>NC_050100.1:154877438-164877438 GCF_902167145.1 Zea mays | reverse complement strand
ACCAATTTAATTTTTTTGTTCGGTCAGCCTATCTATGGATTCTGGCCCAACCACCTGGATTTTTTTTCAGTAGGGATGACCAGGATTGCATCCAGACCTAGCTCCCTCTGGAATAAAACCCACGAGGCGACGACATGGTCGTCTCCCCGAGGGCGATGGCACGCCTCTCATGTTTGGATTAAACGAACAACATGTTTGGATTAGAGTCATGGATTTAATTCTAGTATGGGATTGGGTGAGGGGTATGGATTCACCCAATCCAGCTTTGGATTAAATCCATGATGGAATTTATTTTATCCCCAACAAACCGAACAAGACCTAACTGATTGATACACTGGGAAGCAACCAACTAGAGAACCAATCGCACCAGCTACACGCGATTAAATGAGTTGATCCGTCCGTCGTCCGCAATACATAACATCAAATATTTAGTCATAGTTCAGTCATTCAAGATTTACTTCAGCAATTCAAAGTTTGCTTCGACCATTCAAGGTTTACTTCAACATACATCAGGAACAAATATGCAGCAATTCAAGTTTTTCTTTACCCATTTAAGGTTAACTTTAACACACAACAACAAAAAATATTAAGACATTCAAGGTTTATTTCAATGTAGAATTGGAACAAATATTTAGCCATTCATGGCGCATGGCACAAGTTCGGTCACGTTGCCCTTCGTCTTCCCTGTCTTCGATGTAAACATACAACTACCGAACCGCTGCACCAACTTATCCACTGTCTTCTTCTGCTAATGCAAACAATAGTTATTGGTAAAAATCTCAACAGATGGAGACCCTCCATAGGTCATCGTCGCTCACACAAACTTGCTGAGCGTGATAATGGCATCGGGAGTGAGCTAATGAAGATGAACTCCAAACTTCTCCAATACCTCAACCACGAAGTCATGGTACAACAGGTGAAGGCCATCAACGAAAAAGTCCTCGAAAACCACCCTCCTCATGGCTACGATGAAGCCTCCAATCCGGAGGCCTAACCAGCCGTCGCTAGAAAATATCCCATGCGCTCCATCGCTCTAATTCAGCGCTCCAAGTGCCAGGACTGTCCAAGCTCGAAAGTCTCCCCATTCCTAACTATCAAAGTCTTGAAGATGTCATCCATTGGTGGAAGTACGATGTCATCCGAGCCCGAGGAAGTTGAACTATTCGTCGGGGTTAATTTAACCGGTGACACGATGGAACTGGTAGGGTCGGTGAGAGGGGAAGAAGCAGGTTCCATGGCATGTTGGGAGTGGCTTCATCCAACTGTCTTGATCCTCGCTAGTCTAGTTGTCGAGCGACGGCAATCGCCGTCGGTAGAGCATAGACGATAAAAAAAGCGTGAGTGGAAAGGTGCAACAGTAAAAGTCGTGAGAGTAGGTGTAAAAACCCTACTACTGTCTTACCTTATATATGGCCACAAAACCGTACATTAATGGTCAAATCTCCTGCCCCCGGATCAGCTCAATTGACAATCGAGGACAACATTCACATCCTTCGTGCAAGACTTCAGGATCGACCCATCAAGTTGAGGCTCCCCTCGGGGGACTACTGTTAGGGCGAAGGTCGAACGTAACCTCAATCATGTTCATCGTTGACCCCGTTTGCGTACGCAGGGTACAAGAACAACGCAAATAGGTTCTAGGAACGAAGAATACGACAGTCTGCTCGACTCAGGGTCCATGGGCAAAGGGGGCTCGATCAACAACAGAGACGTTGGGTCAAAGGGGTCAAAGGCCCTCAAGAGCACGCTCTCCTCCCTCGCTCTAGAGCGGCCAACCTAGACCAAGGCAAAGGCTTAGATCTATCGACGGGCAACCGCTCCCTCACGACGTCGTTCCAAAGGATGGGGCAACATCGAAGACCTTGGGACGAAGGCCTTGGAGAATAGGAGTTAGAAGACTGCGAACAACTAACAAGAATCTAGTGGGCCCTTCGTCTACGCGGCAGGCCCACATGTCAACCCCTCTAGTGGGTGTGGATCTTTGTGTAACTTAGTTTAAACCAGTATTATTCCATAATTACCCCATTCTACAGTACGAGTCCATTATGCGCCAACGAGCACCCCAACAAGTCACCCCCCCGCGCGCGCGTGTGTGTATGTATGTACGTACGTACGTATGTATGAGAACCACATTCAGAAGCCATCCATCCAACAACATGACTTCGTGGAACCCTCTCCTACACCAAAAAACATGAGGAAGACGCTGAAATTAACTACAAGTGACAAAACAAAATCCTCGAACATGATATGAATAGAGATAGAAGACACCCATTAATGTTGAACCAATTCAAACACTGATGAGTTTCATGTTAGCTAAAAAATAGAAGTGGGAAGTGAGAACATAATGAACCTTGATGGACCTCTAGAGCTGTCAATTCTAAACTCTAGCATTGCTAAGATTTGAGGGGTTCTATAAGGATGAATAATTTAGTGGCTAGTAATCAAAAGGGAAAGTATCTAGATGACTAAAAATGAGCAACATAAGATAATGTTAGGGTTATTGGGTCTAGCATCCAAAAAAATGTTGACCCCATGGGGGTACATCATCTCTAGAATCCATCACTTGCCTTGCAAACTCATGAAGATGGAGAAGAAACATCAATCAATCAAATGCAAAGTAAGGCAGGATGGAACCAATAGTAGTAGAGGATGAGGAAGATGACGAATGACCTTCTACTGAACTTCCTCAAATATTTTGCAGACTATAATATCTTGTTGTGTAGTAGCCCTATCGTTTTCCTCACCTGAACCATATCCTCCTTTAGGACCATGCTTAGATTTAGCAGCCTTAACTTTGAGCTTGTCCTTTTTACAAAATAGCAAGTAATCTAGTAGGAGATCATCTAGGCCAATCACTTTCCTCCTGAAAAAATTGGAGGCATCAATAAATGGTCAAAACCATAACCATTATTTGGCATTTAGTGTGGCGCGACGATTAGTCGGGTTCCTCTACATATAATCACTAGATGGATGCCAATGGCAGCAATTATCAGTCATCCTATGGGACACTAAACTTTTAAACCCTAAAGCACAACATGTAGGCGATGAGACTTGACGAACAACCGTGATTTGCTCCGGTTGTAGCAGTGCTAGGCACGATCGAACATTGCCTCCACCCAATCGGGAGGGGAGGGGGTAAAGATCAGAGGTGGTGGATCTATGTACCTCTTAGTGGGGCATGGGGTGGGGAGGCACAGATCGTCCTCATTCTCGATGTCTTGGGGCTCCTCCCTCACCATCTTTCGAGCCTACTTTGCCTGTAGGTTGGTTGTGTGGCGATGCCATAGGGAGGGAAGGAGAGCGGACATGGGCTTTGAGGACCAGAAATGTTCTTCTTGTCTATACTTCTTCCTATATTGGCCATGAAAGTCACCTAGAGGGGGGTGAATAGGCGAAACCTGAAATTTATAAACTTAAACACACACTAAGGCCGGGGTTAGCGTTAGAATTAAATTCGAGTGCAGAAGATTGTTTCTCTTGCTAAGAGTTGCTCAACTGATGCGGATGACGTTTGGGAGCAAACTCATCAATGTTAGCGAGGAAACTTTTAGAGAGAGGAAAGAGGGCAAACAAATCAAGCGAAGATCAATGCAAGTGAATACGATGATTTGTTTTACCGAGGTTTGGTTCCAAAGAACCTAGTCCCTGTTGAGGAGGCCACAAAGGCCGGGTCTATTTCAACCATTTCCCTCTCTCAAACGGTCACTTAGACCGAATGAGCTTTCTCCTTAATCACTTGGGTCACTAAGACCCCGCAAGGATCACCTCACACTTAGGTGTCTCTTGCTAGCTTTACAAAGCACTTATGAGAATAAGAATAGAGGAGGAGAAAGCAATCCAAGCAACAAAAGAACACAAATGATCCTCTCACAAGCCTCTAAGCACTAGAGTTGATTTTGGGACCTTGGAGTGGATTGAATGCTTTGAATGTGTCTTGGAGTGTTTGGCTTTGCTCTTGCAATGAATGTGGAGTTCAGAAAACTTGGATGCCATTGAAGGAGGTGGTTGGGGGGTATTTATAGCCTCCAACCACTTCCTAGCTGCTGGCTGTTTTTGCTGGCGATGGGAACACCGGACAATCCGGTGGTGCACCAGACAGTCCGGTGGTGCACCCGACACGCACTGTTCACCGTCCGGTGCACGCCACGTCAGCACGCCCGTTGGGGTTTGGAGTGACTTGACTGGCCTGTTCGCTTGGTGCTTGGCCTAGTGCACCGGACACTGTCTGGTGCGCCACTGGCAGCACTGTGAATCATCTAGGCCCCTTAGTGATGTTTTGGTAATTAATGACAACTATTTGTGGACTAACGGTTCTTGGAGAAATAAGAATGCAGGTTGGACCACATAGAACAGAAAATCTTGGAGACTTATAAGCATTGGTTGTGGATCAAGTGAAGGCAAAGGTATAACATAGGTTTTTGTTTTTGCCGGTCTCTAGGAGTTTAGAGAAGATATTTGACCGGATTAGCAGGCTAGATGGCCGTACTATTAAGAGGGGTCAAAAACTTTGGTCTGTGTAAAACTTAGTGCCTCATAGAGCATCTAGTGGTTGCATTTGCATGAGGACTAACAACGCTTCCAGTTTCAAGAGTTAAAAATCTTTTTGAAAGCGTGTTTGAAAAGTTGCTAAGTCATGGGGTTGGCGGACCGTCCGGGCCAAGTAGGCGGACCGTCCATGATCCATCCAGTGGGGACCGAAGTAGTTCACTTCGGACTGGTCCTGTACATTTGTACTGTGGACCGTCTGGGCCTTGGGGCCGGACCGTCCGTAGTCCTGACCAGAGAGGGTTGCTCTCTGCACAGTCCCTGCATTATTGTGCGGACTGTCCGGCCAGGGTCGGCGGACCGTCCGCAGGTGCCAAATTTGTTTAGGCAGGGACTGTGTATTTTTGGGCACTTGTACTACAGACTGTCCGGGGCCTAAGCCTGGACAATACTGACTCCCAGGTCGTGGACCGTCCCGCCTTGTAGGGTGGACAGTTCGCGTGTGTTAACTCTTCATGGTCAGAGCTCTGGTGCTCCAAGTTGCCAGGTCTCGGACGGTCCGGCCAAGGTTGGCGGACTGTCCGGACCTCGCTTTTCTGACAGCTCTGACATATTTCAAACGGGAAAACTAGTCGTTACTTATACGACGGACCGTCCGGCCTCAGGGCGCGGACCGTCCGCGTGTGCACAGAAAGTGTGCTAGTTGCACATAACGGTTGGAATTGTGAGGTGGGCTATAAATAGAAGGAGAGCTCGTGTGTGAGGGCTCTCTTGGCCATTCCTTGCACACATTGAGCTCATTTGTGATCCTCCCACTCATTCTCTCACACTCCTTGCTTGAGATTGCATTCTAGTGAGAGATTGAGAGTTCCTAGTGCATTTGCATCCATTGGTGATTCTTGAGGCACTAGGTGGTACACCGAGCAAGTGTCATCGGCTTGTTACTCTTGGAGGTTGCCGCCTCCTAGACGGCTCGGGTGTTGTCTCCATCGAGCTCTCCAAGAAGATTATGGAAAAGCCGCGGTGTCGATTGTGAGGGGTTCGCGCCTACCTCACCGGAGCGGCAAAGGTGACGCTAGTGGAAACGATGTATTGAGTGATTTCTTGTCCGCTTGGCTTAAAGATCAAGCCGCGTCTTGATAGAGGAGCAAGTGAGAGCTTGAAGTCCACCTCAACGTGGATTAGGGGTGATCGGCAAATCACCGATACCACGGGATAAAATCCGGTGTCTTTCTCTTCTCGCATTACTTATTACCGTGCAAGTAATTAGTATTTCGCATATTGTCTTTCTCGTATACAATTACCATAGTTGTTTCTCATATATTGCTTACTTGTTGTCAATAGAGAATTTATACCTCTTGTCATATTGATTAAATTTCTCTAGTATTTTTTATTTTAGTCAAAACCGTCTATTCACCCCCTCTAGCCGGTGTCCTAGATCCTACAAGCACACTCTCAAGTCCTTTGCTCCAAATTTATTTGAGTCCCCAACTGAATTTTTTTCTTGGTTTGTGTTGAACCTTATGCACCTGAGATAAATGACATCTAGGCAAACTTGTTAGTCCACGTGGTTTGTGATGGACATCAACCACCAAAATCGATTATAGGAAATGATTA
Organism: Zea mays; assembly: GCF_902167145.1. Classification (NCBI taxonomy): domain Eukaryota; kingdom Viridiplantae; phylum Streptophyta; class Magnoliopsida; order Poales; family Poaceae; genus Zea; species Zea mays. Next base: position 164,871,336 of record NC_050100.1, on the reverse strand, counting down.
AGCCCATTTCCCTTTCAATCTCCCCTTTTTTGGTGATTGATGCCAACACAAACCAAAACAAATATAGAGTGTAGAAATGTAACTAGTTTGCATTTATGATTGATGTGCATAGGTTACTTAGAATTAAACCAATTGAAAGACTTTGTACATATGTCTAAAAATAAACATGATTGCTTTCTTTTATTTAACATTTTAGACCACATTTGCACCACTTGCTTGTTTTTGCAAATATTTTGGAAAACCCTTTTCAAATTATTTTGCAAATAGCCAAAGGTATAAGAATATGATTTCAAGAAGCATTCTCAAGATTTTGAAATTTCTCCCCCGTTTCAAATGCTTTTCCTTTGACTAAATAGAAGCTCACTCTGAAGAAATTGTCCCCTTAGCTTTCAAGAGGGTTTTCGAAATGATTTTCCCTTTTTGGAATAGATACCAAATGAAATTATACCAATTGAAATTATTATACTAACTTGAAATTTTGAAACCAAATAAGATACCAATTGAAAATTTTGAGATTAACTCAAATACCGACTGAAATAATTTCTTCCTTTGGTTTTTGAAAAATTTAATATGGTGGTGCGGTCCTTTTGCTTTAGGCTTAATACTTTCTCACTCTTTGGCATTAATCGCCAAAAACGGAGAACTTGAGAGCCCTTTTTCAACTCTCCCCTTATGGGGCCTCATACTTTCTCCTCCACAACAAGAGTGAAGGGTTATACCAATTGAGATTTGTATGAGTAACGGCAAAGAGTAAATGATACCGTCAGAGTTGGAGTGGAAGCCTTGTCTTTGTCGAATACTTCATTTCCCTTTCAATCTAAGACTAATCATAGAGATATACTTGAAAGCATATTAGTCTTAGCCTTGGTACAAGAAGAATAAGAAATATGCATTTGTACCAAATGAAAGAGACATGATCAAAGGTATATGAATTAGCTATGTGTGCAATGTTTCAATCAAAGTTTTGAGAATCAAGTATATTTAGTTCATTCCTAAGTTTGCTAGAGGTCTTTTCGTCCAGTGGCTTGGTAAAGATATCAGCTAATTAGTTGTGGGTGTTTACATAAGCAATTTCGATATCCCCCTTTTGTTGGTGATCTCTCAGAAAATGATATCGGATGTCTATGTGCTTAGTGCGGCTGTGTTCAACGGGATTATCCGCCATGCAGATTGCACTCTCAATATCACATAGGAGAAGGACTTTGCTCAACTTGTAGCCATAGTCCCTAAGGGTTTGTGTTGGGGACTTGTTCTCAAATTCTATGAATTAAGAACAAGGCAACATAAAATGTTAAATATCAAAGCCCTTCATCCTTCGAAGCATTATTTCCCCTTGGGTATAATGGATTTCGGACGAAGGTTATGAAGGTCACACCTTCATAATCATAATAAAAGATAAGAAAAACTTATGCATAAAACAAGGAGAATAACATGATTACTTTGAACATTATTATTAATTTATTTCTATTTATTTTACTTATATAAACGACAATAAATTACAAATGTACCTTCGGCTTGAAGGAAAGTAAGGGTACAAGCGTGATGCCAATGCCAAGTCAGCGTGAACAGTACGGGAGTACTGTTCATCTATTTATAGGCACGGGACGCAGCCCATGTAAAATTACATTAATGGCCTTTGCTTTTATCAATAACACTATAGTAATTCTCCGAGGTCTAATTTGGCTTTTCATCTTTAAGTCGGTTCCCCTTTTCTGCTGTCATGCCGAAGCTTTTCTGCACATAGCTTCGTGACCGTTTCATCCTTCGTCATGATCGTCTTCCATTTTCAATCAAGCTTCGTCTTGACCATGCTCTTGTATACCCGCAACCTGATTCCGAAGATACCTGCTCGCATACTTGGAAAACATTGTCAAATTATGTTTTGAGGACCTTCGGAAGCCGAATGCCCCCAACAGTAGCCCCTCGCAATATTAATTTGCTGTAATGATAAATTCATATTGCGATATGGACGAAGGCCTTAAGCCGAAGGTCCGAAAAAACACCTTCTCTTTGCTAGAATAGCAACAGTCTTTGACAAGCGGGACCCTCCAGTTTTCAACGCACTGGGTGTATAAATAAGAGCTCATCACGGGTTTATTTGGCACGCTCTCTTGCCAACTGCTTTTACTCACCCAACGTTTAGCCTGCGCGCAACAACACTTGCTTGGCCTTTTGGATTTTTAAGCTTCGGTTTCGAGAGCACTTTCTCAGCGTTTGCAAGGATGTCTGAAGATAAAAAAGCTGTTGGTGATTCGAAGCTAAGTCTTTCTGAGGAGATGCATCTGGGCTTTCTTCAATCAATGTCGAAGACTAATACAGAGAAGATTACTAAAGAAATTTTGGAGGGTTTATCTGAAGATACTGGTGATAATGACAGTTATGATGTGGATAGTGGTGGCGAAGACTCCGAAGATCGACCTTGGCGACCAAGCCATGTGGTTTTTGGTAAATCAAGTATTAAAGAAAATCATCTTGTCAACATGAGGGGCAGATATTTCCGAGACTTGTCTGTTGTGAGGGCTGATGAAGGAGAGAAGACTTGTCCAACTCCTGAGGAAAATGAAGTCGTGGTATTCCGAAGCTTCTTGAAAGCTGGACTACGATTTCCCTTAAGCAGTTTTGTTGTAGAGGTACTGAAGATATTTGAAATCTACCTTCACCAACTTACCCCCGAAGTAATCATAAGGATGAATATCTTCGTGTGGGCCGTGAGAAGCCAAGGCTTGGAACCTAATGCGAAAAGTTTCTCTGCAACATACATGAATTATTGTATGAGACAAAACCCTGGGGTAAGGAACAGTATCACAACAATTTTGGCTGCTACAGCTTCGGCTCCCGGTCTGGGTCAAGCTGCCCCGTGCCGACCTTTCGAAAGAGGTGGCCCGGCGACTGGATGACGGAATGGTTTTACGTGAAGAATGACTTGAAATCACGGGAAGATATAAAAAAGATCATCATGCGCCCCATCTGGCAACGCTTCGGCCTGCGGAAGCCGAAGGTGGAAATGGATGAAGCAGCCGAAGAATGCCAGAGAGCCTTCGGTGTTGTTTGTTCTTTTGTTGGGACAAGGGATTTGGTCCAAGAACACATTGCCTTCAGAGTATGGCCACTTGCGGAAAAATGGGAGATGCCGAAGGAAACCGTTAAAGAACCTGACGAAGGTGGACTAGTCAGGCTAAAATACACATTCAAGTACGGAGATAAATTTGTTGAGCCAGATGATGACTGACTAAAAAGCATTGAGACTGTAAGTGATGAATTACTTGGGGTATACTCAAAGGCCGAAGATACTGCATTATCAGCGGCCTTCGGAGGCCGAAAGAAAAAGAGGCTCAACCGAGTATTTGACGCCATTGGGTTTGTCTACCCCGACTACCGCTATCCAGCGCGGGGTGAAAAAAGAAAGAATACATCTTCTGTGAAAGAAACTGCTTCAGCCGCTCCTAGCGATCCAGCGCCGAAGAGGAGAAGGGTAAAAGTTCTCACACACCGGCCACGTTATATTGAACCGGCCACAGTGCCTGCATTTGTCGGTGGGATTCCTTCGGCCACTGAAGCTAAAGAGACAGCTCCCCTGCCAAATGTTGAAGCGCTGGCCGAAGTGCCAGTGACTGAAAAAATAGAAGAAACGAAGGCTGAAAAAAAGAGGGCTGAAGAAGTAAAGACATCAGAAATCTTGAGTCCTCCAGCAAAAACTGAGGCAACAAAAAGCCAAAAGGGTCCAACAGTGACCCCGAAAAGAAAAAGGATGGTTAATGTGTTAGATGTTTTGGAGACAATTAAATCTTCAAGCATAACTCCGAAGAAAACTGTTGAAACTTCTGAAGTGTCTACTGAAGCCTTTGTTGCTGAAGCTTCAAAGCAACAATTTGAAACTGAAGCTGGGCCTTCAGAGCCCACCAAGGTACAACCTTTGGAAGCCGAAGAAACAAAAATTACAAAGGCAACTTTGGAAGCCGAAAAAACAAAAATGACAGAGCCGATTTTGGTTGAAGAAATTGACACTGCCGCCCCCGAAGCATCTTCCAAAATACGTGATTATATTGTGCGACATGCTTCGGGGAAGAAATTATCTGAAGAAGAGATTTTTGAAGCTAATCATTATGCCCGAGAACTGAAGTATCCGAAGGGGGCCCTAGTGTTCAATGGGACAAACGAAGATGACTTCCTATACTGTCTCCCAGACAACAAAGAATTATCTGTCTGTCGGGAGATGGCTAGAAGTATGGGGTTTCCGAAGCTTGAAGCTGGACTCTGCGCTATGACGAAGGAAGATCTTGCGGATAGCCTTGCATATAATAGTCTGAAGGTGTGAGAATTGTATATTTGGGAATTTATAATTTTTGAACCATTCTTTTATTCTTATACTAATTCTTTTTCATATAGGGTTTAATACTGAGCAACGCTTTGAGAGCGCAAAAGAATGCCGAAGACGAGAGCTACAATATTGCTTTCAACAACCTACGAACAGAGGTTATTAAGCTGAGGAACGAAGCTTTGGAAAAAGATAAAATTCTGCTTACACTGGTGGATAAAATAAGGGAAGACGAAGCTACCTCTAAGGCTCAAGCTGAAGCCCAAAAACGTGAAATTCAGGATCTTCAGAAACAGCTGGCCAGAGCTAAAGAAGAACGCATACTTGAAGAAAAAAACGAGAACTTAGTGATCAATGGGCAAATCATTTGGAAATAAATGTTGAAGAGCTTCGAGCTTCCAAGAAAAGGTGCTATGATAAATCCATAGAGTGTGTTAAGAAGATAAAATCCAGCTTCGCCAGCGTTAGCGCATTCTCTAGCGAAGAAAATTTCACAAGGGGGAATCTAGAAGGCCCGATTGAATGGCTCAGTCACGAAGCTGAGGCCTTCGAGGAAATCTTGAGTAGCCGTGGAGACATATGTGCTTTTTTAGGCGCCAGGGGGATTGCTACTATTTTGGAAAGAAAAGGTTGTGATCATGTGAAATTTTTAGCGCAATCCGAAACTGCCTTGTCTTCCGAAGATATAAAGGACCCCTCGGCCGAAGCAAGCCTGGTTGGTGGAAAATTTTTCACCGACATCTAGGACAATGGTGGCCGAGAAATTGCTCAAGAAATCATTCAAAGAAGCGAAAAAGGCATCCATGATGCTAGGAAGATAGCAGAGGCTGCTGAGAAAAGCGCAGAGCCCGAAGGGCAAATAGGTATTAACTAGTGGTTTTTATTCTGTTGTAATTTTTGATTTCAGACTTTGTTCGCGGTTTGTAATAGTAATATAGCCGTATCTTCTCCTCCCTCAGAACCTGCTGAGGCATCTCCGGGCCCCCACGTGAAGGGGGACGACGAAATTAGAAAAATGGCCGAAGCCATCATGGACAAGGTTGTCGATCAGCTACTGAACGAAGCTGCAGAAGTAGTTCTTAGGGAAGATTAAATGCTATTGTAAAAACATTTGGAATGTAACATGTGTAATACTTTGTAACTTTGAACGTAATATATAATCTATTTATGGTTCAATTCTTTACGATGTATGAAATTTTGCATACATACCGTTTTTTGAGCCTTCGGCGAAAAAACACCTTCCCTTCTTTTCATGCTTCGTGAAGAAAATCTTTTATATATCACAAGAATTTCCATACTTCTCTGATGAAGAATATCCAAGCTTTGTGAAAACATTCTTCGAAGCTATAAAAAAGTTTTATGTTGTCTCTCTAATGAAGCTACACGTCTTCTCAATTTATCTTGTGCCTTAGCACGATTTTCACTTTTTCAAAACATTCTCTGAATATCAATACTGTGTCCCCTTCTTGTTCCACATGCAATATGCTGTATGATGCTTATGTTATGCAAAATGATGTGATGATGTTATGTTATGCAAAATGATATTTGTGCCGAAGATACACACATCCCTGCAATAGAGCACACAATCTTTTTATATCAGCGCTCACTTTTCGCTGTAAGCCTTCCTTAGGAGCTTCTTCGCCTTTTACTTTCAGCGGAATCAGCGTTTATTTTTCGCTGTAAGCCTCCCTTAGGAGCTTCTTCGCCTTTTACTTTCAGCGGAATCAGCGTTTATTTTTCGTTGTAAGCCTCCCTTAGGAGCTTCTTCGCCTTTTACTTTCGGCGGAATCAGCGCTTATTTTTCGCTGTAGGCTCAGAAAACTTACACTGCGCTCCCTTAGGAACGACTTTTTACTGCTTCGAATAAATTGCACTGTGTCCCTTAGAACAAATTTTTGATAATTCAAAGGTCCTTCGTGCCACCATAAATTCTTATGCTTCGACAACTCAAGCCTATGGAGAAGATATATTTTCATTATGGCAAAAGGCGAAACTGTTACAAGAAATTGAAATACGATAAAAGACACTTAGACTTCCCATAATTGTTCCTTATTAACAAAAAAGTAATACTGAATGTGAAAATGCGAAAAAACTGCTGTCGAGGTAGGATATCTGTCAGTAAATGTGCTTCGACTCTTGCACAGTGCTATTGACTGTGCGAGCTTCGGACTCCTCTCTGAAGTCTCTCTGAAGGTGAGTGTGCTGACTCCCTTCTGGCTGCTGTCCTCGCTGCGTTGGTGGTGGCGGTGGAGGCTGTTGCCAAGATGCTTGGGGTTGACTTGCCGAAGCAACAAAAGCTGCAGAGTGATTGCCTACATATTCTAGAATGTAAGGCGAATGGTACGAAGCAGTGTGCATGACCTACTTCGGCTGACTCTGTTGTGCTGCAGCTTCTGCTATCTCCTTTTGCTTCTGGATAGTGACGTGGCACATCCTGGTGGTATGGCCCTTGTCTTCACCACAGAATAGACAGTAAATTCTTCTTGGCTGATCCCCAAATCTTCCCCCGAAGCCCCTGGCGCCTCTGCCCCTTGGCGCTGGCGGCCGAACAGAGCTTTGCTGTTGCCTCGAAGCTTGCGAAGAGTATTGTGGCCTTTGCTGTTGGCTCCCTCTATCATCACTTTGAGTGGAGTTATGAATTGACCTGACGTGCCTCGGATGAAATCTTCCTCCGAAGCCCCTGGTCATTTCAGAGAACCTGAATGCCTCCTCCCTTCTTTGGCGGAAGTCATTGTCAGCTCGGATATACTCGTCCATCTTCTGGAGCAGCTTCTCCAAAGTTTGTGGTGGCTTCCTGGCAAAGTATTGCGCTGAAGGTCCCGGCCGAAGTCCCTTAATCATGGCCTCAATGACAATTTCATTGGGCACTGTTGGCGCCTGTGCCCTCAGAGGCAGAAACCTTCGGACATACGCCTGAAGGTATTCTTCGTGGTCCTGGGTACACTGGAATAAAGCTTGTGCAGTAACTGGCTTCGTCTGAAACCCTTGGAAGCTGGTTATCAACATATCCTTCAGCTTCTGCCAAGAGGTGATTGTCCTTGGCCGAAGAGAGGAGTACCAGGTTTGAGCGACACTCTTGACGGCCATGACAAAAGACTTTGCCATGACTGCAGTATTGCCACCATACGAAGATATGGTTGCTTCATAGCTCATCAAGAATTGCTTCGGGTCTGTATGACCGTCGTACATGGGGAGCTGGGGTGGCTTGTAAGACTGGGGCCGTGGTGTAGCCTGCAATTCTGTTGATAGAGGAGAAGCATCATCAAAAGCAAAATTTCCATGATGGAAATCTTCATACCAGTCGTCCTCATTGTAGAAGCCTTCCTGATGAAGCTCTCTGCGCGGAGGCCTTCGGTTCTGGTCATCTTGAACAAGATGACGAACCTCTTCCGAAGCTTCATCTATTTGCCTCTGAAGGTCAGCTAGACGAGCCATCTTCTCCTTCTTTCGTTGCACCTGTTGCTGAAGCATCTCCAGGTTTTGGATTTCCTGATCCAAGTCGTCCTCTGGAGGCGTTGGACTGGTGGCCTTCCTCTTTTGGCTTCGGGCCTCCCTAAGAGAAAGGACGTCCTGATTGGGGTCCAGCGGCTACAGAGTGGCAGCCCCTGTTGCTGAAGCTTTTTTCGGCGGTATGACGAAGGTGATGCTTGCCGAAGGTGTTCAAAGCTCAAGAAATGGAAGTGAGTTCACCGGAGGTGGGCGCCAATGTTGGGGACTTGTTCTCAAATGCTATGAATTAAGAACAATGCAACATAAAATGTTAAATATCAAAGCCCTTCATCCTTCGAAGCATTATTTCCCCTTGGGTATAATGGATTTCGGACGAAGGTTATGAAGGTCACACCTTCATAATCATAATAAAAGATAAGAAAAACTTATGCATAAAACAAGGAGAATAACATGATTACTTTGAACATTATTATTAATTTATTTCTATTTATTTTACTTATATAAACGACAATAAATTACAAATGTACCTTCGGCTTGAAGGAAAGTAAGGGTACAAGCGTGATGCCAATGCCAAGTCAGCGTGAACAGTACTGGAGTACTGTTCATCTATTTATAGGCACGGGATGCAGCCCATGTAAAATTACATTAATGCCCTTTGCTTTTATCAATAACTCTATAGTAATTCTCCGAGGTCTAATTTGGCTTTTCATCTTTAAGTCGGTTCCCCTTTTCTGCTGTCATGCCGAAGCTTTTCTGCACATAGCTTCGTGACCGTTTCATCCTTCGTCATGATCGTCTTCCATTTTCAGTCAAGCTTCGTCTTGACCATGCTCTTGTATACCCGCAACCTGATTCCGAAGATACCTGCTCGCATACTTGGAAAACATTGTCAAATTATGTTTTTGAGGACCTTCGGAAGCCGAAGGCCCCCAACAGTTTGCATCATCTAGAGTAATTGTGCGCAACAATGGCCTGCAGCAATATACTCGGCTTCGGTGTGGAAAGAGCTACTAAGTTTTTTTTTCTTTGAAGCCCATGACACCAAGGATCTCCCCAGAAACTGGCAAGTCCCTGATGTGCTCTTCCTGTCAATCTTACATCCGGCATAATCGACATCGGAATACCCAATTAAATCAAAGATAGATCACTTGGGGTACCATAGCCCAAACTTAGGAGTGTAAACTAAATATCTCATGATTCTTTTCACGGCACTAAGGTGAACTTCCTTAGGATTTGCCTCGAACCTTGCACACATGCATACTGAAAGCATAATGTCCGGTCATGAAGCACATAAATAGAGTAAAGAACTTATCGTCAACCGGTATACCTTTTGATCTACGGATTTACCTTCCGTGTCGAGGTCGAGATGCCCATTTGTTCCCATGGGTGTCTTGATGGGTTTGGCATTCTTCATTCCAAACTTCTTAAGTATGTCTTGAATGTACTTAGTTTGGCAGATGAAGGTGCTTTCTTGGAGTTGCTTGATTTGAAATTCAAGGAAATACTTCAACTCCCCCATCTTTGATATCTTGAATTTCTGTATCATGATCCTACTAAACTCTTCACATGTTGACTTGTTAGTAGACTCAAATATAATATCATCAACATAAATTTGGCATATAAACAAGTCTTTAGCAATTGTTTAGTGAAGAGAGTAAGGTCAACTTTACCAACTTTGAAGCCATTAGTGATAAGGAAGTCTCTGAGGCATTCATACCATGCTCTTGGGGCTTGCTTGAGCCCATAAAGCGCCTTTGAGAGCTTATAGACACAGTTAGGATACTCATTATCTTCAAAGCCGGGAGGTTGCTCAACATAGACCTCTTCCTTGATAGGGCCATTAAGGAAGGCACTCTTCACATCCATTTGATATAGCTTAAAGCCATGGTAAGTAGCATAGGCAAGTAATATACGAATTGACTCAAGCTTAGCTACGGGTGCATAGGTTTCATCGAAATCCAAACCTTCGACTTGTGAATAACATTTTGCAACAAGTTGTGCTTTGTTCCTTGTCACCACACCATGCTCATCTTGTTTGTTGCAGAATACCCATTTGGTACCTACAACATTTTGGTTAGGACGTGGAACTAAATGTCATACCTCATTCCTCGTAAAGTTATTAAGCTCCTCTTGCATTGCCACCACCCAATCCGGATCTCTTAGTGCATCCTCTATCCTGTATGGCTCAATAAAAGACACAAAAGAGTAATATTCATAGAAATGAGCAATTCGAGATCTAGTAGTTACCCTCTTATGAATGTCACCAAGTATGGAGTTGACGGGGTGATTTCTTTGAATTGCTTGGTGGACTCTTGGGTGTGGCGGTCTTTGATCCCGAATCTCTTGATCATCTTCCTTGTCTTGATCATCTTCATCTCCCCCTTGATCAATGTCCTCCTCCTGAGGTGGCTGTTGGGGACTTGTTCTCAAATGCTAAGAGTTAAGAACAAGGCAACATAAAAAGTGTTAAGTGTTAAAGTCCTTCGTCCTTCGAAGCATTATGTCCCTTCGGGAAATAATGAGTTTCGGACGAAGGTCATAAGAGACATACCTTCGTAAACATAACAAGTAATGACGAAGGATTCATATAAAGCATGAAATATAATATAAGCATCATCATAGAATCATTTCTATTTTATTAACATGGAAAAATAGAAATGATTTCAAATTACAAATGTACCTTCGGTCCTGAGAGAAGGTAAAAAGTACAAGCGTGACGCAAAAGCAAATGCCAAGTCAGCGTGAACAGTACGGGGATACTGTTCACCTATTTATAGACACGGGACACAGCCCTTACAAAATTACATTTATGCCCTTTACATCTGACAATAACTCTATAGTAATCCATCGAGGTCCGAATAGCCTTTTCATCTTTAAGTCGGTTTCCTTTCCTGCCACCATGCCGAAGCTTTTCTGCTCACAGCTTCAGTGCTGTATCAACCTTCGTATGCTTTGAGCTTCTCCCTCTGTGATACCGATTCGAGTCCGAAGATACCTGTTTGCACATTATACTCCAGAAACACTATTAAATCATGTTTTTGAGGACCTTCGGACGCCGAAGGTCCCCAACAGTAGCCCCTCGCAATATTAATTTGTTTGAAATAATAAATTCAGATTGCGATATGAACGAAGGCTTTATGCCGAAGGTCCGAAAAAACACCTTCCCTTTGCTAGAATAGCAACATTCAATGACAAGTGGGGTCTTTCAACTTTCAACGCATCAAGCGTATAAATACGGCCATACCGCAAACTTATTTTGCACGCTTTCTGGCCAACCACTCCTGCTCACTGATTTTTTAGCTCTTGTGCACTGTGATCTGCTAAGCTTTTAGCTTTGAAGCTTCGGCTTTGAAAACAGTTTTTTAGTGTTTCCGAAGATGTCTGAAGCTGCTAAGAAGGCTGCTGCTGAGATGAAGCTGAGTCTTGATGAAGAGAAGAACTTAGGGTTTCTTATAGCAATGTCGAAGACCAACACAGAAAAGATCACCAGGGAAATTCTGGAAGGGCTGTCTGAAGATACTGGTGACAGTGACAGTTTTGATGTGGACAGCGGTGGCGAAGACTCCGAAGATCGCCCCTGGCGACCAAGCCATTCAGTTTATGGTAAATCAACTATCAAAGAGAATCATCTTGTTAATATGAGAGGAAGGTATTTCCGGGATCTGTCCATTGTGAGGGCGGACGAAGGGGAAAAGACTTGCCCAGACCCCGAAGAAAATGAAGTCGTGGTATTCCGAAGCTTTTTGAAGGCTGGGCTGCGATTGCCCTTGAGCAGCTTCGTCGTGGAAGTGCTGAAGATCTTTGAAGTCTATCTTCACCAACTTACCCCCGAGGCAATTATAAGGCTGAATATCTTCGTGTGGGCCGTGCGAAGCCAGGGTCTGAAGCCTGATGCAAGAAGCTTCTGCAATATTCACGAATTATCATACGAGACAATACCTTGGGGTAAGGAACAGTATCTCAATAACTTTGGCTGCTACAAATTTGTTTCTCGGTCTGGGTCAAGCTGCCCCGTGCCAACTTTTCGGAAAAAATGGCCCAGCGGCTGGATGACAGAGTGGTTTTATGTAAAAAATGATCTGAAAACACGAGAAGACATCAAAGGTATAATCATGCGTCCTATTTGGCAAAGCTTCGGCCTTCGGAGGCCGAAGGTTGAAATGAATGAAGCCGCCGAAGAGTGCCAAAGAGCCTTCGGCATTGTCTGCTCTTTTATGGGAACAAGGGACTTAGTACAAGAGCATATTGCCTTCAGGGTGTGGCCGCTTGCGGAGAAATGGGAAATGCCACAAGAAACCATTAAAGAGGCCGACGAAGGTGGACTTGTCAGGTTTAAGTACACTTTTAAATTTGGAGATAAATTTATTGAGCCAGATGATGAGTGGTTGAAAAGCATTGACAATTTAAGTGATGAGCTGCTTGGGACCTACTCGAAGGCCGAAGATACTGCAATGTCAGCAGCCTTCGGAGGCCGAAAAAAGAAAAGGCTGAATCGGGTATTTGATGCCATCGGGTTTGTCTACCCTGACTATTGCTACCCCATTCGAAGGCAGAAGAGAAAAAATACAACCTCTGCAAAAGAAGAAACTGCAGCTGCTCCTAGCGAGCCAGAACCAAAAAGGAAGAAGATAAAGGTTCTTACGCATCGGCCGCGTTATATTGAACCAGCTTCGGTGCCTGAGTTTACCGGAGAGACTTCTTCGGCCACCGAAGCTGAAAAACCAGCCGAGCCAACTTTGCTGCCAGAAGTCGCAGAAACAGCCGAAGTACCAACGAAGACAAAATTGGAGCAATCAAAAATTTTGTTACCGGAAACGAAAGAGAAGGCCGAAGCGCCATTCACAGAAAAAATGGAAGAGGTAAAGGAAGCAACCGAGGACTCCAAAACATCAGAAGTTTTGAGTCCTTCAGCAATTATTATGACATTAAAAAATGAAAAAGTGCCAGCTGCAACTCCGAAGAGAAAAAGAATGGCTAATGTGCTAGATGTACTGGAAACGATCATATCTTCGAGCACACCTCCGAAGAAGGCTGCTATTACTTTTGAAACAACAGCTGAAATTTCTGGTTCTGCAGCTCCAGAGCAAGAAATTGAAGCCGAAGCTGGGCCCTCAGAGCCCACAAAGGCAAAAACCTTGGAAAGTGAGGCAGAAAAAATAACAAAGCCAACTTTTGCTGAAGAAACTGGTGTTGTTACCCCCGAAGCATCCCCCAAAATTCGTGATTATATTTTTCGTCATGCTTCGGGGAAAAAATTATCAGAAAAAGAAGAACAAGAGGCCCAACACTATGCCCAAAGGTTGAAATATCCAAAGGGGGCGTTGATATTTAATGGCAGTGGAGAAGAAGATTTCTTGTATTGCCTCCCCGACAGCAAGGAAATTTCTGTCTGTCGGGAGATGAGCAGAAGCTTCGGATTCCCAACTTTAGAAGACGGACTTTCGGTGCTGTCAAAGAACGATCTGGCTGACAGCCTAGCTTACAACAGTTTAAAGGTGCGACAAATAGAATTCTTATATTTTTGTTGAGTTCAAGATTTTTCGTTTGTTTAAAACTATTGACACAGACATATTCCTGTCTGCAGGGCCTGATACTCAGCAATGCCCTCAGAGCACAGAAAGATGCTGAGGACGAAGGATGTACTATAGCCCTGAGCAACCTTCGTTCCGAAGTAATTGAACTGAGGAACGAAGGTCTCGAAAAAGACAAAATATTGCATTCCTTAATAAATAAAATAAAAGAAGACGAAGCTATTTTCAAAGGTCAGGCCGAAGCTCAGAAGTGTGAAATTGAAAACCTTCGTAAACAATTAGCCAGAGCTAAAGAGGAATGCATACTTGAAGAAACAAGGCGAGAACTCAGCGACCAATGGGCAAATCATTTAGAAGAAACTGTTAAAGAGCTTCGGTCAGCCAAGAAGAAATGCTTCGAGAAATCTATGGAGTGTGTCAAGAAAATAAAAACTAGCTTCGCCAGCGTTGGCGCATTTTCGCAAGAAGAAAACTTTATAAGAGGTAACCCCGAAGGTCCCCTGGAATGGATCAATCATGAGGCGGAGGCCTTTGAAGAAATTTTAAATAGTCGCGGAGACATCTGCGCTTTTTCTGGTGCCAGAGGGATTGCCACCATTTTGGAGGGGAAAGGATGTGAACATGTAAAGATTTTATCGTGGTCCGAAGCCACCTTGTCCACTGAAGATATAAAAGATCCTTCAGCCGAAGCTAACGCGGTTGGGGGAAAATTTTTCACCGACATCTGGGACAACGGTGGTAGAGAAATGGCCCAAGAAATCATTCAGAAAAGCGAGAAAGGGATTCATGAGGCTAGAAAAGTAGCCGAGGCTGCTGAGAAAAACGCAGAGCCTGAAGGGCAAATAGGTACTAACGAATAGTTTTCATTGCGTTATAACTTTTAATTTTATAGTTCGTTCGCGATCTGTAATAGTGATGTAATAATATCCCGTCCTCACTCAGATCCTACTAAAGCATCTTCGGGCCCTCAGCCTAAAGATGACGACGAAATTAAAAAGATGGCCGAAGCTATCATGGATCAGGTTGTCGATCGACTGCTGAACGAAGCTGCAGAGATAGTACTTAGGGAAGACTAAGTGCTATTGCAAAAAACATTTGATATATGATTTGTGTAATATTCTGTAATCCTGTATGTAATATACTTGTTTTATGATTCAATTCTTTACGATGCATGAAACTTTAAACACGTACCATTTTTGAGTCTTCGACGAAAAAACACCTTCCCTTCTTTTCATGCTTCGTGAAGAAGAATTTATCATTTATCACGACAATATCCATAGTGTTCTGATAAGAAATATCCAAGCTTCGTAAAAATAATCCCCGAAGCTATGCCTCGAAGATCAATATTGTTTCTCCCTGTAACTTGGCATGATTTGCCCTTTCTCAAAGCATTTTCCGAAGATCGATAACATGCCCCCTTCTTGTGCCACATGCAGCATGATGTATGATGATTATGCTATGCAAAATGATGTGATGATGTTATGTTATGCAAAATGATATTTTGTGCCGAAGATACGCACATTCCTGCAATGGAGCACAATCTTTTGTATCAATACTGACTTTTTCATTATAAGCCTCCCTTAGGAGCTTCTTCGCCTTTTACTTCAGCGGAATCAGCGTTTATTTTTCGCTGTAAGTTCTGCATCCCCTTAGGAACGTCTTTGGAACTTCTTCGCCTTTTACTTTCGGCGGTATCAGCGTTGACTTTTCGCTGTAAGTTCTGCATTCCCTTAGGAACGTCTTTGGAACTTCTTCGCCTTTTACTTTCGGCGGTATTTAGCTCTGCATTCCCTTAGGAACGACTTTGGAGCAGAAAACCTACGCTGCGCTCCCTTAGGAACGACTTCTTGTAGCTTCGGCAAGCTTACTCTGCGTCCCTTAGAACGACTTTTTGTAGCTTCGGCAAGCTTACTCTGCGTCCCTTAGAACGACTTTTTCCTTGCTCCGAAAAATACATATCGTGGTGGAGGCAAGCTTATTCGCCCTTCTCTTGCAAATTCTTACAATTTGAACCTGTGAAAAAGATTTACTTTCCTCGTGGCAAACGACAAAACCATTACATGAAGTTTAAAAAGTGTTCTTTATTACATGAAAAATGAAACTTGAATAGAGAAGACTTCTATCAAAGTAGGATACTTGTCAATAGATGTGCTTTGACTCTGGCACAGTGCTATTAACTGTGCGAGCTTCGGACTGTTCTCTGAAATCCCGTTGATTTTGAGTATATTGGCCCCCTTCTGGCTGCTGGCCTTGTTGTAGCGGTGGTGGAGGCGGAGGTTGTTGCCAGGAAGCCTGAGGCTGACTCGCCGAAGCAACAGAAGCTGCAGGGTGATTGCCTACATATTCTGGGATGTAAGGCGAATGATACGAAGCAGTGTGCATGACCTGCTTCGGCTGAGCCTGTTGCGCGGCAGCTTCGGCTATCTCTTTTTGCTTCTGAATGGTAACATGGCACATCCTGGTAGTATGACCTTTGTTTTCACCACAGAATAAGCAAAATATTCTTCTGGGTTGATCCCCGAATCTTCCGCCGAAGCCCCTGGCGCCTCTGCCTCTTGGAGCTGGTGGTCGGAAGGAGCTTTGCTGTTGCCCCGAAGCCTGTGAGGAGTACTGTGGCCTTTGCTGCTGGCTCCCCTTATCATCATTTTGATTGGAATTATGAATTGATCTGACATGCCTCGGATAGAATCTTCCTCCGAAGCCCCTGGTCATCTCAGAAAATCTGAAGGCCTCCTCCCTTCTTTGGCGAAAATCATTGTCAGCTCGAATATATTCATCCATCTTCTGGAGCAGCTTCTCCAGCGTTTGTGGTGGCTTCCTGGCAAAATACTGCGCTGATGGCCCTGGCCGAAGCCCCTTGATCATGGCCTCAATGACAATCTCATTGGGCACTGTCGGCGCCTGTGCTCTTAAACGCAGAAACCTTCGGACATATGCCTGAAGGTATTCTTCGTGGTCCTGGGTGCACTGGAAAAGGGCCTGAGCAGTGACCGGCTTTGTTTGAAACCCTTGGAAACTAGTTATGAGCATATCTTTCAGTTTCTGCCAAGAAGTGATTGTCCCTGGCCGAAGAGAAGAGTACCAGGTCTGAGCAACACTTCTGACGGCCATGACGAAGGATTTTGCCATGACTGCCGTATTGCCACCGTATGAAGATATTGTTGCCTCGTAGCTCATTAGGAATTGCTTCGGGTCTGAGTGACCGTCATATATGGGAAGCTGAGGTGGCTTGTAAGTCTGTGGCCAAGGTGTAGCCTGCAATTCTGTTGAAAGAGGAGAAGCATCATCAAAAGCAAAGTTTCCATGATGGAGATTTTCATACCAGTCGTCCTCATTGCGGAAATTTTCCTGATGAAGCTCTCTGCGTGGAGGCCTTCGGGTTTGATCATCTTGAACGAAATGACGGACCTCTTCCGAAGCTTCATCTATCTGTCTCTGAAGATCAGCTAGACGAGCCATCTTTTCCTTCCTGCGCTGAACTTGTTGCTGAAGGATCTCCAAATTTTGAATTTCCTGATCAAGATCATCATCCGGAGGTGTTGGACTGACAGCCTTCCTTTTCTGGCTTCGGGCTTCTCTAAGAGAAATAACATCCTGATTGGGATCCAGCGACTGCAGTGTGCCAGCTCCTGTTGTTGAAGCCTTCTTCAGCGGCATGACGAAGGTGACGCTCGCCGAAGGTATTCAAAGCTCAAGAAATGGAAGTGAGTTCACCGGAGGTGGGCGCCAA
This sequence comes from Zea mays, assembly GCF_902167145.1. Classification (NCBI taxonomy): domain Eukaryota; kingdom Viridiplantae; phylum Streptophyta; class Magnoliopsida; order Poales; family Poaceae; genus Zea; species Zea mays. Next base: position 164,854,310 of record NC_050100.1, on the reverse strand, counting down.
TGTTGGGGACTTGTTCTCAAATGCTAAGAGTTAAGAACAAGGCAACATAAAAAGTGTTAAGTGTTAAAGTCCTTCGTCCTTCGAAGCATTATGTCCCTTCGGGAAATAATGAGTTTCGGACGAAGGTCATAAGAGACATACCTTCGTAAACATAACAAGTAATGACGAAGGATTCATATAAAGCATGAAATATAATATAAGCATCATCATAGAATCATTTCTATTTTATTAACATGGAAAAATAGAAATGATTTCAAATTACAAATGTACCTTCGGTCCTGAGAGAAGGTAAAAAGTACAAGCGTGACGCAAAAGCAAATGCCAAGTCAGCGTGAACAGTACGGGGATACTGTTCACCTATTTATAGACACGGGACACAGCCCTTACAAAATTACATTTATGCCCTTTACATCTGACAATAACTCTATAGTAATCCATCGAGGTCCGAATAGCCTTTTCATCTTTAAGTCGGTTTCCTTTCCTGCCACCATGCCGAAGCTTTTCTGCTCACAGCTTCAGTGCTGTATCAACCTTCGTATGCTTTGAGCTTCTCCCTCTGTGATACCGATTCGAGTCCGAAGATACCTGTTTGCACATTATACTCCAGAAACACTATTAAATCATGTTTTTGAGGACCTTCGGACGCCGAAGGTCCCCAACAGTGGCTCATCATCTTGGTCTTCATCCTCTTCTTTAGTGGGTGGAGATGCTTGTATGGAGGATGATGGTTGATCTTGTGCTTGTGGAGGCTCTTCGGATTCTTTTGGACACACATCCCCAATGGATATGTTCCTTAGCGCGATGCACAGAGCCTCTTCATCATCTAATTCATTAAGATCAACTTGCTATACTTGAGAGCCATTAGTCTCATCAAACACAATGTCACAAGAAACTTCAACTAGTCCAGTGGATTTGTTGAAGACTCTATATGCCCTTGTGTTTGAGTCATAACCAAGTAAAAAGCCTTCTACTGCTTTAGGAGTAAATTTAGAATTTCTACCTCTCTTAATAACAATAAAGCATTTGCTTCCAAAAACTCTAAAATAAGAAACATTGGGCTTTTTACCAGTGAGGAGTTCATACGATGTTTTCTTGAGGATTCGGTGAAGATATAACCGGTTGATGGAGTAGCAAGCAGTGTTAATCGCTTCCGCCCAAAACCGATCTGGTGTCTTGTATTCATCAAGAATGGTCCTTGCCATGTCCAATAGAGTTCTATTCTTCCTCTCCACTACACCATTTGTTGAGGTGTGTAGGGAGAAGAGAACTCATGCTTGATGCCCTCCTCCTCAAGAAATCCTTCAATTTGAGAGTTCTTGAACTCCGAACCATTGTCGCTTCTAACCTTTTTTATTCTCAATCCGAACTCATTTTGAGCTCGTCTCAAGAATCTCTTTAGGGACTCTTGGGTTTGAGGTTTTTCCTACAAAAAGAATACCCAAGTGAAGCGAGAATAGTCATCCACAATAACAAGACAATACTTACTCCCGCCGATGCTTATGTAAGCGATCGGGCCGAATAGATCCATGTTGAGTAACTCAAGCGGCTTGTCGGTCGTCAAGATGTTCTTGTGTGGATGATGGGCTCCAACTTGCTTCCCTGCTTGGCATGCGCTACAAATCCTGTTTTCTCAAAATGAACATTTCTTAGTCCTAAAATGTGTTCTCCCTTTAGAAGCTTGTGAAGATTCTTCATCCCAACATGGGCGAGTCGGCGATGCCAGAGCCAGCCCATATTAGTCTTAGCAATTAAGCAAGTGTCTAGTTCAGCCTTGTTATCATTAAAATCAACTAAATATAACTGACCACCTAACACTCCCTTAAATGCTATTGAATCATCACTTCTTCTAAAGACAGTAACACCTATATCAGTAAAAAGACAGTTGTAGCCCATTTTACATAATTCAGAAACAGAAAGCAAATTGTAATCTAAATAATCTACAAGAAAAACATTCGAAATGGAATGGTCAGGGGATATTGAGAGCACCTAGAGGGGGTGAATAGGTGATCCTGTAAAACTTAAAACTTAACACCACAAACTTGATTAAGAGTTAGAACAATGAAATCAAGTGAGTAGAGAGGAGAGCTCTTGTGAAGCACAATAGACACAATAAGGACAAGCACAAGAGACACGAGGATTTATCCCGTGGTTCGGCCAAGTACAAAACTTGCCTACTCCACGTTGTGGCGTCCCATCGGACGAGAGTTGCACTCAACTCCTCTCAAGTGATCCAATGATCAACTTGAATACCACGGTGTTCTTCTTTACTTTACTTTTTCCCGTTTGCGAGGAATCTCCACGTCTTGGAGTCTCTCGCCCTTACAATAAGAATCACAATGAAGCACTAGAGTAAGGGAGGGAAGCAACACACTCAAATCCACAGCAAATACGCACACACAAGATCAAGACTTGAGCTCGAAAGAGTATCACAAGGTTCTCACTAGAACGGAGCTCAAATCACTAAGAATGTCGAACAAGTGCGCAAGAATGAAGTGTGAGTGATCAACAATGCTCAAGGAATGCTTGGTCTCTTCCTCCATGCGCCTAGGGGTCCCTTTTATAGCCCCAAGGCAGCTAGGAGCCGTTGAGAGCATTTCAAGAAGGCAATTCTTGCCTTCTGTCGCCTGGCGCACCGGACACTGTCCGGTGCGGATCTCTTTCCTTATTCAGCGAAGCCGACCGTTGCAGATTCCAAGCCGTTGGCGCACCGGACAGTCCGGTGACCCTTCTGACCGTTGGCTCTTGCCACGCGTCGCGCGCGGATTCTGCGGCTGACCGTTGGCCCGGTCGACTGTTGGCTCACCGGACAGTCCGGTGCACCACCGGACAGTCCGGTGATTTATAGCCGTACGCCGTTAATTGCTTCCCGAGAGCAGCCAGTTGACAGACGCCAGCCTGGCGCACCGGACAGTCCGGTGCACCACCGGACAGTCCGGTGCACCCAGACCGAGCTGTCTTTGGCTGAACAAAGCCATCTCTTTTCCAACTTGATTTCTCCTGTTTCCAGCACTTTGACACAATACATTAGTCTCCAAAACAATGTACTAAGTCTTAGAAACATACCTTTTTACTTGATTTGCACTTTATTCATCACTTTGCATAGATTAACATAAGTCCACTTGTGTTGGCACTCAATCACCAAAATACTTAGAAATGGCCCAAGGGCACATTTCCCTTTCAATCTCCCCATTTTTGGTGATTTATGCCAACACAATAAAAAGCAACTAAAGGAAGTGCAACATCAATACAAATGAGAACTCAAAATTGTTTTGATTCAAATTTGGCATATATGGATCATTCTTTGCCACCACTTGGTTTGTTTTTGCAAATCAAACTCAATTTCCTATCTCTAAGTCAAATTCACTTGTTGAGGCATAGAGAAAGATATTCCAAGAGAAATTGATCACTGATTCAAAAACTCCCCCTATTTCGCATAATCAATCATTCTCCCCACAAGAGACCAACTTTTGACAATAAGAGACAAACAAGAGTATTTTGACAAACAAAAACTGAGAGCACCTAGAGGGGCGGGGTGAATAGGTGATCCTGTAAAACTTAAAACTTAACACCACAAACTTGATTAAGAGTTAGAACAATGAAATCAAGTGAGTAGAGAGGAGAGCTCTTGTGAAGCACAATAGACACAATAAGGACAAGCACAAGAGACACGAGGATTTATCCCGTGGTTCGGCCAAGTACAAAACTTGCCTACTCCACGTTGTGGCGTCCCAACGGACGAGAGTTGCACTCAACTCCTCTCAAGTGATCCAATGATCAACTTGAATACCACGGTGTTCTTCTTTACTTTACTTTTTCCCGTTTGCGAGGAATCTCCACAACTTGGAGTCTCTCGCCCTTACAATAAGAATCACAATGAAGCACTAGAGTAAGGGAGGGAAGCAACACACTCAAATCCACAGCAAATACGCACACACAAGATCAAGACTTGAGCTCGAAAGAGTATCACAAGGTTCTCACTAGAACGGAGCTCAAATCACTAAGAATGTCGAACAAGTGCGCAAGAATGAAGTGTGAGTGATCAACAATGCTCAAGGAATGCTTGGTCTCTTCCTCCATGCGCCTAGGGGTCCCTTTTATAGCCCCAAGGCAGCTAGGAGCCATTGAGAGCATTTCAAGAAGGCAATTCTTGCCTTCTGTCGCCTGGCGCACCGGACAGTCCGGTGCACCACCGGACACTGTCCGGTGCGGATCTCTTTCCTTATTCGGCAAAGCCGACCGTTGCAGATTCCGAGCCGTTGGCGCACCGGACAGTCCGGTGCCCCTTCTGACTGTTGGCTCTTGCCATGCGTCGCGCGCGGATTCTGCGGCCGACCGTTGGCCCGACCGACTGTTGGCTCACCGGACAGTCCGGTGCACCACCGGACAGTCCGGTGATTTATAGCCGTACGCCGTAATTGCTTCCCGAGAGCAGCTAGTTGATAGACGCCAGCCTGGCGCACCAAACACTGTCCGGTGCACCACCGGACAGTCCGGTGCACCCAGACCGAACTGTCTTTGGCTGAATAAAGCCATCTCTTTTCCAACTTGATTTCTCCTGTTTCCAGCACTTTGACACAATACATTAGTCTCCAAAACAATGTACTAAGTCTTAGAAACATACCTTTTTACTTGATTTGCACTTTATTCATCACTTTGCATAGATTAACATAAGTCCACTTGTGTTGGCACTCAATCACCAAAATACTTAGAAATGGCCCAAGGGCACATTTCCCTTTCAAAAACTCTAACTCTACTTTTTCAAAATTCTCAAGTGGTAGCTGATCCATTTGTTGCTTTGGCCTTATTTTCTCTCCCTTTGGCATCAAGCACCAAAACGGGATCAATTTTGGCCCTTTAACCCCATTGCCTCACCAAAATCTTCAACTAAGAGTAAAAATGCAATAAGAGTACAAAGATGAACTTGGAGTGAGTTACTCTTTCAGCAGAGTGCAGTGGAAGTCTTGCATGGTCCAAGTCCACCTTTTCCCTTTCAAACCTCCTTTGAGACTAAAGTAGGCAAACTCAAGCACACAGTTAGTCTCAAAGAGTCAAGTTGTAGCACAGCTCCCCTAAATATGTGCATCACTTGCAAATGGACTTGTGAGGTCCGGGGAGTGCTTGTACAACTTGAGCACCATAAATAAACAACAAAATGCATTAAGGAACATGATCAAGGCATAAAACACGTGTATGCTATAAATCAATCCAGGTTCCGCGAATCTAAGATATTTAGCTCACTACGCAACTTGCAAAAGGTCGACTCATCTAGAGGCTTGGTAAAGATATCGGCTAGCTGGTTCTCGGTGCTAACATGAAACACTTCGATATCTCCCTTTTGCTGGTGGTCTCTCAAAAAGTGATGCCGGATGTCAATGTGCTTTGTGCGGCTGTGTTCAACAGGATTATCCGCCATGCGGATAGCACTCTCATTAACACATAGGAGTGGGACTTTGCTCAGATTGTAGCCAAAGTCCCTGAGGGTTTGCCTCATCCAAAGTAGTTGCGCGCAACACTGTCCTGCGGCAACATACTCGGCCTCAGCGGTGGATAGGGCAACGAAAGTTTGTTTCTTAGAGCTCCACGACACCAGGGACCTTCCTAAGAATTGGCACGTCCCCGATGTACTCTTCCTATCGACCTTACATCCAGCATAGTCAGAGTCTGAATATCCAATTAAGTCAAAGGTAGACCCCTTTGGATACCAGATCCTGAAGCAAGGTGTAGCGACTAAATATCTAAGAATTCGCTTCACGGCCACTAAGTGACAATCCCTCGGATCGGATTGAAATCTAGCACACATGCATACACTAAGCATAATATCCGGTCTGCTAGCACATAAATAAAGTAAGGACCCTATCATAGACCGGTATGCCTTTTGATCAACGGACTTACCTCCTTTGTTGAGGTCGGTGTGTCCGTCGGTTCCCATTGGAGTCTTTGCGGGCTTGGCGTCCTTCATCCCAAACCGCTTGATCAAGTCTTGCGTTTACTTCGTTTGGGAGATGAAGGTTCCATCCTTGAGTTTCTTCACTTGGAACCCAAGGAAATAGCTTAACTCTCCCATCATCCCAAACTTTTGAGTCATCACCCTGCTAAACTCTTCACAAGACTTTTGGTTAGTAGAACCAAATATTATGTCATCGACATAAATTTGGCAACAAATAAGTCACCATCACAAGTCTTAGTAAAAAGAGTTGGATCGGCTTTCCCAACCTTGAAAGCATTAGCAATTAAAAAGTCTCTAAGGCATTCATACCATGCTCTTGGGGCTTGCTTAAGTCCATAGAGCGCCTTAGAGAGCTTACACATGTGGTCGGGGTACCGTTCATCCTCAAAGCCAGGGGGTTGCTCCACGTACACCTCCTCCTTGATAGGCCCGTTGAGGAAAGCGCTCTTCACATCCATTTGGAACAACCTAAAAGAATGGTGAGTAGCATAGGCTAACAATATGCGAATTGACTCTAGCCTAGCCACAGGAGCAAAAGTCTCCTCAAAGTCCAAACCTGCGACTTGGGCATAACCTTTTGCCACAAGTCGTGCCTTGTTCCTTGTCACCACCCCGTGCTCGTCTTGTTTGTTGCGGAACACCCACTTGGTTCCCACAACGTTTTGCTTGGGACGAGGCACCAGTGTCCAAACTTCATTTCTCTTGAAGTTGTTGAGCTCCTATTGCATGGCCAACACCCAGTCCGGATCTAGCAAGGCCTCTTCTACCCTGAAAGGCTCAATAGAAGAGACAAAGGAGTAATGCTCACAAAAATTAACCAATCTAGAACGAGTAGTTACTCCCTTGCTTATGTCACCCAATATTTGGTCGATGGGATGATTCCTTTGAATCTTCGCTCGAACTTGGGTTGGAGGTGCCGATTGCGCTTCTTCCTCCATTAAATGATCATCTTGTGCTCCCCCTTGATCGCACGCCTCCTCTTGATGAACCTGTTCATCTTCTTGAGTTGGGGGATGCACCGTTGTTGAGGAAGAAGGTTGATCTCGCTCCTTTTGTTCCAGTGGCCTCACATCTCCAATCGCCATGGTGCGCATTGCGGCCGTTGGAACGTCTTTTTCTTCTACATCATCAAGATCAACAACTTGCTCTCTTGGAGAGCCATTAGTCTCATCAAATACAACATCGCTAGAGACTTCAACCAAACCCGATGATTTGTTGAAGACCCTATACGCCTTTGTATTTGAGTCATAACCTAACAAAAACCCTTCTACAGCTTTGGGAGCAAACTTAGAATTTCTACCTTTCTTCACTAGAATGTAACATTTGCTCCCAAATACACGAAAGTAAGACACATTGGGTTTGTTACCGGTTAGAAGCTCATATGAAGTCTTCTTGAGGAGGCGATGAAGGTAGACCCGGTTTATGGCGTGGCAAGCCATGCTCACGGCTTTCGTCCAAAACCATTCGGGCGTCTTGAATTCACCAAGCATCGTCCTCGCCATGTCTAGTAGTGTCCTGTTCTTCCTCTCTACCACACCATTTTGTTGTGGTGTGTAGGGAGCGGAGAACTCGTGCTTGATTCCTTCCTCCTCAAGATACTCCTCCACTTGAAGGTTCTTGAATTCGGACCCATTGTCGCTCCTTATCTTCTTCATTTTGAGCTCAAACTCATTTTGGGCTCTCCTTAGGAAGCGCTTGAGGGTCCCTTGGGTTTCAGATTTATCCTTGCCTTGGTTCCCATCACCGAATATGATTGAATCTTGGGGATCCTTGTTCTTGACGTAGGAAGAGAACATCTTCTTTTCCCCTGTCATGTGGTTTGTGCATCCGCTGTCGATAATCCAGCTTGAGCCCCCGGATGCATAAACCTGCAAGGCAAATTTAGGCTTGGGTCTTAGGTACCCAACTCTTGTTGGGTCCTACAAGGTTAGTACAAATAGCCTTAGGGACCCAAATGCAAGTTTTATCTCTCTTGTATTTTGCCCCTAATTTTCTAGCAACTACCTTCTTATCCTTTCTACAAATAGCAAAGGAAGCATTTAAAGCATGATAAATTGTAGAAGGTTCATTCATTACTTTCCTAGGAACATGAACAATATTTCTTCTAGGCACATGAGCATTTCTCCTAGGCACATGATGAATGACATTTTTCCTAGCCAAACTTCTATCATACATCATAGAAGAACTTGAAGCAAACATTGCATTTGAATCATAAGCATGTGAAACAATATCATTGCAACTTCTATCATGTTGAACATTCCTAGAATATCTCCTATCATGGTATAAGAAAGCATGGTTCTTTTGCACATTATTTGCCATAGGGGCCTTCCCTTTCTCCTTGATGGAGATGGGAGCCTTATGACTTGTCAAGTTCTTGACTTCCCTCTTGAAGCCAAGATCATCCTTAATTGAGGGGTGTCTACCAATCGTGTAGGCATCCCTTGCAAATTTTAGTTTGTCAAATTCACTCTTGCTAGTCTTAAGTTGGGCATTAAGACTAGCCACTTCATCATTCAATTTCGAAATTGAAACTAGGTGTTCACTACAAGCATCAACATTAAAATCTTTACACCTATTGCAAATTGCAACATGTTCTAAACAAGATGTTGATTTATTAGCTATTTCTAACTTAGCATTCAAATCATCATTTATGCTCTTTAAGCTAGAAATAGAGTCATGACATGTAGACAATTCACAAGAAAGCATTTCATTTCTTTTAATTTCTAAAGCAAGGGATTTTTGTGCCTCTACAAACTTATCATGTTCTTCATACAAAAGGTCCTCTTGCTTTTCTAATAACCTATTCTTATCATTCAAGGCATCGATTAATTCATTAATCTTATCAACCTTAGTTCTATCTAGGCCCTTGAATAAACATGAATAGTCTGTTTCATCATCGCTAGATTCTTCATCACTTGAGGAAGCGTAAGTACTAGTATCACGATTGCTTACCTTCCCTTCCCTTGCCATGAGGCAGGTGTGATGCTCATTGGGGAAGAGGGCCGACTTGTTGAAGGCGGTGGCGGTGAGTCCTTCGTTGTCGGAGTCGGATGATGAACAATCAGAGTCCCACTCCTTTCCAAGGTGTGCCTCGCCCTTAGCCTTCTTGTAAGCCTTCTTCTTTTCCCTCTTGTTCCCTTGTTCCTGGTCACTATCATTATCGAGACAGTTAGCGATAAAATGACCAATCTTACCACATTTGAAGCATGAGCGCTTCCCCTTCGTCTTGGTCTTGTTTGGATGCTCCTTGCGACCCCTTAGCGCCATCTTGAAACGCTTGATGATGAGGGCCATTTCTTCATCATTAAGCCCGGCCGCCTCAATTTGTGCCACCTTGCTAGGTAGCGCTTCCTTGATCCTTGTTGCTTTGAGAGCAATGGTTTGAGGCTCTTGGATTGGGCCATTCAACGCATCGTCAATGTATCTTGCCTCCTTGATCATCATCCGCCCGCTTACGAACTTTCCAAGGATCTCCTCGGGCGTCATCTTGGTGTACCTAGGATTCTCACGAATATTGTTCACAAGATGTGGATCAAGGATAGTAAAAGACCTTAGCATTAGGCGGACGACGTCGTGGTCCGTCCATCGCGTGCTTCCATAGCTCCTTATTTTGTTGACGAGGGTCTTGAGCCGGTTGTACGTTTGGGTTGGCTCCTCGCCCCTGATCATTGCGAATCTCCCAAGTTCACCCTCCAATAACTCCAGCTTGGTGAGCATGGTGACATCATTTCCCTCATGAGATATCTTGAGGGTGTCCCAAATCTTCTTGGCGTTATCCAAACCGCTCACTTTATGATATTCATCCCTGCACAAAGATGCTAGAAGAACAGTAGTAGCTTGTGCATTTTTGTGAATTTGCTCATTGATAAATGTGGGACTATCAGTACTATCAAATTGCATTCCACTCTCTACTATCTCCCATATGCTTGGATGGAGAGAGAACAAGTGACTATGCATTTTGTGACTCCAAAATCCGTAGTCCTCTCCATCAAAGTGAGGAGGTTTACCAAGTGGAATGGAGAGTAAATGAGCATTTGTATTTTGCGGAATACGAGAATAATCAAAAGAAAAGTTTGAATTGGCAGTTTTCTTTTTCTCGTAGTTGTCGTCGTCCTTTTGGGAAGAAGAGGACTCGTCGCTGTCGTCGTAGTAGACGATCTCCTTGATGCGCCTTGTTTTCTTCTTCTTCCCATCTTTTCTTTTGTGGCTTGAGCCCGAGTCAGTAGGCTTGTCATCTTTTGGATCACTGGCGAAGGACTCCTTCTCCTTATTATTGACCACCATCCCCTTGCCCCTAGGATCCATCTCTTCGGGCGATTAGTCCCTTTCTTGAAGAGAACGACTCTGATACCAATTGAGAGCACCTAGAGGGGGGGGGGTGAATAGGTGATCCTGTAAAACTTAAAACTTAACACCACAAACTTGATTAGAGTTAGAACAATGAAATCAAGTGAGTAGAGAGCAGAGCTCTTGTGAGGCACAATAGACACAATAAGGACAAGCACAAGAGACACGAGGATTTATCCCGTGGTTCGGCCAAGTACAAAACTTGCCTACTCCACGTTGTGGCGTCCCAACGGACGAGAGTTGCACTCAACTCCTCTCAAGTGATCCAATGATCAACTTGAATACCACGGTGTTTTTCTTTACTTTACTTTTCCCCGTTTGCGAGGAATCTCCACAACTTGGAGTCTCTCGCCCTTACAATAAGAATCACAATGAAGCACTAGAGTAAGGGAGGGAAGCAACACACTCAAATCCACAGCAAATACGCACACACAAGATCAAGACTTGAGCTCGAAAGAGTATCACAAGGTTCTCACTAGAACGGAGCTCAAATCACTAAGAATGTCGAACAAGTGCGCAAGAATGAAGTGTGAGTGATCAACAATGCTCAAGGAATGCTTGGTCTCTTCCTCCATGCGCCTAGGGGTCCCTTTTATAGCCCCAAGACAGCTAGGAGCCATTGAGAGCATTTCAAGAAGGCAATTCTTGCCTTCTGTCGCCTGGCGCACCGGACAGTCCGGTGCACCACCGGACACTGTCCGGTGCACCACCGGACACTGTCCGGTGCAGATCTCTTTCCTTATTCGGCGAAGCCGACCGTTGCAGATTCCGAGCCGTTGGCGCACCGGACACTGTCCGGTGCACACCGGATAGTCCGGTGCCCCTTCTGACCGTTGGCTCTTGCCACGCGTCGCGCGCGGATTCTGCGGCCGACCGTTGGCCCGGCCGACTGTTGGCTCACCGGACAGTCCGGTGCACCACCGGACAGTCCGGTGATTTATAGTCGTACGCCGTTAATTGCTTCCCGAGAGCAGCCAGTTGACAGAAGCCAGCCTGGCGCACCGGACACTGTCCGGTGCACCACCGTACAGTCCGGTGCACCCAGACCGAGCTGTCTTTGGCTGAACAAAGCCATCTCTTTTCCAACTTGATTTCTCCTGTTTCTAGCACTTTGACACAATACATTAGTCTCCAAAACAATGTACTAAGTCTTAGAAACATACCTTTTTACTTGATTTGCACTTTATTCATCACTTTGCATAGATTAACATAAGTCCACTTGTGTTGGCACTCAATCACCAAAATACTTAGAAATGGCCCAAGGGCACATTTCCCTTTCAGATATAGCAATTTTACCCAAACCTTGATTTCCATCCCTGAATGTGATAGCTCTTTGGAGATCTTCATTTTTCTCATATGATGAGAACATCCTTTTCTCCCCTGTCATGTGGTTTATGCACCCGCTATCGATTATCCAACTTGATCCACCGGATGCATAAACCTACAAAACAAATTTAGTCCTTGTTCATAGGTACCCAAACACAAGTCTTGGAACTCTTGTGTTTGCCCCCAACATATTTGGCAACTACTTTGCCTGATTTGTTAGTAAGCACATAAGATGCATCAAAGGTCTTAAATGAAATGTCAAGCTCATTTGATGCATTTACAGTTTTCTTTTTAGGCATTTTGATATGAGTGGAATGCCTAGAGCTAGAAGCCTCATTTCTATATATAAAAGCATGATAAGAAATAGTATGAGGTTTTCTAGCATGAATCTTCCTAATCTTATGTTCAGGATAGTTTGCAGGATATAAAATGTAACCCTCTCTATCATGAACCATGAGAGCATTACCCTTAACAAAATTAGACAATTTGTACTTGGGGGCATTAAGTTTAGTGTTGCTTTGGCTCCCTTGTTGGAAACCAATACCATCCTTAATGTCAGGGCGTCTCCTATTATAAAGCATGCTTCGAGCAAATTTAAACTTTTCATTTTCTAGCTCATGCTCGGCAATTTTAGCATTTAATTTAACTATGTGATCATTATGTTCTTTAATCATGGCAAGGTGCTCATCAATAGCTTCAACATTAACATCTCTATATTTAGTACAAATAGTGACATGTTCAACAGTAGATGTAGAGGGTTTGCAAACATTCAATTCTTCTATCTTAGCATTTAAACTAGTATTCTCATCTCTAAGACAAGAAATTGAATCATTGCACATGCTAAGCTCCTTAGTTAAGTTTTCACATTTTTCTGCTTCTAGAGCATAAGCATTTTTCAACTTAACAATTTTTTTTATTTTCTTTAACGAGTAAGTCCTCTTGGCATTCCAAGAGATCATCCTTCTCGTTAATGGTTTCTATTAATTCATATATTTTTTTCTTTTGGTCCATGGTAAGGTTGGCAAAGAGAGAAATTAAATCATCATTATTATCACTAGAGCTACCCTCATCATTAGATGTAGTGTATTTGGGGGTATCTCTAGAATGTACCTTCTTCTTCTTACCGTCCTTAGCCATGAGACACTTGTGGCCGACGTTGGGGAAGAGGAGGCCTTTGTTGATGGCGATGTTCGTGGCGTCCTCATCGGAGGAGGAGTCGGTGGAGCTCTCGTCGGAGTCCCATTCCCGCCCCATGTGTGCCTCGCCACCCTTCTTCTTGTAATACTTCTTTTTCTCCATCTTTTTCTTCCCCTTCTTGTCGTCGTCTCTGTCACTGTCACTTGAATATGGACATTTTGCAATGAAGTGACCGAACTTACCATACATGTAGCACACTCTTTTGGAACGGGGTTTGTAGTCCTTCCCTTCTTTTGTTTGAGGATTTGCTGAAAGCTCTTAATGATAGGAGCCATCTCCTCGTTGTCGAGCTTGGAGGCGTCGATTGGAAGTCTACTTAGTGTAGACTCCTTTTCTTCCGTTGCTTTAAATGCAATGGGTTGCACCTCGGGTGTAGAGGTGGCACCTTGCTCCAAGTTGACAATGTGTTTGGAGTCTTTGATCATAAGTTCAAAGCTCACAAACTTGCCAATCACTTCCTCGGGAGACATCTGCTTATATCTAGGATCCCCACGAATCAATTGAACTTGAGTAGGATTACGAAAAATGAGGGATCTTAGAATAACCTTGACCATTTCATGGTCATCCCATTTGGTGCTCCCGAGGTTGCGCACTTGGTTGACCATAGTCTTGAGCCGGTTGTACATTGCTTGCGGCTCTTCTCCTTTGTTGAGGACGAATCAAACGAGCTCTCCCTCGATCGTCTCCCGCTTGGTGATCTTGGTCACCTCATCCCCTTCATGCGTCGTATTGAGGACGTCCCAAATCTCTTTGGCATTTTTCAACCCTTGCACCTTATTATACTCCTCTCGACACAAGGAAGCAAGGAGGATAGAAGTTGCTTGGGAATTAAAATGCCTAATTTGGGTGGCCTCGTCCGAGTCGTAGTCCTTGTCGCCCACCTGTGGTGCCTACGCTCCAAACTCAATAACATCCCATATGCTTTCGTGGAGTGAGGTTAGATGGTGCCTCATTTTATCACTCCACATGCAATAATCTTCACCATCAAAATATGGTGGTTTGCCTAGGGGTACCAAAAGTAGAGGAGCGCGTTTAGGAATGCGAGGATAGCGAAGAGGCATCTTACTATACTTCTTACGCTCGTGGCACGTCGAAGTTGTAGATTCGGCACCGGATGTGGAAGGTGATGAAGAGTCGGTCTCGTAGTAGACCAACTTCTTCATTTTCTTTTTCTTCTTGTCACCCTTCTTATGTGACTTGATGGAGGAAGAGGATTCCTCCTTGTACTTGTCGCCGAACTCCCTTGATAGAGTCCTTCCCGAGCCCATGGCCTTGTCGCCTGTGACGATCTCCCTCTTGGCGTGATCTCCAGACACCACTTTGAGTTTGTTAGACTCTTAATGAAGTACTGGCTCCGATACCAATTGAAAGTCGCCTAGAGGGGGGTGAATAGGCGAAACCTAAAATTTATAAACTTAAATACACACTAAGGCTGGGGATAGCGTTAGAATTAAATTCAAGCGCGGAAGATTGTTTCTCTTGCTAAGAGTTGCTCAATTGATGCGGATGACGTTTGGGAGCAAAATCAAATCAATGTTAGTGAGGAAAATTTTAGAGAGAAGAAAGAGGGCAAACAAATCAAGCGAAGATCAATGCAAGTGAACATGATGATTTGTTTTACCGAGGTTCGGTTCCAAAGAACCTAGTCCCCGTTGAGGAGGCCACAAAGGTCGGGTCTATTTCAACCCTTTCCCTCTCTCAAACGGTAACTTAGACCGGATGAGCTTTCTCCTTAATCACTTCGGTCACTAAAACCCCGCAAGGATCACCACACACTTAGGTGTCTCTTGCTAGCTTTACAAAGCACTTACGAGAATAAGAATAGAGGAGGAGAAAGCAATCCAAGCAACAAGAGCAACAAAAGAACACAAATGATCCTCTCACAAGTCTCTAAGCATTAGAGTTGATTTTGGGAGCTTGGAGTGGATTGAATGCTTTGAATGTGTCTTGGAGTGTTTGGCTTTGCTCTTGCAATGAATGTGGAGTTCAAAAAACTTGGATGCCATTGAAGGAGGTGGTTGGGGGTATTTATAGCCTCCAACCACTTCCTAGTCGTTGGCTGTTTTTGCTGGCGATGGGCACACCGTACAGTCCGGTGGTGCACCAGACATGCACTGTTCACTGTCCGGTGCGCGCCACGTCAGCACGCCCGTTGGGGTTTGGAGCGACTTGACCGTTGAAGCCCTTGTCCTGTAGTTGCACCAGACATTCTGGTACCACACCGGATGCTCTGACTTGTCTGCTCTGATCTCTATCGCGCACTGTTCACTTTTGGTAGACGACCGTTGGCACTAGGTTACCATTGCTCCGTTGGCTCACCGGACATGTCCGATGCACACCGGATAGTCCGGTGAATTATAGCGGAGCGCGCCCTGAGAAAACTCGAGAGTGGCCTGTTGCACCGGACCACTGTCCGGTGCACCACTAGCAGCACACTCTCAAGTCTTTTGCTCTAAATTTATTCGAGTCCCTAACTGAATTTATTTCTTGGTTTATGTTGAACCTTATGCACCTGAGATAAATGACATCTAGACAAACTAGTTAGTCCACGTGGTTTGTGATGGACGTCAACCACCAAAATCGATTATAGGAAATGTTTAAGCCCATTTCCCTTTCAGGCCAGCAACGACACAACATTCTCTCCTTTTATTCTCTGGTAGATGCAGATCGGAGTCAGACCCATGGCCTCCCCTTTTGTCTCGTCAATCGGCCATGCAGGACACTGGGTGGAGCATGTAGCTCTCTTAGATTGGGAATGTGGTGCTCTGAGCATGTCGATGGTGAAGCCCACTTAATGGTGCTCGAGTCATGCTCTCGGGACATGCCCCCACCCATCTCTCTCTCTTCTCTCTCCACCGGTGGTGGCTTAGACGGGAGCCATTGGCAATTTTTCCATTGTCATTTGTGGGCTTCGCCAGTATGAAATCGGGCCCACAAATCATAGACACAGATGGTCCCACCAGTCATAGATACGAGATGACATAATAACAGAGAGCTAAAACTGAGAGTAGCAAAATAGCAATTTTCTTCTTAGATGGGGGACATGCCCTCGTGAGGCGTCCGCCTCCCCTGCCTAGGCTGACACATCGTTGTGGAAGCCAACACAGGCATGCCATGAAGGAATCTACAATGGCTACTCCCCATGGAGGGCTAGAAGCCAACCAATGGCAAGGTGAAAGAAGACAATGTGGTGAGTGATGGATGGAGGAGAAGATCTGCGACTGGGCGATGTTGATGCAAAATCGGACGACATAGATTAAAACAAATGACATGGATGGCTTGTTTGAGTAGATAGGCTCAGGCGTTTAATATGTAGAGATATTCCACCAATGTAGCAGGTAATCAAGGGCATGCACACATTTTAGCCCCTAGCCTCTTGGTTACCCTATAAATACCCTTGTCCGGCCTTTGGACAGGAGATGCTTGATAAGGCATCGAAACAATCTAGCTTCCCATTTTGTCATGCACTGTTGCTCTCACCCACTCTTAAGTGTTTGGGCCCACGAGTTAGGACCCAATAGACTCTACCCGTCGTGAGGTCTGGTAAACACCACGTGCCCCTAAGGTCTCTCTAGGTGCCCTAGACTGCCCTATAGACCTTTGGGGCCCTAGGGTGGGTCCCCTTAGGATCCTGCACCACCGGTTACCATGCAAGGCTTGGGGTCTAGAGCAACCATTCAGGCTCGACATGTGTCTCGCATATCTCTCCCACGATTAACTTGACCAAGGAGGGATCTGGAGGTGCCATCTGGGCACTAGAACTTGCTGCCCTAGAGAGCCCCAAACGCACCACACATTCGGACCGCTTATGGTGTGTACCCAGTCAAAGAAGTTAACAAAGATCAGAAGTCGTACACAATAATAATCGATAGAACTGACGTTGGTGCTACAACTTCATGCCCATCTCTTCATAACCAAATACAAACATTTCTAGGCGTGGCTACAATGCACCATTGTGGCAATATGGGTGGTGTACTCAGCAATGACCATATGTCCTACAATAACATGGACAGCTACACAACACCATAACACAATACCTAGACTTCTAGGACATACACCTCGGTATACGACCCCATATGTCTTGCAATGGCATGGGCAGCTACACAACGCTCCACCATCTCCAGCCCATGACGTGTGTCTACAGAAGTTTGGAGTGTCATCAAATAGCGTGAACATTAACTGCAAGATAGGACAGGTTATGCCTTGGCCCCACCTGTCAGTTGTAACCCTCTATCGGTCTTTAAAAGGGAGAGGGTGCCCTGTGTGCAAGGGGACAAAAAATGTTAGAAAGACACTTAACCAATTCAAGCAACCCATCTCACTAGAAGAGGACATAGGGTTTTACAGTTCAGTGGACCAAACCTCACTAAGTTCTAGACTCACAACTTCTATCTTCTCAAGTTCTCCATGTTCATCTACCAAAAATCGTGGGCCCCACGAGTGTGGTGAGTAGAAGGTCTGCACACCAAAGTCCCATATCGAATCTTATCGGTGGTACACCCTTGTACCCTGACTAACAAATGTGATCACACTTCATTAGCAACCACCATGGTAAGGGTCAAAGTTTCCAGATCTTAAGTTACCCAATTGAATATTTGTGTGCTAAAATATCTGTGGATATTAGTACGACTCTAGAGGGAGAGATTTACAGGAGAGAAAGCCTAGAAACTAAACCACTAAATAGAGGCTAGAGAGATGGCTAGTTGGGGGCAGTCCTCCTCGTATTTATAGAGGTTATTACACATTCTTAACATACCACTAGATATTTTGGAGCTAAACCATATAGTCAAGGCATAATGATCCAACTCCCAAACCATAGATTTGACGACCACGCTCCCTTCACGGATTTACTTCGCCTCGATATAACATATGTGATGGCTCCAGGTGTCGCCTTTGATTCCTATTGGAACCACAACCTAGGTTTTGAGGTCAAATTCATGAAACCAATGTTGGGTGGTTTTTAGGCTCAACCACCAAACCTTCGTAGGTATTGTACTCTATATGTGCCCCCATATTATCGACACATGTCCCACTAATCCTCAATCATGCTGGCGACATGATCTTCTCTACCATATCCTTGCACCTGTTAGTCTCAACGATCGTCCTTCATCGCTCTCGATCCATTGGCACAAACTCATATGACCTTCACCATTGACCACCACCTCTGAACTTCACACATGCGCATCATAGGCCAAGACACATGTGCATATTAACGGACCGGTTAGTCGACATGATTCCATCTAAGACGCTACTCTGTTGACAATCACTCATCACAAATTCAAACCATAAGGGAATATGTTGTTGAGGGTCTTCTTCTCCGTCGAAGGTCCTCAAGGCAAAAACACCTTTGGCAAAATGATACAATAGCTTGCTGAAGCTACCTCCAGCCTCGGCTCAGCTCCTCAAGACGAAGCTCAATAGCTTTGGCGATAGTGCAAGATGTCGAAGCTCGATAGCTTTGGCTCAGACCAGGCAAAGAAGGAAAAAGGACTAGATAGACCTTATTAGTTTTAATTACTTGTAAACAAGTGTTTGGGGGCATGGATGTAATCTTACCCGGGCTGCATCCCGTGCCTATAAATAGATGAACAGTACCCCCGTACTGTTCCGCTGGATTGTAATCGCCCTCGAGTCATTCTCGCTCTGTCACCTTCTGGCAAGCCGAAGGTATCATTGTAATATGAATATTTTTAATGTTTATTCATGTTTAATGAAGATAAATGAATCATAAATACATAACGAGTATCCTTCAACTTATTGTTTATATTCATATTCATGTTTACATTATATCATAAAATGATGAAGGTGTGGCCTTCATGACCTTCGTCTGAAGATCATTATATCCGAGAGGAAATAATGTCCGAATGACGAAGGTCTTTAATTATTAACAGTTGTCTTGTTCTTGATTCATAGCATTTGAGAACAAGTGACCAACATTGGCACCCACCTCCGGTGAACTCACTTCCACAACTGTGATGATGGCTTCACAAAGAAACCAAGTTGTGGCATCTTCGGCTACGAAGCTGGTGCTCCCAATCACAGGCGGCTCAAGTTATGAACCAGCCAACAAGAAACAGAAGAAGAAAGCACAAAGAAGGGTACAACATGTTGGAGTGCAAGGACCCTTCATCAAGTCCAAGTGGCCTCATATTCCAATCACCTTCTCTCAGGAAGACCTTCAACTTAAAGATTATCCTCACAATGATGCAATGGTCATATCTTGTATCATCAAGGGATTTTTGGTCCACAACATCTTAATGGACACAGGCAGTGCAGCGGATATAATCTTTGCGAAGGCTTTTAGGCAAATGCAAGAGCCAGATGACAAGATACATGATGCAACACACCCTCTTTGTGGTTTCGGAGGAAGACAGATCGTGGCACTTGGTAAAATAACAATGCCAGTCACCTTTGGCTACGTTAACAACACAAGGACAGAGTAGGTTGTCTTTGATATTGTTGATATGGAGTATCCATACAATGCAATCATTGGTCGAGGGACGCTCAATGCCTTCGAAGCAATACTCCACCCAGCATACCTTTGTATGAAGATACCTTCGGAATAAGGGCCCATTGTTGTACATGGGAGTCAAGAAGCTGCCAGAAGAGCCGAAGGAAGTTGGACAGATTCGAAGGCTATTCATAATATAGATGAAGTCGAAGCTTATCAGAAGTATAAGCATAAAAGAGAAAAGGCTGCTTCGACAGATCAACCGAAGTATATGCTTTTGTGTGAAGACATAGCCGAGATGAAGTGAAAAGACTTCTAAGTGCTGGCGTTATTAGAGAAGTAACATACCTAGAGTGGCTGGCCAATACTGTCATGGTAAAGAAAGCTAACGGAAAATAGAGAATGTGTATTGACTTTACAGATCTCAACAAGGCATGTCCGAAGGATGAATTCTCATTGCCAAGAAGAGATTCCCTTGTAGATGCAGTAGCTACTTCAGAACTCATGAGCTTATTGGATTGCTACTCAGGATATCATCAAATTTGGATGAAAAGGACGACGAGCCGAAGACAAGCTTCATAACTTCTAGTGGCACCTATTGCTATCTTCGGATGCCTGAGGGGCTCAAGAATGTTAGAGGAAGTTTCAGCAGAATGACTGCCAAAGTTCTTCACTCCCAAATTGGTAGAAATGTGCTAACATATGTCGATGATATCATAGTAAAGAGCAGAAAACAAGAGAACCATGTTGCTGATTTGCAAGAGACATTTGCCAATTTCAGACAAGCTGGTATTAAGTTAAATCCAGAAAAATGTGTCTTCGGAGTGAAGGGCAAGTTTCTTGGCTGCCTGGTATTGACAAAGGGTATTGAAGATAACCCAAGCAAAATTGAAGCTATCCTTCGGATGGAGCCGCCAAATTCAAAAAAGGGGGCTCAAAGGTTAGCAGGAAGGCTGGCATCATTGAACAGATTCATTTCAAGATCAGCAGAGAGGAACCTGCCTTTCTTTGAAATATTGAAATCAACCGAAGTCTTCCAATGGGGTCCAGCCCAGCAGAAAGCCTTCGAGGAGCTGAAGCAGTACTTGATAGATTTAACAACTCTAACCCCACCTTCATCAGGGACCCCATTACTTCTATATGTGGCTGATTCCTGTGCTGCGGTTAGTGCGACACATGTACAATAGAAACAAGATGGACAAATAAAAAAGCAAGCTACGGTATACTTCGCCTCCGAAGTACTCAGCCCATCAAAGAAGAATTACACAGAATTAGAGAAGGTATTGTATGCTGTATTGATGGCCTCCAGGAAGCTTGGACACTACTTCCAAGCATATCACATAATAGTGCCTTCAACACAACCCCTGAAGGACATAATGAGGAACAGAGAAGCTACAGGAAGGGTCGGAAAATGGGCCACAGAACTCAATGAATTCACCATTGATTATGTACATAAGTCTTCGATTCAATCTTAAATGTTAGTAGACTTCATTGCTGATTGGACGCCAGGGGCTCAGGATGAAGAAAGAATAAATGATGCCGAAGCTTGGATGGTATTTTGTGATGGGTCTTGGGGAACCTTCGGTGCAGGGGCAGTTGTCGTCCTAGTTGCACCATCCAAAGTTAGAACCTATTATGCAGTAAGATTGGACTTCAGCTGCACAAATAATATTGCAGAGTACGAAGCCCTCCTCTTAGGGCTTCGGAAACTTAAGGCAATGGGTATAAGAAGGGTGATTTTCAAAACTGATTCACAAGTTATATCGGGTCATGTGGACAAAATCAGCAAGGCAAGAGACCCGAAGCTTGAAAAATATCTAGATGCAGTCCGAAGGTT
The DNA here is from genome assembly GCF_902167145.1 of Zea mays. Lineage (NCBI taxonomy): Eukaryota > Viridiplantae > Streptophyta > Magnoliopsida > Poales > Poaceae > Zea > Zea mays. The sequence continues at coordinate 164,833,205 of NC_050100.1, read as the reverse complement.
GGAAGCCTCTTTTGAAGGTTTCTCTATAAAGAATATCCCAAGGGGAGAAAATGAGCATGCGAACTTATTAGCCAAATCAGTGACACAGGGGCTCCCGCTACCTTCAGAAGTATTTTTTAAACAATAAAAGCACCTTCAGTTGAGCTCATGGAAAGAGCGGTGCTCATAATTTCACCAGTACATAGTGAAGATTGGAGGACTAAGATTGTATCTTTCCTCCAGGGCAACTGTCTTTAGGATGACGAAGTTTATAATAAAAGAATGGAAGCAAAGACAAGACCATATGTAATAATAGAAGGGGAGTTATACAAGCATGGAGTTTGCTCCCCATTGCTCAAGTGTTTGTCCAGAACCGAAGGGCAAGAATTAATGAAGGAGATACATGCAGGACTATGTGGGGCCCACATTGGGTCTAGGCCCCTGCTGGGGAAGGTTTTCAGACAAGGTTTTTACTGGCCAAAGGCAGCTTCGAATGCAACAGAATTAGTTCAAAAATGTGAAAATTGCCAAAGATACGCCAGAGACCAGAAGCAACCTTCGTCTTTGACCTAACTAATACAACCAACTTGGCCACTGCAAAGATGGAGTTTGGATCTGTTAGGACCACTCCCACTAGCACAAAGAAACTTGAAATATGTTGTGGTGACGTTGGAATATTTTTCTAAGTGGATTGAAGCAAAGTCTTTGGCTACAATAACTTCGGCCACAGTACAAAAATTCTTTTGGCAAAACATCATTTGTCGCTTTGGTGTGTCGAAGGCTATCACCGTTGATAATGGAACTCAGTTCGATGCCGAAACTTTCAAAACCTTTTGTAGCCAAATTGGTACAAAAATACACTTTGCATTAGTGAGGCATCCGGAGTCAAATGGATTGGTAGAAAGGGCAAATGGAATTATAATAACAGGAATAATGAAGTCAATCTTCAATCAGCCCAAGGGAAAGTGGCGAGATGAATTAATAAAAGTGGTCTGGAACCACAACACTGATGTATCAAGGTTGACATGATTTACTCCGTTCAAGCTTTTGTTCGGTGACGAAGCAATTACACCGAAAGAAGCAAGAATGGGTTCAATAAGAACTTTAGCTTCAACAGAAGACGAAGGTGACTGCCAAGTAACAAAGGATACCATAGTAGGGACTAGACTTCAAGCCATAGAGCACATTAATAAATACCACCAAAACAGTCAAATGGCATGACAGAAAAGTAAGATTGAAAAACATCAAGCCAGGTCATTTGGTGCTTCGAAGGGTGACCAACCCTGATACAGTGGGGAGGTCCCTTTCTGGTTGTATCTTCGTCAAGACTTGGCTCTTACAGGTTGAAAGACATGGACGGCAATGACATTCCAAGATTTTGGAATGCAGATGAGCTTCAAAGATATTATGTGTAAATAATGTAATTTTCTTATTTTTTTCCCTATGGCACCCTTTTCCTTTCAAGAGGGGAGAATGGTTTTTAACGGGGCCATAGGTTGTAATTTTAATTCTTTGTTTAGGCCTATGCAATTGAAGGACCAAATTCCCCCATATGTAAAATGTAACATCACGATCCGCACCATCGAGTGCAAAAAGGATAGGGAGAAGCTCAAAAGTCGTCCCTAAGGGGATGCAGAGCTAAAATGTCACCTAAGAGGTGAAGAAGCTACAAAGTCGTTTCTAAGGGAGCGCAGAGTAAGTTCTGAAGCTCAAAAGTCGTTCCTAAGGGAATGCAGAGCCAAAAAGCCACCTAAGTAAAAGGTGAAGAAGCTCCAAAGTCGTTCCTGAGGGGATGCAGAGCTTAGCTCCAAAGTTGTTCCTAAGAGGATGCATAGCTGAATACCACCTAAGTAAAAGGTGAAGAGACTCCAAAGTCGTTCCTAAGGGGATGCAGAGTCTGGGTATGTTTCTGGCATACATTTGCACAATTCATGACATCATTCTTTGCATTCATACAAACATTCATTAAACATTCGTAGGATCATCATCATGACATAAAGCACAGACATTAACACGAAAGACAGAAGATGTTTGTCCCTAGTGAAAAAATGCTTCGTTGTGTACGAAGATCCTTCGTATCAGAGAAAAGAAGGGAAGGTATTTCGTCTCTAATGAAAAAAAATGCTTCGATGTAAACGAAAAAAGGGAAGGTGTTTTTCGCCTTCGGCTCAAAAAGATTGCAAGCGATGGTTTCGTCCACAACAAAACAGTTCATACAGGAGCGAAAAGGTGAAATTATATTACAAAGTATTCACAAATAAGTACAATATTTTGTTCATTTACAATCTTTTGTAAGAAATCCTAACTTTTCTACAGATAGTTACAAAAGGAAGTTCTAAGAGTCTTCAGCCCTCCGGAACAAACTTCAGCTCAACAACCTTCGATGCCACCATCCTGCAGACAGATGAAGGTACAAGGTAATCCGAAATTTAATAAAGGAAAACCAAGGTAAAAAGTCACGTAAAAGTTTCATACTGAATTGAGCAGTTTTCGAGCTTCATCCCCAGCCAGCTCATGCCCGCCCTTAGTCCAAATTTGGGTAATAAATCTGTTTCTTATGCTTCGGACTTCGGCTGGGATATCGACTATATCTGATGTTGAAAGATTAAAAGTTGGCTTGTTAACCGCCTTGGCGTGAGTGCATCCAGCCTTCATAAATGCAGCAGCTGTGCCACGAGAAGATACCAGGGCACAGAAATCCCCGTGCCCAGTGATAACTTCATTAAGGGCTTCAACTTCATTTTCAATATGATCAAAGGCTCCGGGGATGTATTCGGCCGAAGGTTTAATCTCTTCAGAAGCAGCTCCAACCGAGTTGAATATCCCCTTCAACCGATTAGCACACCGGGTGCCAAAGCCAGCACACTTGTTCCGAAGGTTCTCAAAAGCTTCGTGTAGCTTCGAATTTCTTTCGGTTTCGACTTTGACCTTCGCTTCGAGCTCATTTGTTTCACGGTTAAAGCACCGCAAGCTTTCATCCAAAAATTTTCGAGATTCGTCCAGTTCCTCGCTCAATTTGGCATTCTGAGATTGTAGTTCTGCAAGGGCACCTTCGGCTGTTTGCAGCAAGATGTCATTTTCTTTTAGAGAAGCTTCAAATTCCTTTATTTTATCTTCTAAGCCTTTAACTATGGCTTCGTGTTTTCTGTCCTCAGTATCCTGCTACATTTTCAGCGCCTTACTTAACAACATGCTCTGCAAAACAAATTAAAGTTAGAGCACTCAATCCATCACGAAGGTAACAAAAATCTAGACGAAGATCTCACCTTGAAATTGGAATAAAATAGGCTACCGACAATGTGTTGCCATCGGTAACTGCTGATGTCGGCCTCCAGCTTGGGGAATCCAATACTCTTAGACAGAGTGCCGATTATCTTTGCCCCAGTGCGGTCGCGAATACATCCTAAAATTTCCTCATCAACCCCGCCGAAGAGCAAAGACCCCGGCTGATAACCGCAAGATATAGCAAATTCTTTCAACTCCAACTTGTCTTCCTCGGACAGTTCCTAACCGCCCAGGTGTCGAAGATCAAAATCCCTCTCGTCCAAAGGAGTATTATCAATTTCTTTTCCTTCATCTGGCACTGTGGCCATGATTTCTTCTGCAGCTACATTTGTCTCTGCAGTCACATCTGCAACCATATCTAACACAAGTCTATCAATATCTGACATTGTCGCTTCGGCTTCACTAGCATCTTTGGCTTCGGCAGCATCTTTAGCTTCAGCTTCGGCATCCGCAGGAATCGCTGTTTTAACCGCCGAAGCTGAGGGCGGTGTTTGTTCAATTGCTTGCATTACATTTACAATTCGTCGTTTCTTTTGCTCTTTAACTTTCTCCTCTGTAGCCGAAGGTTGTTCTTTCCTCTGTAAAAATTTTGTCAGTTCTGATCCCAAAGGACTTAGCAGCTTGAAGGGCAGGGATTCAGTCATTACCTTCAGAATTTTGGCTACTTCGGTGGCAGATGGCGTCGAAGGAGCTTCTTCTCGTGTCTCACCTATCTTCGGCTCAGAAGAGGGCACTGTGTCAAGCTTTCGCTTTTTTGTTGCCTTTGGCTCTGGTGCTGTTTTTGTTTTCTTCAAAAAAAATCATCTTCTTTTACTAACCTAGCAGCTTGCCTATTTAGGATGCTGACAATCCTTTTTCTTTTCACCCCTTCGGCCCCTTTGTCAAGCTTCTCGTAATCCGGGTATTCGAAGTTTAATGCATCCATCACCCGGTTCAGTCTTCGTTTCGGCCAGGTGCCGAAGGCAGCAGTCATTAATTGGTCTTCCTTCTTAGTATAGTTGCCAAGAATTTCGTTACACATGGTTTCGATCATTTCTAGCCACTCTTTGCATGCTTCTTGAACTGTTTCTCAAATTTGAATCGATAAGGGAGCTGAACAAGTTCGTACTTTTCCCTCTCCTTTTTCTTAGGCATTCCCCAGCCACTAGAGGTCGGAAATATTCTATTTGCCAAGTACTCTTGTACTAGATCTCTAGTGCTGATTTCGGCAGCTACCACTCTGAATTCCACCTCGGCCAGCTGGCATGGGGAGCCAAATTGCATGTGGCACAAGGGTCTTGTCATCCCGAAGCTTAATTTCATTGGACTCATGACCATAGTCATAAATTTCTCCCTTTTCTTCTCGTCCGCTTTTATGTAAAACCACTCACTTGTCCAACCGGTCCACTTAGTGCGATAGCTAATTACTGGGGCCTTCGTATCTTTTCGATATGCAAAGTTGTAGCAGCCAAAGTTCTTATGAAGACCAGCCGCTCTGGCCTTTGTCTGGTAGTGCAGCTCATGCACCCGAAAGAAAGCTTCGACATTAGCACTCATACCCTGGCTTCGGAGAGCCCATATGTAAACACTAAGTCTAACGATTACATTGGGTGTTAACTGATGAAGGTATATCTCAAAATTCTTTAAAACTTCTCCTATCATGTCATGTAGAGGGAACCGAAGCCCTGCCCTGAAGAAGCTCTTAAAATAACAACTCCGTCCTCTCTTGGCTGCGGAACCACCTCCTCCCCAGCAAAGCGGACAAGCTTGCTCTCGGCTTCCCCAAAATAGCCCAGCTTTTTCATCATAACTGAAAGTCGCCTAGAGGGGGGTGAATAGGGCGAAACTGAAATTTACAAAGTTAGTCACAACTACAAGCCGGGTTAGCGTTAGAAATATAATCGAGTCCGAGAGAGGGCATAAAAATAAATCGCAAGCGAGTAAGGAGTGTGACACATGGATTTGTTTTACCGAGGTTCGGTTCTCGCAAACCTACTCCCCGTTGAGGTGGTCACAAAGATCGGGTCTCTTTCAACCCTTTCCCTCTCTCAAACGATCCCTCGGACCGAGTGAGCTTCTTCTTCTCAATCAAACGGGAACAAAACTTCCCCGCAAGGGCCACCACACAATTGGTGCCTCTTGCCTTGGTTACAATTGAGTTGATCGCAACAAAGAATCAAAGGAAGAAAGCAATCCAAGCGCAAGAGCTCGAAAGAACACAAGCAAATCTCTCTCACTAATCACTAAGGCGTTGTGTGGAATTTGGAGAGGATTTGATCACTTGGGTGTGTCTAGAATTGAATGCTAGAGCTCTTGTAAGTAGTTGGATGGTGGAAAACTTGGATGACTTGAATGTGGGGTGGTTGGGGGTATTTATAACCCCAACCACCAAACTAGCTGTTTGGTGGAGGCTGACTGTCGCATGGTTCACCGGACAGTCCGGTGCACACCAGACAGTGTTCGGTGCGCCAGCCACGTCACCCGGTCGTTGGGTTCCGACCGTTGGAGCTCTGACTACTGGGCCCGCCTGGATGTCCGGTGGCACACCGGACATGCACTGTAGAGTGTCCGGTGCGCCACTTCGCGCGTGCCTGACTTCTGCGCGCTCTGGCGCGCAATAAATGTTGTTGCAGGTGACCGTTGGCGCCGAATAGCCGTTGCTCCGCTGGCTCACCGGACAGTCCGGTGCACACCGGACATATCCGGTGAATTATAGCGGAGCGAATTCCCGAAGCTGGCGAGTTCCTGAGACGCTCTTCCTTGGAGCACCGGACACTGTCCGGTGTACATCGGACAGTCCGGTGAATTATAGTGGAGCGCCTCTGGATTTTCCCGAAGGTGAAGAGTTTGGCTTGAAGTCCCCTGGTGCACCGGACACTGTCCGGTGGCACACCGGACAGTCCGGTGCGCCAGACCAGGGCACACTTCGGTTATCCCTTTGCTCTTTTGTTGAACCCAATTCTTGGTCTTTTTATTGGCTAAGTGTGTACCTTTAGCACCTGTATAACTTATACACTAGAGCAAACTAGTTAGTCCAATTATTTGTGTTGGGCAATTCAACCACCAAAATCAATTAGGAGATAGGTGTAAGCCTAATTCCCTTTCAATAACCATGTCATCTGCTACCACAATAGATTTCCCAAATTCAATGTGGCTAGGTTTCATTGGGCTCAGAATACTGTTGTCCTCTTCACTTTCGTAGTCACTTCCGCCTTCAGCCACGATCTGTTCAACTTCAGCAATGGAGGCACCTTTGGCAATAGCCTCCTCTGACACAACAAGACCCGATCGCCTCATCACTTCTGATATTGGTGTTGTTTCGGTCGCTTCGTTCTTGATTCATAGCATTTGAGAACAAGTGACCAACATATATCAACCTTTTGTTCACACATGTTTTCTACGTATTGTCATACTAGTTTCACTAAAGATAAGGAGATGGTCAAATCATGGAATGGTATACAAGTAATGTATCTTTTATTTTCAATAAATGGTCCTCAGGTACTCAAACTTGAGTGCATTTCACATTAGCAAATTGAACCCAACAAGTAAGGATAGCAGGTAGTGTTTGATCCATGTAATTTCTTTCTAAAGTGTATCCATGATGTGTTTTAAGGTTACTAGACTTTCAATAGTAGTGGTCAGCTTGTGTATGAAGCTTAGATCATCACAACACTATGTAACACTTTAATGCTATGGTTAGCCTATTTAATTCATGTCTCTATGTAACACTGTAATGCTATAGTTAGTCTATTAAACTATAAGATGAAACTATGCATTGAGGAAGACTATTCCATTCATCATTTCAAGCACATAAAGTTGATTTGGTAATCTTAGAATCTATGAGATGAAATTATACATGCCTTAGAGTTTAATTGAGTGTGTGGAGCATTTAGGAGATGAGTTTGACATTCTAAGGCAAGGGTGTGCCTATGTAGAATTAGAAGCAAACATAATTGTTGAAGTATATAAGTGGAATACATATCTTCTCCTAACAACATAAGTTTTTGAATTTACTGGTTACTGCGTCCACTCAAACATGGTATCAAAGCCAGAGCTCTTGAGTTAAAATCCCGACAGAGGCTTCAATTGTGTCTACATCCCCTTTATTTCCATGTTTGCGTCTTTCTCTCTGGCAACACCTGAGTTGGAGTGTTAAAGTTTATAAGTGTACTGCATATCTTCTAACAACGTAAGCTTTTATGTTGAATTAGTTAGTGCCTCCACTCTAACATGGTATCAAAGAAATATATCTCGAGTTCAAATCCTAGCATAGGCTTTATTTGTGCCTCTGTCCCATGTATTTTCACGTTTGTGCATTACACTTTGGTTGCACCTGAGTGAAGGTGTTGAAGTTTATAAGTGGATTGTGTATCTTCTCCTAACAACGTAAGATTTTGGGATGAACTGGTTAATATGTCCACTCTAACATGCTATCAAAACTAGAGCTCTCGAGTTCAAATTTTGACAGAGACTTCATTTGTGCCTTTGTTCCCTTTGTTTCCACGTTTGTGTATTTCTCTCTAGCTGCGCCTAAGTAAGGATGTTAAAGTTTATAAGTGGATTACAAACCTTGTTCTAACAACGTAAGCTTTTGAGTGAACTGGTTAGTATGTGCACTCTAATATGGTTTCAAAGTTAGAGCTCTCGAGTTCAAATTTTGGCATAGGCTTCATTTGTGCATTCATTCCCTTTATTTCCATGTTTATGCTTTTCTCTCTAGCTGCAGCTAAGTGTGGGTGTTGAAGTTTATAAGTGAATTTATTTTCCTAGCAGCGTAAGCTTTTGGGTTAAACTGATTAGTGCATCCACTCTAACAATAATAATTAATCAAAATTGAAAACCAAACTGAAAGATCTTGATTAAAAAAATTAGTTCCTTATTCATCTCTAAATAGCAAGGACAAAATAACCAAAGAAATTTTGGCTACTATTCTCGGTTGAACAAAATGATCGAAACAAATGAATTGTTATTGTTCCCTTATCAATTGTTATTATCTAAAATAGAGGTATTATCGCCTAAATTTGCTCTAGATCATATTTTTTTGTTGTATTAATTAACTATATTAAAAAAATCAGTTAGTTCAGTTAGAATTAAATAACCAAAACCAGTGAATTGGTTTTGGATTTTTTAGACAATTACTGTAGGGATTAGTCCCTACAGTTTTCCATTAAATCGGTGAAATATTTACAGTTTGCAATGGGGAGAGAGGGAGAGTTTTTTCGCAGCTATTGTTCACAATTGGTTTTGGAATTGATCTGTTCCTATTTTTAGGAACCAAATTTCTTCAGAAACCAAAAAAACGAACTAAAAAAATAGAATGCCAACCCCTATGTAGAATGTTAATATGTTTTTGCAGACGTGTCAGGCGTCTGTTCACCATCCGAACTCCTAAGGGTGGTGTTTGGTTCAACTTCCTGAACCAGATTCGTTGTCAAAATCCTGAAATCTTGACCAAACAAGTACAACAATAGAATACATTTCTAAAAATCTATTCTAATTTAGAATCACCTTCTGTCCTAGATTTTCCAGATTCTTATCATCCGTGTTATAAGTTGTTATGCTCTTATAAAATCTATAGTTGACAGTAACCTAAACAAATTTATTTTTTTTTCAAAATTATCGGCTCAGAAGTTTTCTTATAGCTCGCAGCTAGAATCAGAATTTTAAGAATCTACGGCTGAATCAAACAATCCCTAAGTCTCATATAAGATTATATTACCATCATACCACGGTAGATATGTCCAAACTGCATAGGCCATATGTGAGTTGTTATGGCTCGTAATCCATTATCTGAAACGTTTTGGTTATTTTTATAGACGAGTGAAGAATCGCACAACATGATGACTTGTGCCTCAAGTAGTCAAAAGTCAAACTTTACTTCTGAGATTTACACGATTTGCAGAGAGGCCAATTCACACAGATATATATTCAATAACAAATATATTAATTACTAGCGGTTAATGTTGTCCCATCAAATGGTGTAAAACACTGTTTTGCATTGTATATAGCATTATTTATAAAATGGAGTTTGAAATAGTGGATTGAATAGAGAATAAGATAAGAGAGCTGCTGGAGATAGCCTAAGCATAAAATGGAACAACATCATGGTGTCCTTTAGAGCAAGGTTAGTAATATAGCTAACTGCTACATATAAAGACCTTTGCAGCCTTGTCTTCGCCCATCTACATAGTAGTTGGCTCTTTACTATTAATGCAGGACCTTATATGTCTCTCTCACACAAAATTTCTTGGTTCTTATGTCTAAGCCAGCTATAAGCAGCTCGTTTCTTCTCTTTCTCCTCTTCTCTCACCTCCACATCAATATTTAGTCTAGCCTATTTGGTAACATAGTATTTTTAGAGTTTGTGGATAATATCATGGTTTTTGAAGATGCCACGGTGCGTGAATCTGGATTCATACTGCACAAAAATGTCAATACTAGCAGGAGATCACAAACTGTTTTTTTAACAAACTGTTTTTCTTAATCCATTTGCAATAGGTTTTTAGGGCGTGTGGACTAAAATAGACTTCATCGGATAAACATCAGTTCGTGATAATCTCATGCTGGTTGGTCAGGTTTATACTCTTTTTTTTGTTAAGCTGCGTACTTGATGCTGTAATCACAGTTCATTAAAAGAGACGAGATTAAACTGTTGCATTAGTGCTGACCTTTCTCCCAGCACTGCATAAATCTGAGTCACAGAAACTGCTGTCCACTGTCGCAAAATTTGGATCCGAGTGACAGAAACTCTTGTCTACGGTCGCAAAAAAATTGTGATATTTTGTATCGGACAAATTTTCTAATGATGTGTATTCTGTTATAATCACCGTGTCTGCAGTATTCCAACCTACGCAAAAAAAAAAAAACTGTTGCATTAGTGCTGACCTGTCTCCCAGCACTGCATGATCGTCTACCACATTGGAGCAAAGCTAGCCGAACTGAAAAGAGTTCTGATTGCACTATCGATCTCAGGGCAACTAGCTCCTAATGTTCCACTGAGTTAATTCCGCAAGGGCTTGTGAGACTATGCTGTGAATCTCCTCAATCTGAAAGACTGTCCTTAGTGGCGTTTCTTTCCTCTCCAAGATTCTCAAAGCCTCAACAAAACCCTGCAATATCACTGTCGTCCTCAGCCTGCCCCTGCCATCAGCCTCCTTAATGCAATTGTAAATCAGGGCAAGTGCAGTTCGAGTGCCCCTGGAGCTAAGATACCCCTGTCCATTCTCAGTGGCCATGATGGCTTCCATCAGAAGCTCGACACTAAAGGCTATCCGATCTCGAACAGATTCACGATCCGAAGTACACTCAAGCAGAAGCAAGCACTCATCGGTCACCATGCCATCTGAAAGGCACTCCACCAATGAGGCATCGGGAACACGCGTCAGTGCTGCAGCATCATCTCTGCAGAGCGCGAGGATTGCAGCGCTGGCCTCATTCCTTACCAGACAATCCCTGTTGCAGAGCAGCACATGAAGCTCCTCGATTCCATCTATCTCAACAAACTTTCTCCTGAAAGTGCTGTACTCTGACTCTGACAGGATGGTGACTAGAGAAGATACCTTGAGCATTACTGTTAACGGGTATCCGTGCCTCCCTGCCCTTGCACTGGTTTCTTTCAACGCGTGTGGGAGTCGCTCTTGCCTAGCAAGGATGTCCCGGTTCACCCTGTGGAGGGACAGGTTCAGCATTACTGTTAGCCTCTCCTCCTCCCATTGCCTGGCCCATGTTGACCTCCACTCCTTGTGTAGACACATCAGCTTAGGAAGCAGATCCTGCCACCGGTCAAGGCAGGGATGGACGCCCTTGGAGGATGTTGATAGAAGCTGGATCCTGTGCAGAGCCTCCTTCTGCGCTGCCGAATGCATGGAGAGCTTCTCAAGGAGCAGCTGCATCTCTTCCTCTGTAGGCGGAGGAGCCTCTTCACTGGCAACTGAAGTAGACGTAGAGGATGGAAGAGGAATTTCGTGGTCAAGGCACCACGCTGTTATGATGTCACGGAGGAGGTGATTTGGAACCGTGAGGAAACGTTTTGCAGCCCCCAGAGAGGACCACTGGTAGGAGAATCTGTCAATGGTCTGCAAGACAAGAAGTTAAATTTCGGTGGCATCATCGATCGATTTGATTAATGTACTGGACAGAAATTTTAGCATGGTACATCAAACAATGAAGAAGATGATTGACTCAGAAATACATCCAATTAATGCATATAATATATACATATTGCGTGGTAAATATGAGCTTTCCATTGTTTCTCGAATATTTGTCGTCCGTTAGTTCATTTTTGTACTAAAACGGTACAAATAAAAAAGAACGGAGAGAGTATATAATATGATCAAAATTATTATGGTGGACATTAAAAACTTAACAGGTCCTATAAACCCAAGCATTGCAAGTCCGTATAGTCCACACTGAGACTAGCGCATCCTAAGTATACTTCACAGTTGCACAGGTCACTGGTAATGGAACAATTTAGTCCTTGTGTTTTTTAGTCCAAAAACTGGTAACAGAACAAAATACATGTGGAAACCGACCAACTTTGGCTTATTTGGATAAAATGTTAAAGAATTGAAAAGAATAACCAAACTGACACAAGGGCACAAGAGCAGAAGCATGAGAGAAATACCACTATACAGCAGATTATCAACAGAAATGAAAAAGGTAACTGATAGTGTGGACTGTGGAATTCATATGGCCAAAACAAAGCGAAGTATCCGCCGGGAATTGCAAAGAAAAAACTGAAATGAGAAGGGTGCTTACATGTCCAGACGTCAGGATGAGCGGATCAGCAATAATATCTCTCTCCAGTTGTGATATCTGTAAATAAATCACTGTTGTGAGATCTATTTAATGTAAAGAACAGGAATAATACAAAACTCCTAAAAAGAACTGTTGGCGGACTACACCTAACTCAGTCAAGACTCAAGAGTGCCTTGTCATTAGAAGGAGCAATGAGCATCTCTAACTGCTTATTGGTGCAAAGCAAAGTTATTAGCCCGTCCCCACATTCCAGCCATCAAGAAACTAATAAAGGACTACACCAAACACTTGAGACTGTCAATGTATCAAGAACTTTAAGAACCGATAAGGGCATGCACAAACCTGAGACGTTGCTTCGGGTTTCTAAGTACAAGAGACACTTAAGATACTCTGATATAATTCTGAGCCTCTAGACTATAAATACAGTTAAGAAACAATATGCATAGAGTTGTGTAGTTTTCCAAATACAAGAGACACTTAAGAGACTCTGTGATACAACTCTGAGCCCTAAACTATAAATACAGTTAAGAGACAATATGCATATAGAGTCACGAAGAGAAGAGTCTGTCTCTTGCAATTTTTTTCATCTAACCCATAGAGACCTCAAGAGACCCATATTAAACATTGGTTTTTTAAGGTGGTTCCATATTAAATGGATTGTACATGCTTTAAGAGAGACAAGGCAGAACGCAGCATGAGCCAAAGACAAGAAGGCAGAGCAATCTATGATACGTACATTACCATGAGGCCATTTGGACCTGAACTCGGCAGGCAACACGGGGACTCTCTCCCTCCCTTTGAAGGAGACATCCATGAGGCCCTTCATAGCAAGCTCCATATCAACAAACGCCCCGCTGTTCTGGCCTCCCTGGATTCTCGCCAACGCGGACTTCATCATGGTCGCCGCATGGACAGACCTGTCCTGAGCCGCGGGCTGCACGTCGTCTCCCTCGGCACCTGCTTCCGACGGATGCCTGGGCGCGGAACTCGCGACGTCGGCACCCTCCTTAGCGCGCTCCTGCTCTTCTCGCTGCGTGCCTACCAGAACTCCAGGCGACGGGGGAGCGGTCGTCAAGGCAGCGGAGTCATTCTTGCTCTTCTTGGACGCATTCCCGAGCAGCCGCCTCCACAGCGGTACATTGGTGGCTTGCTTGGCCGCGTAGCTCCTCTCTATCGCCCTCTCCACGGAGCGGAGCAACTCCTCCTCTTTGGACGAAAGCCTCGGGGAAGACATGGCGCCTGTCCTTCTAGGACTCTTGCCCTGCTAAGTCGAGGCGAATGAGGAGGTGGTGGTGGCCTGGTAGGTTCTTGGTTTGTGAGTTGGTTTCTGGACGGAAGAGTCGATGACGACGTTGGGTTCAGGGCAATATATATAGGGGAGGGCGAGAAGCGGTGGTGGTTTGCCTATGAGGATAGCGCGGCGCGGCGAGATCGATCAGACATTTCGTCGAGCACGAAGCACATAAGGACTAAGGTCTCGTCCTTTCCTCGATCGCCTGCGGGCTGCGGCAATACCAGCGTGGCAGCGTCCGAGACAGCGACGGCATTCGCCGCTCGCTGGAGACAGGCAATTGTGCGTGCTCCGCCGCGGGCAGTAAGGCATGCCGTCGGCAGGTGGGACCGTGGGAGGCTTGCGTGAGGCAGTGCGGGACTGCGGGGAGGGGGAGTGACCGAGGGGCAGGATGTGCGAGGTGCGACATCTGGGAGCGAGCTGCGAGCAAGTCTGGTTTGCGCGAGTGCTTTTGCGACAGCGAACGAGGTGTGCATGCTCGACAACCGACATGGTTACGACCCAGTGTCGAAACACCATGAGGGCGACGTTTGTGGAAGTTCGCTCGAACAACCTAAGGGCATATAGAGTGGAAGATACCATATCGGTTCTCTAAACATAAACGACAACTAAAACACTCTATTATACAATAAAGTGTTTATAAATATAGTCTATTAATAAATACAAAAGTGAATGTGTCTTTAGAGCATCAGATTGATATAACAGACGACAAATTCGTACCAGGGAAGTAAAGGCATCTGTTACTACTTGTTATGAGTCAGAGATGTCTCTTAACGAAGGGACGACTATATGATTTTTTTTTTGCAAATTTCCCTTTAGACACCTCAAAAAACCTCTATATTAAACACCATTGTACATGGCCTAAGCAGCAACATGGCTACCCTGATAGAGGAGTCATTCTACTCAGCAAACGACCTGACGAGTTAGGCCCTGTTTGAAAGCAACCTAGTTTTTAAGAATCTAGTTTATATCTACAATTTCTAGAAACTGGTTAACGGTGTTAAGAACCACCTCAGTTTTCATAAACTGCCTTTAGCTAGGTGAGACTAGATTCTTGGTTTTTAAGAAACCGATAATCCAATGTCTATAAACTAGTATGTTTGGAATAAACTAGTTTCTTAAAAATCGGGTGTTGTTTGGAATAAACTAGTTTCTTAAAAATCGGGTGCTTCCAAACAGGCTCTAGTCGAGCATGAGGTTGGACCGTTGGAGTCGAGATCATGGTGTTGTGCGATGTCAGAATCGAACCTAGTCATGGACGGCAGTGTGAATGGGGACAAGAATTATGTGATCTAACCTCTAGCTTGTTTGGTAGCCACGAGAATGGAGGGGATTTGAGAGGTTAAGGACATGTTTGGCATGGCTCTACTCCACCCTAAAATAGCTCTGCTCAAATTCTAGAACGGAGCATATCTACTTCAGAGTTTAGATTGCTTTCTCATAAACACTGGCAATGGTGGGTAAATACCTTTAAACTACATGTTTAGGTTGTCTTTTAAGGATTTTAGAGCTGTAAAAGGAGTACTCCAAAAATTTGCACTTTAGCTCTTAAAACTCTATAGAGTTTGCAACTCTCGAGTTAGAGTGTTTGGTTGACTCTATCCAGCACCTCTGGAGTTTTGCTCTGGAGCTATGCCAAACACCCCTAAAATCCCTTTACTATTTAATTTTAAATAATAAGGTGATTTTAACCCTTTCAATTTCCTTCTTCCAAACATGCGGTAAGGCTGCCTTCGATGGTATTGCTCCCATGTGGAGGAACACTCACACACTGTTTTCCCTAGATGGCTCAAAAGATTCCCCGCAAACGAGCGTGGATGAACAAATTCCCGACACATGTGACGTAAAGAATATACGCCCGAAAACACCGTTTTAGCTAATTGATGACGCGAGTGAAGTTTACAGGCACATATAGAGGAAGTCGACGAGCAGACAAGCGCATGCGCTGGAGCGTCGAGTCGCTGGTGTCGCTCGTTTAGGGCCTCTCGTCCAGCACACGCAGCGCTCTACTGGGAACTTCGTAACGGTTATGAATCATTACGATACAAAGCAGATCAAAATAGAGAAAATATAAATTTAACGTGTAAACCCTCTCCAAAGCGAAAGGGGAAAATAACGGACGTCGGCCATCAACAATCTCACTATTTTTTTGGGTGGTTACAAAGCGTAGGAGATTTACAATAAGAAGACTATCTCCTTCGGATTACAAGTATATTTATAAAGGCAAAACCATAAAGTGAGTAGGGAACGATTCGTGCTTGGAACTCTCCGGCGATCTGTAACCACCCGTCCAAGCCTCCTAACGACGGGCCTCCGCTTTGCTCGCCAACTTGGCTGACTTCTTCAAAATTTAGATCACAAACTCAACAGTGACCTCACGGCATTGGTCAGGGAGGCACTCGACCTAGCGCGGCACACTGCCTCGTCCCCGCGCTGGGTGGACTACCGCGTCGTGCAACTGTCGCATCAGATGGAGGCGGCCGACCACGGATCGTGCGTTGGCTGGAGCAGGGAGCAGGAGCGGGCGAAGGACAAGGCAAGAGAGCAGGGAGCGAGCAGAGGTTGGGAATAGGAAACCACAGGAAGAGGGGATGCAACTTTCTTCCCTAGTTTTTTAAAGATTCACATGATATCCAATGTCCTATTGTTCGCATCAGTAAGCTTCAACATGCTATTTGTTGGTAAATTATGTGATATTGGATTCCAATGTCTATTCATAAATAAGGAGGTTGTTGTGTCTAAGAATGATGATAACCAAGTCATATTCAAAGGATTTAGATACAACAACTTATATTTGTGGACTTTAAGACAATTCTATTCACCAAAACATTACTTGGGTGTTATTGCTTATATGGCTTGCTTATGTCGGGATAGGGACACTCAATAGACTATTGAAGAAAGAGATGGTTAGAGGGTTAAACAATGCTTTGTTTGAAAAGGATAATCTTTGTAGCGCATATCATGCCATCAAACAAGTTGCAAGTACACATCGTACAAAAGCATTCATGTCAATATCAAGGCCACTAAAGCTTCTACAACATAGATTTATTTGGTCCAACATCATATGCAAGTGTGGGAGGCAACCTCTATTGTCTCGTACTTGTGGATAATTATTTAAGATAAAGTTGGGTGTTCTTCCTTCAAGAGAAGTTCGAAGTTGTATCAATATGTTTTAAGACATACTGATACAACTTCATGTTATGCCAAAGTTATCAACACTTCATGTTATGCCTCAAATCAGTTATTTCCTCACTATATGCTTGAGAAGATCCTCCTATGAGTTGCTCAATGGGAAGAAGTTGGATATATCCTTCTGGGTGTTTTGGTGCAGATGCTAACATCTTCTAGAAAAAGTCGAAAGATGTCACGTTGAGATTCTACATGTCTTTAGGCATCTTGTCATTTATTGAAAGGATGTCACTAATCAAATATATAAGTTCCATGTAACAATTACTTGAGAATGCAAACTTGGACTTGATGGCCATAAGTCTGATCACACAAGCGAGGGTGGACATTGTTGTGCGTTTGTGTAGTGGTTCTTCCAAAGCTCTAAAGAGCTCTAAGAACCTTTTAACATCCTATGGCATTGAATCCTTAGAATTTGGGTCATACTTTAGTTGTATATCATTAAACATCCCGTCCATCCTAGCATCATTAGCCTTATCATCATTTGTTGTTTATGTTGTTGCTTGTGTTGCTGCTTGTGCCTCATGCAAACGGTGTCACTCGCTGTGGTGTGGTCACATCTCGTAGCTTGATATGAAACCATAGGTGCAAAGGTAGAGTGTCATCGTTCTTTTGTCCTTACATTTATAGTTGTTGCAATTTCTATATGGCCATAACACATCGATACTCATTGTGTTTGCTGACAAACTAAAGGTGTGGTCAATAAATTCCTAAGTCTTCACCATCCACTCATGAGAGTGAGCCCCACTCTTATTTCAACCATCATACATTCATTGGTGATCCTCACCTATAATCATGCTATATCCACAAGCAAGAGTTATTCACGCATAACCTCCATCACCCCCACATGCATAAATAGTCAACGAGAACTAAACATATATATCCATGTAATGTAAAGAGTTAAGAGCATGTCTTACCTTGTCAATAGAAGAGGTGAAGTCAGGGGCAGGATGACGCAATAGAGAGGACACAACGCTGCGGTGGTGGAGGCTTACTATTAATAGAAAAACATAAAATTTGTTATGTTATAATCACCATTAGCACTAAAAATAGTTTTAATATCATCATTATCACTAGAATAAATATTACTTCTAAGATTTGTTATGCTATAATCAGCATTAAAACTAGAATGAATTTACTTCTTAAATCACTATTAAAACTAGAATGAATTTATGAAAGGGAAATAGGCTAAAACCTTTTCCTAATTGATTTTGGTGGTTGAATTGCCCAACACAAATTATTGGACTAACTAGTTTGCTTTAGAATATATGTTCCACAGGTGCCAAAGGTTCACAACAAACCAATACAAAGTTATAAGAAAGGGTTCAAATGAAAGGAACAATGAAAACCGAAGGTTGCCCTGGTCTGGCGCACCGGACTGTCCGGTGTGCCACCGGACAGTGTCCGGTGCACCAGGGTGGATCAACTCCAACTTGCTAGCTTCGGGTTTTCGGGGAGCCTCTCAGCTATAAATCACTGGACTGTCCGGTGTGCCAAGCGGAGTAACGGCTACAGAGCCAACGGTCGTTTGCAAAAGCAACAATGAACAGTGCGCAACTGCCCGCGCAGAGTCAGAGTAGGCACCAGATGGCGCACCGGACAGTGAACAGTACCTGTCCGGTGCACCACCAGACTGTCCGGTGGCCCCACTTGTCAGAGCTCCAATGGTCGAACCCTAACGGTTGGGTAACGTGGCTGGCGCATCGGACAGTGTCAGGTGCGCCCGTCGACAGAAGCCTTCTCCAACGGCCACTTTGGTGGTTGAGGCTATAAATACCCCCCAACCACCACACTTCAAGGCATCCAAGTTTTCAACCAACACATTCAATACAAGAGCTAGTGCATTCAATACAAGACAAGATTAGAGTGAATCAAAATCTCTCCAAGTCCCAATTCCACTCAAAGCAATAGTGACTAGAAGAGAGAGTTTAGCCGTGTTCTTTTGAGCTCTTGCGCTTCGATCGCTTTTCTTCTTCCCCATTTTTTGTTCCTAAGATCTTTGTAATCAAAGCAAGAGACACCAATTGTGTGGTGGTCCTTGTGGGGACTAAGTGTCCCAATTGATTGAGAAGAGAAGCTCACTCGGTCTAAGTGACCGTTTGAGAGAGGGAAAGGGTTGAAAGAGACCCGGTCTTTGTGACCACCTCAATGGGGAGTAGGTTTGCAAGAACCGAACCTCGGTAAAACAAATCACCGTGTCATCCGTCTTATTTGCTTGTGATTTGTTTTTCGCCCTCTCTTTCAAACTCGATTATATTTCTAACGCTAACCCCGGCTTGTAGTTGTGCTTAAAGTTTATAAATTTTAGATTTGCCTATTCACCCCCCCTCTAGGCAACTTTCAATTGGTATCAGAGTCAGGTACTTCATTACAGCCTAACCGCTCGAAGTGATGTCGGGAGATCACGCCAAGAAGGAGATGGTGACCGGCGAGAAGCCCGCCACAAGCCACGGGAAGGCTCCATCGGGAGAGTCCGGCAACAAGATGAAGGGATCCCCTTCACACAACACGTCGCATCGGAGCGGCGAGAAGAAAAAGAAAATGAAGAAGGTGGTCTACTACGAGACCGATTCTTCATCACCTTCTACATCCGACTCCGACGCACCGTCCATCACTTCTAAGCGCCATGAGCGCAAGAAGTTTAGTAAGATACCCCTACGCTACCCTCGCATTTCTAAATGCACTCCTTTACTTTCCGTCCCACTAGGCAAACCACCGGTTTTTGACGGTGAAGATTATTGTATGTGGAGTGATAAAATGAGGCCCATCTAACCTCACTCCACGCTAGTGTTTGGGACATTGTTGAGTTTGGAGCGCAGGAACCATCCGTGGGGGATGAATGCTATGAATCGGACGAGGTAGCCCAAATCCGGCACTTCAACTCCCAAGCCACTACTATACTCCTCGCCTCTCTAAGTCGAGAGGAGTATAATAAGGTGCAAGGGTTGAAGAGTGCCAAAGAAATTTGGGACGTGCTCAAGACCGCGCACGAAGGAGATGAGGTGACCAAGATCACCAGGCGAGAAACGATCGAGGGGGAGCTCGGTCGCTTCATGCTTCATCAAGGGGAGGAGCCACAAGCGATGTACAACTGGCTCAAGACCTTGGTGAACCAAGTGTGCAACCTCGGGAGCACCAAATGGGATGACCATGAAATGGTCAAGGTTATTCTTAGATCACTCGTTTTTCTTAACCCTACTCAAGTTCAATTAATTCGTGGTGATCCTAGATATAAACTAATGTCTTCTGAGGAAGTGATAGGAAATTTTGTGAGCTTTGAATTGATGATCAAAGGCTCCAAACAAATCATTGAGCGAGGTGCCACCTCCACACCCGAGGTGCAACCCGTCGCATTTAAAGCGACGGAGGAGAAGAAAGAAGAGTCTACGTCAAGTAGTCTCTCCATCGACGCCTCCAAGCTCGACAATGAGGAGATGGCTTTAATCATCAAAAGCTTTCGCCAAATCCTCAAGCAAAGGAGGGGGGAGGACTACAAGCCTCGCTCCAAGAAAGTTTGCTACAAGTGTGGTAAGCCTGGTCATTTTATTCCAAAATGTCCATTATCAAGTGATAGTGACAGGGGCGACGACAAGAAGGGAAGAAGGAAGGAGAAGAAGAAGTATTACAAGAAGAAGGGCGGCGATGCCCATGTTTGTCGGGAGTGGGACTCCGATGAGAGCTCCACTGACTCCTCCTCCGATGAGGACGCCGCCAACATCGCCGTCAACAAGGGTCTTCTCTTCCCTAATGTCGGCCACAAGTGCCTCATGGCAAAGGACGGGAAAAAGAAGAAGGTAAAATCTAGAGCCTCCACTAAATATGCAACATCTAGTGATGAGGCTAGCTCTAGTGATGATGAGGATGATTTGTTCACCCTTTTTGCCAACTTAAACATGCAACAAAAGGAAAAATTAAATGAATTGATTAGTGCTATTCATGAGAAGGATGAACTCTTGGATAACCAAGAGGACTTCCTAATTAAAGAAAATAAGAAGCATGTTAAGGTTAAAAATGTTTATGCTCAAGAAGTAGAAAAATGTGAAAAATTAACTAGTGAGCTTAGCACTTGCCATGACACTATTTCCAACCTTAGATGTAAAAATGCTAAATTGATTGCTAAGGTTGAGAAATTAGATGTTTGTGATGATTCGATTGTTACTCTTATAAATGATAATGCTAGTTTGATTACTAAGATTGACAAGTTGAATGCATCACTATCTAGCCTTTAAATTGGGAATGAAAAATTAATTGCTAAGGCTAAAGATTTAAATGTTTGCAATATTTCTATCTCCAATCTTAAGAATGAAAATGCTACTTTACATGCTAAGATTGATGAACTAAATGTTTGCAAACCCTCTACATCTACCATTGAGCATGTTACCATTTGCACTAGATGTAGAGACATTAATGTTGATGCTATCCATGATCACCTAGCTTTAATTAAACAACAAAATGATCACATAGCTCAACTTAGTGCTATGATTAATGAGCATGACTTAGAAAATGAAAAATTTAAATTTGCTAGAAGCATGCTCTATAGTGGGAGATGCCCTGGCATTAAGGATGGCATTGGCTTCCAACAGGGAGGCAATGTCAAGCTCAATGCCCCTAAAAGATTGTCTAATTTTGTTGAGGGCAAGGCTCCCATGCCTCAGGATAACGAGGGCTATATTTTATATCCTACT
Organism: Zea mays; assembly: GCF_902167145.1. Lineage (NCBI taxonomy): Eukaryota > Viridiplantae > Streptophyta > Magnoliopsida > Poales > Poaceae > Zea > Zea mays. The sequence continues at coordinate 164,812,043 of NC_050100.1, read as the reverse complement.
GGTTATCCTGAGGATAAGATTAGGAGAATTCATGCTAAGAAGACTCATTCTGTTTCTCACCATGCTTTTATTTATAAGAATGAGGCTTCTAGCTCTAGGCGTTCTACCCATGTTAAAATGCCTAAAAAGAAATCTCCTATTGCATCAAATGATCATAACATTTCATTTAAGACTTTTGATGCATCATATGTTTTAACTAACAAATCAGGCAAAGTAGTTGCCAAATATGTTGGGGCCAAACACAAGGGCTCAAAGACTTGTGTTTGGGTACCCAAGGTGCTTGTTTCTAATGTCAAAGGACCCAAGATCGTTTGGGTACCTAAGAACAAGGCCTAAACTTGTTTTGTAGGTTTATGCATCCGGGGGCTCAAGTTGGATAATTGATAGCGGGTGCACAAACCACATGACTGGGGAGAAAAGGATATTCTCCTCCTATGAGAAAAACCATGATCCCCAACGAGCTATCACATTCGGGGATGGAAATCAAGGTTTGGTCAAAGGACTTGATAAAATTGCTATATCTCCTGACCATTCTATTTTCAATGTTTTTCGTGTAGATTCTTTAGATTACAATTTGCTTTCTGTTTCTCAATTATGCAATATGGGCTACAACTGTCTTTTTACGGATATAGGTGTTACTGTCTTTAGAAGAAGTGATGATTCAGTAGCATTTAAGGGAGTGTTAGAGGGTCAGCTATACTTAGTTGATTTTAATAGAGCTGAACTCGACACTTGCTTAATTGCTAAGACTAACATGGGTTGGCTCTGACATCGCCGACTAGCCCACGTTGGGATGAAGAATCTTCATAAGCTTCTAAAGGGAGAACACATTTTGGGACTAACAAATGTTCATTTTGAGAAAGACAAGATTTATAGTGCATGTCAAGCAGGGAAGCAAGTTGGTGTTCATCATCCACACAAGAACATCATGACGACTGACAGGCCGCTTGAGCTACTTCACATGGACCTATTCGGCCCGATTGCTTACATAAGCATCGGCGGGAGTAAGTACTGTCTTGTTATTGTGGATGATTATTCTCGCTTCACTTGGGTGTTCTTTTTGCAGGATAAATCTCAAACCCAAGAGACCTTAAAAGGATTCTTGAGACGGGCTCAAAATGAGTTCGGATTAAGAATCAAAAAGATAAGAAGAGACAATGGGACGAAGTTCAAGAACTCACAAATAGAAGGTTTTCTTGAGGACGAGGGCATCAAGCATGAGTTCTCTTCTCCCTACACGCCACAACAAAATGGTGTAGTGGAGAGGAAGAATAGAACTCTACTTGACATGGCGAGGACCATGCTTGATGAGTACAAGACCTCTGACCGGTTTTGGGCGGAAGCAATCAACACCGCTTGCTACGCCATCAACCGTCTCTACCTCCACCGAATCCTCAAGAAGACATCATATGAACTCCTCACCGGTAAAAAGCCAAATGTTTGATATTTTATAGTCTTTGGTAGCAAATGTTTTATTCTTGTTAAAAGAGGTAGAAAATCTAAATTTGCTCCTAAGGCTGTAGAAGGCTTTTTACTTGGTTATGACTCAAACACAAGGGCATATAGAGTCTTTAACAAGTCCACTGGACTAGTTGAAGTTTCTTGTGCCATTGTGTTTGATGAGACTAACGGCTCTCAAGTAGAGCAAGTTGATCTTGATGAGCTAGATGATGAAGAGGCTCCATGCATCACGCTAAGGAACATGTCCATTGGGGATGTGTGTCCTAAGGAATCCGAAGAGCCTCCACATGCACAAGATCAACCATCTTCATCCATGCAAGCATCTCAACCAACCCAAGATGAGGATCAAGCTCAAGAGGATGAAAATGAAGATCAAGAGGAGCCACCTCAAGAGGAGGACAATGATCAAGGGGGAGATGCTAATGATCAAGACAAGGAAGATGATGAAGGTCCAAGACTGCCACACCCAAGAGTCCACCAAGCGATACAACGAGATCACCCCGTGAACTCTATCCTTGGCGATATTCATAAGGGGGTAACCACTCGATCTCGTGTTGCTCATTTTTGTGAACATTACTCCTTTGTGTCTTCTATTGATCCATACAGGGTAGAAGATGCATTAAGGGATTCAGATTGGGAATGCAAGAGGAACTCAACAACTTCACGAGGAATGAGGTATGGCATCTTGTTCCACATCCTAACCAAAATGTTGTAGGAACCAAATGGGTCTTTCGCAACAAGCAAGATGAGCATGGTGTAGTGACAAGGAACAAAGCCCGACTTGTAGCCAAGGGATATTCACAAGTCGAAGGTTTGGATTTCGGTGAAACCTATGCACCCGTAGCTAGGCTTTAGTCAATTTGTATATTACTTGCCTATGCTACTTACCATGGCTTTAAGATTTATCAAATGGACGTGAAAAGTGCCTTCCTCAATGGACCAATCAAGGAAGAAGTCTATGTTGAGCAACCTCCCGGCTTTGAAGATAGTGAGTACCCTAACCATGTCTATAAACTCTCTAAGGCGCTTTATGGGCTCAAGCAAGCCCCAAGAGCATGGTATGAATGCCTAAGAGATTTCCTTATCGCTAATGGCTTCAAAGTCGGAAAAGCCGATCCTACTCTCTTTACTAAAACAATTGCAAATGATTTGTTTGTATGCCAAATTTATGTTGATGATATTATATTTGGGTCTACTAACAAATCTACTTGTGAAGAGTTTAGTAGGATCATGATTCAAAAATTCGAGATGTCTATGATGGGGGAGTTGAAGTATTTCTTAGGATTTCAAGTGAAGCAACTCCAAGAGGGCACCTCATTAGCCAAACAAAGTACACTCAAGATATACTCACCAAGTTTGGAATGAAGGATGCCAAGCCCATCAAGACACCCATGGGAACCAATGGGCATCTCGACCTCGACATAGGAGGTAAATCCGTAAATCAAAAGGTATACTGGTCGATGATAGGATCTCTACTCTATTTATGTGCATCTCGACCGGATATTATGCTTTCCGTATGCATGTGTGCAAGATTCCAAGCTGATCCTAAGGAAGTTCATGTTGGGGGCCTTCGGCTTCCGAAGGTCCTCAAAAACATGATTTAACAGTGTTTCTAGAGTGTAATGTGTGAACAGGTACCTTCGGACTTATGTCAAAGAGGGAGAACCTCAAAAGATACGAAGGTTGGCAGTGCCGAAGCTGTGAAGCAGGAAAGCTTCGGCATGTTCGCAGAAAAGGGAACCGACTTAAAGATGAAAAGGCCATTTAGACCTCGATAGATTGCTATGGAATTATCACCAAATGTAAAGGGCATGTATGTAATTTTGTATGGGTTGTATCCCGTGCCTATAAATAGGTGAACAGTACCCCCGTACTGTTCACGCTGACTTGGCATTTGCTTTTGCGTCACGCTTGTACTTTTTACCTTCTCTCAGGACCGAAGGTACATTTGTAATTTGAAATCATTTCTATTTTTCCATGTTAATAAAATAGAAATGATTCTATGATGATGCTTATATTATATTTCATGCTTTATATGAGTCCTTCGTCATTACTTGTTATGTTTACGAAGGTATGTCTCTTATGACCTTCGTCCGAAACTCGAAGGGACATAATGCTTCGAAGGACGAAGGACTTTAACACTTAACACTTTTTATGTTGCCTTGTTCTTAACTCTTAGCATTTGAGAACAAGTCCCCAACATTGGCGCCCACCTCCGGTGAACTCACTTCCATTTCCTGAGCTTTTCGACACCTTCGGCAAGCATCAGCTTCGTCATGCCGCCGAAGAAGGCTTCAGCACCAGGGGCTGGCACGCTGCAGCCGCTGGACCCCAATCAAGACGTCCTTTCTCTCAGAGAGGCACGAAGCCAGAAGAGGAAGGCTACCAGTCCAACACATCCGGAGGATGATCTAGATCAGGAGATTCAGAATCTGGAAATCCTTCAGCAGCAGGTTCAACGCAGGAAGGAGAAGATGGCCAGGCTAGCTGAACTGCAGAGGCAGATAGATGAAGCCTCTGAAGAAGTTCGTCATCTTGCTCAGGATGAGCAACACCGAAGGCCTCAGCATCAAGACCTTCATCAGGAGGGCTTTCACAACGAAGACGACTGGTATGACAATTTCCATCGTGGGAATTTTGTTTTTGATGATACTTCTCCCCTGTCCGCTGAGTTACAGGCTACACCTTGGCCTCCGTCCTACAAGCCGCCTCAGCTCCCCGTATTTGATGGCCATTCAGACCCGAAGCAGTTCTTGATGAGCTACGAAGCAACAGTGTCTTCGTACGGTGGCAATGCTTCAGTCATGGCCAAATCTTTCGTTATGGCTGTCAGAAGTGTTGCTCAAACCTGGTATTCCTCCCTTCGACCAGGAACGATCACTTCATGGCAGAAGCTGAAGGATTTGTTGTTAACCAGTTTTCAAGGATTTCAGACGAAGCCGGTCACTGCTCAGGCTCTGTTCCAGTGCACTCAGGACCACGAAGAATACCTTCAGGCATATGTCCGAAGGTTTCTGCGTCTAAGGGCACAGGCGCCGACAGTGCCCAATGAGATTGTCATTGAGGCCATGATCAAGGGGCTTCGGCCAGGGCCATCAGCGCAGTATTTTGCCAGGAAGCCACCACAAACGCTGGAGAAGCTGCTCTAGAAGATGGATGAATATATTCGAGCTGACAATGATTTTCGCCAAAGAAGGGAGGAGGCCTTCAGATTTTCTGAGATGACCAGGGGCTTCGGAGGAAGATTCTATCCGAAGCATGTCAGATCAATTCATAATTCCAATCAAAATGATGATAAGGGGAGCCAGCAGCAAAGGCCACAGTACTCCTCACAGACTTCGGGGCAACAGCAAAGCTCCTTTCGACCACCAGCTCCAAGAGGCAGAGGCGCCAGGGGCTTCGGCGGAAGATTCGGGGATCAACCCAGAAGAATATTTTGCTTATTCTGTGGTGAAAACAAAGGTCATACTACCAGGATGTGTCATGTTACCATTCAGAAGCAAAAAGAGATAGCCGAAGCTGCCGCGCAACAGGCTCAGCCGAAGCAGGTCATGCACACTGCTTCGTATCATTCGCCCTACATCCCAGAATATGTGGGCAACCATCCTGTAGTCTCTGCTGCTTCGGCAAGTCAGCCTTCAGCTTCCTGGCAACAGCCCCCGCCTCCACCTCCGTTGCAACAAGGCCAGCAGCCAGAAGGGAGCCAATATGCTCCACATCAAAGGGACTTCAGAGAACAGTCCGAAGCTCGCACGGTCAACAGCACCGTGCCAGAGTCAAAACACATCTATTGACAAATATCCTACCTTAATAGCAATCTTTTTCATTCAGTTTTATTTTTTCTAATAAAGGACATTGTTTAGGTTTCATGTAATTAGTTTCGTTGATTCCTACAAGAAAAATATGTTTTCTTCACAGGTTTGTGATAATAAAAAGGACCTTCGGACTATCGAAAATCCTTCGAAGCAACAAAAAGTCGTTCTAAGGAACGCAGAGTAAGTCTGACGAAGTCACAAAAAGTCGTTCCGAAGGGAGCGCAGTGTAAGTTTTCTGCTCCAAAGTCGTTCCTAAGGGAATGCAGAGCTTATACCGCCTAAGTAAAAGGCGAAGAAGTTCCAAAGACGTTCCTAAGGGGATGCAGAACTTACAGCGAAAAATAAACGCTGATTCCGCTGAAGTAAAAGGCGAAGAAGCTCCTAAGGGAGGCTTATAATGAAAAAGTCAGTATTGATACAAAAGATTGTGCCCCATTGCAGGAATGTGTGTATCTTCGGCACAAAATATCATTTTGCATAACATAACATCATCACATCATTTTGCATAGCATAATCATCATACATCATGCTGCATGTGGCACAAGAAGGGGGCATGTTATCGATCTTCGGAAAATGCTTTGAAAAGGGGCAAATCATGCCAAGTTACAGGGAGAAACAATATTGATTTTCGAGGTATAGCTTCGGAGATTATTTTTACGAAGCTTGGATATTTCTTATCAGAACACTATGGATATTGTCGTGATAAATGATAAATTCTTCTTCACGAAGCATGAAAAGAAGGGAAGGTGTTTTTTCGTCGAAGACTCAAAAATGGTACGTGTTTAAAGTTTCATGCATCGTAAAGAATTGAATCATAAAACAAGTATATTACATACAGGATTACAGAATATTACACAAATCATATATCAAATGTTTTTTGCAATAGCACTTAGTCTTCCCTAAGTACTATCTCTGCAGCTTTGTTCAGCAGTCGATCGACAACCTGATCCATGATAGCTTCGGCCATCTTTTTAATTTCGTCGTCATCTTTAGGCTGAGGGCCCGAAGATGCTTGAGTAGGATCTGAGTGAGGACGGGACACGACTACATTACTATTACAAATCGCAAACAGATCTTAAAAGCCTAAAGATTACAACACGGTAAAAACTATTATTTAGTACCTAATTGACCTTCGGGCTCTGTGCTCTTTTTAGCAGCCTTAGCCACTTCTCTAGCATCATGGATGCCCCTTTCACTTCTCTGAATAATTTCTCTTGCCATTTCTCGGCCACCGTTATCCCAGATATCAGTAAAAAACTTTCCACCAATTATGCTAGCTTCGGCCGAAGGATCTTTTGTATCTTCAAAGGACAAAGCAGCTTCGGACTGTGCTAAAATTTTCACATGCTCGCAGCCCTTCTTCTCTAAAATGGTGGCAATCCCTCTGGCGCCAGAGAAGGCACATATATCTCCTCGGCTATTTAAAATTTCTTCGAAGGCTTCAGCTTCGTGGTCAATCCATTCAATGACACTTTCGGGATTGCCCCTCAAAAAATTTTCTTCACTTGAGAATGCGCCGGCTTTGGCGAAGCTAGCCTTTAATTTTTTAACACAATCTACAGATTTATTGTAGCATTTCTTTTTGGACGAACGAAGCTCTTCAACAGTCACTTCTAGATGATCTGCCCATTGATCGCTGAGTTCACGCTTTGTTTCTTCAAGTATACGTTCTTCTTTGGCTCTGGCCAGTTGTTTCCGAAGGTCTTCAATTTCGCGTTTCTGAGCTTCAGCTTGACTTTTGAAAGCAGCTTCGTCCTCCTCTATTTTATCTATCAATGAGTATAATATTTTGTCTTTTTCGAGACCTTCGTTCCTCAGTTCAATTACTTCGGAACGAAGGTTGCTCAGGGCTATAGTACATCCTTCGTCCTCAGCATCTTTCTGTGCTCTGAGGGCATTGCTGAGTATCAGGCCCTGCAGACAGGAATATGTCTGTGTCAATAGTTTTAAACAAACGGAAAATTTTGAATTCAACAAAAATATAAGAATTCCATTTGTCGCACCTTTAAACTGTTGTAAGCTAGGCTGTCAGCCAGATCGTTCTTTGACAGCACCGAAAGTCCGTCTTCTAAAGTTGGAAATCCGAAGCTTCTGCTCATCTCCCGACAGACAGAAATTTCCTTGCTGTCGGGGAGGCAATACAAGAAATCTTCTTCTCCACTGCCATTAAATATCAACGCCCCCTTTGGATATTTCAACTTTTGGGCATAGTGTTGGGCCTCTTGTTCTTCTTTTTCTGTTAATTTTTTCCCCGAAGCATGACGAAAAATATAATCACGAATTTTGGATGCTTCGGGGGTAACAACACCAGTTCCTTCAGCAAAAGTTGGCTTTGTTATTTTTTCTGCCTCACTTTCCAAGGTTTTTGCCTTTGAGGGCTCTGAGGGCCCAGCTTCGGCTTCAGTATCTTGCTCTGGAGCTTTAGAACCCGAAGCTTCGACTGTTGTTTCAGGAGTGACGGCAGCCTTCTTCGGAGGGGTGCTTGAAGATTTGATCGTTTCCAGCACATCTAGCACATTAGCCATTCTCCTTCTTTTCGGAGTCACTGCTGGCACTTTTTGATTACTTACTGTTTCAATGCTTGCCACAGGACTCAAAACTTCTGATGTTTTGGAGTCCTCGGTTGCTTCCTTTACCTCTTCCATTTTTTCTGTGAATGGCGCTTCGGCCTTCTCTTTCGTTTCTGGTAACAAAATTTTTGATTGCTCCAATTTTGTCTTCGTTGGTATTTCGGCTGTTTCTGTGACTTCTGGCAGCAAAGTTGGCTCGGCTGGTTTTTCAGCTTCGGTGGCCAAAGAAGTCTCTCCGGTAAACTCAGGCACCGAAGCTGGTTCAATATAACGCGGTCGATAAGTAAGAACCTTTATCTTCTTCCTTTTCGGTTCTGGCTCGCTAGGAGCAGCTGCAGTTTCTTCTTTTGCAGAGGTTGTATTTTTTCTCTTCTGCCTTCGAATGGGGTAGCAATAGTCAGGGTAGACAAACCCGATGGCATCAAATACCCGATTCAGCCTTTTCTTTTTTCGGCCTCCGAAGGCTGCTGACATTGCAGTATCTTCGGCCTTCGAGTATGTCCCAAGCAGCTCATCACTTAAATTGTCAATGCTTTTCAACCACTCATCGTCTGGCTCAATAAATTTATCTTCAAATTTAAAAGTGTACTTAAACCTGACAAGTCCACCTTCGTCGGCCTCTTTAACGGTTTCTTGTGGCATTTCCCATTTCTCCGCAAGCGGCCACACCCTGAAGGCAATATGCTCTTGTACTAAGTCCCTTGTTCCTATAAAAGAGCAGACAACGCCGAAGGCTCTTTGGCACTCTTCGGCGTCTTCGTTCATTTCAACCTTCGGCCTCCGAAGGCCGAAGCTTTGCCAAATAGGACGCATAATTATACCTTTGATGTCTTCTCGTGCTGATAAGTCATTCTTCACATAAAACCATTCTGTCATCCAATCCCCGGGCCATCTCTTCCGAAAGGTTGGTACGGGACAGCTTGCCCCGGACCGAGAGACGAAGCTATAGCAGCCAAAGTTGTTATGGTACTGTTCTTTGCCCCAAGGCTTTGTTTCATATAATAATTCATGAACATTACAGAAGCTTCTGGCGTCAGGCTTCAGACCTTGGCTTCTCGCGGCCCACACGAAGATATTTAGCCTTATAATTGTCTCGGGAGTAAGTTGATGAAGATAGACTTCGAAGATTTTCAACACCTCCACGACGAAGCTGCTCAAGGGGAATCGCAATCCAGCTTTCAAAAAGCTTCGATACACCACAACTTCATTTTCTTCAGGGTGTGGACAAGTTTTTTCCCCTTCGTCCGCCCTCACAATGGACAGATCCCGGAAATACCTTCCTCTCATATTAACAAGATGATTCTCTTTGATAGTTGATTTACCATAAACTGAATGGCTTGGTCGCCAGGGGCGATCTTCGGAGTCTTCGCCACCGCTGTCCACATCATAACTTTCACTGTCACCAGTATCTTCAGACAACCCTTCCAGAATTTCCCTGGTGATCTTTTCTGTGTTGGTCTTCGACATTGCTATAAGAAACCCTAAGTTCTTCTCTTCATCAAGACTCAGCTTCATCTCAGCAGCAGCCTTCTTAGCAGCTTCAGACATCTTCGGAAACACTAAAAAACTGTTTTTAAAAGCCGAAGCTTCAAAGCTAAAAACTTAGCAGATCACAGTGCACAAGAGCTAAAAAATGAGTGAGCAGGAGTGGTTGGCCAGAAAGCGTGCAAAATAAGTTTGCGGTATGGCCGTATTTATACGCTTGATGCGTTGAAAGTTGAAAGACCCCACTTGTCATTGAATGTTGCTATTCTAGCAAAGGGAAGGTGTTTTTTTCGGACCTTCGGCATAAAGCCTTCGTTCATATCGCAATCTGAATTTATTATTTCAAACAAATTAATATTGCGAGGGGCTACTGTTGGGGGCCTTCGGCTTCCGAAGGTCCTCAAAAACATGATTTAACAGTGTTTCTAGAGTGTAATGTGTGAACAGGTACCTTCGGACTTATGTCAAAGAGGGAGAACCTCAAAAGATACGAAGGTTGGCAGTGCCGAAGCTGTGAAGCAGGAAAGCTTCGGCATGTTCGCAGAAAAGGGAACCGACTTAAAGATGAAAAGGCCATTTAGACCTCGATAGATTGCTATGGAATTATCACCAAATGTAAAGGGCATGTATGTAATTTTGTATGGGTTGTATCCCGTGCCTATAAATAGGTGAACAGTACCCCCGTACTGTTCACGCTGACTTGGCATTTGCTTTTGCGTCACGCTTGTACTTTTTACCTTCTCTCAGGACCGAAGGTACATTTGTAATTTGAAATCATTTCTATTTTTCCATGTTAATAAAATAGAAATGATTCTATGATGATGCTTATATTATATTTCATGCTTTATATGAGTCCTTCGTCATTACTTGTTATGTTTACGAAGGTATGTCTCTTATGACCTTCGTCCGAAACTCATTATGTCCCGAAGGGACATAATGCTTCGAAGGACGAAGGACTTTAACACTTAACACTTTTTATGTTGCCTTGTTCTTAACTCTTAGCATTTGAGAACAAGTCCCCAACAGTTCACCTTAGGGCCGTGAAACGAATCTTGAGATATTTAGTTCATACACCTAAGTTTGGTCTTTGGTACCCCAGGGGGTCCACCTTTGATTTAATAGGTTATTCAGATGCTGATTGGGCAGGGTGTAAGATTGATAGAAAAAGCACATCAAGGACTTGTCAGTTCTTAGGAAGATCCCTGGTGTCTTGGGCTTCAAAGAAACAAAACTCAGTAGCTCTTTCAACCGCTGAAGCCGAGTACATTGCCGCAGGCCATTGTTCAACGCAATTGCTTTGGATGAGGCAAACCCTTAGGGACTATGGTTACAAATTAACCAAAGTTCCTCTCCTATGTGATAATGTGAGTGCAATCCGCATGGCAGATAATCCCGTTGAGCACAGCCTTACTAAGCACATAGCCATTCGGTATCACTTTTTGAGGGATCACCAACAAACGGGGGATATCGAGATTGCTTATGTTAGCACCAAAGAACAATTAGCCGATATCTTTACCAAACCACTAGATGAGAAAACCTTTACCAAAATTAGGCATGAGCTAAACATTCTTGATTCTAGGAATTTTGATTGATATTTTGCACACATAGCTCATTTATATACCTTTGATCATATCTCTTTTTCATTTGCTATGACTAATGTTGTTTTCAAGTGTATTTCATACTAAGTCATAGATTGAAAGGGAAATGGAGGTCTTCGGCGAAGACAAGGCTTCCACTCCACTCCATCGAATTATTCATCCTTCATCGTCACTCCGCACCTGTCGGTATTTTGGGTCCGACCGCGCACCCAGGGTTGCCCCTCAAGGTGCTTTTTGGTGTAGGATGGTGTTATCGACTGTAGCTCGATGGTTCGTGCTAGTTGCACGAGAAACAGTGGACAATTGTGTATAGGTTCGGGCCGCTTTGAGATGCGTAACACCCTACGTCCTGGTGTGAGCACTTTATGTGTTGGGTTACAAAGAGGTTCTCTAGTATTGAAAACGTAGAGAGCTAGTGTGGGTGGCTAAGTAGAATGAGGTCCATCCTCTAGAAGGGGTGCCTCCTAGGCCTTATATACTCGACTGTGGGGCATTACATGTGGATATGATAACAACGTGTGCCGAAGTAATAGTGAACTAACTGAGTCTATCTTCCTATAATTCAGCCGACCCATCCTCGCTCAGTTCCGATGTACGTGGCCCCTGCGCGGGAAGTTCGGGTCACTGTTGTGATCTCCGCTTGAATTCTTCGGGCCACCTGGGCTTGTGTCGATTTGGTTTATTGGACGTTCCTCCCCAGGCTCATGAAGGGATGACCTCGCTGATTATTGGGCCCACGGGCCCCTCGCGAGGCATCTTGTCCTTCTGGTGGACCCGGGGGATATCTGTCCCCCACAAGCCCCCGATCTTTGGGTTGATTTTGAAATAACCGTCCCAAAGATCCAAGGTCCAGCTTGTAGTTTTTGATTTTAACCGGAAATGCCTTGGAAATAAGCCTGTCGGGTCACTACTTCTGAACTCTGAGTGATCCGGTAAAAACGATCTTTTATTGTCTTCTTCCGCTATTATTCCTCGGAATTTGGCGTTTTGTCTCGGTCTCATGCTTCAGAGGTCAGCATTTTGTACTGTAGAACCTTGAAATTCATTGGGTGCACTGTAGCCCCCGAGCTTCGAGTGGATTTTTGCAGATAATCCAATCGAAGGTCTTCATTTCAAGTCTTCTTCAGAAATCACTTTTATCTTCCACCCGTGCTTCTTCAGACGTCAGCCTTGCGTTAGTTTTGCCATATGCTTTAGAGGTCAGCATTTTGTCTTTCGGGGATGATTATTCATTGGGTGCACCACAGGTGCACCCAATGGGTGTAGCCCCCGAGCTTTGAGTGGATTTTTGAAAATAATCCACTCGAAGGTCTTCGTTTACAGCTGTTTTTCAGAAATCATCTTTTTCTTTTGTTGAATGCCTTAGGGATCAGCATTACGTCATCAATGTTATGCTTCAGAGGTCAGCATATAATTTTGTCTTTGAAGCCGAGTATGCGATCTGCCCATATCTTGCTAGGTCTGGCAATTTATTTGATCTGTGACTGATTGGACGTTCGATAGATGGCCTTTGGCTAGTCTTCATATCACTTCGTGCTTCAATGCTTCTGTCGATTAGACTTGTACCTCATCGGCTATATTTGGCTTTCCTCTGATATCTGTTGATATCCTCCTTTTGTCTTGGGGTATTCATTGCATATACTGTAAGGATGTCACTGCTTGGGAAAATCTATTGAAAATTCCTGGATGTCCCCCCCCAAGGGTGTAGGCAAGGGACGGCTTGGTACACTGAGCGTTTAGCAAAATGCTTCTGAGTAGTAACTTGATGTGACCGCGGGTGTAATCATATCGCCCAAGCAGTTGACTGAAGTCCCAATAGGTGTCGTGTTACGTGGAACGGCGTCAGCCGCCTGACGTGTCTTCAGACGGTTTGAATTGCATATTGAATTTTTGCGACTGTTCGGTGGCCGTGGTAGGAGGTGAGTGGTTGCCTTCTTCTTCTATCAATAGTGTTCTTGCTTCTCCGGCATTTTCACATCTCTTACCGCTGCTCGCTGTTTACTTTCTTCTCTTTCTCTCTACTCCACCATGGGCATGAGCCGACTCCTCCCTCGGAGGACTTCGGTGACTCGGAATACTCGGAGGAGGAGTTCTCCTTCGAGTCTGAGGGTTCACCGGCTCCTGGCTCTCCCCCGGCGTCGTCTGATGACTCAGACGACTCTCAGGGGATCGCCGCAGAGGTATGGACCTACATCCGGGTCGTCGAGCGTGCCGGGCTCGAGGGCTCGGATGAGTCGGAGTACTCCTCGAATGAGGAGAACTCCTCGGACTCGTCCGAGGAGGGCGGCGGCGGCGATGGCGATGACGGCGACGACGACGGAGGCGATGGTGATGGCGGCGGCGGCGACGGCAAGAGCGGTGACGGTGGCGGTAAATGTGGCAGCGGCGACGGCGGTGGCGGCAGCAAGGGCAGCAGCAGGGGCAGCAACAAGGCCAGTGGTTAGATGCCACTGGTTTTAAATGTTAGTATAGATTAGTAGTAGAAGTAGTATTAGTGAAATAATGTAGTAGTAGCTAGTAGTATAGTGTAGTGAAATATGATGTAGTAATGGGGAGGTCATCAACTCATAATGAGTTGATTTGTAAGTTCGGTAGTGCTTCCCTTATAATGAAGAATGATTTCGCCCCATCTTGTGTGTATCATTTTGCCTTCTTGCTGATCATCGATCATGTTAATGCCTACTGCAGAGGCTGTTTCTGAACGTAATGCTTGAGTAGCGACTTAGAATCATTGAGTCGCGCTTCAGACTGCCTTCTTCGCGATGCCAGCGCTTTAGTAGTGGCGGCCGAGTGATTATCAGCGATGTTGAGGCTTTTAGAAGTGATAGCCGAGTGATAGCGGGCCATGTCGGTGTTTTAGAAATAACGACCGAGCGGTTACTGGCGATGTTAGCGTTTTGGAGGTAACAGCTGAATCCTCTGGAGCCACGTCACTGTTTTAGGAATAACAACCGAGTGACTGCTGGCGACGTTGGCGTTTTAGAAGTAACAGCCAAGTGATAACGGGCCACATCGGCCGCTTTTGAAATAACGGTCGAGTGATGACATGGCACGCCAGCGTTTTAGAAATAACAGCCGGGTGATGACATGGCACGCCAGCGTTTTAGAAATAACAACCGGGTGATGACATGGCACGCCAGTGTTTTAGAAGTAATCGCCGGGTGATGACTGGGCGCTTTTTAGAAATGGCGTCTGGCCCAGGAAAACCCCATATGTACTACACTGTCGTATGCCTCTGCGTTCTGTGCCCTAGCTTTGCTTTTCTGCATTCAGGCCTTCTCTGCTATCTTGCAATACTGCTTCCGCTCTGTTCGCCAGCAAGGTTGAGATGGCGCCCAAGCGGAAATCCTAGAGTTCATCTGCCGCAGTCATTCCCCCCATCGATCCCAACAGTCAGTTGCCTTTCGCAGGTAACCACATGTCTGTTGTCTCTGAATCTGACCTTTTCCATCTCGTATCCATCGGAGTTCTTCCTCCGAAGGAGCTCTGTTCTTGGCGAATCTGTCGTGGGGTCACTGTTCCGACAGAAGATACCCACGAATCCATCATTTACTTTCCTTTTCTCATTCGTGGCCTTGCTCTTCCCATTTCTCCTTTCTTCTGCGGTCTCCTTGATTTCTATCACTTGAATCTGACCCACCTGAATCCCAATTCCATTCTGCAAGTTTCCGTTTTTGTTCACTTGTGCGAAGCTTTCCTTGGTATTCTGCCACACTTCGGCCTATGGAAGTACTTGTACCACTGCCGGCCTGGGATGGCTGGAGGGCAGCATCAGCTTGTGGGGGGCGCAAGTTTGGAGATGCGCCGTGGGAGGAAGGCCGACTACCTCGACATCCCACTCAAGGACAGCATCAAAGGATGGCGCTTGGAGTGGTTTATCGTGGAGAACCACGGGAATTCCCTCCCCCCACCGTCGGGGAGACAGCCAGATGTTCGTACTCCGAGCTGGACCGAGTCCCCCACAGACCTTGAGATGGCTGAGGCAGGGGCTCTGCTTGCTGAGGTTGGACTGTTGAAAGAGAGGGGTCTGACTACAGAAGCTGTGGTCGCCGATTTCGTTTTCAAGAACATTCAGCCATTAAAGGACAGAGCATACCCGACTTATCTGTATCGAGGCCTCGCTGATTCGACCCGGGTTACCAACAGAAGAATTCCTGCAGTGGATTTGGTCAGCTGGCTCGAGATGATACTCAGAGGCAAGGTGTCGAACATCGGTGCTCCTGTTGCATACTCGGCCTGGAATCTGCCTCCTTCCAAGGCTTTTACCGATTTTGTGTCAAATCCTCCTGCTGGTGATAGCGGTTTGGGCCTTAGAGTGCGACCCTCTCCCGAAGAGGTTAGTGCTTTGGTTGCCTCACTTGGTGAAATCCCTGATGACGAGAGGCAGGTTCATTTCGAGGTACCTTTGAATCCAAGTGATGCTGAGATAAGTGCCATGCTGGATATGTTGGCTGAAGATTCCTCTGATGCAGCCCCTGCTGAAACACTGGATGCAGCGCCCATCCCAGAGGCTGGCAAAGCTTTGGATATTCAGAGGTCTGATAGTGTTCACCCGAAGCGTCCTCGCTGAGCCAATCAACCAACTTCTCCTACTAAGGGGAAGAAAAAGAAGAAGAGACGTCTTCGCTGAGTGTCAAGCTTGGATCAGGATGCTGGTTCTTTTGCTCCTGCTGCTGAGGAAGTACCGGTGCCAGTTTTTGCTGAAGCTGACCCCAATGGGTGTGACCCGACTGATGCTGAACCCAATGGGTGTGACCTAGATGATGCTGACCCCAATGGGTGTGATCCGGCTGAAGCTGACCCCAATGGGTGTACCGTCCGCATTGTTGATGAAGATGAGGAAGAGGAGGATGAAATCCCTCTAGTTCGGAAGAACAGCCGACGCTACATAGTCAGCGGGGAAAGTAGTGGTGTTCCTTCTCTAGCTTTGTCTGCCCTCATTGGTCTGCAAGAATTGTCTCTGGCAAACTTTGATCAAACTCTTGAAGACATGGTCCCAGAAGATCTGTTGTCGGAGCCGGCAGATGGTGGAATGATGGATATTTGTGCTGATGTGCCTGACGCCGGGCTGGAGTTATCTCGAACAGCGTCCTGTGCCTCATCGACCTTAGAGCGCGGTCTTAAGGGTCAGGAGGCTGGTATGGATTGTTCTGCTCCCATGGAAGTGGGTGAAGGTCCTTCAGCCTTAGAGGTGGCTGTTACGGAGAGCTCGGCCTTCAAGGATGGCGCTAGCGCTTACCCAGCCCCCGAGGATGTTGCCGGGGATGACCCGGCTCGGATGGGTAGCGCGAGCTATGACCCAGCCCCCGAGGGTGTCCAAGTCGGTTCTCCCTCTCACACTTCCATGGACGTTCACGTAGGGTCTTCTCCTCCGCATTCTGATTGCATGGCAGCAGCTCAAGCTTCGGGTCAGGAAGTCGCCTTAGAGGCCAGCGCTCCTGATGGCAGAGTTTTGACCTCTGCCGATGATACTGACTTGGTCCCCACTGATGCATCGCGGGTTGTTCCGGTTGGTGATCCTTCATCGAGCCATCAATTAACTTCCCACGACTTGGGAGTTCCTTCGTTCTTTTCCAACCTCTAGGTAGCTTGGTTTTTACTGATCTGGTTGTACCCTGGGTGTGATATTGTTCTTACACTCTTTTGTTTTTGATGTCAGGCATTGGTTGATGAAATGGTTGGTCAGCTGAGGTCACAGGGTGCTTCTGTCCCGGAAAGGGCTCTATCTCTAGCACATTAGAATCCAGTGCTGCTTCAGCGGCGGGTGTCTGATTTGGAGATGGCAAATGCTGGTTAGTGCCCTTTGTTTCTTCTTTGACTACTTGATTAATTCTGCTTTTTAACTGAACACCCTTGCTTGACTATTTCTTGACTGATATGGCCCGGCGGTACTCTGATCTTGAAGAAAAATATTCTTAGGGTCAGACTGAACTGGCCTGGGTTTCTGCTTCTTTGAATGATGCTAACACGCTGAACTCCACTCTCCATGCTCAGCTCGACTCTAAAAAGGTGACCAGTGAATTAAGCTTTACTTGGTTTTGTCTGTTGTGTTCTTAGTGCTTGCTTGACGTTGGAGGAACTGATTCTTGTCTTGCAGGAGGAAAAACGTGTTCTGGCCACTTCTCGCGACAATCTTGACAAGCTATATCGCGACGCCAGCAACTCGTTGACCATCTTGGAGAGGAGTCATCGCTTCACCATGGAAGATTTGGATACTCATCGTTATAAGCTGTAAGAGTCCTTGGACGATATGATTCGCCTCAGGCAAGTGGTGTCGAACAAGGATACTATCATCAAGGATCTGTGTGCTTCCAAGAAATCAGTCGTTCAGGAGCTACAAACTGCTCGGTTGGCTGTCAAGGCTGCTGAAGAGACTTCTGCTACTCTGAGGGCCCAGCGCGACAAAGCTATGGACAAAGCTATTCACGTGGGGCAGATCCTGATGAGGAGACCCGGCGTGGTTGTTCCTGACGACATAGTGGTAGATGTGAATGCTGCTCCTGATTCCTCGAGTCGTCCCTCTTCGTCGGTTGCTCCTGAGAAGAACATTACCAAATAAAAACACTGGATGCTTTGAGTATGTGGTTAGTGTGCTCGGATATTTTGTTAGAAAACACTTTTTAGTACTGAATGCTGCTATTGTTTTCCCGTTGTTAGAATACAACAGTGTCTACAATTGCAGAAGTAAATGTAGTATGAAATTTCTTCGCAGGGCATAGAGGTCACCCTAAGATAAGCAATCGCAAACGTGCTTGTGCTGGGTTAAGTAGACGAGAGTGTACCATGCCGATTTAAGTCATTACCGACTTAAACCGACTGCTTTGTTAGTAGGGTATAGTGGTCACCCCAAGTTAAGTAAGCGTGAGCATGTCGCACCGCCTTAAGTCATTGATAACTTAAGCCGATTGCTCCGTTAGTAGGGTATAGTGGTCACCCCGAGTTAAGTAAGTGTGAGCATGTCGCACCGCCTTAAGTCATTGCTGACTTAAGCCGATTGCTCCGTTAGTAGGGTATAGTGGTCACCCCGAGTTAAGTATGCGTGAGCATGTTGCACTGCCTTAAGTCATTGCCGACTTAAGCCGATTGCTCCGTTAGTAGGGTATAGTGGTCACCCCAAGTTAAGTAAGCGTGAGCATGTCGCACAGCCTTAAGTCATTGTTGACTTAAGCCGATTGCTCCGTTAGTAGGGTATAGTGGTCACCCCGAGTTAAGTAAGTGTGCCGGTTGACAGTGAACAATTCAAGGACTTTGAAGCCTTTTTATTGATGATACATTTCCCAGTTTACAGAGTACATTGTCATCCCAATAGCTTTTGAGATATTGCTAGGGGTAAAACTTCCTGAGATGTTCTATGTTCCTTGAGTTCCCGATTTACGTGCCATCCATCTGAGTGAGACGATATGATCCAGGCCGAGTGACTTCTGCTACTATGAATGGTCCTTCCCATAGTGGTGACAGTTTGTGTCGTCCCTCCTCCGTTAGAATTCGGCGGAGGACGAGGTCTCCCACTGCGAAGGATCAATGTCGTACGACCCTGTCATGATAGCGCCTCAGAGTTTGCTCATACCGGGCCGACTGAATCACCATATTCAATCGTTCTTCTTCTAGTACATCGACATCTTCCATCCTAGTAGCCTCAGCTTCTGCTATGTTTTCAAAGATTAACCTTGGTGCCCCAAACTTGAGATCAGCAGGTAGCACTGCTTCCGAACCATAGACCATAAAGAAAGGTGTGTTTCCATGCAAAGCTCGACTAGGTTGAGTTCTCAGGCTCCAAACAACATATGGCAGCTCTCTGATTCACTTTCTTGCGAACTTTTCATTCTTGTCGAAGACTTTCTTTCTGAGTGTTTCCAATATCATCCCGTTGGCTCTTTCTAGCTGTCCGTTGGCTCTTGGGTGTGCCACCGAGGCATATTTGATCTGAATGCTCTTTTGCTCGCAGAAATCGAAGAACTATGAGCTTATGAAATAGGATCCCAGGTCGGTTATTATGCTATTCGGTATTCCAAACCTGAATATTATGTCTTGTATGAATTCCACTGCCTTAGCTGAAGTTAGAGAAGCAATGGGTTTGAATTCTATTCATTTAGTGAATTTGTCGATAGCAACCAGTACATGAGTGTATCCTCCTTGAGCTTTCTTGAAAGGTCCAATCATATCCAATCCCCAGCATGCGAACGGCCAAGTTACGGGTATGGTTTGTAGTTGTTGCGCTGGTAGATGTTGCTGTTTTGACAAGTACTGGCAGGTTTCGCACTTCTGGACTAACTCGGCTGCATCACTCTTTGCTGTTGGCCAGTAGAAACCCGACCTGAAGACCCTCCCAACCAGGGTCCTGGATGCTGTGTGTATCCCGCATTACCCAGCATGAACCTCTTCTAGTAGTTGCTTTCCGGTGGCTCAGAGAATGCATTTCATGAGGATTCCTGATGCGCCCCTTCTGTATAGCGTTTCTCCAATGAGAGTATAATGAGTTGACTGCCTTGCAATCCATTCTGCTGCATTTTTGTCATCTGGTTCCTCCTCATTTTTTATGTATTTGATAATCGGCTCCCTCCAGTCATCAGAATCTAACTCTGGTTGGCTCAGGGCGTTGCATTCCTCAACCCGATCTAGTGAAATGCTCGGATGCAGTATTTCCTGTACGAAAACTCTAGGTGGGACCTGAGTCCGGCTGGATCTGAGTTTGGACAGTGTATCAGCTGCCGTGTTGCGATCCCTCTCCACATGATGAAATTCCAGACCTTTAAATTTGTCCTCTAGTTTCCGGACAGCAGTGCAGTATTTTCCCATGGAATCATTCGAGCAATCCCATTCTTTGTTTATCTAGCTTATGACCACCAGAGAATCTCCATATACCATCAGTCTTTTGATACCCAGTGATATGGCAATGTTCAGTCCATGAATCAGAGCTTCGTATTCTGCTACATTGTTGGATGCTGGAAATAACAATTGAAGAGCGTATTTGAGTTGTTCACCTCCAGGTGCAATAAAGAGGATCTCTGCGCCTGCTCCCTGCAGCTTCAGCGAGCCATCAAAATACATCCGCCATACTTCTGCAGTTTCTGGGTTATCCGGCACTTGTTGCTCGGTCCATTCTGATACAAAGTCAACCAGTGCTTGAGTTTTGATTGCGGTGCGAGGTCGAAACTCAATGTCATGAGATCCCAGTTCACAGGCCCACTTGGCTATTCTTCCAATGGCTTCTTTATTGTGGAGAATATCCCCTATCGGAAATCCAGTGACTACTATGACTTTGTGATCGTCGAAGTAGTGACGGAGCTTGCGTGCAGTTAGAAGTACTGCATATAATAACTTCTGAACTTGAGGGTATTTCTTCTTCGAGGGACCCAGGACTTCACTGATGAAATAGACAGGATGCTGTACTGGTTATGCATGTCCCTCTTCTGCTCGCTCGACTACCAATGTGGTGCTCACCACGTGAGTCATGCAAGAGATATACAATAGCAGATCTTCAGCTGGTTGAGTCGGTGTGGCTCGGCGCGGCGGTTTTAGCACTGGTGGTGTTGTCAAGAATTTTTTCAGCGCATCTAGAGCTTCTCGCTCTTCTGAAGTCCACTGGAATTTGTCTACCTTCTTGAGCAACTTATAGAATGGTAAGCCTTTCTCTCCCAGCCTTGATATGAATCTGCTCAGAGCTGCCATACATCCGATAAGTCTTTGTACTTTCTTCTGTGATCGTGGTGCTTCCATCCTCATGATAGCCTCGATCTTTTCTGGATTGGCTTCAATTCCCCGGTGGCTGACAATAAACCCGAGCAACTTTCCTGCTGGTACTCCGAAAACACATTTTTCAGGATTAAGCTTCCATCGATATCGTCGTAGACTGTTGAAGACCAGCTGTAAATCTTCAATAAAATATTCTGAATTCTCTGTTTTGATCACCACATCATCCACATAAGCTTCCACACGCTTGCCCTAGTGATCGACTAAGCATGTCTGAATAGCTCTCTGATAAGTCGCTCCAGCGTTTTTGAGGCCGAATGACATGGAGGTATAGCAGAAAGCTCAGAACAGAGTGATGAATGCTGTTTTTTCCTCGTCTTCTTTTGCCAGACTAATCTGATGATACCCAGAGTAGCAATCTAAGAAAGACAACACGGAACATCCGGCGGTTGAATCTACCACCTGATCTATCCTAGGAAGCCCGAAGGGATCCTTCGGACAGTGTTTGTTGAGATCCGTATAGTCGACGCACATGCGCCAATCCACTTTATTCTTTTTGAGTACAAGAACAGGATTAGCTAACCACTCAGGATGTAACACCTCTCTAATGAATCCTGCCGCGACCAAGTGAGCCAACTCAGCACGGATGGCTTCTCTCTTGTCGGGCGTGAAGCGGCGTCATTTTTGTAGGATCGGCCTCGCCTGGGGGTAGACCTTCAGTTTGTGCTCGACCAGTTCTCTCGGGACTCCCGGCATATCCGCAGGTTGCCATGCGAATACGTCTCGGTTATCTTGCAGAAACTGGACGAGCGCGCCTTCCTATTTGTCATCCAGACTGGAACTGATGATGGCAGTCTTGCGTTCGTCGGCGAACCCAAGATTGATTCTCTTGGTTTCTTCAGTCGGCCGCATAGAGGTCATGACTTGAGCTTCATTCGCGGGTACTGCGAGATCTTCCTCAGCCTTTGAGTTCGCCTGCGCAGAAGAAGTCGCCGATGGTTTGGTGGTGAGGGCCACCTGAATGGCCACTCGGAAACATTCTGCGGTGCCTTGGAAGTCAGCGCGCACAGTTATGATCCCTTGTGGTCCTGGCATCTTCAATATCATGTATGTATAATGCGGAATGGCCATGAACTTCACCAATCCAGGCCTCCCGATGATAGCATTGTATCCGTAGTCGAAGTTCGCCACCTCGAACCTCAGGAACTCGGTTCTGTAGTTCTCTGGAGTTCCGAAGGTGACCGGCATGTAGATGTGGCCCAGCGGATATTCTCCTTCAGTCGGCACGATGCCGAAGAAAGGAGTGTCTGACTCGTGGAGCTCCTTGAGGTGAACTCCCAAGCCTTGGAGTGTCTGGGGGAAGGTGACATTGATGTTGCTCCCCCGTCCACTAATACCTTCTTTACCCTGCTCTCTCGGATCACCGGATTGACGAGGAGCGGGTACTTGCCGGGGTGGTCGAAGTTGAGCCACTGATCTGCCCGAGTGAAGGTGATCGGGTGTTCGGACCACCGGTACGGAGCGGGTGGACCGGTAGCTGCCACCAGTATCTGACGATCGTTGAGCTTTTGTTGTCTCTTGTTTTCTTGTGACCCATGTCCGCCGAAGATGACGTTGACTTCTCTGTCGACGCGCGGGAAGGCTCCACCTCCTCCCTCCTCCTAATGCTGGGGTTGTCGCGGTTCTCCTGGTCCTCCTTGCGGCGGGGGTGGAGGTAGAGGTTGGAAGGGTCGGTCGTTCCCCACGGAGTGCTTGAAGTCTCTGCAGTTCCGGAGGGTGTGGTGCATGTCCTTGTGGTACAGGCACAGGGTGTTAAGGATGTCGTCCAGCGTGCGTTTGCCTCCGCGAGGTCCTCCTCGGGCGCGAGAGGCGGCGGTCCGGCGGCGTGGACCTCTTCACGAGGCCTCTTCTCCCAGCGTTTGTCGGGTTGCTGGTTTGTGTCGCGTCGTGGTGCTGTCGGTGCAGGCTTTGCTCCTCTGATGAGGTCTAGAGCTCGTTCATCGGTGGTGATGTAGAGGTCGGCTTCCCGGAATAGCTGCTCCGAAGTGGTTGGCGCCTTTTGTAGTATGGCTCGGACGAAGGCCGAGTCATTGGATCCCCGGTAGAAGTCCTCGATCAATGCTGCCTCCGCGACCTCGGGGATACGATTTCTCATGGTCTGGAATCTTTTGAGGTACGACCGGAGAGTTTCGTCCCCCGGCGCGTGATGGATTTGAGGTCCCATGGTTGTGCCGGTTTGTCAGAGAGAGACTGGAAGTTGGCGGTGAAGCGCCGACTGAAATCGCTCTAGTCGTCGATGCAGTGTAGTGGTAGGTGTCGCAGCCATTGCAGCGCGTCTTGCCCAAGGACTATAGGCAGGTACGCGGTCATCACATCCTCGGTTGCCCCAGCGGCTCGGGCGACGGTGGTGTAGACGGCCAGCCAGCCTCCCGGATCCTGCTTAGGTTCATATTTGTCGACATTGGAGACCTTGAAGTTCGGGGGCCATTGAATGGCCCTGAGGCGTGGAGTAAGCCGATACTCCACAACTGTTTTCTTGTCATCGGTGATGATGTCTTTCCCGGGGAGGGGAGTAGTTGTCGTGGTGCCTCGACCGTCCCCGGGTGGTGCCACCAGTTGAAGCCATGGTCGACTCGGTCCTGGTGGCCTGACTCCGTGTCGGGATGCCGTGATCCCGGTCGTACTCTTCCCGGCGACGGATCTCGTTCTCGTGTCGTCGTTCATGCGAAGCGTTGATGGAGCTCCGTGCGTCCCATCGACTGTTGATGGCGTGTCGTAGATCATTCGGCGGATGAGCGAGGGGTAGAAGGTGGTTGGCTGCTTCAGTGAACAGCCGCCGATAGCCCTCGGCGTCGGGAGTCCGAGGGAGGCCATCAGCTATCCGAGCCAACACTCCTCCGACTTCACTCGGCGTGTTCATGGCCCGGGCGAAGTCGGGGTTCAGATTGCGTCCGAAGAGCGAATTTTCCTGACGTTGCCTTGTTTCCTGCTCGGCCTGTTCTTGAGCATGTCGACGGTCACGTCGTCGAGAGTTCCTTCTTTCTCGATGCACCCGTTCTTCTGGAGTTTCTCCCACTTCTGAGACCTCGTCTCGCGATACGGGTTGCGCCGGGTCCCGTTCTCCGGCTTCGTGATGTCGCCGAATATTTCGGTGTCGGTTCCTCCATCGACGAGACTCCCGATGGAGAGGCTCCTCTCCTGGTGTAGTTGGTTCATCGTCGGAGATAGGATTTGATTCCACTCTTCCCCCGATAAAGAGGACGTCGGGGTAGAATGGAGCAGCTGTCGCGACGATCTTCTTTCTGTTCTCCTTTGAGGGCGGAGGCACAGAAAGAGCATCTTGACGGCCCTTGGCCTCATTCGCTTCTTTCCTCCTCATGATCTGTGTCCATTCTTCCGCTGGAGAGGTGGACAGCGGTGTTCTCCGGGTAGACGAACCCTCGGCTCCTAGCTTGCTGAAGGTGATCCTTTCTCGGAGCGCTGGAGGTTGCGCTTTTCCCTGTTTTGCTCCGATTTTCTTGGAGATCTTTGAGGACGACTTTTTCTTCGGTGGATCCGCGATGCGATGCAGAGTTCCCTCCTCGTCTGCTACAGATGAGATAGTCCCAAAGCAGAATACGGACCCGGACGGAGGATGATCTGGTGCTGGAAGGTGACGGCCATTGAGCTAGCTTGGATCAATGACACACCCCCTACCTGGCGCGCCAGCTGTCGGTGTTTTGGGTCCGACCGCGCACCCAGGGTTTCCCCTCAAGGCGCTTTTTGGTGTAGGACGGTGTTATCGATTGTAGCTCGATGGTTCGTGCTGGTTGCACGAGAAACAGTGGACAATTGTGTACAGGTTCGGGCCGCTTTGAGATGCGTAACACCCTACGTCCTGGTGTGAGCACTTTATGTGTTGGGTTACAAAGAGGTTGTCTAGTATTGGAAACGTAGAGAGATAGTGTGGGTGGCTAAGTAGAATGAGGTCCATCCTCTTGAAGGGGTGCCCCCTAGGCCTTATATACTCGACCGTGGGCATTACATGTGGATATGATAACAACGTGAGCCGAAGTAATAGTGAACTAAGCGAGTCTATCTTCCTATAATTCAGCCGACCCATCCTCGCTCAGTTCCAATGTACGTGGCCCCTACGCGGGAAGGTCGGGTCACTGTTGTGATCTCCGCTTGAATTCTTCGGGCCACCTGGGCTTGCGTCGATTTGGTTTATTGGATGTTCCTCCCCAGGCCCACAAAGGGATGACCTCGCTGATTATTGGGCCCACGGGCCCCTCGCGAGGCATCTTGTCCTTCTGGTGGACCCGGGGGATATCTGTCCCCCACAGCGCCGCTCTTCAATTTGGTATAATCTTCACTCATATATTGTTTGCCAAAGGGGAGAGAAAGTAAAAGGCTATTTCACTCACAAAGTATCCGTTTTTGGCGATTCATGCCAAAGGGGTAGAAAGTATTAGCCCAAAGCAAAAGGACCGCACCACCACCAATTTCAAAAAATAAAGTCTTTCAATTTGTATTAAAAAAGTTTTTCAATTGGTATCTTATTTTTGATATAATTTCAAATTGGTATGACCTCTTTCAAAATTAATATCTAAAACCCTCTTGAACACTAAGAGGAGAATTTCATTAAGGGGGAGTTTTGTTAAGTCAAAGGAAAAGCATTTGAAACAGGGGGAGAAAATTTCAAATCTTGAAAATGCTTCTCGAAATCTTATTCATTTACCTTTGACTGTTTGCAAAAAGACTTTGAAAAGAATTTCCAAAAGAGTTTGCAAAAACAAAACAAGTGGTGCAAGTGTGGTCCAAAATATTAAAAGAAATGAAGCAATCCATGCATATCCTATGAATGTATAAATTGGTTTAATTCCAAGTAACCTTTGCACTTAACTTTTGCAAACTAGTTCAATTATTGCACTTATATATTTGCTTTGGTTTGTGTTGGCATCAATCACCAAAAAGGGGGAGATTGAAAGGGAAATAGGCTAAAACCTTTTCCTAATTGATTTTGGTGGTTGAATTGCCCAACACAAATTATTGGACTAACTAGTTTGCTTTAGAATATATGTTCCACAGGTGCCAAAGGTTCACAACAAACCAATACAAAGTTATAAGAAAGGGTTCAAATGTGAGAGCTCTTAGAGGGGGGTGAATAGGTGATCCTGTAAAAACTTAAAACTTAAAGCCACAAAACTTGATTAAGTGTTAGCACAATGAAATCAAGTGGCTAAGGACTGAGCTCTTGTGAAACACAATAGTCACAGTGAGAACAAGCACAAGAGACACGATGATTTATCTCGTGGTTCGGCCAAGTATAACACTTGCCTACTCCACGTTGTGGCGTCCCAATGGACGAGAGTTGCACTCAACTCCTCTCAAGTGATCCAATGATCAACTTGAATACCACGGTGTTCTTCTTTCTTTACTCTTTCCCGTTTGCGAGGAATCTCCACAACTTGGAGTCTCTCGCCCTTACAATAAGGATCAAAGTGAAAGCACTAGAGTAAGGGAGGGAAGCAACACACACAAATCCGCAGCAATACGCACACACACAGCCAAGACTTGAGCTCAAATGAATAGCACAAAGTTCACCACTAGAACGGAGCTCAAATCACTAAGAAAGTCAATCGAGTGCGCGAAGATGGAGTGTGAATGATTAAGAATGCTCAAAGTATGCTTGGGTGACTCCTTCATGCGCCTAGGGGTCCCTTTTATAGCCCCAAGGCAGCTAGGAGCCGTTGGAGGCATTCTTGGAAGGCAATTCTTGCCTTCTGTCGGGTGGCGCACCGGACAGTCTGGTGCACCATTGGACATCCCCTGTTCACTATTTGGTGCAGATCGCCTTCCTAAATTTGCGCAGCCGACCGTTGAAGACTTGGAGCCGGTGGCGCACCGGACACTGTCCGGTGCACACCGGACAGTCCGGTGCCCCCATCAGACCGTTGGCTCGGCCACGCGTCACGCGCGGATTGCGCGGACGACCGTTGGCTCACCGGACAGTCCGGTGCGCCACCGGACAGTCCTGTGAATTTTAGTCGTACGCCACCGACAAATTCCCGAGAGCGGCTAGTTGACCAGAAGCCAGCCTGGCGCACCGGACACTGTCCGGTGCACCACCGGACGGTCCGGTGTACCCAGATTGCGCAGAGTCTTGGCTGCTCCAGCCAAGACAGCCAAGACTTTTTCCTTGTATATTTTCTCTGATTCTAGTACTTAGACAAATATGTTAGCACACAAAAACCAATGTACTAAGTCTAGAATCATACCTTGTACCTTGATTTTCATTTCTTGAGTCTTTGGCACAATTTAACACTTAAACCATTTGTGTTGGGCACTTAATCACCAAAATACTTAGAAATGGCCCAAGGGCACATTTCCCTTTCAATCTCCCCCTTTTTGGTGATTTATGCCAACACAACAAAAAGCAACACATAGAAGTGCAACTTCAATGCAAATGAGAACAAGATTTGTTTTTTATTCAAATTTGGCATATTTGGATCATTCTATGCCACCACTTGGTTTGTTTTTTGCAAATCAAATTCAATTCCTATCTCTAAGTCAAATTCACTTGTTGAGGCATAGAGAGAGATATTCCAAGAGAAATTGATTAAAGATTCAAAAACTCCCCCTTTTTCCCATAATCAAACATTCTCCCCACAAGAGACCAACTTTTGACAAAAAGAGACACTTAGAGTATTTTGACAAATCAAAACTTCTAACTCTAGTATTTTGACAAATCAAAACTTCTAACTCTACTATTTTCAAAGTTCTCAAGTGGTAGCTGATCCATATGCTTGCTTTGGCCTTAATTTCTCCCCCTTTGGCATCAAGCACCAAAACGAGATCATTTTTGGCCTTTTAACCCCATTGCCTCACCAAAATCTTCAATTAGGAGTAAAAAGGCAATAAGAGCAAGGAGATGAACTCGGAGTTAATTACCCTCTCATCGAAGTGCAGTGGAAGTCTTGCATGGTCCAAGTTCACCTTTCCCTTTCAATCCACTTTTGAGACTAAAACAAGTAAACTCAAACACAAGGTTAGTCTCAAAGTGTCAAGTTGTGGCATGCCTCCCCCTAAATAAGTGCATCATTTGCACATGGACTTGTGAGATCCGAGGATCATGTGTACAACTTGAGCACCACAAATGAATAAAATAGATTGAAATGCATAAATTACATGATCAAAGGCATAAAACACATGTATGCTATAGATCAATCCAAGTTACGCGAATCTAAGACATTTAGCTCACTACGCAGCCTGCAAAAGGTTGTCTCATCTAAAGGCTTGGTAAAGATATCGGCTAGCTGGTTCTCGGTGCTAACATAAAACACTTCGATATCTCCCTTTTGCTGGTGGTCTCTCAAAAAGTGATGTCGGATGTCTATGTGCTTAGTGCGGTTGTGTTCAACAGGATTATCCGCCATGCGGATTGCACTCTCATTATCACATAGAAGTGGGACTTTGCTCAGATTGTAGCCAAAGTCCCGAAGGGTTTGCCTCATCCAAAGTAGTTGCGCGCAACACTGTCCTGCGGCAACATACTCGGCCTCAGCGGTGGATAGGGCAACAGAAGTTTGTTTCTTAGAGCTCCAAGACACCAGGGACCTTCCTAGGAATTGGCACGTCCCTGATGTACTCTTCCTATCAACCTTGCATCCAGCATAGTCGGAGTCTGAATATCCAATCAAGTCAAAGGTAGACCCCTTTGGATACCAGATCCCGAAGCAAGGCGTAGCAACTAAATATCTAAGAATTCGCTTAACAGCCACAAGGTGACACTCCCTTGGGTCAGATTGAAATCTAGCACACATGCAAACGCTTAGCATAATATCCGGTCTACTAGCACATAAATGAAGTAAAGATCCTATCATAGACCGGTATGCCTTTTGATCAACGGATTTACCTCCTTTGTTGAGGTCGACATGTCCATCGGTTCCCATTGGAGTCTTTGCTGGCTTGGCGTCCTTCATCCCAAACCGCTTGATCAAGTCTTGTGTGTACTTCGTTTGGGAGATGAAGGTGTCGTCCTTCAGTTGCTGCACTTGGAACCCAAGGAAGTAGTTCAACTCACCCATCATCGACATCTCAAATTTTTGAGTCATCACCCTGCTAAACTCTTCACAAGACTTTTGGTTAGTAGAACCAAATATTATGTCATCGACATAAATTTGGCATACAAATAAGTCACCATCACAAGTCTTAGTGAATAAAGTTGGATCGGCTTTCCCAACCTTGAAAGCATTAGCAATTAGAAAGTCTCTAAGGCATTCATACCATGCTCTTGGGGCTTGCTTAAGTCCATAGAGCGCCTTAGAGAGCTTACACACGTGGTCGGGGTACCATTTATCCTCAAATCCAGGGGGTTGCTCTATGTACACCTCCTCCTTGATTGGCCCGTTGAGGAAAGCGCTCTTCACATCCATTTGGAACAACCTGAAAGAATGGTGAGTAGCATAGGCTAGCAAAATGCGAATAGACTCTAGCCTAGCCACAGGAGCAAAAGTCTCCTCAAAGTACAAACCTGTGACTTGGGCATAACCTTTTGCCACAAGTCGAGCCTTGTTCCTTGTTACCACTCCGTGCTCGTCTTGCTTGTTGCGGAACACCCACTTGGTTCCCACAACATTTTGCTTTGGACAAGGCACCAGGGTCCAAACTTCATTTCGCTTGAAGTTATTGAGCTCTTCCTGCATGGCCAACACCCAGTCCGGATCTAGCAAGGCCTCTTCTACCCTGAAAGGCTCAATAGAAGAGACAAACGAGTAATGCTCATAGAAATTAGCTAATCTAGAGCGAGTAGTTACTCCCTTGCTTATATCACCCAATATCTGGTCGACAGGATGATTCCTTTGAATCGTCGCTCGGACTTGAGTTGGAGGGGCCTGTGGTGCTTCTTCCTCCATAACATGATCATCTTGTGCTCCCCCTTGATCACACGCCTCATCTTGATGAACCTGTTCATCATCTTGAGTTGGGGGTGCACCATTGTTGAGGAAGAAGGTTGATCTTGCTCTCTGTGATCCTGTGGTCGCACATCTCCAATTGCCATGGTGCGTATTGCGGCCGTTGGAACATCTTCTTCATCTACATCATCAAGATCAACTTGCTCTCTTAGAGAGCCATTAGTCTCACCAAATACAACGTCGCTAGAGACTTCAACTAAACCCGATGATTTGTTGAAGACTCTATACGCCTTTGTATTTGAGTCATAACCTAACAAAAATCCTTCTACAGCTTTGGGAGCAAATTTGGAATTCCTACCTCTCTTCACTAGAATGTAACATTTACTCCCAAATACACGAAAGTAAGACACGTTGAGTTTGTTACCGGTTAGGAGTTCGTATGACGTCTTCTTGAGGAGGCAATGAAGGTAGACCCGGTTTATGGCGTGGCAGGTCGTGTTCACAGCTTCCGTCCAAAACCGTTCGGGCGTCTTGAATTCACCAAGCATCGTCCTCGCCATGTCTAAAAGCGTCCTATTCTTCCTCTCTACCACACCGTTTTGTTGTGGTGTGTAGGGAGCGGAGAACTCGTGCTTGACTCCTTCCTCCTCAAGGTACTCCTCCACTTGAAGATTCTTGAATTCGGACCCGTTGTCGCTCCTTATCTTTTTCACCTTGAGCTCAAATTTGTTTTGAGCTCTCCTTAGGAAGCGATTTAGTGTCCCTTGGATTTCTGTTTTATCCTGCAAAAAGAATACCCAAGTGAAGCGAGAAAAATCATCAACAATAGCAAGACCATACTTACTTCCCCCGATGCTGAGGTAGGCGACGGGTCCGAAGAGGTCCATATGAAGTAGCTCCAACGGTCTTGATGTGGTCATCACATTTTTGCTATGATGAGTACTTCCCACCTGTTTACCTGCTTGACAAGCTGCACAAGGTCTATATTTTTCGAAAGATACATTGGTTAGACCTAACACATGTTCCCCCTTTAGAAGTTTATGAAGGTTCTTCATCCCAACATGTGCTAGACGGCGATGCCACAGCCAGCCCATGCTAGTCTTAGCAATTAAGCATGCATCTAGACCGGCCTCTTCCTTCGAAAAATCAACTAAATAAAGTTTGTCGTCTAGTACACCCTTAAAGGCTAATGAACCATCACACCTTCTAAAGACAGACACATCTACATTGGTAAATAAACAATTGTAACCCATATTACAAAGTTGACTAACGGACAACAAGTTATAACCGAGCGATTCAACTAAGAATACATTAGATATGGAATGCTCGGATGAAATAGCAATCTTCCCTAGTCCTTTAACCTTGCCTTGATTCCTGTCTCCAAAGATGATCGAATCTTGGGAATCTTTGTTCTTGACATAGGAGGTGAACATCTCCTTCTCCCCCGTCATGTGGTTTGTGCATCCGCTGTCGATAATCCAGCTTGAGCCCCCGGATGCATAAACCTGCAAGGCAAATTTGGCTTGGGTTTTAGGTACCCAACTCTTGTTGGGTCCTACAAGGTTAGTAACAATAGCCTTAGGGACCCAAATGCAAGTTTTATCTCCCTTGAATTTTGCCCCCAATTTCCTAGCAACCACTTTCTTATTTTTACATGAAAGTACAAAATTAGTGTTGCAGGCATGAAAGATAGTAGCATATTCATTATGCATTTTCCTAGGCACATGAACATCATTTCTCCTAGGCATATGATGAATAACATTTTTCCTAGGCATATCTCTACCATGCACAAAGGAAGAACTTGAAGCAATCATGGCATGTGAATCATAAGCATTATAACTCCTATTATAATGATCATTCCTAGAAAATTTTCTATCATAGATAAATGCATGATTCTTTTGACTACTACTAGCCATAGGAGCCTTCCCTTTTTCCTTGTTGAAAATGGGAGCCCTTTGGCTTGTTAAGTTCTTGGCTTCCCTCTTAAAGCCAAGCCCATCCTTAATTGAGGGGTGTCTACCAACAGTGTAGGCGTCTCTAGCAAATTTTAGTTTATCAAAATCACTTTTGCAAGTCTTAAGTTGAGCATTAAGACTTGCTACTTCATCATTTAATTTAGAAATAGAAATTAAATGTTCATCACAAGCATCAACATTAAAATCCTTGCATCTATTGCAAATTACAACATGCTCTACACAAGGACTAGATTTATTTGCTACTTCTAGCTTAGCATTTAAATCATCATTCAATGTCTTCAAGCTAGAAATAGATTCATTGCACTTAGATAACTCAGAAGAAAGTAATTCATTCCTTTTAATCTCTAAGGCAAGAGACTTTTGAGCACTAATGAATTTGTCATGTTCCTGATACAAAATTTCCTCTTGCCTCTCTAGCAATCTATCTTTTTCATTCAATGCATCAATCAACTCATTAATCTTTTCTATTTTACCTCTATCTAATCCTTTGAACAAGCTAGTGTAGTCTACTTCATCATCACTAGAATCCTCATCACTAGAAGTAGAGTACATAGGAGTTTCTCGAGTGTTTACCTTCTTTTCCTTTGCCATTAGGCAAGTATGGCGCTCGTTGGGGAAGAGCGACGATTGGTTGAAGGCCGAGGTGGTGAGTCCTTCGTCGTCGGAGTCAGATGAAGAACAATCCGAGTCCCACTCTTTGCAAAGGTGTGCCTCGCCCTTCGCCTTCTTGTAAACCTTCTTGTTCTCCCTCTTCCCATGTCTTTCGTCTCCCTGGTCATTTTCATTATCGGGACATTGAGCAATAAAGTGACCTTGCTTACCGCACTTGAAGCAGGAGCGCTTTCCTTTTGCCTTGTTCTTGTTTGAGTACTCCTTGCTTAGTCCGGTCGCCTCAACTTGCTCCACCTTGCTAGGTAGTGCCTCCCTGCTACTTGTTGCTTTGAGAGCAACCTTTTGAGGCTCGTAGATGGGCATTGTGCCATTCAATGCCTCATCAACGTATCTTGCTTCCTTGATCATCATTCGCCCGCTTACAAACTTTCCGAGTATTTCCTCGGGCATCATCTTGGTGTACCTAGGATTTTCACGAATAGAATTCACAAGATGGGGATCAAGTACAGTGAAAGACCTGAGCATTAGTCGGACAACGTCGTGGTCCGTCCATCTCGTGCTCCCATAGCTTCTTATCTTGTTGACCAGGGTCTTGAGCCAAATGTACGTTTGAGTTGGCTCCTCCCCCCTGATCATCGCGAACCTTCCTAGTTCGCCTTCCACCAACTTCATCTTGGTGACCATGGTGGCATCATTCCCCTCATGAGAAATCTTGAGGGTGTCCCAAATTTGCTTGGCGTTGTCCAAGCCGCTCACCTTATGGTACTCGTCCCTGCACAAGGATGCTAGCAAAACAGTGGTAGCTTGTGTATTTTTATGGATTTGTTCATTGATAAACATGGAATTATTCGTACTATCAAATTGCATTCCATTTTCTACTATCTCCCATATGCTTGGATGAAGAGAGAACAAGTAGCTACACATTTTGTGACTCCAAAATCCGTAGTCCTCTCCATCAAAGTGTGGAGGTTTACCAAGAGGAATGGAAAGCAAATGAGCATTGGAATTTTGCGGAATACGAGAATAATCAAAAAAGAAGTTTGAGTTAATCGTTTTCTTTTTCTCGTCGTCGTCGTCTCTTTGGGAAGAAGAGGACTCGTCGCTGTCGTAGTAGACTATCTTCTTGATGCGCCTCTTCTTCTTCCCATCCTTCTTCTTATGACTTGAGCCCGAGTCAGTGGGCTTGTCGTCTTTTGGCTCATTGAAGAAGGACTCCTCCTTGTCGTTGATCATCATCCCCTTTCCCTTAGGATCCATCTCTTCGGGCGATTAGTCCCTTTCGTGAAGAGAACGGCTCCGATACCAATTGAGAGCACCTAGAGGGGGGTGAATAGGTGATCCTGTAAAAACTTAAAACTTAAAGCCACAAAACTTGATTAAGTGTTAGCACAATGAAATCAAGTGGCTAAGGACCAAGCTCTTGTGAAACACAATAGTCACAGTGAGAACAAGCACAAGAGACACGATGATTTATCCCGTGGTTCGGCCAAGTATAACACTTGCCTACTCCACGTTGTGGCGTCCCAATGGACGAGAGTTGCACTCAACTCCTCTCAAGTGATCCAATGATCAACTTGAATACCATGGTGTTCTTCTTTCTTTACTCTTTCCCATTTGCGAGGAATCTCCACAACTTGGAGTCTCTCGCCCTTACAATAAGGATCAAAGTGAAAGCACTAGAGTAAGGGAGGGAAGCAACACACACAAATCTGCAGCAATACGCACACACACAGCCAAGACTTGAGCTCAAATGAATAGCACAAAGTTCACCACTAGAACGGAGCTCAAATCACTAAGAAAGTCAATCGAGTGCGCGAAGATGGAGTGTGAATGATTAAGAATGCTCAAAGTATGCTTGGGTGACTCCTTCATGCGCCTAGGGGTCCCTTTTATAGCCCCAAGGCAGCTAGGAGCCGTTGGAGGCATTCTTGGAAGGCAATTCTTGCCTTCTGTCGGGTGGCGCACCGGACATCCCCTGTTCACTGTTCGGTGTAGATCGCCTTCCTAAATTGGTGCAGCCGACCGTTGAAGACTTGGAGCCGTTGGCGCACCGGACACTGTCCGGTGCACACCGGACACTGTCCGGTGCACACCGGACAGTCCGGTGCCCCCATCGGACTGTTGGCTCGGCCACGCGTCACGCGCGGATTGCACGGACGACCATTGGCTCACCGGACAGTCCGGTGCACCACCAGACAGCCCGGTGAATTTTAGTTGTACGCCGCCGACGAATTCTCGAGAGCGGCCAGTTGACCAGAAGCCAGCCTGGCGCACCGGACACTATCTGGTGCACCATCGGACAGTCCAGTGTACCCAGACTGCGCAGAGTCTTGGCTGCTCCAGCCAAGACTTTTTCCTTGTGTATTTTCTCTGATTCTAGTACTTAAACAAATATGTTAGCACACAAAAACCAATGTACTAAGTCTAGAACCATACCTTGTACCTTGATTTTCATTTCTTGAGTCTTTGGCACAATTTAACACTTAAACCTTTTGTGTTGTGCACTTAATCACCAAAATACTTAGAAATGGCCCAAGGGCTCATTTCTCTTTCAAAATGAAAGGAACAATGAAAACCGAAGGCTGCCCTAGTCTGGCGCACCGGACTGTCCGGTGTGCCACCGGACAATGTCCGGTGCACCAGGGTGGATCAACTCCAACTTGCTAGCTTCGGGTTTTCGGGGAGCCTCTCCACTATAAATCACTGGACTGTACAGTGTAGCACCAGACTGTCCGGTGTGCTAAGTGGAGTAACGGCTACAGAGCCAACGGTCGTCTGCAAAAGCAACAGTGAACAGTGCGCGACTGCGCGCACAGAGTCAGAGCATGCACCAGATGGCGCACCGGACAGTGAACAGTACCTGTCCGGTGCACCACCGGACTGTCCGGTGGCCCCACTTGTCAGAGCTCCAACGGTCGAACCCTAATGGTTGGGTGACGTGGCTGGCGCACCGGACTGTCCGGTGCGCCCGTCGACAGAAGCCTTCCCCAACGGCCACTTTGGTGGTTGAGGCTATAAATACCCCCCAACCACCACACTTCAAGGCATCCAAGTTTTCAACCAACACATTCAATACAAGAGCTAGTGCATTCAATACAAGACAAGATTAGAGTGAATCAAAATCTCTCCAAGTCCCAATTCCACTCAAAGCAATAGTGACTAGAAGAGAGAGTTTAGCCGTGTTCTTTTGAGCTCTTGCGCTTCGATCGCTTTTCTTCTTCCCCATTTTTTGTTCCTAAGATCTTTGTAATCAAAGCAAGAGACACCAATTGTGTGGTGGTCCTTGTGGGGACTAAGTGTCCCAATTGATTGAGAAGAGAAGCTCACTCGGTCTAAGTGACCGTTTGAGAGAGGGAAAGGGTTGAAAGAGACCCGGTCTTTGTGACCACCTCAACGGGGAGTAGGTTTGCAAGAACCGAACCTCAGTAAAACAAATCACCGTGTCATCCACCTTATTTGCTTGTGATTTGTTTTTCGCCCTCTCTTTCGGACTCGATTATATTTCTAACGCTAACCCCGGCTTGTAGTTGTGCTTAAAGTTTATAAATTTCAGATTTGCCTATTCACCCCCTCCCCCTCTAGGCAACTTTCAATTTTACTTCTAAACTCAAAAATGAAATTGCTTCTGAAATTCGCTATGTTATAATCACCAATAGCAATAGCACTACAATACATTTAGTTCTAAATCATCATTAGCACTAGAATAAATTTACTTCTACAATTTATTATGCTGACATGAATACAGTGGTGGACCCAAGTGTAGGCAAGCTTGGGCTCTTGTCCAATCTCCTCCATTAATGCTAATGCACTTGTAAACGTGCACCAAGCAGTAAAATATGGTTAAACATGGGTAAACTAGGCAAAGCTATATATTTATAGTATGAGTATTATCTTTGACTAGGCTCTCGAAGATTTCTGAGTCTGCATGAATAAATTTACTTCTAAAATCACTATTAGCTTCTAAATTTTTCACCATTACTGGGGCGGGCACTACTGGGGCCGATATGCACGGGGGCACGTGCCACAGGGCAGGGACCGACTGAGACGCACTAATGCTGAGA
The DNA here is from genome assembly GCF_902167145.1 of Zea mays. Classification (NCBI taxonomy): domain Eukaryota; kingdom Viridiplantae; phylum Streptophyta; class Magnoliopsida; order Poales; family Poaceae; genus Zea; species Zea mays. The sequence continues at coordinate 164,775,878 of NC_050100.1, read as the reverse complement.
AAGATGAAATTCGAGCATGGGGCACGCTGGAGCAGGAGCGACCATTTCTTTATCTTTAAAGCCGGTTCAAAACGAAAGCAACGAGTCTATCCACGTCATCAGGAAATTGCGAACCGTTCGATTTCCAATCGACGCTTCCAGTGCGCCGACGTAAAAAGGTCTACTCTGTCCAGAAGACCTTCTAGAGAATTCTGCCGCACTTCAGGACACTTCTCCCTTCGCCACATCTCACTTTCTCTCCCGGTTGTTTCGTCTTCCTCCGTTTTCCTCCTCTCTACGTGCTTTCATTTCATCCGTGTCGGCTTCCTCGTTTGCTCGGCTTCAGCACAAACGCTTCATCTAGTATTGGCATCCACCTCGGCTCCGTTTGTTTGGTGAGATACAATTTCTTTTCTCCCCGGTCGTCTGCTCCTTCTCGGTGGGTATCTGGTTCTAGATTGGAAATATCCAACGCCCTCTCGCTTTTTAAATCCTTCAATCTTCCATTTGTCTGCTTGGCACTGCTAGATTCGTTTAGGTTTTCCCTACAGCGTGTGAATATGTCACTGCCTTTTTTGCATAAAATGGTTTGGAAAATGTGCAAACTTCATTTTTCTTTTTTTAGATTCCACCCTTCTACCGAAAGGTCGTGTTCTCTTGTTTGTGCTCTCCAATTTTGTTTTTTCTTTTTCCTGGGCTTCAGGGTTCGTTTCTTTTTCAGAAAAAATGATCCTTTTTGGTTGAGCTAAGTTTTCCTTTTTTATCCTCGTCTGTTTTGTTTTTGGTGGACATCTGATTTCATTCAGGTGAAACTGTTTGCATCGAAGCGCATACTTCATTTTCCTTTTTTGTCGATACATTGAGGTTCGAAAAGGCCACTATTTTACTTAGCTAATTGATTGAGCGTCTCTGTTCTTCAAACTTTTTTTCAATGTTTAGGGTTTAGGGTTTCCCTGGTTTTAGCTTTTCAAGCTATTCCTTGGTTTTTGTGCTCCATTCTAAGACCTGTATATTGCTCGTATTTCATTTGACCAACAAACATTGAGGTTCTAAGATGCCACTATTTTACTTTGTGCATTGACTGAACGTCTCTATTCTTCAAATTTTCCCCAAAGTTTACTGTTTATGCTTTTCCCTAGATTTAGCTTTTGGATTTAATCCCTGGTTTCTCTGTTCCATTCTAAGATGTGTGTATTGCCTGCGTTTCATTTGGCCAACAAAACAGTTTTTGTGCCATTTTTTAAAGTCAGACCTTACTCCTGTCCCTCTCCCCTCTTTATTCTATTCTCTGGCTATCTGATGTCGCTCCATTTGTGCAACAGAAAAAAAACCTTGCACTTTCTTTCATCTTGGAATACGCTTGCTTTCAGTCTCCGTATTGTAATTGCCTGCTAAGTGATTCACAACATCTGGTGCAAAAAGATAATAGAGAAAATAAACAAAATTACATAAAGGCTCGTAGCCATTGGCTAATTAGTGTAGTTCATACTTCATAGCCTTCTTTGCTACAAGAATAACCTGAGCAAACTCATTCCTAAAATATATGTTGGAAAACGTTATGTGCTGAAAATACATAGTGCGCACCGAACACTGCTATTATGTTCATTAGAAAAAGGTACATACCACTTAAACCAGTTAAGAATCTGAAAAGGGTGACAGCGCCCAACCCAACATAATTTGTAAGTGTATAGGTCAACTGCTTTGCTGAGTCATGTAACGGAGAACAACTCTAGATTTCTAAAATGCTTTGGATTCGTTAACAAACTTTGACTATTTGCAAATAACAGTGTTGCTATTCTAAGAAGTAATAGCAGTGTTGCTTCTGATTTTCTACCTTTCCTTGAGTTCTTCGTCTTTATTTTTTTGTTCACTTTACCCAAATGTAGTTTTTATTTCCTGCCCGTTCCGAACATTTCCTTGTCTCTCATTTTTTATATATGTCTCCTAAGATCAGTTCATGCATCCAACCCACATTAAAATCAACAGACAGGGTATCTATTGATAAACAAAGGTAATTACTATTGCAGCTTGGGATCAAACAGGGTTTACAGATTTGTTGTATTACTACGGGCATGTAAAAAGGGTTAATTCTATGTTCTAAACTTATTTCCCGACATTCAGGCAGAATTTGATCCGGGCACAAGGAATAATATATCCTATCCTTAGAGATTTTACTACAAAGGTAATTTTCACTTACTTAAACATGTTCTTCATTCACACTACTGCCATGCTAAATGGTCTGTGATGGTTACAATTTCATTTTCCGCACTGAACTTATATGTTGTCTATGCTTTAGTTTATGTTTATTCATGTTGTTTCGTTGAAACATGTCGAAGAGGACCTCAGATCGTTAGAGACTTCGCTAACGAGGTAATTGGCACTTATTTTAACATGTTATCTTTTTCGCACTTTAAGTACGATACATGATGCACGAATGATAGAGTTTTATTTTGTGCAATGAATTTATGTGCTACCTAGGTTTTTAATTTCTGTTTATAAACTGGAGACTTCTCAATACATATGAGATTATCCTATACATATTAGATTTGACATACATGCATTCAATGCACATATACCAAAAGAACACCACATAACTGATCCATGTAAACATTTATGTATGCCACTTCTTGGTATATATAAGGTTTATTGCATGAGTGAGCCATACAGTTAATTCACAAAATTCTTAAAAATGCAGGTTCATAACATAAACAACATATGCTAGTGTCGTAAACTTTTGGACAAGGAAATCTATAACAATGTATTCAAATGGAGCGTGTCAACCCAAACAACAGAAAAAGGAGTAAGTGCCTTAGAGTTTTCATGGGACGCATCATTAGAATCCAAAAACAAATTTTAATTTTATTTACCACATAGGCTGTGATATATGCTCATGACAAATTTGTCATGACAGATCATAGCAATGCATGTTGTGCTCCATCAGCTATACCTCCAAGCGAAGCATATCGCATATGTAAGCAACTATTCAATGAACGAAGGTTGTCGTCCGTAGGTAGCACCTTTAGCAATTTTTCCCAACGATTCGCGTGATTGCCTAGTGCTAAGAAAGAGAATAAACTATATTAGGTGCGGGCACAACTTCATGACAGGTTCCAACATTGCAGTGTGGTCACTTTGACCTAGAATTTGTTAAAATAATCAAAGGTACGATCAAATGCAGATTAATACATTATACATTTACATTTGCTAGATAAATATAAAAAGGTTTGGTGCGAATGTAGAAAATAGGACACCAATTTTTTTTACTAGCCTTTACTTATAATTGATTACATTTTCTTCCATTGTGTACCAGAATGCAGCTTCCTACAATGCTCGATCTCATTGTGGATCACCGTCATGCCAGTGTACTCACTACTCTGGATCTCGATCCATCGTTTACAACAACTGTTGAAAAAATGGTAAAGTCTGCCTTCCTCCTTACAGCCCTAGGCCTGAGCCACTAATACCTTTAGCACGGATTGATGGTGATTCAATATCTAAGGTCTTCATGCAAAATTATGCATAATATTTACATCAGACTAACCTACTTCTCCAACAAACATAGATGTCATTGGAATGTTGACACAAATAACAAATTGGTCCTCCACATCTAACTGGTTACAACAATTCAACCATGATCAGAGACGTCTTCATCAAAGATATAAGGTACAAAATTCTCCCTTATGTATTACTGCTACGATCTTGCCATATAAAATGTGTGACAAGTACTAAGAAATCTTCTCAACACTAATCCTTCTAAGAGACAGTGTATTTATACTAGCCATAGTATTCTTATTACTTCAGTGATATGTCTTTAAAAATTACTCTTTGGGGAGATCAAGCATCAACCTTTTCTGCCACTGTGTTTATAATCAAAGCAACAACCAGCCTATCGTCATACTGCTTGTTGGCTTTCTTGCTAAAAGATTCAAAGGTTATGATCCAATCTTTTCAGAAGAACAACTGCATTATTTGTCTTAAAAAATATGGTAACAAATGTTCTACTTACAATGTAGGTTAAGCATACCTAAGTGGTACTACATCAAGCTCATGGTACTTCAATCCTGAAATTCTTGAAGCACAGGTCTACTACAACAAGTACACCTTTTCAAATTTGCTCCTATATAATCTTATGTCCACAATTCACTAGCAGTCTAATAAGCTAGTAGCATAGTTGTTTAGGCATCCTTGAAGTGTCGCTTAGGTGACGCTTAGGCGGTAAGAAGCAGCGGCAAGGTGTCCCTCTCGCCTTAGACCAGAGACTAAGGCGTCCACCTTGGCTAGTAACGTGTCGCCATGGCGCCTTGAAGTTTGCTAAGGCATCGCTTTGAAGACGCCTTGAACGTCAGTAGGGATGGATTAAAGGGTTGCTGCAATCAACATGATATCTTCCACTCTCCCTTGTCGTTAATACACATCAACAAACTATTTGGCAAAAACAACTTTCAGTCCAACTAATATTTTCCTTTCTTTTATGCACAGATATTTGGTTTTTGCGCGCCTATCAAAAGCACCATCAGTTTTGAACCATGAATGTTTCCATGTAAATATAAACTAACTGTTGCCCTCTCTATGAATCTGTATAAGTTGACACAACACTTGCAGACACATTGTTGCTAGCTCTTGATCACGCTGGTTGAATGCTACTTAATATATATTGTAGTCTCAATTCACTCTACAACAGATATGAACTATCGAAAAACAACGTAATATGGTTACATTTGGTTTCATACCTATGTGTTTATATACTCATAATATGTTTAGATTTGGTTCCATACTTACATACTTATGTGACCAGCACAAAAAAGGGAGAAAAATACTACTCTCCATGTATACATGTTCATGACACATAAAAGGTTATACACGCTTATACCAAAAAAATCTTACGCCACATTTGGTCACGCGCGCATGAGCGCGCACCAAACACTAGTGAACTTCAAGCGGGAGCAAGTTGCGAGCACCAGGGGTAATATGCGATCAGGGGGAAGGGAGGTAGGAGGCCAGCACAGGGAGGAGGTGATCACAATGAGCAAGGGGAGGTGGTGTGAGCACGGGGAGGCGCAACGATGGGCCAACCGTGGAGAGCAAAGCACGTAGTTGCGGCTATGAATGAGGAAGAGTGAATCCAACGGTAGGAACCGAACGAGGTATATTAATCTAACTTCCGCCGGGCGGGTCAGAAGTCAGTGGAAGTTATCTAACTTCCATCGATCGTGTCAGAAGCCGATTGTAGTTAATGTTAACTTTCGTCGGCTAGGATCGGACCAACATAAATTATTAATTAATGGCGGCCTCTTCAAATTACCGATGAAAGTTTAGGTGTTGAAGCTTAGAAGACACTGAGGTTAAATAGTTGGGGAATTATTGGGGAGAGGGACTATGGCTAGAATCTTCTAAGTTTGGGGACTCTTGATTTGTAAGGTTTTCAAATTTTGTTTGGGGACTCGCTGGAATTTGGATACGTGGTATACGTTCTCACGTGAGAAAGAAAGTTTGTCTTTTTATAGATGTCGTTGTTCAATCCCTGCCCAGAAGAAAGGGGGGAAAGTACTGTAGCTTACTAGCAATAGCATCGTCTGTCAAAATTTATCCACAACTTGACTGGCTTTGGAAAGTACTGACTTTTAATAGACTACTAGTAGTAAGTGTCCCAAAATAGGATTTTCAAACCACCGATATTGGCATATGCGCTGACCCCCTAAAATAAGGTAGGCACGCGGCACGCCTCACCAGTCACCACACCTCTCGTCTCGTCTCATCATCCAGAAACGAACCATTTAGGCAGGCAACACAGCATGTCGAGGGCCCTCCTGATGGTAGCAGCCCTGGCCGCCGTCCACGGGCTGACGCTCACCGGCGTCGACGCGACCGTGGTGGCGACATGCCTGGCGGCGTCCAACAGCGACGGACGCGTCAACTACGACTTCTGCGTGTCGGAGCTGAACAAGCATCGCGACAGCCCGGGCGCCGACACCGCGGGCCTGGCCAAGGTGGCGGCCAACGTCGGCCTGAACAGCGCCGGCGGCGCGGTGAACGAGATCGAGGCCCTGCTCGCCGCGAAGCCGCCGCCGCCGGACGCCCGGACCAGCGCCGCGCTGCGGCTGTGCGAGCGGCTCTACTACGACATGGAGCTCGCCTTCGCGGGGGCCTACGACGAGATCAACGCGCTCAACTACACTGCGGGGAAGCAGATGGCCGCCGACGCCGACTCGCTGGTGCGCCGGTGCACCGGCGGCTTCGCCCAGGCTGGGCTCCTGCCGCCAGAGCCCGTCGCGCGGCGAGGCGCGTACGCCATGCAGATCGCCATCGTGTGCACGGCCATTACCAACCTCATCATCAGTCCGTGATTTAAGATATACGTCATATGATGCGTCCAGAATATAATGATCCTCTCCAAGCTTAATAAATCTTGTATTGTAGTACCAGATTAGAGCTTCTTCATTTGGGCGTGGATCCGATAAAATTAAATCCTTTGCAAAATTGAATAGAAAGATATTTAATTTCCTCAATTCGTTTCGTTCCCCGTTTAACTGAACAAGGTCTTAGATGGACACCACATGTCGTAGATTTTGATTGGTTATTGCCTCATATCTTGAGTAATGTATGCAGGTAACAGTTTCGACTAGCAATCATCTTTGCTTTCTCTTGTATTAGCACGGATCCCAAATTAGTGAAACACAAATGGAGTGTTTGATTTGAGGGATAGTCAGTCCATCATCTTCTCACTATTTTTGTTTGGTTTGTGGAATGTAATGGGTTGATCCATCACCACCTCATTTCTAGTAGTTAGTACTAATATGAGGAATGAAATCATCCCACCGAATTTGAGGAATGAACCCATAATACACCACCTTAATTTGGATGAAGTGATTCCTCAAACCAAACGCCCTCAAACTCTGTCATATGGACCCGCTGCACTTGCGCTACGTCGTCAAAACTTAGCACGCGTCCACGCGTTAGCCTAATGGCGAACTAGGTCCTTAAGCTCGCGCCCTAATCAGGAGTGTCCAGTCCAAGACGAGGTTTGTGGACCCTGTCGCTTAGCCTATAAATAGAGAGGTGAGTGTGACGGCTCGACAGAGGTTCATGTTAGAATATAATATAAGTGAATTGTCTACCTCCTCCTATCAGTTTAACCTTCTAGGTTGAATTGGTTGGTGCATGCAATTTAATATGGTATCAAAGTCAAATGTCACAAGTTTGAATTCTGGTGAGCACAATTAAATAAAATAATTGTTGCTCGCTCATATATTCAACGTTAGAGACCCAGAAGAGGCACGGCGTGAGGGAGTGTTAAAATATAATATAAGTAAATTGTCCACCTCCTCCTATCAGCTTAACCTTTTGAGTTGAATTGGTTGGCACATGCAACTTAATACTTCACTTTTATGTCTATGTTTCTCCGTTCCAATTCTAAACCGATCTCGAGGGGGCTGTCAGGAACGAAAAGTCCACCGTCGTCGACGTCGAGGTTGCTTCCTGCCGACATCGAGGTCGCTTCGCTGCCCTAGCGCAGAGCTTCACCGACGAATGTGATAACAATTGAATCAAAGGTATGATCTGTTTTGATATTGATCTAATGGCTAGGGTTACTAGGGAGATTCAAAAGTTATGATTCCTTTGCGACCAACCAGCACCTCTCTTCTTCTCCATCTCCGGCGGGCTTACAAAGAGGCTCGGGAGTAATGAGAAAGACGACGATGAGACGGAGCGATGATGCTGTCAGCGGGTGGCGAGAGAAGGTGGCCAGACGAGGTTAGGGTAGGATGACCACTACTATAGATGTCCAAACGGGCGGGTCGGCCCGGCCCAGCCCGAGCCCGTTTGAGCCCAGCCCGTTTGAGCCCGAACAGATAACCGGGTCGTGCCACCCGATGGGCTACCTATGCCATCCGAGCACGGCACTAAACAGGCCCATCCGTGCCGGGCAGGCCCAGAAAGCACGACCCATGAAGGAGCCCGGCCCAGCCCGAGCACAGCAAGTACATAGTTGCAAATTCACACAGTTAACATTTGCACATGCACATAAATTCACACAGTTTATGTTTGCACATGCACATAAATCACACAGACACACAGTTAAGTATATACAGATTCACACTTGCACATGCACAAAACAGAAATATAAAGATAAGTAATATCAGGATTAGAGCTATTTGTGCAATGGCTGCCTCATTAAAAACCTTTCTAGGTAAAAACTCACTCCTCGTGAGAAAACCCTAGAAAGGAAAAAAAGTATAGCCCAGCTCTGATTTAATAGTTCATGTCAAGGTTGTTTAGTTACATATTACAACTTACATCACCAGATTTCCAAATCAACAGAATGGAGTAGGAACTAGGAAGATAAAAGTCCTAAGGGTCATCAAGATAAAGTCCTTCAAATGCATCTTCAAGTTCTTGGTCCTATGTACAGTGCTGCCCTCTAGCTTCACCAAGTTCCCAGTCTTTCATGCAAAGAAGCATATCTACCATTTCTGGTGCTAGGCGCCTTCGTCGTTCCTCGATTATCCTGCCACAGAGACTAAATGCAGATTCTGAGGATATAGTTGAAACAGGAACAGAAATAACATCCCTAGCTAAGATGGAGAGAACAGGATAGGACAACTTATGTTCATGCCACCAGTTTAGGATATTGAAGTCCTCATCAAACTTCTGCAAAGTGTCACTATCCAGGTAGGAGGACAGCTTTGTGTCAAGTGAACTAAGGCCAACACTAGAGTGTGCTTGTTGAAGCAAAGCAGATGCTGATGTTCCACTACCAAGGTTAGGTGTGGTAGAACCAGAATATGGGAACTCAGAGGTGCAATCAGATGCATAAATCAATCCCCAGTTTTGTTTTGTTTTACCTATGACAATTGGAGGAGGAGCCACTTGTTGCCTAACTGCACCAAACTTCATATCATATTTATTAAACATTGTACACAGTTCACTTTTCACACATGTTAATGGACTGCTACCATTATTAATGGACTGAGATGGACCATCCTCATCAGCGAGCACAATCCTCAGATCATTGTTGATGAACTGCGAATGACTGTTCTCACCACCAACATCTTGCTCCATCACAGCTCAGAGGCCGGATCACCAGTTCCGTCGCCGCCAAGGTGGCGCGCACCGGTTCCTCACGGCCTTCCACACATGTGAAAACCACATATATTCAGGATCAAGATCACCATAAACAACAGGAGCACCAGTGAACAACATATCAATATTAGATAACCTAAACAATAGATTCAGGTTACCTCTGTGGCTATATATTCAAAATAATAGAACAAGATCAGGTTACCTAAACAGGATCAAGATCACCATAAACAACAAGAGCACTAGTGAACAACAGATCAAGATTAGGTAACCTAAACAATAGATTTAGGTTACCTCAGAGGCTATATATTCAAAATAATAGAACAAGATCAGGTTACCTAAACAATATCACTACAACATGAGCAAGATCAGGTTACTTAAACAGAATCAAGATCACCATAAACCGCAGTTCATCAGTTCACCATATAGCAACCAGATCAAAAGCTTAACATCAGTTCATCATTTCACCACACAGCAACCAGATCAGGAGCTTAATAGCAGTTCATAAGTTCACCACACCAGTGAGCAATAGATCCAGAGCATGATCTTATTACCTTTGTGTCGGACGTGTTGGACAGTGAGCCGTAGATCCGGAGCATTGGTTTCGTCGCCGACTCGCCGTGGAATTGGATGGAGCCGGCGCGCACTGGTTCCTCACGGATCCACACACTCACACACCTCACAGGAGCACTGGAGCAGGGTGGAGGGAGCACCGGAGCATTGGAGCAAGGAGGTGGGAGCAGCCGAGCAGGGAGCACCGGAGTTCGCTGTGTGCCGCGCACGGCGAGGCAGGAGCCAGGGACGGACAGAGGGACCTCGAGACCTTGAGAGCAGGGAGCACCGGACTACCGGAGATCGCCGTGCACCGCGCCGGGAGGAGGGAGCAGGGAGCACTGGAGTTTGTTGTGCGCCGCGCACGGAGAGGCAGGCGCCCGGGACGGAGGGACCCCGAGACCGAGAGAGCAGGTACCAGGGAGCACCGGACTACCGGAGTTCGTCGTGCACCACGCCAGGAGGAGGGAGCAGGGAGCACCGGTGGAACCCCGAGACTAGGAGCCAGGAGCCGCCGGCCGCCGCACAAAGAGGCAGGACGCAGAAGCGAGAGCCGAGAGGGCGTTAGGGTTAGGGTACGATGAAGACGCAGGGAGCCAGGGACTTATACACGGACCCGGTGCGTGCGGAATGCGATTGCGGCCTGCGGATGACTACTTGGGCTAGGTCTAATTCAATGTCCGTGTAGGAATAGTAGGCAGTGTGGAGCTGTGGCGGATTCGAACGGGCCGGTTTAAAGGCTCGGCCGATAACGGGCCGTGCTCAGGCCAGCCCAACGGGCTCAAATGTCTGTCGAGCCCAGCACGCTCTCCAGGCCGGGCTAAGCCCAGGCCCGCTTCTATTCGTGTCGTGTCGTGCTGGGCTCGTGTCGTGCTAAAAAACGTGCTTCGTGCCGTGCTAACGGGCCACGTACTTTCTGGACATCTATAACCACGGCCATAACGACAGAAAAAAGGAAGGAGGTTGCCATGGGTGCGGCCCCAGAGCTCCGTCGAAACCCTACCACTGCACGACGGGGTCGTGCAATATGGTCGTCCACTCGTCCTTAGTGAAAGCACATGCGTTGGAAAATAAATTCATCCTTACACCTGATGACAGCTCCCTAAGCCGCTCCTTAAAAGTCCCCCAGGTTCTTCACCTGCTCCCGTCTCTGCACAATAGCATGAACCAACGATATCGCATAGTGAATGGTCTCAAGAGTAACCGGCCTAGTTCCCTAGCTCTTCAGCCATGATGATATTCACCGGTTCCTATAGATGACCAGAAAGCCCACAGCCCCTTAACCTTGCACGGTTTAGGGTTTAGGCACTACCGGAATCCGGGCCTTTGCCGAGTGCTTTTTCTCGGGCACTCGGCAAAGAAATCTTTGCCGAGAGCCGCACTCGGCAAAATCCTGTGCTCGGAAAAGAGATTGTTTACCGAGTGCGGGACACTCGGCACAGGGAAACACTCAGCAAAGATGCAGCTCGGCAAAGGGCCGTTAGCGGCCATCTGCAGCTGACGGCCGTCAGCCTTTGCCGAGGGCCTAAAGCTGGCACTCGGCAAAGCAGATTCTTTGCCGAGTGTCAAATACCTGGCACTCGACAAAGAAGTTCTTTACCGAGTGTCTTCTATTGACACTCGGCAAACCATATTTTTATTTTTTTTATTTTGGTCACCAAACTTTTTGTGGTATGTTCCTACACTATGTAGACCTACATGTACCATTTTGGGACAATTATAACAGTGTTTTCAATAGCTAGTAGATTTAGTTCGAGCACTCGGCAAAGAACCAAGACTTGGGCATCGATATAGGTTCTTTGCCGAGTGTAATGGCTTTGGCACTCGGCAAAGAAGCACGCTTTGTCGAGTGCTGTCAGGCAGACACTCCGCAAAGGTCACCTGGGACACTCGGCAAAGACATTGTCTCCGTCACCCGGCGCCGTAACGGCTGCTTTTCTTTGCCAAGTGCCCCCTGGCACTCGGCAAACCTCTTTGCCAAGTGCCCGAGAAAAAGTACTCGGCAAAGAAGGCTTTGTCGATGCACCGTGTGCCGAGCCCTCTTTGCCGAGTGCAACACTCGACAAAGTCATTGCCGAGTGCTTTTAAGGCTTTGTCGAATGCTTCAGGTACTCGGCAAAGCCGTCGATTCCGGTAGTGAGGGTTAGGTGTTCAAAGTTGTATTATACTGTCGGGTACCGTAATTAGGGGTACCCCCAACACTCCTAAACATGGTTGGTAACCACCATCAGCACAAGCTGCAGAGACTGATGGGCGCAATTCAGGTCAAGGCTTCGTCTACTCAAGGGACGTGATCTCGCCTCGCCCGAGGGCCTCCTCAAGCAACGGGCGCACCCTCGACTCGCCGGAAGCCCAGCTCGGGCAGGCTTCGTTGTGAAGCAACCTTGGCCAAATCGCCTCACCAACCGACCGTATCGCAGGCGCATTCAATGCGAGGATCGCCTGACACCTTATCCTGACACACGTGCCTCAGTCGGCAAGGTCGAAGTGACCGCAGTCACTTCGCCCTTCCACTGACCGACCTGACAGGAAGACAACGCCGCTCGCCCCTCTCCGACTGATGTGCCACCCGCCAGGGTGAGGCTGACAACGGCTAAGTCCAGCCTCAGGCACAACAGGAAGTCTCCACCTCGCCCGACCCCAGGGCTCGGCCTCAACCTCGACCTCGGAAGGTGGTTGAAAGTCGCCTAGAGGGGGGGTGAATAGGGCGAAACTGAATTTACAAAGTTAATCACAACTACAAGCCGGGTTAGCGTTAGAAATAATGATGAGTCCGAGAGAGAGGGCGCAAAACAAATTGCAAGCGAATAATGAGTATGACACACGGATTTGTTTTACCGAGGTTCGGTTCTTGCAAACCTACTCCCCGTTGAGGTGGTCACAAAGACTGGGTCTCTTGAAAGTCGCCTAGAGGGGGGTGAATAGGGCGAAACTGAAATTTACAAAGTTAATCACAACTACAAGCCGGGTTAGCGTTAGAAATATAATCGAGTCCGAGAGAGAGGGTGCAAAACAAATCTTAAGCAAATAAAGAGTATGACATGCGGATTTGTTTTACCGAGGTTCGGTTCTTGCAAACCTACTCCCCGTTGAGGTGGTCACAAAGACCGGGTCTCTTTCAACCCTTTCCCTCTCTCAAACGGTCCCTCGGACCGAGTGAGCTTTCTCTTCTCAAATTAACCGGGAACAAAACTTCCCCGCAAGGACCACCACACAATTGGTGTCTCTTGCCTTGGTTACAAGTGAGTGTTTGATCACAAGAAAGAATGAGAAAGAAGAAAGCGATCCAAGCGCAAGAGCTCAAAAGAACACAACGAATCACTCTCACTAGTCACTAATGCTTTTGTGGAATTGGGAGAGGATTTGATCACTTGGGTGTGTCTTGTATTGAATGCCTAGCTCTTGTAAGTGGTTGGAAGGTTGAAAACTTGGATGCAATGAATGGTGGGTGGTTGGGGGTATTTATAGCCCCGACCACCAAACTAGCCGTTTGGTGGGGCTGTCTGTCGCATGGTGCACCGGACAGTCCGGTGCACACCGGACAGTGTCCGGTGCGCCAGCCACGTCGCCAGGCCGTTGGGTTCCGACTGTTGGAGCTCTGACTTCTGGGCCCGCCTGGATGTCCGGTGGCACACCGGACATGTACTGTACAGTGTCCGGTGCGCCACTTCGCGCGTGCCTGACTTCTGCGCGCTCTGGCGCGCATTTAATGCTTCTGCAGGTGACCGTTGGCGCGAAGTAGTTGTTGCTCCGCTGGCTCACTGGACAGTCCGGTGTACACCAGACATGTCCGGTGAATTATAGCAGAGCGAATTCCTGAAGTTGGCGAGTTCCAGAGATGCTCTTCCTTGGAGCACCGGACACTGTCCGGTGTACACCGGACAGTCCGGTGAATTATAGCGGAGCGCCTCTGGATTTTCCCGAAGGTGAGGAGTTCAGCATGAAGTCCCCTGGTGCACCGGACACTGTCCGGTGGTGCACCGGACACTGTCCGGTGGCACACCGGACAGTCCGGTGCGCCAGACCAGGGCACACTTCGGTTATCCCTTTGCTTTCTTTGTTGAACCCAATTCTTGGTCTTTTTATTGGCTAGGTGTGAACCTTTGGCACCTGTATAACTTAAACACTAGAGTAAACTAGTTAGTCCAATTATTTGTGTTGGGCAATTCAACCACCAAAATCAATTAGGAAAATAGGTGTAAGCATAATTCCCTTTCAATCTCCCCCTTTTTGGTGATTGATGCCAACACAAACCAAAGCAAATATATAAGTGCATAGTTGAACTAGTTTGCATATTGTAAGTGCAAAGGTTGCTTGGAATTGAGCCAATATAAATACTTATAATATATGCATGGATTGTTTCTTCATTTTTAACATTTTGGACCACGCTTGCACCATATGTTTTGTTTTTGCAAATTCTTTGGTAAATTATTTTCAAAGTCTTTTTGCAAATAGTCAAAGGTAAAATGAATAAGATTTTTGCAAAGCATTTTCAAGATTTGAAGTTTTCTCCCCCTGTTTCAAATGCTTTTCCTTTGACTTAACAAAACTCCCCCTAAATGAAATTCTCCTCTTAGTGTTCAAGAGGGTTTTGACATATCAATTTTGAAAAATTACTCTCTCCCCCTGGTGAACACAATGAGATACCAATTTGAAATTTACTAATTGAAAATCCTTAGTTTTAAAATTAGGTGGTGGTGCGGTCCTTTTGCTTTGGGCTAATAATCTCTCCCCCTTTGGCATGAATCGCCAAAAACGGAGTTAATAGAGCCCTTAGAATTACTTTCTCTCCCTTTGGTCATAAATAAATGAGTGAAGATTATACCAAAAACAGAGTCCTTCTCCCCCAAAGATGGAGAGTGGCTCGGAGCGACGGCGAAGGATGAGTTACGGAGTGGAAGCCTTTGTCTTCGTCGAAGACTCCAATTCCCTTTCAATATACCTATGACTTGGTTTGAAATAGACTTGAAAACATATTAGTCATAGCATATGAGAGAGACATGATCAAAGGTATATGAATGAGCTATGTGTGCAATTTAACAAAAGAAGTTCCTAGAATCAAGAATATTTAGCTCATGTCTAAGTTTGTTAAAGGTTTGTTCATCAAGAGGCTTGGTAAAGATATCGGCTAATTGATCTTTAGTGTTAATATATGAAATCTCGATATCTCCCTTTTGTTGGTGATCCCTTAGAAAGTGATACCGAATGGCTATGTGTTTAGTGCGGCTATGCTCAACGGGATTATCCGCCATGCGGATTGCACTCTCATTATCACATAGAAGAGGAACTTTGGTTAATTTGTAACCGTAGTCCCTAAGGGTTTGCCTCATCCAAAGTAGTTGCGCAACAATGGCCTGCGGCAATGTACTCGGCCTCGACGGTAGAAAGAGCTACGGAATTTTGCTTCTTTGAAGTCCAAGACACCAAGGATCTTCCCAAGAACTGGCAAGTCCCCGATGTGCTCTTTCTATTGATTTTACACCCTGCCCAATCGGCATCCGAATAACCAATCAAATCGAATGTGGATCCCCTAGGATACCAAAGCTCAAACTTAGGAGTATAAACTAAATATCTCAAGATTCGTTTTACGGCCGTAAGGTGAGCTTCCTTAGGGTCGGCATGGAATCTTGCACACATGCATACGAAAAGCATAATATCCGGTCGAGATGCACATAAATAGAGTAGAGATCCAATCATTGACCGGTATACCTTTTGATCTACGGACTTACCTTCCGTGTCAAGGTCGAGATGCCCATTGGTTCCCATGGGTGTTTTGATGGGTTTGGCATCCTTCATCCCAAACTTGCCTAGAATATCTTGAGTATACTTCGTTTGGCTTAGGAAGGTGCCCTCTTGGAGTTGCTTCACTTGAAATCCTAAGAAATACTTCAACTCCCCCATCATAGACATCTCGAATTTTTGTGTCATGATCCTACTAAACTCTTCACATGTAGATTCGTTAGTAGACCCAAATATAATATCATCAACATAAATTTGACATACAAACAAATCATTTTCAAGTGTTTTGGTGAAGAGTGTTGGATCGGCCTTTCCGACTTTGAACCCATTAGTGATAAGAAAATCTCTAAGGCATTCATACCATGCTCTTGGGGCTTGCTTGAGCCCATAAAGCGCCTTAGAGAGTTTATAAACATGGTTAGGGTACTCACTATCTTCAAAGCCGGGAGGTTGCTCAACATAGACCTCTTCCTTGATTGGTCCATTGAGGAAGGCACTCTTCACGTCCATTTGGTAAAGCTTGAAGCCATGGTAAGTAGCATAGGCTAGTAATATACGAATTGACTCAAGCCTAGCTACGGGTGCATAGGTTTCACCGAAATCCAAACCTTCGACTTGGGAGTATCCCTTGGCCACAAGTCGGGCTTTGTTCCTTGTCACCACACCATGCTCATCTTGTTTGTTGCGGAACACCCATTTGGTTCCTACAACATTTTGGTTAGGACGTGGAACTAAATGCCATACCTCATTCCTAGTGAAGTTGTTGAGCTCCTCTTGCATCGCCACCACCCAATCCGAATCTTGAAGTGCTTCCTCTACCCTGTGTGGCTCAATAGAGGAAACAAAAGAGTAATGCTCACAAAAATGTGCAACATGAGATCTAGTGGTTACCCCCTTATGGATGTCGCCGAGGATGGTGTCGACGGGGTGATCTCATTGGATTGCTTGGTGGACTCTTGGGTGTGGCGGCCTTGGTTCTTCATCCTCCTTGTCTTGATCATTTGCATCTCCCCCTTGATCATTGTCGTCATCTTGAGGTGGCTTATTTGCTTGATCTTCTCCATCATCAACTTGAGCCTCATCCTCATTTTGAGTTGGTGGAGATGCTTGCGTAGAGGAGGATGGTTGATCTTGTGCATTTGGAGACTCTTCGGATTCCTTAGGACACACATCCCCAACGGACATGTTCCTTAGCGCGATGCATGGAGCCTCTTCAACACCTATCTCATCAAGATCAACTTGCTCTACTTGAGAACCGTTAGTCTCATCAAACACAACGTCACAAGAAACTTCAACTTGTCCAGAGGACTTGTTAAAGACTCTATATGCCCTTGTGTTTGAATCATATCCTAGTAAAAAGCCTTCTACAGTCTTAGGAGCAAATTTAGATTTTCTACCTCTTTTAATAAGAATAAAGCATTTGCTACCAAAGACTCTAAAATATGAAATATTGGGCTTTTTACCGGTTAGGAGTTCGTATGATGTCTTCTTGAGGATTCGGTGTAGATATAACCGGTTGATGGCATAGCAGGCGGTGTTGACCGCCTCGGCCCAAAACCGATCCGAAGTCTTGTACTCATCAAGCATGGTTCTTGCCATGTCCAATAGAGTTCTATTCTTCCTCTCCACTACACCATTTTGTTGTGGCGTGTAGGGAGAAGAGAACTCATGCTTGATGCCCTCCTCCTCAAGGAAGCCTTCAATTTGAGAGTTTTTGAACTCCGTCCCGTTGTCGCTTCTAATTTTCTTGATCCTTAAGCCGAACTCGTTTTGAGCCCGTCTCAAGAATCCCTTTAAGGTCTCTTGGGTATGAGATTTTTCCTGCAAAAAGAATACCCAAGTGAAGCGAGAATAATCATCCACAATAACTAGACAGTACTTACTCCCGCCGATGCTTATGTAAGCAATCGGGCCGAATAGATCCATGTGTAGGAGCTCCAGTGGCCTGTCGGTCGTCATGATGTTCTAGTGTGGATGATGGGCACCAACTTGCTTCCCTGCTTGGCATTTGCTACAAATCCTGTCTTTCTCAAAATGAACATTTGTTAATCCTAAAATGTGCTCTCCCTTTAGAAGCTTATGAAGATTATGCATCCCAACATGTGCTAGTCGGCGATGCCAGAGCCAGCCCATGTTAGTCTTAGCAATTAAGCAGGTGTCGAGTTCAGCCTCTATCAAAATCTACCAAGTATAGCTGACCCTCTAACACTCCCTTAAATGCTACTGAATCACCACTTCTTCTAAAGGTTGTGACACCTATATCAGTAAATAGACAGTTGTAGCCCATTTGACATAATTGAGAAACGGAAAGCAAATTGTAATCTAAAGAATCTACAAGAAAAACATTTGAAATAGAATGGTCAGGAGATATAGCAATTTTACCCAATCCTTTGACCAAACCTTGATTTCCATCCCCGAATGTGATAGCTCGTTGGGGATCTTGGTTTTTCTCATAGGAGGAGAACATTTTCTTCTCCCCTGTCATGTGGTTTGTGCACCCGCTGTCGATGATCCAACTTGAGCCCCCGGATGCATAAACCTACAAAACATGTTTAGTTCTTGATTTTAGGTACCCAAATGGTTTTGGGTCCTTTAGCATTAGATACAAGAATTTTGGGTACCCAAACACAAGTCTTTGACCCCTTGTGCTTGCCCCCAACATACTTGGCAACTACCTTGCCGGATTTGTTAGTTAAAACATATGACACATCAAAAGTTTTAAATGAAATGCTATGTTCATTTGATGCACTAGGAGTTTTCTTCTTAGGCAACTTAGCACGGGTTGGTAGCCTAGAACTAGATGTCTCACCCTTATACATAAAAGCATGGTTAGGGCCAGAGTGAGACTTCCTAGAATGAATTCTCCTAATTTTGCTCTCAGGATAACCGGCAGGGTACAAAATGTAACCCTCGTTATCTTGAGGCATGGGAGTCCTGCCCTTAACAAAGTTGGACAATTTCTTAGGAGGGGCATTAATTTTGACATTTCCTCCCTGTTGGAAACCAATGCCATCCTTAATGCCAGGGCGTCTCCCTCTATAGAGCATGCTTCTAGCAAATTTAAATTTTTCGTTTTCTAAGTCATGCTCGGCAATTTTAGCATCTAATTTTGCTATATGATCATTTTGTTGTTTAATTAAAGCCATGTGATCATGAATAGCATCAATGTTAACATCTCTACATCTAGTGCAAATAGTAGTGTGCTCAACGGTAGATGTAGATGGTTTGCAAGATTTTAATTCTACAACCTTAGCATGCAATATATCATTCTTACTTCTAAGGTCGGAAATGGTAGTATTGCAAACATCAAAATCTTTAGCCTTAGCAAGCAATTTTTTATTTTCATCTCTAAGGCTAGCAAGAGAAATGTTCAATTCTTCAATCTTAGCAAGCAAATCATCATTATTATTTCTAAGATTGGGAATTGAAACATTACAAACATTTGAATCAACCTTAGCTAACAAATTAGCATTCTCATTTCTAAGGTTGTCTATAGTTTCATGGCAAGTGCTTAGTTCACTAGATAATTTTTCACATTTTTCAACTTCTAGAGAATAAGCATTTTTAACTTTAACATGCTTTTTGTTTTCCTTGATTAGGAAGTCCTCTTGGGAGTCCAAGAGGTCATCCTTCTCATGGATGGCACTAATTAATTCATTTCATTTCTCTTTTTGTTGCATGTTTAAGTTGGCAAAAAGGGTACACAAATTATCTTCCTCATCACTAGCATTATCATCACTAGAGGACTCATATCTAGTGGAGGATTTGGATTTAACCTTCTTCTTTTTGTCGTCCTTTGCCATGAGGCACTTGTGGCCGACGTTGGGGAAGAGAAGTCCTTTGGTGACGGCGATGTTGGCAGCGTCCTCGTCGTCGGAGGAGTCGCTAGAGCTTTCGTCGGAGTCCCACTCACGACAAACATGGGCATCGCCGCCCTTCTTCTTGTAGTATCTCTTCTTCTCCTTTCTCCTCCCCTTCTTGTCGTCACCCCTGTCACTGTCACTAGAGATAGGACATTTAGCTATAAAGTGACCGGGCTTACCACATTTGTAGCAAACCTTCTTGGAGCGGGGCTTGTAATCTTTCCCCCTCCTTTGCTTGAGGATTTGGCGGAAACTCTTGATGACGAGCGCCATTTCTTCATTGTCGAGCTTGGAGGCGTCGATGGGTGTCCTACTTGGTGTAGACTCCTCCTTCTTCTCCTCTGTCGCCTTAAATGCGACCGGTTGTGCCTCGGATGTGGAGGGGCCGTCAAGCTCGTTGATCTTCCTTGAGCCTTTGATCATAAACTCAAAGCTCACAAAATTCCTGATTACTTCCTCGGGAGTCATTAGTGTGTATCTAGGATTGCCACGAAATAATTGGACTTGAGTAGGGTTAAGGAAAATAAGTGATCTTAGAATAACCTTAACCACCTCGTGGTCATCCCATTTCTTGCTCCTGAGGTTGCGCACTTGATTCACCAAGGTTTTGAGCCGGTTGTACATGTCTTGTGGCTCCTCCCCTTGGCGAAGACGGAAGCGACCGAGCTCCCCCTCGATCGTTTCCCGCTTGGTGATCTTGGTGAGTTCATCACCCTCGTGCGCGGTCTTGAGCACGTCCCAAACTTCCTTGGCGCTCTTTAATCCTTGCACCTTGTTGTACTCCTCCCTACTTAGAGAGGCGAGGAGTATGGTTGTTGCTTGGGAGTTGAAGTGCTCGATTTGGGCCACCTCGTCCTCATCATAATCCTCATCTCCTACGGATGGTACTTGTGCTCCAAACTCAACAACATTCCATATACTTTTGTGGAGTGAGGTTAGATGAAATTTCATTAAATCACTCCACCTAGCATAATCTTCACCGTCAAAGGTTGGCGGTTTGCCTAATGGAACGGAAAGTAATGGAGTATGTCTAGAGGTGCGAGGATAGTGTAAGGGAATCTTACTAAACTTCTTGCGCTCATGGCGCTTAGAAGTTATGGAGGGCGCGTCGGAGCCGGAGGTGGAAGGTGATGAAGTGTCGGTCTCGTAGTAGACCACCTTCCTCATCTTCTTTATCTTGTCACCACTCCGATGCGACTTTCGGGAAGAAGCTTTCTTCTCCTTCCCCTTCTTTTTGTTGTGGGACTCTTCCGATGAAGCCTTTCCGTGGCTTGTAGCGGGCTTGTCGCCGGTCTCCATCTCCTTCTTGGTGTGTTCTCCCGACATCACTTCGAGCGGTTAGGCTCTAATGAAGCACCGGGCTCTGATACCAATTGAAAGTCGCCTAGAGGGGGGGTGAATAGGGCGAAACTGATATTTACAAAGTTAATCACAACTACAAGCCGGGTTAGCGTTAGAAATATAATCGAGTCCGAGAGAGAGGGTGCAAAACAAATCTTAAGCGAATAAAGAGTATGACATGCGGATTTGTTTTACCGAGGTTCGGTTCTTGCAAACCTACTCCCCGTTGAGGTGGTCACAAAGACCGGGTCTCTTTCAACCCTTTCCCTCTCTCAAACGGTCCCTCGGACCGAGTGAGCTTTCTCTTCTCAAATTAACCGGGAACAAAACTTCCCCGCAAGGACCACCACACAATTGGTGTCTCTTGCCTTGGTTACAAGTGAGTGTTTGATCGCAAGAAAGAATGAGAAAGAAGAAAGCGATCCAAGCGCAAGAGCTCAAAAGAACACAACGAATCACTCTCACTAGTCACTAATGCTTTTGTGGAATTGGGAGAGGATTTGATCACTTGGGTGTGTCTTGTATTGAATGCCTAGCTCTTGTAAGTGGTTGGAAGGTTGAAAACTTGGATGCAATGAATGGTGGGTGGTTGGGGGTATTTATAGCCCCGACCACCAAACTAGCCGTTTGGTGGGGCTGTCTGTCGCATGGTGCATCGGACAGTCCGGTGCACACCGGACAGTGTCCAGTGCGCCAGCCATGTCACCAGGCCGTTGGGTTCCGACCGTTGGAGCTCTGACTTCTGGGCCCGCCTGGATGTCCGGTGGCACACCGGACATGTACTGTACAGTGTCCGGTGCGCCACTTCGCGCGTGCCTGACTTCAGCGTGCTCTAGCGCGCATTTAATGCTTCTGCAGGTGACCGTTGGCGCGAAGTAGTCGTTGCTCCGCTAGCTCACCGGACAGTCCGGTGTACACCGGACATGTCCGGTGAATTATAGCGGAGCGAATTCCCGAAGCTGGCGAGTTCCAGAGATGCTCTTCCTTGGAGCACCGGACAGTCCGGTGAATTATAGCGGAGCGCCTCTGGATTTTCCCGAAGGTGAGGAGTTCAGCGTGAAGTCCCCTGGTGCACCAGACACTGTCCGGTGGCACACCAGACAGTCCGGTGCGCCAGACCAAGGCACACTTCGGTTATCCCTTTGCTTTCTTTGTTGAACCCAATTCTTGGTCTTTTTATTGGCTAGGTGTGAACCTTTGGCACCTGTATAACTTATACACTAGAGTAAACTAGTTAGTCCAATTATTTGTGTTGGGCAATTCAACCACCAAAATCAATTAGGAAAATAGGTGTAAGCCTAATTCCCTTTCATCTCTTTCAACCCTTTCCCTCTCTCAAACGGTCCCTCGGACCGAGTGAGCTTCTTCTTCTCAAACAAATGGAACACGAAGTTCCCGCAAGGACCACCACACGATTGGTGTCTCTTGCCTCAATTACAAGTGAGTTTGATCTCAAGAAAGAATGAGAAAGAAAAGAAGCGATCCAAGTGCAGGAACTCAAATGAACACGACAAATCACTCTCTCTAATCACTAAAGCTTTTTGTGGAGTTGGGAGAGGATTTGATCTCTTTGGTGTGTCTTGTATTGAATGCTAGAGCTCTTGTAAGTAGTTGGAGGGTGGAAACTTGGATGACTTGAATGTGGGGTGGTTGGGGGTATTTATAACCCCAACCACCAAACTAGCCGTTTGGTGAAGGCTGCAGTCGACGGGCGCACCTGACAGTCCGGTGCGCCAGCCACGTCACTCGGCCGTTAGGGTTCGACCGTTGGAGCTCTGTCTTGTGGGCCCACCTGGCTGTCCAGTGGCGCACCGGACAAGTCCTGTAGACTGTCCGATGTGCCACCCGCGCGTGCTCTGACCTCTGCGCGCGCAGGCGCGCATTTAATGTGTTGTAGTCGACCGTTGCGCGCGAAGTAGTCGTTACTCCGCTGGCTCACCGGACAGTCCGGTGTGCACCGGACATGTCCGGTGAATTTTAGCGGAGCGGAAATCCGAAGCTGGCGAGTTCAGAGTCGCTCTTCCTTGGAGCACCGGACACTGTCCGGTGGTGCACCGGACAGTCCGGTGAATTATAGCGAAGCGCCTCTGAGAATTCCCAAAGGTGTGGAGTTCAGCTTGGAGTCCCCTGGTGCACCGGACACTGTCCGGTGGCACACCGGACAGTCCGGTGCGCCAGACCAGGGCACACTTTGGTTATCCCTTGCTCTTTTTGTTGAACCCTTTTCTTTGTCTTTTATTGGCTTATTGTGAACCTTTGGCACCTGTAGAACTTATAGACTAGAGCAAACTAGTTAGTCCAATTATTTGTGTTGGGCAATTCAACCACCAAAATCAATTAGGAAATGAATAAAATTTTGCAGATAGTCAAAGGTAAATGAATAAAATTTTGCGAAGCATTTTCAAGATTTGAAATTTTCTCCCCCTGTTTCAAATGCTTTTCCTTTGACTAAACAAAACTCCCCCTCAATAAGTTCCTCCTCTTAGTGTTCAAGAGGGTTTTGATGTTAATTTTGAAGAGGGTATACCAATTTGAAATTACATCACAAATAAGATACCAATTTGAAAATCCTCCTTTAAAACCAAATTGAAAGACTAAAATTTTTGGAATTGGTGGTGGTGCGGTCCTTTTGCTTTGGGCTCATGCTCTCTCCCCCTTTGGCATAAATCGCCAAAAACGGAATCATTAGAGCCCTTTGAATTACTTTCTCCCCTTTGGTAAAAGACATATGAGTGAAGATTATACCAAATGCGGAGAGTTGCTCGGAGCGACGGGGAAGGATGAGTTATGGAGTGGAGTGGAAGCCTTCGTCTTTGCCGAAGACTCCAATTCTCTTTCAATACACCTATGACTTGGTTTGAAATTCACTTGAAAACACATTAGTCATAGCATATAAAAGAGGTATGATCAAAGATATATTTATGAGCTATCTGTGCAAGACATCAAAAGAAATTCCTAGAATCAAGAATATTTAGCTCATGCCTAAGTTTGTTAAAAGTTTGTTCATCTAGTGGCTTGGTAAAGATATCGGCTAATTGATCTTTAGTATTAATGTATGCAATCTCGATATCTCCCTTTTGTTGGTGATCCCTTAGAAAATGATACCGAATGGCTATGTGTTTAGTGCGGCTATGCTCAACGGGATTATCTGCCATGCGAATTGCATTCTCATTATCACATAGAAAAGGAACTTTGGTTAATTTGTAACCATAGTCCCTAAGGGTTTGCCTCATCCAAAGTAGTTGCGCGCAACAATGGCCTGCGGCAATATACTCGGCTTCGGTGGTAGAAAGAGCGACGGAATTTTGCTTTTTTGAAGCCCAAGGCACCAAGGATCTTCCCAAGAACTGGCAAGTCCCTGATGTGCTCTTTCTATTAATCTTACACCCCGCCCAATTGGCATCCGAATAACCAATTAAATCAAAAGTGGATCCCCTAGGATACCAAAGCCCAAACTTAGGAGTATAAGCCAAATATCTCAAGATTCGTTTTACGGCCGTAAGGTGAGCTTCCTTAGGGTCGGCTTGGAATCTTGCACACATGCATACGGAAAGCATAATATCCGGTCGAGATGCACATAAATAGAGTAGTGAACCTATCATCGACCGGTATACCTTTTGATCTACGGATTTACCTCCCGTGTCGAGGTCGAGATGCCCATTGGTTCCCATGGGTGTCTTGATGGGCTTGGTATCCTTCATCCCAAACTTGTTTAGAATATCTTGAATATACTTCGTTTGGCTAATGAAGGTGCCTTCTTGGAGTTGCTTCACTTGAAATCCTAAGAAGTACTTCAACTCCCCCATCATGGACATCTCAAATTTCTGTGTCATGATCCTACTAAATTCTTCACATGTAGATTCGTTAGTAGACCCAAAGATAATGTCATCAACATAAATTTGGCATACAAACAAATCATTGTCAAGAGTTTTAGTAAATAGAGTAGGATCAGCTTTTCCGACTTTGAAGCCATTAGCAATAAGGAAATCTCTTAGGCATTCATACCATGCTCTTGGGGCTTGCTTGAGCCCATAGAGCGCCTTAGAGAGCCTATAGACATGATTAGGATACTCACTATCTTCAAAGCCAGGAGGTTGCTCAACATAGACTTCTTCCTTGATTGGTCCATTGAGGAAGGCACTCTTCACGTCCATTTGGTAAAGCTTGAAGTCATGGTAAGTAGCATAGGCTAATAATATACGAATTGACTCAAGCCTAGCTACGGGTGCATAGGTTTCACCAAAATCCAAACCTTCGACTTGGGAGTATCCCTTGGCCACAAGTCGGGCTTTGTTCCTTGTCACCACACCATGCTCATCTAGCTTGTTGCGGAAGACCCACTTGGTTCCTACAACATTTTGATTAGGACGTGGAACTAAATGCCATACCTCGTTCCTAGTGAAGTTGTTGAGCTCCTCTTGCATCGCCACCACCCAATCCGAATCTTGTAGTGCTTCCTCTACCTTATGTGACTCAATAGAGGAAACAAAAGAGTAATGCTCACAAAAATGTGCAACACGAGATCTATTGGTTACCCCCTTATGAATGTCGCCGAGGATGGTGTCGACGGGGTGATCTCGTTGGATTGCTTGGTGGACTCTTGGGTGTGGCGGCCTTGGTTCTTCATCCTCCTTGTCTTGATCATTTGCATCTCCCCCTTGATCATTGCCATCATCTTGAGGTGGCTCATCTCTTTGATCTTCTTCTTCATCAACTTGAGCCTTATCCTCATTTTGAGTTGGTGGAGATGCTTGCGTGGAGGAGGATGGTTGATCTTGTGCATTTGGAGGCTCTTCGGATTCCTTAGGACACACATCCCCAATGGACATGTTCCTTAGCGCGATGCACGGAGCCTCTTCAACACCTATCTCATCAAGATCAACTTGCTCTACTTGAGAGCCGTTAGTCTCATCAAACACAACGTCACAAGAAACTTCAACTAGTCCTGAGGACTTGTTAAAGACTCTATATGCCCTTGTGTTTGAGTCATATCCTAGTAAAAAGCCTTCTACAGTCTTAGGAGCAAATTTAGATTTTCTACCTCTTTTAACAAGAATAAAGCATTTTCTACCAAAACTCTAAAATATGAAATATTGGGCTTTTTACCGGTTAGGGGTTCGTATGATGTCTTCTTGAGGATTCGGTGTAGATACAACCGGTTGATGGCGTAGCAAGCGGTGTTGACCGCCTCGGCCCAAAACCGATCTGAAGTCTTGTACTGATCAAGCATGGTTCTTGCCATGTCCAATAGAGTTCTATTCTTCCTCTCCACTACACCATTTTGTTGTGGCGTGTAGGGAGAAGAGAACTCATGCTTGATGCCCTCCTCCTCAAGGAAGCCTTCGATTTGTGAGTTCTTGAACTACATCCCGTTGTCGCTTCTAATTTTCTTGATCCTTAAGCCGAACTCATTTTGAGCTCGTCTCAAGAATCCCTTTAAGGTCTCTTGGGTATGAGATTTTTCCTGCAAAAAGAACACCCAAGTGAAGCGAGAATAATCATCCACGATAACTAGACAGTACTTACTCCCGCCGATGCTTATGTAAGCTATCGGGCCGAATAGATCCATGTGTAGGAGCTCCAGTGGCCTGTCAGTCGTCATGATGTTCTTGTGTGGATGATGAACACCAACTTGCTTCCCTGCTTGGCATGCGCTACAAATCCTGTCTTTCTCAAAATGAACATTTGTTAATCCTAAAATGTGCTCTCCCTTTAGAAGTTTATGAAGATTCTTCATTCCAACATGGGCTAGTCGGCGGTGCCAGAGCCAACCCATGTTAGTCTTAGCAATTAAGCAAGTGTCGAGTTCAGCTCTATCAAAATCTACCAAGTATAGCTGACCCTCTAACACTCCCTTAAATGCTACTGAATCATCACTTCTTCTAAAGACAGTGACACCTACATCAGTAAATAGACAGTTGTAGCCCATTTGACATAATTGAGAAACGGAAAGTAAATTGTAATCTAAAGAATCTACAAGAAAAACATTGGAAATGGAATGGTCAGGTGATATAGCAATTTTACCCAATCCTTTGACCAAACCTTGGTTTCCATCCCCGAATGTGATAGCTCGTTGGGGATCTTGGTTTTTCTCGTAGGAGGAGAACATCTTCTTCTCCCCTGTCATGTGATTTGTGCACCCGCTGTCGATGATCCAACTTGAGCCCCCGGATGCTTAAACCTACAAAACAAGTTTAGTTCTTGACTTTAGGTACCCAAATGGTTTTGGGTCATTTGGCATTAGATACAAGAACTTTGGGTACCCAAACACAAGTCTTTGACCCCTTGTGCTTGCCCCCAACATACTTGGCAACTATCTTGCCAGATTTGTTAGTTAAAACATAAGATGCATCAAAAGTTTTGAATGAAATGTTATGTTCATTTGATGCACTAGGAGTTTTCTTCTTAGGCAACTTAGCATGGGTTGGTTGCCTAGAACTAGATGTCTCACCCTTATACATAAAAGGATGGTTAGGGCCAGAGTGAGACTTCCTAGAGTGAATTCTCCTAATTTTGCTCTTAGGATAACCGGCAGGGTATAAAATGTAACCCTCGTTATCCTGAGGCATGAGAGCCTTGCCCTTAACAAAGTTGGACAATTTCTTAGGAGGGGCATTAAGTTTGACATTGTCCCCCTTTTGGAAGCCAATGCCATCCTTTATGCCAGGGCGTCTCCCACTATAAAGCATACTACGAGCAAATTTAAATTTTTCATTTTCAAGTTCATGCTCGGCAATTTTAGCATCTAATTTTTCTATATGATCATTTTGTTGCTTAATTAATACCATATGATCATGAATAGCATCAATATCAATATCTCTGCATCTAGTGCAAATAGTGACATGCTCGATGTAGAGGGTTTGCAAGAATTATGTTCAACAATCTTAGCACGCAATATATCATTTTTATCTCTAAGGTCGGAAATTGTAACATTGCAAACATCTAGTTCTTTAGCCTTAGCGAGCAATTTTTCATTTTCATTTCTAAGGCTAGCAAGAGTAACATTTAATTCTTCAATCTTAGCAAGTAAATCATTATTATCATTTCTAAGATCGGGAATTGAAACATTACAAGCATTTGAATCAACCTTAGCAATAAGTTTAGCATTGTCATTTCTAAGGTTGTCAATAGTTTCATGGCAAGTGCTTAGCTCACTAGACAATTTTTCACATTTTTCTACTTCTAGAGCGTAAGCATTTTTGACCTTAACATGCTTCTTATTTTCTTTAATAAGGAAGTCCTCTTGGGTGTCCAAGAGATTATCCTTTTCATGAATAGCACTAATCAATTCATTTAATTTTTCTTTTTGTTGCACGTTTAGGTTGGCAAAAAGAGTACGCAAATTATCTTCCTCATCACTAGCATTATCATCGCTAGAGGACTCATATCTAGTGGAGGATTTAGATTTAACCTTCTTCTTTTTGCCGTCTTTTGCCATGAGGCACTTGTGGCCGACGTTGGGGAAGAGAAGGCCCTTGTTGATGGCGATGTTGGTGGCGTCCTCATCGGAGGAGGAGTCGGAGGAGCTCTCGTCCGAGTCCCACTCGTGGCATACATGGGCGTCGCCACCCTTCTTCTTGTAGTATTTCTTCTTCTCCTTTCTTCTTCCCTTCTTGTCATTGCCCCTGTCACTGTCACTAGAGATAGGACATTTTGCTATAAAGTGACCAGGCTTACCACATTTGTAGCACACTTTCTTGGAGCGGGGCTTGTAATCCTTCCCCCTCCTTTGCTTGAGGATTTGGCGGAAGCTCTTGATGATGAGCGCCATTTCCTCATTGTCGAGCTTTGAGGTGTCGATTGGTTGTCTACTTGATGTAGACTCCTCCTTCTTCTCCTCTGTCGCTTTGAATGCGACCGGTTGTGCTTCGGACGTGGAGGGGCCGTCAAGCTCGTTGATCTTCTTCGAGCCTTTGATCATCAATTCAAAGCTCACAAAATTCCCGATTACTTCCTCGGGAGTCATTAGAGTATATCTAGGATTGCCACGAATTAATTGAACTTGAGTAGGGTTAAGGAAAACAAGTGATCTTAAAATAACCTTAACCATTTCGTGGTCATCCCACTTCTTGCTCCCGAGGTTGCGCACTTGGTTCACCAAGGTTTTGAGTCGGTTGTACATATCTTGTGGCTCCTCCCCTTGGCGAAGACGGAAGCGACCGAGCTCCCCCTCGATCGTTTCCCGTTTGGTGATCTTGGTCACCTCGTCTCCTTCGTGCGCGGTCTTTAGCACGTCCCAAATCTCCTTAGCACTCTTCAACCCTTGCACCTTATTATACTCCTCTCGACTTAGAGAGGCGAGGAGTATAGTTGTGGCTTGGGAATTGAAGTGTTGGATTTGGGCCACTTTGTCCTCATCATAATCTTCATCCCCTACGGATAGTACCTGTACACCAAACTCAACAATATCACATATACTTTTGTGGAGTGAGGT
Organism: Zea mays; assembly: GCF_902167145.1. Lineage (NCBI taxonomy): Eukaryota > Viridiplantae > Streptophyta > Magnoliopsida > Poales > Poaceae > Zea > Zea mays. The sequence continues at coordinate 164,746,892 of NC_050100.1, read as the reverse complement.
TAGGTGATATCGCATCATATCACTCCACCTAGCATAATCTTCACCATCAAAAGTTGGTGGTTCGCCTAATGGGACGGAAAGTAAAGGTGTATGTTTAGGAATGCGAGGATAGCGTAGGGGGATCTTACTAAACTTCTTGCGCTCATGGCGCTTAGAAGTAACGGACGGCGCGTCGGAGCTGGAGGTGGAAGGCGATGAAGTATCGGTCTCATAGTAGACCACCTTCTTCATCTTCTTTTTCTTGTCGCCACTTCGATGCGACTTGTGGGAAGAGGATTTCTTTTCCTTCCCTTTCTTTTTGTTGTGGGACTCTTCCGATGAAGCCTTCCCGTGGCTTGTAGTGGGCTTGTCGCCGATCTCCATCTCCTTCTTGGCATGATCTCCCGACATCACTTCGAACGGTTAGGCTCTAATGAAGCACCGGGTTCTGATACCAATTGAAAGTCGCCTAGAGGGGGGTGAATAGGGCAAAACTGAAATTTACAAAGTTAATCACAACTACAAGCCGGGTTAGCGTTAGAAATAATGATGAGTCCGAGAGAGAGGGCGCAAAACAAATTGCAAGCGAATAAAGAGTATGACACACAGATTTGTTTTACCGAGGTTTGGTTCTTGCAAACCTACTCCCCGTTGAGGTGGTCACAAAGACCGGGTCTCTTTCAACCCTTTCCCTCTCTCAAACGGTCCCTCGGACCGAGTGAGCTTCTTCTTCTCAAACAAATGGAACACGAAGTTCCCGCAAGGACCACCACACGATTGGTGTCTCTTGCCTCAATTACAAGTGAGTTTGATCTCAAGAAAGAATGAGAAAGAAAAGAAGCGATCCAAGCGCAAGAGCTCAAATGAACACGACAAATCACTCTGTCTAATCACTAAAGCTTTGTGTGGAGTTGGGAGAGGATTTGATCTCTTTGGTGTGTCTTGTATTGAATGCTAGAGCTCTTGTAAGTAGTTGGAGGGTGGAAACTTGGATGAATTGAATGTGGGGTGGTTGGGGGTATTTATAACCCCAACCACCAAACTAGTCGTTTGGTGAAGGCTGCTGTCGACGGGCGCACCGGACAGTCCGGTGCGCCACCGGACATTGTCCGGTGCGCCAGCCACGTCACCTGGCCGTTAGGGTTCGACCGTTGGAGCTCTGTCTTGTGGGCCCGCCTGGCTGTCCAGTGGCGCACCGGACAAGTCCTGTAGACTGTCCGGTGTGCCACCTGCGCGTGCTCTGACCTCTGCACGCGCAGGCGCACATTTAATGCGTTGCAGTCGACCGTTGCGCGCGAAGTAGTCGTTACTCCGCTGGCTCACCGGACAGTCCGGTGTGCACCGGACATGTCCGGTGAATTTTAGCGGAGCGGAAATCCGAAGCTGGCGAGTTCAGAGTCGCTCTTCCTTGGAGCACCGGACACTGTCCGGTGGTGCACCGGACAGTCCGGTGAATTATAGCGAAGCGCCTCTGAGAATTCTCGAAGGTGTGGAGTTCAGCTTGGAGTCCCCTGGCACACCGGACAGTTCGGTGCGCCAGACCAGGGCACACTTCGGTTATCCCTTGCTCTTTTTGATGAACCCTTTTGTTTGTCTTTTATTGGCTTATTGTGAACCTTTGGCACCTGTAGAACTTATAGACTAGAGCAAACTAGTTAGTCCAATTATTTGTGTTGGGCAATTCAACCACCAAAATCAATTAGGAAAATAGGTGTAAGCCTAATTCCCTTTCAGTGGTCTCCGCCTCGCCCGACCCTAGGGCTCGGCCTCAACCTCGACCTCGGAAGGTGGTCTCCGCCTCGCCCTACCCCTAGCTAGCTCAGGCTACGGGGGAACAAGACCGGCGTCCCATCCAGGCTCGCCCCGGTAACAGATAATGATGGCTCCCCGCGTGCGTCCATGACGACGGTGGTTCTCAGCCCCCTACGGAAGCAAGGAGACGTCAGCAAGGTCCCAACAGCCCTGACAACTGTGCTTCTACAGGGCTCAAGCGCTCCTCCGACGACCACGACACCGCGTGCACAGGGCTTTGGCACCTCTCTGCCGGACACGTTAGCGCATAGCTACACCCCCATTGTACACCTGGATCCTCTCCTTGCTTCTATAAAAGGAAGGTCCAGGGCCCCCATGCGGGAAGGGTGGTCGTGCGGGAGGACGGGCTAACGGACAGGCTCTCTCTCTCCCTCGCGAACGCTTGTAACCCCTACTGCAAGCGCACCACCTCTGGCGGACAATGTGCCAACCCCAAGCGGACAAATGACGCCAGCACTCTCGCGGAGGACTTGCTGGGCGTTAGCCTTGTACCTGAGATAACGGTGCAGTCTGTCCCCGACGCGACTTCGTCACCGTCCATCGATCGAGAGGTACCGTCCGTTTTCCACCCTGTGCCTTTTAGATTTAGCTTCGATCCACCAAGCAACCCCGCTTCGGTGAGCGCTTTCATAAAGGCATATCCTAACCTTCCGGGGTACCATATGTGGTCAACCTGGGACCGACTGACGGCCGTCTCGACCTACGGGCCCCCGGGTTCCGAGGAAGACGACGAGCCCGACTCTGGTTGGGATTTCTCCGGGCTCGGTAATCCCAGTGTCATGCGAGACTTCATGACCGCATGTGACTACTGCCTCTCCGATTGCTCCGATAATGGCCACAGCCTTGACGACGAGGGTTGTGGCCCAAGTCGTGAATGTTTCCATGTCGATCTAGGGGGTCACGACGAAGGCAACCACCATGGTATGCCGGAGGATGACGGTCCCCCTGGGCATGCGCCTCGCGTTGACATCCTGCGGGAGCTAGCTATGGTCCCAGTCCCTGTGGGGGGGTCAGGACACACAGCTCGAGCAAATCCACGAGATGCAGGCCAAGCTCGACGAGGAAGCAGGACAACTTGTGCAGCTCCGGCAAAACATCGAGCAGGAGTGGGCAGGTCGAGCACTCGCCGGAGAAGCGCGTCATCAGGCCCAGGACGTCCAGCGCTGTATCACTGACGATGCCAGGGCAAGGCTACCCCCGGCTTCCAGCGGGGTTGGCCAGAACCTGGCTACAGCGGCAATTCTACTCCGAGCGATGCTGGAGCCATCCACCACCGAGGGGCGGCGTATCCAGGGAGAACTCAAGAATCTCCTGGAGGATGCCGCGGTCCGACGGGTCGAGAGCTCTGCCTCCCGAAGGAAAGGGTGCCCCCCGGAGCATCGCGCAGCAACTTCCCGATTTATGCGGGAGGCCTCGGTCCACACCGGGTGCACGCGAGACGCGACGCCTGCAGCCCCGGATCGCCTCGGCAACGAGCACCACCGTCGCGACCATCGAGCCCGCCTCGACGAGAAGGTACGCCGAGGCTACCACCCCAGGCATGGGGGACGCTACGATAGTGGGGAGGATCGGAGCCCCTCGCCCGAACCACCTGGTCCGCAAGCCTTCAGCCGGGCCATACTACGGGCGCCGTTCCCGCCCCGATTCCGAGACCCGACTACCATCACCAATTACTCGGGGGAAACAAGGCCGGAACTGTGGCTTGCGGACTACCGGCTGGCCTGCCAGCTAGGTGGAACGGACGATGACAACCTCATCATCCGCAACCTCCCCCTGTTCCTCTCTGACGCCGCCCGAGCCTAGCTGGAGCATCTGCCTCCTGCGCAGATCTCCAACTGGAACGATCTGGTCAAAGCCTTCGCTGGAAACTTCCAGGGCACGTACGTGCGCCCTGGGAACTCCTGGGATATTCGAAGCTGCCGCCAGCAGCCAGGAGAGTCCTTGCGGGAGTACATCCGGCGATTTTCGAAGCAGCGCACCGAGCTGCCCAACATCACCAACTCGGATGTCATCGGGGCGTTCCTCGCCGGCACCACTTGCCGCGACCTGGTGAGCAAACTGGGTCACAAGACTCCCACCAAGGTGAGCGAGTTGATAGACATCGCCACAAAGTTCGCCTCTGGTCAGGAGGCAGTCGAGGCCATCTTCCGCAAGGACAAGCAGCCTCAGGGACGCCAGCAGGAAGACGTCCCCGAGGCGTCCGCCCAGCGCGGCACAAAGAAGAAGGCCAAGAAGAAGTCGCAAGCAAAGCGCGACGCCGCCGTCGCAGATCTTGTCGCCGCTGCCGAGCACAGGAACCTTCGGAAGCCTCCCAGAGGGGCCAACCTGTTCGACAAGATGCTCAAGGAGTCGTGCCCTATCACCAGGGTCCCGTCAAGCACACCCTTGAGGAGTGCATCATGCTTCGGCGCTACTTCCATAAGGTCGGGCCCCCGGCGGAAGGTGGCAAAGGCCAAGACAACGACAAGAAGGAGGGCGACAAGGCAGAGGAGCTCCCCGAGGTCCACGGTTGTTTCATGATCTACGGTGGGCAAGTGGCGAACGCCTCGGCTCGGCACCGCAAGCAGGAGCGCCGGGAGGTCTGCTCGGTAAAGGTGGCGGCGCCAGTCTATCTAGACTGGTTCGACAAGCCCATCACCTTCGACCAAGGCGACCACCCCGACTGCGTGCCGAGCCCTGGAAAGTACCCGCTCGTTATCGACCCCGTCATCGGCAACGTCAGGCTCACCAAGGTCCTCATGGATGGAGGCAGCAGCCTCAACATCATCTACGCCGAGACCCTCGGGCTCTTGCAAATCGATCTGTCCACGATCCAGGCCGGTGCGACGCCCTTTCACGGGATCATCCCCGGGAAGCGTGTCCAGCCCCTTGGACAACTCGATCTACCCGCTTGCTTCGGAACTCCCTCCAACTTTCGAAAGGAAACCCTCACGTTCGAGGTGGTCGGGTTCCGAGGAACCTACCACGCGGTGCTGGCGAGACTGTGCTACGCCAAGTTCATGGTCGTCCCCAACTACACCTACCTCAAGCTCAAGATGCCGGGCCCCAACGGGGTCATCACTGTCGGATCCACGTACCGACACGCGTACGAATGCGACGTGGAGTGCATGGAGTACGCTGAGGCCCTTGCCGAGTCTGAGGCCCTCATCGCCGACCTGGAGTGCCTCTCCAAGGAGGTGCCTGATGCGAAGCGCCACACCGGCAACTTCGAACCAGCAGAGGCGGTTAAGTCAGTCCCTCTCGACCCCAGCAACAACGCCTGCAAGCAAGTCCGGATCGGCTACGAGCTCGACCCCAAATAGGAAGCAGTGCTCGTCGACTTTCTCCGCACGAACGCCGAGGTTTTTGCGTGGAGTCCCTCGGACATGCCTGGCATACCGAGGGATGTCGCCGAGCACTCGCTGGATATTCGAGCTGGAGCCCGACCCGTGAAGCAGCCTCTGCGCCGTTTTGACGAAGAAAGCGCAGAACCATAGGCGAGGAGATCCACAAGCTGATGGCTGTAGGGTTCATCAAAGAGGTATTCCATCCTGAATGGTTAGCCAACCCTGTGCTTGTGAAAAAGAAAGGTGGGAAGTGGAGGATGTGTGTAGACTACACTGGTCTAAACAAAGCATGTCCGAAGGTTCCCTACCCTCTGCCTCGCATCGATCAAATCGTGGATTCCACTGCTGGGTGTGAAACCCTGTCATTCCTCGACGCCTACTCAGGGTATCACCAAATCAAGATGAAAGAGTCCGACCAGCTCGCGACTTCTTTCATCACCCCTTTTGGCATGTACTGCTATATTACTATGCCATTTGGTTTGAGGAATGCAGGTGCGACATACCAAAGGTGCATGAACCACGTGTTCGGAGAGCACATCGACCGAACGGTCGAGGCTTACGTCGATGACATCGTAGTTAAGACGAGGAAAGCCTCCGACCTCCTCTCTGACCTTGAAACGACATTCAAGTGTCTAAGGGCGAAGGGCGTGAAACTTAATCCCGAGAAGTGTGTCTTCGGAGTCCCCCGAGGCATTCTCCTGGGGTTCATCGTCTCTGAGCGAGGCATCGAGGCCAACCTGGAGAAAATCGCAGCCATCACCAACATGGGGCCTATTAAAGACTTGAAAGAAGTACAAAGGGTCATGGGATGTCTTGCGGCTCTGAGCTGCTTCATCTCGCGCCTCGGCGAAAGAGGCCTACCCTTGTATCGCCTCTTAAGGAAGACCGAGCGCTTCTCTTGGACCTCCGAGGCCGAGGAAGCCCTCGGAAACTTAAAGGCACTCCTTACAAGTGCGCCCATCTTGGTGCCCCCCGCTGCAGGAGAAGCCCTCTTGATCTACGTAGCCGCAACCACTCAGGTGCTCAGCGCCGCGATCGTAGTCGAGAGACGAGAAGAAGGGCATGCACTGCTCGTCCAGAGGCCGGTCTACTTCATCAGCGAAGTGCTATCCGAGACCAAGATCTGCTACCCACAAATTCAGAAGCTGTTGTACGCAGTAATTCTGACGCGGCGAAAGTTGCGACACTACTTCGAGTCTCATTCGGTAACTGTGGTGTCATCCTTCCCCCTGGGGGAGATCATCTAGTGCCGAGAGGCCTCGGGTAGGATAGCAAAGTGGGAGGTGGAGATCATGGGCGAGACAATCTCATTCGCTCCTCGAAAGGCCATCAAGTCCCAAGTCTTGGCGGACTTCGTGGCTGAATGGGTCGATACCCAGCTACCAACAGCTCTGATCCAACCGGAACTCTGGACCATGTACTTCGATGGGTCGCTGATGAAAACAGGAGCAGGTGCGGGCCTGCTCTTCATCTCACCCCTCGGGAAGCACCTCCGCTATGTGCTGCGCCTCCATTTCCCAGCGTCAAACAACGTGGTCGAGTACGAGGCTCTGGTTAACGGGTTGCGCATCGCCATCGAACTAGGGGTTCGGCGCCTCGACGCTCGCGGTGACTCGCAGCTTGTCATTGACCAAGTCATGAAGAACTCTCACTGCCGCGACCGGAAGATGGAGGCCTACTGCGACGAGGTTCGGTGCCTGGAAGACAAGTTCTATGGGCTCGAGCTCAACCACGTCGCTCGACGCTACAATGAGACTGCGGATGAGCTGGCTAAAATAGCCTCGGGGCGGACAATAGTTCCCCCGGACGTCTTCTCTAGAGACATACATCAACCCTCCGTCAAGACCGACGACACGCCCGAACCCGAGGAGGCCTCGGCCTAGCCCGAGGAGGCCTCGGCCCAGCCCGAGGCACCCTCAGTCGCCGAGGGTGAGGCACTGCGCGTCGAGGGAGAGCGGAATGGGGTCACGCCTAATCAAAACTGGCAGACCCCGTACCTGCAATATCTCTGCCGAGGAGAGCTCCTCCTCGACAAAGCCGAAGCTCGGCGACTGGCGCGGCGCGCCAAGTCGTTCGTCTTGCTGGGTGATGAAAAGGAGCTCTACCACCATAGCCCCTCGGGCATTCTCCAACGATGCATATCCATCGCCGAAGGATAGGAGCTATTGCGAGAAATACACTCGGGGGCTTGCGGCCATCACGCAGCACCTCGAGCCCTCGTTGGGAACGCCTTCCGACAAGGCTTCTACTGGCCGACCGCGGTGGCCGACGCCACTAGGATTGTACGCTCCTGCCAAGGGTGTCAATTCTACGCAAGACAGACGCACCTGCCCGCTCAGGCCCTACAGACAATACCCATCACCTGGCCATTTGCTGTGTGGGGTCTGGACCTCGTCGGTCCCTTGCAGAAGGCACCTGGGGGCTTCTCGCACCTGCTGGTCGCTATCGACAAATTCTCCAAGTGGATCGAGGTCCGACCCCTAACCAGCATCAGGTCCGAGCAGACGATGGCGTTATTCACCAACATCATCCATCGCTTTGGGGTCCCAAACTCCATCATCACCGACAATGGCACCCAGTTCACTGGGAAGAAGTTCCTGGACTTCTGCGAGGACCACCACATCCATGTGGACTGGGCCACCGTGGCTCACCCCATGACGAATGGGCAAGTGGAGCGTGCCAACGATATGCTTCTGTAGGGACTTAAACCGAGGATCTACAACGACCTCAACAAGTTCGGCAAGCGATGGATGAAGGAACTACCCTTGGTGGTCTGGAGTCTGAGGACGACGCCAAGCCGGTCCACGGGTTTCTCGCTGTTCTTTCTAGTCTATGGGGCCGAGGCTATCCTGCCCACAGACTTAGAATACGGTTCCCCGAGGACAAAGGCGTACGACGACCAAAGCAACCAGGCCAGCCGAGAAGACTCATTGGACCAGCTGGAAGAGGCTCGGGACATGGCCTTACTACACTCGGCGCGGTATCAGCAGTCTCTGCGATGCTACCACGCCCGAGGGGTTCGGCCCCGAGACTTCTAAGTGGGAGACTTGGTACTTCGGCTGCGGCAGGACGCCCGAGGGCGCCACAAGCTTACTCCTCCCTGGGAAGGGTCGTTCATCATCGCCAAGATTTTGAAGCCCGGAACATACAAGCTGGCCAACAATCAAGGCGAGGTCTACAGCAACGCTTGGAACATCCGACAGCTACGTCGCTTTTACCCTTAAGATGTTTTCAAGTCGTTCATATACCTCGTTCTCTTTACATACACAAATAAAGTCTAACCGCCAAGGAAGGGTCAGCCTTGCCTCGGCAAAGCCCGACCCTCCCTCGGGGGCTAGAAGGGGGGAACCCCCTCTACGTCAAAATTTTCCTCGATAAAAGTCTTTCTGCCAGAACGTCTTTCGTGCTTTTCGACTGCTTCGATAGCGGGATCCTGAAAACGACGGAGTACACGTAAGAGGCAAGGCCGACCAAGCCGAGGGACTCCTACGCCTCCGGGATACAGATACCTTGTGAGCACCTAGAGGGGGGGTGAATAGGTGATCCTGTAAACTTCAAAACTTAAGCCACAAAACTTTGATTAAGTGTTAGCACAGTTAATGCCAAGAGGCTAGAGAGAAGATCTTGCACAATATGATAATCACAAGGAGTTTCAACACAGAGAAGACACAGTGATTTATCCCGTGGTTCGGCCAAGTACAAAACTTGCCTACTCCACGTTGTGGCATCCCAACGGACGAGAGTTGCACTCAACTCCTCTCAAGTGATCCAATGATCAACTTGAATACCACAGTGTTATGTTTTCCTTTCAATTTCCCGTTTGCGAGGAATCTCCACAACTTGGAGTCTCTCGCCCTTACACTTGAGATTCACAAAGAAATACGGAGTAAGGGAGGGAAGCAACACACACAAATCCACAGCAAAATGCGCACACACACGGCCAAGAATCGAGCTCAAAAGACTATCCCAAAGTTCTCACTAGAACAGAGCTCGAATCACTTAGAATGACAAACGAATGCGCAAAGACTGAGTGTGGATGATCAAGAATGCTCAAAGGTTGCTTGGTGTTCTCCTCCATGCGCCTAGGGGTCCCTTTTATAGCCCCAAGGCAGCTAGGAGCCATTGAGAGCAAATCTGGAAGGCTGATCTTGCCTTCTGTCGTCGGGCGCACCGGACAGTCCGGTGCACACCGGACACTGTCCGGTGCCCGATTTCCTTCCTTAAACAGCGCAGTCGACCGTTGCTGATCTGGGAGCCGTTGGCGCACCGGACATGTCCGGTGCACACCGGACAGTCCGGTGCCCCCTTCCGACCGTTGGCTTGGCCACGTGTCGCGCGCAGAATCCGCGGCCGACCGTTGGCCCTAGCCGACCGTTGGCTCACCGGACAGTCCGGTGCACACCGGACAGTCCGGTGCACACCGGATAGTCCGGTGAATTTTAGCCGTACGCCGTCGGCGAATTCCCGAGAGTGGCCACTTCGGCCGAGGCAGCCTGGCGCACCGGACACTGTCCGGTGCACCACCGGACAGTCCGGTGCCCCAGACCGAAACAGCCCCTTGGCTGTACACAGCCAACTCTCTTCTCTTCTTCTTCTTCCTGTTTCTAATACTTAGACAAGTATATTAGTACACAAAACCAATGTACTAAGACTTAGAAACATACCTTTGCTTTAGATTTGCACTTTGTTCATTCATGGGCATTGATTCACGTTTAAGCACTTGTGTTGACACTCAATCACCAAAATACTTAGAAATGGCCCAAGGGCACATTTCCCTTTCAATCTCCCCCTTTTTGGTGATTTATGCCAACACAACATAAAGCAACTAGAACAAGTGCAAAATCACTTCAAATAAAACTCAAATTGATTTTGACTCAATTTTGGCATATATGGATCATCCTTTGCCACCACTTGGTTTGTTTTTGCAAATCAAACTCAGATCTCTATCTCTAAGTCAAACACACATGTTGAAGCATAAAGAGAGTCATTCCAAAAGAGATTGATCAAAGATTTCAAAAACTCCCCCTATTTCCCATAATCAACACTTCTCCCCACAAGAAGCCAACTTTTGACAGGAGAGACAATAAGAGACAATAATAGAGTTTTTGACAAAACAAAAACTCTATTCTACTATTTTCAAAATCTCTCAAGTGGTAGCTGATCCATTTATCGCTTTGGCCTCTCAAGTGGTAGCTGATCCATTTATCGCTTTGGCCTTTATTTTCTCCCCCTTTGGCATCAAGCACCAAAACGGGATCGATCTTGGCCCTTTAACCCCATTGCCGCACCAAAATCTTCAATAAGGGTACCAAGAGGCAATAAAAGTCTAAAGATGAACTTGGAATAAGTTACCCTCTCATCGGAGTGCAGTGGAAGTCTTTCATGATCCAAGTCCACCTTTTCCCTTTCAATTCTCCTTCGAGACTAAATCATCAAACTCAAGCACATGGTTAGTCTCGAAAGGGTCAAGTTGTAACACATCTCCCCCTAAACATGTGCATCACTTTGCAACGGACTTGTGAGGTCCAGGGAGTGTTTGTACAACTTGAGCACCACAATAAGCAGCAAAATGCAGAATGAACCTGATCAAGGGCATAAACACATGTATGCTATAATTCAATCCAAGTTCCGCGAATCTAAGACATTTAGCTCACTACGCAGCCTGCAAAAGGTCTTCTCATCTAGAGGCTTGGTAAAGATATCGGCTAGCTGGTTCTCGGTGCTAACATGAAACACTTCGATATCCCCCTTTTGCTGGTGGTCTCTCAAAAAGTGATGCCGGATGTCTATGTGCTTTGTGCGGCTGTGTTCAACAGGATTTTCCGCCATGCGGATAGCACTCTCATTGTCACATAGGAGTGGGACTTTGCTCAGATTGTAGCCAAAGTCCCGGAGGGTTTGCCTCATCCAAAGTAGTTGCGCGCAACACTGACCTGCGGCAACGTACTCGGCCTCAGCGGTGGATAGGGCAACGGAGGTTTGTTTCTTAGAGTTCCATGACACCAGGGACCTTCCTAAGAATTAGCACGTCCCCGATGTACTCTTCCTATCGACCTTACATCCAGCATAGTCGGAGTCTGAGTATCCAACTAAGTCAAAGGTAGACCCCTTTGGATACCAGAGCTCGAAGCAAGGCGTAGCAACCAAATATCTAAGAATTCGCTTTACCGCCACTAAGTGACACTCCTTAGGATCGGATTGAAATCTAGCACACATGCATACGCTAAGCATAATATCCGGTCTACTAGCACATAAGTAAAGCAAAGAACCTATCATTGACCGGTATGCTTTTTGATCAACGGACTTACCTCCTTTGTTGAGGTCGGTGTGTCCGTCGGTCCCCATCGGAGTCTTTGCGGGCTTGGCGTCCTTCATCCCAAACCGCTTTAGCAGATCTTGCGTGTACTTCGTTTGGGAGATGAAGGTGCCGTCCTTGAGTTGCTTCACTTGGAACCCAAGGAAGTAGTTCAACTCGCCCATCATTGACATCTCGAAATTCTGCGTCATCACCCTGCTAAACTCTTCACAAGACTTTTGGTTAGTAGAACCAAATATTATGTCATCGACGTAAATTTGGCACACAAACAAATCACCATCACATGTCTTAGTAAAAAGAGTTGGATCGGCTTTCCCAACCTTGAAAGCATTAGCAATTAAGAAGTCTCTAAGGCATTCATACCATGCTCTTGGGGCTTGCTTAAGTCCATAGAGCGCCTTAGAGAGCTTACACACGTGGTCGGGGTACCGTTCATCCTCGAAGCCAGGGGGTTGCTCCACGTACACCTCCTCCTTGATTGGCCCGTTGAGGAAAGCGCTCTTCACATCCATTTGGAACAACCTGAAAGAATGGTGAGCGGCATATGCTAGCAAGATACGAATGGACTCTAGCCTAGCCACAGGAGCAAAAGTCTCCTCGAAATCCAAACCTGCGACTTGCGCATAACCTTTTGCCACAAGTCGAGCCTTGTTTCTCGTCACCACCCCGTGTTCGTCCTGTTTGTTGCGGAACACCCACTTGGTTCCCACAACATTTTGCTTCGGACGAGGCACCAGCGTCCAAACTTCATTTCTCTTGAAGTTGTTGAGCTCCTCCTGCATGGCCAACACCCAGTCCGGATCTAGCAAGGCCTCCTCTACCCTGAAAGGCTCAATAGAAGAGACAAAGGAGTAATGCTCACAAAAATTAACTAATCGAGATCGAGTAGTTACTCCCTTGCTAATGTCACCCAGAATTTGGTCGACGAGATGATCCCTTTGAATCATCGCTCGAACTTGGGTTGGAGGTGCTGGTTGCGCATCTTCCTCCATCACACGATCATCTTGTGCTCCCCCTTGATCACACGCCTCCTGTTGATGAACCTGTTCATCGTCTTGAGTTGGGGGTAGCACCATAGTTGAGGAAGATGTTTGATCTCGTTCATCGTGTTCCTGTGGCCGCACTTCTCCAATTGCCATGGTTCGTATAGCGGCCGTCGGAACATCTTCTTCATCTACATCATCACAATCAACAACTTGCTCTCTTGGAGAGCCATTAGTCTCATCAAATACAACGTCGCTAGAGACTTCAACCAAACCCGATGATTTGTTGAAGACTCTATACGCCTTTGTATTTGAGTCATAACCTAATAAAAACCCTTCTACAGCTTTGGGAGCAAATTTAGAATTTCTACCCTTCTTCACTAGAATGTAGCACTTGCTCCCAAATACACGAAAGTACGATACATTGGGTTTGTTACCGGTTAGAAGCTCATACGACGTCTTCTTGAGGAGGCGATGAAGGTAGACCCTGTTGATGGCGTGGCAAGCCGTGTTCACGGCTTCCGACCAAAAGCACTCGGGGGTCTTGAATTCTCCTAGCATCGTTCTCGCCATATCGATGAGCGTCCTGTTCTTCCTTTCTACCACACCATTTTGTTGTGGTGTGTAGGGAGCGGAGAACTCGTGCTTTATCCCTTCCTCCTCAAGGAACTCCTCCACTTGAAGATTCTTGAACTCGGACCCGTTGTCGCTCCTTATCTTCTTCACCTTGAGCTCAAACTCATTTTGAGCTCTCCTGAGGAAGCGCTTGAGGGTCCCTTGGGTTTCAGACTTATCCTGCAAAAAGAACACCCAAGTGAAGCGGGAAAAGTCATCAACAATAACTAGACCATACTTACTCCCTCCTATGCTCAGATAGGCGACGGGTCCGAAGAGGTCCATATGCAGCAGCTCCAGGGGTCTTGAAGTGGTCATCACATTCTTGCTGTGATGTGCTCCTCCCACTTGTTTACCTGCTTGACAAGCTGCACAAGGTCTATCCTTTTCGAATTGCACGTTAGTCAAACCTATCACGTGTTCTCCCTTTAGAAGCTTGTGAAGGTTCTTCATCCCCACATGTGCTAAGCGGCGATGCCACAGCCAGCTCATGCTAGTCTTAGCTATTAAGCATGCATCTAGACCGGCCTCTTCTTTTGCAAAATCAACTAAATAGAGTTTGCCGTCTAATACACCCTTAAAAGCTAGTGAACCATCACTTCTTCTAAAGACCGACACATCTACATTTGTAAATAGACAGTTATATCCCATATGACATAATTGACTAACAGATAGCAAATTATATCCAAGACTCTCTACTAAAAATACATTGGAGATAGAATGCTCATTAGAAATTGCAATTTTACCTAACCCTTTTACCTTGCCTTGATTCCCATCACCGAATATAATTGAATCTTGGGAATCCTTATTCTTGACGTAGGAGGTGAACATCTTCTTCTCCCCCGTCATATGGTTTGTGCATCCGCTGTCGATAATCCAGCTTGAACCCCCGGATGCATAAACCTGCAAGGCAAATTTAGGCTTGGGACTTAGGTACCCAACTCTTGTTGGGTCCTACAAGGTTAGTGCAAATTTCCTTAGGGACCCAAATGCAAGTTTTGTCTCCCTTGCATTTTGCCCCTAACTTCCTAGCAACTATTTTCCTATCCTTTCTACAAATAGCAAAGGAAGCATTTAGTGCATGATAAATTGTAGAAGGTCCATTCATAACTTTTCTAGGAACATTAACAACATTTCTCCTAGGCATATTATGAACAACATTTCTCCTATCAACATTTCTATCATGCACATAGGAAGAACTAGAAGCAAACATGACATCAAAATCATCATAAGCATTAAAACTCCTATAAGCATTTCTAGTTTGTCTCCTATCATGGTACATAAAAGCATGGTTCTTTTGCACACTACTAGCCATAGGGGCCTTCCCTTTCTCCTTGGCGGAGATGGGAGCCTTATGGCTTGTCAAGTTCTTGACTTCCCTCTTGAAGCCAAGCCCATCCTTAATTGAGGGGTGTCTACCAATTGTGTAGGCATCCCTTGCAAATTTTAGTTTATCTAAGTCACTCTTGCTAGTCTTAAGTTGGGCATTAAGACTAGCTACTTCATCATTTAATTTAGAAATGCACTCTAGGTGTTCACTACAAGCATCAACATTAAAGTCTTTACACCTAGTGCAAATCACAACATGTTCTACACAAGATGTTAATTTACTAGATTTTTCTAGCTTAGCATTTAAATCATCATTTATGCTCTTTAAGCTAGAAATTGTCTCATGGCAAGAAGATAATTCACAAGAAAGCATTTCATTTCTCTTAACTTCTAAAGCATGGGATTTTTGTGCTTCTACAAATTTGTCATGCTCTTCATATAAAAGGTCCTCTTGTTTTTCTAGTAATCTATTCTTGTCATTCAAGGCATCAATCAACTCATTAATCTTATCAATTTTAGATCTATCTAATCCCTTGAATAAGCATGAGTAATCTATCTCATCATCATCACTAGACTCATCCTCACTAGAAGAAGCATAAGTGGAGTCTCGAGTACTCACCTTCTTCTCCCTTGCCATAAGGCATGTGTGACGCTCGTTGGGGAAGAGGGGTGACTTGTTGAAGGCGGTGGCGGCGAGTCCTTCATTGTTGGAGTCGGAGGAGCAATCTGAATCCCACTCCTTTCCGATGTGTGCCTCGCCCTTGGCCTTCTTGTAATTCTTCTTCTTTTCCCTCTTGTTCCCCTGTTCCTGGTCACTATCGTTATCGGGGCAGTTAGCGATAAAATGACCAATCTTACCGCACTTGAAGCATGAGCGCTTCCCCTTTGTCTTGGTCTTGCTTGGCTGCCCCTTGTGACCTTTTAGCACCGTCTTGAAGCGTTTGATGATGAGAGCCATCTCTTCATCATTAAGTCCGGCCGCCTCAATTTGTGCCACCTTGCTAGGTAGCGCCTCCTTGCTTCTTGTTGCCTTGAGAGCAAGGGGTTGATGCTCGTTGATCGGTCCATTCAAGGCGTCGTCCACGTATCTTGCCTCCTTGATCATCATCCGCCCGCTTACGAATTTTCCGAGTACCTCCTCGGGCGTCATCTTCGTGTACCTGGGATTCTCACGAATATTGTTCACGAGATGAGGATCAAGAACGGTAAATGACCTTAGCATTAGGCGGACGACGTCATGGTCCGTCCATCGCGTGCTTCCGTAGCTCCTTATTTTGTTGATAAGGGTCTTGAGCCGGTTGTATGTTTGGGTTGGTTCCTCGCCCCTTATCATTGCAAACCTTCCAAGCTCGCCCTCCACCAACTCCATTTTAGTGAGCATGGTGATGTCGTTCCCCTCGTGAGAAATCTTGAGGGTGTCCCATATCTGCTTGGCATTGTCCAAGCCGCTCACCTTATTGTACTCGTCCCTGCACAAAGAGGCTAGCAACACAGTAGTAGCTTGTGCATTTTTATGAATTTGTTCGTTAATAAACATAGGACTATCCGAGCTATCAAATTTCATTCCATTCTCTACAATCTCCCATATGCTTGGATGGAGAGAGAATAAATGACTACGCATTTTGTGACTCCAAAATCCGTAGTCCTCCCCATCAAAGTGTGGAGGTTTGCCGAGAGGAATGGAAAGCAAATGCGAATTCGAACTATGTGGAATACGAGAATAATCAAATGAAAAGTTCGAATTGACCGTCTTCCTGTAGTCGTTGTCATCGTCCTTTTGGGAAGAGGAAGATTCGTCGCTGTCGTAGTAGACAATCTCCTTGATGCGCCTTGTCTTCTTCTTCTTCCCATCTTTTCGTCTATGACCCGAGCTCGAGTCGTTTGACTTGTCATCCTTTGGCTCGTTGACGAAGGACTCCTTCTCCTTATCGTTGATCACGATTCCCTTCCCCTTAGGATCCATCTCTTCGGGCGGTTAGTCCATTTCTTGAAGAGAACGGCTCTAATACCAATTGTGAGCACCTAGAGGGGGGGTGAATAGGTGATCCTGTAAACTTCAAAACTTAAGCCACAAAACTTTGATTAAGTGTTAGCACAGTTAATGCCAAGTGGCTAGAGAGAAGATCTTGCACAATATGATAATCACAAGGAGTTTCAACACAGAGAAGACACAGTGATTTATCCCGTGGTTCGGCCAAGTACAAAACTTGCCTACTCCACGTTGTGGCGTCCCAACGGACGAGAGTTGCACTCAACTCCTCTCAAGTGATCCAATGATCAACTTGAATACCACAGTGTTATGCTTTCCTTTCAATTTCCCGTTTGCGAGGAATCTCCACAACTTGGAGTCTCTCGCCCTTACACTTGAGATTCACAAAGAAATACGGAGTAAGGGAGGGAAGCAACACACACAAATCCACAGCAAAATGCGCACACACACGGCCAAGAATCGAGCTCAAAAGACTATCCCAAAGTTCTCACTAGAACAGAGCTCGAATCACTTAGAATGACAAACGAATGCGCAAAGACTGAGTGTGGATGATCAAGAATGCTCAAAGGTTGCTTGGTGTTCTCCTCCATGCGCCTAGGGGTCCCTTTTATAGCCCCAAGGCAGCTAGGAGCCGTTGAGAGCAAATTTGGAAGGCTGATCTTGCCTTCTGTCGTCGGGCGCACCGGACAGTCCAGTGCACACCGGACACTGTCCGGTGCCCGATTTCCTTCCTTAAACAGCGCAGTCGACCGTTGCTGATCTGGGAGCCGTTGGCGCACCGGACATGTCCGGTGCACACCGGACAGTCCGGTGCCCCCTTCCGACCGTTGGCTTGGCCACGTGTCGCGCGCAGAATCCGCGGCCGACCGTTGGCCCTAGCCGACCGTTGGCTCACCGGACAGTCCGGTGCACACCGGACAGTCCGGTGAATTTTAGCCGTACGCCGTCGGCGAATTCCCGAGAGTGGCCACTTCGGCCGAGGCAGCCTGGCGCACCGGACACTGTCCGGTGCACCACCGGACAGTCCGGTGCCCCAGACCGAAACAGCCCCTTGGCTGTACACAGCCAACTCTCTTCTTTTCTTCTTCTTTCTGTTTCTAATACTTAGACAAGTATATTAGTACACAAAACCAATGTACTAAGACTTAGAAACATACCTTTGCTTTAGATTTGCACTTTGTTCATTCATGGGCATTGATTCACGTTTAAGCACTTGTGTTGACACTCAATCACCAAAATACTTAGAAATGGCCCAAGGGCACATTTCCCTTTCATACCTCACTCATCACCTTCTGCGATAAGTAACTCACGCTCGGATAAGCGATTCTGCTGCCGAACAAGTCTTAACGCTCGAAAACTTTTCTGCCAGAACGATTTTCGTGCCTTCTCGACTATATCGATAACAGAATCCTACGAACAAGTAAGAGTACACGTAAGCGGCGAGGCCGACCGAGCCGAGGGACTCCTACGCCTCCGGGATATGGATACCTCACTCATCACCTCCCGCGAAAAGTAACTCTCGCTCAGATAAACGATTCTGCTACCGACGAACAAGTCCTGATACTCGAAACAAGAGGAAAGGAAACGCAGCTTTATAACACGACAATAATATGTTTGGGCCTCGGTGGCCGCAAAAAACATACGCATACTACAGACAAACTATCCCTGCAGGTTCAGACATCAACAGAGGGAGCAACAGCACCCTCGGCGTCATTTCCGCCTTCGGCGGGATCTGGCCCGGCCTCGGACGGCGACACGGGCGGAAGGATCTCCACCTCGAAGGAGGACGCCAGCATCGCGCTTGGGCCATCGCAGCCAAGGTCTCCTCCAGGGTCCCGGCCCGAGCAGACACCTCGACCGGCCGCTCCATAGCCTCAGCCAACTGTCCCCCGAGGACATCAGCCCGGCTCATGGCCTCGGTAGTGTGACTCCGGGGTTGGTCCCGCTGGCGGACGACCTGGCCAAGCTCCAACTGTCGCTGCTGCACCTCCTCGACCTGGGAAGCCACCTGCTTCTAGGTCGACAAAGCTTCTTCTAGAGCCGACTCCGCCTCTGTCCACGCCGACACTGCTGCCTCCGGCTCCGGCTCATCGTAGAGCAACCGAGGGTTCTGTAACTGAGCAAGGGAAGCCTTAAGCGGCAAGGCAACTCACGCTCGGTTAAGCAACCGAGGGACTCCTACGCCTCCGGGATACAGATACCTCACTCGTCACCTTCCGCGCAGGGCAACTCACGCTCGGTTAAGTGGTTCAGCTAGCCGACAGGCGAGTCCTAGTGCTCGAAATGAGGAAGAAACACGGTATTACACTCAAATACCCAGATGTTCAGGCCTCGACAGCCACAATGAACAAACATCGGCACTCAAGGTGCCATTACAAACGGAACTCCGGTTCCACTCCCGCGGGTATGAACAACCTCCACATTGGAGGGCTTGCGGGATGACAAACTTCGGGTGGCTTGCCGCCGACCACTGCAGCAGCAACAACGACCTCCGTCTCGGACGGCAAGACAGCAGCAGTGATGGCCCCAGGGCGAACGCTACCGCTGGAAGGCCCTCGTTCACGTCCCCTCGTGGGGGACGAGAACCAGCCATTAAAGCCAAAGAGTCGGAGGCCCGGAGCGCAGGTGGCGTTGACAGTGTCGTCGGCAGAGAAACCCTCTCCGGCTGCCACCACCTCAGCACCGACGACAATGGCCACCTGCCCACCAACACCACACCAGCGAGCGACGGCCGCCCCCAAAGCGCACCGGCAGGTCCTCACTCCCGTTCTCGCTACAAGAACGGTAACGGGACCGTCCCATAACACGAGTACCGCCCTTGCGGCGTACGACGTGTTGTGCGACCCCCCGGTGCATCCGGCCACAGTCACCCGGATGGAGGACGGAATGCTGCACCCTGGCCAGGCAGCAGCAGTTCGCCTTCCCCCGCATGGCTGGAGGACGCCTCCTCCGCATAGCTGGAGGATGGTTTCCTCCCCCGGATGCCGGAGGAAGAGGCGGGTCGCCGGCCCACGCGGAGGCAGGCCCCGACTTGCCCCGCCCTCCTCCCCAGCTCGGGTGATGAAGATCCTTGAAGCTGAGGGCGGGGCAGAGGTCGCAGCCCGGCTTGCTTCTCCCCACCATCAAACTGGTGGTCACCATCCTGGGTGACCATCGGTGAGGGAATGCAGCCGGGCTGCCTGATGAAAATCCTTGAAGCCGAGCGATGGCTGAAGGGTGCCAACCTCCGTGAGGTTGCGCTCTTCCAACAACAAGACGAAGGCAACGCGGGCACTCCCCATCCGTGGGCATGGAAGGTGGAAGGGCGCAATGCATGAGGGGAGTGTGAAGGCATGGCTACCGCCCGGGGGATCGATCCCTTTTTAAAGGCGGCTCTCCCCACTCGCGTCCTCAGGCGTCACGGACTAAGTCTTCACCGACGTGCTCCAGGGTCCTCCCTCTACGACACAGGGGCTGGGTCCCACACGTCATGCAAGCTAACCCGGAACGGAAGAAGCCAAACCGCCGCACGCGGAGCATGTAACCGCCCCGCGGTTACAAGCACTCCTCCATCCTCGCCGAAACCAGCGGTTGAAAGGACGGACTGACATGCAGGTGGCGCGCAACCGCACCACGGGGACGCACCCCTTCAACTTCGTCGCATCCAGCATGGAGGCCCAGGCCCACACGTCATGTAACCAGCGCGCCGGTTACTACGTGCGAGAAACTGCACCGCCACTTGCGCCAATGTCGCGCCTTCTCGACTGCAGAACTAGTGTCGCGATTCGAGGCAACCCTGCGCATGGCCCAACAATGCCAATCGAGCATATCGGTCACGGGTCAGTCAACCGCGGGAGGAGGCGCGACGGTCGATATGGCCAAAAGTGGGCCGGCAGTAATGGCGGCAGCAGGCGAGCGGAAGCAGCAGTCAAATCGTCTGCAGGCTCACATCCCCTCCTGGAGCAGCAGGGGAGCCCTCTCCCACGGTGTGAAGACGACGCTCCCATGTTCCATTCCTCGAACGGCTCACGCAACGACCACCCCGCAAACCACCCGTCCCGTCGCATTAACTCTGCGGCAGGGCAAGCGACACCTTTAGCAGGCGAAGCGGGTGTCAAAAAAGGTGTGCCACACCATTTAAAATTCATATCCTTTTCTTCTTCCCCTTTCTCTCTCTTGCTACAGGGACCGGGAAAGGGGATATTTCGAAAGGGATCCTTCTCCGCGAAGGAAGCGAGCCCTGAGCCCTCCTACTGATCAGGGGTTAGAAGGCTGGCCCCTCGGAAGGGTTCGACAGCCGCCCTAGAGCACTCAGGCTTCAAGCTCATTACTGATCAGGGGTTCGAAGGCTGGCCCCTCGGAAGGGTTCGATAGCCGCCCCAGAGCACTCGGGCTTCGCGCCCACTACTGATCAGGGGTTCGAAGGCTGGCCCCTCGGAAGGGTTCGACAGCCGCCTCAGACCACGCAGAGCGAGGGATGACTCTGGGTACGTCCGATACATGGCCGAGGCTCGGGCTACGCTCCCGAGGTACCCTAGGACATTTCCGAGACCAGCAGGAGCGATTTTGTAACGGAATCCCATCGGAGGGAGGCATCGAGCCCTTGGACCCTATCGAACGGGACCGGGTCCAGCAAATCACCTGCAGGTACTTTTGGAGCGCGCCTCTGGGCCACAAGCCGACCCTTATCGAACGGGGCACGGGCGTCCACTCGGATCACCCGTTAGCAACTCACTGGAGACACCATGTTCGGCGCCCTCCGAGGGCAACATGGTGCTTTCCCCCCTTCCTCCTTGCGAAAAAGCGACGAAGGGGTGTATGATAAAAGTCGAGACAGTCCTTGATCGTCGTCTCGCTCCGTGCAGAGGCTCGGGGGCTGCTCTTGCAAACCCGGCTACGGCCAAACCGTTGACAGCGTCAACAAACCAGCCTGAAAACTCGGAACCTGACCACGCACCCGGGCTACAATCAGATCGCATGAGGGAACAACCAGACCGGCCGAAGCATCACGAAAGGCATTAAGACCTCAGAGGAGTCAAACCACTCCTCCGAGGCCTCGGGGGCTACACCCGGCGGGTGCGCTCGCGCGCACCCACCGGAACAAAGTGTAAACAAGAAAGGCCAGTCCCCTCGCAAAAAAGTGCGACAAAGCCTCCAAGCGAGTACCAACACTCCCTTTGAGGCTCGGGGGCTACTATCGGGTACCGTAATTAGGGGTACCCCCAACACTCCTAAACATGGCTGGTAACCACCATCAGCACAAGCTGCAGAGACTGATGGGCGCAATTCAAGTTAAGGCTTCGTCTACTCAAGGGACGTGATCTCGCCTCGCCCGAGCCCAGCCTCGGGCAGGAATAGTAGTCCCAGGCGAATTCGCGCCTCGCCCGAGGGCCTCCTCAAGCAACGGGCGCAACCTCGACTCGCCCAAAGCCCAGCTCGGGCAGGCTTCGTTGTGAAGCAACCTTAGCCAAATCGCCTCACCAACCGACCGTATCGCAGGCGCATTCAATGCGAGGATCGCTTGACACCTTATCCTGACACACGTGCCTCAGTCGACAAGGTCGAAGTGACCGCAGTCACTTCGCCCTTCCACTGACCGACCTAACAGGAAGACAGCGCCGCTCGCCCCTCTCTGACTGTTGTGCCACCTGCCAGGGTGAGACTGACAACGGCTAAGTCCAGCCTCAGGCGCAACAGGAAGTCTCCGCCTCGTCCGACCCCAGGGCTCGGCCTCAACCTCGACCTCGGAAGGTGGTCTCCGCCTCGCCCGACCCCAGGGCTCGACCTCAACCTCGACCTCGGGAGGAATCGCGCCCTCGCCCAACCCCGACCTCGGCCTCAGGAGGAGTCACCGCCTCGCCCGACCTTAGGCTCGGACTGACCGCGCCACGGGGGATACATCATTACCCTACCCCTAGCTAGCTCAGGCTACGGGGGAACAAGACCGGCGTCCCATCCAGGCTCGCCCCGGTAACAGATAATGATGGCTCCCCGCGTGCGTCCATGACGACGGTGGTTCTCAGCCCCCTACGGAAGCAAGGAGACGTCAGCAAGGTCCCAACAACCCCGACGGTTGTGCTTCTACAGGGCTCAAGCGCTCCTCCGACGGCCACGACACCGCTTGCACAGGGCTTTGGCACCTCTCTGCCGGACACGTTAGCGCATAGCTACACCCCCATTGTACACCTGGATCCTCTCCTTGCATCTATAAAAGGAAGGTCCAGGGCCCCCATGCGGGAAGGGTGGTCGCGCGGGAGGACGGGCTGACGGACAGGCTCTCTCTCTCCCTCGCGAACGCTTGTAACCCCTACTGCAAGCGCACCCCCTCTAGCGCAGGATAACACGAGCCGCGGTTTTCCCCCTTGTGTTCCATCTCGCGCCAACCCATCTGGGCTGGGACACGCAGCGACAATTTTTACTCGTTGGTCCAGGGATCTCCCGGGGTCGAAACGCCGACATATACAGTTTCTTCGTTGTCTCTCGTATTGGAAAAACTAATCATGAGGCTGAGGATACCGGATGCACATACACTTATATTTTTTCAATTAACCCTTAAAGACTCCTCAAGTGACATTATATTAAATAGGGTTATACACACCTTAGCCTATTCATTTGGCTTTAATCCGTACCGGCTTCTATTGCTTCTATAATGTTTTTGTCTCTATAGATTATAGCTGCAGCAGTTCAAAAAGACGGCTTTCCAAGCATAAGAGACAATTAAGGCTAAGAAATTGTATAATACAACCATAATCATTTGAATTATAAATACAATAAAAGATTGTACATGTAGAGTCGTGTAGAAATAGACACTTGACGGTAAGCTCAGTTATTGTATTCTTTCAAGCTTGATTCTTATATATTTTTTTTCAATTAATCTTGTAGATCTCTATTATATTGGGTTGTACATATCTCTAAAACTGGGAAAGAAAAGCACTGACATGCATGCTCATCCACACGGTCTTCCGAGTTGCGTGTACCACAAAACATGTCTCAAAGTTAAAGGAAACGCACCTGCCCATGTGTCCGTCCGTCCACGGTCCACCCCGAGCTTGAATCTGAGGACAGGAAGAGCAACGGTGGTTGCTGATTTCTGGTTAGGTTTGGCGGCAATCTTATCGCTTCCTAACTACTACCGTTTCTTTTGCTTTCATCTTCGCACAGGTGTGATTTGTTGGAGCGGCCTGTTGCCGTCAACCGATGCGTCGGTTGCATTTGCATGCATGGCCCTCTCGCTTATGTCCACGACGTGGCTGCACGCACTAACGCACACGCTCCTAATTCCATCGCGTGTCATCATGCGCTCGGATTACTCAGATTCAATTGAGATTTTACTTTAATCGAAAACAAACCAATGTTTTATTAAAAAATGCACTCGATTTTAAACGGAATTTCTAAACCGAGCTTAGGCCCTGATTCGAACCTCTAAAACTAATAATGACTAATCAAATAATAAATCAACTAGTTGTTAGTTATATATACCTCTCAAGTAGATATTAGTTAGTTGCTTCAACTTAGCTAATAACTTGTTAGCTAACTTGCACATGTTTCGTAATCTTTCTAAGTTTATTATAGAATTTAGCAATATTATTCTTTCAATGTTAGATGATATACTGATATGTTTATATGGATAGCGAAACACCTATAGTGATCTTATCAATTTTGATATATATATATATATATATATATATATATATATATATATATATATATATATATATATATATATATATATATATATATATATTGTTGGCTTAATCTATGACTTTTAGAGGTGCTTAGTGTCATAGAGATAAGGTGTGTATAAGCTAGGGTTATGCTAAGTACGCTCTGACATACCCCACGCTAACGCTAATGTATACATTATATATGTAAATATATTTATAGAAAGAATAAAACATATTTTAAAATATTCAACATAGAAAGAATATTGTGCTAATTGTTTTGTAGCACCTATCTAACAAAGTTTTAAGATGACCTACTGAATGGACAATACAATTATAAAATCGACAATCCAACATTCGACCACTCATATTCTTCGATGAATGGGACTTTGTGAGATGCCACTGGATGCTAGACTACTAGGTGTAGACTTAAGTCAAGACATTGATTATGTCTCTTAGATTAGAAGGCCTCAGCTAAAAAGTTAGATAAATCTCGTTTTCATGCCTACACTATATTTTGTAAATTATTAGTATATCTTTTCATCTATTTTATATTATAGTTTGTGAATATTTTTAACTTATTTTTAAAATTTAAGACTTATTATAGTTTAAAATTTAATCTTTAAATATAAGATTTATTGTGTAATTTAGTGTACGCATGCTAAATAATGTTCGAATTTTAAGATTGTACAAATGGTTTGATCAAAATAGTTTGATTAAATGTATATGTAAATTTTAGCTCGCATATTCTATAGTAAAATTCTGGATACGCCACTGTATGTATATGTTTTCTGCTAATCCAATCTCAATCTTTCAAAAATGTGTGACTTCATCGATCTTGAGTAGTAGTTTCAAAAAACCTTTAGACATAGATTTTGAAATTAAATATAATACATGATCTAAGGCTTTGTCCAGCAGCTCCCGTATACCATCGCGGACGCGCGTTTTAGGGGATCGGGAGGCACTGTAGCTCCATCCAGCAGATTGCGGATACGATCGCAAAAAAGGTATCACCTCCCCTCCCATATGGGTACCCTCTATCTTATGCCCCCGTTTTTCGCCATCTACTGGAACATACCATGTTTTCCGTAATGGCGACATCTCGCATTCGCAACCGCGACTGCTGGATGTAGCCTAAGATATGTTGATTCCCAAATGAATTAAATGCTTCCAATGAAATATGCAAATTGGATGTAACCGTTTTTCAAGTTTTTTAAAAAGAAAACACACTTTCAAGTCAAAGTATTGCATAGGAAGACTTCCAACGCGAAAGGGACGATGACCACTTTCGGTGCAAGGGAGACTACCCATCATGTCTTGTCCGGAAGCACCTGACCACCTTACACTAGGCTTGTCTTGGCCTTTTGTCGATGTGATTGATCCTTGATGTCCTTCAAATAGTCGAATTGGACATGGATATCTTTAGCATCCTTTGGATTGTAGTTGCCTCATTTGACACACGCAGCATCAAGCGATCAGAGAGCTATAAATGTGTTAGCCATGCATAGAAATCCATGGGCCCTCTTGATCATGGCACATGAGAGTCTTGTTAGGTTAGTATGGCCTAGGATGATTTAGCTCAAAGCAACTAGGGTTGGGGCCAACTTGGTCTGAGTGAGTGGGTTAGTTCTCGCGTGGATCAATTTAAGGTTGGAGGGCGACCTGCACAAGATAACTATTTCTATGTTTGCTTGAGGCGACCGAGATCATGGTCGAACTAGTAAGGATGACTAGGTCAATGCCGCTCGAGGCGACCTGGGTTGGTATTAGACTTGGTCGGGGTGACCGTGGTTGGGGCCACTCGAGGCAACTAAGGTCGGGGCAACTAGGTCGGGGTTGCTATGATCAGGTCGACTTCTTAGGGATGACAAGGTCGGAGCCAACTTGGTCAGGACTGATTTGATTGGGGTGACCAGGTAAGGGACGACTTGGTTGGAATGACCATATCATGGCTGACTAGACTATCTTTGGTCTGGATCAAGTTTTGTGCTAGTTATTTGTGAGCTTTTGGGCTGTCTTGAGGTACCTTTGGTATGGGCACACGTCATCACTACTCACTTATGTTAGTAGTTTGCTAATATGGTAGTTACTTATGTTAGTAGTTTGCTAGAGTTGTAGTTGTAGTTGTAACTACTTTTGTCACTTGTTTTTTTAGCTATAGTAGTCCTTGATGGTAGTAGCTCTTATGTTGTGCTTGTGACTAGATTTACAGACCAAAGATACTAGAATTGAGTATGAAACTTGTTTGTGAGGAAGAGTCCTAGTTC
The DNA here is from genome assembly GCF_902167145.1 of Zea mays. Lineage (NCBI taxonomy): Eukaryota > Viridiplantae > Streptophyta > Magnoliopsida > Poales > Poaceae > Zea > Zea mays. The sequence continues at coordinate 164,720,635 of NC_050100.1, read as the reverse complement.
AAGTAGAGGATATTTGGATATGTTGTTTTTACTAATCTCTTTGCGCTAGTATTAATGAAGTTTGTAGGGGGGGGAATAGACTATTCATCTCTTTCTAGCTATTTAGGATACGATGAGGCGACTTGCCTCGCAACCACGCAACTCCATGGTTAGATCTAGGCGTTTTAGCTAAATTAATCAATAAGAACGGGGTCCCATATCATTCTAAGTTAGAATGAACTAGTTCGTTGCCTGTACCTTATTACAGTTTCTATATATATCATATAGATAGACATTGATTAAGTTAAATATTTATTCAAACATGATTATATTTTAAAAAATTTAAATTATTAGTCTATATATATTAATAATATCCATCACATATAGAACATAAATGTAGATCAGTTGTGGTGGTAAAGCCAGCGCTTGGTACCGTGTGACCAGTGTTCGAAACTTCGAATTCTAGTTGTAGCACCTATATTTTGCCAGTGTGGAGTCACACACAAGCGTGTCCGAGGGCGGACGTGACGTAGAAGGAACTTTAGGCCCTGTTTGGTTTCTTTAGTCACTAGACTAAGAGTATCTCCAATAGTTATGTAAACAACTCCTTAAATATAAATTTAAAAGTTTTCGGGAAAAACTCTTCTCCAATGGTTATGTAAAGCAGGTCCTTAAATTTACAGACTCCCTACAAAACTCAATTTCATCCCTACATTTATGAACCTCGTTGGAACTCCCTAAATCAATGTTGGTTATAAATCCATCGCGAAAACCATATTTCGGCTACTGTTTTGTGTCGTCCTACCATCCTATTGACCACAAATATATCTTCAGTGCCATGTGTTGTCTTCGTGCCGTCGCCGCGACCTTCTAGTTTTTTCATCGACAATTTCGACCTTTCAAGATATTAAAGATATTATGGAAGGTTGTTGATGTGCTAGCTCAATTAAAAATAGAAAGCGTGCTCACTCACTTTTTTGTTGATATGAATAATTTTAAAAATTAGAACCAATAAATAGAGAAATGTTGGAGCACACACATTTTTCTACTCCTTAAAGTGATTTAGCAACTTCTTAAATCTGTAATTTAGGGTGCTAAATTTACATAACTATTGGAGATGCTCTAAGATCCCGTTTGGTTTGAGGTAACTAAAATTTAGTCACTTTTAGTCTCTAAAGAAGCAAACATGGTGACCAAAGTTGGGTGACTAAACTTTAGTTCTTTAGTCACTAAGGGGTGACTAAAAAGGACTAAAGTAGTATTTTTACTTTATTTGTCCTCTCCACTTTCTTCTTATAGCAAACATCCATTAATTAATAGGGGTAAAATAGTTATTATTCACAGCAATTAATACTCTTTAGTCCGATTTAGTCACTGAAACCAAACATGGTATTTTAGTGACTAAACTTTAGACAGGGATGAAAGTGTTAATCCGAACTGTTAGAATAAATTTAATATTTTAAAATATATATGTATAAAACTTGATGTTAATCTTTTATTATGTTATCAAGCACATTAGTACAAATATAAATAAAATATTATATAAGTTGTTTTATGTATTATTTGCTCCCTACAACACAAAAAGTTAAAAAAATTACCGAATTTGTTTCCGAATCCATACCGAAGTTTATATCTATTATTTGAGAAAATGTAGGATGAATTTGAGGTTTACCTTTTATGAATCTTAATAAGCTGGATGTTAAAAACAAGAATACAAATTTATATTGTATATTCTATATCCTATTTATTCGCAATCAAAGAAAAAACTGATTACCGAATAAATACCGTTTCCGACCGTTTTCATCCCTAACTTTAGTCACTAAAATTTAGTCTAGTGACTAAGGGAACCAAACAGGGCCTAAAGTCACTAAATTTTTAGTGACTAAAGTTTAGTCGCTAAAGTACCCCGTTTGGTTCCAGTGACTAAACCGGACTAAAGAACATTAATTGTTGTGAATAATGACTGTTTTACCCCTATTAATTAATGGATGTTTGCTATAAGAAGAAAATGAAGAGAGCAAATAAGGTAAAAATACTACTTTAGTTCCTTTTAATCACCAGTCACTTCACTTTAGTCACCATGTTTGCTTCTTTAGGGACTAAACTTTAATCAGCCCAAACCAAACGGGGCCTCAATTCTCAAAGCCAAAATAGGACTCGAATGTAGTTGCTATTGATTGATTGATGGAGTTACTTTTAGCACTTTTGCCCAGAGAGGAATATCTAAAAATCAGAATATCTTGCAATTTGAATCAATGCGAGTGAAGCAAAAAGAGCATTTTAGTACTTTATCCATTTAAACTTATAAGTTATTTCTTTTTTTGAGAGTTAAAACATATCAGGTTTTTTAAAAATAGGAGGAATCCTCAAAGCCAAAATATAGGACTCTGTTTTAGTTGCTGTTGATAGAGTTATTTTTAGCACCTTTGACAGTTTGGCTAGCGAGAAGTATCTAAAAAATTCAAAACATGTTACTGTTTGAAATAATGCTAATGAAACGAAAAATTAAAGTATTTTAGTAGTTTATTCATTTAAACTTATAAGTTGTTTTAACCTTTTTAGAGATTTAAAACATCTCAAGTTTCCAAAAAAATAATATAAAAATTAATGGCTCTAATTGCTACACAATAAATAATGAATATATAATAATACTTATGTGTCATCATAAGTACTGTTATTTTTATTTTATAAATTTAGTTAGATTAAAATATTTTATTTTTATAATGTCCGAATAAACTTGTAATTTAAGAACGGAGGAAGCATAGAAAACGTGGTAGACCCATATGCGGTGGGTGGATTGGGACCGGGGGACGGCTGGGTCTCACTCTCACTCCGCTTTTATTCATTCTTCACACATGTCGCGCAGAGAGGCCTCTTGCGATTCCCTGCTGCGCTAGTTCCCGTGGCACAGCCTGAGATCGCTGAGTTGTCCACTGTATCGGCGTCAAACCGATTGTTATCTCGGCCGCTGGACCGCGACACGTCTGCAACACGGGACGGTGCACCAACAACCCCGGCGCAGTGGATCCGGCGCGTGGCTTCTGGTGCCGGTGCAGCGTCCGGGTCAGACTTGGAGGCATGCCTGTCCGGTTGGACCGTCGGATTGGCAGAGTCCAGCGAGAGCACGAGCAGTGTTGAGCATACCCCTATCGCTTTCGAGCCTAGTTTCTAGTAGACTAGTAGTACGATGCTGAAATTGTTAAAAATTGTCACGCATTTTATATCACACTTTTCTAATGTTAGACGTTTAAATTTTATACCACAGTTTATTACCACTAAAGAAATTGTCAGAATTTTACAAATCATCAACGAGTAGGACATGCGTAAAATAAAAAAACTTGTCACAACTATGGTTATAAAACAAATAGAATAGTCAAACTTAACTAATCTTAGACGTGACAAATCGTGGCAATTAAGACAGCCAAACAAACCGACCTTAATCTCTCTCTCTCGGTAACGAAGGCATAAAAAATTAATAAAGGTGTTTGGCGATAAATAAGTTTAGCCTATCGCCGAAATTGTGCGCCGCCTAACTAAAGTCTGTTTGACACTTATGTGCCGAGGAAATAGGGAGAGATCACGTTGAGATTTTGCCGGGGAATGGGCCCCTGAGGCCTCGTTCGGCTGTTTGGGAATTTTTTCCATTCTGGTTTATTTCTTCACATGGATTGGGTGAATCCAAACCTTTCACCCAATTCTTTGTGGAATTAAATCCTAAAACCAATCAATCAATATTTGTTCGTTTATTCCCTATGGATTATTTACCAAAACCCAAACAACTATGTTTCTTCGTTTACTCCATGTGGATTAAACCCCAAACTCAAAAACCAACACAAGCCAATAAAAAACACAATTTTTGATCCAGGTTTATGAAATATAGAATGATCTGTTCGTAGGCATGCACACATTGAATGCTCTATGAAACACATTTTTTTCTTTCACAAACCTATACAGCATATCACTCTCTCTGAAATTTAAGCATGCATGTAATATGATTCTCAGTACATATCTCTTTTTCAAAATAAACATACAGATCAATTAAAAAACACAGAATAACATAATTCAGCATCCAATGATCAAATATTTCTGGAACGGTAACATGTTGTCTTCAAATGGTACCAACATCAAACCTAAAGATGCATCAACTATTAGGACATGACTTGACTTTCTCATCCTTGGACCCTAGAACAAAATTAGGCAAATGAGATCAGTGCATAGATTATTTCAGACAGGTGATCTGACTTTGAATGACACTAATGTAATCAGTGCATAGATGACTTTGAAAATGTAAGGTTCCATTCTAAATGATACCCTACAATTCTTAATATGTCCTTCAAGTAGCTCTCGGACCTTTTCCTTCCCGGTCATCGCTGATGTATGCCTCAATTTCTTTTTACTATGTACAAGATAGCCCAAGAGATATAGGGAAGGGAGAATCAAAAGGAAGAGGTCATCATCATCATCCTCCTTCCTCCTAATGTGATCTCTATTGCTCATGTCCATAGCAAAATTAAAAATAGCATCAAGAGACAAGGAAAACTAATTACTAAAGCTAGTTAAGCAGTTCATATAATTTAATTTCTTCATGTTTTGGCTGGTACCTTTGTAGGATCTAGGACACCGGCTAGAGGGGGGGTGAATAGACGGTTTTGACTAAAAACAACAATACTAAATAAATTTAATCAATACAACAAGAGGAATAAATTTACTAGTGTCAATAAGTAAACAATGTATGAAAGACAACTACGGAGATTGAATACTTGAAGAACAATAAGCAAAACACTAATCAATTGCAAGGCAATAAGTAATGCTAGAAGGAATAGACACCGAAATTTATCCCGTGGTATCGGTGATTTGCCGATCACCCCTAATCCACGTTGAGGTGGACTTCAAGCTCTCACTTGCTCCTCTATCAAGACACGACTTGATCTTTGAGCCAAGTGGACAAGAAATCACTCAATACCTCGATTCCACTAATGTCACTTTTGCCGCTCCGGCGAGGTAGGCGCGAACCCCTCACAATCAACACTGCGGCTTCTCCACAATCTTCTTGGAGAGCTCGACGGAGACAATCACCCGAGCCGTCTAGGAGGCGGCAACCTCCAAGAGTAACAAGCCAACGACGCTTGCTCGGTGTACCACCTAGTGCCTCAAGAATCACCAAATGATGCAAATGCACTAGGAACCCTCAATCTCTCACTAGAATGCAATCTCAAGCAAAGAGTGTGAGAGAGTGAGTTGGAGGATCACAAATGAGCTCAATGTGTGCAAGGAATGGCCAAGAGAGGTCTCACACACGAGCTACCCTTCTATTTATAGTCCCCCATCTAAAACCAACCGTTATGTGAAAAAGGGGGCAGTTCTGCGCACACGCGGACCGTCCGCGCCCTAGGGCCGGACGGTCCGCCGTACACCATAACGGCTATAATGACCGTTGAAACATGTCAGAGCAGACTCAAAAGGTAGGTCCGGACAGTCCACCCTTCAAGGCCGGACCATCCGCGACCTGGCAATTTCAAACACCCGAGCCTCGGATCAAACGGAGTTAACACACGCGGACCGTCCGGCTATAAATCCCGGACCGTCCGCGACCTGAGACAGTACTGTCCGGACTGGTCCCCCGGACCGTCCGTAGTACAAACCAATAAAAACACACAATCCCTGTCCAAAAACGAGTTATACACATGCGGACCGTCCGCGCCTCACAGGCGGACCGTCCGCCTATAATTCAGGGACTGACCCGAAGCCACCTTCCTCTGGTCAGGACTGCGGACGGTCCGGCCCTAAGGCCCGGACGGTCCGCAGTGCAATAGAACACAGAGTCAACACAAATGGTCAAACCCCGGACCTGCTGGAGGATCGCGGACGGTCCGCCCCCGAGGGCCGGACAGTCCGCGCGACCAAGACTTCTCAAATTTCAAACATGCTTTTGAATGAACTTTTAACTCACGAAATGAGAAGCGCTGTTAGCCCTTATGCAAATGCAACTACTTGATGCTCTATGAGGCACTAAGTTTTACACAGATCTAAGTCATTGACCCCTCTTAATAGTACGGCTATCTAGCCTACTAATCCGGTCAGGTATCTTCTCTAAACACCTCAAGACCGGCAAAAGTAAAACCTATATTATACCTTTGCCTTCATCTGATCCACAACCAATGCGTATGACTCTTCAACATTTCCTGTTCTATGTGGTCCACCCTGCATTCTTATTTCTCCAAGAATCGTTAGTCCACAAGTAGTTGTCATTAATTACCAAAACATTACCAAAGGGGCCTAGATGATTCACAATCTCCCCCTTTTTGGTAATTGATGACAACACCACATAGTATATTAAAGAGAAGTTTAGTTTCTCCAAATCTCTCTCATACCTAAGGTATAAGATAGATCTTGGAGATGAGTTTCATAGGACTTATCTTGATTTGAAGTTCTGTCCAAGAGATAGATAAATCCCAATAAAAACTCAGTATGCAAGAAAGGCTCCCCCTAAGTGTGTGCAAGATTATTTGAAGTTGAAGATATAACACACATAATATATTGGAGCTTGATGGAGACTTTCCTACAATCATGGTTATCGAGGCATACAAGAAATGATCCGTAGAGTGAGCGCAGCAATTATAATCACATCTCGATTAACCACACACAGAGTAATTTGAACTAAAACATAGTTCATCCCACAGAATATTACAGATAATAGTCCACAGACATACGACATAGAGTTAATGGATCAAACCAAGTTCCGAATGCATAAGACATAAACTAAAGCGGCATGAAAAGGTAAAATGCATATGCATGGTCTTGATGTCCACATAGAACCACCAACTCCCCCTGAAGGAGACGCCTGACAACTTCTCATCACTTCTCTCCCCCTTTGGCATCAATTGCCATAAAGGAGAGGCCTTACTGATCACTCGGCGGAGGATGCATGTTGTAATAATGAGTGCTGAAGGTGTCAAACAGGGAGGAGAACTGGCCAAAGTCCTGCTGGAGCTGCTGCTGCCTCTGACTTATATCATGCATGTTGTCAGTTGTAGAAAGATTGTCAAACTGACTGGAGAGAGCACCCATGTTATCTTGAAAACTTTGTTGCATATTATTCAGCCTTGACATGATGGGATCAGTGACATTAGTGTGAATTTGATCACGAAAGTCAGAAAATTCAGAGTTGAGCGCATCCCAGTTGCTGTCAAAGCGAGACTGCATGTCATCGAGGCGGTGATCCACATGTGACATCAACCCCTCAAAGCGAGTATCAATATGAGTCTCCAGCCCTTGCTGCATATTGTGAAAATAAGGATCAAAATATCCTGGAGCAGGCTCCCAATAGTGCTGAGGCTGAGGAGGAGGTGGAGGAGGAGGCATCTGCTGTTCCTCAACATTAGGAGCTGCTCCACCCTCATAGCCAGGGTCTTCCTCATCATCTGGGAATGGAGTGAGTGGCCTGGTGAGAAACCCTATCTCATTCTTAAAAGGCCTGAATGGAGTGTGAACAATCTCACATGGGCCCTCAAATCTTGTCTTGGATTTGATGAGAGCCATAATGTAGGGAGCATATGCCAAGTTTTGATTCTTGTCCATCTTTAAATCATTAAGCTGCCGCATCATGAAAAGAACAATGTTCATGACTTCACCATTCATGATGTGCTGGATTATGTTCCAGAACTTATCTCGAATTTTACTCTTATCACCACTCTTGGGAAGAATGATGACTCTGGCAATCTTGTTGATGACAGCAGGATGATGTCTGAGTCCTGCTGTTTCTCCAAATCTCCTGGGTATACCGAGCCTGGCTGGCTCATAAAACTGCACAAAATCCTCAAAATTATCTTCAGTATAAAGATCCACCCCAGCAGAAATGGTGCCATAGTCTAGACTAATTGATCATCGGTGTTTCACTTCTTAGAGAACAAAATCTTGTTTCATCCAAAGGTTTTGTAAAAATGTCTGCTAATTGATCATCGGTGCCAATGGAATAAATAGAGATATCTCCCTTGCCAACATGATCTCTTAAGAAGTGATGCCGTATATCAATATGCTTGGTTCTTGAGTGTTGGACCGGATTGGTAGCCAATTTTACCGCACTCTCATTATCACACATGAGAGGCACATTCTTGAAAATAATTCCATAGTCCAATAAGGTTTGTTTCATCCATAATAGTTGAGCACAACAATTTCCGGCCGATATATATTCCGCCTCGGCGGTAGATAGAGCAACCGAATTTTGTTTCTTAGAAGACCATGAAACAAGAGATCTACCAAGAAATTGACAACAACCGGAGGTGCTTTTTCTATCAACTTTGCACCCCGCATAGTCCGAATCCGAATATCCAATTAATTCAAATTGAGCACCTTTGGGATACCATAGACCAATATTGGGAGTATACTTCAAATATCTTAGAATTCTCTTAGCGGCCTTCAAGTGAATCTCTCTAGGAGAAGCTTGAAATCGAGCACACATGCATACACTAAACATAACATCGGGCCTAGATGCGGTAATATAAAGCAAACTACCAATTATTGAACGATAAAGTTTTTGATCAACTATAGTACCTCCTTCATCTAAGTCTAGATGGCCATTTGTTGCCATTGGAGTCTTGATAGGCTTAGCATTTTCTAAACCAAACTTCTTGAGCATGTCCTTCAAATATTTTGATTGACTTATAAAAATTCCATCTTTCAATTGTTTGATTTGAAGGCCAAGAAAGAAGCTCAATTCTCCTATCATAGACATTTCAAATTCTTTTGACATCATTTTTCCGAACTCCTCACAAAATAATTCATTAGTAGATCCAAAAATAATATCATCAACGTAGATTTGACAAACAAATAAATCTTTGCCAATTCTTTTAGTGAATAGAGTAGTGTCAACCTTCCCAATTTTGAAGTCTTTGGAAAGCAAGAAATCCCTAAGCCTTTCATACCAAGCGCGTGGAGCTTGCTTAAGCCCATAGAGAGCTTTAGAAAGCTTGAACACATGGTTAGGTCTTTTGGGGTCCTCAAAACCGGGAGGTTGTTCAACATACACTAGTTCACTAATCTTACCATTTAGAAAGGCACTCTTTACATCCATTTGGTAGAGCTTGATATTGTGTGCACAAGCATAAGCAAGTAGAATCCGGATTGCTTCTAATCTTGCTACGGGAGCAAAAGTCTCCCCAAAATCCAATCCTTCAATTTGAGTATATCCTTGTGCAACTAATCTTGCCTTGTTTCTTACTACCACACCATCTTCATTGTGCTTGTTGCGAAACACCCATTTTGTACCAATAACATTGTGGTTCTTTGGTCTCTCAACAAGCTCCCAAACTTCATTTCGAGCGAAGTTATTTAATTCTTCATGCATTGCATTCACCCAATCAACATCAAGTAGAGCTTCATCTACACGGTTAGGTTCCATACAAGATACAAAAGAGAAATGTTCACAAAATGAAGCTATGCGAGAGCGAGTTTGAACACCCTTACTAATATCACCCACAATTTGATCAACCGGGTGATCCTTCACAATGGAATGATGAATTCTTGATACCGTTTGATAGTTGCTTGTTGAAGCATTAGGAGGAACCGTAGGTCTTGAAGTACCTTGATCATGAGTATCCATGGTTTCATCGAGTTGTTGGCTTTGGTGATCTTCCTCATTTATAGTTGAGGATGAAGGAATGACAACCACACTATCTTCATCATCATCTTCCTTTGGTTTTATTTCACCAATGGCCATTGTTTTCATTGCATTTATCAATTGAGTTCCCCCAACATCATCGAGATTATCACTCTCATCTTGAGACCCATTTGTTTCATCGAATTCAACATCATATGCTTACTCAATAATACCATGAGTTTTGTTGAAGACTCTATAAGCCTTACTATTTGATGAATATCCAAGAAGAAAACCCTCATCACATTTCTTCTCAAATTTAGAAAGCCAGCTTCCCTTTCTCAAAATATAACATTTGCAACCGAATACCCTAAAATATGAGATATTTGGCTTTCTACCAATGAGCAATTCATATGGAGTTTTCTTCAAGAGCTTGTGACAATATAATCTATTTGATGAATGACAAGCGGTATTTATTGCCTCGGCCCAATAAGAATCCGATATATTATATTCCGCTAACATAGACCTTGCCATATCAATAAGAGTTCTATTCTTTCTTTCAACAATACCGTTTTGTTCCGGGGTATATTTGGAAGAGAATTCATGTTTGATACCCTTGTCATCACAATATTGATCAATTCTTGCATTTTTGAATTCCGACCCATTATCACTTCTAACCTTTTTGATGTCAAAGTCAAATTGATTTTGAGCCAATATAGCAAATGACTTGAATGTTTCAAACACATTGGATTTGTCTCGTAGAAAATAAACCCAAGTAAATCTTGAATAGTCATCCACAATCACAAGACAATAAGAATTACCACCAATACTTACAAAAGATGTGGGCCCAAATAAATCCATGTGAAGTAATTCCAAAGGTCGATGAGTGGACATTTGACTTTTATTTGGATGAGTGTTTGCCACTTGCTTACCGGCTTGACAAGAGCTACACAATTTGTTCTTTTCAAACTTCACATCTTTTAAGCCTCGAACTAAGTCATGCTTGGTTAGCCGATTGAGTTGCTTCATCCCAACATGACCAAGTCTTCTATGCCATAACCAACCTAGTGAAGCTTTTGAAAATAAGCAAGTTGTGAGCTTTGCCTCATTAGATGAGAAATCAACAAGATAAAGATTTTCATGTCTAAAACCTTTAAATTTAAGATTGCTACTATCAACACTAGAGATAATAACATCTTCAACTGTGAAATTGCAACAAAATCCTAAATCACATAATTGAGCTACGGAAAGTAAATTAAAATTCAAAGACTCAACCAATAGCACATTTGATATAGAATGATCATTTGAGATAGCAATTTTACCCAAACCTTTAACCTTTCCTTTACGATTATCTCCAAATGTGATACTATCATAATTTGAGCAATCTTCCTCACTCATTTGGGTAAACATCTTCATATCCCCGGTCATGTGTTGAGTACATCCACTATCCAACACCCAATGATTCCCTCCCGCCTTGTAGTTTACCTACAAAAGGAAATCAATCTCTTTTAGGTACCCAAACTTGCTTGGGTCCTTGGATGTTAGTGACCAAGGTCTTTGGCACCCAAATAGCTTTCTTTTTGTTTCCAACAATTGAAGTACCAACAAATTTAGCATGAACACCTTTTGCATTATGAGAAAGAACATAACAATGCTCAAAACAAGTGGAGGATACATGTTTGAACTTGGGACAATTTTTCTTAACATGTCCCTTTTTGTGACACTTGTGACACACTTTGTCACATTCTTTCACAAACAATGTCTTTTGCTTTACAAAAGCATTCTTTCCTTTCTTGGGAACATATCCAAGACCTTCACGGTTAAGAGAGCATCGTTGACTTCCCAATATAAAATCCAATTTCTTCTTACCACCATATGCCTTTTCTAGGTCATGAGTTAGAGTATTTATTCTATCCACTAACACTTCATTCTCAACAATAATTTTTGATTCATCAAGAGCAATATTATCATTGAGAGAAATTTTGCATTTATCACAAATAGAGTTAGTAGGTAGTGGTTCACTTGTAAGACTATCAAGTATGTCACAAGTGACTCCAACATCCTTAGTGACCACCTCAACTTCATGCACAATAGATGGTTTTTGAGCATCCGCAAGCTTCTCACAATTTTCTTTGAGGTCATTGTGAGAGGTCTTGAGCTCCTCAAAAGACACTTGGAGGTTTTTATACAATTCCTTCAAGGCCTTAAATTTTTCTTTTTCTTTGTGCATGTAGTCATCGGCCTCACCTAACATTCTAACAAGATCATCATATGAATAGCCATCATCATCAACATCATCGATATCATCATCATCATTTATATCATTTAAATCGGTGATAATTTTTACCTTAGCATCTCCCTTTGCCATGAGGCAATGGGGGGATGAGAAGAGTGAGGGAGCTTCCTTGATGGCAATTCCGGCATTAAGCTTGGATGAGGTGTCATCATTATCATCATCCGAGCTATCATCCGAGTCCCATTCAACTAAGTAGGCTTTGCCATCTTTCTTCTTGTTATAGTATTTCTTTTTCTTCTTGTCATTTTCATCTTTGCCCTTCTTCTTCTTGCTTGGACAATTCATGGCAATGTGACCGGGTTCCCCACACTCAAAACATTTTCTATCATTGAAAGCATTTCTTCTAGATGTTTGACCTCTTCTAGGTTGACCTCTTTTCATCTTCATGAATTTATTGAATTTCCTTACAAATAAAGCCATGTCACCATCACTCTCACTTTCATTTTCTTCATCATTGCTATCTTCCTTTTCAATTGCCTTTGAGGCCTTGGCTTTGAGAGCAATAGATTCATTTTTCACCTTCTTTGCCAAACTTAAAGCATCGGCTTGTGACTTCTTAAATATATCTTGAGTGAGAATTTCTCCCAATACATCGGTTGGAGAGGTTGTAGATAGATCACTCCTTACTAGCATTGTCACAATAGTCTCATATTTCTCCGGAAGTGATCTAAGGAACTTGTGTGTGAAATCCACATCCGGTACATTAAAACCAAGTCCTTTGAGTTCATTTACAATCTCATTCAATCGATTGAACATATCGGATACACTCTCATCTTCTTTCATAATAAATTGCTCAAACTTCCCTTTACACACATATAGTTTGGCACTCTTCACAATTGTAGTTCCTTCATGAATTTCCATTAGTTTTACCCAAATCTCATGAGCGGTTGTGAGATTCTTGATACGATTGAACTCATTTATATCAAGAGCATCATAAAAGACATTCATGGCTTGATCATTTGTGAGGATATTCTCATTATCACTAACGGATGGTTCATCTTCCTTCAATACAACAAATCCATCTCTAACAATTGGCCAAATTTTTCCACCCATTGCTCTAAGATGCATTGACATTCTTATTTTCCAATAATCATAATTGTTTCCATCAAAGTGCGGTGGCTTCCCAATGTGCACATTGTTGTTACTAGCCATTTTGTCCCACTCCGGGATGATTAGATCCACAAACAATGGAGTCCTCGGCTCTGATACCACTTGTAGGATCTAGGACACCGGCTAGAGGGGGGGTGAATAGACGGTTTTGACTAAAAACAACAATACTAAATAAATTTAATCAATACAACAAGAGGAATAAATTTACTAGTGTCAATAAGTAAACAATGTATGAAAGACAACTACGGAGATTGAATACTTGAAGAACAATAAGCAAAACACTAATCAATTGCAAGGCAATAAGTAATGCTAGAAGGAATAGACACCGAAATTTATCCCGTGGTATCGGTGATTTGCCGATCACCCCTAATCCACGTTGAGGTGGACTTCAAGCTCTCACTTGCTCCTCTATCAAGACACGACTTGATCTTTGAGCCAAGTGGACAAGAAATCACTCAATACCTCGATTCCACTAATGTCACCTTTGCCGCTCCGGCGAGGTAGGCGCGAACCCCTCACAATCAACACCGCGGCTTCTCCACAATCTTCTTGGAGAGCTCGACGGAGACAATCACCCGAGCCGTCTAGGAGGCGGCAACCTCCAAGAGTAACAAGCCAACGACGCTTGCTCGGTGTACCACCTAGTGCCTCAAGAATCACCAAATGATGCAAATGCACTAGGAACTCTCAATCTCTCACTAGAATGCAATCTCAAGCAAAGAGTGTGAGAGAGTGAGTTGGAGGATCACAAATGAGCTCAATGTGTGCAAGGAATGGCCAAGAGAGGTCTCACACACGAGCTACCCTTCTATTTATAGTCCCCCATCTAAAACCAACCGTTATGTGAAAAAGGGGCAGTTCTGCGCACACGCGGACCGTCCGCGCCCTAGGGCCGGACGGTCCGCCGTACACCATAACGGCTATAATGACCGTTGAAACATGTCAGAGCAGACTCAAAGGGTAGGTCCGGACAGTCCGCCCTTCAAGGCCGGACCGTCCGCGACCTGGCAATTTCAAACACCCGAGCCTCGGATCAAACGGAGTTAACACACGCGGACCGTCCGGCTATAAATCCCGGACCGTCCGGCTATAAATCCCGGACCGTCCGCGACCTGAGACAGTACTGTCCGGACTGGTCCCCCGGACCGTCCGTAGTACAAACCAATAAAAACACACAGTCCCTGTCCAAAAACGAGTTATACACATGCGGACCGTCCGCGCCTCACAGGCGGACCGTCCGCCTATAATTCAGGGACTGACCCGAAGCCACCTTCCTCTGGTCAGGACTGCGGACGGTCCGGCCCTAAGGCCCGGACGGTCCGCAGTGCAATAGAACACAGAGTCAACACAAATGGTCAAACCCCGGACCTGCTGGAGGATCGCGGACGGTCCGCCCCCGAGGGCCGGACAGTCCGCGCGACCAAGACTTCTCAAATTTCAAACATGCTTTTGAATGAACTTTTAACTCACGAAATGAGAAGCGCTGTTAGCCCTTATGCAAATGCAACTACTTGATGCTCTATGAGGCACTAAGTTTTACACAGATCTAAGTCATTGACCCCTCTTAATAGTACGGCTATCTAGCCTACTAATCCGGTCAGGTATCTTCTCTAAACACCTCAAGACCGGCAAAAGTAAAACCTATATTATACCTTTGCCTTCATCTGATCCACAACCAATGCGTATGACTCTTCAACATTTCCTGTTCTATGTGGTCCAACCCTGCATTCTTATTTCTCCAAGAATCGTTAGTCCACAAGTAGTTGTCATTAATTACCAAAACATTACCAAAGGGGCCTAGATGATTCACAACCTTGAAAAAATTGATCAGACACTAACACCTAGGATGGAGACACTTGTCTTCGCCGACTCTTACTGGAGCAGGGACAATCTGAAAATAAATAAATTAGATTTAGTTTGACAATATTATAAATAAATTAGATTTAGTTTGACAATATTACTAGAGCAGGAAAAGATGACTGCAAGAACCTGACAGGAAGGAAAAGACACGAAAAGAAAGAAGGAAAAAACAAAATTAGGTTAGCGCCACGACCCTGCGGTCCAAAACCAGAGCAATCAACCATGCAACTGGACAGAAAAAGACACGAAGCTACAACTTCAGGCTTATTATGTTGATTCACCTTCTGTTTTTTAACAACGAAAGACGTTCAACCAAATAGTGGTAACATCCTACTGCTAGGCAGAAATCCTCATCTAATATATCTCAAGCATCCAGAGAACGCTTGATTTCTGAGTTTTACTATCAGGCAAATAGAAGGTCTTTTTTCTATCTGACAAACGGACACTCAGACCGGAGCAAACAAGCCGTGAGCGAAGAAGCAGGCTACGGGCGGAGCTGGAGAGGAGAGCTGGAATGGCGGCGGCCGGTGACGGAGAAGCAGGCTGCGGTAGTGGAGTCGGCGTGCGAGCGACTCGACGAGGCTACGAGCGACGTTAGAGAAAAAGACTAGTAGACTGACGGGCAGAGCTGGAGAGGAGAACTGGAATGGCGGCGGCCGGCGACGGAGAAGCAGGCTGCGAAAGTGGAGTCGGCATGCCAGCGACGTTAGAGAAAAAGACTAGTAGACTACGGCAAGGTATGGCGAGAGCCATAGCAGGTCATACCGGCGCTCCGCCGCAGCTCTCCAACCCGCCGGAAGGTCCCATGCAGACTCGTCGCCAAGACAGTGCTGTCCCGAGACATCCGCCTGTTCCGCTATGCGCTGCCATCGCTCGGCCTCCCCGTCGGCAAGCACATCTTCATGTATGGCCGGATCTGCCCACTTCTGCCTCCTGGTGAAGGTACCAAACGGATCTACCCACTTCGACCTCTTTGAAGCAACAAAGACAGGGAGAGAGAGGTGGAGAGTAGATCTATCCAACCGAAGAGAAGCTTGCCGGAGTAGAGCTTGCCAGTGTCTCGCTTGCGCCGCCGCCGTCGCTCACTCACTCGCTTCCAGGGTTTTTTCCAGACCATACGACTCCTGGATCCGATCCAGAACCTCCTCAAGTAAAAAAAAATCCAAACTCATGGGCTAGAATTTCAATGGGCTTAAACGAACACGAAAAGAAATAGGATCCTGGATTTTTCTTGGGCCTGGATTTTAACGTGGATTGATTCCCATTCCAGGCTCAACCTGGTCTGGTTGGGCACAACCGAATGAGGCCTGAGTGATTGAGAACAGATGCTTTCTTTTTATCCTGTCATGTGCCCTTAAACAAGTGACATCCATCGCACATATACCCCGCCACTACCATGCCAGGGAACACTTGTTTAATGGCACTAGTATCTGTTTATGAAATAAGATGAGCATTATTGGATACATTATATAGAATATACTTCTGTTAAATGCCTCTTTAGCGTGTTAGATGT
Organism: Zea mays; assembly: GCF_902167145.1. NCBI lineage: Eukaryota > Viridiplantae > Streptophyta > Magnoliopsida > Poales > Poaceae > Zea > Zea mays. The sequence continues at coordinate 164,704,285 of NC_050100.1, read as the reverse complement.
TAATATGGAAGCAACGAGAATAAAGGGGAGCTTGTGCTTCTCTCGTTGAGATAAGAACACATTATTTAATCCGTGATTTCCTAAAAATTGAGTTCTTCTCTGTAAATTTGGTTAAACTTAGAATAGTTTGATTCATAATAACTCAAAAGCCCTTATATTTTATATAATTACTATTTTTAATCCTTTCCAATATTGTACTGGTTGTTTTGATAATGCTAATGAATGTAATGGGCCTTTGTCTATACTCGCAATCATTCTCTAGCATTTGCCTATTTTTTAAGGGAGAAGGTTGTAGACAAATATTGGTTCAAAAAACTTTTAACTCTCGCTCTCACTTCCGGTCCGACCATTTATTTTGTCTCTTCTTACATCTTGTTGGTGTTTCGAATCAGCGTCAACGAGTGAATTTGTGTATGCACATTTTGAATCTAGATGGTGTTCTCAGTGGACGCAAGATTTATACTGGTTCAGTCATAACGTCCCTACTTTTAGTCTTTCGTGGCTTGCGCTACCGACACCTTGTTGCTCGATGCTCATAGTAGGGGTTACAAGCGGGCGAGAGACGGAAGAATCCCAAGCCTCTAAGCAATGTTGGTTCTGGACATCTATGTGCCAGGTGTTTCCTACCAGGCTAAGTCGTCGAGTGTTGTTATCTCCGTGTCCTTGGTTTGGGCTGACCCTCCTCCTTTTATAGACCAAGGAGGGGGCAGTTACAAGTGGCTTCCCTTGGAAGGGATAGCTGTTCTGTGGTAAAACGAGGTGCTTTACCCTCAGTAAAGGTTCGTCCGACGGTATTCGCCCTTGTCGTTTGGGCTCCCTGGTCATGCTTCTTTGAAGTCCGTTGAGACAACGTGCAAGGACGACAGAGTATTCGGGTGTCAACATTACTCCCTCTGCTCCACGCCAACTCTTGATCCTTGTAGCCTGACTCTGGGTGTCCCTCATCGTGTCGTGAGTTTCATAGGGCGTTGGGGGACTCAAGTAGAGGCCATAAATGAGTCGTAGGCCTGGGGCTCTTAGCTCATAAGTGGGGTTGTGTCCTAGGGCGTACATGCCATGTGTGGAAGGACGATCGACTCCTTCACATGCCACGACTCGACGCTAGGTGCCATCGATGCAGTTGGTCATTAATGGCGGGGCAGTCCGTTGGTCAGACGCGGAACCCACTCCTGACTATTTGTCTGACCCCTCCTCCTAGTTCCGTCTCGCCCAGTCCCCGAGCTTGGCGCATTAGGGCCATCCGGGGCGAGTTCTTCTGAGGTGTCCTCAGTCTCCCTTCTGACTTGTGGGCCCCAGGGTCCGGAGTTCCGATCCCTGACACATCTCTACTCCTTTAAAGCACCAGTTTCGTGTGTCGCGTGTCACGTGGCAAATGTGTAAGTCTGTTCCTCTCCCTCGCTTCTCGCCTACTAATGGACCGTTACACCACAGATGGACCGTTACATCACGGATGGATCGTGAGAAACCATAAAGCCCAACACAACAGAAAGCCACACACATCGCAATGTTCCTATATAGTACCACCTCGTTAGTTGAAAGAGGACAGGCGACCAAGCGAACTGTAAAAAGGGGTGAGGCTCCTTTTCAACTCATACCTTTCTCAACCTTTTGATTAAGAAAAGTGTAATATTTGTTCTTATCAATTTAATATCTAATATGTGGACCATTTGTTCACTTTGATATTAAACTTATTTTTATGGGTATCAAATATGATTATGTGACGTTGCAACGTACGAGCATTGTGTTAGTCTAATTAGATTATGTCCGATTGCTCATATGTAGTAACACAAATTGAGATGTATATTACTAAAAAGAGTTAAATGCATTGGTGGTCCCTAAACTTGTCAAGGTATACCACTGAGATATGAGCTTTCAAAATGCATTTCTATGTCTACAAACTTTAAAAATGTATTTCTAGGCCATAGACCTAAGTGAAAGTCGTCTAGAGGGGGGTGAATAGGGCGAATCTGAAATTTACAAACTTAAGCACAACTTCAAGCCGGGTTAGCGTTAGAAATAGAAACGAGTCCGAGAGAGAGGGCGCAAAACTAATCGTGAGCGAATAAAGAGTGAGACACGATGATTTGTTTTACCGAGGTTCGGTTCTTGCAAACCTACTCCCCGTTGAGGTGGTCAAAAGACCGGGTCTCTTTCAACCCTTTCCCTCTCTCAAACGGCCACTTAGACTGAGTGAGCTTCTCTTCTCAATCAAACGGAACACGAAGTTCCCGCAAGGACCACCACACAATTGTGTCTCTTGCCTAGGTTACAATTGAGTATGATCACAAGAATGAAGGAAGAAAAGAAGCGATCCAAGCGCAAGAGCTTAAATGAACACGACAAATCACTCTCTCTAATCACTAAAGCTTTGAGTGGAGTTGGGAGAGGATTTGATCTCTTTGGTGTGCCTTGTATTGAATGCTAGCTCTTGTAAGGTGTAGACGAGTGGAAAACTTGGATGCCAATGAATGTGGGGTGGTTGGGGTATTTATAGCCCCAACCACCACAAAGTGGCCGTTGGAAGTGTGCTGTCGCATGGCGCACCGGACAGTCCGGTGCGCCACCGGACACTGTCCGGTGCGCCAGCCACGTCAGCAAACCGTTGGGGTTCGACCGTTGGAGCTCTATCTTGTGGGCCCGCCTGGCTGTTCGGTGGTGCACCGGACAAGTCCTGTAGACTGTCCGATGCGCCTTCTCGCGCGTGCCTGACTTCTGCGCGCTCTGGCGCGCATTAAATGCCGCTGCAGGTGACCGTTGGCGCGGAAGGAGTCGTTCTCCGCTGGCACACCGGACAGTCCGGTGTGCACCGGACATTGTCCGGTGACTCACCGGACAGTCCGGTGAATTATAGCGGAGCGCCCTTGGAAATTCCCGAAGGTGAAGAGTTCAGCCTCGAGTGCCCTGGTGCACCGGACACTGTCCGGTGCGCCAGACCAGGGTGCCTTTCGGGTTGTCTTTTGCTCTCTTGTTTGAACCCTTTTCTTGGTCTTTTTATTGGCTTATTGTGAACCTTTGGCACCTGTAGAACTTATAGACTAGAGCAAACTAGTTAGTCCAAATATTTGTGTTGGGCAATTCAACCACCAAAATCAATTAGGAAATATGTGTAAGCCTAATTCCCTTTCACTAAGTGACATCCATTGACAAGTTCAGAAACCGCTCATGTATTTAACTGCTAAAATGGTTTTGCAAGGTAGGCTACAAAAGTAACCAATATGAACACTCTAACTAACGCCTTCGTGTATGATTAAAATGGTTGTAGAAAAATATTATCTTTTGAAAAACATTGATTAACAGAGGTGAATGTTGTAGGGTGTCCACATCCATATATTGATTTTCAGAGACGAACATCTTAAGATAGTCGCCTCTATTGATGGTGTAAGGAAAATGGACCTGCCCAAACTCATGTTTTTAATTGCTATATCTTTATTGAAAGGGTCATACAATTGTCGCTGCATCTTATTAGTGCTGAAGTGCAGAAAATGAATCAAACAATAAGCTTAGAGGTGATACATAGATAGATAAATAAGGTCTTGCAAAGATCAAGGCCAGGAAAACATTCCAGTCTCATGTGTTTTCTCTCGTGAAGCTCTTGCTCATTCATCATTCTCTAGCCTGCAGTATCAATCACGTGTTATGAAATTTTGATTAGGGCTACTTTGAGAACCTCAAATCCCCTTCGAGATTGGAGGGGATTGAGATGAAAATGAACTAATTTTCTCTCCAACCACCTTCATTATCTACATGATCTTTACTATGAAACTACTTTTTGTCAATGTTGTTTTTCTATTAGATATTTAAAAAATTGAAGGAGTCATCTAACAACAACAAAAGAGCATGGCTTCGCCCCTGATATATAAAATTATAGGGGATGATCGTCCACCCTAAAATAACTTAAAATAATAACTTAGAAAGGTCACAAATAACATAAAATTTGTTAAGACATTTTAGGATGAATGATCATCATCTAAGATGTTGTTGGAGAATGCCTCTATCGAAGGTTGTTAAAGTTAATTGATATTGACAGTTTTTACAATTTGTTTTAGAAGTAACATCCCTATGTTTACCAAAGGATGATAACACGTGTGAAAAAGTGGAGGAAGCTTTGGTATAGATGCTGAACCTAAGCATGTCGTCGAGGCCGAAGCAGTTGGTCAGGAAACGAAGGAGGCCGACACGTCTGTTGTCGCTTTGGAAGAAATGATGATGTTTTGCCCAAATAGTTTTTGTAGCTATATGTATAGAGTTTGAGGCTATGATTGTAATTTCACACTGAGTTGTATTGTGAGGTGTCTCTATAAATAGGTGAATAGTGTTTATGCACGGACACGGACTCACGTCGCAAAATATAAAGTTATTTTTATGGAAAAAAATAAACAACATGTAAAATTTCTATGCAATTCTTTAAACTACTACATTGCAAAGTTGTGGCATCATATAGAGCACGTTTATTTCAGCCTTTTCTAATTATGATCGTCAGAAGCTATTGTGGACTGACAAATGCCTAGCTTTTCAGACCGTTTCTATAAGAACCACTTTGATGAAAAAGCGTACAAAATTAACGTGAATACACAATCGGTCGAGTCGTCGCGATATGAGGAATCTGTCACTTTATATATTCTACTAGATGAGTGCCCGTGCGTTGCAACGGAAGTATATAATACCACGATAATTGTGTGTTATATTGTTAGAAGATAATATTTTGTAATTCATTTGTGATCCTAGCCATACATAAATTTTGTTATAGTTAGGTGCACGTGCGTTGCAACGACATATAAAATATTTGACAAAATATTAGTGCACAATGATTACATAAAAACGAACATTATATTTATTATCGGCCTCAATATCGCACAATTTTTTTTATAACAATCAATACATAACTAAACAAAGTCTAAAGATGATGACTTTTTTGTACACAATCCTTACTACTATAAAAGCACGAGTTTTCATGCGATCCATCTATCTGGTAAAAGTGTTTGTTGAACATCGTGCTAGCACTGTGGTAGATAGCGAAGAAATTAAAGCGAGGGGGGAGGAGAGGGGTACCTGTTTGGCGAGCGATAGTCTGACGAGCTGAGGATCTCCTAATTGAGGACATAGAAGTTGAGGGCGGTCCCTTCTGCGATCGCTCATGCTATAAGACGCTTTGGTGAAGCTTACTCTACAACAAACTGGCATATGAAAGTTCTGAAAATATTAAAAAGTTTGGATCAGCATTTGAGATCTAGTGGGGGTTGTAAGAATTTATATGGTCTAATTTTCCAAGCCCATATAAAGAAATTTTAATAAATCTCAAATGCCCATTACCTTTGTTCTCTAATGATTTTTAATGTTTAAGCCTATGAGAAGAGGTGGAAAACACAATATTAATTAGTATCATATTGCTAGTTGATATGGAGTAAGGGATTCACCTCTCTATATATATTTATCAATCCTAATGGGAAAAGACCGAAAAAATATTATTTGAAAGTTCATAATTTGAAAAATCCTACAATTAATTTTTCTCTCTTCTTGCTGCTACACTTTCGTCATAGTCTCTCTATCGCAAGCATATACGTGCACTGATGATTTGAAGAGCATTCTCTGCAACCATCGTCTTCGTGAACTTATACAGAGAAAGAGATGACGAATAAGATTTTGGGAAGCACTTTTGGTGCGACTGATCCCAACTTTTAAGATGATCATATCCTATTAAAGTTAGACATCGATACATCTTGACGCATTCGTCATTTGAAACATAGATTGACATAATTTATGTTCTGGTTCTTATCGGAAACTGTCGATATGAACATAAGCTACAGCGTGCAGTTTGTGAATCACATATTTGCAAATGGTCATAAAGAAATTCTAAAAATTCTAATTCGCGTGTCCGTTTCATTGCAGAACCATTCAGAAAGTTTGACCCATTTCTTCGCTTCAGAGGACTGTTCTGAGTCAAGTTAACGATATTCAGAGAACTGTTCTGAGTCAAGTTAACGATATTTTGACAAGCTGGATTGCTGCTGCTTAATTATTTCACTAATTTAGTTTATAGACCCTGATTTCAAAGGGAGAACAAGTAAGTTTACAATGAACTCTATGATTCCCTTGAAGCATTGTTTGCATTGACCAAGGATGATGATAACGATGGTTGCAGAAATGCAGAATCACATGATCTTCAGCAACTGAACATCAAACACGAGTGACAGTAGACTTCGCCTTGGTCCAAACTGCAATTTCAATAAAAAAAATAAGCAGAAGAACTATCAAACTTATGCAAAATTTATATTTTGGAAGTATTGTACTAATGTTCCGTCAAATCAAATCTAGATAAAGAGTACAACATCAAGATCGTGCACCTCTTCAGGTATAAGCTTCAATATTTCACTGATGTAGCCTACATCAGGAGAGGGATTAGAGCCCTCCTCTTGCCTGCACAGACCACACCAAGTCATAAAAAAGGTTAAAATAAAATGGATGTCCTAAAAGCATAGTGTAAGACCACCAATATTCATATCGTTATAAGAAAAAAATAGAACAAATGATTTACTATGCAGCCAAGCTGATATCCAAATTACCTCGAGCATTCATCCCAATAAAAACGCCTTTCATGACTCAAATCATTTGAACATCCCATAATATATAGATTTCACAACAAACAAATTCACAGAACTAAAAACTACAGCAGAGTCAACCAAGAGGATATTTATACTCCTGAAGAATGTGGGAAAAAATCCAAGTGCGAAGCTTGTAACCTCATCTTCAGATCAAGTGCAATTCGTCCCTGAGCAATCAGAAACAAGAACTGCCAGCTCCTCCGCCTGAAAAGTCCACATGTTGCCTTCACAGATGAAGCCTTAGTGTGTCGGCCAGATCTTCTTCGTGTCTCATGGACTGATGGACACCGGCATCTGAGAACTGAACACGACCTCTTCTCATCAGTCAGTAACGGTGAGTGGCGATGATGTTCTGCATCATATTGGGGATGAAAAAATTCACTGCAACGTGACTGAAGAAACAACAATATGTATAAAGTGAATAATTTTACCAATTTGATGAGATGACCGAGTTGGTCTAAGGCGATAGATTAAGGTTCTAGTTCGATTAATTCACAGATTAACTTTTTAATACTTTCAAATAAACTTGAGTCACAAAAGTGAGAAGGTCTATTTAGTGATATAGATTACAGAGCATTAATTTACATTTTAAACACTTCAATAATGCGACCAGAATTGACATCATGAACCTCTGGCATATACCAGAATGAAATGGTTAAAAATGACAAACAGGAATGAGCCTACAGAAGTTCTCCATAATTCTAACTGCAAGTTCACATTGCACTTTGAACATATAACCAAGTGAAGAACTCCCTAAAATGTTCAACGCACCAAGCAAAGAGCGGAGGCAGCAATACAGCTCACCTTCTTGCACGAGGCCTATCGAAGGAGGATGCAGAGAGGAGGCCCTTGTTCTCCTCAATAAGGATACGTTCTCTTTTAATTTAAGAAAAAATGGTTCATTTGTCAAACTGGCTAGACACAAAAGATGTTCTTTTTATATCAGAAAATTTTATTTGTTGCTAAATTTTATGATATGGAATGTCATCCCCTGTTGTTTGTAGAAGGGAGACAAAAGGGCAATGGATTTGAGTTGTAAGTCAATTGTAGTTAAGTTGTTCTTGGGTGTTTTCTGCACAAGGGAGACAAAAGGGCACATGTTATGACTCGCATAGCATGAATAATACATTAAGGTGCAGGCTACTGCAACACAGCTATTGGCATAGCCTATTTCATTACATGGTTGTAAACACAGTTTTAAGGTCTGCAAAAAAACTGCTGCACCAATCACCTGCTGAAACTAAACATCTTCGCTAGCATACCATGAACTGCTTGCAAGTGGAAGAGCCACAACTTCATCGCAAAAGGGACCGAGCCTCTGCAGTCAGACAGTAAAAAGAGACCCATGATGCTGATCACTGTCCATGGGGGGGATCACGACATACTGAGCCGAGACCGCAGCCTACTTGCAATGCAGTCGGGGCTTCGTTCAACTCACTTCCTCTTCCTTGACACTGGCTTGGACGATGGAGTGACACACCCAGCCTCCGTGTTGGCTTGATGGCCATCCTGGCACTCAGATGTCACCACGGACTCGCTTCTGCTGTCTTCTTTGTCGCCGTCAGAACTGTTCTTCACTTTGAGGCGGGTTGCTTTCTTCACCTTAGCTTTGCTGCTCGTTTCACCATCCTCAGGCCTCTCATTGGCATCCGGGCCATCATGATCGGAAATGCATGAGCTTTCAGATTTAGCAGACAGCGACTTCTCTTTGACAGCTGGGCTTGAATCCTCTGAGTTATCTGATGATGCTCGATGTGTCGCAATTAAAAAGTGTGAAACAGATTTGTACCCAAGTTCAACCACCTGCACGAAGGAAGATGCTAGACTGTTAGGATTGTTGGATCTTTGACAAATTGGTACATACATACTACCAACATTAGAACCAAATATGCATGCTGCCTGCATTGGATCCACTCCATTACGTTTCCTAGCCACCAAGTAGGTTAGGCATAGGCTACAGACAACCTAAACAAACGCATGATCCACAAACATAGATAATATTTTATGTTATGCCAGCTTCAATTAGCAGTTTGTGCCTTTCAAAGGTAATAGGGGATATTATGTTATTAGATATACCTTACTATAGGCAGAACCAGTAGGGAACCATCCTTTCTTGGTTCTGCATATGCTGCAATTACAGATGCCACGACAAACTGGACATATCCAGTTAGGATTCTTCTTAACTTCTAACACGTTCTCACCATACCTGCAACAGCCAGTGTCAATTATTTTCTGCTAAGGGAACTTTAAATGCGTTTAAGTAGCATAGACCCACAAATGAATTTCTCACAAAAAATCAGTTAAGTACACAACCAACTACATATGTGAACACTAAATGCATGCTGAATAACATTCTAAGCCCTACAGATTAAAAGGCCACTAAGAAGCAAGAAACAATCCAGGTTAGAACCCAAACATACCAGATCTGTATTCTAGCACTAAATTCTTTAGTGACATAAACTGCAATGTTGAGAAATAAGTGAGTAACAAGAAAAAGAACAGAACAAAAGTTTTAGATAAAGCACCTGAAATAGAGCAGTAACAACCAGTTTGGTCACTGAACTGGTAGAGGCCCGAGTGCAGCTCACATGCTTGAGGCCTTCTATTAGCTTAAATTTTGTACACTAAGCAGCAAGCATACAAAGAATATGTCGTCAAGATTGCGATTGCAGATAGGGGCACAATATGACATAAGACCTTTGGAAGTATTATTTTGCTGCTTCCCATTGAACAACTGCTTTAGTTTGCACCCAATCTTGACTAAAGTGCGCTAAGCAAAAAACCCAGCAAAAAGAACCCAGTTTGGCCCTTCTCCCTTGGACCCGATTACATCTCCCATACCTCTTAAGCTCCTACTCGCCTTAGTCTTCGTCATAGCAACAACCAATTTCTCCATCCAAGTCTACAAAGACTGTACCTTAACCTGCATAAATGCACCACACCACCACATTGGTGAAGGAAAAAAATAGTTTCACCTAATAACCATATTACAATGGTAATACTTCTGGATAATTGGTGATAGTTGGTAATAACATATGTGGTAAGAACATATCACAATGGTAATACTTTTGGATACTTGGTGATAGTTGCGGTTGATGATGGTATAAAATTTCAGATGTCAAGCCATTTCATTGAGGAAAAAACAACTTTATTGTGAATAAGAAGCATTTCATGGTTAAGGAATATAAACAAGTAAATTTAGCCAAGTAACTTATGAGGCTACAATATTTGCACCTGTCGTTGTAGTGCCTTCCTGAGTGGTTTTGGAGTTACATAGTTAGAGTCAGCATAATTGGACTCGGAAAAACCATAGAGATATGTCTTCTTGCCATCTAGCAATTGTAGCCAATTATGGTAAAGTGAAAAAAAACTCATTTGTGCTGATAGGATCACAAATTTGTCGGCCAATATAAAGAGGGAGATTTTGTGGATCACTCGAAGATCTCTCATGAACAGAGGACCCCATCCTTTTCTGTTTTAAATTTGTCTGGAACCTTGAGTTACAGTCATCAGGTAAAGAACGGCCTGAATGGCCACATACATTGTTGGGCAGTTGAATGTCTCAAACATAATCTGGGTCATCTTCTCCATGTTTGCCTTGGGGTTCAGAGGAGCCTCGGTCAGCAGTATAGGGTGCTCCTCAGGTGCCACACGAAGCTCATTGTAGAAGGTGTGGTGCCAGATCTTCTCCATGTCATCCCAGTTGCCGACAATGCCATGCTCAATCGGGTACTTCAGTGTCAGAATACCTCTTTTGGACTAAGCTTCATCACCCACATATGCATCCTTTTGGCCCATGCCCACCATCACACCAGTGTGGCGTGGCCTGCCTACAATGCTAGGAAAGACAGCTCTCGGTGCGTCGTCACCAGCGAAACCCGCCTGTGTTTGGCATCAAGATCCCATCAGTTTATTAAATCAGAAATGCATAAACAGGCAAAAGGAAACTAAAACACATGTATGGTAGCTAAAGGATTGACAACAGGACAGTAGAACCAACCTTGACCATTCCGGTGCCATTGTCACACATAAGGGGCTGGACATCCTCTTCAACCATTTCTCAAAGTGTTCTGCAACAGAATGCTATATTCAGAATGTATTTGAATGTATCTGTGGCAGTGTTAATTGTTAAAATGTCCATGGAGTCAGGTAAACCCCACATAAAAAGTATGATGACACCAAATTGCAACATGTCGGTCATCAGCCAAAACTAATGTGCACAAGTGTTCATGATTAAGAAACTGAACTTGGCTTTGTGTTAAAAAAACTAATATTTGACTCATGCGAGTATAAGCTTTCAAGCAATTCACAGAGATAACCAAACTTTGGTGCTAGCTGATAATACAAATTATTCATTATCTTGATACTTGATTGGTCATAAATTTGTCTGCTACCATCAGACCATGCACGTTTCATTTTTTATGGCCAACAAACATATCACGTATATATACCCATTACATGAATCGTCTGAAACCACACTCCTATTTGGGTAGGAGGATCAGGGGGCAGTTTCATTGAGGAAAATGGTTAATTAGATGTTTGAGCCACATTTCGTCTGAATTATCAACAGAAATAGCGTGATTTCACTGCTTGAAGTCATCTCCAGTTCTTCACCGAGTGATCTGAGAGCAATTTCCCGGTTTCGCTACTCTGATACGGATCAGCATAGCATGCAGCTCAACGCACTCTGAATCATATATACTCCCATGAATTAACTGAGTAACTGGACTTGACATGGTTAACTTCCATCACATAAACCAGAGAATCCAATCAAACAAAACACAACAGAGGTACCGTAGAAATCATAGGACACACAAAAAAGAACAGCAAAAGACATGACCCTGATGAGCAGAGAACATATTGCTCACTTGTCTTGTGAAGGTCTTCAGAACAACACATTTTACTCTGGAACTGAATGAGAAATCAAAGATTGACCTATTCGTATTTGATTTATTAGTGTGTTGGCACATGTAAAACTGAAAACAAAAAGATTTAGTACCCAACTATCATGAATGCTTTGTAAAAAATAATATGAAGTGACATAACAGCAGGTTCAGTTAATATAGTTGTACCCTGCATTTAGTATATGAGCACGTCTTAGGTATGCTAATTCAAGGGAGCCTCCTGACATTTAAAAGGATGATTAACTGCAGAAGAATATAGAACATACATGAGAGCTAGTTTCTTGGCTGATTCATATAACTTACACTGGTAACTTAAGAGCATGCAACATACCATTGTTTGCTTGTTTCTCATTAGGATTCTTTATGTTTGCAACATTTAGCTTAGTGTAAGGAGCCTTGTTTCTAGTGGTACCACTAAGAGGAGTCACTGGACGTCCTTTGATTCTCTAGATGCTGACCTCTTAGCCCTGAATTTGCATCATTACAAACCATCATCAGTGAGAACAATCACATGGCTGTCATCTAGGTTCAAAACTTAATACATCCACACCATCGCTGCTGCGCTTGAGATGCCGAGGAACGAAACGGCTGCTGAGACTGACCGAGAGACAGGCGAAGTTATGTCTGCCATTTCCTTCCAGCATATGCTAAAACAAAACAAATGCTTGACATTAATAGAGCAACTATCACACTTACATAGGTAACATCATTTTCTTCAAAGGTATTTCACATATTAAGTTTATCAACAATAGTTCTCCTTCTCTAGAAGAGGAAGCAGGGGAAAAGTAGTTAATCAGATATTGGACAAGAATTTCTAGTGTACCTAGTAATGAACTCGACCGAGAGACGAGCGAAGTTATGTCTGCCATTTCCTTCCAGCATATGCTAAAACAAAACAAATGCTTGACATTAATAGAGCAACTATCACACTTACATAGGTAACATCATTTTCTTCAAAGGTATTTCGCATATTAAGTTTATCAACAACAGTTCTCCTTCTCTAGAAGAGGAAGCAGGGGAAAAGTAGTTAATCAAATATTGGACAAGAATTGCTAGTGTACCTAGTAATGAACTCGGGATCAAGATAAAAAAACTCATTAATTCTTTTGAGCTGACACAACATTAAGGGTCGTACATGTCGTAGTACCTGTCGTCGTACCTGAGCCCTGTTGGATTGGATCACCCACGCACGCAGCAGATCCAAAACGCCCTGTCACTCAAATCCAAGGAATCAGCTAGTATTTGGCGTGATGGTGCCCAGTCTCGAGGAGTAGTTGCAGGATCTCGCCATGCCAAAACAATCAGAGCATCAGGGGGAGGCGATTGATCCACCCACTCGCTAAGATGAGTCCCTTGTTCCTGCAGCAAAGGCGCATCACGAATTTGTTAAATGCGAGCATGCAGATGTGATGCGTCGCCATACCGCTATCTCATGGAGTGAGGAAGGAAGAGAGACAAAGCACACCTATATCTGCTTGGAGAAGGAGGGCCCCGCGGCGGAGGCAGAGGACGGCGAGCTCTTGATGCGGAAGATCATGTACGTCAGCGGGAGTACCACGCCGCTCATCATGATCGCTGCCCCCACCAGGTACCTCACCGGCGAAGGCGCCCCCACCTCCAAACATCGATACTCGACGGCAAGCGGGGGAGGAAGGCAGGCGCGGCTAGGGTTGGCAGCGTGGTGTCGTCAGCGACGCTCGTGTACGGCTCACGACCCTGAGGGTCCAAGGTGACGCTCTCTGGCCACCGCATCTCGCCGCAGAACCGCCAGTTCGCGCATCGTCGTCCTCCTTCTCCTCACAGCCCGGGGTTGAAGCAGACGGCTGGGGGCGCGACGGTCGCAGATCCGAAGACGGGGTGTGGGGAAGAAGGCGCGGCGGTCACGAACCTGCGGGGGGAGGGGATGGGGGCGGACCTGAGCGGGGGTGGGGTGCGTGGGGGTCACGGAGGCGGGGGCGGGGGCATGGTCTACATTAGACTCTTAATAAGTAGTATAGAAACCATATGGACCCTTCATCTTCCTTCACACGCACCTATGTGGTCACCTAAAATAATGCTTGACACTGTAGACTATACTTTTTATAGAGTGAAGTTTGAATATGAGTATGGAGATGACTAAGTGCCACTTTGGAAGCACCCAATTTTTAAGAAACTGGTTTTATGAAACTGAGGTGGTTCCAAACATACTAGTTTATGTCCCAGTTTATAGAAACTGGATTCTCAGTTTCTTAAATACCAAGAAGCTAGCCCCTCTAGCTAAAGCCAATATATAAAAATTGAGTGGTTCCAAACACCATTAATCAATTTTTATTTCCTAAACCAGTTTCTAGAAACAAGAGATAGAATCTGGATTCTTAAAATCTAGGGGCTTGTTTGAGAACTTTATTTCTCAAAACCACAGTTTAAAGTACTACTGTTTAATATATGCTACGAGCCTATGATATAACTATGATATATTTTATACCAGTTCAATCTAACACCTGTTTGGAGACATATTATTTTAATTATAATGTAGGAAAAAGAGAATATTGTAGCTGTGTGCAGCATAAAACTTTGATATAAACTAATTATTTATCCTAAACATCTTTGACCTAAATTACTATGGTACGCTCAAAATACTACGGTATTATTTTAGAATTAAGAAAATACAGTGCTCCAAAACATGCCACAAGTTGCTTCCGAACAGTGACAAAAGGCCGAAACAAACAGCCCATCTCTCTCCTCATATAAAATTCGAAGCATCCTGCCGTGCGTCCCCGAAGTTCCGAGTCCCCATTCGGTCCCCCCCCTCTGCTCTCTCGAAGCCTCCAGGCTCCAGAACCCCCACCCCCTCTCCTCTCGCGCCGCGAGGGGTTGATCCGTCCGGCGATCTGGGCCCTCCGGCCGGCGCCCGCGCCTGGGAGGCTTTTCCTTACCCGCCGCACGGGCGGAGATGCTCTCGCTCCAACAGCAGCACGGCGGCGCTGTCGCCGCCGGCGGCGATGCGCGCCACCACGCACCGCAGCCGTCGGTGCTCGGTGGAGGCGCGGACTGGCTAGTGTTCGGGGGCCGCGCCGACCTGGAGGAGCCCGCGAGGAATGCCCCGTCGCCCGCCTTGTTCCTTCTTCCGCCCGCGGGGCTCGATGACAGGGCGGCCCAGCCCGAGCCCAATCCCAAGCCCGCACAGCTCGCAGGAGGTGACTCTAGCTGCAACCGATTTTTTTGTCGCCTTTTCTCTTCGGAGATTGTGGCCGTCCGTGTTTAGGGGAAGTCGAGTTTGTGTTCTAAGATCTATCGGTATTCGGTTTTCCCCAATCTCTACTGGTACCGGTAGATTTGGAAACGTCCTTTTTCCCATGAAAATCATGAAAATAAGAATACTAGTACTATGTTGGTGTCACTGCAGAGATTCGATGGTGTTGCTATCGTCTTTTACTTTAAGTACCTATTATATATATATACATATATATATATATATATATATATATATATATATATATATACATATATATATATACATATGCATATTTATTTATTTATTTATTTATTTATTTATTCGATTGTGTTGATTTGGATTAGAAATTGCAACTTGTAGGCGATCGTGCCGACTGTTTCGACTTTGGACTGGGAGAAGTGGGCACAAAAGGTTCATAGGAGAATATTATAAGCTATCTTTATTTCTAGTGGTCTATATTCTGTATGGGGTTCACACGCCTTTTACTCCAGTCCATCTTTAGAAAATTGCAATTTTGGAGGTGGCTTGTATTAGCAGCATAACTTTCTGGAAACTTCATGTTATATCCTTCAGTTCCAGAAACATTCTTCTATCAACTGTATCGGCTGCTTGTTTAAATCTGGTAAACTGCAATCAAGAGTTTTAGATTAATATGAGGGTGATCAAATGTTGATGCTGTTATGCCATTCGGAGTTGTCAACAGGACTAGTATATTCATCCCAGGGCTTAGTGAGGATATTGATGGTAGTCACAACTTGGTGGCGATCTCTGACCAATTATTTGCTGTTATGCTAAACTTTGAAAAAACATTGTATTTGTGGAGACATGCACATCCACACATTTGTGGCATTAACAATTAGTTTAGATTTATTTATAGATCTGTTAGGGTTTGCATATTTGCAAGAAGTTAATAAGTATCATCTGTTCCTAGCATGAGTTGAATGGTTGAATTACATCGTGGATTTCACTGTTTTTAATTCTTCACTGAAGCTTATTCCAACTTGCTTGTGAACAAAAGGCTTCAATGTCCTTATTAGTCGATTTGCCATATATTATAGCTTTGTTCTCCAATGTTTCAATGTGATTCTGGTGATTCATGTTTGTGCGAAGCTTATGCTTTACTTCTAAGTTATATGTGAAGATTTATATGAAAACTGCAAAGAACATTCAATTTTCATGAATTTCGTAAATCATGGCCTGATCATGGCAATTGCCTTTAGGTCCCACAGCATGTGCTACATTCTGCTAGGAGTAGCTTTCTGCAAACCATACACAATATACTTATTTGACTGCTATAAAATATTGTAAGAAATGGATGGACAATTAGTATCCATAACTTGAAACTTAGTGGGAGGGAAATATGAACATGAATTATATTGTTTTCTTCAAATGAAACAAAATTACCAATCCATGCTTGCATGCAAATGTTTCACTGTGTTTACATGTATGGCGATGGTAGGCCTGATGATAATTTTTATTGGTTACTTGAATGGTGTAGCTGTTGATGAAGAGCGACATTTGGCACTTGCACATCAAAACTACAGGTCAGGGAAGTACCGAGAGGCTCTAGAGCATGGTAATGTCGTTTACGAGAAGAATCCACGTCGAACTGATAACCTCCTCCTCCTTGGAGCTATATACTATCAGGTGGCTAATTCACTTCATATTCTCCCACGTATGGATGCTAGCTTTTTTACCTGTCATTTTCTAACATGCTTGATTTCCCTTTCTGTTGCAGATTCGTAATTATGACATGTGCATTGCAAAAAACGAGGAGGCTCTTGCCATAGATCCACATTTTGCTGAATGCTACGGCAATATGGCAAATGCTTGGAAGGTAGTTTTGGGGCGGGCAAACATGACAAATATTATTGTGTCTACTATATGTACATGCATCTCCCCCTCCCCTGAAAAACCTTTATTTTTCATTTATGTCATTGGTGTTTTTTTTTTGTGCAGGAGAAAGGTGATATTGATCTTGCAATTCGTTACTATCTTACTGCTATTCAGGTTTCTCTCCGGTCTTATTTGTACTTTTTCTTAGTTCATACCTTTTTATTTTACCTGTTTTCATTGTTTCAAATTATTATTATTTACTTCTGGGTGTTTGATGGTAATGCTCATCTAACTATCTAAGATGACTAGGTGGTGACTGAATGCTTGACCATAGATGCTGGAAAATTGCCTAGCACCTTTTTTTTTGGGGGGGGGGGGGTAAGTAAACGCTACACTAGACACCCTGGACAGCCTATCCAGCCATGCTAAGGTAGTTCTTGTTTGATGTTTCCTGTTGTGACTAGATGGCTGTAGTGCAGCGGAAATCGACATAGTGTGCAGGGATGAAATTTGATTCACTTCGAGGTGGCGATCTTCCCCAGTATTTCAGGCTTTTGGCTCTCTGGTCCCTTGTTTGTACTGATAGCCTGGTACTTCAAGCTGCTACTTTGGGCTAGGATGCTAGCTCTATAGTAAAAAGCATGAGATACTAAAAGTAGTTCAGTTGATGTCTAGATTGTGAGTTGATTGTGAGCTGTTTGGGTTGTACATGAGTGCACTGCTTCATAATGCAATGATATGCAGTTCTCCTGTGTACACAAGAAAAAGAAACATGAACTTGCTGATACTTGGTCTAGAGGCACAATAAAGCAGCACATTATTTAAGAAGTGTTCCAACCAGCTCTTCACTGCCCCTCACCTCTGAAGCTTCCATTTCGGGGGCATCTTCACTCTACACTGTAATGGATATGTGATGTGGTCTTCACAAGTTTCTTGTCTTTGCTTTGTGGATTCATGTTTGTAATCTTCTACTACAATTCTTCCCAGTCCACTTGACTTCTGATTGTTTCAAATAATGGCCCTCATCTGTCTTTTTTAATCTTCCTAGCTGCGACCAAACTTCTGTGATGCATGGTCAAATCTCGCTAGCGCATATACAAGGAAGGGGAGACTGAATGAGGCAGCTCAATGTTGTAGACAGGCACTTGCTATAAATCCTCGATTGGTACGCACATGTGGTCATCAAGTTAGTAGCTGTGCTTGTTTGTGAACTGATGCCATTTTGTGCCTGACCTAGGTTGATGCACATAGTAATCTTGGAAATCTGATGAAAGCTCAAGGCTTTATTCAAGAGGTGAGCAACTTGATTTTCTGGTTTTTTACATGTCACTGTTTCGTATTAAAAAATAGTCTTTGCACTCAGTTTTCACCATTGTTTCTTTGCATTTACATGTTTTCGTCTATAATATTGTTTTGCGTGCATGGGTATCATCTTATTTGTTCGATATATTTCTACATCTCTTGTTGGTAGACTAGTTGCATTTGTAGTTTTTGCAACACAGTATAACTTCTCCAAACTACCGCAAAACTAAAGATTTTACGAACTCAGTGATCTATGTCCATGGTCAAACATTTGCACTCCACTTGCACCACTTGCAGTGGCACAGATCAAGAGTCAAGACTCTCAGACTTCTGTATTGGAGTTTGCAAGATCTGTAGCTCTGGTATGGAAGTGCACGAAATATGTAGTTCTTTGGCAAATGGCCTTATTTTGTACTGCTAGAATTGGCACTAACTTGTTAAAAATGGTCACCTGCACTTTGTGAAAGGGTTAATGAGATCCATGCCATTTTGATTTTGCCAGTCTTTAAAAAAATGCCACAATAAAGGTTGAAATTGGGCTACTGCTTTATAGTTTATAATTTGCCTCTGGTTTGAAGTATGCCATTTTGTATGCCTCTACACCTCTGAATCTACTTCAAGGCTTTCAACTTTCCATATCGAGACTGAACTAAAATACACTGGTCTAGGATAGCCTGGACATCATCTAATTTCTAAATCTGTCTGCTGCCCCATGATTGGCAGCAAGAGCGAGAATATCGCAGGAGTTAAATCCATCCTCCTTCAATCTGTCCATGAACGCTGCCACTAACTGGACGTGGGTTGGGCCACTTCATTACACTGGTCTTCCGCCTCCCCTATGTGCATGCATTCCTCCTCCACCTTGCTAGCTGCTGCAAGGAGATACATGCATACTTTTCATGGCGACAATCGGAGGTTCACTTCCAACATGAGCCCCTGTGCGCTGTCGTCAGACGAAGAGTAGCCCAGTATGGATCTTGCAGCTTCATGCCTGAGGTGGGGCCCTTGCGACTATTCCATGGACTCTGTCATGGGGTTCTCTTGGTGCACTGCAGAACTCTGTGCTTTGTCCTGTGTGCTACCGTGGGAAGTAAAGGGGAGCTTGGGCCTCCTTTCACGGGTCTAGCTGCTCTATGCCTATTGCCTACCCTATTGACGCTGTTAGTGTCCTCCATGTGGTTTGAGTAGTGCCCTTGTGCACCAGCACCACAGATCTGGAGTGCTGGAAGGAAGGCTGCATCCGTGAGGTATGTGCGGTTCCAGTTCGCAGCCATAGGCATCCTTACGCTGTCATGTGGCATTTAGGCATTTGGTTTGCTTACCCTTGGCTGCCTGTCCTTGTTGGCCAAGGCTTGGATCGATCTGTTCTGGATACCTCAGTAGAGATTGGAGTTACCCCATTTTTGGTTTCTTTCCCCAATTGTATCAACTAGGAAGAATGAATTAGAGGAAGAAGATAAGACTAGGAACAGGAAAGGCAATGGGGATATATTTTGATCCACACTGAAATATGGCAGTAAGCCAGTAACAAACACACCTGAGTTTGTCTCAGGCAATGTTTACAAATCGTATAGTTGACTAGTCGTTGTAGACTAATGTATTAGGCTATAGGCCAGGCTGGTCCTATGGGCCAAGGGCGGTAGCTCAGCTGCCCTGGCTGTGTCCATGTGTGCCCCCCTTTGGTATACCCATAAGTATACTATAGGTATACAGTATACACAATACAACATCATGACTACATAGTGGCTAGTTGGCGACTTACAGAACAGGGTAGAGTAGCAGAGGGCAGCGGCACTGCAATGCCAACAAGCAATCAGGATGCATGGAAAGGAGGGAAGGGGCAACTCATTGTTGGAGGAGCTTATCTTCGTAAACCTTGCCCTCTAGAGAAGCATCGCGAAGAGGAATTGGGGTGATGGTGGTTTGACTAGAAGATGAATCACATGCGGTGGATAGGTGGAAACAACCATGATGGGGAGGAGGAAACGTGCCCAGCAGGAGAAGGAATTATGACGGCTTGTGGCATGCCAATTTTTGCCGCCTCTGTCTCTGCCTTTTGGAGTCTTGGGCACAACTAACCTAACCTAACCAGGTCAAATTCGCAGCCGAATAGCCAGCCTGAGAGCCTAGTCGAGCAGGTTTGCGGATGGACATCAGCCAACTGGTGGTCCACTCCCTAACCCCTAATCAAATGACTAATCATGATTTTATCAACAATTAGTCAGACAGCCAGGAACCTAGTCAAGATAATCACCTAGTTTCTCTTAATCAATTTCAAGGGACCGATTACGATTAATTGGAAGACTTGACTTGTAAACATTGGTTCCAAACGTACACTGTGCCATGGTTATAATATCCACAAAATTATAATGGCACTGGTTGAACTTTGACATTTATAATGTTGTATTTCTTGTAATGGTATGAATATCAAGATCATCTTATATATTTATCTGTTGGCTTCAGCACTTGGACTCCCCTGGTGTAGGCTGATAGCTTTTGTGATTTGATATGTTGATCATAATTACAGGCATACAGTTGCTACATCGAGGCGTTACGTATTGATCCTCATTTTGCAATTGCATGGTCAAACCTTGCTGGTCTGTTTATGGAGGCAGGAGACCTCGACAAGGCTTTAATGTATTATAAGGTAAATGACGCAACTGTATTTATTTGACTATTGCACTGCTCCCTCTATAAAAAAATATAAGGCATGCACACATTTCAAGATTTAAACTTCATTATCTTTGACCAGCAAGTAGTCTAATTATATAAGAAAGTTTGAGTTGCAAAATGGTTAGATTTGGTTTGTATTTAGAAATTCCCTACTTTCTAATGATCAAACTTTTATTTCTGCAAATCATATACTGTAAGGAAATATGAATGCTTGAAGTGTGATAAGACCACACCAAGTCAAACCGCGCTATGGGCCTGTTTGGTTCAGCTTTTTTCTGACCAGCTTTTCTAAAAATCTGGCTGTGGGGAGAATCTGGCTGTGGGAAGAATCTGGGTATCATTACGATTACGTGAGGAGGAAGATAAAGTTGTTCATATGGCTCAGGATCTAGAAAGTGACGGATTCCTACTATTACAACGACTCAATTGATTATGTGTTTATGTTGATTTTGGATGGTTTTTGCCCCAACGAATTTTATAGAAGCTGGCTGAAAAGCTGAGCGTTTGGCAGTTCACAGCAGCTTTTGGTGGCCAGAAGCTGCCAGAAGCCGAAACAAACAGGGCCTATATATTTTGGGATGGAGTACCTTAAGTCACTTATGTCGTTGTTTATCGAGGTCCCTATGTCCTGAATTGGATTTTTTGTGGTGCGTGTGAAGGTCGTAAATCATTTTATTTCCATGGAATCTAGGAAAATGGAAGTCGTTTCATGCATTTGTCGTGTCACGATTTATGTAGGGCTGAATTGTCTTTCTGTCACTTCCTAGCGCCATATTTTGGTTTTGAGATCTGGATCTCTGTTATTTATTTCTACAAATGATGTATTATAAAAGAAATGAGTGGTATAAATGTGATCTTGAAGACCACCCCGAGCCAAATCACACTTCATATTTTGGATTGAGTACTTGATGTCACTTATGCTATGTTTCATAGTTTTTTGAGGTACCCTTAGTTTGTTCTGAACTGGATTTTTTGTGTATATGAAGGTCGTTGATCATTTTATTTACGAATCTAGGGAAGATGAAAGTTACTTCATGTATTTGTCATTGCATGATGGTTTATTTTGGGCTAAATTGTCCTGTCACTTTCTAGTGTCATGTTTTGGTTTTGAGATTTGGATATTCCTTCAATGATTATTTTTTTGCTGCATAGCTCTTGTGTGTCTTGCAAATCTACCAAAATTGTGCTTTCTCATTGTAATGACTAATGAAGGGAATTTAAACTTGAAAAATAAAACTCCACTGAGGCTTATTTTGATCCACTTATTACCTATGCACCCAGATTTTCACCCGGTGTTGTATCATTCTCTTCATTTGATCAAACATGCATATTTTCCTATAGCGCCTGCTTATTATGCTCTCAAAAACTCGACTGGGGGGGGGGGTAAGGCAACCCCTGGGCATTGTATTAAGAAGACCTCACGCAGGTCGAGAAAACCCTAAACCCTTGTTGTCCCACCTATACACAGCAACACCGTAGGTCATGTGAGAACGACCGTGACCAAAGCCGGGCCATAGACCTGTGCTTTGGTAATGCAACAGACATGGGGATTTTTTTTAACCCTAGCCTGAAATTCGCTCCCACGAGGAGTCGAACTCAGGACCTGAGGAGTGCTACTCAGACCACCTAACCAACTCAACTAGAGGCCCTTTTGCTGCTTATTATGCTCAAAGAGAATAATAAAGCATTCCTTCTTTTGAGCATCCTGCTTGTAATGCTGATGGCGAATGTTTCCACCTTCTCTTGAAACTTGCAGGAAGCTGTTAAGCTTAAGCCATCTTTCGCTGATGCATATCTTAATCAAGGGAATGTTTATAAGGTAAGTCTATCGGTTGTGACACAAGTATCCTGCAAGAGAATGCAGGGATAACTTCGCTTTTGTAGGGAAACTGGATCTTATATATTTTTGGTTCTCCAGGCTTTGGGAATGCCTCAAGATGCCATTATGTGTTATCAACGTGCACTGCAGGCACGTCCTGACTATGCTATGGCTTATGGTGAGATTTGATTCTTTTTTCTTTGCCAAACCCTGGCCTTTCTGTACCAGAGTATATATATATATATATATATATATATATATATATATATATATATATATATATATATATATATATTATTTTCTTTAGAACTTAACTTTTAGCCCAAAAAATAAAAGTAATACTGATTAAAGGTTATCCTTCGAGTTCATTCATTTAGATACTCATCTCGGGTGAGATGCGAACAAGCTTACAAGAGAATGGTCCTTTCTTTACCTTCAAAGTAGAGCCTTAGTATACCTCGTAATACAAAGGTAGGGGAACATTTTCATGCAGGTAATCTTGCTACTATTTACTATGAGCAAGGCCAGCTTGATATGGCAATTCGTTGTTACAATCAAGCTATAGTCTACGACCCACAGTTTATTGAAGCATACAACAACATGGTTAGTCACTGATCCACATTTTTCAACTATTTTTATGTATAAATTGAACAACTAGTTTACAATTTTTATCTTTGTAGGGCAACGCACTTAAAGATGCTGGAAGAGTAGAAGAAGCAATCAACTGCTACAGAGTATGTTTTCCTGCTATTGGTTTGACTTGTTTACATGTAGCTCAGGTTGTGATCTAGCTGTATTTGTGCAGTCCTGCCTTGCACTGCAAGCAAACCACCCGCAAGCCCTTACTAATTTAGGAAACATATACATGGAGTGGTGAGATTCTTATGTGCACATATTCTTAATATTAAAGGAAATAAAAATTTATCTGACTTAACAAAGATGCAAGTGAGCTCATGATGACAAAAAAAATACACTGCAGGAACATGATAAGCGCTGCTACTTCATTTTACAAAGCAGCTATATCTGTGACATCTGGATTATCTTCCCCACTTAACAACTTGGCTGTGATATACAAGCAACAGGTGGTTTTCTTCCCTTCATTTTGTCTGATCATGTTGTAGTTGTAGGACAAAGTTCCTGTTCTAATGTTCAAATTAAATGATTGCTTGAACAATATCCAACACCTAATACCTGTTCTTTCTCTCTCTCTGATTTCTCTATTTTGTTGTATGCACCAGGGAAACTATGCTGATGCTATCACATGTTACACTGAAGTACTCCGTATAGATCCTACAGCAGCTGATGCACTAGTTAATAGAGGGAACACATTCAAAGAGATTGGCAGAGTTAATGAAGCAATTCAGGATTATGTTCAGGCAGCAACAATCAGGCCAAACATGCCAGAAGCCCATGCCAACTTGGCCTCAGCATACAAGGACAGGTATTCTATGAATCTTAAGCCTATGCAGTGTTAATATAATGCATTTAATTTCTGGCAGAATTTTTTATTTCTGTTTATAATATTGGTAAATGTAATCTTTTTGCAGTGGGCATGTAGAAACGGCTATAATTAGCTACAAGCAGGCTCTCCGGCTGCGTCCTGATTTTCCTGAGGCAACCTGTAATCTCCTGCATACTCTACAGGTACCTTGCAATTTTTCTCTACCCTTTTAACGCACTTGTGATATAAAGATTTGAATAAGACTGTAAACTTTGAGTAAATAAAAGATATGTTACAACATATTCATCTTTATGTTGTGTCTGCTACTTATGAAAATTAATACTACAGCAGATGTGTGCAAACATTCAAGGACATTGATGCAAAGTACAGCTCAATTATGATTTAACAGTGTTCACATATCATATAAATCTCTGATGGCTTAGTATTATGTTGACCTACAAAACCTGCTAGGTTGCTACCTGCATTAGGTTAAACATAATAAGGCTCTTATCGGATTATTGTCTCTGCTTTCTCATCTTTTCTGCCTTTTGTAATCCTGTACCGTTGAAGGTTTGGTCCAGTGATTTGAAGCAACTGACCTTTTAATAGGGATGGTCAGCCTACTAATGTGCATCGTTTTCTTTGCATTACTGCAGTGTGTCTGTGACTGGGAAAACAGAGATGGCATGTTTCGAGATGTTGAAGAAATTATTAGAAGGCAAATAAAGGTGCCCTTTATAAAAATAAATGAAATTCCATTTTTAATATTGAGGATTTCTTTTCATGTGCAATTTATATATTTTGTCCCTTTTCTTACAGATGTCAGTACTTCCAAGTGTTCAACCTTTCCATGCCATTGCTTATCCTATTGATCCATTGCTTGCTTTGGAAATAAGGTGAGTTTCACTGTACACTTGCTGGTCTTTGAATAGAGTAATATCTTGTCCGTTTTATCACCTAAACATGTTGAATTTAAAAAGCACCCTCAGACTCAGATACTGGACAGCTTATTCCCTTAACTTTTAAAACTGGATTAATCACCCCACCCCCACACACCTGACCATTCCAAAGTGGTTTCCTAAGGACATGCTTGGATCTTTGGTCGGGTAATACACTACATCGCTGAGCAGGAGCTAGAATGAGCAGCGTATTTAGATGTCTTGCTACCCGACCTTGATTTCTGTGCTGGTAAGATTTTCCTTGCTGCCTCAGGTGAGTCAAACTGGCTCTCTTGGGCTGGCAAGTGCCTCATTGTTCGTGCCAGCTGAGCTAGGCAAGTCAAGGGCAGCCTTGCCCAAAACCAAGCACACCCTAAGGCCATGCTCAACAGAGCGTGCATATGCCTGTGTAAAACACTGTTTACAGAGTGAAGTTTGAAATAGGTAGTGAGATAGGAAGTGGGATAGGGAGGCTCTGGGGATAGCCTAAGTGACTCTAGTGACACGACAGTAGGGCTCACATGTTAGGTGGTCTCAATTTCTTTTATATAAAAAAATCATAACTTTTTTTTTTTCATTTTGAGTCGGATGAATACAAACTTTATACCAAAATTGTAGAGCTCGGTGCGTTCTAAAACTTTCTAGTTTATTTTTCCAATCTGAGATCATTTATTAGGAGCTCAAATATTCAATACAAGATGGTATGACATCAAAAGCAGAAGACATGGCCCATATGTCACATCAATTTAAACTATTGAAACCACTCAGCTATTTTAGGGGTGGTTGTTTATCTGGTTTAAGGGGTATGCTGTCCAGTATTTGAGTTTGAGGATGTTTTTAGAATTCAGCAGCAAGTTCTGGTGGGGTGTGTTTGGTGAGTGCGTTGGGGGGGGGGTAGAATTTACTCTGAATTAAAATACATCCTTTCCTTTTGTTTTTTATATACCTCTTTTCATTGGCAGCCGTAAATATGCGGCCCACTGTTCCTTGATTGCCTCTCGTTTTGGGCTGCCGCCTTTTGTGCATCCACCTCCTGTTCCTGTAAAAGCAGAGGGTAAACACTGCCGACTGAAAGTAGGGTAAGTACACAAACTTACTTTTGTACATTAAATTGAAAAGATTTATCCAACAGCAGAATAAATGGCCTTTCCACGGTACAGATATGTGAGTAGTGATTTTGGTAATCACCCCCTTTCCCATCTCATGGGATCAGTATTTGGAATGCATGATCGTGCCAATATCGAGGTTTTATTTCCATTGAACCTCTCTCTTTTCACATTATGTTGCGGTTCTCTCTCTGACCCATGATGGAATGGCAGGTCTTTTGCTATGCACTCAGTCAAAACGATGGTACTGAGTGGAGGCAGCGTATTCAGTCTGAGGCAGAACATTTTGTCGATGTTTCTGCCATGACTTCCGATAATATCGCCAAGCTTATCAATCAAGACAAAATACAAATTTTGATAAATCTTAATGGCTACACAAAGGTAATAAATAATGCTGTCCGTTCAGTTAATAGTTTGTCAATTCTTGATATTTCAGTTATTGTTTCAGTTATCAGTTGTTTAGTTTCTTCAAATGATTGTTGTTTGCTTTTTTCATGTTGTAAATTGTAATATGTACCTTTGGATCTTCTGGGGCAAATTGTTTAGTTTGACTTTTGAGGATTGTGATTGCTATTTTGTTGGAACCACTGATATCTGTTATTGGTGTTACATAGAATTAGAATACCTTGCCCTGGAACTTAGTTGTTTTATTAGAAAACAATAAAATTTCATTGAAGTTGGGAAATCAAAAAGATTTTATTATTTTCAACACAAGGTGCAGTTTGTTATATTGTTTATCTGTGCACAACCTTACACTGATATTAGATGTCATTATGTTGCTATTTGCTGTCTGAACATGTGCTTGATGTAAACAGGGTGCCAGGAACGAAATTTTTGCAATGCAGCCAGCACCTATCCAAGTTTCGTACATGGGGTTCCCTGGAACAACGGGTGCTGCATACATAGATTACTTGGTCACAGATGAGGTACACGCGCATCTAAGGTTCTTGTCTAACAGTTAATTAGCTTAAGTGATTTATTTTTGAATGCTGTGTTTTAAATGGTATTGCAGTTTGTTTCTCCATCTAGCTATGCACATATATATTCAGAAAAGCTCGTCCATTTGCCTCATTGCTATTTTGTCAATGACTACAAGCAGGTTTGTCTTCATGCTTCTTCGTGTCTTCTTTTCCTTTTTTTTGGTTCATTAGTGTGATATAAATTTCAAAACATGTTCTGTACCAGAAAAATCGAGACTGTCTCACTCCAGTATGTCCACACAAAAGATCTGATTATGGATTACCTGAGGATAAATTTATTTTTGCTTGCTTCAATCAGCTTTACAAAATGGACCCTGAGATATTTGACACATGGTAAGTGCCCATTATCTACATGCTTTATGCGTGCACTGCAAGTTTGAGGCATGTGTTTTTGGTTCCCAATGGTGCTCGGTGAATAAGATTGATCAAACTAAATTTATTTATTCTTTTCACTGGACTATTCTTTTTTTGTGTTCTGATACTTAGCTTTGGCTCTCAAATTCTATCTTAAGGTGCAATATTCTCAAACGTGTTCCCAACAGCGCATTATGGCTTTTAAGATTCCCGGCAGCTGGTGAAACTAGAGTGAGAGCATGTAAGTACGCTTAAGAGGTCACTTTTGAATCTTTATCGTAAACAAAAGCTTCAAATGATATTTGACATCTGCAATTGGCCCCTAACCTTTTCTATACAGATGCTGCTGCCAGAGGAGTAAGATCAGATCAAATTGTATTCACAGACGTTGCCATGAAAAATGAGCATATACGACGCAGTGCCCTGGCAGACCTTTTCCTGGACACGTATGAAGTTCTTCATCTGCTATTCTTTTTTCCAAACATAAGCTGAAAATGTAAAATTAATTTACACCCTGTCCTCATGATTTTTTCTGGATCAGTCCCCTCTGCAATGCACACACAACAGGCACTGACATACTGTGGGCTGGTCTGCCAATGATCACCCTTCCACTAGAGAAAATGGCAACCAGAGTAGCTGGTTCCCTCTGCGTAGCTACTGGGCTTGGGGAGGAGATGATTGTTAGCAGGTAAATATGGATAAAAACACCGATTTAGATATTATATATATAATCCAACGGTGCGAAGGCAGGCTTACTTCGTTTTTTGTGCCAGCATGAAGAAGTATGAAGATAGAGCAGTAGAACTAGCGCTGAATCCGGTGAAGCTTCAAGCGCTGACTAACAAGCTCAAGGAAGTTCGTATGACCTGCCCGTTGTTTGATACAGCTCGATGGGTAAGTTCTGGCAATCATGATCTCAGTTATAGTCTTGAATCCTGATCGAAATTACATGCGAACTGTCTCAGGTGCGCAACCTTGAAAGGGCATACTACAAGATGTGGAACCTTTACTGCTCCAGTCGCCACCCGGAGCCATTCAAGGTGGTAGAGGATGACAATGAGTCCCCATTTGACCGCTAACGAGATCTCATCAGCAGCCCGGCTCTGTAAATAAGGCGAGAGTTGTAGAATATTTAGCATCGTGACCGCTGTTGCTCCAGGTGCTTGTTTGCCGCCCCCTTTCCTGCCGTGCACATCACCTCTGTGGAGGCTAACTTCGTAGTATGTATGTACTACACTGCAAAAGAAGTCCTAGGGTTAGCCTATTGTTATCACTATTTAGTTTGCTATATTGTATCGCGGTCGTGGTTTCTAAAATAAACTGCAACCTTTAGGAGTGTTGATGTGAAATCTCATTCTTAATAGCTTCTGTCCACTGAATTTTGTCATGGCGTTTGCCGGCTGCGGGCATTTGACTGGCGGAACGTGGCTTTATTTGCAAGCAGCTACATGTCCAAAGTTGTCGCCCGACAAGAGTACGTCGTGTCGTCTCCTTGGTCCAGGTATAGCAATATTCCCATGTCAGGTCGGACCGACTGACATCACGTGACTGGCAGGGCCGTATCCTGCTAAAACATATCTTAGCAAATATATTTGAACATCAAATATCAGCAACCCACACTCAAAGTAGGGCCGTATCCTGCTAAAACATATCTTAGCAAATATACGTTGAAAATGGTAGAGAAATAGGGTTAACCTTTTTCTACAATTAGTTTTGGTGGTTAAACGTCCAACGCAAACACTTGGACTAACTAGTTAGATCTAGAATTTATGTATTACAAGTGCATAAGGTTCAACACAAATCAATAAATATTAAATTTAGGGACCCAATTCAAAATGAGCAAAAAGGACTTGAGTGTGCTGTGGACTGGTGCACCGGACAGTGTCCGGTGCACCAGGGCTGTACAGGAGCCAAGCAGTCACTCTCGGGAAAACACAGGCGCGCTCCACTATAATTCATCGGACTGTCCGATGAGCTAGCGGGGTAACGGCTACCTGCGCGCAACAGTCGACTCTGACAACGCTACAGTGTCGCGGCAGAAGTTAGAGCAGCGAGTCAGAGGGGCACCGGACTGTCCGGTGCACCACCAGACTGTCCGGTGCCATAAGAAGACAAAGGCACCAACGATCAATCGCTCCGAACCCTAACGGTTGGGTAACGTGGTGGCGCACCGGACTGTCCGGTGCGCCCATCGCCAGTAGCCTCCCCAACGGCTATGGAAATGGTTGAGGGCTATAAATACCCCACAACCACCTCATTCATCAACATCCAAGCATTCCAAACATTGCATTCAATACAAGAGCAAAAGACTCCACTCCAAGACACATCAAATAGATTTGATCCTCTCCAAAGCCTCCAATTCAACTCAATTCCATTAGGGACTTGAGAGAGGGTTTTCTTGTGTTCTTTGTTGCTCTTGTTGCTTGGCTTGGGTTTTCTTTTCTTTCTCTCATTCTCAAGTGCTTTGTAAGCGAAGCAAGAGACACCAAGTGTGTGGTGGTCCTTGCGGGGTCTTAGTGACCCGTGAGATTAAGGAAGAAGGCTCACTCGGTCTAAGTGATCGTTTGAGAGAGGGAAAGAGTTGAAATAGACCTGGTCTTGGTGACATCCTCAACGGGGACTAGGTTCTTTGGAACCGAACCTCGGTAAAAGAAATCACCATGTTCACTCGCATTATTTCTTAGTTGATTTGTTTTTCATCTCTCCCGGACTTGTTTTAGTTCTAACGCTAACCCCCGGCTTGTGTTGTGTGTTTAAAGTTGTAAATTTCAGATTACGCCTATTTCTTAGTTGATTTTGGGGAGAACCCTTTCAAGGGAGTCCGACAACAAGCATAGGGAGGAAACCTCTTCCTCCATCAAGTCGCATCGGAAGAGTGACAAGAAGAAGATGAAGAAAGTGGTCTACTACGAGACCGACTCTTCGTCACCCTCCACATCATCAAGTTCTGAATCGTCCGTCGCTTCTAAGCGCCATGAGTGCAAGAAGTATAGTAAGATGCCCCTACGCTATCCTCGCATTTCAAAACGTGCTCCATTACTTTCCGTTTTCTTAGGCAAACCACCATATTTTGATGGTGAAGATTATTGTATATGGAGTGATAAAATGAGGCATCATCTAACCTTACTGCACGAAAGCATATGGGACATAGTTGAATTTGGAGCGCAGGTACCACAGGTGGGGGACAAGGACTACGACTCGACGAGGCCGCCCAAATTAGGCACTTTAACTCTCAAGCCACGTCTATACTCCTCGCCTCCTTGTGTCGAGAGGAGTATAACAAGGTGCAAGGGTTAAAGAGTGCCAAAGAAATTTGGGACATGCTCAAGACCGCGCATGAAGGGGACGAGGTGACTGAAAGTCACCTAGAGGGGGGGGGGGGGTGAATAGGGCGAATCTGAAATTTACAAACTTAAACATAACTTCAAGCCGGGTTAGCGTTAGAAATAGAAACGAGTCCGAGAGAGAGGGCGCAAAACAAATCGTGAGCGAATAAAGAGTGAGACACGATGATTTGTTTTACCGAGGTTCGGTTCTTGCAAACCTACTCCCCGTTAAGGTGGTCACAAAGACCGGGTCTCTTTCAACCCTTTCCCTCTCTCAAACGGTCACTTAGACCGAGTGAGCTTCTCTTCTCAATCAAACGGAACACGAAGTTCCCGCAAGGACCACCACACAATTGGTGTCTCTTGCCTTGGTTACAATTGAGTTTGATCACAAGAATGAAGGAAGAAAAGAAGCAATCCAAGCGCAAGAGCTCAAATGAACACAACAAATCACTCTCACTAATCACTAAAGCTTTGTGTGGAGTTGGGAGAGGATTTGATCTCTTTGGTGTGTCTTGTATTGAATGCTATAGCTCTTGTAAGGTGTAGAAGTGTAGAAACTTGGATGCCAATGAATGTGGGGTGGTTGGGGTATTTATAGCCCCAACCACCAAAAATGGCCGTTGGAGGGCTGCTGTCGCATGGCGCTTCGGATAGTCCGGTGCGCTAGCCACGTCAGCAGACCGTTGGGGTTCGACCGTTGGAACTCTGTCTTGTGGGCCTGTCGGTGTTTTGGGTCCGACCGCACACCCGGGGTTGCCCCTCAAGGTGTTTTTAGGAGTAGGACGGTGTCGCCGACTGTAGCTAAATGGTTCATGCCGGATGCACGAGGAACAATGAACAATGTTTACAGGTTCGGGCCGCTTGGAGATGCATAACACCCTACGTCCTGGTGAGAATGCTTTACGTGGTGGATTACAAGGGAGCTCTCTAACACTAGAGAGTAGAGAGTTGGGGTGGAGGGGTGAGTAGTGAGATCGATCGTTCTGAAGGGGTGCCCCCTAGGCCTTATATATTCGACCGTGAGGCAATACATGCGGATGTGATAACAATGCGCACCTAAGAGATAGTGAACTGATTGAGTCTATGTTCCTATAGTTCTGTCGACTTATCCTCGCCTGGTTTCGTTGTACGGGGCTCCAGCGTGGGAAAGTCGGGTCTCTGTTGTGGTTGCTTGCTCAACGTTGTTGGGCCATCCGGGCTTACACTGATCCGGCCTTATGTCGATCCGCTTCACTGGTCGTTCTTCCCCAGGCCCATGAAGGGATGACCTTACAATTTATTGGGCCCTTGGGCCTTTCGTGAGGTCTTTTATCCTTCCGGTGGACCCGGGGGATATCTGTCCCCCACAAGCCCCCGATCTTTGGGTTGGTTTTGAGATAATCGGCCCAAAGATCCTAGGTCCAGCTTGCGGTCTTCGTTTATGACAAGAAATGCTGCTTTCCGGGCAGTTTGGTAAAAACGATTTCTTACTGTCTCCTTCTGCTTTGATCACTCGAAAACTGGTGCTCTGTCTCACACTCATGCCTTGGAGATCAGCATTTCGTATTGTTGGACCCTAAACTTCATAGGGTGCACCGGAGGTGCACCCAATGGGTGTAGCCCCCGAGCTTCGAGTGGATTTTTGAAAATAATCCAATCGAAGGTCTTCATCAGAAATCATTTTTATTTTCCGCTTGCACTTTGTTGGAGGTCAGCCTTGCCTTTAATCTTGCCATATGCTTTAGAAGTTAGCATTATCTTGACTTGAAATGGCGATTCATGGGGTGCACCGGAGGTGCACCCAATGGGTGTAGCCCCCGAGCTTCGAGTGGATTTTTGAAAATAATCCACTCGAAGGTCTTTATTTCGTGTCCTTTTGTTGAGAGCCATCCTTTCTTTTTCCGAATGCCTTAGAGGTCAGCATTATGTCATCGATATTATGCTTTAGAGGTCAGCATATATTTTGACTTTGAGACCGAGTTCGTGATCTGCCCATATCTTGCTAGGTGGTGCAATTTATTTGATCTGCGACTGATTGGACGTTCGATGGACGTCCCCTGGCTAGTCTTCATGTCGCTTCTGTCGGTCAGACTTTGTACTTCACCGGCTATATTTGGCTTTCCTTTGATCCTTACTGATATCTCATTTTTGTCTTGAGGTATTCATTGCATGCCCTGCACGGATGTGACAGTTTTGAAAAATATACTGATAATTCCTGGGCGTCCCCCCAATGGGTGTGGGCAAGGGACGGCTTGGTACACTGAGTGTTTTAGCCGGCTGCTTCTGAGTAGTAATGTGATGTGACGGCGAGTGTAATCATATCGCCCGCGCAGTTGACTGGAGTCCCAATGGGTGTTGCGTTGCGTGAAACGGCGTCAGCCGCCTGACGTATCTTCAGATGGGTTGAAGCGTATATTGAATATTTTGCGACTGTTCAGTGACCGTGGTAGGAGGTGAGCGGTTGCCTTCTTCTTCTATAAATAGTGCCTTTGCCACTCCGGTTTTTTCACATCTCTTGCTGTTCTCTGCTGCTTGCTTTCTTCTTCTCCCTTCATTTCCACCATGGGCAAGAGTAACAAACGCAAGCGCGAGCCGACTCCTCCATCGGAGGACTTCGGCGACTCGAAATACTCGGAGGAGGAGTTCTCCTCCGAGTCCGAGGGGTCTCCGGCTCCCGTCTCTCCCCCGGCGTCGTCTGACGATTCAGACGACTCCCAGGGGATTGCCACGGAGGTCTGGACTTATATCCGGGCCGTCGAGCGCTCCGGGCTCGAGGGCTCGGATGAGTCGGAGTACTCCTCGGACGAGGAGGACTCTTCGGACTCGTCCGAGGAGGGCGGTGGCGGCGATGGCGGAGACGACGACGACGACGGAGGCGATGGTGACGACGGCGACGATGGCGGTGACGGCGGCAGCAGGGGCGGCAGCAAGGGCGGCAACAGTGGCAGCAGCAGGGGCGGCAACAGCAAGGGCAGCAACAAGGCCAGTGGCTAGATGCCACTGGTCTTTAGATGTTAGTATAGGTTAGAAGTATTATAATGAAATAACGTAGTAGTAGTTAGTAGTGTAGAGTAGTAGAGTGTAGCGTAGTAGTAGTAGTAGTAGTAGTAGTAGTAGTAGTAGTAGTAGTAGTAGTAGTAGTAGTAGTAGTAGTAGTAGGGAAGTATCAACTCATAACGAGTTGATTTGTAAGTTCTGTAACTTCCCTTAATGAAGAATGATTTCGTCTCCTCCTGTGTTGATTATTTTGCTTCATAGTCAGTTGATGATTGTCGCGATATTTATTGTCCGTGATGTTCTCTATCTGTTATGCTTGTGTCGTAACTTGGAGTTCTCGAATCATTCCTCCGTTTGCCTTGTCTGTGAAGTCGATTCCTCTAGAATAGTAGCTGAGTAACTCGGGCATCATATCGTCGCTTTTAGGGGTGATGGCCGAGTTATTATTTTCCACATTTACGCTTCTGAAGTAGCGTCCAAATGATGACGAAGCCACATCAGCGTTGGAATGACTGATGACCACGTCGGCGCTTTTAGAGGTAACAGCCGAGTGACTTATGACGACGTCGGTGTTTTAGAGATAACTGCCGAGTGACTGAAGACGACGTCGGCGTTTTAGAGATAACTGCCGAGTGACTGAAGACGACGTCAGCGTTTTAGAAATAACAGCCGAGTGAATGATGGTAACGTCGGCGTTTTAGAAATAACAGCCGAGTTAGAACGGGCTGCGTCGGCCACTTTGAAGGTAATAGCCGAGTGATGATGTGGCACACCGGTGCTTTAGAAGTAACCGCCGGGTGATAACATGGCACGCCAGTGTTTTAGAAGTAACCGCCAGGTGATGACTGGGCGCTTTTTGGAAACGGTATCCGACCCGGGAAGATCCCATATGTACTGCGCTTTCAGCCGTCTTTGCTTTCCGTGCCCTAGTTCTTGCTTTCCTGCCTCCAGATCTTCTCTGTCCTTTTGCAATTCGGCTCCCGCTCTGTTCGCCGGTGGAGTTGAGATGGCGCCCAAGCGAAAGGCCTCGAGTTCATCCGCTGCGGTGATTCCCCCTATCGACCCCAACAGCCAGTTGCCTTTCGCAGGTAACCATATGTCTGTTGTTTCTGAGCCTGACCTTCTCCATCTCGTGTCCATCGGGGTCCTTCCTCCGAAGGAGCTCTGTTCTTGGCGGATTTGCCATGTGGTCACTGTTCCAACAGAGGATACCCACGAATCCGTGATTTATGTTCCTTTTCTTCTCCGCGGTCTCGCTCTTCCTATTTCTCCCTTTTTCCGCGGTCTCCTTGATTTCTATCGCCTTAATTTGACCCATCTGAATCCCAATTCCATTCTGCAAATTTCCATTTACGTCCAATTATGCGAAGCTTTTCTTGGCGTCCTGCCACATTTTGGACTGTGGAAGTACTTGTATCACTGTCGCCCTGGGATGGCCGGGGGGCAACATCAGCTGGTGGGGGGTGCGAGTTTGGAGATGCGCCGTGGGAGGAAGACCGACTATCTTGAAATCCCACTCAAGGATAGTATCAAGGGATGGCGCTTGGAGTGGTTTATTGTTGAGAACCACGGAAATTCTCTCCCTCCACGGTCAGGGAGACAACCTGATGTTCATACTCCAAGTTGGACTGAGTCTCCCACGGACCAGAAGGTGGTTGAGGCAGGGGCTTTGCTGGCTGAGGTTGGACTGCTGAAAGAGAGGGGTCTGACTGCAGAGGGTGTGGTTGCTGATTTTGTTTTCAAGAACATTCAGCCGTTGCAGGATACGGCATACCCGGCCTACCTGTACCGAGGTCTAGCTGACTCAACCCGGGTCGCCAACAGAAAAATTCCTGCTGTAGACTTGGTGAACCGGCTTGAAATGATACTCAGAGGCAAGGTATCAAATGTTGGCGCCCCTGTCGCATACTCGGCCTAGAACCTGCCTCCTTCCAAGGCCTTTAATCATTTTGTGTCGAATCCTCCTGCTGCTGACGGTGGTTTGGGCCTTAGAGTGCGACCCTCTACCGAAAAAGTTAGTGCTTTGGTTGCCTCGCTTGGAGAAATTCCTGATGATGAACGACAGGTCCACTTTGAGGTGCCTTTGGATCCTAGTGATGCAGAGATAAGTGCTATGCTTGATATACTGGCTGAGGACTCTTCTGATGCTGCTCCTGCTGGGACATTGGTGGTGGCGCCTCTCCTAGAAGCTGGTACAACCTTGGATATTCAGAGGCCTGTCAGTGTTCACCCGAAACGCCCTTGCCGAGCCAATCAACTTGATTTTCCTGCTGATGAGCAGAAAAAGAAAAAGAGACGTCTTCGGCGAGTATCTAGTTTGGATCAGGATGTTGGTCCTTCGGTTCCTGCTGCTGAGGAAGTGCCTGTGCCTGAATTTACTGACGCTGACCCCAATGGGTGTGATCCATCTGTCGCTGATCCCAATGGGTGTGCTCCATCTATCGCTGATCCCAATGGGGGTGCTGTCTGTGTTGCTAATGAAAACGATGGGGAGGAAGAAGATGAGGTCCCTTTGACTCGGAAGAACAGTCGGCAATATGTTGCCAGTGGGGAAAGTAGTGGAGTCCCTTCTCCTGCCCTGTCTGCCCTCATTGGTCTACAAGAATTGTCTCTAGCGAACTTTGATCAGACTCTTGAAGATATGGTTCCAGAGGATTTGTTATCAGAGCCGGCGGATGGTGACGCGATGGATGTTTGTGCTGATGTGTTCGACGCCGGGTTGGGGTCATCCCGGACAGCGTCCCGCGCCTCATCAACCTTGGAGCGCGGTCTTGAGGGTCAGGAAACTGACTTGAATCGTCTTGCTCCCATGGAAGTAGCTGAGGGACCTTCAGCCTTAGAGGCGGCTACCGCAGAGAACTTAGGCCTCGAGGATGGTGTTGACACCTACCCAGCCCCCGAGGGTGTTGCCGGGGATGATTCGGCTCGGGTGGGAAGCGTAAGCCGCGGCCCAGCCCCCGAGGGTGTTGCCGGAGACGATCCGGCTCAAGTGGATAGCGCAAACTATGACCCAGCCCCCGAGGGTGTCCGAGCGGGGTCTCCCTCTTGTACTTCCATGGATGTTCACGCAGGATCTCCTCCACACTCTGGTTGCATGGTGGTAGCCCAAGCTTTTGGTCAGGGAATCGCTTTAGAGGCTAGCGTTCCTGACGACCACGTTTTGGGCTCTGCTGATGACACTGAATTGGTTCCTGCTGGTTCATTGCAAGCTGCTCCGGATGGTGACCCTGTGCCAAGCCATCAATTGATTTCTCATGATTTTGGAATCCCCTCATTCTTCTCCAACCTCCAGGTACTATGATCTATTCTAGTCTGATTTTAGCACCTGGCGAACTGCTGTCTTTGCACTCATCTGCTCTCAATATCAGGCATTGGTGGACAAGATGGCTAGTCAGCTGAAGTTACAGGATGCTTCTGTTCCAGAAAGAGCTTCGTCTCTGGTACGTTGGAATCCGGTGCTGCTTCAACAGCGTGTCTCTGACTTAGAGGCGACGAATGCTGGTTAGTGCTTTTCTGCTTCCCTTTGTCTACCTTATTAAACTGCTTCTCAATTTTACCCTTTTGCTTGATTGTTTCTCGCTAGATATGACTCGACAGTTTTCTGTTCTTGAAGAGAAACATTCTCAAAGTCAGGCTGAACTGGTCCAGCGGTGCTCTGATTTTGAGGAAGTATCCCCAAAGCCAGACTGAGCTGGCCCAGGCCTCTGCTGCTCTGAATGACGCTAACACGCTGAACTCTACTCTTCGCGCTCAGCTTGATTCTGAAAAGGTGACTTATGAAACTGTGCCTTGTATTGCCGTGTTCTTATTGCTTGCTTGATGTTTGAAGAAGCTGATTCTTGTTTGCAGGAAGAAAAACGTGCCCTTGTTGCTTCTCGTGACAATCTTGACAGGCTATATCGTGACTCTAGCAACTCGTTGACCATCCTGGAGAGGAGTCATCGCTTCACCATGGAGGAGTTAGACAATCATCGCTGTAAGCTGCAGGAATCCACGAACAACGTGATCCGCCTCAGGCAGTTGATATCGGCTAAGGATGCTGCTATCAAGGAACTGCGTGCTTCCAAGAAGTCCATCGCTTAGGAGCTAGAGACCGCTCAGTTGGCTGTCAAAGTTGCTGAAGAAACTTCCGTTACTCTGAGGGCCCAGCGCGACAGAGCCATGGATAAAGCCATTCGCGCGGGGCGGATCTTGATGAGGAGATCCGGCGTGGTTGTTCCCGACGATATAAGGGCTGATGTGAACGCTGCTCCTGATTCCTCAAGTCGCCCTTCTTCGTCGGTTGCTCCTGAGAAGGATGTTGCAAAATAGAGAAACATTGCGTGCTTTGAGCGCGCGGTTATCATGCTCGGATATTTGTTAGAGGACACCAGCTCGACATTTGAATGCTACTGTTACTCTCCTATTGTTTTAGAATTCAGCAGTACATAAATTTGCAGAAGTAAAGTGCTGTGTGATGATTTTGAAACTTCTTCACGGGATATGGAGGTTACCCCTATATGAGTAATCGTAAGCATGTGAAATCGCCTTAAGTCGTTGCTGACTTAAATCGATTGCTTTTGTTGATAGGGCATAGTAGTAGTCCCAAGTTAAGTAAGCGCGAGCATGTTGCACCGTCTTAAGTCGTTGCCGACTTAAGCCGATTGCTCCGTTAGCAGGGCATAGTGGTCACCCTGAGTTAAGTAAGCGTGAGCATGTTGCACCGTCTTAAGTCGTTGCCGACTTAAGCCGATTGCTCCGTTAGCAGGGCATAGTGGTCACCCCGAGTTAAGTAAGCGCGAGCATGTTGCACCGTCTTAAGTCGTTGCCGACTTAAGCCGATTGCTCCGTTAGCAGGGCATAGTGGTCACCCCGAGTTAAGTAAGCATGAGCATGTTGCACCGTCTTAAGTCGTTGCCGACTTAAGCCGATTGCTCCGTTAGCAGGGCATAGTGGTCACCCCGAGTTAAGTAAGCGCGAGCATGTTGCACCGTCTTAAGTCGTTGCCGACTTAAGCCGATTGCTCCGTTAGCAGGGCATAGTGGTCACCCCGAGTTAAGTAAGCGCGAGCATGTTGCACCGTCTTAAGTCGTTGCCGACTTAAGCCGATTGCTCGGTTAGCAGGGCATAGTGGTCACCCCGAGTTAAATAAGAATGCATGTCGATCATGAACAAACTGAGTATTCTTGAAGCCTTTTTTATTGGTGACATATTTCCCATTTTACAGAGTACATTGTCGTCCCGATAGCTTTTGAAATACAGCTAGGGATAAAACTTCCTGAGGTGTTCTATATTCCAGGAGTTTCCAATTTCTGTGCCGTCCATTTGAGTGAGACGATATGATCCCGGCCGAGTGACTTCTGCTACTATGAATGGTCCTTCCCATAAGGGTGACAACTTGTGCCGTCCCTCCCCCGTTAGAATTCGGCGGAGGACAAGATCTCCCACTGAAAAGGATCGTCGTCGCACGGCCTTGTCGTGATAGCGTCTCAGAGTCTGCTGGTATCGTGCTGATTGAATTACTGCGTTCAGCCGTTCTTCTTCGAGTACATCAATATCCTCCAGCCTAGTAGCTTCGACTTCTGCTATGCTTTCAAAGACCAACCTTGGTGCCCCAAACTTGAGATCAGCAGGTAATACTGCCTTTGACCCATAGACCATGAAGAAAGGGTTGTTTCCATGCAGAGCTCAGCTAGGTTGAGTTCTTAGGCTCCAAACGATGTAGGGCAATTCCCTTATCCATTTTCCTGCGAACTTTTCATTTTTATCGAAGACCTTTTTCCTGAGTGCCTCCAATATCATCCCGTTAGCTCGTTCAACCTGCCCGTTGGCTCTTGGGTGTGCTACCGAAGCATACTTGATCTGAATGCTCTTTTGCTCACAGAAATCGAAGAACTCTGAACTTGTGAAGTTGGATCCTAGGTCAATTATGATATTGTTCGGTATTCCGAACCTGAATATTATGTCTTGTATGAATTCCACGACCTTGGCTGAGGTTAAAGAAGCAATGGGTTTGAATTCTATCCATTTAGTGAATTTGTCGATTGCTACCAGTACATGAGTGTATCCTCCTTGAGCTTTCTTGAAAGGTCCAATCATATCCAGTCCCCAGCATGCGAATGGCCAAGTTACTGGTATGGTCTGCAGTTGCTGTGCTGGTAGATGTTGTTGCTTTGACAAGTACTGGCAAGCTTCGCACCTCTGAACTAACTCGACTGCATCACTTTTCGCTATTGGCCAATAGAATCCCGACCGGAAGACCTTCCTGACTAGTGTCTTGGATGCTACGTGTATTCCACATTGCCCAGCATGAACCTCATCTAGAAGTTGCTTCCCCGTAGATGAGAGAATGCATTTCATGAGGACACCCGATGCGCCTCTTCTGTATAGTGTCTCCCCAATGAGTGTGTAGTGAGCTGACTGTCTAGTGATGCGCTCGACTGCATTTTTGTCATCTGGTTCCTCTTCATTCTTTATATATCTGATGATCGGCCTTCTCCAGTCATCAGAATCTGACTCTGGTTGATTCACGATATTACATTCTTCTGCCTGATCCATTGAGATGCTTGGATGTGGTATTTCTTGTACAAAGACTCCAGGTGGGACCTGAGTTCGACTGGATCCTAGCTTGGACAATACATCGGCTGCCGTGTTTCGATCTCTTTCTACATGATGAAATTCCAGACCTTCGAATTTATCTTCTAGTTTCCGGACGGCGGTGCAGTACTTTCCCATTGAATCGCTCGAACAGTCCCATTCTTTGTTTATCTGGTTTATGACTACCAAAGAATCTCCGTATACCATCAGTCTCTTGATGCCTAGTGATATAGCAATGTTCAGTCCATGAATCAGAGCTTCATATTCGGCTGCGTTGTTGGAAGCTGGAAATAACAACTGGAGGGCATATTTGAAGTGCTCGCCTCCAGGTGCTGTAAAGAGAATCCCCGCGCCTGCTCCCTGCTGTTTTAACGAGCCGTCAAAATACATTCGCCATACTTATGCGGTTTCTGGGTTATCTGGTACTTGTTGTTCAGTCCATTCTGATACGAAGTCAACCAATGCTTGAGTTTTGATGGCAGTGCGAGGTCGAAATTCAATGTCATGAGATCCCAGTTCGCAGGCCCATTTGGCTATTCGGCCAATGGCTTCCTTGTTGTGAAGAATATCCCCTATCGGAAAACCAGTGACTACTATGACTTTGTGGTTGTCAAAGTAGTGACGCAGCTTGCGGGCAGTTAGAAGTACTGCATATAATAGCTTCTGAACTTGAGGATACTTTTTCTTTGAGGGACCTAGAAATTCACTGATGAAATAAACAGGATGTTGTACTGGGTAGGCATGTCCTTCTTCTGCTCGCTCGACTACCAACGCGGTGCTTACCACGTGAGTCGTGCAAGAGATATATAGCAGCAAATCTTCAGCTGGTTGAGTTGACGTGGCTCGCCGTAGCGGCTTCAGTACTGGTGGTGTCGTCAAGAATTTTTTTAGTGCATCTAGGGCTTCCTGTGCTTCAGAAGTCCACTGAAACTTATCCACTTTCTTGAGTAGCTTGTAAAATGGTAAACCTTTTTCTCCCAGCCTGGATATGAATCTGCTCAGGGCTGCCATACATCTGGTAAGTCTCTGAACTTTCTTTTGTGATCGTGGTGCCTCCATTTTCATGATAGCTTCAATCTTATCCGGATTAGCTTCAATTCCCCGGTGGCTGACAATAAATCCGAGTAGCTTTCCTGCTGGTACCCCAAAGACACATTTTTCGGGATTAAGCTTCCATCGATATCGCCGTAGACTGTTGAAAACCAGCTGTAAGTCTTCGATGAAGTTTTCCGAGTTCTCTGTTTTGATTACCACATCATCTACATAGGCTTCCACACGCTTGCCCCAGTGATCGGCTAAGCATGTTTGAATGGTTCTCTGATAAGTCGCTCCAACGTTTTTGAGGCCGAACGACATGGAGGTATAGCAGAAAGCACCGAACGGAGTGATGAACGCTGTTTTTTCCTCGTCTTCTTTTGCCAAGCTAATCTGATGATATCCGGAGTAGTAATCCAGGAAAGACAGCACAGAACATCCAGCGGTGGAATCTACCACCTGATCTATCCTAGGAAGCCCGAAGGGATCCTTTGGACAGTGTTTGTTGAGATCTGTATAGTCGACGCACATGCGCCAATCCACTTTATTCTTTTTGAGTACAAGAACAGGGTTGGCTAACCACTCGGGATGTAACACCTCTCTAATAAACCCAGCCGCGACCAAGCGAGCTAGCTCAGCGCGAATGGCCTCTCTCTTGTCGGGCGTGAAGCGACGTAGTTTTTGCCGAATCGGCCTCGCCTGGGGATAGACCTTCAGTTTGTGCTCGGCCAGTTCTCTCGGGACTCCCGGCATATCCGCAGGTTGCCATGCGAATACGTCTTGGTTATCTTGCAGAAACTGGACGAGCACGCCTTCCTATTTATCGTCCAGGCTGGAGCTGATGATGACAGTCTTGCGCTCATCAGCAAACCCAAGGTTGATCCTTTTAGTTTCTTCAGTCGGCCGCATAGAGGTCGCGACTTGAGCTTCATTTGCAGGTGCTGCAAGGTCTTCCTCAGGCTTAGAGTTTGCCTGCGTTGAAGAAGTCGCCGACAGTTTGGTGGTGAGGGCCGCCTGGATGGTCACTCGGAAACACTCTGCGACGCCTTGGAAGTCAGCGCGCACAATTATGATTCCTTGCGGTCCTGGCATCTTCAATATCATGTACGTGTAATGCGGAATGGCCATGAATTTTGCCAATCCCGGCCTCCCGATGATGGCGTTGTACCCACAGTCGAAGTTCGCCACTTCGAACCTCAGGAACTCGGTTCTGTAGTTCTCCGGAGTTCCGAAGGTGACAGGCATGTAGATGTGGCCCAGCGGGTATTCCCCTTTAGTCGGCACGATGCCGAAGAAAGGAGTGTCTGACTCGTGGAGCTCTTTGAGGTGAACTCCCAAGCCTTGGAGTGTCCGGGGGAAGGTGACGTTGATGCTGCTCCCCCCGTCCACTAATACCTTCTTCACCCTGCTCTCTTGGATCACCGGATCGACGAGGAGCGGATATTTGCCTGGGTGGTCGAAGTTGAGCCATTGATCTGCCCGAGTGAAGGTGATCGGGTGCTCCGACCATCGGTACGGAGCGGGAGGACCGGTGGTCGCCACCAATATCTGGCGATCGTTGAGCTTTTGTTGTCTCCTGTTCTCCTGCGATCCATGTCCGCCGAAGATGATGTTGACCTCCCCGTCAACGCGCGGGAAGGCTCCACCTCCTCCCTCCTCCTGCTGCTGGGGTTGTCGCGGTTCTCCTGGTCCTCCCCGCGGCGGAGGAGGGGGTAGAGGTTGGAAGGGCCGGTCGTGTCCGACGGAGTGCTTGAAGTCCCTGCAGTTCTGAAGGGTGTGGCGCATATCCTTGTGGTACAGGCACTGGGCGTCGAGGATGTCGTCCAGCGTGCGTTCGCCTCCGCGAGGTCCTCCCCGGGCGCGAGAGGCAGGTGATCCGGCGGCGTGCACTTCTTCGCGAGGCCTCTTCTCCCAGCGTTTGTTGGGTTGCTGGTTCGCGTCGCGTCGTGGTGCTGCCGGTGCGGGCTTCGCTCCCCCGATGAGGTACTGAGCTCGCTCGTCGGTGGTGATGTAGAGGTCGGCTTCCCGGAACAGCTGCTCGGAGGTAGTCGGCGCCTTCTGCAATATGGCTCAGACGAAGGCCGAGTCATTGGATCCTCTGTAGAAGTCCTCAATCACGGCCGCCTCCGTGACCTCGGGGATACGATTTCTCATGGTCTGGAACCTTTTGAGGTACGACCGGAGAGTTTTGTCCCCCCCCGACGCTTGATGGATTTGAGGTCCCATGGTTGCGCTGGTTTGTCGGAGAGGGACTGAAAGTTGGCGGTGAAGCGTCGACTGAAGTCGCTCCAGTCGTCGATGCAGTTTCGGGGTAGATGTCGCAGCCATTGTAGCGCGTCTTGCCCGAGGACAATGGGTAAGTATGCGGTCATCACGTCCTCGGACGCCCCGGCAGCTCGAGCAGCGGTGGTGTAGATGGCCAGCCAG
This sequence comes from Zea mays, assembly GCF_902167145.1. Taxonomy (NCBI): domain Eukaryota; kingdom Viridiplantae; phylum Streptophyta; class Magnoliopsida; order Poales; family Poaceae; genus Zea; species Zea mays. Next base: position 164,660,776 of record NC_050100.1, on the reverse strand, counting down.
CCTCCTGGATCCTGCTTAGGTTCATATTTGTCGACATTGGATACCTTGAAGTTAGGGGGCCATTGAATGGCCCTAAGGCGTGGAGTAAGGCAGACACTCCACACGTGTCTTCTTGTCGTCGGGGATGATGTCTGTCCCGGGGAGGGGAGTAGTTGTTGTGGTTCCTCGACTGTCCCCGGGTAGTACCGCCAGTCGAGGCTGTTGCCGACTTAGTTCTGGTGGCCTGACTCCGAGTTGGGATGCCATGATCGCTGTCGTACTCATCCCAGCGGCGAATCTCGTTCTCATGTCGTCGTTCACGCGAAACATTGATGGAGCTTCGCGCATCCCGGCGGCTGTTGATGGCGTGTCGTAGGTCGTTCGACGGGTGAGCGAGAGGTAGAAGATGGTTGGCTGCCTGGGTGAACAGTCGCTGATAGCCCTCGGCGTCGAGAGTCCGAGGGAGTCCATCAGCTATCCGAGCTAGTATCCCTCCGACTTCACTCGGCGTGTTCATGGCTCGGGCGAAATCGGGACTCAGGTTGCGCCCGAAGAGTGGATTTTCTCGATGTTGCCTCGCCTCCTGCTCGGCTTGTTCCTGAGCTCGTCGGCGATCACGCCGTCGGGAGTTCCTTCGTTCTCTGAAGACGCGTTCCTCCGGAGTTTCTCCTATCTCTGAGACCTCGTCTCGCGAGACAGGCTGCTCTGGATCCCGCTCTCCGGCCTCGTGATGTCGCCGGATATTTCGGCACCGGTTCCTCCGTTGACGGGATTCCCGCTGAGGTGGTTCTTCTCCGGGCGCGGTCGGCTTGTCGTCGGAGACGGGGGGCGACTCTACTCTCCCGATGAAAAGAACGTCGGGGTAGAATGGTGCAGCTGTCATGGCGATCTTCTTTCCGTTCTTCTTTGAGGGCGGAGGCACGAAAAGAACAACTTGCTTCCTCCCGGTTTTGTTTGTTTCTTTCTTCCTTGCGATTTGTGTCCATTCTTTCGTCGAGGAAGTAGACAGTGGAGTTCTCCGGGTCAGCGGGCCCTCGGCTCCTGGCTTGCTGAAGGCGATATTTTTTCGGAGCGCTGGAGGTTGCGCTTTTTCCTTCCTTACTCCGATATTCTCGGAGTTTGTTGGAGGAGATTTCTTCTTTGGCGGATCTGCGATGAGGTGTAGAGTTCCCTCTTCATCTGCTACGGATGAGATAGTTCCAAAGCAGAATACAGATCTAGGGCGGAGGGTGATCTTGCGGTGGAAGGTGACGGCCATTGAGCTAGCTTAGATCGGCGACACACCCCCTACCTAGCGCGCCAGCTGTCGGTGTTTTGGGTCCGACCGCACACCCGGGGTTGCCCCTCAAGGTGTTTTTAGGAGTAGGACGGTGTCGCCGACTGTAGCTAAATGGTTCGTACCGGATGCACGAGGAACAATGGACAGTGTTTACAGGTTCGGGTCGCTTGGAGATGCATAACACCCTACGTCCTGGTGAGAATGCTTTACATGGTGGATTACAAGGGAGCTCTCTAACACTAGAGAGTAGAGAGTTGGGGTGGAGAGGTGAGTAGTGAGATCGATCGTTCTAAAGGGGTGCCCCCTAGGCCTTATATATTCGACCGTGAGGCAATACATGCGGATGTGATAACAATGCGCACCTAAGAGATAGTGAACTGACTGAGTCTATCTTCCTATAGTTCTGCCGACTTATCCTCGCCTGGTTCCGTTGTACGGGGCTCCAGCGCGGGAAAGTCGGGTCTCTGTTGTGGTTGCTTGCTCAACGTTGTTGGGCCATCCGGGCTTACACCGATCCGGCCTTATGTCGATCCGCTTCACTGGTCGTTCTTCCCCAGGCCCATGAAGGGATGACATTACGATTTATTGGGCCCTTGGGCCTTTCGTGAGGTCTTTTATCCTTCCGGTGGACCCGGGGGATATCTGTCCCCCATAGGGCCCGCCTGGCTGTCCGGTGGTGCACCGGACAAGTCCTGTAGACTGTCCGGTGCGCCTTCTCGCGCGTGCCTGACTTCTGCGCGCTCTGGTGCATTAAATGCTGTAGCATGTGACCGTTGGCGCGAATGGAGCCGTTGCTCCGCTGGCACACCGGACAGTCCGGTGTGCACCGGACACTGTCCGGTGACTCACCGGACAGTCCGGTGAATTATAGCGGAGCGCCCTTGGAAATTCCCGAAGGTGAAGAGTTCAGCCTCGAGTGCCCTGGTGCACCGAACACTGTCCGGTGGCACACCGGACAGTCCGGTGCGCCAGACCAGGGTGCCTTTCGGGTTGACTTTTGCTCTCTTGTTTGAACCCCTTTTCTTGGTCTTTTTATTGGCTTATTGTGAACCTTTGGCACCTGTAGAACTTATAGACTAGAGCAAACTAGTTAGTCCAATTATTTGTGTTGGGCAATTCAACCACCAAAATCAATTAGGAAATAGGTGTAAGCCTAATTCCCTTTCAATTTCCCCCTTTTTGGTGATTGATGCCAACACAAACCAAAGCAAATATAGAAGTGCATAATTGAACTAGTTTGCATAATTGTAAGTGCAAAGGTTACTTAGAATTGAGCCAATATAAATTCTCATAAGATATGCATGGATTGTTTCTTTATTTTCATCATTTTGGACCACACTTGCACCACATGTTTTGTTTTTGCAAATTCTTTTGTAAATTCTTTTCAAAGTCCTTTTGCAAATAGTCAAAGGTAAATGAGTAAGATTTTGAGAAGCATTTTCAAGATTTGAAATTTTCTCCCCCTGTTTCAAATGCTTTTCCTTTGACTAAACAAAACTCCCCCTTGATAAAATCCTCCTCTTAGTGTTCAAGAGGGTTTTAAGATATCATTTTTGAAAGTATTACTTTCTCCCCCTTTTGAACACAATAAAATACCAATTTGAAAATCATTTTAAAATTAGGTGGTGGTGCAGTCCTTTTGCTTTGGGCTAATACTTTCTCCCCCTTTGGCATGAATCGCCAAAAACGGATACTTTGAGTGAAATATAAGCCCTTATAACTACTTTCTCCCCTTTGGCAAATAAAATATGAGTGAAGATTATACCAAAGACGGAGAATTGTTCGGAGCGACGACGAAGGATGAGTTATGGAGTGGAGTGGAAGCCTTTGTCTTCGCCGAAGACTCCAATTCCCTTTCAATACACCTATGACTTGGTTTGAAATATACTTGAAAACACATTAGTCATAGCATATAAAAGAGACATGATCAAAGGTATATTAATGAGCTATGTGTGCAAAACATCAAAAGAAATTCCTAGAATCAAGAATATTTAGCTCATGCCTAAGCTTGTTAAAAGTTTGTTCATCTAGTGGCTTGGTAAAGATATCGGCTAATTGTTCCTTAGTGTTAATATATGCAGTCTCGATATCTCCCTTTTGTTGGTGATCCCTTAAGAAATGATACCGAATGGCTATGTGTTTAGTGTGACTATGCTCAACGGGATTATCCGCCATGCGGATTGCACTCTCATTATCACATAGAAGAGGAACTTTGGTTAATTTATAACCGTAGTCCCTAAGGGTTTGCCTCATCCAAAGTAATTGCGCGCAACAATGGCCTGCGGCAATGTACTCGGCTTCGGCGGTAGAAACAGCTACGAAATTTTGCTTCTTTGAAGCCCAAGACACCAAGGATCTTCCCAAGAACTGGCAAATCCCCGATGTACTCTTTCTATTAATCTTACACCCCGCCCAATTGGCATCCGAATAACCAATTAAATCAAATGTGGATCCCCGAGTGTACCAAAGCCTAAACTTAGGAGTATAAACTAAATATCTTAAGATTCGTTTTACGGCCGTAAAGGTGAGCTTCCTTAGGGTCGGCTTGGAATCTTGCACACATGCATACGGAAAGCATAATGTCCGGTCGAGATGCACATAAATAGAGTAAAGAGCCTATCATCGACCGATATACCTTTTGATCTACGGATTTACCTCCCGTGTCAGGTCGAGGTGCCCAATGGTTCCCATGGGTGTCTTGATGGGCTTGGCATCCTTCATTCCAAACTTGTTTAGAATGTCTTGAGTATACTTTGTTTGGCTAATTAAGGTGCCCTCTTGGAGTTGCTTTACTTGAAATCCTAAGAAATATTTCAACCCCACCATCATAGACATCTCGAATTTCTGTGTCATGATCCTACTAAATTCCTCACAAGTAGATTTGTTAGTAGACCCAAATATAATATCATCACATAAATTTGGCATACGAACAAATCATTGTCAAGAGTTTTAGTGAATAGAGTAGGATCGGCCTTTCCGACTTTGAAGCCATTAGTGATAAGGAAATCTCTTAGGCATTCATACCATGCTCTTGGGGCTTGCTTGAGCCCATAAAGCGCCTTAGAGAGTTTATAAACATGGTTAGGGTACTCACTATCTTCAAAGCCAGGAGGTTTCTCAACATAGACCTCTTCCTTGATTGGTCCATTGAGGAAGGCACTTTTCACGTCCATTTGGTAAAGCTTAAAGCCATGGTAAGTAGCATAGGCAAGTAATATGCGAATTGATTCAAGCCTAGCTACAGGTGCATAGGTTTCACCGAAATCCAAACCTTCGACTTGTGAATACCCCTTGGCCACAAGTCGGGCTTTGTTTCTTGTCACCACACCATGTTCATCTTGCTTGTTGCGGAAGACCCACTTGGTTCCTACAACATTTTGGTTAGGACGTGGAACTAAATGTCATACCTTATTCCGAGTGAAATTGTTGAGCTCCTCTTGCATCGCCACAACCCAATCCGAATCTTGTAGTGCTTCCTCTACCATGTGTGGCTCAATAGAGGAAACAAAAGAGTAATGCTCACAAAAATGTGCAACACGAGATCTAGTGGTTACCCCCTTATGAATGTCGCCGAGGATGGTGTCGACGGGGTGATCTCGTTGGATTGCTTGGTGGACTCTTGGGTGTGGCGATCTTGGTCCTTCATCCTCCTTGTCTTGATCATTTGCATCTCCCCCTTGATCATTGCCGTCATCTTGAGGTGGCTCATCTCTTTGATCTTCTCCTTCATCAACTTGAGTCTCATCCTCATTTTGAGTTGGTGGAGATGCTTGCGTGGAGGAGGATGGTTGATCTTGTGCATTTGGAGACTCTTCGGATTCCTTAGGACACACATCCCCAATGGACATGTTCCTTAGTGCGACGCACGGAGCCTCTTCATCACCTATCTCATCAAGATCAACTTGCTCTACTTGAGAGTTGTTAGTCTCATCAAACACAACGTCACAAGAAACTTCAACTTGTCCAGAGGACTTGTTAAAGACTCTGTATGCCCTTGTGTTTGAATCATATCCTAGTAAAAAGCCTTCTACAGTCTTAGGAGCAAATTTAGATTTTCTACCTCTTTTAACAAGAATAAAGCATTTGCTACCAAAGACTCTAAAATATGAAATATTGGGCTTTTTACCGGTTAGGAGTTCATATGATGTCTTCTTGAGGATTCGGTGTAGATACAATCGGTTGATGGCGTAGCAGGCGGTGTTGACCGCCTCGGCCCAAAACCGATACGAAGTTTTGTACTCATCAAGCATGGTTCTTGCCATGTCCAATAGAGTTCTATTCTTCCTCTCCACTACACCGTTTTGTTGTGGCGTGTAGGGAGAAGAGAACTCATGCTTGATGCCCTCCTCCTCAAGGAAGCCTTCGATTTGTGAGTTCTTGAACTCCGTCCCGTTGTCGCTTCTTATTTTCTTGATCCTCAAGCCGAACTCATTTTGAGCTCGTCTCAAGAATCCCTTTAAGGTCTCTTGGGTATGAGATTTTTCCTGCAAAAAGAATACCCAAGTGAAGCGAGAATAATCATCCACAATAACTAGACAGTACTTACTCCCGTCGATGCTTATGTAAGCTATCGGGCCGAATAGATCCATGTGTAGGAGCTCAAGTGGCCTGTCAGTCGTCATGATATTCTTGTGTGGATGATGAGTCCCAACTTGCTTCCCTGCCTGACATGCGCTACAAATCCTGTCTTTCTCAAAATGAACATTTGTTAGTCCCAAAATGTGTTCTCCCTTTAGAAGCTTGTGAAGATTCTTCATTCCAACATGTGCTAGTCGGCGGTGCCAGAGCCAGCCCATGTTAGTCTTAGCTATTAAGCAAGTGTCGAGTTCAGCTCTATCAAAATCTACTAAGTATAGCTGACCCTCTAACACTCCCTTAAATGCTATTGAATCATCACTCCTTCTAAAGACAGTAACACCTACATCTGTGAAAAGACAGTTGTAGCCCATTTTGCATAATTGAGAAACGGAAAGCAAATTGTAATCTAAAGAGTCTACAAGAAAAACATTGGAAATGGAATGGTCAGGAGATATAGCAATTTTACCCAATCCTTTGACCAAACCTTGATTTCCGTCCCCGAATGTGATCGCTCTTTGGGGATCTTGGTTTTTCTCGTAGGAGGAGAACATCTTCTTCTCCCCTGTCATGTGGTTTGTGCACCCGCTATCGATGATCCAACTTGAGCCTCTGGATGCATAAACCTACAAAACAAGTTTAGTTTTTGGTTTTAGGTACCCAAACAGTTTTGGGTCCTTTGGCATTAGATACAAGAACTTTGGGTACCCAAACACAAGTCTTTGATCCCTTGCGTTTGCCCCCAACAAACTTGGCAACTACCTTGCCGGATTTGTTAGTCAAAACATAAGATGCATCAAAAGTTTTAAATGAAAAGTTGGAATCATTTGATGCATTAGGAGTTTTCTTCTTAGGCAATTTAGCACGGGTTGATTGCCTAGAGCTAGATGTCTCACCCTTATACATAAAAGCATGGTTGGGGCCAGAGTGAGACTTCCTAGAATGAATTCTCCTAATTTTGCTCTCGGGATAACTGGCAGGGTACAAAATGTAACCCTCGTTATCCTGAGGCATGGGAGCCTTGCCCTTAACAAAATTAGACAATCTTTTAGGAGGGGCATTAAGTTTGACATTGTCTCCCTTTTGGAAGCCAATGCCATCCTTGATGCCAGGGCGTCTCCCACTATAGAGCATGCTTCTAGCAAATTTAAATTTTTCATTTTCTAAGTCATGCTCATTGATCTTAGCATTAAGTTGAGCTATGTGATCATTTTGTTTTTTAATTAAAGCTAGGTGATCATGGATAGCATCAACATTAATGTCTCTACATCTAGTACAAATGGAAGTATACTCAACAGTAGATGTAGAGGGTTTGCAAGATTTTAATTCAACAACCTTAGCATGTAATATGTCATTTTCACTTCTAAGGTTAGAAATAATAACATTGCAAACATCAAAATCTTTAGCCTTAGCAATTAATTTTTCATTTTCATCTCTAAGGCTAGCAAGAGAGATATTCAATTCTTCAATCTTAGCAAGCAAATCAACATTATCATTTCTAAGATTGGGAATTGAAACATCACAAATATTAGAATCAACCTTAGCAATTAATTTAGCATTTTCAATTCTAAGGTTGGCAATAGTATCATGGCAAGTGCTTAGCTCACTAGATAGTTTTCACATTTTTCTACTTCTAGAGCGTAAGCATTTTTAACCTTAACATGCTTTTTGTTTTGTTTAATAAGGAAGTCCTCTTGGGTGTCCAAGAGATCATCCTTCTCATGAATAGCACTAATCAATTCATTTAATTTTTCCTTTTGTTGCATGTTTAGGTTGGCAAAAAGGATGCGCAAGTTATCCTCCTCATTACTAGCATTATCCTCATCACTAGAGGTTTCATATTTAGTGGAGGATCTTGATTTTACCTTCTTCCTTTTGCCGTCCTTCGCCATGAGGCACTTGTGGCCGACGTTGGGGAAGAGAAGTCCCTTGGTGACGGCGATGTTTGCGGCGTCCTCATCGGAGGAGGAGTCGGTGGAGCTCTCGTTGGAGTCCCACTCCCGGCAAACATGGGCATCACCACCCTTCTTCTTGTAGTATCTCTTCTTCTCCTTTCTTCTCCCCTTCTTGTCGTCGCCCCTGTCACTATCACTAGATAATGGACATTTAGCAATGAAATGACCGGGCTTACCACATTTGTAGCACACTTTCTTGGAGCGGTGCTTGTAATCCTTCCCCCTCCTTTGCTTGAGGATTTGGCGGAAGCTCTTGATGATGAGTGTCATTTCCTCGTTGTCGAGCTTGGAGGCGTCGATGGGTGTTCTACTTGATGTAGACTCCTCTTTCTTCTCCTCCGTTGCCTTGAATGCAACCGGTTGTGCTTCGGACGTGGAGGGGTGAAAGTCGCCTAGAGGGGGGGGGGGGTGAATAGGGCGAAACTGAAATTGATAAAGTTAATCACAACTACAAGCCGGGTTAGCGTTAGAAATATAATTGAGTCCGCGAGAGAGGGTGCAAAACAAATCGCAAGCGAATAAAGAGTGTGACACGCGGATTTGTTTTACCGAGGTTCGGTTCTCGCAAACCTACTCCCCGTTGAGTAGGCCACAAAGGCCGGGTCTTTTTCAACCCCTTCCCTCTCTCAAACGGTCCCTCGGACCGAGTGAGCTTTCTTTTCAAATTAACCGGGAACGAAACTTCCCTACAAGGACCACCACATAATTGGTGTCTCTTGCCTTGGTTACAATTGAGTATTGATCACAAGAAAGAATGAGAAAGAAGAAAGCGATCCAAGCGCAAGAGCTCAAAAGAACACAACAAATCACTCTCACTTAACACTAAAGCTTTTGTGGAATTGGGAGAGAATTTGATCACTTGGGTGTGTCTTGTATTGAATGCCTAGCTCTTGTAAGTGGTTGGAAGTTAGAAAAACTTGGATGTCTTGAATGTGGGGTGGTTGGGGGTATTTATAACCCCAACCACCAAACTAGCCGTTTGGTGGAGGCTGTCTGTCGCATGGTGCACCGGATAGTATCCGTTGCGCCAGCCACGTCACCAGGCCGTTGGGTTCCGACCGTTGGAGCTCTGACTGCTGGGCCCACCTGGATGTCCGGTGGCACACCGGACATGTACTGTAGAGTGTCCGGTGTGCCACTTCGCGCGTGCCTGACTTCTGCGCGCACTAGCGCGCATTTAATGCTTCTGCAGGTGACCGTTGGCACGAAGTAGTCGTTGCTCCGCTGGCTCACCGGACAGTCCGGTGTGCACTGGACATGTCCGGTGAATTATAGCGGAGCGAATTCCCGAAGCTGGCGAGTTCCAGAGTCGCTCTCCTCTGGGGCACCGGACACTGTCCGGTGCACACCGGACTGTCCGGTGAATTATAGCCGAGCGCCTCTGGATTTTCTCGAAGGTGAAGAGTTTGGCTTGGAGTTCCCTGGTGCACCGGACACTGTCCGGTGCGCCAGACCAGGGCTGCCTTCGGTTATCCCTTGCTCTCTTGTTGAACCCAATTCTTGGTCCTTTTATTGGCTAAGTGTGAACCTTTGGCACCTGTATAACTTATAGACTAGAGCAAACTAGTTTGTCCAATTTATTTGTGTTGGGTAATTTCAACCACCAAAATCATTTAGGAAATAGGTGTAAGCCTAATTCCTTTTCAATCTCCCCCTTTTTGGTGATTGACGCCAACACAAACCAAAACAAATATAGAAGTGCATAATTGAACTAGTTTGCATAAAGTAAGTGCAAAGGTTGCTTGGAATTGAGCCAATAAATACTTATAAGATACGCATGGATTGTTTCTTCATTTTTAACATTTTGGACCACGCTTGCACCACTTGTTTTGTTTTTGCAAATTCTTTTGTAAATCCTTTTAAAAGTTCTTTTGCAAATAGTCAAAGGTAAATGAATAAGATTTTGTGAAGCATTTTCAAGATTTGAAATTTCCTCCCCCTGTTTCAAATGCTTTTCCTTTGACTAAACAAAACTCCCCCTAAATGAAATCGTCCTCTTAGTGTTCAAGAGGGTTTTAAGATATTGATTTTGAAAATACTACTTTCTCCCCTTTTTGAACACAAGGAGATACCAAATTGAAAATCATATCATTTGCAATTTACCAATTGAAAACCTCCTTTTTAAAATTAGTAGTTTGGTGGTGCGGTCCTTTTGCTTTGAGCTAATACTTTCTCCCCCTTTGGCATGAATCGCCAAAAATGGATACTTTGAGTGAAATATAAGCCCTTTTAAGCTACTTTCTCCCCTTTGGCAAATAAAATATGAGTGAAGATTATACCAAAGCCGGAGTCCTTTTGCTTTGGACTCATGCTCTCTCCCTCAAAGATGGAGAGTGGCTTGGAGCGACGGCAAAGGATGAGTTACGGAGTGGAAGCCTTTGTCTTCGCCGAAGACTCCAATTCCCTTTCAATATACCTATGACTTGGTTTGAAATTCACTTGAAAACACATTAGTCATAGCACATGAAAGAGACATGATCAAAGGTATATGAATGAGCTATGTGTGCAATTTAACAAAAGAAGTTCCTAGAATCAAGAATATTTAGCTCATGCCTAAGTTTGTTAAAAGTTTGTTCATCTAGTGGCTTGGTAAAGATATCGGCTAATTGATCTTTAGTATTGATGTCGACGGATTTACCTTTTGATCGACGGATTTACCTTCCGTGTCGAGGTCGAGATGCCCATTGGTTCCCATGGGTGGCTTGATGGGTTTGGCATCCTTCATCCCAAACTTGCTTAGAATGTCTTAAGTATACTTCGTTTGGCTTAGGAAGGTGCCCTCTTGGAGTTGCTTTACTTAAAATCCCAAGAAATACTTCAACTCCCCCATCATAGACATCTCGAATTTTTGTGTCATGATCCTACTAAACTCTTCACATGTAGATTCGTTAGTAGACCCAAATATGATATCATCAACATAAATTTGGCATACAAACAAATCATTTTCAAGTGTTTTGGTAAAGAGCGTAGCATCGGCCTTTCCGACTTTGAATTCATTAGTGATAAGGAAATCTCTAAGGCATTCATACCATGCTCTTGGGGCTTGCTTGAGCCCATAAAAGTGCCTTAGAGAGTTTATAAACATGGTTAGGATACTCACTATCTTCAAAGCTGGGAGGTTGCTCAACATAGACCTCTTCCTTGATTGGTCCATTGAGGAAGGCACTCTTCACGTCCATTTGATAAAGCTTGAAGCCATGGTAAGTTAGCATAGGCTAATAATATACGAATTGACTCAAGCCTAGCTATGGGTGCATAGGTTTCACCGAAATCCAAACCTTCGACTTGAGAGTATCCCTTGGCCACAAGTCGGGCTTTGTTCCTTGTCACCACACCATGCTCGTCTTGCTTGTTGCGGAAGACCCACTTGGTTCCTACAACATTTTGATTAGGACGTGGAACCAAATGCCATAACTCATTCCTAGTGAAGTTGTTGAGCTCCTCTTGCATCGCCACCACCCAATCCGAATCTTGAAGTGCTTCCTCTACCCTGTGTGGCTCAATAGAGGAAACAAAAGAGTAATGCTCACAAAAATGTGCAACACGAGATCTAGTGGTTACCCCCTTATGAATATCGCTGAGGATGGTGTCGACGGGGTGATCTCGTTGGATGGCTTGGTGGACTCTTGGGTGTGGCGGTCTTGGTTCTTCATCCTCCTCGTCTTGATCATTTGCATCTTCCCCTTGATTATTGCCGTCATCTTGAGGTGGCTCATTTGCTTGATCTTTTTCCTTCATCAACTTGAGCCTCATCCTCATTTTGAGTTGGTGGAGATGCTTGCGTGGAGGAGGATGGTTGATCTTGTGCATTTGGAGGCTCTTTGGATTCCTTAGGACACACATCCCCTATGGACATGTTCCTAAGTGCGATGCACGAAGCCTCTTCATCACCTATCTCATCAAGATCAACTTGCTCTACTTGAGAGCCGTTAGTCTCATCAAACACAACGTCACAAGAAACTTCAACTTGTCCAGAGGACTTGTTAAAGACTCTATATGCCCTTGTGTTTGAGTCATATCCTAGTAAAAAGCATTCTACAGTCTTAGGAGCAAATTTAGATTTTCTACCTCTTTTAACAAGAATAAAGCATTTGCTACCAAAGACTCTAAAATATGAAATATTGGGCTTTTTACCGGTTAGGAGTTCGTATGATGTCTTCTTGAGGATTCGGTGTAGATATAACCGGTTGATGGCGTAGCAGGCGGTGTTGACCGCCTCGGCCCAAAACCGATCCGATGTCTTGTACTCATCAAGCATGGTTCTTGCCATGTCCAATAGAGTTCTATTCTTCCTCTCCACTACACCATTTTGTTGTGGAGTGTAGGGAGAAGAGAACTCATGCTTGATGCCCTCCTCCTCAAGGAAGCCTTCAATTTGAGAGTTCTTGAACTCCGTCCTGTTATCGCTTCTAATTTTCTAGATCCTTAAGCCAAACTCGTTTTGAGCTCGTCTCAAGAATCCCTTTAAAGTATCTTGGGTATGAGATTTTTCCTGCAAAAAGAATACCCAAGTGAAGCGAGAATAATCATTCACAATAACTAGACAATACTTACTCCCGCCGATGCTTATGTAAGCTATCGGGCCGAATAGATCCATGTGTAGGAGCTCCAGTGGCCTGTCGGTCGTCATGATGTTATTGTGTGGATGATGGGTCCCAACTTGCTTTCCTGCTTGGCATGCGCTACAAATCCTGTCTTTCTCAAAATGAACATTTGTTAATCCTAAAATGTGCTCTCCCTTTACAAGCTTATGAAGATTCTTCATCCCAACATGGGCTAGTCGGCGGTGCCAGAGCCAACCCATGTTAGTCTTAGCAATTAAGCAAGTGTCGAGTTCAGCTCTATCAAAATCTACCAAGTATAGCTGACCCTCTAACACTCCCTTAAATGCTACTGAATCATCACTTCTTCTAAAGACAGTGACACCTACATCAGCAAATAGACAGTTGTAGACCATTTGACATAATTGAGAAACGGAAAGCAAATTGTAATCTAAAGAATCTACAAGAAAAACATTGGAAATGGAATGGTCAGGTGATATAACAATTTTACCCAATCCTTTGACCAAACCTTGGTTTCCATCCCCGAATGTGATAGCTCGTTGGGGATCTTGGTTTTTCTCATAGGAGGAGAACATTTTCTTCTCCCCTGTCATGTGGTTTGTGCACCCGCTGTCGATGATCCAACTTGAGCCCCAGGATGCATAAACCTACAAAACAAGTTTAGTTCTTCACTTTAGGTACCCAAATGGTTTTGGGTCCTTTGGCATTAGATACAAGAACTTTGGGTACCCAAACACAAGTCTTTGACCCCTTTTGCTTGCCCCCAACATACTTGGCAACTACCTTGCCGGATTTGTTAGTTAAAACATAAGATGCATCAAAAGTTTTAAATGAAATATTATGATCATTTGATGCACTAGGAGTTTTCTTCTTAGGCAACTTAGCACGGGTTGGTTGCCTAGAGCTAGATGTCTCACCCTTATACATAAAAGCATGATTAAGGAGAAGGCTCACTCGGTCTAAATGACCGTTTAAGAGAGGGAAAGGGTTGAAAGAGACCGTCTTTGTGACCACCTCAACGGGGACTAGGTTCATTGGAACCGAACCTCGGTAAAACAAATCACCATGTCATCCGCTTTATTTTCTTGGTTGATTAGTTTTTTCCCTTCTCACCCGGACTTAACTTTTATTCTAATGCTAATCCCGGCTTGTAGTGTGTTTAAAGTTGTAAATTTTAGTTTCCGCCTATCCACCCCCTCTAGGCGACTTTCAATTGGTATCAGAGCCCGATACTTCATTTAGAGTCTAACCACTCGAAGTGATGTCGGGAGGATCCGCCAAGAGGGAGATGGAAATGGCCACAAGCCACGGGAAAGCTCCATCAAGGGAGTCCGGCGCTAAAGGAAGGGAAGAATCACCTCCCCGCGTCAAGTCGCACTGAAGTGATGACAAGAAGAAGAAAATGAAGAAGGTGGTCTACTACGAGACCAATTCTTCGTCGCCCTCCACATCCGGCTTCGACGCGCCATCCGTCACTTCTAAGCGCCATGAGCACAAGTAGTTTAGTAAGATTCCCCTACGCTATCCTCGCATTTCTAAACACACTCCTTTACTTTTTCGTCCCATTAGGAAAACCACCGGTTTTTGACGGTGAAGATTATTGTATGTGGAGTGTTAAAATGAGGCATCATCTAACCTCACTCCACGCAAGCATATGGGATATTGTTGAGTTTGGAGCGCAGTTACCATCCACGGGGGATGAAGGATATGATTCGGACGAGGTCGCCCAAATCCGGCATTTTGACTCCCAAGCCACCACTATACTCCTCGTCTCTCTATGTCGAGAGGAGTATAATAAGGTGCAAGGGCTAAAAAGTGCCAAAGAGATTTGGGATGTACTAAACACCGCGCACGAAGGGGCTGAGGTGACCAAGATCACCAAGCGGGAGACGATCGAGGGGGAGCTCGGTCGATTCATCCTCAACCAAGGAGACGAGCCACAAGCAATGTACAACCGACTCAAGACCTTGGTCAACCAAGTGCGCAACCTCGGGAGCACCAAATGGGATGACCATGAAATGGTCAAGGTTATTCTAAGATCACTCGTTTTTCGTAATCCTAGACAAGTTCAATTAATTCGTGGTGATCCTAGATATAAGCTAATGTCTCCCGAGGAGGTTATAGGGAAGTTTGTGAGCTTTGAATTGATGATCAAAGGCTCCAAACAAATCGTCAACTTGGAGCAAGGCGGCATCTCCACACCCGAGGTGCAACCCGTCGCATTCAAAGCGATGGAGGACAAGAAAGAAGAGTCTACATCAAGTAGGCTCCCCATTTACACCTCCAAGCTTGACAACGAGGAAATGGCGCTCATCATCAAGAGCATCCGCCAAATCCTTAAGCAAAGGAGGGGGAAGGACTACAAACCCCGCTCCAAAAGGGTGTGCTACAAGTGTGGTAAGCCCGGTCATTTCATTGCTAAATGTCCTATGTCAAGTGATAGTGACAGGGGCGACGACAAGAGGGGAAAGAGAAAGGAAAAAGAAGAAGTTCAACGAGAATAAGGGCGGCGATGCCCACGTGTGTCGGGAATGGGATTCCACCATGAGCTCCACCGACTCCTCCGACGACGAGGACGCCGCCAACATCGCCATCAACAAGGGACTTCTCTTCCCCAACGTCGGCCACAAATGCTTCATGGCAATGGACGACAAGAAAAAGAAGGTACAAGCTAAAACCACCCCCAAGTATACCACATCTAGTGATGAGGGTAGTTCTAGTGATGATGAAGATAACCTGCTTAGTCTTTTTGCCAACCTTAACATCCAACAAAAAGAAAAATTAAATGAATTAATAGGTGCTATTAATGAGAAGGATGAACTCTTGGATAGCCAAGAGGAATTCCTTATTAAGGAAAACAAAAAGCATGTTAAGGTGAAGAATGCTTATGCTCAGGAAATGGAGAAAAATGAAAATTTGACTAAAGAGCTTAGCATATACCATAACCCATTTCCATCCTTAGAACTGAGAATGTTAATTTGAGTACTAAGGTTGAAAAATCAAATGGTTGTTATGATTCAGTTACCAATCTTAGAAATGAAAATGCTAGTTTGATTGCTAAGATTGATAAATTGAATGAATCAATTTCTAGCCTTAAAATTGAAAATGCTAGCTTAATTTCAAAGGCTACAGACTTGATTGTTTGCAATGATTCTATTTCCAATCTTAGAAATGAGAATGCTATGTTACATGCTAAGATTGATGAATTAAATGCTTGCAAACCCACTACATCTAGTGTTGATCATGTTACTATTTGTACTAGATGTAGAGACATTAATGTTGATGCTATTCATGATCACGTAGCTTTAATTAAACAACAAAATGATCATATAGCACAACTAACTAGTAAAATTAATGAGCATGAGATAGAGAATGAAAAATTTAAATTTGCTAGAAGCATGCTCTATAGTGGGAGACGCCCTGTCATCAAGGATGGCATTGGTTTCCAACAGGGAAGCAATATCAAAATTAATGCCCCCAAAAGATTGTCTAACTTTGTAAAGGGCAAGGCTTCCATGGCTCAGGACAACGAGGGTTACATTCTATATCCTGCTGGTTATCCTGAGCACAAGATTAGAAGAATTCATGCTAGGAAGTCTCATTCTGTTTCCCATCATGCTTTTATGTACAAGAATGAGGCATCTAGCTCTAGGCAATCAAACCATGTTAAATTGCCTAAAAAGAAAACTCCCACTGCATCAAATGAACCTAATGTTTCATTTAAGACTTTTGATGCATCTTATGTTATAACTAACAAATCAGGCAAAATAGTTGCCAAATATATTGGGGGCAAACACAAGGGCTCCAAGACTTGTGTTTGGGTACCCAAGGTGCTTGTTTCTAATGTGAAAGGACCCAACGCCGTTTGGGTACCTAAGAACAAGGCCTAAATTATTTTGCAGGTTTATGCATCCGGGGGCTCAAGTTGGATAATTGATAGCGGATGCACAAACCACATGATAAGGGAGAAAAGGATGTTTTCCTCCTACGAGAAAAACAAAGATCCCCAAAGAGCTATCACATTCGGGGATGGAAATCAAGGTTTGGTCAAAGGACTTGGTAAAATTGCTATATCACCTGACCATTCCATTTCCAATGTTTTTCTTGTAGATTCTTTAGATTATAACTTGCTTTCAGTTTCTCAATTATGCAAAATGGGTTACAACTGTCTTTTTACGGATTTAGGTGTTACTGTCTTTAGAAGAAGTGATGATTAAGTAGCATTTAAGGGAGTATTAGAGGGTCAACTATACTTAGTTGATTTTAATAGAGATGAACTCGATACTTGCTTAATTGCTAAGACTAATATGGGTTGTCTCTGGCATCACCGACTAGCCCATGTTGGGATGAAGAATCTTCACAAACTTCTAAAGGGAGAACACATTTTGGGACTAACAAATGTTCATTTTGAGAAAGACAGGGTTTGTAGCGCATGTTAAGCAGGAAAGCAAGTTGGTACTCACCATCCACACAAGAACATAATGACAACGAACATGCCACTGGAATTACTCCACATGGATCTATTCGGCCCGATAGCTTACATAAGCATCGACGAGAGTAATTACTTGAAAGGGAAATAGAGTCAAACCTTTTCCTAAATGATTTTGGTGGTTGAATTGCCCAACACAAATAATTGGACTAACTAGTTTGCTCTAGATTATAAGTTCTACAGGTGCCAAAGGTTCAGAATAAATCAATAAAAAGTCCAAGAAAGGGTTCAAATAAAAAGAGCAAAAGACAACCGAAGGCTGCCCTGGTCTGGCGCACCGGACTATCCGGTGCACCAGGGAGATCAACTCCGAACTTGCCACCTTCGGGTTTCTGGGATTGCCTCTCTGCTATAATTCACCGGACTGTCCGGTGCAGCACCGGACTGTCCGGTGTGCCAAGCGGAGTAATGGCTACAACGCCAACGGTCGTCTGCAAAAGGTGAACAGTGAGCTACAGTGCGCGGACTGCGCGCGCAGAAGTCAGAGCAGGCGCAGATGGCGCACCGGACAATGAACAGTGACTGTCCGGTGCACCACCGGACTGTCCGGTGGCCCCACATGTTAGAGCTCCAATGGTCGAACCCTAACGGTTGGGTGACGTGGCTGGCGCACCGGACTGTCTGGTGCGCCCTTCGACAGCAGCCTTCCCCAACGGCCACTTTGGTGGTTGGGGCTATAAATACCCCCAACCACCAACACTTCAAGGCATCCAAGTTTTTAGCCAACACATTCAATACAAGAGCTAGTGCATTCAATACAAGACACAAATAGAGTGAATCAAAATCTCTCCAAGTCCCAATTCCACTCAAAGCAATAGTGACTAGAAGAGAGAGTTTTGCCATGTTCTTTTGAGCTCTTATGCTTGGATCGCTTTTCTTCTTCCTCCATTCTTGTTCTCAACTCAGTTGTAATCAAAGCAAGAGACACCAAGTTGTGGTGGTCCTTGTGGGGACTAAGTGTCCCAATTGATTGAGAAGAGAAGCTCACTCGGTCTAAGTGACCGTTTGAGAGAGGGAAAGGGTTGAAAGAGACCCAGTCTTTGTGACCACCTCAACGAGGAGTAGGTTTGCAAGAATCGAACATCGGTAAAACAAATCACCGTGTGATTCACCTTATTTGCTTGTGATTTGTTTTCGCCCTCTCTTTCGGACTCGATTATATTTCTAACGCTAACCCCGGCTTGTAGTTGTGCTTAAACTTTATAAATTTCAGATTTGCCTATTCACCCCCCTCTAGGCGACTTTCAATTGGTATCAGAGCCCGATACTTCATTAGAGCCTAACCACTCGAAGTTATGTCGGGAGCTCACACCAAGAAGGAGATGGTGACCGGAGAGAAGCCCGCCACAAGCCACGGGAAAGCTCCATCGGGAGAGTCCGGCAACAAGAAGAGGGAGGAATCACCTCCCCGCGTCAAGTCGCACCGGAGTGGCGACAAGAAGAAGAAAATGAAGAAAGTGGTCTACTACGAGACCGATTCTTTGTCGCCTTCCACCTCCGGCTCCGACACGCTGTCCGTCACTTCTAAGCGCCATGAGCGCAAGAAGTTTAGTAAGATCCCCTTACGCTGTCCTCGCATTTCCAAACGCACTCCTTTACTTTCCGTCCCACTAGGCAAACCACCGGTTTTTAACAGTGAAGATTATTGTATGTGGAGTGATAAAATGAGGCACCATCTAACCTCACTCCACGCTAGTATTTGGGACATTGTTGAATTTGGTGCGCAGGAGCCATCCGTGGGGGATGAAGGCTATGACTCGGATGAGGTAGCCCAAATCCGGCACTTCAACTCCCAAGCCACTACTATACTCCTCACCTCTCTAAGTCGAGAGGAGTATAATAAGGTGCAAGGGTTGAAGAGTGCCAAAGAGATTTAGGACGTGCTCAAGACCGCGCACGAAGGAGACGAGGTGACCAAGATCACCAAGCGGGAAACGATCGAGGGGGAGCTCGATCGATTTATGCTCAATCATGGAGAGGAGCCACAAGCCATGTACAACCGGCTCAAGACCTTGGTAAACCAAGTGCGCAACCTCGGGAGCACTAAATGGGATGACCATGAGATGGTCAAGGTTATTCTTAGATCACTCGTTTTTCTTAATCCTACTCAAGTTCAATTAATTCGTGGTGATCCAAGATATAAACTAATGTCTCCCGAGGAAGTGATAGGAAAGTTTGTGAGCTTTGAACTCATGATCAAAGGCTCCAAACAAATAATTGAGCGAGGCGCCACCTCCACACCCGAGGTGCAACCCGTTGCCTTCAAAGCAACGGAGGAGAAAAAAGAAGAGTCTACATCAAGTAGGTTCCCCATCGACGCCTCCAAGCTCGAAAATAAGGAGATGGCTTTAATCATCAAAAACTTTCGCCAAATCCTCAAGCAAAGGAGGGGAAGGACTACAAGCCCCGCTCCAAAAAGTTTGCTACAAGTGTGGTAAGCCCGGTCATTTTATTGCAAAATGTCCATTATCTAGTGATAGTGACAGGGGCGACGATAAGAAGGGAAAGAGGAGGGAAAAGAAGAAATACTACAAGAAGAAGGGCGGCGATGCCCATGTTTGTCGGGAGTGGGACTCCGACGAGAGCTCCACCGACTCCTCCTCCGACGAGGACGCCGCCAACATCGCCGTCAACAAGGGTCTCCTCTTCCCCCAACGTTAGCCACAAGTGCCTCATGGCAAAGGACGGCAAAAAGAAGGTATAATCTAGAGCCTCCACTAAATATGCAACATCTAGTGATGAGGAGAACTCTAGTGATGATGAGGATAATTTGCTTGCTCTTTTTGCCAACCTCAACATGCAACAAAAGGAAAAATTAAATGAATTAATAGGAGCTATTCATGAGAAGGATGAACTCTTGGATAGCCAAGAGGACTTCCTAATTAAAAAAATAAGAAGCATGTTAAGGTTAAAAATGCTTATGCTCAGGAAGTAGAAAAGTGTGAAAATTGACTAGTGAGCTAAGCACTTGCCATGATGTTATCTCAAACCTTAGAAATGAAAATGCAAAATTAATTGCTAAGGTTGAGAAATAGATATTTGTGATGATTCAATTGTTAGTCTTAGAAATGATAACAATAATTTAATTACTAAGATTGATAAATTGAATGTATCTCTCTCTAGCCTTAAAATTGAGAATGAAAAGTTAATTGCTAAGGCTAAAGATTTAAATGTTTGCAATATTTCTATTTCCAATCTTAAGAATGAGAATGCTATTTTACATGCTAAGATTGATGAATTAAATGTTTGCAAACCCTCTACATCTACCATTGAACATGTTACTATTTGCACTAGATGTAGAGATATTAATGTTGATGCTATTCATGATCACCTAGCTTTAATTAAACAACAAAATGATCACATAGCTCAACTTAGTGCTAAGATTAATGAGCATGACTTAGAAAATGAAAAATTTAAATTTGCTAGAAGCATGCTCTATAGTGGGAGACGCCCAGGCATTAAGGATGACATTGGCTTCCAACAGGGAGACAATGTCAAGCTTAATGCCCCTAAGAAATTGTCTAACTTTGTTAAGGGCAAAGCTCCCATGGCTCAGGATAATGAGGGTTACATTTTATATCCTACTGGTTATCCCAAGCACAAGATTAGGAGAATTCACTCTAGGAAGTCTCACTCTGGCTCTCATCATGCTTTTATGTATAAGAGTGAGGCATCTAGTTCTAGTCAATCCACTCATGTTAAATTACCTAAAAAGAAAACTCCTATTGCATCAAATGAGCCTATTATTTCATTGAAGACATTTGATGCTTCTTATGTTTTAACTAACAAATCAGGCAAAGTAGTTGCCAAATATGTTGGGGCCAAACACAAGGGCTCAAAGACTTGTGTTTGGGTACCCAAGGTGCTTGTTTCTAATGTGAAAGAACCCAAGACCGTTTGGGTACCTAAGAACAAGGCCTAAATTTGTTTTGTAGGTGTATGCATCCGGGGGCTCATGTTGGATCATCGATAGTGGGTGCACAAACCACATGACTGGGGAGAAAAGGATGTTCTCCTCCTATGAGAAAAACCATGATTCTCAAAGAGCTATCACATTCGGGGATGGAAATCAAGGTTTGGTCAAAGAACTTGGTAAAATTGCTATATCTCCTGACCATTCTATTTCCAATGTATTTCTTGTAGATTGTTTAGATCACAACTTGCTTTCTATTTCTCAATTATGCAAAATGGGCTACAATTGTCTTTTTACGGATATAGGTGTTACTGTCTTTAGAAGAAGTGATGATTCAGTAGCATTTAAGGGAGTGTTAGAGGGTCAGCTATACTTAGTTGATTTTAATAGAGCTAAACTCGACACTTGCTTAATTTCTAATACTAACATGGGTTGGCTCTAGCATCGCCGACTAGCCCACGTTGGGATGAAGAATCTTCATAAGCTTCTAAAGGGAGAGCACATTTTGGGACTAACAAATGTTCATTTTGAGAAAGACATGAATTGTAGCGCATGTCAAGCAGGGAAGCAAGTTGGTGTTCATCATCCACACAAGAACATCATGACGACTGACAGGCCACTTGAGCTACTCCACATGGACCTATTCGGTCCGATAGCTTACATAAGCATCGGCGAGAGTAAGTATTGTCTTGTTATTATGGATGATTATTCTTGGTTCACTTGGGTGTTCTTTTTGTAGGATAAATCTCAAACCCAAGAGACCTTAAAAGGATTCTTGAGACGGGCTCAAAATGAGTTCGGCTTAAGGATCAAAAAGATTAGAAGCGACAACGGGACGGAGTTCAAGAACTCATAAATAGAAGGCTTCCTTGAGGATGATGGTATCAAGCATGAGTTCTCTTCTCCCTACACACCACAACAAAATGGTGTAGTGGAGAGGAAGAATAGAACTCTACTTGACATGGCGAGGACCATGCTTGATGAGTACAAGACTTCGGACCGGTTTTGGGCGAAAGCAATCGACACTGCTTGCTACGCCATCAACCGTCTCTACCTTCACCGAATCCTCAAGAAGACATCGTATGAACTCCTCACCGGTAAAAAGCCCAATGTTTCATATTTTAGAGTCTTTGGTAGCAAATGCTTTATTCTTGTTAAAAGAGGTAGAAAATCCAAATTTGCTCCTAAGGCTGTAGAAGGCTTTTTACTTAGTTATGATTCAAACACAAGGGCATATAGAGTCTTTAACAAGTCCACTGGACTAGTTGAAGTTTCTTATGACATTGTGTTTGATGAGACTCTCCATGCAAGCATCTCCACCAACCCAAGATGAGGATCAAGCTCAAGATGATGAAAATGAAGATCAAGAGGAGCCACCTCAAGAGGAGGATAATGATCAAGGGGGAGGTACTAATGATCAAGATAAGAAAGATGATGAGGGTCCAAGACCGCCACACCTAAGAGTCCACCAAGTGATACAACGAGATCACCCCGTGAACTCCATCATCGGCGATATTCATAAGGGGGTGACCACTCGATCTCGTGTCGCTCATTTTTGTGAACATTACTCCTTTGTGTCTTCTATTGAGCCATACAGGGTGGAAGGCGCATTAAGGGATTCGGATTGGGCGTTGGCAATGCAAGAGGAACTCAACAACTTCACGAGGAATGAGGTATGGCATTTAGTTCCACGTCCTAACCAAAATGTTGTGGGAACCAAGTGGGTCTTCCGCAACAAGCAAGATGAGCATGGTGTGGTGACAAGGAACAAAGCCCGACTTGTGACCAAGGGATATTCACAAGTCGAAGGTTTGGATTTCGGTGAAACCTATGCACCCGTAGCTAGGCTTGAGTCAATTCGTATATTACTTGCCTATGCTACTTACCATGGCTTTAAGCTCTATCAAATGGACGTGAAAAGTGCCTTCCTCAATGGACCAATCAAGGAGGAGGTCTATGTTGAGCAACCTCCCGACTTTGAAGATAGTGAGTACCCTAACCATGTTTATAAACTCTCTAAGGCGCTTTATGGGCTCAAGCAAGCCCTAAGAGCATGGTATGAATGCCTAAGAGATTTTCTTATCGCTAATGGCTTCAAAGTCAGAAAAGCTAATCCTACTCTCTTTACTAAAACTATTGAAAATGATTTGTTTGTATGGCAAATTTATGTTGATGATATCATATTTGGGTCTACTAACAAATCTACTTGTGAAGAGTTTAGTAGGATCATGGTACAAAAATTCGAGATGTCTATGATCGGGGAGTTGAAGTATTTCTTAGGATTTCAAGTCAAGCAACTCCAAGAGGGCACCTTCATCAGCCAAACGAAGTACATTCAAGACATACTCACCAAGTTTGGGATGAAGGATGCCAAGCCCATCAAGACACCCATGGGAACGAATGGGCATCTCGACCTCGACACGGGAGGTAAATCAGTAGATCAAAAGGTATACCGGTCGATGATAGGATCTTTACTGTATTTATGTGCATCTCGACCGGATATTATGCTTTCCGTATGCATGTGTGCAAGATTCCAAGCCGACCCTAAGGAAGCTCACCTTACGGCCGTAAAACGAATCTTGAGATATTTAGTTTAAACTCCTAAGTTTGGGCTTTGGTATCCTAGGGGATCCACATTCGATTTGATTGGTTATTCGGATGCCGATTGGGCAGGGTGTAAAATCAATAGAAAGAGCACATCGGGGACTTGTCAGTTCTTGGGAAGATCCCTGGTGTCTTGGGCTTCTAAGAAACAAAATTCTGTAGCTCTTTCTACCGCCAAAGCCGAGTACATTGCCGCGGGCCATTGTTGCGCGCAATTGCTTTGAATAAGGCAAACCCTTAGGGACTATGGTTACAAATTAACCAAAGTCCCTCTCCTATGTGATAATGAGAGTGCAATCTGCATGGTGGATAATCCCGTTGAGCACAACCGCACTAAGCACATAGCCATTCGGTATCACTTTTTGAGGGATCACCAACAAAGGGGGGATATCGAGATTGCATATGTTAGCACCAAAGAACAATTAGCTGATATCTTTACCAAGCCACTAGATGAGAAAACTTTTACCAAACTTAGGCATGAGCTAAACATTCTTGATTCTAGGAATTTTGATTGATATTTTGTAGACATAGCTTATTCATATACCTTTGATCATATCTCTTTCATGTGCTATGACTAATGTGGTTTTCAAGTGTATTTCATGCTAAGTCATAGATTTAAAGGGAAATGGAGTCATCGGTGAAGACAAGGCTTCCACTCCATCGTATTATTTACCCTTTGTCGTCACTCCGCATCGCTCTTCACTTTGGTATAATCCTTCACTCATATATTATTTGCCACAGGGAGAGAAAGTAAAAGGGCTTATATTTCACTCGCAAGTATCCGTTTTTGGCGATTCATGCCAAAGGGGGAGAAAGTATTAGCCCAAAGCAAAAGGACCGCACCACCACCAATTTCAAAAATTATGTTCTTTCAATTTGTATTAAAGAAGTTTTTCAATTGGTATCTTATTTTTGATATAATTTCAAATTGGTTTGACCTCCTTCAAAATTAATATCTAAAACCCTCTTGAACACTAAGAGGAGAATTTCATTAAGGGGGAGTTTTGTTTAGTCAAAGGAAAAGCATTTGAAATAGGGGGAGAAAATTTCAAATTTCGAAAATGCTTCTCAAAATCTTATTCATATACCTTTGACTATTTGCAAAAAATACTTTGAAAAGAATTTCCAAAATATTTGCAAAAACAAAACAAGTGGTGCAAGTGTGGTCCAAAATGTTAAATTAGAAGAAAGCATCCATGCACATCTTATGAAATGTATAATGGTTTAAATTCCAAGTAACCTTTGCACTTACCTTTTACAAACTAGTTCAATTACTGCACTTATATATTTGCTTTGGTTTGTGTTGGCATCAATCACCAAAAAGGGGGAGATTGAAAGGGAAATAGAATCAAACCTTTTCCTAAATGATTTTGGTGGTTGAATTGCCCAACACAAATAATTGGACTAACTAGTTTGCTCTAGATTATAAGTTCTACAGGTGCCAAAGGTTCACAATAAACCAATAAAAAGTCCAAGAAAGGGTTCAAATAAAAAGAGAAAAAGACAACCGAAGGCTGCCATGGTCTGGCGCACCGGAATGTCCGGTGTGCCACCGAACAGTGTCCGGTGCACCAGGGAGATCAACTCTGAACTTGCCACCTTCGGGTTTCTGGGATTGCCTCTCCGCTATAATTCATCGGACTGTCCGGTGCAGCACCGGACTGTCCGGTGTGCCAAGCGGAGTAACGGCTACATCGCCAACAGTCGTTTGCAAAAGGTGAACAATGAGCTACAGTGCGCGGACTGCGCGCGCAGAAGTCAGAGCAAGCGCAGATGGCGCACCGGACAGTGAACAATGACTGTCCGGTGGCCCCACATGTCAGAGCTCCAACGGTCGAACCCTAACGGTTGGGTGACGTGGCTGGTGCACCGGACAGTGTCCGGTGGCGCACCGGCCTGTCCGGTGCGCCCTTCGACAGCAGCCTTCCCCAACGACCACTTTGGTGGTTGGGGCTATAAATACCCCCAACCACCAACACTTCAAGGCATCCAAGTTTTCAGCCAACACATTCAATACAAGAGTTAGTGCATTCAATACAAGACACAAATAGAGTGAATCAAAATCTCTCCAAGTCCCAATTCCACTCAAAGCAATAGTGACTAGAAGAGAGAGTTTTGCCATGTTCTTTTGAGCTCTTGTGCTTGGATCACTTTTCTTCTTCCTCCATTCTTGTTCTCAACTCACTTGTAATCAAAGCAAGAGACACCAAGTTGTGGTGGTCCTTGTGGGGACTAAGTGTCCCAATTGATCGAGAAGGGAAGCTCACTCGGTCTAAGTGACCGTTTGAGAGAGGGAAAGGGTTGAAAGAGACCCGATCTTTGTGACCACCTCAATGGGGAGTAGGTTTGCAAGAACCGAACATCGGTAAAACAAATCACCGTGTTATTCACCTTATTTTCTTGTGATTTGTTTTCGCCCTCTCTTTCGGACTCTATTATATTTCTAACGCTAACCCTATCTTGTAGTTGTGCTTAAACTTTATAAATTTCAGATTTGCCTATTCACCCCCTCTATGTGACTTTCAGTACTGTCTAGTAATTGTGGATGATTATTCTCGCTTTCTAATGGGTATTCTTTTTGCAGGAAAAATCTCAGACCCAAGAGACCTTAAAGGGGTTCTTAAGACAGGCTCAAAATGAGTTCGGATTGAGGATCAAGAAGATAAGAAGCGACAATGGGACGGAGTTCAAGAACTCACAAATCGAATGCTTTCTTGAGGATGAGGGCATCAAGCATGAGTTCTCTTCTCCCTACACACCTCAACAAAATGGTGTAGTGGAGAGGAAGAATAGAACTCTACTAGACATGGCGAGGACCATGCTTGATGAGTACAAGACTCCGGACCGGTTTTGGGCTGAGGTGATTAACACCGTCTGCTACTCCATCAACCGGCTCTACCTTCATCGAATCCTTAAGAAAACATCGTATGAACTCCTCACTGGTAAAAAGCCCAATGTTTCATATTTTAGAGTCTTTGGTAGCAAATGCTTTATTCTTGTTAAAAGAGGTAGAAAATCTAAATTTGCTCCTAAGGCTGTAGAAGGTTTTTTACTAGGATATGACTCAAACACAAGGGCATATAGAGTCTTCAACAAATCCACTGGATTAGTTGAGGTTTCTTGCGACATTGTGTTTGATGAGACTAATGGCTCCCAAGTGGAGCAAGTTGATCTTGATGAACTAGATGATGAAGAGGCTCCATGCGTCGCACTAAGGAACATGTCCATTGGGGACGTGTGTCCTAAGGAACCCGAAGAGCCTCCACAAGCACAAGATCAACCATCATCTTCCATGCAAGCATCTCCACCAACTCAAGACGAGGAACAGGCTCAAGATGATATTGATGAAGATCAATAGGATGAGCCACCTCAAGAGGAGGACAATGATCAAGGGGGAGATGACCATGACAAAGACAAGGAAGATGATCAAGAAGTATAGGGTCAAAGACCGCCTCACCCAAGAGTCCACCAAGCGATTCAAAGAGATCACCCTGTGAACTCCATCCTCGGTGATATTCATAAGGGGGTAACCACTCGATCTCGAGTCGCTCATTTTTGTGAACATTACTCTTTTGTGTCGTCTATTGAGCCATACAGGGTAGAGGATGCACTAAGAGATTCGGATTGGGTGCTGGCAATGCAAGAGGAGCTCAACAACTTCATGAGGAATGAGGTATGGCATTTAGTTCCACGTCCTAACCAAAATGTTGTAGGAACCAAGTGGGTATTCCGCAACAAGCAAGATGAGCATGGTGTGGTGACAAGGAACAAAGCTCGACTTGTGGCCAAGGGATATTCACAAGTTGAAGGTTTGGATTTCGGTGAAACCTATGCACCCGTTGCTTGGCTTGAGTCAATTCGCATATTACTTGCCTATGCTACTCACCATGGCTTTAAGCTTTATCAAATGGACATGAAAAGTGCCTTCCTCAATGGACCAATCAAGGAAGAGGTCTATGTTGAGCAACCTCCCAGCTTTGAAGATAGTGAGTATCCTAACCATGTTTATAAGCTCTCAAAGGCGCTTTATGGGCTCAAGAAGCCCTAAGAGCATGGTATGAATGCCTGCAAGATTTTCTTATCACTAATGGCTTCAAAGTCGGAAAAGCCGATCCTACTCTCTTTACTAAAACCATTGCAAAAGATTTGTTTGTATGCCAAATTTATGTTGATGATATCATATTTGGGTCTACTAACAAATCTACTTGGGAAGAGTTTAGTAGGATAATGATTCAAAAATTTGAGATGTCTATGATGGGGAGTTGAAGTATTTCCTAGGATTTCAAGTCAAGCAACTCCAAGAGGGCACCTTCATCAGCCAAATAAAGTACATTCAAGACATACTTAACAAATTTGGAATGAAGGATGCCAAGCCCATCAAGACACCCATGGGAAGAAATGGGCATCTCGACCTCAACACGGGAGTTAAATCCATAGATCAAAAGGTATACCGGTCGATGATAGGATCTTTACTCTATTTATGTGCATCTCGACCGGATATTATGCTTTCCATATGCATGTGTGCAAGGTTCCAAGCCGATCCTAAGGAAGTTCACCTTAGGGTCGTGAAAAGAATCATGAGATATTTAGTTTATACCCCTAAGTTTGGTCTTTGGTACCCTAAGGGATCCACTTTTGATTTAATAGGATATTCAAATGCTGATTGGGCATGGTGTAAAATTGATAGGAAGAGCACATCAGGGACTTGTCAGTTTCTGGGAAGATCCCTGGTGTCTTGGGCTTCAAAGAAACAAAACTCTGTAGCTCTTTCTACCGCCGAAGCCAAGTATATTGCCACAGGCCATTGTTGCGCGCAATTGCTTTGGATGAGGCAAACCCTTAGGGACTATGGTTACAAATTGAGCAAAGTCCCTCTCCTATGTGATAATGAGAGTGCAATCCGCATGTCGGATAATCCCATTGAACACAGCCGCACTAAGCACATAGACATTCGGTATCACTTTCTGAGAGATCACCAACAAAGGGGGTATATCGAAATAGCTTATGTAAACACCAAGAATCAATTATCCGATATCTTTACCAAGCCATTAGATGAGAAAACCTTTAGCAAACTTATGAATGAGCTAAATATACTTGATTCTCGGAATTTTGATTGAAACATTGCACACATAGCTTATTTATATACCTTTGATCATATCTCTTTCATTTGGTACAAATGCATGTTTCTTATCATCATTGTGCCAAGTCTACGACTAATATGTTTCCAAGTGTATTTCTATACTAAGTCGTAGATTGAAAGAAAAAGGCTTCCACTCCACAACTCTGACGGTATCATCTACCCTTTACCGTTGTTTCTCCACTCTCAATTGGTATAATTCTTCACTCTAATTTACTTGTACCAATGGGGAGAAAGTTCAAGAGGGCTCCAACGTTCTCCGTTTTTGGCGATTAATGCCAAAGGGGGAGAGAATATTAAGCCCAAAGCAAAAGGACCGCACCACCATAAATTCAAAAATTGGAATGTTTAAATTGGTTTAAATTGGAATGTTTCAAGTGTTTTCTAGTTTACAATTAATCCTTCAATTGGTATCTTTAAAAGTCAATCTTTGAATTATTATTTCATTTGGTATTTCAAAACCCTCTTGAAAGCTAAGAGGAGAATTTCATTCAGAGGGAGTTTTGTTTAGTCAAAGGAAAAGCATTTGAAACAGGGGAGAAATTTCAAATCTTGAAAATGCTTCTTGCAATCTTATTCATATACCTTCTACTATTTGCAAAAAGACTTTGAAAAGATTTTCCAAAATAATTTGCAAAAACAAAACAAGTGGTGCAAAGGTGGTCCAAAATGTTAAATAAAAGAAAAGCAAGCCATTCAAATTTTAGTGAGATAATAAATTGGTTTAACTCCAAGTAACCTATGCACATTCCAAAATGCAAACTAGTTACATTTCTGCACTTATTATTTGCTTTGGTTTGTGTTGGCATCAATCACCAAAAAGGGGGAGATTGAAAGGGAAATAGGGTTAACCTTTTCCTACAATTAGTTTTGGTGGTTGAATGTCCAACACAAACATATGGACTAACTAGTTTGCTCTAGAATTCATGTATTATAGGTGCATAAGGTTCAACACAAACCAATAAATATTCAAGTTAGGGACCCAATTCAAAAGGAGCAAAAAGGACTTGAGTGTGTTGTGAACTGGCGCACCGGACTATTCGGTGCACCAGTGCCGTACAGGAGCCAAGTAGCCACTTTCGGGAAAACGCAGGCGCGCTCCACTATAATTCACCGGACTGTCCGGTGTGCCACCGGACTGTCCGGTGAGCCAGTGGAGTAACGGCTACCTGCGTGCAACAGTCGACTCTGACAGTGCTACAGTGTCACGGCAGAAGTCAGAGCAGCGAGTCAGAGGGGCACCAGACTGTCCAGTGCACCACCAAACTGTCCAGTGCCACAAGAAGACAAAGGCGCCAACGGTCAATCGCTCCGAACCCTAACGGTTGGGTGACGTGGCTGCGCATCGGACAATAAACAGTGAGTGTCCGATGGCGCACTGGACTGTCCGGTGCGCCCTTCGCCAGCAGCCTCCCCAACGGCTATGGAAGTGGTTGGGGGCTATAAATACCCCCAACCACCTCATTCATAAACATCCAAGCATTCCAAACATTGCATTTAATACAAGAGCAAAAGACTCCACTCCAAGACACATCAAATAGATTTGATCCTCTCCAAAGCCTCCAATTCAACTCAATTCCATTAGGGACTTGAGAGAGGGTTTTCTTGTGTTCTTTGTTGCTCTTGTTGCTTGGCTTGGGTTCTTTTCTTTCTCTCATTCTCAAGTGCTTTGTAAGCGAAGCAAGAGACACCAAGTGTGTGGTGGTCCTTGCGGGGTCTTAGTGACCCGTGAGATTAAGGAAGAAGGCTCACTCGGTCTAAGTGACCGTTTGAGAGAGGGAAAGGGTTGAAATAGACCCGGTCTTCGTGACCTCCTCAACGGGGACTAGGTTCTTTGGAACCGAACCTCGGTAAAACAAATCACCGTGTTCACTCGCATTATTTCTTGGTTGATTTGTTTTTCCTCTCTCCCGGACTTGTTTTAGTTCTAACGCTAACCCCTGGCTTGTAGTGTGTGTTTAAAGTTGTAAATTTCAGATTACGCCTATTCACCCCCTCTAGGCAACTTTCAGATGGATGCCTCTAGGCCTTCACACTTTGATGACACTAACTTCCTTATTGGAGTGCTAGAATGGCTTGCTACCTAGAAGAGGTTGATCTAGGTGTTTGGAGAGTCACTCATGATAGGATGAAACCGTCTAAAGAATCTTGAGAAACCAACCGCTAGTAATGAAAAAGAATTTATCTTAAATCAAGAGTTAAATTTTTTTGTTTGAATCTTTTAGCATGTTTTAACCAAGTTTTAAACAAGAAAATGATCAATATAACCAATTATAACCACACTAATAAAAGCAAATGAAATTTGGTTATAAATGTATGAGCTCTATGCAAAGAAAATGGACTGAGGCCCATTTCATTATAGAGTTTTGGTGTTTGATGATCAAACATTTTGACTAACATTCTTTGCTAGTGTTTTCAGTTTTATTTTAAAGGGTGAAACATGGACTTAGATAAAGACAAAGGGATGATTAAGAAGATCAACACCTCAAGCAAGACACTAGAAGACTTATCGAAGAGCTACAAAGAT
Organism: Zea mays; assembly: GCF_902167145.1. Classification (NCBI taxonomy): domain Eukaryota; kingdom Viridiplantae; phylum Streptophyta; class Magnoliopsida; order Poales; family Poaceae; genus Zea; species Zea mays. The sequence continues at coordinate 164,629,756 of NC_050100.1, read as the reverse complement.
CATGCACGAGTCTAAGACACAAGATGAAAGAAGCCTAGACGAAAGGACGTGAAGAAATAGAGTAAAACAGGCTACTCAGTAGCATCAGACGTGTTTGGTGAGGCGCCGGATAAAACACTAGATAAGAAATGCACTGTATGTCACACCCGGGTTTTAGGGGTTCCAAAACCCGGGTGCAAACTCACATGTGAGCTAGGATCAAGTCTCACACATATGATGACTCATGGTACAGAAACGAATGTCACATCTTTAATATATAACGAAGTTCTATACAAAATAGTTAAATAATTACATCATACGAAGACAACGATCTAGCAACCAAAGTTGACTAGGAGACGACGACCTAGACCTCTCACGATCATCATCGTGACATCCTTCATGCTTCTTGACCTAGGGGGGATGTGAGTACAACAAGGGTGATCTCACATACCTTCATCACTCAACAAGTTGTGGGAAATAATGTGCATGAACGCACCAAATGTGGGAGCTCATGTGAAGTGTAAGGCTTACCAAAGAAGATGTTTAAAGCTAGGCATTGCTTTTAAAGTTGGTCAAAATTTTATTAGCAGTTACTAAGTAAAAGTAGATACCAACCCAATTAAATAAGAGATCACAATTGATAATAACACCCACAATGCAATGCAAATGATAAATTGAGTTTAATTCCATATCTTGTTACATTTAGCGACATTAAATGTGTGAGACAGTTTGATGTTGCCTCTCTCAAGTAATTCATCAAATATCTTGTCACATTTAGCAACATTAAATGTGAATTTAACATCTCCTTGCTGATTCTTTTGAACTGATCGCAAGGAAGAACAATTGAGAAGTTTGGTCTTAGCAAGCCAAACAAGCTTAGCGACATGCAACTCTTTTGGGTCGTCATCTAAGCTACTACCAACATGATGCTCATCATGACGAGATAATTCTTTGCTTCAACTTTCACAAGCCAAACCCCATTGGTGCAACTCACTTAGCACAAATAACTAGGTGTCGTCTAATTTTTCTTTCAAGTATGGACGCAACCCATTGAAAGCCAACCCTACTAGTTGCTTATTTGTGGCATGAATTTGAAAACATTGGTTTTTAGTATTCCAGAATCTTCGGATATAATCATTAACCGATTCATTGTCCCCTTGCTAGAGCGACGCCAGATCTACTAAATCTAAATCATAATCCCTAGGGTAAAAGTGTTCATGAAACTTATGGTCTAGATCATCCTAGGAACTAATCGAGCTTGGAGGCAATGCAACATACCAAGTGAATGCAGTGCTTGTAAGGGATATTGAGAATAGGCGAACAGGAAAGGCTTTTGTGTTGACCAATTCTCCCAATTGTGCTAGGAATTGGCCCACGTGTTCATGAGTGCTCTACTGCCTTTGTCTAAGAATTTGGAGAAATTTGACACACTAGTCCCTTGTGGGCACGATATGAAGTCAAATCAGTGGTCATAAGAGGTTTCCGATATGTCTGTCCCACGTCAGACATACTGATTCCTAGCCTATCCTAGAACAATTTGCCTATTTATTTCTGAATTGTATCCATAATAGCCGGTGGTATAGGATCGGATCCTGAGACATGGAGTTCCGGTGACTGGACAACATTATACCTACTATCTGTATGAGGACAATCCGTGTGCTGTGGTGTGAATTTCTCTAATTGCCTATGTGTTGGGCGATGCTTGACCCTCTGTGTAGAGTGCTTCGGCTTTGGTGCGCCAAAGGTGGAGCAGGGTAGTGATGCTGCGGTGGATAGAAAAACTATGTATTTTATGCAACACCTTGTCCTATGTAGACGTATCCGAATGATGTGGCCTCGGTGTCCGAGTGGTTCGGTGTGACACTAGTCTGTCCGACGTAAGTTCCCAAACGATGTGCTACGGAATCGAACGGTCCGGTTTGGGTGTGCAGACGGTCCGGTGCGACACTAGACTGTCCAGTGTAAGGTGTCGGATGGTCTACTACTGGACCAGACGGTCCAAGATTATATGGACTATCGTTAGTGTCTGGCACCTAATGTGTGCCCTGTGGTGGGCCTGACACTCACCGGACAATCCGGCATAAGGAGCTGGACGGTCCTGCAGGAGGGCCGATTGGATTAAGATGGTAATCGGACTGTCGATCCATAATCAGCGTCGACCTATCGTACAGTCCATGCGATGGTAGCGGTTGCCCTAGATATGAATTCATTGACATACCATAATATGACTAGGACTAAGAAAGCACATTTGTTGCTGATGTGTTTGACAGCTATTTTAGTGCCTAATTTATGCTATGGAAAATTAGGTGTATGGATTTTTTAGTGCATGTGTCATCTTATCCCGTCTCCACTACACGTTCAATCTGATTATTTAAAGAATTTTTAGGAGATTGAGTAGCATCGCATGACACAGTTTTACTTACAATATAGAGCTACAACGAGGTCATCAGAGAAGCGGGCTCCACTTCCGTCTCCTAGATGGCCCTCTGATGGCGATCTATCGTGAAGTGCAAGAGGTACCACATCCTTGTTTCCTCACGAAGCTTCTTTAGGTAGTCCTCAAATTCCTCACGCTCATCGCCCGACAAATCATCCATAGTCAGCCTTGTGTTGTTGCCTGGGGAAACATCGTTAAGATCTTTAGAACCGGGCATTGTAGGTTAAATGCCCCAGGGATTACAACCAAAGTTTCTTAGCTTGATTTTAATAAATCTGAAACACAGTCGTCCTCAACGGAGTCACAAAAAAGTGTTTGCGTCTTTTGGACCAAACGCTGATGATCCCTAGATCCCACCCACGAGGAACGAGACCTTGGAGAATCTCTCTGCGATGCAGTCTTGAACTATTATACCTCTATGTTGAAACCCTTTCAAGGCCAAATAGCAACGAACCCCCTTCACGCGATGTGCAGGTCCTTGGGTTCGGCTCTGCAGTGTACCAGAACGTTCCTGATAGGTAGCCGGACTCTCCGTGGTAGGTCATCAGAACGTCCGTGATAGGGCGGTGGACCGTCCACGATGGTGTAGAGTGCTCTTGGGTAACCTATATCTCACCTTCCGGATGGGACCTTGTCAGGGAGGAGAGATCATACTATCGTAGGGTTGCTTTGGTGGGGTTGGCAGGTCAACCAAAGCGCCTCTAGATGTTGTAGAGTCATAGAGAGGCGAAGATGGGGATGGAGACCTATAAATAAAGCTACGCTACGTCTATCCTAAGACATGATAACGTCGATAGATTGGTTCGATTGGATTGTGTATTCTCAATCGGCCGTAACTCTTCATATATATAGATGAATTGTGTATTCTCAATCGGTCGTAACTCTTTATATATATAAAGTTGAAAGGGAAATAGTCTCAATATTTCCTATAATCAATTTTGGTGTTTGACGACCATCACAAACCTTGTGGACTAACCAGTTTAACTAGTTGATCATTTCACAGGTGCATAAGTTCATCTACAACTATTCTAAATCGACTGTCCGGAATACCGTAGATTATTCCGGACAGGAGAAGCTTTTTGAAAAAACAAACTAAGCGCGGACCGTCCGGGCCCTTGCGGCGGACCGTCCGCGACACCAGGATGACCCTCGGACAGAACCCATGCAAAAACACAAGTCTACACTACGGACCGTCCGATGGAAAAGCAAGCACCTTCCGAGACCAAGCGTGGACCGTCCGGCCTCAGGCGCGTACCGTCCGGTCGGCGCAGAACCGAAAAACCCGAAGGTGATGGGTTCGGTAAAATGAATTATAGGGTCCTCGCGGACCGTCCGGGGTGCACGACCGGACCGTCCGCGACTGCCTTTATCTGACATCTAACGACGCATTAAATGCAAAGTAGCCGTTGATATAGCCGTTACTGCTGACCGTTGCGATTTCAGCCGTTGATGTGCAGGGGCGGACCGTCCGCGGTCGGCAGAAAAGGAGCAACGACTAGGAAGTGGTTGAGGGCTATAAATTCAACCCCAACCACCTCCATTCATTTGATCCAAGCATTCCAATCCTTCACATTCAATACAAGAGCTAGCAATCCATTCCAAGACACAATCAAAGCTTCAAATCTCTCCAAGTTCCACAATTGAGACAAGTGATCATTAGTGATTAGTGACTTGATAGAGAGACTGATTCGTGTGATATTTGTCGCTCTTGTTGCTTGACTTTTGCAATCATGCTTTCTTCTTCTCCCATTCTTATTCTCAAGTGACTTGTAATCAAAGCAAGAGACACTAAGTTTGTAGTGGTCCTTGTGGGGTCTAAGTGACCCGTTTGATTAAGGAGAAAGCTCACTCGGTCTAAGTGACCGCTTGAGAGAGGGAAAGGGTTGAAAGAGACCCGGTCTTTGTGACCACCTCAACTGGGACTAGGTTCTTTGGAACCGAACCTCGGTAAAACAAATCACCGTGTCATCCGCTTTATTTTTTGGTTGATTTGTTTTCCCCCCCTCTCTCTCTCTCGGACTCGGTTTTTATTCTAACGCTAACCCCGTCTTGTAGTGTGCTTAAAGTTTGTAAATTTCAGTTTCCGCCTATCCACCCCTCTCTAGGTGACTTTCAATAGTTTATATATTTATAGCCCTAGGCTTTCAATAGCTGAGTGAAAGCCCTGACCCGATGTTGCCAACCGGTTCAGCCGCACCAGGTCCAAAGTGTCTATAAAAGAAGCTCCAGATCACTGACCGCTAGGGTTCAGCTTTAGCAACGCCGACAGTTACTGTCACACCCGGTTTTAAAAGGCAAACCGAATGCGAACCATGTACGTGCCAGGATCAGTTATTCACGTACACAGCAGTTACATAATATGGACATCATCACACAGTGCTCAAAATAGTATTAAAAGGGAATAATAGTTGATTACATCATACGTCTGAGACGTCCATATAGTTCTTACAATAAATCAAAGTGCGGAAAAGAAACGTAGATAAACGCGGCCTTCACAGGCAGCCGACTGGGGGTTGCCGCTAACCCACTCCTAGAACTCGTCGTAGTCTTGGAACTCCTGGAAGTCTCCTTCCACAACTTCATCTTCGCCTGAGCAGTGGTTGCAATGCTGACAACCTGGGGGGGGTTTGGTGTGTAGAGCAAGGGTGAGTACACATCAACATACTCAGCAAGTATCCTGTTTGGCTGTAGTGGACTAGCTTTATGTGGGGATAAGTCAAGCAGTTGCTTTTAGTTGGTCAGATTATTACTTACTAGTAGAAAGCCAAGTTTTAGCATTAACCCAAGTTATTAACCCGATGTACCCTTTCCAAACGGAAAGAATACCACTTACCAGCACCATAGTCATAACCAAAACCATCAATCTCATAACCACCTGTACCAAAGTATCTCTGATCAAGTCTCACTAATCACTGGAGCTCCCTTGGCCGCTCATAACCGCGAGCACGGCTGATATATCAGTTTTCAAACACTCTGCAGAGGTTGTGCACTTTACCCACAAGCCGTGATTCCCATTCTGCCCGGAGAGAGCTACTCCCCATTGACCACTACCTAGGTGGCCTAGCAGGGCATCACTACGTAGCCTTTACAAAGATTCCTCGAGGCTGTAGCCACCCGTTAGGTTTCCTAAATGTACCGCACTCCTCCCCAAGGGACAAATCAACCTTGGCAGAGCGAGCCGCATACACCGAGCCCCATTGACGGCACGACGGCTAAGTGAACTACACCCCGGATCCTCTAATTATTCAGCTAAGGGCATCCCATTCCACCCTCATGGTTGCACTGTTTTCCCGGGCGGTCATCCATAGAACAGGTCCTTACGGAGAGGCACTCGAGAAACCGCTCGAGCCCCCTTGAAGGTCACAAGTACAACATCATCATAAGAGAAGGGAAAACAGCGTATCATAGATAATCTCATCATGTTCATTGATTAGAGTTGAGCAATAGCATAAAGCTAAACAGTAATAATCCAACCCAAATAGGTAAGCAAGGATAGGGATAACAAAAGCTAGTCAAACCTTAGGCATAAATATGTAAAGCGGGAGGTGAATTAAAGAATGAATAGGACAGAGATAGGTCAAGGGACACTTGCCTCCACCAACCGACTGCTGCTCAGGGGCTTCTCCTGCGAGTTCCTCGGGCTCTTCAACCGGATCGTTCTCTATGCGAGCGCAAACATACATACATCCACACATTTAATACAAAAGAACAGTACACCATACAATAGAATGCAATAAGTAAACAGACGTTCCACGCGGGCTCGCGAGTACGGTTAAGAGAGAAAGAGGAAAAGACAGTCGAGAAACGATCACGTTACATGATTATAAATTAACTACTCGCTTAATGGAAGGAAATTTAATGTAGACACTATGTTTAGCGTAAAGTAAAGTCATGTTTCATGTCTAATTATTATAAGCAGGTGGAGATAAATAAAAAGAATGGTCGCGTGGCGAGACGCGCGACAAAGCTCTCTAAAACAAATTAAAAAGTTAACGACTCGTCGCGCGACCGAGCACGCAGCGAGACACTTCGCCTTAGATACGAGGAGACGTTAAACGTCGCGCGACGAAGCGCACGACGGCATACGTCGACTAAACTGAGTCCAAAGTGGAACGTTGTGTGAATACACACGCGGCGTTACACCTTAAACAACCTGAAACAAAAATGGATCGTCGCGCGACGAAGCGCACGACGCACACAAGATAGAATCTGAATTTAGACAAATCCGTCGCGCGGCGAAGCGCGCGACGCAACACGCTAATTAACGAATAATCACCGCGAGCACGGGCGAGCGAAGATACGGTCGGGCGAGGCCGGGACGGGAACGGACGGCCGAACGGGGGGGGGCGGTTGAACCGGCCCAGAGGGCGGTTGAACCGGCCAGGGGCGGTCGAGCCGGGCGGGCACGGGGGCGGCCGAGCCGGGCGGGCACGGGGCAGGGCGCGGGGGCGGCCGAGCCGGCCACGGCGGCCGAGCCGGGGGGTGGGGGCGCGCGGGCGAGCGGGGAGGCCGGGCGGGGGCCGAGCGCCGCCGGGGAGGCCGGGACGGGGCCGAGCGCCGCCGGGGAGGGAGGGGGAGGGGCCGAGCGAGGCCGAGCGGGGGCCGCACGCCGCCGGGGAGCCGAGGGGGCCGAGCGGGGGCCGCACGCCGCCGGGGAGCCGAGGGGGCCGAGCGGGGGCCGCACGCCGCCGGGGAGGGAGGCCGGGCGGGGAGCCGCCGCGGGACGGGCAGGGGCAGGCGGCCGAGCGCCGCCGGGGAGGGCCGAGGTCGGGCGCCACCGGCCGAGCAGGGGCGGGGACGGGCGGGGTCGCGCGCGGGCAGGGGGAGAGGGAGGGCGCGCGCGGGGGGAAGAAGAGGAGGGAGAGGGAGAGAGAGAAGAGAAGGGGAGGGGAGGGGAGCTCACCTCGGGGTCCAAAATCCGGTGATCGCCGTCTCCAAATCCTAGGGCACCACGGGGAGAGAGAGGTGGAAGAGGGAGAGGAGAGGTTGTTGCGCGGGAGATCCAAATGAGAGAGAGAGAGAGGATGGGGCGCATGGGGGGGGGGTTTGGGCGCCGGGGGCGCGCAGGCCAGGGCGGGCCGGAACGGCTGAGCTGGGCTGGGCTAAGTTGGGCTGGGCCGAGCCACTTCGCGGATCGAAAACCCACGACGAGCGCGGACCACTAAACGAACTTAAAACGCGAATCAAAATCCGGAACGGAACGAGACGAACACTCAACATCAGACAAAGAAATGTGCTTCGGCATGATGCAACACCCATGACACTTAGGTTTTGGTTTATACATGACACGGACACATGCCGTTATACTGGTTTGAAATTGGGAAGAAGGAGCAAACGGGGAAAGAGAAAAGAGAGTAACGCCCGAATTTGGTGAGAGAAAAGAAGAAAAAAATTCTACCCCCAAATTCAGGGCGTTACAAACCTATCCCCATTAAAAGAATCTCGCCCTCGAGATTCAGGGTTGGCTAGCAAAGAGCTCGGGGTATTTAGCCATCAGATCATCTTCACGCTCCCAGGTTGCTTCTTCCTCAGAGTGATGATTCCATTTGACTTTGCACATTCTGATGGTCTTCCTTCGGGTGACTCTGTCTGCAACCTCAAGGATTTGCACTGGCTTCTCAACGTAGGTCAAGTCCTCCTGGACTTCAAGACCTTCCACTGGCAACTGCTCTTCTGGCACACGCAAGCACTTCTTTAACTGAGACACATGAAAGACATCATGCACAGCAGACAAATTCTCGGGCAAACTGAGCTGATAGGCCACTTCTCCACGTCTTGCAAGAATCTGATACGGACCAATGTAGCGGGGTGCTAGCTTGCCTTTCACTCCGAATCTTCTGACTCCTCTGATCGGTGACACTTTCAGATAGACAAAGTCTCCGACTTCGAAACTCAGCTCTCTTCTTCTTGTGTCTGCATAGCTTCGCTGCCTCGATTGCGCTATCTTCAGATTCTCTCGAACCATCTTGATGTTCTCTTCGGCTTCAAGCAAAATGTCTGGCCCAAACACTTGCTTCTCTCCAGGCTGATCCCATTGCAACGGAGTTCTACAACTCCTTCCATAGAGCGCCTGAAATGGTGACATCTTCAAACTGGCCTGATAACTGTTGTTATAGGAAAACTCCGCATAAGGCAATCTCTTATCCCATCCGGACTGATCTTGCAACGCACAGGCTCTCAACATGTCTTCGAGAATTTGATTGGTTCTTTCGGTCTGGCCATCTGTCTGCGGATGATAAGCTGAACTGAAATTCAGATGCGTGCCCAAAGCTTCATGCAACTGCTGCCAGAAATGAGAGGTGAACTGCGTTCCTCTGTCTGACACTATCTTCTTTGGCACACCATGAAGACAAACGATCCGAGACATATACAATTCTGCCAATACTGCACTGCTATAGTTGGTCTTGACAGGTATGAAGTGGGCTGACTTGGTCAAGCGGTCCACTACTACCCAAATGGAATCGTAGCCGGCTCGAGTGCGAGGCAATCCGACTATGAAATCCATACCAATTTCATCCCATTTCCACTGAGGGATCTGCAACGGTTGCAACAATCCAGCAGGTCTCTGGTGCTCTGCCTTAATTCTTCGACAACTATCACACATAGCCACATGCTCTGCGATCTCCCTTTTCATTCCGTACCACCAGAATTTCTTCTTCAGATCCTGATACATCTTCTCACTGCCAGGGTGAATCGAATAAGCTGTCTCATGAGCTTCCTTAAGGATCAACTCCCGAATAGACTGGACATTGGGAACACACAAGCGGTCTTTGAACCATATCACGCCTTCTGCATCTTCTCGAAAATCTTTGCCTTTGCCATCTAGAATCAGTCGCCGAATCTCACTGATCTTCTCATCACTCTTCTGCGCTTCTTTGATTTCGCGCTCCAAGGTAGGTTCCAACTCGACTGTGACTCCTCGCGAATTGTTCAGAAATCCGAGACTCAACCTGTCAAACTCCTTGGCCAACTCATAAGGCATCGGACGAGCGACCATCAGATTGACTTGACTCTTTCTGCTCAAAGCATCTGCCACTACGTTTGCTTTGCCTGGATGGTAATGAATTTCCAACTCATAGTCTTTGATCAACTCTAACCATCTTCGTTGCCTCATGTTCAACTCTGACTGAGTGAATATGTACTTCAGACTCTTGTGATCTGTGTAAACATCGCATTTCTGTCCATACAGATAGTGCCTCCATGTCTTCAGTGCATGAACCACTGCTGCCAACTCTAGATCATGGATTGGGTAATTCTTCTCATGAACCTTCAACTGTCGGGACGAGTAAGCCACAACTCCTCCCTCTTGCATCAACACACATCCCAAACCTGTGTAGCAAGCATCACAATACACCGAGAAGGGCTTGTGCACATCAGGCAAGACTAGGACAGGCGTTGTAGTCAACTTCTCTTTCAGCGCTTCAAAGGCCTCTTGGCATTTCTGGGTCCACTTGAACTCAACTTTGTTGCCTAGCAACGCTGTCATAGGTTTCGCAATCTTCGAAAACCCTTCAATGAATCGCCGATAATATCCGGCCATTCCAATGAAACTCTTGATTCCTTGAGCATCTGTTGGCGCTTTCCAGTTCAGAATGTCTGCCACTTTCTTCGGATCCACAGCCAATCCTTCTTTGTTGATTATATGACCCAAGAACAGGACTTCATTGATCCAGAACTCACACTTGCTCAACTTTGCATACAATTGGTGCTCTCGCAATCTCTGCAACACCATCCTCAGATGATCTGCATGCTCTTCTTCGCTTTGAGAGTAAATCAGAATGTCATCAATGAATACCACCACAAACTTATCAAGGTAATCCATGAATACACTGTTCATCAAGTTCATGAAGAACGCTGGCGCATTGGTCAAACCAAATGACATCACCGTGAACTCATACAAACCATACTTGGAAATGAATGCCATCTTCGGAATGTCCGAAGGTCGGATCCTGAGCTGATGATAACCTGACCTCAGATCAATCTTGGAGAACACACTGGCTCCTCTCAACTGGTCGAACAGATCTTCTATTCTGGGCAAGGGATACTTGTTCTTGATCGTGACTTCATTCAAAGCTCGATAATCGATGCACATCCTCTTGGTGCCATCTTTCTTCTCCACAAATAGGACAGGGGCGGCCCAAGGCGAGGTGCTTGGCCGAATGTAACCTTTCTCTGACAGCTCATCAATCTGCTTCTTAAGCTCAACCAACTCTGGTCCAGATATTCTGTAAGCTCTCTTAAAGATAGGGGCGGTTCCAGGAAGAAGCTCTATGGCAAATTCAACTTTCCGCTCTGGTGGCATACCCGGTAAGTCCTTTGGAAACACATCTGGGAACTCAGACACAACCTTGATACTCTCAATTGGGTCTGCTTTACTGCTATCAACAGCTATCTGATAACAACTTCCTTTCTTTGGCTCAGGCGGGACTAACTCGGTCACCACTTCCTCTCCTAGTGGAGACACCAACTTGATGGTCCTTCTATCACAACTGATAACTGCCTGATACTTATCTAGCCAATTCATCCCTAGGATGACATCTATTCCCTGAGTACCTATTACTATAAGGTTGGCGGGAAACGCTATCCCCCTTATTTCCACACTTATATTCAAACAAATGCTATCGGCTCGAATTCTACCACCGGCTGAGTCAATTTGAATGGGGGTTGACATGGTAGTAATTGGAAGATTATGTGCTTCTACCCATGATGCAGTAATGAAAGAATGTGTTGCTCCGGTATCAAATAACACCTCTGCAATATGGGAGTCGACTGGGAACATACCTACTATCATGCCGGGGGTCTCCTGAACTGCTTCAGCCTCCAAGTGATTCAGTCTTCCATGATTATAACGCGGCTGAGAGCGATTGCCTGCTCCAGGCTGAGGCACATTCTGCTTCGCTGGGGCATTGGGGCCTGACTGCTGCTGGGCTGCCTTCTTCGGACATTGCATCACCCAGTGGCCTTGCTCTCCACAGTGGAAACACGCCCTGTTTCCAACCTGAGCTGGTGCTGCCTGACTGCTCTGCTGGGTTGCTGGGGCAGGAAGACGAGGTGCCTGCTGATTCTGCCTTTGAAACTGACCTCCTGACTGATTGCTCTGACGGTTCTGGTACTGGTGCTGAGGATACTGCCTTTGGAACTGCTGATGCTGCTGAGGTGGACGCTGGTTCTGCCTGAACTGCTGAGGTTGATTGCCTGAGAAACGAGGACAGCTGCTGCTTCCAGGCTGGGGTCCACTGATCTTGCGCTTACGATCCTCCATTTCCTTACGCTTCCTCTCCGTCATGATTGCTCTGTCAATCAGGTGCTGGAATGTCAGGAAGGTGTGATTCATCAGTTGGTACTGCAGAGGGTCAACCAAGCCTCTCAGAAAACGGTACTGTCGCTTGGCGTCGGTGTTGACATCTTCAGGAGCATAACGAGACAGTTGCAGAAACCTGTCTCGGTACTCACTGACCGACAATGGCCCTTGCTTGAGAGCCAGGGACTCCTCTTTCTTCACTGTCATCAGACCTGCAGGGACATGGTACTGACGAAAGCTTCCTCTGAACTCTTCCCAAGTGATGGCGTCAGGGTGGGCATGGGTGGCGAGGTAAGACTCCCACCATGACTGGGCTGCTCCTCTCAACAGACGGGGACCATACAGGACTTTCTCCCTGTCATCGCACTGAGCGGTATGCAACTCCCGCTCCACAGTGCGCAGCCAATCTTCAGCATCCATGGGGTCAGAAGAATGAGCAAACGTTGGTGGATGACCTCTCATGAATTCAGCACGCTTGTCTCTGGGCATCTGAGGCATCTGAGGCTGAGGTGGGGCCTGCTGCTGTTGCTGCTGCTGCTGCTGAATGGCGGCCAAGGTCTGACCGATGGCTTGAACTGCCTAAGTCTGTATCAAAAACATCTGCTCGATCGACATCGGGGGCGGGGGCGGCAGGTGCTGCTGCTGGGGCACCTCTTCCTGTTGAGCGGCTCGCTCCTGCTGAGCACGCCTTCCTCCTCTGCGCCTGTTCTCTGACATCTGCAGAATGCAACCACACATCAGAACTGATCTGGCAAATCTTGCAGCATAAGGAAAGAGAATAGAATTCTTCAACAGCACTGAACAGATGAGCATCTTCACTGATCTCCAACACAGACCACACAGCTTCTCAGATAAAGAGGAAAGGAGAATAATGGGTTTCCCAACTATATAACTAACTTTATTACCATAATAGGTAAACCAAAATGCAGGGGATACCCACACTCTGGTGACAATCATTACAAAGATCCAAACCAAACATAGTTCATCATGACAAACATAGATGCACAGAATATAGCAAACTACCCTGTCTAACTAAGACTAACTAAAACTGAGACTAACGCTAAGACTGAAGCTTCTATGTATATATTTCGTATTAATTACAAGATCCAACTCTAACGATCTATGGTTCTAGAGTTATCTTGGTCTTGCAGTCGGGATGGCCATAAGACTGGTGTCCACGCTGAGGTGAGCGGTACGGGTGCTGAGTCCCGACGGGAGCGGGGGAACCACCATCCAAGTGACGACGTTCCGCGCGCTCAGCCCGCAACAGGGCGATCTCAGCACGAGCCCTACTCAGCTTGTCTAATGCATGGTCCAGCTCCGTGTTTAGCACGGCGGCTAGGTTGACTGTGCTGCTCAACCTAGGATTGCCCTCACCGACAGGTGAGACAATCACGCCTCCTGTGCTGCCAGATGAACGGCGGGGGTAATACTTCAGGTCAAGACCATCAGCTGCCCCATCGAAAACCGAGCAGTAGTGCGAAAGCGCACGCCGTGCAACATCTTGCATGGTTGCCTCAGCTGAGTCCCGCTCAGAGATAGAATAGTGCTCTGAGCAGACCTCAGCACCCTGGAGACTGTTCTCCGGACAGCGCACCAAGCAGGTTGCCTCCCAGCGGTCCGGGTAGACCCCGCGACTATGCTGGTAGACCACACAGCGATACTCGACGGACCAAGTATGCCGGTCAAATGCCCGACGTAGCAGGGTGTCGAGCGCATCGTGGAAGTGACACCCGCGAGCAGCGTCGCGAGTGATGGGTCGAGCAACCCATCCTTCCGGCTCAAGGTTAGCAGAGAAGTCGGTGTCGTGGCTCGAGCTGTCGTCGCCATCTCCGTCGTCTGGGTCTCCTCCAGCAGCTACTCCAGAAGCTGGGGCGCCCAGTGGTGGTGCAGGGGGCGGCTCCAGAGGAAGCACAGGGGAGCAGCTCCTCACAGACTCTATCTCCTGGTGGAGCGAGAAAGAAGAGCCCTGCTGCTCCTGCTCCTGTCGTCGACGTTCCTGCTCCTCATGCAGGCGGTGGTGCAGTCTCTCCAAGTGGCTGGACTGTCCGGCCACGGGACGGCGAAGCGGACGCTCAGCAAGGCGGGAGGGTAAGAAGGGGATGACTGACTTACGTGCAGTGTGTCTAAGTCGAGCCATCTACAAAAGACATCGCAAGCAAAAGGGTGAGAACAGAATTAATAGGACCAGCAAATAATGAATCATGAGTGAATGAAGGATTAGAATAAAACATGATTTTCAGCAAGGTATAATATATAGTAGAACATAGGTTTGGTCGGTATGACCAACTTTTGAAGGGATGACAAAGTCAAGGAAGGGACAGAGGTCTATAGTCCTTAGAACGACCATTCTACTCTAGGTTAGCGGTCCTACAGTCAGCACGGCTTTGATACCACTTATGTCACACCCGGTTTTAAAAGGCAAACCGAATGCGAACCATGTACGTGCCAGGATCAGTTATTCACGTACACAGCAGTTACATAATATGGACATCATCACACAGTGCTCAAAATAGTATTAAAAGGGAATAATAGTTGATTACATCATACGTCTGAGACGTCCATATAGTTCTTACAATAAATCAAAGTGCGGAAAAGAAACGTAGATAAACGCGGCCTTCACAGGCAGCCGACTGGGGGTTGCCGCTAACCCACTCCTAGAACTCGTCGTAGTCTTGGAACTCCTGGAAGTCTCCTTCCACAGCTTCATCTTCGCCTGAGCAGTGGTTGCAATGCTGACAACCTGGGGGGGGTTTGGTGTGTAGAGCAAGGGTGAGTACACATCAACATACTCAGCAAGTATCCTGTTTGGCTGTAGTGGACTAGCTTTATGTGGGGATAAGTCAAGCAGTTGCTTTTAGTTGGTCAGATTATTACTTACTAGTAGAAAGCCAAGTTTTAGCATTAACCCAAGTTATTAACCCGATGTACCCTTTCCAAACGGAAAGAATACCACTTACCAGCACCATAGTCATAACCAAAACCATCAATCTCATAACCACCTGTACAAAAGTATCTCTGATCAAGTCTCACTAATCACTGGAGCTCCCTTGGCCGCTCATAACCGCGAGCACGGCTGATATATCAGTTTTCAAACACTCTGCAGAGGTTGTGCACTTTACCCACAAGCCGTGATTCCCATTCTGCCCGGAGAGAGCTACTCCCCATTGACCACTATCTAGGTGGCCTAGTAGGGCATCACTACGTAGCCTTTACAAAGATTCCCCGAGGCTGTAGCCACCCGTTAGGTTTCCTAAATGTACCGCACTCCTCCCCAAGGGACAAATCAACCTTGGCAGAGCGAGCCGCATACACCGAGCCCCATTGACGGCACGACGGCTAAGTGAACTACACCCCGGATCCTCTAATTATTCAGCTAAGGGCATCCCATTCCACCCTCATGGTTGCACTGTTTTCCCGGGCGGTCATCCATAGAACAGGTCCTTATGGAGAGGCACTCGAGAAACCGCTCGAGCCCCCTTGAAGGTCACAAGTACAACATCATCATAAGAGAAGGGAAAACAGCGTATCATAGATAATCTCATCATGTTCATTGATTAGAGTTGAGCAATAGCATAAAGCTAAACAGTAATAATCCAACCCAAATAGGTAAGCAAGGATAGGGATAACAAAAGCTAGTCAAACCTTAGGCATAAATATGTAAAGCGGGAGGTGAATTAAAGAATGAATAGGACAGAGATAGGTCAAGGGACACTTGCCTCCACCAACCGACTGCTGCTCAGGGGCTTCTCCTGCGAGTTCCTCGGGCTCTTCAACCGGATCGTTCTCTATGCGAGCGCAAACATACATACATCCACACATTTAATACAAAAGAACAGTACACCATACAATAGAATGCAATAAGTAAACAGACGTTCCACGCGGGCTCGCGAGTACGGTTAAGAGAGAAAGAGGAAAAGACAGTCGAGAAACGATCACGTTACATGATTATAAATTAACTACTCGCTTAATGGAAGGAAATTTAATGTAGACACTATGTTTAGCGTAAAGTAAAGTCATGTTTCATGTCTAATTATTATAAGCAGGTGGAGATAAATAAAAAGAATGGTCGCGTGGCGAGACGCGCGACAAAGCTCTCTAAAACAAAATAAAAAGTTAATGACTCGTCGCGCGACCGAGCACGCAGCGAGACACTTTGCCTTAGATACGAGGAGACGTTAAACGTCGCGCGACGAAGCGCACGACGGCATACGTCGACTAAACTGAGTCCAAAGTGGAACGTCGCGTGAATACACACGCGGCGTTACACCTTAAACAACCTGAAACAAAAATGGATCGTCGCGCGACGAAGCGCACGACGCACACAAGATAGAATCTGAATTTAGACAAATCCGTCGCGCGGCGAAGCGCGCGACGCAACACGCTAATTAACGAATAATCACCGCGAGCGCGGGCGAGCGAAGATACGGTCGGGCGAGGCCGGGACGGGAACGGGCGGCCGAACGGGGGGGCGGTTGAACCGGCCCAGAGGGCGGTTGAACCGGCCAGGGGCGGTCGAGCCGGGCGGGCACGGGGCAGGGCGCGGGGGCGGCCGAGCCGGCCACGGCGGCCGAGCCGGGGGGTGGGGGCGCGCGGGCGAGCGGGGAGGCCGGGCGGGGGCCGAGCGCCGCCGGGGAGGCCGGGACGGGGTCGAGCGCCACCGGGGAGGGAGGGGGAGGGGCCGAGCGGGGCCGAGCGGGGGCCGCACGCCGCCGGGGAGCCGAGGGGGCCGAGCGGGGGCCGCACGCCGCCGGGGAGCCGAGGGGGCCGAGCGGGGGCCGCACGCCGCCGGGGAGGGAGGCCGGGCGGGGAGCCGCCGCGGGACGGGCAGGGGCAGGCGGCCGAGCGCCGCCGGGGAGGGCCGAGGTCGGGCGCCGCCGCGCCGAGCAGGGGCGGGGACGGGCGGGGTCGCGCGCGGGCAGGGGGAGAGGGAGGGCGCGCGCGGGGGGAAGAAGAGGAGGGAGAGGGAGAGAGAGAAGAGAAGGGGAGGGGAGGGGAGCTCACCTCGGGGTCCAAAATCCGGTGATCGCCGTCTCCAAATCCTAGGGCACCACGGGGAGAGAGAGGTGGAAGAGGGAGAGGAGAGGTTGTTGCGTGGGAGATCCAAATGAGAGAGAGAGAGGATGGGGGCGCATGGGGGGGGGGTTTGGGCGCCGGGGGCGCGCAGGCCAGGGCGGGCCGGAACGGCTGAGCTGGGCTGGGCTAAGTTGGGCTGGGCCGAGCCACTTCGCGGATCGAAAACCCACGACGAGCGCGGACCACTAAACGAACTTAAAACGCGAATCAAAATCCGGAACAGAACGAGACGAACACTCAACATCAGACAAAGAAATGTGCTTCGGCATGATGCAACACCCATGACACTTAGGTTTTGGTTTATACATGACACGGACACATGCCGTTATACTGGTTTGAAATCGGGAAGAAGGAGCAAACGGGGAAAGAGAAAAGAGAGTAACGCCCGAATTTGGTGAGAGAAAAGAAGAAAAAAATTCTACCCCCAAATTCAGGGCGTTACAGTTACGCCCCCACCCCTGACAGGCGCGCGCGACGGTGGATCCTAGGAGCAAGCGCGCGACGGTGGATCTGGGGGACACACTCGCGATGGCGGATCAGGGGGACACGCTCGCGGTGGCGGATCCCTGAGGCGCGCACGGCGGCGAGGTGGGAGCGGCTGTGGCACCGGATCCCGAGGGCACGCACGCGGCGGCGGCCCCATGAGGTGCGCACGACGGCGATGTGTCAGCGGCCGCGACGGCGGATCCCATGGGGCTCGAGCGCGACAGTGTCTCACTGAGGTGCACGCGGCAGCGACCCCTTGAGGTGCGCACGACGGTGACGTGGGAGCGGCTGTGGCGGCGCGACTGCGGATCTCGGGGGCGTGTGAGCAACGACGACGCCCCTAAGACGTGCATGACGGCGAGGTGGGAGCGGTTGGTGCAACGGATTTCAGGATTCATGCGCGCGAGGGTCGACCCCTGAGCGCGTACGACTGCGATGCCATCCAAGGTGGGAGCAGCGATGGCAGATTTCTCTAGGCGCAAGCGACGACGACATCCTCCCCTAGGCACGAAGTGGTGGTGCATCCCAGATGCGAGGCGCCGGTTCTGCAGGGCGGTGATCCTATTTTTATGCTATTTTGTATACATATTTATGCTAATGTCAATAACATTTTACGACCTATATTTCAGTTCATGGCTCCGCTTCCATCTAATTGTCTATTTATGATATTTCTATTCATATTTTACGCAAACGATTTATTGATTTTATGCATTATCTCGTTTACTTAATCCAGTGTGTATTGGGTTCCTACCCTTTATGCCATATGTATAAGATATATTTACGACCCACACATTTACGCAACAAAATAGAAATTTAGAAAAAGGTAACCGCTCTAAGAAATGAGATCATTTGCCACGATTCCATAAATCTCACGTATGCTGATCCATTTCCTTTTCAACTCACATTATTGTCATCCTAAATTTGTGCACATGCAGTAGAAACCGATTTTTTACGCAGTCCACCGTAGGGCATAAATAACTTCACCGTGTTGTATAACTAGTATCAGTATATATCATAAACTGGTTCTAATGAGCCTTGATGCATGGATGTTGGAGAGATCCTATATTTATGGAGGAAATAAAGCATTTAAATCGGATTTTTTTTGTTTTCATACATGTTTTCGTTATGAAATAGATCGATGATTTACACTAAAATTTATACCATTTATGCTGTTTTGGTTCACGTTTTACACTGAAATCCACCTGAGCTCCCACGCACGATCAGCTCCATATCTTTTGTTCCGATATATACGGTAACTTCCAGCTTCGTGGGCGCGCTAATCACGGTGGTGTGTGGATCTACCTGAACGAACCAATGAAAAGTTCGTTGCCGCTCTCATGTTATGAAAGTCTGAACCATTAAATATGCTAGCATAAACACGAGTAGGAACCAACTACCCGACCAGCGAACACGACACTGACCCACCTTCGTCCATCCCAACTCAACCCCACCACGTGCGTACCTTCTGTTTACGCAGAATATAACACATGTTTACGCATGTATAAACATGCCCCACAATCGTGCGGACGCACGCGCCCACTGGCTCGACCTGACCACGCGCATGACCACTACCTTAGCTGGGACTTCCCATGTCTATCGGAAGCCCAGTGCTTCCATTACCAATAGCCTATATATATATATATATATATATATATATATATATATATATATATATATATATATATATATATATATATATATATATATACTGTTTTTATATATTACACCTGGGTGCATTCAATATAGAGAATGCACCCAGGCCGAACCTACGCGCCAGGTCCGAGCCAACCGCCCCACCCAGGCCGTCTTCGTCCCTCCCGCACGCTCCTGACAGAACCTTTTTACTTCCTCGCCCGCGCCCCTCTTTCTCCGGGAACGGCTCCTCCGCGAACGGCTCAACCTCTTCACATAAGTTGCAATCACACCAGACCAGCAGTTGCAATTATACCAGACAATAGTTGCAATCATTGTTTTGTTTAACAAATTTTTTAGACATAGTTATATAAAGTTGCAATCACACCAGACCAGCAGTTGCAATTACCAGACAGCAGTTGCAATCATTGTTTGTTTTAACAGATTTTTGGACATAGTTATATAGAGGTTGCAATCACACCAGACCAGCAGTTGCAATTACACCAGACAGCAGTTGCAATCATTATTTGTTTAACAGATTTTTGGACATAGTTATATAGAAGTTGCAATCACATCAGATCAGCAGTTGCAATTACACCAGACAACAGTTGCAATCATTGTTTGTTTAACAGATTTTTGGATATAGTTACATAGAAGTTGCAATCACACCAGACCAGCCGTTGCAATTACACCAGACCAGCAGTTGCAATCATTATTTGTTTAACAGATTTTGGACATAGTTATATAGAAGTTGCAATCACACCAGACCAGCAGTTGCAATTACACCAGACCAGCAGTTGCAATCATATTTTTTTAACAAAATTTCCCAGAGTTATTCAGTACTTGCAATCACATCAGAGTAACTCAGCAGTTGCATCCACACCACACCAGCAGTTGTAATTACAACACACCAGCAGTTGCAATTACAACACACCAGCAGTTGCAATCATTTTGTTTACATTTTTTAACAGATATTTGGGTAGAATTATACAGCAGTTGCAATCACACCTAATGCGGGGTTGAGCATCGAGGCGATTCAAGGTGCGGCAGCGACGGTGGGGCCATGGATCTAGGGTTAGAGGATCGGAGGAAGGAGGAGTCGGCGGGTCAGGGAGGCGCGCTGACAGAGAGGCGCGCGGCGGCGCGGGACAGGGAGGCGCAAGGCGGCGGCGGGGGCAGGGAGTCTTGGATCTGTGCGCGAGGCGGCGACGGGGGACACGAAGTCTTGGGTCTGTGCATCCACAAGGGTGCATTTTAGTGCCGCCATATATATATATATATATATATATATATATATATATATATATATATATATATATATATATATATATATATATATATATATATATATATATATATATATATATATATATACTGTTTTTATATATTACACCTGGGTGCATTCAATGTAGAGAATGCACCCAGGCCGAATTACGCGCCAGGTCCGAGCCAACCGCCCTACTCAGGCCGTCTTCGTCCCTCCCGCACGCTCCTGACAGAACTTTTTTACTTCCTCGCCCCCGTCCCTCTTTCTCCGTGAACGGCTCCTCCGCGAACGGCTCAACATCTTCAAATAAGTTGCAACCACACCAGACCAGCAGTTGCAATTATACCAGACAACAGTTGCAATCATTGTTTTGTTTAACAAATTTTTGGACATAGTTATATAGAAGTTGCAATCACACCAGACCAGCAGTTGCAATTACCAGACAGCAGTTGCAATCATTGTTTGTTTTAACAGATTTTTGGACATAGTTATATAGAGGTTGCAATCACACCAGACCAGCTGTTGCAATTACACCAGACAGCAGTTGCAATCATTATTTGTTTAACAGATTTTTGGACATAGTTATATAGAAGTTGCAATCACACCAGATCAGCAGTTGCAATTACACCAGACAGCAGTTGCAATCATTGTTTGTTTAACAGATTTTTGGATATAGTTACATAGAAGTTGCAATCACACCAGACCAGCAGTTGCAATTACACCAGACAGCAGTTGCAATCATTATTTGTTTAACAGATTTTGGGCATAGTTATATAGAAGTTGCAATCACACCAGACCAGCAGTTGCAATTACACCAGACCAACAGTTGCAATCATATTTTTTTAACAAAATTTCCCAGAGTTATTCAGTACTTGCAATCACATCAGAGTAACTCAGCAGTTGCATCCACACCACACCAGCAGTTGCAATTACAACACACCAGCAGTTGCGATTACAATACACCAGCAGTTGCAATCATTTTGTTTACATTTTTAACAGATATTTGGGTAGAATTATACAGCAGTTGCAATCACACCTAATGCGCGGTTGAGCATCGAGGCGATTCAAGGTGCGGCAGCGACGGTGGGGCCATGGATCTAGGGTTAGAGGATCGGAGGAAGGAGGAGACGGCGGCGGCGCGGTGACAGGGATGCGATCGGCGGCTGCGGGGGATAGGGTGGCGCGTGACAGGGAGGCGCGAGGCGGCGGCGGGGGGCAGGGAGTCTTAGATCTGTGCGCGAGGCGGCGACGGGGACAGGAAGTCTTGGGTCTGTGCATCCATAAACTAAAATGCACCCAGGTGCATTTTAGTGCCGCCGTGTATATATATATATATATATATATATATATATATATATATATATATATATATATATATATATATATATATATAGAGAGAGGTAAGATCCAATAGTTTCTCGTGAGTTTGTTAGGATAATCACGTACGGGTTGAACTAATATAATCGTGGACTGTCCGACCGTACCTAGATGCTAAATCTGCTGTTCAACACAAACAAATATGTTATTGCTTAAGATAATATCGGCAGATATGAATATACATTTCGTAAGGTTCCTACGCACCTAGCTATGACGTTTCTATACTCCCCATTGAAAACTCAAATCTTTCCGGTGTCTTTTTCAGAGTGAGGAATCTCAGGCATTTGAATAATAAATAAATTTAGTTATTTGTGGGAGGTTTTCTCTTCCAGGGTTTATCTCCCCCTTCTTATTCCAAACAGTACACCGGCGCATGAGACGGTGTGCTCCTCGGCGCGGCAACATGCCTTGCAATCTATAGCTCTGCCGTGCGCTCTATGCCTGTATACCGTATGTAATGTGCCTTGTAGAAAACCGACAGGCTGATGTATGCTGTTCTTTCCTCTGCTCAAATCTATCTTTTCTAGCGAAACAGACATAAGATCACATGCAAGCATGACATGCATCCGTGTGGGTGATATTTGTTTAATTTATACCTATGCTAATAAGTATATTAAAGCCCTGCATTATCAACGGACACGTACGTCGTATGTTTCCGAACGATTTCGTATATACATAGTTTTCTTATATTTTATATTAGTATATTAGCTACCAAAACTGATCGGTTGCTTTCTTTTCAGCATGCAGCAATAAACAAATGAAGTATCTTTAAGCTAGCAACGGTTAAGATGTACATAGAGAAGAGATGGATTAATTTGATGTCCATATGTGGTCCCAACATTACAGCCATATATATAGCTACAATTTCTATCATATCCGTTGGCTTTTAAAAAGTTTGTAGCTCTAGTGAAATACAATAATTTATTAAAAGTTATTTGTACATACGTATGTTCATTATTAATACTAATAAATGAATAATATACGTATTATGGAACTTTACCTCAGCAAAAAAAAAACAGTGATTTAGCATATATAGTTTTAACGTCGGTTATTTATTTTTATTTTTTTCCAAGAACTTTTCGTGAACATGAACTTCCTTCCGGATTAATTCTTGGGCGTTCTTTCAAACACCTATAAATTTTACAGTGTGTGATGCCTTACTAGGTTTCATTTAGAAGAAACACATATCTCACACACACATGCATCATGCGCTGATATCTGTTATAGTGTGCACAGTACGTGAGCCAAGAAGAGGTGGTGATGTAATGAAACAAACAAAAACAACGGGCCGTCGTCGGGACAATAATACCATACTAGCTACAATTAAGAGTGCCGGTGAACAAAACCGTAGGCGCATCGCATCTCATCGATCATGTCGTACACGGAGTCTTTTTCAAAGTGTTTTTTGTCTACTGCATGACGCTCCAACAAACCTCTTGTCCGGTACCGGTAACAGAGCGTGGCATGCGGCCCTGTCGCCGCTTCACCGAGAAGCCACTGCACAGTCCAAGGGCTGCTGTCGCTGCACAGGCCACATCACCCGCGCCGCTACACTACAGACTCATGCCCCTCGTGCGGTGCATATATGCCTTCGTCGATCTGCCTGCCTGCCTGATGCCTTTGTGTGGGCTGCGCTGCACGGCTCGCCGTCCGTCCACGGCAACCGCCCCGCCTTTTCAGCGCACGCAGCCGCGCCCGCGCCGCGCGTCGTCACCACGGCACGCACGCGCGCGCGCGCGGCGCCAGTTCACCACGCCATCGCCCGCGTCTATATCCCTTCCCTTTCCCTGCGCCCGGAACCGGCCGCCGCTCCAGGTCACGGCCGCGCGCACTGGTGGCTCGCACGCCACGGAGCTCTGGACCTCTGGTGGGTGGGGAAAAGGGGGCTGCGCGCCGGGGGGGAAACGGGCGCCGCGCCTGCTGCCCTGCATGAGGAAGGGGTGGGGCCCCCACCACCACCACCACCTGGTGATCGGGACGTTGCAGATATTTTCGCATATTCCAGGTTTGCCCCGGGTCGGTGTTGACGGCGACCGAGCGGCCCCTGACGGAACAAAACGGCACGGGACGGGGTCCTAACTCCGTCTGCAGGTAGCGTTCCTGCCGGTAACTCTTTTTTTTTCCAGTTATAAGGACTGCCTTGATTGTAATTATTATTGTCTGAAAAAATCCTTGCTCCACATTTATCCACGTCATCAAATAATAGTATCTGTACAATCTTCAGTGACTACATCCTAGCCAGAATTATACATTCTCGCAAGGTCTATTTAATTTGCACCGGCCCCTTAAACTTCAGGTACATGCTCTCTACCAGCACACATTTACCTAGATAACAACATACCGTGTGATTGGATACATGCATGTGTGCAGCATGGCTCGTGGGAGCATGGCTGAGCAACAAATACACAGATTTTACTCGTATCCCCGTATGCAACAAAAACCTCCCGCAAAGACTTGAGCTGCACCTGCGCATGCAAGTCTAACCGTTTGCATTCAACCAACCAAACACAAACAAAAGCCTAGTCAACACATGAGGTGAGATAAGATAGCTAGGTACGCGCAACCAAACGCAAGGATAGAGACCCACTAAATCACGCATATGTATAAGAAAAATATAACGATATGGCTTCGATCTCAACCTCAGATCTCTTTGGCCCACTACACCATACTATAACTATAGGACCGAAGAGAATCGAAGTTGAGATTATTCATAACACATACAATACTATATATAGATTATTCATAACATATATAGTACTATATATTGTTAGCGATACAAGCACAACCAGGCACAAACACATAGTCGTGCAAAGTTTTGTGAATAATCACACTTTCATGCTCCTATACGTACCTCCTCTACGTGTTGCAACCTAGCTCAAATTTCAAATTCATCTTTAAATTCTTGCTATGCATATCGTTAAATGCGGGTAACACCTTGCCAAATAGGGCCACCTGTTGATAAGGAAGAGAAAACCTCAAACGAATAGACAAAAAAATGCTTTCCTTGACAACGACTAGAACAAGGATACCACTCGCTGCCAAAATTTAATGTAGCATTCACGTGTGGAAGGGCAGACTTGTCAAAAATGCTAACGCCGTGTAGGTGATAACGGTGCCAAGTGTACGACGTTAGCATGATGATTGAACGGAACCCTGTCGTGTTACCAACGGAGAAAAGGTGTTTAATTAGTGTTCACGATGAGGCACATACGTTTCTACTCGTGCAAACTCGTTCATGTTTGATATTGGCATTCTATTCTCTTCTCTAATTCGGGAGTATAATAATTTTTGTTGCTTCAATAGATTGTTTGTGAGTTGATGCATATAGAAAATATACAAAATATGCAAAACCTTTTTTACACTTTGTAAAAAGATAGAAAATTTGTGAATAATGTATGCATACTAAAAACACACAAAAATCCTTAGCGTGCCATCGAATGTTATAGAAATTACTCCACCGTTGAAAATGTTATCACTCCTATTGCGAGACTGCAATAACAACGTACTAGAGACTAAATTGTCACTTGATCCATTTGTCAAATATCTCTCTATCTCACGTGCTCTCTCTCCCCCCTTTATTTCCATACATTCACTCTCGTCTCTAGCCTCCCAATGCTCACACCACATCCCTAATCCGTTAGCCAAAAACATGCTAGCCTCCGAGAGCTCGACTTCGGCCATGCATATGACCCACAATCCTAACATATCCTCTTATCCACCTCTTCACTCACAAGCCTCACTTGAGTTCAATTCAAGGTGCATTCTCTACCTCTAACCATTTTTGCGCTTTAAAGCCAGCTCTGCTCCAACTAAGCCCAAACCTTTTTGTTTGCAGACCCTAAATATCACCTCAACTCTTAAACACCATGATTGGTATGGTTGGGACATTTAAACTTACTAAGCTTCTCACTTCTAATCAAAGTATAATCTTTTGTTTGTAACTTCCTGATGCATATTTAGTGACGACTAAACACCCACATTATACATACAAGCACATTAGAGAATGGGGGTTCTACACAAACATGGTCAACTACTCATAACACAAGAGTCTTGGGTTCAATTATGTTAACAAGAAGCATTCAAACATTTGAATGATCCACAACATAAGGTCCATAGTGTCACAAAACATTTAATGAAGGATGTTTTTTCATGGAAATCATTTGGCCCATCATCCAAATGGAGGGAAACAAATGCCACCCACCCTATAAGCACTTTATGCTCACAATCATGTGGGCCAAATAAGATCATTTGGGCACACATTCTCAAGGCCCATGTGCGTCACTTTCTAGACGAGTTCACTTGTCACTTATTGGTTTTATTTTCTCCATTTATAAAACTTGGGCCTTCTACATATATGTTACTATACTCTTTCTCTTCTTTTGCGGTTGTCCCGCATATGGGCTAAGGACATTCTCAATGGTAATGCCAAATCGCTAATGTAATTGGGTAGACACTGAAAACAATAAAAAATACAAGAAGTATGACGTGACTCTACATAGAGCATTCGATTTGAGAGATAGAGCTTTTTTGTGGTTCATGTAGACTAGTGAGTTTAGACACGCTAGCGTGTTATTCTCCTCCATTATGCCAGATGAAACCGTATGTAAGCTATCAGTTTAGTAACCGTTGTGGATACCCTAAGTAGATGCAACTTTTTGTGTGGTTTGAGGATACACGTGCATGGGGTGAAATGATGAGTTTTTTTGTCGTGATGTGGATTGATGACTGACGTTAGCATGCAAGAAGTTTGCATTGTGCGATACTAGTCCATTATCCCTACAAATATGAACATTTTCTTTATTTGGCATTAATCTTTGTTTTGCAATGTTTATCATAAATCTAACATAACATGATCCATATTGTATACTTTTGGGAATACTATTCTTACTATCAATTTATATGTCAGCGATGTTAACCTAACCTACAAATGAAGTTCTGCAAAGTTGCTACACTGTTTGTGCACAAGCTATTATATATTAGATGTATAATAGAAACTACTATCATCCCCACCACATAAATTATTAGTACAAGAGGCGTTATCTATAAGCACAAGTTGCTCGCGGTCATACAACATATTTTGCTACACTACCTTGGTTTATATAATATCAAGAACTAATAAGGAATATTGTATCAATACAGTTTTGTATTGGGGTATTTTTAATTGTTCTCATGGCGAACCTGTATTTTTCAAATTATATTTTTAATATTCTTTTATGTTGATAGCATTTTCTCTATGAGATTTTGTTGTAATTCCTCTGATAATTTCTTAACGATCACTCAATCTATGTTTGGATGGTTCTTGTTGCACAATTGAATTGTTGCTATGGCAAAACACTATATAATTTTGTTGTCATTCTTTTTTCGAAAGCATGCAAAGAAGTTTGTGCATCTTTGGATGAAGATCGAGAAAATGTTGAAGTTGCAAGGACACACTACTATGGGCAGGGTGTTGTTTTACAATTCGGGTTGCTCCCCTAGCAAATTAAAGATGGGGCTTAGGCGATTACTCACGAATAAGCTGTCTAACTTAGAGTCTCCGACGTCAATACAGCGGTCCGCCTCTTGCTTGATCAAGGAAAGGATTTGCTAGACAGGTGTTGTTGCTACTCAAATTTGTTTTTAGGTGTTTCCATCTATGATGGCAGGTTTAAAATGTCCCCATGTGACTATATATTACATGTTGTTCTTGTCAAATACCGTACCACACAATCTAGCTACATGTTCTTTTCTAATATGCTCTTGTGGCATGTTTGAATTGTTTCCAGTAAAAGTACATCTATCATTCTTGTGGTATGTTTTAACATTTCGCATCGTAATTTGTTTTAACATATAATGAAGTGACTATATATATGTTTTAACATTATTTCTCATCTTTCTAATGAACTATTAAATCGCATATATGTTTAAAATTCAGTGTCTTAGTGGTGGCCAAAGTTAACGCAAGAGCGCCCACGTACGAACAAGCTTAGGAAGGCCGTGGGCCTGTTGGGGGGCATGCAAAACGTTCGATTCGAAGCAGCAGGCGAACGGCTGTCCCGGACGGAGGACATGCCGTCGATCCTAACTAACGGCGCGCGACCCCGGGGGGCAGCAGGGGTTTTGGGTAAACTGGCCGCGCGCCGCATCTGCGTGCCCACCCCGCCTCCTCCCCTCGCTATAAATAGCACCGCCATGGCCAGCCTCCGCTTAACTATCTCCATCTTCTCTCTTCACTCCGAGGATCGGAGTGAAAGGAGCACTAGCTACTGGCAGTATGGTGAGTCTGTGTCTGCAGGCGAAGAGGCCTCGGGTGGGGGCGGCGCCACGGGTTGTGGCGAACCAGATGGGGGCGTTCGAGGTGCTGCCCCAGGAGCTGATCCTCTCCGTGCTCACCGCCCTGTCGTCGGCCGCGGACAAGCCCGCCGACCTCTTCAACGTCATGCTTGTGTACGTGCACGCGCCGGCCGGACCCCATGCATCCTAGCCTAGCTAGCTACATGTTTTTTTTTTTGGTTTGCTCTCTGATTCTGCTGGAAGAAGGCACAGCATGACATGGACGAGCCCATGCATGCTTGGAGTAATTAATTGTTGATTATTACTAGCTCCGCTTCGAACCATGGCATGCAGGTGCCAGGAGTTCTGCAGGCTGGTGACTAACCCGCAGGTGATCCGGGCGGCGTCGGCGGCGTGCGTGTCCGTGCTCCCGCGCAGGTGGTGCGCAGCCGCCGACCGTTTCCTCCGCTTCTGCGGCGACAACGGCAACGCGGACGCCAACTTTTTCCTCGGCATGGTGCGTCGTCCCGGCCCGTGTGTCTCATTCCCGTCTCCCGAGTACTATAAGTGGTCCTGCGTGCTTGTCTTTAGTAGTCTACTACGCGGACAACGAACGCACATCACATAAACTGAAGTGAATACATACTGATCGATTGATGGATGCATCCATGTCCATCGATCGGGGATCTTTCGGCTTCTCTCTGTCTGCACGCACCCGATCGACACACACAGATCCAGTTCTACTGCTTGGGGCTCCAGACCCATGGGTGGTCCCGCATGCTGATGGCGGTGCGGTCGGGCCACGCGCACGCCGCCTTCGCCGCGGCCGTCGTCTACTACAACGGCAGCTGCATCGACCACAACCAGAGGCAGCCGCTGGCGGCCGCGAACCTGTTCGCGCTGGCGGCGTGCCGCGGCCACATGGGCGCGCTGCGCGACCTGGCCTTCTGCGTCAGCAACGGGCTGGGCGTGCGGCAGGACGCCGAGGCCGGCCGCCGCCTCACCTTCACGGCCAACCTGCGGGAGTTCCGCGCCACGTACCCGACCGCGGCGGAGCAGGCGGTGGCGTACGCCCACGTGGTCGGCAACCCCGGGTGCCTCACCAGCGAGCTCGGCTGCTTCACCACCGTGCCGGCCAGCCTGCGGGGGTGGGCGCACCCGGCCAACCGGTTCCTGTGCGACTGGTTCTCGGCGAACCCGCTGCCGTTCCCGCCGCGGCGCCTGCTGCTCATGTGCTCCATGCCCACCTGCGGCCGCCCGGAGACGCGGGGCCTCGAGTACCGCCGCTGCCCCGTCTGCGGCATCGCGCGCTACTGCTCCCGCTCCTGCCAGTCGCTGCACTGGAGGATGGGCCACACGCGGGAGTGCGTCCCCACGCACCAGTGGCTCATGGAAGCCATTGCCAACCACGCCGTCGTCAATGCCGACGACGGCGCCAATGCTGCTGCTATGCCCGCTGTCAACAATAATAGCGCCACTCACCACAACAATCTCGGTGGTGCTGCTGCTGATGCTCCTGCTCCTAAGTAGACATGCGTCGACGAGCCGGCCCGCTAGCTATTCACCAGCGCTAGCTACTACACCTCTCCTATCCTATGTTCTCAGTTAACTTTCTGTCAGACAGTAGTTTTGTTTTCCTTCGTGTAATCGCCTAGATATATATATTTCCATTTCTAAAATATATACCTGTGAGTTTTCTATATATGCTACTAGTTTTAGTTTATTATGCTTGGACATGCCGCCCATGATTATGCATGCTTTGCTGCGCATTACTATCATCTTCTTATAGCTGATGATGATATAGTTGCGGTAGTACATACCCAAACTCATCCAGAAATTCAGTACTACGCGCACCGAACCACCGTAGCACGCCATCAAACCAAGTCACACGTCATCTAGTCAAAGACAAATGACCTGGCGCACGTTTCTTGCGAGCATCAATAAAGCTCCTTTAATTTCGTGTACGACAGTTGTCGAATACTAACACAAAAAAAGAAGGATTATTTTACGTAATATATGAAACTGTAGTAATAATGCACTGTGCACCAAGGTTCAAAATTAATAGCGGAATCATTTTTTTCAGGCTATAAGGCTATTGCGCAGCTATAGCCGGATTTATAAAAACATGTATAATTTATGCAAAAATATGGAAGTCGAGCGATATGTTTCTAAGGCGGCTCTTGAAGACTAGTACATTACACAATACATGATTCATGGAATTCAAGTGTCTAACACTTCAATAACATAGTTATTAGCCACTAGCCAGGCAGTTGCTGCACAACATGGCATTAATAGGTTTAGGTAATTCTAAAATACAATAGTAAAGAATTTACCAGCTCGCTAATATGGTAGCAACACAATACCATGATTTAAATAGTACATAACAAAAAAATATTAGTTTAAGTGAATGACTACTAGTACAATCTATTGATCAAGCATAGAGTCATCTGAATAAGAAGAATGATCCATGTCAATAGCATGTGCATCATCTTATTATGTATAAAGCAAGTTTAGGTTGTTATGTATGTACGAAGTTGGGTTCATGTTGATCTTCATTGCATTCACTAATATCATTGAGCTTTCTCATCCTTCTTCATCACATTCATTATTTTTTTGTACACCATGAAAAGTAGAAATAGCGTGGCTATTTAGTGCTAAAGCTAGCAGAGCTAAATCGGGCTATAGTGGTGGCAGGTAAAATAGCGTCTAAAAGTGAAATATCGTAGGTTTAGATCCTCCAAAATGTTATAGCTAGGCTATAACTTCGCTATAGCCCACTATTTTAAACTTTGCTGTGCACACAAACACAGCAAATGCACATCAGAAAAAAAACCTAATTATTACCTTTAGCCTGTTTGCTAGCCCAACAAAAAACACCTGAATCCTTTCGCAATGTAACTAATGGTCTGGGCCTAGCCCACCAAGGCCATAGGCCATGTATGGGCGTATGGCCTAGTTTGGGAATAGAGGCCAGATTTTGTCTTGGGTAGCAAACCCCCTGACAGCCCATATCCTCGTCGGATCCCAGTTTTTTCTCGGGATAGGAAGCCCGCACGAAAATCGCCGCCTCCTCGTCAGTCGTCTCTAAAGTCGAAAGTCGAAACCAGGCGAGGCTCTGTCTGTGCTGTTGCTGTCCGCCCCCAGGCCACCGACGCGCCATCTCTTCGACGACCTCTCGTCTCCGACAGCTCCTCGTGGCAGAGATTCCACGGGCCACCACCGCCTCGCTTCACCTCCACCGCGCCCTTCCACGCTGTTCCTCTCTGTCGCCGTCACCTCGGATAGCGGCAACAGCACCTCCACGTCCGCTGGTGAGCTCTCCTCCAAACACCTTTCCCGTTTCTCGATCCGCTAGGGTCTCACTCGCATCATCATTGTTCCTTGTACTTGTTGGAGCTGGCGATTCGTGCGCTTGGACGCTGCTACCGCTACCCCTTGTTTGGCCGCGAGCAACATCGATTGATCGATGCTGACAGCGACATCGCCGACATGCCGGCATGGCTCCATTTCTGCTAGCGAAAGCTTTCTTCATGCATGCCCCCCTAGCTAAAATTTCTTCCCCTCTTATCTTCTCACACAGCCTTTTGCGGGTCTGTTTTTGTTTTTAATGAAGCAACGGTACTGCTTCTGCTGTAAATGGAGGGAGTTGAGATGGGGAAGCCGTACTAGCGAGTTGTTCAGGACGTCATAGCAGGGGAAAGCAGAGATCGAGTAAGCGCGTAGGTAGAAAACGCATGCTGTGCGTGAAAATTCACGTCAATGATCTGTTGTGTCCCATCACCTACTGAAGATTTTGTGGACATTGAAATGTAGTGAATTCATGGGTAAGGAATTTGTTAGAAAATTAGGTATTATTAGTTTTAATTTAATTCAGAAGAACAGTGTAATATATGTGATGATATGTATGTGCATATATGTACCACTATTCGTATAAGCAGTAAAGAAAAATGAAACATGCACAAGTACGGAAAACAAGAAGTACCCTGCGGAGGGACCGATGGTTAAGGCATCAGTGGCTCCATTCAGACGAGACATCTCGTGTGTGTGTTTGATGTAGTTATACAAACTCGATGCAGGCAGGTGTACGCAGTACAGTCCCTCAAACGACGCCGACGACGAAGAACCGACTGTGTACGAAGCGGCGCTGGCCGAGCGGATGAAGCCTGCAGTCGCTGAAAGTCGCCTAGAGGGGGGTGAATAGGGCGAAACTGAAATTCTCAAAAATAATCACAACTACAAGCCGGGTTAGCGTTAGAAATATAATCGAGTCCGCGAGATAGGGTGCAAAACAAATCGCAAGCGAATAAGGAGTGAGACACGTGGATTTGTTTTACCGAGGTTCGGTTCTTGCAAACCTACTCCCCGTTGAGGTGGTCACAAAGACCGGGTCTCTTTCAACCCTTTCCCTCTCTCAAACGGTCCCTTGGACCGAGTGAGCTTTTCTTCTCAATCACTTGGAACACAAAGTTCCCACAAGGACCATCACAAGATTGGTGTCTCTTGCCTCAATTACAAGTGAGTTTGATCGCAATGAAGAATCAAAGAAAGAAGAAAGCAATCCAAGCGCAAGAGCTCGAAAGAACACAAGCAAATCTCTCTCACTAGTTACTAGGGCGTTTGTGGAGTTTGGAGAGGATTTGATCACTTGGGTGTGTCTAGAATTGAATGCTAGAGCTCTTGTAAGTAGTAGAAGTGGGAAAACTTGGATGCCTTGAATGTGGGGTGGTTGGGGGTATTTATAGCCCCAACCACCAAACTAGCCGTTTGGTGGAGGTTGTCTGTCGTATGGTGCACCGGACAGTCCGGTGCGACAGCCACGTCACCCGGCCGTTAGGGTTCCGACCGTTGGAGCTCTGACTGCTGGGACCGCCTGGATGTCCGGTGGCGCACCGAACATGCACTATAGAGTGTCCGGTGCGCCAGCATGGGCGTGCCTGACTTCTGCGCGCGCTGGCGCGCATTTAATGCGCTGCAGGTAGCCGCTGGCGCCTGAAGTAGTCGTTGCCCCGCAGTTACACCGGACAGTCCGGTGTACACCGGACATGTCCGGTGAATTATAGCGGAGCAGCCGATGCGAATTCCCGAAGCTGGCGAGTTCAGAGCCGCGACCTCTTGGAGCACCGGACACTGTCCGGTGTACACCGCACAGTCCGGTGAATTATAGCGCGCCAGCTCTGAAAATTTCCGAAGGTGCGAAGTTTAGCTTGGAGTTCCCTGGTGCACCGGACACTGTCCGGTGCGCCAGACCAGGGTCCCTTCGGTTGTCCCTTTGCTCCTTTGTTTGAACCCAATTCTTGGTCTTTTTATTGGCTAAGTGTGAACCTTTAGCACCTGTATAACTTATTCACTAGAGCAAACTAGTTAGTCCAATTATTTGTGTTGGGCAATTCAACCACCAAAATCATTTAGGAAATAGGTGTAAGCCTAATTCCCTTTCAATCTCCCCCTTTTTGGTGATTGATGCCAACACAAACCAAAGCAAATATAGAAGTGCATAATTGAACTAGCTTGCATAATGTAAGTGCAAAGGTTGCTTGGAATTGAGCCAATATAAATACTTATAAGATATGCATGGATTGTTTCTTTATTTAACATTTTGGACCACGCTTGCACCACTTGTTTTGTTTTTGCAAATTCTTTTGTAAATCCTTTTCAAAGTTCTTTTGCAACTAGTCAAGGGTAAATGAATAAGATTTTGCGAAGCATTTTCAAGATTTGAAATTTTCTCCCCCTGTTTCAAAATGCTTTTCCTTGACTAAAACAAAACTCCCCCTAAATGAAATTCTCCTCTTAGTGTTCAAGCGAGTTTTGATATGTCAATTTTGAAATACTACTTTCTCCCCCTTTTGAACATAATAGGATACCAATTTGAAATTTCCAGTTGAAAATCATTTTAAAATTAGGTGGTGGTGCGGTCCTTTTGCTTTGGGTTTGCTTTGGTCTAATATTTTCTCTCCCTTTGGCATGAATCGCCAAAAACGGAGTCATTAGAGCCCTTTAGAATTACCTTCTCCCCCTTTGGTCATAAATAAATGAGTGAAG
The DNA here is from genome assembly GCF_902167145.1 of Zea mays. Taxonomy (NCBI): domain Eukaryota; kingdom Viridiplantae; phylum Streptophyta; class Magnoliopsida; order Poales; family Poaceae; genus Zea; species Zea mays. The sequence continues at coordinate 164,595,907 of NC_050100.1, read as the reverse complement.
ATTATACCAAAGATGGAGTTCTTTTCTCTCCCAAAGATGGAGAGTTGCTCGGAGTGACAGCGAGGAATGAGTTACGGAGTGGAAGCCTTTGTCGTCGCCGAAGACTCCAATTCCCTTTCAATACACCTATGACTTGGTTTGAAATAGACTTGAAAACACATTAGTCATAGCATATGAAAGAGACATGATCAAAGGTATATAAAAGAGCTATGTGTGCAACTTAACAAAAGAAGTTCCTAGAATCCAGAATATTTAGCTCATGCCTAAGTTTGTTAAAAGTTTGTTCATCAAGTGGCCTGGTAAAGATATCGGCTAATTGATCCTTAGTATTAATGTATGAAATCTCGATATCTCCCTTTTGTTGGTGATTCCTTAAAAAGTGATATCGAATGGCTATGTGTTTAGTGCGGCTATGCTCAACGGGATTATCCGCCATGCGGATTGCACTCTCATTATCACATAGAAGAGGAACTTTGGTTAGTTTGTAACCATAGTCCCTAAGGGTTTGCCTCATCCAAAGTAGTTGTGCGCAACAATGGCCTGCAGCAATATACTCGGCTTCAGCGGTAGAAAGAGCTACAGAATTTTGCTTCTTTGAAGCCCAAGACACCAAGGATCTTCCCAAGAACTGGCAAGTCCCCGATGTGCTCTTTCTATTGATTTTACACCCCGCCCAATCGGCATCCGAATAACCAATCAAATCAAAAGTGGATCCCCTGGGATACCAAAGCCCAAACTTAGGAGTATAAACTAAATATCTCAAGATTCGTTTTACGGCCGTAAGGTGAGCTTCCTTAGGGTCGGCTTGAAATCTTGCACACATGCATACGGAAAGCATAATATCCGGTCGAGATGCACATAAATATAGCAAAGGACCTATCATCGACCGGTATACCTTTTGATCGACGGATTTACCTCCTTCGTCGAGGTCGAGATGCCCATTGGTTCCCATGGGTGTCTTGATGGGCTTTGCATCCTTCATTCCAAACTTGGTTAGAATGTCTTGAGTATACTTCGTTTGGCTAATGAAGGTGCCTTCTTGGAGTTGCTTGACTTGGAATCCTAGAAAATACTTCAATTCCCCCATCATCGACATCTCGAACTTTTGTGTCATGATCCTACTAAATTCTTCACATGTAGACTCGTTAGTAGACCCAAATATAATATCATCAACATAAATTTGGCATATGAACAAGTCCTTTTCAAGAGTTTTAGTGAATAAAGTAGGATCGGCCTTTCCGACTTTGAATCCATTAGTGATAAGGAAATCCCTAAGGCATTCATACCATGCTCTTGGGGCTTGCTTGAGCCCATAAAGCGCCTTAGAGAGTTTATAGACATGGTTAGGGTACTCACTATCTTCAAAGCCGGGAGGTTGCTCAACATAGACCTCTTCTTTGATTGGTCCATTGAGGAAGGCACTCTTCACGTCCATTTGATAAAGCTTGAAGCCATGGTAAGTAGCATAGGCTAATAATATGCGAATTGACTCAAGCCTAGCTACGGGTGCATAGGTTTCACCGAAATCCAAACCTTCGACTTGGGAGTATCCCTTGGCCACAAGTCGGGCTTTGTTCCTTGTCACCACACCATGCTCGTCTTGCTTGTTGCGGAAGACCCACTTGGTTCCTACACCATTTTGGTTAGGACGTGGAACTAAATGCCATACCTCATTCCTAGTGAAGTTGTTGAGCTCCTCTTGCATCGCCATCACCCAATCCGAATCTTGGAGTGCTTCCTCCACCCTGTGTGGATCAATAGAGGAAACAAAAGAGTAATGCTCACAAAAATGTGCAACACGAGATCTAGTGGTTACCCCCTTATGAATGTCGCCGAGGATGGTGTCGACGGGGTGATCTCGTTGGATTGCTTGGTGGACTCTTGGGTGTGGCGGTCGTGGCTCTTCATCCTCCTTGTCTTGATCATTTGCATCTCCCCCTTGATCATTGCCGTCATCTTGAGGTGGCTCATCATTTTGATTTTCTTCTTCATCAACTTGAGCCTCGTCCTCATTTTGAGTTGGTGGAGATGCTTGCATGGAGGAGGATGGTTGATCTTGTGCATTTGGAGGCTCTTCGGATTCCTTAGGACACACATCCCCAATGGACATGTTCCTTAGCGCGATGCACGAAACCTCTTCATCACCTATCTCATCAAGATCAACTTGCTCTACTTGAGAGCCGTTAGTCTCATCAAACACAACGTCACAAGAAACTTCAACTTGTCCCGATGACTTGTTAAAGACTCTATATGCCCTTGTGTTTGAATCATATCCTAGTAAAAAGCCTTCTACAGTCTTAGGAGCAAATTTAGATTTTCTACCTCTTTTAATAAGTATAAAGCATTTGCTACCAAAGACTCTAAAATATGAAATATTGGGCTTTTTACCGGTTAGGAGTTCATAGGAGGTCTTCTTAAGGATTCGGTGTAGATATAACCGTTGATGGCGTAGCAAGCGGTGTTGACCGCCTCGGCCCAAAACCGATCCGAAGTCTTGTACTCATCAAGCATGGTTCTTGCCATGTCCAATAGAGTTCTATTCTTTCTCTCCACTACACCATTTTGTTGTGGCGTGTAGGGAGAGGAGAACTCATGCTTAATGCCCTCCTCCTCAAGGAAGCCTTCAATTTGAGAGTTCTTGAACTCCGTCCCGTTGTCGCTTCTAATTTTCTTGATCCTTAAGTCGAACTCATTTTGAGCCCGTCTCAAGAATCCCTTTAAGGTCTCTTGGGTTTGAGATTTTTCCTGCAAAAAGAATACCCAAGTGAAGCGAGAATAATCATCCACTATTACAAGACAACACTTACTCCCGCCGATGCTTATGTAAGCAATCGGGCCGAAAAGATCCATGTGGAGTAGCTCAAGCGGCCTGTCGGTCGTCATGATGTTCTTGTGTGGATGATGAGCACCAACTTGCTTTCCTGCTTGGCATGCGCTACAAACCCTGTCTTTCTCAAAATTAACATTGGTTAGTCCTAAAATGTACTCTCCCTTTAGAAGCTTATGAAGATTCTTCATCCCAACATGGGCTAGTCGGCGGTGCCAGAGCCAACCCATGTTAGTCTTAGCAATTAAGCAAGTGTCGAGTTCTGTCAGGGACCATAATTAGGGGTACCCTCAAGACGCCTAATTCTCAGCTGGTAACCCCCCATCAGCATAAAGCTGCAGAGGCCTGATGGGTGCGATTAAGTCAGGGATCAGTCCATACGAGTGACTCGATCACGCTTCACCCGAGCCTAGCCTCGGACTCGGGCAGCCGACCTCGAGGGACTTCCGTCTCGCCCGAGGCCCCCCTTTTAACGGCGGACACATCTCCGGCTCGCCCGAGGCCTTGGCTTCGCTAAGAAGCAACCCTGACTAAATCGCCGCACCGACTGACCGAGTTGCAGGGGCATTTAACGCAAAGGTGGCCTGACACCTATATCCTGACGCGCGCCCCCCGGCAGAGCCGAAGTGACCGCCGTCACTCCGCTGCTCCACTGACTGGTCTGACAGAAGGACAGCACCGCCTGCGCCACTCCGACTGCGGTGCCACTCGACAGAGTGAGTCCGACAGGCAGTCAGGCCTCGCCAGGGGCGCCATAGGGAACTCCGCTCCGCCCGACCCCAGGGCTCGGACTCGGGCTAAGACCCGGAAGACGGCGAACTCCGCTCCGCCCGACCCAGGGCTCGGACTCGGGCTAAGACCCGGAAGACGGCGAACTCCGCTCCGCCCGACCCCAGGGCTCGGACTCGGGCTAAGACCCGGAAGACGGCGAACTCCGCTCCGCCCGACCCCAGGGCTCGGACTCGGGCTAAGACCCGGAAGACGGCGAACTCCGCTCCGCCCGACCCCAGGGCTCAGACTCGGGCTAAGACCCGGAAGACGGCGAACTCCGCTCCGCCCGACCCCAGGGCTCGGACTCGGGCTAAGACCCAGAAGACGGCGAACTCCGCTCCGCCTGACCCCAGGGCTCGGACTCGGGCTAAGACCCGGAAGACGACGAACTCCGCCTCGCCCGACCCCAGGGCTCGGACTCGGGCTCGGCCCCGGAAGACGACGAACTCCGCCTCGCCCGACCCCAGGGCTCGGACTCCACCCTGGCCTCTGCCGAACGACTTCCGCCTCGCCCGACCCAGGGGCTCGGACTCGGCCTCGGCAACGGAAGACAGATTCGACCCCAGCTTCGGAGGAGCCCCCACGTCGCCCGGCCTCGGGCGCGGGCCCGCCACGTCAACAGGGAGCGCCATCACCACTCTACCCCGAGCCGACTCGGGCCGCAGAGAACAAGACCGGTGTCCCATCTGACCAGCTCCGCCAGATAGGCAATGATGGCGCCTCCCAAGCTCTATGACGGCGGCGGCTCTCAGCTCTCTTACGGAAGCAGGTGGACGTCAGCAAGGACTCGACCGCTCCGATAGCTGTCCTTCCGCCAAGCTCCGTTGCTCCTCCGACAGCCACGACATCACGCCAGCAGGGTGCCAAGATCTCTCCGGCTGCCACATTGGCATGTACTTAGGGCGCTAGCTCTCCCTCCGCTAGACACGTAGCACTCTGCTACACCCCCCATTGTACACCTGGATCCTCTCCTTACGACTATAAAAGGAAGGACCAGGGCCTTCTTAGAGAAGGTTGGCCGCGTGGGACCGAGGACGGGACAGGCGCTCTCTTGGGGCCGCTCGCTTCCCTCACCCGCGTGGACGCTTGTAACCCCCCTACTGCAAGCGCACCCGACCTGGGCGCGGGATGAACACGAAGGCCGCGGGACTTCCACCTCTCTCACGCCCGTCTCCGGCCACCTCGCCTCTCCCCCCTTCGCGCTCGCCCACGCGCTCGACCCATCTGGGCTGGGGCACGCAGCACACTCACTCGTCGGCTTAGGGACCCCCGGTCTCGAAACGCCGACAGTTGGCGCGCCAGGTAGGGGCCTGCTGCGTGCTGACGAACAGCTTCCCGTCAAGCTCCACATGGGCAGTCTCCAGCAACCTCTCCGGCCCGGGACGGTGCTCCGTTTCGGGAGTCTTGAGTTCATGTCCTTCGACGGCAGCTACGACATGATACTCCTTCCACCGCCGCGCGACAACGACAATGGCGGCCGACAACCCGCCCGCCAGCGGCGGAATCGACGACATCTTCCCCGCGTGGTGGAAGAACAACATTCGAGCTCGCTCCGTCCTCTCCCCCGCCAACGGAGGAGAAGGCGGGGCAACCAAGGCCAAGCGGGAGGCCGCGCTTCGTCGGCCGTCGAGCGAATCGACGCCCCCGACGCCCCGACGGAAGGCACGCCGGGCGTCGACCTCGCGTTCGAGACGAAGGCAAGCGCCGTCCCCCCGCGACACGCTGATCCCAAGCAAGAAGACGACGCCAGCGCGCTCGCGGAAAGCTTGCAGGACGTCGCCCTCGTACCTAGGACGCCGGTGCAACCAGTCCCCGATGTGACTACGTCGCTCCTCGTCGACCAAAAGGTACTAACTAATCCCCATCTTACGTCATTTCGACTCGGCCTCAACCCGCCTAGCAACCTTGCTTTGGCGGGCGCTCTCATTGAGGCGAGTGCAACCCCACTGGGGTTTCATATGCGTTCGCCTTGGGACCGGTTGACGGACGTCTCGACCTACGGGCCCTCTGGGTCCGAGGAAGATGACGATCCCAGCATCTGTTGGGATTTCTCTTGTGACGGAACCTCCCAAGTAATTAGGCCCACCTACAGTTGTCCTTGTCCAACGGACCTCAGACAACCCTGTAGGTGCCCCTGAACTACTTGACAAGCTCGGTATCTTTCCTTACCTTACCAGGAACGTCTCACCCGTCTTGCAGACATTACAGAACATCGGAGATAAAGAAATGCGGAAGCGAATTACATAAACTTACATTTATTTCAAAAGCAAGCTTGAGTTATGTTATTACAGACCAGACTAAAAGTGAGTGCAGAGTAGTAATATTATACAAGCCAAGGAAGGCACAAACTCCTCCCGATAAGTTTAATAAACAAAAGATCCTAAGTGGAGGACCGAGTCCTCCCGCACTTCAGTTTTGTTTGTCTTCTTTTGGAACCACCTTGGCACAGAAGTAGCAAAAGTCTACTACTTCCTCACCTAAAAACAACGAAGGGATAAACCCTGAGTATGGGATACTCAGCAAGTCTTACCCGACTAAAGAAAAGACTCTCAAGGGTATGCTGGTTATATGGGAGTCAAGGTAAGGCTTTTCAATCATCAATGACTCTGTTTTTGCAGAAATGCTTACTAAAGTGGATCCTTAAAAATCCAATTTTATTTGTCAAGTTAGGTAAAATTACCTGCACTAGAGTTCTTTCTACCCTAGTTCAATCACTGGTCCTGTACTAGCCAATTTCTTAACAAAAGCCCATCGTCTTTAGTGGAATGCTACGTGTAGGGTAGTGACCAAGTCTTCATAACCGCGAAGGTACAGCGATCCGAATCGATTATACTCAGCTGAGGATCTCCAATCACACGACATATGTAGCACTTAACCCTTGCATATGTCAACCCGCCACCGGGGTTCTTAAGACCGGATCAGGTTCACGCAGACCGAGAGCATAGATACACCACCGTCCAGCCTCTTGCCACGGAGGGTACACGCTACTCTCGCCACCGCTCCACGCCCATCTCGTGTTGTCTTATTCCGGCCTTAGTCTGCCCGAGGCAAGGCTTACCCATGACGAGGCATGTGACCAGTTAAAGGGTCCTCGATCAACAAGCCTACATCGACAAGGTCCTTAATCGACTCAGACGGAGACACTACACCGAGACTCTCTTCTCGTGCAAGTCACCCGCCCGGTCTCAGCTTAATCATTTCAAACCCAAAGTTTGGTACCTGGCAGAGGTACATCTTTTCCGATGTTGAACCTATCAAGGCCTTTGATAGATCCATCATCAAGTTTTATTTTCGAAAAACATCCCACCCACTTTTGCCACATCATATTTTGTAAAAACAAAACCTTTTGTTTTTCTAAAGCAAAGCTAAGCATCAAAAAGCTTTTGTAAAACAGGTGATCAAGGAAGGTAATCAAATTCAAGGAAGGTAATGCAGGAATGGTTTTATCAAGCAACTCCTATCACCTAATGCAGCAATCAAGTGAGAAAGATTTTGAAATAGCAAGGGAGGTGGCAAATGCACCGGGGCTTGCCTTCGTTTACAGGTGATTCGGGTTTGGATCCACAGATATCGAAGTAAAAGCAGTTGCCTGCTTGAGAATCCGAAGGTGGTGGTGTCCTGTCTTCGGTGACTTCTATCTCTTCTTCACGTTCTAATCATAACCATACATAAGTATAAGAATGGATGCCATGGGATGCTCATGAGGATGCAAAGATAACATAAACTTATTATTTATGTCTTGAATACAACTTTCCTTCACGGAGTTCCGGGAACTTAGGGTTTCCGGAATCGGTAAAGGAGTTCATAGGGCAGGGGGGTGTTTTGGGGTTTGGTGATCAAACAAAATCCAAAACAATTCAAACTCTACCCAAGGCTTCTAAATAATATGAGGAACTCATATAAAAATTTTGAGCATTTTTGGAATTACCATTTATTTTCTAAAAATCCATAACCAATACTTTTAACTACTTTAAATACCCTAAAATTTCTTACTTTCACTAAAAATCACAAACTTATTTTTATTAAATATTATGGAAAATAACAAACCTAGAAAAATTAGTTTCACAATTTTAGCATTTTTCTATATTTTTCTACATATTTCTCAAGCTCTGCTGGAAAAAGAAAAAGAAAAGGATTAAGAAGAACTGGGCCGATTCTGGCCCAGACGGCCCAAGTCCAGGGCAAGGCGCGCCCGCGCGCCCTGGCGGTTTTGCGCAGAGATCCTCGCGTCTTTGTCTAACAGCGAACGCGCCCTTTCACTATTTTGAGGAGTCGCTGACACTTCACAAAAAGACCCTCCGGTTTCTATCTATTCACGATTTGAAGTCCACGACGGCGCCGAGCGCGGCCGAAGTCCGGCGAGCTCCTAGACCGGCGGGATAAGGCAACGACTAGGGTTCCCGAGCGACGGACACGGAATTGGACTCATCCCAAACCTTACCCCCAACTTAATTTCACTAATGATCAACCGGGTTGTGCTGGCCACGATGACCGCGGGTATCGGGGAAGAACACAAGCGTTCACGGCAACCCAGGGTGGTCTAGCTCAATTAGGTGGGTCATAGGGCTTGAAGAGGGTCTAAGGACGCTAGAACAAGCAACTGGGACACTGGGACTAACCTGAGTTGGGCTGGCCACGGGGAGGTGTTCATCGCGGCGGCGGAAACCGAATTGGGGGGAATCCAAAATTCGAGCACTCAGGCGAACGATTGAGGACGATATCTGGTGGCTGGGTGCGTGATGACCTTGCAGAGCTCATGGTGGCTTCAATTTATAGGGGGCGATAGCGGTGGCCGGGAATTTGGGTTAAGCGCGGTGGCGGCCGGAGACAGAGAGGAACACGGTGGCTGTAACCGTGGCAGTCGCCGGTGAAACGGTGCGGGGAGAATACTCCTAAGGGTGCCACGCTTGCTAACCCGCAGTAACAAGCTTCGGTCGTGGCACACCCGAGGTCACCAGCGCTGATGATCGGACATGGCCGGGAGGAGGGACGACCGCGTGGCAACCGGAGTTAATGCCCTCCACCGCGGCGGTCTTACCCGGAGCAAAAGATCTTCGCACGGAGAAGCTTGCCGCCCGATCATCCCGACCCTGGCACGAATCGCGGCGCGGACAGGTCGCCGGCGGTGAAGACAGCCGCACTGGCGTTCTAATCCACCAGAGACACTGTACCATGGTGAAGTTCAGTTCAGACGCCTGACAGAGCCTTTTGAAGCTTAGTTTTCTCTTAATTTTGAATGGCAACTTAACCCAAAATCTGCATCAAAGTTGTAAAGCAACATACCCTCTACAATATTGCCATATGATGCTGCCACAAAAACTCATTGGATCATGCTTGAATCTAGGCTTGAAGTTGATGTCAGTTCATTATTAGTCTGAAAATTCACACCAAGCCAGTCTGACAGCCTGACTTCAGGCTTAAATATCTCTGGTTTTTCCTTAACAAGTGAGCTTACAACCTTAAGCAAAGTTGCTCTCCTATGATTGAGCTACAAACTTGATGTGGTAGCCTAGGGCAAAATCTCCTTTGTTTAGAAGTTACAAGGCCACAAAGATGAGCACAATACACTGAAATTAGACTTAGTCAAAAGGGTATAAATGAGACTCTTTTGCAAATAAGTCCAAAACTCAGGGTTTGGCTTGTAAATTCACATATTTGTGAACCAAATGACTTTATATGTCAAAACATAGTAGTTTTTACACTTTAGTCCAAAGGTTCATCATTTTTGCACATAAGTCCCTAGGGTTTGGTTTTAGGGTTTTCCAGGGTTCCAACTAGGGTTTCTGGTATCCCAGGGGTACAAAAGTGATTCAAGTTTATTCTTAGGGTCATTTTATGACTTTTACCCTAAAGCTTTTAGGTTTTCTCAACTTGGGTTAAGTTTTACCCCTTTAATCCCTATTTAGGGTAAAGCTTCCTATCCAGGGTCCTATTTGCAAAACATTAAAACAATACAACTTGATTGAAATTTTTGCCTAGTGAATGCACTCTAGGTGTGTCAAACATATGCAATGCCAATGCTCATGATGCCATGCTCAAGTTTTAGTTATAGTAACACCAGGGGTGTTACATCCTTCCCCCCATAAAAGAATCTCGTCCCGAGATTAAAATCCTAGGGTAGGTAATGGTAAAGGAAACGCATCACATTTTTATTTCCTTAATTTTGGTACAAGGCAGGGGTGATGTGGGGGTTACTTCTTTATTACACAGCTATACAGACTTTACAATTTACAAGAGGCTAGAAAGCCTGGAAAATTCTTTTCTAGAAAATCTTGGGTTTCCCATGTAGCTTCATCTTCAGAATGCTGGTTCCACTGTATCTTATAAAACTTGAGAGTCTTTCTTCGGGTGATCCTGTCCCTTTGGTCCAGAACTCGAATAGGATGTTCCGAGTATGTTAAGTCTGGTTCCAGGACAACATCAGTCGCTTCAATGGTTCGATCAGGAACCCGAAGACACTTCTTCAATTGTGACACGTGGAACACATTATGCACAGCAGACAATGTTTCGGGGAGCTGAAGTCGGTATGCCACTGGTCCACATTGCTCAAGCACCAAGAATGGACCAATGTACCTGGGTGCAAGTTTCCCTTTAACCCCGAAACGCGATACACCTTTCATTGGTGAGACCTTCAAGTAGACATAGTCTCCTTTCAGGAAATATAGGGGCATTCGCCGTGTGTCTGCATAACTCTTCTGACGAGCTTGTGCTTTCTTCAGATTATAAATAATTTTCTGAACTTTATCCTCGGCTTCTTTCACCAGATCAGGTCTAAAGAAGCACCTCTCACCAGGTTCAGACCAATTTAGCGGAGTCCGACACCGTCGTCCATATAAAGCTTCAAAGGGTGCCATCTTGATACTTTCTTGGTAGCTATTATTATATGAAAACTCCGCTAAAGGTAAACATTCATCCCATTTTAGTGAGAAATCCAGGACACATGCCCGCAGCATATCTTCAAGTATTTGGTTCACTCTCTCAGTTTGTCCACTGGTTTGAGGATGATAGGCCGAACTGTGGATCAGTTTAGTACCCAGGAATTTATGAAGTTCTTCCCAGAATTTAGATACAAATTGTGGTCCACGATCCGACACTATAGTCTTTGGGATACCATGCAAACTGAGAATACAGGCGATGTACAACTCCGCATAGATATTGACGTGATATTTTACCTTGACCGGGAGAAAGTGGGCGATCTTGGTAAATCGATCAGTGATAACCCAAATAGAGTCATACCCTTTGGCCGTCCTGGGCAGTCCCACAATAAAGTCCATACTGATGTCTTCCCATTTCCATGTTGGGATTGGCAAGGATTGTAATGGACCAGCAGTTTTCATGTGTATGGCCTTGACACGTCTGTAAGTGTCACACTTCGCCACATAGCGTGCAATTTCAATCTTCATTTTTGTCCACCAGTAATGTTGCTTTAAATCTTGGTACATCTTAGTGCTTCCGGGATGAATAGAATAACGACTAAGATGTGCTTCATCTAGAATTTGCTGGCGGAGCTCTTCGTTCTTTGGCACAACTATGCGGTTTTTAAACCATATCACACCTTGATCGTCTTCCTTGAAACACTTGGTTGTTCCAGCCCTTATTTTCTCTCGTATGTGCTTCATACCCAGATTATCCTTTTGAGCATCAATTATCCTTTGCAAAATGATTGACTCAAGCTTTAGTTGATTCAGAGTCCCTTGTTGGATGATCCCCAGGTTTAACTTTTCCATTTCTTGACACAAAGTGTTCTCGGAGGTCTTCGCCATAAGACAGTGGCAGGAAGTCTTACGACTCAATGCATCTGCCACCACATTGGCTTTGCCTGGGTGATAATGGATTTCCAGTTCATAGTCTTTGATGAGCTCAAGCCATCGTCTTTGCCTCATATTTAACTCTGACTGGGTGAAGATGTACTTCAAACTTTTATGATCTGTATATATGTGACAGACATTACCCAGCAGATAGTGACGCCAAATCTTTAGGGCATGAACCACAGCAGCTAGCTCCAGATCATGAGTTGGATAATGCTCCTCATGTCGGCGCAACTGCCTTGAAGCATATGCAATCACTCGGCCTTCTTGCATCAGTACACAGCCGAGCCCACTGCCAGATGCATCACAATATACGTCAAAAGGTTTAGTGATGTCCGGTTGAGCCAATACCAGAGCAGTGGTCAATAGTGTCTTCAGTTGCTCAAAGGCTTCATTACACTCAGAAGACCAATTGAACTTAATGTCATTCTTCAATAAACTTGTGATTGGCTTCACAAGCTTAGAAAAATCTGGTATGAATCTGCGATAATACCCAGCTAGTCCAAGAAAACTCCGGACTTGGTGAACGGTTGTTGGGGGTTTCCACTCCAGAATATCTTTGACCTTGCTAGGATCTACCGCAATTCCTTTAGCCGATAACACGTGCCCCAAAAATTGAATTTCTTCCAGCCAGAACGCGCACTTGCTGAACTTGGCATATAGTTGGTGTTCCCTTAGGCGCGTCAATACAATCCGTAAATGCTGAGCATGGTCTTCTTCATTCTTGGAATATATCAAGATATCGTCGATGAAGACTACCACGAACTTATCCAACTCGGGCATGAACACCGAGTTCATCAAGTAGGTGAAATGGGCAGGAGCATTTGTAAGCCCGAAAGACATTACCAAGTATTCAAACAATCCATACCGCGTAGTAAACGCGGTCTTCGGTATATCCTCGGGCCGAATACGGATTTGATGATAGCCCGACCTGAGATCAATTTTGGAAAATACCCTCGCCCCAGTCAGTTGATCAAATAAGATGTCGATCCTTGGAAGAGGGTACTTATTCTTGATAGTGACCTCATTTAGGGGTCGATAATCCACGCACATTCTCAAGGTTTGATCCTTCTTCTTAACAAAAATGGCGGGGCAACCCCATGGGGACGAGCTTAGCCGGATGAATCCCTTATTCAGTAGATCTTGTAATTGAATCTTCAGTTCCGCTAATTCATTAGGGGGCATGCGGTACGATCTTCGGGAGATGGGAGCCGTACCGGGCTTTAGCTCAATTACGAATTCTACATCTCTTTCAGGGGGCAGTCCAGGCAAATCTTCCGGAAATACATCTGGAAACTCACATACTACCGGAATGTTCTTGATCTCCGGTACAATGGCTTCATAGACTCTACCAGAAGCTTTGGCTGGATTGGTTACGGGGAGAGTAAAAAAAATCTCTTCTTGGTTATAGCTCAACCTGACGGTTCTGAGTTCAGTGTTGAGAATTGCCTTGTGTTGGGTTAACCAATTCATACCCAATATTACATCTATATCCTGGCCCTTCAGAACAATCATGTTAGCAGGAAAGTTCCGTTCGACCATTGTTATTGGCACTCCATAGGCCACTTCTCTAGTATAAATATGTCCCCCAGGTGAATGAATTTTAAATCCCTCCTTTGATTCATGGTATGCAATATGATGTTGCTCCACAAATGTCTTGCTAATGAATGTATGTGAAGCACCAGAATCAAAAAGAATAATTGCTAGGTGACTGGCCACGGGAAACGTACCCATCATTACCGGCTCTCCTTCAGGTGTAGTAGCCACTTGAGTGTAATATACACGCCCTGTCTTCTTTGTATTCTTCCCCACAGCATTTCCTTTGGGCTGAGTTGATTTCCCAGATCCTTGCGAAGCATTTGATTGATTTTGCCTAGGATATGGGCAGTCTTTGATGAAGTGTCCCGACTTGCCGCAATTAAAGCACCCAGTTGAAGAACTAGGCAAGGCAGGAAATCGAGTGCCTAGGGCACCCGGCTGTTTTGGGGTAGTGGGGGTATTGTTGGGGCGGATAATGATTGGCTGTTTGAAGAGGAATGAGGGTGGACGAGAAAAAGGGCGATTTTGGCTTGAAGGTCGGATCACAAACCGTTGCTTCTTCGCCTGGCCCTGATTAGGCCTCTCACCACCGAATCCCTTATTCTTCCCAGAATTTGTGTATTTGGCTTCAACAGATAAGGCTGTGCTGACAGCCTTTCCATACGTGAGATCTATGCATGTGGCCATTTTCCTTTGTAGCCGATCATTCAGTCCCCGCATAAAACAGTTCTTCTTCTTTAAATCCGTATTCACCTGGTCAATGGCATACTGCGACAGGTGATTGAATTTGTTGAGATATTGGTTGACGGTATCTCCACCTTGTTGTAACTTCATAAACTCCTCTTGTTTCATATGTAGCACTCCTTCGGGGATGTAGTGTTCACGGAAGGCTGCTTTAAACTCATCCCAGGTGACTTGATGGTTGACAGGTTGGATAGCCACAAAATTTCCCCACCAGGTACTGGCAGGACCACGGAGTTGTTGTGCGGCGAATAACGGCTTCTGCGTTTCTGAGCAACGGAGAAGACCAAACTTTTGCTCAATAACCCGAATCCACTCGTCAGCTTCTAGGGGATCTTCAGCTTTGACGAATAGGGGTGGACGAGTTTCCGAGAAATCCAGATAGGTGGTCTCACGGGGACCTTGCGGATAACCTCTTCCCGCCTGCTGCTGGAATTGCTGCTGACCCGCCATTTCCCTAAGGAAGCGGGTATTGTCTGCGGTGGCATTCACCAAGGCGGCGATCGCCTCGGCTAACGTGGGAGGAACCGGAGGTGGGTTTGGGGTAACATCCCTGCCCCCAGAAGTTCCGGCTGCGTCTTGTCCTCGAGTCCTGGTCGGCATCTGTGGCAAAGAACATTTGAAGTAAACATAATATGCCAGAGAAAACCTTCCATTTTACATTACTATAAAAAGTAATGATACAGACTCGATATTACACAACAGGATACAATACCTATTATACAAAAGTTCAACCTATTAAACAACAGTACACCCTACAATACCCTACAATACACTACTCTACCTCTATTACACCATTATTCCTGCTTGTCATTACTTTTGGCGGCTTCATCGTCAGGTGTGGGAGTCCAGACATCAACCAACCTCAAAGAAGGAGGGGGCTCAAAAAGGTCTAACTCCCCACCCAGCGCACGTCCCGCAACGTGAGATGGTCCAGCTTCCGCCTCAGCAGGTTGTGCAGGCTCACTTGGGTGTAATTGTGAGTAAAGTATATGGACTTCCTCATGCAACGTATTGCAGTAAACCTGCAGGTCATCGACAGTCGAGCTAAGTTCTTTAATTCGGGCCTGAGCCCTTGCTTCCTTAGCACACATTAGCAAACGAGACTATACGGCCCAGTCAAGTGCTAAGTCTCGATCAGCGAGTTGATCCTGCAAGTGTCGGATGTCCCTTCTCAGTTCATTGATTCTATCTCCGTCAGCGACCCAAGCATCGGTCCTCTGTTGAAGAGCTGCTTGAAGTCGACCCACACGAGCTTCAAGATCTCCGATGGGGTCATTACTTCCACTGCTGCTGCTTTCATGTCGGGGAGCCAATTGATGCCGAGGCACCCCAATTGGTCCCGTAGACTTGCGTGCCGTTAGCCTGGTGCGTGGCGGCATCTTTTCTAAGGGGAAAATATTATTAGTATAGTGCTTAGCATGATGCATGTATAATTACAGAATCAACCTTAGTCGATTCAACCTTCTATACGTTGCACTCTTCCTATCTGGTCTTTAAGATAGACTCTTCAGAATACTTAGGTAAGAAGAGAAAAG
Source organism: Zea mays (assembly GCF_902167145.1). Taxonomy (NCBI): domain Eukaryota; kingdom Viridiplantae; phylum Streptophyta; class Magnoliopsida; order Poales; family Poaceae; genus Zea; species Zea mays. The sequence goes on along the minus strand of NC_050100.1, from coordinate 164,580,683 downwards.
AGTTTTTAGATAAGACTTTTGAAAATCCTTTTGAAGATGCCTCATAATATCTGCCAAGAAGGGCTACGCTCCGATACCAGCTGTGACGGAACCTCCCAAGTAATTAGGCCCACCTACAGTTGTCCTTGTCCAACGGACCTCAGACAACCCTGTAGGTGCCCCTGAACTACTTGACAAGCTCGGTATCTTTCCTTACCTTACCAGGAACGTCTCACCCGTCTTGCAGACATTACAGAACATCGGAGATAAAGAAATGCGGAAGCGAATTACATAAACTTACATTTATTTCAAAAGCAAGCTTGAGTTATGTTATTACAGACCAGACTAAAAGTGAGTGCAGAGTAGTAATATTATACAAGCCAAGGAAGGCACAAACTCCTCCCGATAAGTTTAATAAACAAAAGATCCTAAGTGGAGGACCGAGTCCTCCCGCACTTTAGTTTTGTTTGTCTTCTTTTGGAACCACCTTGGCACAGAAGTAGCAAAAGTCTGCTACTTCCTCACCTAAAAACAACGAAGGGATAAACCCTGAGTATGGGATACTCAGCAAGTCTTACCCGACTAAAGAAAAGACTCTCAAGGGTATGCTAGTTATATGGGAGTCAAGGTAAGGCTTTTCAATCATCAATGACTCTGTTTTTGCAGAAATGCTTACTAAAGTGGATCCTTAAAAATCCAATTTTATTTGTCAAGTTAGGTAAAATTACCTGCACTAGAGTTCTTTCTACCCTAGTTCAATCACTGGTCCTGTACTAGCCAATTTCTTAACAAAAGCCCATCGTCTTTAGTGGAATGCTACGTGTAGGGTAGTGACCAAGTCTTCATAACCGCGAAGGTACGGTGATCCGAATCGATTATACTCAGCTGAGGATCTCCAATCACACGACATATGTAGCACTTAACCCTTGCATATGTCAACCCACCACCGGGGTTCTTAAGACCGGATCAGGTTCACGCAGACCGAGAGCACAGATACACCACCGTCCAGCCTCTTGCCACGGAGGGTACACGCTACTCTCGCCACCGCTCCACGCCCATCTCGTGTTGTCTTATTCCGGCCTTAGTCTGCCCGAGGCAAGGCTTACCCATGACGAGGCATGTGACCAGTTAAAGGGTCCTCGATCAACAAGCCTACATCGACAAGGTCCTTAATCGACTCAGACGGAGACACTACACCGAGACTCTCTTCTCGTGCAAGTCACCCGCCCGGTCTCAGCTTAATCATTTCAAACCCAAAGTTTGGTACCTGGCAGAGGTACATCTTTTCCGATGTTGAATCTATCAAGGCCTTTGATAGATCCATCATCAAGTTTTATTTTCGAAAAACATCCCACACACTTTTGCCACATCATATTTTGTAAAAACAAAACCTTTTGTTTTTCTAAAGCAAAGCTAAGCATCAAAAAGCTTTTGTAAAACAGGTGATCAAGGAAGGTAATCAAATTCAAGGAAGGTAATGCAGGAATGGTTTTATCAAGCAACTCCTATCACCTAATGCAGCAATCAAGTGAGAAAGATTTTGAAATAGCAAGGGAGGTGGCAAATGCACCGGGGCTTGCCTTCGTTTACAGGTGATTCGGGTTTGGATCCACAGATATCGAAGTAAAAGCAGTTGCCTGCTTGAGAATCCGAAGGTGGTGGTGTCCTGTCTTCGGTGACTTCTATCTCTTCTTCACGTTCTAATCATAACCATACATAAGTATAAGAATGGATGCCATGGGATGCTCATGAGGATGCAAAGATAACATAAACTTATTATTTATGTCTTGAATACAACTTTCCTTCACGGAGTTCCGGGAACTTAGGGTTTCCGGAATCGGTAAAGGAGTTCATAGGGCAGGGGGGTGTTTTGGGGTTTGGTGATCAAACAAAATCCAAAACAATTCAAACTCTACCCAAGGCTTCTAAATAATATGAGGAACTCATATAAAAATTTTGAACATTTTTGGAATTACCATATATTTTCTAAAAATCCATAACCAATACTTTTAACTACTTTAAATACCCTAAAATTTCTTACTTTCACTAAAAATCACAAACTTATTTTTATTAAATATTATGGAAAATAACAAACCTAGAAAAATTAGTTTCACAATTTTAGCATTTTTCTATATTTTCTACATATTTCTCAAGCTCTGGTGGAAAAAGAAAAAGAAAAGGATTAAGAAGAACTGGGCCGATTCTGGCCCAGACGGCCCAAGTCCAGGGCAAGGCGCGCCCGCGCGCCCTGGCGGTTTTGCGCAGAGATCCTCGCGTCTTTGTCTAACAGCGAACGCGCCCTTTCACTATTTTGAGGAGTCGCTAACACTTCACAAAAAGACCCTCCGGTTTCTATCTATTCACGATTTGAAGTCCACGACGGCGCCGAGCGCGGCCGAAGTTCGGCGAGCTCCTAGACCGGCGGGATAGGGCAACGACTAGGGTTTCCGAGCGACGGACACGGAATTGGACTCATCCCAAACCTTACCCCCAACTTAATTTCACTAATGATCAACAGGGTTGTGCTGGCCACGGTGACCGCGGGTATCGGGGAAGAACACAAGCGTTCACGGCAACCCAGGGTGGTCTAGCTCAATTAGGTGGGTCATAGAGCTTGAAGAGGGTCTAAGGACGCTAGAACAAGCAACTGGGACACTGGGACTAACTTGAGTTGGGCTGGCCACGGGGAGGTGTTCATCGCGGCGGCGGAAACCGAATTGGGGGGAATCCGAAATTCGAGCACTCAGGCGAACGATTGAGGACGATATCTGGTGGCTGGGTGCGTGATGACCTTGCAGAGCTCATGGTGGCTTCAATTTATAGGGGGCGATAGCGGTGGCCGGAAATTTGGGTTAAGCGCGGTGGCGGCCGGAGACAGAGAGGAACACGGTGGCTATAACCGTGGCAGTCGCCGGTGAAACGGTGCGGGGAGAATACTCCTAAGGGTGCCACGCTTGCTAACCCGCAGTAACAAGCTTCGGTCGTGGCACACCTGAGGTCACCGGCGCTGATGATCGGACATGGCCGGGAGGAGGGACGGCCGCGTGGCAACCGGAGTTAATGCCCTCCACCGCGGCGGTCTTACCCGGAGCAAAAGATCTTCGCACGGAGAAGCTTGCCGCCCGATCATCCCGACCCTGGCACGAATCGCGGCGCGGACAGGTCGCCGGCGGTGAAGACAGCCGCACTGGCGTTCTAATCCACCAGAGACACTGTACCATGGTGAAGTTCAGTTCAGACGCCTGACAGAGCCTTTTGAAGCTTAGTTTTCTCTTAATTTTGAATGGCAACTTAACCCAAAAATCTGCATCAAAGTTGTAAAGCAACATACCCTCTACAATATTGCCATATGATGCTGCCACAAAAACTCATTGGATCATGCTTGAATCTAGGCTTGAAGTTGATGTCAGTTCATTATTAGTCTGAAAATTCAGGCCAAGCCAGTCTGACAGCCTGACTTCAGGCTTAAATATCTCTGGTTTTTCCTTAACAAGTGAGCTTACAACCTTAAGCAAAGTTGCTCTCCTATGATTGAGCTACAAACTTGATGTGGTAGCCTAGGGCAAAATCTCCTTTGTTTAGAAGTTACAAGGCCACAAAGATGAGCACAATACACTGAAATTAGACTTAGTCAAAAGGGTATAAATGAGACTCTTTTGCAAATAAGTCCAAAACTCAGGGTTTGGCTTGTAAATTCACATATTTGTGAACCAAATGACTTTATATGTCAAAACATAGTAGTTTTTACACTTTAGTCCAAAGGTTCATCATTTTTGCACATAAGTCCCTAGGGTTTGGTTTTAGGGTTTTCCAGGGTTCCAACTAGGGTTTCTGGTATCCCAGGGGTACAAAAGTGATTCAAGTTTATTCTTAGGGTCATTTTATGACTTTTACCCTAAAGCTTTTAGGTTTTCTCAACTTGGGTTAAGTTTTACCCCTTTAATCCCTATTTAGGGTAAAGCTTCCTATCCAGGGTCCTATTTGTAAAACATTAAAACAATACAACTTGATTGAAATTTTTGCCTAGTGAATGCACTCTAGGTGTGTCAAACATATGCAATGCCAATGCTCATGATGCCATGCTCAAGTTTTAGTTATAGTAACACCAGGGGTGTTACATCTCTGGACTTGGCAACCCCAGTGCCATGCGGGACTTCATGACCGCATGTGACTACTGCCTCTCCGACTGTTCCGACGGTAGCCGCAGCCTTGACGACGAGGGCTGCGGCCCAAGCCGCGAATGTTTCCACATCGAGCTAGGGGATCCCTCCGAAGGCAACCATCTCGGCATGCCGATGGACGGTGATCTTCCTAGGCCGGTGCCTCGCGCCGACATCCCGCGGGAGCTAGCTGTGGTCCCCGTTCCGGTGGGGGGTCACGACCCACAGCTCGAGCAAGTCCGCGGGGCGCAGGCCAGGCTCGACGAGGGAACAGGAGCGCTTGAGCCGATCCGACGGGACGTCGGGCAGGTATGGGCGGGCCAACCCCCGGCCGGAGAAATACGTCACCTGCCCCAAGGTCTCCAGCACCGCGTCGCCAACGATGTCAGGGTCAGGCCGCCGCCCGCATCCAGCGGGGTTGGTCAGAACCTGGCAGCCGCAGCGATGCTCCTCCTCGCGATGCCGGAACCATCAACTACCGAGGGTCGGTGGATCCAGGGAGAGCTCAAGAATCTCCTAGAAGGCGCTGCGGCCCGACGGGCCGAGAGCACTGCCTCCCGAAGGCAGGGATACCCCTCGGAACCTCATGCCGCGACTTCCCGATTCATGCGGGAAGCCTCGGTCTATACCGGACGCACGCGCAACACCGCGCCTGCGGCCCCGGGCCACCTCGGCAACGAGCACCATCGACGTGACTGTCGGGCCCACCTCGACGAAAGGGTTCGCCGAGGCTACCACCCCAGGCGTGGGGGGCGCTACGACAGCGGGGAGGATCGGAGTCCCTCGCCCGAACCACCCGGTCCGCAGGCCTTCAGTCGGGCCATCCGACGGGCGCCATTCCCGACCCGGTTCCGACCCCCGACTACTATCACGAAGTACTCGGGGGAAACGAGACCGGGACTGTGGCTCGCGGACTACCGCCTGGCCTGCCAACTGGGTGGAACGGACGACGACAACCTCATCATCCGAAACCTCCCCCTGTTCCTCTCCGACACTGCTCGCGCCTGGTTGGAGCACCTGCCTCCGGGGCAGATCTCCGGCTGGGACGACTTGGTCCAAGCCTTCGCCGGCAATTTCCAGGGCACATACGTGCGCCCCGGGAATTCCTGGGACCTTCGAAGCTGCCGGCAATAGCCGGGAGAGTCGCTCCGGGACTACATCCGGCGATTCTCGAAGCAGCGCACCGAGCTGCCCAACATCACCGACTCGGATGTCATCGGCGCGTTCCTTGCCGGCACCACCTGCCGCGACCTGGTGAGTAAGTTGGGTCGCAAGACCCCCACCAGGGCGAGCGAGCTGATGGACATCGCCACCAAGTTCGCCTCTGGCCAGGAGGCGGTTGAGGCTATCTTCCGAAAGGACAAGCAGCCCCAGGGCCGCCCATCGGAAGAGGCTCCCGAGGCGTCTACTCCGCGCGGCGCCAAGAAGAAGGGCAAGAAGAAGTCGCAATCGAAACGCGACGCCGCTGACGCGGACCTTGTCGCCGCCGCCGAGTACAAGAACCCTCGGAAGCCCCCCGGAGGTGCAAACCTCTTCGACAAGATGCTCAAGGAGCCGTGCCCCTACCATCAGGGGCCCGTCAAGCACACTCTCGAGGAGTGCGTCATGCTTCGGCGCCACTTCCACAGGGCTGGGCCACCCGCGGAGGGTGGCAGGGCCCACGACGACGACAAAAAAGAAGATCACCAAGCAGGAGAGTACCCCGAGGTCCGCGACTGCTTCATGATCTACGGTGGGCATGCGGCGAATGCCTCGGCTCGGCATCGCAAGCAAGAGCGCCGGGAGGTCTGCTCGGTGAAGGTGGCGGCGCCAGTCTACCTAGACTGGTCCGACAAGCCCATCACCTTCGACCAGGCTGATCACCCCGACCACGTGCCGAGCCCGGGGAAATACCCGCTCGTCGTCGACCCCGTCATCGGCGACGTCAGGCTCACCAAGGTCCTGATGGATGGGGGCAGCTACCTCAACATCATCTACGCCGAGACCCTCAAGCTCCTGCGCGTCGATCTGTCCTCCGTCCGAGAAGGCGCTGCGCCCTTCCACGGGATCATCCCTGGGAAGCGCGTCCAGCCCCTCGGACGACTCGACCTCCCCGTCTGCTTCGGAACGCCCTCCAACTTCCGAAGGGAGACCTTGACGTTCGAGGTGGTCGGATTTCGAGGAACCTACCACGCGGTACTGGGAAGGCCATGCTACGCGAAGTTCATGGCCGTCCCCAACTACACCTACCTGAAGCTCAAGGTGCCGGGCCCCAACGGGGTCATCACCGTCGGTCCCACGTACAAACACGCATTCGAATGCGACGTGGAGTGCGTGGAGTACGCCGAGGCCCTCGCCGAGTCCGAGGCCCTCATCGCCGACCTGGAGAACCTCTCCAAAGAGGTGCCAGATGTGAAGCGTCATGCCGGCAACTTCGAGCCAGCGGAGACGGTTAAGGCCGTCCCTCTCGACCCCCGTGGCGACACCTCCAAGCAGATCCGGATCGGTTCCGGGCTCGACCCCAAATAGGAAGCAGTGCTCGTCGACTTTCTCCACGCAAACACCGACGTCTTTGCGTGGAGTCCCTCGGACATGCCCGGCATACCGAGGGATGTCGCCGAGCACTCGCTGGATATTCGGGTCGGAGTCCGACCCGTCAGGCAGCCTCTGCGCCGATTCGACAAGGAGAAGCGCAGAGCGATAGGCGAGGAAATCCACAAGCTAATGGCAGCAGGGTTCATCAAAGAGGGTATCACCAAATCCGGATGAGAGAGTCCGACCAGCTCGCGACTTCTTTCATCACGCCGTTCGGCATGTACTGCTATGTCACCATGCCGTTCGGTTTGAGGAATGCGGGCGCGACGTACCAGCGGTGCATGAACCATGTGTTCGGCGAACACATCGGTCGCACAGTCGAAGCCTACGTCGATGACATCGTAGTCAAGACAAGGAAGGCTTCCGACCTCCTCTCCGACCTTGAAGTGACATTCCGATGTCTCAAGGCGAAAGGAGTCAAGCTCAATCCCGAGAAGTGTGTCTTCGGGGTGCCCCGAGGCATGCTCCTGGGGTTCATCGTCTCCGAGCGAGGCATCGAAGCCAACCCGGAGAAGATCGTAGCCATCGCCAGCATGGGACCCATCAAGGACTTAAAAGGCGTACAGAGGGTCATGGGATGTCTTGCGGCCCTGAGCCGCTTCATCTCACGCCTCGGCGAAAGAGGTCTGCCTCTGTACCGCCTCTTAAGGAAGGCCGAGTGTTTTGCTTGGACCCCTGAGGCCGAGGAAGCCCTCGGGAACCTGAAGGCGCTCCTTACAAAGGTGCCTGTCTTGGTGCCCCCAGCCGATGGAGAAGCCCTCTTGGTCTACGTCGCCGCTACCACTCAGGTGGTTAGCACCGCGATTGTAGTCGAGAGGCAAGAAGAAGGGCATGCGTTGCCCGTTCAGAGGTCAGTCTACTTCGTCAGCGAAGTACTGTCCGAGACCAAGATCCGCTACCCGCAAGTTCAGAAGCTGCTGTATGCTGTGATCCTGACAAGGCGGAAGTTACGACACTACTTCGAGTCTCATCCGGTAACTGTGGTGTCATCCTTCCCCCTGGGGGAGATCATCCAGTGCCGAGAGGCTTCGGGCAGGATCGCGAAGTGGGCGGTGGAAATCATGGGCGAAACAATCTCGTTCGCCCCTCGGAAGGCCATCAAGTCCCAGGTGTTGGCGGACTTCGTGGCCGAATGGGTCGACACCCAGCTGCCGACGGCTCCGATCCAACCGGAGCTCTGGACCATGTTTTTCGACGGGTCGCTGATGAAGACGGGAGCCGGCGCGGGCCTGCTCTTCATCTCGCCCCTTGGGAAGCACCTACGCTACGTGCTCCGCCTCCATTTCCCGGCGTCCAACAATGTGGCCGAGTACGAGGCTCTGGTCAACGGGTTGCGGATCGCCATCGAGCTAGGGGTCAGACGCCTCAATGCCCGTGGTGACTCACAGCTCGTCATCGACCAAGTCATGAAGAACTCCCACTGCCGCGACCCGAAGATGGAGGCCTACTGCGATGAGGTTCGGCGCTTGGAAGACAAGTTCTTCGGGCTCGAGCTCAACCACATCGCTCGACGCTACAACGAAACTGCGGACGAGCTGGCTAAAATAGCCTCGGGGCGAACGACGGTTCCCCCGGACGTCTTCTCCCGGGATCTGCATCAACCCTCTGTCAAGATCGACGACGCTCCCGAGCACGAGGCACCCTCGGCACAGCCCGAGGTACCCTCGGCACAGCCCGAGGCACCCTCGGCACAGCCCGAGGTACCCTCGGCCCCCGAGGGCGAGGCACTGGACGTCGAGGAAGGGCAGAGCGGGGCCACGCCTGATCGAGATTGGCAGGCCCCGTACCTGCAATATCTCCGCCGAGGAGAGCTACCCCTCGACCAAGCCGAGGCTCGGCGGGTAGCGCGACGCGCCAAGTCGTTCGTCTTGCTGGGCGATGAGGAGGAGCTCTACCACCGCAGCCCCTCGGGCGTCCTCCAGCGATGCATCTCCATCGCCGAAGGTCAGGAACTCCTGCAAGAAATACACTCGGGGGCTTGCGGCCATCATGCAGCACCCCGAGCCCTTGTCGGGAATGCTTTCCGGCAAGTCTTCTACTGGCCAACGGCGGTGGCTGACGCCACTAGAATTGTCCGCACCTGCGAAGGGTGCCAATTCTATGCGAGGCAGACCCGCCTGCCCGCTCAGGCTCTGCAGACGATACCCATCACCTGGCCCTTTGTTGTATGGGGTCTGGACCTCGTCGGTCCCTTGCAGAAGGCGCCCGGGGGCTACACGCACCTGCTAGTCGCCATCGACAAATTCTCCAAGTGGATCGAGGTCCGACCCCTGAACAGCATCGGGTCTGAGCAGGCAGTGGCGTTCTTCACCAACATCATCCATCGCTTCGGGGTCCCAAACTCCATCATCACCGACAACGGTACCCAGTTCACCGGCAAAAAATTCTTGGATTTTTGCGAAGATCACCACATCCGGGTGGACTGGGCCGCCGTGGCTCATCCCATGTCGAATGGGCAAGTGGAGCGTGCCAACGGCATGATTCTACAAGGGCTCAAGCCTCGGATTTACAACGACCTCAACAAGTTCGGCAAGCGATGGATGAAGGAACTGCCCTCGGTGATCTGGAGCCTGAGGACAACGCCAAGCCGGGCCACGGGTTTCACGCCGTTCTTCCTGGTCTACGGGGCTGAGGCCATCTTGCCCACTGACCTGGAATACGGCTCCCCGAGGACGAGGGCCTACAACGATCAAAGCAACCAAGCTAGCCGAGAAGAATCGCTGGACCAGCTGGAGGAGGCTCGGGACAAGGCCTTACTACGCTCGGCGCGGTACCAGCAGTCCCTGCGACGCTACCACGCCCGAGGGGTCCAGTCCTGAGACCTCCAGGTGGGCGATCTGGTGCTTCGGCTGCGGCAGGATGCCCGAGGGAGGCACAAGCTCACGCCCCCCTGGGAGGGGCCATTCGTCATCGCCAAAGTCCTGAAGCCCGGAACATACAAGCTGGCCAACAATCAAGGCGAGATCTACTGCAACGCTTGGAACATCAAACAGCTACGTCGCTTCTACCCTTAAGATGTTTTCAAGTTGTTCATATACCTCGCACCCACGCAAAAGTTTAGTCATCAAGGAAGGGTCGGCCTCGCCTCGGCAAAGCCCGACCCTCCCTCGGGGGCTAAAAGGGGGGAGACCCCCCTCTGCGTCGAATTTTTCCCTCGAAAAAAGATCTCTTTTTAGCAGAATTTCTTTCGTGCTTTTTGACTACTTCGAAAAGCGGATCCTGGAAACGACGGAGTACACGTAAGCAGCCAAGGCTGACCGAGCCGAGGGACTCCTACGCCTCCGGGATACGGATACCTCACTCATCACCTTCTGCGATAAGTAACTCGCGTTCGGATAAAGCGACTCCGTGGACCGGACAAGTCTTCACGTTCGGAAGCTCTTCTGCCAAAGTGGTCCTTCAAGCTTTCTCGACTAAGTCGGAGACAGGGCCTCATGGACGGGTGAAGGTACGCGTAAGCGGCAAGGCCGACTGAGCCGAGGGACTCCTACGCCTCCGGGATACGGATACCTCAATCATCACCTTCCGCGAGAAGCAACTCTCGCCCGCACAAACATCCCTGTTACCGACGGAAAGTCCAGATGCTCGGAATAAGGGGAAAAGAGACGCAGCTTTACAAGCGCAGCGAGGGTGTGTTTTCTGGCCTCAGCGGCCGCAGAAGGCACACGCTACAAGACGATCTGATCCTGCAGGCTCGGGTCTTCACGCTGAAGGGGGCCGTAGCACCTTCGGCATCGACGACGTCTTCAGCAAGGCCCGACCCAGCCTCGGACGACGGCGCGGTACAGGGACTTCTCCGGGAATCCGGCCCGAGCAGGCGGCTCGGCCGGCTACCCCTGGGGCCTCGGCCAACCATCTTCCAAGGGCGCTAGCCCGACCCGAGGCCTCGGCTGATCGACTCCGGCGTCGGATCTGCTGACGGACAACCCGGCTAGGCTCCGGCCAACCAGGTTCCCATTTTCGAGCCAACTCCGCCTCTGTTCGTACTGATATCGCTACCCCTGGCCTCGGCTCGTCGAAGAGCGGCCGAGGGGTCTCTTTAACTAAGCTAGAGGAGCCTCAGACAACAAGGCCGAATGAGCCGAGGGATTCCTACGCCTCCGGGATACGGATACCTCACTCGTCACCTTGACACGGGGCGACTCATGCTTGGTGAAGCGGTACAGATAATCAACAGGCGAGACTTAGTGCTCGAAAATGAGGAAAAAACACGGCTCCGTGCCGAAATTACATACATGTTCAGGCTTCGACAGCCACAATGAACATAGACACTGGCATTCAAGGTGCCATCACAAACGGAACTCCGGTTCCGTCCCCGCGGGTACGAGCGACCTCGGGCCTGTGGGGGGACGAACATCGGGAGGCTCGTCAGCAACCTCTGCAACAGCAGCCATGGTCCCGGGTGGACGCGGCCACCGGAGGGCTCTTGTTCGCGGTCCCGCTCAAGGGACGCGAACAAGCCATCAAGGCCAAAGAGCGGGCCGCTCCTAAGCGCTCCGGCAGATCCTCGCTGCCGTCCTCGCCGCGAATGCGAGGGAAAGGGCGGAATGTTGCATCCTAGCTGGACAACAACAGTTCGCCTTCCCCGGCATGACTGGAGGACGTCTCCGTCGCAGCGCGGGAGGACGATTGCCACCACCAGAAGCTGGAAGAGGAGGTGGTTCGCCAACCCGCGCAGGAGGTAGAGCCCCGGCTCGCCTCGCTCCCCGCCCCAGCGAGGATTACGAACACGCCCGATGCTGGGGACGGGATCACAGCCTGGTTTGCCTCTCCCCATCTAGGAGCTGGAGGTCACCGTCTTGGGTGACCACCGGCGGAGGGGAGCAACCAGGCTGTGTGATGAAAATCCTTGAAGCCGAACGATGGCTGAAAGGTACCAACTCCCACGGAGTTGCGTTCCTCCAACGAGGAGGCGGAAAGACGGTGGGTACCCCCCATCCGGGGGCTTGGAAGATGGAAAGACACGACGCATGAGGGAGGAAGAAGACATGGTTGCCTTCCGAAAGGGGTCGCCCTCCTTTTAAAGGCAACTCTCCCTACGTGCGCCCCCAAACGCTGCGGGCTGAGTCTTCTCCAACACGCTCCAAGGCCCACCCCTGCGACTCGGGGGCTGGGTCCCGCATGTCATGCAGACCGGCTCCGAGCAGAAGAAGCCAAACCGCTGCGCGTGGTGCGCACAACCGCCCAGCGGTTACAAGCGACCCCCCACTTTTGCCCAGACCAACGGGCGGGAGGGGCAGGCAGTCATGCAGGCGGCATGCAACCGCGCCAGGTGGACGCGCTTCTCCGACTTCTGACACGCCAGCTTGGAGGCCCAGGCCCACGCGTCACGCAACCAGCGCGCCAGTTGCTGCATGCAAGCAACCGCGCCACCACTTGTGCCACCGTCGCACCTCTTCGGTTGCGGAGCCTATGCCGCGACTCGAGGCGACCCAGCGCACGACCCAGCGGCGCCAGCCTGGCGCGACGGTCAATGCGGCCGAAAGTGGGCCGGCAGTAATGACGGTGGCAGGCGGACGGGAGCAGCAGTCACGTCGTCAGCCAGGCTCACGCCCCATCCAGGGACAGCAAGAGAGCCTCCTCCCACGGCGTGAAGACGGTGCGCCCGTAATCCGTTCCTCGAACGGCTCACGCACGCGCGACGGCCGCCCCGCCAACCACTCGCCCCGTCGCATTAACTCCGCGGCGGGACAGGCGGCGCTTCTGGCAGGAGAAGCGGACGACGCTTCGCCTTCGCCGTAACAACCGCGCCAAAAAAGGTACGCCACGTCGTTCGATTTCGTATCCTTTTCCCTTTTTCCTCTTTCTCTATCTCTTGCAACAGGGACCGGAAAAGGGGGATACCCCGAAAAGGATCCTTCCCTGTGAAGGAACCGGGCTCCGAGCCCCCCCTACTGATCAGAGGTTCGAAGGCTGGCCCTCCGAAGGGTTCAACAGTCGCCTCAGATCGCGTGGGCCCGACACCCACTACTGGTCAGGGGTTCGAAGGCCGGCCCCCCGAAGGGCTCCATGGCCGCCTCAGGCTACTCGGGCTCCGCGCCCATTACTGATCAGAGGTTCGAAGGCTGGCCCCCGAAGGGTTCACAGTCGCCTCAGACGCCGAGCGAGGGATGACCAGGGGTACGTTCGATACATAACCAAGGCTCGGGCTGCGCTCCCGAGGTACCCTAGGACATTTCCGAGACCAGCGGGAGCGATCTTGTAACGGAATCCCATCGGAGGGAGGCATCGAGCCCTCGGACCCCGTCGCCAGGGGACCGGGTCCGGCAGATCACCCGCAGGTACTTTTGGGCGTGCCTCTGGGCCCCTAGCCGACCCCCAACGAACGGGGCACGGACGTCCACTCGGATTACCCGCTTGCAGCTCACCGGAGACACCATGTTCGGTGCCCATCGAGGGTAACATGGCGCACTCCCCCCCCCTCCTCCTTGCGGAAAGGCGACGTAGGGGCGTATGCAAAAAGTCGAGTCTGTCCCTGATCGTCCTCTCGCCCTGTGCGGAGGCTCGGGGGCTGCTCTCGCAAACCCGGCTCCGGCCGAACCGTTGACAGCGTCAACATACCAGCCCGAGAACTTGGGCCCCGACCGTGCACCCGGGCTACGGCCAGTTCGCATGAGGGAACGACCAGACCAGCCGAAGCGTTACGCAAGGCATTAAGACCTCGAAGGAGTGAAACCACTCCTCCGAGGCCTCGGGGGCTACACCCGGCGGGTGCGCTCGCGCGCACCCACCGGAATAAAATGCAACCGAGGAAGGCTGGTCCCCTTGCAAAAAAGTGCGACGAAAGCCTCCAAGCGAGTGCTAACACTCCCTTCGAGGCTCGGGGGCTACTGTCGGGGACCATAATTAGGGGTACCCTCAAGACGCCTAATTCTCAGCTGGTAACCCCCCATCAACATAAAGCTGCAGAGGCCTGATGGGTGCGATTAAGTCAGGGATCAGTCCATACGAGTGACTCGATCATGCTTCACCCGAGCCTAGCCTCGGACTCGGGCAGCCGACCTCGAGGGACTTCCGTCTCGCCCGAGGCCCCCCTTTTAACGGCGGACACATCTCCGGCTCGCCCGAGGCCTTGGCTTCGCTAAGAAGCAACCCTGACTAAATCGCCGCACCGACTGACCGAGTTGCAGGGGCATTTAACGCAAAGGTGGCCTGACACCTATATCCTGACGCGCGCCCCCCGGCAGAGCCGAAGTGACCGCCGTCACTCCGCTGCTCCACTGACCGGTCTGACAGAAGGACAGCACCGCCTGCGCCACTCCGACTGCGGTGCCACTCGGCAGAGTGAGTCCGACAGGCAGTCAGGCCTCGCCAGGGGCGCCATAGGGAACTCCGCTCCGCCCGACCCCAGGGCTCGGACTCGGGCTAAGACCCGGAAGACGGCGAACTCCGCTCCGCCCGACCCAGGGCTCGGACTCGGGCTAAGACCCGGAAGACGGCGAACTCCGCTCCGCCCGACCCCAGGGCTCGGACTCGGGCTAAGACCCGGAAGACGGCGAACTCCGCTCCGCCCGACCCCAGGGCTCGGACTCGGGCTAAGACCCGGAAGACGGCGAACTCCGCTCCGCCTGACCCCAGGGCTCGGACTCGGGCTAAGACCCGGAAGACGGCGAACTCCGCTCCGCCCGACCCCAGGGCTCGGACTCGGGCTAAGACCCGGAAGACGACGAACTCCGCCTCGCCCGACCCCAGGGCTCGGACTCGGGCTCGGCCCCGGAAGACGACGAACTCCACCTCGCCCGACCCCAGGGCTCGGACTCCGCCCTGGCCTCTGCCGAACGACTTCCGCCTCGCCCGACCCAGGGGCTTGGACTCGGCCTCGGCAACAGAAGACAGATTCGACCCCAGCTTCGGAGGAGCCCCCATGTCGCCCGGCCTCGGGCGCGGGCCCGCCACGTCAACAGGGAGCGCCATCACCACTCTACCCCGAGCCGACTCGGGCCGCAGAGAACAAGACCGGTGTCCCATCTGACCAGCTCCGCCAGATAGGCAATGATGGCGCCTCCCAAGCTCTATGACGGCGGCGGCTCTCAGCTCTCTTACGGAAGCAGGTGGACGTCAGCAAGGACTCGACCGCTCCGACAGCTGTCCTTCCGCCAAGCTCCGTTGCTCCTCCGACAGCCACGACATCATGCCAGCAGGGTGCCAAGATCTCTCCGGCTGCCACATTGGCATGTACTTAGGGCGCTAGCTCTCTCTCCGCTAGACACGTAGCACTCTGCTACACCCCCCATTGTACACCTGGATCCTCTCCTTACGACTATAAAAGGAAGGACCAGGGCCTTCTTAGAGAAGGTTGGCCGCGCGGGACCGAGGACGGGACAGGCGCTCTCTTGGGGCCGCTCGCTTCCCTCACCCGCGTGGACGCTTGTAACCCCCTACTGCAAGCGCACCCGACCTAGGCGCGGGACGAACACAAAGGCCGCGGGACTTCCACCTCTCTCACGCCCATCTCCGGCCACCTCGCCTCTCCCCCTTCGCGCTCGCCCACGCGCTCGACCCATCTGGGATGGGGCACGCAGCACACTCACTCGTCGGCTTAGGGACCCCCCGGTCTCGAAACGCCGACAAGTTCAGCTCTATCAAAATCTACCAAGTATAGCTGACCCTCCAACACTCCCTTAAATGCTATTGAATCATCACTTCTTCTAAAGACAGTGACACCTACATTAGTGAAAAGACAGTTGTAACCCATTTTGCATAATTGAGATACAGAAAGCAAATTGTAATCTAATGAATCTACAAGAAAAACATTGGAAATAGAATGGTCAGGAGATATAGCAATTTTACCCAATCCTTTGACCAAACCTTGGTTTCCATCCCCGGATGTGATCGCTCGTTGGGGATCTTGGTTTTTCTCGTAGGAGAACATCTTCTTCTCCCCTGTCATGTGGTTTGTGCACCCGCTGTCGATGATCCAGCTTGAGCCCCCGGATGCATAAACCTACAAAACAAGTTTAGTTGTTGACTTTAGGTACCCAAACGATTTTGGGTCCTTTGGCATTAGAAACAAGAACTTTGGGTACCCAAACACAAGTCTTGGAGCCCTTGTGTTTGCCCCCAACAAACTTGGCAACTACCTTGCCGGATTTGTTAGTTAAAACATATGATGCATCAAAAGTTTTGAATGAAATATCATGATCATTTGATGCACTAGGAGTTTTCCTTTTAGGCAACTTAGCATGGGTTGGTTGCCTAGAGCTAGATGTCTCACCCTTATACATGAAAGCATGGTTAGGGCCAGAGTGAGACTTCCTAGAGTGAATCCTCCTAATTTTGCTCTCGGGATAACCGGCAGGGTACAAAATGTAACCCTCGTTATCCTGAGGCATGGGAGCCTTGCCCTTCACAAAATTAGACAATCTTTTAGGAGGGGCATTAAGTTTGACATTGTCTCCCCTTTGGAAGCCAATGCCATCCTTGATGCCAGGGTGTCTCCCATTATAAAGCATACTACGAGCAAATTTAAATTTTTTCATTTTCTAAGTTATGCTCGGCAATTTTAGCATCTAATTTTGCTATATGATCATTTTGTTGTTTAATCAAGGACATGTGATCATGAATAGCATTAATATCAACATCTCTACATCTAGTACAAATAGATACATGCTCAACGATAGATGTAGAGGGTTTGCAAGATTTTAATTCTATAACCTTAGCATGTAATATATCGTTTTCACTTCTAAGGTTAGAAATAGTAACATTGTAAACATCAAAATCTTTAGCCTTAGCAAGCAATTTCTCATTTTCAACTTTAAGGCTAGCAAGGGAAATGTTCAATTCTTCAATCCTAGCAAGTAAATCATCATCATTATTTCTAGGATTGGTAATTGAAACATTACAAACATGAGAATCAACCTTAGCTAATAAATTGGCATTTTCATTCCTAAGGTTATCAATAGTTTCATGGCAAGAGCTTAGCTCACTAGAAAGTTTTTCACATTTTTCTACTTCTAGAGCGTAAGCATTTTTGACCTTAACATGCTTCTTATTTTCTTTAATAAGGAAGTCCTCTTGGGTGTCCAAGAGATCATCCTTCTCATGAATAGCACTAACCAATTCATTAAGTTTCTCTTTTTGTTGCATGTTGAGGTTGGCAAAAAGAGTGTGTAAGTTGTCTTCCTCATCACTAGCATTTTCATCACTAGAAGACTCATATCTAGTGGAGGATTTAGATTTAACCTTCTTCTTTTTGCCGTCCTTTGCCATGAGGCACTTGTGGCCGACGTTGGGGAAGAGAAGGCCTTTGGTGACAGCAATGTTGGCGGCATCCTCGTCGTCGGAGGAGTCGCTAGAGCTTTCGTCGGAGTCCCACTCCCGACAAACATGGGCATCGCCGCCCTTCTTCTTGTAGTACCTCTTCTTCTCCTTTCTTCTCCCCTTCTTGTCGTCGCCCCTGTCACTATCACTAGATAATGGACATTTAGCAATGAAATGACCGGGCTTACCACATTTGTAGCACACTTTCTTGGAGCGGGGCTTGTAGTCTTTCCCTCTCCTTTGCTTGAGTATTTGACAGAAGCTCTTGATGATGAGCGCCATCTCCTCGTTGTCGAGCTTGGAGGCGTCGATGGGTGTTCGACTTGGAGTAGCCTCCTCCTTCTTTTCTTCTGTTGCCTTGAATGCGACGGGTTGTGCCTCGGGTGTGGAGGAGGTGCCTTGCTCGATGATTTTCTTTGAGCCTTTAATCATTAGCTCAAAGCTCACAAATTTTCCTATAACCTCCTCGGGAGACATTAGTATATATCTAGGATCACCTCGAATTAATTGAACTTGTGTAGGGTTAAGAAATACGAGGGATCTAAGAATAACCTTGACCATCTCATGGTCATCCCATTTTTCGCTCCCGAGGTTGCGCACTTGGTTCACCAAGGTCTTCAAGCGGTTGTACATAGCTTGTGGATCCTCCCCTTGGTGAAGCATAAATCGACCGAGCTCCCCCTCGATCGTCTCCCTCTTGGTGATCTTTGTCACCTCGTCTCCCTCGTGCGCGGTCTTGAGTACGTCCCAAATTTCCTTCGCACTTTTTAACCCTTGCACCTTATTATACTCCTCTCGACTTAGAGAGGCGAGAAGTATAGTGGTGGCTTGGGAGTTAAAGTGGTGAATTTGGGCCACCTCGTCCGAGTCGTAGTCTTCATCCCCTACGGATGGTACCTGTACACCAAACTCAACAACATTCCATATGCTTGTGTGGAGTGAGGTTAGATGATGCCTCATTTTGTCACTCCACATATTATAATCTTCACCGTCAAAAACCGGTGGTTTGCCTAATGGAACGGAGAGTAGAGGAGTACGTTTTGAAATGTGGGGATAGCGTAGGGGGATCTTACTATACTTTTTGCGCTATTGGCGCTTAGAAGTTACGGACGGCGCATCGGAGTCGGAGGTCGATGGTGATGAAGAGTCGGTCTCGTAGTAGACCACTTTCCTCATCCTCTTGTGCTTGTCGCTTCTCCGATGCGACTTGTGGGAAGAGGATTTCTTCTCCTTCCCTTTCCCTTTGTTGGAGGAGTTCTTCTTCTCCTCCTCCTTCTTGGTGCGGGACTCTTCCGATGAAGTGCTCCCATGACTCGTAGTGGGCTTGTCGCCGGTCTCCATCTCCTTCTTGGCGTGTTCTCCCGACATCACTTCGAGCGGTTAGGCTCTATAATGAAGCACCAGGCTCTGATACCAATTGAAAGTCGCCTAGAGGGGGGGTGAATAGGGCGAAACTGAAATTCTCAAAAATAATCACAATTACAAGCCGGGTTAGCGTTAGAAATATAACCGAGTCCACGAGATAGGGTGCAAAACAAATCGCAAGCGAATAAGGAGTGAGACACGTGGATTTGTTTTACCGAGGTTCGGTTCTTGCAAACCTACTCCTCGTTGAGGTGGTCACAAAGACCGGGTCTCTTTCAACCCTTTCCCTCTCTCAAACGGTCCCTTGGACCGAGTGAGCTTTTCTTCTCAATCACTTGGAACACAAAGTTCCCACAAAGACCACCACAAGATTGGTGTCTCTTGCCTCAATTACAAGTGAGTTTGATCGCAATGAAGAATCAAAGAAAGAAGAAAGCAATCCAAGCGCAAGAGCTTGAAAGAACACAAGCAAATCTCTCTCACTAGTTACTAGGGCGTTTGTGGAGTTTGGAGAGGATTTGATCACTTGGGTGTGTCTAGAATTGAATGCTAGAGCTCTTGTAAGTAGTAGAAGTGGGAAAACTTGGATGCCTTGAATGTGGGGTGGTTGGGGGTATTTATAGCCCCAACCACCAAACTAGCCGTTTGGTGGAGGCTGTCTGTCGTATGGTGCACCGGACAGTCCGGTGCACACCGGACATGTCCGGTGCGACAGCCACATCACCCGGCCGTTAGGGTTCCGACCGTTGGAGCTCTGACTGCTGGGATCGCCTGGATGTCCGGTGGCGCACCAGACATGCACTGTAGAGTGTCCGGTGCGCCAGCATGGGCGTGCCTGACTTCTGCGCGCGCTGGCGCGCATTTAATGCGCTACAGGTAGCCGTTGGCGCCTGAAGTAGCCGTTGCCCCGTAGTTACACTGGACAGTCCGGTGTACACCGGACATGTCCGGTGAATTATAGCGGAGCAGCCGATGCGAATTCCCGAAGCTGACGAGTTCAGAGCCGCGACCTCTTGGAGCACCGGACACTGTCCGGTGTACACCGGACAGTCCGGTGAATTATAGCGCGCCGGCTCTGAAAATTCCCGAAGGTGCGAAGTTCAGCTTGGAGTTCCCTGGTGCACCGGACACTGTCCGGTGGCGCACCGGACAGTCCGGTGCGCCAGACCAGGGTCCCTTCGGTTGTCCCTTTGCTCCTTTGTTTGAACCCAATTCTTGGTCTTTTTATTGGTTAAGTGTGAACCTTTAGCACCTGTATAACTTATTCACTAGAGCAAACTAGTTAGTCCAATTATTTGTGTTGGGCAATTCAACCACCAAAATCATTTAGGAAATAGATGTAAGCCTAATTCCCTTTCAGTCGCGAGTACGCTCCCCAAAAACATGATCGCCCACACACCCGTGCAAGTGTACCTCTGCGGACGAAGATTTCGGAGGTCTGCTCTCTCACTCTCTCTCTCAGAGAAGGTGGGACGGGATGTGCTGTTTGTAATGCGGCTGAGACTTGTACGTCTAACCGGAAGAGTGTCCTCCTCCTCCATTCATAACTCAGGCAGAGAGAGGGGAGAAGGGAAACAGACAGTAAAGGCTGCGCCATTAGAACTAGAAATCGATGAGTAACCGACGTCTGTTACTAGCCATAAGACAGGAAACAGATGGTCATCACTGCATTCAAAATGCGCAACCGTTTGGAAGGAATATTCGGACCAAGGTTCGATCTACCACGAGCTACGAGCAACGGGCCTCGGCCACGGCCACGACCACGGCTCGGCCTGGCCCGGCCGGCGGCAGCGGTGGCGGCTGGCGCGCGCACGTGTGGCAGTCCTTCATCTTTTTCTCAACTTCTCAATAGATACAACAATGGTCCACCTATTTAAGTTGATTGGTTTGTCCCTTGAACTTCCAATATGATACTAAATTATTAGTACACCATAGCATTAAAGTGAACCATTAGCATTGATTATGCACTGTCCGGTGCACACGTAGACAACGAAGGTGTGGAGCTTCCAAATGAAGCTCCAAGGGCTCCTAGGCCCCTTGGGGCTATAAAAGGACCCTTAGGCGTCATGGAGCAACACACCAAGCATGCCTAGAGCACGCTACAACTCTGAGACTCCACGACCATGCTATTTGAAGTGTTTGAGAGATTTGAGCGCGTTTTTGAGCTGTAACTTTGTCGTTCTTATTCTTGCGCTCTCTTCTTTGGTTGTGTGCGTGTTGTTGCTGTGATTGTGCTCTTGTATGTGTAGCGTACTCCCTTCTTATTCTAAGTTTGATTGTGATCATTTACACATCAAAATGTAAATACAAAGAATAATGCCCTTGACTAACTTTTAGTAGCGGTCATAGCCAAGAACCGATAGTATAGAGGGACCATTAATATCATCTCAGGTCTAGAATCGGTACTAAAAGGTGGTAAGTACCAGTTCAAGCCAAGAACCAATACTAAAAGGTCTATCTATACTACTAGTCGTGGCAATTGGGACTAAAGATTGAGGCCTTTAATCTTGGATGCCTAGTACCGATTCAGTAGACGGTACTGTAGACGGTTTCCAATCAGTATAGATGTCCCTTTCTCCACTAATGACAGGAACATAAACATGAATTAGGAAAATAATAAAACAATTGGAATATTTGAACCGATGGAAACTAGGATAATAGCAAAAATCCTAAATGCAAGTCCATCATGCATCTTCCTTTACTTTGAAAGAACATGACATCACATGCTCACCACCGACACAACTCCGAACCCTAATTAAGGAACAAAGCAAACTTAAGAGCTAGCACTTAGTAATCAAGAACCTATTTTATAAGTACTCAGATATACTTCAGACATGGTCTGAATTTTCAATCGTCACATTTCATATAATTGGACTGAATTTCTGACTATACCCCACTGTTTTATTCACAACTCTAAATCTGCTTAAAGAATTAGGGCAAACAAATGCATTTCAAAAATCTACAGAAAACGTACTAGAACTTTTGTTTCTATGACCAGGGAAAATTCTAACTCTTAATAGATCAAAAAAAACTGAAAGATCTTGCACACGAAAATTTTAGTCAGACAGCAGGACAAATAAAACACCATTTTGGCCGTCTCTTTTAAACCTTTTAACCCGATTTGAGTCATTCGTCGCCGATTTTCCCCAAAAAAAATCATCGGATAATAATTCAGTTTAATTCATGCGTGCTCTTGCCTATAGAGGATGGGATTAATTATAGATTACTCTTGATGGCAAAAACATGAATTCGAAAAGGATTAAAAAATATTTATGAAACCCAAGGCTTTTTCCCTCTCTTTTTTTCTAATATTGTTTTACCTGGCTTCCTGAAGCAACAATCATGTACCGTCAGCAGCTTTGGTGTGTCTGCTCACCGCCATCAACTAAGCACCTACAGCAGTTTTACATTAGAGCACGGACAAAATCTCGAGGGTGCATGGTCTACATGGCAGCAGCCACAAGAGTCAAGATGAAGACCAGAAAAAGTTGAGCAAATAGCCAACTAGCCAAGGAGAATCCGTGCTGGGCGAAGCAAAATCAGCGGCTACATGAACAAAGTTGGGAGAAAAAAAAAGTCAAACAAGAGATGGCCGCGGATGGTAGAAAAAGATCGGTTTGCCTTTTTCTTTCCCCCTTGCCGATAACAAAAGGAACCCTGAGAAGAATCCAATGGTGAGTGGCCCAAACAAAAAGTTCGACTTGACATCAGCACAGAAAATCGATTAAACTTTCGACGTTTATATATCAACTAGTATATGCTCGTGCGTTGCTACGAATTCAATATAATAAAAATACATTAATATACAAAAACACTAATTGTTATTCTATATTTTTGTTAATATCACTAAAAACAGATGTTTACATACCTTGCAAACATAAAAATAGAACACACTTTCATCAAATTAAAAATAACAATAACAATGTTAAATATAAATATTAGCAGCCTCACAAGATTATAACAGTTATCTACAAGAAATTTTATCTGAAATTCGGGCAACATGCACAACCTCAGCAGTATAAAGAAGTATAATAAAATTCTGGTGATAATGTTTGGCCAAAACAACCATGTATACACATGTTCTGAAGTTTAATAACAGATAAAATTTAGATCTTGTTTTGGTGACCTATAATGAACAAAACAATTGAACTACTACATAACAGCTTGAAGACTGTTGCATGTTTATCCAAAGGTTTATATTTTGAGTCACACCGAACATGCTACAGACCATAGACACAATTCCAACGGCGCATTATACAATAATCTGTCAGATCGCTTGGAGTTGGTGGTCAAGAAAAGTTGTCTGATGACTGGCACACGACACTGATAATTTCTTTCTTGTTTCTTAAAGCTGCTCCTCGAGTCTTCTTCATAAGCTTTGAATGACTCGTATAAGGCTGCTGCATTAGATAACTTTTGGCCTTTCTTTTCCCATTTCGGAAACAACATGCAAAACAAAATCAGAAGTATAAGCCTGAGTTGTAGACTGTGCACTTACCAAACTATTATTTGCCAAGGGCCCAAGCTCTATATTTCAGAATCACAATTCCAAACATTGTAAGAGAAACACAAAACTGATCAAAACTTGATGCTAATTCACTTTTCATGCAAGGACCAGAGATTGCTGAACAAAACTTCTAGAAACTACAAATATGAGATTGTTGGGGACTTGTTCTCAAATGCTATGAGTTAAGAACAAGGCAACACAAAATGTTAAAGGTTAATACCCTTCATCCTTTGAAGCATTATCTCCCTTAGGATATAATGATCTTCAGACGAAGGTCATGAAGGACATACCTTCATTGCAGTTTATGTTAATGAGAGAAGAAGCATATGAAATATAAGAGACAATATAAATAATCATATGACATTATTGATATATCTTTATTATATTATTATGAATAAGCAGAAACAATATCGAATTACATTTGTACCTTCGGCTTGACAGAAGGCTAAATACCAAGCATGACGCACGAGTGAATACAAATCAGCGTGAACAGTACGGGGGTACTGTTCACCTATTTATAGGCACGGGACGCAGCTCGGTCAGAATTACATTTATGTCCTTGATGACTAATTACAATCATGACACAAATCATCATGGACTGATCAGTCTTTTCCTCTTTAAGTCGGTGCAGCCCTTCGTCTCAAGGCATGTCGCTTATGCTGAAGCTCCCTCGATCGTAGCTTCGGCGTGTACCTTCGCGCTGTGTTTGATTATACTCTAATCTTTCGAAGGTGCTTCTTCTTAAAGGACCTTCGGCGACGAAGCAGGCCCCCAACAGTAGCCCCTTCGCGGTGCTAGATCGTTTTTCGTAACGAGCTTGATCCGTGAAAAATCTTCAAGGCTTCGGAATGCCGAAGGTCCGAAAAACACCTTCCCTGATCTCGTTGCCGAGAAACGATTAAAGTATTTCGGGCGCGAGGTGGGCCACCATACAACGGGGTAGTGGTCCACCGTTCAGCGGGTGCGGGCGACTTGGCGATTCACCTTCCCACCTGCAGCACTATATAAGCAGACGGGTAGATGTGAAGTTACCACAGCATTCATTGCCATTGCACTATTGTGCTGTTGAAAAATTTGACCATAGCCAAAGCTTTTTCACCGCATTCTCGAGCGAACCGTCACTTTGAATTAGCTTCGTCAAAAGAGGGAGCTTCGTCAAAACTGTAAAAAACATCAGCTTCGTAAAAACTACAAAAGATCCATCAGATGGCCAGAGTACGCTCGACTGCGAGGGTGACCCGTGAAGGAGACGAGACTGAAGCCACTGAGACAGCTCCAATCTCCGAAGCCATGAGACAATCGGGGTTAGTTGTGACGGAGGGAGCCATTGAAGAAGGTGCACCTGCTGCCGAAGCTGAACAAGCTGATGTTGAGGAAGAAAATGCTGATGAAGAAGAAGAAGATTATAGCATTTTGATCCCATCAAAACCCAGCCACTTGGATTTTGAAAACTCTACTGTGTCTGAAGCTGATATGCCAATGATGATAAAACTGGGCTACTTCGGAGAAGCTGAGAAGAAGCTTATTCATTTTGCTGGAGAAGAAACCACTCCAAAGCCGAAGGATGACGAAGTAGTGGTTTTCAAAAGCTTTTTCAGGGCAGGATTGCGGTTTCCCTTGAACGAGATGATTGGAGAAGTTTTGGATAATTTCAAGATTTTTCTTCATCAGCTGACTCCTAATGACATCGTTAGGCTCAGCATCTTCATCTGGGCCCTTCGAAGCCAAGGGATGGACCCGAATGCTGAAGCTTTCTGCTGAGTACATGAATTGAATTACCAAACGAAGGCCAGAGAAGACGGGCTACATGAAAATTTTGGTTGTTATAACTTCGCGTTTCGCAAGGATACGAAGGCTCCGGTCCTCAGCTATCGCACCAAGTGGCCAACTGGCTGGAAGAGTGAGTGGTTTTACATTAAGCCTGATGAGAAGAAAAGGGGGAAACTGATGACGATGGTGATGAGCCCGCTGTCCTTAAGCTTCGGGATGACCAGACCCTTGTGCAACATGAAGCCAGGGTCAGCATGCCCGCTGGTGAAAGTCGCCTAGAGGGGGGGTGAATAGGCAAATCTGAAATTTATTAAGTTTAAGCACAACTACAAGCCGGGGTTAGCGTTAGAAATATAATCGAGTCCGAAAGAGAGGGCGAAAACAAATCACAAGCGAATAAGAGCGGATGACACGGTGATTTGTTTTACGGAGGTTTGGTTCTTGCAAACCTACTCCCCGTTGAGGTGGTCACAAAGACCGGGTCTCTTTCAACCCTTTCCCTCTCTCAAACGGTCACCTAGACCGAGTGAGCTTCTCTTCTCAATCAAACGGGACACTAAGTCCACTACAAGGACCACCACAACTTGGGGTCTCTTGCTTTGATTACAATGATCTTGGGAACAAGAATAGAGGAAGAAGAAAAGTGATCCAAGCGCAAGAGCTTAAAAGAACACAAAAGTCTCTCTCTCTAGTCACTAATTTGTTTGGAGTGATTTCGGACTTGGGAGAGGATTTGATCTCTTTGTTTGTGTCTTGGAATGAAGTCTAGAGCTCTTGTATGAGGTTTGATGGCTAAAACCTTGGATGCATTGAAGTGTGGTGGTTGGGGGGTATTTATAGCCCCAACCACCAAAATGACCGTTGGTGAAGGCTTCTGTCGTATGGCGCACCGTACAGTCCGGTGCGCCATCGGACACTGTCCGGTGCGCCAGCCACGTCACCAGGCCGTTGGGTTCCGACCGTTGGAGCTTCTGACAACGGGGCCACCGGACAGGTCCTGTTCACTGTCCGTTGCGCCTTGTGGCGTCTGCTCTGACTTCTGCGCGCGCAGTTGCACTATTCACTGTTCACTGTAGCGTTGCAAACGATCGTTGGCGTTTGTAGCCGTTGCTCCGCTTGGCACAACGGACAATCCGTGGCTACACCGGACAGTCTGGTGAATTATAGCAGAGCGGCCTCCCCGAATTCCCGAAGGTGGCGAGTTTGGAGTTGAGTTCCCTGGTGCACCGGACACTGTCCGGTGCGCCAGACCAGGGCTGCCTTTCGGTTGTCTTTTGCTCTATTTATTTGAACCCTTTCTTGGACTTGTTATTGGTTTGTGTCACACCCGGTTTTAAAAGGCAAACCGAATGCAAACCATGTACGTGCCAGGATCAGTTATTCACGTACACAGCAGTTACATAATATGGACATCATCACACAGTGCTCAAAATAGTATTAAAAGGGAAATAATAGTCGATTACATCGTACGTCTGAGACGTCCATATAGTTCTTACAATAAATCAAAGTGCGGAAAAGAAACGTAGATAACGCGGCCTTCACAGGCAGCCGACTGGGGGTTGCCGCTAACCCACACCTAGAACTCGTCGTAGTCTTGGAACTCCTGGAAGTCTCCTTCCACAGCTTCATCTTCGCCTGAGCAGTGGTTGCAATGCTGACAACCTGGGGGGGGGTTTGGTGTGTAGAGCAAGGGTGAGTACACATCAGCATACTCAGCAAGTATCCTGTTTGGCTGTAGTGGACTAGCTTTATGTGGGGATAAGTCAAGCAGTTGCTTTTAGTTGGTCAGGTTATTACTTACTAGTAGAAAGCCAGGTTTTAACATTAACCCAAGTTATTAGCCCAATGTATCCTTTCCAAACGGAAAGAATACCACTTACCAATACCATAATCGTAATCAGAACCATCAATCTCATTGTCACCTGTACCAAAGTATCTCTGATCAAGTATCACTAATCTCTGGAGCTCCCTTGGCCGCTCATAACCGCGAGCACGGCTGATATATCAGTTTCATAACACTCTGCAGAGGTTGTGCACTTTACCCACAAGCCGTGATTCCCTCTCTGGCCTGGGCTTGCAAGACCCTTATTCACTCCCGAGGTGAATGGCCAAGGATTCACTACGAAGCCTTTACAAAGATTCCCCGGGGCTGTAGCCACCCGTTAGGTTTCCTAAATGTACCGCACTCCTCCCCAAGGGACAAATCAACCTTGGCAGAGCGAGTCGCATACACCGAGCCCCATTGACGGCACGACGGCGAAGCGAACTACACCCCGGATCCTCTAATTATTCAGCTAAGGGCACCCCATTCCACCCTCATGGTTGCACTGTTTTCCCGGGCGGTCATCCATTGAACAGGTCCTTACGGAGAGGCACTCGAGAAACCGCTCGAGTCCCCTTAAATGCCACAAGTATAATCATAAATAAGAACGGGAAAACAGCGTATCATAGATAACCACATCATGTTCATTGATTAAAGTTGAGCAATAGCATCAAACTAAGCAGTAATAATCCGACCCAAATAGGTAAACAAGGACATGGATAACAAAAAGCTAGTCAATCCTTAGGTATAAATGTGTGATGCGGGAGGTGAATTAAAGAATGATTAGGACAGAGATAGGTCAAAGGACACTTGCCTCCACCAACCGACTGCTGCTCAGGGGCTTCTCCTGCGAATTCCTCGGGCTCTTCGACCGGATCGTTCTCTATGCGAGCGCAAACATACATACATCCATCCACATATTTAATACAAAAGAACAGTACACCATACAAGGGAACAAGTAAAGCGAATATGCATCAAGTATGACATTCCATATCGCATTCATTATGGTTAGAAAGAAACGGGGAAAGGGTCTCGCAGGGGGTTAAAGTTTTATGCCCTAATGATTAGTTACAACTGGTTCTTGACAAAAGAATTCTGTTATATACACTAATGGAAACTTAGTCATTTTAAGTTGATCAACATTGAACGAGATAAACAGTTAATCACATGAATCAACTAGCATAACGGAATTTTAAATTAAACTTCCTATTTCAATAACATGAACAATGATTAACCTACCTAAAATAAAGTAACTAGGATCACAGAAAGTAAATAAAATAAAATATAAAAAAAATAAAAAAACAGGGGGGGGGGCGGTTGAACCGGCCCTAGGGCGGTTGAACCGGCCGGGGCTGGGCGGCTGAGCTGGGGCGCGGCCAAGGCTGGCCAGCGGCCGGCTGGGCGGCCAGGCGGGGGCTGGGGCGCGCGGCCAGGGGCGGCCGTGGCCGGCTGGGGCCAGGGCGGCGCGGCAGCGGCCGGCTGGGGGCGCGGCCAAAGCGGCCAGGCCAGGGCGGCCAGGCGGCCGGGCTGCCGAGGAGAGAGGAGGGGGAGGGGAGAGGGAGGGAGGAGGGAGAGAGGGAGGAGGGGGGCTCACCGGCGAGGGGCGGCCGACGGCGAGGGCGGCGGCCGGCGCTAGGGCAGGGGGGTAGGGGCGGCGGCGGCTTAGGGTGGGGGAGAGAAAATGAGAGAAAATGAGAGGGAGGGAGAGAGAATTGGGGAAAAAGGGGAGGTGGGGGGGGGGGCGGTTGGGCCTTTTTGGGCCCAAAAGGGGGCGCAAGGGGCGGCTGGGCCGGCCGGGGTCGGCCCACGGCGCGGGAGAGAGAGAAAAAGAGGAGAGAGAAAAAGAGAGAGAAAAAGAAAGAAAAGATCTTCTCCTCATTTTCGAAATCCGATCTTTCTACATGAATGCATTTGCACTTTCAAACAATCAAAGAATGCATAGTTCGGCATGGTGCATCAAACAACATAAAACAGTTTTATGGTTTTCTTACACGGGAATTCCAAACTGAATCCCGCTAACTTTGGAAAAGGTCAAGGTCTAGCGAGGGCAAAAAGAAAAAGAAAAGGTAACGCCCGAATTTGGCGAGTAAAGAAAAGAAAAAAATTCAACTGCAAAATTCGGGGCGTTACAAACCTATCCCCCTTAAAAGAATCTCGCCCTCGAGATTCAGGGCTGGCTAGCAAAGAGCTCTGGGTACTTGGCCACTAGATCATCTTCACGCTCCCAGGTTGCTTCTTCCTCAGAGTGGTGATTCCATCTGACTTTGCACATTCTAATGGTCTTCCTTCAGGTGACTCTGTCTGCAATCTCAAGGATCTGAGCTGGCTTCTCAACATAGGTCAAGTCCTCCTGGACCTCAAGACCTTCCACTGGCAACTGCTCTTCTGGCACACGCAAGCACTTCTTCAACTGAGACACATGAAAGACATCATGCACAGAAGACAAATTCTCTGGCAGGCTGAGCTGATAAGCCACTTCTCCACGCTTTGAGAGGATCTGGTACGGACCAATGTAGCGGGGTGCTAGCTTGCCTTTCACTCCGAATCTTCTGACTCCTCTGATCGGTGACACTTTCAGATAGACAAAGTCTCCGACTTCAAAACTCAGCTCTCTTCTTCTTGTGTCTGCATAGCTTCGCTGCCTCGATTGCGCTATCTTCAGATTCTCTCGGACCATCTTGATGTTCTCTTCGGCTTCAAGCAGAATGTCTGGCCCAAACACTTGCTTCTCTCCAGGCTGATCCCATTGCAACGGAGTTCTACAACTCCTTCCATAAAGCGCTTGAAACGGTGACATCTTCAAACTGGCCTGGTAACTGTTGTTATAGGAAAACTCTGCATAAGGCAATCGCTTGTCCCATCCGGACTGATCTTGCAACGCACAGGCTCTCAACATATCTTCGAGAATTTGATTGGTCCTTTCAGTCTGGCCATCTGTCTGCGGGTGATAAGCTGAACTGAAATTCAGATGTGTGCCCAAGGCTTCATGCAACTGCTGCCAGAAATGAGAGGTGAACTGCGTTCCTCTGTCTGACACTATCTTCTTTGGCACACCATGAAGACAAATGATCCGAGACATATACAACTCTGCCAATACTGCACTGTTGTAGCTGGTCTTGACAGGTATGAAGTGGGCTGACTTGGTCAAACGGTCCACCACTACCCAAATAGAATCGTAGCCAGCTCGAGTGCGAGGCAATCCGACTATGAAATCCATACCAATTTCATCCCATTTCCACTAAGGGATCTGCAACGGTTGCAACAATCCAGCTGGTCTCTGGTGCTCTGCCTTAATTCTTCGACAACTATCGCACTTAGCCACATGCTCTGCGATTTCCCTCTTCATTCCGTACCACCAGAATTTCTTCTTCAGATCCTGATACATCTTCTCACTACCAGGGTGAATCGAATAGGCTGTCTCATGAGCTTCCTTGAGAATCAACTCCCGAATAGACTGGACATTGGGAACACATAAGCGGTCTTTGAACCATATCACGCCTTCAGCATCTTCTCGAAAATCTTTGCCTCTGCCATCTAGAATCAATCGCCGAATCTCACTGATCTTTTCATCATTCTTCTGCGCTTCTTTGATTTCTCGCTCCAAGGTTGTAACGCCCCGAATTTTGCAGTTGAATTTTTTCTTTTCTTTACTCGCCAAAATTCGGGCGTTACCTTTCCCTTTTCTTTTTTCCCTCGCTAAACCTTGACCTTTTCCAAAGTTCTAGCGGGATTCGGTTTGGAATTCCCGTGTAAGAAAAACCCTAAATACTTTATGTTGTTTGATGCACCATGCCGAACCTTGCATTTCTTTTGATTGCCTTGAAAGTGCAAATGCATTCATGTAGAAGGATCGGATTTCGAAAATGTTTTCTTTCTCTTTTCTCTCTCTTTCTCTCTCCTCCTTTTTTCTCTCTCCCGCGCCGTGGGCCGACCCCGGCCGGCCCAGCCGCCCCTGCGCGCCCCCCCTGGGCCCAATAGGCCCAGCCGCCCCCCCCCTCTCTTTCCCTTATCCCCTAACCCTCTCCCTCTCCCCCCCTCATTTTCTCCCTCCCCACCTAGGCCGCCGCCCCTACCCCCTACCCACCCCCTGCCCTAGGTAGCCGCCGCCGCCCCCTGCTTGCCGCGCCGCCCCCTGCCGCCGGCCGCCCCTCGCCGTCGATCCCCGACGCCGGTAAGCCCCCCCTCCTCCCTCTCTCCTCCCTCCCCCATCCCCTCTCCCCTTTCCCCATGGCCGGTTCGGCCGCCTCCCTGCCCCGCCGGTTCGGCCGCCTCCCTGCCCCGCCGGTTCGGCCGCCCCGCCCCCCGGCTCGGCCGCCCCCTGCGCCGCCCCCTGCCCCGCCGGTTCGGCCGCCTCCCTGCCCCGCCGGTTCGGCCGCCCCGCCCCCCGGCTCGGCCGCCCCCTGCGCCGCCCCCTGCCCCCCCGGCTCGGCCGCCCCCTGCGCCGCCCCCTGCCCCGCCGGTTCGGCCGCCCCGCCCCCCTGCTCGGCCGCCCCCCCTGCGCCGCCCGCGCCCGCGCCCCGCCTAGGGCCGGTTCAACCGCCCTAGGGCCGGTTCAACCGCCCCCCCCCTTTTTTCTGTTTTTTTTATTTTTTTTTATTTTATTTTATTTACTTTCTGTAATCATAATTACTGTATTTTAAGTAGGCTAATCACTGTTCATGCTATGGGAAAATAGGAAGTTTAATTTAAAATTCCGTTATGTTATTGATTCACGTAGTTAATTGTTTACCCTGTGCAATGTTGATCAACTAAAAGTGATTAGGTTTCCATCAGTATATATAAATTTATGTAACAGAATTCTTTTGTTAAAAACCAATTGTGTCATTAGTGCATAAGATTTAACCCCCTGCGAGACCTTTCCCGTTTCTTTCTGACCATAACAAATGCGTTATCGAATGTCATACTTGATGCATATTCGCTTTATTTGTTATCTTGTATGGTGTACTGTTCTTTTGTATTAAATATGTGGATGTATGTATGTATGTTTGCGCTCGCATAGAGAACGATCCGGTCGAAGAGCCCGAGGAATTCGCAGGAGAAGCCCCTGAGCAGCAGTCGTTTGGTGGAGGCAAGTGTCCTTTGACCTATCTATGTCCTATTCATTCTTTAATTCACCTCCCGCTTTACACATTTATACCTAAGGATTGACTAGCTTTTGTTATCCATGTCCTTGTTTACCTATTTGGGTCGGATTATTACTACTTAGTCTGATGCTATTGCTCAACTCTAATCAATGAACATGATGTGATTATCTATGATACGCTGTTTTCCCGTTCTTCTTTATGATTATACTTGTGGTTTTCAAGGGGACTCGAGCGGTTTCTCGAGTGCCTCTCCGTAAGGACCTGTTCTATGGATGACCGCCCGGGAAAACAGTGCAACCATGAGGGTGGAATGGGGTGCCCTTAGCTGAATAATTAGAGGATCCGGGGTGTAGTTCACTTAGCCGTCGTGCCGTCAATGGGGCTCGGTGTATGCGGCTCGCTCTGCCAAGTTTGGGTTCGCCCCTTGGG
Source organism: Zea mays (assembly GCF_902167145.1). Lineage (NCBI taxonomy): Eukaryota > Viridiplantae > Streptophyta > Magnoliopsida > Poales > Poaceae > Zea > Zea mays. The sequence goes on along the minus strand of NC_050100.1, from coordinate 164,548,733 downwards.
GAGGAGTGCGGTGCATTTAGGAAACCTAACGGGTGGCTACAGCCCCGGGGAATCTTTGTAAAGGCTTCGTAGTGATGCCCTGCTGGATCACCTTGGTAGTGATCAATGGAGAGTCATGATCTCCGGGCAGAATGGGAATCACGGCTCGTGGGTAAAGTGCACAACCTCTGCAGAGTGTTATGAAACTGATATATCAGCCGTGCTCGCGGTTATGAGCGGCCAAGGGAGCTCCAGAGATTAGTGATACTTGATCAGAGACATTGTGGTACAGGTGGTTATGAGATTGATGGTTCTGGTTATGACTATGGTGCTGGTAAGTGGTATTCTTTCCGTTTGGAAAGGGTACATCGGGTTAATAACTTGGGTTAATGCTAAAACCTGGCTTTCTACTAGTAAGTAATAACCTGACCAACTAAAAGCAACTGCTTGACTTATCCCCACATAAAGCTAGTCCACTACAGCCAAACAGGATACTTGCTGAGTATGTTGATGTGTACTCACCCTTGCTCTACACACCAAACCCCCCCCAGGTTGTCAGCATTGCAACCACTGCTCAGGCGAAGATGAAGCTGTGGAAGGAGACTTCCAGGAGTTCCAAGATTACGACGAGTTCTAGGTGTGGGTTAGCGGCAACCCCCAGTCGGCTGCCTGTGAAGGCCGCGTTATCTACGTTTCTTTTCCGCACTTTGATTTATTGTAAGAACTATATGGACGTCTCAGACGTATGATGTAATCGACTATTTCCCTTATTAATACTATTTTGAGCACTGTGTGATGATGTCCATATTATGTAACTGCTGTGTACGTGAATAACTGATCCTGGCACGTACATGGTTCGCATTCGGTTTGCCTTCTAAAACCGGGTGTGACATAAGTGGTATCAAAGCCGTGCTGACTGTAGGACCGCTAACCTAGAGTAGAATGGTCGTTCTAAGGACTATAGACCTCTGTCTCTGCCTTGACTTTGATATCCCTTCAAAAGTTGGTCATACCGACCAAACCTATGTTCTACTATATATTATACCTTGCTGAAAATCATGTTTTATTCTAATCCTTCATCTACTTATGATTCATTATTTGCTGGTCATATTAATTCTGTTCTCACCTTTTTGCTTGCGATGTCTTTTGTAGATGGCTCGACTTAGACACACTGCACGAAAGTCAGTCATCCCCTTCTTACCCTCCCGCCTTGCTGAGCGTCCGCTTCGCCGTCCCGTGGCCGGACAGTCCAGCCACTTGGAGAGACTACACCACCGCCTGCGTGAGGAGCAGGAGCGTCGACGACAGGAGCAGCGGAGCTCTTCCCTCTCGCTCCACCAGGAGATAGAGTCTGTGAGGAGCTGCTCCCCTGTGCTTTCTCTGGAGCCGCCCCCTGCACCACCACTGGGCGCCCCAGCTTCTGGAGTAGCTGCTGGAGGAGACCCAGACGACGGAGATGGCGACGACAGCTCGAGCCACGACACCGACTTCTCTGCTAATCCTGAGCCGGAAGGATGGGTTGCTCGACCCATCACTCGCGACGCTGCTCGCGGGTGTCATTTCCATGATGCGCTCGACACCCTGCTACGTCGGGCATTTGACCGGCATACTTGGTCCGTCGAGTATCGCTGTGTGGTCTACCAGCATAGTCGCGGGGTCTACCCGGACCGCTGGGAGGCGACTTGCTTGGTGCGCTGCCCGGAGGACAGTCTCCAGGGTGCAGAGGCCTGTTCAGAGCACTATTCTATCTCTGAGCGGGACTCAGCTGAGGCAGCCATGCAAGATGCTGCACGGCGTGCGCTTTCGCACTACTGCTCGGTTTTCGGTGGGGCAGCTGACGGTCTTGACCTGAAGTATTACCCCCGCCGTTCATCTGGCAGCACAGGAGGCGTGATTGTCTCACCTGTCGGTGAGGGCAATCCTAGGTTGAGCAGCACAGTCAACCTAGCCGCCGTGCTAAACACGGAGCTGGACCATGCACTAGACGAGCTGAGTAGGGCTCGTGCTGAGGTCGCCCTGCTGCGGGCTGAGCGCGCGGAACGTCGTTTTCTGGACGGTGGTTCCCCCGCTCCCGTTGGGACTCAGCACCCGTACCGCTCACCTCAGCGTGGACACCAGTCTTATGGCAATCCCGCCTGCAAGACCAAGATAAACCTAGAACCATAGATCGTTAGAGTTGGATCTTGTAATTAATACGAAATAAATATATACATAGAAGCTTCAGTCTTAGCGTTAGTCTCGGTCTTAGTTAGTTTTAGTTAGACAGGGTAGTTTGCTATATCCTGTGCATCTATGTTTGTCATGATGAACTATGTTTGGTTTGGATCTTTGTAATGATTGTCACCAGAGTGTGGGTATCCCCTGCATTTTGGTTTACATACTATGTCAATAAAGTTAGTTATATAGTTGGGAAACCCATTATTCTCCTTTCCTCTTTATCTGAGAAGATCAGTGAGATTCGGCGATTGATTCTAGATGGCAAAGGCAAAGATTTTCGAGAAGATGCAGAAGGCGTGATATGGTTCAAAGATCGCTTGTGTGTTCCCAATGTCCAGTCTATTCGGGAGTTGATTCTCAAGGAAGCTCATGAGACGGCTTATTCGATTCACCCTGGCAGTGAGAAGATGTATCAGGATCTGAAGAAGAAATTCTGGTGGTACGGAATGAAAAGAGAAATCGCAGAGCATGTGGCTATGTGCGATAGTTGTCGAAGAATTAAGGCAGAACACCAGAGACCAGCTGGATTGTTGCAACCGTTGCAGATCCCTCAGTGGAAATGGGATGAAATTGGCATGGATTTCATAGTCGGATTGCCTCGCACTCGAGCCGGCTACGATTCCATTTGGGTAGTAGTGGACCGTTTGACCAAGTCAGCCCACTTCATACCTGTCAAGACCAACTACAACAGTGCAGTATTGGCAGAATTGTATATGTCTCGGATCGTTTGTCTTCATGGTGTGCCAAAGAAGATAGTGTCAGACAGAGGAACGCAGTTCACCTCTCATTTCTGGCAGCAGTTGCATGAAGCCTTGGGCACGCATCTGAATTTCAGTTCAGCTTATCACCCGCAGACAGATGGTCAGACTGAAAGAACCAATCAAATCCTTGAGGATATGTTGAGAGCCTGTGCGTTGCAAGATCAGTCCGGATGGGACAAGCGATTGCCTTATGCAGAGTTTTCCTATAACAACAGTTATCAGGCCAGTTTGAAGATGTCACCGTTTCAAGCGCTTTATGGAAGGAGTTGCAGAACTCCGTTGCAATGGGATCAGCCTGGAGAGAAGCAAGTGTTTGGGCCAGATATTTTGCTTGAAGCCGAAGAGAACATCAAGATGGTCCGAGAGAATCTGAAGATAGCACAATCAAGGCAGCGAAGCTATGCAGACACAAGAAGAAGAGAGCTGAGTTTCGAAGTCGGAGACTTTGTCTATCTGAAAGTGTCACCGATCAGAGGAGTCAGAAGATTCGGAGTGAAAGGCAAGCTGGCACCCCGCTACATTGGTCCGTATCAGATTCTTGCGAGACGTGGAGAAGTGGCTTATCAGCTCAGTTTGCCAGAGAATTTGTCTGCTGTGCATGATGTCTTTCATGTGTCTCAGTTGAAGAAGTGCTTGCGTGTGCCAGAAGAGCAGTTGCCAGTGGAAGGTCTTGAGGTCCAGGAGGACTTGACCTACGTTGAGAAGCCAGCTCAGATCCTTGAGGTTGCAGATAGAGTCACCCGAAGGAAGACCGTCAGAATGTGCAAAGTCAGATGGAGTCACCATTCTGAGGAAGAAGCAACCTGGGAGCGTGAAGATGATCTGATGGCCAAGTACCCGGAGCTCTTTGCTAGCCAGCCCTGAATCTCGAGGGCGAGATTCTTTTAAGGGGGATAGGTTTGTAACGCCCCGAATTTTGCAGTTGAATTTTTTCTTTTCTTTACTCGCCAAAATTCGGGCGTTACCTTTCCCTTTTCTTTTTTCCCTCGCTAAACCTTGACCTTTTCCAAAGTTCTAGCGGGATTCGGTTTGGAATTCCCGTGTAAGAAAAACCCTAAATACTTTATGTTGTTTGATGCACCATGCCGAACCTTGCATTTCTTTTGATTGCCTTGAAAGTGCAAATGCATTCATGTAGAAGGATCGGATTTCGAAAATGTTTTCTTTCTCTTTTCTTTCTCTTTTCTCTCTCTTTCTCTCTCCTCCTTTTTTCTCTCTCCCGCGCCGTGGGCCGACCCCGGCCGGCCCAGCCGCCCCTGCGCGCCCCCCCTGGGCCCAATAGGCCCAGCCGCCCCCCCCCCTCTCTTTCCCTTATCCCCTAACCCTCTCCCTCTCCCCCCCTCATTTTCTCCCTCCCCACCTAGGCCGCCGCCCCTACCCCCTACCCACCCCCTGCCCTAGGTAGCCGCCGCCGCCCCCTGCTTGCCGCGCCGCCCCCTGCCGCCGGCCGCCCCTCGCCGTCGATCCCCGACGCCGGTAAGCCCCCCCTCCTCCCTCTCTCCTCCCTCCCCCATCCCCTCTCCCCTTTCCCCATGGCCGGTTCGGCCGCCTCCCTGCCCCGCCGGTTCGGCCGCCTCCCTGCCCCGCCGGTTCGGCCGCCCCGCCCCCCGGCTCGGCCGCCCCCTGCGCCGCCCCCTGCCCCGCCGGTTCGGCCGCCTCCCTGCCCCGCCGGTTCGGCCGCCCCGCCCCCCGGCTCGGCCGCCCCCTGCGCCGCCCCCTGCCCCCCCGGCTCGGCCGCCCCCTGCGCCGCCCCCTGCCCCGCCGGTTCGGCCGCCCCGCCCCCCTGCTCGGCCGCCCCCCTGCGCCGCCCGCGCCCGCGCCCCGCCTAGGGCCGGTTCAACCGCCCTAGGGCCGGTTCAACCGCCCCCCCCCCTTTTTTCTGTTTTTTTTTATTTTTTTTTTATTTTATTTTATTTACTTTCTGTAATCATAATTACTGTATTTTAAGTAGGCTAATCACTGTTCATGCTATGGGAAAATAGGAAGTTTAATTTAAAATTCCGTTATGTTATTGATTCACGTAGTTAATTGTTTACCCTGTGCAATGTTGATCAACTAAAAGTGATTAGGTTTCCATCAGTATATATAAATTTATGTAACAGAATTCTTTTGTTAAAAACCAATTGTGTCATTAGTGCATAAGATTTAACCCCCTGCGAGACCTTTCCCGTTTCTTTCTGACCATAACAAATGCGTTATCGAATGTCATACTTGATGCATATTCGCTTTATTTGTTATCTTGTATGGTGTACTGTTCTTTTGTATTAAATATGTGGATGTATGTATGTATGTTTGCGCTCGCATAGAGAACGATCCGGTCGAAGAGCCCGAGGAATTCGCAGGAGAAGCCCCTGAGCAGCAGTCGTTTGGTGGAGGCAAGTGTCCTTTGACCTATCTATGTCCTATTCATTCTTTAATTCACCTCCCGCTTTACACATTTATACCTAAGGATTGACTAGCTTTTGTTATCCATGTCCTTGTTTACCTATTTGGGTCGGATTATTACTACTTAGTCTGATGCTATTGCTCAACTCTAATCAATGAACATGATGTGATTATCTATGATACGCTGTTTTCCCGTTCTTCTTTATGATTATACTTGTGGTTTTCAAGGGGACTCGAGCGGTTTCTCGAGTGCCTCTCCGTAAGGACCTGTTCTATGGATGACCGCCCGGGAAAACAGTGCAACCATGAGGGTGGAATGGGGTGCCCTTAGCTGAATAATTAGAGGATCCGGGGTGTAGTTCACTTAGCCGTCGTGCCGTCAATGGGGCTCGGTGTATGCGGCTCGCTCTGCCAAGTTTGGGTTCGCCCCTTGGGGAGGAGTGCGGTGCATTTAGGAAACCTAACGGGTGGCTACAGCCCCGGGGAATCTTTGTAAAGGCTTCGTAGTGATGCCCTGCTGGATCACCTTGGTAGTGATCAATGGAGAGTCATGATCTCCGGGCAGAATGGGAATCACGGCTCGTGGGTAAAGTGCACAACCTCTGCAGAGTGTTATGAAACTGATATATCAGCCGTGCTCGCGGTTATGAGCGGCCAAGGGAGCTCCAGAGATTAGTGATACTTGATCAGAGACATTGTGGTACAGGTGGTTATGAGATTGATGGTTCTGGTTATGACTATGGTGCTGGTAAGTGGTATTCTTTCCGTTTGGAAAGGGTACATCGGGTTAATAACTTGGGTTAATGCTAAAACCTGGCTTTCTACTAGTAAGTAATAACCTGACCAACTAAAAGCAACTGCTTGACTTATCCCCACATAAAGCTAGTCCACTACAGCCAAACAGGATACTTGCTGAGTATGTTGATGTGTACTCACCCTTGCTCTACACACCAAACCCCCCCCAGGTTGTCAGCATTGCAACCACTGCTCAGGCGAAGATGAAGCTGTGGAAGGAGACTTCCAGGAGTTCCAAGATTACGACGAGTTCTAGGTGTGGGTTAGCGGCAACCCCCAGTCGGCTGCCTGTGAAGGCCGCGTTATCTACGTTTCTTTTCCGCACTTTGATTTATTGTAAGAACTATATGGACGTCTCAGACGTATGATGTAATCGACTATTTCCCTTATTAATACTATTTTGAGCACTGTGTGATGATGTCCATATTATGTAACTGCTGTGTACGTGAATAACTGATCCTGGCACGTACATGGTTCGCATTCGGTTTGCCTTCTAAAACCGGGTGTGACAAAGGTAGGTTCCAATTCAACTGTGACTCCTCGCGAATTGTTCAGAAACCCGAGACTCAACCTGTCGAACTCCTTGGCCAACTCATAAGGCATCGGGCGAGCGACCATCAGATTGACTTGACTCTTTCTGCTCAAAGCATCTGCCACTACGTTTGCTTTGCCTGGATGGTAATGAATCTCCAACTCATAGTCTTTGATCAGCTCTAACCATCTTCGTTGCCTCATGTTCAGCTCTGTCTGAGTGAATATGTACTTCAGACTCTTGTGATCTGTGTAAACATCGCATTTCTGTCCATACAGATAGTGCCTCCATGTCTTCAGTGCGTGAACCACTGCTGCCAACTCTAGATCATGGATTGGGTAGTTCTTCTCATGAACCTTCAACTGTCGGGACGAGTAAGCCACAACTCTTCCCTCTTGCATCAACACGCATCCCAAACCTGTGTAACAAGCATCACAATACACCGAGAAGGGCTTGTGCACATCAGGCAAGATTAGGACAGGCGATGTAGTCAACTTCTCTTTCAGCGCTTCAAAGGCCTCTTGACATTTCTGGGTCCATTTGAACTCAACCTTGTTGCCTAGCAACGCTGTCATTGGCTTCGCAATCTTCGAAAACCCTTCAATGAATCGCCGATAGTATCCGGCCATTCCAATGAAACTCTTGATTCCTCGAGCATCTGTTAGCGCTTTCCAGTTCAGAATGTCTGCCACTTTCTTCGGATCCACAGCCAATCCTTCCTTGTTGATTATGTGACCCAAAAACAGGACTTCGCTGATCCAGAACTCACACTTGCTCAACTTTGCGTACAACTGGTGCTCTCGCAATCTCTGCAATACCATCCTCAAATGATCTGCGTGCTCTTCTTCGCTTTGGGAATAAATCAGAATGTCATCAATGAATACCACCACAAACTTATCAAGGTAATCCATGAATACACTGTTCATCAGATTCATGAAGAACGCTGGTGCATTGGTCAAACCAAAAGACATCACTGTGAACTCATACAAACCATACTTGGTAATGAATGCCGTCTTCGGAATGTCCGAAGGTCGGATCCTGAGCTGATGATAACCTGACCTCAGATCAATCTTGGAGAACACACTGGCTCCTCTCAACTGGTCGAACAGATCTTCTATTCTGGGCAAGGGATACTTGTTCTTGATCGTGACCTCATTCAAAGCTCGATAATCGATGCACATCCTCTTGGTGCCATCTTTCTTTTCCACAAATAAGACAGGGGCGGCCCAAGGCGAGGTGCTTGGCCGAATGTAACCTTTCTCTGACAGCTCATCAATCTGCTTCTTAAGCTCAACCAACTCTGGTCCGGATATTCTGTAAGCTCTCTTAAAGATGGGGGCGGTTCCGGGAAGAAGCTCTATAGCAAACTCAACCTTCCGCTCCGGTGGCATACCCGGTAAGTCCTTTGGAAACACATCTGGAAACTCGGACATAACCTTGATCCTCCCAATTGGGTCTGCTTCACTGCTATCAACAGCTATCTGATAACAACTTCCTCTCTTTGGCTCAGGCGGGACTAACTCGGTCACCACTTCCTTTCCTAGTGGGGACACCAACTTGATTGTCCTTTTATCACAACTGATAACTGCCTGATACTTATCTAACCAATTCATCCCTAGGATGACATCTATTCCCTGAGTACCCATTACTATAAGGTTGGTGGGAAACGCTATCCCCCTTATTTCCACACTTATATTTAAACAAATGCTATCAGCTCGAATTCTACCACCAGCTGAGTCAATTTGAATGGGGGTTGACATGGTAGTAGTTGGAAGATTATGTGCTTCTACCCATGATGCAGTAATGAAAGAATGTGTTGCTCCAGTATCAAATAACACTTCTGCAATATGGGAGTCGACTGGGAACATACCTACTATCATGCCGGGGGCCTCCTGAACTGCTTCAGCCTCCAAGTGATTCAATCTTCCATGATTATAGCGTTGTTGAGGGCGGTTGCCTGCTCCAGGCTGAGACACATTCTGCTTTGCTGGGGCATTGGGGCCTGACTGCTGCTGGGCTGCCTTCTTCGGACATTGCATCACCCAATGGCCCTGCTCTCCACAGTGGAAACATGCCCTGTTTCCAACCTGAGCTGGTGCTGCCTGACTGTTCTGCTGGTTTGCTGGGGCAGGAAGACGGGGTGCTTGCTGATTCTGCCTTTGAAACTGCTGATGCTGCTGACGCTGGTTCTGCCTGAACTGCTGAGGTTGATTGCCTGAAAAACGAGGGCGGCTGCTGCTTCCAGGCTGGGGTCCACTGATCTTGCGCTTACGATCTTCCATCTCCTTACGCTTCCTTTCTGTCATGATCGCTCTATCAATCAGGTGCTGGAATGTCGGGAAGGTGTGATTCATCAGTTGATACTGCAGGGGGTCGACCAAGCCTCTCAGAAAATGGTATTGTCGCTTGGCGTCAGTGTTGACATCCTTAGGAGCATAGCGAGACAATTGCAGAAACCTGTCTCGATACTCACTGACAGATGATGACCCTTGCTTAAGGGCCAGGAACTCCTCCTTCTTCACTGTCATCAGACCTGCAGGCACGTGGTACTGACGAAAGCTACCTCTGAATTCTTCCCAGGTGATGGTGTCGGGGTTGGCATGGGTGGCGAGGTAAGACTCCCACCATGATTGGGCTGCTCCTCTCAACAGACGGGGACCATACAAGACCTTCTCCCTGTCATCACACTGAGCGGTATGCAACTCCCGCTCCACAGTGCGCAGCCAATCTTCAGCATCCATGGGGTCAGAAGAGTGAGCGAACGTTGGGGGATGACCTCTCATGAATTCAGCACGCTTGTCTCTGGGCATCTGAGGCATCTGAGGCTGGGGTGGTGCTTGCTGCTGTTGCTGCTGCTGTTGCTGAATGGCGGCCAGAGTCTGACCGATGGCCTGAACTGCCTGAGTCTGCATCAGAAACATCTGCTCGATCGACATCGGGGGCGGGGGTGGCAGCTGTTGCTGCTGGGGCGCCTCATCTTGTTGACCGGCTTGCTCCTGCTGAGCACGCCTTCCTCCTCTGCGCCTGTTCTCTGACATCTGCAGAATGCAACCACACATCAGAACTGATCTGGCAAATCTTGCAGCATAAGAAAAGAGTATAGAATTCTTCAACAGCACTGAGCAGGTGAGCATCTTCACTGATCTCCAACACAGACCACACAGCTTCTCAGATCAAGAGGAAAGTGGAATAAAAGGTTTCCCAACTATATAACTAACTTTATTAACATAATAGGTAAACCAAAGTGCAGGAGATACCCACACTCGGGTGACAATCATTACAAAGATCCAAACCAAACATAGTTCATCATGACAAACATAGATGCACAGGATATAGCAAACTACCCTGTCTAACTAGGACTAACTAAGACTGAGACTAAAGCTAAGACTGAAGCTTCTATGTATATATATTTCGTATTAATTACAAGATCCAACTCTAGCGATCTATGGTTCTAGATTTATCTTGGTCTTGCAGTCGGGATTGCCATAAGGCTGGTGTCCACGCTGAGGTGAGCGGTACGGGTGCTGAGTCCCGACGGGAGCGGGGGAACCACCATCCAGATGACGACGTTCCGCGCGCTCAGCCCGCAGCAGGGCGATCTCAGCACGAGCCCTACTCAGCTCGTCTAATGCATGGTCCAGCTCCGTGTTTAGCACGGCGGCTAGGTTGACTGTGCTGCTCAACCTAGGATTGCCCTCACCGACAGGTGAGACAATCACGCCTCCTGTGCTGCCAGATGGACGGCGGGGGTAATACTTCAGGTCAAGACCGTCAGCTGCCCCACCGAAAACCGAGCAGTAGTGCGAAAGCGCACGCCGTGCAGCATCTTGCATGGCTGCCTCAGCTGAGTCCCGTTCAGAGATAGAATAGTGCTCTGAGCAGGCCTCTACACCCTGGAGACTGTCCTCCGGGCAACGCACCAAGCAAGTCGCCTCCCAGCGGTCCGGGTAGACCCCGCGACTATGCTGGTAGACCACACAGCGATACTCGACGGACCAAGTATGCCGGTCAAATGCCCGACGTAGCAGGGTGTCGAGCGCATCGTGGAAGTGACACCCGCGAGCAGCGTCACGAGTGATGGGTCGAGCAACCCATCCTTCCGGCTCAGGGTTAGCAGAGAAGTCGGTGTCGTGGCTCGAGCTGTCGTCGCCATCTCCGTCGTCTGGGTCTCCTCCAGCAGCTACTCCAGAAGCTGGGGCGCCCAGTGGTGGTGCAGGGGGCGCCTCTAGAGGAAGCACAGGAGAGCAGCTCCTCACAGACTCTATCTCCTGGTGGAGCGAGAAAGAAGAGCTCTGCTGCTCCTGTCGTCGACGTTCCTGCTCCTCATGCAGGCGGTGGTGCAGTCTCTCCATGTGGCTGGACTGTCCGGCCACGGGACGGCGAAGCGGACGCTCAGCAAGGCGGGAGGGTAAGAAGGGGATGACGGACTTTCGTGCAGTGTGTCTAAGTCGAAGACATCGCAAGCAAAAGGGTGAGAACAGAATTAATATGACCAGCAAATAATGAATCATAAGTAAATGAAGGATTAGAATAAAACATGATTTTCAGCAAGGTATAATATATAGTAGAACATAGGTTTGGTCGGTATGACCAACTTTTGAAGGGATATCAAAGTCAAGGCAGAGACAGAGGTCTATAGTCCTTAGAACGACCATTCTACTCTAGGTCAGCGGTCCTACAGTCAGCACGGCTTTGATACCACTTATGTCACACCCGGTTTTAGAAGGCAAACCGAATGCAAACCATGTACGTGCCAGGATCAGTTATTCACGTACACAGCAGTTACATAATATGGACATCATCACACAGTGCTCAAAATAGTATTAAAAGGGAAATAATAGTCGATTACATCGTACGTCTGAGACGTCCATATAGTTCTTACAATAAATCAAAGTGCGGAAAAGAAACGTAGATAACGCGGCCTTCACAGGCAGCCGACTGGGGGTTGCCGCTAACCCACACCTAGAACTCGTCGTAGTCTTGGAACTCCTGGAAGTCTCCTTCCACAGCTTCATCTTCGCCTGAGCAGTGGTTGCAATGCTGACAACCTGGGGGGGGGGTTTGGTGTGTAGAGCAAGGGTGAGTACACATCAACATACTCAGCAAGTATCCTGTTTGGCTGTAGTGGACTAGCTTTATGTGGGGATAAGTCAAGCAGTTGCTTTTAGTTGGTCAGGTTATTACTTACTAGTAGAAAGCCAGGTTTTAACATTAACCCAAGTTATTAGCCCAATGTATCCTTTCCAAACGGAAAGAATACCACTTACCAATACCATAATCGTAATCAGAACCATCAATCTCATTGTCACCTGTACCAAAGTATCTCTGATCAAGTATCACTAATCTCTGGAGCTCCCTTGGCCGCTCATAACCGCGAGCACGGCTGATATATCAGTTTCATAACACTCTGCAGAGGTTGTGCACTTTACCCACAAGCCGTGATTCCCTCTCTGGCCTGGGCTTGCAAGACCCTTATTCACTCCCGAGGTGAATGGCCAAGGATTCACTACGAAGCCTTTACAAAGATTCCCCGGGGCTGTAGCCACCCGTTAGGTTTCCTAAATGTACCGCACTCCTCCCCAAGGGACAAATCAACCTTGGCAGAGCGAGCTGCATACACCGAGCCCCATTGACGGCACGACGGCGAAGCGAACTACACCCCGGATCCTCTAATTATTCAGCTAAGGGCACCCCATTCCACCCTCATGGTTGCACTGTTTTCCCGGGCGGTCATCCATTGAACAGGTCCTTACGGAGAGGCACTCGAGAAACCGCTCGAGTCCCCTTAAATGCCACAAGTATAATCATAAATAAGAACGGGAAAACAGCGTATCATAGATAACCACATCATGTTCATTGATTAAAGTTGAGCAATAGCATCAAACTAAGCAGTAATAATCCGACCCAAATAGGTAAACAAGGACATGGATAACAAAAAGCTAGTCAATCCTTAGGTATAAATGTGTGATGCGGGAGGTGAATTAAAGAATGATTAGGACAGAGATAGGTCAAAGGACACTTGCCTCCACCAACCGACTGCTGCTCAGGGGCTTCTCCTGCGAATTCCTCGGGCTCTTCGACCGGATCGTTCTCTATGCGAGCGCAAACATACATACATCCATCCACATATTTAATACAAAAGAACAGTACACCATACAAGGGAACAAGTAAAGCGAATATGCATCAAGTATGACATTCCATATCACATTCATTATGGTTAGAAAGAAACAGGGAAAGGGTCTCGCAGGGGGTTAAAGTTTTATGCCCTAATGATTAGTTACAACTGGTTCTTGACAAAAGAATTCTGTTATATACACTAATGGAAACTTAGTCATTTTAAGTTGATCAACATTGAACGAGATAAACAGTTAATCACATGAATCAACTAGCATAACGGAATTTTAAATTAAACTTCCTATTTCAATAACATGAACAATGATTAACCTACCTAAAATAAAGTAACTAGGATCACAGAAAGTAAATAAAATAAAATATAAAAAAAATAAAAAAAACAGGGGGGGGGCGGTTGAACCGGCCCTAGGGCGGTTGAACCGGCCGGGGCTGGGCGGCTGAGCTGGGCGGCCAGGGCGGCTGAGCCGGCCCTGCGCAGGGGGACGCGGCCAGGGGCGCGCGGCCGGGCGGGCTGGGGCGCGGCCAAGGCTGGCCAGCGGCCGGCTGGGCGGCCAGGCGGGGGCTGGGGCGCGCGGCCAGGGGCGGCCGTGGCCGGCTGGGGCCAGGGCGGCGCGGCAGCGGCCAGCTGGGGGCGCGGCCAAGGCAGCCAGGCCAGGGCGGCCGGGCTGCCGAGGAGAGAGGAGGGGGAGGGGAGAGGGAGGGAGGAGGGAGAGAGGGAGGAGGGGTGGCTCACCGGCGAGGGGCGGCCGACGGCGAGGGCGGCGGCCGGCGCTAGGGCAGGGGGGTAGGGGCGGCGGCGGCTTAGGGTGGGGGAGAGAAAATGAGAGAAAATGAGAGGGAGGGAGAGAGAATTGGGGAAAAAGGGGAGGTGGGGGGCGGTTGGGCCTTTTTGGGCCCAAAAGGGGGCGCAAGGGGCGGCTGGGCCGGCCGGGGTCGGCCCACGGCGCGGGAGAGAGAGAAAAAGAGGAGAGAGAAAAAGAGAGAGAAAAAGAAAGAAAAGATCTTCTCCTCATTTTCGAAATCCGATCTTTCTACATGAATGCATTTGCACTTTCAAACAATCAAAGAATGCATAGTTCGGCATGGTGCATCAAACAACATAAAACAGTTTTATGGTTTTCTTACACGGGAATTCCAAACCGAATCCCGCTAACTTTGGAAAAGGTCAAGGTCTAGCGAGGGCAAAAAGAAAAAGAAAAGGTAACGCCCGAATTTGGCGAGTAAAGAAAAGAAAAAAATTCAACTGCAAAATTCGGGGCGTTACACTTTGGCACCTGTAAAACTTATAATCTAGAGCAAACTAGTTAGTCCAATTATTTGTGTTGGGCAATTCAACCACCAAAATCATTTAGGAAAAGGTGTAAGCCTATTTCCCTTTCAATCTCCCCCTTTTTGGTGATTGATGCCAACACAAACCAAAGCAAATATATAAGTGCATAATTGAACTAGTTTGCATAATGTAAGTGCAAAGGTTACTTAAATTTAAACCAATATACATTTCATAAGATATGCATGGATGCTTTCTTCATATTTAACATTTTGGACCACGCTTGCACCACTTGTTTTGTTTTTGCAAATTCTCTTGGAAATTCTTTTCAAAGTCTTTTTGCAAATAGTCAAAGGTAAATGAATAAGAATTTGAGAAGCATTTTCAAGATTTGAAATTTTCTCCCCCTGTTTCAAATGCTTTTCTTTTGACTAAACAAAACTCCCCCTTAGTCAAATTCTCCTCTTAGTGTTCAAGAGGGTTATACCAATTTGAAAATTCTATAAAAAATAAGATACCAATAGAAAAACTTTCTTTGAATACAAATTTGAAAGACTACATTTTTGAAATTGGTGGTGGTGCGGTCCTTTTGCTTTGGGCTAATACTTTCTCCCCCTTTGGCATGAATCGCCAAAAACGGATACTTATGAGTGAAATATAAGCCCTTTTACTTTCTCTCGCTTTGGTAAATAAAATGAGAGTGAAGATTATACCAAATTGGAGAGTGATGTGGAGTGACGACGAAGGATGAATAATATGATGGAGTGGAGTGGAAGCCTTTTCTTTGCCGAAGACTCCATTTCCCTTTCAATCTATGACTTAGCATGTAATACACTTGAAAACCACATTAGTCATAGCACATGAAAGAGAGATAATCAAAGGTATAAATGAGCTATGTGTGCAAAATATCAATCAAAATTCCTAGAATCAAGAATGTTTACCTCATGCCTAAGTTTGGTAAAAGTTTTCTCGTATAATGGCTTGGTAAAGATATCGACCAATTGTTCTTTGGTGTTAATATATGCAATCTCGATATCCCCCCTTTGTTGGTGATCCCTCAAAAAGTGATACCGAATGGCTATGTGTTTAGTGCGGCTGTGCCCAACGGGATTATCCGCCATGCGGATTGCACTTTCATTATCACATAGAAGAGGAACTTTGGTCAATTTGTAACCATAGTCCCTAAGGGTTTGCCTCATCCAAAGCAATTGCGCGCAACAATGGCCTGCGACAATATACTCGGCTTCGATGGTAGAAAGAGCTACAGAATTTTGCTTCTTTGAAGCCCAAGACACCAGAGATCTTCCCAAGAACTGGCAAGTCCCTGATGTGCTTTTTCTATCAATTTTACACCCTGGCCAATCAGCATCTGAATATCCAATTAAATCAAAAGTGGATCCTCTGGGGTACCAAAGGCCAAACTTAGGAGTATAAGCTAAATATCTCAAGATTCGTTTTACGGCCCTAACGTGAACTTCCTTAGGATCGGCTTGGAATCTTGCACACATGCATACAGAAAGCATTATATCTGGTCGAGATGCACATAAATAGAGTAGAGATCCTATCATCGACCGATATACCTTTTGATCTACGAATTTACCTCCCGTGTCGAGGTCGAGATGCCCATTCGTTCCCATGGGTGTATTGATGGGCTTGGCATCCTTCATCCCAAACTTGGTGAGTATGTCTTGAATGTACTTCGTTTGGCTAAAGAAGGTGCCCTCTTGGAGTTGTTTGACTTGAAATCCTAGAAAATACTTCAACTCCCCCATCATAGACATCTCGAATTTTTGAATCATTATCCTACTAAACTCTTCACATGTAGATTTGTTAGTAGACCCAAATATGATATCATCAACATAAATTTGGCATACAAACAAATCATTTGCAATTGTTTTAGTGAAAATAGTAGGATCGGTTTTTCCGACTTTGAAGCCATTAGCTATAAGAAAATCTCTTAGGCATTCATACCAAGCTCTTGGGGCTTGCTTGAGCCCATAAAGCGCCTTAGAGAGTTTATACACATGGTTAGGATACTCACTATCTTCAAAGCCGGGAGGTTGCTCAACATAGACTTCCTCCTTGATTGGTCCATTGAGGAAGGCACTTTTGACATTCATTTGGTAAAGCTTAAAGCCATGGTAAGTAGCATAGGCAAGTAATATGCGAATTGACTCAAGCCTAGCTATGGGTGCATAGGTTTCACCGAAATCCAAACCTTTGACTTGTGAATATCCCTTGGCCACAAGTCGGGCTCTGTTCCTTGTCACCACACCATGCTCATCTTGTTTGTTGCGGAAGACCCACTTGGTTCCTACAACATTTTGGTTAGGACGTGGAACTTAATGCCATACCTCATTCCTAGTGAAGTTGTTGAGTTCCTCTTGCATCGCCAACACCCAATCCGAATCCCTTAATGCATCTTCTACCCTGTATGGCTCAATAGAAGACACAAAGGAGTAGTGTTCACAAAAATGAGCAACACGAGATCGAGTAGTTACCCCCTTATGAATATCGCCGAGGATGGAGTTCACGGGGTGATCTCGTTGTATTGCTTGGTGGACTCTTGGGTGTGGCGGTCTTGGACCGTCATCATCTTCCTTGTCTTGATCATGGGCATCTCCCCCTTGATCATTGTCCCCTTCTTGAGGTGGCTCATCTTCTTGATCTTCATTTTCATCCTCTTGAGCTTGATCCTCATCTTGAGTTGGTGGAGATGCTTGCATGGAGGAAGATGGTTGATCTTGTGCTTGTGGAGACTCTTCGGATTCCTTAGGACACACATCCCCAATGGACATGTTCCTTAGCGTGACGCATGAAGCCTCTTCATCATCTAGCTCATCAAGATCAACTTGCTCTACTTGGGAGCCGTTAGTCTCATCAAACACAATGTCACAAGAAACTTCAACTAGTCCAGTGGACTTGTTAAAGACTCTATATGCCCTTGTGTTTGAATCATAACCAAGTAAAAAACCTTCTACAGCCTTAGGAGCAAATTTTGATTTTCTACCTCTTTTAACAAGAATAAAGCGTTTGTTACCAAAGACTCTAAAATATGAAACATTGGGCTTTTTACCGGTTAGGAGTTCATATGATGTCTTCTTGAGGATTCGGTGAAGATAGAGACGGTTGATGGCGTAGCAAGCGGTGTTGATTGCTTCCGCCCAAAACCGGTCCGAAGTCTTGTACTCATCAAGCATGGTCCTTGCCATGTCAAGTAGAGTTCTATTCTTCCTTTCCACTACACCATTTTGTTGTGGCGTGTAGGGAGAAGAGAACTCATGCTTGATGCCCTCATCCTCAAGAAAGCCTTCAATTTGTGAGTTCTTGAACTCCGTCCCGTTGTCGCTTCTAATCTTTTTGATCCTTAAGCCGAACTCATTTTGAGCCCGTCTCAAGAATCCCTTTAAGGTCTCTTGGGTTTGTGATTTATCCTGCAAAAAGAACACCCAAGTGAAGCGAGAATAATCATCCACAATAACTAGACAGTACTTACTCCCGCCGATGCTTATGTAAGCTATCAGGCTGAATAGGTCCATGTGGAGTAGCTCGAGTGGCCTGTCAGTCGTCATGATGTTCTTGTGTGGATGATGAACACCAACTTGCTTTCCTGCTTGACATGCGCTACAAACCCTGTCTTTCTCAAACTGAACATTGGTTAGTCCCAAAATGTGCTCTCCGTTTAGAAGCTTATGAAGATTCTTCATCCCAACATGGGCTAGTCGGCGGTGCCAGAGCCAACCCATGTTAGTCTTAGCAATTAAGCAAGTGTCGAGTTCAGCTCTATTAAAATCCACTAAGTATAGCTGACCCTCTAACACTCCCTTAAATGCTACTGAATCATCACTTCTTCTAAAGACAGTAACACCTAAATCTGTAAAAAGACAGTTGTAGCCCATTTTGCATAATTGAGAAACAGAAAGCAAATTGTAATCTAAAGAATCTACAAGAAAAACATTGGAAATAGAATGGTCAGGAGATATAGCAATTTTACCAAGTCCTTTGACCAAACCTTGATTTCCATCCCCGAATGTGATAGCTCTTTGGGGATCATGGTTTTTCTCGTAGGAGGAGAACATCCTTTTCTCCCCAGTCATGTGGTTTGTGCACCCACTATCAATGATCCAACTTGAGCCCCCGGATGCATAAACCTACAAAACAAATTTAGGCCTTGTTCTTAGGTACCCAAACGGTCTTGGGTTCTTTGACATTAGAAACAAGCACCTTGGGTACCCAAACACAAGTCTTTGACCCATTGTGTTTGCCCCCAACATATTTGGCAACTACTTTGCCTGATTTGTTAGTTAAGATATAAGATGCATCAAAAGTCTTAAATGAAATATTAGGTTCATTTGATGCAATAGGAGTTTTCTTCTTAGGCAATTTGACATGAGTGGATTGCCTAGAACTAGATGTCTCACTCTTAACATAAAAGCATGATGAGAGCCATAGTGAGACTTTCTAGAGTGAATTCTCCTAATTTTGTGTTCGGGATAACCGGCAGGGTATAAAATGTAACCCTCGTTATCCTGAACCATGGGAGCCTTGCCCTTAACAAAGTTGGACAATTTCTTAGGGGCATTAAGCTTGACATTGTCTCCCTATTGGAAGCCAATTACATCCTTAATGCCAGGGCATCTCCCACTATAGAGCATGCTTCTAGCAAATTTAAATTTTTCATTTTCCAAGTCATGCTCATTAATTTTGGCATTAAGTTGAGCTATGTGATCATTTTGTTTCTTAATTAAAGCTAGGTGATCATGAATAGCATCAACATTAATGTCTCTACATCTAGTGCAAATAGTAACATGCTCAACGGTAGATGTAGAGGGTTTGCAAGCATTTAATTCAACAATCTTAGCATGTAAAATAACATTCTCATCTCTAAGATTGGAAATAGAAACATTGCAAACATTTAAGTCTTTAGCCTTAGCAATTAATTTTTCATTTTCATTTTTAAGGCTAGAGAGGGATGCATTCAACTTATCAATCTTAGCAATTAAATTAGCATTATCATTCCTAAGGTTGACAAGAGAATCATCACTAACATTTAATTTCTCAACCTTAGCAATCAATTTGTCATTTTCAAATCTAAGGTTGGAAATAGTGTCATGGCAAGTTCTTAGCTCACTAGTTAATTTTTCACATTTTTCTATCTCTTGAGCATAAGCATTTTTAACTTTAACATGCTTTTTATTTTCCTTAATAAGGAAGTCCTCTTGGGTGTCCAAAAGTTCATCCTTGTCATGAATAGCACTAATCAATTCATTTAATTTTTCCTTTTGTTGCATGTTTAAGTTGGCAAAAAGGGTGAGCAAATCATCCTCATTATCACTAGAGCTAGCCTCATCACTAGAAGTTGCATACTTAGTGGAAGCTCTAGATTTTACCTTCTTCTTTTTGCCATCTTTTGCCATGAGGCACTTGTGGCCGACGTTGGGGAAGAGAAGGCCTTTAGTGACGGCGATGTTTGCGGCGTCCTCGTCGGAGGAGGAGTCGGTGGAGCTCTCGTCGGAGTCCCACTCCCGGCAAACATGGGCATCGCCGCCCTTTTTCTTGTAGTGCCTCTTCTTTTCTCTTCTCTTTCCCTTCTTGTCATCGCCCCTATCACTATCACTTGATAATGGACATTTTGCAATAAAATGACCGGGCTTACCACATTTGTAGCAAACCTTCTTGGAACGGGGTTTGTAATCCTTCCCCCTCCTTTGCTTGAGGATTTGGCGAAAGCTTTTGATGATTAAAGCCATCTCCTCGTTGTCGAGCTTGGAGGCGTCGATGGGGAGCCTACTTGGTGCAGACTCTTCCTTCTTCTCCTCCATCGCTTTGAAGGCGATGGGTTGCACCTCAGGTGTGGAGGTGGCGCCTCGCTCAATGATTTGTTTGGAGCCTTTGATCATGATTTCAAAGCTCACAAGCTTTCATATCACTTCCTCGGGAGACATTAGTTTATATCTTGGATCACCACAAATTAATTGAACTTTAGTAGGGTTAAGGAAAACGAGTGATCTAAGAATAACCTTGACCATTTCATGGTCATCCCATTTGGTGCTCCCGAGGTTGCGCACTTGGTTCACCAAGGTCTTGAGCCGGTTGTACATGGCTTGTGGATCCTCCCCTTGGTGAAGCATGAAGCGACCGAGCTCCCCCTTGATCGTTTCCCTCTTGGTGATTTTGGTCACCTCGACTCCTTCGTGCGCGGTCTTTAGCACATCCCAAATCTCTTTGGCACTCTTCAACCCTTGCACCTTATTATACTCCTCTCGACTTAGAGAGGCGAGGAGTATAGTAGTGGCTTGGGAGTTGAAGTGCCGGATTTGGGCTACCTCGTCCGAGTCATAGCCTTCATCCCCCACGGATGGTTCCTGCGCACCAAATTCAACAATGTCCCAAATACTAGCGTGGAGTGAGGTTAGATGGTGCCTTATTTTATCACTCCACATACAATAATCTTCACCGTCAAAAACCGGTGGTTTGCCTAGTGGGACGGAAAGTAAAGGGGTGCATTTGGAAATGTGAGGATAGCGTAAGGGGATCTCACTAAACTTCTTGCGCTCATGGCACTCAGAAGTGACGGACGGCGCGTCGGAGCCGGAGGTGGAAGGCGACGAAGAGTCGGTCTCATAATAGACCACCTTCTTCATTTTCTTCTTCTTGTCGCCACTCCGGTGCGACTTGACGCGGGGAGGAGATTCCTCCCTCTTGTTGCCGGACTCCCCCGATGGAGCCTTCCCGTGGCTTGTGGCGGGCTTCTCGCCGGTCACCATCTCCTTCTTGGCGTGAGCTCCCGACATAACTTCGAGTGGTTAGGCTCTTAATGAAGTACCGGGCTCTGATACCAATTGAAAGTCGCCTAGAGTCGGGGTGAATAGGAAAATCTGAAATTTATTAAGTTTAAGCACAACTACAAGCCGGGTTACCGTTAGAAATATAATCGAGTCCGAAAGAGAGGGCGAAAACAAATCACAAGCGAATAAGAGCGGATGACACGGTGATTTGTTTTACTGAGGTTCGGTTCTTGCAAACCTACTCCCCGTTGAGGTGGTCACAAAGACCGGGTCTCTTTCAAACCTTTCCCTCTCTCAAACGGTCACTTAGACCGAGTGAGCTTCTCTTCTCAATCAAACGGGACACTAAGTCCACTACAAGGACCACCACAACTTGGTGTCTCTTGCTTTGATTACAATGATCTTGGGAACAAGAATAGAGGAAGAAGAAAAGCGATCCAAGCGCAAGAGCTTAAAAGAACACAAAAGTCTCTCTCTCTCTAGTCACTAATTTGTTTGGAGTGATTTCGGACTTGGGAGAGGATTTGATCTCTTTGTTTGTGTCTTGGAATGAAGTCTAGAGCTCTTGTATGAGGCTTGATGGCTGAAAACTTGGATGCATTGAAGTGTGGTGGTTGGCGTATTTATAGCCCCAACCACCAAAATGACCGTTGGTGAAGGCTTTTGTCGTACGGCGCACCGGACAGTCCGGTGCGCCACCGGACACTGTCCGATGCCCCAGCCACGTCACCAGGCCGTTGGGTTTCGACCGTTGGAGCTTCTGACAACGGGGCCACCGGACAGTCCGGTGGTGCACCGGACAGGTCATGTTCACTGTCAGGTGCGCCTTCTGGCGCCTGCTCTGACTTCTGCGCGCGCAGTTGCACTGTTCACTGTTCACTGTAGAGTTGCAGACGACCGTTGGCGCTTGTAGCCGTTGCTCCGCTTGGCACACCAAATAGTCCGGTGCTACACCAGGCAGTCCGGTGAATTATAGCGGAGCGGCCTCCCTGAATTCCCGAAGGTGGCGAGTTTGGAGTTGAGTTCCCTGGTGCACCGGACACTGTCCGGTGCGCCAGACCAGGGCTGCCTTTCGGTTGTATTTTGCTCTATTTATTTGAACCCTTTCTTGGACTTTTTATTGGTTTGTGTTGAACCTTTGGCACCTGTAAAACTTATAATCTAAAGCAAACTAGTTAGTCCAATTATTTGTGTTGGGCAATTCAACCACCAAAATCATTTAGGAAAAGGTGTAAGCCTATTTCCCTTTCAGCTGGCCATAGCAGAATTCAGAGTGGTGGCTGAACAAATCAGCACCAGAGATTTAGTACAAGAATACCTGGCCAATAGGGTATCGCCAACGCTAAGTGACTGGAGCATGCCGAAGCTTAAAGGAACAAAGAAGAAGAATGAACTTGTTCGATTGCCTTATAGGTTTAAATTTGAGAAACAATTCAAAGAGCCCTGCCAAGAATGGCTAGAAATGATTGAGACTATGTGCAACGAAATTTTGGGTAATTATACCAAAAAAGAAGATCAACTGATGATTGCAGCCTTCGACACCCGACCAAAACGAAGGTTGAATCGGGTAATGGACGTTTAAACTTTGAATACCCTGATTATGAACGACTAAGCAAGGGTGCCGAAGGGACGAAGAGAAAGAGGGTTGTCAGTGTTCTAAGCAGACAGGCTGCTAGGATGGTGAAAGAGGACGAAAAAACTCTAAAAAAGAGAAAATCCAGTCCTGAGCCGAAGGTGGCGACCTCAAAGAAGAGAAAAATTGCAACTCCAGAGCCGAAGATGGCTAAGATAGAAGAGGAAGCTCCTTCGACGCCTTCTGTTGCCGAAGTAGAAGAAATTTTAAAGGTAATGACCGAATCCTTACCTATCAAGCTGCTAAGTCCTCTGGGGCCGCATCTGACGAAGCTTTTACAGAAGAAGGATGAGCCTTCGGCAGCAAAAAAGGCGGTTGGGCCAAAAAAGCGAAGAATTGTTACTGTTATGCAAGCCATTGAGGAAACTCCACCGCCGGCCTCAGCATCAAAAATGACACCAGCTGCCGAAGCTGCTACTTCTGTCGAAGCTGCGACTGCCGAAGCTACCAATCTGGAGAGTACATTATCTGCTATTGATAAAGTGCTCTTGGATTTGGCCGCGGAGGAGACTGTCGCGGCTACAGAAGGAGTCCTGGTTGTAGAGGAGACTGCTGCGGTTATAGAAGAAGCCCTGGCCGCAGTGCCTGGAAAAGGGAAAGAAATTGCCGAAGATACTTCGGAAGAAAAAAGCCTCAATTTTCAAAATCTAGTTGGTCAAGAATTATCCAAGGCCGAGAAGGAGGAGCTGCAGGAGTATGCTATATCATGTGGCTACCACCCAGGAGCCATGCTCTTTGGTGGAATCAATGAAGAAGCCTTAGGATGCATTCGAGACCGCACCGGTGCGAAGATTATCAGCACTCTGTCGAAGAGTGTTGGTTTTCCGAAGCTTAAAGCTAACATCAGCAGCTACCGACAACAGCATATCGTCGGCAGGTTATTCTACTCCAACTTTAAGGTAAAGCTTTTTTCCTCAGTTTTTTATTGTTTTGTGATGAAGCAAAGGTTTCTGACGAAGGTTATTTTGTACAGAGTATGCTGCTAAGCAAGGCCTTGAGAATGCAACAAGACCTCGAAGATAAGAAGAATGAGGTTATAATCGAGGGCTTGGAAAATAAAATCAAAGATCATGAAGCTTCTCTAGAAAAGAAAGACTTCCTTCTTTAGACAATGGAGGGTTCATTGGCAGAAGCCCAAGCCAAAGTTGCCAGATTAAACGATGAACTCCTCCGAAGATGAGAAAGCTTCGAGCAAGAAAAGAAGAATTTTGATGCGAAGCTTGAAGCCGAAGTCGAGAAAAATTTGAATCTGCAAAAATCCTTAAAAGAGCTTCAAAACATGTGCTTGAACTTCGGCAACCGGTGCGTGCAGCGGCTAAAACAGGTCTTCAACTCAGTGGGAGCCAGCTTTGAAAAATTTGAACCTTCGGTTGAAGACCTACCAAGCACCTTCGAACATATTGAGAGAGAAGTTGAGGCGCTTGACAAAGTAATAGCTGGACATGGCGACTTCTGTGCCCTGCTAGCTTCTCGCGGCACAGTTGTAGCTTTTATGAAGGCTGGTTGCACGCATGGAAAGATTGTCAATAGACCGAACTTCAGCTTATCACCAGCGGACCTAGCCGATATCCCCAGCCTAGCTCGAAGTATTGGGAATATATTTATAACACAAATTTGGACGAAGGGTGGGCGGGACTTAGCTGGTGACGAGGCTCGAAGTCATCTTAAGCCGGTATTAACCTTGTACCTGTTTGCTTACCTTCTCCTGAGATTACTTTTTTACCTTATACTGCTTTGTTGTGTACAGGATGACGATGCCGAAGGTCAATAATCCGAAGCTTGACGGAGACTGATGAAGCTGCTGCACAAAGCTTTAGAGACATTCGAATTATCTTTGCAAAAGATATTGTAATTTAGAAATCAAACATTACTCTGTAAATTTTTTCATACCTTGTAATATATTTTTACCTTTTCATCCGTGTGTGAATTGCTTTGGTGTGGACGAAATTTGTATCTTTTGAGCCGAAGGCGAAAAACACCTTCCCTTCTTTTCGTACACAATGAAGCATATCTTTGCTTCTCTATATTCGTCGAAGCATTGTCATCAAAGCAGAAGCATCTGTTTGTACTCTATGTTATGATGATGATGATCCTACAAATGTCTACATGAATGTGTATGAATGCAATGAATGATGTGATGTAATGTGCAAATGAATGTCCAAACACACGCACACGAAGCCACACCCAAACTCTGCATCCCCTTAGGAACGTCTTTTGAGCTTCTTCACCTTCTATTTTAGTGGTATAAGTTCTACATCCCCTTAGGAACGTCTTTTGAACTTCTTCGCCTTCTATTTCAGCGGTATAAGTTCTGCATCCCCTTAGGAACGACTTTTGAACTTCTTTGCCTTATATTTCGGCAGTATTCGGCTCTGCATTCCCTTAGGAACGACTTTTGAGCAGAAAACTTACGCTGCGCTCCCTTAGGAACGACTTTTTGTAGCTTCGTCATGCTCTGCATCCTCTTGGGGACGACTTTTGAGCTTCTCCCTGCTTTTCCTTTTTTTCTCTGCACTCGATGGTGCATGCTCAGATTTTTCGTTTTACATCATTTTGGGGGATTTGGCTCTCGTGGAGCTAAATAAGAAAGGAAAAATTACAAGCTATGGCCCCATTAAAAACCTTTCTCCCCCTTTGGAAAGGAAAAGGGTGCCATAGAAAAAATGGAAAAAGATTACATCAAATTACACATAATATCGCCGAAGCTCATCCGCATTCCAAGATCTGGGTATGTCGTTGCCGTCCATATCCTTCAATCTGTAAGAACCGGGCCTCGATGAAGATACCACCAGAAAAGGTCCTTCCCACTTCAGCTGCAATTTTCCTACTGTGTCCGCATTGGCCACTCTCCGATGCACCAAATGCCCTGGCTTAATATTTTTTAGCCGAACTTTTCTGTCACGCCATTTTATTGTTTCGGCTTGATATTTATTATTGTTTTCTACAGCCTGAAGTCTGGTCCCCTCTATAGTATCTTTTGCTACGTGATAATCAGCTTTGTCTTTTGCCGAAGCTACTGTTCTTATTGATCCTGCTTTAGCTTCTTCTAGAGTTATAGCTTCGTCACCAAATAATAGTTTGAAAGGTGTAAATCCTGTTGATCTTGACATGGTTGTGTTGTGGCCCACACCACTTTAATCAACTCATCTGGCCACTTTCCTCTGGGTTGATTGAAGATTAGCTTCATTATTCATGTCATTATAATGTCATTTGCTCTTTCTACCAGTCCATTTGATTCTGGGTGCCTTACTGATGCAAAATGAATCTTTGTGCCAATTTGGTCACAAAAATCTTTGAACATTTCAGCATCAAACTGTGTTCCATTGTCCACAGTTATAGCCTTCGACACGACGAAGCGACAAACAATATTTTGCCAGAAGAATTTTTGGACTATAACCGAAGTTATTGTAGCCAAAGGCTTTGCTTCAATCCACTTACAAAAATATTCTACAGCCACCACAACATATTTCAAATTACCTTGCGCTGGTGGAAGTGGGCCTAACAGATCCAGGCCCCATCTTTGCAACGACCAAGTAGGCTGTATCAGCTGCGTGAGAGACGAAGGTTGCTTCTGATCTTGCACATTTTTGACAATTCTCGCACTTTTGAACTAACTCTGCTGAATCCGAAACTGCCTTCGGCCAATAAAATCCTTGTCTAAACACTTTTCCCAACAAAGGCCTAGACCCAATGTGAGATCCACACAGACCTGCATGTATCTCCTTCATTAATTCTATACCTTCGGTTCTGGATAAACACTTGTGGAGTGGAGAACAGACTCCATGCTTATATAATTCCCCTTCTATCATCCCATACGGTCTTGTCCTTGCCTCCATTCTCTTATTATAAGCTTCGTCATCCGAAAAACAATTACCTTGGAGGAAAGATATAATTTCAGTTCTCCAATCTTCACTATGTACATGGGAAATTGTAAGCACTGCTCTCTCCATAAGTTCAACCGAAGGTGCTTTTATTGTTTCGAAGAATACTTCCGAAGGTAGAGGGAGCCCTGTGCCGCTGATTTGGCTAACAGATCTACATGTTCATTTTCTCCTCTTGGAATATTCTTGACAAAAAACCTTTGAAAGAAGCCTCCAACCTTCGAACTGTATCGAGATATTTTTCGAGCTTCGGATCTCTCGCCTTACTACTTTTGTCTACATGACCAGAAATGACTTGAGAGTCAGTTTTAAGGATGGCACTTGTTATTCCCATTGCCTTTAACTTCCGAAGCCCCAATAGAAGTGCTTCGTATTCAGCAATATTATTTGTACAACTGAAGTCAAGCTTTGCTGCATAACATGTTCTGATTTTGGAAGGCACAATAGGACAGCATCTGCTCCAGCGCCGAAGGTTCCCCAAGAACCATCGCAGAACACTGTCCAAGCTTCAGCGTCTTTATTTGTTTCTTCTTTATGAGCCCCTGCGTCCATTCAGCAATGAAGTCTGCTAACGTCTGGGATTGAATTGAGGATCTATGCATATAGTCGATACTAAATTCGTTAGGTTCCGCAGCCCATTTTCCAATCCTTCCAGTAGCTTCTCTGTTCCTCATTATGTCCTTCAGAGGCTGTGTCGAAGGAACAATTATGTGATATGCTTGAAAATAATGCCGAAGTTTCCTGGAGGCCATTAACACAACATATAAAACCTTCTCCAATTCTGTATAATTTTTCTTTGATAAACTTAAAACTTCAGAGACGAAGTACACTGGAGCTTGCTTTTTGATTTGGCCATCTAACTTCTCCTGTACAAGAGCCGCACTAACTACAGAGTGCGAAGCTGCCACATATAAGAATAATGGAGCCCCTGGCGAAGGTGGAGTTAGTGTTGTTAGATCAATCAAGTATTGCTTCAGTTCTTCGAAAGCTTTTTGCTGAGCCAGACTCCATTGAAAAACTTCAGCTGACTTCAGTATTTCAAAGAATGGCAGATTTCTTTCTACTGATCTGGATATGAATCTGTTTAATGATGCTAGTCTTCCAGCCAGCCGTTGGGCCCCCTTCTTTGTGCTTGGTGGCTCCATCCGAGGGATAGCTTCAATCTTGCTCGGGTTGGCATCAATTCCCTTCGTTGATACCAAACAGCCAAGGAACTTGCCCTTCTTCACCCCAAAAACACACTTTTCTGGATTTAACTTCAGGCCAGCTTGTATGAAATTAGCAAATGTCTCTTGCAAATCAGCAATGTGATTTTCTTGCTTCGTGCTTTTCACTATGATATCATGAACATAGGTCAGTACTGTTGGAACTTTCTCTCCTAGGCAATATGATCCAACGGGGGAGTGAATGTAATGCAAACAAGGTTTTAACTCGAGATGGCGATTGCTCCGTTAATCCAGCCCCTCAAGGGCACTGTACGGGGGTATTTATAGGTGCCTGAGTGCCCAACGTCTCGATGTAAGGACGCATGTACCCTCAGGCACCTAGATTATCCCCGAAATATTCCCATAAAGTAGGGTTACAGACTGTCATTATAGAAAAGCCATTACAAATCGGGCCCGTAACACACTCCTCCGTGCGGGGCCTGTTACAATGGGCTGAATCCCACGTGGGCCTCCAGGTCGGGTGAGGACGTGGGACGGGGCGACGTCATCGTAGGCCTTCGTCTTGTAGTGTAGAGGACGAAGGGTGGACCCCGCCGGTCGTTTTGCCTCCGTTGGTGCAGCGAGATTGACGAAGGCTAGAGCAAAGGGTAGCGTCTTCGCCTTCGCCCCAACATTTGCCCTCCGAGGGACCAGTTCGACTAAGTCATCTGGTGCCGAAGACGTCGCTAGATGGTGGAGACGCTGCCCTCGCTCGAAGTGGTTCTACGGGGGTTTTTTATGTGACCGTTGACGGACGCAGTACTGTTGGACTGCGGGTTTCCCGAAGCATCGCGTCTTGTGTATAAAAAGGGGTGGGGCGGCATGGGTCAGGTTCTCTTTCTGTGCGCCGCAAAACCCTAGCCTCTTGTTGAAACCGTTTGCCCGCTCGCCTGCCCTCCTTGCTCCTGCTCATCGGAGATCTAGCCCGCGTCAAGCAGACCGCTCGCCGCCGCCGACGGTACGTAGCCATACCGTCTTCTTCCTCGTCTGCTGCAAACACACCGTCGGCCGATGCATCGTCCGAGGATACCTTGAGCAACGTGGCGGCGGAGGAGCTACATCCGGGTGATACGGTGGAGTTCGGCGTTTCGCGGATTTCCTCGATCCGCGTTCAAGATATGCAGCAGCTTGGGTATTTTGGCAGCGAAATGGGGCGTGTCCCAGGGGCGGAGGAGGTTCTCGAGCCCGAGGGCGAGTTGGTCGTGTTTGAGGCGTTTTTCACCGCTGGCCTTCGTCTGCCTGCACATCGCTTTGTGGCGGAGGTTCTGCAGAGATTTGAGGTCCAGGTCCACCAGCTGACGCCGAATGCCATGGTGGCCCTGGCGAAGTATGTCTGGGCGGCGACTTCGTATGGTGGTCAGCCTTCTGTGGAGGTCTTCGCCAAACATTACTGTCTGCATTGGCAGAAAAGGAAAATTGGACACAAGATTGCACAGTTTGGATCGTGCACGTTTACGCCGAGGACCGGAAAGACTTCGATGGAAGTCATGGAGTTAGTTCCCTGTGCCCGCAATAAGTGGGGCAACTGGTGGAATTTTTGGTTTTATGTTTCCAAAGGCGAAGTCGAAGACCACCCAGAGCTCCCTGTGGCCGTAATGTGCTCCCATTATTATGTGGCGTACCCGCAATTTGAGGTGGCAGAGGATGATGAAGACGAAGGAGCCCTTCGGTGCGCTGCCCGCATGAGTAGCGGGCGCGATTTAGTTGAGGAATTCATCGGGTATGGGGTGTGGCCCTTGGCACATGGCTGGGCATTGGGCGAAGTATGCCCTCGCGAGATGCCCTCCCTAGGCGGGCAGCGGGTGCGAAGTCTAGCCTTCGCGTTGGATCTGCATGGCCGGGATCCCGCCGCATTCATGCGTAAAGCGGAAGACGGTGCGGCGAGGATTGTGAGGCGCTATGTGCCGAGGACAGAGGGTCTGCGAAGCTGGGATATCAATGGGTCCAACGTTAGATTGAATCGGATCTTCGAATTAAACTGCTTGTCATACGGTGGCTATCCCGGGGATGACGCTGCCGACCGCTGCGGGAAGAAATCGGTGGACGTAACCGAGGAAGGGCCTTCGCAGGAGGCTGCCCCGGCCACTAAGAAGAGAAAATTAGGTACTGCAGTGGGGGAGTGGGGGTCTCTGATAGTTTTGCTATGGATTTGATGGGGACGTGCGCAGCCCTCGGGGGAAGGATGTCTTCGCCCGAGCTCCGTGAGTCTTCGACACGAATGCTGGAGGTTACCGGGGGTCGATGGCCCTAGAATGTTCCGATCCCCCACGCGGCTGGCGAAGACTTCTTTACGTCTCGCATGGCTCGTGACTTGAAGGTTTTTCCTTACGGGCGGAATATTGCTGTTGTTGTATCGGCAGTGATGGAGGGGGAACGTCAAGAAGCTGCGCAGAAACATCGGGCGGTCGTCAGGATCGCGGATCCTATGCGTGAGGCGAAAAAGGCGCGGGGGAGCGCAAAGGCTGCTGCCTCTGGCGGTAGCAAACCGGTGCTGGCTGCGAAACCGGCCACCCCCGGGCACAGCAAGGCATCGACGAGTGCGAAGGCTGCCACCTCTGGCGGGAGCAAGCCACCCCAGGCGGGCTCGTGAAAGGACGAAGGCCGCTTTCGCCGGCGTGACGTATTGCCGACTTCGGCACGGACATCAGTGTCGAGAATTATCTTGTTGGTAAGTTTAAACTTTTTTTTGCTCGACGAGGTCTTTGACCAGTATCATGGTGCAGGTTCGGGTGAGGGGCAACTGGCTGTTGTCCCGCCTCCGGTGGCGACCACTTCGCCAACGGCGGTGGTGGGGGCAAAGGGTGCCACGCGGGACCCGTGGGCAACTTTCTACACGAGCGGCGAGATTCTATCGGCCGCTGCCGCTAAGGACATGGCGGGCTCCATGTCTCAGCGACTGAGGGAAGCGTCACAGCAGCTGTCATAGCAGCTGAAGCAAGTAAGTTGTGTTGGACTTCGATGTTTGTTGTTTTTATGAGGGTTCGGGTCTCATGGGTTTATGTGTCAGGCGGCCGACTTTGCCGACCTCGTCGCGTCGGGTGCCTTGACTGTGGACGTTGCTGCCGAGGTCGAGCGTCTCCGGGCATAGCATGCGGATGCTGTGCGGGAGAAGTCGGCTGCGGAAAGCAAAAACCGCAGGCTGTCGGAGAAGGTGGCCGCCATGGAGGCTGAGAAGACGGATCTCCGGCGCCAGCTGGCGAAAGAGAGGAGGGAGGAGAATAAGGCCATCGCTGATGCGTAGGCTGTGCAGGCCGAAGCCAAAGTGGCGCGGGCGGAAGGCAGTCTCGCCCGCCAACGCGTCGAGGAGCTGGAGGCGAGGTTCAACGCCCTGTGTAGCCGCATGGACAAGGCCGAGTCCTCGACACGCGCGGAGGTCGAGCGGACGCACGAGCAGTTCGTGGACGTGTACCGCGAGCTGGGTGCACAGACTGCTGACTTCGAAGTGCCCGGCCAAGAAGCGGGCCTTCGCTTCCTTGAATGGTTGTAGGAGGAGCTGCTGGTGCTCCCGACCATTGTGACAGGTTTCATGTCCTTCGCCTTCCTCGTCACCTGTGAGGGGGCCGTGAATGCTTTGTCCCGCGAGGGGTGCAGGCATTACGAGGTCTTCGACCAAGCGGACGAAAACTTTGAACATGAAATCTTCAAGGTCGAAGACCCTATGGTGAAGCAGTCGGCGGGGGCACTCTTTGATAGGATGTGGGGTCCGCACGGCCGAGAGGCGGTCAGGGAGCGATCCGACCGGGCAATAGAGCAGGTAAAGGCTGTTTTTTGTATGGTTATATGTGTGGGTATGTGTGGTTTTGATGAATGAGTGTGTTGTTGCTGCAGATGGCGCATGCCGAAGACGTCGAGGACCTTGTTGGTCTGGACGGCGCGCTGCCTGAGGCCGCGGAGGTCGATCCGGTGCCGCCCTCGGATGCCGGTGAAGGCCCCTCGGCGACCCCTGTGCCCGCTGCGGCCGGCGAAGACCCCGCACCAGCCCCTGCGCCGACGGGCGAAGACGCCCTGAAGGTGGTGGCCGAGCCGGCTGCCGAGGACCCCACAGCCGCGACCGGGTCTTCGCAGGTGGCTGAATAGGTGTTGAGGAGTTTGTAAATTTTGTCTGTGTGATACTGAACCTCGGTTGCTGCGCAGGTTCTTGGGTCTGGGCCTACGCACGCAACCGCTACTGACAATGCTATTTTTGTGGCGACTTCGACCGTGGCTGCTGATGACGATTCGTTTGGCTCTGTGTCTAAGTGTTTTGAGTTTGATGATTCTGGGAGTTCGATTGCGTGGACGGAGGAGTCTTCAGATGAGGACTTGGATTATTTTGCAGCGTTGGATGTGGCTGCAGCGGAGCCTTCGCCGCGCGCGGAGGGTTTCGAGGAGCTCCCAGGCGTGAGTACTGGGTATCGGCGGCAAAGGGCGGTGGCGAAACGAAGAGTGAGTGAATTGTCGCGAAGTGGTAGGCGTTATCGTAGTGAGATGGAGAGTGGTCGTCTTCGCGTGGACGGGACTGGTAAGCAAGAATTGTTGTCCTTGCCGATTGGGGTGAGTGTAGGTGAGGGGGAGCTGTGAAATCTTTTTGAGGGTGAGGAATTTAGGATAATGTTGTTCAACTACTGGGAGCTAGGTATTATTCCGAAGGTTGAGCCAATGTAATATATGATGCCTTCGATGTGTATATGTAACCACCATTTGTATATTAAGGCTGCGCGCCTTTGTTGATCCGGCCGCGCCCGTGGGCGACTCTTGCACAGAGTCTTTTGGAAAAGACTTCGATTTTGCGCGCCTATTATTCCGGTTGTGCCCTTAGGCGACTTTTGCGCGGAGAGTCTTTTGGAAAAGACTTCGATTTTGCGGGCCTATTATTCCGGCTGCACCCTTAGGCGACTTTTGCACGGAGAGTCTTTTGGAAAAGACTTTGATTTTGTGCGCCTATTATTCAGGCTGCACCCTTAGGTGACTTTTGCACGGAGAGTCTTTTGGGAAAGACTTCAATTTTGCGCACTTGTTGTGCTATTCTGGCTGCACCCTTAGGCGACTTTTGCGCGGAGAGTCTTTTGGGAAAGACTTCGATTTTGCGCACTTGTTGTGCTATTCCGGCTGCACCCTTAGGCGACTTTTGCACGGAGAGTCTTTTGGGAAAGACTTTGATTTTGTGCACTTGTTGTGCTATTCCGGCTGCACCCTTAGGCGAATTTTGCACGGAGAGTCTTTTGGGAAAGACTTCGATTTTGCGCACTTGTTGTGCTATTCCGGCCGCACCCTTAAGTGACTTTTGCGCGGAGTGTCGCACGCGAGGGTAGTTAGCGCTGCCCCTCGCGGTGACTTCGATGTGGTCGAATGCCGAAGACTGTCGATGCGGTCTTTTTCGACATATTGTGTCTTAGTTTTTGCGGGGGATTTTTGCGGTTATATTACATGGCTCCGCCTCATTAAAAACCTTACCCCCTGGGAGGAAAAGAGTGCGGGCCGGAATGATATTGTTTGGTGAAATACAAGGGCATGTTAGCCCTGAGGATTCAAACAAAAAATTTGCGGAGATTATCGATATTCCAGGAATGCTCTAGGTCCTCGCCGGATGGCATGGTTAGCCTGTACACGCTGGGGGACGCCTTCGTCTTGACGATGAAAGGACCCTCCCACTTTGGCTCCAACTTGCCCCGTGACTCTGTCTGAGTTGTCTGGACGAGTACGAGGTCCCCTTCATCGAATTCTCTTGGGACGACTGCGTGGTCGCGTCAGGCCTTCGTTTGAGCTTGGTATTTGTTGAGAGCCTGCAGGGCGAAGACACGGTCTCCGTCGATGTGGTCTTTGGAGGTTGGTTCGTCTACGTCGGGGACGGCTGAAGCTCTTGTCCGTGGTGACCCATGTTTGATTTCCTGCGAGGTCATGGCCTCCGATCCGTATAGCAGGCGAAAAGGAGTGAACCCAGTCGCCCGGCATTTGGTCGTGTTCAGCGCCCAGACTGCTTCAGGTAGTAGGTCGGCCCATTTATCCTTCTTGTCGTCGAGAAGCATTTTCTTGATGGCAGTGGAAATCGTATCGTTGGCGTGCTCCACGACGCCGTTGGATTGTGGGTGATATACTGAGGCGAAGGCTAGCTTGGTGCCAATGGAGAAGCAGAAGTCCCTGAAGTCCTGGCTGTCAAACTGTTTGCCATTGTTGACTGTGAGCTCAGACGGGACTCCGAATCGGCAGATAATGTTTTGCCAGAAAAATTTCTGGGCAGTCTTCGACGTTATTGTGGATACTGTTCTTGCCTCGATCCACTTGGTAAAATATTCGACGATGACGAAGGTGAACTTGAGGTTCCCTTGAGCCGTGGGTAGTGGCCCGACAATGTCTAGCCCCCAGCGTTGAAGTGGCCATGCGTGGGCGATCAGCTTTGTGAATTGCGAGGGGTTGCCTGAACGGGGAGAGAACTTCTGGCAGGCTTCGCACGACCTTGTGACTCGATTTGCGGCGCAGATTATAGCGGACCAGTAGAAACCTTGACGGATCACCTTGGCAGTGAGGGCCCTAGGCCCCGAGTGAGTGCCGCTGTGGACTTCACTCAGGATCTGGAGGCCTTCGGTCTCTGTGACACATTTGAGCATGGGTTGACTGATCCCTTTCTTGTATAGCTGGCCCTCAATAAGTGTGAAGTCCCGACTTTGGTGTTTGAGGCGCTTGGCCTCGTTGACATCACCTGGATGGTAATATCCTTGCAAGAACAGGGTTATTGGGGCCCGCCATTCTTTGGCCATGATGAGGTTGACAATGCGATGGCCCTCGGCGTTGGTGGTTATTTGCAGACCCTCTAGGCTACGAACGGCTGGTATGCCTATGACGTGGTAGAACACGTCGGAGGGCAGGGCTTCGCCTCTGGCTGCTGCTTTGGCCAACGCGTCGGCTTCTTCATTTCTAGCGCGGTCCACATGCTGCAGGGTGAAACCCTTGAATTGCTTCTCAAGACTGCGAACAGTCGTAAGATACTGCAGAAGTGCAGGGTCTTTTGCTGAATAGTCTTTTTCGATCTGGCCAGCAACGACTTTGGAGTCTGTCTTGATTATGCAGGTGGTCACGCCGAGTGCTTTCAGCTTGCGAAGGCCCAGGATAACAGCTTCGTATTCTGCTATGTTATTCGTGCACCTGTCGGATTCCAGAGCGAAGATGAGGCGTGCTGCGTATCTGCGCTTGACGCCGGTGGGTGATGTGATGATTGCAGACACGCCTGCCCCCCACATGGCACCATGCGCCGTCACAGTGGATGGTCCACACCTTCTCTGAGGGCTCTTCTTGCTGCCGTGCTGGCCCTGTCCAGTCGACGATGAAATCTACGAGGACTTGTGACTTAATTGCTATCCTGGGCTCAAAGGTGATGTGGTATTCAGAGAGTTCGGCTGCCCATTTGGCGATACGGACGGATGCCTCCGGATTTCTGAATAATTCGCCAAGTCCCCTGTCCGTGGTGACCCGCACCTTGAACGCTTCGAAGTAGTGGCGCAATTTGCGCGACACCATGACAACTGCCTAGGCAATTTTTTCCAACTCCATCATGTTGCATTTGGAAGTCATGAGGAATTCGGAGACGTAATAAACTGGACACTGCCGAGTTGTGCCCTCTCTGTCCTGCTCTTGGACCAACGCTGCGCTGACTGCGTGCGGTGAAGCTGCGACGTAGGACAACAGAGGTAGCGAGGGGTCGGGGCTTGTAAGGGTTGCCAACTCTGACAGGTGCTGCTTGAGTGATGCGAAGGCTGCCGCTTGATCTGGTCCCCATGCAAAGTCTTTTGCGCCGCGTAGCGTCTTAAGGAAAGGTAGGCTTCGCTCTGCGGATTTGGAAATGAATCTGTTGAGGGCGGCCAATCTGCCTGTCAGGCGTTGGACGTCTCTGGTTGACTGCAGGGGCATCATGTTGATGATAGCCTGGATCTTGGTCGGGTTGGCCTCGATCCCACGGTGCGACACCAGGTGGCCCAGTATCTTCCCCTGGCGAACTTCGAAGACGTACTTCTCGGGGTTTAGGCGAAGTCATGCTTCCCGCATATTCGCGAATGTTTCTGCGAGGTCGGCCAGATGATCCTCTTTGTTTTTGCTGGCGACGACGATGTCGTCCACATACGTGAAAATGTTCCGGCCTACTTGGCTCTCGAGCACCGTCTTGGTGAGGCGAGAGAAGGTGGACCCAGCGTTCTTTAGTCCCTCCGGCATTCTGACGAAACAATACGTGCCGAAGGGCATGATGAAACTGGTACTGGCCTTGTCTTCCTCCTTCATATATATTTGGTGATAGCCAGAGAAGCAGTCAAGGAGTGACATGACTTCGCATCCGACTGCACTATCGACGATCTTGTCGATCCGAGGCAGCGGGAAATTATCCTTGGGGCAGGCCTTGTTGAGGCTAGTGAAATCGATGCACATCTGCCACTTGCCACTCTTCTTTTGCACCATGACTACGTTAGCGAGCCACGTAGGGTAGGTGACTGGTTCGATGAAATTGGCCTCAAGCAGGCGGTGTACCTCGGCTTTGGCGGCTTCTGTTTTCTCATCAGACATTTTGCGCAGCCTCTGCTTCTTCGGCCGCACCGAAGGGTCGATGCCCAGACTGTGTTCGATGATAGTGCGACTGACTCCGACCAGGTCGAGGGCAGACCAGGCGAAGACGTCCTTATTTCTGGAAAGACAGGAGATGAGTCTCTCCGCGTCTTGCGAAGTCAGGTCTTCGCTTATGATGACCGTTTGCTTGGGCGTTGCCTGGTCAAGGGGAACTGTCTTTGTTCCTTCGTTGCTCTGCAGTTGTGCCTTTTCATGCTCGTTGGCGGTTGGGCAGGTAGCCTCGGGGACTTCACGCTGCATCGTAAGGCAGTGTACGTTCCATTGCCCTAGAATGAAGTCTCTTTCAATGTTGCGCGCGGTCTGCTGGTAGCCATAGACTGTGATCACGCCTTGCGGACCCGGGATTTTCATGCACAAGTAAAGTCCGTGAATGGCCACTTCAAACTTGTGGATGGAGCCCCGACCCATTATGGTGTTGTACGGGTATACCATGTCGACGATGTCGAAGGTGACCTGCTCACTTCGTGCATTGGGTGCTACACCGAAGGACAAGGGTAGCTCGATCTTGCCCACAGAAAAGGTGCCCTTGCCGCCGAAGCCATATAGGGGGTTGTCCGAAGGCTTAAGTAAACTGTGGCTGATGCCCATGCGGTCGAAGGCGTGGAGGAAAATGATGTCCGTCTGGCTGCCATTGTCAACTAAAACTTTGTGCAGGTCCCAGCCTACCACGCTGCAGTTGATTACCATCGCGTCAATGTGGGGTGCGCTGCGCAGGTCGACATCCCTGGCATCGAAGGTCAGCGGCACGTGGGACCACTTCGTTTGCACGACTGGGCCGGTGACGGCGACGTGGTTGATGCTTCGGTAGTGGTCCCTCTTCTGTCGCTTCGTGTCGAAGTCGACGCTGGACCCCCTAGTGATCATGTGGATGACTCCGCGATACGACTGATCAGCGAAGTCTTCTTGTTTTGGCGCTTGGGGTGGTTTGGGTGGTGGATGTTTGGCTGATGCGGGTGCGGAGGCGGGAGTGGAGGTGGTACGACTTGTACCTCCTGGTGGTGTTGGTATGCGTGGTTAGGTGGATGCTGGGCGGGGTCGTGGTTGTATGGTTGTGAGAGGTGGTGTTGATATGTGTGCGCGACAACTCTTGGGTTGTCGGCTGGTTGCGCCCGAGACATCCTGTCCCTGGTGGCCTTCGTTTCCGGGCAGTCTCTCGTTGGGTGCGTGCAGTCTTCGCCATGAAACAGGCAGTAAAATCTGCGCGGCTGCTGCGCCCGCCCTCGGCCCCGACCACGACTGCCATTGTCGCGACCCTGGGGGGATAATCTTGACAGCGAGGGGCCTCACCAGCGGGGTGCTGGTTGGCAATGTTATGCACCTGCTGCTGACTGCGACTGTCCCGACCGGAGTCTGACTGCGAAGGTCTTGTCCATGTTTGTCTGGACTGCGGAGGGTCCTTGGGTTTCCTCTGGGACTCGACCTTGCGCTGGTGGAGCTCTTCGGATCTAGCATATTTTTCAAACATCTGATAGAGCTCTTGGAGGTTCTTGGGTGGGTCCCTGATGCAGTGACTGTAAAGGACGCCAGCCCGAAGGCCACTGATGGCGTAGTGAATGGCAATTTGGTCGTCGACCGAAGGCAGTTGTGACTTGAGAGTCAGGAACTTGCGGTAGTACTCCCGTAGGGTTTCTTTCTCTAGCTGCTTGCAGAGTGACAGTTCGGCCAAGGTGTCGGTGTCTGGGTGGTACCCTTGGAAGTTGAGCAGAAATTCGTCCCGGAGACTTCTCTAGGAGTCGATGGACAACGGGGGCAACCTGGTGTACCAGGTTAGGGCCGGACCCTAGAGGGCGATGATGAAGGACTTCGCCATCGTGGCGTCGTCCCCTTTGGATGATGCGACAGCGACTTGATAGCTCATGATGTACTATGCTGGGTCGGTGTTGCCGTTGTACTTGGGGTAGGTCCCTACCCTGAAGTTGGCGGGCCATGGTGACACTTGCAGTTGCGGCGCCAGGGGACTCCGCTCATCAAGGTAGTTGATGCCTTGGAATGCTGCGGCATGCGGGATGACGGGTCTGCGCTGAGGAATGAATAGGTCTCCGATTGGCGCGCGCTGTTGGAGGGGCGGGCCGTGCTGCAGATCATGTTGGCCTTCGCGTTGCATGAGCGCAATCTCTTGCTCGAGTTCTTGAGCCCTCTGCCCCTCGTCTCGTATCATCTGGCGCACTTTGGCCTGCACGGAAACACGTTGGCGCTTGGCCTCGAGGATTTCTTTCTGCTTCTGGAGGTTGTGGTTCTTGATGCGAAGGGCCCACAGCTGTAGCTGTTCTTCTGCTGAAATGCCGATGACTTCGCCGTCCTCTGTGGCATCCTCGCCCTCTAGCGGAGCGAAGCCTGGGGGTGGTTGTTGTGGCTGTCCTCTGGAGCTGCAGGTGCGGAGGCTGTCCTCGGGAGTAGGTTGGTCGTTGCTGTCTCTTGCTGACAGTGTCGTCTTCGCAGGCTTCTTGATGGGTAGTGTCTGCAAGGGCCTTGCCCTTTTTCTCGGCTAGCAGTGCCGCCTTCGCTGCTTCGTCAACGGATGGGGCTGCCTTCGAGCTAGCTCTCTTGGGTGCCATCGCGGGTGTTTTGTTCGTAGCACGAACGGTGGGTGCCAAATGTTGGAACTTGCTCTCCTGGGCAATATGATCCAACGAGGGAGTGAAAGTAATGCAAACAAGGTTTTAACTCAAGATGGCGATTGCTCCGTTAATCCAGCCTCTCAAGGGCATTGTACGGGGGTATTTATAGGTGCATGAGTGCCCAACGTCTCGATGTAAGGACGCATGTACCCTCAGGCACCTGGATTATCCCCGGAATATTCCCATAAAGTAGGGTTACAGACTGTCATTACAGAAAAGCCATTACAAATCGGGCCCGTAACACACTCCTCTGTGCGAGGCCTGTTACAATGGGCCGAATCCCACGTGGGCCTCCAGGTCAGGTGAGGACGTGGGATGGGGCGACGTCGTCGTAGGCCTTCGTCTTGTAGTGTAGAGGACGAAGGGTGGACCCCGCCGGTCGTTTTGCCTCCGTTGGTGCAGCGAGATTGACGAAGGCTGGAGCGAAGGGTAGCGTCTTCGCCTTCGCCCCAATAAGTACATTTGTGCCTATTTGAGAATGAAGGACTTTGGCTGTCATTCTGCTGAAGCTTCCTCCAGCATTCTTGAGCCCCTCAGGCATCCGAAGGTAGCAATAGGTGCCACTGGGAGTTATGAAGCTAGTCTTTGGCTTGTCTTCCTTCTTCATCCAAATTTGATGATAGCCTGAGTAACAATCCAGTAGACTCATGAGCTCTGAAGAAGTTACTGCATCTACTAGAGAGTTTATTCTTGGCAATGGGAACTCGTCCTTTGGGCATGCCTTGTTGAGATTTGTGAAATCAATACACATTCTCCATTTACCATTGGCCTTTTTCACCATAACAGTGTTGGCTAGCCATTCTGGGTATGTCACCTCTCTGATGACACCGGCACTAAGAAGTCTCTTTACTTTGTTCCGAGCACCTTCAGCTTTGTCTTCAGACATCTTCCGAAGCCTTTGTTTTCTTGGCCTGAAGGATGGATCCACATTGAGTGAATGTTCAATAACATCTCTGTTGACACCACAGAGATCATTGGCTGACCAAGCAAAGACATCTTTGTTGTTGAATAGAAATCTTAGCAAAATCTTCTCGTGCTCATTAGATAATTGAGACCCCAGCAATACCCTTTGTTCTGCTATATCTTGACATAGAAGCATAGGCTTCGGCTGATCCGCCGAAGCAGCCTTCTCTCTTTTGTATTTGTACTGCTGACAAGCTTCAGCTCCATCTATGTTATGGATTGCCTTTGAATCTGTCCAATTCCCTTCAACCCTTCTGGCAGCTTCTTGACTCCCATGGACAGCAATGGGCCCTTGTTCCGAAGGTATCTTCATGCATAAATATGTTGGATGAAATATTGCTTCGAAGGCATTGAGTGTCCCTCGACCAATGATTGCATTGTAGGGGTATTCCATGTCAACAATGTCAAAGATAACCTGTTCAGTCCTTGTGTTGTGGACGTAGCCGAAGGTAACTGACATTGTGATTTTACCAAGTGCAACAATCTGCCTTCCTTCGAAGCCACAAAGAGGATGTGTAGCATCATGAATCTTGTCTTCTGGCTCTTGCATTTGTCTGAAGGCCTTAGCAAATATGATATCCGCTGCACTGCCCGTGTCAACCAGAACATTATGGACCAAAAATCCCTTAATGACACAAGATATGACCATAGCATCATTGTGAGGGTAATCTTTGAGCTGAAGGTCCTCCTGGGAGAAGGTGATTGGAATGTGAGACCATTTGGACTTGATGAAGGGTCCCTGCACTCCAACATGCTACACCCTTCTCTGCGCTTCCTTCTTCTGCTTCTTGTTAGCCGTCTCTGAACTTGAACCGCCTGTTATCGGGAGCACCAGCTTCGTAGCCGAAGGTGCTACGACTTGGTTGTTGCACGAAGCCATCAGCTCAAAAGTGGAAGTGAGTTCACCGGAGGTGGGCGCCAATGTTGGGGACTTGTTCTCAAATGTTATGAGTTAAGAACAAGGCAACACAAAATGTTAAAGGTTAATACCCTTCATCCTTTGAAGCATTATCTCCCTTAGGATATAATGATCTTCAGACAAAGGTCATGAAGGACATACCTTCATTGCAGTTTATGTTAATGAGAGAAGAAGCATATGAAATATAAGAGACAACATGAATAATCATATGACATTATTAATATATCTTTATTATATTATTATGAATAAGCAGAAACAATATTGAATTACATTTGTACCTTCGGCTTGACAGAAGGCTAAAGACCAAGCGTGACGCATGAGTGAATACAAATCAGCGTGAACAGTACGGGGGTACTGTTCACCTATTTATAGGCACAGGACGCAGCCCGGTCAGAATTACATTTATGTCCTTGATGACTAGTTACAATCATGACACAAATCATCATGGACTGATCGGTCTTTTCCTCTTTAAGTTGGTGCAGCCCTTCGTCTCAAGGTATGTCGCTTATGCCGAAGCTCCCTGGATCGTAGCTTCGGCGTGTACCTTCGTGCTGTGTTTGATTATACGCTAATCTTTCGAAGGTGCTTCTTCTTAAAGGACCTTCGGCGACGAAGCAGGCCCCTAACAAAGATCTTACAAATTCATTAACTGGAACCAGATTATCACAAAGATATTACTTCGACCTATCATTCTCTGCATTTAAATTGAAGCCGACATTCAAAAAATAGTATTTATGTGATTAGGGACGCATGAACTTGTGTGTGATGAGGATGGGGTGGATACCAGAAATGTTGTACACTTACGCAGACAACATGGAGATTGAAATGAACACTACTTTAACCATGATTTTTTCTCCAACCTGAGATTTTGCAAAAACAATATAGACCATTGAGACGGATATTTCACAATTTACATAGATATAAATAAAGTACATGCTACACTATGGCTAGCAAAAAAACGTCAGTGTAGCAGGGTAGCAGACCAGTACAAACATTACAATATGAACCTAAATTTGAGTACTGGCGAGTAGCTTTGGCTTTGGGACCGTGATCTACCCCTAGGAGAATCGTTCAACTCAGGTGACCTTGAGCGCAACCTCCCATCATAAGAACGGCCTCTAGCACTACATAAGTAAAAACATTGCACGAGTAAATTAGCTTTTGCCTCTTAAAATGCTATGGCAGAATGATAGTGTACACGGTTATAGAATGGGTATCACAAAGGGAAAACAACTGCTACCTTATTTTTTCCCTGGCCCTCATGTCAGAAGGCTTCTTCCAGTTTTCCTCTGCAAAAACAACAACAATTTCCCTTCCAAGCAGCATCTTCCCATCCATATGGTACTTTGCATCAGAAGCATCCTCGGGATCAAAGTATTGGATTAACCCAAATCCTCTAAGTTCCCTAAAACAGAAAGCAAATTAGTATTTCACTAAAAGCAACAATGCTTCAGAACCATTAAGGAGAAGACCCCTGCAGAGACAATCAAATCAAGATGTTGCAAACTCTTCCTTTCAAGAATGGTGATACAAACAAATCAATTTCAGTCGATACACAAATCAATCTCAAAGGTAAAGCAGGCACTAAGCTGCTGACCTTGCAATCATTAGTGTTTAGAGATACACTTGAAACTCTTCATAACTTGCATATCTCTTTAAACCTCTATTTCTTCCTTTTCTTCAATAATACTCTTAAGACTTGCGTCTTCAAAAAAGTTACTTTCACTGTTAATCTCAG
The DNA here is from genome assembly GCF_902167145.1 of Zea mays. NCBI lineage: Eukaryota > Viridiplantae > Streptophyta > Magnoliopsida > Poales > Poaceae > Zea > Zea mays. The sequence continues at coordinate 164,506,334 of NC_050100.1, read as the reverse complement.
GGGGTGCGTAAAGCAACCCAGTGTAAACCATACGATACAGAAAATAATAATTAAAAATCTGTAAAGGACATGCTTATAATATGTTAAAAACAAACAACAACAATCATAATCCTGTTCTGGAGCAAATATGCTTTAGTGTACTATAAAGTTCAGGAAAGATCACCAATTTGCACATAGGTGTCCATGGGCAAACACCCACTCACAATAATTAAGTCAAGGTGCCTTACCGAGTGTAGTAATCCTTTGGCAGATATATGTCTTTAACGGGGGCAAATTTTCCAAATGGTCTACGAAGGTCATCACGCCTACAGTTGTGATAACAGCCAAGTTACAGTAGTGAAGTATCAAAGGATAATCCATTCTCATTGCTATATGCAATAGGAAGCACCTCATAAACATGGAAAACAAAAAGGGATTTGCAACAAAAGAACCCAGTAAAATAAAGGAAGGGAGGGGTACGCTTCGTTAAGGCATAACTTATGAAGCAGAATGCATTACAAATCCCTCTGAATAGCTAGACATAACTGCATATTTACAATTTCTATATGTTCTGAACAGGAGCAACATTACATGGGACCAGTTTGAAAAAACAAAGATCAATATGTTTTTTCATTGCAAGAAAAAATGCTAGAAGTCTTAAGAAAAACTAAGAATATACCAATTACAAGCCTGCTAATTATATTCCCTCTGACAAGTTCCAATATTAGAATGAATTGCCTATTTTACCAATTCATAAATATTGATAGCAGCACCAAAGAAAATCATGGGTTAATGTTAACGAAAGGGGAAGAACAGGTACAATGATACCTACAACCTAACAATTCCAACATTATCAGGAAGACTTTGTAGCATTTCGAGCTCATCTCATTCTGTACCAAGAACAAATCGTTAAACTTCGACGACATGAAAACAAACAGCAGAAAGGTTCAGACGGTAAGCGAATATACCTGAAAGTCGCCTAGAGGGGGGTGGATAGGCGGAAACTGAAATTTACAAACTTTAAGCACACTACAAGCCGGGTTAGCGTTAGAATAAAAACCAAGTTCAGGAGAGAGAGGGGAAAACAAATCAACCAAGAAAATAAAGTGGATGACACAGTGATTTGTTTTACCGAGGTTCGGTTCCAAAGAACCTAGTCCCCGTTGAGGTGGTCACAAAGACCGAGTCTCTTTCAACCCTTTCCCTCTCTCAAACGGTCATCTAGACCGAGTGAGCTTTCTCCTTAATCAAACGGATCACTTAGACCTCGCAAGGACCACTACAAACTTAGTGTCTCATGCTTTGATTACAAGTGTCTTGAGAACAAGAATGAGGAAGAGGAAAGCGATCCAAGAACAAGAGCTCAAAGAACACGAGCAAAAACTCTCTCTAGTCACTAGGATTTTGGAGTGAATTTGGGACTTGGAGAGGCTTTGATTCTTTTGAATTGTGTATTGTATTGATTGCACTAGCTCTTGTATTGAATGAGATGTTTGAAAAACTTGGATGCTTGGAGTGGTGGTGGTTGGGGGTATTTATAGCCCTCAACCACCACATAGTCGTTGGGGAGGCTGTCTGTCGATGGGCGCACTGGACAGTCCGGTGCGCCACCGGACAGTGTCCGGTGCGCCAGCCACGTCACCCAACCGTTAGGGTTCTGACCGTTTCGACCGTTGAAGCTTTGTATTCATGTGGCACCGGACAGTCCGGTGCCGCACTGGACAGGTACTGTGCACTGTCTGGTGCGCCTCTAGCGGCTGCTCTGACTTATGCGCGCACTGTTCTTCACTATTCACGTTGTAGGCGACCGTTGCACCCGACCGTTGCGCTGGCTAGCCGTTGCTCTGCTGGCACACCGGACAGTCCGGTGGCACACCGGACAGTCCTGTGAATTATAGCGGAGCTCGGCCTCAGAAACCCGAAGGTGAAGAGTTCGCATCTGTACGACCCTGGTGCACCGGACAGTCCGGTGCGCCAGACCAGGGTTCTCTTCGGTTTCTTTTGCTCCTTTCTTTTGAACCCTAACTTTGATCTTTTTATTGGTTTGTGTTGAACCTTTAGCACCTGTAGAATATATAATTTAGAGCAAACTAGTTAGTCCAATTATTTGTGTTGGGCATTCAACCACCAAAATCATTTATAGGAAAAGGTTAAACCCTATTTCCCTTTCAATCTCCCCCTTTTTGGTGATTGATGCCAACACAAACTAAAGCAAATATATAAGTGTAGAATTGAACTAGTTTGCATAAGGTAAGTGCATAGGTTGCTTGGAATTAAACCAATATTTTACTTCTAATAGATATGCATGGTTGGTTTCTTTTATTTTAACATTTTGGACCACGCTTGCACCACTTGTTTTGTTTTTTTTTGCAAATTCTTTTGGAAAATCTTTTCAAAGTTCTTTTGCAAATAGACAAAGGTATATGAATAAGATTTCGATAAGCATTTTCAAGATTTGAAATTTTCTCCCCCCCTGTTTCAAATGCTTTTCCCTTGACTAAACAAAACTCCCCCTAAATGAAATTCTCCTCTTAGCTTTCAAGAGGGTTTTCATAAATATCAATTGGAAATATATTTAGATACCAATTTGAAAATACTAACCAATTGAAACATACCAATTTGAAATATGTCAATTAAAAATTTTCGAAAGGTGGTGGTGCGGTCCTTTTGCTTTGGGCTAATATTCTCTCCCCTTTGGCATTAATTGCCAAAAAGAGAGACTTTTGTGAGCCCTTTTTACTTTCTCCCCCATTAGTACAAGTAAATAAGAGTGAAAGATTATACCAATTGAGAGTGATGTGGGGTGATGGTGAAGGGTAAATGATACCGATACAGTGGAGTGGAAGCCTTGTCTTCACCGAAGACTCCATTTCCCTTTCAATCTACGACTTAGAAAAACTACACTTGAAAGCACATTAGTCGTAGACATAAAAGAGATATGATCAAGGTATATAAATGAGCTATGTATGCGAAGTTTCAATCAAAGTTCCGAGAATCAAGTATATTTAGCTCGTTCCTAAGTTTGGTAAAGGTTTTCTCATCTAATGGTTTGGTAAAGATATCGGCTAGTTGTTCTTTGGTGCTAACATAAGCAATCTCGATATCCCCCCTTTGTTGGTGATCCCTCAAAAAGTGATACTGAATGTCTATGTGCTTAGTGCGGCTGTGTTCAACGGGATTATCTGCCATGCAGATGGCACTCTCATTGTCACATATGAGAGGGACTTTGCTCAATTTGTAGTCATAGTCCCTGAGGGTTTGCCTCATCCAAAGTAATTGCGCACAGCAATGGCCTGCGGCAATATACTCGGCTTAGGTGGTAGAAAGAGCTACTGAGTTTTGTTTCTTTGAAGCCCAAGACACCAGGGATCTTCCCAGAAACTGACAAGTCCCTGATGTGCTCTTCCTATCAATTTTACACCCTGCCCAATCGGCATCGGAATATCCTATTAAATCAAGGGTGGATCCCTTGGGGTACCAAAGACCAAACTTAGGTGTATAAACTAAATATCTCATGATTCTTTTCACGGCCCTAAGGTGAACTTCCTTAGGATCAGCTTGGAACCTTGCACACATACATACGGAAAGCATAATATCCTATCGAGATGCACATAAATAGAGTAGAGATCCTATCATCGACTGGTATACCTTTGATCTACGAATTTACCTCCCGTGTCGAGGTCGAGATGCCCATTTGTTCCCATGGGTGTCTTGATGGGCTTGGCATCCTTCATTCCAAACTTGGTAAGTATGTCTTGTATGTACTTTGTTTGGCTGATGAAGGTGCCTTCTTGGAGTTGCTTGACTTGAAATCCTAGGAAATACTTCAACTCCCCCATCATAGACATCTCGAATTTTTGTATCATGATCCTACTAAACTCTTCACAAGTAGATTTGTTAGTAGACCCAAATATGATATCATTAACATAAATTTGGCATACAAACAAATCTTTTGCAATGGTTTTAGTAAAGAGAGTAGGATCGGCTTTACCGACTTTGAAGCCATTAGTAATAAGAAAATCTCGCAGGCATTCATACCATGCTCTTGGGGCTTGCTTGAGCCCATAAAGCGCCTTTGAGAGTTTGTAAACATGGTTAGGGTACTCACTATCTTCAAAGCTGGGAGGTTGCTCAACATAGACCTCTTCTTTGATAGGTCCATTGAGGAAGGCACTCTTCACATCCATTTGATAAAGCTTAAAGCCATGGTGAGTAGCATAGGCAAGTAATATACGAATTGACTCAAGCCTAGCTACGGGTGCATAAGTTTCACCAAAAACCAAACCTTCGACTTGTGAATATCCCTTGGCCACGAGTCGGGCTTTGTTCCTTGTCACCACACCATGCTCATCTTGCTTGTTGCGGAATACCTATTTGGTTCCTACAACATTTTGGTTAGGACGTGGAACTAAATGTCATACCTCATTCCTCGTGAAGTTGTTGAGCTCCTCTTGCATTGCCAGCACCCAATCTGAATCTCTTAGTGCATCTTCCACCCTGTATGGCTCAATAGAAGACACAAAAGAGTAATGTTCACAAAAATGTGCGACTCAAGATCGAGTTGTTACCCCCTTATGAATATCGCTGAGGATTGAGTTCACGGGGTGATCTCTTTGAATCGCTTGATGGACTCTTGGGTGTGGCGGTCTTTGACCCTATACTTCTTGATCATCTTCCTTGTCTTGATCAACTTCATCTTCCCCTTGATCATTGTCCTCCTCTTGAGGTGGCTCGTCCTCTTGATCTTCATCTTCATAGTCTTGAGCCTGATCCTCATCTTCAGTTGGTGGAGATGCTTGCATGGAAGATGACGGTTGATCTTGTGCTTGTATAGGCTCTTCGGATTCCTTAGGACACACATCCCCAATGGACATGTTCCTTAGCGCGACGCACGAAGCTTCTTCATCATCGAGTTCATCAAGATCAACTTGCTCCACTTGGGAGCCATTAGTCTCATCAAACACAATGTTGCAAGAAACCTCAACTAATCCAGTGGATTTGTTGAAGACTCTATATGCCCTTGTGTTTGAGTCATATCCTAGTAAAAAGCCTTCTACATCCTTAGGAGCAAATTTAGATTTTTTACCTCTTTTAACAAGTATAAAGCATTTGCTACCAAAGACTCTAAAATATGAAACATTGGGCTTTTTACCAGTGAGGAGTTCGTACGATGTTTTCTTGAGGATTCGGTGAAGGTAGAGCCGGTTGATGGAGTAGCAGGCAGTGTCAATCGCCTCAGCCCAAAACCGGTCCGGAGTCTTGTAGTCATCAAGCATGATCCTCGCCATGTCAAGTAGAGTTCTATTCTTCCTCTCCACTACACCATTTTGTTGAGGTGTGTAGGGAGAAGAGAACTCATGCTTGATGCCCTCTTCCTCAAGAAAGCCTTCTATTTGTGAGTTCTTGAACTCCGTCCCATTGTCGCTTCTTATCTTTTTGATTCTCAATCCGAACTCATTTTGAGCCCGTCTCAAGAATCCCTTCAAAGTCTCTTGGGTTTGAGATTTTTCCTGTAAAAAGAACACCCAAGTGAAGCGAGAATAGTCATCCACAATTACAAGACAATACTTACTCCCGTCGATGCTTATGTAAGCAATCGGGCCGAATGAATCCATGTGGAGTAACTCAAGCGGCCTGTTGGTCGTCATGATGTTCTTGTGTGGATGGTGGGAGCCAACTTGCTTTCCTGCTTGACATGCGCTACAAACCCTGTCTTTCTCAAAATGAACATTGGTTAGTCCCAAAATGTGCTCTCTCTTTAGAAGCTTGTGAAGATTCTTCATCCCAACATGGGCTAGTCGGCGATGCCAGAGCCAACCCATATTAGTCTTAGCAATTAAGCAAGTATCGATTTCAGCTCTATTAAAATCAACTAAGTATAGCTAACCCTCTAATACTCCTTTAAATGCTACTGAATCATCACTTCTTCTAAAGATAGTAACACCTATATCCGTAAAAAGACAGTTGTAACCCATTTTGCATAATTGAGATACAGAAAGCAAATTGTAATCTAAAGAATCTACAAGAAAAACATTGGAAATAGAATGGTTTGGAGATATAGCAATTTTACCAAGTCCTTTGACCAAACCTTGATTTCCATCCCCGAATGTGATAGCTCGTTGGGGATCTTCGTTTTCCTCGTAGGAGGAGAACATCCTTTTCTCCCCTGTCATGTGGTTTGTGCATCCGCTCTCAATGATCCAACTTGAGCCCCCGGATGCATAAACCTGCAAAACAGTTTTAGGCCTTGTTCTTAGGTACCCAAACAGTCTTGGGTGCTTTCACGTTAGAAACAAGCACCTTGGGTACCCAAACACAAGTCTTGGAGCCCTTATGTTTGCCCCCAACATATTTGGAAACTACTTTGCCTGATTTGTTAGTTAAAACATAGGATGCATCAAAAGTTTTAAATGAAACATTAGGTTCATTTGATGTAGTAGGAGTTTTCTTTTTAGGCAATTTAACATGGTGTTGGAACTTGCTCTCAGTCGCAAGAGGATCCAACGTGGGAAAAATGACGTAAACAGGGTTCTCGCACGAGATGGCAATAGCTCTGTTAACCTAGCCTCTCACGGGCACTGTGCGGGGGTATTTATAGGTGTCTGAGCACCCAGCGTCTCGTGTTAAGGACGCATGTGCCCTCAGACACCTAGGTTATCCCCATAATATTCCCATAAAGCAGGGTTACAGACTGTAATTACAGGGATGCCTTTACAGATTAGGCCCGTAACACGCAGCGGCCACGCGGGGCCCGTTACAATGGGCCGGATCACACGTGGGCCTCCGAGTTGGGCGAGGCCGCATGGTGGGATGACCTCGTCGCAGGCCTTCGTCTGATGTCGTGTGGGGCGAAGGGTGTCCCTGCCCGCTTTATCTCCGTTGGACCAACGACTGCAGCGAAGGCCTCGAGCGAAGGGTGGCGTCTTTGCCTTCGCCCCAACATTTGCCCTCCGAGGGACCAGTTCGACAAAGTCATCTGGTGCCGAAGACGTCGCTAGATGGCAGAGACGCTGCCCTCGCTCGAAGTGGTTCCGCGGGGGTTTTTGACATGACCGTTGATTGACACCGTACTGTTGGACTGCGGGTTTCCCGAAGCGCCGTGCCCTGTGTATAAAAGGGGGCGGGGGTCGGCGCTTTTTGAACTCCACTTTCCGCGCTCCGTGAAAACCCTAGCCGCCTTTTCCACTGTCTTGCTGCTCGTCTGCCCTCCTTGCTCTCGTTCGCCGGAGATCTGGCTCGAGTGAAGCAGACCGCCCGCCGCCGCCGACGGTACGTAGCGATGCCGACCTCCTCTTCTTCTGCTGCCGCTACGCCGCCGGCCGCCGCCTCGCCGCCGGCCGACGCCTCGTCTGAGGAGACGCTGAGTACTTTGGTGGCGGAGGAGTTGCGCGCCGGCGATACGGTGGATTTTGGTGTGTCGAGGATGTCATCGGTCCGCGTGCAAGATATGCAGCGGTTGGGTTACTTTGGCGGCGGAGTTGCTCGTGTCCCAGGGACGGAGGAAGTCCCCGAGCCGGAGGGCGAGTTGGTTGTGTTCGAGGCGTTCTTCGCCGCCGGTCTCCGCCTGCCTGCGCACCGATTTGTTGGAGAAGTCCTGCGCAGATTCAATGTTCAGATACATCAGCTAACTCCGAATGTCGTGGTGGCTCTGTCGAAGTATGTCTGGGCGACGACTTCGTACGGCGGGCGGCCATCAGTCGAAGTCTTTGCGAAGTACTATTGCCTGCACTGGCAGAAGAGGATGATTGGAGATGAAGTTGCTCAGTTTGGGTCCTGTACGTTTACGTCGAAGACCGGCAAGACCACGATGGAGGTAGTCGAGTTGGTCCCTTGCGCCCGCAACAAGTGGGGCAATTGGAATGAGTTTTGGTTTTACGTCGCGGAGGGTACCGTCGAAGGCCATGAGGGGCTCCCCGTGTCTGAGATGTGTTCGCATTTTTACTCAGCATACCCGCCCTTTGAGGTGGCGGCGGAGGATGCGGACGAAGGGGCCCTTCGGTGCGCCGCCGGCCTAAGCAGTGGGCGCGATTTGGTTGAGGAATTTGTTGCGTATGGGGTATGGCCCTTGGCGCATGGCTGGGCGTTGGGCGAAGTGTGCCCTCGCCAGATGCCCTCCCATGGTGGGAAGCTGGTGCGAAGTCCTGCCTTCGCGCTGGATCTGCAAAGCCGCGATCCGGCCGCCTTTGTGCGTGAGGCGGAGGATGGAACGGTGCGGATCGTGGGTCGATACGTGCCGAGGACAGAGGGCCAGCGTAGCTGGGATATCCGCGGGTCGAATGACCGTTTGAACAGGGTTTTTGAATTGAATCGACTGCCGTATAACGGCTATCCCGGCCAAGACGATGTGGACCGCCGCGGGAAGAAACCGGTGGTAGAGTCTGGAGACGACCCTGCGCCGGCGGCTGCCCCATCCTCGAAGAAGAGGTGTTGGGGACCTTCGGCATCCGAAGGTCCTCAAAAACAGGATTTAACAGTATTTCTGGAGTATAATGTGTGAACAGGTATCTTCGGACTCAGGTCGGCATCACAGCAGACCAGAATAATACGAAGGTCGGTACAGCGCCGAAGGTGTAAGCAGGAAAGCTTCGGCGTGACAGCAGAAAGCGGAACCGACTTAAAGATGAAAAGGCTATTTAGACCTCAACAGATTACTATAGAATTATTATCAAATGTAAAGGGCATGAATGTAATTTTGTATGGGTTGTGTCCCGCGCCTATAAATAGGTGAACAGTACTCTCGTACTGTTCACGCTGACTTGGCATTCGCCTTTTGCGTCACGCTTGTACTATCATTTCCTTCCAGTTGAAGGTACACTTGTAATTTAACGATATTCCTGTTTATACTTAATAATAATGCATAATTGTGCATGTTGTCATTTGTATTTCTTACATTTCATCCTTCGTCATTATATAATGAATCTATGAAGGTATCCCCTTCATGACCTTCGTCCGAAAACTATTATACCCTAAGGGAAATAATATTTCGAAGGACGAAGGACTTCAACAATTAACATCCTCTGTGTTGCCTTGTTCTTAACCCATAGCATTTGAGAACAAGTCCCCAACATTGGCGCCCACCTCCGGTGAACTCACTTCCACTCTAAGTTTTTTGAACACCTTCGGCGATCATAAACCTTCGTTATGGCGCCGAAGAAGGCTTCAGCAACTGGAGCTGCAGCTCTGCAACCACTGGACCACAATCAGGAGACAGTCTCCCTGCGGGAGGCCCGAAGCCAGAAAAGGAAGGCTGTCAGCCCGACACCACCAGAGGACGAGATAGATCAAGAAATCAGAAATATGGAGATGCTTCATCAACAAGTACAGAGGAAGAAAGAAAAGATGGCCAGGCTAGCTGAGCTGCAGAGGCAGATAGACGAAGCCTCTGAAGAAGTTCGTCACCTTGCCCAGGATGAGCAGCACCGAAGGCCTCAACACCAAGATCTCCATCAGGAGGGTTTCCCCAACGAGGATGACTGGTATGACAATTTCCATCATGGGAATTTTGTTTTTGATGATGCTTCTCCTCTGTCCGCTGAGCTGCAGGCTACACCTTGGCCTCCGTCCTACAAGCCGCCCCAGCTTCCCGTATTCGATGGCCACTCAGACCCGAAGCAGTTTTTGATGAGCTACGAAGCAACAGTATCTTCGTATGGTGGCAATGCTTCAGTCATGGCCAAATCTTTCGATTATGGCTGTCAGGAGTGTGGCTCAAACCTGGTATTCCTCCCTTCGACCAGGAACGATCACTTCATGGCAGAAGCTGAAGGATTTGTTGTTAACTAGCTTTCAAGGATTTCAGACGAAGCCGGTCACTGCTCAGGCTCTGTTCCAGTGCACCCAAGATCACGAAGAATACCTTCAGGCGTATGTCCGAAGGTTCTTGCGTTTGAGGGCACAGGCACCAACGGTGCCCAATGAAATTGTCATTGAGGCCATGATCAAGGGGCTTCGGCCAGGACCGTCAGCTCAGTACTTCGCTCGGAAGCCTCCTCAAACTTTGGAGAAGCTGATCCAGAAGATGGACGAGTACATTCGAGCCGATAATGATTTTCGCCAAAGAAGGGAAGAAGCTTTCAGGTTTTCTGAAATGACCAGGGGCTTCGGAGGGAGGTTTTACCCGAGGCACGTGAGATCAATTCATAACTCTACACAAAATGATGATAGAGGCAGCCAACAACAAAGGCCACAATGTTCCTCACAGGCTTCGGGGCAACACCAAAGCTCCTTCAGACCACCAGCTCCAAGAGGCAGAGGCGCCAGGGGTTTTGGAGGAAGATTTGGCGATCAACCGAGAAGAATCTTTTGCTTATTCTGCAGTGAGAACAAAGGCCATACTACCAGGATGTGCCATGTTACCATTCAGAAGCAAAAGGAAATAGCTGAAGCAGCAGCACAACAAGCTCAGCCGAAGCAGGTCATGCATACAGCTTCGTATCATTCGCCCTACATTCCAGAATATGTGGGCAATCATCCTGCAGTTTCTGTTGCTTCGGCGAGTCAGCCTCAAGCTTCTTGGCAACAGCCTCCGCCTCCACCTCCGTTGCAACAAGGCCAGCAGCCAGAAGGGAGCCAGTATGCTCCACACCAGAGGGACTTCAGAGAGCAGTCCGAAGCTCGTACAGTCAATAGCACTGTGCCAGAGTCAAAGCACATCTATTGACAAATATCCTACCTTAATAGCAATCTTTTTCATTCAGTTTTATTTTCTGTAATAAAGGACATTGTTTAGGCTTCATGTAATTAGTTTCGTTGATTCCTACAAGGAAAATATATTTTCTTTACAGGCTTATATTGGTGACAAAAAGAGGACCTTCGAACTATCGAAAATTCTTCGAAGCAACAAAAAGTCGTTCTAAGGAACGCAGAGTAAGTTTGCCGAAGTCACAAAAAGTCGTTCCAAAGGGAGCGCAGTGTAAGTTTTCTGCTCCAAAGTCGTTCCAAAGGGAATGCAGAGCATACAGCGAAAAGTCAACGCTGATACCGCCTAAGTAAAAGGCGAAGCGCGAAAAGTCAACGCGAATACCGCTGAAAGTAAAAGGCGAAGAAGCTCCTAAGGGAGGCTTACAGCGAAAAATAAACGCTGATTCCGCTGAAGTAAAAGGCGAAGAAGCTCCTAAGGGAGGCTTATAAAAGATTGTGTTTTATTGCAGGGATGCTATGTATCTTCGGAATAAACATCATCTCACATAACATAACATCATCGCATCATTTCGCATAGCATAAGCATCATACATCATTTTGCACATGGCACAAGAGGTAGACACATTATCAATATACAGAAGAACGCTTTGAAAAAAGGGAGAAATCAGTCACAAAAAAGATACATCATTGATCTTCGGAAGTGTAGCTTCGGAAAATATTTTCACGAAGCCTGGATATTATTCATCAGAACATTGGATATTGTTGTGACAAAGATAAATTTTTCTTCACGAAGCATGAAAAGAAGGGAAGGTGTTTTTTCGTCAAAGACTCAAAAGCGGTACGTGTAAAGTTTCATGCATCGTAAAGAATTGACTAACAAAAATAGGTATATTACATTTGAGGTTACAAAATGTTACAGTATATTACATTTCCGAAGTTTTTTACAAAAATACTTAATCTTCTCTCAAAACGACTTCGGCAGCCTCGTTCAGGAGCCGATTGACGACTTCGTCCATAATATCTTCAGCCATCTTTTTAATTTCGTCGTCTCCTTTCGGCTGAGGGCCCGAAGACGCGTTAGCAGGATCTGAAGTAAGATAGGATATGGATACAGTGCTATTACAAATCGCAAACAAATCTTAAAGCCTAAGATTACAACACAATAAAACTATCAGTTAATACCTAATTGACCTTCGGCCTCTGCGCTCCTTTCGGCAGCCTCAGCTACTTCTCTAGCATCGTGAATTCCCTTTTCACTTCTTCTAATAATTTCCCCGGCCATTTCTCGGCCACCATTATCCCAAATATCGGTAAAAAATTTTCCACCAATTATACTAGCTTCGGCCGAAGGGTCTCTTGCATCTTCAAAAGACAAAGCAGCTTCGGATTATGCTAAAATTTTTACATGTTCGCAGCCTTTCTTCTCTAAGATGGTGGCAAGTCCTCTGGCGCCAGAGAAGGCACATATATCTCCACGGCTATTTAAAATTTCTTCGAAGGCTTCAGCTTCGTGGTCGATCCACTCGATGGGACCTTCGGGATTGCCTCTCGTAAAGTTTTCCTCACTTGAAAATGCGCCGACCTTGGCGAAGCTAGCCTTCAGCTTTTTAACACATTCTATAGATTTGTTATAACATCTCTTTTTGGACGACCGAAGCTCTTCAATAGTTCCTTCTAGGTGATCTGCCCATTGGTCGTTGAGTTCTCGCTTTGTCTCTTCAAGTATGCGTTCTTCCTTGGCTCTGGCCAGTTGTTTCCGAAGATCTTCAATTTCGCGTTTCTGAGCTTCAGCTTGACCTTTAAAAGCAGATTCGTCTGCCTTTATTTTATTTATCAATGAGTGTAATATTTTATCTTTCTCGAGACCTTCGTTCCTCAGTTCAATAACTTCGGAACGAAGGTTGCTCAGGGCTATAGAACACCCTTCGTCTTCAGCATCTTTCTGTGCCCTGAGGGCATTGCTAAGTATCAGGCCCTGCAAAGAGAAATATGTCTGTGTCAATAGATTTAAACAAGCGAAAGATTTTGGACTCAACAAAAATACAAGGATTTCATTTGTCGCACCTTTAAGCTATTGTAAGCCAGGCTGTCGGCCAGATCGTTCTTCGACAGCACCGAGAGCCCGTCTTCTAAAGTTGGGAATCCGAAGCTCTTGCTCATCTCCCGACAGACAGAAATCTCCTTGCTGTCGGGAAGACAATACAAGAAGTCTTCTTCCCCACTGCCATTGAATATTAACGCCCCTTTTGGATATTTTAGTTTTTGGGCGTAGTGTTGGGCCTCTTGCTCTTCTTTTTCTGACAGTTTTTTCCCCGAAGCATGACGAACAATATAATCACGAATTTTGGGGGATGCTTCGGGGGCAATGACACCGGTTTCTTCAATAAAAGTTGGCTTTGTTATTCTTTCTGCCTCACTTTCCAAGGATTTTATCTTTGCAGGCTCTGGGGGCCCAGCTTCGGCTTCAGTCTCTTGCCCTGGAGCTTTAGAATCAGAAATTTCAGTTGTTGTTTCAGGAATGACAGCAGCCCTCTGCGGGGGTGTGCTTGAAGATTTAATCGTTTCCAGTACATCCAGCACATTAGCCATTCTCTTTCTTTTTGGAGTCACTGCTGGCACTTTTTCATTTTTTGCCGTCTCAATGTTTGTTGCAGGACTCAAAACTTCTGATGTTTTGGATCCCTCAGTTGCTTCTTTTACCTCTTCCATTTTTTCTGTAGACGGCGTTTCGGCCTTCTCTTTTGTTTCTGATAACAAAGTCTTTGATTTTTCCAATTCTATCTTTATTGGCACTTCGGCCGTTTCTGCGACTTCTGGCAGCAAGGTTGGCTCGCCTGGCTTTTTAGCTTCGGTGGCCGAAGAAGTTTCTCCGGTAAACTCAGGCACCGAAGCTGGTTCAATATAGCGCGGCCGATGTGTAAGGACCTTTATCTTCTTTCTTTTCGGTTCTGGCTCGCTAGGAGCAGTTGCAGCTTCTTCTTTTGCAGAGGTTGTGTTTTTTCTTTTCTGCCTTCGAATGGGATAGCAATAGTCAGGGTAGACAAACCCGATTGCATCAAATACCCGATTCAGTCTCTTCTTTTTTCGGCCTCCGAAGGCTGCTGACATTGCAGTGTCTTCGGCCTTCGAGTAAGCCCCAAGCAGTTCATCACTTAAATTTTCAATACTTTTTAACCAGTCATCATCTGGTTCAACGAATTTATCTCCAAATTTAAAAGTGTACTTCAACCTGATAAGTCCACCTTCGTCGGCCTCTTTTACGGTTTCTTGTGGCATTTCCCATTTCTCCGCGAGCGGCCATACCCTGAAGGCAATATGCTCTTGTACTAAGTCTCTCGTTCCAATGAAAGAGCAGACTGCGCCGAAGGCCCTCTGGCATTCTTCGGCAGCTTCATTCATTTCAACCTTCGGCCTCCGAAGGCCGAAGCTTTGCCAAATAGGGCGCATGATTATACCTTTGATATCTTCTCGTACTGTCAGATCATTCTTCACATAAAACCATTCTGTCATCCAATCTCCGGGCCATCTCTTCCGAAAGGTTGGCACGGGGCAGCTTGACCCGGACCGGGAAACGAAACTATAGCAGCCAAAATTATTGTGATACTGTTCCTTACCCCAAGGTTTTGTTTCATATGATAATTCGTGTATATTGCAGAAGCTTTTTGCATCAGGCTGCAGACCTTGGCTTCTCACGGCCCACACGAAGATATTCAGCTTTATGATTGCTTCGGGGGTAAGTTGGTGAAGATAGACTTCGAAGATTTTCAGCACCTCCACGACGAAGCTGCTCAAAGGAAATCGCAGTCCAGCTTTCAAAAAGCTTCGGTACACCACGACTTCATTTTCTTCAGGGTGTGGGCACGTTTTTTCCCCTTCGTCGGCCCTCACAATGGATAAATCCCGGAAATACCTTCCTCTCATGTTGACAAGATGATTCTCTTTGATAGTTGATTTACCATAAACTGAATGGCTTGGTCGCCAGGGACGATCTTCGGAGTCCTCACCACCACTGTCCACATCATAACTGTCACTGTCACCAGTATCTTCAGACAAACCTTCCAGAATCTCCTTGGTGATTTTTTCTGTATTGGTCTTTGACATCGCTATAAGAAACCCCAAGTTTTTCTCTTCGTCCAGGCTCAGCTTCATCTCAGCAGCAGTCTTCTTATCCTCAGACATCTTCGGAGACACTAAAAACTATTTTCAAAGTCGAAGCTTCAAAACTAAAGGCTTAACAAATCTTAGTGCATAAGAGCTAAAAATTGAGTGAGCAGGAGCAATTGGCCAGAGAGCGTGTCAAATGAGTTTGCGGTATGACTGTATTTATACGCCAAGAGCGTTGAAAATTGAAAGACCCCGCTTGTCAGTGAATGTTGCTATTCTAGCAAAGGGAAGGTGTTTTTTCGGACCTTCGGCGTAAAGCCTTCGTCCATGTCGCAATCTAAATTTTTTATTTCAAACAAATTAATATTGCGAGGGGCTACTGTTGGGGACCTTCGGCATCCGAAGGTCCTCAAAAACAGGATTTAACAGTATTTCTGGAGTATAATGTGTGAACAGGTATCTTCGGACTCAGGTCGGCATCACAGCAGACCAGAATAATACGAAGGTCGGTACAGCGCCGAAGGTGTAAGCAGGAAAGCTTCGGCGTGACAGCAGAAAGCGGAACCGACTTAAAGATGAAAAGGCTATTTAGACCTCAACAGATTACTATAGAATTATTATCAAATGTAAAGGGCATGAATGTAATTTTGTATGGGTTGTGTCCCGCGCCTATAAATAGGTGAACAGTACTCTCGTACTGTTCACGCTGACTTGGCATTCGCCTTTTGCGTCACGCTTGTACTATCATTTCCTTCCAGTTGAAGGTACACTTGTAATTTAACGATATTCCTGTTTATACTTAATAATAATGCATAATTGTGCATGTTGTCATTTGTATTTCTTACATTTCATCCTTCGTCATTATATAATGAATCTATGAAGGTATCCCCTTCATGACCTTCGTCCGAAAACTATTATACCCTAAGGGAAATAATGTTTCGAAGGACGAAGGACTTCAACAATTAACATCCTCTGTGTTGCCTTGTTCTTAACCCATAGCATTTGAGAACAAGTCCCCAACAAGAGGAATCTAGGTACTACTGTGGGAGGACTTGGGGTTTCCGATGGTTTTGCTAGAGAATTGATGAGGACATGCGCGGCCCCGGGGGGAAGGATGTCTTCGCCCGAGCTCCGGGAGTCTTCGGCGCGGATGCTAAGGGTTACCGGGGGTTGGTGGCCTAGGAATGTTCCTATCCTCCGCGCGGCCGGCGAAGACTTTTTTACATCTCGCATGGTTCGTGAGTGGAAAGTGTTTCCTTACGGGCGGAATATTGCTGTTGTTGTGTCGGCAGTGATGGACAAGGATCGCCAAGGAGCTGCACAGAAGCGCCAGGCGGTCGTCAGGCTTCATGAAGCCAGGCCAAAGAGGCAGCGGGGGGCTGCGAAGGCTACGGCCCCCGGCGAAGGCCATCCGCCGAAGTCGGCCGTCCCTGCAACCAGTAGGGCGCCGGAGCCTGCGGCTGCCGCCGGTGGTTCCAAGGCTGCGAAGGCTGCACCGGCGTCCGGCAGAGTGACGGAGGCTGCGAAGTCGGCCCGAGGCTTGCCGCCGCCGGGCAAGCGCGTCGCCGACTTCGCCACCGACATTAGTGTGGAGGACTATCTTGTTGGTAAGGCACTGCAAAGACCCTTTTTTTTAATTTGTTGATACGTCGCAGGGTCGGACGAGGGCCAACTTGTCGTTGTTCCGCCTGCCGCGGCGACCACGGCGGCTGCCGTAATGCCACAGGCGAAGGGTGGTGCTCTTAGTGCTGGCGGCGAGATGCCGGCACTTGCTGCTGTGAGGGACGAGGCGGGCGCTGTGTCCCGCCGGCTGGAGGAGATGAAGGAGGCGCTAAGTCAGGTACATTAAGCTATACCTCGGTTCGTTTGTTTTTTTTTTGTTTTTTGTTTTTTTTGTTTTTTTTGGCTTCACTGGGGCTGTGGTCTTATATGTGTTTTTCAGGCGGCTGACTTCACCGGCCGTGCGGCGTCGGGGGCCCTTACGGCCGTTGTGTCTGCCAAAGTCGAGAGACTTCGGACGCAACATGCTGACGCCGTCCGGGAAAAATCAGTCGCCGACAGCAAGTGCCGCAAGCTGGCGGACAAGGTGGCCGTGCTGGAGGGGGAAAAGGCCAGCCTCCGGCGCCAATTGGTGGAGGAGAGGAGGGAGGCCAATGAGGCCCTCGCCAAGGCGCAGGCTGCGCTGGCGGAGGCCAATTTGGCACGGGCGGAGGGCAATCTTGCCAGGGAGCGTGCTGCGCAGTTGGAGGAGCGGCTCAACGCCCTGCAGAGCCGCGTGGAGAGGACCAAGGCCGTGACGCGCGCGGAGGCTGAGCGGACGCGCAAACAGCTTGTGGACTCATACCATGAGCTGGGCGCGCGGACCGGTGACTTCGAAGTGCCGGACCGAGAGCCCGGACTTCGCTTCCTGGAGTGGGTACAGGAGGAGTTGCAGGCACTCCCCACTATTGTGGAGGGGTTTATGTCGTATGCCTCCCTGGTCACGTGCGAGGGGGCGATGAACGCACTCTCTCGCGAGGGGTGCCGGCACTTCAAGGTCTTTGACCAAGCTGATGAGGATTTTGAACGAGATATCTACAAGGTTGAGGACCCTATAGTGAAGGAGTCCGCCGGAGCCATCTACGACCGGATGTGGGGCCCGCACGGTCGAGAGGTGGTCAGGGAGCGGGCCGAGACGGCGAGGGCTCTGGTGACGTTTGGCTTTTGTTTGATATTTGCTGGATGTGGGCTATATGTGGGTTTGCTGAATCTGTGTGTTGTGTCTTAGGCGGCACGCGGCGAGAGGGTGGATGATTTCGGGGCGTTGAATAGCGCGCTGCTTGACCCGGAGCCGAACCCGGCGGAGGGCGTGTCCGAGGCCGCCCTGGAGCCGCCCCCGGAGACTGCCGGAGGCACTCCTGACGCCCCCGCAGCCGCTGCGGCCGGCGGAGGCCCACCCCTGGAGGCCGCCGAAAGCGTTCCTGATGCCCCCGCAGCCGCTGCAGCCGGCGAAGGCCTGCCGCCTACTGCTATGCCGAGGGTTGAAGATCCTGCGACGGTGGCGGTGGAGGCGACGGCGGAGGCTCCCGCAACGGCTGGGTCCTCGCAGGTGGCGTAATGGGTGTGGGTAGTTAGGGAATTTTGGATATGTTGCTGAATCTTGGTTGCTGCGCAGGTTCAAGATTTTGGGCCTGCGCACGCAACCGCCACTACTAACTTTTTGGCGGCTTCGACCGTGGATGGTGTTAATAAATCGGATGGGTCCACATCTAAGTTTTCTTATTTTGGTGACTCCGGGAGCTCGGTTGAGTGGACTGAGGAGTCGTCGGATGAGGACTTGGACTATTTTGTGGCCTTGGATGTGGCAGTGGCAGAGGCTTCACCGCGCGCTGCGGACACAGAAGATGTGCCTGGTCCGAGTGCTGGGCGCAGGCGGCGAAGGGCTGTTGCGAAGCGTAGAGTGAGCGGGGCGGAGGGCGGTCGGCTTCGTGTGAATAGGGCTAGTCGGCAGGAACTGTTGTCCTTGCCGGCTGCCGCGAGTACAGGTGAAGGGGAATTGCGAAGTCTTTTTGCGGGTGAGGAGCTTAGGATTATGTTATTTAACTATAGGGAGATGGGAATTATTCCGAAGGTTGAGCCGATGTAGAGTGTGGTGCCCTCGCTTGTACATGTGTAAAGGCTTGTATGGTGAAGTTGTGTGCCCTCGCACATTTGGCTATGCTTGCGGAGGCGTTCGTCCGGTTGTGCCCTCGGGCAACTTCTGCGCGGATGGTCTTTGCAGTGGACTTCGGTTTTTCGCACTTGCTGTGCTAGTCCGGCTGCACCCTTAGGCGACTTTTGCGCGGCTAATCTTCGCGGTAGACTTCGATTTTTCGCACTCGTTGTGCCAATCCGGCTACACCCTTAGGCGACTTCTGCACGGTAAGTCTCCGCGGTAGACTTCGGTTTTTGGCACTCATTGTGCTAATCCGGCTGCGCCCTTAGGCGACTTCTGCACGGTAAGTCTTCGTGGTAGACTTCGATTTTTTGCACTTGTTGTGCTAATCCGGTTGCACCCTTAGGTGACTTCTGCACGGTAAGTCTTCGCGGTAGACTTCGATTTTTCGCACTTGTTGTGCTAATCCGGCTGCACCCTTAGGCGACTTCTGCACGGTAAGTCTTCGCGGTAGACTTCGATTTTTCGCACTTGTTGTGCTAATCCGGCTGCACCCTTAGGCGACTTCTGCACGGTAAGTCTTCGCGGTAGACTTCGATTTTTCGCACTTGTTGTGCTAATCCGGCTGCACCCTTAGGCGACTTCTGCGCAGATTTGTCGCACGCGAGGGCGGCTGCTGCGGGGCCTCTTGGTGACTTTGTATTAGTCGAATGTCGAAGACCGTTGATGCGGTCTTTTTTCGACGTGGATTTTGCAGGGGATTTTTCTCTTGTATATTACATGACTCCGCCTCGTTAAAAACCTCACCCCCCAGGAGGAAAAGAGTGCGGGCCAGAACAAAATTGTTTTTACAAATTACAAGGGCGGGCTGGCCCTGATGAGTCAAACAAAAAATTTGCGCAGGTTATCAATGTTCCAGGAATGCTCTAAGTCTTCGCTGTTTGGCGTTGCAAGCCTGTAAGCGCCGGGGGAGGCCTTCGACTTAACAATGTAAGGGCCCTCCCACGTGGGTTCCAGCTTGCCTCTGGACTCCGTTCGAGCTGTCCGGATGAGGACGAGGTCCCCTTCGTTGAATTCCCTTGGGATGACTGCCTGGTCGCGCCATGCTTTTGTCTGGGCTTGGTATTTGTCCAGAGCCTGCAGGGCGAAGACGCGGTCTCCGTCGATGAGATCCTTCGAAGTTGGCTCATCCACGTCTGGGACGGCCGACGCGGCTGTCCGAGGCGACCCGTGCTTTATTTCTTGCGGAGTCATGGCCTCCGATCCGTATAATAAGCGGAAGGGGGTAAACCCAGTCGCCCTGCACTCAGTTGTGTTTAGTGCCCAGACCACTTCGGGTAACAGGTCGGGCCACTTGCCTTTTTTGTCGTCGAGGAGCATTTTCTTGACAGCTGTGAAAATTTTGTCGTTGGCGCGCTCCACGACTCCGTTGGACTAGGGATGGTACACGGAGGCGAAGGCAAGCTTGGTGCCGATGGAGAAGCAGAAGTCTTTGAAATCTTGGTTGTCGAACTGCTTGCCGTTGTCGACCGTCAGTTCGGATGGTACTCCGAAGCGGCAAACAATATTTTGCTAGAAAAATTTCTGGGCCGTCTTTGATGTGATGGTGGAGACTGCCCTCGCTTCAATCCATTTGGTGAAGTATTCAACGGCTACAAAGGTGAACCTGAGGTTCCCTTGAGCCGTGGGCAGGGGCCCGACGATGTCTAGGCCCCAGCGCTGAAAAGGCCACGTGTGGGCGATCAGCTTCGTGAACTGCGAGGGGCGCCCTGAGCGTGGGGAAAATTTCTGACAGGCTTCGCAGGATCTGACGACCCGATTTGCGGCGCAGATAATGGCGGGCCAGTAGAAGCCTTGTCGTATCACCTTTGCCGCCAAGGCCCTGGGGCCTGCGTGGGAGCCGCAGGTCCCCCTATGGACTTCGCGCAGGATTTGAACGCCCTCGGTCTCGGTGACGCACTTAAGCATCGGCTGGCTGACCCCCTTTTTGTACAGTTGGCCCTCGATCAATGCAAAGTCCCGGCTTCGGTGGTGGAGGCGCTTGGCCTCGTTGCTGTCGACTGGGTGATAAAATCCTTGTAGGTACAGAGTTATTGGCGCCCTCCAGTCTTCGGTCATGATAAGGTTGACCGTGCGCTGGCCCTCGCTGTTGTTGGTTATTTGGAGCCCTTCGGGGCTGCGGATGGCTGGTGTGCCGATGACGTGATAGAACATGTCGGAGGGGAGGGTTTCACCCGTGGCGGCCGCCTTGGCCAATACGTCAGCTTCTTCATTCTTGGCCTGGTCCACATGCTGCAAAGTGAATCCCTTGAATTGTTTCTCGAGGCGTCGGATGGCCGCGAGGTACTGCATAAGTGCAGGGTCCTTGGCTGCATAGTCTTTCTCGACTTGGCCGGTGACTACCTTGGAGTCTGTTCGGATTATGCAGGTGGTGACGCCGAGGGCTCTTAATTTGCGGAGGCCGAGGATGACAGCTTCATATTTTGCGATGTTGTTTGTGCATCTGTCAGATTCCAGAGCGAAGCTTAAGCGTGCCGCGTATCTGTGCTTGACCCCAGCGGGTGAGGTGATGACTGCAGCAGCGCCTGCCCCGCATGGCACCAAGCGCCGTCGCAATGGATTGTCCAAGCCTTCTCTGCGGACGGCTCTGGCTGTGTTATTGGCCCGGTCCAGTCGACGACGAAGTCTGCTAGAACTTGTGACTTGATCGCTGTCCTTGGCTCGAAAGTGATGTGGTAGCCGGAGAGCTCGGCCGCCCATTTGGCGATCCGCACCGATGCCTCCGGGTTTCTGAATAATTCGTCGAGTCCCCTATCTGAGGTGACGCGGACCTTGAATGCTTCAAAATAGTGGCGCAATTTGCGCGAAGACATGACAACTGCATAGGCAATCTTTTCGAGCTCCGTCATGTTACACTTTGACGACGTGAGCACCTCGGAGACATAATATACTGGGCACTGCCTGATCACGCCCTCTGCCTTCTGCTCCTGAACCAGTGCCGCACTGACCGCGTGCGGCGAAGCCGCGACGTAAAGCAACAGTGGTAGCGAAGAGTCGGGGCTCGTAAGAACGACCAATTCCATCAGGTACTGTTTTAGTGAGGCGAAGGTCGCCGCCTGCTCTGGCCCCCAAACGAAGTCTTTTGCGCCGCGGAGTGTTTTGAGGAAGGGAAGACTTCGCTCAGCGGATTTGGAAATGAACCTGTTGAGGGCGGCCAATCTGCCCGTCAGACGCTGGACCTCTCTGGGTGACTGCGGGGGCGTCATGTTAATGATGGCCTGGATTTTGGTTGGGTTGGCCTCGATGCCACGGTGTGATACTAGATAACCCAATATTTTCCCCTGGCGAACACCGAAGATGCACTTATCGGGGTTCAGGCGAAGTCGTGCGTCCCGCATGTTCACGAATGTCTCGGCGAGGTCTGCGAGGTGGTCCTCTTTGCTCTTGTTGGCGACGATGATGTCGTCCACATATGTGAATATATTTCTGCCAACCTGCCCGTTGAGCACTGTCTTGGTAAGCCTGGAAAAGGTGGACCCGACGTTCTTGAGTCCCTTCGGCATTCTGATGAAGCAATATGTGCCGAAGGGCGTTATAAAGCTGGTGCTAGCCTTGTCTTCCTCCCTCATGTATATCTGGTGGTAACCGGAGAAGCAGTCGAGGAGTGACATGACTTCGCAACCGGTCGCGTTATCGACTATTTGGTCGATCCGCGGCAACGGGAAGTTGTCCTTTGGGCAGGCCTTATTGAGACTAGTGGAGTCAATGCACATTCGCCACTTCCCGCTCTTTTTCTGCACCATCACGACATTGGAGAGCCACGTGGGGTAAGCCACCGGCTCGATGAATTTGGCTTCCAGGAGGCGGTACACTTCTGCCTTGGCGGCCTCTGTCTTCTCGTCGGACATCTTGTGAAGCCGCTGTTTTTTTGGCCTCACCGAAGGGTCGATTCCCAAGCTGTGCTCAATTATGGATCGGCTGACCCCGGCCAGGTCGAGGGCTGACCAGGCGAAGACATCTTTGTTCTTGGACAGGCAGCAGAGGAGCCTCTCCTCTTCATGCGCAGTGAGGTCTTCGCTGATAGTGACTGTCTGCTTGGGCGTGGCCTGGTCGAGGGGGACAGTCTTGGTCCCATCGTTGCTCTGCAGCTGTGCCTTGTCGTGCTGTTTATCGGTTGGGCTGGCGGGTGCGGAGACCTCACGCTGGGCCGTGAGGCAGTGCACATTTCTCTGACCGGGCACGAAGTCTCGCTCTATGTTGTGCGCAGTCTATTGATTGCCGTAGACCGTAATAACGCCTAACGGACCTGGTATCTTCATACATAGGTACAGTCCGTGAATGGCTGCTTCGAACTTATTGATGGAGCCCCGGCCCATGATGGCATTGTATGGATATACCATATCCACAATATCAAAAGTTACTTGCTCGCTTCGAGCATTGGGTGCTACACCGAAGGAGAGAGGCAGCTCTATTTTACCGACAGGGAAGGTGCCCTTGCCGCCGAAGCCATACAACGGGTTGTCCGAAGGCTTGAGCAGGTTGTGGCTTATGCCCATGCGATCGAAGGCGTGGAGGAAGATGATGTCCGCCTGACTGCCATTGTCGACTAGAACTTTATGCAGGTCCCAGCCTGCCACGCTGCAATTGATAACCATGGCGTCGCTGTGGGGGGCGCTGCGCAGGTCGACGTCTCGTGCGTCGAAGGTTAGCGGTATGTGGGACCACTTTGTCTGCACGACTGGGCCAGTGACGACGACGTGGTTGATGCTGCGGTAGTGGTCCCGCTTCTGCCGCTTTGTGTCGAAGTCAGTGCTGGACCCCCCAGTTATCATGTGAATGACTCCGCGATACGGCTGATCGGCGAAGTCTTCCTGCTTTGGGGCGTGGGGGATGTTTTGATGTTGCTGGTGTGGTGGTGGGGGTGGGGGAGGTACGATTTGTACTTCCGGATGGTGTTGGTAAGCGTGGTACAGTGGATGCGGGGCGGGGGCGTGGATATATGGTGGAGGGGGTTGCTGGTAAGTGTGTGCGACAACTCTGGGGTTGTCGGCTGGCTGCGCCCTTGCCATCCTGTCTTTGGTGGCCTTCGTTTCTGGGCAATCTTTGGTTTGGTGGGCGCAGTCTTCGCCATGGAAGAGACAGTAGAATCGGCGCGGCGGCTGCGCGCGTCCCCGGCCCCTACCGCGAGCTCCACCTCCGCGGCCCTGGGGGGGGGGGGGGTACTCCTGGTGGCGAGGGGCATCACCAGCGGGGTGCTGGTTGACGATGTTGTGCACCTGCTGCTGGTTGCGGCCTTCTCGGTCGGAGTCTGGCTGCAGAGTCCTCGTCCACGTGCAGCTGGACTGTGGAGCATCTTTGGGCTTTCTCTGGGACTCAACCTTGCGCTGGTGGAGCTCTTCGGATTTGGCGTATTTTTCAAATAGTTGATATAACTCCTGAAGGTTCTTGGGCGGGTCCCTGATGCAATGACTGTAAAGGACGCCGGCGCGAAGGCCACTGATGGCGTAGTGAATGGCGATCTGGTCGTCAACTGAGGGCAGCTGTGACTTGAGTGTTAGAAACTTGCGGTAATATTCCCGCAGAGTCTCTTTTTCTAGCTGCTTGCAGAGCGAGAGTTCGGCCAAGGCGTTGGTGTCCGGGTGGTACCCTTGGAAGTTGAGCAGGAACTTGTCCCGGAGGCTTCTCCAGGAATCAATGGACAGCGGAGGCAACCTGGTGAACCAGGTGAGAGCTGGGCCTTCGAGGGCGATGATGAAAGACTTGGCCATTGTGGCGTTGTCCCCTCCGGAAGATGCAACGGCGACCTGATAACTCATTATGTATTGTGCTGGGTCGGTGCTGCCGTTGTACTTGGGATAGGTCCCTGCCCAGAAGTTAGCGGGCCAAGGCATCACTTGCAGGTGTGGCGCCAGGGGACTTCGCTCGTCCAGGTTGTTGACCCCTTGGAATGGCGCGGCGTGCGGGAAGGTGTGGTCGCGCTGGGGGAAACGCGGGTCTTCCGGTTGTGTGCGCTGTTGCAGGGGTGGCCCATGCTGCAGGCCGAGGTGACCTTCGAGCGTGTCTTCCAGTTGTGCGCGCTGCTGTAGGGGTGGCCCGTGCTGCAGGCCGAGATGGCCTTCGCGCTGCATCAGCGCGATCTCCCGTTCAAGGTCCTGGGTCTTCTGCTCTTCGTCGCGGATCATTTGCCGCACCTTGGCTAGTGCGGACACGCGCTGGCGCTTGGCCTCCAGTATCTCTTTCTGCCTCTGGAGATTGCGGTTCTTGAGGCGCAGGGCGCGCAACTGTAGCTGTTCTTCCGCTGAGACACCGAGGACTTCACCGTCCTCGGTGAGGTCCGCGCCCTCCAGTGGGGCGAAGCCTGTGGGTGGCTGCGATTGTCCTTCAGGGCCGCAGGTGCGGAGAGTGTCGTCTTCGCAGGTGTGGCGAGTGTTATCTTCAGTGGCTTTTTGGTGGGTGGATTGGGTGAGGACGAGGGCCTTGCCCTTTCTTGCGGCAAGTAGCGCTGCCTTCGCAGCCTCGTCAGCCTTCGAGTTAGCTTTCTTGGGTGCCATCGCGGGTGGTTTTTTCGTAGCACGAACGGTGGGCGCCAAATGTTGGAACTTGCTCTCAGTCGCAAGAGGATCCAACATGGGAAAAATGACGTAAACAGGGTTCTCGCGCGAGATGGCAATAGCTCTGTTAACCTAGCCTCTCACGGGCACTGTGCGGGGGTATTTATAGGTGTCTGAGCACCCAGCGTCTCGTGTTAAGGACGCATGTGCCCTCAGACACCTAGGTTATCCCTAGAATATTCCCATAAAGCAGGGTTACAGACTGTAATTACAGGGATGCCTTTACAGATTAGGCCCGTAACACACAGCGGCCACGCGGGGCCCGTTACAATGGGCCGGATCACACGTGGGCCTCCGAGTTGGGCGAGGCCGCATGGTGGGATGACCTCGTCGCAGGCCTTCGTCTGATGTCGTGTGGGGCGAAGGGTGTCCCTGCCCGCTTTATCTCCGTTGGACCAACGACTGCAGCGAAGGCCTCGAGCGAAGGGTGGCGTCTTTGCCTTCGCCCCAACACATGGGTTGATTGCCTAGAGCTAGAAGCATCATTTCTATACATAAAAGCATGGTGTGAGACATTATGAGGTTTCCTAGCATGAATTATCCTAATCTTGTGCTCAGGATAACCAGCAGGATATAAAATGTAACTTTCGTTATCCTGAGCCATGGGAGCCTTGTCCTTTACAAAGTTAGACAATCTTTTAGGGGCATTAATTTTGACATTGCTTCCCTGTTGGAAACCAATGTCATCCTTGATGCAAGTGCGTCTCCCACTATAGAGCATGCTTTTAGCAAATTTAAATTTTTCGTTTTCAATTTCATTTTCATTGATTTTACTAGTTAACTGAGCTATATGATCATTTTGTTGTTTAATTAAAGCAAGGTGATCATGAATAGCATCAATATTAACATCTCTACATCTAGTACAAATGTTAACATGATCAACACTAGATGTAGAGGGTTTGCAAGCATTTAATTCATCCATCTTAGCATGTAATATTGCATTTTCATCTATAAGACAGGAAATAGAATCATTGCAAACATTTAAATCTTTAGCCTTAGAAAAATAATTTATCATTCTCAGTTTTAAGGCTAGCAATTGATGCATTCATTTTATCAATCTTAGCAATTAAACTAGCATTATCATTTTTAAGATTGGTAATTGAATCATCACAAGTATTTAACTTCTCAACCTTAGCAAATAAATTAGCGTTCTCAGTTCTAAGGTTGGAGATAGTGTCATGGCAAATGCTAAGCTCCTTAGTCAAATTCGGAGCCGGAGGTGGAGGGTGACGAAGAGTCGGTCTCGTAGTAGACCACTTTCTTCATCTTCTTCTTTTTGTCACCTCTCCGTTGTGACTTGATGGAGGAAGCGGATTCCTCCTTATGCTTGTGGCCGGACTCCCTCGAATGGGTTCTTCCCGAGCTTGCGGACTTGCCGCCGCCAGTCACGATCTCCCTCTTGGCGTGATCTCCCGACATCACTTCGAGTGGTTAGACTCTAATGAAGTACCGGGCTTTGATACCATTTGAAAGTCGCCTAGAGGGGGATGGATAGGCGGAAACTGAAATTTACAAACTTTAAGCACACTACAAGTCGGGGTTACCGTTAGAATAAAAACCAAGTCCAGAAGAGAGGGGAAAACAAATCAACCAAGAAAGTAAAGCGGATGACACGGTGATTTGTTTTACCGAGGTTCGGTTCCAAAGAACCTAGTCCCCGTTGAGGTGGTCACAAAGACCGGTTCTCTTTCAACCCTTTCCCTCTCTCAAAAAGTCACCTAGACCGAGTGAGCTTTCTCCTTAATCAAACGGGTCACCTAGACCTCGCAAGGACCACTACAAACTTAGTGTCTCTTGCTTTTATTACAAGTGTCTTAAGAACAAGAATGAGGAAGAGGAAAGAGATCCAAGCACAAGAGCTCAAAGAACATGAGCAAAAACTTTCTCTCTAGTCACTAGGAGTTTGGAGTGAATTTGGGACTTGGAGAGGCTTTGATTCTTTTGAATTGTGGCTTGTATTGATTGCACTAGCTCTTGTATTGAATGAGATGTCTGAAAAACTTGGATGCTTGGAGTGGTGGTGGTTGGGGGTATTTATAGCCCTCAACCACCACATAGCTGTTGGGGAGGCTGTCTGTCGATGGGCGCACCAGACAGTTTGGTGCGCCACCAGACAGTGTCCGGTGTGCCAGCCACGTCACCTAATCATTAGGGTTCTGACGGTTTCGACCGTTGGAGCTTTGTCTTCATGTGGCACCGGACAGTCCGGTGCCGCACCGGACAGGTACTGTGCAATGTCCGGTGTGCCTCTGGCGGTTGCTCTGACTTCTGCGCGAAATGTTCTTCACTGTTCACGTTGCAGGTGACCGTTGCAGCCGACCGTTGCGCTGGCTAGCCGTTGCTCCGCTGGCACACCGGACAATCCGGTGGGACACCGGACAGTCCGGTGAATTATAGCAGAGCACGACCTGAGAAACCCGAAGGTGAAGAGTTCGCATCTATACGGCCCTGGTGCACCGGACACTGTACGGTGGCACACCGGACAGTCCGGTGCGCCAGACCAGGGTTCTCTTTGGTTTCTTTTGCTCCTTTCTTTTGAACCCTAACTTTGATCTTTCTATTGGTTTGTGTTGAACCTTTAGCACCTGTAGAATATATAATCTAGAGCAAACTAGTTAGTCCAATTATTTGTGTTGGGCATTCAACCACCAAAATCATTTATAGTAAAAGGTTAAACCCTATTTCCCTTTCAATACCTCATGAGTAAAAGCAAGGAAAAAGGGTGAGCAGACTTGCTGACCATATAGGATAATGCTAGAGAGTATAATAGAGATAGACTGAATGGGTATAATGCTAGAGAGTATAATAGAGATAAACTAAATGGGTACCGTGAGCCCATGGCAATCTTACGCAGACCACTTCATCAAGTGGCTCTCTGATACCTTTGCCATCATCCTTAAGTAGACACCTGAAATTAATTGACAGCATATGATATGTGTACCTTGAATGCACTTGTGTTAGCTTCAGACAAAGTTGTTGATGAGGCTTCCCTCGCTGGCGATGTCTAAGATCTTCAAAATCTCCGCGACTCGGATCACGATGTGGAAGGAAAAGATGTGTGTAAACAGCTAGCTACAAAATCAAGAAACACGAAGCAATCAGTAAAGTTTACATGTATGAAAACCAGATTTCTGGCAAACTATTTCATTTATTACAAACATTAAAATCTGCAACAAACACTACATAGGTGCAACAAACACTACATGCACGTAAACCCTAAACCCCAATTAATTAAGATAAATTGGAAACAAAAAAACCTAGGATTCAGATGCAGTACATACATATATTAGCGTAGGTTTCAGTTAGATAAATTGGAAATAAAAAACCTAGTATTCAGAAGCTGAACAAAAATTGGCAGTTCATGCACACATGTTCAGCCACGCATGGTGTACTAACCGACTCATGTAGATAAATTATTTGCTATTGTTTGTGGATAGCATTAATCTAATGTCATGATCATGATCAGGACTGTACTTATTAGAATAAATCTAATGAAATGATCTACGCAACATTGTACTTATTCGAATAAAAACACGAGCAATTCGAAAACAGCAGTACCAAGTCAGAAAAACCTAGGATTCAGATGCAGTGCATACATATATTAGCGATTCAAAAATTATTTTCTATTGTTTGTGAATAGCATAAATCTAATGAAATGATCATGAGCATGATTGTACTTATTAAAATAAATCTAATGAAATGATCTACGCAACATTGTACTTATTAGAATTAATCTCATGAAAACATTCACGCAGCACTGTACCAATGAGATGCAGTAGGCCGACATACCTGGCTGTGGTATTCTTGGGACCGCGCCGAGAAGGATGGGGGTCGATCTGCTCGCCCACGCTTGTCATTTTATCGGTCCGATGATGTTGTCTATGGAAACCTTGTGCCAGAGCATGGATGGAATGTTACGCCGCATCCAAAAACTCGTCGGCCTTCCATGGAGAGCAGATCGATTATGGGGGGGAGTGGATCGAGCTGCCTTCCATCGGTTGGGCGCACCATGGGCGGGATTGGAGTGCCCAGCCGTGGATCGCGTCGAGGAGGAGACCGTGACCCCAGTATTCCATAGCACGCAGATCAGTGGGGGAGTGGATCGCGCCGAGTTTTTGGATCGCGGGGGAGAGGCGACCCCAGTATTCCATAGAGAGATCGGTCACGGGGGAGAGGCCGAGGAGGACACCGCGACACGAGAGTGGATCGCGCCGATCTGCGCGCCGAGGAGGAGATCTGCGCCGCAACACGGGAGGGGATCGCGTGGATGGGTGGGGGACTGGACCGCGCCGATGGAGAGCAGATGGGTGGAGGAGTGGATCGTGTCGATCTGCGCGCCGATTAGGAGATCTGCGAGTCGAGGAGGAGATCTGCGCCGCGCCGAGGTGGAGAACTGGATCGCGCCGAGACACGGGAGGGGATCGCGCCGATGGGTGGGGAGTGGACCTCGACACGGGAGTGGTGTGGGGCGGGATACCCGGCGGCGAGCTTGGTGGCGGGCGAGGTTGGTGGGGGCGCGGGCTCGGGGGCGGGATACCCGGCGGCGATGGCTGGTGGGCGCGCGTATTAACCGGTCTATCTGGGACCATTATTCTAGGGAGTCGTTGCGGGTTGGCCATCGAAGGAAAAAAGCGCCATCGAAGGAAGCCGCGGGCGGGATTCGAGGATGGAGCGCGGAGGGAGGCGGAGGGAGCGCGCTGGCGATGGCAAGCGCGCAGCGTGTGGGGAAGATGGCAGAATCGTGCACCATCCTCGAGTGTTGACGCCTACAATAAACACATAAGGAGTAGTAGAGATTTATGACGGCTGACGCATGACATAAAAAATAAACGAATTAGTTATCGGTAATCACCTTAACTGCAGCCATGCATGTTATTAGTTTTCGGTCATGTTTACTCTAGGATTATATAATCCAGTTTAGGATTATATAATCCAGCTTATAAATTATATAAGCACATAATAACCTATTTATAATTTGTTTGTGGACTATCATAATCTAGACATCTAGATTATATAATTCATCTAATATTTGTGTTGTTTGTTTGCATGTTAACTTATTTCAGCTGGATTACATAATATAGAGTCATAATTGTCTAGTCAGTAGTCAACTTAACGTCAAGTGTTATTTTTATTTCAGTAAAGATAAAAAAATGATTGGAAATTTTTCGTTTCCAGCAGTGGTTAGCACTTGTGGTCCGACCGAGACTTATCGAATAGGCACTGGCCGCACCTCATACGGCAGGTCAAGAATGGGTTAGGTCTTTCAATTTATTCGTGTAGCAACTGCTCAGCGTTATCCTTCTACCTTTGCGTTGAGACGTCGCAGATTTCTGTTACCTGCTGCGTGCTTTAATTGGATCGCGCTTTGACCATGTATGTATACCTAATTCGTTTTTTACTGAAATTTAAAAAATGCAGGCTTAGCTTTCTTGTTGACCGGCCGGAAATGCTTGCTTGCCATTTATAAAATAAAACATCATAAGCATGCATTCCACCTGTGTCGACAAGCTAAAGGGCATGCGATTATTGCATTGCATGCATGCGGTACTTGGAATAACCGCAAGCCAGCCAGCCCAGCGCACGAGAGGACCCCATGTGCTTGTTCATGCAGAAGCAGCACCAGCGCACCGTAATTGCAGGATGCTGCTTCTTCTGTTTTGTCTCTATAAATTATAGTTATAGTATTATAAATAACTGATTTTAATTCGAAACGAACAAGTTAGCATATTATTGTAATGCATGCTTTGCATTATTGCTCATATCATATACTAGCTAGTAGCTACATCGATATAATTCAGACTTTGTCATGAATCATGATGTGGTGTATATACCACCCTATGGGACACCCAACACGAGCGATTCGAAGGGATTTTATGTTGCCGTCAGTCACTCAGCCTACATCCTCGATAAAGGGCGGACCCAGGATAAAATGTAAGTAAGGACATACTTACAACAACAACCACCAAAATATCAAAACAAGGGTATTTAAGTTGGACTAAGCAGGAGACTCAATTATAAAAATTTAGAATCCACTACTTATAACAGAAAAAAAGTGGGGACATGTGCCCTCTCGTTCAAGTACGTAGGTCCGTCCTTGTCCTCGGTCCCTAAATAGGTATAGCTATAATAATTATATCGATATTTTTAAGTTTAATTAGATTTTATATAAATTATGTTTATTATAAAATAAACTCAGTGATCTATCTAATTATACTAACTAAACACTATACATGTTAATATTTTTATATATATTCAGTTAGATTTAAAAACAATTGATTTATTGAAAAGTGAGGAACGAAATTTATTTTAGCCCTGAGGCAGTTATTTGCCTAACATTAGGCACACCGATGTTTCTTGTTGTACATGTGATAAATGATGACAGATCTTCGGTGTCACTGGTTGACGCTGAACGAGAATTTACGAGGGGCCAATAAGACCACATGACAAAATCAAGCAAGTCCTTAAAAACTAGTATTATAGAATTTAAGTTTAATATCAATACACCATACAAGTTCAAAAAAAATATACAAATAAAAGAAGCAAACATATGTCGCTAAGTTCTTGATGACCGAATCAAAGTTATGTATACCTTGTCGAATGTCGATCTCCTCGAAAGGCAGGGGCGCCAGAAAAGGGGCGAGATCAGGCGACATCTCCAGCTAAGAGTTAGGACTCACCGGTTTGCTAAGCTTGCGGCCGCTGGGGATGGGTTGGTACGTTGCGGCAAGTGAGATTCGACTTGTTGGACGGGCCGGTGTCACAACGACGACAGGGTAGGGGCAGAGGCACCAGGAGGGGCAGGGTCGGACGACGTCGCGTCAGGAAGGGGGTGGCGCCATAGGGGCATGGAGGATAGACTGGTTTGGATGGCGTCGAAAAGAATAAAGTAAGACAGATAGATGTGAGGACTAGATCGATGAGGAGGACAAAAGTCGGGATGACTAGTTCGATTCGGCGAGGAGGCTCATGACAAGAAGTTTTAATTCCTATTCTAAACCTCTAGAGCTAATAATTAGCCACCTAATAAGTCGTGTCATGTCTTCTCAGCATATTGTGCTGGCGGCCCACACCGACACAATTATATTTTTGTTTTAAAAATATTAGTATATATATTTACAATACCTTCTTCATATATATCTGTTCTTTCTCAAACCGCCCAGGTTCAAATCCTCCTAGTGTGGTATTTTTGGTTATTTTCACAGTTTATTTTATTTGTATCATCCATAATTGCCCAACGTGTTCATACATATCTGTTCTTTCTCAAGGCAGGTGTGTTTGGTTGAATGTACAAAGAGCAATGGAATGGGGCGGCCACGTTTTCTATAGTGTTTGGTTGAGAGTCAAGCGGGGGCGAGATGAACATCGAAGTGATTTTTGGGGGCAGCGTGATCCCAAAAAATCGAGGGGACGGTGGCGCCCCCGACTCATCATACTTTGACCTCAAACCAAACACACTGTAACAGGCCGGTGCGTCGTGTCAGACCCTGGTTACAACACGATCCAATTAGCTGGACCATGCCCTAAATGGGCCTGTGCCGCGACAGGTAGGCCCACCGTACCTGTTTGGCCAATTATGTCGATAAATACATCAAAGCACTTGAGCCGGCTGCACGCAGTGATATGCTAGCATGTATAAGGGCGTGTTTGGTTCACTTTGTGGTTTTTCTACTTCGCATCGTATGTTTAGAACCCATGATGTGAACTACTCAGTCCAATATACTTTGTATCATGTGAACTACAACGCATAGACACTTGGGAAACATTAGTCCATAAGATTATGTTGATTATCAAACACCAAAATCACTTAGTCAAATGGTCTGAGGTCTATTTTCCTTATAGTATGTGAGAATGTGTTTTGTGGTTGTGAATTGATGTTTGAGAATGTGTATGTGAGAATAATGTGAATGAATGTATATGTTGAGGGTTGAGAATGTGTATGTGAGAGTCGATGAATATGAAATATGTCATTTTATAAATATGAGAATTAACAAAAAATGGGGAGGTTTTTTATCTCCCTAGAATTACTTATGTCTGACGGGCTATTATAAGTCGTCGGACATAAAACGTGAGAGGCACGATGGCTAGAAGACGGTTGTCGAACATAACACTAAATTATGTCTGACGGCCTACAATCTACATACAGGTCGTCGGACATGTGGGGGACAGATATCCCCCGGGTCCACTAGAAGAAGTAAAAGACCTCACGAAAGGCCCAAGGGCCCAATAAATCGTAAGGTCATTCTTTCGTGGGCCTGGGGAGGGCAATCAGCAAAGCAGGTTGACACGAGGCCTGATTGGTGCGAGCCCGGACGGCCCACAACGTCGAGCAAGCGATCACAACAGAGATCCGACTTTCCCGCGCTGGAGCCCCCATGCAACGGAGCCATGCGAGGATAGGTCGGCAGAACTATACGGAGATAAACTCAAACAGTTCACTATCTCTTAGTTACACATTGTTATCATAACCACGTGTATTGCCCCACGGTCGAGTATATAAGGCCTAGGGGGCACCCCTTCAGAACGACCGACCCTATTACTCAGCCACCCACCTCAACTCTCTGCATTCTCAATTCGGAGAGCTCTCTTGTAACCTCATTCACCAAGCATACTCACCAGGACGTAGGGTGTTACGCATCTCTAAGCGGCCCGAACCTGTAAACATTGTCCACTATCCCTCGTGCATATGGCACGAACCATTTTGCTACAGTCGTCGACACCGTCCTACTCCTAAAAACACCTCGAGGGGCAACCCCGGGTGTGCGGTCGGACCCAAAACACCGACAGCTGGCGCGCCAGGTAGGGGGTGTGTCGACGATCCAAGCTAGCTCAATGGTCGTCACCTTCCACAGCCAGATCACCCTCCGTCCTGGATCCGTATTCTGCTTCGAAACAATCTCATCTGTAGCAGATGAAGAGGGAACTCTACATCGCATTGCAGATCCGCCGGAAAAGAAGTCTCCTCCAACAAACTCCGAAGATATTGGAGAAATTCTCCGGGAAAAGATCGCCTTCAGAAAGTCAGGGGCCGAGAGCCCGCTGACCCGGAGAACTCCACTGTCTACTTCCCCGACAAAATAATGGACACAGATCGCGAGGAAGAAGGAGACCAAGGGGAAGCAAATTGTTCTTTCCGTTCCTCCGCCCTCAAAGGAGAACGGAAAGAAAGTTGCCACGACAGCAGCACCATTCTATCCCGACGTCCTCTTCATTGGGAGAGTGGAGTCGCCTCCCGTCTCCGACGACGAGCCAACCGCACCCGGAGAAGAACCACCTCAACGAGAATCCCGCCGACGGAGAAACCGGCGCAAGAACGTTCGACGACATCACGCGGCCGGAGAACGGGATCTAGAGCAACCTGTCTCACGGGACGAGGTCTCGGAGATAGGAGAAACTCCGGAGGAACGCGTCTTCAGAGAACGAAGGAACTCCCGACGACGTGATCGTCGTCGGGCTCAGGAACAAGCCGAGCAAGATGCAAGGCAACGCCGGGAGAATCCATTCTTCGGGCGCAACCTGAATCCCGACTTCGCCCGAGCCATGAACACGCCGAGCGAAGTTGGAGGAGTACTAGCTCGGATAGCTGATGGACTCCCTCGGACTCCCGACGTCGAGGGCTACCGACGACTGTTCACCCAGGCAGCCAACCATCTTCGAGCTGCCAGGGCGTCCGAAGACGTGATGACCGCGTACTTACCCATTGTCCTCGGGCAAGACGCGCTGCAATGGCTACGACATCTACCCCGACACTGCATCGATGACTGGGGCGACTTCAGTCGACGCTTCACCGCCAACTTCCAGTCCCTCTCCGACAAACCGGCGCAACCATGGGACCTCAAATCCATCAAGCGCCGGGGGGACGAAACTCTCCAGTCGTACCTTAAAAGGTTCCAGACCATGAGAAATCGTATCCCCGAGGTCACAGAGGCGGCCGTGATCGAGGACTTCTACAGAGGATCCAACGACTCGGCTTTCGTCCGAGCCATATTACAGAAGGCGCCGACTACCTCTGAGGAGCTATTCCGGGAAGCCGACCTCTACATCACCGCCGACGAGCGAGCCCAGGACCTCATCGGAGGAGCGAAGCCCGCACCGGCAGCACCACGACGCGACGCGAGCCAGCAGCCCGACAAACGCTGGGAGAAGAGACCTCGCGAAGAAGTACACGCCGCCGGACCACCAGCCTCTCGCGCCCGAGGAGGACCTCGCGGAGGCGAGCGTACGCTGGACGACATCCTCGACGCCCAGTGCCCGTACCACAAGGACATGCGCCACACTCTTCGGAACTGCCGGGACTTCAAGCATTCCGTCGGGCACGGCCGACCCTTCCAACCTCTACCTCCTCCTCCACCGAGGGGAGGACCAGAAGAACCACGACAACCCCAGCAGCAGGAGGAGGGAGGAGGAGGAGCTTTCCCTCGTGTTGACAGGGAGGTCAACATCATCTTCGGCGGACACGGATCACAGGAGAACAGAAGACAACAAAAGCTCAACGATCGCCAGATACTGGTGGCGACCATCGGTCCTCCCGCCCCATACCGGTGGTCGGAGCACCCCATTACTTTCACTCGGGCGGATCAATGGCTCAACTTCGACCACCCAGGCAAATACCCGCTCCTCGTCGATCCGGTGATCCGAGAGAGCCGGGTGAAGAAGGTGCTAGTGGACGGGGGGAGCAGCATCAACATCACCTTCCCCCGGACACTCCAAGGCTTGGGAGTTCACCTCAAAGAGCTCCACGAGTCGGACACTCCCTTCTTCGGCATCGTGCCGACTGAAGGGGAATACCCGCTGGGCCACATCTACATGCCTGTCACCTTCGGAACTCCGGAGAACTACAGAACCGAGTTCCTGAGGTTCGAAGTGGCGAACTTCGATTGCGGATACAACGCCATCATCAGGAGGCCGGGATTGGCCAAATTCATGCCCATTCCTCATTACACGTACATGATACTGAAGATGCCAGGACCACAAGGAATCATAACTGTGCGCGCCGACTTCCAAGGCGCCGCAGAGTGTTTCCGAGTGGCCATCCAAGCGGCCCTCACCACCAAGCCGTCGACGATTTCTTCAACACAGGCGAACTCTAAGCCTGAGGAGGACCTTGCAGTACCGTCAAACGAAGCTCAGGCCGCGACCTCTATGCGGCCGACTGAAGAAACTAAAAGGATCAACCTGGGGTTCACTGATGAACGCAAGACTGCCATCATCAGCTCCAGCCTGGACAACAAATAGGAAAGTGCGCTCGTCCAGTTTCTGCAAGATAACCGAGATGTATTCGCATGGCAACCTGCGGATATGCCGGGGGTCCCAAGAGAACTGGCCGAGCACAAACTGAAGGTCTATCCCCAGGCAAGGCCGATTCGGCAAAAACTACGTCGTTTCACGCCCGACAAGAGAGAGGCCATTCGCGTCGAGTTAACTCGCTTGGTCGCGGCTGGATTTATTAGAGAGATGTTACACCCTGAGTGGTTAGCCAACCCTGTTCTTGTACTCAAAAAGAATAAAGTGGATTGGCGCATGTGTGTCGACTATACTGATCTCAACCAGCACTGTCCGAAGGATCCCTTCGGGCTCCCGAGGATAGATCAGGTGGTGGACTCCACCGCTGGATGTTCTGTGCTGTCTTTCCTGGATTGCTATTCTGGATACCATCAGATTAGTTTGGCAAAGGAAGACGAGGAAAAAACAGTGTTCATCACTCTGTTCGGTGCTTTCTGTTATACCTCCATGCCTTTCGATCTCAAAAACGCTGGAGCAACTTATCAGAGAGCTATTCAAACATGCTTAGTCGATCACTAGGGCAAGCGTGTGGAGGCCTACGTAGATGACGTGGTAATCAAAACGGAGAACTCGGAAAACTTCATCGAAGACTTACAGCTGGTTTTCAACAGTCTGAGGCGGTATCGATGGAAGCTTAATCCCGAAAAATGTGTTTTTGGGGTACCAGCAGGAAAGTTACTCGGGTTTATTGTCAGCCACCGGGGAATTGAGGCTAATCCGGATAAGATTGAAGCTATCATGAAGATGGAAGCACCTCGATCACAAAAGACGGTTCAGCGACTTACTGGATGTATGGCAGCTCTGAGCAGATTTATATCCAGGCTGGGGGAAAAAGGTTTACCATTTTACAAGCTACTCAAGAAGGTGGATAAGTTTCAGTGGACTTCAGAGGCACAGGAAGCTCTAGATGCACTGAAGAAATTCTTGACAACACCACCAGTACTGAAGCCGCCACGACGAGCTACGTCAACTCAACCAGCTGAAGATCTGCTACTGTATATCTCTTGCACGACCCACGTGGTAAGCACCGCGTTGGTAGTCGAGCGAGCAGAAGAAAGACGTGCCTACCCAGTGCAACATCCTGTTTACTTCATCAGTGAAGTTCTGGGTCCCTCGAAGAAAAAGTATCCTCAAGCTCAGAAGCTATTATATGCAGTACTTCTAACTGCCCGCAAGCTACGTCACTACTTTGATGACCACAAAGTCATAGTAGTCACTGGTTTTCCGATAGGGGATATTCTTCACAACAAGGAAGCTATTGGCCGAATAGCCAAGTGGGCTTGTGAGCGGGGATCTCATGACATCGAGTTCCGACCTCGCACTGCCATCAAAACTCAAGCACTGGTTGATTTCGTATCAGAGTGGACTGAACAGCAAGTACCAGATAACCCAGAGACTGCAGAAGTATGGCGAATGTATTTTTATGGCTCGCTGAAGCTGCAGGGAGCAGGAGCGGGAATTCTCTTCGCCGCACTTGGAGGCGAGCACCTCAAATATGCCCTCCAGTTGCTGTTTCCGGCCTCCAACAATGCAGCCGAGTATGAAGCTCTGATCCATGGATTGAACATCGCCATATCATTGGGCATCAAGAGACTGATGGTATACGGAGACTCTCTGGTAGTCATTAGCCAGATAAACAAGGAGTGGGATTGTTCAAGCGATTCAATGGGAAAGTACTGCACTGCCGTCCGAAAGCTATAAGATAAATTTGAGGGTCTGGAATTTCATCATGTAGAAAGAGATCGGAACACGGCAGCCGATATATTGTCCAAGCTAGGATCCAGTCGAACTCAGGTCCCACCTGGAGTCTTTGTACAAGAAATACTACAGCCAAGCATCTCAATGGATCAAGCAGAAGAGTGTAATATTATAAATCAACCCGAGTCAGACTCTGATGACTGGAGAAGGCCAATCATCA
Source organism: Zea mays (assembly GCF_902167145.1). Classification (NCBI taxonomy): domain Eukaryota; kingdom Viridiplantae; phylum Streptophyta; class Magnoliopsida; order Poales; family Poaceae; genus Zea; species Zea mays. The sequence continues at coordinate 164,468,167 of NC_050100.1, read as the reverse complement.
GGTATATAAAGAATGAAGAGGAACCAGATGATAAAAATGCAGTTGAGCGCATTGCCAGATAGTCGGCTCACTACACACTCATTGGGGAGACATTATACAGAAGGGGTGCATCAGACGTCCTCATGAAGTGCATTCTCTCATCTACTGGGAAGCGACTTCTGGAGGAGGTCCATGCCGGGCAATGTGGAATACATGTGGCGTCCAAGACACTAGTCGGGAAGGTTTTCAGGTCAGGATTCTATTGGCCAACAGCGAAGAGTGATGCAGCCGAGTTAGTTTAGAGGTGCGAAGCTTGCCAGTACTTGTCAAAGCAACAACATCTACCAGCACAACAACTGCAGACCATACCAGTGACTTGGCCCTTTGCGTGCTGGGGACTAGATATGATTGGACCCTTCAAGAAAGCTCAAGGAGGATACACTCATGTACTGGTAGCAATCGACAAATTCAATAAATGGATAGAATTCAAACCCATTGCCTCTTTGACCTCAGCTAAGGCCGTGGAATTCATACAAGACATAATATTCAGATTCGGGATACCAAACAGCATCATAACTGACCTAGGATCCAACTTCACAAGTTCAGAGTTCTTCGACTTTTGCGAGCAAAAAAACATTCAGATCAAGTATGCTTCTGTAGCACATCCAAGAGCCAACGGGCAGGTTGAGCGAGCCAACAGGATGATACTGGAGGCACTCAGGAAAAAGGTCTTCGATAAGAATGAAAAGTTCGCAGGAAAATGGATAAGAGAATTGCCCTATGTCGTCTGGAGCCTAAGAACCCAGCCTAGCCGAGCTCTGCATGGAAACACTCCTTTCTTCATGGTCTATGGGTCAGAGGCAGTATTACCAGCCGACCTCAAGTTCGGAGCGCCAAGGTTGATCTTCGAAAACATAGCAGAAGTCGAAGCCACCAGGCTGGAGGACATCGATGTACTCGAGGAAGAACGGCTGAATGCAGTAATCCAATCAACACGATACCAGCAGACTCTAAGGCGCTATCACGACAAGGCCGTGCGGCAGCGATCCTTCTCAGTAGAAGATCTCGTCCTCCGCCGAATTCTAACGGGGGAGGGACGGCACAAGTTATCGCCCTTATGGGAAGGACCCTTCATAGTAGCAGAAGTCACTCGACCAGGATCATATCGTCTCACTCAGATGGATGGCACAGAAGTCGGGAACTCCTGGAATATAGAACACCTCAGGAAATTTTATCCCTAGCTGTACTTCAAAAGCTATCGGGACGACGATGTACTCTGTAAAATGGAAATATGTCATCAATAAAAAAGGGCTTCAAAGATACTCAGTTTGTTCATGATTGACTTGCATTCATACTTAACTCGGGGTGACCACTATGCCCTGCTAACGGAGCAATCGGCTTAAGTCGGCAACGACTTAAGGCGGTGCAACATGCTCGCGCTTACTTAACTCGGGGTGACCACTATGCCCTGCTAATGGAGCAATTGGCTTAAGTCGGCAACGACTTAAGGCGGTGCAACATGCTCGCGCTTACTTAACTTGGGGTGACCACTATACCCTGCTAACGGAGCAATCGGCTTAAGTCGGCAACGACTTAAGGCGGTGCAACATGCTCGCGCTTACTTAACTCGGGGTGACCACTATGCCCTGCTAACGGAGCAATCGGCTTAAGTCGGCAATGACTTAAGCTGGTGCAACATGCTCGCGCTTACTTAACTCGGGGTGACCACTATGCCCTTCCAACAGAGCAATTGGCTAAAGTCAGCAGCGACTTAAGCCAGTGCAACATGCTCGCGCCTACGCAATACAGGGTGACCACTACACCCTATTAACGGAAGCAATCGACTTAAGTCAGCATCGACTTAAGGCGATCTGATGCGCTTATGATTATTCATATAGGGATGAATTCTATATCCCACAAACAAGTTTCAAAACCATCGCACATCATTTTACTACTGCAAATTTACGAACTGATGAATTCTGAAACAATATGAGAATAACAATGTCGTTCAAGTACTGAAATGACGTCCTCTAACAAATGTCTGACCATGCTAACCGCGCGCTCAAAGCACGCAAAATGTTTCTCTATTTTGTGATATTTTTCTCAGGAGCAATCGATGAGGAAGGGCGACTCGAGGAATCAGGGGCAGCATTCACGTCAGCCCTTATATCTTCGGGAACAACCACGCCGGGTCTCCTCATCAAGATTTGCCCCGCCCGAATGGCCTTATCCATGGCTCTGTCGCGCTGGGCTCTAAGAGTAACGGAAGTTTCTTCGGCAACCTTGGCAGCCAGTCGAGCAGTTTCTAACTCCTGGGCGATGGATTTCTTGGAAGCTCGGAGTTCTTTGATAGTAGCGTCCTTCGCTGATATCAACTGCTTGAGCCGGTCACCTCATCCGTAGATTCCTGCAGCTTACAGCGTTGGTTGTCTAACTCTTCCATGGTGAAGAGATGACTCCTCTCCAGGATGGTCAGCGAGTTGCTAGAATCGCGATACAATCTGCCGAGACTGTCACGAGAAGCAGCAAGGATACGTTTTTCTTCCTGCAAACAAAAGTCAACTTCCTCAAACATCAAGCAGGTAATAGGAGCACAACAAGGCAAGGCACAGTTTCATAAGTCACCTTTTCAGAGTTAAGCTGAGCGTGAAGGGAAGAGCTCAGTGCATTAGCGTCATCTAAGGCAGCAGAGACCTGAGCTAGTTCAGTCTGACTTTGAGAATACTTTTCTTCAAAGTCAGAGCACCGCTGGACCAATTCAGCCTGATCTCGAGAATGTTTTTCTTCAAGAGTGGAAATTTGCCGAGTCATACCTAGCAGGAGACAACCAAACAAAGGGGGTCAGAATGTAAAGCAGTTTAATAGTGAAGACAAAGAGAAGCAAAAAAGCACTAACCAGCGTTGGTCGCCTCCAAGTCAGAGACACGATGTTGAAGTAACACTGGATTCCAACGTGCAAGAGACGAAGCTACTTCTGGAACAAGAGCACCCTGTAACCTCAGCTGGCTAGCCATTCCGTCCACCAAAGCTTGATAAGGAGAGCAGATGAGTGTAATGACAGCAGTTCATGCGGTGTAAAAGTCAAGCTGAAGTATACCACAGTACCTGGAGGTTGGAAAAGAACGAAGGGACCCCCAAATCATGAGAGATCAATTGATGACCGGGCGTAAGGTCACCACCCGAAGCAGCTTGCAACGAACCAGCCGGAACCAACTCAGTGCCATCAACAGAGCCCACAACTTGGTCAGCGGGGACGCTGCCCTCTAAGGCGACCCCCTGGTCCAAAGCTTGGGCTACCACCATACAGCCGGAGTGCGGAGGCGATCCCGCATGAACGTCCATGGAAGTACAGGAGGGAGACCCTGCTCGGACACCCTCGGGGGCTGGGTCATAGTTTGCACTGCCCACTTGAGCCGGATCATCCCCGGCAGCACCCTCGGGGGCTGGGCAGTGGCTTACACTTCCCACCCGAACCAAGTCATCCCCGGCGACATCCTCGGGGGCTGGGCATGTGTCAACACCATCCTTGGGGTCCAAGTTCTCTGCGGTAGCCACTTCTAAGGCTGATGGGTCCTCAGTTACTTCCATGGGACCAGGACGATCCAAGACAGTCTCCTGACCCTCGAGATCGCGCTCTAAGGTCGACGAGGCACGGGATGACCTCAACCCAGCATCAAGCACATCAGCGCAAACCTTCATCACACCATCATCTACTGGCTCCGATAACAAATCCTCTGGAACCATATCCTCAAGAGTCTGATCAAAATTCGCCAGGGACAATTCCTGCAGACCAATGAGAGCAGACAAAGCAGGAGAAGGAACTCCACTACTTTCACCACTAGCGACGAACTGCCGACTGTTTTTCTAAGTCAAAGGAACTTCATCCTCTTCCTCCCCGTCGTCTTCATTAGCAACACAAGCAACACCCCCATTGGGATCAGCAACAGATGGAGCACCCACATTGGGATCAGCGTCAATAAATTCAGTCACAGGCACTTCTTCAGCAGCAGGAACCGAAGTACCAACATCCCGATCCAAACTGGATACTCGCTGGAGGCGTCTCTTTTTCTTTTTCTGCTCATCAGCGGAAGGATCAGGTTGATTGGCTCGGCAAGGGCGCCTCGGGCGAGTACTAGCAGGCTTCTGAATATCCAAGGTCGTATCAGCCTCTGGGAGGGGCGCCACCACCGATCTCCCAGCAGGAGCAGCATCAGAAGAGTCCTCAGCCAGCAAATCAAGCATAGCACTTATCTCTACATCACTAGGATTCAAGGGCACCTCAAAATGGACTTGTCGTTCATCATCAGGAATCTCCCCGAGTGAGGCAACCAAGGTGCTGACTTCTTCAGCAGAGGGTCGCACTCTAAGGCCCAAACTGCCATCAGTGGCAGGTGGATTCGACACAAAAAGAGTGAAGGCTTTGGGAGGAGGCAAGTTCCAGGCTGAGTGTGCCACTGGGGCACCAACATTTGACACCTTGCCTCTAAGGATCATCTCAAGTCGGTTCACCAAGTCTACAGAGGGAATTCTTCTGTTGGTAACCCGAGTTGAGTCGGCTAGGCCTCGATACAGATAAGTCGGGTATGCCATGTCTTTCAACGGCTGAATATTCTTGAAGACAAAATCAGCAACCACAGCTTCAGCAGTCAGACCCCTCTCCTTCAGCAACCCAACTTCAGCTAGCAAAACACCTGCCTCAGCTACCTCCTGATCCGTGGGGGACTCGGTCCAACTCGGGGTGCGAACGTCCGGCTGTCTTCCCGACCGAGGAGGGAGAGAGTTTCCATAATTCTCAACAATGAACCACTCCAAGCGCCATCCCTTGATACTGTCTTTGAGAGGGATTTCGAGATACTCAGTTTTCCTCCCGCGGCGCATCTCCAAGCTAGCACCCCCAACCAACTGATGTTGTCCCCCGGCCATCCCAGGGCGACAGTGATACAAGTACTTCCACAACCCAAAATGTGGCAGCACGCCAAGAAAGGCTTCACATAAATGAACGAAAATGGAAATTTGCAGGATAGAATTGGGATTCAGATGGGTCAAGTTAAGATGGTAGAAATCAAGGAGGCCGCGGAAAAAGGGAGAAATGGGAAGACCGAGGCCGCGGAGAAGGAAAGGAGCGTAAATCACGGACTCATGGGTATCCTCAGTCGGGACAGTAACCCCATGGCAAATCCGCCAAGAACAGAGTTCCCTCGGGGGAAGAACCCCGATGGACACAAGGTGGAGAAGTTCGGGCTCGGAGATGACAGACATGTGGTTACCTGCGAAAGGCAACTGGCTGTTGGGGTCGATTGGAGGAATCACCGCGGCAGACGAACTCGAGGCCTTCCTCTTGGGCGCCATCTCGATTCTACCGGCGAGCAGAGTGGGAGGCGAATTGCAGAGAGGATTCAGAAGCGAGAAAGCAAGAACTAGGGCACGGAAAGGAGAGGCGGCTAAAAGCGCAGCACTTATGGGATATTCCCGAGCCAGATACCGTTTCAAAAAGCGCCCAGTCAGCACCCGGCGGTTATTTCCAAAACACCGGTGCGCCACATCATCACTCGGCTATTATCCTCAAAATGGCCCACGCAGCCCGCTATCGCTCGGCATTACCTCTAAAATGCTGACGTCGCCCTCAAGTTGCTCGGCAGTTGACTCTAAAACTCCGACATAGTGTTAAGTCGCTCGGCATTACCTCTAAAATGCTGACGTCGCCCTCAAGTCGCTTGGCAGTTGACTCTAAAACTCCAACATAGTGTTAAGTCGCTCGGCATTACCTCTAAAATGCTGACGTCGCCCTCAAGTCGCTCAGCAGTTGACTCTAAAACTCCGACATAGTGTTTAGTCACTCGGCGTCACCCCTAAAACACTGACGTCGTCTTCAAGTCGCTCGGCGTTACCTCTAAAACGCTGACGTCGCCCTCAAGTCGCTCGGCAGTTGACTCTAAAACTCCGACATAGTGTTAAGTCGCTCGGCATTACCTCTAAAATGCTGACGTCGCCCTCAAGTCGCTCGCCAGTTGACTCTAAAACTCCGACATAGTGTTAAGTCGCTCGGCATTACCTCTAAAATGCCGACGTCACCCTCAAATCGCTCGGCGTTACATCTAAAACTCCGACATCGTCTTCAGTCACTCGGCAGTTACCTCTAACACGCCGACGTCGTCTTCAAGTCACTCGGCAGTTATCTCTAAAACTCTGACATCATCTACAAGTCGCTCGGCAGCTACCTCTAAAAGCATCGATATGATGCCCGAGTTATTCACTTACTATTCCAAGGGAATCAACTTCACGAAAAAGGTGGTAAGAGGAATGATTCAAGAACTTTGAGTTATGAATATCAACGAGCAACCATCACAGAGAAGCCAACATCATTTCTTCATTAAAGGGAAGATATCATACTTACAAATCAACTCATTATGAGTTGATACTTCCCTACTACTACTACTACATTACATTATACTACTACTACTACAACTACACTACACTATACTACTCTACACTACTAAATACTACTACGTTATTCTAACTATATTATACTAACATCTAATGACCAGTGGCATCTAGCCACTGCCGCCGCCGCTGCCGCCCCTGTTGCTGCCCCTGCTGCTGCCGCCACCGCTGCTGCCGCCCCTGTTGCTGCCGCCGTTGCCATCCTTGCTGCCGCTGCTGCCGCCCCTGCCGCTGCCGTCACCGTCAACGCCGCCACCGCCTTCGTCGTCGTCGTCGTCGTTGTCGTCGTCATCCTCGCCGTCGCCGCCACCGTCCTCCTTGGACGAGTCCTCCTCATCCGAGGAGTACTCCGACTCATCCGAGCCCTCGAGCCCGGAGCGCTCGACGGCCCGGATGTACGACCAGACCTTCGCCGCGAGCCCCTGGGAGTCGTCTGAGTCGTCAGACGACTCACGCAGGGGGATGGGAGCTGGAGACCCCTCAGACTCAGAGGAGAACTCCTCCTCTGAGTACTCCGAGTCACCAAAATCCTCTGATGGAGGAGTTGGCTCACGCTTGCACTTGTTGTTCTTACCCATGGTGGAAGCGAAAGGGAGAGAAGAAAAGCAAGCAACAGAGAACAGCAAGCGATGTGAAAAAGCCAGAGAGACAACGACATTATTTATAGAAGGAGAAGGCAACCGCTCACCTCCAACCGTGGTCACTGAATAGTCGCAAAGCATTCAATAAGCACTTCAACCCGTCTGAAGACACGTCATGCGGCTGACGCTGTTTCACGCAACACAACACCCATTGGGACTCCAGTCAACAGCGCGGAGGATATGATTACACCCGCCATCCCATCATATTACTACTCAGAAGCAGCCGGCTAAAACACTCAGCGTACCAAGCCGTCCCTTGCCCACACCCATTGGGGAGGACGCCCAGGAATTATCAGTATATTTTTCAAAAACTGTCACATCTGTGCAGGGCGTGCAATGAATACCTCAAGACAAAAATGAGATATCAGTAAGGAACAGAGGAAAGCCAAATATAGCCGGGGAAGTACAGAATCTAACCAGCAGAAGCGACGTGAAGACTAGATAGGGAACATCCATCAAATGTCCAACCAGCCGCAGAGCAAATAAATTGCACCACCTAGCAAGATATGGACGGATTGTGAACTCGGCTGCAAAAGACAAAATACATGCTGACCTCCAAAGCATAATGCGGACGACATCATGCCGATTTTCACAGGCAGAAAGGATAATCTTCAACAAAAAGACACCAAAGGAAGACCTTCGAATGGATTATCCTCAAAAATCCACTTGAAGGTCGGGGGCTACACCCATTGGGTGCACCTTTGGTGCACCCCATGGATCACCATTTCAGGCCAAGATAGTGCCGACTTCTAAGACATGGGACAAGATTAAAGACAAGGCTGGCCCTCAACCAAAGCACAAGAGTAAGATGAAAGTAATTTCTGATGAAGACCTTCGAGTAGATTATCTTCCAAAATCTACTCGAAGCTCGGGGGCTACACCCATTGGGTGCACCTCCGGTGCACCCAATGAAGTTCAAGGTCCTACAAGGTGAAATGCCGACCTCTAAGGCATAAGCACGAAACAAAGCTTCAGTTTACGAGTGACCAAAGCAGGAGGAGACAGTAAGAAATCGTTTTCCCCAAATTACCTGCAAGCTGGACCTGGGATCTTTGGGCTGATTACCTCAAAATCAACCCAAAGATCGGGGGCTTGTGGGGGACAGATATCCCCCGGGTCCACTAGAAGAAGTAAAAGACCTCACGAAAGGCCCAAGGGCCCAATAAATCGTAAGGTCATTCTTTCGTGGGCCTGGGGAGGGACAATCAGCAAAGCAGGTTGACATGAGGCCGGATTGGTGCGAGCCCGGACGGCCCACAACGTCGAGCAAGCGATCACAATAGAGATCCGACTTTCCCGCGCTGGAGCCCCCATGCAACGGAGCCATGCGAGGATAGGTCGGCAGAACTATACGGAGATAAACTCAAACAGTTCACTATCTCTTAGTTACACATTGTTATCATAACCACGTGTATTGCCCCACGGTCGAGTATATAAGGCCTAGGGGGCACCCCTTCAGAACGACCGACCCTATTACTCAGCCACCCACCTCAACTCTCTGCATTCTCAATTCGGAGAGCTCTCTTGTAACCTCATTCACCAAGCATACTCACCAGGACATAAGGTGTTACGCATCTCTAAGCGGCCCGAACCTGTAAACATTGTCCACTATCCCTCGTGCATCTGGCACGAACCATTTTGCTACAGTCGTCGACACCGTCCTACTCCTAAAAACACCTCGAGGGGCAACCCCGGGTGTGCGGTCGGACCCAAAACACCGACAGGACATAAACTTGTGGAGTCCACTGGACATGGCCATGTCGACGTCTTTATAAGTCAATGGGTCACTTGTGGGCGTCAGACATAACTTATATTCGACAACGGTCGTCAAAAATAATTGTATTTCTAATCTTTTATAACTACCGTCCGTCACAACGTTTATATCGGAAATAATCTATATCTGACAGTGTTAAGCTTAGTCGTTGGAAATTTCTGGGTTTACACTACACCAAAATGCTTAACTTTCTAGGGCCTAAACCGTAGGAAGTTAGCGCAAAACTCTCGGAAGTTATACAAACCGTCGGAAGTTAGCCGAAACCGTCGGAAGTTAGCCCGTTGGAACAAATTGGTCGGAAGTTAGGCTAACTTCCGACGGGCTCTCGGAAGTTAAGGAAACTTCCGAGAGGGCGCTTCCCTCTCGGAAGTTAAGTGCTGACGCCGTCCAGCACGGGCTAACGCCGTCCACGGAATAACTTCCGACGGCCTCTCGGAAGTTAACCATTAACTTCCGAGAGTTTGCTATTCCTCTCGGAAGTTAAATTGACCAGCACTAAATATACAATTTGTTTTTGGAAATTCAACACATTGCATACATAACAAATATATATAACAGCCACAATACACAACATATCACATATAACATCTCACATACATAATAACAACATAAAAATTCACAAGTCTCACAAGACACAAGTCTCACAAGTCAAATCCACCTCAACATAAGAATTCACAAGTCTCACAAGACACAAGTTTGAAGTCTCACAAAACACATCGAATGGAAGCCCACTACTGTCGATCAACATTAGGAAATATCGAAGAGTGATGCTCACTACCTCCACTCGTGAAGAGCGTATTGACAAAGTCTAACCCATCATCTTGTTGCTGCGCCGGCAAGGTAGCTGGAGGAGTCTCATATACCTATACAAATGACATTCACGGAGTTACATCGTAATGTAACAAGTAAATTATGATAAATTTGCATACCTGATGTTCGGTAGGTGGAGGTGGAGGTGAAGGCCAAGGAAAATGTATGGAAGGTGGAGGTGGGGGGCCATCAGAAACTGTATCCCTTGGGCTTGTGCTAGTTGCTACCAAATTTCCGAACACATTAATGTCAGTGTTTTAAATCAATACATAACTTAAAATGAATGATCTTTTTGAACTTACTTGTATCAGTGCTTGTTGTTGTTGAAACTGAGTAGCATAGTATTCTTGTTGAGCAGCATGTTGCCTCAAGTATTCCTCTTGAACCCTTTGCCGCTCCTGATGTTGCCTAAGCTCTTCTCGTAGTTGCTCAACTTCTGCAGTATCCTGAGTAGAGTGACGGGAGCTACGAGCAGCAGACCTCGACAAACCTCCCCTCTGAACCGTCACCTGGCTCGAGTCGATGACATTATCGAAAATCGAGTACCTTCAAACAAGTAACATCACGACAGATTCAAAAATAATCTATTGTACTTAAACCGATGAAACAAGATAAGGTATGTAGAGTCCACACCTTCCATGGGGTTTTCCACTAGTTGCATACACAGCCTGAGGATCAATAGGTGCGGTCCTCCAGTCATAGTTCGATCCGTGCTGACTAGACATCGCCTCAGCATATGCAGCCTCCATACAAAAGAACAATGCAATCTTACATCACTGGGCACATACATAAATTCATATGAACAAAATCTACCAAGCATTTCAAAACACTCACCAGACGATCTGTTGCCTTTTGGCTACACAACACATCTGGATTTGCAGGATCTGGTCCTCTGTGCCCCCTCAGGTATATTTGAACATCACTGGGCACTACACCACTGCTAGCTTCCTGTACGTACATTTGACAAACATTATAATCAGAAATGACATCAAGTCATATACAATCAACAAAACTACACCACTGCTAGTTTCCTGTACTTACCATTCGTTTTGCCAAACGAAAGTGATCATCACCTCCATACTTGTGATACGACTCGGTTCCACGATTGGAACTTTGTCGTATAGACTTTGCCTTGAAATTATCCGAAGCCCAAAAACGGCATAAGGCACGCCAAGCAGCATCATTGGCGGCTATCCATGGAATCGAATGCTATGGAAACACCATTCATTTATAAGTAACTGTAACATATACAAGGAACACAGTACATCATATGCAAAAACATCAATTTTTTTCCAACATAAGCAAAAACATCAATTACCTAAAGAAAATCTTGCTCAGTCATAGAAAGTCCATATTGTGACGCCTCGCTCTTACTGGTTACACGTCGTCCTTCACTACTCAACATAGCTTGATTAATCACCTGGATTCGAACATAGAACATCATATCCGCAACAATATCTGTCGCGTTCTTATGGAACATGGAGTGTGCATGCTCGATATGAGTATCTCCACCTGTATTGCACAGGACCACCAACCTTAGCTTCATATGGAAGGTGGACAAGTAGATGTTGCATTGGATTGAAGAATCCTAGGGGGGAATATTTTTTCCAACTTGCATATAAGGACAGGAATTTCTGTCTCCAACTTCTCCATCACATCTTTGTTTATTTCTTTAGCACAAAGTTGCCTATAAAAGTAGCTTAACTCAGCTAAAGCCTTCCAGATACTGACTTTCAAGTACCCACGGAACATTATAGGGAGGAGCCTTTCCATCATTATATGATAATCATGGCTCTTCAATCCAGTTATTTTATTTGTCTTTAAGTTCACAGCTCTCCTAAACCCGGCCGCATAACCATCTAGGAATTTCAAATTTTTCAACCATTCCATTACTTCTTTCTTCTGTTTAGGTTTTAGACAAAATTGAGCACATGGCTTTTTTCCATTTTCGTCGAATTCTTGGGTTGGTCGGTTACAAAGTTTTGCTAAGTCCTTTCTGGCCTTTATATTGTCTTTTGTTTTGTCACCTAGATTCATGCAAGTACTTAGAATACTTTCACCAACATTACGTTCCTGATGCATGACGTCAATGTTATGCATCAGAATCAATGCCTTAACATAAGGTAGTTCCCATAAACCACATTTATGTGTCCAGTTATGCTCGGTTCCAAAACCTATGTATCCATCACCACTTTCATTCTCTTTCAAATTATTAAGCATAGCCTCAATCTCTATTCCGCTAAGACGCCTGGGCGATCCCTTTATCACGATAGTGCCCTTCTTAAAGGTGTTAACCTCGAACCTATACGGGTGTTTTTGGGGCAAGAAGCATCTGTGGCAGTCAAAGTAACAGATCTTCCCTCCAAACTCAAGGCGGAAACAAACTGTATCCTTGGCAGATATTGGACATGTCAGAGTTCCATGGCAGCTCCATCCAACAAATAAACTGTATGCCATGAAATCATGAATGGACCACAAATACGCAACTCGAAGTGTGAATATCTCGTTTTTGTAGCAATCGTATGCTTCGACTCCTTTCCATAACCTTTTGAGATCATCGATCAAGGGTTGCATCATCACATTCAGCCCTTTCCCAGGATGGTCTGGACCAGGAATAATTAGGGAAAGAAACATGTAATCATATTTCATGCACAGATGAGGTGGAAGGTTGTATGGAATCACAAATACAGGCCAACAAGAATATGATGATGTGTTCGTATTGAAAGGTGTGAAACCATCTGTCGCCAACCCAATTCGAATATTTCTCGCTTCACTAGCAAATTCTGGATCAAAGTCATCTAGAGCCTTCCACGCATCACTATCAGACGGGTGCGTCATCACATGAGTGTCCCCTCGTTCACGTTCTTTATGTCATCTCATGTGCCTAGCTGTGTTCCTCGAAAGAAACAAACGCTTAACACGAGGCGCAAGAGGCATATAACGAAGTTGCTTTTGGGCTACAGTTGATGTGACCATTTCACCATCATCGTTTTTAACCTCTACATATCTCGACTTGCCACACTTTAGACACTTACTATCATTCTCATGATCCTTCCAGAACAGCATACAATTATCTGGACAGACATCGATTTTCTGATAGTCCATACCTAGACCAGAGAGCAGTTTCCTGCACTGATACACGTCTTTCGGCATCTTGTGATTTGGTGGAAACACTTCGCTGATTAAGATCAAGAGCTCGTTGTAACAATTGTTCGAGAACACTAACTTAGACTTAATAGCCATAAGTCGAGTCACGAAAGGAAGGATGGAAACTGTTGTGTGTTCGTGCAACGGCTCTTCTGCAGCCTTAAGAAGGTCGAAGAACTTTTTAACCTCTGGAGGAGGCGCCTCCTCAGGATTTGGTGGAAACACTAAATCAGGATCCCCCCTTAAATCTTCAAGCATCTCATCCATTCTATCGTATTCCACGTCGTCATTGTTGTGGGCTTCCGATGCATTTTCACGGGGAAACTCCTCGCCGTGATACACACATACTTCATAGTTAGGCATGTAGCCATATTTGCAAAGGTGTCCTGACAGAGTTCTCTTGTCTTGACATCTATAAATACGACACATACTACATGGACACCGCACATCTATGCCAGTTCTTGACAAAGTAAAAGCACGAGCAATAAAAGCCTCTGTCTTTCTTATCCACTCTGCTGAGGGATCATTCATACGCCAACCTTCATACATCCATCGACGGTCCTCACCCACCATATTTGATGCTAAAACAGTAGAACATATGATTCACCCATAAGAGACCGCTAGAGCAACGATTTATGACACATAAGTTCCGCAACATTACGACAATTTTGCGAAAATATTACTAATCTGTAACAAACAACATGGTAACATAATTATATTATATGCAACAGTTAGCTTCTCAAGTTGATTAGCCTAATTGACATAATTTCCTACGGTTTAAAATTAGTTGACTCTCGGAAGTTATTATATTTAATAAAAAAATAAATACAAACACTCGGAAGTAATTACCTGAAGCGACGAAACGGTGAAGCGACGGGCGGCGGTGGCGGGGCGGCCGAGCAGATGGCTGCGGCGGGGCGCCCGAGCAGCCGGCGGTGGCGGGGCGACCGAGCAGCAGGCGGGCGCACGGGCCGGGGCGGCGGTGGAGGCCGGGGCGACGGCGGCGGTGGAGTCCGGGGCGGTGGCGGGCGAGCGGGACGGGCGCGGGGCGGGCGAGCAGCCGGCGAGCGGCGTGGCGGACAGCGAGATGGGGGCCGGGGCGCGCGCGCGACGGCGAGCGGCGGGGCGAGCGGCGAGCAGAGTAGCGGCGGCGGCTGCAAAATGGAAGACGGAACAGAGACGGGCGCGCACGTCGTTTCCTAAAAACATAACGTACAGCGACCAGTCAACGGCCTCAGTACGCAACTTCCGAGCGGCACTGTGCAAGCCGTCGGAAATTAACGTACTTCCGAGAGGCCCTTGGAAGTTAACCTAACTTCCGAGAGGCGCTGTGCCAGCCGTCGGAAGTTAACGTAACTTCCGAGAGGCGTTGTGCCAGCCGTCGGAAGTTAATGTAACTTCCGAGAGGCACAGTAGTCTCTCGGAAATTAGTAATTTTCTACGGTTTTGAAAAAACCCGTAGGAAGTTATTGGCCTCTCGGAAATTGATTATTTTGGTGTAGTGTTACTGAAGCGCAGTCCACGCAAATAGCCACGTACGGTTCGATATGTAGCTAGCTGGGATGCCGGAGTGACCACCCAATGCTGCGTAGAATGACAGGCAATCAGAACCTGCTTCTGCAATTCTAGGTTAGCACCTATCCAGATAGGTAGCATCCATTATTGTAGTATGGAATGAGGAGGGACCACTTACCAGTTTAGCAATCAAAGAAAGGACGACATGAGGTTTAGGATAATAACCATCCACCACGGACTGTATCCAAGTAGACTGAGAGAAAGAAATTGAGTCACAAGAAGAATCATGCACCAGTTTTCTAAACAGCGCATCAGCCATGTGTGATGCCTTCCTTGTAAATGATCTAGTACTCCGCCACTGTGTGTGCAAGCAGCACTGCTCAGTAAGCTGTGTCAGACTACGCTGATCAGTATAATAGATACTGAATTTGCTACGTTGGGGGTTTATGGTTTAGGGTGATAGCCCACGAGTACAGGGACTCGAGGCAGTATCAACAAGGAGCTCTAAAGGGTCCTGTACCCTAAATTTAGAGGTCGAGGACGTCCTCTACTACCTCCAGCAACGTCCTCTAAACGGTCCTCTAAATTTAAAGAACGCTGTTGGATTCTCTATATGTAGAGTTTCTCTAAACGGTTCTATATCTATTTGAATACTTTAAACAACCGGTTTAATAAAACTAAAATATGTACAATACATTTGAGAGTATGACAAATATGTATGTACAAAAAATAAAAAATAAAAAATGTCTTTAATATAGGTATTTACATATAGAGGACGTGATTTAGAGGACGTTGTTGGAGAGAAAGTAAATATAGGAGATGGAATCTTTTAGAGAAGACTGTAAATGATGGATATAGATGATATATATAGAGGACGTTGCTGGAGACAGTCTTACCACTGAAAGGTAAAGGGTGCCCTGCCCAGATTGCAGAAGCACAGCAGCGATGTCGGTGCCACTGGCATTGATTCCAATGGCAAAGGGCTTTCAAAAGTCCGGCAATAATGCCAAAGAGCAGACTTAATGGAAACAGTGTGCTTCCGGGTAGGGTTGGACAAAAAAATTCGCAGCTCGTTAACTCGCTCGACTCGACTCGATAGTGGTTCGACTCGACTCGTTTATAATTTGTAACGAGTTGAGCTTGTATTTCAACTCGTTATGATAACGAGCCAGCTCGAGCTGGCTCACGAGCTGACTCGCGAGCCAAACGAGTTGAATTAATTAGTCAAATCACAATAATCTCGGATCCAAAATAGTTAATCTTGTACTCTACTATAGTTAATCTTGTTATTTGTTGAGTGTGGAATCTTAAGTTGCAAACTCTATTCTTTTTTTCTAAATATATCTCTTTCTTTTCTTTTGCTACATATTTTTATATCCGTTCGTAGACACTAGACATGATATTATCGAGCTGGCTCGCGAGCTAAACGAGCCAGCTCAAGTTGGCAAACGAGTCGAGCCAAGTTGGATCTTTAGCTCGTTAACATAACGAGTCGAGCTGAGCCAGCTCGTTATTTTAACGAGCCAGCTCGTCGAGCCGAGTCGAGCCAGCTCGATATCCACCCCTGCTTTCGGGGTACGTAGTTCAGTCAAGGGCTTTGAAATGACACCGAAATTCCTCACACATTTCCGGTAATAACCCGGCCAAGCCAAGAAAGCTGCAGAGCTCTTTCTGATTAGCTGGCACTGGACACTGAACAATAGGAGAGATTTTTGCTGGATCAGTAATTTTGCCCTATTCACTAATGTTATTACCCAGGTAGGCAGTCTGGCAATTGGCAAAGGAGCATTTGTAGAGCTGTATCTTCCATCGGGTCAACTAAAACACGGGCTAATATATGATTGTGTTAGAATGAGATCACATGTAAATGTTTTGGGAGGGAAATAATTGTCCATGCTGAGAACAGGGGAACGGCAAGTGAACATGGCAATAAACTCGAGTCACATGCACTGTCCAACATGAGGGGCGTAAGACGGTCAAAGTGACAGCACCCATCTGAAATCACGTAATAATAAATCCCCGCACCATAAAATCCGGGTCTCGTGTTGCAGTACGCAACATCATCCGTGGAAAGAGAGCGGAAGCGCACGCGGTTGCGTGGCGAAGAGGAAGAATCACCATATGGGCTCATTTCTATTTATCCTACTTGCATGGAGAAAAGTAAAAGAGAACTGTGCAACGACAATTCCAGCAACAGGTATGGAACACTTATTCAATCAGGAATCGTAATTTTACTAGAGCTAGCAAGTAGTTAAATAGGAGTAATTAAGAACAGCACAGAAAATTATCGTACTCTGTCGTCAGTAAGAACAGTCTATTTTATCTCATGACTGAAGAATAATAACCCACCAATAATCGATCGACAAAAGCAACAGTATCGCCGAAAGAGAAAGTTGTAACAAATGGAAAAGTAAAAAACTAGTAGACGGAATTTTTTTAAAACACTGCTCAGCAGCCGCAGTCACATCACGGGGGAGCGGCGAATCACGAGTATAAAGTAGCAGATATGAAGAAAAAAAAATCTAGACTGAAATAAAGGGAGCACAAACAAAACTGTCGGAGGCTCGAAAGGGACAGGTGGCTGTATCATCAGAATTCAGAAGCTTCTGGCACACCACAAAATAAATTTAGCTGTGTGTGGAGGTTCAGACGTCGCAGCAGCGCTAGCGCAGAGAAGGATGAGGACACGAGAGAAGGAGCAATCAAAAGCACTTGCGCCGGGAAGGGTAGGTAAATTATATAGGCGCTAAAAGGAAATTCGAAATCCGTCCCGTCGTCGTCGATCACTCTATTACTTATAGAAAATAATAAAATCGCACTTCAATTATGTTCTTAAAAAATCGTACTAATAGGCAGGCTAAAACTCAGCTTGTGCTTCCACAAACGTCGCAGTTACCAACAGGCTGAGAAACGGCAATTTCACGCTGGTAAAATAAAAAAACCCAGCGAGCAAAAAGCAAGGACCAAGCCACGGAGAAGGCAAGGGAAGGCGATGTGGCGGAAATATTTGCAATCTCGCCACCCAAGTGTTGACACTTTGCTATTATACCCTCTATGCCTATGATTTGTGGACTACCTGGCCGGAGGCGAGGACGACGGGATCCCTCATGATCTCTGAGGAGATGGGGCAAAGGAAGTGCTCCGGCACGGCGGCCTCCGTGCTGCGCTTGTTCTCCCGGCCGTCGCCGGTCCTGTCCTTGCGGGGGCCAAGCTCGGCGTCCCTGAGCTTGGCGAGCGCCTCTGCAGCCTCGTCGAAGGCCTCGGCGTCGGCGCTCCCGGCCGCCACCGCGGCCACCAGGCGCCTCAGCCGGCGCCGCATCGCCGCCGCCTCCTCTGCCGAGGCCACCGGCGTCGGCTTCGCCATCCCCCACCTCTCCGCTAGCCTACAGTATTGAACGCTGCTAGAGCTGAGGCCCTGCGGTCGCGGCCGAGCATGGAGGCGGCGGCCGCCTCGTAGGAGGTGGAGATGAAGGGGATGAAGCGGTGGCGGTGGAGAGGAGGGAGGGGAGAGAGAGGAATGGGGCCAGGAGGGCTGGCGGATGGGTGTGCTGGTGGGTTACAGAGGAAGGAAGAGCCTAACCGGCGGGTTTATGCGACAGTGGGACCCGCGTGGGCACGTTTAGCCCCGTGATTGATTTGGTTTCGAGCGGCGGGGCCACCGGGTTTGGGCTGACGTGTGCGCGACAGCTGGACCAGTTTTAATTTTATTATTAAATTATATAATTACAAAATCTATATGCTTCTAACTATAATCTATATCCTAAAATAAATTAATTTCCCCAAATCTTAAAGTCAAACTTTCTTAATTAATAAATTTTATAGAAAATAATAACATGGTGTATGAAATCAAATAAGATATATACATATTTATATATTAGGTGTATCTAGTGATATCAATTTAGTGCCACATATATTAATGTTTTCCCATGAAATTAGTTAAATTTAAACATTTAAGCTTAAAACAACTTTGGAGGTAATAAAACCACACCAATAATACATGTACTCTAGATACATATGCTATAATAAATACGTTATATTACATTATATGGCCAATTTTGTTATTGATTTTGGGCGTCACATTTACATTTATTTTCTTACACGAGTGATTTTATTATTGACTTTGGGCATCATATATCTCGTATAAAACACTGGTTATTATGGTTCCGCGGTTTTATTATTGTCATGCCTCATCAAGTGATGTGGGTTTTTATCTTCCACATGAGACATAAGAAAACATCAAAGTCTAACATGACATGAAGCCACTCGCAACGCAACGGATAGTATCATCTCGCTAATTGAAGGAAGACGAGAGACCGAGCGAACTATAAAAAATACATTTCTCGATCTTTTAGCTAAGATAAAGTGCATTTCTCGGTTTTTTCGAGATTACTAACTCATGGAGTACTACTAGCTAGTCTCAATAGGAGCTCTGATCTTCAACATTCATATTGATTAGTTCCATGTCACCTCTTTGTGGATTAAATAGTTCCTTAGATTTGTTGGTAACCCAAAAGGTGCACTTTCAACTGAAATTTCTACTTGATGCTTTGATGTTGCATAGCATAAATGGCACACTTCTTCAACTACATGTTAATAGTTTCTGCCATCTCAGTTACTGATTAAAATTTCTCTGGTGCAGACGTGCAGTGGAATTAGCAACGAGGAAAAGGACCACCTTCAGATTTTTTTCTAAACCTATGTGACACAACACCAAAAAAACAAAACTTCCTACATTCAACTAACTTTCTAGGGCTTTCTAAAGAACTCGTACGAAGTAAATAACTTCTGATGACAATTGTTGTCTCTCGGAAATAAAGGCAACTTCCGACGACTAGGAAGAGAGCTCTTGGAAATGAAGAAAACTTCTGACGGCTAGAAATGTTGTTCTCGGAAGTTAAGGCATCTCCCAGGCGCGTCCGTTCAACTCTTAGAAGTTAGGGTCTGTTTGGTTGGGCTGTGGCTGTTAAAAAAGTTGCTGTGGGCTGTGAGCTGTGCAAAAAGCCGCTGTAGGCTGTAAGCTGTTAAAAAGCTAAAAACCGTTAAAAACCGTTTGGTGAAAACCACTAAAAGTCGTTAAAAATTCTTCGATATATGTTTTCACAATTCCATCCGAAAAGCCACTAAAAGCAGGTCCAGGGGTGCTTTCAGATTTGCACTACAAGAAAGTCGGCTTTTAGAAAAAGTTACTTCCTGGATCCAGCCCTTTGGTTGGCTTTTGGCTTTTAGGGGGGCAAAAGCCAAAGCCAAAAGTCAAACCAAACACACCCTTAGTCTTGTAAGACTAATGGTGCCTCCACGCCGTCCGCTCACGCCCACTCAGCCTTGTCCACCCAGCACACACAAAAGCCAAACCAAGTAGAGGAGAGCCTGCTTGTCTGTGCTGGCCTCCCCCTTCGTCTCTTCATCTGATCGGCCCCGCCCCACCTAGCTGCTACTGCTGCTGCGCGCGCTGCTACAGGACTCGAGAGGAGCGCCGGTGGTGGTAGCCGAGCCATGCTGGGCCCGATGCAGTGGGCATCGGCAGCGTACACGGCCGCGATGCTGGTGTGCGCTGCGACGACGAACGTGGTCGCGCTCGCTCACATTTACCACCTCCTCCACTACATCGAGCCCACCTACTAGCAGTTCATCGCCTGATGTTGGAACTTGCTCTCTGCCGCAAGAGGATCCAACGGGGGTGTGTAGTGACGTAAACAGGGTTCTCGCGTAAGATGGCACTAGCTCTGTTAATCTAGCCTCACAAGGGCACTGTGCGGGGGTATTTATAGGTATCTGAGTGCCCAGCGTCTTGTGTTAAGGACGCATGTGCCCTCAGACACCTAGGTTGTCCCCAGAATATTCCCATAAAGCGGGGTTACAGACTGTAATTACAGAGATGCCTTTACAAATTAGGCCCGTAACACGCAGCGGCCACGCAGGGCCTGTTACAATGGGCCGGATCACACGTGGGCCTCCATGCTGGACGAGGCCGCACGGTGGAATGACCTCGTCACAGGTCTTCGTCCGATGTCGTATGGGGCGAAGGGTGTCCCTGCCCGTTGTCTTGTCTCCGTTGGACCAACGACCACGGCGAAGGCCTCGAGCGAAGGGTGGCGTCTTCGCCTTCGCCCCAACATTTGCCCTCCGAGGGACCAGTTCGACTAAGTCATCTGGTGCCGAAAACGTCGCTAGATGGCGGAGACGCTGCCCTCGCTCGAAGTGGTTCCGCAGGGGTTTTTGACATGACCATTGATTGACACCGTACTGTTGGACGACGGGTTTCCCGAAGCGCCGCGCCCTGTGTATAAAAGGGGGCGGGGGGCGGCGCGTTTTAAACTTTATCTTTTCGCGCTCCGTGAAAACCCTAGCCGCCTTTTCCACCGTCTCGCTGCTCGTCTGCCCTCCTTGCTCCTGTTCGCCGGAGATCTGGCTCCAGTGAAACAGACCGCCCGCTGCCGTCGATGGTACGTAGCGATGCCGACCTCTTCTTCTTTTGCTGCCGCTACACCGCCGGCCGACGCGCCGTCTGAGGAAAGGCTGAGTACTGCGGCGGCGGAGGAGTTGCGCGCCGGCGATACGGTGGATTTTGGTGTGTCGCGGATGTCGTCGGTCCGCGTGCAAGATATGCAGCGGCTGGGTTACTTTGGCGGCGGTCGCTCGTGTCCCGGGGACGGAGGAAGTCCCCGAGCCAGAGGGCGAATTGGTTGTGTTCGAGGCGTTCTTCGCCGCTGGTCTCCGCCTGCTTGCGCACTGATTTGTTGGAGAAGTCCTGCGCAGATTTGATGTTCAGATCCATCAGCTGACTCCAAATGACGTAGTGGCTCTGTCGAAGTATGTCTGGGCGACGACTTCGTACGGCGGACAGCCATCAGTCGAAGTCTTCGCGAAGTACTATTGCCTGCACTGGCAGAAGAGGATGATTGGAGATGAAGTTGCCCAGTTTGGGTCCTGTACATTTACGTCGAAGACCGGCAAGACCACGATGGAGGTAGTTGAGTTGGTTCTTTGCGCCCGCAACAAGTGGGGCAATTGGCATGAGTTTTGGTTTTACGTCGCGGAGGGTACAGTCGAAGACCATCCGGGGCTCCCTGTGTCCGAGATGTGCTCGCATTTTTACTCAGCATACCCGCCTTTTGAAGTGGCGGAGGAGGATGCGGACGAAGGGGCCCTTCGGTGCGCCGCCGGCCTAAGCAGCGGGCGCAATTTGGTTGAGGAATTTGTGGCGTACGGGGTATGGCCTTTGGCTCATGGCTGGGCATTGGGCGAAGTGTGCCCTCGCCAGATGCCTTCCCATGGTGGGAAGCTGGTTTGAAGTCCTGCCTTCGCGCTTGATCTGCATAGCCGCGATCCGGCCGCCTTTGTGCGTGAGGCGGAGGATGGGGCGGTGCGGATCGTTGGTCGGTACGTGCCGAGGACAGAGGGCCAGCGTAGCTGGGATATTCGCGGGTCGAATGACCGCTTGAACAGGGTTTTTGAGTTGAATTGTCTGCCGTATGGCGGTTACCCCGGCCAAGACGATGTGGATCGTCGTGGGAAGAAACCGGTGGTAGAGTCTAGAGACGACCCCGCGTCGGCGGCCGCCCCGTCCTCTAAGAAGAGGAAACTAGGTACTGCTATGGGAGGACTTAGGGTTTCCGATGGTTTTGCTAGAGAATTGATGAGGACATGCGCGGCCCCGGGGGGAAGGATGTCTTCGCCCGAGCTCCGGGAGTCTTCGGCGCGGATGCTGAGGGTTACCGGGGGTTGGTGGCCTAAGAATGTTCCTATCCCCCGCGCGGCCGGCGAAGACTTTTTACATCTCGCATGGTTCGTGAATGAAAAGTGTTTCCTTACGGGCAGAATATTGCTGCTGTTGTGTCGGCAGTGATGGACAAGGATCGCCAGGGAGCTGCACAGAAGCGCCAGGCGGTCGTCAGGCTTCATGAAGCCAGGCCGAAGAGGCAGCGGGGGGCTGCGAAGGCTACTGCCCCCCACGGAGGCAAGCCGCCGCTGGCGGCAAAGTCGGCCGTCCCTGCATCCAGCAGGGCGCCGGAGGCTGCGGCTGCCGCCGGTGGTTCCAAGTCTGCGAAGGCTGCACCGGCGTCCAGCAGGGTGCCGGAGGCCGCGAAGGCGGCTCGAGAGTTGCCGCCGCCGGGCAAGCGCGTCGCCGACTTCGCCACCGACATTAGTGTGGACGATTATCTTGTTGGTAAGTCGCTGGCTCGATTTTTTTCTTTTTTTTTAAATTTGTTGATACGTCGCAGGGTCGGACGAAGGCCAACTTGTTGTTGTTCCGCCTGCCACGGCGACCACGGCGGCTACCGTGGTGCCAAGGGCGAAGGGCGGTGCTCTTAGTGCCGGCGGCGAGATGCTGGCACTCGCTGCCGTCAGGGACGAGGTGGGTGGTGTGTCCCGCTGGCTGAAGGAGATGAAGGAGGCACTGAGTCAGGTACGTTGAGCTAGACTTCGGTTTTTTTTTGCCGGCTTCGCCGGGGCTGTGGTCTTATGTGTGTCTTGTAGGCGGCTGACTTCGCAGACCGTGCGTCGTCGGGGGCCCTGACGGCAGTTGTGTCTGCCGAAGTTGAGAGACTTCGGACGCAACATGCTGACGCCGTCCGGGAGAAGTCGGCCGCCGACAGTAAGTGCCGCAAGCTGGCGGACAAGGTGGCCGCGCTGGAGGGGGAGAAGACTGACCTCCGGCGCCAACTGGCGGAGGAGAGGAAGGAGGCCAATGAGGCCCTCGCCAAGGCGCAGGCGGAGACCAATTTGGCGCGGGTGGAGGGCAGTCTTGCCAGGGAGCGCGCCGAGCATTTGGAGGAGCGACTCAGCGCTCTGCAGAGCCGTGTGGAGAGGGCCGAGGCCGCAACGCGCACGGAGGCTGAGCGGACACGCAAACAGCTTATGGATTCATACCATGAGCTGGGCGCGCGGACCGCTGACTTCGAAGTGTCGGACCGAGAGCCCGGACTTCGCTGCCTGGAGTGGGTACAGGAGGAGTTGCAGGCGCTCCCCACCATCGTGGAGGGGTTTATGTCTTATGCCTCCCTGGTCACCTGCGAGGGGGCGATGAACGCGCTCTCTCGCGAAGGGTGCCGGCACTATGAGGTCTTCGACCAAACTGATGAGGATTTCGAGCGTGATATCTACAAGGTTGAGGACCCTATAGTGAAGGAATCCACCGGAGCCCTCTACGACCGGATGTGGGGCCCCTACGGTCGAGAGGTGGTCAGGGAGCGGACCGAGACGGCGAGGGGTCAGGTAATGTTTGGCTTTTGTTTGGTGTTTGTTGAATGTGGGCTATGTATGGGTTTGCTGAATTTGTGTGTTGTGTCTCAAGCGGCGCGTGGCGAGAGGGTGGATGACTTCGGGGCTTTGAATAGCGTGCTGCCTGACCCGGAGCCGAACCCGACGGAGGCTGCACCCGAGGCCGCCCTGCAGCCGCCTCCGGATATCGCCGAAGGCGCTCCTGATGCCCCCGCAGCCACTGCAGCCGGCGGAGGCCCGTCGCCAACTGCCGCGCCGAGGGTTGAGGATCCTGTGAAGGTGGCGGCGGAGTCGACAGCGGAGGAGCCCGCGACGGCTGGGTCTTCGCAGGTGGCGTAGTGGGTGTGGGTAGTTAGGGAATTTTGGATATGTTGCTGAATCTTGGTTGCTGCGCAGGTTCAAGATTTTGGGCCTGCGCACGCAACCGCTACTACTAATTTTTTGGCGGCTTCGACCGTGGATGATGGTAATAAATCGGATGGGTCTGCATCTAAGTTTTTTGATTTTGGTGACTCCGGGAGCTCGGTTGAGTGGACTGAGGAGTCGTCGGATGAGGACTTGGACTACTTTGCGGCCTTGGATGTGGCAGCGGCAGAGGCTTCACCGCGCGCTGCGGATGCTGAAGTTGTGCCTGGTCCGAGTACTGGGCGTAGGCGGCGAAGGGCGGTTGCGAAGCGTAGAGTGAGTGGGGCGGACAGCGGTCGGCTTCGTGTGAGAAGGGCTGGCCGGCAGGAACTGTTGTCCTTGCCGGCCGCCGTGAGTGCAGGTGAGGGGTGTCGGTGTTTTGGGTCCGACCGCACACCCGGGGTTGCCCCTCAAGGTGTTTTAGGAGTAGGACGGTGTCGACAACTGTAGCAAAATGGTTCGTGCCGATCGCACGAGGGACAGTGGACAAGGTTTACAGGTTCGGGCCGCTTAGAGATGCGTAACACCCTACGTCCTGGTGAGTATGCTAGGCGAATGTGGTTACAAGAGGGCTCTCTGGATTGAGAGTTCAGAGAGCTGGCGTGGGTGACTAAATAAAGGGCCGATCGTTCTGAAGGGGTGCCCCCTAGGCCTTATATACTCGACCGTGGGGCAGTACATGTGGATAAGATAACAACAAGTAGCTAAAAGATAGTGAACCTCTTGAGATTATCTCTACGTAACCCTCGCCGACTTATCCTTGCATGGCTTCGTTGCATGGAGGCTACAGCACGGGAAAGTCGGATCTCTGTTGCGGTCATTCGCTTGACGCTGTGGGTCGTCCGTGTTTGCACCAATCCGGCCTTATGTCTTTCTGCTTTGCTGGTTGTTTCTCCCCAGGCCCACGAAAGAATGACCTTACGATTTATTGGGCCCTTGGGCCTTTCGTGAGGTCCTTTACTCTTTAGTGGACCCGGGGGATATCTATCCCCCACAAGCCCCCGATCTTTGGGTTAATTTAGAGGTAATCAACCCGAAGATCCCAGGTCCAGCTTGCAGGTAATTTGAAGAAAGATGGCTTCCTGTTGTCTTCTCCTGCTCCGATCACTCGTTGACCAGAACCTAGTTTCGTGCCTGTGCCTTAGAGGTCGGCATTCCAATTTGTAGGATTCTGAACTTCATTGGGTGCACCGGAGGTGCACCCAATGGGTGTAGCCCCCGAGCTTCGAGTAGATTTTAGAAAATAATCTACTCGAAGGTCTTCAGTAGAGATTATTTCCATTTGTGTTCATTCGTTTTGGTTTGGCTTTTTTAATCTTGTCCCACACCTTAGAAATCAGCACTATCTCGGCTTGGAGTGATAATCCATGGGGTGCACCAGAGGTGCACCCAATGGGTGTAGCCCCCGACCTTCAAGTGGATTTTTGAGGATAATCCACTCGAAGGTCTTTCTTTTGTGTCCTTTTGCTGAAGATTATTCTTTCTGCTTGTAAAAAATTTGGCATGATGTCATCCGCACTATGTCATCAATATTATGCTTCAGAGGTCAACATGTATTTTGTCTTTTGCAGCCGAGTTCGCAATCCATCCATATCTTGCTAGGCAGTACAATTTATTTGCTCTGTGACTGATTGGACATTTGATGGACGTTCTCTGTCTAGTCTTCAAGTCGCTTCTGTCGACCATATTTTGTACTCCACTGGCTATATTTGGCTTTCCTCTGATCCTTACTGATATCTCATTTTTGTCTTGAGGTATTTACTGCGTGCCCTGCACGGATGTGACCGTTTTGAAAAATATACTGATAATTCCTGGGCGTCCCCCCCAATGGGTGTGGGCAAGGGACGGCTTGGTACGCTGAGTGTTTTAGCCGGCTGCTTCTGAGTAGTAATGTGATGGGACGGCTAGTGTAATCATATCCTTTGCGCTGTTGACTGGAGTCCCAATGGGTGTAGTGTTGCATGAAACGGCGTCAGCCGTCCGACGTGTCTTCAGATGGGTGGGAGTGCTTATTGAATGCTTTGCGACTGTTCAGTGACCGCAGTTGGAAGTGAGCAGTTGCCTTTCCCTTCTATAAATAACGCCCTTGCTCCTCTGGTTTTTTCACATCTCTTCACTGTTCTTTACTGCATCCTTCTCCTCCCTTCTGTCTGCTTCCGCCATGGGCAAGGGTAACAAACGCAAGCGTGAGCCGACTCCTCCGTCGGAGGATTTCAGCGACTCGGAATACTCGGAGGAGGAGTTCTCCTCCGAGTCCGAGGGATCTCCGGCTCCCGTCTCTCCCCCGGCGTCGTCTGATGATTCAGACGACTCCCAGGGGATTGCCGCGGAGGTCTGGACGTACATCCGGGCCGTCGAGCGATCCGGGCTCGAGGGCTCGGATGAGTCTGAGTTCTCCTCGGACGAGGAGGACTCGGACGGCGGCGAGGACGAGGATGACGACGACGACGACGACGACGATGGTGGCGACGGCGACGGTGACGGCAGCAACGGCGGCGGGGGCAGCGGCGGCAAGGGCAGCACCAGAGGCGGCAGCAGCACGGGCAGCACCAGAGGCGGCAGCAGCAAAGGCAGCACCAGGGGCGGCGGCGGCAAGGGCAGCAGCAGCAAGGCCAGTGGCTAAACGCCACTAGTCTTTAGATATTAGTATAGTGTAGTTAGAATAATGTAGTAGTAATGTAGAGTAGTAGTAGGGAAGCACCAACTCGCAAAGAGTTGGTTTGTAAGCTTATTATCTTCCCCTTAATGAAAAACCGACGTTGGCCCCTTCTCGATGACTCACTTTCCCTGATTGTTGAACTGATTCTTTTGATACAGTAGATGAATAAATTGTGCATCACACTGACGCTTCCAGAAGTAGCTGTCGAGTAATATTGTAGTCGGTATCGGCGTTTTAGAAGCAACGCCGAGCGATTGAAGGTCGACATCAGCATTTTAGAAGTAACACCGAGCAATCGAACACGAGATCAGCGTTTTAGAGGCAACGCCGAGTAAGTGGAGGTCGGTGTCGGCATTTTAGAAGTAATGCCGAGCGATTGAATACGAGGTCAGCATTTTAGAGGCAACGCCGAGCGATTGAAGGTCGGCGTCGGCATTTTAGAAGTAATGCTGAGCGATTGAGTACGAGGTTAGCGTTTTAGAGGCAACGCCGAGTAAGTGAAGGTCGGCGTCGACATTTTAGAAGTAACGCCGAGCGATTGAATACGAGGTCAGCGTTTTAGAGGCAACGCCGAGCGATTGAAGGTCGGCGTCGGCATTTTAGAAGTAATGCCGAGCGATTTAGTACGAGGTCAGCGTTTTAGAGGCAACGCCGAGTGATTGAAGGTCGGCGTCGACATTTTAGAGGTAATGCCGAGCGATTGAATATGAGGTTAGCGTTTTAGAGGCAACGCCGAATGATTGAAGGTCGACGTCGGTATTTTAGAAGTAATGCCGAGCGATTGAATATGAGGTTAGCGTTTTAGAGGCAACGCCGAATGATTGAAGGTCGACGTCGGCATTTTAGAAGTAATGTCGAGCGATTGAACACGAGGTCGGTGCGTTAGAGGCAACGCCGAGTAATAGCCGGCCGCACGAGTTATTTTGAGGATAATAACCGAGTGATGAAGTGGCACGTCGGCTTTTTCGGAAATAATTGCCAGATGTCCACGTGGCATGCTGGGGTTTCGGAAATAACCGTCGGGTGATGACTGAGCACTTTTTGAAACGGTATCTGGCCCGAGAATATCCATAAGAGCTGCGCTTTTAGCCGCCTTTGCTTTCCGTGCCCTAGTTCTTGCATTCCTGCACCCGAATCCTCTCTGCTGCTCGCCTCCACTCTGCCTGCTAGTAGAATCGATATGGCGCCCAAGAGAAAAACTGCAAATTCATCTGCTGCGGTGATCCCACCAATCGACCCCAACAGCCAGCTGCCTTTCGCAGGTAACCATATGTCCATAATTTCTGAAGTTGAACTCCTTCACCTCGTATCTATCGGGGTTCTTCCTCTGTGGGAACTCTGTTCCTGGCGGATTTGCCACGGGACCACTGTTCCGACAGAGGATACCCATGAATCTGTAGTTTACGCCCCTTTTCTTCTCCGCGGCCTTGGCCTTCCCATCTCTCCCTTTTTCCGAGGCCTTCTTGATTTCTACCACATAAACCTGACCCATCTGAACCCTAACTCAATTCTGCAAATCTCCATCTTCGTTCACTTGTGCGAAGCCTTCCTTGGCGTGCTGCCGCATTTCGGTTTGTGGAAATATCTGTATCATTGCCGTCCTGGGATGGCTGGAGGACAGCATCAGTTGGTTGGAGGTGCCAGTTTGGAGATGCGCCGCGGGCGGAAGACTGAGTACCTTGAGATTCCTCTTAAGGACAATATTAAGGGATGACATCTAGAGTGGTTCATAGTTGACAATTATGGAAATTCTCTCCCTTCCCGGTCGGGAAGACAGCCAGACGTTCGCACTCCAAGTTGGACCGAGTCTCCCACGAACGAGGAGGTAATTGAGGCAAGTGTATTGCTAGCTGAAGTTGGACTGCTGAAAGGAAGAGGTCTAACTGCTGAAGCTGTGGTCACTGACTTTGTTTTCAAAAACATTCAGCCACTGAAAGACAGGGCCTACCCAGCTTATCTGTATCGGGGGCTAGCCGACTCAACTCGGGTTACCAACAGGAGAATCCCTTCAGCAGACTTGGTGAGCCATCTAGAAATGATCCTTAGGGGCAAGGTGTCCAATGTTGGTGCTCCAGTGGCATACTCGGCCTGGAACCTGCCTCCTCCCAAAGCCTTCACCCTATTTGTATCAAATCCACCTGTTACTGATGGCAGTCTGGGCCTTAGAGTGCGACCCTCTGCTGAAGAAGTCAGTGTTTTGGTTACTTCGCTTGGGGAGATTCCTGCTGACGAACGAGAGGTCCATTTCGAGGTGCCCTTGAACCCTAGTGATGCAGATATAAATGCCATGCTTGATCTGCTAGCTAAGGATTCTTCCGGCGCTGCTCCTGCTGGTACGTTGGCAGTGGTGCCTCTCCGAGAAGTTGATACAATTTTGGATGTTCAGAAACCTGTCAGCACTCGCCCGAGGCGCCCTAGCCGAACCAATCAGCCTGAGCCTTCTGCTGATGAGCAGAAGAAGAAGAGAAGACGCCTCCGGCGAGTATCCAGTTTTGATGAAGACGCTGGTACCTCAGTTCCTGCCGCTGAAGAAGTGCCGGCGACTGGACCTACTGACGCTGATCCCAATGGGTGTACCCAGACTGCTACTGATCCCAATGGGGGTGCTGCTTGTGTTGTCACTGTGGAGAATGAGGAGGAAGAGGATGAAGTTCCTTTGACTCGGAAAAACAGTCGGCAGCTCATCGCCGGCGGTGAGAGTAGTGGAGTTCCTTCTCCTACTCTGTCTGCCCTCATTGGTCTGCAAGAACTGTCTCTGGCCAATTTCGATCAAACTCTTGAGGATATGGTCCCAGAAGACTTGCTATCAGAGCCAGTGGGTGATGATGCAACAGAGGCTTGTGCTGCCGTGCCTGATGCTGGGTTGAGGTTATCCCGTGCCTCGTCGACCTTAGAGCGCGATCTCGAGGGTCGAGAGACTGACTTGGATCGTCCTGGTCCCATGGAAGTAGTTGAGGGCCCATCAACCTTAGAAGTGGTTACTGCAGAGAGCCTGGACCTCAAGAATGGTGCTATCGCATGCCCAGCCCCCGAGGATGTCGCCGGGGATGACTTAGCTCGGGTGAAGAGTATAAGCCACTGCCCAGCCCCCGAGGGTGCTGCCGGGAATGATCCGGCTCAAGTGGGCGGCGCCAACTATGACCCAGCCCCCGAGGGTGCCCGAGCAGGGTCTCCTTCCTGTACTTCCATGGATGTTCACGCAGGATCTCCTCCACACTCTGGCTGCATGGTGGTAGCCCAAACTTTGGGTCAGGAGGTCGCTTTAGAGGGCAGCGTCCCTGCCAACCGAGTGCTGGGCTCTGTTGAAGGCGCTGAGCTGATTTCTGCTGGTCCATTGCAAGCTGCTCCGGGTGGCGGTCTTACATCTGCCTATCAACTGATTTCTCCTGACTTGGGAATACCTTCGTTCTTTTCCAACCTCCAGGTATTGTGATGTGTTTTAGCTTGATTTTTACGTTGTATGAACTTCTGTCATTATACTCACTTGTTCTCCTTATCAGGCTTTGGTGGATGGGATGGCTAGCCAGCTAAGATTGCAGGGTGCTTCCGTCCCAGAAGTGGCCTCGTCTCTTGCGTGCTGGAGCCCAGTGTCACTCCAGCGCCGTGTATCCGAATTGGAGACAACCAACGCTGGTTAGTGCCCTTTCTTCTTTCTCTTTGCCTTGGTTGTGGACTATTTTACCTTTTGACCTCGTTTTGTTTGATTACCTCTTGCTAGGAATGACTCGGCAAATTGCAACTCTTGAGGAAAAACATTCCCGAGATCAGGCTGAAATGGCTCGACGGTGCGCTGACTTCGAGGAGAAGTACTTTCAGAGCCAAACTGAGTTGAATCAGGTCTCTGCTGCCTTGGATGACGCCAATGCCCTGAGTTCTTCTCTCCATGCTCGGCTCGACTCTGAAAAGGTGACTTACAAAACTGTGCCTTGCCTTGCTGTGTTCCTATCACTTGTTTAGTTTCTGAAGGGGTTGATTTTTGTTTGCAGGAAGAAAAGCGTATCCTTGCTGCTTCTCGTGACAATCTTGACAGGTTGTATCGTGATTCCAGTAACTCGCTAACCATCTTGGAGAGGAGTCATCGCTTCACAATGGAGGAGTTGGACAATCAGCGTTGTAGGCTGCAGGAATCTTCAGATGAGGTGACTCGCCTCAAGCAGTTGATATCAGCAAAGGATGCTACTATCAAAGAACTCCGAGCTTCCAAGAAGTCCATCGCCCAGGAGTTAGAGACCGCTCGACTGGCTGCTAAAGTTGCCGAGGAGACTGCTGTTACTCTCAAAGCCCAGCGCGACAAAGCCATGGACAAGGCTATTCGGGCGGGACGAATCTTGATGAGGAGACCCGGCGTGGTTGTTCCTGAGGACATAAGGGCTGACGTGATCGCTGCCCCTGATTCCTCGAGTCGCCCTTCTTCGTCGGTCGCTCCTGAGAAAGACATTGCCAAATAGAAAACATTTTGCGTGCTTTGAGCGCGCAGTTAGTATGATCGAGTTAGAGGACCTCAGTTTAGTATTCGGATGATATAACTGCTCTCTTATTGTATCAGAATTCATTAGTTCGTAATTTTGCAGTAATGAAAACGACGCACGATGATTATGAGATTTGTTTGCGGGATATAGAAGTCATCCCCTTAATTGCATGGGCATGAGCATGTTGCACCGGCTTTTAGCCACCACTGACTTTAGCCGATTGATCCGTTAGCAGGGCATAGTGGTCACCCCGAGTTAAGTAAGCGTGAGCATGTTGCACCGCCTTAAGTCGTCGCCGACTTAAGTCGATTGCTCCGTTAGCAGGGCATAGTGGTCACCCCGAGTTAAGTAAGCGTGAGCATGTTGCACCGCCTTAAGTCGTCGCCGACTTAAGTCGATTGCTCCGTTAGCAGGGCATAGTGGTCACCCCGAGTTAAGTAAGCGTGAGCATGTTGCACCGCCTTAAGTCATCGCCGACTTAAGTCGATTGCTCCGTTAGCAGGGCATAGTGGTCACCCCGAGTTAAGTAAGCGTGAGCATGTTGCACCGCCTTAAGTCGTCGCCGACTTAAGTCGATTGCTCCGTTAGCAGGGCATAGTGGTCACCCCGAGTTAAGTAAGAATGCAAGTCAATCGTAGATGAACTGAGTATCTTTGAAAACCTCTTTTTTATTGATGACATATTTCCACTTTACAGATTACATCGTTGTCCCAGCAGTTTTGAGATACAGCTAGGGATAAAACTTTCTGAGGTGTTCTATATTCCAGGAGTTCCCAACTTCTGTGCCATCCATCTGAGTGAGACGATACGATCCGGGCCGAGTGACTTCTGCTACCACAAAGGGTCCTTCCCATAAGGGTGATAACTTGTGCCGTCCCTCCCCCGTTATCATTCGGCGGAGGACGAGATCTCCTACTGAGAAGAATCGTTGCCGCACGGCCTTGTCGTGGTAGCGTCTTAGAGTCTGCTGGTATCGTGCTGATTGGATCACTGCATTTAGCCGTTCCTCCTCGAGTACATCAATGTCCTCTAGTCTGGTGGCCTCAGCTTCTGCTATACTGTCGAAGATCAACCTTGGCGCCCCAAACTTGAGATCAGCAGGTAGCACTGCCTCCGACCCATAGACCATGAAGAAAGGGGTGTTCCCATGCAGGGCTCGGCTAGGTTGGGTTCTTAGGCTCCAAACAACATAAGGCAATTCCCTTATCCACTTTCCTGCGAATTTTTCATTCTTATCGAAGACTTTTTTTCCTGAGTGCCTCCAATATCATTCCGTTGGCTCGCTCAACCTGCCCGTTGGCTCTTGGATGTGCTACAGACGCGTACTTGATCTGAATGCTCTTTTGCTCGCAGAAATCGAAGAATTCTGAACTGGTGAAGTTGGATCCTAAGTCAGTGATGATGCTGTTTGGTATCCCGAATCTGTATATTATGTCTTGTATGAATTCCACGGCCTTAGCAGAGGTTAAAGAAGCAATGGGCTTGAACTCTATCCATTTAGTGAATTTGTCAATCGCCACCAATACATGAGTATATCCCCCTTGAGCTCTCTTGAAAGGTCCAATCATATCCAGTCCCCAGCATGCGAAAGGCCAGGTTACTGGTATGGTCTGTAGTTGCTGTGCTGGCATGTGCTGTTGCTTTGACAAGTATTGGCAAGCTTCGCACCTCTGAACTAACTCGGCTGCATCGTTCTTCGCTGTCGGCCAATAGAATCCTGACCTGAAAACCTTCCCGACTAGTGTTCTGGATGCTGCATGAATTCCACATTGCCCTGCATGGACCTCCTCCAGAAGTTGCTTCCCAGTGGACGGGAGAACGCACTTCATGAGGATGCCTGATGCGCCCCTTTTGTACAATATCTCCCCAATGAGTGTATAGTGAGCCGACTGCCTGGCAATGCGCTCTGCCGAGTTCTTGTCGTCTGGTTCTTCTTCATTTTTTATATACTTAATGATCGGCTTTCTCCAGTCATCAGAGTCTGACTCGGGCTGATCTATGATGTTGCACTCTTCTGTTCGATCCATTGAGATACTCGGCTGCAGAATTTCTTGCATGAAGATTCCAGGTGGGACCTGAGTTCGACTGGATCCGAGCTTGGATAGTACATCAGCTGCTATGTTACGATCCCTTTCCACATGATGAAATTCCAGACCCTCGAACTTGTCTTCCAGCTTTCGGACGGCAGCGCAATATTTTCCCATTGAATCACTTGAGCAATCCCACTCCTTGTTTATCTGGCTGATGACCACCAGAGAATCTCCGTATACCATCAATCTCTTGACGCCTAGTGATATGGCAATGTTTAATCCATGGATCAGAGCTTCATACTCGGCTGCATTGTTGGAGGCCGGGAATAGTAACTGGAGGGCGTACTTGAGGTGTTCGCCTCCAGGTGCAGTGAAGAGAATCCCTGCTCCTGCTCCCTGCAGCTTCAGCGAGCCATCAAAATACATTCGCCATACTTCTGCAGTCTCTGGATTATCCGGTACTTGCTGTTCGGTCCATTCTGATACGAAATCAACCAGTGCTTGGGTTTTGATGGCGGTGCGAGGTCGGAACTCGATGTCGTGGGATCCCAACTCGCAAGCCCACTTGGCTATTCGGCCAATAGCTTCCTTGTTGTGAAGAATGTCCCCTATTGGAAAACCAGTGACTACTATGACTTTGTGGTCGTCAAAGTAGTGACGCAGCTTGCGGGCAGTTAGAAGTACTGCGTATAATAGCTTCTGAACTTGAGGATACTTTTTCTTTGAGGGGCCCAGAACTTCACTGATGAAGTAAACAGGATGTTGTACCGGGTAGGCATGTCCTTCTTCTACTCGCTCGACTACCAACGCGGTGCTTACCACGTGAGTCGTGCAAGAGATGTACAATAGCAAATCTTCAACCGGTTGAGTTGATGTAGCTCGCCGGGGTGGTTTCAGTACTGGTGGTGTTGTCGAGAATTTTTTCAATGCATCTAGAGCTTCTTGTGCTTCTGAAGTCCATTGAAACTTATCCACCTTCTTGAGCAGCTTGTAAAACGGCAAGCCTTTCTCCCCCAGCCTGGATATAAATCTGCTTAGAGCCGCCATACATCCAGTGAGTCGCTGAACCTTCTTTTGTGATCGAGGAGCTTCCATTTTCATGATAGCTTCAATCTTATCTGGATTAGCCTCAATTCCCCGGTGGCTGACGATAAACCCGAGCAACTTTCCTGCTGGTACCCCGAAAACACATTTTTCGGGGTTGAGCTTCCATATATATCGTCTCAGGCTGTTGAAAACCAGCTGCAAGTCTTCGATGAAGTTTTCCGAATTCTCTGTTTTGATTACCACATCATCTACGTAGGCCTCCACACGCTTGCCCCAGTGATCGGCTAAGCATGTTTGAATGGCTCTCTGATAAGTCGCTCCAGCGTTTTTGAGGCCGAACGACATGGAGGTATAACAGAAAGCACCAAACGGAGTAATGAACGCCGTTTTTTCCTCATCTTCTTTTGCCAGACTAATCTGGTGATACCCGGAATAGCAATCTAAGAAAGACAACACAGAACATCCAGCGGTGGAATCCACCACCTGATCTATCCTCGGGAGCCCGAAGGGATCCTTCGGATAGTGTTTGTTGAGATCGGTATAGTCGACGCTCATGCGCCAATCCACTTTATTCTTTTTGAGTACAAGAACAGGATTGGCTAACCACTCAGGGTGTAATACTTCTCTAATAAATCCAGCCGCGACCAGGCGAGCTAATTCGGCACGAATGGCCTCTCTCTTGTCGGGCGTGAAGCGACGTAGCTTTTGTCGAACCGGCCTCGCCTGGGGGTAGACTTTCAGTTTGTGCTCGGCCAGTTCTCTTGGGACTCCCGGCATATCCGCAGGTTGCCATGCGAATACGTCTCGATTATCTTGCAGAAACTGGACGAGCGCGCTTTCCTATTTGTCATCCAAGCTGGAGCTGATGATAGCCGTCTTGCGCTCGTCAGCGAACCCCAGGTTGATTCTTTTGGTTTCTTCAGTCGGCCGCATAGAGGTCGCGGCCTGAGCTTCATTCGCCGGTACTGTGAGGTCCTCCTCAGGCTTAGAGTTCGCCGGTGTAGAAGGAACCGTCGACGGCTTGGAAGTGAGGGCTGCTTGGATGGCCACCCGGAAGCATTCTGCGGCGCCTTGGAAATCGGCGCGCACAGTTATGATCCCTTGCGGTCCTGGCATCTTCAGTATCATGTACGTATAATGCGGGATGGCCATGAACTTGGCCAATCCCGGCCTTCCGATGATGGCGTTGTACCCGCAGTCGAAATTCGCCACTTCAAACCTCAGGAACTCGGTTTTGTAGTTCTCCGGAGTTCCAAAGGTGACCGGCATGTAGATGTGGCCCAGCGGGTACTCCCCTTCCGTCGGCACGAAGCCGAAGAAGGGAGTGTCCGACTTGTGGAGCTCTTTGAGGTGAGCCCCCAAGCCTTGGAGTGTCCGGGGGAAGGTAATGTTGATGCTGCTCCCCCCGTCCACTAGCACCTTCTTCACCCAGCTCTCTCGGATCACCGGATCGACGAGGAGCGGGTATTTGCCGGGATGGTCGAAGTTGAGCCATTGATCATCCCGAGTGAAAGTGATCGGGTGTTCTGACCACCGGTATGGGGCGGGAGGACCGGTGGTCGCCACCAGTATCTGGCGGTCGTTGAGCTTTTGCTGTCTCTTGCTCTCCTGCGACCCATGTCCGCCGAAAATGACGTTGACCTCCCTGTCGACGCGTGGGAAAGCTCCTCCTCCTCCCTCCTCCTGCCGATGAGGTCGTTGTGGTTCATCTGGTCCTCCCCTCGGCGGAGGAGGAGGAAGAGGTTGGAAAGGTCGGCCGTGTCCGACGGAATGCTTGAAGTCCCGGCAGTTGCGAAGAGTATGGCGCATGTCCTTGTGGTACGGGCACTGGGCGTCGAGGATGTCGTCTAGTGTGCGTTCGCCCCCGCGAGGTCCACATCGGGCGCGGGAGGCAGGTGGTCCGGCGGCGTGCACTTCTTCGCGAGGCCTCTTCTCCCAGCGTTTGTCGGGTGGTTGGTTCGCGTCACGTCGTGGCGCTGTCGGTGCAGGCTTTGCTCCTCCGATGAGGTCCTGGGCTCGCTCATCGGCGGTGATGTAGAGGTCGGCTTCCCGGAACAGCTCCTCGGAGGTAGTCGGTGCCTTCTGTAGTATGGCTCGGACGAAAGCCGAGTCGTTGGATCCTCTGTAGAAGTCCTCGATCACGACCGCCTCCGTGACCTCGGGGATACGATTTCTCATGGTTTGAAACCTTTTGAGGTACGACCGGAGAGTCTCGTCCCCCCGGCGCTTGATGGATTTGAGGTCCCACGGTTGCGCCGGCTTGTCGGAGAGGGACTGGAAGTTGGCGGTGAAGCGTCGACTGAAGTCGCCCCAGACGTCGATGCAATGTCGGGGCAGATGTCGCAGCCATTGTAGCGCGTCTTGCCCAAGGACGATGGGCAAATACGCGGTCATAACGTCCTCGGATGCCCCGGCAGCTCGAGCAGCGGTGGTGTAGACGGCTAGCCAACCCCCTGGATCCTGCTTAGGTTCATACTTGTCAACATTGGATACCTTGAAGTTGGGAGGCCATTGGATGGCCCTAAGGCGCGGAGTAAGAGCGGACACTCCGCACGTGTCCTCCTGTCGCCGGGGACGATGCCTGTCCCGGGGAGGGGAGTTGTGGTTGTGGTTCCTCGACCGTCCCCGAGTGGTACCGCCAGTTGAGTCCGTGGCCGACTCAGTCCTGGTGGCCTGGCTCTGAGTCGGGATGCCATGATCCCTGTCGTACTCCTCCCGACGGCGAATCTTGTTCTCATGCCGCCGTTCGCGCGAAGCATTGATGGAGCTTCGCGCGTCCCGACGACTGTTGATGGCGTGTCGTAGATCGTTCGACGGATGAGCAAGCGGTAGAAGATGGTTGGCCGCCTGAGTAAATAGGCGTCGGTATCCCTCGGCGTCGGGGGTCCGAGGAAGTCCGTCAGCTATCCGAGCTAGTACGCCTCCGACTTCGCTTGGCGTGTTCATAGCTCGGGCGAAGTCGGGGTTCAGGTTGCGCCCGAAGAGCGGATTCTCCCGGCGTTGCCTTGCATCTTGCTCGGCTTGCTCCTGAGTTCGTCGGCGATCACGTCATCGGGAGTTTCTTCGTTCCCTGAAGACGCGTTCTTCCGGAGTTTCTCCTATCTCCGAGACCTCGTCTCGCGAGACAGGCTGCTCTGGATCCCGTTCTCCGGCTGCGTGATGTCGTCGAACGTTCCTGCGTCGGTTCCTCCGTCGGCGGGATTCTCGTTGAGGTGGTTCTTCTCCAGGCGCGGTCGGTTCGTCTTCAGAGATGGCGGGCGACTCCGCTCTCCCGATGAAGAGGACGTCGGGGTAGAATGGTGCTGCTGTCGTGGCGACTTTCTTTCCGTTCTCCTTTGAGGTTGGAGGAACAGGAAGAACGGCTTGCTTCTCCCCAGTCTTCTTCTTCCTCGCAATCCGTGTCCATTCTGTTGTCGGAGAGGTAGACAGTGGAGTCTCCCGGGTCAGCGAGCTTCCAGCTCCAGCCTTTCCGGAGACGATCTTTTTCCGAAGAGCCGAAGGTTGCGTCTTTCCAGCATTTTCGGAGTTCGTTGGAGTGGACTTCTTTTCCAGCGGATCCGCGATACGGTGTAGAATTCCCTCTTCATCCGCTACAGATGAGATTGTCCCGAAGCAGAATACAGATCCGGGACGCACGGTGATCTTGCTGCGGAAGGTGACGGCCATTGAGCTAGCTTGGATCGTCGACACACCCCCTACCTGGCGCGCCAGCTGTCGGTGTTTTGGGTCCGACCGCACACCCGGGGTTGCCCCTCAAGGTGTTTTAGGAGTAGGACGGTGTCGACAACTGTAGCAAAATGGTTCGTGCCGATCGCACGAGGGACAGTGGACAAGGTTTACAGGTTCGGGCCGCTTAGAGATGCGTAACACCCTACGTCCTGGTGAGTATGCTAGGCGAATGTGGTTACAAGAGGGCTCTCTGGATTGAGAGTTCAGAGAGCTGGCGTGGGTGACTAAATAAAGGGCCGATCGTTCTGAAGGGGTGCCCCCTAGGCCTTATATACTCGACCGTGGGGCAGTACATGTGGATAAGATAACAACAAGTAGCTAAAAGATAGTGAACCTCTTGAGATTATCTCTACGTAACCCTCGCCGACTTATCCTCGCATGGCTTCGTTGCATGGAGGCTCCAGCACGGGAAAGTCGGATCTCTGTTGCGGTCATTCGCTTGACACTGTGGGTCGTCCGTGTTTGCACCAATCCGGCCTTATGTCTTTCGGCTTTGCTGGTTGTTTCTCCCCAGGCCCACGAAAGAATGACCTTACGATTTATTGGGCCCTTGGGCCTTTCGTGAGGTCCTTTACTCTTTAGTGGACCCGGGGGATATCTATCCCCCACAAGGGGGAATTGCGAAGTCTTTTTGCGGGTGAGGAGCTTAGGATAATGTTATTTAACTATAGGGAGATGGGAATTATTCCGAAGGTTGAGCCGATGTAGAGTGTGATGCCCTCGCTTGTACATGTGTAATGGCTTGTAAGATGAAGTTGTGTGCCCTCGCACATTCGGCTATGCTCGCGAAGGCGTTACGTACTTGGTCAGGTGTATTTGTTATGCTGGACTGGTGCGCATGTAGTCGGTCTTTGCGCGGACAGTGTGGTGTGGTCGTTTTCGCTTTTGTTACGCTTCGTCCGGCTGCGCCTTTGGGCAACTGTTGCACGGATAGTCTTCGCGGAGGACTTCGATTGTTCGCACTTGTTGCGCTAGCCCGGCTGCACCCGTAGGCGACTTCTGCACGGATAGTCTTCACGGAGGACTTTGATTTTTCGCACTTGTTGTGCTAGTCCGGCTGCACCCTTAGGCGACTTCTGCACGGATAATCTTCGCGGAAGACTACGCTTTTTCGCACTTATTGTGCTAGTCTGGCTGCACCCTTAGGCGACTTCTGCACGGATAGTCTTCGCGGAAGACTACGATTTTTCGCACTTATTGTGCTAGTCCGGCTGCACCCTTAGGCGACTTCTGCACGGATAGTCTTCGCTGAAGACTACGATTTTTCGCACTTATTGTGCTAGTCCGACTGCACCCTTAGGCGACTTCTGCACGGATAATCTTCGCGGAAGACTACGCTTTTTCGCACTTATTGTGCTAGTCCGGCTGCACCCGTGGGCGACTTCTGCACGAATAGTCTTCGCGGAAGACTACGATTTTTTGCATTTATTGTGCTAGTCCGGCTGCACCCGTGGGCGACTTCTGCACGGATAGTCTTCGCACTTGTGCGCAGAGTTGTCGCACGCGAGGGTGGCTAGCGCTGAGCCTCGCGGTGACTTTGTTTTGGTCGAATGTCGAAGACCGTCGGCGCGATCTTTTTTCGACGCAGGTTTTGCGGGGGATTTTTCACTTGTATATTACATGACTCCGCCTCGTTAAAAACCTCACCCCCCGGGAGGAAAAGAGTGCGGGCCGGAATAAAATTGTTTTCGCGAATTACAAGGGCGAATCGGCCCTGATGAGTCAAACAAAAAATTTGCGGAGATTGTCGATGTTCCAGGAGTGCTCCAGGTCTTCGCCGTTTGGCGTTGCGAGCCTGTAAGCGCTGGGGGAAGCCTTCGTCTTGACGATGAGAGGGCCCTCCCACTTGGGCTCCAGCTTGCCCCTGGACTCTGTCCGAGCTGTTCGGACGAGTACGAGGTCCCCTTCGCTGAATTCCCTCGGGATGACTGTGTGGTCGCGCCATGCTTTTGTCTGGGCTTGGTATTTATTGAGAGCCTGTAGGGCGAAGACTCGGTCTCCATCAATGAGATCCTTCGAAGTGGGCTCGTCCACGTCGGGGACGGCTGACGGAACTGTTCGCGGGGACCCATGTTTGATTTCTTGTGGGGTCATGGCCTCCAATCCATATAGGAGGCGGAAAGGGGTGAACCCGGTCGCCCTGCACTCAGTTGTGTTTAGTGCCCAGACCGCCTCAGGTAGCAAATCGACCCACTTGCCCTTTTTTCGTCGAGGAGCATCTTTTTGACAGCTGTGAAATTTTTTCCATTGGCGCGTTCCACAACTCCGTTGGACTGGGGGTTATATACTGAGGCGAAGGCAAGCCTGGTGCCAATGGAGAAGCAAAAATCTTTGAAGTCTTGGCTGTCGAACTGCTTGCCGTTGTCGACTGTTAGTTCGGACAGTACTCCGAAGCGGCAAACAATGTTTTGCCAAAAGAATTTCTGTGCAGTCTTTGATGTTATTGTGGAAACAGCCCTCGCTTCGATCCATTTGGTGAAGTATTCGACAACGACGAAGGCGAACTTAAGGTTCCCCTGAGCCGTGGGCAGGGGCCCGACGATGTCTAGGCCCCAACGCTGGAGAGGCCATGTGTGGGCGATCAGTTTTGTGAATTGCGAGGGGCTGCCTGAACGAGGAGAAAACTTCTGGCAGGCTTCGCAGGACCTTGCGACCCGATTTGCAGCGCAGATCATTGCGGGCGAGTAGAAACCTTGGCGGATCACCTTTGCGGCTAGGGCCCTCGACCCTGCGTGAGAGCCGCAAGTACCACTGTGGACTTCGCGCAGGATTTGGACGCCTTCGGTCTCGGTGACACATTTAAGCATTGGCTGACTGACCCCTTTCTTGTAGAGTTGGCCCTCAATTAGTGCGAAGTCCCGGCTTCGATATTTGAGGCGCTTGGCCTCGTTGATGTTGGTTGGGTGGTAGTACCCCTGTAGGAACAGGGTTATTGGTGCCCGCCAGTCTTCGGTCATGATAAGGTTGACTATGCGGTGGCCCTCGCTGTCATTGGTTATTTGGAGCCCTTCGGGGCTCCAGACGGCTGGCGTGCCGATGACGTGGTAGAACACGTCGGAGGGCAGGGACTCGCCTCTGGCGGCCGCCTTGGCCAGTGCATCGGCCTCTTCATTCTTGGCCTTGTCCACATGCTGCAAGGTGAATCCCTTGAATTGTCTCTCGAGACTTCGGATGGCCGCGAGGTATTGCATAAGTGCGGGGTCCTTTGCTGCATAGTCTTTCTCGACTTGGCCGGCAACTACCTTGGAGTCTGTTCTGATAATGCAGGTGGTGACCCCAAGGGCCCTCAACTTGCGGAGGCCGAGGATGACTGCTTCGTATTCTGCTATGTTATTTGTGCATCTGTCAGATTCCAGAGCGAAGCTGAGTCGTGCTACATATTTGTGCTTGACCCCGGCGGGTGAGGTGATGACCGCAGCGGCGCCTGCCCCCGCATGGCACCATGCACCATCGCAGTGGATCGTCCAAACCTTCTCTACGGACGGGTCCGGCTGTGTTATTGGCCCAGTCCAGTCGACAACGAAGTCTGCCAGGACTTGTGACTTGATGGCTGTCCTGGGCTCGAAATTGATGTGGTAGCCGGAGAGTTCGGCCGCCCACTTGGCAATCCTCACCGATGCCTCCGGGTTTCTGAACAATTCACCGAGTCCCCTGTCTGAGGTGACTCGGACTTTGAATGCTTCAAAATAATGGTGCAATTTGCGCGAAGACACAACGACTGCGTAGGCAATATTCTCTAGTTCTGTCATGTTACATTTTGACGGTGTTAGCACTTCGGAGATGTAATAAACTGGACACTGCCTGATCACGCCCTCAATTGTCTGCTCCTGCACCAGTGCCGCGCTGACCGCATGCGGCGAAGCCGCGACATAGAGCAACAGGGGTAGCGAAGAGTCGGGGCTTGTGAGAACTGCCAACTCCGACAGGTACTGTTTTAATGAGGCGAAGGCCGCTGCCTGCCCTGGTCCCCAGGCGAAGTCTTTTGCGCCACGGAGAGTTTTGAGGAAGGGGAGACTTCGCTCAGCGGACTTGGAGATGAATCTGTTGAGGGCGGCCAACCTGCCCGTCAGGCGCTGAACGTCTCTGGCGGACTGCGGAGGCGTCATGTTGATGATGGCCTGGATTTTGGTTGGGTTGGCCTCGATGCTGCGGTGTGATACCAGGTAGCCCAGTATTTTCCCTTGGCGAACGCCAAAGACGCACTTTTCTCGGTTCAGGCGAAGTCGTGCGTCTCGCATGTTCACGAATGTCTCGGTGAGGTCGGCGAGGTGGTCCTCCTTGCTCTTGCTGGCGACGACGATGTCGTCCACATATGTGAATATATTTCTGCCAACTTGCCCTTCGAGCACTGTTTTGGTAAGCCGGGAGAAGGTGGACCCGGCGTTCTTGAGTCCCTCCGGCATTCTGATGAAGCAATATGTGCCGAAGGGTGTTATAAAGCTGGTGCTAGCCTTGTCTTCCTCTTTCATGTATATCTGGTGGTAACCGGAGAAGCAGTCAAGGAGTGACATGACTTCGCATCCGGCCGCGCTATCGACTATTTTGTCGATCCGCGGCAACAGGAAGTTGTCCTTTGGGCAGACTTTGTTGAGACTGGTGAAGTCGATGCACATTCGCCACTTGCCGCTCTTTTTCTGCACCATTACAACGTTGGAGAGCCACGTGGGGTAAGCCACCGGCTCGATGAATTTGGCTTCCAGGAGGCGGTGTACCTCTGCCTTGGCGGCCCATCGTCTTCTCGTTGGACATTTTGCGAAGCCGCTGTTTTTTCGGTCTCACCGAAGGGTCGATTCCCAAG
This sequence comes from Zea mays, assembly GCF_902167145.1. Lineage (NCBI taxonomy): Eukaryota > Viridiplantae > Streptophyta > Magnoliopsida > Poales > Poaceae > Zea > Zea mays. The sequence goes on along the minus strand of NC_050100.1, from coordinate 164,425,501 downwards.
CTGTGCTCAATTATGGATCGGCTAACCCCGACTAGGTCGAGGGCAGACCAGGCGAAGACATCTTTGTTCTTGGACAAGCAGCAGAGGAGTTTCTCCTCCTCATGCGAAGTGAGGTCTTCGCTGATAGTGACTGTTTGCTTGGGCGTGGCCTGGTCGAGGGGGACAGTCTTGGTCCCGTCGTTGCTCTGCAGCTGTGCCTTGTCGTGCTCTTTGTCGGTTGGGCTGACGGACGTAGGGACCTCGCGCTGGGCCATGAGGCAGTGCATGTTTCTTTGTCCGGGGACGAAGTCCCGCTCTATGTTGCGCGCAGTCTGCTGATTGCCGTAGACCGCAATGGCGCCTAATGGACCTGGTATCTTCATGCACAGGTACAGTCCGTGAATGGCTGCCTCAAACTTGTTGATGGAGCCCCGGCCCATGATGGCGTTGTACGGGTACACCATATCGACGATATCAAAGGTTATTTGCTCACTTCGGGCATTGGGCGCTACACCGAAGGAGAGAGGCAGCTCTATTTTGCCGACAGGAAAAGTGCCCTTGTCGCCGAAACCATACAATGGGTTGTCCGAAGGCTTGAGCAGGATGTGGCTTATGCCCATGCGGTCGAAGGCATGGAGGAAAATAATGTCTGCTTGACTGTCATTATCGACTAGGACTTTGTGCAGGTCCCAGCCTGCCACGCTGCAGTTGATAACCATGGCGTCGATGTGGGGGGCGCTGCGCAGGTCGACGTCTCGTGCGTCGAAGGTTAACGGTACGTGGGACCACTTCGTCTGCACGACTGGGCCGGTGATGGTGACGTGGTTGATGCTGCGGTAGTGGTCCCGCTTTTGCCGCTTTGTGTCGAAGTCGGTGCTGGACCCCCCAGTAATCATATGAATGACTCCGCGATACGGCTGATCGGCGAAGTCTTCTTGTTTTGGGGCGTGGGGGATGTTCTGATGTTGCTGGTGTGGAGGTGGGGGTGGAGGAGGTACGATTTGTACTTCCTGGTGTTGTTGGTATGCGTGGTGCAGTGGATGAGGGGTGGGGCGTGGATGTATGGTGGAGGGGGTTGCTAATAAGTGTGCGCGACAACTCTGGGGTTGTCGGCTGGCTGCGCCCGTGCCATCCTGTCTTTGGTGGTCTTTGTTTCTGGGTAGTCTTTGGTTTGGTGGGCGCAGTCTTCGCCATGAAAAAGACAGTAGAATCGGCGTGGCGGCTGCGCACGCCCCCGACCCCTACCGCGGGTTCCATTTTCGCGGCCCTGGGGGGGATACTCCTGGCGGCGAGGGGCGTCAGCAGCGGGGTGCTGGCTGGCGATGTTGTGCACTTGCTGCTGGTTGCGGCCGTCTCGACCGGAGTCTGGTTGCGGAGTCCTCGTCCACGTGCGGCTGGATTGTGGAGCGTCTTTTGGTTTCCGCTGAGACTCAACCTTGCGCTGGTGGATCTCTTCGGACTTGGCATATTTTTCAAAGAGCTAATATAATTCCTGGAGGTTCTTGGGCGGGTCCCTGATGCAGTGGCTGTAAAGGACGCCGGCGCGAAGGCCACTGATGGCGTAGTGGATGGCGATCTGGTCATCAACTGAGGGCAGCTGTGACTTGAGTGTAAGAAACTTGCGGTAATACTCCCGCAGAGTCTCTTTTTCCAGCTATTTGCAGAGTGAGAGTTCGGCCAAGGCGTCGGTGTCTGGGCGGTACCCTTGGAAGTTGAGCAGGAATTTGTCCCGGAGGCTTCTCCAGGAGTCAATGGACAGCGGAGGCAACCTGGTGAACCAGGTGAGAGCTAGGCCTTCGAGGGCGATGATGAAAGACTTGGCCATTGTGGCGTCGTCCCCTCCGGAAGATGCAACGGCGACCTGATAACTCATGATGTATTGTGCTGGGTCAGTGCTACCGTTGTACTTGGGATAGGTCCCTGCCCGGAAGTTGGCGGGCCAGGGCATCATTTGCAGATGTGGCGCTAGGGGACTTCGCTCGTTGAGGTAGTTGACCCCTTGGAATGGCGCGGCGTGTGGGAAGGTGTGGTCGCGCTGGGGGAAGCGCGGGTCTTCCAGTTGTGTGCGCTGTTGCAGGGGTGGCCCATGCTGCAGGCCAAGGTGGCCTTCGCGCATGTCTTCCAGTTGTGCACGCTGTTGCAGGGGTGGCCCATGCTGCAGGCCAAGGTCGCCTTCGCACTGCATCAGCGCGATCTCCCGCTCAAGGTCCTAGGCCTTCTGCTCTTCATCGCGTATCATTTGCCGCACCTTGGCTAGTGCGGACACGCGCTGGCGCTTGGCCTCCAGTATCTCTTTTTGCCTCTGGAGATTGCGGTTCTTGAGGCGTAGGGCGCGCAGCTGTAGCTGTTCTTCCGCTGAGACGCCGAGGACCTCGCCGTCCTCGGTGAGGTCCGCGCCCTCCGGTGGGGCGAAGCCTGGGGGGTTGCGATTGTCCTTCGGGGCCGTAGGTGCGGAGAGCATCGTCTTCGCAGGTGCGGAGAACGTCGTCTTCAGTAGCCTCATGGTGAGTGGAGTGGGTGAGGGCGAGGGCCTTGCCTTTTTTTGCGGCCAGCAGTGCTGCCTTCGCAGCCTCGTCAGCCTTCGAGTTAACTTTCTTGGGTGCCATCACGGGTGGTTTTTTTCGTCGCATGAACGGTGGGCGCCAAATGTTGGAACTTGCTCTCTGTCACAAGGGGATCCAACGGGGGTGTGTAGTGACGTAAACCGGGTTCTCGCGTAAGATGGCACTAGCTCTGTTAATCTAGCCTCACAAGGGCACTGTGTGGGGGTATTTATAGGTATCTGAGTGCCCAGCGTCTTGTGTTAAGGACACATGTGCCCTCAGACACCTAGGTTGTCCCCAGAATATTCCCATAAAGCGGGGTTACAGACTGTAATTACAGAGATGCCTTTACAAATTAGGCCCGTAACACGCAGCGGCCACGCAGGGCCTGTTACAATGGGACGGATCACACGTGGGCCTCCATGCTGGACGAGGCCGCACGGTGGAATGACCTCGTCACAGGTCTTCGTCCGATGTCGTATGGGGCGAAGGGTGTCCCTGCCCGTTGTCTTGTCTCCGTTGGACCAACGACCACGGCGAAGGCCTCGAGCGAAGGGTGGAGTCTTCGCCTTCGCCCCAACACCTGTGTTGGGGACTTGTTCTGAAATGCTATAAATTGGGAACAAGGCAATACAAAAACAGGTTATTTTTTAATGCCCTTCGTCCTTTGAAACATTATTTCCCTAAGGATATAATGGTCTCCGGATGAAGGTCATGAAGGACATACCTTCATCATCTCAACACATAAATATATACATATCAAGGGCGGATGAAGCATGTAAAACATGAGGGATAATGTGACCAAACATATAACATCATCAAACACATTTCTTATAATATAATCATAAATAAACAAATGAGTGATGCCAATATTGAATTACATCCGTACCTTCGGCCTGACAGAAAATGAAAGTACAAGCGTGACGCAAAAATGAGAACAAATCATCGTGAACAGTACGGTTTATAGGCACGGAACACGGTCCATGCAAAATTACATCCATGCCCTTCACATTTGCTAATGACTTTAAGGTAGTTGAAAGGGAAATAGGCTTACACCTTTTCCTAATTGATTTTGGTGGTTGAATTGCCCAACACAAATAATTGGACTAACTAGTTTGATCTAGATTATGAGTTCTATAGGTGCCAAAGGTTCACAACAAACCAATAAAAAGACCAAGAAAGGGTTCAAATAAAAAGAGCAAAAGACAAACCAAAGTGTGCCCTGGTCTGGCGCACCGGACTGTCCGGTGCACCAGGGAACCCGACTCCAAACTTGCCACCTTCGGGAATTCTGGGAGCCGCTCCGCTATAATTCACCGGACTGTCCGGTGCGCGAGCGGAGTAACGGCTACACAGCGCCAACGGTCGTCTGCAACGGTACAGTAACAGTGAACCGTGCGCGCCTGCGCGCGCAGAAGTCAGAGCAGCGCCAGAAGGCGCACCGGACAGTGAATAGTGACTGTCCGGTGCACCACCGGACTGTCCGATGGCCGAGAAGTCAGAAGCTCCAACGGTCGAACCCTAACGGTCGGGTGACGTGGCTGGCGCACCGGACAGTGTCCGGTGGCGCACCGGACTGTCCGGTGCGCCATACGACAGCAACCTCCACCAATGGTTCTTTTGGTGGTTGGGGTTATAAATACCCCCAACCACCACCATTCATTGCATCCAAGTTTTCAGCCTTCAAACCTCATACAAGAGCTATAGCATTCAATACAAGACACAAATAAAGAGATCAAATCCTCTCACAAGTCTGGAATCACTCCAACCAAATTAGTGACTAGAGAGAGAGACATTTGTGTTCATTTGAGCTCTTGCGCTTGGATTGCTTTTCTTCTTTCTTCTTTCTTGTGTTCAACTCACTTTTAATCAAAACAAGAGACACCAAGTTATGGTGGTCCTTGTAGTGGACTTAGTGTCCCATTTGATTGAAGAGAAAGGCTCACTCAGTCTAAGTGACCGTTTGAGAGAGGGAAAGGGTTGAAAGAGACCCGGTCTTTGTGACCACCTCAACGGGGAGTAGGTTTGCAAGAACCGAACCTCGGTAAAACAAATCACAGTGTCATCCGCTCTTATTCGCTTGTGATTTGTTTCTCGCCCTCTCTTTCGGACTCATTTATATTTCTAACGCTAACCCCGGCTTGTAGTGTGTGCTTAAGTTTGTAAATTTCAGATTTGCCTATTCACCCCCCCCTCTAGGCGACTTTCAATTGGTATCAGATCCCGGTACTTCATTAGAGCCTAACCGCTCAAAGTGATGTCGGGAGATCACGCCAAGAAGGAGATGGTGACCGGTGAGAAGCCCGCTACAAGCCATGGGAAGGCTCCATCCGGGGAGTTCGGCAACAAGGTGAAGGGATCCCCTTCACGCGACAAGTCGTGTCGGAGCGGCGAGAAGAAAAAGAAGATGAAGAAAGTGATCTACTACGAGACCGACTCTTCATCGCCATCCACCTCCGGCTCCGACACGCCGTCCGTCACTTCTAAGCGCCATGAGCGCAAGAAGTTTAGTAAGATTCCCCTACGCTATCCTCGCATTTCCAAACGTACTCCTTTACTTTCCGTCCCATTAGGCAAACCACCCATGTTTGATGGTGAAGATTATAATATGTGAAGTGACAAAATGAGGCACCATCTAACCTCACTCCACACTAGTATTTGGGATGTTGTTGAGATTGGAGTACAGGTACCATCGCTGGGGGATGAAGACTATGACTCAGACGAAGTTGCCCAAATTCGGCACTTCAACTCCCAAGCCACCACTATACTCCTCGCCTCTCTAAGTCGAGAGGAGTATAATAAGGTGCAAGGGTTGAAGAGCGCCAAAGAGATTTGGGACGTGCTCAAAACCGCGCATGAAGGAGACGAGGTGACCAAGATCACCAAGAGGGAAACGATCGAGGGGGAGCTCGGTCGCTTCATGCTTCACCAAGGAGAGGAGCCACAAGCAATGTACAACCGGCTCAAGACATTGGTGAACCAAGTGCGCAACCTCGGGAGTGCCAAATGGGATGACCATGAGATGGTCAAGGTGTAGGATTACGGGGAGGCTACGCTAGCGCAAAACAAAAATTTCAACCCCATAATACCAAGAACTACTGCGGTTATAGGTCATGGAATTACCACTAGACGCGCAGAGCAGCGGAAGATGTCTCGATGTAGACAAACGCGTCGAGCAGTGCCGTGCAGTCATCGGCGTCCTTCACGTCCTCGCATGGTTCGTCCAAGTGCTCCAGATGCATCACCTCCGAGGTATCCACACGTACAGGGAGGAAACGCCGCGTACCGAACTGCTAGGTTCACGACGGCGGCTTGGCGAGGGCGAGAGGTGAGCAGCGGCTGCTCGTTTGCTGGTGGCAAATTAGGTTAAGCCTAACTGCGCCCCCGCCCCTCATTATATAGGCGTTATGGTGGGCTTCTGACACCGAGGCCCATCATTAACCCTAAAGCACAGTCTAATTTCGGATCTAATCCGAGTTAGGCTTCCTTCTCCTTAAGTGTGTGACCCTATAGGTTCACGTACAAATAGACATAGCCCGAGTACTCTTACTTGGCCCAATAATTGACAGCGGCCTCTAGCAAGACATGTCAACTCCTATGCGCATGTAAAGATCATATCAGACGAACCATTGCAACATTACGTACATGCTGTTCCCTTTGTCTCACGATATTTGGTCTGGCTCTAAGCTGACCTCTCTTTCTCGATACTGTGAATTGGAATCCTTTCAATGGTTAACTCTTAACCCTAGCACGGCCATGCATTTCTTGATCCAATCACTCGAGGGGCCCAGAGATATCTCTCTCACAAAGAGAGGGACAAATTCCATCTTGACTGACCATGCCTCATAGCATGCTTCCTGACAAACCCAAAACTACCTTTATAACTACCCAGTTACGGAATAGCGTTTGATAGTCCCTAAGTAAGTCAATTCACATCTTGAGAACATGCGACAATCTCAGGTCTAAGGATACAGTATTCATGTTGCAAAAAGAGAACTATATTACAATATCTCACGTTGGGTCGGTCCAGCCTCATGTCATACATGCGCCCACATTATTAGTTTAACATCTCCATGTTCATGACTTGTGAAATGTAGTCATCAACTAATACATATGCTAGTCATCGACTCTGACTAGGGACATCATTTAGAATAACCATATAAGTAAAGAATCTCACAAAACAATTCACATAATTGCTAATCAATACAAGGTGCCTTCCATGGATATTCAATTAAGCAATATATATATCATGGATACAAAGAAATATGCTCATCTCTATGATTATCTCTAGGGCATATTTCTAACACAAGGTTATTCTTAGATCACTCGTATTTCTTAACCCTACTCAAGTTCAATTAATTCATGGTGATCCAAGATATAAACTAATGTCTCCCGAGGAAGTAATAGGAAAATTTGTGAGCTTTGAATTGATGATCAAAGGCTCCAAGAAAATCATCGAGCAAGGCGCCACCTCAACACCCGAGGTGCAACCAGTCGCATTCAAGGCAACGAAAGAAGAAAAGAAGGATTCTACACCAAGTAGGATTCCCATCGAGCAAGGTGCCTCCTCCTCCATACCCGAGGCACAACCCGTTGCATTCAAGGCAACGAAGGAGAGGAAAGAAGACCCTACACCGAGTAGGGTCCCCATCGACGCCTCCAAGCTTGATAATGAGGAGATGGCGCTCATCATCAAGAGCTTCCGCCAAATCCTCAAGCAAAGGAGGGGGAAGGACTACAAGCCTCGCTCCAAGAAAGTTTGCTACAAGTGTGGTAAGCCCGGTCATTTTATTGCAAAATGTCCATTATCAAGTGATAGTGATAGGGGCGACGACAAGAAGGGAAAGAGAAGAGAAAAGAAGAGGTACTACAAGAAGAAGGGCGGTGATGCCCACGTTTGCCGGGAGTGGGACTCCGATGAAAGCTCCACCGACTCCTCCTCCGATGAGGACGCCGCAAACATCACCGTCACCAAGGGCCTTCTCTTCCTCAACGTCGGCCACAAGTGCCTCATGGCAAAGGACGACAAGAAGAAGAAGAAGGTAAAATCTAGATCCTCCACTAAGTATTCAACATCTAGTGATGAGCTAGCTCTAGTGATGATGAGGATGATTTATTGACGCTTTTTGCCAACCTAAACATGAAACAAAAGGAGAAATTAAATGAATAAATTAGTGCTATTCACGATAAGGATGAACTCTTAGATATCCAAGAGGACTTCCTAATAAAAGAAAACAAAAAGCATGTTAAGGTTAAAAATGCTTATGCTCTAGAGGTAGAAAAATGTGAAAAATTAACTAGTGAGCTAAGCACTTGTCATGATGTTATTTCATACCTTAGAGATGAGAATGCTAAATTAATTACTAAGGTTGAGAATTTAAATGATGGTGATGATTCTCTTGTTAGTCTTAGGAATGATAATGCTAGTTTGATTACTAAGATTGACAAGTTAAATGCATCACTCTCTAGCCTTAAAATTGAAAATGAAAAATTAATTGCTAAGGCTAAAGATTTAAATGTTTGCAGTGTTTCTATTTCCAATCTTAGAGATGAGAATGCTATTTTATGTGCTAAGATTGTTGAATTAAATGATTGCAAACCCTCTACATCTAGCGTAGATCATGTCTCTATTTGTACTAGATGTAGAGATATTAACATTGATGCTATTCATGATCACCTTGCCATGATTAAACAACAAAATGATCATATAGCTAAACTAGATGCTAAAATTGCCGAGCATGAACTAGAAAATGAGAAATTTAAATTTGCTTGTAGCATGCTCTATAGTGGGAGACGCCCTAGCATTAAGGATGGCATTGGATTCCAAAAGGAAGACAATGTCAAGCTTAATGCCCCTCCTAAAAGATTGTCAAACTTTGTTAAGGGCAAAGCTTCCATGCCTCAGGATAACGAGGGTTACATTTTATACCCTGCCGGTTATCCCGAGCACAAAATTAGGAGAATTCATTCTAGGAAGTCTCACTCTGGCTCTCATCATGCTTTTATTTATAAGAGTGAGGCATCTAGTTCTAGGCAATCAACCCATGCTAAATTGCCTAGGAAGAAAACTCCTATTGCATCAAATGATCATAACATTTCATTTAAGACTTTTGATGCTTCCTATGTGCTAACTAACAAATCAGGCAAAGTAGTTGCCAAATATGTTGGGGGCAAACACAAGGGGTCAAAGACTTGTGTTTGGGTACCCAATGTGCTTGTTTCTAATGTGAAAGGACCCAAGACCGTTTGGGTACCTAAGAACAAGGCCTAAATTTGTTTTGTAGGTTTATGCATCCGGGGGCTCAAGTTGGATCATCGACAGCGGGTGCACAAACCACATGACAGAGGAGAAAAGGATGTTCTCCTCCTATGAGAAAAACCATGATCCCCAAAGAACCATCACATTCGGGGATGGAAATCAAGGTTTGGTCAAAGGACTTGGTAAAATTGCAATATCTCCTGACCATTCTATTTCCAATGTTTTTCTTATAGATTCTTTAGATTACAATTTGCTTTCCGTTTCTCAATTATGCAAAATGGGCTACAACTGTCTTTTTACGGATATAGGTGTTACTGTCTTTAGAAGAAGTGATGATTTAGTAGCATTTAAGGGAGTGTTAGAGGGTCAGCTATACTTAGTTGATTTTAATAAAGCTGAACTCGACACTTGCTTAATTGCTAAGACTAACATGGGTTGGCTCTGGCACCGCCGACTAGCCCATGTTGGGATGAAGAATCTTCATAAGCTTCTAAAGGGAGAGCACATTTTGGGACTAACCAATGTTCATTTTGAGAAAGACAGGGTTTATAGCGCATGTCAAGCAGGAAAGCAAGTTGGTGTTCATCATCCACACAAGAACATCATGACGACCGACAGGCCGCTCGAACTACTCCACATGGACCTATTCGGCCCGATAGCTTACATAAGCATCGGCAGGAGTAAGTACTGTCTAGTTATTGTGGATGATTATTCTCGCTTCACTTGGGTGTTCTTTTTGCAGGAAAAATCTCAAACCCAAGAGACAATAAAAGGATTCTTGAGACGAGCTCAAAATGAGTTCGGCTTAAGGATCAAGAAAATTAGAAGCGACAACGGGACGAAGTTCAAGAACTCACAAATAGAGGGCTTTCTTGAGGAGGAGGGCATCAAGCATGAGTTCTCTTCTCCCTACACGCCACAACAAAATGGTGTAGTGGAGAGGAAGAATAGAACTCTATTGGACATGGCAAGGACCATGCTTGATGAGTACAAGACTTCAGATCGGTTTTGGGCCGAGGCGGTCAACACCGCTTGCTACGCCATCAACCGGTTATATCTTCACTGAATCCTCAAGAAGACATCTTATGAACTCCTCATCGGTAAAAAGCCCAATGTTTCATATTTTAGAGTCTTTGGTAGCAAATACTTTATTCTTGTTAAAAGAGGTAGAAAATCAAAATTTGCTCCTAAGGCTGTAGAAGGCTTTTACTTGGTTATGACTTAAACACAAGGGTATATAGAGTCTTTAACAAGTCCACAAGACTAGTTGAAGTTTCTTGTGACATTGTGTTTGATGAAACTAACGGCTCTCAAGTAGAGCAAGTTGATCTTGATGAGCTAGATGATGAAGAGGCTCCATGCGTCGCGCTAAGGAACATGTCCATTAGGGATGTGTGTCCTAAGGAATCTGAAGAGCCTCCACATGCACAAGATCAACCATCTTCCTCAATGCAAGCATCTCCACCAACTCAAGATGAGGATCAAGCTCAAGATGATGATGATGAAGATCAAGAGGAGCCACCTCAAGAGGAGGACAATGATCAAGGGGGAGATGTTAATGATTAAGACAAGGAAGATGATGAGGGTCCAAGACCGCCACACCCAAGAGTCCACCAAGCAATCCAACGAGATCACCCCGTAAACACCATCCTCGACGATATACATAAGGGGGTAACTAATCGATCTCGTGTTGCTCATTTTTGTGAACATTACTCCTTTGTGTCTTCTATTGAGCCATACAGGGTAGAAGATGCATTAAGGGATTCGGATTGGGTATTGGCAATGCAAGAGGAACTCAACAACTTCACGAGGAATGAGGTATGGCATTTAGTTTCATGTCCTAACCAAAATGTTGTAGGAACCAAGTGGGTCTTCCGCAACAAACAAGATGAGCATGGTGTGGTGACAAGGAACAAAGCCCGACTTGTGGCCAAGGGTTATTCACAAGTCGAAGGTTTGGATTTCGGTGAAACCTATGCACCCGTAGCTAGGCTTGAGTCAATTCGTATATTACTTGCCTACGCTACTTACCATGGCTTTAAGCTCTATCAAATGGACGTGAAAAGTTCCTTCCTGAATGGACCGATCAAGGAGGAGGTCTATGTTGAGCAACCTCCCGGCTTTGAAGATAGTGAGTACCCTAACCATGTATATAAACTCTCTAAGGTGCTTTATGGGCTCAAGCAAGCCCCAAGAGCATGGTATGAATGCCTAAGAGATTTTCTTATTGCTAATGGCTTCAAAGTTGGAAAAGCCGATCCTACTCTATTCACTAAAACTATTGCAAAAGATTTGTTTGTATGCCAAATTTATGTTGATGATATCATATTTGGGTCTACTAACAAATCCACTTGTGAAGAATTTAGTAGGCTCATGATTCAAAAATTCGAGATGTCTATGATGGGGGAGTTGAAGTATTTTCTAGGATTTCAGGTAAAGCAACTCCAAGAGGGCACCTTCATTAGCCAAACGAAGTACATTCAAGACATACTCACCAAGTTTGGAATGAAGGATGCCAAGCCCATCAAGACACCCATGGGAACCAATGGGCATCTCGACCTCGACACGAGAGGTAAATCCATAGATCAAAAGGTATACCGGTCGATTATAGGTCTTTACTCTATTTATGTGCTTCACGACCGGATATTATGCTTTCCGTATGCATGTGTGCAAGATTCCAAGCCGATCCTAAGGAAGTTCACCTTAGGGCCGTAAAACGAATCTTGAGATATTTAGTTTATACTCCTAAGTTTGGTCTTTGGTACCCCAGGGGATCCACTTTTGATTTAATTGGTTATTCAGATGCTGATTGCGCAGGGTGTAAAATTGATAGAAAGAGCACATCAGGGACTTGCCAGTTCTTGGGAAGATCTCTGGTGTCTTGGGCTTCAAAGAAGCAAAATTCTGCAGCTCTTTCTACCGCCGAAGCCGAGTATATTGTCGTAGGCCATTGTTGCGCGCAATTTCTTTGGATGAGGCAAACCCTTAGGGACTATGGTTACAAATTAACCAAAGTTCCTCTCCTATGTGATAATGAGAGTGCAATCCGCATGGCGGATAATCCCTTTGAGCATAGCCGCACTAAACACATAGCCATTCAGTATCACTTTTTGAGGGATCACCAACAAAGAGGGATATCGAGATTGCATATATTAATACCAAAGAACAATTATCCGATATCTTTACCAAGCCATTAGATGAGAAAACATTTACCAAACTTAGGCATGAGCTAGATATTCTTGATTCTAGGAATTTTGATTGATGTTTTGCACACATAGCTCATTTATATACCTTTGATCATCTCTCTTTCATTTGCTATGACTAATGTGTTCTTCAAGTGCATTTCATGCTAAGTCATAGATTGAAAGGGAATCGGAGTCTTCGGCGAAGACAAGGATTCCACTCCACTCCATCGAATTATTCATCCTTCGCCGTCACTCCGCAACGCTCTCCAAGTTGGTATAATCTTCACTCATATCTTATTTGCTAAAGGGAGAGAAAGTAAAAAGGGCTTATATTTCACTCAGGTATCCGTTTTTGGCGATTCATGCTAAAGGGGGAGAAAGTATTAGCCCAAAGCAAAAGGACCGCACCACCACCAATTTCAAAAATGTAGTCTTTCAAATTTGTGTTAAGAGAAGATTTTTCAATTGGTATCTTATTTTGATATAATTTCATATTGGTATACCCTCTTCAAAATTAATATCTAAAACCCTCTTGAACACTAAGAGGAGGATTTCATTAAGGGGGAGTTTTGTTTAGTCAAAGGAAAAGCATTTGAAACAGGAGGAGAAAATTTCAAATCTTGAAAATGCTTCTCAAAATCTTATTCATATACCTTTGACTATTTGCAAAAGATTTTTGAAAAAGAATTTCCAAAACATTGCAAAACAAAACAAAGTGGTGCAAGCGTGGTCTAAAATTTTAAATTAGAAGAAAGCCATCCATGCATATCTAGTAGAAATAATTATTGGTTTCATTCCAAGCAACCTTTGCACTTACATTATGCAAACTAGTTCAATTCTGCACTTTTATATTTGCTTTGGTTTGTGTTGGCATCAATCACCAAATAGGGGGAGATTGAAAGAGAAATAGGCTTACACCTTTTCCTAATTGATTTTGGTGGTTGAATTGCCCAACACAAATAATTGGACTAACTAGTTTGATCTAGATTATGAGTTCTACAGGTGCCAAAGGTTCACAACAAACCAATAAAAAGCCCAAGAAATGGTTCAAATAAAAAGAGCAAAAGACAAACCAAAGTGTGCCCTGGTCTGGCGCACTGGATTGTCCAGTGCACCACCGGACAGTGTTCGGTGCACCAGGGAACCCGACTCCAAACTTGCCACCTTCAGGAATTCTAGGAGCCGCTTCGCTATAATTCACCGGACTGTCTGGTGTAGCACCGGACTGTCCGGTGCGCCAGTGGAGTAACGGTTACACAGCGCCAACGATCGTCTGCAACGGTACAGTAAAAGTGAACAGTGCGTGCCTGCGCGCGCAGAAGTCAGAGCAGCGCCAGAAGGCGCACCGGACAGTGAATAGTGACTGTCCGGTGCACCATCGGACTGTCTGGTGGCCCAGAAGTCAGAAGCTCCAACGGTCGAACCCTAACGGTCGGGTGACGTGGCTGGCGCACCGGACTGTCCGGTGCGCCATACGACAGCAACCTCCACCAACGGTTCTTTTGGTGGTTGGGGTTATAAATGCCCCCAACCACCACCATTCATTGCATCCAAGTTTTCAGCCTTCAAACCTCATACAAGAGCTATAGCATTCAATACAAGACACAAACAAAGAGATCAAATCCTCTCCCAAGTCCGGAATCACTCCAACCAAATTAGTGACTAGAGAGAGACATTTGTGTTCATTTGAGCTCTTGCGCTTGGATTGCTTTTCTTCTTCCTTCTTTCTTGTGTTCAACTCACTTGTAATCAAAACAAGAGACACCAAGTTGTGGTGGTCCTTGTAGTGGACTTAGTGTCCCATTTGATTGAAGAGAAAGGCTCACTCGGGCTAAGTGACCGTTTGAGAGAGGGAAAGGGTTGAAAGAGACCCGGTCTTTGTGACCACCTCAACGGGGAGTAGGTTTGCAAGAACCGAACCTCGGTAAAACAAATCACCGTGTCATCCGCTCTTATTCGCTTGTGATTTGTTTCTCGCCCTATCTTTCGGACTCGTTTATATTTCTAACGCTAACCTCGGCTTGTAGTGTGTGCTTAAGTTTGTAAATTTCAGATTTGCCTATTCACCCACCCTCTAGGCGACTTTCAGTAGTCCACCGAGGTCTAAATAGCCTTTTCCCTTTTAAGTCGGTTCCCTTTTTTGCCGTTATGCCGAAGCTCCCTTGCGCGTTGCTTCGGCGCTGCGTCAACCTTCGTATTGTTCGTGCTTTTCACACTGCGTGGTTCTGATCCGAGTCCGAAGTCACCTGTTCATATATTACACTCAGGAAACATTGTTAAATCATGTTTTTGAGGACCTTCGGAAGACGAAGGCCCCCAACAGTAGCCCCTCGCAATATTAATTTGTTAGAATGACGAATTCAAATTGCAACATGGACGAAGGCCCTAAGCTGAAGGTCCGAAAAAACACCTTCCCTTTGCTAGAATAGCAACAGTAAATGACAGACGGGGCCCTCCAACTTGGAGCGCACTGGGCGTATAAATAGGAACTCACACCGACTGCACTTGATACACTGCTCGTGCCATTTGCCTTATTTTCTCAATTTTATAACTTGTGCTTACTAGCGCTTGATAGCTCTTTTGAGCCTCGGTTTGAAGGACATGTTTCTGTAATTTCCGAAGAGAAGATGTCTCAAGACAAGAAGACAGTTGCTGAGACGAAGCTAACCGAAGAGGAGAAGCTCCTTGAGGAGAAGACTGCTAGATTTGTTGAGTCAATAGCAAAAACAAATACAGAGAAGATTACTAAAGAGATACTGGAAGGCTTGTTTGAAGATACTGATGATAGCGACAGCTATGATGTGGAGAGTGGAGGCGAAGACTCTGAAGATCGGCCCTGGCGACCAAGTCATGCAGTATTCGGGAAATCAACTATCAAACAGAGTCATATTGATAATATGAGAGGAAGGTATTTCCGAGATATATCTATTGTGAGGGCTGACGTAGACAGGGCCATTCCTGCTCCCGAAGAAAATGAAGTTGTGATCTTCCGAAGCTTCTTCAAAGCTGGACTTCGGTTTCCGTTGAGCAGATTTGTGGTTGAAGTTTTAAAGACATACCAGATTTTCCTTCACCAGATCACTCCCGAAGCAGTTATTAGAATGGGGATCTTCGTCTGGGCTGTGAGAAGTCAAGGTCTAGAGCCAAGTGCAAGATGTTTTTGCAGTATGCATGAACTTTCGTATGAGACGAAGCCTTAGGGTAAAGAACAATATCATAACAATTTCGGTTGCTATAGTTTCGTTGCTCGCTCTGGCGCAAGCTACCCAGTGCCAACGTTTCAGAAGAGATGGCCCGAGGCCTGGATGGAAGAGTGGTTTTATGTGAAAAATGATTTGAAGGCGAGAGAAGACATTAAAGATATCATCATGCGCCCCATCTGGTCCCGCTTCGGCCTCCGAAAGCCGAAGGTAGAAATTGATGAGGCAGCCGAAGCATGCCAAAGGGCCTTCAGCACAGTTTGCTCTTTTATTGGGACAAGAGACTTACTTCAAGAACATGTAGCCTACAGGATATGGCCACTGATAGACAGTTGGGAAATGCCGAAAGAAACCATCACTAACCCTAGCGAAGGCGGCCTGGTTCGATTGAAATACACCTTTAGGTCTGGGGACCAGTTTGTCGAACCAAATGATGACTGGCTGAAGTGTGTTGAAAATACTAGCGATGAGTTACTTGGAGCATATTCCAAGTCCGAAGATAATGCACTATCTGCGGCCTTCGGGAGCCGAAAAAAGAAAAGATTAAATAGGGTTTTTGATGCTATTGGATTTGTGTACCCTGACTATCGCTACCCGCCACGGGGGCAGAAAAGAAAGGGTGCAACCTCTGGAAAGGTTGTTGCTTTGGCTGCTCCAAGCGAGCCTGCGCCGAAGGGTAAAAAGTTGAAAGTCCTCACCCACCAGCCCCGGTATATTAAACCGGCTGTGGTGCCCGAAATTGGCGAGAAGACTTCTTCAGCTGTTGATCCAAAGGAGCCAATTCCTCCTACACAGAAGGCTGAAGAACCGGCTACCATGCCGAAGGCACCCTCAGCCGAGCAAGCTGAGGCGAAGATTGGTAAAGATAAGGCCAAAGAGCCAAAGACTGAAGGAACAAAATTGTTAGAAGTTTTAAGCCCTTCGGCGGAAGTAACAGTGCCGAAGATACAAAAAGGTCTTGCGACCACTCCTAAAAGAAGGATGGCAAGTATACTAGATGTGCTAGAAACAGTAAAGGCTTCAAGCCCTACTCCAGGGACAATTGCCAAGGCTTCGAAAATGCAAATCGAAGCCAAAACAAAACTGACCGAAGTCGAAGCTGCAAAGAGCCAGGCTAGTGCCGAAGCTGGGCCTTCAGAGCCTGCTAAGAAAAAACCCTCGGAAATTGAAGAGAAGGCAGCGGAGGAAGAGGCTATAGAACAGACTTTGCCTGAAAAAGCTGCCGCTCCTACTCCCGAAGCTTTAAAAGAAAGTATTGAATATATCATTTGTCATGCTTCGGGAAAAAGACTCTCTAAAGAAGAAGAACGAGAAGCTCAACACTATGCCCAGAAGCTGAAATATCCGAAGGGGCACTAGTGTTTAATGGCAGCGGAGAAGAAGATTTTTTGTACTGTCTCCCGGATAGTAAAGAGATATCTGTTTGCCGGGAGATGGGCAGAAGCTTCGGATTCCCAAGACTGGAAGATGGACTCTCAGTACTGTCAAAGGATGGATTGGCCGACAGTTTGGCATATAATAGTATAAAGGTGTGAAAATCAATTTTTGTATAAAAACAAATTATTTCATTTGCTTATACTTAATGCTATACTCCTCTTGCAGGGCTTGATCCTTAGCAATGCCCTCAGAGCACAGAAAAATATCGAAGATGAAGGGTGCATAATGGCTCTAAACAACCTTCGCTCAGAGGTTATTGAACTAAGGAACGAAGGCCTTGAAAAGGATAAAATATTAATTTCATTGGTAAACAATATAAAAGAAGACGAAGCTAGTTCCAAAGTTCAAGCTGAGGCCTAAAAGAGTGAAATTGAAGATCTTCGGAAACAATTAGCTGAGGCCAAATTAAAATGCGCTGTTGCCGAAGCTGATCGAGATGTCAGTGAGTACTAGAAAAATTATTTTGAAAAAACAGTTGGAGAGCTTCGCGCATCAAAAGAAAGATGTTTTGAAAAATCTGTGGAATGCGTAAAAAAGATAAAGACTAGCTTCGCCAACGTGGGCGCGTACTCAAACGAAGACAACTTCGTACGGGGCGACCCTAAGGGCGTCATCGAGTGGATCAGTAATGAAGCCGAAGCTTTTGAGGAGATTTTGAGTGACCACGGGGACATCTGTGCATTTTCCGGTGCGAGGGGGGTTGCAGCCATTTTGGAGAAGGCAGGTTGTGAACATGTTAAAACCTTGGCCTAGGCTGAAGCTGCCTTCTCCGTCGACGATACGAAGGACCCCTCGGCCGAAGCGAGTTCAATTGGTGGAAAAATTTTCACTGATATCTGGGAAAATGGCAGCCGAGGGATGGCTCATGAAATAATGAAGAAGAGCGAAAAGGATATTCATGATGCTGGAGAAGCAATGAAAGAAGCTGAAAAAGCTGCGGAACTCGAAAGACGGATATGTATTATTTAATGGCTTTTAGCTTTATTGTTTATTTTTGTGACTTCGAACTAATTTGTGTCTTCTACCGCAGCTGAACTATCTCCTCCCCCAGAGCCATTCGACCCACTAGCCGACCCGGAGACAAAGAAAGCAATATAAATTATTAATATGGCCGAAGCTATTGTAGACAAAGTTGTTACCAAACTACTAACCGAAGCTGCACAAAAAGTTCTGAAGGAAGAAGAGTAGCTATTGTAAAAACATTTCTAGAATATTAATGTAACATTTGCTGAACTATGTTTGTAATATTTGGTACTTATAGATTTGAATGTAATATATGAATTGTTTGTAATTCAGTTCTTTGCGATGCATGAAACTTTATGTACATACCGTTTTTTAGCCTTCGGCGAAAAAAACACCTTCCCTTCTTTTCATGCTTCGTAAAGAAGAGTTTTTATGCCTCGTAAGAATCATCCTCATTTTGTAAAATCATCAATACTTCGTAAACAATAGATTCCTCTTTCCATATCAGAACTGGTGAAGCTGTAATTCTCAGGTTACTTTGTGCCTTGGCATCCTTCCATTTTTTGTAAAGCATTCTCCGAAGATCGGCCTCGTTTCCAATTGATGTCATTGATGTGATATGATGTATAATGTGATGCTATGTGATATGATGCGATGATATGATGCAAAGAATGATGCTAATGCCGAAGACACATACCCACGTTGAAACACAATATCTGCGTTCCCTTAGGAACCATCAAAAATCTTTTTGCCGTTTATTTTTCGGCTTCACCGCTTATTTTTCGGTGTAAGTTCTGCATCCCCTTAGGAACGTCTTTTGAACTTCTTCGCCTTCTATTTCGATGGTATTCGCGTTGACTTTTCGCGCTTCGCCTTATATTTTGGCGGTATTTGGCTCTGCATTCCCTTTGGAACGACTTTTGAGCAGAAAACTTACACTGCGCTCCCTTGGGAACGACTTTTTGTAGCTTCGGCAAACTTACGTTGCGTTCCTTAGGAACGACTTTTTGTAGCTTTGGCAAAACTTGCAATGCAATTTTTAGGTCTGCATTCCCTTAGGAACGACTTTTGAGCTTCGACAATTTTTGAGCTTCGTAAGTCTGTAGGAAAGATATATCTCACTATGACAAGAACGAAGCTATTACAAGAAATTAAAAGTGACAAGAAGCCTAGATTTACATAATTGTTTATTAAAATGAAAATGACAATGAATGTAAAAATGCTTTAGAGGTAGGATATCTCTCAATAAATGTGTTTTGACTCTGGCACAGTACTGTTGACTGTGCGAGCTTCGGATTCCTCCCTGAGATCTCGCTGCTGATGAGTCTGATGGCTCCCTTCTGGCTGTTGACCTCGTGAATAGGCAGGTTGTAGCGGCGGCGGAGGTGGAAGTTGTGGCCAAGAAGCCTGTGGCTGACTACCCGAAGCAACAGAAGCTGCAGGATGATTAGCCACATACTCTGATATGTAGGGTGAGTGACATGAAGCAGTGTATAGGACCTGCTTCGGTTGACTTTGCCAGGCTTCGACTTCTGCGATCTCCTTCTGCTTTTGGATGGTGATTTGGCACATTCTTGTAGTATGGCCCTTGTCTTCTCCACAAAATAGACAGTAAATCTTCCTGGGCTGGTCCCATATCTTCCTCCGAAGCCCCTGGCGTCTCTGCCTCTTGGAGCTGGCGGCCGAAAAGAGCTTTGTTGCTGCCCCAAAGATTGTGAAGAATACTGCGGCCTCTGCAGCTGACTTCCTTTGTAATCATTCTGAGTGGAGTTGTGAATTGACCTGACATGCCTCGGGTGGATTCTTCCTCCGAAGCCCCTGGTCATTTTAGAGAACATGTAAGCTTCCTCCCTTCTTTGGCGGAAGTCATTATCAGCCCTAATGTATGAAAGGGAAATGTGCCCTTGGGCCATTTCTAAGTATTTTGGTGATTGAGTGCAAACACAAGTGCTTAAATGTGAAAATATGCCCATGGATGAACAAAGTGCAAATCACAAGTAAAGGTATGTTTCTAAGCCTTAGTACATTAGTTTTGTGTACTAACATCTTGTCTAAGTGTTAGAAACAGGAGAAAGAAGAAAAGAAAAGAAGTGGAGAGTGGCTGTGTACAGACAAAGGCTGCTTCGGACTGGGGCACCGGACTGTCCGGTGTGCACCGGACAGTGTCCGGTGCGCCAGACCACCACAGAGCAAACCAGCCGCTCTCGGGTTTTTCTCCGGCGACTTCGGCTAAAATTCACCGGACTGTCCGGTGTGCACCGGACTGTCCGGTGAGCCAACGGTTGGCCGGGCCAACGGTCGGCCGCGCGATCGGCGCGCGACACGTGGCCGAGCCAACGGTCGGAAGGAAACACCGGACTGTCCGGTGTGCACCGGACTGTCCGGTGCGCCAGATCTGCAATGGTCGGCAACGGTCGGCTTCGCTTGTTATGGAAACAAATCGGGCACCGGACAGTGTCCGGTGTGCACCGGACTGTCCGGTGCGCCCGACGACAGAAGGCAAGGATAGCCTTCCAGATGTGTTCTCAACGGCTCCTAGCTGCCTTGGGGCTATAAAAGGGACCCCTAGGCGCATGGAGGAGAACACCAAGCATTCCTTGAGCACTCTTGATCACTCACACATCAATCTCGCGCACTTGTTCGACATTCTAGTGATTTGAGCTCCGTTCTAGTGTGCTAGTCTTTTGAGCTCAAGTCTGGGTCTTGTGTGTGCGTATTCGCTGTGATCTTTGTGTCGTGTGTGAGTTGCTAATCCCTCCCTTGCTCTGTGATTCTCTGTGAACATCTTTTGTAAGGGCGAGAGGCTCCAAGTTGTGGAGATTCCTCGCAAACGGGATTGAGAAAAGAAAAGCAAGAACACCGTGGTATTCAAGTTGATCATTGGATCACTTGAGAGGAGTTGAGTGCAACTCTCGTCCGTTGGGACGCCACAACGTGGAGTAGGCAAGTTTTGTACTTGGCCGAACCACGGGATAACCACTGTGTCATCTCTGTGATTGGATTCTTGTGGTTATTGTGTTTTGACTCCTCTCTAGCCACTTGGCATAAACTGTGCTAACGCCTAATCAAGTTTTGTGGCTATAAGTTTAAGTTTTTACAGGATCACCTATTCACCCCCCCCCCCCCTCTAGGTGCTCTCAATTGGTATCGGAGCCGTTCTCTTCAAGAAAGGGACTAACCGCCCGAAGAGATGGATCCTAAGGGGAAGGGAATTGTGATCAACGACAAGGAGAAGGAGTCCTTCGTCAACGAGCCAAGGGATGACAAGTCCAATGACTCGGGCTCGGGCCACAAGCGAAAAGATGGGAAGAAGAAGAAGACAAGACGCATCAAGAAGATCGTCTACTACGACAGCGATGAGTCCTCTTCTTCCCAAAAGGACGACGACCACGACAAACAAAAGACGGTTAACTCAAACTTTTCTTTTGATTATTCGCGTATTCCATATAGCTCAAATGCTCATTTGCTCCCCATTCCACTTGGCAAGCCTCCTCACTTTGATGGAGAGGACTACGGATTTTGGAGTCACATAATGCGTACTCACCTATTTTCTCTCCATCCAAGCATTTGGGAGATTGTGGAAAGTGGAATGAAATTTGATAGCTCGGATAGCCCTTCATTCATTAATGAGCAAATCCATAAGAATGCACAAGCTACCACTGTTCTTCTAGCTTCATTGTGCAGGGATGAATATAACAAAGTGAGCGGCTTGGATAACGCCAAGTAGATCTGGGACACCCTCAAGATTTCTCATGAGGGGAATGACGTTACCTTGCTCACCAAAATGGAGTTGGTGGAAGGCGAGCTTGGACGATTCGCGATGATAAGGGGCGAGGAGCCAACTCAGACATACAACCGGCTCAAGACCCTTATCAACAAAATAAGGAGCTACGGAAGCACGCGATGGACGGACCACGACGTCGTCCGACTAATGCTCAGGTCCTTTACCGTTCTTGATCCTCATTTGGTGAATAATATTCGTGAGAATCCCAGGTACACCAAAATGTCGCCCGAAGAAGTCCTAGGAAAATTCGTCAGCGGGCGAATGATGATCAAGGAGGCAAGGTATGTGGACGACGCCTTGAATGGACCGATCAACGAGCCGCAACCTTTTGCTCTCAAAGCCACAAGGAGCAAGGAGGCACTACCCAGCAAGGTGGCGCAAATTGAGGCAGCCGGTCTTAATGATGAAGAAATGGCCCTCATCATCAAGAGATTCAAGACGGTGCTAAAGGGTCGCAATGGACAGCCGAGCAAGACTAAGACCAAGGGGAAGCGATCATGCTTCAAATGCGGTAAGCTTGGTCATTTTATTGCTAACTGTCCTGATAATGAAAGTGACCAGGAAAAGGGGAACAAAAGGGAGAAGAAGAAGCACTACAAGAAAGCCAAGGGCGAGGCGCATCTAGGCAAGGAGTGGGATTCGGATTGCTCCTCCTCCGACTCCGACAATGAGGGACTCGCCGCCACCGCCTTCAACAAATCGGCCCTCTTCCCCAACGAGCGTCACACGTGTCTCATGGCTAAGGAAAAAAAAGTAAGTACTCGAAACTCTACTTATGCTTCTTCTAGTGATAATGATTCTAGTGACGATGATGAAATAGACTATTCTAGTGTATTCAAAGGTCTAGATAGAATTACAATTGGCAAAATTAATGAATTAATTGATGCATTGAATGAGAAGGATAAACTCTTAGAGAAACAAGAGGATTTATTGTATGAAGAGCATGATAAATTTTTAGAAGCTCAAAAATCTCATGCTCTAGAAGTTAAAAGAAATGAGATGCTTACTTGTGAATTATCCTCATGCCATGAAACAATTTCTAAATTAAAGAGCATTAACGATGAGTTGAATGTTAAGATAGAAATAGCTAGTAAATCAACAACTTGTGTAGAAAATGTTGCTATTTGCAATAGATGTAAAGAATTTGATATTGATGCTTGTAGTGAACACATAGCCTCTATTGCAAAGCTAAATAATGAAGTGGCTAGTCTTAATGTCCAACTTAAGACTAGCAAAAGTGAATTTGATAAGTTAAAATTTGCAAGGGATGCCTACACAATAGGAAGACATCCCTCAATTAAGGATGGGCTTGGCTTCAAGAGGGAAGCCAAGAACTTAACAAGCCATAAGGATCCCATTCCCGCCAAGGAGAAAGGGAAGGCCCCTATGGCTACTAGTGCTAAAAGGAACCATGCATTTTTGTATCATGATAGAAGACAAACTAGAAATGTAAGTCATGATGCTTTTGATTCATATGTTTATGATTCTCATGCCATGTTTGCTCCTAGTTCCTCTTATGTGTATGATAGAAATGTTACTAGGAGAAATGTTGTTCCTAAAAGAAATGCTATTCATCATGTGCCTAGAAGGAATGTTATTCATGCTCCTAGGAAAATAGCAAATGAACCTTCTACAATTTATTGTGCTTTGAATGCTTCATTTGCAATTTGTAGAAAGGATAGAAAAGTAATTGCTAGGAAGTTAGGGGCAAAATGCAAAGGTGATAAAACTTGCATTTGGGTCCCTAAGGATATATGTGCTAACCTTGTAGGACCCAACATGAGTTGGGTACCTAAGACCCAAGCCTAAATTTGCCTTGCAGGTTTATGCATCCGGGGGTTCAAGCTGGATTATCGACAGCGGATGCACAAACCATATGACGGGGGAGAAGAAGATGTTCACCTCCTACGTCAAGAATAAAGATTCCCAAGATTCAATTGTATTCGGTGATGGGAATCAAGGCAAGGTAAAAGGTTTAGGTAAAATTGCAATTTCTAATGAGCACTCCATATCTAATGTGTTTTTAGTAGAGTCTCTTGGATATAATCTGCTATCTGTTAGTCAATTATGCAATATGGGGTATAACTGTCTATTCACAAATGTAGATGTGTCTGTCTTTAGAAGAAGTGATGGTTCACTAGCTTTTAAGGGTGTATTAGACGGCAAACTTTATTTAGTTGATTTTGCAAAAGAAGAGGCCGGTCTAGATGCATGCTTAATAGCTAAGACTAGCATGGGCTGGCTGTGGCATCGCCGCTTAGCACATGTGGGGATGAAGAACCTTCACAAGCTTCTAAAGGGAGAACACGTGATAGGTTTGACTAACGTGCATTTCGAAAAAGATAGACCTTGTGCAGCTTGTCAAGCAGGTAAACAAGTGGGAGGAGCGCATCACAGCAAGAACGTGATGACCACTTCAAGACCCCTGGAGTTGCTGCATATGGACCTCTTCGGACCTGTCGCCTATCTGAGCATAGGAGGGAGTAAGTATGGTTTAGTTATTGTTGATGATTTTTCCCGCTTCACTTGGGTGTTCTTTTTGCAGGATAAGTCTGAAACCCAAGGGACCCTCAAGCGCTTCCTCAGGAGAGCTCAAAATGAGTTTGAGCTCAAAGTGAAGAAGATAAGGAGCGACAACGGATCCGAGTTCAAGAACCTTCAAGTGGAGGAGTTCCTTGAAGAGGAAGGGATCAAGCACGAGTTCTCCGCTCCCTACACACCACAGCAAAATGGTGTGGTAGAGAGGAAGAACAGGACGCTCATCGATATGGCGAGGACGATGCTAGGAGAGTTCAAGACCCCCGAGTGCTTTTGGACGGAAGCCGTTAACACTGCTTGCCACGCCATCAACAGGGTCTACCTTCATCGCCTCCTCAAGAAGAGTCTTCAACAAATCATCGGGTTTGGTTGAAGTCTCTAGCGACGTTGTATTTGATGAGACTAATGGCTCTCCAAGAGAGCAAGTTGTTGATTGTGATGATGTAGATGAAGAAGATGTTCCGACGGCCGCTATACGGACCATGGCGATTGGAGAAGTACGGCCACAGGAACAAGATGAACGAGATCAACCTTCTTCCTCAACTATGGTGCATCCTCCAACCGAAGATGACGAACAGGTACCTCAAGTGGAGGCGCTTGATCAAGGGGGAGCACAAGATGAGCAAGTGATGGAGGAAGAAGCGCAACCGGCACCTCCAACCCAAGTTCGAGCGATGATTCAAAGGGATCATCTCGTTGATCAAATTCTGGGTGACATTAGCAAGGGAGTAACTACTCGATCTCGATTAGTTAATTTTTGTGAGCATTACTCCTTTGTCTCTTCTATTGAGCCTTTCAGGGTAGAGGAGGCCTTGCTAGATCCGGATTGGGTATTGGCCATGCAGGAGGAGCTCAACAACTTCAAGCGCAATGAAGTTTGGACACTGGTGCCTCGTCCGAAGCAAAATGTTGTGGGAACCAAGTGGGTGTTCCGCAACAAACAAGACGAGCACGGGGTGGTGACGAGAAACAAGGCTCGACTTGTGGCAAAAGGTTATGCCCAAGTCGCAGGTTTGGATTTCGAGGAGACTTTTGCTCCTGTGGCTAGGCTAGAGTCAATTCGAATCTTGCTAGCATATGCCGCTCACCATTCTTTCAGGTTGTACCAAATGGATGTGAAGAGCGCTTTTCTCAACGGGCCAATCAAGGAGGAAGTGTACGTGGAGCAACCCCCTGGCTTCGAGGATGAACGGTACCCCGACCATGTGTCAGGGTAATGACGCAGAAATTCGAGATGTCGATGATGGGCGAGTTGAACTACTTCCTTGGGTTCCAAGTGAAGCAACTCAAGGACGGCACCTTCCTCTCCCAAACGAAGTACACGCAAGATCTGCTAAAGCGGTTTGGGATGAAGGACGCCAAGCCCGCAAAGACTCCGATGGGGACCGACGGACACACCGACCTCAACAAAGGAGGTAAGTCCGTTGATCAAAAAGCATACCGGTCAATGATAGGTTCTTTGCTTTACTTATGTGCTAGTAGACCGGATATTATGCTTAGCGTGTGCATGTGTGCTAGATTTCAATCCGATCCTAAGGAATGTCACTTAGTGGCGGTGAAGCGAATTCTTAGATATTTAGTTGCTACGCCTTGCTTCGGGCTCTGGTATCCAAAGGGGTCTACCTTTGACTTAGTTGGATACTCAGACTCCGACTATGCTGGATGTAAGGTCGATAGGAAGAGTACATCGGGGACGTGCCAATTCTTAGGAAGGTCCCTGGTGTCATGGAACTCTAAGAAACAAACATCCGTTGCCCTATCCACCGCTGAGGCCGAGTACGTTGCCGCAGGTCAGTGTTGCGCGCAACTACTTTGGATGAGGCAAACCCTCCGGGACTTTGGCTACAATCTGAGCAAAGTCCCACTCCTATGTGACAATGAGAGTGCTATCTGCATGGCGGAGAATCCTGTTGAGCACAGCCGCACAAAGCACATAGACATCCGGCATCACTTTTTGAGAGACCACCAGCAAAAGGGAGATATCGAAGTGTTTCATGTTAGCACCGAGAACCAGCTAGCCGATATCTTCACTAAGCCTCTAGATGAGAAGACCTTTTGCAGGTTGCGTAGTGAGCTAAATGTCTTAGATTCGCGGAACTTGGATTGAATTGTAGCATACATGTGTTTATGCATTTGATCAGGTTCATTCTGCATTTTGTTGCTTATTGTGGTGCTCAAGTTGTACCAACACTCCCTGGACCTCACAAGTCCGTTGCAAAGTGATGCACATGTTTAGGGGGAGATGTGTTACAACTTGACCCTTTGAGACTAACCATTTGCTTGAGTTTGCTTGATTGAGTCTCGAAGGAGGATTGAAAGGGAAAAGGTGGACTTGGACCATGAAAGACTTCCACTGCACTCCGATGAGAGGGTAACTAATTCCAAGTTCATCTCATGAAATCTTATTGCCATTTACTCTCCATTGACGATTTTG
This sequence comes from Zea mays, assembly GCF_902167145.1. Classification (NCBI taxonomy): domain Eukaryota; kingdom Viridiplantae; phylum Streptophyta; class Magnoliopsida; order Poales; family Poaceae; genus Zea; species Zea mays. The sequence goes on along the minus strand of NC_050100.1, from coordinate 164,399,179 downwards.
GTGAGGCAATGGGGTTAAAGGGCCAAGATTGATCCCGTTTTGGTGCTTGATGCCAAAGGGGGAGAAAATAAAGGCCAAAGCAATAAATGGATCAGCTACCACTTGAGAAATTTTGAAAATAGTAGAATAGAGTTTTTGTTTTGTCAAAAGCTTTTATTGTCTCTTATTGTCTCTATTTTCAAAAGTTGGCTTCTTGTGGAGAAGTGTTGATTATGGGAAATAGGGGGAGTTTTTGAAATCTTTGGTCAAATTTCTTTGGAATGACTCTCTTTATGCTTCAACATGTGTGTTTGACTTAGAGATAGAGATTTGAGTTTGATTTGCAAAAACAAACCAAGTGGTGGCAAAGGATGATCCATATATGCCAAAATTGAATAAAACTCAAAGTCAGTTTTTATTTGAAGTGATTTTGCACTTGTTCTAGTTGCTTTATGTTGTGTTGGCATAAATCACCAAAAAGGGGGAGATTGAAAGGGAAATGTGCCCTTGGGCCATTTCTAAGTATTTTGGTGATTGAGTGCAAACACAAGTGCTTAAATGTGAAAATATGCCCATGGATGAACAAAGTGCAAATCACAAGTAAAGGTATGTTTCTAAGCCTTAGTACATTAGTTTTGTGTACTAACATCTTGTCTAAGTGTTAGAAACAGGAGAAAGAAGAAAAGAAAAGAAGTGGAGAGTGGCTGTGTACAGACAAAGGCTGCTTCGGACTGTGGCACCGGACTGTCCGGTGTGCACCGGACAGTGTCCGGTGCGCCAGACCACCACAGAGTAAACCAGCCGCTCTCGGGTTTTTCTCCGGCGACTTCGGCTAAAATTCACCGGACTGTCCGGTGTGCACCGGACTGTCCGGTGAGCCAACGGTTGGCCAGGCCAACGGTCGGCCGCGCGATCGGCGCGCGACACGTGGCCGAGCCAACGGTCGGAAGGAAACACCGGACTGTCCGGTGTGCACCGGACTGTCCGGTGCGCCAGATCTGCAATGGTCGGCAACGGTCGGCTTCGCTTGTTATGGAAACAAATCGGGCACCGGACAGTGTCCGGTGTGCACCGGACTGTTCGGTGCGCCCGACGACAGAAGGCAAGGATAGCCTTCCAGATGTGTTCTCAACGGCTCCTAGCTGCCTTGGGGCTATAAAAGGGACCCCTAGGCGCATGGAGGAGAACACCAAGCATTCCTTGAGCACTCTTGATCACTCACACATCAATCTCGCGCACTTGTTCGACATTCTAGTGATTTGAGCTCCGTTCTAGTGTGCTAGTCTTTTGAGCTCAAGTCTGGGTCTTGTGTGTGCGTATTCGCTGTGATCTTTGTGTCGTGTGTGAGTTGCTAATCCCTCCCTTGCTCTGTGATTCTCTGTGAACATCTTTTGTAAGGGCGAGAGGCTCCAAGTTGTGGAGATTCCTCGCAAACGGGATTGAGAAAAGAAAAGCAAGAACACCGTGGTATTTAAGTTGATCATTGGATCACTTGAGAGGAGTTGAGTGCAACTCTCGTCCGTTGGGACGCCACAACGTGGAGTAGGCAAGTTTTGTACTTGGCCGAACCACGGGATAACCACTGTGTCATCTCTGTGATTGGATTCTTGTGGTTATTGTGTTTTGACTCCTCTCTAGCCACTTGGCATAAACTGTGCTAACGCCTAATCAAGTTTTGTGGCTATAAGTTTAAGTTTTTACAGGATCACCTATTCACCCCCCCCCCTCTAGGTGCTCTCAATGTACTCATCCATCTTTTGAAGCAGCTTCTCCAGAGTCTATGGAGGCTTCCTGGCGAAGTACTGGGCAGTAGGTCCTGGACGAAGCCCCTTGATCATGGCCTCAATGACAATTTCATTGGGCACTGTAGGCGCCTGTGCTCTGAGACGCAAGAACCTTCGGACGTACGCCTGAAGATACTCCTCATGGTCTTGCGTGCATTGAAACAGGGCCTGAGCTGTGACAGGCTTCGTCTGAAAGCCTTGAAAGCTTGTCAGTAGCATATCCTTGAGCTTCTGCCATGAAGTAATAGTCCCTGGCTGAAGAGAAGAATACCATGTTTGGGCCACATTCCGAACTGCCATGACGAAAGATTTGGCCATGACAGTTGCATTGCCTCCATATGAAGATATGGTTGCTTCATAACTCATCAAAAACTACTTCGGATCCGAATGCCCATCATACATAGGGAGCTGAGGTGGCTTGTATGATGGAGGCCATGGGATAGCCTGCAGTTCTGCTGCCAAAGGAGAAGCATCATCAAAGGTAAAGGTATCATGATTAAAATCATCATACCATCCATCATCATTGAATAGGCCTTCTTGATGAAGCTCCCTGTGTTGGGGCCTTCGATCTTGTTCGTCTTGAGCAAGATGGCATACTTCTTCAGTGGCTTCGTCAATCTGCCTTTGAAGATCAGCCAGTCGGCCCATCTTCTCCTTCTTTCGTTGTACCTGCTGATGGATTATCTCCATATTTCTGATCTCCTGGTCCAACTCCTCCTCCTGGAGTGTTGGACTGGTGGCCTTTCTTTTCTGGCTTCGGGCCTATCGAAGAGAGAGGGTCTCCTGATTTGGGTCCAGTGGCTGAAGTGCGGCAGCCCCTGGCGCTGAAGCTTTCTTCGGCGGCATGACGAAGGTCAGTGCTTGCCGAAGGTGGTCGAAAAGGGTTCACCGGAGGTGGGCGCCAATGTTGGGGACTTGTTCTCAAATGCTATAAATTGGGAACAAGGCAACACAAAAACAAGTTATTTGTTAATGCCCTTCGTCCTTCGAAACATTATTTCCCTAAGGATATAATGATCTCCGGATGAAGGTCATGAAGGACATACCTTCATCATCTCAACACATAAATATATACATATTAAGGGCGGATGAAGCATGTAAAACATGAGGGATAATGTGAACAAACATATAACATAATCAAACACATTTCTTATTATATAATCATAAATAAACAAATGAGTGATGACAATACTGAATTACATTTGTACCTTCGGCCTAACAGAAAATGAAAGTACAAGCGTGACGCAAAAATGAGTACAAATCATCGTGAACAGTACGGGAGTACTGCTCATCTATTTATAGGCACAGGACACAGCCCGTGCAAAATTACATCCATGTCATTCATATTTGCTAATGACTTTAAGGTAGTCCACCGAGGTCTAAATAGCCTTTTCCCTTTTAAGTCGGTTCCCTTTTTTGCCGTTATGCCGAAGCTCCCTTGCGCGTTGCTTCGGTGCTGCGTCAACCTTCGTATTGTTCGTGCTTTTCACACTGCGTGGTTCTGATACAAGTCCGAAGTCACCTGTTCATATATTACACTCGAGAAACATTGTTAAATTATTTTTTGAGGACCTTCGGAAGACAAAGACCCCCAACAGCCTGCATCATATTCATGGTCTTGATAACGCTCCCTGCTCGCCACTCATACCCACAACAAACCCTCGCACCAGATCCGTCGCCCGCCTTCGTGAATGCTTCTCCATAACGGGTGAGCATGAGGGGTTAGGGCCCGGTCTGGGTATGTAAACAACAATGATGGTCAGTCCTCATCACTAGCAGCACACACATAAAAAGAATAGTCTAAAACTTTGGAAAATCATGATAAAAAAGAGAGTTGGGTTGGTCGCATCCTCAGATGCCAAATGCTATACTATTTGTCAATTCATTGTCGATCCCTTATATATGTGTGCAGGGTGATTTTAAATACCTACCTCGTGCGGAGAGTAGTGTATGTAACCACGCCCTCACGCCTCCCTAAAACCCTTGTCATTGTTTAATTGCATGCAATGATTCCCATGAAATCGACGTAGCATGGTAGATCAGATTCTTTTGATTTTTTTCCTAGTACTTATGTTATGTTTAGTTTTACAGATTAATGTTTTTATATAAGAATATATGCAAGTATATACTCCCTCGGTTTTTTTAGTTGTCGCTGGATAGTTTAATTTTGTACTATCCAGCGACAACTAAAACGAAACGGAGGTAGTATATACTAGCAACACGAACTGCTCAACACAAGAGATACATAAGAAAGAATTTACATGTCAAAATAGTTTTTATAATCTAATATTTAATGCTAAATTTGTCTTCACGTGTCAATAACGTGTACCAGATTCTTATTATCTTTTTGGTGCTTGTTAAGCTCTTGAACATGTCTACCTAAATAGTATAGTGCAAACCTTAATCATTATTTATCTTTATGTTTGTGTGAGTTTACCCATATGCTGTTGGCTTTTTTGGTGCAGTTATAGAAATTCTTACAACTAGTAATTCCAAAATCAGCATTTTCTAAAACAATGAAATGTGGCAAGCTTGAGTGGCATGCATGAATTTAGCAAGAAACTAGCACAAGCCCAAGGGATACAATTCTTGGCGCCCCTCCACCTCCCGTACATTTTTCTTGGACTTCAACTCCACCTACCGAACATTAGGCATGTGAATTCATCACCATTCGAGGATGAACTACTTGTTATATTACGATGTAACTCGGTGAATGTCATTTGTATTGGTATATTAGACCCCTCCACCAACCTTGCTGACATAGCAACAAGATGACGACTTCGACTTTGTCGATGCGCTCTTCACCAGTGGAGGTAGCGATCATCACTCATCGCAGTTCCCCGATGGTGATCGGCGGTAGTGATCTTGCATTTATGTGTTTTTGTGAGACTTGAGACTTTTGTGTCTTATGACTATGGATGAGACATTATTGTGATGAAATTCCTGAGATTATGGTTGCGGTTGTGATGAAATTGTGATGTGAAATGATATTGTGATGTAATTGATGATATTATGGTTGTCATTGTTCTTATGTGTTTGTGTGTGAGATATTTTATGTGAAAATATGGTGTGATATGGGTATTAATACATTTGTTATGTTGTGGTAGGTGGGGTAAAATGAAAATGAAACACCATTTCTAATGATGGTCAAGTTAACTTTATAAGGGCTATCAAAGTCATAGGAAGTTAGTCGGCTAACTTCCTAGAGGCTACATTAAGCCGTAGAAAGTTAGTGGGCTGACGACGTCTAGCTCCCAAACGGCGTGAACACGCTAACTTCCGAAAGGCACAGTTGGCTCTAGGAAGTTAGCTAAGAGGGCTCTAGGAAGTTAAGCTAACTTTCGACCATATTTTTTGAGAGCTTAACTTCCGACGGGATAGCTTAACTTCTGATGGTTTCGCTAACTTTCGAAAGTTTACGACTAACTTCCTACGACTTAGGCTCAGGAAGTTAAATAGTTTGGTGTAGTGTGAAGAAAGTAGCTAGGTGGGCACTATAATATGCATCCAATTTGAGTCCTAGATCGTAGACACATATAAGGTTATCTCTAGCAGTTTCCCTATCCTACCGTCTATGTCACTCCCTATTACACTGCAAAACACGTCCATATATATCATCCTGGATCTGGAAGAAGATCAAGGCTATGGGTGTTGGTTATGGCTCTCCGGACTTTGGACAAGCTCGTATCTGCCAAGTACAAGTAGTATACATATTTTTTTCCTTTTGTTGCTTTTACGAAGGGTCTGCCGCCACTGCTGTTCTCAACCTTTATTGAAGATGGTTAGCGTTCTGTGCGATTTACTCGACGATTCATTTTTATGTGTTGTTTGTTTTCGTGTAACCATTATATATGCACTAACATTCTTTGAGTAATTTGTGTGTATTATTGTCGCAACGTTTAGTCGTCTCGGCTTTAACGTTCATGAACTGAAAAAGACCGTTGTTCACTGTAAACATATATGCCAGTTATCTGGAATAATAGTAAAAATCATATGTACAGAGAGATAACGAGAGAAAACTACTTGTACGTGGGCGTGGATAGACGCGTTTAGATATGGCGCAGGACAGTACAGGCAACACAGCGGCAAGAAGTATGCTCACGCGTTCTACATGGTTTTGTTTGCGCCCTCAAAACCCTCTCACAAGTCACAAGAGTTGTGTGAGTGTGTGACCCTGCCACTTATACCGTGAGAAGTTAGATTATTATTGTTTCAACCGAAACGCCGAAACGTGGGTGTCATGTTCTTTTATGTTTATATTACGTTGATGTGAATGGAGATAAACCGCACAGGCGAGGTGACCATTAAAACGCACATGTGGATTGCTAGCTACTACTCCAGCTTGTTGCATCCCACTTTCACTCCCTCTGCTAGTTAACAAGTGGCAGCATTACACGCGGTTGAGGGGGCAGCAGCATGCAGGCGAGGCGAAGGCGACGCGCTTTTTTGTCGGCGTGCCGTGGCGCTGCTCCAGTGCTCCGTGCCGTGTGTGTCCCTGCGCAGCGGCAGCCCATGCCATCAAATTGAAACTAGGGGGGCCACAGCCACAGACACAGACACAGGCGGGCGCGGGTGGCCCCCGGGCACTGGTCTCGTCCCAGCCTCGGAGGCGAGCTCGTGGCCGGACAGCTGGCGCTACTATACGAGCTCCTCGACCCCCCCCCCCCCCCCCCACCCCCCCCCACATCCACATGATCCACAACCCCTCCTCGCAGTCGCATTTGCCCACGAGTGGAGTTAGGGTGTGTTTGGTTTGACTTTTGGCTTTGGCTTTTGCCCCCCTAAAAGCCAAAAGCCAACCAAAAAGCTGGATCCAGGAAGTAACTTTTTCTAAAAGCCGACTTTCTTGTAGTGCAAATCTGAAAGCACCCCTGGACCTGCTTTTAGTGGCTTTTCGGATGGAATTGTGAAAACATATATCGAAGAATTTTTAACGACTTTTAGTGGTTTTCACCAAACGGTTTTTAACGATTTTTAGCTTTTTAACAGCTTACAGCCTACAGCGGCTTTTTGCACAGCTCACAGCCCACAGCAACTTTTTTAACAGCCACAGCCCAACCAAACAGACCCTAACTTCTAAGAGTTGAACGGACGCGCCTGGGAGATGCCTTAACTTCCGAGAACAACATTTCTAGCCGTCAGAAGTTTTCTTCATTTCCAAGAGCTCTCTTCCTAGTCGTCGGAAGTTGCCTTTATTTCCGAGAGACAACAATTGTCATCAGAAGTTATTTACTTCGTACGAGTTCTTTAGAAAGCCCTAGAAAGTTAGTTGAATGTAGGAAGTTTTGTTTTTTTGGTGTTGTGTCACATAGGTTTAGAAAAAAATCTGAAGGTGGTCCTTTTCCTCGTTGCTAATTCCACTGCACGTCTGCACCAGAGAAATTTTAATCAGTAACTGAGATGGCAGAAACTATTAACATGTAGTTGAAGAAGTGTGCCATTTATGCTATGCAACATCAAAGCATCAAGTAGAAATTTCAGTTGAAAGTGCACCTTTTGGGTTACCAACAAATCTAAGGAACTATTTAATCCACAAAGAGGTGACATGGAACTAATCAATATGAATGTTGAAGATCAGGGCTCCTATTGAGACTAGCTAGTAGTACTCCATGAGTTAGTAATCTCGAAAAAACCGAGAAATGCACTTTATCTTAGCTAAAAGATCGAGAAATGTATTTTTTATAGTTCGCTCGGTCTCTCGTCTTCCTTCAATTAGCGAGATGATACTATCCGTTGCGTTGCGAGTGGCTTCATGTCATGTTAGACTTTGATGTTTTCTTATGTCTCATGTGGAAGATAAAAACCCACATCACTTGATGAGGCATGACAATAATAAAACCGCGGAACCATAATAACCAGTGTTTTATACGAGATATATGATGCCCAAAGTCAATAATAAAATCACTCGTGTAAGAAAATAAATGTAAATGTGACGCCCAAAATCAATAACAAAATTGGCCATATAATGTAATATAACGTACTCCAGGCAGCAAAGTCCGGGCTCTCGGTCCGACACTTCGAAGTCAGCGGTCCGCGCGCCCAGCTCATGGTATGAATCCATAAGCTGTTTGCGTGTCCGCTCAGCCTCCGTGCGCGTTGCGGCCTCGGCCCTCTCCACACGGCTCTGCAGAGCGCTGAGTCGCTCCTCCAACTGCTCGGCGCGCTCCCTGGCAAGACTGCCCTCCACCCGCGCCAAATTGGTCTCCGCCTGCGCCTTGGCGAGGGCCTCATTGGCCTCCTTCCTCTCCTCCGCCAGTTGGCGCCGGAGGTCAGTCTTCTCCCCCTCCAGCGCGGCCACCTTGTCCGCCAGCTTGCGGCACTTACTGTCGGCGGCCGACTTCTCCCGGACGGCGTCAGCATGTTGCGTCCGAAGTCTCTCAACTTCGGCAGACACAACTGCCGTCAGGGCCCCCGACGACGCACGGTCTGCGAAGTCAGCCGCCTACAAGACACACATAAGACCACAGCCCCGGCGAAGCCTGCAAAAAAAACCGAAGTCTAGCTCAACGTACCTGACTCAGTGCCTCCTTCATCTCCTTCAGCCAGCGGGACACAGCACCCACCTCGTCCCTGACGGCAGCGAGTGCCAGCATCTCGCCGCCGGCACTAAGAGCACCGCCCTTCGCCCTTGGCACCACGGTAGCCGCCGTGGTCGCCGTGGCAGGCGGAACAACAACAAGTTGGCCTTCGTCCGACCCTGCGACGTATCAACAAATTTAAAAAAAAAGAAAAAAATCGAGCCAGCGACTTACCAACAAGATAATCGTCCACACTAATGTCGGTGGCGAAGTCGGCGACGCGCTTGCCCGGCGGCGGCAACTCTCGGGCCGCCTTCGCGGCCTCCGGCACCCTGCTGGACGCCGGTGCAGCCTTCGCAGACTTGGAACCACCGGCGGCAGCCGCAGCCTCCGGCGCCCTGCTGGATGCAGGGACGGCCGACTTTGCCGCCAGTGGCGGCTTGCCTCCGTGGGGGGGCAGTAGCCTTCGCAGCCCCCCGCTGCCTCTTCGGCCTGGCTTCATGAAGCCTGACGACCGCCTGGCGCTTCTGTGCAGCTCCCTGGCGATCCTTGTCCATCACTGCCGACACAACAGCAGCAATATTCTGCCCGTAAGGAAACACTTTTCATTCACGAACCATGCGAGATGTAAAAAGTCTTCGCCGGCCGCGCGGGGGATAGGAACATTCTTAGGCCACCAACCCCCGGTAACCCTCAGCATCCGCGTCGAAGACTCCCGGAGCTCGGGCGAAGACATCCTTCCCCCCGGGGCCGCGCATGTCCTCATCAATTCTCTAGCAAAACCATCGGAAACCCTAAGTCCTCCCATAGCAGTACCTAGTTTCCTCTTCTTAGAGGACGGGGCGGCCGCCGACGCGGGGTCGTCTCCAGACTCTACCACCGGTTTCTTCCCACGACGATCCACATCGTCTTGGCCGGGGTAACCGCCATACGACAGACAATTCAACTCAAAAACCCTGTTCAAGCGGTCATTCGACCCGCGAATATCCCAGCTACGCTGGCCCTCTGTCCTCGGCACGTACCGACCAACGATCCGCACCGCCCCATCCTCCGCCTCACGCACAAAGGCGGCCGGATCGCGGCTATGCAGATCAAGCGCGAAGGCAGGACTTCAAACCAGCTTCCCACCATGGGAAGGCATCTGGCGAGGGCACACTTCGCCCAATGCCCAGCCATGAGCCAAAGGCCATACCCCGTACGCCACAAATTCCTCAACCAAATTGCGCCCGCTGCTTAGGCCGGCGGCGCACCGAAGGGCCCCTTCGTCCGCATCCTCCTCCGCCACTTCAAAAGGCGGGTATGCTGAGTAAAAATGCGAGCACATCTCGGACACAGGGAGCCCCGGATGGTCTTCGACTGTACCCTCCGCGACGTAAAACCAAAACTCATGCCAATTGCCCCACTTGTTGCGGGCGCAAAGAACCAACTCAACTACCTCCATCGTGGTCTTGCCGGTCTTCGACGTAAATGTACAGGACCCAAACTGGGCAACTTCATCTCCAATCATCCTCTTCTGCCAGTGCAGGCAATAGTACTTCGCGAAGACTTCGACTGATGGCTGTCCGCCGTACGAAGTCGTCGCCCAGACATACTTCGACAGAGCCACTACGTCATTTGGAGTCAGCTGATGGATCTGAACATCAAATCTGCGCAGGACTTCTCCAACAAATCGGTGCGCAGGCAGGCGGAGACCAGCGGCGAAGAACGCCTCGAACACAACCAATTTGCCCTCTGGCTCGGGGACTTCCTCCGTCCCCGGGACACGAGCGACTCCGCCGCCAAAGTAACCCAGCCGCTGCATATCTTGCACGCGGACCGACGACATCCGCGACACACCAAAATCCACCGTATCGCCGGCGCGCAACTCCTCCGCCGCCGCAGTACTCAGCCTTTCCTCAGACGGCGCGTCGGCCGGCGGTGTAGCGGCAGCAAAAGAAGAAGAGGTCGGCATCGCTACGTACCATCGACGGCAGCGGGCGGTCTGCTTCACTGGAGCCAGATCTCCGGCGAACAGGAGCAAGGAGGGCAGACGAGCAGCGAGACGGTGGAAAAGGCGGCTAGGGTTTTCACGGAGCGCGGAAAGATAAAGTTTAAAACGCGCCGCCCCCGCCCCCTTTTATACACAGGGCACGGCGCTTCGGGAAACCCGTCGTCCAACAGTACGGTGTCAATCAATAGTCATGTCAAAAACCCCCGCGGAACCACTTCGAGCGAGGGCAGCGTCTCCGCCATCTAGCGACGTTTTCGGCACCAGATGACTTAGTCGAACTGGTCCCTCGGAGGGCAAATGTTGGGGCGAAGGCGAAGACGCCACCCTTCGCTCGAGGCCTTCGCCGTGGTCGTTGGTCCAACGGAGACAAGACAACGGGCAGGGACACCCTTCGCCCCATACGACATCGGACGAAGACCTGTGACGAGGTCATTCCACCGTGCGGCCTCGTCCAGCATGGAGGCCCACGTGTGATCCGGCCCATTGTAACAGGCCCTGCGTGGCCGCTGCGTGTTACGGGCCTAATTTGTAAAGGCATCTCTGTAATTACAGTCTGTAACCCCGCTTTATGGGAATATTCTGGGGACAACCTAGGTGTCTGAGGGCACATGCGTCCTTAACACAAGACGCTGGGCACTCAGATACCTATAAATACCCCCGCACAGTGCCCTTGTGAGGCTAGATTAACAGAGCTAGTGCCATCTTACGCGAGAACCCTGTTTACGTCACTACACACCCCCGTTGGATCCCCTTGCGGCAGAGAGCAAGTTCCAACATCAGGCGATGAACTGCTAGTAGGTGGGCTCGATGTAGTGGAGGAGGTGGTAAATGTGAGCGAGCGCGACCACGTTCGTCGTCGCAACGCACACCAGCATCGCGGCCGTGTACGCCGCCGATGCCCACTGCATCGGGCCCAGCATGGCTCGGCTACCACCACCGGCGCTCCTCTCGAGTCCTGTAGCAGCGCGCGCAGCAGCAGTAGCAGCTAGGTGAGGCGGGGCCGATCAGATGAAGAGACGAAGGGGGAGGCCAGCACAGACAAGCATGCTCTCCTCTACTTGGTTTGGCTTTTGTGTGTGCTGGGTGGACAAGGCTGAGTGGGCGTGAGCGGACGGCGTGGAGGCACCATTAGTCTTACAAGACTAAGGGTGTGTTTGGTTTGACTTTTGGCTTTGGCTTTTGCCCCCCTAAAAGCCAAAAGCCAACCAAAGGGCTGGATCCAGGAAGTAACTTTTTCTAAAAGCCGACTTTCTTGTAGTGCAAATCTGAAAGCACCCCTGGACCTGCTTTTAGTGGCTTTTCGGATGGAATTGTGAAAACATATATCGAAGAATTTTTAACGACTTTTAGTGGTTTTCACCAAACGGGTTTTAACGGTTTTTAGCTTTTTAACAGCTTACAGCCTACAGCGGCTTTTTGCACAGCTCACAGCCCACAGCAACTTTTTTAACAGCCACAGCCCAACCAAACAGACCCTAACTTCTAAGAGTTGAACGGACGCGCCTGGGAGATGCCTTAACTTCCGAGAACAACATTTCTAGCCGTCAGAAGTTTTCTTCATTTCCAAGAGCTCTCTTCCTAGTCTTCGGAAGTTGCCTTTATTTCCGAGAGACAACAATTGTCATCAGAAGTTATTTACTTCGTACGAGTTCTTTAGAAAGCCCTAGAAAGTTAGTTGAATGTAGGAAGTTTTGTTTTTTTGGTGTTGTGTCACATAGGTTTAGAAAAAAATCTGAAGGTGGTCCTTTTCCTCGTTGCTAATTCCACTGCACGTCTGCACCAGAGAAATTTTAATCAGTAACTGAGATGGCAGAAACTATTAACATGTAGTTGAAGAAGTGTGCCATTTATGCTATGCAACATCAAAGCATCAAGTAGAAATTTCAGTTGAAAGTGCACCTTTTGGGTTACCAACAAATCTAAGGAACTATTTAATCCACAAAGAGGTGACATGGAACTAATCAATATGAATGTTGAAGATCAGGGCTCCTATTGAGACTAGCTAGTAGTACTCCATGAGTTAGTAATCTCGAAAAAACCGAGAAATGCACTTTATCTTAGCTAAAAGATCGAGAAATGTATTTTTTATAGTTCGCTCGGTCTCTCGTCTTCCTTCAATTAGCGAGATGATACTATCCGTTGCGTTGCGAGTGGCTTCATGTCATGTTAGACTTTGATGTTTTCTTATGTCTCATGTGGAAGATAAAAACCCACATCACTTGATGAGGCATGACAATAATAAAACCGCGGAACCATAATAACCAGTGTTTTATACGAGATATATGATGCCCAAAGTCAATAATAAAATCACTCGTGTAAGAAAATAAATGTAAATGTGACGCCCAAAATCAATAACAAAATTGGCCATATAATGTAATATAACGTATTTATTATAGCATATGTATCTAGAGTACATGTATTATTGGTGTGGTTTTATTACCTCCAAAGTTGTTTTAAGCTTAAATGTTTAAATTTAACTAATTTCATGGGAAAACATTAATATATGTGGCACTAAATTGATATCACTAGATACACCTAATATATAAATATGTATATATCTTATTTGATTTCATACACCATGTTATTATTTTCTATAAAATTTATTAATTAAGAAAGTTTGACTTTAAGATTTGGGGAAATTAATTTATTTTAGGATATAGATTATAGTTAGAAGCATATAGATTTTGTAATTATATAATTTAATAATAAAATTAAAACTGGTCCAGCTGTCGCGCACACGTCAGCCCAAACCCGGTGGCCCCGCCGCTCGAAACCAAATCAATCACGGGGCTAAACGTGCCCACGCGGGTCCCACTGTCGCATAAACCCGCCGGTTAGGCTCTTCCTTCCTCTGTAACCCACCAGCACACCCATCCGCCAGCCCTCCTGGCCCCATTCCTCTCTCTCCCCTCCCTCCTCTCCACCGCCACCGCTTCATCCCCTTCATCTCCACCTCCTACGAGGCGGCCGCCGCCTCCATGCTCGGCCGCGACCGCAGGGCCTCAGCTCTAGCAGCGTTCAATACTGTAGGCTAGCGGAGAGGTGGGGGATGGCGAAGCCGACGCCGGTGGCCTCGGCAGAGGAGGCGGCGGCGATGCGGCGCCGGCTGAGGCGCCTGGTGGCCGCGGTGGCGGCCGGGAGCGCCGACGCCGAGGCCTTCGACGAGGCTGCAGAGGCGCTCGCCAAGCTCAGGGACGCCGAGCTTGGCCCCCGCAAGGACAGGACCGGCGACGGCCGGGAGAACAAGCGCAGCACGGAGGCCGCCGTGCCGGAGCACTTCCTTTGCCCCATCTCCTCAGAGATCATGAGGGATCCCGTCGTCCTCGCCTCCGGCCAGGTAGTCCACAAATCATAGGCATAGAGGGTATAATAGCAAAGTGTCAACACTTGGGTGGCGAGATTGCAAATATTTCCGCCACATCGCCTTCCCTTGCCTTCTCCGTGGCTTGGTCCTTGCTTTTTGCTCGCTGGGTTTTTTTATTTTACCAGCGTGAAATTGCCGTTTCTCAGCCTGTTGGTAACTGCGACGTTTGTGGAAGCACAAGCTGAGTTTTAGCCTGCCTATTAGTACGATTTTTTAAGAACATAATTGAAGTGCGATTTTATTATTTTCTATAAGTAATAGAGTGATCGACGACGACGGGACGGATTTCGAATTTCCTTTTAGCGCCTATATAATTTACCTACCCTTCCCGGCGCAAGTGCTTTTGATTGCTCCTTCTCTCGTGTCCTCATCCTTCTCTGCGCTAGCGCTGCTGCGACGTCTGAACCTCCACACACAGCTAAATTTATTTTGTGGTGTGCCAGAAGCTTCTGAATTCTGATGATACAGCCACCTGTCCCTTTCGAGCCTCCGACAGTTTTGTTTGTGCTCCCTTTATTTCAGTCTAGATTTTTTTTTCTTCATATCTGCTACTTTATACTCGTGATTCGCCGCTCCCCCGTGATGTGACTGCGGCTGCTGAGCAGTGTTTTAAAAAAATTCCGTCTACTAGTTTTTTACTTTTCCATTTGTTACAACTTTCTCTTTCGGCGATACTGTTGCTTTTGTCGATCGATTATTGGTGGGTTATTATTCTTCAGTCATGAGATAAAATAGACTGTTCTTACTGACGACAGAGTACGATAATTTTCTGTGCTGTTCTTAATTACTCCTATTTAACTACTTGCTAGCTCTAGTAAAATTACGATTCCTGATTGAATAAGTGTTCCATACCTGTTGCTGGAATTGTCGTTGCACAGTTCTCTTTTACTTTTCTCCATGCAAGTAGGATAAATAGAAATGAGCCCATATGGTGATTCTTCCTCTTCGCCACGCAACCGCGTGCGCTTCCGCTCTCTTTCCACGGATGATGTTGCGTACTGCAACACGAGACCCGGATTTTATGGTGCGGGGATTTATTATTACGTGATTTCAGATGGGTGCTGTCACTTTGACCGTCTTACGCCCCTCATGTTGGACAGTGCATGTGACTCGAGTTTATTGCCATGTTCACTTGCCGTTCCCCTGTTCTCAGCATGGACAAATCATGAAAAGATTCAGCTTTTATGGCCTTGGGGTTATGCTTGCATCATTCCGTCAGTATGATGTGAGCACCGCATCAATTGAACCAACCTTTTAGCTATTTTTGGTCCGCTGTATTGATGACTCGTCCTTGTTTGCTAAGACTTTCCGAGCTGTTCTTCTTGGTTCGTGTCACAACTATCTCTTTCCTGGTTTTCCTTGATTCTTGTTTCAATTGCTTGATCGCACCAAGTGAAAGTGTTACATCATTAAAAGTTAATGGAAGGGAGCGAGTCAACATGTAACTGTATATATATTATGCTGAATTAAAAAAAAGTTGTTTTTATATAAATTTGCACAATGGATGAATTATCTTGTAATAATGGAATGGAGAGGGAATAAAGCTGCTCATCACAAAAGTTAACTGGTTTTGGATACTAGAGTTTTATCACCTCAATTGCCTGTCCCTATGGAGATGTGCTGTACCCCATACTATCTCTTCTGTGTTGACTTGGTCCTGCCTTTGTTCGCGTGTCCTGTTCAGAATTTATTCCTACTTTCAGGGAAAGGAAAAGCATGCTATGTTTTCCTACAAACGACGTGACAAGTTTAACTCAAATTTTAATTAGCCTTTAATTCGAATTTTAATTAGCCCTGCACCACCCAGTTGTGTTCAAATAATAAATATGATTGAGGCTTTTGTTTGCAGCGATTTTGCACGAAAATGTTGGTATGACCCTGCCTGACATTTCTCTTAAGGAGAAATAGGTTAATTTAGATTCTTCTTGAATAAAATTGCTGGTATACCAGCTTTATTCATCTTCCTGGCCGAGGGCCTATATTCATCACTGTGCGTCCCATATTCATCATTGTGCCTGAATGGGTGATGTGATTTAACTATATTCTCATTATAACTAACCCCTACTTTGTGTGGTCCCTGATGTTGACGTTGTGTATATATTGACGCATTCATGAATTCTCTTGTTTTGCATGAATCCAAAATGGTGTATTGGCTTAGCATAATGGTTGCGAAAAGTAACAGATCAGTCAATGTGCTTCATACAAGTGTTTACTTCTCTGTGTACTTACACAAAGTCATGTAGTTTATGAGTTATAAAACTGTTTTCATAAGTAATTGCTTTCTTTACTGCTGAATTGTCATAAATTTCTGTGGCATGAGCTTGGCATAACTATTCTACTCCTTGTGCAGACGTATGATCGTCGTTTCATTCAAGAATGGTTAAGCGCTGGAAACCGGACATGCCCACAGACTCAACAAGTCCTTTCGAACACAATTATCACCCCGAACCACCTTGTGAGAAGCATGATCTCACAGTGGTGCACAGACAACGGGATCACTCTGCCACCGGTTGAGAACCAAGATGAAGATCTGGTTACAAACAATGAGCGGGAGACATTTCGTAAACTGTTTGAGAGGATCGTATCGTCGTCGTCAGACCTGTCTGAGCAGAGGGAAGCCATTAAAGAGCTCAGGCTGCGGACTAAGTGCAACAGTTCACTAAGAGCAGCGATAGGAGAGAGACCGGATTCAATCTCGCAGATGATTTCCGTAGCGTCCAGCCCAGAGCTAGAAAACAGTGCAGAAGTTGTGGAGGATACGGTGACAGCTATCCTTAATCTCTCTATCCACGAGAGCAACAAGAAGATCATTGGAGACGACCCACTGGCAGTCCCGTTCCTGATCAAGGCCTTACAGTCAGGAACCATGGAGGCCCGGAGCAACGCCGCCGCCGCCATCTTCAGCCTATCCGCGCTGGACGGCAACAAGGCGAGGATCGGCGAGCTCGGCGCGATGAGGCCGCTGGTGGAGCTCCTCGAGCACGGCAGCACGGCAGCGAGGAAAGACGCGGCCTCGGCCATCTTCAACCTGTGCACGCTGCACGAGAACAAGTCGCGGGCCACCAAGAGCGGGGCCGTCGACGTGACGCTGAGGGCCGTCGCCTGCGCCGGGGACGGCTCTGGCTCCGGCTCGCTGGTGGACGAGTCTCTGGCCGTCCTCGCGCTGCTGTCGGGCGACCACGAGGCGGTGGAGGAGGTCGGCGAGACGGGCGGCGTGGCCTCCATGCTCCACGTCGTGAAGGACGACCCGTGCAAGCGCAACAAGGAGAACGCGGCGGCCGTGCTCTTCGCGGTCTGCGTGTACGACCGCACCAGGCTGCGGGAGGTCGCCGAGCACGAGAAGCTGAACGGGTCCCTGGGCTGGCTCGCGCGGAACGGCACGTCGAGGGCGCGGCGCAAGGCCGCCGGGATCCTCGACAAGATGAAGAGGTCCATGCACCACCCGCACTACTCCTGCTAGTGCTGCCGCCGTGGCTGTGTGTGATCAGGGGGGGAATAAGGGTGGTGTGTGTTGTGTTGGACTGCTCGTTGCTTTCGCGCTGTATATATATATATATATATATATATATATATTTCAGCCTGCGTATATAGCTCTATACTCTTGGTCTCTGTGGTTTGGTACATATATGAGGGTACATTTTTTTTCCGTCTCGCGGAGTAAGTGGTGGTGGTTTCCCCCTCTGGAACGTTCTTGTTCGTCTGAAATTTGCACTTGATATGTTTCTTCAGGGTCTTTGCATGCACATGGTCCTGATGCGTATCTGGTGCCGTATATGGATTTTTATTTTTGTTTGTTTGGTCACATTATATGGGTGGTGTTTCCTGTGGTACCTTTTTTCTGTTGAGATGAGTCAACATTCCCCCGTGCTGCTACAGACGGGTCGCTGAGACGTATGCTTCACGCGTTGTGGAATCAGATACCTAATCTGCTGACTTGTACATATTGCAAGTCCCTTTCAGGTCTTTCTCCGGCTTTCGAGATAACCAGCACTCGGTTGTCTGGGATTGGGCTCATTGTGCATACAGTCGTTTTGTATTATAGACTGTTCCAGAGTGAAGTTTTTTTTTTTTAAAAAAAAGGAGGTGGAGGTGAGATAAGATGAGTAATCTGTTGGGGATAGTATAGGTGCAAAGAGGATATCGAGGAAAAGAAAGGAGTGTGTTATTTGTATTATATGCATTATGGTCTAGTAAATGTATGTATACACATGTTCAGGCATCGTCGTCGCATTGACTATCAGGGCGATCCCTGAGTCACACCGCAGATTCGGCGAAGTCGGCGTCGTAATAACGGACTGTCTTTAAATTGCGTCTCTCTAGAGTGAGAGAGTTTACCTAACACTAACATGCCAACAGGAATGAAGCCACATCTCAAACTGCTGTCCGTTTGTAGCCGTGAAACATACCTTGATTCACACTGTCCTTCATAGCTGGCCCCACTTGTAGACGATGATGTTTCAGAGAAGGGTAGGGATCATGCACTTCATCTTCCTTCTCAGACTGGGGTGCATCGTACGTGCATACCTACGTCTTACATTGCATCATATCGACCCACAGACGTTACAACCGGTATTGATTATGTTGGAGTCGAAACGTTCGGTATCAACTATTATACTCCCTCTGTTTTAAAGTAGTAATCGTTTTAACTTTTAATTAAACGAGTGGCGATATATATATATATATATATATATATATATATATATATATATATATATATATATATATATATATATATATATATATATATATATATATATATATATATATATATATATATATATATATATATATATATATATATATATATATATATATATAGGGTGATGGTAATGGGAGCCCTGGGCTTCCATTAGTATGGGAAGCCCCAGTCAGGTATATCTACGCGCGCTCGATCTGGTTCTGGCTCGAGCGGATTGCAGCGTAAAACGTGACCTAAAACAGCGTAAATGAGTACGAAATTTAGCGTAAATCTTATATCTGTTTTGTAACAGCAAACGGGGCCTAAAATTACGGCGTAAAAATCGCATGCAGCCGATCGTGCGCGGGTTCTGGCTCAGGCGGATTCCAGCGTAAAACGTGAGCTAAAATAGCGTAAATGAGTACGAAATTTAGCGTAATTCCTATATCTGTTTTGTAACAGCAAACGGAGCCTAAAATTACGGCGTAAAAATCGTGTGCACCCGATCGTGCGCGGGTTCTGGATCGGGTGGATTTTAGCGTAAAACGTGAACCAAAACAGCGTAAATGAGTACAAATTTTATCGTAAATCATCGATCTGTTTCGTAACGACAAATGGGTCTCGAATTACGGCATGAAAATCGCCACAGGCGCTGTCTCGGGCGGATTTCGGCATAAAACGTGAACCAAAACAGCGTAAATGAGTATGAATTTTAGCGTAAATCATCAATTGATTTTGTAACGGCAAATGGGGACAAATTACGGCGTAAAAATCGTGCGCGGGTTCTGGCTCGAGCGGATTTAAGTGTAAATCGTGAACCAAAACAGCGTAAATGAGTATAAATTTTAGCGTAAATGGATAGAAATATCAGAAACAGACAAAATAGATGGAAGCGGATCCATGAACTGAAATATAGGTCATAAAATCCTATTGACATTGGCATAAATATGTATACAAAATAGCATAAAAATAGGATCGCCGTCCTGCGGAACCAGCGCCTCGCATCTGGGATGCGCCACCACTTCGTGCCTAGGGGAGGATGCCGTCGTCGCTAGCGCCTAGGGAAATCCGCCGTCGCGACCGCTGGCACATCGCCGTCGTGCGCACCTCATGGGGCTGCAGCCGCGTGCGTGCCCTCGGGATCCGATGCCGCAGCGTGTCCCTAGATTCGCCGTCGCGCCACAGGAATCCGCCATCGCGAGCGTGTCCCCAGATCCGCCGTCGCGCCTCAGGGATCCACCGTCGCGAGCGTGTCCCCAGATCCGTCGTCGCGCCACAGATGCTGGAGCGGCGGTGGCGGTGGCCATCGCAGAGACGGACGGGACAACCGCCGTTGTCACCGGGCCTAGGGTGCGCTGCCGTCGTCCGTCCGCTTCAAGAGCGCCGTCACCGCTTGCTCGCCTGCCTCGGAGCGTCGTTGTCGCTCGTTCCTGGTGGAGCGCCGCCGTCGGTCGCCTGCCTCGAGGTGACACCGCTGCTGGCCCCCAGGATCACCGCCGCTCGCACGCCCTAGAGAACCGTCGCCGCCGCTAAAACCTAATTCCTGGCGGCGTGGGGGTGTTTTTATAGTGGTGGCGTGGGCCGGATCGTGGGCCCGATGCACGTAATATGCGCAGACTATATTTGCATAAACTGATACACACATCAGCATAACTCGTATTATATTTTGGCGTAAGCAGTTAGGTACAATAAGCCAAAAAGGGTCCGGTGCGGTCGCGCACCTGGTCGGTACGTGGTCGGGGCTTCTTATAGTTAAATAGAGCCTAGGGCTCTAAATACATATACTATATATATATAGATTGTATATTAGGAGCCCCCTGGGCTTTCTTTAGTTATTGGAAGCCCAGGCCAGACAGTGCAATCCGGTCGAGCCGGACCAGGTCCAGACGTCTATAAAAGAAAATCCGTAGTGCTAGGGATCAGTTTTTACGCCCCATCTCGATTCATTAGCGACGGTTGCCAGGCCGGCGGTGGCGGCGGTTCCCAGGCCGACGGTGGCGGCCCCCGATCCAGAGGGCGAGCGGCGGCGGCAGCGCCCTTATGCGGTGGCGGTGGTTTCCAGGCCGGCGGTGGTGGCCCCCGATCCAGAGGGCGAGCGGTGGCAGCGCCCTTGTGCGGTGGCGGCGATTCCCAGGCCGGTGGCCGCAACTCCATTACCTCGACGCGCGGTGGCGGAGGTTCCTCGATCCGCAGCGAGGCCCTTGTGCAGGCAAGCGGCGGCGTCCCCGAAGCCCCGAGGAGGTGGCACTTCCAAGGCCGGCGAGCAAGCGACGCCCGTCGACGTGCGAGTAGCGACGGCGACGCATGAGGCGCGATGTTCGAGCGAGCGACGTCACGGAAGGGGCGAGATGCGCGCAGCGATGATCGCGCGTGACATCTCTGATCCGGCGCATTTTTCTTTTCGTTTATTGTGTTTTATGCCTACCACATGTATTATTTACGCTAAAAACTGTATGTTTTTATGCTTTAACACAGAGTTCGTATATCAGTTTACTGCATGCACATTTGAAAGGCAATTCCTTAATTTATGTTGTTCTTAATTTGCGCGCATGCAATGGAAACTCCCACGATTTTGCCATAATTTTTGGATCTGTATAAAAATAGAAACCGCATGCATGCGGCTGCCATGTTTTTCGGATCTGTCATAAAAATAGGATCGTAATAACAACCTACTAAAGCTATCAACCTCTAATTGACTCGGTATTTACGCTTATAATTGAGGGATTTTATGCTCAAAGCTTAAGGTTTTTACGCTCCACCCGGAGATGCGTCCACCAGTGAACAACATGCCAGATTTTTTACGCAGTGTAAGGAATTGCATAAATACCTACACCGTGTAGTATAATTTGTTTCAGTATACATTATAAACTAGTTCTAATGCGTTTAGTTGCATGGCTGTTGGAGGGATCCTATATTTATGAAGGAAATAAAACATTAAATGTGATTTTTTGTTTCTATGCATGCAATTCATTTCCTTTCATTGCATATTCTTTCCATCATAAATTCGTGTGCATGCAGCCTGTAGCAGATTTTTACGCAGTATACCGAATTGCATAATTATCTACACAGTGTAGCATATTTAGTATCAGCATATAGCATAAAATGGTCATTACGAGTTTTAGTTGCATGTCTGTTTCAGCGATCCTAAATTTATGGAGGAAATAAAGCATTTGAAATAGAAACCGCCACACATATCTTTCCTAAATTTACGCGCATGCAAGGGAACGTGATTGACTCATGCATGCATTTTGCCATAATTTTAGGATCTGTATAACCGCATGCATGCGACTGGCATGTTTTTCGGATCTGCCATAAAAATAGGATCGTAATAACAACCTACTAGAGCTATCAACCTCTCACATTGGCTCGGTATATACGTTTATAATTGAGGGATTTTATGCTCAAAACTTAAGGTTATTACGCTCCAACCCGGAGGTGCGTCCACCAGTAAACAACATGCCAGATTTTTTACGCAGTGTAACGAATTGCATAAATACCTACACCATGTAGTATAATTTGTATCAGTATATATCATAAACTAGATTTAATGTGTTTTAGCTGCATGGCTGTTGGAGGGATCTTATATTTATGAAGGAAATAAAACATTAAATACGATTTTTTGTTTCTATGCGTGTAATTCATTTCCTTTCATTGCACATTATTTTTATCATAAATTCGTGTGCATGCAGCTGGTAACAGATTTTTACGCAGTATATCGAATTGCATAATTATTAACACAGTGTAGCATATTTAGTCTCAGTATATATCATAAAATGGTCCTTACGCGTCTAGCTGCATGGCTGTTGCAGCGATCCTAAATTTATGGAGGAAATAAAGGATTTTAAAAACAGAAACTACCGCACATATCTTTCCTAAATTTATGCGCATACATTGGATCGTGTTTGACTCATGCATGCATTCCTTTTTTTGCGCTAACAGACGTGGGGCAGGTGGCGCACCCGACAGCCTGTTTGGGCGCGCTGATTGAACCAGTTTGCAGGGGTGGTCGGCCTGGGCTTCCTTTAACTATTGGAAGCCCAGGGCTCCCGTTATACCTACCCTATATAGGGTGATGGTAATGGGAGCCCTGGGCTTCCATTAGTATGGGAAGCCCCAGTCAGGTATATCTACGCGCGCTCGATCTGGTTCTGGTTCTGGTTCTGGTTCTGGCTCGAGCGGATTGCAGCGTAAAACGTGACCTAAAACAGCGTAAATGAGTACGAAATTTAGCGTAAATCTTATATCTGTTTTGTAACAGCAAACGGGGCCTAAAATTACGGCGTAAAAATCGCATGCAGCCGATCGTGCGCGGGTTCTGGCTCAGGCGGATTCCAGCGTAAAACGTGAGCTAAAATAGCGTAAATGAGTACGAAATTTAGCGTAATTCCTATATCTGTTTTGTAACAGCAAACGGAGCCTAAAATTACGGCGTAAAAATCGTGTGCACCCGATCGTGCGCGGGTTCTGGATCGGGTGGATTTTAGCGTAAAACGTGAACCAAAACAGCGTAAATGAGTACAAATTTTATCGTAAATCATCGATCTGTTTCGTAACGACAAATGGGTCTCGAATTACGGCATGAAAATCGCCACAGGCGCTGTCTCGGGCGGATTTCGGCATAAAACGTGAACCAAAACAGCGTAAATGAGTATGAATTTTAGCGTAAATCATCAATTGATTTCGTAACGGCAAATGGGGACAAATTACGGCGTAAAAATCGTGCGCGGGTTCTGGCTCGAGCGGATTTAAGTGTAAATCGTGAACCAAAACAGCGTAAATGAGTATAAATTTTAGCGTAAATGGATAGAAATATCAGAAACAGACAAAATAGATGGAAGCGGATCCATGAACTGAAATATAGGTCATAAAATCCTATTGACATTGGCATAAATATGTATACAAAATAGCATAAAAATAGGATCGCCGTCCTGCGGAACCAGCGCCTCGCATCTGGGATGCGCCACCACTTCGTGCCTAGGGGAGGATGCCGTCGTCGCTAGCGCCTAGGGAAATCCGCCGTCGCGACCGCTGGCACATCGCCGTCGTGCGCACCTCATGGGGCTGCAGCCGCGTGCGTGCCCTCGGGATCCGATGCCGCAGCGTGTCCCTAGATTCGTCGTCGCGCCACAGGAATCCGCCATCGCGAGCGTGTCCCCAGATCCGCCGTCGCGCCTCAGGGATCCACCGTCGCGAGCGTGTCCCCAGATCCGTCGTCGCGCCACAGATGCTGGAGCGGCGGTGGCGGTGGCCATCGCAGAGACGGACGGGACAACCGCCGTTGTCACCGGGCCTAGGGTGCGCTGCCGTCGTCCGTCCGCTTCAAGAGCGCCGTCACCGCTTGCTCGCCTGCCTCGGAGCGTCGTTGTCGCTCGTTCCTGGTGGAGCGCCGCCGTCGGTCGCCTGCCTCGAGGTGACACCGCTGCTGGCCCCCAGGATCACCGCCGCTCGCACGCCCTAGAGAACCGTCGCCGCCGCTAAAACCTAATTCCTGGCGGCGTGGGGGTGTTTTTATAGTGGTGGCGTGGGCCGGATCGTGGGCCCGATGCACGTAATATGCGCAGACTATATTTGCATAAACTGATACACACATCAGCATAACTCGTATTATATTTTGGCGTAAGCAGTTAGGTACAATAAGCCAAAAAGGGTCCGGTGCGGTCGCGCACCTGGTCGGTACGTGGTCGGGGCTTCTTATAGTTAAATAGAGCCTAGGGCTCTAAATACATATACTATATATATATATATAGATTGTATATTAGGAGCCCCCTGGGCTTCCTTTAGTTATTAGAAGCCCAGGCCAGACAGTGCAATCCGGTCGAGCCGGACCAGGTCCAGACGTCTATAAAAGAAAATCCGTAGTGCTAGGGATCAGTTTTTACGCCCCATCTCGATTCATTAGCGACGGTTGCCAGGCCGGCGGTGGCGGCGGTTCCCAGGCCGACGGTGGCGGTCCCCGATCCAGAGGGCGAGCGGCGGCGGCAGCGCCCTTATGCGGTGGCGGTGGTTTCCAGGCCGGCGGTGGTGGCCCCCGATCCAGAGGGCGAGCGGCGGCAGCGCCCTTGTGCGGTGGCGGCGATTCCCAGGCCGGTGGCCGCAACTCCATTACCTCGACGCGCGGTGGCGGAGGTTCCTCGATCCGCAGCGAGGCCCTTGTGCAGGCAAGCGGCGGCGTCCCCGAAGCCCCGAGGAGGCGGCACTTCCAAGGCCGGCGAGCAAGCGACGCCCGTCGACGTGCGAGTAGCGACAGCGACGCATGAGGCGCGATGTTCGAGCGAGCGACGTCACGGAAGGGGCGAGATGCGCGCAGCGATGATCGCGCGTGACATCTCTGATCCGGCGCATTTTTCTTTTCGTTTATTGTGTTTTATGCCTACCACATGTATTATTTACGCTAAAAACTGTATGTTTTTATGCTTTAACACAGAGTTCGTATATCAGTTTACTGCATGCACATTTGAAAGGCAATTCCTTAATTTATGTTGTTCTTAATTTGCGTGCATGCAATGGAAACTCCCACGATTTTGCCATAATTTTTGGATCTGTATAAAAATAGAAACCGCATGCATGCGGCTGCCATGTTTTTCGGATCTGTCATAAAAATAGGATCGTAATAACAACCTACTAAAGCTATCAACCTCTAATTGACTCGGTATTTACGCTTATAATTGAGGGATTTTATGCTCAAAACTTAAGGTTTTTACGCTCCACCCGGAGATGCGTCCACCAGTGAACAACATGCCAGATTTTTTACGCAGTGTAAGGAATTGCATAAATACCTACACCGTGTAGTATAATTTGTTTCAGTATACATTATAAACTAGTTCTAATGCGTTTAGTTGCATGGCTGTTGGAGGGATCCTATATTTATGAAGGAAATAAAACATTAAATGTGATTTTTTGTTTCTATGCATGCAATTCATTTCCTTTCATTGCATATTCTTTCCATCATAAATTCGTGTGCATGCAGCCTGTAGCAGATTTTTACGCAGTATACCGAATTGCATAATTATCTACACAGTGTAGCATATTTAGTATCAGCATATAGCATAAAATGGTCATTACGAGTTTTAGTTGCATGTCTGTTTCAGCGATCCTAAATTTATGGAGGAAATAAAGCATTTGAAATAGAAACCGCCACACATATCTTTCCTAAATTTACGCGCATGCAAGGGAACGTGATTGACTCATGCATGCATTTTGCCATAATTTTAGGATCTGTATAACCGCATGCATGCGACTGACATGTTTTTTGGATCTGCCATAAAAATAGGATCGTAATAACAACCTACTAGAGCTATCAACCTCTCACATTGGCTCGGTATATACGCTTATAATTGAGGGATTTTATGCTCAAAACTTAAGGTTATTACGCTCCAACCCGGAGGTGCGTCCACCAGTGAACAACATGCCAGATTTTTTACGCAGTGTAACGAATTGCATAAATACCTACACCATGTAGTATAATTTGTATCAGTATATATCATAAACTAGATTTAATGTGTTTTAGCTGCATGGCTGTTGGAGGGATCTTATATTTATGAAGGAAATAAAACATTAAATACGATTTTTTGTTTCTATGCGTGTAATTCATTTCCTTTCATTGCACATTATTTTTATCATAAATTCGTGTGCATGCAGCTGGTAACAGATTTTTACGCAGTATATCAAATTGCATAATTATTAACACAGTGTAGCATATTTAGTCTCAGTATATATCATAAAATGGTCCTTACGCGTCTAGCTGCATGGCTGTTGCAGCGATCCTAAATTTATGGAGGAAATAAAGGATTTTAAAAACAGAAACTACCGCACATATCTTTCCTAAATTTATGCGCATACATTGGATCGTGTTTGACTCATGCATGCATTCCTTTTTTTGCGCTAACAGACGTGGGGCAGGTGGCGCACCCGACAGCCTGTTTGGGCGCGCTGATTGAACCAGTTTGCAGGGGTGGTCGGCCTGGGCTTCCTTTAACTATTGGAAGCCCAGGGCTCCCGTTATACCTACCTATATATATATATATATATATATATATATATATATATATATATATATATATATATATATATATATATATATATATATATATATATATATATATATATATATATATATATATATATATGGTGCGCCGGTGTGCTCCTCACCGCCTCACCGGAGGGCAGCCACCGTGGGGGCCTATCGCAGCAGTGTGCGTGTGCGCCACCACGACGATGGTCGGTCTGTGTGCCGCCGCTTCAGGGGAAGAGAGAGGAAGTGGATAGAGACGGAAGGTAGAGAGATCGGAATGCGTTATGATATCCTCAAAATAACAGCTCGGCGTCGCTCCTCTGACGACCAGAGACCGCATGCTATCGCTAGCTACGCGCCACGCGACAGGTACGCCGCCGATTTCGTCCTTACTCTGTTCGTCGCCGCCACCGTCTACGTGCTTATCCTTTCCCTGTTCGAGGTGGCCTTCCACAAGGTGGTCAGGACGACGACATTGCAGTGGTCAGGACGACGACATTGCAGTGGGCTGTAATCAGATGCAGTTCAGCTATTTTCTGTGCAACTCTAATCTCAAGTAGATCAAGCAACCATGTACATTCCTTGCTTTATCTGATGTCCTAATTTTTTTTTATTTGCTGGAAAGCAAATACACAATCTAAATAATTGCTTTGTTTCCTGGACAGTCCTGTAGGCATTGGATTGTTACACATTATCTATATATTTTTTTCTGATTATCCGTTCCTTATTTTAAGTAGTCCAAATAATGACAATCTGCACATGGTTCTGCTGTCCTTTTGTATACATATAAATATACAGAAATTAGTGGTGAAACTATGCAGGTATCTGTTAGTAGAGGCTGGTGAGTGGTGAGTGGTTACACCCTATTTGCAACATTTATCGGCTCAAAGTAGTACAAGAGTTTGGTGGAACTTCAGACACTCAAATGTCCATTATGTTTACAGTAATATACAGTTGCATCAACTGTTCATTTTTCTCAATTCATAGAGATATTAATGCTGATGTGAATATACTCCAAGTCCCAAGGGACCTTATTCCTTGAAGATACTGTTCAGGATTTGGCTCCTAATGTTGCCCCTGAACAAAATGACACCCAAAAGGGCGAGGAAAACCATGGGAAATCTTACCGAGAAACATCAAAGAAGCTAAGAAAAAAACCAAAACCTGTTGTGCACCGAGTATGCATTTTCATGCTGAATCAGTCCATCTTGCGTGGTACATATCATTGTGGTTAGGGTTTGGTGATTTGCCTAACCTAACATACCACACATGCTTTATTGGCTCGTGCTAATGGAATTCCAGCACTGGACCTACTGGACCTATATAATCTTGGGACAGGAAACTTGTTTTTTGCGGTAGGTACATGTTGATAATATACAGTATCTCATTTTTTGCTTATATATCTTCAGCACAACTGCAGGTTGCTGTGTTGGCTACACTCGCGAACTTGAGAGTTATTGCAACCACTCCATCTAAAGAGGATAACAGGCTTCATGTGAAGTGCATCACCTTCTCTCAACCACCTGTTGGGAATGCTGCTTTGAGAGAGTTATTTTAGATGTACCTAGAATGCTGCACTTGACTGAGCATATGATTATTAGAAATACTATTAGCGCTAATGCTGCTTATCTGGAGAGAGGTAAGTGTTAGAGGGTTGATGCTATCAAAATTGTCCCTCTATCCCCTTGGTTTCCTTTTGTTGTTATGTTCACAAAAGAGGGTGGCAAGACTACTTCAAATCCTACTGTATTCAATCCCCAGCTTACTTTCACCACTACAATGCTCAGACACCTGAAACATCTTTTATAAATAAAAATGGCGTGAAATATGAAGAAACTATGAAGGCAAGTGCAGAAAGGCCAAAAAAGGAATAACGGGGAACAACTTGGCATTGGTCCAGTGCAAAGTGACTGCTCGCTTCGGATTAAAGCCGGTTGTTTAGACTGTTGCAACTGTAATCTATAGAGACAAAAATATTATAGAAGTAGTAGAAGTCCGTACGAATTGAAGCCAAGCGAACATGCTAAGGCTTTCAAAACTTGTTCCCTTGGAGGAGGTGCCGAAAGGCTTAAGTGTAATTAAAAAACATCCAAATGTTTTTGGGAAGACACCATCACAATTGTATACGTAGTTATTTGCAGTCAAAGGTTGATGAATCAGAATAACAACCTCGATCTCTTGAGATTCAAGGAAGTTCACAAAGAATTGCTATTACCCCTTTATCTGATAAATGTGGAGGGAACACTGGAGATATTAGTAGGAGTGAAAAAATAAATGCATATGAAGCAGGGGTTTGTAAACGCTGGAGCAGGGTACCTTCGTATGTGCCATTTGGTAAGGTTAGTAACATAAACTTTTATTAACTATACTCTTTTTTTTTGCGGGCGGTAGCTCTTGTTATTAATTAGAACTATTTACTTTTTGTATTAAAGAAGATGAAAGAGTAGAAATCCTGAGTAGTGACTAGTGAGTGCACACCCACAACCTTAATTCTTAGTGTACATATGCGCCGTTGCTGGCACCTTTTTGGGGCGCCAATCACTCAACAAGAACCAGCGGCGGTGCTCTCTGGTCAGGCGCGGACGGTCCGCGGCACAGGGCCAGACGGTCCGCGACCTGGCACGAGGCTAGGGTTCCCTGCCTGACGGCCGGATAGTCCGCGCCCTAGGGCCGGACGGTCCGCGACCTGGCGATAGGGTCGTCTTCCTCCTCCTTGCTGGAATCTAGATCTCATCCCCTAGGGGGGAAGATCTTAAGGTGCTCTGGGTCGGCAGGTCACCCGGGGCGTCCCCAAACAACGTGGAGTCGCCTAGGAATTAAGAGATCAATTCGAGGAAGAGGTCTTGGATGGACAACTAGATCTTGCCCCCCGGGAGGGGTGAGATCCTAGGGTTGTCTTGGGATCGGCAGGCCACCCAAGACGGATCTAGACGACGTAGAGTCGAATAGAGGTGGAGGTGGATATGTGAAAGACTACAACTAGAACTATGCTACATCTACTCCTAGGGCAGGAAAAGTAAATAAGGTAATTGGTTCGATTGGAATGTGTTCGGGGGTTCTCAATCGGCCGTACCCCTTTATATTTATAGGGGAGGAGGTCTGGACCTTTTCCTAAGAGATAGCCAACAAACTCCCACGTGATTAGATGGATAACCACGCACGAGATAAGGATAATCATCCGAGTTAATCTAATCTCGGGACACGCGGACCGTCCGGGCTCATGGGCCAGACCGTCCGCTCATTTTGGTGTCCAACATATGTCCCCCTGCCTTTTGGTGGAGCTTGGCGAACCAAAAGCATCAGCGAAAACTTCGGAAACAATTGACCTGATGAGGTTTTGTTCCCAAAGTAAGGACTCAGCTCGATGCAAGTCATCGGCTCTTGCGATCAGATAATATAAATACTTGATGGGACTTTAATGCACAGAGGCCGTTTCGGATCGCATCCTCTTCGGCCATGTCTACCTGATCAACCTGTCAATAGGCAAAAACTTGTGGTGCCCCCAGCCCAAATAAGCAAACGGATTGGGCCAGTAATACGAATTCATCGCCGTACCACCCCACACATGAGCAAGACAACACATCGGCGATGGATAGAACGGGACGCACCATGCTATCCCTGGAGGAGGATGACAAGGCGATCTTGGTTGTGCTACCCTTTGGGTCCGTTTAGTCGGCTTTTGCTTTCGCACAGGTCGCCCTTTTGACTTCGTTTGTTTTAATGGCCGGTTGTGTGGAACGGCCTTCTTCATATATTTGGCAAGCAACTGACCAAAAGTAGGGCCGACTCTACTGAGTCGTCCAGACGTCTTAGTAGTGTTTTGTTTCCTAACACTTGTGTTGGAACGTTGTGGTCCGATGGTCTGAGGTTGCTGCTTCTGACCATCTGCGGACCGTCCGGCCATCATAGCCGGACTGTCCGCGCCTGTCTCGGACTGTTCGGCCTTAGTACCCGGATCGTTCGGCGTACGCAGGACAGGTGACCGTGATCGGGTGTCCGATCGTGCTTGCCCCCCGGTGCCTCCGGTCTTTCTTTTGTCCGGAGCCTTCAGAGTAACCATTCTGCGTGACATATTTGGTGTGCGAGGATCACCAATGACGATATTTTTATTTTTACTTTTATCGGCCGCACAAGGCCGAATTATGATCTTTTTGCTCGTTGGCTCTAATGTGGTGACAGGAATAGGTGGCCTGTCAATTTTCACCTCTTTTTGAAACCTCAACCAGCCTTCGTTTATAGCCGATTGTATTTGCCGACGGAAGAGGAAACAATCATTGGTGTTATGGAGAAAGGATTCATGCCATTTGCAATAAACACGCCCTTTTAATTGTTCAACCGGAGGAATTACATGTGACAATTTAATATTACCATGCTTAAGCAACTCATCAAATATTTTATCACATTTAGTAATATTAAATGTGAACTTAACCTTTTCCTTTTGTGTCGAGTGCGGGTGAGAGCGAACAGAAGGTTTGGCCTTAGTGGGCCAAACAAGCTCAGGGACGTGTGACTTTTTTGGTTCTTGGGGCTTGGGTGGCCGGTTATATTTATGTCGGCCTTCCGCACTAGGCGGATCACAGGTGACTTCTGGTGCTCCGGACGGTCTGACCTGTGCAGTCGGACGGTCTGTGGATGGATCGGACGGTCCGGTACTATCCTCGGACTGTCCGGTCACGTCAGGCAACACCTGTGACCCTTGTGGTGGGCTCCGTGTAACTCCGGACTGTCCGGTGTAGGGTGCCGGACGGTCTGATGGAGGGCCGGACGGTCCGCGATTGTGTGCGGACAGTCCGGCCATGCTCAGAGTTGACTCACCGTTTAGCGAAGATGGTGGTGACAGTCGTCCTGGATATGAGTCCATCGGCATACCAGAATATGGCTGGGGAAACCCATTTGTTGCCGATGTGTTTGGCGCAATTGTTTTGGCGCCTAATTTATGTGATAAAAAACTAGGCATGTGCGTTTTTCCTAATGCATGCGCCATCCTTTCTATATCCTCTGTGATACTTTTAATCCGATTATCAAAAGAAATTTTAATAAATGGAATATCATCGGCTGACCTGGCATCACCTATCGTGGGGAGCTGTTGCAGCACGGCTGACATGTACACGGCGTTTATCTCCCTCTCTTGGACGGTCTTCTGGTGGCAATCTACCCTGAAGTGCGAGAGGAACCACTTATCCGCCACCTTGAACACCTGCTCTGTTTGTCGCTGGGCCTCCTCGTCTATTTTCTTCATGTCATCTTTTAATCTTTCATGCTCAGCAGCCGATAAATTAGTCAGCCAAGTGTTGCTGTTTGGAGAAGCACTGTTGAGATCTTTAGAATCGGCCATGTAAGCCTGATTTTGTAGATCTGCAACCTCGTCCCCAGCGGAGTCGCCAAAAAGTATGTTGGCACCTTTTTGGGGCGCCAATCACTCAACAAGAACCAGCGGCGGTGCTCTCTGGTCAGGCGCGGACGGTCCGCGGCACAGGGCCAGACGGTCCGCGACCTAGCACGAGGCTAGGGTTCCCTGCCTGACGGCCGGACAGTCCGCGCCCTAGGGCCGGACGGTCCGCGACCTGGCGATAGGGTCGTCTTCCTCCTCCTTGCTGGAATCTAGATCTCGTCCCCTAGGGGGGAAGATCTTAAGGTGCTCTGGGTCGGCAGGTCACCCGGGGCGTCCCCAGACAACGTGGAGTCGCCTAGGAATTAAGAGATCAATTCGAGGAAGAGGTCTTGGATGGACAACTAGATCTTGCCCCCCGGGAGGGGTGAGATCCTAGGGTTGTCTTGGGATCGGCAGGCCACCCAAGACGGATCTAGACGACGTAGAGTCGAATAGGGGTGGAGGTGGATATGTGAAAGACTACAACTAGAACTATGCTACATCTACTCCTAGGGCAGGAAAAGTAAATAAGGTAATTGGTTCGATTGGAATGTGTTCGGGGGTTCTCAATCAGCCGTACCCCTTTATATTTATAGGGGAGGAGGTCTGGACCTTTTCCTAAGAGATAGCCAACAAACTCCCACGTGATTAGATGGATAACCACGCACGAGATAAGGATAATCATCCGAGTTAATCTAATCTCGGGACACGCGGACCGTCCGGGCTCATGGGCCGGACCGTCCGCTCATTTTGGTGTCCAACAGCCGTGATGAAAATAAATTCAACCGCAACAAAGCTGAATCACTAAGTGCTACGGCAAGAGGGAGAGCAGGCCATTTGTTGCCTCACTATGCTGCAAAGGGGCGGACCCAGGATGAAATAGGAGTGAGGGCACATTTACAACAACCAACACTAAAATGTCAGAGCGAGGGCATTTAAATTAGACCGAGCATAGGACCTAATAGTGAAAATCTGGACTGTATTACTTGTAACCGAGAAATGAGCGGGGGCCTGTGCCCTCACTGGGCTACACATAGGTCCGCCCCTGGCTGCAACACCAGTCATCAAAGGACAAATCTCCAAGTGAAGGAGGCAAAACTTGGAGACCAAAACGATGCAAGAGACTAAA
Source organism: Zea mays (assembly GCF_902167145.1). Classification (NCBI taxonomy): domain Eukaryota; kingdom Viridiplantae; phylum Streptophyta; class Magnoliopsida; order Poales; family Poaceae; genus Zea; species Zea mays. The sequence goes on along the minus strand of NC_050100.1, from coordinate 164,366,355 downwards.
CCAAAACTCTTTCTCAAAGACGGTTTGTAGCTCCTATCTTAACATGATACCCACTGCCACTTTGTTCTGGATTGGAATTCTCGTTTCAGTAAGGGAGATTTACATATTTGCACACACCTTATCTATGAAGCACAGAGTCATCTAATTGGTTATTTCATAATTAAGGCTTGTGTCAGTTTGGCTAGCGGGTAGTATTATCGTAGAATACTTTCTATGTTTACTTGTTGCATTTGATTGGTTGGTTACAGTGTACAAGATTTACTCGAGTGTTATATCTGTAAATATTCCATACTTTAATTGAAGGTCTTTGTATACAGATATTCCACGATAATAGAGGCTCTACCATCAGCCACTTTGTACTCACCAAATGTAGAACTGCAAGTCTGCAACCTGCATTACAAAAAAAATGTGGATTCTTGTTGGAGATCCACTAAGGCCCTGTTCGGTTTTTAGGGATTGGAGCCCCGGATTGATTCCTAGTCGGATTATTTCTCTAATTTATATAGATTTTGATGAGCTGGAACGAATCCTGGTTTATTCCTGTACAACCGAACAGGCCCTAAAGCAGCCTCCAAATTACACTAGTGAGGATTTCATGGTTCCTGTGATGATATATAGGTGTTGATTCAACCCTGAACTTTGGAATCGAGTCATTTTTTGAAGATAAAGATTGCTGGCTTGCTGCAAGGGTTTGAGTGGATTTCTCATATACGGGACCAGTGATTTTGTATCTGTATGTAAAGAGGTTTATGTTAGGACTCGGAGATTGCATTTGCTTGGATTAGAGGTATCCCCATGTATTTGGGGTATTGTTATAATGTATGTCCCTTTACCTCTGTTCCATGGAAATGTTACATATCAGATATAATTGTCTGATGTAGGGGGCAGGCAAAACGTCCCTGCTCAAAGAAATGTTAGGACAAGTTAAATAAAGAAATAGTGGTGTTCTTGAATGCATACATGTTGATTTGCATGGCAAGGGAATATGAAGTGGATTGTGCTACATAGTTTCGACAACAGTAAACTTGCAGGTACTGTTGCTGCCTTTTTTTTCTCTTATTCTGTTCTGTCAAGACTCAAGAATCAACGATTGTTTTTTGATGCAGTAACCATTTTAAAATGGTGGCACTTGTTTTCATTTTTTCACAATGAAGTTATGTGCTGATATAACTGAAACTGTATTGTCTTCTAGATTTTATACAGCTGCGTTGTGCTTGCCTGCACTACCCAGGAGTGTAGCATGGAAAATATAGTAGAGTTGTGTGACATGAAACTAGAGATGTGTGAATTAGAAAACCATCTGTAAAAAAAACTATGCTTTGCTCCACTTTTTACCACTCAATGCCTACTTTTTTCTTTCTTTCATCACCAGAGTCTTTTTATCTAGCATGGTCCTGATTCTACTGGAGTTTTCGTTGTCTCTGAAATATGTAATTGATCGATATTGTTATTGGTTTCCGCGGTTCATAGAAGAGCTGAATAGATACATGGAGAATAGTTTGTTGCTAGTTTGTCATGTTCGGGCGCGTCTACACGAGGCGCCACAGGACTCGTGATGTACGTCGAGCGTAGGAACGGGAAGCGCGACACGCAAGGGACGTACAGGGAGCAAACACAATCAGTGGCTAGGAGGAAAAGTAGGATTTGTTATTATCTGTTAGTTCCTAAAATAGGGGAGTTTGTTCAGTAATTTAGTTGGGCCATAGGCCATATATACCGTGAGACCGGATGGTGGAAATTAATTAAGAATATTGTCATCCCTATTCTATCTTCTTCCTCTCTACCCAAAGCCGGCGATCAGGGCAACACAGCCTGATCGACGAGGACGGCTAGGGGGCATAACCCAGCCGGCGACAACGGACCACGACTACGATCTCCGTAGTCGGGGACCTGCTCACTTGGGCATTACAGCCCTTGACAACCTGGTATCGCGATCCAGGGCTTCCTCCTCACGCCGCTCTCCGATTCTGCCATCAGCCGCCACACCACCCTCACCGCCAGCCACCACGCCGTCTTCGCCTACTTCCTCCGCGGCATCATACTCCGTCGAGATGGGCGACTCCGATGAACTCAAAACCACCGTGGCTGCATTAGCTGCCATCGTGAAGTCATTGCAGTCCACTGCCGAGGCCAATACCAGGGCGATCGCAGATCTGGTGGCCCAGCAGACGACGTCTTCCAACAACAGCAGGCCGCCCTTCGGCGAACCCCACACTGATCGTCCCCCACGATTCCAGAAATTGGACTTTCCCCGCTTCGATGGCAAGTCCGATCCGATGCTCTTCATCAACAAATGCGAATCATATTTCCGTCAACAACGCATCATGGCCGAAGAACGGGTGTGGATGGCCTCCTATAACCTGGAGGACGTGGCACAACTATGGTACATGCAACTCCAGGAGGATGAGCATGGCACGCCAACATGGGAGCGTTTCAAGGAGATGCTGAATCTACGGTTCGGGCCACCACTGCGGTCCGCCCCCTTGTTCGAGCTCGCCGAGTGTCGTCGCACGGGGACCGTCGAGGAATTCTCCAATCGGTTCCAAGCTCTATTGCCTCGCGCCGGGCACCTCAGCGACGAACAGAGGGTCCAACTCTACACGGGTGGCCTGCTTCCGCCTCTCAGTCATCAAGTGCGGGTACACAATCCAGCGTCTCTGGCAGCGACCATGAGTCTGGCACGCCAGCTGGAGCTCGTCGAGTTGGACCGGCTGAGCCAGGCGTCTTCCAAGGCGGCACCGCGTGCTATACTGCCAATACCATCACAACGTCCAGCGCCGTTCCCAGCGATCACGTTGCCCACGCCCCCGGGGCCCCCTGCGAAGCCACTCGCGCTCCCTGCGCCACCTGTTCCGGGAGTGGGCAGCCAAGTAAAACGCCTGTCCACGGAGGAGCAGGCCGAACGTCGTCGACTTGGGCTCTGTTACAACTGTGATCAGCCTTATACACGAGGCCACAACCGGGTTTGCCGCCGGATATTTTATATCGGTGGCGTGGAGTTTGCTGAGGAGGAAACGACGGACGAGGCCCCCGTGTTCTCTTTACACGCGGTCGTCGGTGCACCGGCTAGCAGCACCATCCAGCTGTGTGTACGGGTGGGCGCTGCGGACTTCATCGCACTCGTCGACACGGGATCCACGCACAACTTCATTGGAGAAGAGGCCGCACGGCGCGCAGGCCTACCCATCGAGCCGTACCCGCGTCTCACGGCCACGGTGGCAAACGGGGAGCGCATCGCTTGCCCGGGCGTCATTCGGCAGGCAGCGGTCCTCATCGACAATCGCGCCTTCAACGTCGACCTGTACGTCATGCCCTTAGCAGGCTACGACGTGGTGTTGGGCACGCACTGGATGGCCACCTTGGGTGACATCGTGTGGAACATGGCCGCCCGCACCATGACATTCAAGCAGGCCGGCCAGGACATCTGTTGGCATGGCGTCGCGACACCAACCACGCCGCATCTACACGTCGCCGAGACAACTGAGCCCTTGCTGCAAGGGGTGCTCTCATCGTTCTCCGACGTCTTCGCCGAGCCGACCAATCTACCACGAGACCGCAGCCGCACCCACCGCATTGTGCTCAAGCCGGGCGCTGGTCCTGTGGCCGTCCGGCCCTATCGGTATCCAGCTGCTCACAAGGACGAGTTGGAAAGACAATGTTCCGCCATGATCGAGCAGGGCATTGTGCGGCGCAGTGACTCGGCATTCTCCTCGCCGGTCCTCCTCGTCAAGAAGGCCGATGGTTCGTGGCGGTTCTGCGTGGACTACCGCGCTCTCAACGCGCTCACGATCAAGGACGCTTTTCCAATACCGGTCGTCGACGAGCTGTTGGACGAACTCCATGGTGCCAAGTTCTTCTCCAAGCTCGACTTGCGTTCCGGGTACCATCAGGTGCGCATGCGGCCGGACGACATCCATAAGACGGCGTTCCGCACCCATGACGGACTATATGAGTTCCTCGTCATGCCATTCGGCCTCTGCAACGCCCCGGCCACATTTCAAGCACTCATGAACGACGTATTGCGGCCTTTCCTTCGTCAATTTGTACTTGTTTTCTTTGATGACATCCTCATATACAGCAAGTCTTGGGCGGATCACCTTCGCCATCTCCGCGCGGTCCTCCGCACGCTGCGCCAGCACGTCCTCTTCGTCAAGCGTTCTAAGTGTGCGTTCGGGGTTTCCTCCGTCGCGTACCTGGGACACACCATATCAGTGGAGGGCGTGGCCATGGATACCGCCAAGGTGCAGGCCATCCAGGACTGGCCGGTACCTCGCTCGGCGCGCGCAGTGCGCGGCTTCCTCGGCCTCGCGGGATACTACCGAAAATTCATCCACAACTACGGCATCATCGCGGCGCCACTTACTGTCCTCCTCAAGAAGGAGGGATTTGCGTGGGATGACAAGGCGGCCTCGGCCTTTACCGCGCTCAAGGACGCCGTCACAACGGCACCGGTGCTTGCCATGCCGGACTTCGCCAAGCCGTTCGTCGTCGAGTGCGACGCGTCGTCCCACGGGTTTGGTGCCGTCCTCATTCAGGAGGGACATCCCGTGGCATTCTTCAGCCGACCTGTGGCGCCCCGGCACCGAGCATTGGCGGCCTACGAGCGCGAGCTCATCGGCTTGGTGCAGGCGGTGCGCCACTGGCGGCCGTACCTATGGGGCCGCCGCTTCAGCGTCAAGACGGACCACTACAGTTTGAAGTATTTGCTGGACCAGCGCCTAGCCACCATTCCCCAACATCATTGGGTCGGCAAGCTGCTGGGCTTCGATTTCTCCGTTGAATACAAGCCAGGCGCAACAAATGCTGTCGCGGATGCTTTGTCCAGGCGTGACACAATAGAGGGAGAGCTGCTCGCCATGTCCACTCCACGGTTTGACTTCATCGACCAACTCCGGCAGGCCCAGCTCGAGGATCCGACCCTCGTAGCTCTCCATACTGCGATCACTTCAGGGGACCGAGCAGCACCCTGGTCCATCGTCGACGGCATGGTGCAATTCGCGGGGCGCCTGTACATTCCTCCTACCTCCCCGCTATTACAGGAGATCTTGGGGGCAGTCCATGAGGATGGTCATGAGGGTGTCCAACGTACCCTCCACCGGCTCCGACGTGATTTTCATTTTCCTCAAATGAAGCAATTGGTGCAAGAGAAAGTACGTCAATGCAGTGTCTGTCAACGCTACAAGTCGGAGCATGTGCACCCAGCAGGGCTCCTCCTACCGCTCCCAGTGCCCAATGGAGTGTGGACGGATATTGCGCTTGATTTTGTGGAGGCTCTTCCCCGTGTCCGTGGCAAGTCAGTGATTCTCACTGTGGTGGATCGGTTCAGCAAATATTGTCATTTCATTCCATTGGCACACCCTTATTCAGCTGAATCAGATGCCCAGGCCTTCTTCAACGACATCGTTCGTCTTCACGGTGTCCCCCAATCCATGGTCTCCGATCGTGACACGGTTTTCACATCCATTTTCTGGCAAGAACTCATGCGCTTGATGGGCACTAAGCTGCGGATGACAACATCATTTCATCCTCAGTCTGATGGGCAGTCCGAGTCGGCCAACCGCGTCATCCTCATGTATCTACGCTGTCTTACGGGGGACAGACCGCGGGATTGGCTCAGATGGCTGCCGTGGGCGGAGTATCTGTTCAATACGGCCTATCAAACTTCGCTGAAAGATACTCCGTTCAGAGTGGTTTATGGGCGCGATCCGCCGACCATCCGGTCATACGAGCCGGGAGACACCAGGGTGCCAGCCGTCGCAAAGAATATGGAGGAACGCGCAGAATTTTTGGCAGACATGCGCCATCGCCTGGAACAAGCTCAAACATTTCAGAAGCGGCACTATGACCGTGGGCACCGACCGATTCACTATAAGGTGGGCGATTGGGCGCTGCTTCGTCTACGACAACGTGCTGCATCATCCCTTCCACAAGCGGTCAGTGGCAAGCTCAAGCCGCGGTTCTTCGGGCCATACCGCGTCGTCGAACTCATCAACGAAGTTGCAGTACGTCTGGAGCTTCCACCTCGTGCCCGCATCCACAATGTCTTTCATGTCGGGCTCTTGAAGAAGTTCCAGGGCACGCCGCCTAGCGAGCCGCCACAACTTCCCTTACTGCATCATGGCGCCATCGACCCAGAACCTGAGCGTGTTGTTCGCTACCGGCTCGCTCGCGGGGTCCCTCAAGCCCTCATCCAGTGGAAGGGAGCTTCGTCGGCGTCAGCCACCTGGGAGGACGTCGGGCCGCTACGCGCCAAGTTCCCTCAGTTCCAGCTCGAGGACGAGCTGGTTCTCGACGGGGAGGGAGATGTCATGTTCGGGCGCGTCTACACGAGGCGCCACAGGACTCGTGATGTACGTCGAGCGCAGGAACGGGAAGCGCGACACGCAAGGGACGTACAGGGAGCAAACACAATCAGTGGCTAGGAGGAAAAGTAGGATTTGTTATTATCTGTTAGTTCCTAAAATAGGGGAGTTTGTTCAGTAATTTAGTTGGGCCATAGGCCATATATACCGTGAGACCGGATGGTGGAAATTAATTAAGAATATTGTCATCCCTATTCTATCTTCTTCCTCTCTACCCAAAGCCGGCGATCAGGGCAACACAGCCTGATCGACGAGGACGGCTAGGGGGCATAACCCAGCCGGCGACAACGGACCACGACTACGATCTCCGTAGTCGGGGACCTGCTCACTTGGGCATTACAGCCCTTGACATAGTTCTTGTCCAGTGAATTTCTTTATGATCACCTAAGGTTTTTTTTCTCTATACCCTGAATATCTAACCACTAGGAGTTATTATTGGACTTGTCTTCTACCAGAAGCTACGTTTGGAGGTTAAGCATTCCTTGGATTCTTGCAATAACCAACAAATTCTCTGTTAGTGCGCATGAGCAGAACACATTGGTCAGCTCATCTGTGGAAGCATATCAAGCTTCTCCTGAGATGACCAAAGTTGTCGATTGCAGCGGATCAGATCAGCTGCTGGGAAGTTGGGAAACAAGGATACTGCAAACGGATCTGCTCATCTTCCTGTGAACTTTGCAATGTCACTATTTCAGAGGAAGGACTTCGTCAACTTGTACAGTTGTACATCAAGCACTCCTCAACAATGAAGAACCAGCATTTGAGGTACATTTCTCTATTCTGTTTGTTTGGGGAGGGGGGCAGGGAAAATTTTTAACTTCATATATGAACGCGAGCGTCTTAGAAACTTCAAGGCTCGGCAGTAACCCTGAACACTGCATGATGAACAGGAGCTTGCTCGTGAGAGATTGTTGCAGGAACTGGCGAGAGAGAAAGCAGCGTCCCTGCAAGTGAAGCAGAAGCCCACGAAAACAGATGGCTCTGTTTACAGCTGCTGCTGTAGGTGCATATCCGGGTGCGGGCCTTGGAATTGTGATGGCTGTGGTAATGGGGGCAGCATCAGCCCTTCGAAAGCCGTGATTCATGTCTTCTTTTGATTCTTGATTTATTTCTTCATTTTAGTTTGTCTGAACAAAAAGCATAAGTGTAGGCAAGAAAAAAAAAATGAAAATTTAGGGCAGATTCCACCATGCTGATACCGTAGTGTCACATTTTGGCTGTGTATAGAATGCAGGCTAGGCCTTTTTTTTGCTGATCTGAAGTTTGTTGTGTTACTAGAGTGGGGCGTGGCTTGGATATGATCAACTTTACGTTTTAATTTCATTAGCATATCTATGACTACTAGCCAATTTACCATCTATTTATATTATATATGTTGGGGTTGTGCTTCGGTGCGCCGAAGGTCTCACACGAAGAAACAGCTTCGGCTGAAGTCGTCTCCAAGAGATGGCCGAAGGTCCCTTTTCATGGAGCTTCGGCGTTTTAAACCGACATAGAGATAGAATGACCTTTTTATACATATAGGTCTGAGTCAATGCTGTAAACTTTCGCAAGGGACATAATTGTAATTTGTCACAGGCTGCGACCTGTGCCTATAAATAGATGAACAGTACCTCTGTACTGTTCACGTGAACCTGTCATTTGCTTTCGCATCACGCTTGTACTTCTGCCTTCCGCAGGACCGAAGGTACATTTGTAAATCAAAGTCATTTATATTCATTAATACAAGTAGAGATAATTCTATGACAATATTTAAATGTTTATTTCATATTCTATGATTTATGTGAATGCTTCATTCTTCGTTGTTGTGCTTACGAAGGTATGTCCTTCGTAACCTTCGTCCGAGATGCTTTATATCCCGAAGGGATATATCGTTATGGAGGACGAAGGACCTTAACACTTAACATTTTTTGTGTTGCCTTGTTCTTAATTTTTAGCATTTGAGAACAAGTCCCCAACATTGGCGCCCACCTCCGGTCAACTCACTTCCACCTTTCTGAGCTGATGGCTTCGTTCAACACTCAAGCTGGAGCTGCTTCGGCTTCGAAGCTGGTGCTCCCGATAACAGGCGGTTCTTGCTCAGAGCCAGCTAACAAAAAGCAGAAGAAGGAGGCTCAGAGAAGGGTGCAGCATGTTGGAGTGCAGGGACCCTTTATTAAGTCAAAATGGTCTCACATTCCAATTACCTTCTCTCAGGAAGATCTTCAGCTCAAGGACTATCCTCACAATGATGCTATGGTCATTTCTTGTGTGATCAAAGGGTTTCTGGTTCACAATGTCCTAGTTGACACAGGCAGTGCAGCTGACATTATATTTGCCAAAGCCTTCAGACAGATGCAGGAGCCTGAAGACAAGATTCATGATGCTACGCACCCTCTTTGTGGCTTCGGAGGGCGGCAGATTGTGGCACTCGGGAAGATTACCATGCCGGTAACCTTCGGATTTGTTAATAACACAAGGACTGAGCAAATTGTGTTTGATATTGTTGACATGGAATACCCCTACAACGCCATCATTGGTCGTGGTACCCTAAATGCTTTTGAAGCAATTCTTCACCCAGCTTATCTCTGCATAAAGATACCTTCGGACCAAGGGCCTATTGCTATTCATGGGAGTCAGGAAGCTGCCAGAAGGGCCGAAGGAAGCTGGACTGATTCCAAGGCAATTCATAATATAGATGGAGTTGAAGCTTGTGAACAGTACAAGTTCAGGAGGGAAAAAGCAGCTTCGGCTGATCAGCCGAAGCCCATGCTGCTGTGTGAGGATATAGCAGAGCAGAAGGTGCTATTGGGCTCACAATTATCTGAAGATCAAGAGAAAACCTTGATAAGGTTTCTATTCAACAATAAAGATGTTTTTGCATGGTCAGCCAATGATCTTTGTGGAGTGAATCGGGATGTTATTGAACATTCGCTCAATGTTGACCCATCCTTCAGACCCCGCAAGCAGAGGCTTCGGAAAATGTCTGATGACAAGGCCGAAGGGGCTCGCAACGAAGTAAAAAGACTCCTAAGTGCAGGAGTTATCAGAGAAGTGAAGTATCCAGAATGGCTAGCTAACACTGTTATGGTGAAGAAGGCCAATGGAAAGTGGAGAATGTGTATTGATTTCACAGATCTCAACAAGGCTTGTCCGAAGGATGAGTTCCCGCTGCCACGGATAGACTCTTTAGTTGATGCAGCAGCTTCTTCGGAACTCATGAGTCTCCTGGATTGTTACTCAGGCTATCATCAAATCTGGATGAAAAAGGAGGATGAGCCGAAGACTAGTTTCATAACCCCAAGTGGTACATATTGCTATCTTCGGATGCCTGAGGGGCTTAAGAATGCAGGAGGGAGTTTCAGCAGGATGACTGCGAAGGTTCTCCAATCTCAGATAGGCAGAAATGTGTTGACCTATGTTGATGACATTATTGTAAAAAGCACGAAGCAAGAAGACCATATTGCTGATCTGCAGGAGACCTTCGCCAGCTTCAGACAAGCTGGTCTGAAGCTGAATCCAGAAAAATGTGTCTTCGGAGTGAAGAAGGGTAAGTTCCTTGGATGCTTGGTTTCAACAAAGGGAATTGAAGCTAACCCAAATAAAATCGAAGCTATACTTCGAATGGAGCCACCAACCACAAGAAAGGGGGCCCAAAGATTGACAGGAAGACTGGCTTCTCTTAACAGATTTATATCCAGATCAGCGGAAAGAAATTTACCCTTCTTCGAGGTGCTAAAATCAGCTGAAGTCTTTCAATGGGGCCCAGCTCAACAAAAAGCTTTCGAAGAACTCAAGCAATACCTGATAGATCTAACAACATTAACTCCACCAATGCCAGGGGCTCCTCTATTGTTGTATGTGGCAGCTTCGCACTCAGCAGTAAGTGCGGCACTTGTGCAGGAGAAGTTTGATGGACAAATCAAGAAGCAGGTCCCAGTATATTTTGTATCTGAGGTCCTTAGTGTCTCAAAGAAAAATTATACAGAACTGGAGAAGGTGTTGTATGCTATTCTAATGGCATCCAGGAAGCTTCGGCATTATTTTCAGGCATATAATATTATTGTTCCTTCTTCGCAGCCGTTGAAAGATATCATGAGAAATAAAGAAGCTACTGGCCGAATTGGAAAATGGGCTGCGGAGCTTAATGAATTTTACATTGATTATGTGCACAGATCCTCGATTCAGTCTCAAACATTGGCAGATTTCATTGCCGACTGGACGCCAGGGGCTCAGGGCGAAGAAGCGAATAAAGATGCCGAAGCTTGGACAGTGTTTTGTGATGGCTCCTGGGGAACCTTCGGAGCAGGAGCAGCTGCTGTTTTGGTTTCACCGTCCAAGGTTAAAACTTGCTACGCAGCAAGACTGGATTTCAGCTGCACAAATAATATTGCTGAGTACGAAGCCCTGCTCCTGGGTCTTCGGAAACTAAAGGCGATGGGGATCAGGAGGGCGATCCTTAAAACTGATTCTCAGATTGTTTCGGGTCATATTGACAAAAGTTGCAAGGCTAAAGACCCGAAGCTTGAAAAATACCTAGACACAGTCCGAAGGATCGAAGCTTCCTTCGAAGGATTCTCTGTTAAGAATATCCCTCGAGGGCAAAATGAACATGCTGATTTGTTAGCCAGGTCTGCAGCACAGGGGCTGCCGCTACCTTCGGATGTATTCTTTGAAACAATAAAGGCACCTTCGGTGGAGTTACTTGAAAGAGCAGTTCTTACTATTTCCCCTGTGTACAGTGAAGATTGGAGAACTGAAATAATTTCTTACCTTCAGGGCAACTTCCTATCAGATGACGAAGCTTATAATAAAAGAATAGAGGCAAGAGCTCGCCCGTATATCATTATAGAAGGGGAGTTATACAAGCATGGAGTTTGTGCCCCGCTGCTCAAGTGCTTGTCTAGAGCCGAAGGTATAGAGTTGATGAAGGAGATACATGCAGGCCTTTGTGGATCCCACATCGGATCCAGGCCGTTACTTGGAAAAGTGTTCCGTCAAGGATTTTATTGGCCGAAGGCAGCTTCGGATGCAGCTGAGTTAGTTCAAAAGTGCGAAGGTTGTCAGAAATGTGCAAGAGATCAAAAACAACCTTCGTCTTTGACACAGCTAATACAACCCATCTGGCCATTGCAAAGGTGGGGCCTCGATCTGCTGGGCCCATTACCACCGGCTCAGGGCAATCTGAAATATGTTGTAGTTGCTGTGGAATATTTTTCCAAGTGGATTGAGGCGAAGCCATTAGCTACAATAACTTCGGCCACCGTCCAAAAATTTTTCTGGCAGAATATTGTCTGTCGCTTCGGAGTGCCGAAGGCTATAACTGTAGATAATGGAACACAATTTGACTCCGAAGAATTCAGAAATTTTTGTGATCAAATTGGCACGAAGATCCACTTTGCGTCAGTCAGGCACCCGGAGTCAAATGGGCTTGTTGAAAGGGCCAACGGCATCATAATGACAGGAATAATGAAGCTAATCTTCAATCAACCAAGGGGAAAGTGGCCAGATCAGCTTACCAAAGTGGTATGGAGCCATAACACAACAGCATCAAGATCTACAGGCTTTACCCCATTTAAGTTGTTATTTGGCGACGAAGCAATAACCCCGGAAGAGGCCAAAGCTGGATCAATAAGAGTGGTAGCTTCGGCAGAATCAGGTCCCGAAGATACTTGTCTCGTGGAAAAAGATGCCTTAGAAGGGATCAGGCTCCAGGCCGTGGAGAATATCAATAAGTACCAGGCTGAAACAGTTAAATGGCGAGATAGAAAGGTCCGGCTAAAAAATATTGAGCCAGGACACTTGGTGCTTCGGAGAGTGGCCAATCCAGATACAGTGGGCAAATTGCAACTGAAATGGGAAGGGCCTTTCTTAGTAGCATCTTCGTCAAGGCCTGGTTCGTACAGACTGAAGGACATGGATGGCAATGAAATTCCAAGATCTTGGAATGCGGATGAGCTTCGGCGGTTTTATGTATAACTCGATGTAATTTTGACTTTTCTTTTCTTTTTCATGGCACCCTTTTCCTTTCTAAAGGGGGAGAAAGGTTTTTAATGGGGCCATCACATGTAATTTTTCTTTTTAGTTTTATAAGAGCAAAATCCCCCAAAGATGTACATGTAAAAGCTGAGAGCGCACCATCGAGTGCCGAAACTGAAAAAGAGAAAAAGCTCCGAAGACGTCCCTAAGGGGATGCAGAGCTTACAGCGAAAAGTCAACGCTGATTCCGCCGAAAGTAAAAGGCGAAGAAGCTCCAAAGTCGTTCCTAAGGGAATGCAGAGCTTATACCGTCTAAGTAAAGGACGAAGAAGCTCCAAAGACGTCCCTAGGGGGATGCAGAGCTTACAGCGAAAAGTCAACGCTGATACTGCCTAAGTAAAAGGCAAAGATGCTCCAAAGTCGTTCCTAAGGGAATGCAGAGCTGACGTGTGTTTGCTCCTAAGAAAATGATGGATGAGTGTGGCTTCGGACATACGCTTCGGACATTCATTTGCACATTGCATCATGGCATTTGCATGCATAAGCATTCATTCATAGCATTTGTGTTCTTAAATGGTTGCTTCGGCACAGAGAAAAGTTTCGGATAAATGGTTTGTTATGTAAAAGAAAGGTTTCGAAGAAGTGGTTTTTTATGAATCGTTGTATATAAGAGTAGCAGTCTTTTATGTTTTGTAAAAGCTTCGGCAGAAGGAAGAAGTAGTCTTTTATGTCTTGCTATGTAAAAGCTTCGGCAGAAAGAAGAAGTAGTCTTTTATGTCTTGCTATGTAAAAGCTTCGGCAGAAAGAAGAAGTAGTCTTTTATGTCTTGCTATGTAAAAGCTTCGGCAGAAAGAAGAAGTAATTTTTTATGTTTTGCTATGTGAAGAAAAGCTTTGGCAAAAAGAGGAAGCAACCGTTTAGGCTTCGTTGTGTACGAAAAGAAGGGAAGGTGTTTTTTCGCCTTCGGCTCAAAATACTGATTTCGTCCACATCAAAGCGACTCAATCGAAGGGTAAGGATATATTACAAGGTATGTACAAAGTTCCTTGAGAACAGTTCAATTGTATTTACAAAACTTGTTGCAAAAGTATCCTGAGTTTTTTCCTATAGTACATTTCTACTGATCTTCATTAAGCTTCAGCTTCGGCGACAGTTTCGGCGACATAACTTAGGCATCATCTTCACCTTCGTCATCCTACATAAATCAAGGAATCGTGAGTAAAAATCAAGTGCAAAGAAAAAGGTAAGTACGAAGTATTATCTCTTACTGGTTCAAGATGGCTTCGTGCTTCATCTCCAGCCTTCTCCCGCCCGCCTTTTGTCCATATCATTTTTATAAATCTGTTGGAGATACTTCGGGCAAGGTCAGGCATATCATCCAGGATTGATGGAGATAAGGCGAAGTTGGGCCTGTTAACAACTTTTCCATGTTCACAGCCAGCCTTCATGAAGGCTGCAGCAGTCCCTCGAGAAGCTACCCAGGCACAGAAATCACCATGCCCAGCTATGACTTCGTCGAGCTCGTCAATTTCCCCCTCAATGTGTTCGAAGGTTTGTGGTAGGTCTTCAGCTGAGGGGGTAAATTTTTCGCTGCTAGCTCCAACCGAATGAAAAATCTTTCTTAGTCGCTGAATGCACTTGTTGCTAAATTCTAGGCATTTTTCTTGAAGATTTGTCAGTAGTTTTCTCAAATCCGAATTTTGCTGAGCTTCGGCTTCAAGTTTTGCATTGAGATCTTGTTTTTCTTGCTCGAACTGCTCAGACTGGCGGAGAAGCTTCGTGTTCAGTTCTAATATTTTTGCTTCAGCTTCCGCCAGTAAACCTTCGGCTGCCTGGAGTTCGAAGTTCTTTTTCTCAAAAGCATCTGATTGTTCCTTTATTTTGTTTTCCAAATTTTCAATTATAACTTCATGCTTTTTATCTTCAAGATCCTGCTGCATTTGCAAGGCCTTGCTCAATAGCATACTCTACACAAACACAACCTTCATCAGACATGTTCTTGTTAGGAGCAATAAAAGTTAGGGGACAAGTCATTTACCTTGAAGTTGGAGTAAAACAAACTACCAACGACATGCTGTCGTCGGTAGCGGCTGATATCTGCTTCTAGCTTCGGAAATCCAATACTCTTGGACAGAGTACTAATAACTCTGGCCCCTGTTTGGTCCCGAATACACTTTAACTTCTCATCATCAACACCTCCGAAGAGGAGTGCCCCAGGTTTGTATCCGCAGGATTGGGCATACTCTTTAAGCTCTTCTATTTCAGCTTTTGTTAGATGTTCTCCAACTAAGTTTTGAAACGCGAAGGTTTCGTTTTTTGAAGCTTCGTCAGCAATTTCTTTTCCTTTCTTTGACGCTACGGTCACAGTTTCTCCGACAGCAGTAGCAGCTTCTTCTGCAGCCATGTCTAGCAGCATTTGGTCAATATGTTCAATTGTGCTCTCTAAATTAAAATCTTCAGCTGAGGTAACTTCGGCGGCTGCGGCCTCCGAAGGTGCAATTTCAATATCTGCTCCCTCTGCAGCCGCTCGTGTTTTTTGGGCCGAAGCTCTCGGCGGCGTTTTGTCAATTACCTCTGTCACGGTAATGATTCTTTGTTTCTTCGCCTTGATTGTTTTCCTTGATTTCTCGGGCTCCTTGTCCTTCTGAAAAAACTTTGTCAGTTGAGGACCTAGTGGACTTAGCTTCGCAGGTAAGGATTCAGTCATTACCTTCAAAATTTCCCCAACAACAGCAGCAGAAGGCGATGCGGGGGTTTCTTCTGCTTCGGATATTTGTTGCTTCGGAGAAGAAGTTTTCTTTTTCTTTTGAATTTTCTTCTTTATTGGTTCTTTTTCACCTTCATCTAAGGCTTCAGTTGCTCTTTTCCTTTTTTGGCCCTTGGCACCTTTGTTCAGATCTTCGTAGTCTGGATATTCGAAGCCCAGGGCGTCCAATACTCGATTCAGCCTTCGTTTTGGACGGCTGCCGAAGGCTGCAGTCATCAATTGATCCTCTTTCTTGGAATAATTACCAAGTATTTCGTTGCACATCACTTCAATCGTATCTAGCCACTCTTGGCAAGGAGTTTTAAAGAATTTCTTAAATTTGAAGTAGTAAGGCAAGCGTACAAGTTCACCCTTTTTCTTTTCCCCCTCCAGCTTCGGCATTTCCCATTCTTTTACACTAGGGAAAACTTTGAAAGCCAAGAATTCCTGGACCAGGTCCCTTGTACTGATATTTTCTGCAATTATTTTGAATTCATACATTGCTTTTTGAGTTGGACCCTCTGGTAACATGTGGCACTGGGGGCGGGTTTCTCCGAAGGTCAGTTCCAGTGGGCTTTGCACAAGCTTCTCTTTATCATCATCAACCTTAACATAGAACCATTCCGATTTCCACCCTGCTGCCCATTTGCTTCGGTAGCTAATCACAGGACACTTTGTAGTTTTCCGATAAGCAAAATTATAGCAACCAAAGTTGTCATGTAATCCATCCTTTCTAGCCTTTGTCTGATAGTGCAGTTCATGAACTCGGCAAAAGCTGTCTGCAAACGGTTCCACCGCCTGGCTTCGGAGTGCCCAAATATAAACACTAAGCCTAACGATAGCGTTAGGGGTTAGCTGGTGAAAATAGATTCCAAAATTATTCAATATCTCTGCAATAATCCCGTGAAGGGGGAATCTCAACCCAGCCTTTAAGAAGCTTTTAAAAATAACAATTTCATCTTTCTCCGGCTTTGGGGTAGTCTCTTCTCCTCCGAAGCGTAGTAGCTTCTTTTGATTTTCAGTAAAATAGCCTGACTTTACCATCTTGGACAAGTCAGCCTTCGAAACAGTAGATTTCCCGAAGTCCAAATGGCTGGGTTTGCTTGGTGTGGCAAGATGATAATCATCTTCGGAGTTTGTTTCCTCAGCTTCTTCTCCTTCTGCTTCAGCGATTGCTTGTTCTGCATCATCAATAGGAATCTTTTCCGAAATCACTAGCCCGGACCGTTGCATGGCTTCGGAGATAGGGACGGTCTCCGAAGCTTCAGTTTCCTCCCCCTCGCGTTCAATCCTAGCAGTAGAACGGATTCTGGCCATTTAACTATGAACTTGTGAAACTTTAATACTTTTTTCTCCGAAGCAGGTTTCAAGATGGAGCTTCGTTCAATTCTGACAAACAAGCTTCGGCGATGGTTAAAAATTTTGGCAGCAAAACAGTGCAAATAGCAATGAATGCTGTGGTAACTTCACAACTACTTGTCAGTTTATATAGTGCTGCAGGTAAGAAGGCGAAGCGGCGGAATTGTTACACCAGGCGCGCAGCAACTTGTACCCGCTGCGCAGTGGACCGCAAGGATCAAACAGTAACTCTGCAAGGTGGGACCGACACGCGCTCGGAAGTCGGATCGTTTCTCCGCAACGAGCTCAGGGAAGGTGTTTTTTGGACCTTCGGCTTCCCGAAGCTGAAGAGGCTTTTTTCACGGGTCAAGCTCGTCACGAAGAACGATCTAGCACCGCGAAAGGGGCTACTGTTGGGGTTGTGCTTCGGTGCGCCGAAGGTCTCACACGAAGAAACAGCTTCGGCTGAAGTCGTCTCCAAGAGATGGCCGAAGGTCCCTTTTCATGGAGCTTCGGCGTTTTAAACCGACATAGAGATAGAATGACCTTTTTATACATATAGGTCTGAGTCAATGCTGTAAACTTTCGCAAGGGACATAATTGTAATTTGTCACAGGCTGCGACCTGTGCCTATAAATAGATGAACAGTACCTCTGTACTGTTCACGTGAACCTGTCATTTGCTTTCGCATCACGCTTGTACTTCTGCCTTCCGCAGGACCGAAGGTACATTTGTAAATCAAAGTCATTTATATTCATTAATACAAGTAGAGATAATTCTATGACAATATTTAAATGTTTATTTCATATTCTATGATTTATGTGAATGCTTCATTCTTCGTTGTTGTGCTTACGAAGGTATGTCCTTCGTAACCTTCGTCCGAGATGCTTTATATCCCGAAGGGATATATCGTTATGGAGGACGAAGGACCTTAACACTTAACATTTTTTGTGTTGCCTTGTTCTTAATTTTTAGCATTTGAGAACAAGTCCCCAACAATATACCCTTATCTAACAACAACAGCGAAGCCTGCAAGGGATGGGATATGCTAGTTGAAAACCAACAAAAGTCATAAATCAAGGATCACACACATTGATAATTTTTTATGCATTTCTATTTAAGGCTAAATCCTTAAGTATCGCCCTTCTCTAAGATTATCTTCTCTAAGATTATCTTTAGTAGCTTACTCATCATATCTTTCATCTCATTTTCTATCTCGTGTCTTACGTTTTTGCTTAGATTCATCGTTATGTTTCACCTTTGGCAAGGAAGACATCGATTGTTTTTGTTGGTGTGGATCTTATGGAGACTCTCCACTTATATCTCTCACCATCTATGCTTAGTTTATCCCTCGTGCTCTTATCTTGGAAGAGTCTCTCATTATATTTGTGCGTTGTTCTTAGCCTAGATCTATTCTCGTAGTTGGTCTGGTTCAAAGTGGTTCAACCAGCCTCAATAGCAGTTGAACCGGCCTGCACAATTGAACTGTTCATTTGGCATTATTTTGATGTTTATGGTGAAAATTTCAGATTTAACCTATTTACCTCCTCTAGCCTACTTTCACTATCTCATTTACGCAATACCTACATTATATATAGAAAACCTAGCGTTGCACACGAGAGATCGTCACCACCTCGTTTCCACACCAGCAACAACTTTGACCACCAACACCGCCTACAGCCTCATGCCCTCAAGCTAGACTCACGTTGCTTAATCATCTTCTAAGCGGAGAGGGTACAAACAGAGACCCTAAGAACTATTTTGGAAACAAGGTAAGATAAACACATGGAGAGTTTCTCTCCCATGAAGAACTAGATGTCTTATACAAATGATATCCTTTAAAATTCATCACCCTGAGAAATGGCATGGATCTTAAGGGGATTTAAGTTTGCAAGCTAGCTGAAAGTCGCCTAGAGGGGGTGAATAGGCGAAACCTAAAATTTATAAACTTAAGCACACACTAAAGTCGGGGGTTAGCGTTAGAATTAAATTCAAGTTCGAAGAGAGGGGAAAACAAATCAAACAAGAATCAAGGCGAGTGAACACAGTGGTTTGTTTTACCGAGGTTCGGTTCCAAAGAACCTAGTCCCCGTTGAGGAGGTCACAAAGACCAGATCTATTTCAACTCTTTCCCTCTCTCAAACAGTCACTTAGACCGAGTGAGCCTTCTTCCTTAATCTCACGGGTCACTAAGACCCCGCAAGGACCACCACACACTTGGTGTCTCTTGCCTCGCTTACAAAGCACTTGAGATTAAGAATGGGAAAAGAAAAAAGGTCAAGCCAAACAACAAGAGCAACAAAGAACACAAAAACACCCTCTCTCAAGTCCCTAATGGAATTGAGTTGATTTGGAGGCTTAGAGAGGATTCAATCTATTTGATGTGTCTTGGAGTGGAGTCTTTTGCTCTTGTATTGAATGAGATGTTTGGAATGCTTGGATTGATATGAATGAGGTGGTTGGGGGTATTTATAGCCCCAACCACTTTCATAGCCGTTGGTGAAGGCTGCTGGCGATGGGCGCACCGGACAGTCCGGTGCGCCGCCACGTCACCTAACCGTTAGGGTTCTGAGCTGGTCGACCGTTGGAGCTTTTGTCTTCAAGCTGCTCCGGACAGTCCGGTGCCACACCGGACAGTCCGATGCCCCTCTGACTTCGCTGCTCTGATTTCTGTGCGGCACTATCCTGCACTGTTCATCCTATCAGTCGACTGTGGCGCACAGGGAGTTGTTGCTCCGTTGGCTCACCGGACAGTTCGGTGGCACATCGGACAGTCCGGTGAATTATAGCGGAGCGCGCCCTGGAATTCCCGAGAGTGGCTGGTTTGGAGTTGTATGGGCATGGTGCACCGAACACTGTCTGGTGGCCCACCGGATAGTCCGGTGCGCCAATTTTCAGCACACTCAAGTCCTTTTGCTCCAATAATATTGTGTCCCTAACTTGGTTCTTTTCTTGGTTTGTGTTGAACCTTATGCACCTGTAATAGATGAATTCTAGACAAACTAGTTAGTCCATGTGTTTGTGTTGATCATCAACCACCAAAATTAATTATAGGAAATGGTTAACCCGATTTCCCTTTCAATCTCCCCCTTTTTGGTGATTGATGCCAACACAAACCAAAGCAAATATAAAGTGCAAAAATGTAACTAGTTTGCATTTAGAATGTGCATAGGTTACTTGGAGTTAAACAAATTGAAAATCTCACTAAGTATGAATGGATTGATTTTCTTTTATTTAACATTTTGGACCACTTTTGCACCACTTATTTTGTTTTTGCAAATCCCTTTTTTGGAAAATCTTTTCAAAATCTTTTTTGCAAATAGTCAAAGGTATAGGAATAATATTGCAATAAGCATTTTTATGAGTTGAAATTTCTCCCCCTATTTCAAATGCTTTTCCTTTGACTAAATAAAAACTCCCCTTGAATGAAATTCTCCTCTTAGCTTTCAAGAGGATTTTGAGATAGATATCAATTTGAAATTTTACTTTCATAAATCAAGTGAAACATAGATACCAATTGATACCAGATACTTCATTTCGAATTTTTTTGAAATGGTGGTGTGGTCCTTTTGCTTTGGGCTAAATATTTTCTCCCCCTTTGGCATCAAGCGCCAAAACGGAGAACTTGAGAGCCCTTTAATACTTTCTCCCCCATTGGTAAAAAAAATATGAGCGAAAGATTATACCATTTGAGAGTTTGTGGAGTATCGACAAAGGGTAAAAGATACTGTTAGTGTTGAGTGGAAGCATTGTCTTTACCGAATACTCCATTTCCCTTTCAATCTAAGACTAATACAAGATATACTCATGGAAGTAGATTATTCTTAGTCTTGGAACAAGAAAAATAAGAAATATGCATTTGTACCAAATGAAAGAGACATGATCAAAGGTATATAAATAAGCTATGTGTGCAATGTTTCAATCAAAGTTCTGAGAATCAAGTATATTTAGCTCATTTCTAAGTTTGCTAAAGGTCTTCTCATCTAGTAGCTTGGTAAAGATATCGGCTAATTGGTTGTGAGTGTTAACATAAGCAATTTCGATATCCCCTTTTGTTGGTGATCTCTCAGAAAGTGATACCAGATGTCTATGTGCTTAGTATGGCTGTGTTCAACGGGATTATCTGCCATTCGGATTGCACTCTCATTATCACATAGGAGAGGGACTTTGCTCAACTTGTAGCCATAGTCCCTAAAGGTTTGCCTCATCCAAAGTAATTGCGCACAACAATGGCATGTGACAATGTACTCGGTTTCGGCGGTGGAAAGAGATACAGAGTTTTGTTTCTTTGAAGCCCAAGACACCAGGGATCTCCCCAGAATCTGACAAGTCCCTGATGTGCTCTTCCTATCAATTTTACACCCTGTCCAATCGGCATCGGAATATCCTATCAAGTCAAAAGTGTATCCCTTGGGGTACCCAAGCCCAAACTTAGGAGTGTAAACTAAATATCTCATGATTCTTTTCACGGCCCTAAGGTGAACTTCCTTAGGATTTGCTTGGAACCTTGCACACATGCATACAAAGAGCATAATATCCGGTCAAGATGCACATAAGTAGAGTAAAGATCCTATCATCTACCGGTCAAGAGAGCATAATTTTACACCATGCACATAAGTAGCAGTAGCAGCAACAGAGTAGTAGTAGTAGTAGCAGTAGCACGCAGCAACAGCAGCAGTAGCACGTAGCAGCAGCAGCAACAGTAGTAGTAGTAGTAGTAGCAGCATCAGCAGCAGCAGTAGTAGTAGTAGCAGTAGGAGTAGCAGTAGCAGTAGCAGTAGCAGCAGCAGCAGTAGTAGCTTTCATTGCTTGGTTCTGTCAGGCAAGAGGTGACCCGTGTGGTGTCCCGCGCATCGTCGACCTTGGAGGGCAGTCTTCCATGCAAAGATGCTGATCTGAGTTACCCAACTCCCATGGAGGTGGCAGAGGGGCCTTCAGCCTTAGAAGTGTCTGCTGCAGAAAACCCAGCACCCGAGGGTGGCGCTGGCAGTTACCCAGCCCCCGAGGGTGTTGTCGGTAGCGACCCAGCCCCTGTGGGTAGTGCTAGCGGTTTTCCAGCCCCCAAGGGTGTTCAAGCATGCTCTCTCTCTAATGCTTCCATGGATGTTCACATCGGGTCATCCCCAATCCAGTCCGAGGAGGTGATGGCAGCACGTGCTTCTACGGTCTTAACTGGCTGAGTCGCCTTAGATGTCGGCGAGTCAGACACCAGGAGCCTGCTGTCTGCTAGTGGGGTTGAGGTCACCCCGGGTAGTGTTCTCGAGATTGTTCCTGTTGATCTTCCCTCGTCAAGCCATGCTCCAGCTCCTCCTGCCTTGGGCCTTCCACTATTCCTTTCCAATCTCCAGGTGAGTTAGTCTTTTGCTTTATATTGTTTGTACTAGCGAATTATTTTTCTTCTGCTCATCTGTCTATGACCACATGATTTTGTTGACGGAGTATCCACCCAGTTGAGGTCTTGCGGTGTTGTTGTTCCCGAACAAGCATTATCTCTGATCCAGTGGAATCCTTTGCTGCTCCAGAAAAAAATAGATGATTTAAGGGCGTCGAATGCTAGTTAGTGAGCTTACAGTTTCTCTAGCTGCTTTAATCAATCAACTTATCTTTAATCACACATTCCCTTTCAGCTGCATTATCAGGTATGGCTCAACAATGCTCTGACCTTGAGGAGAAGTATTCTCAGAGTCAGGCCGACTTAGCTCAAACTTCTGGCTTTCTGGACAGTGCACGCTCTCTGAATGCCCAGCTTGATTCTAAAAAGATGGCACATGAGGTAAACTTCCCTGGCTGACCCTGCTCTGTTATTATTGCTTTAGTGCTAAATGTTGTTTTCTGTTTGCAGGAGGAGAAACAAGCACTTGTTGCCTCTCGTGACAAACTTGACATGCTATACCGTGATGCCAACAACTCCTTGACCATCCTGGAGAGGAGCCACTGCTTCACCATGTCTGACCTAGACCATTATCGCCATGAGCTACATGCATCTCAAGACGAAGTTCTGTGACTTGGACGACTGCTGTCGACTAAAGACTCCACCATCAAAGATCTGCGCGCCTCCAAGAAACTTGTCGCGCAGGAGCTAGAGGTCGCTCAACTTGTTGTTAAAGCTCTAGAGAACAAATGCGTCGTCTTGAAGGCCCAGCGCGACAAAGCTATGGATAAAGCCGTTCGCGCCGGACGGATCCTGATGAGGAGACCCGACGTCGTGGTGCCTGATGATATTGTTGTTGATATCAAGGCCGCGCCTGATGCTGCAAGCCGTCCCTCTTTTTCTGTTGCTCCTGCAAAGGATACTGTCTACAAAGATGTTTCGACACAGTGATGTCCTGTAAAACACTTTTTGTATTGAGTTAGTATCTCTTTGGAGGATAGATGTAATATGAATTCTATGTGCACGTGAAAGTTGTGTTAGAACTCGATTATTCTGTGAATAGGGTGCCAGAAAACGCCCCTGGTACTAGCAAGTAAGATGTTCTCTTTTTCTGAAATATTTTTAATCTTAGCTGGTCGTTCTGCTATTAGGGTATAGTGGTCACCCTAAACAATACGAATGCAAGTATACCGCGCTGGCTTAAGGCGTTTTCCGACTTAAGCCGATCGCCTTACTGGTAGGGCATAGTGGTCACCCTAAGTGAAGTAAGTCAGAGTATATTGCACCATCTTAGATCGTTAACGATTTAAGCCGGTGGCTTTGTTAGCAGGGTATAGTGGTCACCCTATGCCAAGTAAGCGTGAGCATGTCGCACCGACTTAAGTCGTCGCCGACTTAAGCTGATTGCTCCGTTAGCACGATATAGTGGTCACCCTAAGTCAAGTAAGTGTGAGCATGTCGCACCGACTTAAGTCGTCACCGACTTAAGCTGATTGCTCCGTTAGCAGGGTATAGTGATCACCCTAAGTCAGGTAGGCATGCTAATTTCAAGTCCAGCCCAATCAAAGTCAGCTGTAAGTCAAGAGTCTGAATGCCTTTGGAAAACGAAAACTTTATTGATGATGAAGTCCCCAGATTACTGAGTACAATGTTCCTTCAAGAATTTTGAGGCCTTTGCTAAGGATAGAATTTTCTATGGTGTTCTATGTTCCACGAGTTCCCCACTTCTGTGTCGTCCATCTGAGTAAGCCGGTATGATCCCGGCCGTGTGACCTCTGATACGATGAACAGTCCCTCCCATAGTGGTGATAGCTTGTGCCGCCCTTTCCCTGTTAGTATTCGGCGAAGGACCAAGTCTCCCACTGCAAAAGATCGGTGCCGCACAACTTTATCATGGTAGCGCCTCAAGGTCTATTGGTACCTACCCGACTGAATTACTGTGTTCAATTGTTCTTCCTCCAGCACGTCGATATCTTCTAGCCTGGTTGCTTCTGCTTCGGCTATGCTTTCGAAAGTTAACCTCGGCGCTCCGAAGATTAGGTCGGCAGGCCGCACTGCCTCTGATCCATAAACCATGAAAAACAGGGTATTTCCATGCAGAGCCTGACTGGGTTGAGTTCTCAGGCTCCAAACCACGTATGGTAGCTCTCTAATCCATTTTCCTGCAAGCTTTTCACTCTTGTAAAACACTTTCTTTCTGAGTGCTTCCAGTATCATCCCAATGGCTCTTTATACTTGGCCACTGGCTCTTGGGTGTGCCTCTGACGCATATTTGATCTGGATGCTCCGTTGCTCACAGAAATCGAAGAATTCAGAACTGGTGAAGTTGGATCCCAGGTCAGTGATGATGTTGTTTGGTATCCCAAACCTGAATATTATGTCTTGTATAAACTCCATTGCTTTGACTGAGGTCAAAGAAGCGATTGGCTTGTAGTCTATCCATTTTGTGAATTTGTCAATGGCAACTAGTACATGAGTATAGCCTCCCTGAGCTTTCTTAAAAGGTCCGATCATGTCCAGCCCCCAGCATGCAAATGGCCATGTTATGGGAATGGTCTATGGCTGCTGTGCGGGTAAGTGTTGTTGCTTTGATAGGAATTGGCATGCCTCACACTTCTGGACTAACTCGGCAGCATCACTTTTCGCTGTTGGCCAATAGAAACCGGATCTGAAAGCCTTCCCGACCAGAGTCCTTGACGCTGCATGTACTCCGCACTGCCCGGCATGAATTTTATCTAACAATTGCTTTCCGGTAGCCGAGTGAATACATTTCATGAGGACTCCTGCTGCACCTCTCCTGTACAGTAAGCCCCCTATGAGGGTGTAGTGGGCTGACTACCTCGCGACGTGTTCCGCTGCAGCCTTGTCATCCGGTTCTTCTTCATTTTTTATGTACATGATGATATGCTCTCTCCAGTCATTGGGGTCCGACTCTAGTTGGCTCAAGGTGTTGCACTCTTCCACCTGATTCGATAGGATGCTTGGCTGTGATATTTCTTGGACGAAGATCCTAGGTGGAGCCTGGCCCGACTGGATCCCAGCTTTGACAACACATCTGCTGCTGCATTGCGGTCTCTTTCCACGTGATGGAACTCTAATCCTTTGAATTTGTCCTCCAATTTTCGCACAGTTGCGTAGTACTTGCCCATGGAGTCAGTCGAGCAATCCCAGTCTTTGTTTATTTGGCTTATGACCACTAGTGAATCACCATATACCATCAGTTTCTTGATGCCAAGTGATACAGCGATGCTTAACCCGTGGATCAGTGCTTCATACTCTGTCGCATTATTTGATGCTGGAAATAGTAGCTAGAGTGCATACTTGAGTTGCTCTCCTCCAGGAGCAATAAAGAGAATCCCTGCACCCGCTCCTTGCAGCTTCAACGAGCCATCAAAGTACATTCTCCACACCTCGGTAACCTCTGGGCTGTCTGGGACCTGGTGTTCAGTCCACTCTGATTGTCGTGCGGGGCCGAAACTCTATGTCGTGAGCTCCCAGCTCGCACGCCCACTTAGCTATCCTTCCAATAGCTTCTTTGTTGTGGAGAATATCTCTTATTGGACATCCTGTGACTACTATGACTTTGTGGTCGTCAAAGTAGTGGCGGAGCTTGCGGGCGGTTAGGAGTACTGCATACAGCAGCTTCTAGACTTGAGGATACTTTATCTTTGAGGGCCCGAGGACTTTACTGATGAAGTAGACCAGATGCTGCACCGGGTATGTATGTCCTTCCTCCGCCCGCTCGACTACCAACGCGGTGCTTACCATGTGAGTCGTGCAGGAGATGTATAACAGTAGATCTTTCGCCGGCTAATCCGGCGTAGCTCGGCGTGGTGGCTTGAGTACTGGTGGTGTACTCATGAACTTTTTCAGTGCTTCTAGAGCTTTCTGTGCCATTGTGGTCCACTGAAACTTGTCCACCTTTTGAGCAATTTGTAGAATGGCATGCCTTTCTCGCCTAGCCTTGTTATGAACCTGCTCAGGGCTGCCATGCATCCAGTAAGCCTCTACACCTTTTTTTGTGATCGTGGCGCTTCCGTTCTCATGATGGCCTCGATTTTTTCTGGGTTAGCTACAATCCCTCGGTGGCTGACAATGAATCCGAGTAACTTCCCTGCTGGTACACCAAAAACACACTTTTCTGGGTTGAGCTTCCACCCGTAGCGCCTCAGGCTATTGAAGACCAGCTGCAAATCCTCGATGAAGTTTTCTGAGTTTTCGGTTTTTATTACCACATCATCGACGTAGGCTTTCACCCGTTTGCCCTAGTGATCGGCTAAGCATGTTTGGATGGTTCTCTGGTAAGTTGCTCTCGTGTTTTTTGAGGCCGAACGACATGGAGGTATAGCAGAAAGCTCCAAACGGGGTGATGAAAGCAGTCTTCTCCTCATCTTCTTTTGCCAGGCTGATCTGATGGTATCCAGAATAACAATCTAGGAAGGACAGCATAGAACAGCCAGCAGTCGAGTCGACTACCTGATCTATTCTAGGGAGACCGAAGGGATCCTTCGGATAATGCTTGTTAAGATCAGTACAGATGACACACATGCGCCAATCCACTTTATTCTTTTTTAGTACAAGAACAGGATTTGCTAGCCACTCAGGATGCAACACCTCCCTAATGAACCCTGCAGTCACTAAGCGGGCTAGCTCGGCGCGAATAACTTCTCTTTTATCAGGCGTGAAATGACGCAACTTCTGTTGAATCAGCCTTGCTTGAGGATAGACCTTCAATTTGTGCTTGGCTAGTTCCCTCGGGACTCCCGGCATTTCCGCAGGTTGCCATGCGAATACGTCTCGATTATTTTGCAGGAACCGGACGAGCATGCTTTCCTATTTGTCGTCAAGGCTGGAACTGATGATGGCAGTCTTGCGCTCATCGGTGAATCCCAGGTTGATCCTCTTAGTCTCCTCAGTCGGCCGTATAGAGGTCACGACTTGAGCTTCGTTAGTGGGTATTGCGAGGT
Organism: Zea mays; assembly: GCF_902167145.1. Lineage (NCBI taxonomy): Eukaryota > Viridiplantae > Streptophyta > Magnoliopsida > Poales > Poaceae > Zea > Zea mays. The sequence goes on along the minus strand of NC_050100.1, from coordinate 164,339,613 downwards.
CTTCCTCCGACTTTGTGTTCGCCTGTACGGGGGAAGTTGTCGGGGGTCCAGCAGTAAGGGCTGCCTGGATGGCTCCCCGAAAGCATTCCGCAGCGCCTTGGAAGTCATCACGCATGGTGATGATTCACCCGGTTTTAAGGAACAAAGCCGGGTGCATCTCATACATGCGCCAAAGAAGACAACATATATAATAACAGAGTGTATAGAGATAAATGTCATGAACATCAGAGTAATTATTACATAGCGGAAGACTTATTACAAAATAAAGGAATAAATGTAAAACGAACTAAGGATCGTTGGCGCCAATGTCAACTGAGAAACACCACCTAGATCAGATCATACTCCTCGCCTTGTGGCTCCTCCTGAACCACCTGCTCTTCTCCTGTGGGGGGGTGTGAGACAGCAAGAGTGAGCTCACATACGTTCATCGCTCAACAAGTTGTGGGGAATAATGTGGCATGAACTCACCAAAGGTGGGAGTTCATGAAGTGTAAGGCTGATCAATGAAATAAAGGCTGAAGCTGAGCATTGCTTTTAGAAGTTGGTCAAAATTTTATTAGCAATTACTAAGTGTAAGTAAATACCGAACCTTAGAAATAATAAATAAAAGTAATAGTAAAATAATCCCAGATGCAATGAAATGACAAATTGAGTTTAAGTTCCATATATTAATCATGTGAGTGTCCGAGCCGCTCATGACCGTGAGCACGGCTAGTATACCAGTTTTACACTCTGCAGAGGTTGCGCATCTTTACCCACAAGTCGTGTTACCCATTTGCCACGGAGTTGATCAGACTACATACACCTCTACCAAGGAAGCGAGGCAGGGTACCACTACGAGGCCTTTACAAAGTTCCACTAGCTTCAGACTACCCGCTACAGTTTATAGGAAGCTCTAGTGCAGGGTTCTTGCCTGACCGCCATCGCAGCAAAATCAACCCAAGGACCCCCCTACACTGACCACTCCCCTACTGCCCTTGCCCCTTTCAGGTAAGGTAGCCCTCCACTAGCTTTCCTAGTTAATCAGCCAAGGGCGTCCCATTAAACCCTTGTGGTAGCACTGTTTTCCCGGGTGGTTCTCCATGTTCCCATTAACATAATGATCTTATCATGAATAATAATAATAATAAACAGATAAAAAAGTATAACAATGAGTGATGAATATCTTTATACCCAAAGCCACATAAAGCAATAGCATGTACTACCCAAAAATTTTGTAGTAAAACCAGTGGTGAAACAAGGTATAAAGATAGTCAAAATCTAGGGTATCCTATTGGGTCCCATCAAAATTATCCTATGCAGATCATTATGATTAATAAGAACATGAATGGGTAAAAGAAGTGATCAAGGGCACAACTTGCCTTCCACGAGCTCCTGCTCAGCTACTTCTACTTGTTGAGCCTCAGGTTCCACAGTGGCTTGCTCGTCTACTCGCATCAACACAATACATACATAGCATAGCATAAATTAACATTACACCAAACATATAAATAAAATACACAGTAATAAACTAGACATTAAAATAAGATCATAGGAACTGGAATCATTAAATTTGGAGGTATAGATTTTAAGTTATGGATTTTCTAATGTTTTATGTGCTTGAAACAGGATTAAATGAGAAATAAATTTTAATGTGTATTTCATGTAAAAACAGTGGTACTATTGGATAGACAATAATATTATAAAATTTTAGGAACTGGAATGGACCAATTTGGAGTTCCTATGCATTTTCTATGAATTATACAAATTATATGAATTGTTTTTATATTAAAAACTCATTTTCTAATTCATTTCCCTGATTTTATAATTCTCTGGACGGAGCCTCATTTTCTGAAAAACGCAGGGGCTAAACACTAAAATTCTCGAGACCCAGAGCTCGCCAGAGGCGAACCGCGGGTTGATTACAATTTTTGACAGGGTCTTTTTAACAAAATCGCACTGCGAAGAGGTATCGTCTTACACTGGCCGCCCGATCAACATCTAACGGCTGAGATTAGATCCAACCCGCGCTGAGTCGGTATGCAACGATGACCCTCGGATCGGAGATCGACGGTCGAGGGAGTACCACGCCTATGACTTAGCCTAGCCCTCAGATCAAAAATTTGCGGCGATGATTTTCTTCCCGAAGCGGTACGCGAGCTTCTAATCACAGCCCTCCGTCTTCTGATCTACGGCCCGAGCGACGTCTTCCCCAACCAGCTCAACACGGCGGCACCGTGGCCAACCATGGCGGCGATCCCACCGGCGAGCAACGATCCATTGATTTAGAGCAATAATCCGACCCCTAGAACGGCGCTACGCGAAGCTTAGGCACTAGAGAATACGAGAAGGATGGGCTCACCCGCGATTGGAGTAAGGGCGAGTCGGACCACGGGAGGGAGCGGACATGCGGTCGGGCGCCACACCGACGATGAATTCCGGTGGACCCGACGGTTAATCCCGAGCAGCACGGCCACCCACGCCTTTACCGGAGCTTTAGGAAGGTCCCTGACCGCACCGACGGCGCGGGCGATGGTTAAATTGAAGTTTTCCCCGCGGCGGCGCACACACAATTTCCCTCGGCTGGCGGCGAGATGAGTACACGCAACTACAAGGGGTGGGGGTGTGCTAGGGTTTTGGCACATGCTTTATGGCCGCTAGGGAGGTTGGTGGGCACCAGCGAGGCCATGGCTGGCGAAAAGCTCGCGAACAGCGAGACTCGGGGGTCGTTACGGCGTCTGACCATGCGCCCGGCATGCACGGCGGGGGAAGAGGAACAGGAAAGCGTGGGTCCCATGCATCAGCGAAACACAAAGGAGTCGGCAGCGCACGAGCGGTAGGCTGGCAAATGGGCCCGCCAGTCCAGCTTCTCGCAGCGCAATCCGTAGATGGGCTGCACGGGTGGAAAGTTAGAGCGGGCCGAGTCCGGAAATTAGGCCCACGCGGTGGATTTCCTTATTTCTTTATCCTTTTCTATTTCCTTCCAATTACAACTTCAATTCCACTTTAAATTCAAAATTTGTGGCAATTTCATCTTCAAATTTATGTGTTCTATTCCTCTGAACATAGTATGGATAGATTTTATTTACTTACAATTTATTCTATTTTGCATAGTATTTTCTCTCTTGCTTTATATACATTATTTCCAATTTCCTAAAGTGCACCTTTTTAGTTAACTTCAAATTCTCAACTCAAGTATTATATATAATTATTATTTTAAATGCACAAACAAATAAGACCCAACATGATGCATAAGTTGTTTATGTGTCACTTGTTAATTATTCACTTTCAAATGCGGTTATTCACATGTACCAATGAGTAAAGGCAACACATGTAGGGAAAATAATCTCATTTCTTATGCTTTTACAAATTTGGGTATTACAAATCCTACCCCCCTTAAAAAGAATCTCATCCTCGAGATTTAAGAAGATCTAGGGAAAAGATGGGGGAAGTCTATACGAAGCTCTTCTTCTCATTCCCACGTTGCTTCATCTTCACCGTGGTGACTCCATTGTACCTTGCACATCTTTATCACCTTATTCCTTGTAACCCGAGTCAAAGTGTCCAGAATCTTGATGGGGTACTCAGCATAAGTCAAATCTCCTTGAACACTAAGGTCTTCCATTGGTAACTGTTCCTCAGGTACCCTGAGACATTTCTTCAGCTGAGATACATGAAACACATCATGAACATCCGCGAGATGATCCGGTAACTCCAATTGGTATGCAACCTCTCCCACTCGCTTTAAGATTAAGAAGGGTCCAATAAAGCGAGGGGACAACTTTCCTTTGACTTTGAATCTTCTCATACCCCGGAGTGGTGACACCTTCAAATAGACATGATCACCCTCCTTAAATTCCAGTAGTCTCCTTCTATTATCAGCATAGCTCTTTTGCCTGGACTGTGCAATTCTCAAATTTTCTCTTATCATTCGAACTTGTTCCTCTGCCTCTTGAATAAGCTCAAGTCCAAAGAACTGTCTTTCCCAGTTTGATCCCAATACAGAGGAGTCCTGCATTTTCTGCCATATAGAGCCTCAAATGGTGACATCTTCAAACTGGCCTGGTAGCTATTATTATAAGAAAACTCAGCATATGGTAAGCTCTTCTCCCAACTTCCACCATGCTTAAGAGTACAAGCTCTTAACATATCTTCTAGCACTTGATTAGTCCTCTCTGTCTGTCCATCAGTCTGGGGATGGTAGGCTGAACCAAAATTCAACTTCGTACTCATATTCTCATGAAAACTTTTCCAAAATCTGGAGGTAAACTGTGATCCTCTATCCAAAACGATCTTCTTTGGTACTCCATGTAAACACACTATCCAAGCCATATATAACTCAGCAAATTGAGATCACTTATAAGTAGTCTTGACAGGAACGAAGTGAGCTACTTTAGTCAATCTATCCACAATCACCCATATAGAATCATAACCTTTCTGGGTGCGAGGCAGCCCAGTGATGAAATCCATATCAATCTCTTCCCACTTCCATTCAGGTATCTTCAATGGGTGCAATAATCCAGCGGGTCGTTGATGTTCGGCCTTGACTCTTTGACATGCATCACACTTAGCCACATGTGCAGCAACATCTCTTTTCAGTCCATACCACCAATACTTTTGCTTCAAATCTTGATACATCTTAGTGCTACCAGGGTGGATAGAATAATCAGAATCATGGGCCTCTTCCAATATAGTCTCACGGAGGCTATCAATCTCTGGAACACATATCCGATCTTTGAACCATATAGTACCTTGCTCATCCTCCGTGAATTCTGGAACTCTTCCTTCGGTAATAAGATCCTTGATCTCTTGAATCTTAGCATCACCAACCTGACCTTTACGAATCTCTTGCTCCAAGGTAGGTTCCAATTCAATGGTGACTCCTTCAGTGTGAGTAACAATTCCCAAATTGAGTCTCTCAAAGTCTTTTGCTAATTCATCAGGTAGCTGGACAACGAAAGCGGAGTGAACATGCTCCTTCCGACTCAAGGCATCTGCAACCAAATTTGCCTTGCCCGGGTGATAGTGAATCTCCAAATCATAATCCTTGATGAGCTCCAACCAATGACGTTGTCTAAGGTTGAGATCCTTCTGAGTGAATATATACTTCAAACTCTTATGATCCGTGTACACTTGACACTTAGTTCCCATAATGTAGTGTCTCCAAATCTTCAGTGCATGCACAACTGCTGCCAGCTCTAAATCATGAGTGGGGGTAGTTCAATTCATGCTTCCGCAACTGACGAGACGCGTAGGCGATCACATGTCCTTCTTGCATGAGCACACATCCCAATCCTTGGCCACATGCATCACAATAGATATCAAATCCTTTCTGTAAGTCTGGCATTACCAACACTGGAGGTGACATCAATCTCTCCTTCAATTGATCAAAGCTCTCTTGACATTTCTCATCCCACTCGAATTCTCTTCCTTTCTCCAAAAGCGATGTCATAGGCTTGGCAATCTTAGAGAATCCCTCAATGAATCTTCAATAATACCCTGCAAGCCCTAAGAAACTCCGAATCTCAGTAACTGTAGTGGGCACTCTCCACTCCATTATCTCCTTCACTTTAGCAGGATCCACTGCTATTCCTCCATTAGAAATAATATGACCAAGGAATGGCACTTTGTCAATCCAAAACTCGCATTTGCTGAACTTAGCATAGAGTTGATTATCTCGTAACTTCTGTAGCACCACCCTTAGATGTTGTTCATGATCACTTTCATTCTTAGAATAGATAAGAATATCGTCGATGAACACCACGACAAATCTGTCTAAATACTCCATAAATACCTTATTCATCAAATTCATGAAATAAGTCGGTGCATTGGTTAATCCAAATGACATAACGGTAAACTCATATAATCCATATCGGGTTGAGAAAGCCGTCTTAGGAATATCTGATGGTCTAATCTTCATCTGATGGTATCCCGATCGGAGATCAATCTTCGAGAATACCCTGGCTCCTCTCATTTGATCAAACAAATCCTCAATACGGGGCAACGGATACTTGTTCTTCACAGTAACATCATTAAGTGATCTATAGTCCACACACATCCCTTGCGATCCTTCTTTCTTCTGTACAAATAGAACCGACGCTCCATAAGGTGAAGAATTCAAACGAATGTATCCATCCACTTGTAATTCCGTTAATTGCTTTTTAAGTTCCTTTAGTACTTCTACGGACGTCATGTATGGCCGTTTAGAAATAGGGGCAGTCTCAGGTAAGAGATCTATGACGAACTCAACTTCCCTATATGGTGGCATCCCTGGTAACTCTTCTGGGAAGACATCCGGAAAATCTCTAACCACACGGATGTTGACACCAACAAACTTCCCATCTACTAAGAATGCCGCTAGTCAAGTGACGGTAGTTACTGCAATTCCAACTTCAAATCTTTCTCCTTTGGAACTGGTGAGTTCTATGGTTCCTTTAGCACAGTGCAAAACTGCCTTTGCCTTTCTTAACCATGACATACCAAGGATTACGTCTATAGTGCTCTCTTCTAACACTATAGGGGTAGCCCATATGGGTTGGAAACATAGGGTAAGAAAGGAAGAGTTGTAGCTAAGGCGAGTAATTACGATGATTGTTACCGCGGGGGATTTATTAGCTAAGTAGATTAGTGTGTCACCTACTAAAGCTAATACATTATCTTATGGTGGTACATGCTAAGATGTCCATATAATATTTCAATCAATCAAAGAAGCAAATCAGACATTCATCAGCAGAACAATCAAACGATATTTTTAAATAGCGAAAATAGTTTTAGTTTTGTCTTAGGTTTCCTATCTCTTAAAAATGTCATAGGGGTAGGGATTCCAAGGTGTGAAATCCATCTTGTCTTAGAGTGGAAAAGGTAAGAATGATCAGAGTAGAACATTAGAAGGTGAGACAGGATCAAGATAAGTATAGAAAGAATCAGAGTAAGGTGAGTTTAGAAGAATCAGAATAAGGTAAGTAGGTAAGGGTTTTGTCCATTTCTATCTAGGTTTCGTCCTACAGTCAACATTTCCTCTGATACCACTTCTGTCACACCCGGTTTTAAGGAACAAAGCCGGGTGCATCTCATACATGCGCCAAAGAAGACAACATATATAATAACAGAGTGTATAGAGATAAATGTCATGAACATCAGAGTAATTATTACATAGCGGAAGACTTATTACAAAATAAAGGAATAAATGTAAAACGAACTAAGGATCGTTGGCGCCAATGTCAACTGAGAAACGCCACCTAGATCAGATCATACTCCTCGCCTTGTGGCTCCTCCTGAACCACCTGCTCTTCTCCTGTGGGGGGGTGTGAGACAGCAAGAGTGAGCTCACATACGTTCATCGCTCAACAAGTTGTGGGGAATAATGTGGCATGAACTCACCAAAGGTGGGAGTTCATGAAGTGTAAGGCTGATCAATGAAATAAAGGCTGAAGCTGAGCATTGCTTTTAGAAGTTGGTCAAAATTTTATTAGCAATTACTAAGTGTAAGTAAATACCGAACCTTAGAAATAATAAATAAAAGTAATAGTAAAATAATCCCAGATGCAATGAAATGACAAATTGAGTTTAAGTTCCATATATTAATCATGTGAGTGTCCGAGCCGCTCATGACCGTGAGCACGGCTAGTATACCAGTTTTACACTCTGCAGAGGTTGCGCATCTTTACCCACAAGTCGTGTTACCCATTTGCCACGGAGTTGATCAGACTACATACACCTCTACCAAGGAAGCGAGGCAGGGTACCACTACGAGGCCTTTACAAAGTTCCACTAGCTTCAGACTACCCGCTACAGTTTATAGGAAGCTCCAGTGCAGGGTTCTTGCCTGACTGCCATCGCAGCAAAATCAACCCAAGGACCCCCCTACACTGACCACTCCCCTACTGCCCTTGCCCCTTTCAGGTAAGGTAGCCCTCCACTAGCTTTCCTAGTTAATCAGCCAAGGGCGTCCCATTAAACCCTTGTGGTAGCACTGTTTTCCCGGGTGGTTCTCCATGTTCCCATTAACATAATGATCTTATCATGAATAATAATAATAATAAACAGATAAAAAAAAGTATAACAATGAGTGATGAATATCTTTATACCCAAAGCCACATAAAGCAATAGCATGTACTACCCAAAATTTTTTTAGTAAAACCAGTGGTGAAACAAGGTATAAAGATAGTCAAAATCTAGGGTATCCTATTGGGTCCCATCAAAATTATCCTATGCAGATCATTATGATTAATAAGAACATGAATGGGTAAAAGAAGTGATCAAGGGCACAACTTGCCTTCCACGAGCTCCTGCTCAGCTACTTCTACTTGTTGAGCCTCAGGTTCCACAGTGGCTTGCTCGTCTACTCGCATCAACACAATACATACATAGCATAGCATAAATTAACATTACACCAAACATATAAATAAAATACACAGTAATAAACTAGACATTAAAATAAGATCATAGGAACTGGAATAATTAAATTTGGAGGTATAGATTTTAAGTTATGGATTTTCTAATGTTTTATGTGCTTGAAACAGGATTAAATGAGAAATAAATTTTAATGTGTATTTCATGTAAAAACAGTGGTACTATTGGATAGACATTAATATTATAAAATTTTAGGAACTGGAATGGACCAATTTGGAGTTCCTATGCATTTTCTATGAATTATACAAATTATATGAATTGTTTTTATATTAAAAACTCATTTTCTAATTCATTTCCCTGATTTTATAATTCTCTGGACGGAGCCTCATTTTCTGAAAAACGCAGGGGCTAAACACTAAAATTCTCGAGACCCAGAGCTCGCCAGAGGCGAACCGCGGGTTGATTACAATTTTTGACAGGGTCTTTTTAACAAAATCGCACTGCAAAGAGGTATCGTCTTACACTGGCCGCCCGATCAACATCTAACGGCTGAGATTAGATCCAACCCGCGCTGAGTCGGTATGCAACGATGACCCTCGGATCGGAGATCGACGGTCGAGGGAGTACCACGCCTATGACTTAGCCTAGCCCTCAGATCAAAAATTTGCGGCGATGATTTTATTCCCGAAGCGGTACGCGAGCTTCTAATCACAGCCCTCCGTCTTCTGATCTACGGCCCGAGCGACGTCTTCCCCAACCAGCTCAACACGGCGGCACCGTGGCCAACCATGGCGGCGATCCCACCGGCGAGCAACGATCCATTGATTTAGAGCAATAATCCGACCCCTAGAACGGCGCTACGCGAAGCTTAGGCACTAGAGAATACGAGAAGGATGGGCTCACCCGCGATTGGAGTAAGGGCGAGTCGGACCACGGGAGGGAGCGGACATGCGGTCGGGCGCCACACCGACGATGAATTCCGGTGGACCCGACGGTTAATCCCGAGCAGCACGGCCACCCACGCCTTTACCGGAGCTTTAGGAAGGTCCCTGACCGCACCGACGGCGCGGGCGATGGTTAAATTGAAGTTTTCCCCGCGGCGGCGCACACACAATTTCCCTCGGCTGGCGGCGAGATGAGTACACGCAACTACAAGGGGTGGGGGTGTGCTAGGGTTTTGGCACATGCTTTATGGTCGCTAGGGAGGTTGGTGGGCACCAGTGAGGCCATGGGTGGCGAAAAGCTCGCGAACGGCGAGACTCGGGGGTCGTTACGGCGTCTGACCATGCGCCCGGCATGCACGGCGGGGGAAGAGGAACAGGAAAGCGTGGGTCCCATGCATCAGCGAAACACAAAGGAGTCGGCAGCACACGAGCGGTAGGCTGGCAAATGGGCCCGCCAGTCCAGCTTCTCGCAGCGCAATCCGTAGATGGGCTGCACGGGTGGAAAGTTAGAGCGGGCCGAGTCCGGAAATTAGGCCCACGCGGTGGATTTCCTTATTTCTTTATCCTTTTCTATTTCCTTCCAATTACAACTTCAATTCCACTTTAAATTCAAAATTTGTGGCAATTTCATCTTCAAATTTATGTGTTCTATTCCTCTGAACATAGTATGGATAGATTTTATTTACTTACAATTTATTCTATTTTGCATAGTATTTTCTCTCTTGCTTTATATACATTATTTCCAATTTCCTAAAGTGCACCTTTTTAGTTAACTTCAAATTCTCAACTCAAGTATTATATATAATTATTATTTTAAATGCACAAACAAATAAGACCCAACATGATGCATAAGTTGTTTATGTGTCACTTGTTAATTATTCACTTTCAAATGCGGTTATTCACATGTACCAATGAGTAAAGGCAACACATGTAGGGAAAATAATCTCATTTCTTATGCTTTTACAAATTTGGGTATTACAGGTATTGCGAGGTCTTCCTCCGACTTTGTGTTCGCCTGTACGGGGGAAGTTGTCGGGGGTCCAGCAGTAAGGGCTGCCTGGATGGCTCCCCGAAAGCATTCCGCAGCGCCTTGGAAGTCATCACGCATGGTGATGATTCCTTGAGGTACCGGCATCTTCAATATCATGTATGAATAGTGCGGAATGGCCATGAACTTCGCCAGTCCCGGTCTGCCGATGATGGCGTTGTACCCGCAGTCGAAACGTGCCACCTCGAACCTCAGGAACTCGGTTCTATAGTTCTCTGGAGTCCCAAAGGTGACAGACATGTAGATGTGTCCGAGTGGGTACTCTCCTTCGGTCGGCACGATACCGAAGAAGGGTGTATCTGACTCGGTGAGGTCTTTGAGTGCAACCCCCAAGGCTAGGAGTGTCCGAGGGAAAGTAACGTTAATGCTACTTCCCCCGTCCACTAGTACTTTCTTTACCTTGCTCTCTTGGATCACCGGATCAACGAGGAGCGGGTACTTGCCAGGGTGGTCGAAGTTGAGCCATTGATCCACTCGGCTGAAGGTTATTGCGTGCTCCGATCACCGATAAGGAGCTAGGGCACTTGTGGTTGCCGCCAGGACCTGTCGGTCGTTGAGCTTCTGCTGCCTTCTGTTCTCCTGCGATCCGTGTCCTCCGAAGATGACGTTGACCTCCCTATCAATGTGTGGGAATGCTCCACCCCCTCCCCCTTCTGGTTGCTGAGGCTGCCTAGGCTCACTAGGCCCTCCTCGTGGTGGGGGAGGTGGTAGAGGTTGGAACGGTCGGCCGTGTCCGATGGAGTGCTTGAAGTCCCTGTAGTTCCGTAGGGTGTGGTGCATGTCCTTGTGGTACGGGCACTGGGCATCGAGGATGTCATCCAGTGTCCGCTCGCCTCTGTGGGGCGCACCTCGGGCTCGAGCGACGGGTGGTCCAGCGGCATGTACCTCCTCATGAGGCCTTTTCTCCGAGCGCCTGTCGGGTTGCTGGTTCGTGTCGCGTCGTGGTGCCGGTGGTGCAGGTTTCGTTCCTCCGATGAGGTCCTGGGCCCACTCGTCAGCGGTGATGTAGAGGTCCGCCTCTCGAAATAGTTGATCAGAGGTGGTCGGCGCTTTCTGTAGTATGGCTCGGACGAAGGTCGAGTCATTGGATCTCTGGTAGAAATCTTCAATCACTGCTGCCTCGGTGACTTCGGGGATGCGATTTCTCATGGTCTGAAACCTCTTGAGGTACGACCGAAGTGTTTCATCGCCTTGGCGCCTGATGGATTTGAGGTCCCATGGCTGCGCCGGCTTGTCAGAGAGGGACTGGAAGTTGGCAATGAAACACCGACTGAAGTCGCTCCAATCGTCAATGCAGTGTCGTGGTAGATGTCGTAGCCACTGCAGTGCATCTTGCCCAAGGACGATGGGCAAATATGTTGTCATCACGTCTTCTGTTGCCCTGGCGGTCTGGGCGGTGGTCGTGTAGACGACCAACCAGCCCCGGGTCCTGCTTAGGCTCATACTTGTCGACATTGGAGACTTTGAAGTTAGGGGGCCACTGGATGGCCTGGAGACGCGGAGTAAGCGCGGAGACTCCACATGTGTCTTCCTGTCGGCATTCATGGTGTCGGTCCCGGGGAGGGGAGTCGGTGATGTGTCGTCTCGACCGTCCTCGGATCAGGCCACTAGTTGAGGCCGCAACCGACTCAACTCGGGTGGCGTGTGAAAGGGAATTAGGCTTACACCTATTTCCAAATTGATTTTGGTGGTTGAATTGCCCAACACAAATAATTGGACTAACTAGTTTGCTCTAGTCTATAAGTTATACAGGTGCCAAAGGTTCACACTAAGCCAATAAACAGACCAAGAAAAGGGTTCAAACAAAGAGAGCAAGGGATAACCGAAGGCACCCTGGTCTGGCGCACCGGACTGTCCGATGTGCCACCGGACAGTGTCCTGTGCACCAGGGGACTCCGAGCTAAACTCCTCACCTTCGGGAAAACGCAGAGGCGCTCCGCTATAATTCACCGGACTGTCCGGTGCACCACCGGACTGTGTCCGGTGCCCCAGAGGAGAGCGACTCTGAACTCGCCAGCTTCGGGAATTCGCTCCGCTATAATTCACCGGACATGTCCGGTGCACACCGGACTGTCCGGTGAGCCAGCGGAGCAACGACTACTTCGCGCGCAACGGTCGACTGCAACGCATTAAATGCGCGCCTGCGCGCGCAGAGGACAGAGCACGCGCGGGTGGCACACCGGACAGTCTACAGGACTTGTCCGGTGCGCCACCGGACAGCCAGGAGGGCCCACAAGTCAGAGCTCCAACGGTCGGAACCCAACGGCCTGGTGACGTGGCTGGCGCACCGGACTGTCCGGTGCGCCATGCGACAGCAGCCTCCACCAAACGGCTAGTTTGGTGGTTGGGGCTATAAATACCCCCAACCACCCCACATTCATTGCATCCAAGTTTTCCACCTTCCAACTACTTACAAGAGCTCTAGCATTCAATTCTAGACACACCCAAGTGATCAAATCCTCTCCCAATTCCACACAAAACATTAGTGATTAGTGAGAGAGATTTGTTGTGTTCTTTTGAGCTCTTGCGCTTGGATTGCTTCTTTCTTTCATTCTTTCTTGCGATCAACTCAATTGTAACCGAGGCAAGAGACACCAATTGTGTGGTGGTCCTTGCGGGGAAGTTTGATTCCCGTTTGATTGAGAAGAAGAAGCTCACTCGGTCCGAGGGACCGTTTGAGAGAGGGAAAGGGTTGAAAGAGACCGGTCTTTGTGACCACCTCAACGGGGAGTAGGTTTGCGAGAACCGAACCTCAGTAAAACAAATCCGCGTGTCACACTCTTTATTCGCTTGCGATTTGTTTTGCACCCTCTCTCTCGGACTCGATTATATTTCTAACGCTAACTCGGCTTGTAGTTGTGATTAAGTTTGTAAATTTCATATTCGCCCTATTCACCCTCCCTCTACGCGACTTTCAATTGGTATCGGAGGCCGGTGCTTCATTAGAGCCTATCCGCTTGAAGTGATGTCGGGAGATCGCGCCAAAAAGGAGATGGAGACCGGCGACAAGCCCACTACAAGCCACGGGAAGACTTCATCGGAAGAGTCTCGCAACAAAGGGAAAGGGAAGGAAAAGAAATCATCTTCCCACAAGTCGCATCGGAGTGGCGACAAGAAAAAGAAGATGAGGAAGGTGGTCTACTACGAGACCGATACGTCATCGCCTTCCACCTCCGGCTCCGACGCGCCGTCCGTTACTTCTAAGCGCCATGAGCGCAAGAAGTTTAGTAAGATCCCCCTACGCTATCCTCGCATTCCTAAACATACACCTTTGCTTTCCGTCCCATTAGGCAAACCACCAACGTTTGATGGTGAAGATTATGCTAGGTGGAGTGATTTGATGCGATTTCACCTAACCTCACTCCACAAAAGTATATGGGATGTTGTTGAGTTTGGTGTACAGGTACCATCCGTAGGGGATGAAGATTATGATGAGGACGAAGTGGCCCAAATTCAACACTTCAACTCCCAAGCCTCAACTATACTCCTCGCCTCTCTAAGTTGAGAGGAGTATAATAAGGTGCAAGGGTTGAAAGGTGCTAAAGAAATTTGGGACACGCTAAAGACCGCACACGAAGGAGACGAGGTGACCAAAATCACCAAGCGGGAAACGATCGAGGGGGAGCTCGGTCGCTTCCGACTTCGCCAAGGGGAGGAGCCACAAGACATGTACAACCGGCTCAAAACCTTGGTGAACCAAGTGCGCAACCTCGGGAGCAAAAAATGGGATGACCACGAAATGGTTAAGGTTATTTTAAGATCACTTGTTTTCCTTAACCCTACTCAAGTTCAATTAATTCGTGGCAATCCTAGATATACACTAATGACTCCCGAGGAAGTAATCGGGAATTTTGTGAGCTTTGAATTGATGATCAAAGGCTCAAAGAAGATCAACGAGCTTGATGGCCCCTCCACGTCCGAAGCACAACCGGTCGCATTTAAGGCGACGGAGGAGAAGAAGGAGGAGTCTACATCGAGTAGAACACCCATCGACGCCTCCAAGCTCGACAATGAGGAAATGGCGCTCATCATCAAGAGCTTTCGCCAAATCCTCAAGCAAAGGAGGGGGAAGGATTACAAACCCCGCTCGAAGAAAGTTTGCTACAAGTGTGGTAAGCCCGGTCATTTTATTGCAAAATGTCCTATTTCTAGTGATAGTGACAGGGGCGACGACAAGAAGGGGAGAAGAAAGGAGAAGAAGAAGTACTACAAGAAGAAGGGCGGTGATGCCCATGTTTGCCGGGAGTGGGACTTCGACGAGAGCTCCACCGACTCCTCCTCCGACGAGGACGCCGCAAACATCGCCGTCACCAAAGGTCTTCTCTTCCCCAACGTCGGCCATAAGTGCCTCATGGCAAAGGACGGCAAAAGGAAGAAGGTAAAATCAAGATCCTCCACCAAATATGAAACCTCTAGCGATGAGGATAATGCTAGCAATGAGGAGGATAACTTACGCATTCTTTTTGCCAACCTAAACATGCAACAAAAGGAAAAATTAAATGAATTGATTAGTGCTATTCATGAGAAGGATGATCTCTTGGACACCCAAGAGGACTTCCTTATTAAAGAAAATAAGAAGCATGTTAAGGTTAAAAATGCTTACGCTCTAGTAGTAGAAAAATGTGAAAAACTATCTAGTGAGCTAAGCACTTGCCATGAGACTATTGACAACCTTAGAAATGAAAATTCTAATTTGTTAGCTAAGGTTGATTCAAATGCTTGTGATGTCTCAATTCCCAATCTTAGAAATGATAATATTGATTTGCTTGCTAAGATTGAAGAATTGAATATGTCTCTTGCTAGCCTTAGGATTGAGAATGAAAAATTGCTTGCTAAGGCTAAAGAACTAGATGTTTGCAATGTTACAATTTCCGATCTTAGAGATAAAAATGATATATTGCGTGCTAAGATTGTTGAACTTAATTCTTGCAAACCCTCTACATCTACCACTGAGCATGTCACTATTTGCACTAGATGTAGAGATGTTGATGTTAATGCTATACATGATCACCTTTCCATGATTAAACAATAAAATGATCATATAGCTAAATTAGATGCTAAAATTGCCGAGCATGAACTAGAAAATGAAAAATTTAAGTTTGCTCGTAGTATGCTTTATAATGGGAGACGCCCTGGGATTAAGGATGGCATTGGCTTCCAACAGGGAGGCAATGTCAAACTTAATGCCCCTCCTAAGAAATTGTCCAACTTTGTTAAGGTCAAGGTTCCCATGCCTCAGGATAACGAGGGTTACATTTTGTACCCTGCCGGTTATCCTGAGAGCAAAATTAGGAGAATTCATTCTAGGAAGTCTCACTCTGGCCCTAACCATGCTTTTATGTATAAGGGTGAGACATCTAGTTCTAGGCAACCAACCCGTGCCAAGTTGCCTAAGAAGAAAACTCCTAAGGCATCAAATAATTCTAGCATTTCATTTAAAACTTTTGATGCCTCTTATGTCTTAACTAACAAATCCGGCAAGGTAGTTGCCAAGTTTGTTGGGGGCAAACACAAGGGTTCAAAAACTTGTGTTTGGGTACCCAAAGTTCTTGTTTCTAATGCCAAAGAACCCAAAACAGTTTGGGTACCTAAAACCAAGAACTAAACTTGTTTTGTAGGTTTATGCATCCGGGGGCTCAAGTTGGGTAATCGACAGCGGGTGCACAAACCATATGACAGGGGAGAAGAATGTGACAGAACCACCCGAATTATTCCAGCTTAAGTGCCTAAGTCACGCCTCAGGGGCCGTAACACACTTAATTCGGAATAACCCGTCAGTCCTTCAGATCTAGTCTGATAGAGCCACTTAACCAGGATCAAATTCCACAATCTCACTCGAAGGTGAGTCACAGAAGAAATACAATAAAACAGGAAACCTCAAATTAAGTGCGGAGTTATTACATAAATCGGAGTTTTTGCGTAGTAAATAAAGTTCACAAAATAAAGTGCAGCGGATAATCGATGTCGTCGGTATCGAGGAATCGGGCAAGGCCTAGCCCACTACTCCTCGTGCTCCTCTCCTGCCGGAGCAACATCCCACTCGACCGTCCAACCCGGTGGCAGGGTGGTAGGCCAAGTCACACCATCAACCATTTCCTGAATGGTACCTGCAAAAATTGTGCCACAAGCAAGGCTGAGTATACTAATACTCAACTAGACTTAACCGGTGTGAGGAGTCTACTCCTCTACCTCTAGACTATGCGGCTGTTTGGCTGAGGGGTTTGGTTTGCCAAAAGCACTAGCTGTTTCTAAAAGCAAATTTTAGCTTTTCCAATTCTATCATCATTAACTTAGCTAGATTTGCTCCTTCTAAGCATACATGGTAACAATCAATTAGTTCAATCAACAAGTTATCTCATGTAACCACATTTCACTTCTTACTCGATGCAGTACAAGGAATCAAGCAGTCTCATTAGCTGCGAGAAGCAGACGATTCGAATCGAGTTTTAACCTTGCAAGGTAAACCTAAACACACGGCATGTTAGGGTACTCCGACCCCACACATGACAACCGTCCCCATCGATTCCCCGTTCGCGTCCAGGCCTCACCGCCTTGGCATACAATGCTCCACTGACCCCGGCTGCCGCCGTGCAGTGACCGCACTTGTACCCACCATAGCTAGCATGGGAGACCCAGTCTCAGGTCGCATGAGGGATAAAGTCCGCGCCCGGCTTCACTCAGGTACTAGGTTTACCGGTTACCATTTTTCCCGGCATGTGCTTAGTACGTTCAAAAGCTTGACTCAGGTATCCACACATTAATCCTTAATTCATTTTCCCGTCTCATGGACAAGGCATCCTCCCTGGATCCAAGTCCATAGACTAACATATATCCCGTTATCAAGATGAATACAATCAATTCCTGACCTCGCGCGAGTGCTTAGAAAAATCACTCGACTTCTACCGAGATCCTGATTAGCAAGCAGCTACTCGACCTAGCATACTA
This sequence comes from Zea mays, assembly GCF_902167145.1. Taxonomy (NCBI): domain Eukaryota; kingdom Viridiplantae; phylum Streptophyta; class Magnoliopsida; order Poales; family Poaceae; genus Zea; species Zea mays. The sequence continues at coordinate 164,322,345 of NC_050100.1, read as the reverse complement.
GTATTCATCTCAAAAAGGAATCCTAAGTTCATGCAACTAGAGGTTTCAAGCAACTCCTACACTTAAGTGCACATTGCAATCCTACAAGCATTAAGTGTAGTAAAGTAGCATATAATAACATGGTTATGCATAAAACCGGGGCTTGCCTTCAATTGCTGGGGCTGCGGGGAGATCCTCAATAGCAGCCTCTGAAGCCTGCTCCTGGTCCTCCTCTTGGACAGGTCCTTGCTCGGGGATGAGCACGTACTCTCCGTCGGCAAGATTACAATCTAATGAATGCAATGCGTAAGATATATGCATGATATGACATGTGTTTTTTTTGAAATCACAACTTTAAAGGTGCATGATCTTTCTTGAGTTAAACAAGGTTAACTTTACTTATGTAAGACCCTTGGGTGGTATACTTGGTAAATTGGTTTTAACTTAGCTAAGGTAAGTAGATTAAATTTTGGGGTTCCACTGAATTCCTGTTAAGTCTTAGTGAGAATTGATAAGTACTCAAGTTAGACTTATTGAGGTGGGGTTTATTTCTTCTTTCCTTTTCTTTTATTCTCTTTAATGTTTTGGAGTAGGTTTGAACTACAAGTTGCTTTTATAAAATTCTAAAAATTCTGCAAAAAATTACAGTGGCTTGTTACTGGTGTATGTTTCTCTGTCTCAAAATTTGGGGATCAGAAAGTGAATAGTTTTCTTTGGACAAAATTATTAAATTCTAGGGCAGAAGGGGTGCTTTGAACTACAACTATAATTTAACAGTGGGCAATTCTCCAAAACTTATTTTTGCTGGCTTTTAGGTGTTATAACATGACTTGATACAAATTTCTAATCATTAATACCTTTTAATTATTTTTCTATGGTTTTCTCAAGTTTTTAGCCAAATGGGTGCTTTCTACTACTACTATATTTGAAAAACATCAAACAACAGGGTGCTTATTTTTCTCAGTTATTTTTTTGTGCAAGAGCAATCATTCTGAAGTTTGGCCTCTTTTTGCTTAAGGGAAGGGGTGGTATGCATTATTTGAATCAAGTGGCCTTTCTCTTAAATCATTAGCAATTGGTATGAGTTTGCTTCTTTTTCATGGGTTGGCATTTTTCTCTGGTAGTTTATCCCATCATGGACTTAGCAAATTTTTGGTTGCCCATTATCACATTAATAGGGGTTGTTCATGATTTATTTGAAAAATGCCTTATTATCACTTCGTATTTATTTTCCTTACTTAAAAAGTTGGGCTGAGGTGCTCTGTATTTTTGTAGTGGGGCTCTGGTGGTTGTAAGTCCACTGGATTTTTATTAATCATTTTGGTTATAGTTTTGCTACTCTAATAATTGATTCTCAGTCCAAATGAGGCTAAATAAATCATTTTAATTTAAAACTGGTCCAAATTAATGGTCTCTGTATTTTTCCTAGGTTCTCTGCTACATAAGTAACTTGGAAAAATAATCTTAATCACTGTTCATTAATTTCTAATGCCTTTATGATTTTCTCTAAGTTTTGGACAAAATAGCTTTAAATGAATAACTACATCATAATTTCTAATGCTGGGGTTCCTACTATTTTTAAACAGTGTCTAAATGAGGTTTGAACATCTACAAATTTTCTTAAGTTCAGCACAGAAGAAAAACTAATTTTCCTTAATTAAACAAGGTTTGGTGGGTTTCTGTTTTTAATTTAAAACTCTAAAAATTAGAACAGAAAGCATAGGGTTTATTATTTTTAAATGATGGTTCATAATATTCAGGAGCTAGCAAAATTGGTTTAACAACTTTTTATGAAGAATTCATCAAGTTATGGGTTTTCTAAGTTCTCTGGTCATTTTAAAAAAGAATAACAAAATTGGTTTAATGGAAATCCAGTTTGCACTGGGTCCCTGGCAGGTTTTTAAGTTTTCCTCGCGAATCAGTCCTTAAGCTACTATTCACATGAGTCACTGACGTTATAGAAAACCCCTCGGGTTCTACAAATCCTAACCCGAGGTCCTTCTTCTACCTTAAACAGTAACCGCGGCGGAAGAAAGGGCGGAGGGGCTTACCGGCGGTGAGGTTGCTCCGGTGAAGTGGTCGAGGACGTAGGGGAGGTCTCGGGGATCACAACGGTGTGCGGGTCGCCGTCGGAGATGGCCGGACTCGGTCGGTCCACGCGTGCAGGCGGGGATGCTCGTCGGTGGCGAGGAGTCCGGCCTGGTCACGGCGAGATAGAGCAATTGGATGGGTCAGAGAGGTTCACGGGGTGCCAGAGAAGACATGAGCGCAAGGAATTGGGCGGAGACTCACTAGATAGCTCGGTCCACGCGCGGCGGTGGAAGACCGAAGTCCGGTGAGGTCGATCTCGGGCCTCCGGTGAAGTCCGGCCGGGTCCGAGGGCTTGGCAAGCTTCATGGGCTACTGGCGAAGCTAGCCGAAGCACTGGCTTGCCCAGAGGATGGCTAGCGTGGGCTGGCCACGATGGCCGAAGCTCTGGCGGCAATGGCGGGCGGAATTGAGCTCGCCGGAGCTAAGGGAAAGTGGCTGGCCGGTGAGGGTGAGTGCGGGGCGAAGTGGGGCACGCCTGGGAAGGCTTTATAGGCACGGCGCGGTGCACGGGCGGTCGTGGACCGGCGAGTGCGCGCGGGCGTGCACTGGGAGGCGCGGTGCGCGCGCGGGCGTGAACCGGGGGTGTCAGCCACGGTCGAACACGTGTTCCCGTTGCCTCTGCCCCTGTTCAAGCGCCGATTGGGAGCAAATCTTCGCGAATTTGGGCAAGATCGCTGTGAAGGATTTGTTCACCTGACCAAGCTTTGTCTTTTGTGTATGGACGTCGCACGGTTTTAGGCTAGGGACAGGGAGTTGTAGCGTCACCAAGGTGCCAGTGTCAGAATGCCTGGTCCCGAGGTCAAACTACGCCAAAACCGTGTCAAATGAATTTGGTTTGAGTTCAAACTTTTCCAGGACGTGTTCAAGGGAATTTGGCACAACTTTGATATTTGGATCTCCTGGCTTTGAGTTTTGAAAAACAGAGAACGCAGATGATCTTTGGGAAGAGGTCTGAAATTCAGAAATTCAGAAATCTGAATTTCTCTAAGGGTTCATAGTTCAAGGGCTGATTTGGGGATTTATTTGAGTTATTTTGGCTAAGCTTTCTCAATCTTTCTTGTTGCTCATTAAATATACTTTAATTTTTATAATTGGCTCTAGTCATAATTTTAAACTTTTCATTCCCTTTTTCTTATTCTCTTGCATTTTGCTTATAGGGCTCACTTAGGGTTGCACATTCTTATCTTTTTAAAAGACTCAATTGTTTTGATCATGATACTTTTAAGTATATACTTGATGGATTCTTTCTTTCTTATGTTAATTGGATGCTCATGCTTACTTTGATTCACATGAAATAATGGTTCTTGGGTTGGTATTTGAGAGAAACCCTAGGTGACACTGGGGTGTCACAAAGAAGATGTTCTCCTCCTACGAGAAAATCCAAGATCCCCAAAGAGCGATCACATTCGGGGATGGAAATCAAGGTTTGGTCAAAGGACTGGGTAAAATTGCTATTTCACCTGACCATTCCATTTCCAATGTTTTTCTTGTAGACTCTTTAGATTACAATTTGCTTTCCGTTTCTCAATTATGCAAAATGGGCTGCAACTGTCTATTTACTGATGTAGGTGTTGGGGACCTTCGGCATCCGAAGGTCCTCAAAAACAGGATTTAACAGTATTTCTGGAAGTATAATGTGTGAGCAGGTACCTTTGAACTCAAGTCGGTATCACGGCAGGAGAAGACCAGGATAATACGAAGGTCTTGATGCAGCGCCGAAGATGTTAGCAGGAGAGCTTCGGCGTGGTTGCAGAAAATGAAACCGACTTAAAGATGAAAAGGCTATTCAGACCTCGACAGATTACTATAGAATTATTATCAAATGTAAAGGGCATGAATGTAATTTTGTATGGGCTGTGTCCCGTGCCTATAAATAGGTGAACAGTACCCCCGTACTGTTTACGCTGACTTGGCATTCGCTTTTTGCGTCACGCTTGTATTGTCATCTCCTTCCGATTGAAGGTACACTTGTAATTCAACGATGTTTTCGTTTATGCTCGATAATAATATATGATTGTTCATGTTGTCTTTTACATTCTTTATATTTCATCCTTCGTCATTGTTCGATGAATTTATGAAGGTATGTCCTTCATAACCTTCGTCCGCAAGCCATTACGTCCTAAGGGAAACAATGCTTCGGAGGACGAAGGACTTTAACGATTAACATTTTCTATGTTGACTTGTTCTTAACTCATAGCACTTGAGAACAAGTCCCCAACATTGGCGCCCACCTCCGGTGAACTCACTTCCACTCTGAGTTTTTTGAACACCTTCGACGATCATAAACCTTCGTCATGGCGCCGAAGAAGGCTTCAGCGACTGGGGCTGCAGCTCTGCAACCACTGGACCACAATCAGGAGACAGTCTCCCTGCGGGAGGCCCGAAGCCAGAAAAGGAAGGCTGTCAGCCCGACACCACCAGAAGATGAGATAGATCAAGAAATCAGAGATATGGAGATGCTTCATCAGCAAGTACAGAGGAAGAAAGAAAAGATGGCCAGGCTAGCTGAACTGCAGAGGCAGATAGACGAAGCCTCTGAGGAAGTTCGTCATCTTGCTCAGGATGAGCAACACCGAAGGCCTCAGCATCAAGACCTTCATCAGGAGGGTTTTCCCAACGAAGATGACTGGTATGACAATTTCCATCATGGGAATTTTGTTTTTGATGATGCTTCTCCTCTGTCCGCTGAGCTGCAGGCTACACCTTGGCCCCCGTCCTACAAGCCGCCTCAGCTCCCCGTATTCGATGGCCACTCAGACCCGAAGCAGTTTTTGATGAGCTACGAAGCAACAGTGTCTTCGTATGGTGGCAATGCTTCAGTCATGGCCAAATCTTTCGTTATGGCTGTCAGAAGTGTTGCTCAAACCTGGTATTCCTCTCTTCGACCAGGAACGATCACTTCATGTCAGAAGCTGAAGGATTTGTTGTTAACCAGCTTTCAAGGATTTCAGACGAAGCCGGTCACTGCTCAGGCTCTGTTCCAGTGCACCCAGGATCACGAAGAATACCTTCAGGCGTATGTCCGAAGGTTCTTGCGTTTGAGGGCACAGGCACCAACGGTGCCCAATGAAATTGTCATCGAGGCCATGATCAAGGGGCTTCGGCCAGGTCCGTCAGCTCAGTACTTCGCCAGGAAGCCTCCTCAAACTTTGGAGAAGCTTCTCCAGAAAATGGATGAGTACATTCGGGCCGATAATGATTTTCGCCAAAGAAGGGAGGAGGCTTTCAGGTTTTCTGAAATGACCAGGGGCTTCGGAGGGAGGTTTTACCCGAGGCACGTGAGATCAATTCACAATCCTACACAAAATGATGACAGAGGAAGTCAACAGCAAAGGCCACAATGCTCCTCACAGGCTTCTGGACAACAGCAAAGCTCCTTCCGACCACCAGCTCCAAGAGGCAGAGGCGCCAGGGGTTTCGGAGGAAGATTTGGCGATCAACCGAGAAGAATCTTTTGCTTATTCTGCGGTGAGAACAAAGGCCATACTACCAGGATGTGCCATGTTACTATTCAGAAGCAAAAGGAAATAGCTGAAGCAGCAGCACAACAAGCTCAGCCGAAGCAGGTCATGCATACAGCTTCGTATCATTCGCCCTACATTCCAGAATATGTGGGCAATAATCCTGCAGTTTCTGTTGCTTCGGCGAGTCAGCCCCAAGCTTCTTGGCAACAGCCTCCGCCTCCACCTCCGTTGCAACAAGGCCAGCAACCAGAAGGGAGCCAGTATGCTCCACACCAGAGGGACTTCAGAGAGCAGTCCGAAGCTCGTACAGTCAATAGCACTGTGCCAGAGTCTAAGCACATCTATTGACAGATATCCTACCTTAATAGCAATCTTTTTCATTCAGTTTTATTTTCTGTAATAAAGGACATTGTTTAGATTTCATGAAATTAGTTTCGTTGAATCCTACAAGGAAAATATATTTTCTTCAGAGGCTTATGGTAACAAAGAGGACCTTCGAACTATCGAAAATTCTTCGAAGCAACAAAAAGTCGTTCTAACGAACGCAGAGTAAGTTCGCCGAAGTCACAAAAAGTCGTTCCAAAGGGAGCGCAGTGTAAGTTTTCTGCTCCAAAGTCGTTCCAAAGGGAATGCAGAGCATACAGCGAAAAGTCAACGCTGATACCGCCTAAGTAAAAGGCGAAGCGCGAAAAGTCAACGTGAATACCGCTGAAAGTAAAAGGCGAAGAAGCTCCTAAGGGAGGCTTATAAAAGATTGTGTTTTATTGCAGGGATGCGTATGTATCTTCGGGATAAACATCATCTCACATGACATAACATCATCGCATCATTTCGCATAGCATAAGCATCATACATCATTTTGCACATGGCACAAGAGGTGGACACATTATCAATCCACAGAAGAACGCTTTGAAAAAAGGGGAGAAACCATAGTCACAAAAAGATACATCATCAATCTTCGGAAGTGTAGCTTCGGAAAATATTTTCACGAAGCCTGGATATTATTCATCAGAATATCGGATATTGTTGTGACAAAGAAAAATTCTTCTTCACGAAGCATGAAAAGAAGGGAAGGTGTTTTTTCGTCAAAGACTCAAAAGCGGTACGTGTAAACTTTCATGCATCGTAAAGAATTGACTAACAAAAATAGGTATATTACATTTGGAGTTGCAAAATGTTACAGTATATTACATTTCAGAAGTTTTCACAAAAATACTTAATCCTCTCTCAAAACGACTTCTGCAGCCTCGTTCAGGAGCCGATTGACGACTTCGTCCATAATATCTTCAGCCATCTTTTTAATTTCGTCGTCTCCTTTCGGCTGGGGGCCTGAAGACGTTTTAGCAGGATCTGAAGTAAGACAGGATACGGCTACATTGCTATTACAAATCGCAAACAAATCTTAAAGCCTAAAGATTACAGCACAATAAAAACTATTAGTTAATACCTAATTGACCCTCGGCCTCTGCGCTCTTTTTAGCAGCCTCAGCTACTTCTCTAGCATCGTGAATGCCCTTTTCACTTCTTCGAATAATTTCTCCGGCCATTTCTCGGCCACCATTATCCCAGATATCGGTAAAAAACTTTCCATCAATTATGCTAGCTTCGGCCGAAGGATCTCTTGCATCTTCAAAGGACAAAGCAGCTTCGGACTGTGCTAAAATTTTTACATGTTCGCAGCCCTTCTTCTCTAAGATGGTGGCAATCCCTCTGGCGCCAGAGAAGGCACATATATCTCCTCGGCTATTTAAAATTTCTTCGAAAGCTTCAGCTTCGTGGTCAATCCATTCGATGACACCTTCGGGATTGCCTCTCGAAAAGTTTTCCTCACTTGAGAATGCGCCGACCTTGGCGAAGCTAGCCTTTAATTTCTTAACACAATCTATAGATTTGTTGTAGCATCTCTTTTTGGACGAACGAAGCTCTTCAACAGTCACTTCTAGGTGATCTGCCCATTGATCGCTGAGTTCACGCTTTGTTTCTTCAAGTATGCGTTCTTCCTTGGCTCTGGCCAGTTGTTTCCGAAGGTCTTCAATTTCGCGTTTCTGAGCTTCAGCTTGACTTTTAAAAGCAGCTTCGTCTTCCTTTATTTTATTTATCAATGAATATAATATTTTATCTTTTTCGAGACCTTCGTTCCTCAGTTCAGTTACTTCGGAGCGAAGGTTGCTCAGGGCTATAGTACACCCTTCGTCTTCAGCATCTTTCTATGCCCTGAGGGCATTGCTAAGTATCAGGCCCTGCAAAAAGAAATATGTGTGTGTCAATAGGTTTTAACAAAACGAAAAATTTTGGACTCAACAAAAAATACAAAAATTTCATTTATCGCACCTTTAAGCTATTGTAAGCCAGGCTGTCGGCCAGATCGTTCTTCGACAGCACTGAGAGCCCGTCTTCTAAAGTTGGAAATCCGAAGCTCTTGCTCATCTCCCGACAGACAGAAATTTCCTTGCTGTCAGGAAGACAATACAAGAAGTCTTCTTCTCCACTGCCATTGAATATTAACGCCCCCCTTGGATATTTCAGTTTTTGGGCGTAGTGCTGGGCCTCTTGCTCTTCTTTTTCTGATAGTTTTTTCCCCGAAGCATGACAAAAAATATAATCACGAATTTTGGGGGATGCTTCGGGGGCATTAACACCGGTTTCTTCAACAAAGGTTGGCTTTGTTATTTTTTCTGCCTCACTTTCCAAGGGTTTCATCTTTGCGGGCTCTGAGGGCCCAGCTTCGGCTTCAGCCTCTTGACCTGGAGCTTTAGAATCAGAAATTTCAGTTGTTGTTTCAGGAGTGACAGCAGCCTTCTTCGGAGGTGTGCTTGAAGATTTGATCGTTTCCAGTACATCTAGCACATTAGCCATTCTCTTTCTTCTCGGAGTTACGGCTGGCACTTTTTCATTTTTTGCTGTCCCAATGTTTGCTGCAGGACTCAAAACTTCTGATGTTTTGGAGCCCTCAGTTGCTTCCTTTACCTCTTCCATTTTTTCTGTGGACGGCGCTTCGGCCTTCTCTTTCGTTTCTGATAACAAAATCTTTGATTGCTCCAATTTTGCCTTTGTTGGCACTTCGGCCGTCTCTGCGACTTCTGGCAGTAAAGTTGGCTCGGTTGGTTTTTCAGCTTCGGATGCCGAAGAAGTTTCTCCGGTAAACTCAGGCACCGAAGCTGGTTCAATATAGCGCGGTCGATGTGTAAGGACCTTTATCTTCTTCCTTTTCGGTTCTGGCTCGCTAGGAGCAGCTGCAGCTTCTTCTTTTGCAGAAGTTGTGTTCTTTCTCTTCTGCCTTCGAATAGGATAGCAATAGTCAGGGTAGACAAACCCGATGGCATCAAATACCCGATTCAGCCTCTTCTTTTTTCGGCCTCCGAAGGCTGCTGACATTGCAGTATCTTCGGCCTTCGAGTAGGTCCCAAGCAGCTCATCACTTAAATTTTCAATGCTTTTTAACCAGTCATCATCTGGCTCAACAAATTTATCTCCAAACTTGAAGGTATACTTCAACCTGATAAGTCCACCTTCGTCGGCCTTTTTTATGGTTTCTTGTGGCATTTCCCATTTTTCCGCAAGCGGCCATACCCTGAAGGCGATATGCTCTTGTACTAAATCCCTCGTTCCAATAAAAGAACAGATAACGCCGAAGGCTCTCTGGCATTCTTCGGCAGCTTCACTCATTTCAACCTTCGGCCTCCGAAGGCCGAAGCTTTGCCAAATAGGGCGCATGATTATACCTTTGATATCTTCTCGCGCTGTCAGATCATTCTTCACATAAAACCATTCTGTCATCCAGTCGCCGGGCCATCTCTTCCGAAAAGTCGGCACGGGACAGCTTGACCCGGACCGAGAAACGAAATTGTAGCAGCCAAAATTATTATGATACTGTTCCTTACCCCAAGTTTTTGTTTCGTATGATAATTCGTGTATATTGCAGAAACTTTTTGCATCAGGCTTCAGACCTTGGCTTCTCACGGCCCACACGAAGATATTTAGCCTTATAATTGCCTCGGGGGTAAGTTGATGGAGATAAACTTCGAATATTTTCAGTACCTCCACAACGAAGCTGCTCAAGGGAAATCGCAGTCCAGCTTTCAAAAAGCTTCGGTACACTACGACTTCGTTCTCTTCAGGATGTGGGCAAGTTTTTTCACCTTCATCGGCCCTCACAATGGACAAATCCCGGAAATACCTTCCTCTCATGTTGGCAAGATGATTCTCTTTGATAGTTGATTTACCATAAACTGAATGGCTTGGTCGCCAGGGACGATCTTCGGAGTCCTCGCCACCACTGTCCACATCATAGCTGTCACTGTCACCAGTATCTTCGGACAAACCTTCCAAAATTTCCTTGGTAATCTTTTCTGTATTAGTCTTTGACATCGCTATAAGAAACCCCAAGTTTTTCTCTTCGTCAAGGCTCAGCTTCATCTCAGCAACAGTCTTCTTATCTTCAGACATCTTCGGAGACGCTAAAAAGCTATTTTCAAAGCCGAAGCTTTAAAACCAAAAGCCTAGCAAATCGCAATGCACAAGAGCTAAAAATTGAGTAAGCAGGAGCAGTTGGCCAGAAAGCGTGTCAAATGAGTGTGCGGTATGCCCGTATTTATACGCCAAGAGCGTTGAAAGTTCAGAGACCCCGCTTGTCAGTGGTTGTTGCTATTCTAGCAAAGGGAAGGTGTTTTTTCGGACCTTCGGCGTAAAGCCTTCGTTCATGTCGCAATCTAAATTCGTTATTTCAAACAAATTAATATTGCGAGGGGCTACTGTTGGGGACCTTCGACATCCGAAGGTCCTCAAAAACAGGATTTAACAGTATTTCTGGAAGTATAATGTGTGAGCAGGTACCTTTGAACTCAAGTCGGTATCACGGCAGGAGAAGACCAGGATAATACGAAGGTCTTGATGCAGCGCCGAAGATGTTAGCAGGAGAGCTTCGGCGTGGTTGCAGAAAATGAAACCGACTTAAAGATGAAAAGGCTATTCAGACCTCGACAGATTACTATAGAATTATTATCAAATGTAAAGGGCATGAATGTAATTTTGTATGGGCTGTGTCCCGTGCCTATAAATAGGTGAACAGTACCCCCGTACTGTTTACGCTGACTTGGCATTCGCTTTTTGCGTCACGCTTGTATTGTCATCTCCTTCCGATTGAAGGTACACTTGTAATTCAACGATGTTTTCGTTTATGCTCGATAATAATATATGATTGTTCATGTTGTCTTTTACATTCTTTATATTTCATCCTTCGTCATTGTTCGATGAATTTATGAAGGTATGTCCTTCATAACCTTCGTCCGCAAGCCATTACGTCCTAAGGGAAACAATGCTTCGGAGGACGAAGGACTTTAACGATTAACATTTTCTATGTTGCCATGTTCTTAACTCATAGCACTTGAGAACAAGTCCCCAACAGTAGGTGTCACTGTCTTTAGAAGAAGTGACGATTCAATAGCATTTAAGGGAGTGTTAGAGGGTCAGCTATACTTAGTAAATTTTGATAGAGCTAAACTCGACACTTGCTTAATTGCTAAGACTAACATGGGCTGGCTCTGGCATCGCCGACTAGCACATGTTGGGATGAAGAATCTTCATAAGCTTCTAAAGGGAGAGCACATTTTAGGATTAACAAATGTTCATTTTGAGAAAGACAGGATTTGTAGCGCATGCCAAGCAGGGAAGCAAGTTGGTGCTCATCATCCACACAAGAACATCATGACGACTAACAGGCCACTGGAGCTCCTACACATGGACCTATTCGGCCCGATAGCTTATATAAGCATCGGCGAGAGTAAGTACTGTCTAGTTATTGTGGATGATTATTCTCGCTTCACTTGGGTATTCTTTTTGCAGGAAAAATCTCATACCCAAGAAACCTTAAAGGGATTCTTGAGACAGGCTCAAAATGAGTTCGGCTTAAGGATCAAGAAAATAAGAAGCGACAACGGAACGGAGTTCAAGAACTCTCAAATTGAAGGCTTCCTTGAGGAGGAGGGCATCAAACATGAGTTCTCTTCTCCCTACACGCCACAACAAAATGGTGTAGTGTAGGGGAAGAATAGAACTCTATTGGACATGGCAAGAACCATGCTTGATGAGTACAAGACGTCAGACCGGTTTTGGGCCGAGGCGGTCAACACCGCCTGCTACGCCATCAATCGGTTGTATCTACACCGAATCCTTAAGAAGACATCATATGAACTCCTAACCGGTAAAAAGCCCAATATTTCATATTTTAGAGTCTTTGGTAGCAAATGCTTTATTCTTGTTAAAAGAGGTAGAAAATCTAAATTTGCTCCTAAGACTATAGAAGGCTTTTTACTAGAATATGATTCAAACACAAGGGCATACAGAGTCTTTAACAAGTCCTCTGGACAAGTTGAAGTTTCTTGTGACGTTGTGTTTGATGAGACTAACGGTTCTCAAGTAGAGCAAGTTGATCTTGATGAGATAGGTGATGAAGAGGCTCCGTGCATCGCGCTAAGGAACATGTCCATTGGGGATGTGTGTCCTAAGGAATCCGAAGAGCCTCCAAATGCACAAGATCAACCATCCTCCTCCACGCAAGCATCTCCACCAACTCAAAATGAGGATGAGGCTCAAGATGATGAAGGACAAGATCAACAAAATGAGCCACCTCAAGATGACGGCAATGATCAAAGGGGAGATGCAAATGATCAAGACAAGGAGGATGAAGAACCAATGCCACCACACCCAAGAGTCCACCAAGCAATCCAACGAGATCACCCCGTCGACACCATCCTCGGCGATATTCATAAGGGGGTAACTACTAGATCTCGTGTTGCACATTTTTGTGAGCATTACTCTTTTGTTTCCTCTATTGAGCCACAGGGTAGAGGAAGCTCTTCAAGATTCGGATTGGGTGGTGGCGATGCAAGAGGAGCTCAACAACTTCACTAGGAATGAGGTATGTCATTTGGTTCCACGTCCTAATCAAAATGTTGTAGGAACCAAGTGGGTGTTCCGCAACAAGCAAGACGAGCATGGTGTGGTGACTAGGAACAAAGCCCGACTTGTGGCCAAGGGATATTCAGAAGTCGAAGGTTTGGATTTTGGTGAAACCTATGCACCCGTAGCTAGGCTTGAGTCAATTCGTATATTATTAGCCTACGCTACTTACCATGGCTTCAAGCTTTATCAAATGGACGTGAAGAGTGCCTTCCTCAACGGACCAATCAAGGAAGAGGTCTATGTTGAGCAACCTCCCGGCTTTGAAGATAGTGAGTACCCTAACCATGTTTATAAACTCTCTAAGGCGCTTTATGGGCTCAAGCAAGCCCCAAGAGCATGGTATGAATGCCTTAGAGATTTCCTTATCACTAATGGATTCAAAGTCGAAAAGGCCGATCCTACACTCTTTACCAAAACGCTTGAAAATGATTTGTTTGTATGCCAAATTTATGTTGATGATATTATATTTGGGTCTACTAACGAATCTACATGTGAAGAGTTTAGTAGGATCATGACACAGAAATTCGAGATGTCTATGATGGGGGAGTTGAAGTACTTCTTGGGATTTCAAGTGAAGCAACTCCAAGAAGGCACCTTCATTAGCCAAACAAAGTATACTCAAGATATTCTAAGCAAGTTTGGGATGAAGGATGCCAAACCCATCAAGACACCCATGGGAACCAATGGGCATCTCGACCTCGACACGGAAGGTAAATCCGTCGATCAAAAGGTATACCGGTCGATGATAGGCTCTTTACTCTATTTATGTGCATCTCGACCGAATATTATGCTTTCCGTATGCATGTGTGCAAGATTCCAAGCCGACCCTAAGGAAGCTCACCTTACGGCCGTAAAACGAATCTTGAGATATTTGGTTTATACTCCTAAGTTTGGGCTTTGGTATATTAGGGGATCCACATTTGATTTGATTGGTTATTCGGATGCCGATTGGGCGGGGTGTAAAATTAATAGAAAGAGCACATCGGGGACTTGCCAGTTCTTGGGAAGATCCTTGGTGTCTTGGGCTTCAAAGAAGCAAAATTCCGTAGCTCTTTCTACCGCCAAAGCCGAGTATATTGCTGCAGGACATTGTTGCGCACAATTGCTTTGGATGAGGCAAACCCTTAGGGACTACGATTACAAATTAACCAAAGTTCCTCTTCTATGTGATAATGAGAGTGCAATTCGCATGGCGGATAATCCCGTTGAACATAGCCGCACTAAACATATAGCCATTCGGTATCACTTATTAAGGGATCACCAACAAAAGGGAGATATAGAGATTGCATATATTAACACTAATGAACAATTAGCCGATATCTTTACCAAGCCACTAGATGAACAAACTTTTAACAAACTTAGGCATGAGCTAAATATTCTTGATTCTAGGAATTTCTTTTGATGTCTTGAACACATAGCTCATAAGTATACCTTTGATCATGTCTCTTTTATATGCTATGACTAATATGTTTTCAAGTGGATTTCAAACCAAGTCATAGGTATATTGAAAGGGAATTGGAGTCTTCGGCGAAGACAAAGGCTTCCACTCCACTCCATAACTCATCCTTCGCCGTCGCTCCGAGCAACTCTCCGTCTTTGGTATAATCTTCACTCATGTTTTATTTGCCAAAGGGGAGAAAGTAGTTTTACAAAGGGCTTATATCTCACTCAAGTATCCGTTTTTGGCGATTCATGCCAAAGGGGGAGAAAGTATTAGCCCAAAGCAAAAGGACCGCACCACCACCTAATTTTTAAACTATGATTTTTAAATTGGTATCTCATTGTGTTCAAAAGGGGGAGAAAAGTAGTATTTTCAAAATTGATATCTTAAAACCCTTTTGAACACTAAGAGGAGGATTTCATTGAGGAGGAGTTTTGTTTAGTCAAAGGAAAAGCATTTGAAACAGGGGGAGAAAATTTCAAAACTTGAAAATGCTTCGCAAAATCTTATTCATTTACCTTTGCCTATTTGCAAAAGGACTTTGAAAAGAATTTACAAAAGAATTTGCAAAAACAAAACATGTGGTGCAAAAGTGGTCCAAAATGTTAAAATTAAAGAAACAATCCATGCGTATCTTATAAGTATTTATATTGGCTCAATTCCAAGTAACCTTTGCACTTAAATTATGCAAACTAGTTCAATTATGCACTTCTAGACTTGCTTTGGTTTGTGTTGGCATCAATCACCAAAAAGGGGGAGATTGAAAGGGAATTAGGCTTACACATATTTCCTAATTGATTTTGGTGGTTGAATTGCCCAACACAAATAATTGGACTAACTAGTTTGCTCTAGTCTATAAGTTATACATGTGCCAAAGGTTCACACTAAGCCAATAAACAGACCAAGAAAAGGGTTCAAACAAAGAGAGCAAGGGATAACCGAAGGCACCCTGGTATGGCGCACCGGACTGTCCGGTGTGCCACCGGACAGTGTCCGGTGCACCAGGGGACTCCGAGCTAAACTCCTCACCTTCGGGAAAACGCAGAGGCGCTCCGCTATAATTCACCGGACTGTCCGGTGCCCCAGAGGAGAGCGACTCTGAACTCGCCAGCTTCGGGAATCCGCTCCGCTATAATTCACCGGACATGTCTGGTGCACACCAGACTGTCCGGTGAGCCAGCGGAGCAACGGCTACTTCGCGTGCAACGGTCGACTGCAACGCATTAAATGCGCGCCTGCGCGCGCAGAGGACAGAGCACACACGGGTGGCACACCGGACAGTCTACAGGACTTGTCCGGTGCGCCACCGGACAGCCAGGCAGGCCCACAAGTCAGAGCTCCAACGGTCATAACCCAACGGCCTGGTGACGTGGCTGGCGCACCGGACAGTGTCCGGTGGCGCACCGGACTGTCCGGTGCGCCATGCGACAGCAGCCTCCACCAAACGGCTAGTTTGGTGGTTGGGGCTATAAATACCCCCAACCACCCCACATTCATTGCATCCAAGTTTTCCACCTTCCAACTACTTACAAGAGCTCTAGCATTCAATTCTAGACACACCCAAGTGATTAAATCCTCTCCCAATTCCACACAAAGCATTAGTGATTAGTGAGAGAGATTTGTTGTGTTCTTTTGAGCTCTTGCGCTTGGATTGCTTCTTTCTTTCATTCTTTCTTGCGATCAACTCAATTGTAACCGAGGCAAGAGACACCAATTGTGTGGTGGTCCTCGCGGGGAAGTTTGATTCCCGTTTGATTGAGAAGAAGAAGCTCACTCGGTCCGAGGGACCGTTTGAGAGAGGGAAAGGGTTGAAAGAGACCCGGTCTTTGTGACCACCTCAACGGGGAGTAGGTTTGCGAGAACCGAACCTCGGTAAAAAAAATCCGCGTGTCACACTCTTTATTCGCTTGCGATTTGTTTTGCACCCTCTCTCTCGGACTCGATTATAATTCTAACGCTAACCCGGCTTGTAGTTGTGATTAAGTTTGTAAATTTCAGATTCACCCTATTCACCCCCCCCCCTCTAGGCGACTTTCAGCGTGACTTCGAGCCGGGACGCCGTGGTCCCGGTCATACTCCTCCCGGCGCCATATCTCGTTTTCGTGTCGCCGGTCGCGCGAAGTGTTTATGGAGCTTCGCGCGTCTTGCCGACTGTTGATGGCATGTCGCAGGTCGCTCGGGGGATGAGCGATGGGTAGAAGGTGGTTAGCCGCCCGAGTAAGCAGCCGTCGATAGCCTTCAGCATCCGGAGTCCGTGGGAGGCCATCAGCTATCTGGGCTAGCACTCCTCCGACTTCGCTTGGCGTGTTCATTGCGCGAGCGAAGTTAGGGTTCAGGTTTCGAGCAAAGAGAGGATTCTCTCGGCGTAACCTTACGCCCTGCTCGGCTTGTTCTCGATCTTGGTCCTGAGCTTGTCGGCGATCATGGCGGCAAGAATTACGCCTTTCTCGGTATACTCGTTCATCGGGGGGTTCTCCCACTTTTGAAACTTCATCCCGAGATACAGGTTGTGCTGGGTCCCGCTCCCCAGCCTTGTGATGTCACCGAATATTCCGGCGTCTGTTCCTTCGTCACCGAGCTTCTCGCTGGGGAGGTTCTTCCCCCTGCACGGTCGGCTCGTCTTCGGAGATGGGAGACGATTCCAATCTCCCCTAATGAAGAGGATGTCGGGGTAGAAAGGAGTTGCTATGATGGTGAGTTCCTTTCCATCCTCCTTTGAGGGCGAAGGTGTTGGAAAGATAATTCGGCGGAGCTCCGTCCCCTTTCTAGTAACGCTTGCTTCTTTCTTTCTTGTAATCCGTGTCCACTCCTTTGTGGGCGAATTGGGCAGAGGGGTTCTTCGGGCAGGTAAATTCCCAATTTTCGGCTTGCAAGAAGTAGTCTTTGCCTGAGGCGCAGGAGGTTGTGTTGTCCGTTGTCTTGTTGCGGTTTTCTTGGGGATTTTCGAGGAAAGCTTCTTCTCCGGCGGATGTGCTATGCGGTGCAGAATTCCTTTCTCATCTGCTACAGACGAGATGGTCCCAAAGCAGAATACGGATCCAGGGCGAAGTGCGATCTTGCACTGGGAAGTGACGACCATTGAGCTAGCTGAGGTCAACGACACGACCCCTACCTGGCGCGCCAGCTGTCGGTGTTTAGAGTCCGACCGCACACCTAGGTTTACCCCTCGCAGTGCTTTTGAGTAGGACGGTGTTGTTGACTGTAACTCAATGGTTCGTGCGGGATGCACGAGAGACGATAGACAATTTTCTATAGGTTCGGGCTGCTTGGAGAAGCGTAATACCCTACTTCTTGGTGTGAATCTTTATGTGGTAGGTTACAAGAGAAGTCTCCAGTATGGAGAAAAGCTAGTGAGATAGGTTGATGGTCGATGAAAATGATGGGGTACCCCCTAGGCCTTATATACTCGACCGGGGGGCACTACATGTGTATGTGATGATGATGTGTACCTAAATAACAGTGAACCGATTGAACTGATCTTCCTATAATCTTGCCGACTTATCCCTAATTCGTTCTGCTATTCAAGGGCGCTGTACGCGGGAAAGTCGGGTGGACGCTATGGATAGCGCTCAAGTCTGACGGGTTGCTTGGGCCTGAGTCTGCTTCTTTCTCATGTCGGCCCACTCTGCCAGTAGTTCTCTCCTGGCCCACGAAAGGATGGCCTTGCGAGATAACAGGCCCAAAGCCTCTCGCGAGGCCTTCTTGCTTTCTAGTGGGCCTGGGGGATATCTGTCCCCCACAATACCCTAGTAAAAAGCCTTCTATAGCCTTAGGAGCAAATTTAGAACTTCTACCTCTTTTAATAAGAATAAAGCATTTACTCCCAAAGACTCTAAAATATGAAACATTGGGATTTTTACCAGTGAGGAGTTCATATGATGTCTTCTTGAGAAATCGGTGAAGATATAACCGGTTGATGGAGTAGCAGACGGTGTTAATCGCCTCAGTCCAGAACCGGTCCGGTGTCTTGTACTCATCAAGCATGGTCCTTGCCATATCCAGTAGAGTTATATTCTTCCTCTCCACTACACCATTTTGTTGAGGTGTGTAGAGAGAAGAGAACTCATGCTTGATGCCCTCCTCTTCAAGAAATCCTTCGATATTTGAATTCTTGAACTCTGTCCCATTATCGCTTCTAATCTTTTTGATCCTCAATCCGAACTCATTTTGAGTCCGTCTCAAGAATCTCTTTAAAGTCTCTTGGGTTTGTGATTTTTCCTGCAAAAAGAACACCCAAGTGAAGCGAGAATAATCATCCACAATAACTAGACAATACTTACTCCCGCCGATGCTTATGTAAGCGATTGGGCCGAATAGATCCATGTGGAGTAACTCGAGCGGCCTGTCAGCAGTCATTATGTTCTTGTGTGGATGATGGACTCTAACTTGCTTCCCTGCTTGGCATGCGCTACAAACCCTGTCTTTCTCAAAATGAACATTGGTTAGTCCTAAAATGTGTTCTCCCTTTAGAAGTTTGTGAAGATTCCTCATCCCAACATGAGCAAGTCGGCGATGCCAGAGCCAACCCATGTTAGTCTTAGAAATTAGGCAAGTGTCTAGTTCAGCTTGGTTATCATTAAAATCAACTAAATATAGCTAACCATCTAACACTCCCTTAAATGCTATTGAATCATCACTTCTTTTAAAGACAGTAACACCTACATCAGTAAATAAACAATTATAGCCCATTTTACATAATTGAGAAACAGAAAGCAAATTGTAATCTAAAGAATCTATAAGAAAAACATTGGAAATAGAATGGTCAAGAGATATAGCAATTTTACCCAAACCTTTGACCAAACCTTGATTTCCATCCCCGAATGTGATAGCTCGTTGGGGATCTTCATTTTTCTCATAGGAGGAGAAAATTCTCTTCTCGCCTGTCATGTGGTTTGTGCACCCGCTATCGATTATCCAACTTGAACCCCCGGATGCATAAACCTGCAAAACAATTTAGGCCTTGTTCTTAGGTACCCAAATGGTCTTGGGTCCTTTGACATTAGAAACAAGCACCTTGGGTACCCAAACACAAGTTTTTGGACTCTTGTGTTTGCCCCCAACATATTTGGCAACTACTTTGCCTGATTTGTTAGTTAAAACATATGGTGCATCAAAAGTTTTAAATGAAACATTATGCTCATTTGATGCAACAGGAAATTTCTTTCTAGGCATTTTAACATGTGTGATATGCCTAGAGCTAGAAGCCTCATTTTTGTACATAAATGCATGGTGTGAAACATTATGAGGTTTCCTACCATGAATCTTCCTAATCTTATGTTCGGGATAGTTTGCAAGATATAAAATGTAACCATCACTATCCTGAACCATGGGAGCCTTGCCCTTAACAAAGTTAGACAGTCTTTTAGGGGCATTAAGCTTGACATTGGATTGGTTCCCATGTTGGAACCCAATGCCATCCTTAATGCCAGGGCGTCTCCCATTATAAAGCATGCTATGAACAAATTTAAAATTTCCATTTTCGAGCTCATGCTCAGCAATTTTAACATTCAACTTAGCTATGTGTTCATTTTGATTTTTAATCATGGCAAGTTCATCATCAATAGCTTCAACATTTATATCTCTACATCTAGTGCAAATGGAAATATGCTCGACAGTAGATGTAGATGGTTTGCAAACATTTAATTCTTCTATCTTAGCATTTAATATGACATTCTCATCTCTAAGACAGGAAATGGAATCATTGCAAACATTCAATTCTTTAACCTTAGAAACTAGACTAGCATTCTCAGTTCTAAGACTAGAAATGGAATCATGACAAATTCTAAGCTCCTTAGTTAAGTTTTCACATTTTTCTACTTCCTGAGCATAAGCATTTTTCAGTTTAACTAAATTTTGTTTTCTTTAATGAGGAAGTCCTCTTGTCTTTCCAAGAGTTCATCCTTCTCATTAATGGCTTCTATTAATTCATTTAGTTTTTTCTTTTGGTCCATGCTAAGGTTGGCAAAGAGAGACATTAAATTATCTTTTTCATCACTAGAGCTACCCTCATCACTAGATGTTGTATATTTGGGGGTGGCTCTAGAGTGTATGTGGCAGAACCACCCGAATTATTCCAGCTTAAGTGCCCAAGTCACACCTCAGGGGCGTAACACACTTAAATCGGAATAACCCGTCAGTCCTTCAGATCTAGTCTGATAGAGCCACTTAACCAGGATCAAATTCCACAATCTCACTCGAAGGTGAGTCACAGAAGAAATACAATAAAACAGGAAACCTCAAATTAAGTACTGAGTTATTACATAAATCGGAGTTTTTGGAGTAGCAAATAAGTTCACAAAATAAAGTGCAGCGGATAATCGATGTCGTCGGTAATGAGGAAATGGGCAAGGCCTAGCCCACTACTCCTCATGCTCCTCTCCTGCCGGAGCAACATCCCACTCGACCGTCCAACCCGGTGGTAGGGTGGTAGGCCAAGTCACACCATCAACTAAATCCTGCATGGTACCTGCAAAAATGGTGCCACAAGCAAGGCTGAGTATACTAATACTCAGCTAGACTTAACCGGTGTGAGGAGTCTACTCCTCTACCTCTAGACTATGCAGTTGTTTGGCTGAGGGGTTTGGTTTGCCAAAAGCACTAGCTGTTTCTAAAATCAACTTTTAGTTTTTCAATTTCTACCATCATTAACTTAGCTAGATTTGCTCCTTCTAAGCATACATGGTAACAAGCAATTAGCTCAATCAACAAGTTATCTCATGTAATCCACGTTTCACTTCTTACTCGATGCAGTACAAGGAATCAAGCAGTCTCATTAGCTGCGAGAAGCAGACGATTCGAATCGAGTTTTAAACCTTGCAAGGTAAACCTAAACACACGGCATGTCAGGGTACTCCGACCCCACACATGACAACCGTCCCCATCGATTCCCCGTTCGCGTCCAGGCCTCACCGCCTTGGCATACAATGCTCCACTGACCCCGGCTGCTGCCGTGCAGTGACCGCACTTGTACCCACCATAGCTAGCATGGGAGACCCTGTCTCAGGTCGCATGAGGGATAAAGTCCGCGCCCGGCTTCACTCAGGTACTAGGTTTACCGGTTACCATTTTTCCCGGCATGTGCTTAGTACGTTCAAAAGCTTGACTCAGGTATCCACACATTAATCCTTAATTCATTTTTCCCGTCTCATGGACAAGGCTTCCTCCCTGGATCCAAGTCCAAAGGCCAACATATATCCCATTATCAAGATGAATACAATCAATTCCTGACCTCGCGCGAGTGCTAGAAAAATCACTCGACTTCTACCGAGATCCTGATTAGCAAGCAGCTACTCGACCTAGCATACTAGTATTCATCTCAAAAAGGAATCCTAAGTTCATGCAACTAGAGGTTTCAAGCAACTCCTACACTTAAGTGCACATTACAGTCCTACAATCATTAAGTGTAGTAAAGTAGCATATATTAACATGGTTATGCATAAAACCGGGGCTTGCCTTCAATTGCTGGGGCTGCGGGGAGATCCTCAATAGCAGCCTCTGAAGCCTGCTCCTGGTCCTCCTCTTGGACAGGTCCTTGCTCGGGGATGAGCACGTACTCTCCGTCGGCAAGATTACAATCTAATGAATGCAATGCGTAAGATATATGCATGATATGATATGTGCTTTAGAAATTTACAACTTTAAAGATGTATGGTCTTTTTGAATTTAAACAAGTTAACCTTGCTGATGTAAAACCTTTTAGTGGTATACTTGGTAAATTGGGTTAGTTTTAATGGGATGAGGTTTTATTCCTTCTTCCCTTTTCTTTTATTCTCTTTAATGTTTTGGAGTAGGTTTGAACTACAAGTGGCTTTTATAGAATTCCAAAAATCCTGCAAAAATTACAGTGGCTTGTTACTGGTGTGTGTTGCTCTGTCTCAAAATTTGGGGTTCAGAAAGTGAATGGTTCTCTCTGGAAAAAATTACCAAATTTTAGGGCAGAAGGGGTACTTTGAACTACAACTATTATTTAACAGTGGGTAGTTCTCAAAAACTTATTTTTGCTGGCCTTTAGGTGTTATAACATGACTTGATACAAATTTCTAGTCATTAATACCCTTTAATTCTTTTCCTATGGTTTTCTTAAGGTTTCTAGCCAAAGGGGTGCTTTCTACTACCACTATATTTGAAAAACATCAAACAACAGAGTTCTTATTTTTCTTAGCTAGTTTTTTTGTGCAAGAGCAATCATTCTGAAGTTTGGCTTCCTTTTGCTTAAGGGAAGGGGTGGTTTGCATTATTTGAGCTAAATGGCCCTTCTCACCAATTACTTAGCAAAAGGCATGGGTTCACTTCTTTTTCATGGGTTTGTATTTTTCTCTGGTGGTTTATCTCATCATGGACTTAGCAAATTTTTGGTTGCCCAATGTCACATTATTTGAGGTTGTTTATGATTTATTGGGAAAATGCCTTATTACCACTTTGTATTTATTTTCCTTACTTAAAAGTTAGGCTGGGGTGCTCTGTATTTTTGTAGCGGGGCTCTGGTGGTTATAAGCTCACTGGATTTTTGTTAACCACTTTGGTTATAGTTTTGCAATTCTAATAATTGATTTTCAGTCTACATAAGGCTAATTAAAGCATCTTAATTAGAATCTGGTCCTAATTAATGGTCTCTGCATTTTTCCTAGGTTCTCTGTTGCATAAGTAAACTAGGAAAAATATTGCTAATCACTGTTCAACATTTTCTAATGCTTTTCTGATTTTCTCTAAGTTTTGGACAAAATGGCTTTAAATGAATAACTACATCATAATCTCTAATGCTGGGGCTCCTACTATTTTTAAACAGTGTCTAATTAAGGTATAAGCATCTACAAATTTTCTTAAGCTCAGCACAAAAGAAAAACTAATTTTCCTTAATTAAACAAGGTTTAGGGGGTTTCTGTTTTTAAATTTAAACTCTAAAATTTAGAACAGAAAGCATATGGTTCACTATTTTTAAATGATAGATCATAATATTCCAGAGCTAGCAAAATTGGTTTGACATCTTTTCATTAAGATTTCATCAAGTTATGGATTTTCTAAGTTCTCTGGTTATTTTAAAAGAATAACAGAATTGATTAAATGGAAATCCACTTTGCACTGGGGTCCCTGGCGGTTTTCTAAGTTTTCCTTCGCGAATCAGTCCTTAGGTTACTATTCACATGAGTCGCTGACATTACAGAAAACCCCTCGGGTTCTACAAAACCTAACCCGAGGTCCTTCTTCTACCTTAACAGTAGCCGCGGCGAAGAAAAGGGCGGAGGGGCTTACCGGCGGCGAGACTGTTCCGGTGAAGTGGTCGAGGATGAAGGGGAGGTCGCGGGGATCACAACGGTGTGCGGAACGCCGTCGGAGATGGCCGGAGTCGGTCGGTCCACGCGCGCAGGCGGGGATGCTCGTCGGCGGCGAGGAGACCGGCCTGGTCATGGCGAGATAGTTCAATCAAATAGGTCAGGGAGGTCCACGGGATGCCAGAGAAGACATGAGCGAAAGGAATTGGGCGGGGACTCACTGGATAGCTCGGTCCACGCGCGGCGGCGGAAGACCGAAGTCCGGTGAGGTTGATCTCGGGCCTCCGGTGAAGTCCGGTTGGGTCCGAGGGCTTGGCAAGCTTCACGGGCTACTGGCGGAGCTAGCCGAAGCACTGGTTGGGCTGGAGGGTGGCTGGAGTGGGCTGGCCACGGTGGCCGTAGCTCTGGCGGCATTGGCGGGCGGAAATGAGCTCGCCGGAGCTAAGGAACGGTGGCTGGCCGGTGAGGGTGAGTGCGGGGCGAAGAGAGGTGCGCCCGGGGAGGCTTTATAGGCGCGGGCGAGCACGACCGAGGGCGTGGGCGCGCGGCGGACTTGACCGGACACCGGGGCGAGCGCGCGCGCGGGTTGGGCGAGCTCTGGCGTGCCGACCAGGGTCGAACACGTGTGCCCGTGCGTTCTGCCCAAGCTCTGGCGCGTGTGGTCGCTCATCCGAGCCTGCTCTCGCCTTGGTCAGTGCACGAAACCTCTTCTCCTCCCTACAAGCTACCATTCTTGTGTGGGTGCCATAGGATTTTGCCTACTGGTTGCAGAGATATGGAGCCAGGAAATCTGGTCTGTCTCCCTGCTTAAACCCGAGGCAAATCCCAAGTTTTGTCGTGTCTAGGGCTCGCGTCCCAATGCCATCTTCTGGCACACGACAGAGGGGTTAGTTAGACACAATTTTGTCAATGGGGCCATTAGGATTCGAGTTAGGGATCAAGGTGAACATCCCTGATCTTTGGCTCAAGGTCTGAATTTCAGAATTCTGAAATTCAGAATTCCCAATGAGTCCCAACAAAGAAGCTTGATTTGGGGGTTTTTCTTGAATTATTTTGGCTAAGCTTTCTCAATCCTTCTTGTTGCTTATCAAATATACTTTAACTTATATAATTGGCTCAACTCAAACTTTTAAACTTTTCATTCCCTTTTGCTTATTTTCTTGAATTTTGTTCATGGGGTTCACTTAGGGTTCTTAATTAGGGTTGCACATTCTTATCTTTTCAAAGACTCAATTGTTTTGATCATGACACTTTTAGACATATTCTTGGTGAACTCTTTCTTACTTAAGTTATTTTGATGCTCATGCTTACTTTGGTTCACATAAAATAATGGTTCTTGGTTTGGCTTTTTAAGAGAAACCCTAGGTGACACTGGGGTGTCACAGCCTTCCCCCCTTAAAGGAATCTCGTCCCGAGATTCGGGCCAGAGTCCTTCCGAGGTGAAGCGAAGGGTGAGACTGATAGGAAAAAGGGTGATGATTGTTATTATTAGGATAAACTGCTCTTCGAATGTCATTCTCTTTGCAACTTCAGAAGGAAGTCCCTTTAAGTTTTATCTTTATAGTTACTTCATTCTGAATTAAGATCATATTTTTGGAAATTAGATTCGAAAGGCAGGAGGAGGGGGTTGGGGGTGATTACGTACCAGCTTCCTTAGGTAGGCAATCGGGGAAGTTGGATCTTAAGAATTCCTCGGTTTCCCAAGTAGCTTCCTCCTCTGAGTGATTACTCCACTGGACCTTGAACATCTTGATCGATTTAGCCCGAGTTGATCTTTCCTTGCAATCCAGAATCTTGGAGGGGTACTCTTGGTACGAGAGATCTGGCTCTATCTCCAATTCTGGCTCTGCTATGATCTCAGTCGGCAATCGAACACACTTCTTCAGCTGAGATACATGGAATACGCTGTGAATGGCAGACATCTTTGAAGGTAACTTCAGCTTGTATGCCACGGGTCCACATGCTTCTATGATCTCATAAGGTCCAATGTAACGAGGGGCTAGCTTGCCTTTGATCCCAAACCTCTGCACTCCCTTGGTGGGTGATACCTTGAGGTATACAAAACTTCCCACCTCGAACTGGAGAGGTTTCCTTCTTTTATCATGATAGCTCTTCTGCCTGGCCTGAGCAGCTTCTAGATTCTTCCTGATTAGCTTGACCTTCCTTTCGGCTTCAGTCACCAAATCAGGTCCAAAAACTTCTCTTTCACCAGGTTGAGACCAATTGAGTGGTGTCCTGCACCTTCTTCCATAGAGAGCTTCAAAAGGTGCCATCTTTAGGCTGGATTGATAACTATTGTTATAAGCAAACTCTGCCAAGGAGAGGTGCTTATCCCAGTTCTTGACACAATCGATCGCACAAGCTCTCAGCATATCTTCCAGAATCTGGTTTACCCTTTCCGTCTGACCATCAGTCTGTGAGTGGTAAGCTGAACTCCTGATTAGCTTGGTTCCCAAAGACTCTTGCAATTGTTCCCAAAATCTGGCAACAAATTGGGCTCCTCGGTCAGAAACAATGGTCCGCGGTAATCCATGCAAACACACGATCCGGTCAATATACATTTCTGCATACTTCTGAGCCTTATCAGTGGTGTGCACAGGAAGAAAATGTGCCACTTTCGTCAATCGGTCCACAATAACCCAAATTGAATCATGATGACGAGAGGTGTTGGGTAGACCCACAATGAAATCCATGATGATGTCGTCCCACTTCCACGAAGGTACGGACAGTGGTCGCAAAGCTCCAGCGGACTTCAAGTGGCTTGCCTTTATCCTCTGACAGGTGTCACACTCTGATACATACTGGGCTATCTCCCTCTTCATTCTGGTCCACCAGTACAAAGGCTTCAAATCATGGTACATCTTGGTGCTTCCCGGATGCATAGAGAATTTGGAGAGATGAGCCTCATCCAAAATTTTCTTCTTGAGATCCTGGTCCTTAGGAATCACCAATCTGCTTTTGAACCATAACACACCCTTCTCATCCTGGCGGAAACAATTATACTTCTCGACCTTCTGATGGAGATTCTTCTTGATAATCTGCACTCCCTTGTCACTGAGCTGGGCCATGATAATCTGGTCTTGCAAAGCTGGCTCAACAGCAATGTGAGACAGAGAACCAGAAGGAATCACTTCAATCTGCATCTTGCTCAACTCATCACACAAGGTGTTAACATGAGAATCCATCAGAATACAGTTGCATTGCAACTTCCGACTCAAGGCATCTGCTACCACATTAGCTTTCCCTGGGTGATAATGTACCTCCAGGTCATAATCCTTGATCAGCTCTAGCCATCTTCTCTGCCTCATGTTGAGATCAGCCTGAGTAAAAATGTACTTAAGGCTCTTATGATCAGTGAAGATGTTGCAGTGGGTTCCCATTAGATAGTGCCTCCACATCTTCAATGCATGAACCACTGCTGCTAACTCAAGGTCATGAGTAGGATAATTTTGCTCATGAGGCCTGAGTGCTCTTGAGGCATAAGCAATGACTCGGTTGTCCTGCATCAAGACACAACCTAGCCCGGTGCCAGAGGCATCGCAATACACATCAAAAGGCTTGCTGCTATCGGGTTGCGCCAATACCGGTGCTGTGGTCAGATGCTGCCTTAACGCATGGAAGGCATCTTCGCACTTCTGACTCCACACAAATTTGACCTCTTTCTTCAGCAACTCAGTAATAGGCTTCGCAATTCGAGAGAAGTCCGGAATAAATCTTCGGTAATAACCAGCCAATCCCAGAAAACTCAGAATCTGGCGAACAGTCGTTGGCGGCTTCCAGTTCATCACCTCTTGCACTTTGTCAGGATCAACAGCTATTCCATCCTGAGAGATAGTGTGACCCAAGAATTTGATTTCCTTTAGCCAAAAATCACACTTGGATAACTTGGCATAAAGGTGGTGCTCTCGCAGACGTTGAAGCACTACATGCAAATGCCCGGCATGTTCTTCTTCGTTCTTCGAGTACACCAGAATATCATCGATGAAAACCACCACGAACTTGTCCAATTCCGGCATGAAAACAGAATTCATCAGATACATGAAATATGCTGGTGCATTTGTCAGCCCGAATGACATCACCAAGAATTCATATAGCCCATATCTGGTTGAGAATGCCGTCTTCGGAATATCACTTGCTCGTATTTTGATCTGATGGTAGCCAGAGCGAAGGTCTATCTTGGAAAACACCTTGGCCCCGACCAACTGGTCAAAGAGAACATCAATACGAGGCAAAGGATACTTGTTCTTGATAGTTACCGCATTAAGAGGGCGGTAATCTATACACAGCCTCAAGCTTTCATCCTTCTTCTTCACAAACAGTGCTGGACATCCCCAAGGCGAAGTGCTTGGGCGAATAGAACCCTTATCCAGCAACTCTTGCAACTGCTTCTTCAACTCTGCCAACTCAGCGGGTGGCATTCGGTAGGGCCTCTTGGAAATTGGGGCCGTTCCCGGTTGCAACTCGATGGCGAATTCAATATCCCGGTCCGGTGGCATTCCCGGCAATTCATCAGGAAAGACATCTGCATACTCACAGACCACTGGGATCTTCTTCAGGGGTAACTCCGTCATAGAGAAAGCACATGACTGAGAAGAACCCTGACTAGGCAGAATCAAAGTGAAATTCCCGCAGAAAGGAGAATTAACTTCCACGGTACGACTGGCTATATCAAGCACAACTTGGTGCAAGGTCATCCAATTTGCTCCTAGAATAATGTCCACATTTTCCAATCCCAACACAAGAAGAGTGGTTTTGACAATGTGGCTTCCTAGTTGAATAGGCACACTTTGGTTTAATTGATTAGTTGCAATTTTACCCCCAGGTGTGACTATCATGAATGACCCTTTTGAGTGAGAGAATGGCAGTTTACAATTAGCACTGAACTTTTGGCTAATGAAACTATGAGATGCACCAGAATCAAACAGAATTAAAGCAGGTTGATTATAAACTGAAAAGGTACCGGTCATGATAGGAGCTCCTTCTGGCACTTCCTCTAGAGCAGTGAAGTTGAGCTTCCCTTGCCTGACTTGCACCTTCTGCTTTCTTCCCTTGTCTTGATTTGGTGCTGGCATCTGCCTCTGCTGGTTCCTGGGACAACTCTTGGCATAGTGGCCCACATTGCCACAAGTGAAACACTTGTTCCCATTGCCCTGGCGGAACTGCTGCTGCTGCGGAGGCTGATTGTTTCTTGGGGCGGGAGCTGGATAGCGGTTGGGTGCCGGCTGCTGCTGCTGCTGAGGTGGCCTGATCACCCATCTGCCTGCCTGCTGCTGAAAACCCCTGCTCTGATTGTGAGAAACAATCCGGAACCTCTGAGCCTGAGCGGATGGTGCTGCCATTGGTGCCTTCCTCTTCTTCTCTGCCCGGTGAGCAACAATGCAATCCTCCTGAGAGATGGCCATGTTGACCAACTCATTGAAGCTATCAGCCCGGACAGTGTTGAGTCGTTCCCGCAGCTTGGTATTGAGACCCCTGCGGAAGCGATCCCTCTTCTTTTCATCGGAATCAGCATGATACCCTGCATACTGGCATAAGTCGTTGAAGGCTTGCGCATACTGCAGTACCGTGTGGGTTCCTTGATTGAGGGCCAGGAATTCGTTCAACTTCTGATCAAGAATGCTAGCTGGAATGTGGTGTCCTCTGAAGGCAGTCTTGAATTCCTCCCAAGATACTTCACGATCAGCGGGGAGCATAGCACGGAAGTGGTCCCACCAAGTCCGAGTAGGGCCGCGAAGCTGCTGTGCGGCGAAGCGAGCCTTGGCCTCATCAGGGCAGTCTCCCGTGAGGAGGGGAAACTTGGACTCGACGACGCGAAGCCACACGTCGGCGTCCAACGGATCCTCTGCCTTGGTGAACAAGGGCGGCTGCGTGCTCAGAAACTCCTGGTACGTTGCCATAGCCGAAGGTCGCTGATGCTGGCCTCCACCATGATGATGAGGGTGGGGCTGGCGCTGCAAGAGCTGTCGCAGAATTTCATTCTGCTGGGCCATCAGCTCCTGCACTGTGGGAGCTGGAGGAGGTGGCGGGGGAGCTTGCTCATTTTGCCCGCGACGCTGCCTCGCTGCCATCTGAAACAGAGATTGTCGCCATTGTTATCCCAATTCACATTTCCGAACGACAAGATATCATCTCATATGGAAGGAAAATGCCATAATCATAATATTAGGTTCGAAATGAAGATAACATGGTGACAAGGATCCCACAGATATCAAAAGTTTACAGGGTTACATTAATCAGGGGAAAGTACCCACAAGCCTAGTCCAAAATGTGATACTACTAAGCTTGCATAGGTTTCTATCCGCCTAAAAATGTCAAAGCGACTGCTTAACCCTGAGCGGTGGAAGCGACACTGGATACGGGTGAAGGAGGTATCGCGGAGGTAGTCCCATTGGCACCAGGGGCTGGTCCTAGCTCCTCGGGAGCCTCTTCTCCCTCGCTTCCTGCTTCATTGGCCTCCATCTCCAGGTGGTGCATGTCCAAGTGGTCATTGGCTTCCTCAAGTTCCCTCTGCACGTCGTGAAGCTGGTTCTCCAAGACATCAATAGTGTTGTCTCGGATCTCCACTTGCTGCTCCAGGGTGGTGATACGCTGGCTCAGCCTCTCCACCTGCAGATCCTTCTCCACCAACTCTGTGGATAGGTCGACCACAAAATCTTCCCGACTGTCGAGAGTGAGCTTGGCAGCCTGAGCGGTGTTAGCAAGAAGTGTCATAGCATCGCTCTGAAGGGCCTGAAGGCGGTACAGCGCACTCATGCACTGAACAGTGACCCTCCCAACCAAGTCAGGATACATTGCCCACACATCCTTCACATGGCTCACGCGGTTACACCACATGGGATCATCCTTCTTCTCAGCAGGGAAGAGTCCCAAGGGGTGCATCACCATCTCCAGGGGATGGTAGCCACAGAAAGTCGTCAGAGTCTTCATGGCTGCTGCCTCAACGGTGTCGTCCGTCCTGAGTCCAATCGTCTCAGAGTCAAGAGAACGCCAACCCGGCTGAAGGGGATGAGCCTCCAAAGTTAGCCAGACCCGACAACGAGGTACCCGATGCTCCTCATACAACTGCACTGTGAATTCATCTGCGGAAGGGAATCAAAGATAAAGATTATGGTGGAAGGAAAAAGAAAAGGAGAGCCCGGATGGTTTCGAAGAAAGGGGGTTAGCTCAAATTTTAATTTCCTCTTTGTGTTTTATAATGCATGCATGCGGAAAGAAACGTTGCCTCTCAAAAGGAAAATAGGGTGCCTTTTTAGGGCATCCTAAAATATAAGCATTGGCCCACAGGGCCTAATTAATTAGCCACCTATTTCTCCCTCTATGCCTAAGGCCTTTCGTCCTAGGTCTAGCGGTCTAGTCCTGACGATCCGTAACAGCTTCTAGGCAGGTTTTAGATTTTGAAAATTGGTATTCATGGTTTATTGTCCTCATCTGTGGTGGAATTTGCTCCGATACCAGCTGTGGCAGAACCACCCGAATTATTCCAGCTTAAGTGCCCAAGTCACACCTCAGGGGCGTAACACACTTAAATCGGAATAACCCGTCAGTCCTTCAGATCTAGTCTGATAGAGCCACTTAACCAGGATCAAATTCCACAATCTCACTCGAAGGTGAGTCACAGAAGAAATACAATAAAACAGGAAACCTCAAATTAAGTACTGAGTTATTACATAAATCGGAGTTTTTGGAGTAGCAAATAAGTTCACAAAATAAAGTGCAGCGGATAATCGATGTCGTCGGTAATGAGGAAATGGGCAAGGCCTAGCCCACTACTCCTCATGCTCCTCTCCTGCCGGAGCAACATCCCACTCGACCGTCCAACCCGGTGGTAGGGTGGTAGGCCAAGTCACACCATCAACTAAATCCTGCATGGTACCTGCAAAAATGGTGCCACAAGCAAGGCTGAGTATACTAATACTCAGCTAGACTTAACCGGTGTGAGGAGTCTACTCCTCTACCTCTAGACTATGCAGCTGTTTGGCTGAGGGGTTTGGTTTGCCAAAAGCACTAGCTGTTTCTAAAATCAACTTTTAGTTTTTCAATTTCTACCATCATTAACTTAGCTAGATTTGCTCCTTCTAAGCATACATGGTAACAAGCAATTAGCTCAATCAACAAGTTATCTCATGTAATCCACATTTCACTTCTTACTCGATGCAGTACAAGGAATCAAGCAGTCTCATTAGCTGCGAGAAGCAGACGATTCGAATCGAGTTTTAAACCTTGCAAGGTAAACCTAAACACACGGCATGTCAGGGTACTCCGACCCCACACATGACAACCGTCCCCATCGATTCCCCGTTCGCGTCCAGGCCTTGCCGCCTTGGCATACAATGCTCCACTGACCCCGGCTGTCGCCGTGCAGTGACCGCACTTGTACCCACCATAGCTAGCATGGGAGACCCTGTCTCAGGTCGCATGAGGGATAAAGTCCGCGCCCGGCTTCACTCAGGTACTAGGTTTACCGGTTACCATTTTTCCCGGCATGTGCTTAGTACGTTCAAAAGCTTGACTCAGGTATCCACACATTAATCCTTAATTCATTTTTCCCGTCTCATGGACAAGGCTTCCTCCCTGGATCCAAGTCCAAAGACCAACATATATCCCATTATCAAGATGAATACAATCAATTCCTGACCTCGCGCGAGTGCTAGAAAAATCACTCGACTTCTACCGAGATCCTGATTAGCAAGCAGCTACTCGACCTAGCATACTAGTATTCATCTCAAAAAGGAATCCTAAGTTCATGCAACTAGAGGTTTCAAGCAACTCCTACACTTAAGTGCACATTACAGTCCTACAATCATTAAGTGTAGTAAAGTAGCATATATTAACATGGTTATGCATAAAACCGGGGCTTGCCTTCAATTGCTGGGGCTGCGGGGAGATCCTCAATAGCAGCCTCTGAAGCCTGCTCCTGGTCCTCCTCTTGGACAGGTCCTTGCTCGGGGATGAGCACATACTCTCCGTCGGCAAGATTACAATCTAATGAATGCAATGCGTAAGATATATGCATGATATGATATGTGCTTTAGAAATTTACAACTTTAAAGATGTATGGTCTTTTTGAATTTAAACAAGTTAACCTTGCTTATGTAAAACCTTTTAGTGGTATACTTGGTAAATTGGGTTAGTTTTAATGGGATGAGGTTTTATTCCTTCTTCCCTTTTCTTTTATTCTCTTTAATGTTTTGGAGTAGGTTTGAACTACAAGTGGCTTTTATAGAATTCCAAAAATCCTGCAAAAATTACAGTGGCTTGTTACTGGTGTGTGTTGCTCTGTCTCAAAAATTTGGGGTTCAGAAAGTGAATGGTTCTCTCTGGAAAAAATTACCAAATTTTAGGGCAGAAGGGGTACTTTGAACTACAACTATTATTTAACAGTGGGTAGTTCTCAAAAACTTATTTTTGCTGGCCTTTAGGTGTTATAACATGACTTGATACAAATTTCTAGTCATTAATACCCTTTAATTCTTTTCCTATGGTTTTCTTAAGGTTTCTAGCCAAAGGGGTGCTTTCTACTACCACTATATTTGAAAAACATCAAACAACAGAGTTCTTATTTTTCTTAGCTAGTGTTTTTGTGCAAGAGCAATCATTCTGAAGTTTGGCTTCCTTTTGCTTAAGAGAAGGGGTGGTTTGCATTATTTGAGCTAAATGGCCCTTCTCACCAATTACTTAGCAAAAGGCATGGGTTCACTTCTTTTTCATGGGTTTGTATTTTTCTCTGGTGGTTTATCTCATCATGGACTTAGCAAATTTTTGGTTGCCCAATGTCACATTATTTGAGGTTGTTTATGATTTATTGGGAAAATGCCTTATTACCACTTTGTATTTATTTTCCTTACTTAAAAGTTAGGCTGGGGTGCTCTGTATTTTTGTAGTGGGGCTCTGGTGGTTATAAGCTCACTGGATTTTTGTTAACCACTTTGGTTATAGTTTTGCAATTCTAATAATTGATTTTCAGTCTACATAAGGCTAATTAAAGCATCTTAATTAGAATCTGGTCCTAATTAATGGTCTCTGCATTTTTCCTAGGTTCTCTGTTGCATAAGTAAACTAGGAAAAATATTGCTAATCACTGTTCAACATTTTCTAATGCTTTTCTGATTTTCTCTAAGTTTTGGACAAAATGGCTTTAAATGAATAACTACATCATAATCTCTAATGCTGGGGCTCCTACTATTTTTAAACAGTGTCTAATTAAGGTATAAGCATCTACAAATTTTCTTAAGCTCAGCACAAAAGAAAAACTAATTTTCCTTAATTAAACAAGGTTTAGGGGGTTTCTGTTTTTAAATTTAAACTCTAAAATTTAGAACAGAAAGCATATGGTTCACTATTTTTAAATGATAGATCATAATATTCCAGAGCTAGCAAAATTGGTTTGACATCTTTTCATTAAGATTTCATCAAGTTATGGATTTTCTAAGTTCTCTGGTTATTTTAAAAGAATAACAGAATTGATTAAATGGAAATCCACTTTGCACTGGGGTCCCTGGCGGTTTTCTAAGTTTTCCTTCGCGAATCAGTCCTTAGGTTACTATTCACATGAGTCGCTGACATTACAGAAAACCCCTCGGGTTCTACAAAACCTAACCCGAGGTCCTTCTTCTACCTTAACAGTAGCCGCGGCGAAGAAAAAGGCGGAGGGGCTTACCGGCGGCAAGACTGTTCCGGTGAAGTGGTCGAGGATGAAGGGGAGGTCGCGGGGATCACAACGGTGTGCGGAACGCCGTCGGAGATGGCCGGAGTCGGTCGGTCCACGCGCGCAGGCGCGGATGCTCGTCGGCGGCGAGGAGACCGGCCTGGTCACGGCGAGATAGTTCAATCAAATAGGTCAGGGAGGTCCACGGGATGCCAGAGAAGACATGAGCGAAAGGAATTGGGCGGGGACTCACTGGATAGCTCGGTCCACGCGCGGCGGCGGAAGACCGAAGTCCGGTGAGGTTGATCTCGGGCCTCCGGTGAAGTCCGGTTGGGTCCGAGGGCTTGGCAAGCTTCACGGGCTACTGGCGGAGCTAGCCGAAGCACTGGTTGGGCTGGAGGGTGGCTGGAGTGGGCTGGCCACGGTGGCCGTAGCTCTGGCGGCAATGGCGGGCGGAAATGAGCTCGCCGGAGCTAAGGAACGGTGGCTGGCCGGTGAGGGTGAGTGCGGGGCAAAGAGAGGTGCGCCCGGGGAGGTTTTATAGGCGCGGGCGAGCACGGCCGAGGGCGTGGGCGCGCGGCGGACTTGACCGGACGCCGGGGCGAGCGCGCGCGCGGGTTGGGCGAGCTCTGGCGTGCCGACCAGGGTCGAACACGTGTGCCCGTGCGTTCTGCCCAAGCTCTGGCGCGTGTGGTCGCTCATCCGAGCCTGCTCTCGCCTTGGTCAGTGCACGAAACCTCTTCTCCTCCCTACAAGCTACCATTCTTGTGTGGGTGCCATAGGATTTTGCCTACTGGTTGCAGAGATATGGAGCCAGGAAATCTGGTCTGTCTCCCTGCTTAAACCCGAGGCAAATCCCAAGTTTTGTCGTGTCTAGGGCTCGCGTCCCAATGCCATCTTCTGGCACACGACAGAGGGGTTAGTTAGACACAATTTTGTCAATGGGGCCATTAGGATTCGAGTTAGGGATCAAGGTGAACATCCCTGATCTTTGGCTCAAGGTCTGAATTTCAGAATTCTGAAATTCAGAATTCCCAATGAGTCCCAACAAAGAAGCTTGATTTGGGGGTTTTTCTTGAATTATTTTGGCTAAGCTTTCTCAATCCTTCTTGTTGCTTATCAAATATACTTTAACTTATATAATTGGCTCAACTCAAAATTTTAAACTTTTCATTCCCTTTTGCTTATTTTCTTGAATTTTGTTCATGGGGTTCACTTAGGGTTCTTAATTAGGGTTGCACATTCTTATCTTTTCAAAGACTCAATTGTTTTGATCATGACACTTTTAGACATATTCTTGGTGAACTCTTTCTTACTTAAGTTATTTTGATGCTCATGCTTACTTTGGTTCACATAAAATAATGGTTCTTGGTTTGGCTTTTTAAGAGAAACCCTAGGTGACACTGGGGTGTCACAGTGTACCTTCTTCTTCTTATCGTCCTTAGCCATGAAACACTTGTGGCCGACGTTGAGGAAGAGGAGACCCTTGTTGACGGCGATGTTGGTGGCATCCTCTTTAGAGCAGGAGTCGGTGGAGCTCTCGTCGGAGTCTCATTCTCGGCATATGTGGGCATTGCCGCCCTTCTTCTTGTAGTACCTCTTCTCCTTCTTCTTCCCCTTCTTGTCTTCGTCCCTGTCACTTTTACTAGAGATTGGACATTTAGCAATAAAGTGACCGGACTTACCACACTGGTAGCACACCTTCTTGGAGTGGGACTTATAGTCCTTTCCCCTCCTTTGCTTGAGGATTTGGCGGCAACTCTTGATGATGAGCGCCATCTCCTTGTTGTCGAGCTTGGAGGCGTCGATTGGAAGCCTACTTGGTGTAGACTCCTTCTTCTCTTCTTCCGTCGCTTTGAATGTGAGTATGTGACGGGTTGCACCTCGGGTGTAGAGGTGGCGCCTTGCTCCAAGTTGACAATATGTTTGGAGTCTTTGATCATAAGCTCAAAGCTCACAAACTTGCCAATTACTTCCTCGGGAGACATCTGTTTATATCTAGTGTCTCCATGGATTAGTTGCACTTGAGTGGGATTACGAAAAACAAGTGATCTAAGAATAACCTTGACCATTTCATGATCATCCCACTTGGTGCTCCTGAGGTTGCGCACTTGGTTCACCATGGTCTTTAGCCGATTATACATTACTTGCAGCTCTTCTTCTTTGTTGAGGACGAATTGACCGAGTTCTCCCTCGATCGTATCGCGCTTGGTGATCTTGGTCACCTCGTCCCCTTCGTGCGTGGTTTTGAGGACATCGCAAATTTCTTTGGCGCTCTTTAATCCTTGCATCTTGTTATACTCCTCTCGACACAAGGAGGCGAGGAGTATAAACATGACTTGGGAGTTAAAGTGCCTAATTTGGGCGGTCTCGTCTGAGTCGTAGTCTTTGTCCCCCACCTTAGGTACCTGCGCTCCATACTCAACAATATCCCAAATACTTTCGTGGAGTGAGGTCAGATGGTGCCTCATTTTATCACTCCACATACAATAATCTTCACCATCAAAATATGGTGGTTTGCCTAGGGGTATGGAAAGTAATGGAGCACACTTTGAAATACGAGGATAGTGTAGGGGCATCTTACTATACTTCTTGCGCTCATGGCGCTTAGAAGTAGTGGACGACTCGGAGCTTGATGTGGAGGGTGACAAAGAGTCGGTCTCGTAGTAGACCACCTTCTTCATCTTCTTCTTCTTGTCACCTCTCCGATGCGACTTGATGAAGGAAGAGGATTCCTCCTTGTTTTTGTTGCCGGACTCCCTTGAGAGAGTCCTCCCCGAGCTTGTGGCCTTTTCGCCGGTCATGATCTCCCTATTGGCGTGATCTCCAGACATCACTTCGAGTTGGTTAGACTCTTAATGAAGCACTAGCTCTGATACCAGTTGAAAGTCGCCTAGAGGGGGGGTGAATAGGCGGAACCTGAAATTTATAAAAACTTAAGCACACATTAAAGCCGAGGGTTAGCGTTAGTGAAAGTCGCCTAGAGGGGGTGGATAGGCGGAATCTGAAATTTACAAACTTAAGCACACACTACAAGTCAGGGTTAGCGTTAGAATTAAATCCGAGTCTGAAAGAGAGGGAAAACAAATCAACTAAGAAATAAAAGCGGATAACATGGTGATTTGTTTTACCGAGGTTCGGTTCCAATGAACCTAATCCCCGTTGAGGTGGTCATAAAGACCGGGTCTCTTTCAACCCTTTCCCTCTCTCAAACGGTCACTTAGACCGAGTGAGCTTTCTCATTAATTCTCACGGGTCACTTAGACCCCACAAGGACCACCACACAATTGGTGTCTCTTGCCTTGCTTACAAAACACTTGGGAACAAGAATGAGGAAGGAAGAAAGCGATCCAAGAACAAGAGCTCAAAGAACACGAGCAAAACTCTCTCTCTAGTCACTAGGTGTTTGGAGTGTATTTGGGACTTGGAGATGCTTTGATTCTTTTGAATTGTGTCTTGTATTGATTGCACTAGCTCTTGTATTGAATGAGATGTCTAAAAAACTTGGATGCTTGGAGTGGTGGTGGTTGGGGGGTATTTATAGCCCCAACCACCAATTCTACCATTTGGGAGGCTATCTGTCGATGGGCGCACCAGACAGTCCGGTGCGCCACCGGACACTGTCCGATGCGCCAGCCATGTCACCCAACCGTTAGGGTTCTGACGGTATCGACCATTGGAGCTCTGACTTCTTGGGGCACCAGACAGGCACTGTTCACTGACCGGTGCGCCTTCTGGCGCTGCTCTGACTTTGCGCGAACTATCCGCGCACGGTTCACGTTGCAGGCGACCGTTGGAGTCGACCGTTGCGCTCGCTAGCCATTGCTCCGCTGGCACACTGGACAGTCCAGTGGCACACCGGACAGTTCGGTGAATTATAGCGGAGTGACTTTCCAGAAACCCGAAGGTGGCAAGTTTGAAGACGTACGGCCCTGGGCACCGGACACTGTCCGGTGGCACATCGGACAGTCCGGTGCGCCAGACCAGGGTTCTCTTCGGTTTCTTTTGCTCCTTTCTTTTGAACCCTAACTTTGATCTTTTTATTGGTTTGTGTTGAACCTTTAGCACCTGTAGAACATATAATCTAGAGCAAACTAGTTAGTCTAATTATTTGTGTTGGGCATTCAACCACCAAAATCATTTAGGAAAAGGTTAAACCCTATATCCCTTTTAGTTAGAATTAAATTCAAGTCCGAAGAGAGGGGAAAACAAATCAAACAAGAATCAAGGTGAGTGAACACATTGATTTGTTTTACCGAGGTTCGGTTCCAAAGAACCTAGTCCTCGTTGAGGAGGTCACAAAGACCAGGTCTATTTCAACCCTTTCCGTCTCTCAAACAGTCACTTAGACCGAGTGAGCCTTCTTCCTTAATCTCACGGGTGAAAGTCGCCTAGAGGGGGGTGAATAGGGCGAATCGGAAATTTACAAACTTTAAGCACAACTACAAGCCGGGGTTAGCGCTAGAAACAAAAGCGAGTCCGAAAGAGAGGGCGAAAACAAATCACAAGCGAATAAGGCGGATCACACGGTGATTTGTTTTACCGAGGTTCGGTTCTTGCAAACCTACTCCCCGTTGAGGTGGTCACAAAGACCGGATCTCTTTCAACCCTTTCCCTCTCTCAAACGGTCAATTAGATCGAATGAGCTTCTCTTCTCAATCAAACGGGACACTAAGTCCCACAAGGACCACCACACAATTGGTGTCTCTTGTCTTGGTTACAATTGAGTTGGAATCAAGAAAGAATGAAGAAGAAAAGCAATCCAAGCGCAAGAGCTCAAATAAACACAAGTCTCTCTCTCACTAGTCACTATTTGATTGGAATGATCTTTGGACTTGGGAGAGGATTTGATCTCTTTGATTGTGTCTTGTATTGAATGCTATAGCTCTTGTAAGGTGTTTGAAGGCTAAAAACTTGGATGCAATGAATGGTGGGTGGTTGGGGGTATTTATAGCCCCAACCACCAAACTAGCCGTTTGGTGGAGGCTGCTGTCGCATGGCGCACCGGACAGTTCGGTGCGCCAGCCACGTCACCCGGCCGTTGGGTTCTGACTGTTGGAGCTTCTGACTTCTGGGCCACCGGACAGTCCGGTGGTGCACCGGGCAGTCACTGTTCACTGTCCGGTGTGCCTTCTGGCTCTGCTCTGACTTCTGCGCGCACTGTAGCGCATTAACTGCTCTCTGCAGACGACCGTTGGCGCGATGTAGCTGTTGCTCCGCTGGCACACCGGACAGTCCGGTGGTGCACCGGACAGTCCGATGAATTATAGCGGAGCGGCTCCCAGAATTCCCGAAGGTGAGCAGTTCAGAGTTTGGTTCCCTGGTGCACCGGACACTGTCCGGTGGTGCACCGGACAGTCCGGTGCGCCAGACCAGGGCACACTTCGGTGGCCTTTTGCTCCTTTAATTTGAACCCTTTCTTGGTCTTTTTATTGGTTTGTTGTGGACCTTTGGCACCTGTAGAACTCATAATCTAGAGCAAACAAGTTAGTCCAATTATTTGTGTTGGGCAATTCAACCACCAAAATTAATTAGGAAAAGGTGTAAGCATATTTCCCTTTCAATCTCCCCCTTTTTGGTGATTGATGCCAACACAAACCAAATCAAATGTATAAGTGCATAATTGAACTAGTTTGCATAATGTAAGTGCAAAGGTTACTTAGAATGAAACCAATAATTATTTATACTAGATATGCATGGATGACTTTCTTCTTTATTAAAATTTTGGACCACGCTTGCACCACTTGTTTTGTTTTGCAATGTTTTGGAAATTCTTTTTCAAAATCTTTTGCAAATAGTCAAAGGTATATGAATAAGATTTTGAGAAGCATTTTCAAGATTTGAAATTTTCGCCCCCTGTTTCAAATGCTTTTCCTTTGACTAAACAAAACTCCCCCTTAATGAAATCCTCCTCTTAGTGTTCAAGAGGGTTTTAGGTATTAATTTTGAAGAGGGTATACCAATTTGAAATTATATCAAAATAAGAAACCAAATAGAAAAATCTTTTCTTAACACAAATTTGAAAGACTACTTTCTGAAATTGGTGGAGGTGCGGTCCTTTTGCTTTGGGCTAATACTTTCTCCCCCTTTGGCATGAATCGCCAAAAACAGATACTTGTGAGTGAAATATAAGCCCTTTTTACTTTCTCCCCCTATGGTAAATAACATATGAGTTAAGATTATACCAAAGGTGGAGAGTGGAGTGACGGTGAAGGATGAATACTTTGATGGAGTGGAGTGGAAGCCTTGTCTTCGCTGAAGTCTCCAATTCCCTTTCAATCTATGACTTAGCATGAAATGCACTTGAAACCACATTAGTCATAGCACATGAAAGAGATATGATCAAAGGTATATAAATGAGCTATGTGTGCAAAATATCAATCAAAATTCCTAGAATCAAGAATATTTAGCTCATGCCTAAGTTTGGTAAAAGTTTGCTCATCTAATGGCTTGGTAAAGATATCGGCTAATTGTTCTTTGGTGTTAACATATGCAATCTCGATATCCCCCTTTTGTTGGTGATCCCTTAAAAAGTGATACCGAATGGCTATGTGTTTAGTGCGGCTATGCTCAACGGGATTATCCGCCATGTGGATTGCACTCTCATTATCACATAGAAGAGGAACTTTGGTTAATTTGTAACCATAGTCCCTGAGGGTTTGCCTCATCCAAAGCAATTGCGCACAACAATGGCCTGCAGCAATATACTCGGCTTTGGCGGTAGAAAGAGCGACAGAATTTTGCTTCTTTAAAGCCCAAGACACCAGAGATCTTCCTAAGAACTGGCAAGTCCCTGATGTGCTCTTTCTATTAATTTTATACCCTGCCCAATCAGCATCTGAATAACCAAGTAAATCAAATGTGGAACCCCTGGGGTACCAAAGGCCAAACTTAGGAGTATAAACTAAATATATCAAGATTCATTTTACGGCCCTAAGGTGAACTTCCTTAGGATCGGCTTGGAATCTTGCACACATGCATACGGAAAGCATAATATCCGGTCGAGAAGCACATAAATAGAGTAAAGAACCTATCATCGACCGGTGTACCTTTTGATCTATGGATTTACCTCCCATGTTGAGGTCGAGATGCCCATTAGTTCCCATGGGTGTCTTGATGGGCTTGGCATCCTTCATCCCAAACTTGGTGAGTATATCTTGAATGTACTTCGTTTGGCTAAAGAAGGTGCCCTCTTGGAGTTGCTTCACTTGAAATCCTCAGAAATACTTCAACTCCGCCATCATAGACATCTCGAATTTTTGTGTCATGATCCTACTAAACTCTTCACATGTAGATTCGTTAGTAGACCCAAATATGATATCATCAACATAGATTTGGCATACAAACAAATCATTTGCAAGTGTTTTAGTAAAGAGAGTAGGATCGACCATTCCGACTTTGAAGCCATTAGCGATAAGAAAATCTCTTAGGCATTCATACCATGCTCTTGGGGCTTGCTTGAGCCCATAAAGCACCTTAGAGAGTTTATAGACATTGTTAGGGTACTCACTATCTTCAAAGCCGGGAGGTTGCTCAACATAGACCTCCTCCTTGATTGGTCCATTAAGGAAGGCACTTTTCACGTCCATTTGATAAAGCTTGAAGCCATGGTAAGTAGCATAGGCAAGTAATATACGAATTGACTCAAGCCTAGCTACGGGTGCATAAGTTTCACCGAAATCCAAACCTTCGACTTGTGAATATCCTTTGGCCACAAGTCAGGCTTTGTTCCTTATCACCACACCATGCTCATCTTGTTTGTTGCGGAAGACCCACTTGGTTCCTACAATATTTTGGTTAGGACGTGGAACTAAATGCCATACCTCATTCCTCGTGAAATTGTTGAGTTCATCTTGCATTGCCAACACCCAATCCAAATCTTGAAGTGCTTCCTCTACCCTGTGTGGCTCAATAGAGGAAACAAAATAGTAATGTTCACAAAAATGAGCAACACAAGATCGAGTAGTTACCCCCTTATGAATGTCGCCAAGGATGGTGTTCACGGGGTGATCTCGTTGAATTGCTTGGTGGACTCTTGGGTGTGGCGGTCTTGGACCCTCATCATCTTCCTTGTCTTGATCATTTGCATCTCCCCCTTGATCATTGCCCTCCTCTTGAGGTGGCTCATCTTCTTGATCTTCATCTTCATCCTCTTGAGCTTGATCCTCTTCTTGGGTTGGTGGAGATACTTGCATTGAGGAAGATGGTTGATCTTGTGCTTGTGGAGGCTCTTTGGATTCCTTAGGACACACATCCCCAATGGACATGTTCCTTAGCGCGACACACAGAGCCTCTTCATCATCTAACTCATCAAGATCAACTTGCTGATGTCTTCTTGAGGATTCGGTGAAGATATAACCGGTTGATGGCGTAGCAAGCGGTGTTGACCGCCTCGGCCCAAAACCGATTCGAAGTCTTGTACTCATCAAGCATGGTTCTTGCCATGTCCAATAGAGTTCTATTCTTCCTCTCCACTACACCATTTTGTTGTGGCGTGTAGGGAGAAGATAACTCATGCTTGATGCCCTCCTCCTCAAGGAAGCCTTCGATTTGAGAGTTCTTGAACTCTGTCCCGTTGTCGCTTCTAATCTTTTTTATCCTTAAACCGAACTCATTTTGAGCCCGTCTCAAGAATCCTTTTAAGGTCTCTTAGGTTTGAGATTTTTCCTGCAAAAAGAACACCCAAGTGAAGCGAGAATAATCATCCACAATAACTAGACAATACTTACTCCCGTCGATGCTTATGTAAGCTATCGGGCCGAATAGATCCATGTGGAGTAGCTCCAGTGGCCTGTCAGTCGTCATGATGTTCTTGTGTGGATGATGAACACCAACTTGCTTCCCTGCTTGACATGCGCTACAAACCCTGTCTTTCTCAAAATGAACATTGGTTAGTCCCAAAATGTGCTCTCACTTTAGAAGCTTATGAAGATTCTTCATTCCAACGTGGGCTAGTCGGCGATGCCAGAGCCAACCCATGTTAGTCTTAGCAATTAAGCAAGTGTCGAGTTCAGCTCTATTGAAATCAACTAAGTATAGTTGACCCTCTAACACTCCCTTAAATGCTACTGAATCATCACTTCTTCTAAAGACAGTAACACCTATATCCGTAAAAAGACAGTTGTAGCCCATTTTACATAATTGAGAAACTGAAAGCAAATTGTAATCTAAA
The DNA here is from genome assembly GCF_902167145.1 of Zea mays. Lineage (NCBI taxonomy): Eukaryota > Viridiplantae > Streptophyta > Magnoliopsida > Poales > Poaceae > Zea > Zea mays. The sequence goes on along the minus strand of NC_050100.1, from coordinate 164,279,324 downwards.
TAGTCTACAAGAAAAACATTGGAAATAGAATGGTCAGGAGATATAGCAATTTTACCCAATCCTTTGACCAAACCTTGATTTCCATCCCCGAATGTGATAGCTCGTTGGGGATCTTGGTTTTTCTCATAGGAGGAGAACATCCTTTTCTCCCCAGTCATGTGGTTTGTGCACCCGCTATCGATTATCCAACTTGAGCCCCCGGATGCATAAACCTACAAAACAAGTTTAGGCCTTGTTCTTAGGTACCCAAACGGTCTTGGGTCCTTTGACATTAGAAACAAGCACCTTGGGTACCCAAACACAAGTCTTTGACCCCTTGTGTTTGCCCCCAACATATTTGGCAACTATTTTGCCTGATTTGTTAGTAAGCACATATGAAGCATCAAAGGTTTTAAATGATACATTAGGTTCATTTGATGCAATAGAATTTTTCTTCTTAGGCAATTTAGCACGGGTTGATTGCTTAGAACTAGATGCCTCACTCTTATAAATAAAAGCATGATGAGAGCCAGAGTGAGACTTCCTAGAATGAATTCTCCTAATTTTATGCTCGGGATAACCGGCAGGGTATAAAATGTAACCCTCGTTATCCTGAGGCATGGGAGCCTTGCCCTTAACAAAGTTTGACAATCTTTTAGGAGGGGCATTAAGCTTGACATTGTCTCCCTTTTGGAAGCCAATGCCAACCTTAATGCCTGGGCGTCTCCCACTATAAAGCATACTATGAGCAAATTTAAATTTTTCATTTTCTAAGTCATGCTCATCAATCTTAGCACTAAGTTGAGATATGTGATCATTTTGTTTCTTAATTAAAGCTAAGTGATCATGAATAGCATCAACATTAATGTCTCTACATCTAGTGCAAATAGTAACATGCTCAACGGTAGATGTAGATGGTTTACAAGAATTCAATTCAACAATCTTAGCATGTAATATAGCATTCTCATCTCTAAGATTGGAAATGGAAACATTGCAAATATTTAATTCCTTAGCCTTAGCAATCAATGTTTCATTCTCATTTCTAAGGCTAGCAAGAGAGGCATTTAATTTTTCAATCTTAGCATTTAAACTAGCTTTATCATTTCTAAGATTGTCAATTAAATCATTACAAACATTTGATTTCTCAACCTTAGCAATTAATTTGGCATTTTCATTTCTAAGGTTGGAAATAACATCATGGCAAGTGCTTAGCTCACTAGATAATTTTTCACATTTTTCTACCTCTAGAGCATAAGCATTTTTAACCTTAACATGCTTTTTGTTTTCTTTAATTAGGAAGTCCTCTTGGGTGTCCAAGAGTTCATCCTTCTCATGAATAGCACTAATTAACTCATTTAATTTCTCCTTTTGTTGCATGTTTAGGTTGGCAAAAAGCGTTAATAAATCATCCTCATCATCACTAGAGCTAGCCTCATCGCTAGATGTTGCATACTTAGTGGAGGATTTAGATTTTACCTTCTTCTTCTTGTCGTCCTTTGCCATGAGGCATTTGTGGCCGACGTTGGGGAAGAGGAGCCCTTTGGTGACGGCGATGTTTGCGGCGTCCTCGTCGGATGAGGAGTCAGTGGAGCTCTCGTCGGAGTGCCACGCCCATCATACATGGGCATCGCCGCCCTTCTTCTTGTAGTACCTCTTCTTTTCTCTCCTCTTTCCCTTCTTGTCGTTATCCCTGTCACTATCACTAGACAAAGGACATTTAGCGATAAAATGACCGGGCTTACCACACTTGTAGCAAACCTTCTTGGAGCGGGACTTGTAGTCTTTCCCCCTCCTTTGCTTGAGGACTTGGCGGAAGCTCTTGATGATGAGCGCCATCTCCTCATTGTCGAGCTTGGAGGCATCGATGGGGACCCTACTAGGTGTAGAGTCTTCTTTCTTCTCCTTTGTTGCCTTGAATGCAACGGGTTGCACATCGGATGTGGAGGAGGCGCCTTGCTCGATGATTTTCTTGGAGCCTTTGATCATTAATTCAAAGCTCACAAATTTTCCTATCACTTCCTCGGGAGACATTAGTCTATATCTTGGATCACCACGAATTAATTGTACTTGAGTAGGGTTAAGAAAAACAAGTGATCTAAGAATAACCTTGACCATTTCATGGTCATCCCATTTGATGCTCTCGAGGTTGCGCACTTGGTTCACCAAGGTCTTTAGCCGGTTGTACATGGCTTGCGGGTCTTCTCCTTGGTTGAGCATGAACCGACCGAGCTCCCCCTCGATCGTTTCCATTTTGGTGATCTTGGTCACCTCGTCTCCTTCGTGCGTGGTCTTTAGTACATCCCAAATCTCTTTTGCACTTTTCAATCCTTGCACCTTATTATACTCCTCCGGACTTAGAGAGGCGAGGACTATAGTAGTTGCTTGGGAATTAATGTGTTGGATTTGGATGACTTCATCCGCATCATAATCTTCATCCCCTAGCGAAGGTACCTGTACTCCAAATTCAACAATGTCCCATATACTTTTGTGGAGAGAGGTTAGGTGATATCTCATCAAATTACTCCACCTAGAATAATCTTCACCGTTAAACATCAGGGGTTTTCTTAATGGGACCGAAAGTAATGGAGTATGTCTAGGAATGAGAAGGTAGCGTAGGGGGATCTTACTAAACTTCTTGCGCTCATGGCGCTTAGAAGTGACGTACGGTGTGTCGGAGCCGGAGGTGGATGGCGATGAAGAGTCGGTCTCGTAGTAGACCACTTTCTTCATCTTGTTTTTCTTCTCGCTGCTCCGACGCGACTTGTCGTGTGAAGGGGATCCCTTCACCTTGTTGTCGGACTCCCTGGATGGAGCCTTCCCATGGCTTGTGGCGGGCTTCTCGCCGGTCACCATCTCCTTCTTGGCGTGATCTCCCGACATCACTTCGATCGGTTAAGCTCTAATGAAGCACCGGGCTCTGATACCAATTGAAAGTCGCCTAGAGGGGGGTGAATAGGGTGAATCTGAAATTTACAAACTTTAAGCACAACTACAAGCCGGGGTTAGCGTTAGAAACAAAAGCGAGTCCGAAAGAGAGGGCGAAAACAAATCACAAGCGGATAAGGTGGATGACACAGTGATTTGTTTTACCGAGGTTCGATTCTTGCAAACCTACTCCCCGTTGAGGTGGTCACAAAGACCGGGTCTCTTTCAACCCTTTCCCTCTCTCAAACGGTCACTTAGACCGAGTGAGCTTCTCTTCTCAATCAAACGGGACACTAAGTCCCCACAAGGACTACCACACAATTGGTGTCTCTTGTCTTGGTTACAATTGAGTTGGAATCAAGAAAGAATGAAGAAGAAAAGCAATCCAAGCGCAAGAGCTCAAATGAACACAAGTCTCTCTCTCACTAGTCACTATTTGATTGGAATGATCTTTGGACTTGGGAGAGGATTTGATCTCTTTGATTGTGTCTTGTATTGAATGCTATAGCTCTTGTAAGGTGTTTGAAGGCTGAAAACTTGGATGCAATGAATGGTGGGTGGTTGGGGGTATTTATAGCCCCAACCACCAAACTAGCCGTTTGGTGGAGGCTGCTGTCGCATGGCGCACCGGACAGTCCGGTGCGCCACCGGACACTGTCCGGTGCGCCATCCACGTCACTCGGCCATTGGGTTCTGACCGTTGGAGCTTCTGACTTCTGGGCCACCGGACAGTCCGGTGGTGCACCGGACAGTCACTGTTCACTGTCCGGTGCGCCTTCTGGCTCTGCTCTGACTTCTGCGCGCACTGTAGCGCATTAACTGCTCTCTGCAGACGACTATTGGCGCGATGTAGCCGTTGCTCCGCTGGCACACCGGACAGTCCGGTGGTGCACCGGACAGTCCGGTGAATTATAGCGGAGCGGCTCCCAGAATTCCTGAAGGTGAGCAGTTCAGAGTTTGGTTCCCTGGTGCACCGGACACTGTCCGGTGGCACACCGGACAGTCCGGTGCGCCAGACCAGGGCACACTTTGGTTGTCTTTTGCTCCTTTAATTTGAACCCTTTCTTGGTCTTTTTATTGGTTTGTTGTAGACCTTTGGCACCTGTAGAACTCATAATCTAGAGCAAACTAGTTAGTCCAATTATTTGTGTTGGGCAATTCAACCACCAAAATTAATTAGGAAAAGGTGTAAGCCTATTTCCCTTTCAACGGGTCACTAAGACCCCGCAAGGACCACCGCACACTTGGTGTCTCTTGCCTCACTTACAAAGCACTTGAGAATAAGAATAGTAAAAAAAGGCCAAGTCAAGCAACAAGAGCAACAAAGAACACAAAAACACCCTCTCTCAAGTCCCTAATGGAATTGAGTTGATTTGGAGGCTTAGAGAGGATTCAATCTATTTGATGTGTCTTGGAGTGGAGTCTTTTGCTCTTGTATTGAATGAGATGTTTGGAATGCTTGGATTGATATGAATGAGGTGGTTGGGGGTATTTATAGCCCCCCAACCACTTCCATAGCCGTTGGTGAAGGCTGCTGGCGATGGGCGCACCGGACAGTCCGGTGCGTCACCGGACAGGCACTGTTCCTTGTCTAGTGTGCCGCAACGTCACCTAACCGTCAGGGTTCTGAGCTGGTCGACCATTGGAGCTTTTGTCTTCTAGCTGCACCGGACAGTCCGGTGCCCCTCTGACTTCGTTGCTCTGACTTCTGCGTGGCATTGTGTTGCACTGTTCATCCTGTCAGTCGATCGTTGGCGCGCAAGGAGCCGTTGCTCCGTTGGCTCACCGGACAGTCCGGTGGCACACCGGACAGTCCGGTGAATTATAGTGGAGCGTGCCCTAGAATTCTCGAGAGTGTCTGGTTTGGAGTTGTACGGGCATGGTGCACCGGACATTGTCTGGTGGCACACCGGACAGTCCGGTGCGCCAATTTTCAGCACACTCAAGTCCTTTTGCTCCAATAATATTGTGTCCCTAACTTGGTTCTTTTCTTGGTTTGTGTTGAACCTTATGCACCTGTAATAGATGAATTCTAGACAAACTAGTTAGTCCATGTGTTTGTGTTGATCATCAACCACCAAAACTAATTATAGGAAATGGTTAACCCGATTTCCCTTTCACTAGCCCTAAGAGAGAAGTTATAACATTAGAACTAAGAAGGAAACAAGAAATTAAGGCTACTTCAACTAAAACAATCATGCATGGTATTACGTTGGTGATAGATGAGCATTATAGAACACTGATATATTATTATAATTGGAGAGAGTAGGATCACTTTTTGGTAAGTTATAGTAAACCTATGGTTTATTTCATTTGTGAAACTTCTAGCCATTACATGAACCTTGTTCATTATGGAAGGAGCCCCATCCTTTAGTGAAAGGGAAATGGCCTCAAACTATTTCCTATATTGATTTTGGTACTTGATGACCATTACAACATCTTGGACTAACTAGGTTGCCTGGTCTTTGATTCACAAGTTCATGAGTTTAAAAATTTAGCCTCTAAGTTAGAATCAGCTCCAAACCAACCGAAAGGGGTAAAACTTGGAATAGATGAGCTAGCACTAGTTCTATATTTTGGATAAGTTCTAAATACCCCTAAGAATCTTGGCCTATCTATAATTGTTGGAAAGCTCAGATTCAACAAATAACACACTTTTGAAGCTAGTTTCAGCAAAAACAAGAATATTAGTTAGAGAGTAAAATGTCCAAGATCAATGACTTAGACTAGTTGGATTGACACAACACATGTTTGTCTAAGTCATAGGAACATCCTCAAGAGCAGCCAAATCAATTTGGAGAAGAATTGGTCAAGTTTACATAAATTGGTATGCTAACTAGCGCATCGGACCGTCTCCCCAGAGAAGGTTTAGACTCCGGTGTGCACTAGACAAGTTACACAGAGATGGTGTAATTCGAACACTTCGGTGGATGGCAGCCCAGACTGGTCCTTGTGCACCGAGCAGCATGACAGATTGCAATGATCGTCTTCTTCCAACGGCTATGATGACGTGGCAATGGTCCGGTGGTCCATTAGACCGTCTACAGTGCACTGACCTGTCAGAAAAGTAACTTGCTCCGGCAGTCTCACCAGGGTCCGGTGTGCATCGGACCTATACTATGCAAGGTCCGGTGCACACACAGAAAGTGCAGTTTAGCCCATTTACTTTCAATGGCTACATAGATTGTTGGGGTTATAAATACACCCCAACTAGCACATTCAATACACAAGAGCTACACCAAATAATCATACATCAAGTGCAACAACTCCTATGCATTCAAAGCCACACAAGCACGCATTCGACTGATTTGAGTGAAGAGAGACTTAGTGCTTGTGTCCATTAGTGTTGCAATCTCTTGAGCTCTTAATTTGAGTTTTCATTCTCACTCTCACCCCCATTCTCATAAGTTGTACAGCTAAGAAAGAGACTTTGTTTCTTTGTGTGGAAGTCCTTACAAGACTTGGTGTCCTCGGTAAAGAAAAGAAAACTCGATCGGTCTGTGACCGTTTGAGTGAGGAAAATGGTTGAAAGAGACTCGTCCTAAGTGGACTATTCAATGGGGAATAGGTTCATTGGAACCGAACCTCGACAAACAAATCGCTCGCGTCTTTGTGTTGATCCTCATTTGTGATTTGCTTCTTCCTCTCACTCCTCTCTCTAGTTTCTTACTTGCACTTGATTTCATATCAATTAAGTTGCTCCCCGAAGTAATCCAACCTTTTGAGCAACTTGTGCAAGACAAATTCTCTCTCCCTTACTTCGATTGTTTCTATTCTCGTTCTAATGCTTAATCAGGGTTGAAGTTTGTGTTTAAAATTGTATTCAGGTTTTGCCTATTCACCCTCTATAGGCGACTTTCATTTAGCTTCTTACATGTTGTCTATTTAAGATTAATCTTTTATCATGTTGACGTGCATTGATGCCTCACAAAGGCTAAACATGAGCAACTATGGATTTCTAGGGTGATTCACGATGCGAGTTTGATGTGGGGAAAACTTTTGTTAGGTTACCCCGCTATAAAAAGGTCTAGGATATTGAGAATCGTTCGCAGTCAAAATAGGCAGGCCACACAAAAGACAAAGCGCGAGACAATTTGGTGCATGTACCATAATGTCTTGTGCATATCCAAGTCGGCTTCAATAAGGACTCAATTTCCATGTTTGTTTTGAATTTGTTTTGTGATGTATTTAGACTCTTCCCCTAGGATAGACATCCCACCTAAAAGTCCAAAGTTTAATTTGGGAATTGAATGACACCTAGTGGGCTAATGCTTCAATGAATTATGCTTGAGGTAGGGGTCACATGATAATTGTGAGCAAAGTTAATGAGATGGCGGAGATGGCGATCAAGACATATGGAGAAGGCTCACACTTGTAGGTAAGGAGACAAAAACAATCTGGAAGGCCAAGGTATATGCTAGGAGTATTCATTTTTCCGACCAAGATGCAATAGAGTGCATGGTCAAGTTTAGGATCAATAATTGTGCAACAAAATCTAAAGTGAAAATTGTTAGCAATAAAAGGATCATGTCATGATTTGGAACACATGGCAAGTAAACTTGTAGGTCAAAGAGGGGGGTTTATGGGTTACCATCCCAATGGCTTTGCTCTAGCGAGCTTGAGACAGAAATTAGATTGGTTCATGAAAGTTGAAAGTCGCCTAGAGGGGGTGGATAGGCGAGATCTGAAAATTATAACTTTAAGCACACTGTCGGTACCCTGAAACTAGGGTACCCCTTACTACTTGAAAGGGAAATAGGCTAAAACCTTTTCCTAATTGATTTTGGTGGTTGAATTGCCCAACACAAATAATTGGACTAACTAGTTTGCTCTAGAATATAAGTTCTACAGGTGCCAAAGGTTCATAATAAACCAATACAAAGTTAAAAGAAAGGGTTCAAAAAGAAAGGAGCAAAGCAACCGAAGGCTGCCCTGGTCTGGCGCACCGGACTGTCCGGTGTGCCACCGGACAGTGTTCGGTGCACCAGGGTGGATTATCTCCAACTCGCTAGCTTCGGGAATTAGGGGAGCCACTCCGCTATAATTCACCGGACTGTCCGGTGTGCCAAGCGGAGCAACAGCTAGCTGCGCCAACGGTCGTCTGCAACAGCTACAGGAACGATGAACAGTGTGCGACTGCGCGCACAGAGTCAGAGCAGGTGCCAGAAGGCGCACCGGACAGTGAACAGTGACTGTCCGGTGCACCACCGGACTGTCCGGTGGCCCCACTTGTCAGAGCTCCAACGGTCGAACCCCAACGGCTTGGTGACATGGCTGGCGCACCGGACAGTGTCCGGTGGCGCACTGGACTGTCCGGTGCGCCCTTCGACAGCAGCCTTAACCAACAACCACTTTGGTGGTTGGGGCTATAAATACCCCCCAATCACCACACTTCATTGCATCCAAGTTTTCAGACATTCCACCTTCAATACAAGACACAAATAGAGTGAATCAAAATCTCTCCAAGTCCCAATTCCACTCAAAGCATTAGTGACTAGAAGAGAGAGTTTTGTTGTGTTCTTTTGAGCTCTTGCGCTTGGATCGCTTTTCTTCTTCTCCATTTCTTGTTTCCAAGATCTTTGTAATCAAAGCAAGAGACACCAATTGTGTGGTGGTCCTTGTAGGGACTTAGTGTCCCAATTGATTAAGAGAAGCTCACTCGGTCTAGGTGACCGTTTGAGAGAGGGAAAGGGTTGAAAGAGACCCGGTCTTTGTGACCACCTCAATGGGGAGTAGGTTTGCAAGAACCGAACCTCGGTAAAACAAATCACCGTGCCATCCGCTTTATTTGCTTGTAATTTGTTTTTGCCCTCTCTTTCGGACTCGACTTTAATTCTAACGCTAACCCTGGCTTGTAGTTGTGCTTAAACTTTATAAATTTCAGATTTGCCTATTCACCCCCCTCTAGGCGACTTTCAATTGGTATCGGAGCATGGTACTTCATTAGAACCTAACCGCTCGAAGTGATGTCGGGAGATCACGCCAAGATGGAGATGGTGACCGGCGAGAAGCCCACCACAAGCCACAGGAAGGCTCCATCGGGAGAGTCTGGCAACAAGAAGCGGGAGGAATCACCTCCCTGCGTCAAGTCGCACCGGAGTGGCGACAAGAAGAAGAAAATGAAGAAAGTGGTCTACTACGAGATCGATTCTTCGTCGCCTTCTACCTCTGGCTTTGACACGCTGTCCGTCACTTCTAAGCGCCATGAGCGCAAGAAGTTTAGTAAGATCCCCTTACGCTATCCATGCATTTCCAAACGCACCCCTTTATTTTCCGTCCCACTAGGCAAACCATCGGTTTTTAACGGTGAAGACTATTGTATGTGGAGTGATAAAATGAGGCACCATCTAACCTCACTCCACGCTAGCATTTGGGACATTGTTGAATTTGGTGCGCAGGAACCATCCGTGGGGGATGAAGGCTATGACTCAGACGAGGTAGCCCAAATCCGGCACTTCAACTCCCAAGCCACAACTATACTCCTCGCCTCTCTAAGTCGAGAGGAGTATAATAAGGTGCAAGGGTTGAAGAGTGCCAAAGAGATTTGGGACGTGCTCAAGACCGCGCACGAAGGAGACAAGGTGACCAAGATCACCAAGAGGGAAACGATCGAGGGGGAGCTCGGTCGATTTATGCTCAACCAAGAAGAGGAGCCACAAGCCATGTATAATCGGATCAAAACCTTGGTGAACCAAGTGCGCAACCTCGGGAGCACCAAATGGGATGACCATGAAATGGTCAAGGTTATTCTTAGATCACTCGTTTTTCTTAACCCTACTCAAGTTCAATTAATTCGTGGTGATCCTAGATATAAACTAATGTCTCCCAAGGAAGTGATAGGAAAGTTTGTGAGCTTTGAGCTAATGATCAAAGGATCCAAACAAATCATCGAGCGAGGCGCCACCTCCACACCCAAGGTGCAACCCATCGCATTCAAAGCGACGGAAGAAAAGAAAGAAGAGTCTACGTCAAGTATGCTCCCCATCGACGCCTCCAAGCTCGACAATGAGGAAATGGCTTTAATCATCAAAAGCTTTCGCCAAATCCTCAAGCAAAGGAAGGGAAAAGATTACAAACCCCGTTCCAAGAAAGTATGCTACAAGTGTGGTAAGCCCGGTCATTTTATTGCTAAATGTCCATTATCAAGTGATAGTGACAGGGGCGACGACAAGAAGGGAAAGAGGAGGGAAAAGAAGAAATACTACAAGAAGAAGGGCGACGATGCCCATGTTTGCCGGGAGTAGGTCTCCGACGAGAGCTCCACCGACTCCTCCTCCGACGAGGACGCCGCAAACATCACCGTCAACAAGGGTCTCCTCTTCCCAAACGTCGGCCACAAGTGTCTCATGGCAAGGGACGGCAAAAAGAAGGTAAAATCTAGAGCCTCCACTAAATATGCAACATCTAGTGATGATGAGGATAATTTACTTGCCCTTTTTGCCAACCTCAACATGCAACAAAAAGAAAAATTAAATGAATTGATAGGAGCCATTCATGAGAAGGATGAACTCTTGGATAGCCAAGAGGTATTCCTAATTAAAGAAAATAAGAAGCATGTTAAGGTTAAAAATACTTATGCTCAAGAAGTAGAAAAATGTGAAAAATTTACTAGTGAGCTTAGCACTTGCCATGACATTCTTTCCAACCTTAAATATGAAAATGCTAAATTAATTGCTAAGGTTGAGAAGTTAGATGATTGTGATGATTCAATTGTTAGTCTTAGAAATGATAATGCTAGTATGATAACTAAGATTGACAAGTTGAATGCATCTCTCTCTAGCCTTAAAATTGAGAATGAAAAATTAATTGCTAAGGCTAAAGATTTAAATGTTTCAATTTCCAATCTTAGAAAAGAAAATGATACTTTACAAGCTAAGATTGATGAACTAAATGTTGGCAAACCATCTACATCTACCGTTGAGCATATTACTATTTGCACTAGATGTAGAGATATTAATGTTGATGCTATTCATGATCATCTAGCTTTAATTAAACAACAAAATGATCACATAGCTCAACTTAGTGCTAAGATTAATGAGCATGACTTAGAAAATGAAAAATTTAAATTTGCTAGAAGCATGCTCTATAGTGGGAGACGCCCTGGCATTAAGGATGGCATTGGCTTCCAACAGGGAGACAATGTCAAGCTTAACGCCCCTAAAAAATTGTCTAACTTTGTTAAGGGCAAAGCTCCAATGGTTCAGGATAACGAGGGTTACATTTTATACCCTGCCGGTTATACCGAACATAAGATTAGGAGAATTCATTCTAGGAAGTCTCACTCTGGCTCTCATCTTGCTTTTATGTATAAGAGTGAGGCATCTAGCTCTAGGCAATCAACCCATGTTAAATTGCCTAAAAAGAAATTTCCTATTGCATCAAATGAACCTAATATTTCATTTAAGACTTTTGATGCTTCATATGTGCTTACTAACAAATCAGGCAAAGTAGTTGCCAAATATGTTGGGGCCAAACACAAGGGCTCAAAGACTTGTGTTTGGGTACCCAAGGTACTTGTTCCTAATGTGAAAGGACCCAAGACCGTTTGGGTACCTAAGAACAAGGCATAAATTTGTTTTGTAGGTTTATGCATCCGGGGGCTCAAGTTGGATCATTGATAGCGGGTGCACAAACCACATGACAGGGGAGAAAAGGATGTTCTCCTCCTATGAGAAAAACCATGATCCCCAAAGAGCTATCACATTCGGGGATGGAAATCAAGGTTTGGTCAAAGGACTTGGTAAAATTGCTATATCACCTGACCATTCTATTTCCAATGTTTTTCTTGTAGATTCTTTAGATTACAACTTGCTTTCTGTTTCTCAATTATGTAAAATGGGCTACAATTGTCTTTTTACGGATATAGGTGTTACTGTCTTTAGAAGAAGTGATGATTCAGTAGCATTTAAGGGAGTGTTAGTGGGTCAGCTATACTTAGTTGATTTTAATAGAGCTGAACTCGACACTTGCTTAATTACTAAGACTAACATGGGTTGGCTCTAGCATCGCTGACTAGCCCACGTTGGGATGAAGAATCTTCATAAGCAGGGTTTGTAGCCAATGTTCATTTTGAGAAAGACAGGGTTTGTAGCGCATATCAAGCAGGGAAGCAAGTTGGTGTTCATCATCCACACAAGAACATCATGACGACCGACAGGCCGCTTGAGCTACTCCACATGGATTTATTCGGCCTGATAGCTTAAATAAGCATCGGCGGGAGTAAGTACTGTCTAGTTATTATGGATGATTATTCTCGCTTCACTTGGATGTTCTTTTTGCAGGAAAAATCTCAAACCCAAGAGACCTTAAAGGGATTCTTGGGACGGGCTCAAAATGAGTTCGGCTTAAGGATCAAAAAGATTAGAAGCAACAATGGGACAGAGTTCAAGAACTCTCAAATAAAAGGCTTTCTTGAGGATGAGGGCATCAAGCATGAGTTCTCTTCTCCCTACACGCCACAACAAAATGGTGTAGTGGAGAGGAAGAATAGAACTCTACTTGATATGGCGAGGACCATGCTTGATGAGTACAAGACTTTGGACCGGTTTTGGGCGGAAGCAATCAACACCGCTTGCTACGCCATCAACCGTCTCTACCTTCACCGAATCCTCAAGAAGACATCATATGAACTCCTCACCGGTAATAAGCCCAATGTTTCATATTTTAGAGTCTTTGGTAGCAAATGCTTTATTCTTGTTAAAAGAGGTAGAAAATCTAAATTTGCTCCTAAGGATGTAGAAGGCTTTTTACTTGGTTATGATTCAAACACAAGGGCATATAGAGTCTTTAACAAGTCCACTGGACTAGTTGAAGTTTCTTATGACATTGTGTTTGATGAGACTAACGGCTCTCAAGTAGAGCAAGTTGATCTTGATGAGCTAGATGATGAAGAGGCTCCGTGCGTCGTGCTATGGAACATGTCCATTGGGGATGTGTGTCCTAAGGAATCCAAAGAGCCTCCACAAGCACAAGATCAACCATCATCTTCAAATCAAGCATCTCCACCAACTCAAGATGAGGATCACGCTCAAGATGATGAAAATGAAGATCAAGAAGAGCTACGTCAAGAGGAGGACCATGACCAAGGGGGAGATGCAAATAATCAAGACAAGGAAGATGATGAGGGTCCAAGACCGCCTCACCCAAGAGTCCACCAAGCGATACAAAGAGATCACCCCGTGAACTCCATCCTCGACGATATTCATAAGGGGGTAACCACTCGATCTCGTGTCACTCATTTTTGTGAACATTACTCCTTTGTGTCTTCTATTGAGCCATATAGGGTGGAAGACACATTAAGGGATTCAGATTGGGTGTTGGCAATGCAAGAGGAACTCAACAACTTCACGAGGAATGAGGTATGACATCTTGTTCGACGTCCTAAGCAAAATGTTGTAGGAACCAAGTGGGTCTTCCGCAACAAGCAAGATGAGCATGGTGTGGTGACAAGGAACAAAGCCCGACTTGTGGCCAAGGGATATTCACAAGTCGAAGGTTTGGATTTCGGTGAAACCTATGCACCCGTAGCTAGGCTTGAGTCAATTCGTATATTACTTGCCTATGCTACTTACCATGGCTTTAAGCTTTACCAAATGGATGTGAAAAGTGCCTTCCTCAATGGACCAATCAAGGAGGAGGTCTATGTTGAGCAACCTCCCGGCTTTGAAGATAGTGAGTACCCTAACCATGTCTATAAACTTTCTAAGGCGCTTTATGGGCTCAAACAAGCCACAAGAGCATGGTATGAATGCCTAAGAGATTTTCTTATTGCTAATGGCTTCAAAGTCGGAAAAGTCGATCCTACTCTCTTAACTAAAACTATTGCTAATGATTTGTTTGTATGTCAAATTTATGTCGATGATATTATATTTGGGTCTACTAACAAATCTACATGTGAAGAGTTCAATAGGATTATGATTCAAAAGTTCGAGATGTCTATGATGGGGGAGTTGAAGTATTTCTTAGGATTTCAAGTGAAGCAACTCCAAGAGGGCACCTTCATTAGCCAAACAAAGTACACTCAAGATATACTCACCAAGTTTGGAATGAAGGATGCCAAGCCCATCAAGACACCCATGGGAACCAATGGGCATCTCGACCTCGACATGGGAGGTAAATCCGTAGATCAAAAGGTATACCGGTCGATGATAGGATCTTTACTCTATTTATGTGCATCTCGATCGGATATTATGCTTTCCGTATGCATGTGTGCAAGATTCCAAGCCGATCCTAAGGAAGTTCACCTTAGGGTCGTGAAACGAATCTTGAGATATTTAGTTCATACACCTAAGTTTGGTCTTTGGTACCCCAAGGGATCCACCTTTGATTTAATAGGATATTCAGATGCTCATTGGGCAGGGTGCACTACACGACGGTTCACTTACAGCGACCTACGGTTGGTTGCTAAAACGGCCTTCAGCGACCTACGGTTGGTCGCTAAAAACTTTTAGCGACCCATAAGGATGGTCGCTGTAAGTGCCGTCGCTAAAGGCTTTAGCGACCGACATCTTTTTAGCGACCGACCGACCGTTGCTAATATTATATATTTAGCGACTAACAGTGGGTTGCTGTACTATAGATTTAGCAACCAACCGTAAGTCAGCATACTATACATTTAGCAACCAACAGAAAGTCGCCCTTTTTACAGTTGTTATTAATAATAACATACATTTAATTAAGCACCACAAATCACAGATTTTTATACATTAATCATAAAGACATACACAGTTAATCAGTATACCATAGTCATAGATCCATCACATAAACACAAAAGCACCACAATTATACATTCACAAAAGCATCATAATTATAATATCATCATCGTTACAAATACAACTGTGTTTCTACCAGTTACAGATACAAAGCATGATCTGAGGTTGCACTAAACTCATCATCGTTAACAGGTGCCAGACTCTGCCTTGACACGAGTGTTGTTGCTTGATATCAATCTTTTCCTTACCAGAGTCTTGTCCTAGAAATATAAAACAATATATCAGTCTTAAAATTGCTACTCATGCACAACAAAAATAAGCATAAAGAATGAAACAAGATATGGATACAACAGGAAGAATAGTCTCGTGAACAATTTAAAACAAATTAGGTTTACTTGAAAAACAGCAATGTGTCATAATATCATAAAAAATAAACATGTAATGAAATGACCATAAAAGCAGCTTCCATTTCCGAAGTGACAATGGCTCATAAAAAAACAGGACATGCAGAAATCATGGTAACATATTCTTTTTCTACAGCATTATGGGATCGGAATCACACTCCACCACAACAAAACTGGAGGCATATAAACAAGCGAAGTGGAACAATCTATAAGGAACTTGCTTCTGAGCATCAGATGATCAAAGAGCAGCAAGTATTCTAATCTAATGAAATTCAAGGACCAAAATATTTCGATGCATATGCAAGGAAATACACATGCCTCCAATGCTCACCTCCATCTTAGAGGCCAGTGCCCGTTGCTCCCATCCCTCCGCGCATCCTCCACCACACCCTTCCACTGATTCCTACACAGCAGAAACAGTACACATCAATCACCAAACCAAACTGCAGCATCGCCTGTAAAATCACATTAAAAACACATGAAATCTTCTGGATTGGAGACTGAAATTCGATTCAGAGGAATTGATATGTTCAAAAGGGAAACCTAAATCAAACTAAAACAGGCGTACATATTCGATCAAATTCGATTCGACTGTCATCTTACAAAAGACAGTGAGAAAACCTGAATCAAATTTGGCTGTTGGTGAACACCTCCATGGCCCAAGTTTGAGTCATCGTCTTCATCTCAAATTTGGAAGCCTAATTTTCTTCTTGGTTATGATGCCATTGCCAGTTCCTCCAATGCTGATCAAGTTTTTTACACGCTCCATCCAGTTCAAACAAATGATCGACAAGCCATTCATTGAATCATTAGTAATCTCTACAGAACTAGGCAGATCGAGATTGCATACACAGTAAAATTCTTCTTTTAAAAATAAATTATGTCCACTGAGAACTTCTTTGCATAAACTAGATGTTCATGTTTCAGTAAATAATCAGCATCAATCTGTACCAAATGATCAACATTACACTACTGTCTGGTCAGCTTTTTTTTACATGAAAATTTGCATACTGGTGACAGCTAGCGCTTTCTCAATGAACCACACCAATAATGCCTCGACGGCTCAATGAACAGAGAAAGTACCCCACTGTTACGTTACACCTGACGAAGTTGCACCGCGACGGTCTCCATGCCGAGGGCCAGGGCCGGGGCCCGGGCGTCGCGTCGGTCAGGCGACGCCGACGGCGTGGAGAAGGCGGGCGTCGTGTCGTCCTTCTCCGTCCCCTCGTCGATCGTGGACATGGACCTGTTCGGGCCGCGGAAGATCTTCCTCCACCGCGCGATCTCGAGCTCGTCGGGCTCCACGACCTGGTCGTCGTCCGCCGCGGCCTCGCCACCGCCGTCGGGGACTGAGGGCCGGCCGCCGGACGACGGGACGAAGGGTGGCTCCACCGTGGCTGGGTGGGCGCGGCGCTGAGGAGATCAAGCGCTGACGGGAGGGAGAAGGAGTGGCGGCGCTGAGGTGGGCGCGGCGCTGAGGACGAAGGGTGGCTCCACCGTGGCGAGAGAGGTGGGCGGTAGAGAGAGAAGAGAGAGAAAGGGGGAGGGAGAAGGAGTGGCGGCGGCTTGGAGAGGGAGCAGGGTAGTGGCGCGGCTAGGGTTGGGGGTTGGGAGCGCATGGCCGGTTTCGTGGGCTTATTAGGTTAGGTTAGTTTTTTTATTTCTTTTCTAATTCCTTTCTAATTTTAAAATATAATTTTAAATAACCATAAAATTTATAACAATTAACTCAAAACTATTTATAAATAAAATATTTATTTTTGGGACTAATAATTATATTATTCATTTACTAGGATTTTCATTTAACAAGGAATGTTTATTAAATATCTAAAAAATCAATTATAAGCAATCAAAAATCATTCCAAAGGTAAATAAATAACAAGCACTTTTTTTAAAATTACTCAAAAATTCATAAAAAAACAAGAAAACCATTAATCACCCCTTGTTTATAAACCTGTCTCCCTAAAAACCATTCACTTGTGATCCATGATTTATCCATACTCTTTATGTAGGATTTGAAACGACTTTCAACTCGAATCTAATATCATATAAGCACAAAGAACATAGTCGCATACTATAGTCATGTCCATACATAAACAAACCATGAAATAAACATACAAGCAATATAAAAAGAAATAAATCACCACGCAATTTAGCGATCAATGTTTACTTGTTTTAATTAATTTTTAGTCACTAACATCTACAGGTACGTTCAGGCTATAAGATTTGATAGTTATCCTTGCTCTATAGCGACCCACCGCTAGTCCCCGACGATATCTATAGCGACCAACCATAAGTTGTTAAATTTCTAAACTTTTAGCGACCAACCGACCGTTGCTACAAAAGGATTTAGCGACTGACCGTCGGTCCCTAACCTTTAGCAACCAACAGTTGGTACCTAATAAGGGTCGCTAAAGATCAACTGTCGTGTAGTGGTGTAAGATGGATAGAAAGGGTACATCAGGGACTTGTCAGTTCTTGGGAAGATCCCTGGTGTCTTGGGCTTCAAAGAAACATAATTTTGTAGCTCTTTCAACCGCCGAAGCCTAGTACATTGCCGCAGGCCATTGTTGCGCGCAATTGCTTTGAATGAGGCAAACTATTTGGGACTATGGTTACAAATTAACCAAAGTTCCTCTCCTATGTGATAATGAGAGTGCAATCCGCATGGCGGATAATCCCGTTGAGCACAGCTGCACTAAGCACATAGTCATTTTGTATCACTTTTTGAGGGATCACCAACAAAGGGGGAATATCGAGATAGCCTATGTGAGCACCAAAGAACAGTTAGCTGATATCTTCACCAAGCCATTAGATGAGAAAACTTTTACCAAACTTAGTCATGAGCTGAACATTCTTGATTCTAGGAATTTTGATTGATGTTTTGCTCACATAGCTCATTAATATACCTTTGATCATATCTCTTTCATTTCCTATGACTAATGTGATTTTCAAGTATATTTCATGCTAAGTCATAGATTGAAAGGAAAATTGAGTCTTCGGCGAAGACAAGGCTTCCACTCCACTCTATCATACTATTTCTCCTTCGCCGTCACTCTGCATCGCTCTCCACTTTGGTATAATCCTTCACTCATATATTATTTGCCAAAGAGGGAGAAAGTTTGACTAAGGGCTCTAATGACTCCGTTTATGGTGATTCATGCCAAAGGGGGAGAGAGTATTAGCCCAAAGCAAAAGGACCGCACCACCACCAATTTCAAAAAATGTAATCTTTTCAAATTGTATTGAAAGAAGTTTTTCAATTGGTATCTTATTTTTGATATAATTTCAAATTGGTATGACCTCTTTCAAAATTAATATCTAAAACCCTCTTGAACACTAAGAGGAGAATTTAATTGAGGGGGAGTTTTGTTTAGTCAAAGGAAAAGCATTTGAAATAGGGGGAAAATTTCAAATCTTGAAAATGCTTCTCAAAATCTTATTAATATACCCTTGATTATTTGCAAAAGACTTTGAAATAGAATTTCCAAAACATTTGCAAAAACAAAACAAGTGGTGCAAGCGTGGTCCGAAATGTTAAAACAAATAAAGCAATCCATGCATATCCTATGAATGAATAAATTGGTTTAATTCCAAGTAATCTTTGCACTTACCTTATGCAAACTAGTTCAATTCTGCACTTATATATTTGCTTTGGTTTGTGTTGGCATCAATCACCAAAAAGGGGGAGATTGAAAGGGAAATAGGCTAAAACCTTTTCCTAATTGATTTTAGTGGTTGAATTGCCCAACACAAATAATTGGACTAACTAGTTTGCTCTAGAATATAAGTTCTACAGGTGCCAAAGGTTCACAATAAACCAATACAAAGTTAAAAGAAATGGTTCAAAAAGAAAGGAGCAAAGCAACCGAATGTTGCCCTGGTCTGGCGCACCGGACTGTCCGGTGTGGCCACCGGACAGTGTCCGGTGCACCAGGGTGGATTATCTCCAACTCGCTAGCTTCGGGAATTTGGGGAGCCACTCTGCTATAATATACCGGATTGTCCGGTGTAGCACCGGACTGTCTGATGTGCCAAGCGGAGCAACGGCTAGCTGTGCCAACGGTCGTCTGCAACAGCTACAGGAACGGTGAACAGTGCGCGACTGCGCGCGTAGAGTTAGAGCAGGCGCCAGAAGGCGCACCGGACAGTGAACAATGACTGTCCAGTGCACCACCGGACTGTCCGGTGGCCCCACTAGACTATCCGGTGGCCCCACCTATCAGAGCTCTAACGGTCGAACCCCAACGGCTTGGTGACGTGGCTGGCGCACCGGACTGTCTGGTGCGCCCTTCGACAGCAGCCACTAGACTAGCCGTGTGGCTGCTGTCGATGGGCGCACCGGACAGTCCGGTGCGCCAGCCACGTCACCCAACCGTTAGGGTTCGGGCGCAGATGACTGTTGGAGGCTTTGTTTTATAGTGGCACTAGATAGTTCGGTGCCGCACCGGACAGACACTGTTCACTGTTCAGTGTGCCTCTGACGGCTGCTCTGACTTCTGCGCGCACTGTAGCGTTCGCAGGCGTCCGTTGCAGTTGACCATTGCGCTGGTAGTCGTTGCTCTGTTTGGTGCACCGGACAGTCTGGTGAATTACAGCGGCGCGCGGCCACAGAAACCCGAAGGTGACAAGTTTGGAGTTGTACGGTCCTGGTGCACCGGACACTGTCCGGTGGCACACCGGACAGTCCGGTGCGCCAGACCAGGGCACTTTGGGTTTCTTTGCTCCTTTGCTCTTGAACCCTAACTTTGATCTTTTATTGGTTTGTGTTGAACCTTTATGCACCTGTGGAATATATAATCTAAAGCAAAATAGTTAGTCCAATTATTTGTGTTGGGCATTCAACCACCAAAATTATTTATAGGAAAAGGTTAAACCCTATTTCCCTTTCAATCTCCCCCCTTTTTGGTGATTGATGCCAACACAAACCAAAGCAAATATATAAGTGCATAATTGAACTAGTTTGCATAAGGTAAGTTTATAGGTTACTTAGAATTAAACCAATTTATACTTTTACTAGGTATGTGCCCGTACGTTGCCACGGAAGTTAAAAATTACTATAAAACATGTATATCGAACACTGTGTTCTAGACAATGCTAGTGAAACTGAAATAAAAATAGCTACATAATTGCTTAAATAGTTATACAGCTCGTAGCACAAACAAAACAATGTTGGGCATAACGTTAAGTGACACTTTTCTTGTATCAGGCTTGGACTATGTCCCGGCTAATGCTTGTAGCCTTTGAACATTATTTTGTGTACACCAAAGAAGCTACTTAGGTGGCGGGGGCATCTGCTTGCACTATAGCTACATAATCACTACACTCTACTTGCACTATAGCAATCTCCAAATCCTTAGGTGGCGGGAGCATCTGCTTCATGATCTATGGAGCATTGTTTATCCTGCAAACATTTTGCATGGGATCAGGACTTGCATATCACAATAGAATAAAATATTTTGTGTAGACCAAAGAAGTCCCAGTGATGTTTTTAGCAAGGGTGTGCATTTGTGTTTCTGAGCCTTTTAATGGTAGTGAACTTCCTGTAAGATTTTAGAATTCCTGACAGCAAAAAAAACTAAGGCCCCGTTTGTTTCGTTGGAATTGAATTCCATTTTAATAATTATAATTTAGAAAAAACTAATTAAGTTTATATATTTATATATGTAATATATTTGTATATTATCCTAAATCATATGAGAGAGATAGTTATATACTACATTTATGTTATAGCGAAGCAAATAGAAGAGTGTGCTATAAGTTGTACATCGGAAAAATAACATGTAAATCTATAGAATCAATTTCCATCTCTCACCCCATGAATTTGACATAGGCTTATATGATAACTTTGGAAAGTGGTGGAATGTCACATTCTAAAAAAATAGCCTATTCTATTAGTAAGATTCCAATTCCTCAAAATGAAAAGAAACAAACGGGGCCTAAGGGAACTTCTTCATGGTAGTAAGTTTTGAAATATGCACAAAGAAATGGTTCAATATCTTAAGGGTGTGTTTGTTTCCCTCCTAAATTATATAAGTTGGATTATGGTAAAATGGTAGGAGGTAAAATACCGCTTTAGTATCATAAATAAGTTGAAATCAGCTAGTATTGGGTAGCTTATTTCAGCTTATTTTGTAATCTCCAAATGATAATTTATCATCATACACTTCCATCATAATCTAGTTTTTATAATCTAGAAGGGAAACAAACAGGGCCCCACATATGAACATTGCCTGGATAACCTCTTGAACCAATTTTGTGTACAATCTACACCCCTACCCCAACTGAGTTTTTAGTTTAAATTTGTAGTTTTAGAGAACATCATAACTTATGTTAGAAATATATATTATAGATATTTCGTTACTATTATTTATAGATCAGTACATCTTATAATAAACTAACCATATAGATACAAAACCTATTTAAAAATACAAATAATGATGAAACTTTCAACGTATTTTTGTAAGATAAGTTTTGATGTTCTCCAACTATAGAATTTGAACTTACGAGGAGAAACAAGAAGACAAATCTTATTAAAGGACATATTAACCTCACCTCCTTAGTCGCATGGAGATTGATGAATAAAAAGGATACATAGTACCAGATGCACACTCCCTCCCACGCGTGCGTGGGGTGGGGGCAGGTAATTTGGCCTTTTCCCTTTTTCTTCTTAACATTTTCTAATAATATCATTATTAATCATAGCTGGAGCACATTATTAGGGAGCAAAATATATTGGCTGCCTACGAGATTTTAGAGCTTTTCGGTGAATTTGTCCTGGCAAAAGTCCCTACTGTTGAGGTCCAAAAGTAGGTTCTGCTTTATGAACTGTGATTGAATTACAATTTTCTAAGCCATGGCTCAAGATTCTTTTTTCACTTAACAGAATATGATCAGCACCTATTAGTTTTATCATGGAGCAGGGAATGCCCCTTAGAACTGCGTGAAGCAATTGCTAGTATAATCTTTGCATTAGGAAGATGTTCAGACTTGCCTGAGCTAATGCATCTCCGTAATTTATTACCACCAAGTATGGAAAGGAGTTTGTTGTTGGCGCTGTGGAATTGCGCCCTGACAGCAGTGTCAACCGCACAGTAAGTGGAAACTCCAACATGTGCCTTTTCTATTTCAGAATTCAGAATTGTTTGCTCACAAAAGTGAAGATCTCTTTCATACAGATAATCGAAAAGCTCTCGGTGAATGCTCCATCAAATGGATCAAAGCTGAAGTCATGAAGGCTATTGCCCAAGAGTACAATTTTGAATGGGATTCATCTAATACTGAAGCAGAATTCAGCAAGAAATTTGAAGATCTACTGGTAGCATTTGCTAACAGATTACTTATTCCCTGATTATTGGACATGAATGCATATGAAAGGTGTTTCATGTGATATCTTCAAAGCAGGTGTTTGCATTACTGCTTTCTAATGCTTGAGGAACTGCACGTTTATGTTTCCGTGCTTGGGCTTAACTTAGGCCATTTGATGTTCCAGTTGAACGAATTCAGTGTACATGTATGCTCATCCTAAGAAACCATTAGCTCACAAGATATTGTTTTCTCTATCTAATATTCAGCTATTATGTGTCCCTATATTTCTAATCCAGTTTATAGATAGATTCTCCCCCTTTTTTGGACTGGTGGATTTGGTCAAATCTTATGTCCTTACCACAATTAGCATGTCTGTGGATTGATTTTGGTTGTTGCACAACACAATGAGAACTGCAAAAACAATGTGGTACTGTAGAAGGTTTGTTCGTTGTTTACTAAGAATCAGGGACTAATGAATTTGTAAACATGATGCAGTTGATTAAGGAATTTAGAAGAGAATAAGCACCAACTAACAGCAAGAACGTATATGCCTCCATAACTCCATGGAGAACGAAATTTTTAGCAAAGTCTGAAATGAGAGCAATCTAGAAATCACTTCATTTACCATGTGCTGGTATGCAGAATGGCTCAGGATCTTCGGTCCACCAGGTCCAGCCACCTACCATTGAGGGCTCAATGAGCTCACCTGTTG
This sequence comes from Zea mays, assembly GCF_902167145.1. Classification (NCBI taxonomy): domain Eukaryota; kingdom Viridiplantae; phylum Streptophyta; class Magnoliopsida; order Poales; family Poaceae; genus Zea; species Zea mays. Next base: position 164,256,285 of record NC_050100.1, on the reverse strand, counting down.
CTTCTGCTCCAAGAGATAAGCCGTCAGCATTAAATTCACCTCACCTGTAAATGATGCTGAAAACATAAAATTCTTGAGTCTCCGATTTCACCGGCTGGAGGTACAAGAGCTTGTGTTGCCACCAAGGACAATGCGGCAACCGTGGAGGAGGAAGTGTTCGGTGTGGGGGTCACCGCGTCTAGCCATGGATATGGTTGCTACGGAGGCTCAGCACCAGTAAGTTGACGCAGGAGCTGAGGTTGGAGGACAACGTACCGGAGAAGGCGTTGTAGCTCAGGTCTAGCACTTGCAGATGCGCAAGGCGGCCGATGGTCGCCAGGACCTCCCCACGGAACCAATCATAGCTCAGGTTCAGCATCTGCAGGAACGTGAGGTTCCTGAAGGCCGAGACAGCATGTCGGTGAGCCCATAGGAGGGCAGGCTCAGCCACACCACCACAGGCTCGACAGCTCCGTCGACAGCGCAGGCGCCTCCACCTCGGATTCGGCGAGCAGCACCGTTGTGGGGTGCGCTCGTCGGAGCCAGGTGGCGAAGGTACAGGAGAAGGGCGGGTGGGCCTACGGAGGCCGGCGGCGCTCGCTTATGCCCTAGTGCCCGGCGGTATCGCGGAGCTCCAGGCATTGAAGACAGCCAAGATGGCGATGGCTCACCCTACTCATGCCTAACGGGGAGCGCTACCCCAAGGAGGCCGCCGTTGTTGGTATCAAGGGACCTCGGTCCTCCCGCAGGCGAGGCCGTATGGGAAGGGCCGGGATGACACGGTGGGCGTGGCGGCGGACGCAGAGGCGGCTGTCGACCTCCCTGAGCCAGTCCTCTAGCTGTCGTATCTCCTATCTACGCGGCCGGATCGACCGGAAACTGGGATCCGCTCGGAAACTGCAATGTCGATGCAAGGCGGGGAGTACGCCTGGACATGGAGTCGTCCTCTTCGCCATCAATCTATCTGCTGGATCTGACCACTGTCGAGATGAATCTGACCACCACTGAGACGAATCTACCTGGTGGCTAGATTGAAGGACCGGAGGCTCGAATCCGTACCTTGCACCGTCGATGGATGCCGGTGGAGCAGACTTGGAGGCAATGTCGTCCTCATCTCCATGGATACAACGTGAGGCACGCATGGCAGTCTGTTGTCTACCACTCTGCCGGCGGCACTGGCCCTGTCTGTTGTACGCACAGGCAGGCAGACCGCAGATCCGAGCAAATCAGGCAGCCCTCAGGGCAGACAGGCACGACGCACGGCCACCACCCATGTGCCCTCTCCTTGTAGAGTCGTAGAACCAGATTCCCTTCTTCTCCGCATTACCCACTTGTTGTGCCTCGACCCTCCGTAGGCGGGGCAGGGTTCTGCATTGCCCATGCGCCTCGCCGCCACACCACTTGCTCTTTCCCAGCGGTTGTGACACCCCCAGTGTCACCTAGGGTTTCTCTCAAAGTGCTAACCCATGAACCATCATCTTATGTGAACCAGAATTGAGCATGAACATCAAATTGACTTAAGAATAAAGGACCCCTAATCCTATACTTAAAAGTATCATGATCAAAACACATGAGTTTTTCAAAAGGGCAAAATTGTGCAACCCCAACAAAAACCCTAATTGAGCCCTATGAACAAAATTCAAGAGAATAGGGAAAAGGGTATGAAAAATTCAGAATCATGGCTTGGGACAATTATAAACATTGAAGTATATTCAATAAGCAACAATAAAGATTGAGGAAACTTGGCCAAAATAATTCAAATCAAACCCCAAAACAAGCTTCTCATGTGGGGACTCAATAGGAAATTCTGAATTTCAGAATTCTGAATTTCAGACCTTGAGCCAAAGATCAAACGTGTTCACCTTGATCCCTAACTCAAATCCTAATGGCACCATTAACAAAAATGTGCCTAACTAACCCCTCTGTTGCATGCCAGAAGATGGCATTGGGACGCGAGCCCTAGACACGACAAAACCCTGGATTTGCCTCGGGTTTGAGCAGGGAGACAGATCAGATTTCCGGGCTCCATATCTCTGCAACCAGTAGGCAAAATCCGATGACCCCCACACAAGATCGGTAGCTTGTAGGGAGGAGAAGAGGTCTTGTGCACTGACCAAGGCTTGAGCAGGTTCGGATGAGTGACCACACGCGCCAGAACTTGGGCAGAACGCACGAGCACACGTGTTCGACCCTGGTCGGCACGCCGGCGCTCGCCCAACCCGCGCGCGCGCTCGCCCCGACGTTCGGTCAAGTCCGCCGCGCGCCCTTGCCCTCGGTCGTGCCCGCCCGTGCCTATAAAGCCTCCCCGGGCGCGCCTCACTTCACCCCGCGCTCACCATCACCGGCCAGCCACCCCTCCTTAGCTCCGGCGAGCTCTTTTCCGCCCGCCATTGCCGCCAGAGCTTCGGCCACCGTGGCCAGCCCACTCCAGCCACCCCGAAGTCGCGCCAGTGCTTCGGCTAGCTCCGCCAGTGGCCCGTGAAGCTTTCCAAGCCCTCGGACCCGGCAGAACTTCACCGGAAGCCCGAAATCACCCTCGCCGGACTTCGGTCGCCCGCCTGCACGCGTGGACCGAGCTCTCCGGTGAGCCATTCTTCAATTCCTCGCGCGCATACCTTCCTTGATCCCTGGTGAAGCTCTCTGACTCGTTTGATTGGTCAATTTCGCCCTAGATAGGCCGGACTCCTCGCCGCCGACGAGCTCCCCCGCCTGCGCACGCGGACCGGCCAACTCCGACCATCCCTGACGGCGACCCGCACATCGTCGTGACCGTCAGGACCTCCCCTACACCCTCGGCCACCTCACCGGAGCAATCTCGCCGCCGGTAAGCCCCTCCGCCCTTTCTTCCGCCGCGGGTACTGTTTAATTTGGGGAAAGGACCTCGGGTTAGGATTAGAAGAACCTAGGGGGTTTTCTGCAATGTCAGTGACTCATTTGAATAGTAGCCCAGGGACTAATCTGTGAGGAAAACTCAAAACACCCGCCAGGGACCCCATTGCAAAGTATTTTTCCATTTAATCAATTATATTTACTCTTTTTAATAAACAGAGAACTTAGAAAATTCATAACTTGATGAATTCTTAACCAAAAGTTGTCAAACTAATTTTGCTAAATCCTGAATATTATGAACTATCATTTAAAAATAATGAACCCTATGCTTTTTGTTCTAATTTTTAGAGTTTAAAATTAAAAACAGAACCTGACCAAACCTTGTTTAATTAAGGAAAATTAGTTTTGCTTCTGTGCTGAACCTAAGAAAATTTGTAGATGTTCAAAACTCATTTAAGCACTGTTTAAAAATAGTAAGAACCCCAGTATTGAAAAATTTAGTGCAGATATCCATTAAAAACAATTTCTGCCCAAAACTTAAGAAAATCAGAAAGGCATTAGAAATTAATGAACAGTGAGTGAAATTATTTTTCCTAATTTACTTAAGTAACAGAGAACCTAGGTAAAATAAAGGGACCTCTAGTCCAGATCAGTTTTAAAGTGAAATGTGTTATTTAGCATTATTCCAACTAGAAATTAATTATTAGAATTTTAAAACCAGACCCAAAATTGATAATAAAAATCCAGTGGACTTGTAACCACCAGAACCCTACTGAAAAAATAATAAACACCCCAGCCCATCATTTTAAGTTGGGTAAATAAATATAATATGATACTGAGTCATCTTCCAAATAAATCATGCATAACCCATAATAATACAATAATGGGCAAAAAAAAATTGCTAGGTCAATGGTGAGATAGGCCACCAGAGAAAAATGCAAACCCGTTAAAAAGATGCAAAATAATACCTATTGCTAATATTTTATAAGAAAGGCCATTTAATCCAATTAATGCATACCACCTCTTCCCTTAAGCAAAAAGATGCCAAACTTCAGAATGATTGCTCTTGCGCAAAATAGAAGCTAAGAAAAAACAGAAATCTGTTGTTTGATATTTTTCAAATATAGTGGTAGTAGAAAGCACCCCTTTGGCTAGAAACTTTAAAAAATCCTAGTAAAATAACTAATAAGAATTAATGGATAGAATTTTGTGCCAAGCCATGTTATAGCACCTAAAAGCCAGAAAAAATAAGTTTTAGAGAATTACCTACTGTTAAATAATAGTTGTAGTTCAAAGCACTCCTTCTGCCCTAAAATTTGGTAATTTTGTCTAGAGAAAACTATTCACTTTCTGATCTCCAAATTTGGAGACAGAGAATTATACACCAGTAATAAGCCACTGTATTTTTTGCAGAATTTTTGGAATTTTAGTAAAGCAACTTGTAGTTCAAACTCACTCCAAAAACTTAAAGAGAATAAAGAAAAAGGAGGGAGAAATAAATCTCACTCCAATAAGTCCAACTTGAATTCTTGTCAATTCTCACTAAGACTTTAAAAAGAATTCAGTGGAACCCTAAAAATAAACCTACCACTTACCTTAGCTAAGTTTGATTCAACTCACCAAGAATACCACCCAGAAGTCTTACATAAGTAAGGTTTAACTTCATCTAACTCAAGTAGACCATACACCATCAAAAGTTGAAATTACTAAAGCACATATCATATCATGCATATGTCTTACGCATTGCATTCATTAGATTGTAATCTCGCCGACGGAGAGTACGTGCTCATCCCCGAGCAAGGAACTGTCCAAGAGGAGGACCAGGAGCAAGCTTCTGAGGCTGCTATCGAGGATCTCCCTGCAGCCCCAGCTATCGAAGGCAAGCCCCGGTTATATGCATAACCGTATTATTATATGCTACCTAACTACACTTAATGCTTGTAGGATTGTAATGTGCACTTAAGTGTAGGAGTTGCTTGAAACCTCTAGTTGCATGAACTTAGGATTCCTTTTTGAGATGAATACTAGTATGCTAGGTCGAGTAGCTGCTTGCTAATCAGGATCTCGGTAGAAGTCGAGTGATTTTTCTAGCACTCGCACGAGGTCAGGAATTGATTGTATTCATCTTGATAACGGGATCTATGTTAGTCTATGGACTTGGATCCAGGGAGGATGCCTTGACCATGAGACGGGAAAAAGGAATTAAGGATTAATGTGTGGATACCTGAGTCAAGCTTTTGAACGTACTAAGCACATGCCGGGAAAAATGGTAACCGGTAAACCTAGTACCTGAGTGAAGCCGGGTGCGGACTTTATCCCTCATGCGACCTGAGACTGGGTCTCCCATGCTAGCTATGGTGGGTACAAGTGCGGTCACTGCACGGCGGTAGCCGGGGTCAGTGGAGCATTGTATGCCAAGGCGGTGAGGCCTGGACGCGAACGGGGAATCGATGGGGACGGTTGTCATGTGCGGGGTCGGAGTACCCTGACATGTCGTGTGTTTAGGTTTACCTTGCAAGGATAAAACTCGATTCGAATCGTCTGCTTCTCGCAGCTAATGAGACTGCTTAAACCCTTGTACTGCATCGAGTAAGAAGTGAAATGAGGTTACATGAGACAATTTGTGGATTGAACTAAATGCTTGTTACCATGTATGCTTAGAAGGAGCAAACCTAGCTAAGATAATGATGCTAGAAATTGAAAAGCTAAAAATGGATTTTAGAAACAGCTAGTGCTTTTGGCAAACCAAACCCCTCAGCCAAACATCTGCATAGTCTAGAGGTAGAGGAGTAGACTCCTCACACCGGGTAAGTCTAGCTGAGTATTAGTATACTCAGCCTTGCTTGTGGCATAATTTTTGCAGGTACCATTCAGGAAATGGTTGATGGTGTGACTTGGCCTACCACCCTGCCACCGGGTTGGACGGTCGAGTGGGATGCTGCTCCGGAAGGAGAGGAGCATGAGGAGTAGTGGGCTAGGCCTTGCCCATTTCCTCGATACCGACGACATCAATTATCCGCTGCATTTTATTTTGTGAACTCTTATTTGCTACTCAAAAACTCCGATCTATGTAATAATTCAGCACTTAATTTGAGGTTTCCTGTTTTATTGTATTTCTTCTGTGACTCACCTTCGAGTGAGATTGTGGAATTTGATCCTGGTTAAGTGGCTCTATCAGACTAGATCTGAGGGACTGACGGGTTATTCCGATTTAAGTGTGTTGCGACCCCTGAGGCGTGACTTAGGCACTTAAGCTGGAATAATTCGGGTGGTTCTGCCACAGCTGGTATCGGAGCAAATTCCACCACAAAGAGGGACAATAAACCATGAATACCATTTTCAAAAATTAAAACTTGCCTAGAAACTGCTACGGATCGTCAGGACTAGACCGCTAGACCTAGGACGAAAGACCTTAGGCATAGAGGGAGGGATAGGTGGCTAATTAACTAGGCCCCGTGGGCCCGTACTTAGATTTTTAAAGATGCCCTAAGAGCACCCTATTATTTGGAGAGGAAACGTTACTCCCAGCATGCATGCATTACAAACACAAAAAAGGAATTAAAACTTGAGCTAACCCACTTTCTTTAAAACCATCCGGGCTCTCTTTTTCTTTTTCCTTCCACCATAATCTTTATCTCTGATTCCCTTCCACAGATGAATTCACCCACCCCCGCCAGTGGAGGAGACACTCGTTTTAGTTCTGACTTTCTTTCTCGCGATGGCTTTCCTTCCATCTTGTGGGAAGTGCTTAACTCTGTGGGTTACCCTACGCCTCCCTTGTACACGGTGCAATTGTATGAGGAGCATCGGGTACCTCGTTGTCGGGTCTGGCTGACTTTGGAAGCTCATCCCCTTCAGCCGGGTTGGCGTTCTCTTGATTCTGAGACATTTGGACTCAGGACGGACGACACCGTTGAAGCGGCAGCCATGAAGACTCTGACGACTTTTTGTGGCTACCATCCCATGGAGATGGTGATGCACCCCTTGGGACTCTTCCCTGCTGAGAAGAAGGATGACCCCATGTGGTGTAACCGCGTGAGCCATGTGAAGGATGTGTGGGCAATGTATCCTAACTTGGTTGGGAGGGTCACCGTTCAGTGCATGAGTGCATTGTACCGCCTTCACACCCTTCAGAGCGACGCTATGGCACACCTTGCTAACATCGCTCAAACCGCCAAGCTCACTCTCAACAGTCGGGAAGATTTTGTGGTCGATTTATCCACCGAGTTGGTAGAGAAGGATCTGCAGGTGGAAAGGCTGAGCCAGCGCATTACCACCTTGGAGCAGCAGGTGGAGATCCGAGACAACATTATTGATGTCTTGGAGAACCAGCTTCACGATGTGCAAAGGGAACTTGAAGAAGCAAATGACCACCTGGACATGCACCACTTGGAGATGGAGGCCAATGAAGCCGGAAGCGAGGGAGAAGAGGCTCCCGAGGAGCTAGGACCAGCCCCTGGTGCCAATGGGACTACCTCCGCGATGCCTCCTTCACCCGTATCCAGTGTCGCTTCCACCGCTCAGGGTTAATCAGTCACTTCGACACTTTTAGGCGGATAGAAACCTATGCGAGCTTAGTTAATGTCAGATTTTGGACTAGGCTTACGGGTACCTTTCCCCTGATTGATGTAACCCAGTGAACTTTTGAAATCTGTGGGATGTTTGCCACCGTGTTATCTTCATTTCGAACCTAATATTATGATTATGGCATTTTTCCTTCCATATGAGATGATATCTTGTCGTTCGAAACTGTGAGTTGGGATAACAATGGCGGCAATCTCTGTTTCAGATGGCAGCTAGGCAGCGTCGCGGGCATAACGAGCAGGTTCCCCCGCCACCTCCTCCAGCTCCCACAGTGCAGGAGCTGATGGCCCAGCAAAACGAGATTCTGCGATAGCTCTTGCAGCGCCAGCCCCACCCTTAGCAGCATGGTGGAGGCCAGCATCAGCGACCTCCGGCAGCGGCAACCTACCAAGAGTTTCTGAGTACGCAACCGCCCTTGTTCACCAAGGCAAAGGATCCGTTGGACGCCGACATGTGGCTCAGCATCGTTGAGTCCAAGTTTCCCCTCCTCACAGGAGACTGCCCTGATGAAGCCAAGGCTCGCTTCGCCGCGCAGCAGCCTTGCGGCCCTGCTCGAACTTGGTGGGACCACTTCCGTGCTATGCTCCCCGCTGATCGTGAAGTGTCTTGGGAGGAATTCAAGACTGCTTTCAGAGGGCACCACATCCCAGCTGGTATTCTTGATCGCAAGCTGGATGAGTTTCTGGCGCTTAATCAAGGAACCCGCATGGTACTGCAGTATGCGCAAGCCTTCAACGACCTGTGCCAGTATGCAGGGTACCATGCTGATTCTGATGAGAAGAAGAGAGACCGCTTTCGCAGGGGTCTTAACACCAAGCTGCGGGAACGACTCAACACTGTCTGGGCTGATAGCTTAGATGAGTTGGTCAACCTGGCCATCTCCCAGGAGGATTGCATTCTAGCTCACCGGGCAGAGAAGAAGAGAAAGGCACCAATGGTAGCACCATCCGCTCAGGCCTAGAGGTTCCGGATTGTTTCTCACAATCAGAGCAGGGGTTTCCAGCAGCAGGCAGGCAGATGGGTGATCAGGCCACCTCAGCAGCAGCAGCCGGCACCCAACCACTTTCCAGCTCCCGCTCCAAGGAGCAATCAGCCTCCGCAGCAGCAGCAGTTCCGCTAGGGCAATGGGAACAAGTGTTTCACTTGTGGAAATGTGAGCCACTATGCCAAGAATTGTCCCAGGAACCAGCAGAGGCAGATGCTAGCACCAAATCAAGACAAGGGAAGAAAGCAGAAGGTACAAGTCAGGCAAGGGAAGCTCAACTTCACTACTCTGGAGGAAGTACCTGAGGGAGCTCCTATCATGACCGGTCTCTTTTCAGTTTATAATCAACCTGCTTTAATTCTATTTGATTCTGGTGCATCTCATAGTTTCATTAGCCAAAAGTTCAGTGCTAAATGTGAACTGTCATTCTCTCACTCAAAAGGGTCATTTATGATAGTCACACCTGGGGGTAAAATTTCAACTAATCAATTAAACCAAAGTGTGCCGATTCAACTGGGAAGCCACATTGTCAAAACCACTCTTCCTGTGTTGGGTTTGGAAAATGTGGACATTATTCTGGGAGCAAATTGGATGACCTTGCACCAAGTTGTGCTTGATGTAGCCAGCCGTACTGTGGAAATTAATTCTCCGTTCTGCGGGAACTTCACCTTAATTCTGCCCAGTCAGGGTTCTACTCAGTGATGTGCTTTCTCTATGACGGAGTTACCTTTGAAGAAGATCCCAATGGTCTGCGAATATGCAGATGTCTTTCCTGATGAATTGCCAGGAATGCCACCAGACCGGGATATTGAATTTGCCATCGAGTTGCAACCGAGAACGACACCAATTTCCAAGAGGCCCTACCGAATGCCACCCGCTGAGTTGGCAGAATTGAAGAAGTAATTGCAGGAGTTGCTGGATAAGGGATTTATTCGCCCAAGTACTTCGCCTTGGGGATGTCCAGCACTGTTTGTAAAGAAGAAGGATGAAAGCTTGAGGCTGTGTATAGATTACCGCCCTCTTAATGCGGTAACTATCAAGAACAAGTATCCTTTGCCTCGTATTGATGTTCTTTTTGACCAGTTGGTCAGGGCCAAGGTGTTTTCCAAAATAGACCTTTGCTCCGGCTACCATCAGATCAAGATACGAGCAAGCGATATTCCGAAGACGGCATTCTCAACCAGATATGGGCTATATGAATTTTTGGTGATGTCATTCAGGCTGACAAATGCACCAGCATATTTCATGTATCTGATGAATTCTGTTTTCATGCCTGAATTGGATAAATTCATAGTGGTGTTCATCGATGATATTTTGGTGTACTCGAAGAACGAAGAAGAACATGTCGGGCATTTGCATGTAGTGCTTCAACGTCTACGAGAGCACCACCTTTATGCCAAGTTGTCCAAGTGTGATTTTTGGCTAAAGGAAATCAAATTCTTGGGTCACACTATCTCTTAGGCAGGAATAGTTGTTGATCCTGATAAAGTGCAAGAGGTGATGAACTGGAAGCCACCAACGACTGTCCGTCAGATTCGGAGTTTTCTGGGATTAGCTGGTTATTACCGAAGATTTATTTCGGATTTCTCTCGAATTGCGAAGCCTATAACTGAGTTGCTGAATAAAGAAGCCAAGTTTGTTTGGAGTCAGAAGTGCGAAGATGCCTTCCATGCATTAAGGCAGCATTTAACCACAGCACCAGTATTAGCGCAACCCGACAACAGCAAGCCTTTTGATGTATACTGTGATGCCTCCGGCACAGGACTAGGTTGTGTCTTGATGCAAGACAACCGAGTCATTGCTTATGCCTCAAGAGCACTCAGGCCTCATGAGCAAAATTATCCCACTCATGACCTCGAGTTGGCAGCAGTGGTTCATGCATTAAAAATGTGGAGGAACTATTTAATGGGAACCCACTGCAACATCTTCACTGATCATAAGAGCCTTAAGTACATCTTTACTCAGGCTGATCTCAACATGAGGCAGAGAAGATGGCTAGAGCTGATCAAGGATTATGACCTGGAGGTACATTATCACCTAGGAAAAGCCAATGTGGTAGCAGATGCCTTGAGTCGGAAGTTGCAATGCAATTGTGTTCTGATGGATTCTCGCATCAACACCTTGTGTGATGAGTTGAGCAAGATGCAAATAGAAGTGATTCCTTCTGGTGCTCTGTCTCACATTTCTGTCGAGCCAGCTTTGCAAGACCAGATCATCATGGCCCAGCTCAGTGACAAGGGAGTGCAGATTATCAAGAAGAATCTCCATCAGAAGGTTGAGAAGTATAATTGTTTCCGCCAAGATGAAAAGGGTGTGTTATGGTTCAAAAGCAGATTGGTGATTCCTAAAAACCAGGACCTCAAGAGGAAAATCTTGGATGAGGCTCATCTCTCCAAATTCTCTGTTGGGGACTTGTTCTCAAATGCTATGAATTAAGAACAAGGCAACACAAGAAATGTTAAACGTTAAAGTCCTCCATCCTTCGAAGCATTATTTCCCTTAGGATATAATGATTTTTGGATGAAGGTTATGAAGGACATACCTTCATAAATTCAACATATAATAATGAAGAAGGAATCATATGAGACACAAAAGATAGTATAAACCATTATATATCATTATCAATTCATTTCTGTATTATTATTATAGAAAAGCATAAATAATATCAGATTACAAATGTACCTTCGGCTTGAAAGAAGGCGAAAGTACAAGCGTGACGCAAAAGCAAAAATGCCAAGTCCGCCTCCCCAATAAAGGAGTACTGTTCACCTATTTATAGGCGCGGGACACAACCCATATAAAATTACATCCATGCCCTTTACATTTGGTAGTAATTCTATAGTAATCCACCGAGGTCTGAATAGCCTTTTCATCTTTAAGTCGGTTTCCTTTTCTGCTACCACGCCGAAGCTTTCCTGCTCACATCTTCGGCGCTGTATCAACCTTCGTATTATTTGGGCTTCTCCTACTGTGATATCGACTCGAGTCCGAAGATACCTGTTCACACATTATACTCCAGAAACACTGTTAAATCTTGTTTTTGAGGACCTTCGGAAGCCGAAGGCCCCCAACAGTAGCCCCTCGCAATATTAATTTGTTAGAATAATAAATTTAGATTGTGACATGGACAAAGGCCTTAAGCCGAAGGTCCGAAAAAACACCTTCCCTTTGCTAGAATAGCAACATTCACTGACAAGCGGGGTCTTCCAATTTTCAACGCACTGGGCGTATAAATAAGAGCATACCGCGAGCTCATTTGATACGCTCTCTTGCCACCTGCTGTTGCTCACTCAATTTTTAGCTCTTGCGCACCAAGATTTGCTTAGCTTTTTAAGTTTTTAAGCTTCAGCGTTGAAAACAGTTTTTAGTGTTTCCGAAGATGTTTGAAGATAAGAAGGCTGCTGCCGAGATGAAGCTGAGTCTCTCTGAAGAGAAAAACCTGGGGTTTCTTATAGCAATGTCGAAGACCAATACAGAAAAAATCACCAAAGAGATTTTAGAAGGTTTGTCTGAAGATACTGATGACAGCGACAGTTATGATGTGGAAAGTGGTGGTGAAGACTCCGAAGATCGCCCTTGGCGACCAAGCCATGCGGTTTTCGGCAAATCAAGTATTAAAGAAAATCATCTTGTCAACATGAGGGGAAGATACTTCCGGGACTTGTCCGTTGTGAGGGCCGACGAAGGAGAAAAGACCTGTCCGAACCCTGAAGAAAATGAAGTCGTAGTGTACCGAAGCTTTTTGAAAGCTGGACTACGATTTCCCCTAAGCAACTTTGTCGTAGAGGTCCTGAAAATATTTGAAGTCTATCTTCATCAACTTACCCCCGAAACACTCATAAGGCTGAATATCTTCGTATGGGCCGTGAGAAGCCAAGGTCTGGAACCTGATGCGAAAAGTTTCTACAACATACACGAATTATCATACGAGACAAAACCCTGGGGTAAGGAACAGTATCACAATAATTTTGGCTGCTACAGTTTCGTTTCTCGGTCTGGGTCAAGTTGTCCCGTGCCAACCTTTCGGAAGAGATGGCCCGGCGACTGGATGACAGAATGGTTTTATGTGAAGAATGACCTGAAAACACGGGAAGATATTAAAGGTATAATTATGCGCCCTATTTGGCAAAGCTTCGGCCTACGGAGGCCGAAGGTTGAAATGAATGAAGCTGCCGAAGAATGCCAGAGAGCCTTCGGAGTTGTTTGCTCTTTTATTGGAACGAGGGATTTGGTCCAAGAGCATATTGCCTTCAGAGTATGGCCGCTCACGGAAAAATGGGAAATGCCGCAAGAGACCATAAAGGAGGCTGACGAAGGTGGACTTATCAGGCTGAAGTATACTTTCAAGTTCGGAGATAAATTCGTTGAGCCAGATGACGACTGGCTAAAAAACATTGAAAATGTAAGTGATGAACTACTTGGGGCTTATTCAAAGGCCGAAGATACTGCATTGTCGGCAGCCTTCGGAGGCCGGAAAAAGAAAAGACTGAACCGAGTGTTCGACGCAATTGGATTCGTCTACCCTGACTATCGTTATCCCATTCGAGGGCAGAAAAAAAAAGGCACGACTTCTGCGAAAGAAGAAGTTGCAGCTGTTCCTAGTGAGCCAGCACCGAAAAGAAAAAGGATAAAGGTCCTCACACATCGGCCACGCTATATTGAACCAGCCTCGGTGCCTGAGTTCACCGGAGAGACCTCTTCGGCCACCGAGGCTGAAGAGCCGACCTTGCTGCCAGAAGTCGCAGAAGTGGCTGAAGCGCCAACAACAGAAAAGATGGAAGAAGCGAAAGGATCAACTGAGGGATCAAAAATATCAGAAATTTTGGCCACCGAAATTAAAGAACTAACTTCAGAGTCGAAATTCGAAGAAAAAGCTGAAGCACCTTCAGCAGAGAAAGCAGAAGAACCGAGTACTGAAGGAACGAAAATATTGGAAATTTTAAGTCCTTCAGCAAGTGTTGAGACAACAAAAAACCAAAAGGGCCCAGCGATGACCCCAAAAAGAAAAAGAATGGTCACCGTGCTAGATGTTCTGGAGACAATTGAGTCCTCCAAGCACGACTCCGAAGAAGACTGTTGAAATTTCCGAAGCGGAAACTGAAATCTTTGATGCTGAAGCTCCAAAGCAACAAACTGAGACTGAAGCTGGGCCTTCAGAGCCCACGAAGGTAAAATCCTTGGAAACCGAGGAAGAAAAAATGACAGAGCCAATTCTTGTTGAAGAAATCAGTGTCGTTGCCCCCGAAGCATCCCCCAAAGTCCTTGATTATATTGTTCAACATGCTTCGGGGAAAAAGTTATCTGAAAAAGAAAAGCAAGAGGCCCAGTTTTACGCCCAAAAACTGAAATATCCAAAGGGGGCGTTGATATTCAACGGCAGCGGAGAAGAAGACTTCTTGTATTGTCTCCCTGACAGCAAGGAGATTTCTGTCTGTCAGGAGATGAGCAAGAGCTTCGGATTCCCAACACTTGAAGACGCGCTGTCGGTGTTGTCGAAAAACGAGCTGGCCGACAGCTTGGCGTACAATAGCTTAAAGGTGCAAAAAAATGAGGTCTTTGTATTTTTTCTTGAAACCAAAATTTTTCGTTTGCTTAAATTTATTGACTGTAATATCCCAAAAAAAATGTTGACCAAAAGTTAATCTCTGGTGCGTGGATGAGGTAAAGGGTTGTGGGCCATTGGATGCAAAGATAGAAGTCATCTGAGGCGTCGTTTCTTTCTCCCACAAAAACCCTAGGTGGCCACCCCTTTTTTCCCTTCACCCCCCCCCTCTTGGCTGCCACCCCCTTTTTATCCCCCTTGGCTGGACGCCCCCTCCCCCTATGGCAGCCATCCTCCATTGCTTCCTCCCCCAAGATCTCCCCCTACGCAGCAAGGATCGAGAAAAGGAGGGGCACGTTGAATTGAAGAGGAAGAGAGGATCAAGGAGATGTTCTTCCCCATCTCCTCTTGAAGATTTCTTGGGGAAACCCTAGGTGGCTACACTCCAGATCATGTCTAGTACATTTCTTCTTCTTCGATGAAGGCAAGTGAATGTAGCGGTGGTTGCTTCCGTTCTGACCTATTATTTCTATCGCCTACACTCTAATATTCAGAAGTATCAGATTCTTTCATAATTGGACTCTAAGGTGATGCTTTACTTGCTTGCATTATACTGATGCTCAATCATATATTGATGATGATTATGATTTGAGTATGACTCATGAGATTAATTCACACCCCTGAAGGTAAATGAAGTATTATTTGAGGTTGGTATTGTATCTGAAGGTAAATGAAGTATTATTTGAGGTTTGTGTTGTATCTGAAGGAAGTGAAGTTTATTGATAAATGTAGCATGCCATATACATTGCATGACTCATTTGCATATGAAGTTTTGTCGTGACCTATGGTCCGACCGTACCGGTACAACTTAGCATCGTACGTTGCCCGAGAAGGGGTACGATGCGGCTTCATACCCTTAGAGGTATGAAGGCAGAGGACATATGCATTGCATTCATATGCATTCATTGAAGTGATATTTGCAGATGATGTGGTTTTATACCCCCACAGGTATGAAGATAGAGTACCTACACATTGCATTCCTATGCATACATTGAAGTGATATTTGCAGGTATTGTTGACGCAGGGAAGTGTTATAGAACCTATTGTGGTTGTTCGAGGAAATGAGATGGTATTGGTTATAGTGGGACTACTGAGTTCTATATCTACAAGCATTTCTGATTTTTAATTGTGACTCTTTTAAAATGTTGATGAATTTAATTTGTGGTTTAAATATCTCGTCAGAACAATTAGCTTGCTGAGATGTTTCATCTCACTCTTGCATTACTCAATGCAGGTGCTTGTTGCTCATCAAGGGGAGTGGGAAGTAGCAGCACATCCACCTTCATTCTCATAATAATGCTGCCCAGACGCAGCCATGATTTAATTAGAAACTTCTTGTCAAAGGATGTTTGTTTTTAACTAGTCGTGCGCACTGATTAATTCAGTTCATGTTGTTATGGTTGTCTTCCCATTGCTAGCAGATTATTAATGTCTTATATGTTTTCTTATCATGATATCTATTTATACTTTGTTGCTTCCCCCGTTTATGCAATTTTCAAAGGAGATGATGTCGAAATTTTATATATGAATATTAGATGTGTAGTTTAGTAGCATTCTGGGGTGTTTGTGGATCCCGGGGTGTTACAGTTGGTATCAAAGCATAGGCTTTATATTCTTGGCAATTTGAAGATAAATTTGACACACTTGCACATATAGGAAGGGTATGGGTTCAAATATCTTTGATATATATTAATGTCTTTGGAGTGCAGATGACAATAGTTTCACCCCTCCCTATTCCTTTACGGTAATGTGGTAAGTTGTTTATGGCTTAATGCTTGATATAATTTATTTCTGAAATTTTGATATTGTTTTATTAATGCGGTAGATATCGTTGGTCATTGGTGAGAATGAAGTTGTTATTATGCTTGTGATATACAAGTATGCCTATGTTGTTTTCACCATGTTTTTCATGGTTGAGTTTTATTACAATAATATTGTTATATATGCTTGATTGTGGATGTTTCTAAGAGCAGTGTGAATTGCGTGTTTTGGGGTACAAGGTAATCATCAATTTGAATTTAAGTTGTTGAGCGGTTGGTGGATAGCTCCAACTATCATTGCAAAGAATGATTATTTATGTTGAGAAACCAATTTTGAAAGAAATGAATATTGGTACTTTATATGGATTTTTGGGGGAAGTCTTTTCATAGCCAGAATGGCTTACATGTCTCTCTCATATTGTGTGTTTTAGTTGCCACAAAGCCTAGATGTGGTTTAAAGTGGTTGCCTGTTAGTCATACTAATTGTAGAATAAATCTTTGATTCTCTTGGTCCATTGATTATGTATTGATACATTGAGGATCTGATGGTTCCCTTTTTGATGCATGCTTGTGGAGCCATTTTTTTAGACCACCTATCTATTGGTTTGAAGGAAGTCCTTGCCTAGCCTAGAGTTGGTTGGGTGTGGCTAGTCACCTATTCCTAGATCATGTGGTGTTTACATCAGCTTAATATGTTTGTCAAATGTGTGAAGGATTAGGGGTTATTATTATTGACTTTGTATGTCTGGTACTTTGAGTGCATCGTATGATAGAATGAAATGTAAGTTTCTGAACTACAGTAGATGAAGACTTATATTATGTGTAGGTTATCCTTACTAGTTGGATATTTTTCTTAGTTGAGATGTTGAATGAAGTATAGTGACATGGGTTAAGCAAGTATTGTGTTGTTGTTGGGCTATCAGTGCTCTATGTAGAGTTTTTGGCATTTCTTCGATGAACTATGCCGCACAAGATGTTATTGGCTTCTTTTGGCTTTATTGCTCCATTAGTTCTATAGATTTTCTCCCTTTTGGTGGGGTGCAAGGAATGTTAGATTACATGATTATCTTTTCATGATGGCAAGAATAAGGTTTAGGAAGATTAGGAGTTTTGTTCCAATAGAACTACTTGTTTCATAGTGCTTTAAGGTGAGGTGTTTGATCTTCTTATACATTCGTCGGGTGTAGATGTTTCACCATTTAATTAAAATTAATGGTTGAAGTTGGTAAGGGTTGTGCTTGGTGCATATTACCCCTTCATAAAAGAGTGTTGTCTTAAGACATTGATGTTGATGTATAGCTGCATCCAAATTTGATGGTGTGAAATTGGAGTGTTGATTGCAACTATGACATGCTTTGAGCTTCATTACATGTTGTTTCATGCTTGATGTCAGGTCGCGTAGTTTCCTTATACAATTAGTCCAAGGTAGAAGTTCTTGTGTTAATTAAGACCAATAATGGACCCATGTTTTGAATTGTGGTGCTATATGGGGTACCTTGGGTGTTTTGCTTGGAGTGGCCGAATTCGAGGTCGAATTCTTTTTAAGGGGGGTAGAGTGTAATATCCCA
Source organism: Zea mays (assembly GCF_902167145.1). Taxonomy (NCBI): domain Eukaryota; kingdom Viridiplantae; phylum Streptophyta; class Magnoliopsida; order Poales; family Poaceae; genus Zea; species Zea mays. Next base: position 164,238,978 of record NC_050100.1, on the reverse strand, counting down.
AAAAAAATGTTGACCAAAAGTTAATCTCTGGTGCGTGGATGAGGTAAAGGGTTGTGGGCCATTGGATGCAAAGATAGAAGTCATCTGAGGCGTCGTTTCTTTCTCCCACAAAAACCCTAGGTGGCCACCCCTTTTTTTCCCTTCACCCCCCCCCCTCTTGGCCGCCACCCCCTTTTTCTCCCCCTTGGCTGGACGCCCCCTCCCCCTATGGTAGCCATCCTCCATTGCTTCCTCCCCCAAGATCTCCCCCTACGCAGCAAGGATCGAGAAAAGGAGGGGCACGTTGAATTGAAGAGGAAGAGAGGATCAAGGAGATGTTCTTCCCCATCTCCTCTTGAAGATTTCTTGGGGAAACCCTAGGTGGCTACACTCCAGATCATGTCTAGTACATTTCTTCTTCTTTGATGAAGGCAAGTGAATGTAGCGGTGGTTGCTTCCGTTCTGACCTGTTATTTCTATCGCCTACACTCTAATATTCAGAAGTATCAGATTCTTTCATAATTGGACTCTATGGTGATGCTTTACTTGCTTGCATTATACTGATGCTCAATCATATATTGATGATGATTATGATTTGAGTATGACTCATGAGATTAATTCACACCCTTGAAGGTAAATGAAGTATTATTTGAGGTTGGTATTGTATCTGAAGGTAAATGAAGTATTATTTGAGGTTTGTGTTGTATCTGAAGGAAGTGAAGTTTATTGATAAATGTAGCATGCCATATACATTGCATGACTCATTTGCATATGAAGTTTTGTCGTGACCTATGGTCCGACCGTACCGGTACAACTTAGCATCGTACGTTGCCCGAGAAGGGGTACGATGCGACTTCATACCCTTAGAGGTATGAAGGCAGAGGACATATGCATTGCATTCATATGCATTCATTGAAGTGATATTTGCAGATGATGTGGTTTTATACCCCCAGAGGTATGAAGATAGAGTACCTACACATTGCATTCCTATGCATACATTGAAGTGATATTTGCAGGTATTGTTGACGCAGGGAAGTGTTATAGAACCTATTGTGGTTGTTCGAGGAAATGAGATGGTATTGGTTATAGTGGGACTACTGAGTTCTATATCTACAAGCATTTCTGATTTTTAATTGTGACTCTTTTAAAATGTTGATGAATTCAATTTGTGGTTTAAATATCTCGTCAGAACAATTAGCTTGCTGAGATGTTTCATCTCACTCTTGCATTACTCAATGCAGGTGCTTGTTGCTCATCAAGGGGAGTGGGAAGTAGCAGCACATCCACCTTCATTCTCATAATAATGCTGCCCAGACGCAGCCATGATTTAATTAGAAACTTCTTGTCAAAGGATGTTTGTTTTTAACTAGTCGTGCGCACTGATTAATTCAGTTCATGTTGTTATGGTTGTCTTCCCATTGCTAGCAGATTATTAATGTCTTATATGTTTTCTTATCATGATATCTATTTATACTTTGTTGCTTCCCCCGTTTATGCAATTTTCAAAGGAGATGCTGTCGAAATTTTATATATGAATATTAGATGTGTAGTTTAGTAGCATTCTGGGGTGTTTGTGGATCCCGGGGTGTTACATTGATGCACATACATTTTTCTTTGCAGGGCCTTATACTTAGTAATGCCCTTAGGGCCCAAAAAGATGCCGAAGATGAAGGGTGTGTTATGGCCCTAAGCAACCTTCGTTCCGAAGTAATTGAACTAAGGAACGAAGGTCTCGAAAAAGATAAAATATTGCATTCATTGATAAATAGAATAAAAGAAAACGAAGCTACTTTTAAAGGTTAAGCTGAGGCTCAGAAGCGTGAAATTGAAGATCTTCGAAAACAACTAGCCAGAGCTAAAGAGGAACGCATACTTGAAGAAACGAGGCGAGAACTTAGCGACCAATGGGCAAATCATTTAGAAGGAACTGTTGAAGAGTTTCGTTCGTCCAAGAAAAGATGCTACAACAAATCTGTGGAGTGTGTTAAGAAAATGAAAGCTAGCTTCGCCAGCGTTGGCGCATTTTCGAGCGAAGAAAACTTTACAAGAGGCAACCCCGAAGATCCCATCGAATGGATTAATCACGAAGCTGAGGCCTTCGAGGAAATTTTAAATAGCTGTGGGGACATATGTGCTTTTTCGGGTGCCAGGGGGATTGCCACCATTTTGGAGAAAAAGGGCTGCGAGCATGTAAAGATTTTAGCGCAATCCGAAGCTACCTTGTCCTTCGAAGATGCAAAAGATCCTTCAGCCGAAGCTAGCGTGGTTGGTGGAAAAATTTTCACCGATGTCTGGGACAATGGTGGTCGAGAAATGGCCCGAGAAATTATCCGAAAAAGCGAAAAGGGCATCCATGATGCTAGAAAAGTAGCAGAGGCTGCTGAGAAAAGCGCAGAGCCCGAAGGGCAAATAGGTATTAACTAATGGTTTTTATTGTGTTGTAATTTTTGATTTTAAACTTCGTTTGCAATTTGTAATAGCAATGTAGTTGTATCCTGTCCTCCCTCAGATCCTACTAAAGCGTCTCCGGGCCCTCCCCCGAAAGATGACGATGAAATTAAAAAGATGGCTGAAGCTATCATGGATCAAGTTGTTAATCAACTCCTGAATGAAGCTGCGGAAGTAGTACTTAGGGAAGACTAGGTGCTATTGTAAAAAACATCTGAAATAAAATATGTATAATATCTTGTAATCCTGAATGTAATATACTTGTCTTTTTTTTATGGTTCAATTCTTTACGATGCATGAAATTTTACATATGTACCGTTTTTGAGTTTTTGACGAAAAAAACACCTTCCCTTCTTTTCATGCTTCGTGAAGAAGAATTTTCATTTATCACAACAATATCCGTAGTGTTCTGATGAAGAATATCCAAGCTTCGTGAAGATATTTTCCGAAGTTATACTTCCGAAGATCAATAGTGTATCTCTTTGTGACTTAGCATGATTTTTCCCTTTTTCAAAACATTCTTCTGAAGATCGATATTGTGTCCCCTTCTTGTGCCATATGCAGCATGATGTATGATGCTTATGCCATGCGAAATGATGTGATTATGTTATGCTATGTAAGATGGTATTTATTCCGAAGATACACGCACATCCCTGTAATAAAACACATAATCTTTTTAAATCAGCGTTGACTTTTCGCTGTAAGCCTCCCTTAAGAGCTTCTTCGCCTTTTACTTTCAGCGGTATTCGCGTTGACTTTTCGCGCTTCGCCTTTTACTTAGGCGGTATCAGCGTTTATTTTTCGCTGTAAGCTCTGCATTCCCTTTGGAACGACTTTGGAGCAGAAAACTTACACTACGCTCCCTTTGGAACGGCCTTTTGTAACTTCAGCAAACTTACTCTGCGTTCCTTAGAACGACTTTTTGTTGCTTCGAAGAATTTTTGATAATTCGAAGGTCCTCCTTGTTATTGCAAATCTTTAAGCTTCAACAACTTAAGCCTGTGGAGAAAATATATTTTCCTTGTGGCAAACAACGAAACTATTACATGAAATTTAAAAAATGTCCTTTATTACACAGAAAATAAAACTGAATGGAAAAGACTACTATCAAGGTAGGATATTTGTCAATAGATGTGCTTCGACTCTGGCACAGTGCTATTGACTGTGCGAGCTTCGGACTGTTCTCTGAAGTCCCTTTGGTGTTGAACATATTGGCCCCCTTCTGGCTGCTGGCCTTGTTGCGGCAGTGGTGGAGGCGGAGGCTGTTGCCAGGAAGCTTGAGGTTGACTCACCGAAGCAACATAAACTGCAGGGTGGTTGCCTACGTATTCTGGGATGTAAGGTGAATGATACGAAGCAGTGTGCATGATTTGCTTCGGCTGAGCCTGTTGTGCTGCAGCTTCGGCTATCTCCTTTTGCTTCTGGATGGTAACATGGCACATCCTGGTGGTATGGCCCTTGTTTTCACCACAGAACAAGCAAAATATTCTCCTTGGTTGATCTCCAAACCTCCCGCCGAAGCCCCTGGCGCCTCTGCCTCTTGGAGCTGGCGGCCGGAAGGAGCTTTGCTGTTGCCCCGAAGCCTGTGAGGAGCACTGTGGCCTTTGCTGCTGACTTCCCTTATCATCATTTTGAGTAGAGTTGTGAATTGACCTAACATGCCTCGGATAAAATCTTCCTCCGAAGCCCCTGGTCATTTCAGAAAACCTGAAAGCCTCCTCCCTTCTTTGACGAAAATCATTGTCGGCACGAATATACTCGTCCATCTTCTGGAGAAGCTTCTCCAAAGTTTGAGGAGGCTTCCTAGCAAAGTACTGACTGAAGGTCCAGGCCGAAGTCCCTTGATCATGGCCTCAATGACGATTTCATTGGGCACTGTTGGTGCCTGTGCCCTCAAACGCAAGAACCTCCGGACATACGCCTGAAGGTATTCTTCGTGATCCTGGGTGCACTGGAATAGAGCTTGAGCAGTGACCGGCTTCGTCTGAAACCCTTGGAAGCTGGTTAACAACATGTCCTTCAGCTTTTGCCATGAAGTGATCGTTCCTGGCCGAAGGGAGGAATACCAGGTTTGAGCAACACTCCTGACAGCCATAACAAAAGATTTTGCCATGACTGCAGTATTGCCACCATACGAAGATACTGTTGCTTCGTAGCTCATCAGAAACTGCTTCGGGTCTGAATGGCCGTCGAATATGGGAAGCTGAGGCGGCTTGTAGGACGGAGGCCAAGGTGTAGCCTGCAGCTCAGCGGACAGAGGAGAAGCATCATCAAAAGCAAAATTTCCATGGTGAAAATTCTCATACCAGTCATCTTCGTTCAGGAAACCCTCCTGATGAAGGTCTTTATTCTGAGGCCTTCAGTTCTGCTCATCCTGAGTAAGATGACGAACTTCTTCAGAGGCTTCGTTTATCTGCCTTTGCAGTTCAGCTAGCCTGGCCATCTTTTCCTTCTTCCTCTGCACCTGCTGATGAAGCATCTCCATGTCTCTGATTTCTTGGTCTAGCTCATCCTCTGGCGGTGTCGGGCTGATAGCCTTCCTCTTCTGGCTTCGGGCCTCCCGAAGGGAGAGAGTCTCCTGATTGGGGTCTAGTGGTTGCAGAGCTGCAGCCCCAGTTGCTGAAGCTTTCTTCGGCGCCACAGCGAAGGTTTATGATCGCCGAAGGTGTTCAAAACTCAAAGAGTGGAAGTGAGTTCACCGGAGGTGGGCGCCAATGTTGGGGACTTGTTCTCAAATGCTATGAATTAAGAACAAGGCAACACAAGAAATGTTAAACGTTAAAGTCCTCCATCCTTCGAAGCATTATTTCCCTTAGGATATAATGATTTTTGGATGAAGGTTATGAAGGACATACCTTCATAAATTCAACATATAATAATGAAGAAGGAATCATATGAGACACAAAAGATAGTATAAACCATTATATATCATTATCAATTCATTTCTGTATTATTATTATAGAAAAGCATAAATAATATCAGATTACAAATGTACCTTCGGCTTGAAAGAAGGCGAAAGTACAAGCGTGACGCAAAAGCAAAAATGCCAAGTCCGCCTCCCCAATAAAGGAGTACTGTTCACCTATTTATAGGCGCGGGACACAACCCATATAAAATTACATCCATGCCCTTTACATTTGGTAGTAATTCTATAGTAATCCACCGAGGTCTGAATAGCCTTTTCATCTTTAAGTCGGTTTCCTTTTCTGCTACCACGCCGAAGCTTTCCTGCTCACATCTTCGGCGCTGTATCAACCTTCGTATTATTTGGGCTTCTCCTACTGTGATATCGACTCGAGTCCGAAGATACCTGTTCACACATTATACTCCAGAAACACTGTTAAATCTTGTTTTTGAGGACCTTCAGAAGCCGAAGGCCCCCAACATTCTCTATGCATCCGGGAAGCACCAAAATGTACCATGACCTGAAGCCTTTGTATTGGTGGACCAGAATGAAGAGGGAGATAGCCCAGTATGTATCAGAATGTGACACCTGTCAGAGGGTAAAGGCAAGCCACTTGAAATCAGCTGGAGCTTTGCAACCCCTATCTATACCTTCGTGGAAATGGGATGACATCAGCATGGATTTCATTGTGGGTCTGCCCAACACCTCTCGTCATCATGATTCGATTTGGGTTATTGTGGACCGACTGACGAAAGTGGCACATTTTCTTCCTGTGCACACCACTGATAAGGCTCAAAAGTATGCAGAGTTGTACATTGACCGGGTCGTGTGTTTGCACGGATTACCTCAGACCATTGTTTCTGACCGAGGAGCCCAATTTGTTGCCAGATTTGGGAACAAATGCAGGAGTCTTTGGGAACCAAGCTAATCAGAAGTTCGGCTTACCACCCACAGACTGATGGTCAGACGGAAAGGGTAAACCAAATTCTGGAGGATATGCTGAGAGCTTGTGTAATCGATTGTGGCAAGAACTGGGATAAGCACCTCTCCTTGGCAGAGTTTGCTTATAACAATAGTTATCAATCCAGCCTAAGGATGGCACCTTTCGAAGCTCTCTATGGAAGAAGGTGTAGGACACCGCTCAATTGGTCTCAACCTGGAGAAAGAGGAGTTTTTGGACCTGACTTAGTGACTGAAGCCGAAAGGAAGGTCAAACTAATCAGGAAGAATCTAGAAGCTGCTCAGGCCAGGAAGAAGAGTTACCATGATAGAAGAAGGAAACCTCTCCAGTTCAAGGTGGGAGATTTCGTGTACCTCAAGGTATCACCCACCAAGGGAGTGCAGAGGTTTGGGATCAAAGGCAAGCTAGCCCCTCGTTACATTGGACCTTATGAGATCATCGAAGCATGTGGACTCGTGGCATATAAGTTGAAGTTACCTGCAAAAATGTTTGTCATTCACAGTGTGTTCCATGTATCTCAGCTGAAGAAGTGTGTTCGATTGCCGACCGAGACATAGCAGAGCCAGAATTGGAGATAGAACCAGATCTATCATACCAAGAGTATCCTTCCAAGATTCTGGATTGCAAAGAAGGATCAACTCGGGCTAAGTCAATCAAGATGTACAAGGTCCAGTGGAGTAATCACTCAGAGGAAGAAGCTACTTGGGAAACCGAGGAATTCCTGAGATCCAACTTCCCCGATTGCCTACCTAAGGAAGCTGGTACGTAATCACACCCAACCCCTCCTCCTACCCTTCGAATCTAAAATTCAAAAATATAATCTTAAATCAGAATGAAGTAATCATGAAACAAATTTCAAAATGACTTCCTTCTGAAGTTGCAAAGAGAATGACATTCGAAGAGCAGTTTGCTCTAATAATAACAATGATCACCCACTTCCTATAAGTCTCACCCTTCGCTTCACCCCGGGAGGACTCTGGCCCGAATCTCGGGACGAGATTCCTTTAAGGGGGGAAGGCTGTGACACCCCAGTGTCACCTAGGGTTTCTCTCAAAGTGCTAACCCATGAACCATCATCTTATGTGAACCAGAATTGAGCATGAACATCAAATTGACTTAAGAATAAAGGACCCCCTAATCCTATACTTAAAAGTATCATGATCAAAACACATGGGTTTTTCAAAAGGGCAAAATTGTGCAACCCCAACAAAAACCCTAATTGAGCCCTATGAACAAAATTCAAGAGAATGGGGAAAAGGGTATGAAAAATTCAGAATCATGGCTTGGGCCAATTATAAACATTGAAGTATATTCAATAAGAAACAATAAAGATTGAGGAAACTTGGCCAAAATAATTCAAATAAAACCCCAAAACAAGCTTCTCATGTGGGGACTCAATAGGAAATTCTGAATTTCAGAATTCTGAATTTCAGACCTTGAGCCAAAGATCAAGCGTGTTCACCTTGATCCCTAACTCAAATCCTAATGGCCCCATTAACAAAAATGTGCCTAACTAACCCCTCTGTCACATGCCAGAAGATGGCATTGGGACACGAGCCCTAGACACGACAAAACCCTAGATTTGCCTCGGGTTTGAGCAGGGAGACAGACCGGATTTCCGGGCTCCATATCTCTGCAACCAGTAGGCAAAATTCGATGACCCCCACACAAGATCGGTAGCTTGTACGGAGGAGAAGAGGTCTTGTGCACTGACCAAGGCGAGAGCAGGCTCGGATGAGTGACCACACGCGCCAGAACTTGGGCAGAATGAACGGGCACACGTGTTCGACCCTGGTCGGCACGCCGGCGCTCGCCCAACCTGCGCGCGCGCTCGCCCCGGCGTTCGGTCAAGTCCGCCGCGCGCCCTTGCCCTCGGTCGTGCCCGCCCGCGCCTATAAAGCCTCCCCGGGTGCGCCTCACTTCACCCCGCACTCACCATCACCGGCCAGTCACCCCTCCTTAGCTCCGGCGTGCTCTTTTCCGCCCGCTATTGCCGCCAGAGCTTCGGCCACCGTGGCCAGCCCACTCTAGCCACCCCCAAGTCGCGCCAGTGCTTCGGCTAGCTCCGCCAGTGGCCCGTGAAGCTTTCCAAGCCCTCGGACCCGGCAGAACTTCACCGGAAGCCCGAAATCACCCTCGCCGGACTTCGGTCGCCCGCCTGCACGCGTGGACCGAGCTCTCCGGTGAGCCATTCTTCAATTCCTTGCGCGCACACCTTCCTTGATCCCTAATGAAGCTCTCTGACCCGTTTGATTGGTCAATTTCGCCCTGGATAGGCCGGACTCCTCGCCGCCGACGAGCTCCCCCGCCTGCGCACGCGGACCGGCCAACTCCGACCATCCCCGACGGCGACCCGCACATCGTCGTGACCGTCAGGACCTCCCCTACACCCTCGACCACTTCACCGGAGCAATCTCGCCGCCGGTAAGCCCCTCCGCCCTTTCTTCCGCCGCGGGTACTGTTTAATTTGGGGGAAGGACCTCGGGTTAGGATTAGAGGAACCTAGGGGGTTTTCTGCAATGTCAGTGACACATTTGAATAGTAGCCCAGGGACTAATCTGTGAGGAAAACTCAAAACACTCGCCAGGGACCCCATTGCAAAGTAGTTTTCCATTTAATCAATTATGTTTACTCTTTTTAATAAACAGAGAACTTAGAAAATTCATAACTTGATGAATTCTTAACCAAAAGTTGTCAAACTAATTTTGCTAAATTCTGAATATTATGAACTATCATTTAAAAATAATGAACTCTATGCTTTCTGTTCTAATTTTTAGAGTTTAAAATTAAAAACAGAACCTGACCAAACCTTGTTTAATTAAGGAAAATTAGTTTTGCTTCTGTGCTGAACCTAAGAAAATTTGTAGATGTTCAAAACTCATTTAAGCACTGTTTAAAAATAGTAAGAATCCCAGTATTGAAAAATTTAGTGCAGATATCCATTAAAAACAATTTCTGCCCAAAACTTAAGAAAATCAGAAAGGCATTAGAAATTAATGAACTGAGTGAAATTATTTTCCCTAGTTTACTTAAGTAATAGATAACCTAGGAAAAATAAAGGGACCTCTAGTCCAGATCAGTTTTAAAGTGAAATGTGTTATTTAGCATTATTCCAACTAGAAATTAATTATTAGAATTTCAAAACCAGGCCCAAAATTGATAATAAAATTCCAGTGGACTTGTAACCACCAGAACCCCACTGAAAAAATAATAACCACCCCAACCCATCATTTTAAGTAGGGTAAATAAATATAGTATGATATTGAGTCATCTTCCAAATAAATCATGCATAACCCATAATAATACAATAATGGGCAAATAAAATTTTGCTAGGTCAATGATAAGATAGGCCACCAGAGAAAAATGCAAATCCATTAAAAAGATGCAAAATAATACCTATTGCTAATATTTTATAAGAAAGACCATTTAATCCAATTAATGCATACCACCCCTTTTCTTAAGCAAAAATATGCCAAACTTCAAAATGATTGCTCTTGCGCAAAATAAAAGCTAAGAAAAATCAGAAATTAGTTCTTTGATATTTTTCAAATATAGTGGTAGTAGAAAGCACCCCTTTGGCTAGAAACTTTAGAAAATCCTAGTAAAATAACTAATAAGAATTAATGGCTAGAATTTTGTGCCAAGTCATATTATAGCACCTACAAGCCAGCAAAAATAAGTTTTAGAGAATTACCTACTGTTAAATAATAGTTGTAGTTCAAAGCACCCCTTCTGCCCTAAAATTTGGTAATTTTGTCCAGAGAAAACTATTCACTTTCTGATCCCCAAATTTAGAGACAGAGAATTATACACCAGTAATAAGCCACTGTAATTTTTGCAGAATTTTTGGAATTTTATTAAAGCAACTTGTAGTTCAAACCCACTCCAAAAACTTAAAGAGAATAAAGAAAAAGGAGGGAGAAATAAATCTCACTCCAATAAGTCCAACTTGAATTCTTGTCAATTCTCACTAAGACTTTAAAAAGAATTCAGTGGAACCCTAAAAATAAACCTACCACTTACCTTAGCTAAGTTTGATCCAACTCACCAAGAATACCACCCAGAAGTCTTACATAAGTAAGGTTTAACTTCATCTAACTCAAGTAGACCATACACCATCAAAAGTTGAAATTACTAAAGCACATATCATATCATGCATATGTCTTACGCATTGCATTCATTAGATTGTAATCTCGCCGACGGAGAGTACGTGCTCATCCCCGAGCAAGGAACTGTCCAAGAGAAGGAACAGGAGCAAGCTTCCGAGTCTGCTATCGAGGATCTCCCTGCAGCCCCAGCTATCGAAGGCAAGCCCCGGTTATATGCATAACTGTATTATTATATGCTACTTTACTACACTTAATGCTTGTAGGATTGTAATGTGCACTTAAGTGTAGGAGTTGCTTGAAACCTCTAGTTGCATGAACTTAGGATTCCTTTTTGAGATGAATACTAGTATGCTAGGTCGAGTAGCTGCTTGCTAATCAGGATCTCGGTAGAAGTAGAGTGATTTTTCTAGCACTCGCGCGAGGTCAGGAATTGATTGTATTCATCTTGATAACGGGATCTATGTTAGTCTATGGACTTGGATCTAGGGAGGATGCCTTAGCCATGAGACGGGAAAAAGGAATTAAGGATTAATGTGTGGATACCTGAGTCAAGCTTTTGAACGTACTAAGCACATGCCGGGAAAAATGGTAACCGGTAAACCTAGTACCTGAGTGAAGCCGGGCGCGGACTTTATCCCTCATGCGACCTGAGACTGGGTCTCCCATGCTAGCTATGGTGGGTACAAGTGCGGTCACTGCCCGGCGGCAGCCGGGGTCAGTGGAGCATTGTATGCCAAGGCGGTGAGGCCTGGACGCGAACGGGGAATCGATGGGGACGGTTGTCATGTGCGGGGTCGGAGTACCCTGACATGCCGTGTGTTTAGGTTTACCTTGCAAGGATAAAACTCGTTTCGAATCGTCTGCTTCTCGCAGCTAATGAGACTGCTTGACCCCTTGTACTGCATCGAGTAAGAAGTGAAATGAGGTTACATGAGACAATTTGTGGATTGAACTAAATGCTTGTTACCATGTATGCTTAGAAGGAGCAAACCTAGCTAAGATAATGATGCTAGAAATTGAAAAGCTAAAAATGGATTTTAGAAACAGCTAGTGCTTTTGGCAAACCAAACCCCTCAGCCAAACAGCTGCATAGTCTAGAGGTAGAGGAGTAGACTCCTCACACCGGGTAAGTCTAGCTGAGTATTAGTATACTCAGCCTTGCTTGTGGCATAATTTTTGCAGGTACCATTCAGGAAATGGTTGATGGTGTGACTTGGCCTACCACCCTGCCACCGGGTTGGACGGTCGAGTGGGATGCTGCTCCGGCAGGAGAGGAGCACGAGGAGTAGTGGGCTAGGCCTTGCCCATTTCCTCGATACCGACGACATCAATTATCCGCTGCATTTTATTTTGTGAACTCTTATTTGCTACTCAAAAGCTCTGATCTATGTAATAATTCAGCACTTAATTTGAGGTTTCCTGTTTTATTGTATTTCTTCTGTGACTCACCTTCGAGTGAGATTGTGGAATTTGATCCTGGTTAAGTGGCTCTATCAGACTAGATCTGAGGGACTGACGGGTTATTCCGATTTAAGTGTGTTGCGACCCCTAAGGCGTGACTTAGGCACTTAAGCTGGAATAATTCGGGTGGTTCTGCCACAGCGGTCCAGTCCCTTCCCCTCCCCGCCGGCGACATCACTGCACTGGAGTACAAAATCCTTCTACCGGTTGCGCGTGGATGGATGACGAATATGCGCCTCGCCGCCACACCACTTCTCACTTATTTCGGGTTGAGAAAGAAGAACAAGCTGATAGTCGGCGCCATTCGTCCCGGCTCCTTCCCCCTGTGCCCTTCTGTGCTCTCCTTAGATTCGCGGCCACTTCTCAGACGCACCCAAGGTCCCGCCACCGACACGCCGGTCAGATCCGAGACGCTATCCCGGTGGCGGTGGCACAACGCACACGCCCAATGCGGTGTATTGTGACGGGAATTAGGGCCCAGCGGGTGGGATCTTGGGGGGTGATAACGGTGTGGGAGGAGGTGGAGGAGAAGTTTCTTTGGAGCAGAGATCGAGGGGGAGGAGGGACGAGAGGGCCGAGGGAGGGGAGAGTGGGAGCAAGGGGGCACGGACCAGTCCAAACCAAAAGAAAGCACGCGCAGGCGCCGCGATTGAAGAGAGCAGAAAGACGCTGGTGGGATTGCGGCGAAGATTTTGGGGTTGGCCTCGCCATCGCATGGATTGCGGGCGCGCCTTCCTTGGAGCATTGGCGAGCATTGTGGCGCCATGGACGTGAGGGGGCAGGGTACGCCATCAGGGGCGAGGCTTGCGAGGATTGTGGGTGCGTGGATGAAGTTGGGTCGAGGAGGTTCCCGGGCGAGGATGGCGCGTGGTGTGCGATTCCATCAAAGGCGCTGGTGCAACGATTGCGGCGAGGATGGCAGGAGGCACGGGGTCGACTGTCGTGGTGGGGGTGGATCTCTTACGAGGATGAGGCGCGAATATGCTGGCGAGAATGGTGGCTCCATCGCGGATGAGGGCTGGGGCGCGCGTGGTTTCTGGGAGGTTGGGGCGCGGTCCGTGCGTGACGGAGGCAGGATGAACGGGGTCGCGCGCGGTCGGCGGCAGCCGGGGTGGAGGGAGGGAGGACCGGCAGTGTTGCCGAAGGAGGGTGGGGCGGATCGGCGTTGGCGGGGAGGCCTGGCAGAACCGTGCACCAAGGGACGTTGTGGACGCCTACATTAGGCACATAATTAGTAGTAGAGACTAGATATGCATGGTTGCTTTCTTTTATTTAACATTTGGACCACGCTTGCACTACTTGTTTTGTTTTTGCAAATTCTTTTGGAAAATCTTTTCAAAGTCTCTTTGCAAATAGTCAAAGGTATATGAATAAAATTTCGAGAAGCATTTTCAAGATTTGAAATTTTCTCCCCCTGTTTCAAATGCCTTTCCTTTGACTTAAACAAAACTCCCCCTGAATGAAATTCTCCTTTTAGTTTTTAAGAGGGTTTTAAATAGATATCAATTGGAAATATATTTAGACGCTATTTTTGAAAATATACCAATTGAAAATCATCATACAAATTTGAAATATATCAACTAAAATTTTCGAAAGGTGATGGTGCGGTCCTTTTGCTTTGGGCTAATACTTTCTCCCCCTTTGGCATTAATCGCCCAAAACAGAGACATTGAGAGCCCTTCAAACTTTCTCCCCCATCGATACAAGTAAATATGAGTGAAAGATTATACAATTTGGAGTGTGAAATAACGACGAAGGATAAAAGATACCGGTATAGTGGAGTGGAAGCCTTGTCTTCGTCGAGTGCTCCATTTCCCTTTCAATCTACGACTTAGCATAAAAATATACTTAAAAACACATTAGTCGTAGACATAAAAGAGATATGATCAAAGGTATATAAATGAGCTATTCCGAGAATCAAGTATATTTAGCTCATTCCTAGGTTTGCTAAAGGTTTTCTCATCTAATGGTTTGGTAAAGATATCAGCTAATTGTTCTTTGGTGCTAACATAAGCAATCTCGATATCCCCTTTGTTGGTGATCCCTCAAAAAGTGATACCGAATGTCTATGTGCTTAGTGCGGCTTTGTTCAACAGGATTATCCGCCATGCGGAATGCACTCTCATTGTCACATAGGAGAGGGACTTTGCTCAATTTGTAGCCATAGTCCCTGAGGGTTTGCCTCATCCAAAGTAATTGCGCACAACAATGGCCTGCGGTAATGTACTCGGCTTCACGGTAGAAAGAGCTACTGAGTTTTGTTTCTTTGAAGCCCAAGACACCAGGGATCTCCCCAGAAACTGACAAGTCCCTGATGTGCTCTTCCTATCAATTTTACACCCTGCCTAATCAGCATCTGAACATCCTATTAAATCAAAAGTGGATCCCTTGGGGTACCAAAGACCAAACTTAGGAGTATAAACTAAATATCTCATGATTCTTTTCACGGCCCTAAGGTGAACTTCCTTAGGATCGGCTTGGAACCTTACACACATGCATACGGAAAGCATAATATCCGGTCGAGATGCACATAAATAGAGTAAAGATCCTATCATCGACAGGTATACCTTTTGATCTACGGACTTACCTCCCGTGTCGAGGTCGAGATGCCCATTGGTTCCCATGGGTGTCTTGATGGGCTTGGCATCCTTCATTCCAAACTTGTTAAATATGTCTTGAATGTACTTTGTTTGGCTGATGAAGGTGCCCTCTTGGAGTTGCTTGACTTGAAATCCTAGAAAATACTTCAACTCCCCCATCATAGACATCTCGAATTATTGAATCATGATCCTACTAAACTCTTCACAAGTAGATTCGTTAGTAGACCCAAATATGATATCATCAACATAAATTTGGCATACAAACAAATCTTTTGCGATGGTTTTAGTAAAGAGAGTAGGATCAGCTTTACCGACTTTGAAGCCATTAGTGATAAGAAAATCTCGTAGGCATTCATACCATGCTCTTAGGGCTTGCTTGAGCCCATAAAGCGCCTTTAAGAGTTTATACACATGGTTAGGGTACTCACTATCTTCAAAGCCGGGAGGTTGCTCAACATAGACCTCTTCCTTGATTGGTCCATTGAGGAAGGCACTTTTCACGTCCATTTGGTAAAGCTTAAAGCCATGGTAAGTAGCATAGGCAAGTAATATGCGAATTGACTCAAGCCTAGCTACGGGTGCATAAGTTTCACCAAAATCCAAACCTTCGACTTGTGAATATCCTTTGGCCACAAGTCGGGCTTTGTTCCTTATCACCACACCATGCTCATCTTGCTTGTTACGGAATACCCATTTAGTACCTACAACATTTTGATTAGGACGTGGAACTAAATGCCATACCTCAATCCTCGTGAAGTTGTTGAGTTCCTCTTGCATTGCCAACACCCAATCCGAGTCTCTTAGTGCATCCTCCACCCTGTATGGCTCAATAGAGGACACAAAAGAGTAATGTTCACAAAAATGAGCGAGTCGAGATCGAGTGGTTACCCCCATATGAATATCACCGAGAATTGAGTTCACGGGGTGATCTCTTTGAATCGCTTGGCGGACTCTTGGGTGTGGCGGTCTTTGACCCTAAATTTCTTGCTCATCTTCCTTGTCTTTGTCATGATCATCCCCCCCCCCTTGATCATTGTCCTCCTCTTGAGGTGGATCATCCTCTTGATCTTCATTTTCATCATCTTAAGCTTGATCCTCATCCTGAGTTGGTGGAGATGCTTGATTGGAAGATGACGGTTGATCTTGTGCTTGTGGAGGCTCTTCGGATTCCTTAGGATACACATCCCCAATGGACATGTTCCTTAGCACGACGCATGGAGCCTCTTCATCATCTAGCTCATCAAGATCAACTTGCTCCACTTGGGAGCCATTAGTCTCATCAAACACAATGTCACAAGAAACCTCAACTAATTCAGTGGATTTGTTGAAGACTCTATATGCCCTTGTGTTTGAGTCATAACCAAGTAAAAAGCCTTCTACAGCCTTAGGAGCAAATTTAGATTTTCTACCTCTTTTAACAAGAATAAAATATTTGCTACCAAAGACTCTAAAATATGAAACATTGGGCTTTTTATCGGTGAGGAGTTCGTATGATGTCTTCTTGATGATCCGGTGAAGGTAGAGCCAGTTGATGGAGTAGCAGGCGATGTTAATCGCCTCAGACCAAAATCGGTCTGGAGTCTTGTACTCATCAAGCATGGTCCTTGCCATGTCCAGTAGAGTTCTATTCTTCCTCTCCACTACACCATTTTGTTGAGGTGTGTAGGGAGAAGAGAACTCATGACTGATGCCCTCATCCTCAAGAAAGCCTTCTATTTGTGAGTTCTTGAACTCCATCTCGTTATCACTTCTTATTTTCTTGATCCTTCATCCGAACTCATTTTGAGCTCGTCTCAAGAATCCCTTTAAAGTCTCTTGGGTTTGTGATTTTTCCTGCAAAAAGAACACCCAAGTGAAGCGAGAATAATCATCCACAATTACAAGACGGTACTTACTCTCGCCAATGCTTATGTAAGCTATTGGGCCGAATAAATCCATGTGGAGTAACTCCAGTGGCATGTCCGTTGTCATGGTGTTCTTGTGTGGATGGTGGGTACCAACTTGCTTTCCTGCTTGACATGCGCTACAAACCCTGTCTTTCCCAAAATGAACATTGGTTAGTCCCAAAATGTGTTCTCCCTTTAGAAGTTTGTGAAGATTCTTCATTCCAACATAGGCTAGTCGGCGATGCCAGAGCCAACCCATATTAGTCTTAGCAATTAAGCAAGTATCGAGTTCAGCTTTGTTAAAATCAACTAAGTATAGCAGACCCTCTAATACTCCCTATTGAATCATCACTTCTTCTAAAGACAGTAACACCTAAATCCGTAAAAAGACAGTTGTAGCCCATTTTACATAATTGAGAAACTGAAAGCAAATTGTAATCTAAAGAATCTACAAGGAAAACATTGGAAATGGAATGGTCAGGTGATATAGCAATTTTACCAAGTCCTTTGACCAAACCTTGATTTCCATCTCTGAATGTGATAGCTCGTTGGGGATCTTCGTTTTTCTCGTAGGAGAAGAACATCTTTTTCTCCCTTGTCATGTGGTTTGTGCATCCGCTATCAATAATCCAACTTGAGCCCCCGGATGCATAAACCTGCAAAACAATTTAGGCCTTGTTCTTAGGTACCAAAACGGTCTTGGGTCCTTTGACATTAGAAACAAGCACCTTGGGTACCCAAACACAAGTCTTGAAGCCTTTGTGTTTGTGAAAGGGAAATGAGCCCTTGGGCCATTTCTAAGTATTTTGGTGATTAAGTGCCAACGCAAGTGCTTTTGTGTTAATCTATGCAATGTGGTGGACAAAGTGAAAATCATGTCAAAAAAGGTACGTTTCTGGACTTAGTACATTGTTTTATGGACTAATGTATTGTGTCTAAGTCCTGGAAACAGGAAAGATTGAATTGGAGCAGAGGTGGCTAAGTTCTGCCAAAGTCAGCGCAGTCTAGGTGCACCGGACAGTGTCCGGTGCGCCAGGCTGGCTCGAGCGAACTGGCCGCTCTCGGGAATTCATCGGCGACGTTCGGCTATAATTCACCGGACTGTCCGGTGTGCACCGGACTGTCCGGTGAGCCAACGGTCGGCCGGGCCAACGGTCGGCTGCGCGATCTGCGCGAGACACGTGGCCGAGCCAATGGTCGGGAGGGGGCACCGGACAGTGTCCGGTGCGCCAACGGCTCCCAGGCGCCAACGGTCGACTGCGCCACAGAAGGAAAGAAATCCGCACCGGACAGTGTCCGGTGTGCACCGAACTGTCCGGTGCGCCAGGCGACAGAAGGCAAGATTTGCCTTCCTGGAATGCTCTCAACGGCTCCTAGCTGCCTTGGGGCTATAAAAGGGACCCCTAGGCGCATGGAGGAGCACACCAAGCATCCTTTAAGCATTCCTAAGCACTAAGACATCGATTCCGCGCCTTTGATTCTTTGCGATAGCAATTAGAGCTCTAGTTGAGTTGTGAACTCATTGAGTTGTGTTGTGAGCTCTTGTTGCGACTTGTGTGCGTGGTGTTGCTGTGATTTCTTGTCTTGAGTGTGTTGTTTATCCCTCCCTTACTCCGTGCTTCTTTGTGAACTTCAAGTGTAAGGGCGAGAGGCTCCAAAGTGTGGAGATTCCTCGCAAACGGGATATAGTAAAGCAAGCAAAACACCGTGGTATTCAAGTGGGTCTTTGGACCGCTTGAGAGGGGTTGATTGCAACCCTCGTCCGTTGGGACGCCACAACGTGGAGTAGGCAAGCGTTGGTCTTGGCCGAACCACGGGATAAACCACTGTGCCATCTCTGTGATTGATCTCTTGTGGTTATTGTGTTTTGTTGAGACTCCTCTCTAGCCACTTGGCATTATTGTGCTAACGCTTAACCAAGTTTTTGTGAGTTGAATTTTAAGTTTCACAGGATCAGCTATTCACCCCCCCCCCTCTAGGTGCTCTCAATTGGTATCGGAGCCGTTCTCTTCAAGAAGGGACTAATCGCCCAAAGAGATGGATCCTAAGGGAAAGGGGATGGTGGTCAAGAACGAGAAGGAGTCTATCTTCAATGAGTCGAAAGATGACAAGCCCACCGACTCGGGCTCGGGCCACAAAAGAAAAGACGGGAGGAAGAAGAAGACAAGGCGCATCAAGGAGATAGTCTACTACGACAGCGACGAATCTTCCTCTTCCCAAAAAGACGACGACGACTACGAGAAAAAGAAACCGGTTAATTCAAACTTTTCTTTTGATTACTCTCGTATTCCTCAAAGTACAAATGCTCATTTATTATCCATTCCACTTGGTAAACCTCCTCATTTTGATGGAGAGGACTACGGATTTTGGAGTCACAAAATGCGTAGTCACTTGTTCTCTCTCCATCCTAGAATATGGGAGATAGTAGAGAGTGGAATGAAATTTGATAGCTCGGATAGCCCTTTGTTTATCAATGAACAAATTCATAAAAACGCACAAGCTACTACTGTGTTGCTAGCCTTATTGTGTAGGGATGAGTACCATAAGGTGAGCGGCTTGGACAATGCCAAGCAGATCTGGGACACCCTCAAGATCTCACATGAGGGCAACGACGTCACCATGCTCACCAAGATGGAGTTGGTGGAGGGCGAACTTGGGAGATTCCCTATGATAAGGGGGGAGGAGCCAACCCAAACATACAACCGGCTCAAGACCCTTGTCAACAAGATAAGGAGCTATGGAAGCACGCGATGGACAGACCACGACGTCGTCCGCCTAATGCTAAGGTCCTTTACTGTTCTTGATCCTCATCTTGTGAACAATATTCGTGAGAATCCTAGGTACACCAAGATGACGCCCGAGGAGATACTTGGAAAGTTCGTAAGCGGGCGGATGATGATCAAGGAGGCTAGATACGTGGATGATGCATTGAATGGCCCAATCCAAGAGCCTCAAACTATCGCTCTCAAAGCAACAAGAAGCAAGGAGGCGCTACCGAGCAAGGTGGCGCAAATTGAGGCGGCCGGGCTTAATGATGAAGAAATGACCCTCATCATCAGGCGCTTCAAGACGGCGCTAAGGGGTTGCAAGGAGCATCCCAACAATACCAAGACGAAGGGAAGCGCTCATGCTTCAAATGTGGTAAGATTGGTCACTTTATCGCTAATTGTCCTGATAATGATAGTGACCAGGAAAAGAAGAGTGGAAAATGGGAAAAGAAGAAGAATTACAAGAAGGCAAAGGGCGAGGCACATATTGGAAAGGAGTGGGATTCAGATTGGTCCACGTCCGACTCCGACAACGAAGGACTCGCCGCCACCGCCTTCAACAAGTCATCCCTCTTTCCCAACGAGCATCACACATGCCTCATGGCTAAGGAGAAGAAAGTAAGTACTCGTAACTCTACTTATGCTTCTTCTAGTGAGGATGAGTCTAGTGATGATGATGAAATAGACTATTCATGCTTATTTAAGGGCTTATATAGATCTAAGATTGACAAGATTAATGAATTGATTGATGCTTTAAATGATAAGAATAGGCTACTAGAAAAGCAAGAGGATCTTTTGTATGAAGAACATGATAAGTTTGTAGAGGCTCGAAAATCCCTTGCATTAGAAATTAAGAGGAATGAAATGCTTGCTTGTGAGTTGTCTACATGCCATGATTCTATTTCTAACTTAAAGAGCATAAATGATGATTTGAATGCTAAGTTAAAAATAACTAGTAAATCAACATCTTGTGTAGAAAATGATGTTATTTGCAATAGGTGTAAAGATTTTGATATTGATGCTTGTAGTGAACACATAGCCTCTATTGCAAAATTAAATGATGAAATTGCTAGTCTTAATGCCCAACTTAAGACTAGCAAAAGTGAATTTGATAAATTAAAATTTGCAAGGGATGCCTACGATTGGTAGACACCCCTCAATTAAGGATAGACTTGGCTTCAAGAGGGAAGCCAAGAACTTAACAAGCTATAAGGCTCCCATCTCCGCCAAGGAGAAAGGGAAGGCCCCTATGGCTAGTAGTGTGCAAAAGAACCATGCCTTCATGTATCATGGTAGGAGACATTCTAAGAATGCCTTTAGAAGTTATGACGCTTTTGATTTTCATGATATGACTGCTTCTAGTTCCCATGTTATGCATGATAGAAATGTTGCTAGGAGAAATGTTGTTCATAATATGCCTAGGAGAAATGTTGTTCCTAGGAAAATTAATGAACCTTCTACAATATATCATGCTTGCAATACTTCATTTGCTATTTGTAGAAAGGATAAGAAGGTGATTGCTAGGAAGTTAGGGGCAAGATGCAAGGGAGACAAAACTTGCATTTGGGTCCCTAAGACAATTGTGACTAACCTTGTAGGACCCAACAAGAGTTGGGTACCTAAGACCCAAGCCTAAATTTGCCTTGCAGGTTTATGCATCCGGGGGTTCAAGCTGGATTATCGACAGCGGATGCACAAACCACATGACGGGGGAGAAGAAGATGTTTACCTCCTACGTCAAGAACAAGGATCCCCAAGATTCAATCATATTCGGTGATGGGAATCAAGGCAAGGTGAAAGGCTTAGGCAAAATTGCAATATCAAATGAGCACTCTATATCTAATGTGTTTTTAGTTGAGTCTCTTGGATATAATTTGTTATCTGTTAGTCAATTATGCAATATGGGATATAATTGTCTATTCACAAATGTAGATGTGTCTGTCTTTAAAAGAAGTGATGGTTCACTAGCTTTTAAGGGTGTATTAGACGACAAACTTTACTTAGTTGATTTTGCAAAAGAGGAGGCCGGTCTAGATGCATGCTTAATTGCTAAGACTAGCATGGGCTGGCTGTGGCATCGCCGCTTAGCACATGTGGGGATGAAGAACCTTCACAAGCTTCTAAAGGGAGAACACGTGATAGGTTTAACTAATGTGCAATTCGAAAAAGATAGACCTTGTGCAGCTTGCCAAGCAGGTAAACAAGTGGGAGGAGCACATCACACCAAAAATGTGATGACCACATCAAGACCTTTGGAGCTGCTTCACATGGACCTCTTCGGACCCGTCGCCTATCTAAGTATAGGAGGAAGTAAGTATGGTCTTGTTATAGTTGATGATTTTTCCCGCTTCACTTGGGTATTCTTTTTGCAGGATAAATCTGAAACCCAAGGGACCCTTAAGCGCTTCCTAAGGAGAGCTCAAAACGAGTTTGAGCTCAAAGTGAAGAAGATAAGGAGCGACAATGGGTCCGAGTTCAAGAACCTTCAAGTGGAGGAATACCTTGAGGAGGAAGGGATCAAGCACGAGTTCTCTGCTCCCTACACACCACAACAAAATGGTGTGGTAGAGAGGAAGAACAGGACGCTAATTGACATGGCGAGGACGATGCTTGGAGAGTTCAAGACCCCTGAGCGCTTTTGGTCGGAAGTCGTGAACACGGCTTGCCACGCCATCAACAGGGTCTACCTTCATCGCCTCCTCAAGAAGACGTCGTATGAGCTACTAACCGGTAACAAACCCAATGTTTCGTATTTTCGAGTTTTTGGGAGTAAATGCTACATTCTAGTGAAGAATGGTAGGAATTCCAAATTTGCTCCCAAAGCCGTAGAAGGGTTTTTGTTAGGTTATGACTCAAATACAAAGGCGTATAGAGTCTTCAACAAATCATCGGGTTTGGTTGAAGTCTCTAGCGACGTTGTATTTGATGAGACTAATGGCTCTCCAAGAGAGCAAGTTGTTGATTTTGATGATGTAGATGAAGAAGAAGTTCCAACGACCGCAATACGCACCATGGCGATTAGAGATGTGCGGCCACAGGAACAAGATGAACGAGATCAACCTTCTTCCTCAACAATGGTGCATCCCCCAACTCAAGATGATGAGCAGGAGGCGTGTGATCAAGGGGGAGCACAAGATGATCTTGCAATGGAGGAAGAAGCACAACCGGCACCTCCAACCCAAGTTCGAGCGATGATTCAAAGGGATCATCCCGTCGACCAAATTTTGGGTGATATTAGCAAGGGAGTAACTACTTGATCTCGATTAGTTAATTTTTGTGAGCATTACTCCTTTGTCTCTTCTATTGAGCCTTTCAGGGTAGAAGAGGCCTTGCTAGATCCGGACTGGGTGTTGGCCATGCAGGAGGAGCTCAACAACTTCAAAAGAAATGAAGTGTGGACACTGGTGCCTCGTCCCAAGCAAAATGTTGTGGGAACCAAGTAGGTGTTCCGCAACAAGCAAGACGAGCACAGGGTGGTGACAAGGAACAAGGCACGACTTGTGGCAAAAGGTTATGCCCAAGTCGCAGGTTTGGACTTTGAGGAGACCTTTGCTCCTGTGGCTAGGCTAGAGTCCATTCGTATCTTGCTAGCATATGCCGCTCACCATTCCTTCTGGTTGTTCCAAATGGATGTGAAGAGCGCCTTCCTCAACGGGCCAATCAAGGAGGAGGTGTACGTAGAGCAACCCCCTGACTTCGAGGATGAACGGTACCCCGACCACGTGTGTAAGCTCTCTAAGGCGCTCTATGGACTTAAGCAAGCCCCAAGAGCATGGTATGAATGCCTTAGAGACTTTTTAATTGCTAATGCTTTCAAGGTTGGGAAAGCCGATCCAACTCTTTTTACTAAGACTTGCGATGGTGATCTTTTTGTGTGCCAGATTTATGTCGATGACATAATATTTGGTTCTACTAACCAAAAGTCTTGTGAAGAGTTTAGCAGGGTAATGACTCAGAAATTCGAGATGTCGATGATGGGCGAGTTAAGCTACTTCCTTGGGTTCCAAGTGAGGCAACTCAAGGATGGAACCTTCATCTCCCAAACAAAGTACACGCAAGACTTGATCAAGAGGTTTGGGATGAAGGATGCCAAGCTCGCAAAGACTCCGATGGGAACCGACGGACACACCGACCTCAACAAAGGAGGTAAGTCCGTTGATCAAAAAGCATACCGGTCTATGATAGGGTCTTTACTTTATTTATGTGCTAGTAGACCGGATATTATGCTTAGCGTATGCATGTGTGCTAGATTTCAATCCAATCCTAAGGAGTGCCACTTAGTGGCTGTGAAGCGAATTCTTAGATATTTAGTCGCTACGCCTTGTTTCGGGATCTGGTATCCAAAGGGGTCTACCTTTGACTTGATTGGATATTCAGACTCTGACTATGCTGGATGTAAGGTCGATAGGAAGAGTACATCGGGGACATGCCAATTCTTAGGAAGGTCTCTGGTGTCATGGAGTTCTAAGAAACAAACCTCTGTTGCCCTATCCACCGCTGAGGCCGAGTATGTTGCCGCAGGACAGTGTTGCGCACAACTACTTTGGATGAGGCAAACTCTCAAGGACTTTGGCTACAATTTGAGCAAAGTCCCACTCCTATGTGATAATGAGAGTGCTATCCGCATGGCGAATAATCCTGTTGAACACAGCCGCACAAAGCACATAGACATCAGGCATCACTTTTTGAGAGACCACCAGCAAAAGGGTGATATCGAAGTGTTTCATGTTAGCTCCGAGAACCAGCTAGCCAATATCTTTACCAAGCCTTTAGATGAACAAACCTTTTGCAAGTTGCGTAGTGAGCTAAATGTCTTAGATTCACGGAACTTGGATTGATTTATAGCATACCTGTGTTTATGCCTTTGATCATGTTCCTTATGCATTTTGTTGCTTATTTATGGTGCTCAAGTTGTACAAGCATTCCCTGGACCTCACACGTCCTCTTGCAAGTGATGAACATATGTAGGGGGAGATGTGCTACAACTTGACCCTTTGAGACTAACCGTGTGCTTGAGTTTATTTGTTTTAGTCTCAAAGGAGGGTTGAAAGGGCAAAGGTGGACTTGGACCATGAAAGACTTCCACTGCACTCCGATGAGAGGGTAACTTATTCCAAGTTCATCTCATGTACTCTTATTGCCTTTAAATTCTTATTGAAGATTTTGGTGAGGCAATGGGGTTCAAGGGCCAAGATTGATCCCGTTTTGGTGCTTGATGCCAAAGGGGGAGAAAATAAAGGCCAAAGCAATAAATGGATCAGCTACCACTTGAGAAATTTTGAAAATAATAGAATATAGCTTTTGTTTTGTCAAAATACTCTTATTGGCTCAGAATAGAGCTTTTGTTTTGTCAAAATACTCTTATTGGCTCTTTTTGTCAAAAGTTAGTCTCTTGTGGGGAGAAGTGATTGATTATGGGAAAAAGGGGGAGTTTTTGAAATCTTGGATCAATTTCTCTTAGAACGACTCTCTTCATGTCTTAACAAGTGTGTTTGACTTAGAGATAGAAGTTTGAGTTTGATTTGCAAAAACAAACCAAGTGGTGGCAAAGAGTGATCCATATATGCCAAATATGAATCAAAACAATTTTGAGTTCTCATTTGCATTGATATTGCACTTGTTCTAGTTGCTTTATGTTGTGTTGGCATAAATCACCAAAAGGGGGGAGATTGAAAGGGAAATGAGCCCTTGGGCCATTTCTAAGTATTTTGGTGATTAAGTGCCAACGCAAGTGCTTTTGTGTTAATCTATGCAATGTGGTGGACAAAGTGAAAATCATGTCAAAAAAGGTACGTTTCTGGACTTAGTACATTGTTTTATGGACTAATGTATTGTGTCTAAGTGCTGGAAACAGGAAAGATTGAATTGGAGCAGAGGTGGCTAAGTTCTGCCAAAGTCAGCGTAGTTTGGGTGCACTGGACTGTCCGGTGGTGCACCGGACAGTGTCCGGTGCGCCAGGCTGGCTCGAGCGAACTGGCCGCTCTCGGGAATTCATCGGCGATGTTCGGCTATAATTCACCGGACTGTCCGGTGAGCCAACGGTCGGCCGGGCCAACGGTCGGCTGCGCGAGACACGTGGCCGAGCCAACGGTCGGGAGGGGGCACCGGACTGTCCGGTGTGCACCGGACTGTCCGGTGTGCACCGGACAGTGTCCGGTGCGCCAACGGCTCCCAGGCGCCAATGGTCGACTGCGCCACAGAAGGAAAGAAATCCGCACCGGACAGTGTCCGGTGTGCACCGGACTGTCCGGTGCGCCAGGCGACAGAAGGCAAGATTTGCCTTCCTGGAATGCTCTCAACGGCTCCTAGCTGCCTTGGGGCTATAAAAGGGACCCCTAGGCGCATGGAGGAGCACACCAAGCATCCTTTAAGCATTCCTAAGCACTAAGACATCGATTCCGCGCCTTTGATTCTTTGCGATAGCAATTAGAGCTCTAGTTGAGTTGTGAACTCATTGAGTTGTGTTGTGAGCTCTTGTTGTGACTTGTGTGCGTGGTGTTGCTGTGATTTCTTGTCTTGAGTGTGTTGCTTATCCCTCCCTTATTCCGTGCTTCTTTGTGAACTTCAAGTGTAAGGGCGAGAGGCTCCAAAGTGTGGAGATTCCTCGCAAACGGGATATAATAAAGCAAGCAAAACACCATGGTATTCAAGTGGGTCTTTGGACCGCTTGAGAGGGGTTGATTGCAACCCTCGTCCGTTGGGACGCCACAACGTGGAGTAGGCAAGCGTTGGTCTTGGCCGAACCACGGGATAAACCACTGTGCCATCTCTGTGATTGATCTCTTGTGGTTATTGTGTTTTGTTGAGACTCCTCTCTAGCCACTTGGCATTATTGTGCTAACGCTTAACCAAGTTTTTGTGAGTTGAATTTTAAGTTTCACAGGATCACCTATTCACCCCCCCCTCTAGGTGCTCTCAGTTTGCCCCCAACATATTTGGCAACTACTTTGTCTGATTTGTTAGTTAAAACATAGGAAGCATCAAAAGTGTTAAATGACATGTTAGGCTCATTTGATGCAGTAGGAGTTTTCTTTTTAGGCATTTTAACATGGGTAGAATGCCTAGAGCTAGATGCCTCATTCAATAAAAGCATGGTGAGAAACAGAATGAGACTTCTTAGCATGAATTCTCCTAATTTTGTGTTCGGGATAACAAGCAGGATATAAAATATAGCCCTCGTTATCCTGAACCATGGGAGCCTTGCTCTTAACAAAATTAGACAATCTTTTAGGGGTATTAAGCTTGGCATTGCTTCCCTGTTGGAAACCAATGTCATCCTTAATACCAGGGCGTCTCCCACTATAGAGCATGCTTCTAGCAAATTAAAATTTTTCATTTTCAATTTCATGCGCATTGATTTTTGCAATTAGTTGAGCTATATGATCATTTTGTTGTTTAATTAAAGCAAGGTGATCATGAATAACATCAACATTAACATCTCTACATCTAGTACAAATAGAAACATGGTCAACAGTAGATGTAGAGGGTTTGCAAGATTTTAATTCTTCTATTTTAGCATTTAAAATTGCATTCTCATCTCTAAGACAGGAAATAGAATCATTGCAAATATTTAAATCCTTAGCCTTGGAAATTAAACTAGCATTTTCAGTCCTAAGGCTAGAAATAGATTCATTCAATTTATCAATCTTAGCAATTAAACTAGCAATTTCATTTCTAAGGTTGGTAATTGAATCATGGCATATGCTAAGCTCCTTAGTCAAGTTTTCATTCTTTTCTACTTCTTGAGCATAAGCATTTTTCACCTTAACATGCTTTTTATTTTCCTTAATAAGGAATTCCTCTTGGCTATCCAAGAGTTCATCCTTCTAATGAATAGCACCTATCAATTCATTCAATTTTTCTTTCTGTTGCATGTTAAGGTTGGCAAAAAGGGTAAGCAAATTATCCTCATCTTCACTAGAGCTACCCTCATTGCTAGATGTTGTATATTTAGTGGAGGCTCTAGATTTTACCTTCTTCCTTTTGTCGTCCTTTGCCATGAGGCACTTGTGGCCGACGTTGGGGAAGAGGAGACCCTTGTTGACGGCGATGTTGGCGGCATCCTCATCAGAAGAGGAGTCGATGGAGCTCTCGTCGGAGTCCCATTCCTGACACACGTGGGCATCGCCGCCCTTCTTGTAGTACTTCTTCTTTTCCTTCCTCTTTCCCCTCTTGTCGTCGCCCCTGTCACTATCACTTGACATAGGACATTTAGCTATAAAGTGACCGGGCTTACCACATTTGTAGCACACCCTTTTGGAACGGGGCTTGTAGTCTTTCCCCTTCCTTTGCTTGAGGATTTGACGAAAGCTCTTGATGATGAGCATCATCTCCTCGTTGTCGAGCTTGGAGGCGTCGATAGGGAGCCTACTTGATGTAGACTCTTCTTTCTTCTCCTCTGTCGCTTTGAATGCGACGGGTTGCACCTCGGGTGTGGAGGTGCCGCCTTGCTCCAAGTTGACGATTTGTTTGGAGCCTTTGATCATCAATTCAAAGCTCACAAACTTTCCTATAACCTCCTCGGGGGACATTAGCTTATATCTAGGATCACCACGTATTAATTGAACTTGCGTAGGATAGTGAAAAACGAGTGATCTTAGAATAACCTTGACCATTTCATGGTCATCCCATTTGGTGCTCCCGAGGTTGCGCACTTGATTCACCAAGGTCTTGAGCCAGTTGTACATAGCTTGTGGCTCCTCTCCTTGGTTGAGGACGAAACAACCGAGCTCCCCCTCGATCGTCTCCTGTTTGGTGATCTTGGTCACCTCATCTCCCTCGTGCGCGGTCTTGAGCACGTCCCAAATCTCCTTGGCGCTCTTCAACCCTTGCACTTTATTATAATCCTCTCGACATAGAGAGGTGAGGAGTATAGTAGTGGCTTGGGAGTTGAAGTGTCGTATTTGGGCGACCTCGTCCGAGTCATAGCCTTCATCCCCCACGGATGGTACCTGCGCTCCAAACTCAACAATATCCCATATACTTGCATGGAGTGAGGTTAGGTGATGCCTCATTTTATCACTCTACATGCAATAGTCCTCACCATAAAAACCGGTGGTTTGCCTAATGGGACGGAAAGTAAAGGAGCACGTTTAGAAATGCGGGGATAGCGTAGGGGGATCTTACTAAACTTCCTACGCTCATGGCGCTTAGAAGTGATGGACGCGGCGTCGGAGGTGGAGGGCGACGAAGAATCGGTCTCGTAGTAGACCACTTTCTTCATCTTTTTCTTCTTGTCGCCACTCCGATGCGACTTGACGCGGGGAGGTGATTTCTCCCTTCCTTTGGCACCGGACTCTCTTGATGGAGCCTTCCCGTGGCTTGTGGCCTTATCGCCGGTTTCCATCTCCCTCTTGGCGGATCCTCCCGACATCACTTCGAGTGGTTAGACTCTAAATGAAGTACCATGTTCTGATACCAATTGAAAGTTGCCTAGAGGGGGGTGGATAGGCGAAATCTAAAATTATAACTTTAAGCACACACTACATGCCAGGGTTAGAGTTAGAACAAATATTAAGTCCGGGAGAGAGGGGAAACCAAATCAACCAAGAATTAAAGCGGATGAACACGATGATTTGTTTTACCGAGGTTTGGTTCTAAAGAACCTAGTCCCCATTGAGGTGGTCACAAAGATCGGGTCTCTTTCAACCCTTTCCCTCTCTCAAACGGTCGCTTAGACCGAGTGAGGCTTCTTCCTTAATCTCACGGGCACTTAGTGTAGGATTACGGGGAGGCTACACTAGCGCAAAACAAAATTTTCAACCCCATAATACCAAGAACTACTGCGGTTATAGGTCATGGGATTACCACTAGACACGCAGAGCAGCGGAAGACGTCTCGATGTAGACGAACGTGTCGAGCAGTGCCGTGCAGTCGACGGCGTCCTTCACGTCCTCGCACGGTTCGTCCAAGTGCTCCAGATGCAGCACCTCCGAGGTATCCACACGTACAGGGAGGAAGCGCCGCCTACCGAACTGCTAGGTTCGCGACGGCGGCTTGGCGAGGGCGAGAGGCGAGCGGCGGCTGCTGGTTTGCAGGTGGCGAATTAGGTTATGTCTTAACCGCGCCCCCGCCCCTCATTATATAGGCGTTATGGTGGGCTTCTGACGCCGAGGCCCATCATTAACCCTAAAGCCCAGTCTAATTTCGGATCTAATCCGAATTAGGCTTCCTTCCCCTTAAGTGTGTGACCCTATAGGTTCACGTACAAATAGACATGGCCCGAGTACTCTTACTTGGCCCAATAATTGACAGCGGCCTCTAGCAAGACATGTCAACTCCTATGTGTACGTAAAGATCATATCAGACGAACCATTGCGACATTACGTACATGCTGTTCCCTTTGTCTCACGATATTTGGTCTGGCTCTAAGCTGACCTCTCTTTCTCGATACTGTGAATTGGAATCCTTTCAATGGTTAACTCTTAACCCTAGCACGGCCATGCATTTCTTGATCCAATCACTCGAGGGGCCCAGAGATATCTCTCTCACAAAGAGAGGGACAAATTCCATCTTGACTGACCATGCCTCACAGCATGCTTCCTGACAAACCCAAAACTACCTTTATAACTACCCAGTTACGGGATAGCGTTTGGTAGTCCCTAAGTAAGTCAATTCACATCTTGAGAACATGCGACAATCTCAGGTCTAAGGATACAGTATTCATGTTGCAAGAAGAGAACTATATTACAATATCTCACGTTGGGTCGGTCCAGCCTCATGTCATACATGCGCCCACATTATTAGTTTAACATCTCCATGTTCATGACTTGTGAAATGTAGTCATCAACTAATACATGTGCTAGTCATCGACTCTGACTAGGGACATCATTTAGAATAACCATATAAGTAAAGAATCTCACAAACAATTCACATAATTGCTAATCAATACAAGGTGCCTTCCATGGATATTCAATTAAGCAATATATATATCATGGATACAAAGAAATATGCTCATCTCTATGATTATCTCTAGGGCATATTTCTAACACTTAGACCCCGCAAGGATCACCACACAATTGGTGTCTCTTGCCTCGCTTACAAAGCACTTGAGAGTAAGAAGTGAGAAAGAAAAGAAAGCCAAGCCAAGCAAATAAGAGCAACAAGAAACACAAGTGATCCTCTTACAAGTCCTAATGCACTAGAATTGAATTGGGGACTTTGATCGGATCGGTGGCTTTGATTTGTGTCTTGGAGTGTTGCACTTTGCTCTTGTATTGAATGGAGAGTGATGAATGCCTGGATGGTTGAAGTGGAGGTGGTTGGGGGACATTTATAGCCCTCAATCACCAAAACAACCGTTGGGGGTGGCTGTGGGGGATAGATATCCCCCGGGTCCACTAAAAGAGTAAAAGACCTCACGAAAAGCCCAAGGGCCCAATAAATCATAAGGTCATTCTTTCGTGGGCCTGGGGAGAGACAACCAGCCAAACAGAGCGACACGAGGCCGGATTGATGTAAGCCCGGACGACCCACGACGTCGAGCGAGTGACCACAACAGAGATCCGATTTTCCCGCGCTGGAGCCCCCATGCAACGGAGCCATGCGAGGATAAGTCGGCGAGGGTTACACAGGGATAAACTCAAGAGGTTCACTATCTTTTAGCTACTTGTTGTTATCATATCCACATGTATTGCCCCACGGTCGAGTATATAAGGCCTAGGGGGCACCCCTTCAGAACGATCGACCCTATTTTACTTAGCCACCTACATCAACTCTCTGCACTCTCAATTCAGAGAGCTCTCTTGTAACCTCGTTCACCAAACATACTCACCAGGACGTAGGGTGTTACGCATCTCTAAGCGGCCCGAACCTGTAAACCTTGTCCACTGTCCCTCGTGCAATCGGCACGAACCATTTTGCTACAGTTGTCGACACCGTCCTACTCCTAAAAACACCTCGAGGGGCAACCCCGGGTGTGCGGTCGGACCCAAAACACCGACAGCTGGCGCGCCAGGTAGGGGGTGTGTCGACGATCCAAGCTAGCTCAATGGCCGTCACCTTCTACAGCAAGGTCACCCTGCGCCCCGGGTCCGTATTCTGCTTCGGAACAATCTCATCTGTAGCGGATGAAGAGGGAATTCTACACCGTATCGCGGATCCGCCGGAAAAGAAGTCTCCTCCAACGAACTCCGAAAATGCCGGAGAAGCGCAACCTCCAGCTCTTCGGAAAAAGATCATCTCCGGAAAGTCGGGGGCCGAGGGCTCACTGACCCGGAAAACTCCAATGTCTACTTCCCCGACAAAAGAATGGACACGGATCGCGAGGAAGAAGGAGACCAGGGAGAAGCAAGTTGTTCTTTCCGTTCCTCCGGCCTCAAAGGAGAACGGAAAGAAGGTCGCCACGACAGCAGCACCATTCTACCCCGATGTCCTCTTCATCGGGAGAGTGGAGTCGCCTACCGTCTCCGACGACGAGCCGACCGCACCCGGAGAAGAACCGCCTCAACGAGAATCCCGCCGACGGAGGAATCGGCGCAGGAACGTTCGACGACATCACGCGGCCGGAGAACGGGATCCGGAGCAGCCTGTCTCGCGAGACGAGGTCTCGAAGATAGGAGAGACTCTGGAAGAACGCGTCTTCAGAGAATGAAGGAACTCCCGACGACGTGATCGCCGACGGGCTCAGGAACAAGCCGAGCAGGATGCAAGGCAACGCCGGGAGAATCCATTCTTCGGGCGCAACCTGAATCCCGACTTCGCCCGAGCTATGAACACGCCGAGCGAAGTCGGAGGGGTACTAGCTCGGATAGCTGATGGACTTCCTCGGACTCCCGACGCTGAGGGCTACCGACGCCTGTTCACCCAGGCAGCCAACCATCTTCTACCGCTTGCTCACCCGCCGAACGATCTACGACACGCCATCAACAGTCGTCGAGATGCGCGAAGCTCCATCAATGCTTCGCGCGAACGGCGGCATGAGAACGAGATTCGCCGTCGGGAGGAGTACGACAGGGATCATGGCATCCCGGCTCAGAGCCAGGCCACCAGAACTGAGTCGGCAACGGCCTCAACTGGCGGTACCACCCGGGGACGGTCGAGGAACCACAACCACAACTCCCCTCCCTGGGACAGACATCGTCCCCGACGACAGGAGGACACGTGCGGAGTATCCGCTCTTACTCCGCGCCTTAGGGCCATTCAATGGCCTCCCAACTTCAAGGTATCCAATGTCGACAAATATGAACCTAAACAGGATCCAGGGGGTTGGCTAGCCATCTACACCACCGCTGCTCGAGCTGTCGGGGCGTCCGAAGACGTGATGACCGCGTATTTACCCATCGTCCTTGGGCAAGACGCGCTGCAATGGCTGCGACATCTACCCCGACACTGCATCAACGACTGGGGAGACTTCAGTCGACGCTTCACCGCCAACTTCCGGTCCCTCTCCGACAAGCCGGCGCAACCATGGGACCTCAAATCCATCAAGCGCCGGGGGGATGAGACTCTCCGGTCGTACCTCAAAAGGTTCTAGACCATGAGAAATCGTATCCCCGAGGTTACGGAGGCGGCCGTGATCGAGGACTTCTACAGAGGATCCAACGACTCGGCTTTCGTCCGAGCTATACTACAGAAGGCGCCGACTACTTCCGAGGAACTGTTCCGGGAAGCCGACCTCTACATCACCGCCGACGAGCGAGCTCAGGACCTCATCGGAGGAGCAAAGCCCGCACCGGCAGCACCACGACGCGACGCGAACCAGCCGCCCGACAAACGCTGGGAGAAGAGGCCTCACGAAGAAGTACACGCCGCCGGACCACCTGCCTCTCGCGCCCGAGGAGGACCTCGCGGAGGCGAACGCACGCTGGACGACATCCTCGACGCCCAGTGCCCGTACCACAAGGACATGCGCCACACTCTTCGAAACTGTCGGGACTTCAAGCATTCCGTCGGACACGGACGACCCTTCCAACCTCTACCTCCTCCTCCGCCGAGGGGAGGACCAGATGAACCACGACAACCTCATCAGCAGGAGGAGGGAGGAGGAGGAGCTTTCCCACGCGTCGACAGGGAGGTCAACGTCATCTTCGGCGGACATGGGTCGCAGGAGAACAAAAGGCAACAAAAGCTCAACGACCGCCAGATACTGGTGGCGACCACCGGTCCTCCCGCCCCATACCGGTGGTCGGAACACCCGATCACTTTCACTCGGGAAGATCAATGGCTCAACTTCGACCATCCAGGCAAATACCCGCTCCTCGTCGACCCGGTGATCCGAGAGAGCCGGGTGAAGAAAGTGCTAGTGGACGGGGGGAGCAGCATCAACGTCACCTTCCCCCGGACACTTCAAGGCTCGGGAGTTCACCTCAAAGAGCTCCACGAGTCGGACACTCCTTTCTTCGGCATCGTGCCGACGGAAGGGGAATACCCGCTGGGACACATCTACATGCAGGTCACCTTCGGAACTCCGGAGAACTACAGAACCGAGTTCCTGAGGTTTGAAGTGGTGAACTTCGACTGCGGGTACAACGCCATCATCGGAAGGCCGGGATTGGCCAAATTCATGGCCATTCCGCATTACACATACATGATACTGAAGATGCCAGGACCGCAAGGGATCATAATTGTGCGCGCCGACTTCCAAGGCGCCGCAGAGTGTTTCCGAGTGGCCATCCAAGCAGCCCTCACCACCAAGCCGTTGACGGTTCCTTCTACACTGGTGAACTCTAAGTCTGAGGAGGACCTCACGGTACCGGCAAACGAAGCTCAGGCCGCGACCTCTATGCAGCCGACTGAAGAAACTAAGAGGATCAACCTGGGGTTCGCTGATGAACGCAAGACTGCCATCATCAGCTCCAGCTTGGACGACAAATAGGAAAGCGCGCTCGTCCAGTTTCTGCAAGATAACCGAGATGTATTCGCATGGCAACCTGCGGATATGCCGGGAGTCCCAAGAGAACTGGCCGAGCACAAATTGAAGGTCTATCCCCAGGCGAGGCCGATTCGGCAAAAGCTACGTCGTTTCACGCCCGACAAGAGAGAGGCCATTCGCGCCGAGTTAGCTCGCTTGGTCGCGGCTAGATTTAATAGAGAAGTACTACACCCCGAGTGGTTAGCCAACCCTGTTCTTGTACTCAAAAAGAATAAAGTGGATTGGCGCATGTGCGTCGACTATACTGATCTCAACAAACACTGTCCGAAGGATCCCTTCGGGCTCCCAAGGATATATCAGGTGGTGGACTCCACCGCTGGATGTTCTGTGCTGTCTTTCTTAGATTGCTATTCCGGGTATCATCAGATTAGTTTGGCGAAGGAAGACGAGGAAAAAACAGTGTTCATCACTCCGTTTGGTGCTTTCTGTTATACCTCCATGCCGTTCGGCCTCAAAAACGCTGGAGCAACTTATCAGAGAGCCATTCAAACATGCTTAGCCAATCACTGGGGCAAGCGTGTGGAGGCCTACGTAGATGATGTGGTAATCAAAACGGAGAATTCAGAAGACTTCATCGAAGACTTACAGCTGGTTTTCAACAGTCTGAGACGGTATAGATGGAAGCTTAATCCTGAAAAATGTGTTTTTGGGGTACCAGCTGGAAAGTTGCTCGGGTTTATCGTCAGCCACCAGGGAATTGAGGCTAATCCAGATAAGATTGAAGCTATCATGAAGATGGAAGCGCCTCGATCACAAAAGAAGGTTCAGCGACTTACTGGATGTATGGCAGCTCTGAGCAGATTTATATCCAGGCTGGGAGAAAAAGGTTTGCCATTTTACAAACTACTCAAGAAAGTGGATAAGTTTCAATGGACTTCAGAAGCACAAGAAGCTCTAGATGCACTGAAAAAATTCTTGACAACACCACCAGTACTGAAGCCACCCCGGCGAGCTACGTCAACTCAACCGGCCGAAGATTTACTGTTGTATATCTCTTGCACAACTCACGTGGTAAGCACCGCGTTGGTAGTCGAGCGAGTAGAAGAAGGACATGCCTATCCAGTACAACATCATGTTTACTTCATCAGTGAAGTTCTAGGCCCCTCAAAGAAAAAGTATCCTCAAGTTCAGAAGCTATTATACGTTGTACTTCTAACTGCCCGCAAGCTGCGTCACTACTTTGATGACCACAAAGTCATAGTAGTAACTGGTTTTCCAATAGGGGATATTCTTCACAACAAGGAAGCCATCAGCCGAATAGCCAAGTGGGCTTGCGAACTGGGATCTCATGACATCGAGTTTCGACCTCGCACTGCCATCAAAACTCAAGCACTGGTTGATTTCGTATCAGAGTGGACCGAACAGCAAGTACCAGATAACCCAGAGACTACAGAAGTATGGCGAATGTATTTTGATGGCTCGCTGAAGCTGCAGGGAGCAAGAGCAGGGATTCTCTTCACCGCACCTGGAGGCGAACACCTCAAGTACGCCCTCCAGTTGCTATTTCCGGCCTCCAACAATGCAGCTGAGTATGAAGCTCTGATTCATGGATTGAACATCGCCATATCATTGGGCGTCAAGAGATTGATGGTATACGGAGACTCTCTGGTAGTCATCAGCCAAATAAACAAGGAGTGGGATTGTTCAAGCAATTCAATGGGAAAGTACT
Organism: Zea mays; assembly: GCF_902167145.1. Taxonomy (NCBI): domain Eukaryota; kingdom Viridiplantae; phylum Streptophyta; class Magnoliopsida; order Poales; family Poaceae; genus Zea; species Zea mays. The sequence goes on along the minus strand of NC_050100.1, from coordinate 164,203,320 downwards.
GCGCTGCCGTCCGAAAGTTGGAAGATAAATTCGAGGGTCTGGAATTTCATCACATAGCAAGAGATCGGAACACAGCAACCGATGTATTGTCCAAGCTAGGATCCAGTTGAACTCATGTCCCACCCGGAGTCTTTGTGCAAGAAATTCTATAGCCGAGTATCTCAATGGATCAAACAGAAGAGTGCAACATCATAGATCAACTCGAACTAGATTCTGACGACTGGAGAAGACCGGTCATTAAGTATATAAAGAATGAAGAAGAACCGGACGACAAGAACTCGGCAGAACACATTGCCAGACAGTCGGCTCACTATACACTCATTGGGGAGATATTATATAGAAGGGGTGCATCAGGCATCCTCATGAAGTGTGTTCTCCCGTCCACTGGGAAGCAACTTCTGGAGGAGGTCCATGCTGGGCAATGTGGAATACATGCAGCTTCCAGAACACTAGTCGGGAAGGTCTTCAGGTCAGGATTCTATTGGCCGACAGCGAAGAACGATGCAGCCGAGTTAGTTCAGAGGTGCGAAGCTTGCCAATACTTGTCAAAGCAACAACACATGCCAGCACAACAACTGCAGACCATACCAGTAACTTGGCCTTTCGCATGCTGGGGACTGGATATGATTGGACCTTTCAAGAAAGCTCAAGGGGGATACACTCATGTATTGGTGGCAATTGACAAATTCACTAAATGGATAGAGTTCAAGCCCATTGCCTCTTTAACCTCTGCTAAGGCCGTGGAATTCATACAAGACATAATATTCAGATTCGGGATACCAAACAGCATCATAACTGACTTAGGATCCAACTTCACAAGTTCAGAATTCTTCGACTTCTGCGAGCAAAAGAGCATTCAGGTCAAGTATGCATCTGTAGCACATCCAAGAGCCAACGGGCAGGTTGAGCGAGCTAACGGAATGATATTGGAGGCACTCAGGAAAAAGGTCTTCGATAAGAATGAAAAATTCGCAGGAAAGTGGATAAGGGAATTGCCCTATGTCGTTTGGAGCCTAAGAACCCAACCTAGCCGAGCCCTGCATGGAAACACTCCTTTCTTCATGGTCTATGGGTCGGAGGCAGTGTTACCCGTTGATCTCAAGTTCGGGGCGCCAAGGTTGATCTTCGAAAGCATAGCAGAAGCTGAGGCCACCAGGCTAGAGGACATTGATGTACTTGAAGAAGAACGGCTAAACGCGGTAATCCAATCAGCACGGTACCAGCAGACTCTAAGGCGCTATCACGACAAGGCTGTGCGACAACGATTCTTCTCAGTAGGAGATCTCGTCCTCCGCCGAATTCTAACGGGGGAGGGACGGCACAAGTTATCACCCTTATGGGAAGGACCCTTCATGGTAGCAGAAGTCACTCGGCCCGGACCGTATCGCCTCACTCAGATGGATGGCACAGAAGTTGGGAACTCTTGGAACATAGAACACCTCAGAAAGTTTTATCCCTAGCTGTATTTCAAAACTGCTGGGCCGACGATGTATTCTGTAAAGTGGAAATATGTCATCAATAAAAAAGAGGTTTCAAAGATACTCAGTTCGTTTACGATTGACTTGCATTCTTACTTCACTCGGGGTGACCACTATGCCCTACTAACGGAGCAATCGACTTAAGCCGACAACGACTTAAGGCGGTGCAACATGCTCACACTTACTTAACTCGGGGTGACCACTATGCCCTACTAACGGAGCAATCGACTTAAGTCGGCAACGACTTAAGGCGGTGCAACATGCTCACGCTTACTTAACTCGGGGTGACCACTATGCCCTACTAACGGAGCAATCGACTTAAGCCGGCAACGACTTAAGGCGGTGCAACATGCTCACGCTTACTTAACTCGGGGTGACCACTATGCCCTACTAACGGAGCAATCGACTTAAGTCGGCAACGACTTAAGGTGGTGCAACATGCTCACGCTTACTTAACTCGGGGTGACCACTATGCCCTACTAACGGAGCAATCGACTTAAGCCGGCAACGACTTAAGGCGGTGCAACATGCTCACGCTTACTTAACTCGGGGTGACCACTATGCCCTACTAACGGAGCAATCGACTTAAGTCGGCAACGACTTAAGGCGGTGCAACATGCTCACGCTTACTTAACTCGGGGTGACCACTATGCCCTACTAACGGAGCAATCGGCTAAAGTCGGCAACGACTTAAGGCGGTGCAACATGCTCACGCTTACTTAACTCGGGGTGACCACTATGCCTACTAATGGAGCAATCGGCTAAAGTCAGTGGCGACTAAAGCCGGTGCAACATGCTCATGCCTATGCAATTCAGGGGATGACTTCTATATCCCGCAAACAAATCTCATAATCATCGTGCGTCGTTTCATTACTGCAAATTTATGAACTGGTGAATTCTGATACAATAAAAGAGTAATTATATCATTCGAATGCTGAACTGATGTCCTCTAACAAATACTTGATCATGCTAACCGCGCGCTCAAAGCACGCAAAATGTTTCTCTATTTCGCAATGTCTTTCTCAGGGGCGACCGACGAAGAAGGGCGACTCGAGGAATCAGGGGCAGCATTCACGTCAGCCCTTATGTCTTCAGGAACAACCACGCCGGGTCTCCTCATCAAGATTCATCCTGCCCAAATAGCCTTGTCCATGGCTCGGTCGCGCTGGGCTTTGAGAGTAACAGAAGTTTCTTCGGCAACTTTAGCAGCCAGTCGAGCAGTCTCTAACTCCTGGGCAATGGATTTCTTGGAAGCTCGGAGTTCTTTGATGGTGGCATCCTTTGCTGATATCAACTGCTTGAGGCGGGTCACTTCGTCCGCGGATTCCTGCAACTTACAACGTTGATTGTCCAATTCCTCCATTGTAAAGCGGTGACTCCTCTCCAAGATGGTCAGCGAGTTGCTAGAATCACGATACAATCTGTCAAGATTGTCACGAGAAGCAGCAAGGATACGCTTTTCTTCCTGCAAGCAGAAATCAACTCCTTCAAAAACCAAGCAAGTAATAGGAACACAGTAAGGCAAGGCACAGTTTTGTAAATTACCTTTTCAGAATTTAGCTGAGCATGAAGAGAAGAACTCAGGGCATTGGCGTCATCCAAGGCAGCGGAGACCTGACCCAGTTCAGTTTGGCTCTGAGAGTACTTCTCCTCGAAGTCAGCGCACCGCTGGACCCATTCAGCCTGATCTCAGGAGTGTTTTTCCTCAATAATTGAAATCTGTCGAGTCATTCCTAGCAAGAGATAATCAAACAAAACGGGGTCAGAAGGTAAAACAGTCCACAGCAAAGGCAAAGAGAAGCAAAAAGGTCACTAACCAGCGTTGGTTGCCTCCAATTCAGAGACGCGATGTTGAAGTGACACTGGATTCCAACATGCAAGAGACGAAGCCACTTCTGGGACGGAAGCACCTTGCAATCTCAGCTGGCTGGCCATCCCATCCACCAAAGCCTGATGAGGAAAACAGATGAGGGTGATGACAGCAGTTCATACAATGTGAAAACCAAGCTAAAACACATCACGGTACCTGGAGGTTGGAAAAGAACGAAGAGATCCCCAAATCAGGGGGAGATCAGTTGATAAGCAGGCGTAAGGCCACCACCCGAAGCAGCTTGCAACGAACCAGCAGAGATCAGCTCAGTACCTTCAACAGAGCCCAACACTCGGTCAGCAGGGACGCTGCCCTCTAAAGCGACTCCCTGATCCAAAGTTTGGGCTACCACCATACAGCCAGAGTGTGGAGGAGATCCCGCGTGAACATCCATGGAAGTACAGGAAGGAGACCCTGCTTGGGCACCCTCGGGGGCTGGGTCATAGTTGGCACTGCCCACTTGAGCCAGATCATCCCCGGCAGCACCCTCGGGGGCTGGGCAGTGGCTTACACTCTTCACCCGAGCTAAGTCATCCCCGGCGACATCCTCGGGGGCTAGGCATGTGTCAGCACCATTCTTGAGGTCCAAGCTCTCCGCAGTAACCACCTCTAAGGTTGACGGGCCCTCAGCCACTTCCATAGGACCAGCACAATCCAAGTCAGCTTCCCGACCCTCGAGATCGCGCTCTAAGGTCGACGAGGCACGGGATGACCTCAACCCAGCATCAGGCACGTCAACGCAAGCCTCCATTGCACCATCATCCACTGGCTCCGATAACAAGTCTTCTGGGACCATATCTTCGAGAGTCTGATCAAAGTTGGCTAGGGACAGTTCTTGCAGACCAATGAGGGCACACAAAGCAGGAGAGGGAACCCCACTACTTTCACCGCTGGCGATGAACTGCCGACTGTTTTTCCGAGTCAAAGGAGCTTCAGTCTCTTCCTCCTCCTCATCCACATTGGCAACACAAGCAGCACCCCCATTGGGATCAGCAGCAGATTGGGGACACCCATTGGGGTCAGCATCAATAAGTCCAGTCGCAGGCATTTCTTCAGTAGCAGGAACTGAGGTACCAGCGTCCTGATCAAAGCTGGATACTCGCCGGAGGCGTCTTCTTTTCTTCTTCTGCTCATCAGCAGAAGGATCAGGCTGATTGGCTCGGCAAGGGCGCCTCGGGCGAGTACTGACAGGTTTCTGAGCATCCAAAGTCGTATCAACCTCTGGGAGGGGCACCACTGCCAACGCCCCAGCAGGAGCAGCATCGAAAGAATCCTCAGCTAGCAAATCGAGCATAGCGTTTATATCTGCATCACTAGGGTTCAGGGGCACCTCAAAATGGACCTGCCGTTCGTCATCAGGAATCTCCCCAAGCGAAGCAACCAAAGCACTAACTTCTTCAGCAGAGGGTCGCACTCTAAGGCCCAAACAGCCATCAGTAATGGGTGGATTCGACACGAAAAGGGTGAAGGCTTTGGGAGGAGGCAAGTTCCAGGCCGAGTACGCCACTGGAGCACCAACATTTGACACCTTGCCCCTGAGGATCATTTCAAGTTGGCTCACCAAGTCTGCAGAAGGAATTCTCCTATTGGTAACCCGAGTTGAGTCGGCTAGCCCTCGATACAGATAAGCTGGATAGGCCCTGTCTTTCAGTGGCTGAATATTCTTGAAAACAAAGTCAGTAACCACAGCTTCAGCAGTTAGACCCCTCTCTTTCAGCAGTCCAACTTCAGCTAGCAACACACCTGCCTCAGCTACCTCCTGATCTGTGGGAGACTCGGTCCAGCTTGGGGTGCGAACGTCCGGCTGTCTTCCCAACCGGTAGGGGAGAGAATTCCCATAATTCTCAACTATGAACCACTCTAGGCGCCATCCCTTAATACTGTCCTTGAGGGGGATCTCGAGATATTCAGTTTTCCTCCCTCGGCGCATCTCCAAGCTGGCACCCCCGACCAACTGATGTTGTCCCCCGGCCATCCCAGGGCGACAATGATACAAGTATTTCCATAAACCGAAATGTGGCAGCACGCCAAGAAAGGCTTCGCATAAGTGAACGAAAATGGAGATTTGCAGAATTGAATTGGGGTTCAAATGGGTCAAGTTAATATGGTAGAAATCAAGGAGGCCGCGGAAAAAGGGAGAGATGGGAAGGCCGAGGTCGCGGAGAAGAAAAGGGGCGTAAACAACGGACTCGTGGGTATCTTCTATCGGAACAGTAAACCCATGGCAAATCCGCCAAGAACAGAGTTCCCGCGGAGGAAGAACCCCGATGGATACGAGATGAAGAAGTTCAGTTTCAGAAATGACGGACATGTGGTTACCTGCGAAAGGCAACTGGCTGTTGGGGTCGATTGGAGGAATCACCACAGCAGACGAGCTCGCGGTCTTCCTCTTGGGTGCCATCTCGATTCTACCAGCGGGCAGAGTGGGAGGCGAATGGCAGAGAGGATTCAGAAGCGGGAAAACAAGAACTAGGGCATGGAAAGCAAAGGCGGCTAAAAGCGCAGCACTTATGGGATATTCTCGAGCGAGATACCGTTTCAAAAAGTGCCCAGTCATCACCCAGTGGTTATTTCCAAAACCCCAGCGAGCCACGTGGTCACCCGACAGTTATCTCCAGAACACCGGTGCGCCACCTCATCACTCGGCCATCGTCCTCAAAGCGGCTCGCGCGGCCTGCTATCACTCGGCGTTGCCTCCAAAACGCCGATTCAGTGTTCAGTCGCTCGGCATTACCTCTAAAATGCCGACGTCGCCTTCCAGTCGGTCGGCGTTGCCTCCAAAACGCCGATTTCGTGTTCAGTCGCTCGGCATTACCTCTAAAATGCTGGCGTCGCTTTCCAATCACTCGGCGTTGCCTCTAAAACGCTGATATAGTGTTCAATCGCTCGGCGTTGCCTCTAAAACGCCGACATCGCCTTTCAGTCGCTCGGTATTACCTCTAAAACGCTGACGTCTCCCTCTGGCATCATCTCAAGTCGCTCGGCATTACCTCTAAAAATGCCGACGTCGCTTTCCAATCACTCGGCGTTGCTTCTAAAACACTGATGCAGTCTTCAGTTGCTCGGTGTTACCTCTAAAACGCCGACACCGTCTACAAGTTACTCGGCGGCTATTTCTGGAAGCATCAGTTTGATCCCCAAGTTATTCATCTACTGTCTCAAAGGAATCAGTTTTACAAACAAGCAAGACGAGTTATCAAGGAGAAGCCAACACCATTCTTTCATTAAAAGGGAAGATAACAAACTTACAAATCAACTCTTTACGAGTTGATACTTCCCTATTATTACTACATTACATTACTACTACTACTACACTATGCTATACTACTCTACATTACTACTACATTATTCTAACTATACTATATTAATATCTAAAAGACCAGCGGCATCTAGCCACTGGCCCTGTTGCTGCTGCCGCCGCCGCCGCCCCTGGTGCTGCCCCTACTGCTGCCGCCCCGGTTGCTGCCCCTGCTGCCGCCGCCGTCACCGTCCTTGCTGTCACCGCCGTTGCCCCTGCCGCTGCCGCTGCCGTCACCGTCACCGTCGCCATCGTCGTCGTCGTCGCCGTCGTCGCCGTCGTCCTCGTCCTCGCCACCGCCGTCCGAGTCCTCCTCATCCGAGGAGTACTCCGACTCATCCGAGCCCTCGAGCTTGGAGCGCTCGACGGCCCGGATATACGTCCAGACCTCCGCCGCAAGCCCCTGGGAGTCGTCTGAGTCGTCAGACGACTCACGCAGGGGGACGGGAGCCGGAGACCCCTCAGACTCAGAGGAGAACTCCTCCTCTGAGTACTCCGAGTCACCAAACTCCTCCGATGGAGGAGTTGGCTCACGCTTGCGCTTGTTGTTCTTGCCCATGGTGGAAGCAGACGGGAGAGAAGAGAGGGAAGCAGCAGAGAACAGCGAAGAGATGTGAAAAAGCCAGAGAGGCAACGACGTTATTTATAGAAGGAGAAGGCAACCGCTCACCTCCAACCGCGGTCACTGAACAGTCGCAAAGCATTCAATAAAGCACTTCAACCCGTCTGAAGACACGTCAGGCGGCTGACGCCGTTTCACGCAACACTACACCCATTGGAACTCCAATCAACAGCGCGGAGGATATGATTACACCCGCCGTCACATCACATTACTACTCAGAAGCAGCCGGCTAAAACACTCAGCGTACCAAGCCGTCCCTTGCCCACACCCATTGGGGGGGGACGCCCAGGAATTATCAGTATATTTTTCAAAACGGTCACATCTGTGCAGGGCACGCAGTGAATACCTCAAGACAAAAATGAGATATCAGTAAGGATCAGAGGAAAGCCAAATATAGCCAGTGAAGTACAAAATATGGCCGACAGAAGAGATGTGAAGACTAGACAGAGAACATCCATCAAACGTCCAATCAGTCGCAGAGCAAATAAATTGCGCTACCTAGCAAGATATGGATGGATTGCGAACTCGGCTGCTAAAGACAAAATATATGCTGACCTCTGAAGCAAAATATTGATGACATAATGCTGACCTCCAAAGCATAATGCGAATAACTTCATGCCAATTTCTACAAGCAGAAAGGATAATTTTCAGCGAAGAGACACCAAAGAAAGACCTTCGAATGGATTATCCTCGAAAATCCATTTGAAGGTCGGGGGCTACACCCATTGGGTGCACCTCCGGTGCACCCCATGGATTACCATTCCAAGCCAAGATAGTGCCGACTTCTAAGGCGTGGGACAAGATTAAAAGGCCAGCCCTCAACCAAAACGCAGGAGCACAAATGGAAATAATTTCTGGGGAAGACCTTTGAGTAGATTATTTTCTAAAATCTACTCGAAGCTCGGGGGCTACACCCATTGGGTGCACCTCCGGTGCACCCAATGAAGTTCAGAATCCCACGAATTGAAATGCCGACTTCTAAGGCACAAGCACGAAACTAGGCTTCGGCCTACGAGTGATCAAAGCAGGAGAAGACAACAGGAGGTCATTTTCTTCAAATCACCTACAAGTTGGACCTGGGATCTTTGGGCTTATTACTTCTAAATTAACCCAAAGATCGGGGGCTTGTGGGGGATAGATATCCCCCGGGTCCACTAAAAGAGTAAAAGACCTCACGAAAAGCCCAAGGGCCCAATAAATCGTAAGGTCATTCTTTCGTGGGCCTGGGGAGAGACAACCAGCCAAGCAGAGCGACACGAAGCCGGATTGATGTAAGCCCGGACGACCCACGACGTCGAGCGAGTGACCACAACAGAGATCCGATTTTCCCGCGCTGGAGCCCCCATGCAACGGAGCCATGCGAGGATAAGTCGGCGAGGGTTACGCAGGGATAAACTCAAGAGGTTCACTATCTTTTAGCTACTTGTTGTTATCATATCCACATGTATTGCCCCACGGTCGAGTATATAAGGCCTAGGGGGCACCCCTTCAGAACGATCGACCCTATTTTACTTAGCCATCTACATCAACTCTCTGCACTCTCAATTCAGAGAGCTCTCTTGTAACCTCGTTCACCAAACATACTCACCAGGACGTAGGGTGTTACGCATCTCTAAGCGGCCCGAACCTGTAAACCTTGTCCACTGTCCTCGTGCAATCGGCACGAACCATTTTGCTACAGTTGTCGACACCGTCCTACTCCTAAAAACACCTCGAGGGGCAACCCCGGGTGTGCGGTCGGACCCAAAACACCGACAGTGGCTGCTGTCGATGGGTGCACCGGACAGTCCGGTGCGCCAGCCACGTCACCCAACTGTTAGGGTTCAGGCGCAGACGACCATTGGAGGCTTTGTCTTCTAGTGGCACCGGACAGACACTGTTCACTGTCCGGTGCGCCTCTGACGGCTGCTCTGACTTCTGTGCGCACTGTGCGTGCACGGTAGCGTTCGCAGGTGTCCGTTGCAGTCGACCGTTGCGCTGGTAGCCGTTGCTCCGCTTGGTGCACCGAACAGTCCGGTGAATTATAGCGGAGCGCGGCCACAGAAACCCGAAGGTGACAAGTTTGGAGTTGTACGGTCCTGGTGCACCGGACACTGTCCGATGCGTCAGACCAGGGCACTTTGGGTTTCTTTGCTCATTTGCTTTTGAACCCTAACTTTGATCTTTTATTGGTTTGTGTTGAACCTTTATGCACATGTGGAATATATAATCTAGAGCAAACTAGTTAGTCCAATTATTTATGTTGGGCATTCAACCACCAAAATTATTTATAGGAAAAGGTTAAACCCTATTTCCCTTTCAAAAGTCTTCTACATCTAGCATGATGTAGAAGTTTGTTACTATTTGGAGTATGTTATAATACAGAGCATGGGACTCTCCTTGCGTGATGAAATACAGAGGAGTTTGTTGTCCGGTCTTGCTTGTTTGTCTACTTGTTTGTTGGTTGCTTATATCCTTTTTATGAGAGGTCTTGTTCCCCCCTTATAGTTGAGGGAGCAGGTAGCCATAGTTACATAGAAAAACGATGGGCTAAGTATTTTCATGCATATGGGTCATAGGCCATCTCCTATAATTGTGAAGGCATATTGTTACTAGCATGTCTGCCCCCTAAGGCCCTGTCACTTCTAATCTAACCAAACTAGGGGTAGTTGGGTTTTTGCGGATGGGTGTCTAGAGCCTCTTCATGAAGAGGCATATCTAAGGAAACCATACGGGTGGTTGGCCTCGAAGTTGCTTCCCTCTTCTCATGTCATGCTCAGGGGCGCTTAACTACCTTATGCTTGTGATGAGGCCCATCATGGCCTAATGGTCCTTGTTGTCCTTTTGAAGAGTCAGGTGGCTGGGACATGGATGTCTTCAGTGTCCTTCGTACTGTATCTACCTCATTTGGTGCATGCCTAGTCATACACGTGCGCCAAGCAACCATAGGGCCATAAATACATTAGCCCTTCATGGAAAATCATGAGAGTCTTCAGATAGTGACACCAGAGAGCCTTATTAGGTTAGTATGACATATGATGATCTAGCTTAGAGCGACCGGGATTAGAGCCGACTTGGTCCGAGTGACTAGGCTGAGGCCGCTCAAGGCGACTAGGCCAGGGCTGATCTAGTCGAGATGACTAGGTTGGGGTAGAGATGGCAATGGGTAAAAACCCGCTGGGTATTACTTGCTCAAACCCATACCCGCGAGAAAAAAATACGCCCGCTAAAAAACCCATACTCATGACGGGTATAAAATTTTGCCCAAACCCATAACCATGCGGGTTTTGGGTACCCAACGGGTTTCCCATACCCACTAACATGAACATAAAAAATAATTCATCATGTAAATGACAATCAATACATTATAAGCTAGCATAAAAGGAACAAGTGATAACTAATTTTAGCTTAAAATTTGTTACATAAAGTTTATTTCAATTAGAACATATTCAATTAATAATATTATGAGACATATTTATAAGGAATGTTGATTTTAAGGCGGGCTTTAAAAACCCATGAGTTTGCGGGTATGAGTAGTGGAAGAACAAACCCATGCCCACGTATCCGTTTGGTTTCCATTTGAACCCATTAACAAACCCATGAGTAGAGAAATTGACCAAAACCCATACCCTAATAGAGTAAATACCCACCGGGTTTCGGGTAGCGGGTACCCATTGCCATCTTTAGGTTGGGGTTGCTCAAGGCGACCAATGTGGGGGATGAACTGGTCGGGATGACTAGATCGAGGTTGATCTGATCGGTGCTATGGTCGGAGTCGACATGGTCAAGGTGACTAGAGCTAGAGGCTATGGAGTATGGGCACGATAGTGTTAGGCGCTGTTAGCTTTCCTAACAAGTCCTAATGCATGGGGCTGTTTTGTGATGACATCTAGCAACCACCCTCATATATGAGTCGCCAAAGTGATGCCTTCATTCACATGTAAGGATATAATCTATGTTTCAGTCGTTCTTGCAAGCTCCACGCATGTTGTTACTGCAAGCTTGATGCTCGTCTCTAGACCAAACTAGGGGTATTTGGTTCCCTTGACTAAAGTTTAGTCTATTTCACATCGGATGTTTAAATATCAATTACGAGTATTAAATATAACCTAATTATAAAACTAACTACATAGATGAAGAATAAATGATGAGTCGAATTTATTAACCCTAATTAACTCATGTTTATCAAACGTTTATTGCAGTGATACGTAAGCAAATTATAGACTAATTAGGCTTAATAGACTCGTCTTACCATTTAGTCATTATATGTATAATTAATTTTATAGTTAGACTATTTATAATACTTTTAACTAATATTGGAACATTTGATGTAATAGAACTAAAATTTAGTACGTTATATCTAAACGGGCCATTAGCCACACTACACGATACACTTGTTTGGCTCAACGCCATCTAGAGTGAACATGTAGAGAGGTGAGCAAGGATGCCATCACGGATGAAAGCGGACGAAAAAATCCCTCTTGAGTTTCTGTTTTCGCATTTTTTGACCCAAACGGAACTGTGTCCTAAATAGTTTGGAATATAGATGGGAGCAGATTAAACGGGTGTACAAAATCAAACGAAAACACAAATATTAAGCTGAAACTCGTAATTTAATATAAACACACATGGTACTGATAGCTAACGGGTGACTGACTGGCAGAGGAACAACATAAAACAAATAGATACAGATAGGCAACACATCGTTGTTGTTTGCTTGCTAGTGGTGTATATAGTTATGATCAGTGTTGTTTGATACTTTAGGCCAATTGCTATTGAGAAGAGCCAATGGCTACGAGGGTTTAGATAACATATAAATGCTTATTGGTCTGATCTTGAACTTGTCAAATATAGGACAAATACAAGTTAAACCCGGCTAAAAACGAGTTCCATCTCGGTTTCCGTTCCGTTCCGATTTTTCTCGCAAATATGAAAACAAACGGGTTAAATATAGAAAACGATATGCCGAAACGAGATTTTACCCGTCCATTTTCAACCCTAAATACCATTAAACCCTTAACCATACCGAATCACATATGCTTATTCCTTTTCATATGGGATAAGCAAAATAGACTTGACTGTCTTTTATTAGCTTTGGTTAACAAGTTTGATTTATAGAGTGTTTGATTTCTTTAGCCACTCTTCTAAACTTTAGTTCCTAGAAATTTTATTTAGAAGACCTATTTTTATTTATCCTGTTTGATATTTCATGGACTAAAGTGACTAAAGTTTAGGAAGTGGAAACCAAACACACCCTTATTATGTCCGTATTAAGATGCAACTTGTGGAGACAAGTATGTAGTCAATCTTCATTATTGTCTTTCTCCTATAGGTACGTATGCAAATATATGGGATTCTCAAAGCGTCGAATCAAACATCAGTTACAAGTTACTATCGAGTTTCTATTTCAGCAAATTCCTTACCACCAAACATGGCAATTGTTTCTGATTGAGCACAAATCAGCTCATCCAAATCAAAATCTACAAGCCAAAGGGATTCTAAAATCATCTAAGTGATACTTAGGGTGTGTTTGGCATGGCTCTGCTCCACCCCAGAGCAGCTCTACTCTAAAACTCTGGGTGGAGCAGCTCTGCTCCATAGTTTAGATTGTTTCTCATAACTAGTGGCAATGGCGGGTAAATAACTCAAAACTCCATGACTAGGTTGCTTTTTTGGAGTTTTCAGAGCAGCAAAAGAGGTACTCCAAAAAATTGTACTACAGCTCCAAAAACTCCATAGAGTTTACAACTCTGGAGTTAGGGTGTTTGGCATGCTCTGGCCAGCTCCTCCTTGGAGTTTTGCTCTGGAGCCATGCCAAACAGGCCCTTATATATATATATATATATATATTTGTCTTAAAATAAGTGTCACAACAAGTTTTGTGTTGATTAAACTTTTTTTAAAGATCGACCAGGTTTACATAAAATATTAATAACATTTATCTCTCTAAAGAAATTTAAGAACATATTTAATTTATATATATTTTGTTAAATATAAAACATTTAATCCATAAACAAACAAGAACTGTATTTATTTTAAAATGGAGATGTTGGAGAAACGGAAATGGAGGACGTTTACAGAAAAGGAAGAAAAGGGAGGGGGGGACAAGAAATAGCGTCCACAGCCCACGGTCACGGTGGCACCAACCCACCAAGGCCAAGCCCGTGGCGTGGTCACTGGTCGGCTACCGCTTTGCAGCTGGCGCGCGGCTTTCACGAGCAGCTCCAGCGCAGGCTCAGCCCGCCCACGCGGCGTACCCGCGGACCGGCCCGCCCGCCGAAGCCCGAACCCGGCAAGGAAAAACTAACACCTCACGCCGTCGCATCTCACGGCCTGTCCCGATTCATTCGGATTTCCTTCCGCCTTCCGACAGCGGCTGTCTCGGCGACCCAACCCCAGCCTGACCCCACCTCCCGCCGCCGCCGCCGCCGCCGCCGCCGCGCCTTCGTCGTCAGGAGCAGGGTCCCGGTGGCTGCGTCTCTCTCCCCTGCCCCCCTGCTCCACACTCGGTTCACGCGTCGGCTCGCTACCGCAGGCCCTCGACTCGTACGCCCGTCCCCGGCGGCGATCCGGCCGGCACCGTAACCCTAGGACTCCGACGGAGCAGGTAGCTTACCGTCCTTCGTGTGGGGCCTCTCTTCCCTCCTCTCTGCTCCTTCTGTTGGATCAGGATTCGAGACGGGCGGTGCGTGTATCCGCGCTCGGTCGCCTGCTCGAGATCGTAGACCGAGGTGCGATGGATTAGATCTCTGAGATTGGAGGTGCGTGGGCTGATGGAAAGCTGGGGTGGAGCCGTTGCTCTGCGTGGATTTTGTTTTCTAGCTGCTGCCGGGATCACAGTGACGAGATCCTGCCATTTCATGTGCTTATTGTATCATGCCTCGAATCTTTGCATATGTCAGGCGCTTATAGCAACTCATTCTTATTTTAATGTGGTTTTCCATATTTTGTTTGTAGTTTTCCATCCTTTGTTTTGGCTAAGTAGTTTAACTATCCAACTAGCGGCTACCATGACGAGGGCAGCTCTACCTGTGCCAAATTTCAAGTGATATAATGATTTTGCATCTTGCTAATCCTACTCTATCATACTAGCAATCAGGCTATTGGAATCAGTATCTGGTTGCTTGTGTTTAACGTGCTGACATGATGTTGCATCTGGTAAATCCAATAAGATGACATGAATGGTCTTAGTCTTATGAAATCTTATGTAGTCTCATACGATCCAGTTGTTTTCAACATCTTACACAATCACATTCCATGATTACTCCCTGTGAATGGATCAGTTTATGTACTAACATAATGATTTGGAGTACATGAAAGGAGCTCCTGCAAATGTGTCTGCTCATATGTTACCATCCATATATTTTCTTTCACACAGCACGTGGAAAGATACTTCAAGTTTGCTGTAGTTCACTTCGGAGCGAACATTAATATTGTATATAGTCAATGCCCGTCGCACACACACTCATATTTAACACCCATAAAAATAAATTTAATATCAAAGTGAACATATGGTCCACATCAGATATTAAACTGATAAGAACAAATATTACACTTTATCTCACCCAAAAGGCCGAGAAAGGTATGAGTTGAAAAGAAGCCTGACCCTTTTTTATAGCCCACTCGATCGCTCGCCCTCCTTTAGCTAGCAAAGTGGTACTATATGGGAGCGCAGCGCTGCACGTGGCTTCCTGTCATGTTGGGCTTGAGTGATTTCTCACGGCCCATCTATGGTGTAATTGGTCTATTGATAGGCGATAAGAGAGGGAGAGGAATAGATCTACTCGCTTCACACGTGACGCACGACGCACAAAACTCGTGCTTTAAAAGAGTAAAGATATGCTCATGTACATAATATAATGGGGACTCGGCATTTACAGACGTCCCATTGTAGAACTACCTAGTTGTAACTTTGACCGCTCGTCATGGCAAAACCCATTTTAGTGCGCAAAAATGTGTTATGATCAATACAATTGTGAATTAGCTCTTCTTGACACAGTTTTTCTACTCAGTGTCTTTATTAGGTTGACAATACAAATTCTGATCTAGATATGTGGCATGCGCCTCAGTGTTAGACTTTTTATGCACTGCCTGGAATATTTAAAATGCAACTCCAATATTAGATATCGATGTACTCAAGTTTCATATATATCTGTGGTATTCACCAACGATGTACTTAGGTCTTTACATGTGTTTGCAATATTATACATCCATTTACATATCCTCCATATGTTTAAGATAATTGTGACCTTAATGTCATGTTATAGTGGTCAGTTTCTTAAATATACTGGTTCTCCAACAGTTTTTCACAAGTAACCAGTTACCAGTGGAATTCATCTGGTGAATGCAAAACTTTCTTATACTTGGCTCGCACTAATTCTGGGTTCCTGTACAGGAATGATGAGTCATGAACAGCAAATTGTCCCTCCTAGTAAGGGTTCTGTGAATGGATTCCCCCATAGAAAACTGGATAAGGAGGGCAGTGGAACGCAAAGTAGAATAAATTTGGTGAGGTCATCCTCTGGTGGTTTTACTAATTCAGGTAAACATCACACCCTATATTAAATGGCTTAATACTTGAACATTTATGAGTTATTGTTGAGAATGTTTCGTCATTAAGAAATGAGCTATTATTGATAATGTTTTCTGTTAATAAGAAAATGGCATCAAACTAGGGCATGGAAGCCATTCCAGGGACCGGCTAATCTATGTTCTAACACAACTTATTGGGCATCATGTGGACGTGCATGTGAATAACGGCTCTATAATCTCTGGAATTTTCCATGCAACAAACCCTGACAAAGACTTTGGTACTCCTCTATTTTTTTTTCTCAGTTCCTGACATAGCTTTTATGAATCCTTTACAGTTTTCTATTTGAGCACCGTTTTTGTGAATTGTATTGGCATATTCATTCAATACTTAACTTCAAGATTCTCCTACAGGCGTCGTCTTAAAAATGGCTCAGGTCATAAAGGATGGTTCTGCCAGAGGACAAAGATATCCTGCTGTTCTTGTAAAGAAACCTGAGACTATGATAATACCGGCAAGGGAGCTTGTACAAGTTTTTGCCAAGGTTTCTTTCTCCATTCCTTTTCTTCTTGTCTATGGTTTGCAAATTTTCATTTATTATTCCTTCCCTAATTATTATTTTGTTTGATTTCTGTGGGGTACTTCTGATGTGTTTATGGATTGAATTGACAAGGTGTCATGAATTATTATCCCATTTCTATGTCATTAAGTTAATTATGTAGTGACTATCCAATATGGATTGTCAGGACATAGAACTTGGCGGCGAGCTGCCAAAAGTTCCTGGCAATGACAAAAGGAAGGACTTGCTGATTGATTCTGCTATTACCCGCTATCATTATCTCGAAGAGAGGGAACTTGAGCGCTGGGCACCAGATGGAGGAGATTCAGAGTGTATTGAACTGGAGAAGTATGACCGGAAGGGAAATAGGTATTTGATGAGCTGAAGCAATATACGTTTTTTCTTCTTCCTTTAACTGCAACAACCAACCACCTTACTACCTTAGCCATAGATATGTAAGGTTGTGAATGTGAGATAAACAATCATCTCTGCCTATCGGCTTCTGTTAATTGTTTCATGGTCATAATTGTAAATTTAGTTCCATAACAGAACAGTGAAAAAGAGGTCCACGCATGACATATTGAACTATGAAAACATGGACTATGTAGATGATAATGCTGAACAATAATATGTGATTTTGTCAGTGTAGAGACACCTTTCATTTTTAGTGGTGTCCTATCACATCAATGGAAATAGTGTTGGAACATCTGAAACATTATTTCCTTTGGTTGTACAAGGCTTCATGATAATTAGTAAATATTAATCCATTCCATACATTTGCAGGAGCTGGGACCAGTTTGAAACCAATGCAGCATTATTTGGGGTAAAGAGTACTTTCAATGAAGAAATTTATACCACAAAGCTTGAGAGAGGTCCTCACATGAGAGAGCTTGAAAAGCATGCTTCGAGAATAGCTAGAGAAATAGAGGGAGAAGATACCAGAGATATTCACCTTGCAGAGGTAAGCTTAGGCTCATATTTCTATTTTTGGTCTCAGTGTTGCAAGTACAGTGAAGACTGAAGTGCATAAAAATATAGTATACAGGCACATTCTTAGTTTTAAAGATATGAAGTATTGAGATTATGTCTGTAGGAGAGAGGCTTATTCCTGGGTGATGACCTGGACCATGATGAAGAGATAAAATATTCAGCAGTGCGTAGAGACACCGATAACAGCAAGTACAAGCCACCATTTACTAAGGTCCCAAGCAGTACATGCCATGTTGATTCGTTTAACAGGACAGTCAATATTGATCCGAATGATTCACTGGCATGTTCATCAACAATGGTACAGACGTATAACTTTTTTATACTAATGTTGCTAATTAAGTACTCCATAAACTCTTCCAAGATATACTTTGACCGTTAACTTATCTTGCTTACAATACAATATGTTACCAATTACTACAAAGCTGATGTTTATTGCAACATTTGTGAAATAAGAATCTACCGATGCATCATCTTCTGTGCACTGAACATACATGTATTTTAAATAATTCATGGTCAAAGCACACTGTATTCTGACATTGGGCAGGTATTATATTAGGTGTTAGGCAGTCTCTATCGTGTAACTTTGCTGGTCAATTTATTTTTTCTGCAAGTTTGACTTGATATATTCTAAAAACATGGAATGTAAGAGTATAAGGTAATGTTGTTTCCTTGTTTCTTTTATCTTAAAGAAGCCTTGGGATGTGTTTGCCTTTTATCAACAATATTTCCAATCTATTCTATGAGAAACTTACAAGTCAAATTACATTTTCTTTTAAGAGCCATTTGTTTCGAGAGAGTAATTCTATGATCTGATTGACACACTATATTCATAAACAATAGCTATGCTAATGCAATATTTGGAAGCAAGACTTCTGCAATTTTCTTAGTTTGTTTCTTTGATGTTCAGGACAAAGAATCATCATCCCACATATTTGATGACACTGATGCATCTGCCACTATCCATACAAATAGCGTTAGCCAGCCAACATCTGATTATCTGTCAGATAGACCCTTGTCCAATGATGAAAACAGGTACAAAGTCCTCTTCACTTGGACTGTTCAGTCTTCAATTATGTGCATATAAGTTAATGTAAGATCTTAGTAGCTGATTTCAAGGCGGTCCCTGTTGGGAACCAGGGAATTTATCTCTCAAGAGGAGAGATTACATCAGAATTAGGGGGAGAGGGAGAACCCCTACCTGTGGCAGGCTTAACGGATTTTCTTCTCTGCTCAGCCCTGCCGATGGAGACCTCTATTTATAGCTATAATCCAGCCATATTTCTAAGGATAGCAACTAACTGATCTATTCCTATCTCTAGTGCTTATCTCCTTAACAGATTTATCCCTATCTCTAGTGCTTATCTCCTTAACAGATTTATTCCTATCTCTAGTGCTTATCTTGTTTAGCCCCTTTAGGTGCCGGCTGGGTTGGCTGAGCCTTCTCTGGCCTAGACCACGGCTGTAGGTCTTTGACTTTGAAGGCATCCACAACAGTCCCTATCTCATGTTACTTGCTGCAGGTGCTATTTCCCATGATAAGGTTTCTATTTATTGTTGACCTTCAGCTAGACTCGATCTAGCCAACCACATACCAATGTAACTTTATTTAATCTGAGCTTAAGCTCATTAGTGCTCTGCTTTCAAATGAAAGTCTACCCTGGCTTGCTTAGGACAAAATAATTTCTTATTTTTATGCTCTCAATTGCATCCAAGCTGTTTTAAGACCTTGGCATGTTCATACCCCTAACCCCTTGCTAACTCACCAGCAATGATTTTTTGGTGCTTGTTAATCCTTCCGGAAACCACCAGGTTTATACTTTTTATTTGAAGAAGGATAACATGTTTTAGAACATTTCAAAGCTACCCTTTCTGGGAAAAACGGTTCGATTTTATGCTAATAACTAATCCCAGTTTGTGTACACGTTTTTACCTTTATATAAATACATAAAAGTTCATAGCTGCTATGATATTAGTCTAACCAATTGCTCGAAGGCCTTTGCTCTTCATGCCCACTCTGATTTTTGGAGTCATGGTTTTCAATTATGCTTGCCTCTTTTGAAGTTTTTCCTGTTGTATCACTTATATCACTTAACTATTACAATCCTAATTGTAGTTTATTGATTTATGCTAACATCAAGTACGCTCTTTTGGGCTGGCCGTATGTTGTAGCCGGTATCCCTTGTGGCAGTTGAAACTGTACTTATTGAGTGTACTCCAGTTTTTACTGGTTGAACATGACATGTTTTTGAAGTAGGTCACTAGTAACATGTTAGAACAGATGACAGCATAATTGATGCACAAAACAAATTTGACATCTTGTTGTGCACCTTAGGTTGGACAGAAAGCTGAACAAAGAGAGTAATGAAAACATGGATAACAGAAAGTTGCAACATGAGGATAATGTAAGTTTATGTTACTTTGTTAAATATAGCTGTCAAAAAAATTCTTCACGCGCCTGAATTGAATTTGTTTTCTTTTTATTTAACAGTTACCTGATGGTGCCAGACCTCTTATTTCGGAAGGTGAGTATTAATTGTACGCATCAATTGGAAATTTGCTATACTTGTAGACTTGGTGGCTCATTTTCCATTTATCTTGATCATTTGGATGTATGTCAGCTCTCCTTTTCTTCGTTTAAGCATTGTTTCTTGGATCTCATTGTTGTTGTTTTGTCCTTTTTGCTATTTATCAATTGTATAAAGATAAGATTCTAAATGGATTGTTCCATTACGTACATTACATTTACAGATTGTACCTGTGCCAGCCTGCCAGATGTGGGTGTGTATGTCACATATGCACCTGAAGGTTACATATAAAATTTAAATAAAATTGGTTGTAGATGTTGAGAAACACATACAAACAGTCAATATGGTGTTTATCATGTGCTAACAAGTACAGCTTGTTTTCTCTTTTTGATTCTCAATGGCACTTCTATTTTATGTGCACCATTACATGTTTTTTTAACTTCGGGTTTGGGACATGTTGAACTAACTGTACTTAATCTTATGGTGGGGTTACCATTTCCCCGGGCTCTGACCAGTTTCCCTATTATTATGTTACACATCAGATGTGAATTTATAGGAATTGTTTTGTTTTGCTGCCTGGCATGCGTATTTCCATAGTTTTGAGCTTATTTATAGCTGCATCTTGATTTATTTGATTAAATTGCTTTGGACCTTCCTGCTGTTCTTTGGCTCTACAAAATTGCAACAGTTCAATAGCACAATATGTGATGCTATGCTACTTCTGCAGCGTTGGATGGGCGATCCTCAAGTTCACATGCATATGAACCGTCTTTTTCTGGTCAAGGATTCAAATCTCCAGAAACACCCGATTCGACAGTGCCTGTCAAGCATCCTTCTGCGATGGAACCTGTGACTTCCTCTCAAAGACCTGGCAGCTCAACATCGTCAACATCAGAGCGCATTGGTGCAAACTCAGCCGCGGGTGCTCCTGGCTTGTCACCAAGCTCTTCAATAGGATCTCTTACCGCTGAAAAATCGACTTTGAACCCTAATGCTAAGGTCTGACTGATATGAAGTTGTTTATGTCTTCTTTGATCACTTTTCATGATGAGTCTGCTAGTACCAAATCTTAAGTTAATATACACAACTTTTATGTATTTAATATCAACTTAAATAAGTTTTATTGGTAGGAACCTAAATTGGTTCATAGCTCTGTGTGATGAGAGGTAGTACATTGGCCCTTTTATGATTGCATGCTTATGAACGTGTCTATTTAGCTGTTTTTGCAATTTATACATAAATGATAGTTGTTTTTTCTAATCAGGAATTCAAGCTAAATCCTAATGCCAAGAGTTTCACTCCGTCAGCATCTCTGAGGCCACCACACCCTACATCATCTGATGCATCATATTACTATCCTAATAACATGCCGGCGATGCCACTTGGACCCGGTTTGCCTGTGGGCATGGGGGTGAGCATTTGTGTCACTGTTTCCTTTTCATGTTTGTTCTTTGAAATAGGTGGAACATGAAATAGGTGGAACATGATTTCAAAATAAATGCAGATGGTCAAATACTGGTCTCAGATGAATGAGTTAGTTCTCAGTAGACATCACTGAAGAGAGAACTAGTTTGCACTTTGCAGACAATATTTGTGTTGTTTTCTAACATAATTGTTATTGTTTTACTTTGAATGTGATGTTTGAACTGGTTCTTCTGGTTTCCTGAATTGTTTATGATATTAAGTAGAACCTGAAAGTTTTCTGACCAGTAGTAATATTGGTAAGATCACGATGTTGCAGACAGATATATTCCCTGAAACAAGTAGACTTTCATCTCTTGTTTTTTCGTGAAAGGATCTCATAATATGTTTGTACTCCAAACTGAAAGACTTTTTACTTTTTCTGTATATATTGCTTTAACTATGTATCTAGACCTAGTGTATATCTTTCTGCATAGCAAAATTTATGTATCTAGAAAAGCCAAAACATCTTATAATTTGGAATGGAGCATGGTTATTAAGGCGTCTGTTACAGTGTGTTTGGTTGGACGTATAAGGAAGGGTGGAAGGGGGCGGCCACATTTTCTATAGTGTTTGGATGGGAGTCACACGGGGGCGAGGTGAACACCGGAGCAATTTTTGGTGGTGGCGTGATCCCAAAAAATCGAGGGGACGATGTTGTGACGGAACCTCCCAAGTAATTAGGCCCACCTACAGTTGTCCTTGTCCAACAGACATCATACAACCCTGTAGATGTTCCTGAATCACTTGACAAGTTCGGTATCTTCTTTCTTACCTTTCCAGGAACGTTTCACCCGTCTTGCAGACATTACAGAACATCGGAGATATAGAAATGCGGAAGCGATTACATAAACTTACATTTATTTAGAAAGCAAGATCAAGTTATTTATTACAGACCAGAGTTATAAAACGAGTGCTGAGTAGTATTATTACAATACCAAGGGAGGCAAAAACTCCTCCCGATAGTTTTTATAAAAGTTCTATATGGAGGACCATGTCCTCCCGCAGCTTCACTCTTGTTTCTCTTCATTTGGAACCACCTTGGAGCAAAAGCAACAAAAATTTGTCGCTTCCTCACCTAAAAACAACGGGGGAATAAACCCTGGCGGTCCGGTTCAATTAAAGGGGTCGAGGGGTTTGCGGGGTACCTAAGGATACTAGAACAAGCAGCAGAGGGGCTTGAGCTAACCTGAATCGAGCTGGCCGCGGTGAGGTACTCTTCGCGGTGGCGGAAACCGAATTGGGGGAAGTGAGCGATTCTCCGGCTATGGGGGCTAATCGGAGACGGGAGTGGTGGCTATGGCTTCACGATGACATAGCGCAGCTGCCCCGGCCATCAATTTATAGAGGGCATCGACGGTGGCGCTCAATTTGGTCGAGCAGAGCTGGCGGCCGGAAACATGGAAGGATCATGGCGCAGTGAGTTCGTGTCCTCAGTCGTGGCGAGCTCACCAGCGACGATTTGATGGCTGTAAAGAGTCACGGCGACGCGACAGCGGTGTTCGGATAATTTATCAGCTTACCGTTTCAATAGCCGACTCGAATCCACGAGATCGGTAGTGATTTTCCGATCCAGGCAATTGTCGAGCGCTTGGGGAATATCGCGCTGCTAGCTTCGTCTTCACCCGATTCTTGGAATTCTTGATGACGCGCGGAA
Organism: Zea mays; assembly: GCF_902167145.1. NCBI lineage: Eukaryota > Viridiplantae > Streptophyta > Magnoliopsida > Poales > Poaceae > Zea > Zea mays. Next base: position 164,180,351 of record NC_050100.1, on the reverse strand, counting down.
CGACGACGACACAGGAGGGTGACGTATATAGAGCTGTACACGCAGCGTTTTACCGTGTCGAACGCGCGTGTGACGGACTTGATATCGACTGCGAGCAGTTTCGCGCGCACGACAACGCGACGGAGGTGAACTGAACAGGGAGCTTCGCGGCAGCACGCGCAGGAACAACGGAACGCTACGCGCGCGACGCAAAGGCGAGCAGAACGCGAACTGGGCAGAGTTGAGCCAGGGAGCTTCGACAAACGCGGGGCTCAAGCGGGATCGATGGCGCGACCATCCTGGCCGAGCAGGGAACTGCAGGGATGCACGACCAGCGAGCACGGTGAGGCGAGGACACAGATGCTTGCGACCTGGGCGAACTCGGCTGGGAAAAGAACACATGGCTGGATATTATCAGCAAGATCCGAGAGCGAGGGAACTTGACGCGTGCAGAGAAACAACACAGCATAGTGGTTCAGGGACCAATTCGAGCTGGAGCTGCGCGCGCCATGGGCGATAGCCGGGAGAGCTCGAGCAACTCCAGAAATGGATACACCCACCACATGCTGTCCGTGCACGAGCAAGCTGCGGCGGGCAGAGGCCATCGCCATGAGCGAGCAGGGCGCGCGACGCGCGGCGGCCATGGCGAGCCGACAGAGGGTGTCGCGAGCTGGAGAGAGAGATGGAGGGAGGGAGAGAGGAAACCGCGACCATGGACTAGGAAATAGGAGGGCGCCGAGCACCAGAGAGATGGGACGCGCCGGCCATGGAACAGGGGCAACGCCGGCGAGCTGAAGAGGGCGTGGTCCGTGCGGGAATCGGGCGCGCAGGAGCAAGCTTGGTTGGGCTGGAGCACGACGACCAGACGCTGTGAGAAGGAGACCGAGCTCGGCGTTGAGGACTGGGGCGAGCTGGAGGGAGCTCCGGCCGGCGTGGGAGCTGGAGGCTGAGCAGAGCAGCGACAACACGAAAAATCAGAGGAAGACGAACCCACCCGCGACTGGAGATGGAGGTTGCGGCTAGGAGCGCGGCATGGGGAAGCCGCCATGGAAAGGACCTCGGCTGGCTGGGATGGATGCCAGAGAGAGGAGAGAGCAGAGAGATAAGCACCAGAGAGAGGAGGCCGTGGGTGCGCAAGGATAAGAATGGCTGGAGAGAAGCCCGCGCGCGTGATTTGCCGCTCGGCTGGGCGCGAGATTTTTTACGAGCTGAGCGGCGCAGGAGATAAGCCAGACACGCACGGTAAGAAAAAAATATCAGCAAAAGAAAGAGAGAGCGATGAGAAGGATGCCAAGGAAGATGGCAACGACTTGCGGATGACGCTGGGACAGACTTCAGAAAAATCAAGGACCGGATAGAATCCAAGGCTCGTTGCGTGGAGAAGGTCTGGAACCTGCGCGCGGTGAAGAGAGGCATAAAGTACCACGCCATGACTAGTACTGATAAAAAAAATCGATGGGGATAAGGCTTTTGAAAGAAAATTGTAGTTTTTCCTCTTTTCATATAATTTGTTTCGAGGAGAACGAATTATAGATATAAATAAATCCAAGTTTTAGTATTAGGATTTGGAGGGATTAAACGAACTGGTTTAAAATAAGTTTCGGACTACGTATTTTATTTTCTGAATCACGAAATGGAAATTCAGAGGAATAACAGCTTAGACGGTTCTGCCCGAATCTCGTTTGGATAATTTTCGTGACTATTCCGGCCACGATATAAATAGACCAAATTGCAATGAGTTCGGCTTCGGTATTTTAATCTGCTCTGCGTGATTAGTCGAAACCAGATCCGCTAAGGCATACGCGATTTCGTCGCCAAAATAGCATGCAGACGGATAAGTTGGATCTTAACCTCGCGCACGATTTCTCTCAGACAACGCGTGATACAGATTATTTTGCCCCGAACACCTTAGTTGTCGAGTTCAAATTAATTTGTCCGGGATAAAATCATCCGAGTGAGTCGAGCTTCCGAATTTCGTATTCGCGCGAGCGATGAATTTTAAATAATCACCGGACGCACCGATTTTTAGAACGACGATGTTCCGAACATCACGAAAATTTAGGAAGAGCCCGGATGAATAAAAACAAGAACGACGTCGCACCCGCGACAGACGAAACAGATGCGATATTAAAATCGCAATAGGCGAAGATGTTTAAAAATTCATCATCCGTTTTATCCACTGATTACGTGCTTAAATCCGTACTCGCTGTCGAGCGGAATATAAACACCTGGGGTGTTACAGATGTCGCCCCCCACCTCATCATACTTTGTCCTCAAACCGAACACATCCTTAAGCGTATCCTAAGCATCGCGTAGGCGCTAAGGCACGCTCACAAGCCAAGGCGTCTACCTCGCCTTGCCCAGGTGCGTAAGGCGTCATCGGGCATCCTCGGGGTGTTGTCGGGGCGGCGGCGGCGGTGGTGTGGAGCCTCCTTCCCCGTCGGCGCGCGGGCTTGTTACCTCTTAGCTCAGGCAGCGCACGGGAGTGGAGCGGCTGCGTGCACGCGTGCTTCCTCTGCCCTCTCTGTCTCAGCACAGGCGGCACCAGTCAGAGGAGAAGGACGCAGGGGAGGGAGAGCTGCGGGGGAGGGAACGAAGAGGTGCTGCTGGCGCGGGGGAGGGAACGAAGAGATGCTGGCGGCGGGGGAGGAGAAGAAAGGCATGCTGTCGGCTGCAAGGAGACTTGATATTTTAACCTAAAACTGCTATTGGGCTAAACTGGTTATGGGCTTTTTTCTTTTCTTTTTTCTATTTCTCTCTTCTACTAGGCTGAAATGGGCCTACTAGGTTTGTGCTAGCTTGCCTATTAATTTTGAATTAGTGTTATATAAGTAATATTTGGTCTAATATTACTTATAATTAAGGCGTCGCCTCGCCTTACGCTTTACCGCCTAAAAGGTAAAAAGGGGGTCGGTCGCCTTATATCGTCTTACCGCCTTAATAACTATGGAATGGAGTACACTTGATTGTTATTGAGCATTAATGAAGTGTAAACTTTCGAGTCACATTCTTTTCAGAAGGTTTTACTTCATTAATCGAACCTTGTTTCTGAATGAGCATTATGTTAGTCACTGCATTTACATAAATTAAATTGCAGTTCCCACCGGCATATGGCGCCCAGCCTGTCATGTACAATACTCAACCTGGAGCATCACCGCACGGTTACATGCATCCTGCTGGTCCACAGGTGAGAAAAGCTTTACCTGTAGTGAAGTTGACTTCGCATTTTTACTTTTCAGTTAATCCCTGGATATCATGTATTAGTGAATTGTTAATCTGAAGGATTTCTATGCTTGTTCATTTTTTTGCACTATCTTGAATCCTCTAGTTTTTATTCAGATGGTCCCTTGAATTCTCTTGGGTTATCCATCTATATGATACTGTGTAGGACTGACCAGATAAATTTGATTTCAAATATACTCTTGAAATGCTGTGTTTTTAAGTTTTAATCCACCTCAAATTATAAGACGTTTTGATTTTTCTAGATACATAGATTGTGCACTTAGGCATACACTATGTCTAGGTACATAGTAAAAGCAATGCATCTAAAAAACCAAAAGTCTTATAATTTGGAATTTGGAAGTGAGGAAGTAGCATTTAGTGTTATGAACTTTGTTTGAGTAATACAACTTTATCCTTTGCAATGTTCTTTCTTCTATCTTATTAATATTTTGGTCCACAAATTACAATGCATTGCGATTAAGCAGGTTCACATATTTAATTTATTTGAGCACTTCTAATGAAGGGCAGACTTGGGGGGTGTTTGTTTGGGATTATAATCTGTCCAGATTGTATAATTCAACAAATTTTGATCTACAAATTATTAGTTCAAAATTTGTTGGATTATATAATCTAGATATATTATAATCCCAAACAACACCCCCTTAGTGTAGTGGTGAGAGCTGTCTCACTGAGTCACCAGGTCATGGGTTCGAAGCAGCCTCTCTGTATGTGTTGTCTGTAGACCTCACCCGTGTGGCAGTCTTCAGCACTGGGTCTGCCCTTTTTGAGTGCACTTCAATCTAGATTGAAACTTGCTTTGTAAATTGTTAATTTTGCTAACTTTACTTCATATGTGCAGTATGGGCAACAAATGACGATTGGGGGGCAGACTCGTCCAGTTTATTATTATGCGCCTGTAAGTTAAAAAAATGACTGTCTTATTTGCCTTTGTACATACCATGACATTGGACTATAACAATCAGAGCAATATAGTGAAATCCCTTTTCTTGATTTTGGTTGAAATATGTTTTTCAGGAGATGCAACAATACAGAGGAAGAAACTTTTAGATATACCATTCTGAACTGCTCTTAGATGGAAGTCGCTGCAATCCCCACAAGTGGGATTTTGACCAGCAAAAACCGCTATTACAATGGAAAAAACTGGTCCTGTTGTGTTGCTCGGATTGGTTGGACAAAAAAGCGCACCGACTTTGTGTTGCTCGGATTGCCTGGTCAAAATGCTCTTCATTGTCCTGTATCAGTGTTGCTCGGAAGCAGGTTCACTGGAATTTCATATTATTTTTGTCAGACTATTGATGTTGTAAATTGAATTGCGGGTCATCTGTTCGACCCGGAAATGACATTCATAAATGTGTGAGGTTGCCCCATGTAACATTTATGTGTTCCTTAACGTTGTTCTGATGTAAGATTTGGACGAAATGGATCAAATTGCTGACCTATCTGCTCGTTTATACCCAGCTGGAGTAGCAAGCATGGAGGGGACGTAGAGTCTTACTAGCGTTTGGGATGGAGACCTAAAAATTGTTAGGGCTTACGTTTATAATTTGCGAACCAGGGTGGTTATAAGATTGTTGCCATTATCGTGTAGTCACTGGATTGAAAGGTGTTGGTGGGCATTGACATCTGATGTGGTTCATGTGTTGGTAATGGACGGCGGTATTATAGGGAAGTAGGTAGTGTTTGGTTTACCATGGGTAATGGTATCGCAATGGAAGTTAAAAAGCGGTGGATTTCAAATCAATGAATACCATTGCATGTTTTGCTTGGTTGAGTTTTGTAATACTTTTTTATTCCAATACACTGTTTGTTTTGGAAACCAATGTAACGTAATGAAATTAAGAATGTGAGTTTTATATCATTTTTTGATTCCAATACACTTTTAATATAAGAAACAATTTAACATTATTTGTAAACATAAAAATTCAGTATTTACCACCATTCCCTTTGTGAACATTCAACAACATTCAAAACTCATAAAAATTCAGTTTTTACCACATTAAGAGCTAACATTGAACAAACCACATTGAAAGTTGCCGATAGATACAATGCCACATTCAATACCATTCGTGAACATTCAACAACATTCAACATCATAAAGTTTCAGCTTTTATCATCATTCAACAGCAACATATGAAGAACACTAAAGCTAAAAAGTTTGAGACCAACTAAACCAACAGTAACTTCCAAAGCTCCATCATTCAACAGCAAGACTAGCACCTTCACTTTGACCTCTCTCTCTCCTTGCTGCTTCATCTAGCAAAAATTAAACAATTAGCGAATTAAACCAATATCAAAACTAGCCATGTACATTTCTACAAACAAAATTCTAGTTACCACGTAGCATGTCGACAATGTATTCCCTCCTCAGTGGTTCTGGAAGTGCAAACAACATCCCCATTTGATCTGGCATCCTGACGAACACAACAGCTGCTTTGATAACTTCTGAGCCAGTAAATTCAAGTCTTCGGACCTCATTGATCGCCTTCTCTCTTAGCTTTTGTTGTGGATCCTCATCCCTTGCCTTCTCTTGGTTGGATGCCTGACGATCCATATCTTGCGACATTTTTCCAATTGACATGGTGGCAACCTTCAGATCACCACTCACTTCATTGAACACGTCAAGAAGCGGGTCACTTGATGCGGTCTTCATTCCTTTCCACTCTTTCTTTCGTTTCTTGGAGCTAGATGATGTTGAGTCAACAGAACGCCTCAGTGTCTCTACAGATGTCATATCCTCTCCAACCTCTTCATCATTAACATTTACACAAACTAACTCTTCTTCCAAGTTTTTAACAACATCTGTCATGTCTTCCGCACCTTCACCTATGGCCATGTCCTTGGAATATACCATTGAGAGTTCATCATAGTAAGGAAAGGAGACTCCATACAACCCTTTTGCATCTGGATTATTCTGTGAAAAAAACAAAGACACATCATCAACAGCAGATACAAGACTGACATAAATGTACAATTTAACCTACAATGTGTGTGTTCCAGCCAATGGCCGGAGCCTGCAACAAGAGCCTGACAAAGACGCTACCGAGGAAACTAACGAGCAGGCTCAAGAGGAACCCATGAAGACCGACAACGCAATAGATAGCTGTGACATAGCTGCAACAAGACCTCCTCACAGCCGCAAAAACGCTTCAGTTTCAACCAGTTGCCAGCTTGCATGCCACACTTGAGGTTTGACAATCTGCAAAGCTTCTCAAGGCAGGCTGAACCCACTCTAAACGGAGCAGCAGGCAATATGTACTGTACTGTACTACACTAAGTCAGCAACAGAAAAGTACCTTGCAATGTGTCTCATATTGTTGTTTCTCGCACTGAATCATCTTCTTGGTCGGATCCCATGTGAACCCACTCTTGTTCAACATCTGCTCCAAAGCAGAATACTTTGTCTTGAAGTATCTTAACCCTGGAATCGATATGAGGAGTTGCCGAAATTCTTGAATCAGGTAGCTTTTCAGTGAGGTGAGCTTCAAGTACTGAAGTGTAACCATTATTGAAACTCCCATCACTCCTCCACCTCGGATCCAAAGAAACATCAACCAATGCTTTGATCAGTTCATCATCTTCAACAGGGATCCACTTCCTTTTGTTTTCCCCCCTACCACGAACAGCAATAGAGCCCTCCGAAATGTTCATTCTGTATACAAATGGTGACAAGTTAGAAACACATATATAGTCAAAAATAGTAATACAACCATGAAAAGTACTTAAGCATCAAAAGTACCATGAAAAATAATCAATGAGAAGCCCTATAAGCATTATACATTCCCTGTGTAAGAGTGTCTCGAAAAGTACTCCACACATTTGTTGTGGAGATACCCATAATGAATTCTGGTTCTCCAACTTCTCCTTCGGGCATTTCAGAATTTACCACCGATTGTTCCTCACTTTCCATAGGGTCTCTAGACATTTTTTGCAAAATTAGATTGTGCAAAAGGGCACATGCCATTATTATACGACATTGCGTCTTTATAGGAAAAATATGAAGGGGATCTAAGAATTGCCCATCACCCTTTAAGCCTTCCAAAAGCCCTCTCTATGATATTTCTTGCTCGAGCATGACACATATTGAAATACTCCTCGGCACTATGTGGTGGATTTTGCACTGTCCAACCACCCAAATGGTACCGCTGACCTCGATAAGGTGATAGAAATCCATTGGCGTTTGTATAACCCGCGTCAACAAGATAATAACAACCTAAAAGGATATTTTCAAGTTAATATCCACACTTAAAACACTATACTAACAAACCAAATAGAAGTTATTGAAATAAAACTCGCCTTGAGGGACACGTAATCCGTTTGGCCTCGAGATAGCATCACGCAGCACACGACCGTCATGCGCTGAACCCTCCCAACCAGGCAGCATATAGATGAATTGCATATCGGGTGCACAACACCCAATACATTTGTCACAATGTCCGCTTTCCTCGACCTATATCTTCCTTTTAGATGTGTTGGCACAGTTACCTTGATAGCGGTTCCGTCTAATGCACCCAAACAATTCTACAAATATGTCATAAAAGAAATATCACTTCAATGCGTCTATTTATAGTTGAAGAAAAACTTTAAAGTTTTATGTATTTACCTTAAAGTTTTTCCAAGTATTATCTGTGCTATTCTCTGGTATTGGGTCAGAAGTCTTAAGAAGCAAATGTTGCAACTTTAGAACAACTAGAAGGCATAAGTTGAACTGCCTACTAACCGTCTCGCCGCTTCAAAAGAAAAACCTTCCAATTGTTCGGTTCTTCAAATGATGAGGCAACGTATACAAAAAATGAGCCACTATCTCCTCTACGGTCATATTGCGTGTGGCCTTTAGCCCACCAACATCTCTAAGCATCTCACACAAAATAAAGAAAGTTCTTCTATCCATATGAAGCTCACTAACACATTTTCTATCACTCTCACGAATGAGTTCATTTAAATTCTCCATCCTACGCTCTCTATTTCTTAACCTTCTTTCTATTCTCAGACATTTTCTTCTATATGCTAATCCCATGAGCAACCAAACATAATAGTACGTGACAAGGAGAGAACTCAAGATACCCCTAAATGCCATATTCCTTCGTCGAGTTCTTGAGGATAAATCTGGAGGTCAACGAATTATAACTTAGGATAGAAAGATATTATTCTGCACCATAGACACAAAAGTAAAGTTTGAATATGAAAATAAATAAACTGTCGAGGTTCTGTCCTACGATTCACTTCTCCCCTTCTCCTCTCGCATCAAACATTATCAGCATCGAGCATCAAACATTGGCTATTTTGAGGAAAATAGCCAATGTTTGACCATGCTGCTTGCATTTGTGCTTCACCTGAATGGAATGGTAAATTCCTGGGAACCTCTCGATCAATTCCCTTGTCAACCTTCCCTTGTTCCTCAGGAAAATAGATATTCGAAATTGCTCCAAACTACGATTCATGTCAGGGCAGCTGGATGCATTCAATAACTTACTAATTGTCAACTGTCCAGAGTTCCGATCACTAGAAACATGCATCGTAGATCTGCCATCACTGGAAATCCTCGATCTGCGTGGTTGCGAAAACCTGTCATCCTTGCCCAGTGCGCGGCCGCCTCACCCCGCACGCACACGGCACGCCCACACCACATTCCACTGCCCCGACTCACGCGCGCCTGCCATTGCTGTCCCGGCCACTTCGCTTTCTAGCTAGCTCTCTTGTCCCTTCCATCACTAGCTAGCCCGCCTATATCATCATTGCTGTTGGAGACTTGTTCTCAAATGCTATGAATTAAGAACAAGGCAACATAAAATGTTAAATGTTACTGTCCTTCGTCCATGAAGCATTATTCCTTTGAGGATAATGGATCTTGGACGAAGGTTGATGAGAGTATTATTACGAAGTTGAACCTTCGTAATAAACTTTCAATAAACATTGTAAGATAATGTGAAATAGAAGGTATAAGATGAATGGATAAATCACAGATGCATTATATTATATTTACTTAATATATTGAATCATTAAATACAATGATACCTATGCCTTGGCAAAGGTTGAATTCCGAGAGATGTGATTGCAAAATCCAGAATGCGTGAACAGTAACGGAATACTGTTCACTATTTATAGGCACAGGACGCAGCCTGTGAGGAATTACAAGTATGCCCCTTATAAAAACTTACAACATTGACTCAGACATTTATGGACTAAAAGGTCATTCTATCTTTAAGTCGGTTTGTAATGCCGAAGCTTTACGAAGAGGAACCTTCGGCTATCTTATACAAACAGCTTCATCCGAGGACCACTTCTTTCTATAAGACCTTCGACGACGAAGCATAGACCCAACAGTAGCCCCTTTCGCGGTGCTAGATCGTTTTTCGTAACGAGCTTGATCCGTGAAAAAAGTTTCTTAGGCTTCGGAGCGCCGAAGGTCTCAAAAACACCTTCCCTGAGCTCGTTGTCGAGAAACGATTCAATCTCCCTGCGCGTAGCGGCCCCACCTTGCAGAGTTACTGTTCGGTCACTGCGGTCCACCGTACAGCGAGTGCGAGCGGGTGTCCGCCTGGTGTAAAACTTCTGGCGCTTCGCCTTCTTACCTGCAGCACTATATAAACAGACGAGTAGGTGTGAAGTTACCACAGCATTTACTGCTATTTGCACTGTTTTGCTGCCAAAATTTTTAACCGTCGCCGAAGCTTATCTGTCGGAATCGAACGAAGCTCCATCTTGAAGCCTGCTTCGGAGGAAAAAAGTATTAAAGTTTCACAAGTTCATAGTTAAATGGCCAGAGTCCGTTCTACCGCCAGGGTTGAGCGTGAGGGGGACGAAACTGAAGCTTCGGAGACGGTTCCTATCTCCGAAGCAATGCGACGTTCCGGGCTGGTAACTACAGAAGAAAACCCTACTGCTGAAACAGAACAAACAACTGCCGTAGTAGAAGAAGAAGAAGAAAACACTGAAGAAACTGATCCTGAAGATGATTCTCATATTGCCGCGCCAAGCAAGCCCAGCCATTTGGACTTTGGCAAGTCAACTGTTTCCAAGGCTGACTTCCCCAAGATGGTGAAGTCGGGCTATTTTACTGAAAATGAGAAGAAGTTACTTCGCTTTGGGGGGGAAGAAACTACCCCGAAGCCAGAAAAGGATGAAATAGTCATTTTCAAGAGCTTCTTAAAGGCTGGATTAAGATTTCCTTTGAATAGGATAATTTCTGGCGTACTAGATCAATTTGGTATCTACTTTCACCAGCTGACTCCCAATGCGATTGTCAGGCTCAGCGTATACATCTGGGCTCTCCGAAGCCAGGCGATGGAACCATTTGCCGACAGCTTTTGTCGAGTTCATGAACTACATTACCAAACGAAAGCCAGAAAAGACGGATTGCATGAAAATTTTGGTTGCTATAACTTTGCTTATCGGAAAACCACGAAGTTTCCCGTGATTAGCTACCGAAGCAAATGGGCAGCAGGGTGGAAATCAGAGTGGTTTTACGTCAAGGTCGACGAAGATAAAGAGAAGCTGGTTCAGAGCCCTCTTGAACTAACTTTCGGAGAAACAAGACCTCGGTGCAAAATGACATTAGGTGGTCCAAGTTTGGCCGCGGTGAGCGAATTCAAGATTATTGCAGAACATATTGGAACTAGGGATCTAGTGCAAGAATTCCTATCCTTCAGGGTTTTTCCTACCTCAAAAGAATGGGAAATGCCGAAGCTACAGGGGGAGAAGAAAAAAGGGGAACTTGTACGGTTGCCCTACTACTACAAGTTCAAGAAATACTTTAAAAAACCTTGCCAAGAGTGGTTGGAAACAATTGAATTTATGTGTAATGAAATACTTGGCAACTACTCCAAAAAAGAAGATCAATTGATGACCGCGGCCTTCGGCACCCGTCCGAAGCGAAGACTAAACCGAGTGTTGGACGCCCTGGGCTTCGAATACCCTGATTACGAAAATCTGAACAAAGGCGCCGAAGGCCAAAAAAGGAAAAGGAAAGTTGAGGCCTCAAATGAAGATGAAAAAGAACTACCAAAAAAGAAATTTCCGAAGAAGAAGAAAGCGTCCCCTCCGAAGCGTAACATATCTGACGAAGAAGAAACCCCCGCATCACCCTCTGCCGCTGTCGTTGAAGAAATTCTGAAGGTAATGACTGAATCCTTACCTACGAAGCTAAGTCCACTGGGGCCAAATCTGACAAAGTTTTTTCAGAAGAACAAGGAGCCCGAAAAATCGATGAAAGAAATCAAAGCAAAGAGACAAAGGATTATCACTGTGACAGAGGTAATTGACAAGACCCCGCCAAGGGCTTCAGCCCAGAAAATACCAGCGGCTGCAGAGGGGACAGATATTGACATTGCACCTTCGGAGGCCGCAGCTGCCGAAGCTGCCTCAGCTGAAGATTTGAACCTGGAGAGCACAATTGAACACATTGATCAAATACTGCTAGACATGGCTGCAGAAGAAGCTACCACTGCCGCCGAAGAGGCCGTGACCGTAGCGTCGAAGAAAGGAAAAGAAACTGCTGATGAAGCTTCAGAAAACGAAACCTTCGTGTTCCAGAACTTAATTGGAGAACATCTATCAAAAGCTGAAATAGAAGAGCTTAGAGAGTATGCCAAATCCTGTGGATACAAGCCTGGGGCACTCCTCTTCGGAGGCGTTGATGATGAGAAATTAGAGTGCATTCGAGATCAAACAGGGGCCAAAGTTATCAGTACTCTGTCCAAGAGTATTGGATTCCCGAAGCTAGAAACAGACATCAGCCGCTACCGACGACAACATGTCGTTGGTAGTTTATTTTATTCCAACTTCAAGGTGAATAACTTGTCCCTTAACTTTTATTGTTTCTAATAGTAAAAAACATGTCTGACGAAGGTTGTTTTCGTGCAGAGCATGCTGTTGAGCAAAGCCTTACAAATGCAACAAGATCTCGAAGATAAAAAGCACGAAGTTATAATTGAAAATTTGGAAAGCAGAATAAAAGAGCAATCAGATGCTTTCGAGAAAAAGAACTTCGAGCTCCAGACAACCGAAGGTTTATTGGCAGAAGCCGAAGCAAAAATAACAGAACTGAACACGAAGCTTCTCCGGCAGTCTGAGCAGTTCGAACGAGAAAAACAAGATCTTAATGCAAAACTTGAAGCCGAAGCTCAACAAAATTCAGATTTGAGAAAACTACTGATAAATCTTCAAGAAAAGTGCTTAGAATTTAGCAACAAATGCATTCAACGATTAAGAAAGATTTTTTACTCAGTTGGAGCCAGCAGTGAAAAATTCACCCCCTCAGCTGAAGACCTACCGAAAACCTTCGAACATATTGAGGGGGAGATTGACGAGCTCGACGAAGTCATAGCTGGGCATGGTGATTTCTGTGCCTGGGTGGCTTCTCGAGGGACTGCTGCAGCCTTCCTGAAGGCTGGCTGTGATCATGGGAAGATTGTCAATAGGCCAAATTTCACTTTATCACCATCAATCCTAGATGACATCCCTGATATCGCCCGAAGTATCTCGAATCGATTTGTAAAAATGATATGGACAAAAGGTGGGCGAGAGAAGGCTGGAGACGAAGCTCGCAGCCACCTTGATCCAGTAAGAAACCATACCTTGTGCTTACCTTTTCCTGTAAACTTGATTTTGACTTCCGATGACCTTATTCGTGTAGGATGACGAAGCCGAAGCTGATGATCAAAAATAACGCCGAAGCCGAAGCTCCTTGGAGATTTAGATAGTAGACTGTAGACAATACTTGAAAAACTTTTGAGATAACTTTTGTAAATGTAGCCAAAACTTGCCTTTAATGAATTCTGTTCATACCTTGTTATATATCCTTATCCTTTCATTGATGTATGAGAAATGCTTTGATGTGGACGAAATTTTCTTTTGAGCCGAAGGCGAAAAAACACCTTCCCTTCTTTTCGTACGCAGCGAAGCATAGAAAACAACATTTTTCCTTTTTTCTTTGTGCACGAAGCTCTTTTTTCCCTTTCTTTTTTCTCTTTTTGCCGAAGCAACCATTTATGCGATGAAGATGATTATCCTACATATGCCTAGATGAATGTTTATGAATGCAAATGCTATGATGTAATGTGATGTGCAAATGAATGGCCAAACACGTATCCGAAGCCATATTCATAGCCATTATTTTCTTAAAAACAATCACACCTCAGCTCTGCATTCCCTTAGGAACGTCTTTGGAGCTTCTTCGCCTTTACTTTTGGCGGAATCAGCGTTGACTTTTCGCTGTAAGCTCTGCATTCCCTTAGGAACGACTTTGGAGCTTCTTCGCCTTTACTTTTGGCGGAATCAGCGTTGACTTTTCGCTGTAAGCTCTGCATTCCCTTAGGAACGACTTTGGAGCTTCTTCACCTTTACTTTTTGGCACTCGATGGTGCGTTCTCAGCCTTTACATTTACATTCCTTGGGGGATTTTGCTCTTATAGAACTAAAAAAGGAAATTACATGTGCTGGCCCCATTAAAAACCTTTCTCCCCCTTCGGAAAGGAAAAGGGTGCCATGAAAGAAAAATAAAAAATAAAAAATATGAAAAATTACATCGAGTTATACATAATATCGCCGAAGCTCATCCGCATTCCAAGACCTAGGAATGTCATTGCCGTCCATATCCTTCAATCTGTATGAACCGGGTCTTGACGAAGATGCTACTAAGAAAGGTCCGTCCCATTTCAACTGCAATTTGCCCACTATTTCTGGGTTGGCCACTCTCCGAAGCACCAAGTGCCCTGGCTCAATATTTTTTAGCCGAACCTTTCTATCCCGCCATTTGACTGTTTCGGCTTGATATTTATTGATATTCTCCACGGCCTGCAGTCTGATCCCTTCTAAAGCATCTTTTTCTATAGAATAAGCAGCTTCGGAATCTGATTCTGCCGAAGCTACTATCCTTATTGATCCGGTTTTAGCTTCCTCTGGAGTTATTGCTTCGTCACCGAATAACAACTTGAATGGAGTGAAGCCTGTAGACCTTGATGTTGTCGTGTTGTGGCTCCACACCACTTTGGTTAACTGATCTGGCCATTTTCCTCTGGGTTGATTGAAGATTAACTTCATTATTCCTGTCATTATAATGCCGTTGGCTCTTTCAACGAGTCCATTTGACTCCGGGTGCCTAACTGATGCAAAATGGATCTTCGTACCAATTTGGTCACAGAAATCCCTGAAAGCTTCGGAGTCAAACTGTGTCCCATTGTCCACAGTGATAGCTTTTGGTACCCCGAAACGACAAACAATATTCTGCCAGAAAAACTTTTGGACGGTAGCCGAAGTTATTGTGGCTAAAGGCTTCGCCTCAATCCATTTAGAAAAATATTCCACAGCTACTACAACATATCTCAGGTTCCCTTGGGCCGGTGGTAACGGACCTAACAAGTCAAGGCCCCACCTTTGCAATGGCCAAGTGGGTTGTATGAGCTGTGTTAAGGACGAAGGTTGTTTTTGATCTCTTGCACATTTCTGACAACCTTCACACTTTTGAACCAATTCTGCTACATCCGAAGCTGCCTTCGGCCAATAAAACCCTTGACGGAAAATTTTTCCAAGTAACGGCCTAGATCCGATGTGAGATCCACACAGGCCTGCATGTATTTCTTTCATTAACTCTATACCTTCGGTTCTGGATAAACATTTGAGCAGCGGAGCACAAACTCCATGTTTGTACAACTCCCCTTCTATCATGACATATGGACGAGCTCTTGCCTCTATCCTCTTGTTATAAGCTTCGTCATCTGAAAGGAATTTACCCTGAAGGTAAGAGATGATCTCGGTTCTCCAATCTTCGCTAAAAACAGGAGATATGTTAAGGACTGCTCTTTCAAGAAGTTCCACCGAAGGTGCTTTTATTGTTTCGAAGAACACATCCGAAGGTAGAGGCAGCCCCTGTGCTGCTGACTTAGCTAGCAAATCAGCATGCTCATTTTGTCCTCGAGGGATATTTTTGACAGAAAACCCTTCGAAGGAAGCTTCAACTCTTCGAACCATATCCAGATATTTTTCAAGCTTCGGATCCTTAGCCTTGCAACTCTTGTCAATATGACCCGAAACAACCTGGGAATCAGTTTTAAGTATGGCCCTTCTGATTCCCATTGCTTTTAACTTCCGAAGACCTAGAATCAATGCTTCGTACTCAGCAATGTTATTTGTGCAATTAAAATCAAGCTTTGCCGCATAACAAGTTTTGACTTTGGAAGGTGAAACCAACACAGCAGCCGCTCCTGCTCCGAAGGTTCCCCAAGATCCATCACAAAACACTGTCCAGGCTTCGTTGTCTTTATTCGTTTCCTCCTCTGAGCCCCTGGCGTCCAATCAGCAATAAAGTCTGCCAGCGCCTGTGACTGAATCGAAGATCTATGAACATATTCAATACAAAATTCATTGAGCTCTGCAGCCCATTTTCCAATCCTTCCAGTAGCTTCTCGGTTCCTCATAATATCCTTCAGAGGTTGTGATGAAGGAACAATTATGTTGTAAGCTTGGAAATAGTGCCGAAGTTTCCTGGAGGCCATCAAGACAGCATACAGTACCTTCTCCAACTCTGTATAATTTTTCTTTGATAAACTAAGAACCTCGGAAACAAAATATATTGGGGCCTGCCTTTTGACTTGACCATCAAGCTTCTCCTGGACAAGCGCTGCACTTACTGCTGAGTGCGAAGCTGCCACATATAATAATAAGGGAGCCCCTGGCATTGGTGGAGTCAATGTTGTTAGATCTATTAAATACTGTTTTAGCTCTTCAAAAGCCTTCTGCTGAATTGGTCCCCATTGAAAGACTTCTGCTGACTTCAGCACTTCGAAGAATGGTAAGTTTCTCTCTGCTGATCTGGATATGAATCTATTGAGAGATGCCAATCTTCCTGTCAATCTTTGAGCCCCCTTCTTTGTAGTTGGTGGCTCCATCCGAAGTATAGCTTCAATTTTACTTGGATTGGCTTCAATTCCCTTTGTTGAAACCAAGCATCCAAGAAATTTCCCCTTCTTCACTCCGAAGACGCATTTTTCTGGATTTAACTTTAAGCCAGCTTGCCTGAAACTGGCGAAGGTCTCCTGCAGATCAGCAATATGATTCTCCTGCTTCGTGCTTTTGACAATGATATCATCAACATAAGTTAGCACATTTCTGCCTATTTGAGATTGGAGAACCTTCGCAGTCATTCGGCTGAAACTTCCTCCAGCGTTTTTGAGCCCCTCAGGCATCCGAAGATAGCAATATGTGCCACTTGGAGTTATGAAGCTAGTCTTCGGCTCATCTTCCTTCTTCATCCAAATTTGGTGATAGCCTGAATAACAGTCTAACAGACTCATGAGCTCTGAAGAAGCTGCTGCATCAACTAAAGAGTCTATCCTTGGTAATGGGAATTCATCCTTCGGACAAGCCTTGTTAAGATCTGTAAAATCGATGCACATTCGCCACCTGCCATTGGCCTTTTTTACCATAACAGTGTTAGCTAGCCATTCTGGGTACTTCACTTCTCTGATAACTCCTGCACTAAGGAGTCTTTTGACTTCGTTGCGAGCACCTTCGGCCTTATCATCTGACATTTTCCGAAGCCTTTGCTTTCTGGGTCTGAAGGATGGATCGACATTGAGCGAGTGCTCAATAACATCTCTATTAACTCCGCAGAGATCATTGGCTGACCATGCAAAAACATCCTTGTTATTGAACAAAAACCTTATCAAGGTTTTCTCCTGCTCTTCGGATAACTGAGAGCCTAACAGCACCTTCTGCTCTGCTATGTCCTCACATAAGAGCATAGGCTTCGGCTGATCTGCTGAAGCTGCTTTCTCCCTTCTGAATTTGTACTGTTCACAAGCTTCAGCTCCATCTATGTTATGGATTGCTTTTGAGTCAGTCCAATTGCCTTCGGCCCTTCTTGCAGCTTCCTGACTTCCATGAATAGCAATGGGTCCCTGATCTGAAGGTATCTTCATGCAAAGATAGGCAGGATGAAGGATTGCTTCGAAGGCATTGAGGGTACCACGACCAATAATTGCATTGTAAGGGTATTCCATGTCAACAATGTCAAACACAACTTGCTCAGTTCTAGTGTTGTTGATGAACCCGAAGGTCACTGACATGGTGATCTTGCCCAGTGCTACAATCTGCCTTCCTCCGAAGCCACAGAGAGGATGTGTAGCATCATGAATCTTATCCTCTGGCTCTTGCATTTGTCTGAAGGCCTTAGCAAATATGATGTCAGCTGCACTGCCTGTGTCAACCAAGACATTGTGGACCAGAAATCCTTTGATAACACAAGAGATAACCATGGCATCGTTGTGTGGGTAATCTTTGAGCTGAAGGTCCTCTTGGGAAAAGGTAATAGGAATGTGAGACCATCTTGACTTGATGAAGGGTCCTTGCACCCCAACGTGCTGTACCCTTCTCTGTGCTTCCTTCTTCTGTTTCTTGTTAGCTGGCTCTGAGGACGAGCCACCTGTGATCGGGAGCACCAGCTTCGGGTCCGAAGCAGCTCCAGCTTGGTCGTTGAACGAAGCCATCAGCTCAAAAAGTGGAAGTGAGTTCACCGGAGGTGGGCGCCAATGTTGGAGACTTGTTCTCAAATGCTATGAATTAAGAACAAGGCAACATAAAATGTTAAATGTTACTGTCCTTCGTCCATGAAGCATTATTCCTTTGAGGATAATGGATCTTGGACGAAGGTTGATGAGAGTATTATTACGAAGTTGAACCTTCGTAATAAACTTTCAATAAACATTGTAAGATAATGTGAAATAGAAGGTATAAGATGAATGGATAAATCACAGATGCATTATATTATATTTACTTAATATATTGAATCATTAAATACAATGATACCTATGCCTTGGCAAAGGTTGAATTCCGAGAGATGTGATTGCAAAATCCAGAATGCGTGAACAGTAACGGAATACTGTTCACTATTTATAGGCACAGGACGCAGCCTGTGAGGAATTACAAGTATGCCCCTTATAAAAACTTACAACATTGACTCAGACATTTATGGACTAAAAGGTCATTCTATCTTTAAGTCGGTTTGTAATGCCGAAGCTTTACGAAGAGGAACCTTCGGCTATCTTATACAAACAGCTTCATCCGAGGACCACTTCTTTCTATAAGACCTTCGGCGACGAAGCATAGACCCAACAATTGCCCTGCGCCGCACGCTGCTGTGCTCTTCTCGACTACGCGCCAACAATGGAGAGACGACAGAAATACTCCGATGAACTGGATCTAGAACTCCGACGAGCAGTCTATCGCGTAGTCCACTAGTTCGAGATTTGGGGGATTTGTTACCTGGACGGCGGCGAAGACTTGGCGCTCGCTGCTGGCGTTCGAGGAGGAGGGAGGCCTGGTGGCGGCGCGACACTGGCGTCCGAGGAGGAGAGGAGAGCTTTCAGCTGAATCCGGCACTGGCGCGGCACTGGCCTGGTGCCGACCCGGACGATTGATTACGACTAGGGTTGGAGGGTTTGAGTTTTGTATACGGCGGTATCCCATTCCAATGTATGTGATTTCAATAGAACCCATAACAAACACATGTAACGTTATTTGATACCTGAAGCGTCCCCAATCCTCTGGGACTCAAATGTGATACAATTACTAGTCCCAGGAGGCTAGTAAACACATTTATACATCAGATGATTCTAGATCTGCTTAAACGAGACAAACCTATAAAGGTGGCGATCAACTTTAAGAGTTGGTCCACAACTCGGGTCATATCATCAGAGTGGGGCTGAAGCAGCCCGATATACACAGTGAAGCAATTCAGCGGTCCAACAGCCACAGGCAAGGTTGGGAACAGTCGTAACTCTTACCCGATCTCCTTTTTCTGAAAAACAACAAATAAGCAAGGGTGAGTACAAACGTACTCAGCAGCCCACCTTCACCCGCGGAATGGGGAAATCAGATATAATGCATGGAATATGTGGAGCTCAGAATATTTTGCAGAAACAACAGTATTTTATGCAGGGTTGTTTTGAGAAACATTTTGTACTTTTGCAAAGCGCATCCTCTCCAAAAGGAGCAGGAAGTTTTTCAGTATTATAACAAAATCCCCTGGACTAAACCATCCAGGTATCTCAGCAGTTTCCCACTGGTTTTCATTTCCAAAAACAGCTACTGTACTTCCCGTCCACCATAGCTCACGGTTCAACAGCCAGACCTTTTAAAAACCACTTTTCAAAAGCATATCTTTTTTTGGAAAACAAAACATTAATTGCCATACCATACCAGACTCGTCCATTCCTGTGGACACAGACTATTCGAATAGGTTTTCAAACTCTGCGCAGAGGTGTACACTTTACCCACTAGTCCGGCTCTGCGATCTCATAGCTAGTGAGACCCGAATTCGAATCTCTTTCTTTCCTCGCACGTCCTAACCTTAACGGTTATACCGGAAGGAGTCAGGCCACCGCCATGTCCAAACCGGACAAAACATTCCCCCTCCTTATCCTTCCGGTGCTCTCCAGCCTTCATAACCCTGGGGTTGGATCGTACGAGTTTGGATTGAGTGACTGCCCACACAGTCTCGAGTGGTTGTACTTATCATGAGTACAGGTAGTGAAAGATGACAAACCGGTCCTTATACGATGGGACAATCCTTCTGCTCATGCCTAAACCAGCAGAGCCATCACCTTAGGCCCTCCCCTAAACCAGGGAGTCCCTGATTATCCCACTCACAAGGTGATAAGGGTGAAAACCCTTCATCATACACATTTTTAAAAGCATTTTCTTTTGAAAACTCACACCTTTTCTCAAATCATTTGTAACAAATATATTAAGGATTGATTGCGGCAAGCGGCTTAGGTGGCCATAATAACTTATCTCAAAATCATATCATGCATAAAATAACAGGCTGAGGGTTGTGGTTGAAAAACATAGGTAATTTATGCATCAAAGGGATACAATGAGCTTGTCGTGCTTATTCGACGAAGGGGGAAGGAGAGCTCGCGGAACTGGCTTCTGGCTCCACCGCCTAGCGTAGACTTGCAGATCTGGCCTCCACGAGATGGCACGAACGCTCCGATAACTATGCAACATGAACAAGCAAACATACAAACCAGCAAGTATACCGACAAATATTTAGTATAGTGGTCAGAAAAGCGATATATGGATGGGTAGAGTCTTGAGTAGAATCTATGTCATGTGGTGTTGTGATATTACTGGTGGTGGAGCGGAGGTGCTTACCAAGAGGGTGGACTGGAGGCAAAGCGACACTATGCGTGTAGCCGGCAGAGCGGATTAACTGAGTGGGTGGGGTGTTTGCCTTGGCTGAGGGTGTTGAGTGTGTGTGGAGAGGGAGAGGGTAGCTGGGTGTATGTGGTGTAGCACAGTGAAGTTCACTGTTGGTGAGAATAGTGACGAATGAATCGTCTGACTTAGTATGAACAGGAGAGTTATAGGCAGAATATGGAACAAGAGTATTTTGGGAGTTTTTGGAATATGGACCATGCTTAAGGGATGACATGGTTGGATAGGGAATAGTTTGATAAGAATTTAGAAACAAGAATTATTGGAATCGGAGTTTGGAAGCCTGGTTCGAAGGAATCTTAAAGTTAAGCGTGCTCAACTTGGAGAAACTTGGGATGGGTGACCAGTGGGAAGTTCCCACTGGAAGGAAAATCACAGTCACCGGAGTTCGTATGACTGGAATATGGGTCTGGTTGGTCTTAGGTGGACTGGACAGTATGATGTATGAGTAGTTGAAATTTGGGGTGATCGGCTAATCGATGAATAGTAACGATGAATAGTGACGACAAAAAAGTTACTATAGATATCATCGATGAGCAGTAATGATGATAAATAGTAACGATGATGAATAGTAACAATGAATAGTAACGATGGTGAATAGCGTATGAACGAACGATGAATAGGAACTATGAACGAACGATGAACGGTGAATAGGAACTATGAACGAACGAACGATCGGAATTTCGGCAGCATAATGGCAGGACAAAGATTATCTGGAAGAACGATGAATAGGGACTATGAACGAACGATGAACGATGAATAACAACTATGAACGAACGATGAACGATCGAATGATCGAACGAACGAACGATCGGAATTTCGGCAGCATAACGGTAGGAAAAAGATTATTTGGACGAACGAACGGACGAACGATCGAACGATCAGACGAATAGACGAACGAACCATGAACGATCGGATGAACGATCGAACGATCGGTCGAACGAACGAACAAACTAAGAACAGGGGACGAACGATCGAAGAACGATCGAACGATCCTTGTGCTAGTGTGTGCTTGTGTGGAACATGGAGTGGGTGTGTGTGGGGGGGAAGAGAGTTTCCATGAAATGGCTTGGGGTGGGATGAGAGGAGGCCCTTGCCCCTCTATTTATAGCCATGGTGGGGGGATTAGGGGGAGGGATGAGAGGATTAGTGGGAGGATGAGAGGATTAGTGGGAGATTAGCATGGATTTGTCTTATATGAGTGTAATTAGCTTATAGAGCTCACCGTATGACACCAGAGGCATACATATACGTATGAGCATGAGAAAAGTTATGAAGAAAATATTTGTAGGGACTTGAAAAATGATTATGAAGGTATTTCTTAGGAAGAAAATACTTGGAGATATATTGGTGGAATATTTGGGCAATATTTCTGGAAAGAACTTGAAGGGGATTACTCGGGAAATATCTAGGCAGTATTTCTGGAAAGAATTTGAGGGGGATCACTGGAGAAACATTTGTAGGATATTTGAGGAGGATTTTGGAGAGAATATAGACCACTATATTTTATTTGTTGATATCAACTCGCAAACAAACATTTTGAAACGAAATTTGAAATTCATTTTGAATTTAGAGCGAGTTTGAGAAAATTCCAAGATTTGAATTTTTGGGATGCTACAATACCCGAAGGAATCCTATACCGTTACATTACATCGAACCAAACACGTCACCATAACAAACACATGTAACATTATTTGATACCCGAAGGAATCCTATACCGTTACATTACATCGAACCAAACACGTCATAAGATCTTAGAGCAACTATAACAGGCTAGATAAAATCCTAGCTAAATTTAGAGTTTACAGGGCTATTAAAAAAAGACAAGTTAATAATGGACGGGTGTATCCAACAAACTCTTCAAATATAGATGATAGGTGGTACAAATTTGAACAACCCAACATTCTACTATTGCGCGTACCCTCTAGACGTTGGGATCGCAGGGCTATCTCCACGCCGCCGTCGCGGACGAGTCCCCACACGTTGATGAATTTATGTGATAGTGAACCTCATTGAACTCATCACACTTAAACTGACCATTACGAATAGTCTGAAAATTGCAGCACAATTATGTTTCAGTTTGCACTTACAGATTACAATATTGCTGATCGGTTTTAGTTTCTTGATAATTTACATTAACACAAAAGAGTAGCACATGCATTCTTTGGCTGATGTTTTAACTCCTACAAAAAAATCATGCGCTGAAAGGGAAATATGCTTACACCTTTTCCTAATTAATTTTGGTGGTTGAATTGCCCAACACAAATTATTGGACTAACTAGTTTGCTCTAGATTATAAGTTTTACAGGTGCCAAAGGTTCACAACAAACCAATAAAAAGACCAAGAGAGGGTTCAAATAAAGAGAGCAAAAGACAACCGAAGTGTGCCCTGGTCTGGCGCACCGGACAGTGTCTGGTGCACCAGGGAATTCCAGTCTGAACTTGCCACCTTCGGGAATTCTGGGAGCCACTCCGCTATAATTCACCGGACTGTCCGGTGTGCCAGTGGAGCAACGGCTACTTCGCGCCAACGGTCGTCTGCAGAGAGCAGTTAATGTGCTACAGTGCGCGCAGAAGTCAGAGCAGAGCCAGAAGGCACACCAGACAGTGAACAGTGACTGTCCGGTGCACCACCGGACTGTCCGGTGGCCCAGCTGTCAGAAGCTCCAATGGTCAGAACCCAACGGCCGGGTGACGTGGCTGGCGCATCGGACAGTGTCCGGTGCGCCATGCGACAGCAGCCTCCACCAACGGCTCCTTTGGTGGTTGGGGGTATAAATACCCCCAACCACCCACCATTCATGGCATCCAAGTTTTCAGCCTTCACACCTCATACAAGAGCTATAACATTCAATACAAGACACAAACAAGATATCAAATCCTCTCCCAAGTCCAAAGATCATTCCAATCAAATAGTGACTAGTGCGAGAGACAATTGTGTTCTTTTGAGCTCTTGCGCTTGGATTGCTTTTCTTCTTCATTCTTTCTTGATTCCAACTTAATTGTAACCAAGGCAAGAGATACCAATTGTGTGGTGGTCCTTGTGGGGACTTAGTGTCCCGTTTGATTGAGAAGAGAAGCTCACTCGGTCTAAGTGACCGTTTGAGAGAGGGAAAGGGTTGAAAGAGACACGGTCTTTGTGACCACCTCAATGGGGAGTAGGTTTGCAAGAACCGAACCTCGGTAAAACAAATCACCGTGTCATCCACCTTATTTGCTTGTGATTTGTTTTTCGCCCTCTCTTTCGGACTCATTTATATTTCTAATGCTAACCCCGGCTTGTAGTTGCGCTTAAAGTTTGTAAATTTCAGATTCGCCCTATTCACCCCCCTCTAGGCGACTTTCAATTGGTATCAGAGCCTGATACTTCATTAGAGCCTAACCGCTCGAAGTGATGTCGGGAGATCACGGAAAGAAGGAGATGGTGACTGGCGAGAAGCCCGCCACAAGCCACGGGAAGGCTCCATCAAGGGAGCCCGACAACAAAAAGAAGGAGGGATCCCCTTCACGCATTAGGACGCACAAGAGTGGCGAGAAAAAGAAGAAAATGAAGAAAGTGGTCTACTACGAGACCGACTCTTCATCGCCCTCTACATCGGGATCCGACGCCGCGTCCATCACTTCTAAGCGCCAAGAGCGCAAGAAGTATAGTAAGATCCCCCTACGCTACCCTCGCATTCCTAGACATACTCCATTACTTTCGGTCCCATTAGGCAAACCACCGACTTTTGACGGTGAAGATTATTCTAGGTGGAGTGATATGATGAGATATCACCTAACCTCACTCCACAAAAGCATATGGGATATTGTTGAGTTTGGAGTACAGGTACCATCCGTAGGGGATGAAGATTATGATGAGGACGAGGTGGCCCAAATCGAGCACTTCAACTCTCAAGCGACTACTATACTCCTCACCTCTCTAAGTCGAGAGGAGTATAATAAAGTGCAAGGGTTGAAGAGCGCCAAAGATATTTGGGATGTACTCAAGACCGCACACGAAGGAGATGAGATGACCAAAATCACCAAGCGGGAAACGATCGATGGGGAGCTCGGTCGCTTTATGCTCAACCAAGGAGAAGATCCTCAAGCCATGTACAACCGGCTAAAAACCTTGGTAAACCAAGTGCGCAACCTCGAAAGCTCCAAGTGGGATGACCATGAAATGGTCAAGGTTATTCTAAGATCACTTGTATTTCTTAATCCTACTCAAGTACAATTAATTTATAGTGATCCTAGATATAAGCTAATGTCCCCCGAGGAAGTTATAGGAAAATTTGTGAGCTTTGAATTGATGATCAAAGGCTCCAAGAAGATCATCGAGCAAGGCACCACCTCAACACCCGAGGTGCAACCCGTCGCCTTCAAGGCAATGGAGGAGAAGAAAGAAGACTCTACACCTAGTAGGGTACCCATCGATGCCTCCAAGCTCGACAATGAGGAGATGACGCTCATCATCAAGAGCTTTCGCCAAATCCTCAAGCAAAGGAGGGGGAAAGACCACAAGTCCCGCTCCAAGAAAGTTTGCTACAAATGTGGTAAGCCCGGTCATTTTATCGCTAAATGCCCTTTGTCTAGTGATAGTGACAGGGATAACGACAAGAAGGTAAAGAGGAGAGAAAAGAAGAGGTACTACAAGAAGAAGGGCGGCGATGCCCATGTTTGCCGGGAGTGGGACTCCGACGAGAGCTCCACCGACTCCTCCTCCGACGAGGACGCCACAAACATCGCCGTCACCAAAGGCCTCCTCTTCCCCAACGTCGGCCACAAGTGCCTCATGGCAAAGGACGACAAGAAGAAGAAGGTAAAATCTAGATCCTCCACTAAGTATGCAACATCTAGTGATGAGACTAGCTCTAGTGATGATGAGGATGATTTATTGACGCTTTTTGCCAATCTTAACATGCAACAAAAGGAGAAATTAAATGAATTGATTAGTGCTATTCATGAGAAGGATGAACTCTTGGATAGCCAAGAGGACCTCCTTATTAAGGAAAATAAAAAGCATGTTAAGACTAAAAATGCTTATGCTCTGGAAGTAGAAAAATGTGAAAAATTGTCTAGTGAGCTAATCACTTGCCATGATATTATTTCCAACCTTAGAAATGAAAATGCCAAACTAATTGCTAAGGTTGAAAAGTCAAATATTTGTGATGATTCAATTGACAATCTTAGAAATGATAATGCTAGTTCAATTGCTAAGATTGAAAAATTGAATGCCTCTCTTGCTAGCCTTAGAAATGAGAATGAAACATTAATTGCTAAGGCTAGGGAATTATATGTTTGCAATGTTTCTATTTCCAATCTTAGATATGAGAATGACATTTTACATGCTAAGATTGTTGAACTAAATTCTTGCAAACCCTCTACATCTACCATTGAGCATGTTACTATTTGCACTAGATATAGAGATGTTAACATTAATGCTATTCATGATCACATTGCTATGATTAAACAACAAAATGATCATATAGCAAAATTAGACGCTAAAATTGCCGAGCATGAGTTAGAAAATGAAAAATTTAAATTTGCTCGTAGTATGCTCTATAGTGGGAGACACCCTGGCATTAAGGATGACATTGGCTTCCAATAGGGAGGCAATGTCAAACTCAATGCCCCTCCTAAAAGATTATCTAACTTTGTTAAGGGCAAGGCTCCCATACCTTAGGATAACGAGGGTTACATTTTGTACCCTGCCGGTTATCCCGAGCATAAAATTAGGAGAATTCATTCTAGTAAGTCTCACTCTGGCTCTATTCATGCTTTTATGTATAAGAGTGAGGCATCTAGTTCTAGGCAATCAACACGTGCTAAATTGCCTAAGAAGAAAACTCCTATTGCATCAAAAGAACATAACATTTCATTTAAGACTTTTGATGCTTCCTATGTACTAACTAACAAATCAGGCAAAGTAGTTGCCAAATATGTTGGGGGCAAACACAAGGGGTCAAAGACTTGTGTTTGGGTACCCAAGGTGCTTGTTTCTAATGTCAAAGGACCCAAGACCGTTTGGGTACCTAAGAACAAGGCCTAAAATTGTTTTGTAGGTTTATGCATCCGAGGGCTCAAGTTGGATCATCGATAGCGGGTGCACAAACCACATGACAGGGGAGAAGAAGATGCTCTCCTCCTACGAGAAAAACCAAGATCCCCAACGAACTATCACATTCGGGGATGGAAATCAAGGTTTGGTCAAAGGATTGGGTAAAATTGCTATATCTCCTGACCACTCTATTTCCAATGTTTTTCTTGTAGATTCTTTAGATTACAATTTGCTTTCTGTTTCTCAATTATGCAAAATGGGCTACAACTGTCTTTTTACAGATATAGGTGTTACTGTCTTTAGAAGAAGTGATGATTCAATAGCATTCAAGGGAGTATTAGAGGGTCAGCTATACGTAGTAGATTTTGATAGAGCTGAACTCGACACTTGCTTAATTGCTAAGACTAACATGAGTTGGCTCTGGCCCCGCCGACTAGCTCATGTTGGGATGAAGAATCTTCATAAGCTTGTAAAGGGAGAACACATTTTGGGACTAACCAATGTTCATTTTGAGAAAGACAGGGTTTGTAGCGCATGTCAAGCAGGAAAGCAAGTTGGTGTTCATCATCCACACAAGAACATCATGACGACCGACAGGCTGCTTGAGCTACTTCACATGGACCTATTTGGCCCGATAGCTTACATAAGCATTGGCGGGAGTAAGTATTGTCTTGTAATTGTGGATGATTATTCTCGCTTCACTTGGGTGTTCTTTTTGCAGGAAAAATCACAAACCCAAGAGAAATTAAAGGGATTCTTAAGACGGGCTCAAAATGAGTTCGGCTTAAGGATCAAAAAGATCAGAAGCAACTGAGAGCACCTAGAGGGGGGGGGTGAATAGGTGATCCTGTAAAAACTTCAAACTTAAGCCACAAAAACTTGTTAAGTGTTAGCACGATTATTGCCAAGTGGCTAAGGTGAAGTCTCAACAAAACACAGTACCACAAGAGAATCAAGCACAGAGTGACACAGTGGTTTTATCCCGTGGTTCGGCCAAGACCAACGCTTGCCTACTCCACGTTGTGGCGTCCCAACGGACGAGGGTTGCAATCAACCCCTCTCAAGCGGTCCAAAGACCCACTTGAATACCACGGTGTTTTGTTTTCCTTTCACTATCCCGTTTGCAAGGAATCTCCACAAATTGGAGTCTCTTGCCCTTACAAGTATATGATCACAAATGAAACACAGAGTAAGGGAGGGAAGCAACACACACAAATCCACAGCAAAAGCGCACACACACGGCCAAGAATCGAGCTCACAAGACTATCTCAGAGTTCTCACTTAGAACAGAGCTCGAATCACTTAGAAACACAAACGAATGCGCAGAGACTTAGTGTGGATGATCAAGAATGCTCAAAGGTTGCTTGTGTATCTCCTCCATGCGCCTAGGGGCTCCTTTTATAGCCCCAAGGCAGCTAGGAGCCGTTGAGAGCAAATCCGGAAGGCCATCCTTGCCTTCTGTCGTCGGGGGCACCGGACAGTCCGGTGCACACCGGACACTGTCCGGTGCCCGATTTGTTTCCTTAAACGGCGAAGACGACCGTTGCAGACCGTTGGCAGATCTGGCGCTGTTGGCGCACCGGACATGTCCGGTGCACACCGGACAGTCCGGTGCCGTCTTCCGACCGTTGGCTCGGCCACGTGTCCCGCGCGGATTGCGCGGCCGACCGTTGGCCCTGGCCGACCGTTGGCTCACCGGACAGTCCGGTGCACACCGGACAGTCCGGTGAATTTTAGCCGTACGCCACCGGCCAATTTCCCGAGAGCGGCCAGTTCGAGTCGCGCTAGCCTGGCGCACCGGACACTGTCCGGTGCACACCGGACAGTCCGGTGCTCCAGACCGAGCTGGGTCTTGGCAGCACACAGCCAAGTCCCTTCTCTATTCTTCTTCTTTCTGTTTCTAACACTTAGACAAATATATTAGTACTTAAAACCAATGTACTAAGGCTTAGAAACATACCTTTACTTCATGATTTTCACCTTGTTCATCCATGTACATAAATTCACATTTAGGCCCTTGTGTTTGCACTCAATCACCAAAATACTTAGAAATGGCCCAAGGGCACATTTCCCTTTCAATCTCCCCCTTTTTGGTGATTTATGCCAACACAACATAAAGCAAGTGGAACAAGTGCAAAATCACTTCAAATAAAAACTCAAATTGGTTTTGATTCAATTTTGGCATATATGGATCATCCTTTGCCACCACTTGGTTTGTTTTTGCAAATCAAACTCAAATCTCTATCTCTAAGTCAAACACACATGTTGAAGTATAAAGAGAGTCATTCCAAAAGAGATTGATCAAAGATTTCAAAAACTCCCCCTATTTCCCATAATCAATACTTCTCCCCACAAGAAGCCAAATATTGACAAGAGAGACAACATAAGAATTTTGACAAACCAAAAATTCTATTCTATTATTTTCAAAATCTCTCAAGTGGTAGCTGATCCATTTATTGCTTTGGCCTTTATTTTCTCCCCCTTTGGCATCAAGCACCAAAACGGGATCAATCTTGGCCTTTTAACCCCATTGCCTCACCAAAGTCTTCAATTAAGAGCAAATGGCAATAAGATTTCATGAGATGAACTTGGAATTAGTTACCCTCTCATCGGAGTGCAGTGGAAGTCTTTCATGGTCCAAGTCCACCTTTTCCCTTTCAATCCTCCTTCGAGACTAAATCAAGCAAACTCAAGCAAATGGTTAGTCTCAAAGGGTCAAGTTGTAACACATCTCCCCCTAAACATGTGCATCACTTTGCAACGGACTTGTGAGGTCCAGGGAGTGTTGGTACAACTTGAGCACCACAATAAGCAGCAAAATGCAGAATGAACCTGATCAAATGCATAAACACATGTATGCTACAATTCAATCCAAGTTCCGCGAATCTAAGACATTTAGCTCACTACGCAGCCTGCAAAAGGTCTTCTCATCTAGAGGCTTGGTAAAGATATCGGCTAGCTGGTTCTCGGTGCTAACATGAAACACTTCGATATCTCCCTTTTGCTGGTGGTCTCTCAAAAAGTGATGCCGGATGTCTATGTGCTTTGTGCGGCTGTGTTCAACAGGATTTTCCGCCATGCGGATAGCACTCTCATTGTCACATAGGAGTGGGACTTTGCTCAGATTGTAGCCAAAGTCCCTGAGGGTTTGCCTCATCCAAAGTAGTTGCGCGCAACACTGTCCTGCGGCAACATACTCGGCCTCAGCGGTGGATAGGGCAACGGAGGTTTGTTTCTTAGAGTTCCATGACACCAGGGACCTTCCTAAGAATTGGCACGTCCCCGATGTACTCTTCCTATCGACCTTACATCCAGCATAGTCGGAGTCTGAGTATCCAACTAAGTCAAAGGTAGACCCCTTTGGATACCAGAGTCCGAAGCAAGGCGTAGCAACTAAATATCTAAGAATTCGCTTCACCGCCACTAAGTGACATTCCTTAGGATCGGATTGAAATCTAGCACACATGCACACGCTAAGCATAATATCCGGTCTACTAGCACATAAGTAAAGCAAAGAACCTATCATTGACCGGTATGCTTTTTGATCAACGGACTTACCTCCTTTGTTGAGGTCGGTGTGTCCGTCTGTCCCCATTGGCGTCTTTGCGGGCTTGGCGTCCTTCATCCCAAACCGCTTTAGCAGATCTTGCGTGTACTTCGTTTGGGAGATGAAGGTGCCATCCTTGAGTTGCTTCACTTGGAACCCAAGGAAGTAGTTCAACTCGCCCATCATCGACATCTCGAATTTCTGCGTCATCACCCTGCTAAACTCTTCACAAGACTTTTGGTTAGTAGAACCAAATATTATGTCATCGACATAAATTTGGCACACAAACAAATCACCATTACAAGTCTTAGTAAAAAGAGTTGGATCGGCTTTCCCAACCTTGAAAGCATTAGCAATTAAGAAATCTCTAAGGCATTCATACCATGCTCTTGGGGCTTGCTTAAGTCCATAGAGCGCCTTAGAGAGCTTACACACATGGTCGGGGTACCGTTCATCCTCGAAGCCAGGGGGTTGCTCCACGTACACCTCCTCCTTGATTGGCCCGTTGAGGAAAGCGCTCTTCACATCCATTTGAAACAACCTGAAAGAATGGTGAGCGGCATATGCTAGCAAGATACGAATTGATTCTAGCCTAGCCACAGGAGCAAAAGTCTCCTCGAAATCCAAACCTGCGACTTGGGCATAACCTTTTGCCACAAGTCGAGCCTTGTTTCTCGTCACCACCCCGTGCTCGTCCTGTTTGTTGCGGAACACCCACTTGGTTCCCACAACATTTTGCTTCGGACGAGGCACCAGTGTCCAAACTTCATTGCGCTTGAAATTGTTTAACTCCTCTTGCATGGCCAACACCCAGTCCGGATCTAGCAAGGCCTCTTCTACCCTGAAAGGCTCAATAGAAGAGACAAAGGAGTAATGCTCACAAAAATTAACTAATCGAGATCGAGTAGTTACTCCCTTGCTAATGTCACCCAGAATTTGGTCGACGGGATGATCCCTTTGAATCATCGCTCGAACTTGGGTTGGAGGTGCCGGTTGCACTTCTTCCTCCATCACTTGATTATCTTGTGCTCCCCCTTGATCAAGCGCCTCCACTTGAGGTACCTGTTCGTCATCTTTGGTTGGGGGATGCACCATAGTTGAGGAAGAAGGTTGATCTCGTTCATCTTGTTCCTGTGGCCGTACTTCTCCAATCGCCATGGTCCGTATAGCGGCCGTCGGAACATCTTCTTCATCTACATCATCACAATCAACAACTTGCTCTCTTGGAGAGCCATTAGTCTCATCAAATACAACGTCGCTAGAGACTTCAACCAAACCCGATGATTTGTTGAAGACTCTATACGCCTTTGTATTTGAGTCATAACCTAACAAAAACCCTTCTACAGCTTTGGGAGCAAACTTAGAATTTCTACCTTTCTTCACTAGAATGTAGCACTTGCTCCCAAATACACGAAAGTAAGATACATTGGGTTTGTTACCGGTTAGAAGCTCATACGACGTCTTCTTGAGTAGGCGATGAAGGTAGACCCTGTTGATGGCATGGCAAGCAGTGTTCACGGCTTCCGTCCAAAAGCACTCGGGGGTCTTGAACTCTCCTAGCATCGTCCTCGCCATGTCAATGAGCGTCCTGTTCTTCCTCTCTACCACACCATTTTGCTGTGGTGTGTAGGGAGCGGAGAACTCGTGCTTGATCCCTTCCTCTTCAAGGAACTCCTCCACTTGAAGGTTCTTGAACTCGGACCCGTTGTCGCTTCTTATCTTTTTCACTTTGAGCTCAAACTCATTTTGAGCCCTCCTGAGGAAGCGCTTGAGGGTCCCTTGGGTTTCAGACTTATCCTGCAAAAAGAACACCCAAGTGAAGCGGGAAAAGTCATCAACAATAACTAGACCATACTTACTTCCCCCTATGCTTAGATAGGCGACGGGTCCGAAGAGATCCATATGCAGCAGCTCCAGGGGTCTTGAAGTGGTCATCACATTCTTGCTGTGATGCGCTCCTCCCACCTGTTTCCCTGCTTGACAAGCTGCACAAGGTCTATCTTTTTCGAAATGAACATTGGTTAGACCTATCACATGTTCTCCCTTTAGAAGCTTGTGGAGGTTCTTCATCCCCACATGTGCTAAGCGGCGATGCCACAGCCAGCCCATGCAAGTCTTAGCCATTAAGCATGCATCTAGACCGGCCTCTTCTTTTGCAAAATCAACTAAATAAAGTTTGCCGTCTAATACACCCTTAAAAGCTAGTGAACCATCACTTCTTCTAAAGACAGACACATCTACATTTGTAAATAAACAATTATATCCCATTTGACATAATTGACTGACAGATAGCAAATTATATCCAAGACTCTCCACTAAGAATACATTTGATATAGAATGCTCATTAGAAATTGCAATTTTACCTAGCCCTTTTACCTTGCCTTGATTCCCATCACCGAATATAATTGAATCTTGGGAATCCTTATTTTTGACGTAGGAGGTGAACATCTTCTTCTCCCCCGTCATATGGTTTGTGCATCCGCTGTCAATAATCCAGCTTGAACCCCCGGATGCATAAACCTGCAAGGCAAATTTAGGCTTGGGTCTTAGGTACCCAACTCATGTTGGGTCCTGCAAGGTTAGCACAAATATCCTTAGGGACCCAAATGCAAGTTTTGTCTCCCTTGCATTTTGCCCCTAACTTCCTAGCAACAATTTTCTTATCCTTTCTACAAATAGCAAAGGAAGCATTTAAAGCATAATAAATTGTGGAAGGTTCATTTGCTATTTTCCTAGGAGCATGAATAACATTCCTTCTAGGCACATGATGAATAGCATTTCTTTTAGGAACAACATTTTTCCTAGTAACATTTCTATCATACACATAAGAGGAACTAGGAGCAAACATGGTATGAGAATCATAAACATATGAATCATAAGCATCATGACTTACATTTCTAGTTTGTCTTCTATCATGATACAAAAATGCATAGTTCCTTTTAGCACTAGTAGCCATAGGGGCCTTCCCTTTCTCCTTGGCGGGAATGGGAGCCTTATGGCTTGTTAAGTTCTTAGCTTCTCTCTTGAAGCCAAGTCCATCCTTAATTGAGGGGTGTCTACCAATTGTATAGGCATCCCTTGCAAATTTTAGCTTATCGAAATCATTCTTGCTAGTCTTAAGTTGAGCATTAAGACTAGCCAGTTCATCATTAAGCTTGGAAATTGAAACTAGGTGTTCACTACAAGCATTAATGTCAAAGTCTTTACACCTAGTACAAATTTCAACATGTTCTACACAAGAATTGGATTTGTTTGCTACTTCTAATTTAGCATTTAAATCATTGTTGACACCTTTCAAAGTAGAAATGGTTTCATGACAAGTAGATAGTTCAAAAGAAAGCATTTCATTTCTCTTAACTTCTAAAGCATAGGATTTTTGTGCCTCAACAAATTTATCATGCTCTTCATACAACAAATCCTCTTGCTTTTCTAAAAGTATATTCTTTTCATTCAAGGCATCAATTAATTCATTAATTTTGTCTATCTTAGATCTATCTAAGCCCTTGAACAAACATGAATAATCTACTTCATCCTCATCACTAGATTCGTCCTCACTTGAAGAAGCATAGGTAGAGTTGCGAGTACATACCTTCTTCTCTCTTGCCATAAGGCATGTGTGACGCTCGTTGGGGAAGAGGGTTGATTTGTTGAAGGCGGTGGCGGCGAGTCCTTCATTGTCGGAGTCGGACGAGGAGCAATCCGAGTCCCACTCCTTGCCTAGATGCGCCTCGCCCTTTGCCTTCTTGTAATGCTTCTTCTTTTCCCTCTTGTTCCCCTTTTCCTGGTCACTATCATTATCAGGACAGTTAGCAATAAAATGACCAAGCTTACCGCATTTGAAGCATGATCGCTTCCCCTTGGTCTTAGTCTTGCTCGGCTGTCCATTGCGACCCTTTAGCACCGTCTTGAATCTCTTGATAATGAGGGCCATTTCTTCATCGTTGAGTCCAGCCGCCTCAATTTGTGCCACCTTGCTAGGTAGCGCCTCCTTGCTTCGTGTTGCCTTGAGAGCGAGAGGTTGCGGCTCGTTGATCGGACCATTCAAGGCGTCGTCCACATATCTCGCCTCCTTGATCATCATTCGCCCGCTAACAAATTTCCCAAGAACTTCTTCGGGCGACATCTTGGTGTACCTGGGATTTTCACGTATATTGTTCACCAAGTGAGGATCAAGAACGGTAAATGACCTTAGCATTAGGCGGACGACGTCGTGGTCCGTCCATCGCGTGCTCCCGTAGCTTCTTATCTTGTTGATAAGGGTCTTGAGCCGATTGTATGTTTGCGTTGGCTCCTCGCCCCTTATCATTGCGAACCGTCCAAGCTCGCCCTCCACCAACTCCATCTTGGTGAGTAAGGTGACGTCGTTCCCCTCATGAGAAATCTTGAGGGTGTCCCAGATTTGCTTGGCGTTATCCAAGCCGCTCACCTTATGGTATTCATTCCTGCACAAGGAAGCTAGAAGAACAGTAGTAGCTTGTGCATTCTTATGAATTTGTTCATTAATGAACATGGGACTATCCGAACTATCAAAATGCATTCCACTCTCTACAATCTCCCATATACTAGGATGGAGAGAGAATAGGTGACTACGCATTTTGTGGCTCCAAAATCCGTAGTCCTCTCCATCAAAGTGTGGGGGCTTGCCGAGTGGAATGGAGAGCAAATGAGAATGTGAACTTTGCGGAATACGAGAGTAATCAAAAGAAAAGTTCGAATTAACCGGTTTTCTTTTCTCGTAGTCGTTGTGGTCCTCGTCCTTTTGGGAAGAAGTAGACTCGTCGCTGTCGTAGTAGACGATCTCCTTGATGCGCCTGGTCTTCTTCTTCTTCCCTTCCTTCCGTCTTTGGCCCGAGCCGGAGTCGGTAGGCTTATCGTCCTTCGGCTCGTTGACGAAGGATTCCTTCTCTTTGTCGTTGATCACTATACCCTTCCCCTTAGGATCCATCTCTTCGGGCGGTTAGTCCCTTTGTGAAGAGAACGGCTCTGATACCAATTGAGAGCACCTAGAGGGGGGGGGTGAATAGGTGATCCTGTAAAAACTTCAAACTTAAGCCACAAAAACTTGTTAAGTGTTAGCACGATTATTGCCAAGTGGCTAAGGTGAAGTCTCAACAAAACACAGTACCACAAGAGAATCAAGCACAGAGTGACACAGTGGTTTTATCCCGTGGTTCGGCCAAGACCAACGCTTGCCTACTCCACGTTGTGGCGTCCCAACGGACGAGGGTTGCAATCAACCCCTCTCAAGCGGTCCAAAGACCCACTTGAATACCACGGTGTTTTGTTTTCCTTTCACTATCCCGTTTGCAAGGAATCTCCACAAATTGGAGTCTCTTGCCCTTACAAGTATATGATCACAAATGAAACACAGAGTAAGGGAGGGAAGCAACACACACAAATCCACAGCAAAAGCGCACACACACGGCCAAGAATCGAGCTCACAAGACTATCTCAGAGTTCTCACTTAGAACAGAGCTCGAATCACTTAGAAACACAAACGAATGCGCAGAGACTTAGTGTGGATGATCAAGAATGCTCAAAGGTTGCTTGTGTATCTCCTCCATGCGCCTAGGGGCTCCTTTTATAGCCCCAAGGCAGCTAGGAGCCGTTGAGAGCAAATCCGGAAGGCCATCCTTGCCTTCTGTCGTCGGGGGCACCGGACAGTCCGGTGCACACCGGACACTGTCCGGTGCCCGATTTGTTTCCTTAAACGGCGAAGACGACCGTTGCAGACCGTTGGCAGATCTGGCGCTGTTGGCGCACCGGACATGTCCGGTGCACACCGGACAGTCCGGTGCCGTCTTCCGACCGTTGGCTCGGCCACGTGTCCCGCGCGGATTGCGCGGCCGACCGTTGGCCCTGGCCGACCGTTGGCTCACCGGACAGTCCGGTGCACACCGGACAGTCCGGTGAATTTTAGCCGTACGCCACCGGCCAATTTCCCGAGAGCGGCCAGTTCGAGTCGCGCTAGCCTGGCGCACCGGACACTGTCCGGTGCACACCGGACAGTCCGGTGCTCCAGACCGAGCTGGGTCTTGGCAGCACACAGCCAAGTCCCTTCTCTATTCTTCTTCTTTCTGTTTCTAACACTTAGACAAATATATTAGTACTTAAAACCAATGTACTAAGGCTTAGAAACATACCTTTACTTCATGATTTTCACCTTGTTCATCCATGTACATAAATTCACATTTAGGCCCTTGTGTTTGCACTCAATCACCAAAATACTTAGAAATGGCCCAAGGGCACATTTCCCTTTCAGCAACAACGGGACGGAGTTCAAGAACTCTCAAATCGAAGGCTTCCTTGAGGAGGAGGGCATCAAGCATGAGTTCTCTTCTCCCTACACGCCACAACAAAATGGTGTAGTGGAGAGGAAGAATAGAACTCTATTGGACATGGCAAGGACCATGCTTGATGAATACAAGACTTAGGAACGGTTTTGGGCCGAGGCGGTCAACACCGCTTGCTACGCCATCAACCGGTTATATCTTCACCGAATCCTCAGTAAGACATCTTATGAACTCCTAACCGGTAAAAAGCCCAATGTTTCATATTTTAGAGTCTTTGGTAGCAAATGCTTTATTCTTGTTAAAAGAGGTAGAAAATCTAAATTTGCTCCTAAGGCTGTAGAAGGCTTTTTACTAGGATATGATTCAAACACAAGGGCATATAGAGTCTTTAACAAGTCCACTGGACTAGTTGAAGTTTCTTGTGACATTGTGTTTGATGAGACTAACGGCTCTCAAGTAGAGCAAGTTGATCTTGATGAGCTAGATGATGAAGAGGCTCCATGCGTCGTGCTAAGGAACATGTCCATTGGGGATGTGTGTCCTAAGGAATCCGAAGAGCCTCCACATGCACAAGATCAACCATCTTCCTCAATGCAAGCATCTCCACCAACTCAAGATGAGGATCAAGCTCAAGATGATGATGAAGATCAAGAGGAGCCACCTCAAGAGGAGGACAATTATCAAGGGGGAGATGCTAATGATCAAGACAAGGAAGATGATGAGGGTCCAAGACCGCCACACCCAAGAGTCCACCATGCAATCCAACGAGATCACCCCGTGAACACCATCCTCGGCGACATTCATAAGGGGGTAACCACTCGATCTCGTGTTGCTCATTTTTGTGAACATTACTCCTTTGTTTCCTCTATTGAGCCACACAGGGTAGAGGAAGCACTTCAAGATTCAGATTGGGTGCTGGCGATGCAAGAGGAGCTCAACAACTTCACGAGGAATGAGGTATGGCATTTAGTTCCACGTCCTAACCAAAATGTTGTAGGAACCAAGTGGGTCTTCCGCAACAAGCAAGATGAGCATGGTGTGGTGACAAGGAACAAAGCCTAACTTGTGGCCAAGGGATATTCACTAGTCGAAGGTTTGGATTTCGGTGAAACCTATGCACCCGTAGCTAGGCTTGAGTCAATTCGTATATTACTTGCCTATGCTACTTACCATAGCTTTAAGCTTTATCAGATGGACGTGAAAAGTGCCTTCCTCAATGGACCAATCAAGGAGGAGGTCTATGTTGAGCAACCTCCCGGCTTTGAAGATAGTAAGTACCCTAACCATGTTTATAAACTCTCTAAGGCGCTTTATGGGCTCAAGCAAGCCCCAAGAGCATGGTATGAATGCCTAAGAGATTTTCTTATCGCTAATGGCTTCAAAGTTGGAAAAGCCGATCCTACTCTCTTTACTAAAACACTTGCAAATGATTTGTTTGTATGCCAAATTTATGTTGATGATACCATATTTGGGTCTACTAACGAATCTACATGTGAAGAGTTTAGTAGGATCATGACTCAAAAATTTGAGATGTCTATGATGGGGGAGTTGAAGTATTTCTTAGGATTTCAAGTGAAGAAACTCCAAGAGGGCACCTTCATTAGCCAAACGAAGTACATTCAAGACATACTTACAAAGTTTGGGATGAAGGATGCAAAGCCCATCAAGACACCCATGGGAACTAATGGGCATCTCGACCTCGACACGGGTGGTAAATCCGTAGATCAAAAGGTATACCGGTCGATGATAGGTTCCTTACTCTATTTATGTGCATCACGACCGGATATTATGCTTTCCGTATGCATGTGTGCAAGATTCCAAGCCGATCCTAAGGAAGTTCACCTTAGTGCCGTAAAACGAATCTTGAGATATTTAGTTTATACTCCTAAGTTTGGCCTTTGGTACCCCAGGGGATCCACTTTTGATTAATTGGGTATTCCGATGCTGATTGGGCAGGGTGCAAAATTAATAGAAAGAGCACATCAGGGACTTGCCAGTTCTTGGGAAGATCTCTAGTGTCTTGGGCTTCAAAGAAGCAAAATTCTGTCGCTCTTTGTACCGCCGAAGCCGAGTATATTGCCGCAGGACATTGTTGCGCGCAATTGCTTTGGATGAGACAAACCCTCAGGGACTATGGTTACAAATTAACCAAAGTTCCTCTTCTACGTGATAATGAGAGTGCAATCCGCATGGTGGATAATCCCGTTGAGCATAGCCGCACTAAACACATAGCCATTCGGTATCATTTTTAAGGGATCACCAACAAAAGGGGGATATCGAGATTTCTTATGTTAACACCAAAGAACAATTAGCCGATATCTTTACTAAGCCATTAGATGAGCAAACTTTTACCAAACTTAGGCATGAGCTAAATATTCTTGATTCTAGGAATTTTGATTGATATTTTGCACACATAGCTCATATATATACCTTTGATCATATCTCTTTCATGTGCTATGACTAATGTGGTTTCAAGTACATTTCATGCTAAGTCATAGATTGAAAGGGAATTGGAGTCTTCGGCGAAGACAAAGGCTTCCACTCCACTCCATCGAATTATTCATCCCTCGCCGTCGCTCCACACCGCTCTCCAATTTGGTATAATCTTCACTCATATATTATTTGCCAAAGGGAGACAAAGTAAAGGGCTTATATTTCACTCAAAGTTTCCGTTTTTGGCGATTCATGCCAAAGGGGGAGAAAGTATTAGCCCAAAGCAAAAGGACCGCACCACCACCAATTTCAAAAACATAGTCCTTCAAATTTGTGTTAAGAAAAGATTTTTATATTGGTATCTTATTTTTGATATAATTTCAAATTGGTATACCCTCTTCAAAATTAATATCTAAAACCCTCTTGAACACTAAGGGGAGGATTTCATTAAGGGGGAGTTTTGTTTAGTCAAAGGAAAAGCATTTGAAACAGGGGGAGAAAATTTCAAATCTTGAAAATGATTCTCAAAATCTTATTCATATACCTTTGATTATTTGCAAAAGATTTTTGAAAAAGAATTTCCAAAACATTGCAAAACAAAACAAGTGGTGCAAGCGTGGTCCAAAATTTTAAATAAGAAGAAAATCATTCGATGCATATCTAGTAGAAATAATTATTGGTTTCATTCCAAGCAACCTTTGCACTTACATTATGCAAACTAGTTCAATTCTGCACTTTTATATTTGCTTTGGTTTGTGTTGGCATCAATCACCAAAAAGGGGGAGATTGAAAGGGAAATAGGCTTACACCTTTTCCTAATTAATTTTGGTGGTTGAATTGCACAACACAAATTATTGGACTAACTAGTTTGCTCTAGATTATAAGTTTTACAGGTGCCAAAGGTTCACAACAAACCAATAAAAAGACCAAGAGAGGGTTCAAACAAAGAGAGCAAAAGACAACCGAAGTGTGCCCTGGTCTAGCGCACCGGACTGTCCGGTGTGCCACCGGACAGTGTCCGGTGCACCAGGGAATTCCAGTCTGAACTTGCCACCTTCGGGAATTCTGGGAGCCGCTCCGCTATAATTCACCAGACTGTCCGGTGTAGCACCGGACTGTCCGGTGTGCCAGCGGAGCAATGGCTACTTCGCGCCAACGGTCGTCTGCAGAGAGCAGTTAATGCGCTACAATGCGCGCAGAAGTCAGAGCAGAGCCAGAAGGCGCACCGGACAGTGAACAGTGACTGTCCGGTGCACCATCGGACTGTCCGGTGGCCCAGCTATCAGAAGCTCCAACGGTTAGAACCCAATGGCCGGGTGACGTGGCTGGCGCACCGGACTGTCCGGTGCGCCATGCGACAACAACCTCCACCAACGGCTCCTTTGGTGGTTGGGGTTATAAATATCCCCAACCACCCACCATTCATGGCATCCAAGTTTTCAGCCTTCACACCTCATACAAGAGCTATAGCATTCAATACAAGACACAAACAAGATATCAAATCCTCTCCCAAGTCCAAAGATCATTCCAATCAAATAGTGACTAGTGAGAGAGACAATTGTGTTCTTTTGAGCTCTTGCGCTTGGATTGCTTTTCTTCTTCATTCTTTCTTGATTCCAACTTAATTGTAACCAAGGCAAGAGACACCAATTGTGTGGTGGTCATTGTGGGGACTTAGTGTCCCGTTTGATTGAGAAGAGAAGCTCACTCGGTCTAAGTGACCGTTTGAGAGAGGGAAAGGGTTGAAAGAGACCCGGTCTTTGTGACCACCTCAACGGGGAGTAGGTTTACAAGAACTGAACCTCGGTAAAACAAATCACCGTGTCATCCACCTTATTTGCTTGTGATTTGTTTTTCGCCCTCTCTTTCGGACTCGTTTATATTTCTAACACTAACCCCGGCTTGTAGTTGTGCTTAAAGTTTGTAAATTTCAGATTCACCCTATTCACCCCCTCTAGGCGACTTTCATGCGCTACTGTCCATGCAGAAGTGTATACACAAATAGGCCAGCAAGAAACATAACAAATCCAACTAGGAGTGTCGTGTGTAGACCTTTTGTCAGTATCGGGTTTGGTTCTAGACCTTTGCTTTCAAACCTTTGATTTCAGTCACATACAAAAAGTAGGCACAAATTCACATTTGGTTTAAGAAACACAAAAAAAGTAGGCACAAATGCCACCGTTTTGCCTTATGAAACTAGAGAAAGCATAGACAGACAACAAAGATGAATCAAATAATTTATTGATGAACTTTCAAAGTGCATTCATGAGCAATATACTGACCTTGCAACCGCTACACGATGTATCAAAGAATTATTGCTGAACTAAAAACAATTCAAAAGGTAGCATTGAATACATGGTCATCAATCTGACACCTCAGTCTTCCATCTCCCCCAACAGGCGACCTGGATCCGGATCCATCCTTCCTGGAGCCATCTGGGAAACGGGAGCCCACTCTGCGACGCCGGTTTCCATAGTAGCTGTTGGGCGAGCTCGCGACGGTCTGAACATGGGTAAATGCAGGCGTGATGGCAGGGACTGTGCACAGGCCCCTAGCATGAGCAGATGAACGCGTGAGGACTGGAGGGCGCCGAAGCGACGGGAGGCCGGGAGAGCGAGCGGGAAAGCGTGGGAATGGAAGGCGGCGGGAGGGCGAGAGGGGGATATGGCGAGTCCTACAACCTCGGCAAATGTACCGAGCGAAGGGCAGGCAATGGCGAGCGGGATGAAGAGGCGAGGAAGAAGGCGAGTATATTGGAACGAGTTTCTACGAGATTTTTTTCTTTTTTTACCGAGTACGTTGTTTTAAATAGGCTATTGGAGTTGCTCTAAACGTTAAAACCACCTCAATTGGGTATCACAATATACTCGGGTATCACAATAAAAGCAGTTATAGTTGTACAGTTAGGGGAAAAGGCATCCAAATCGACAGAATAGCTTATTGATCCTGAATATGTTGCTCCAGCTCCTAGGACTGTATCGCAAAAAGAGAGAACTAAGGCTACTCCCGGTGCAGGGTTTGATATACCAAGATCCGAGACTGCCACATAGGATACATAGTATCAAACACTTTGGATGAAACACCATTCTCAGTGCATAGTATCATCCTACAGTATTTAAGACATCTTGTGTATAATAAGTTGATGCATGTGTTATGATCAAAATACTATGTGAATGCGTAGAGAAGACACCATAACACCACTAGTGTAGTATCATCCGAACCATAGCACCACTAGTGTAGTATCATCCGAAAACCAAGACATTGGATACAGAGACGAAGCAGTATCTTTAGGATGATACCACTTTTTCTCTCACCTCTTTAACTCATATGCCACATCAGCAACTTGTCCTACATGACATTAAA
The DNA here is from genome assembly GCF_902167145.1 of Zea mays. Taxonomy (NCBI): domain Eukaryota; kingdom Viridiplantae; phylum Streptophyta; class Magnoliopsida; order Poales; family Poaceae; genus Zea; species Zea mays. Next base: position 164,138,242 of record NC_050100.1, on the reverse strand, counting down.
TGACTATCGCCTCCGTCCATATAAATTAGTCATTTTAGATTTATCCTAAGTCAAACTATTTAGACTCTGACCACCAATATGTATAATATTAAATTATTTTAAACTAAAAAAATTATATATTATGGTAGTTCAAGTCATGATGAATCTAGTAACTTTACCCTTATGTTATAAAATATTATGACACATCCAATGTAACATGTCAAAGTTGGTAGTGATTAACTTAGGACAAATCCAAAATGACTAAATCATGTGGACGGAGGGAGCAAGATACTATGCGTTGGGAATGGGATGGTATTGAGTCGGTTTAAATCCATAGCTAGTCAAAATTCATCCCAATCTATTCCAATACACTCCAATCCACATGGAATTGGAATAACCGAACAAGGCCTAATTTGGTGCATGCGTGTAACCAATCCATTCAGAGATTGGGTCTTTCATACCGGTCATCTCTATTTTGGTTTACATGTGGATTCGATGGATTGCCATTTGAGACATGGCTCCTTTTGGTCTTATCATATTATGATAAAAAATAATATACTTCAAATAAAAATATCATGGTTTTAGGCGGTCTACGAGCGGTTGCTCGATCTATTAGTCCATACCTGTTTGTAGATTGTATTGATTGGTGAAGGGTCTCAGTTAGAAGTGTGCAACTCGGTTTGGTGAAAGCCCTAACTGCTCATATGATAGGACATTCTACAATACTCGTTTAGAACTTGTTTATTTTCACGTCCACGGTGTGTTTGAGTAACATATTTATGTTTATGGCTAGTTTGGGAACCCTATTTTTTCAAAGGATCTCTATTTTCCCAAAAAATTAGTTTATTTTTTCTTAGAAAAATAGGAATCCCTTGAAAAAATGAAGTTTCCAAACTAGCCCTTAGAAATTTCTCCGCCCACTTCTCCATTTTGCCTAGGATGATGCACATCTTTGTTCTTTGTAGGGCATCCCAGTTCCATAGTTGAAAAAAATTAAGGGTTTTAGTTTCATCAGATATTGATTACTTTCAGTGAACAAAGGTGTAATTAATTAACCATGGTAGATGTGTTCTTTCTTTCATGACCTACAATTGTTTATAACAATGCATTGTAGATTGACACTATCTAATGGTATTGGTATTGGGATTCAACGCTCGTTATCAATATTATGCCATATATACATGTGGAGAACGAACTTGATTCAACTGCATCAACTTCACCATCTCTAGTAGCTACAAGGTCATGACATAATCTGCCAACTATGTGGACTACCAGAACTACATATCAATGATGGATAATGTTGAACATCAAAATTGGCAGCACTGGTACTGTCAGACAGTTGGTGGGCAAGCCTGAATAGTTCAGCCCAAGATAGTCCGACGTGTTAGCTCGAACAATTAGGGATTAGATCATTTCGGGTTGGAGTCCATATTTCTTATGGGATTCTTCGGATTTCTTACGAGATTTTGTTGGAATCTACCTAAGAAAGGGTCTAGACCCCTTATAAATATGAAGGTCTACGACCGATTGAGAGACACACAATCCAAGTGAACCAATCTATTTACCTTTATTTTAGTCATGTACCTTTTTATCTTTCAACCCTAGATATATTTCAACCCATCTTCTCCCTCTCTCCAGTAACTACACTGATTTGAGGAGTTCTTGGTGGCCTGTCCATCGTAGAACAACCCTAGAGTTCATCCTCCCCAACAAGGTCCCTTCCTTGAGGTTAGATCTAGGTTAACCTGAGAGCTCTCTATGCATCACAGATAGTCCGGGCCTTAGAGCCAGACAGTCTAGCGAGGAACAAAGGTAACCTCGAGATCCTGTTCATCATGTGTAGGCCCTAAGGTATGTTAGTAATTAGTCCAAAGAGGCACCAACACATAACAAAGTCAGTAGGACGAGCCATGGGGTGTACATTCATACATTGGAAACCAATAGCCAAACAACGAAGGTATCATTTAGTTTTTTTGATCTGGCAAACACTAATAAAAACATGTAGCATAAGTTTCTATGATTTTATGTAAGACCTCAATCTTCAATAGTAAGAACATATTCTATTGCTGATCATTGGAATCCTATTTATCTAGTGATTTCCTCGGTGTCCACCATAAAAATCCGATGTATTATCTAAAGGACCATGACCTCTCTGGACTGCACATTTAATCTTTAGTCTTTCTCCGGTGCATACTTTGGGGAGCACCAGTGCTCTCTTCTTCTCCACCTCAAATGTGCAGCATCTATGTACTAAATATTCGATGCTAAAATCTAGTGCCCACACCAGAAGTATGCCATGAACACTTCCAACTCTACCTCAAACTAGGCCCACTTGATCTATTGATAGTGAAAATGACATACTTTCTTATACTCAAACACCATCAATGACATCGAAATAAAATAAATATAATTGAAAGGGAAATGAGATTTAAGCCATTTCTATATTGGTTTTGGTGTTTGATGACCATCACAACATTATAGACTAACTAGTTTGCTAAGTGAATGGTTGCAGGTTCGTAAGAATGAAAATAGGAGATTTAATTTGAAGTATGGCTCAAAACTTAGCTAGAAAGGGCATAAGTTAGAAAATATGAACTATTAGTAGTTCAAATACTTGTATAAGTTCTAAATGGTCCTAGGTACATATTTAAGCACCTAAGAGAGGTAGGAAAGATCAAACATTGAAATTGGTCTTCTAGAGCTAAGTTTGAGAAAGTATGAGAAAATGAGTTGAGATGATCAAAAGGATAAGAACCTATGACTTAGACCAATTGGATGGACTCTAGATATGTTTATCTAAATCATAGAAGTGCTTAAGAAGACAGTCAAACAAAGACAAAGAAAAAGACCAAAAAGAACTTAAGTCTGCTGTTCTACGTAGCACCAGACCAGTCCGGTGTGCACTAGACAAGTTATGTAGAGAATATATTTTTGGGTTTAGAAGGCTTGATGCACCAGACCAATCCGGTATGCAATGGATGGGTCACCGGCCAGTTACGCGAAGAGGCTGTTTCTTAAAGAAAGGACAGCTGACACACCAACCTTCAAGACGCAACAGTCAGATTGGACCTCTCAACGGTCTAACTGATGTGACATCGACATGGCAGAGTTTGATGCCACCTAATAGGGCTAGACAAAATACTCATGGCTTGTAAGCTCGCTCGGCTTATGGTCAGCTCAGCTTAGCTCGGTTTTTAATGAGCCAGCTCGTTAGCTCGAACGGGCTAGCATTTGCTAGCAAAACAAAACCACCACTTGTGTTAAATGAACTAATACATGATGAACTATGTTAATTTGGTGTTGAATTTACATGGTATGTGAAATTGAGTATTATTACTCTTTTCTAGTGTTAAATTAGTCTAAAGTTAATTAGCAATTGATTATATTGTTGTATATATATGCATATTATTTTTTGTTGTGGCTCGTGAACTAAATGAACCATCTTGAGCTTGCAAACGAGCCGAGCCGAGCTAATTTCTAGCTTAGTTCCTTAATGAGCAGAGTTGAGCTAACCCGTTACCTTAATAAGCCATCTCGAGCTTGACTAAGCCAAGTCGAGCTGGCTCGATATCCAGCCTAGCCGCTTGACACATGACATCCTTTTTAGAATGGTCACTGAAACAACAATCTGAGAGAGGTTTGGTGTGCACCAGACTTGCTACAGTGAGAGGTCCAATGCACCCAAATTTAGTGCAGTTTTTAGAGTTGGTTCCAATGGCTATATGAGTGTTTGGGGGCTATAAATATACCCAACGAGCCCATTCAATACACAAGAGATGAGAAATAAATCCAATACACTAGAGCAACACTCCAAAAGAGGTCAAAGCCTCCCAAGTGCCACAAAAGAGAAAATTGAGCATAAACATAGTCTTTCTTGTGTGATTTGTGATAGAGCCTTATGAGAGTGCTAAAGAGAAGAGTGTGTGTTGTGTTCTTGAATCCTGGTGCAAGGCACCCATCCATTTTAAATCTAGCAAGAGCCTTCAACATGTGAAGAGCCTTGGGAGACTTCAGTCTCTTGATTGAGAAAAGTAAAGGGAAACTCAAGTTTGATCTTAGTGATCACTTGAGTGAGGAAGGGGTTTAGAAACACTCGATCCTTATTGGACTCCTTCAATGGAGACATATGTTCCTTTGTGAAACTAAACTCCGGTAATAAATTGTAGTGTCTCTATCGTGTTCTTATTGCCATTTGATTTACTCATTTTCCCCTAAGTTCTCTTGCGATTGATCTTCATTACCCATTCCCTTGTTTCTATAAATTATAATCCAACACATTCTAAAGAGCAACTACGCAACTAGAACTTCTCCCTTTACTCTGATCAAATCATATTGTGTTCTAACCTCTGAGTGCCATCAAGTTTTGTTTTTAAGTGATAAATTTTATGTTTTGCCTATTCAGCCCCTCTATGAGACTTTCAATTGGTTTCAGAACCCGACGCTTCATCAAAATTCTAACAATCCAAAGCGATATCGAAAGAAGGATCCTAAAAGCTCAAGAAGGAGGTGGAGAAGCAAATGGAGAAAGTCGAGGAATCCATCAACTCAGGTTCCAAATCCCACAAGAAGAATAATGAGAAGAAAAGGAAGAAGATCATCATCTACAAGAGTGACACATTGACGTCAAGCTTATGCTTACGTAGCAATGGGTCCCTCTATAAAAAGCGGCACAAAAGAAAGACAGTTAAAACAAACTACTCTCTCATGTCTTTCAATTACTCTTGTATTCCTCCAAATACTACCCATCCTATACTTTCGGTTTCACTTGGAAAACCACCACATTTTGATGGTGAAGACTATTCTTGGTAGAGCCATAGTATGAGAGGGCATTTATACTCACTCCACCCAAACATATGACATGTTTTTGAAGTAGGGATGGAGATACCAGATAGCGACGATGGGGACTACAATTCGTTGGAAGCAGAACCAATTATCCACCACAACGCTCAAGTCAATACGGTATTACTTTCTTCTTTGTCTAGGGAGGAGTACAACAAGGTGAACGATTTAGAGAGCATGAAGGACATTTGGGACACCCTTAAGGTCGCACATGAAGGTGACACGATCACCAAGATTACTAAGGTGGAGCTCCTCGAAGGAGAGCTTGGGAGGTTTGCCATGATTAAGGTAGAGAGCCTGCAAGAAATGTACAACCGACTCAACGATATGATCAACAAGATCCACAATTACAAGAGCAAGAAGTAAACAAACCATTAAGTGGTCAAATTGATGCTCCAGACTTTCACGATGATAAATGCTACTTCAGTTACACTAATTCATGAAAATATCTAGATACAAGAAGATGATGGTGGAGGAGGTGCTTGGGAAATTCCTAAGCCCTGAGATGATGGAGAAGCACTCTAAGTACATCAAGAACATTGCTCAAGGCGTGACCTCCATCGAGCCTCAAGTAATTACCTTGAAGGCAACAAATGAGAAGAAGGGAGAGGCCCCAAGCAAGAAGGAACCAAGTGAAGGTTTGGGGCTTAATGAAGAAGAGATGGCTCTCTTCAAAAGTTTTAAGCAAATCATAAGGGCCCGAAAGGATGAAGGCAAAAACTACAAGCCACTAGCAAAAAAGAACAACTACAATTATTGTAAGATCGATCATTTTATTGCTAATTGTGCATACTCTAAGGATGATGATAAGGAAGAAAAAGAGAGAGAAGAAGGAAAGAAAAATTGAAAAGAATAAGCCATTCTTCAAGAAGAAGAAGGACGGTGATGCGCACATCGGGAAGGAGTGGGATTCAGATGAAGAAAGCTCCTCCAACAATGAAGGTGTTGCCACCCTTGCCTTCAACAAATCATCTCTCTTGCCCAATGTCGACCACACATGTCTCATGTCCAAGGAGAGCAAAAAGAAGGTATATCCAAAATGCTCTCCAAAGTATACTTCCTCAAGTGATGAACTCGATGATAAATCTAGTGATGATGAGAAATTATCCATGATTTTTAAGGGCCTTGATAGAAAATAAATGGCAAAGTGCAATGAGTTGATTAAAGCCATTAATGAGAAGGATGAACTCCTAGAGAAGCAAGAGGATCTACTCATTAATGAAAAAGAAAAGAATGCCAAACTCAAGAAATCCTTAGCTCTTAAAAAGGAAGAACTTAAAATTTTGACCAAAGAGCTTAAGGAATGTTGCAAAGCAATCTCTAATCTTAAATCTCAAAATGTTGATTTAAAAGGTGAGATCACGAATTTGAGTGTTTCTCAGGCTTCTACATCGAATATTGATCATGTTTCCATATGCACTAAATGTAGAAATATTGATATTGATGCTTTGAAAGCTAATGTGACCTTGATTGAGAACCTAAATGCTCAAGTCACAAAATTGAAGGCAGAAGTTCTAAATGATAAGAACGAGCTTGAGGATGAGAAGCTTAAATATGCAAGAGGTGCATATTTGAATGGGAGACGCCCTAGGATTAATGACATTGTTGGCTTCCAAAGGGGAGGCAAAGAAAACACCAATGTAAAAATCAATGGGCATGAGTTTCCCAAGTTCATGAAAGAAAAGGGCAAGGCTCACATTATTCATAATGATCATATTACTCATGCTAATGGTCATGTTTCTTATGATCATACCTCACATGCTCATACTTCACATGCTAGGCATAATTGATAGTCACCTAGAGGGGGGTGAATATATAGGTAACACCTGGAAAGTCACAACTTAAAATAAAACTTGAATCCCAATTACTAGGTTAGCTCAAACTCTAAAATAAGAGTGTAGGACGAGAGGAGAGTTCTTGCACTTTATTGCTCTTCTTGAATGTATAATTAATACTAGAGCAATATCACAAGTGAAGATAGTGGCAAGAACTTGGGGATAGAGAGTATCGGTGTTTTGACCCGAGGATCTCACCAACCAGTGAAATGATACTATGTGCCCTAGCCCAGATGGGAGATGCAAGGTGACTGAAAGTCGCCTAGAGGGGGGGGGGTGGATAGGCGAAATTTGATATTTACAAACTTAAGCACACACTACAAGCCGGGGTTAGCGTTAGAATGAATATTAAGTCCGTGAGGGAGGGGAGAACAAATCAACTAAGAAAATAATGCGGATGACACGGTGATTTGTTTTACCGAGGTTCGGTTCTAAGGAACCTAGTCCCCGTTGAGGTGGTCACAAAGACCGGGTCTCTTTCAACCCTTTCCCTCTCTCAAACGGTCACTTAGACTGAGTGAGGCTTCTTCCTTAATCTCATGGCTCACTTAGACCCCACAAGGATCACCACACAATTGGTGTCTCTTGCCTCGCTTACAAAGCACTTGAGAGTAAGAAGTGAGAAAGAAAAGAAAGCCAAGCCAAGCAAACAAGAGCAACAAAGAAACACAAATGATCCTCTCACAAGTCCTAATGCGCTAGAGTTGAATTGGGGACTTTGAGCGGTTCGATCACTTGAATTGTGTCTTTGGAGTGGAGTCTATTGCTCTTGTATTGAATGCAATGTGTTGAATGCTTGGATAGTTGGAGTGGAGGTGGTTGGGGGGTATTTATAGCCCTCAACCACCAAAACAACCGTTGGGGTGGCTGCTGTCGATGGGCGCACCGGACAGTCCGGTGTGCCACCGGACACTACCGGGTGCGCCAGCCTCGTCACCCAACCGTTAGGGTTCGGGCGGTTTCGACTGTTGGAGCTTTGTCTTCTAGTGGCACCGGACAGTCCGGTGCCGCACCGAACAGTCCGGTGCCGCACCGAACAAATATTGTTCACTGTCCGGTGCGCCTCTGGCGGCTGCTCTAACTTCTGCGCGCACTGTCCGTGCACTGTAGCGTTCACAGGTGTCCGTTGTAGTCGATCGTTGCACTGTTAGCCGTTACTCCACTGATGCACCGGACAGTCCGGTGGCACACCAGACAGTCCGGTGAATTATAGCGGAGCGCGGCCTCAGAAACCCGAAGGTGGCGAGTTCGCAGCTTTACGGTCCTGGTGCACCGGACACTGTCCGGTGGCACACCAGACAGTCCGGTGCGCCATACCAGGGCACTTTGGTTCTTTTGCTCCTTTGCTTTTGAACCCTAACTTTTATCTTTTATTGGTTTGTGTTGAACATTTATGCACCTGTGGAATATATAATATAGAGCAAACTAGTTAGTCCAATTATTTGTGTTGGGCATTCAACCACCATAATCATTTATAGGAAAAGGTTAAACCCTATTTTCCTTTCAATCTCCCCCTTTTTGGTGATTGATGCCAACACAAACGAAAGCAAATATACAAGTGCATAATTGAACTAGTTTGCATAAGGTAAGTGCATAAGTTACTTGGAATTAAACCAATTTATAGTTTTACTAGATATGCACGGTTGCTTTCTTTTATTTAACATTTTGGACCACGCTTGCACCACTTGTTTTGTTTCTGCAATTTTTTTGGAAATTGTTTTTCAAAGTCTTTTTGCAAATAGTCAAAGGTATATGAATAAGATTGCGAGAAGCATTTTTAAGATTTGAAATTTTCTCCCTTGTTTCAAATGCTTTTCCTTTGACTTAAACAAAACTCCCACTGAATGAAATTCTCCTCTTAGCTTTCAAGAGGGTTTTAATAGTTATCAATTGAAAATATATTTAGATGCTAGTTTTGAAAATATACCAATTGAAAATCAATATACCAATTTGAAATATATCAATTAAAATTTTTAAAGGTGGTGGTGCAGTCCTTTTGCTTTGGGCTAATACTCTCCCCCCTTTGGCATTAATCGCCAAAAACGGAGACTTTGTGAGCCCTTTTTACTTTCTCCCCCATTGGTAAATAAAATATGAGTGAAAGATTATACCAATGTGAGAGTGATGTGGAGTGATGGCGAAGGGTAAATGATACCGATAGAGTGGAGTGGAAGCCTTGTCTTCGTCAAGGACTCCATTTCCCTTTCAATCTATGACTTAGCATAGAAATACACTTGAAAACACATTAGTCGTAGACATAAAGAGATATGATCAAAGGTATATAAATGAGCTATGTGTGCAAAGTTTCAATCAAAGTTCCGAGAATCAAGTATATTTAGCTCATTCCTAAGTTTGCTAAAGGTTTTCTCATCTAATGGCTTGGTGAAGATATCGACTAATTGTTCTTTGGTGCTAACATAAGCAATCTCGATATCCCCCCCTTTGTTGGTGATCCCTCAAAAAGTGATACCGAATGTCTATGTGCTTAGTGCGGCTGTGTTCAACGGGATTATCCGCCATGCGGATGGCACTCTCATTGTCACATAGGAGAGGGACTTTGCTCAATTTGTAGTCATAGTCCTTGAGGGTTTGCCTCATCCAAAGTAATTGCGCACAACAATGGCCTGTGGCAATGTACTCGGCTTCGACGGTAGAAAGAGCTACTGAGTTTTGTTTCTTTGAAGCCCAAGACACCAGTGATCTTCCTAGAAACTGACAAGTCCCTGATGTGCTCTTCCTATCAAATTTACACCCTGCCCAATCAGCATCTGAATATCCTATTAAATCAAAGGTGGATCCCATGGGGTACCAAAGTCCAAACTTAGGAGTATAAACTAAATATCTCATGATTCTTTTCACGACCCTAAGGTGAACTTCCTTAGGATCGGCTTGGAACCTTGCACACATGCATACCGAAAGCATAATATCCGGTCGAGATGCACATAAATAGAGTAAAGATCCTATCATTGACCGGTATACCTTTTGATCTACGGACTTACCTCCCATGTCGAGGTCGAGACGCCCATTGGTTCCCATGGGTGTCTTGATGGGCTTGGCATCCTTCATTTCAAACTTGTTAAGTATGTCTTGAATGTACTTCATTTGGCTGATGAAGGTGCCCTCTTGGAGTTGCTTGACTTGAAATCCTAGGAAATATTTCAACTCCCCCATCATAGACATCTCGAATTTTTGAATCATGATCCTACTAAACTCTTCACAAGTAGATTTGTTAGTAGACCCAAATATGATATCATCGACATAAATTTTGCATACAAACAAATCTTTTGCAATAGTTTTAGTAAAGAGAGTAGGATCGACTTTACCGACTTTGAAGCCATTAGTGATAAGAAAATCTCTTAGGCATTCATACCATGCTCTTGGGGCTTGCTTGAGCCCATAAAGCGCCTTTAAGAGTTTGTAAACATGGTTAGGGTACTCACTATCTTCAAAGCTGGGAGGTTTCTCAACATAGACCTCTTCCTTGATCGATCCATTGAGGAAGGCACTTTTCATGTCCATTTGGTAAAGCTTAAAGCCATGCTGAGTAGCATAGGCAAGTAATATATGAATTGACTCAAGCCTAGCTACGGGTGCATAAGTTTCACCGAAATCCAAACCTTCGACTTGTGAATATCCTTTGGCAACAAGTCAGGCTTTGTTCCTTGTCACCACACCATGCTCATCTTGCTTGTTGCGGAATACCCACTTGGTTCCTACAACATTTTGGTTAGGACGTGGAACTAAATGACATACCTCATTCCTCGTGAAGTTGTTGAGCTCCTCTTGCATTGCCAGCACCCAATCTGAATCTCTTAGTGCATCCTCTACCCTGTATGGCTCAATAGAGGAGACAAAAGAGTAATGTTCACAGAAATGAGCGACTCGAGATCGAGTAGTTACCCCCTTATGAATGTCAACGAGAATGGAGTTCACGGGGTGATCTCATTGAATTGCTTGGTGGACTCTTGGGTGTGGCGGTCTTTGACCCTGAATTTCTTGCTCATCTTCCTTGTCCTTGTTGACTTGATCTCCCCCTTGATCATTGTCCTCCTCTTGAGGTGGCTCATCCTCTTGATCTTCATCATCTTGGGCCTGATCCTCATCTTGAGTTGGTGGAGATACTTGCATGGAAGATGATGGTTGATCTTGTGCTTGTGGAGGCTCTTCGGATTCCTTAGGACACACGTCCCCAATGGACATGTTCCTTAGTGCGACGCATGGAGCCTCTTCATCATCTAGTTCATCAAGATCAACTTGCTCCACTTGGGAGCCATTAGTCTCATCAAACACAATGTCACAAGAAACCTCAACTAATCCAGTGGATTTGTTGAAGACTCTATATGCCCTTGTGTTTGAGTCATAACAAAGTAAAAGCCTTCTACAGCCTTAGGAGCAAATTTAGATTTTCTACTTTTTTAATAAGAATAAAACATTTGCTACCAACGACTCTAAAATATGAAACGTTGGGCTTTTTACTGGTGAGGAGTTCGTATGAGGTCTTCTTGAGGATTCGGTGAAGATAGAGCCGGTTGATGGAGTAGCAGGCGATGTTAATCGCCTCAGCCCAAAACTGGTCCGGAGTCTTGTACTCATCAAGCATGGTCCTCGCCATGTACAATAGAGTTCTATTCTTCCTCTCCACTACACCATTTTGTTGAGGTGTGTAGGGAGAAGAGAACTCATGGTTGATGCCCTCATCCTCAAGGAAGCCTTCGATTTGGGAGTTCTTGAACTCCGTCCCATTATCGCTTCTTATTTTCTTGATCCTTAATCCGAACTCATTTTGAGCCCGTCTCAAGAATCCCTTTAAAGTCTCTTGGGTTTGTGATTTTTCCTACAAAAAGAACACCCAAGTGAAGCGAGAATAATCATCCACAATAGCAAGACAGTACTTACTCCTGCCGATGTTTATGTAAGCTATCAGGTCGAATAGATCCATGTGGAGTAACTCGAGTGACCTGTCAGTCGTCATTATGTTCTTGTGTGGATGATGAGCGCCAACTTGCTTTCCTGCTTGACATGCGCTACAAACCCAGTCTTTCTCAAAATGAACATTGGTTAGTCCCAAAATGTGTTCTCCCTTTAGAAGCTTGTGAAGATTCCTCATCCCAACATGGGCTAGTCGGCGATGCCAGAGCCAACCCATATTAGTCTTAGCAATTAAGCAAGTATCGAGTTCAGCTTTGTTAAAATCAACTAAGTATAGCTGACCCTCTAATACTCCCTTAAATGCTAGTGAATCATCACTTCTTCTAAAGACAGTAACAACTAAATCCGTAAAAAGACAGTTGTAGCCCATTTTACATAATTGAGAAACTGAAAGCAAGTTGTAATCTAAAGAATCTACAAGAAAAACATTGGAAATAGAATGGTCAGGTCATATAGCAATTTTACCAAGTTCTTTGACCAAACCTTGATTTCCATCCCCGAATGTGATAGCTCTTTGGGGATCTTCGGTTTTCTCGTAGGAGGAGAACATCCTTTTCTCCCCTGTCATGTGGTTTGTGCATCCGCTATCAATTATCCAACTTGAGCCCCCGGATGCATAAACCTGCAAAACAATTTAGGCCTTGTTCTTAGGTACCCAAACGGTCTTGGGTCCTTTCACATTAGAAACAAGCACCTTTGGTACCCAAACACAAGTCTTGGAGCCCTTGTGTTTGCCCCCAACATATTTGGCAACTACTTTGCCTGATTTGTTAGTTAAAACATATGAAGCATCAAAAGTCTTAAATGAGATGTTAGATTCATTTGATGCAGTAGAAGTTTTCTTTTTAGGCATTTTAACATGTGTAGAATGCCTAGAGCTAGATGCCTCATTCTTATATATAAATGCATGGTGAGAAACAGAATGCGACTTCTTAGCATGAATTCTCCTAATTTTGTGTTCGGGATAACCAGCAGGATATAAAATATAGCCCTCGTTATCCTGAACCATGGGAGCCTTGCCCTTAACAAAATTAGACAATCTTTTAGGGGCATTAAGCTTGACATTGCTTCCCTGTTGGAAACCAATGCCATCCTTAATGCCAGGGCATCTCCCACTATAGAGCATGCTTCTAGCAAATTTAAATTTTTCATTTTCAATTTCATGCTCATTGATTTTAGCAGTTAATTGAGCTATATGATCATTCTGTTGTTTAATTAAAGCAATGTGATCATGAATAGCATCAACATTAACATCTCCACATCTAGTACAAATAGTAACATGATCAATACTAGATGTAGAGGGTTTGCAAGCATTTAATTCTTTTATCTTAGCATGTAATATAACATTCTCATCTCTAAGACAGGAAATAGAATTATTGCAAACATTTAAATCTTTAGCCTTTGAAATTAAACTAGCATTTTCAGTTTTAAGGCTAGAAATTGATTCATTCAATTTATCAATCTTAGCAATTAGACTAGCATTTGCATTTCTAAGATTGGCAATTGAATCATGGCAAACATTTGATTTTTCAACCTTAGCAATTAAACTAACATTCTTAGTTCTAAGGTTGGAAATAGTGTCATGGCAAATGCTAAGCTCTTTAGTCAAGTTTTCACATTTTTCTATCTCTTGAGCATAAGCATTTTTAACTTTAACATGCTTTTTGTTTTTCTTAATAAGGAATTCCTCTTGGCTATCCAAGAGTTCATCCTTCTCATGAATAACACCTATCTATTCATTCAATTTTTCTTTCTGTTGCATGTTAAGGTTGGCAAAAAGGGTAAGCAAATTATCCTCATCTTCACTAGAGCTACCCTCATCACTAGATGTTGTATATTTGGTGGAGGCTCTAGATTTTACCTCCTTCCTTTTGTCATCCTTTGTCATGAGGCACTTGTGGCCGACATTGGGGAAGATGAGACCCTTGTTGACGGCGATGTTGGCGGCGTCCTCGTCGGAGGAGGAGTCAGTGGAGCTATCGTCGGAGTCCCATTCCCGACACACATGGGCATCGCCGCCCTTCTTCTTGTAGTACTTCTTCCTTTCCTTCCTCTTTTCCCTCTTGTCGTCGCCCCTGTCACTATCACTTGACTTAGGACATTTAGCTATAAAGTGACCGGGCTTACCACATTTGTAGCACACCCTTTTGGAACAGAGCTTGTAGTCTTTCCCCTTCCTTTGCTTGATGATTTGGCGAAAGCTCTTGATGATGAGTGCTATCTCCTCGTTGTCGAGCTTGGAGGCGTTGATGGGGAGCCTACTTGATGTAGACTCTTCTTTCTTCTCCTCCGTCGCTTTGAATGCGACGGGTTGCACCTCGGGTGTGGAGGTGTCGCCTTGCTCCAAGTTGATGATTTGTTTGGAGCCTTTGATCATCAATTCAAAGCTCACAAACTTTCCTATAACCTCCTCGGGAGACATTAGCTTATATCTAGGATCACCACGTATTAATTGAACTTAAGTAGGATTGCGAAAAACGAGTGATCTTAGAATAACCTTGACCATTTCATGCTCATCCCATTTGGTGCTCCTGAGGTTGCGCACTTGATTCACCAAGGTCTTCAGCCCGTTGTACATAGCTTGTGGCTCCTCTCCTTGGTTGCGGACGAAACGACCGAGCTCCCCCTCGATCGTCTCCCGTTTGGTGATCTTTGTCACCTCATCTCCCTCGTGTGGGGTCTTGAGCATGTCTCAAATCTCCTTGGCGCTCTTCAACCCTTGCACTTTATTATACTCCTCTCGACATAGAGAGGCGAGGAGTATAGTAGTGGCTTGGGAGTTAAAGTGCCGGATTTGGGCGACCTCATCTGAGTCATAGCCTTCGTCCCCTACTGATGGTACCTGCGCTCCAAACTCAACAATATCCCATATACTTGCATGGAGTGAGGTTAGGTGATGCCTCATTTTATCACTCCACATACAATAGTCCTCACCATAATAAACCGGTGGTTTGCCTAATGGGACGGAAAGTAAAGGAGCGCGTTTAGAAATGCGGGGATAGTGTAGGGGGATCTTACTAAACTTCTTGCGCTCATGGCGCTTAGAAGTGATGGACGTGGCGTCGGAGCCGGAGGTCGAGGGCGACGAAGAGTCGGTCTCGTAGTAGACCACTTTCTTCATCTTTTTCTTCTTGTCGCCACTCTGAAGCGACTTGACGCGGGGAGGTGATTCCTCCCTTCCTTTGGCGCCGGACTCTCTTGATGGAGCCTTCCCGTGGCTTGTGGCCTTATCGCCGGTTTCCATCTCCCTCTTGGCGGATCCTCCCGACATCACTTCGAGTGGTTAGACTCTAAATGAAGTACCGAACTTTGATACCAATTAAAAGTCGCTTAGAGGGGGGTGGATAGGCGAAATATGATATTTACAAACTTAAGCACCCACTACAAGCCGGGGTTAGCGTTAAAATGAATATTAAGTCCGGGAGAGAGGGGAGAACAAATCAACCAAGAAAATAATGCGGATAACACGATGATTTGTTTTACTGAGGTTCGGTTCTAAGGAACCTAGTCCCCGTTGAGGTGGTCACAAAGACCGGGTCTCTTTCAACCCTTTCCCTCTCTCAAACGGTCACTTAGACTGAGTGAGGCTTCTTCCTTAATCTCATGGCTCACTTAGACCCCACAAGGATCACCACACAATTGATGTCTCTTGCCTCGCTTACAAAGCACTTGAGAGTAAGAAGTGAGAAAGAAAAGAAAGCCAAGCCAAGCAAACAAGAGCAACAAAGAAACACAAATGATCCTCTCACAAGTCCTAATGCGCTAGAGTTGAATTGGGGACTTTGAGCGGTTCGATCACTTGAGAAAAAAAGCCGACTATCGGATTTGAACCGATGACCCTCGCATTACAAATGCGATGCTCTAACCTCTGAGCTAAGTGGGCTTACATAACAGAAATAGTGTAACAAATAAAAATATATATAGGGAATCTATAAAATGTCAGATCTTAATTATTAATCTTAGTTATTAACTAGTTCTAAATTGGAAGTTCCACTTAGATAGAAAAAAATACTAGAATTTCATAAAGATAAAGTTAGCTTGATATGCTTAACTAAATGATATTCTTAAATAGGATTATAGAATTTATTGAACTTTCTTTTTATTTCTCTAATTCGCAAATGGATTTTTTTAATAGAATCTATTCCAAATTCTATATTGAATTTGATTTCAGATATTTTCAATTTGATATGGCTCGGAGGAATAATCTAATACATAGAAAAGAAGAAAAAGAAGAATATATATGAATAATATAATAAAGAGAAAATGCCAAGAGATTGGCATTTTCATTTGATCATTATATACATTTTTGAGATATTTTGTTTTTTTATTTGTTAATAATTTAAGGATAAATAGTTCACTAAGGAGAAGATAGAATCATAGCAAATGAAATTTCTAATTCAGTTTAGAAAAAAAGAATGAATATCAATTGATTCTTTGGAGTGGAGTCTATAGCTCCTGTATTGAATGCAATGTGTTGAATGCTTGGATAGTTGGAGTGGAGGTGGTTGGGGGTATTTATAGCCGCCAACCACCAAAACAACCGTTGGGGGTGGCTGCTATCGATGGGCGCACCAGACAGTCCGGTGCGCCACCGAACACTGTCCGGTGCGCCACCGGACACTGTCTGGTGCGCCAGCCTCGTCACCCAACCGTTAGGGTTCGGGCGGTTTCGACCATTGGAGCTTTGTCTTCTAGTGGCACCGGACAGTCTGGTGCCGTACCGGACAGGTACTGTTCACTATCCGGTGTGCCTCTGGCGGCTGCTCTGACTTCTGTGCGCACTGTCCGCGCACTGTAGCGTTCGCAGGTGTCCGTTGCAGTCGACCGTTGCGCTGTTAGCCGTTGCTCCACTGATGCACCGGACAGTCCGGTGGCGCACCGGATAGTCTGGTAAATTATAGCGGAGCGCGGCCTCAGAAACCCGAAGGTGGCGAGTTCGCAGCTGTACGGTCCTGGTGCACCGGACACTGCCTGGTGGCACACCGGACAATCCGGTGCGCCAGGCCAGGGCACTCTTCGGTTCTTTTGCTCCTTTGCTTTTGAACCCTAACTTTGATCTTTTATTGGTTTGTGTTGAACATTTATGCACCTGTGGAATATATAATCTAGAGCAACCTAGTTAGTCCAATTATTTGTGTTGGGCATTCAACCACCAAAATCATTTATAGGAAAAGGTTAAACCATATTTCCTTTTGAGTGACACAAGTCGTTTATCCTGATTCGGGCTAGAGAAAGCCCTACTTCCAGCAGAGGGAGGATGAGACTTATATCACTTGCACCTAAGTGCTTGTAGTAGAGAGTACAAGCTGTCGAGAGAGGGGAGGATCCCAAGTCCCTGGGGTTGATTGAGGCAAATGCCAATATCGTCGTGGAGGGGAAAACTGTGAAGTGTTTGCCTGCCCCCCTAAAGACGTGGACTCCCCTATTTATAGCCTCAAAGAGGGCTACCAGGAGCGTCAGGGTTTGCCACGTACGACGAGGAGGCGTAGCCGAGACCCTATAGTGGGTATGGCCTTTGGTATGACCTTTGTACCCATTGTTGACTTATGCTCGGTGGAGACATCTGATTCCTGTATTTGCATCTTTGACTATGAAGAGAGTCGAGGCCAGGGCCGAGGGCTCGATCACGTACCCGAGCCTTCCCGATGGGGAAGCTGCCCATGCCATAGTGGTTGGTACAGTACTGAGTATGGCGAAAAGCCCCAGGGTAATACGTCAACTCCTCTGTTTCTAGTGACATCGGGCACCCTTTGTTGATAATATCAAGGTTGAAGCCATGCTCGGGCAAGGCGGAAGTCTTCCCGAGGCCGTGATCGAGCCCACTCCGAGATTCGTAGATGTGCATGACACAGTTGAAGGAGTGGCCTCCTGTGGGATTCACGGGGAGTTGGTAGCCGAGGCCAGGCTTGGGCGAGGTGGAGTTTATTTCGAGTCTGAGGACGACATCAAGCTAGGCGTAGTTTCCTTCGAGGTCCATCCCACGCTTTGTCGTATGCGTGTCCTATTAGGAGTTGGCACGCGGCGTGGGGGGACAGTAGACGCTGTACTCAGGCATGCGTCATCGTAGTTGCTGAAAGCCGATGGGATCGTGGTCCTATCGTTCCTGTTTGCCTGTGACGCTGCGTGGGGTAGGTATGCGCATTGAATGTTCATATCCTCTGCGGCCTTTGGCTGAGGCCTGGCTCGGGGTTTGTCTTCCTTGCCCGAGTCAGGTTTAGGCGAGGAGGAAAAGTGGTCCTGTGGAGAGGGGACCTCGGACGGCACGAGGATTTCCCTAAGCTCGTACCTTGTTCGGGGGCAGGCTCGGGCGAGGCGGAGTTCTGAGTGACCGCCAAGAGGGGCGTCAGGTGAATCGTGGTTTATACCTTATTTCCCTCGAGGAATGTGCCTGACGGGAACCTTGGGGTTAGCACGTTTAGGGACGTAATCCAGGTACCCCTAATTACTATACCCGACATAGAGGAAAAACAAATTGTAGAAAATAAGGAACACAAGACACGACAATTTGTTTGACCGAGGTTCAACTCCAAAGAGCTTGTGTACCCATTGTGGTGTCCCAAAGGACGTGGTTGCACCCAACCCTCTCAAGTGATCCAAAGATCAAACTTGAGACCATAGATTTCACTAAAATTGTCTCCTCACAAGGATCTCCACAGATCGGAGTCTCTTGCTAGCCTTGCACAAGTTGATGGGAGCTAGAAATCCAATGGAAGCAAGAGTGAGGAAGAAACACACACAAGATCTCGAGACCAACACCAAAAGATCAACTAACACAAGCACAAAACTGTAGCAGAGCTCTCTCTCGCGAATATGGGTGCTTGGATCACTTTGGTGTGCTTCTCTAATGCTTAGGAGTGAATATTATAGTCTTAGGCGAGTTGGTGTGTTGACGGGGCTGGTTTGTGGGTCTATTTATAGCCTCAAACCTCTAAAGAGCCATTGGAAGAAGCAACCCATGTCTCCTCTAGATGGGCGTAATGGACCAGTCTCGTGCACCATCGGACTGGGTCCTGTAATCCAATCTCTAGGATCCTGACTGCGTCTTCCATCTAATGCTGGCACCGGACCGGTTCGGTGCACCACTGGACCTCATGCCTCGTCAGCTAGCTGTTGTGCCACCCGTTGGAGCCTGAGATAATCGTTGGACCCTGGTGGTTTGGTGCACACTGGACTAGGCTGGTGTGCCCAAGCTTCTAACGTCTTCTGCAACCCTCTCTAAAAAACTAGTTCGGCGCACCACCGGACCGGTCCAGTGTGCTAGGCCGCTAGAGCCCTTTTACATGCCTCTATGGAAAAGTGGTCTGATGCACACTGGATTGGTTCGGTGCACCCTAGACAACTACACATTTGTGTTTTTCTTCATTTTCCCTCTAAACTGATTTGATCTTTTCCAAGAGTGTTCCCATGACTTATACACATATTCTTAGCGACAATCCAACTATGTATAAGTCATGTAACTTTATTCTATCAGATTCTCCAACTTAATTTCTGTTTATCTGTCTTAAATTTTTGCATACACATACTTTAACAAACATGTTAGTACACATTTGTTGTGTTGGACATTAATCACCAAAACATGTATAGATATCGCTCAAGGCACATTTCCCATTCAATAATGTTCCTCATGCTAGAAATACTCATACGCCTCATGTTAAGAATAACATTGCATCAAATGTTCCATTTATGTCATATCATGCTTTTGATGCATCCTATGTGCTTTCACGCAAATATGGCGAAGTAGTTGCCAAATATGTCGGCCCTGGGCACAAGAACACCAAGTCTTGTGTTTGGGTGCCAAAGGCGCTTGTGACTAATGTGAGAGGACCCAAACTGATCTGGGTACCTAAGAACAAGGCCTAAACTTATGTTGTAGGTTTAAGCATCCGGATGATCAAGTTGGGTAATTGATAGCATATGCACAAACCATATGACATGTGAGAAGAGAATGTTCTCATCATATGAAAAGAATAAGGACTCCCAAGATTTAATCACATTCAGTGATGGGAGTCAAGGAAAGTTAAAAGGGTTAGGTAAAATTGCTATCAGCATCGAGCATTCCATTTCAAATGTTCTCTTGGTAGATTCACTTGATTATAACTTGCTATATGTTTCTTAATTATGCCAAATTGGTTACAATTGTTAATTTACCAATGTCGGTGTTATATTCTCTCGAAGAAGTGATGATTCAGTTGCTTTTAAGGGTGTGTTAAAAAGAAAACTTTATCTAGTAGATTTTTCGAATGATAAAGTTGAACTTGACACATGCTTAATATATAAAACCATTATAAGTTGGTTATAGCATCGTCGACTAGCCCATGTTGGGATGAAGAGTCTTTACAAACTTTCAAAGGGTGAACTTGTTTTAGGACTAACCAATGTTTGTATTGAGAAAGATAAACAATATGGAGCTTGTTAAGCAGGGAAGCAAGTTGGAGCAAGCCACCCCTCTAAGAATATCATGACAACATTAAGACCATTGGAACTTCCACACGTGGATTTATTCGCCCCGATTGCTTACATAAGCATCAATGGGAGTAACTATGGTCTTGTAATTGTAGATGGCTATACACATTTCAGTTGGGTGCTGTTTTTACATGATTAAAGTGAAACCCAAGGAACCTTTAAGAAATTCTTGAGAAGAGCTCAAAATGAGTTCAACTTGAGGATCAAGAAGATTAGAAGCGAAAATGGAACGAAGTTCAAGAGTACTCAAGTTGAAGAATTTGTTGAGGAGGAGGGCAGCAAGCATGAGTTCTCTTCTCCCTATTCTCCACAACTAAATGGAGTGGTGGAAAGGAAGAATCAGACTTTGATTGATGTGACAAGAACCATGCTTGAAGAGTACAAGACTTTAGATCAGTTTTGGGCGAAAGCGGTCAACACGACATGCCACTCCATTAACCGGTTGTATCTTCATCGAATCCTCAAGAAGACATCATATGAACTCCTACCTAGTAAAAACCCAATGTTTCACACTTTAGATTCTTTTGGGGCAAATGCTATATTTTAGTGAAAAGAGATAGAAATTCTAAATTTTCTCCTAAAGTTGTAGAAGGGGTTTTTACTTGGGTATGACTCAAACATAAGGGCATATAGAGTCTTCAATAAATCCACCAGGTGTGTTGAAATTTGTTGTTACGTTGTGTTTGATGAGACTAATGACTCTCAAGAAGAGCAAGTTGATCTTGATGATCTAGATGATGAAAAGGCTCCATGTACCACATTGATGAACATGTCCATTGGAGATGTGTGTCCACAAGAGCCAAATAAAGAACAAGATCAACCATTCTATACTCAAGAATCACCCTAACTCAAGGTAAGGATGAAGACAATCAAGATGATGGCACACATCAAGGGGACGATGAAGAAAATCAAGAAAAGGAGGATGAAGAAGAAATTCAACAATCAATAACTCAAGCACCACACCCAAGAGTCCACCAAACTATTCAAAGAGATCATCCAGTGGACATGACCCTTGGAGATATTCATAAGAGAGTAACTACTCGCTCTATGATAGCTATTTTTTGTGAAAATTACTCTTTTGTATCTTCTCTTGAGCCTTTTAGGATGTAAGATGCACTTAAGGATCCAGATTGGGTGGTGTACATGCAATAAGAGCTTAATGATTTCAAGAGGAATAAGGTTTGGAACTTAGAATCACACCCTAACCAAAATGTTGTAGGAACCAAGTGGGTCTTCCGCAATAAGCAAGATGAACATGGTGCGGTGATAAGGAATAAGGCACAACTTGTGGCTGAAGGGTGTTCACAAGTCGAAGATATGGATTTTGTTGAAACATTTGCACCCATAACTACATGTGAGTCAATTCGAATATTATTTGCCTATGATACTTAATTATCATTATTTTAAGTTGTATCAAATGGACGTCAAGAGTACATTCCTCAACAGACCAATCAAGAAAGAAGTCTATGTTGAGCAACCTCTCGGCTTTGAAGATGATAAGTATCCTAACCATGTTTATAAGCTCAATAAGGTGTTGTACAGGTTAAGCAAGCACATAGAGTATGGTATGAATTCCTTAGAGATTTTCTTATTACAAATTCATCTAAAAGTTGGAAAAGCCGATCCTACGCATTTCACTAAGACAATTGATGCTGATCTCTTCATTTGCCAAATTTATGTTGATGACATTATTTTTGGTTCTACTAACTGATCGTCTTGTGAAGAGTTTAGTAGGATAATGGTCAAGAAATTTGAGATGTCAATAATGGGAGAGTTGAAATTTTTCTTAGGATTCCAAATCAAGCAACTCAAGGATGACACCTTCATTAGTCAAACGAAGTGCACTCAAGACATTTTGAAAAAGTTTGGGATGAAGGACACCAAACTCATCAAGATACCCATGAGAACAAATGAACACCTCGATCTTGGCATGGGACATAATTTGATTGATCAAAAGGTATACCGGTCTATGATAGGTTCATTACTCTATTTATGTGCCTCTAGACTGGATATAATGCTTTTTGTATGCATGTGTGTAAGATTCCAAGCTAATCCTAAGTATTGTCACCTTAGGACTGTTAAAAGAATCTTGAGATATTTAGTTCATAAACCTAATTTTGGGCTTTGGTATCCAAAAGGTTCCAAACTCGATCTCATTGGTTATGATGGATGTAAGGTAGATAGAAAGATCACTTCTATGACTTGCCAATTTTTGGAAAGATCCTTTGTTTCGTGGGCTTCAAAGAAACAAAATTTTGTTGCTCTATCCACCGTCGCGGCCGAGTATATTATCGCAGGACATTGTTGTTCACACTTACATTGGATGAGGCAAACCTTAAAGGACTTTAGCTACAATCTGAGAAACTTCCCTCTGCTATGTGATAATAAGAGTGCTATCCGAATGGCCGATAACCCTACTGATCACGACCACACTAAACACATAAACATCTAGTACCACTTTTTGGGAGATCACTCACAAAAAGGGAGATGTCATTATAGACCATGTAAGCTCCCATAAACAATTAGCTGATATGTTCACAAAGCCCTTAGATGAAAATAGATTTTGTGAACTTAGAAATGAACTAAATATTCTTGATTCTTGAAACATCGGTTGAAATGTTGCATACAATGATTATTTGTCATACCTTTGATCTTGAGTAATATTTTCAATTTGGACAATTTCACTTCTCATAACTATGCATGTACCAAGGTCCAAAATTGTAGAAAATTCTCCCCGGCCCTTACAAGTCCAAGTGCATAAAAAATAAGGATTCATTACTTGTATGCACATATTTAGGGGGATATTGGTCTATAACTTGAATCATTGAGACTAACATTATTTTCAAGTTTATTATGTGCGTAGTCTTAAATTGAAAGTGTTGGGGACTTGTTCTCAAATGCTATGAGTTAATAACAAGGCAACACAAAATGTTAATAAATAAAGACCTTCGTCCTTCGAAGCATTATCTCCCTTAGGATATAATGATCTTCAGACGAAGGTTATGAAGGACGTACCTTCATCATCTCAGTACATAATAATGAAAGTAGAAGCATATGAAACATGAAAGACAACATGAATAATCTTGTGACATCATTAGAATATTTTTATTATATCATCATGAACAAATATGAACAATATCAAATTACATTTATACCTTCGGCTTGACGGAAGGTAAAAATCCAGGTGTGACGTGCAAGTGAATACAAGTCAGTGTGAACAGTACGGTGTTATTGTTCATCTATTTAGAGGCACATGACGCAACCTGTGTAAAATTACATCCATGCCCTTTATGTTTACTATTGACTTAAGGACAATCTATCGAGGACTAGATAGCCTTTTCCTCTTTAAGTCGGTTTCATTTTTCGCCGCTAAGCCGAAGCTTCTCTACGCGTAGCTTCGGAACTGGTTCAACCTTCTCCCAGACTATGCTTTTCATATTGTGTACAACTTCATTCCGAGGCCGAAGGTTCCTGTGAATGTATTATACTTGGAAAACATGTTAGTTGTGTTTTTGAGGACCTTCGGAAGACGAAGGCCCCCAACAGTAGCCCCTCGCAGTATTAATTTGTTATAACAATAAATTCAGACTGCGACATGAACGAAGGCCTTAAGCCGAAGGTCCAAAAAAACACCTTCCCTTCGCTAGAATAGCGGAAGTCAATGACAAACGAGGCCCGCCAAGTTGCAAAGCACTAGGCGTATAAATATGAACCCATAGCGGCAACATTTGATACGCCATTTCTGCTGTTTGCGTTATTTTCTCAAATTTTTAGCTCATGCTCATTAGCTCTTGCCTGATTTTCGAGCTTTTCGAGCTTCGGTTTAAAGACGTTTGCCCCATGTCTGGGGAGAAGAAGATGACTGAGGAGAAGATAACTGAGGAGAAGAAGTTGTATGAAGAGAAGAAAATTGCGGATCCTTTCATTGCTGGGTTTTATGAGTCTATGGTAAAAACGAACACAGAGAAAATTACTAAGGAGGTAATGGAGGGTTTGTCTGAAGATTCTCATGACAGTGATAGTTATGATGTGGAGAGTGGAGATGAAGATTCTGAGGATCGGCCCTGGTGGCCAAGCCATACTATCTTCGGGAAATCGAGCATCAAACAAAGTCATATTGACACTATGAGAGGGAGATATTTCCGCGATATGTCTATTGTGAGGGTTGGAGGAGACATCACTGCCCCTGCTCCTGAGGAAAATGAAGTTGTTATTTACCGAAGCTTCCTGAAAGGAGGCCTTCGGTTCCCACTGAGCAAATTTGTGGTTGAGGTATTAAAGATTTTCCAGATTTTCCTTCATCAGATTACCCCCGAAGCTATAATTAGGATAAGGATGTTTGTCTGGACTGTAAGAAGCCAGGGGTTGGAGCCGAGCGTGAAGTGCTTCTGCAATATGCACGAGCTTTTATACGAGACAAAGGCTATCGGCAAAGAACAATACCACAACAACTTCGGTTGCTACGGGTTCATTGCCCGCTCTAATGCAAGTTACCCGGTGCCAACATACCGGAAAAGATGGCCCGGTGCCTGGATGGAGGAGTGGTTTTATGTCAAAAATGATCTGATTAAAAGAGAAGACATCAAGGAAATTATCCAGCGCCCCATCTGGTCTCGCTTCGGCCTTCGAAGGCCGAAGGTCACTATTGAAAGTGACGTCGAAGCATGCCAGAAGGCCTTTAGCAATGTTTGCGCCTTCATTGGCACAAGAGATATAGTTCAAGAGCACATAGCTTATAGAGTGTGGCCACTTGTGGAGAGCTGGGATATGCCAAACGAGACTACTGCTGAATCCAGCGAAGGTGGCCTAGTTCGATTGAAATATACCTTCAGATTCTGAGAAAAGTTTGATGAACCAAACGATGATTGGCTGAAATGTATTGAAGCTACCAGCGACGAGCTGCTTGGGACATACTCCAAGGCCGAAGATGATGCCTTGTCCGCAGCCTTCGGGGGTCGGGGCAAGAAGAGATTGAATAGGGTGTTTGATGCAATTGGCTTCGTATACCCTGACTATAGCTACCCCTTGAAAGGAAAGAAGAGGAAAACTGCCGCTTCGGCAGCCACCGCTGTGCTGAAGGGAAAGAAAATGAAGGTTTTGACACACCGGCCTCGGTACATTGAGACGACCGTAGTGCCTGAATTTGGTGAGGGGACCTGCTCTAATGCCAAAGAAGAACATGCCGCTCCTGCCACTCAAAGTGCTGAAGGGTCTACTGTAGTGCCGAAGGTGACTACAGCCTGGCCAACCGAAGCCAAAGATGATTCGGCCGAAGAGCCACAAGTGGAAAAGACAGTGAAGATGCCAGAAATTCTGAGCCTGCCAGTAGAGGCAGAATTGCCGAAGGTGCAAAAAGCTCCTGCCGCAACTCCCAATATAAGGAGGATGGCCAGCGTGCTAGACGCTGTCATGGAGACCATAAAAGCCTTGACCCCTACTCCTATCAAAAAAGTTGCCGAGGCTGTCAAAGTCTAGGCCGAAGCCGAAGCTGGGCCTTCAGTGCCCATTGAGATGAAGCCTGCCGCGCCTGAGGACAAAGCCAAGCAACAAACTCCGGATACCGGCAAAGCAGCAGGGCGGATCGTAACAGAAAAAAGTTGAAGCTCCTTCTCCCGAAGCTCCAGTCGAAGATGTTGATTACATTATTCTACATGCTTCGGGGAAGAAATTATCCGAGGAAGAAATCCTAGAAGCCAGACTCTACGCCCAAAGACTAAAATATCCGAAGGGGGCCTTAGTGTTCAATGGCACTAACGAAGATGATTTCCTATATTGTCTCCCGGACAACAAAGAAATATCAGTTTGCCGGGAGATAGCTAAAAGTATGGGATTTCCGAAGCTTGAGGAAGGCCTTTCGGCTATGTCGAAGGATGATCTTGCTGATAGCCTTGCGTACAACAGTATAAAGGTATATAAATTAACTTTAAAGCTGGAAATGAAGTATTTCAGTGTCATGCTTAATTCTTTCTTTTTCTTTGCAGGGCTTGATTCTTAGCAATGCCTTAAGGGCACAAAAGAGCGTCGAAGACGAAAGCTGTACAATAGCTCTCAACAACCTTCGCTCAGAGGTAATTGAGCTGAGAAACGAAGGTCTAGAGAAAGACAAAATTTTGATTTCGTTGGTGAGTAAAATGAAAGAAGACGAAGCTAAATACAATGCTCAGGCCGATGCCCAAAAAGCCGAGATCGAAGAACTTCGGAAAAAGCTCGCTGAAGCTAATGAAAACTATGCAGTTGCAAAAGCTAGCAAAGAAATCAGTGAATGGACACAAGCTAGGCTAGAGAAAAATATTGAGGAGCTTCGCGAATCCAAGGAAAGATGCTTCAAAAAATCCTTGGATTGCGTAAAAAAATTAAAAAACAGCTTTGCAAAGGTAGGTGCCTACTCCTCTGATGAGAACTTCATTCGAGGCGACCCCGAAGGTGTTATTGAATGGATAAGCGGGGAAGCTGAAGCTTTTGAGGAAATTTTGAATGATCACGGAGATATTTGTGCTTTCTCCGGTGCCCAGGGAGTCGCAATTATTCTGGAGAAGGCTGGATGCGAACACGTGAAAGCGGTAGCTCAAACCGAAACCGCCTTCTCCTTAAACGACACGAAGGACCCTTCAGCCGAAGCAACTTTAATGGGCGGAAAGTTTTACTCTGATGTCTGGGTAAACGGTGGCCAAGAATTGGCCCACGAAATTATGAAAAAGAATGAAAAAGACACCCATGACGCCCGAGAAGAAGCTAGGCGAACTGAAGAGGTTGCTGAGCGCGAAAGGCGCATAGGTATTGTTTTTTGAATTTTAACTTCGGTACTTGTTTTATAGCTTCGAACTAATAGCTTACCTATTACAGCTGAGCTATCATCGCTGCCGGAGCCATACAATCCTCTGGCTGATCCGGAGATGAAGGAAGCACTGGACGTTATGAGCCTTGCAAACTCTATTATCAACGAAGTTGTCGAGAAATTATTATACGAAGTTGTAGAAAAGATCCTTAGAGAAGAGTAGACTTTGTTGTAATGATACTCTGCAACTTTATTGTAAAAAATATTATGTAACATTTGGTGTGTGGAACAATTGAAACATGTAAATTACTGTAATATATTTCTTTGTGATGCATGAAATTTACACACATATCGTTTTTGAGCCTTCGGCGAAAAAACACCTTTCCTTCTTTTCATGTTTCGTAAAGAAAGAGCCCTTCTAAGGCAAGTCTGATAAAATTGTATTTCCTGAAGCTTACTTCGTGCCTCAGCACATTTTCATTTTGACGAAGCATTTGCCGAATGTTTGCTTCGTATTCAATTTTTGTGCCGTTAATGCAATATGATGTATGATGTAATGTTATGTGAAATGATATAATGATATGATGCAAAATGATGAGGATGCCGAAGACACACACCCACGTGCCCACACTGTAATACACAAGACTCTGCTTCCCCTTAGGAACGTCTTTTGAGTCTTTAAGCTCTGCATCCCCTTAGGAACCACTTTTGAGCTTCTTCACCTTCTAATTTGGTGGCATTTAAGCTCTACATCCCCTTAGGAATGACTTTTGAGCTTCTTCACCTTATATTTCGGTGGTATTTGGCTATGCATCCCCTTAGGAACGACTTTTGAGCAGAAAACTTACGATGCGCTCCCTTAGGAACGACTTTTGTAACTTCAGATTGTAGTTTTTGGCTCTGCATTCCCTTAGGAATGACTTTTGTAACTTCAGATTGTAATTTTTAGCTCTGCATTCCCTTAGGAACGACTTTTGAGCTTTAAAATTTACTTCGTTTCCTTAGAGACGTCTTTCGAGCTTCGTAAATCCATGAGGAAGATATATTTCACTCTGGTGTAGGCACAATTATTACAAGAAATTGAAATAAAGTTCATTACTTGTTTCTCACGTAGAAAATAAAATGGCATAAAAGATAAAAGTACATTAACAGTAGGATATTCCTTAGTATATATGCTTCGACTCTGGTACAGTGTTGTTGACTGTACGAGCTTCGGACTCCTCTCTGAAGTCGCGCTGTTGTTGTGTATGCTGGCACCCTTCTGGCTACTGGCTTCGGGTATGAGTAGGTGGCAATGGTGGTGGCAATGGGAGCTGAGGCCAGAAAGTTTGTGAATGACTTGCTGAAGCAACAAAAGCTGCAGGTTGATTACCCACGTATTCTGGTATATAGGGAGAGTAGCACGAAACAGTGTGTAAAACCTGCTTCAACTGATTCTGACGTGCTTCTGCTTCAGCAATCTCTTTTTGCTTCTGGATGGTGACCTGACATGTTCTTGTAGTGTGGCCCTTGTCCTCACCACAGAATAAACAGTAGAGTTTTCTGGGCTGATCCTCATATCTTCCTCCGAAACCCCTGCCGCCTCTGCCCCTTGGAGCTGGTGGCCTGAAAGAGCCCTGCTGCTGCCCTAAAGACTGTGAGCTATGCTGTGGCCTCTGAAGCTGACCTCCTCTGTCATCACTCTGACTGGAGTTGTGGATTGATCTAACATGCCTATGGTGGATTCGTCCTTCGAAGCCCCTAGTCATCTCAGAAAACCTATAAGCTTCTTCCCTCCTCTGGCGGAAATCATTGTCGGCCCGGATGTACTCATCCATTTTCTCAAGCAGCTTCTCCAGAGTCTGAGGGGGTTTCCTGGCGAAGTATTGAGCCGTAGATCCTAGCCGAGATCATGGCCTCAATGACGATTTCATTGGGCACTGTGGGCGCTTGTGCTCTCAGACGCAAGAACCTTCGAACATACGCCTGAATATATTCTCCGTGGTCTTACGTGCATTGGAACAAAGCTTGTGCAATAACTTTTTCGTCTGAAACCCTTGGAAACTGGTGATCAGCATGTCCTTTAGCTTCTACCATGATGTGATTGTTCCTGGCCGAAGAGGAGTACCAAGTTTGCGCAACATTCTTGACTGCAATGACGAAGAATTTATAACCATTAGGTGAACCAATTTAATCTTTTTAGAAAGGTTATATAGAATAACTAAGGCTATGTGCTAAAGGATTATAAAACACATTTATTAAACACTTATCTATGAAGCATAATAAAACACATTATTAAACATTATTAAAGCTTTTTAGAAAAGATATATAATATATATCTAAAGTTATGGGTTCACAAGATTATAAACACAATTATGAACATCATTAGTTATTTACTTTGAAAGACTAAGGTTATGGCCTAAATAGATTTTATGTGAAAAGATATTTAAACAAATTACTATCTTTGTTTTTATTAAGAAAACACATGGCTTATATAGATTTTTATACAACAGATAATAAACAATTAATTATCTTCACTTTTATTAAGAGAACACATAGCCTATATTATTAGTTATGAACAAATTGTATATATGTTTAATTAAAAAGATAATTAATCTATTATTTATCTTTAGTGTTAATTTAGGAACTAATGATCTAATTCTTTAAGAAGGAAATTGAAATTGTATTTGACATTATATAAACTATCATTTTAGTTTACAAAAGCAAGAACACTAATTAATCCATTTTAACACTTATTTTAGAAAAAAAACTCTATATTACTTTTAAACATTATGAGACATAATATATCATCATTTATAAAAAACTTGAATGTAAGGTTAAATATAATTAGACAAATATTTATCTTTTATTTTTATTAAAAAACATATGGTCTATATATTCTTTTAAATTTCTATTAAGACGGCTATACTTAAACATCTATAATGAATATTGTTAAATTATGAAAACATGATATTCATTGAAAAGGCCATTTTAATACTTCTTGTATAACACCCATAATTCAAATTGAACTATAAAAATACGTGAATTGTTGGAAACACTAATTAAAATGCTTATCACCTAATTAATAAAACTAACAAAACCATTTCTAGTTTGGTTTACAAATGTACATTTTATAATAAACAGTAACATGAATCTACACATAAATAAAGGTAGACTAGAAAGGTGTAGCCGGTATATTTATATTTTTGTGCATAGATAACACTATAACTAACAATCTCTTATTTTTTTGTTACAAGAAACATAAAGGCATAATTCTATTTAATTTCTTATTTAGAAAATTGTATACAAAGAAATTATAATAACCATAATTTAAATTAAATTACGAAAATATGTCAATTGTTGTTGACACTAATATTTCGCATTAACTTATGTAACAAATAACACAAGAATCCATTTATTTGTATCTAAACAACATAAAAGGCTAGATCGTAGGAATGTCATATCTTCTACCTTCGACATGTGACATGCTGAGCGGGGAGCAGCACCAGCAAGGGAATGATGCGTCTGGCGGCAGGGTGGCGATGCACAACGTGAGCACAAGGGAGTCGATGACGAGGTTGTCGAAACAACCAGCAGCTCGACCGCAGGTCACCAGCGAGGCACTGCAAACTTTGGGACGGATGTCAAGGCGGGGCTCGTCGACTCAGTGTATAGGCGTGAAAGCAGCATTTGAGTGCGACGGCGGCAGAGACAAGCGCGACACGCAACAACGACACGAAGAACTCTGGCGCTTGGAGGCCTCGACAACACGTACGACACCGGCGACGATGGCAGAGCATAACAGGACACGGCGAGCAGCTGCAGCAGTAGAGCGCGGAGGGGAGGAGCGAATAGCAGGGAGAAAGGAGGCTCGTGGCGACGTCGTTGGCGTGAGGGTGTGGATTCCATTTACAGGCCAAGGAGGGAAGTATAGGGACGCTGCGGGGAGAACAGAAGCGTCGGCCAGTGGCCATTAAGAGTCTGGCCATTAAGAGCGTGGCTGTGAGTGGAGGGGAGAAAACGGACGAGCGGGCGGCACTAGTGCGTGCTGGCGCGAGCACGACGAGTGGCAGCAAAAGCGATGAGCGGCGGGTCTGCGATGAGCAGCAGTGCGCATGGCGACCAGCATGCATGGGAAGCTGGGAGGAGAAATGGAGATGGGGTACGGCTTAATGAGGGCGCAACACTGTGAGACAGAAGAAACGGAAACCGAGATATAGGGGATAAATTCTTGCCATTAATGGAGAACGAGTCGGCTTCAATGAAGTAGAGGTTGGACGCAATAAAGAAGGGAAAGAGGAGAGGAGAGTGTGCGGCTAGCCGAAGGGGCCATGGTCAAAGAAATTGGGAGGGGAAACTTTTTTCTTTTTCCAATTCCTTTTTCTTTTAATTATTCAGAATATATATAAATATATATACACACACATAAGGAAAATTTCTAAAAATATATTATTAACACAAATAGAAGATACTTCTTAGAAAAAGATTATTTATCAACACATTATATTTTTATAAAATAAATCCACACCAATAAACCCAAATAATATATATAAACAAATATATATTCAAAAACAGAATAATATCATAATTATTATTAACAAATCAATGCATACTTTAAAAATTATTTTAGCAAATGGGGTTTCTCTTAGAGAATAAAATCTAGAAACCGGATTCATAAATTAAATCAAACAAAATATATGCTTCAGCATGAGTGAATCAATTGTTTGGTAAAATTTTATCCAATCACGAAATTATTTAACTAATTTATATTGCCATTTTATTAATTGAAAACATAAATAATTTCTTTTCTACTAGAAATCAATAATATAAACTAAGTTATTTTTAATTGACAGATTTAGGGTGTTACAATATCCAACGATTAGATAGCTCAGCCCAATAGTCTGCTGATGTAGTGCTGACATGGTTCGATAGGTCACCAGACAGTCTAGTGAGTACTAAAAGGCTGACAACTTTATCCAACAGTCACTAACCTATCAGGAACTGTCAGAGGTTCGATGGCATTGAACCTATCAATGTTCATGGTCTGCCACACTCGTTTTCATAGTAGATTTGAGAGTGGACTTCCAACGTGTGTGTGTGTATATATACATATAGGATCGAGGTAATGCAAGCCATGTGCTTCGATTAGTAGGGGGAGCCCCAGCCACGACGTGGATAGACCACGACCCGTGTGATTGCGTCTGCATTTATGCTGGTATAACCCAATTATAGAATTTGCATATACCATGCAACGAATCTAGAAAGCCTGTTCACCTATGCCTGCGTCATCATTTATACAGGGATAAACAAATTGAATAATGTGCATAAACCATGCAAAAAGAATTTGCTGACGCGCAAATCAGGTGGGACGACTTTACAAGTTTGTTCAGTGTTTACAACTGCATAAGAACATGAAACGTAATATCATAAACCATGCAATATCGCGACGTCAGACCATTTATGCTATTGTATATACGTGACCAGTGTGTGCGTAGATCTGGGTTGGTTTGAGATTAGGAAAGTAGTGCTGTAAAATCGCGATAAATGTGGGACAGTTACCTCTTTATTCTCAACGTTGCATAAAAGATGCGTAAGATTTGTGGTAGTTGCCGTATATCTCGCTTTGTCCATTTTAGCGTAAAACTGATACAAAAGAAGCGTAAATTTGTGTATAATTTAGCGTAAACTACAAATGACTTTATAATGGGTAAGAGGTCCACTGTTCGGGGCGTAAAAGTCACACACAATTTGGAATAGTTGTTGTGTATCTCGCTTCGCACAAGGTTTTCGTAAAACCCATAAAAAATATCGTAAATTGGCGTAAAACGCATCAAGAATTTTGTAAATTGACGTAAAACGCATCAAGAATATTGTAAATTGATGTAAAATGCATCAAGAAGTATTTTGAGGTAATTGTAGCATAAAACACAACTAAATGTGTCGTAACTTTCGTTGGAGTATTTTGTGTAAATGTCATCATTCTCTACAACCTTAATAGCAATCTTGTAGAACAGATGGCAGAGTTGCATAACGTCCTGGAGTGGAAGATTTTGTGTCACTATCAAAATTAAACCTAAAAGTTTCATCCATCAATATGGGTACACCTCCAGCATTTGAGATGACTTCTAATGGGAATTCTGACTCTTCTTCCGTCTTTTCTTTTGGCTTAACTGCAATCTGGGAAAAAACAAAATCTCTTATGCAAGATAAGCCTTGATCTGGTGACTAATTAAGCATGCAGTCAATGTAGCTTGGACACTAGTAAACTAGACAAAAATAATAATATTTGTGACACAAGAATTGCTTTACTATTGCAAATTCACATAAAACTGGTCCAAGGTGGACAGAAGCTACCAATATTTTTGTTTTAGGATAAGATAGTCACAAAGGTTGAAAATAGAAAGCTGAGCAGCACTAGTTTCGTGATGTTCATCTCTTTCATTGAGATAAGACAAAGCACAAAATATTAGAATGCTATAAAAGAAAAGCATAATTGTATGTCATAAATACAAACTTCTAACATTCCAGTACTACTAAAGTTCCAAAACCTCTCATGATGCTGAAACCAGTAACAGAATAGGCAATAAACTAGCAATGTGCATAGAAAGTATTCAAGTTAAGCAACAGACAAGTGTACCTGAACTCTTTCTTCATAAGAGATGAAAGTACCACCCTTAACACGAGCCAACGTCTTCGGAATAACAAAGAATAAATATAGTTCTTGAGTTTTATGTTATGCAAACTCTACAGGGGTATAAATAAGACATCCTTCCATACCTCCATGCAGTACAATACTTCGTAAATTTTAAAAGTCCTCAGATACAAATGGAATCATCTTGAACAGATATATGGATATCCTCTCTAATTATATAGAGCCTAGGGCATTAAGGTTGCTCATTACCTTCCTCAAATTTTAAGTATAGCATAGACTCACTCATCAGATATATGGATATCCTCTCTAACAAAAAGATATGTACAAACTATAGATGATAGAAAACCAGCTAAGCTAAGCTTGATCTTATGAATTTTAAGAATCTCGACAGAAAAAACCATGGTTCTAGGTTCTAATCCAAATGAGCTAATATATTTTATAGAGATTTCAAGTCATAAATTTTTAAACTCTTAAAATCTAATAAAGTTGTTGAGATTCCTTTTATCCGGATTCTCAAGAGCCCCTTGGAATTCAAGCGGCATCTTAGGTTTATAATTTTTTTTGCTATTGATTTGTTTTCAATAAATATTTGTGAAAATAGTGAATGACGTGATAAAAATTATGAGTAAAATCAAAGGCTCACCAAACCAGTACGAAAATTGTATTGTCGTAAAGTTCTAATGAATGTAGTGTTGTCCTAAAGTTCTAATATATAAATCGCATCTGCATAACACCCTAAGCATAGAAAATTTAATCGCATATCGGAGAAACAATAACCTCAATGAAGCACAATCTCGACTTGTACAACGTACAGTTCACCCTGTCGGTCTGCCCACAGGCTTGTAAGAGAAGAGATCAGGATCACGAAAGGGAGATGGAGTCTGGGAAGTGCATGGAGACGTACCGACATGTAACGCCCCGAATTTGAGAGTTGAATTTTTCTTTCTCCAGCACTCCCCAAATTCGGGCATTACCTTTCCTCTTTCTTTTTCT
This sequence comes from Zea mays, assembly GCF_902167145.1. Classification (NCBI taxonomy): domain Eukaryota; kingdom Viridiplantae; phylum Streptophyta; class Magnoliopsida; order Poales; family Poaceae; genus Zea; species Zea mays. Next base: position 164,103,798 of record NC_050100.1, on the reverse strand, counting down.
TACCGCTATGCCTTGTTCTTCTTCAAATATTCTATCGAGATTTAGCTCGAGATCTCATGTAAGTAAAACCCTAGAGTTAAATCTTTTGGTTGTTGCACCATGCCGGTCCATGCATCTATTTTGTTTGTTGAGTGAATTTGTGAAAGCATGCATTTGAAAATAGATTAAAATGGAAAAATTAGGAGAAGAATAAAAAGGGAATTTCTCTCTCTCCCCCTCCTTTGGGTCGGCTTCCAGCCGCGGCCCAGCCGGCGCCCCTCCCCTCCCCGCCGTGGGCCCCATGCGGCCCAGCCAGGCGCGCGGCCCAGCCGCCCCCCTCCCCCGTTTCCTCCGCGCGCTGCGCGCGTGGGCGCAACCGCCGCCGCCGCCACCCCCTGGTGGGGCCCGCCTGTCAGCCCCACCCCTCCCCAAACCACTCTCTCTCCTCTACCCCGCGCATGTCTCTCTCTCTCCCTCGACGCCGCTCGCCTTCACCCCCGCGCGGTAAGCCTCTCCCTCCTCTCTCCTCTCCCCTTTCTCCCCTTCTCCGGCCATGGCGCCGTCCAGCCCGGTCCCGGTGCCCCTCGGCGCGGTGGCCCGCCCGCCCGGTGTTCCGGCCCCGCCCCGACGCGGCTTCCCCCGCCCGGCCTCCCCCGCCCGGCCTCCCCCGCTCGGCGCCCCGCCCCAATGCCGCTCCGCCCGCGGCGCAGCTTCCCCTCCCTGCCCGACCTCGCTCCCAGCCCCGGCGCGGCGGTGGCGTGCCCGCTTGGCCTTGCCCGCCCCTACTCGCGGCATGGCGCGGCGTGTCCGTCCCGCCCGGCGTGGCCTCGCCGTCTCGCGTCCGCCCCGGTGTAGCCTCGCCACCCGGCACCTCGTCCCCCGCCCCGGCGTCCCACCCCCTGCCCCGGTGCGGCTTCCCCGCCTAGACCTCGTTCCCCCGCCCCTGCGTGGCTTCCCCGCCCCGGTGCGCTCCCCCGCCCAGCCCCAGCACGCCTGTCCCGTCCCGGCGCGGAGGCCCCGACCTGCTCGCCTGGCGTGGCGCAGCGGCCCCGGCCGGACCGCCCGCCCTTGCCCACGACGGCCCTTCCCGGCTCGCCCGCCCCTCCCCGCGCGCGGCGCGGCGCGGTCCCGCGGCCTTGCGCATGCTCGTGTGGTGCGCATGGCGCCTTGGTGCGGCTCGTCGTGCCCTCGGCGCGACGCGTAGTGTCCTGTCATGTTCGTGACGTGCCCGTCTTACCCCCAGCCACCCGTCTACCCCCCGTGTATTTTATGCGCATTGATCATGTCATTTATGTTAATGAAATGGAAACTCTACTCAGAATTTGATCACGTTAGTTATCTCATGCAGTTAATCATTAACTTTGTTTAATGTCGACCAATTGGAAATAGTTATAACTCCATTAGTGCATGTGATTAATACTTGTTAGTATAACTAGGTAGAACTAGATGAAGTAATGATTAATTATACATCTACCCGTAATACGCTTCGATTATAGCTTTAACCACTGCGAGACCTTCCTTCTTCTCTTTCTAGCAATTGCGAATGCAAAATCGTATGTCATATTTTATGCATATTTGACTTATTTGCTCTCTTGTATGGTGTACTGTTTATTTCCTAATTCAAATGGATGGATGGATGTTTGCGCTCGCATAGATAACGGTCTAGTCGAGGAGTCCGAAGAACTCGCAGGAGAAGCCCCTAAGCAGCAGCTGGTTGGTGGAGGCAAGTGTCCCTTGACCCACTTATGTCCTATACATTCCTTAATTCACTTTCCACATTTACACAGTTTATACCTAAGGATTGACTAGCTTTTGTTATCCATGTCCTTGCTTACCTATTTGGGTTGGATTATTTTGGTTTAGCTACATGCTAGTTGTTGGGGGCCTTCGTCTTCCGAAGGTCCTCAAAAACATAATTTAACAATGTTTCTGGAGTATAATACATGAACAGGTACCTTTGGACTCGGATCAGAACCATAGTGTGAGAAGCACAAAGAATACGAAGGTTGACGCAGAGCCGAAGCTATGCGCAAGGGAGCTTCGGCATGATAGCAGAAAAGGGAACCGACTTAAAAGGGAAAAGGCTATTTAGACCTCGATGGATCACTATAGAGTCATTAGCAAATGTAAAGGGCATGGGTGTAATTTTACATGGGCTACGTACCGTGCCTATAAATAGATGAACAGTGCTCCCGTACTATTCACGCTGACTTGTATTTGCTGGTGCATCACACTTGTACTTTTACCTTCCATCAAGCCGAAGGTACACTTGTAATTTGATATCATTTCTATTTGTCCATGATAATAAAATAGAAATAAGCTGATAATATTACATGGCTATTCGTGTTATCTCTTACATTTTATATAATTCTCCTTTCATTATCGTATATTGCAACCATGAAGGTATAACCTTCATGACCTTCATCTGAAGATCATTATATCCTAAGGGAAATAATGTCTCGAAGGACGAAGGGCGTTAACGTTTAACATTTTTTGTGTTGCCTTGTTCTTAACTCATAGCATTTGAGAACAAGTCCCCAACATTGGCGCCCACCTCCGGTGAACTCTTTTCGACCACCTTCGGCAAGCATTGACCTTCGTCATGCCACCGAAGAAAGTTTCAGCGCTAGGGACTGCCGCTCTGCAGCCATTGGACCCAAATCAAGAGACCCTTTCTCTTCGAGAGGCCCGAAGCCAGAAGAGGAAGGCCACTAGTCCAACACCCCAGGAGGATGAGTTGGACCAAGAAATCAGAAATATGGAGATGCTTCATCAGCAAGTGCAAAAGAAGGAGAAGATGGCTCGACTAGCTGACCTTCAAAGGCAGATTGATGAAGCCACTGAAGAAGTACGTCACCTTGCTCAAGACGAGCAAGATCGAAGGCCCCAACACAGGGAGCTTCATCAAGAGGGCTTGTTCAACGACGATGGATGGTATGATGATTTAATCATGATACCTTTACTTTTGATGATGCTTCTCCCTTGGCAGCAGAACTGCAGGCTATCCCATAGCCCCCATCATACAAGCCACCTCAGCTTCCAATGTATGATGGGCATTCAGACCCGAAGCAGTTTTTGATGAGTTATGAAGCAACCATATCTTCATACGGGGGCAATGCAGCTGTCATGGCCAAGTCCTTCGTCATGGCAGTTAAGAATGTGGCTCAAACATGGTATTCTTCTCTTCGGCCAGGAACTATCACTTCATGGCAGAAGCTCAAGGACATGCTGGTGACAAGTTTCCAGGGCTTTCAGACGAAGCCAGTCACAACTCAGGCTCTGTTTCAATGCACGCAAGATCATGAGGAGTATCTCCAGGCATACGTCCGAAGGTTATTGCGTCTGAGAGCACAAGCGCCTACAGTGCCCAATGAAATTGTCATTGAGGCCATGATCAAGGGGCTTCATCCAGGACCTACTGCCCAGTATTTTGCTAGAAAGCCTCCACATACTTTGGAGAAGCTGCTCCAAAAGATGGATGAATACATTCGCGCTGACAATGACTTTCGTCAAAGAAGGGAAGAAGCCTACAGGTTCTCTGAGATGACCAGGGGCTTCGGAGGGAGGATCCACCCAAGGCATGTCAGGTCAATCCACTCCACCCAGAGTGACGACAGAGGAAGTCAACAACAGAGGCCACAATATTCCTCGCAAGCTTCGGGGCAGCAACAAAGCTATTTTCGGCCGCCAGCTCCAAGAGGCAGAGGCGCCAGGGGCTTCGGAGGAAGGTTTGGGGATCAACCTAGAAAAAATTATTACTTATTCTGTGGTGAGGACAAGGGCCATACTACAAGGATGTGCCATGTCACCATTCAGAAACAAAAGGAAATAGCAGAAGCCGCAGCTCAGTAGAACCAGCCGAAGCAAGTCATGCATACTGCTTCGTATCACTCACCCTACATACCAGAGTATGTGGGTAACCATCCTGCAGCGTCTGTTGCTTCGGCTAGTTAGCCACAGGCATCTTGGCCATAACCTCCACCTCCGCCACCACTACAACCTGCATATTCACGAGGCCAGCAGCCAGAAGGGAGCCAACAGACCCATCAGCAGCAAGATTTCAGGGAGGAGTACGAAGCTCGCACAATCAACAGTACTGTGCAAGAATCGAAGCATATCTACTAAGAGATATCCTACCCCTGAAACAGTTTTTGCATTCGTTGTCATTTTCTTTTTTAATAAGGAACAATTATTGAAAACCTAGTTCTTTTGTCATTTTCAATTTCTTGTAATAGCTTCGTTCTTGCCATAAGTAAAGCATATCTTCTCCACAGACTCACGAAGTCCAAAAAGTCGCTGAAGCACAAAAGTCGTTCCTAAGAGAACGAGGGGCTAAAAATCACATTACAAGTATCACCGAAGCTACAACAAGTCGTTCTAAGGAACGTAGCGTAAGTTTGCCGAAGCTACAAAAAGTCGTTCCTAAGGGAGCGCAGTGTAAGTTTTCTGCTCAAAAGTCGTTCCAAATGGAATGCAGAGCCAAATACTGCCGAAATATAAGGCGAAGCGCGAAAAGTCAACGCGAATACCGCCGAAATAGAAGGCGAAGATGTTCAAAAGACGTTCCTAAGGGAATGCAGAACTTACAGCGAAAAGTCAGCGCTGATACACCGAAAAATAAGCGGTGAAGCCGAAAAATAAACGACAAAAAGATTGTGTATTCCACTATGGGGATGTGAGTGTGTGTCTTCGGCACAAATATCATTTTGCATAGCATAACATCATCACATCATTTCGCATAACATAACATCATACATCATATTGCATCAATGGCACAAGAAGAGGATACAATGTTGACCTTCAGAGAATGCTTCGAAAAAGTGAAATTGTGCTAAGGCACAAAATAAGTTTTGAAGAAATACAGCTTCATCAGCTCTGATGTGGAGGAAAAAATCTATTGTTGACGAAGCATTAATGTTTTTGCCATGATTGGAGGATTTTTTACGAAGCATAAAAGCTCTTCTTTATGAAGCATGAAAAGAAGGGAAGGTGTTTTTTCGCCGAAGGCTAAAAAACGGTATGTACATAAAAGTTTCATGCATCGCAAAGAAATGAATTACAAAGCCATTTATATATTACATTCAAAACCCATGAGCACCAAATATTACAAGCATAGTCCAGCAAATGTTACATTAATATTCTAGCAATGTTTTGACAATAGCTATTCTTCTTCTTTCAAAACTTTATCTGCAGCTTCGGTCAGCAGTTGGGTAACGACTTCGTCTACAATAGTTTCGGCCATGTTAATAATTTCTGTTGATTCCTTTGCCTCTGGGTCGGCCAATGATTCGAAGGGCTCTGGGGGAGGAGATAGTTCAGCTGCGGTAGAAAACGTAAATCAGTTCGAAGTCATAAAAATAAACAATAAAGTTAAAAGCTATTAAGTAATACCTATCCGCCTTTCGAGTTCCGCAGCTTTTTCAGCTGCTTTTGTTGCTTCCCTAGCGTCATGAGTATCTTTTTCGCTCTTCTTTATTATTTCGTGGGCCATCCTTTGGCCGCCATTTTCCCAGATGTCAGTGAAAAATTTTCCGCCTATTAAGCTTGCTTCGGCCGAGGGGTCCTTCGTATCGTCAACAGAGAAAGCAGCTTCAACTTGGGCCAAAATTTTCACATGTTCGCACCCTGCTTTCTCCAAAATAGCTGCAACTCCTCTCGCACCAGAGAAGGCACAGACGTCCCCGCGGTCGCTCAAAATTTTTCAAAAGCTTCGGCTTCGCTGCTGATCCACTCAATTAGGCCTTCGGGGTCGCCCCATATGAAGTTATCTTCGCTTGAATATGCGCCAACGTTGGCGAAGCTAGTTTTTATCTTTTTCACGCATTCCACAGATTTTTCAAAACATCTTTCTTTTGATGAGCGAAGTTCTGCAACTATTTTTTTCCAATAATTTTTCCAGTAATCACTGGCATCTCGTTCAGCTTCGGCAACAGCGCATTTTAATTTGGCTTCAGCCAGCTATTTCCGAAGGTCTTCAATTTCATATTTTTGGGCTTCAGCTTGGGCTTTGGAAGTAGCTTCGTCTTCTTTTATTTTGCTCACCAATGAAATTAATATTTTATCTTTTTCAAGACCTTCGTTCCTTAGTTCAATTACTTCTGAACGAAGGTTGTTCAGAGCTATAGTGCATCCTTCGTCTTTGGTATTTTTCTGCGCCCTGAGGGCATTGCTAAGGATCAGGCCCTGCAAAAGAAGTACGGTATTGAGTATAAGCAAATGAAAAAAATTCGTTTTTAAGTACAAAAAATTGATTTTCACACCTTTATACTATTATATGCTAAACTGTCGGCCAATTCATCTTTTGACAGCACTGAAAGCCCGTCTTCTAATGTCGGGAATCCGAAGCTTCTGCTCATCTCCCGGCAGACAGAAATCTCCTTGTTGTCTGGGAGACAATACAAGAAATCCTCTTCTCCACTGTCGTTGAATACTAATGCCCCCTTTGGATATTTTAGCTTCTGGGCATAGTGTTGAGCTTCTCGTTCTTCTTCTTTAGAGAGCTTTTTTCCCAAAGCATGACAGATGATATATTCAATATTTTCTTTCAAAGCTTCGGGAGTAGGAGCAGTAGATTTTTCAGGCAAAATCTGTTCTATTGCTTCTTCCTCCGCTGCTTTTTCTCCAATTTCCGAGGATTTCTCCTTGGTGGGCTCTGAAGGCCCAGCTTCGGCGTCGGCCCGGCTCATTGTAGCTTCGGCTTCGGTCAGCTTTGTCTCGGTTTCAATCTGCGTTTTTGAAGCCTTGGCAACTTTCCCTGGAGTAGAGCTTGAAGTTTTTATTGTCTCCAACACATCTAGTACATTAGCCATCCTTTTTCTCTTGGGGGTCGCTGCTGGACCTTTTTGTGTTTTCGGCATCTCCACTCCTGCCGAAGGGCTTAGAACTTCTAATGTTTTCGTCCCTTAGATTCTAGGTTCTTCAATTTTGTCAGCCTTCGGCATTGCAGCCGGCTTTTCAATCCTCTGCGTAAGAGCAGGTCATCTGGCTTCAATAGCCGAAGAGGTCTCACCGTCAAATTCAGGCACTATGGCCGGTTCAATATAGCGCGGTCGGTGGGTAAGGACCTTCAGTTTTTTCCTTTTCGGCGCAGACTCGCTTGGAGCAGCTGAAGCAGCAGCCTTCTCAGAAGTTGCACCCTTTCTTTTCTGCCCCCGCGACGAGTACCGATAGTCAGGGTACACAAACCCAATAGCATCAAAAACTCTATTTAGTCTTTTCTTTTTTCAGCTCCCGAAGGCCGCAGATAGTGCATTATCTTCAGACTTGGAGTAAGCTCCAAGTAGTTCATCACTAGTATTTTCAACACACTTCAACCAGTCATCGTCTGGTTCGATAAATTGGTCTCCAAACCAAAGGTATATTTCAATCGAACTAAACCACCTTCGCTAGGGTTAGTGATGGTTTCCTTTGGCATTTCCCAGCTGTCTATCAGTGGCCATATCCTGTAGGCTACATGTTCTTGAACTAAATCTCTTGTTCCAATGAAAGAGCAAACTGTGTTGAAGGCCCTTTGGCACGCTTCGGCTGCTTCATCAATTTCTACCTTCGGCTTTCGAAGGCCGAAGCGGGACCAAATGGGGTGCATGATGATCTCTGTAATATCTTCTCTCGCCTTTAAATCATTCTTCACATAGAACCATTCTTTCATCCAGTCTCTGGGCCATCTTTTCCGAAATGTCGGCACCGGGTAGCTTGTGCCAGAGCGAGCAACGAAGCTATAGCACCCAAAATTGTTATGATATTGTTCCTTGCCCTAGGGCTTCGTCTCGTACGAAAGCTCGTGCATACTGCAAAAACATCTTGCGCTTGGCTCTAAACCTTGACTCCTCATGGCCCAGACAAAGATCCCCATTCTAATAATTTCTTCAGGAGTAATCTGGTGAAGGAAAATCTCATATATCTTTAAAACTTCAACCACAAATCTGCTTAGGGGGAACCGAAGTCCAGCTTTGAAGAAGCTTCGGTAGATTACGACTTCATTTTCTTCGGGAACAGGAACAATCCTGTCTCCGTTGTCAGCCCTCACAATAGACATATCTCGAAAATACCTTCCTCTCATATTATCAAGATGACTCTGTTTGATAGTCGATTTCTCGAAGACTGCATGACTTGGTCGCCAGGGCCGATCTTCAGAGTCTTCGCCTCCACTTTCTACATCATAATTGTCGCTGTCATCAGTATCTTCAGATAAGCCTTCTAGAATCTCTTTAGTAATCTTTTCTGTATTTGTCTTTGCTATTGATTCAACAAATCCAGCAGTCTTCTCCTCAAGGAGCTTCTCCTCTTCGCTCAGCTTCGTCTCAGCAACAACTTTTTTGTCTTGAGACATCTTCTCTTCGGAAATGGCGAAAATGTGTTCTTAAAGCCGAAGCTTAGAAAGTATAAAAAACCAAGAAAGCGATTGTAGGCAAGAGCTAAAAAATTGAGCAAACAAAACAGGCGGCAAGTAGCATACCAAATGAGCTCGGGGTGAGTTCTTATTTATACGCCCAATGCGCTACAAATTGGAGGGCCCCATCTGTCATTGATTGTTGCTATTCTAGCAAAGGGAAGGTGTTTTTTGGACCTTCGACTTAGGGACTTCATCCATATCGCAATCTGAATTCGTCATTCTAACAAATTAATATTGTGAGGGGCTACTGTTGGGGGCCTTCGTCTTCCGAAGGTCCTCAAAAACATAATTTAACAATGTTTCTGGAGTATAATACATGAACAGGTACCTTCAAACTCGGATCAGAACCACAGTGTGAGAAGCACAAAGAATACGAAGGTTGACGCAGAGCCGAAGCTATGCGCAAGGGAGCTTCGGCATGATAGCAGAAAAGGGAACTGGCTTAAAAGGGAAAAAGCTATTTAGACCTCGATGGATCACTATAGAGTCATTAGCAAATGTAAAGGGCATGGGTGTAATTTTACATGGGCTGCGTCCCGTGCCTATAAATAGATGAATAGTGCTCCCGTACTGTTCACGCTGACTTGTATTTGCTGGTGCGTCAGACTTGTACTTTTACCTTCCATCAAGCCGAAGGTACACTTGTAATTTGATATCATTTCTATTTGTCCATGATAATAAAATAGAAATAAGCTAATAATATTACATGGTTATTCGTGTTATCTCTTACATTTTATATAATTCTCCTTTCATTATCGTATATTGCAACCATGAAGGTATAACCTTCATGACCTTCGTCTGAAGATCATTATATCCTAAGGGAAATAATGTCTCGAAGGACGAAGGGCGTTAACGTTTAACATTTTTTGTGTTGCCTTGTTCTTAACTCATAGCATTTGAGAACAAGTCTCCAACACTAGTGCTTAACATTAACCAATGAACATGATGAGATTTATCTATGATACATTGTTTTCCTTCTTATTTATGATGATATACTTGTGACATTTAAGGGGACTCGAGCGGTTCCTCGAGTGCCTCTCCGTAAGGACCTGTTCGTTGGATGACCGCCCGGGAAAACAGTGCAACCATGAGGGTGGAATGGGACGCCCTTAGCTGAATAATTAGAGGAATCAGGGTGTAGTTCGCTTAGCCGTCGTGCCGTTAATGTGGCTCGGTGTATGTGGCTCGCTCTGCCAAGGTTGGTTCGCCCCTTGGGGAGGAGTGCGGTGCATTTAGGAAACCTAACGGGCGGCTACAACCCTGGGGAATCTTTGTAAAGGCGAAGTAGTGATACCCTACTGGGTCACCTTGGTAGTGATCAATGGAGAGTCATGATCTCCGGGCAGAAAGGGAATCACGACTTGTGGGTAAAGTGCGCTACCTCTGCAGAGTGTTTGAAACTGATATATCAGCCGTGCTCGCGGTTATGAGCGGCCAAGGGAGCTCCATTGATTAGATATACTGGATCAGAGATGTTTGGATTACAGGTGGTGATGAGAATGATGGTTTTGGTATTGACTTTGGTAATGGTAAGTGGTATTCTTTCCGTTTGGAAAGGGTACATTTGGGTTAATAACGTGGGTTAATTCTAAAACCTGGCTCTCTACTAGTAATAATAATCTGCCCAACTAAAAGCAACTGCTTGACTTACCCCCACATAAAGCTAGTCCACTACAGCCAAACAGGACACTTGCTGAGTATGTTGATGTGTACTCACCCTTGCTCTACACACCAAACCTCCTCCCCTCCCCAGGTTGTCCGTGTTGCAACCACTGCTCAGGAGAAGATGAAGCCGTGGAGGAAGATTTCCAGGAGTTCCAAGATTACGACGAGTTCTAGGTGTGGGTTAGCGACAACCCCCAGTCGGCTGCTTGTGAAGGCCGCGTGTATCTACGTTTCGTTTTTCGCACTTTGATTATTGTTAAAGACTATGTGGATGTCTCAGACATCTTGATGTAATCGATTATTATTCCCCTTTTATGTTATTATTTGAGCACTGTGTGATGATGTCCAGTTATGTAATTGTTGTGTACGTGAATTGCTGATCCTGACACGTACATGGTTCGCATTCGGTTTGCCTTCTAAAACCGGATGTGACAGACATGTGCCTTGTTATCGAGCCTGGAGACGGGGAGCGGCGCCTCGTAGACGGAGTGGTTGATGCACTCGTTGAGGAGGAAGCGCGAGAGGACGCGGCCGTCGGCGGTGAGGCCGGCGAGCGCGACCCCAGCGTGCTCAGTGACGCGGAACACCTTCCGTTGGTAGGAGAGATCAGAGGTAATTTTTGCAGCCTAGGGAAAATAAAAATAGCATCACCGACGGATGCCTATGCGCGCTAAGCATCGGGGTCAACTTTGAACGAACGAAACTGCCATGGCAGCTCAGCAGGTCAACGCTAGACCAAGGCCGAGGCCAGCCCATGGGAAGAGACCACATGGCCAGATCCCGGTGGAGGAGGTAACCCCGCCACACGACCAGATCCACCGGATCTACAAGACTGAGAGGATCCACAGGATGGAGACGGAGATGGAATCAGATGTACCTTGCCGACGGAGGCAGAGCACCTGCCGAGCATGGGAATGGCACAGGCGACGTTGGTGGGCGCGTCGCCAGGGGCCTTGACGAAGGCACTCGACTCGGCCAGCGATAGTCCCGCCACGTCGGGAGAGGAGGGATCCGAGGGGGCGATTCGGCGTACACAGGTGAGAGGAGGAAGATGCGTGAGGCAGTTATTGGATGGGGAGGGGGATGGTAGAGACGGCGGTGGAGAAGATGAAGGCAACGACAGCGGGTATGTCTAGGGTTCCGTCGCCGCGTGCGTTGCGGGTGAGGTAAACTGGATAACTGCGAGCGAGTGGGTGGGATCGTGGGCCCGATGCACGTAATATGCAGGACGAAATCTTCGCGATGGCCCATAGATCGACACGTGCATTACTGTTTCGTAAACTAAAACATATAACATCGTAATACCAATATTTGTGTGGGGACTAGTACGAATGTCCAGATTGCGGGAGCACAATCTTCTCGTGGGCCCGGATAGCCGGATCGTGTGCAAACTATATTTGCATAAACTGGTACACACATCATCATAACTCGTATTAGAATTTGGCGTAAGCAGTTAGGTACAATAAGCCAAAATGGGATCCTGTGCGGTCTGCGCACCTGGTCGGGGCTTCCTGTAGTTAAATAGAGGACATGGCTCTCTCTCTCTCTATATATATATATATATATAAAATTGGAGCCCTCTGCTTCCAATAGGATATAAGAAGCCCCAGCCATCCCCGCACCACCGGATCAGCCTAGCCGCTAGCCCCCCTCTTAGCATGTGTCTCATTCCTTGCATACACACAATTTGTTTCCATTTGCATACGCGAGAAATTAGAAAACGTGTCCGTTAACTGCTGCATTCATGGAAACAAAAAAACTGATTTGAATGCTTTATTCCATTTATAAATATAGAATCTCTAAAACAGCCAGATAGGTTCGTTAGAAACATTTTATGATATATAATGATTTGAATGTGTAGAAAATCAGTTTCCTGCTGCATGTGCGCAAATTTAGGATGACAAGAATGTGCATTTAGCGAAAATGGATTGACATGCATGGAAACAAAAAACTGATTTAAGTGCTTTATTTTCCCATAAATATAAGATCTCTCCAACATCAATGCAGCTAGGCTCGTTAGAACCGGTTTATGACATATATTGATACTAATTATGCTACATGATGTAGATATTTATGTATTGTGGTACACCGCGTAAAAAATCTGTTTCCTACTGCATGCGCACAAATTTAGGATGACAATAATATGAGTCGAAAGTAAATGGATTGGCATGCATGTAAATAAAAAATCTGATTTAAATAATTTATTTCATCCATAAAAATAGGATCTCTACAACAGCCATGTAGCTAGGATCATTGGAACCCGTTTATGACATATACTGATACTAATTATGCTACTAGTATAGATACTTATGTAGTGTAGCAGACCACGTAAAAAATTTGTTGCCTTTTGTATGCGCATAAATTTAGGATGATAAGAATGTGTGTTGAAAGAAAATGGATTGGCATGCATAAAAATAAAAAATCTGATTTAAATGCTTAATTTCCTCTATAAATATATGATCTCTTCAACAACCATACATCTAGACTCGTTAGAACCAATTTACGATATATAATGAGACTAACTATAGTACACGATGAAGGTATTTATGCACTCCAGTACATTGTGTACAAAATCGGTTCTGTTGCATGCGTACAAATTTAAGATACCAAGAATATGAGTTGAAAGGAAATGGATTGACATGCATCGAAACGAAAATATGATTTTCAATGCTTTATTTTGTCCATAAATATAGGATCTCTCCAACAACCATGCAGTTAGACCTGTTAGAACTAGTTTATGATATATACTGATACTAATTATGCTACATATGAAAGTGCATTGTGGTACACTATGTAAAAATCAATAAACGTTTACATAAAATGTGAATAAAAATATCATAAACATAGAAAAGATGGAAGGAGAGCCATGAACTGACAATGTATCATAAAACCTATTGATGTTGGCATAAATATGTATACAAAATCTCATAAAAACGGGGTCGTCGATCCTCCACCACTCGCGCCTAAGGAAGTTTGTCATCGTCGCTAGCGCCTAGTGAAGGCAGCGGCGTCGCTGGAGGTGGGACGCTAGCGGGCGCCACTCCGGGCCGCGCGCCTCCGAGAGCCGACGTTACGCGTGTCTCTGGGATCCACCGCCACGTGTGCGTCTCTTAGATCTGTCGCCACCACGCTCCCTCATGGCCATCATCGACGCTGCCAAAGTCTACCGCGCCTCGCGCAACCGTCATCGCCATCGGACCTGGGGTGCGCCGCCGCCGCTCGTCCGCTTTGGGAGCGTCGTCATCACTCGATCTTGGGGTAGCGCCGCCGCTGGTCGCCCTCCTCGGGGCGCCACCGCCACCAGCCCCTGAGATCACCACCGTTCGCACGCCCGAGGAAATTGACGTCACCGCTCGCTCGCCCGAGGGAACCACCGCCCGCTAAAACCTAATCCCTGATGGTCTGGGGGTGTTATTATAGTGCCCGCTAAACCGCTAAAAGGGAAATGGCCTCAACCATCTCCTATGACCGATTTTGGTGTTTGACGACCATCACAAAACTTATGGACTAACTAGTTTTCCTAGTTGATCTTTTCTCAGGTGCATAAAGTTCATATACATCTGTAAGGAAAATGGACCCTTGGGCTGTTTCTCTAAATATGGGGCGAGTCAGACTTGCACCAGCCTGCGGTTCACCGGACTGTCCGGTGCCCAGGCTAGCGCGCCCAACGAACATGCCGCTTGTAAGGAAAATGGACCTCGGGCCATTTGGCTCAATAGATTTTGGTGTTTGATGATCAACATAACCTATGGACTAATGTGTTTGCTAGTGTTTATGATTGTAGTTCATAGAATGCTAAAGTTACTTGGACCAAGACATTGAGGAAAGCAACAACTCAAAAGAATACATTATGAAGATCAAGTGAAGTCCAAGAAACAAAGGAAGTGTTGCATGCAGACTGTCTGGTCTGGAGCACCGGACTGTCCGGTGCACCAGGGAACAGTAGCCCAACGGCTAGTTTTAGGTGGCACTGTGGAGAGAAGACCACCGGACTGTGCGGTGTAAAGTCTGGATTGTCTGGTGTAAAAAGCCTGCGCGCCAACGGTCGCCTGCGGTGTTAGACCAATGGCTAGGCGCACCGGACTGTGAACTGTTCGGTGCATCACCAGACTGTCCAATGTGCCGCAGAGAGCAGCAGCTTTTCTCCAACGGCTAGTTTTGTGTTGGGGGCTATAAATACACCCCCAACCGGCCATTCCAAGGTGTGGGAGCGCAAGCAACATACCAAGGCATATAGTAGATGTTGGGGACTTGCTCTCAAATGCTATAAATTGAGAACAAGGCAACACCAAAACAAGTTATTTGTCAATGCCCTTCGTCCTTTGAAGCATTATTTCCCCAAGGATATAATTATCTTCGGACGAAGGTCATGAAGGATATACCTTCATCATCTCAACATTCATATATGTATAAATATTAACAACGAATGGAGCATGTAAAGCATAAGAAACAATGTGAACAATAACATTATTATATATATTTCTCAGTACATAATCATAAGTTAATATAAGGACAATATTGAATAACATTTGGTACCTTCGGCTTGACATAAAACAAAGGTACAAGCGTGACGCAAAAGCAAATGCCAAGTCAGCGTGAACAGTACGGGAGTACTGTTCATCTATTTATAGGCATGGGACACAGCCCATGTGAAATTACATCCATGCCCTTTACATTTGCTAATGACTATAAGGTAATTCATCGAGGTCTAAATAGCCTTTTCCCCTTTAAGTCGGTTCCCTTTCTTCCTGTCATGCCGAAGCTCCCTTGCGCGTAGCTTCGGCGCTGCATCAACCTTCGTATTGTTCGTGCTTCTCATACTGTGGTTCTGATCCGAGTCCGAAGGTACCTGTTCATGTATTACACTCCGGAAACATTGTTAAATCATGTTTTTGAGGACCTTTGGAAGACGAAGGCCCCCAACAGTAGACATTTCCAAGTGCTCATACACCCAAGTGCTTAATAGAATCACTCAATGATTAGCGTAGGTGCTTTGCGAAGTGCTTAGGTTAGTTAGACCGCTTTAGCGCTTGCTCTAGGTGAATCCTAGTTAGTTGAGTGAGTTTAGAAAAACCACACAACCCCTCGGCTCTTGCACGAGCCGTTGTAATTGTACCGAGTGGGGCGAGAGTCTTGCGAGACCGTGACAACCACGTTTGTGTCACGGCCGACACCGTGTACCAGAGGGAACGAGGCCCGCGGCGTTTTCCGCCGGAAGCTCGATAGTGGAGACATCGGGGAGCGTCCGAGAGGAGCCAAAAGTGGAGCACCACTTGCGCGTGGAGAAGGCCCGTGGCTCTCTACGGAGTTACTCGACCGAGGTGCTTGGCCCTCACGTGGGCTTCCCTTTGCCTAGGAGCACCAACGAGGATTAGTCGGGACCTTGCACGGTTCTGGATACCTCGGTAAAAATATCGGTGTCATCCACGAGAGTTTGCATCTCTACCTTGCTCTTTAGCTTTCGCATTTATATTAAGCACTTAGGTTTCAGTCTTGTCTTTATACTTATATTGTTTTAGATTGAAACTTAGCCATTGCGGTAGAGATAGCAACACTTAGACAAAACCTAGTTTGCACATTTCTAGTTTGATTAATTGCATAGATTTTGCTCAAGGGGATTATTTGTGGCCTAGTTTAGTGAAAGTTTTAGATGTCCTAATTCACCCCCCTCTTTGGCATCACCTGTTTTGAAAGGGAATTAGGCTTACACCTATTTCCTAATTGATTTTGGTGGTTGAATTGCCCAACACAAATAATTGGACTAACTAGTTTGCTCTAGTCTATAAGTTATAAAGGTAAACCAAGTGCGCTTCCGACTTCGCCAAGGGGAGGAGCCACAAGACATGTACAACCAGCTCAAAACCTTGGTAAACCAAGTGCGCAACCTCGGGAGCAAAAAATGGGATGACCACGAAATGGTTAAGGTTATTTTAAGATCACTTGTTTTCCTTAACCCTACTCAAGTTCAATTAATTCGTGGCAATCCTAGATATACACTAATGACTCCCGACGAAGTAATCAGGAATTTTGTGAGCTTTGAATTGATGATCAAAGGCTCAAAGAAGATCAACGAGCTTGATGGCCCCTCCATGTCCGAAGCACAACCGGTCGCATTCAAAGCGACGGAGGAGAAGAAGGAGGAGTCTACGTCAAGTAGACAACCAATCGACGCCTCAAAGCTCGACAATGAGGAGATGGCGCTCGTCATCAAGAGCTTCCGCCAAATCCTCAAACAAAGGAGTGGGAAAGATTACAAGCCCCGCTCCAAGAAAGTGTGCTACAAGTGTGGTAAGCCCGTTCATTTTATTGATAAATGTCCACTATCTAGTGACAGTGACAAGGGCGACGACAAGAAGGGGAGAAGAAGAGGTACTACAAGAAGAAGGGCGGCGATGCACATGTTTATCACGAATGGGACTCCGACGAAAGCTCTATCGACTCCTCCTCCGACGAGGACGCCGCAAACATCGTCGTCACCAAGGGACTTCTCTTCCCCAACGTCGGCCACAAGTGCCTCATGGCAAAGGACGGCAAAAGGAAGAAGGTAAAATCAAGATCCTCCACTAAATATGAAACCTCTAGTGATGAGGATGATGCTAGCAATGAGGAGGATAACTTGCGCATTCTTTTTGCCAACCTAAATATGCAACAAAAAGAATAATTAAATGAATTGATTAGTGATATTCATGAGAAGGATGATCTCTTGGACACCCAAGAGGACTTCCTTATTAAAGAGAACAAAAAGCATGTTAAGGTTAAAAATGCTTACGCTCTAGAAGTAGAAAAATGTGAAAAACTATCTAGTGAGCTAAGCACTTGCCATGAGACTATAGACAACCTTAGAAATGAGAATGCTAATTTGTTAGCTAAGGTTGATTCAAATGTTTGTGATGTTTCAATTCCCAATCTTAGAAATGATAATGATGATTTGCTTGCTAAGATTGAAGAATTAAACATTTCTCTTGCTAGCCTTAGGATTGAGAATGAAAAATTGCTTGCTAAGGCTAAAGAACTAGATGTTTGCAATGTTACAATCTCCGATCTTAGAGATAAAAATGATATATTGTGTGCTAAGATTGTTGAACTTAATTCTTGCAAACCCTCTACATCTACCACTGGGCATGTCACTATTTGCACTAGATGTAGAGATGTTGATATTAATGCTATACACGATCACCTTTCCATGATTAAACAACAAAATGATCATATAGCTAAATTAGATGCTAAAATTGCCGAGCATGAACTAGAAAATGAAAAATTCAAGTTTGCTTGTAGTATGCTTTATAATGGGAGACGCCCTGGCATTAAGAATGGCATTGGCTTCCAACAGGGAGGCAATGTCAAACTTAATGCCCCTCCTAAGAAATTGTCCAACTTTGTTAAGGGCAAGGCTCCCATGCCTCAGGATAACGAGGGTTACATTTTATACCCTGCCAGTTATCCCGAGAGCAAAATTAGGAGAATTCATTCTAGGAAGTCTCACTCTGGCCCTAACCATGCTTTTATGTATAAGGGTGAGACATCTAGTTCTAGGCAACCAACCCATGCTAAGTTGCCTAAGAAGAAAACTCCTCATGCATCAAATGACCATAGCATTTCATTTAAAACTTTTGATGCATCATATGTTTTAACTATCAAATCCGGCAAGGTAGTTGCCAAGTATGTCGGGGGCAAGCACAAGGGGTCAAAGACTTGTGTTTGGGTACCCAAAGTTCTTGTGTCTAATGCCAAAGGACCCAAAACCATTTGGGTACCTAAAGTCAAGAACTAAACTTGTTTTGTAGGTTTATGCATCCGGAGGCTCAAGTTGGATAATCGACAGCGAGTGCACAAACCACATGACAGGGGAGAAGAAGATGTTCTCCTCCTACGAGAAAAACCAAGATCCCCAACGAGCTATCACATTCGAGGATGGAAACCAAGGTTTGGTCAAATGATTGGGTAAAATTGCTATATCACCTGACCATTCCATTTCTAATGTTTTTCTTGTAGATTCTTTAGATTACAATTTGCTTTCCGTTTCTCAATTATGTCAAATGGGCTACAACTGTCTATTTACTGATGTAGGTGTCACTGATTCAGTAGCATTTAAGGGAGTGTTAGAGGGTCAGCTATACTTAGTAGATTTTGATAGAGCTGAACTCGACACTTGCTTAATTGCTAAGACTAACATGGGTTGGCTCTGGCACCACCGACTAGCCCATGTTGGGATGAAGAATCTTCATAAGCTTCTAAAGGAAGAGCACATTTTAGGATTAACAAATGTTCATTTTGAGAAAGACAGGATTTGTAGAGCATGCCAAGCAGGGAAGCAAGTTGGTGCTCATCATCCACACAAGAACATCATGACGACTGACAGGCCACTGGAGCTCCTACACATGGATCTATTCGGCCTGATAGCTTACATAAGCATCGGCGGGAGTAAGTACTGTCTAGTTATTGTGGATGATTATTCTCGCTTCACTTGGGTGTTCTTTTTGCAGGAAAAATCTCATACCCAAGAGACCTTAAAGGGATTCTTGAGACGGGCTCAAAATGAGTTCGGCTTAAGGATCAAGAAAATTAGAAGCGATAACGGGACGGAGTTCAAGAACTCTCAAATTGAAGGCTTCCTTGAGGAGGAGGGCATCAAGCATGAGTTCTCCTCTCCCTACACACCACAACAAAATGGTGTAGTGGAGAGGAAGAATAGAACTCTATTAGACATGGCAAGGACCATGCTTGATGAGTACAAGACTTCGGATCGTTTTTGGGCCGAGGTGGTCAACACCGCCTGCTACGCCATCAACCGGTTGTATCTACACCGAATCCTCAAGAAGACATCATATGAACTCCTAACCGGTAAAAATCCCAATATTTCTTATTTTAGAGTCTTTGGTAGCAAATGCTTTATACTTGTTAAAAGAGGTATAAAATCTAAATTTGCTCCTAAGACTGTAGAAGGCTTTTTACTAGGATATGATTCAAACACAAGGGCATATAGAGTCTTTAACAAGTCCTCTGGACAAGTTGAAGTTTCTTATGACGTTGTGTTTGATGAGACTAACGACTCTCAAGTAGAGCAAGTTGATCTTGATGAGATAGGTGATGAAGAGGCTCTGTGCATCGCGCTAAGGAACATGTCCATTGGGGATGTGTGTCCTAAGGAATCCGAAGAGCCTCCAAATGCACAAGATCAACCATCCTCCTCCACGCAAGCATCTCCTCCAACTCAAAATGAGAATGAGACTCAAGTTGATGAAGTAGAAGATCAAGGAAATGAGCCACCTCAAGATGACGACAATGATCAAGGGGGAGATGAAAAAGATCAAGACAAGGAGGATGAAGAACCAAGGCCGCCACACCCAAGAGTCCACCAAGCAATCCAACGAGATCATCTCGTCGACACCATCCTCAGCGACATCCATAAGGGGTAACCACTAGATCTCGTGTTGCTCATTTTTGTGAACATTACTCTTTTGTTTCCACTATTGAGCCACATAGGGTAGAGGAAGCACTTCAAGATTCGGATTGGGTGGTGGCGATGCAAGAGGAGCTCAACAACTTCACTAGGAATGAGGTATGGCATTTGGTTCCACGTCCTAATCAAAATGTTGTAGGAACCAAGTGGGTGTTCCGCAACAAGCAAGACGAGCATGGTGTGGTGACAAGGAACAAAGCACGACTAGTGGCCAAAGGATATTCACAAGTCGAAGGTTTGGATTTCGGTGAAACCTATGCACCCGTAGCTAGGCTTGAGTCAATTCGTATATTATTGGACTATGCTACTTACCATGGCTTCAAGATTTACCAAATGGACGTGAAGAGTGCCTTCCTCAATGGACCAATCAAGGAAGAGGTCTATGTTGAGCAACCTCCCGACTTTGAAGATAGTGAGTACCCTAACCATGTTTATAAACTCTCTAAGGCGCTTTATGGGCTCAAGCAAGCCCCAAGAGCATGGTATGAACGCCTTAGAGATTTCCTTATCACTAATGGATTCAAAGTCGGAAAGGCCGATCCTACACTCTTTACCAAAACACTTGAAATGATTTGTTTGTATGCCAAATTTATGTTGATGATATTATATTTG
Organism: Zea mays; assembly: GCF_902167145.1. Lineage (NCBI taxonomy): Eukaryota > Viridiplantae > Streptophyta > Magnoliopsida > Poales > Poaceae > Zea > Zea mays. The sequence continues at coordinate 164,083,690 of NC_050100.1, read as the reverse complement.
GGTCTACTAACGAATCTACATGTGAAGAGTTTAGTAGGATCATGACACAGAAATTCGAGATGTCCATGATGGGGGAGTTGAAGTACTTCTTGGGATTTCAAGTAAGCAACTCCAAGAGGGCACCTTCGTAAGCCAAACGAAGTATACTCAAGATATTCTAAGCAAGTTTGGGATGAAGGATGCCAAACCCATCAAGACACCCATGGGAACCAATGGGCATCTCGACCTCGACACGGAAGGTAAATCCGTAGATCAAAAGGTATACCGGTCGATGATAGGTTCTTTACTCTATCTATGTGCATCTCGACCGGATATTATGCTTTCCGTATGCATGTGTGCAAGATTCCAAGCCGACCCTAAGGAAGCTCACCTTACGGCCGTAAAACGAATCTTGAGATATTTACTTTATACTCCTAAGTTTGGGCTTTGGTATCCTAGGGGATCCACCTTTGATTTAGTTGGTTATTCGGATGCCGATTGGGCAGGGTGTAAGATTAATAGAAAGAGCACATCGGGGACTTGCCAGTTCTTGGGAAGATCCTTGGTGTCTTGGGCTTCAAAGAAGCAAAATTCCGTAGCTCTTTCTACCGCCGAAGCCGAGTACATTGCCGCAGGCCATTGTTGCGCGCAACTACTTTGGATGAGGCAAACCCTTAGGGACTACGGTTACAAATTAACCAAAGTTCCTCTTCTATGTGATAATGAGAGTGCAATCCGAATGGCGGATAATCCCGTTGAGCATAGCCGCACTAAACACATAGCCATTCGGTATCATTTTCTAAGGGATCACCAACAAAAGGGAGATATCGAGATTGCATACATTAATACTAAAGATCAATTAGCTGATATCTTTACCAAGCCACTAGATGAACAAACTTTTAACAAACTTAGGCATGAGCTAAATATTCTTGATTCTAGGAATTTCTTTTGATGTCTTGCACACTTAGCTCATAAGTATACCTTTGATCATGTCTCTTTTATACGCTATGACTAATGTGTTCTCAAGTGAACTTCAAACCAAGTCATAGGTGTATTGAAAGGGAATTGGAGTCTTCGGCGAAGACAAAGGCTTCCACTCCACTCCATAACTCATCCTTCACCGTCGCTCCGAGCATCTCTCCGTCTTTGGTATAATCTTCACTCATGTTTTTACTTGCCAAAGGGGAGAAAGTAGTTAGAAAAGGGCTCTAATGATTCCGTTTTTGGCGATTTATGCCAAAGGGGGAGAGAGCATGAGCCCAAAGCAAAAGGAGCGCACCACCACCTAATTTTAAAAACTAATGATTTTCAATTGGTAAATTTCAAAGTGGTATCTTATTGTGTTCAAAAGGGGGAGAAAGTAGTATTTTCAAAATCAATATCTTAAAACCCTCTTGAACACTAAGAGGAGGATTTCATTAAGGGGGAGTTTTGTTTAGTCAAAGGAAAAGCATTTGAAACAAGGGGAGAAAATTTCGAATCTTGAAAATGCTTCGCAAAATCTTATTCATTTACCCTTGACTATTTGCAAAAGGACTTTGAAAAGGATTTACAAAAGAATTTGCAAAAACAAAACAAGTGGTGCAAGCGTGGTCCAAAATGTTAAAACTAAAGAAACAATCCATGCGTATCTTATAAGTGTTTATATTGGCTCAATTCCAAGTAACCTTTGCACTTACATTATGCAAACTAGTTCAATTATGCACTTCTATACTTGCTTTGGTTTGTGTTGGCATCAATCACCAAAAAGGGGGAGATTGAAAGGGAATTAGGCTTACACCTATTTCCTAATTGATTTTGGTGGTTGAATTGCTCAACACAAATAATTGGACTAACTAGTTTGCTCTAGTCTATAAGTTATACAGGTACCAAAGGTTCACTCTAAGCCAATAAAAAGACCAAGAAAAGGGTTCAACAAAGAGAGCAAGGGATAACCGAAGGCTGCCCTGGTCTGGCGCACCGGACAGTGTCCGGTGCACCAGGGAACTCGACGCCCAACTCTTCACCTTCGAGAATTTTCAGAGGGCTCCGCTATAATTCACCGGACTGTCCGGTGCACCACCGGATAGTGTCCGGTGCCCCAAGGAAGAGCAACTCTGAACTCGCCAGCTTCGGGAATCCGCTCCGCTATAATTCACCGGACATGTCCGGTGCACACCGGACTGTCCGGTGAGCCAACGGAGCAACGACTACTTCGCGCGCAACGGTCGACTGCAACACATTAAATGCGCGCCTGCGCGCACAGAGGACAGAGCACGCGCGGGTGGCACACCAGACAGTCTACAGGACTTGTCCGGTGCACCACCGGACAGCCAGGCGGGCCCACAAGTCAGAGCTCCAACGGTCGGAACCCAACGGTCTGGTGACGTGGCTGGCGCACCGGACAGTGTCCGGTGGCGCACCAGACTGTCCGGTGCGCCATGCGACAGCAGCCTCCACCAAACGGCTAGTTTGGTGGTTGGGGTTATAAATACCCCCAACCACCCCACATTCAAGTCATCCAAGTTTTCCACCTTCCAACTACTTACAAGAGCTAAGCATTCAATACAAGACACACCAAAGTGATCAAATCCTCTCCCAATTCTACACAAGGCTTTAGTGATTAGTGAGAGTGATTTGTTGTGTTCTTTTGAGCTCTTGCGCTTGGATTGCTTTCTTTCTCATTCTTTCTCGAGATCAAACTCACTTGTAATTGAGGCAAGAGACACCAATCGTGTGGTGGTCCTTGTGGGAACTTTGTGTTCCAATTGGTTGAGAAGAAAAGCTCACTCGGTCCGAGGGACCGTTTGAGAGAGGGAAAGGGTTGAAAGAGACCCGGTCTTTGTGACCACCTCAACAGGGAGTAGGTTTGCAAGAACCGAACCTCGGTAAAACAAATCCGCGTGTCACACTCTTTATTTGCTTGCGATTTGTTTTGCACCCTCTCTCTCTCGGACTCGTTTATATTTCTAATGCTAACCAGGCTTGTAGTTGTGATTAAGTTTGTAAATTTCAGATTCGCCCTATTCACCCCCCCCCTCTAGGCGACTTTCATGTTTCCTTCACCGCTCTCGGGAAAACTCAGCGCTCCGCGGCTAAAATTCACCGGATTGTCTGGTGAGCCCACGATCAACGGTCGACTGCCACCGGGTCAGAAACGTCAGAAGGTTAGAAATGTTCAGAGAAATCAGGTCACATCGGACTGTCCAGTGTGCCACAGGGGTAGTGGATCCAACGGTCGAGTGACATGGCACACAACAGACAATGAACAGTGTCGTGTTCGTGCGCACCGGACTATCTGGTGCGTCCGTCGATAGAAAGCTGCCGCTTTCTGTCCAACGGCTATAAATGTGGTGGTGGCTATAAATACAACCCAACCACCTCCATTCAGCACACAAGCATTCAATACAAGAGGAAGGAATTCATTCCAAGAAACATTCAAAGTTTCCAATTCTCTCCAAGTGCCACAATTAATAAAGTGATCAATAGTGATTAGTGACTTGAGAGAGTGTGATTCATATTTCATTTGTTGCTCTTGTTGCTTGGTTTTGTTAATCGTGCTTTCTTTATCTCCTTCTAAATTCTCCAAGTAACTTGTAAAGCTAGAAAGAGACACCTAAGTGTGTGGTGATCCTTGCGGGGTCTTTGTGATCCTTGAGATTAAGAAGAAGCACTCAATCGGTCTAGGTGATCGATTTAGAGAGGGAAGGGTTGAAAAAGACCCGACCTTCGTGGCCTCCTCTATGGGGAGTAGGTTCATTGGAACCAAACCTCGGGAAACAAATCGTTGTGTTCATTTGTGTTGATCATTAACTTGCGATTTGATCCTCCCTCTCCCCTCTCTCTAAAAGTTCTCTTGCTCACAATCCTTTGAGTTAGCTCCTAAAGTTATCCACATTGATTGAGCAACTCATAGCAAGAAGAACTCTATTCCACACTCCGTATTCATTATTATTTGTTTCTAATCCTAACCTCGGGTGAAGTTCGTGTTTAAAGTTTATAATTTACAGGTTTTGCCTATTCACCCCCCTCTAGGTGACTTTCAATTGGTATTGGAGCCCGGTACTTCATTAGAGTCTAACAACTCGAAGTGATATCGGGAGAACACGTCAAAAAGGAGTTGATGACCGGGGAAAAGCTCGGATCTTCGGGGAAGAAAATGAAGGCAAGACTCTATCAAAGGAGGCCGGCAACAAGCACAAGGAGCACAAGGATGAATCCACCAGCTCCATCAACTCACACAAGAAGGGCGACAAGAAGGAAAATAAAATGAGGAAGGTAGTCTATTGTAGCATCCGGGTTTTTGGTTCCAAGGTTAGAAACCCTAAACTCCCTAATTTTTCTCCCCCCTTATCTTCCTAAAGCCTAAACCTCATAAGCATTTCATTTCTCATATGCATGAACCATGTTTGCTAATAGCACTTCACACATGTAGTCTCACCTAGCATTTCATTTTTGGCACCTAGAAAATATCTTGAATGAATAAATGTGTACAAATATACTTTTGAAAAGGAGAAAAAGGAGTTAGAGAAAAAGAAAAAGGGAAAGGGAAAACCCTCTCCCCCCCGGTCGGGCCAATTCCGGCCCATGCTCTCTTCCCCCCCCCCCCCCCGCCCTCGCTCTCTCTCGCACCACTACCTCTCGGCCCACCAGCACGCTCTTCCGTGCCACGCCCTCCCCTCTCTCTCGCTGCCACCTGGCCCCGCTTGTCAGTCGCACCTCGCCCTCGTTCTCTCGTGCCCGCTCTTCCCCTTACGGGTGGGCCCCGGCCGTCAGCCCCTTCTTCCTCGGCCGCGCACAACATCGATGCGACCACCACCGGCCACCGTCCTTCTCCCTCTCCTCGCCATTACTCACACACCAGTGAAGTTTGGCACCGATTCGTCCCCCGCGCGCTGTGACCGTGTGCCCACACGCCATCGTCTTCATCGAGCCATCCCATCACCACCACTGTGTCACCATTATCGCTGCCGCTGTGCACCTTGCCGGTGCCCGCCAGCCTCCACTCCTCCCCTTCCCCGGGCGCCTATAAAAGGGCCGCCCCATGCCCCTCATCTCCTCGCACCAGCCTCGGCCACTCTCCTCCCCCTCCTCTGAGCTCAATCAAGCCAAGCGCCGACGCCTCCCTCCGCTCCGGTGAGATCCCCTCCCCTCCCCAGTAGCTTAGGGTCAAATTGAGATAGCTCACGAACTTCACCACCTCTCCATAGACACAAAGAACTACTTTCTCTCCCCCGTCACGCCTAGTGGCCTCGCCGGCGACCTCACTGCCACCTCACCATAGGCAGACCGTCCTAAACCTCCACTGGCCAAATTGACCCCACCATTGTGATCGCCCGCCCCTGCTCATGCTAGCCCACCCACCCAATCGCCGAGAATCGGATCACCGGTGGGGAACCGCCGTCAAATCACCGACGTCCAGTTCCTTCTTCCCCATGGGTGGACCATCGTTCCCCTCCCTAACACTGTTTCCCCCTTCCCCGCTGGCATGTGGGTCCCGTGCCCACGACACCGTCCCCGCACCACCCCCACTGGTAGGCCAAGTTGGGCCATTTTGCCCACGCGGCCGCGCGCGCCCTCGCTCGGTTTGGGCCGAAATCCCCCTCGACCCGTTTAACCGAGAATCCCTTCTTCTTTTTCCTTTTCTCCTTTTCCTTTTCCATTTTCATATATATATATACACATGTTGATATTTTATGCACCAAAAATAGTCCAAACACTTTCTAAGACACATAACTTGATAATGTTTATAAATTGACACACTTGTTGAGCAAAGCAATGTTTGATGTATTGTTTATTGCTTGTTTTTGCAAGTCGAAGAGGGGTCCAACCTTCCGGAACCTGTAGCTCCAGAAGAAGGGCAGGAGCCCGACCGCCCGGAGATAGAACTTTCGTACCATGAGAGCTTCGACGAAGGCAAGTTCATCCTACCCTTGATGCATAAATTACCTATTCTTTCTACCACTACCTAAGCCGGGATATGGGATGGTTCTATGCATTGTGAGTCGAGCAATAGCCTGCAGTAAAGAATACCTTTTGTTACGAAAGATGTGGGTCGGGGTAATACTTTCAAAAATAGAAATGTTTTCAAAAAAGTGTATGATGAAGGGTTATCACCCTCATCACTACCCGAGTGGGATGATCAGGGACTCCCTGGTTTGGGAGGGCCTAAGGTGTTGGCTTAGCCGGGTTAGGTGTTGTTGGGGGCCTTCGGCTTCAGAAGGTCCTCAAAAACATGATCTAACAATGTTTCTGGAGTAAAGTACATTAACAGGTACCTTCGGACTCGGATCAGAGCCACGGTACGAAGAAGCACAGAGGTTGCGCAGAGCCGAAGCTGTGTGTAGAAGAGCTTCGGAATAGCGGCGGAAAAGGAAACCGACTTAAAGATGAAAAACCAGATTAGACCTCGAAGAGTTATCATAGAGTTATTGATAAATGTAAAGGGCATTATTGTAATTTTCCATGGGCTGCGACCCGTGCCTATAAATAGGTGAACAGTATCCCTGTACTGTTCACGCTGATTTGGCATTGGCTTTTGGGTCATACTTGTACTTTTACCTTCTTACGAGCTGAAGGTACACTTGTAATTTAATATCATTTTTACCTTTCTGTCATAATAAAATGGAAATGATTCGACAATAATATACGACTGTTTATGTTATCTTTATGTTTCATATGATTCCTTCTTCATTATTGTATTTTATGCTGATGAAGGTATGTCCTTCACAACCTTCGTCTAAAAATCATTATATCCTCAGGGAAATAATGCTTAGAAGGACGAAGGACATTAACATTTAACATTTTGTGTTGCCTTGTTCTTGATTCATAGCATTTGAGAACAAGTCCCCAACATTGGCGCCCACCTCCGGTGAACTCACTTCCATTTTTTGAATCTTGAACACTTTCGGCAAGCATCACCTTCGTCATGCCGCCGAAAAAAGCTTCAGCAACAGGGGCTGGTACTTTACAGCCGCTGGATCCCAATCAGGATGTCCTTTCTCTCAGAGAGGCCCGAAGCCAGAAGAGGAAGGCTGTTAGTCCAACACCTCCGGAGGATGACCTGGATCAGGAGATCCAAAACCTGGAGATCCTTCAGCAACAGGTGCAACGCAAGAAGGAGAAGATGGCTCGTCTAGCTGATCTTCAGAGACAGATAGACGAAGCTTCTAAAGAGGTTCGTCATCTTGTTCAAGATGATCAAAGCCGAAGGCCTCCACGCAGAGAGCTTCATCAGGAAGGCTTCCACAATGAGGATGACTGGTACGAAGATTTCCATCATGGGAACTTTGCTTTTGATGATGCTTCTCCTCTCTCAACAGAATTGCAGGCTACACCATGGCCACAGTCTTACAAGCCACCCCAACTCCCTGTGTATGACGGTCACACAGACCCGAAGCAATTCCTAATGAGCTATGAAGCAACCATATCTTCGTATGGTGGCAATACAGCAGTCATGGCAAAATCTTTTGTCATGGCCGTCAGGAGCGTTGCTCAGACTTGGTACTCTTCTCTTCGGCCAGGGACAATCACTTCTTGGCAAAAATTAAAGGATATGCTGATAACTAGCTTCCAAGGGTTTCAGACGAAGCCAGTCACCGCTCAGGCTCTCTTCCAGTGTACCCAGGACCATGAAGAGTACCTTCAGGCGTATGTTCGGAGGTTTCTGCGCCTGAGGGCACAAGCGCCAACAGTGCCCAATGAAATTGTCATTGAGGCCATGATTAAGGGGCTTCGGCCGGGACCATCAGCGCAGTACTTTGCCAGGAAGCCACCACAAACGTTGGAGAAGCTGCTCCAGAAGATGGACGAATACATTCGAGCTGACAATGACTTCCGCCAAAGAAGGAAGGAAGCATTCAGGTTCTCTGAAATGACCAGGGGCTTCGGAGGAAGATTTCACCCGAGGCATGTTAGGTCAATCCATAACTCTGCTCAAACTGATGATCGAGGGAGCTAGCAGCAAAGGCCACAACACTCTTCACAAGCTTCGGCCCAACAGCAGAGTTCTTTTCGGTCGCCAGCGCCAAGGGGCAGAGGCGCCAGGGGCTTCGGGGGAAGGTTTGGAGACCAGCCAAGAAAAATATATTGCCTATTCTGTGGTGAAGACAAGGGCCACACTACCAGGATGTGCCATGTTACCATCCAAAAGCAGAAAGAAATAGCGGAAGCAGCAGCGCAACAGAGTCAGCCGAAGCAGGTCATACATACTGCTTCGTATCACTCACCTTATATTCCAGAATATGTAGGCAACCACCCTGCAGCTTCTGTTGCTTCGGCGAGCCAACCCCAAGCATCTTGGCAGCAACCTCCACCGCCACCGCCGATCTAGCGAGGACAACAGCCAGAAGGGAGTCAGCACAATCATCTTCAGAGGGATTTCAGAGAGGAGTCCGAAGCTCGCACAGTCAACAGCACTGTGCCAGAGTCAAAGCACATTTATTGACAAATATCCTACCTCCACAGCAGTTCTTTTGCATTTTCTACATTCGCTATTCCCCTTTTGTTAATAAGGAACAATTATGAAGAATTTAAATGTCTTTAATTGAATTTCAATTCCTTGTAATACTTTCGTCTTTTACCATAATAAAAATATGTTTTTTCCATAGGCTTGAGTTGCCGAAGCATACGAACTTATACTGATTTGAAGGACCTTTGTATTATCAAAAATTTGATCTAACGGACACAGTACAAATTGTTCGAAGTAGTAAAAAGTCGTTCCTAAGGGAGCGCAGTGTAAGTTTTCTAAACATACAGCGAAAAATAAACGCTGATTCCGCTGAAAGTAAAAGGCGAAGAAGCTCCTAAGGGAGGCTTACAGCGAAAAATAAACGCTGATTCCGCTGAAAGTAAAAGGCGAAGAAGCTCCTAAGGGAGGCTTACAGCGAAAAATAAACGCTGATTCCGCTGAAAGTAAAAGGTGAAGAAGCTCCTAAGGGAGGCTTACAGCGAAAAGTCAGCGCTGATATAAAAAGTGTGTGTGCTTTATTACAGGGATATGTATCTATGGCACAAATATCATTTTGCATAACATAACATCATCACATCATTTTGCATAACATAAGCATCATACAACATAATGCATCTGGAACAAGAAGGGGATACAGTGTTGACCTTCGGAACATATTTTGGAAAAGAGAAAATCGTGCTAAGGCACAAGACAAATCGAGATCAAGTGTAGCCTCATCGGAAACGCAACACAAAACTTTTTTACAGCTTCGAACAATATTTCACGAAGCTTGGACATTTTTCATCAGAGAAGTAAGCAAATTCTTATGGTATAGAAAGGATTTTCTTCACGAAGCATGAAAAGAAGGGAAGGTGTTTTTTCGCCGAAGGCTCAAAAAATGGTACGTATGCAAAGTTTCATGCATCGTAAAGAATTAAACTATAAATAGATTGTATATTACATTTAAAGTTACAATATATTACACATTTTTATGTTTCAAATGTTTCTACAATGGCATTCAATCCTCTTTAAGCACTATCTCTGCAGCTTCGTTCAATATTTGGTTGACAACCTTGTCCATAATGGCTTCGGCCATTTTTCTAATTTCATCGTCCCCCTTCGGGTGGGGGCCCGGAGATGCCTCAGCAGCTTCTGAGGGAAGAAAAGATACGGATATATTACTATTACAAACCGAGAACAGAGTCTGGAATTAAAAATTACAACATGATAAAAAACCACTAATTAATACCTATGTGCCCTTCGGGCTCTGTACTTTTCTCGGCAGCTTCCGCTACTTTTCTAGCATCATGGATGCCTTTTTCACTCCTTTGAATAATTTCTTGCGCCAATTCTCGGCCGCCGTTATCCCAGATATCGGTGAAGAATTTCCCGCCAACCATGCTTGCTTCGGGTGAGGGGTCTTTAATGTCTTCAGTAGACAAAGTAGCTTCGGACTGCGCTAAGGATTTTACATGCTCGCAGCCTTTCTTCTCCAAAGCAGTAGCAATTCCTCTAGCACCGGAAAAAGCGCAGATGTCGCCGCGGCTGTTCAGAATTTCCTCGAAGGCCTCTACTTCGTGACTGATCCATTCCATTGGACCTTCAGGATTGCCTCTTGAAAAATTCTCTTCGCTAGAGAATGCACCAACGCTGGCGAAACTGGATTTTATTTTCTTGACGCACTCTATGGATTTAACATAGCATTTTCTCTGGGATGCACGAAGCTCCTTAACACTTATCTCCAAATGATTGGCCAATTGATCACTAAGCTCTCGTTTTGTCTCTTCAAGTATACGTTCTTCTTTAGCTCTAGCTAGTTGCTTCTGAAGATCTTTAATTTCACGTTTTTGAGCTTCGGCCTGGGCCTTCGAAGCAGCTTTGTCCTTTTTTACCTTGTCTACCAATGTAAGCAGAATTTTATCTTTTTCCAGAGCTTCGTTTCTCAGTTTAATAACTTCTGACCGAAGATTGTTGAACGCAATTTCATAGCTCTCGTCTTCGGCACTCTTTTGTGCTCTCAATGCGTTGCTTAGAATTAAACCCTATATGAAAAAGAGTTCGTATAAGAATAAAAGAATGAATTACGAATTATAAAATTTCCAAACGTCTAATTCCCATACCTTCAGGCTATTATACGCAAGGCTATCCGCGAGATCTTCTTTCGTCATAGCGCATAAGCCAGCTTCGAGCTTCAGAAACCCCATACTTCTAGCCATCTCCCGACAGACGGATAATTCTTTGTTGTCTGGGAGGCAGTATAGGAAATCTTCTTCGTTCGTCCCATTGAACACTAGTGCCCCCTTCGGATATTTCAATTCTTTGGCATAGTGGTTAGCTTCAAAAATTTCTTCTTCCGATAACTTTTTCCCCGAAGCATGTCGCACGATATAGTCATATATTTTGGAAGATGCTTCGGGGACGGCGGTATCAATTTCTTCGACCGAAGCTGGCTCTGACATTTTCATTTCTTCGGTTGCCTTTGCAATTTTTACTTCTTCTGCTTCCGAAGGTATTACCTTGGTTGGTTCTGAAGGCCCAGTTTCAACTCCAGTCTGTTGCTTCAAAGCTTCAGCAACAGACACTTCAGCAAGTGCCTCAGAAGTTTCAGCAGTTTTCTTTGGGGTTGTGCTTGGAAGTTTAATTGTTTCCAAAACATCTAACACATTAACCATTCTTTTCCTTTTTGGGGTCATTGTCGGCCCCTTCTTAATTTTTGATGCTTCAATTTCTTCTGAAGGACTTAAAATTTCTGATGCCTTCACTCCCTCAGCTGATGCTTTCGCTTCTTCCGTCTCTGGTTCTTTTATCTTTTTTGTCGCTGGCACTTCGGCCATTTCTGCGACTTCTGACAGCAGGGTTGGCTCTTCAGCCTCGGTGGCCGAAGAGGTCTCTCCGGTGAACTCAGGCACCGTGGCTGGTTCAATATAGCGTCGCCGATGTGTGAGAACCTTTACCCTTTTTCTCTTCGGTTCTGGCTCACTAGGAGTAGCTGCAGCTTTTTCTTTCGCAGAAGTTGTGCCTTTTCTTTTCTGCCCTCGAATGGGATAGCGATAGTCGGGGTAGACGAACCCGATTGCATCAAATACCCGGTTGAGTCTTTTCCTTTTTCGGCCTCCGAAGGCCGCTGACAATGTAGTGTCTTCGGCCTTCGAATATACCCCAAGCAATTCGTCACTTACAGTCTCAATACTCTTTAACCAATCATCATCTGGTTCAACAAACTTGTCTCCGTACTTGAATGTATACTTCAACCGGACTAGCCCACCTTCGTCAGTTTCTTTAACAGTTTCTTTTGGCATTTCCCAATTATCTGCAAGAAGCCACACTCTGAAGGCAATGTGTTCTTGAGTTAAATCCCTTGTACCAATAAAAGAGCAAACAACTCCGAAGGCTCTCTGGCATTCTTCGGCTGCTTCATTCATTTCTACCTTCGGCCTTCGCAGGCCGAAGCGTTGCCAGATGGGATGCATAATGATCTTCTTTATATCCTCTCGAGATTTCAAGTCATTCTTCACGTAAAACCATTCCGTCATCCAGTCGCCAGGCCATCTCTTTCGAAAGGTCGGCACTGGGCAGTTTGACCCAGACCGAGAGCCGAAGCTGTAGCAGCCAAAGTTGTTGTGATATTGTTCCTTACCCCAGGGTTTTGTCTCGTATAACAATTCGTGCATGTTGCAGAAGCTTTTTGCATCAGGTTCCAAGCCTTGGCTCCTCATAGCCCACACAAAGATATTCATCCTTATGATTGCTTTGGGGGTAAGTTGGTGAAGATGGATTTCAAATATCTTCAGCACCTCCACAACAAAACGGCTCAGGGGAAATCGTAGTCCAGCTTTCAAGAAGCTTCAAAATATTACGACTTCATTTTCCTCAGGAGTTGGGCAAGTCTTCTCTCCTTCGTCGGCCCTTACAACAGACAAATCCTGGAAATATCTTCCCCTCATGTTGACAAGATGATTTTCTTTAATACTTGATTTGCCGAAAACCGCATGGCTTGGCCGCCAAGGTCGATCTTCGGAGTCTTCACCACCACTATCCGCATCATAACTGTCGCTATCACCAGTATCTTCAGATAAACCTTCCAAAATTTCTTTAGTGATCTTTTCTGTATTAGTCTTCGACATAGATCGAAGAAAACCTAGATGCATCTCTTCAGAAAGACTCAACTTCATTTCGACAGCAACCTTCTTCTCCTCAGACATCCCTTCGGAATTTTTGCCTCTCGCTTCCGAAGCTTAAAACTAGGGAGGCAACCAAATATTTATAGGCAGAAAACTATTTGAGCAGGTAAAACAGATGGCAAGAAAGCGTGCCGAACAAATTGTGGCGAGCCCGTATTTATAAACCCATTATGTCGGAGACTAGAGGGCCCCATTTGCCAATGACTGTTGCTATTCTAGCAAAAGGAAGGTGTGTTTTTGGACCTTTGGCTTATAGCCTTCGTCCATTTCGCAATATGAATTTATCATTCTGACAAATTAATATTGCGAGGGGCTACTGTTGGGGGCCTTCGGCTTCCGAAGGTCCTCAAAAACATGATCTAACAATGTTTCTGGAGTAAAGTACATTAACAGGTACCTTCGGACTCGGATCAGAGCCACGGTACGAAGAAGCACAGAGGTTGGCGCAGAGCCGAAGCTGTGTGTAGAAGAGCTTCGGAATAGCGGCGGAAAAGGAAACCGACTTAAAGATGAAAAACCAGATTAGACCTCGAAGAGTTATCATAGAGTTATTGATAAATGTAAAGGGCATTATTGTAATTTTCCATGGGCTGCGACCCGTGCCTATAAATAGGTGAACAGTATCCCTGTACTGTTCACGCTGATTTGGCATTGGCTTTTGCGTCATACTTGTACTTTTACCTTCTTACGAGCTGAAGGTACACTTGTAATTTAATATCATTTTTACCTTTCCGTCATAATAAAATGGAAATGATTCGACAATAATATACGACTGTTTATGTTATCTTTATGTTTCATATGATTCCTTCTTCATTATTGTATTTTATGCTGATGAAGGTATGTCCTTCACAACCTTCGTCTAAAAATCATTATATCCTCAGGGAAATAATGCTTAGAAGGACGAAGGACATTAACATTTAACATTTTTGTGTTGCCTTGTTCTTGATTCATAGCATTTGAGAACAAGTCCCCAACAGGTGTGAGCACGAAGGATTGTCCCCTCGTTTAAGGACCGGTTTGTCATCCTTCATTACCAGTACTCATGACAAGTACAATCAATCAAGACTGTATGGGCAGTCACTCAATCTGAACTTGCACGGTCCGAACCCCAGGATTATGACGGCTGGAGAGCACCGAGAGGATAAGGAAGGGGAATGTTTTGTTCTTATTTGGGCATGGTGGTGGCCTTGTTCCTTCCGGTATAATCGCTAAGGTAAGGACGTGAAAGGAAGGAAAGAGCTTCGGTGTCGGATATCGTGGCAGTGAGATCACAGAGCCAGACTAGAGGGTAAAGTGTACCCCTCTGCGCAGAGTTTGAAACCTATTCGAATAGTCCATGTCCACTGGTATGGACGAGTTTGGTGTGGTATGACAATTGGTGTTTTTGTCTTCAGGAAAAGGGAAGGGGTGTGGGTATTCTTGGAAATAAAAACGAAGCCACGGGAGCAGGAAGCTCAATGGTGGTTGAGTGTGAAAATGTGCTACTCCTCTTTTTGGGTAAAAACATCAAGTATCGCCTTTCTCTGAAAAAAGGAGTGACTTCAACTGCACCATATCGAGCATGTACCGTATAGGTCCCCCTTTACGGGTGGGATGGGCTTGCAGAATACGTAAAGTATTCACCTAGATTTATTTATGTTTTTTAGCTGCTGAAGACTTCCTTTCTGCTATGTTCGACTAGAAGGGATTGTGTCTGCACCCAGTCTACCTGTGGCTTGGGCTAGTTTACTTCCACTCCGCTATGTATCCAAAGCTCGCTAGAGCTTGATTTTGGTAATGTAAGAATTATATAAGACTCTGTGCTATCTGATGAAATGAATCTGTTTACTAGCCTCCTAGGACTAGTAATTTTATCACATTTGAGGCCCAAAGGATCAGAACGCTTCATCTACTACGAGACCGACTCTTCCACACCCTCAACTTTCGGCGCCGAGTATACATCTTCAAAGCGCCAAGAGCGTAAGAAGTACAGTAAGATCCCTCTTCGCTATCCTCGTATTTCTAAACATGCTCCTTTACTTTCCATTCCCTTAGGCAAACCACCATACTTCGATGGTGAAGATTATTGTATGTGGAGTGATAAAATGAGGCACCATCTAACCTCACTCCACGAAAGCATTTGGGATATTGTTGAGTTTGGAGCATAGGCACCACAAGTGGGCAACAAGGACTACGACTCCGATGAGGCCACCCAAGTGAGGCACTTGAACTCCCAAGCTACATCCATACTCCTCGCTTCCTTGTGTAGAGAAGAGTACAACAAGGTGCAAGGGTTGAAAAGTGCCAAAGAAATTTGGGACGTCCTCAAGATGGCGCATGAAGGGGACAAAGTGACCAAGATCACCAAGCGTGAAATGATCGAGGGTGCACTCGATCGGTTCATCCTCAACAAAGGAGAAGAGCCACAAGCCATGTACAACCGGCTTAAGACAATGGTGAACCAAGTCTGCAACCTCGAGAGCACCAAGTGGAATGACCATGACATGGTCAAGGTTATTCTTAGATCTCTTGTTTTTCATAACCCCACTCAAGTGCAATTAATTCATGAGAATCCTAGGTATAAGCAAATGTCACCCGAGGAGGTGATTGACAAGTTTGTGAGCTTTGAACTTATGGTCAAAGACTCCAAACACATTGTCAACTTGGAGCAAGGTGCCACCTCCACACCCGAGGTGCAACCCGTTGCATTCAAGGCAACAGAAGAAAAGAAGGAAGAGCCTACACCAACCAATAGGCTTCCAAATGATGCCTCCAAGCTTGACAACGACGAGATGGCTCTAATTATTAAGAGCTTCCGACAAATCATCAAGCAAAGGAAGGGAAGGACTACAAACCCCACTCCAAGAGGGTTTGCTACCAGTGTGGTAAGTCCGGTCATTATATTGCTAAATGTCCATATACAAGTGACAATTACAGGGACGACGACAAGAAAGGGAAGAAAAAGATGGAGAAGAAGAAATACTACAATAAGAAGGGTGGCGAGGCTCACATAGGACGGGAATAAGACTCCAACGAGAGCTCCACCGACTCCTCCTCTGACGAGGACGCCGCCAACATCGCCATCAACAAAGGTCTTCTCTTACCCAAGGCCGGCCACAACTGTCTCATGGCCAAGGATAGCAAAAAGAAGAAGGTACATTCTAGAGACAACCCCAAAGACACTACTTCCGATGATGAGGGTAGCTCTAGTGAAAAGGATGATGATTTCTCTTCTCTTTTTGCAAACCTTACCATAGAACAAAAGAAGAAAATTAATGAATTGATAAAAACCATTAACGAGAAGGATGAAATCTTGGAATACCAAGAAGACTTGCTTGTTAAGGAAAAGAAAAAATTTGTTAAACTAAATGATGCTTTTGCTCTTGAAGTCGAAAAATGCAAAAACTTGACTAAAGGGCTAAATACATGCAATGATTCAATTTCTTGTCTTATAACTGAAAATGTTAGTTTAATTGCTAAGATTGAGGAATTGAATGCTTGCAAAGTACCTACATCTACCATTGAGCATGTTACTATTTGCACTAGATGTAGAGATATTGATGTTAATGCTATGAATGATCACCTTGCTATGATTAAAGACCAAAATGATCACATAGCTAAGTTGAATGCTAAAATTGCCGAGCATGAGCTTGAAAATAAAAAATTTAAATTTGCTTGTAGTATGCTTTATAATGGGAGACGCCTTAACATTAAGGATGGGGTTGGCTTCCAACCTGGGAGCCAAAGCAACATCAAAATTAATGCCCATAGAAACAAGATTTCTAACTTTGTTAAGATCAAGGCTCCCATGGTTCAAGATAGAGAAGGTTACATTTTATATCCTAAAAACTATCCTGAGCATAAGATTAGAAGAATTCATGCTAAGAAATCTCATCATGTTGCTCATCATGCTTATATTTACAGTAATGAGGCTTCTAGCTCTAGGCATACAACTTGTCAGGTACCGTAATTAGGGGTACCCCCAATGCTCCTAAACACGGTCGAAAAACATCTTCAGAACAAACCATACACGGCTGATAAAGAGCGGTTCAAGTCAAGGCCACGACTGCCAAGGGACGCAACCTCATCCGAGCCAAGCCTCGGGCGGGAACAGTAGTCCCGGGCGGATTCACGCCTCGCCCGAGGGTCCCCTCAGTCAGCAGACGCACCCTCGGATCGCCCGAAGCCCAGCTTGGGCAGACTTTGTCGTGCAGCGACCTTGGCCAAATCGCCTTACCAGTCGACCGTATCGCATGCGCATTTAATGCGGGGATCACCTGACACCTTATCCTGACACGCGTGCCTCAGTCGGCAAGGTCGAAGTGACCGCAGTCGCTTCGCCCCTTTACTGACCGATCTGACAGGAAAACAACGTTGTTCGCCCCGCTCCGGCTACCGTGCCAACCACCAGGATAAAACTGAGTCACGATCTCCCACAAGTTCGGCCTCGGGCGCAACAGGAAGCTCCACCTCGCCCAACCTCAGGCCTCGGCCCCAGCCTCGACCTCGGAAGAAGATCTCCGCCTCGCCCGACCCTAGGCCTCGGCCTCGGGAGGCGTCACAACCTTGCTCGAGCCTAGCCTCGGCCTCAGGAGAAGTCTCTGCCTCGCCCAACCTGGGCCTCGGACCGACTACGCTACAGGGGATACATCATTACCCTACTCCTAGCTAGCTGCCTCGGGCTATGAAGGAACAAGACCGGTGTCCCATCTAAGGTTACTCCGGTAACAGGTAATGATGGTTCCCCACGTGCGCCCATGACGTCGGATTGCTCTCAACCTCCTACGGAAGCAAGACAACGTCAGCAGGATCCATGCCACACCGATAGCTGTGCTTCTACAGGGCTCAAGGCACTTCTCCGACGGCCACGTTAGCTCGTATATAGGGCTCAAGGCACTTCCCCGCCAGCCACGTTAGCACACAGCTACACCCCATTGTACAGCTGGGCATCTCCTTGTATATATAAAAGGGGATGTCCAGGGCCTTCCTAAGGCACGTCGTGGACAGACGCTGCAACACTGGCGAGGGGGGACGTCGAGGACACACGGGGAGACATGTTGACACAATACGTTGACGTTGAGACAGAGACACGCAGGGACTCTCTCTCTCTCTCTTGCTCTCGCCCTCGCTGTCTCGCGGCGCTTGTAACCCCTACTACGAGCACCCCGGTGCGAGATAACATAAGCCACATTTCCCTCTTATGTTCCATCTTGCATCAACCCATCTGGGCAGGGGCACGCAGCAACAAATTTACTGGTCGGTTGACGGTCCTCGCGGGTCCAAAACGCCGACAGTTGGCGCGCCAGGTAGGGGCTCGCTGCGTGTTAACAAACGCTTTCCCGTTGAGTTCCAGATGGGTAGCCTCCAGCAGCCTCTTCAGCCGGGGACGGTGCTCCGCTTCGGGGGTCTCAAGTTCATGTCCCTTGACGGCAGCTACGACATGGTACTCCTCCCCTCGCAGCGCGACAGCAACAACGGTCGTCGGCTCGCCCGGCAGCGGCGAACTTGACGACGACTTCCCCCCGTGGCAGAAGAGGAACACTCGGGTTTGCCCCGCCACCCTCCTCGCCGGAGGAGGAGGAGACGGGGCAACCATGGCCATGCAGGAGGCGGCACCTCGTCGGCTGTCAGGCCAGAGCGAGTCGACGATGCCAGCACCCCTGCGGGGGCCATGTTGGGTGTTGTCCTCGTACCTGAGACAACGACGGGTGTCGCTTCCCCGCTACGTGCCAACCCCGAGCAGACTGATGACGCTAGCACCCTCGCAAAGGACATGTTGGGTGTTAGCCTCGTACCTGAGATAACGGTACAGTCCGTCCTCAACGTGACTTTGCCACCGTCCGTCGACCAAGAGGTACCATCCGTTTCCCACCCTATCCCTTTTAGATTTAGCTTCGATCCACCAAGTGACCCCACTTCGGTGAGCGCTTTCGCAAGGGCATACCCTGACCTTCCAGGGTATCATATGTGGTCATCTTGGGACCGACTGACGGCCGTCTCAACCTCTGGACCCACGGGTTCTGAGGAAGACGACGACTCCGACTTCGGTTGGGATTTCTCCGGACTCAGTGATCCCAGTGCCATGCGAGACTTCATGTCCGCATGTGACTACTGCCTCTCCGGCTGCTCTGACGATTGCCATAGCCTCGGCAACGAGGGTTGCGACCCAAGCCACGAGTGTTTCCGCATCGATCAGGGGGATCACGGCTAGGACAACCACCTCGGCATGCCGCAAGATGACAACGCCCCTGTGCCTGCGTCTCGCGTTGACATCCCGCGGGAGCTAGCTGTGGTCCCAGTTCCTGCGGGGGGTCAGGACACACGGCTCGAGCAATTCCGCGAGATGCAGGCCAAGCTCAACGAAGAAGCGGGGCGGCTTGTGCAGCTTCGACAAAACATCGAGCAGGAGTGGGCAGGCCGAGCACTTGCCGGAGGAGCGCCTCATCGGGCCCGAGACGTCCAGCGCCGTATCGTTGACGATGCCAGGGCAGGGCTGCCCCGGCCTTCAGCGGGGTCGGCCAGAATCTAGCTGCAGCGGCGATGCTACTCCGAGGAATGCCGGAGCCATCCACCACCGAGGGGCGGTGTATCCAGGGTGAACTCAAGGGTCTCCTGGAAAACGCAGCGGTCCGACGAGCCGAGAGCTCTGCCTCCTGAAGGCAAGGGTGCCCCTGGGAGCATCGCGCAACGTCCTCTTGACTCATGCAGGAGGCCTCGATCCACACCGGGCACACACGGGACGGGACGCCTACAGCCCCGCATCGCCTCGGCGACGAGCACCACCGCCGCGACCGTTGAGCCCGCCTCAAGGAGAAGGTGTGCCGAGGCTACCACCTCAGGCGTGGAGGACGCTACGACAGTGAGGTGGACCGAAGCCCCTCGCCCGAACCGCCAGGTTTGAGGGTCTTCAGTCGGGCCATACGACGGGTGCCGTTACCGGCCCGGTTCCGAGCCCCGACTACCATCACCAAGTACTCAGGGGAGACAAGGCCGGAGTTGTGGCTTGCGGATTACCGACTGGCATGCCAGTTGGGAGGGACGAATGATGACAACCTCATCATCCGCAACCTCCCCCTTTTCCTCTCTGACGCTGCCCGAGCATGGCTGGAGCAGCTGCCTCCTGCGCAGATCTCCGACTGGGACGACCTGGTCAAGGCCTTCGCAGAAAACTTCCAAGGTACGTACATGCGCCCTAGGAACTCATGGGACCTCCGAAGCTGCCACCAGCAGCCAGGGGAATCCCTACGAGAGTAGATCCAGCGGTTTTCAAAGCAGCGCACCGAGCTGCCCAACATCACCGACTCGGACGCCATCGGGGCATTCCTCGCCGGCACCACGTGCCGGGACCTTGTGAGCAAATTGGGGCGCAAGACTCCCACCAAGGCGAGCGAATTGATGGACATCACCACCAAGTTCGCCTCTGGTCAGGAGGCGGTCGAAGCCATCTTCCGGAAGGACAAGCAGCCTCAGGGAAGACAGAAGAAAGACGTCCTCGAGGCGTCCGTCCAGCATGGCTCGAAAAAGAAGGCCAAGAAGAAGGCGCAAGCAACGCGCGACGCCATTGATGCGGATCTCGTCGCTGCTGCCAAGCACAGGAATCCTCAGAAGCCTCCCGGAGGAGTCAACACGTTTGACAAGATGCTCAAGGAGTCGTGCCCCTATCACAGGGGTCCCGTCAAGCACACCCTTGAGGAGTGCGACATGCTCCGGCGCTACTTCATCAAGGCGGGACCCTCGGCAGAAGGTGGCAAGGACCAAGGCAACAACAAGAAGGGGGCGACAAGGAAGAGGAGTTCCCGGAGGTCCACGATTGCTTCATGATCTACGGCGGGCAGGTGACGAACGCCTTGGCTCGGCACCGCAAGCAGGAGCGCCGGGAGGTCTGCTCGATGAAGGTAGTGGCGCCAGTCTACCTAGACTGTTCCGACAAGCCCATCACCTTCGACCAAGGTGACCACCCCGACTACGTGTCGAGCCCTGGAAGGTAACCGCTCGTCGTCGACCCCGTCATCGGCAACGCTAGGCTCACCAAGGTCCTCATGGACGGAGGCAGCAGCCTCAACATCATCTACGCCGAGACCCTAGGGCTCTTGGGGATAGATCTGTCCATGATCCGGGCCAGTGCAGCACCCTTTCATGGGATCGTCCCCGGTAAGCGCGTCCAGCCCCTTGGGCAACTTGATTTGCCTGTCTGCTTCAGAACTCCCTCCAACTTCCGCAGGGAAACCCTCACGTTCGAGGTGGTCGGGTTCCGAGGGACCTATCACGCGGTGTTGGGAAGACCGTGCTACGCCAAGTTCATGGTCGTCCCCAACTACACGTACCTCAAGCTCAAGATGCCGGGCCCCAAGGGAATCATCACCGTCGGATCCACGTACTGCCACGCTTACGAGTACGACGTGGAATGCGTGGAGTACGCTAACGCCATCGCCGAGTCCAAGGCCCTCATCGCCGACCTAGATTGCCTTTCCAAAGAGGCGTCTGATGCAAAGCGCCACGCCGACAACTTTGAACCAGCCAAGGCGGTTAAGACCGTCGCCCTCGACCCCAGCAACGATGCTTGCAAGCAAGTCAGGATCGGCTCCGAGCTCGACCCCAAATAGGAAGCAGTGCTCGTCGACTTTCTCCGCGCAAATGCCGAAATTTTTGCGTGGAGTCCCTCGAACATGCCAGGCATACCGAGGGATGTCGCCGAGCACTCGCTGGATATCCGAGCTGGTGCCCGACCCGTGAAGTAGCACCTGTGCCGCTTTGATGAAGAGAAGTGCAGGGCCATAGGCGAGGAGGTCCACAAGCTGATGGCTGTAGGGTTCATCAAAGAGGTATTCCATCCCGAATGGTTAGCTAACCCTGTGCTTGTGAAGAAAAAAGGTGGCAAATGGAGGATGTGCGTAGACTACACTGGTTTAAACAAACCATGTCCAAAGGTTCCCTACCCTCTGCCTCGCATCGATCAAATTGTGGACTCCACTGCTGGGTGCGAAACCCTGTCATTCCTCGATGCCTATTCAGGTTATCACCAAATCAAGATGAAAGAATCCGACCAGCTCGCGACTTCTTTCATCACACCCTTTGGCATGTATTATTATACTACTATGCCATTTGGCTTGAGGAATGCAGGTGCAACCTACCAAAGGTGCATGAACCATGTGTTCGGAGAACACATCGGTAGAACGGTCGAGGCTTACGTTGATGACATCATTGTCAAGACCAGGAAAGCCTCCGACCTCCTCTCCGACCTCGAAGTGACTTTCGGGTGCCTGCGCGCAAAAGGCGTAAAACTCAATCCCGAGAAGTGTGTCTTCGGATTTCCCCGAGGCATGCTCCTGGGGTTCATCGTCTCTGAAAGAGGCATCGAGGCCAACCCGAAGACAATCGCGGCCATCACCAACATGGGACCCATCAAGGATTTAAAAGAAGTACAAAGGGTCATGGGATGCCTTGCGGCTCTGAGCCGCTTCATCTCGCGCCTTGGCGAGAAAGGATTACCCTTGTACCGCCTCTTAAGGAAGGCCGAGCGCTTCACTTGGACCCCCGAGGCCAAGGAAGCCCTCGGAAACTTAAAGGCACTCCTTACTAACGCGCCCATCTTGGTGCCCCCCGCTGCGGGAGAAGCCCTCTTGATCTACGTAGCCGCAACCACTCAGGTGGTCAGCGTCGCGATCGTAGTCGAGAGACGAGAAGAGGGGCATGCACTGCTCGTCCAGAGGCCTGTCTACTTCATCAGTGAGGTGCTATCCGAGACCAAGATTCGCTACCCACAAATCCAGAAGCTATTGTACGCAGTAATTCCGACGCGACGAAAATTGCGACACTACTTCGAGTCTCATCCAGTGACTGTGGTGTCATCCTTCCCCCTGGGAGAGATCATCCAGTGCCGAGAGGCCTCGGGTAGGATAGAAAAATGGGCGGTGGAACTCATGGGCGAAACAATTTCATTTGCCCCTCGGAAGGCCATAAAGTCCCAAGTCTTGGTGGACTTCCTGGCTGAATGGGTCGACACCCAATTGCAGACAGCTCCAATCCAGCCTGAACTTTGGACCATGTACTTCGATGGGTCGCTGATGAAAACAGGACCAGGTGCTGGCTTGCTCTTCATCTCACCCCTCGGGAAACATGTGCGCTACGTGCTGCGCCTCCATTTTCCGGCGTCAAACAACGTGGCCGAGTACGAGGCTTTGGTTAATGGGTTGCGCATCACCGTCGAGCTAGGGGTTCGGTGCCTCGACGCTCGGGGCGACTCATAGCTCGTCATTGACCAAGTCATGAAGAACTCCCACTGCCGCGATCAAAAAATGGAGGCCTACTGCGACGAAGTTCGGCGCTTGGAGGATAAGTTCCACGGGCTGGAACTCAACCATATTACTCGATGGTACAACGAGACCGCGGATGAGTTGGCTAAAATAGCCTCGGGGCGAACGACAGTTCCCCCGGACGTCTTCTCCAGGGACATATATCAACCATCCGTGAAACTCGACGACGCGCCCGAACCCGACGAGACCTCGGCCTAGCCCGAGGTACCCTCGGCCGCCGAGGGTGAGGCCTTGCACATCGAGGGAGAGCGGAATGGGGTTGCGCCAAACCAAAACTGGCAGACCCTGTACCTGCAATATCTCCTCCGAGGAGAGCTGCCCCTCAACAAAGCCGAAGCTCGGTGACTGGCTCGACGCACCAAGTCGTTCGTTTTACTGGGTAATGAAAAAGAGTTGTACCACCGCAGCCCCTCAGGCATTCTCCAACGATGCATATCCGTCGCCCAAGGGCAAGAGCTGTTACAAGAAATACACTCGGGGGCTTGCGGTCACCATGCAGCACCTCGGACCCTCATCGGAAACGCTTTCCGACAAAGTTTCTACTGGCCGACCACGGTGGCCAACGCCACTAGGATTGTACGCTCCTGCAGAGGGTGTCAATTCTACGCGAGACAGACACACCTGCCCGCTCAGACCCTGCAAACAATACCCATCACTTGGTTGTTTGCCGTATGGGGTCTGGACCTCATCGGTCCCTTGCAGAAGGCACCCGGGGGCTTCAAGCACCTGCTGGTCACCATCAACAAATTCTCCAAGTGGATCGAGGTCCGACCCCTAACCAGCATCGGGTCCGAGCAGGCGGTGGTGTTCTTCACAAATATTATCCATCGCTTTGGGGTCCCGAACTCCATCATCACCGACAATGGCACGCAGTTCACTGGGAAGAAGTTCCTGGACTTCTGCGAAGACCACCACATCCATGTGGACTGGGCCGCCGTAGCTCACCCAATGA
Source organism: Zea mays (assembly GCF_902167145.1). NCBI lineage: Eukaryota > Viridiplantae > Streptophyta > Magnoliopsida > Poales > Poaceae > Zea > Zea mays. The sequence goes on along the minus strand of NC_050100.1, from coordinate 164,059,858 downwards.
CAAATGGGCAGGTGGAGCGCGCCAACGGTATGATTTTGCAGGGACTGAAGCCGAGGATCTACAACGACCTCAACAAGTTTGGCAAGCGGTGGATAAAGGAACTACCCTCGGTGGTTTGGAGTCTGAGGACGATGCCGAGCCGAGCCATGGGTTTCTCGACGTTCTTTCTAGTCTATGGGACCGAGGCCATCCTACCCACGGACTTAGAATACGGTTCCCCGAGGACAAAGGCTTACGACGACCAAAGCAACCAGACCAACCGAGAAGACTCGTTGGACCAGCTGGAAGAGGCTCGGGACGTGGCCTTACTAGACTCGGCGCGATATCAGCAGTCTCTGCGACGCTACCATGCCCTAAGGGTTCGGCCCCGAGGCTTCCAAGTAGGAGACTTGGTACTTGGGCTGCGACAAGACGCCCGAGGGCGCCACAAGCTTACTCCTCCTTGGGAAGGGCCCTTCATCATCGCTAAGATTTTGAAGCCCGGGACATACAAGCTGGCCAACGATCAAGGCGAGGTCTACAGCAATGCTTGGAATATCCAACAGCTACGTCGCTTTTACCCTTAAAATGTTTCAAGTCGTTCATGCACCTCGCTTTCTTTACATGCATAAATAAAGTCTAACCATCAAGGAAGGATCAGACTTGCCTCGGCAAAGCCCGACCTTCCCTCAGGGGCTAGAAGGGGGGAACCCCCTCTGCGTCAAAATTTTCCTCGGAAAAGTCTTTTGCCAGAACGTCTTTCGCGCTTTTCGACTGCATCGCTAACAGAATCCTAAAGACGAGTGAGATAGACCTTGAACGGCAAGGCCGACCGAGCCGAGGGACTCCTACGCCTCCGGGATACGGATACCTCACTCATCACCTTCCGCGAAAAGTAGCTCACGCTCGGATAAGCGATTCTGCTACCGAACAAGTCCTAACGCTCGGAAACTTTTCTGCCAGAACGACTTTCGTGCCGTTTCGACTGCGTCGATAACAGAATCCTAAAAACAACGAGGGACCACGTAAGCGGCAAGGCCGACTGAGCCGAGGGACTCCTACGCCTCCGGGATACGGATATATCACTCATCACCTTTCGCCAAAAGTGACTCATGCTCGGACAAGGGATTCTGCTACCGAACAAGTCTTAACGCTCGAAACAAGAGGAAACAAAATGCAGCTTTATAATCTGACGTTAAAATGTTTAGGCCTCAGCGGCCGCAAAAAACATACGCATACTTCAAAGCAAACTGTTCTTGCAGGCTCAGACAGTGGCAGGGGGAGGAGCGGCACCCTCGGCGTCGTTTCCACCCTCGGCAGAATCTGGCACGGCCTCGGACGGCGACACGGGCGGAAGGACCTCCACCTCAAAGGAGGAAGCCAGCGCCGCACTTGGGCCCTCGACAGCCACGTCAAGCCTCTGGACCTCGGCTAAGGCAGCCTCCTCATCATCGGGTAAGCAGTACCCCTCGCTAACCCGCTCCAGATCCACATCGTAGTGGGAAGCGAGCACGGCGAAGGCCCGCCTGACGCCATGGTGCAGCGCCCCGTGGAGTCTATTGCGCACATGGCCGCCCAAGGCCCGTAGATGACTCTGGGGGAGCTACCCGAGGGGACGCCGTCGAGGCCAAAGGCCTGGCAGAAAACCGAGATAGCCTCCGACATGGCCACACGCTCGCCCTCCTTCTGCTCAGTCGCCTCGGCAAGTGCCTTGCAGTTCTTGACGGACTCGTTAAGAGTCGTCTCGAACCCTGCAGACAGCAGGACAACATTCTTCAGATGAAAGGTGAAGAATGGAGACAAAAACAAAATCACAGAGCGGGCAAAACATACCCTCGGCCCGGGCACGCTGTTGTGAGGCCATGGTTCGGGCAGACCGAGCAGACCCGACGACCACGGCCAGACCCTCCGCAAGGGTCTCGGCCCGAGCGGTCGCCTCGGGTCTAGAAGAGGGAAGCCCCCTCTGCGCCAAAACTTTCCTCGGAAAAGTTTTCCACCAAAACGACTTTCGAGCCTTTCGACTGCGTCGATAACAGAATCCTAAAAATGACGGGAGACCAAGTAAGCAGCAAGGCCGACCGAGCCGAGGGACTCCTACGCCTCCGGGATACAGATACCTCACTCATCGCCTTCCGCGAAAAGTGACTCACGCTCGGGTAAGTGATTCTGCTACCGACGGACAAGTCCTAATGCTCGAAACAAGAGGAAAGAAGCACAGCTTTATACCCAAATGTTCAGGCCTCAGCAGCCAGAAAGAACAAACACACGTACTTGGGATAACAATGGTACCTAGACTTAGACGTCGGCAGCGCCCTGGGCGGTTGTCCCGACCTACGGTAGATGTCTTAGTACTTAAAGCTATTACATCTCGCTCTCAAGAGGGTACCATTACAAACGGGACTCCGGGTCCATTCCCGCAGGAATGAACAACCTCCACACCAGGAGGCCTGCGGGATAACAAACTCCAGGTGGCTCGCCAGCGACCACTGCACCAGCAGCGCGACAACGACCTCCGTCTCGGGCGGCTAGACAGCAGCAGCGATGGCCTCAGGGCAAACGCTACCGCTGGAAGGCCCTCATTCACGTCCCCTCATGGGGAACGAGAACCAGCCATAAAAGCCAAAGAGCTAGAGGCCCGGAGCGCAGGTGGCACTGACGGTCTCGTCGGCGGAAGCAACCACCACTGCGGTGGGAAGCATCACCATCGGCGGCCACCGCTTCAGCACCGGCGACAGCAGCCACCTGCGCACGGTACGACCGTCGTCTGGATGGAGGACGGAGAGCTGCACCCTGACCAGGCAGCAGCAGTTCGCCTTCCCCTGTATGGCTGGAGGACGCCTCCTCCGCAGAGCTGAAGGATGCCCTTCTCCCCCGAATGCTGGAGGAAGAAGCGGGCCACCGGCCCATGCGGAGGCAGGACCCAACTCGGCGTGCCCTCCTCCCCAGCCCGGATGATGAACATCCTTGAAGCTGAGGGTGGGGCAGAGGCCGCAGCCCGGCTTGCTTCTCCCCACCATAAGGCTGGTCATCATCCTGGGTGACCGCCGGCGGGGGACTGCAGCCGGGCTGCCTGATGAAAATCCTTGAAGCCGAGCAGTGACTGAAGAGCGCCAACCCCCACGGGGACGCGCTCCTCAAACAGCAGCAAAAAGAAGGCAACGTAGGTGCACCCCATCTGAGGGCTCGGAAGGTGGAAGGGCACGATGAATGCGAGAAGTGTGAAGGCATGGCTACTACCCGGGGGATCGACCCTTTTTTAAAAGGCAGATCTCCTCACTCGCACCCCCAAGCATCACGGGCAAAGTCTCCACCGACGCGCTCTAGGGTTCTCACCCTCTGACGCGGGGCTGGGTCCCACACGTCATGCGAGCTGACCCGAAACGGAAGAAGCCAAATCGCCGCACACGAAGCATGTAACCGCCCTGTGGTTATAAGCGTTCCCCCATCCTCGCCGAAACCAGCGGTCGAAAGGGCGGACCGCCACGCATGAGGCATGCAACCGCACCACGGTTGTGCACCCTTTCGGCTTCGTCGCATCCAGCGGTCCAGCATGGAGGCCCGGGCCCACATGTCATGTAACCGGCGCAACGGTTACTGTGTGCAAGGAAACCGCACTGCCACTCGCGCTAATGCCGCGTCTTCTCGACTGCAGAACCAGTGCCGCGACTCGAGGCAGCCCGCGTGACCCAACAGTGCCAATTGAGTGCAACGACCACGAGTCAGTCAGCCGTAGGGATAGGCACGACAGTTGATATAACCATAGGCGGGCCGACAGTAATTGCGGCAGCAGACGGGCGGAAGCAGCGGTCCAATCATCTACAGGCTCGCACCCTCTCCTGAAACGGCAGGGGAGCCCTTTCCCACGGAGTAAAGACGACGCGCCCATGTTCCATTTCTCGAACGGCTCGCGCACGCGCAACAGACGCCCCGCGAATCGCCTGTCCCGTCGCATTAACTCCTTGGCAGGGCAAGCGACACCTCCGGCAGGAGAAGCGGGCGTCGTTTCGCCTCCGTCATGATGACCGCGTCAAAAAAGGTGCGCCGTCTTATTTAAATTCATGTCCTTTTTCTTTCCCTCTCTCTCTCTCTCTTGCCACAGGGACCGGGAAAGGGGGTATTTCGAAAAAGGATCCTTCCCAACAAAGGAAACGGGCCCTGAGCCCTCCTAATGATCAGGGGTTCGAAGGTTGCGCCCTCCGGGGTTCGGCAACCGCCCCAGAGCACTCGGGCTCCGAGCCCTTTACTGATCAGGGGTTCGAAGGCTGGCCCCTCGGAAGGGTTCGACAGCCGCCCCAGAGCATGCAGAGTCAGGGATGACCCTGGGTATGTTCGTTACATGGCGGAGGCTCGGGCTACGCTCCCGAGGTACCCTAGGACATTTCCGAGACCAGCGGGAACGATTTTGTAACGGAATCCCACCGGAGGGAGGCATCGAGCCCTCGGACCCTATTGAATGGGTCCGGGTCCGGCAAATCACCTGCAGGTACTTTTGGAGCGCGCCTCTGGGCCACTAGCCGACCCTTATCGAACGGGGCTCGGGCGTCCACTCGGATCACCTGCTAGCAACTCACTGGAAACACCATGTTCGGTGCCCTCTGAGGATAACATGGCGCTTTCCCCCCTTCCTCCTTGCGGAAAGGCGATGAAGGGGCATACAATAAAAGTCGAGACGGTCTTTGATCGTCCTCTCGCTCCGTGCAGAGGCTCGGGGGCTGCTCTCGCACCAGGCTACGGCCGAACTGTTGACCACGTCAACAAACCAGCGTGAAAACTCGAAGCCTGACCATGCACTCGGGCTACGGCCAGGCCGCATGAGGGAACGACAAGGCCAACCGAGGCATCGCAAAAAAATTAAGACCTCAGAGGAGTCAAACCACTCCTTCGAGGCCTCGAGGGCTACACCCGGCGGGTGCGCTCGCGCGCACCCACCGGAACAAAATATAACCGAGAAGGGCCGGTCCCCTTGCAAAAATCCGACAGAACCTCCAAGCGAGTGCCCGCACTCCCTTTGAGGCTCGGGGGCTACTGTCGGGTACCATAATTAGGGGTACCCCCAATGCTCCTAAACACGGCCGAAAAACATCTTCAGAACAAACCATACACGGCTGATAAAGAGCGGTTCAAGTCAAGGCCACGACTGCCGAGGGACGCAACCTCATCCGAGCCCAGCCTCGGGTGGGAACAGTAGTCCCGGACGGATTCACGCCTCGCCCGAGGGTCCCCTCAGTCAGCAGACGCACCCTCGGCTCGCCCGAAGCCCAGCTCGGGCAGACTTTGTCGTGTAGCGACCTTGGCCAAATCGCCTTACCAGCTGACCGTATCGCATGCGCATTTAATGCGGGGATCGCCTGACACCTTATCCTGACACGCGTGCCTCAGTCGGCAAGGTCGAAGTGACCGCAGTCGCTTCGCCCCTTTACTGACCGATCTGACAGGAAAACAGCGTTGTTTGCCCCGCTCCGGCTACCGTGCCAACCACCAGGATAAAACTGAGTCGCGATCTCCCACGAGTTCGGCCTCGGGCGCAACAGGAAGCTCCGCCTCGACCGACCTCAGGCCTCGGCCCCAGCCTCGGCCTCGAAAGAAGATCTCCGCCTCACCCGACCCCAGGCCTCGGCCTCAGCCTCGGCCTCGGAAGGCGTCACAACCTTGCCCGAGCCCAGCCTCGGCCTCAGGAGAAGTCTCCGCCTCGCCCAACCTGGGCCTCGGACCGACTACGCTACAGGGGATACATCATTACCCTACTCCTAGCTAGCTGCCTCGGGCTATTGAAAGGGAATTAGGCTTACACCTAGTCCCTAATTAATTTTGGTGGTTGAATTGTCCAACACAAACAATTGGACTAACTAGTTTGCTCTAGTGTATAAGTTATACAGGTGTCAAAGGTTCACAACAAGCCAATTAAAAAGACCAAAGTTGGGTTCAAAATGAAGAGCTAAAAGCATACCGAAGTGTGCCCTGGTCTGGCGCACCGGACATGTCCGGTGCACCACCGGACATTCTACAGTACCTGTCCGGTGCACCAGGGGACTCCGCGCTGAACTCCTCAGCTTCGGGAATTTTCAGAGCCGGCGCGCTATAATTCACCGGACAGTGTCCGGTGCGCCAAAGGGACGCGGCTCTGGAACTTGGCAGCCTCGGGAAAATCAGAACGGCTGCTCCGCTATAATTCACCGGACTGTCTGGTGTACACCGGACTGTCCGGTGCAACTCCGGAGCAACGGCTACTTCGCGCCAACGATCACCTGCAGGTGCATTCAATGCGCGCCAGAAGCGCGCAGAAGTCAGGCACGCCCATACTGGCGCACCGGACATTGAACAGTACATGTCCGGTGTGCACCGGACATCCAGACGGGCCCAGAAGTCAGAACTCCAACGGTCAAATTCCAACGGCTTTGGTGACGTGGCTGGTGCACCGGACATGTCCGGTGTGCACCGGACTGTCCGGTGCACCATACGACAGACAGCCTCCACCAACGGTCAAGTTTGGTGGTTGGGGCTATAAATACCCCAACCACCCCCACATTCAAAGCATCCAAGTTTTCCAGCTTCCAACCACTATACAAGAGCTAGCATTCATTGCAAAGCACACCAAAAGAGATCAAATCCTCTCCCAACTCCACACAAAGCCTTAGTGACTAGAGAGAGTGATTTGTAGTGTTCATTTGAGCTCTTGCACTTGGATCGCTTCTTTTCTTTGGCATTCTTTCTTGTGATCAAACACTCACTTGTAATTGAGGCAAGAGGCACCAATTGTGTGGTGGCCCTTGCGGGAAGTTTGATTCCCAAGTGATTTGAGAAGAGAAGCTCACTCGGTCCGAGGGACCGTTTGAGAGAGGGAAAGGGTTGAAAAAGACCCGGCCTTTGTGGCCTCCTCAACGGGGAGTAGGTTTGCGAGAACCGAACCTCGGTAAAACAAATCCGTGTGTCTCACTCCTTATTTGCTTGAGATTAGTTTTGCACCCTCTCTCGCGGACTCATTTTTATTTCTAACGCTAACCCGGCTTGTAGTTGTGTTTATATTTGTACATTTCAGTTTTGCCCTATTCACCCCCCCTCTAGGCGACTATCAATTGGTATCAGAGCCCGGTGCTTCATTAGAGCCTAACCGCTCGAAGTGATGTCGGGAGATCATGCCAAGAAGGAGATGGAGACCGGCGAAAAGCCCACTACAAGCCACGGGAGCACTTCATCAGAAAAGTCCCGCACCAAGAGGAAGGAGAAGAAGAAGGACTCCTCCAAAGGGAAGGAGAAGAAATCTTCTTCACACAAAGAGAAGAAGGAGAAGTCCTCCTCCCACAAGCCGCAACGGAGTGGGGACAAGAAAAAGAGGATGAGGAAAGTGGTCTACTACGAGACCGATTCTTCATCAACATCCACCTCCGGCTCTGACGCGGCGTCCGTCACTTCTAAACGCCAAGAGCGTAAGAAGTATAGTAAGATTCCCCTACGCTACCCTCGCATTTATAAACATACACCTTTACTTTCCGTCCCATTAGGCAAACCGCCAACTTTTGATGGTGAAGATTATGCTAGGTGGAGTGATTTAATGCGATTTCATCTGACCTCACTCCACAAAAGTATATGGGATGTTGTTGAGTTTGGTGCACAGGTACCATCCGTAGGGGATGAAGACTATGATGAGGATGAGGTGGCCCAAATCGAGCACTTCAACTCTCAAGCAACAACAATACTCCTTGCCTCTCTAAGTAGAGAGGAGTATAACAAAGTGCAAGGGTTGAAGAACGCCAAGGAGGTTTGGGATGTGCTCAAAACCGCACACGAAGGAGATGAGCTCACAAAGATCACCAAGCGGGAGACGATCGAGGGGGAGCTCGGTCGGTTCCGGCTTCGCAAAGGGGAGGAGCCACAAAACATGTACAACCGGCTCAAGACCTTGGTGAATCAAGTGCGCAACCTCGGGAGCAAGAAATGGGATGACCACGAAATGGTTAAGGTTATTCTAAGATCTCTTATTTTTCTTAACCCCACTCAAGTACAATTAATTCATGGCAACCCAAGATATACACTAATGACCCCCGAGGAAGTAATCGGGAATTTTGTGAGTTTTGAGTGCATGATCGAAGGCTCGAGGAAGATCAACGAGCTTGATGATCCCTCCACATCCGAAGCTCAACCCGTCGCATTCAAAGCGACAGAGGAAAAGAAGGAGGAGTCTACACCAAGTAGACAACCAATCGACGCCTCCAAGCTCGACAATGAGGAAATGGCGCTCGTCATCAAGAGCTTCCGCCAAATCCTCAAACAAAGGAGGGGGAAAGACTACAAGCCCCGCTCCAAGAAGGTTTGCTACAAGTGTGGTAAGCCCGGTCACTTTATAGCCAAATGTCCTATTTCTAGTGATAGTGACAGGGGCAATGCAAGAAGGGGAGAAGAAAGGAGAAGAAGAGGTACTACAAGAAGAAGGGCGGCGATGCCCATGTTTGTCGGGAGTGGGACTCCGACGAAAGCTCTAGCGACTCCTCCGACGACGAGGACACCGCCAACATCGTCGTCACCAAGGGACTTCTCTTCCCCAACGTCGGCCACAAGTGCCTCATGGCAAAGGACGGCAAAAAGAAGAAGGTTAAATTTAAATCCTCCACTAGATATGAATCCTCTAGTGATGAAAATGTTAGTGATGAGGAAGATAACTTGCGCTCTCTTTTTGCCAACCTCAACATGCAACAAAAAGAGAAACTTAATGAATTGATTAATGCCATTCATGAAAAGGATGATCTCATGGACACCCAAGAGGACTTCCTTATTAAAGAAAATAAGAAGCATGTTAAGGTTAAAATGCTTATGCTCTAGAAATTGAGAAATGTGAAAAATTATCTAGTGAGCTAAGCACTTGCCATGAGACAATAGAAAACCTTAGAAATGAAAATGCTAATTTGTTAGCTAAGGTTGATTCTCGTGTTTGTAATGTTTCAACTTCCAATCCTAGAGATGTTAATGATGATTTGCTTGCTAGGATTGAAGAATTGAACATTTCTCTTGCTAGCCTTAGAAATGAAAATGAAAAATTGCTTGCTAAGGCTAAAGATTTTGATGTTTGCAATGCTACTATTTCCGACCTTAGAAGTAAAAATGAAATATTGCATGCTAAGGTTGTAGAACTAAAATCTTGCAAACCCTCTACATCTACCGTTGAGCACACTTCGATTTGTACTAGATGTAGAGATGTTAACATTGATGCTATACATGATCACATGGCTTTAATTAAACAACAAAATGATCATATAGCTAAATTAGATGCTAAAATTGCCGAGCATAACTTAGAAAATGAAAAATGTAAATTTGCTAGAAGTATGCTCTATAATCGGAGACGCCCTGGCATCAAGGATGGCATTGGCTTCCAAAGGGGAGACAATGTCAAACTTAGTGCCCCTCCTAAAAGATTATCTAATTTTGTTAAGGGCAAGGCTCCCATGCCTCAGGATAACGAGGGTTACATTTTGTACCCTGCCGGTTATCCTGAGAGCAAGATTAGGAGAATTCACTCTAGGAAGTCTCACTCTGGCCCAAATCATGCTTTTATGTATAAGGGTGAGACATCTATTTCTAGGCAACCAACCCATGCTAAGTTGCCTAAGAAGAAAACTCCTAGTGCATCAAATGAACATAGTCTTTCATTTAAAACTTTTGATGCATCTTATGTGTTGACTAACAAATCCGGCAAAGTAGTTGCCAAATATGTTGGGGCAAGCACAAGGGGTCAGAGACTTGTGTTTGGGTACCCAAAGTTCTTGTTTCTAATGCCAAAGGACCCAAAACCATTTGGGTACCTAAAGTCAAGAACTAAAATTGTTTTGTAGGTTTATGCATCCGGGGGCTCAAGTTGGATACTCGACAGCGGATGCACAAACCACATGACAGGGGAGAAAAGGATGTTCTCCTCCTACGAGAAAAACCAAAATCCTCAACGAGCTATCAAATTCGGGGATGGAAATCAAGGTTTGGTCAAAGTATTGGGTAAAATTACTATATCACCTGACCATTCTATTTCCAATGTTTTTCTTGTAGATTCATTAGATTACAATTTGCTTTCTGTTTCTCAATTATGTCAAATGGGCTACAACTGTCTCTTTACTAATGTAGGTGTCACTATCTTTAGAAGAAGTGATGATTCAATAGCATTTAAGGGTGTGTTAGAGGGTCAGCTATACTTAGTAGATTTTGATAGAGCTGAACTCAACACATGCTTAATTGCTAAGACTAACATGGGTTGGCTCTGGCATCGCCGACTAGCACAGGTTGGGATGAAGAATCTTCACAAGCTTCTAAAGGGAGAACACATTTTAGGACTAACAAATGTTCATTTTGAGAAAGACAGGGTTTGTAGCGCATGTCAAGCAGGAAAGCAAGTTGGTGCCCATCATCCACACAAGAACATCATGACGACCGACAGGCCGCTTGAGCTACTCCACATGGATCTATTCGGCCCGATTGCTTACATAAGCATCGGCGGGAGTAAGTATTGTCTTGTAATAGTGGATGATTATTCTCGCTTCACTTGGGTGTTCTTTTTGCAGGAAAAATCTCAAACCCAAGAAACCTTAAAGGGATTCTTAAGACGAGCTCAAAACGAGTTCGGCTTAAGGATCAAGAAAATTAGAAGCGACAACGGGACGGAGTTCAAGAACTCTCAAATCGAAGGCTTCCTTGAGGAGGAGGGCATCAAGCATGAGTTCTCTTCTCCCTACACACCACAACAAAATGGTGTAGTGGAGAGGATGAATCGAACTCTATTGTACATGGCAAGGACCATGCTTGATGAGTACAAGACTTCGGATCGGTTTTGGGCCGAGGCGGTCAACACCGCATGCTACGCCATCAACCGGTTATATCTACACCGAATCCTCAAGAAGACATCTTATGAGCTCCTAACCGGTAAAAAGCCCAACATTTCATATTTTAGAGTCTTTGGTAGCAAATGCTTTATTCTTGTTAAAAGAGGTAGAAAATCCAAATTTGCTCCCAAGACTGTAGAAGGCTTTTTACTAGGATATGATTCAAACACAAGGACATATAGAGTCTTTAACAAGTCCACTGGACAAGTTGAAGTTTCTTGTGACGTTGTGTTTGATGAGACTAACGGCTCTCAAGTAGAGCAAGTTGATCTTGATGAGATAGGTACCGAAGAGGCTCCATGCATCGCTCTAAGGAACATGTCCATTGGGGATGTGTGTCCTAAGGAATCTGAAGAGCCTTCAAATGCACAAGATCAACCATCCTCCTCCACGCAAGCATCTCCACCAACTCAAAATGAGGATGAGGCTCAAGTTGATGAAGTAGAAGATCAAGCAAATGAGCCACCTCAAGATGACGGCAATGACCAAGGGGGAGATGCAAATGATCAAGTCATGGAGGATGAAGAACAAAGGCCGCCACACCCAAGAGTCCAGCAAGCAATCCAACGAGATCACCCCGTCGACACCATCCTCGGCGACATTCATAAGGGGGTAACTACTAGATCTCGTGTTGCACATTTTTGTGAGCATTACTCTTTTGTTTCCTCTATTGAGCCACACAGGGTAGAGGAAGCACTCCAAGATTCGGATTGGGTGGTGGCAATGTGAAAGGGAATTAGGCTTACAACTAGTTCCTAAATAATTTTGGTGGTTGAATTGCCCAACACAAATAATTGGACTAACTAGTTTGCTCTAGTGTATAAGTTATACAGGTGTAACAGGTTCACACTTAGCCAATAAAAAGATCAAATATTGGATTCAACAAAGGAGCAAAGGGACAACCGAAGGCACCTCTGGTCGGGGGCACCGGACTGTCCGGTGCACCAGAGGACTCCAACTCAAACTTGCCACCTTCGGGAATTTCCAGAGGCACTCCGCTATAATTCACCGGACTGTCCGGTGTACACCGGACAGTGTCCGGTGCTCCAAAGAAGAGCGGCCTCCGGAACTCGCCAGCCTCGGGAAAACGCAGCGACTGCTCCGCTATAATTCACCGGACATGTCCGGTGTACACCGGACTGTCCAGTGAACCAGCAGAGCAACGGCTACTTCGCGCCAACGGTCACCTGCAGGCGCATTCAATGCGCGCCAGAAGCGCGCAGAAGTCAGGCACGCCCATACTGGCGCACCGGACATTGAACAGTACATGTCCGGTGTGCACCGGACATCCAGGCGGGCCCAGAAGACAGAAGCTCCAACGGTCGGAATCCAACGGCATTGTTGACGTGGCTGGCGCACCGGACATGTCCGGTGTACACCGAACTGTCCGGTGCACCATACGACAGACAGCCTCCACCAACGGTCATGTTTGGTGGTTGGGGCTATAAATACCCCAACCACCCCACCATTCATGGCATCCAAGTTTTCCAGCTTCCAACCACTATACAAGAGCTAGCATTCATTGCAAAGCACACCAAAAGAGATCAAATCCTCTCCCAACTCCACACAAAGCCTTAGTGACTAGAGAGAGTGATTTGTAGTGTTCATTTGAGCTCTTGCGCTTGGATCGCTTCTTTTCTTTGGCATTCTTTCTTGTGATCAAACACTCACTTGTAATTGAGGCAAGAGACACCAATTGTGTGGTGGTCCTTGCGGGAAGTTTGATTCCCAAGTGATTTGAGAAGAGAAGCTCACTCGGTCCGAGGGACCATTTGAGAGAGGGAAGGGTTGAAAGAGACCCGGCCTTTGTGGCCTCCTCAACGGGGAGTAGGTTTGCAAGAACCGAACCTCGGTAAAACAAATCCGCGTGTCACACTCTTCATTTGCTTTCGATTTGTTTTGCACCCTCTCTCGCGGACTCGTTTTATTTCTAACGCTAACCCAACTTGTAGTTGTGTTTATATTTGTAAATTTCAGTTTCGCCCTATTCACCCCCCCCTCTAGGCGGCTATCAATTGGTATCAGAACCCAGTGCTTCATTAGAGCCTAATCGCTCGAAGTGATGTCGGGAGATCACGCCAAGAAGGAGATGGAGATCGGCGAAAAGCCCACTTCAAGCCACGAGAGCACTTCATCGGAAGAGTCCCGCACCAAGAGGAAGGAGAAGAAAGACTCATCCAAAGGGAAGGAGAAGAAGAAGGACTCTCCAAGGGGAAGGAGAAGAAATCTTCTTCACACAAAGAAAAGAAGGAGAAGTCTTCCTCCCACAAGCCGCAACGGAGTGGGGACAAGAAAAAGAGGATGAGGAAAGTAGTCTACTACGAGACCGATTCTTCATCGACATCCACCTCCGGCTCCGATGCGGCGTCCGTCACTTCTAAACGCCAAGAGCGTAAGAAGTATAGTAAGATTCCCCTACGCTACCCTCGCATTTCTAAACATACACCTTTACTTTCTGGCCCATTAGGCAAACCACCAACTTTTGATGGTGAAGATTATGCTAGGTGGAGTGATTTAATGCGATTTCATCTAACCTCACTCCACAAAAGTATATGGGATGTTGTTGAGTTTGGTGCACAGATACCATCCGTAGGGGATGAAGACTATGATGAGGATGAGGTGGCCCAAATCGAGCACTTCAACTCTCAAGCAACAACAATACTCCTCGCCTCTCTAAGTAGAGAGGAGTATAACAAAGTGCAAGGGTTGAAGAGCGCCAAGGAGGTTTGGGATGTGCTCAAAACCGCACACGAAGGAGATGAGCTCACAAAGATCACCAAGCGGGAGACGATCGAGGGGGAGCTCGGTCGGTTCCGGCTTCACAAAGGGGAGGAGCCACAAAACATGTACAACCGGCTCAAGACCTTGGTGAATCAAGTGCGCAACCTCGGGAGCAAAAAATGGGATGACCACGAAATGGTTAAGGTTATTCTAAGATCTCTTATTTTTCTTAACCCCACTCAAGTTCAATTAATTCGTGGCAACCCTAGATATACACTAATGACTCCCGAGGAAGTAATCGGGAATTTTGTAAGTTTTGAGTGCATGATCGGAGGCTCGAGGAAGATCAACGAGCTTGATGATCCCTCCACGTCCGAAGCACAACCGGTGGCTTTCAAGGCGACGGAGGAGAAGAAGGAAGAGTCTACACCAAGTAGACAACCAATCGACGCTTCAAAGCTCGACAACGAGGAGATGGCTTTAATCATCAAAAGCTTTCGCCAAATCCTCAAGCAACGGAAGGGGAAGGATTACAAATCCCGTTCCAAGAAGGTTTGCTACAAGTGTGGTAAGCCAGGTCACTTTATTGCTAAATGTCCATTATCAAGTGACAGTGACAGGGATAACGATAAGAGGGGCAAGAGGAGAGAAAAGAAGAAGTACTACAAGAAGAAGGGCGGCGATGCCCACGTGTGCCGCGAGTGGGACTCCGACGAGAGCTCCACCGACTCCTCCGACGACGAGGACGCCGCCAACATCGCCGTCACCAAGGAACTCCTCTTCCCCAACGTCGGCTACAAGTGCCTCATGGCAAATGACGGCAAAAAGAAGAAGGTTAAATCTAAATCCTCCACTAGATATGAGTCCTCTAGTGATGATAATGCTAGTGATGAGGAAGACAATTTGCGTACCCTTTTTGCCAACCTTAACATGGAACAAAAGGAAAAATTAAATGAATTAGTTAGTGCTATTCATGAAAAGGATGACCTTTTGGATTCTCAAGAGGACTTCCTAATTAAGGAAAATAAGAAACATGTTAAGGTTAAAAATGCTTATGCTCTAGAAATTGAGAAATGTGAAAAATTATCTAGTGAGCTAAGCACTTGCAATGAGACAATAGACAACCTTAGAAATGAAAATGCTAATTTGTTAGCTAAGGTTGATTCTCATGTTTGTAATGTTTCAATTTCCAATTCTAGAGATGATAATGATGATTTACTTGCTAGGATTGAAGAATTGAACATTTCTCTTGCTAGCCTTAGAATTGAAAATGAAAAATTACTTGCTAAGGCTAAAGAACTAGATATTTGCAATGTCACTATCTCTAACCTTAGAAGTGAAAATGACATATTACATGCTAAGGTTATAGAATTAAAATCTTGCAAACCCTCTACATCTATTATTGAGCATGTTTCTATTTGTACTAGATGTAGAGATGTTGACATCAATGCTATTCATGATCATATGACTTTAATTAAACAACAAAATGATCATATAGCAAAATTAGATGCCAAAATTGCCGAGCATAACTTAGAGAATGAAAAGTTTAAATTTGCTAGAAGTATGCTCTATAATGGGAGACGCCCTGGCATTAAGGACGGCATTGGCTTCCAAAGAGGAGACAATGTCAAAATTAGTGCCCCTCCTAAAAGATTGTCTAACTTTGTTAAGGGCAAGGCTCCCATGCCTCAGGATAACGAGGGTTACATTTTATACCCTGTCGGTTATCCCGAGAGCAAAATTAGGAGAATTCATTCTAGGAAGTCTCACTCTGGCCCTAATCATGCATTTATGTATAAGGGTGAGACATCTAGTTCTAGGCAACCAACCCGTGCTAAGTTGCCTAAGAAAACTCCTATTGCATCAAATGAACATAGCTTTTCATTTAAAACCTTTGATGCATCATATGTTTTGACTAACAAATCCGGCAAGGTCATTGCCAAGTATGTTGGGGGCAAACACAAGAGCTCCAAAACTTGTGTTTGGGTTCCCAAAGTTCTTGTTTCTAATGCCAAAGGACCCAAAACCGTTTGGGTACCTAAAGTCAAGAACTAAAATTGTTTTGTAGGTTTATGCATCCGGGGGCTCAAGTTGGATCATCGACAGCGGGTGCACGAACCACATGACAGGGGAGAAGAAAATGTTCTCCTCCTATGAGAAAAACCAAGATCCCCAACGAGCTATCACATTCGGGGATGGAAATCAAGGTTTGGTCAAAGGCTTGGGTAAAATAGCTATATCACCTGACCATTCTATTTCCAATGTTTTTCTTGTAGATTCATTAGATTACAATTTGCTTTCTGTATCCCAATTATGCAAAATGGGTTACAACTGTCTTTTCACTGATGTTGGTGTCACTGTCTTTAGAAGAAGTGATGATTCAATAGCATTTAAGGGAGTGTTAGAGGGTCAGCTATACTTGGTAGATTTTGATAGAGCCGAACTCGACACTTGCTTAATTGCTAAGACTAACATGGGCTGGCTCTGGCATCGCCGACTAGCACATGTTGGGATGAAGAATCTTTACAAGCTTCTAAAGGGAGAACACATTTTAGGACTAACAAATGTTCATTTTGAGAAAGACAGGGTTTGTAGCGCATGCCAAGCAGGAAAGCAAGTTGGTGCTCATCATCCACACAAGAACATCATGACGACCGACAGGCCGCTTGAGCTACTCCACATGGATCTATTCGGCCCGATTGCTTACATAAGCATCGGCGGGAGTAAGTATTGTCTTGTAATAGTGGATGATTATTCTCGCTTCACTTGGGTATTCTTTTTACAGGAAAAATCTCAAACCCAAGAGACCTTAAAGGGATTCTTGAGGCGGGCTCAAAATGAGTTCGGCTTAAAGATCAAGAAAATTAGAAGCGACAACGGGACGGAGTTCAAGAACTCTCAAATTGAAGGCTTTCTTGAGGAGGAGGGCATCAAGCATGAGTTCTTTTCTCCCTACACGCCACAACAAAATGGTGTAGTAGAGAGGAAGAATCGAACTCTATTGGACATGGCAAGGACCATGCTTGATGAGTACAAGACTTCGGATCGGTTTTGGGCTGAGGCGATCAACACCGCTTGCTACGCCATCAACCGGTTATATCTACACCGAATCCTCAAGAAGACATCATATGAACTCCTAACCGGTAAAAAGCCTAACATTTCATATTTTAGAGTCTTTGGTAGCAAATGCTTTATTCTTGTTAAAAGAGGTAGAAAATCTAAATTTGCTCCTAAGACTGTAGAAGGTTTTTTACTAGGATATGATTCAAACACAAGGGCATATAGAGTCTTTAACAAGTCCTCCGGACAAGTTGAAGTTTCTTGTGACGTTGTGTTTGATGAGACTAACGGCTCTCAAGTAGAGCAAGTTGATCTTGATTAGATAGGTGATGAAGAGGCTCCGTGCATCGCGCTAAGGAACATGTCCATTGGGGATGTGTGTCCTAAGGAATCTAAAGAGCCTCCAAATACACAAGATCAACCGTCCTCCTCCATGCAAGCATCTCCACCAACTCAAGATGAGGATGAAGCTCAAGTTGATGAAGTGGAAGATCAAACAAATGAGCCACCTCAAGATGTCGGCAATGATCAAGGGGGAGATGCAAATGATCAAAACAAGGAGGACGAAGAGCAAAGGCCGCCACACCCAAGAGTCCACCAAGCAATCCAACGAGATCACCCCGTCGACACCATCCTCGGCGACATTCATAAGGGGGTAACTACTAGATCTCGTGTTGCACATTTTTGTGAGCATTACTCTTTTGTTTCCTCTATTGAGCCACACAGGGTAGAGGAAGCACTACAAGATTCGGATTGGGTGGTGGCTATGCAAGAGGAGCTCAACAACTTCACTAGGAATGAGGTATGGCATTTAGTTCCACGTCCTAATCAAAATGTTAGGAACCAAATGGGTCTTCCGCAACAAGCAAGACGAGCATGGTGTGGTGACAAGGAACAAAGCTCGACTTGTGGCCAAGGGATACTCCCAAGTCGAAGGTTTGGATTTCGGTGAAACCTATGCACCCGTAGCTAGGCTTGAGTCAATTCGTATATTATTGGCCTATGCTACTTACCATGGCTTTAAGCTTTATCAAATGGACGTGAAAAGTGCCTTCCTCAATGGACCAATCAAGGAAGAGGTCTATGTTGAGCAACCTCCCGGCTTTGAAGATAGTGAGTACCCTAACCATGTCTATAAACTCTCTAAGGCGCTTTATGGGCTCAAGCAAGCCCCAAGAGCATGGTATGAATGCCTTAGAGATTTCCTTATCACTAATGGATTCAAAGTCGGAAAGGCCGATCCTACTCTATTCACTAAAACTCTTGATAATGACTTGTTTGTATGCCAAATTTATGTTGATGATATTATATTTGGGTCTACTAACAAGTCTACATGTGAAGAATTTAGTAGGATCATGACACAAAAATTCGAGATGTCTATGATGGGGGAGTTGAAGTACTTCTTGGGATTTCAAGTGAAGCAACTCCAAGAGGGCACCTTCATTAGCCAAACCAAGTATACTCAAGACATTCTAAACAAGTTTGGGATGAAGGATGCCAAGCCCATCAAGACACCCATGGGAACTAATGGGCATCTCGACCTCGACACGGGAGGTAAGTCCGTGGATCAAAAGGTATATCGGTCGATGATAGGTTCTTTGCTATATTTATGTGCATCTCGACCGGATATTATGCTTTCCGTATGCATGTGTGCAAGATTCCAAGCTGACCCTAAGGAAGCTCACCTTACGGCCGTAAAACGAATCTTGAGATATTTGGCTTATACTCCTAAGTTTGGGCTTTGGTATCCTAGGGGATCCACATTTGATTTGATTGGTTATTCGGATGCCGACTGGGCGGGGTGTAAAATCAATAGGAAGAGCACATGTGTGCAAGATTCCAAGCTGACCCTAAGGAAGCTCACCTTACGGCCGTAAAACGAATCTTGAGATATTTGGCTTATACTCCTAAGTTTGGGCTTTGGTATCCTAGGGGATCCACATTTGATTTGATTGGTTATTCGGATGCCGACTGGGCGGGGTGTAAAATCAATAGGAAGAGCACATCGGGGACTTGCCAGTTCTTGGGAAGATCTTTGGTGTCTTGGGCTTCAAAGAAGCAAAATTCGGTCGCTCTTTCCACCGCCGAAGCCGAGTACATTGCCGCAGGTCATTGTTGCGCGCAATTGCTTTGGATGAGGCAAACCCTACGGGACTACGGTTACAAATTAACCAAAGTCCCTTTGCTATGTGATAATGAAAGTGCAATCAAGATGGCGGATAATCCCGTCGAGCATAGCCGCACTAAACACATAGCCATTCGGTATCATTTTCTTAGGGATCACCAACAAAAGGGAGATATCGAGATTTCTTACATTAACACTAAAGATCAATTAGCCGATATCTTTACCAAGCCTCTTGATGAACAAACTTTTAACAAACTTAGGCATGAGCTCAATATTCTTGATTCGCGCAATTTCTTTTGCTAACTTGCACACATAGCTCATTTATATACCTTTGATTATATCTCTTTCATATGCTATGACTAATGTGTTTTCAAGTGAATTTCAAACCAAGTCATAGGAATATTGAAAGGGAATTGGAGTCTTCGGCGAAGACAAAGGCTTCCACTCCGTAACTCATCCTTCGCCGTCGCTCTATGTCACTCTCCATCTTTGGGGGAGAGAGAAAAAGGACTTTGTCTTTGGTATAATCTTAACTCATTTATTTATGACCAAAGGGGAAGAAAGTACTTAGAGGGCTCTAATGATTCCGTTTTTGGCGATTCATGCCAAAGGGGGAGAAAGTATGAGCCCAAAGCAAAAGGACCGCACCACCACCAATTTCAAAAATCTAGTTTTTCAAAGAGTATTTTTCAGTTGGTATCTTATTGTGTTCAAAAGGGGGAGAAAGCAGTATTTTAAATGGTATATCAAAACCCTCTTGAACACTAAGAGGAGGATCTCATTTAGGGGGAGTTTTGTTTAGTCAAAGGAAAAGCATTTGAAACAGGGGAGAAAATTTCAAATCTTGAAAATGTTTTGCAAAATCTTATTCATTTACCTTTGACTATTTGCAAAAGAACTTTGAAAAGGATTTACAAAATAGTTTGCGAAAACAAAACATGTGGTGCAAGCGTGGTCCAAAATGTTAAAAACGAAGAAACGATCCATGCATATCTTGTAAGTATTTATATTGGTTCAATTCCAAGCAACCTTTGCACTTACATTATGCAAACTAGTTCAATTATGCACTTCTATATTTGCTTTGTTTTGTGTTGGCATCAATCACCAAAAAGGGGGAGATTGAAAGGGAATTAGGCTTACAACTAGTTCCTAAATAATTTTGGTGGTTGAATTGCCCAACACAAATAATTGGACTAACTAGTTTGCTCTAGTGTATAAGTTATACAGGTGTAACAGGTTCACACTTAGCCAATAAAAAGATCAAATATTGGATTCAACAAAGGAGCAAAGGGACAACCGAAGGCACCTCTGGTCGGGGGCACCGGACTGTCCGGTGTACACCGGACAGTGTCCGGTGCACCAGAGGACTCCAACTCAAACTTGCCACCTTCGGGAATTTCCAGAGGCACTCCGCTATAATTCACCGGACTGTCCGGTGTACACCGGACAGTGTCCGGTGCTCCAAGGAAGAGCGGCCTCCGGAACTCGCCAGCCTCGGGAAAACGCAGCGGCTGCTCCGCTATAATTCATCGGACATGTCCGGTGTACACCGGACTGTCCGGTGAACCAGCAGAGCAACGACTACTTCGCGCCAACGGTCACCTGCAGGCGCATTCAATGCGCGCCAGAAGCGCGCAGAAGTCAGGCACGCCCATACTGGCGCACCGGACATTGAACAGTACATGTCCGGTGTGCACCGGACATCCAGGCGGGCCCAGAAGACAGAAGCTCCAACGGTCGGAATCCAACGGCATTGGTGACGTGGCTGGCGCACCGGACATGTCCGGTGTACACCGGACATGTCCGGTGTACACCGGACTGTCCGGTGCACCATACGACAGACAGCCTCCACCAACGGTCATGTTTGGTGGTTGGGGCTATAAATACCCCAACCACCCCACCATTCATGGCATCCAAGTTTTCCAGCTTCCAACCACTATACAAGAGCTAGCATTCATTGCAAAGCACACCAAAAGAGATCAAATCCTCTCCCAACTCCACACAAAGCCTTAGTGACTAGAGAGAGTGATTTGTAGTGTTCATTTGAGCTCTTGCGCTTGGATCGCTTCTTTTCTTTGGCATTCTTTCTTGTGATCAAACACTCACTTGTAATTGAGGCAAGAGACACCAATTGTGTGGTGGTCCTTGCGGGAAGTTTGATTCCCAAGTGATTTGAGAAGAGAAGCTCACTCGGTCCGAGGGACCATTTGAGAGAGGGAAGGGTTGAAAGAGACCCGGCCTTTGTGACCTCCTCAACGGGGAGTAGGTTTGCAAGAACCGAACCTCGGTAAAACAAATCCGCGTGTCACACTCTTCATTTGCTTTCGATTTGTTTTGCACCCTCTCTCGTGGACTCATTTTATTTCTAACGCTAACCCGACTTGTTGTGTTTATATTTGTAAATTTCAGTTTCGCCCTATTCACCCCCCCCCTCTAGGCGACTATCACAATGCAAGAGGAGCTCAACAACTTCACTAGGAATGAGGTATGGCATTTAGTTCCACGTCCTAATCAAAATGTTGTAGGAACCAAATGGGTCTTCCGCAACAAGCAAGATGAGCATGGTGTGGTGACAAGGAACAAAGCTCGACTTGTGGCCAAGGGATACTCCCAAGTCGAAGGTTTGGATTTCGGTGAAACCTATGCACCCGTAGCTAGGCTTGAGTCAATTCGTATGTTATTAGCCTATGCTACTTACCATGGCTTCAAGCTTTACCAAATGGACGTGAAGAGTGCCTTCCTCAATGGACCAATCAAGGAAGAGGTCTATGTTGAGCAACCTCCCGGCTTTGAAGATAGTGAGTACCCTAATCATGTTTACAAACTCTCTAAGGCGCTTTATGGGCTCAAGCAAGCCCCAAGAGCATGGTATGAATGCCTTAGGGATTTTCTCATCACTAATGAATTCAAAGTCGGAAAGGCCGATCCTACTCTATTCACTAAAACTCTTGATAATGACCTATTTGTGTGCCAAATTTATGTTGATGATATTATATTTGGGTCTACTAACAAGTCTACATGTGAAGAATTTAGTAGGATCATGACACAAAAGTTCGAGATGTCAATGATGGGGGAGTTGAAGTACTTCTTGGGATTTCAAGTGAAGCAACTCCAAGAAGGCACCTTCATTAGCCAAACAAAGTATACTCAAGATATTCTAAGCAAGTTTGGAATGAAGGATGCCAAGCCCATCAAGACACCCATGGGAACTAACGGGCATCTCGACCTCGACACGGGAGGTAAGTCCGTGGATCAAAAGGTATACCGGTCGATGATAGGTTCTTTACTCTATTTATGTGCATCTCGACCGGATATTATGCTTTCCATATGCATGTGTGCAAGATTCCAAGCCGACCCTAAGGAATCTCACCTTATGGCCGTAAAACGAATCTTGAGATATTTGGCTTACACCCCTAAGTTTGGGCTTTGGTATCCTAGGGGATTCACATTTGATTTGATTGGATATTCGGATGCCGATTGGGCAGGGTGTAAAATCAATAGGAAGAGCACATCGGGGACTTGCCAGTTCTTGGGAAGATCCTTGGTGTCTTGGGCTTCAAAGAAGCAAAATTCGGTCGCTCTTTCCACCGCCGAAGCCGAGTACATTGTCGCAGGTCATTGTTGCGCGCAATTGCTTTGGATGAGGCAAACCCTACGGGACTACGGTTACAAATTAACCAAAGTCCCTTTGCTATGTGATAATGAGAGTGCAATCAAAATGGCGGATAATCCCGTCGAGCATAGCCGCACTAAACACATAGCCATTCGGTATCATTTTCTTAGGGATCACCAACAAAAGGGAGATATCGAGATTTCTTACATTAACACTAAAGATCAATTAGCCGATATCTTTACCAAGCCTCTTGATGAACAAACTTTTAACAAACTTAGGCATGAGCTCAATATTCTTGATTCGCGCAATTTCTTTTGCTAACTTGCACATGTAGCTCATTTGTATACCTTTGATCATGTCTCTCTCATATGCTATGACTAATGTGTTTTTCAAGTCTATTTCAAACCAAGTCATAGATATATTGAAAGGAAATTGGAGTCTTCGGCGAAGACAAAGGCTTCCACTCCGTAACTCATCCTTCGCCGTCGCTCCATGCCACTCTCCATCTTTGGGGGAGAGAGCTAAAGGACTTCATCTTTGGTATAATCTTAAACTCATTTATTTATGACCAAAGAGGAAGAAAGTACTTAAAGGGCTCTAATGATTCCGTTTTTGGCGATTCATGCCAAAGGGGGAGAAAGTATGAGCCCAAAGCAAAAGGACCGCACCACCACCCTAAATTTTAAAATTGGAGCTTTTCAATTGATAAACTTCAAATTAATATCTTATTGTGGAGAAAGTAGTATTTCAAAAATATATCAAAACCCTCTTGAACACTAAGAGGAGGATCTCATTCAGGGGGAGTTTTGTTTAGTCAAAGGAAAAGCATTTGAAACAGGGGGAGAAAATTTCAAATCTTGAAAATGCTTTGCAAAATCTTATTCATTTATCTTTGACTGTTTGCAAAAGAACTTTGTAAAGGATTTACAAAAGAGCTTGCAAAAACAAAACATGTGGTGCAAGCGTGGTCCAAAATGTTAAAAACAAAGAAACAATCCAGGCATATCTTGTAAGTATTTACATTGGCTCAATTCCAAGCAACCTTTGCACTTACATTATGCAAACTAGTTCAATTATGCACTTCTATATTTGCTTTGGTTTGTGTTGGCATCAATCACCAAAAAGGGGGAGATTGAAAGGGAATTAGGCTTACACCTAGTCCCTAATTAATTTTGGTGGTTGAATTGCCCAACACAAACAATTGGACTAACTAGTTTGCTCTAGTGTATAAGTTATACAGGTGTCAAAGGTTCACAACAAGCCAATTAAAAAGACCAAAGTTGGGTTCAAAATGAAGAGCTAAAAGCATACCGAAGTGTGCCCTGGTCTGGCGCACCGGACATGTCCGGTGCACCACCGGACATTCTACAGTACCTGTCCGGTGCACCAGGGGACTCCGCGCTGAACTCCTCAGCTTCGGGAATTTTCAGAGTCGGTGCGCTATAATTCACCGGACTGTCCGGTGTACACCGGACAGTGTCCTGTGCGCCAAAGGGACGCGGCTCTGGAACTTGGCAGCCTCGGGAAAATCAGAACGGCTGCTCCGCTATAATTCATCGGACTGTCCGGTGCAACTCCGGAGCAACGGCTACTTCGCGCCAACGATCACCTGCAGGCGCATTCAATGCGCGCCAGAAGCGCGCAGAAGTCAGGCACGCCCATACTGGCGCACCGGACATTGAACAGTACATGTCCGGTGTGCACCGGACATCCAGACGGGCCCAGAAGTCAGAACTCCAACGGTCAAATTCCAACGGCTTTGGTGACGTAGCTGGTGCACCGGACTGTCCGGTGCACCATACGACAGACAGCCTCCACCAACGGTCAAGTTTGGTGGTTGGGGCTATAAATACCCCAACCACCCCCACATTCAAAGCATCCAAGTTTTCCATCTTCCAACCACTATACAAGAGCTAGCATTCATTGCAAAGCACACCAAAAGAGATCAAATCCTCTCCCAACTCCACACAAAGCCTTAGTGACTAGAGAGAGTGATTTGTAGTGTTCATTTGAGCTCTTGCACTTGGATCGCTTCTTTTCTTTGGCATTCTTTCTTGTGATCAAACACTCACTTGTAATTGAGGCAAGAGGCACCAATTGTGTGGTGGCCCTTGCGGGAAGTTTGATTCCCAAGTGATTTGAGAAGAGAAGCTCACTCGGTCCGAGGGACCGTTTGAGAGAGGGAAAGGGTTGAAAAAGACCCGGCCTTTGTGGCCTCCTCAACGGGGAGTAGATTTGCGAGAACCGAACCTCGGTAAAACAAATCCGTGTGTCTCACTCCTTATTTGCTTGAGATTAGTTTTGCACCCTCTCTCGCGGACTCGTTTTTATTTCTAACGCTAACCCGGCTTGTAGTTGTGTTTATATTTGTACATTTCAGTTTCGCCCTATTCACCCCCCCTCTAGGCGACTATCAGCTATGAAGGAACAAGACCGTTGTCCCATCTAAGGTTACTCCGGTAACAAGTAATGATGGTTCCCCACGTGCGCCCATGACGTCGGATTGCTCTCAACCTCCTACGGAAGCAAGACAACGTCAGCAGGATCCATGCCACACCGACAGCTGTGCTTCTACAGGGCTCAAGGCACTTCTCCGACGGCCACGTTAGCTCGTATACAGGGCTCAAGGCGCTTCCCCGCCAGCCACGTTAGCACACAGCTACACCCCATTGTACAGCTGGGCATCTCCTTATATCTATAAAAGGGGATGTCCAGGGCCTTCCTAAGGCACGTCGTGGACAGACGCTGCAACACTGGCGAGGGGGGACGTCGAGGACAGACGGGGAGACACGTTGACACAATACGTTGACGTTGAGATAGAGACACGCAGGGACTCTCTCTCTCTCGCTCTCGCCCTCGCTGTCTCGCGACGCTTGTAACCCCTACTACGAGCACCCCGGTGCGAGATAACATAAGCCACATTTCCCTCTTGTGTTCTATCTTGCATCAACCCATCTGGGCAGGGGCACGCAACAACAAATTTACTGGTCGGTTGACGGTCCTCGCGGGTCCGAAACGCCGACACAACTCATATTAAAATGCCCAAGAAAAAGATTGTTGACGCTTCAAATGAACATAGCATTTCATTTAAAACTTTTGATGCATCATTTGTTCTTACTAACAAATCTAGCAAAGTAGTTGCCAAATATGTTGGGGGCAAACACAAGAGTCTAAAGACTTGTGTTTGGGTACCCAAGGTGCTTGTTTCCAATGTGAAGACAGATTGGGTACCTAAGAACAAGGCATAAATTTGTGTTGTAGGTTTGTGCATCCGGCGGAACAAGTTGGATAATCGACAGCAGTTGCACAAACCACATGACAGGGGAGAAAAGAATGTTCTCCTCATATGAGAAAAATGATGATCCCCAAAGAGCAATAACATTCAGGGATGGAAATTAAGGTTTGGTTAAAGGATAGGGTAAAATTGCTATATCTACTGACCATTCCATTTCTAATGTTTTTCTTGTAGAATCTCTAGTTTACAACTTGCTTTCTATTTCTCAATTATGCAAAATGGGCTACAACACTTTATTTACTGATGTTGATGTTACCGTCTTTAGAAGAAATGATGATTCACTAGGTTTTAAGGGAGTGTTAGATGGTTAGCTATACTTGGTTGATTTCACTGATAACAATGCTGAACTAGACACTTGCTTAATTGCTAAGACTAACATGGGCTAGCTCTGGCATAGCCGACTTGCTCATGTTGGGATGAAGAATCTTCACAAGCTTCTAAAGGGGAACACATTTTAGGACTAACAAATGTTCATTTTGAGAAAGACAGGATTTGTAGTGCATGTCAAGTAGGGAAGCAGGTTGGAGTTCATCATCCACACAAGAACATCATGACGACCGAGAGACCGCTTGAACTACTCCACATGGATCTATTCGACTCGATTGCTTACATAAGCATCGGCGGCAGTAAGTATTGTCTTGTAATTGTGGATGACTATTCTCGCTTCACTTGGGTGTTCTTTTTGCAGGAAAAATCACAAACACAAGAGACACTAAAGAAATTCTTAAGACGAGCTCAAAATGAGTTTGGGTTGAGAATCAAGAAGATTAGAAGCGACAATGGAATGGAGTTCAAGAACTCTCAAATTGAAGGATTTGCTGAGGAGGGCATCAAGCATGAGTTCTCTTCTCCCTACACACCTCGACAAAATGGTGTTGTGGAGAGAAAGAATAGAACTCTTTTGGATATGGCAAGGACTATGCTTGAAGAATAGAAGACATCAGGTCGGTTTTGAGTGGAGGCGATTAACACCGCTTGCTACTCCATCAACCGACTCTACCTTCACCGAATTCTCAAGAAAACATCATATGAACTCCTCACCGGTAAAAATCCCAATGTTTCTTATTTTAGAGTTTTTGGGAGCAAATGCTTTATTCTTGTTAAAAGAGGTAGAAATTCAAAATTCGCTCCTAAAGCAGTAGAAGGCTTTTTACTTGGTTATGACTCAAACACAAGGGCATATAGAGTCTTCAACAAGTCCACTGGATTAGTTGAAGTTTCTTATGACATTGTGTTTGATGAGACTAATGGCTCTCAAGTAGAGCAAGTTGATCTTGATGAGTTAGATGATGAAGAGGCTTCGTGCATCGCGCTAAGGAACATGTCCATTAGAGATGTGTGTCCATAAGAACCCGAAGAGTCTTCACAAGCACAAGATCAACCATCATCTTCCATACAAGCATATCCATCAACTCAAGATGAGGAACTGACTCAAGAAGAAGAGGATCAAGATCAAAATGATAAGCCACCTCAAGAAGAAGGCACGATCAAGAGGGATATGAAGTTGATCAAGAAAAGGATGATGAACAAGAGATTCAAGATCAAAGACCACCTCACCCAAGAGTCCACCAAGCAATTCAACGAGATCACCCTGTCAACTTCATGCTTGGTGACATTCAAAAGGGGGTAACCACTCAATCTCAAGTTGCTCATTTTTGTGAACATTACACTTTTATATCTTCTATTGAGCCATACAGGATAGAGGATGCGCTTAGAGAAACAGACTGGGTGGTGGCAATGCAAGAGGAGCTCAACAACTTCACGAGAAATGAGGTATGGCATTTAGTTACACGTCATAACCAAAATTTTGTAGGTACCAAGTGGGTATTCCGCAACAAACAAGATGAGCATGGTGTGGTAACTAGGAACATAGTTCGACTTGTTGCAAAAGGATATTCAAAAGTCGAAGGTTTGGATTTTGATGAAACCTATGCACTCGTAGCTAGGCTTGAGTCCATTCCAATATTACTTGCCTATGCTACTTACCATGTATTTAAGTTGTATCAAATGGATGTGAAAAGTGCCTTCCTCAATGGCACTATCAAGGAAGAGGTGTATGTTGAGCAGCCTCTCGGCTTTGAAGATAGTGAGTATCCTTCACATGTGTATAAGCTCTCAAAGGCGCTTTATCGGCTCAAACAAGCCCTAAGAGCATGGTATGAATGCCTAAGAGACTTTCTTATCACTAATGTTTTTAAAGTCAGAAAAGCCGCGCCCGACGAACAGGTCGCTCTCGGGAAAACTCAGTGCTCCGCAGCTAAAATTCACCGGATTGTTCGGTGTGTCACCGGACTGTCCGGTGAGCCCACGGCCAACGGTTGACTTCGCCAACGGTCGACTGCCACCGGGTCAGAAACGTCAGAAATGGCCAGAGAAATCAGTGTGTGCCACTAGACTGTCCGGTGTGCCATAGGAACAGCGGATCCAACGGTCGACTGCTACAGACGCCAACGGTCGAGTGACGTGACACGCATCGGACAATGAACAATGTCGTGTCCGGTGCGCACCGGATTGTCCGATGCGTCCATCGACAGAAAGCTGCTGCTTTCTGTCCAACGGCTATAATTGTGGTGGTGGCTATAAATACAACCCCAACCACCTCCATTCAGCACACCCAAGCATTCAATACATCCACATTCAATATAAGAGCAAGTAATTCATTCCAAGACACGTTCAAAGCTTCCAATCCTCTCCAAGTGTCACAATTAAGAAAGTGATCAATAGTGATTAGTGACTTGAGAGAGTGTGATTCATATTTCATTTGTTGCACTTCGTGGGAAATTGTTGAAAAAGACCCGACCTTTGTGGCCTCTTCAACAGGGAGTAGGTTCATTGGAACCAAACCTCGAGAAACAAATCATTGTGTTCATTTGTGTTGATCATTAACTTGCGATTTGATTCTCCCTCTCCCCTCTCTCTAAAAAGTTCTCTTGCTCACAATCCTTTGAGTTAGCTCCCAAAGTTATTTGTATTGATTGAGCAACTCATAGCAAGAAGAACTCTCTTTCCGCACTCCATATTCATTATTATTTGTTTCTAATCCTAACCCCGGGTGAAGTTCGTGTTCAAAGTTTATAATTTACAGGTTTCACCTATTCACCTCTCTCTCTCTCTATGTGTGTGTGTATATATATATATATATATATATAAGGCAGGTATATTAGGAGCTCCAAGCTTCCTCTAGTTAGAGGAAGGCCAGACCGACCACCCCTGCGACCTGGTCCAGCCCGGCGCGCCCACTGCACCCATTCGCCAAGCCAGGATGTCGGGTGCGCCCCACCCCACATCTGTGCATGCAAAAAAATAGGAAGGCATACATGAGTCAAACACGTTTCCCTGCATGCTGCATTCGAGTAAATATAGAAAAGAGATATGTGATGGTTTCTATTTTGAAATGCTTGATTTCCTCCATAAATGTAGGATCGCTGCAACAGACATGCAACTAGACTCATCAGGACCAATTTATGATATATACTGATATTAATTATGCTACACAGTGTAGATATTTATGCAATTCAGTACACTACGTAAAAATATGTTACATGTTGCATCCATAAAACTAGGATGACAAAAATGTATGATGAAATAAAATGGATTCGCATGTATGGAAATAAAAAAATGTATTTAATGATTTATTTACTCCATAAATATAGGATAACTCCAACAACCATGTAGATAGGCTCGTCAGGATCAGTTTATGATATATACTGATACTGATTATGCTACACGGTGTAGATATTTATGCAATTCGGTACACTGCGTAAAAATCTGTTACCTGCTGCATGCGCACAAAACAAAAATTGTATTTAATGCTTTATTTCCTCCATGAATATAGGATCGCTCCAACAGCGATGCAACTAGACTCGTTAGAACCAGTTTATGATATATACTTATACAAATTATGTTACACGTTGTAGGTATTTATTCAATGCTATACACTGCGTAAAAAATCTGGCATGTGGTTCACTGGTGGACGCATCTCCAGGTTCGAGCGTAAAAATCTTAAGTTTTGAGCATAAAACCCCTCGGTTATAAGCGTAATACCGAGTCAATGTGAGAGATTGATATTTCTGCTGGATTGTATTCACGATCCTATTTTTATGGCAGTTCCGAAAAACATGGGAGTCACATCCATGGGGTTTCTATTTTTATGCAGATCCAAAAATTATGGCAGATCGTTGGAGTTTCCATTGTATGCGCGAAAATTTTGGATGATATTTTTGTTTCCACTGCATGCATGCAAAAAAATAGGATGACATAGTTCACGCAAAGCATAAATTCATATACAAAGTCACATAAATACATACACTGTGTAGCATAATTGATAAAAAAAACCTAATATCGGTTCAACTAACTGCCCCACGGGAATTAGGGACAGTTTTATGGCAACATAAAATCATATCCATCGTCGTAAAAATCATCACTGGAATGCATAAATAGTGTAAGTAGCAGGCATAAATGTAAGGTCCAAAATTTGTATAAGAAAAAAAATATAATAATAATAATAATAATAAAATAAAAGAGGACA
This sequence comes from Zea mays, assembly GCF_902167145.1. Classification (NCBI taxonomy): domain Eukaryota; kingdom Viridiplantae; phylum Streptophyta; class Magnoliopsida; order Poales; family Poaceae; genus Zea; species Zea mays. Next base: position 164,029,681 of record NC_050100.1, on the reverse strand, counting down.
TAAAAGGGTAAAATTCATATATCTAAAAATATACTTGGGTATTAAAAATTGAGAACTGAATTTTGGAAACCAAGAATTATTTTAGAAGGGTAATAGAAAAGCTTTCAATTCAACTAAATCATTATGCACATCATTAAATGATACACCATAAGCATTTATTTACATGAATATTTACTTCTAAAAGTAACTCTTACTTCTTATCCCACTTCCAAACTACTAATTTTTCTAAAAAGAAAGAAAACAATATGAGTGCTATGCATGATTCAAACATCTACCAAACAAATAAATCAATTAAAACAAAATATATGAATAATAATATATTTCTTTACACCAATATGTGAATTTGGTACATTTTGATCCATGGTGTGACTCATAACAAAATTTAAATTTAGATTCGGAAATCAAGAAAAAGAAAACAGGAAATAAAAGAGAAAAGGATAAAACCTTACATGGGCCGCAGAAATCCATTTCGGCCCACTCTCTCGTTTCCCATCTCGCGCGCGCTAGACTGGGGATATTAGCGCCGACATGTGGGGCCAGCTTGTCAAGCACCCGGCTCGCGCGCTACTTGTGGCGTGGTGACGCTGTCTAGCGGGTCCCGCGCGTCAGGCCTTCGTTCTTCCATGTCCGCGCGCATCGGCTCAGCAGAAGCGCACCAATCGCAAGAATAAGCGCCATTTCCGCCGAGATCCATGCGGACCATTGAACCCGACCGCGATGGACGGATTTTGGTGGACCCGAGTCGATCCCCCTGCGCCTATAAATGCTCGAGCCGCGACCCCCTCTCCATATCCGTTCACGCCACCATTGTCGACCACAATCGCCGCCGCGGCATCTCCTCAAAACTGCAAGGGCTCGGAGTCAAACAACTGTGCAAGAAGATTCGCTGGTGGGTGAAGATCGCGTTCGTGAGGGATTTGAAGCTCGTAAGGACTCGGTGGCTTGGAGATTTCTCGCCGGAGGTACTCTCCACCGCGGATTCGCCCCCCTGTCGCGGTCAGTGCTCGTCGGGGCGTTATCTCCGGTGAGTCTCCTACCACCCCTTTCGCTTTAACTCGGTGACCATGTAGTAGTAATCGGGGTGTGTAATAGGGCGGGGTTGCACCTGGGCGGTTCGCCGGAGTTCGCGGCCCTGGTCTGTGCGCCGCCGCGCTCCGGCGCGAGAGGTAGGGGAGTAGGTCTGTACTGTGGATGGGTAGATGGATGGCTGTGATTAGCTAGCGGATCTGGCCATCGGATCCTATCGGACGGACGTGCTCATCCCGCGCGTATTGATTCGCTAGGGCGTAATCTAGACCGTCGATGTAATCGAACGGTTTGGAATGTGTTAGACCTCATAAAATCTCAACCCTAGAATCTTGATCCGACGCCTGTCGTGCCATACCGATTCGACCGTGGTCACGTCTAATCCTAGCGGCCGAGGTCTAATCGAACGGTCCAGATTAGTGAATACCCCTTCGGCTTGCATATTTTGATAAAGAGTCCTCGGGAAACTAAGAAACCAACCCGCCGTCCACTCGGATTATTCACTGAGTCTTAGAAAACTTCGGATTAGGCCCCTAGACTTTCTAGAAATTGTGGCCCAATTCAGAATAGTGTTAAACCAGAGAAGTTAAATTTTAAATGGAGTTTTAATATATAAATTAGTGCTAGAACTTGTAAAAATCATAGAAGATCCATACTTGGTCCAAATTGAGCCATTCCACTTTCTAAATTTTTGTAATTTAATTCTCCATCACTTAGAGTCTCTGTTTTGTCATGAAAACAGTAATAAAATTTATTTCTCACTTAATCCTATTTAAAACACATGAAACCTTTGAAAATTCATAACTTAAAATCCATAGCTCCAAAAAATTATGATTCCTGTTCCTAGGATTCTATTTTAATATGTAGATTATTACTGTGTATTTTGTTTATATGTTTGATGTGATGTTCATTTTGCCTATACCATGTTTGTCTGTATTGCTACGTTTAGCAGTGAGGACACGTGTCATCTGAAGAGCAAGTTGGTACCTGGAATCTTAAGTGCCAGGCAAGTTGTGCCCTTGTCCACTTTGTACCCAATAATGTTCTTTATAATCATTTACCATGCATAGGTTTAATTTTGATGGGACCCAATAGGTCACCCTAGTTTGTTTATCCTGAATACCTTGTTTACCCCCGAATCACTTGGGTAGTTCTGCTACTGCTTTATATGGTTTTGGGTTAATATTTCATTATATCTATGTTCCAATTATGTTGTTATTTTATTTATGTTCATGACAAGATCATTAAATGTTAATTGGAACATAGAGCTTAACTTGAGAAACATGTGCCACCACAAGGGTTTATGGACGCCCTTGGCTGATTAATTAGGAAAGCTAGTGGAGGACTACCTTACCCGAAAGGGGCAAGGGCAGTAGGGGAGTGGTCAGTGTAGGAAGGCCCTCGGGAGGATTTTGCTGCGATGGCGGTCCTGCAAGGGATTCCTGCATTGGAGCTTCCTATAAACTGTAGCGGGTTTTCTGAAGCTAGTGGAACTTTGTAAAGGCCTCGTAGTGTTACCCTGCCTCGCCTCCTCGGTAGAGGTGTATGGGAAGTCGCGATCCCTTGGCAGATGGGTAACATGACTTGTGGGTAAAGGGTACCACCTCTGCAGAGTGTAAAACTGGTATACTAGCCGAGCTCACGGTCATGAGCAGCTCAGGACTCTCTGATGATTAAATTATGGAACTTAAACTCAATTTGTCATATGCATTGCATCGCAGGTGAGGTTGTTACTTTTGTTCTACTAAATTGGGCCGGTATTTACTTATACTTAGTAATTGCTAATAAAATTTTGACCAACTTTAAAAGCAATGCTCAGCTCTAACCATCCTCTTTGGTAAGCCTTACACTTCACGTGAGCTCCCACCTTTGGCGAGTTCATGCACATTATTCCCCACAACTTGTTGAGCGATGAACGTATGTGAGCTCACTCTTGCTGTCTCACACCCCCCCACAGGTCAAGAACAGGTACCGCAGGATGAGGCGCATGGAGGATGCTGTGACAAGTTCGTGAGAGGTCTAGGCCGTCGTCTCCCAGTCAACTTTGGGTTGCTGGACCGTTGTCTCCTTATAATGTAATTATTTATTTTGTACAGAACTCCTGTTATCTAGTAAAGATGTGACATTCGATCTTGTGCCATGATTCATCATATGTGTGAGACTTGGTCCCAGCACACCTGGTGATTATGTTCGCGCCCGGGTCTTGGTGCCCCTAAAACCCGGGTGTGACAGAAGTGGTATCAGAGGAATGTTGACTGTAGGACGAAACCTAGATAGAACTGGACAACCATTGTCTACTTACCTTTGCTACTCTGATTCTTTCTAAACTTATCTTAATCTTTTCTCATCTATTTCCGCTTTACTCTGATTATTCTTACATGTTCCTCCTAAAGACAAATGTGGATTTCACACTTTGAAATCCGGTGCCTAAAGTGACTTTTAGGAATAGGAGACCTACTCTTAGGAAAAAAACAAAACTATTTTTTGTATCTATATGCTTGAATGCTTGTTCTTATGATACTTGTTTGATTTGGATCTTTGATTGAGTGTGATGAGTTGTGGAGTAATGTCCACAATTGCATCTGCATATACACATAGGTATAAAAAATATTTATAAAATAACTAGACAACCTAGATTATCCCCATTGGAATATATCTAGCTTAAGAGATTTATCTTATCCTAAAAGATCTCATTCTAACCAATTCATCTTATCTTAATAAGATTCTCTCTTATCTTAATAGATTCATCTCATCTTAAAAAGATTTTATCTCATCTTAATAGATCTAACTAATCTCAAAAGATTCTATTTCATCTTATCCTAATAAGCATACTTATCCACCCTAATTTAACAAACCATGATCTAATGCAAATTAATTAGATCTTATCTAGTCAAACTAGTCACACCAATCTAACCTAGATCTGATCTAATCTAAAGTGACTTATCAAACATGTTAGATAATACTGATGAAATAGATTAGACTCTACTCCTATAGAACATGTATTAACTTAGTTCACCCTGCACTAAATTAAGAACGACAGATCGACTTGGCCATATGCAACTACCTTAATCATCCGATAGTTGCATAACCCCTCGATTTTAACCTAGCAAGAGATTCTAACCTACCTACACCACATAATCCATCCTACTCACATATATCTTAACCATATGTCCTTAACTCGGATGGCAACTCCAAGAATAAAGGCCAAAGGAGACCAACCACGTCAAAGAAGGATAAGCATCAACTCAAGACTTCAAAGATCAAGTTGAATCGCCAGCGCAATCAAGATCCACAGTTTAGGATGTAGTCTTTCCTCACTATATTCTTCCTTGCCATAACCGTACCTCATCTGACATAATAAATGGCTAGACATACATATCCATATAAAAAAACTTTAAACAAAACTTTGATTCCCAAAACCAAATGAGAAACTAAAATTCTAGACCAAACTTATTGTATCCCTTTTCTTACAAATCTCGAGGACGAGATTTCTGTTAAGGGGGGTAGGATTTGTAAGGTCCAAAATTTGTATAAGAAAAAAATATATAATAATAATAATAATAAAATAAAAGAGGACATAAAAGGGTAAAATTCATATATCTCAAAATATACTTGGGTATTAAAAATTGAGAACTGAATTTTGGAAACCAAGAATTATTTTAGAAGGGTAATAGAAAAGCTTTCAATTCAACTAAATCATTATGCACATCATTAAATGATACACCATAAGCATTTATTTACATGAATATTTACTTCTAAAAGTAACTCTTACTTCTTATCCCACTTCCAAACTACTAATTTTTCTAAAAAGAAAGAAAACAATATGAGTGCTATGCATGATTCAAACATCTACCAAACAAATAAATCAATTAAAATAAAATATATGAATAATAATATATTTCTTTACACCAATATGTGAATTTGGTACATTTTGATCCATGGTGTGACTCATAACAAAATTTAAATTTAGATTCGGAAATCAAGAAAAAGAAAACAGGAAATAAAAGAGAAAAGGATAAAACCTTACATGGGCCGCAGAAATCCATTTCGGCCCACTCTCTCGTTTCCCATCTCGCGCGCGCCAGACTGGGGATATTAGCGCCGACATGTGGGGCCAGCTTGTCAAGCACCCGGCTCGCGCGCTACGTGTGGCGTGGTGACGCTGTCTAGCGGGTCCCGCGCGTCAGGCCTTCGTTCTTCCATGTCCGCGCGCATCGGCTCAGCAGAAGCGCACCAATCGCAAGAATCAGCGCCATTTCCGCCGAGATCCATGCGGACCGTTGAACCCGACCGCGGTGGACGGATTTTGGTGGACCCGAGTCGATCCCCCTGCGCCTATAAATGCTCGAGCCGTGACCCCCTCTCCATATCCGTTCACGCCACCATTGTCGACCACAATCGCCGTCGTGGCATCTCCTCAAAACTGCAAGGGCTCGGAGTCAAACAACTGTGCAAGAAGATTCGCTGGTGGGTGAAGATCGCGTTCGTGAGGGATTTGAAGCTCGTAAGGACTCGGTGGCTTGGAGATTTCTCGCCGGAGGTACTCTCCACCGCGGATTCGCCCCCCTGTCGCGGTCAGTGCTCGTCGGGGCGTTATCTCCGGTGAGTCTCCTACCACCCCTTTCGCTTTAACTCGGTGACCATGTAGTAGTAATTGGGGTGTGTAATAGGGCGGGGTTGCACCTGGGCGGTTCGCCGGAGTTCGCGGCCCTGGTCTGTGCGCCGCCGCGCTCCGGCGCGAGAGGTAGGGGAGTAGGTCTGTACCGTGGATGGGTAGATGGACGGCTGTGATTAGCTAGCGGATCTGGCCATCGGATCCTATCGGACGGACGTGCTCATCCCGCGCGTATTGATTCGCTAGGGCGTAATCTAGACCGTCGATGTAATCGAACGGTTTGGAATGTGTTAGACCTCATAAAATCTCAACCCTAGAATCTTGATCCGACGCCTGTCGTGCCATACCGATTCGGCCGTGGTCACGTCTAATCCTAGCGGCCGAGGTCTAATCGAACGGTCCAGATTAGTGAATACCCCTTCGGCTTGCATATTTTGCTAAAGAGTCCTCGGGAAACTAAGAAACCAACCCGCCGTCCACTCGGATTATTCACTGAGTCTTAGAAAACTTCGGATTAGGCCCCTGGACTTTCTAGAAATTGTGGCCCAATTCAGAATAGTGTTAAACCAGAGAAGTTAAATTTTAAATGGAGTTTTAATATATAAATTAGTGCTAGAACTTGTAAAAATCATAGAAGATCCATACTTGGTCCAAATTGAGCCATTCCACTTTCTAAATTTTTGTAATTTAATTCTCCATCACTTAGAGTCTCTGTTTTGTCATGAAAACAGTAATAAAATTTATTTCTCACTTAATCCTATTTAAAACACATGAAACCTTTGAAAATTCATAACTTAAAATCCATAGCTCCAAAAAATTATGATTCCTGTTCCTAGGATTCTATTTTAATATGTAGATTATTACTGTGTATTTTGTTTATATGTTTGATGTGATGTTCATTTTGCCTATACCATGTTTGTCTGTATTGCTACGTTTAGCAGTGAGGACACATGTCATCTGAAGAGCAAGTTGGTACCTGGAATCTTAAGTGCCAGGCAAGTTGTGCCCTTGTCCACTTTGTACCCAATAATGTTCTTTATAATCATTTACCATGCATAGGTTTAATTTTGATGGGACCCAATAGGTCACCCTAGTTTGTTTATCCTGAATACCTTGTTTACCCCCGAATCACTTGGGTAGTTCTGCTACTGCTTTATATGGTTTTGGGTTAATATTTCATTATATCTATGTTCCAATTATGTTGTTATTTTATTTATGTTCATGACAAGATCATTAAATGTTAATTGGAACATAGAGCTTAACTTGAGAAACACGTGTCACCACAAGGGTTTATGGACGCCCTTGGCTGATTAATTAGGAAAGCTAGTGGAGGACTACCTTACCCGAAAGGGGCAAGGGCAGTAGGGGAGTGGTCAGTGTAGGAAGGCCCTCGGGAGGATTTTGCTGCGATGGCGGTCTTGCAAGGGATTCCTGCATTGGAGCTTCCTATAAACTGTAGCGGGTTTTCTGAAGCTAGTGGAACTTTGTAAAGGCCTCGTAGTGTTACCCTGCCTCGCCTCCTCGGTAGAGGTGTATGGGAAGTCGCGATCCCTTGGCAGATGGGTAACATGACTTGTGGGTAAAGGGTACCACCTCTGCAGAGTGTAAAACTGGTATACTAGCCGAGCTCACGGTCATGAGCAGCTCAGGACTCTCTGATGATTAAATTATGGAACTTAAACTCAATTTGTCATATGCATTGCATCGCAGGTGAGGTTGTTACTTTTGTTCTACTAAATTGGGCCGGTATTTACTTATACTTAGTAATTGCTAATAAAATTTTGACCAACTTTAAAAGCAATGCTCAGCTCTAACCATCCTCTTTGGTAAGCCTTACACTTCACGTGAGCTCCCACCTTTGGCGAGTTCATGCACATTATTCCCCACAACTTGTTGAGCGATGAACGTATGTGAGCTCACTCTTGCTGTCTCACACCCCCCCACAGGTCAAGAACAGGTACCGCAGGATGAGGCGCATGGAGGATGCTGTGACAAGTTCGTGAGAGGTCTAGGCCGTCGTCTCCCAGTCAACTTTGGGTTGCTGGACCGTTGTCTCCTTATAATGTAATTATTTATTTTGTACAGAACTCCTGTTATCTAGTAAAGATGTGACATTCGATCCTGTGCCATGATTCATCATATGTGTGAGACTTGGTCCCAGCACACCTGGTGATTATGTTCGCGCCCGGGTCTTGGAGCCCCTAAAACCCGGGTGTGACAATAAAACATAATCATCGATGGCATAAACATGGATCGGATAGTTCGTCGCCGAAGGACGATCCCGAGGCCGCTAGATTAAAGGACGCCCACGAAGCCGTCAGATCGGAGGAGTTGGTCGTCGAAGGACGCTAGAGCCACCCACACCTCGCGTGGTCGCCATCGCCAGAGACGACCGCGCCTCGCGCGACTGCCGGAGCGACCCGCGTACCTCGTGGCCACTGCTACCGACGCCTACCGCGCATCGCACAACCACCGTTGCCACCGGGCCTAGGGTGCACCGTCGCCGTCTGTCCGCTCCGGGAGCGCCGTCACCGCTTGTCTGCCCGCCTCGAGAGCGTCGTCGTCGCTCGTTCCTGGTGGAGCGCCGCCGTCGGTCGACCGCCTCGAGGCGGCACCGCCGGTGCCCCCCAGGATCGTCGTCGCTCGCACGCCCGAGGGAACCGCCGGCGCTGTGTTTTTATAGCAGCCCGGACCTGGTCCGGCTCGATCGGATTGCACCATCTGACCTAGACTTCCTCTAGCTATTGGAAACGCAGGGCTCGTTATATATATATATATATATATATATATATATATATATATATATATATATATATATATATATATATATATATATATATATATATATATATATATGACCCCAACCAGACCAGTGTGTTAGACATCCAAGATCAAAGCAAATAAGTGTGTGCATAAGAGCAACACATCCAAGTGACCAAAGAGTCCCAAGTGCCACAAATCGAGTAGAGAACTAGAGTTAGCCTTGCTTTATGAGAAATAGAGCTAGAACACTTGTGTGAGCTGAAATGTGGAGTTGTGTTGTGATCCTAAGCTTTGGAGCTAGGCTCCCATTGAGATTGTAAAAGTGATCAAGAGCCTCCAAGTGTGTGGAGAGCCTTGAACTTATTAAGAAAAGAAAAGAGGACTCAAGTTCGATCTTTATGATCTTTTGAGCAAGGAAAGGGTTGAGAGAGACCCGGTCCTTAGTGAACTCCTCAACGGAGACGTAGGTTTCTTTGTAAAACCTAACTCCGGTAACAAATCACCGTCTCCCTCTTGATTTGTATTTTCCATTCGATATTTTTCTCTCCTCCCTAAGTTCTTATTGTTTCGTATTGTTGCTAAGTCTAAATTCTACAATCTTCTTTACAACAATAGAAGTATTGAACTTAGCTAATTCTCGGACTAACCATCTTGCTCTATCATTCAAGATTACATATCTTAGATCAAGTTTTCGATTGTTTTAAGTTAAATTTTAGGTTTCGCCTATTCATCCCCTCTATGCGACTTTCAACGTCGACTCTATCAAAATATCATAATGAAGCTATAATGAATTAATGATACTATAGTGGGCTTCTATACTACTATATTAAGAACCTAATGTAGGCGTCTGGTGCTACCACGGCTTCAGCCACTGCGCTGACACTCTGGACCCGCCCTGACCGGTTCTCTCGCCCCACGCGCCCCGCCTCGTGTTGTGCCCTGTGGGCACCACGCCCAGCGGGCCTGCTCTCTTAGCTAGAGCCCTATGGATCCCCAGCGCCCGCGCAGCCAACTACTGCGTCTGCCCCGTCCGCGCAGCTACCACACCGCGCAAAAAATAGTGCAAAGCAAGCACTCAAACCCACGCTCCCTGATCCAGAAATTTAGGGCTAACCACCAGACCATACATATCTTAGTGTTTAGAAATGAACAATAATTATATTTGAATAAATATCTCAATATATATTTATATGATATATAACAACAGTAGCAAAGCACGGATAACTGGCTAGTATATGCTAACATCATTCCATGGTATTTTTCTTAACACCTATTTTCCACCTCTTTTCTCCCTGTCTGTCGAGATGCTAAGCCGATTTCAAACCAACTATATTTCCACTTTTATAGCTCCTTATTCAAAAAAGATCAATCACCCCGATCATATTCTTGCAAGAGGTTTAGGAATTAGACTAGCATTTGTGAACAAACTTATCCCTTTCTATTTTAAATAATAAGATGTTTCGTTTTTTAGATACATTGCTTTTGTTATCTATTTAGACATAGTATAGTATATATCTAAACCTATGTCAATCGTCTTATAATTTAGATATTTAGAACGAAGGGAATATATTCTAGGGATTGATATTGTATTATGTAAGTTGCTGTAATACATAAAACAATATTAATAATACTCCATATGTTTGTAAAAGTTTTTTTAAAAAAAGTGATCTGAATAGTATTTTTTAAGAAAATATCGTTTTTCTCTCATGATGAACAGTATTTTCTCCCAGCACAGCAGAAAGGAAATAGCGCGCGGACGGCCCATGATCTCTATTGTCCGTTCCGTTGCGGGCGGGCCGGCCCAGATATGAACCCCACGCGTTGCCAAATAAAGAAACTTGTACTGTGCTGGCCACAGCCCCAGTGATGACTGTTCCCAGCCTCCCCCTATTTATAGCCTCCTGCCCTCTTCCCTCTCTCTTCCTCGCCGCATTGACCTATTCACTTCCTCCATAATAACTAGTGCTACTAGGTCCCCCACGGCCGAGGAGGAATTAGAAAACAAAATTAAATCTCAAGTCTAGGGCGGAGATGAACGTTGCGGAGGAGGAGGTGAGCATGGAGAGGGAGGAGAAGGGCGGCAATGTTCGCGATGGCGAGGTGAGGACGACGGCGGCGGCGGCGGCAGCTGTGAGCCTGGAGACGCTGCGGAAGCGGATGGCGGACTTCGCGACGGAGCGGGACTGGGAGCAGTTCCACTCCCCTAGGAACCTCCTTCTCGCCCTGGTTCGGCTGCTCCACTCCTCTTCTCTACTCTATTCACTTGCGATATTCACGGCCAATTTCGGAGAACATCGCTCTAATTTCATTTGGCGACTTATATTAATTTGGGGTGTCGTGAGAGTTCTTCGTATCTGCTGCGCCGAGATATATATTTTTTTTCCACAAAAAAATGGCGATATGGGGTTTGTATAGGCGGTCCAGTTCTTGTCCAGAGAAACGAGAATGATTGGGTGCAGAAAAGCCTTGTCGTCCTTCAGTAATCAGTCTGTCCACCCGACCCGACCCCCGTAGCTGTCAGGTTCGCCACTTTTTGTTCTCTTTCTTTCAGTACTACTACCGCATTGCGACTTGCGAGGCTGATGGACAGAATCTGCGCTTCTGTCCTGTTGCCTGCAGTTGGCTTGGTCAAAATCTCACACGATGCGTGTGGTTTCGCTCGTGGGGAACACGGGGGAGAAAGAGGGTAGTACAAAGGGAAAGGCACTCAGGAACCCGTCTCTTCGAATAGTTCAAGATCGTAGGACTATGTAAGATGACATTTGTTATTTGATGAAAACACGGGTGATCAAATCAAATGCTACTACTGATATTGTCACAGGGAAGACTGTATTCGTAGTGGCTACAATGTGCATCTGTACGGTCCGAACAGCGAGGTGCAGTCCTTTTTGAAGGGAAAAGAGTGGGGTGCGGTCCTTTTTGAGGGGGGGAAGAGTGAGATGCTACATTGCTTCACATTCAATGCTGGCATGTATGGACCAATGGTCCAGAATGTTTCAAACCTTGTTGTGCACATGGGGATACTGTCTGTAGAAATAATTTGGTTCTATGACCTGGGATTTGCAGCTCCTGTTGTTTAAGGTGTGTTGCATCTGCCGAAATTATAGATGTTATATGTCTAATGGCTACTCATATTTCATTTATATGTTGTACATGGATATGTGAGGATGAATATGTTGTGTTCTTCGGTGGTAACTTTAAATCTAAGTTTCTTATTCTATGAAAATTGATTAGTGTAAACCTAACTACAATTTATTGTGCTGCGCCCCTCAAGTTGTTACACTTTAGTTCATCCATCTGGTGTACCTTCTGAAGTTGTTTGTTGGTTGACTTAAATGTTTCATGGTTTACAGTTGATTTGAAGAAAAACTATATCCTCTTATCTAATCTACATTGTTGAAATGTGTGCGCATGAGTATCTAAGCAATCCACCCAAAGCAGTAGGTTAGGTAGGAGAGATTGTTTTTTTCTTTTTTTTGTGAAAATTTTTAGTCTAATTACAGGAAAAATAAAAATTAAATGTATAGATTTCAGTTTGAACCTTTTGTTATGGAACATGTGCAGGATTTTCTCTAAACCTTCCAGTAGTAGTTTAGCACCTTATGTAAGGGAAATGGCCTATTGTAGTCAGCACTCGATTTTTAGTTTATTTGGAGAATATGAAATAAACCTGATCAAAACATACTCCTTCAGTGGACAAAGGGAGTAGTACAGATGCTTCTTCACATATATTGACCTAGAAACGTCATAACGCATCCACCACCCAGACCTCCAGAGACTGCAATAGGCTGTAAATCAGACAAAACAACAAATCTTTAAACCTGCCGTCCTGTGTATCCTCACTCCTCAGCGAAGATGCCAATACACATCCTGTTGCAATCGTTCTCTTTCTGATTTCTTTTCACTGTTAGATTATCCAAACCAATAGTTTCAGTGAGCTGAACTTAAGCAGGATCCCACTGGCTGCATCAGATGTTAATTGGTTTGAGAGCGAATTTCAGGTTGTGGTTAAAAAAATTCTCTCGTCTGTCCCACGCTAAAGCATAAGTCTAAGGCTCGGCCCCGGTCGCAGTCGTTCTCACATGGCCTTTGATGCCGCTGTTTATGGGTGGGATAGGGGTTCAGGGGTTTTCTCGACCTGTGTGAGAAGGTACTCTTCTTAATACAATACTCGGGGGCTATCTTACCCCCCGCAGGTCGAGTTTTTTCTTATTTCTTTTCACTGTTAGATTATCCAGATCAATAGTTTTAATGAGCTGGACTTAAGCAGGATCCCACTGGCTGCATCAGATGCTAATTGGTTTCTGCTACTTCTGTACTCTTTTTTTTGTTGCATCAGATGCCAATTGGTTTCTGCTACTTCTGTACTCTTTTTTTTTTGTTGCATCAGATGCCAATTGGTTTCTGCTATCTCTGTACTCTTTTTTTTTTGGTTGGGGACTAACAAAAAGTTATACAACACCCTTTCTTTCCAAGTGTTGTCCAGCTAGGAGATGCCCATAATGGGCAATGTGAAAGCTACTAACTAGCTCCTGTGTCTAGTATAATCTAATCGACACATGACACCCAGCAAAACCTTTCCATGTCCCTTATCGTGCATGTTTGCGCTTCTTTGTTATGCAGGTAGGGGAGGTGGGGGAGCTGTCTGAGATATTCCAATGGAAAGGGGAGGTGCCCAAGGGGCTGCCAGGCTGGGACGATGCCGAGAAGGAGCACTTGGGCGAGGAGCTCGCCGACGTGCTCCTCTATCTGGTGCGCCTGTCGGACATGTGCGGCGTCGACCTCGGCAAGGCTGCCCTGCGCAAGATGGAGATCAACGCCCGCAAATACCCAGTTGGACAGTGCAAGGGTTCATCCAAGAAGCACACTCACTACGGCTCCACTAACAATGTTGGCGACAGCGACAAAGCTAATGCCGCGAACAAGGAGCAGCATAGCTGTGGTGTCTAAAATGACTCGGAGCTCCTTGAATGGTAATTTGGATGGTCGGGCATGATCTAGGTTACGTGTGCTGATGAAACAGGGATGCTCTATTTTGGTGGGAAAGGGACAAGTTGCGTGGGTTCAAGTTCCCCTATATATTAGATGGCTAATGAACCAAGTGTTAACCACAAAGCTTCGTAGGCTGTAGCTCCCCTATGTCTAATGTGTACTGGGGCATTCTGATTCTGCTGGTTCAGTTATGCAGCTTCATATGATGCGAAAGCAAAGCTGACTATTGCAGTAGTACTAATGAGTACTGACAGTACTTTATGATGCAAAAGCTTTCTGACAGTGCAAAGTTGTCAGTGTAGTCTTTGAGCTGGTGTTGGACTGTCGGTGATTGGTGAATGTCATTGACGCTCTAGTCCTTATTTCAGTACAATGAACAAAGATTATTATGGGGCCTTTATGAACGTCATGGTAAGTGGACCCGAGTCCTGACTATGGACTAGGATTCTCGGGGAAATCTTTGTCTGTGCACAGCCCATCAAAGCTTGTCGTCGCGATGGTCTGCTGCTGCTCAGTGGATGCTGCTCCATGTACTAACTACGGACAGCTTGTGGGCATCTTTTTTGGTATGTTTCGAATGTTGCCAGCTTACCTTACTGTCACAGGCCCTAATATATACAAAATTCAGGAGCAATTTTCCCCCATTCAAATGGAAAAAAAATACTAAAAATACAAGAACGGGTCATGTTGAGATGAATTTCTTGTTCATTTGCCAGAATGTTGTGTAGATTTCTGGCCCTGTACAATGAGTGCATATCTATACTACTTATTAAGAATGTAAGAGTAGTATGTCGTTCTGCCCTCCCCGTGTTCTGCCCTTTCCCGTTCCGCGTGTAGAAAAAAAATTAAACTGTGGCTGCTCAGGGATCAAACCTTGGATCTATTGAGTAGAATGCCTAGTCTTCCACCCTCTAGCCAACATGACCCATGTTGAATTGTGTACAACTTCAACTAAGACTTTATTTGTGTTTAATCCGCCGTCCACTCTGTATGCTCACTGAATCTAGAAAAACATTTATAGCTTGGCCCCTGATCTTTCTGGAATTTGGGACGCAGTCCAGGAAATAAAGAAAATAGGGAAAATGAGTTTAGAAATTGATTTTTAGTTTAAAAATAATTGCAGAAACCCATTTAATTCATGGAAATTTCATATTAAATCCAAATGAGTTCATTCCAATTTCTATAATTCTATAATATTATTTTTTATCACATAATACCTCTGTTTTGTCATGAAAACAACAATAAAATTGATTTCCTAATTAATCCTATATCAAGTACATAGAAACTTTGGAAATTCGTAACTTCCCCATTTTAATTCTAAATTGAACCGTTCCAGTTGTGTTAGTCTCGTATGAATATTTACTACGCAGTAACAACATTGATTATACCATGTTTCATACTTTTATAATTAGATATTTATTTATCCTATGTTAATTGGGTTAATCTATGTCTATTGGATTAATTTATTTAATATATTAATATAGTATTCTAACTTTATGGTTATACGATGTTTGACCATTAGTCTTGCAAACACATACTTACCTTTTTATTTAAGCAAAAGCGTATGGTGGTACGTGTCCGATGACTAACGATGTACGAGGGAATTTCTTCCGGTATGTGTGAAACGTGCTCTTCAATAATGAGACCATGCAAATCGTGACATATATCAAAGTCTGCATGATACTGATGGTTGCAATGTAGTGGTGAAACAGATAGATTATAAATAACAAAATTTATGTATGGCCAGAATCACAAATTGATTATGAAACATTTTCTCATAACGGTATAACACATATTTTGTATATAAGTTATCGTAGTATAATGGTATTATATATTGCCGTTGCAACGCACGGGCATTCAGCTAGTATGATTTGAAGTGTAACATTTGAGACTTCATGGAGCCTGAATTATCTTATCCTGTACAGGCCGATGCATTTAAGATGTTAAGTCAAGAAGTTATCCGCATCAGTTATGCTATTTCTTTTAATTTAGAATACCCAAGAGAGCTAACTATCTTTGTATTAAAGAGAAACAAAAATAATTATTGTCGTGCAAAGAATTAAATGCCACAAGACCAACAAGGCCAGCCAAGGGGAACCCCCCACAAAAGCAGGGTAGGCACACATCATACATGCAGATCACAGGTAGTGACTGCAGTCTGCAGAGTGGTCTCAGTTCTCCCTCGCAAGTATTTGGCCATCGTATCATAGGATACTAGCATGCATAAATGGCCAAAATTTACATAATTGTTTCGTCAACCTACAGACTGCATAGTTGTTTCGTCCCTTAATTGGGTAACGTGTGGATATTCAAAATGTTTTGCCGTACTTTAATCTATATTAGACCTTGTGCAGTGGTCGTAGATAACAAATGTCATAAAGAAACAACATACTATTACCAAATTCGTTAAATTCCTAGCGTATTTGCCACTGCGACAATTGAAAAAAAAAGAGAGAGAATCGGACAAGATTGGTGTTGCAGTGCAATCTAAGGGACCATGCAATGAAACAAAACTATAGTTTCTTCAACATGTTACAAAATTGCGGCTTTTTATGTAACAAAAAAAGCTCGAATTCTTTTCTGTATGGAAAAGGCTTTGTTTGAATATTCAGGCTTCAGCAACTTACTCATCTTCATACCCATATGTAAAATTCATTCTACGAACAGTGCAAAAACATTATTTTGAGTGATAATATGAGTGAACTGTTGGACACGGTTTTAAGGGATGTTTGAATACATTAAAGATAGTAGTTAACTGCTAAAATTAGCTTAAAACATCTAAACAGTCTAGCTAATAGTTCAACTATTATATATTTTTAGCAAATTAGCTAATAGTTAGCTATTAGCAAACTTTTAGTTAACTAACTATTCGCTCTATTGCATTCGAACACCCCTCAATTAGGTCATGTTTAAGACAACTCTAGCTCTAAAAAAATGGTGAAGTTGATGAAACATGTTATTAGAGGCTACAGAAAATCATAAAGATAGAGTTGCAAGCCTTTACAAGATATTTAGTAAATCATTTTATCTATTATTTAGATTAAAAACATTTTAAAATTAGAGTTATCCTAAACACCCCTGAATGTGGCTTCTTCTTCAGCCCCTCTAACGAATCTACCATCAAGAGTGATAGTCCAAGCTGAAGCCGTACCAAACCAGCTCGTCGTGGAAATGTGTTATTATTGTTTCATGTCTTGGAGAGAAGCTAGCAACGGAGACAAGACGGGCCCAGTATTTCTTGGGACGACAATGAAGCGATGTGACGGCATTCGGGAGACAAAGATCCCCGGTGTGCTTATCCACTTATCTGCTGTGCTCTTGTCAGGGGGGACCTGATCATGGCGAGTCCTATCAGCTGGGATCTCATCCCCGATCTGCTCAGTTGTTTGCTGGGATTGGACAGCATTGGACGTTCCTCGTCCTGCCGACTAGCATTTATATGGACATATAAAACACTATTTTTATACTGTAAAGTGTATTGTTTACAAAATAAAGATTAAAATAGTAAGATAGAGGATGAGATAAAAGGATGCTAAAAATAGCCTTAAGCTAGGTTCAACGACTGTCCAGCCTGTTACCGTTGCGACATGGAAGGTCGATACCCAACGCTCTATCAATAGTTAGTTCGGTCCAGTGATAAATCTGTGTTTATCGATCAAACGAGTGGTGGGTCTATCGACCGGTCGGTCTAGTCGGTAGAACTAAACTGGATGAAGTGGATTAGTACCAACCTCCATCGGTGACCACCTCTTGTTGACTTGATAGATTCTGATTGGTTGATGCAATTTTAACCAATCTACCATATAAACAAAGGAGGTTGTTTATGATTCACACTCCTCACTCTCTAATTCACTTTCTTCTCTATTTGTAGCCTCCTACGCTCTACTAGTCTATTTCGATATGGATCTCTATACCGCTGACAATTGGCATAGATAATGACATAAAAATAGCTCATAAGTTGGCCATAAAAGGTTGATCAAGTAATTAAAATTAGATGATGAAGAAGACGCGAAAGTGATGGAAGAGAAAGATACCGATAAAAAATAATATTGTATTGGTTATTTTTATGAACTATGTAATTTTTAATTTTTATATTTTATTTCTTTTTTATAATTGTGTAATTTTTTTCTTAGTTATATACTTGATAAATTTTTATTTCCATAAAACACTATGTTTCTTTCAAATGAAAGACTATAAAAGAAATGTTGATATAACGCTAAGATGGTTGTAGGTTGACGATAAATATTTTATGCTAGAGTGTTGCATTAGATGATGTAGCGGTCGAAAGAGTTGACTTTATTAGAACAAGCCATAAAGCACGTTTGGAAATATAGTTTTTTCTATTTCTATGTTTTCTATAAAACTGAATACATTCATATGAATTTTACATAATTTCTACGTTCCAAACAAGCCCCTAATTTAAAAGGCATATTTGTTGTATGGCTTTCTAGGTTTGTAAAATAGTTTATCCGTCAAAACTGTACAGTGTACATCTCATTTTCCTGTAAATCAATTTTTTCTAAGTTTATCTAACTTTATAAACACTTTAATTAATGAGTAAAAGTGCATCAGTGGTCCCTAAACTTGTTCAGGTGTGTCAAGTCGGTCCCTAAATTCCCAGAATAGTCGATTAGGTCTCTAAACTTTGTTCCAATGTCACTAAAATAACACTGGAACAAAGTTTAGGGACTTAATCGACTATTTTGAAAGTTTAGGGACCGACACAACCGAATAAGTTTAGGGACCACCAGCGCACTTTACTCTTAATTAATTCATTTGTGGATCTGGATGGGGTAAAACATGTGGTTCTGGATATCGAAGTGTTTTGATTCCACACCACTTTAATTAATTCATATAGCCACTTTCCCTTCGACAAATTGAAAAGTGATCTTATGATTCCTAATAGAATGGTGTCATTTGCCCTTTCGACTAACATGTTCGACTCCAGATGCCTGACAGATGTGAAGTATATATTTGTACCAACTTAATTGCAAAAACGTATGAATGTTTCAGAATCAAACTAAGTTCTATTGTCGACAGTTAATGACTTCGGCGCTCCGAAGTGACAAATAATGTTTGCCAATAATTTTTTTGAATTGTAGCCGAAGTTAGTGGCCAAGGGTTTAGCTTCAATTCACTTGGAGAAGTATTCCACTGCTACTACAACATACTTCAAATTTCCTTACACTAGTGGTAGTGGACCAACTAGGTCCATTCCCCATCTTTGCAACGACCATGTTGATTGGATTAATTGAGTTAGTGACGAAGGTTGTTTCTAGTCTCTTCACATCTTTGGTAATTACCGCACTTCTGGACCAATTATGTTGCATCTGTAGCTACCTTCGGCCAATAAAACCCTTACCAAAATACCTCTCCCAATAGCGCTCTGGATCCAATATGTGCTCCACATAACCTAGAATGAGTGTCCTTTATCAGCTCTTGTCCTTTGGTCCTTAAAAGTTATTTGAGAAGGGGTGAACAGACACCCTCCTTAAACAACTCCTCTTCTATGATTATGTACGGTCTTGTCCTGGCTTGCATCCCCTTTACATAAACTTCATCGTTTGAAGGATGATTGCCTTGAAGAAAGATTATAATTTCTATTCTCCAATATTCGTTGTGTGTCAGAGAGATTGCCAACACAACTCTTTCTATGAGATCAACTAAAGGTGATCTGAGACTTCGAAGAAGACTTTGGGAGGAAGGGGTAGCCCTTGGGCTACTAACTTAGCTAGTTGAGAGCACCTAGAGGGGGGGGGGGTGAATAGGTGATCCTATAAATCTTGAAAACTTAAGCCACAAAAACTTGGTTAAGCGTTAGCACAGTAAATGCCAAGTGGCTAGAGAGGAATCTCAACAAAACACAATAACCACAAGAAAACAATCACAGAGATGGCACGGTGGTTATCCCGTGGTTCGGCCAAGACCAACGCTTGCCTACTCCACGTTGTGGCGTCCCAACGGACGAGGGTTGCAATCAACCCCTCTCAAGCGGTCCAAAGACCCGCTTGAATACCACTGTGTTTTGCTTGCTTTTTCTCAATCCCGTTTGCGAGGAATCTCCACAACTTGGAGCCTCTCGCCCTTACACTTGAAATTCACAAAGAACACGGAGCAAGGGAGGGATTAGCAACGCACACAAGACACAAGAATCAGAGTGTCAACACGCACACAAGTCGCAACAAGAGCTCGCAACACAACTCAATGAGTTCACAACTCCACTAGAGCTCTATATGCTATCACAATGAAACGAATGCGCGAGATCGATGTCTTGGTGCTTAGGAATGTTGTAGGAATGCTTGGTTTTCTCCTCCATGCGCCTAGGGGTCCCTTTTATAGCCCCAAGGCAGCTAGGAGCCGTTGAGAGCAATCAAGGAAGGCTGATCTTGCCTTCTGTCGACTGGCGCACCGGACAGTCCGGTGCACACCGGACACTGTCCGGTGCCCGATTTCTTTCCTTAAATGGCGAAGCCGACCGTTGGTAGACTTGGAGCCGTTGGCGCACCGGACATGTCCGGTGCACACCGGACAGTCCGGTGCCCCCTTCTAGCCGTTGGCTCAGCCACGTGTCCCGCGCAGATCGCGCGGCCGACCGTTGGCCCGGCCGACCGTTGGCTCACCGGACAGTCCGGTGCACACCGGACAGTCTGGTGAATTATAGCCGTACGTCGCCGGTGAATTCCCGAGAGCGGCCCCTTCGCTCGAGCCAGCCTGGCGCACCGGACACTGTCCGGTGCACCACCGGACAGTCCAGTGCTCCCAGACTCAACAGATTCTTGGCTGCTCGAGCCAAGACATTTTCAATTGGATTTTTCCTGTTTCCAGCACTTAGACACAATACATTAGTCCATAAAACAATGTACTAAAGGTGTGTTTGGTTTGACTTTTGGCTTTTGGCTTTTGCCCCCTAAAAGCCAAAAGCCAACCAAAGGGTTAGATCTAGGAAGCAGCTTTTTCTAAAAGCTGGCTTTCTCACAGTGCAAATCTGAAAGCACCCCTGAACCTGCTTTTAGTGGCTTTTCGAATGGAACTGTGAAAACATATATCGAAGAACTTTTAACGACTTTTAGTGGTTTCCACCAAACAGTTTTTAGCTTTTTAACGGCTTACAGCCTACAGCAGCTTTTTCCACAGCTCACAGCCCACAGCAACTTTTTTCACAGCCACAGCCCAACCAAACAGACCCTAAGTCTGAGAAACATACCTTTATCCTTGATTTGTACATTGTCCACCTTTTTACACTTAGGCACTTGTGTTGGACACTAAATCACCAAAATACTTAGAAATGGCCCAAGGGCACATTTCCCTTTCAATCTCCCCCCTTTTGGTGATTTATGCCAACACAACATAAAGCAAGTAGAACAAGTACAAAATCAATTCAAATAAGAACTCAAATTGTTTTGATTCGAATTTGACATATATGGATCACTCTTTGCCACCACTTGGTTTGTTTTTGCAAATCAAATTCAAATTTCTATCTCTAAGTCAAACACACATGTTAAGACATAAAGAGAGTCATTCTAAGAGAAATTGATTCAAGATTTCAACAAAACTCCCCCTTTTTCCCATAATCAATACTTCTCCCCACAAGAAGCCAACTTTTGACAATAGAGACAATAAAAGAGTTTTGACAAACCAAAAACTCTATTCTACTATTCTCAAGTGGTAGCTGATCCATTTATCGCTTTGGCCTATATTCTCTCCCCCTTTGGCATCAAGCACCAAAACGGGATCAATCTTGGCCCTTTAACCCCATTGCCTCACCAAGATCTTCAATTAAGAGCAAATAGGCAATAAGAGTTTAAAGATGAACTTGGAAAAGTTACTCTTTTCATCGGAGTGCAGTGGAAGTCTTGCATGGTCCAAGTCCACCTTTTCCCTTTCAATTCTCCTTCGAGACTAAATCAAGCAAACTCAAGCATATGGTTAGTGAAAGGGAAATGTGCCCTTGGGCCATTTCTAAGTATTTTGGTGATTGAGTGTCAACACAAGTGCTTAAATGTGAATCAATACCCATGGATGAACAAAGTGCAAATCTAGAGCAAAGGTATGTTTCTAAGTTTTAGTACATTGGTTTTGTGTACTAATATACTTGTCTAAGTATTAGAAACAGGAAGAAGAAGAAGAGAAGAAAGTTGGCTGTGTACAGCCAACAGGCTGGTTCGGTCTGGGGCACCGGACTGTCCGGTGGTGCACCGGACAGTGTCCGGTGGTGCACCGGACAGTGTCCGGTGCGCCAGGCTATCTCGGCCGAAGAGGCCGCTCTCGGGAATTTGCTGACGGCGTACGGCTAAAATTCACCGGACTGTCCGGTGTGCACCGGACTGTCCGGTGAGCCAACGGTCGGCCAGGACCAACGGTCGGCCGCGCGATCAGCGCAGGACACGTGGCCGAGCCAACGGTCGGAAGGGGGCACCGGACTGTCCGGTGTGCACCGGACATGTCCGGTGCGCCAACGGCTCCCGCATCTGCAACGGTCGGCTTCGCCATTTAAGGAAAGGAATCGGGCACCGGACACTGTCCGGTGTGCACCGGACTGTCCGGTGCGCCCGACGACAGAAGGCAAAGATGGCCTTCCAGATTTGTTCTCAACGGCTCCTAGCTGCCTTGGGGCTATAAAAGGGACCCCTAGGCGCATGGAGGACAACACCAAGCAACTCTTGAGCATTCTTGATCATCCACACTCAGTCTTTGCGCATCCGTTTGTGATTCTAAGTGATTCGAGCTCTGTTCTTGTGAGAAACTGTGAGATAGTCTTTGAGCTCGAATCTTGGCCGTGTGTGTGCGCGTTTCGCTGTGGATTTGTGTGTGTTGCTTCCCTCCCTTACTCCGTGCTTCTTTGTGAATCTTAAGTGTAAGGGCGAGAGACTCCAATTTGTGGAGATTCCTCGCAAGTGGGATAAAGATAAGCAAGGCAAAATACTGTGGTATTCAAGTGGGTCTTTGGACCGCTTGAGAGGGGTTGATTGCAACCCTCGTCCGTTGGGACGCCACAACGTGGAGTAGGCAAGTTTTGTACTTGGCCGAACCACGGGATAAATCACCGTGTCTCCTCTGTGTTGAATTCTCTGTGATTGTCGTATTGTGCAAGATCTTCTCTTTAGCCACTTGGCAATTATTGTGCTAACCTCTAACAAGTTGTTGTGGCTATAAGTTAAGTTTTTACAGGATCACCTATTCACCCCCCCCCTCTAGGTGCTCTCAATTGGTATCGGAGCCGTTCTCTTCACAAAGGGACTTACCGCCCGAAGAGATGGATCCTAAGGGGAAGGGAATCGTGATCAACGATAAAGAGAAGGAATCCTTCGTCAACGAGCCGAAGGACGACAAGCCTACCGACTCCGGCTCGGGGCATAGACGGAAGGAAGGGAAGAAGAAGAAGACAAGGCGCATAAAGGAGATCATCTACTACGACGATAGTGATGAGTCTACTTCTTCCCAAAAGGATGATGACAACGACTACAAAAAGACGGTCAATTCGAACTTTTCATTTGATTATTCTCGTATTCAACATAGTTTGAATTCGCATTTGCTTTCCATTCCTCTTGGCAAACCTTCACACTTCGATGGGGAGGACTACGGATTTTGGAGTCACAAAATGCGTAGTCACTTATTCTCTCTCCATCCAAGCATATGGGAGATTGTGGAGAATGGAATGAAATTTGATAGCTCGGATAGCCCTATGCTTATAAATGAACAAATTCATAGAAATGCACAAGCTACTACTGTTCTCTTAGCGTCTTTGTGCAGGGAAGAGTACAATAAGGTGAGTGGCTTGGACAATGCCAAGCAGATATGGGACACCCTCAAGATCTCTCACGAGGGGAACGACATCACCATGCTCACCAAGATGGAGTTGGTGGAGGGCGAGCTTGGACGATTCGCCATGATAAGGGGAGAGGAGCCAACTCAAACTTACAACCGGCTCAAGACTCTTATCAACAAAATAAGGAGCTACGGAAGCACACGTTGGACGGATCACGACGTCGTCCGCCTAATGCTCAGGTCCTTTACCGTTCTTGATCCTCATCTCGTGAACAATATTCGTGAGAATCCCAGGTACACGATGATGACGCCCGAGGAAGTACTTGGAAAATTCGTGAGCGGGCGGATGATGATCAAGGAGGCAAGATACGTCGACGACGCGTTGAACGGTCCACTCCATGAGCCTCAACCCATTGCTCTAAAGGCAACGAGGAGCAAGGAGTCGCTACCTAGCAAGGTGGCGCAAGTTGAGGCGGCCGGGCTCAATGATGAAGAGATGGCTCTCATCATCAAGAGATTCAAGACGGCGCTAAAAGGTCGAAAGGGACAGCCAAGCAAGGCCAAGACCAAGGGAAAGCGATCATGCTTCAAATGCGGTAAGCTTGGTCATTTTATTGCTAACTGTCCCGAAAATGATAGTGACCAGGAGCAAGGGAAAAATGGGAAGAGAGAGAACAAGAAGGTTTACAAGAAGGCCAAAGGCGAAGCACACCTTGAAAAGGAGTGGGATTCGGATTGCTCTTCGTCCGACTCCGACGACGAAGGACTCGCCGCCACTGCCTTCAACAAATCGGCTCTCTTCCCCAACGAGCATCACACTTGCCTCATGGCAAGGGAAAAGAAGGTAATCACTCGTAATGCTAATACTTATGATTCTTCTAGTGATGATGAATCTAGTGAGGATGAAATTGATTACTCTAGTTTATTCAAGGGATTGGATAGAACTAAGATAGCTAAGATTAATGAGTTGATCGATGCCTTAAATGAAAAGGATAGAACCTCAGAGAAACAAGAAGACCTCTTATATGAAGAACATGATAAATTTGTTAGTGCACAAAATTCACTTGCTCTAGAAGTTAAAAGAAATGGAATACTTTCTTGTGAACTTTCTACTTGTAATGAAACCATTTCTTCTTTAAAAGGTGAAATTAACGATTTAACTGCTAAACTAGAAGTAGCAAGTAACTCGTATGTTGAAAATATTACAATTTGCACTAGGTGTAAGGATTTTGATGTTAATGCTTGTAGTGAACACTTAGTTTCAATTTCAAAACTAAATGATGAAGTGGCTAGTCTTAATGCTCAACTTAAGACTAGCAAGAGTGAAGTTGATAAAATAAAATTTGCAAGGGATGCCTACACAGTGGGTAGACACCCCTCAATTAAGGATGGTCTTGGCTTCAAGAGAGAAGCCAAGAACTTAACAAGCCATAAGACTCCTATCTCCACCAAGGAGAAAGGGAAGGCTCCTATGGCTAATAGTGTTAAGAAGGATCATGCTTTCATGTACTATGATAGGAGATACTCTAGAAATGCTTTTAGAAGTAATGATGTTTTTGATTCACATGCGTATGACTCTTATGCTATGACTGCTTCTAGTTCTCATGTTATGCATGGTAGAAATGTGTTTAGAAGAAATGTTGTTCACCAAATGCCTAGGAGAAATGTAGTTCATAATGCTCCTAGGAAAGTAGTGAATGAACCTTCCGAAATTTATTGTGCTCTAAATGCTTCCTTTGCTATTTGTAGAAAGGATAAGAAAATTGTTGCTAGAAAGTTAGGGGAAAGATGCAAGGGAGATAAAACTTGCATTTGGGTTCCTAAGAATATTTGTGCTAACCTTGTAGGACCCAACATGAGTTGGGTACCTAAGTCCCAAGCCTAAATTTGCCTTGCAGGTTTATGCATCCGGGGGTTCAAGCTGGATTATTGATAGCGGATGCACAAACCATATGACGGGGGAGAAGAAGATGTTCACCTCCTACGTCAAGAATAAGGATTCCCAAGATTCAATTATATTCGGTGATGGGAATCAAGGCAAGGTAAAAGGGTTAGGTAAAATTGCGATTTCTAATGAGCATTCTATCTCTAATGTATTTTTAGTAGAGAGTCTTGGATATAATTTGCTATCTGTTAGTCAATTATGTCATATGGGGTATAACTGTCTATTTACAAATGTAGATGTGTCTGTCTTTAGAAGAAGTGATGGTTCACTAGCTTTTAAGGGTGTATTAGACGGCAAACTTTATTTAGTTGATTTTGCAAAAGAAGAGGCCGGTCTAGATGCATGCTTAATAGCTAAGACTAGCATGGGCTGGCTGTGGCATCGCCGCTTAGCACATGTGGGGATGAAGAACCTTCACAAGCTTCTAAAGGGAGAACACGTGATAGGTTTGACTAACGTGCATTTCGAAAAAGATAGACCTTGTGCAGCTTGTCAAGCAGGTAAACAAGTGGGAGGAGCGCATCACAGCAAGAACGTGATGACCACTTCAAGACCCCTGGAGCTGCTGCATATGGACCTCTTCGGACCTGTCGCCTATCTGAGCATAGGAGGGAGTAAGTATGGTTTAGTTATTGTTGATGATTTTTCCCGCTTCACTTGGGTGTTCTTTTTGCAGGATAAGTCTGAAACCCAAGTGACCCTCAAGCGCTTCCTCAGGAGAGCTCAAAATGAGTTTGAGCTCAAGGTGAAGAAGATAAGGAGCGACAACGGGTCCGAATTCAAGAACCTTCAAGTGGAGGAATTCCTTGAAGAGGAAGGGATCAAGCACGAGTTCTCCGCTCCCTACACACCACAGCAAAATGGTGTGGTAGAGAGGAAGAACAGGACGCTAATCGATATGGCGAGGACAATGCTTGGAGAATTCAAGACCCCCGAGTGTTTCTGGTCGGAAGCCGTGAACACGGCTTGCCACGCCATCAACAGGGTCTACCTCCATCGCCTCCTCAAGAAGACTTCGTATGAGCTTCTAACCGGTAACAAACCCAATGTATCTTACTTTCGTGTATTTGGGAGCAAGTGCTACATTCTAGTGAAGAAAGGTAGAAATTCTAAGTTTGCTCCCAAAGCTGTAGAAGGGTTTTTGTTAGGTTATGACTCAAATACAAAGGCGTATAGAGTCTTCAACAAATCATCGGGTTTGGTTGAAGTCTCTAGCGACGTTGTATTTGATGAGACTAATGGCTCTCCAAGAGAGCAAGTTGTTGATTGTGATGATGTAGATGAAGAAGATGTTCCGACGGCCGCTATACGGACCATGGCGATTGGAGAAGTACGGCCACAGGAACAAGATGAACGAGATCAACCTTCTTCCTCAACTATGGTGCATCCCCCAACCGAAGATGACGAACAGGTACCTCAAGTGGAGGCGCTTGATCAAGGGGGAGCACAAGATGATCAAGTGATGGAGGAAGAAGCGCAACCGGCACCTCCAACCCAAGTTCGAGCGATGATTCAAAGGGATCATCCCGTCGATCAAATTCTGGGTGACATTAGCAAGGGAGTAACTACTCGATCTCGATTAGTTAATTTTTGTGAGCATTACTCCTTTGTCTCTTCTACTGAGCCTTTCAGGGTAGAGGAGGCCTTGCTAGATCCGGATTGGGTATTGGCCATGCAGGAGGAGCTCAACAACTTCAAGCGCAATGAAGTTTGGACACTGGTGCCTCGTCCGAAGCAAAATGTTGTGGGAACCAAGTGGGTGTTCCGCAACAAACAGGACGAGCACGGGGTGGTGACGAGGAACAAGGCTCGACTTGTGGCAAAAGGTTATGCCCAAGTCGCAGGTTTGGATTTTGAGGAGACTTTCGCTCCTGTAGCTAGGCTAGAGTCCATTCGTATCTTGCTAGCATATGCCGCTCACCATTCTTTCAGGTTGTACCAAATGGATGTGAAGAGCGCTTTCCTCAACGGGCCAATCAAGGAGGAAGTGTACGTGGAGCAACCCCCTGGCTTCGAGGATGAACGGTACCCCGACCACGTGTGTAAGCTCTCTAAGGCGCTCTATGGACTTAAGCAAGCCCCAAGAGCATGGTATGAATGCCTTAGAGACTTTTTAATTGCTAATGCTTTCAAGGTTGGGAAAGCCGATCCAACTCTTTTTACAAAGACATGTGATGGTGATTTGTTTGTATGCCAAATTTATGTCGATGACATAATATTTGGTTCTACTAACCAAAAGTCTTGTGAAGAGTTTAGCAGGGTGATGACACAGAAATTCGAGATGTCGATGATGGGCGAGTTGAACTACTTCCTTGGGTTCCAAGTGAAGCAACTCAAGGACGGCACCTTCATCTCCCAAACAAAGTACACGCAAGATCTGCTAAAGCGGTTTGGGATGAAGGACGCCAAGCCCGCAAAGACTCCGATGGGGACCGACGGACACACCGACCTCAACAAAGGAGGTAAGTCCGTTGATCAAAAAGCATACCGGTCAATGATAGGTTCTTTGCTTTACTTATGTGCTAGTAGACCGGATATTATGCTTAGCGTATGCATGTGTGCTAGATTTCAATCCGAACCTAAGGAGTGTCACTTAGTGGCGGTGAAGCGAATTCTTAGATATTTGGTTGCTACGCCTTGCTTCGGGCTCTGGTATCCAAAGGGGTCTACCTTTGACTTAGTTGGATACTCAGACTCCGACTATGCTGGATGTAAGGTCGATAGGAAGAGTACATCGGGGACGTGCCAATTCTTAGGAAGGTCCCTGGTGTCATGGAACTCTAAGAAACAAACATCCGTTGCCCTATCCACCGCTGAGGCCGAGTACGTTGCCGCAGGTCAGTGTTGCGCGCAACTACTTTGGATGAGGCAAACCCTTCGGGACTTTGGCTACAATCTGAGCAAAGTCCCACTCCTATGTGACAATGAGAGTGCTATCCGCATGGCGGAGAATCCTGTTGAGCACAGCCGCACAAAGCACATAGACATCCGGCATCACTTTTTGAGAGACCACCAGCAAAAGGGAGATATCGAAGTGTTTCATGTTAGCACCGAGAACCAGCTAGCCGATATCTTCACTAAGCCTCTAGATGAGAAGACCTTTTGCAGGTTGCGTAGTGAGCTAAATGTCATAGATTCGCGGAACCTGGATTGAATTGTAGCATACATGTACTTATGCTTTTGATCATGTTCCTTTTTGCATTTTGTTGCTTATTATGGTGCTCAAGTTGTACAAACACTCCCTGGACCTCACAAGTCCGTTGCAAAGTGATGCACATGTTTAGGGGGAGATGTGTTACAACTTGACCCTTTGAGACTAACCATGTGCTTGAGTTTGATAATTTAGTCTCGAAGGAGGATTGAAAGGGAAAAGGTGGACTTGGACCATGAAAGACTTCCACTGCACTCCGATGAGAGGGTAACTAATTCCAAGTTCATCTCATGAAATCTTATTGCCATTTGCTCTTAATTGAAGACTTTGGTGAGGCAATGGGGTTAAAAGGCCAAGATTGATCCCGTTTTGGTGCTTCATGCCAAAGGGGGAGAAAATAAAGGCCAAAGTGATAAATGGATCAGCTACCACTTGAGAGATTTTGAAAATAGTAGAATAGAGTTTTTGTTGTGTCAAAAGGCTTTTATTATCTTGTATTGTCTCTATTGTCAAAAGTTGGCTTCTTGTGGGGAGAAGTGTTGATTATGGGAAATAGGGGGAGTTTTTGAAATCTTTGATCAATCTCTTTTGGAATGACTCTCTTTATGCCTCAACATGTGTGTTTGACATAGAAATATAGATTTGAGTTTGATTTGCAAAAACAAACCAAGTGGTGGCAAAGGATGATCCATATATGCCAAAATTGAATCAAAACCAATTTGAGTTTTTATTTGAAGTGATTTTGCACTTGTTCTAGTTGCTTTATGTTGTGTTGGCATAAATCACCAAAAAGGGGGAGATTGAAAGGGAAATGTGCCCTTGGGCCATTTCTAAGTATTTTGGTGATTGAGTGTCAACACAAGTGCTTAAATGTGAATCAATACCCATGGATGAACAAAGTGCAAATCTAGAGCAAAGGTATGTTTCTAAGTTTTAGTACATTGGTTTTGTGTACTAATATACTTGTCTAAGTATTAGAAACAGGAAGAAGAAGAAGAGAAGAAAGTTGGCTGTGTACAGCCAACAGGCTGGTTCGGTCTGGGGCACCGGACTGTCCGGTGGTGCACCGGACAGTGTCCGGTGGTGCACCGGACAGTGTCCGGTGCGCCAGGCTATCTCGGCCGAAGAGGCCGCTCTCGGGAATTTGCTGACGGCGTACGGCTAAAATTCACCGGACTGTCCGGTGTGCACCGGACTGTCCGGTGAGCCAACGGTCGGCCAGGACCAACGGTCGGCCGTGCGATCAGCGCAGGACACGTGGCCGAGCCAACGGTCGGAAGGGGGCACCGGACTGTCCGGTGTGCACCGGACATGTCCGGTGCGCCAACGGCTCCCGCATCTGCAACGGTCGGCTTCGCCATTTAAGGAAAGGAATCGGGCACCGGACACTGTCCGGTGCGCCCGACGACAGAAGGCAAAGATGGCCTTCCAGATTTGTTCTCAACGGCTCCTAGCTGCCTTGGGGCTATAAAAGGGACCCCTAGGCGCATGGAGGACAACACCAAGCAACTCTTGAGCATTCTTGATCATCCACACTCAGTCTTTGCGCATCCGTTTGTGATTCTAAGTGATTCGAGCTCTGTTCTTGTGAGAAACTGTGAGATAGTCTTTGAGCTCGAATCTTGGCCGTGTGTGTGCGCGTTTCGCTGTGGATTTGTGTGTGTTGCTTCCCTCCCTTACTCCGTGCTTCTTTGTGAATCTTAAGTGTAAGGGCGAGAGACTCCAATTTGTGGAGATTCCTCGCAAGTGGGATAAAGATAAGCAAGGCAAAATACTGTGGTATTCAAGTGGGTCTTTGGACCGCTTGAGAGGGGTTGATTGCAACCCTCGTCCGTTGGGACGCCACAACGTGGAGTAGGCAAGTTTTGTACTTGGCCGAACCACGGGATAAATCACCGTGTCTCCTCTGTGTTGAATTCTCTGTGATTGTCGTATTGTGCAAGATCTTCTCTTTAGCCACTTGGCAATTATTGTGCTAACCTCTAACAAGTTGTTGTGGCTATAAGTTAAGTTTTTACAGGATCACCTATTCACCCCCCCCTCTAGGTGCTCTCAGTTAGTCTCAAAGGGTCAAGTTGTAACACATCTCCCCCTAAATATGTGCATTACTGGCACAAGGACTTGTGAGGTCTGGGAAGTGCTTGTACAACTTGAGCACCATAATAAGCAACACAATGCAGAATGAACATGATCAAAGGCATAAACACATGTATGCTACAATTCAATCCAAGTTCCGCGAATCTAAGACATTTAGCTCACTACGCAGCCTGCAAAAGGTCTTCTCATCTAGAGGCTTGGTAAAGATATCAGCTAGCTGGTTCTCGGTGCTAACATGAAACACTTCGATATCTCCCTTTTGTTGGTGGTCTCTCAGAAAGTGATGCCGGATGTCAATGTGCTTTGTGCGGCTGTGTTCAACAGGATTTTCCGCCATGCGGATAGCACTCTCATTGTCACATAGGAGTGGGACTTTGCTCAGATTGTAGCCAAAGTCCCGGAGGGTTTGCCTCATCCAAAGTAGTTGCGCGCAACACTGTCCTGCGGCAACGTACTCGGCCTCAGCGGTGGATAGGGCAACGGAGGTTTGTTTCTTAGAGTTCCACGACACCAGGGACCTTCCTAAGAATTGGCACGTCCCTGATGTACTCTTCCTATTGACCTTACATCCAGCATAGTCGAAATCTTAGTATCCAACCAAGTCAAAGGTAGACCCCTTTGGATACCAGAGCCCGAAGCAAGGCGTAGCAACCAAATATCTAAGAATTCGCTTCACCGCCACTAAGTGACCCTCCTTAGGATCGGATTGAAATCTAGCACACATGCATACGCTAAGCATAATATCCGGTCTACTAGCACATAAATAAAGTAAAGACCCTATCATTGACCGGTATGCTTTTTGATCAACGGACTTACCTTCTTTGTTGAGGTCGGTGTGTCCGTCGGTCCCCATCGGAGTCTTTGCGGGCTTGGCGTCCTTCATCCCAAACCGCTTTAGCAGATCTTGCGTGTACTTCGTTTGGGAGATGAAGGTGCCGTCCTTGAGTTGCTTCACTTGGAACCCAAGGAAGTAGTTCAACTCGCCCATCATCGACATCTCGAATTTCTGCGTCATCACCCTGCTAAACTCTTCACAAGACTTTTGGTTAGTAGAACCAAATATTATGTCATCGACATAAATTTGGCACACAAACAAATCACCATCACATGTCTTAGTAAAAAGAGTTGGATCAGCTTTCCCAACCTTGAAAGCATTAACAATTAGAAAGTCTCTAAGGCATTCATACCATGCTCTTGGGGCTTGCTTAAGTCCATAGAGCGCCTTAGAGAGCTTACACACGTGGTTGGGGTACCGTTCATCCTCGAAGCCAGGGGGTTGCTCCACATACACCTCCTCCTTGATCGGCCCGTTGAGGAAAGCGCTCTTCACATCCATTTGGAACAACCTGAAGGAATGGTGAGCGGCATATGCTAGCAAGATACGAATTGATTCTAGCCTAGCCACAGGAGCAAAAGTCTCCTCAAAGTCCAAACCTGCGACTTGGGCATAACCTTTTGCCACAAGTCTAGCCTTGTTCCTTGTCACCACCCCGTGCTCGTCTTGTTTGTTGCGGAACACCCACTTGGTTCCCACAACATTTTGCTTTGGACGAGGCACCAACGTCCAAACTTCATTTCTCTTGAAGTTGTTGAGCTCCTCCTGCATGGCCAATACCCAGTCCGGATCTAGCAAGGCCTCCTCTACCCTGAAAGGCTCAATAGAAGAGACAAAGGAGTAGTGCTCACAAAAATTAACTAATCGAGATCGAGTAGTTACTCCCTTGCTAATGTCACCCAGAATTTGGTCGACGGGATGATCCCTTTGAATCATCGCTCGAACATGGGTTGGAGGTGCCGGTTGTGCTTCTTCCTCCATCACATGATCATCTTGTGCTCCCCCTTGATCACATTCCTCTTGATGAACCTGTTCATCGTTTTGAGTTGGGGGATGCACCATTGTTGAGGAAGAAGGTTGATCTTGCTCCAATTGTTCCTGTGGTCGCACATCACCAATCGCCATGGTGCGCATAGCGGCCGTTGGAACGTCTTCTTCATCTACATCATCAAGATCAACAACTTGCTCTCTTGGAGAGCCATTAGTCTCATCAAATACAACATCGCTAGAGACTTCAACCAAACCCGATGATTTGTTGAAGACTCTATACGCCTTTGTATTTGAGTCATAACCTAACAAAAACCCTTCTACAGCTTTGGGAGCAAACTTAGAATTTCTACCCTTCTTTACTAGAATGTAGCACTTGCTCCCAAATACACGAAAGTAAGATACATTGGGTTTGTTACCGGTTAGTAGCTCATACGAAGTCTTCTTGAGGAGGTGATGAAGGTAGACCCTGTTGATGGCGTGGCAAGCCGTGTTCACGGCTTCTGACCAAAAACGCTCGGGGGTATTGAATTCTCCAAGCATCGTCCTTGCCATATCGATTAGTGTCCTGTTCTTCCTCTCTACCACACCATTTTGCTGTGGTGTGTAGGGAGCGGAGAACTCGTGCTTGATCCCTTCCTCCTCAAGGAACTCCTCCACTTGAAGGTTTTTGAACTCGGACCCGTTGTCGCTCCTTATCTTCTTCACCTTGAGCTCAAACTCATTTTGAGCTCTCCTGAGGAAGCGCTTGAGGGTCCCTTGGGTTTCAGATTTATCCTGCAAAAAGTATACCCAAGTGAAGCGAGAAAAGTCATCAACAATAACTAGACCATACTTACTTCCTCCTATGCTTAGATAGGCGACGGGTCCGAAGAGGTCCATATGTAGTAGCTCCAGGGGTCTTGAAGTGGTCATCACATTCTTGGTGTGATGCGCTCCTCCCACTTGTTTACCTGCTTGACAAGCTGCACAAGGTCTATCATTTTCGAATTGCACGTTAGTCAAACCTATCACGTGTTCTCCCTTTAGAAGCTTGTGAAGGTTCTTCATCCCCACATGTGCTAAGCGGCGATGCCACAGCCAGCCCATGCTAGTCTTAGCAATTAAGCATGCATCTAGACCAGCCTCCTCTTTTGCAAAATCAACTAAATAAAGTTTGCCGTCTAATACACCCTTAAAAGCTAGTGAACCATCACTTCTTCTAAAGATAGACACATCTACATTTGTAAATAGACAATTATATCCCATATTGCATAATTGACTAACAGATAACAAATTATATCCAAGAGACTCAACTAAAAACACATTAGAGATAGAGTGCTCATTAGATATTGCAATTTTACCTTATCCTTTTACCTTGCCTTGATTCCCATCACCGAATATTATTGAATCTTGGGAATCCTTATTCTTGACGTAGGAGGTGAACATCTTTTTCTCCCCCGTCATATGGTTTGTGCATCCGCTGTCAATAATCCAGCTTGAACCCCCGGATGCATAAACCTGCAAGGCAAATTTAGGCTTGGGTCTTAGGTACCCAACTCATGTTGGGTCCTACAAGGTTAGCACAAATATCCTTAGGGACCCAAATGCAAGTTTTGTCTCCCTTGCATCTTGCCCCTAATTTTCTGGCAACTATCTTCCTATCCTTTCTACAAATAGCAAAGGAAGCATTTAAAGCATGATATATTGTAGAAGGTTCATTAACTTTCCTAGGAACAACATTTCTCCTAGGCATATTATGAACAACATTTCTCCTATCAACATTTCTATCATGCACATAAGAAGAACTAGAAGCAAACATGGCATGAGAGTCAAAGACATTATATGCATTACAACTCCTATAAGCATTTCTAGATTGTCTCCTATCATGATACATAAAAGCATGGTTCTTTTTAGCACTA
This sequence comes from Zea mays, assembly GCF_902167145.1. NCBI lineage: Eukaryota > Viridiplantae > Streptophyta > Magnoliopsida > Poales > Poaceae > Zea > Zea mays. The sequence continues at coordinate 163,995,604 of NC_050100.1, read as the reverse complement.
CTAGCCATAGGAGCCTTCCCTTTCTCCTTGGCGGAGATAGGAGCCTTATGGCTTGTCAAGTCCTTGGCTTCCCTCTTGTAGCCAAGTCCATCCTTAATTGAGGGGTGTCTACCAATTGTGTAGGCATCCCTTGCAAATTTTAGCTTATCAAAATTACTCTTGCTAGTCTTAAGTTGAGCATTAAGACTAGCCAATTCATCATTAAGTTTGGAAATTGAAACTAGGTGTTCACTACAAGCATCAATGTCAAAATCTTTACACCTATTACAAGTTTCAACAATTTCTACACAAGATGTTGATTTACTAGCTATTTCTAACTTAGCATTCAAATCATCATTAACACTTTTTAATTTAGAGATGGATTCATGACAAGTAGATAATTCACTAGAGAGCATTTCATTCCTTTTAATTTCTAGAGCAAGAGAATTTTGTGCACTAACAAATTTATCATGCTCCTTATATAAAAGATCCTCTTGTTTTTCTAGTAATCTATTCTTGTCATTCAAAGCATCAATCAACTCATTAATCTTATTAATTTTAGATCTATCTAATCCCTTGAATAAGCATGAGTAATCTATCTCATCATCATCACTAGACTCATCCTCACTTGAAGAAGCATAAGTACTAGTATCATGAGTGCTTACTTTCTTCTCCCTTGCCATGAGGCAAGTGTGACGCTTGTTGGGGAAGAGGGATGACTTGTTGAAGGCGGTGGCGGCGAGTCCTTCATTGTCGGAGTCGGAGGAGGAACAATCTGAATCCCACTCCTTTCCGATATGTGCCTCGCCCTTGGCCTTCTTGTAATGCTTCTTCTTCTCCCTTTTGTTCCCCTCTTCCTGATCACTTTCATTATCGGGACAGTTAGCAATGAAATGACCAATCTTACCACATTTGAAGCACGAGCGCTTCTCCTTTGTCTTGGTCTTGCTTGGCTGTCCCTTGCGACCTTTAAGCGCCGTCTTGAAGCGCTTAATGATGAGGGCCATCTCCTCATCATTTAGCCCGGCCGCCTCAACTTGTGCCACCTTGCTAGGTAGCGCCTCCTTGCTTCTTGTTGCCTTGAGAGCAAGGGGTTGCGGCTCGTTGATAGGACCATTCAAGGCATCGTCCACGTATCTTGCTTCCTTGATCATCATTCGCCCGCTAACGAACTTTCCAAGTATCTCCTCGGGCGTCATCTTGGTGTACCTAGGATTCTCACGAATATTGTTCACAAGATGAGGATCAAGAACAGTAAAAGACCTTAGCATTAGGCGGACAACGTCGTGGTCCGTCCATCGCGTGCTTCCATAGCTTCTTATCTTGTTGACAAGGGTCTTGAGCCGGTTGTACGTTTGAGTTGGCTCTTCTCCCCTTATCATAGCGAATCTCCCGAGTTCGCCTTCCACCAACTCCATCTTGGTGAGTATTGTGACATCATTCCCCTCATGAGAGATCTTGAGGGTGTCCCAAATTTGCTTGGCGTTATCCAAGCCGCTCACTTTGTGGTATTCATCCCTGCACAAGGAAGCTAGAAGAACAGTAGTAGCTTGTGCATTTTTATGAATTTGCTCATTGATAAACATGGGACTATCACTACTATCAAAATGCATTCCATTCTCAACTATCTCCCATATGCTTGGATGGAGAGAGAACAAATGACTACGCATTTTGTGACTCCAAAATCCGTAGTCCTCTCCATCAAAATGAGGAGGTTTACCAAGTGGAATAGATAATAAATGAGCATTTGTACTTTGAGGAATACGAGAGTAATCAAAAGAAAAATTTGAATTGACCGTTTTCTTTTTCTCGTAGTCGTCGTCGTCCTTTTGGGAAGAGGAAGATTCGTCGCTGTCATAGTAGACGATCTCCTTGATGCGCCTTGTCTTCTTCTTCTTCTCGTCTTTGCGCTTGTGGCCCGAGCCTGAGTCGGTGGGCTTGTCATCATTGGGCTTGTTGACGAAGGACTCCTTCTCCTTGTCGTTGATCACCATCCCCTTGCCCTTAGGATCCATCTCTTCGGGCGGTTAGTCCTTTTCTTGAAGAGAACGGCTCCGATACCAATTGAGAGCACCTAGAGGGGGGGTGAATAGGTGATCCTGTAAATCTTGAAAACTTAAGCCACAAAAACTTGGTTAAGCGTTAGCACAGTAAATGCCAAGTGGCTAGAGAGGAATCTCAACAAAACACAATAACCACAAGAAAACAATCACAGAGATGGCACGGTGGTTATCCCGTGGTTCGGCCAAGACCAACGCTTGCCTACTCCACGTTGTGGCGTCCCAACGGACGAGGGTTGCAATCAACCCCTCTCAAGCGGTCCAAAGACCCGCTTGAATACCACTGTGTTTTGCTTGCTTTTTCTCAATCCCGTTTGCGAGGAATCTCCACAACTTGGAGCCTCTCGCCCTTACACTTGAAATTCACAAAGAACACGGAGCAAGGGAGGGATTAGCAACGCACACAAGACACAAGAATCAGAGTGTCAACACGCACACAAGTCGCAACAAGAGCTCGCAACACAACTCAATGAGTTCACAACTCCACTAGAGCTCTATATGCTATCACAATGAAACAAATGCGCGAGATCGATGTCTTGGTGCTTAGGAATGTTGTAGGAATGCTTGGTTTTCTCCTCCATGCACCTAGGGGTCCCTTTTATAGCCCCAAGGCAGCTAGGAGCCGTTGAGAGCAATCAAGGAAGGCTGATCTTGCCTTCTGTCGACTGGCGCACCGGACAGTCCGGTGCACACCGGACAGTCCGGTGCACACCGGACACTGTCCGGTGCCCGATTTCTTTCCTTAAATGGCGAAGCCGACCGTTGGTAGACTTGGAGTCGTTGGCGCACCGGACATGTCCGGTGCACACCGGACAGTCCGGTGCCCCCTTCTAGCCGTTGGCTCGGCCACGTGTCCCGCGCAGATCGCGCGGCCGACCGTTGGCTCACCGGACAGTCCGGTGCACACCGGACAGTCCGGTGAATTATAGCCGTACGTCGCCGGTGAATTCCCGAGAGCGGCCCCTTCGCTCGAGCCAGCCTGGCGCACCGGACACTGTCCGGTGCACCACCGGACAGTCCGGTGCTCCTAGACTCAACAGATTCTTGGCTGCTCGAGCCAAGACATTTTCAATTGGATTTTTCCTGTTTCCAGCACTTAGACACAATACATTAGTCCATAAAACAATGTACTAAGTCTGAGAAACATACCTTTATCCTTGATTTGTACATTGTCCACCTTTTTACACTTAGGCACTTGTGTTGGACACTAAATCACCAAAATACTTAGAAATGGCCCAAGGGCACATTTCCCTTTCACTAGTAGATCAACGTATTCAATATCTCCTATTGGAATGTTTTTTTGTAGAAAACCCTTCGAAGGACCCCTCCATCATTCGGACTATATCAAGATATTTTTTCTAATTTTGGATTTCTTGCCTTGCTACTCTTGTCAACATGACCTGTTATTACTTGGGAATCGGATTTAAGTACTGTCGTTTTGACACCCATAGCTTTAAGCTTCCACAAACTAAGGAGTATAGCTTCGTATTGTGTAATATTATTGGTACATTGAAACTCCAACTTGGCTGCATATGAGGTCTTCATCTTCGAAGGTGAGATAAGAACGGCAATTGCTCCTGCTCTGAAGGAACCCTAAGATCCATCATAAAAAAGTGTCCACACCGCTTCATCTGACACACTTGCTTCATCTTGACATCCTGGCGTGTCCAACCAATGATGAAATATGCTAGCGCTTCGGACTGGATTGATGATCGATGTACAAAGTCAATGACAAACTTATTAAGCTTAGCAGCCCATTTTCCAATTCTGTTAGTTGCTTCTCTATTTCTTATGATATCTTTCAATTGCTGAGATGAAGGTATAATAATGTTGTATGATTGGAGATAATGACAAAGCTTCCTAGAGGCCATTAGCACTGCATATAGTACCTTTTTCATTTCAAAATAGTTCTTTTTGGATGGACCAAGTACCTCTGAGATGAAGTATACTAGCATTTGTTTCTTAACTCCATCCTCTAGCTTCTCGTGGACCAATGCTACACTTACAGCAGAATGAGAGGTAGATATGTATACCAATAGAGGAGCCCCTAGCATTGGTGGTGAGAGAGTTGTTAATTGAATCAAATATTGTTTTATATCTTTGAAAGCTTGTTGTTGGTCGGGTCCACATTGAAAAACTTTGACTGACTTTCACACCTCAAAGAAAGTCAAGGTTCGTTCTGCGTCCCTTGAGATAAATTTATTTAGAGATTCAAGTCTGTCTACCAACCGTTGGGCTCCCTTTCTTGACTTTGGTGGCTCCATCGGAAGTATTGCCTATATCTTATGTGGATTGGCTTTGATTCCCTTTGTTGATAGGCAACTACTCCTTAACAAGCATAATATGATAGGATGTAAGCTCAAAAGGTTAGACACGGTTAAACTGTAGTATATGTAGCTATGTTATGCTTAAGCTCCCAAAAATGAATTGTGTTTAAATATTGCTAAGAGCACTTAGTGGGTGGTGAATAGGTGATCCTGCAAAACTTACTTCAAACAACCCAAACTTTGTCTATAAAGGTGTTAGTGTAAACTAAAACCAAGTTCAGATGAGAAGAGAAAAATAGACTCTTCACTTGATTGCACTCTTGATATGTGTATTAAACTAGGAGCAATATCACAAGTGAAGTTTAGGCACTAAGGAAGACAGAAATCGCAGTAAAGTAAAATGAACAAGAGACATGACGATTTTTTCTGTGGTTCAGTCAAAGCCTACTCCATATTGTGGTGACCTCCTCCCCTCTCAAGTGATCCAAAAATCAAACTTGAGTGCCATAGTATTCTTGTATCTCAACTCGTTTGTTAGGGATCTCCACAAGTTGGAGTCTCTAACGCCTTACATAAGATGATCACAATCCAAAGTCACTGTTTTAGTTGGTGGTTTGTCTCTGTATTTACTTGGTTTCGTTTGTGTTTCCTCTTCTTAGTAATTACAAGAGCAAACTTTGGTAACAACTCACTAATGACATTGTCTCTGTATACATGCACCATTCAACATTCATCTTAGATTAAGATCATGTTTGAATTCTCTAGAACTAATAGTTAGCTGCTAAAATTAGTTGAAGACATGTAGACAGTCTGACTAATAGTTTAACTATTAGTTATTTTTAGTTACTTCAAGGAACTAGGTATATGGTTTTGTAAAGCTAAATTTAGCTAATATTAGACCAAAAGCGTCTCCAATCTATTACTACTCTATTAAGATGGCAAGGAAGGCGTCCACACCCCACCTGCCTCCGCCCCGCCCCGCTCCCTCCCACGCCCACGCATACCATGCCCCCGCACCCCGACAGCCACTGCGTGATTGCCGTGACATCCGCCACACGATTGACGCACCACCCATGTCAACCTCCCTTCCACCGCCTCCACCTCCGCTGGAACCTCTCCATCCATGCCTCGGTCGCCACCAGCGGCGCCGAGGGCAGCCCTGGCCCCATGCACGCCCGCTTCGCGCCGTCGCCCACTGGCAACCACGATGGTGCCCCTTGCGCTCATGCGTTCCCCTCCCCTGCAGCCATCTGATTAGCGCACTGTGCCCTCGTGCTGAGGATTGTTGGGGTGTACGCCTCGCCGTCGGTGGAGTACATCGACGTCGTCTGGTCGTCGTTGCGATGCTCAGGTGCGGCGGCGGTGTTGTCCCCACGCCAGCCGCCCGCCAAGTGCCACTGCCACCTGCGAGGAGGAGCACAAGGGTACCATCGTGCCGAGCGTGGACTCCCTAGCCCATTCGACCTCACCTCCATGACGACGGTTTATAGACAAATAAGTACAAATTTCTTGCTTGTCGTGCAGGGATTGGAGTATGTCTAGACTCGAGCATGACCTGCATCATTCACAGGGTAAACAATGCTCTTTCTCCTCTGTTTTCTACTTGCTTGAACATGTCAGCAATCTCGCATGTTGGTAATCTATTGGTAATCATGTGGACATAATGCAGTAGAGATGTAAATGATGCTCTTTCTCCTCTGTTTTCTACTTGCTTGAACATGTCAGCATTCTCGCCTGTTGGTAATCTATTCGTAATCATTTGGACATAATGCAGTAGAGCTATTAGCAGAATAAGAATTATTGTAAGGGTTTGAAACGGGAGTCACTGCTATCGCGTGAAGTCTTCTCCACCAACAACGCCAGAGTTCGAGTCAAGCCACCTTCTGGTTTTAGGCGAGATGATGGTGGGGTTCACGTGGAAGAGGAATGAGATGGAGCAAGCGATGAATAGCCTCTCTGATTTCTCCCTCTCTGGTCCCGCTGCAAAGAGCCACAGACTGCTGAGTCGGTGAGCTGTCCGTGCTTTCTTTTAGGCATTTATTGAATTGAGGGTTCTTATCTATTTTTCGTTGGTGCAATCTTTTGCCCTAATATTTTGCTACTACTATGCCTGCGAGTTTGCCTCTTTAAATTACTGATTAGTGGACTCCTGACTAGGCTGGTTGATAATAGGGGGAGGGAAACGCTTGAGCGCAAGGGGCACCATCGTGGTTGCCGGTGGGCGACGGCGCGAAGCGGGCGTGCATGGGGTCAGGGCTGCCCTCGGTGCCGCTGGTGGCGACCGAGGCATGGATGGAGAGGTTCCAGCGAAGGTGGAGGCGGTGGAAGGGAGGTTGACATGGGTGGTGCGGCAATCGTGTGGCGGATGTCACGGCAATCACGCGGTGGCTGTCGGGGTGCGGGGGCATGGTATGCGTGGGCGTGGGAGGGAGCGGGGCGGAGGCAGGTGGGGTGTGGACGCCTTCCTTGCTATCTTAATAGAGTAGTAATAGATTTTGGTCATGGTACGTCATGTGTAGAAAATGATAGAAGTATAGAACTATATTTCTGTATAGGTGCATAATATCATACAGATAGGTGTATGGAATAAAGAAATATCTGATGAATACAATCACAGACTAGCATAAGTGGTCGTGCTTTGCAAGGACGGTATGGGGTGTTCTGAGCTAATTGTCATCAACACATTGACTGAGGTTTCCCAACCCAGTGGTTGTTGTGACGTTCAAGGATCAAGGTCATTGAAGGCATCAATTTAGTTCAGCAATAGTACTGCATGTTCCAATAGTAGCCATTTGTAGTTTGAAGTTTATGTTGCCCACAAATGTGCCATCGCAACACCGGGGTAGGGTTTAAACCTTAAGTGTTAGCTGCACATTTACATCCTTCTAATCAACAGAACACAAATATTTTTGTGTTTTTATTAAAACAAAGTCTATCCATATGATTTTATTGAAACCGTAGCAATGCACTCTAAAAAAATACACTACTTACCATATTATCTATTCATCGACTTATACTAAAAACGAAGACTCATGATGTCATGACAAATGTGATTGTAAAGGGATCAACAATGAGACAAGACGTTGTGAACAAACATTTGAATAACTATCTATTTAAATAAGGTCTATCTATATGATATAAATTGAAACGCACGGGTACCTAACTAGTAGACTTTGTAAATTTAGTGGCTCTCTATCTCTCCACCTCCACTCTCTATTTTTGGATAGCCTGCTTTACTCTCCATTCAGTCCGTAGATTTATCAAGTCTGTTGGATTAGTCTACACTTTTTCTGTAAAAACTATTTTAGAGAATAGCTAAATCTCTTGAAGTTGATCTTAGCTAGATGTTTGTTAGCTAGCTAATTTAATTTTGCTAGTAATATTTTAACCAACTAACTATTAGCTCTAGTATATTCAAAGACCCTCTAAGTAAAATTCTAACTACGTAATCAGAACACGATTAGAGAGCAAACTGGAAAAAATGTACTACGCTGTTTCCCCCTTACAGAGGTTCTTCGTAAAATTAGCGGTTACTATTGGATGCGAGATGAATTTCCTAAATTTAAGACGTGCACGTAGGTGTCGTAACTTTTGATCAACGGATACGTTCCATGGATGAAAAATCTCGCTTGGGATTCGGTGAAATCCGCTACGTTTCTCGTTTCCGGTACACACGACAAAATCGGTTCCCGGCGAATAGTTTGAAATTTTTTAAATTCAAAAAACATAGAAAATTGGGGGGAAAATATAAGAAACTAGATGTTCCTAGGAGTTTATAAATATTTTTTTCTAAGCTAATTAGTATTTTCCGGTGATAAATCACTGAAAGCCTTTTTTCAAATTTGAAATCACAAACCACTCCGGGAATAGTGAAATTCGATGAAATTCGCTTGGTTTCTCGATTTCGCTAATCACCAAGAAATGACTGTAAAACGAAATAGCAAAATAGTAAACCCTAATACGTTCCCATCAAAGAAAGTGAAGTAATAGATAATACGCCCATGCACCTTTTTTATTTGAAGTTTTTTAGTTCAAAAATAAACTATGCAGCGTAATATTTAAGAATAGAGGTAGTATCACACCCGTAAGTTCATTCGACGAAATTGTAAAGTGTGGGGGAATGCAATGGAAATGCGCAAGCATGACGGTTGTTTATGTGATTTAGCAGCTAGCCTTAGGCTGCCATTGAAGTGGGCAATCATCCAAACAAACAAAAGCCCGCGCGCCGCCAGCAGCTGACCACCTGGACCGGCTGACCCGACGACGTAATTCATTCGTCAGGACTCAGGACGCCGCCGCGACGGCCGCGGGGAAGCCGATCCCGCGCCGCGTGGACGGGAACATGGCGAATAGGAAGCTCCCCGCGGCGCCGGCCGCCACGGGCACGGCCGCCAGCAGCTGCCTGGTGGACGCGGACTCCACGGGGTAGAAGCACGCCACCACGTTGCGGTCCACCATGGCCACGGCCAGGAACACCGCGAACGACAGCAGCCCGTGCATGACGTCGCGCACGGTCAGCCTGTACCTGTCGTCCCGCGGCGGCGGCGCGCCGGGGCCGGGGCCGGAGCTGGAGCCGCCACCCTCGATGGGGAGCAGGCGGCCGCTGGGTGTGATGAAGCCGTACCGCAGCGCGCCCGTGGCGGTGTCGCGGTAGCTGTCGGTGAAGCAGAGGACGAAGCAGCAGAGCGCGCAGGCGCCGATGAGGCAGCCCGTGAGCGCGCGGTTCGCGGCGTTGCAGGTACCGTACGCGGTGAAGGACGGCGACAGCATTTCGAAGGCGAGCACGGCGCCCGTCGGGAGGTGCTTGGCGAGGTCGGCGGTGCTGTTAAGGGCCTTGCCGATGACGGTCGTCGTCGGCGCGTCACCGGTGGCCGCAAGTAGTGGCGCCTCCGCGTCGCCATTGGGTGCCTGGGATGCCATGGTGGCTGCTGCCTGCTGCGGTGCTGCCTGCCTGCAGTCTTTCGCCTGAAATATCTATCGCTTGTTCCAGTGCAGGCAGAAAGCAGTTCTAGCTAGGAAGCAAGGAACATTCGTGGGCCGTGCGATCTGGGACACGAAGAACCGCTCAGTACAACGCAAGGAAGCCCGAGTTCGTACGCTGCCATGGATGGCCATGTCGGTGCCTTTAGAGGCTTAGACGAGGACCCAGCAGGCGTGGCTTAGCCGCACAGCCAAGAATCCTGGAAGGTACTAGCAACTTCTTCTCGGCTGGCATAGTGAAAGATGCAAAGACAACTGATGTACCGATAAAAAAAAATACTTCTGCAAGTTTTTTCCATCTCACTAGTTTGAGAGCAACAAAACCAAAAAAAATTAGAAGGGCTAGAATCTCCTTCTTATTCAATTCCCTCTAATCCCTTCTAATCTCTTCCAGTTTTGTGGCTCTCAAACTAGACCTAAGTGAAATTTGGTGACAATAAATTAGTATCATTAGATATGCCATATTAATATTGTCGACGTTTCGGACCCGAGGGGTCCGTAACCTAACCAGTAAATTTGTCACTGCGTGCCCCTGCCCAGATGGGTTGACGCGAGATGGAACACAAGGAGAAAACGCGGCTCGTATTATCTCGCACCAGGGGAAGCTCGTAGTAGGGGTTACAAGCGTTCGCGAGAGAGAGGGAGTGAGCCTGTTCGTTAGCTCGTCCTTCCCCCGCGCGACCCTCCCGCATGAAGGCCCTGTACCTCCCTTTTATAGATGCAAGGAGAGGGTCCAGGTGTACAATGGGAGGTGTAGCTTATGCGCTAACGTGTCTGGCAGAGGAGTGCCTGAGCCCTATGTACATGCCAATGTGGCTGTCGGAGAGGTGCTAGAGCCCTGTGTATGCGATAACGTGGTCATCGGAGAAGTGCCTGAGCCCTGTAGAAGCACAGCTGGCGGTGCTGCTGGGATCCTGCTGACGTCTCCTTGCTTCCGTAGGGGGCTGAGAACCACCGTCGTCATGGACGCACGCGGGGAGCCATCATTACCTGTTACCGGGACGAGCCAGATGGGATGCCGGTCTTGTTCGCTCGTAGCCTGAGCTAGCTAGGGGTAGGGTAATGATGTATCCCCTATGGCGCGGTCGGTCCGAGCCCAAGGTCGGGCGAGGCGGAGACTTCTCCTGAGGCCGAGGCCGGAGTCGGTCGAGGACGTGATTCCTCCCGAGGCCGAGGCTGAGGTCGAGTCTTGGGGTCGGGCGAGGCGGAGACCTCCTCCCGAGGCCAAGGCCTAACGTCAGGCGAAGCGGAGCTTCCAGTTGCGCCCGAGGCTAAACTTGTTGTTGTCAGCCTTGCCCAGGTGGCTGGCACAGCAGTCGGAGCGGGGTGAGTGGCGCTGTTTTCCTGTCAGATCGGACAGTGAAAGGGCGAAGTGACTGCGGTCACTTTGACCTTGCCGACTGAGGCACGCGTGTCGGGGTAAGGTGTCAGGCGATCCTCGCATTGAATGCGCCTGCGATACGGTCGGTTGGTGAGGCGATTTGGCCAAGGTTGCTTCTCGACGAAGCCTGCCCGAGCTGGGCCTCGTGCGAGCCGAGGGTGCACCCACTGCCTGAGGAGGCCCTCGGGCGAGGCGTGATTTCGTCCGGGACTACTGTTCCCGCCCGAGGCTGGGGTCGGGCGAGGCAAGATTGCGTCCCTTGGTAGACGAGGTCTTGACCTGAACCGTGCCCATCAGTCTCTGCAGTTTGTGCTGATGGTGCTTACTAGCCGTGTTTAGGAGTGTTGGGGGTACCCCTAATTACGGTACCCGATAGTAGCCCCCGAGCCTCAAAGGGAGTGTTGGTACTCGCTTGGAGGCTTTGCCGCACTTTTTTGCGAGGGGACCGACCTTTCTCGGTTATACTTTGTTCCGGTGGGTGCGCGCGAGCGCACCCGCCGGGTGTAGCCCCCGAGGCCTCGGAGGAGTGGTTTGACTCCTCTGAGGTCTTAATGCTTTTCGTGATGCTTCGGCCGGCCTGGTTGTTCCCTCATGCGGCCTGGCCTTAGCCCGGGTGCATGGTCAGGTTCCGAGTTTTTAGGCTGGTTTGTTGACGCTGTCAACGGTTTGGCCGTAGCCGGGTTGCGAGAGCAGCCCCCGAGCCTCTGCACGGAGCGAGAGGACGATCAAGGACTGTCTCGACTTTTATTATACGCCCCTTCGTTGCCTTTCCGCAAGGAGTAAGGGGGGAAAGCGCCATGTTGCCCTCGGAGGGCGCCGAACATGGTGTCTCCAGTGAGTTGCTAACGGGTGATCCGAGTGGACGCCCGTGCCCCATTCGATAAGGGTCGGCTAGTGGCCCAGAGGCGCGCTCCAAAAGTACCTGCAGGTGATTTGCCGGACCCGGACCCGTTCGATAGGGTCTGAGGGCTCGATGCCTCCCTCTGGTGGGATTCCGTTACAAAATCGCTCCTGTTGGTCTCGGAAATGTCCTAGGGTACCTCGGGAGCGTAGCCCGAGCCTCGGCCATGTAACGGACGTATCCAGAGTCATCCCTCACTCTGCGTGCTCTGGGGCGGCTGTCGAACCCTTCCGAGGGGCTAGCCTTCGAACCCCTGATCAGTAATGGGTGCGGAGTCGGAGTGCTCTGGGGCAGCTATCGAACCCTTCCGAGGGTCCAGCCTTCGAACCCCTGATCAGTAATGGGCACGGAGCCCGAGTGCTCTGGGGCGGCTGTCGAACCCTTCCGAGGGGCCAGCCTTCGAACCCCTGATCAGTAGTAGGCTCGGAGCCCAAGTGCTCTGGGGCGGCTGTCGAACCCTTCCGAGGGGCCAGCCTTCGAACCCCTGATCAGTAGGAGGGCTCGGGGGCCCGTTTCCTTCGCCGAAAAGGATCCTTTTCGAAATATCCTTTTTCCCGGTCCCTGTAGTAAGAGAGAGAAAGAGGAAGAGGAAAAGGATACAAATTTAAATGGCGTGGCGCACCTTTTTGACGCGGTCATCATGGCGGAGGTGAAACGACGCCCGCTTCGCCTGCCAAAGGTGTCACTTGCCCTGCCGAGGAGTTAATGCGACGGGACGGGCGATTCACGGGGCGGCCGTTGCGCGTGCTCGAGTCGTTCGAGGAACGGAGCACGGGCGCGTCGTCTTCATGCCGTGGGAGAGGGCTCTCCTGCCGCTTCAGGAGGGGACGCGAGCCTGCAGGCGATTTGACCGCTGCTTTTGTTCGTCTCCTGCTGCAATTACTGCCGGCCCACTTTTGGCCATATCGACCGTCGTGCCTCCCCCCGCGGCTGACTGACCCGTGATCGTTGTGCTTGATTGGCACTGTTGGGTCATGCGCAGGGCTGCCTTGAGTCGCAACACTCGTTCCGCAGTCGAAAGGGCACAACATTGGCGCGAGTGGCGGTGCGGTTTCCTTGCACGCAATAACCGTTGCGCCGGTTGCATGACATGCGGGCCCGGGCCTTCATGCTGACCCATTGGACGCGATGAAGCCGAAAGGGTGCACAGCCGTGGTGCGGTTGCACGCCTCCTGCATGGCGGTCCGCCTTTTCGCCCGCTGGTTTCGGCGAGGATGGGGGAACGCTTATAACCGCGGGGCGGTTACCTTATTCGCGTGCAGCGGTTTGGCTTCTTCCGTTTCTGGTCAGCCCGCATGACATGTGGGACCCAGCCCTCGCGCCGGAGGGTGGGAACCCTGGAGCTCGTCGGTGGAGACTTTGCCCGTGACGCTTGGAATGCGAGTGGGGAGAGCCGCCTTTAAAAAGGGATCGATCCCCCGGGCAGTAGACATGCCTCCGCACTCCCCTCATGCATTGCGCCCTTCCACCTTCCGAGCCCCCGGATGGGGTGCACCCGTGTTGCCTTCGTCTTGCTGCCGTTGGAGGAGCTCGACCCCGCGGGGGTTGGCGCTCTTCAGACATCGCTCGGCTTCAAGGATTTTCATCACGCAGCCCCGCTGCAGTCCCTCACCAATGGTCATCCGTAGGGATGATCACCAGCCTCGTGGTGGGGAGAAGCAAGCCGGGCTGCGGCCTCTGCCCCGCCCTCAGCTTCAAGGATGTTCATCATCCGGGCTGGGGAGGGGGCACGCCAAGTTGGGGCCTGCCTCCGCGTGGGCCGGCGACCCGCTTCTTCCTCCGGCATTCGGGGGAGAAGGGCATCCTCCAGCTCTGCGGAGGAGGCGTCCTCCAGCCATGCGGGAGGCGAACTGCTGCTTCCTGGACAGGGTGCAGCTGTCCGTCCTCCACCCGGGAGACGGTCGCCGGCTGCACCGGGGGTCGCGCAACACGTCGTACGCCGCGAGGGCGGTACTCGTGTTCCGGGACGGTCCCGTTCTCGTTCTTGTGGCGAGAGCGGGAGTGAGGACCTACCGGTGCGCTTTGGGGCGGTCGCCGCTCGCTGGTGCGGTGTTGGTGGGCAGGTGGCCGCTGTCGTCGGTGCTGAGGTGGTGGTCGCCATAGGTGAGGCTGCCTCTGCCGAAGCAGTTGCTTCCGCTGATGACACCGTTAGTGCCACCTGTGCTCCAGGCCTCCGGCTCTTTGGCTTTAATGGCTGGTTCTCGTCCCCCGTGAGGGGACGTGAACGAGGGCCATTTAGCAGCAGCATTTGCCCTGAGGCCATCATTGCAGCTGTCTTGCCGCCCGAGACGGAGGTCGTTGCCGTGCTGTTGGTGCAGCGGTCGCCGGCGAGCCACCCGGAGTTTGTTATCCCGCAGGCCCTCTGGTGTGGAGGTTGTTCGTACCCGCGGGAGTGGAACCGGAGTCCCGTTTGTAATGGCACCCTGAGTATGGGTGTTTGTTCATTGTGGCCGCTGAGGCCTGAACATTTGGGCATTTGGGTGTGAAGCCGTGTTTCTTCCTCATTTCGAGCACTAGGACTTGCTTGTCGGCTAGCGGAACCACTTAACCGAGCGTGAGTTGCCTTGCACGGAAGGTGACGAGTGAGGTATCCGTATCCCGGAGGCGTAGGAGTCCCTCGGCTCCATCGGCCTTGCCGCTCAAGGCTTCTCTTGCTCAGTTTTAGAACCTTCGGCCGCTCTGCGATGAGCTGGAGCCGGAGGCAGCGGTGTCGGCGTGGACAGAGGCGGAGTCAGCTCAAAAAGAGGCTTCGTTAGCCCGGGAGCACGTGGCTTCCCTGGCCGAGGAGGTGCAGCAGCGGCGGCTGGAGCTTGACCAGGTCATCCGCGGGCGGGACCAACCCCGGAGTCACGCTGCCGAGGCCGTGAGCCGGGCTGAGGTCCTCGGGGGACAGCTGGCTGAGGCTACGGAGCGGCCAGCTGAGGTGTCCGCTCGGGCCGGAACCCTTGCGGAGAACCTGGCCATGAGGGCCCAAGCGCGGTGTTGGCATCCTCCTTCGGGGTGGAGATCCCTCCGCCCGTGTCGCCGTTTGAGGCCGGGCCAGATTCCGCCGAGGGTGGAAACATCGTCGAGGGTGCTGCTGCTCCCCCTGCCGATGTCTGAACCTGCAGGAACAGTTTGTCTGTAGTATGTGTATTTTTTTGCGGCCGCTGAGGCCTAAACACTTTTATTGTCGTGTTATAAAGTTGTGTTTCCTTTCCTCTCGTTTCGAGTATCAGGACTTGTTCGTCGGTAGCATAATCGCTTATCCGAGCGAGAGTTACTTTTCGCGGAAGGGGATGAGTGAGGTATCCGTATCCCGGAGGCGTAGGAGTCCCTCGGCTCGGTCGGCCTTGCCGCTTACATGCACTCTTACTCGTTTCTAGGATTCTGTTATCGATATAGTCGAGAAGGCATGAAAGTCGTTTTGGTAGAAAATCTTTCTTGGTAGAAAAATTTTCCGAGGAAAATTTTGACGCAGAGGGGGTTCCCTCCTTCTAGCCCCCGAGGGAGGGTCGGGCTTTGCCGAGGCAAGGCTGATCCTTCCTTGACGGTTAGACTTTATTTATGCATGTAAAGAAAACGAGGTATATGAACGACTTGAAACATCTTAAGGGTAGAAACGACGTAGCTGTTGGATGTTACAAGCGTTGTTGTAGACCTCGCCTTGATCATTGGCCAGCTTCTATGTTCCGGGCTTCAAAATCTTGGTGATGATGAACGACCCTTCCCAGGGAGGAGTAAGCTTGTGGCGCCCTCGGGCGTCTTGTCGCAGTCGAAGTACCAGGTCTCCCACCTGGAAGTCTCAGGACCGGACCCTTCGGGCGTGGTAGCGTCACAGAGACTGTTGATACCGCGTCGAGTGTAGTAAGGCCACGTCCCAAGCCTCCTCCAGCTGGTCCAATGAATCTTCTCGGCTGGTCTGGTTGCTTCGGTCGTCGTATGTCTTTGTCCTCGGGGAACCGTATTCTAAGTCTGTGGGTAAGATAGCCTCGACCCCATAGACTAGAAAGAACGGCGAGAAACCCGTGGCTCGGCTCGACGTCGTCCTCAGACTCCAGACCACCGAGGGTAGCTCTTTCATCCACCACTTGCCAAACTTGTTGAGGTCGTTGTAGATCCTCGGTTTAAGTCCCTGCAGAATCATACCGTTGGCACGCTCCACCTGCCCATTTGTCATGGGGTGAGCTACGGCGTCCCAGTCCACACGGATGTGGTGGTCCTCGCAGAAGTCCAGGAACCTCTTCCTAGTGAACTACGTGCCATTGTCGGTGATGATGGAGTTCGGGACCCCAAAGCGATGGATGATGTTTGTGAAGAACGCCACCGCCTGCTCGGACCTGATGCTGGTTAAGGGTCGGACCTCGATCCACTTGGAGAATTTGTCGATGGCGACCAGCAGGTGCGAGAAGCCCCCGGGTGCCTTCTGCAAGGGACCGACGAGGTCCAGACCCCACACGGCAAACGACCAGGTGATGGGTATTGTCTGCAGGGCCTGAGCGGGCAGGTGCGTCTGTCTCGCGTAGAATTGACACCCTTGGCAGGAGCGTACAATCCTAGTGGCATCGGCCACCGTGGTCGGCCAGTAGAAACCTTGTCGGAAGGCGTTTCCCACGAGGGCTCGATGTGTTGCGTGGTGACCGCAAGCCCCCGAGTGTATCTCCTGCAACAGCTCTTGTCCTTCAGCGACAGATATGCATCGTTGGAGAATGCCGGAGGGGCTGCGGTGGTAGAGCTCCTTTTCATCGCCCAGTAAGACGAACGACTTGGCGCGCCGCGCCAGTTGCCAAGCTTCGCCTTTGTCGAGGGGCATCTCTCCTCAGAGGAGATATTCTAGGTACGGGGTCTGCCAGTTCGGGTTTGGCGTGACCCCATTTCGCTCTCCCTCGATGCGCAGGGCCTCACCCTCGGCGGCCGAGGGTGCCTCGGGCTGGGCCGAGGCCTCCTCGGGCTCGGGCGTGTCGTCGATCTTGACGGAGGGTTGATGTATATCTCTGGAGAAGACGTCCGGGGGAACCGTCGTCCGCCCTGAGGCTATTTTAGCCAGCTCATCCGCAGTCTCGTTGTACCATCGAGCGATATGGTTGAGCTCCAGCCCGTAGAACTTGTCTTCCAGGCGCCGAACTTCGTTGCAATAGGCCTCCATCTTCCGGTCGCGGCAGTGGGAGTTCTTCATGACTTGGTCGATGACAAGCTACGAGTCGGCATGAGCGTCGAGGCGCCGAACCCCTAGCTCAACGGCGATGCGCAGCCCGTTAACCAAAGCTTCGTACTCGGCCACGTTGTTTGATGTCGGAAAATGGAGGCGCAGCACGTAGCGCACATGTTTCCCGAGGGGTGAGATGAAGAGCAGGCCCGCACCTGCTCCTGTTTCCATCAGCGACCCATCGAAGTACATGGTCCAAAGTTCGGGTTGGATCGGAGCTGTTGGCAATTGGGTGTCGACCCATTCAGCCAGGAAGTCCGCCAAGGCTTGAGATTTTATGGCCTTCCGAGGAGCGAACGAGATTGTCTCGCCCATGAGTTCCACTGCCCACTTTGCTATCCTACCCGAGGCCTCTCGGCACTGGATGATCTCCCCCAGGGGGAAGGATGACACCACAGTCACCTGATGAGACTTGAAGTAGTGTCGCAATTTTCGCCGTGTCAGAATTACTGCGTACAGTAGCTTCTGGATTTGTGGGTAGCGGATCTTGGTCTCGGATAGCACCTCGCTGATAAAGTAGACCGGCCTCTGGACGAGCAGTGCATGCCCTTCTTCTCGTCTCTCGACTACGATCGCGTCGCTGACCACCTGAGTGGTTGCGGCTACGTAGATCAATAGGGCTTCTCCCACAGCGGGGGGCACCAAGATGGGCGCATTTGTAAGGAGCGCCTTTAAGTTTCCGAGGGCTTCCTCGGCCTTGGGGGTCCAAGTGAAGTGCTCGGACTTCCTTAAGAGGTGGTACAATGGTAATCCTTTCTCGCCGAGGCGCGAGATGAAGCGGCTCAGAGCCACAAGGCATCCCATAACCCTTTGTACTCCTTTCAAATCTTTGATAGGTCCCATGTTGGTGATGACCGCGATTTTCTCCGGGTTGGCCTGGATGCCCCGCTCGGAGACGATGAACTGCAGGAGCATGCCTCGGGGGACTCCGAAGACACACTTCTCGGGATTGAGTTTCACGCCTTTCGCCCTCAGACACTAGAATGTCGTTTCAAGGTCGGAGAGGAGGTCGGAGGCTTTCCTCGTCTTGACCACGATGTCATCGATGTAAGCCTCGACCGTTCGGCCGATGTGCTCTCCGAACACGTGGTTCATGCACCTTTGGTATGTTGCACCTGCATTCCTCAAGCCAAATGGCATAGTAGTATAACAGTACATGCCAAAAGGTGTGATGAAAGAAGTCGTGAGCTGGTCGGACTCTTTCATCTTGATTTGGTGATAACCTGAATAGGCGTCGAGGAATGACAGGGTTTCGCACCCAGCAGTGGAGTCCACAATTTGATCGATGCGAGGCAGAGGGTAGGGAACCTTCGGACATGCTTTGTTTAGACCAGTGTAGTCTACGCACATCCTCCACTTCCCACCTTTCTTCTTTACAAGCACAGGGTTAGCTAACCATTCAGGATGGAATACCTCTTTGATGAACCGTGCAGCCATGAGCTTGTGGATCTCCTCGCGTATGGCTCTGCGCTTTTCTTCGTCGAAACGGCGCAGAGGCTGCTTCACGGGTCGGGCACCGGCTCAGATATCCAGTGAGTGCTCGGCAACATTCCTCGGTATGTCGGGCATGTCCGAGGGACTCCACGCAAAAACTTCGGCGTTTGCACGGAGAAAGTCGACGAGCACTGCTTCCTATTTGGGGTCGAGCTCGGAGCCGATCCGGACTTGCTTGCAGGCGTCGTTGCTGGGGTCGAGGGGGACGGACTTAACCGCCTCAGCCGGTTCGAAGTTGCCGGCGTGGCGCTTCGCATCAGGCACCTCCTTGGAGAGGCACTCTAGATCAGCGATGAGGGCCTCGGATCGGCGAGGGCCTCAGCATATTCCACGCACTCCACGTCGCATTCGTACGTGTGTCGGTACATGGATCCGACGGTGATGACCCCGTTGGGGCCTGACATCTTGAGCTTGAGGTACGTGTAGTTGGGGACGGCCATGAACTTGGCGTAGCACGGTCTCCCCAGCACCGCATGGTAGGTCCCTCGGAACCCGACCACCTCGAACGTGAGGGTTTCCCTGCAGAAGTTGGAGGGAGTCCCCAAACAGACGGGCAAATCGAGTTGCCCAAGGGGCAGGACACGCTTTCCGGGGACGATCCCGTGAAAGGGCGCCGCACCGGCCCGGATCGTGGACAGATCGATCTCCAAGAGCCCGAGGGTCTCGGCGTAGATGATGTTGAGGTTGTTGCCTCCGTCCATGAGGACCTTGGTGAGCCTAGCGTTGCCAATGACAGGATCGACAACGAGCGGGTACCTTCCTAGGCTCGGCACGCAGTCGGGGTGGTCGCCTTGGTCGAAGATGATGGGCTTGTTGGACCAATCTAGGTAGACTGGTGAAAGGGAATTAGGCTTACACCTATTTTCCTAATTGATTTTGGTGTTTGAATTGCCCAATACAAAATAACTGGACTAACTAGTTTGCTCTAGTGTATAAGTTATACAGGTGCCAAAGGTTCACACTTAGCCAATAAAAAGACCAAGAATTGGGTTCAACAAAGAGAGCAAGGGATAACCGAAGTGTGCCCTGGTCTGGCGCACTGGATTGTCCGGTGTGCCACCGGACAGTGTCCGGTGCACCACCGGACAATGTCTGGTGCACCAGGGGACTTCACGCTGAACTCTTCACCTTCGGGAAAATCCAAAGGTGCTCTGCTATAATTCACCGGACTGTCCGGTGTACACCGGACAATGTCCGGTGCTCCAGGAATGAAGCGTCTCTGGAACTCGCCAGCTTCGGGAATTTGCTCCGCTATAATTCACCGGAAGTGTCTGGTGTACACCGGACTGTCCGGTGAGCCAACGGAGCAACGGCTACTTCGCGCCAACGGTCACCTGCAGAACCATTAAATGCGCGCCAGAGCGCGCAGAAGTCAGGCACGCGTGAAGTGGCGCACCGGACACTCTACAGTGCATGTCCGTTGCGCCACCGGACATTCAGGCGGGCCCAGCAGTCAGAGCTCCAACGGTCGGAACCCAACGGCCTGGTGACGTGGCTGGCGCACCGGACACTGTACTGTGTGCACCGGACTGTCCGGTGCACCATGCGACAGACAGCCTCCACCAAACGGCTAGTTTGGTGGTTGGGGTTATAAATACCCCCAACCACCCCACATTCAAGTCATCCAAGTTTTCACACTTCCAACCACTTACAAGAGCTAGGCATTCAATACAAGACACACCCAAGTGATCAAATCCTCTCCCAATTCCACAAAAGCTTTAGTGTTAAGTGAGAGTGATTTGTTGTGTTCTTTTGAGCTCTTGCGCTTGGATTGCTTTCTTCTTTCTCATTCTTTCTTGTGATCAATACTCAATTGTAACCAAGGCAAGAGACACCAATTGTGTGGTGGTCCTTGCGGGGAAGTTTTGTTCCCAGTTGATTTGAGAAGAGAAAGCTCACTTGGTCCGAGGGACCGTTTGAGAGAGGGAAGGGGTTGAAAAATACCCGGCCTTTGTGGCCTCCTCAACGGGGAGTAGGTTTGCGAGAACCGAACCTTGGTAAAACAAATCCGCATGTCACACTTCTTATTTGCTTGCGATTTGTTTTTCACCCTCTCTCGTGGACTCGATTATATTTCTAACGCTAACCCGACTTGTAGTTGTGATTAACTTTGTAAATTTCAGTTTTGCCCTATTCACCCCCCCCTCTAGGCGACTTTCAATTGGTATCAAAGCCCGGTGCTTCATTAGAGCCTAACCGCTCGAAGTGATGTCGGGAGATCACGCCAAGACGGAGATGGAGACCGGCGAAAAGCCCACTACAAGCCACGGGAAGGCTTCATCGGAAGAGTCCCGCAAAAAGGGAAAGGGGAAGGAGAAGAAAGCTTCTTCCCGCAAGTCGCATCGGAGTGGCGACAAGATAAAGAAGATGAGGAAGGTGGTCTACTACGAGACCGACACTTCATCACCTTCCACCTCCGGCTCCGACGCGCCCTCCGTAACTTCTAAGCGCCATGAGCGCAAGAAGTTTAGTAAGATCCCCTTACATTACCCTCGCACTTCTAGACATACTCAATTACTTTCTGTTCCATTAGGCAAACCGCCAACCTTTGACGGTGAAGATTATGCTAGGTGGAGTGATTTAATGAAATTTCATCTAACCTCACTCCACAAAAGTATATGGAATGTTGTTGAGTTTGGAGCACAGGTACCATCCGTAAGGGATGAGGATTATGATGAGGACGAGGTGGCCCAAATCGAGCACTTCAACTCCCAAGCCACAATCATACTCCTCGCCTCTCTAAATAGGGAGGAGTACAACAAGGTGCAAGGATTGAAGAGCGCCAAGGAAGTTTGGGACGTGCTCAAGACCGCGTACGAGGGTGATGAACTCACCAAGATCACCAAGCGGGAAACGATCGAGGGGGAGCTCGGTCGCTTCCATATTCGCCAAGGGGAGGAGCCACAAGACATGTACAACCGGCTCAAAACCTTGGTGAATCAAGTGCGCAACCTCGGGAGCAAGAAGTGGGATGACCACGAGGTGGTTAAGGTTATTCTAAGATCACTTATTTTCCTTAACCCTACTCAAGTACAATTAATTCGTGGCAATCCTAGATACACACTAATGACTCCCGAGGAAGTGATCGGGAATTTTGTGAGCTTTGAATTCATGATCAAGGAATCAAGGAAGATCAACGAGCTTGACGGCCCCTCCACGTCCGAAGCTCAACCGGTCGCATTCAAGGCGACGGAAGAAAAGAAGGAGGAGTCTACACCGAGTAGAACACCCATCAACGCCTCCAAGCTCGACAATGAGGAAATGGCGCTCGTCATCAAGAGCTTCCGCCAAATCCTCAAGCAAAGGAGGGGGAAAGATTACAAGCCCCGCTCCAAGAAGGTTTGCTACAAGTGTGGTAAGCCCGGTCACTTTATAGCAAAATTTCCTATTTCTAGTGACAGTGACAGGGGCGACGACAAGAAGGGGAGAAGAAAGGAGAAGAAGAGGTACTACAAGAAGAAGGGAGGCGATGCCCATGTTTGTCGTGAGTGGGACTCCGACGAAAGCTCTAGCGACTCCTCCGACGACGAGGACGCCGCCAACATCGCCGTCACCAAGGGACTTCTCTTCCCCAACGTCGGCCACAAGTGCCTCATGGCAAAGGACGGCAAAAAGAAGAACGTTAAATCCAAATCCTCCACTAGATATGAGTCCTCTAGTGATGATAATGCTAGTGATGAGGAAGATAATTTGCGTACCCTTTTTGCTAACTTAAACATGCAACAAAAAGAGAAATTAAATGAATTAATTAGTGCCATCCATGAGAAGGATGATCTCTTGGACACCCAAGAGGACTTCCTAATCAAGGAAAATAAAAAACATGTTAAAGTTAAAAATGCTTATGCTCTAGAAGTTGAAAAACGTGAAAAATTATCTAGTGAGCTAAGCACCTGCCATGAGACTATAGACAACCTTAGAAATGAGAATGCTAATTTATTAGCTAAGGTTGATTCAAATGTTTGTAATGTTTCAATTCCCAATCTTAGAAATGATAATGATGATTTGCTTGCTAAGATTGAAGAATTGAACATTTCTCTTGCTAGCCTTAGAGATGAAAATGAAAAATTGCTTGCTAAGGCTAAAGATTTTGATGTTTGCAATGCTACTATTTCCGACCTTAGAAGTAAAAATGATATATTGCATGCTAAGGTTGTAGAATTAAAATCTTGCAAACCCACTACATCTACTGTTGAACATACTTCCATTTGTACTAGATGTAGAGACATTAATGTTGATGCTATTCATGATCACATGGCTTT
Source organism: Zea mays (assembly GCF_902167145.1). Classification (NCBI taxonomy): domain Eukaryota; kingdom Viridiplantae; phylum Streptophyta; class Magnoliopsida; order Poales; family Poaceae; genus Zea; species Zea mays. The sequence continues at coordinate 163,973,098 of NC_050100.1, read as the reverse complement.
AATTAAACAACAAAATAATCACATAGCTCAACTTAATGCTAAAATCAATGAGCATGACTTAGAAAATGAAAAATTTAAATTTGCTAGAAGCATGCTCTATAGTGGGAGACGCCCTGGCATTAAGGATGGCATTGGCTTCCAACAGGGAGGCAATGTCAAACTTAATGCCCCTCCTAAGAAATTGTCCAACTTTGTTAAGGGCAAGGCTCCCATGCCTCAGGATAACGAGGGTTACATTTTGTACCCTGCCGGTTATCCTGAGAGCAAAATTAGGAGAATTCATTATAGGAAGTCTCACTCTGGCCCTAATCATGCATTTATGTATAAGGGTGAGACATCTAGTTCTAGGCAACCAACCCGTGCTAAGTTGTCTAAGAAGAAAACTCCTAGTGCATCAAATGATCATAACATTTCATTTAAAACTTTTGATGCATCCTATGTTTTAACTAACAAATCCGGCAAGGTAGTTGCCAAGTATGTTCGGGGCAAACACAAGGGGTCAAAGACTTGTGTTTGGGTACCCAAAGTTCTTGTGTCTAATGCTAAAGGACCCAAAACCATTTGGGTACCTAAAGTCAAGAACTAAAAATGTTTTGTAGGTTTATGCATCCGGGGGCTCAAGTTGGATAATCGACAGTGGGTGCACAAACCACATGACAGGGGAGAAGAAGATGTTCTCCTCCTATGAGAAAAACCAAGATCCCCAACGAGCTATCACATTCGGGGATGGAAACCAAGGTTTGGTCAAAGGATTGGGTAAAATAGCTATATCTCCTGACCATTCCATTTCCAATGTTTTTCTTGTTGATTCATTAGATTACAATTTGCTTTCCGTTTCTCAATTATGTCAAATGGGCTACAACTGTCTTTTTACTGATGTAGGTGTCACTGTCTTTAGAAGAAGTGATGATTCAATAGCATTTAAGGGAGTGTTAGAGGGTCAGCTATACTTGGTAGATTTTGATAGAGCTGAACTCGACACTTGCTTAATTGCTAAGACTAACATGGGCTGGCTATGGCACCGCCAACTAGCACATGTTGGGATGAAGAATCTTCATAAGCTTCTAAAGAGAGAACACATTTTAGGACTAACAAATGTTCATTTTGAGAAAGACAGGATTTGTAGCGCATGCCAAGCAGGAAAGCAAGTTGGTACTCATCATCCACACAAGAACATCATGACGACTGACAGGCCACTGGAGCTCCTACACGTGGACCTATTCGACCCGATTGCTTACATAAGCATCGGCGGGAGTAAGTACTGTCTAGTTATTGTGGATGATTATTCTCACTTCACTTGGGTGTTCTTTTTGCAGGAAAAATCTCATACCCAAGAAACTTTAAAGGGATTCTTGAGACGGGCTCAAAATGAGTTCGGCTTAAGGATCAAGAAAATTAGAAGCGACAACGGAACGGAGTTCAAAAACTCACAAATCGAAGGCTTCCTTGAGGAGGAGGGCATCAAGCATGAGTTCTCTTCTCCCTACACACCTCAACAAAATGGTGTAGTGGAGAGGAAGAATAGAACTCTATTGGACATGGCAAGAACCATGCTTGATGAGTACAAGACTTAGGATCGGTTTTGGGCGGAGGCGGTCAACACCGCTTGCTACGCCATCAACCGGTTATATCTACACCGAATCCTCAAGAAGACATCATATGAACTCCTAACCGGTAAAAAGCCCAATATTTCATATTTTAGAGTCTTTGGTAGCAAATGCTTTATACTTGTTAAAAGAGGTAGAAAATCTAAATTTGCTCCTAAGACTGTAGAAGGCTTTTTACTAGGATATGATTCAAACACAAAGGCATATAGAGTCTTTAACAAGTCCTCTGGACAAGTTGAAGTTTCTTGTGACGTTGTGTTTGATGAGACTAACGGCTCTCAAGTAGAGCAAGTTGATCTTGATGAGATAGGTGATGAAGAGGCTCCGTGTATCGCGCTAAGGAACATGTCCATTGGGGATGTGTGTCCTAAGGAATTTGAAGAGCCTCCAAATGCACAAGATCAACCATCCTCCTCCACGCAAGCATCTCCACCAACTCAAAATGAGGATGAGGCTCAAGCTGATGAAGGAGAAGATCAAGAAAATGAGCCACCTCAAGATGACGGCAATGATCAAGGGGGAGATGCAAATGATCAAGACAAGGAGGATGAAGAACCAAGGCCGCCACACCCAAGAGTCCACCAAGCAATTCAAGGAGATCACCCCGTCGACACTATCCTCGGCAACATTCATAAGGGGGTAACCACTAGATCTCGTGTTGCACATTTTTGTGAGCATTACTCTTTTGTTTCCTCTATTGAGCCACACAGGGTAGAGGAAGCACTTCAAGATTCGGATTGGGTGGTGGCGATGCAAGAGGAGGTCAACAACTTCATTAGGAATGAGGTATGGCATTTAGTTCCACGTCCTAACCAAAATGTTGTAGGAACCAAATGGGTGTTCCGCAACAAGCAAGATGAGCATGGTGTGGTGACAAGGAACAAAGCCCGACTTGTGGCCAAGGGATACTCCCAAGTCGAAGGTTTGGATTTCGGTGAAACCTATGCACCCGTAGCTAGGCTTGAGTCAATTTGTATATTATTGGCCTATGCTACTTACCATGGCTTCAAGCTTTACCAAATGGACGTGAAAAGTGCCTTCCTCAATGGACCAATCAAGGAAGAGGTCTATGTTGAGCAACCTCCCGGCTTTGAAGATAGTGAGTACCCTAACCATGTCTATAAACTCTCTAAGGCGCTTTATGGGCTCAAGCAAGCCCCAACAGCATGGTATGAATGCCTTAGAGATTTTCTTATCACTAACGGATTCAAAGTCGGAAAAGCCGATCCTACACTCTTTACCAAAACACTTAAAAATGATTTGTTTGTATGCCAAATTTATGTTGATGATATTATATTTGGGTCTACTAACGAATCTACATGTGAAGAGTTTAGTAGGATCATGACACAGAAATTCGAGATGTCAATGATGGGGGAGTTAAAGTATTTCTTAGGATTTCAAGTGAAGCAACTCCAAGAGGGCACCTTCATTAGCCAAACGAAGTATACTCAAGACATTCTAAGCAAGTTTGGGATGAAGGATGCCAAACCCATCAAGACACCCATGGGAACCAATGGGCATCTCGACCTCGACACGGAAGGTAAGTCCGTGGATCAAAAGGTATATCGGTCGATGATTGGATATTTACTCTATTTATGTGCATCTCGACCGGATATTATGCTTTTTGTATGCATGTGTGCAAGATTTTTCAAGCCGGCCCTAAGGAAGCTCACTTACGGCCGTAAAACGAATCTTGAGATATTTAGTTTATACTCCTAAGTTTGGGCTTTGGTATCCTAGGGGATCCAATTTTGATTTGATTGGTTATTCGGATGCCGATTGGGCGGGGTGTAAAATCAATAGAAAGAGCACATCGGGGACTTGCCAGTTCTTGGGAAGATCCTTGGTGTCTTGGGCTTCAAAGAAGCAAAATTCCGTAGCTCTTTCTACCGCCGAAGCCGAGTACATTGTCGCAGGACATTGTTGCGTGCAACTACTTTGGATGAGGCAAACCCTTAGGGACTATGGTTACAAATTAACCAAAGTTCCTCTTCTATGTGATAATGAGAGTGCAATCCGCATGGCGGATAATCCCGTTGAGCATAGCCGCACTAAACACATAGTCATTCGGTATCACTTTTTAAGGGATCACCAACAAAAGGGAGATATCGAGATTTCATACATTAATACTAAAGATCAATTAGCCGATATCTTTACCAAGCCACTTGATGAACAAACTTTTAACACACTTAGACATGAGCTAAATATTCTTGATTCTAGGAATTTCTTTTGTTGATTTGCACACATAGCTCATTCATATACCTTTGATCATGTCTCTTTCATGTGTTATGACTAATGTGTTTTCAAGTGAATTTCAAACCAAGTCATAGGTATATTGAAAGGGAATTGGAGTCTTCGGCAAAGACAAAGGCTTCCACTCCGTAACTCATTGTTCGCCGTCGCTCCAAGCCACTCTCCATCTTTGGGGGAGAGAGCATGAGTCCAAAGCAAAAGGACTCCGTCTTTGGTATAATCTTCACTCATATGTTTATTTTGCCAAAGGAGAGAAAGTAGTTAGGCTAAGGGCTCTAATGATTCCGTTTTTGGCGATTTATGCCAAAGGGGGAGAGAGCATGAGCCCAAAGCAAAAGGACCGCACCACCACCTAATTTTAAAACTAAGGATTTTCAATTGGTAAATTTCAAATTGGTATCTTATTGTGTTCAAAAGGGGGAGAAGTTAGCATTTTCAAAATTGATATCTTAAAAACCTCTTGAACACTAAGAGGAGGATCTCATCTAGGGGGAGTTTTGTTTAGTCAAAGGAAAAGCATTTGAAACAAGGGGAGAGAATTTCAAATCTTGAAAATGCTTCACAAAATCTTATTCATTTACCTTTGACTATTTGCAAAAGAACTTTGAAAAGAATTTACAAAAGAATTTGCAAAAACAAAACATGTGGTGCAAGCGTGGTCCAAAATGTCAAAAATTAAAGAAACAATCCATGTGTATCTTATAAGTATTTATATTGGTTCAATTCCAAGTAACCTTTGCACTTACATTATGCAAACTAGTTCAATTATGCACTTCTATACTTGCTTTGGTTTGTGTTGGCATCAATCACCAAAAAGGGGGAGATTGAAAGGGAATTAGGCTTACACCTATTTTCCTAATTGATTTTGGTGGTTGAATTGCCCAACATAAATAACTGGACTAACTAGTTTGCTCTAGTGTATAAGTTATACAGGTGCCAAAGGTTCACACTTAGCCAATAAAAAGACCAAGAATTGGGTTCAACAAAGAGAGCAAGGGATAACCGAAGTGTGCCCTGGTCTGGCGCACCGGACTGTCTGGTGCACCACCGGACAATGTCCGGTGCACCAGGGGACTTCACGCTGAACTCTTCACCTTTGGGAAAATCCAAAGGCGCTCCGCTATAATTCACCGGACTGTCCGGTGTACACCGGACAGTGTCCGGTGCTCTAGGAATGAAGCGTCTCTGGAACTCGCCAGCTTCGGGAATTTGCTCCGCTATAATTCACCGGACGTGTCCGGTGTACACCGGACTGTCCGGTGAGCCAGCGGAGCAACGACTACTTCGCGCCAATGGTCACCTGCAGAACCATTAAATGCGCGCCAGAGCGCGCAGAAGTCAGGCACGCGTGAAGTGGCGCACCGGACACTCTACAGTGCATGTCCGGTGCGCCACCGGACATTCAGGCGGGCCCAGCAGTCAGAGCTCCAACGGTCGGAACCCAACGGCCTGGTGATGTGGCTAGCGCACCGGACACTGTACTGTGTGCACCGGACTGTCCGGTGCACCATGCGACAGACAGCCTCCACCAAACGGCTAGTTTGGTGGTTGGGGTTATAAATACCCCCAACCACCCCACATTCAAGGCATCCAAGTTTTCACACTTCCAACCACTTACAAGAGCTAGGCATTCAATACAAGACACACCCAAGTGATCAAATCCTCTCCCAATTCCACAAAAGCTTTAGTGTTAAGTGAGAGTGATTTGTTGTTGTCGGCGTTTCGAGACCGGGGGGTCCCTGAGCCGACGAGTGAGTGTGCCGCGTGCCCCAGCCCAGATGGGTCGAGCGCGTGGGCGAGCGTGAAGGGGGGAGAGCGAGGTGGTCGGAGACGGGCGTGAGAGAGGTGGAAATCCCGCGGCCTTCGTGTTCGTCCCGCGCCCAGGTCGGGTGCGCTTGCAGTAGGGGGTTACAAGCGTCCACGCGGGTGAGGGAAGCGAGCGGCCCCAAGAGAGCGCCTGTCCCGTCCTCGTCCCCGCGCGGCCAACCTTCTCTAAGAAGGCCCTGGTCCTTCCTTTTATAGGCGTAAGGAGAGGATCCAGGTGTACAATGGGGGTGTAGCAGAGTGCTACGTGTCTAGCGGAGGGAGAGCTAGCGCCCTATGTACATGCCAATGTGGCAGCCGGAGAGATCTTGGCGCCCTGCTGGTATGATGTCGTGGTTGTCGGAGGAGCAACGGAGCCTGGCGGAGGGACAGCTGTTGGAGCGGTCGAGTCCTTGCTGACGTCCTCCTGCTTCCGTAAGAGAGCTGAGAGCCGCCGTCGTCACAGGGCACGCGGGGCGCCATCATTGCCTATCTGGCGGAGCTAGCCAGATGGGACACCGGTCTTGTTCTCTGCGGCCCGAGTCGGCTCGGGGTAGGGTGATGATGGCGCTTCCTGTTGACGCGGCGGGCCTGTGCCCGAGGTCGGGCGACGTGGGGGCTCCTCCGAAGCTGGGGTCGAGTCTGTCTTCCGTGGTCGAGGCCGAGCCCGAGCCCCTGGGTCGAGCGAGGCGGAGGTCGTTCGGCAGAGGCCAGGGAGAAGTCCGAGCCCTGGGGTCGGGCGAAGCGGAGTTCGTCGTCTTCCGGGGCTGAGCCCGAGTCCGAGCCCTGGGTCGGGCGGAGCGGAGTTCGCCGTCTTCCGGGTCTTAGCCCGAGTCCGAGCCCTGGGTCGGGTGGAGCGGAGTTCGCCGTCTTCCGGGTCTTAGCCCGAGTCCGAGCCCTGGGTCGGGCGGAGCGGAGTTCGCCGTCTTCCGGGTCTTAGCCCGAGTCCGAGCCCTGGGTCGGGCGGAGCGGAGTTCGCCGTCTTCCGGGTCTTAGCCCGAGTCCGAGCCCTGGGTCGGGCGGAGCGGAGTTTCCTATGGCGCCTTCGGCAAGGCCTGACTGCCTGTCAGTCTCACTCTGTCAAGTGGCACTGCAGTCGGAGTGGCGCAGGCGGCGCTGTCCTTCTGTCAGACCGGTCAGTGGAGCGGCAAAGTGACGGCGGTCACTTCGGCTCTGCCGGGGGGCGCGTGTCAGGATAAAGGTGTCAGGCCACCTTTGCGTTAAATGCTCCTGCGACTCGGTCGGTCGGTGCGGCGATTTAGTCAGGGTTGCTTCTTAGCGAAGGCAAGGCCTCGGGCGAGTCGGAGATGTGTCCGCCGTTAAAGGGGGGCCTCGGGCGAGACGGAAATCCCTCGGGGTCGGCTGCCCTTGTCCGAGGCTAGGCTCGGGCGAGGCGTGATCGAGTCACTCGTATGGACTGATCCCTGACTTAATCGCACCCATCAGGCCTTTGCAGCTTTATGCTGATGGGGGTTACCAGCTGAGAATTAGGCGTCTTGAGGGTACCCCTAATTATGGTCCCCGACAGTAGCCCTCGAGCCTCGAAGGGAGTGTTAGCACTCGCTTGGAGGCTTTCGTCGCACTTCTTTGCAAGGGGACCAGCCTTTCTCGGTTGCATTTTGTTCCGGTGGGTGCGCGCGAGCGCACCCGCCGGGTGTAGCCCCCGAGGCCTCGGAGGAGTGGTTTCACTCCTTCGAGGTCTTAATGCCTTGCGTAATGCTTCGGCTGGTCTGGTTGTTCCCTCATGCGAACTGGCCGTAGCCCGGGTGCACGGTCGGGGCCCAAGTTCTCGGGCTGGTATGTTGACGCTGTCAACGGTTCGGCTGGAGCCGGGTTTGCGAGAGCAGCCCCCGAGCCTCCGCACAGGGCGAGAGGGCGATCAGGGACAGACTCGGCTTTTTTACATACGCCCCTACGTCGCCTTTCGGCAAGGAGGAGGGGGAGAGCGCCATGTTACCCTCGATGGGCACCGAACATGGTGTCTCCGGTGAGCTGCAAGCGGGTAATCCGAGTGGACGTTCGTGCCCCGTTCGTTGGGGGTCGGCTAGGGGCCCAGAGGCACGCCCAAAAGTACCTGCGGGTGATCTGCCGGACCCGGTCCCCTGGCGACGGGGTCCGAGGGCTCGATGCCTCCCTCCGATGGGATTCCGTTACAAGATCGCTCCCGCTGGTCTCGGAAATGTCCTAGGGTACCTCGGAGCGCAGCCCGAGCCTTGGTTATGTATCGAACGTACCCCTGGTCATCCCTCGCTCGGCGTCTGAGGCGACTGTGAACCCTTCGGGGGCCAGCCTTCGAACCCCTGATCAGTAATGGGTGCGGAGCCCGAGTAGCCTGAGGCGGCCGTGGAGCCCTTCGGGGGGCCGGCCTTCGAACCTCTGACCAGTAGTGGGTGTAGGGCCCACGCGATCTGAGGCGACTGTTGAACCCCTCGGAGGGCCAGTCTTCGAACCTCTGATCAGTAGGGGGGGCTCGGAGCCCGGTTCCTTCACAGGGAAGGATCCTTTTCGGGGTATCCCCCTTTCCCGGTCCCTGTTGCAAGAGATAGAGAAAGAGGAAAAAAGGAAAAGGATACGAAATCGAACGACGTGGCGTACCTTTTCTTGGCGCGGTTATTACGGCGAAGGCGAAGCGTCGCCCGCTTCTCCTGCCAGTGGCGCCGCCTGTCTCGCCGCGGAGTTAATGCGACGGGGCGAGTGGTTGGCGGGGCGGCCGTTGCGCGTGCGCGAGCTGTTCGAGGAATGGACCACGGGCGCGTCGTCTTCACGCCGTGAGGGGAGGCTCTCCTGCTGCCCCTGGATGGGACGTGAGCCTGGTTGACGACGTGACCGCTGCTCCCGCCCGCCTGCCACCGTCATTACTGCCGGCCCGCTTTTGGCTGCATTGACCATCGTGCCAGGCTGGCGCCGCTGGGTCGTGCGCTGGGCCGCCTCGAGTCGCGGTATTGGTTCCGCAACCGAAGAGGCGCGGTGGTGGCGCAAGTGGCGGTGCAGTTGCTTGCATGCAACATCCGGCGAGCCGGTTGTGTGACACGTGGGCCTGGGCCTCCGTGCTGGCGTGTTGGGAGTCGGAGAAGCGTGTCCACCTGGCGCGGTTGCATGCCGCCTGCATGGCTGCCCGCCCCTTCCGCCCGTTGGTCTGGGCAAAAGTGGGGGGTCGCTTGTAACCGCTGGGCGGTTGTGTGCGCCACGCGCGGCGGTTTGGCTTCTTCTGCTCTGAGCTGGTTTGCACGACATGCGGGACCCAGCCCCCGCGCCGCAGGGGAGGGCCTTGGAGCGTGTTGGAGAAGACTCAGCCCGTGACGTTTGAGGGCGCAAGTAGGGAGAGTTGCCTTTAAAAGGAGGGTGACCCCTTTCGGAAGGCGACCATGTCTTGTTCCTCCCTTATGCGTCGTGTCTTTCCATCTTCCAAGCCCCCGGATGGAGGGTACCCACCGTCTTTCCGCCTCATCGTTGGAGGAACGCAACTCCATGGGAGTTGGTACCTTTCAGCCATCGTTCGGCTTCAAGGATTTTCATCACACAGCCTGGTTGCTCCCCTCCGCTGGTGGTCACCCAAGACGGTGACCTCCAGCTCCTGGATGGGGAGAGGCAAGCCAGGCTGTGATCCCGCCCTCAGCATCGGGGGTGTTCGTCATCCTCGCTGGGGCGGGGAGCGAGGCGAGCCGGGGCTCTACCTCCTACGTGGGTCGGCGGACCACCTCCTCTTCCAGCTTCTGGTGGTGGCAATCGTCCTCCCACGCCGCGACGGAGACGTCCTCCAGTCATGCCGGGGAAGGCGAACTGTTGCTGTCCAGCTAGGATGCACCATTACGTCCTTTCCCTCGCATTCGCGGCGAGGACGGCAGCGAGGATCTGCTGGTGCGCTTGGGAGCGGCCCGCTCTTTGGCTTTGATGGCTGGTTCGCGTCCCTTGAGCGGGACCGCGAACAAGAGCTCTCCGGTGGCCGCGTCCACCCGGGACCATGGTTGCTGCTGCAGAGGTCGTTGGCGAGCCTCCCGATGTTCATTACCCCGCAGGCTCGAGGTCGCTTATACCCGCGGGGACGGAACCGGAGTTCCGTTTGTAAGGGCACTTTGAATGCCAGTGTTTTTGTTCATTGTGGCTGTCGAGGCCTGAACATGTATGTAATTTCGGCACGGAGCCGTGTTTTTTCCTCATTTTCGAGCACTAAGTCTCGCCTGTTGATTATCTGAACCGCTTCACCAAGCATGAGTCGCCCCGTGTCAAGGTGACGAGTGAGGTATCCGTATCCCGGAGGCGTAGGAGTCCCTCGGCTCGATCGGCCTTGTTGTCTGAGGCTCCTCTAGCTTAGTTAAAGGGACCCCTTGGCCGCTCTTCGATGAGCCAAGGCCAGGGGTAGCGATATCAGCACGAACAGAGGCGGAGTTGGCTCGAAAATGGAAACCTGGTTGGCCGAAGCCTAGCCGGGTTGTCCGTCAGCGGGACCGACGCCGGAGTTGACCAGCCGAGGCCTCGGGTCGGGCTGGCGCCCTTGGAAGATGATTGGCCGAGGCCCCTGAGGCAACCGGCCGAGCCGCCTGCTCGGGCCGGATTCCCGGAGAAGTCCCTGGACCGCGTCGTCGTCCGAGGCTGGGTCGGTCCTCGCTGAAGGTGTCGTCGATGCCGAGGGTGTTACAGCCCCCCTCCAGCGTGAAGACCCGAGCCTGCAGGATCAGATCGCCTTGTAGCGTGTGCCTTCTGCGGCCGCTGAGGCCAGAAAACACACCCTCGCTGCGTTGTAAAGCTGCGTCTCATTTCCTCTTATTTCGAGCATCTGGACTTTTTTGTCGGTAACAGGGATGTTTGTGCGAGCGAGAGTTGCTTCTCGCGGAAGGTGATGAGTGAGGTATCCGTATCCCGGAGGCGTGGGAGTCCCTCGGCTCGGTCGGCCTTGCCGCTTACGCGTACTTTCACCCGTCCATGAGGCCCTGTCTCCGACTCAGTCGAGAAGGCTCGAAGGATCCGCTTCGGCAGAAGAGCTTCCAAACGTAAAGACTTGTTCGGTCCGCGGGATCACTTTATCCGAACGCGAGTTACTTATCGCAGAAGGTGATGAGTGAGGTATCCGTATCCCGGAGGCGTAGGAGTCCCTCGGCTCGGTCAGCCTTGGCTGCTTACGTGTACTCCGTCGTTTCCAGGATCCGCTTTTCGAAGTAGTCAAAAAGCATGAAAGAAATTCTGCTAAAAAGAGATCTTTTTTCGAGGAAAATTTCGACGCAGAGGGGGTCTCCCCCCTTTTAGCCCCCGAGGGAGGGTCGGGCTTTGCCGAGGCGAGGCCGACCCTTCCTTGATGACTAAACTTTTGCGTGGGCGCGAGGTATATGAACAACTTGAAAACATCTTAAGGGTAGAAGCGACGTAGCTGTTTGATGTTCCAAGCGTTGTCGTAGGTCTCGCCTTGATTGTTGGCCAGCTTGTATGTTCCGGGCTTCAGAACTTTGGCGATGACGAATGGCCCCTCCCAGGGGGGCATGAGCTTGTGCCTCCCTCGGGCGTCTTGCCGCAGCCGAAGCACCAGGTCGCCCACCTGGAGGTCTCGAGGCCGGACCCCTCGGGCGTGGTAGCGTCGCAGGGACTGCTGGTACCGCGCCGAGTGTAGTAAGGCCTTGTCCCGAGCCTCTTCCAGCTGGTCCAGCGATTCTTCTCGGCTAGCTTGGTTGCTTTGATCGTTGTAGGCCCTCGTCCTCGGGGAGCCGTATTCCAGGTCAGTGGGCAAGATGGCCTCGGCCCCGTAGACCAGGAAGAACGGCGTGAAACCCGTGGCTCGGCTTGGCATTGTCCTCAGGCTCCAGATCACCGAGGGGAGTTCCTTCATCCATCGCTTGCCGAACTTGTTGAGGTCGTTGTAAATCCGGGGCTTGAGCCCTTGTAGAATCATGCCGTTGGCACGCTCTACTTGCCCATTCGACATGGGATGAGCCACGGCGGCCCAGTCCACCCGGATGTGATGATCCTCGCAAAAATCCAAGAATTTTTTGCCGGTGAACTGGGTACCGTTGTCGGTGATGATGGAGTTTGGGACCCCGAAGCGATGGATGATGTTGGTGAAGAACGCCACCGCCTGCTCGGACCTGATGCTGTTCAGGGGTCGGACCTCGATCCACTTGGAGAATTTGTCGATGGCGACCAGCAGGTGCGTGTAGCCCCCGGGCGCCTTCTGCAAGGGACCGACGAGGTCCAGACCCCATACAGCAAAGGGCCAGGTGATGGGTATCGTCTGCAGAGCCTGAGCGGGCAAGTGGGTCTGCTTCGCATAGAATTGGCACCCTTCGCAGGTGCGGACAATTCTAGTGGCGTCAGCCACCGCCGTTGGCCAGTAGAAGCCTTGCCGGAAAGCATTCCCGACAAGGGCTCGAGGCGCTGCATGATGGCCGCACGCCCCCGAGTGTATTTCTTGCAGGAGTTCCTGTCCTTCGGCGATGGAGATGCATCGCTGGAGGACGCCCGAGGGGCTGCGGTGGTAGAGCTCCTCCTCATCGCCCAGCAAGACGAACGACTTGGCGCGTCGCGCTACTCGCCGAGCCTCGGCTTGGTCGAGGGGTAGCTCTCCTCGGCGGAGATATTGCAGGTACGGGGTCTGCCAATTTCGATCAGGCGTGGCCCCGCTCTGCTCCTCCTCGACGTGCAGTGCCTCGCGTTCGGGGGCTGAGGGTGCCTCGGGCTGAACCGAGGGCGCCTCGGGCTGTGCCGAGGGTGCCTCGGGCTCGGGCGTGTCGTCGATCTTGACGGAGGGTTGATGCAGATCCCGGGAGAAGACGTCCGGGGGAACCGTTGTTCACCCCGAGGCTATTTTAGCCAGCTCGTCCGCAGTCTCGTTGTAGCGTCGAGCGATGTGGTTGAGCTCGAGCCCGTAGAACTTGTCTTCCAGGCGCCGAACCTCATCGCAGTAGGCCTCCATCTTCGGGTCGCGGCAGTGGGAGTTCTTCATGACTTGGTCGATGACGAGCTGCGAGTCACCGCGGGCGTCGAGGCGTCTGACCCCTAGCTCGATGGCGATCCGCAACCCGTTGACCAGAGCCTCGTACTCAGCCACATTGTTGGACGCCGGGAAATGGAGGCGTAGCACGTAGCGTAGGTGCTTCCCGAGGGGCGAGATGAAGAGCAGGCCCGCGCCGGCTCCCGTCTTCATCAGCGACCCGTCGAAAAACATGGTCCAAAGCTCCGGTTGGATCGGAGCCATCGGCAGCTGGGTGTCGACCCATTCGGCTACAAAGTCCGCCAACACCTGGGACTTGATGGCCTTCCGAGGGGCGAACGAGATTGTTTCGCCCATGATTTCCACCGCCCACTTTGCGGTCCTGCCCGAGGCCTCTCGGCACTGGATGATCTCCCCCAGGGGGAAGGATGACACCACAGTTACCGGATGAGACTCAAAGTAATGTCGCAACTTCCGCCTCGTCAGGATCACTGCATACAGCAGCTTCTGAACTTGTGGGTAGCGGATCTTGGTCTCGGACAGTACCTCGCTGACGAAGTAGACTGGCCTCTGAACGGGCAATGCATGCCCTTCTTCTTGCCTCTCGACCACAATCGCGGTGCTAACCACCTGAGTGGTCGCGGCGACGTAGACCAAGAGGGCTTCTCCATCAGCTGGGGGCACCAAGATGGGCGCCTTTGTAAGGAGCGCCTTCAGGTTCCCGAGAGCTTCCTCGGCCTCAGGGGTCCAAGCGAAACACTCGGTCTTCCTTAAGAGGCGGTAGAGAGGCAGACCTCTTTCGCCGAGGCGTGAAATGAAGCGGCTCAGGGCTGCGAGACATCCCATGACCCTTTGTACGCCCTTTAAGTCCTTGATGGGCCCCATGTTGGTGATAGCTGCGATCTTCTCCGGGTTGGCTTCGATGCCTCACTCGGAGACGATGAACCCCAGGAGCATGCCCCGGGGCACCCGAAGACACACTTCTCAGGATTGAGCTTGACTCCTTTCGCCTTGAGACATCGGAATGTCACTTCAAGGTCGGAGAGGAGGTCGGAAGCCTTCCTTGTCTTGACTACGATGTCGTCGACGTAGGCCTCGACTGTGCGACCGATGTGTTCGCCGAACACATGGTTCATGCACCGCTGGTACGTCGCACCCGCATTCCTCAAACCGAACAGCATGGTGATATAGCAGTACATGCCGAAGGGCGTGATGAAAGAAGTCGCGAGCTGGTCGGACTCCTTCATCCGGATTTGGTGATACCCTGAGTAGGCATCGAGGAAGGACAGGGTTTCGCACCCAGCAGTGGAATCCACGATTTGATCGATGCGAGGTAGAGGGTAGGGAACCTTCGGACATGCTTTGTTGAGACTAGTGTAGTCTACACACATCCGCCATTTCCCCCCTTTCTTCCTCACAAGCACAGGGTTGGCAAGCCATTCGGGATGGAATACCTCTTTGATGAACCCTGCTGCCATTAGCTTGTGGATCTCCTCGCCTATCACTCTGCGGTTCTCCTCATCGAATCGGCGCAGAGGCTGCCTGACGGGTCGGGCTTCGGCCCGAATATCCAGCGAGTGCTCGGCGACATCCCTCGGTATGCCGGGCATGTCCGAGGGACTCCACGCAAAGACGTCGGCGTTTGCACGGAGAAAGTCGACGAGCACTGCTTCCTATTTGGGATCGAGCCCGGAACCAATCCGGATCTGCTTGGAGGTGTCGCCACTGGGGTCGAGAGGGACGGCCTTAACCGTCTCCGCTGGCTCAAAGTTGCCGGCATGACGCTTCACGTCTAGCACCTCTTTGGAGAGGTTCTCCAGGTCGGCGATGAGGGCCTCGGACTCGGCGAGGGCCTCGGCGTACTCCACGCACTCCACGTCGCATTCGAACGCGTGTTTGTACGTGGGGCCGACGGTGATGACCTCGTTGGGGCCCGGCATCTTGAGCTTCAGGTAGGTGTAGTTGTGGACGGCCATGAACTTCGCGTAGCATGGCCTCCCCAGTACCGCGTGGTAGGTTCCTCGGAACCCGACCACCTCGAACGTCAAGGTCTCCCTTCGGAAGTTGGAGGGCGTTCCGAAGCAGACGGGAAGGTCGAGTCGTCCGAGGGGCTGGACGCGCTTCCTAGGGATGATCCCGTGGAAGGGCGCAGCGCCTGCCCGGACGGAGGACAGATCGACGCGCAGGAGCCTGAGGGTCTCGGCGTAGATGATGTTGAGGCAGCTGCCTCCGTCCATCAGGACCTTGGTGAGCCTGACGTCGCCGACGATGGGGTCGACGACGAGCGGGTATTTCCCCGGGCTCGACACGTGGTCGGGGTGGTCAGCTTGGTCGAAGGTGATGGGCTTGTCGGACCAGTCTAGGTAGACTGGCGCCGCCACCTTCACCGAGTAGACCTCCCGGCGCTCTTGCATGCGATGCCGAGCCGAGGCATTCTCCGCATGCCCACCGTAGATCATGAAGCAGTCGCGGACCTCGGGGTACTCTCCTGCTTGGTGATCTTCCTTCTTGTCGTCGTCGCTGGCCCTGCCACCCTCTGCGGGCGGCCCGACCCTGTGGAAGTGGCGCCGAAGCATGACGCACTCCTCGAGGGTGTGCTTGACGGGCCCCTGATGGTAGGGGCATGGCTCCTTGAGCATCTTGTCGAAGAGGTTAGCACCTCCGGGAGGCTTCCGAGGGTTCTTGTACTCGGCGGCGGCGACAAGGTCCGCGTCGGCGGCGTCGCGTTTCGATTGCGACTTCTTCTTGCCTTTCTTCTTGGCGCCGCACGGAGTAGACACCTCGGGAGCCTCTTCCGATGGGCGGCCCTGGGGCTGCTTGTCCTTTCGGAAGATAGCCTCGACCGCCTCCTGGCCAGAGGCGAACTTGGTGGCGATGTCCATCAGCTCGCTCGCCCTGGTGGGGGTCTTGCGACCCAACTTACTCACCAGTTCGCGGCAGGTGGTGCCGGCAAGGAACGCGCCGATGACATCCGAGTCGGTGATGTTGGGCAGCTCGGTGCGCTGCTTCGAGAATCGCCGGATGTAGTCCCGGAGCGACTCTCCCGGCTGTTGCTGGCAGCTTCGGAGGTCCCAGGAATTCCCGGGGCGCACGTACATGCCCTGGAAATTGCCGACGAAGGCTTGGACCAAGTCATCCCAGTTGGAGATCTGCCCCGGAGGCAGGTGCTCCAACCAGGCGTGAGCAGTGTCGGAGAGGAACAGGGGGAGGTTGCGGATGATGAGGTTGTCATCGTCCGTTCCACCCAGTTGGCAGGCCAGGCGGTAGTCTGCGAGCCACAGTTCCGGCCTCGTTTCCCCCGAGTACTTTGTGATAGTAGTCGGGGGTCGGAACCGGGTCGGGAACGGCGCCCGTCGGATGGCCCGACTGAAGGCCTGCGGACCGGGTGGTTCGGGCGAGGGACTCCGATCCTCCCCGCTATCGTAGCGCCCCCCACGCCTGGGGTGGTAGCCTCGGCGCACCCTTTCGTCGGGGTGGGCCCAACGGTCGCGACGATGGTGCTCGTTGCCGAGGTGGCCCGGGGCCGCAGGCGCGGTGTTGCGCGTGCGCCCGGTGTAGACCGAGGCTTCCCGCATGAATCGGGAAGTCGCGGCGTGAGGTTCCGAGGGGTATCCCTGCCTTCGGGAGGCAGTGCTCTCGGCCCGTCGGGCCGCAGCGCCTTCCAGGAGATTCTTGAGCTCTCCCTGGATTCGCCGACCCTCGGTGGTTGATGGCTCCGGCATCGTGCGGAGGAGCATCGCGGCGGCTGCCAGGTTCTGACCGACCCCACTGGATGCGGGTGGCAGTCTGACCCTGACGTCGTTGGCGACGCGGTGCTGGAAACCCTGGGGCAGGTGACGTATTTCTCCGGCCGGGGGTTGGCCCGCCCATACCTGCCCGACGTCCCGGCGGATCGTCTCAAGCGCTCCTGTTCCCTTGTCGAGCCTGGCCTGCGCCCCGCGGACTTGCTCGAGCTGTGGGTCGTGACCCCCCGCCGGAACGGGGACCACAGCTAGCTCCCGCGGGATGTCGGCGCGAGGCACCGGCCTAGGAAAATCACCGTCCTCCGGCATGCCAAGATGGTTGCCTTCGGAGGGATCCCCTAGCTCGACGTGGAAACATTCGCGGCTTGGGCCGCAGTCCTCGTCGTCAAGGCTGCAGCTACCGTCGGAACAGTCGGAGAGGCAGTAGTCACATGCGGTCATGAAGTCCCGCATGGCACTGGGGTTGCCAAATCCAGAGAAATCCCAACAGATGTTGGGATCGTCATCTTCCTCGGACCCAGAGGGCCCGTAGGTCGAGACGTCCGTCAATCGGTCCCAAGGCGACCGCATACGAAACCCCAGTGGGGTTGCACTCGCCTCAATGAGAGCGCCCGCCAAAGCGAGGTCGCTAGGCGGGTTGAGGCCGAGTCGAAATGACGTAGGATGGGAATTAGTCAGTACCTTTTGGTCGACGCGGAGCGACGTAGTCACATCGGGGACTGGTTGCACCGTCGTCTCAGGTACGAGGGCGACGTCCTGCAAGCTCTCCGCGAGTGCGCTGGCGTCGTCCACTTGCTCAGGATTGGCGTGTTGCGGGGGGACGGCGCTCGCCTTTGTCTCGAACGCGAGGTCGACGCCCGGCGTGCCCTCCGTTGGGGCGCTGGGGACGTCGATTCGCTCGACAGCTGACGAAGCGCGGCCTCCTGCTTGGCCTTGGTTGCCCCGCCTCCTCCTCCGTTGGCGGGGGAGAGGACGGGGCGAGCTCGAATGTTGTTCTTCCACCACGCGGGGAAGATGTCGTCGATTCCGCCGCCGGCGGGCGGGTTGTCGGCCGCCATTGTCGTTGTCGCGCGGCGGTGGAAGGAGTATCATGTCATAGCTACCGTCGAAGGACATGAACTCAAGACTCCCGAAACGGAGCACCGTCCTGGGCCGGAGAGGTTGCTGGAGACTGCTCATCTGGAGCTTGACGGGAAGCTGTTCGTCAGCACGCAGCAGGCCCCTACCTGGCGCGCCAACTGTCGGCGTTTCGAGACCGGGGGGTCCCTGAGCCGACGAGTGAGTGTGCCGCGTGCCCCAGCCCAGATGGGTCGAGCGCGTGGGCGAGCACGAAGGGGGGAGAGCGAGGTGGCCGGAGACGGGCGTGAGAGAGGTGGAAATCCCGCGGCCTTCGTGTTCGTCCCGCGCCCAGGTCGGGTGCGCTTGCAGTAGGGGGTTACAAGCGTCCACGCGGGTGAGGGAAGCGAGCGGCCCCAAGAGAGCGCCTGTCCCGTCCTCGTCCCCGTGCGACCAACCTTCTCTAAGAAGGTCCTGGTCCTTCCTTTTATAGGTGTAAGGAGAGGATCCAGGTGTACAATGGGGGTGTAGCAGAGTGCTATGTGTCTAGCGGAGGGAGAGCTAGCGCCCTATGTACATGCCAATGTGGCAGCCGGAGAGATCTTGGCGCCCTGCTGGTATGATGTCGTGGCTGTCGGAGGAGCAACGGAGCCTGGCGGAGGGACAGCTGTTGGAGCGGTCGAGTCCTTGCTGACGTCCTCCTGCTTCCGTAAGAGAGCTGAGAGCCGCCGTCGTCACAGGGCCTGCGGGGCGCCATCATTGCCTATCTGGCGGAGCTAGCCAGATGGGACACCGGTCTTGTTCTCTGCGGCCCGAGTCGGCTCGGGGTAGGGTGATGATGGCGCTTCCTGTTGACGCGGCGGGCCTGTGCCTGAGGTCGGGCGACGTGGGGGCTCCTCCGAAGCTGGGGTCGAGTCTGTCTTCCGTGGCCGAGGCCGAGCCCGAGCCCCTGGGTCGGGCGAGGCGGAGGTCGTTCGGCAGAGGCCAGGGCGAAGTCTGAGCCCTGGGGTCGGGCGAAGCGGAGTTCGTCGTCTTCCGGGGCTGAGCCCGAGTCCGAGCCCTGGGTCGGGCGGAGCGGAGTTCGCCGTCTTCCGGGTCTTAGCCCGAGTCCGAGCCCTGGGTCGGGCGGAGTGGAGTTCGTCGTCTTCCGGGTCTTAGCCCGAGTCCGAGCCCTGGGTCGGGCGGAGCGGAGTTCGCCGTCTTCCGGGTCTTAGCCCGAGTCCGAGCCCTGGGTCGGGCGGAGCGGAGTTTCCTATGGCGCCTTCGGCAAGGCCTGACTGCCTGTCAGTCTCACTCTGTCAAGTGGCACTGCAGTCGGAGTGGCGCAGGCGGCGCTGTCCTTCTGTCAGACCGGTCAGTGGAGCGGCGAAGTGACGGCGGTCACTTCGGCTCTGCCGGGGGGCGCGTGTCAGGATAAAGGTGTCAGGCCACCTTTGCGTTAAATGATCCTGCGACTCGGTCGGTCGGTGCGGCGATTTAGTCAGGGTTGCTTCTTAGCGAAGGCAAGGCCTCGGGCGAGCCGGAGATGTGTCCGCCGTTAAAGGGGGGCCTCGGGCGAGACGGAAATCCCTCGGGGTCGGCTGCCCTTGTCCGAGGCTAGGCTCGGGCGAGGCGTGATCGAGTCACTCGTATGGACTGATCCCTGACTTAATCGCATCCATCAGGCCTTTGCAGCTTTATGCTGATGGGGGTTACCAGCTGAGAATTAGGCGTCTTGAGGGTACCCCTAATTATGGTCCCCGACAGTTGTGTTCTTTTGAGCTCTTGCGCTTGGATTGCTTTCTTCTTTCTCATTCTTTCTTGTGATCAATACTCAATTGTAACCAAGGCAAGAGACACCAATTGTGTGGTGGTCCTTGCGGGGAAGTTTTGTTCCCGGTTGATTTGAGAAGAGAAAGCTCACTCGGTCCGAGGGACCGTTTGAGACAGGGAAGGGGTTGAAAAAGACCCGGCCTTTGTGGCCTCCTCAACGGGGAGTAGGTTTGCGAGAACCGAACCTCGGTAAAACAAATCTGCATGTCACACTTCTTATTTGCTTGCGATTTGTTTTTCATTCTCTCTCGCGGACTCGATTATATTTCTAACGCTAACCCGACTTGTAGTTGTGATTAACTTTGTAAATTTCAGTTTCGCCCTATTCACCCCCCCTCTAGGCGACTTTCAACTGGCACCGCCACCTTCACCGAGCAGGCCTCCTGGTGCTCCTGCTTGCGGTGCCGAGCCGAGGCGTTCGCCACTTTCCCACCATAGATCATGAAGCAGCCGTGGACCTCGGGGAACTCCTCTGCCTTGTCGCCCTCCTTGTTGTTGTTTTGGTCCTTGCCACCTTCCGTCGGGTGCCCGGCCTTATGGAAGTAGCGCCGGAGCATGACGCATTCCTCAAGGGTGTGCTTGACGGGACCCTGGTGATAGGGGCACGACTCCTTGAGCATCTTGTCGAACAGGTTGGCCCCTCCGGGAGGCTTCCGAGGATTCCTGTGTTCGACAGCAGCGACGAGATCCGCGTCAGCGGCGTCGCGCTTTGCCTGCGCCTTCTTCTTGGCCTTCTTCTTTGTGCCACGCTGGGCGGACGCCTCGGGGACGTCTTCCTACTGCCGTCCCTGAGGCTGCTTATCCTTCCGGAAGATGGCTTCGACCGCCTCCTGACCAGAGGCGAACTTGGTGGCGATGTCCATCAACTCGCTCGCCTTGGTGGGAGTCTTGCGCCCCAGTTTGCTTACTAGGTCTCGGCAGGTGGTGCCAGCGAGGAACGCCCCGATGACATCCGAGTCGGTGATGTTGGGCAGCTCGGTGCGCTGCTTTGAAAACCGTCGGATGTACTCTCGCAAGGATTCCCCTGGCTGCTGGCGGCAGCTTCGGAGATCCCATGAGTTCCCAAGGCGCACGTACGTGCCCTAGAAATTTCCAGCGAAGGCCTTGACCAGGTCGTCCCAGTTGGAGATCTGCGCGGGAGGTAGATGCTCCAGCCAGGCCCGGGCAGCGTCGGAGAGGAACAGGGGGAGGTTGCGGATGATGAGATTATCACCGTCCGTTCCTCCCAGCTGGCAGGCCAACCGGTAGTCTGCAAGCCACAACTCCGGCCTTGTTTCCCCCGAATACTTGGTGATGGTAGTCGGGGCCTGGAACCGAGCCGGGAACGGCGCCCGTCGTATGGCCCGGCTGAAGGCTTGCGGACCTGGTGGTTCGGGCGAGGGACTCCGATCCTCCTCACTGTCGTTGCGTCCTCCGCGCCTGGGGTGGTAGCCTCGGTGCACCCTCTCATCGAGGCGGGCCCGACGGTTGCGATGGTGTTGTTCGTCGCCGAGGCGTCCTGTTCCGCGTGCGCCCGGTGTGGACCGAGGCCTCCCACATGAGTCGGGAAGTCGTTGCGCGATGCTCCGGGGGCACCCTCGCCTTCGGGAGGCAGAGCTTTCGGCCCGTCGGACCGCAGCATCCTCCATGAGATTCTTGAGTTCTCCTTGGATACGCCGCCCCTCGGTGGTGGATGGCTCCGGCATTGCTCGGAGTAGTATTGCCGCTGCAGCTAGATTCTGGCCGACCCCACTGGAGGCCGGGGGCAGCCTTGCCCTAGCATCGTCAACGATACGGCGTTGGACGTCCCGAGCCCGATGACGCGCTTCTCTGGCGAGTGCTCGGTCTGCCCACTCCTGCTCGATGTTTTGCCGGAGCTGCACAAGTTGCCCTGCTTCCTCGTCGAGCTTGGCCTGCATCTCGCGGATTTGCTTGAGCTGTGTGTCCTGACCCCCTGCAGGGACTGGGACCACAGCTAGCTCCCGCGGGATGTCAACGCGAGAAGCAGGCACAGGGGGATCGTCATCCTCCGGCATACCAAGGTGGTTGCCTTCATCGCGATCCCCCAGATCGATGTGGAAACATTCGCGACTTGGGCCACAACCCTCATCGTCAAGGCTGCGGCCATCATCAGAGCAACCGGAGAGGCAGTAGTCACATGCGGTCATGAAGTCTCGCATGGCACTGGGATCACTGAGCCCGGAGAAATCCCAACCAGAGTCGGGGTCGTCCTCTTCCTCGGAACCCGGGGGTCCATAGGTTGAGACGGTCGTCAGTCAATCCCAGGATGACCACATGTGGTACCCCGGAAGGTTAGGGTACGCCTTTACGAAAGCGCTCACCGCAGCGGGGTCGCTTGGTGGATCGAAGCTGAATCTAAAAGGCACAGGACGGAAAACGGACGGTACCTTTTGGTCGATGGACGATGGGGAAGTCGCGTCGGGGATGAACTGCACCATCATCTCAGGTACGAGGCTTACGCCCAGCAAGTCCTTCACGAGAGTGCTGGCGTCATCAGTCCGCTTGGGGTTGGCACGTTGCGGGGAAATGACATCCGTCGTTGTCTCAGGTGCGAGGACAACGCCCGACATGTCCCCCGCTGGGGTGCCAGCGTCGTCGACTCGCTCTGGACTGACAACCGACGAGGTGCCGCCTCCTGCTTGGCCATGGTTGCCCCGTCTCCTCCTCCTGCGGCAAGGAGGGTGGCAGGGCAAACCCGGATGCTGCTCTTCCACCACGGGCCGGGGAAGACGTCGTCGAGTTCGCCGCCGCCGGGCGAGCTGACGACTGTAGCTGCTGTTGTCGCGCTGCGGGGGGAGGAGTACCATGTCGTAGCTGCCGTCGAGGGACATGAACTCGAGACTCCCGAAGCGGAGCACCGTCCCGGGCTGAAGAGGTTGTTGAAGACTACCCATCTGGAACTCAATGGGAAGTTGTTCGTTAACACGCAGCAGGCCCCTACCTGGCGCGCCAACTGTCGGCGTTTCGGACCCGGGGGGTCCGTAAGCCAACCAGTAAATTTGTCGCTGCGTGCCCGCGAGATGGAACACAAGGGGAAAACGTGGCTCGTATTATCTCGCACCAGGGGGTGCTCGTAGTAGGGGTTACAAGCGTTCGCGAGAGAGAGGGAGTGAGCCTGTTCGTTAGCTCGTCCTTCCCCCGCGCGACCCTCCCACAGGAAGGCCCTGGACCTCCCTTTTATAGATGTAAGGAGAAGGCCTAGGTGTACAATGGGGGTGTAGCTTATGCGCTAACGTGTCTGGCAGAGGAGTGCCTGAGCCTTGTGTACATGCCAACGTGGTTGTCGGAGAGGTGCTAGAGCCCTGTGTATGCGATAACGTGGCCGTCGGAGAAGTGCCTGAGCCCTGTAGAAGCACAGCTGGCGGTGCTGCTGGGATCCTGCTGACGTCTCCTTGCTTCCGTAAGGGGCTGAGAACCACCGTCGTCATGGACGCACGCGGGGAGCCATCATTACCTGTTACCGGGACGAGCCAGATGGGACGCCGATCTTGTTCCCTCGTAGCCTGAGCTAGCTAGGGGCAGGGTAATGATGTATCCCCTATGGCGTGGTCGGTCCGAGCCCAAGGTCGGGCGAGGCGAAGACTTCTCCTGAGGCCGAGGCCAGGGTCGGGCGAGGACGCGATTCCTCCCGAGGCCGAGGCTGAGGCCGAGTCTTGGGGTCGGGCGAGGCGGAGACCTCCTCCCGAGGCCGAGGCCTAAGGTCGGGCGAGGCGGAGCTTCCGGTTACGCCCGAGGCTGAACTTGCTGTTGTCAACCTTGCCCGGGTGGCTGGCACAGCAGTCGGAGCGGGGTGAGCGGCGCTGTTTTCCTATCAGATCGGTCAGTGAAAGGGCGAAGTGACTGCGGTCACTTCGACCTTGCCGACTGAGGCGCGCGTGTCAGGATAAGGTGTCAGACGATCCTCGCATTGAATGCGCCTGCGATACAGTCGGTTGGTGAGGCGATTTGGCCAAGGTTGCTTCTCGACGAAGCCTGCCCGAGCTGGGCCTCGGGCGAGCCGAGGGTGCGCCCACTGCCTGAGGAGGCCCTCGGGCGAGGCGTGAATTCGTCCGGGACTACTGTTCCCGCCCGAGGCCGGGGTCGGGCGAGGCGAGATTGCGTCCCTTGGTAGATGAGGTCTTGACCTGAACCGTGTCCATCAGTCTCTGCAGTTTATGATGATGGTGCTTACCAACCGTGTTTAGGAGTGTTGGAGGTATCCCTAATTACGGTACCCGACAAATATGTTTTCATAATACGTCTTGTTTTGTGTCATAAGTATGATTAGTGTTAGGAATTTAGATATTTTTATGTTTTATTTAATCTAAAAATAGCATAGCAAAATTGGGATGACATGTATGTAATACTATTACTCGCAATTATCTTTATAGTAGATACATGCATGTAAAGTATACTAACCAGGATTAAAATTATATTGAATTTAACAAATTTAGAGAGTGATATATATTTAACGAAGAGACCTAAGCAAATGGCACCATTGGCTCCATTCACATGATTCAACATCATGTGCTGCTTGAAGTAGAGGACCGCAGTCGCCAGAGATGTTTCCAAAAATTTGATCGTGTACACACTCGAGCAGTTGTCACATATGCCAACGAAATTTCTAGAGGCCTGCTCTCCCAACACTCACTACTACAATTTGGCTCTATACAAGCGATAGCCTTTTTACATTCCAGGCGGTTCGGCTAGAAAACCGCCTGGGATGTCCCTGGCTATTCGGACCGCCTGGGATGTATTCGTATCACAAGCGGTTTTTGTTTCGGACCGCTTGTAGTGCTCGATTCGTTTCACAAACGGTCCGTAATGAAAAAAACGTCTGTGATGCACGATTCGTATCACAGGCAGTTCTCAATTATAACCGATTGTGATTTGATTACCATATTAATATTTTAATTTTGAACACAAATATGCAAATACAATTTAAATGAATTTTAATAACACACATAGATAACTAGCGAGATTTTAAATTAATTGGCAACCACAATGCATAGTCGATCATACATGCTAATAAATACAATTTGATTCATACAATTTTTTATGAACTACCATTTTTCCGCATGTATGGCTTTAAGTTCTTATCAATTTTCTTTTCCACACGCTTGATTCTCCCTAGACCGTTAAAGACGAACATCTCTTCATACTTATTGTATTCCTCATCTCCGTCTTCCACATTCTCAACTCCAACAATTTTTTGCTTTCCAGAAATAACTACATGCATCTTCTCATCTGCTGGATCGAGTACATAGAACACTTGTGCAACACATTCGGCAAGAACCCACGGGTCATCTTTATATCCTACTTTCTTTAAGTCTACCAGTGTGAGTCCGTAGTTATCCACTGTCACCCCACGGGATGTTGTACCCATTGGCACTTAGTACATCAGAAGGTTGGGATGGGGTGGCAGAGATGTAACTCAATCAAGAAGCAGGGCGGATCTAGGATCTGTCACATCTCGGGTCGATCTACTTAATCTACTAGAGTTCTAATGCATTTTTATCTAAATATAATCAATTTATATAGAGATATATAGATCACATCCCGGGCCACGATCGGGTGGCCGCCCCTGTATCTGCCCCTGTCAATAAGTGAAATGTGACTTTTGCTATTGTGTTATGTATTCTGTTCGTGCCATGAGAAATAGATATAATAACAGAAGTTGTAGAAAGATTAAAAGATTGAGTAATCACCATAATATACACCCATTACCTCATAGATTATAGGTCTATTGCACCTCTATCAATTTAGTCTTTAACTCACCATTAGTGAGACCAAGTGGAAAAATAAGCTCACCACATATCACAATCATGGACAACGCCATCGTACACGATGACAGACTTGAATGTCCATCAAGGGTAACAAACGGCTCTCGATGGCATCATATGTTCTAACGACCCTAACACCCTTGAGGCCTCCCGAAGGACCCTAACAGCTCTTGATGGCCCTACCGCCCCGAGAGCCCCTAAAGGACGTAGGGCTTCTGACCCATTTCATATGTGCCTAGGATTTATTTGATTTAATAAAATATGAGACATTCTCATTTTAAATCTTTCAATTCCCACCAAAAAACTAGGGCAAATATATAAAAACTCTCATTTCCTAGTTGTTTTAATACCAGTGTTTTTAATAGAGATTGTTAATTTGAACAACCATCTAAAATAGAGGTTGCACTTCTTCAGAACTAAACAATAAACTATGCCTTGAATTGATATTTTGTGTGAAATAAGTTTCATCTGAGCTCGTTACTTGTACTAAGTTGCTAAAAGCATCCCCATAGGTTGGATCATATAAGTCAAACTTCTTATCCATTCATGAGGATCTAGAAATCCAGATCTCATAGACTATGACTAACAATCAAACTCAATAGGTGTGTTCCTCAAAAGATGTCCTATAGGACAATATCTTTGCTTCAATAAGCCATTTGGAACACATTAAGATAAGACCATCCCACCTTACGGAAAAGTAAAGACGTGCATCTAAAATGGACTTTGTCAAGGGTCTTTTCTTTTAGTCTACTAATAGTTTGCTTTACCATCCTACTTTACATGATTTCCAATCACATAGGACAAGTTATCATTGTTATAGACTTCATGTGGATCTCAAGCCCATCTCACCTGATGTGCAATATGTCATTGTTGGGACGAAGGCGAACATTCCCCCTCACTCATCGACCCCACACCAGCATGTTCAAGACCGAAGGCCCCGAAGATCGAGCCACGCAAGCTAAGAGCCCAAGGTTGACGCCCACGCAAATGTCAAGCACTATCTCCGCCCCGGTGAGCCGGAGCGGAGACCATTAAGGACTTCGGAGCTTGGACGGTCAAGACCTCGAAGACCATACGTTGTGACTTTCCACGATGTAAAAAGGGGGCCCGTGTACAATCCGGCCCATGTTGTAAGGTCCCGTCCGTAGGTCGCCATGTTGGCAGGGCTGGTAGAGGGTTGGCCCGCGTCTGTAATTAAGTATGTTGTAATGACCTACCATAACCCCCCGGGAGGAATATTCTGGAGATAAACCAGGTAACTGAGGGTCTAATTGTCCTTGGCGAGGCCGGGTAGTCCCTCAGTTACCTATAAATACCCTCGCATTGTGCCATTGCGGGAGACGGAGAAAAAACATTGTTGCCCTATCACTTTGTGTTTACTAGCATCAAACCATTTTTCATTCTCCCATCGTTTGAACTTGCTCTCAACGGATTAGCGAGTTACAACAGTCATAGTACATGACATAACCATAGTGAATTAATCTACTTGTTTTTTAGACTTATGGATATAATCCAATGCTGCCACTCTAGAGTTCCTCAATTTTCTAACATATTTAATTGCCTCTTAATATGTCTTATGGACTTCATACTATCCTTAGAAGTATTAACCTTAATTATCATGGTTTGATTGTCATAATTCATATAGAAATAACAAGTATAAGATTTTTCAACTATTGGTAAATCCATAATAAATTCACAAAACCACTCAAACTCAACATAAGCAATATCCAATGACGTGAGTTCTAGTTCCATAGTTGACCTTGTTAAGATAGTATACTTACAAGACTTCCAAAAAACAATGTCACCTCTAAGTGCGTACACATATCCACTTATGTACATCTCATCAACATAAGATATCTCATATCTAATTTGCATCACAATACCCCTTAGTACCCTCGGGTACCTAGTATAGTGATTTCCATAGATCATTGTACCTCTCAGATAGCGCGCTACTCTCTCAAGAGCACACTAATAACCATCTCTCGAATTTGACACAACGGTCTTATCTTGCTCACAACAAACAAGATATTAGGCATTGTAGCACTAGCTAGATACGTGAACCAATTAGTTAGGAGTATTTCAAGTGATCCCTTAATATTCTTTAGTTTTACTTAATAGCACATTGAGGTTATAAGACGTAAAACCAGGTTGTCAGTCACTGAACCCAAAGCAAATCAAAATCTTTTTCACATAATGTGAGTGCATATCCACGTAGCTTGATATTAAGAATAATATCAGCTTCTCCCAAATCTTTTATTTTAAAATTAATGGAAAAGAACTCCTTCACTTCCTGAAGGCTAGTTCCAAAGATCAAGATCAGTATACCTTCTCCCTCTGACTTATAGTCAAGCTACTAGATCATATCCTCTTTATAGTATGGCATAGAAAACGAAGTCCTAAATATAACTACAAGTATCCAACATAACTACAAGTGACCTGCCCTCTGACTTCCCTCCATCCAAACGACAAGTGCCCCATAATATAATTCAAATATCCATTTGGTTTATCATAATCCGAACCAAACAAGCTATAAGTTCAGCAATAACCAACGTGCGATACATAGCAGCACCAGAACAACATGCGGAAAGCCTTAGCTAAGGTAGTTCATGACCTTAACGTCTGGGCACAGAGCAAAATTTGAATCCACATACTGGAGATTGACAACCGATCCAGTACTAATAACAGACTCCACTCTAGTCTCCCTTCCGGCGGAAAGAGCATCCCTCCGTGAGCCTCGCCTTTCCTCCCGTGGGCTGGCAGAGAACAGTTTGGCAGCCTGGGCACACAACAACAGTCTGGGAGTGGCTGAAAACCGTGGTTCTGCCAAAAAAAAAACGCACCATCAGACGACTAAATTTCTACCAGAAGGCATACGAGAGAACTTGGAAAAACAAAACAAGAGTTTATAACACATCCATACCATGATACAATGAAACAAACAGCATAAGCTTATGACGCTGAAATTGGTGTCAACGTCCTAGTTATTTGGGAGCTCAAGATACAAAGAGCAAACGAGCAGCCATTATTAAGTTTTCATGGTATATAAACATATCTTAACATGCTAACCCAAACTTAGGTGCCTATTTGTAATTTTGTATTGAGCGGTGACAGATTACTCTGGAATCCAGTTTGACACTACCAAACCACCCCCTTCTCTAGAGGGTCCTTAAATAACATATTACACAGTGCAGAGAAAATCCACTGCCACTTCTCAAATACCAAATGGAAAGAAATGAGTACACTGGGAGCAAGCGATAATGGTGATAATAAACTACTGAGGGTTTCGCTAGTTACATTCTATAACTCACAAAGTCAATTTCAACAAATTGTTAATGACCAAGAAAAATAAAATGTTGCTCCAATTAACACGACAGCTACCAGCTGGTGACCAAAGATGAAGAAATCAGCTACCAAGAAAAGATAAGGAAACTTTATAAACAGCTTCCCAAAACTCTAAATAATACCTTAACTTGTAGAAAGTTACTACTATACACTAACCATGTAAGGTAAAAAGGCTGTAAAACTGCAGAAAAACATTTTGCAGGCCAAACAGTCCAACTCCATAATATGTATTCAACATTGACGTACAAACAAATAAGCAAAAAAAATAGAATTGGACCAGTAACAGGCTATTAACAGCTTTTACAAACATTGTCTCAAACTCTACTTAATACCTTAACTTGTAGAAAGTTGCTACTATAGACTATGCAAAATTACACATAATCATCTTGGAGGTCAAACAAGATAACTTCATAATATGGATCGCCGTGCAACAATAAATACAAAGCATCTAACAACAGCTTACTAACAGGCTAGTCTTCTTTGTCCCAATGTATCAGTAACATATTAGCCTTCACCCATCACTGTGACTGTGATAATAGCTACACTCGGATAAATTATTTACTAACAGGAAAAATATTTCAGTTCAAAAGAACCTCAGTTTAGGGCTTTAGGCCAAACACATGCACCGGCCAGGTTCAATGGTAAACCACAATTAATCAATGACGAGATGCAGACAAATCCAACCCTTGGATGAAATATGAGCGGTAGGAAAACTTACATGCTGAAGCATCCCTGGCACTTGACATCCTGCAACACAAAAATAATATTTTTCACAATTAACACATGGGGGATAGAGAAAAGGTGAACGGAAAACGGCCTAGTTTACACCCACCACAGATACGGGAGAATATTAGGGATAAGAACAAGTACCATGAAGAAGGAGTTGGGGGATTGGACGAGGCGCTTCTTCTTGTGCTTGAGTTTCTCGAGCTCTGCCGGCGGGTTCAGAAGGTCGATGTCGTTCTGGAGAACCTGCGCAACCAATCAATCTCAGGATCCGATCGAGCACGATGGCGATGAGCGGCGCAACAAATTCGGATCTTGAGTAAGCTGAAGATGAGGGGATTAGAGCTTACCATCTTGCCTCGGGCGGCGGCGGAGGAGAGTGCGTTTGATACGGCGGCGGAGGAGGAGCTGCAGCAGACGAGTCTGAGCAGGGAGGGTTTTGCGCGGACGGCTAGTCGGCTACTAGGATTTGGAGAATCTCGACCGTCCAACCTGCTGGCTCATCATTATATCTTCGCAGTGAACCACACCGCATTGCACACAGTGGGCCTAGATTATTCGGCTTGTCTCTGTAGCTCAATTGGGCTTGTCTCTGTAGCTGAATTGGGCCCATTTGTGGGAGAACTAGAAACGTTGCTTTATAAAACAAAATAAAAAAATCTAAACACGACACGACGATCAAATCGAATCCACTACCATTGTTGCCGGTGAACCTAAAGAAATAAACAAATGCGCATTTCAAATGCAAGCAGAAAATAAGTTTGTTGAGATACGTTAGGAGCAACCTGCATTCTTTTTGCAAAGGCAGATTTGGAAATTAGCCTCATTATTCCAACTTTTAACTTGCTCAGCAACGTGCAAGCCCAAAATCCAATGCCTACGGTTTTTGGCTTAGTAAGTAGCCAACGTATATTACAAGATTATAACAGCAGATCTCTTCCTTTCTATTTTGTTGCAACCAGCTACCACAAGAGATAATTTCTTACACCAATCATTTTAGAATAAATTACAACATCTCATACGAGCCACCACAGAAATCAGCAAAACCAGCATGCTCACGTTGCCAGCAAATCAGTAGCCACTTTTTTTTCACCCTCTACTCATCAAATGTCTGACTTCTTGTGCCACCTTGGTTTTGGAAATCTGGATATCGGTGGTTTCTGAAACTTGGTTCGTTTTGGATATTTAAATTACGCTGGTTTCTGTCACTTGGTTCATGTTGGAAACTTGAATCACGCTTATTCCTGAAATTTGACTCATTTTCATAACTTTGATCAGAACGGTTTCCAAAAGTTTGAACATGCAAGCCAAAATCATCACTCATGTTCGTATGAGCAAAACTTGAATCATCCTGGCTTCTAAATCTTGGGTCACGCCGAGCATAATTGTTCTCAGTGTTCATGGGAGCAAATGCTGCAAGAAACAGGGAGATATTACAAGAACTTAACATGCAGAACTATCTATAACAGTATATTTTGATGAGTTGTCAAAAGGAGTGAGCTGTCATTTATTGCAAGAAACAATACCTCATATCATTCATTTAAATTTTATGTGTATAACCTTGAAGACAAAAACATCATCAACGAAAAAAAAAACATCTGGTACAAACAAATATGAACTTACCTCGTTCTCTCATTCTCCTTTCTCTGTCATATTCAAATTTGTCACGAATTTGAGTAACCCTTTCCCACGTTTCACCTCGTTTGTTCACCCCGAAGCCAAGGTCCTGCAGTACAAACCCATTGTTCACAATGTTTTGATAGTTGCCAGTAACTAGCTAGTTGATCTATTGTAGCAATCAAATATGAGATCAACTAGCTAAATTAGGTCACTCTGCCATTAGATGAGATCATATCACTTGCATCCCAAGTACTTAATCGATAATTCTAACTAGGTAATCCTCATATAAATACAGTGCAACAATGTGCCAAAGGTTGTTTCTTCAGCGGCAATAACTGTCCTCGTATTCAGGAAGATGCATGTATATGTCAGTATGGTCAAGCCTGGTGCCCTTTTTTATGAATAGAGCAAGGCACCAGAAGACACTATGAAAGGTTGACTAAATTCTCTTTAAAAGAACAGAATAATGCTTTGGAAGCAAAAGCAAAAAATGTCTAAAATTAACATCTAGAAATGTGAAAATATGGAGGACCTCCAGCTGAGTTGGTTAGGTGGTCTGAATAGCACTCCTCAGGTCCTAGGTTCGGCTCCCCGTGAGAGCGAAATTCAGGTTGTGGTTAAAACTAACTCTCATCTGTGTCACGCCAAAGCACAGGTCTAAGGCCTTGTCCAAGTCGCGGTAGTGTTCTCACATGGGCTACGGTGCTGCTGTGTATGTGTGGGACAGGGGTTCGGAGGTTTTCTCGACCTACGTGAGAAGGTCTCTTAATATAATGCCTGGGGTTGTCTTATCCCCCGCAAGTCGAGTTTTTTAAAAAAAAAACTTCAACGCATGGTCAGGATTCAACCAATAGACAATGTAGGGCCTGTTTGGGAACTCTATTTCTCAAAACACAGTTTATAATACCACAGTTTATTGTATGTCATGACATACATATGGTATATTTAATATTTTACATCAGTCCAATCCAAGTCCAATCCAACACCTATTTGGAGACATAGTATTTCAGTTGTAGCGTAGGAGAAGAGAAGACTATAGCCGTGTGCAAACAAAAAACTTTGGTCTAGATCAAAGTTTTTTTTACCCCACAAATACCATGGTATTGGTAAAACCATGGTTTAAAATACAGAGTTTTTAGATGTGCTCCCAAACATATTTTAGTCTAAAATACCATGGTATGCTCAAATACCACAGTGTTGTCTTGGGACTAAGGAAATACTATGTTCCCAAACATAGATGTTTCCTTCTCAGTACCTGCTGTCTACTTGTGCACAGGGATAAAAGTACAAGATCAAACAGTTAAAGTACGTAACCAGTAGTTAACCTAGATAGTAGATACTCATGGAAGAATGAAAACTCGTGACTAGAGTTGATGCCATGTGTGGGAGAAATTACACTAACTAATGTTTGGCACCATAATCAATGTCACTGATAACTGGATGAGACATATGACTCTGGCTCCATTAAACAGTGTAGTGGATCACAATGACATAGTTTGGCAGAACATGTTTTGATACGTGACTTTTCATTAGCTAGTTTTCCCTAAGTCATGTTGGAAATATCTGTTGCATTACAAAAATGTGAGTAGATGCCAAATAAAAGCCAAGTGAGAGAAAATAAAAGAGCAACCATTCGATAACAGTTGTAACCAATAGTCTGATTTACCAAATGGTGCACCAAGTCTTTTGGATCTGGTTTTCAACATGAGTTTTAAAGTACACTTAACAGATTGGCCCATATTATTCTTCTATAGTTCAATCAGTTTGTGTACAAATGGTAAGAAGCAAATGATTATTCTTCTATAGTTCAATCAGTTTGTGTACAAATGGTAAGAAGTAAGCAAAGGATGTGACAAGAGCCCAAAGCATTAGCATAAGCAAATTTAGTCCATAGTAGAAGATGCAATTCTCTGTGTAAAGAAATGATATCCAAGATGTATCAGTACTACAGAGAGAACACACCTTGTTTGGTTCTACATTGGACTGCCTTCTCCTGCTGCAATACAAAAGTAGTAATGAGACTTTCCAGAATGAGGCTATTATATACTTTTTCCACTAATGTTTTGATATAGCATGAGGGCACAATTCTACTGGATGTGATAAAAAATACAATGGGAAGCACAAGAATGTTTATGGTGTAAAAACAACCAAATTAAGTTAAGCAAGGAAAACAAAAGAAACGTTGACCATTGGCTACCTGTATGGCGAGAAGTCAATATCATCTTCTTCGGCAGAGTCATAATTAGCATGAGATTCGGCAATCTTTTTTGAATAACCTTCGTCCCAGTACAACCTTTCCCAGTTTTCTCTAAGTTCTTGGTATAATTCCATGTAATTTTTGCACCATGTTTCGTGTTCCTGTAGATTTATGTTGCTCACTGGTCAGCTTCCGAGCATCAAAGAAACCCAGTTTGGGCCTAAAGTTATAGGCCACCATAATCAATAAACTTTTTTCTTAAACACACAGGAGAACTGTGTATCATTATATTAAGAAGAATAAAAGGGGTAAAGAAACCCAATACAACACCACACACTCACACCTTCGACTCTAAGAGAACAACTAATTGCCTGGAGAACAGTTTACAACGACCCCTGACCTACAAAAACAATCACTCGAGCAGCAGGCCAGTCAGGTAAGATATACCCCTGACACCTGAAGTTCCCCACAACCTCAACTCATCAGAATTTTACGACAGTTCATGTGCATCAACAATTTTAGATGTCTTAGGATCCCAACTTCATAAACTGCTTGCCACTTGCCAGCATGGTCAATCATCTCAAATAATAATGGTGTATGGATTCAGTTTGTTCCAATCTGACAAAGTTGCATCATGGACTCATAATCAGATGTCAATGGAATCACTGGTGACAGATGAGTTTGTTATATGAATGCAAATGAACCAGCAGAATTCCTTTCACATTTTAAATTGACCAAATCCTTCTCGAATGAATAAGGAGCCATTCCACAATAATAGATTTAACTTGATCATCTTTGGAAATAAACAGGCTACTCCAGTTCTATTCAATTGGAGAAGCTTGCACTTAATTGTCAGACGAAGAAATAAACACTCCATGCTCAAACTAAACCCATTTCGATTAGATACCCTCGACTTAGGATTCATCAATCATCACAGTACTGTTTTGCGCTTAGGTTAAATCCATCCCATTTTAACTAACCACCCAACTAGTAGGCATGGTGGCAAGTCCTAGGAGCAGCGGAAGAACTGTAACTGTAAGGCGGGGTCGCGGCTTACCGAGTCTTTGAGAACGAGGCGGGTGCGGCGCATGAATTGCTCCCGCATCTGCTTGCGGCGGCGGTTAGGGAGGTTGTCCCGCGGGATGGCGAAGCGCTCGCGATGCGGCACGCTTTCCCCGATCTCGTGCATCTCCCCGTCCACCGTCCACCACTCCGACTTCTTCGTACCAACCCCCGCGGCGCGGCCGAGGCCCGGCGGTGGCGGCTTGGACCAACCGGTGCTGCCGGTTACGAAGCCCCCCCGGCGGTGCGCCCACCGCCGCTGCGTGTATGCGCAACGCAACATCCTCTCGCTGCCCCCGGAATGCAGGCCAGGCTCCGGCGGCCGACGTTCCCTGGCGCGCGGTCTCTCGGGCGCGACAAGATCAGGCGGGGAGGCGCAGCACACAGCAGGGATGTGGGCGGGCGGAGGGAAGCTGGTGTCCGCCGTCGGATGGAGAAGGGTTTAGACTGTCTCCAACAACCCTCCCTTTCTCACATCCATCGACTCCATATTTCAAATTTTACTATATAAACAGTACAATACGATATAAAATATTATCTATGTTCTCAAATATTTATCATTTACGACAAATAAAAAAAGAATGAAAAAAATAATATTTTATACTTTATAATGTATACACAATCTGAAGGAGACAGCTTGGAGATGGCAGTGGCTAGTGGATCAAGATATCCAGTGGACACATAGCGTGAGTCATACCTATTAGAGAGAAAAAAATATCTCAATACCAAATATGTGAGTACCTAAACCCATTACTCATCGTAGATACAAAATTACCTCATATTCATACCACCACGAGTAGCGGATACCTATCGGGTCCATACCCACCAACACTTCATCATAAAAATAAGTTCCAAGTATAAAACATTAAAGTTTCATATCTAATCAATAATAAAAATACTAAAATAATATATTGTATTTGTGTCCAACATGACAAATTCATCGAACCTAACAAAATTTTATCGTCAGCTCATCAACATTCAACATTAAATGGTAGCATCACACCATCAGATCAAAAAATATAGCACCCGTAGCCTAAAAAAAGTTCTCAACAACATACAATACTAGGATAGTCATCTAATAGTTCAGTACATAATAATTAATAATTAATTATTTAAGGCGTGTAAACTACTGGAGCTTAAGAGCTTATTAAGAGTATCCTTCATTTTTTTATGTTTCAGTTTTATATGAAACATTTATGATAATTCCAACACACATACTATAGGTTAGTGAGTTTTCCATCAAATAACGAGTATGAGACAAAAAAAAGAACATACACGTGCCCAATATACCCTATATATGGGTACAATATTGTCGGCGTTTCGAGACCGGGGGGTCCCTGAACCGACGAGTGAAATGTCGCCGCGTGCCCCAGCCCAGATGGGTCGGCGCGAGACGGAGCGCGAAGGGGGGAAGGAGACGGGCGTGAGAGGTGGAAATCCCGCGGCCTTCGTGTTTGTCCCGCGCCCAGGTCGGGTGCGCTTGCAGTAGGGGGTTACAAGCGTCCACGCGGGGGGGGAGCGAGCGGCCTCACGCGAGCGCCTGTCCCGTCCTCTTCCCCGCGCGACCAACCCTCTGTAAGAGGGCCCTGGTCCTTCCTTTTATAGGCGCAAGGAGAGAATCCAGGTGTACAATGGGGGTGTAGCAAAGTGCTAACGTGTCTAGCGGAGGAGAGCTAGCGCCCTAAGTACATGCCATCGTGGCAGCCGGAGAGGTTTTGGCACCCGGTTCGTGTGGTGTCATGGCCGTCGGAGGAGCGCTGGAGCCTGGCAGAAGGACAGCTGTCGGGGCTGTCGAGTCCTTGCTGACGTCCTCTTGCTTCCGTAAGGGGGGCTGAGAGCCGCCGCCGTCATAGAGCGTGCGGGGCGCCATCATTGCTTGTCTGGCAGAGCGAGCCAGACGGGACGTCAGTCTTGTTTCCCGTAGCCTGAGTCAACTTGGGGTAGGGTAATGATGGCGCCTGCTGTTGACGTGGTCGGTCTGTGCCCTAGGTTGGGCGATGTGGAGGCTCCTCCGAGGTCGAGGTCGAGTTTGTCTTCCGAGGCCGAGGTCGAGTCCGAGCCCCTGGGTCGGGCGAGGCGAAGACCGTCGGCTGAGGCCAGGGCTGAGTCCGAGCCCTGGGGTCGGGCGAAGCGGAGTTCGTTGTCTTCAGGGGCTGAGCCCGAATCCGAGCCCTGGGTCGGGCGGAGCGGAGTTCGTCGTCTTCCGGGGCTGAGCCCGAGTCCGAGCCCTGGGTCGGATGGAGCGGAGTTCGCCGTCTTCCAGGGCTGAGCCCGAGTCCGAGCCCTGGGTCGGGCGGAGCGGAGTTCGCTGTCTTCTGGGGTTGAGCCCGAGTCCGAGCCCTGGGTCGGGCGAAGCGGAGTTTCCTATGGTGCCTGAGGCCGGGCCTGACTGTCTGTCAGCCTCACTCTGTCGAGTGGCACAGCAGTCGGAGCGGCGCAGACGGCGCTATCCTTCTATCAGGCCGGTCAGTGGAGCGGCGAAGTGACTGCGGTCACTTCGGCTCTGTCGACTGGAGGACGTCTGTCAGGATCAAGGTGCCAGGCAACCTTTGCATTAAATGCCCCTGCGATTTGGTCGGTTGGTGTGGCGATTTGGCCAGGGTTGCTTCTTGGCGAAGACTGGGCCTCGGGCGAGCCGGAAGTATGTTCGTCGCTAGAGGGGGGCCTCGGGCGAGACGTAGATCCTCCGGGGTCGGCTGCCCTTGCCCGAGGCTGGGCTCGGGCGAAGCGTGATCGAGTCCCTCGAATGGACTGATCCTTGACTTAGTCGTACCCATCAGGCCTTTGCAGCTTTGTGCTGATGGGGGTTACCAGTTGAGAATTAGGAGCCTTGAGGGTACCCCTAATTATGGTCCCCGACAGTAGCCCCCGAGCCTCGAAGGGAGTGTTAATACTCGCTTGGAGGCTTTCGTCGCACTTTTTTGCAAGGGGACCAGCCTTTCTTGGTTGCGTTTTGATCCGGTGGGTGCGCGCGAGCGCACCCGCCGGGTGTAGCCCCCGATGCCTCGGAGGAGTGGTTTGACTTCTCCGAGATCTTAATGCCTCGCGCAATGCTTTGGCTGGTCTGGTTGTTCCCTCATGCGAGCTGGCCGTAGCCCGGGTGCACGGTCGGGTCCTAAGTTCTCGGGCTGGTATGTTGACGCTGTCAACGGTTTGGCCGGAGCCGGGTTTGCGAGAGCAGCCCCCGAGCCTCCGCACAGGGCGAGAGGACGGTCAAGGACAGACTCGACTTTTTTACATACGCCCCTGCGTCGCCTTTTCGCAAGGAGGAGGGGGAAAAGCGCCATGTTGCCCTCGGAGGGCGCCGAACATGGTGTCTCCGGTGAGCTGCTGGCTGGTAATCCGAGTGGACGCCCGTGCCCCATTTGTTAGGGGTCGGCTAGAGGCCCGGAGGCGCTCTCAAAAGTACATGCGGGTGATCTGCCGGACCCGGTCCCCTGTCGATGGGGTCCGAGGGCTCGATGCCTCCCTCTGATGGGATTCCGTTACAAGATCGTTCCCGCTGGTCTCAGAAATGTCCTAGGGTACCTCGGGAGCGTAGCCCGAGCCTTGGTTATGTATCGAACATACCTAGGGTCATCCCTCGCTCTATGTCTGAGGCGGTTGTGAACCCTTCGAGGGCCAGCCTACGAACCCCTGATCAGTAGTGGGCGCGGAGCCCGAGTAGCCTGAGGCGGCCATTGAACCCTTCCGAGGGGCCGGCCTTCGAACCTCTGACCAGTAGTGGGCGCGGAGCCCGAGTAGCCTGAGGCGGCCGTTGAACCCTTCCGAGGGGCCGGCCTTCGAACCTCTGACCAGTAGTGGGTGTGGAGCCCACGCGCTCTGAGGCGGCTGTTAAACCCCTCCGAGGGGCCAGCCTTTGAACCTCTGATCAGTAGGGAGGCTCGGAGCCTGTTTCCTTCACGGAGAAGGATCCTTTTCGGGGTATCCCCCTTTCCCGGTCCCTGTTGTAAGAGAGAGAAAGAGGAAAAGGAAAAGGATACGAAATCGATTGACATGGCGTACCTCTTTGGACGCGGTCATTATGGCGAAGGCGAAACGTCGCTCGCTTCCCCTGCCAGAGGCGCCGCCTGTCCTGCCGCGGAGTTAATGCGACGGGGCGAGTAGTTCGCGGGGCGGCCGTTGCGCGTGCGCGAGCCGTTCGAGGAACGAAACACGGGCGCACCGTCTTCACGCCGTGAGAGAGGGTTCTCTCACTGCCCCAGGATGGGACGTAAGCTTGGCTGACGACGTGACCGCTGCTCCCGCCCGCCTGCCACCGCCATTACTGCCGGCCCATTTTTGGTCGTATTGACCGTCGCGCCTGGCTGGCACTGCTGGGTCGTACGCAGGGTTGCCTCGAGTCGCGGTACTGGTTCCGCAGTCGAGGAGGTGTGGCAGTGGTGCGAGCGGCGGTGCAGTTGCTTGCACGTAGCGACCGGCGCGCCGGTTGCATGACGCGTGGGCGTGGGCCCCCATGCTGGGTGCGTTGGAAGTCAGAGGGGCACGCCCACTTGGCGCGGTTGCATGCCGCCTGCATGGCTGCCCGCCCTTTCGCCCGCTGGTCTGGGCGAAAGCGGAGGAATGCTCGTAACCGCCGGGCGATTGCATGCACCGCGCGCGGCGGTTTGGCTTCTTCTGCTCTGGGCCAGCTTGCATGACGCGTGGGACCCAGCCCCCGCGCCGTAGGGGGAGGACCTTGGAGCGCGTTGGAGAAGACTCAGGCCACGATGGCTGGGGACGCAAGTAGGGAGAGTCGCCTTTAAAAGGAGGGTGACCCCCTTGAAAGGCGACCATGTCTTCGCGCTCCCTTATGCATCGTGTCTTTCCACCTTCCGAGCCCCCGGATGGGGGACACCCGCAATCCTTCCGCCTTGTCGTTGGAGGAACGCGACTCCGTGGGAGTTGGTACCTTTCAGCCATCGTTCGGCTTCAAGGATTTTCATCAGGCAGCCCGGCTGCACCCCTTCGCCGGCGGTCACCCGAGACGGTGACCACCAGCCCCTGGATGGGGAGAAGCAAGCCGGGCTGCGATCTTGGTCCCGCCCTCAGCTTCAAGGATGTTCATCATCCTCGCTGGGGCGGGGGCCGGGCTGAGCCGGAGCTCTACCTCCCATGCGGGTTCGTGGGTCAGCCTCTCCCTCATCATTCAAGGGAGAGGGCGCTCACCGGCCTAGTGGGAGGATCGGACTCCGATAACGCGGGGCCGATCGACGACGAGCGTCGTCAGCTTCAGCGCGTTGGGCTCGCTGGCTCAGCTGGCTCTGGCTCGGCTCCCGGTGCCCCCTCTCCTCGCGAGGGCAGTTGTCGCGCCGTGCGCACCGGAGGACCGCCCAAGACGTCGCGCGCTGCTAGGACGACGTTCGTGTTCTGGGGCTGTCCTGCCTTTGAACCGATACGACGCCTCCACGCGGAGGTCGGTGCCCCACTCGTTCGGGAGGATCTGAGTGGGGATCTGTCGGAGGGCTGACGGCTCCTGTCGTCGGTGCCGAGGTGGGGGCGGCTCGAGAAGTCCTCGTCGCCGACGGGATCACCGCCACCATCCGTGCTTCGGGCCTCCGGCTCTTTGTACTTGTCCTCGCCCCTCGAGCGTCGGCGTGGGCGAGGGCAAGGTTGCAGCGGCGTCCGCCCTGAGGCCATCGCTGCTGCAGTTCGGCCACCCGTAGAGGGGGTCGTTGTCGCCGCTGCTGGAGCGGGCGACGGTGAGCCGTCCGTCGGCCTTCTATTGCTCCGCAGGTCCCCCCATCGGGTGGGGTTGTTCGTACCTGCGGAGGTGGAACCGGGGTTCCGTTTGTAATGGCACCTTGAATGCCGGTCTTTTGTTCATTGTGGCTGTCGGGGCCTGAACGTGTATGTATTTTTGGCGCGGAGCCGTGTTTTTTCCTCATTTTTGAGCACTAAGACTCGCCTGTCGGTTGTCTGAACCGCTTCACCAAGCGTGAGTCGCCCCGTGCAAAGGTGACGAGTGAGGTATCTGTATCCCGGAGGCGTAGGAGTCCCTCGGCTCGGTTGGCCTTGCTGTCCGAGGCTTCTCTAGCTTAGTTAAAGGGACCCATCGACCGCTCTTCGATGAGCCGAAGCCAGGGGTAGCGGTGTCAGCACGGACAGAGGCAGAGTTGGCTCGAAAAGAAGACTTGGTCGGCCGGAGCCTGGCCGGGTCGTCCGTTAGCGGGACCGACGCCGGAGTTGATCTGCCGAGGCCTCGGGCCGGGCTGATGTCTTCGGGGGACAGCCGGCCGAGGCCTCGGGGTGACCAGCCGAGCCGCCTGCTCGAGCCGGATTCTTGGAGAAGACCATGGCGGCGATGGCCCGGGCGTGATGATGACGTCGTCCTTCAGAGTGGAGATCCTCGGACCGCGTCGCCGTCCGAGGCAAGGTCGGACCTCGCCGAAGGTGTAGTCGACGCCGAGGGTGCTGCTGCTCCCTTCAACTATCGAGATCCGAGCCTGCAGGATCGGATTATCTTGTAGCGTGTGTTTTCTGCGGCCGCCGAGGCCCAAACACGCCATCGTCGTGTTGTAAAGTTGCGCTTCTTTTCCTCTTGTTTCGAGTATCTGGACTTTTTCGTCGGTAACAGAATTGTTTGTGCGAGCGAGAGTTGCTTTTCACGGAAGGTGATGAGTGAGGTATCCGTATCCCGGAGGCATAGGAATCCCTCGGCTCGGTCGGCCTTGCCGCTTACGCGCACTCTTGCCCGTCCATAGGTTTCTGTCACCGACGCAGTCGAGAAGGCCTGAAGAATCGCTTCGGCAGAGGGGCTTTCGGGCGTGAAGACTTGTTCAGTCCGCGGAATCACTTATCCGAACGTGAGTTACTTATCGCAGAAGGTGATGAGTGAGGTATCCGTATCCCAGAGGCGTAGGAGTCCCTCGGCTCGGTCAGCCTTGGCTGCTTACGTGTACTCCGTCGTTTTCAGGATCCACTTTCGAAGTAGTCGAAAAGCGCGAAAGACATTCTGGCAGAAAGGATCTTTTTTCGAGGAAAATTTCACGCAGAGGGGGTTCCCCCCTTTTAGCCCCCGAGGGAGGGTCGGGCTTTGCCGAGGCAAGGTCGACCCTTCCTTGATGACTAAACTTTGCGTGGGAACGAGGTATGCGAACAACTTGAAAGCATCTTAAGGGTAGAAGCGACGTAGCTGTTGGATGTTCCAAGCGTTGCTGTAGACCTCGCCTTGACTGTTGGCCAGCTTGTACGTTCCGGGCTTCAGAACTTTGGCGATGACGAACGACCCTTCCCAGGGAGGCATGAACTTGTGCCGCCCTCGGGCGTCTTGTCGCAGCTGAAGCACCAGGTCGCCCACCTGGAGGTCTCGGGACCGGACCTCTCGGGCGTGGTAGCGTCGCAGGGACTACTGGTACCGCGCCGAGTGTAGCAAGGCCATGTCCCGAGCCTCTTCCAGCTGGTCCAGCGAGTCTTCTTGATTAGCTTGGTTGCTTTGGTCGGCGTAGGCCCTCGTCCTCGGGGAACCGTATTCTAAGTCTGTGGGCAAGATAGCCTCGGCCCCATAGACTAGAAAGAACGGCGTGAAGCCCGTGGCTCGGCTCGGCGTTGTCCTCAGACTCCAGACCACCGAGGGGAGTTCCTTCATCCACCGCTTGCCGAACTTGTTGAGGTCGTTGTAGATCCGAGGCTTGAGTCCTTGTAGAATCATGCCGTTGGCACGCTCTACTTGCCCATTCGTCATGGGGTGAGCCACGGCGACCCAGTCCACCCGGATGTGGTGATCCTCGCAGAAGTCCAGGAACTTTCTGTCGGTGAACTGGGTGCCGTTGTCGGTGATGATGGAGTTCGGGACCCCAAAGCGATGGATGATGTTGGTGAAGAACGCCACCGCCTGTTCGGACCTGATGTTGTTTAGGGGTCGGACCTCGATCCACTTGGAGAATTTGTCGATGGCGACCAACAGGTGCGTGTAGCCCCCGGGTGCCTTCTGCAAGGGGCCGACGAGGTCCATACCCCACACAGCAAAAGGCCAGGTGATGGGTATCGTCTGCAGAGCCTGAGCGGGCAGGTGGGTCTGCCTTGCGTAGAACTGACACCCTTCGCAGGTGCGGACAATTCTAGTGGCGTCGGCCACCGCCGTCGGCTAGTAGAAACCTTGTCGGAAGGCATTTCCAACAAGGGCTCGAGGTGCTGTGTGATGGCCGCAAGCCCCCGAGTGTATCTCTTATAGGAG
This sequence comes from Zea mays, assembly GCF_902167145.1. NCBI lineage: Eukaryota > Viridiplantae > Streptophyta > Magnoliopsida > Poales > Poaceae > Zea > Zea mays. The sequence continues at coordinate 163,931,044 of NC_050100.1, read as the reverse complement.
CTCCTGACCTTCGGCGATGGAAATGCATCGCTGGAGGATGCCTGAGGGGCTGCGGTGGTAGAGCTCCTTCCCATCTCCCAGCAAGACGAACGACTTGGCGCGCCGCGCCAACCGCCGAGCTTCGGCTCGGTCGAGGGGTAGCTCTCCTCGGTGGAGATATTGCAGGTACGGGGTCTGCCAGTTTTGATTAGGCGCGACCTCGCTTCGCTCCTCCTCGATGCGCAGTGCCTCACCCTCGGGGGCCGAGGGTGCCTCGGGCCGAACCGAGGGTGCCTCGGGCCGAACCGAGGGTGCCTCGGGCCGAGCCGAGGGTGCCTCGGACTGGGCCGAGGGTGCCTCGGGCTCGAGCGCGTCGTCGGTCTTGACGGAGGGTTGATGCAGGTCTCGGGAGAAACGTCCGGGGGAACCGTTGTTCGCCCCGAGGCTATTTTAGCCAGCTCGTCCGCAATCTCGTTGTAGCGTCGGGCGATGTGGTTGAGCTCGAGCCCGTAGAACTTGTCTTCCAGGCGCCGAACCTCATCGCAGTAGGCTTCCATCTTCGGGTCGCGGTAGTGGGAGTTCTTCATGACTTGGTCGATGACGAGTTGCGAGTCACCGCGAGCGTCGAGGCGTCGGACCCCTAGCTCGATGGCGATGCGCAACCCGTTGACCAGAGCCTCATACTCAGCCACATTGTTGGACGCCGGGAAGTGGAGGCGTAACACGTAGCGTAGGTGCTTTCCGAGGGGCGAGATGAAGAGCAGGCCCGCGCCTGCTCCTGTCTTCATCAGCGACCCATCGAAAAACATAGTCCAAAGTTCCGGCTGGATCGGAACTGTTGGGAGCTGGGTGTCGACCCATTCAGCCACGAAGTCCGCCAAGACCTGGGACTTGATGGCCTTCCGAGGGGCGAACGAGATCGCTTTGCCCATGATTTCCACCGCCCACTTTGCAATTCTACCCGAGGCCTCACGGCACTGGATGATCTCCCCCAGGGGGAGGATGACACCACAGTTACCGGATGAGACTCGAAGTAGTGTCGCAACTTCCGTCGCGTCAGGATCACCGCGTAGAGCAGCTTCTGAACTTGTGGGTAGCGGATCTTGGTCTCGGAAAGTACCTCGCTGATGAAGTAGACTGGCCTCTGGACGGGCAATGCATGCCCCTCTTCTCGTCTCTCAACCACAATCGCGGCGCTAACCACCTAAGTGGTCGCGGCGACGTAGATCAAGAGGGCTTCTCCGGCAGCGGGGGGCACCAAGATGGGCGCGTTCGTGAGGAGCGCCTTCAGGTTCCCGAGGGCTTCCTCGGCCTCAGGGGTCCAAGTGAAGCACTCGACCTTCCTTAAGAGGCGGTACAGAGGCAGGCCTCTTTCGCCGAGGCGCGAGATGAAGCGACTCAGAGCCGCAAGGCATCCCATGACTCTCTGTACGCCTTTCAAGTCCTTGATGGGCCCCATGCTGGCGATGGCCGCGATCTTCTCCGGGTTGGCCTCGATGCCCCGCTCGGAGACGATGAACCCCAAGAGCATGCCTCGGGGTACCCCAAAGACACACTTCTCGGGATTAAGCTTCACGCCTTTCGCCTTGAGACATCGGAATGTCACTTCAAGGTCGGAAAGGAGGTCGGAGGCTTTCCTCGTCTTGACTACGATGTCATCGACGTAGGCCTCGACCGTCCGGCCAATGTGTTCGCCGAACACATGGTTCATGCACCGCTGGTACGTCGCACCCGCATTCCTCAAGCCGAACGACATGGTGACATAGCAGTACATGCCGAAGGGTGTGATGAAAGAAGTCGCGAGCTGGTCGGACTCTTTCATCCTGATTTGGTGATACCCTGAGTAGGCTTCGAGGAAAGACAGGGTTTTGCACCCAGCAGTGGAATCCACGATTTGGTCGATGCGAGGCAGAGGGTAGGGAACCTTCGGACATGCTTTGTTTAGACCAGTGTAGTCTACACACATCCGCCATTTCCCTCCTTTCTTTCTCACAAGCACAGGGTTGGCAAGCCATTCAGGATGGAATACCTCTTTGATGAACCCTGCCGCCATTAGCTTGTGGATCTCCTCGCCTATGGCTCTGCGCTTTTCTTCGTCGAATCGGCGCAGAGGCTGCTTCACGGGTCGGGCTCCAGCTCGGATATCCAGCGAGTGCTCGGCGACATCCCTCGGTATGTCGGGCATGTCCGAGGGACTCCACGCAAAAACGTCGGCGTTTGCGCGGAGAAAGTCGACGATCACTGCTTCCTATTTGGGACCAAGCTCGGAGCCGATCCGGATCTGCTTGGAGGCGTCGCTGCTGGGGTCGAGGGGGACGGACTTAACCGTCTCCGCTGGCTCGAAGTTGCCGGCGTGGCGCTTCACGTCTGGCACCTCCTTAGAGAGGCTCTCCAGGTCGGCGATGAGGGCCTCGGATTCGGCGAGGGCCTCGGCATACTCCACGCACTCCACGTCGCATTCGAACGCGTGTCGGTACGTGGGGCCGACGGTGATGACCCCGTTGGGGGCCTGGCATCTTGAGCTTGAGGTAGGTGTAGTTGGGGACGACCATGAACTTCGCGTAGCATGGCCTCCCCAATACTGTGTGGTAGGTTCCTCGGAACCCGACCACCTCAAACGTGAGGGTCTCCCTTCGGAAGTTGGAGGGTGTTCCGAAGCAGACGAGAAGGTCGAGTTGTCCGAGGGGCTGGACGCGCTTCCCGGGGATGATCCCGTGGAAAGGCACAGCGCCTGCCCGGACCGAGGACAGATCAACACGCAGGAGCCCAAGGGTCTCGGCGTAGATGATGTTGAGGTTGCTGCCTCCATCCATGAGGACCTTGGTGAGCCTGACGTCGCCGATGACGGGGTCGACAACGAGCGGGTATTTCCCCGGGCTCGGCACGTGGTCGGGGTGGTCGGCTTGGTCGAAGGTGATGGGCTTGTTGGACCAGTCTAGGTAGATTGGTGCCGCCACCTTTACCGAACAGACCTCCCGACGCTCTTGCTTGCGGTGCCGAGCCGAGGCGTTCGCCGCTTGCCCACCGTAGATCATGAAGCAGTCGCGGACCTCGGGGAACTCTCCTGTCTGGTGATCTTCCTTCTTGTCGTCGTCGCGAGCCCTGCCACCCTCCGCGGGTGGCCCGGCCCTGTGGAAGTGGCGCTGAAGCATAGCGCACTCCTCAAGGGTGTGTTTGACGGGCCCCTGATGATAGGGGCACGGCTCCTTGAGCATCTTGTCGAAGAGGTTGGCACCTCCGGGGGGTTTCCGAGGGTTCTTGTACTCGGCGGCGGCGACAAGGTCCGCATCGGCGGCGTCGCGTTTCGCTTGCGACTTCTTCTTGCCTTTCTTCTTGGCGCCGCGCTGAGTTGACGCCTCGAGGGCATCTTCCGGTGGGCGGCCCTGGGGCTGCTTGTCCTTCCGGAAGATAGCCTCGCCCGCCTCCTGGCCAGAGGCGAACTTGGTGGCGATGTCCATCAGCTCGCTCGCCCTGGTGGGGGTATTGCGACCCAGCTTGCTCACCAGGTCGCGACAAGTGGTGCCGGCGAGGAACGCGCCGATGACATCTGAATCGGTGATGTTGGGCAGCTCGGTGCGCTGCTTCGAGAATCCCCGGATGTAGTCCCGGAGAGACTCTCCCGGCTGCTGTCGGCAGCTTCGGAGGTCCCAGGAGTTTCCAGGGCGCACGTACATGCCCTAGAAATTGCTGGCGAAGGCTTGGACCAGGTCGTCCCAGTTGGAGATCTACCTCGGAGGCAGGTGCTCCAACCAGGCGCGAGCAGTGTTGGAGAGGAACAGGGGGAGGTTGCGGATGATGAGGTTGTCATCGTCCGTTCCACCCAGTTGGCAGGCCAGCCGGTAGTCCGCGAGCCACAGTTCCGGTCTCGTCTCCCCCGAGTACTTTGTGATAGTAGTCGGGGGGTCGGAACCGGGTCGGGAACGGCGCCCGTCGTATAGCACGGCTGAAAGCCTGCGGACCAGGTGGTTCGGGCGAGGGACTCCGATCCTCCCCGCTGTCGTAGCGTCCCCCACGCCTGGGGTGGTAGCCTCGGCGCACCGTCTCATCGAGGTGGGCTCGACGGTCGCGGTGATGGTGCTCGTTGCCGAGGCGACCCGGGGCCGCAGGCGCTGTGTTGCGCGTGCGCCCGGTGTGGACCGAGGCTTCCCGCATGAATCGGGAAGTCGCGACGCGATGTTCCGAGGGGTAACCCTGCCTTCGGGAGGCGGAGCTTTCGGCCCGTCGGACCGCGGCGCCCTCCAGGAGATTCTTGAGCTCTCCCTGGATTCGCCGTCCCTCGGTGGTTGATGGCTCCGGCATCGCGCGGAGAAGCATTGCTGCTGCAGCCAGGTTCTCGCCGACTCCACTGGAAGCGGGTGGCGGCCTCACCCTGACATCGTCGGCGATGCGATGCTGGAAGCCCTGGGGTAGATGACGCATTTCTCCAGCCGGAGGTTGGCCCGCCCATTCCTGTCCGATGTCCCGACGGATCGGCTCAAGTGTTCCTGCTCCCTCGTCGAGCCTGGCCTGCACCCCGCGGATTTGCTCGAGCTGTGGGTCATGACCCCCTACCAGAACGGGGACCACAGCTAGCTCCCGTAGGATGTCAACGCGAGGCACAGGCCTAGGGAGATCACCGTTCTCCGGCATATCAAGATGGTTGCCTTCAGAGGGACCCCCTAGATCGACGTGGAAACATTCACGACTTGGGCCGCAGTCCTCGTCGCCGAGGCTCAGGCTACCGTTGGAACAGTCGGAAAGGCAGTAGTCGCGTGCGGTCATGAAGTCCCGCATGGCACTGGGGTTACCAAGTCCGGAGAAATCCCAACAGAAGTCGGGCACGTCATCTTCCTCGGACCCCGTGGGCCCGTAGGTCGAGACGTCCGTCAGTCGGTCCCAGGGTGACCGCATACGATACCCCAGAGGGTTTGGACTCACCTCTACGAGAGCGTCTGCCAAAGCGAAGTCGCTTGGCGGGTCGAGGCCGAATCCAAAAGGCGTGAGATGGGAATCGGTGGGTACCTCTTGGTCGACGGGCGGTGACACAGTCACGTCAGTGACTGACTGCACCGTCGTCTCAGGTACAAGGGTGACGCCTAGTAAGCCCTTCGCGAGCGTACTGGCATCGTCCGTTTGCTTGGGATTGGCGTGTTGCGGGGAGACGACGCTCGTCTTCGTCTTAGACATGAGGTCGATGCCCGACGTGCCCCCCGTTGGGGCACCGGCGCCGTCGACTCGCTCGACAGCCGACGAGGCGCTGCCTCCTGCTTGACCTTGGTTGTCCCGCCTCCTCCTCCGTCGGCGGGGGACAGGGCGGGGTGAGCTCGAATGTTGTTCTTCCACCGCGCGGGGAAGACGTCGTCGATTCCGCCGCCGGCGAGCGGGCTGTCGGCCGCCATTGTCGTTGTCGCACGGCGGGGGAAGGAGTATCATGTCGTAGCTGCCGTCGAGGGACATGAACTCGAGACTCCCGCAACGGAGCACCGTCCCGGGCTGGAAAGGTTGCTGAAGACTGCCCATCTGGAGCTTGACAGGAAGCTGTTCGTCAACACGCAGCAGGCCCTACCTGGTGCGCCAACTGTCAGCGTTTCGAGACCGGGGGGTCCCTGGACCGACGAGTGAAATGTCGCCGCGTGCCCCAGCCCAGATGGGTCGGCGCGAGACGGAGCGCGAAGGGGGGGGGGAAGGAGACGGGCGTGAGAGGTGGAAATCACGCGGCCTTCGTGTTTGTCCCGCGCCCAGGTCGGGTGCGCTTGCAGTAGGGGGTTACAAGCGTCCACGCGGGAGGGGGAGCGAGCGGCCTCACGCGAGCACCTGTCCCGTCCTCTTCCCCGCGCGGCCAACCCTCTGTAAGAGGGCCCTGGTCCTTCCTTTTATAGGCGCAAGGAGAGGATCCAGGTGTACAATGGGGGTGTAGCAAAGTGCTAATTTGTCTAGCGGAGGAGAGCTAGCGCCCTAAGTACATGCCATCGTGGCAGCCGGAGAGGTTTTGGCACCCGGTTCGTGTGGTGTCGTGGCCGTCGGAGGAGCGCTGGAGCCTGGCGGAAGGACAGCTGTCGGGGCTGTCGAGTCCTTGCTGACGTCCTCTTGCTTCCGTAAGGGGGCTGAGAGCCGCCGTCGTCATAGAGCGTGCGGGGCGCCATCATTGCTTGTCTGGCGGAGCGAGCCAGACGGGACGCCGGTCTTGTTTCCCGTAGCCTGAGTCAGCTTGGGGTAGGGTAATGATGGCGCCTGCTGTTGACGTGGTCGGTCCGTGCCCTAGGTTGGGCGATGTGGAGGCTCCTCCGAGGTCAATGTCAAGTCTGTCTTCAGAGGCCGAGGTCGAGTCCGAGCCCCTGGGTCGGGCGAGGCGGAGACCGTCGACTGAGGCCAGGGCTGAGTCCGAGCCCTGGGGTCGGGCGAAGCAGAGTTCGTTGTCTTCAGGGGCTGAGCCCGAGTCCGAGCCCTGGGTCGGGCGGAGCGGAGTTCGCCGTCTTCCGGGGCTGAGCCCGAGTCCGAGCCCTGGGTCGGGCGGAGCGGAGTTCGCCGTCTTCCGGGGCTGAGCCCGAGTCCGAGCCCTGGGTCGGGCGGAGCGGAGTTCGCCGTCTTCCGGGGCTGAGCCCGAGTCCGAGCCCTGGGTCGGGCGAAGCGGAGTTTTCCTATGGTGCCTGAGGCCGGGCCTGACTGCCTGTCAGCCTCACTCTGTCGAGTGGCACAGCAGTCGGAGCGGCGTAGGCGGCGCTGTCCTTCTGTCAGGCCGGTCAGTGGAGCGGCGAAGTGACTGCGGTCACTTCGGCTCTGTCGACTGGAGGACGTGCGTCAGGATCAAGGTGTCAGGCCACCTTTGCATTAAATGCCCCTGCGATTTGGTCGGTTGGTGTGGCGATTTGGCCAGGGTTGCTTCTTGGCGAAGACTGGGCCTCAGGCGAGCCGGAAGTATGTTCGTCGCTGGAGGGGGGCCTCGGGCGAGACGTAGATCCTCCGGGGTCGGCTGCCCTTGCCCGAGGCTGGGCTCGGGCGAGGCGTGATCGAGTCCCTCGAATGGACTGATCCTTGACTTAGTCGTACCCATCAGGCCTTTGCAGCTTTGTGCTGATGGGGGTTACCAGCTGAGAATTAGGAGCCTTGAGGGTACCCCTAATTATTGTCCCCGACAATATACCCTATATATGGGTACAATAAAGTGTAAAAATAAAATGGTCGTGTGCATCAAAATTTGTCATACTTATGTCTTAATAAGGTTTTTATCCATCGGTATTGGGTATCCATTGTCATCTCTATTTAGGTGTGGGTTTAAATTATTCCATCTACGTGCGAAACATGCCCCACGTACTCATTTTAGCCATGCTGCATTGTTCATCTTACAACAAATAGTGGATAAAAGGCATGCAAAATAAGCGCTCGATGAGATGGTACCCTATTTTACGACTTTTCTCTCTCCTCTATGAGTGTGAGTAGAGATGGCAGTGCGGAATTCTCCGTCGGGTTTTAGCTCCTCGTCCCCGTCCCCGCGACAAAAATGTTTCCCGACGGGGATCCTCACGAACGCTTGCGCGGGACATTTCTTCCCATCCCTGTTACCCGCGGGGATAAATCCTCATCAGGGATCCCCGTCCCCACTTAAATTATAATCATATCGTACTTCATTTGTTATTAATGTAAAATATTATCACTTATACACATTGTTAAATGTAAAAATCATTATGTGTACATTAAAATGAACGCATTTGTATAACGGGTGATCTCTTAGCAAGTTAATTATTTATTTTTATTATTGCTGGGACCAAGTCTCACACATATGATGAATCATGGTACAGAAACGAATGTCACATCTTTACTATACAATATGAGTTATGTACAAAATAAATAAATAATTACATCATAAGTGACAACGATCCAGCAACCCAAAGTTGACTCGGAGACGACGACCTAGACCTCTCACGAACTCATCACAACATCCTCCATGCGCCTCATCCTGCCGTTGCTGTTCTTGACCTGTGTGGGTGTGAGATAGCAAGAGTGAGCTCACATACGTTCATCGCTCAATAAGTTGTGGGGAATCTCTACTACTCCTTAAGTGTGTAGTGTAGGCGTCCACATTCCCAGTGGTGCACGGTTCTGCCGTCTTCCCACCGCGCGTCCGCGTTCGCAGCTCCCGTCATCGTAATCCGCGCCTCCACCGCCACAATCCACGCCCGCAATCTCCTGCCCCCCCCCCCCGCTCTCCAGCCCCTGCCCGCTGCGCGCACTGAAAGGGAATTAGGCTTACACCTATTTCCTAATCGATTTTGGTGGTTGAATTGCCCAACACAAATAATTGGACTAACTAGTTTGCTCTAGTCTATAAGTTATACAGGTGCCAAAGGTTCACACTAAGCCAATAAAAAGACCAAGAAAAGGGTTCAACAAAGAGAGCAAGGGATAACCGAAGGCTGCCCTGGTCTGGCGCACCGGACTGTCCGGTGTGCCACCGGACAGTGTCCGGTGCACCAGGGAACTCGACACCCAACTCTTCACCTTCGGGAATTTTCAGAGGGCTCCGCTATAATTCACCGGACTGTCCGGTGCACCACCGGACAGTGTCCGGTGCCCCAGAGGAGAGCGACTCTGAACTCGCCAGCTTCGGGAATCCGCTCCGCTATAATTCACCGGACATGTCCGGTGCACACCGGACTGTCCGGTGAGCCAGCGGAGCAACAGCTACTTCGCGCCAACGGTCGACTGCAACGCATTAAATGCGCACCTGCGCGCGCAGAGGAGCAGTGCACGCGCGGGTGGCACACCGGACAGTCTACAGGACTTGTCCGGTGCGCCACCGGACAGCCAGGCGGGCCCACAAGTCAGAGCTCCAATGGTCGAAACCCAGCGGCCAGGTGACGTGGTTGGCGCACCGGACACTGTCCGGTGCGTCATGCGACAGCAACCTCCACCAAACGGCTAGTTTGGTGGTTGGGGTTATAAATACCCCCAACCACCCCACATTCAAGTCATCCAAGTTTCCACCTTCCAACTACTTACAAGAGCTCTAGCATTCAATTCTAGACACACCCAAGTGATCAAATCCTCTCCCAATTCCACACAAAGCATTAGTGATTAGTGAGAGAGATTTGTTGTGTTCTTTTGAGCTCTTGCGCATTGCTTCTTTCTTTCATTCTTTCTTGCGAACAACTCAATTGTAACCGAGGCAAGAGACACCAATTGTGTGGTGGTCCTTGCGGGGAAGATTGTTCCCGTTTGATTGAGAAGAAGAAGCTCACTCGGTCCGAGGGACCGTTTGAGAGAGGGAAAGGGTTGAAAGAGACTCGGTCTTTGTGACCACCTCAACGGGGAGTAGGTTTGCGAGAACCGAACCTCGGTAAAACAAATCCGCGTGTCACACTCTTTATTCGCTTGCGATTTGTTTTGCGCCCTCTCTCTCGGACTCGTTTCTATTTCTAACGCTAACCCGGCTTGTAGTTGTGATTAATTTTGTAAATTTCAGTTTCGCCCTATTCACCCCCCTCTAGGCGACTTTCAATTGGTATCGGAGCTCGGTGCTTCATTAGAGCCTAACCGCTCGAAGTGATGTTGGGAGATCACGCCAAGAAGGAGATGGAGACCGGCGACAAGCCCACTACAAGCCACGGAAAGGCTTCATCGGAAGAGTCCCGCAACAAATGGAAGGGGAAGGAGAAGAAATCCTCTTCCCACAAGTCGCATCGGAGCGGGGACAAGAAAAAGAAGATGAGGAAGGTGGTCTACTACGAGACCGATACTTCACCTTCCACCTCCGGCTCCGACGCGCCGTCCGTCACTTCTAAGCACCATGAGCGCAAGAAGTTTAGTAAGATCCCCTTACGCTATCCTCGCATTCCTAAACATACGCCTTTACTTTCCGTCCCATTAGGCAAACCAACACCTTTTGATGGTGAAGATTATGCTAGGTGGAGTGATTTGATGCGATTTCATCTAACCTCACTCCACAAAAGTATATGGGATGTTGTTGAGTTTGGTGTATAGGTACCATCCGTAGGGGATGAAGATTATGATGAGGACGAAGTGGCCCAAATTCAACACTTCAACTCCCAAGCCTCAACTATACTCCTCGCCTCTCTAAGTCGTGAGGAGTATAATAAGGTGCAAGGGTTGAAAAATGCTAAGGAAATTTGGGACACGTTAAAGACCACGCACGAAGGAGATGAGGTGACCAAAATCACCAAGCGGGAAACGATCGAGGGGGAGCTCGGTCGCTTCCGACTTCGCCAAGGGGAGGAGCCACAAGACATGTACAACCGGCTCAAAACCTTGGTGAACCAAGTGCGCAACCTCGGGAGCAAAAAATGGGATGACCACGAAATGGTTAAGGTTATTTTAAGATCACTTGTTTTCCTTAACCCTACTCAAGTTCAATTAATTCGTGGAAATCCTAGATATACACTAATGACTCCCGAGGAAGTAATCGAGAATTTTGTGAGCTTTGAATTAATGATCAAAGGCTCAAAGAAGATCAACGAGCTTGACGGCCCCTCCACGTCCGAAGCACAACCGGTCGCATTCAAGGCGACGGAAGAAAAGAAGGAGGAATCTACTCCAAGTCGAACACCCATCGACGCCTCCAAGCTCGACAACGAGGAAATGGCGCTCGTCATCAAGAGCTTCCGCCAAATCCTCAAGCAAAGGAGGGGGAAAGATTACAAGCCCCGCTCCAAGAAAGTTTGTTACAAATGTGGTAAGCCCGGTCACTTTATAGCAAAATGTCCTATTTCTAGTGACAGTGACAGGGGCGACGACAAGAAGGGGAGAAGAAAGGAGAAGAAGAGGTACTACAAGAAGAAGGGCGGCGATGCCCATGTTTGCCGGGAATGGGACTCCGACGAGAGCTCCACCGACTCCTCCTCCGATGAGGATGCCGCAAACATCGCCGTCACCAAGGGTCTCCTCTTCCCCAACGTCGGCCACAAGTGCCTCATGGCAAAGGACGGCAAAAGAAGAAGGTTAAATCCAAATCCTCCACTAAATATGAGTCCTCTAGTGATGATAATGCTAGTGATGAGGAGGATAATTTGCGTACCCTTTTTGCCAACCTAAACATGCAACAAAAAGAAAAGTTAAATGAATTAATTAGTGCCATCCATGAGAAGGATGACCTCTTGGACACCCAAGAGAACTTCCTAATCAAGGAAAACAAAAGGCATGTTAAGGTTAAAAATGCTTATGCTCTAGAAGTTGAAAAATGTGAGAAATTAACTAGTGAGCTAAGCACATGCCATGATGTTATCAACAACCTTAGAAATGAAAATGCTAGTTTAATTGCTAAGGTTGATTCAAATGCTTGTAATGTTTCAATTCCCAATCTTAAACATGATAATGTTGATTTACTTGCTAAGATTGAAGAATTAAATGTTACTCTTGCTAGCCTTAGGATTGAGAATGAAAAATTGCTTGCTAAAGCTAAAGAACTAGATGTTTGCAATGTTACAATTTCCGATCTTAGAGATAAACATGATATATTGCGTGCTAAGATTGTCGAACTTAATTCTTGCAAACCCTCTACATCTACCACTGAGCATGTCACTATTTGCACTAGATGTAGAGATATTGATGTTAATGCTATACATGATCACCTTTCCATGATTAAACAACAAAATGATCATATAGCTAAATTAAATGCCAAAATTGCCGAGCATGAACTAGAAAATGAAAAATTTAAGTTTGCTCGTAGTATGCTTTATAATGGGAGACGCCCTGGCATTAAGGATGGCATTGGCTTCCAACAAGGAGGTAATGTCAAACTTAATGCCCCTTCTAAGAAATTGTCCAACTTTGTTAAGGGCAAGGCTCTCATGCCTCAGGATAACGAGGGTTACATTTTATACCCTGCCGGTTATCCCGAGAGCAAAATTAGGAGAATTCATTCTAGGAAGTCTCACTCTGGCCCTAACCATGCTTTTATGTATAAGGGTGAGACATCTAGTTCTAGGCAACCAACCCATGCTAAGTTGCCTAAGAAGAAAACTCCTAGTGCATCAAATGAACATAGCATTTCATTTTAAACTTTTGATGCATCTTATGTGTTAACTAACAAATCCGGCAAGGTAGTTGTCAAGTATGTTGGGGGCAAGCACAAGGGGTCAAAGACTTGTGTTTGGGTACCCAAAGTTCTTGTGTCTAATGCCAAAGGACCCAAAACCATTTGGGTACCTAAAGTCAAGAACTAAAATTGTTTTGTAGGTTTATGCATCCGGGGGCTCAAGTTGGATAATCGACAGCGGGTGCACAAACCACATGACAGGGGAGAAGAAGATGTTCTCCTCCTATGAGAAAAACCAAGATCCCCAAAGAGCGATCACATTCGGGGATGGAAACCAAGGTTTGGTCAAAGGATTGGGCAAAATTGCTATATCTCCTGACCATTCAATTTCCAATGTTTTTCTTGTAGATTCCCTAGATTACAATTTGCTTTCCGTTTCTCAATTATGTCAAATGGGCTACAACTGTCTATTTACTGATGTAGGTGTCACTGTCTTTAGAAGAAGTGATGATTCAGTAGCATTTAAGGGAGTGTTAGAGGGTCAGCTATACTTGGTAGATTTTGATAGAGCTGAACTCGACACTTGCTTAATTGCTAAGACTAACATGGGTTGGCTCTGGCACCGCCGACTAGCCCATGTTGGGATAAAGAATCTTCATAAGCTTCTAAAGGGAGAGCACATTTTAGGATTAACAAATGTTCATTTTGAGAAAGACAGGATTTGTAGTGCATGCCAAGCAGGGAAGCAAGTTGGTACCCATCATCCACACAAGAACATCATGACGACTCACAGGCCACTGGAGCTCCTACACATGGATCTATTCGGCCCGATAGCTTACATAAGCATCGGCGAGAGTAAGTACTGTCTAGTTATTGTGGATGATTATTCTCGCTTCACTTGGGTATTCTTTTTGCAGGAAAAATCTCATACCTAAGAGGCCTTAAAAGGATTCTTAAGACAAGCTCAAAATGAGTTCGGTTTAAGGATCAAGAAAATTAGAAGCGACAACGGGACGGAGTTCAAGAACTCTCAAATTGAAGGTTTCCTTGAGGAGGAGGGCATCAAGCATGAGTTCTCTTCTCCCTACACGCCACAACAAAATGGTGTAGTGGAGAGGAAGAATAGAACTCTATTGTACATGGCAAGAACCATGCTTGATGAGTACAAGACTTCGGATCGATTTTGGGCCAAGGCGGTCAACACCGCCTGCTACGCCATCAACCGGTTGTATCTACACCGAATCCTCAAGAAGACATCATACGAACTCCTTACCGGTAAAAAGCCCAATATTTCATATTTTAGAGTCTTTGGTAGCAAATGCTTTATTCTTGTTAAAAGAGGTAGAAAATCTAAATTTGCTCCTAAGACTGTAGAAGGCTTTTTACTAGGATATGATTCAAACACAAGGGCATATAGAGTCTTTAACAAGTCCTCTGGACAAGTTGAAGTTTCTTGTGACGTTGTGTTTGATGAGACTAACGGCTCTAAAGTAGAGCAAGTTGATCTTGATGAGATAGGTGATGAAGAGGCTCCATGCATCGCGCTAAGGAACATGTCCATTGGGGATGTGTGTCCTAAGGAATCCGAAGAGCCCCCAAATGCACAAGATCAACCATTCTCCTCCACGCAAGCATCTCCACCAACTCAAAACGAGGATGAGGCTCAAGTTGATGAAGGAGAAGATCAAGAAAATGAGCCACCTCAAGATGACGACAATGATCAAGGGGGAGATGAAAATAATCAAGACAAGGAGGATGAAGAACCAAGGCCGCCACACCCAAGAGTCCACCAAGCAATCCAACGAGATCACCCTGTCGACACCATCCTCGGCGACATTCATAAGGGGGTAACCACTAGATCTCGTGTTGCTCATTTTTGTCAACATTACTCTTTTGTTTCCTCTATTGAGCCACACAGGGTAGAGGAAGCACTTCAAGATTCGGATTGGGTGGTGGCGATGCAAGAGGAGCTCAACAACTTCACTAGGAACGAGGTATGGCATTTGGTTCCACGTCCTAATCAAAATGTTGTAGGAACCAAATGGGTCTTCCACAACAAGCAAGACGAGCATGGTGTGGTGACAAGGAACAAAGCTCGACTTGTGGCCAAAGGATATTCACAAGTCGAAGGTTTGGATTTCGGTGAAACCTATGCACCCGTAGCTAGGCTTGAGTCAATTCGTATATTATTAGCCTATGCTACTTACCATGGCTTCAAGCTTTATCAAATGGACGTGAAGAGTGCCTTCCTCAACGGACCAATCAAGGAAGAGGTCTATGTTGAGCAACCTCCCGGCTTTGAAGATAGTGAGTACCCTAACCATGTTTATAAGCTCTCTAAAGCGCTTTATGGGCTCAAGCAAGCCCCAAGAGCATGGTATGAATGCCTTAGAGACTTCCTTATCACTAATGGATTCAAAGTCAGAAAAGCCGATCCTACACTCTTTACCAAAACACTTGATAATGATTTGTTTGTATGCCAAATTTATGTTGATGATATTATATTTGGGTCTACTAACGAATCTACATGTGAAGAGTTTAGTAGGATCATGACACAGAAATTCGAGATGTCAATGATGGGGGAGTTGAAGTACTTCTTGGGATTTCAAGTAAAGCAACTCCAAGAGGGCACCTTCCTAAGCCAAACGAAGTATACTCAAGATATTCTAAGCAAGTTTGGGATGAAGGATGCCAAACCCATCAAGACACCCATGGGAACCAATGGGCATCTCGACTTCGACACGGAAGGTAAGTCCGTGGATCAAAAGGTATACTGGTCGATGATAGGCTCTTTACTCTATTTATGTGCATCTCGACCGGATATTATGCTTTCCGTATGCATGTGTGCAAGATTCCAAGCCGACCCTAAGGAAGCTCACCTTACGGCCGTAAAACGAATCTTGAGATATTTAGTTTATACTCCTAAGTTTGGGCTTTGGTATCCTAGGGGATCCACTTTTGATTTAATTGGTTATTCGGATGCCGATTGGGCGGGGTGTAAAATTAATAGGAAGAGCACATCGGGGACTTGCCAGTTCTTGGGAAGATCCTTGGTGTCTTGGGCTTCAAAGAAGCAAAATTTCGTAGCTCTTTCTACCGCCGAAGCCGAGTATATTGCCGCAGGCCACTGTTGCGCGCAATTGCTTTGGATGAGGCAAACCCTTAGGGACTACGGTTACAAATTAACCAAAGTTCCTCTTCTATGTGATAATGAGAGTGCAATCCGCATGGCGGATAATCCCCTTGAACATAGCCGCACTAAACACATAGCCATTCGGCATCATTTCTTAAGGGATCACCAACAAAAGGGAGATATCGAGATTGCATATATTAACACTAAAGATCAATTAGCCGATATCTTTACCAAGCCACTTGATGAACAAACTTTTAACAAACTTAGGCATGAGCTAAATATTCTTGATTCTAGGAATTTCTTTTGATGTCTTGCATGCATAGCTCATAAGTATACCTTTGATCATGTCTCTTTTATATATGCTATGACTAATGTGTTTTCAAGTCTATTTCAAACCAAGTCATAGGTGTATTGAAAGGGAATTGGAGTCTTCGGCGAAAACAAAGGCTTCCACTCTGTAACTCATCCTTCGTCGTCGCTCCGAGCAACTCTCCGTCTTTGGTATAATCTTCACTCATATGTTTTATTTGCCAAAGGGGAGAAAGTAGTTTTAACAAAGGGCTTATATTTCACTCAAGTATCCGTTTTTGGCGATTCATGCCAAAGGGGGAGAAAGTATTAGCCCAAAGCAAAAGGACCGCACCACCACCTAATTTTAAAAACTAATGATTTTCAATTGGTAAATTTCAAATTGGTACCTTATTGTGTTCAAAAAGGGGGAGAAAGTAGTATTTTCAAAATCGATATCTTAAAACCCTCTTGAACATGAAGAGGAGGATTTCATTAAGGGGGAGTTTTGTTTAGTCAAAGGAAAAGCATTTGAAACAGGGGGAGAAAATTTCAAATCTTGAAAATGCTTCGCAAAATCTTATTCATTTACCTTTGACTATTTGCAAAAGGACTTTGAAAAGAATTTACAAAAGAATTTGCAAAAACAAAACATGTGGTGCAAGTGTGGTCCAAAATGTCAAAAATCAAAGAAACAATCCATGCATATCTTATAAGTATTTATATTGGCTCAATTCTAAGTAACCTTTGCACTTACATTATGCAAACTAGTTCAATTATGCACTTCTATACTTGCTTTGGTTTGTGTTGGCATCAATCACCAAAAAGGGGGAGATTGAAAGGGAATTAGGCTTACACCTATTTCCTAATTGATTTTGGTGGTTGAATTGCCCAACACAAATAATTGGACTAACTAGTTTGCTCTAGTCTATAAGTTATACAGGTGCCAAAGGTTCACACTAAGCCAATAAAAAGACCAAGAAAAGGGTTCAACAAAGAGAGCAAGGGATAACCGAAGGCTGCCCTGGTCTGGCGCACCGGACTGTCCGGTGTGCCACCGGACAGTGTCCGGTGCACCACCGGACAGTGTCCGGTGCACCAGGGAACTCGACGCCCAACTCTTCACCTTCGGAAATTTTCAGAGGGCTCCGCTATAATTCACCGGACTATCCGGTGCACCACCGGACAGTGTCCGGTGCCCCAGAGGAGAGCGACTCTGAACTCGCCAGCTTCGGGAATCCGCTCCGCTATAATTCACCGGACATGTCCGGTGCACACCGGACTGTCCGGTGCACACCGGACTGTCCGGTGAGCCAGCGGAGCAACGACTACTTCGCGCCAACGGTCGACTGCAACGCATTAAATGCGCGCCTGTGCGCGCAGAGGAGCAGTGCACGCGCGGGTGGCACACCGGACAGTCTACAGGACTTGTCCGGTGCGCCACCGGACAGCCAGGCGGGCCCACAAGTCAGAGCTCCAACGGTCAGAACCCAACGGCCAGGTGACGTGGCTGGCGCACCGGACACTGTCCGGTGCGCCATGCGACAGTAGCCTCCACCAAACGGCTAGTTTGGTGGTTGGGGTTATAAATACCCCCAACCACCCCACATTCAAGTCATCCAAGTTTCCACCTTCCAACTACTTACAAGAGCTCTAGCATTCAATTCTAGACACACCCAAGTGATCAAATCCTCTCCCAATTCCACACAAAGCATTAGTGATTAGTGAGAGAGATTTGTTGTGTTCTTTTGAGCTCTTGCGCTTGGATTGCTTCTTTCTTTCATTCTTTCTTGCGAACAACTCAATTGTAACCGAGGCAAGAGACACCAATTGTGTGGTGGTCCTTGCGGGGAAGATTGTTCCCGTTTGATTGAGAAGAAGAAGCTCACTCGGTCCAAGGGACCGTTTGAGAGAGGGAAAGGGTTGAAAGAGACCCGGCCTTTGTGACCACCTCAACGGGGAGTAGGTTTACGAGAACCGAACCTCGGTAAAACAAATCCGCGTGTCACACTCTTTATTCGCTTGCGATTTGTTTTGCGCCCTCTCTCTCGGACTCGTTTCTATTTCTAACGCTAACCCGGCTTGTAGTTGTGATTAATTTTGTAAATTTTAGTTTCGCCCTATTCACCCCCCCTCTAGGCGACTTTCACGCACGACGGAAGGAGGCCTTCCATGGTAGGCGAGATCTCCGGACATGGTAAGCGAGATTCCTTCCATATTTGTTGAGTGTGTGAGATCCGTGGCAGCCATGGCCCTATTCCTTACCTTGTGATCCCTCTCATCCTGACTCCGCCCCCACCGCCGCGAGCGCCCGGTTCGGATCCAGCACCCCCTACACCTCCACCGGTCCTCAGGTGCCCCCGCCTCACCGCCGTTCGTCGTCACCCGTCGGCGCGACGTCGGTCCGGTACGCTGTGCCCTGCAGGGAGAAAGGAGCAGGCATTGGCAACATTCGTCCGCCACCGCCGCTTCCGTCTCTAGCGATCTCGAGACCTCCCGCGCCACCACCGACACCGAGCTCCACATCGACGGGCTTCCCCATTCCGAGCACAGCTGATTTGCTCCCCATGTCCTCTTTCTCACCACCACTGTCGTCCCCAGGTCCTCCGCAAGTGAGTTGAACCGGCGTCGGTGCCGGTGCCTGGGTCCCTCGCTTCAGCTTCCGCTTCCGGCTCCGGCCTCACTGTTGTTCCTCCCTGCAGTCCGCGGAGTTGAGCAGGTTGTGGTAGCTCGCCGAGTACGACCGTCCCAGCGGTGGTGAGTCGTGTTGGGTCTTGAAAACTGATGTTGCTGTTAGCTCCCTCCCTGCAGGTTCATCGACAAGTCTGGGACTCATGTCATCGACGGGGTCAAGATGGGAGGCAAGGACGTGGTGTGTGCGTGAAGCATCTCAAGGGCTCTAGCCTTATGTAGAGCGACGTGTAGCCCTGCTCAAGGAGCTCGCCGGCGACAGGTTCTTGGAGGATTCCACGACAAAATGGCAAGTTCTGATATTCCTCCTCTGAAATCCCAAGCCCCAGTTGATGACAGTAAAAACAGTCAAATTTTAACATCTAAGAGTTGTTGTACAAAACAATTTCCCATGCACATGAAAATTCAATCAACCAAGGATAAGTTGTAAAATCAATTAAAGTATTCCACTGATTAAAGCTTAATCTTCTTCCTGTTTCTTATTTCCTTAGAAGAATGCAATCTCTAACCTGAATACAGACGCACTCATCATGGATTGAGCCTGCCTTGCACGAGTTTCTTTGTCCCCATTGACAATCTATAAAACAATAAGAGAAACTAAGTGTTAAGTCATGGTGTGTGTGCTGTGGAAAAGAACAACCCACATACACTTAATTACATATTTGTTTAGAAGTACATTTGTAATTGTATCAGAACCAAACAGCTATGCAGTTTTGTTTGAATGGATTGTGTAGCATTAGAATTATCCTATTCCTTGCTATGAGAACTTATGCAGACTGTACACAAAGTCACAAAATATATTTAATTAAAATGCAAATACTGCTCGACAGGTTTCATGACAAGTGAAATTGTGTGAAACAAAGTACAGAGGAAATGGACTGAAAAGTGAGGCATCTTCATGAAAAGTGTGGAACCTATTAAACATACTAAAACCCTATATTGTCTTTTAGATGCAAGCTTTTAACAAAAACGTCTTCTATTGGCCCCTGCCAAGTGATGATGCCTCCCTGGTGCTGCAGTGTTGTGCATCACTGGCGCTATTGGGCACTAGCTAGCCAACCAGAAATAGACATCATTCCCTTTTGTTCTGTCATCACATCTTAGGAGCTGGATATTGATTACTATCTTCATGTGATGACAGCTGGGTATGATCTTATGTCTGATAGATACCACTTGAGGCAAGTTTTAGTGGTTCTTTGGTTCAATTAAGATGGTAATAACTCATAGTTTTAGTGGTTATGATACAATGATTTCAGGCCCTTAACAAGATGATAACTCACAGTTCTGCACCTAGAAATAATGTGTTTGTGGGATTTGGAGTGCGGCTGGCGGGCGGGCGCGGCGATAGGTCAGCTGGCGGGCGGGCGGGTGCGGCATGCAAGGAGCGGATGGGTCCAGGATGCGTGGAGCGCGATTGGGCATCGGGTCGGTGCACGTTAAAACATAATGCAAATCTGAGTAAACAATTTATCTTATAAGCATACTAACTTGGACCCTATTGATTCGAACCTTAGACGCCTATATTGGTTTCTCGATTTATAAATCATTTGGAAATTCTCGATTTATAACCGAGGAAATGGTTTCTTAGCAAGCTGATAGAGATGTATATTGGTTGCTCCAGAATATTTTTCTTACAGCTGCATATCAGTTGCATTGTGACATGTTGGCAGGATATCAGTTTTCCCTTCAACTTGGCTCTCGTTTGCTTTCTATGTGATTATTGTATATCCATTCCTGTGATGAACATTTTAGTAATCTGAGTGCCCATTCAGTTGGTGCTCCTTCCTCATCACTTTGATGGGAGATTGAAGGAACCAATATACGTGAGTACACTGTAGGTCATATTGATTGCTCTTAAAATTCAAGACCTTTATATTTTTTCGCTATAAAAATTTCTTGTGTTTTGTTTTTTGGGGAGGGAGGGGGACCCTGTAGTTTAAAGTTTAAACAAATCTTTTGGTGCTTATTTTGGTCATGTAGTATACCTCAAAGATGACTTTCTTGATTAAAGTGTGCCCTATAATCTATATGTATAGTCAGGCCGCATGTGTGCAATTAGGTGCCTGATCATTTGCCTACTTTTTTTCTGTTATGTTTGTCAATAACAGCATTAGAAAGACCTAAAAATATGACTTCCTTTTCTCTTGTTCTCACATAACTGAACTGTTCTGTTAAACTTTTATTCTGGCATAGAAATGCAAAGGTTATATATCGAATTTGATATTTGTCGAAAGACTTTGGCTTTATCACATCTTGTAAAATTATCACTTTTCTTTGGACTACTTGCTATCTGGTTTAGAAGATCCTTTTACCTTGCAAGAGCTGCACATGCACTACTGTGTAGTGACTACAAACTGGTGAATCAACAAAATCTACCACTTGAAGGTTCAGATATTAGTTCTGTCAATGAATCCATTTGTGCATGAACTCACTACATATTGTGATTATAAATATGTAACCATGCGTGTAATGATTCTTGGCTTCTTGATTTATGTTTTGCATTTGTGTCCTGAATTACAATGACTGGTTTTGATTCAACTTATCATGCTCTACTAATACTTTGATATAGGTTGTGACAGCGAGCAGGGGGTGAGGGAGCGAACAGAGTGGTTGTCCCCTCATTCGAGATGTAAAGTCGGCCCTCTCCTCCTTACCTCAATGTATTGCTCGTAAGTTTTATAACTCAGAAGAATCATGCTAAATAGCCCAATGATGATACATGTAAACTATTTTCTTGTCGTGAACCTTGAAGCCAGGATGGAAAGACCTCTTCGAATTATAAATCTCAACCTAATTTGAGCTTGAGTCTGATGACATGTTTTGCACCGCAGGATTATCTCCTAAAATCTGCATTTTTATTTTCTAACAATATGTTAAGTCTTGAGCACTTAAATTCATTTAATCTGAATTAGTTAGGTCTACACAAGATGTGAAGTTTATACAATTCCAACTAACGGTCAACGTCGTAGCTCTGATAATCAATGTAGTTGCTGCTGTCAGTTCTGGAAACGTGCTGTTGAATGTTGTTCAGGTTTGAGTTCAGCTCTGAGATCTATTGGTAGTTGCATTATTTATCATCATTTAACTTGTAAAAGCTGCAATTTCTTCAGTTTTGTGCATGTCCAGACAATATTTCTAAAAAATGTGTTTGGTGGAATTCTAATTTTTGCTCCCTTGGCTGACAGTTGCTGTGGGTTAACCTAATTATGGATACTTTGGGTGCCCTTGCATTAGCAACAGAACCACCTACAAACCATCTTATGGAGAGACCCCCAGTAGGGAGAAGGTAGTGAATCACCATCTATCTTGTAGCATTGTTTAAACTGTATATGTTCGGAAATTGTACACACTACTTTCTCTAATCACAAATCCATTGGACATAGAATTAGGATTTTAGAAGCTCGATGATTTTGTTTTGCCTTCAAAGAAGTATGCTGACGTGATCATTCCTCGAGGTGGTGATAACCGTGTAACAGTTGATCTGATTGTTCAACACATCCGTACAAAACTTGGTCAGCATGACTTGTGCAAAATCTATCCAAATGTTCATGTTGTTCAATCAACTTTTCAGGTAAATCTAGAAATCTTTATCAATGGTTTCTTATTTTGCCAATTTTGTAATTTCTTGCCTTTTGTAATGATGAATTTGACAGATCCGAGGAATGCATACTCTTATCCGTGATAGGGACATCACCACACCTGACTTTGTATTTTATTCAGATCGATTGATCCGTTTGGTACTACTTTATTTCATTGTCTTTATTTCCCTTCTCAACTTCAAGGCCGAGATTTAATTCATTTAGTTGATTTATGGATTTGTTGTTTAAGGTAGTGGAGCATGGCCTTGGACATTTGCCATTTACAGAAAAGCAGGTTATTACCCCAACAGGTATTTTGCAAGTGGCACCTTATATCTTGTAGCTGCTTAGCTGTGCACCTTATGAGTATTTTTCCCCTATTTTGTTCCATCCAGAATGTTTGACTTGCAGGTTTAGGTTCCGAGGAATATCTTCTGTAACTGTCTAGAATAAGTTAATACTTTGTGCCATCTTGTTGCTGAGAAACTTAGCCACCTCAACAGTAATGGATATTGTGCCACAATGTTATGTAGCAAGCTGACTTTCATTCTTGTTTCCTGATAACATCAGTACCTCATTGAAATGGCAATATGTGGCTGGCTATAAAACAAGTATCTAGATAAGGTTTGATTTTATTATGTTTGAAATATCTTTGGAAAGGCAAAGTAAAAAAACTTATTGATGATCCTTCTCATTTCAGACAGTTTTATCTCTTCTTTTTGTCATTTTTTGCTTAGGTGTATCTTTACATTGAGAATTAAAAATACTATGCTTGTGGTTGAACATTATCTCATGTCATGTTTGTCTGGGTTCAGGATCTGTTTATATGGGAGTTGACTTCTGTAAGAAGCTCTATGGAGTCTCTATTGTGCGAAGGTATGCAAAATAAAGTTGTTGTCTACACAAACACACAAGCACAAACATTTGAGGAAGCAGGGATCTTAATGATGGACAGTTGGACACACTCTGAATTAACTATGGCTCATGATAGATGTTAAACAAGAATGTACAGGAAGATTTGTTATGTATAGAATTTCGCATTATGTCTTGGCATGTAGAAGCTTTTGCTTTTTGTATTTTCCATGCTCTTGCAACATAGTTTTGGAAATAAAACAGACTAACTATGTGGAACATTTCCTCCTGCTTTGTTTGTATACTCTTCTTTTATGAGTACTTCATTCCTTTTAGCATTCATACTTTACCATCATGAATCATTATGACTACTTACTCATTATTTTCTTGTTTAACTTCTGCGCAAGCAACTTGTTCTAAAATTTCATGTTATTGTTTAAAAAAATCATGTTAGGATCCTTCATATGCATCATGTCCCAAATTCCCTCCCCTGAATGTATGCATTTTTGCAGTCAATCTTGTGCACAATTTTAATATATTAATAGATGTATGGAGTGATTTTAGCTTTATTTATACCTCATCTCATTGCAATGGTGAGAGTATGGAGAACGCATTGCGTGCTTGTTGTAAAGGAATAAAAATTGGGAAAATTCTAATTCATCGTGTTGGAGACAATGGACAGCAGGTAAGCATTCAGATCTTATGATAAACAAATTCCTTAATAGGTACTCCCTTCGTCCAAAATGTAAGGTGCTTCAGCTTTGTTCTAAGTCAAATTTCTCTGTAAACAAGCCCTCAGGTCCCCGGATAGATGGTCCAGTTACCTTCATCACAAATGTAAGGTACAGTTATTGATTGGTGAATTATGGCCACCAAAATATTCATCCAAGTTAGTTGTAATTGCACTCTTAGATGTGCCTCCACTGCACCATCCACTACTACTCTGTAAGCAAGCCCTTAGGTCCCCGTATCCCATCTGTGAGTGTGGTTTTCCTTTATTTCCATACGAATTGATGCTCAGATGCTATGAATGGCGTCTTGATGATTCTTGTAGTTCCATTTTAACAGTTTGCTAACAATCTCTTGATAATCTTTGAGCTTCCATTTTTAATTACAAGATAGTTGTGCACTAATAGTCGCAACGCACTAGCATTGTACTATTATATATAAACTACCACTGTAACTTAGTGTAGCATGTGTGTGGGTGCTTGTTTTCTTTGTAGTGGCAATTAGTTTTTCTTTTTTGCTACCATGTTAGTATTTTGTAGTTGATTGTCAAGTATAAACCTATCTCTTTTGTTTGTCTAATCATTTGTGAAATAAACTTGCGACCAAAGTAGATCCACGAGATCAAGGGCTTCCTTCTCACAGCGAGGAGGAATGATGCCCATTCCGTGAAGATCAAGAGGAGCAAGGATGTTGTCAAGTTCAAGGTGCGCTGCTCCAAGTACTTGTACACCCTCTGTGTCTTTAATGTTGAGAAGACAAACAAGTTGAAGTAATCTCTTCCCCCAGGTAAGCACAACTTTAATTGACATTTGTTTCTGTCCTGGTAACATGAAAACTACATTCTGGTAGTATTGCCTTGAATCATCATCCACACCGCTGGTGGTCTATTCGATTATGTATTTTAGTTGGATTGATGCCATTTTCTTGGTTTTAAGTATCCAATCGTTTTTCCAGGTCCTTCCCCCGCGACGGCGCCGAGCCGGGCAGAGTGCTCCGTCGACCTCAAGCTCGGTGAGCTAGGCGAGTTTGAGGCAGCGGACGGCACGACCACGAAGGAGCCGGCGGCTGCAACCGCAGTGTCGTCCGCCAGCCCGATGAAGCGCCTGCACTCGGGGCCCGGCAGCGCCGGCGGGGCGCAGTGCCCGTCGTGCGCGGTGGACGGCTGCAAGGCAGACCTAAGCAAGTGTCGCGACGACCACCACCGCCACAAGGTCTGCGAGGCGCAATCCAAGACACCTGTCATCGTCGTCGCCGGCCGCGAGATGCGCTTCTGCCAGCAGTGCAGCAGGTATATTCTTCCACTCAAGCTAGCTCTTGCAGCAGCTGGTCTCATCTCTCCCTCTAGCTGGCAGTTTATTTCTCTCCTCCCTATCAGGCTAAGCTCAGCTAAGCCCACCTCCCTGCTGGTCTGCGGCATTTGACCTGCCCCCGTGCTTGATTTGTTCATTTCTATGCGCGGTGGTGCCCGGGCAATAACTTCCCTTGGTGCCTGGTTGGCTCGTTGCCACCCTCCCCGCAGCAGAGCGGCCTATAGGATGAGAGGGACGGGGGAGGAACCCAAAATTTAGAAATGACATGTAATTCAGAAATGTTGAATGTTTCGCGGCGCTCTCAAATGTTGAATGTTTTGTAGAGAGCATATATAAAGCATTCAGTTCAGTCAGATGTGTTCAATAGCTTATTAATTTTCTGTTGTTTGAATTGTTATAACAGCTTTTCATGTGTATAATATAATATCAGTGATGTATAATATATCTTAAAACTTGATTATTGCAGGATCTATCTGAACTATTCACACCTCTAAGTGACAAAGACGAAAGAGAAGTCAATGCTCTGTTGTGTAGTAGTGATGACAAATTTACTTAGCATATCCTCTGTTGTGCAGTAGTGATGACAGGTATAATATATCTGAAGAGTTGTTCCTTCTTTATAGTTTTGTTTTTAACAAAGTAAGTTTGATTAATTTTGTTAATGTAAAGTATAATACGATTTGAAATGTATAAAGGAACTCTCCCATGCAGAACGGAAATAGCTGTGGTGGTTTCTACAACGGTAGCTTTATGCAGGAGGTTAGTACGCTAGAGCTGAAGCACACTTCATGAATAAGGTATAAATTTGGTCATTCTATTCCATTCTATTTCCAAAATTGTAAGGTATTGGGTTTTTTACTTGCTTTCTAGGTTGAAGCCTTACGAACCTTGGGCGGACGGGATGTGGCCTGCGCGGAAGCCAGATGCACCCGAGGTTCCAGAAGCTCCACGCGCGACCGGTCGGAGGACGCGGATGGTACGTCGAGGGGGAAGCTAAGCTCACAGTATAACTTTCCAGCCTTAGCACGGGAATCCGATGCGCAGGTGGGAGGGAAGCTAGGAACAAGCACGCTCGGCAGAGGAAGCGGAAGGTCATATCGCGGATGGCGTTGAGGGCCAGAACGCGACGCCGGGGCTTCTTTCGTGCTTGAGCGACAGGAGCGAGGTCCATGAGATGGAGCAGGGGCGGGGTCACGGATAGTGTGGATGCCCTCGTCCACTCTTATGCTATTTTATATCTCAGAATGTGAATACTTATGTTTTCTATAATAATCATGGGTCATTTTTACTATCCTGGGAAATTTGGATCTATGTTCGCCTCAATTCCTGAACCCATCTTTGCAGCTCTATAGCTGTTTCGGACCACAATATCTGTTTCAGACCATGTTAGGTTATTATGTGTTTCTGTTGCAACGCACGGACACTCACCTAGTAATGTACATAAACTCGCTAAAGGTGGGAGCTCGTGTGAAGTGTAAGGCTTACCAAAGAGGATAGTTAAAGCTGAGCATTGCTTTTAAAGTTGGTCAAAATTTTATTAGTAGTTACTAAGTGTAAGTAGATACCAACCCAAATAAGTAATAGATCAAAATTGATAACAACACCTGTGATGCAATGCATATAACAAATTAAGTTTAGTTCCATAAATTACTCATGTGAGTGTCTGAGCCGCTCATGACCGTGAGCACAGCTGATATACCAGTTTTACACTCTGCAGAGGTTGCACATCTTTACCCACAAGTCATGTTACCCATCTGTCAAGGGGTCATGAATCTCATACACCTCTACCAACGAAGCGAGGCAGGGTATCACTACGAGGCCTTTACAAAGTTCCACTAGCTTCAGAAACTCGCTACAATTTCTAGGAAGCTCCAATGCAGGGATCCCTCCTGACCGCCATCGCAGCAAAATCAACCCAAGGACCTCCCTACACTGACCACTCTCCTACTGCCTTTGCCCCTTTCGGGTAAGGTAGTCCTCCACTAGCTTTCCTAATTAGTCAGCAAAGTGCGTCTCATACCACCCTTGTGGTAGCACTGTTTTTCTGGGTGGTTCTCCATGTTCCAATTAATAATATGATCTTATCATGAATAATAATTAAAGAATAACATAATTGGAACATGATCATAGTGAAACATTAGTTTTCCGAAACCAAGTAGAGCAATAGCAAAACTACCCAATAATTCATGTGCTTGCAAGGTGACGAATAAAAAATGCTAGGGAAACCTATTAGGTCCCATCAAATTAACCTGAGCATGTCACAGTGATTAATAGTGAGCATTATTAGGTAAAAAGGAGTGATCAAGGACACAACTTGCCTGGGACTTGAGATTCCAGGTACCAGGATGATCTTCAAGATTCTCGGACCTCACTGCTATTCGTAGCAATACAAACAAACATGGTATAGGCAGAATTAACATCACACCAAACATAAACACAAACTGCATAATAATAATCTACGCGTTGCTACGAGATCGTAGGTTCGAGAACCGCTAAATTCAGAGCTACGGTTATAAAGTTATGGTTTTCCGAAGATCCACGTGGTTAAATATAGAATAGACTAATGGGGTGTTTGGATCCCTTCGTTTTAGAGGAATTGGAATTCACTCAATAAAGTAACTTATTTAATTTGGAATTTAACATTCCACCACTTTTCAAAGTTCAGATATAAGCCTATCTCAAATTCATGGGGTGTAGGATGGAAAATGATTTTATGCATTAGTAGAATTTGTTTCTACTCTGTAACTTACATGACACACTTCGTCTCACTCCTCTATAGTAAAAATCTAGCACATAAATATCTCCGACATCTTTCTAATAATAGTATACAAATATATTTTGCATAAAACCGAATTAGCTTAATTGATATATGTCTAAATTACTATTATTAGAATGGAATTCATTTCCAATGATCCAAACAGGACGTAAGTGAAAAATTTTAACCCATATTTCATGACAAAACAAAGTTACCAGATGATAAAACAATATTATTGTGAGACTAATGCAACTAGAATGAATAAAAAGGAGTTATAATGATTTAAATATGAATTAAACAAGTTTCTGTATTTATTTTTATACAAGAAAATCCATTTTAAATATCAATTAACC
Organism: Zea mays; assembly: GCF_902167145.1. Taxonomy (NCBI): domain Eukaryota; kingdom Viridiplantae; phylum Streptophyta; class Magnoliopsida; order Poales; family Poaceae; genus Zea; species Zea mays. Next base: position 163,903,408 of record NC_050100.1, on the reverse strand, counting down.
ATTTTCTGGTAGTCTATGGACTGTGGATACTAAATCTGAAGAGTTGAGGGGGTTCTACGTTAATTCTAGGACCTTACCGTAATGCTTTTAATATAATTCTGGACGACAGGTTGAATCTAGTGTTCTACGGGGTCCCTTTTGCAAAACGCGCCGGCCGAAGGGGAACGAGCCAAATCTGGTCGTGCGATCTAACTTCGATGGTCACGATTAGATCCAGATGTTTTTAAGCGAACCGATGTCCATAATATAATCCTGGTCGTGCGGTCGAGGATCAATGGCCCAGGGTTCAACTCAATCTGGGTCGTCCGATCAACGATCCACGTACATGTTTCAAGTGGCGAAGGGGTATTTATAGATCTATTCAGAATTGCCCGATACCGATCCGATGGCTACCACGCTCATCTAATCTCCAACGCTTGATCTCACATCAGCGGTCTACTTTCAATACACGAAGGGGTATGGGATGGTTCAATCGGGTCCACTCCTCGTGTATCCGACGGCCGTGGCCGAATCACCTTCCCACCGACTCGAGCCTGGCGGCGCCGCCCGACATCCACAACGGGCCATGGCCGACGGAGGCCCGGTTTGTATTCCAGTGCTCTGATTACCAAATTAACATGCACTACACTATGCTAGGGTTGCGACGAACGAATGGGTGACCTTACTCACCGGATTTGGCGACTACGGGACCCCGGCTACGGCGAGGTGTGGATCGCGACAAACAAGATAATCCAGTGAGCAATTCCTCGAGCCTTGTGCACCAATTGGACACAACGAGCACCCGGTTAAGTGCGGTGGGTATTGGCGAAGGTCCCTGGCTCCCCAATCGAGCACCAAGCAGTGGCATGGCGAGTAGTGCCGGTGACAGCGGTAGATCTCCTCCCACACTGCTTCTTTCTTGGCGACGAATTCCCAGTTGCGACTCACGGCAACACGAGTTGATGGTGAGATGATCATGAAGTTCGCGCATATTTACACGCCTAGGATCCGGCCACATCGTGTTTGGTTGGCAAAATCCGAGCGGATTTCACGGCTCGGTTGCGAATCCTTCGGAACCGGAGGGGAGAGGAGCTCCTGCTAGGGCGGGTCCACCAGCCATCGACTTGGAGCAGCGCAGGTGAGCGGCATCCACGTGGAAGAGGCTGACATGGGTGGCCCACATGGCGATGGCAGTGACTTCACGTGAGCGCGAGAGCGACTGACACCGCGGGTCCATGTGTCGGCGCAGTGGCGCGGGCAACGTGGACGCGGATTTGGGCCAGTTTGGGCCGAAAACAATACAGTGGCGCCCGAATTCTTTCTCTTTTCTTTTTTGTTATTTCTTTTCTATTCTATTTTCTTTTCCAAACTCAAATATTCAAATCAAATTTCTATCTTGAATTTCAAATTCCCAAACCCAATTATATAATCCAAATTCTACTATATTCAATATTTTACTCTCCTTCCATTATTTGATTCTATCCATAATAGATAGGTTCAATATAAGCTTCTTTTCTCACTTTATGTTCTAATTTATAATTTGAGGTCGAATTTATCTTATGATTCCTTACTTCGATAAAATGTATCACCTCCAATTTATAAATATGAGACCCCCATTCTTTTACTCATTTATTGGTTACATGAATGATTTAATATTCCTGATTGATTATAAAAGAAAGGGTCCCAATAATTTCCAAAGGTAAAAAAATATCTCAAACCTTATTATAAATATATTTATTTATTTATTTTATTTTTTTTCTTATGCCAATTCCGGGCTCTACAGTACTAGAGGGAACTCGGCTCACGATGTTTTAGCTGGAAGCTCAATAATGAAGATGACGGGGAGCATCCAAGAAAGGCCGGAAGTAGAGCACCACTTGCATGTAGAGAAGGCCCACTACTATCTACGAAGTTACTCGACCAGGTACTTGGCTCTCACGGGACATCCCTACGGACATCAACGAGGATTAGTAAGAACCTTGTGTGGTTCTTCATACCTCAGTAAAAGTATCGGCGTGTCAACGGGCGTATGCATCTGCATCTTATTTAACTTTTTGTATTTATATTGTTTCCTTTGGTTATATGCTTTACCTTTCCTAGCTTAGATTATAGGCTAGTTGGTACGATTGGAATCTAGGTTGTATAACTCTGTTTTATAATAAAGATAGCAACACTTTAACAAAACTTTAGCTGCACTTGCTTGCTTGGTTATCCGTATAAGTTTTATTTAAGAGATAAAATTAGAGGCCTAGTTTAGAAGAGAAAAATAGAAGTCCTAACTCACCTCCTAGGTTCCACGTTCCTTTCAGTAACTTTTGTGTGGTGAAGTGTTTTAGCTAGCAACTAACCTCTACTATACTTGTGTAGAGTGTACCAGAGTTAATGTGTGTAGCTACTATTAGGGTCACCTTTTTGCTCTAGTGCATTGTGCTTTGTAGAAGAATTTTTTTATAGGCTATTACCTTTTCTCTCGTCATCTACATCCTTACACCTAGTACTAAAAAATCTACCGATGTCACAAATACATTGCTCCTTGAATCGACTTTGGGGCTTATATGCACCTTCAACATGGATTGGGTGATGGATGATATGATATTAGTAAAAGTATTGCTCTCCGTTTAATGACTTGTCCGAGTCAGCGACGTTCATAGATTTATAGAATGTTCGGTTTGAGGAATAAGTTAGCTCATTATCTTCTCATTCCTTTTTTGTTTGGTTTGTGGAATGGAATCAATTGATCTATCATCATCTCATTTCTCATAGTTAGTTAGTTAGTATTAATATGAGGTGGTGCACACCATCCTGGATTGGAGAGCAGCGAGCATGAAAAGTGATCAAAACATGGTCTCCGCCACTCCACCAGTATGATGGGGTGATCCACTATTCCACTTAGCAAAATCATGTGCAAGTATATGATACACGTGTGGGACAAAGGGACTGACAAACAGTATTTGTGGTTTGCCAGGGAATCATCATTACGAAACAGATCAGCGCTGGTGCTAGAACAGTGGGGCAGCAGTAGTGCTGCTGGACAACCTCACCAGAACTCGATGGTGATATACATATGAAACTAAATATTGCGTGGTAAGGTAAAATGGATGTATGATAGGTTAAGGGGCTCTCTCACTTTGGGTTTAACGGCAGCTGATGTAGGACCAACGACAACCTTTGTACGTGGGCAGCGGATGCGACAGTGTAGCGGGCTTGAGAAGACAGCCAGGCATGCTGGGGAAACGTCCTCATGGCGTTGCTGCAGTATGTTACAGGCTTGACTGTTTCTGAGTGCACGGACCAAACTGGTTTTAGCCTAATTCAAGATTGGTTTGTATCAAGAGAGAAGAAAAAAGCTCAGCCCCATAAATTCAGCGAGGCGTAATCAGGGTTTTAGAATCCAGCACTTAAGGGAAAAAAAGGAAAGGAAATTGAGACTGTTACGAATTTAGGATATGACTAATTAGGGCTTTAGACTTTTGGAGAATTTTTTAAAAAGGAAACCCCCAGTATGTGCTGGTGCGCTGCAGGATTGAATGCTTATTCGAGTGAGCTCTTCAGAAAATATCAGCTTTGCAGTCTTTATCGCGGTACGTCTGTACTCTGTACTCGTCCAGTGCTCTTTCCGACACTATTAATAAATTTGAACTCTCCAAATCCGCGTTTTTATGCCACTCTCATCACAGGATTTTTGTTCTACAACATGCAAATCTCTATGCACACTGGGACATCAACATCGTTGGCCCAGCACTTCTGAATTCTCTGGTTCAAGCAAAGAATCGATCCGCCAAGTTATAACCTCTTGACGAATACGTCTCCCTGCGGCACCGGTGCTGTACTTGTATTTTGTGCCGTCTCCCAGCTGTCGAGTCCACTCTGGTTACTGTAACCAATAGCGTTGCAACCTTCTCTTGCGCAGCTCCAGAACTGTCCCCTGAAGTCCCAGTAAGATAATCTTGACTTCGTATTTGTCCATGTTGCAACGTCACTTCAACAGATTGTCTGGGAGAAATTATACCGACTGCCGGAGAAACCTGTGGTTATCGCGTGCTCTTTCAGTTCTCTATCAATTAAGCTCATGGCATCGAACAAATCTTAAATAGCAAAGCAATCTTATAGTATTAGTATCTATTACCATTTCAGTCATAATCTAGATATGTAATTGAAAAAATAAATAGAATAAGACTTGAAGATTCACATTCAGTAAACTTAAAATTTCCATCATCTTAGTTGAGCATAGCTAACTTTTGACTTAAAAAAACTGGTCTGTGTATATTTCATGCCCCAGGCTATAGATAAACTATGTTCAAATGGACTGGAATACCTTAGCATAGGATAAGGAGAGAAGACAGAGCAGTAACCTACCTTCAGCCAAGAAGGGAAACCTGAGAAAGGTGTGCCAGATGACTTTGGTGTCTGACCAATGATCTCAAAACAAGCCAACTCTTTTGTACTTCTGTTGTGCAGTTTCACAACAAAAGGGTTTTGATCTTGCAGAATGATGTCATTCGTGCTGATATCTACTTCAGGCAAAGCCTCCAAGCCCTGAAGTGAGTCAAGCACTTCCTTATTTGAACCCATTATTTCTCCATACTTCTGCCTCATTGTTTGTTTGTCCACATGAGCAATATCTAAATTGAACACACATTTGACAGGTTTATGATCACTGTCTGTTGCTTCCATACAAGAGTCGTACCTAAAAAAATGGAATAACAGCCATTGCAAATTAATTAAAAGCATTATATAAGATAAGCAAACAACGAACTACTTACAGTGATATCGAACAGACTACAGGACATTCCAAAGAACACTCAATCTGTGAACTAGTTCGGCTGTCTCGATATAGAACTCTGTCACACCAGGCTGGAATGCGCCTTTTCTCACTATTATCATAACCTATAAGTCAAATTAAAGTTAACTAGATAAAATAACCAAAATAAGTGCTTCAAGAGATCATTAAAAGAAGTGCATACAAATTATTGCCATGTAGCTTATGCTAATGTAATCAATCCAGTACAGTAACTAAGAATTTAAACAGAGTTTTGATACCAGATAAGCCTGCTATGTGCTTCTCAAATTTATAAGTAGGGGGGAACTTAAATTCTCCTTCACGTAATCCCTGGAAGACTCTCCCAGATTTCATTTCTGCTCGCAGCTGATCATTCTCTCTCAACCAGTCAAAGCATCGCCGGGAAACCAAGCCCATTGCCTCATCGAAAGAAATGTTATAAAGCCGGTAATTGAAGTCACCAAGAAACACGATCAAGTCAGTATCTGACAACTCAGGCAGTCTTGATCCCTGCGGTAGCACCATGTTAGCCAGTTTACAATCACACAATCTAGATACACAATGACTATACAAACTGAAAAATAAATGAAGATGACTAACAGCATACATTTGTTCCTCGAAGAAGCTGAGCAGCAGAACCAGAAACTGTAACAACACAAGTGTACATAAGTTCAAATTTTCACTTCCACAATAATTGTTGAATGATATTAGCAAAAGTTTGGGCGAAATCTTTTCAGATTTGCATGTCCATAAGAAAATGCAAATAAGTTTGGCTTTGTTTGGGTACTCTAGTATTTGACCCCAACTCACATGTGTTGAGGTGGATTGGGGTGCAAATTAAACTAATTTACACCTCAATCCACCTCAACACACGTGGATTGGGGTCAATACTAGAGTACCCAAACAAAGCCTTAATGGGAGAAGATGGATTACCTGATGTTGTCAATAATCCATTTGAAGGAGAAGAAAATGTCATTGATCTAAAGACATGGTCAAAGTCTTCATTCCGTCTGCTCACAGCTTCCATATGTGCAGAAAAATGACAATTTACAAAGCAAATGTTTCTACCATGTATTCTCATTCTCAAGCCTACTGCACCCTGAAATAATCAGATACATTAAAGATAAAGTTAGTCCATTGATCTGCAGGAAAACCTGCTGGTATGATCAAACAAGGTGGAGAAACAAATGGTATTTTTCCATTTATATACAAGAAAGTTAGTCCATTGATCTGCAAAAAAACAGACTCTTATAGAGGGTTGAATCATGTTTTATTAATTAGGAAGCATTTACAGTGCTAACCCATATCTTAGTGGAATAACACAAGCTTGAAGCATCCAACCCTTGGATGAAGGATATATGCATAAGAACACAGAATGTAATGGGGCACTAACATCATGTTATCGATCATGTGATGTTAAGATCCTATCAAGTTCAATCCATTGCAGTGTTTTCAAGTCGGACGACTTGCTGGTCGTTCTGGCTGACCGACTTGGGCGATTAATCATGATTAGTCGGACGACTTGACGATTAATCGTGGACGACTTGAAAACATTCCATTTACCCGCCATTCAAACATAACCTTGAAAACTTGCATGATAACAACAAGATTAAGAAAGGCCTCAATTCATTGATCATCCTGGTTGCTTGGGAGTTATGGAAAGTTGGAAACACAGGAATGTCTGTGTCTTTGATGGTGCAAGGCCCTGTTTCCAGGTTGTTATGCAGGCTGTGTCCAATTCCAGCAACCTCTGGTGTGGGGCTGGAGCTTCAGCGCTGCATAATTTGCTCCTGCAGCTGCAGTCCATGAGTTAAGTTGTGGCACTGAGCCAGGGTTGAGTTTCTTTGTTGTTTTTTGACACGTCTGTAAAGGCTATTATGTTGGGAATGGGTGCTGTCCCTCTCCCTTTCTGTTCCCCTATTTCTTGCTTAATGAAATGACACACAGCTCTCCAGTGTAGTTCGAGAAAAAAAAATTGATGTATGTTGAAGTGTATAAGTGGATTGCCTACCTTCTTCTAACAGCTTAAGTTTTTGGGTTGAATTGGTTAATGTGTCCAATCTAACATAGTATCAGAGCCAGAGGTCTCGAGTTCGAATCCCGACAGTATTTGTACCTCCGCCCCTTTATTTCCACGTTTGCATCTTTCCCTCTGGATGCATGTGAGTGGTGGTGTCAAAGGTATAAGTGGATTGTCTACCTTCTCCTAACACTATAATGCTACCCTCATTCTAGAATGAGAAACAAGAATTATCTTCTTCCCCTCAACCGAATTGGCCATGTGAAATCTTACCGGAATCAATAATGCTCCGTTTGGATGTCGATATTGGAGAGGATGGAATTGAATTGGATTGAATAAGAAATCAGGCATGGTATTGAAATGAGTGTAATTCTAATTTTTTGTTTGACTTGATTCTCAATGTTATCAGCGCGTATGCTCCTCAAGTAGGCCTTAATGAGAACTCAAAGAGGGAGTTCTGGGAAGGCCTGGAGGACATGGTTAGTAGTGTGCCAGTTGGCGAGAAGCTCTTCATAGGAGGAGATCTCAATGGCCATGTGGGTACATCTAGCACCAGTTTCGAGGGTGTAAATGGAGGCTTAGGCTTTGGGACTAGGAATCAAGAAGGAGAGGGAATCCTGAACTTTTCCCTAGCCTATGACATGTTTATAGCAAACACTTTCTTTAGGAAGAGGAAATCCCACCTGGTGACCTTCAGTAGTGGCCAACACACTAGCCAGATTGATTTCGTCCTCTTGAGAAAAGAGGACAGGCATGCCTGCTTAGATTGCAAGGTCTAAGCAAGGTTATACCTGGAGAGTGTGTGGTAACCCAACATAAGCTTGTCGTAGCTGACTTCTGTTTTAAGATTCGTTTACAACGGAATAAGCATAACAAGGTCACTAGAACAAAGTGGTGGAAGCTTAAAGGGGATGTGGCCCAAACTTTCAAGGAGAGAGTTATCGAGGACGAGGAGGGCCCTTGGGCAGAAGAGGGAGACACAAACATCATGTGGAGGAAGATGGCGACATGCATCCGAAAGATAGCTTCAGAAGAGTTTGGGTTGAGTCAAGGAAACAGAAGGGAAGTTAAAGACACTTGGTGATGGAACAAAGATGTCCAAAAGGCTATCAAGGAGAAGAAAGATTGCTACAAACGCTTACATCATGACAAGTGTGCAGACAACATAGAGAAGTACAGGATAGCGAAGAAGTCTGCAAAGCGAGCGGTTAGTAGAGCCCGGGGTCAAGCCTATGACGACCTTTATCAACGGTTGGACACAAAGCAGGGAGAAAGGGATATCTATAGGATGCCCAAGATTCGTGAAAGGAAGACAAGGGATGTCAACCAAGTCAAATGCATCAAGGATGAAGCAAACCAACTATTAGTGAAGAATGAAGAGATCAAGAATAGATGGAAGGAGTACTTCAACAAATTGTTCAATGGAGGGAATGAGAGTTCTACAATAGAATTGGACGAACCATTCGATGACAACAACAGGGGTTTTGTACAAAAAATACAAGAATATGAAGTTAAGGAGGCGCTAAAAAGGATGAAGGTAGGAAAGGCGATGGGCCCTGATGGTATCCCTATCGAGGTATGGAGATGCCTTGGAGACATAGCGATAGTATGGCTGACTAAGCTTTTCAACACCATCTTTCGGACAAACAGAATGTCCGACGAGTGGCGGCGGAGTACGTTAGTACCAATCTTCAAGAACAAAGGAGATGTTCAAAGTTGTACTAATTACCGTGGAATTAAGCTCATGAGCCATACAATAAAGCTATGGGAGAGAGTCATTGAACACCGCCTGCGAAAGATGACGAGCGTGACCCAAAATCAGTTTGGTTTCATGCCTGGGAGATCAACTATGGAGGCCATTTTCTTACTAAGACAACTTATGGAGAGATTCAGAGAACAAAAGAAAGACCTGCATATGGTCTTCATAGACTTGGAGAAGGCTTATGACAAAGTACCTAGGAGTGTAATGTGGTGGGCCTTGGGAAAACACAAAGTATCAACAAAGTACATTAATCTTATTAAAGATATGTACACTAATGTTGTGACAAGTGTCCGAACAAGTGATGGAGACACCGATGACTTTCCAATTAACATAGGACTACATCAAGGGTCGACTTTGAACCCTTATCTTTTCGCTTTGGTGATAGATGAGGTCACAAGGGACATACAAAGAGATATACCGTGGTGTATGCTTTTTGCCGATGATGTGGTACTTATTGAGGAGAGTAGGAGTGGTGTTTCGCAAAAGTTGGAATTGTGGAGGCAGACGCTGGAAGCAAAAGGTTTTAGGCTTAGTAGGTCTAAAACAGAGTATATGAAGTGTGATTTCAGTGCCATGGGGTATGAGGATGGCGATGTTAGTCTTGATGGGCAAGTGGTACCCAAGAAAGACACTTTCCGTTACTTAGGATCAATGCTTCAGAAGGAGGGAGACATCGATGAGGATGTCAGTCATAGAATTAAAGCTGGATGGTTGAAGTGGCGGCAAGCTGCGGGTGTCTTATGCGACCCCCGGGTGCCACACAAACTAAAAGGCAAATTCTACAGGACAGCAATCCGGCCGGCTATGTTGTATGGAGCAGAATGTTGGCCCACTAAAAGACAACATGTCCAACAACTAAGTGTGACAGAGATGCGTATGTTGCGCTGGATATGTGGCCACACAAGGAGAGATCGAGTCCGGAATGATGATATACGAGAGAGAGTAGGAGTGGCGCCAATTGAGGAGAAGCTTATGCAACATCGTTTGAGATGGTTTGGACATATCCAACGAAGACCTGAAGAGGCACCAATGCATATCGGAATAATTAGGCGTCCCGAGAATGTGAAGAGAGGTAGAGGTCGACCAACCTTGACGTGGACAGATGCTGTGAAGAGGGACCTGAAGGAGTGGAATATTGATAAAGAGCTCGCCGTGGATAGGAAGGGGTGGAAGTGTGCAATTCACGTGCCAGAACCCTGATTTGTAGTTTCGCTTTTCCTCCTTAATCGTTTGACCTTTTCTTGTGCCCTTTAGATCTTGCTGGTTCTTGTGGGTTTTATCTCTTTTTATGTGTTTCCCCGTTTCGTCGTTTTTCGGTTCTCCTTTGCCTTTGTCTCCCTTTTCTTTTCTTTGGGGGTTGAGCTCTGAGGTTTTCATATGGAGTTTCATCTCTAGCCTAACCCAACGTGCTTGGGACAAAAAGGCTTTGTTGTTGTTGTTGTGGATGTCACTGAATTGGAGTTTGGAATTGTGTGATCTAATTCCACACAATACCGAGGGGTGAGGGTGTGAGGCTTTGTATTGGGAGAGGGGGTTTCTAGTTATAGACTTATAGTTCAATTCCATGGAACTGGGCCTCTGATTCCAAACCTCAATTCCACATGCAACCAAACAACAAAATTTAGGAAAGCTGATTCCAATTCCCAATTTTGTGCTCTAATATCTACATCCAAATGGGGTATTTTAGGTTCTCAGCTAAATTAAGACGTGCAGCTCAGCACAGCAACCGCAAATATATTGAACTATTTAAACTGAAGTTCATTCTTTCACAAAAAGGATGATCAAGAAAGAAGTGCCTGAACATGGAATGCATGAAAGAGGATTCACATCAACATGTTTCTTAGACCTCAGATTTCGGCACCCAAGAAACAAAGGATATCATATAGCATGAGCAGCTTCACTACAGACTATTGACATTAGTGGGGGGGGTGGGTGGGGGGTGGGGTGGGGGTGATGCATGAGAACCTTATTGCCGATTGCTCGCCCTAATCCACATGGCACTGCCGCATTCTCAATGTCTCCAATGAACTGCTTAAGATTTATTCTCACCCTGAAAAACAAAAGAATCTAAATAATTCCCGTGATAACAGGATCCAACAAAAAAATGATCACACCCTACTCAGATTACCATACAGCAATGAGTAATCCAGCCATCTGTCTTGAACCAACACGCACAAAGGAATGAACCTTTAAAATCTGGCCAATTACATCCAACCACCACTCTCCATTTGTACTTCCCTCTAGTCCTACCTAAAGTCAATAGAAATTTTACAAGGAATTCAACATTACAAATAGTAAACAATTAAAAATGGTAGCCATTTTTCAATATTTATGTTGGGTAGTATTCTAAAAAAATTTCAAGGGATGAATTAGAAACAGGTAATAAACAAAAATCCTCTTTGCAACAACTTCATCACAGAGAATTTGTGAAATTCTGAAAACTGAAAAGCAAGCCATAATTCTAAGAAAAATCTGCAGCCATGAAGGTAAAATTTACTCCAAGCCCAAAACATTGAACAATGAGGCAATGACATGTAACCATAAAAAGAATTCAACTAACTAGATGTTAACCAAAATTCAAACTGCATTTCACAGTATTTTGATCCAGCACTACAAGTTTCTAGGAGTTGGTCGACCCAGCATATAGGACATATCTTCAATGAATAGCATAAATAACCATTATATAAGAAGTAATAAAAAAAACTAAATTTCTGAATGTGACATCTGTACCGTTTCTTTGGCTGCAGACATTGCAAGAAAACCAGCACCCATGTCCACCTCCTGCAATCCAAGTACAACCAACCCAACTTCTGGCGATGGGAGTTTTAGCCAAGCTCTTAAAGACTCGTAGGATGCCTTTTCTTGCCCAACATTCCAAGAACCCACTAATACTTTCATGTATTCAAAACTTTTGTATGATGAATCTTTCTCCATCAACTCTGAGCGCAAAATGTTGTCAAGAGGCCCTGGTGATGCCAAGTTCCATCCACGGATTCCTCCATGACCAGCCAGTGTAAAGATATATGAACCTCCAACAGCCATACTCAGAATTGGACTACTATGTGCAATCCATCCTCCTAACAAGTTGCCTTCAAGGTCCAACAGCTGGATGTTGCCATCCATGTAACCCACCCATATTCTTGTTCCAAAATTGTAAATGCATTGGACAGATGACGAATGATGCAGGAACTCTTGCAAACGATTACCACTGCCATCCCATTGGGCAAGAGAGCCATTTGCCGATCCTGTCCAGATCATCCCATCCGTTGACATTGTAAATGCTTCAATTCTACGAGTGTCATCACCAAAACCTGCTTTAACAGCAACTCTCCGGACTGCATCAGCTGCTCCCAACAAAGCATTCCGTGATCTCTGCAAGAAACCAACAGGACTGCGAGCTTTCTCTTTCCTCGGAGAGAACAGAGTTTGCTTTGTCTCATAGCTATATGAATCCTGAGCAGATAAGATGTCGAAACGGGTATCAACTTGGCCATCAATGTTTACCACTTTTAGAAGGCCTTTAGTGCGAGAATCCCTGCATAGCAGAATAGATAACAGTATTACACATATAGAAATAGCTGGAGTGATGTCATTCAAATGCAACAAGATAAATGAACACATGAAGTGTACCAGAGTGCAAATGAGAGGTAACCAGCACTCCATACTTTTGATCTAGAATTGTCAGACAACAGAAGTTTTACATCTACAGCAGGCAAAGGACAGGCCCCTCCATCACTGACCATGTCCCTAAGATCAATAGATGATCTTTCAACTAAAAGGGTCTTATGTTTTTCTTCTGTTTGTGAAACAAGTGACTTCTGAATCAGTTCTGCATACCATACTTTGATTGCTCCCCCCTCAGACCCAGACCACAAATCACCTATAAGACATCCAAGAAACATCAGTATTTCATGGGTGCATATGGTTTGATTGAAGATGTAGGTTACTGCTGATAAGACTACTTCCTGCATTCCATAATAGTACCCCAAGTTCCATGTAAATGATCGATTTGCAAACTAATTGTGAATGATCTGATTCAATTCTCAATAAAACCAGCAGCTAAATATATTCACTGAACCAATGATAGAGACAACAACATGGTCTAGAACATTTGCAGCGCGTGGCTACTTTTCAGCTGATAGTTAGTAGGCACACAATAGGCATCAAACTGTCTTGTACATATGCTCGATAGGACCCAGAATTAGGCAAGGACATACAACTAGCTTCTGGAATGCTGAGATGAAAGATCATTTGGAAAATCCAGAATAATTTATTTAACATCACAAAAGGATAGACCCAGTGCCGAAGGCTACCATGAGTGGGGACTGGGGAAGGAATAACAAGCCTTCCCCCACAAATACGGAGAGGCTGTTTCGAACCCACGACCTGGTGACTCAGTGAGACAGTTAGCACCACAGCACCATACCTGCCCTTCTTATTTAACATCACAGTATGCCATATTTCATCACACTGGTCAAATAAAGGGACAGCAAATGTTACTGCAGAAGAAGAATGTAAACAAGTAACAGAATGTCTGTAATTTTTAGGAAGCAGTCACAAGGCTGGCCTAGAGAAAGTTCTTGGAATTTAGGGGGAAAATGCAGTGGTTCAGCTGCAGTTAGAAAGGTTTTTTTTTGGCACTTACATTATTTTCTCAGAGTCACCTTAGTTGCAAGGACAAAATGAAATTTTGAACCAACTATGCTTGTACGTTATGTTTTTCTTACAGTAGTTGAGGGGACAAAGCTCAACCAAAAGTTGCAATCAAATTTGTTGGCATCTCTTTAGAACTAGTGATTAGATATTGGATTATTCCTACCCACAATTAAGTGTATATTTTGAACACTCAACATCTTTCACATCATTCAGAGCACAAGCAAGGGCTCATGATAACCTCAATGGACATGCTGTCATGCAACAGAGCATTGGAGTGTTACTAGTATGAGTGACATGTGGATGGCTGTTGCCCTGCTCCTGCTTGTCAGAGAAATGGTATCCTTGATCAGTGCCGCCAAACTTCTAACTGACAAAGCACCATAAAGGGTGCAGCAGCTGGTCATGAGTTGAGGAGATGCCGAGATGGTGGCACTCGACGATTGCAATAAACCGCATTTGGGCTCAAATTTACATGATCCACCAACTTACTCATTGACGACCGCACCACAAACCAACACGAGGAAGTTGTGTCAGTTGCCAATCAGAGAAGGGCAATGAAAGACACTGGTTGATTAAGAAGGACAAGAAATGAAGTCAGAGGCTCAGCAAAGGAAGGGACATGGGGTGATGGTGCTATTTGTTGCCAATAGCTTACCACTAATACATGAAGAAGGGGAAGACGTTAATCAACTGGGCGAACAGAGATGTCAATGAAGTTGAGGCAGTACTGACAGAAACTGGGGGAGTTTGGAGGCAAGGAGAAGAAGAATTGGGAAAGAATGCATGGGAACTAAACTAACTTATGAGAGGGGTATTTAAGGGTATTCCACATATGTCAAGAAAAAAATTATCCCAAAATGTTAGATTGGAAAAAAAAATACAGTGGTGGCATGACAGGGAAAACTTTTGGTTCCATGTACTGCAAAAATCAGTGGCATCTTGCTGTAGTGAAAGATCCTTGAGTGCTATAGTACCACATTTCCTTATTTAAAAAACGGTAGACACCACACTTCATTTGATGATTCTCGTGGCCAGTTCTGGACAATTCGATTAAAAGCAGTTCCAAATGCTCCCAATAAGTGATTCTTACTTATTACTTCACAGATTCGGTTATGAAAAACATAGCAGCTAAATATATTTTTACTTGATCTTCTACAAAGTTTGCAGTTAGCAGTCATTTTTCTTTTTTTTAGAAGGTGGTCATTTTTCAGTTGATAAATTATATATATCTGCTGATACAGTTAGTAGGTATCTATTCATTCAACTGTCTTGTTCAAATATGGTCTGCAGAACCTACAATTAGCCAAGGTACATACATCTAGCTTCTTGGCTGCAATAAGGTCATTTGGGAAAGCAAGCAAAATAGTTTCAAGGACATAACAGTAAACCATGTTTAATCACATTGGTACAATAATGGGCCAACAAAAGGTATTGTCAACTAGAATGTAGGAGTAAGCAAATAATTGAACATGTATAACCATAGGTAGCACAAAACAAGACTGACCTGGAGAAAGTTCTTGGAATGCAGGATAACTACAGGGGGAATTTATAGCTCTACTTTCGTGGTTACTATATCCATACCTCCCCTGAGGCTTCCTAAACGTTGAAGGACTATTTGGAACGCAGGAATTTCACAGGATTTGCACACGAATTAGTTCAATTTCATATGAAAAAACGCAGGAACAGGAAAAATCATGTGTTCCAAACAGGGCCCAAAGGCAAAATCATTTACAATTATCCAAGAATCAGGAACGGTAGTGCTACATTGTATCTGGATACGTGCAAAACTGGCACTGATCGCCAGAAAATGGAGGGAATGGGACCTACCATAGGAAGAGACGGCCAACGCGAACACTGGCCCACGGTGTGCCTCCCACGAGAGGCACTCCCCCGCCTCCGGTCCAGGATCCGCGGTCCATCCCATGATCCGGCCGTCCGCATGGCCGCTCCACACCACGCTGCGAGCGGGGTCCGCCGCGAGGCAGAGCGCCGGGGGCGTCCTGCGCGACTCCCTAAAGGGCGCAGACGACTCGTCGCCCCAACGCTGCTGAGACGGCGACCGGAAGGCGTCTGCGAGGTCCCATGCCCTGACGCCGGCCTCGCCCGCTGCCCAGAGACGGGCGGCGGCGCCGGCCTCGGACCGGGAAGCATCGCAGCAGCAGGCGAGAACGCGAAGCGCCGCACCGGCCTGGGACTCCCTGGGCGGGCGCGGGCGCAGATCGAGCGGGGGCGGGCGGTCGGCGCGCACCGCGGTGCGCGCGGGCGGGAGGTGTGCGCTGGAGGCCGGAGCGGCGGCGAACTCCGGGATTGAGCCCGAGTGGTGGGGCCCCGGGGGCGGTGGCCATACTTGTGCTGCGGCGGCCGGGGAGCGGGAGGCCGCGGCGGGGAAGGCGGGGAGTGAGTGGCTGGGATGGAGGAGCTGGGGCTGATGCTGATGCTGATGCGATGCCGGAGCGGCGCGGGGGCGCGGGTCGGAGAAGGAAGCGGAGACGGAGACGGAGGCGGAGGTAGCAGCGGAGGGAGTGGAGGCGGGCGGGAGGGAGGTGGATCGGTGGGGCGTGGCGTGACGGGGCGAGGTGGATGGGATGGGGGGCGGGATAGGGGGTGGGGACGGGGACGGGGAGGTGATGGAAGTGGAGAGGAAGAAGTCGTCGGGGAGGTCGTCCCACGGCGATGAGGCGGCGTCGGCGGGGGAAGCGAAGGGGTTGGTGCCGCCGGGATTCGCCATTGCTGAGGTCGAGTCGAAGAGAAGCGAAGGGGCTGGCAGCTGCAGTGTAGGCCGGCGTGAATGCCGCGCTTCGGTCGTGCTAGATAGTGGGCCGGCATTTACGGTTTGCACATGTTGCGCGGGCTGCGCTGGTCGGTCAAGTTTATGTCAAATACAGGACACAGGCAGCAGAGAGCCCATGCCGGTCTCATGCTCCTGCAGTCTTCGTCCGGCCTAGTCTAGGTCTACTCTACTAAAATCTATCTATCTATCTATCTTCTACTCTATTAAAGCACGAGTTTTCTATAATTAATCATCTACTCAAACGTTATCTTAACCACCCCAACCGAATACCCTTAGATCCGAGCCTGGTTAGGGCTTGTTCGGTTATTTTCAATCCATATGGATTGGAGGGGATTGATACGGATTGAGAGGGATTTTGACTTACTAGGGATTAAAACCCCCTCAATCCCCCTCAATCCATATGGATTGGGGTAAAACCGAACAAGCCCTTAGATGGCAGCATTGTAGTTCCACCGTTTAGCCGTCTGAGTATTACGACAACCGCATTCCTCGCTCGTTTTCTCACCGCGCTTTGTAGTTTTGTACCCACCCTCACGAGCTCAACCCACCTCCCCCGCGCGCGCAGCTCGACCTGCCACCCGCCCGCGCCGCCACCCCTCACGCGCCGAGTTTATTGGAGCTGTGGTATCCCGAACGGCGGGCTTCGAAAGTTAGGTACCTCGAACCTTGCAATTGGAATCTTAGTATTATAATAGGCTTCCGTTTAAAAATTTGTCATCGTGGGCACTTTTAACCGTCGCGCTACGTATTAACTTGTACCGGCTGCTGTTACCGTGCGTGTGCCCTTCTTTTACGCTGAAGAGGTGGATTTCCCGTTCGTTAAAACGGATCGGCCTTCCTCTATTCTTCAGAACGGATCGCGAGCTCACTCCTTTCTTCCTCTCCCTCTCTGTCCGGCTCCCCGAGTGATTCCGGCGCTTGTCGAGCTCTTTCTTCATCCCAATGCAACCTCCGGCAGTCCCCTCGCCGGACCTCGCAGTCGACGCAGCCGGCGAGTTATCCTCGTCGTTGCCTCCAGGCGAGGTCGTTGGCAGCGACACAGGGCTGGCCCTCAATCCGTCGTCGTTGGTCGATGCTGCTCTGACGATCGACGATGTTGACAACTCTTGGTTGGAGGCACCACCAGATTGTCGTGAAGATCCGGTTGAAACGGTAACTGATTTGGACCCCCCTTTTCCCAGTTCCCACCAAGGTTGGCACCATTCTGTGTCAACTTGACTGGGCCAAAATTATATCACATCTACCTCAGATTTTCTAGTAGTGCGCAACCACTGTCGTGGCTTATCAATATCATCGCTTGTTGTTTTTGGTACATGCCAGCTTCCATCTTCAGTCGTCGTGTCTTATTGTTGCCTCCCTGTTTGTGAAGGGACTACACTTGTGTATTGTTGCCTATGCACGTAGAAATGAGTTGATGTTTCTCATTTGTACTGCTCCTCATAATTTTTGTAGGGCGATGTTAATTTAACTGCTCATAATTGTTGCCTCCCTGTCAATTTTTTGTAGGGCACTGTCAATTTTCAGTTAACAGTGTTTGACCCATCGCAAGTATTTGATTTTGAGGGTGTTGGACCTGATCTTCGATGGGATGAAGAAGGGCCTCAACATGTACCCAGTGAGTTAGCTATGTATTCGAAACTTGGATTGGCGGCTGAAGATGAACGAGAAAACAAAGAGAGAGAGGAGGCTTCTAATCATTGTGGTCATTCAAATAATCCAAATGATTTTGGAGTTGATTCTTCATCCTCCATGCCCTGTGTTGATTTTTTGCCAAACGAGAGTAGAGTTTTGTATGATTCTAACCATCCAGTGATGGCGGTTGGCTGCATGTATCCATCTATGGCTGAATTCAGACTTGCTATGAGACAGTATGCCATAGAAAAAGAGTTTGAGTTAGGCATTGAGGCTAGTACCCCGAAGAAATACAGAGGATTTTGTCGAGGTGGTGATTGTCCTTGGAGCATACATGCAAGAATTGAGAGGGATGGGTCACCTACCATAATTGTATGGTTTTGTCAAAGTTTTAATTTTGTTGAAGTTTTTTTATGCCTTAGTAGTAATGTGCATTTCATTTATACTTCTGTAGGTGACTGTGATGAATGATCATCACACTTGCACTTCTAGTGGCCGGAGGAGGACAAGCACACCAACCAGTGCTTGGGTTGCTGCTAAAGCTTTACCTATCCTTGCGAAGAAACCACACACAGGTGCAAAGGATTTACAAACTTTCCTTCAAGATACGTACAAGTGCACCATTTCTTATGATACAGTTTGGTATGGAAAAGAGAAAGCCTTGAAGGAGTTGTTTGGGACTTGGGAAGAGAGTTTCCAACTTCTATTCTCTTGGAAGGAGGCTGTATTGCAGAGGTCACCTGATAGTGTCATTGAAATTGATGTACGTGTTGAGGATGGCAGAGTTTATTTTAGTAGGTTCTTCTGTGCACTTGGCCCTTGTATCAGTGGTTTCTTACATGGATGCAGACCTTACTTGAGTGTTGATTCGACAGCTTTGAATGGTAGATGGAATGGTCACCTACCATCTGCAACAGCCGTCGACGGCCACAACTGGATGTTCCCTGTTGCATATGGATTCTTTGAGTCCGAAACAGAGGACAACTGGCATTGGTTCCTTCTACAGTTACGCAAGGCCATCGGGGATTTACCTAACCTAGCATTGTGTTCTGATGCTTGCAAAGGGCTAACAAATGCAATGAAGGATGTTTTTCCAGAAGCTGAGAAAAGAGAGTGTTTTCGGCACCTAATGAACAATTATGTCAAGCAATATGCTGGATCAGAATACATGTACCCTGCTGCCAGGGCGTACAAGGCAGAAGTATATGACATGTACATTGCAAATGTCAGAAGCAATCCTGATATTGCTGCTTGGTTAGATAGGTTCCATTCCTTGTTGTGGTACCGAAGTGCATTCAACCCTACTATCAAATGCGACTATGTAACAAATAACATTGCTGAGGTGTTCAATAACTGGATAAAGGACTACAAGGACCTCCCTGTTTGTGACCTGGCTGACAAAATTAGGATAATGATCATGCAACTATTATACAAGAGGAGGCGGATAGGAAGGAGGTTGGAGGGAAAGATTTTACCTTCTATCATAGCACAACTCAATGCAAGAACTAGAGGACTTGGACACTTGGAGGTCATAAAAGGCGATGACTATGTTGCATAGGTGAGAGACAATGGTGATTGTTTTTCTAGATATGTGGTGAAGGCTCATCTTAGAGAATGTTCATGTAAGGAATGGCAACATACAGGGAAGCCCTGCCACCATGCATTATGTCTAATTACTGCACAGCAATATAGAAATGTAATGATGGAGGAGTTTGTCGTCGATTACTACTCAGTTGACATGTTTAGGAAAGCTTATGAGAGATTGGTGGAGCTAATTGAAAGCAAATTATTTTGGCCAAAGGTGGATTTTGCAAAGGAGGTTGGTGCTCCACTAGGCAAGAGAGGCATGGGACGTCAAAGGAAAAATAGGTTCAAGAGTTGTCTAGAAGGTGGGAGTAGTAAGAAAAAGCCTGCCAACGAAAGTGAGAAAGCTAAGAAGATTATTCGAGGCAAATTCAAGTGCCCTAATTGTGGGGAGTTAGGGCATAGGAAGACTAGCTACAAATGCCCCCTAAATGGAACGAAGAAAAGGTACTCTTATAATCTCATATCTGTTTTTATACATTAATTTAGGTTGTTTATCTAATAATCATCTGCACAGGAAAAGGAAACCAAGAAAGAACTCAACAAAGAAATGGTTTCCTAAGGAGCCAGCTGAAGCTTCTTCATCACAGCCAGAACTAGGGGATTCTGGTCAACACCAACTTGTCTCCATTGATGTTCCAGAAGAAATAGTTGGTACTACCCCACAGAGGAGAGTGAGGCGTGCTGTCAAAAAACTAACTCCAAAGAAGAAGATGAACGGTGTCTAGAAAATAAGGACAGATGCCCAACTGTTATTGTGATGTAATGTATTGAAGTCATGTGTTAAACTAGTTTCCCAGCTGTTAGTGTCATGTGTTAAACTAGTTTCCCAGTTGTTATTGTACCATCAGTTCACAGTTGAATTATGGTCACCTTTAGTTCAGTTATCTTCAGTTTTCAAAATTATGGTCAGTTACCATCAGTTGACAGAATTATTGCCTGTGGGTCTGTTTGTCTGGGCAATGATTTCAGAGGGCGTCCAACCAAATGAATTTGCGTTCTCAAACGGTCTTAGGGCCTGTGGGTCTGTTTGTCTGGGGCATCAAATTCACTGCTCAGCCATCAAGCGTGACTTAATGACTGACATCCGGGTCTGTTTACTCTCTATGTATGGTAGGAGAGGTTTTGTTTCAGAACTCGAGGCTGTGCTTGGCAAGATTGAAATCCTGATCTTGTTAGCTAGACAGCTGCCATTTCTGCGAACTCGAGGCTGTAGCATTGCTTCTTCAGATGCATTCAGAGGGTTTTACACCGAATGACTATGCCTTCTCTAGTGGTCTGAGTTCTTGTGCAGACCTGGCATTGCTGCATCAAGGAAGGCAGCTTCATTGCCTGGCACTGAAACTGGGGTCTGACTTCAAAGTTTGTACTGGGAACACACTAATTAACATGTACTCCAAGTGTGGTAGAATTGGATCTGTAAGGCTTGCATTTGACAACAAAATAGAGAAATAAGGATGTTGATATTAGTAACAGCAGAGAAATTGGAACTGAGACTCAAACTGAAAATTAGAAATTGGAACTGAGACTGAAACTGAACTTAAAACCTTAAAATAGAGACTGAAAACTGAAACTGAAAAGAACACAGACTGAAAACAGAACTGAAATTGGGCACACATTAGTTCCAATCACACTTAAACTGGTTTTCAGTGAACTGGTTGACATTAGTTCGAATTACACATTACACAACAACACATTACACCTAAGTCGTAGTACAAGCTGGGCACACATACTACAAATTGGGCACACATAGTACAAGCTGGAATCATGGCCAAAACAATATTGGGCACACATATTACAAACTGGGCACACATAGTAATAGCTCAGATAGGCTCACTTCATACGGCGATCAGGGATATCATCGAAGTCACAGACAAATAGCTCAGATAGGCTCACTTCATATAGGACCCTTCATACGGCGATCAGGAATCTCATCGGAGTCAAAAGAAGAGTTGTCCTCATCCGAACCACACTGCTCAGTACAATCACAATGAACATCAGTTTTGAAATCATCGTACATTCCAAGGGCTTCATAATCCTCAAGTAGAGGCTGAGGACCAATAAGAACTTCCTCCAAATCCCTGCTCATAGTGTTTAGTGAAAGGGAAATGTGCCCTTGGGCCATTTCTAAGTATTTTGGTGATTGAGTGCCAACGCAAGTGCTTTTGTGTTAATCTATGCAAAGTGGTGGACAAAGTGTAAATCAAGTCAAAAGGTATGTTTCTCAGACTTAGTACATTGTTTTGAAGACTAATGTATTGTGTCTAAGTGCTGGAAACAGGAGAAAACAAATTGGAGAGAGATAGCTTTGTTTCAGCCAAAGCCAGCTCTGTCTGGGTGCACCGGACTGTCCGGTGGTGCACCAGACAGTGTCCGGTGCGCCAGGCTGGCTCAGGCGAACTTGCTGCTCTCGGGAAGGAATTAACGGCGTACGGCTATAATTCACCGGACTGTCCGGTGAGCCAACGGTCGGCCGGGCCAACAGTCGGCCGCGCGATCCGCGCGAGACACGTGGCCGAGCCAACGATCGGGAGGGGGCACCGGACTGTCCGGTGTGCACCGGACAGTGTCCGGTGCGCCAACGGCTCCCAGGCGCCAACGGTCGGCTTCGCCAAATAAGGAAGGAGATCCGCACCGGACAGTGTCCGGTGGTGTACCGGACTGTCCGGTGCGCCAGACGACAGAAGGCAAGAATTGCCTTCCCGGATTGCTCTCAACAACTCCTAGTTGCCTTGGGGCTATAAAAGGGACCCCTAGGCGCATGAAGGAACAGACCAAGCATCCTTTGAGCACTCTTGATCACTCACACTCCATTCCCGCACACTTGTTCGACATTCTAGTGATTTGAGCTCCGTTCTAGTGTGCTAGTCTTTTGAGCTTAAGTCTGGGTCTTGTGTGTGCGTATTTGCTGTGATCTTTGTGTCTTGTGTGAATTGCTAATCCCTCCCTTACTCTGTGCTTCTTTGTGAACATCTTTGTAAGGGCGAGAGGCTCCAAGTTGTGGAGATTCCTCGCAAACAGGATTAAGAAAAGCAAAGCAAAACACCATGGTATTCAAGTAGGTCTTTGGACCGCTTGAGAGGGGTTGATTGCAACCCTCGTCCGTTGGGACGCCACAACGTGGAGTAGGCAAGCGTTGGTCTTGGCCGAACCACGGGATAACCACCGTGCCATCTCTGTGATTGATATCTTTGTGGTTACTGTGTTTTGTTGAAACTCCTCTCTAGCCACTTGGCGATTATTGTGCTAACACTTAACCAAGTTTTTGTGGCTTAAGTTTCAAGTTTTACAGGATCACCTATTCACCCCCCCTCTAGGTGCTCTCAATTGGTATCGGAGTCGTTCTCTTCACTAAAGGGACTAACCGCCCGAAGAGATGGATCCTAAGGGCAAGGGGATTGTGATCAATGACAAGGAGAAGGAGTCATTCGTCAACGAGCCCAAGGATGACAAGCCCACCGACTCGGGCTCGGGCCACAAACGCAAAGATGGGAAGAAGAAGAAGACAAGACACATCAAGGAGATCGTCTACTACGACGACAGCGATGAGTCCACTTCTTCCCAAAAGGACAACGACGACCACGACTACGAGAGAAGGAAACCGGTTAATTCGAACTTTTCTTTTGACTACTCTCGTATTCCGCAAAATACAAATGCTCATTTGCTCTCCATTCCACTTGGCAAACCTCCTCACTTTGATGGAGAGGACTACGGATTTTGGAGCCACAAAATGCGTAGTCACCTATTCTCTCTCCATTCGAGCATATGGGAGATTGTGGAAAGTGGAATGAAATTTGATAGCTCGGATAGCCCTATGTTTATCAATGAACAAATTCATAGAAATGCACAAGCTACTACTATGTTGTTAGCCTCTTTGTGCAGGGACGAGTATCATAAGGTGAGCGGCTTGGACAACGCCAAGCAGATCTGGGACACCCTCAGGATCTCACATGAGGGGAACGACGTCACCTTACTCACCAAAATGGAGTTGGTGGAAGACAAGCTTGGAAGATTTGCAATGATCAGGGGAGAGGAGCCAAACCAAACATACAACCGGCTCAAGACCCTCATCAACAAG
Source organism: Zea mays (assembly GCF_902167145.1). Classification (NCBI taxonomy): domain Eukaryota; kingdom Viridiplantae; phylum Streptophyta; class Magnoliopsida; order Poales; family Poaceae; genus Zea; species Zea mays. Next base: position 163,880,126 of record NC_050100.1, on the reverse strand, counting down.
ATAAGGAGCTACGGAAGCACACGATGGACGGACCACGACGTCGTTCGTCTAATGCTAAGGTCCTTTACTGTACTTGATCCACACTTGGTGAACAATATCCGTGAAAATCCTAGGTATACCAAGATGTCGCCCGAAGAAGTTCTTGGAAAATTTGTAAGCGGGCGAATGATGATCAAGGAGGCAAGATATGTCGACGACGCGTTGAACGATCCAATTCATGAGCCTCAACCCATTGCTCTCAAGGCAACAAGGAGCAAGGAGACGCTACCTAGCAGGGTGGCACAAGTTGAGGCAGCCAGGCTCAATGATGAAGAGATGGCCCTCATCATCAAGCGCTTCAAGACGGCGCTAAAGGGTCGCAAGGGGCAGCCAAGCAAGACCAAGACAAAGGGGAAGCGCTCATGCTTCAAATGTGGTAAGATTGGTCATTTTATCGCTAAATGCCCCGATAATGATAGGACCAGGAACAGGGGAACAAGAGGGAGAAGAAGAAGGCATACAAGAAGGCTAAGGGCGAGGCACACCTTGGAAAGGAGTGGGACTCGGATTGTTCGTCATCCGACTCCGACAATGAAGGACTCGCCGCCACCGCCTTCAACAAGTCATCTCTCTTCCCCAAGGAGCGTCACACATGCCTCATGGCGAAGGAGAAGAAGGTATGTAATCAAAACAATGCCACTTATGATTCTTCTAGTGATGATGAGTCTAGTGATGAAGAAATAGATTACTCTAGTTTGTTCAAGGGATTGGATAGAACTAAAATAGATAAGATTAATGAATTGATTGATGCCTTGAATGAAAAGGATAGACTTTTAGAGAAACAAGAGGACCTTTTATATGAAGAGCATGACAAATTTGTAGAAGCACAAAAATCTCATGCTTTAGAAGTTAAAAGAAATGAAATGCTTTCTTGTGAACTATCTTCTTGCCATGAGACAATTTCTAGCTTAAGGAGCATAAATGATGATTTGAATGCTAAGTTAGAGATAACTAGTAAATCTAACTCTTGTGTAGAACATGTTACGATTTGCAATAGGTGTAAAGATTTTGACACTGATGCTTGTAATGAACACCTTGTTACAATTTCCAAATTGAATGATGAATTGACTAGTCTTAATGCCCAACTTAAGACTAGCAAGAGTGATTTTGATAAACTAAAATTTGCAAGGGATGCCTACACGATTGGTAGACACCCCTCAATTAAGGATGGACTTGGCTTCAAGAAGGAAGCCAAGGACTTAACGAGCCATAAGGCACCCATCTCCATCAAGGAGAAAGGGAAGGCCCCTATGGCAAATAATGCTAAAAAGAACCATGCTTTTATGTACCATGATAAAAGACAGTCTTTTAAGAGTTGTAATGCTTATGATGCTTTTGACTCTCATGCCATGTTCGCTTCTAGTTCTTCCTATAGGCATGGTAAAGATATAACTAGGAGATATTTTGTTCATATGCCTAGAAGAAATGTTGTTAATGTTCCTAGGAAAGTTAATGAACCTTCTACAATATACCATGCTTTAAATGCTTCCTTTGCTATTTGTAGAAAGGATAGGAAGATAGTTGCTAGAAAATTAGGGGCAAAATGCAAGGGAGACAAAACTTGCATTTGGGTCCCTAAAGCAATTGTGACTAACCTTGTAGGACCCAACAAGAGTTGGGTACCTAAGACCCAAGCCTAAATTTGCCTTGCAGGTTTATGCATCCGGGGGTTCAAGCTGGATTATCGACAGCGGATGCACAAACCATATGACGGGGGAAGAGAAGATGTTCACCTCCTACGTCAAAAACAAGGATTCCCAAGATTCAATAATATTCGGTGATGGAAATCAAGGCAAGGTAAAAGGGTTAGGTAAAATTGCTATTTCATCCGAGCACTCTATATCTAATGTGTTTTTAGTTGAGTCTCTTGGATATAATTTGTTATCTGTTAGTCAATTATGCAATATGGGATATAATTGTCTATTCACAAATGTAGATGTGTCTGTCTTTAGAAGAAGTGATGGTTCACTAGCTTTTTAGGGTGTATTAGACGGCAAACTTTACTTAGTTGATTTTGCAAAAGAGGAGGCCGGTCTAGATGCATGCTTAATTGCTAAGACTAGCATGAGCTGGTTGTGGCATTGCCGCTTAGCACATGTGGGAATGAAGAACCTTCACAGGCTTCTAAAGGGAGAACACGTGATAGGTTCAACTAATGTGCAATTCGAAAAAGATAGACCTTGTGCAGCTTGTCAAGCAGGCAAACAGGTGGGAAGCTCTCATCACACCAAAAATGTGATGACCACATCAAGACCCTTGGAGATGCTTCATATGGACCTCTTTGGACCCGTCGCCTATCTAAGTATAGGAGGAAGTAAGTATGGTCTTGTTATAGTTGATGATTTTTCCTGCTTCACTTGGGTATTCTTTTTGCAGGATAAATCTGAAACCCAAGGGACCCTCAAGCGCTTCCTCAGGAGAGCTCAAAATGAGTTTGAGCTCAACGTGAAGAAGATAATGAGCGACAACGGGTCCGAGTTCAAGAACCTTCAAGTGGAGGAGTTCCTTGAGGAGGAAGGGATCAAGCACAAGTTCTCCGCTCCCTACACACCACAACAAAATGGTGTGGTAGAGAGGAAGAACAGGACGCTCATCGATATGGCGAGGACTATGCTTGGAGAGTTCAAGACCCCCGAGCGGTTTTGGTCGGAAGCTGTGAACACGGCTTGCCACACCATCAACCGGGTCTACCTTCACCGCCTCCTCAAGAAGACTTCATATGAGCTACTTACTGGTAACAAACCCAATGTGTCTTATTTTCGTGTATTTGGGAGCAAGTGTTATATTCTTGTGAAGAAAGGTAGAACTTCTAAATTTGCTCCCAAAGCTGTAGAAGGGTTTTTATTAGGTTATGACTCAAATACAAAGGCATTTAGAGTCTTCAAGAAATCATCGAGTTTGGTTGAAGTCTCTAGCGACGTTGTATTTGATGAGACTAATGGCTCTCCAAGAGAGCAAGTTGTTGATCTTGATGATGTAGATGAAGAAGACGTTCCAATGGCCGCAATGCGCACCATGGCGATTGGTGATGTGCGACCACAGGAACAATTGGAGCAAGATCAACCTTCTTCCTCAACAATGGTGCATCCCCCAACTCAAGACGATGAACAGGTTCATCAGGAGGAGGCGCATGATCAAGGGGGAGCACAGGATGTTCAAGTTGAAGAGGAAGAAGCACCTCAGGCACCTCCAACCCAAGTTCGAGCGACGATTCAAAGAAATCATCCCGTCGACCAAATTTTGGGTGATATTAGCAAGGGAGTAACTACTCGTTCTAGATTGGTGAATTTTTGTGAGCATTACTCCTTTGTCTCTTCTATTGAGCCTTTCAGGGTAGAAGAGGCCATGCTAGATCCGTACTGGGTGCTGGCCATGCAGGAAGAGCTCAACAACTTTGAAAGGATCACAATGCCCAAGAGGGGGGGGGGTGAATTGGGCTTCTCTAAAAATCAACACTAATTAAAACCTAAGCAAGAGCTAAGCAAGAGCCCAACTTCACCCCAACTACTAGCACTAAGAATATAATACTAGAAATGCAACAATGCTAAGACAATACTTCAAATACTTGCTAAACAAATACACAATGTAAAGTGCTTGAATTAAGTGCGGAATGTAAAGCAAGGTTTAGAAGACTCCTCCAATTTTTTCCCGAGGTATCGAAGAGTCGACACTCTCCACTAGTCCTCGTTGGATCACCCGCGCAAGGGTATCGCTCCCCCTTGGTCCTTGCAAGAACCAAGTGCTCACTATGAGATGATCCTTTGCCACTCCGGCGCGGTGGATCCCTCGAGACCGCTTACAAACTTGAGTCGGGTCACCAACAAGATCTTCACGGTGATCACCGAGCTCCCAACGCCACCAAGCCATCTAGGTGATGCCGATCACCAAGAGTAACAAGCCGTAGACTTTCGCTTGACCAAGAGAAGCCTAATGCAAGTGATGTGTGCTCTAGGTGGCTCTCACTAGCGCTAATGAGGAACAAACGCGGATTATGATTCTCTAATCTCCTCACTAGGCTTTTGGTGCTTGCAATGCTCTAGCAATGTGCTGGAATAAATGTGGAGTGCAAGACATTGAATATGGTGGGTGGAAGGGGTATAAATAGCCCTCACCCACCAACTAGCCGTTACAGGCATCTCACTGCGCAATGGCGCACCAGACAGTCCAGTGCGCCACCGGTGCGCCAACGGTCGTTTCCAACGGCTAGTTCTGACAGCTAGCCGTTGGACTCATGGCACACCAGACAGTGAACAGTCACTGTCCGGTGCACACCGGACAGTCCGGTGCGATGTCCGGTGCGCCACTAAAATTCAACTCTGAAACCTGCGCTCTCGGGTTTCTGCGGAGGGAAAGCCTCTGCCCCGGACCAGCCTGGCCCCACCTGGCAGAGGGTGCACCGGACAGTCCGGTGCACACCGGACAGTCCGGTGCCCCAGGGCCAGAAACACTAACTCTTGATTTTCAGCTGATTTTCAAATCGGTTTTCGTTCTAACTTGTGAGTGAGTTCTAGAGTGACACCTAGCACTGTATATGAGTGTGATTGTGCACCAACACTACACTAGAACTCTCTTGGTCAAACTACTCATCGACAACCCCTCTTTATAGTACGGCTAAAAGAGAATAAAAGACCTAACTAAATCGCGAGTGTCCACATCTCCTTGACACTCGGACTCCGTAGACCTTTGCCTTTTGTTTCGTCGTTTTAGCCGTCGCTTCGAGTTCTTATCTCTGGGATTGTTTTCACCGTTGTAGTACTTCTACCTGTCATGCGACCTAACTTACCATTTGTCTCTGCAAAACACACGTTAGTCACATATAATATTACGTTGTCATTAATCACTAAAACCAACTAGGGGCCTAGATGCTTTCAATCTCCCCCTTTTTGGTGATTGATGACAACCCTACAAGTTGTGTGAGAGTAGTTTGTTTTGAAGTTTCTGTCAATAGAAAGAATGATTAGTTATACTCAGTAATCTTTGACAGAAAGAACATGTACTATAATAATAAGAGTGAGCGCATACACATCATAAGATTCTTGTTCATATAAAAGTGAAGTTAAATCAATGAAACAAGAACTAGAAGAGTGGTGATAAAATATAAGGTGAAAACATAATACACACAGTCAATCATAAGCAACGAGAGTATATGTCGAGTTTGTGAGCCAAAAAACATCAAGCTAGTACAGAGAGTAGCAAGCACACATATTACATCAAAATGACTCTCTACTAACTCTCTAACTCTCCCTAGCTCTCACAACTCATATCTCTCCCCCTTTGGCGTCAAACACCAAAAGGGCACCCGAACCTAAACATCTGAAGCAGGAGGAGGCGGCGGGGGCGCATCCGGTCGCGGTCGAGGCAGCAGAGCGAACGCCGGCGGAGGGTCAGAGTCAGTCTCGGATCTAGGATCTGTGGTAGAAGCTGGAGCTGGTAATGACTCGGACTGAGGTCGCGCTGCAGGAGCTACCGGAACAGAAGTGGTCACAGATACTGCCACAGCAGTAGTGGTAACAGCAGATGCTGGTGGCACTGGCGGCTGCGGGCAGACAGAGCTGAGAACCGGAGAGGTGAACGCCAAAGTGACCGGCCGGAGCGGAGAGGTACCAACAGGGGGTCCTGACAAAATTGATGGCACAACTGGAGCGTGAAGCGGAGGAGGTGGAGCAGACTGAACCGGAGGTACTGAGACACCAGACTGCTGAAGCATAAGAGCCATAATGCCCTACTCTCAGCCCGATCCTGAAGTAGCTGCTGCTGAAGTACATCCTGCCTGTCCTACATGTTCTGAAACATCGAGAGCATCCTCTCGGATAACCGGGCCTGCTCGGCTGCCAGGTGAGCCTGCTGCTGAGAGAGAGTCTGGAGAATCGAAGCAAGAGCAGGGTCCATAGCCTGAGGAGTAGCAGGGGCAGCACTAGAACTCCCAGCCTCATGATCATGTGAGCGTGGAGGCATAGGAGGCGGAGGCGGAGGAGGAACCCCAAAATCATCATCATCATCATCATCATCATCGGCTGTTGTAACCTGAGTGTCGAACTGACGAAGAGCTGCATCCTCGGCCTGAGAGTCAAAAACAGGAGCAGAAGCTGGCACAGGAATCTCAGGCGCAGGACGGTAGGATCCAAAAACGAGGTGTGAGGCCTCAAGGGTGCCCTGAAACCGAGGAGGTTGAATCAGCTGCGCAAAGATGTGGCACAAGTAGTGAGCATAGGGCAACTGCCGACGAGCACGAATCCCATCCAAAACGGTTTCCTCGATCTCACAAATCAGAAAGTCCACAACGTCGAACTCAGAGTGAGAGACCAGGGCACCAAGGAGCCAAAGCTGAATATGTGTGGTAGCCTCCCTGTATCCCATCCTCGGCAGAAGAGTCCGTCTGATAAGCTCATATAAATACTTTGCTGCTGTAGTAAAATCTGCCGGTGAACGTCGCAACCCATCTGTGAAGGGCGGGCGAAACAGAGCCGCGACGTGAGCTGTACCCGGAGCCACACCGTCGTGAGGGCGACAAGGAGGGTCAGAAGTGCCGTAGCAGAGGCTGTGAAGACGAGTCGTCGACTCGGGAAATCCAAAGAGCTGGCGGATCTGAGTGGCAGTAATGGTGACATCCTCGCGCTCAAAACGAAACCTCATCCAGTGATGATCCGGGTCAATCCATACAGATGCGTAGAAGACTCGTACCCACTCCTTAACATACCTGCCGCTGGTAGTCAGAAGGGTCTGAAGGCCAGGCAGATAGGTGAGGTGCACCTCAGAGTCAGCACCGGCTGCAAGCAGAAAGGCTGGAAGATCCAAAAGCTGGTGCACTCGCAGAGCTATCTGAGCAGACATCTGAGCTCTAAAAAACGACTCATGAACTCGAGTGCTGAACAGGTCAACTACTGCAGGGTCCCTCTGAGCTGGTAACCAGGACTCCACGGGTACGTATCTGAACCTACGTACCCGTGCCGCTGTAGCACGCTGAAGGTCAAACAGTCTAGGATCCGCATCAAGTGGTTGTACCTCAGTCTCATCGCGCTCCCGGAAACGAGGTGGAGGGACAGGAGGAGCTGAAGCGGGAGCGGGAGGAGGAGGAGCAGTGGAAGCTGGCATAGTGGAGGTAGCAGGTATGGCTGTGGTGGTGGTGGATGGAGCAATAGGAGTGACGGGAGCAGGCAGAGTGGGTGGCGGAGTAGAAGCGGATGTGTGAGTGGAGGAGCGAGGCCGGGAGGCGAGACGACGAACACGATATGCGATCTGATCTGACGGAGTCTGCGGCTGATCTCCAAGTTCGGCCTGCGCAGCGGCTGTTGCAGCCGCTGCCGCTGCACGGGCTGCTCTGTCCGTACGCCGCTTCTTGCGGCCTTCCTGCTGCTCCAAGTAAACGGTCTTGCCCTTGACCTGCCTGAAGGGGCGACGAGGATCCTCATCATCGCCTCCCCCTGGCGCCGACACATTCTTCGTGCGCGGCATCCTGAACTGATGTCTGCAAATGAGAGAGAGTGACTAAGCACAGAGCGAAAATGTCCGATAGATTAGCAAAAGATGAGATGACTACCTGGAAAGCGCACACGAGAGGTGACAATCCAGGCAGGACAGGAGACGGCACACGGGCAATCAAGGTCACTGAAATGACAGAAGAGGTGAGCACGTATTAGTCACATAGTCATAAGTGTATGAAATGTGAACAAATACATACACAGAGAAATATGGCACAGAAAACATGAGACGAGACGATCGATAGGTCAAACGACGTGAAAACGACGTTTGAACGATAAATAGTGCCATAGGAGGTTTGGAATTTGAATTGAGGCAAGAAACGACATGGAATTGAGCCGATACTTCACAAATAGGTTTATATAGGTGAATATGAGTGAAGAGTGTGCTTGGTTTGAATTTAGGCGAAGAAAAAGAGATTTGGGCACTCGGCTCGGAAACGATCGCTCGAAACGGGGAATTGAGTGAAATTGAAGCCTGGAAACTCGGATTGGCGTGAAATTTGGCAAGAGTGTTACTAGAAGTGTTGTGAAGGTGCCTGAAAAATTTGGGTTCAATTGGAGCATTTTTTTGCTGGTTTGGGCATTTCACCGAGCACGTGGCGTGCAGGGAATTAGGTTTTCGGTGAAATGGCCATTTGAGGTGTGAAAACCCTCCCGAAGGAGCTAAGAACCTGCAGGAGTGTTCAAGGCACACATAGGAACACATTCCACCATTTGGATTCATTGGATTTGACAGGAATTTGAAAAATGGACAAAGGGTGGAGAAAGAGTGCCTCACTGCCTCACAGACCGAGAGAAAGAGATAGAGGAAAGGAGAGGGGGAAGTGCTGCTCACCGGAGAAGGAATGAGAGGGGCACGAGGTCGCCGGAGAGTCGCCAGTGGGGGGGAGGTCGCCGGCGGAGAGAGGAGACGCTAGGGGCAGAGGGAAATCGCTGGCAGGGGAGGAGAACTAGGAGCCTCTGGCTCGGTCTCGGGCTGGAGGCCTTTTTTAAAACGCGATATGGGCGCACCGGACAGTCTATAGTGCCTGTCCGGTGCACACCGGACAGCGCACAGTAGCTGTCCGGTGAACTACCGGACAGCGCACAGGAAAAAGGATTTTTAGCGTGCGGCTGCCGGTGCACCGGACATTGCACAGTGCAGTGTCCGGTGCACACCGGACTGTCCGGTGAGCCCAGATAGAGGGAAGATTGGAAAATTTTGAATTTTTCTATCTAATTTCCAACCAAACCAAATCCCACTTGTTGGGACAGGTATTGGCACCCTCATATACTTTTCAAAATATTTTGCCATAGGCTAGATAATTTTTAGAGAAAATAGGCAAATGGTGAAATTTGCATTTTGGCTTGCACTAGGGGTTTTCATGAGTGATTTGAGTTTTGAATACTCCCCCTAAGTGCAGTACCTCATGCATATTTCAAGAACCAACAATTGCATAAAAAGTAAGAATTTAAGTGCTAAAAGCTAAGACTTGTCAAGTTTGACCCGAGTTAAGCTTTTTCACTCGCTTTGTTGGCGGTTATCTCAACTAGGTTAGACAAGCCCTAGATGCAATACAAGAAATTTAAACATGCAATGCAAGCTTGACAACACCATTTGACATTTTACATAAAATTTCTGAGATCAAGAATATTTAGTTCATTCCTCAACATGCAAAAGCGGGTCTTATCAAGAGGCTTAGTGAAAATATCCGCTAATTGATCTTCCGACCTCACTCCTTCTAAAATGATATCTCCTTTAGCAACATGATCTCTAAGGAAGTGATGACGGATATCAATGTGCTTGGTGCGAGAGTGTTGTACAGGATTATTAGCAATTTTAACAGCACTCTCATTATCACACAACAAAGGTACCTTTTCTAGAACTACGCCATAGTCTAGAAGAGCTTGTTTCATATATAAAATTTGTGTGCAACAAGCACCTGCGGCAATGTATTCCGCTTCGGCAGTTGACAAGGCAACACTATTTTGCTTTTTGGATGACCATGAAACTAGTGATCTACCAAGCAGATGGCATCCCCCAGAAGTACTTTTCCTATCAATTTTGCAACCGGCATAATCCGAATCGGAATAGCCAATTAAATCAAAAGTAGCTCCTTTGGGATACCACAGACCAACACTTGTGGTGTGCCTGAGATACCTAAGAATTCTCTTAACAGCGCGAAGATGAGCTTTCTTAGGATTAGATTGAAATCTAGCACACATGCAGACACTAAACATAATATCGGGCCTAGATGCGGTAAGGTACAATAAACTACCAATCATAGAACGGTAGAGAGTTTGATTAACCGGGTTACCTCCCTCATCTAAGTCGAGATGTCCATTTGTAGGCATGGGGGTCTTGATTGGTTTGCACTTCTCCATGTTGAACCTTTTCAACAAGTCTTTGGTATACTTCTCTTGTGAGAGAAAGTTACCATCTTTCATTTGCTTGACTTGAAAGCCGAGGAAGTATGTTAGCTCACCAATCATTGACATCTCGAACTCCTTCGACATCAACTCACCAAATTCCTTGCAATGATAGTCATTTGTCGAGCCAAAGATTATATCATCAACATATACTTGACAAATGAAAATATCACCGTTATGTTTCTTTGTGAAGAGAGTTGTGTCGACGGTCCCGATCTTGAAGCCCTTTTCGATGAGGAAGTCGCGAAGGCGCTCATACCAAGCCCTTGGAGCCTGCTTTAGCCCATATAGCGCCTTGGACAACCTGTAAGCATGGTTAGGATATCTAGGGTCTTCAAATCCAGGCGGTTGCTCAACATATACAAGTTCATTTATGAAGCCATTTAAAAATGCACTTTTTACATCCATTTGATAAAGTTTTATATCATAGCATGATGCATATGCAAGTAGGATACGGATGGCTTCCAGTCGAGCAACCGGTGCAAAGGTCTCTCCAAAATCTAAGCCTTCAACTTGAGAGAATCCCTTTGCAACAAGTCTTGCCTTGTTTCTTACAATCACACCTTGATCATCCTGTTTGTTTCTGAACACCCACTTTGTTCCAATGATTCTTGCATCTTGTGGGGGCTTCTCCAGGGTCCAAACTTCGTTACGGGTGAAGTTGTTAAGTTCTTCATGCATGGCATTCACCCAGTCCGGATCCTGTAGCGCCTCATCTATACAAGTAGGCTCAACACAAGAAACAAAAGAGTGATGTTCAATAAAAGAGGCATGTTTATGTGATCGAGTAATAACCCCTTGTGAAGGACTCCCGATGATTTGGTTTTGAGGATGAGCTTGAAGTAGTGATGAGTTTCTCCTGTCAATCACTTGGGAAGAAGATCCTGGAGCATCAACATCTTTGGCTTGTACCCTTGCTTGTTCATGAGAGACAAATGTATCTTCATTTGCATGCCTCTCATCTTTTTCATCATCTTGTGGTACATTTGATGAAGAAGGTCTGTCAATGATTTGCACCTCTTCTTCATCTTCTTTTGGTTTGATAGCTCCAATAGGCATGTTCTTCATTGCTTCCCTAAGTGGCTCATCGCCTACATCATCAAGATTTTCAAGTGCTCCTTGGGAGCCATTAGTCTCATCAAATTCCACATCATATGTTTCTTCTACCACGCCAGTGGCATGGTTGAATACTCAATATGCTTTGGACTTTAATGAATAACCCAAAAGAAAACCAATATCACAACGTCTTTGAAACTTCCCTAGGTGATGGCGTTTCTTGTAGATGTAGCATTTGCACCCAAACACCTGGAAGAAGGAGACGTCTGGCTTTTTCCCATTTAGCAGTTCATAAGGAGTCTTCGCAAGTAGCCGGTGAGGAAATAGCCTGTTTGATGCATAACAAGCAGTGTTGACAGCTTCGGCCCAAAACCTCTCCGGTGTGTTATACTCATCAATCATTGTTCTTGCAAGAGTGATCAAGGTCCTATTTTTCCTTTCAACAACTCCATTTTGTTGAGGTGTGTATGTGGCAGATACTTCATGCTTGATCCCAATTTCATCACAGTACTCATGAATGTTGGTGTTGTCAAATTCTTTGCCATTGTCACTTCTAATCTTCTTGATCTTGCAATCAAATTCATTTTGTGCTTTCTTGGCAAACTTCTTGAATATAGATGCAACTTCAGATTTGTCATGGAGAAAGAACACCCAAGTGTATCTTGAGAAGTCATCAACAATCACTAGACAGTAGAGGTTGCCACCGGCACTGACATAATTTGTAGGTCCAAATAAATCCATATGAAGTAGTTCCAGTGGCCTTGATGTTGACATGAAAGCTTTAGTAGGATGTGTATTAGCAACTTGCTTTCCAGCTTGACATGCACTGCATGGCTTGTCTTTTTCAAACACCACATCCTTTAATCCTCTAACCATATCTTTCTTTAATACCTTCTTGAGTGTGCTCATCCCAACATGTGCAAGCCTCCTATGCCAAAGCCATCCAAGAGAAGCTTTGGTGAAGAGACAAGTTCTTAAGTTTGCATCTTCTGAAGTGAAATCCACTAAGTAGAGGTTGTTGTATCTAAATCCCTTGAATACCATTGATTCACCATCCATCTTTGTCACAATAACCTCTGTTGGAGTGAATAAGCATTGAAGTCCAAGATCACAGAGTTGACCCACTGATAATAAATTGAAGCTTAAAGGTGCAACTAAGAGAACATTTGATATTGATAAATCATTTGAGATTGCCACCTTGCCAAGTCCTTGCACTTTTCCTTTTGAATTATCTCCAAATGTGATTTTATCTTGACCATCAACATTTTCATCTAGTGAGGTGAATATCCGTGGGTTGCCTGTCATATGTTGTGTGCATCCACTGTCAATAACCCAATGGCTCCCACCGGTCTTGTAGTTCACCTACATCCACAAACAATTCAAGCTTGAGTTTTGAGGGCCCTATATTGCATAGGACCAGTGACTCTCTCAATTAATGACTTTGCCACCCAGATTTGTCTAGGTCTACTCTTGTTTGGTGGACCTAGGAATGTAACCTTAACCTTTCCATTTGCAACCTTTCTTAGAACATAGTGAGCATTGAAAGCAAATGGTCTTGAGTGCTTAGGCAAGGGAGTTGGTGGTTTGGCTTTGCAGTTGTGGGCAAAATGACCTTCATTTCCACACTCAAAGCATTTGATAGGCTTGTGAGTCTGCTTTGGCTTGTATTGAGTGGTAGCTTTCTTTTGCACAAAAGCATTGTATCCAATACCACTCTTGTTGTTTTTCATAACAGTGTTCATAAGCAGCTCATTTTGGAGGTATTGACCCTTGTTGAACTTTTGCACACTTGTTGCAAGATGTTCATTTTCACTTTTTAGTTTCTTGACCTCATTTTTAAGCCTTTGATTATCCACTGCCAACTCATTGTTGAAATCATTGTTCTCAATAGCAACTTTTCCTCTAGTAGTTGCATCAGTCAAATAATTCTTCAATTTTTGGTTGTCTAAAGTCAGGACTTCAACTTTTTCAGTCAATTCAGCATGTAGACTAGTTTGCTCTTCTTGACTCAAATCATCACATGAGGTTGCTACATCAAACTTAACAACAGGGTTAATAGCCTCATGTGTTTTGCAAGATAAAAGTTCATTTTCAACAAGAAGATTGTCATGATCAAATTTAATTTGAGTATAGTCTTCCTTGATCTTTACTAGTCTATTTTGCAACTCCCTATTAGCTTCATTTAATTTGTCATATTTTTCCTTAACATCTTTTAGGGAGTTTGTGAGCTCATTTATAGTCGATGACATAGTTTTATTCTCTTCTTTTATTTCATCACTAGCCTTTATAACTATGTCATATTTGGCATTTAAAGATTCATTTTCATTTTTCAACCTATCACATTTAGCTTTTGACTTTCTAATGATTTGAGTATATTCTTTAAGCAAGTCAGCTAACTCATCATATGAAGGTGAAGCAAATTCCTCATCACTATCACTATCACTATCATCAGCAATATTAATATCATTTTGTACCTTCCGTTCACCCCTAGCCATGAGGCATAGGTGAGAAGTTGATGATGGCGATGGTGGTGGTGAAGAGAAGTCCCCGGCAATGGCGGCAACTTTTTCATCATTCTCTTCTTCACTTGAAGAAGACCCACTTGATGATTCAATGTCGGTGAGCCAGTCGTCAACAATATATGCCTTTCCATTCTTCTTCTTGTGGAACCTTTTTTGCTTCCCATCCTTCCTCTTGAAGAATTTCTTTTCCTTCTTTTCATCATCGCTGTCATCTTCTTTCTTGCCCTTGAACTTATTCTTCTTGGGCTTGTTGCATTGATGAGCAAGATGACCAAGCTCACCACAGTTGTAGCAGTCCATCTCAGAAATGGGCTTTCTTTTGTTGGAAAAGACTTTCTTCTTTCTTGAATCAAATTTGATGCCTTCTCTATTTAGCTTCTTCAACATCTTGGTGGTCTTCCTTACCATCAAGGCAATGTTTGCATCAAGGTCATCATCACTTGAGGATTCTTCCTCAACTTGTATTTTTGCTTTTCCTTTTCTTTCATGATTTGCTTTGAGAGCCAAATCCTTTCTTTTGGAAGATGATTCTTCTTTGTCGTTGATGTGCATGTACATTTCATGGGCATTGATCTTTCCCAAAATTTGTGTAGGTGTGGTAACTGAAAGATCCATTTGATGTAGCACAGTGACAATGTGTCCATATTTGTCTATTGGGAGGACACTGAGAATCTTCCTCACAACATCCGGTTGTGAGATTTGAGTAAGCCCTAATCCATTAACTTCCTCTACAAGAATATTGAGACGTGAGTACATAGCATTTGCATTTTCATTAGTAAGCATTTCAAAAGAATTTAACTTTCTCATGGCTATGTGATATCTTTCCTCACGTTCACTTCTAGTTCCTTCGTGTAGAGCACAAATGTCCATCCACAAATCATGAGCATTTTTATGATTTCTTACTCTATTGAACACATCTTTGCAAAGGCCTCTAAAAAGGGTGTTTTTGGCCTTAGCATTCCATTTATCATAATTGAACTCATCACCTACAAGATTTGTGGGATCTCTAGGTTCGGGGAATCCTTGTGTGGCGGCTTTATAGACACCAATGTCTATAGCCTCTAAGTATGCTTTCATACGAATTTTCCAATAAGGAAAATCGTCACCATCAAAAACGGGAGGAGGTCCATCCCCACCGGACATCGTAACTCTAGCGGTTAAGCTAATCTATGAGCAACAAGGCTCTGATACCAATTGAAAGGATCACGATTCCCAAGAGGGGGGGGGTGAATTGGGCTTCTCTAAAAATCAACACTAATTAAAACCTAAGCAAGAGCTAAGCAAGAGCCCAACTTCACCCCAACTACTAGCACTAAGAATATAATACTAGAAATGCAACAATGCTAAGACAATACTTCAAATACTTGCTAAACAAATACACAATGTAAAGTGCTTGAATTAAGTGTCGAATGTAAAGCAAGGTTTAGAAGACTCCTCCAATTTTTTCCCGAGGTATCGAAGAGTCGGCACTCTCCACTAGTCCTCGTTGGAGCACCCGCGCAAGGGTATCGCTCCCCCTTGGTCCTCGCAAGAACCAAGTGCTCACTATGAGATGATCCTTTGCCACTCCGGCGCGGTGGATCCCTCGAGACCGCTTACAAACTTGAGTCGGGTCACCAACAAGATCTTCACGGTGATCACCGAGCTCCCAACGCCACCAAGCCGTCTAGGTGATGCCGATCACCAAGAGTAACAAGCCGTAGACTTTCGCTTGACCAAGAGAAGCCTAATGCAAGTGGTGTGTGCTCTAGGTGGCTCTCACTAGCGCTAATGAGGAACAAACGCAGATTATGATTCTCTAATCTTCTCACTAGGCTTTTGGTGCTTGCAATGCTCTAGCAATGTGCTGGAATAAATGTGGAGTGCAAGACATTGAATATGGTGGGTGGAAGGGGTATAAATAGCCCTCACCCACCAACTAGCCGTTACAGGCATCTCACTGCGCAATGGCGCACCGGACAGTCCGGTGCGCCAACGGTGCGCCACCGGTGCGACAACGGTCGTTTCCAATGGCTAGTTCTGACAGCTAGCCGTTGGACTCATGGCACACCGGACAGTCCGGTGCGATGTCCGGTGCGCCACTAAAATTCAACTCTGAAACCTGCGCTCTCGGGTTTCTACGGAGGGAAAGCCTCTGCCCCGGACCAGCCTGGCCCCACCTGGCAGAGGGTGCACCGGACAGTCCGGTGCACACCGGACAGTCCGGTGCCCCAGGGCCAGAAACACTAACTCTTGATTTTCAGCTGATTTTCAAATCGGTTTTCGTTCTAACTTGTGAGTGAGTTCTAGAGTGACACCTAGCACTGTATATGAGTGTGATTGTGCACCAACACTACACTAGAACTCTCTTGGTCAAACTACTCATCGACAACCCCTCTTTATAGTATGGCTAAAAGAGAATAAAAGACCTAACTAAATCGCGAGTGTCCACATCTCCTTGACACTCGGACTCCGTAGACCTTTGCCTTTTGTTTCGTCGTTTTAGCTGTCGCTTAGAGTTCTTATCTCCGGGATTTTTTTCACCGTTGTAGTACTTCTACCTGTCATGCGACCTAACTTACCATTTGTCTCTGCAAAACACACGTTAGTCACATATAATATTACGTTGTCATTAATCACTAAAACCAACCAGGGGCCTAGATGCTTTCAAACTTCAAGCGCAATGAAGTTTGGACACTGGTGCCTCGTCCCAAGCAAAACGTTGTGGGAACCAAGTGGGTGTTCCGCAACAAACAGGACAAGCACGGGGTGGTGACGAGGAACAAGGCTCGACTTGTGGCAAAAGGTTATGCCCAAGTCGTAGGTTTGGACTTTGAGGAGACTTTTGCTCCTGTGGCTAGGCTAGAATCTATTCATATTTTGCTAGCATATGCCGCTCACCATTCTTTCAGGTTGTACCAAATGGATGTTAAGAGCGCTTTCCTCAATGGGCCGATCAAGGAGGAGGTGTACGTGGAGCAACCCCCTGGCTTCGAGGATGAACGGTACCCCGACCACGTGTGTAAGCTCTCTAAGGCGCTCTATGGACTTAAGCAAGCCCCAAGAGCATGGTATGAATGCCTTAGAGACTTTCTAATTGCTAATGCTTTCAAGGTTGGGAAAGCCGATCCAACTCTTTTCACTAAGACTTGCGATGGTGATCTTTTTGTGTGCCAAATTTATGTCGATGACATAATATTTGGTTCTACTAATCAAAAGTCTTGTGAAGAGTTTAGCAGGGTGATGACACAGAAATTCGAGATGTCGATGATGGGCGAGTTGAACTACTTCCTTGGGTTCCAAGTGAAGCAACTCAAGGATGGCACCTTCATCTCCCAAACGAAGTACACGCAAGACTTGCTAAAGCGGTTTGGGATGAAGGACGCCAAGCCCGCAAAGATGCCGATGGGAACCGACAGACACACCGACCTCAACAAAGGAGGTAAGTCCGTTGATCAAAAGGCATACCGGTCAATGATAGGTTCTTTGCTTTATTTATGTGCTAGTAGACCGGATATTATGCTTAGCGTATGCATGTGTGCTAGATTTCAATCCGATCCAAGGGAGTGTCACTTAGTGGCTGTGAAGCGAATTCTTAGATATTTAGTCGCTACGCCTTGCTTCGGGATCTGGTATCCAAAGGGGTCTACCTTTGACTTGATTGGATATTCGGATTCCGACTATGCTGGATGTAAGGTCGATAGGAAGAGTACATCGGGGACGTGCCAATTCTTAGGAAGGTCCCTGGTGTCGTGGAACTCTAAGAAACAAACTTCCGTTGCCCTATCCACCGCTGAGGCCGAGTATGTTGCCGCAGGACAGTGTTGCGCGCAACTACTTTGGATGAGGCAAACCCTCCGGGACTTTGGCTACAATCTGAGCAAAGTCCCACTCCTATGTGATAATGAGAGTGCTATCCGAATAGCGGAAAATCCTGTTGAGCACAGCCGCACAAAGCACATTGACATCCGGCATCACTTTTTGAGAGACCACCAGCAAAAGGGAGATATCGAAGTGTTTCATGTTAGCTCCGAGAATCAGCTAGACGATATCTTTACCAAGCCTTTAGATGAGCAGACCTTTTGCAAGTTGCGTAGTGAGCTAAATGTCTTAGATTCGCGGAACTTGGATTGATTTATAGCATACTTGTGTTTATGCCTTTGATCATGTTCCTTATGCATTTTGTTGCTCATTTATGGTGCTCAAGTTGTACAAGCACTCCCCGGACCTCACAAGTCCGTTGCAAAGTGATGCACATATTTAGGGGGAGATGTGTTACAACTTGACCCTTTGAGACTAACCATGTGCTTGAGTTTGCTTGATTTAGTCTCGAAGGAGGATTGAAAGGGAAAATGTGGACTTGGACCATGCAAGACTTCCACTGCACTCCGATGAGAGGGTAACTTATTCCATGTTCATCTTTATGATCTTATTGCCTTTTACTCTTAGTTGAATATTTTGGTGAGGCAATGGGGTTAAAGGGCCAAAATTGATCCCGTTTTGGTGCTTGATGCCAAAGGGGGAGAAAATAAGGCCAAAGCAATAAATGGATCAACTACCACTTGAGACTTTTGAAAATAATAGAATAGAGCTTTTGTTTTGTCAAAATACTCTTATTGGCTCTCTTTGTCAAAAGTTGGCTTCTTGTGGGGAGAAGTGTTGATTATGGGAAAAAGGGGGAGTTTTTTTTAAAAATCTTGAATCAATTTTTCTTGGAATGATTCTCTTTATGTCTTAACAAGTGTGTTTGACTTAGTGAGAGCACCTAGAGGGGGGGGGGGGTGAATAGGTGATCCTGTAAAACTTCAAAACTTAAGCCACAAAAACTTGTTAAGTGTTAGCACAAGTATGCCCGAGTGGCTAGAGAGGAGTCAAAACACAATAACCACAAGAAATCAATCACAGAGATGACACGGTGGTTATCCCGTGGTTCGGCCAAGTACAAAAACTTGCCTACTCCACGTTGTGGCGTCCCAATGGACGAGAGTTGCACTCAACTCCTCTCAAGTGATCCAATGATCAACTTGAATACCACGGTGTTCTTGCTTTTCTTATCTTTATCCCACGCGCGAGGAATCTCCACAAATTGGAGTCTCTCGCCCTTACACTTAAGATTCACAAAGAAGCACGGAGTAAGGGAGGGAAGCAACACACACAAATCAACAGCAAAATGCGCACACACACGGCCAAGAATCGAGCTCAAAGACTATCTCACAGTTCTCACAAGAACGGAGCTCGAATCACTTAGAATAACAAACGGATGCGCAAAGACTGAGTGTGGATGATCAAGAATGCTCAAGGGTTGCTTGGTTGTCTCCTCCATGCGCCTAGGGGTCCCTTTATAGCCCCAAGGCAGCTAGGAGCCGTTGAGAGCAAATCTGGAAGGCTGATCTTGCCTTCTGTCGTCGGGCGCACCGGACAGTCCGGTGCACACCGGACACTGTCCGGTGCCCGATTTCCTTCCTTAAACAGCGCAGTCGACCGTTGCTGATCTGGGAGCCGTTGGCGCACCGGACATGTCTGGTGCACACCGGACAGTCCGGTGCCCCCTTCCGACCGTTGGCTTGGCCACGTGTCGCGCGCAGAATCCGCGGCCGACCGTTGACCCTAGTCGACCGTTGGCTCACCGGACAGTCCGGTGCACACCGGACAGTCCAATGAATTTTAGCCGTACGCCGTCGGCGAATTCCCGAGAGCGGCCTGTTCGGCCGAGGCAGCCTGGCGCACCGGACACTGTCCGGTGCACCACCGGACAGTCCGGTGCCCCAGACCGAAACAGCCCCTTGGCTGTACACAGCCACCTTTTTCCTTTTCTTTTTCTTCCTGTTTCCAATACTTAGACAAGTATATTAGTACACAAAACCAATGTACTAAGACTTAGAAACATACCTTTGCTCTTGATTTGCACTTTGTTCATCCATTGCATAAATTCACATTTTCAGCACTTGAGTTGGCACTCAATCACCAAAATACTTAGAAATGGCCCAAGGGCACATTTCCCTTTCAATCTCCCCCTTTTTGGTGATTTATGCCAACACAACATAAAGCAACTAGAACAAGTGCGAAATCACTTCAAATAAAATTCAAATTGATTTTGACTCAATTTTGGCATATATGGATCATCCTTTGCCACCACTTGGTTTGTTTTTAGAAATCAAACTCAAATCTCTATCTCTATGTCAAACACACATATTGAGGCATAAAGAGAGTCATTCCGAAAGAGATTGATCAAAGATTTCAAAAACTCCCCCTATTTCCCATAATCAACATTTCTCCCCATACGAAGCCAACTTTTGACAAGAGAGACAATAAAAGAGTTTAACAAAACAAAAACTCTATTCTACTACTTTCAAAATCTCTTAAGTGGTAGCTGATCCATTTATCCATTTATCGCTTTGGCCTTTATTTTCTCCCCCTTTGGCATCAAGCACCAAAACGGGATCAATCTTGGCCCTTTAACCCCATTGCCTCACCAAAATCTTCAGTAAGAATACAAAGGCAATAAGAGTCTAAAGATGAACTTGGAATAAGTTACCCTCTCATCGGAGTGCAGTGGAAGTCTTTCATGGTCCAAGTCCACCTTATCCCTTTCAATCCTCCTTCGATACTCCTTTGTTGAGGTCGGTGTGTCCGTCTGTCCCCATCGGAGTCTTTGCGGGCTTGGCGTCCCTCATCCCAAACCGCTTTAGCAGATCTTGCGTGTACTTCGTTTGGGAGATGAAGGTGCCGTCTTTGAGTTGCTTCACTTGGAACCCAAGGAAGTAGTTCAACTCGCCCATCATCGACATCTCGAATTTTTGCGTCATCACCCTGCTAAACTCTTCACAAGACTTTTGGTTAGTAGAACCAAATATTATGTCATCGACATAAATTTGGCACACAAACAAATCACCATTACAAGTCTTAGTAAAAAGAGTTGGATCGGCTTTCCCAACCTTGAAAGCATTAGCAACTAAGAAATCTCTAAGGCATTCATACCATGCTCTTGGGGCTTGCTTAAGTCCATAGAGCGCCTTAGAGAGCTTACACACATGGTCAGGGAACCGATCATCCTCGAAGCCAGGGGGTTGCTCTACGTACACCTCCTCCTTGATCGGCCCGTTGAGGAAAGCGCTCTTCACATCCATTTGGTACAACCTGAAAGAATGGTGAGCGGCATATGCTAGCAAGATTCGAATTGACTCTAGCCTAGCCACAGGAGCAAAAGTCTCCTCGAAATCCAAACCTGCGACTTGGGCATAACCTTTTGCCACAAGTCGAGCCTTGTTTCTCGTCACCACCCCGTGCTCGTCTTGTTTGTTGCGGAACACCCACTTGGTTCCCACAACATTTTGCGTCGGACGAGGCACCAGTGTCCAAACTTCATTGCGCTTGAAATTGTTGAGTTCCTCCTGCATGGCCAACACCCAGTCTGGATCTAGCAAGGCCTCTTCTACCCTGAAAGGCTCAATAGAAGAGACAAAGGAGTAATGCTCACAAAAATTAACTAATCGAGAACGAGTAGTTACTCCCTTGCTAATGTCACCCAGAATTTGGTCGACGGGATGATCCCTTTGAATCATTGCTCGAACTTGGGTTGGAGGTGCCGGTTGTGCTTCTTCCTCCATCACATGATCATCTTGTGCTCCCCCTTGATCATCCGCCTCCTGTTGATGAACCTGTTCATTGTCTTGAGTTGGGGGTAGCACCTTAGTTGAGGAAGATGGTTGATCTCGATCATCTTGTTCCTGTGGCCGTACTTCCCCAATCGCCATGGTTCGTATAGCTGCCGTCGGAACATCTTCTTCATCTACATCATCACAATCAACAACTTGCTCTCTTGGAGAGCCATTAGTCTCATCAAATACAACGTCGCTAGAGACTTCAACCAAACCCGATGATTTGTTGAAGACTCTATACGCCTTTGTATTTGAGTCATAACCTAATAAAAACCCTTCTACAGCTTTGGGAGCAAATTTAGAATTTCTACCCTTCTTCACTAGAATGTAGCATTTGCTCCCAAATACACGAAAGTACGATACATTGGGTTTGTTACCGGTTAGAAGCTCATATGACGTCTTCTTGAGGAGGCGGTGAAGGTAGACCCTGTTGATGGCGTGGCAAGCCGTGTTCACGGCTTCCGACCAAAAACGCTCGGGGGTCTTGAACTCTCCAAGCATAGTCCTCGCCATGTCGATTAGCGTCCTGTTCTTCCTCTCTACCACACCATTTTGCTGTGGTGTGTAGGGAGCGGAGAACTCATGCTTGATCCCTTCCTCCTCAAGGAACTCCTCCACTTGAAGGTTCTTGAACTCGGACCCGTTGTCGCTCCTTATCTTCTTCACCTTGAGCTCAAACTCATTTTGAGCTCTCCTGAGGAAGCGCTTGAGGATCCCTTGGGTTTCAGACTTATCCTGCAAAAAGAACACCCAAGTGAAGCGGGAAAAGTCATCAACAATAACTAGACCATACTTACTCCCTCCTATGCTCAGATAGGCGACGGGTCCGAAGAGGTCCATATGCAGCAGCTCCAGGGGTCTTGAAGTGGTCATCACATTCTTGCTGTGATGTGCTCCTCCCACTTGTTTACCTGCTTGACAAGCTGCACAAGGTCTATATTTTTCGAATTGCACGTTAGTCAAACCTATCACGTGTTCTCCCTTTAGAAGCTTATGAAGGTTCTTCATCCCCACATGTGCTAAGCGGCGATGCCACAGCCAGCCCATGCTAGTCTTAGCTATTAAGCATGCATCTAGACCGGCCTCTTCTTTTGCAAAATCAACTAAATAAAGTTTGCCGTCTAATACACCCTTAAAAGCTAGTGAACCATCACTTCTTCTAAAGACAGACACATCTACATTTGTAAATAGACAGTTATACCCCATGTTGCATAATTGACTAACAGATAGCAAATTATATCCCAAGGACTCAACTAAAAACACATTAGAAATTGAGTGCTCATTTGAGATTGCAATTTTACCTAATCCTTTTACCTTGCCTTGATTCCCATCACCGAATATAATTGAATCTTGGGAATCCTTATTCTTGACGTAGGAGGTGAACATTTTCTTCTCCCCCGTCATATGGTTTGTGCATCCGCTGTCGATAATCCAGCTTGAACCCCCGGATGCATAAACCTGCAAGGCAAATTTAGGCTTGGGACTTAGGTACCCAACTCTTGTTGGGCCCTACAAGGTTAGTGCAAATTTCCTTAGGGACCCAAATGCAAGTTTTGTCTCCCTTGCATTTTGCCCCTAACTTCCTAGCAACTATTTTCCTATCCTTTCTACAAATAGCAAAGGAAGCATTTAGTGCATGATAAATTGTAGAAGATTCATTTACTACTTTCCTAGGAGCATGAATAGTATTCTTTCTAGGTACGTGATGAATAGCATTTCTCCTAGTCATACTTCTACCATGCATATAGGAAGAACTAGAAGCGGTCATGGCATAAGAATCATAAACATGTGAATCAAAAGCATCATAACTTCTAAAAGCATTTCTATTATTTTTCCTATCATGATACAAAAAGGCATGGTTCTTTTTAGCACTAGTAGCCATAGGGGCCTTCCCTTTCTCCTTAGCAGGAATGGGAGCCTTATGGCTTGTTAAGTTCTTGGCTTCCCTTTTGAAACCAAGTCCATCCTTAATTGAGGGGTGTCTACCGATCGTGTAGGCATCCCTTGCAAATTTTAGCTTATCAAATTCACTCTTGCTAGTCTTAAGTTGGGAGTTAAGACTAGCTAATTCATCATTCAATGTTGAAATGGAAACTAAGTGTTCACTACAAGCATTAATATCAACATCCTTACACCTAGTGCAAATTTCAACATGTTCAACACAAGAGTTGGATTTTTGTGCTTCTACTAGTTTAGCATTTAAGTCATCATTTATGCTCTTTAAACTAGCAATTGAATCATGACATGTAGACAACTCATAAGAAAGCATTTCATTTCTCTTAATCTCTAATGCAAGTGATTTTTGTGCTTCTACAAACTTGTCATGTTCTTCATACAACAAATCTTCTTGCTTTTCTAAAAGCACATTCTTATCATTCAAGGCATCAATTAATTCATTGATTTTGTCTATCTTAGATCTATCTAAGCCCTTGAATAAGCATGAATAGTCTATGTCATCATCATCACTAGACTCATTATCACTAGAAGAAGCATAAGTGGAGTCTCGAGTACTCACCTTCTTCTCCCTTGCCATAAGGCATGTGTGATGCTCGTTGGGGAAGAGGGATGACTTGTTGAAGGCGGTGGCGGCGAGTCCTTCATTGTCGGAGTCGGAGGAGCAATCCGAATCCCACTCCTTTCCGATGTGTGCCTCGCCCTTGGCCTTCTTGTAATTCTTCTTCTTTTCCCTCTTGTTCCCCTGTTCCTGGTCATTATCATTATCGGGGCAGTTAGCGATAAAATGACCAATCTTACCGCACTTGAAGCATGAGCGCTTCCCCTTTGTCTTGGTCTTGCTTGGCTGCCCCTTGTGACCTTTTAGCACCGTCTTGAAGCGTTTGATGATGAGAGCCATCTCTTCATCATTAAGACCGGCCGCCTCAATTTGTGCCACCTTGCTAGGTAGCGCCTCCTTGCTTCTTGTTGCCTTGAGAGCAAGGGGTTGATGCTCGTTGATTGGTCCATTCAAGGCGTCGTCCACGTATCTTGCCTCCTTGATCATCATCCGCCCGCTTACGAATTTTCTGAGTACCTCCTCGGGCGTCATCTTCGTGTACCTGGGATTCTCACGAATATTGTTCACGAGATGAGGATCAAGAATGGTAAATGACCTTAGCATTAGGCGGACGACGTCGTGATCCGTCCATCGCGTGCTTCCGTAGCTCCTTATTTTGTTGATAAGGGTCTTGAGCCGGTTGTATGTTTGGGTTGGCTCCTCGCCCCTTATCATTGCAAACCTTCCAAGCTCGCCCTCCACCAACTCCATTTTAGTGAGCATGGTGATGTCGTTCCCCTCGTGAGAAATCTTGAGGGTGTCCCATATCTGCTTGGCATTGTCCAAGCCGCTCACCTTATTGTACTCGTCCCTGCACAAGGAGGCTAGCAACACAGTAGTAGCTTGTGCATTTTTGTGAATTTGTTCATTAATAAACATAGGGCTATCCGAGCTATCAAATTTCATTCCATTCTCTACAATCTCCCATATGCTTGGATGGAGAGAGAATAAATGACTACGCATTTTGTGACTCCAAAATCCGTAGTCCTCCCCATCAAAGTGTGGAGGTTTGCCAAGAGGAATGGAAAGCAAATGCGGATTCGAACTATGCGGAATACGAGAATAATCAAATGAAAAGTTTGAATTGACCGTCTTCCTGTAGTCGTTGTCGTCGTCCTTTTGGGAAGAAGTAGACTCATCACTATCGTCGTAGTAGATGATCTCCTTGATGCGCCTTGTCTTCTTCTTCTTCCCTTCCTTCCGTCTATGCCCCGAGCCGGAGTCGGTAGGCTTGTCGTCCTTCGGCTCGTTGACGAAGGATTCCTTCTCTTTGTCGTTGATCACGATTCCCTTCCCCTTAGGATCCATCTCTTCGGGCGGTAAGTCCCTTTGTGAAGAGAACGACTCCGATACCAATTGAGAGCACCTAGAGGGGGGGGGTGAATAGGTGATCCTGTAAAACTTCAAAACTTAAGCCACAAAAACTTGTTAAGTGTTAGCACAAGTATGCCCGAGTGGCTAGAGAGGAGTCAAAACACAATAACCACAAGAAATCAATCACAGAGATGACACGGTGGTTATCCCGTGGTTCGGCCAAGTACAAAAACTTGCCTACTCCACGTTGTGGCGTCCCAATGGACGAGAGTTGCACTCAACTCCTCTCAAGTGATCCAATGATCAACTTGAATACCACGGTGTTCTTGCTTTTCTTATCTTTATCCCACGCGCGAGGAATCTCCACAAATTGGAGTCTCTCGCCCTTACACTTAAGATTCACAAAGAAGCACGGAGTAAGGGAGGGAAGCAACACACACAAATCAACAGCAAAATGCGCACACACACGGCCAAGAATCGAGCTCAAAGACTATCTCACAGTTCTCACAAGAACGGAGCTCGAATCACTTAGAATAACAAACGGATGCGCAAAGACTGAGTGTGGATGATCAAGAATGCTCAAGGGTTGCTTGGTTGTCTCCTCCATGCGCCTAGGGGTCCCTTTATAGCCCCAAGGCAGCTAGGAGCCGTTGAGAGCAAATCTGGAAGGCTGATCTTGCCTTTTGTCGTCGGGCGCACCGGACAGTCCGGTGCACACCGGACACTGTCCGGTGCCCGATTTCCTTCCTTAAACAGCGCAGTCGACCGTTGCTGATCTGGGAGCCGTTGGCGCACCGGACATGTCCGGTGCACACCGGACAGTCCGGTGCCCCCTTCCGACCGTTGGCTTGGCCACGTGTCGCGCGCAGAATCCGCGGCCGACCGTTGACCCTAGTCGACCGTTGGCTCACCGGACAGTCCGGTGAATTTTAGCCGTACGCCGTCGGCGAATTCCCGAGAGCGGCCTGTTCGGCCGAGGCAGCCTGGCGCACCGGACACTGTCCGGTGCACCACCGGACAGTCCGGTGCCCCAGACCGAAACAGCCCCTTGGCTGTACACAGCCACCTTTTTCCTTTTCTTTTTCTTCCTGTTTCCAATACTTAGACAAGTATATTAGTACACAAAACCAATGTACTAAGACTTAGAAACATACCTTTGCTCTTGATTTGCACTTTGTTCATCCATTGCATAAATTCACATTTTCAGCACTTGAGTTGGCACTCAATCACCAAAATACTTAGAAATGGCCCAAGGGCACATTTCCCTTTCACTTAGAGATAGAAATTTGAGTTTGATTTGCAAAAACAAACCAAGTGGTGGCAAAGAGTGATCCATATATGCCAAATATGAATCAAAACTATATTGAGTTTTCATTTGCATTGTTATTGCACTTGTTCTAGTTGCTTTATGTTGTGTTGGCATAAATCACCAAAAAGGGGGAGATTGAAAGGGAAATGTGCCCTTGGGCCATTTCTAAGTATTTTGGTGATTGAGTGCCAACGCAAGTGCTTTTGTGTTAATCTATGCAAAGTGGTGGACAAAGTGCAAATCAAGTCAAAAGGTATGTTTCTCAGACTTAGTACATTGTTTTGAAGACTAATGTATTGTGTCTAAGTGCTGGAAACAGGATAAAACAAATTGGAGAGAGATAGCTTTGTTTCAGCCAAAGCCACCTCTATCTGGGTGCACCGGACTGTCCGGTGCGCCAGGCTGGCTCAGGCGAACTTGCTACTCTCGGGAAGGAATTAACGGCGTACGACTATAATTCACCGGACTGTCCGGTGTGCACCGGACTGTCCGGTGAGCCAACGGTCGGCCGGGCCAACGGTCGGCCGCGCGATCCGCGCGAGACACGTGGCCGAGCCAACGGTACTGTCCGGTGCGCCAACGGCTCCCAGGCGCCAACGGTCGGCTTCGCCAAATAAGGAAGGAGATCTGCACCGGACTGTCCGGTGCGCCAGGCGACAGAAGGCAAGAATTGCCTTCCCGGATTGCTCTCAACGGCTCCTAGTTGCCTTGGGGCTATAAAAGGGACCCCTGGGCGCATGAAGGAACAGACCAAGCATCCTTTGAGCACTCTTGATCACTCACACTCCATTCCCGCGCACTTGTTCGACATTCTAGTGATTTGAGCTCCGTTCTAGTGTGCTAGTCTTTTGAGCTTAAGTCTGGGTCTTGTGTGTGCGTATTTGCTGTGATCTTTGTGTCTTGTGTGAGTTGCTAATCCCTCTCTTACTCCGTGCTTCTTTGTGAACATCTTTGTAAGGGCGAGAGGCTCCAAGTTGTGGAGATTCCTCGCAAACGGGATTAAGAAAAGCAAAGCAAAACACCGTGATATTCAAGTAGGTCTTTGGATCGCTTGAGAGGGGTTGATTGCAACCCTCGTCCGTTGGGACGCCACAACGTGGAGTAGGCAAGCGTTGGTCTTGGCCGAACCACGGGATAACCACCGTGCCATCTCTGTGATTGATATCTTTGTGGTTACTGTGTTTTGTTGAAACTCCTCTCTAGCCACTTGGTGATTATTGTGCTAACACTTAACCAAGTTTTTGTGGCTTAAGTTTCAAGTTTTACAGGATCACCTATTCACCCCCCTCTAGGTGCTCTCATCTAGACCTTTTACAATTTCAGTAACATCACTCATGGCATTAACCAGACAATTCTTGTGCAACATATCCAAATACTCAGGAACATGATTGTGGCGCCTCAACTTCCTCAACTCATCGGCAGATAATTGCATCTGTCTAATGGCGTCTAAAAGACCATCCCAAACTCGATTATATCTCTGTGCCTACAACCAAATTAATAATGACATTCAATATCATATTATAGTATTCACTGTTACTATAATAACACATTATGTTATTTACAATAAAACGTACCGGATCATGTGTCCTACATAATCGATGACGCGGACGTAATCTACTAGTGCCATAATCAATGTTGCTTGTGTCAACGATGCCTGTGCGCCTACTCCCTTCTGCAGCTTCTGCGACATCTCCGCGTGTGTCGGCCCTAGCAGGTCCAGATCCGATAGAAATGGATCTTGGAGATTTCTCCATGGTCGCGGGGAAGGAACCTACAACGAGCTGTTCAAGATTGACACAGCGCACAAACACAACAGCGCGTGCACCACGGACAAAACTACATTTTCACTGCCACAGCGCACAAACGAGGAGGAGCACCAGTATCACTGGCACAGCACATCGCGCCTCTTACTCCGCACAAACAGAACAGAAACAGACCAGCCGAGCACCAGGGAGAGAGTACTCACCAGGGAGAGGAGCAGGAGTGAGAGGGGCGCCACGGAAGATAAATGGGCACTCGAGAGGATACCTTGGAGAGGAGCGCCGTCGAGGAGATGAGCGCCGTTGAGGAGGAACGCTCGTCGAGGAAAGAGCAGGAGCGCCCAGTTCAGTCGAGGAGAATAGAGGAAGGCCGATCAGTTTTGACGAACGTGAAATTCACCTCTTCAACGTAAAAGACGGCACACGCGCGGTAACAGCAGCCGGTACAAGTTAATACGTAGCGCGACGGTTAAAAGTGCCCACGATGATAAATTTCTAAACGGAAGCCTATCTTTACTACTCTATAAGGGTGTAACGGGGGCGTCCACCCTTCACCGTGGCTCCGCCCCGACGCCCCTCCGCGCACGCCCTGCCTCAGTGACCCCCGCGTCCCCCGCCCCCGACAATCTCGCTCTGTGACCCCGCCCCACTCCTCCGAACGTCCCCACTCATCCAACGAAACCCTAGCACCTCAAGCCCCACACCGTGGCTCCGCCGCCGCCTCCGTGACCCTCGCGATCGCGCCTCCCTCTGCGCCATCCTCGCCCGCGCACGCCCCCGGACAAAGCTGTAGCCGGTCGCGGTCATGCCGCCGTCCACGCTGCTCCCCGTGCCGGCCACCTCCCAAGAGGACAACAGGCAGCACTGTGCCCCCACCTCCCCCTCCGTGCACGCGCCCGCCCCATCCACGAGCAAGCTCTTGCTGCGAGGCGGGGGAGGTTGTTGGCAGCTCCCTCAGCACGCCTGGAGGCGCCAGAGGCACAACCAAGGAGGAGCCGAAGAAGGAGGAGCAAGCCCTCTGACTCGCACCCTTCATCATCCGTCTCCTTCCCTAATCCCACTCCAACACTGCCAGGTCCTCCTCTCCCACTTTCTCTGCGACCGCGACGGCAGCATCCGCACCGCCCACCACCACCACCTCCTGCTCTGTTGCACCGATTCGCTGAAAGGTCCCTACCATCCACGCCATGCCCTTCTCTAGCCTCGCATCGCGCCCTTGATGTGTCTCTTGTGTCGCTGTCAGGCCACAGATTCGTCATCTGACTCCGATGAGGCTGCATCCTGTCGTCCTCGACTGTTGACTGCTGGTAAGTCACCCTAGCCTGTCTACCATTCATCCCGATCTCGTCTCTCCGCATCCCGCAATCCCAGTCGCGAGGAACTCCATAGCAATCCCAGCCGCAATCGACGCACCGGCCGCGAGGAACTCCATTGCAATCCCACTCCATCACAATCCCAGCCGCAATCGACGCACCGGCTCTCGATCCGTGCTCTCAAGGGAAGGTGAGTCGCCTTGGCACCGACCGGCCTCGCCCCCATCAAAAACCTTCCATGTAGGATGCGACAGACACAGATTCGCGCCTATAAAATGCATCTCTTCATACTACTGCCAGGTACGTCCGGATCTTGTATACACTATTTGCATCACTAATCCTTGATTATCAGACATGTGTAGTGAGACTGTTCTTTTCCTATGAATTTCTGTTGGTCAGCTACAATTTCAGTATTTTGGTGTTTCAATAAGGTTTCAGTATTTTTGGTATTTGACTGTTCTAGACAAGCAGTGTTGTAGATATATAGAACCTGCGCTCATTTTGTCCAAGAGAAACTATTTTCTCTGTCTGATATAATGTCTAACTGTTTTCTCTGCCTGATATATTGTCTAACTGTTCTAGATAAGAAGTGTTCTATGTAGAGTAGTTTCTGAAAACAGTTTCAAATGGCACTAACATAATCAAGTTCACAAGAAGATCATAGATATGTCTTCCCTCACAATTTCTTTAAAAAAATCCAAACAAAGGACCGAGCTTAAATGACGTGACATGAGATGGGGACACTATAATAAATCAGCGGAGTATCCAGCAAAAAATTAAGAACATTCATCCACCACCTTCTCTGAACTGAATGTTATCTGCTTTCCTCCTACTAGTCTGCCTCTGCTCTGCTTTTAACTGCTCGATGAGTGACCCCACCTGCACACCAAATATCTTGTTCGTTGATAGGTGTGCCCAATTAATCCTAAAAACAGAGACCACATATTATTCCAATCGCAGCAAAAGATACCAGTCTGCCATCACAACGACAAACACACATCACAATCACAATCAGCTAGATACCACAACATCGGCATCCTCACCGGCCTACGGCATGCCGTTCCAGTCTCACAAGTCATAGCTGCATCATCCACACCCACTACAAAACTAGCCTTCTTTTGACACCTTCCTTCAAGAAGCAGCATGGAGAAATATATGACATTACAGCACGCAAATTGGAATCACAGAGTTTAACGTCACAGCATCACGCTGCCGTTACGTATCCCCAGATGCATGATCAAACTATATATATCCCTTTCAATAACATTTATTAGACCTTGAAAGAAAAAAAGGAAAAATAAAAAGAAAGAAGCACTGCATTGTAGTCGTACAATGCATTCCATATTAGACAACCTCTAGCAGCAAGCAAGCAACCTGTCTTTATTCTTGACAAACTGATTGCAAGCACTATCCTCAAACAGCTTTAAGTCAAGATAAAAAAATAAAAGACAACAGAGGTTTAACTGTCAAGACAACAACATGCAACTTACTTATATCGAACTTAATTGTCTGACCAAACACCTCTGATTCACATGTTGCCCCTGCAGGTGTTCTTGTTCTGCTTGATAGCAGGGTGCAGCATCTGCTGGTTCAACACAGTCTGCTTTGTTCTCTGCATCCACAGCTTCTCTGCGAGCAGCCGCTCCCTAGCCCTCTCCCTCTCGATAAGCTTCAACGGGCTCAGCGCTCCCTTCTACACTCTCTTTGCGAACGCACTCTCCCCTTTCTCCCCAGCTGTCTACCTCCTCCTCAATGCAATCCTCCCTCTCGCCGTCTCCGTCCTTGCACTCCCAGTGATCCTCCTCTGCCACAAAAAATGAGGGACACATCCAAAGTGCGCCCGGGCATGACGACCGTGTCTTCCTCGGCCTCTACATCCTCGCATTCATCACCGGCATATATCTGGTGGTCTTTGGATCTTTCATCGCAACCAGCTCTACTGCGTGGGTCATCCTCACAGGTGCCATGGTCCTCCTCGCCCTTCCTCTCATCATCCCTGCCTGCTCCAGTTGCTCATACGTGGACACAGATGGCCCTGACCCTGCATATGATGACCCACATAAGCCACTCCTGATCAGTAACAGTCATCAGATGGAGTCCAATGCCATGATGCAAAAGCCAAAGGAGAACCAGATGCAGGTCAAGGGCCGCCTGGAGACGCTCGGTGAAGAACACAGTGCAAAGAAGCTCATTCGGTGTGTGGACTTCTGGCTCTACTACACAGCCTACTTCTGTGGAGCCACTGTTGGCCTGGTATACAGCAACAACTTGGGTCAGATTGCTCAGTCATTGCACCAGCAGTGACAGCTCACCATGCTCCTTGCCGTCTACTCATCCTGCTCCTTCTTCGGCCGTCTTCTCTCTGCACTACCTGACCTCCTTCACAGGTATCTGTTTTGCTTTATACGCATACATATATATATCATCATATCTCATGCTTCCTAACTATAATTTGTACACAAGAAGGTGTCACTTGCTCGCACAGGGTGGCTCGCTGCTGCATTGGTCCCCATGCCAATGGCCTTTTTCCTTATGTGGAACCAACAAGATGGAAGCACCCTGGTAGCAGGAACGACACTAATTGTCCTAAGCTCAGGGTTCATCTTTGCTGCAGCAGTGTCAGTGACCTCCGAGCTCTTTGGACCAAATAGCGTTGGGGTGAATCACAACATCCTTATCACCAATATCCCGCTTGGCTCACTCCTCTATGGGCAGATTGCTGCCATGGTATACGACGCAAATAGCCAAAAGATGACAGTAGTGGATAACCGCACTGGCATTGTTGACACCATGATTGTGTGCATAGGGGTGAAGTGCTACTCAACCACCTTCGTCGTGTGGGCTTGCATCACATTTCTGGGGTTAGCATCAAGCATAGTTCTATTCATAAGAACAAAGCCAGCTTATGCCCATTCATAAGAATCTTATCGTTGCCTGAATTCTTATATTTATTGCTGTCAGAGTTGTCCTTGTATAAATCAGGGTCTGTGCCAAACTCTAAATTGAGGCCTTGCTAAATAGAACAATAAACCTATGGTTTTAGATGACATGTGATTATATTTTATAATAAACATATCTTATGTCTCCTTTTTTAGATTGAATTAGACCTTTTATTCTTTATTTATTTATTAGGCTTTGGTAACCAGATTCATATAATTGTCTTTATCAATTGATGCACAAATACACAAAAGATGGAAATAAGAAATAAAGATATATATGACAAACCACAAAAATAGTTCACTGATCTCTAGAATGCTGATCAGTCGAGGTATGCTGCGCCCGCCATGGAGAATCAGTGAACTTTTACCAGAGCGTCGACGCGTCCTCCATGGAAAATGCTGCGCCCGCGGCGGCAGCGGGGGAGGCAAGAAGAAAGGGATGCCGGCCAAAAACCTCATGGCCGAGCGCCGCCGTCGCAAGAAGCTGAATGACCGCCTCTACATGCTGCGCTCGGTGGTGCCCAAGATCAGCAAGGTGATCGACCAGCCAAGCTCATTCATCTCCTATTTCTCTCGCTTCCCATCTGTGCTTAGTATGTTAATGGTTGGCTTACTGTCAGTCCAGCTGTGTAAATTTTCAGCTATGCATATTAGTTTGTTGCCATGGGATTTGCCATTTCTTTATTGCTTTTGGTGTTCTGAAAATGTTAGATAGAAATCAGTCGTTCACTCTCACTTGCTCTGAGCACACTAGAACGAACAACTCAGCTGGGAATAATAGTAGCAACCAATTTCAAACCTCATTGGGCCACTGGCCATTCATATATTCAGAGATATACCATTTTGTGTCGTTGTCTGGTTTTTACTACTCAAATTTTGCATATATTCTTATAACCTAATCAAATAAACTGCAGGTATTTTATTAAAAAAATCTGCAGGTTTTATTTCATTTTCATGATGACGTACACACCGAGAATTCAAACATGTCCCCATTTTCTGCACTTGCCAAAATAATGCTCACTCCATCTTGTACTATTATGAGAAATATATGACATGTCCCCATTTTCTACATCCCTCTCTCCATCTTGTTATTCAATTAT
This sequence comes from Zea mays, assembly GCF_902167145.1. NCBI lineage: Eukaryota > Viridiplantae > Streptophyta > Magnoliopsida > Poales > Poaceae > Zea > Zea mays. The sequence goes on along the minus strand of NC_050100.1, from coordinate 163,846,696 downwards.
GAGTTTATTAGATGTCATTGATCTAAATTAATTTCTATCCATTATAAACTTATTTTTAATGAACTCTGCTCCTTCGTTGCTCACAACAGGGTCCATGTACTTGGAACATATATGAGATGGACTTAAAAACTAACAAAGGTCTTCTTTTGGTGGCAGATAATTTTGGTTTTCTTGTGATTCTCTTTATGAAGTGGGTGGTACCTCCAAAGAAATAGATGATCTATTGACTTATGGCAGTCGGGCATTACATTTTTTTGCATGAAATCGACATCTGAGCAGTGATAATTTTGTTTTGATCGCTTCTCTATTGCAAGATTTAGATGACTACTATCCTTTGCAATTGATCAAGAATGGTGAGCTATTCTAAGGAAGCTTCTGAACAATATACCTGCTGTCTTGGAGTATCACAAATCAGGTAAGAACCATGACCAACCATCGCTTACTATGCTTTATTAATGTACAATACATTAGTAATTCTGAAAATATGAGGCAAACTGACCACAACAGGGTTGAGATGATTCCATCATACTTATACAAAGATTTTCCTAGCAAGGTAAATGCATTATTATCTTTACCACACATCCTTGCCCAAGGATATCTAGAAAACATATACGGGGCACTCGCTTACTGTGCTCCATGACGTTTCTTATAAATTGGCACTGCATTTGATTCTCTACTTTCTTATGTAGGAATGGTTTGAACAATGTTGTGATTAGGCAAGGGATAATGGGTACTTGCTCTGTGATGACTCAAAAAGAATGAGACTGATCGTGCGTACGAGGAGAGTTCCTCCATAGACAAAGATGAAAAAATACCTTGTATTTGATAGAATGTGATGATTCATTCCTCAAACCGAATAGAAATGTGAGGTCGGTTGTGATTAATCTTTTGATCTTAGGTAAGGCCAAGGTTCTACCGGACTGCTCGCTGTTGCATGATTGTGTAGCTGTCACTGTGTAGCTCCAATTGAGAAATATTATCAGTATTAAGCTGCTTTGATGGTTGCCTGGTCTATTGCTTGCATGTAGCATGCATCTCCACGTAGATCCAAGTTATTATGCTTTGAGCTATTGCATCAAAAGTTTAAGATAGTCTTTATATATTTTACTAAAACTTGTGCATGTATATGGAGTGCGTGAATGAATCATCAAAGGCTATAATGTCTACCTGTGTGATATATATAGAAATCGTAGCAACGCACGGGTATCTAACTATAAAACATATACATCAGTATTGTTTGAATTCACTAATTTTCTAAAATGATTACTATTTTAGAACAGATAGAGTACTAAATTTTGACTTTCGTGACAACGCACGGGCATACACCTATAACACACATATGTACATAAGTTATCGTGTTATTATATGATTCCGTTGCAACGCACGGACACTCACCTAGTTATAATACTAAGATTCTAATTGCAAGGTTAGGGGTACCTAACTTCCGAAGCCAGCCGTTCGGGATACCTCAGCTCCAATAAACTCTCACGCGCCCGTGCCCCCGGCTCTGTCATCCTCCGCGCCATGCAAATCTCGGTCGACGCGACGCCATTCACGCCGCCGCGTCCCCGCTCCTTCCATCCTCTGCGCTCGCAACCCCGCGACCTTCCATGGAAACACCGAGCGCCGCCTACCAGAATTGCGACCTTCCATGGAAACACAAAGCTCTGTCATCCTCTCGCGGGCGTGGCCTGCTACTGGATCCCGTGAGCCTCGCCCCCGCTATTCACGCAATCCCACGGGCCATTGCTACCTCTACCATCGGAGCCCTCACTCCATTCAAGGAAATGGCCGAATCCCATTCCATCGTCGACGCCACCTTCCATCGACAGCGACCTAAATCCTCGGCGCCCGCACCACATCGAGGGCGGGGGACATGAACCGCTATAAATACAAAGCGCGGACGCCTCCCCACCACCATCCTCCTTGCAGTTGATGTTGTTATCTTGACTACAACTTGATATCAAATTGACCTGGCGTGCCTGCTGCTGGGCGACGCAGTTTTTTATTTAAAGATACTTAGTTGTGGTCGTAATTTTGCATCATATAAATATAAATGAAAATATCGGTACAGTAATTCTTAACTGAGGTGTTTCCTACTGAAATAAAACACACCTTGTAAAGGAGCAATTTACAACTACGTGCTCTAATTATACTGCCACGGGAATTCCACAGGCATTCCTAACAAAGAGGTGATTGGTCTATTTTCCGACTGCCCTCCACACAGTTCCTGTCGACTCCACACACAAAAAAAATCCAGTATTAAAAATCCTAATCATGTGCTTCTTCCAAAATCCTGAAATCTACAAAGATCAGAGCCAGCCGTTGTTATGTACAGAGACTTCAGCTCATGAAACTGTTACCCTGCGACTGCCCTTCATAGCCCAGCAGTGCAAACTTCACATGGATCCCGATCTTCCCTCCCTCCTTCACAAGCTTCGCCGCGATCACCAGCCAGTGGCCCGGGACGTCGTGTGGCCCTTTTACCACCTCCGAGATGTCGACGAACTTGAGGAGCTTCCTGGACCGGAGCGGGACCGGCGGTCCGTCGGGGTAGACACCTGAGTTCAGCTGCACCGCCGGCTCATGTTTCGCCTGGTGGGTGTCAGCACGCTGCGTGAAAGGGGAGCTCAGTGTCGTGCTGATCGTCGTCAGGAAGCTCCCCTTCTGAGACGCCGCCGGAGCGTTCCTCCACTCGGTCCTCTGGATGGTGCAGTTGGGGATGTGGGTGTAGAGGAGGCGCAGATGGAGGACCTTCTTGGCCCAGGCCCCCTTCGAGACGAGCTGGGCGCCAGTGACGATAAACACTCCGCCGGGGGCTCTCTTGTGCCACTCCGGGTTGTACTTGATGGCGGAGGTGCAGACGCACGAGTAGTTCTTCCACTGGATTGCCTCGATGTACCCTGGGTCGTTGTCCTGGGACTCGCGCCATTCTGACATTGAAGACGCCACGGAGTCTGCGATCATGCTTGGAACACTGGAGAGGTGCTGGACATGGATGGCCAACCGGTTGCACTTCCTGCCCTCCAGGTATAGCCGTAGGCCAACAACCGGTTTCTGAGAGCTAGATACCTTGAAACAACAAAGGAGAGCAAAAACATGTGCATAAATTGGTACAAACTGTTACTTTACTTAAATGAAGTGATTCTCCCAGAGGAGAATGACAATTAAATGAAAATACTGTACGTCCAAATTGTCAACAACTTGCCATTTTATTTCAGTCCTCACAGAGACAGAGACTAAACTTACCATTTGGGAACATAAATAATAAAATAAAAGGTGAATGAACGAACAAAACAATGCGCTTAAATCTAAAAATGTCAATTAACATTCTGGTACCTGAGAAGTGCTGACGTGGAGTTTGGGGCCGAGAAATCTGAACTGCATTGAAGGGTACGAGCCTTTTCTCCTTTGAGGTCCAAGGACAAGCTCATTGAACATAGGTGCCCATTGTAGAGGAACTTGAAACTCCAAGAAATATTGCAAGTCTTGAAGATCAGGTTTATCTGGGAAAACAAACCTTGTAAGATTGTTCTCAGTGAATAACATTCTAAGCAAATATTTTATTGGTAAGTAAAATGCAGTTGTTCTAAAAAGAGCAATACGATAACGGTTTTAAAAAGACATGTTCTCATGACTTACAGCGAAGATATAAATTGATGGCATGGCTGAGGTAACCACTGCCAGGAATACCAGTTAGAAGAGAGGTGATGGGGACAAATTTAAACATAATGGCATCAGGTTTCTTTGGCACTGTTTGCAGCCATTTGGAGTGGTTGGGTAGGTATGCTTCTCCTCCCCTCTTCGAACAGGTAACTGTCAGTCCCTGTTTGGAATAGCGGACATATAATTTTTTTCACCATACCAAGAGACAACGAATTGATACTAAGTCATATAAGAAAATACATACATCCTTGGTTGATGTTTCAGAGTAGCTAGAAAGGTGCAAGTTATTAGAATGCTGCACTATCCTGACAAAAACATCAGGCACCTGTAACGAAATGGATCAGATTAGCTAAATTTTGGTCCAATATATGATAATGCAAACTGAAGACAGAAATAGTTGTACCGTGCTCTTGCCATCCTTTGTCTTACGATGTATTGGGGAGTGGTTCTTCCCATCAGAAAATAAGAAATCGCCAAGATCCTCCAGGTGCAACTTAAGATCAGCAGTTGAAACTGTTGAAGAATGACTTTGTTTAACACATATGACATCCTGACCTCCAATTCCCATTTCAACAATGATGTGTGTCCCATAAGTCTTGATAAACCTGATATTCACAAGGTTAGCAGGTTTTATATCAAAACAACATTTTGTTGTATTTATGTGGTTTGTAAAATCGATTTGCTAGGTAAGTTCATCATTTTTTTAAACCATAATAGGTTAAATGTAAGAGAAAATTATAAAGTTCTGACGAAAAAAATCCTTGGTCTATAGTTCTCAGTGTCAAGAACTGCAATATTGCAGAGAATATAAAACTCGTGGTTGCTGTCATCAAAACCAAAACAAAGAAATATGGCAAACTAGAAATTTAGAAAATAATCTGTTCTTGAAGTGTTTAAAGTGAGAGTCTCCAGAATATGACAATTTATTATCTGTAGATGACATTTTTTTCATTCGTAGACTAACACCTTTTATTTATAGAGAGAAAGAAAAGGCTCTATGAACGACTAGCAACCTAGGACTGAAGTAAAGAACAAAATGACAGATCTAAAATGCATCATGGCAATGAAAACGGCAGGTCGAATCTCAGAGAGCCCGATAAGGACATAAAGAAGCAATATCATTTGAATGCATCAGACAAGAGAAAACGAGTTATGAGCAACAGGGTTAACATAGTGCCTTACCATGATAATGCAACAGGATCCCACTTGGATGGAACAGCCTTTTTTACTTCATCTCGAAGAACTAATGGAGAAGCCTTTAGGTGCATGTTGTACAAAGAAATGAAATATCCGTCAAATGCTAGATGCTTGGTGTCTTTGGCATCAGTCAACCAAGCTCCACTTAATTCAAAGAGAGCGTTAAAATAGCCTGAAGGAACTTTCCCTTGGACTGAAGATTTCTGATTAAGCAATTCTGACATCTGATCAAGAAATTTAAAATGTGGTCAGGATAAATTGTAAACATTTGCAGGTCGAATTCAACAACTGTAATCATCATGTAGAAAACAATGAAACAACAACATAATGGACTTCATAGCTTGGATCAATTCTACTGGCACATTACTAGAAAGTAAAATTCCAGTGAAGAAATAAAGAAACAGTGGCTTTTAACCCTCATATATAGGGAATACTCACCTCAAAAAAGTGAAAGGAGAAGAATTTCAATGTTACAACCCAAAAAACTAAAATACTTTTAGTTGGGAAAATGGGAAAAACAGAAACACCGAGATAGCATAAAAAGGCACAATGAACAGTACCAAACACAGCCATACTCTGGCGTTAGAATTATCAGAAACAGGGAAAGTGTTAAGCAGAGAGATGGTAACCTACTAACCTAGTCGTGGTCTTGACTGCGCCAATGACACAAGCCTACAATGTGAATTGTACTTAAACCAATCCGTCAAGTAAAGCTGCTTTTCACCTTGAAAAGCAAGAAGGTTCTACACATTCAGCACGCCACATGGCCCAATGACATGGCGCAGTCGTGCACCGTTAATACAAAATTAGTTTGGTCCAAAACCACCTCCAAAGGGAACGTATCTGGTACTCAAAGGGGTACGGTGCTCACGTGCACATTTTAAATCTAGAACATCCATTTCGTATCTAACAGCAGCACCAATTTTGTGAAGAACCCCTTCCACCTTCCTCCCCTGGTGGGAGGGGTTCTTCGTAAAATTAGCTGGTGTCGTTGAATGCAAGATGGATGCACCAGATTTAAAATGTGCACATGAGCACCGTACCCTTTTGAGCACCAGATACGTTCCCACCTCCAAAAGCCCCCCAGTGTATTGCCATAGACTCGCAGTATATACTAGCTTCCATGACAGGGAGTAAGCTTTTCCTCTGCCATAGGGCACACATCATTTGCTATCTTGCTAGACTTCAGTAAGCAACTGCTGAAGTACAAGCTATCCTTCTGTTGCCGAGTAAAAGAAAAGCTAACGATTTGTCCGTGGAGCGGTTTCACATATTGGTTACTTCCGTCCACAAAATTTCAGTTTAAGGGTTAATTTGGAAACTTAAATCCCCAGCCATCAATCTTCGGGAATCCCGGAGGGAATTTAAGTTTCAAAACTAGCCGTAAAGTTATACCACCTCCATCAAGAATGACTGAAAACCAATGGCACACAGTTGAACGACCAGCCCTGGAAGGCTGAAATCCACCGGAAACTACTAGGCTGAATGTCACAAGAGTCCTAATCGCACATCAGAATGATGTAACGCACACGGCACACCGAACCGAATCGTTGAAGGATTTGCACGGAAATTAATTGGTGCCTGCCAGATCGAGGAGCCATGATGAAGACAGGCAATATCCCCAGCCGATACAAATACAGATACAGATACAGGTGGCCGCCAAACTCCGGTAGGCCGTAGGCATCAGGCACGCAGCAAAAACGGATCAGCAGGATCATTCGAGGACGCCAGACATTCCCCGGCGTTTGAATGGAGGGCAGTAGCAGCTCGATCCCGATGCTCAACAGCCCAGGAAAGTTACGCGGTTGGTGGTGGACTAGCTGGTGGGGCAGGCATACTAGCTACAGCTACTGCCACGTACTCCAGTATACTATCATCGAATCTGTGCCCCCACGCAAAAGAAAAGAAAACGGTGTCGCTTCGACAACTGTTGTTGATGATGCGGATTGAGCTTTAAGTACAGGACTTGGATTAGTTGACTGACATATCATGCGAACGAGAAACATGACTGTCATAACGCGTCATCAAGCACAAAAATGTTATTTTTTTTTTGAATAAGAGAAGAAGAAAAAGATGAAACAGTTGAAAGGCAAAGATAAATTTTGACGCCCGAACCAAATGGGTATTTTGAAGCAATCAGCGAGACAGGAAACGCGGTTCCGTCCAAAATCTGGCAAAGCCGAGCTACGATACGAGAAGGTGAATCGCACACGCCGTCTCCAGTCCAAGCGCTTCAACCATGCATGAATGAGCTGTTGTTGGTTCAGCTCTCGCGATGCTGCGGACGCAACAAAAACGAACAAGACCACACAAAGGCGTGACGAAATCCAATCCCATCCGATCGCCCCCCCCCCCCCCCCCCTGTCCAATCACGGCATCACAACCGCAACCCGCGGGGCAAAACAGGGGCAGCCAGCCCAGCAGCAGCTCCGTCCGATGACGCGGCGCGCTGGAAGTGGAGTGGAAGCGGGCAGGGAGCACGGCGAGGAGAACGCGCGCGGGGCGTGGTGCGCACCTGATTGAACTCGAGGACGTCGGAGCGGAAGCGGATGCGGTCGCCCTTGTCGACGCCGACGTCGCGCGGCACCCCGCGGAGCGTGGCCCCGCCGCCGCCGGGGAGCGGCACGTCCCTTGTGTCCTCGCCGAGCTCCACCAGGCGCCGCCCCTCGCTGGCCTTGGCGAACCGCAGGCGGAAGTCGGACGTGAGGTCGAACCCGGCGCCGAGCACCCGCACCACCTCGTCCGCCACTTCCATCGCTGCAGAGGCGCGCCTGGCTCCTCTCCCTGCTCTTCTTCTCCTCCTCCTCCTCTTCTAAGATATGAAGGGCCTCGCAGGCGGCTACGGACTATGATGAAGCAGCCAACCACCTCCCGAGCGCATGCCTCTCTTCGACTTCAACGGAATATAGGACAGAAGAAGAAGATGAAGAGGGAAGGTTTGACTATGAAAAGGTCGGACGAAGGAGGAGGACGGGGATCGGTGGGAATGCGGCACGTGGGGCCCGCAGTGGTAGGGGAAAGCGGGAAGGAAACCAAGAGAAGAATGCCGCTATTGCCTATTGCCAGTGCCACTGGCTTTGGGGTCGCCGGGTCCGACACGACACGAAATGAAAACCAACGAGCCGGGCGGATGGATCGGATCGGAGGATCGGCAGCGGGCGCGTGGTTTGCGCGGTTTTCGCCGCCGCAACGGCGCGGTCCCGGTCCTTCTGCTGACGGCTGCGGTCTAGAGGGATGGTGGCCTGTTACAGGCTGTGCAATAAACCCCACACCATCTTCAGGCTATAATAAAAAAACTTTCAGGCTTCAAATTTTCCATCGAACAATTTCATCAGTAGTCAAAACTAGTGTTTTTTAGCCTACTAGTTGGCACACTAGTTGACACGCCCGTGCCAGTCTTAAGAAAGGAAAGGGGCCAGCGGCGGTATCGTGAGTGAGGGGACGAAACGACAAGGTAGCGGGGAGGCAGATGTTACTATGGGGTGTTTGAATACACTAAAACTAATAGTTAGTTAGCTAAAAATTGATAGTAGAATTAGCTAGCTAATAAATAGCTACCTAACTATTACCTAATTTAACAAAAATAGCTAATAGCTGAACTATTAGCTAGGGTATTTGGATGCCTCAACTAATTTTAGCCACTAACTATTAGTTTTAGTGCATTCAAACACTCCCTATATGTGTGAGAGATGAGGAAGGAAAGATGATCCAATTAATATTGATCATCGTATTTGAGAAAGAGAGGATATTACCTAGCGATCTGTATGTTATGTGTGGATGCAATTTATTTGATGAATTTATAGTAGCCTATGGGTGCGTGGATGATTTGGTTATGTGGGTTTTAAAAAGTTTAGATGTCCTAAACCGTTTTGTATGGTTGCCACTCATAAAGTGGCAATACAGAGTTGTACCTCTACCTCCAAGTAGCTACAATTATACCAACTTTAGAAGTCGATATAAGCGTATCTATTTTGAATCGTTACAACCAAGGCATGTGTGATGATTCTTTTAAATGTAAACGAAAACAAAGAAAATTGACACATATCGTAAGTGTTTCTAGCACTAGTGATGCTTCTAACACGAAAGAGGTAACAAAACGTAAAGATTTATACTAGTTTATGTGGGGTGCACTCAATAAGTATGTGAGGTTACACAACAACAAAATTACATAAGCCATAACTTACATATGCTATCTCGTCATTCTTCTAGCGACCTCCAGCACTAGCCTGAGCTCATTGTACACCACAGTAAATTTCATCCCAAACAAGTTGATGATGCCTAACCACAACAATTCATGTCCAGACGGAAGGAACCGACACCATCCATAGTGAGAAACTTGCGTGAAGAAACCACAAGCTCGCATCTAGCCTTCTTGATGATTGTACGCTCTAGTAAGCCCCCACTTACATCCATTGTCATAAAGCAACATTGTCATACAAGTCAAGCTGTTGAAATGAAGTGTCATGTTGCAGACTTTAAAATAACATCTCAGTGTGAAGAGTTGCTCTAGCAAAACCATGTGCACTCACCTGAGCACACATCAGACATCCACCACAATCACTATTGGAGGTGGGCCCCACCATAAGCCAAGTTCATACCTCCCTTTATAAGTCTAAACTCGTTATAGGTCAAGCTACTCATTCATACCTCCCTTTATAGTATAGTTAAAGAAAAACAAAGTCTTAAACTACTATAGATGTCTCTCAGCTCCAATCAACACTTAGAGCTAGTCCATCATTAACCTTGTTGTGGAACGTATCCTGTGCACATAAGGCATCTATGAATATATGTATATATTAAATATAAGACCATTCGTCCAACAAAAAACGGTTTGTATATTTTAAGAAAAAAACTTTCGACATTCATATCCTCCACACTCAGGTACATATTTGCAGAAGACTCCGGACACGCTCAGACATTGATTGTTGGACGAAGGATACACATTTAATATGTGCATAAGTGCATAGATGTCTTATATGCTCAAGATATTTTCCCTTACTATACTGGATGCAGCCTGTTAGGGCTTGACACACATCAATGACTTAGGAGCAACATGCCAATATTGCACCTCCCCCCTCTTTTCTTTGTGACATATCATCTAGCAAGTGCATGGCCCTATCCGATGTATGTTGGTCTGTCCTTGTGCTATTTCATGTTGGTGGTGTCTGAGGACAATAGTGGTGGCACTCTTTGCTAGGGAACTTGTGAGGCTTCATTCTATCATTCCTATGGTCAGATATCCGAGTTTACCTATGCTACGGGTTGCCTCGATGCAGTCGGCAGCAGTGGCTGCTATGAAGGTATGGTTAACACCAAAGCCTGCAGCAAGTGAACAATGGTAATATGATGTGACAGCAAGGCCATATGCCATGGTTGCCAAAGCCTCATGTGAGGTGCTAAGAACACTATGTTGGTGGCAAATTTGTTCTATGTGTGGATTTTCAATGATAGGTTGTAGGTGTTGGTGAAGCCTTTTTAGTTACAACAAGTCTTAGTGACGAATATTAACGGTCTTTATGCTATGATTTATACCATCGAAATCCATCAACATACATAAGAATAAAAATTATTACCATTTGATGCACAATTTTAGTTAAATAACAAAGTTCTATATATTTGTGTACGGAGGTTATTTATATGTAGAAGTGCACTTGGTCAAAATGGGGATTGGGGGCTCACCTGGTAGGTCACCCAACCTCCTAGGTCAATTGAACTCACTAGGTGCTCCCTAGACCTCATATCTAGGGGTGACAATGAGCTCTAAAGTTTACACTATAAAATTTAAAGATCGGATCGGATTAGGATCAGACTCTATTTCTATTCATTTTTAACTAGATATAATTTAGGGCCCTAACAAATTGTGAAGAAGCATTTGGATCATGATCCATTACCACCCCTACTCATATCTGGTGGGATGGAAGAAACACAAATGAAGATCATTTAGGATGTTGATTAAAGGTCGATGCAAATGCGAAGGCTCAAATGGAGACACATCATTACCACATGGGTCACTAGTTCCATCTCGACGCCACCTAACTCAACATAGTGAAACGGAAATGTGCCCTTGGGCCATTTCTAAGTATTTTGGTGATTTAGTGTCCAACACAAGTGCCTAAGTGTTGAATGGTGGACAAAGTACAAATCAAGTATAAAGGTATGTTTCTCAGACTTAGTACATTGTTTTAGAGACTAATGTATCGTGTCTAAGTGTTGGAAACAGGAAAAATCAAGTTGAAATTAAAGATGGCTTTGTTCAGCCAAAGTCAGCTCTGTCTGGGTGCACCGGACTGTCCGGTGGTGCACCGGACTGTCCGGTGCGCTAGGCTGGCTCAGGCGAACTTGCTGCTCTCGGGAAGTGATTAACGGCGTACGACTATAATTCACCGAACTGTCCGGTGTGCACCGGACTGTCCGGTGAGCCAACGGTCGGCCGGGCCAACGGTCGGCCGCGCGATCGGCACGAGACACGTGGCCGAGCCAACGGTCGGAAGGGGGCACCGGACTGTCCGGTGTGCACCGGACAGTGTCCGATGCGCCAACGGCTCTCAAGTGCCAACGGTCGGCTTCGCCAAAGAAGGAAAGAAATCCGCACCGGACAGTGTCTGGTGGTGCACCGGACTGTCCGGTGCACCAGGCGACTGAAGGCAAGAATTGCCTTCCTGGAATGCACTCAACGACTCCTAGCTGCCTTGGGGCTATAAAAGAGACCCCTAGGCGCATGGAGGAGCACACCAAGCATTCTCTAAGCATTCCTAAGCACCAAGACTTCGATTCCACACATTTGATTCTTTGTGATAGCAATTAGAGCTCTATTTGAGTTGTGAACTCGTCAAGTTGTGTTGTGAGCTCTTGTTGCGACTTGTGTGCGTGTTGTTACTCTGATTTCGTGTCTTGTGTGTGTTGCTCATCCCTTCCTTACTCCGTGCTTCTTTGTGATCATCAAAGTGTAAGGGCGAGAGGCTCCAAGTTGTGGAGATTCCTCGCAAACGGGATATAGTAAAGCAAAGCAAAACACCGTGGTATTCAAGTGGGTCTTTGGACCGCTTGAAAGGCATTGATTGCAACCCTCGTCCGTTGGGACGCCACAACGTGGAGTAGGCAAGTGTTGGACTTGGCCGAACCACGGGATAAACCACTGTGCCATCTCTGTGTTGATCTCTTTGTGGTTATCGTGTTGTGCAATTTCTCCTATCTAGCCACTTGGCTTATTCATGCTAACTCCTAATCAAGTTTTGCGGATTAAGTTTCAAGTTTTTACAGGATCACCTATTCACCCCCCCTCTAGGTGCTCTCAACTGGTATCAGAGTCGTTCTCTTCAAGAAAGGGACTAATCGTCCGAAGAGATGGATCCTAAGGGCAAGGGGATTGTGATCAATGATAAGGAGAAGGAGTCCTTCGTCAACGAGCCGAAAGATGACAAGCCTACCGACTCGGGCTCGGGCCACAAACGAAAAGATGGAAAGAAGAAGAAGACGAAGCGCATCAAGGAGATAGTCTACTACGACGACAGCGACGAGTCCTCTTCTTCCCAAAAGGATGATGACCACGACTACGAAAAAAGAAGACAGTTAACTCAAACTTCTCTTTCGATTATTCTCGTATTCCGCATAGTTCAAATGCACATTTGCTTTCCATTCCTCTTGGCAAACCTCCACACTTTGATGGGGAGGACTACGGATTTTGGAGTCACAAAATGTGTAGTCACTTGTTCTCTCTCCATCCAAGCATATGGGAGATAGTAGAGAGTGGAATGAAATTTGATAGTACTGATAGTCCCATGTTTATCAATGAGCAAATTCATAAAAATGCACAAGCTACTACTGTTCTTCTAGCTTCATTGTGCAGGGACGAATACCATAAGGTGAGCGGCTTGGATAACGCCAAGCAGATTTGGGACACCCTCAAGATCTCTCATGAGGGGAACGACGTCACTATGCTCACCAAAATGGAGTTGGTGGAGGGCGAACTTGGGAGATTCACAATGATCAGGGACGAGGAGCCAACCCAAACGTACAACCGGCTCAAGACCCTCGTCAACAAAATAAGGAGCTATGGAAGCATGTGATGGACGGACCACGACGTCGTCCGCCTAATGCTAAGGTCCTTTACCGTTCTTGATCCACATCTTGTGAACAATATTCGTGAGAATCCTAGGTACACGAAGATGACGCCCGAGGAGATCCTTGGAAAGTTTGTAAGCGGGCGGATGATGATCAAGGAGGCAAGATATGTCGACGATGCGTTGAATGGCCCAATCCAAGAGCCTCAAACTATTGCTCTCAAGGCAACCAGGAGCAAGGAGGCGCTACCTAGCAAGGTGGTGCAAGTTGAGGCGGCCAGGCTTAATGATGAAGAGATGACCCTCATCATCAAGCGCTTCAAGACGACGCTAAAGGGTCGCAAGGGGCAGCCTAACAAGAACAAGATGAAGGGGAAGCGCTCATGCTTCAAATGTGGTAAGATTGGTCATTTTATCGCTAATTGTCCCGATAATGATAGTGACCAGGAACAAGGGAACAAGAGGGAAAAGAAGAAAGCTTACAAGAAGGCTAAGGGCGAGGCACATCTTGGCAAGGAGTGGGACTCGGATTGTTCGTCGTCCGACTCCGACAACGAAGGACTCGCCGCCACCGCCTTCAACAAATCGACCCTCTTCCCCAACGAGCGTCACACATGCCTCATGGCAAAGGAGAAGAAGGTATGTACTCGGAATACTACTTATGCTTCTTCAAGTGAGGATGAATCTAGTGATGATGATGAAATAGATTATTCATGCTTATTCAAGGGCCTAGATAGAACCAAAGTTGATAAAATTAATGAATTAATTGATGCCTTGAATGATAAGAATAGGCTATTAGAAAAGCAAGAGGATCTTTTGTATGAAGAACATGATAAGTTTGTAGAGGCACAAAAATCCCTTGCTTTAGAAATTAAAAGGAATAAAATGCTTTCTTTTGAATTGTCTACATGCCATGACTCTATTTCTAGCTTAAAGTGCATAAATGATGATTTGAATGCTAAGTTAGAAATAGAAAATAAATCAACATCTTGTGTAGAACATGTTACAATTTGCAATAGGTGTAAAGATATTGATGTTAATGCTTGTGGTGAACACCTAGCTTGCATTTCAAAATTAAATAATGAAGTGGCTAGTCTTAATACCCAACTTAAGACTAGCAAGAGTGAATTTGACAAGCTAAAATTTGCAAGGGATGCCTACACGATTGGTAGACACCCCTCAATTAAGGATGGTCTTGGCTTCAAGAGAGAAGTCAAGAACGTAACAAGCCATAAGACTTCCATCTCCGCCAAGGAGAAAGGGAAGGCCCCTATGGCTAGTAGTGCTAAAAGGAACCATGCCTTCATGTATCATGATAGGAGACATTCTAGGAATGGTAATAGAAGTTATGATGCTTTTGATTCTCATGCCATGGTTGCTTCTAGTTCTTCTATTATGCATGATAGGAATCTAGCTAGAAGAAATGTTATAATCACATGCCTAGAGGAAATGTTGTTCATGTTTCTAGGAAAATAATAAATGAATCTTCTACAATTTATCATGCTTGCAATGCTTCATTTGCGATTTGTAGAAAGGATAGGAAAGTGATTGCTAGGAAATTAGGGGCCAAATGTAAGGGAGACAAGAATTGCATTTGGGTCCCTAAGACTATTGTGACTAACCTTGTAGGACCCAACAAGAGTTGGGTACCTAAGACCCAAGCCTAAATTTGCCTTGCAGGTTTATGCATCCGGGGGCTCAAGCTGGATTATCGACAGCGGATGCACAAACCACATGACGGGGGAAAAGAGGATGTTCTCTTCCTACGTCAAGAACAAGGATCCCCAAGATTCAATAATATTCGGTGATGGGAACCAAGGCAAGGTGAAAGGGTTAGGAAAAATTGCTATTTCATCTGAGCACTCTATTTCTAATGTGTTCTTAGTTGAGTCGCTTGGATATAACTTGTTGTCTGTGAGTCAATTATGTAATATGGGATATAACTGTTTATTCACAAATATAGATGTGTCTGTCTTTAGAAGAAGTGATGGTTCATTAGCTTTTAAGGGTGTACTAGACGACAAACTTTATTTAGTTGATTTTGCAAAAGAGGAGGCCGGTCTAGATGCATGCTTAATTGCTAAGACTAGCATGGGCTAGGTGTGGCATCGCCGCTTAGCACATGTGGGGATGAAGAACCTTCACAAGCTTCTAAAGGGAGAACACGTGATAGGTCTAACTAATGTTACTTTCGAAAAAGATAGACCTTGTGCAGCTTGTCAAGCAGGGAAACAGGTGGGAAGCTCTCATCATGCCAAAAATGTGATGACAACATTAAGACCCCTGGAGTTACTTCATATGGACCTCTTCGGATCCGTCGCCTATCTAAGCATAGGAGGAAGTAAGTATGGTCTTGTTATAGTTGATGATTTTTCCCGCTTCACTTGGGTATTCTTTCTGCAGGATAAATCTGAAACCCAAGGGACCCTCTAAGAGCACCTAGAGGGGGGGGGGGTGAATAGGTGATCCTGTGAAAACTGAAACTTATAGCCACAAAAACTAGTTAAGTGTTAGCACAATAATTGCCAAGTGGCTAGAGAGGAGTCACAACAAAACACAATACCACAAGAGATCAAACACAGAGATGACACAGTGGTTTATCCCGTGGTTCGGCCAAGACCAACGCTTGCCTACTCCACGTTGTGGCGTCCCAACGGACGAGGGTTGCAATCAACCCCTCTCAAGTGGTCCAAAGACCAACTTGAATACCACGGTGTTTTGCTTTGCCTTTCAATATCCCGTTTGCGAGGAATCTCCACAACTTGGAGCCTCTCGCCCTTACACTTAAGATTCACAAAGAAATACGGAGTAAGGGAGAACTAGCAACGCACACAAGACTCAAAATCAGAGCAACACCACGCACACAAGTCGCAACAAGAGCTCGCAACACAACTCAATGAGTTCACAACTCAACAAGAGCTCTAGATGCTATCACAATGAACCAAATGCGTGGAATCGATGTCTTGGTGCTTAGGGATGTTGTAGGAATGCTTGGTGTACTCCTCCATGCGCCTAGGGGTCCCTTTTATAGCCCCAAGGCAGCTAGGAGCCGTTGAGAACAAATCCAGAAGGCCATCCTTGCCTTCTGTCGTCGGGCGCACCGGACAGTCCGGTGCACACCGGACACTGTCCGGTGCCCAATTTCCTTCCTTAAACAGCGCAGTCGACCGTTGGAGATCTGGGAGCCGTTGGCGCACCGGACATGTCCGGTGCACACCGGACAGTCCGGTGCCCCCTTCCGACCGTTGGCTAGGCCACGTGTCCCGCGCAGATCGCGCGGCCGACCGTTGGCCCGGCCGACCGTTGGCTCACCGGACAGTCCGGTGCACACCGGACAGTCCGGTGAATTTTAGCCGTACGTCGCCAGTCAACTCCCGAGAGCGGCCAGTTCGCCCGAGGCAGCCTGGCGCACCGGACACTGTCCGGTGCACCACCGGACACTGTCCGGTGCACCACCGGACAGTCCGGTGCCCCAGACCGAAACAGCCTTTTGGCTGTACACAACCAACTCTCCTCTTTTCTTCTTCTTCCTGTTTCTGATACTTAGACAAGTATATTAGTACACAAAACCAATGTACTAAGACTTAGAAACATACCTTTGCTCTAGGTTTGCACTTTGTTCATCCATGGGCATTGATTCACATTTAAGCACTTGTGTTGACACTCAATCACCAAAATACTTAGAAATGGCCCAAGGGCACATTTCCCTTTCAATCTCCCCCTTTTTGGTGATTTATGCCAACACAACATAAAGCAACTAGAACAAGTGCAATATCACTTCAAATAAAAAACTTAAGTTTATTTTGATTCAATTTTGGCATATATGGATCATCCTTTGCCACCACTTGGTTTGTTTTTGCAAATAAAACTCAAATCTCTATCTCTAAGTCAAACACACATGTTGAAGCATAAAGAGAGTCATTCCAAAAGAGATTGATCAAAGATTTCAAAAACTCCCCCTATTTCCCATAATCAACACTTCTCCCCACAAGAGGCCAACTTTTGACAAGAGAAACAATAAAAGAGTTTTGTCAAAACAAAACGCTCTATTCTACTATTTTCAAAATCTCTCAAGTGGTAGCTGATCCATTTATCGCTTTGGCCTTTATTTTCTCCCCCTTTGGCATCAAGCACCAAAACGGGATCAATCTTGGCCCTTTAACCCCATTGCCTCACCAAAGTCTTCAATTAAGATCAAATGGCAATAAGAGTTCATGAGATGAACTTGGAATAAGTTACCCTCTCATCGGAGTGCAGTGGAAGTCTTTCATGGTCCAAGTCCACCTTTTCCCTTTCAATCCTTCTTTGAGACTAAATCATCAAACTCAAGCACATGGTTAGTCTCAAAGGGTCAAGTTGTAACACATCTCCCCCTAAACATGTGCATCACTTTGCAACGGACTTGTGAGGTCCAGGGAGTGTTTGTACAACTTGAGCACCATAATAAGCAACAAAATGCAAAAAGGAACATGATCAAAAGCATAAATACAAGTATGCTACAATTCAATCCAAGTTCCGCGAATCTAAGACATTTAGCTCACTACGCAACCTGCAAAAGGTCTTCTCATCTAGAGGCTTAGTGAAGATATCGGCTAGCTGGTTCTTGGTGCTAACATGAAACACTTCGATATCTCCCTTTTGCTGGTGGTCTCTCAAAAAGTGATGCCGGATGTCTATGTGCTTTGTGCGGCTGTGTTCAACAGGATTCTCCGCCATGCGGATAGCACTCTCATTGTCACATAGGAGTGGGACTTTGCTCAGATTGTAGCCAAAGTCCCGGAGGGTTTGCCTCATCCAAAGCAGTTGCGCGCAACACTGTCCTGCGGCAACGTACTCGGCCTCAGCGGTGGATAGGGCAACGGAAGTTTGTTTCTTAGAGTTCCATGACACCAAGGACCTTCCTAAGAATTGGCACGTCCCCGATGTACTCTTCCTATCGACCTTACATCCAGCATAGTCGGAGTCTGAGTATCCAACTAAGTCAAAGGTAGACCCCTTTGGATACCAGAGCCCGAAGCAAGGCGTAGCAACCAAATATCTAAGAATTCGCTTCACCGCCACTAAGTGACACTCCTTAGGATCAGATTGAAATCTAGCACACATACATACGCTAAGCATAATATCCGGTCTACTAGCACATAAATAAAGTAAAGACCCTATCATTGACCGGTATGCTTTTTGATCAACGGACTTACCTCCTTTGTTGAGGTCGGTGTGTCCATCGGTCCCCATCGGAGTCTTTGCGGGCTTGGCGTCCTTCATCCCAAACCGCTTTAGCAGATCTTGCGTGTACTTCGTTTGGGAGATGAAGGTGCCGTCCTTGAGTTGCTTCACTTGGAACCCAAGGAAGTAGTTCAACTCGCCCATCATCGACATCTCGAATTTCTGAGTCATTACCCTGCTAAACTCTTCACAAGACTTTTGGTTAGTAGAACCAAATATTATGTCATCGACATAAATTTGGCACACAAACAAATCACCATCACATGTCTTAGTGAACAGAGTTGGATCGGCTTTCCCAACCTTGAAAGCATTAGCAAGTAAAAAGTCTCTAAGGCATTCATACCATGCTCTTGGGGCTTGCTTAAGTCCATAGAGCGCCTTAGAGAGCTTACACACGTGGTCGGGGTACCGTTCATCCTCGAAGCCAGGGGGTTGCTCCACGTACAGCTCCTCCTTGATTGGCCCGTTGAGGAAAGCGCTCTTCACATCCATTTGGAACAACCTGAAAGAATGGTGAGCGGCATATGCTAGCAAGATACGAATTGATTCTAGCCTAGCCACAGGAGCAAACGTCTCCTCAAAGTCTAAACCTGCAACTTGGTCATAACCTTTTGCCACAAGTCGAGCCTTGTTCCTCGTCACCACCCCGTGCTCGTCCTGTTTGTTGCGGAATACCCACTTGGTTCCCACAACATTTTGCTTTGGACGAGGCACCAGTGTCCAAACTTCATTGCGCTTGAAGTTGTTGAGCTCCTCCTGCATGGCCAACACCCAGTCCGGATCTAGCAAGGCCTCCTCTACCCTGAAAGGCTCAATAGAAGAGACAAAGGAGTAATGCTCACAAAAATTAACTAATCGAGATCGAGTAGTTACTCCCTTGCTAATGTCACCCAAAATTTGGTCGACAGGATGATCCCTTTGAATCACCGCTCGGACTTGGGTTGGAGGTGCCGGTTGCGCATCTTCCTCCATCACATGATCATCTTGTGCTCCCCCTTGATCACACGCCTCCTGTTGATGAACCTGTTCATCGTCTTGAGTTGGGGGTTGCACCATAGTTGAGGAAGAAGGTTGATCTTGCTCCAATTGTTCCTGTGGTCGCACATCACCAATCGCCATGGTGCGCATAGCGGTCGTTGGAACATCTTCTTCATCTACATCATCAAGATCAACAATTTGCTCTCCTGGAGAGCCATTAGTCTCATCAAATACAACGTCGCTAGAGACTTCAACCAAACCCGATGATTTGTTGAAGACTCTATACGCCTTTGTATTTGAGTCATAACCTAACAAAAACCCTTCTACTGCTTTGGGAGCAAATTTAGAATTTCTACCCTTCTTCACTAGAATGTAGCACTTGCTCCCAAATACACGAAAGTACGATACATTGGGTTTGTTACCGGTTAGAAGCTCATATGACGTCTTCTTGAGGAGGCGGTGAAGGTAGACCCTGTTGATGGCGTGGCAAGCCGTGTTCACGGCTTCCGACCAAAAACGCTCGGGGGTCTTGAATTCTCCAAGCATAGTCCTCGCCATGTCGATTAGCGTCCTGTTCTTCCTCTCTACCACACCATTTTGCTGTGGTGTGTAGGGAGCGGAGAACTCGTGCTTGATCCCTTCCTCCTCAAGGAACTCCTCCACTTGAAGGTTCTTGAATTCCGACCCGTTGTCGCTCCTTATCTTCTTCACCTTGAGCTCAAACTCATTTTGAGCTCTCTTGAGGAAGCGCTTGAGGGTCCCTTGGGTTTCAGACTTATCCTGCAAAAAGAACACCCAAGTGAAGCGGGAAAAGTCATCAACAATAACTAGACCATACTTACTTCCTCCTATGCTCAGATAGGCGACGGGTCCGAAGAGGTCCATGTGTAGCAGCTCCAGGGGTCTTGATGTGGTCATCACATTCTTGCTGTGATGTGCTCCTCCCACTTGTTTACCTGCTTGACAAGCTGCACAAGGTCTATCTTTTTCGAATTGTACGTTAGTCAAACCTATCACGTGTTCTCCCTTTAGAAGCTTGTGAAGGTTCTTCATCCCCACATGTGCTAAGCGACGATGCCACAGCCAGCCCATGCTAGTCTTAGCTATTAAGCATGCATCTAGACCGGCCTCCTCTTTTGCAAAATCAACTAAATAAAGTTTGCCGTCTAATACACCCTTAAATGCTAGTGAACCATCACTTCTTCTAAAGACAGACACATCTACATTTGTAAATAGACAGTTATACCCCATGTTGCATAATTGACTAACAGATAGCAAATTATATCCAAGAGACTCTACTAAAAACACATTAGAGATAGAGTGCTCATTAGAAATTGCAATTTTACCTAACCCTTTTACCTTGCCTTGATTCCCATCACCGAATATAATTGAATCTTGGGAATCTTTATTCTTGACGTAGGAGGTGAACATCTTCTTCTCCCCCGTCATATGGTTTGTGCATCCGCTATCAATAATCCAGCTTGAACCCCCGGATGCATAAACCTGCAAGGTAAATTTAGGCTTGGGACTTAGGTACCCAACTCTTGTTGGGTCCTACAAGGTTAGTGCAAATATCCTTAGGGACCCAAATGCAAGTTTTGTCTTCCTTGCATTTTGCCCCTAACTTCCTAGCAACTATCTTCCTATCCTTTCTACAAATAGCAAAGGAAGCATTTAGGGCATGATAAATTGTAGAAGGTTCATGAACTTTCCTATGAGCATTAACAACATTTCTCCTAGGCATATTGTGAATAACATTTCTTCTACCAACCTTTCTATCATGCATAACATGAGAACTAGAAGCAGTCATAGTACAAGAATCATAAGCATGTGAATCAAAAGCATCATAACTTCTAAAAGCATTTCTAGAATTTTTCCTATCATGATACAAAAAGGCATGGTTCCTTTTAGCACTAGTAGCCATAGGGGCCTTCCCTTTCTCCTTAGCGGGAATGGGAGCCTTATGGCTTGTTAAGTTCTTGGCTTCCCTTTTGAAGCCAAGTCCATCCTTAATTGAGGGATGTCTACCAATCGTGTAGGCATCCCTTGCAAATTTCAGCTTATCAAATTCGCTTTTGCTAGCCTTAAGTTGAGCATTAAGACTAGCCACTTCATCATTCAATTTAGAAATTGAAACTAGATGTTTACTACTAGCATCAACATTAAGATCTTTACACCTAGTGCACGTTTCAACAATTTCTACACAAGATGTTGATTTACTAGCTACTTCTAGTTTAGCATTTAAGTCATCATTAACACTCTTTAAAGTAGCAATGTTTTCATGACAAGAAGATAATTCACTAGAAAGCACTTCATTTCTTTTAACTTCTAAAGCATAGGATTTTTGTGCCTCTACAAACTTATCATGTTCATCATACAACAAATCCTCTTGCTTTTCTAAAAGCCTATCCTTTTCATTCAAGGCATCAATCAATTCATTGATTTTATCAATTTTATTTCTATCCAATCCCTTGAACAAACTAGAGTAATCTATTTCATCATCACTAGACTCATCGTCACTAGAAGAATAATAAGTGACATCATTACGAGTGATTACCTTCTTCTCTCTTGCCATGAGGCAAGTGTGACGCTCGTTGGGGAAGAGGGATGACTTGTTGAATGCAGTGGCGGCGAGTCCCTCATTGTCGGAGTCAGACGAGGAGCAGTCCGAATCCCACTCCTTGTCAAGATGAGCCTCGCCCTTTGCCTTCTTATAATTCTTCTTCTTCTCCCTCTTGTTCCCTTGGTCCTGATCACTATCATTGTCGGGACAGTTAGCAATAAAATGACCAAGCTTACCGCATTTGAAGCACGAACGCTTCCCCTTGGCTTTGGTCTTGCTTGGCTGTCCCTTGCGACCTTTAAGCGCCGTCTTGAATCTTTTGATGATGAGGGCCATCTCTTCATCATTAAGTCCGGCCGCCTCAATTTGTGCCACCCTGCTAGGTAGCGCCTCCTTGTTTCTTGTTGCCTTGAGAGCAAGGGGTTGAGGCTCGTTGATCAGTCCATTCAAGGCGTCGTCCACGTATCTTGCCTCCTTGATCATCATCCGCCCGCTTACGAATTTTCCGAGTACCTCCTCGGGCGTCATCTCCGTGTACCTGGGATTCTCACGAATATTGTTCACGAGATGAGGATCAAGAACGGTAAATGACCTTAGCATTAGGCGGACGACGTCGTGATCCGTCCATCGCGTGCTCCCGTAGCTCCTTATTTTGTTGATAAGGATCTTGAGCCGGTTGTATGTTTGCGTCGGCTCCTCGCCCCTTATCATCGCGAATCATCCGAGCTCGCCCTCCACCAACTCTATCTTGGTGAGTAAGGTGACATCATTCCCCTCATGAGAGATCTTGAGGGTGTCCCAAATCTGCTTGGCATTGTCCAAGCCGCTCACCTTGTGATACTCGTCCCTGCACAAAGAGGCTAGCAACACAGTAGTAGCTTGTGCATTTTTATGGATCTGTTCATTAATAAACGAAGGACTATCCGAGCTATCAAATTTCATTCCACTTTCCACAATCTCCCAAATGCTTGGATGGAGAGAAAATAGGTGTGTACGCATTTTGTGACTCCAAAATCCGTAGTCCTCTCCATCAAAGTGAGGAGGCTTGCCAAGTGGAATGGGGAGCAAATGAGCATTTGAGCTGTGCGGAATGCGCGAATAATCAAAAGAAAAGTTTGAGTTAACCGTCTTTTGTTTGTCGTAGTCGTCGTCCTTGTGGGAAGAAGTAGACTCGTCGCTGTCGTAGTAGACGATCTCCTTGATACGTCTTGTCTTCTTCTTCTTCCCATCTTTACGTCTGTGGCCCGAGCTAGAGTCGTTGGATTTGTCATCTTTTGGCTCGTTGACGAAGGACTCCTTTTCCTTGTCGTTGATCACGATTCCCTTCCCCTTAGGATCCATCTCTTCGGGCGGTTAGTCCCTTTCTTGAAGAGAACGGCTCCGATACCAATTGAGAGCACCTAGAGGGGGGGGTGAATAGGTGATCCTGTGAAAACTGAAACTTATAGCCACAAAAACTAGTTAAGTGTTAGCACAATAATTGCCAAGTGGCTAGAGAGGAGTCACAACAAAACACAATACCACAAGAGATCAAACACAGAGATGACACAGTGGTTTATCCCGTGGTTCGGCTAAGACCAACGCTTGCCTACTCCACGTTGTGGCGTCCCAACGGACGAGGGTTGCAATCAACCCCTCTCAAGTGGTCCAAAGACCAACTTGAATACCACGGTGTTTTGCTTTGCCTTTCAATATCCCGTTTGCGAGGAATCTCCACAACTTGGAGCCTCTCGCCCTTACACTTAAGATTCACAAAGAAATACGGAGTAAGGGAGAACTAGCAACGCACACAAGACTCAAAATCAGAGCAACACCACGCACACAAGTCGCAACAAGAGCTCGCAACACAACTCAATGAGTTCACAACTCAACAAGAGCTCTAGATGCTATCACAATGAACCAAATGCGTGGAATCGATGTCTTGGTGCTTAGGGATGTTGTAGGAATGCTTGGTGTACTCCTCCATGCGCCTAGGGGTCCCTTTTATAGCCCCAAGGCAGCTAGGAGCCGTTGAGAACAAATCCAGAAGGCCATCCTTGCCTTCTGTCGTCGGGCGCACCGGACAGTCCGGTGCACACCGGACACTGTCCGGTGCCCGATTTCCTTCC
This sequence comes from Zea mays, assembly GCF_902167145.1. NCBI lineage: Eukaryota > Viridiplantae > Streptophyta > Magnoliopsida > Poales > Poaceae > Zea > Zea mays. The sequence goes on along the minus strand of NC_050100.1, from coordinate 163,822,901 downwards.
TTAAACAGCAGTCGACCGTTAGAGATCTGGGAGCCGTTGGCGCACCGGACATGTCCGGTGCACACCGGACAGTCCGGTGCCCCCTTCCGACCGTTGGCTAGGCCACGTGTCCCGCGCAGATCGCGCGGCCGACCGTTGGCCCGGCCGACCGTTGGCTCACCGGACAGTCCGGTGCACACCGGACAGTCCGGTGAATTTTAGCCGTACGTCGCCAGTCAACTCCCGAGAGCGGCCAGTTCGCCCGAGGCAGCCTGGCGCACCGGACACTGTCCGGTGCACCACCGGACAGTCCGGTGCCCCAGACCGAAACAGCCTTTTGGCTGTACACAGCCAACTCTCCTCTTTTCTTCTTCTTCCTGTTTCTGATACTTAGACAAGTATATTAGTACACAAAACCAATGTACTAAGACTTAGAAACATACCTTTGCTCTAGGTTTGCACTTTGTTCATCCATGGGCATTGATTCACATTTAAGCACTTGTGTTGACACTCAATCACCAAAATACTTAGAAATGGCCCAAGGGCACATTTCCCTTTCACCCTCAAGCGCTTCCTAAGGAGAGCTCAAAACGAGTTTGAGCTCAAGGTGAAGAAGATAAGGAGCGACAATGGGTCCGAATTCAAGAACCTTCAAGTGGAGGAGTACCTTGAGGAGGAAGGAATCAAGCACGAGTTCTCCGCTCCCTACACACCACATCAAAATGGTGTGGTAGAGAGGAAGAACAGGACGCTTATAGACATGGCGAGAATGATGCTTGGAGAGTTCAAGACCCCCGAGTGCTTTTGGTCGGAAGCCGTGAACACGGCTTGCCACGCCATCAACCGGGTCTATCTTCATCGCCTCCTCAAGAAGACTTCATATGAGCTTCTAACCGGTAACAAACCCAATGTGTCTTACTTTCGTGTATTTGGGAGCAAATGTTACATTCTAGTAAAGAAGGGTAGGAATTCCAAATTTGCTCCCAAAGCGGTAGAAGGGTTTTTGTTAGGTTATGACTCAAATACAAAGGCGTATAGGGTCTTCAACAAATCATCGGGTTTGGTTGAAGTCTCTAGCGACGTTGTATTTGATGAGACTTATGGCTCTCCAAGAGAGCAAGTTGTTGATCTTGATGATGTAGATGAAGAAGACATTCCAATGGTCGCAATACGCACCATGACGATTAGAGATGTGCGGCCACAGGAACAAAATGAGCAAGATCAATCCTCTTCCTCAACAATGGTGCATCCCCCAACTCAAGACGATGAACATGCTCATCAAGAGGAGGCGTGTGATCAAGGGAGGCACAAGATGATCATGTAATGGAGGAAGAAGCGCAACCGACACCTCCAACTCAAGTTCGAGCGATGATTCAAAGGGATCATCCGTCGACCAGATTTTGGGTGATATTAGCAAGGGAGTAACTACTCGATCTCGATTAGTTAATTTCTGTGAGCATTACTCTTTTGTCTCTTCTATTGAGCCTTTCAGGGTAGAGGAGGCCTTGCTAGATCCGGACTGGGTGTTGGCCATGCAGGAGGAGCTCAACAACTTCAAAAGAAATGAAGTTTGGACAATGGTGCCTTGTCCCAAGCAAAATGTTGTGGGAACCAAGTGGGTGTTCCGCATCAAACAAGACGAGCACGGGGTGGTGACAAGGAACAAGGCACGACTTGTGGCAAAAGGTTATGCCCAAGTCGCAGGTTTGGACTTTGAGGAGACTTTTGCTCCTGTGGCTAGGCTAGAGTCCATTCGTATTTTGCTAGCATATGCCGCTCACCATTCTTTCAGGTTGTTCCAAATGGATGTGAAGAGCGCTTTCCTCAATGGGCCAATCAAGGAGGAGGTGTACGTGGAGCAACCCCCTAGCTTTGAGGACAAACGGTACCCCGACCACGTGTGTAAGCTCTCTAAGGCGCTCTATGGACTTAAGCAAGCCCCAAGAGCATGGTATGAATGCCTTAGAGAATTTTTAATTGCTAATGCTTTCAAGGTTGGGAAAGTCGATCCGACCCTTTTCACTAAGACATGTGATGGTGATCTTTTTGTGTGCCAAATATATGTCGATGACATAATATTTGGTTCTACTAACCAAAAATCTTGTGAAGAGTTTAGCAGGGTGATGACTCAAAAGTTTGAGGTGCCGATGATGGGCGAGTTAAGCTATTTCCTTGGGTTCCAAGTGAGGCAACTCAAGGATGGGACCTTCATCTCCCAAACAAAGTACACGCAAGACTTGATCAAGCGGTTTGGGATGAAGGACGCCAAGCCCGCAAAGACTCCAATGAGAACCGACGGACACACCGACCTCAACAAAGGAGGTAAGTCCGTTGATCAAAAGGCATACTGGTCTATGATAGGGTCTTTACTTTATTTATGTGCTAGTAGACCGGATATTATGCTTAGTGTATGCATGTGTGCTAGATTTCAATCTGATCCAAGGGATTGTCACTTAGTGGCTGTGAAGAGAATTCTTAGATATTTAGTCGCTACGCCTTGCTTCGGGATCTGGTATCCAAAGGGGTCTACCTTTGACTTGATTGGATATTCAGACTCCGACTATGCTGGATGTAAGGTCGATAGGAAGAGTACATCAGGGACGTGCCAATTCTTAGGAAGGTCCCTGGTGTCATGGAGTTCTAAGAAACAAACCTCCGTTGCCCTATCCACTGCTGAGGCCGAGTACGTTGCCGCAGGACAGTGTTGCGCGCAACTACTTTGGATGAGGCAAACCCTCAGGGACTTTGGCTACAATTTGAGCAAAGTCCCACTCCTATGTGATAATGAGAGTGCTATTCGCATAGAGGATAATCCTGTTGAACACAGCCACACAAAGCACATTGACATCCGGCATCACTTTTTGAGAGACCACCAGCAAAAGGGAGATATCGAAGTATTTCATGTTAGCACCGAGAACCAGCTAGCCAATATCTTTACCAAGCCTCTAGATGAGAAGACCTTTTGCAGGCTGCGTAGTGAGCTAAATGTCTTATATTCGCGTAACTTGGATTGATGTGTAGCATACATGTGTCTTATGCTTTTATCATGTTCCCTTATGCATTTTGTTGTTTATTTATGGTGCTCAAGTTGTACTCATGATCCCCGGACCTCACAAGTCCATTTGCAAGTAATGCACTTATTTAGGGGGAGGCATGCTACAACTTGACCCTTTGAGACTAACTGTGTGCTTGAGTTTACTTGATTTAGTCTCAAAGGTGGATTGAAAGGGAAAGGTGAACTTGGACCATGCAAGACTTCCACTACACTCCGATAAGATGGTAACTCACTCCAAGTTCATCTCCATATTCTTATTGCCTTTGTACTCTTATTTGAAGATTTTGGTGAGGCAATGAGGTTTAAGGGCCAAAATTGATCTCGTTTTGGTGCTTGATGCCAAAGGGGGGAGAAATTAAGGCCAAAGCAAGAAATGGATCAACTACCACTTGTGAACTTTGAAAATAGTAGAGTATGAGTTTTTGTTTGTCAAAATACTCTTGTTTATCTCTTATTGTCAAAAGTTGGTCTCTTGTGGGGAGAAGGCTTAATTATGGGAAAAAGGGGGAGTTTTTGAATCCTTAACCAATTTCTCTTGAAATATCTCTCTTTATGTCTCAACAAGTGTGTTTCACTTAGAGATAGGAAATTGAGTTTGATTTGCAAAAACAAACCAAGTGGTGGCAAAGAATGATCCATATATGCCAAATTTGAATCAAAACAAATTTGAGTTCTTATTTGAATTGATTTTGCACTTGTTCTACTTGCTTTATGTTGTGTTGGCATAAATCACCAAAAAGGGGGAGATTGAAAGGGAAATGTGCCCTTGGGCCATTTCTAAGTATTTTGGTGATTTAGTGTCCAACACAAATGCCTAAGTGTTGAATGGTGGACAAAGTACAAATCAAGTATAAAGGTATGTTTCTCAGACTTAGTACATTGTTTTAGAGACTAATGTATCGTGTCTAAGTGTTGCAAACAGGAAAAATCAAGTTGAAATTAAAGATGGCTTTGTTCAGCCAAAGTCAGCTCTGTCTGGGTGCACCGGACAGTGTCCGGTGCACTAGGCTGGCTCAGGCGAACTTGCTGCTCTCGGGAAGTGATTAACGGCGTATGGCTATAATTCACCGGACTGTCCGGTGTGCACCGGACTGTTCGGTGAGCCAACGGTCGGCCGGGCCAACGGTCGGCCGCGCGATCCGCACGAGACACGTGGCCGAGCCAACGGTCGGAAGGGGGCACCGGACAGTGTCCGGTGCACCAACGACTCTCAAGTGCCAACGGTCGGCTTCGCCAAAGAAGGAAAGAAATCCACACCGGACAGTGTCCGGTGGTGCACCGGACTGTCCGGTGCACCAGGCGACTGAAGTCAAGAATTGCCTTCCTGGAATGCACTCAACGGCTCCTAGCTGCCTTGGGGCTATAAAAGGGACCCCTAGGCGCATGGAGGAGCACACCAAGCATTCTCTAAGCATTCCTAAGCACCAAGACTTCGATTCCGCACATTTGATTCTTTGTGATAGCAATTAGAGCTCTATTTGAGTTGTGAACTCATCAAGTTGTGTTGTGAGCTCATGTTGCGACTTGTGTGCGTGTTGTTACTCTGATTTCGTGTCTTGTGTGTGTTGCTCATCCCTTCCTTACTCCGTGCTTCTTTGTGATCATCAAAGTGTAAGGGCGAGAGGCTCCAAGTTGTGGAGATTCCTCGCAAATGGGATATAGTAAAGCAAAGCAAAACACCGTGGTATTTAAGTGGGTCTTTGGACCGCTTGAAAGGGGTTGATTGCAACCCTCGTTCGTTGGGACACCACAACGTGGAGTAGGCAAGTGTTGGACTTGGCCGAACCACGGGATAAACCACTGTGCCATCTCTGTGTTGATCTCTTTGTGGTTATCGTGTTGTGCAAGTTCTCCTATCTAGCCACTTGGCTTATTCGTGCTAACTCCTAATCAAGTTTTGCGGATTAAGTTTCAAGTTTTTACAGGATCACCTATTCACCCCCCCCCTCTAGGTGCTCTCACATAGAACCATTTAAACTTACAAGTGAATTAGGTAACACAATGAAGATAGAAGTTCCATGATACATTGGGGGTGGGTCGACCCCCTAAGTGCATTGAACTATCTCAACTTTGGACACATACACTCAACATCATAGTAAACCGAGATTGGATGATGGTTGGATATGAATGTCATCAATCAGAGCGTATAGATCCACGGGCCCACCTATAAAGACTATAAATAGGGGTACCTCTCACTCTCAAGGCACACCAAGAATAATAGAAGAGCTTCGTTACATGCTTCCTAGCTAGATGTAGTAGAATAGTTTAATTTGAGAGTTAGGTTAAGTCAAACTAGTCTTGGGTTCTCCAAATTAGTCTTCAGGGAGTCCATTATAGCCCTAGTATCCTTTCTTATTTTGTAGACTTCGAGTTATCAATCATGCATCATCTCTACTTTTCTCTAGTACTTCATTTCATATTGTTAGTATAGACATAGTTGTATACTTAGTGTGTTAGTATAGTAGTAGCACATTTTTGCACCTAATCAACACTCCTTATAGTAGGTGGTCAAAACTATCTTGTGGCTAGGATTACAATAGTAATCTCATAGTGTAGATTTGGTGTCTAGACTATAGGCTACATGTGTTTATTTTTATTTACCCCATGGATATTATGGTAGTCGGTAGGTGGTGACAACCCTTTCTCACATTTATAGTCCACCATATTCTAATAAGTTCTTAAAGTGTAGGTCTTCAAGGCTAGACCACTTAGCACCTTTCTCACCCCTTTTCACTATTAGGTTGAGTGAGTGATTCTGTGTGTTTATGTGTGATTAGTTGTTCTATAGATATCTGAGTTGTACTTGTAGTTTATATAAGTTATAACCTTAATAGTAGAGATTTATCATGTTTATTTGAGTTTCTTTATACACTTGTGCCACACCACCTATCCAATTATCTTTTACCCCCACTATACATTAGGATAATAATTGTGATGTAACTAAGATAAATTAATACTCTTAGAAATCATTTTCCATGTGGATAAAATAAATATGACACCTTGAAATACTCTAAGGTTAAATACAACAATGCTCTTTTGTGCACTTATAGAATCTCTATAGTTGATCATAAAAAATACTAACAGTGATACTGCTGTTGGCGCTAATCAGTGCTAATCACCCGGGGTGTAACGCCTGGTGGTGCCCACTGCTACGGCGCGGACGGTCCGTGACCTGGGCACAGGAGCGACACCTTCCTTGCTTCGCACCGGATGGTCCACGATGGCACAAGGTCGTCTTCCTCCTCCTCACTAGAACCTAGATCTCGCCCCGTGGGGGAAGAGATCTTAGGGCGCCCTGGGTCGACAGGTCACCCAGGGCGTCCCAGACAACGTGGAGTCGCCTAGGAATTAAGAGATCAATTCGAGGAAGAGGCCTTGGGTTAGATCTTGCCCCTTGGGAGGGGTAAGATCCTAGGGTCGTCTTGGGGTCGGCAGGCCACCCAAGATGGATCTAGACGATGTAGAGTCGAATAGGGGTGGAGGTGGATATGCGCAAGGCTATAACTAGAACTGCGCTACATCTACTCCTAGGGCAAGAATGATAAAGAAAGTAATTGGTTCGATTGAAATGTGTTTGGGGTTCTCAATCGGTCGTACCCCTTCATATATATAGGGGGAGGTCTAGACCCATTCCTAGGCGATAACTAACAAACCTCACATGATTAGAAGGATAACCACACACGAGATAAGGATAATCGCCTGAGTTAATCTAATCATGGGGCCACGGACTGTCTGGGCCCTAGGGCCGGACCGTCTGCCACTTTTGGTGCTCAACACATGCCCCTACCTTTTGGTGGAGCTTGGTGAACCAAAAGCACCGGCGAAAACTTTAGAAACAATTGACCTCATGAGTTATTTTGTTCCTGAAGTAAGGACTTAGCTCGATGCAAGTCATCGACTCTTTCGATCAGATAATATAAATACTTGATAGAACTTTGATGCACAAAGGCCGTTTCGGATTGCATCTTCTTCGGCCATGACTACCTGATCAACATGTCAATAGACAAGAACTTGTGGTGCCCCCAGCCTAAATAAGCAAATGGATTGGGCCAGTAGTATGGATTCAGCACCGTACCACCCCCACATGAGTAGGACAGCACATCGACTATGGATAGACCGGGAAGCACCATGCCATCCCTGGAGAAGGATGACTAGGCGATCTTGGTTGATACCTTTTGGGTCAGTTTAGTTGGCTTTTGCTTTTGCATAGATCGCCCTTTTGACTTCGTTTGTTTTAATGGACGATTGTGTGGAACGACCTTCTTCATATATTTAGCAAGCAGCTGATCAAAAGTAGGGTCGACTCTGCTGAGTCGGCCATACGTCTTGGAAGCGTTTTGCTTCCTAATAATTGTTTTGGAACGTTGTGGTCCGACGGTCTGTGGTTGCTGCTACTTTTGGTCAATTCAGAACCGTCGGGCCTTCATAGCCGGACTGTCCGCTCCTGTCTCGGACTGTCGGCCTTAGTACCCGGACCGTCCGATGTACGGAGGACAGGTGACTGTGATCGGGTATCTGATCGTGCTTGCCTCCCAGTGCCTCCGGTCTTTCTTTTGTTCGGAGTCTTCTGGGTAACCACTATGCATGATATATTTGGCATACGTGTATCACCAATGACGATTTTTTATCTTTGCTTTTATCAGTCGCACATGGCCGAACTAAGACTTTTTTTTGCTCGTCGGCTCTAATGTGGTGACAGGGACAGGTGGCCTGTCAATCTTCACCTCCTTTTGAAATCTCAACCGGCCTTCGTTTATAGCCGATTGTATTTGCCGAAGGAAGATAACACAATCATTGGTGTCGAAGAGGAAATTCTCCGGCCGGGTGGCGGAATGCACCCGCCCTAAATCCTAAGATGAGGAGGGGCCTAAGCGTTTTGCCTGTCTGCTAAGCGATGAACGAACACAAGAACACACAAGGGTTTAGAGTGGTTCGGGCCGCCGAAGCGTAATACCCTACTCCACTGTGTGATGTATTGAGCTTGAGAGCTTGTATGAACTTGTGAGTCTGAGCTGGATCTAAGTGTGCTTGTTTTTTCTGTAACGTTGCGTGCCTCCCCTTTTATAGCGGAAGGGGGGCACGTACAAGGGTGCTGAGCCCCGACATGCGGGCCCAGGGACATAATGGATGTTATACTTGGAGCAACTAATGCTGGTCGCCAGTGCAATCTCCTTACGCCCTGATATTCGCAGCCTGCGTAGTATCGGCGTGCGACAGAAGCTTCACTAGCAACATATGAGTGATGATGAGCACAGTGTATGCCGCAGCACAGACGTACTGCCTACCACCAGAGCGGACGGGCACACCGTCTGCAGGATGGCCTGGCCACTGCCCGTCAGCAGAGTGGACAAGGCACATTAAATGCTGTGGCAGCACATCGCTTGTCATCGGAGTAGACATGGTGTATTTAATGCTGAGGCGGCACATCACCTGCCAGCTTGACAGGCGGCGCGCCTCCTCCGCAATAAATGCGCGGCCCAGAGGCCTTACGTCTGGCTCCGCCCGCTGGCTTATGTCACGGGCAGTAGGCCACATGGCAGCATCGGGTCTCCGCCTGAGCGGGGAGTGGGAGCGCTCGCGGCATGGTCCGGACACGTGTCAGCACCGGAACCCCCGCCTGGCCTTGATTAAGGTCTGGGTATTCTTTTCCTTGGCATCTCAAGACCCTACTGAGAGTGGCTCGGACCCCTCCTGAGGGGTCCGGGACCCGTCCTAGGGGTCTGGTTTGTACTTGTGGAAGTTTTGAACCCCGCCAGAAAGTCTGGGCTGTGCATCCAGGGGTCCGGCATTTTCCCATGGGGGTCCGGACCCACTGTCGCCACCTTGGAGTACATCGTCTTTCTTGGCCACGTGGCGGCCTGGAACCGTCCACGTGGTGGGGTCAGGTACTGTCCGCCACACGACTAAGGATAGCCATATGAACAACGCACCTTTATACTGTAGTAACGGGTACCCCTGTTCCAGGGTACTGACAGTGGCCCTTGGGCCTGCCTCAGGGGAGGATACGAGCCTGCAGGTGGGGCCAAAGCTGGATTGTCGATTGGCGTGCTACTTCTGTGCGCTTGCTGGCAAAATTACTACCCGCCCGCCTCCGAACACACCAACTGCCACGCCTGTCCCTGCGGCTGACTGACCCGTGACCTCTGCACTTGATGCTTTTGCTAGGCCACGCGCGGGGTACCTCGATACTGCTGCATCGGTTTTGAAATTTTTTCTATCTTCTGCGGAGGCCCCGAGGAGGTGCGGTACTAGCGCGAGCGGCGGTTCGAATTCTCTGCACCCAGGAACCGGCGCCCATGGAGGATGACTCGTGGGCCTGGGCCCCCGTGTCAGAGACTGGGCTATTGGTTTCGGCGGAGGTGAAGAGGCGCACTACCGCAGACGGTGGTGTGCTCCTTACACGTCGGTTTGCCTTCTCCGCACACGAAGACCGACGCCCAAGGAGTATGACTCATGGACCCGGGCCCCCATGTCAGAGGCTAGGCCGCTGCTTTCGGCGGAGACGAAGAGGCGCACTACCACAGATAGTGGCGTGCTCCTCACGCGGCGGTTTGCCTTCTCTGCGCATGGAGGTCGACGCCCAAGGAGTATGACTCGTGGGCCTGGGCCCCCGTGCCATAGGCTGGGTCACCTCGGCGCGTGTCGGGCGAGATCTTCTGCGGCGTTTCGGGGCGTTAGTGGGGGAATCCTTCTTTAAAAAGGGGATTCCCTCGAGTGTGGTAGCCATTCTCATCACTCGCATCGCCCTTTCTCTCTTGAGTTCTCCGCGCTCTTCTACCGCTGTGGTCACCATGGCCTTGCTAGACCCTCCCGAGCGTCTCTAGCCTGAGTTGGCACTCAACTTGGTGCGCAACCTGCTCGGATGGGGTGCGCCGGCGTTCGTCGGAAGGATTTGTGTCGACGCCTCTGCTCACGACGACCTCACCACCGGGGAGTTCATGCTCTTTGTCTCCAACCTCCCCAGCGGTCTGGCGCTGCCGATTTCATCTTTCTTCGTGCTGCAGCTGGAGGAGCTTGGCCTCCAACCTCAACACATTACGCCCTGCTTCATCCTTCAGGCGGCCGTCATCGCCTACCTCCATAGGATGTCCGTGGGGGTGACACTCCTTCCTGCTTCTTCCTCCAGCATTCGGGGGGAAGGATGTTCACCAGCCTCATGAAGGTGGACAGTGGGCTGAGCAGCGACTCCATCCCTCATGCCCCAACTCTTTGGGGTGGGAAGCGAGCCGTGCTGCGGCTCCATCTCTTTGGCTTTGATGGCTTCGGTGCCGCCTCCAACGGGGGTCGTACAAGACGTCGTACGTCGTGGAGATGGCGGCCGCACGCTTCCAGCACAACCCCGCTGATGTCGAGTAGGTCATACCTGTAGACACAAGGGTAGGGTCCCGCTTGAAGGCAAATGTAATAACTTTGCTTTTGTGAGGTACCTTTGAGTACTATTTATCAAGCAGTATTAGCACTTATCTGTATACCACTTGTCCCTATTGTGTGTGGTGTTACCGACTCCTCCTTAGTACCTATGCGGCCCCCTTGGGATGTAGGCTCGTCGTGACGATGCTGGATACCAGCATACCTAAGAAAGAGTTGGCAACGGCCCCCAGGAGGTAGCCTCGACTGGAACCTGGACCTGTACTCAGCCTCGGCTAGGAAGCGTTAGTAGCACACCCATAGGACCCATCGTCTGACATTAGCTATCCTTTGATACATGCTCGAGACCTGCAGGTTTTAGTCTGGGAAGCCAAGTTGTGTGTCTGGACCCCCTGGACCGTGGATCCAAATACTAGAACACCTGTCACAGAGTGGTGGAGCGTGCAGGCTTACTATACGGGACCAGGCTAATCGGCTACACGGCTCCGGACCACCCCAGGAGACAAGTATCCATTCTCTAGAGCCAGACCCCAGGTTGTCGGACCCACAGGACTATAGCTCCAAATACTAGGGTGCCCATCACAGAGTGGTGGAGTGTTGAGGCTTTGGGTACGGAACCAGGCTAAGCGGCTACACGAGCTCCTGTTCTTTAGAACCGCCCCCCAAGCTACCGGACCCCCTGCTTTCGTAGAGGGGTCCTAAACTACAGGCCTAGCTACTCAATTCGGATGTCATCATGCCAGGATAGATGGGAACTGTATGGGTGGGTTAGGTAAAAAATAATATCCGGAAACTGCAGGATAAAACCATGGAGGCAGGAGGATAAAACTGCCATAGGAGCACATCTGAGGGGGTAAATCTTCTCTTTATAACTCGACATGCATGGGTGCAGGCCAACAGGCCGGGCTTATGAGGGCGGACCTCACCGGGCTGGCGTACACGTATGCGCAACCTAGTTACAAAAGGGAGAAAAACTCAACCCCTCAGACTTGCTCCAATGGATAGAACTTACAGAGATGCTCTAGGGGTTAGGAAGAGGTGCTCCAGTTGCAGCAAGGTGGTTACTGAGAGCACCTAGAGGGGGGGGTGAATAGGTGATCCTGTAAAACTTAAAAACTTAAGCCACAAAACTTTGATTAAGCGTTAGCACAGTTAATGCCAAGTGGCTAGAGAGAAGATCTTGCACAATACGATAACCACAAGGAATTCGACACAGAGAAGACACAGTGGTTTATCCCGTGGTTCGGCCAAGTACAAAACTTGCCTACTCCATGTTGTGGCGTCCCAACGGACGAGAGTTGCACTCAACTCCTCTCAAGTGATCCAATGATCAACTTGAATACCACAGTGTTATGCTTTTCTTTTCTTATCGCGTTCGCGAGGAATCTCCACAACTTGGAGTCTCTTGCCCTTACACTTGAAGTTCACAAAGAAGCACGGAGTAAGGGAGGGAAGCAACACACACAAATCCACAGCAAAATGCGCACACACACGGCCAAGAATCGAGCTCAAAAGACTATCTCAAAGTTCTCACTAGAACGGAGCTCGAATCACTGAGAATGACAAACGAATGCGCAAAGACTGAGTGTGGATGATCAAGAATGCTCTAAGGTTGCTTGGTATGCTCCTCCATGCGCCTAGGGGTCCCTTTTATAGCCCCAAGGCAGCTAGGAGCCGTTGAGAGCAAATCTGGAAGGCCAATCTTGCCTTCTGTCGTTGGGTGCACCGGACAGTCCGGTGCACACCGGACACTGTCCGGTGCCCGATTTCCTTCCTAAAATGGCGCGGCCGACCGTTGCAGATCTGGGAGCCGTTGGCGCACCGGACATGTCCGGTGCACACCGGACAGTCCGGTGCCCCCTTCTGACCGTTGGCCCGGCCACGTGTCGCGCGCAGATTCCGCGGCCGACCGTTGGCCCGGCCGACCGTTGGCCCGACCGACCGTTGGCTCACCGGACAGTCCGGTGCACACCGGACAGTCCGGTGAATTTTAGCCGTACACCGTCGGCGAATTCCCGAGAGCGGCCACTTCACGCCGAGTCAGCCTGGCGCACCGGACACTGTCCGGTGCACCACCGGACAGTTCGGTGCTCCCAGACTGGGCAGATTCTTGGCTGCTCGAGCCAACTCATTTCCGATCCGATTTTTCCTGTTTCCAGCACTTAGACACAATACATTAGTCCATAAAACAATGTACTAAGCCTGAGAAACATACCTTTAACCTTGATTTGTACTTTGTCCATCCATGGGCATAGATTCACATTTAAGCACTTGTGTTTGCACTCAATCACCAAAATACTTAGAAAAGGCCCAAGGGCACATTTCCCTTTCAATCTCCCCCTTTTTGGTGATTTATGCCAACACAACATAAAGCAACTAGAACAAGTGCAAAATCACTTCAAATAAAAACTCAAATTTGTTTTGGTCCAATTTTGGCATATATGGATCATCCTTTGCCACCACTTGGTTTGTTTTTGCAAATCAACCTCAAATTTCTATCTCTAAGTCAAACACACATGTTAAGGCATAAAGAGAGTCATTCCAAGAGTATTTGATTCAAGATTTCAAAAACTCCCCCTTTTTCCCATAATCAACATTTCTCCCCACAAGAAGCCAACTTTTGACAAGAGAGACAATAAAAGAGTTTTGACAAAACAAAAAACTCTATTCTCCCATAATCAACATTTCTCCCCACAAGAAGCCAACTTTTGACAAGAGAGACAATAAAAGAGTTTTGACAAAACAAAAAACTCTATTCTACTATTTTCAAAATCTCTCAAGTGGTAGCTGATCCATTTATCGCTTTGGCCTTTATTTTCTCCCCCTTTGGCATCAAGCACCAAAACGGGATCAATCTTGGCCCTTTAACCCCATTGCCTCACCAAAATCTTCAATAAGAATACAAAGGCAATAAGAGTACATGAGATGAACTTGGAATAAGTTACCCTCTCATCGGAGTGCAGTGGAAGTCTTTCATGGTCCAAGTCCACCTGTTCCCTTTCAATCCTTCTTTGAGACTAAAGCATCAAACTCAAGCACATGGTTAGTCTCAAAGGGTCAAGTTGTAACACATCTCCCCCTAAACATGTGCATCACTTTGCAACATACTTGTGAGGTCCAGGGAGTGTTTGTACAACTTGAGCACCATAACTGAGCAACAAAATGCATAAGGAACATGATCAAAGGCATAAACACATGTATGCTATAAATCAATCCAAGTTCCGCGAATCTAAGACATTTAGCTCACTACGCAGCCTGCAAAAGGTCTTCTCATCTAGAGGCTTGGTAAAGATATCGGCTAGCTGGTTCTCGGTGCTAACATGAAACACTTCGATATCTCCCTTTTGCTGGTGGTCTCGCAGAAAGTGATGCCGGATGTCAATGTGCTTTGTGCGGCTGTGTTCAACAGGATTTTCCGCCATGCGGATAGCACTCTCATTGTCACATAGGAGTGGGACTTTGCTCAGATTGTAGCCAAAGTCCCGAAGGGTTTGCCTCATCCAAAGTAGTTGCGCGCAACACTGTCCTGCGGCAACATACTCGGCCTCAGCGGTGGATAGGGCAACGGAAGTTTGTTTCTTAGAGTTCCACGACACCAGGGACCTTCCTAAGAATTGGCACGTCCCCGATGTACTCTTCCTATCGACCTTACATCCAGCATAGTCGGAGTCTGAGTATCCAACCAAGTCAAAGGTAGACCCCTTTGGATACCAGAGCCCGAAGCAAGGCGTAGCAACCAAATATCTAAGAATTCGCTTCACCGCCACTAAGTGACACTCCTTAGGATCGGATTGAAATCTAGCACACATGCATACGCTAAGCATAATATCCGGTCTACTAGCACATAAATAAAGTAAAGACCCTATCATTGACCAGTATGCTTTTTGATCAACGGACTTACCTCCTTTGTTGAGATCGGTGTGTCCGTCGGTTCCCATCGGAGTCTTTGCGGGCTTGGCGTCCTTCATCCCAAACCGCTTTAGCAGATCTTGCGTGTACTTCATTTGGGAGATGAAGGTGCCGTCCTTGAGTTGCTTCACTTGGAACCCAAGGAAGTAGTTCAACTCGCCCATCATCGACATCTCGAATTTCTGCGTCATTACCCTGCTAAACTCTTCACAAGACTTTTGGTTAGTAGAACCAAATATTATGTCATCGACATAAATTTGGCACACAAACAAATCACCATCACATGTCTTTGTAAAAAGAGTTGGATCGGCTTTCCCAACCTTGAAAGCATTAGCAATTAAAAAGTCTCTAAGGCATTCATACCATGCTCTTGGGGCTTGCTTAAGTCCATAGAGCGCCTTAGAGAGCTTACACACGTGGTCGGGGTACCGTTCATCCTCGAAGCCAGGGGGTTGCTCCACGTACACCTCCTCCTTGATTGGCCCGTTGAGGAAAGCGCTCTTCACATCCATTTGGAACAACCTGAAAGAATGGTGAGCGGCATATGCTAGCAAGATACGAATTGATTCTAGCCTAGCCACAGGAGCAAAAGTCTCCTCAAAGTCCAAACCTGCGACTTGGGCATAACCTTTTGCCACAAGTCGAGCCTTGTTCCTCGTCACCACCCCGTGCTCGTCCTGTTTGTTGCGGAACACCCACTTGGATCCCACAACATTTTGCTTGGGACGAGGCACCAGTGTCCAAACTTCATTGCGCTTGAAGTTGTTGAGTTCCTCCTGCATGGCCAACACCCAGTCCGGATCTAGCAAGGCCTCCTCTACCTTGAAAGGCTCAATAGAAGAGACAAAGGAGTAATGCTCACAAAAATTAACTAATCGAGATCGAGTAGTTACTCCCTTGCTAATGTCACCCAAAATTTGGTCGACGGGATGATCCCTTTGAATCACCGCTCGGACTTGGGTTGGAGGTGCCGGTTGCGCTTCTTCCTCTTCAACTTGAACATCCTGTGCTCCCCCTTGATAATGCGCCTCCACTTGAGGTACCTGTTCGTCATCTTGGGTTGGGGGATGCACCATAGTTGAGGAAGACGGTTGATCTTGCTCATCTTGTTCCTGTGGCCGCACTTCTCCAATCGCCATGGTTCGTATAGCGGCCGTCGGAACATCTTCTTCATCTACATCATCACAATCAACAACTTGCTCTCTTGGAGAGCCATTAGTCTCATCAAATACAACATCGCTAGAGACTTCAACCAAGCCCGATGATTTGTTGAAGACTCTATACGCCTTTGTATTTGAGTCATAACCTAACAAAAACCCTTCTACAGCTTTGGGAGCAAATTTAGAATTTCTACCCTTCTTCACTAGAATGTAGCACCTGCTCCCAAATACACGAAAGTAAGATACATTGGGTTTGTTACCGGTTAGTAGCTCTTACGAAGTCTTCTTGAGGAGGCGATGAAGGTAGACCCTGTTGATGGCGTGGCAAGCCGTGTTCACGGCTTCCGACCAAAAACGCTCGGGGGTCTTGAATTCTCCAAGCATCGTCCTCGCCATATCGATTAGCGTCCTGTTCTTCCTCTCTACCACACCATTTTGCTGTGGTGTGTAGGGAGCGGAGAACTCGTGCTTGATCCCCTCCTCCTCAAGGAACTCTTCCACTTGAAGGTTCTTGAATTCGGACCCGTTGTCGCTCCTTATCTTCTTCACCTTGAGCTCAAACTCATTTTGAGCTCTCCTTAGGAAGCGCTTGAGGGTCCCTTGGGTTTCAGACTTATCCTGCAAAAAGAACACCCAAGTGAAGCGGGAAAAGTCATCAACAATAACTAGACCATACTTACTTCCTCCTATGCTCAGATAGGCGACGGGTCCGAAGTGGTCCATATGTAGCAGCTCCAGGGGTCTTGATGTTGTCATCACATTTTTGGTGTGATGAGAGCCTCCCACTTGTTTCCCTGCTTGACAAGCTGCACAAGGTCTATCTTTTTCGAAATGAACATTGGTTAGACCTATCACATGTTCTCCCTTTAGAAGCTTATGGAGGTTCTTCATCCCCACATGTGCTAAGCGGCGATGCCACAGCCAGCCCATGCAAGTCTTAGCCATTAAGCATGCATCTAGACCGGCCTCTTCTTTTGCAAAATCAACTAGGTAAAGCTTGCCGTCTAGTACACCCTTAAAAGCTAGTGAACCATCACATCTTCTAACGACAGACACATCTACATTTGTAAACAAACAGTTATATCCCATATTGCATAATTGACTAACAGATAGCAAATTATATCCAAGAGACTCTACTAAAAACACATTAGAGATAGAGTGCTCATTTGAGATTGCAATTTTACCTAACCCTTTTACCTTGCCTTGATTCCCATCACCGAATATTATTGAATCTTGGGAATCTTTGTTTTTGACGTAGGAGGTGAATATCTTCTTCTCCCCCGTCATATGGTTTGTGCATCCGCTGTCAATAATCCAGCTTGAACCCCCGGATGCATAAACCTGCAAGGCAAATTTAGGCTTGGGTCTTAGGTACCCAACTCATGTTGGGTCCTACAAGGTTAGTGCAAATGTCCTTAGGGACCCAAATGCAAGTTTTGTCTCCCTTGCATCTTGCCCCTAATTTTCTAGCAACTATCTTCCTATCCTTTCTACAAATAGCAAAAGAAGCATTTAAAGCATGATATATTGTAGAAGGTTCATTTACTTTCCTAGGAACATTAACAACATTTCTCCTAGGCAAATTATGAACAGCATTTCTCCTACCAATATTTCTATCATGCACAAAAGAGGAACTAGAAGCAAACATGACATGAGAATCAAAGACATTATATGCATTACAATTTCTATAAGCATTTCTAGATTGTCTCATATCATGGTACATAAAAGCATGGTTCTTTTGCACACTACTGGCCATAGGGGCCTTTCCTTTCTCCTTGGCGGAGATGGGGGCCTTATGGCTTGTCAAGTTCTTGGCTTCCCTCTTGTAGCCAAGTCCATCCTTAATTGAGGGGTGTCTACCAATCGTGTAGGCATCCCTTGCAAATTTTAGCTTGTCAAATTCATTCTTGCTAGGCTTAAGTTGGGCATTAAGACTAGCTAATTCCTCATTTAATTTAGAAATTGAAACTAAATGATCACTACAAGCATCAATGTCAAAATCTTTACACCTATTACAAGTTTCAACAATTTCTACACAAGAATTAGATTTACTATCTACTTCTAGTTTAGCATTTAAATCATCATTAAAACTTTTTAACTTAGCAATAGTTTCATGACAAGAAGATAATTCACTAGAGAGCATTTCATTCCTCTTAATTTCTAGAGCAAGAGATTTCTGAGCTTCTACAAATTTCTCATGTTCTTCATACAACAAATCCTCTTGCTTTTCTAATAGTATATTCCTATCATTCAAGGCATCAATCAATTCATTAATTTTGTCTACCTTAGTTCTATCTAATCCCTTGAATAAGCATGAGTAATCTATCTCATCATCATCACTAGACTCATTCTCACTTGAAGAAGCATAAGTACTAGTATTAGGAGTGCTTACTTTCTTCTCCCTTGCCATGAGGCAAGTGTGACGCTCGTTGGGGAAGAGGGATGACTTGTTGAAGGCAGTGGCGACGAGTCCCTCATTATCAGAGTCGGACAAGGAGCAGTCCGAATCCCACTCCTTGCCAAGATGAGCCTCGCCCTTTGCCTTCTTATAGTTCTTCTTTTTCTCCCTCTTGTTCCCTTGATCCTGATCACTATCATTGTCGGGACAGTTAGCAATAAAATGACCAAGCTTACCGCATTTGAAGCATGAGCGCTTCCCCTTGGCTTTGGTCTTGCTTGGCTGTCCCTTGCGACCTTTAAGCACCATCTTGAATCTTTTGATGATGAGAGCCATCTCTTCATCATTAAGTCCGGCCGCCTCAATCTGTGCCACCTTGCTAGGTAGCGCCTCCTTCGTGTTGCCTTGAGAGCAAGGGGTTGCGGCTCGTTGATCGGACCATTCAAGGCATCGTCCACGTACCTCGCCTCCTTGATCATCATTCGCCCGCTAACGAATTTCCCAAGAACTTCTTCGGGCGACATCTTGGTGTACCTGGGATTTTCACGAATATTGTTCACCAAATGAGGATCAAGAACGGTAAATGACCTTAGCATTAGGCGGACGACGTCGTGGTCCGTCCATCGCGTGCTCCCGTAGCTCCTTATTTTGTTGATAAGGGTCTTGAGCCGGTTGTATGTTTGTGTCGGCTCCTCGCCCCTTATCATCGCGAACCGTCCAAGCTCGCCTTCCACCAACTCCATTTTGGTGAGCAAGGTGACGTCGTTTCCCTCATGAGAGATCTTGAGGGTGTCCCAGATCTGCTTGGCATTGTCCAAGCCGCTCACCTTGTGATACTCGTCCCTGCACAAAGAAGCTAGCAACACAGTAGTAGCTTGTGCATTTTTATGAATCTGTTCATTAATAAACACAGGGCTATCCGAGCTATCAAATTTCATTCCACTTTCCACAATCTCCCAAATGCTTGGATGGAGAGAAAACAGGTGAGTACGCATTTTGTGGCTCCAAAATTCGTAGTCCTCTCCATCAAAATGAGGGGGCTTGCCAAGTGGAATGGGGAGCAATTGAGCATTTGAACTATGCGGGATGCGTGAATAATCGAAAGAAAAGTTTGAGTTAACCGTCTTTCGTCTATCGTGGTCGTCGTCGTCCTTTTGGGAGGAGGAAGATTCGTCGCTGTCGTAGTAGACAATTTCCTTGATGCGCCTTGTCTTCTTCTTCCTCCCGTCTTTTCTTTTGTGGCCCGAGCCTGAGTCGGTGGGCTTGTCATCATTGGGCTCGTTGACGAAGGTCTCCTTCTCCTTGTCGTTGATCACCATCCCCTTGCCCTTAGGATCCATCTCTTCGGGCGGTTAGTCCCTTTCTTGAAGAGAACGACTTTGATACCAATTGAGAGCACCTAGAGGGGGGGGGGTGAATAGGTGATCCTGTAAAACTTAAAAACTTAAGCCACAAAACTTTGATTAAGCGTTAGCACAGTTAATGCCAAGTGGCTAGAGAGAAGATCTTGCACAATACGATAACCACAAGGAATTCAACACAGAGAAGACACAGTGGTTTATCCCGTGGTTCGGCCAAGTACAAAACTTGCCTACTCCACGTTGTGGCGTCCCAACGGACGAGAGTTGCACTCAACTCCTCTCAAGTGATCCAATGATCAACTTGAATACCACAGTGTTATGCTTTTCTTTTCTTATCGCGTTCGCGAGGAATCTCCACAACTTGGAGTCTCTTGCCCTTACACTTGAAGTTCACAAAGAAGCACGGAGTAAGGGAGGGAAGCAACACACACAAATCCACAGCAAAATGCGCACACACACGGCCAAGAATCGAGCTCAAAAGACTATCTCAAAGTTCTCACTAGAACGGAGCTCGAATCACTGAGAATGACAAACGAATGCGCAAAGACTGAGTGTGGATGATCAAGAATGCTCTAAGGTTGCTTGGTATGCTCCTCCATGCGCCTAGGGGTCCCTTTTATAGCCCCAAGGCAGCTAGGAGCCGTTGAGAGCAAATCTGGAAGGCCAATCTTGCCTTCTGTCGTTGGGTGCACCGGACAGTTCGGTGCACACCGGACACTGTCCGGTGCCCGATTTCCTTCCTAAAATGGCGCGGCCGACCGTTGCAGATCTGGGAGCCGTTGGCGCACCGGACATGTCCGGTGCACACCGGACAGTCCGGTGCCCCCTTCCGACCGTTGGCCCGGCCACGTGTCGCGCGCAGATTCCGCGGCCGACCGTTGGCCCGGCCGACCGTTGGCTCACCGGACAGTCCGGTGCACACCGGACAGTCCGGTGAATTTTAGCCGTACGCCGTCGGCGAATTCCAGAGAGCGGCCACTTCACGCCGAGTCAGCCTGGCGCACCGGACACTGTCCGGTGCACCACCGGACAGTCCGGTGCTCCCAGACTGGGCAGATTCTTGGCTGCTCGAGCCAACTCATTTCCGATCCGATTTTTCCTGTTTCCAGCACTTAGACACAATACATTAGTCCATAAAACAATGTACTAAGCCTGAGAAACATACCTTTAACCTTGATTTGTACTTTGTCCATCCATGGGCATAGATTCACATTTAAGCACTTGTGTTTGCACTCAATCACCAAAATACTTAGAAAAGGCCCAAGGGCACATTTCCCTTTCAGTTACCCCCGGGTTGGCACATTTCCGTCACCTTGAAGGGTTCCTCCCAGCTGGGGGGAGCGTTTACGGAACCCTTCTTGGTTCAGTACTAGCCATAGGGCTAGATCCCGACCCTAGGTTCCCTACTATGCACGAACCGTTAGTAGTGTCTGGGTGCCTGGTTGCAACGTGCATTTCAGGTCGCTGCTTGCCCTCTGCATTCGTCGATGGAGTCCACATCCTTACGCTGTGGCCGCCCCTGCATAGACTTATCAAAAGACTGGACCCGTGGTGAGTCCATAAGGGTTTCCAAGGGAAGGCAGGCTTCAGCCCCGTAGACCAAGGAGTACGAGGTCCCCCTGGCGGTCCGTCTAGCTGTCGTCACCGGAGACGGAGCCTCCAGCGAAAACATCCTTCAGGTCCCCCTCGGGTGATTGATACCCGAGGCCCCGTTCAGCCGCAGCCACCTCGCCGTCATTAACCCTTTCCTTGCTAGGTTGGCGGCGAGGTGGGGAGCCGTCCTTGGAAGACTGCTCGCGCCGCCCGATGACGCGCTTCGCGAGCTTGATGATCTCGCGACACTCCGCGGTGCTATGGCGACTGTTGGGGTGTACTGGGCATGAGCCACTGTTACCCCTCTACGGCCGTTGGCGCTTGTTGTGGTCGCCCCGGCCGCCAGTCACAACTGCGATGACTAGAGCGGTGGACTGCGACTTCTCGTGGCCGCGACCTTTCTTTTTCTTTTTACCGTCCCGGGGGACGGCACCCGAGCCACCCATCTAGGCGACCCCGGCGTGTGGAGCCGAGTGCCATGCCTAGCCCTCGGCGGCCTTGGCGCACTTGTCGGCCAGAGCGAAAAGTGTGGTGACAGTCTCCACGTCATGCGTGGCCAACTTCTCCAACATCTTTTCATCGCGTACTCCCTGACGGAAGGTCATGATGATTGAAGCATCTGAGATACGAGGTATGGTGCCTCGTACCTTGGTGAAGCAGGAGAAAAACGTCCGGAGAGTCTCTCCGGGTTCCTGCCTCACTGCGTGGAGGTGGGCCTCCACGCCGTGTTGTTGATAAGCGCTGGCGAAGTTTGCTGTGAACCGCGCATAGAGCTCCTCCCAGGAGTATATCGATCCTGGGGCAAGATTCATGAGCCAAGTCCGGGCAGGCCCAGACAAGGCGACATGAAAATATGTTGCCATCACGGTGGTGTTTCCGCCTGTTGCCGTAATGGCGGTGACATATACATGCAGGAATTCCGACGGGTTGGACGTATCGTCGTACTTTTTCGGCAGGTGCGGCCGGAACTTGGATGGCCAAGTCACGGCGCGGAGATGATCCGCGAGTGCGGCGTAGCCCACGCCGACCAAAGGGACACCCGCCTGGAACCGGGCGCCCACTGGGGTTTGCGGTGCTACCACAACAAAGTCTTGATCGAGGTTGCGACCCTCAATGTTTTGCCGGCGCTCACGCGCCCTCTCCAGAGAGACTCGAGCGTCATCGCGACCCTCGAAGTTTTGTCGGCGCTCCCACGCCCTCTCCAGAGAGACCCGGGCATCCTCCTCCGCACGCCTGCGGTTGAGCTCTGCCCGAAGCTCGTCGGTCTGTGCACCCCTCACCGAAGGTGAGCGCACAGACGCCGTCACCTCATGTTGGCACCGGGATGACCACGGCCTAGACCTAGTTGAGCCGGAGTGCGCCATGCTGAGCAGTCGGTCGACGTCGTCACGCCACTGCTTCATGGCCCCTGTGAGGCCGTGGAGCATGGAGGGTGGCACAATAACTCCCTGGCCACAGACAACGCCCCCGGAGCTGCCCTCGATGGAATCCGGGATGTCTGCGTAGTTGTACGCTGCTGTGTAGCGTGCACAGCAACAGTGCCCGGCACCGGGCGGTTGGGAACCTGTGGCGTGGAAGAGGCAGCTTCCTCCTCCACCAGGAGATCCACCGAAGTCTCGGCGCGGTGCTCAACAATTTGCACCATCATGCTGAGCAAGAAAGCAAGCAAAAACTTAAAGCCTAGCCCCTACCTAGCATGCCAAATGTCGGAGAGGAAATTCTCCAGCCGGGTGGCGGAATGCACCCGCACTAAATCCTAAGATGAGGAGGGGCCTAAGCGTTTTGCCTGTCTGCTGAGCGATGAACGAACATAAGAACACACAAGGGTTTAGAGTGGTTCGGGCCACCGGAGCGTAATACCCTACTCCACTATGTGATGTATTGAGCTTGAGAGCTTGTATGAACTTGTGAGCCTGAGCTGGATCTAAGTGTGCTTGTTTTTTCTGTAACGTTGCGTGCCTCCCCTTTTATAGCGGAAGGGGGCACGTACAAGGGTGCTGAGCCCCGACATGCGGGCCCAGGGACATAACAGATGTAATACTTGGAGCAACTAATACTGGTCGCCAGTGCAATCTCCTTGCGCCCTGATATTCGCAGCCTGTGTAGTATCGGCGTGCAGCGGAAGCTTCACTGGCAAAGTATGAGTGATGATGAGCATAGTGTATGCCGCAGCACAGGCGTACTGCGTGCCACCAGAGCGGACGGGCATGCCGCCTGCAGGATGGCCTGGCTGCTGCCCGTCAGCAGAGTGGACAGGGCACATTAAATGCTGAGGCGGCACATCGCTTATCATCGGAGTAGACATGGCGTATTTAATGCTGAGGCGGCACATCACCTGCCAGCTTGACAGGCAACGCGCCTCCTCCGTAATAAATGCGCGGCCCAGAGGCCTTACGTCTGGCTCCGCCCACTGGCTTACGTCACGGGCAATAGGCCACATGGTAGCATCGGGTCTCCGCCTGAGCGGGGAGTGGGAGCGCTCGCGGCATGGTCCGGACACGTGTCAGCACCGGACCCCCGCCTGGCCTTGATTAAGGCATGGGTATTCTTTTCCTTGGCATCTCGGGACCCTACTGAGGGTGGCTCGGACCCCTCCTAAGGGGTTCGGGACCCGTCCCAGGGGTCTGGTTTGTACCTGTGGAAGTTTTGAACCCCGCCAGGAAGTCCGGGCTATGCATCCTGGGGTCCAACATTTTCCCGTGGGGGTCCGGACCCACTGTCACCACGTTGGAGTACATCGTCTTTCTTGGCCACGTGGCGGCCCTAGAACCGTCCACGTGGTGGGGTCAGGTACTGTCCGCCACGCGACTAAGGATAGCCACATGGACAGTGCACCTTCATACTGTAGTAATGGGTACCCCTGTTCTAGGGTACTGACAATTGGTATTATGAAGAAAGGAGCCATGCCATTTACAATATATACGCCCTTTTAATTCTTCAACCGAAGGAATTATATGTGACAATTTAATATTACCATGCTTAAGTAACTCATCAAATATTTTATCATACTTAGCAATATTAAATGTGAACTTAACTTTCACTTTTTGTGTCGAGTGCGGGTGAGAGCAAACAGAAGATTTAGCCTTAGCGGGCCAAACAAGCTCAGCGACAGGTGACTTTTTCAGCTCTTGGGGATTGGGTGACCAACTATCTTTATACCGGCCTTCCGCACTAGGAGGATCACATGTGATTTCAGGTGCTCCAGACGGTCCGACCTGTGTAGTTGGATGGTCTGCGAGTGGACCGGATGGTCCGATACTATTCCTGGACTGTCCGGTCGCGTCGGGCAATGCCTGTGACCCTTGTGGTGGGCTCTTTTTGACTCCGGACTGTCTCGTGTAGGGTGCCGGACGGTCTGATGGAGGGCCGGACGGTCCGAGATCATTGGCGGATGGTCCGGCCATGCTCAGAATTGACCTACCATTTTGTGGAGATGGTGGTGACAGTCGTCCTGGATATGAGTCCATCGGCATACCAGAATATGGCTAGGGAAACCCATTTGTTGCCGATGTGTTCGGTGCAATTGTTTCGGTGCCTAATTTATATGATAAAAAATTAGACATGTGGGTTTTTCCTAATGCATGCACCATCTTCTCTATATCCTCTATTATACTTTTAATCCGATTATCAAAAGAAATTTTAATAGATGGAATATCATCAGCTGACCTGGCATCATCTATCGTGGGGAGCTATTGTAGCACGGCTAACATGTAATCGACGTTTATTTCCCTCTCTTGGATGGCCCTCTGGTGGCAATCTACCCTGAGTGCGAGAGGAGCCACTTCTCCGCCACCTTGAGCACCTGATCTTGTTGTCGTTGGACCTCCTTGTCTATTTTCTTCATGTCATCTTCTAATCTTATATGCTCAACGGCCGACAAATTAGTTAGCCTTGTGTCGCTGTTTGGAGAAGCTATGTTGAGATCTTTAGAATCGGCCATATAAACCTAATTTTGTGGATCTGCAACCTTGTTCCCCAGCGGAGTCACCAAAAAGTGTGTTGGTGCCGATCTGGGCAGCACCAATCACTCGGGGTGTACTGCCTGGCGGTGCCCAATGCGACGACGCGGACGGTCTGCGGCTCTGGGCCAGACGGTCTATGACCTGGGTGCAAGAGCGACACCTTCCTTGCTTTGCACCGGACGGTCCGCGATGGGGCAGGGTCGTCTTCCTCCTCGCTGGAAGCTGGAACCTAGATCTCATCCCCTAGGGGAAGAGATCTTATGGCGCCCTAGGTCGAGAGGTCACCCGGGGCGTCCCCAGACGACGTGGAGTCACCTAGGAATTAAGAGATCAATTCGAGGAAAAGGCCTTAGGTGGACAACTAGATCTTGCCCCCCAGGGAGGGGTAAGATCCTAGGGTCGTCTTAGTGTCGGAAGGTCACCCAAGACAGATCTAGACGACGTAGAGTTGAATATGGATGGAGGTGGATATGCGGAAGGCTATAACTAGAACTACACTATATTTACTCCTAGGGCAGGAATGATAAAGAAAGTAATTGGTTCGATTGGAATGTGTTCGGGGGTTCTCAATCGGTCGTACCCCTTCATATATATAGGGGGAGGTCTGGACCCGTTCCTAGGCGATAGTTAACAAACCCCATGTGATTAGATGGATAACCACGCACGAGATAAGATAATGGCCCAAGTTAATCTAATCGTGGGGCCACGGACCGTCTGGGCCCTAGGGTCAGACCGTCCGCCACTTTTGGTGCTCAACAACTGCCTTTGGGCGTTATTCCTTTTCTTAGATGCATTTGCATGGCTAACACATCCCTACTAATTCATAATGTCTTGGTGAAAAGGTTACCTCGATTGTTCAAGCGGGCAATGATAATAACTCTTGTTGTTACCCCACCTTTGAGGAATCTCTTTGGAGGCCCTTCTCATGCAATGAGACAAGCAATCTCAACCCTTAGGAAGGTGGTGAACACATCACCCTTTTAGATGTAAACTATGAAAAAAAGATGGCCAGCATGGGCATCCAACAAATCAAAGTCATGGCAAAGTTCTAGTTCAACTTAAGTTGGAGTCCATCTTAGATTTCAGGAACAGTCTCAAGTAAAATTGATGCCAGAACAAATACAAACAATGTTTTTAATGTTCAACATATCCATGGGAAGATAATTTTTATAAGGTAACCAGATGCTTTAGTTTGACATCAAAATTCATATGTATCCAATGAGAATTATCAAAGCAATTCAAGATTCAAAATCTACCAAAGGTGTTATGACACCATATTTTAGTTCATTGGGCCATGTATCATCTTAGAGATTATTAGGTGGTGTGTCTTGAGGTTTGTGTGAGGAATGACCACTGCAGGGGTTCTTCCATTTGAAAGCTCCATGTATGTCTTTTGATAACTAAGATAACTAGTGTACTAACCTATGCTCCAAGTGGTTTGAATGAGATAGGTTCAACTACATATCCAAAGGTTTAGCAAGGTGAGCAACCATGAGGAGGATGGTGATGACCAAGAAGGATGCAGAAGTGCTCAACATGTAAAAGAGAAAATAAAAAGCAAATGCATAAGCTAAAGTCAAAGGTATAAGATAGGACATTTTTTATCGATCAAGACATAATACAGCGAGTGATCAAATCTAGGATAAGTAGCCATACTATAAAGAGGGAAACTCAAGGTTCAAAGAAGGTTACTTAAGTGCCACTAGGTGAAATGAGTTCATGCATATGCAACCTAATGAAGTCGTGAATTTCCACCTTAGATACAATTGAAAAAATGCTAACTTATAAACAAAACCATTTGAGACATGTTGGAGTTAACACATGTGCAAAGGTTGGAAGTGATGGGGCTAAGAGATGCCTAGAATGGGCATAGGACCCTAACAAATAGAGGCATCAGACCAACACAATACAAGTCCTATGTCTATCACTAGTTTCAAGGGAGTGTTGAACCCTAGATAATTGATCCGATGGTTATCTAAATGGGCATGTGGGAACGAACGAGTGCACTGTTCATTAGAATGGTCCCACTATCAGGTGTACTAGATTACTAGAAACATGGTCATCAGGTCATGTAAATTAATTCAACGCAATAGCTATGTGAAGTCAATTTATAAGGTTGGTGAAGACTAATCATCAATATAAAATCCATTCATCACCCATATAAATGACATCCACTTATGATCAAGTGAACTAACTCAAAGTGTGGTTGTCTTCCTTCGTCCATTAATACTACTTGTTGGAGAACCAATTTGCCACTGAACCAAATTATCTAATTCACTTATTAGTTTTGCAATGCTTGTTTTGTTTTGGGTATTTCTTGCTCTTTGATCAATTATTTTCATATTTTCAACTAGATACCACTAATGTTTCTTAGATCAACACTCTGTTTAGCATTCCAAGCCACATGCTCAGTTATCCCACTTAAGGTGCCATCCCACCTAGGGTGGAGTTGACCTTTCTCTAAAGAACTATTCTTGATACCAACTGAAACATATTTGTTTTATTGATTTATTGTTGGAACTTGCTCTCCTGGGCAAGTTGATCTAACGGGGGAGTGGAAAGAGTGCAAGCAAGTTTTAACTCGAGATGACAATTGCTCTGTTAATCCAGCCTCTCAAGGGCATTGTACGAGGGTATTTATAGGTGCCCGAGTGCCCAACGTCCCAATGTAAGGATGTTTATGCCCTCAGGCACCTGGACTATCCCCAGAATATTCCCATAAGGGAGGGTTATAGACTGTCATTACAGAAAAGCTATTACAAATCGGGCCCGTAACACGCTTCTCCGTGCGGGGCCTGTTACAGTGGACCAAATCCCACGTGGGCCTCCAAGTCGGGTGAGGACGTGGGATGGAGAGACTTCGTCGTAGGCCTTCATCTTGCAGTGAGGAGGACGAAGGGTGGGCCACGCCGGTCATCTTGCCTCCGTTGGTGCAGCGAGGTGACGAAGGTCTGGAGAGAAGGGTAGCGTCTTCGCCTTCGCCCCAACATTTGCCCTCCGAGGGACCAGTTTGACTGAGTCATCTGGTGCCGAAGCCGTCGCTAGATGGTGGAGACATTGCCCTCGCTCGAATTGGTTCCGCAGGGGTTTTTTTGATGTGACCGTTGATGGACGTGGTACTGTTGGACTGCGGGCTTCCCGAAGCGTCGCGCCCTATGTATAAAAGGGGGGCAGGACGACCCTGGCTCTCTTACCTTTCTGTGCGCCGCAAAACCCTAACATTTTGAAACCGTTCACCCGCTTGCCTGCCCTCCTTGTTCCTCTTCATCGGAGATCTGGCCCGCGTCAAGCAAACCGCTCGCCGCCGCCGACGGTACGTAGCAATGTCGACTTCTTCTTCGTCCGCTGCGAATGCGCTGTTGGGCGAATCGTCATCTGAGGATACCATGAGTGATTTGGCGGCGATGGAGTTACACCCGGGCCACATGGTGGAGTTCGGCGTTTTGAGGATCTCCTCGGTTCGTGTGCAAGACTTGCAGCAGTTGGGGTATTTTGGGAATGGAGTTGGACGAGTTCCGGGGGCGGAAGAGATTCCTAAGCCGGAGGGTGAGATAGTTGTGTTCGAGGCGTTTTTTATCGCCGGCCTTCGCCTACCTGCACATCGTTTTGTGGCGGAGGTCTTGCAGAGGTATGACGTGCAGATCCACCAATTGACACCTAATGTCGTGGTGGCCCTGGCGAAGTATGTCTGGGCGGTGACTTCGTATGGCGGTCAGCCCTCCGTAGAGGTCTTCGCCAAGAATTACTGTCTGCACTGGTAGAAGAGAAAAATTGGGAGCAAGATTGCACAGTTTGGATCGTGCACCTTTATGCCGAGGACTGGGAAGACTTCGGCGGAAGTTGTGGAACTAGTTCCCTGCGCCCGCAACAAGTGGGGCAATTGGTATGATTATTGGTTTTATGTGTCGGGAGGCGAAGTTGAAGACCTCCCAGGACTCCCGGCGGCCGTGATGTTCTCCCACTATTATGTGGCGTTCCCACCGTTTGAGGTGGCGGAGGATGATAGGGACGAAGGGGCCCTTCGGTGTGCTGCCCGCATGAGTAGTGGGTGCGATTTGGTTGAGGAATTCATCGGTTATGGAGTGTGGCCCTTGGCGCATGGCTGGGCGCTGGGCGAAGTATGCCCTCGCCAGATGCCCTCTCCGGGCAAGCAGCAATTGCGAAGTCCGGCCTTCACATTGGATCTGCGCGGCCATGACCCAGCCGCATTCGTGCGTGAAGTGGAGGACGGAGCTGTGAGGATTGTGGGGCGGTATGTGCCGCGGACGGAGGCTCTGCGGAGTTGAGATATTCGTGGATCCAACGTTCGCCTGAATAGGGTCTTCGAGTTGAATCGTTTGCCGTACGACGGCTATCCCGGGGATGACACTGTTGTGGTCGTCGATCGCCATGGGAAGAAACCAGTGGCTGCGGTTGGGGAAGGTTCTTCACGGGAGGCTGCGCCGGCCATGAAGAAGAGAAAATTAGGTACTGCAGCTGAAGGGTTGGGGGTCTCTGATCGTTTTGCTGTGGAGTTAATGGGTACTTGCGCGGCCCTCGGGGGAAGGATGTCTTCGCATGAGATCCGGGAGTCTTCGGCGCAAATGCTGAGGGTTACCGGGGGTCGATGGCCAAGGAACATTCCGATCCCCCGCGCGGCCGGCGAAGACATATTTACGTCTCGTATGGCTCGTGAGTTGAAGATTTTTCCTTATGGACGTAATATTGTTGCTGTTGTATCAGCAGTGATGGAGAAGGATCGTCAAGATGCGGCGCGAAAGCGCTGGGCGGTCACTAGGGCCAGGGACCCTTTCCGCGAGGTGAAGAAGGCGCGGGGAGGCGCGAAGTCTGCCGCCCCTAGCAGTAGCAAACCACCGCCCGCTGCGAAGCCGGCCGCCCCCGGGCCTAGCAAGTCTTCGGTGGGTGCGATGGCTGCTGCCTCTGGTGCGGGCAAGCTGCCCTCGGCCAAGCCCGTGAAGGAGCGAAGGCTGCCGTCGCCGGCGCGCACTGACGTGGTGGCAGTGCGTGTTGCTGACATTGACATGGACATCTGCGTGGGGGATTATCTCGTTGGTAAGTTTTTTTTAACGGGGACTAGGTCTTAAACAAGATCATGGTGCAGGGTCGGATGTGGGACATCTGGATGTTGTCCTGACTCCGGTGGCGGCCACTTCGCCGACGGCAGCGGTTAGTGCGAAGGGTGCTTCGCAGGACCCGTGGTCCACCTTCTGTGCGAGCGGCGAGATTTCATCGGCCGCCGCCGCTAAAGATGTGGCGGGCTCTATGTCCCATCAGATGAGGCATGCGTCGCAGCAGCTAAAGCATGTAAGTCGTGTTGGACTTCGATAGTTCATTGTTTTTATGTGATTGCGAGTCTCATGGGTTTTTGTGGCAGGCGGCCGACTTCGCCGACCATGTTGCGTCGGGTGCTCTGACTTTGGAGTTTGCTGCCGAAATCGAGCATCTCCGGACGCAGCATACAGATGCTGTTCGGGAGAAGTCGGCTGTGGAAAACAAAAGCCACAGGCTGACGGAGAGGTTGGATGCTGCGGAGGCCGAGAAGGGGGACCTCCGGCGTCAGCTGGTGGAGGAGAGGAGGGACGCGAACAAGGCCATTGCCGATGCGCAGGCTGCTCAAGCCGAGGCCAAACTTGCACGGGCGGAGGCCAGTCTCGCCCGCCAACACGCCGAGGAGCTGGAGGCGAGGCTCAACAGCCTGCGCAATCGCGTGGACAAAACCGAGGCCTCGATGCACGCGGAGGTCGAGCGGACGCATGCGCAGCTCGTGGACGCGTACCGGGAGCTAGGTGCGCGGACCACAGCCTTCGAAGCGCCCGGCCAAGAGGTGGGCCTCCGCTTCCTCGAGTGGCTACAGGAGGAGCTGGGGGTGCTCCCGATAATCGTGACGGGCCTCATGTCCTTTGCCTCCCTCGTCACCTGTGAGGGGGCCATGAATGCTCTGTCCCGCGAGGGGTGTGGGCACTTCGAGGTCTTCGACCAGTCGGACGAAGGCTTCGAACGCGAAATCTTCCAGGTCGAGGACCCGGCTCTGAAGCGGTCGGTGGGAGCGCTCTTCGACAGGATGTGGGGCCCTCACGGCCGAGAGACGGTCTGGGGGAGGTCCGACCGGGCGATTGATCAGGTAAAGGCTCATCTTTGTGTGGTTATATGTGTGGGTATGTTTGGGTATGTGTGGTTTTGCTGAAGGAATGTGCTATTGCTGTAGATGGCGCACGACAAAGAGGTGGAGGATCTTGGCGATCTAGACAGCACGCTCCCTGAGGCATCGGGGGTGGAGCTGGCACCGCCATCCGATGCGGGCAAGGGCCCCTCGACGACCCCTGCGCCGACCGCGCCGACTGGAGCTGGCGAAGACCCCGCGCCAGCCCCTGCGCTGACGGGTGGGGACGCTTCGAAGGCGATCGGCGAACCAGCTGCCGAAGACCCCGCGGCGGCGGCCGGGCCTTCACAGGTGGCGGAATAGGGTTTGGAGATTTTAAGTGTAAACTGTTGTCTCTGTGATACTGAACCTCGGTTGCTGCGTAGGTTCCGACGTTTGGGCCTGCGCAAGCATCCGCTGCTGATAATACTGATTTTGTGGCGGCCTCAACCGTAGTGCCTGCCGATGATAGTTTGTTTGGTTCTGTGTCTGAGTGTTTTGAGTCCGATGGTGAATCTGGGAGTTCGTTTCCTTGGACAGAGGAGTCCTTGGATGAAGGCTTGGATTATTTTGTTGCGTTGGATGTGGCTGCGGCGGAGACTTCGCCGCGTGTGGAGGGTGCCAGGGATCTTCCTAGTGCGAGTACTAGGTGTAGGCGGCGAAGTGTAATGGGAAAACATAGTGTGGGTGAATTTTCGCGGAGTGGCAGGCGCCGTCGTATGGGGATGGAGCGTGACCATCTCCGAGTAGACCGGGTTGGTAAACGAGAATTGTTGTCCTCGCCGACTGGGGCGAGCATAGGCGAGGGGATCTTCGGAAGCTTTTTAAGGGTGAGCAATTGAGGATAATGCTGTTTAATTACAGGGAGATGGGTATCATCCCAAAGGTTGAGCCGATGTAATATGTGATGCCCTCGTCGTGTGTATGTAATTGTAATTTGTATGGTAATGTGGCCTGTTTGCCGTATTCGTACGCCTGTGTTGGTCTGGCTGCGCCCGTGGGCAAATTTGCACGGAGTGTCTTTTTAATGAGAGACTTCGATTAACGCACTTGTTGTGCTATTCCGACTGCACCCTTAGGCGACTTTTGCATGGAGTGTCTTTTAGATAAAAGACTTCGATTAACGCACTTGTTGTGCTATTCCGGCTGCACCCTTAGACGACTTTTGCGCGGAATGTCGCACACGAGGGTAGTCTACGCTGCCTCTTGCAGTGACTTCGGAGTGGTCGAATGTCGAAGACCGTCGATGCGGTCTTTTTTGACATGTTGCGTCGGAGTTTTTGCGGGGGGATTTTTGCAGGTATATTACATGGCTCCGCCTCGTTAAAAACCTCACCCCCTGGGAGGAAAAGAGTGCGGGCCGGAATAGTATTGTTTGGTGGATTACAAGGGCGTGTGGGCCCTGAGGGTTTAAACAAAAAATTTACGGAGATTGTCAATATTCCAGGAATGCTTTAGGTCTTCGTCGGATGGCGTTGTCAGCCTATACGCGCTGGGGGACGCCTTCGATTTGATGATGAATGGACCCTCCCACTTCGGCTCCAGTTTGCCCCGTGACTCTATCCAGGTGGTCCAGACGAGTACAAGGTCTCCTTCGTTGAACTCTCTTGGGACGACCGCATGGTCGCGCCAGGCCTTGGTTTGAGCTTGGTATTTGTTGAGGGCCTGCAGGGCGAAGTGCGGTCTCCGTCGATGAGGTCTTTGGACGTTGGTTCGTCTACGTCGGGGACTGCTGATGTGCTTGTTCGGGGCGACCCATGCTTTATCTCCTACGACGTCATGGCCTTTGATCCATATAGTAGACGAAAAGGTGTGAATCCGGTCGCCCGGCATTCGGTCGTGTTTCGGCCCAGACTACTTCGGGTAGCTGGTCGGCCCATTTACCCTTCTTGTCATCGAGAAGCCTTTTCTTGATTGCAGTGAAAATCTTGCCGTTGGCGCACTCGACGACGCTGTTGGATTGTGGGTGGTATACCGAGGCGAAGGCAAGGTTGGTGCCAAAGGAGAAGCAGAAGTACCTGAAGTCCTGGCTGTCAAACTATTTGCCATTGTCGACTGTGAGCTCGGACGAGACTCCGAATCGGCAAACAATGTTTTGCCAGAAGAACTTCTGGGCAGTCTTCGACGTTATTGTGGATACTGCCCTGGCTTCGATCCACTTGGTAAAATATTCGACGGCGACAAAGGTGAACTTGAGGTTCCCTTGAGCCGTAGGTAGTGGCTCGACGATATCCAACCCCCAGCGTTTAAGTGGCCATGTGTGGACAATCAGCTTGGTGAACTGCGAAGGGTTGCCCGAGCGGGGAGAAAACTTCTGGCAAGCTTCGCACGATCGCGTGACTCGATTCGTGGTGCAGATTATTGCGGGCCAGTAAAACCCTTGACGGATTACCTTGGCAACGAGGGCCCTGGGGCCTGAGTGGGAGCCGCAAGTTCCGCTGTGGACTTCGCGAAGGATTTGAATGCCTTCGGCTTCGGTTACGCATTTAAGCATGGGTTGACTGACCCCCTTCTAGTATAGCTGGCCCTCAATAAGTACGAAGTCCCGGCTTCGGTGCTTGAGGCACTTGGCCTCGTTGACGTCACTTGGGTGGTAATATCCTGGTAGGAACAGGGTTATTGGGGCCCACCAATCTTCAGTCATGATGAGGTTGACGATGCGATGGCCCTCGACGTCGTTGGTTACTTGTAGACCCTTTGGACTGCGGACGGCTGGTGTGCCAATGACATGGTAGAACACATCGGAGGGCAAGGCTTTTCATCTGGCCGCTGCCTTAGCCAACATGTCGGCCTCTTTGTTCCTGGCGCGGTCCACATTCTGCAAGGTGAAGCCCTTGAATTGTTTCTCAAGAATGCGAACAGCCGTGAGATACTGCATGAGTGCGGGGTCTTTTGCTGAATATTCTTTTTCGACCTGGCCAGCAACCACTTTGGAATCTGTCTTGATTATGCAGGTGGTGACACCAAGCGCTCTTAGCTTGCGAAGGCCCAGGATGATAGCTTCGTATTCTGCTACATTGTTGATGCATCTGTCAAACTCCAGAGCAAAGCTAAGGCGTGCTGCATATCTGTGCTTGACGCCTGTGGGTGACGTGATAATTGCAGCTGCGCCTGCCCCCGCATGGCACCATGCGCCATCGCAGTGGATGGTCCACACCTCTGTAGGCTCATCTTGCTGCCTTGTTGGCCCTGTCCAGTCAATGATGAAGTCTGCTAGGACCTGCGACTTGATTGTTGTCCTGGGTTCGAAGGTAATATGGTAGCCGGAGAGCTCGACTGCCCATTTGGCGATCCGGACAGACGCCTCTGGGTTGCGGAACAGTTCTCCCAGTCCCCTGTCCGAAGTGACCCGCACCTTGAATGCCTCGAAGTAGTGGCGCAGCTTGCGTGATGCCATGACGACTGCGTAGGAGATTTTTTTCAGTTCGGTCATGTTGCACTTGGAGGCCGTGAGGACCTCGGAAACGTAGAAGACTAGACACTGCCGGGTCGTGCCTTCCCTGTCTTGCTCTTGGACTAGGGCTGCGCTGACTGCATATGGCGAGGCGGCGATGTAGAGCAGCAGAGGCAGTGAGGGGTCTGAACTTGTGAGAATGGCCAAGTCTGACAGGTGCTGCTTGAGTGATGCGAAGGCTGCCACCTGTTCTGGTCCCCACGCGAAGTCTTTCGCGCCACGCAGTGTCTTGAGGAAAGGTATACTCCGCTCTACAGACTTGGAGATGAATATGTTCAGAGCGGCTAATCTGCCTGTCAGACGATGGACGTCCCTGGTTGACTGTGGGGGTGTCATGTTAGTGATTGCTTGAATCTTGGTCAGGTTGGCCACGATCCCGCGGTGCGATAACAGGTAGCCCAGTATCTTCCCCTGGCGAACTCCGAAGATGCACTTCTCAGGGTTGAGGCGAAGTCGTGCGTCCCGCATATTTGCAAACGTCTCTACGAGGTCGGCCAGGTGATCCTCTTTATTTTTGCTGGCGACGACGATGTCGTCCACATACATGAAAATGTTCCGGCCTACTTGGCTCTCGAGCACCGTCTTGGTGAGGCGAGAGAAGGTTGACCTAGCGTTCTTGAGTCCCTTTGGCATCCTGATGAAGCAGTATGTGCCGAAGGGTGTGATGAAACTGGTACTGGCCTTGTCTTCCTTCTTCATGTATATTTGGTGGTAGCCGGAGAAGCAGTTGAGAAGTGACATGACTTCGCATCCGGATGCACTATTGACTATCTTGTCGATCTGTGGCAGCGGGAAATTATCCTTGGGGCAGGCCTTGTTGAGGCTAGTGAAATCGATACACATTCGCCATTTGCCTCTTTTCTTTTGCACCATGACTACGTTGGCGAGCCACGTAGGGTAGGCGACTGGTTCAATGAAATTGGCCTCCAGCAGGCGGTGTACTTCGTCTTTGGCGGCTTCTATTTTTTCATCGGACATTTTGCGCAACCGCTGCTTCTTTGGGCGCACCGAAGGGTCGATGCCCAAACTGTGCTCGATGACGGTGCGACTGACTCCGACCAGGTCGAGGGTAGACCAGGCGAAGACGTGCTTATTTCTGGAGAGACAGGAGATGAGTTTCCCCTCGTCTTGCGAAGTCAGGTCTTCGCTTATAATGACTGTTTGCTTGGGCGTCGCCGGGTCGAGGGGAACTGTCTTCGTTCCGTCGTTGCTCTACAGCTGTGCCTTTTCATGTTCGTTGGCGGCTGGGCGGGTAGCCTCGGAGACTTTGCACTGCGTCGTAAGGCAGTGTACATTTCGTTGACCTGGAATGAAGTCTCTCTCAATGTTACGCGTAGTCTGCTGGTTACCGTAAACCGTTATTGCGCCTTGCGGACCCGGAATTTTCATACAGAGGTATAATCCATGAATGGCCGCTTCAAATTTATTGATAGAGCCCCGACCCATTATGGCGTTGTAGGGATAGACCATGTCGACGATGTCAAAGGTGATTTGTTCGCTTCGCGCATTGGGTGCTACGCCAAAGGACATGGGTAGCTCTATCTTGTCCACAGGGAAGGTGCCCTTGCCGCCGAAGCCATATAGGGGATTGTCCGAAGGCTTGAGTAAGTTGTGGCTGATGCCCATGCGGTCGAAGGCGTGGAGGAAGATGATGTCGCCTGGCTACCGTTGTCAACGAGGACTTTGTGCAGGTCCCAGCCTGCCACACTGCAGTTGATTACCATGGCGTCAATGTGGGGTGTGCTGCGCAGATCAACATCTCTGGCGTCGAAGGTTAGTGGCACATGTGACCACTTCGTTTGCACGACTGGGCCGGTGATGGCGACGTGGTTGACGCTTCGGTAGTGATCCCTCTTTTGCCGCTTCGTGTCGAAGTCTTCTTGTTTTGGTGTTTGGGGGTGATTTTGGTGGTGTGGGTTTGGTTGATGCGGAGGCGGGAGTGGGGGTGGTACGACTTGTACCTCCTGGTGGTGCTGATATGCGTGGTTGCGTAGATGCTGGGTGTGGCCGTGGTTGTATGGTTGTGGGTGGTGGTGTTGATATGTGTGCGCGATAACTCTTTGGTTGTCGACGGGTTGTGCCCGAGACATCCTGTCCCTGGTGGCCTTCGTTTCCAGGCAGTCCCTCATTGGGTGCGCGCAATCTTCGCCGTGAAACAGGTAGTAATATCTGCGCGGTTGCTGCGCCCGTCCCCGGCCCCGGCCACGCGTGCCATTGCCATGGCCCTGGGGGGGATAATCTTGACGGCGAGCGGCCTCGCCAGCGGGGTGCTGGTTGGCTATGTTATGCACCTGCTGCTGACTGCGATTGTCCCGACCGGAGTCTGACTGCGAAGGCCTTGTCTAGGTTCGGGTGGACTGCGGAGGGTCCTTGGGCTTTCTCTGAGACTCGACCTTACGCTGATGGAGCTCTTCGGATCTGGCGTACTTCTCAAACAACTGATAGAGCTCTTGGAGGTTTTTGGGTGGGTCCCTGATGCAGTGACTGTATAGGACGCCAGCCTGAAGGCCACTGATGGCGTAGTGTATGGCAATTTGGTCGTCGACCGAAGGCAGTTGTGACTTGAGAGTCATGAACTTGCAGTAGTACTCCCATAGGGTTTCCTTCTCTTGCTGTTTGCAGAGTGATAGCTCGGCCAAGGCATCGGTGTCTGGGCGGTACCCTTGGAAGTTAAGCAGAAACTTGTCTCGGAGATGTGACACCCCAGGTGTCAGTTTCGTGTTATGACGAGAGATTTATCCTAATCTCGGATGCTCAGTGAAAATTTCTATTTCTCGCTCGCGTATGTCTCTGATTATCCAGATTATTTATCCACATTTCACCAAGTTTGGAATTATTCAATCTCAAGAACAGCCAAATTTGGAGCTGTTAAAACTTTTATTCTCGGTGCGAATGTAATCTCGATATTCAATCTCGATTTATAAATCTCGTCTAAAACTCATTAAATCAAACCCTCGACGACTGTTATCTGATCTGAGCCCGAATCCAATTCCTCGAACTTCGATCGATGTTCGACTATTTTAATCCGAATCCGTACTCTCAAAAGAAATACTCAGTATGTCGTCCTCTAATCAAATCTTACTCGACTCAGCTTAGTACCTCTTTGTTCGATCCGAATTCAAAAAAATCAACCTCGGCGATAATTTTAAATATCGCGATTTATCTCTTTCAATCATAAATTTGAAAGCCAGTCATATCTTAAGACGATTTATTTTTAAATCTTGCGTAGGGAATTATTTCCGAGCGAAATCAAATCCAACTCTCGGCTGAATTAATCGCTCGATCGCCCGTTCATCGAAACTCTAATTCACTCTGTTCTTTGTAGAGACGAATTCCGCATGAACGTTTGTATTCCGGGAAATAATTAGCGATCTGATAATCCGTGTTTAATCAAAAACCATAAAATAAAATGGAAATAAATTAGCGTGGCCCGATTTAGCGTTTTGGGCCAGCCCAACCCAGCCCAATAGGCCCATTAAGAAACCCTAACCCTAGGCTTCTATAAATAGGATCCCTCTTCCCTTGCACCTTGGAAATTTTCCACTCCCACCCCTAGCCGCCACCAGCCATTTTCCCTGCCTTCTCCTCTCACGCGCAGCTTCCTTCTTCTCTGTTCATGGCACACGGCAGCAGCACCTCCCATGGCACCGGCGAAGCTCAAGCAGCCGAGCTTCCCTCCATGGCCAAGCGCTCTCCCTGCTCCTTCTCCCTCGCGCAGGAGCTCTAGCCGAGTCCCTTTCTTCCTCTCCTTCTCCACGGCGTTCGGCAGCAGGGAGACCTTCTTCCCATGGCTACAGCAAGGAGCTCGACTCCTCTTCCATGGCGCCCTCTCCCTGGCTTCCCTTGCGCAGTGGCAGAAGCTGCCATGGACGTCGCCCACCCCATGAGCGCGCAGGGCAGAGCATTTTTGGTCTCCCTGGATCCATGGCGTCCAAGCCCCCTGTGCCCTCTCTCCTATGATGTGACGCCCCTACTCCTCTCTCTCTACCAGCGCCCTTCCTGCTACTCCTCCTGGGCGCGTCCTCTGCTCCACAACCCAATCGTGTGGTCGCCAAGCTCTCTGCTCCCAGCTTACTCCCAGCCGGCATCCCTCCCTAGCTGCTGCTCGCCCCTTCCTTCATTTTCCCCTTGTGCAGCAGCAAGAAGCCCCTGCTCAGCCAGCAGCCTTGGCGTCCAACTTCGCTGCGCAGCGGTGCCGATCCAAAACAGCGGCCCCGGATCCCCTCCGCACCGCATGCTTCGCTCAATCTGCGCAGTGCCCATGGTGCTTGCTAGGTGTTCGACGAAATGTGCAGCAGCCCCGACATCTCCGCGCGCTGCTGGCTCGCTGTTTTGGGAAGCCTAGTGGACAGCACGCCATCGACGCTCGCCGGGTGTTTGCTGTTTTTGCGCAGCCCCGTCGTCGTCGTCTTTCACCCCGGTGAGACCGCGACGCTCCTTGTTCGATTCCGCATCGACATTATTTTCCTATGATTAATTATGTATGTGTGCTGCTTTATTTTATTTTTGTGGAGGAGAGAACCCCATGTTTTGCGTGGAGAAGGCAAGCCGCTCGACGCTCGTCGATGTTCGGAGCGATGCACAAATCAGAATCGCCATCGTCCTTACAAACACCGATTGGGTTTGTTTATGGTGAGCCGATGCATGTCGCTCTCGATCGACTCGTTTAATTAATTTGAATGGATGTGTGTAAAATGTTTTGGTTATGCGCATTGGTAGGATCGTGTTTGCGATTGGAGAACAAAAGGTTATGTGATGTATGCGATTTGTAGTTGTCTAATTATGTTTTGGTCGATGTGGTGCATGTTTAAAAATTGTATTGGTATCGATTGAAGTTTGTGGCGAAAGAAAAAGTAGGAAAGAACTCGGATGTTTTTACGTTTCGATAGGAAGATGTGCGATGTGTTGTTTGATGCGAAGGATAGGTTTTACTAGTTTAAACGGTTAGTCGGCTGACTCGATCAGTAAAGCTAAAGTTGATTGTGCGATTAAGATGAGGTGACGACATGCCGTAGTAGTCGTCGCCTTCTCTATGTTTTCGAGTCAGATAAATACCATAGACAATTAATTGTTGATACCCAAAGAGTGTTAGAAACAAGTAGTCGTGCTCTACCTATGGCGTCAAAGGAAATATGGTGTGTTGATTTATTAGGAGCTAAGTGACCTAATATAGAAAAGTAGTTAAGAAAACTAATCGAATTTCTTTTAGCTATATTTTAAGTTAAGATGTCTAAAATGATGAAACTAGTTTTGTTGGTCTCATGGTGTTATGATTGAGAAGAATATGAACTTGTGTATGAATTACTATTTTTTTCATGTTGTGTTAGCCAACTCTTGTTAAATAGAGGAATTCAATTGCGTTAAGTAATTGTTATATGTAGGTGTTTCCAGTACTTCAAGTGGTTGCAAGTTAATTAGTAGACTCTCTATGTGATGCTAGATGTCTAGGTAGACTTTCGTGAATTGTGGTGCTCGGACCGTCGAGATGAAGGTTAAGTCGGTCGATGCCGAATAAGTAGTTAAAATGATTAATGGAACAATCATGGGGTTAAAACTAGAAACTAGTGTTCCTGCACCCGTTTGGGATGTTGTAGCCAAATTGCGTATGGTTATGGTCGCGGATGAAAAGTAGTAGTGCTCATGTGATGTCTAATTTAAAACGCAAATTGTTGGGTGATTATCGTGGACAATGTGTTGTTAATTGGTTGTAGTAATTTTAGTGCATTAATGACTTGAATAAAATTTGCAAGTCGAATTGTTGGTTCTAAATTGATTGTCTTAACTCGAACAAATAGTAAAGCGCTAGAGTAATTCAAGTCTCTCGAACGCGGCGATTCTTGAATTATATATGAGCTGAAATGTATTGATTGCTGTTTTGGACTACACACACTGTTTTACAAACTGCTTGCTGTGTTCTGTCCACCGTCAGAGCAGATTTCAAAAAACTGTGTTGTTTGATTTAGTTAGACATTGAATCAATTCTTGGTGATTATGTAAGTTATGTAGTGC
Organism: Zea mays; assembly: GCF_902167145.1. NCBI lineage: Eukaryota > Viridiplantae > Streptophyta > Magnoliopsida > Poales > Poaceae > Zea > Zea mays. The sequence continues at coordinate 163,782,514 of NC_050100.1, read as the reverse complement.
TTTTGCTGAGCTTTCCATAAAGTCTTGGATCACTCTTTTTGGTGATCTGAAGATTAAGTTATGAATGTTTAAAGTGAGAAGACTGAATCTGTCCAGTTCTGGACAGCAAAGTCTTCTAGTGTATTTTATCCTTAGTTAAATATTGAATCACCTTAAGATGTTTATAAATGATATGTAGATAATTTTATTACCTTTCCAGAAAGTCTAGGATCACCTTGTTTGGATGCCTGAATCTTCAGTTATGAATTTTTAAAGTCACAAGTCTGAATCTGTCCAAATCTGGACAGCGCTGTTGTGTTAACACCTTTTGACCTTGCTAAGTGTTTAATCATGCTATGATGACAATACCAAAGTTGTAAAGCACTTTTCAAGCTTTCTAAAAAGTCCTAGTTTACTATTTTTGATTAAATATCTTGTGAGTTATGACTGAAACAAGTGACTGCTGTATTGCTGTCCAAAAAATTCTGCTAGTGCGCTTTTGATTGTTTAGTTCATCCTTCTCGCTAAAAATGTTTGGTTTGCTCTTAAGTAATGTAGACTTGCCATGGTTAAGCTAGAGATGACATGTGTGTCTTGTTTTATATGTTTCTTCTCTAGTTGATTGTGATATAGGAGTTTCCATAGACATTGATGCATATGTCCTCTATTGAACTTGTGTACTCGGTGATGCTTTTGCGCGATCAATAGGAGAACTAATGAAAAGCCGTGTCCAAATAAATAAAATGCGCGTACTTGTGGTGTCGTAGTGGTGTTGCGTAAATACATAAAAATATTTGTTGTCTTTTAATGGTATTAATGTTGAACGTCGATAGTGTGTAGATAACTAAAGCGAACATGTGATTGTTACGGTGTCTTCCATTTTATTGTTTAGTTCTCCACTGTGTCCTTGTATGTCTTGTGCTACTTTTGTGCTACTGTCATTATATTCATACATATGCATCTTGCATCTCATTTAGGACCGAGAGATGACGCTCATGCAAGTGGTGTGGTGCCAACCACAAGATGCCGTTGGTGGACGACCTGAAGAATGGACATAACCAGTGGATACTCGCCAAGCGAGTACCTCCCCCAACAAACACTGTCTAAGTGTTAAATTAAAGGCAAGCCCGGTTTTATGCATAACCGTTTATTATGCTATTTTACTACACTTAATGTTTGTAGGGTTGTAATGTGCACTTAAGTGTAGGAGTTGATTGAAAACCTAGTTGCATGAACTCAGGAATCCTTTTGAGATGGATACTAGTATGCTAGGTCGAGTAGCTGTTTTGCTAATTAGGGATCTCGGTAGAAGACGAGTGATTTTTCTAGCACTCGCGCGAGGTCAGGAATTGATTGTATCCATTTTTATATCAGAATGATGATGGTCTGTGGACACGAATCCATGGGGATGTGTGGTCTACGAGATGAAATTGGAATAAGGATTAACGTGCGGATACCTGTGTCAAGCGTTTGAACGTACTAAACACATGCCGAGAAATATGGTAAATCGGTAAGCCTAGTACCTGAGTGAACCTGCCCGCATACTTTACCCCTCATGCGACCTGAGACGTGATCTCCCATTCCGGTTATGGTGGGTACAAGTGCAGTCACTGCACGACGGCAGTCGGGGTCAGTGAGGCATTGTACGTCAAGGCGGTGAGCCCTGATCTGTTGCCAGGGAATCGATGGGGACGGTTGATGTGTGTGGGGACGGAGTGCCTCGCCACGTCGTGTGTTTAGGTTTACCTTGCAAGGATAAAAACTCGATTCGAATCGTCTGCTTCTCGCAGCTAATGAGACTGCTTGATCCATTGTACTGCATTGAGTAATAAGTGGAAACGAGATGACTGGCAAAAGATGTTGATTGCTAAAAATGTTTGATACCATGGATGCTTAGCTAGGTACACATTTAGTCTTAAAAGGATCATACTAAAACTTGAAAAGCTAAAACTTGTTTTTAGACTCAGCTAGTGCTTTTGGCAAACCAAACCCCTCAGCCAAACAGCTGCATGTCTAGAGGTAGAGGAGTAGACTCCTCGCACCGGGTAAGTCTAGCTGAGTATTAGTATACTCAGCCTTGCAGGTACTCCTTAGGATGATTGGTTGTTGGTGTGACTTGGCCTCCATCCCTGCCACCGGGATAGACGGTCGAGTGGGTTATTGCTTCCGCAGGAGAGGACCAGGAGGAGTAGCGTGGCCAGGCTTCGCCATGTTACTCGGTTTTCTCCGTTAGTTATTTCCGCTGCATTAAAATTTATGGTTATTATTTCTGAAACTCCGATAATGTAATCACTACTGATACTTATTAAATTTATGGTATTATGTTTTATTGTATTTCTCTGTGCCTCACCTTCGAGTGAGCTAGTGGTATTCGATCCTGGATAAGTGGCTTTTATCGGACTAGATCCGAGGGACTGACGGTTTATTCCTATTTAAGTGTGGTCTAGCCTCTAAGGCGGGACTTAGGCACTTTAGTTGGAATAATTCGGGCGGTTCCGCCACAGGAGACTTCTCCAGGAGTCGATGGACAGTGGGGGCAACCTGGTGTACCAGGTCAAGGCCGGACCCTCGAGGGCGATGATGAAGGATTTGGCCATTGTGGCGTCGTCCCCTCCGGATGATGCGACGGCGACTTGATAGCTCATGATGTATTGTGCTGGGTCGATGCTGCCGTTGTATTTGGGGTAGGTCCCTGCCCTGAAGTTAGGGGGCCATGGTGACACTTGGAGTTGCGGCGCCAGGGGGCTTCGCTCATCAAGGTAGTTGATGCCTTGGAAAGCTGCGGCGTGCGGGATGAAGGGTCCGCGCTGGGGAATGAATAAGTCTCTGGCTGGCACACGCTGTTGGAGGGGCGGGCCGTGCTGCAGATCGTGTTGGCCTTCGCGCTGCATGAGCGCAATCTCTTGCTCGAGTTCCTGAGCCCTCTGCTCCTCGTCTTGTATCATCTGGCGCATCTTGGCTTGTGCGGAGACACGTTGGCGCTTGGCCTCGAGGATTTCTTTCTGCTTTTGGAGGTTGCAGTTCTTGATGTGCAGGGCTCGTAGCTGTAGCTGTTCTTCTGCTGAGACGCCGATGACTTCGCCGTCCTCTGTTGCATCCTCGCCCTCTAGTGGAGCGAAGCCTGGGGATGGTGCTTGTGGTTGTCCTCCGGAGCTGCAGGTGCGGAGGGTGCCTTCGGGAGTGGGTTGATCGTTGCGCTGTCTCTTGCTGAGTGCGTCGTCTTCGCAGGCTTCTTGGTGGGTGTTGTCTACGAGGGCCTTGCCCTTTTTCTCGGCTAGCAGTGCTGCCTTCGCTGCTTCGTCGACGGATGGGGCTGCCTTCGAACTAGCTCTCTTGGGTGCCATCGCGGGTGGTTTGTTCGTAGCACGAACGGTGGGTGCCAAATGTTGGAACTTGCTCTCCTGGGCAAGTTGATCCAACGGGGGAGTGGAAAGAGTGCAAGCAAGGTTTAACTCGAGATGGCAATTGCTCTGTTAATCCAGCCTCTCAAGGGCACTATACGGGGGTATTTATAGGTGCCCGAGTGCCCAACGTCCCAATGTAAGGACGTTTATGCCCTCAGGCACCTGGACTATCCCCAGAATATTCCCATAAGGGAGGGTTATAGACTGTCATTACAGAAAAGCTATTACAAATCGGGCCCGTAACACGCTTCTCCGTGCAGGGCCTATTATAGTGGGTCGAATCCCACGTGGGCCTCTAGGTCGGGTGAGGACGTGGGATGGAGAGACTTCGTCGTAGGCCTTCGTCTTGCAGTGAGGAGGACAAAGGGTGGGCCGCGCCGGTCATCTTGCCTCCGTTGGTGCAGCGAGGTGACGAAGGTCTAGAGCGAAGGGTAGCGTCTTCGCCTTCGCCCCAACATTTATAGTGAACTCAATTTAAATGTAAACCTCAATGTCATATTTGAGTTCCTCTCTTCCTTGTTTTTCTTTTCTTTCTACAAAAAGATCTTCAAGAGTGCCCATGGTGTATGGATGGAACTCGAAGACTTCTATGGTGACTCTTCCACATTTGATGATGGAAATTTTGTAGAAGAGGATGATCACAAGGAGGAGATAGAGCTCGAAGATGATGATCACATTGATGACAAGGAGGTCATTGATGGGTGCTCCACCTCAAGTGAGAACTCAAGCGATGATGATAAATCTACCACAAGTTCACTTGAGTTGATGGAAGATGATGATTGTTGATGATTGGGTTGTGAGAGTGATGCTTCTACAAGCCCATCACTGTCACCACATTAATTCATTTCACAAGGTGACACCAAGGTATAATGCTAATGTGGTTGATCATGTCTATTCATATGATGAGCCTGTAGATAGACTAGATAGCATGAACACATATTTAGAAAATGAGAAAGCTAAAATAATAAAGCTAGAAAATGAAAACTCAATTATAAAGAATGCATGTGAACAACAAAAGAACGTACTTTATGACATGAGTTGTTCACATGAGAAGCTAAAATTGACTCATGAGGAGCTTAGTGTTGCTCATGAGAACTGTAACAAGACCATGCTTTTCTCACTAAAAAGCTTATGAACAAACTAAAACTACTAAGAGCTCATCATATGGGTTAGATTATCAATTACATAATGTTGCTAACCCTTGTGATGTAGGCAAGTGAAAGCATCTAGGGTTTGAAGTGTTTTGATGATTAATGGCAACATATAATTATTGTGACTAATGTGTGTTTTGTAGAGGTAAATTTGAGTTAGGTTACAATGATGGAGAATGGTTTAGGTGATGTATGGTTCATATGCCTCACCTTATTGATTTCATTGTGGTGTTTGAAAGGATAGAAAATAAACCCTTGCACCTCATCCAACCACGAAGTGTAGGACAAGAAGGTGCTACACCACCCGAAACCATGGCGACTACGAATCCGTTCTTAGGAACCCAAGATCTAGAGGCAGCAACACTAGATCAATAACGTGTCCGATGTGTCATTAGTCGTGTTGATGTAGCTACATGCCTACATGCACAAGGTCCTAGCCAGAAATCTCTATCGCCACCTTTGCTGCAGGCTCGTCCTTGAAGAGTGCAGTCGGTTCAACTTAACAAGGACCCCCAAATTCTAAGGGCCCCTAAATTAAGTGTATCAGTCTGTTAATACTAGAACCAAATAATGTCGAAGTACTAAACCACGTTCCCACGATAGCGCTTGGCCCATCCGTTGCTTCAAAAAGCCTAGTCTCTGTGGCTGCGCGTCGGTTCGCTTTGTTCTCCGTAGCCGCGTCATTCGTTTCGTCGCCAGTCTGTTGGACTGGAGTATGTAAGAAGGAAGGAGGCTGCAAGTTAAAATTTCTCGTCGTCAACTCCAGCAACACACCAATCCATATCCCTATTTTGCATGTTGTACAACCTCCGTATCCTTCAAGTCGCCCAGCAGTCTCCATATCACCATCTGCATTCGTGTGTATGACAGTTTGGGTCCACGGCGTCAGATTTTTAAACATTTCATTCGCTGGCCATACACGGAGATGAGAGAGACAACGTGAGAATTAGGAGTGAAAGATCGGGCGTGCATTTTTGCGGAGACAGATAAGGAGGCTGTTGGAGAGTGAAATAGTGACTTAGAGCGTGTATAATGCGAATGCGGAGTGTTGCTGGAGTTGGTCTAAGCACCCTGAGGACCTCTGCATTCCAAAATGGATGTGGGAATGCCATCTCAGCTACAATTTAGATTTTTTTTGAAGTAGATAAAAATTGAAATATTTGACTTCTCCGAATCTTGTCATACACCTCTTTAGGGCTTGTTCGGTTCTACCCCAATCCATATGGATTGAGGGAGATTGAGAGTGTTTCATTTCCTAGTAAGTCAAAATCTCCATCAATCCGTATCAATTCTCTCCAATTTATATGGATTGAAAATAACCGAACAAGCCTTTATGAATTATGAATGTGCCTTTGAGATTTTCTAGAAAATATTCTGAAATCAGATAATTCCAATACTTTCATCTCTGTCGTGTATTTATTAGTAAAACCAGGCATATCGATAGATCAAAGTACCCAATTAACCCCACATCATTGAGAATCCGAGGTGGTGCTGTAGTCGAGAGCAGCGTCTAGAGATGGCAACGGGTACAAACCCGCCGGGTTTCGCTATCCCAAACCCGTACCCGTGAAAAATATTTACACCCATTAAAAAACCCGTACCCATGACGGGTTTGAAATTTTGCCCAAACCCGTACCCATCGGGTTTGCAGGTACCCACGGGTTACCCGCGGGTTTTTATCTCCAATATGCTTATTCTTTTTATAATCAATAAGTATCGTAACGATTAATGAGATCATGGTCCAAAATTTATGTAATGAACAACGAGTTCTTGATTTGGTATAAAAATATTAGTAGAGAGAATTAAATACAAATAATAAGTTGTATAATCAAGTTACCTTGCACTAAGTTATACATCCACCACATATATAACGCTAGTAATAACTATAATAGCAAGCAAGCAACACTATCATCAACTACTTATACATTCACAATTTGATAAAAATTAGGAAGTAAATAGGTAGATAACAAGTTTGTTGTTCGTTTATAAAATAAGATTACAATATGTACTAGGTTTGGTCGGGTTTAAAAAACCCACGGGTTCACGGGTTTGGGTACTATAGGAACAAACCCGTACCCATGAACCCGTCGGGTATACATTTATGCCCATTAACTAACCCATGGGTATGAAAATTGACCCAAACCCGTACCCTAATGGGGTAAAAACCCATCGGGTTTCGGGTTTCGGGTACCCATTGCCATCTCTAGCAGCGTCGCGTGGCGTTCGGCGGCGCTCGTGGAAGACACTTGACACCCGCTGTTGTTGACTCGGCCGTCGTGGGTTGAATTTGACTCAAATCAACGGGGAGAGCCGCCGCTCGCGGTTCCGGGGCCCTCTGCCCCTCTCGCTGGCTCCGCCAAAGACGACCGCTTCAAGCCTTCAACGCAAGCCACTCGCACATGCGTGCCCAATAGCCAATGTGTGTCCGATCGACTGACGACTGTACTATCGCCAGCCGAGCCCATCATCACCCTCCCCTCGATGAACCCAACTGTTGAAGATGTACGTGCATTGGAACGGATCAACATGCACCCAACCGTCCGATCGTTAGGAATCATGTGCGTCAAACAAGTTAAGGTTGGTGCTCCCCCTCGTGTAGGGTACCAATACTCTGATTAGTGTTTTATATCAAAGAATTAAGATGTAAATAAGTACATGGCCTAAAAAATTATTCTACCCATTATGAGAAGTTTTTCCTTTGAAGAATCTCCAAGCAAAACTCGTCTATCTCTACTACTCTATAAGAACCTAACGTAGACTGTGGTGCACGGTTCTGCCTCCTCACGACGCATAAGGCCCACATGTTAGTGTCTTCCTTCTTTCCCGTGCGCGCTCTCTCCCCTCTACCCCTGCATCCGCATGGTCCTCGTCGCAATCCCCTCACCGGTCAATGTCTCGGCTATGGAAGGAAAAATCTCGTCACTGCCACAGAAGAAAACACATCCCCTCGCTGCTATCCACGCCTCGCAGCAATCCAGCACGCAGGAATCCCATCGCCGACGACGCGCAGGACCACCCCGCCCAATCGTTCTTCCCATACACCGCGGATGCCCCGCCCATATCCTCCGCGCCCCAAACGCAACCCCCGCCTCGCCGCCATGGAAGGAATCGCAACCCAATCCCCTCATCGCCATCCAACGCACAAGACCACCATCGGCCCGCATCCCATCGCAAGTTTGCAGGACCACCCCGCCATCTCATTCTTCCCATTCTACGCGTCAGCCCTGCCTGGACCTTCTGATGCTCGAGTACTTCCCATTCTACGCGTCAGGCCCGCCCAGATCTTGCGATGCTAGAGTATAAGATGGAAGACACCTCTCTCAGCGCTCAAATCTGGACACCACACCTCTCTGAAACACAAACAAAGTTGTTTTACAAAATAGAGAACTACTCGTGTGGCTCTTCATCTGACAATTTCAGGTTTGTGTTTCTAAGTTTTATATATGTTTCCTTTTCTCCAATTGACTACAACTTTATCATTTGTGCACCCTTTCCTTAAATAAATAGAGTTTTAGTTGTAGTTGAATCAGTATTTGTGGGCAATGTGTCCTGTGCGGCATTTTGTATATTGAGTGTACCACATAAGCTATTTTAACACTTGTCAGATTTTTTATTTTTTAAAACATCAGTCACTCAAATCTGAACACCACACCTCTCTTCACAAACATTAATATGATATGCAGGATGCTATCGAGAGTTTTGTCTAAAAATATATCTATCTGACCTCAAAATTCATGGCTTCCATTTATATGAAATTGTAGTTCCTGTCAGATCATGACTTTTATATGAAACTGTAGACTTATCCAAATTTTTTGATGTTCAAACTATGTCCTATATACCAGTTTAATCAGTTCAACGTGTTGCAGTTCTTGTCAGATCACGAAGATTAACCTGTTCAAGGTGATCCAATCCTCTTAGCCCTATCCTTTGTCTTATTAGTCCATACTTCTATACACTTTGTAGTTTTAGTTCGTTGTCTTTATCCTAAACTTCTGTATCTTTGGTAAAGTACCTGAAAGTCGCCTAGAGGGGGGGTGAATAGGGCGAAACTGAAATTCTCAAAAATAATCACAACTACAAGCCGGGTTTGCGTTAGAAATATGATAGAGTCCGTGAGAGAGGGTGCAAAACAAATCGCAAGCGAATAATGAAGTGAGACACGCGGATTTGTTTTACCGAGGTTCGGTTCTCTCAAACCTACTCCCCGTTGAGGAGGCCACGAAGGCCGGGTCTCTTTCAACCCTTACCCTCTGTCAAACGGTCCCTCGGACTGAATGAACTTTCTCTTCTCAATCACTTGGAACACAAAGTTCCCACAAGGACCACCACAAGTTTGGTGTCTCTTGCCTCAATTACAAGTGAGTTTGATCGCAATGAAAGAATCAAGAAAGAAGAAAGCAATCCAAGCGCAAGAGCTCGAAAGAACACAAGCAAATCTCTCTCTCTAATCACTAGGGCGTTGTGTGGAATTTGGAGAGGATTTGATCTCTTTGGTGTGTCTAGAATTGAATGCTAGAGCTCTTGTAAGTAGTTGGGAAGTGGAAAACTTGGATGCAATGAATGGTGGGTGGTTGGGGGTATTTATAGCCCCAACCACCAAACAAGCCATTTGGTGAGGCTGTCTGTTCGATGGCGCACCGGACAGTCCGGTGCACATCGGACATGTCCGGTGCGACAGCCACGTCACCAAAGCCGTTGGGTTCCGACCGTTGGAGTTCTGACTTCTGGGCCCGCCTTGATGTCTGGTGTCGCACCGGACATGCACTGTAGATTGTCCGGTGCGCCAGCATGGGCGTGCCTGACCTCTGCGCGCGCAGCGCGCGCATTTAATGTGTCGCAGGTAGCCGTTGGCGCCGAAATAGCCGTTGCCCCGCTGTTACACCGGACAGTCCGGTGAATTATAGCGGAGCAGCTGAGATGAATTCCCGAGGCTGGCGAGTTCCGGAGGCCGCTCTTCCTTGGAGCACCGGACATGTCCGGTGTGCACCGGACAGTCCGGTGAATTATAGCGGAGTCGCCTCTGGAATTTCCCAAAGGTGACGAGTTTAAAGTCGGAGTCCTCTGGTGCACCGGACATGTCCGGTGGCACACCGGACAGTCCGGTGCGCTAGACCAGAGGTGCCTTCGGTTGTCCCTTTGCACTTTGGTTGAACCCAATACTTTGTCTTTTTATTGGCTAAGTGTGAACCTTTAGCACCTGTATAACTTATGCACTAGAGTAAACTAGTTAGTCCAAATATTTGTGTTGGGCAATTCAACCACCAAAATTAATTAGGGACTAGGTGTAAGCCTAATTCCCTTTCAATCTCCCCCTTTTTGGTGATTGATGCCAACACAAACCAAAGCAAATATAAAAGTGCATAATTGAACTAGTTTGCATAATGTAAGTGCAAAGGTTGCTTGGAATTGAGCCAATAAATGTTACTTACTAGATGTGCATGGATTGTTTCTTTATTTTTAACATTTTGGACCACGCTTGCACCACATGTTTTGTTTTTGCAAATTCTTTTTGTAAATTCTTTTCAAAGTCCTTTTGCAACATAGTCAAAGGTAGATGAATAAGATTTTTGCAAAGCATTTTCAAGTTTAAAAATTTTCTCCCCTTGTTTCAAATGATTTTCGTTTGACTAAACAAAACTCCCCCTAAATGAGATCCTCCTCTTAGTGTTCAAGAGGGTTTTGATTTATCATTTTTGAAATACTACTTCCTCCCCCTTTAGAACATAATAAGATACCAATTTGAAATTGACCAATTGAAAATCTCCAAATTTTAAAAATTAGGTGGTGGTGCGGTCCTTTTGCTTTGGGCTCATATTTTCTCCCCCTTTGGCATGAATCGCCAAAAACGGAATCATTAGAGCCCAACGAAGTACTTTCTCCTCCTTTGGTCATAAAATAAATGAGTGAAGATTATACCAAAGTTGGAGAGATGCTCGGAGTGACGGCGAAGGATGAGTAGTAGAGTGGAGTGGAAGCCTTTGTCTTCGCCGAAGATTCCAATTCCCTTTCAGTACCCCCATCTAATGACATTCTTAGTCGCGGTAAATTGTTGAATTAGGAAGAAAATGTGTTGCAACACAGTTGTCTATCTTCACACTTTTGTGAATTGATTTAATGGTGTCACTATTTTTTCCCCAATTCATCTATTTGTCTGCTACACAAATTGTGATCTCCCTTTATTTTAATTGTGAGTCAACTATGTCTATCTTCACACTTTTGTGAATTGATTTAAGGGTATCACTATTTTTCCCAATTCATCTATCAGGCTGCTACACAAATTCCTAACCTCTCTTTATTTTAATTGTGAATTGATTTAAGGGTAAGTTGCATTCCTCATCCTTTTTTAACATAATTCTCTCGGTCACCTTGTTGATTTTTCCTGCTACTGTCCTCACATTTTGCTCTATCTTTCACTTCCCATTACGAAGCAAAGCTTTTGCCTGGCTTGATCTATCAAATGAAGCAGCCAAAAATCGTGCTGCTGATTTTTGTTTCCGGCAAGATTGTTCCGACAAGAGCTAAGGTTAGTAGCCGTTTTTTAGTCCATTATCATTATAGTACATCTCAATTTTTTCTGCTCGTGTTAGATTATATCCAACCTATTCTCTTTCCAGGTTAGAGATGAGACGTTGCTTTTGAAATTATCTATTCAGTCCTCATAAAGTCATAAAAGTCCAGCAATGCTAAGTACATGGTAATTGCTAATGGGCAAGAATAATTAGGGTATGTTGTTCAAGTATGTGCCCAGTTGTTGTTGTCCCCCTTTTATCGTTTTGTTTCCTGATTTCGACGATACCATTATCTGGGACGCTCACGAGACTTATATAATATACTATCTTTCTTTGGAATCAATGTGTTGATTAATATTCGCTACATATTTATCATTGTTTATTTTTTATCAATGACAATTCACATGTACAATCTTATATATCTTTTAAGATATGTAAACGTCCACTTTTGGTGATGCTAATAAAAGTATAGAATAACATATAATATTTTTACATATCAATTTATTTTATCACTATTTGTCGGCGTTTCGACCCCGGGGGGTCCCTAGACCGACGAGTAAATTGTCGCTGCGTGCCCCATCCCAGATGGGTCGGCGCGAGACGGAACACAAGGGAGGGAGAACCGCGGCTTCGTGTTGTCCTGCGCCCAGGGTGGATGCGCTTGCAGTAGGGGGTTACAAGCGTCCGCGAGGGAGAGAGAGAGAGCCTGCCCGTCCTCCCGCGCGGCCACCTCTTCGTACGAGGGCCCTGGACCTTCCTTTTATAGATGTAAGGAAAGGGTCTAGGTGTACAATGGGGGGGTGTAGCAATATGCTAACGTGTCCGGCAGAGAGGAGCCAGAGCCCTATGTACATGCCGACGTGGCTGTCGGAGAGGTGCTAGTGTCCTGTGCATGTGATGTCGTGGTCGTCGGAGGAGCGCTTGAGCCCTGTAGAAGCACAACTGTCGGGCTGTTGGGACCTTGCTGACGTCTCCTTGCTTCCGTAGGGGGCTGAGAACCGCCGTCATCATGGGAGCACGCGGGGTGCCATCATTACTTGTTTACCTGGGCGAGCCAGATGGGACGCCGGTCTTGTTCCCCGTAGCCTGAGCTAGCTAGGGGTAGGGTAATGATGTACCCCCTGTGGCGTGGTCGGTCCGAGCCCAAGGTCGGGCGAGGCGGTGACTCCTCTGAGGTCGAGGTTGAGGCCGAGCCCTGGGGTTGGGCGAGGCGGAGACCGTCTTCCGAGGTCGAGGTTGAGCCCGAGCCCTGGGGTCGGGCGAAGCGGAGATCGTCTTCCGAGGTCGAGGCGGGGGCCGAGCCCTAGGGTCGGGCGAGGCGGAGACCGTCTTCCGAGGTCGAGGTTGAGTCCGAACCCTAGGGTCGGGCGAGGCGGAGACCGTCTTCCGAGGTCGAGGCGGGGGCCGAGCCCCGGGGTCAGGCGAGGCGGAGCTTCCTATGGCGCCTGAGGCTGGACTCGGCTGCTGTCAGCCTCACCCTAGCGAGTGGCACAGCAGTCGGAGCAGGGCAGGCGGCCCTGTTTTCCTGTCAGGTAAGTCAGTGGAGGGGCGAAGTGACTGCGGTCACTTCGGCCCTGCCGACTGAGGAACGCGTGTCAGGATAAGGTGTCAGGCGATCCTTGCATTGAATGCTCCTGCGATACGGTCGGTTGGCGAGGCGATCTGGCCAAGGTTGCTTCACTGCGAAACCTGCCCGAGCTGGGCCTCGGGCGAGTCGAAGGTGCGCCCGTTGCTTGGGGAGGCCCTCGGGCGGGGCGTGAATCCACTTGGGTCTACTGTTCCTGCTCGGCGGCGACGACAAGATCTGCGTCGGCGGCGTTGCGTTTCGCTAGCGACTTCTTCTTGCCCTTCTTCTTCGTGCCGCGCTGAGCGGACGCCTCGGGGACGTCTTCCTGCTGACGCCCCTGAGGCTGCTTATCCTTCCGGAAGATGGCCTCGACCGCCTCCTGACCAGAGGCGAACTTGGTGGCGATGTCCATCAGCTCGCTCGCCCTAGTGGGAGTCTTGCGACCCAGCTTGCTCACCAGGTCGCGGCAAGTGGTGCCGGCGAGGAACGCACCGATGACATACGTGCTTCGGAAATCGCCGGATGTAGTCCCGCAGGGATTCTCCTGGCTGCTGGCGGCAGCTTTGGAGACCCCAGGAGTTCCCAGGGCGCACGTATGTGCCCTGGAAGTTTCCGGCGAAGGCTTTGACTAGGTCGTCCCAGTTGGAGATCTACGCAGGAGGCAGATGCTCCAGCCAGGCTCAGGCGGCGTCGGAAAGGGACAGGGGGAGGTTGCGGATGATGAGGTTGTCATCGTCCGTTCCACCCAGCTGGCAGGCCAACCGGTAGTCCGCGAGCCACAGTTCCGGCCTTGTTTCCCCCGAGTACTTGGTGATGGTAGTCGGGGCTCAGAACCGGGTCGGGAACGGCTCCCATCGTATGGCCCGGCTGAAAGCTTGCGGACCGGGTGGTTCGGGCGAGGGGCTCTGATCCTCCCCGCTGTCGTAGCGTCCCCCACGCCTGGGGTGGTAGCCTCGGCGCACCTTCTCGTCGAGGTGGGCTCGACGGTCGCGGCGGTGGTGCTCGTTGCCGAGGCAACACGGGGCTGCAGGCGTTGCGTCCCGCGTGCGCCCGGTGTGGACTGAGGCTTCCCGCATGAATTGGGAAGTCATGGCGCGATGCTCCGGGGGGTACCCTTGCCTTCGGGAGGCAGAGCTTTCGGCCCGTCGGACCGCGGCATCCTCTAGGAGATTCTTGAGTTCTCCCTGGATACGCCGCCCCTCGGAGGTGGATGGCTCTAGCATCGCTCGGAGTAGTATTGCTGCTGCAGCCAGGTTCTGGCCGACCCCACTAGAAGTCGGGGGCAGCCTTGCCCTGGCATCGTCAGCGACGCGGTGCTGGACGTCCTGGGCCAGATGACGCGCTTCTCCGGCTAGTGCTCGGCCTGCCCACTCCTGCCCGATGTTTTGCTGGAGCTGCACAAGTTGTCCTGCTTCCTCGTCGAGCTTGGCCTACATCTCGCGGATTTGCTCGAGCTGTGTGTCCTGACCCCCCACAGGGACCGGGACCACAGCTAGCTCCCGAAGGATGTCAATGCGAGGCGCAGACCTAAGGGATCGTCGTCCTCCGGCATACCAAGGTGGTTGCCTTCGTCGAAACCCCCTAGATCGACGTGGAAACATTCGTGACTTGGGCCACAGTCCTCGTCGTCAAGGCTGTGGCCACCATCGGAGTAATCGGAGAGGCAGTAGTCACATGCGGCCATGAAGTCTCGCATGGCACTGGGGTTACCGAGCCTGGAGAAATCCCAACCAGAGTCGGGCTTGTCATCTTCCTCGGAACCCGGGGGCCCGTAGGTCGAGACGGTCGTCAGTCGGTCCCAGGTTGACCACATATGGTACCCCGGAAGGTTAGGATATGCCTTTATGAAAGCGTCCACCGAAGCGGGGTCGCTTGGTGGGTCGAAGCTGAATCTAAAAGGCACAGGGTGGAAAACGGACGGTACCTCTTGATCGACGGATGGTGACGAAGTCGCGTCGGGGACGGACTGCACCGTTATCTTAGGCACGAGGCTAACGCCCAGCAAGTCCTTCGCGAGCGTGCTGGCGTCATCCGTCCGCTTGGGGTTGGCGTGTTGCGGGGAAACGATGCTCGTCTTCGTCTCAGAAGCGAGGTCAACGCCCGACGTGTCCCCCGCTGGGGCGCCGGCGTCATCGACTCGCTCGACAGCCAACGAGGTGCCGCCTCCTGCTTGTCCATGGTTGCCCCGCCTCCTCCTCCTGCGGCGGGGAAGGTGACAGGACAGGCCCGGATGCTGCTCTTCCGCCATGGGGGGAAAACGTCGTTGATTCCGCCGCCGTCGGGCGGGCTGACGGCCGTCGTTGTCGTTGTCGCGCGGCGGAGGAAGGAGTACCATGTCGTAGCTGCTGTCGAGGGACATGAACTCGAGACTCCCGAAACGGAGCAGCGTCCCAGGCTGGAGAGGTTGCTGGAGACTACCCATCTGGAGCTTGACGGGAAGCTGTTCGTCAACACGCAGCAGGCCCCTACCTGGCGCGCCAACTGTCGGCGTTTCGACCCCGGGGGGTCCCTGGACCGACGAGTAAATTGTCGCTGCATGCCCCTGCCCAGATGGGTCGGCGCGAGACGAAACACAAGGGGGGGGGGGGAGAACCGCGGCTTCGTGTTGTCCTACGCCCAGGGTGGATGCGCTTGCAGTAGGGGGTTACAAGCGTCCGCGAGGGAGAGAGAGAGAGAGAGAGCCTGCCCGTCAGCCCGTCCTCCCTCGCGGCCACCTCCTCGTACGAGGGCCCTGGACCTTCCTTTTATAGATGTAAGGAGAGGGTCCAGGTGTACAATGGGGGGTGTAGCAATATGCTAACGTGTCCGGCAGAGAGGAGCCAGAGCCCTATGTACATGCCGACGTGGCTGTCGGAGAGGTGCTAGTGCCCTGTGCATGTGATGTCATGGCCGTCGGAGGAGCGCTTGAGCCCTGTAGAAGCACAGCTGTCGGGGCTGTCGGGACCTTGCTGACGTCTCCTTGCTTCCGTAGGGGGCTGAGAACCGCCGTCGTCATGGGAGCACGCGGGGTGCCATCATTACTTGTTTACCCGGGCGAGCCAGATGGGACGCCGGTCTTGTTCCCCGTAGCCTGAGCTAGCTAGGGGTAGGGTAATGATGTACCCCCCTGTGGCGTGGTTGGTCCGAGCCCAAGGTCGGGCGAGGCGGTGACTCCTCTGAGGTCGAGGTTGAGGCCGAGCCCTAGGGTCGGGCGAGGCGGAGACCGTCTTCCGAGGTCGAGGTTGAGGCCGAGCCCTGGGGTCGGGCGAGGCGGAGATCGTCTTCCGAGGTCGAGGCGGGGGCCGAGCCCTAGGGTCAGGCGAGGCGGAGACCGTCTTCCGAGGTCGAGGTCGAGGCGGGGGCCGAGCCCCGGGGTCGGGCGAGGCGGAGCTTCCTATGGCACCTGAGGCTGGACTCGGCTGCTGTCAGCCTCAGCCTGGCGGGTGGCACAGCAGTCGGAGCAGGGCAGGCGACACTGTTTTCCTATCAGGTCAGTTAGTGGAGGGGCGAAGTGACTGCGGTCACTTCGGCCCTGCCGACTGAGGAACGCGCGTCCGGATAAGGTGTCAGGCGATCCTTGCATTGAATGCTCCTGCGATACGGTCGGTTGGCGAGGCGATCTGGCCAAGGTTGCTTCACTGCGAAACCTGCCCGAGCTGGGCCTCGGGCGAGTCGAAGGTGCACCTGTTGCTTGGGGAGGCCCTCGGGCGAGGCGTGAATCCACCTGGGTCTACTGTTCCTGCCCGAGGCTGGGCTCAGGGCGAGGCGAGATCGTGTCCCTTGAGTGGACGGAGCCTTGACCTGAATTGCGCCCATCAGGCTTTTGCAGCTTGTGCTGATGGTGATTACCAGCCGAGTTTAGGAGTCTTGGGGGTACCCCTAATTATGGTCGCCGACACTATTTGAATTGCGCACAAATTTCATGTCATTAGTGTCAATTTGTGAGATATGGGGTTGATGATATATATGTTGTTCGTTCTCATGTAATTATTGTGCATTAATATTTATCGAATAATTTATACGCCGTCGCAACGCACGGGCACATACCTATATATGTTTAATTCTTGGACGAAGAGAGATTGAACGAGCCCATCAGCAAACGATCGAGGACGGAATAGTAGTCCCTGAGATGAACATTTGTCTCAAATTCTAGACATTCATATACTACACAAACAAACGAAGCGATGGCTACGATACCTCTTTAACTATATATGTTTAAATGGACGGACCGGGCTAACATTACCTGAGCACGACTATGCCTGATACGAATTGCGTGTCAGTCCAGTCCGGCCTGATCAAATTAAGGACCATAAATATGAGTTATATGGGCCGTGTCGTGATTGTAGCCCATAAGAGAACTAGAACAAGACAACACGATTAAGGTAATATGATTCCTTCTCCTTCTGATATACCAAGTGATAACGTAAGTAAATTACAAGGAGAAGGTTAAGATAGATACAAATATTTTACGAGGATCCATAGAAATGCAACAATACATGAATAGTGATTCATATTTCTTATATTTTTTACCATTCACATGAGTTTACAAAGATACCTTCGGATACTTAAAGGTGATACAAGAATGTCTTGGATTCAAGAGCTTCGGATGCAGAGCAATTCAACAATATTTCAGTCAATTGCTCGGGGCCCCTATACATGGACATTGTACTACTATTTATAGAGACGACATGACGTACACCTTCGTATAAAATTACATTTATATTCCCAAATCATATACATATGATCTATAAAGACTGATGAGGGTGTAGTTGTCTTTTCCTCATGGAAGCGTGTTGCGCACGTCGCTTGGGCTTCCCTTTGTCCTCTGGGTTATGTGCTTCGGATTTCGGGCGCTTCATCACGCTTCGTCCAAGTTGTAATGCCGAAGCTGCCACCTTCTTCTTATACACTACGGATGCTTTCATGACGAAGATTAATTTATTACTCCTGAAACAAACCCAAAGATGGCTATGATTTTATTATTTTGAGGGCCTTCGCACAAGTAGACCCTCAACAAGCCCGGTGGGCTTAACCAGGCCATGTCGCCTATGGGCTCGATAGACACATTGTCACTGTATATATAAGTAGACAAAAATCTCAAACATTTCATATGAAGATCACAAGAGTCGAAAAGCAAGATCAAGTAGTGAAAACTTATTCAACTCAATAATTATTGGAGTTTTTAGTGCAATGCTGCCTCATTAAAAACCTTACTAGATAAAATCCCACACCTCATGAGAAGATCCTAGCAAGAATAAGAGTACATCCAACTCCCAAATGTTCAAGTGTCAATAGACTCATGAAGTTCATTACATCAATAGTTTAGTAAACATATGAGTAAACAACCCCCTTTTCAAGCTCTTCCAGCTCATGTTGCCCCTTCTTTCTCCTTGTCCTTGTTCTTGCTACTCACTTCAACACCAAGGTACATGTTCTCAAAGGTTGATTGAAGCTTCCCGGTCTCTAGTGTTTTGCATATGCTTGTCTATAAGCTCCCAATCCTTGATGTAGCATAAGACATCAACCATATCTGTTGTAAGCGTTGTTGTTGCTCCTCGAGCAACCTGGCAATAAGACTAAAGGTATATTATGAAGATATGGTGAAATAAGGAACAATCAAAACATCTTTAGCAAGGAGAGAAAGGACATCATAAGTGAGCTTATGCCTCTGCCACCAATTAAGAATGAAGTCTACTCCAAGTTAGGTGACAATATCACTGTCTAGGTATGAAGAGAGCTCAGAGATGGATGCGATAGTAGATACAACAGGAGCAGGACTACCTGGTCCCCTTCAAAGAGGAGAAGCTAGAGACCCACCACAATATCATCATCACCATAAATGTCATCCCATGCCTCTTTAGCCTTACCCTCACCTCCACTTGTTGGTACATGTTGTCCACACAAGAGTGCTTCACCAAACTTGGATTCATGCAACTAAAATGTCTTTATTAACTTAGTACAAACAAATTATGGAAATCTAGAGTAATCATTACTAGTTAGACTAGTCAATTACATAAAAAGTTTATGAAACCCCCTCATCTTAGCTCTATGATCCAAAATGAAAGAAAATACATATACAATGGGTATATTCCTCGAGTATTATAGAAAATTAGTTCTCATAGGAATATAACATGTTTTAGGAGTGGATCATTCTCAAAAGCATTTAGATGTCTACACATTTTCAATATATGATGCATCATTAATGGAGATGTGGGGTAGTAAACACTAGACCGTGCAATAGTTGAATCATAGAACAGTTCAAGAAAAGATAACAACTTATCAATAATATACCAATGATCTTTAGTTAATAAAGGAGAACCATCTAATCTCAAAGGATGGTTGCTTTAGATAAAGATAGAAAATGTGTTTTTATAAGGAAGAATATGTTTAAGGATCAAGTAGAATTCCATCTAACATCGATGTCAACACCAAACTTGCGAGGGCGAACACCTTGACTCAAACAAACCATCTTGTATGTTGGTTTGAAGCATTGACGAATGTAATAGTAGTTCTAAACTCATTAAGATAAGTCTTCAAGTGCTTCAAACCAAATTTAACTCAAAATTAATAGTGTGGCAAGCACATCGTTGATGAAAAATACTAGTTAAATTTTATTCTTCATCATCTATATTAACATGATCAATAGATGCAAAGTCAAGGTAATTAGAGAAAATAGGTTTAAGGAGAGAGTAATTATGTTTGACGAAGCATTGTCCAGGGTGATAGCAAAAAATTATTTGTTATGTCATAATCATCTACTACCATGCAACATGTTTAGCAATATTGAAACCAGTATGTGCGTCTTCAATAGGCCTTAAACCAAGTAGCCTTTTTTTCCAAACCTCAATCATAATTCACATAATGAGCAACAATACTAATGCAATCCTCTTTGTCCCTACCAGACCAAATATCATAAGTAAGTGTCATAGATGAAACAAAGAATTTCAAAGTTTCAATTAGACTTTCCATTTGGCCACTGTAATGTTTAGTTAAGTCTCTAGTCATTGTTTGCATAGGGGACTTAATAAATCTAGGATTATGCAAATGAGTGATATACTCTTGAAAAGCATCAGACTCACCAAAGCATAGAGGCAGATCCTCCCAGCTATCAAGTGACATAGCTCAATTCGTACAATTGAAGCAGAATAATCCCATTGTTGCATAGAACCATTGGGTTTGTACTTAAGTATTGACTGAACAATGCCCGCTTGATCAAGTTCGATCTTAGAATTACAATATTCTTGGTGCTAGAGCAAGTGTTCGTTACTAGAGCAAGATCTAGTAGACAAGCTTGCAGTGTTTGTAGATAGAAGAGATCTTTACCTAGAATTTTCATCTGTCTTGTCATCAGTAGCCGACGAAAGTTAGTTAATTTCCATCGGTCATACCTGAGGCCGACGAAAATTAGCTAACTTCCATCAGCTACTTTTCTATTGGAAAAAGAAATACAAAAAAATTCCTCGCTTGTACATGCACTTTCATTGGTAGTACTTCGTAAGCTATTTTTGTAGCAAGATTGTAAGTTCTATTGATAGAAGGTACTCTCTATGTTCTAAATTACAAGATATATTGGCTTTTTAGACAGTCAAAATGTCTTGTAATTTTAGAATAAGGAAGTACTTGGTAACAAATTTGTTTTTTATGAAATATATTACATATATAAATGTTTGCATATCCTTCGTTATGGTCCTACTTGTTGACAAAAAAACTATCCAGAGTACACAATAGACTCCATCATCATGTTGTTAGTTATAGTCAAGATAGTCAAAAGGCATATTTGGATCATCTTATTCGAAGTTCGGATATGAAATCCATTTTTCGAGAGGCTTCAAAGTCTAGATATAAAATCCGTTTTTGAGAGGATGGTCCATCACAAACTAGTCTAGCCGGCCGGTTCACATGCCAATTTACCAAATTTCTCAAATGTTTGCATATCTATTCTATTTTTATAATCTTGTACAATACATGCATGTTAATTTGTAGCACCTATTTTCCTATCTACCATACCATTGCGTCGAAGCGAAACTGTCGAGCGCCGTACCAAAGAATGAATCTTCATAGGATCCTAACATATGTCTAACTGCGTGAACGAAGTTTCTCTAAATTAAAGTTATTAAATTCATATTTGTGTTCTACTGTGACATAACAAAGACGTATTGTTTAGCCACAATAGCACTCAAGAGTGAAGCTTTGGACAAGATTGAATATAAGCATATTGTAGAATATTTTTATTTAAAACCCTACCAAAAGAATGATGTTATTCAAATAAAATAGATATATTTCTTTATATATTATATTACATTATATATTATTGCAAGTTCTAGATTATTATTAATTATTTTTAATAAAACAATATAGATGCTATAGATTTAGCATATCACCTCAATTTTTTTCCGGCCCGACAGCGTGTTCGCTGGTGCAGTTCACCCTCCACAGTTTTCAGTCCGCATAAGGCGCAGACGGTGGCGCATTGCGTGTTGCAACGAAACGCGCGATCCTAAGAGGGGTAGTAGTATATTTGGCTAAGGCAAAGCCTTTCCCTGGCGGCTGGGCACACACATGGCCCAACAAAAAATTAGTTTTATATCCAATTATTTATTTCAACGAAATACACCGTCATATGACCCTATCTTGCATATTAGTTTTTCCCATAATTGTATCAATATTTCCTTTATCGCCACTAAGATAAGATTGTGGGTTCAAGTCACAAGTCATGCACTTTTTTTTCTTCTATGTTTACTATAACAAATCGTGTCAACACAATATAATACCTATTTGTCACCCAATGCAACAAGCTCTTCTTTCAATAATTTTGAATCATGTTAATACAGTAATATTGTTAAATGTTTTTAATCCACATCAAAATATGAGAAATCACATGATTAATCTACCTCTTTCTAATGACATTCACTTAATTCATATTCTAAATTTTGATTTAAACTATTTTTTTATTTTTTATTAGGTTCTATCTCTGGATCTGAAGTAATTGATGAAGAAGAATAAAGATATTGCTTTACAATAACATTTTTATATGTTATTTATCTTTACCATGCGTCTTTATGTAACTTTTGAACTACGTTTTTTAGACGTGCTTTTGTCACCGGTCGGTCCAAGGCTTTAGCAAATCTTGATTCCACAACTGTCCACTGCCAATTCTTGGCAATAAATCCTTTATTGATGCAACACCACCGCCTTACAATTTCATTGCAACACATCAACCTTTTTATAATAATCCTTCCAATAATAATATGGTGAGCTCATCTCAACCACCTACTGTTCCATTGCAATAACATCAGCATACTGCACCAAAAATTAAGATTGTTTGTCGTGCATGACTTGACCATCTCAGTGCGCACGACGCCACTTATCATTTGACCTCTCCATCATGAATTTGCATCAACATGTAAGATGTAACCTATGAAATATACTATGATATTGTACATTGGTCTGACTACTATCTGTATTCCACTCAACTGTCTATATATATACTCTGTATTCCACTTCAAACGACTCAATAACCACAGTATATATAACCACAATAAATGCCTTCATTATTTACAGAAGTTTCTATTAGTATATATGGTGTCACTAATAACTTCTATTCCCTCGTTGCAGAAATGGATCATTGAGAACATATGAAGGCCGATAAAATGGAAAAAGAAAACTTATTTGAAAAAAAATCATATGTAGAAATTTCTTACTGTCATATTTCATGTTATCTCTGATGTCTTAATTCATATACGGTGCAGAGAAATCAAATTGCAAGTCACACATCTTACCACTCATGCATGGCTCAGTGTCAGTGAGGTTCACATCATCTTATATATAAAAAAGTTAACATACTATAGATATACCATGGGCGGGCTAACGTATTGGGCTTTTTGCTTGTATAAAAGAATATAAACAGGCCGAGGTCAGGTTCGCTTCTGGGCCGTGTTAGGGGATGTGTGTCAGCTATGTCACACAGTGACACAGCCATTCAGCAGCCGGAGTCGTTTGTGGGGACTCGATATTTGTGTGTCTGAAATCCAAACGCCGCTGCACTCCATACTGGTCAATCCATCTATCTATCTATAGATTAAATGTGAAACGGAGTTACGCAGCCAAGCAAAAAGCTCCGCTCTGTATATTTTGCCAAGGTGATGAGCAATTGGTATATGATAACTGACTGATATATAGTCGTCCATCATGTTCATTCAATCTCATCCCATTTTGCTTAGTTTTGATAGTGAAAGTGGATTGAGACGACTCAGCAAGCAATGGTTCACTATCAGAATCTGGCTCTTTACCGAGTGTCAAACAAGTTGTCGAGTGTTTTTTTCGGACACTTGACAAAAAAGTTCATTGCCGAGTGTCTAACAAAAAAAAACAACCGGTAAAAAAAACTCGGCAAAGGATAACTAGATAGAAGAAAACAGTGCATGATGACTAAAAACAAACGGTAACTAGAGGAGACATCTTACTTTATCTGAATGGAGAAATTAGTTTCTTTCGCGGAAAACTTGAAATTTGCAAATTTGAAGCATTTAGTTCTGCCTACATATACGGTGTGCCTACCTGTACGTGCAAATGATTAACACATACGCCATATATATATACACGAAATATGTACTAATTAATAAGCTGACAGAGAATGTAGCTATAGGATGCATGCATGTGCTATGAGGAGCTGTTTGAAAGAAACGAAAAGAAAAACGAAACTGGCCAAAAGTTAGAGTTGCACCGAGTTCTGAACTTCTGATGCGTGGCTGCTGTGTAGTACGTACGTGATCCAGATCTAACGCTTGCTTCATCACAAGAGCTCCCCAGGTGTGTGTAGTATGCAACTTTCTTTGCATCAAGAAGCTAAGAGAAGAAGAGAGAGGGTACAGCCTTCATCATCACTGGACACTAATAACAGGTAGTAACAGCAAATATAAGAGACTGTTGATATCTGAGTGTGTACATGGCAACAAGGCTGTACTCTCTCTCTTCTCCCTTTAGCCTTGATGAAATATCATAGTTTCTCCCTCTCCCTCTCTCTATCTGTTACCGACAGCACTCCATGTACATTTTCCCTCTCTATCTCTCTCTCTCTCTCTCTCCTCTTCGATCTATCAGCTCCAGTGCTAGCTCCTACTACCACTGGGGACTTGTGTCGCTCCTGGATCGCCCCCCTCCCTCCTCTTTATATAGATGCTCGACTGCACATGACCATTAGCAAAGGACAGAGACAATAATTCACCTGGGGGGTGTGCAAGTTGAACCTTCCGGCGGCAGTGGTGATAACGTAGGCCATCCCAGCCTGATGTGTTGTCACACAGCCACCCAAAATGGTTGGCTTGTCAAGGTACTATAGTTTATGCTTAAAATTTAGAGACAGATCCATGCATGTGCATCTAGAGCCACACTTTAATTTTTGACCATGCATGCCTTGGAACCCTAAAAAGTATGGAACAATGAATTACTTTCCCGTCTCTCCTCTCAGTTGAGTATAGTTGGAAAAAGGAGTCCACAGTTAAAAACCGGTCACTGATGGTATATAATAAAAAAATATACTGCTGTATATTAGACTAAGTTATTATGAGGAGACGACAGTTACAAATTATGATACACTATAGATATATTATTTGCCCCTGGATAATCATCATAATATTATTATGAGGAGACGACTGACTACTAGCTAGAGCTAGCTGGGTGTCGGCGAAGTTCAGTGCATGAGCCCGTCCCAGGGCGCCTGCTGATCGAGCGAGGGCATCAGATCAACTTGCACTGGCGTTGCATATGATGATCTGATCGGTCTCGAGCCCGCAGCAGCTGGCCGGGCCCCCGTGTACGTTCCCCACTACCCAGTAGTGTGGATATATATATGGCCTGCAAGTGGCCGCAGTTATATACTACAATATATCAACTCCGATCCACTGTATGTGTTCACTTCCTGTCTGCTGCCTCTTTCTCTCTCCCAAAAGAAATACAGATATGGGGACCAAACGTACAGTGAAATTATCTATATACCTCTGATAAAGTTGTTTCAACGTGTAACGATTACACTTTAGAAATTAAGAAGCAATGTACACTATTACATAGAAGCTCTATACATGTGGTTGTAAATATATTTGCACTAGCGGTTCTAAAAAGATTGTCAACTACAAAGTTTTATAACTTTTGAAGTTATACAACTTTTATTTTGGTATTTTTCTTATCCGAAGTCGTTTGCAAAATTTGCATTTTAAATTTTACAAATTTAGATGCAATTTTTGAGAGCCGAAATGATTTCAAATAAAAAAGTTGTCAACTACAAAGTTTCATAACTTTTAGTGATCTACAACTTTTATGTTGGTTGTTTTTTCATATGAGGTCATTTTAAAAACTCAAAAAAATTAGGGTAGAGTGATTTGTAGTGGCGATTTCTTAAGAAAACCGCATGTAGAAATCATGGATTTCTAGTGGTAGTTTTCTTAGACTGTCGTCAATAGACCGTGAAAAATAGGGGACACAGACTGTAGATGATATTGTTTGACACTGTTTGCAGAGAAAAGTTTTAAATAGGGGATAAGATAAGAGATCCGCTAGAGATAGCCTTAAAAAACCGTCACTAGAAATATCACTGACGCTTGATAACCGAAACCGCCAGTAAATTAAACCCATTACAGGCTTAGAGCTCTTCTCTACGCATGAAAAAGGCTACTAGAGTTAGTTAGACTATAGCTAGACCACTACGAGAAAACATGAAACAAGTATCGGTTGAGAACTAACTACAATACTAGATTTCCAATCGGTACTACACAATCTTGACTAAAGACATCGATCTTTAGTCCCGATTGCATGAGTTGGTACTAAAAGTGATGGTTCTTATTTAAAACTGGTATAAATTAAGCTCCCTCTTTAGTACCGGTCGTTGGCTAAAATTAAACCGCTACTAAATAAGGGTGACTTTTAGTACTAGCTCTTGACATGCACTAAAGTGAATTTTTATTTTCTACATATACAAATTTAATTAATATGTGCACATATAAACATATACAAGAAGTTCTTTTTAATGGACTAAACTAAAGAGATTTCGTCCTTTTTCTGTGCACATAAAAATGTACAGGGAGTTCTTTTTTTCTTCTTAAAGTCAAGATATTTACTAAATTCAAAACGAGTATTACGTGTTTTTCTGTATAAATAGACAAGAATATTTTTTCGTCTCGATTTCTTATTTGACCCTTATTTTTCATATCAGTTCCTTCTTTGCCTTTGTCATTCTTCGGCTCTAGTTCCTTTTTCGGGCAGCTCTTTTTTCATCTTTGGCCATGGGTCTCTGGCTAAGGATGAAGATGTTCTTATCTGACAACTAACCCTTAGTGCAGGAAATAAAAAAATATATTTAACTAAGGACTAGTTGATAGTTGAAAGTATTTTTATTTCCTACCTAAGAACTAGTTCATGATCCAAGTTCTTCTCCATTTCAAGGAGATCAATGTTAGCACAATTCCTATGAATGAAAAACATATTAAACAGAAAAAATTAGAGTTTAAAATAAATGATGTAAGCATTATGGACAACAAACAAAAAAGAAAAACATGAACAAACATCATTTTACTGGTGTATGAAAAATACAAACTTTATAGCAAAGATACATAAGAATAATGCATAAGAGTTTCTAATGTGCTCACCAGGGGGACGAGACATCACTGTTGCTTGTGATGTCTCCTCATGACTCAGACTGATCACGAATGAAAAAGGCTTGAAAAAGACTGGGTTTATAGGGAAAACTTTAGTACCGGTTCTAACTAAGAACCGTAGTAAGGATGTGCTAGATAGAAGAGTTGAAAGTTCTGACAAGAAGCGGAATATCTTTAGTGCCGATTCCATCAAAGAACTGGTACTAAACCCTTCACTCTTAGTACCGGTTCTTTTTAAACACCGTTGCTAAGTAATTTGGACATGAACCCTAAACTTCTAGCGGGAATGTAAAATAGCCTTTTAGTATCGGTTCTTTGTAAGAATCGGTATTAAAGATATCTTTGCACTTTAGTATCAGTTGGTGTGTCTTCAATCGGTACTAAAGACTTGATATTATTAGTATCGGTTTGGGACACCAACCGGTACTAATATTTTTCGCGTGGACTCAACATTTAAAAGTGCTACTGATGCTTGTATCTGTACCGATTTTTAAAACAACCGAAACAAATATTGATGGAGGAAACCTCATTCTCTAGTATAGTGGACATATATTTATTCAGAGACAAATTTTGAATTCTGTAAAGGCCCATTTATTTCGTTGGAATTGAATTCCATTTTAATAATTATAATTTAGACAAAACTAATTAAGTTTATATATTTATATATGTAATATATTTGTATATTATCCTAAATCATATGAGAGAGATAGTTATATACTATATTTATGTTATAGAGGCGCAAGTAGAAGAATGTGCTATAAGTTATACATCAGAAAAATAGCATGTAAATCTATACAATCAATTTCCATCTCTCACCTCATGAATTTGAGGTAGGCTTATATGATAACTTTAGAAAATGCTGGAATATCATATTAAAAAAATAACCTATTCTATTAGTAAGATTTCAATTTCTCGAAATAAAAGGAAACAAACAGAACCTAAGCGTGGGACAAAGAAAAAAGAGAGCGTAAGGTGCATGCACTACAGTTGTACGCACAGCACAGCACTGCACATGGTCGATTGAGCACGCAGTACTGGTGATGGACAGGAGGTCTATGGGCTAGCCTTGGCGCCACGCCCATAGAACGAATGCATGGCTATATTTCATGCACTACAGCAAGGCCCTCTTCGCCTTCGCCATGTGCAGCTGGGGCCTGCTACGTAGTACAGTGCATGGCAGCGGCGGTGCTTTTCTCGTGCTTTTGTGCGTCAATTCTCGCGCTGTGTGTCCTGCAGCTGATTGCTCTCCTGTTGCATTGTCTTGTGTACTGTGTACAAGTTAAAGTAGAAAAACAGGGTGTGCATTATTCCATGTGAATCCAAGAATGTCTTGTGTGTACGCGCGCGCGCGCGCCCCGCCTTTCAAGTTTGGCAAGATATGTCATACGTACAAAAGTAGGGGCCAAATCTAAGAGCAACAGGGTCGAAATCGGGAAAGGTAGGTAGATATATAGGCTGCCGGCTGGTTGTCACACACACTACGCTAGCTGGTGTGTGGCCACTATATATGTTTTTCGTCTGCTCTTTTTTTTTTATAATTCATATAAATAATCAGCGAACACATGCACGTGTTGCAATGGCAGCTAGCTAGGAAAAAAAACTATCAGAAAGTCTTTACTATATTAAAGCACCAGTTTCTTTCAACGGTCTTTCCGTGTTATCTATTTATAAATAATCTCTCACATCTAATTCAAATTAACCTGTTGCACGCAACCAAACTACACGTCCCAAACCACACCTTCGCATATAGATGGTCAAACGGCGGCCCAGTACGGGCCCATTAGGCCCGACACACGCGGGCCATAGCTCCGGCCTAGGAATGACATGCCGGCCTGTTGACCGTGTCGGGCTGGCCCATTAGCCCGTCGACCCATTTGGTTAAATCAGTGTAAAATGTTAAAAAGCGAGACGAAAGGTGGGGTTCAAACCCACGCCCTGATGGAAGAAGGGCGGGAGACACTGAGTGAAGCCGTCTAACCAGTAGTACATTATGCTCAGGTGTTTTTAATATTTAATATAAATTGTACATATGTATATACGATTTTTTTGTAAAATAAAAAATATAATCGTGTCGGGCCGAGGCTACGGCCCAAGCACGACACGATGCTCGTGCCGGGCTGGCCTAGGCACTATTAAATGCGTCGTGCCTCGGGCCGGCTCGCCAGACACGGTCCATTTGGTCATTCATACCTCTGCACGATAATGATGGCCCTCGACTCGATCAGTTGTCGCCACCTTGTTCGCCATCCTGCTTCTTTTCTCTCTTCTCACATGCCTCCACCTCCATGCCACCCCATTCTCGGCAGAGGGCGTGGGAGTAGGCGCCTCCTCCCCGTATTCATCCGACACCAGCCCCAACACCGACCCGCGCAGTGGCTATTGCACGTCCACGAGGACGTTTCCCAGATGCGTGCACCATCATTTTCGCCGTCGTCATTCGTCCCGTTTGTCTTCCCGACCTTCGCCCTATTCTTCCTCCCCAACCTACTGCCCCCACCCATGATTGCAGCCACGAGCCGACCGACGCTCGTCGACGCGGGTACGGGGCGAGTCAATCTTGCTCCTGGACTTTCTCCGATCCGTTCGTGCCACCGAGGAGGACACGATGGCGCCTGCCACACTTAGATTATATTGACAATGATGAGTCCAGGTCTGAGATATTGGACAACCAAGGCCCGTAGCGTGGTAGTAGTCGGCATGAGCTACGGAGTTGGTAGTGGTGTTGTCACTACCGGAATCACGTTCTTTATCGAGTGTCTAAGACACTCGGAGTGTCTAAGACACTCGACAAATGCCATTTTACACTCAGCAAAGAATACTCAGCAAAAATTTTATCGGCAAAAGGGTTCTTTGCTGAGTACTTTTTTCGGGCACTTGGCAAAGACTTTGTCGAGTGTCGAAAAGCACTCGACAAATTAAGAATTGAAAAAAATCCAAAAAACTGCAAAACATTTTTTAAATTATAGGAACAACTCTCCAACCACTACCTATTACCATAACCATCGCCCTATCATTTTTCACTATTATTTTAATTTAAATCAAATTTACATGTTTTGTGAGTGGCACTACTGGAATCAATAGCTTTACCGAGTGCCTGAAGCACTCGGCGAAACCTTAAAAACACTCGGCAAAGCCTTTGCCGAGTGTAACACTCGGCAAAGAAGGCTCGGCAAACAGTGCATCGGCAAAGCCTCCTTTGCCGAGTGCTTTTTGTCGGGCACTCGGCAAAACTCTTTGCCGAGTGCCAGAGAGCACTCGGCAAAGAAAAGTGGCCGTTACGGCGCCGGGTGACGGAGACGGTAGCTTTGCCGAGTGTCTCTTGTGACACTCGGCAAAGAAGTCTGCTTTGCCGAGTGCCTTCCAGGCAGCACTCGGTAAAGAATACTTCTTTGCCGAGTGTCACAAGAGACACTCGGCAAAGAAACCGCCAGGGAGGGTCCCCATCAGGTTCTTTGCCGAGTGTCTTAAGTAACACTCGGCAAAGAACCTAAGCCGGTGTCCAGGTCTGTGCTCTTTGCCGAGTGTTATGACCCAGACACTCGGCAAAGAGCCTCTTTGCCGAGTGTAACACTCGGCAAAATGACCAGTATATACCTTTTTTATTTGTTTTTTGTATTCCATCCACACAAACAGAAGATATCACATATATATCATATATATACATCACAGATATCATCACAGACATAAATAGCCAACACAAACATAAATATCCATCACAAACATAAGTGTTCAACACACGTATTAAACACAAACATAAGTCTCAAACATCGCAAGCTCTCACATAAGTATCAAACACAGACATAAGTATTATACATAAGTTTTGAAGTCTAAAACAATGAAAACACAACACTCATGGAGGTGGGCGGTTTGACCGGGGCTGCGTTGGGCTGAACCCTTCCAGAGGGTTGTTGGATGCCGCCCCAGATTGGCCCTGCACAGAGAAGAGATTGCATGTGTTATACCAGATGCATTACAAACATGTAACTACAATTTTGATACTCACAGGAGTGTGGAAGAGAGTAGGGTCAACTGGGGGGAACAATGGAGGTGGTGGAGCGATGCCGTGTGCGGCGCCAAGGCTCTGCATGTACTGGAACATATCCTCCATCCTCTGATCAGCCGCCGCCCGCTCCGCCATTATCCTCGCCTCCATCTCTTGACGTTCCCTCCTCTCTTCTTCTAGTTGGGTCTATAATATTACAAGCCAACGTTATAGTAACTCAAAGAGAAGGTATATAACTCAAGAAAGGACGAGTTACATAAGCACTAACCTCGAGTTGCTGTATGCGATGCTGTGAGCTGTCGTGCCGAGGTCGTATGGCTGGACTCGAACCCGTGCTCCTTGCTCTCACCTGAGACAGAGTGGGAGTGGAGGACGAGTCGATTGCCCCATCGGCAATCCAGTACCGCCCATGTCTCTTGCCTCCTCCGACCCTCATCAGCACATCGGGGTCGATTGGCTCGGTGCTCGGATCATAGTCTGGGCCATGGACCTCCTGCGCCATGGCGGTGTAGTCATGGAGGCGGCTGTAGACGGCGGGGTTGGTGTAGGCCTCGGGCCCGTCATCCGGGTTGTAGGTGACGTCGGACGTCGCCTTACCCTTATGGGCCATAGCATAGGCCGAGAAGGTGGAGCAAGGCCTGCCACCATGTGATGCGGACTGCAACGAAAACCAACGAGATAGTTAGAAATAATATCTAACTTAGTGCTATATATCTAAATAAAAATGGTGGCTGTGATATCCTGGCCCCTGGGATGGGATGTCCTGGCCCAAGGCTTAATAGAATTAATAGTGTAATCATACCAACAAGGTGCATCTTCTTTTTCGGAAGCCTATCTCGAAAGAACCTCCAAGTTAAGCGTGCTTGGCTTGGAGCAATTTGGGATGGGTGACCGACCGGGAAGTTTTCTCGGGTGCGCATGAGTGAGGACAAAGTGCGCACAAAAGACTCGTGTTGGTCTGTGGGGACAATATATGATCCTAGAGAGCTGCCAGGAGTAAGTACCGTCGGTCCAGGGATTGGACGGGGTGTTACAAGTGGTATCAGAGCCGACTCTCGCGGTTTCACGGGCGTGTGTGGGCTAGGGGGTTCGGGTATATGGCGCATGGCGCATGTGGGCCCGGAGTGGTCACATGGCATGGCATATGACGACACTAGACATACAGACGTGGCCAAGAGGGGAGGTTCCTGGATTGGGGTTGACCGCCGAGGACGTCGGTCTTCTAAGGGGGGTGGATTGTGATATCCTGGCCCCTGGGATGGGATGTCCTGGCCCAAGGCTTAATAGAATTAATAGTGTAATCATACCAACAAGGTGCATCTTCTTTTTCGGAAGCCTATCTCGAAAGAACCTCCAAGTTAAGCGTGCTTGGCTTGGAGCAATTTGGGATGGGTGACCGACCGGAAAGTTTTCTCGGGTGCGCATGAGTGAGGACAAAGTGCGCACAAAAGACTCGTGTTGGTCTGTGGGGACAATATATGATCCTAGAGAGCTGCCAGGAGTAAGTACCGTCGGTCCAGGGATTGGACGGGGTGTTATAGTGGCGTACCCATGCTTCGGCATATTGGCCCAGGCTCCGGCTGCCTTGGTGGTGGGAGGGGCCTTGCATCATCAAACGCCGTTCCCGGCTAGCTGTGTGCGCCTCGTCCCACTCAGCCGAACACCACCTATCCACCATCTGCTCCCAACACAGAGGATGTGCGGCACACCAATGTGGAATCACCTACAAAGTAAACACATAAAGTGCATATCAGAAGATAAAATAAAATTCATGCATGGAGTACTGGTACCAAACATGCATGACTTTACCTGCAGGTATTGCTCCCTGGTCAACGACATGGTTCGAGCTTGAGGTTTGGTCGCCTTCTCCCCAAGGACGGAGCCGTGGTAGGTGATGATGGCCTGGATGCGGGCCTCATAGTGCATGTCCACGACGAGCTTCTTACAGCTCGTGGTGGCCACCACATCCGCCCTAGCCTCGTATCCAGCATCGCATCTGAAGAAATCCTGCATACAAAAACGATGTATCCATACATTATTCCAAGAATTTGCAACGAATGTGACATATTTTACATTATACTAAGACTTACCCACAGCTCTTGCTTCACCCGCTCCGCCTTGTTATTGAATTCCCTGCCGTCCCGATCTACTGCATCGGGGGCGACGGCGTAGTGGTCGAAGGTGAAGGCTGGGCCCGTCACTCCGGCGTACTCCACAAGTCCAGGGAAGTGTTCCCTGCACAGCAGGCCGAGGATGTTATTGGGGGGGCGACGATGACCCCCAGCATAATCCAAAACCGTCCAAGACCTGTCCAAGTGATAAATAAAAAGTATTAGTTTATATTATGATTTTGAACGCATAATATGAACAAGAATGAAGAACATAAAGTTACATACCTCTCCCCTTCCGGACGAATCAGCGGTCGTCTGTCCCGAAGTATGGGACGCGGCAGGAGACTCACGGGGCCTCGCAGGTAGATGCTCCTCGAACTAGAGCCGCCTAAACCTGAGGTGTCCTGCTGCTGGTCGTCGTCGTCCTGCTGCTGGTTGTCGTCGTCCTGAGGCGCCGCCTGCTGCTGCGCTGCCTGCTCTGCCTCGTCCTGCTGCGCTGCCTGCTCTGCATCGTCCGCCGTCCTACTCCTCCTCCCCCTCCTCCTCCTCAGGAAACCGCCCACCATATTTGTCCAACAACCTGCGCAATTAAGAGTAAACAAATAAGCACATATAAAAAGATGTATTTAAAACAGGTGCGAAATAAAAAGTCATATAACATTACATCGATTAAAAATAATCCTCATATGTGTCGGGGTTAGCCGGATCATAACTCTCATCATCACTATCAAGCATTTCAATCTCAACACCATCGGAAGACGCACGTTCGTCATTAATGTCATTGCCTTCAAGGATTACTAAGTCATTATCATTTTGCACCTCATCATCCTCCTCATCAACAACCATTTCAATATCTACGTCCATTCCGATAGCTTCGGTTAAGTCTATCTCAAATCACCCTTCTAGCCCATCTTCTTGGAAGAACTCTCCATCATATGTGTCCGGATCTAAGTTGTAATCTTCATCGTTAGGAACAGGTAACCTCCCATGCGGCGATACCTTATACACAACATCCCAACCCTTAAGATGTTCTTTCGTTTGACACGCATATGGGAGATAATACACTTGTGTGGCCTGTTGGGCCACGATATTGACATCGTCTCCTGCTAAGGTGGAATCTTGTCGAATTTCGACTATCCCAAGATTAGAATGTGTCCGTCTCGTCACTTGAGGGTCAAACCAATGACATTTGAATATCACTGGAGTAAGAGGTTTGGAACCATAAAAATTGAGCTCATATATTTCTTCAATTCGTCCAAAATAATCGACATTGTCAAGGCCCGGCGTAAAGACTCCAGAACACGTTGTTTTCCGATTGGGCCGACTTTTGTCGTAGTGTGTTGTGCGAAAACGGTATCCATTGACGTCATACCCAGAATATTTCTTGACCCTATAAGCAAAGTCGTTGGCTACTTGTCTCAACTCGGCACTCATAGACGGATCTCTTTGGCCCTGCAAGTATTCAGAAGTTAAAAGACGCTAAATTGAGTTCAAAGACGTATCTCTTTTACAAACTAAGCACGTACCTTACGTTTGAACCAGGAAATGAAATCGGGCAACCCATTTCTCGCACCCTTTCTAAGAAGAGCATCATATTCCTGTGGAGTGGGGTCCCTTGATCGACGCCAGAATTCATGAAGAAATTGTTCCATGTATGGCGTCACCTCTTCAAGGTTGGTCAATACGTATAGCATGATATGTCGTCACTCTTCATGTGTCAGGGTCTTGGTGGTCGAGCCACTTGCGCTTCCGAGTTGGCCTCGAAATATGCTAAGGTTCGATTCATTGTCGCCATCATTGTAACGAGGGGGTGGATTATGCACGCTCGGCAGTTTGTCACCATAATAAGTTGTTGTGAAGTTTGAGACCTCCTCTAGAATGTATGCCTCTGCAATGGAAGCCTCGATTTTGCATTTATTTCTACATTTCTTTCGAATAGTCTTTAGACATCTCTCGATTGGATAGCACCAACGTCCCTGCACGGGGCCCCCCATTCGTGCCTCATAGGGGAGATGAAGAATCAAATGCTGCATTGGATTGAAGAAGCCGGGTGGA
This sequence comes from Zea mays, assembly GCF_902167145.1. Classification (NCBI taxonomy): domain Eukaryota; kingdom Viridiplantae; phylum Streptophyta; class Magnoliopsida; order Poales; family Poaceae; genus Zea; species Zea mays. The sequence goes on along the minus strand of NC_050100.1, from coordinate 163,748,110 downwards.
AATATCTTCTCAAGCTTACACAGTAACACGGGGGCCAATCTTTCCAAGTCTGCAACCACGGTCCGAGATAACTCTTTTGCACAAAGCTGACGGAAGAAATAGCTCAACTCTGAAAGCGCTAGCCAGACATGCTCAGGGACATAGCCTCGAACCATCGCAGGAAGAATCCGTTCAATCCATATGTGGAAGTCATGACTCTTCATCCCTAAGACTCGCATAGTAGATAAGTTCACCCCCTACTCAGGTTAGTTGCATACCCATCAGGGAACATCAACATCTTGATCCACTGAAGTACTTCCTTCCTCTGGGCCCTGCTTAGGACGAAATCGGCCTTAGGCCTTCTCCATGTCTTTCCGCCACTTGGCGGCTTCATCTCTAGTTTTGGTCTATCACATAACGCTGCCAGATCCACTCTTGCCTTCACATTATCCTTTGACTTATCAGGAATGTCCATAATTGTTGCCCACAGTGCCTCGGCAACATTCTTTTCAGTGTGTATCACGTCAATGTTGTGTGGAAGGAGCAGGTCGTCATAATAGGGGAGCCGAGTCAAGCCAGACTTATGTGTCCACATATGCTGCTCACCATATCCCACAAAACCACCTTCTGTATTGGCCACGAGCCCATCTATCTGTTGACGAATTTCGGCACCAGTCATCGTTGCAGGTGGGCGGTCTGTCACTACGACACCTTTCGTAAAGTTCTTGATGTCTAGGCGGAATGGATGGTCAGCAGGAAGAAATTGTCGATGTTTATCGAAGGACGAATATTTGCCACCCTTTTTCAACCAAATGAACCTAAGAGCTTCCTTGCAAACTGGGCATGGGAACTTACCGTGAACACACCAGGCACAGAATAGCCCATACGTCGGTAAGTCATGCATGGAGTACTGGTACCAAACATGCATTCTGAAGTTTGTCTTCGTAGCTCGGTCATACGTCCATACCCCTTCCTCCCAGGCACGTACCAATTCATCGATCAAAGACTCCATGTACACGCCCATTTTGTTGCCCGGGTGTCCTGGAATTATCAACGACACGAATATATTCTGCCTTTGAAAGCACACACCAGGGGGGAGATTGATTGGGATAACAAACACGGGCCAACATGTGTACGGGGCAGCGCTCATTCCATAGGGATTGAACCCATTTGTGGCCAACGCAACACGTACATTACGAGCCTCTTCGGCTTTCTCACGGTGAATGTCATCAAAGTGTTTCCATGCTTCACCATCTGATGCGTGCACCATCTTGTCAGGATTGTATCGTTTTCCATTTTTGTGCCATGTCATCTGTTTCGCGGATTCCTCTGTCATGTAAAGACGCTGGATCCTCGGTATGAACGGAAGGTGTCATAGGATTGTCAAGGGGATGTCGAGCTGCCTCTTCTGTCCATCACCAGAGTCTACCTCCATAAACCTAGACGAATTACACTTGGGACAGTACTTTGCCTCCGCGTATTCTTTCCTAAATAGCACGCAGCCCTTCGGACAAGCATGAATCTGCTCATATGTCATCTTGAGTGCACGAAGTAGTTTTTGTGCCTCGTACATGCTCTTTGGCATAACGTGATCATCCGGAAGCAGACTCCCAATAACCGTCAACAAGCCATCGAATGCGTCTCTACTCATGCTGTACTGCGACTTGAACGCCATTACACGCCCAATGGCATCCAGTTGAGAAACCTTTGTCTGGTCGTGAAGGGGTTTCTGTGCCGCGTCGAACATGTCGTAGAACGCCTTTGCAGTCGGCTCTGGCTCGTCATCCATACATCCTCTCGTGTACTGTGCCTCCTGATAGTCGTTCAACATATCTGCTACCCCCGCATCCGCGTCATAATCCTCGACACGTTGTCTCAACACCTCCTCTCTCGTACGATGCGCTTCACCATGAAATATCCACCGAGTATAGCCCGGCGTAAATCCATTCTTCCAAATATGTTCTACCATGGCCTTCTTTGGTTTTCTTTTCCGATTGTCACATTTGCCGCACGGGCATGGGACTAGCTTCGCCCCTTTAGCAGCTTCGCCATATGCCCGTTCCACGAAATCATCGGTCTTTCTAATCCATTCAGTGGTGATATCGTTCCTTCCTCTACGGCCCGTGTACATCCACTCACGGTCCTCCATCCTCTAACAGAAGCCTAGCAACAGAAAATTTCGGCAGCACCTCCCCTGCACGGAGAGGTTTCAAAATCCTGCAAATAAAACTATCAGCACGATGGCTGACATCCACGCATAATTCAACGGCACGATGGCCGGCAATCAACAATACTACATATTAACCTAATCATGCACATATATAATTAACTCAATATTAAAACTAATCATTTCATATAAATCATACACGTATAACATAAATCAAGCAATCACCTTGGAGGTTTCGTCGCGGGCGAGACGACGGGGCGCGGGCGAGACGACGGGTCGCGGGCGAGGGCACGGCGGGGAAACGGCGGGGTCACGGCGAGGAGTGCGGCGGGGGCGGTGGGCGGGGGCGCGGCGGGGGCACGGGCGAGGGCGAGGGGTTAGGCGAGGGGCACGACGGGCGAGGGCGCGACAAACAAGGGGCACGACACGGCGAGCGCGGGCACGGCGGCCGCGACTGCGGCGTCACGGGCGCGAGGGCACGGCGGGCGCGGCTGCGGCGAGTGCGAGGGCGAGCGCGGGCACGACACGGCGGCGCGGGCGCGCGGCGGCGGCGCAGGAGCGCGCGCGGGCGCGAGGAAGGGCACGGCGGCGGCGCGGCGCGGGCGCGAAGAAGGGCACGGCGGCGGCGGCGGCGTTGAGTGAGTGAGTGAGAGAGAGAGTGAGGAAGATGCACTCGGCCGTTGTATGTAGGACGCTTTGCCGAGTGCCCGTGATCTGGCACTCGGCAAAGTTTTTTTTTAATTTTAAAATACGCTTTGCCGAGTGCCAGATCGCTGGCACTTCTTTGCCGAGTGCCGCCCAAGGGACACTCGGCAAAGACTTTTTCCCTATTCTTTGCGGAGTCCCACGCAGCTGGCACTCGGCAAAGGAAGCTTTGCCGAGTGTCTTATTCAGACACTCGGCAAAGTATATTTTTATTTTTTTGATTTTGTCTCCCAAACTTTTTGTGGTATGTTCCTACACTATGTAGACCTACATGTATCATTTGTGGACAATTATAACAGAGTTTTCAATCGTTAGTAGATTTAGTTCGTTTTTTTGAAATTCTTCGGAAAATTCAAATTTGAACTGCAGGTCACTCGAAACTTGGAAAACCGTGCATGAAAAAATGATATTCATGTTACTTAGCATAAGTTACGACCGATTTCAGAAGCGTACCGGAAACTTCGAGCAACATGCTCACTAAACATGGCCGTCAACTTGGCATGCACATGTTTAAAAATTGTATAAAACACAAACAAAGTCAGAAAATTATGAAACTTGTCCACGTGTCATGATATCATATGTAGAGGCTGTGATAAAAATTTTAGAATGTTTGGAGAAAGTTGTGAGACACTATATGTAGAAACCTAAGAGATTCACATTGAAACTCTATGATTTCATGTGTAGTCCTCTTAGGTTTCTACACATAGTGTCTCACAACTTTCTCCAAACATTCTAAAATTTTTATCACAGCCTCTACATATGATATCATGACACGTGGACAAGTTTCATGATTTTCTGACTTTGTTTGTGTTTTATACAATTTTTAAACATGTGCATGCCAAGTTGACGGCCATGTTTAGTGAGCATGTTGCTCGAAGTTTTCGGTACGCTTCTGAAATCGGTCGTAACTTATGCTAAGTAACATGAATATCATTTTTTCATGCACGGTTTTCCAAGTTTCGAGTGACCTGCAGTTCAAATTTGAATTTTCCGAAGAATTTCAAAAAACAAACTAAATCTACTAACGATTGAAAACTCTGTTATAATTGTCCACAAATGATACATGTAGGTCTACATAGTGTAGGAACATACCACAAAAAGTTTGGGAGGCAAAATCAAAAAAATAAAAATATACTTTGCCGAGTGTCTGAATAAGACACTCGGCAAAGCTTCCTTTGCCGAGTGACAGCTGCGTGGCGCTTGGCAAAGAAGCATCTTTGCCGAGAGCCAACGGTTGGCACTCGGCAAATACTAACGGCCGTCAGCTTTGGGACGGCTGCTGACGGCTTTTTGCCGAGAGCTCCCTTTGCCGAGTGTTTGACACTCGGCAAACCCGTCTTTGCTGAGTGCTGTCCTCTGCCGAGTGTTCAGCACTCGGTAAAGAGTCTCTGTGCCGAGAGCCTGACTTTACCGAGTGCGGCTCTCGGGCTCTCGGCAAAGCCTTCTTTGCCGAGTGCCCGACAAAAGGCACTCGGCAAAGACTCGGATTCCGGTAGTGTGGTGAGATTCGAACTCGCAACATCTCTCTCGCGCATACCCTCCTATACCACTACACTACTACATCAATTATGTCTATATTACGTTTTCATTCCTCATGTACTATAACAAACCAAAAGTAATTTGATTATTTAAGGCACTAAATGAATTCATTTGAAAATGTGACCAACTATAAAGTTGCATAACTTTTAGAGATCTATAAGTTTTATTTTGATAGTTTCTACATCCGAGGCCGTTTACAAAATTTAAATTTCAAATTTGAAAACTTCACACGAATTTTTCAGTGATAAGATGATTTCAAATCAAAAAGTTGCCAATTACAAAGTTTCATTACATTTCAAGCCCTACAACTTTTATTTTGGTGGTTTTTCCATCCGAGGTAGTTTGAAAAATTCAAATTTTAAAATTCAAACATAGTTTTGCATGACAAGATGAGTTCAAACCAAAACATTGTCAACTACAAAGTTTCATAACTCTTCAATACCTACAACTTTTATGTTGGTGGTTTTTTCTTTCGAGGTCGTTTTCAAAATTCAAATTTTAAATTTTTAAAATTCAGACGAAGTTTTCGTTGATAATATGACTTCAAATGAAAAAGTTGCCAACTACAAAATTCTATAACTTCTCAAGATCTATAAAGTTTATTTTGATTGTTTGGTCATTTATTTATCTCACATGATGGTTCTAACAATATGCACAAATTCTATACATCTCTCTCGTAGTTTCATAAACTACGAGAGAGATATAGGTTTTATGAACAAATTTATTTTTATTTTGTCATATGAAGAAATGTTCAAAATATAAATTGTACATCATGATGAGTTATACAAATTTGTAGTTGAAAACTTTTTCATTTGAATTAATTTACTGCTTTAAAATGTGATTTTTAAATTGTCTTTGCCTAGTGTTGAAAAAAAAGCACTCGGCAAAGAGCTCTTTGCCGAGTGTCAAAAATAAAACACTCGGCAAAGAAATTCTTTGTCGAGTGTCAAAAATAAAACACTCGGCAAAGAGCTTTTTCGCTGAGTGTTTTCTTTTACCGAGAGTTTTTTTGCGTGGCACTCGGCAAAGAGCTTCTTTGCCGAGTGCCAAAAAACACTCGACAAAATATTTAGTACTCGGCAAATAGCCAAATTCCGGTAGTGTGTGTCACTTCAGCGGGTCCAGGGTTGGAAAGGCACTCGCATTCTCTCGCCCTTCACGGACTGACGCCTGGTGTGGGTGCCTCTCGGTTTGGTGCTGCTCCGGGTGGGCTTCTTTCCCGCTTGCGTGCTCTCCCTATATGTATCTAGTGGTATATTACCTATGTCGCCTCCAGATGCCTAGGTCTTCATCGTATCCTTCTCTGGCGACGAACATGTATGCCCGCCTCTTCCCTTCCCTTCCTGCTCTACGAAACCTTGGAAGTGGAGGAGGCGAGGGATGGGGGTCCCTAATTTGCTGCCTACGGTACCCGTTCGATGGCTCAACATCACCTATCTACATGGCCTTTCCCTTACCACGATATCGATTTGGTATGCTTCTACCACTTCTTTGTACTTGTCACCCATCCTTCTGTCATTGCAAAAATTATTGTGTTGTTTCTCTGTTGTTTTGGGTGTTAGTTTTTTGTTGTGCTAAGGACGAAACATAATCTAGATGTGTTAATACTTTATTTATTGTCTGCACATGGTTTATGTTCTTCTGATGATGGCTCATGGATCCTGCAAAATATGTGTTAGGATTTAAAGATCCATGCGGGCTCTATCATAGGGTGCTCGTCCCTTGTATTCTTGGCTCTTGCATGCATTAGATCGTTTCTGAGACCACATTAGCGTAATGGACTCCATGTTGTTTGAGGTTGCTGAATTGGATAGAGCATCAATGATTTATCACGCTAATAGTAAAATAAAAGATTATTTATCGGTTATAAACATTAGTAATTGCTACGAGGTACCATAATTTGTATGGAACACATCCAGTTTTTATTGATGCCTGACTTTAGCAACCACTTCATATTTTGATCTATCTTTTTTTATAAGTTTGAGTTCATGTGACTTATTTTAGAAACTTGAGCTCACAAACTTCCTCTTATTTGGTCTCTGTATGGTGGAATTATGTCATTCTATAATCTCTGTTCGTTCAGTCAGTCATTGTAAACTCTCTTCTAATCGCCCCCTTCATTAGTCGTCTTGTACCAAAACATATTGGATAGAGTAAACAACAACATCAGTTAGTCAAATCAAAAAAATATTATGCGAAGAACAGAGACAATCAATAAAAAATCTTGAGATCTTTTTGGTTGATAGTTTATGTGGTATTGTTGTGAGCTGGCAACCGACTAGTTATACTAAACGGTAGGGAAAAATACATCTATTTATTTATGTTTATCTGGTTCATAAAATTTTAGTTCTTAGAATATAGTATATTTTATGGTGATAGGATATCTCTCTCGATTTTTAATTTGAAAATCCCGTTGAAAATTATAAATATAAACTTATTTGGATCGAATTAGACAATAAATTATCGGAAGTTTTAATGCTTTATTCGATTAGTTGGAGCATCAGCTAATACATATTTAACAAGATTAAATTCTGTTTATAATCAAAACTACAATTTAATTGGTGATAAAAATCTAGGTTTTAAGAAAACGATATGGTTCAAATGCTCATCACTTCATTCATTATTATGTTTATTATGAGAAGAAACCAGGGAGTCAGGACAAGAAATAGAAAAATATCGATAATTAATAAACCCATGAGTCGAATGAAAATATCTCTATGCAGGTGCAGGCCGATCCACACGATCCCACAAACCTATGATAGCACATATGTTCAAATGATAAAAATAAGCTAAAATTATGTAACAGTGAGGGTTTGAATCATAGTCGATAGATCCATATTCACATCCACCTAGATAATATAATATATATTTTTAAGATTTATACTCTACACTCAAGCATAATATAGGTATTTTTATAATAGCTCGTCATGCCGCACCTAAATCTTAGTCACGACACTGTGATTGGACCAAGCAGACACATGACCGATAGACAATGGGACGAACCATGCTTAGGTCAGGTTAAACCATGTCGGGCCACGGGCTGCCCAGCATGCCCAATAATTCATTTAGACATTTATACCCGTATATCAGTGATGTGTCCACACACTCGTGTAGGCAGGGCTATTTGGTGTCAGCGCAGTAGAGCTATCAGATCATTGATAAGTACATAAGTTTTTGATTTGGTAAATTTGAGATTAGTTAGATTTAATTTGAGATTGTAGTTGTTTGATTAAGGAGTGGAGGGACGCCGCCACACCGGCACTCTAAAGTCAGGAGGACACAAGAAACACAGGAAGAACCCTGCCTGGCTGCCTCTACCATCTTTGTAGGCCGCTCGGAACTTTTGGTTGCTCATTATAAATGTTTAGAACTTGTTTAAACAACTATTCTAGTTAAACAAGGTTTATCTATGTGATGTATAAAAATCATAGTAACATATAAGCATCTAACTAATAAAAACATGAGTCAAACAAAAAATGTCATATAAGAAAAGAAGAAATGAACGCGAGTCCAACGGAAAACATGAGAAAAAAAAAACCACAAGGCACAAAAAAAAGTAAGAAGAAACATACCGAGCGCCGTAAAAAAATCGAGAGTGGAACTTAAAACGTAAGGGAAAAAAACAACACAGGAAAGCAACAAAACAGGAAGGAGCGGTAGGAATCGAACGGACAGTGCAAGAGAAAACAAATCGAACGACGCTAAACAGAACAACATTGCTTTCCACTCACTAGCAAGTCACTACAGTACAGACTTGCCTTTTTTACAGACACTCGACAAAGATCTTTTTATATCTAGTAAAATTTTTGTCGAGTATTACACTCAACAAACATTTTATTATCAAAGAGTTTCTTTATTGAGTATTTTTTCTGCACTTATGACAAGAAAATCACTTATCAAATTAGGAATCGCAAAAAACCCAAAAAACAGTAATTTTTTAATCATGAGAACTGCCTTACCCAATATCGCTCTATAATTTTCACCTTTTTTGAACTGACATTTTTAATCTCACGTTTAACCTTCAATACCACTCCACCCCTATATCACTTATCACTTATGTCTATATTACGTTTTCCTTCCTATATACTATAATAAACCGATAGCAAAGTGATTATTTGAGGCACTAAATAAATTCAAATAAAAAATTTATCAAATACAAAGTTGCATAACTCTTTGATACCTACAACTTTCATTTTAGTAGTCTTATCATCCGAGATCGTTTACAGAATTTGAATTTTAAATTTGAAAACTTTAAACGTATTTTTATATAATAAGATGATTTAAAACCAAAACGTTGTCAACTATAAAGTTACATAACTTTTCTAGACCTATAACTTTCATTTTGGTGATTTTTCGAGGCTGTTTGAAAACATCGAATTTTAAATTCAATATAGTTTTGTATGACTAGATGATTTCAAATCAAAAGGTTGTCAACTACAAAGTTTCATAACCTTTTAAGACCTTCAACTATCATTTTGGTGGTTTTTCCATCCGAGTCCGTTTCACAAATTCGATATTTTTTTTGAATTCAGACATAATTTTTGTTGACAAGATGACCTCAATCAAAAAGTTGCAAACTAAAAAACTCTATAACTCTACAAAGTTTATTTTGAGTGTTTAGTTATTTAGTCATCCAACTTGGTGGTTCTAATATTGTTCACAAATCTTCATAAACTACAAGAGAGGTATATAACCTTTGTGAATAAATTTATTTTAACTTCTCATATGAAGAAATGACCAAAATAAATAAAGTACATAGTTATACATTTTTGTAGTTAAAAACTTATTTATTTAAATTAATTTACTACTTCAAATTTTAATTTAAAAATTATCTTTATCTAGTGTAAAAACACTTGACAAAAAACTCTTTGTCTAGTGTGGAAAAAAAAATCACTCGACAAATAAGTTATTTGCCTAGTGCCAAAAAAAAGCATTCGATAAAGAAGTTATTTACCAAGTGTAAAAAAAACACTCGGTAAAGAAGCGCTGCCGGCGAAAGAGACTCTAGCGTAATGGTTAAGACTTCCGAGTAGCACTTCCAGGTCTCGGGTTAGATCCACTCGGCGACGAATTTCGGGCTTGGTTAAAAAAGTTCCCTCGTTGTGCTCCGCCCGCTCCTGCGCGCCACCCTCTGGTTGGCTGTTGCAGAGTGGGCGGTGATGAACTACTAGTGATGGGGCAAAGTGTTCAGGATTTTCTCGATCGAGACCATATCTCGATACCTTCTTACTATAATACCGAGAGAGCGGTGTTTCCCTCTCTAGCCGATTTTTTTTTGGAAAAGCACTGCCGAGTGTTTTTTTTGACACTTCAGTGTCCGAAAAAAACATTTGGTACCAGCAAAGAGTCGGATTTTGGCATTGAGTAGGCCTCACGCGTCATCCTCTCTTCCTCTCTATACCCAATCTATCTTCCTCCTTGTCTTTCCATTCCGTTTGAACGCACAACACGTTGGTTATGTCATCGACTCGTCGCCATGCAGCGTCTCCGTGAGCACGGCTGCTCGTCCACTACGCCATCACCGCCCATGCCTGCAGGGGCGACGGCAGAGGGGCACACGGGGCAATGTCCCCCTAATGCTCTCCTAATTTTATAGAATATGTTAAGCTTTTAGCTAATTCTCATATAAATAGTGCAAAAAATATTTCTAACAGCTCCCTAATCTAATTTGGTCCCCCTAATTTTGGATCCTGGCTTCGCATGCCTGACTTGCGACTGACCACACTGGCGACTTATGTCCACGTCAAAGGAAGCAAGCGCTCGACCGATCCACGACGCGACAGCTCACCACTGCCCAGATAGGTCGCGCGTGACTGGCCAACGCCGATAACTTTTGCGTTGAAGGTAGTGACTAGTGAGCTCCGGTCGCTTATGGTCGGCTGCCGCTATACATGGGCATACGGGCGGCACGATCTCTCGGCATGGCATGGCATGGCAGACATGAACTCGATATCGATAGGCACGATTACTTAGTCGAGCCGGGTTGTGCCGCTCGACGTGCCTAGACCAAGGCATGAGCACGACACGATTAAATCTTAAGGGTCTGTTCGGTTGCTTCGGAACGACGCTCTGGAGCCATTCCTCGTTGATAGTATTCACAAATTTGTATAATTTTAATAAACCGGAACAGTTCCTGGGCCCAATCTTGTGGAGGTTTCCCAAGTGGAATAGAAAGTAAATGAGCATTGGAGTTAATCGGAATACGAGAATAATCAAATGAAAAGTTTGAGTTAACCGATTTTTTCTTCTCGTCGTTGTCGTCTCTTTGGGAAGAAGAAGACTCGTCACTGTCGTAGTAGACTATCTTCTTGATGCGCCTCTTCTTCTTCCCGTCCTTCTTGTGACTCGAGCCAGAGTCAGTGGGCTTATCGTGTCTAGGCTCGTTGAAGATGGACTCCTCCTTATCGTTGACCACCATCCCCTTTCCCTTAGGATCCATCTCTTCGGGCGATTAGTCCCTTTCGTGAAGAGAACGACTCTGATACCAATTGAGAGCACCTAGAGGGGGGGATGAATAGGTGATCCTGTAAAAACTTAAACTTGTAGCCACAAAACTTAGTTAATTGCTAGCACAATGGAATTAAGTGGCTAAGGACCGAGCTCTTGTGAAACACAATGGTCAAAAACAAGCACAAGAGACACAATGATTTATCCCGTGGTTCGGCCAAGTATAACACTTGCCTACTCCATGTTGTGGCGTCCCAATGGACGAGGTTGCACTCAACCCCTTTCAAGTGATCCAATGATCCACTTGAATACCAAGGTTGTTTTCTTTCTTATACTCTTTCCCGTTTGCGAGGAATCTCCACAACTTGGAGTCTCTCGCCCTTACAACAAAGATCAAAGTGAAAATACCAGAGTAAGGGAGGGAAGCAACACACACAAATCCGCAGCAATACGCACACACACAGCCAAGACTTGAGCTCGAATGAGTCGCAACAAGTTCACCACTAGAACAGAGCTCAAATCACTAAGAAAGTCAATCAAGTGCGCGGAGACGGAGTGTGGAAGATTTAGAATGCTCAAAGTATGCTTGGGTAACTCCTCCATGCGCCTAGGGGTCCCTTTTATAGCCCCAAGGCAGCTAGGAGCCGTTGGAGGCATTCCTAGAAGGCAATTCTTGCCTTCTGTCGGGTGGCGCACCGGACAGTCCGGTGCACCACCGGACATCCACTGTTCATGGTCCGGTGCGGATCTCCTTCCTAAAATGGCACAGCCGACCGTTGCAGAACTATAGCCGTTGGCGCACCGGACACTGTCCGGTGCACACCGGACAGTCCGGTGCCCCATCCGACCGTTGGCTGGGGCCACGCGTCGTGCGTGGATTGCGCGCCCGACCGTTGCGATGGCGGCCGTTGGCTCACCGGACAGTCCAGTGCACTACCGGACAGTCCGGTGAATTATAGTCGTACGCCACTGAAGATTTCCCGAGAGTGGCCAGTTCACCGGAGCTGGCCTGGCGCACCGGACACTGTCCGGTGCACCACCGGACAGTCCGGTGCACCCAGACTGAGCAGCAGTTGGCTATACACAACCAACTCTTTTCCAATCCTTTTCTTTTCCTGATTCTAGCACTTAGACAAATATATTAGTACATAAAAACCAATGTACTAAGTCTAGAACCATACCTTCTTGTCGATTTGCACTTCATCCATCATTTGGCATATAATTACTCACTCAATATGTGTTGGGCACTTAATCACCAAAATATACTAGAAATGGCCCAAGGGCACATTTCCCTTTCACCCTGTCAACTCAATTCTCGATGACATTCAAAAGGGGGTAACGACTTGATCTCGAGTTGCACATTTCTGTGAACATTACTCTTTTGTGTCCTCTGTTGAGCCATACAGGGTGGAGGATGCACTAAGAGATTCAGATTGGGTGCTGGTTATGCAAGAGGAGCTCAACAACTTCACGAGGAATGAGGTATGGCATTTAGTTCCACGTCCTAACCAAAATATTGTAGGTACCAAGTGGGTATTCCGCAACAAGCAAGATGAGCATGGTGTGGTGACAAGGAACAAAGCCCGACTTGTGGCCAAAGGTTATTCACAAGTCAAAGGTTTGGACTTTGGTGAAACTTATGCACCCGTAGCTATGCTTGAGTCAATTCGTATATTACTTGCCTATGCTACTTACCATGGCTTTAAACTTTATCAAATGGACGTGAAAAGTGCCTTCCTCAATGGACCAATCAAGGAAGAGGTCTATGTTGAGCAACCTCTCGGCTTTGAAGATAGTGAGTACCCTAACTATGTGTATAAACTCTCAAAGGTGCTTTATGGGCTCAAGTAAGCCCCAAGAGCATGGTATGAATGCCTGTGAAATTTTCTTATCACTAATGGATTCAAAGTCGGAAAAGCCGATCCTACACTCTTTACTAAAACTATTGCAAAAGATTTGTTTGTATGCCAAATTTATGTTGATGATATCATATTTGGGTCTACTAACAAATCTACTTGTGAAGAGTTTAGTAGGATCATGATACAAAAATTCGAGATGTCTATGATGGGGGAGTTGAAGTATTTCCTAGGATTTCAAGTCAAGCAACTCCAAGACGACACCTTCATCAGCCAAACAAAGTACATTCAAGACATACTTAACAAGTTTGGAATGAAGGATGCCAAGCCCATCAAGACACCCATGGGAACCAATGGGCATCTCGACCTCGACACGGGAGGTAAGTCCATATATCAAAAGGTATATCGGTCGATGATAGGATCTTTACTCTATTTATGTGCATGCTTTCCGTATGCATGTGTGCAAGGTTCCAAGTCGATCCTAAGGAAGTTCATCTTAGGGCCGTGAAAAGAATCATGAGATATTTAGTTTATACTCCTAAGTTTGGACTTTGGTACCCCAAGGGATCCACCTTTGATTTAATAGGATATTCCGATGCCGATTGGGCAGGGTGTAAAATTGATAGGAAAAGCACATCAGGGACTTGTCAGTTTCTGGGGAGATCCCTGGTGTCTTGGGATTCAAAGAAACAAAACTCAGTAGCTCTTTGAGAGCACCTAGAGGGGGGTGAATAGGTGATCCTGTAAAAATTCAACACTAATAGCCACAAAACTTTGTTATGTAAGTTAGAATGGCTAAGTAGCTTGAAACGAGTTCTTGTGAACACAGATAATCAAAGGTAAAGCACACAAGAGACACGCGATTTTTATCTCGTGGTTCGGCCAAGTAACACTTGCCTACTTCCACGTTGTGGCGTCCCAATGGACGAGGGTTGCACTCAACCCCTTTCAAGTGATCCGATGATCAACTTGAATACCATTGTTTTTCCTTTCTTTATCTTTCTCCCGCTTGCGAGGAATCTCCACAACTTGGAGCCTCTCGCCCTTACAATGAAGATCACAAAAGATGTACGGAAGTAAGGGAGGGGAGAGCAACACACACAAGACTCAAATCACAGCACAATCATGCACACAAGTCACAACCTGAGCTCAAAACACAACTCTCAGAGTTCACAACTCAAATGGAGCTCAAGTCACTATCTCAAAGAATCAAATGCGTGAAGTTGGAGTCTAGAAGTCTTAGAATGTTTCTTGAATGCTTGGGTGGCTCCTCCATGCGCCTAGGGGTCCCTTTTATAGCCCCAAGGCAGCTAGGAGCCGTTGGAGGCCAACAAGAAAGGCTATCCTTGCCTTCTGTCGGGTGGCGCACCGGACAGTCCGGTGCACCACCGGACAACCACTGTTCATGTCCGGTGCACGATCTCCTTCCTATTCTGGTGCAGACGACCGTTGCAGATTCGTGGCAGTTGGGGCACCGGACACTGTCCGGTGCACACCAGACAGTCCGGTGCCCCCTGGCGATCGTTGGCGCGGGCCACGCGTCGCCCGCGGATTACGCGGCCAACCGTTGCGCTGGCGGCCGTTGGCTCACCGGACAGTCCGGTGCACCACCGGACAGTCCGGTGAATTATAGTCGTACGCCACCAAACTTTCTCGAGAGCGGCCTGTTCACCGGATGCCAGCCTGGCGCACCGGACACTGTCCGGTGCACCACCGGACAGTCCGGTGTGCCAGGCTGAGCTGGACTTCGGTTGTACATAGCCAAGTCACTTGCAATCCTTTTCTTCTTTTCTTTTCTCTGTTTATAGCACTTAGACAAAATATGTTAGTACTCAAAACAATGTACTAAGTCTAGAAACGTACCTTTGTTACATGATTTGCACCTTTTGCTTGTTTGGCAAATAATATCTTACTCACTATGTGTTGGACACTTAATCACCAAAACATTATAGAAATGGCCCAAGGGCACATTTCCCTTTCAATCTCCCCCTTTTTGGTGATTTATGCCAACACATCAAAAAGCAATACAAAACATGCAACATCGATTCAAATTGAAGACCAAATTGTTTTTATTCTAATTTGGCATATTTGAATCATTCTTTGCCACCACTTGGTTTGTTTTTGCAAATCAAACTCATTTTCCTATCTCTAAGTCAAACACACTTGTTTAGGCACAAAGAGAGATATTCCAATGGAAAAATTGATCAAGTGCCAAAAACTCCCCCTTTTCCCCATAATTATAAAATCTCCCCATAAGAGACCAAATTTTGCAATAAGAGTATTTTGACAAATCACAAGTTCTAACTCTATTGTTTTCAAACATTCTCAAGTGGTAGCTGATCCATTTGCTTTGGCGTTAATTTCTCCCCCTTTGGCATGAAGCACCAAAACGGGATCATTTGTGGCCCTTTAACCCCATTGCCTCACCAAAAATATCAAATAAGAGCAAAAAGGCAATAGGAGCATAAGAATGAACTTGGAGGTGAGTACACTAATACCGGAGTGCAGTGGAAATCTTTGCATGGTCCAAGTTCATCTTTTCCCTTTCAATGCACCTTTGAGACTACATCAAGTACACTAAACACAAAGGTTAGTCTCAAAGGGTCAAGTTGTGGCACATCTCCCCCTAAATATGTGCATCATTCACACATGGACTTGTGAGGTCCGGTGATCCCTTGCACAACTTGAGCACCATAAATAAGCAATAAATCACATAAATGCATAATGTAACGTGATCAAAGGCATAAAACACATGTATGCTATAGATCAATCCAAGTTACGCGAATCTAAGACATTTAGCTCACTACACATCCTGCAAAAGGTTTTCTCATCTAATGGCTTGGTAAAGATATCGGCTAGCTGGTTCTCGGTGCTAATATGGAAAACCTCGATATCTCCCTTTTTCTGGTGGTCTCTCAGAAAGTGATGCCGGATGTCTATGTGCTTTGTGTGGCTGTGTTCAACAGGATTATCCGCCATGCGGATTGCACTCTCATTGGCACATAGGAGTGGGACTTTGCTCAGATTGTAGCCAAAGTCCCGGAGGGTTTGCCTCATCCAAAGTAGTTGCGCACAACACTGTCCTGCGGCAACATACTCGGCCTCAACGGTGGATAGGGCAACGGAGGTTTGTTTCTTTGAACTCCAAGACACCAGGGACCTTCCTAGGAATTGGCACGTCCCTGATGTACTCTTCCTATCAACCTTCCTATGCCAACACAAACCAAAGCAAAATATAAAGTGTATAAATCTAACTAGTTTGCAATTTGACATATGTGCATAAGTTACTTGAAATGAAACAATTGAAGGTATTTCTAGGCATACATGGTTGCTTTCTTCTAGTTTAACATTTTGGACCACATTTGCACCACTTTGCTTGTTTTTGCAAATCATTCAGAAAAGTCTTTTCAAATTCTTTTGCAAATAGCCAGTGGCACAAATGTGTTTTCAATTTCTTTTGGACCACATTAGGTGTAGATATAGCATAGCTCTAATTGTAGTTCCCCAATCTCAATCTTCACCTCTCTTTGGCTCTATGTCGTCTAGAAGTGCTTTGGGTGGCCTGCTGATCCTGAAGCAACCCTACGATCTCTCCTACCCATCGGGGTCCCTTCTAGGAGGTGAGATCTAAGTTTCACACTAAGCCCTCTACGTCTTCGTGGACGGTCCGTCGCCTACACGCGGATGGTCTGCTAGCCTATAGAGAAGAATGAAGCTCTCTGTGTAGTCGTAGACGGTCCGGTGCCTCCACATGGATGATCCAATGTCTATATATGCGACTCTACTGGAGGAAAGAAGATCAAATCTTTATTTTGACCACAATGGCTGGTCCCAAAGATCGTTCTGATGTCTCACAAGGCAACGTTCTCAAGATGACTCTCGAGAGTTTGTCAACAGATGAGCAGCAAGAATTCAACGATCTCATGAAGCAATGGGATGAAGAAGCATGACAACAATGCCCTAGGTGCGCGAAGAGGTGAAGGAGAAGTTCTGGTCACACTTCACAGTGGAACGACATCAGAATATTACCAAGTAAGGGGAGATCTAACTCGTTTCCCTCGTACCTTCGCTCCAAAATAGCAATGTAAGTAATTCTAACGATGATACAATCTATTAAGCATTATATAGATCATCAAAGGAATCAATTAGAACAACATATGGGAGGGGTAGAGAAATCACTTAAGAAACTCACACGTGGATTCGAAAAATCTACTATTACTAGCTTCCCATCACATGAGACTAGCACCAAGATATCTATGTCTAACCCAATGGCTACACAAGGGCCTGGGCCCTTACAAGCCTAGTCATTATATAGTATGCCAATAAACTCCTACCCAGTGTAACCACTGCCCCCATAATCCCTGTGTGATATGTCAGCACCACTAATAATGGTCGGACCATCTAAGCTCAATCTCGAATCATCCGGCATCAAACGGGCCATTCGACGTACCCTCGCGGACTGTTCGAACTCCTGTAGGACTGTCTGATGACCTACCACGTACCGTACAACGTACCATACTCAGATTGGTATGGTACACGTAGCGTGCAGACATGTCTTACATCACAACAAAACTACCCTCCACCTTCGATGCACCAAAGCCGAAGCGAGCCCATACTTAGAACCGAATATCTTCTGACACAAAGGGAGTTGGAGGGATTCACACCACCATATGCAAGTTATTATCATACAGATAACTGGCATAACAATGCCCAGCCACCTAAGCCTCACGTCTCAGGATTAGGTCCTTTATGACCAACTACCATGAATAACATTTAGGAAAAAATAGACGAATTATTCTAAGAAAAGTTAGAGATCAGTATGTCCAGTTTAGAGTCGTCATATCTAAAATCTTATGAGATATTGGTCCTTTACCACCAGCTATACCGGAATCCTAAACATATGTATGAGCTCTTGAAACCCCGCTAGGATTTTTTATTACAAAATACAAATAGGCAATATCATCAAGGGCATGTTTGTTTCGATCTCAATTTATATAGATTGAATTAAATTAGCTGAGTTTAAATCCCTAGCTACCTGAAACATGAATAACCGAACAAAGCTTCAATGGTTTTCTCCACGCATAGAACAGCTGGTACAGTAAGAATTCCTCGAGGCTACTTGAAAATCTCAGATACAATCATTATTCACGTGCTATTGAGGCCATGTTCATATAGCATCTAATTGGTTGCCTGCACTGTCTCATCATGAACCATCGCGTGCGTTGACTCTGGCTTAACGTATGTTTGGTTGTGGAGACATAGACTGTGGTGCAAAACAAGTCATTTTGCCTGCATCCACTGATACGTAGAAAATGACCATATCCGGCGGGACAAAGCTCACGCGGACATGGCTACGCGCGTGCAGCTAACCAATCAGCTGTTCATGTGAGTTTTTCTTCTCTCCTATTTTCTCTCTTTGGAAGCCATGAAACAAGTTTTTTTCTCTCCCACGGCTGACTAGGGCTATCTCCAGCCACTTACGCATTATTATCTATATATCTATATACTATACTTAAAGCACCAGTTTCAACGGTTGTCATGTGTCATCTTTTTACAAATAACCCCTCACAACTATTTCAAATTAATCTGTTGCACGTCTATAGATGGTCAAACGGCGTCCGGCACGAGCTAGACGCACGCGGGCCACAACTATGGCCCAGACACGTCATGCCGACCTGCTAACTGTGTCGGGCCAGCCCGTTAGCCCGTCGATCCATTTAATTAAATCAGCGTAAAATGTTAATAACGGTGCAGAAGGTGGGGTTCGAACCCATGTCCTGATGGAAGAAGGACGGGAGACACTGGGTGAAGCTGTTTAACCAGTAAAACATCATGTTAAGATGTTTTTAATATTGAATATAAATTGTATATAGGTATATATATATATTTTGTAAAATAAAAAATAATCGTGTCGGGCCGGGCCAACACTATGGGCCGAGGCTACAGCCCAAGCACGACACGACGTTCTTGGCTCTTGCAAACATTAGGTCGTTTCTGAGACCATATTGGCGCAATGAACTATATGGTGTTTGAGGTTGCTGAATTGGATGGAGCAACAATGATTTGTCACACTAATAGCAAAATGAAAGGTTATTTGTTGGTTTTAAACGTTAGTAATTGCTACGAAGTAGCATAATTTATATGGAGCGCATCCAGTTTTAATTGATGCCTGACTTTAGCAATCACTCCATATTTTGATCTATCTTTTTTATAAGTTTGACTTCATGGGACTTATTTTAGAAACTTGAGCTCACAAACTTTGTCTTATTTGGTCTCTGTATGATGGAATTATGTCACTTTATAATCTCTGTTCATTCAGTGAGTCGTTGTGAACTCTTTTCTAATCGCTCACTTCATTGGACTTGTTGTACCAAGACATATTGTATGGAGTAAACAATAACATCAGTTAGCCAAATCAAAAAAGTATTATACAGAGAGCGAAGAAAATCAATAAAAAATATTTAATTTTTTATGGATAGTTTACGTGGGTATTGTTGTAAGTCGTCGCAACGCACGGGCAACCGACTAGTTATTTATTTTAAATTTCACTAGTATAGTCTACAGTGTACGGTTATATACACGACACGATGTGGTCATAGCCTAATAAGGCTTGAACCTGCTCCAGTTATCGCACTGAATTCGGAGCAGAGGAAGCAGAAAAAATGGCTTCATACAGGAGAGAAAGCTTTCAACTGTGTCTTGAAACTCTTGACAGTGCATAAACAGTCTAAGCTGGAGTCAATAAAAATTCTATGGAAATAGCCCCTAAAATACATCACACCTGTTGAAAGACGGAAGTAGTGCTTGCAATTGCTGCGCGCAAAGACAAAAATAGTAGTCCTGCGACAAATCAGCAGGGCGTCAAGAGGAAGGGGATGGAGCATGCTGCATGCCCATCCGATCCAGCAGTAGTGGATACTATTCAAGTCGCCATCGCCGGTACGTGGGTGGGAGACCTGTCGCGGGGACACGCCCCCCTCGGCACCCGACACGTTGCTCTCGCTAGGAGGTAGCCATATCACCATATGCAGCCTGCGCCCCCTTTGAATGAAAAGCCATATTGCAAATGATGAGATCATGGATAGACAGGACAGTATAGGTTTCAGATTCATGAAAGACCATTAGCCTTTAATAAGAACCGCCCCTAATTAGGATTGAAAGTATTGTAGTTGGTGAACCGAGTTTCAAGGGATGGTTCTGGTAACGAAACTATAAGACAACTGTTCCTAAAAAGTGTGGTTTTTTAAAGTCAGTCTAGCATGATTTTGTTAATAGAACTGTCTCTATAAAAAATGATTTAAATGTCTAGTCGTCTTGTTGATGTGCCTATGGAAATAACCCTCGAAAGAAATAGGTGACGTCTAAGAGGCGATGAATTAGAACTTCTAAAACTTTCTCTAAACTAGGCCACAAATAAATCACTAGAGCAAAACCTATGCAATTACTCAAACTAGAATGTGCAAACTAGGTTTGTTTAAGTGTTGATATCTCTACCGCAATGCCTAAGATTCAGTCTATAACAATATAAGTATAAAGACAAGATTGAAACTTAAAGAGCAAGGTAGAGATGCAAACTCTCGTGGATAACACCGGTATTTTTACCGAGGTATCCGGAACCACGCAAGGTCCCGACTAATTCTCGTTGGTGCCCTTACGCAAAGGGAAGCCCACGCGAGGGCCAAGCACCACGGTCGAGTAACTCCGTAGAGAGTTGCGGACCTTCTCCACACGCAAGTGGTGCTCCGTTTCTGGCTCCTCTCGGACGCTCCCCGCCGTCTCCACTATCGAGCTTCCGGCTGAAAACGTCGTTGGACTCGTTCCCTCTGGTACACGGTGGCGGCCGTGACACAAACGCGGTTGTCACGGTCTCGCAAGACTTTCAGCCCACTCGGTACAATTACAACGGCTCGCGCAAGAGCCGGGGGTTGTGTGGTTTTTCTAAACTCACTCAACTAACTAGGGTTCACCTAGAGCAAGCGCTAATGCGGTCTAACTAGCCTAAGCACTTCGCAAAGCACCTACGCTAATCACCGAGTGATTCTATTAAGCACTTGGGTGTATTAGCTCTTGGAAATGTCTACTATATGCCTTGGTATGTTGCTTGAGCTCCCACACCTTGGAATGACCGGTTGGAGGTGTATTTATAGCCCCAACACAAAACTAGCTATTGGAGAAAAGTTGAGCTCTTTGTGGCACACCGGACAGTTCGGTGGTGCATCAGACAGTGCACTGTTCACTGTCCGGTGCGCCTAGCCGTTGGTCTGACACAACAGGCGATCGTTGGCGCGCAGGCTTTTTACACCGGACACTCCGGACTTCACACCGGACAGTCCGGTGCTCTTCTCTCCACAGTGCCACCTGGAACTAGCCGTTGGGGCTACTCTTCCTGGTGCACCGGACAGTCCGGTGCTCTAGACCAGACAGTCCGCAGGCAACACTTCCTTTGTTTCTTGGACTTCGCTTAATCTTCATAATGTCTTCTTTTGAGGTGTTGTTTCCCCAATGCCTTGGTCCAAGTAACTTTAGCATCATGTGAACTACAAACACAAACACTAGCAAATACATTAGTCCACAGGTTATGTCGATCATCAAACACCAAAACCTATTGAGCCAAATAGCCCCGGATCCATTTTCCTTACAACTCTATAAAGCCATATTCTTCCTCATGATAACTCTACATATCACTTGAAAGTCGCCTAGAGGGGGGGGGGTGAATAGGGCGAAACTGAAATTCACAAAATTAATCACAACTACAAGCCGGGTTAGCGTTAGAGATAGAAACGAGTCCGAGAGAGAGGGAGTAAAACAAATCGCAAGCGAATGAAGAGTGTGACACGCGGATTTGTTTTACCGAGGTTCGGTTCTTGCAAACCTACTCCCCGTTGAGGTGGTCACAAAGACCGGGTCTCTTTCAACCCTTTCCCTCTCTCAAACGGTCCCTTAGACCGAGTGAGCTTTTCTTCTCAATTACTTGGAACACAAAGTTCCCACAAGGATCACCACACGATTGGTGTCTCTTGCCTCAATTACAAGTGAGTTTGATCTCAAGAAAGAATGAGAAAGAAAGCAATCCAAGCGCAA
Source organism: Zea mays (assembly GCF_902167145.1). Classification (NCBI taxonomy): domain Eukaryota; kingdom Viridiplantae; phylum Streptophyta; class Magnoliopsida; order Poales; family Poaceae; genus Zea; species Zea mays. Next base: position 163,726,336 of record NC_050100.1, on the reverse strand, counting down.
GAGCTCAAAAGAACACAACAAATCACTCTCACTTAACACTAAAGCTTTTGTGGAATTGGGAGAGGATTTGATCACTTGGGTGTGTCTTGTATTGAATGCCTAGCTCTTGTAAGTGGTTGGAAGGTGGAAAACTTGGATGACTTGAATGTGGGGTGGTTGGGGGTATTTATAACCCCAACCACCAAACTAGCCGTTTGGTGGAGGCTGCTGTCGCATGGCACACCGGACAGTCCGGTGCGCCAGCCACGTCACCAGGCCGTTGGGTTCTGACCATTGGAGCTCTGACATGTGGGCCTGCCTGGCTGTCCAGTGGTGCACCGGACAAGTCCTGTAGACTGTCCGGTGTGCCACCCGCGCGTGCTTTGCTCCTCTGCGCGCGCTGGCGCGCATTTAATGCGTTGCAAACGACCGTTGGCGCGAAGTAGTCGTTGCTCCGCTGGCTCACCGGAGAGTCCGGTGTGCACCGGACATGTCCGGTGAATTATATCGGAGCGGAAATCCGAAGCTGGCGAGTTCAGAGCTGCTCTCCTCTGGAGCACCGGACATTGTCCGGTGTGCACCGGACATGTCCGGTGAATTATAGCGAAGCGCCTCTGAAAATTCCCGAAGGTGCGAAGTTTGGCTTGGAGTCCCCTGGTGCACCGGACAGTCCGGTGCGCCAGACCAGGGGTGCCTTCGGTTATCCCTTGCTATTTTTGTTGAACCCATTTCTTGGTCTTTTTATTGGCTAAGTGTGAACCTTTAGCACCTGTACCACTTATAGACTAGAGCAAACTAGTTAGTCCAATTATTTGTGTTGGGCAATTCAACCACCAAAATCAATTAGGAAATAGGTGTAAGCCTAATTCCCTTTCAATCTCCCCCTTTTTGGTGATTGATGCCAACACAAACCAAAGCAAGTATAGAAGTGCATAATTGAACTAGTTTGCATAAAGTAAGTGCAAAGGTTACTTAGAATTGAGCCAATATAAATACTTATAAGATACGCATGGATTGTTTCTTTGTTTTTAACATTTTGGACCAAGCTTGCACCACATGTTTTGTTTTTGCAAATTCTTTTGTAAATCCTTTTCAAAGTTCTTTTGCAAATAGTCAAAGGTAAATGAATAAGATTTTGCGAAGCATTTTCAAGATTTGAAATTTTCTCCCCCTGTTTCAAATGCTTTTCCTTTGTCTTAAACAAAACTCCCCCTTGATAAATTCCTCCTCTTAGTGTTCAAGAGGGTTTTAAGATATTGATTTTGAAAATACTATTCTCCCTTTTTTTAACACAATGAGATACCAATTTGAAAAATCATACCAATTGAAAAACTTTTTTAAAATTAGGTGGTGGTGCGGTCCTTTTGCTTTGGGCTCATGCTTTCTCCCCCTTTGGCATAAATCGCCAAAAACGGAATCATTAGAGCCCTTAGAATTACTTTCTCCCCCTTTGGTCATAAATAAATGTGTGAAGATTATACCAAAGACGGAGAGTTGCTCGGAGCAACGGCGAAAGATGAGTTACGGAGTGGAAGCCTTTGTCTTCGCCGAAGACTCCAATTCCCTTTCACTACACCTATGACTTGGTTTGAAATAGACTTGAAAACACATTAGTCATAGCATATATAAAAGAGACATGATCAAAGGTATATGAATGTACTATGTGTGCAAATCAACAAAAGAAGTTCCTAGAATCAAGAATATTTAGCTCATGCCTAAGTTTGTTAAAGGTTTGTTCATCAAGAGGCTTGGTAAAGATATCGGCTAATTGATCCTTAGTGTTAATATATGCAATCTTGATATCTCCCTTTTGTTGGTGATCCCTTAGAAAATGATACCGAATGGCTATGTGTTTAGTGCGGCTATGCTCAACAGGATTATCCGCCATGCGGATTGCACTCTCATTTTCACATAGAAGAGGAACTTTGGTTAATTTGTAACCGTAGTCCCTAAGGGTTTGCCTCATCCAAAGTAGTTGCGCGCAACAATGGCCTGTGGCAATGTACTCGGCTTCGGCGATAGAAAGAGCTACGGAATTTTGCTTCTTTGAAGCCCAAGACACCAAGGATCTTCCCAAGAACTGGCAAGTCCCCGATGTGCTCTTTCTATTAATCTTACACCCCGCCCAATCGGCATCTGAATAACCAATTAAATCAAATGTGGATCTCCTAGGATACCAAAGCCCAAACTTAGGAGTATAAACTAAATATCTCAAGATTCGTTTTATGGCTGTAAGGTGAGCTTCCTTAGGGTCGGCTTGGAATCTTGCACACATGCATACGGAAAGCATAATATCCGGTCGAGATGCACATAAATAGAGTAAAGAGCCTATCATTGACCGGTATACCTTTTGATCCCCGGACTTACCTTCCGTGTCGAGGTCGAGATGTCCATTGGTTCCCATGGGTGTCTTGATGGGTTTGGCATCCTTCATCCCAAACTTGCTTAGAATATCTTGAGTATACTTTGTTTGGCTTAGGAAGGTGCCCTCTTGGAGTTGCTTTACTTGAAATCCTAAGAAATACTTCAACTCCCCCATCATAGACATCTCGAATTTTTGTGTCATGATCCTACTAAACTCTTCACATGTAGATTCATTAGTAGACCCAAATATAATATCATCAACATAAATTTGGCATACAAACAAATCATTTTCAAGTGTTTTGGTAAAGAGCATAGGATCGGCCTTTCCGACTTTGAATCCATTAGTGATAAGGAAATCTCTAAGGCATTCATACCATGCTCTTGGGGCTTGCTTGAGCCCATAAAGCGCCTTAGAGAGTTTATAAACATGGTTAGGGTACTCACTATCTTCAAAGCCGGGAGGTTGCTCAACATAGACCTCTTCCTTGATTGGTCCATTGAGAAAGGCACTCTTCACGTCCATTTGATAAAGCTTGAAGCCATGGTAAGTAGCATAGGCTAATAATATACGAATTGACTCAAGCCTAGCTACGGGTGCATAGGTTTCACCGAAATCCAAACCTTCGACTTGGGAGTATCCCTTGGCCACAAGTCGGGCTTTGTTCCTTGTCACCACACCATGCTCGTCTTGCTTGTTGCGGAACACCCATTTGGTTCCTACAACATTTTGATTAGGACGTGGAACTAAATGCCATACCTCATTCCTCGTGAAGTTGTTGAGCTCCTCTTGCATTGCCACCACCCAATCCGAATCTTGAAGTGCTTCCTCTACCATGTGTGGCTCAATAGAGGAAACAAAAGAGTAATGCTCACAAAAATGTGCAACACGAGATCTAGTGGTTACCCCCTTATGGATGTCGCCGAGGATGGTGTCGACGGGGTGATCTCGTTGGATTGCTTGGTGGACTCTTGGGTGTGGCGACCTTGGTTCTTCATCCTCCTTGTCTTGATCATTTGCATCTCCCCCTTGATCATTGCCGTCATCTTGAGGTGGCTCATTTGCTTGATCTCCTTCATCAACTTGAGCCTCATCCTCATTTTGAGTTGGTGGAGATGCTTGCGTGGAGGAGGATGGTTGATCTTGTGCATTTGGAGGCTCTTCGGATTCCTTAGGACACACATCCTCAATGGACATGTTCCTTAGCGCGATGCACGGAGCCTCTTCATCACCTATCTCATCAAGATCAACTAGCTCTACTTGAGAGCCGTTAGTCTCATCAAACACAACGTCACAAGAAACTTTAACTTGTCCAGAGGACTTGTTAAAGACTCTATATGCCCTTATGTTTGAATCATATCCTAGTAAAAAGCCTTCTACAGTCTTAGGAGCAAATTTAGATTTTCTACCTCTTTTAACAAGTATAAAGCATTTGCTACCAAAGACTCTAAAATATGAAATATTGGGCTTTTTACCGGTTAGGAGTTCGTATGATGTCTTCTTGAGGATTCGGTGTAGATATAATCGGTTGATGGCGTAGCAAGCGGTGTTGACCGCCTCGGCCCAAAACCGATCCGAAGTCTTGTACTCATCAAGCATGGTTCTTGCCATATCCAATAGAGTTCTATTCTTCCTCTCCACTACACCATTTTGTTGAGGCATGTAGGGAGAAGAAAACTCATGCTTGATGCCCTCCTCCTCAAGGAAGCCTTCAATTTGAGAGTTCTTGAACTCCATCCCGTTGTCGCTTCTAATTTTCTTGAACCTTAAGCTGAACTCGTTTTGAGCTCGTCTCAAGAATCCCTTTAAGGTCTCTTGGGTATGAGATTTTTCCTGCAAAAAGAACACCCAAGTGAAGAGAGAATAATCATCCACAATAACTAGATAGTACTTACTCCCGCCGATGCTTATGTAAGCGATCGGGCCGAATAGATCCATGTGTAGGAGCTCCAGTGGCCTATCGGTCGTCATGATGTTCTTGTGTGGATGGTGAGCACCAACTTGCTTCCCTGCTTGGCATGCGCTACAAATCCTGTCTTTCTCAAAATGAACATTTGTTAATCCTAAAATGTGCTCTCCCTTTAGAAGCTTATGAAGATTCTTCATCCCAACATGTGCTAGTCGGCGATGCCAGAGCCAGCCCATGTTAGTCTTAGCAATTAAGCAAGTGTCGAGTTCAGCTCTATCAAACTCTACTAAGTATAGCTGACCCTCTAACACTCCCTTAAATGCTATTGAATCATCACTTCTTCTAAAGACAGTGACACCTATATCAGTGAAAAGACAGTTGTAGCCCATTTGACATAATTGCGAAATGGAAAGCAAATTGTAATCTAAGGAATCTACAAGAAAAATATTGGAAATTGAATGGTCAGGAGATATAGCAATTTTACCCAATCCTTTGTCCAAACCTTGGTTTCCATCCCCGAATGTGATAGCTCGTGGGGATCTTGGTTTTTCTCATAGGTGGAGAACATTTTATTCTCCCCTGTCATGTGGTTTGTGCACCCGCTGTCGATGATCCAACTTGAGCCCCCGGATGCATAAACCTACAAAACAAGTTTAGTTCTTGACTTTAGGTACCCAAATGGTTTTGGGTCCTTTGGCATTAGACACAAGAACTTTGGGTACCCAAACACAAGTTTTTGACCCCTTGTGTTTGCCCCCCAACATACTTGGCAACTACCTTGCCGGATTTGTTAGTTAAAACATAAGATGCATCAAAAGTTTTAAATGAAATGCTATGTTCATTTGATGCACTAGGAGTTTTCTTCTTAGGCAACTTAGCATGGGTTAGTTGCCTAGAACTAGATGTCTCACCCTTATACATAAAAGCATGGTTAGGGCCAGAGTGAGACTTCCTAGAATGAATTTTCCTAATTTTGTCCTCGAGATAACCGGCAGGGTACAAAATGTAACCCTCATTATCCTGAGGCATGGGAGCCTTGCCCTTAACAAAGTTAGATAATTTCTTAGGAGGGGCATTAAGTTTGACATTGTCCCCCTTTTGGAAGCCAATGTCATCCTTGATGCCAAGGCGTCTCCCATTATAAAGCATACTACGAGCAAATTTAAATTTTTCATTTTCAAGTTCATGCTCGGCAATTTTAGCATCTAGTTTAGCTATATGATCATTTTGTTGTTTAATTAAAGTCATGTGATCATGTATAGCATTAATATCAATATCTCTACATCTAGTGCAAATAGAAGTATGTTCAATGGTAGATGTAGGGGGTTTGCAAGATTTTAATTATACAACCTTAGCATGCAATATATCATTTTTACTTCTAAGGTCGGAAATGGTAGCATTGCAAACATCAAAATCTTTAGCCTTAGCAAGCAATTTTTCATTTTCATCTCTAAGGCTAGCAAGAGAAATGTTCAATTCTTCAATCTTAGTAAACAAATCATCATTATCATTTCTAGGATTGGGAATTGAAACATTACATACATTTGAATCAACCTTAGCTAACAAATTAGCATTTTCATTTCTAAGGTTGTCAATAGTCTCATGGCAAGTGCTTAGCTCACTAGATAATTTTTCGCACTTTTCTACTTCTAGAGCATAAGCATTTTTTACCTTAACATGCTTTTTGTTTTCTTTAATAAGGAAGTCCTCTTGGGAGTCCAAGAGATCATCCTTCTCATGTATAGCGCTAATCAATTCATTTAATTTTTCCTTTTGTTGCATGTTTAGGTTGGCAAAAAGTGTACGCAAATTATCTTCCTCATCACTAGCATTATCATCGCTAGAAGACTCATATCTAGTGGAGGATTTGGATTTAACCTTCTTCTTTTTGCCGTCCTTTGCTATGAGGCACTCGTGGCCAACGTTGGGAAAGAGAAGACCCTTGTTGATGGCGATGTTGGCAGCGTCCTCGTCGGAGGAGGAGTCGGAGGAGCTCTCGTCCGAGTCCCACTCGCGGCATACATGGGCGTCGCCACTCTTCTTCTTGTAGTATTTCTTCTTTTCCTTTCTTCTCCCCTTCTTGTCGTCGCCCCTGTCACTGTCACTAGAAATAGGGCATTTTGCTATAAAGTGACCGGGCTTACCACACTTGTAGCAAACCTTCTTGGAGCGGGGCTTGTAATCTTTCCCTCTCCTTTGCTTGAGGATTTGGCGGAAGCTCTTGATGACGAGCGCCATTTCCTCATTGTCGAGCTTTGAGGCGTCGATTGGTTGTTTACTTGATGTAGACTCCTCCTTCTTCTCCTCCGTTGCCTTGAATGCAACCGGTTGTGCTTCGGATGTGGAGGGATCATCTAGCTCATTGATTTTCTTTGAGCCCTTGATCATATACTCAAAGCTCACAAAATTCCCGATTACTTCCTCGGGAGTCATTAGTGTATATCTAGGATTACCACGAATTAATTGGACTTGAGTAGGGTTAAGGAAAATAAGTGATCTAAGAATAACCTTAACCATCTCGTGGTCATCCCACTTTTTTCTTCCGAGGTTGCGCACTTGGTTCACCAAGGTTTTGAGCCGGTTGTACATGTCTTGTGGCTCTTCCCCTTTGCGAAGCCGGAAGCGACCGAGCTCCCCCTCGATCGTCTCCCGCTTGGTGATCTTGGTTAGTTCATCTCCCTCGTGCGCGGTCTTGAGCACGTCCCAAACTTCCTTGGCGCTCTTTAATCCTTGCACCTTGTTATACTCCTCTCGACTTAGAGAGGCAAGGAGTATAGTTGTGGCTTGGGAGTTGAAGTGCTCGATTTGGGCCACCTCGTCCTCATCGTAATCCTCATCTCCTACGGATGGTACCTGTGCTCCAAACTCAACAACATTCCATATACTTTTGTGGAGTGAGGTTAGGTGAAATTTCATCAAGTCACTCCACCTAGCATAATCTTCACCGTCAAAGGTTGGCGGTTTGCCTAATGGAACGGAAAGTAATGGAGTGTGTTTAGGAATGAGAGGGTAGCGTAGGGGATCTTACTAAACTTCTTGCGCTCATGGCGCTTAGAAGTTACGGAGGGCGCGTCAGAGCCGGAGGTGGAAGGTAATGATGTATCGGTCTCATAGTAGACCGCCTTCCTCATCTTCTTTTTCTTGTCGCCACTCCGATGCGACTTGTGGGAGGAGGCTTTCTTCTCCTTCCCTTTCCCCTTTTTACGGGACTCTTCCGATGAAGCCTTCCCGTGACTTGTAGTGGGTTTGTCGCCGGTCTCCATCTCCTTCTTGGCGTGTTCTCCCGACATCACTTCGAGCGGTTAGGCTCTAATGAAGCACCGGGCTCTGATACCAATTGAAAGTCGCCTAGAGGGGGTGAATAGGGAGAAACTGAAATTCACAAAATTAATCACAACTACAAGTCGGGTTAGCGTTAGAGATAGAAACGAGTCCGAGAGAGAGGGCGTAAAACAAATCGCAAGCGAATGAAGAGTGTGACACGCGGATTTGTTTTACCGAGGTTCGGTTCTTGCAAACCTACTCCCCGTTGAGGTGGTCACAAAGACCGGGTCTCTTTCAACCCTTCCCCTCTCTCAAACGGTCCCTTGGACCGAGTGAGCTTTTCTTCTCAATTACTTGGAACACAAAGTTCCCACAAGGATCACCACATGATTGGTGTCTCTTGCCTCAATTACAAGTGAGTTTGATCTCAAGAAAGAATGAGAAAGAAAGCAATCCAAGCGCAAGAGCTCAAAAGAACACAACAAATCACTCTCACTTAACACTAAAGCTTTTGTGGAATTGGGAGAGGATTTGGTCACTTGGGTGTGTCTTGTATTGAATGCCTAGCTCTTGTAAGTGGTTGGAAGGTGGAAAACTTGGATGACTTGAATGTGGGGTGGTTGGGGGTATTTATAACCCCAACCACCAAACTAGCCGTTTGGTGGAGGCTGCTGTCACATGGCGCACCGGACAGTCCGGTGCGCCACCGGACACTGTCCGGTGCGCCAGCCACGTCACCAGGCCGTTGGGTTCCGACCGTTGGAGCTCTGACATGTGGGCCCGCCTGGCTGTCCGGTGGTGCACCGGACAAGTCCTGTAGACTGTCCGGTGTGCCACTCGCGCGTGCTCTGCTCCTCTGCGCGCGCTGGCGCGCATTTAATGCGTTGCAGACGACCGTTGGCGCGAAGTAGTCGTTGCTCCGCTGGCTCACCGGACAGTCCGGTGTGCACCGGACATGTCCGGTGAATTATAGCGGAGCGGAAATCCGAAGCTGGCGAGTTCAGAGCTGCTCTCCTCTGGAGCACCGGACACTGTCCGGTGTGCACCGGACATGTCCGGTGAATTATAGCGAAACGCCTCTGAAAATTCCCGAAGGTGCGAAGTTTGGCTTGGAGTCCCCTGGTGCACCGGACACTGTCCGGTGCGCCAGACCAGGGGTGCCTTCGGTTATCCCTTGCTCTTTTTGTTGAACCCATTTCTTGGTCTTTTTATTGGCTAAGTGTGAACCTTTGGCACCTGTACCACTTATAGACTAGAGCAAACTAGTTAGTCCAATTATTTGTGTTGGGCAATTCAACCACCAAAATCAATTAGGAAATAGGTGTAAGCCTAATTCCCTTTCATCACTCCATTGAGAGCTTACTTCACTAGTGCAAAATCAACCTACAGTCCTTGTTTTCTTGCCAGAACTATGAATCCAAGAATAAAGGCCCTACACACTAGTTCTGTGTTAGACACTTGAGACTAAAGTGGTCTTCCAGACCTAGTTGGGATTACCAACTGGGCCTAAAGTGTTCCTCACAGGCTAAAGGTAGATGTTTCTTGAGATGCACAATTGACATCTACTCCTCTAAGGACTTCCCAATTTTACAATACGCAAATGACACCATTCTTATAATGAAAGAAAGTCAACATCAACTTTACGATGGGGGTGGATTACAAAGTCGGGTGAGGGAGGACTCGAGGTCCAAACCTCTAAAGTGGAGAGCGGAGGAAGTATGGAGTTTGATGAACTGCAAGTGTTAGTTACTTGTGTCTGTTGCCCCCACCCACTGCTCCTCCTCCTTTTATATGTCAAAGGAGGGGCAATTTCCATACATAGGGACAATGCTCGAACCGGTCGGAAGGGGCATCGATCTTGTCTTGTTACTTTTCATCCTCCAGAGTTTGCAGTCGATGTTGCTCCCCTTTTTATGTCATCGTGTTGAGTCATGCTCTGTCTCATTTGTCCTAGTGCATACACCCGGTTGTCTCTCAGGTCATGCCACGATAAGGCATCGGTCAGCCCTCGTACCAGCAGTCGCACGCGTGTGCTCTTGCCGGAGTGGTCATTCAGGTTGTCTGTTCGTCAGAGCTCGTGTGCCCAATTTTTAACCCATGTCCTCTCATTCGAGTGTCACTCTGGCAGCATCATACCATCCTCATGACACACCTTAGTACAAAATGATCTTTGATGGGTTGGGCGTAGTTTTCGAACCCTAGGTCGGGCGAGCCATTTTCTTCTAGGGTGGTCCCAAGCCCTGACCCCTCGGAAGACCTAGAGTTGAGCGAATAGGGATCTCGTGGTTGGGGGTTGGTTGTATCAGAACATTGTTCACATGGAGCAAAAAGTAAGTTTTAATCATGTCTCTTTAAGACATTGTATTATACATGTGTTATTACTCTCTAATTGTAGCCCCTGAGCCTCTGGAGGAGCCGTGCGCTCCTTCGAATGGATGTGTCAAAATTTTCCCGAGGACACATGATGGAACTCAGTGAGTCTAGCCCCTAGTCTCCAAAGGAATTGTGGATTCATTCGAAGGATCTTCTACCTTTTTTGAGTAAAGAACCCTGCGATTGTGCTTTCGATATCATTTTGCTTTGTCTACCTCTACACCTTCGCTCATTGCGGTGGACCGATTAGAGAGGTGTATCGACTTCTCATCGTCATTATGTCTATGTCATGTTCACTTTTGGGTGGAGGGGATACACCACGCCTTTGCTTTATCTCGTTGGTACAAAGCAGAAGGGTCGGGTGAGCTACAAATGGGTATATTCGAGTAATGGCCTAATCCCTATTGGGGGATCCATAGGATCAGCTGGTGATTAGCCATCAAAATCCCTCGCTTTCGTCATCATATAGTTCCCAACATTGTTTGTTTAACCCCGATGACTCATATGCCTTTTTCGATGAAATAACCATGCTTGGAAGTCTAGACTCGAATACATGTCGAGATGCCTCCCTAACATTCGAGCGTTGGGGTACAAGCCACTAGGACCCATCCATTCTATCCCTCGCACCATTTTTGCCTCGGGTGACTATTGAACCCTTCGGTGGGCCATCCTTCGAACCCTTGGACCTTTAATGGGTTGTAGGGGCGTATAAAACCTTGTATGCTTTCTTTCCTAGAAACAGTGATTGACTCTCGGAAGCGTGTTGTTTACTGTTCGAGAAACTGTTTTTCGTGTCATCTCTGGTTCCTACAACGTTAGTGGTATCTCGCACTTATCGAGGTGGTCGATTTGCCCAGTGGAGGTAATGGTCGTGTTTTATTGAAGTGGTCGATTCATTTGGTGAATGCCAGAGTGGGAATAGTGCATTCTTACTAGAGCATTTTGATTTGTTTGAGGCAACCATTCCTATGCTTGCTCGATCCCTCCCATTCCTCCTAATAAGGGGTTTCTCCATCCATCTTTGGCCCCACACTTCTGTCTTCCTTTCCTTGACTGCCCGGGCCCTTGGTCTCATAAAAAATTCTAGTCTTTCTAGCGAGAAAACCTTTAGGACCGTTGATGGTGTTCAGGTACCGCTCCGACGTCACTGACGCTCGCATCGCGTTCCTGGCGTCACATGACCTCATCAGCGAAAGGATAGAGGCGATGGAGTAGATGGTATCTGGTGATGAGGATGTCTCGAGGCCTCTAGATAGTTATGTCATCTCCTTCTTTCCCTTCCTCAAGCATGGCCTAGCCATGCCTCCTCACTGCTTCGTCCATGGCCCACTCCACTATTACGACGTCAAGCTCTAGCACCTGAACCCCAATGGGGTCCAGCATATTGCCACATTCATGGGCCTCTATGAGGGATATCTAGGGATTGAGTCCCATTTTGAGCTATGGAGGTATATTTTATGTTGTCTCTCTAGAGAAGGAAGGAACTATTGGGGGGTCTCCTTCTCTGTCGAATGTCCTCAGGACGGAGAAATCACCTATAAGCAACGGGACTGAATGTCGAAGCTGTAACAAGCATGCGTAAAGCACCAGAGGATTGCAACTTCGGCTCAAGGTGATTACGAAGGTCAAACACTATGTTGAGCCGAAGAGAAAAAGCCTCGTTAATCCCTGATGTTTGTATTAGAATTATGTGTATATGTCAGGGTCATAAATGTACTTTTGCTCGGGCTGCGTCCCATTCCTATAAATAGACCATACTGTTCACGCTGGATTGGGATTATACTCTCACTTTCACCTTCGAGCAAGCCGAAGATACAAATGTTATATCTGTATCATGTATTACTTTTTCAACATATGATACAGATTTTAATGTTATTTAACATTCCATATGATATAAATAATTATCATGATGTTACATTTGTGAATACATTTTTGTATTTGTAAATGATGAAGACTTGTTCTTCATAACCTTCGTCCAAAAACAATCATGACTAAAAGGATATGATGCTTCGAAGGATGAAGGTCATTTACATTTAACAATTGTGTTGCCTTGTTTTATGATTCAGTAATAAAAACAAGAGACCAACAGGAGCAATCAGGCGCCTTCTCAACAATGTCGATCGAGTGTGCCAGTATCCATTTCTGGGGGTCTCAGGCCTTAAAGTACATCAGGATCCCAACAGTGAAATCCAGCAAGGGTTATCACATAAGAACGTTCCTAGGGCCATTCTTCTGATCTTCACTAGCCAAACTATCGTGGATGAACCCAAGGTTTGAGGTCATGGTTTTCTGAACGACAAGAAGAATAGGCTAACAGACATAGGCTCCCCCATTGTTGCTTGCAGTCGGGGCAGTTGACATGGTGAGTCAACTCTCTCTTTATTTTGGAGTCCTAGTTTTTCTGAATTATAATGGTTCCTTTGTTTGTAGTCTTGTTTTCACATTTGCCCCTCCGATGTGCAACTTCCTAAAGATGTGGCTGTGTGTGCGGCGAACTACGCCACCACCGATGCACAAAAAAAGGAGGACAAGAAGAAGAGGAGAAGGGATCAAAATCTATGAAGGGAGTAGGCTCACTGATGGAAGTCAAGTGGTAACGATGACAACACTGAGGATGAGGAGACTGGTGAGGATGACCTTGACTGGATCCTATTTAGCTCTGTGGGGTCTAAATGAATTATAGTTCAACAATAGGAAATTGTGGCTACAGCCCTCTGAAAGGGAAATAGGCTTACACCTTTTCCTAAATTGATTTTGGTGGTTGAATTGCCCAACACAAATAACTGGACTAAGTAGTTTGCTCTAGATTATGAGTTCTACAGGTGCCAAAGGTTCACAACAAACCAATAAAAAGACCGAAAAAGGATTCAAATATAGAGAGCAAAAGTCAGCCGAAGTGTGCCCTGGTCTGGCGCACCGGACTGTCCGGTGTGCCACCGGACAGTGTCCGTTGCACCAGGGACTTCAACTCCGAACTGCTCACCTTCGGGAATTCTGGAGGCCGCTCCACTATAATTCACCGGACTGTCCGGTGTTGCACCGGACAGTGTCCGGTGGCGCACCGGACTGTCCGGTGTGCCAGCGAAGCAACGACTACTTCGCGCCAACGGTCGTCTGCAGAAGGCATTAAATGCGCTACAGTGCGCGCTAGAGTCAGCGCAGAGCCAGATGGCGCACCGAAGACTGAACAGTGCCTGTCCGGTGCACCACCGGACTATCCGGTGGCCCAAAAGACAGAAGCTCCAACGGTTGGAATCCAACGGCCAGGTGACGTGGCAGGCGCACCGGACAGTGTCCGGTGGCGCACCGGACAGTGTCCGGTGGCGCACCGGACTGTCCGATGCGCCATGCGACAGCAGCCTTCACCAAACGGCTAGTTTGGTGGTTGGGGCTATAAATACCCCAACCACCCACCATTCATTGCATCCAAGTTTTCTGACTTCCCCCACCTTACAAGAGCTATAACATTCAATACAAGACACACCAAAGAGATCAAATCCTCTCCCAAGTCCTTAGTTCATTCCAAATCAAATAGTGACTAGTGAGAGAGTGACTTGTGTTCATTTGAGCTCTTGCGCTTGGATTGCTTCTTTTTCTCATTCTTTCTTGTGATCAACTCAATTGTAACCGAGGCAAGAGACACCAATTGTGTGGTGGTCCTTGCGGGGACTTTGTGTCCCGTTTGATTGAGAAGAGAAGCTCACTCGGTCTAAGTGACCGTTTGAGAGAGGGAAAGGGTTGAAAGAGACCCGATATTTGTGACCACCTCAACGGGGAGTAGGTTTGCAAGAACCGAACCTCGGTAAAACAAATCCTTGTGTCTCACTCTTTATTTGCTTGCGATTTGTTTTTCACCCTCCCTCTCGGACTCGTTCACATTTCTAACGCTAACCCGGCTTGTAGTTGTGCTTAAGTTTATAAATTTCAGATTCGCCCTATTCACCCCCCCTCTAGGCGACTTTCAATTGATATCAAAGCCTGGTGCATCATTAGAGCTTAACCGCTCAAAGTGATGTCGAGAGATCATGCCAAGAAAATGGTGATCGGTGGTGAGAAGTCCGTTACAAGCCACAGGAAGGCTCCATCAAGGGAGTCCGCCAACAAGAAGAAGGATGGATCCCCTTCACGCATTCGATCGCACAAGAGTGGCGAGAAGAAGAAGAAAATGAAGAAAGTGGTCTACTACGAGACCGATTCTTCCTCGCCCTCTACATCCGGATCCGACGCCGCGTCCGTCACTTCTAAGCGCCAAGAGCACAAGAAGTATAGTAAGATCCCCCTACGCTATCCTCGCATTCCTAAGCATACTCCATTACTTTCCGTCCCATTAGGCAAACCACCGACATTTGACGGTGAAGATTATTCTAGGTGGAGTGATATGATGAGATATCACCTAACCTCACTCCACAAAAGCATATGGGATGTTGTTGAGTTTGGTGTACAGGTGTCATCCGTAGGGGATGAAGATTATGATGAGGACGAGGTGGCCCAAATCGTGCACTTCAACTCCCAAGCCACCACTATACTCCTCACCTCTCTAAGTCGAGAGGAGTATAACAAGGTGCAAGGATTGAAGAGTGCCAAGGAGATTTGGGACGTACTCAAGACCGCGCACGAAGGAGATGAGGTGACCAAGATCACCAAGCGGGAGACGATCGAGGGGGAGCTCGGTCGCTTCCGGCTTCGCCAAGGGGAGGAGCCACAAGAGATGTACACCCGGCTCAAGACCTTGGCGAACCAAGTGCGCAACCTCGGGAGCAAAAAATGGGATGACCACGAAATGGTGAAGGTTATTCTTAGATCACTCGTTTTTCTTAACCCTACGCAAGTACAATTAATACATGGTGATCCTAGATACACACTAATGTCTCCCGAGGAAGTAATAGGAAAAATTGTGAGCTTTGAATTGATGATCAAAGGCTCAAAGAAAATCATCGAGCAAGATGGCCCCTCCACGCCCGAAGCACAACCGGTCGCATTCAAGGCGACGGAGGAGAAGAAGGAAGAGTCTACATCAAGTAGACTCCCCATCGACGCCTCCAAACTCGACAACGAAGAAATGGCGCTCATCATCAAGAGCTTCCGCCAAATCCTCAAGCAAAGGAGAGGGAAGGACTACAAGTCCCGCTCCAAGAAAGTGTGCTACAAGTGTGGTAAGCTCGGTCACTTTATTGCAAAAAGTCCAATATCAAGTGACAGTGATAGGGGCGACGACAAGAAGGGAAAGAGGAGAGAAAAGAAGAGATACTACAAGAAGAAGGGCGGTGATGCCCATGTGTGCCACGAGTGGAACTCCGACGAGAGCTCCTCCGACTCCTCCTCCGATGAGGACGCCGCCAACATCGTCGTCACCAAAGGAATCCTCTTCCCCAACGTCGGCCACAAGTGCCTCATGGCAAAGGACGGCAAAAGGAAGAAGGTAAAATCAAGATCCTCCACTAAATATGCATCCTCTAAAGATGAAGGCAATTCTAGTGATGAGGAGGATAATTTGCGCACTCTGTTTGCCAACCTAAACATGCAACAAAAGGAAAAATTAAATGAATTAATTAGTGCTATTCATGAGAAGGATGAACTCTTGGACTCTCAAGAGGACTTCCTAATTAAAGAGAACAAGAAGCATGTTAAGGTTAAAAATGCTTACGCTCTAGAAGTAGAGAAATGTGAAAAACTATCTAGTGAGCTAAGCACTTGCCATGATGTTATTGCCAACCTTAGAAATGCTAAAATAATTGCTAAGGTTGATTCAAATGTTTGTGATGTTTCAATTCCCAATCTTAGAGATGATAATGTTAGTTTACTTGCTAAGATTGAAGAATTGAATGTCTCTCTTGCTAGCCTTAGAAATGAGAATGAAAAATAATTGCTAAAGCTAAGGACTTAGATGTTTGCAATGTTACCATTTCCAATCTTAGAAGTGAAAATGACATTTTACATGCTAAGATTGTTGAACTAAAATCTTGCAAACCCTCTACATCTACCGTTGAGCATGTTTCCATTTGTACTAGATGTAGAGACATTAATGTTGATGCTATTCATGATCACCTAGCTTTAATTAAGAAACAAAATGATCACATAGCTCAACTTAATGCCAAAATTAATGAGCATGACTTAGAAAATGAAAATTTTAAATTTGCTAGAAGCATGCTCTATAGTGGGAGACGCCCTGGCATCAAGGATGGCATTGGCTTCCAAAAGGGAGACAATGTCAAACTTAATGCCCCTCCTAAAAGATTGTCTAACTTTGTTAAGGGCAAGGCTCCCATGCCTCAGGATAACGAGGGTTACATTTTGTACCCTGCCGGTTATCCCGAGCACAAAATTAGGAGAATTCACTCTAGGAAGTCTCACTCTGGCCCTAATCATGCTTTTATGTATAAGGGTGAGACATCTAGCTCTAAGCAATCAACTCGTGCAAAATTGCCTAAGAAGAAGACTCCTATTGCATCAAATGATTCTAACATTTCATTTAAAACTTTTGATGCATCCTATGTTTTAATTAACAAATCCAGAAAAGTAGTTGCCAAGTATGTTGGGGGCAAGCACAAGGGGTCAAAGACTTGTGTTTGGGTACCTAAAGTTCTTGTATCTAATGTCAAAGGACCCAAAACCGTTTGGATACCTAAAATCAAGAACTAAATTTGTTTTGTAGGTTTATGCATCCGGGGGCTCAAGTTGGATCATCGATAGCGGGTGCACAAACCACATGACAGGGGAGAAGAAGATGTTCTCCTCCTATGAGAAAAACCAAGATCCCCAACGAGCTATCACATTCGGGGATGGGAATCAAGGTTTGGTCAAAGGATTGGGTAAAATTGCTATATCACCTGACCATTCCATTTCCAATGTTTTTCTTATAGATTCTTTAGATTATAACTTGCTTTCAGTTTCGCAATTATGTAAAATGGGTTACAACTGTCTTTTTACGGATATAGGTGTTACTGTCTTTAGAAGAAGCGATGATTCAGTAGCATTTAAGGGAGTGTTAGAGGGTCAGCTATACTTAGTAGATTTTGATAGAGCTGAACTCGACACTTGCTTAATTGCTAAGACTAACATGGGCTGGCTCTGGCATCGCCGACTAGCACATGTTGGAATGAAGAATCTTCACAAGCTTCTAAAGGGAGAACACATTTTGGGACTAACAAATGTTCATTTTGAGAAAGACAGGATTTGTAGAGCATGTCAGGCAGGGAAGCAAGTTGGAGTTCATCATCCACATAAGAACATCATGATGACTGACAGGCCACTCGAGCTCCTACACATGGACCTATTCGGCCCGATAGGTTACATAAGCATCGGCGGGAGTAAGTACTGTCTAGTTATTGTGGATGATTATTCTCGCTTCACTTGGGTGTTCTTTTTGTAGGAAAAATCTCATACCCAAGAAACCTTAAAGGGATTCTTGAGACGAGCTCAAAACGAGTTCGGCTTAAGGATCAAGAAAATTAGAATCGACAACGGGACGGAGTTCAAGAACTCTCAAATTGAAGGCTTCCTTGAGGAGGAGGGCATCAAGCATGAATTCTCTTCTCCCTACACGCCACAACAAAATGGTGTAGTGGAGAGGAAGAATCGAACTCTATTGGACATGGCAAGGACCATGCTTGATGAATACAAGACTTCGGATCGGTTTTGGGCCGAGGCGGTCAACACCGCCTGCTACACCATCAACCGGTTATATCTACACTGAATCCTCAAGAAGACATCATACGAACTCCTAACCGGTAAAAAGCCCAATGTTTCATATTTTAGAGCCTTTGGTAGCAAATGTTTTATTCTTGTTAAAAGAGGTAGGAAATCCAAATTTGCTCCTAAGGCTGTAGAAGCCTTTTTACTAGGATATGATTCAAACACAAGGGCATATAGAGTCTTTAACAAGTCCTCTAGACTAGTTGAAGTTTCTTGTGACATTGTGTTTGATGAGACTAACGGCTCTCAAGTAGAGCAAGTTGATCTTGATGTGCTAGATGATGAAGAGGCTCCGTGCGTCGCGCTAAGGAACATGTCCATTGGGAATGTGTGTCCTAAGGAATCCGAAGAGCCTCCACATGCACAAGATCAACCATCTTCCTCCATGCAAGCATCTCCACCAACTCAAGATAAGGATGAGGCTCAAGATGATGATGAAGAAGATCAAGAAGTTGAGCCACCTCAAGTGGAGAACAATGATCAAGGGGGAGATGCCCATGATCAAGATGAGGAAGATGAACAAGTTCCAAGACCGCCACACCCAAGAGTCCACCAAGCAATTCAACGAGATCACCCCGTGAACACCATCCTCGGTGATATTCAAAAGGGGGTAACTACTCGATCTCGTGTTGCTCATTTTTGTGAACATTACTCTTTTGTTTCCTCTATTGAGCCACACAAGGTAGAGGAAGCACTTCAAGATTCGGATTGGGTGGTGGCGATGCAAGAGGAGCTCAACAACTTCACTAGGAATGAGGTATGGCATTTAGTTCCACGTCCTAACCAAAATGTTGTAGGAACCAAGTGGGTTTTCCGCAACAAGCAAGATGAGCATGGTGTGGTGACAACGAACAAAGCCCGACTTGTGGCCAAGGGATATTCACAAGTCGAAGGTTTGGATTTCGGTGAAACCTATGCACCCGTAGCTAGGATAGAATCAATTCTCATTTTACTTGCCTATGCTACTTACCATGGCTTCAAGCTTTACCAAATGGACGTGAAGAGTGCCTTCCTCAATGGACCAATCAAGGAAGAGGTCTATGTTGAGCAACCTCCCGGCTTTGAAGATAGTGAATACCCTAACCATGTATATAAACTCTCTAAGGCGCTTTATGGGCTCAAACAAGCCCCAAGAGCATGGTATGAATGCCTAAGAGATTTTCTTATCACTAATGGCTTCAAAGTCGGAAAGGCAGATCCTACTTTATTTACTAAAACTCTTGAAAATGATTTGTTTGTATGCCAAATTTATGTTGATGATATCATATTTGGGTCTACTAACGAATCTACATGTGAGGAATTTAGTAGGATCATGACACAGAAATTCGAGATGTCTATGATGGGGGAGTTGAAGTACTGAAAGGGAAATGTGCTCTTGGGCCATTTCTAAGTATTTTGGTGATTTAGTGTCCAACGCAAGTGCCTAAGTGTAAAAAGGGACAAAGTACAAATCAAGGATAAAGGTATGTTTCTCAGACTTAGTACATTGTTTTATGGACTAATGTATTGTGTCTAAATGCTGGAAACAGGAAAATCCAATTGTAAATGTCTTGGCTCGAGCAGCCAAGACTCTGCTGAGTCTGGGAGCACCGGACTGTCCGGTGGTGCACCGGACAGTGTCCGGTGCGCCAGGCTGGCTCGAGCGAAATGGCCGCTCTCGGGAATTCACCGGCGACGTACGGCTATAATTCACCGGACTGTCCGGTGTGCACCGGACATGTCCGGTGCGCCAACGGCTCCAAGTCTGCCAACGGTCGGCTTCACCATTTAAGGAAAGAAATCGGGCACCGGACAGTGTCTGGTGTGCCAGTCGACAGAAGGCAAGATCAGCCTTCCTGGATTGCTCTCAACGGCTCCTAGCTGCCTTGGGGCTATAAAAGGGACCCCTAGGCGCATGAAGGAGGAACCAAGCATACTTACAACATTCCTAAGCACCAAGTCATCGATTCCGCGCATTTGTTTCTTCGTGATAGCATATAGAGCTCTTGTGGAGTTGTGAACTCATTGGGTTGTGTTGCGAGCTCTTGTTGCGACTTGTGTGCGTGTTATTGCTCTGATTTGTGAGTCTTGTGTGAGTTGCTCATCCCTCCCTTACTCTGTGATTCTTTGTGAACATCAAAAGTGTAAGGGCGAGAGGCTCCAAGTTGTGGAGATTCCTCGCGAACGGGATAAGAAAAGAAAAGCAAAACACCGTGGTATTCAAGTTGATCATTGGATCACTTGAAAGGAGTTGAGTGCAACTCTCGTCCGTTGGGACGCCACAACGTGGAGTAGGCAAGCGTTGGTCTTGGCCGAACCACGGGATAAACCACTGTGTCATCTCTGTGATTGTTCTCTTGTGGTTATTGTGTTTTGCTAAGACATCTCTTTAGCCACTTGGCAATTATTGTGCTAACGATTAACTGTGTTTTGTGGCTTAAGTTTTCAAGTTTCACAGGATCACCTATTCACCCCCCCTCTAGGTGCTCTCAATTGGTATCGGAGCCGTTCTCTTCACAAAGGGACTAACCGCCCGAAGAGATGGATCCTAAGGGGAAGGGAATCGTGATCAACGACAAAGAGAAGGAATCCTTCGTCAACGAGCCGAAGGACGACAAGCCTACCGACTCCGGCTCGGGCCATAGACGGAAGGAAGGGAAGAAGAAGAAGACGAGGCGCATCAAGGAGATCGTCTATTACGACGACAGCGATGAGTCTACTTCTTCCCAAAAGGACGACGACCACAACGACTACGAGAGAAGGAAACCGGTTAATTCGAACTTTTCTTTTGACTACTCTCGTATTCCGCAAAGTTCAAATTCACATTTGCTCTCCATTCCACTCGGCAAGCCCCCACACTTTGATGGGGAGGACTACGGATTTTGGAGCCACAAAATGCGTAGTCACCTATTCTCTCTCCATCCTAGTATATGGGAGATTGTAGAGAGTGGAATGCACTTTGATAGTTCGGATAGTCCCATGATCATTAATGAGCAAATCCATAAGAATGCACAAGCTACTACTGTTCTTCTAGCTTCATTGTGCAGGGATGAATATCACAAAGTGAGCGGCTTGGATAACGCCAAGCAGATCTGGGACACCCTCAAGATTTCTCATGAGGGGAACGACGTCACCTTACTCACCAAAATGGAGTTGGTGGAGGGCGAGCTTGGACGGTTCGCGATGATAAGGGGCGAGGAGCCAACTCAAACATACAACCGGCTCAAGACTCTTATCAACAAAATAAGGAGCTACGGAAGCACGCGATGGACGGACCACGACGTCGTCCGACTGATGCTAAGGTCCTTTACCGTTCTTGATCCTCATTTGGTGAATAATATTCGTGAGAATCCCAGGTACACCAAAATGTCGCCCGAAGAAGTGCTAGGAAAATTCGTCAGCGGGCGAATGATGATCAAGGAGGCGAGATATGTGGACGACGCTTTGAATGGTCCGATCAACGAGCCACAACCCCTTGCTCTCAAGGCAACAAGAAGCAAGGAGGCGCTACCTAGCAAGGTGGCACAAATTGAGGCGGCCGGACTTAATGATGAAGAGATGGCCCTCATCATCAAAAGATTCAAGACGGCGCTTAAGGGTCGCAAGGGACAGCCAAGCAAGACCAAAGCCAAGGGGAAGTGCTCATGCTTCAAATGCGGTAAGCTTGGTCATTTTATTGCTAACTGTCCCGACAATGATAGTGATCAGGATCAAGGGAACAAGAGGGAGAAGAAGAAAAACTATAAGAAGGCAAAGGGCGAGGCACATCTTGGCAAGGAGTGGGATTCGGATTGTTCCTCGTCCGACTCCGACAATGAAGGACTCGCCGCCACCGCCTTCAACAAGTCATCCCTCTTCCCCAACGAGCGTCACACATGCCTCATGGCAAGGGAGAAGAAGGTATGTACTCGAGACTCTACTTATGCTTCTTCAAGTGAAGACGAGTCTAGTGATGAGGAAATAGATTACTCTAGCTTGTTCAAGGGATTGGATAGAAATAAAATTGATAAAATCAATGAATTGATTGATGCCTTGAATGAAAAGGATAGGCTTTTAGAAAAGCAAGAGGATTTGTTGTATGATGAACATGACAAATTTGTAGAGGCACAAAAATCCTATGCTTTAGAAGTTAAAAGAAATGAAATGCTCTCTTATGAACTTTCTACGTGTCATGAAACCATTTCTACTTTACAAAGTGTTAACAATGATTTAAATGCTAAATTATAAGTAGCAAATAAATCTAATTCTTGTGTAGAACATGTTATGATTTGCACTAGGTGTAAGGATTTTGATATTGATGCCTGTAATGGACACCTAGTTTCAATTTCAAGATTAAATGATGAAGTAGCTAGTCTTAATGCCAAACTTAAGACTAGCAAAAGTGATTTCGATAAGCTAAAATTTGCAAGGGATGCCTACACGATTGGTAGACACCCCTCAATTAAGGATGGACTTGGCTTCAAGAGGGAAGCCAAGGACTTAACAAGCCATAAGGCTCCCATCTCCACCAAGGAGAAAGGGAAGGCCCCTATGATAAGTAGCACTAAAAAGAACCATGCTTTTATGTACAACGATAGAAGACAGTCTCATAGGAGTTGCAATGCTTTTGATTCACATGACTCGTATGCTATGTTTGCTCCTAGTTCTTCCTATATGCATGGTAGAGATATGCCTAGGAAAAATGTTCATCATGTGCCTAGAAAAATTTTTGTTTATGCTTCTAGGAAAATTATGAATGGTCCCTCTACAATTTATCATGCTTTGAATGCTTCCTTTGCTATTTGTAGAAAGGATAGGAAGATAGTTGCTAGGAAGTTAGGGGCAAAATGCAAGGGCGATAAAACTTGCATTTGGGTCCCTAAGGAAATTATGACTAACCTTGTAGGACCCAACAAGAGTTGGGTACCTAAGACCCAAGCCTAAATTTGCCTTGCAGGTTTATGCATCCGGGGGTTCAAGCTGGATTATCGACAGCGGATGCACAAACCATATGACGGGGGAGAAGAAGATGTTCACCTCCTATGTCAAGAATAAGGATTCCCAAGATTCAATCATATTCGGTGATGGGAACCAAGGCAAGGTGAAAGGTTTAGGCAAGATTGCAATATCAAATGAGCATTCTATCTCTAATGTGTTTTTAGTGGAGAGTCTTGGATATAATTTACTATCTGTTAGTCAATTATGTAATATGGGATATAACTGTTTATTTACAAATGTCGATGTGTCTGTCTTTATAAGATGTGATGGTTCACTAGCTTTTAAGGGTGTACTAGACGGCAAACTTTACTTAGTTGATTTTGCAAAAGAAGAGGCCGGTCTAGATGCATGCTTAATGGCTAAGACTTGCATGGGTTGGTTGTGGCATCGCCGCTTAGCACATGTGGGGATGAAGAACCTCCACAAGCTTCTAAAGGGAGAACACGTGATAGGTCTAACCAATGTTCATTTCGAAAAAGATAGACCTTGTGCAGCTTGTCAAGCAGGTAAACAAGTGGGAGGAGCACATCACAGCAAGAATGTGATGACCACGTCAAGACCTTTGGAGCTGCTGCATATGGACCTCTTCGGACCTGTCGCCTATCTGAGCATAGGAGGAAGTAAGTATGGTCTAGTTATTGTTGATGACTTTTCCCGCTTCACTTGGGTGTTCTTTTTGCAGGATAAGTCTGAAACCCAAGGGACCCTCAAGCGCTTCCTCAGGAGAGCTCAAAATGAGTTTGAGCTCAAGGTAAAGAAGATAAGGAGCGACAACGGGTCCGAATTCAAGAATCTTCAAGTGGAGGAGTTCCTTGAGGAGGAGGGGATCAAGCACGAGTTCTCCGCTCCCTACACACCTCAGCAAAATGGTGTAGTAGAGAGGAAGAACAGGACGCTCATAGATATGGCAAGGACTATGCTTGGAGAGTTCAAGACCCCCGAGTGCTTTTGGTCGGAAGCCGTGAACACGGCTTGCCACGCCATCAACAGGGTCTACCTTCACCGCCTCCTCAAGAAGACTTCATATGAGCTGCTGACTGGTAACAAACCCAATGTATCGTACTTTCGTGTATTTGGGAGTAAATGCTACATTCTAGTGAAGAAGGGTAGGAATTCCAAATTTGCTCCCAAAGCTGTAGAAGGGTTTTTATTAGGTTATGATTCAAATACAAAGGCGTATAGGGTCTTCAACAAATCATCGGGTTTGGTTGAAGTCTCTAGCGACGTTGTATTTGATGAGACTAATGGCTCTCCAAGAGAGCAAGTTGTTGATCTTGATGATGTAGATGAAGAAGACGTTCCAACGGCCGCGATACGCACCATGGCGATTGGAGATGTACGGCCTCAGGAACAATTGGAGCAAGATCAACCGTCTTCCTCAACTATGGTGCATCCCCCAACTCAAGATGACGAACAGGTACCTCAAGTGGAGGCGCATGATCAAGGGGGAGCACAGGATGTTCAAATTGAAGAGGAAGAAGCACCTCAGGCACCTCCAACCCAAGTTCGAGCGACGATTCAAAGGGATCATCCCGTCGACCAGATATTGGGTGATATTAGCAAGGGAGTAACCACTCGTTCAAGATTAGTTAATTTTTGTGAGCATTACTCTTTTGTCTCTTCTATTGAGCCTTTCAGGGTAGAAGAGGCCTTGCTAGATCCGGACTGGGTGTTGGCCATGCAGGAGGAACTCAACAATTTCAAGCGAAATGAAGTTTGGACGCTGGTGCCTCGTCCCAAGCAAAATGTTGTGGGAACCAAGTGGGTTTTCCGCAACAAATAGGACGAGCACGTGGTGGTGACAAGGAACAAGGCTCGACTTGTGGCAAAAGGTTATGCCCAAGTCGCAGGTTTGGACTTTGAGGAGACTTTTGCTCCTGTGGCTAGGCTAGAATCAATTCGTATCTTGCTAGCATATGCCGCTCACCATTCTTTCAGGTTGTACCAAATGGATGTGAAGAGCGCTTTCCTCAATGGGCCAATCAAGGAGGAGGTGTACGTGGAGCAACCCTCTGGCTTCGAGGATGAACGGTACCCCGACCACGTGTGTAAGCTCTCTAAGGCGCTCTATGGACTTAAGCAAGCCCCAAGAGCATGGTATGAATGCCTTAGAGACTTTTTAATTGCTAATGCTTTCAAGGTCGGGAAAGCCGATCCAACTCTTTTTACTAAGACTTGCGATGGTGATCTTTTTGTATGCCAAATTTATGTCGATGACATAATATTTGGTTCTACTAATCAAAAGTCTTGTGAAGAGTTTAGCAGGGTGATGACGCAGAAATTCGAGATGTCGATGATGGGCGAGTTGAACTACTTCCTTGGGTTCCAAGTAAAGCAACTCAAGGACGGCACTTTCATCTCCCAAATGAAGTACACGCAAGACTTGCTAAAGCGGTTTGGGATGAAGGACGCCAAGCCCGCAAAAACACTGATGGGAACTGACGGACACACCGACCTCAACAAAGGAGGTAAGTCCGTTGATCAAAAAGCATACCGGTCCATGATAGGTTCTTTGCTTTATTTATGTGCTAGTAGACCGGATATTATGCTTAGCGTATGCATGTGTGCTAGATTTCAATCCGATCCTAAGGAGTGTCACTTAGTGGCTGTGAAGCGAATTCTTAGATATTTAGTCGCTACGCCTTGCTTCGGGATCTGGTATCCAAAGGGGTCTAACTTTGACTTGATTGGGTACTCAGATTCCGACTATGCTGGATGTAAGGTCGATAGGAAGAGTACATCGGGGACGTGCCAATTCTTAGGAAGGTCCCTGGTGTCATGGAATTCTAAGAAACAAACTTCCGTTGCTCTATCCACCGCTGAGGCTGAGTATGTTGCCGCAGGACAGTGTTGCGCGCAACTACTTTGGATGAGGCAAACCCTCAGGGACTTTGGCTACAATCTGAGCAAAGTCCCACTCCTATGTGATAATGAGAGTGCTATCCGAATAGCGGAAAATCCTGTTGAGCACAGCCGCACAAAGCACATTGACATCCGGCATCACTTTTTGAGAGACCACCAGCAAAAGGGAGATATCGAAGTGTTTCATGTTAGCACCGAGAACCAGCTAGCCGATATCTTTACCAAGCCTCTAGATGAGAAGACCTTTTGCAGGCTGCGTAGTGAGCTAAATGTCCTAGATTCGCGGAACTTGGATTGATTTATAGCATACATGTGTTTATGCCCTTGATCATGTTCCTTATGCATTTTGTTGCTTACTATGGTGCTCAAGTTGTACAATCTCTCCCCGGACCTCACAAGTCCTTGTGCAAGTGATGCACATATTTAGGGGGAGTTGTGTTACAACTTGACCCTTTGAGACTAACCATATGCTTGAGTTTGCTTGTTTTATTCTCAAAGGAGGTTTGAAAGGGAAAAGGTGGACTTGGACCATGAAAGACTTCCACTGCACTCCGATGAGAGGGTAACTTATTCCAAGTTCATCTCATGTCCTCTTATTGCCTTTGTACTCTTATTTGAAGATTTTGGTGAGGCAATGGGGTTAAAGGGCCAAGATTGATCCCGTTTTGGTGCTTAATGCCAAAGGGGGAGAAAATAAAGGCCAAAGCGATAAATGGATCAGCTGCCACTTGAGAGATTTTGAAAATAGTAGAATAGAGCTTTTGTTTTGTCAAAACTCTTTTGTTGTCTCTTTTGGTGGCTTCTAGTGGGGAGAAGTATTGATTATAGGAAAAAGGGGGAGTTTTTGAAATCTTGAATCAATTTCTCTTGGAATGACTTTTTTTGTTTTTTTCCTAACATGTGTGTTTGACTTAGAGATAGAAATTTGAGTTTGATTTGCAAAAATAAACCAAGTGGTGGCATAGAGTGATCCATATATGTCAAATTGAATCAAAACAATTTTGAGTTCTTATTTGAATTGATTTTGTACTTGTTCTACTTGCTTTATGTTGTGTTAGCATAAATCACCAAAAAGGGGGAGATTGAAAGGGAAATGTGCTCTTGGGCCATTTCTAAGTATTTTGGTGATTTAGTGTCCAACACAAGTGCCTAAGTGTAAAAAGGGACAAAGTACAAATCAAGGATAAAGGTATGTTTCTCAGACTTAGTACATTGTTTTATGGACTAATGTATTGTGTCTAAGTGCTGGAAACAGGAAAATCCAATTGTAAATGTCTTGGCTCGAGCAGCCAAGACTCTGCTGAGTCTGGGAGCACCGGACTGTCCGGTGGTGCACCGGACAGTGTCCAGTGCGCCAGGCTGGCTCGAGCGAAATGGCTGCTCTCGGGAATTCACCGGCGACGTACGGCTATAATTCACCGGACTGTCTGGTGTGCACCGGACTGTCCGGTGAGCCAACAGTCGGCCGCGCGATCTGCGCGGGCCACGTGGCCGAGCCAACGGCTAGAAGGAGGCACCGGACTGTCCGGTGTGCACCGGACTGTCCGGTGTGCACCAGACATGTCCGGTGCACCAACGGCTCCAAGTCTGCCAACGGTCGGCTTCGCCATTTAAGGAAAGAAATCGGGCACCGGACAGTGTCCGGTGTGCACCGGACTGTCCGGTGTGCCAGTCGACAGAAGGCAAGATCAGCCTTCCTGGATTGCTCTCAACGGCTCCTAGCTGCCTTAGGGCTATAAAAGGGACCCCTAGGCGCATGAAGGAGGAACCAAGCATACTTACAACATTCCTAAGCACCAAGTCATCGATTCCGCGCATTTGTTTCTTTGTGATAGCATATAGAGCTCTTATGGAGTTGTGAACTCATTGGGTTGTGTTGCGAGCTCTTGTTGCGACTTGTGTGCGTGTTGTTGCTCTGATTTGTGAGTCTTGTGTGAGTTGCTCATCCCTCCCTTACTCCGTGATTCTTTGTGAACATCAAAAGTGTAAGGGCGAGAGGCTCCAAGTTGTGGAGATTCCTCGCGAACGGGATAAGAAAAGAAAAGCAAAACACCGTGGTATTCAAGTTGATCATTGGATCACTTGAAAGGAGTTGAGTGCAACTCTCGTCCGTTGGGACGCCACAACGTGGAGTAGGCAAGCGTTGGTCTTGGCCGAACCACGGGATAAACCACTGTGTCATCTCTGTGATTGTTCTCTTGTGATTATTGTGTTTTGCTAAGACATCTCTTTAGCCACTTGGCAATTATTGTGCTAACGATTAACTGTGTTTTCTGGCTTAAGTTTTCAAGTTTCACAGGATCACCTATTCACCCCCCCCCCTCTAGGTGCTCTCAAATACTTCTTGGGATTTCAAGTGAAGCAACTCCAAGAGGGCACCTTCATTAGCCAAACAAAGTATATTCAAGACATTCTAAAAAAGTTTGGGATGAAGGATGCTAAGCCCATCAAGACACCATGGGAACCAATGGGCATCTCGTCCTCGACACGGGAGGTAAATCCGTAGATCAAAAGGTATACCGGTCGATGATAGGTTCTTTACTCTATTTATGTGCATCTCGACCGGATATTATGCTTTCCGTATGCATGTGTGCAAGATTCCAAGCCGTTCTTAAGGAAGCTCACCTTAGGGCCGTAAAACGAATCTTGAGATATTTAGTTTATACTCCTAAGTTTAGGCTTTGGTATCCTAGAGGATCCACATTCGATTGAATTGGTTTTTCGGATGACGATTGGGCGAGGTGTAAAATTAATAGAAAGAGCACATCGGGGACTTGCCAGTTCTTGGGAAGATCTCTGGTGTCTTGGGCTTCAAAGAAGCAAAATTATGTAGCTCTTTCTACCGCTGAAGCCGAGTATATTGCCGCAGGCCATTGTTGCGCGCAATTGCTTTGGATGAGGCAAACCCTTAGGGACTATGGTTACAAATTAACCAAAGTTCCTCTTCTATGTGATAACGAGAGTGCAATCCGCATGGCGGATAATCCCGTTGAGCATAGCCGCACTAAACACATAGCCATTCGGTATCATTTTCTAAGGGATCACCAACAAAAGGGGGATATCGAGATTGTATATATTAACACCAAAGAACAATTAGCTGATATCTTTACCAAACCACTAGATGAACAAACATTTAACAAACTTAGGCATGAGCTAAATATTCTTGATTCTCGGAATTTCTTTTGATGCTTTGCACACATAGCTCAATAATATACCTTTGATCATATCTCTTTTATATGCTATGACTAATGTGTTTTCAAGTGTATTTCAAACCAAGTCATAGATTGAAAGGGAATTGGAGTCTTCGGCGAAGACAAAGACTTCCACTTCACTCCATCAAATTACTCATCCTTCGCCGTCGCTTCGAGCAACTCTCCAACTTTGGTATAATCTTCACTCATATATTTTTTTTACCATAGGAAGAGAAAGTAAAAGGGCTTATATTTCACTCAAGTATCTGTTTTTGGCGATTCATGCCAAAGGGGGAGAAAGTATTAGCCCAAAGCAAAAGGACCGCACCACCACCAATTTTCAAAAATTTGAGTTAAGAAAAGATTTTTCAATTGATAATTTTTCAATAGGTATCTTACTTTTGATAGAATTTCAAAATTGGTACAACCCTTTCAAAACTAATATCTAAAACCCTCTTGAACACTAAGAGGAGGATTTGATTGAGGGGGGAGTTTTGTTTAGTCAAAGGAAAAGCATTTGAAACAGGGGGAGAAAATTTCAAATCTTGAAAATGTTTCTCAAAATCTTATTCATTTACCTTTGACTATTTGCAAAAAGACTTTGAAAAGAATTTACAAAAGAATTTGCAAAAACAAAACATGTGGTGCAAGCGTGGCCCAAAATATTAAAAACAAAGAAACAATCCATGCATATCTTATGAGAATATTTATTGGTTCAATTCTTAGTATCCTTTGCACTTACATTATGCAAACTAGTTCAATTATGCACTTCTATATTTGCTTTGGTTTGTGTTGGCATCAATCACCAAAAAGGGGGAGATTGAAAGGGAAATAGGCTTACACCTTTTCCTAAATTGATTTTGGTGGTTGAATTGCCCAACATAAATAATTGGACTAACTAGTTTGCTCTAGATTATGAGTTCTACAGGTGCCAAAGGTTCACAACAAACCAATAAAAAGACCGAAAAAGGATTCAAATATAGAGAGCAAAAGTCAGCCGAAGTGTGCCCTGGTCTGGCGCACCGGACTGTCCGGTGCACCAGGGACTTCAACTCCGAACTGCTCACCTTCGGGAATTCTGGAGGCCGCTCCGCCATAATTCACCGGACTGTCCGGTGTGCCAGCGGAGCAACGGCTACTTCGTGCCAACGGTCGTCTGCAGAAGGCATTAAATGCGCTACAGTGCACGCCAGAGTCAGCACAGAGCTAGATGGCGCACCGGACACTGAACAGTGCCTATCCGGTGCACCACCGGACTGTCCGATGGCCCAGAAGACAGAAGCTCCAACGGTCAGGTGACGTGGCAGGCGCACCGGACAGTGTCCAATGGCGCACCGAACTGTCTGGTGCGCCATGCGACAGCAGCCTTCACCAAACGGCTAGTTTGGTGGTTGGGGCTATAAATGCCCCAACCACCCACCATTCATTGCATCCAAGTTTTCTGACTTCCCCCACCTTACAAGAGCTATAGCATTCAATACAAGACACACCAAAGAGATCAAATCCTCTCCCAAGTCCTTAGTTCATTCCAAATCAAATAGTGACTAGTGAGAGAGTGACTTGTGTTCATTTGAGCTCTTGCGCTTGGATTGCTTCTTTTTCTCATTCTTTCTTGTGATCAACTCAATTGTAACCGAGGCAAGAGACACCAATTGTGTGGTGGTCCTTGCGGGGACTTTGTGTCACGTTTGATTGAGAAGAGAAGCTCACTCGGTCTAAGTGATCGTTTGAGAGAGGGAAAGGGTTGAAAGAGACCCGGTCTTTGTGACCACCTCAACGGGGAGTAGGTTTGCAAGAACCGAACCTCGGTAAAACAAATCCTTGTGTCTCACTCTTTATTTGCTTGCGATTTGTTTTTCACCCTCTCTCTCGGACTCGTTCACATTTCTAACGCTAACCCGGCTTGTAGTTGTGCTTAAGTTTATAAATTTCAGATTCGCCCTATTCATCCCCCCCCCTCTAGGCGACTTTCACCCTCCCCGACGCCCGAGCCCCCGAGGAGGAGGAGGTGGCTTTGACCCCTACGTTGGAGCATAGCAAGGCTCTTCCTTCGCCTGCCCCCAAGATGGGCAATTCAACTATTCCTCCTACAATTGTGAAGCATGCTACGGTTTCAAGATGCCTAACCTAGCCCTGATGGTCCTAGGACTACAGACCCTTCCGGTGACCGCGACGTTGGTGGGTTCAGTCTCGTCGATGACGCTTGCATCGATGCCAGATGACGTGACACTAGTGTCATATTTGACCATCATCGTGGATGTGGCCACGGAGGTTTCGCTTCCCATGCCTTCAACTATGGTGGCGGTAGAGCTCATTCCTTTGCTGGCTCCTAAGCCCCAGTTAGATCTTAAAGCATCCTCATGGCAAGGTCTCCTCTGTCATTTGGGTCAAACGGGGGAGGTTAAATTGTATCGGGATGTAGACGTGTCAAACCATGGGAGGTCACCTCCAAATTCCATCGCTGCGACAAGAACATGTGGGTTTTTGCCTTCCCACACATTCATGTCCTCCTGCGTTGGGTTTTTGTCATTGACTAATTGCACGATCTTTTAATTTCAGGGGGCAAGACGCCTCTCTACACATCGCTCCGCAGAAGTCACCACGACGCGAGATGACACTTGTCACCTACGTGTCATCCCTGCATCTTCGCCAAGCACTTTCAGTGTGTCCATGGCGACTATCGAGGAGCTGCCTGGATCGTCTCCCGTGGGTGTGACTACAATAGTGGAGACCATGTTGGCAGTGGTTGTCCTTGATTCACTAGCTAGAAAGGTCACCTATTCGGGAGAAGGCGATGTGGGGGATAAATATCCCTCAGGTTGTGTCTAACAAAAACAACTTGAAATGTAAGTTACAGTGTCGTACTTGAGAGCACCTAGAGGGGGGTGAAAAGGTGATCCTGCGAAAACTTGAAACTTAATCCGAAAAACTTGATTAGGAGTTAGCACGAATAAGCCAAGTGGCTAGAGAGGAGAACTTGCACAACACGATAACCACAAAGAGATCAACACAGAGATGGCACAGTGGTTTATCCCGTGGTTCGGCCAAGTCCAACACTTGCCTATTCCACGTTGTGGCATCCCAATGGACGAGGGTTGCAATCAACCCCTTTCAAGCGGTCCAAAGACCCACTTGAATACCACGGTGTTTTGCTTTCTCTTTACTATATCCCACTTGCGAGGAATCTCCACAACTTGGAGCCTCTCGCCCTTACACTTTGATGTTCACAAAGAAGCACAGAGTAAGGGAGGGATGAGCAACGCACACAAGACACGAAATCAGAGTACAACACGCACACAAGTCACAACAAGAGCTCACAACACAACCCGACAAGTTCACAACTCAAATGGAGCTCTAGTTGCTATCACAAAGAATCAAATGCGTGAAATCGAAGTCTTGGTGCTTAGGAATGCTTAGAGAATGCTTGGTGTCCTCCTCCATGCGCCTAAGGGTCCCTTTTATAGCCCCAAGGCAGCTAGGAGTCGTTGAGAGCATTCCAGGAAGGCAATTCTTGCCTTCTATCGCTTGGCGCACCGGACAGTCCGGTGCACCACCGGACACTGTCCGGTGCGGATTTCTTTCCTTCTTTGGTGAAGCCGACCATTGGCGGTTCAGAGCCGTTGGCGCACCGGATACTGTCCGGTGCACACCAGACAGTCCGGTGCCCCCTTCTGACCGTTGGCTCTGCCACGCGTCGCGCGCGGATTCTGCGGTCGACCGTTGGCCCGGCTGACCGTTGGCTCACCGGACAGTCCGGTGATTTATAGTCGTACGTCACCGACGATTTCCCGAGAGCAGCAAGTTCGCCTGAGCCAGCCTGGCGCACCGGACACTGTCCGGTGCACCCAGACTGAGCAGACTTTTGGCTGCTTCGAGCCAAGCTTTTCCAATTGAATTTCCTCTGATTCTAACACTTAGACAAACATGTTAGTACACAAAAACCAATGTACTAAGTCTAGAATCATACCTTTATATTGATTTGCACCTTATCCACAATTTGGCATAGTTTATCACTTAAGTACTTGTGTTGGACACTAAATCACCAAAACACTTAGAAATGGCCCAAGGGCACATTTCCCTTTCAATCTCCCCCTTTTTGGTGATTTATGCCAACACAATAAAAAGCAACTAAAAGAAGTGCAACATCAATGCAAATGAAAACATAAAATTGTTTTGATTCAAATTTGGCATATATGGATCATTCTTTGCCACCACTTGGTTTGTTTTTGCAAATTAAACTCAATTTCCTATCTCTAAGTCAAACACACTTGTTGAAACACAAAGAGAGATATTTCATGAGAAATTGATCAAGGATTCAAAAACTCCCCCTCTTTCCCATAATCAAGCCTTCTCCCCACAAGAAACCAACTTTTGACAATAAGAGACAAACAAGAGTATTTTGACAAACAAAAGCTCTAACTCTACTATTTTCAAAATTCTCAAGTGGTAGTTGATCCATTTCTTGCTTTGGCCTGATCCATTTCTTGCTTTGGCCTTATTTTCTCCCCCTTTGGCATAAAGCACCAAAACGGGATCAATTTTGGCCCTTTAACCCCATTGCCTCACCAAAATCTTCAACTAAGAGTAAAAAGGCAATAAGAGTACAAAGATGAACTTGGAATTAGTTACTCTTTCATCGGAGTGCAGTGAAAGTCTTGCATGGTCCAAGTCCACCTTTCCCTTTCAAACCTCCTTTGAGACTAAAGTAAGCAAACTCAAGTACACAGTTAGTCTCAAAGGGTCAAGTTGTAGCACATCTCCCCCTAAATATGTGCATCACTTGCAAATGGACTTGTGAGGTCCGGGGAGTGCTTGTACAACTTGAGCACCATAAATAAACAACAAAATGCATTAAGGAACATGATCAAGGCATAAAACACATGTATGCTATAAATCAATCTAGGTTCCACGAATCTAAGACATTTAGCTCACTACGCAGCTTGCAAAAGGTCGACTCATCTAGAGGCTTGGTAAAGATATCGGCTAGCTGGTTCTCGGTGCTAACATGAAACACTTCGATATCACCCTTTTGCTGGTGGTCTCTCAAAAAGTGATGTCGGATGTCAATGTGCTTTGTGCGGCTGTGTTCAACAGAATTATCTGCCATGCGGATAGCACTCTCATTATCACATAGGAGTGGGACTTTGCTCAGATTGTAGCCAAAGTCCCGGAGGGTTTGCCTCATCCAAAGTAGTTGCGTGCAACATTGTCCTGCGGCAACATACTCGGCCTCAGCGGTGGATAGGGCAACGGAAGTTTGTTTCTTAGAGCTCCACGACACCAGGGACCTTCCTAAGAATTGGCACGTCCCCGATGTACTCTTCCTATCGACCTTACATCCAGCATAGTCGGAGTCTAAATATCCAATCAAGTCAAAGGTTGTAGCATCCCAAAAATTCAAATTCTGAAATTTTCTCAAACTCGCCCTAAATTCAAAATGAATTTCAAATTTCATTTCAAAATGTTTGTTTGCGAGTTGATATCAACAAATAAAGTATAGTGGTCTATATTCTCTCTAAAATCCTCCTCAAAATACCCTACAAATATTTCCTCAGTGATCCCCCTCAAATTGTTTATAGAAATACTGCCCAGATATTTCCCTAGTGATCCTCTTCAAGTTCTTTCCAGAAATACTGCCCAAATATTCCACCGATATATCTCCAGATATTTTCCTCCTGAGAAATACCTTCAGAATCATTTTTCAAGTCCCTATAAATATTTTCTTCATAACTTTCCTCATGCTCATACGTATACGTATGCCTCCAGTGTCATACGGTGAGCTCTACAAGCAAATCTCACTTATACAAGACAAATACATGCTAATCTCCCACTAATCCTCTCATCCTCCCACTAATCCTCTCATCCCTCCCCCTAATCCCCCCACCATGGCTATAAATAGAGGGGCAAGGGCCTCCTCTCATCCCACCCCAAGCCATTTCATGGCAACTCTCTCCCCCCCACACACACACCCACTCCATGTTCCACACAAGCACACACTAGCACAAGGATCGTTCGATCGTTCTTCGATCGTTCGTCCCCCTGTTCTTAGTTTGTTCGTTCGTTCGTCCGATCGTTCGTCCGATCGTTCATGGTTCGTTCGTCCGTTCGTTCGATCGTTCGATCGTTCGTCCGTTCGTTCATCCAAATAATCTTTTTCCTACCGTTATGCTGCCGAAATTCCGATCGTTCGTTCGTTCGATCATTCGATCGTTCATCGTTCGTTCATAGTTCCTATTCATCGTTCATCGTTCGTTCATAGTCCCTATTCATCGTTCTTCTAGATAATCTTTGTCCTGCCGTTATGCTGCCGAAATTCCGATCGTTCGTTCGTTCGATCATTCGATCGTTCATCGTTCGTTCATAGTCCCTATTCATCGTTCATCGTTCGTTCATAGTCCATATTCATCGTTCTTCTAGATAATCTTTGTCCTGTCGTTATGCTGCCGAAATTCCGATCGTTCGTTCGTACGATCATTCGATCGTTCGCCCGTTCGTTCGTCCAAATAATCTTTTCCTGCCGTTATGCTGCCGAAATTCCGATCGTTCGTTCGTCCGATCATTCGATCGTTCGTCCGTTCGTTCATAGTTCCTATTCATCGTTCATCGTCCGTTCATACGAACTATTCACTATCACTATTCACCATTACTATTCACCATTACTATTCACTATTACTATTCATTGTTACTATTCACATACACTATTCATCATCGTTACTATTTATCGTTACTATTCATCGATGATATCTATAATTTCTTTTCCATCGCCACTATTCATCGTTACTGATCATCGTTACTATTCATCGGTCATCTAGTCATCCCAAATTTCAACTACTCGTACATCATGTTGTCCGGTCCACCTAAGACCAGCCAGACCCATATTCCAGTCATACGAACTCCGGTGACTGTGATTTTTCTTCCAGTAGGGAACTTCCCATCTGGTCACCCATCCTAGGTTTCTCCAAGTTGAGCACGCTTAACTTTGAGAATCCTTCGAACCAGGCTCCCAAACTCAGATTCCAATAAATCTCGTTTCTAAATTCTTATCAAACTATTCCCTACCCAACCATGTCATCCCTTAAGCATGGTCCATATTCCAGAAAACTCCCAAAATACTCTTGTCCCATATTCTGCCTATAACTCTCCTGTTCATACTAAGTCAGACGATTCATTCGTCACTATTCTCACCAACAGTGAACTTCACTGTGCTACACCACATACACCCAGCTACCCTCTCCCTCTCCACACACACTCAACACCCTCAGCCAAGGCAAACACCCCACCCACTCAGTTACTCTGCTCTGCCGGCTACACACATAGTGTCGCTTCGCCTCCAGTCCACCCTCCTGGTAAGCACCTCCGCTCCACCACCAGTAATATCACAACACCACATGACACAGATTCTACTCAAGACTCTACCCATCCATATATCGCTATTCTGACCACTATACTAAATATTTGTTGGTATACTTGCTGGTTTGTATGTTTGCTTGTTCATGTTGCATAGTTATCGGAGCGTTCGTGCCGTCTCGTGGAGGCCAGATCTGCAAGTCTACGCTAGGCGGTGGAGCCAGAAGCCAGTTCCGCGAGCTCCCCTTCCCCCTTCGCCGGATAAGCACGGCAAGCTCACTGGATCCCTTTGATGCATAAATTACCTATGTTTTACAACCACAACCCTCAGCCTGTTATTTTATGCATAATATGAATTTGAGACAAGTTATTATGGCCACCCAGCCGCTTGCCGCAATCAATCCCTGATATAATTGTTACAAATGATTTGAGGAAAGGTGTGAGTTTTCAAAAGAAAATGCTTTTCAAAATGCGTTTGATGAAGGGTTTTCACCCTTATCACCTTTGAGTAGGGATAATCAGGGACTCCCTGGTTTAGGGGAGGGCCTAAGGTGTTGGCTCAGCTGGTTTAGGCGTGAGCAGAAGGATTGTCCCCTCATATAAGGACCGGTTTGTCATCTTCACTACCTGTACTCTTTAATAGTACAACCACTCGAGACTGTGTGGGCAGTCACTCAATCTGAACCCGTACGGTCCAACCCCAGGGTTATGAAGGCTGGGGAGCACCGGGAGGATAAGGAGGGGGAAAGTTTTGTCCGGTTTGGACATGGTGGTGGCCTGACTCCTTCCGGATAACCGTTAAGGTTAGGACATGCGGGGAAAGAAAGAGAGTCGGATTCGGGTCTCATTGGCCATGGGATCGCAGAGCCGAACTAGTGGGTAAAGTGTACACCTCTGCGCAGAGTTTGAGAACCTATTCGAATAGTCTGTGTCCACAGGAATGGACGAGTCTGGTGTGGTATGGCAATTAGTGTTTGGTTTTTCCAAAAAAAGGGTGTGTTTGAGAAAAGTGGTTTTTAAAAGGACCGGCGGTTGAGCCGTGAGCTATGGTGGACGGGAAGTCCAATAGCTGTTTTTGAAAATGAAAACCAGTGGGAAACTGCTGAGATACCTGGATGGTTTAGTCCAGGGGATTTTGTTATAATACTGAAAAACTTCCTGCTCCTTTTGGAGAGGATGCACTTTGCAAAATACAAAATGTTTTTCAAAACAACCCTGCATAAAATATTGCTGTTTCTGCAAATATCCTGAGCTCTACATATTCCATGCATTATATCTGATTTCCCCATTCCGCGGGTGAAGGTGGGCTGCTGAGTACGTTTGTACTCACCCTTGCTTATTTGTTGTTTTTTCAGAAAAAGGAGATCAGGTAAGAGTTACGACTGTTCCCAACCTTGCCTGTGGCTGTTGGACCGCTGAATTGCTTCGCTGCGTATATCGGGCTGCTTCAGCCCCACTCTGATGATATGTCCCGAGTTGTGGACCAACTCTTAAAGTTGTTCGCCACCTTTGTAGGTTTGTCTCGTTTAAGCAGATTTGGTATCATCTGATGTATAAATGTGTTTACTAGCCTCCTGGGACTAGTAATTGTATCACATTTGAGTCCCAGAGGATTCGGGACGCTTCAGGTGGTATCAGAACTGTTAGGTTGGCCGCAGGACGTAACCCTTAGCCTGATCCAAAAGTTTTTGAGTCCAAACTATTTTCTTAAAAAAAATTCTTGCTCGCATCCCTTCATTTCAAAAATGTTTTCCCCCTTTCCTTCTCTCAGAAGTCAGATGGAGGTTCAGTGCCAAACCAGCTTCTGCCAGAATGAAGATGGTTTGCCCAAGTTGCTGAGAGCATGCACAGTCCGCCTCGGAATCAGGAGCCAGCCAGAGTATGATGGTCGTGAATTCGTCGAGCATGGCACAGAGAAGTGTGTCGTGACTGTATACATTGGATCCAGTCCGCACCATGTGGAATGGAGTGTCACTGCTGCTGGGCACAGATTCAAAGACACCTGCCAAGTCGTCGCCCGCAAGGCATTGAGGACCCTGTGTCAGATCTATGAAGAAGAAGTGGCCGACACACCGCTCAGATTCTTTCCGCCCTTTCAAAGAGACCGTCCCGTTTGGATGGCCAGGATGCGTGCATTGGAAGGTCAGCAGCTGCTTGAGGATGACCCCACAGTCGTGTACCTCACTGCATACCTGCTCACCCTGGATGCCCAGTATGATTTCTTGGCTCGGCACCACCGTCAGATGATTGCCTGAGCAGAAGATGCAGAGAAGCGCAACCGTAAGCTCCATGTGGATCTCACCACAGCTCAAGCCCGTGTAGCTGCCTTGGAAAGTCGTGAAGCCATTGCTGTTGAAGCCCTGAAGCAAGCCAAGGATGAGCACGTCCAGAACTTGATGGAGGCCTACTTGGTAACCCATAACCAACGTAGAGCCCTGCGGATCCAAGAGCCTGCTCCATCCAACCCAGTTCAACCCAGGAGAGCTGAAGACCCCCAGATTCTTGAAGGTCACCCGGTCTCTATCAGAGGAGAAAAGAAGGCTTGGGAACTCCCGGAAGGAGCCATAGTCTTGGAAGGAATTCCAGTCTCCCCTCAGGCTATGGATAAGCAAGAGCACCCTGAATCCTCCCAAGATCCCCCGCTAGAGTTGTTTGAACCCCTCACCATGAAGAAGATTCCAGCACCATCCCTTGAGGTCAAGGAAGAAGCTGCAAGCACCCCGCCAGCACCGCCGCCCTCAGAGGAGCTACAAGAGCCAGTCCCGCTTGAAGAAGAGTTCGACCCTGTCCTGCCATCTCAGTCGCCGCCAGAAGAAGTCATCAACGTCAGCTCCCTCTTGACCCATCCAGGAGATGTCTCAGATTGAAGTTGTGTGCCAGCCCTGCCAGAAGAGAAGTTGTCTGGTCTGAAGTTAGTATGCCCAGTCCTCTGCATGCATTGGGTAGTGAAGTTTTTCTTCACTTTGGCTAGAGCCCTGCATGTATGAGAGTTAATCGTGTAGTCCCGTGCTTTGAAAAACTCTATTTGTGTGGCCCCCTAGGGCATTTCAAAATGAATTTCGCTTGATGTTTTCTTCCCTTTGGAGTGCATATGTGATGCTTTAACGTTAGTGCTCATAAGTTGCATTTAGCATAGTTCTCAATTCAAGAGCCAAGCAATAGTAGTTATGCTTAGCCCCCGAATCTGAGTAGTCCGTGCTTTGGAAAAACTCTATTCTTCCCCTATTCAAAACATTCGATTTGTTTGTGCTTATCATTGCTGAGCTTGTGTGTTTTTTTAAGAAAGGTTTTCTCTAAAAAAACATAGATCACAAATTAGATCTAATCCTCACCTTATGCTTCCATTCTCATCTTAACCCATCTCAAGAGAAAAGTGCCTTACCCAAGAAGATACCGGGAAGCTTACCCTTGAAGCCTGGAACAAGCTACAGAAGAAGCCAGTCCAGCCGCTCAGTCAAAAGGACCGACCGTGAGAATCAAAGCACTGCCCCTGAGTCAAAGTAAACAGGAAAAGAGGACAGAAGGAGTTATTACCATACACAGAGGCAAAGATTCTTGGAACCAGAGACCACAAACATCAGGGTCATCGACCCCACCACTCACCCGTGCCCCCCCACGCGTGCCCGCCTCCATGTGCACTACCACCGCCCCACGCCCCCCTTTGCAGCGCACTACCGCCGCCCACGCCACCTTTGCAGCGCACCCACCGCCACCATCATCGCCGGCAACACCAGGCCCCCTCCCCTTATCGCACCCGCTGCCGCGTAGCACCTACTCCATCACCACTGCTCCGCAACCGAACACCCCCGCTCGCCTATAAAACCCCCCCACCATCTCCCTCAACTCCCATCTCGCTCAAAGCAAAAGCACACTCCAGATAAATCCCCTCTGCCAAATCGCAAGCAACTCCATTTTTCCACTCCCTCGCCCCTAAGATCACAATGCTTGGTGATTCTTGGGTTGAAGACTGTTGTATATGGTTCAACATCTTCGGTTTCCTCCTCTGTATGATGGTAATACTCTTTGATAGAATCCTCGAGTGGGAAGAGCAAAGAGAAAGAAAGAGGCAGTGAAAAGTGAAAAGTGAGAAGAGAAAAGAAGATAGTGAAGAGAAGATGAGAAGAAGGTTGTCCCAGAATCAACCCTGTGTCAGTCATTTCTCCGCAGCCTGCTCAAGCAGCAGCAGCAGAAGAAGGCCCCGTAACACCCTTGTTATGAGGTACTTCAAGGAGTTCAAATCCCCAAGATTCAAGAGTTCTACCCTCATTCTTTTTAAGTGGGGTAGTATTCCAGTAAGGTTCCTGCTATGGGGAAAAAGAAGAAGGCCTGTAGCAAGCTTGTGGAGGACCAAGTCATCAAAGCATATAAGTTTCTGGATGAGAAGTGATCACCCAAGTTTTGTTGATGAAGCACCAGAAGACCAATCAAGGAAGGAATCCATGTGGGAGTTCGCAAGAGAAAGGTTTGCGTGTTGGCATCGATGCTTCTTCAATAAGCTAGCTGCCAAGCAAAAGCTAGAAGCCTGAAGATGATCTTTGAGTAGCCAGAATCAGTGTTTTCAATCAGCAACCAGATGTTCCTCAAAGACCAGACTTTGTTGAAGTTTCATCTCCTCGAAGAGTTGCAAAGTGAAGATATGTAGCTGAAGTAAAGCTATACCCATAACCCTTCTAAACCGAATCTCGAGGACGAGATTCCTTTTAAGTGGGGTAGATTTGTAGCATCCCAAAAATTCAAATTCTGAAATTTTCTCAAACTCGCCCTAAATTCAAAATGAATTTCAAATTTCATTTCAAAATGTTTGTTTGCGAGTTGATATCAACAAATAAAGTATAGTGGTCTATATTCTCTCTAAAATCCTCCTCAAAATACCCTACAAATATTTCCTCAGTGATCCCCCTCAAATTGTTTACAGAAATACTGCCC
Source organism: Zea mays (assembly GCF_902167145.1). Taxonomy (NCBI): domain Eukaryota; kingdom Viridiplantae; phylum Streptophyta; class Magnoliopsida; order Poales; family Poaceae; genus Zea; species Zea mays. The sequence goes on along the minus strand of NC_050100.1, from coordinate 163,685,475 downwards.
AGATATTTCCCTAGTGATCCTCTTCAAGTTCTTTCCAGAAATACTGCCCAAATATTCCACCGATATATCTCCAGATATTTTCCTCCTGAGAAATACCTTCAGAATCATTTTTCAAGTCCCTATAAATATTTTCTTCATAACTTTCCTCATGCTCATACGTATACGTATGCCTCCAGTGTCATACGGTGAGCTCTACAAGCAAATCTCACTTATACAAGACAAATACATGCTAATCTCCCACTAATCCTCTCATCCTCCCACTAATCCTCTCATCCCTCCCCCTAATCCCCCCACCATGGCTATAAATAGAGGGGCAAGGGCCTCCTCTCATCCCACCCCAAGCCATTTCATGGCAACTCTCTCCCCCCCCCACACACACACCCACTCCATGTTCCACACAAGCACACACTAGCACAAGGATCGTTCGATCGTTCTTCGATCGTTCGTCCCCCTGTTCTTAGTTTGTTCGTTCGTTCGTCCGATCGTTCGTCCGATCGTTCATGGTTCGTTCGTTCGTTCGTTCGATCGTTCGATCGTTCGTCCGTTCGTTCGTCCAAATAATCTTTTTCCTACCGTTATGCTGCCAAAATTCCGATCGTTCGTTCGTTCGATCATTCGATCGTTCATCGTTCGTTCATAGTTCCTATTCATCGTTCATCGTTCGTTCATAGTCCCTATTCATCGTTCTTCCAGATAATCTTTGTCCTGTCGTTATGCTGCCGAAATTCCGATCGTTCGTTCGTTCGATCATTCGATCGTTCATCGTTCGTTCATAGTCCCTATTCATCGTTCATCGTTCGTTCATAGTCCCTATTCATCGTTCTTCTAGATAATCTTTGTCCTGTCGTTATGCTGCCGAAATTCCGATCGTTCGTTCGTACGATCATTCGATCGTTCGCCCGTTCGTTCGTCCAAATAATCTTTTCCTGCCGTTATGCTGCCGAAATTCCGATCGTTCGTTCGTCCGATCATTCGATCGTTCGTCCGTTCGTTCATAGTTCCTATTCATCGTTCATCGTCCGTTCATACGAACTATTCACTATCACTATTCACCATTACTATTCACCATTACTATTCACTATTACTATTCATTGTTACTATTCACATACACTATTCATCATCGTTACTATTTATCGTTACTATTCATCATCGTTACTATTCATCGATGATATCTATAATTTCTTTTCCATCGCCACTATTCATCGTTACTGATCATCGTTACTATTCATCGGTCATCTAGTCATCCCAAATTTCAACTACTCATACATCATGTTGTCCAGTCCACCTAAGACCAGCCAGACCCATATTCCAGTCATACGAACTCCGGTGACTGTGATTTTTCTTCCAGTAGGGAACTTCCCATCTGGTCACCCATCCTAGGTTTCTCCAAGTTGAGCACGCTTAACTTTGAGAATCCTTCGAACCAGGCTCCCAAACTCAGATTCCAATAAATCTCGTTTCTAAATTCTTATCAAACTATTCCCTACCCAACCATGTCATCCCTTAAGCATGGTCCATATTCCAGAAAACTCCCAAAATACTCTTGTCCCATATTCTGCCTATAACTCTCCTGTTCATACTAAGTCAGACGATTCATTCGTCACTATTCTCACCAACAGTGAACTTCACTGTACTACACCACATACACCCAGCTATAAATACACCCAGCTACCCTCTCCCTCTCCACACACACTCAACACCCTCAGCCAAGGCAAACACCCCACCCACTCAGTTACTCTGCTCTGCCGGCTACACACATAGTGTCGCTTCGCCTCCAGTCCACCCTCCTGGTAAGCACCTCCGCTCCACCACCAGTAATATCACAACACCACATGACACAGATTCTACTCAAGACTCTACCCATCCATATATCGCTATTCTGACCACTATACTAAATATTTGTTGGTATACTTGCTGGTTTGTATGTTTGCTTGTTCATGTTGCATAGTTATCGGAGCGTTCGTGCCGTCTCGTGGAGGCCAGATCTGCAAGTCTACGCTAGGCGGTGGAGCCAGAAGCCAGTTCCGCGAGCTCCCCTTCCCCCTTCGCCGGATAAGCACGGCAAGCTCACTGGATCCCTTTGATGCATAAATTACCTATGTTTTACAACCACAACCCTCAGCTTGTTATTTTATGCATAATATGAATTTGAGACAAGTTATTATGGCCACCCAGCCGCTTGCCGCAATCAATCCCTGATATAATTGTTACAAATGATTTGAGGAAAGGTGTGAGTTTTCAAAAGAAAATGCTTTTCAAAATGCGTTTGATGAAGGGTTTTCACCCTTATCACCTTTGAGTAGGGATAATCAGGGACTCCCTGGTTTAGGGGAGGGCCTAAGGTGTTGGCTCAGCTGGTTTAGGCGTGAGCAGAAGGATTGTCCCCTCATATAAGGACCGGTTTGTCATCTTCACTACCTGTACTCTTTAATAGTACAACCACTCGAGACTGTGTAGGCAGTCACTCAATCTGAACCCGTACGGTCCAACCCCAGGGTTATGAAGGCTGGGGAGCACCGGGAGGATAAGGAGGGGGAAAGTTTTGTCCGGTTTGGACATGGTGGTGGCCTGACTCCTTCCGGATAACCGTTAAGGTTAGGACATGCGGGGAAAGAAAGAGAGTCAGATTCGGGTCTCATTGGCCATGGGATCGCAGAGCCGAACTAGTGGGTAAAGTGTACACCTCTGCGCAGAGTTTGAGAACCTATTCGAATAGTCTGTGTCCACAGGAATGGATGAGTCTGGTGTGGTATGGCAATTAGTGTTTGGTTTTTCCAAAAAAAAGGGTGTGTTTGAGAAAAGTGGTTTTTAAAAGGACCGGCGGTTGAGCCGTGAGCTATGGTGGACGGGAAGTCCAATAGCTGTTTTTGAAAATGAAAACCAGTGGGAAACTGCTGAGATACCTGGATGGTTTAGTCCAGGGGATTTTGTTATAATACTGAAAAACTTCCTGCTCCTTTTGGAGAGGATGCACTTTGCAAAATACAAAATGTTTTTCAAAACAACCCTGCATAAAATATTGCTGTTTCTGCAAATATCCTGAGCTCTACATATTCCATGCATTATATCTGATTTCCCCATTCCGCGGGTGAAGGTGGGCTGCTGAGTACGTTTGTACTCACCCTTGCTTATTTGTTGTTTTTTCAGAAAAAGGAGATCAGGTAAGAGTTACGACTGTTCCCAACCTTGCCTATGGCTGTTGGACCGCTGAATTGCTTCGCTGCGTATATCGGACTGCTTCAGCCCCACTCTGATGATATGTCCCGAGTTGTGGACCAACTCTTAAAGTTGTTCGCCACCTTTGTAGGTTTGTCTCGTTTAAGCAGATTTGGTATCATCTGATGTATAAATGTGTTTACTAGCCTCCTGGGACTAGTAATTGTATCACATTTGAGTCCAAGAGGATTCGGGACGCTTCAAAGGTAGACCCCTTTGGATACCAGATCCCGAAGCAAGGCGTAGCGACTAAATATCTAAGAATTCGCTTCACAGCCACTAAATGACACTCCCTTGGATCGGATTGAAATCTAGCACACATGCATACGCTAAGCATAATATCCGGTCTACTAGCACATAAATAAAGTAAGGACCCTATCATAGACCGGTATGCTTTTTGATCAACGGACTTACCTCCTTTGTTGAGGTCGGTGTGTCCGTCGGTTCCCATTGGAGTCTTTGCGGGCTTGGCGTCCTTCATCCCAAACCGCTTGATCAAGTATTGCGTGTACTTCGTTTGGGAGATGAAGGTCCCATCCTTGAGTTGCTTCACTTGGAACCCAAGGAAGTAGCTTAACTCTCCCATCATTGACATCTCAAACTTTTGAGTCATCACCCTGCTAAACTCTTCACAAGACTTTTGGTTAGTAGAACCAAATATTATGTCATCGACATAAATTTGGCACACAAAAAGATCACCATCACAAGTCTTAGTAAAAAGAGTTGGATCGGCTTTCCCAACCTTGAAAGCATTAGCAATTAGAAAATCTCTAAGACATTCATACCATGCTCTTGGGGCTTGCTTAAGTCCATAGAGCGCCTTAGAGAGCTTACACACGTGGTTGGGATACCGTTCATCCTCAAAGCCAGGGGGTTGCTCCACGTACACCTCCTCCTTAATTGGCCCGTTGAGGAAAGCGCTCTTCACATCCATTTGGAACAACCTGAAAGAATGGTGAGTAGCATAGGCTAACAATATGCGAATTGACTCTAGCCTAGCCACAGGAGCAAAAGTCTTCTCAAAGTCCAAACCTGCGACTTGGGCATAACCTTTTGCCACAATTCGTGCCTTGTTCCTTGTCATCACCCTGTGCTCGTCTTGTTTGTTGCGAAACACCCACTTGGTTCCCACGACATTTTGCTTGGGACGAGGCACCAGTGTCCAAACTTCATTCCTCTTGAAGTTGTTGATCTCTTCTTGCATGGCCAACACCCAGTCCGGATCTAGCAAGGCCTCTTCTACCCTGAAAGGCTCAATAGAAGAGACAAAGGAGTAATGCTCACAAAAATTAACTAATCGAGAGCGAGTAGTTACTCCCTTGCTTATGTCACCCAATATTTGGTCGACGGGATGATTCCTTTGAATCGTCGCTCGAACTTGGGTTGGAGGTGCCGGTTGTGCTTCTTCCTCTATCACAAGAACATCTTGTGCTCCCCCTTGATCACACGCCTCTTCTTGATGAACCTGTTCATCGTCTTGAGTTGGGGGATGCACCATTGTTGAGGAAGAAGGTTGATCTTGCTCCTTTTGTTCTAGTGGCCTCACATCTCCAATCGCCATGGTGCGTATTGCGGCCGTTGGAACGTCTTCTTCATCTACATCATCAAGATCAACAACTTGCTCTCTTGGAGAGCCATTAGTCTCATCAAATACAACATCGCTGGAGACTTCAACCAAACCCGATGATTTGTTGAAGACCCTATACGCCTTTGTATTTGAGTCATAACCTAACAAAAACCCTTCTACGGCTTTGGGAGCAAATTTGGAATTCCTACCCTTCTTCACTAGAATGTAGCATTTACTCCCAAAAACTCGGAAATACGAAACATTGGGTTTGTTAATGGTTAGTAGCTCATACGAAGTCTTCTTGAGGAGGCGATGAAGGTAGACCCGGTTGATGGCGTGGCAAGCCATGTTCACGGCTTCCGACCAAAAGCGCTCGGGGGTCTTGAACTCTCAAAGCATCGTCCTCACCATGTCTATAAGCGTCCTGTTCTTCCTCTCTACCACACCATTTTGCTGTGGCGTGTAGGGAGCGGAGAACTCGTGCTTGATTCCTTCCTCCTCAAGATACTCCTCCACTTGAAGGTTCTTGAACTCGGACCCATTGTCGCTCCTTATCTTCTTCACTTTGAGCTCAAACTCGTTTTGGGCTCTCCTTAGGAAGCGCTTGAGGGTCCCTTGGGTTTCAGATTTATCCTGCAAAAAGAATACCCAAGTGAAGTGGGGAAAAATCATCAACTATAACAAGACCATACTTACTTCCTCCTATGCTTAGATAGGCGACGGGTCCGAAGAGGTCCATATGAAGTAACTCCAGGGGTCTTGATGTTGTCATCACATTTTTGGCATGATGAGAGCTTCCCACCTGTTTCCCTGCTTGACAAGCTGCACAAGGTCTATCTTTTTCGAAAGTAACATTAGTTAGACCTATCACGTGTTCTCCCTTTAGAAGCTTGTGAAGGTTCTTCATCCCCACATGTGATAAGCGGCGATGCCACAGCCAGCCCATGCTAGTCTTAGCAATTAAGCATGCATCTAGACCGGCCTCCTCTTTTGCAAAATCAACTAAATAGAGTTTGCCGTCTAATACACCCTTAAAAGCTAATGAACCATCACTTCTTCTAAAGGCAGACACATCTACATTTGTGAATAGACAATTATATCCCATATTACATAATTGACTTACGGATAACAAATTATATCCAAGCGACTCAACTAAGAATACATTAGAAATAGAGTGCTCATTTGAGATTGCAATCTTGCCTAAGCCTTTAACCTTGCCTTGATTCCCGTCACCGAATATGATTGAATCTTGGGAATCTTTATTCTTGACGTAGGAGGTGAACATCTTCTTCTCCCCCGTCATGTGGTTTGTGCATCCGCTGTCGATAATCCAGCTTGATCCCCCGGATGCATAAACCTGCAAGGCAAATTTAGGCTTGGGTCTTAGGTACCCAACTCTTGTTGGGTCCTACAAGGTTAGTGACAATATCCTTAGGGACCCAAATGCAAGTTTTATCTCCCTTGCATTTTGCCCCTAGTTTCCTAGCAATCACTTTCCTATCCTTTCTACAAATCGCAAATGATGCATTGCAAGCATGATAGATTGTAGAAGGTTCATTTATTATTTTCCTAGAAACATGAACAACATTTCTTCTAGGCATGTGATTAATAACATTTCTCCTAGCTAAATTTCTATCATGCATAATAGAAGAACTAGAAGCAACCATGGCATGAGAATCAAAAGCATCATAACTTCTATAACCATTTCTAGAATGTCTCCTATCATGATACATGAAGGCATGGTTCTTTTGAGCACTGCTAGCCATAGGGGCCTTGCCTTTCTCCTTGGCGGAGATGGAAGCCTTATGGCTTGTTAAGTTCTTGACTTCCCTCTTGAAGCCAAGACCATCCTTAATTGAGGGGTGTCTACCAATCGTGTAGGCATCCCTTGCAAATTTTAGCTTGTCAAATTCACTCTTGCTAGTCTTAAGTTGGGCATTAAGACTAGCCACTTCATCATTTAATTTAGAAATGCAAACTAGGTGTTCACTACTAGCATCATCATTAAAATCTTTGCACCTATTGCAAATCATAACATGTTCTACACAAGAGTTAGATTTACTTGCTACTTCTAGTTTAGCATTTAAATCATCATTAACACATTTTAAAGTAGAAATGGTTTCATGACAAGTAGATAGTTCACAAGAAAGCATTTCATTCCTTTTAACTTCTAGAGCAAGAGAATTTTGTGCACTAACAAATTTATCATGCTCTTCATATAAAAGGTTCTCTTGTTTTTCTAGTAATCTATTCTTATCATTCAAAGCATCAATCAATTCATTAATCTTATCAATCTTAGTTCTATCTAATCCCTTGAATAAGCATGAATAGTCTATTTCATCATCATCACTAGACTCATCCTCGCTTGAAGAAGCATAAGTAGTATTGTTTCGAGTACATACCTTCTTCTCCTTTGCCATGAGGCATGTGTGATGCTCGTTGGGGAAGAGGGATGACTTGTTGAAGGCGGTGGCGGCGAGTCCTTCGTTGTCGGAGTCGGACGAGGAGCAATCTGAATCCCACTCCTTTCCAAGATGTGCCTCGCCCTTCGCCTTCTTGTAGTTCTTCTTCTTTTCCCACCTTCCACTCTTCTTTTCCTGGTCACTATCATTATAGGGACAATTAGCGATAAAATGACCAATCTTACCGCATTTGAAGCAGGAGCGCTTCCCCTTCATCTTGTTCTTGTTGGGGTGCTCCTTGCGACCCTTTAGCGCCGTCTTGAACCGCTTGATGATAAGGGCCATTTCTTCCTCATTAAGCCCGGCCGCCTCAACTTGCGCCACCTTGCTAGGTGGTGCCTCCTTGCTCATTGTCGCTTTGAGAGCAACGGTTTGAGGCTCGTGGATTGGGCCATTCAATGCATCATCCACGTATCTCGCCTCCTTGATCATCATCCGCCCGCTTACAAATTTCCCAAGAATTTCTTCGGGCGACATCTTGGTGTACCTAGGATTTTCACGAATGTTGTTTACCAGATGTGGATCAAGTACAGTAAAGTACCTTAGCATTAGGCGGACGACGTCGTGGTCCGTCCATCGCGTGCTTCCATAGCTCCTTATCTTGTTGACGAGGGTCTTGAGCCTGTTGTACGTCTGGGTTGGCTCCTCCCCTCTTATCATCGCGAATCTCCCGAGTTCGCCTTCCACCAACTCCATCTTGGTGAGCATGGTGACGTCGTTCCCCTCATGTGAGATCTTGAGGGTGTCCCAGATCTGCTTGGCATTGTCCAAACCGCTCACCTTATGGTACTCGTCCCTGCACAATGAGGCTAACAACACAGTAGTAGCTTGTGCATTTTTATGAATCTGTTCATTGATAAACAAAGGACTATCCGAGCTATCAAATTTCATTCCATTCTCTACTATCTCCCATATACTAGGATGGAGAGAGAACAAGTGACTACGCATTTTGTGACTCCAAAATCCGTAGTCCTCTCCATCAAAATGAGGAGGTTTACCAAGTGGAATGGAGAGTAAATGAGCATTGGTACTTAGAGGAATACGAGAATAATCAAAAGAGAAGTTTGAATTAACCGTCTTCTTTTTCTCATAGTCGTTGTCGTCGTCCTTTTGGGAAGAAGAGGATTTGTCGCTGTCGTAGTAGACTATCTCTTTGATGCGCCTTATTTTCTTCTTCCTCCCATCTTTTCTTTTGTGGCTCGAGCCCGAGTCAGTAGGCTTGTCCTCCTTTGGATCATTGACAAAGGACTCCTTCTCCTTATCGTTGACCACCATCCCCTTGCCCTTAGGATCCATCTCTTCGGGCGATTAGTCCCTTTCTTGAAGAGAACGACTCTGATACCAATTGAGAGCACCTAGAGGGGGGGTGAATAGGTGATCCTGCGAAAACTTGAAACTTAATCCGCAAAACTTGATTAGGAGTTAGCACGAATAAGCCAAGTGGCTAGAGAGGAGAACTTGCACAACACGATAACCACAAAGAGATCAACACAGAGATGGCACAGTGGTTTATCCCGTGGTTCGGCCAAGTCCAACACTTGCCTATTCCACATTGTGGCGTCCCAACGGAAGAGGGTTGCAATCAACCCCTTTCAAGCGGTCCAAAGACCCACTTGAATACCACGGTGTTTTGCTTTCTCTTTACTATATCCCACTTGCGAGGAATCTCCACAACTTGGAGCCTCTCGCCCTTACACTTTGATGTTCACAAAGAAGCACGGAGTAAGGGAGGGTTGAGCAACGCACACAAGACACGAAATCAGAGTACCAACACGCACACAAGTCACAACAAGAGCTCACAACACAACCCGACAAGTTCACAACTCAAATGGAGCTCTAGTTGCTATCACAAAGAATCAAATGCGCGAAATCGAAGTCTTGGTGCTTAGGAATGCTTAGAGAATGCTTGGTGTCCTCCTCCATGCGCCTAGGGGTCCCTTTTATAGCCCCAAGGCAGCTAGGAGCCGTTGAGAGCATTCCAGGATGGCAATTCTTGCCTTCTGTCGCTTGGCGCACCGGACAGTCCGGTGCACCACCGGACACTGTTCGGTGCACCACCGGACACTGTCCGGTGCGGATTTCTTTCCTTCTTTGGCGAAGCCGACCGTTGGCGGTTCAGAGCCGTTGGCGCACCGGAAACTGTCCGGTGCACACCGGACAGTCCGGTGCCCCCTTCTGACCGTTGGCTCTGCCACGCGTCGCGCGCGGATTCTGCGGCCGACCGTTGGCCCGGCTGACTGTTGGCTCACCAGACAGTCCGGTGCACCACCGGACAGTCCGATGATTTATAGCCGTACGTCGCCGACGATTTCCCGAGAGCAGCAAGTTCGCCTGAGCCAGCCTGGCGCACCGGACACTGTCCGGTGCACCACCGGACAGTCCGGTGCACCCAGACTGAGCAGACTTTTGGCTGCTTCGAGCCAAGCTTTTCCAATTGAATTTCCTCTAATTCTAACACTTAGATAAACATGTTAGTACACAAAAACCAATGTACTAAGTCTAGAATCATACCTTTATATTGATTTGCACCTTATCCACAATTTGGCATAGTTTATCACTTAAGTACTTGTGTTGGACACTAAATCACCAAAACACTTAGAAATGACCTAAGGACATATTTCCCTTTCAGTACTCCTTACATCTATTTTGCGATGTGAAGGGTTTTGTTAAGTAAAATAGGTGTTCTAATGTCGTTTGTAAAGTTTGTGTCTCACCCAAATAATTTTAATTTAACCTCTCCTAGAGCTGTTGAATTCGTGTGAAATCAAAGTTGGATGGTTCTAAAATATGTTTCCAAAATTTTCTAGCATTTTATTTTTCTATGGGCAACCTTTTCTAAAATAATACTTGGCGTTGTTTCATTTGTGCTTTGCGTTCGTGTGTTTGCATGGTTTATTTTGTATGAAAAATTAATTATAAATTTTGGATGTTTTTGTGTCTAGTTTTGAAAGATCAGAATTTCAAAAGTATTTTACATGAATATCTTTGAACTTTGAAGGAAAAATTTAAGGTTTCTAAATTGACATAATTTGGAAATTATAATATGAAATAATTGCTGCGGAAAGTTCAAAACTAAAAAAATAAAAAAACTATATTAATAAAATGTGTAATTCATATTATAGTAAACAAATTCACCAAAGATGAGTTTAGCCCAAAAATCTCAGGGGCCCAGAAATGACCGGCCTGACGCACTACCACCCAATTTGATCGAATGGTTGAGATCTCATCTCACCTCTGAAAATTTCATCCATGAGGGCTTGAGTCCTATTTTTATGAGGTCAATGATCCAAATGACAAAAGGTGAAGCATAATGTTTGGAGTTTAAAAATCTAAATTTCTAGAATAGAAAGACTCTTATTAGTCTTTGGTCAACCAGTCAAATACTGTTTTGCACTATAAAATATATTGTTTTGCTTACTAAAATTTAAAATAGAATTCGTCTAAATCGTATAATATAACTTATTTTAAACGGTCATTGGGGCAAGGCAACCGGCGGAAGCTAGCTAAGAGCCAACCATCACGTCGGGCAAGAGCAGTTCTCGGCGACCGAATGGCTCGACGAACTGTGACCGTGGGAAGTGAGTAGGGCGGCGATGGCCTCCCCCTCCCCCTCCTCTCGTCGGCCTCCTAGCTCAGGTCCTCTTGCTTCTCGTGCTCCCCTGCCCCCTGGTCTTCTCGTTTCCTCAAGCATGGACCTCGCTCTCCTGGACTTTCGGTCGGGGTTAGCCTTCGAGGATTCCCTCCGGCTTAATTTGACTTCTTCGGTTTGTCCTGCTCGCCTCTGTCTTCGGTCGTCCTTCTGGTTGGTGGTTTCTTTTGGCAGATGCATTTTCAAGTTGAACTCGGATTCTATTGGTCATCTCCTCCAGGCCGCCCTTGGTGGGTTCGCGTCTGGGTTTGAGGTGCTTCAGCTCGCTGATCGGGTTTTTCGGTTTTCGGTTTCTTCGATGGTCGTGGGTTTCCATATCTACAATTCCAGATGTATTGATCGTAAGGAATTTAGAACATTCTTCAACCTTTGGAACCAAGGTGGCCCTAACTGGAGACAAGAATTCAAGATTTTTACGGATGAAGAAACGGCATCTTGGCTGGATGTTCGGGGCAGGAAGAGATTATCTTTTGCGGATATTGTTAAGCTCCCTCTCACTGGTGCTAATGTTGTCCCGATTCGTAGCAATATTAAGTTCTCTGGTGGTGATGAGCATCAGGCTCACACTAGAATATCTGCGTTCAATCGTATGGGCTCTCCTTCTCGTAATTTGGCTCCGGTTCGCAGCGATAAGAGGTTCTCCGCTGGTGGGACGCATCAGCCTCGCTTCAGAATTTCTGCGTTCAATCGCCTGGGATTGCCCGCCCCTAGGTCGTGGTCTTCATCCTCTCAGCGGAGGGCTGTGTCCCCAAGGTTTTCGAATTCTAGGAGGGTTTCCTCATCACTGCTTTTCCCTGATCCTATTGGCGAAGTTCATGGCGGCAGAATTCGTGACTGTTACAAATTTCAAAATTCGAATTTTAACTGGTCTCGGACTCGCAACCTTCAATGGCGTCCCGTTCGGGTTCGAGGGCCTGCTGGGCCACTGGGCCCACCTGTCTTCCGCTGTCATTTCTGTAAGGTGAGGGGGCACTTGGAATTATTTTGTCCCTCTAAGAAATCTTCTTTCGGTTTTCCTTTAGCCTCGTTCCCTGCCTTTGGGAGTCGTGCCATTTTGGTGGGAAATCGAAAATCTCTGGACCACAGTACCTGGTTTCGCTCCCCCGTGGTGTCTCTGATCGGTGGACCCCTAGCTATAGTTGCTTCGAGGAGTTCGCCCGGGAGGTATTAAAAAATCCGAATCGTCACCTCTCCAGTCCCTGACGCTTTCTTTGGGTGTCACTTCATCAAAACCCCAAACTGCTCCTTCTTCGACTGCTGGTTGGCGATCCTCGCTTCCTTCTCCGATGGCGTATAGGTGTGTTGATCCCGAGCCCTTTCTTCCGCCGGGCTTCAGCGCTTCGATGGTCCTGCACTGGGAGGTTATGGCCAGGTCAGTGACTAGGCGTCTCCCGCCAATGCATGAGGATTGGGCTATTATCAATATTCAACCTTTACCTGATCATGAGGTCACTTTCCGACGGTGAGGGATGTGGTTAGAGAATATTTGGTGGAGCACCGGTGGGTTGGGGTGCGGGATATCCAGCGGTCGCACCTGGGTCAGGTTCTGGTTCAGTTTAGCAGTGTGCTTGAAAGAGACAATCTTGTCTTGCTTGGTCCGCAGCAATACCTCGATGCCACCTTCACTGCTCAGCGACATAATGATGCTTGGAACCGCAGGGCGCTTTTTTTTAATCGCGAATGCTGGCTTATGTTGTTGGGATTCCCCCTTGATTATCGTTCCTCAGAGTACTTGCAGGCTGCTATTGGCTCCTTTGGTAGATTAATCTTGTGGGAGGAAGACAGACACAATGTTTATAGGACTATGCTTAGGGTTCGGGTCACGTCTCTCGAGGAGGTCCCGCAGTTCATTGTTTTTTCGGAGGCTGATGGTTTTATCGGTGACTCGTGGACAGTGCAGTGTGAAATCATTCAACAAACCTTGCTGGGGGGCCAGCCCCAAGATGAAGATCTGGTGCCGGTGGTCCCGGAAGATGGTCAGCAGCTCCCTCTCGCGTTCTTTGGTCTGGGTCAGCCTATGCCTGCTGCGGGGTGGGATCTCAATTTCCCGCCAGAAGGCAATGTTCAAGTTCAGCCAGCAGACAATATTCAAGGGGATTGGGACCAGTGGATTGTTAATGACCCACCTACGCAGTAGCCCCAGGAGGACCTGCCACCTGACGAGCAGCAAGTCAACAATCAGCATTCGGGCCTGTCCTCGGATAGTTCTTCTAGTCCCATTCATGGTGTTCCGGTGCAGAATGGGCAGATTCTTGATGACCTGGACGTGGTTGGGCCGGTGCTACGCTTTAATGCCCCTGCCCTCCCTGCTTTGGGTGATGCTCCTATGAATGGGCTCCAGGAGGTTGACGGCCCACCAAACCAGGGAGATCTCCATGTGCCGGGGGATATTCTTATCCCTGATGCCCAGCCAGAGGAACAAATCAACAATGGTCCCAACAATATGGTGTTGAACTATATGTTCTCCCAGGATTGGCAGCCAGACCCTGTTTTACTGAGTCACTTGGAAAGGAAAAGGAATGCCCAATTCTATAGGATCTGGGCTAACTATTTTGCTCCCGCTGGTAAGCCAGAATTCTCTGTGCAGATCCCTAAGAAGTGGTCTCCTTTCTTCATGTCTAACCTGCTACATGAAGATTCTTTCAACTGGTCGAAATCTTTCTTGTCTTCAGATATTCCTTCTGCTTTGCTGGAGCCTGAGTCTGAGACTCACCCTTTTGCCATCCCCAAGAAATGTCCTAATGGCAAGTTCCTTGAATCTGTCCTCTCAGAAGAATCTACTGGCAACGTCTCTGCTCCGTCAGACTCGGCCTCTTCCCCCTCCAAGCCTACAGTTGTGGAATCTGACCTGAGGAGAAGTAAGAGACTGCGTGATGCTCGGGCTGGGTTCAGGCAGGACTCTTGCCAGAAAAAGAACTGTCTGATGTGTCAACATAAGTTTGAGGGCCCTCCTTCCTTATCAGCCAAGGCCATCAAAAACCTAGGGGGAAAATTTTGCAATCTGTCAGAAGTGGATCTGTCTGATAAAGCTCTGAAGAAGAAGAAGAATCCCTCTGGATGTGTTGGCCCCAATAAGCCAGGGAAAAAAGACAATGAGGATAAGAAACAGGACTCTGCAGATGAAGACAACTAATTTGATGGTGTTGCTCCGGGTGGGGGGATTTTGCAGGACTTTACTTCGTCGGGCTTTTTGGCTGTTTCTGCCCCGGCGTATTTGTTTTGTTGTTGCGGTGTCAAACTTTGTGGTTTCTGGTTATTTCGTTGTGCCCTGTTCTAACAGATACTTGTTTGCCCACCCAGTAATTGGGTTTGGGTTTCCTTTCGTCGACAAACCTGATTATGCCCCCGATGAATAGTCACAACGCAGTTATTTTTTCTGAATGGTCTGTTTTAAGCTTTAATGTCTGTGGGATCAATTCAGTGGTTAAAGTGAATGGTATTCATTGTGCGATTAGGGAATCCAGATGTGATATTATCTGCTTGCAGGAAACCAAGAAGGAATTTTTCGACAGGGCTGATCTCAGAAAGTTTTGTCCCAACTCCTTTGACTCACTCGCTTTTGTCCCCTTGGTGGGAAATTCGGGTGGTTTCATTATTGTTTGGAATAGCTCGAAGTTGGTGGGCAGTGTTATTTACCAGAATGATTATGCTCTTTCGGTTGAATTTTCTGCTAATTCGTCGAATGAATCCTGGATTGTCACGAATATTTACGCGCCCTGTTCTCCGCATGGGAAAATTGAATTCCTAAATTGGTTCTCCAATATAAATATGCCCTCGGAAAAACTTTGGCTGATTGTTGGGGAATTTAATCTTACTCGTAGGCCCGAAAACAGGAATATCGCTGGGGGGCCTTAGCCTGATGTTGAAATTTAATGAGTCAATTAGCCAGCTTGATCTGATGGAAATTCCTCTCCATGGTCTGTCCTTTACTTGGTCGAATAGGCAAAGAGAGCCCCTTCTTCAGAGACTCGATTGGTTTTTCATCTCGCAAGAATGGTCAGTTTTCTACCCCGACACTCACGCAACTACGCTGCCTAGGGACATCTCCGACCATGTTCCTTGTCTGATTTCTTTCAAGTCAAAGGTCCCCAAGCCTAAGCTTTTTAGGTTTGAAAATTTCTGGCTGCAATTTGAAGATTTTATGTCTGTCTTTCAAAATTCTTGGACTGGTCAGCCAATTCTTTGTGACAAAGCGAAGAACTTAACAGCAAAATTCAAGTACACTAGAAAGGCTCTCAAAGAATGGCAGCGGTCTCTGCCAAAAATTGATAAAACAGTGAGACAAATTAAGTTGCTTATTGAGTTCATTGACATAATTGAGGAGGATCGTGACCTTTCGATTGAAGAATGGAATTTCTGGGAGCTTTTGCAAACCAAAATTGCGGGTCTGCTTCAAATTCAGAAAATTTATTGGAAGCAACGGGCTTCCATCAAATGGGTCACTGATGGAGATATCTGCTCTAGATTTTTTTCATGCTCATGCAACGGTAAAGCATAGGCATAATACAATTGTGTTGCTCTCTGATGACAGTGGGTCAATCTTTTCAGAGCACGATCATAAAGCTAACCTTCTGTGGAATGTCTTTAAATGTCGATTGGGTTCTTCTGAATTTTTGGAGAATGTTTTTATCTCTCAGGCCTGTTAATTTTGCAAGATGGCTTGCAATGGTTGGATGCGCCTTTTTCAAGGCAAGAAATTGATAGCATTGTTGCAGCTCTCCCTTCAGACAAATCCCCGGGGCCTGATGGATTTAATACCAATTTTATCAAAAAATGCTGGCCGGTTATTTCTCAGGACTTCTACGACTTATGTGACCAATTTTACCATGGGGATGTCTGTCTTAGAAGTATTAATGGCTCTTTTATCGTTCTGATTTCGAAGAAGGAAAATGCTCATTTAGTGGGAGATTTTAGGCCAATCTCGCTTCTAAATAATAGTATGAAAATCATCACTAAGTTGCTGGCCAATCGAATGCAGACAGTGATGACTTCCCTTGTTCACAAAAATCAATATGGCTTCATCAAAGGAAGAACCATTCATGATTGCTTGGCCTGGGCGTATGAATATATCCATTTATGTCATATCTCTAAAAAAGAAATCATCGTGCTCAGGTTGGACTTTGAAAAGGCCTTTGATACTGTTGAGCATGAACTGATCCTCCAAGTGTTGTCTCATAGAGGATTTGGGCCCAAATGGCTGGGCTGGGTTAGGAATATCCTTCAGTCTGGTACGTCATCGGTCCTACTTAATGGCGTCCCAGGGAAAACTTTCCATTACAAGCGTGGGGTCAGTCAAGGAGACCCCCTCTCGCCTTTATTATTTGTTTTAGCGGCAGATCTGCTTCAAAGTATCATCAATAAAGCGAGACAACAAGACTTACTCCAGTTGCCCCTGACTAAGAACTGTGGCCAAGATTTCTCGATTGTCTAATATGTTGATGATACATTATTGATAATGGAAGCTTGCCCCAGGCAACTATTTTTCCTCAGAGCAGTTCTTAACTCTTACGTAACCTCGACGGGGCTCAAAGTGAACTATATAAATCAAGTATGTACCCCATCAATGTTTGCCCAGCAAAGATGGAGATTCTTTCTAGAACATTCAACTGTCAGACATGATCAATGCCTTTCACCTACCTTGGTGTCCCTCTAGGCCTGTCAAAACCTAGAATCCGTCACTTTTTATCACTTATCCAAAGGATTGAAAGGAGACTGTCTTGTACATCTGCTCTCCTCTCCCAGGCCTGAAGATTGGAGCTAGTTAACTCTGTTTTTTCAGCTTTCCCGACTTTTCTGATGTGCACGCTGAAAATTCCTGCCACCACAGTCCAGAAGATAGATGCTTACCGGAAACATTGTCTTTGGAGAGGAAACGATGTGAACTCAAAAAAACCAACTCTAGCTGCCCGGTGCATGATTACTCAGCCAAAGAGCAACGGGGGCCTTGGAGTGGTCAGATTGGAAACGCACAACAAGGCTTTGCTTTTGAAATTTTTAAACAAGTTCTTCAATAATCATGACTTACCTTGGTAAATCTCGTTTGGAACAACTATTACAGGACAGACAGACTACCTAGCTGCTTAAGTATTGGATCTTTTTGGTGGAAAAGTCTGCTTAGTCTTGTTCAAGATTTCAAGGGATTGGCAGCCCCAACCATTGGCAATAGGAGAACTATCCTTTTCTGGGGGGATATGTGGAATAAGGGCATTCCAGCTCAGCAATATCCGGAATTATTTTCCTTTGTTTGCAACAGCAAACTCTCTATCAAAGAAGCAAAGCAAAAAGATCATCTTTTTGAGATTTTTCAGCTTCCTCTGTCTGTGTAGGCCTACGAGCAGTATCTTGAGTTAAATGAGGCCTGGGGACAAATCATTGTGATCAACGCAAAGGACACTTGGAAACACATTTGGGGATCAAAGATTTTCTCTACAAAAAAGACTTACAGGCATATGATGGGTCATTATCAAGTTCATCAGATTTTCAAATCGCTTTGGAAAAATAAATGTCAACCAAAACATAAAGTTTTTTATTGACTGTGGCTAAAAAACAGATTCAACACAAGAAATATGCTGAGGAGAAAAAACATGACACTTGAGTCATACACTTGCGAAAACTGCATCTGGCAGAAGGAGAAAACTCTTTATCATCTCTTCCTCAGATGCAACTTCGCTAAGGCCTGCTGGAATTCAATTGGTTTGGTGCCCCCTAGAATTGCTAATCCAGAGGAGGCTGCAGCAAATCTCAAGCAGCAGCTCAATGTTCCCTTCTCCATGGAGATCATTATTCTCATGACTTGGAGCATTTGGAAGTGTCGTAATGCTTGGCTTTTTCAGAACAAAGATCCAACGGTGCAGCAATGCAAGCATGAGTTCACAAAAGAATTACTCCTGGTCACTCATAGAGCTCTGGGTAGATTTGGTTCCGCCATCCCGGAATGGCTTCAGCAATGGCAGTAGTAACTCACCCTAACCTCCTGTAATTCGTCTACTTGTATGTTCTAAGCACTGCTTTTTTAGTTATAATAAAATTTTCAGTAGGGGCTCCCTCCTTCTTAAAAAAACTTATTTTAAACTAAATATTAATTTTAAATAACGAATGGGCCCTATGACTAGGCATCGGCAAAATGCAAACGCTCACAATCTTCTCCGCACCCCCCCCCCCCCCCCCCCCCCTCCGTACATGTCGCCTCTATAGCCAAACGGGCCGCGCTTGCATGGGTAGACGGTAGACTCGGCACGGCAGCAATGGTACACCTAGGCTGGAGCACAGGCAGTTGCAAGAGGAAGAGCACGAAGAAAGATCTTGGTGCCGCATGGCCAGCTTCCCGCCGCCGCCTCCATCGTTGGCGATGACAGCAGCGTCTGGGCCTATTCCGAGAGTTTCCGCTAGGCCATTCTCTCTCTTCCCATCTACTTGATTGCTAATTGTGCTCATGGTTTGTCTTTTTTTTAATCGTGGAAGGAGGAGGAGGCGATAGAGGACGACGTGCGTCCCTGCCGAGATCTGGAGAGCAAGAAGCCGGAGGCGGCTAGGACTGCCAAGCGTTGGGAAGTGGTAAGATCCTTGGAGTTCTCTGGTCAGCCGACGTCACCGGCGTGTCCTCACTGGTGTGTTATAGCCACGCCTGTTCCTTACTAGGGATTGTTTTTTTCCAAATATGCAAGAAAATGTGATGTCCACACTAGAATATAAGGATGATGCTTGCTATATATGAGTAGGGTCCTGACCACATGGCTAATTTTCTTGATATTCATGTTAAATTTGGAGAATTTCTTATGGGTTTCATGAAGCTTGTTTGTAGTTAATTAAACAGCCTCCTGGTATATAGGACAACGAATGTATATTGTTATGTATTTGTATTTATTATCCTGAAGCGTAGTTTGTACTTTGTAGAATGATATTTTGCAGCACCGTAGTCTGAACTTGGTGTTGGTGTCATATTGAATGTTTTTCCTTCCCATTTTTTTTACCTAAAAATGGTGAATGAGTGCAAATTTGTCTTGATGTTCAGACAATTCTGCGACAATGAACTGAAGCTTATGCTGATTGCTGACTGATTATTCAACTAGTTGTCACTTGTGGCTACTACCTCTTTCTTGATTAGCTACTGGATCTTTTTTTGTTCAGCTTGTGCATGGTAAGTTAGGCAAATATCAATCAATTGCATTCACCAGCATGTGGCCATATTTGCAGGACATCAATTAGGCTCACATTGATTAGCTTATTGGAAATTATATCCCTCATGGTTGCTCTCAAATGTGGACTAGTGTTCCTAACTGCATTTAAACTTTGAGTTCCTACAAGTATGTATCTGATCGTTTTTTGAAATCTCATTATAATGTTATATTTTTGAACCTGAACATCTGGTTGTAATGCAGGATATCAACTAGTGGGATTACAAATTATTCAAATGGCAACGCTGTTTAACTTAAGCTCTTTACTTTAAGCATGCTCTTAAGTATATATTTCTCACTTTGATGCCTGAAAATTCTGATTCTTTGTTTTGTGAAGCTACATTGAGTCATGAGGTCACCAGTCTCTCCGCAATTGCTAGGGAAAGATTTGCTTTGATTTATCACTTCCCCAGACCCTACTCATGTGGGAGCCCCTTCGGCATTAGGTCTGCCATTTTTTCTTGATTTGTGAAGTTACAACCAATTAACATGTGATCTGCAGACCTGAAATACTAAATGAAGTTTGTTATTAACTATTAAAATTTCATTTGAAACAATCATAACGATTTTTGTTGACGTTATTTCTCTACCTCAAATGTGGCTTGTGCAGCCTTCAGCATAGTTGTTACTTCAAATTTCATTCCAATTACATAAAAGGTAGGCCTTATCTTCTTCTTTTATGCTGATTGGTTTGTACCAGTGATAGAAGTTCTAATTTTTGGTATCTGATCCTTTCTCAGCTGCTGAAAAGTTGCCCACGCAGCAACATGTCTTTTTATAAGCGGTTACCTAATGATTTTTGTCACATAGGTCCCATCTCCCCTTTTACACTTACATGGTTTCGACTTATTTTTCATTTATACATGGTTGATTTGGTGGCCCATACCATTTTTAGTCCAATATGATATTTTGTATATATGCAGTAATTGGTTTAAAATTTTATATTTCTAATGATCAATTATTACATTTTCCTGGAAGATATTTTTTTGTATTGAACTCTAATTTTCAAATGCCAATTTAATTATGGTGAAAATATTCCTGTGATAAAATCATGTAACCTGGACATATGATTGTCCCCCAGATATATGTTCTCCGTTTATCAGGGATTTTGCATCTGTTGCCTGGACTTGATTCCCTGTCGCTGATCTGTGTTAAGTGTCTACTCTGGAACCATAGACTTGATTCCCTGTCGCTGATCTGCGTTAGATGTCTACTCGGCACCCCTGATGTGTTGTTGTGCTTCGAATTCCACTACATTGCAATGTAAAGATCCATTCTTTACTAAAACTATTTCCAGCAGTTTATCCATATTCATCCTCATATTCAAACTTCACTCTGCAAACAATACAGTCTATATTACAAAACAGTGCTAGCATGGTAGTTTACAAGTGTGACCATATGTGAACTGCTGGAGGCGGTCTAATATATTAACTGCTAGCATGGTAGTTTACAAGTGTCATGCATCATCAGTGAACTGGCCAACCTGGTGAATCAAATAAACTGAACTCAAAGTAAATTAGTAAATTACCACACCAAGACTGCTAGTCTGCTAGTGATTATAGTGCTGATTGCTGAAAGTGGTAGTATTTTATGTACCAGGCTCAGTTATCTATATACCATTGACTAGGTGTTTAATTGCTTACTTGCTTAGCTAAGGGCATGTACAGTGGAGAGACACCAAAACGGTTCTCTAAGCACAGGAGACAACTAAGAGACTCTATTGTACAATGGAGTGTCTATAAACGTAGTCTATTAATAAATACATAATTAAATGTATTTGTATAGCATCAGATCGATAGAACAGACGACAAATTGGTACAGTGGGAAGTGAGGCGTCTGTTGTTACTTGGTTTACGAGCCAGAGGCGTCTCTTCACGGAGAGACGGCTCTAAGATTTTTTTGCAAATAACCCCCTAAAACACCTTAAGAGCCCTCCACATTAAACACCACTGTACATGCCCTAATACTCCCTCTGTTTCGTTTTAGTTGTCGCTGGATAGTGCAAAATTGAACTATTCAATGACAACTAAAAAGAAACGGAGAGAGTATTACTGGAGATGCACACTTTTTCATCTTGGATCTCTTGGTGCTCGCAGGATTTGGTAAGTCCTCCCCATAGTTTATATTTATGTGGCCTTAATCTATTAACCAGTCTAATGATTTTGATTCCAGCTTCAAATCTATCATTTCGGTGTTCTAGTTTCACCTACTGATTTGATGTTTGGGTCTATTACATATGCTTATCAACATGTGATTTACATATCCTGCAGTTCCTGTGCCAATAACATATCCTTATCAACATGTATTTTACCATGTCGCTGTACTGTGCATATACCAATATTAATGGTTCTTTTTAGGAGGAAGCTAGAGTTTGGGGTGGAGCGCACGAGTGATATTTGGGTGGAGCAGGAAATTCATGAATTTTGGGGTGCTTAACACGACCTTCGTTACTCTTATTCCAAAGAAAGAAGGGGTGATGAGGTGAAGGATTTTAGGCCAATTAGCATAGTTCATAACTTTGCCAAGATTTTAGCTAAGCTTTTGGCTATTTGGTTGGCTAGCATACTACACGACATGGTCCAACAAAATCTCACTATCTACATCAGCAAAAACAGTTACGTGTGCTTCTCAGACTTGATATTTCTGATGTGTTCGATTCAATCTCTTGGCCTTTTCTCATTGAAGTCTTGTAAGGGTTTGGACTTTGGACAGATTTAGAGGGATTTGAATCAGTGGTCTTCTTTAGACTTCATCGACTAGGTTCTCCTTAACGGCTCCCAAGGACAGCCCATTTGCACCGGCGAGGGCTCGGACGGGAGGATCCGCTCTCTTCAATGTCGTTCATCTTGGTTATGGACTTTCTTGGGTTTTTTGCTACAAAGGCAGGAAATTAAGGATTTCTTCAACCTCTTGAGGCTAGGATGGTGCAGCACCATATCTCTATTATGTGGATGATGTGGTCATTTTCCTTTGACCAATTACGATTCTTCATCTTTTTGGGCTGCTTTTGGTTTGCGTACCAATATGAATAAAAGTAGTATCTTTCCCATTAGATGTGATGAGCAGGATCTGGCTGTTGTACAGGAGTTGCTTCCTTGTGAGTTGTTTGAGTTTCCATATTTTTTGGGCTTTCCTATCACAAATTCACAATCAAAAAACTCACCAAAGATCAAGTTCAGTCTATCTTTACTACTCTTAAAATGATAGTGTAGGCGTCCACATCTACACGGTTCTGCCACCGCCGACATCCTCTCCGTGACGCACGTCGCGCAGAACCTTCCAACTGCGCTCTCCACCGTGATCTCCGCGCGCACCGTCTCTCTCGCTGTCCAGCCGCGTCCGCTCTCCCATGGAAGGAAACTCTCCACCGCGATCTGCGCGCGCACTGTTCCTCTCCCCATTACTCCTCTCCCCATTACCACGCTTGAGTCAGTGGTAGGTCCGCCATTTTTGGAAGGTCCGCCACCTCCGCCTCGGCCCGCCGTCAATGGAAGGTCCCAGCCTCTCCCCGCCATGCCCCCGCCCACGCGTCCCCACTCCCGCGCTGAGATCTCACGCCCGTAGACACCGCCACAGCGCCCCTGACCCGTCGCGCGATCTCCAGCCCCCGCTCCGTGCGCCTTCGCAAACCCCTCCGCCACGGCAATGGAGGCTTGAGATCGATGCCACGACGCACTCCCCGCCACGACGCAGCAGCAGATCCACCATCCTTCGCAAACCCCTCCCCCTGCACTCCCCGCCACGACGCAGCAGCAGATCCACCATCGACGCGCGCGCCGCGCGCCCCGACGCGGAACGCTCGATCCCGCGCAGCAGGAGGCGGCCAACCAGTCGTCGTCGCCCCCGGCCCCCACCCCGCCTGCCGCAGCAAGAGGCGTCCGCTACCGTACGCCCTCGTCCCCGGACCTCCTCCTCCCCGTCGACGCCGCCAAGATGCGCCGCTACTCCGCGCTGCCCAATGGCGGCCACCAGGAGACGCTGGCCGACCGCGCGCACCGCTACCGAGGCGTCGTGCTCGTCATCCTCGCCCCGCTCGTGCTCGTCTCTCTCGTCCTCCTCCTCATGCCACGCTCACCCGCTGGCACCATGGGCGGCGCCCGGAGGTCCGGGACAGCCGGGGCAGACAGGTACGCCGTCATCTTCGACGCCGGTAGCTCCGGCAGCCGCGTCCACGTCTTCCGCTTCGACGCCAACCTGGATCTCGTCCGCATTGGCAGCGAGATCGAGCTCTTCGTCCAGGTACGCACTCCCCCGCCCGGTGATTCGTTGCCGGTTGGATCTGGATCTCACTCGCGTCTCCTTCCGCCTGCAGATAAAACCGGGGCTTAGCCACTATGCCAATGACCCCCGGGAGGCTGCCGAGTCGCTCTTCTCTCTCCTTGACGATGCCAAGCGAGTGGTGCCCGCCGAATTGCGCGACCAAACGCCTGTCAGGGTCGGGTGGGTGGCACGTCTCACCTGTCGATTTTGTAAATTCCAATTGGTACTTGATGGTGTTCTTACTGTATTAGCTTCCTTCTCGATCCATGCGCAGGCCACCGCAGAGCTGAGAAATTTGGATGCACAAAAATCCGAGGCAATACTGCAAGCGGTAAATGGTTCTTCTCACCTTTCAATGATGCAGTCACTGAGTTCATCGAATGTAGCATGGTTTCACTAAGTGATTTTTTTTCTTTTTGTTTGATTATTTAACGGTGATCATAGCTTCCGATTAACTCAATTTGGCTGCTGGCATATCCACAAATGGTGCAGGTTAGGGACCTTCTTCGCAAAAAGAGTTCCTTTAAAAACCAACCGGATTGGGTTACAGTCCTTGACTATTGATGTTTGTTGTCATGGTAAGGCCCAACTATCCAAAAATAATGAAATATACAGGGCTAGGCATGCGTTTGGCACTAGATGGCCTGGCCTATATGTAGTTGTCATGGTTTGGTGTTCCTTGTGGCATACTGTTTTTTTCAGTTGAGAAGTATCGCGTGACATGGATCTCTTTTGTGTTTGCAACTACTGATCTTGATTGGTGTTGATATGAAGTATTTATACAACCTACTTTTTCTTTCTTTCAGAACCACCCTGTATCGTTATCATTTGCTACTTTTGACGCTTGATGATCACGAACCACCCTGAAATCAGATTCTTGTCCAATTTTATTACACACCTCTAAACAGAAGTTGCGATGAAATAAATGTCAAATATCCTGATTTTCTTAGTCTATATTTCAAGAAGTTGGTGTAACTCTATTTACACAAGCGAAAGGACCACCTTGTTTCAGTTAATATGACTACCCAGTACCGACTTTTGATTTTTTTTTCTTCTTCTCCTACCAATAGTTATGAATATGAGAAATGCAGAGAAAGGTGATTATGAATATGATAAGTTATTTCTTGTTTTTTTCAAAATACTATACTATCCATGACAGATATCAGACTGAGAATAGGATTGATCTAACTTTCAGGTTCCATCAAAGCTTATTGGTGTTGTTTTAGCAGGCCAACTAGGAAAAGAGCAGGTAAATTAATTGGATCTGTTCAAAATGGCTAGCATATTGTGGACAAGGCTATTTACATCACAAAATAAACCCTATTATGCAGAATTTTTTAGTACTATGATGTTCTTCCTATTCTCATTTGTCATCACTGATCAACTGTACCACCCTTGAAATGTCTGAAATGTATGGGTCTGCATCTGTGATCAACTGTACCACACTTGAAATGTCTAATGTCTGAAATAACAACAAACCTTCTTTGTGCCAATATGTAAATACTATCAAATTAGTACTACAAACTATAATAACATAACAAAAATGCAATGATACTTTATCTAAACAGTAACAACAAATGTCTGCTTACATAATTGGCTTGTCCTCAAATGGTTTCACCTAATATATTTTTCTACCCTTACTGGCCTTTAATCTCTCTCTACTAATTTGTTTCATGCATGCTGATGCAGTGATTCCCTCACGGTTGTGTCCTTCACAAAGGAAGGATGTGAAGCCACACTATTATCAAGCAACAAAACCAGAGTTGTGTGACACAATTATAACAAAGGAATCATCGCCCATTAGCACACTAAAATTGGTGCATACAGAGAATACATCTGCAAAGTGGGATCATTTGAACATAGTTCAGCAAAGGGCCGACGCATTTGAGTCAATCCTCGAGCTCTACGCAAAGCTTCTGGAGGAGAGGCTCGATGAGCTTGCCGACATTTTTCGACCATTTGGTGAGAGAGTCATGTCATCGAGAGAGATGAGCATACAACGATGTCTGACCATGAGCCTGATGACTCCACCGAAGTTTTGAGAGTCCCCAACAATGCTTTTGTAGCAGCGATTCGTTTCAGCATTTTTTTGTTTTTCAAATACCATTTCGAGAGTGTAAATAACTTCAACAGAATTCAAAATTGATGTACTTAGGTAGGCCTGAGCCCTATTTATCTTTGATGTATATGGTTTGCATGTCACCAACGAGTGATGATTGATTATTTACCGTCTTGTTTTATCTGTCTATACTCCTTTAATGCAGCACCTTCGTGTCTTGTGTCGTCTCCCCTATAAGATGTTGATTAATATTCATTATATCATTGTTTATTTTTTAGCAATGAAAAAGTACGTGTACAATCTTATATATCTTTTAAGGTATCTAAACATATACTTTACTAAAGTATAGATAACAATTAAGGTTTTTACAAATCAACGTATTTTATCATATTGATTCCGTAGCAACGCACAGGTATATACCTAGTAATTGATAAAATAGCCAATAAACTTCTAGAGTGGAAGGCAAACTTGTCGACTAAGGCAGGACAAAGAGTTTTTGTTCAATTTATTCTCATCGGGATGCTCATCTATTTGGTTGTGGTTGTGGATCTACCGACTTGGACTCTTAAGGTGGTCGACAAAATCCATTGAGGCTTTCTTTGGAGAGGTTGCAAAGATGCTAAGGAGAACACTGTCATGTGGCTTGGGGCAAAATTTGTTGTCCTCTTGAGCTTGGAGGCTTAAGTATATCAAATTTTGTGCACCATATGGAAGCATCTTGATGTCGGTACTGGTCCCCTTGGACCTTGAACTCTTTCTTCTTAATATAATAAAGTGCGATGTTTTTACGAGAGAAAAATATATTGATCAAAAAATGATGAAGCTTTTTTATATGATTTATATGAATGCACGAGAAGGATCACAACAAGTGGACGACAAGTGAAGACCCTTAAGAATATACTAATTGATTAACTTACCTACGTAAGTGTTACTTTATATAAATTGTTTCATTATTTTTTTATCTACAGCATTGTCCACGTGTGGTACTTCAACTAACTAAATGTTTTCTTGTTGGGGTTGTATTGTTTTAATATTGTTCACTCATATTGTTTTTGAATGTTGATTATGTTGTACTATTTGATTTTTGGTTCATCCATACATGTTGTTCGATTATTGATTCATCTATGGACCGTCTGCCCGGGGAGGCCAGACCATACCATCCACCCTGTGGCATTTTCTTCTTTGAGACTTGTACTTTTTTATAATTGTGGATCTTTAATAGGTCTTTTAATGTCTCCTTTGAGGTGTTGTTTCCTCATTGCCTTAGTCCAAAACACATTTGCATCATGTGAACTACAAACACAAATACTTGCAAAACTACTAGTTCACAGGTTATGTTGATCATCAAACACTAAAATCAATTAATTAAATGGGTTGAGACCATTTTCCTTACAAGCATAGGAGACTTAAAGATGTATACAAGTTTGGGCTCTCAGCGTGAGATAACACCTTATATCGTGTTTATGGTGGTGTCTATTGCCCAAGCAATATGGTCAGATGATATGTCTCTTGGGGTGTCCTAGCCCTCTTTTTATATTCTATGGAGGGGTGGTATTTATAGGATATGGATCTAGACTGGTGACAAGATATAGATCATAACCAAGCCTACCTGAGTTTATCCCTTCTTATTTGGTAACTAATCTCTATCTATACATATGTTTCGCCCTTACCAATCGGATTTTACCATATCTATATGGATATCAATCTTACCTTCTAATATGGTAGGGTCTTTGCTATATTTATCTTCCTAGAGCTTCCTTGCAAGTGAGATTGTTGAGGGGAAGGTCCAACTAGACCTAGATCATGTATCCAATTGGCTATGACCTAGCCTTCGACTCATACGGATGCATGTTTCAGAGGTAGCAACGAAAGATCGAGGGAGGCTTTATCTCAATCACCATCCTAACGAAGGCTACGACGATTTTGAAGAGGATCTCCACCAAGTCTAGGCAGAGGTGGATAATGTACCAAAGCCTACGCTTATGGTAGAGGGGACTTCGCCCACCATGGTGATACCCTTTGATGGTCGATCATGTCTACAATCGCCACCTCTCCAATGTGGGGAGTGAAGGCTGTGACAAGGACCATATCATGGGCAAAGTTCGTTACTCATGGCCTAGGCAGGTGAGGCCTAGATATAGATCTCAAAGGGTTTAGGCCTCGACCTGGGCAAAGAGTGACCACACTTAGAGACAACGCCGAAGAGATGTAGGCATGGTGGGCCACCTGTCTTAGGGGGCATTAGTCGGCATCGTGCACTTCGTTACACTAGAGATGGTACAATAATGGGTGCATGTAATACTTGGGTTGTAACAACCTCTATTTACATTGGTGTACAGGATATTCCTATGATGTAGTAGCTAACCAAGGGAAAGGCCATACTTTAAGAGGCTACCCCTTCATTACCCTATAAATACCCCTACCCAGATAGGGTGATAGGATAGCTGACAAGATATTTTGAGAGCCATTGTTCCTCACTTTTCTTGTTTTTGCATAGTTGTCCATCTTATTTGTTTCTCATCTGTAAGAATCCAACATTTGGCACCCACCATATCCACTACAGAAAACAAGCCCGCGATGCATCCCAAGAAGATGAGCACCTAATCATAGCCTACTCTCAAGTCCACGGCAATGAAGGCACACTCCACTGGCAATGCAACAAAAGAAAAGGTTACCTTCACTGATCATAGTCAAATAACAAAAGTAGAGGTAGTCTTCGTTGTTCACAACAAACTAGCAAGAGCGAGGTCCCCCTTCCCTCACTTCAATGGCCATCAAACAACAAAAGGCTCGAACACAAGCCTAGTGCCCTTATCGATTTCCTCCGGGCCAACCGCGATGTTTTTGCCTGGAAGACCACAGATATGCCAGGAATCTCGAGGGAGGTCGACAAACACTCCCTAGATATCTAGCCTACGGCCAGGCCAGTCACCTAGCGGCTTCGTTATTTTGATGAAGAAAAGCGCAAGGCCATTGGCGAAGAGGTAGCAAGGATTGTGGCGGTGGGATTCATAAGGGAAATACACCACCTAGTGTGGATAACGAATCATGTGCTTGTTAAGAAGAAGAATGGGAATTGGAGGATGTGCGTCGACTAAATAGGGCTCAATAAAGCATGCCCCAAAGACCCTTCCCTCTCCCATGTGTCAATCAGGCCATAGACTCGACCATCGGGTGTGAGTTCCTTTCCTTCCTGGACGCATACTCGAGCTACCACCAAATCGCCATGATGAGACCGACCAACATGCCACCACCTTCATTACCCTCTTCGCCATGTTCCGCTACGTCTCCATGTCGTTCGGCTTGAAGAGCGTTGGAGCTACGTACCAGAGGCGCATGTGCCACTGCTTCACCGACCAAGTCGGACGTAACTTGGAGGTCTACGTGGACGACATCGTTGTAAAGACCAAAAATCCCGCAATGGAGTGATGTCGAAGCGTAGTCGATCTCCATGTGTGGCTGCTACGGCCTTCGGCCGACTCGTCGCCGACCTCCATGTGCGGCTGCTCCGGCCTCCGGTGCTCTGCTCCCCCCTCTGAGACCATCGACCTTTGGTGCTTCAGTGCTCCCCCTTCGACGGCGGTGCGACGCTATAGCGACGGCTGTGGCGTGGTGTTAAAGCGGCGGCGCTGCGCTAGGTCAAGCCATGGGCATAGGTCACAAGGACTTGAGTAGACTCACATGTTGGGTCTTGGGTTGGCCATTTGGGTCATTGGTTGGGCCTGCCACGCGTACACAGTAACACTAACATGGTACACTATCCGCTTAACAGGGTGGGTTACGGGGATGGGGAGTGGGTAACCATACCTGACCCCGCTAGACCCGATAGGGGAATGATTTTGTACCATAAGGATCCCTCGTGGGGATCAAATTGACCCCATACACATCCCCTAATAGAGGAATTACCCATGGGAAATCAGGGATCGGGTCCCCATTACCATCTCTAAGGAGGATGTGGTTCATGGGATTATGCTAAAACTTGGCTTCTACTAATAATAAATAATTTCACATAAACACCTAGTTGCCCTCGGTGCAACCTTTGCTTAGGAGAAGTTGCTGAAGCAATTTCCAAGAGTTCCAAGACTTTGTGAAGCATGAAGGCTAGGTCTACGATCTCCCCAAGTCAGATGTATGTGGAGTGACATGTTCTCCCTTGTCTTTCTATGCTTCCGTTTTCGCGTAAGTGTTGCTGCATAATGTTATGTAAAATATCTATTTTATTTCGAGCATTGTACAATGATATGTCATTTATGTAGCCGTTGTGTATGTGAGTTTGGTCCTGTATTTATGTAGTCGTTTGTGTATGTGAGTTTTGATCCTGTCACGTATATAGTTTGTATTTGATTTGTCTTTTGAAACCGAGTACGATATAGGTGGTATCAAAGTCGTTCTTGTTTTTTACTATAAACAATAGTGTTACGTAGTGTAGTTTTAAATATAGAGATAGTGGATTTTTAAATATATAGTAATATATGTAATTTGCTGGAGATAACCATGGCTATGCCGAGCTGCGTCACCTCGAGCGGTCACGTCTCGCTCCTATCGTTAGGTCTCTCGCGATCTGACGCTCTCTTTCACCTCAAGCGGCGCCACCAGGCCCTGGTCTACTCTACTCTACTGTGGGAACGAGTGGACAAGCTATGCAGTCGAGAAGGACCCCTGGTCCCAAACTGACCGGTAGGAGTACACCACAAGGTGAAAGCCATTGGCTGCGGTCGTGTCCCTCGGCGACACGCGCGCATGCAGCTCTTGGAATAGCTGCGCCGCAAGACATCCGTCAGCTCCGCCCAGGCAGACCGGTGCAGTGGTACACGACCAGACGGCACCGATCTATATGTATTGGCAATTTCTCCTTTTCCTTTGTAGTCTGGCTGGCGTGGGCGTCAGCAAAATTGCTTTTGTGGGATTGATGCGATGTAGGTGCGTGTCCGTGTAGCTTGCAACGTCTGCCTCAGCTTTCTTCACGTTTCCTTTCCTTTCTCCGCACATGTGTATTCGAAACTTTGTTCATATTACACATGAGCACCGATCGGATTCGGAGCCGAAGGGGTTACCCGCTCATGAAAGCCTTGTTTGGATAAATAAGGATTGAAGTGTATTTTAGAAATTGAAAGGGAAATTAGTTCATATTATACTTCAATACACCTTATACCACATCAATCCACTTCAATCCAAGATTACCCAAACAAACCCGAAAGCAGAAGCTGTTCTTGGTCTTATCGGTTTTTGAACACCGCTCACCGCTACGGTTTTCTTATCGACGCTTGGGCACAGCTCCGGTTTGGAGCGCAGGGGTTGCCCGATCATGAAAGCTAAAGCATGTATAAAGGTCTCAACCGACTTGTGCAGTGCACTGAACTTTGCAGGATGCAAACATTCAGATCCTGTCTATACATATACACTTGTGCAATGTCCTGCAAACATTCAGATCCTGTCTATACATATACACTTGTGCAATGAACAATATGGTTGCCGTGCCATTTTGAACAATGCCCAGTTTTCAACATTATAATATCACTGCAAGTATCATTATATGTATATATATATGCTACACCATCCAATTTCTATAACATTATATAATTTTGCAACACAGGCAAGTGGACAATGAAACCAAACAAGGTAACTCCGCAGAACAATGCCAATTTTTCTTGCTCTCGCCGACCAAAGAACAAAACCCAATTACAATGTCCTGTTGACAAAAAAAAACATATACCGCAGCTCGTACAACCGTTGTCTTACCAACCGAAACCATATACAATCTACTCCGAACCAGTAATAAACTTTGACAACTCGGAGAATGCAACCCCACCACCTGAGGTGAGTTTCTATAACAAATGCTCTTACAAGCCCCCCCCCAAAAAAAAATTCAACAAGACGGAGCAACTGTCCTCGAGAGAAACTTTCTTGCGCAACCAAGACGGCAACAACAGGCCACGAAGAACATGGCCGACGTGACAGATTATCCAAGATGCTTCCTCACAAGGATAGAATTTTGCGAGCCTAAAATTGTCCTACCCTTAAAGGTTGGCTAAGGCTGCAAAACTCATACCAGCGACCTGCAAATCACAGGGAATTGACCAGACACCAATGGCTTATACTGGCAAAATGGCAAAAACAAGGGCGGCCAGAAATGATTTATTATGTCACTGTGCATTTGCCTTCTCAGATTTCTCTCTCTCAATTTCAATTTTTCTTTGCTCGGCATGTTGTCCTATGCCACTAGCAAGCGCCTGATAACGGAAATCCAATGTCTGCATAAGGTTCTGGAACCTGGCAGGATCAGATGCCTGCAAAGCTGTGACAAACGGACAGGCAATTTATGAGGAACTCAGCCAGATTTTTTTTTTCCAAGTGAGAACAAACATCTATTAGCAAAGAACACAGTTTACCTTGAACAGTTTCTACAAAGAAAATGAACGGATCCACCTCATCTATTGGTGAGTGTAGCTCCTCATCGTCACTGAAATCATCATCTGAGTCATCATCCTCGTCGGCTGGTTGGAAGCCTCTAGCCTGGAGGATTATAAAAATGAACGATCAAATTATCAAGCACAAGGGTCACGCCTCAATTAGAGTCAAATCTGTTCAGCCTTCCCTAGTTAGCTGATTGGGTTAGTTTGGAAAGTTGGAGGGATAATAGGACAGAACAGAGAAATTATAGGGAGTCATTAGTCAGGGAGGATATTATATGTAAGCCATGTGGGGATTAGAGGCAAGCAAGAATTAGAAGAAAAAGGCCTTGTTTCTTGCTCGGTCGTGGGCAAGGCCCCAGCTGACCCCCTCTGCCCCTCCCAACCATAACCGCCGCATATACATCTGGCATCGGAGATGCCAGGTTCCGATGAGGGTGACATGCAGCCGAAGGTGCCACCAACACAAACTGTCGGATCCCTTAGCCAAGGCGCTGGCCGACCTCGTTCAGCAGATGGCTTGCAGGGCTACGGGACAACAGACGTCTCCATGCCAGATTCCGCTGCAGATCTGTCCCAGCTTCCATCGCCTGCTTCATGTCAACAGCATTATTTTTGCTGCTGCCCTTCATGCTGCATGGGCAGTGCACCATCTTCAAACACCAGCGCCCTGGCATCCCCTGCAGACCAGCTATCTGCAGCAGCAGCTGTGTTGCTGCAGATCAAAAAGATGAAGGAGATTGCGCAGGAGCAGCTGTGTAAGAAGAGTGCCCACCGGGTGTCAGCGGTGGTGCGACTGCAAACTGCTGCACTCGGCCTTCTAGCGCGTTGGCGGGTGCGGTTGATGCACAATCTGCAGCTGATTCAAACCTGCATCCCTTCACAGCTCCTCCAAGTTGCGCTTCACCTCGTAGAGGACCTCAGTTTCGTTCGATGTGTAAGGGATCTTGGGCATGTTCCCCCTGCAGACAGCAGGCATGATGTTTGCCCCACTGGCAACAAACTCAGGGTCTGTGTCGGCAGTTGGGAAGGCGCAACCCTCCTCACCACTTTCCATCGGGGGCCCTCCTCTCTTTGTGCAGTGCGGGCTTAGGGGTGGTAATGGGCTCTAGATTTTACACTACAAATTTAAGGATCGAATCGGATTAGGATCAGGCTCTATTCCTATTGAATTTTAACTAAAATTAATTAAGGCCCCTAACTTATTGTGAAGAAACATTTGGATCGTGATGCATTACCACCCCTATGCAGACTACAACATGGGATCCACATGGCTATACATGAGCAGCTCCGGCATGCGGATGGTGTCCACCTTATATTCAGGAATCAGGAGGCAGGAAAAAGAGTTCCAATCCTTCAGTTTGAGAACAATAAAATAAGCCAAGATGTAAAAGGCCTGTTTTTAGGTGTTAGATAGATGCAGAGTTGTCACATTATAAGCTAGTTAGGTTGCAGCTCAAGGACAAGGAGGGTGTACTGTTAGAGGCGTGTGTCACATGTCTACCTAGCGCCTAACAATCGCACCTGAATTAGAGGCAAATCTGTTCAGCAATTTCTTAGTTAGCTGATTGGGTTAGTTTGGAAAGCTGGAGGGATGATAGGAAAGAAGAGAGAAATTATAGGGAGTGATTAGTCAGGGATGATATTTATATATACTCCCTTTGTCCCAATATATAAGACGTAACCACATCTGGTTTAAAGACCAAGAAATACATTTAATTTTCTCTATACTGTTGCATCGATGTACGTATGTCTAGAGAGAGCACACCTTATATTATGGGACAAGAATAAAAAGTGGTTACGCCTAATAAATTGGGACGGAGGGAGTAACTCATATGAGAATTAGAGGCAAGCAAGAATTAGAAGGAAAAGGCCTTCTGTCTTGCTCTGTCGTGGGCAAGGCCCCCTGGCCGGGCCCCTCTGCCTCTCAACCATAGCCGCCGCCACAAAATAGATGATTGTCTCACGCTAAGTGAAGATTCAAAAACAGACCTCTGCAGCTAATTTTTGCAGCTGAAGACTGCTTATTTCATCCCCGTCTTCATCATCAACACCCATCTCCTTATCGGAGTCAACTTCATCATCATCTTCTTCATCAGCATCAAAACCATCCATATCATCAGCAGCCTCTTCATTTTCCTTCTTAGCTTCTGTGTATTCGCCAGGGGAAAAACACAAGCACAATTAAAATAATTAGATACTTTAGGTGAGGTTCACAAAGGCACAATGTAAAGGAACACATCCAGTGAAAAAATAACAATAAACATAATCCAACCAAACTGGAAACAACATATAAGGGCCTGTTTGGAAGTAAAGTATTTTTACAGTTTCTAGGCAATACCATGGTTTTTAGTGATACTATAGTATTTTATGCCATAAGGTGTTTGGTGCATTTCTGAAAACTATGTTTTCAAAATCATGGTATTCTAGATACCCTAGTATCTTTGGAGTATTGGAAACTCCACTCCTACCCAAAGTTTTCATGGCATGGTTAGCTTTTGCCTAATACCTTGGTTTACAATATTGTATCCAAACTATGTCTATCAAAACTATGGTATTTTTGGAGTTCGCACTCCACCTGCAACTTGGTCCTTGTAAGCAACAAGAAGCTCAAGTGTTGCTTTGAAGATCCGATCCAAAGCTTCTGCTGGAATCTTATCAGCTGGAAGCGCGATAAGAGAGGTCAGGCCCAAGCAGCAAACTTTCTTATCATGCTCCCTGCAAACAAAGAAATACAACAATACTGGTTCATTATAGGTAGCATGAATAAGCATAACCATGCAAAAACAAACAACTGTACCTCTTGAAATTAACCCGTGCTCCACTTTTTTTAACTTGTTGTAGCATAGCAAACCAATGGTTAAAAATGTCAGCTGCAACCCCAAGTTTATTTAAAGATTCAAGGGTCAGCGCAGGATTGTAGTAGAGCGCATTAGCGATCTGCAAGTATCACAGGAGTTCTTAGGTACAAGCAAATATAGCAGAGAAAAACATGAATCAGTACACAGTGAGTTTGTCTTTGTATTGCTAGTTCTAGCCCCCATTCAGTTTCCTTTTTTGCCACTGAGCCAGACCCTGATCCATCCAGGCAGCCACAAAAAGAAAAGGTGGTTTACATCACATGATGAAATAGGAGCTAACCCATATATGTGACCTCAATGATATTTTTGCTGAAACACCTTTAGAGTGTCATTATTTAGTACCAACATTTATGATAATGACATGTTAGCACAAAGTTGATATTCTGGGTTCAATCCTGCCTTGCTTTAACAGTTTTAATTCTTTTCAGTTAACATATAAACAAATGGAAAGGCCAAGATATTTCAAACATCAAATGCAGTGTGCAAGAACCAGATCCAAAAACACCATGATACTTCATATCTTATCATTAAGGGAGTGTTTGGATACACCCACTAACTTTAGTAACTGTCACATCGGATGTTTATATGCTAGTTACAAAGATTAAATGTAGTCTAATTACAAAACTAATTACATAGATGAGGACTAAATGGCAAGTCGAACCAATTAAGCCTAATTAGTGCATGATTCACCCATGTGATACACTAATACTACAGTAAATATTCGTTGAGCATAGACTAATTACGCTTAATAAATCCATCTCGTCGTTTAGTCTTCATCTGTATAATTAGTTTTATAATTAGGCTATATTAATACTCGCAATTGGCATTCAAATGTTCGATATGACACGGATTAAACTTTAGTCAGGAAAACCAAACACGCCCTAAAACACCTAGATAGTTGAACAACATAATAGTTTTATGCACCACATTTGTCTATAGTTAAGCATTAGAGATGGAACAGTAACTGAACAAGGACATCAATCAAATACCTAAGTACATGCCTAGACCTTTTCAGTGCCAAATTATAAATCCTTAGGCACAAAAAAAACTCGGTCAAGGAGGGAATGACCATTCTCCGACCAAACAATGGTCCCGGCCCAAAAAAATCCCCAAACCCTGGCCCCCCATCACTAGCAGGCCGACGTCAATAGTCCACTCTGCAATGGCACAATCGGAGGGTGGCGCACAGGACATCATAACCCAAGGGCGGATGGGACACGAGGGGATTTTTTTAACCAAGCCAAAAAATCCGCACCCTAGGGAAATCGAACTCGGGACGTGGAGGTGCTACTCAGAAGCCTTCAATTGCTAGGCTAGGGGCCCTTTCGCAATCCTTAGGCACACATACTATGGGAAAACAATACTGCTATATTCAGCATCCCTTAAAGTATTCAACTAACCCTATTTGTACTTGCACCATACATGCCAACATCAGGAAAGTTACATGACTAGATTCCACCAGTTGAATCCAGTAAGGGCTAGTTTGGCAACTCCATTTTCCCAAGGGATTCTCATTTTTCCAAGGGAAAATGCACTAATTTCCCTTGGGAAAATGGGGTTGCCAAACTAGCCCTAAATATGTGAATCTACTAATAATTAAATTTGATCAGGAAAATTTTGAAAGCATGTAGTTAGTATCCTCTAACATTACCCACCCTCAATCGACAGCGAAGTTGGTAAACCATCCAATACCCAGACCTCACAAGTCGTGAGTATTCCTAAGGCCATGCTTGGTTAATCCCCTCCCCAATCCCGACCAACCCGACAAGCCATAAAGGGTTCAGTACTGCACTCTATTGAGATAAAGAGTAGACCTGTGATCAGGTTCCTTCTTTCCTATCTTAAGTGTTAGATATTGGAATACTATTAATAAGAATTGATATTTCATTAAGTATGCTATCCAAGCAATTTTTTAGATGCAGACAGACTGGCAAAACAAGACATACCACCATCCAGCAGCATGAATCTATCCAGCACTTGCTAGTTTCTTGTGTGTTCACAAGACAGGTATGGTTTGCCATGTTTCAGCAGTAATCAGCGGTTCCTTAGCCTGGAATAAGGATTCTCTCAGGCGAGTACCTACTAACCTTTCCATGTCCAGGTCTAGGTCGTCCTTCTCTTATCAGTTTGTGGAGTTCATGCACTACATTTGTGGGTGTTTTTCACCTTTTTAGTGAAGTGGTGGGACTAAGCTTGCGTCTCTCTTGCATGTTGGGTGGGGGGTGGGGATGGGGTAATCCAGTATAAATTAGTGTTTAGTAGTTCAGTGTGCCCAGTATTACGCCTATAAAAACAGGGTACACAGTCGTGCAGAAACCGAATCAGTTACAGCCCGATTGGTTGCCTGCACCATTGGTGTCTGGCTCACGCAATCCTGCACCGATTGATACGCACGTTTCTTACTCCCCCACGCATGCAGGCTAACTAGGGTATAAAGGTCTAGCCTGCACCTGCGCGCACAGGTTCAGACGCTGCCATGCAGCCAACCAAGCACACGCCCAGCCACGGTCAACGCATGCACGGGGCCTGGGCGCAGGAGCCCGGCCAACCAATCATGCAGTTAGCCTCCTTGGCACTGCAGCCAAACAGATAGTAGGCTATATGTAAATAACTAAATATCCTTCTGAACGAGTACAGACATTGAATTTCACTAGATAAATTCCATCCCCTGACTAGCCACAGTACAAGAAAGAATGAGGATCAGTAGTGGATACAACTAGTAAAAAACTCTTCCAAGAGATTAGTGCTTCATCAGAAAACACAAACAGCATGCTGATGTTGCAATTTTACAACTAAGAAAGGAAGACACTCAACACGGTTTTTGTGCTCAATGAAATCGATCAGCACTCAGAAAATAAAATTGTAAATAGGAGTGTTCATGTAGTAGCATCTTACCACTTGTACAAGGAGGCATTTCAAGTATGGTTTCTGTGCTCTACGTAACCGTGCAATTGTAATCCTGAGGTAGTGCTCAACCCACTGATCCACGTTGCCTTTGCAATTTTGAAAAACAACTTCAATGAGCTTGGGAGCAGGTTCAATATCAGAATCTTCCATGTTTTCGTCCATCATTATCTACAAGCATCGACGCTTCTCAGCAAAAGGTACTAGCCCTAGGCCCCTAGTATTACCCAGAACATTACAAGTCAATGGAACAATTACTCTTAAGCAAAACTTACAGATTGTAGTGCATCCCACAGGCTTTGCTGGTAATCTGGATCTTTGCTTGCAAGAAAGATATCAGTTCCCCGAGAAATGTAGTTGTCCAGTGGAACAAGAATATCTGTAGGAAGGTAACCAAAAATAGCTAACATCAAACATTGAAAAGTCAACTGATGTGAAGAGCACTTCTATTTTCAGGTTGCACTCACAGACAACAAATGCAGAAAGAACTACTTCACACAATGGGAAACATGTTCACATAGACTGTCACTTTATTCATCAGACCTCATACTTATTTATAAAATTCTTTTCAAGAAATGAATTTAACAAAAAATACCAACATACATTAAATCCGCATAATGGACAACCAGTGCTGGCAGCGCTCCCACATGAGTGGGTTCTGGGGAAGGAATAACCAAGGCAAGCCTTACCCCCTACATTTGCAGAGAGGCTGCGTCGAAATACATTACAACACACCAAACCAAATGATAATGTACACTGGATCAAAACCAAAACGGAATAAACACAAAAAAAAAGAGCACAAGCACAACAATACAACATAGTGCCAGGCTATAGAAGACTTGGTTTCAGACAGCAGCTTACAGCTACAGCATTGAAGATTAGCTTAGAGACACCAAGAGAACCTATGCTCAGTGCAGATCTCAATAGGATAACTATTTTTATCTGTTGACAGCTATCCACGTGCTTGAATGATTTGTGGCTTCCGTTGGGTTTCAACTCTAGCCTACCCAATAGCTTGAGACTAAAAGGCTTTGTTGTTGTTGTAACAGCACTACAGCAGTAACTCATGAATGAGCAAAATGTGAGCTGTATTCCATGTAACCAAAACTATATCATGACATTCATCTAACATTACAAAACGCCCAAAGGACAAAGTGTGCAACTACCCAGTAACCATTTAATATACATCCAGGAGTTTTTAATATAACATCAAAAAGAAGACTGATCTATATACCAGTCCTACATTAATAGGATAGCAACCCATCTGGACCATTACAAATGGACCAAAAGAATGTATCACTGTATCAGTGTGCTAAGCATATGGAAAGCCTGGAATATTTCTCAAAATATGACAAAGTATAAGAAGGAATGGCACAACTATAGTTGACAGATTCACACAACAATAACGTAAAAGCATGCAGCATGCGCTAAAAAATAATGACACTTTTTTCCTGAGAGAACAAAACAAAATACATAGTGCCACATCATAAAGTTAGACATACTCTCAAAGAAATCTATAGCCCAGTCATTAAGCGCTTCCATCATCAGTGGCCACAAGCTCCACATGTCCAGTGAAATTGTAGGTGAGAAAAATGTCATATAGGAAACAATTTCAAGAACTTCTTCATAAACATCTGCCAGAGAATTGGAGATTAAGTGCATGAACAAAAAGGAACAAAATAGTAGTAATACATAATCACTAGAACAAAATGGCAGTTATATAAGCATATGACTTTCTGGGAGGATATTTCTCATTATGATAGTTACATCATGGTGGTATGGATGCAACAATTGGTAAGGATATGCACGTTGGCATGGTAAATAGGTTTTCATAAATAAGTAGATAATCATACAATCACTGATGGTAGTGAATCCATAAGTTATTTCAAGCAGCACATCATTATGCAACAACATTGTTTGCCTTAAACCAAAATATAATTCTATTTGTATCCAAAAATCTGACCTGCAGACATTTTTCCACACATGTTTAGGATAAGGATGCCTAAAAGATAATATTTAACAAAGTATCCTTGAGCAGTTTAATACCTTGGCCATCAGATGTCAACATCCTGCGCATTATAGGTAACAATGTAGGTTCTATTTGCAGAAAAAGATGTGGGAGGCTGCTTATGGACTCAAGAATTGTGCTAATTGCTCGTAAGCAACCAACAGCTGCCAAAGCACCAGAATCATCAGCTTCATCATCAGCTTCTGAACTAGCCATACATCTCCAGAAAGCAGCAGCCTATCATTTTAAAACAGCAAGTTTTGTAAGATGGAAAACATTTACAGAACTTTTATTATAATATTCATGGAAAAAGACCTTGGAAAGAACATACCAAATTCTGGCACAAACCTAGTGCATAAGGTGCCATCTCTTCGCCAAATTTGTCAACAATGGT
This sequence comes from Zea mays, assembly GCF_902167145.1. Lineage (NCBI taxonomy): Eukaryota > Viridiplantae > Streptophyta > Magnoliopsida > Poales > Poaceae > Zea > Zea mays. The sequence continues at coordinate 163,645,511 of NC_050100.1, read as the reverse complement.
TTCTAGGGTGAATACAAGATCCTCATTCTCAACCTCATTCATCAGCTTAAAAAATTCTGTTCAGCAGGCATGATGAGCCAAAAGATTAATTTATAATCAATTTACTAGACTAAACAGGTATGTTAATCCAGAATATTAAATTATCATAAATTTACTAGACCAAGGTAACTATTTTCATACCATCAAGGAGCTGAGGAAGTATAGGTCGGATCTCATTTAAATCTGCAGAGGTAAAATTATAATCAATTATTTGGACTAGTCTCCACAATTTAGCACTAGATATACAAGATAATAACCTTTGCAAGCTTCAACAAAACAACGAAGTGCAAAGACCGAATCAACCCTCACAGGAAGATCTGGATCACGCATTCCTGAGACAATACAGTGCATAGCCTGACGAAAATTGTTCTGGTCTGAAAAGTTGATATGGGCATACTGCCCAGCAACCCATGCTGCCTGTAAAATTCAATATATCAGATCATTACTGTAAAATGAATTGATGAGATAGAAATTAATCACAACAAAAAGACCTTGAACATATTTGAAGGTCCCAGGAAGAAAACACCAACCTAGTACTACCTCCGTTCTCGAATATTTGTCACCCGCTAGTTCATTTTTGAATTAAAATGCGACAAATAAAAAAGAACGGAGGGAGTACCTACTACAGATATAAAAATACATCAGATGCTTTCATTTCATTAATATACACCGGTCAATTCGGATCATTTGATCAATAGTACCCAATAGTTTTTTATCGATTAAAGACATTGTTACAACTAATGCGACCACTGAAAAAAATAGTTGTAACTTTGTGTTAATGAAAATACGGGTGTTTAATATTTGGTAATCCCTGCATTTATACAGTTTTTTGCATGCACATATTTCAGAATTCAAACTTTAAAAAAGTTTACCCGCTAACTAGCATTTTTGCTATACAATTATTGGTCCCACACTCCCACTGAGCCAAAGGTCCTGCGTTCAATGCAGCCTCGCCGCAAAATGCAGGGGTAAGGCTTGCCTCGTTTATTCCTTTCCCAAACCCCACCCATGTGGGATTCTTCAGCACTGGATCTGTCCTTAATATAATTAAGGGTACCATGGAACTCACATTTAGAAGAGGTAACAGTTTTTTATAATATTGATTTTATTATCACGAGCAGCATGCTATATAATATAAATCAAATGTGAAGGTATAGCACCAAATCAAACTGCATTTTGAAATGGAGTACCAAGTATGTAACATTGTAGATTTAGTGTACTTCATGGTAATTTAACTTAGTCTTCTATATCATTATTGACCAGTGAAGAGCTAATATATTCCACCTTTGCTCGCAAGTGTCCAACACGACTGTTGAATTCAGGAAAGACATGTCGGACCAGCATACTCTCAAGCTCTGTTTTATATGGATCTGTTTGCTTCAGTTTATCACAGAGTGTCCCAATAGCGAGAAGAGCACCATCTTTTTGGCGATATGGCTTAAGATCAGCAGGTGCTTCATCATACCTGTTGAGTATATCATCAATTAGAAACAATGTGGAAAATAGTGGGCAATGAAATTTAGCTTGGTTTGTTCAACCCACTGACAGATATAGTGGTCACTCTACCATTTAGTGTTTTGGGAAATGCAAGCAATTTATAGGCCACAACAGCTATTATTCTAGCAGAAATTCAAATGACTGCTCACATAACATTAGAGATAAGTAGGTATAAGATATACATAACACAAGTGCTTGTCGACAGCCCAAGACATAAGCAAATCGCCAACCAGACAATCAAATGCTGGTTGCTTAAATTCTTAACAGAACATGCGAAATCTGTTTAGCGCCGTTAAATAAATAGCCCGCTAGTCACTTTAGCGCCGCTAAGTGTCTATAAACAAATAGTCTGTTAGGCAGTCTAGTGCAGCTATTGCCTGATATAGCTCCAGTAGCAGCCACCCATAGCCCCATAGCACAGAAACAAAGAGCAAAAGCATAAAGAGAAGGTGCTCCAGCCACTATAGCAGCGCTGTAACACTGTTATAGCCTACTATTTTCAACATTGATTAAAAAGTCCATAGAAGTTAACGGTTACAAGTTGGTAGGCCAAACTTACCTCCTAAAAATATCCACAATGAAATGGATGAACTTTTGGAGATTGTTTTTCCCTCGCTTTCTAATCAATTCACTCACAAAGTCCATAGCAGCTGTTCGGGGACTGTACAAATCTTCGATGATATCTGTAAACATGAAATACAACAATGAGTATTCAAAATACAACAACGAGTAATCTGGTTACACTGCTGAACTGAGACAAAAACAAGAACCACATGATTCTTATCAGTAATAACCCATTCTAACCAAGATTGATATACAGAGAGCAGTAAATTCACCATAGCCCTTGCGAACATATTCATGGGGATCTTCTTCCCATAACTTTTGGTCATTGTCATTGAAGCACATAAGAGGAAAAATTATCTCAAAAAGAAGTATATCAATCTGAGGCTGCATCATCTGATACATACTGTTCTTTGTAACACTGCAACATATAAACCAAGCAAATACTGATAAGCATTTCTAAAATCACCAAGTTGGATAACACGTAAGCAAGGGATATCATAAATTGAGTTTGGCAAAAAAATGACCTAGCACATTTTAACTGTGCACCAGAATTTTTCAAAATATTTACCAAGTATTTGGACAGTATCCCATATAGTAAGCCTTGAATATAAGATAGTGCATGATTAGTTGGGCAAAACAAAACATTCTCAAGTCAAAAGCAAGATGTTATATCCAAAGTCCAAACAGCATCATAGTCAACTATTATCATGAAGTGCCCAACTTCAGTAGGGACAAAAAAATACAAATTAAAAAAACACAGTAATGAAACAGATGTTCCTTGGATTTACCACCAGAGGCCAGAACAACCAGTGCACAGAAAGGCACACCAGGCATAGCCAATACCCCCAACAGCTCAAACATAGTCAAGCTATGGCTCCTGTAGCTGTAGGGCTTTATCAGATTTTATAATTATGTACTCCCTCTGTTCCAAATTAAAATTCGTTTTACCCTTTTATTGGATTCATACAATAATTAGTGTGTGCTTTGTATGTGTCTAGATTCATTATCTTTTATTTGAATACAGACATAAATAGCAAGTGATAAAACGAACTCTATTGTGGGACCGAGGGAGTAGTTGTTATCATTTGCTACTCAGATAACAAGATAGACTATGTCTGGCAAGACAACCTAATATGGATTGACACCTCTGAGTTAGAGCAATAACAAAGCACTTTTCCGCCCTTTTCACTCATTATGCCACCTGCACCTCACATCCTTGACCAAAGTGGCACCTGGATACATCCCTAGCGACAGTGGCGCCTGGATAGAAAGTCCAAAAGCATCACAAAGAGAATCTGTTGAAGCAACTACGCCGCCAATATTTGAGTGTGGCTGAACTCATTGGCTAAATTAATGAGAATTTCTTCTGATACAATATAAAGAAAATAGGATGATGCAGATGATGTGAAATGCTAGCAAAAAAAAGACCACTTTACAAGCGCAAAAAAGTCTTGTCATTAGCATCAATACACACCTGTTAGTTAGATACTGAAGAACAAGATTGATAACCCTATCTGGCAAGTAATCACCACTACGAATTGCATTCAGCAGCTGCATGTGGCATGCCAATATTTTTCCTGCATAAGTCTTCTGAAACATTTGAGCGAAAGCTTTACTCTCTGGTTTCTGAAGCTTCAGATCACCGAATCTGCAAACAATTAATAACAGTCAACACAGAGTAAATAATAACTACCCAAGATAGTTTGTTACATGGCAAATTGGCAATCCAAGACTGACCTGGTGTAGAGACGGTTCAGGATATGGATAGTCCATTTCTTAACTTTCCACCAGGCCCAAGATTTCCTAATCTCAGGATCCATTGGTTGGCCTTCCACAGGAACTGGCCTTTCCAACAAGTTTATAAACAAAACCATCCATGCATTGAAGACATTTGGATCAAATAGTTGCTTCGGAATCTCCAACTGGAGAAGCAAAAGAACAAATGAGGAAAACAACTAGAGATGTCTGGAAAAATTATGCAAAACAATAGCCATAATAAAAAGTTTGATTATAGAGTACAAAACATACATAAATTGATGACCAAAATATTTTACATATCAACTTGATTAAATCAGCAACTTCAATTGGTGGATTGACAATCTGAACCAATTTGCTAAAAATGCTTAGTAGACGAGGAAATGTCTCCTCTACAATGTGATATAAAGGTATCCTCTCATCCTCAGACTTGAACCTTCAAAATTAAAAAGAGACATGAGACTATGAGAGAATGTAACAACCAATATATATATATATATATATATATATATATATATATATATATATATATATATATATATATACATACACACACAATGCAAATAAAGGAACTGGTTTCATCCTGGATAGCAATACAACACAGAACACAATTAATAAGCTAGGATTTGGGTCACCAGTTGCTTGCTGTTACTTAACTCCTACAGAAAGGTAAACTGGTAAAGAGCTCTGCTTCAAAAGGCAGTGCTAAGATGCCTAGGGCCCTAGGCATGGCTGGAGTAGCAACACATCACCTAGCGCCTAGGCATTTTTTATAATGCCCTACTGCCCTTCCGGCTTGATCTATGTATGAAAACTAGGACAAATTCACATGTTCACCTTTTTGTTCGCGAATTAATTTGGAACTCATGCCTACAAACTTGTGACAATGACAAAATCTCAGTTTTACTATGTAACTTCCTAAGTCCATACAATGAGAAAAAAGTATACCCCACCCCCAAAGAAATTCCTAAGCAATGTCTGGGGAGTTCCTAGACACTAGTCAGGCCTCAGAGTGAGTGCTTGGCAACTAGTACCTAGCACTTTTTGAAACATTAGTTAAGAGTGCTATAACTACATTACAGGTCTATGACCAAATCTCAACTTCAATCCATGGTCCTCCATCCAGTGGTAAGGTTACAGAATCATTCTAGAACCTTGGTTGCCTTCAGAGGCGTAGCCAGGATTTTTCTTTAGGGGGGCCAATACATATATAACTACAGTTATAATGTTAATAAATAGAATATATATATATATATACAATATACAATAGTCATTAGTAATAACAATTAACATGGAACATAGACACAAAAATCAATATTGAATATGCACAACGATCATCAACTGCAAATTCGTTTTTGTGAGTTTATGTGAATTTCACAATGTGGAAAAATATGCATACATATACAAATAAAACAGGAGCACTCTACTACAACTCATTGCTACTCTTGAGCTGTCAAACATGATTATAACTATAGAAACCAGAGATTCGAATTCATGTGCTCAGATATGAATCTCTTATCATGTTATTACTTTCTATGGTGTCAAGACCTCAAGGAGGACCGGTATGCCTCTTGGAAGTTAGAAAATTTGCAGTGATTATACAAAGTTTGAAGTTTAAACAGAACAGTTAGAATACCCAATTAGGGTTTTGGAGACTTCCCTGTGTATTTACCCTCTCGTCCCTCTGTAATGGGCCAGGCCCAACTCCAAGCCTATTAATGCATCACCCCACCCTATTCTAGGGTTAGGGTTTCCCACATGGTATCAGAACCAGATTTTTTCCCTCTTTTCCCAGCCGCCGGCGCCTCCTCAATCTCCACCGACCGTCGGCACTCTCCATCCCTCTTCCACCGGGGCCCCCGCTCGTCCTACTGCCACAGCCCCTGCGGCCCATCGTCCGGCCTCCACCGCTGACAACGGTCGATGCCCCCGCAAGGGTGGACGCGGGGGTGGCAGCTTCACCGGTGGAGGTTCCACCGGCCTCCCACCCCGCCTCGATCGTCGTTGGAAAAGGTTCCACTCTGTCGGTCACCTCAGTAGGTGACTCGGTTCTCACTGGGTCGTTCTATCTCAACGACGTTCTTGTAGCCCCCCACATCACCCACAATCTCCTTTATGTGTGTTGGTTCAGCACCGACAATTCTTGTTCTATTGAGTTTGACCCCTCTGGTTTTTCTGTGAAGGATCTGGACACCAGGACCCCTCTCGCTCGTTGTGACAGCACTGGGCCCCTCTACACGCTCCGGCCTTCCTCCACCGGCGCGTCTCCACCTCCCGTCCTAGTCTTCACCACCACCTCCACCACTTGGCATCGTCGTCTCGGCCACCCAGGACCTGACGTCATGACCAAGCTTTCCGGCAGTTTAGATTCTTCTTGTATTAGCCTATTAGGGGACATTTTGAGGGCCTCTGTCATGCTTGTCAACTTGGCTGACATACTCGTCTCCCTTTTACTACCTCATCTTCTCGGGCTGAGCAGGCTTTTGACCTAGTTCATTGTGATCTCTGGACCTCCCGTGTACTCAGTTTTTTGGATATAAATACTATTTGGTAATTTTGGATGACTTTTCCTATTTTCTCTGGACTTTTCCTCTTTGGTTGAAGTCCGACACTTTTCCCACCCTCACACACTTCTTCACCTGGGTCTCCACCCAGTTCCGTTGCCCAGTTCGTGCACTGCAGTGTGACAATGATCGCGAGTTCAATAACCACGCCTCCTGGTCATTTTTCCTCACCAGTGGCATTCAGTTGCGTCTCTCATGCCCCTACACCTCTGCCCAAGGTCTCTTCCCGCACCCGCGCAAGTACGCCATCGACATTCTAGAGCGGGCTGGCATGTCCAACTACAAGCCCCGCTCCACGCATGTCGACACTCAAGCGAAGTTCTCTGAGGACGACAGGCACCCGGAAGTCAACGCGACATCTTACCGGAGCCTGACCGACGCGCTTCAGTACCTCACCTTCTCCCGACCCGATATCGCCTACGCCGTCCAGCAGGTGTGCCTCCATATGCACACCCCACAGGAGCACTATCTCACCGCTCTCAAGAGGATAATGCGCTACCTCTGCGGCTCCCTCAACTACGTTCTGCGTGTATTCCTAGACTTTCGGTCCAGTCTCCGACATCTTCACCAAGGGGTTACAGACGAGTATATTCCTAGACTTTCGGTCCAGTCTCAACATATATACTGGATAGAGTTGCTACTGCGTGGGGGTGTTAGAATACCCAATTAGGGTTTGGGACCTTCCCTATGTATTTGCCCTCTCGTCCCTCTGTAATGGGACAGGCCCAACTCCAAGTCTATCAATGCATCACCCCACCCTATTCTAGGGTTAGGGTTTCCCACAAGAACAAACATACAAGGAAGATAATGCAAGACTGGTCAAATTGATGGTCTAGTAAACATTCAGATGAGGAAATCAGAAACAAAAACAAAATGCATTGAGTAATATAAAAATGAACGAAGTAAGAATGAAGTCTAGCAACCAAACAAAAACGGAACAGGAATACAAATCTATAAGGATACTTACTCATATTTTCTGGCAAGAACCCTTAGGACATATAAAGCACCAAAAATTTGATTCTGTAAGTCTATGTTGTGTGAAACCCAGTGAAGGAGACTTGGCCACTGCTCAGGATAATCAGAATGAATAATTGTTTTGATACTTTCTCCAAGCTGGGCTCTACAAATAACCAGAAAACGTTAAAACAATGTTTCCATAAATGACAATACAAAATTATAACATTTCCACCACAAGATGGCAGACTTTCAACTTTATCAAAAGAGAAATGTTAATGATGGTATTACAATATCATAGTGTCTAAAAACATTTGAACTGATATTTCTATTAAATAGTCAACCCATAAGGCCTAAAGAGACAGGACCAAACAAGTATGAGTTAAACGATATGTCAAGATTTTTGTACCTAATGCTTCACTTGCAATCAAAAAGACAAACAAAGAATACTCAAAACAGCAATTCTCCATATCTAATTTAGCACAATCATTATCATATAACAGGGGGATGAAATAAGGTTGATGTGCTAATAATCAGAACCATGTTGGCACTGAAAATGTCAAAGCCTGATCGGTAACACTTTTGTAGCCATTCCAACAGTTAGGAGGAAATTTAGGGTACTACTAAGTATTTACCTTAACAAAGGGGGCACTTGAACAATAAAACCAAGTACGTTTTCACGAACCATGGCCTTGTCACTTTCCAAAACTTTCGGAGACTCATCTACATAAACAAAATAAATATATTAATTTGAGTTAGCAGAGCATAAGCAAATTCAACGGCATGCCAATAACATCTGCAGACCTGGATCATTGGGTGACCAGTTTTTCGCAATAAAATTCTTGAAATGAATGCTTGCAACCTGTCTTACAGCCATATCACAACTTCCATCGACAATGATCTGTAACAATCTCACCAAATGCTGTGGTGTGAACTGGAACTGCATAAATTGGAGAAACATCAACTTAATTACATGCTCAAAAGACAAGAAAAACAGCCTCTTGGATACATCCTGCATTGCCCATATAAATTGCATATCCATTTTCACCCAAAAAAATGGCACATGATGCAGTAGAAGTAAAAAATAAAAAGGCAAATTGAGAAGAGAGTCCTCTCCAGCATGAACTCATACATAAAAAGGGGCATTTGATCATATCCTAATACAATAGTCCATGGCAAAACACAGTAGATCTAATTTTCAACTTCAAATGAACTCACAGACCAAAAAAACATTAATCCTCACTCATTAAACTCAGATTCTTTAGTGCCACTGACTGTCCCACGTTTACCGCGCTAGTGTTGTGCTCCTCCAAAATAAGTACTACCTCAGTTCTCGAATATTTGTCGTCCGCTAGTTAATTTTTGTACTGAAACGCGACAAATAAAAAACGGAGGGAGTATAAGCTAACGGTTCCAACATCCATGTCAGTTTTGGAACAAGAGAGGCCCTTAACACCATAAGGGATTATGAAATGGGGATATGTAACAAGACAAATGGGAGGTCTTGCATAGGGGCCACTAACCAGGCATATCAGTTCATAATGCAACAGCTGTAGTTTAGGTATTACACCAATTAAGTTGTATTTTGTTTAGTTATCCTTAGATTTCCTTTAATGTCTACATTCAGCTATGATTCAACAATACAAGGATACCATCGATATCATTCCCTATTAGTCAAGCCAGATAAATAAACAAGTATTTCTCTGCCAGTGGTTCTATCAATCCACTATGTAGTCTACAATTCTCTTAAAATTTCACCTTCAGGAATGAAAACTGGTCCTCCTTAAGAGCACCATTTGCCCTGAAATGATGTATCCTGAGTTCATGACACTGCGTTATTAGAGCCAACACCTTGCATTCCACCAATAAGTTATAACTTCACTTCAACTCAGGCTAGACAGGCATCACAGTGGATATGATGGCAATAACATGGCACATCAAGTGGTTATGTCCCCACTAAATTGATATTTGTTTGTGCAATTGCAGAATCTATATCCTCCATATTGTCCAATGCTTGAATGCAGGTGCCATTGGAAGTGAAAATCGCAGAAAAGGTACTAGATCAGTAGGCACTGTTGCTTGTATCAACACAAGAAGATCAAGAGGAAAGCTTTCCCTTGATACCTCGCTACAGCCCCAAGCTCACTACATGGCCAGCATCCACACAGCCTCCCAAGTCACCCACTGACATTGCAATCTAACACAAGCTCCAACAATATTGAAATGAAACCATGTCAACATCATGGCCTCTTGTTGTATAGGATTCCAAATTGTACTTCAGACAGCCAGGGATACGTTGTCATGCAAGGGTGTCAGATGTTGTCATGTAGAGAGGCCCAAACAAGTTCAAACAATTCACAGCATATATGGCAACCATGATAATTGTGTGCCACCGAATGTTACTGGAGATCTCAAATTGCCACTGGAAAGTTATGGTCCCCCTCCTAAACCATCACTTCATCTTGTTTATTGCCTTGCAACAGTACACGATGGGACAAAAACTGAATTCTCGATTACTTGTGTATTACCTACTACCAATTCCATTTGATATAGGTGGCACGTAGGGGCTAAAGAAGATGAATTGGAGGAATAGGGGTGTCCTTCACTTTTTAATGCCAAATCAAAGCATTTGATCACACACAGAGAATTAACCCTAAGCAGAATGTGTTCATCTTTCTAAATTACAATTCAAAAGGTACAGGATACCTCTAAATTACCATGAACTGATCATGACACTAGAAAGGGAAAGTTGGATATGTACCGTTAAAAGATTACAACTTTAGATATATACCATTGCTATCTCACTTACGTGTGGGGTTCACATGAGTCAATGACATGTGGAGCCCATGGTATATATCTAAAGTTGCAATCTTTTAATGGTATAAATCTAATTATTCCCACTAGAAAATGCATCAAATTACTTAGAAAGCTCATCAAATAATCAAAGACTGAGCAAACAACACTCAGTGCACCATCTTGACCAATATATGTTACACAAGTATCACAACTGGAAGCTTTTAAGCCAATCCAATCAGCTGACCCAAAAAACGAAAATGTTTTGTGGTAAATGTACTATTAAAAGCGAAATTGGAACAACCACCAAAAGTTAGCACCCTAACCTCAGTTTTAATCCTTTGCAACTGCCAAACAGAATTTGTAATCACGATAACAATAAAACAAATAATGGGATACTTTGGAACACCAGTACGGATTTCAAAAACGACACCTTCATATTGTGATCGACTATGTAGCCCATTTGAATATGTTGACCCGCTAACCTATCTGTGCTCGAACAGTTAATCGAGTCACCAACTTTTTGGCATCGCCTCGCAGTGTAACTGATATTACTGTAGGAGACCCCAGAAAACTTAATGAACCTAACAACTCAAACCCGCTGCAACAGTACAGTCAGTACCAAATTACCGCAGTACAGCAGTGAAACTTGCACAAGTACCGAGCACGATACCACGAAAACACACACGAACCCTGTGCATCGGAATAATCAGAGCACCAACGACGAATACAAAGGCCCCCTGGAAAAAAAACCAAGCGCTCGAAGTATCGACCTCCCAGATTCGCGCACATCGAGCCCCCAGATTCGCGCGCGGATCACCTCGAAGACCCAGCTATCGACTCGCGATCAAACAGTAACAAGACGCCTTCAGAGGGGTTTGGATACTGAGGAGGAGCTGAGGTCCACCATCGGGTGACGAGACTACGGAAGGCGACGAGGCGCTCACCTGGTTGAGACTCTCCTCTGCAGCTTTGCGCTCCTCAGGAACGTGACTGAGCGCGGCGCGCAGCACGACGGCGAGGCTTGGCAGATCCATGTCCACCTGCGCCAGCGGCTGCAGGTTGTGCCAAAGAGACTGGAGGGCGGAGGCGGAGACCAACCTAGCCCGGGGGGGCAGGACTCAGGCTCGGGCTCCGCCGCCGCCGCGAGGGGACGGGGGTGGAGAGCGCTGAGTGGGCCGTGCGGGCGTGGGGGTGGCGGTCTCTCCTCCTTTTTGGCGTCGCGAGGTCTTCGGGGCGGGGGCGTGCGGGAGAGAGGCAGGGATCAAAATGTATTTAACCCTAGGGTTTGGTCCGGGTGCGGCGCGAAGGGTGGGTTGGTGACCATGGGATGTTATGCTGACAGATCGGACCCAGCAGTCAGGAGATCCTCTGTGCCGGACTGACCGGCCTCGCTGGTGGCTGCGGCTGCCAGCAGGGGTCACCTGCCGGGGCAAGCACAGAGCCGCAGAGAGACAGCTCACAGCTGGTTGCCTGGTTACAGCGCCTCTATCATTTCGCTCGTTTTGGATTAGACACGCCAAACGCCGATTGGTCGAAATTCCTACATTAGAAGATGGAGTTTTCCTTTACATTAGAAGATGGAGTTTTCCTTTAGGGATAATTTAGGAGTCACAAAATTAAAAGGGATTAGAGGGGCTACAAAATCGAAGGGGATTGAATAAACTTTGACTAGCAAACTAGACCTCATGGAGATGTAAACGCGGAAACTCGGTAAACAAAGACGGATTCCCCATCTCGTTCCTCGCGGAGACCCGTTAAACATGCACATGACGATGTTTTCGTATACTACTTAATAATAAAATTAATTAATTATCTTATCAAGAGATTACTCATTGTACAAATGTGTTATTTTTTATGTACACATAATAATTTCTTACATCTCACAATATATAGAAGTAATGATGTTTTGCGTTAATAACAAAGAATCTATATCCTAATTATAATTTAAGCGGGATCCCAATCCCCACTTAAATCTCCGTCGTGGATTTATCCCGTAGAAGATGGGGAAGAAATGCACCCTGCAAGCGTTTGTGGATATCCCTGGGGAAGTTTTTATGTCGTGAGGAAGGAGATGGGGAGGTATTCCCCGACAGCGAATTACTCATTGTCATCCTTGTCATCCCTAGATTCAATCTCTACTACTCTATAAGGACGCAAGGAGGGCGTCCACTGTAATACCCAACTTTGAAATATAAGAGAAAGAAATAAATCTTCATGTGTAGTACCTTTTCATTCATGAAAAGTATTAGAAGGCAAAGGTAAAGTGGATAATTCCTTAATAAAATATGCATCATGCTGAATTTATTTTGTGTGAGTGCATTCACTGAAAATAGTGATTACATAAATGGGAATTAAGACTTGGTTTACAATTTAGAATTTGAAATAATAAAGAAAGAGAGGAAAGATGCCATGAAGGAAATACCTACATAAAACATTATACCGTGTTCATCACTAGATTTGAATTTGTACAATTGAAATATGAACGAGTCCAAAACAAAAAAATTTAAAAGTCAAAATTTGAAATTCAAAATGAGAAAAAAAGGAAATCAGAAAAGAAAAGAGAGAATACAAAAGAAAAAGAAAAAAAACTCGCGCTGGGCGCTCCTGGGCCGCTTCAACTCCATTTTGGCCCATTTAGCTTCTGCCCCCGCGCAGCCCAATCCGCATTCCCCGCCACTGGCGCGTGGACCCAGGACGTCAGACTCGCCCCCTTCCTTCGCCCGCGCGACCCGGGCGAGCTCCATCCTTGCGCGATCCTCGGAATCGGTTGACGACGCAACGAACTGACCCCCGCGCGATCGTAAGGGATTACCCTGGGGCTCTACGTCCTCTTTGCGTCAATCCCCCTCCAATAGAACGCTGTCAGTCACCATGTTCCCCAGTTTCGCCCACCCGCCGTGGAGATCGGCTGATGCAACAGCTCCGCCGCGAAATTCGCGGGCATGGGCTGACCGGGATGACCCCCTCTGGGCTGGGTACAAAGGGCAACCCGTGCACCTCTTCTTCTCCCTCCTTTATTCTCAACCTCTCACCAGCCACCAATTCATCGCCGTCGCAAGCTGCCGCGGTCACAAGAACAGGGGAGAATGAGAGAAGAAAATGACGAGTGCCGCCGCTGACCATGCTCGCCGTCGAACCATCGGGCACCAGCCGGGAGAGCTTGGCCTGCTTCAAGTACTCAGTTGCAACCTCTCCGCGCTGGACTGGCGACCTGGTGCGCGGGGAGTCTTCACCGCCGTGGGACCGTCGCCGCGACCTCACCGCTCACGTGGCCGGAGGCATCTCCTCCCCTGAACCGCGGTAATTAGCCTCTGTCCGTGTTCGTTGGGTCTGTAGGATCGTTTTGCACCGAGTCGTGTGGGCAATGGTATGCCGGGGATCGGGAACTCGTGTCGCCGGCGTGCCCATCGCCGTATGCCAGGGCGGCGCCGCCGCTTTCTCCGGCCAGGTAAGGTAGGGCAGCCATGAGCCGTTGATCTATCCGGGGACGGTTAGGATTAGAGCAACCTTTACCCATTCGTGCCGATTCAATCTGGTTCACTCGTTTAGAATCCAACGGATCGGATTAGAGTTCATATACCTCAACGCGTGGTCAGATCTGGGTCGTCGATCTTAATCATACGGCTCCGGTTCAATGAAGGGTAAGATTTAACCTGTGCCGTAGATCTTCGATCCTACGGCAACCATGCTATACCGGTTCGGGCGCGGCTAATTAAATCTGTGCGGTCGGATCATGATCGAACGGCTCATCCCGTCCGATACCCTTTCGCCGATAGACTTTGCTAAAGAGTCCCTACCTTTTATTGTTATTAACCCGCAGTCCACCGGCGGGTAGTGCTGAGTCTGGGTTATTGTTGCGCCGAAGCCCCTAAACTTTCTGAAAAATGAGGCCCAGTCCAGAGATGTTTAAAAACAGAGAAATAATTATAGAAATTCATTTTTAATACAAAAACAAATCTATAAACTTGTAAAATTCATAGAAATTCCATTTTTGATCCAAATTGATCCATTCCAATTTCTATAATTTTGTAATAATGTTGTTTATCACCCTGTGTCTCTGTTTTAACATGAAAATGGTATTAAAAATTTATCTCTTAATTAATCTCGTACCAAATACATAAACCCTAGGAAATTCGTATCTCCTCCGTTTTAACTCCGATTTGATCCATTCAAGTTGCGTTAGTCTCGTAGCAACGCATAAATTATTAATATTCAGTTTGTTCTTATGTTTGGTGTGATGTTAATTTTATCTATACCATATCTGTTTGTATTGCTACGACAAGCGCGAGGACACATGTCATCTGAAAAGCGAGTTGGTACCTGGAATCTCAAGTGCCAGGCAAGTTGTGCCCTTGATCACTTACTTTTCCCAGCCATGTTCTTATTAATTTTAATGATCTGCATAGGTTAATTTTGATGGGAGCCTTTATGTTACCCCAGTTTTAATTACCTCTATACCTTGTTCACCCCTGAAATATTTTTGGGTAGTACTTGCTATTGCTTTATGTGGATTTGGTATGGAGATACACTATTCATGATTATTCTGTTATTATCTTGTTATTATTACTGTTCATGTTAAGATCATTAAATTAATGGGAACATGGAGCGACCACCCGGGAAAACAGTGCTACCACAAGGGTTTAATGGGACGCCCTTGGCTGATTAACTAGGAAAGCTAGTGGAGGGCTACCTTACCCGAAAGGGGCAAGGGCAGTAGGGGAGTGGTCAGTGTAGGGAGGTCCCTGGTTGATTTTGCTGCGATGGCGGTCAGCCAGGAACCCTGCATTGGAACTTCCTATAAACTGTAGCGGGTAGTCTGAAGCTAGTGGAACTTTGTAAAGGCCTCGTAGTGTTGCCCTGCCTCGCCTCCTCGGTAGAGGTGTATGGGATTGGCCATCTCTTGGCAGATGGGTAACATGACTTGTGGGTAAAGATGCGCAACCTCTGCAGAGTGTAAAACTAGTATACTAGCCGTGCTCACGGTCATGAGCGGCTCGGACCCTCACATGATTAAATATGGAACTTAAATTCAATTTGTCATTTGCATCGCATTTGGGATTATTTTACCATTACTGTTCTTTATTATTATTATTAAGGTTTGGTATTTACTTACACGTAGTAATTGCTAATAAAATTTTGACCAACTTATAAAAGCAATGCTCAGCTTCAGCCTTTATTCCATTGATCAGCCTTACACTTCATGAACTCCCACCTTTGGTGAGTTCATGCCACATTATTCTCCACGACTTGTTGAGCGAACGTATGTGAGCTCACTCTTGCTGTCTCACACCCCCCCCCCACAGGAGAAGAACAGGTGGTTCAAGTGGAGCCAAGTATCGAGGAGTTGATCTGATCTAGGTGGCGTTTCTCAGTCGACATTGGCGCCGACGATCCTTAGTTCGTTTTATATTTATCTTTATTTTGTAATAAGTCTTCCGCTATGTAATAAATACTCCGATGTTTTATGACATTTATCTCTATACACTCTGTTATTATATGTGTTGTCTTCTTGGCGCATGTATGAGATGCACCCGGCTTTGTCCTTTAAAACCGGGTGTTACAGAAGTGGTATCAGAGGAAATGTTGACTGTAGGACGAAACCTAGATAGAAATGGATAAACCCTCTCCTACTTACCTTACTCTGACTCATTCTATACTTATCTTGATCTTGTCTCACCTTTTGCTATTCTACTCTGATTAATCTTATCTTTTCTACTCTAAGACAAGAGGGATTTCACACCTTGGAATCCTACCACTATGATCTTTTTAAGAGATAGGGAACCTAAGACAAAATCAAAACTATTTTCTCTACTTAAAATGTTGGTTGATTGTTCTGATGAAAAATGTCTGATTTGCTTCTTTGATTGATTGAAATATTATATATGGACATCTTAGCATGTGCCAGCATAAGGTAATAAATTAGCTATGGTAGGTAAAACATTAAACTGCTTAGCTAATAAATCCCCCAAAGTAACTTGATTCGTAATTACTCGCCTTGTCTACAATTCTTCCTTTCTTACCCTATATTTCTAACCGAGATGGACTACCCCTATAGTGTTAGAAGAGAGCACTATAGACGTGATACTTGGTATGTCATGGTTAAGAAAGGCAAAGACAGTTTATACACTGGGCTAAGGGAACCTTAGAACTCACCCGTTCCAAAGGACAAAGATTTGAAGTTGAGTTTGTCATAGATCTATTACCTAGAACTGCCCCTATTTCTAAACGACCATACAGGATGGCTGTAGAAGAACTAAAGGGACTTAAGAAGCAGTTAACTGAGTTACAAGAAGCGGGGTACATTCGTCCGAGTTCCTCACCTTGGGGAGCACCGGTGTTATTTGTGCAGAAGAAGGATGGATCGCAACGGATGTGTGTGGATTAAAGGTCCCTTAACGATGACACTGTGAAGAACAAGTATCCATTACCCCGTATTGAGGATTTGTTTGACCAGATGAGAGGTGCTAGAGTATTCTCGAAGATTGATCTCCGATCGGGATACCATCAGATGAAGATTAGACCATCGGATATTCCTAAGACGACTTTCTCAACCCGATATGGATTATATGAGTTCATCGTTATGTCATTTGGACTAACTAATGCACCAGCCTATTTTATGGATCTGAAGAATAAGGTGTTCATGATTTGGACAAATTCGTCGTGGTTTTCATCGACGATATTTTTAATTATTCCAAGAGAGATAGTGATCATGAGGAACATCTGATATTGGTGCCACCGAAGCTACGAGATAATCAACTCTACGCCAAGTACAGCAAATGCGAGTTTTGGATTGGAGAGGTGCCCTTTCTTGGACATATCATTTCTAATGGAGGGATATCAGTGGATCCTGCTAAAGTCAAGGAGATAGTGGTGTGGAGCATACCCACTGCCGTTATTGAAGTTCGGAGTTTCTTGGGACTTGCAGGATATTATCGGAGATTTATTGAAGGATTCTCTAAGATTGCCAAGCCTATGACCTCGCTTTTGGAGAAAGGAAGAGAATTCAAGTGGGATGAGAAATGCCAAGAGAGCTTTGATCAATTGAAGGAGAGATTGATGTCACCGCCAGTATTGATTATGCCAGATCTACAGAAGGGATTTGACATTTATTGTGATGCATGTGGCCAAGGATTGGGATGCGTGCTCATGCAGGAAGGACATGTGATTGCCTATGCGTCTCGTCAGTTACGGAAACATGAATTGAACTACCCCACCCATGACTTAGAGCTGGCTGCCGTTGTGCATGCACTTAAGATTTGGAGACACTACATTATGGGAACTAAGTGCCAAGTATACACGGATTATAAGAGCTTGAAATACATATTCACTCAGAAGGATCTCAACCTTAGGCAACGCCGTTGGTTGGAGCTCATTAAGGATTATGATTTGGAGATTCACTATCACCCAGGCAAGGCAAATTTGGTTGCAGATGCCTTGAGTCGAAAGGAGCATGTTCATTCAGCTGTTGTTGCCCAGCTACCCGATGAGATTGTTGAGGATTTCAGGAGACTTAGCCTGGGGATAGTTGCTCACACTGAAGGAGTTATTATTGATGTGGAATCTACTCTGGAACAAGAAATCCGCAAAGGACAGATTGGTGATGCTAAAATACAAGAGATTAAGGATCTGATTACTAAAGGTCGAGGTCCGGAATTCACGGAAGATGAGCAAGGCACCGTACGGTTCAAGGACAAGATATGTGTCTCTGAGACTGAAAGCCTTCGTGAGACTATTTTAAAGGAAGCCCGTGACTTGTATTATTCTATTTATCCTGGTAGTACCAAGATGTATCAGGATTTGAAGCAGAAGTACTGGTGGTATGGATTAAAGAGAGATGTGGCTATGTGCGATGTGTGTCAAAGAGTTAAGGCTAAACACGAGAGACCAGCTGGACTATTACACCCACCAAAGATAGCCAAGTGGAAGTGGGAAGAGATTGGTATGGACTTCTTTACTGGATTGCCTCGCACCTCAAGAGGATGTGATTCTGTATGAGTTATTGTGGATAGACTAACCCAAAGTGGCTCATTTCATTCCGGTCAAGACTACTTATAAGGGATCACAATTGGCTAAGTTATACATGTCTCGGAATGAGTCTCTACACGGTGTACCGAAGTGGATCATTTTGGATAGAGGATCACAGTTTACCTCTAGATTTTGGAAAAGTTTTCATGAGAATATGGTTACGAAGTTGAATTTTAGTTCGGCCTGCCATCGTTAGACTGATGGACAAACTGAAAGGACTAATCAAGTATTGGAGGACATGTTGAGAGCTTGTGCCCTTCAGCATGGTAGTAGTTGGGACAAGAGTCTACCTTGTGCTGAGTTCTCATGTAATAATAGTTACTAGGCCAGTCTGAAGATGTCACTGTTCGAGACTCTATATGGCAAGAAATGCAGGACTCCTCTATTTTTGGACCAGACTAGAGGAAGACAATTCTTTGGGCCTGAACCTATTCAAGAGGCAGAAAAAAAACCAAGTCCGTATAATTCGGGAGAACTTGAGGGTAGCTCAAACTAGGCAAAAGAGCTATGCTGATAATAGAAGGAGACCACTGGAATTTGAAGAAGAAGATTATGTGTATCTCAAGGTGTCACCACTTCGTGGAATGAGGAGATTCAAAGTTAAGGGCAAATTGTCCCCTCGCTATATTGGACCATTCTTGATCTTTAGGCGAGTTGGGGAGATGGCATACCAACTCGAGTTACCCGCTACTTTATCAGATGTGCGTAATGTGTTCCACGTATCTCAACTTAAGAAGTGTATCCATGTCCCTGAGGAATAGTTACCAATGGAAGAGCTCAGTGTTCAGAGAAATTTGACTTACACGGAGTACCCTATCAAGATTCTTGACACTTTGGCTCGAGTTACAAGAAGTAAGGTTATAGAGATGTGTAAAGTATAAGGGAGTCACCATGGAGAAGATGAAGCAGCGTGGGAAAGAGAAGAAGAGCCTCGCATAGATTTTCCCCATCTTTTCCCTAGTCCTTCCTAAATCTCGAGGACGAGATTCTTTTTAAGGGGGGTAGGATTTGTAATACCCAACTTTGAAATATAAGAGAAAGAAATAAATCTTCAGGTGTAGTACCTTTTCATTCATGAAAAGTATTAGAAGGCAAAGGTAAAGTGGATAATTCCTTAATAAAATATGCATCATGCTGAATTTATTTTGTGTGAGTGCATTCACTGAAAATAGTGATTACATAAATGGGAATTAAGACTTGGTTTACAATTTAGAATTTGAAATAATAAAGAAAGAGAGGAAAGATGCCATGAAGGAAATACCTACATAAAACATTATACCGTGTTCATCACTAGATTTGAATTTGTACAATTGAAATATGAACGAGTCCAAAACAAAAAAATTTAAAAGTCAAAATTTGAAATTCAAAATGAGAAAAAAAGGAAATCAGAAAAGAAAAGAGAGAATACAAAAGAAAAAGAAAAAAAAAAACTCGCGCTGGGCGCTCCTGGGCCGCTTCAACTCCATTTTGGCCCATTTAGCTTCTGCCCCCGCGCAACCCAATCCGCATTCCCCGCCACTGGCGCGTGGACCCAGGACGTCAGACTCGCCCCCTTCCTTCGCCCGCGCGACCCGGGCGAGCTCCATCCTTGCGCGATCCTCGGAATCGGTTGACGACGCAACGAACTGACCCCCGCGCGACCGTAAGGGATTACCCTGGGGCTCTACGTCCTCTTTGCGTCAATCCCCCTCCAATAGAACGCTGTCAGTCACCACGTTCCCCAGTTTCGCCCACCCGCCGTGGAGATCGGCTGATGCAACAGCTCCGCCGCGAAATTCGCGGGCATGGGCTGACCGGGATGACCCCCTCTGGGCTGGGTACAAAGGGCAACCCGTGCACCTCTTCTTCTCCCTCCTTTATTCTCAACCTCTCACCAGCCACCAATTCATCGCCGTCGCAAGCTGCCGCGGTCACAAGAACAGGGGAGAATGAGAGAAGAAAATGACGAGTGCCGCCGCTGACCATGCTCGCCGTCGAACCATCGGGCACCAGCCGGGAGAGCTTGGCCTGCTTCAAGTACTCAGTTGCAACCTCTCCGCGCTGGACTGGCGACCTGGTGCGCGGGGAGTCTTCACCGCCGTGGGACCGTCGCCGTGACCTCACCACTCACGTGGCCGGAGGCATCTCCTCCCCTGAACCGCGGTAATTAGCCTCTGTCCGTGTTCGTTGGGTCTGTAGGATCGTTTTGCACCGAGTCGTGTGGGCAATGGTATGCCGGGGATCGGGAACTCGTGTCGCCGGCGTGCCCATCGCCGTATGCCAGGGCGGCGCCGCCGCTTTCTCCGGCCAGGTAAGGTAGGGCAGCCATGAGCCGTTGATCTATCCGGGGACGGTTAGGATTAGAGCAACCTTTACCCATTCGTGCCGATTCAATCTGGTTCACTCGTTTAGAATCCAACGGATCGGATTAGAGTTCATATACCTCAACGCGTGGTCAGATCTGGGTCGTCGATCTTAATCATACGGCTCCGGTTCAATGAAGGGTAAGATTTAACCTGTGCCGTAGATCTTCGATCCTACGGCAACCATGCTATACCGGTTCGGGCGCGGCTAATTAAATCTGTGCGGTCGGATCATGATCGGACGGCTCATCCCGTCCGATACCCTTTCGCCGATAGACTTTGCTAAAGAGTCCCTACCTTTTATTGTTATTAACCCGCAGTCCACCGGCGGGTAGTGCTGAGTCTGGGTTATTGTTGCGCCGAAGCCCCTGAACTTTCTGAAAAATGAGGCCCAGTCCAGAGATGTTTAAAAACAGAGAAATAATTATAGAAATTCATTTTTAATACAAAAACAAATCTATAAACTTGTAAAATTCATAGAAATTCCATTTTTGATCCAAATTGATCCATTCCAATTTCTATAATTTTGTAATAATGTTGTTTATCACCCTGTGTCTCTGTTTTAACATGAAAATGGTATTAAAAATTTATCTCTTAATTAATCTCGTACCAAATACATAAACCCTAGGAAATTCGTATCTCCTCCGTTTTAACTCCGATTTGATCCATTCAAGTTGCGTTAGTCTCGTAGCAACACATAAATTATTAATATTCAGTTTGTTCTTATGTTTGGTGTGATGTTAATTTTATCTATACCATATCTGTTTGTATTGCTACGACTAGCGCGAGGACACATGTCATCTGAAAAGCGAGTTGGTACCTGGAATCTCAAGTGCCAGGCAAGTTGTGCCCTTGATCACTTACTTTTCCCAGCCATGTTCTTATTAATTTTAATGATCTGCATAGGTTAATTTTGATGGGAGCCTTTATGTTACCCCAGTTTTGATTACCTCTATACCTTGTTCACCCCTGAAATATTTTTGGGTAGTACTTGCTATTGCTTTATGTGGATTGGGTATGGAGATACACTATTCATGATTATTCTGTTATTATCTTGTTATTATTACTGTTCATGTTAAGATCATTAAATTAATGGGAACATGGAGCGACCATCCGGGAAAACAGTGCTACCACAAGGGTTTAATGGGACGCCCTTGGCTGATTAACTAGGAAAGCTAGTGGAGGGCTACCTTACCCGAAAGGGGCAAGGGCAGTAGGGGAGTGGTCAGTGTAGGGAGGTCCCTGGTTGATTTTGCTGCGATGGCGGTCAGCCAGGAACCCTGCATTGGAACTTCCTATAAACTGTAGCGGGTAGTCTGAAGCTAGTGGAACTTTGTAAAGGCCTCGTAGTGTTGCCTGCCTCGCCTCCTCGGTAGAGGTGTATGGGATTGGCCATCTCTTGGCAGATGGGTAACATGACTTGTGGGTAAAGATGCGCAACCTCTGCAGAGTGTAAAACTAGTATACTAGCCGTGCTCACGGTCATGAGCGGCTCGGACCCTCACATGATTAAATATGGAACTTAAATTCAATTTGACATTTGCATCGCATTTGGGATTATTTTACCATTACTGTTCTTTATTATTATTATTAAGGTTTGGTATTTACTTACACGTAGTAATTGCTAATAAAATTTTGACCAACTTATAAAAGCAATGCTTAGCTTCAGCCTTTATTCCATTGATCAGCCTTACACTTCATGAACTCCCACCTTTGGTGAGTTCATGCCACATTATTCTCCACGACTTGTTGAGCGATGAACGTATGTGAGCTCACTCTTGCTGTCTCACACCCCCCCACAGGAGAAGAACAGGTGGTTCAAGTGGAGCCAAGTATCGAGGAGTTGATCTGATCTAGGTGGCGTTTCTCAGTCGACATTGGCGCCGACGATCCTTAGTTCGTTTTATATTTATCTTTATTTTGTAATAAGTCTTCCGCTATGTAATAAATACTCTGATGTTTTATGACATTTATCTCTATACACTCTATTATTATATGTGTTGTCTTCTTGGCGCATGTATGAGATGCACCCGGCTTTGTCCTTTAAAACCGGGTGTTACATCCACCACGGCTCCACCCGACACCGCAGCAATCCCCCCGCCCCTCTCTCCTCTCCCTGCACCGAGGCCGCAATCCCCGTCGCGCCCCCGCTCTCCTCGCCCCCAGATCTTGCCCGCGTCTGTCCCCACCGCCCCGCTCTCCTCGCCCCAAGATCACCGCCTCCACTATCGCTGATATACCAGACCAAGCAGCTGGAGCAGACCAAGATGTCGCTCGAGGAGGCCAAGCTGGAGATGGCCACGCTGCTGCAGCAGCAGGCGAGCAAGAGCCTCGCGTCCGCCCGGCGCGACGGCGTGCTGGAGCAGAGGAGCGTCAGGGACCTCATGTTCGGCGGCGCGGACGAGGAGATCATGGTCCTGCGCGTGGAGCTCCTGGCGGCGGTGCAGCGCGAGGAGAGGAGCCGCAAGACGCTGGACGACCTCTCCGCTTGAAACCCTAGACAAGTGCGCGCCAAAGCCATCGCTCCCTCCATCCCCTCCCTTCCCTGCCACCATCGCAACATCGTCCATGGCTGCACCCTTACCGTCTCCACATGCGCCACCATGGTCATCGTCGTCCTGGTCAGGGCAGATCCGTGCCCTATGCCTCCTATCGTCAGACCCCTCGTTGTCGCAGCAGCGTCTGCCTCCAACGTGAAGGTCGTCATATGCCTTGGGGCCCCTGGTCAGTGCCCATCCGCCCCTGGCCTCCTGTCGTTGGACCCCTCGTCTCAGCAGCAGCGTCTGGCTCTAGCGTAAAGGGCGTCGCAGGGGTCTTCTCGACCGATGCATCCTTGGGATGGTCAGCGGGAGCAGTGTTGCTCAGTGAGTTTTCTTGTTCGTTTTTCTTAGCTGCGGAGTGTTCTTTTTTTTCTTCCTTCTATGATGTGGCTGGCTGTGCTTGGTTGATGTGTTTGTCTTGGTCAGGTGTGTATTAAACTCTAACGCCTCTGTAATTGTTGCATTAGTAGCTTAGGTATCAAAGTGCAAGACCATTCTTGGATGAGCATGAATTAGTATTATCGAAATTGCAAAATTGGGATTCCATAACACTGCAGAATGTAGTTGCCTCCCTGGACAGCTTGGCCATGTTATGCAAACATACGCTTGACAAAAAATAAGGATCCTTTGGCATCATCCCTACAAGACAGGATTCAGTTAAGAAAAAAACAAGAGGAAATGACAAACTTAAGTTCAAAAAATGTTATTACATAATTAGTTGAATTCCTCCATATTCACTAACTATGTTGTCCCAATAAGGTATCATAGAAAAAATATAAATGATGATGGAGAGGCATGACCGTCGGTTATAAGGACCTCTTCCACCAACTGACAGCCTAGATGGTGGCCCGATTGTCACTTTGCACCTTTGAGGCTCATAGATTTCCAATACTACTTGGGCAACCTGACAATTGTAGTGAAAAAAGTTTAAGAGCATGATATAATAACACAAAAACATCTTCTCATAGCAAAAAGGGGTCAACATTTTGAAGCAAGAAGGGGTCAAATTTGGGAGCTTTGACATCCTTACAGATAATGATGTTCGTGAAGGTATGAAGAAGTTCTCCAACTGGCCCACTGTTCCTCAACTCTACTGCAAAGGCGAGCTTCTTGGTGGATGTGATATTGTTATTGCTATGCATGACAGTGGTGAATTGAAGGATGTTTTTGAGGAGCACAATATTCCCCTCAAACCACAGGGTAGCAAAAATGAAGAAGCAGGTCAGCCCGAGTCTGCAACTGAGAAGGGTGGTGCAGTTGCTGAACCAATCGGGCTTACTGATGCTCAGAAAGCTCGTTTGGAAAGCCTTATTAATTCCAGCCCAGTGATGGTATTCATCAAAGGTACACCAGAGGAACCAAGGTGTGGGTTCAGTGGGAAGTTGGTCCACATACTTAAGCAAGATAATATTCCTTTCTCAAGTTTTGACATCCTTTCAGATGATGAGGTTAGACAGGGGCTGAAAGTGCTCTCAAACTGGCCCAGTTACCCTCAACTGTACATAAAAGGTGAGCTGGTTGGCGGCTCAGACATAGTGATGGAGATGCACAAGAGTGGTGAGCTGAAGAAGGTTCTATCTGAGAAAGGGGTTATTCCAAAGGAAAGCCTGGAGGACAGATTGAAGTCCCTGGTTTCCTCTGCACCGGTGATGCTTTTCATGAAGGGCACTCCAGATGCTCCTCGTTGCGGCTTCAGTTCGAAGGTTGTGAATGTGGGGGATAGATATCCCCTGGGTCCACTAAAGAAGTAAAAGGCCTCACGAAAAGCCCAAGGGCCCAATAATTCGTAAGGTCATTCTTTCGTGGGCCTAGGGAAAGACCACCAATAAAAAGGACGCGGGACTGATTAGTGCAAGCACAGGCGGCCCACAACGTCGAACGAATGAATCACAAACAGAAACCCGACTTTCCCGCGCTGAAGCCCCCATGCAACGGAGCCATGCGAGGATAAGTCGGCGGAGGTTACGTAGGGATAAGCTCAAGAAGTTCACTATCTTTCAGCTACTTGTTGCTATCATAACATATGTAATGCTCCACGGCCGAGTATATAAGGCCTAGGGGGCACCCCTTCAGGTCGATCGATCCTACTCTACTTAGCCACCCACAAACATTCTCCGTGCCCTCTATCAGAGAATCCTCTTGTAACCACGCTCGTATACTCACCAGGACGTAGGGTGTTACGCACTTCTAAGCGGCCCGAACCTGCAAACCTTGTCCATTGTCCCTCGTGCGATCGGCACGAACCATTTTGCTACAGTCGTCGACACCGCCCTACTCCTAAAAGCACCTTGAGGGGCAACCCCGGGTGTGCGGTCGGACCCAAAACACCGACAGCTGGCGCGCCAGGTAGGGGGTGTGTCGACGATCCAAGCTAGCTCAATGGCCGTCACCTTCCACAGCAAGATTACCATGCGTCCCGGATCCACATTCTGCTTCGGAACAATCTCATCCGTGGCGGACGAAGAGGGAATTCTACATCGCCTCGCGGATCTACCGGAACAGAAGTCTCCTCCAACAAACTCCGAGAATGCTGGAAAAACGCTACCTCCGGCTCTTCGGAACAAGATCGCCTCCGGGGAGGCTGGAGCTAGACGCTCGCTGACCCGGAAGACTCCGCTGTCTACTCCCCCGACGAAAGAATGGACACAGGTCATGAGAAGGAAGAAGATCAGAGAGAGGCCAGTCATTCTTCCCGTTCCTCCGGCCTCAAAGGAGAACAGAAAGAAATTCACCGCGGCAGCAATGCCGTTCTACCCCGACGTCCTCTTCATTGGGAGGGCAGAATCGCTCGCCGTCTCCGACGATGAACCGACTGCACCTGGAGAAGAACCGCCTCAGCGAGAGTCCCGCCGACGAAGGAACCGACGCAGGAACGTCCGACGACACCACGCAGCTGGAGAACGGGATCCGGAGCAGCCTGTCTCGCGAGACGAGGTCTCAGAGATAGGAGAAACTCCGGAAGAACGCGTCTTCAGGGAACGAAGGAACTCCCGACGACGAGATCGCCGTCGGACTCAGGAGCAAGCCGAGCAAGATGCAAGGCAACGACGCGAGAATCCGCTCTTCGGGCGCAACCTGAACCCCGACTTCGCCCGAGCTATGAATACGCCGAGCGAAGTCGGAGGCGTTCTGGCCCGGATAGCCGACGGACTTCCTCGGACCCCCGATGCCGAGGGATACCGGCGCCTGTTCACTCAGGCAGCCAACCATCTTCTACCGCTCGCCCATCCGCCGAACGATCTGCGACACGCCATCAACAGTCGCCGAGACGCGCGAAGCTCTATCAATGCTTCGCGCGAACGGCGGCACGAGAACGAAATTCGCCGTCGGGAGGAGTATGACCGAGATCATGGCTTCCCGACTCAAAGCCAGGCCACCCGAACTGAGTCAGCAACGGCTTCAACTGGTGGAACCTCCCGGGAACGGTCGAGGAACCACCACCGCCACTCCCCTCCCCGGGACAGGCGACATCCTCGACGACAGGAGGACACGTGCGGAGTATCTGCTCTTACTCCGCGCCTTAGGGCCATCCAATGGCCTCCAAACTTCAAGGTATCCAATGTCGACAAATATGAACCTAAGCAGGACCCAGGGGACTGGTTAGCCGTCTACACCACCGCCGCTCGGGCTGCCGGGGCATCTGAGGACGTCATGACTGTGTATCTGCCCATCGTCCTCGGGCAAGACGCACTGCAGTGGCTACGGCATCTACCCCGACACTGCATCGACGACTGGGGAGACTTCAACCGACGATTCACCGCCAACTTCCAGTCTCTCTCCGACAAGCCAGCGCAACCATGGGACCTCAAATCCATCAAGCGCCGGGGAGATGAGACTCTCCGGTCATACCTTAAAAGGTTCCAGACCATGAGAAACCGCATCCCCGAGGTCACGGAGGCGGCCGTGATCGAGGACTTCTACAGAGGATCTAATGACTCGGCTTTCGTCCGAACCATACTGCAAAAGGCGCCAACCACTTCCGAGGAGCTGTTCCGGGAAGCCGACCTCTACATCACCGCTGACGAGCGGGCCCAGGACCTCATCGGAGGAACAAAACCCGTACCAGCGGCACCACGACGCGACGCGAACCAGCCGTCCGACAAGCGCTGGGAGAAGAGGCCTCGCGAAGAGGTACACGCCGCCGGACCACCCGCCTCTCGCGCCCGAGGAGGACCTCGTGGAGGCGAACGCACGCTGGACGACATCCTCGACGCCCAGTGCCCGTACCACAAGGATATGCGCCACACTCTCCGCAACTGCCGGGACTTCAAGCACTCCGTCGGGCATGGCCGACCCTTCCAACCTCTACCACCTCCTCCTCCGAGGGGAGGACCAGATGAACCACGACAACCCCATCAGCCGGAGGAAGGGGGAGGTGGAGCTTTCCCGCGCGTTGACAGGGAGGTCAACGTCATCTTCGGCGGGCATGGGTCGCAGGAGAACAAGAGACAACAAAAGCTCAACGACCGCCAGATACTGGTGGCGACCACCGGCCCTCCCGCCCCGTACCGGTGGTCGGAGCACCCAATCACGTTCACTCGGGAGGATCAATGGCTCAACTTCGACCACCCAGGCAAATACCCGCTCCTCGTCGATCCGGTGATCCGAGAGAGCCGGGTGAAGAAGGTACTAGTGGACGGGGGGAGCAGCATCAACGTCACCTTCCCCCGTACGCTTCAAGGCTTGGGAGTTCACCTCAAAGAGCTCCACGAGTCAGACGCTCCTTTCTTCGGCATCGTGCCGACGGAAGGGGAGTATCCGCTGGGCCACATCTACATGCCGGTCACCTTTGGGACTCCGGATAATTACAGAACCGAGTTCCTGAGGTTCGAGGTGGCGAACTTCGACTGCGGGTACAACGCCATCATCGGGAGGCCAGGGCTGGCCAAGTTCATGGCCATTCCACACTACACGTACATGATACTGAAGATGCCAGGACCACAAGGAATCATAACTGTACGCGCCGACTTCCAAGGCGCCGCAGAATGTTTCCGAGTGGCCATCCAGGCAGCCCTCACCACCAAGCCATCAGCGATTTCTTCTACACCGGCGAACTCTAAGCCTGATGAAGACCTCGCCGTACCGGCAAACGAAGCTCAGGCCGCGACCTCTATGCGGCCGACTGAAGACACCAAGCGGATCAACCTGGGCTTCGCTGATGAGCGCAAGACGGCCATCATCAGCTCCAGTTTGAGTGACAAATAGGAAAGCGCGCTCGTCCAGTTCCTGCAAGATAACCGAGACGTATTCGCATGGCAACCTGTGGATATGCCGGGAGTCCCAAGAGAACTGGCCGAGCACAAATTGAAGGTCTATCCCCAGGCGAGGCCAATCCGGCAAAAGCTGCGTCGTTTCACGCCCGACAAGAGAGAGGCCATTCGTGCCGAGTTAGCTCGCTTGGTCACGGCCGGATTTATTAGAGAAGTATTACACCCCGAGTGGTTAGCCAACCCTGTTCTTGTACTCAAAAAGAATAAAGTGGATTGGCGCATGTGCGTCGACTATACTGATCTCAACAAACACTGTCCGAAGGATCCCTTCGGGCTCCCAAGGATAGATCAAGTGGTGGATTCCACCGCTGGATGTTCGATGCTGTCTTTCTTAGATTGCTATTCCGGGTATCATCAGATTAGTTTGGCAAAAGAAGACGAGGAAAAAACGGCGTTCATCACCCCATTTGGTGCTTTCTGTTATACCTCCATGCCGTTTGGCCTCAAAAACGCTGGAGCGACTTATCAGAGAGCTATTCAAACATGCTTAGCCGATCACTGGGGCAAACGTGTGGAAGCTTACGTGGACGATGTGGTGATCAAAACGGAGAATCCAGAAAACTTCATCGAAGACTTACAGCAGGTTTTCAACAGCTTGAGAAGATATAGATGGAAGCTCAATCCTGAAAAATGCGTCTTCGGGGTACCAGCAGGAAAGTTACTCGGATTTATTGTCAGCCACCGGGGAATTGAAGCTAATCCAGATAAGATTGAAGCTATCATGAAGATGGAAGCTCCTCGATCACAGAAGAAGGTTCAGCGACTCACTGGATGTATGGCAGCCCTGAGCAGATTCATATCCAGACTGGGAGAAAAAGGTCTGCCATTTTATAAACTACTGAAGAAGGTGGATAAGTTTCAATGGACTTCAGAGGCACAAGAAGCTCTAGACGCACTGAAGAAATTCCTGACAACACCGCCAGTATTGAAACCGCCCCGGCGAGCTACGCCGACTCAGCCGGCTGAAGATCTGCTGTTATATATCTCTTGCACGACTCACGTGGTAAGCACTGCGTTGGTAGTCGAGCGAGTGGAAGAAGGGCATGCCTACCCGGTTCAACACCCCGTCTATTTCATCAGTGAGGTTCTAGGCCCATCGAAGAAAAAGTATCCTCAAGTTCAGAAGCTATTATATGCAGTACTTCTAACTGCCCGCAAGTTGCGTCACTACTTTGACGACCACAAAGTCATAGTAGTTACTGGTTTTCCCATAGGGGACATTCTTCACAACAAGGAGGCCATTGGCCGGATAGCCAAGTGGGCTTGCGAGTTGGGGTCCCATGATATCGAGTTCCGACCTCGCACTGCCATCAAAACTCAAGCACTGGTCGACTTCGTATCAGAGTGGACAGAACAGCAAGTGCCGGATAATCCAGAAACCACAGAAGTATGGCGAATGTATTTTGATGGCTCGCTGAAGCTGCAGGGAGCAGGAGCAGGAATTCTCTTCACTGCACCTGGAGGCGAACACCTTCAAGTACGCTCTCCAATTGCTATTCCCGGCCTCTAACAACGCAGCCGAGTATGAAGCTTTGATACACGGATTAAATATCGCCACATCGCTGGGTGTCAAGAGACTGATGGTATATGGGGATTCTCTGGTAGTCATCAGTCAGATAAACAAGGAATGGGATTGTTCAAATGATTCAATGGGGAGATACTGCGCCGCCGTCCGAAAGCTAGAAGATAAATTCGAAGGTCTGGAGTTTCATCATATAGAAAGAGATCGGAACACGGCGGCTGATATACTGTCCAAGCTCGGATCCGGTCGAACTCAAGTCCCACCCGGGGTCTTCGTGCAAGAAATCCTTCAGCCGAGCATCTCGATGGATCAAATAGAAGAGTGCAACATCATAGACCAACCCGAGTCAGACTCTGATGACTGGAGGCAACCGATTATTAAGTATATAAAGAATGAAGAAGAGCCAGATGACAAGAACTCAGCAGAGCGCATTGCCAGACAATCAGCTCACTACACACTCATTGGGGAGGTATTATATCGGAGGGGCGCGTCAGGCGTCCTCATGAAGTGCGTTCTCCCGTCCACCGGGAAGCAACTTCTGGAGGAAGTCCATGCAGGGCAGTGCGGAATACATGCAGCATCCAGAACATTAGTCGGGAAGGTTTTCAGGTCAGGATTCTATTGGCCGACAGCAAAGAATGATGCAGCCGAGCTAGTTCAGAGATGCGAAGCTTGCCAGTACCTGTCAAAACAACAGCACCTGCCAGCACAGCAGCTACAAACCATACCAGTAACTTGGCCTTTTGCATGCTGGGGATTGGATATGATTGGACCTTTCAAGAAAGCTCAAGGAGGATACACCCATGTATTGGTGGCAATTGACAAGTTCACTAAATGGATAGAGTTCCAACCCATTGCCTCTTTAACCTCTGCTAAAGCCGTGGAATTCATACAAAGCATAATATTCAGATTTGGGATACCAAACAGTATCATCACCGACTTGGGATCCAACTTTACCAGTTCAGAATTCTTTGACTTCTGCGAGCAGAAAAGCATTCAGATCAAGTATGCATCTGTAGCCCATCCGAGAGCCAACGGGCAGGTTGAGCGAGCCAACGGAATGATATTGGAGGCACTCAGAAAAAGGGTCTTTGATAAAAATGAAAAATTCGCAGGAAAATGGATAAGAGAATTGCCTTATGTTGTTTGGAGCTTGAGAACTCAACCTAGCCGGGCCCTGCATGGAAACACTCCTTTTTTCATGGTCTATGGGTCGGAAGCAGTGCTACCCGCTGATCTCAAGTTTGGGGCGCCAAGATTGATTTTTGAAAGCATAGCGAAAGCTGAGGCCACCAGGCTGGAGGATATTGATATACTTGAGGAAGAACGACTGAATGCAGTAATACAATCAGCGCGATACCAGCAGACTCTAAGGCGCTATCACGATAAGGCTGTGCGGCAAAGGTTCTTTTCAGTAGGGGACCTCGTCCTCCGCCGAATTCTAACGGGGGAGGGACGACACAAGCTATCACCCTTATGGGAAGGACCCTTCATAGTGGCAGAGGTCACTCGACCCGGATCGTATCGCCTCACCCAGATGGATGGTACAGAAGTCGGGAACTCTTGGAACATAGAGCACCTCAGAAAGTTTTACCCCTAGCTGTACTTCAAAACAGCCGGGGCAGCCATGTACTCTGTAAAGTGGAAATATGTCATCAATAAAGAGAAATTTCAAAGATACTTGATTCATTTATGATTGACTTGCATTCTTACTTAACTCGGGGTGACCACTATGCCCTACAAACGGAGCAATCGGCTTAAGTCGGCAACGACTTAAGGCGGTGCAACATGCTCACGCTTACTTAACTCGGGGTGACCACTATGCCCTACAAACGGAGCAATCGGCTTAAGTCGGCAACGACTTAAGGCGGTGCAACATGCTCACGCTTACTTAACTCGGGGTGACCACTATGCCCTACAAACGGAGCAATCGGCTTAAGTCGGCAACGACTTAAGGCGGTGCAACATGCTCACGCTTACTTAACTCGGGGTGACCACCACGCCCTGCAAACGGAGCAATCGGCTTAATTCGGCAACGACTTAAGGCGGTGCAACATGCTCACGCTTATTTAACTCAGGGGTGACCACTATGCCCTACTAACGGAAGTTACCGGCTAAAAGTAATTGATGGTTTAAACCAGTATAGCATACTCACGCTTATGCAGTTCAGGGGATGATCTCCATATCCCACAAACAAACTTCATAATTATCATGTAGCATACCACAAATTTGCAAACTAATAAATTCTGATACGATAAGAAAGAAATCATAACATTCGAATGATAAGCTGATGTCCTCTAAATAAATACTTGCTCATGCTAACTGCGCGCTCAGAGCACGCGAACTGTTTCTTTATTTTCCAATGTCTCTCTCAGGAGCGACTGACGAAGAAGGGCGATTCGAGGAATCAGGGGCAGCAACCACATCGGCTCTTATATCCTCGGGGACAACCACGCCAGGTCTTCTCATCAAGATTCGTCCCGCCCGAATGGCCTTGTCCAGGGCCTTATCGCGCTGAGTTTTGAAAGTGACAGCAGCCTCTTCAGCAACTTTAACAGCATGCTGAGCAGTTTCCAACTCCCGGGCAATGGTTTTCTTGGAAGCTCGGAGTTCCTTGATGGAGGCATCCTTTGCTGATAGCAACTGTGTAAGGCGGGCCACTTCGTCCGAAGATTCTTGCAGTTGACGGCGCTGACTGTCAAGTTCCTCCATCGTAAAGCGGTGGCTCCTCTCCAAGATGGTCAGCGAGTTACTGGAATCCCGGTACAGTCTGTCCAAGTTGTCGCGAGAAGCAGCAAGGATACGTTTTTCTTCCTACAAGCAAAAATCAAGCTCATTCAGAATCCAAGAGCGTGATAAGGCGAAGCACAGGTTCGTAAGCTACCTTCTCAGAGTTAAGCTGAACATGAAGAGAAGAACTCAGAGCGTTAGCGTCATCCAAAGCCGCAGAGACCTGACTCAACTCGATCTGACTTTGAGAATACTTCTCCTCGAAGTCAGCGCATCGTCGAGTCATTTCAGCTTGATCTTGAGAATGTTTTTCTTCAAGAACTATGATCTGCCGAGTCATCCCTATCAAGAAGTATTCAAACAAAACGAGGTCAGAAGGTAAAACAACCTACGGACAAGAATAAAGAAGAAGAAGAAAGGACACTGACCAGCATTGATGGCTTCCAACTCAGATACACGACGACGAAGCAACACTGGATTCCAACACTCGAGAGATGATGCCACTTCTGGGGTAGAAGCACCCTGTGACTTCAGTTGACTGACCAATCCATTCACCAAAGCCTGACGAGAAGAACAGATGAGTATAATGACAGCAATTCATGCAACATAGAGATCAAATTAAAGCACGGCACAACACCTGGAGGTTGGAAAAGAACGAAGGGATCCCCAGGTCAGGAGAAATCAGCTGATAATCAGGTATCAGACCATCACCCGAAGCAGCTCGCAGTAGGCCAGCAGGAACAAGCTCAGTACATTCAGCAGAGTTCAACTTCAGACCAGTGGGGATGCTGCCCTCCAAAGCGACCCCCTGATCCGGAGTCCGAGCCACCGTCATGCCGCCAGAATGTGGAGGTGAACCCACATGAACATCCATAGAAGTGCAGGAGGGAGACCCCGCTCGGACACCCTCGGGGGCTGGGTCAAGGTTGGCACTGCCCACTTGAGCCGGGTCACCCCCGGCAACACCCTCGGGGGCTGGGTAGTGGCCTACACTCCTCACCTGAGTTGAGTCCTCCCCGGCGACACCCTCGGGGGCTGGGCACATGTCAGCACTATTCAAAGGATCCAAGCTCTCTGCCGTGACCACCTCTAAGGTCGACGGGCCTTTAGCCGTTTCCACAGGATCAGGACGGTCCAAGTCATTATCCCGGCCCTCAAGATCGTGCTCTAAGGTCGACGAGGCACGGGACGACCTCAACCCTGCATCTGGCACGGCTGCGCAAATTTCTGTTGCATCAACGTCTGCAGGTTCCAACAGCAAGTTCTCAGGGACCATATCCTCTAGAGCTTGATCAAAATTGGTCATGGACAGTTCTTGCAGACCAATAAGAGCAGACAAGGCAGGAGAAGGAACCCCACTACTACCACCGCTAGCGACGAGCTGCCGACTGTTCTTCCGAGTTAATGGAGTTTCATTCTCTTCCTCCTCATCTTCCACAGCAGCAGCGCAAACAGCATCCTCATTAGGGTCAGCAACAGGCGGAGCACACCCATTGGGATCAATGTCAGCTAGACCAGTCGCAGTCATTTCTTCAGCAGTAGGAGCTAAGGTGCTGGCGTCCTCATCAAAGCTAGACACTCGCCGGAGGCGTCTTCTTTTCCTTTTCTGCTCATCAGCAGAAGGCTCGGGCTGACTGGTTCGGCTAGGACGCCTCGGGCGAGTATTGGCAGGTTTCGAGACATCCAAGGTCGCATCAACCTCTGGAGGCGGTACCACTGCCAGTGTACCATCAGGAACAGTATCAGACGAATCCTCAGCTAGCAGATCGAGCATGTCATTTATGTCTGCGTCACTAGGGTTCAGGGGCACTTCAAAATAAATCTGTCGTTCATCATCAGGTATCTCCCCGAGCGAAGCAACTAAGGAACGGACATCTTCAGCAGAAGGTCGAACTCTAAGATCCAAATTGCTATCTGTCACGGGCGGATTGGACACAAAAAGAGTGAAATCTTTGGGAGAAGGCAGGTTCCAAGCCGAGTATGCCACTGGAGCTCCAACGTTTGAAACCTTACCCCTGAGGATCATCTCGAGTCGGCTCACCAAATCAACAGAAGGAATTCTCCTATTAGTAACTCGAGTTGGGTCGGCCAGCCCTCGGTAAAGATATGCTGGATAGGCCCTGTCCTTCAGCGGCTGAATGTTTTTGAAAACAAAATCTGTGACCACAGCTTCGGCAGTCAGACCTCTCTCTTTCAGTAATCCAACCTCAGTAAGCAACACGCCCGCCTCGGCTACTTCTTGGTCCGTGGGAGATTCAGTCCAACTCGGAGTGCGAACGTCTGCCTGTCTCCCTGAGCGAGGAGGAAGAGAGTTTCCATAATTGTCCACTATAAACCACTCCAGACGCCAGCCTTTAATGCTATCCTTGAGAGGTATCTCGAGATACTCGGTCTTCCGCCCCCGGCGCATCTCTAAACTGGCACCTCCGACCAATTGATGTTGCCCCCCGGCCATCCCAGGACGGCAGTGATACAGATACTTCCATAAGCCAAAATGCGGCAGCACACCAAGATAAGCTTCGCAAAGGTGAACGAAAATAGAGATTTGGAGAATGGAGTTAGGGTTCAGGTGAGTCAGGTTGATATGATAAAAATCAAGGATGCCACGGAAAAAAGGAGATATGGGAAGGCCGAGGCCGCGAAGAAGGAAAGGAGTATAGACCACTGATTCATGGGTATCTTCGGTTGGGACAGTAGTCCCATGGCAAGAACGCCAAGAACAGAGTTCCCGTGGAGGGAGAACCCCGACGGAAACAAGGCGGAGAAGCTCAACTTCAGAAATCACAGACATATGGTTACCTGCGAAGGGTAACTGACTGTTGGGATCGATGGCGGGGATCACTGCAGCAGACGAGTTCGCGGTTTTCCTCTTGGGCGCCATTCTTGTTTCTCGCTAGCGAAACAGAGTAGGAGGCGAGTGGCAGAGAAGACTCAGATGCGGAAATGCAAGAACTAGGGCACGGAAAGCAAAGGCGGCTTAAAGCGCGACACTTAAGGGATATTCTTGAGCCAGATACCTTTTCAAAAGTGCCCGGTCATCACCCGGCGGTCATCTCTGAAATCTCAGCATGCCACGTGGATATCTAACAGTTATTTCCAAGAAAGCCGATGTGCCACCTCATCACTCGGCCATTTTCCTCAAAGAAACTTGAAGAAGCTGGCTATTACTCGGCGTTGCCTCTAAAACGCCGACCACGTGCTCAATCGCTCGGCATTACTTCTAAAATGCCGACGCCAACCTTCAATCACTCGGCGCTGCCTCTAAAACGCCGACCACGTGTTCAATCGCTCGGCATTACTTCTAAAATGCCGACGCCAACCTTCAATCACTCGGCGCTACCTCTAAAACGCCGACCACGTGTTCAAATCGCTCGGCATTACTTCTAAAATGCCGACGTCGACCTTCAATCACTCGGCGCTGCCTCTAAAACGCCGACCACGTGTTCAATCGCTCGGCATTACTTCTAAAATGCCGACGCCGACCTTCAATCACTCGGCGCTGCCTCTAAAACGCCGACCACGTGTTCACACGCCCAGCATTACTTCTAAAATGCTGATGCCGAAATTCTATCACTCGGTGTTATTTCTAAAATGCTGGCCCCGTATTTTGTCACTTGGCATTATTTCCAAAATGCCGATGCCGACCTTCTATCATTCGGCATTGCCTCTAAAGTGCTGGTCTTGTGTTCGATTGCTCAGTGTTACTTCTAAAACGCTGATGTCAATCTTCATAACCGCTCGGCGCTGTTTCTACTACATCAAAAGAATCGATTCAACATTTAGCAAAACCAGTGACGAGTCATCAAAAAGAGGAGATAAACGACAACTTTCATTGAAGGGAAGTTAATAAGTTACAAACCAACTCTTTATGAGTTGGTACTTCCCTAATTCTACTTTACATTACTACTACTACTAAACTACACTAATTACTACTACATTATTCTAGCTATACTAAACTATACTAATATCTAAGAAGACCAGTGGCGTCTAGCCACTGGCCCTGCCCCTGCCGCCGCCGCCGCCCCTGGTGCTGCCCCTGCTGCTGCCCCTGGTGCTGTCCCCGCTGCCGCCGCTGCCGCCCTTGGTGCTGCCCCTGCCGTCGCCGCCGCCCCTGCCACTGCTGCCGCCGTCGCCGTCATCGCCGTCATCGTCGTCATCGTCGTCGTCGTCGTCTTCACCCTCCTCGCCGCCGTCCGAGTCCTCCTCACCCGAGGAGTACTCCGACTCATCCGAGCCTTCGAGCCCGGCGCGCTCGACGGCCCGGATGTATGTCCAGACCTCCGCGGCTATCCCCTGGGAGTCGTCCGAGTCATCGGACGACGCCGGGGGAGAGACGGGAGCCGGAGACCCCTCGGGCTCGGAGGAGAACTCCTCCTCCGAGTACTCCGAGTCACCAAACTCCTCTGATGGAGGAGTCGGCTCACGCTTACGCTTGTTGTTCTTGCCCATGGTTGAGAGCTTTGGGAGAGAAGAAAGGGAAGAGGCAGTAAGGAGCAACGAAGAGAGGTGAAGAAACCAGAGAAGCAAAGGGGTTATTTATAGAAGGGAAAGGCAACCGCTCACTTCTAACCGCGGTCACTGAACAGTCGCAAGGCATTCAATAAGCACTTCCACTCACCCGAAGACACGTCAGGCGGTGGACGCCGTTTCATGCAACACTACACCCATTGGGACTCCAGTCAACAGCGCGAAGGATATGATTACACTACCCGTCCCATCGCATTACTACTCAGAGGCAACCGGCTAAAACACTCAGCGTACCAAGTCGTCCCTTGCCCACACCCATTGGGGGGGGGGACGCCCAGGAATTTTCGGTACATTTTTCAAACGGTCACATCCGTGCAGGGCGTGCAGTGAATACCTCAAGACAAAAATGAGATATCAACAAGAGTTAGAGGGAAGCCAAATATAGCCAGTGGAGTGCAAAATATGGTCGACAGAAATGACTTGAAGACTAGACAGAGAACGTCCATCAAATGTCCAATCAGTCACAGAGCAAATAAATTACACTACCTAGCGAGATATGGATGGATTGCGAACTCGGCTGCAAAAGACAAAAAACATGCTGACCTCTGGAGCATAAAAACTGATGACATAGCGCGGATGACATCATGCCAATTTTTTACAAGCAGAAAGGATAATTCTCAGCAAAAGGACACAGAAGGAAGACCTTCGAGTGGATTATCCTCAAAAATCCACTTGAAGGTCGGGGGCTACACCCATTGGGTGCACCTTCGGTGCACCCCATGGATTATCATTCTAAATCAATATAGTGCCGACCTCTAAGGCGTAGAACAAGATTGGAAAGATCAATCCTCAACTGAGATGCAGGAGCGCGAATGGAGAAAATCTTCGGAGAAGACCTTCGAGTAGATTACCTTCTAAAATCTACTCAAAGGTCGGGGGCTACACCCATTGGGTGCACCTTCGGTGCACCCAAGGAAGTCCAGAATCTTATAATCCGAAATGCCGATTTCTAAGGCACAAGCACAAAACCAAACTTTGGTCGAACGAGTGATCAGAGCCAGAGGAGGCAGCAGGAAGTCATTTTCTGAACCTCGGATCTTTGAGTTGATTACCTCTAAATTAACTCAAAGATCGGGGGCTTGTGGGGGATAGATATCCCCTGGGTCCACTAAAGAAGTAAAAGGCCTCACGAAAAGCCCAAGGGCCCAATAATTCGTAAGGTCATTCTTTCGTGGGCCTAGGGAAAGACCACCAATAAAAAGGACGCGGGACTGATTAGTGCAAGCACAGGCGGCCCACAACGTCGAACGAATGAATCACAAACAGAAACCCGACTTTCCCGCGCTGAAGCCCCCATGCAACGGAGCCATGCGAGGATAAGTCGGCGGAGGTTACGTAGGGATAAGCTCAAGAAGTTCACTATCTTTCAGCTACTTGTTGCTATCATAACATATGTAATGCTCCACGGCCGAGTATATAAGGCCTAGGGGGCACCCCTTCAGGTCGATCGATCCTACTCTACTTAGCCACCCACAAACATTCTCCGTGCCCTCTATCAGAGAATCCTCTTGTAACCACGCTCGTATACTCACCAGGACGTAGGGTGTTACGCACTTCTAAGCGGCCCGAACCTGCAAACCTTGTCCATTGTCCCTCGTGCGATCGGCACGAACCATTTTGC
The DNA here is from genome assembly GCF_902167145.1 of Zea mays. Taxonomy (NCBI): domain Eukaryota; kingdom Viridiplantae; phylum Streptophyta; class Magnoliopsida; order Poales; family Poaceae; genus Zea; species Zea mays. The sequence goes on along the minus strand of NC_050100.1, from coordinate 163,606,765 downwards.
TACAGTCGTCGACACCGCCCTACTCCTAAAAGCACCTTGAGGGGCAACCCCGGGTGTGCGGTCGGACCCAAAACACCGACAGTGAACGCCTTGAAGAAGGAAGGGGTCAGCTTTGGGTCCTTCGACATCTTATCTGACGAGGAAGTTAGGCAAGGTTTGAAGACGTACTCCAACTGGCCTACCTTCCCCCAGCTCTACTACAAATCGGAGCTGATTGGGGGATGTGATATCGTTCTTGAGATGGAGAAGAGCGGAGAGTTGAAGTCGACCCTGTCAGAGTAGACACCTAGCTAGCATTCTTGCTTCGCTGGCGTTTTTACCATATTGCCTGCATTGGATCACTCTACTCTGGTATTCATGCCATTGTATTCATAGATCCACGTTGGTACTTGTCTGCAGTACCACATTGCTAGAATTGTGACACATCTGCAGAAGGAATAACTCACGCTTGTTCGGTACTGATTGCATTGTTCTTATATCACCAGTTCTATTGAACGGATGGAAGCTTTTTTGTTCAGGTATTGTCACGATCTATAGACGGATGAAGTAAAATATTTCTAGAGTATGTGTGTTCGTGTAATTGTGTATTTAAGTCATGCCATTGTTCTTGGGAAGGCACATGTGAAAAAATTGACTTTCACAACGAACAAGCTTATATAAATCTAATTTCAAAATGGTTCGTACAACATTTATTCACGGGAACGGAGATAAGGAGCTGTAAGTATTCTCAGACTCATTATTCTAATTCCACGTGAATGGGAGTGGATTAGGGTGGACTTTGACTTCTATAGATTTAAATCGACTCAATACCATCCAGTATAGAACTAATTTACACCATAAATCATCTTAATCTATGTGGATTGAGGTGAATAAGAGCCTTAATCTATGTGGATCGAGTGAACGTATAGAATTAATTTACACCATAAATTATCTTAATCTATGTGGATTGAGATGAATAAGAGCCTTAATCTATGTGGATCGAGGTGAACAAGAGAGTATCCAAACAAGCTTTAATTATGTATTAACTAATTAACATCACTATAAATATGGTATATGGCTCTTTATTCACTAGAAAATATCGACAAGATACCTAGGAACGAATCTATCTCCTCTCTTTTCTTTTAAATTTTAGTGAATTGCATGGTTATCCCTAATCAGAGATGCAACTCAGTTTTTACTCTATTTTTTTAAAGTTTACATGTGTCTCTCATTTTTCGAAACTACCAGACATTTTATCCCTACTAAGTGAGTGCTCGTGCATTGCGACGGGAGTAAAAAAATTTGTATGAAATATATAAACGGAACGACAAATATCACTATGATATATAAAATCCGTGTGGTAAACATTATCAATATTACACAAATTATTTCTAAATAGTCAATTTAGAATTTTGTAATGACAGACAAATATGTCGACAACCATACACTAATCTAATCCTTTTTACCACGACGTAGGTGCCCGTGCGTTGCGACGACATACAAAATATTGAATAAAATGATAATGCACAACTAAATTAGTTCAAAAAGATATGTAATGCTCAAAGGATAGTGTTTGCGGATGTTAGAGAGCGAGCGGACGCTCCTGGATAGCGAAGCGTGGAGAACGAGCGAGCGGGTGGGGACGCGACGCACAAAAACCACGACCGGAACTATTAAAAGTAGTGCATTATAGTAGTAAAGATAGTAGATAAAATACCCCCACCCAGTTGTTAGCATGTCGATCTAATACTATATGGTTCTACACTTCTACATAAAATAAAAGAAAATTCTCGTTGAAAGAGAAGTGAAAATGATAATGGGAAATGAGAAGAGAAAAAAATACTCTACAATAGGATCTATCATAGTGATGTTTGTCGTTCCGTATCAATGTTTCATACAAATCTTTTACTTCCGTCGCAACACACGGACACATATCTATAACAATATAACACACATATGTACATAAGTTATCGTGTCATTATACGGTTCCGTTGCAACGCACGGGCACTCACCTAGTGTTTATAATATAATGATGATATGGAACAAACTTTCTCAATTTGAATTACTGAACCAATAATAAAACTATTTGTTGTGTTATGCTTCGTGTATGAAGTCGTAATATCGCCTCGATGACTTAGCATATAGTTTTGCAACAAGGATGTCTATTATATATCTATCATCTCAACTGGGCAAGCCAAACCTTGAGATAGATAGTGACTACTTAATATTGTGGGTCTAAAAATATATTTGTTTTACCATATATTTTTTGTGGCACACAAAATATTTACTCATTTAAAGCACGAGTTTCACAGTTGTGCGTCGTCGCGCGTAGTTTTGTTCTCTCCTCTATGTATCGCCTAACAAATAAGGAGTGATAATGATTTGGTCTCTACTCCTTTAAACATACAGTTTGTTGTCTCCTCATGATCTCGTCTAACAAACAGAGAGAGATAATAATGTCGATACTTGGATAAGCCTTATCTGGACAGCTACAAAACAACATATGATCATGTAACGTTATCCCATTATCTCGCTATAAATCCTGCAGTGTGGCTCTCGCGACCGATGAGGAGCAAGCGCAGCAGAGATATGGCATGTTGCAGTCGGTGCTGGACTACGCGTGTGACCCCGTGGGGGTGCAGACTACGCGCCCATCCAGGTCATCGCCCTCTACTGCATGTCCAACACCTTCGTTGTGCACGCCTCCTACGCCTTCAACATCTTCCATCATTCTGCGCCGCGTCGGGGGCATGCGACTTTGCCGGCACTGCCACTGCCACACTCACTGACCCCTGTTTGTATGCTTAACAAACTTTCTGCCTTGTTCCATATTCTCCAATGTGATGTCTATATATGTGCATCAATAAATCTCGAGCATTTCTTTTGCTTTTGCTTTTGTGTTCAATCTTAGAGTACGTCAAACGCACCGTCACTCAGACCAAAGGAACAAGAAGAAAAATGATGGAATCCAAAGGAAATCCCAATAAAGGATCAAGGTCGTCTCAGGTTAGGGTTACCATATTTCCTGAGGCGCAAGCAAATGACATGCATGTGGAGGCGCGCAGTGTAAGCTAAGGGAAGTTAAAAGGTTTTGGTAAGATAGCCATCACCACTAAGCATTCTATTTCAAATGCATCCCTAGTTGATTCTTTGGATTACAATTTATTGTCGGTATCTCAATTATGTGAAACTGTTTACAATTGCTTATTTACTAACAAAGGTGTTGGTCACTTGTTCTCAAATGCTATGAATCAAGAACAAGGCAACAAAAAATGTTAAAGGTAAAAGTCCTTCGTCCTTCGAAGCATTATTTCCCTTAGGACATAATGATCTTCAGACGAAGGTCATGAAGGACATACCTTCGTATATATCAGTATATATTAATAAAGGAAGAAGCATATAACATATAAGAGACAACATAGACAAATATAAACAATCATATAACCTTGTTGATTCATCCTCATTATATTATCTTAGAAAGATAGAAACAATATTGAATTACAAATGTACCTTTTGCTTGATAGAAGGTAAAAGTATAAGCGTGACGCACAAGCGAGTACAAGTCAGCGTGAACAGTACGGGGGTATTGTTCATCTATTTATAGGCACAGGACACAGCCTGTGAGAAATTACATTCATGCCCTTTACATGTAATATTAACTCATATACGATTCTATGAGGACTAGATAGCCTTTTCCCCTTTTAAGTCGGTTCCTTTTTCCTCCATGTAGTCGAAGCTTCCTTGCACATAGCTTCAGGATTGATTCATGACCTTTGTCGCTATCTACCTGTCGGGGACCATAATTAGGGGTACCCTCAAGACTCCTAATTCTCAGCTGGTAACCCTCATCAGCACAAAGCTGCAAAGGCCTGATGGGTGCGACTAAGTCAGGGATCGGTCCATTCGAGGGACTCGATCACGCCTCGCCCGAGCCCAGCCTCGGGCAAGGGCAGCCGACCCCGGAGGATCTACGTCTCGCCCAAGGCCCCCTCCAGCGACGAACATACTTCCAGCTCGCTCGAGGCCCAGTCTTTGCCAAGAAGCAACCCTGGCCAAATCGCCACGCCAACCGACCAAATCGCAGGGGCATTTAATGCAAAGGTGGCCTGACACCTTTATCCTGACGCACGTCCTCCAGTCGAACAGAGCCGAAGTGACCGCTGTCACTTCGCCGCTCCACTGACCGGCCTAACAGAAGGACAGCGCCGCCTGCGCCACTCCGACTGCTGTGCCACTCGACAGAGTGAGGCCGACAGGCAGCCAGGCCTGGCCTCAGGCACCATAGGAAACTCCGCTTCGCCCGACCCAGGGCTCGGACTCGGGCTCAGCCCCGGAAGACGGCGAACTCCGCTCCGCCCGACCCAGGGCTCGGACTCGGGCTCAGCCCCAGAAGACGGCGAACTCCGCTCCGCCCGACCCAGGGCTCGGACTCGGGCTTAGCCCCTGAAGACGACGAACTCCGTTTCGCCCGACCCCAGGGCTCGGACTCAGCCCTGGCCTCAGCCGAGGGTCTCCGCCTCGCCCAACCCAGGGGCTCGGACTCGACCTCGGCCTCGGAAGACAGACTCGACCTCGACCTCGGAGGAGCCTCCACATCGCCCAACCTAGGGCACGGACCGACCTCGTCAACAGGAGGCGCCATCATTACCCTACCCCAAGCTGACTCAGGCTACGGGAAACAAGACCAGCGTCCCGTCTGGCTCGCTCCGCCACACAAGTAATGATGGAGCCCCGCACGCTCTGTGACGACGGCGGCTCTCAGCCCCCTTACGGAAGCAAGAGGACGTCAGCAAGGACTCGACAGCCCCGACAGCTGCCCTTCCGCCAGGCTCCAGCGCTCCTCCGACGGCCACGACTCCACACGAACCGGGTGCCAAAACCTCTCCGGCTGCCACGATGGCATGTACATAGGGCGCTAGCTCTCCTCCGCTAGACACGTTAGCACTCTGCTACACCCCCCATTGTACACCTGGATCCTCTCCTTACGCCTATAAAAGGAAGGACCAGGGCCCTCTTACAGAGGGTTGGCCGCCCGGGGAAGAGGATGGGACAGGCGCTCGCGTGAGGCCGCTCGCTCCCCTCCCGCGTGGACGCTTGTAACCCCCTACTGCAAGCGCACCCAACCTGGGCGCGGGACAAACACGAAGGCCACGGGATTTCCACCTCCCTCTCTCCGGCTGCCTTTTCCCCCCTTCGCGCTCCGTCTCGCGCCGACCCATCTGGACTGGGGCACGCGGTGACATTTCACTCGTCGGTCCAGGGACCCCCCAGTCTCGAAACGCCGACAGTTGGCGCGCCAGGTAGGGGTCTGCTGCGTGTTGACGAACAGCTTCCCGTCAAGCTCCAGATGGGTAGTCTCCAGCAACCTTTCCAGCCCGGGACGGTGCTCCGTTTCGGGAGTCTTGAGTTCATGTCCCTCGACGGCAACTACGACATGATACTCCTTCCCCCGCCGTGCGACAGCGACAATGGCGGCCGACAGCCCGCCCGCCGGCGGCGGAATCGATGACGTCTTCCCCACGTGGTGGAAGAACAACATTCGAGCTCACCCCACCCTCTCCCCCGCCGACGGAGGAGGAGGCGGGGCAACCAAGGCCAAGCAGGAGGCGGCACCTCGTCGGCTGTCGAGCGAGGCGACGGCGCCGGCGCCCCAACGGGGGGCACATCGGGCATCGACCTCGCGTTTGAGACGAAGACGAGCACCGTCTCCCCGCAACGCGCCAATCCCAAGCAGACGGATGACGCCAGCACGCTCGTGAAGGACTTGCTGGGCGTCACCCTCGTACCTAAGACGACGGTGCATTCCGTCCCTGACGTGACTTCGTCACCACCCGTCGACCAAGAGGTACCCACCGATTCCCATCTCACGCCCTTTGGATTCAGCCTCAACCCGCCAAGCGACTTCGCTTTGGCGGACGCTCTCGTAGAGGTGAGTCCAAACCCTATGGGGTTTCGTATGCGGTCACCCTGGGACCGGCTGACGGACGTCTCGACCTACGGGCCCTCTGGGTCCGAGGAAGATGACGAGCCCGACTTCTGTTGGGATTTCTCCGGACTTGGTAACCCCAGTGCCATGCGGGACTTCATGACCGCATGCGACTACTGCCTTTCCGACTGTTCCGACGGTAGCCGCAGCCTCGACAACGAGGACTGCGACCCAAGTCGTGAATGTTTCCACGTCGATCTAGGGGGTCCCTCCGAAGGCAACCATCTTGGTATGCCGGAGAACGGTGATCTCCCTAGGCCTGTGCCTCGCGTTGACATCCTACGGGACAACGGGAGCTAGTTGTGGTCCCCGTTCAGGCGGGGGGTCATGACCCACAGCTCGAGCAAATCCGCGGGGTGCAGGCCAGGCTCGACGAGGGAGCAGGAACGCTTGAGCCGATCCGCCGGGACATCGGGCAGGATTGGGCGGGCCAACCTCTGGCCGGAGAAGTGCGTCATCTACCCTAGGGTATCCAGCACCGCATCGCAGACGATGTCAGGGTGAGGCCGCCACCCGCTTCCAGTGGAGTCGGCCAGAACCTGGCTGCAGCAGCAATGCTTCTCCACGCGATGCTAGAGCCATCAACCACCGAGGGGCGGCGAATCCAGGGAGAGCTCAAGAATCTCCTGCAGGGCGCCGCAGTCCGACGGGCCGAAAGCTCCGCCTCCCGAAGGCAGGGGTACCCCTCAGAACATCGCGCCGTGACTTCCCGATTCATGCGGGAAGCCTCGGTCCACACCGGGCGCACGCGCAACACAGCGCCTGCGGCCCCGGGTCGCCTCGGCAACGAGCACCATCACCGCGACCGTCGGGCCCACCTTGACAAAAGGGTGCGCCGAGGCTACCACCCCAGGCGTGGGGGACGCTACGACAGCGGGGAGGATCGGAGTCCCTCGCCCGAACCACCCGGTCCGCAGGCTTTCAGCCGCGCCATACGACGGGCGCCGTTCCCGACCCGGTTCCGAACCCCGACTACTATCACAAAGTACTCGGGGGAGACGAGACCGGAACTGTGGCTCACAGACTACCGGCTGGCCTGCCAACTGGGTGGAACAGACGATGACAACCTCATCATCCGCAACCTCCCCCTGTTCCTCTCTGACACCGCTCGCGCCTGGTTGGAGCACCTGCCTCCGGTGCATATCTCCAACTGGGACGACCTGGTCCAAGCCTTCGCCGGCAATTTCCAGGGCACGTACATGCGCCCTGGGAACTCCTGGGACCTCCGAAGTTGCCGACGGCAGCCGGGAGAGTCTCTCCGGGACTACATCCGGCGATTCTCGAAGTAGCGCACCGAACTGCCCAACATCACCGATTCAGATGTCATCGGCGCGTTCCTCGCCGGCACCACCTGCCGCGACCTAGTCAGCAAGCTGGGTCGAAAGACCCCCACCATGGCGAGCGAGCTGATGGACATCGCCACCAAGTTCGCCTCTGGCCAGGAGGCAGTTGAGGCTATCTTTCGGAAGGACAAGCAGCCCTAGGGCCGCCCACCGGAAGATGCCCCCGAGGCGTCAACTCAGCGCGTCGCCAAGAGGAAAGGCAAGAAGAAGTCGCAAGTGAAATGCGACGCCACCGACGCGGACCTTGTCGCCGCCGCCGAGTACAAGAACCCTCGGAAACCCCCCGGAGGTGCCAACCTCTTCGACAAGATGCTCAAGGAGCCGTACCCCTATCATCAGGGGCCCGTCAAGCACACCCTTGAGGAGTGCGCCATGCTTCGGCGCCACTTCCACAGGGCCGGGCCACCCACGGAGGGTGGCAGGGCTCGCGACGACGACCAGAAGGAAGATCACCAGGCAGGAGAGTACCCCGAGGTCCGCGACTGCTTCATGATCTACGGCGGGCAAGCGGCGAACACCTCGGCTCGGCACCGCAAGTAAGAGCGTCGGGAGGTCTGTTCGGTAAAGGTGGCGGCACCAGTCTACCTAGACTGGTCCGACAAGCCCATCACCTTCGACCAAGCCAACCACCCCGACCACGTGCCGAGCCCGGGGAAATACCCGCTCGTTGTCGACCCCATCATCGGCGACGTCAGGCTCACCAAGGTCCTCATGGACGGAGGCAGCAGCCTCAACATCATCTACGCCGAGACCCTCGGGCTCCTGCGTGTTGATCTGTCCTCGGTCCGGGCAGGCGCTGCGCCTTTCCACGGGATCATCCCTAGGAAGCGCGTCCAGCCTCTCGGACAACTCGACCTTCCCGTCTGCTTCGGGGCGCCCTCCAACTTTCGAAGGGAGACCCTCACTTTCGAGGTGGTCGGGTTCCGAGGAACCTACCACGCAGTACTGGGGAGGCCATGCTACGCGAAGTTCATGGCCGTCCCCAACTACACCTACCTCAAGCTCAAGATGTCGGGCCCCAACGGGGTCATCACCGTCGGCCCCACGTACCGACACGCATTCAAATGTGACGTCGAGTGTGTGGAGTACGCCGAGGCCCTCATCGCTGACCTGGAGAGCCTCTCGAAGGAGGTGCGAGACGTGAAGCGCCACGCCGGCAACTTCGAGCCAGCGGAGACGGTTAAGTACGTCCCCCTCGACCCCAGCAGCGACGCTTCCAAGCAGATCCGGATCGGCTCCGAGCTCGATCCCAAATAGGAAGCAGTGCTCGTCGACTTTCTCCGCGCAAACACCGATGTTTTCGCGTGGAGTCCCTCGGACATGCCCGGCATACCGAGGGATGTCGCCGAGCACTCGCTGGATATCCGAGCTGGAGCCCGACCCATCAAGCAGCCTCTGCGCCGATTCGACGAAGAAAAGCGCAGAGCCATAGGCGAGGAGATCCACAAGCTAATGGCGGCAGGGTTCATCAAAGAGGTATTCCATCCCGAATGGCTTGCCAACCCTGTGCTTGTGAGAAAGAAAGGAGGGAAATGGCGGATGTGTGTAGACTACACTAGTCTAAACAAAGCATGTCCGAAAGTTCCCTACCCTCTGCCTCGCATCGATCAAATCGTGGATTCCACTGCTGGGTGCGAAACCCTGTCTTTCCTCGATGCCTACTCAGGGTATCACCAAATCAGGATGAAGAAGTCCGACCAGCTCGCGACTTCTTTCATCACGCCCTTCGGCATGTACTGCTATGTCACCATGCCGTTCGGCTTGAAGAATGCGGGTGCGACGTACCAGCGGTGCATTGAACCATGTGTTCGGCGAACACATTGGTCGGACGGTCGAGGCCTACGTCGATGACATCGTAGTCAAGACGAGGAAAGCCTCCGACCTCCTTTCCGACCTTGAAGTGACATTCCGATGCCTCATGGCGAAAGGTGTGAAGCTCAATCCCGAAAAGTGTGTCTTCGGGGTACCCCGAGGCATGCTCTTGGGGTTCATCGTCTCTGAGCGGGGCATCGAAGCCAACCCGGAGAAGATCGCGGCCATCACCAGCATGGGGCCCATCAAGGACTTGAAAGGCGTACAGAGAGTCACGGGATGTCTTGCGGCTCTAAGCCGCTTCATCTCGCGCCTCAGCGAAAGAGGTCTGCCTCTGTACCGCCTCTTAAGGAAGGCCGAGTGCTTCACTTGGACCCCTGAGGCCGAGGAAGCCCTCGGGAACCTGAAGGCGCTCCTCACGAACGCACCCCTCTTGGTGCCTCCCGCTGCCGGAGAAGCCCTCTTGATCTACGTCGCCGCGACCACTCAGGTGCTTAGCGCCATGATTGTGGTTGAGAGACGAGAAGAGGGGCATGCATTGCCCGTCCAGAGGCTAGTCTACTTCATCAGCGAGGTACTGTCCGAGACCAAGATCCGCTACCCACAAGTTCAGAAGCTGCTATACGCGGTGATCCTGACGCGGCAAAAGTTGCGACACTACTTCGAGTCTCATCCGGTAACTGTGGTGTCATCCTTCCCCCTGGGGGAGATCATCCAATGCCGAGAGGCCTCGGGTAGAATCGTAAAGTGGGCGGTGGAAATCATGGGCGAAACAATCTCGTTCGCCCCTCAGAAGGCCATCAAGTCCCAGGTCTTGGCGGACTTCGTGGCTGAATGGGTCGACACCCAGCTCCCAACAGTTCCGATCCAACCGGAACTCTGGACCATGTTCTTCGACGGGCCGATGATGAAGACAGGAGCAGACGCAGGCCTACTCTTCATCTCGCCCCTCGGGAAGCACCTACGCTACGTGCTACGCCTCCATTTCCCGGCGTCCAACAATGTGGCTGAGTACGAGGATCTGGTCAACGGGTTGCGGATCGCCATCGAGATAGGGGTCCGACGCCTCGACGCTCGCGGTGACTCGCAACTCGTCATCGACCAAGTCATGAAGAACTCCCACTGCCGCGACCCGAAGATGGAAGCCTACTACGATGAGGTACGGTGCCTAGAAGACAAGTTCTACGGGCTCGAGCTCAACCATATCGCCCAACGCTACAACGAGACTGCGGACGAGCTGGCTAAAATAGCCTCGGGGCGAACAACGGTTCCCCTGGACATCTTCTCCCGAGACCTGCATCAACCCTCCGTCAAGATCGACGACATGCCTGAGCCCGAGGCACCCTTGGCTCGGCCCGAGGCACCCTCGGCTCGACCCGAGGCACCCTCGGTTCAGCCCGAGGTACCCTCGGCCCCCCGAGGGTGAGGCACTGCGCGTCGAGGAGGAGCGAAGCGGGGTCGCGCCTAATCGAAACTGGCAGACCCCATACCTGCAATATCTCCACCGAGGAGAGCTACCCCTCGACCGAGTCGAAGCTCGGCGATTGGCGCGACGCGCCAAGTCGTTCGTCTTGCTGGGAGATGGGAAGGAGCTCTACCACCACAGCCCCTCAGGCATCCTCCAGCGATGCATCCCCATCGCCGAAGGTCAGGAGCTCCTACGAGAGATACACTCGGGGGCTTGCGGCCATCACGCAGCACCTCGAGCCCTTGTTGGAAACGCCTTCCGACAAGGTTTCTACTGGCCGACGGCGGTGGCCGACGCCACTAGAATTGTCCGCACCTGCGAAGGGTGTCAGTTCTACGCGAGGCAGACCCACCTGCCCGCTCAGGCTCTACAGACGATACCCATCACCTGGCCTTTTGCTGTGTGGGGTCTGGACCTCGTCGGCCCCTTGCAGAAGGCACCCGGGGGCTACACGCACCTGTTGGTCGCCATCGACAAATTCTCCAAGTGGATCGAGGTCCAACCCCTAAACAACATCAGGTCCGAATAGGCGGTGGCGTTCTTCACCAACATCATCCATCGTTTTGGGGTCCCGAACTCCATCATCACCGACAACGGCACCCAGTTCACCGGCAGAAAGTTCCTGGACTTCTGCGAGGATCACCACATCCGGGTGGACTAGGCCACCGTGGCTCACCCCATGACGAATGAGCAAGTAGAGCGTGCCAACGACATGATTCTACAAGGACTCAAGCCTCGGATCTACAACGACCTCAACAAGTTCGGCAAGCGATAGATGAAGAAACTCCCCTTGGTGGTCTAGAGTCTGAGGACAACACCGAGCCGAGCCACGGGCTTCACGCCGTTCTTTCTAGTCTATGGGGTCGAGGCCATCTTGCCCACAGACTTAGAATAAGGTTCCCCGAGGACGAGGGCCTACGCCGACCAAAGCAACCAAGCTAGTCAAGAAGACTCGCTGGACCAGCTGGAAGAGGCTCGGGACATGGCCTTACTACACTCGGTGCGGTACCAGCAGTCCCTGCGACGCTACCACGCCCGAGGGGTCCGGTCCCGAGACCTCCAGGTGGGCGACCTGGTGCTTCGGCTGCGACAGGACGCCCGAGGGCGGCACAAGCTCACACCTCCCTGGGAAGGGCCGTTCGTCATCGCCAAAGTTCTGAAGCCCGGAACGTACAAGCTGGCCAACAGTCAAGGCGAGGTCTACAACAACGCTTGGAACATCCAACAACTACGTCGCTTCTACCCTTAAGATGCTTTCAAGTTGTTCATATACCTCGCTCCCACGCAAAGTTTAGTCATCAAGGAAGGGTCAGCCTTGCCTCGGCAAAGCCCGACCCTCCCTTGGGGGCTAAAAGGGGGGAACCCCCTCTGCGTCGAAATTTTCCTCGAAAAAAGATCCTTTCTGCCAGAATGTCTTTCGCGCTTTTTGACTACTTCGAAAGTGGATCCTGAAAACGACGGAGTACACGTAAGCAGCCAAGGCTGACCGAGCTGAGGGACTCCTATGCCTCCGGGATATGGATACCTCACTCATCACCTTCTACGATAAGTAACTCGCGTTCGGATAAGTGATTCCGCGGACCGAACAAGTCTTCACGCTCGAAAGCCCCTCTGCCGAAGTGATTCTTCGGGCCTTCTCGACTGCGTCGGTGACAGAACCCTATGGACGGGCAAGAGTGCGCGTAAGCGGCAAGGCCGACCGAGCCGAGGGATTCCTACGCCTCCGGGATACGGATACCTCACTCATCACCTTCCGTGAAAAGCAACTCTCGCTCGCACAGACAATTCTGTTATCGACGAAAAAGTCCAGATACTCGAAACAAGAGGAAAAGAAGCGCAGCTTTACAACACGGCGAGGGTGTGTTTGGGCCTCGGCGGCCGCAGAAAACACACACTACAAGATAATCCGATCCTGCAGGCTCGGATCTTGACAGTTGAAGGGAGCAGCAGCACCCTCGGCGTCGACTACACCTTCGACGAGGTCCGACCTAGCCTCGGACGGTGACGCGGTCCGAGGATCTCCACTCTGAAAGACGACGTCATCATCACGCCCGGGCCATCACCGCCAGGGTCTTCTCCAAGAATCCGGCTCGAGCAGGCGGCTCGGCCGGTCACCCCGAGGTCTCGGCCAGCTGTCCCCCGAAGACATCAGCCCGACCCAAGGCCTCGGCAGATCAACTCCGGCGTCGGTCCTGCTAACGGACGACCCGGCCAGGCTCCGGCCGACCAAGTCTTCTTTTCGAGCCAACTCTGCCTCTGTCCGTGCTGACACTGCTACCCCTGGCTTCGGCTCATCGAAGAGCGGCCGAGGGTTTCCTTTAACTAAGCAAGAGAAGCCTCGGACAACAAGGCCGACCGAGCCGAAGGACTCCTACTCCTCCGGGATACGGATACCTCACTCGTCACCTTTGCACGGGGCGACTCACGCTTGGTGAAGCGGTTCAGACAACCAACAGGCGAGTCTTAGTGCTCGAAAATGAGGAAAAAACACGGCTCCGCGCCAAAAATACATACACGTTCAGGCCCCGACAGCCATAATGAACAAAAGACCGGCATCCAAGGTGCCATTACAAACGGAACTCCGGTTCCACCTCCACAGGTATGAACAACCCCACACGACTGGGGGGCCTGCGGAGCAACAGAAGACCGACGGGTGGCTCGCCGTCGCCCGTTCCGGCAGCAGCGACAACGACCCCCGCTCCGGGTGGCCGAACTGCAGCAACGATGGCCTCAGGGCGGACGCTGCTGCAGCCTTGCCCTCGCCCACGCCGACGCTCGAGGGGCAAGGACAAGTACAAAGAGCCAGAGGCCCGAAGCGCGGATGGTGGCGATGATCCCGTCGGCGACAGGGACTTCTCGAGCCGCCCCCACCTCGGCACCAACGACAGGAGCCGTCAGCCCTCTGGCAGGTCCCCACTCAGATCCTCCCGGACGAGTGGAGCACCGACCTCCACGCGGAGGCGCCGTACCGGTGCAAAGACAGGACCGCCCCAGAACACGAACGCTGCCCTAGCAGCGCGCGACGTCTTGGGCGGTCCTCCCGTACGCGCGGCGCGACAACCGCCCTCGCGGCAGGAGGGGGCACCAGGAGTCAAGCCGGCGAGCCCAACGCGCTGAAGCTGACGACGCCCGCCGTCGGCCAGCCCCGCGTTATCGAAGTCCGCCCCGCTCGCAGGGCTAGTGAGCGCCCTCTCCCCTGAATGCTGAAGGAGAGGCTGACCCACGAACCCGCACGGGGGGTAGAGCTCCGGCTCAGCCCGGCCTCCGCCCCAGCGAGGATGATGAACATCCTTGAAGCTGAGGGCGGGACCAAGATCACAGCCCGGCTTGCTTCTCCCCACCCAGGGGCTGGTGGTCGCCGTCTTGGGTGACCACCAGCGAGGGGATGCAGCCGGGCTGACTGATGAAAATCCTTGAAGCTGAACGATGGCTGAAAGGTACCAACTCCCATGGAGTTGCGTTCCTCCAACGACAAGGCGGAAGGATTGCGGGTGTCCCCCATCCGGGGGCTTGGAAGGTGGAAAGACACGATGCATAAGGGAGCGCGAAGACATGGTCGCCTTTCAAGGGGGTCACCCTCCTTTTAAAGGCGACTCTCCCTACTTGCGTCCTCAGCCGTCGTGGGCTGAGTCTTCTCCAACACGCTCCAAGGTCCTCCCCCTACAGCACGGGGGCTGGGTCCCACGCGTCATGCAAGCTGGCCCAGAGCAGAAGAAGCCAAACCGCCGCGCGCGGTGCATGCAACCGCCCAGCGGTTACAAGCATTCCTCCACTTTCACCCAGACCAGCGGGCGAAAGGGCGGGCAGCCATGCAGGCGGCATGCAACCGCGCCAAGTGGGCGCGCCCCTCCAACTTCCAACGCACCCAGCATGGGGGTCCACGCCCACGCGTCATGCAACCGGCGCGCCGGTCGCTACGTGCAAGCAACTGCACCGCCACTCGCACCACTGCCTCGCCTCCTCAACTGCGGAACCAGTACCGCGACTCGAGGCAACCCTGCGTACGACCCAGCAGTGCCAGCCAGGCGCGACGGTCAATACGGCCAAAAATGGGCCGGCAGTAATGGCGTGGCAGGCGGGCAGGAGCAGCGGTCACGTCGTCAACCAAGCTCACGTCCCATCCACGGGCAGCGAGAGAACCCTCTCACGGCGTGAAGACGGCGCGCCCGTGTTTCGTTCCTCGAACGGCTCGCGCACGCGCAACGGCCGCCCCACGAACCACTCGCCCCGTCGCATTAACTCCGCGGCAGGACAGGCGGCACCTCTGGCAGGGGAAGCGAGCGACGCTTCGCCTTCGCCATAATGACCGCATCAAAAAAGGTACGCCACGTCATTCGATTTCGTATCCTTTTCCTTTTCCTCTTTCTCTCTCTTACAACAGGGACCGGGAAAGGGGGATACCCCGAAAAGGATCCTTCCCCGTGAAGGAAACAGGCTCCGAGCCTCCCTACTGATCAGAGGTTCAAAGGCTGGCCCCTCGGAGGGGTTTAACAGCCGCCTCAGAGCGCGTGGGCTCCACACCCACTACTGGTCAGAGGTTCGAAGGCCGGCCCCTCGGAAGGGTTCAACGGCCGCCTCAGGCTACTCGGGCTCCGCGCCCACTACTGATCAGGGGTTCGTAGGCTGGCCCTCGAAGGGTTCACAGCCGCCTCAGACATAGAGCGAGGGATGACCCTGGGTACGTTCGATACATAACCGAGGCTCGGGCTGCGCTCCCGAGGTACCCTAGGACATTTCCGAGACCAGCGGGAATGATCTTGTAACGGAATCCCATTAGAGGGAGGCATCGAGCCCTCGGACCCCGTCGACAGGGGACCAGGTCCGGCAGATCACCGCAGGTACTTTTGAGCGCGCCTCCGGGCCTCTAGCCGACCCCTAACAAATGGGGCACGGGCGTCCACTCGGATTACCCGCCAGCAGCTCACCGGAGACACCATGTTCGTCGCCCTCCGAGGGCAACATGGCGCTTCCCCCCTCCTCCTTGCGAAAAGGCGACGCAGGGGCGTATGTAAAAAAGTCGAGTCTGTCCTTGACCGTCCTCTCGCCCTGTGCGGAGGCTCGGGGGCTGCTCTCGCAAACCCGGCTCCGGCCAAACCGTTGACAGCGTCAACATACCAGCCCGAGAACTTGGGACCCGACCGTGCACCCGGGCTACGGCCAGCTCGCATGAGGGAACGACCAGACCAGCCAAAGCATTGCGCGAGGCATTAAGACCTCGGAGGAGTCAAACCACTCCTCCGAGGCCTCGGGGGCTACACCCGGCGGGTGCGCTCGCGCGCACCCACCGAAACAAAACGCACCCGAGAAAGGTTGGTCCCCTTGCAAAAAAGTGCGACAAAAGCCTCCAAGCGAGTGTTAACACTCCCTTCGAGGCTCGGGGGCTACTGTCAGGGACCATAATTAGGGGTACCCTCAAGACTCCTAATTCTCAACTGGTAACCCCCATCAGCACAAAGCTGCAAAGGCCTGATGGGTGCGACTAAGTCAGGGATCGGTCCATTCGAGAGACTCGATCACGCCTCGCCCGAGCCCAGCCTCGGGCAAGGGCAGCCAACCCCGGAGGATCTACGTCTCGCCCGAGGCCCCCCTCCAGCGACGAACATACTTCCGGCTCGCCCGAGGCCTAGTCTTCGCCAAGAAGCAACCCTGGCCAAATCGCCACGCCAACCGACCAAATCGCAGGGGCATTTAATGCAAAGGTGGCCTGACACCTTTATCCTGACGCACGTCCTTCAGTCGAACAGAGCCGAAGTGACCGCTGTCACTTCGCCGCTCCACTGACCGGCCTGACAGAAGGACAGCGCCGCCTGCGCCACTTCGAGTGCTGTGCCACTCGACAGAGTGAGGCCAACAGGCAGCCAGGCCCGGCCTCAGGCATCATAGGAAACTCCGCTTCGCCCGACCCAGGGCTCGGACTCGGGCTCAGCCCCGGAAGACGGCAAACTCCGCTTCGCCCGACCCAGGGCTCGGACTCGGGCTCAGCCCCGGAAGTCGGCGAACTCCGCTCCGCCCGACCCAGGGCTCGGACCCAGGCTCAGCCCTGGAAGACGGCGAACTTCGCTCCGCCCAACCCAGGGCTCGGACTCGGGCTCAGCCCCGGAAGACGACGAACTCTGCTCCGCCCGACCCAGGGCTCGGACTCGGGCTCAGCCCCGGAAGACGGCGAACTCCGGTCCGCCCGACCTAGGGCTCGGACTCGGGCTTAGCCCCTAAAGACGACGAACTCCGTTTCGCCCGACCCCAGGGCTCGGACTCAGCCCTGGCCTCAGCCGACGGTCTCCGCCTCGCCCGACCCAGGGGCTCGGACTCGACCTCGGCCTCGGAAGACAGACTCGATCTCGACCTTGGAGGAGCCTCCACATCGCCCAACCTAGGGCACAGACCGACCTCGTCAACAGGAGGCGCCATCATTACCCTACCCTAAGCTGACTCAGGCTACGGGAAACAAGACCGGCGTCCCGTCTGGCTCGCTCCGCCAGACAAGTAATGATGGCGCCCCACATGCTCTGTGACGACGGCGGCTCTCAGCCCCCTTACGGAAGCAAGAGGACGTCAGCAAGGACTCGACAGCCCCGACAGCTGCCCTTCCGCCAGGCTCCAGCGCTCCTCCGACGGCCACGACTCCACACGAACCGGGTGCCAAAACCTCTCCGGCTGCCACGATGGCATGTACATAGGGTGCTAGCTCTCCTCCGCTAGACACTTTAGCACTCTGTTACACCCCCCATTGTACACCTGGATCCTCTCCTTACGCCTATAAAAGGAAGGATCAGGGCCCTCTTACAGAGGGTTGGCCGCGCGGGGAAGAGGACGGGACAGGCGCTCGCGTGAGGCCGCTCGCTCCCCTCCCGCGTGGACGCTTGTAACCCCCTACTGCAAGCGCACCCGACCTGGGCGCGGGACAAACACGAAGGCCGCGAGATTTCCACCTCCCTCTCTCCGGCTGCCTTTTCCCCCCTTCGCGCTCCGTCTCGCGCTGACCCATCTGGGCTGGGGCACGCGGCGACATTTCACTCGTTGGTCCAGGGACCCCCCGATCTCGAAACGCCGACACTACCTTCGACCCGATCATGCTCTCCATATTATATATGCTTTTGACCAGAGTCCAAAGGTACTTGTTAACATGTCACACTTGGAAAATATTGTTAAATCACGTTTTTGAGGACCTTCGGAGGACGAAGGCCCCCAACAATAGCCCCTCGCAGTATTAATTTGTTTAAGATAACGAATTCAGACTACGACATGGACGAAGGCCTTAAGCCGAAGGTCCGAAAAACACATTCCTTTGCTAGAATAGCAACAGTCAATGATGGACGGGGCCCCCCAATTTGGAGCGTGCCGAGCGTATAAATAAGAACTCGCACCGACCTCATTTGGTACACTACTTGTGCCATTTGCTTTCTTTTCTCAATTTTATAGCTCCTGCTCACTAACACTTGCTAGTTTCTCAAGCTTCCTAAGTTTCGGTTTGAAAAACACATTTTCGTCATTTCCGAAGGAAAAAATGTCTCAAGACAAGAAGGTTGTTGCTGAAACGAAGCTGATTGAAGAGGAGAAGCTCTTTGAAGAGAAGAAGGCTGCAAATCCTTATATAGCTGGGTTTATCGAGTCAATGGCCAAATCAAATACAGAGAAGATTACTAAGGAGATACTAGAAGGCCTATCTGAAGATACCAGTGACAGTGATGATTATGATACTGAAAGCAGGGGAGAAGATTCTGAGGATCGGCCGTGGAGGCCAAGCCATACAATTTTTGGGAAATCTACAATTAAACAGAGTCATCTTGACAATATGAAAGGAAGGTACATTCGAGATATGTCTATTGTGAGAGTTGGTGGAGACAACAACGTCCCTGCCCCTGAGGAAGACGAAGTTGTGATTTATCGAAGTTTCTTCAAAACTGGGCTTCGGTTTCCATTGAGCAGGTTTGTGGTCGAAGTATTGAAAATTTATCAGATTTACCTTCATCAGATAACCCCCGAAGCTATTATTAGAATGGGGATTTTTGTCTAGGTTGTGAGAAGCCAGGGACTGGAGCCAAGCGCGAAATGCTTTTGCAGCATGCATGAACTTGCATATGAGACGAAGGCCATGGGCAAAGAACAATATCATAACAACTTTGGCTGTTATGGATTTATCGCCCGCCCCAACGCAAGCTACCCAGTGCCAACATACCGGAAAAGGTGGCCCGGGGCCTGGATGGAGGAATGGTTTTACGTGAAGAATGACTTGAAGGCAAGAGAAGATATTAAGGAAGTTATTATGCACCCCATTTGGTCCCGCTTTGGCCTTCGAAGGCCGAAGGTTGAAATTGACAAAGCCGTTGAAGCATGTCAGAAGGCATTTGTTACTGTCTGCTTCTTTATTGGTACGAGAGATTTGATTCAAGAGCACATATCATTCAGAGTATGGCCGCTTGTAGAGAGCTGGGAAAAGCCGAAGGAGACCATCACCGAATCTCGTGAAGGTGAACTGGTCCGGCTAAAGTACACATTCAGATATGGGGATAAATTCGATGAACCAAACGATGACTGGTTAAAATGCATCGAGGTTACAAGTGATGAACTGGTTGGATCATATTCCAAGGCGGAAGACAATGCATTATCCACAGCCTTCGGAGACCGGGGAAAAAGAGATTGAATAGAGTTTTTGATGCCATTGGTTTTATCTACCCCGACTACCGCTATCCACTACGAGGTCAGGGAAAGAAGAGGAAAACTGCTGCTTCGGCGACTCCAGACAATCATGCGCCGAAGGGCAAAAAGTTGAAGGTCCTTACCCACCGGCCACACTATATTGAACCGGCTATGGTGCCTGAGTTTGGCGGGGAGGCTTCTTCAGCTGTTGAACGAAGAGAACCCATTCCTCCTATGCAGAAGGCTGGAGAGCCGGTTATAATGCCGAAGGCAGCTTCGGTTGATCTAGCTGAGTCGAAGACTGAGAAAGATAAGGCTGAAAAACCAAATATTGAAGAAACAAAAGCACTAAAAATTTTAAGCCCTTCATCAGAAGTAACAGTGTCGAAGGCATAAAAAAGTTCTGCCACAACTCCCAAGAGGAGAAGGATGGCAAATGTACTAGATGTGTTGGAAACAGTAAAGACTTTGAACTCTACTCCTTCAAGAAAAACTGCCGAGGCTTCAAAAGCGCGAACCGAAGATGAAACAAAGCCGACCAAAATTGAAGCTGCAGTAATCCAAGCTGGTACCAAAGCTAGGCCTTCAGAGCCTGCTGACAAAAAACCTTCGGAAATTGAAGAAAAGGCAACATAAGAAAAGGCTATAGAGCAAATTTTGCCTAAAAAGGTTGCCACTCCTGCTCCCGAAGCTTTAAAAGATAGCATTGATTACATCATCTGCCATGCTTCGGGAAAGGGACTCTCTAAGGAAGAAGAACAAGAAGCTCAACATTATGCGCAAAAACTGATATACCCGAAGGGGGCATTGGTGTTCAACGGTAGCGGGGAGGAAGATTTTTTGTACTGTCTCCCAAATAGTAAAGAGATATCCGTCTGTCGGGAGATGGGTAGAAGCTTCGGATTTCCGAAGCTAGAAGATGGCCTTTCAATACTATCAAAGGATGAATTGGCTGACAGCTTAGCATATAATAGCATAAAGGTATAAAAGTCAATGTTGTATTTGAAAATGAATTACTTCATTTGTTTATACTTAACGTTGTCCTCCTCTTGCAGGGCTTGATCCTTAGCAATGCCCTTAGAGCACAGAAAAATATTGAAGATGAAGGGTATGCAATGGCTCTGAACAACCTTCGTTCGGAGGTGATTGAACTAAGGAACGAAGGTCTTGAAAAAGACAAGATATTAATTTCATTGATAAACAAAGTAAAAGAAGATGAAGCAAATTCCAAAGCTCAATCTGAGGTCCAAAAGAATGAAATCGAAGACCTTCGGAAACAATGCTTTGCGCTATCGCTGAAGCCAATCGAGATGCCAGCGAATATTGGAAAAATTATTTAGAAAATACAGTTGAAGGGCTTCGCGCATCCAAGGAAAGATGTTTTGAAAAATCTTTGGGCTGCGTGGAGAAGATACAGACTAGCTTTGCCAATGTGGGCGCCTATTCAAACGAAGATAACTTCATACGAGGCGACCCTGAGGGTGTTATCGAATGGATCAGCGGTGAGGCCGAAGCTTTTGAGGAAATTTTAAGTGATCGTGGGGACATCTGCGCGTTCTCTGGTGTGAGAGGAGTTTCAGCCGTCTTGGAGAAAGCAGGTTGCAATCATGTTAAAACCTTGGCCCAGGCCGAAGCTGCCTTCTCTGTGGACGACACGAAGGACCCCTCGGCCGAAGCAAGTTTAATAGGCGGATTTTTTTTCACTGATATCTGAGAAAATGGCAGCCGAGAAATGGCTCACGAAATAATGAAGAAAAGTGAAAAAGATATTCATGACGCTCAAGAAGCGGCTAAAAAGCTGAAGAAGCTGCCGAACGCGAGAGACGGATATGTATCATTTAATGGCCTCTAGCTTCGTCGTTTGTTTTCGTGACTTTGAACTAATTGATGTTTTCTACCGTAGCTGAATTACCTCCTCCACCGGAGCCGTTCGACCCACTGGCCGACCCAGAAACAAAGAGAGCAATAGAAATCATCAATATGGCTGAAGCTATTGTTGACGAAGTTGTTAATAAATTGCTTAACGAAGTTGCAGAGAAAATTCTGAAGGAAGAATAGTAGTTATTGTAAAATCATTTTTAGGCTATTAATGTAACATTTGCTGAACTAAGTCTGTAATATTTGATGTGTATAGTTTTGAATCTAACATGTAAGTTGTTTGTAATTTAGTTCTTTGCGATGCATGAAACTTTATGTACATACCGTTTTTGAGCCTTCGGCGAAAAACACCTTCCCTTCTTTTCATGCTTCGTAAAGAAGAATGTTTATGCTTCGTGAGAATATCCATACTTCGTAAGAACATCCCAGCTTCGTGAAAATATCAATGCTTCGTAAACAGTAGATCTCTTCTTCCATATGATGAAGATGTTATTCTCAGCTTACTTTGTGCCTTAGCACCTTTTCATTTTTGTAAAGCATTCTCCGAAGATCGACTTCGTTTCCAATTTGTATCATTGGTGCGATATAATGTATGATGTGATTAAGGATGTAAATGGTCGGTAAATTTCCGGTACCGTTTACCAGATTTTTCCGACCGTTTTCAGATTTTTCGGGATATACGGAAAACGGGATGGAAACGAGATATGTTATTACGAAAACGATATGGTAAACGGTGAGACATATTTACCATCCGTTTTTGGAATTCTCGGGAAAATCCGGTATTTTCCCGTATTTTCCCGGTCCAAAAAAACAAAGGATGCAAGAACTATACCCGTTAGGGTTTAGAGATTAGGGTTTTAGATGTCATAGAAGATATATCAAGTGATCCAAACGACATGCCACATGATTTCTAGTTTATGTATCGTGTGTTTAAGACTTATATACTATGTGGTTAAAACTTTAGTGAACATGTATGATCATTTATGTGTGGTCATGACTATGTATTGTATATTTGTGTGGTTGAGACTTGTATGTGGATGAACAATCGTGTTTTAAGACTTATGTGTTGTGTGTTAAAATTTAAGAGTGGACATGTATGAGTGTATGACCAATTATATGTGGACAAGATTGTGTTTTGTGTACTTTTGTGAATGAGACTTGTATGTGGATGTGAATGAACATCTGTGTGGTTAGGATTTGTTTATTGTGAGCTTTTCCGATTACAATTATCGTTTACCGATCAATTTCGAGCTATTTTGCTCGGGTTTAACCGTTTTCGATATACCAAAATTTACCGACCGTTATCCGTTTTCGACTTTCCCGTTTACCGATTCCGATCGAACAAAAATTTATGCGGGTGAAAACGGTGAGAGGTTTTTTCCGACCGTTACCGGCCGTTTTCACCCTTAGATGTGATGCTATGCGAGATGATGCGATGATATGATGCAAAAAATGATGCTAATGCCGAAGAGACACACCCACGCTGAAACACACAATCTCTGCGTCCCCTTAGGAACGATCAAAATCTCTTTGCCGTTTATTTTTCGGCTTCACCGCTTATTTTTCGGTGTAAGTTCTGCATCCCTTTAGGAACGTCTTTTGAACTTATTCGCCTTCTATTTCGGCGATATTTTTCGCGTTGACTTTTCGCGCTTCGCCTTATATTTCGGCGGTATTTGGCTCTGCATTCCCTTTGGAACGACTTTTGAGCAGAAAACTTACACTGCGCTCCCTTAGGAACGACTTTTTGAAGCTTCGGCAAAACTTATGCTGCGCTGCTTAGGAACGACTTCTTGTAGCTTCGGTGAAATTTGCACTGCTATTTTTAGCTCTGCATTCCCTTAGGAACGTCTTTTGAGCTTCAGCAATTTTTGAACTTCGTAAGTTTGTGAAGAAGATATATTTCATTCTGACAGAAACAAAGCTATTACAAGAAATTAAACCTAGGTTTACATTGATTGTTCCTTATTAAAAAAATGACAATAAACATAAAAATGTTTCAGAAGTAGGATATCTCTCAATAGATATGCTTTGATTCTGGCACAGTACTGTTGACTGTGCGGGATTCGAATTCCTCCCTTAATTCCCGTTGCTGTTGAGAATGTTGGCGCCCTTCTGGCTGCTGGCTTCGGGAATAGGTCGGTTGTAGTGGTGGCGGAGGCGGGAGTTGCGGCCAGGAAGCCTGTTAATGGCTAGCCGAAGCAACAGAAGCTGCAGGATGATTGTTCACATACTCTGGTATGTAAGGAGAATGACACGAAGCAGTGTGCAAGACCTGCTTCGGCTGATTCTGCCGAGCTTCGGCTTCTGCTATCTCTTTTTGCTTCTGAATGGTGACGTGGCACATTCTTGTAGTATGGCCCTTGTCCTCACCACAGAATAAGCAGTAGATCTTTCTAGGCTGATCCCCAAACCTTCCTCCGAAGCCCCTGGCGCCTCTGCCCCTTGGAGCTGGTGGCCTGAAAGAGCTTTGTTGTTGCCCCGAAGATTGTGAGGTATATTCTGTCCTCTGAGACTGACTTCCTTTGTCGTCACTTTGAGTGGCGTTGTGGATTGACCTGACATGCCTCAGATGGATTCTTCCTCTGAAGCCCTTGGTCATTTCGGAGAATCGGTAAGCTTCCTCCCTTCTTTGGCGAAAATCATTATCAGCCCGGATGTACTCATCCATCTTCTGAAGCAGCTTCTCCAGAGTTTGTGGAGGCTTCCTGGCGAAATATTGGGTAGTAGGTCCTGGGCGAAGACCCTTGATCATGGCCTCAATGACAATCTCATTGCGCACCGTAGGCGCTTGTGCCCTCAATCGCAAGAACCTTCGTACATATGCCTGAAGATATTCTTCGTGGTCTTGTGTGCATTGGAACAGGGCCTGAGCTGTGACTGGCTTCGTCTGAAAGCCTTGGAAACTGGTCACCAGCATGTCCTTGAGCTTCTGCCACGACGTAATTATCCCTGGCCTAAGGGAAGAATACCAAGTCTGGGCCACGTTCCGGACATCCATGACGAAGGACTTAGCCATGACAGCCGCATTGCCTTCGTATGAGGATATTATTGCCTCATAACTCATCAAAAATTGTTTTGGGTCTGAATGCCCATCATACATTGGTAGCTGAGGTTGCTTGTAAGATTGTGGCCATGGGATAGCCTGCAGTTCTGCTGCCAAGGGAGAAGCATCATCAAAAGTAAAGGCATCATGATTAAAATCATGATACCATCCATCCTCGTTGAATAAGCCTTCTTGACGAAGCTCCCTGTGTTGGGGGCCTTCGCTCTTGTTCATCTTGAGTAAGATGACACACTTCTTTAGTGGCTTCGTCGATCTTCCTCTGAAGATCAGCCAGTCGCGCCATCTTCTCCTTCTTTCTTTGTACTTGCTGATGGATGATCTCCATGTCCCTGATCTCCTAGTACAACTCCTCCTCTTGGAGTGTTGGACTGTTGGCCTTTCTTTTCTGGCTCCGAGCTTCTCGGAGAGAAAGGGTTTCCTGGTTTGGGTCTAATGGATGTAGTGCAGCAGCCCCTGTTGCTGAAGCTTTCTTCGGCGGCATGACGAAGGTCAGTGCTTGCCGAAGGTGGTCGATAAGGGTTCACCGGAGGTGGGCGCCAATGTTGGTCAATTATTCTCAAATGCTATGAATCAAGAACAAGGCAACACAAAATGTTAAAGGTAAAAGCCCTTCGTCCTTCGAAGCATTATTTCCATTAGGACATAATGATCTTCAAACGAAGGTCATGAAGGACATACCTTCGTATATATCAGTATATGTTAATAAAGGAAGAAGCATATAACATATAAGAGACAACATAGACAAATTTAAACAATCATATAACCTTGTTGATTCATCCTCATTATATTATCTTAGAAAGATAGAAACAATATTGAATTACAAATGTACCTTTTGCTTGATAGAAGGTAAAAGTACAAGCGTGACGCACAAGCGAGTACAAGTCAGCGTGAACAATATGGGGTACTGTTCATCTATTTATAGGCACATGACACAGCCTGTGAGAAATTACATTCATACCCTTTACATGTAATATTAACTCATATACGATTCTATGAGGACTAGATAGCATTTTCCCCTTTTAAGTCGGTTCCTTTTTCCTCCATGTAGCCGAAGCTTCCTTGCACATAGCTTTGAGATTGATTCATTACCTTCGTCGCTATCTACCTTCGACCCGATCATGCTCTCCATATTATATATGCTTTTGACCCGAGTCCAAAGGTAGATGTTTACATGTCACACTTGGAAAATATTGTTAAATCACGTTTTTGAGGACCTTCGGAGGACGAAGGCCCCCAACAAAAGGTGTTACGATTTTTAGAAAAAACGATGATTCAGTTGCATTTAAGGGTGTATTAAAGGGCAAGCTTTATCTAGTAGTTTTTTTGGAAGATAAAACTAAACATGATGCATGCTTAATTACTAAAACTGACATGGGATGGTTATAGCATGGCCGACTAGACCATGTTGGAATGAAGAATCTTCACAATCTTATATAATGTGAACACATAATTGATTAGTCAATGTTTCTTTTGAGAAAATAGACCATGTAGTGCTTGTAAAGAACGGGAAACAAGTTGGAGCAAATTACCCCACAAAGAACATCACGACGACTTCAAGGCCATTAGAGATACTTCACATGAATTTGTTTGGACCGATGGCCGACATAAGTATTGGCGGTAGTAAGTATGGTTTAGTCAGTGTCGATGATTATACATGTTTTACTTGGGTATTTTTTGTAGGATAAATACAAAACCCAAGGAACTTTGAAGAAGTTCTTGAAAGGGCTCAAAATGAGTTCAATTTGAGAATCAAGAAGATAAGGAGCGACAACGGAATAGGATTCGAGAACACAAATAGAGGAGTATCATGACGAAGAAGGCATCAAGCATGAGTTTCTGGCTCCCTATTCACCATACCAAAATGAAATGGTGGAAAGGTAGAACCGAACTCTAATTGATATGATGAGGACCATGATTAATGAGTATAAGACATTCGATCGATTTTTGGTGGAAGCAATTAACACCACTTGCCATAATATAAATCGGTTATACCTTCACCGACTTTCCAAGAAGACTCCCTATGAGCTCCTAACCGAGCAAGTTGGTCTTGATGAGTTAGATGATGAAGAGGCTCCATGTGTTGCAATGAAGAACATGTCCATTGAAGATGTGTTACCACAAGAGCCAATCCAAGAACAAGATCAATCATCCTCCACAAAAGTGTCGCCCCAACTCAATATGGAAGTAAAGATGACCAAGAAGATGTCACAAATCAAAGGGGAAATGAAGAAAATCAAGAAAAGGAGGGTCATGAAGAAAATGAAGAGACAAGACCTCAAGTGCCACACTCAAGAGTCCACCAAATCATTCAAAGGGACCACCCCATCGATATGATTCTTGCTGACATCTAAAAGGGGTAACAACTCGATCTAGAATTGCTATTTTTTTTATGAAAAATACTCCTTTGTTTCTTCCCTTAAGCCTTTCAGGGTTGAAGTTGCATTAAATGATCTAGACTAGTTGGTAGCCATGCAAAAAGAGCTCAACAGCTTCAAGAGAATGAAGTGTGGAATTTGGTGCAACGACCAACTCAAACTATTATGGGAACCAAGTGGGTGTTCCACAACAATCAGGATGGACATGGTGTGGTGACAAGAAACAAAGCGTGTCTTGTGACCAAAGGTTACTCAGAAGTCAAACATCACAATCCTCAATGGGCCAATCAAGGAAGAGGTTTATGTTGAGCAACCTAAAAGGGAAATAGGGATTAACCTTTTCCTATAAATGATTTTGGTGGTTGAATGCCCAACACAAATAATTGGACTAACTAGTTTGCTCTAGATTATATATTCTACAGGTGCTAAAGGTTCAACACAAACTAATAAAAAGATCAAGTTAGGGTTCAAAAGAAAGGAGCAAAAGAAACCGAAGAGAACCATGGTCTGGCGCACCGCACTGTCCGGTGTGCCACCGGACAATGTCCGGTGCACCAGGGCCGTACCACTCTGAACTTGCCATCTTCGGGTTTCAGAAAAGCCACTCCGCTATAATTCACCGGACTGTCCGGTGTGCCACCATACTGTCCGGTGCACCAGTAGAGAAACGGCTACTTCGCACAACAGTCGACTGTAAAAGCAGTGAAGTCAGATGAACAGTGAAGAACAGTGCGCGCAGAGTCAGAGCCGCCCGTTAGAGGGGCACTAGACAGTGAACAGTGCCTGTCCGGTGAGGCACCGGACTGTCCGGTGCCACATGAATACAAAGCTCCAACGATCAAAACCGTTAGAACCCTAACAGTTTGGTGACGTGGCTGGCGCACCGGACACTGTCCGGTGGTGCACCAGACTGTCCGATGCGCCCATCGATATAGCAGCCATCCCCAATGGTTGAATTGGTGGTTGAGGGCTATAAATACCCCCAACCACCTCCACTCCAACCATCCAAGCATTCACAACAGTACATTCAATACAAGAGCAATACACTTCACTCCAAAGACACAATTCAAGTGATCGATTTGCTCAAAGTCCCAAATTCAACTCTAGCGCATTTGGACTTGTGAGAGGATTCTTTGTGTTCCTTGTTGCTCTTGTTTGCTTGGCTTGGCTTTCTTTTCTTTCTCACTTCTTACTCTCAAGCTTTGTAAGCAAGGCAAGAGACACCAATTGTGTGGTGGTCCTTGCGGGGTCTAAGTGACCCATGAGATTAAGGAAGAAGCCTCACTCGGTCTAAGTGATCGTTTGAGAGAGGGAAAGGGTTGAAAGAGACCTGGTCTTTGTGACCACCTCAACGGGGACTAGGTTCTTTGGAATCGAACCTCTGTAAAACAAATCACCGTGTCATCCGCTTTATATTCTTGGCTGATTTGTTTTCCCCTCTCTCTCGGACTCGGATTTTATTCTAATGCTAACCACAACTTGTAGTGTGTTTAAAGTTGTAAATTTCAGTTTCCGCCTATCCACCCCCTCTAGGCGACTTTCAATTGGTATCAGAGCCGATGCTTCATTAGAGTCTAACCACTTGAAGTGATGTCAGGAGGATCCACCAAGAGGGAGATGGAAACGGGCACAAGCCACGGGAAGGCTCCATCAAGGGAGTCCGGCGCCAAAGGAAGGGAGGAATCACCTCCCCGCGTCAAGTCACATTGGAGTGGCGACAAGAAGAAAAAGATGAAGAAAGTGGTCTACTATGAGACCGACTCTTCGTCGCCATCCACCTTCGGCTCCGACGCTCCGTCCGTCACTTCTAAGCGCCATGAGCACAAGAAGTTTAGTAAGATCCCCTTACGCTATCCCTGCATTTCTAAACACACTCCTTTACTTTCTGTCCCATTAGGCAAACTACCAGTTTTTTATGGTGAAGATTATTGTATGTGGAGTGATAAAATGAGGCATCACCTAACCTCACTCCACACAAAGCATTTGGGACATTGTTGAGTTTGAAGCGTAGGTACCATCCGTAGGGGATGAAGGATATGACTCAGACGAGGTCGCCCAAATCCGGCACTTCAACTCCCAAGCCACTACTATACTCCTCGTCTCTCTTTGTCGAGAGGAGTATAATAAGGTGCAAGGGCTAAAAAGTGCCAAAGAGACTTGGGATGTACTAAAGACCGCGCACGAAGGGGATGAGGTGACCAAGATCACCAAGCCGGAGACGATCGAGGGGGAGCTCGGTCGATTCGTCCTCAACCAAGGAGAGAAGCCACAAACAATGTACAACTGGCTCAAGACCTTGGTCAACCAAGTGCGCAACCTCGGGAGCACCAAATGCGATGAGCATGAAATGGTCAAGGTTATTCTAAGATCACTCGTTTTTCGTAATCCTACACAAGTTCAATTAATTCGTGGTGATCCTAGATATAAGCTAATGTCTCTCGAGGAGGTTATAGGAAAGTTTGTGAGCTTTGAGTTGATGATCAAAGGCTCCAAACAAATCGTCAACTTGGAGCAAGGCGGCACCTCCACACCCGAGGTGCAACCCGTCGCACTCAAAGCGATGGAGGAGAAGAAAGAAGAGTCTACATCAAGTAGGCTCCCCATCGACGCCTCCAAACTCGACAACGAGGAAATGTCGCTCATCATCAAGAGCTTTCGCCAAATCCTCAAGCAAAGGAAGGGGAGAGACTACAAGCCCCATTCCAAAAGGGTGTGCTACAAGTGTGGTAAGTCCGGTCGTTTTATCGCTAAATGTCCTATGTCTAGTGATAGTGATAGGGGCGACGACAAGAGGGGAAAGAAGAAGGAGAAGAAGAGATACTACAAGAAGAAGGGCGGCGATGCACACGTGTGTCGAGAATGGGACTCCGACATGAGCTCCACCGACTCCTCCTCCGACAAGGATGCCGCCAACCACTACCGGAATCCGGGCCTTTGCCGAGTGCCCGACGCTTTGCCGAGTGCTTTTTATCGGGCACTCGACAAAGACGACTTTGCCGAGAGCCACACTCGGCAAAGTCCTGCGCTCAGTAAAGAGCTTGTTTACCGAGTGCGGGACACTCGACACAGAGAGACACTCGACAAATACTTCTTTGCCGAGTGGCAAACACTCGGCAAAGATGGCGCTCAACAAAGGGCCGTTAGCGGCCGTCTACAGCTGACGGCCGTCAGCCCCAGCACTCGGCAAAGCAGATTCTTTGCCGAGTGTTAAATATCTGGCACTCGGCAAAGAACATCTTTACCGAGTGTCTTCAGTGGGCACTCGACAAAGTATATTTTTATTTTTTTATTTTGACAACAAAACTTTTTGTTGTATGTTCCTACACTATGTAGACCTACATGTACCATTTTGGGACAATTATAACAGTGTTTCTAATAGCTAGTAGATTTAGTTCGTTTATTTGAATTTCTTCGGAAATTTTAGATTTGAACTGCAACTCACTCGATACTTGGATAATCGTGCATGCAAAAATGATACACATGTTATTTAGCACAAGTTACGACCGATTTTAGGAGCGGACCGGAAACTTCGAGCAACATGCTCACTAAATATGGCCGTGAACTTGTCATCCACATGTTTAAAAATTGTATAAAACACAAACAAAGTCAGAAAATCATGAAACTTGTCCACATATCATGATTTCATATATAGAGGCTGTGATAAAAATTTGAGAAAGTTTCGAGAAATCTGTGACACACTGTGTAGAAACCTAAGAGATCCACGTTGAAACTCTATGATTTCATGTGTGGATCTCTTAGATTTCTACATATAGTGCGTCACAAATCTTTTGAAACTTTCTCAAATTTTTATCACAGCCTCTATATATGATATCATGACACGTGAACAAGTTTTATGATTTTCTGACTTTATTTGTGTTTTATACAATTTTTAAACATGTGGATGACAAGTTCACGACCATGTTTAGTCAGGTTGGTGCTCTTAGTTTCCGGTCCCCTCCTGAAATGGGTCGTAACTTGTGCCAAATAGTATGAATATATTTTTTGCATGCAGGCTTTTCCAAGTATCGAGTGAGTTGCAGTTCAAATTTGAATTTTCCGAAGAAATTCAAATAAACGAACTAAATAAAAAACACTTTTATAATTGTACCAAAATGGTACTTGTAGGTCTACATAGTGTAGGAACACACCACAAAAAGTTTGGTTGCCAAAAATAAAAAAAAATAAATATACTTTGCCTAGTGTTGTCCAGCTAGCACTCGGTAAAGACATCGTTGCCGAGTGCCTGTCCGTTGGCACTCGGCAAAGACTATAGAACAGATCTTTGCCGAGTGCCTGTACAGTTAGCACTCGACAAAGATTTCTTTGCTAAGTGCCCGCGATCCGGCACTTGGCAAAGTTTATTTTTAATTTTTTAAAAAAATCTTTGCCGAGTGCCGGATCGCGGGCACTCGGCAAAGAAGGTAAGTAAACCACCGCCGCGGCCCTCTTCTCTCTTCTCCTTTCCTTCTCTCCTTTCACTTTCTTCCTTCTCTCTTCTCTGCCACCCGCTCGGCTCGCCGTCGACGCCCGACTGCCGCCCGCCCCCACGCGCCCAGCAAGCCACTGCCGGCCGCGCCCGGTCGTGCCCCACGCCGCACGCACGCCACCGCCCGATCGCCGCCCGCCCCCACGCGCCCGACAAGCCGCCGCCGGCTGCGCCCCACGCGCCTGGCCGCGCCCCACGCCGCCGCACGATCGCCGCCCACCCCACGCGCCCGGAACGCCCGCCGCCGTCCATCCGCGCTCCACGCGTTCGGCCGCCGCCGTCCGGCCGCGCCCCAAGTCAAGGTGATGTAAACTTCAGTTCATTTGTTTGTAATTGTGAATGATATTTGTAATTGTGAATGGTATTTGCTAAATATATAATGTGATGTTTAGGTTTGGTTCATTTGTTTCCCCAAAATTCATTTACAAAGTAGGCCCCAAAATATGTTAGGAGTGCACGTGATTTTACCATTACTGTGAATAAAATCATATAATGTGATGGTGGTTATGTTTAGTAAAATAGTTTCTATATAATGTGATGGTGGATATGGATGCCGATTAGATGTGATTGGCGGCCATCGTGTCGTTTGTATATCCGTGTGTCGGCCATAGTGCTGATACTTTTATTTGCAGGTTTTGGAAACCTCCCCGTGCAGGGGAGGTGCTGCCGAAATTTTCTATTGATAGGCTTTGGTTATATATGTTATGGAGGACCGTGAGTGGATGTACACGGGCCGTAGAGGAAGAAACGATATCATCCCTGAATGGATTAGAAAGACCGATGATTTCGTGGAATGGGCATATGGCGAAGCTGCTAAAGGAGCGAGTCTAGTCCCATGCCCGTGCAGCAAATGTGCCAACTGGAAAAGAAAACCAAAGAAGGCCATGGTAGAACATATTTGGAAGAATGGATTTACGCCGGGCTATACTCGGTGGATCTTTCATGGTGAAGCGCATCGTACGAGAGAGGAGGTGCTGAGACAACATGTCGAGGATTATGACGCGGATGCGGGGGTAGCAGATATGTTGAACGACTATCAGGAGGCACAGTACACGGGAGGATGTATGGATGACGAGCTAGAGCCGACTACAAAGGCGTTCTACGACATGTTCGACACGACATAGAAGCCCCTTCACGGCCAGACAAAGGTTTCTCAACTGGATGCCATTGGGCGTGTAATGGCGTTCAAGTCGTAGTACAACATGAGTAGAGACGCATTCGATGGCTTGTTGACGGTTATTGGGAGCTTGCTTCCGGATGATCACGTTCTACCAAAGAGCATGTACGAGGCACATAAACTACTTCGTGCACTCAAGATGACGTATGAGCAGATTCATGCTTGTCCGAAGGGCTACGTGCTATTTAGGAAAGAATACGCGGAGGCAAAGTACTGTCCCAAGTGTAAATCGTCTAGGTTCATGGAGGTAGACTCTGGTGTTGGACAGAAGAGGCAGCTCGACATCCCCTTGACAATCCTACGACACCTTCCGTTCATACCGAGGATCCAGCGTCTGTACATAACAGAGTTATCCGCGAAACAGATGACATGGCACAAAAATGGAAAACGATACAATCCTGACAAGATGGTGCACGCATCCGATGGTGAAGCATGGAAACACTTTGATGCCATTCACCGTGAGAAGGCCAAAGAGGCTCGTAATGTACGTGTTGCGTTGGCCACAGATGGGTTCAATCCCTATGGAATGAGCGCTGCCCCATACACATGTTGGCCCATGTTTGTTATCCCAATCAATCTCCCCCCTTGTCTGCGCTTTCAAAGGCAGAATATATTTGTGTCGTTGATAATTCCCGGACACCCGAGGAATAAAATGGGCGTGTACATGGAGCCTTTGATCGATGAATTGGTACGTGCCTGGAGGAAGGGGTATGGACGTATGATCGAGCTACGAAGACAAACTTCAGAATGCATGTTTGGTACCAGTACTCCATGCATGACTTACCAACATATGGGCTATTCTGTGCCTGGTGTGTTCACGGTAAGTTCCCATGCCCAGTTTGCAAGGAAGCTCTCAGGTTCATTTGGTTGAAAAAGGGTGGCAAATATTCGTCCTTCGATAAACATCGACAATTTCTCCCTCCTGACCATCCATTCCACCTAGACATCAAGAACTTTACGAAAGGTGTCGTAGTGATAGACCGCCCACCTGCAATGATGACTAGTGCCGAAATTCGTCAACAGATAGATGGGCTCGTGGCTAATACAGAAGGTGGTTTTATGGGATATGGTGAGCAGCATATGTGGACACATAAGTCTGCCTTGACTCGGCTCCCCTATTATGACGACCTGCTCCTTCCACACAACATTGACGTGATGCACACTGAAAAGAATGTTGTCGAGGCACTATGGGCAATAATTATGGACATTCCTGATAATTCAAAGGATAACGTGAAGGCAAGAGTGGATCTGACAGCATTATGTGATAGACCACACCTAGAGATGAAGCCGCCAAGTGGGGGAAAGACGTGGAGAAGGCCTAAGGCTGATTTCGTCCTAAGCAGGGCACAGAGGAAGGAAGTACTTCAGTGGATCAAGATGTTGATGTTCCCTGATGGGTATGCAGCTAACCTGAGTAGGGGGTGAACTTATCTACTATGCGAGTCTTAGGGATGAAGAGTCATGACTTCCACATATGGATTGAACGGATTCTTCATGCGATGGTTCGAGGCTATGTCCCTGAGCATGTCTGGCTAGCGCTTTCAGAGTTGAGTTATTTCTTCCGTCAGCTTTGTGCAAAAGAGTTATCTCAGACCGTGGTTGCAGACTTGGAAAGATTGGCACCCGTGTTACTGTGTAAGCTTGAGAAGATATTTCCACCCGTCTTCTTCAATCCAATACAACATTTGATTCTTAATCTCCCCTATGAGGCACGAATGGGGGGGCCCATGTAGGGACGTTGGTGCTATCCAATCGAGAGATGTCTAAAGACTATTTGAAAGAAATGTAGAAATAAATGCAAAATCGAGGCTTCCATTGCAGAGGCATACATTCTAGAGGAGGTCTCAAACTTCACAACAACTTATTATGGTGATGTCACACCCGGTTTTAAAGGACAAAGCCGGGTGCATCTCATACATGCGCCAAGAAGACAACATATATAATAACAGAGTGTATAGAGATAAATGTCATAAAACATCAGAGTATTTATTACATAGCGGAAGACTTATTACAAAATAAAAGAATAAATATAAAACGAACTAAGGATCGTCGGCGCCAATGTCGACTGAGAAACGCCACCTAGATCAGATCGAACTCCTCAGTGTTAGGCGGCTCCTCTTCGACCACCTGCTCTTCTCCTGTGGGGGGGGGGGTGTGAGACAGCAAGAGTGAGCTCACATACGTTCATAGCTCAACAAGTCGTGGGGAATAATGTGGCATAAACTCACCAAAGGTGGGAGTTCATGTAGTGTAAGGCTAATCAATGGAATAAAGGCTGAGGCTGAGCATTGCTTTTATAAGTTGGTCAAAATTTTATTAGCAATTACTAAGTGTAAGTAAATACCAAACCTTAATCATAATAAAGAAAAGTAATAGTAAAATAATCCCAAATGCGATGCAAATGTCAAATTGAATTTAAGTTCCATAATTAATCATGTGAGTGTCCGAGCCGCTCTTGACCGTGAGCACGGCTAGTATACTAGTTTTACACTCTGCAGAGGTTGCGCATCTTTACCCACAAGTCGTGTATCCCATGTCGCCTGGGTTTGCAAGGCCCTTAGACACTACCGAGGTGAATGGCTAGGGATCCACTACGAGGCCTTTACAAAGTTCCACTAGCTTCCGAAAACCCGCTACAGTTTATAGGAAGATCCAGTACAGGGTTCCTGGCTGACAGCCATCGCAGCAAAATCAACCAGGGACCTCCCCGCACTGACCTCTCCCCTACTGCCCTTGCCCCTTTCGGGTAAGGTAGTCTTCCACTAGCTTTCCTAATTAGTCAGCCAAGGGCGTCCCATTATACCCTTGTGGTAGCACTGTTTTCCCGGGTGGTTCTCCATGTTCCCATTAACATAATGATCTTATCATGAACATAAAATAATGAACAGATAATAGAAAGTGTAGTCATGAGTCATAAATATCTTTATACCCAAATCCACATAAAGCAATAGCATGTACTACCCAAAAATTTAGTAGTAAAACCAGTGGTGAAACAAGGTATAAAGATAGTCAAAATCTAGGGTATCCTATTGGGTCCCATCAAAATTAACCTATGCAGATCATTATGAATAATAAGAACATGAATAGGTAAAAGAAGTGATCAAGGGCACAACTTGCCTTTAATGAGCTCCTGCTCAGCTATCTCTACTTGTTGAAGCTCAGGTTCCACAGTGGGTTGCTCGTCTACTCGCATCAACACAATACATACATAGTATAGCCAAAATCAACATCACACCAAACAGATGAATGAAATATACAGTAAAAATCTACACATTAAAATGAAACCATAGGAACTGGAATCACTAAATTTTGAGTTATAGAATTCAAGTTATGAATTTCCTAAGATTTAAGGTGATTATAATAGGATTAGATGATAAATTAATTTTCTAACAGAGTTCATGTCGAAACAGTGATTCTAAATGATAGAGAATATTATTACCAAATTTTAGGAATTGGAATGACTCAATTTGGAGCTAAAATGAATTTTCTATGAATTAACTAAGTTCTAGGAATTATTTTTGTATTAATAATACCTTTACTAATTCATTTATATGTTTTAAACGTGCTCTGGACTGGGCATCAATATCTGTGAAGCGCAGGGGCCTCGGGGATAAAATTCCAGAGACCCAGAGCACAGTGCCCGAGGACGGCGGGTTCATTCACTGAAACCCGAGGGGCTCTTAAGGAAATGTGCAGGGCCGAAGGGGTATGAAGCGGTCCTAGCCGTTCGATTCCCAACCGAGGGCCCAGATTAGATCTAATATATACCGAACCGGTAAGCGACACGAGCGCTCGGATCAACATCCAACGGCTCGAATTTAATGAAGCCGAGATCTCGCCGCGGCCCACGGATCTCAATCGCACGGCCCACATGAATCGACGTCATAATCAATCGTGAACCCTACGATCCAAATCTAATGGCCATGATCACCCTGAGTGAAACGGTACACAGATTCTAATCTCAACCGTTGGCCGCCAGATCAACGGCTGGCGATCTCTCCCCTACCCCGAGCACCCGAGACGGCGGCGCCGCCCCGCACTTACGGCGGAGGCCATGGCCGGCGGCCCAATTCCCGTGTTCCAGCCCCCCAAACCTAATTCCGAGCTGAGCTAGACGTAGAGGAGAGTAATACAGAGCGTAGGGAGTTGATTTTTACCTCGGATTTGGGGTAATGGCGGCACGACCCCGAGGTTGCGCGCCCGCGGGTCTCCGGTGAGGAATTCCGTGGCCTCTGTAGACACCCCTTCCTCACCGATGCCGCGGATATTTCCGCCACAACCAGATGAAGCCTCCGCACTCTCCAAGACCGACCGAGGTGGCGACGAAGAGCGGTCCGACGTCGAGCTCGCGGTGACCGAACACCCGTAAGCGACCCTCCTCACGATTCGCGTAGCGGAGCTGTGCCCTGGCCGTCACAGTGATGAAATAGGGCAGGGGAGGTGCGGCGCGTGGGTCCTTATGCCCCGGGGCGCGCGGAAGACTCCGTCCCCAACTCCCCGATCGATCCGCGCGAGTTCGTTGTAACGCCCGAACGCGAACTATGCGGTGAGGAAGACTCTGACCGCGTGGGTCCCGCCAATCAGTGGAACACGGCCGCGCGAGGTGGGGAGCAGGCAGTCCTGACGCGTCGGGCCCACCAACCAGTGAGATACCGCAGCGCGCGCGTGTGGGAGGTTAGATGGGCCGCGCGCTGTGAAAGCGGGAGTGGGCCAGAATGAAGAAGCCGGCCCAGGTAAGCTCTTATTCTTTTTCTTTTTCATTTTTCTTCCTATTTTCTTCATTTTCAAACCCAATTTGAATTAGTTCAAACTTTTGTGGATCTTCATTTATAAACTCTATTTTTGCAATTAACAATACTAAGCCTGAAGATATTTATTTATACATTTTATTTATATTTTCATATCTCTTCTCTTTTCCTTATTTTCAAAACCCTAATTTCAAATTTAGGGTTTAATCAAGCTTCAAAACCTTATTATTTTTATCCTCATGGTTTTATTTAATGCACAACACATAAAACTCCAACAAATGCATTTTTTCTTTATTTTAGAGTAATTGTTTTATTTAGTCACTCTCAATTACATAGGTGCTCTTTTTATGATGCAAATAAGACACACAAAATGAGGAGCTCTCTCTATTACTCTTGGTATACAACTTGAGTGTTACAAATCCTACCCCCCTTAAAATAATCTCGTCCTCGAGATTTAGGAAGAACTAGAGAAAAGGTGGGGAAAATCTATACGAAGCTCTTCTTCTCTTTCCCAAGTTGCTTCATCTTCACCGTGGTGACTCCATTGGACTTTGCACATCTTAATCACCTTATTTCTTGTAACTCGAGTCAAAGTGTCCAAAATCTTGATGGGATACTCAGCATAAGTTAGATCATCTTGAACACTAAGGTCTTCCATTGGTAGTTGCTCCTCAGGTACCCTGAGGCACTTTTTCAGCTGAGACACATGGAACACATTATGTACATCTGACAGATGATCGGGTAACTCCAGTTGATATGCAACTTCTCCCACTCGCTTTAAGATCAAGAAAGGTCCAATGAAGCGAGGGGACAACTTTCCTTTAACTTTAAATCTCCTCATACCCCGAAGTGGCGACACCTTCAAATAGACCTGATCACCCTCCTTAAACTCCAGTAGCCTTCTCCTATTATCAGCATAGCTCTTTTGCCTGGATTGTGCAATCCTCAAATTTTCTCTTATCATTCGAACTTGTTCTTCTGCCTCTTGAATAAGTTCAGGCCCAAAGAACTGTCTTTCACCAGTTTGATCCCAATACAGTGGTGTCCTGCATCTTCTGCCATATAGAGCCTCAAACGGTGACATCTTCAAACTGGCTTGGTAGCTATTATTATAAGAAAACTCAGCATATGGTAAGCTCTTCTCCCAACTGCCACCATGCTTGAGAGCACAAGCTCTTAACATATCCTCCAGCACTTGATTAGTCCTCTCTGTCTGTCCATCAGTCTGGGGATGGTAGGCTGAACTAAAATTCAACTTTGTATCCAAGCTCTCATGCAACTTCTTCCAAAACCAAGAAGTAAACTGTGATCCTCGATCAGACACGATCTTCTTAGGTACTCCATGTAAACAAACTATCCGAGTCATATACAATTCTGCTAGCTTGGCTCCCGTGTAATTAGTCCTCACCGGTATAAAATGAGCCACTTTTGTCAATCTGTCCACAATTACCCAAATAGAGTCATATCCTGCTGGAGTGCGGGGTAGTCCAACAATAAAATCCATACCAATTTCTTCCCATTTCCACTCAGGTATCTTCAATGGATGCAATAGTCCAGCGGGTCTTTGATGTTCGGCCTTGACTCTTTGACACACATCACACTTAGCCACATGAGCAGCCACATCTCTTTTCAGTCCATACCACCAATACTTTTGCTTCAAATCTTGATACATCTTAGTGCTCCCAGGGTGGATAGAATAAACTGAATCATGTGCCTCCTTCAATATGGTTTCCCGAAGACTATCGATATCGGGAACACAGATCCGATTCTTGAACCATATCGTGCCTTGCTCATCCTCTGTGAACTCTGGGCCTCTACCCTCTGTTATCAGATCCTTGATCTCCTGGATTTTGGCATCACCAACCTGACCTTTACGAATTTCTTGCTCCAAGGTAGGTTCCAATTCAATAGTAACTCCTTCCGTATGTGTAACAATTCCCAGGTTGAGCCTCTCAAAATCCTTTGCTAATTCATCAGGTAGCTGGACAACGAAAGCGGAGTGAACATGCTCCTTCCGACTCAAGGCATCTGCAACCAAATTTGCCCTGCCTGGGTGATAGTGAATCTCTAAATCATAATCCTTAATGAGCTCCAACCAACGGCGTTGCCTAAGGTTGAGATCCTTCTGAGTAAATATGTACTTCAAACTCTTATGGTCCGTGTATACTTGGCACTTAGTTCCCATAATGTAGTGTCTCCAAATCTTAAGTGCATGCACAACGGCAGCCAACTCTAAGTCATGGGTGGGGTAGTTCAATTCATGCTTCCTCAACTGACGAGATGCATAGGCAATCACATGACCATCTTGCATAAGCACACATCCAAGTCCTTGGCCACATGCATCACAGTAAATGTCAAATCCCTTCTGCAGATCTGGCATAATCAATACTGGTGGGGACATCAATCTCTCCTTCAATTGATCAAAGCTCTCTTGGCACTTCTCATCCCACTTGAATTCTCTTCCTTTCTCCAAAAGCGATGTCATGGGCTTAGCAATCTTAGAAAATCCTTCAATAAATCTCCGATAATATCCTGCGAGTCCCAAGAAACTCCGAATCTCCGTAACTGTAGTGGGCACTCTCCACTCCATAATCTCCTTTACTTTAGCAGGATCCACAGCTATTCCTCCATTAGAAATAATATGACCAAGGAATGGCACCTTGTCAATCCAAAACTCGCACTTGCTGAACTTAGCGTAGAGTTGATTATCTCGTAACTTCTGTAGCACCAACCTTAGATGTTGTTCATGATCACTTTCATTCTTAGAATAGATAAGAATATCGTCGATGAATACCACGACGAATCTGTCCAAATACTCCATAAACACCTTATTCATCAAATTCATGAAGTAAGCTGGTGCATTGGTTAGTCCAAATGACATAACAGTAAACTCATATAATCCGTATCGAGTCGAGAAAGCCGTCTTGGGGATATCCGATGGTCTAATCCTCATCTGATGGTAACCGGATCGGAGATCAATCTTCGAGAATACTCTAGCACCTCGCATCTGATCAAATAAATCCTCAATACGGGGCAACGGATACTTGTTCTTCACCGTAACATCATTAAGAGATCTATAATCCACGCACATCCGTTGCGATCCATCCTTCTTCTGCACAAATAATACCGGCGCTCCCCAAGGTGAGGAACTCGGGCGAATGTAACCGGCCTCTTGTAACTCCGTCAACTGCTTCTTCAGTTCCTTCAACTCCTCTACGGACATTCTATATGGCCGTTTAGAAATAGGGGCGGTTCCAGGTAGGAGATCAATAACAAACTCAACTTCTCTATCAGGTGGCATCCCTGGTAACTCCTCTGGAAAGACATCCGGAAAATCTCTAACCACCCGGATGTTATCACCAACAAACTCCTCAGGCATAAAGAACATTGCACGCATGGATGAGGAGGTCACTGCAATATTAACTTGAAATCTTTCTCCTTTAGTGGTAGTGAGCTCTATGGTACCTCTACCACATGCTATAACGGCCTTTGCCTTTCTTAGCCACGACATACCGAGGATCAGATCTATACTGCTTGACTCTAATATTATAGCAGTAGCTCCAAAATCTCTACCCATAATGGTTAATGTCAATCTACGTGTCATTTGATTCGCCTCAACAGGCCCTTTAGGTGTAATTACTATCAGGGGTTTTCTCATATTTAGCAGTGGTATTTCATTTGTGTTGGCATATCGAGCAGACATGAATGAATGTGTAGCACCAGAATCAAATAATATGGTTGCAGGAATTGTATTAACATAAAACATACCAATTACGAGGTCCCCACCATCAGGAGTATCATCAACGCTGACTTGATTCACCCTGGCTATAGAATATCCCTTGCTAGAGGTCTGTTGCTTGTTCTGAGCTGGAGTAGTAGCAATCCTCTGTGGGCAGACATTTGCATAATGACCAATCTTCCCACACTTGAAGCATTGAGTGCCCGGACTCTGTCCTGCAAACTTTGTCGGGGTGCCCGTGGGAGTAGCCTGTCGAGGAGGTGGAGTCCTCAGTGGTGATTGCTGAACTGGGCGTGGTCCTCCGGGTCGAGTCGGTGTACCCTGTGGTGAACTGTAGCGAGGACGAACACTGCTGCTACCCTGTCCCTGTGAGATAGCCTTCCTCTTCAAATCGCCCAGTTGAACACGCTTGTGTTCAATAGCAAGAGCCTTATCCAACAGTCTCTGAAATGATGGAAATGTGTGTGCCACTAGAGCATACTGCAGCGGTCCATTAAGTCCTTCAATAAAATGCTCCTGCTTCCTCTCATCCTCAGCAACTTCCTCTGGAGCATATCTCGACAGCTGAATAAATTTATCTCTGTACTCGCTGACTGACATACTTCCT
Organism: Zea mays; assembly: GCF_902167145.1. Lineage (NCBI taxonomy): Eukaryota > Viridiplantae > Streptophyta > Magnoliopsida > Poales > Poaceae > Zea > Zea mays. Next base: position 163,565,463 of record NC_050100.1, on the reverse strand, counting down.
TGCTTCAGCGACAGAAATTCCTTCTTCTTGATCTTTATCATCCCAGCTGGAATATGGTAGTTCCTGAACTGCGTACTGAACTCTGCCCAGGTAATAGTATCCGCAGCATCATGGGCAGCAGTATAAGAATCCCACCAGTCAGCAGCAGGACCAGTCAGACGTCCAGAAGCATATAAGACCTTCTCCCGATCAGTGCATTGTGCAATATTCAGCATCTTCTCAATTGACTTCAGCCAATCATCCGCGTCCAGTGGATCAGGTGAGCTAGCGAATGTAGGTGGCTTATGACTCATAAACTCCCGGTGCTTATCACGAGGTGGAACTGGTGGTGGTGGTGGAGGCAATGGCACTTGTTGCTGCTGTTGCTGTTGTTGCATTTGCTGTTGCAGCTGCTGCTGTTGCGCCCTCCTTTCTTGGCGTATCTCATCTCTCTCCTGGCGCAACTCCTGGCGTATGTCTTCTCTTTCCTGACGCATCTCTTGGCGTTCTTGCTGCATCTGGGCACGCATATCAGCCATAGTGTCCGCCATTTGCTGCATCACCGCCATCTGAGCAGCAACCAGCGGGTCAACTCCGCCTGGTGGAGGATTAGGAGGATTCATCCCTGCAGGCTGCGGCTGAGGTTGTCTATAAATTCTTCGAGTGTGTCGGTTAGGAGGCAAATCAATTCCACCACCCCTCCTGGTATTGACCATCTGAGTTAGATACATATGGTAAGAAAGAGCAGTAGACAAGGCAGTAGTTACAATCGTGTTACTTTGGGGGATTTATTAGCTAAGCAGATTAATATTTCACCTACTATAGCTAATTCAATACCTTATGTTGGTACATGCTAAGATGTCCATCTATAATAATTCAATCAATCAAAGAAGCAAATCAGACATTTAGCATCAGCACAATCAACCAACATTTTTTTTAAGAAAATAGTTTTAACTTTTGTTTCGGGTTCCCTAACTCTTAAGAATGTCATAGGGGTAGGGATTCCAAGGTTTGAAATCCATCTTGTCTCAGAGTAGAAAAGGTAAGAATGATCAGAGTAGAACAGTAGAAGGTGAGATAGGATCAAGATAAGGTAAGTATGGAATGAATCAGAGTAAGATAAGTAGATAAGGGTTTTGTCCATTTCTATCTAGGTTTCGTCCTACAGTCAACATTTCCTCTGATACCACTTCTGTCACACCCGGTTTTAAAGGACAAAGCCGGGTGCATCTCATACATGCGCCAAGAAGACAACATATATAATAACAGAGTGTATAGAGATAAATGTCATAAAACATCAGAGTATTTATTACATAGCGGAAGACTTATTACAAAATAAAAGAATAAATATAAAACGAACTAAGGATCGTCGGCGCCAATGTCGACTGAGAAACGCCACCTAGATCAGATCGAACTCCTCAGTGTTAGGCGGCTCCTCTTCGACCACCTGCTCTTCTCCTGTGGGGGGGGTGTGAGACAGCAAGAGTGAGCTCACATACGTTCATAGCTCAACAAGTCGTGGGGAATAATGTGGCATAAACTCACCAAAGGTGGGAGTTCATGTAGTGTAAGGCTAATCAATGGAATAAAGGCTGAGGCTGAGCATTGCTTTTATAAGTTGGTCAAAATTTTATTAGCAATTACTAAGTGTAAGTAAATACCAAACCTTAATCATAATAAAGAAAAGTAATAGTAAAATAATCCCAAATGCGATGCAAATGTCAAATTGAATTTAAGTTCCATAATTAATCATGTGAGTGTCCGAGCCGCTCTTGACCGTGAGCACGGCTAGTATACTAGTTTTACACTCTGCAGAGGTTGCGCATCTTTACCCACAAGTCGTGTATCCCATGTCGCCTGGGTTTGCAAGGCCCTTAGACACTACCGAGGTGAATGGCTAGGGATCCACTACGAGGCCTTTACAAAGTTCCACTAGCTTCCGAAAACCCGCTACAGTTTATAGGAAGATCCAGTACAGGGTTCCTGGCTGACAGCCATCGCAGCAAAATCAACCAGGGACCTCCCCGCACTGACCTCTCCCCTACTGCCCTTGCCCCTTTCGGGTAAGGTAGTCTTCCACTAGCTTTCCTAATTAGTCAGCCAAGGGCGTCCCATTATACCCTTGTGGTAGCACTGTTTTCCCGGGTGGTTCTCCATGTTCCCATTAACATAATGATCTTATCATGAACATAAAATAATGAACAGATAATAGAAAGTGTAGTCATGAGTCATAAATATCTTTATACCCAAATCCACATAAAGCAATAGCATGTACTACCCAAAAATTTAGTAGTAAAACCAGTGGTGAAACAAGGTATAAAGATAGTCAAAATCTAGGGTATCCTATTGGGTCCCATCAAAATTAACCTATGCAGATCATTATGAATAATAAGAACATGAATAGGTAAAAGAAGTGATCAAGGGCACAACTTGCCTTTAATGAGCTCCTGCTCAGCTATCTCTACTTGTTGAAGCTCAGGTTCCACAGTGGGTTGCTCGTCTACTCGCATCAACACAATACATACATAGTATAGCCAAAATCAACATCACACCAAACAGATGAATGAAATATACAGTAAAAATCTACACATTAAAATGAAACCATAGGAACTGGAATCACTAAATTTTGAGTTATAGAATTCAAGTTATGAATTTCCTAAGATTTAAGGTGATTATAATAGGATTAGATGATAAATTAATTTTCTAACAGAGTTCATGTCGAAACAGTGATTCTAAATGATAGAGAATATTATTACCAAATTTTAGGAATTGGAATGACTCAATTTGGAGCTAAAATGAATTTTCTATGAATTAACTAAGTTCTAGGAATTATTTTTGTATTAATAATACCTTTACTAATTCATTTATATGTTTTAAACGTGCTCTGGACTGGGCATCAATATCTGTGAAGCGCAGGGGCCTCGGGGATAAAATTCCAGAGACCCAGAGCACAGTGCCCGAGGACGGCGGGTTCATTCACTGAAACCCGAGGGGCTCTTAAGGAAATGTGCAGGGCCGAAGGGGTATGAAGCGGTCCTAGCCGTTCGATTCCCAACCGAGGGCCCAGATTAGATCTAATATATACCGAACCGGTAAGCGACACGAGCGCTCGGATCAACATCCAACGGCTCGAATTTAATGAAGCCGAGATCTCGCCGCGGCCCACGGATCTCAATCGCACGGCCCACATAAATCGACGTCATAATCAATCGTGAACCCTACGATCCAAATCTAATGGCCATGATCACCCTGAGTGAAACGGTACACAGATTCTAATCTCAACCGTTGGCCGCCAGATCAACGGCTGGCGATCTCTCCCCTACCCCGAGCACCCGAGACGGCGGCGCCGCCCCGCACTTACGGCGGAGGCCATGGCCGGCGGCCCAATTCCCGTGTTCCAACCCCCCAAACCTAATTCCGAGCTGAGCTAGACGTAGAGGAGAGTAATACAGAGCGTAGGGAGTTGATTTTTACCTCGGATTTGGGGTAATGGCGGCACGACCCCGAGGTTGCGCGCCCGCGGGTCTCCGGTGAGGAATTCCGTGGCCTCTGTAGACACCCCTTCCTCACCGATGCCGCGGATATTTCCGCCACAACCAGATGAAGCCTCCGCACTCTCCAAGACCGACCGAGGTGGCGACGAAGAGCGGTCCGACGTCGAGCTCGCGGTGACCGAACACCCGTAAGCGACCCTCCTCACGATTCGCGTAGCGGAGCTGTGCCCTGGCCGTCACAGTGATGAAATAGGGCAGGGGAGGTGCGGCGCGTGGGTCCTTATGCCCCGGGGCGCGCGGAAGACTCCGTCCCCAACTCCCCGATCGATCCGCGTGAGTTCGTTGTAACGCCCGAACGCGAACTATGCGGTGAGGAAGACTCTGACCGCGTGGGTCCCGCCAATCAGTGGAACACGGCCGCGCGAGGTGGGGAGCAGGCAGTCCTGACGCGTCGGGCCCACCAACCAGTGAGATACCGCAGCGCGCGCGTGTGGGAGGTTAGATGGGCCGCGCGCTGTGAAAGCGGGAGTGGGCCAGAATGAAGAAGCCGGCCCAGGTAAGCTCTTATTCTTTTTCTTTTTCATTTTTCTTCCTATTTTCTTCATTTTCAAACCCAATTTGAATTAGTTCAAACTTTTGTGGATCTTCATTTATAAACTCTATTTTTGCAATTAACAATACTAAGCCTGAAGATATTTATTTATACATTTTATTTATATTTTCATATCTCTTCTCTTTTCCTTATTTTCAAAACCCTAATTTCAAATTTAGGGTTTAATCAAGCTTCAAAACCTTATTATTTTTATCCTCATGGTTTTATTTAATGCACAACACATAAAACTCCAACAAATGCATTTTTTCTTTATTTTAGAGTAATTGTTTTATTTAGTCACTCTCAATTACATAGGTGCTCTTTTTATGATGCAAATAAGACACACAAAATGAGGAGCTCTCTCTATTACTCTTGGTATACAACTTGAGTGTTACAGGTGACAAACTGCCGAGCGTGCATAATCCACCCCCTCGTTACAATGATGGCGACAATGAATCTAACCTTAGCATATTTCGAGGCCAAACTCGAAAGCGCAAGTGGCTCGACCACCAAGACCCTGACACATGAAGAGTGGCGGCATATCATGCTGTATGTATTGACCAACCTTGAAGAGGTGACACCATACATGGAACAATTTCTTCATGAATTCTAGCATCGATCAAGGGACCCCACTCCACATGAATATGACACTCTTCTTAGAAAGGGTGCGAGAAATGGGTTGCTCGATTTCATTTCCTGGTTCAAACGTAAGGTACATGCTTAGTTTTTAAAAGAGATACGTCTTTGAACTCAATTTAGCGTCTTTTAACTTGTGAATACTTGTAGGGCCAAAGAGATCCGTCTATGAGTGCCGAGTTGAGACAAGTAGCCAACAGCTTTGCTTATAGGGTCAAGAAATATTCTGGGTATGACGTCAATGGATACCGTGTTCGCACAACAAACTACGACAAAAGTTGGCCCAATCAGAAAACAACGTGTTCTGGAGTCTTTACGCCCGGCCTTGACGATGTCGATTATTTTGGATGAATCGAAGAAATATATGAGTTCAATTTTTATGGTTCCAAACCTCTTACTCCAATGATATTCAAATGTCATTGGTTTGACCCTCAAGTGACGAGACGAACACATTCTAATCTTGGGATAGTCAAAATTCGACAAGATTCCACCTTACCAGGAGACGATGTCTATATCGTGGCCCAACAGGCCACACAAGTGTATTATCTCCCATATGCGTGCCAAACGAAAGAACATCTTAAGGGTTGGGATGTTGTGTATAAGGTATCACCGCACGGGAGGTTACCTCTTCCCAACGATGAAGATTACAACTTAGACCCGGACACATATGATGGAGAGTTCTTCCAAGAAGATGGGCTAGAAGGGCGATTTGAGATAGACTTAACCGAAGCTATCGGAATGGACGTAGATATTGAAATGGTTGTTGATGAGGAGGATGATGAGGTGTAAAATAATAATGACTTAGTAATCCTTGAAGGCAATGACATTAATGACGAGGTTGCGTCTTCCGATGTTGTTGAGATTGAAATGGTTGATAGTGATGATGAGAGTTATGATCCGGCTAACCCCGACACATATGAATATTATTTTTAATCGATGTAATGCTATATTACTTTTTATTTCGCACCTGTTTTTAAATACATCTTTTTATATGTGCTTATTTGTTTACTCTTAATTGCAGGTTTTTGGACAAATATGGTCGGCAGTAATTGGCTGAGGAGGAGGAGGGGGAGGAGGAGTAGGATGGCGGACGAGGCAGAGCAGGCGGCGCAGTAGGACGACCTTGTCCAGCAGCAGGCGGTGCCTCAGGACGACGACGACCAGTAGCAGGACGCCTCAGGTTCTCACGCCTTAGGTTCGAGGAGCATCTACTTGCGAGGTCCCGCGAGTCTCCCTCAGCGTCCCATACTTCGGGACAGGCGACCGCTGATTCGGCTGGATGGGGAGAGGTATGTAACTTTATATTCTTCATTCTTGTTCATATTATGTGTTCAAAATCATAATATAAACTAATACTTTTTATTTATCACTTGGACAGGTCTTGGACGGTTGTGGATTATGCTGGGGGTCATTGTCGCCTCCCCAATGACATCCTCGGCCTGCTGTGCAGGGAACACTTCCCTGGTGTCGGGGACCATAATTAGGGGTACCCCCAAGACTCCTAATCTCAGCTGGTAACCCCCATCAGCACAAAGCTGCAAAGGCCTGATGGGTGCGATTAAGGTCAAGGCTCAGTCCACCCAAGGGACACGATCTCGCCTCGCCCGAGCCCAGCCTCGGACAAAGGCAGCCGACCCCGGAGGATTCACGTCTCGCCCGAGGGCCCCCTCAAGCAACGGACACACCTTCGGCTCTCCCGAGGCCCAGTCTTCGCCGAGAAGCAACCTTGGCCAGATCGCCACACCGACCGACCGTATCGCAGGAGCATTTAATGCAAGGATGGCCTGACACCTTATCCTGACGCGCGCCCTTCAGTCGACAGAGCCGAAGTGATCGCAGTCACTTCGCCGCTCCACTGACCGGCCTGACAAGAAGACAGCGCCGCCTGCGTCGCTCCGACTGCTGTGCCACTCGACAGAGTGAGGCTGACAGCAGCCAAGTCCGGCCTCAGGCGCCATAGGAAGATCCGCCTCGCCCGACCCTAGGGCTCGGCCCCGGTCTCGGCCTCGGACGACGAACTCCGCTTCGCCCGACCCTAGGGCTCGGACTCGGCCTCGGCTCCGAAAGACGACGAATTCCGCCTCGCCCGACCCCAGGGCTCGGACTCGGCCTCGGCTCCGGAAGACGATGAACTCCGCCTCGCCCGACCCTAGGGCTCGGACTCAGCCTTGGCCTCAAACGATGGTCTCTACCTCGCCCGACCCTAGGGCTCGGACTCGGCCTCGGCTCCGGAAGACGACGAACTCCGCCTCGCCCGACCCCAGGGCTCGGACTCAGCCTTGGCCTCAGACGATGGTCTCCGCCTCGCCCGACCCCAGGGCTCGGACTCGACCTCGGCCCCGGAAGACGACGAACTCCGCCTCGCCCGACCCTAGGGCTCGGACGTAGCTTTGGCCTCAGACGATAATCTCCACCTTGCCCGACCCAGGGCTCGGACTCAACCTCGACCTTGGAAGACAGACTCGACCTCGACCTCGGAGGAGCCTCCGCCTCGCCCGACCCAGGGCTCGGGCCGACCACGTCACAGGGGGGGCCATCATTACCCTACCCCTAGCTAGCTCAGGCTACGGGGAACAAGACCGGCGTCCCATCTGGCTCGCCCCGGTAAACAAATAATGATGGCGCCCCGCGTGCTCCATGACGACGGCAGCTCTCAGCCCCTTACGGAAGCAAGGAGACGTCAGCAAGGACTCGACAGCCCCGACAGCTGTCCTTCCGCAAGGCTCCAGCGCTCCTCCGACGGCCACGACATCACATGAACAGGGTGCCAAAACCTCTCTGGCTGCCACGACGGCATGTACTTAGGGCACTAGCTCCTCTCTGCTAGACACGTTAGCACACTGCTACATCTCCTATTGTACACCTGGGCCCTCTCCTTGCGCCTATAAAAGGAAGGTCCAGGGCTCTCGTACGAGAAGGTTGGCCGTGCGGGAGAACGGGACGGCGCGCATAAGCCTCTCGCCCCCTCCCACGCGGACGCTTGTAACCCCCTACTGCAAGCGCACCCGACCTAGGCGCAGGACAACACGAAGGCCACGGGTTTCCCCTTTCACCTGCCTCCCTTTCCCCCCCCTTCGTGCTCCGTCTCGCGCCAACCCATCTGGGCTGGGACACGCGGCGACGATTTACTCGTCGGTCCAGGGACCCCCCGGGGTCGAAACACCGACAGTTGGCGCGCCAGGTAGGGGCCTGCTGCGTGTTGACGAACAGCTTCCCGTCAAGCTCCAGATGGGTAGTCTCCAGCAACCTTTCCGGCCCGGGACGGTGCTTCGTTTCGGGAATCTTGAGTTCATGTCCCTCGACGGCAGCTACTACATGATACTCCTTCCTCCGCCGCGCGACAGCCACAATGGCGGCCGACAACCCACCCGCCGGCGGCGGAATCAACGACGTCTTCCCCACGTGGCGGAAGAACAACATTCGAGTTTGTCCCGTCGCCTCCCCCGCCGACGGAGGAGGATGCGGGGCAACCATGTCCAAGCAGGAGGCAGCACCTCGTCGGCTGTCGAGCGAGTCGACGGCGCCAGCGCCCCAACGGGGGACACGTTGGGCGTCGACCTTGCGTCTGAGACGAAGACGAGCGCCGTTTCCCCGCAACACGCCAACTCTGAGCAAACGAACGACGCCAGCACGCTCGCAAGGGACTTGCTGGGCATCACCCTCGTACCTGAGACGACGGTGCAGTCTGCCCCTGACGTGACTTCGTCACCGCCCGTCGACCAAGAGGTACCGACTGATTCCCATCTCGTGCCTTTTGGATTCAGCCTCGACCCACCAAGCGACTTCGCTTCGGTGGAAGCCTTCATAGAGGCATGTCCAAACCCTCCGGGGTACGGTATGCGGTCACCCTGGGACCGGCTGACGGCCGTCTCGACCTACGGACCCTCGGGTTCCGAGGAAGATGACGAGCCCAACTTTTGTTGGGATTTCTCCAGACTCGGTAACCCCAGTGCCATGCGGGACTTCATGATCGCATGCGACTATTGCCTTTCCGATTGTTCCGACGGTAGCCACAGCTTCGGCGACAAGGACTGTGGCCCAAGTCGTGAATGTTTCCACGTCGATCTAGGGGGTCCCGGCGAGGGCAACCATCTTGGTATACCGGAAAACGGTGATCCCCCTAGGCCTGCGCCTCGCGTTGACATCCTTCGGGAGCTAGATGTGGTCCTAGTCCCTGCGGGGGGTCAGGACGCACAGCTCGAGCAAATTCGCGAGATGCAGGCCAGGCTCGATGAGGGAGCAGGAACACTTGAGCCGTTCCGGCGGAACATCGGGCAGGAATGGGCAGACCAAGCTCGGGCCGGAGAAGCGCGTCATCTACCCCAGGGCATCCAGCACCGCATTGCCGACGACGTCAGGGCAAGGCCGCCACCGGCTTCCAGTGGGGTCGGCCAGAACCTGGCAGCAGCAGCAATACTTCTCCCCGCGATGCCGGAGCCATCGACCACCGAAGGGCAGCGTATCTAGGGAGAGCTCAAGAATCTCCTGGAGGATGCCGCGGTCTGACGGGCCGAAAGCTCTGCCTCCCGAAGGCAGGGATACCCCTCGGAGCATCGTGCCGCGACTTCCCGATTCATGCGGGAAGCCTTGGTCCACACCGGGCGCACGCGCAACACAGCGCCTGCGGCCCCGGGTCGCCTCGGCAACGAGCACCACCACCACAACCATCGAGCCCACCTCGACGAGAAGGTGCGCCGAGGCTACCACCCCAGGCGTGGGGGACGCTACGACAGCGGGGAGGATCGGAGTCCCTCGCCTGAACCACCCGGTCCGCAGGCTTTCAGTCGGGCCATACGACGGGCGCCGTTCCCGACCCGGTTCCGAACCCCAACTACTATCACAAAGTACTCGGGGGAGACGAGGCCGGAACTATGGCTCGCGAACTACCGGCTGGCCTGCCAACTGGGTGGAACGGACGATGAAAACCTCATCATCCGCAACCTCCCCCTGTTCCTCTCCGACACCGCTCGAGCCTGGCTGGAGCATCTGCCTCCAGGGTAGATCTCCAACTGGGACGACCTGGTCCAAGCCTTCGCCGGCAACTTCCAGGGCACATACGTGCGCCCTGGAAACTGCTGGGATCTCCGAAGCTGCCGCCAGCAGCCGGGAGAGTCTCTCCAGGACTACATCCGGCGATTCTTGAAGCAGCGCACCGAGCTGCCCAATGTCACCGACTCGAATGTCATCGGCGCGTTCCTCGCCGGCACCACCTGCCGCGACCTGGTGAGCAAGCTGGGTCGCAAGACCCCCACCAGGGCGAGCAAGCTGATGGACATCGCCACCAAGTTCGCCTCTGGCCAGGAGGCGGTTGAGGCCATCTTCCGGAAGGACAAGCAGCCCCAGGGCCGCCAGCCGGAGGATGTCCCCGAGGCATCCACTCAGCGCGGCACCAAGAAGAAAGGCAAGAAGAAGTCGCAAGCGAAACGCGACGCCGCCGACGCGGATCTTGTCGCCGCCGCTGAGTACAAGAACCCTCGGAAACCTCCTGGAGGTGCCAGTCTCTTCGATAAGATGCTCAAGGAGCCGTGCCCCTATCATCAGGGGCCCGTCAAGCACACCCTCGAGGAGTGCGTCATGCTTCAGCGCCACTTTCACAAGGCCGGGCCACCTGCGGAAGGTGGCAGGGCCCACAACAACGACAAGAGGGAGGATCACAAGGTAGAGGAGTTCCCCGAGGTCCACGACTGCTTCATGATCTACGGTGGGCAAGTGGCGAACGCCTCGGCTCGGCACCGCAAGCAAGAGCGTAGGGAGGTCTGCTCGGTAAAGGTGGCGGCGCCAGTCTACCTAGACTGGTCCGACAAGCCCATCACCTTTGACCAGGGCGACCACCCCGACCGCATGCCGAGCCCGGGGAAGTATCCGCTCGTTGTCGACCCCGTCATCGGCAACGTCAGGCTCACCAAGGTCCTCATGGACGGAGGCAGCAACCTCAACATCATCTACGCCGAGACCCTCGGGCTCCTGCGGATCGATCTGTCCTCGGTCCGGGCGGACGCGGTGCCTTTTCACGGGATCATCCCCAGGAAACGTGTCCAGCCCCTCGGACAACTCGATCTACCCGTTTGCTTCGGGACTCCCTCCAACTTCAGAAGGGAAACCCTCACGTTCGAGGTGGTCGGGTTCCGAGGAACCTACCACGCAGTGCTAGGGAGGCCGTGCTACGCCAAGTTCATGGCCGTCCCCAACTACACCTACCTCAAGCTCAAGATGCCGGGCCCCAACGGGGTCATCATCGTCGGCCCCACGTATCGACACACGTACGAATGCGACGTGGAGTGCGTGGAGTACGCTGAGGCCCTCACCGAATCCGAGGCCCTCATCGCCGACCTGGAGAGCCTCTCCAAGGAGGCACCAGACGTGAAGCACCATGCCGGCAATTTCGAGCCAGCAGAGACAGTCAAATCCATCCCTCTCGACCCCAGCAACGATGCCTCCAAGCAGATCCGGATCGGCTCCGAGCTCGACCCCAAATAGGAAGCAGTGCTCGTCGACTTTCTCCGTGCAAACGCTGAAGTCTTCGCGTGGAGTCCCTTGGACATGCCCGGCATACCGAGGGAAGTCGCCGAGCACTCGCTGGACATCCGAGCTGGAGCCCGACCCATGAAGCAGGCTCTGCGCCAATTCTACGAAGAAAAGCGCAGAGCCATAGGCGAGGAGATCCACAAGCTGATGGCTGCAGGGTTCATCAAAGAGGTATTCCATCCTGAATGGCTTGCCAACCCTGTGCTTGTGAGAAAGAAAGGAGGGAAATGGCGGATGTGTGTAGACTACACTGGTCTAAACAAAGCATGTCCGAAGGTTCCTTATCCTCTGCCTCGCATCGATCAAATCGTGGATTCCACTGCTGGGTGCGAAACCCTGTCTTTCCTCGATGCCTACTCAGGGTATCACCAAATCAGGATGAAAGAGTCTGACCAGCTCGTGACTTCTTTCATCACACCTTTTGGCATGTACTGCTACGTTACTATGCCATTTGGTTTGAGGAATGCGGGTGCGACGTACCAAAGGTGCATGAACCACGTGTTCGGCGAACACATTGGTCGAACGGTCGAGGCTTACATCGATGACATCGTAGTCAAGACGAAGAAAGCCTCCGACCTCCTTTCCGACCTCGAAACGACATTCCGGTGTCTCAAGGCGAAAGGCGTAAAACTCAATCCCGAGAAGTGCGTCTTCGGAGTCCCCCGAGGCATGCTCTTGGGGTTCATCGTCTCCGAGCGGGGCATTGAGGACAACCCGGAGAAAATCGCGGCCATCACCAACATGGGGCCCATCAAAGACTTGAAAGGCGTACAGAGGGTCATGGGATGCCTTGCGGCCCTGAGCCGCTTCATCTCGCGCCTCGGTGAAAGAGGCCTACCTCTGTACCGCCTCTTAAGAAAGGCTGAGTGCTTCACTTGGACCCCTGAGGTCGAGGAAGCCCTCGGGAACCTGAAGGCGCTCCTCACGAACGCGCCCATCTTGGTGCCCCCGCTGCCGGAGAAGCCCTCTTGATCTACGTCGCCGCTACCACTCAGGTGGTCAGCGCCGCGATCGTGGTTGAGAGACGAGAAGATGGGCATACTTTGCCCGTCTAGAGGCCGGTCTACTTCATCAGTGAGGTACTGTCCGAGACCAAGATCCGCTACCCACAAATTCAGAAGCTGTTGTACGCGGTGATTCTGACGCGGCGGAAGTTGCGACACTACTTCGAGTCCCACCCGGTGACTGTGGTGTCATCCTTCTCCCTGGGGGAGATCATCCAGTGCCGAGAGGCCTCGGGTAGGATTGCAAAGTGGGCGGTGGAAATCATGGGCGAGACAATCTCGTTCGCCCCTCGGAAGGCCATCAAGTCCCAAGTCTTGGCGGACTTTGTGGCTGAATGGGTCGACACCCAGCTTCCAGTAGCTCCGATCCAACCGGAACTCTGGACCATGTTTTTCGACGGGTCGCTGATGAAAACAGGGGCAGGCGTGGGCCTGCTCTTCATCTCGCCCCTCGGGAAGCACCTCCGCTACGTGCTGCGCCTCCATTTCCCAGCGTCCAACAACGTGGCTGAGTACGAGGCTCTGGTCAACGGGTTGCACATCGCCATCGAGCTAGGGGTCCGACGCCTCGACGCTCGCGGCGACTCGCAGCTTGTCATTGACCAAGTCATGAAGAACTCCCACTGCCGAGACCCGAAGATGGAAGCCTACTGCGACGAGGTTCGGCGCCTGGAGGACAAGTTCTACGGGCTCGAGCTCAACCACATCGCCCGATGATACAACGAGACTACGGACGAGCTGGCTAAGATAGCCTCGGGGCGAACAACGGTTCCCCCGAACGTCTTCTCCCGAGACCTACATCAACCCTCAGTCAAGACCGACGACACGCTCGAGCCCGAGAAGGCCTCGGCCCAGCCCGAGGCGCCCTCGGATCAGCCCGAGGTGCCCTCGGCTCAGCCCGAGGCGCCCTCGGCCCCCAGGGTGAGGCACTGCGCGTCGAGGAAGAGCAGAGCGGGGTCACGCCTAATCGAAACTGGCAGACCCCGTACCTGCAATATCTCCACCGAGGAGAGCTGCCCCTCAATCGAGCCGAAGCTCGGCGACTGGCGCGGCACGCCAAGTCGTTCGTCTTGCTGAAGGACGAGAAGGAGCTCTACCACCGCAACCCCTCAGGCATCCTCCAGCGATGCATATCCATCACCGAAGGCCAGGAGCTCTTACAAGAAATACACTCGGGGGCTTGCGGTAATCACGAAGCGCCTCGAGCCCTTGTTGGAAACGCCTTCCGACAAGGTTTCTACTGGCCGATCGCGGTGGCCGACGCCACTAGAATTGTCCGCACCTGCCAAGGGTGTCAATTCTACGCAAGGCAGACCCACCTGCCCGCTCAAGCTCTGCAGACAATACCCATCACCTGGCCGTTTGTTGTGTGGGGGTCTGGACCTCGTCGGTCCCTTGCAGAAGGCACCCGGGGGCTACACGCACCTGCTGGTCGCCATCGACAAATTCTCCAAGTGGATCGAGGTCCGACCCCTAAACAGCATCAGGTCCAAACAGGCGGTGGCGTTCTTCACCAACATTGTCCATCGCTTTGGGGTCCTGAACTCCATCATCATCGACAACGGCACCCAGTTCACCGGTAGAAAGTTCCTGGACTTCTGCGAGGATCACCACATCCGGGTGGACTGGGCCACCGTGGCTCACCCCATGACGAATGGGCAAGTAGAGCGTGCCAACGACATGATTCTGCAAGGACTCAAGCCACGGATCTACAACGACCTCAACAAGTTCGGCAAGCGATGGATGAAGGAGCTCCCCTCGGTGGTCTGGAGTCTGAGGACAACGCCGAGCCGAGCCACGGGCTTCACACCGTTCTTTCTAGTCTATGGGGCCGAGGCCATCTTGCCCACAGACTTAGAATACGGTTCCCCGAGGGCGAGGGCCTACGACGACCAAAGTAATCGAACAAACCGAGAAGACTCACTGGACCAACTGGAAGAGGCTCGGGACATGTCCTTACTACACTCGGCGCGGTATCAGCAGTCCCTGCGACGCTACCACGCCCGAGGGGTTCGGTCCCGAGACCTCCAGGTGGGCGATTTGGTGCTTCGGCTGCGACAAGACGCCCAAGGGCGGCACAAGCTCACGCCTCCCTGGGAAGGGCCGTTCGTCATCGCCAAGGTTCTGAAGCCCGAGACATACAAGCTGGCCAACATTCAAGGCGAGGTCTACAACAACGCTTGGAACATCCGACAGCTACGTCGCTTCTACCCTTAAGATGCTTTCAAGTTGTTCGTACACCTCGTTCACATACAAAGTCTACCCATCAAGGAAGAGTCAGCCTTGCCTCGGCAAAGCCCGACCCTCCCTCGAGGGCTAGAAGGGGGGGGAACCCCCTCCGCGTCAAAATTTTCCTCGAAAAAGATCTTTTCTGCCAGAACGTCTTTCATGCTTTTCGACTACTTCAAAAGTGGGATCCTGAAAACGACGGAGTACACGTAAGCAGCCAAGGCTGACCGAGCCGAGGGACTCCTACACCTCCGGGATACGGATACCTCACTCATCACCTTCTGCGATAAGTAACTCACGCTCGGATAAGCGATTCTGCGGACTGAACAAGTCTTAACGCTCGAAAACTCTTCTGCCAAAACGATTTTTTCGTGCCTTCTAGACTATATCGATAACAGAATCCTACGGACGAGTAAGAGTACACGTAAGCGGCAAGGCCGACCGAGCCGAGGGACTCCTACGCCTCCGGGATACAGATACCTCACTCATCACCTTCCGTGGAAAGTAACTCTCGCTCGGACAAACAGTTCTGTTATCGACAAATAAGTCTGGATACTCGAAACAAGAGGAAAAGAAACGCAACTTTACAACGCGACGACAGTATGTTTGGGCCTCGACGGCCGCAGAAAACATACGCACACTACAAGATGAATCGATCCTGCAGGCTCGGTTGTCGACGGAGGGGGAGCAGCAGCACCCTCGGCGTCAAATCCACCTTCGGCAAAGTCCGACCGAGCCTCGGACGGCAACACGGTCGAAGGATCTCCGCTCCGAAGGACGACGTCAGCGCCACGCTCGGGCTATCGCCGCTAGGGTCTCCTTCAGGAATCCGGCCCGAGCAGATGGCTCGGCCGGCCGCCCCGAAGCCTCAGCCATCTGTCCTTCGAGGACACCAGCCCGGCTCGTGGCTTCGGCAACTCGACTTCGGCGTCGGTCCCGCCAGTGGATGGCCTGGCCAGGCTCCGACCGACGAAGTCTTCTTTTCGAGCCAACTCTGCCTCTGTCCATGCTAACACCGCTGCCTCCGGCTTCGGCTCATCGAAGAGCGACCGAGGGTTCCCTTAACTAAGCAAGAGAAGCCTCGGGCGGCAAGGCCGACCGAGTCGAGGGACTCCTACGCCTCCGGGATACGGATACCTCACTCGTCACCTTCGCACGAGGCAACTCACGCTTGGTGAAGCGGTCCAGCTAGCCGACAGGCGAGTTCTAGTGCTCGAAATGAGGAAAAAACACGGCTCCGTGCCAAAAATATATACATGTTCAGGCCCCGACAGCCACAATGAACAGACACCGACACTCAAGGTGCCATTACAAACGGAACTCCGGTTCCGCCCCCACGGGTATGAACAACCTCCACACCGGAGAGCCTGCGGGGCGACAAGCTCCGGGCGACTCGCCAGCAACCTCTGCCGCAGCAGCGATGGTCCCAGGACGGACGCTGCAGCTGGAAGGCCCTCGTTCGCGTCCCCACTCAAGGGACGCGAACCAGACATTAAAGCCAAAGAGCCGGAGGTCGGTCCGCGGGTAGCGCTGACGGGCTTGTCGGTGGAGAAGCTTTCTCCAGCTGCCACCACGTCAGCACCGACGGTGGCGTCCACCTGTCCACCAGCGCCGCACCAGCGAGCGCCGGCCGCCCCAAAGCGCACCGGCAGGTCCTCACTCCTGTCCTCGCCACGAAAGCGAGGACAGAGGACGGAATGTTGCATCCTAGCTGGGCAGCAACAGTTCGCCTTCCCCGGCATGGCTGGAGGACGCCTCCTCTGCAGAGCTGGAGGATGGTTTCCACCCCCAGAAGCTGGAAGAAGAGGTGGCCAGCCGACACGTGCGGGAGGTAGAGCTCCGGCTCACCTCGCTCTCCGCCCCAGCAAGGATGATGAAGATCCTTGAAGCTGAGGGCGGGGCAGAGGCCGCAGCCCGGCGTGCTTCTCCCCACCCTGGAACTGGTGGTCACCGTCTCGGGTGACCACCGGCGAGGGGATGCAGCCGGGCTGCCTGATGAAAATCCTTGAAGCCGAACGATGGCTGAAAGGTACCAACTTCCGCGAAGTTGCGTTCCTCCAACGACGACAAGGCGGAAGAACCGCGGGCGCTCCCCATCCGGGGGCTCGGAAGGTGGAAGGACGCGATGCATGAAGGGAGTGCGAAGACATGGTTGCCTTCCAAGGGGGGTCACCCTCCTTTTAAAGGCAACTCTCCCCACTTGCATCCTCAGCCGTCACGGGCTGAGTCTTCTCCAACACGCTCCAAGGTCCTCCCCCTACGACACGGGGGGTGGGTCCCACACGTCAGGCAAACTAGCCCAGGACAGAAGGAGCCAAAACCGTCGTGCACGGTGCGCGCAACTGCCCAGCAGTTACAAGCATTCCTCCACTATCGCCCGGACCGGCGGGTGAAAGGGCGGACCGCCATGCAGGCAGCATGCAACTGCACCAGGGGGGCGCACCCTTTCAACTTCGACGCATCCAGCATGGAGGCCCAGGCCCACACGTCATGTAACCGGCGCCCCGGTTACTACGTGCAAGAAACTGCACTGCCACTTGCGCCAGTACCGCGCCTCCTCGACTGCGGAACCAGTACCGCGACTCGAGGCGACCCTGCGCACGGCCCAACAGTGCCAACCGAGCACATCAGTCATGGGTCAGTCAGCCACGGGAGAAGGCACGACGGTCGATACGGCCAGAAATGGGCCGGCAGTAATGGCGGTGGCAGGCGAGCGGAAGCAGCGGTCAAGTCGTCAGCAAGCTCACGTCCCCTCCTGGGACAGAGAGAGAACCCTCTCCCACGGCGTGAAGACGACGCACCCGTGTTCTGTTTCCCAAACGGCTCACGCACGCGCAACGGCCGCCCCGCGAACCACTCGTCCCGTCGCATTAACTCTGCGGCAGGACAGGCGGCACCCTTGGCAGGCGAAGCAGGCGACGCTTCACCTCCGCCATAATGACCGCGTCAAAAAAGGTGTGCCACGTCGTTCGATTTCGTATCCTTTTCCACTTCCTCTTTCTCTCTCTTGCCACAGGGACCGGGAAAGGGGATACTCCGAAAGGGATCCTTCTCCGCGAAGGAAATGGGCCCCGAGCCCTCCTACTGATCAGAGGTTCGAAGGCTGGCCCCTCAGAAGGGTTCAACAGCCGCCTCAGAGCACTCGGGCTCCGTGCCCACTACTGGTCAGAGGTTCGAAGGCCGGCCCCTCGGAAGGGTTCAACGGCCGCCTCAGGCCACTCGGGCTCCGCGCCCACTACTGATCAGGGGTTCGTAGGCTGGCCCCCGAAGGGTTCGACAGCCGCCTCAGACGCAGAGCGAGGGATGACCCTGGGTACGTTCGATACATAACCAAGGGTCGGGCTATGCTCCCGAGGTACCCTAGGACATTTCCGAGACCAACGGGAACGATCTTGTAACGGAATCCCACCAGAGGGAGGCATCGAGCCCTCGGACCC
Organism: Zea mays; assembly: GCF_902167145.1. Lineage (NCBI taxonomy): Eukaryota > Viridiplantae > Streptophyta > Magnoliopsida > Poales > Poaceae > Zea > Zea mays. The sequence continues at coordinate 163,547,567 of NC_050100.1, read as the reverse complement.
CGTCAAAAGGGGACCGGGTCCGGCAAATCACCCGCAGGTACTTTTGGAGCGTGCCTCCGGGCCACTAGCCGACCCCTAACGAATGGGGCACGGGCGTCCACTCAGATTACCCGTTAGCAACTCACTGGAGACACCATGTTCGGCGCCCTCCGAGGGCAACATGGCGCTTCCCCCCTCCTCCTTGCGGAAAGGCGATGCAGGGGCGTATGAAAAAAGCCGAGTCTGTCCTTGACCGTCCTCTCGCTCTGTGCGGAGGCTCGGGGGCTGCTCTCGCGAACCTGGCTCCGGCCAAACCGTTGACAGCGTCAACATACCAGCCTAAGAACTTGGGACTCGACTGTGCACCCGGGCTACGGCCAGTTCGCATGAGGGAACAACCAGACCGGCCGAAGCATCTCGAAACGCACTAAGACCTCAAAGGAGTCAAACCACTCCTCCGAGGCCTCGGGGGCTACACCCGGCGGGTGCGCTCGCGCGCACCCACCGGAACGAAATGCAACCAAGAAAGGCCGGTCCCCTTGCAAAAAAGTGCGACAAAAGCCTCCAAGCGAGTATTAACACTCCCTTTGAGGCTCGGGGGCTACTGTCGGGGACCATAATTAGGGGTACCTCCAAGACTCCTAATCTCAGCTGGTAACCCCCATCAGCACAAAGCTGCAAAGGCCTGATGGGTGCGATTAAGGTCAAGGCTCAGTCCACCCAAGGGACACGATCTCGCCTCGCCCGAGCCCAGCCTCGAACAAAGGCAGCCGACCCCGAAGGATTCACGTCTCGCCCGAGGGCCCCCTCAAGCAACGGACACACTTCGGCTCGCCCGAGGCCCAGTCTTCGCCGAGAAGCAACCTTGGCCAGATCGCCATACCGACCGACCGTATCGCAGGAGCATTTAATGCAAGGATGGCCTGACACCTTATCCTGACGCATGCCCTTCAGTCGACAGAGCCGAAGTGACCGCAGTCACTTCGCTGCTCCACTGACCGGCCTGACAAGAAGACAGCGCCGCCTGCGTCGCTCCGACTGCTGTGCCACTCGACAGAGTGAGGCTGACAGCAGCCAAGTCCGGCCTCGGGTGCCATAGGAAGCTCCGCCTCGCCCGACCCTAGGGCTCGGCCCCCAACTCGGCCTCGGACGACGAACTCCATTTCGCCCGACCCCAGGGCTCGGACTCGGCCTCGGCTCCGGAAGACGACGAATTCCGCCTTGCCCAACCCCAGGGCTCGGACTCGGCCTCGACTCCGGAAGACGACGAACTCCGCCTCGCCCGACCCCAGGGCTCGGACTCAGCCTTGGCCTCAGACGATGGTCTCCGCCTCACCCGACCCCAGGGCTCGGACTCGGCCTCGGCCCCGGAAGACGACGAACTCTGCCTCGCCCGACCCCAGGGCTCGGACTCAGCCTTGGTCTCAGACGATGATCTCCACCTCGCCCGACCCGGGGTTCGGACTCAACCTCGACCTCGGAAGACAGACTCGACCTCGACCTCGGAGGAGCCTCCGCCTCACCCGACCCAGGGCTCGGACCGACCACGTCACAGGGGGGCCATCATTACCCTACCCCTAGCTAGCTCAGGCTACGGGGAACAAGACCGGCGTCCCATCTGGCTCGCCCCGGTAAACAAATAATGATGGCGCCCCGCGTGCTCCATGACGACGGCAGCTCTCAGCCCCTTACAAAAGCAAGGAGACGTCGGCAAGGACTCGACAGCCCCGACAACTGTCCTTTCGCAAGGCTCCAGCGCTCCTCCGACGGCCACTTCATCACATGAACAGGGTGCCAAAACCTCTCCGGCTGCCACGACGGCATGTACTTAGGGCACTAGCTCCTCTCTGCTAGACACGTTAGCACACTGCTACATCTCCTATTGTACACCTGGGCCCTCTCCTTGCGCCTATAAAAGGAAGGTCCAGAGCTCTCGTACGAGAAGGTTGGCCGCGCGGGAGAACGGGACAGCGCGCATAAGCCTCTCGCCCCCTCCCACGCGGACGCTTGTAACCCCCTACTGCAAGCGCACCCGACCTGGGCGCAGGACAACACGAAGGCCGCAGGTTTCCCCTTTCGTCTGCCTCCCTTTTCCCCCCTTTGTGCTCTGTCTCGCGTCGACCCATCTGGGCTGGGACACGTGGCGACGATTTACTCGTCGGTCCAGGGACCCCCCGGGGTCGAAATGCCGACACCTGGACTGGTGGAGTACGCCGGAGTGATGGGCCCAACCTACACCTTCGACCACTACGCCGTTGCCCCCGATGTAGTAGACCGGGACGACCGGCAATTCAATAACAAGGCAGAGCGGGTGAAGCAAGAGCTGTGGGTAAGTCTTAGTATAATGTAAAATATGTCGCATTCGTTGCAAATTCTTGAAATAATGTATGGATACATCGTTTTTGTATGCAGGATTTCTTCAGATGCGAGGCTGGATACGAGGCTAGGGCGGATGTGGTGGTCACCACGAGCTGTAAGAAGCTCGTCGTGGACATGCACTATGAGGCCCGAATACAGGCCATCGTCAGCTACCACGACTCCGTCCTTGGGGAGAGGGTGTCCAAGCAGCAAGCCCGAACCATGTCGTTGACCAGGGACTAGTACCTGCAGGTAAAGTCATGCATGTTTGGTACCAGTACTCCATGCATGAATTTTATTTTATCTTCTGATATGCACTTTACGTGTTTACTTTGTAGATGATTCCACATTGGTGCGTCGCACATCCTCTGTGCTAGGAGCAGATGGTGGATAGGTGGTGTTCGGTTCAGTGGGACGAGGCGCACAACGCTAGCTGGGAATGGCGTATGATGATGCAAGGTCCCTCCCACCACCAAGGCAGCCGGAGCCTGGGCCAATATGCAGAAGCATGGGTACGCCCTCTTTTTTATTTAGGTATATAGCACTAGATTTGATATTATTTCTAACTATCTCATTGGTTTTCTTGCAGTCGGCATCACATGGTGGCCGACCTTGCTCCACCTTCTCGGCCTATGCTATGACCCATAAGGGCAAGGCAACATCCGACGTCACCTACAACCTGGATGACGGGCCCGAGGCCTACACCAACCCCGCCGTCTGCAGCCGCCTTCATGACTACACCGCCATGGCACAAGAGGTCCATGGCCCAAACTATGATCCGAGCACCGAGCCGGTCGACCCCGATGTGCTCATGAGGGTCGGAGGAGGCAAGAGACATGGGTGGTACTGGATTGCCGACGGGGCAATCGACTCGTCCTCCACTCCCACTGTCTCAGGTGAGAGCAAGGAGCACGGGCTCGAGTCTAGCCATACGACCTCGGCACGATAGCTCACAGCATCGCATACAACAACTCAAGGTTAGTGCTTCTGTAACTCGTCCTTCCTTGAGTTATATACCTTCTCTTTGAGTTACTATAATGTTGGCTTGTAATTTTATAGACCCAACTAGAAGAAGAGAGGAGGGAACGTCAAGAGATGGAGGCGAGGATAATGGCGGAGTGGGAGGCGGAGCGGGAGGCTCGCCTAGCGGCTGATCAGAGGATGGCAGAGATGTTCTAGTACATGCAGAGCCTTGGCGCCGCACAGGGTTTCGCTCCGCCACCTCCATTGTTCCCTGCAGTTGACCCTGCTCAGTTCCATACTCCTGTGAGTATCAAAATTGTAGTTACATGTTGGTAATGCATCTGGTATAACACATGTAATCTCTTCTCTGTGCAGGGCCAATCTGGGGTGGCATCCAACAACCCTCATGAAGGGTTCAACCCAACACAGCACCAGTCAAACCGCCCACCTCCATGAGTGTTATGTTTTCAGTGTTTAGACTTCAAAACTTGTGTTGAATACTTACGTTTGTGTTGGATACTTATGTTAGAGCTTGAGACTTATGAGACTTATGTTTGTGTTGGATACTTGTGTTGAATACTTATGTTTGTGATGGATATTTATGTTTGTGTTGGATATTTATGTTTGTGATGATATCTGTGATGTATATATGTGATATATGTGATGTATATGTGGTATATTTTGTTTGTTTGGATGAAATATAATAAACAAATAAAAAGGTGTATACTGGTCACTCTGCCGAGTGTGACACTCGACAAAGAGGTGCTTTGCCGAGTGTCAGGGGCATAGCACTCGGCAAAGAACCAAGACCTAGGCACCGGTATATGTTCTTTGCCGAGTGTAGTGGCTCTGACACTCGGCAAAGAACCACGCTTTGCCGAGTGCAGTACCAGACACTCGGCAAAGTACCTGACAGGGGGACCCCTCTGGCGGATTCTTTGCCGAGTGCTATCAGGCAAACACTTGGCAAAGTGAACTCCTTTGCCGAGTGTCGCCCAGGACACTCGACAAAGTCTCCGCCTCCGTCACCCGTCGTCGTAACGGCTGCTTTTCTTTGCCGAGTGCTCTCTGGCACTCGGCAAACCACTTTGCCGAGTGCCCGAAAAAAGTACTCGACAAAGACGGCTTTGTCGATGCACTGTATGCCGAGCCCTCTTTACCGAGTGTGACACTCGGCAAAGCCTGCGATTCCGGTAGTGAACATCAACGTCTATAAGGGTCTTCTTTTCCCCAACGTTGGCCACAAGTGCCTCATGGCAAAGGACGGCAAAAGGAAGAAGGTAAAATCTAGAGCCTCTACTAAATATACAACATCTAGTGATGAGGGTAGCTCTAGTGAAGATGAGGATAACTTGCTTACCCTTTTTGCCAACCTTAACATGCAACAAAAAAAATTAAATGAATTGATAGGTGCTATTCATGAGAAGGATGAACTCTTGGATAACCATGAGGAATTCCTTATTATGGAAAATAAAAACCATGTTAAGGTGAAGAATGCTTATGCTCAGGAAGTAGAGAAAAATGAAAATTTGACTAAGGAGCTTAGCATTTGCCATGACACTATTTCCAACCTTAGAACTGAGAATGCTAATTTATTTACTAAGGTTGAGAAGTTAAATACTTGTGATGATTCAATTACCAATCTTAAAAATGATAATGCTAGTTTAATTGCTAAGATTGATAAATTGAAGGAATCAATTGCTAGCCTTAAAACTGAGAATGATAAGTTAATTTTTAAGGCTAAAGATTTAAATGTTTGCAACGTTTCTATTTCCAATCTTAGAAATGAGAATGCTATTTTACAAGCTAAGATTGATGAATTAAATACTTACAAACCCTCTACATCTACTGTTGAACATGTTTCTATTTGTACTAGATGTAGAGATATTAATGTTGATGCTATTCATGATCACCTTGCTTTAATTAAACAACAAAATGATCATATAGCTCAATTAACTGCTAAAATAAATGAGCATGAAATTGAGAATAAAAAATTTAAATTTGCTAGAAGCATGCTCTATAATGGGAGACGCCTTGGCATCAAGGATGTCATTGGTTTCCAACAGGGAAGCCAATGTCAAAATTAATGCCCCTAAGAAATTGTCTAGTTTTGTTAAGGGCAAGGCTCCCATGGCTCAAGATAACGAGGGTTACATTTTATATCCTGCTGGTTATCCTGAGCACAAGATTAGGATAATTCATGCTACGAAGTCTCATTCTGTTTCCCATCATGCTTTTATGTACAAGAATGAGGCATCTAGCTCTAGGCATTCTACCCATGTTAAAATGCCTAAAAAGAAAACTCCTACTGCATCAAATGAATCTAATATTTCATTTAAGACTTTTGATGCTTACTATGTGCTTACTAACAAATCAGACAAAGTAGTTGCTAAATATGTTGGGGGCAAACACAAGGGCTCCAAGACTTGTGTTTGGGTACCCAAGGTGCTTGTTTCTAATGTGAAAGGACCCAAGACCATTTGGGTACCTAAGAACAAGGCCTAAATTTGTTTTGCAGGTTTATGCATCCGGGGGCTCAAGTTGGATAATTGATAGCGGATGCGCAAACCACATGACAGGGGAGAAAAGGATGTTCTCCTCCTACGAGAAAAACGAAGATCCCAAATAGCTATCACATTCAGGGATGGAAATCAAGGTTTGGTCAAAGGACTTGGTAAAATTGCTATATCACCTGACCATTCCATTTCCAATGTTTTTCTTGTAGATTCTTTAGATTACAATTTGGGACTAACAAATGTTCATTTTGAGAAAGACAGGGTTTGTAGCGCATGTCAATCAGGAAAGCAAGTTGGAACCCACCATCCACACAAGAACATCATGACAACGGACATGCCACTAGAGTTACTCCACATGGATCTATTCGGCCCGATAGCTCATATAAGCATCGGCGGGAGTAAGTACTGTCTAATAATTGTGGATGGTTATTCTCGCTTCACTTCGGTATTCTTTTTACAGGAAAAATCACAAACCCAAGAGACCTTAAAGGGATTCTTGAGACGAGCTCAAAATGAGTTCGGATTGGGAATCAAAAAGATAAGAAGCGACAATGGGACGGAGTTCAAGAACTCACAAATCGAAGGCTTCCTTGAGGATGAGGGCATCAAGTGTTGGTGACTTGTTCTCAAGTGCTATGAGTTAAGAACAAGGCAACACAAAAAATGTTAAACGTAAATGCCCTTCGTCCTCCGAGACATTATTTCCCTTAGGACATAATGATCTTCAGACGAAGGTCATGAAGGACATACCTTCATCATTGCAATATACGATAATAAAAGGAGAATCATATGGAATGTAAGAGATAACATGAACAATTATGTAACATTATCAGCTCATTTCTATTTTATTATCATGGAAAAATAGAAACGATATCAAATTACAAATGTACCTTCGGCTTGATAGAAGGTAAAAGTACAAGTGTGATGCACGAGCAAATGCTAGTCAGCGTGAACAGTACGGGGGTACTGTTCACCTATTTATAGGCACGGGACGCAGCCCATGTGAAATTACATCCATGTCCTTTACATTTGCTAATAACTATAAGGTAATTCATCGAGGTCTAAATAGCCTTTTCCCCTTTAAGTCGGTTCCCTTTCCTGCTGTCATGCCGAAGCTCCCTTGCGCGTAGCTTCAGCGCTGCATCAATCTTTGTATTGTTTGTGCTTCTCACACTGTGATTCTGATCTGAGTTCGAAGGTACCTGTTCATATATTACAACTCCGGAAACATTGTTAAATCATGTTTTTGAGGACCTTCGGAAGACGAAGGCCCCCAACAGTAGCCCCTCGCAAGCTTAATTTGTTAGAATAACGAATTCAGATTACGATATGGACGAAGGCCCTAAGCCAAAGGCCCGAAAAACACCTTCCCTTTGCTAGAATAGCAACAGTCAATGACAGACGGGGCCCTCCAATCTGGAGCACACTGGGCGTATAAATAAGAACTCACCCCGAGCACATTTGGTACGTTACTTGCCGCCTGCTTTGTTTTGCTCAATTTTTTAGTTCTTGCTTACCAACACTTGCTTAGTTTCTTAGACTTCCTAAGCTTCGGTTTTAAGAACACATTTTCACCATTTCCGAGGAAAAGATGTCTCAAGACAAAAAAAGTTGCTGCTGAGACAAAGCTGAGCGAGGAGGAGAAGCTCCTTGAGGAGAAAACTGCTGGATTTATTGAGTCAATTGCAAAAACAAACACAGAGAAGATAACTAAAGAGATATTAGAAGGCTTGTCTGAAGATACTGATGATAGCGACATCTATGATGTGGAGAGTGGAGGCGAAGACTCTTAAGATCGTCCTTGGCGACCAAGTCATGCAGTCTTCGGGAAATCAACTATCAAACAGAGTCATCTTGATAATATGAGAGGAAGGTATTTTTGAGATATGTCTATTGTGAGGGCTGACATAGACAGAGCCATTCCTGCTCCCGAAGAAGACGAAGTTGTAATCTACCGAAGTTTCTTCAAAGCTGGACTTCGGTTCCCATTAAGCAGATTTGTGGTTGAAGTTTTAAAGATATATCAGATTTTCCTTCACCAGATCACTCCCGAAGCAATTATTAGAATGGGGATCTTCGTCTGGGCTATGAGGAGTCAAGGTCTAGAGCCAAGCGCAAGATGTTTTTGCAGTATGCATGAGCTTTCGTATGAGACGAAGCCTTGAGGTAAGGAACAATATCATAACAATTTTGGGTGCTACAGCTTTGTTGCTCGTTCTGGCGCAAGCTACCCAGTGCCAATGTTTTGGAAGAGGTGGCCTGGGGCCTGGATGGAAGAATGGTTTTACGTGAAAAATGATTTGAAGGCAAGAGAAGATATTAAAGAAATCATCATGCGCCCCATCTGGTCCCGCTTCGGCCTCCGAAAGCCAAAGGTAGAAATTGATGAGGCAGCCGAAGCATGCCGAAGGGCCTTCAGCACAATTTGCTCTTTTATTGGGACAAGAGACTTAGTTCAAGAACATGTATCCTACGGGATATGGCCATTGATAGACAGCTGGGAAATGCCAAAAGAGAGCATCACTAACCCTAGCGAAGGTGGTTTAGTTCGATTGAAATATACCTTCAGGTTTGGAGACCAGTTTATCGAACCAGATGATGACTGGCTGAAATGTGTTGAAAGTACTAGTGATGAACTACTTGGAGCATACTCCAAGTCTGAAGATAATGCACTATTGAAAGGGAATTAGGCTTACACCTATTTCCTAATTGATTTTGGTGGTTGAATTGCCCAACACAAATAATTGGACTAACTAGTTTGTTCTAGTCTATAAGTTATACAGGTGCCAAAGGTTCACACTAAGCCAATAAAAAGACCAAGAAAAGGGTTCAACAAAAAGAGCAAGGGATAACCGAAGTGTGCCCTGGTCTGGCGCACCGGACTGTCCGGTGTGCCACCGGACAGTGTCCGGTGCACCAGGGGATTCCACGCCAAACTTCGCACCTTCGAGAATTTTCAGAGGTGCTTCGCTATAATTCACCGGACTGTCAGGTGCACCACCGGACAGTGTCCGGTGCCCCAGAGGAGAGCAGCTCTGAACTCGCCAGCTTCGGATTTGTGCTCCGCTATAATTCACCGGACATGTCCGGTGCACACCGGACTGTCTGGTGAGCCAGCAGACCAATGACTACTTCGCGCCAACGGTCGACTGCAGGCACATTGAATGCGCGCCAGCGTGCGCAGAAGTCAGAGCACGCGCGGGTGGCGCACCGGACAGTCTACAAGACTTGTCCGGTGCACCACCGGACAGCCAGGCGGGCCCACAAGTCAGAGCTCCAACGGTCGGAACCCAATGGCCAGGTGACGTGGCTGGCGCACCGGACACTGTCCGATGGCGCACCGGACTGTCCGGTGCACCATGCGACAGCAGCCTCCACCAAACGGCTAGTTTGGTGGTTGGGGCTATAAATACCCCCAACCACCCCACATTCAAGTCATCCAAGTTTTCCCACTTCAACTACTTACAAGAGCTCTAGCATTCAATTCTAGATACACCCAAGTGATCAAATCCTCTCCCAATTCCACAAAAGCGTTAGTGTTAAGAGAGAGATTTGTTGTGTTCTTTTGAGCTCTTGCGCTTGGATTGCTTCTTCTTTCTCATTCTTTCTTGAGATCAAACTCATTTGTAATTGAGGCAAGAGACACCAATCGTGTGGTGGTCCTTGTGGGAACTTTGTGTTCCAAATTGATTGAGAAGAGAAGCTCACTCGGTCTAAGTGACCGTTTGAGAGAGGGAAAGGGTTGAAAGAGACCCGGTCTTTGTGACCACCTCAACGGGGAGTAGGTTTGCGAGAACCGAACCTCGGTAAAATAAATCCGCGTGTCACACTCCTTATTCGCTTACGATTTGTTTTGCGTCCTCTCTCTCGGACTCATTTCTATTTCTAACGCTAACCCGACTTGTAGTTGCGATTAACTTTGTAAATTTCAGTTTCGCCCTATTCACCCCCTCTAGGTGACTTTCAATTGGTATCAGAGCCCGGTGCTTCATTAGAGCCTAACCGCTCGAAGTGATGTCGGGAGATCACGCTAAGAAAGAGATGGAGACCGGCGACAAGCCCACTACAAGCCACGGGAAGGCTACATCGGAAGAGTCCAGCAACAAAGGGAAGGGGAAGGAGAAGAAAGCCTCTTCCCACAAGTCGCATCGGAGTGGCGACAAGAAAAAGAAGATGAGGAAGGTGGTCTACTACGAGACCGATACTTCATCACCTTCCACCTCCGGCTCCGACGCGCCTTCCATTACTTCTAAGCGCCATGAGCGCAAGAAGTTTAGTAATTTCCCCCTACGCTACCCTCACATTCCTAGACATACTCCATTACTTTCCGTTCCATTAGGCAAACCACCAACCTTTGACGATGAAGATTATGCTAGGTGGAGTGATTTGATGAAATTTCACCTAACCTCACTCCACAAAAGTATATGGAATGTTGTTGAGTTTGGAGCACAGGTACCATCCGTAGGGGATGAGGATTATGATGAGGACGAGGTAGCCCAAATCGAGAACTTCAACTCCCAAGCCACAACTATACTCCTCACCTCTCCAAGTCGAGAGGAGTATAACAAGGTGCAAGGATTAAAGAGCGCCAAGGAAGTTTGGGACGTGCTCAAGACCACACACGAGGGAGATGAGCTAACCAAGATCACCAAGCGGGAGACAATCGAGGGGGAGCTCGGTCGCTTCCGGCTCCGCAAAGGGGAAGAGCCACAAGACATGTACAACCGTCTCAAAACCTTGGTGAACCAAGTGCGCAACCTCGGGAGCAAAAAGTGGGATGACCACGAGATGGTTAAGGTTATTCTTAGATCACTTATTTTCCTTAACCCTACTCAAGTTCAATTAATTTGTGGTAATCCTAGATATACACTAATGACTCTCGAGGAAGTAATCGGGAATTTTGTAAGCTTTGAGTATATGATCAAGGGCTCCAAGAAAATCAATGAGCTAGATGATCCCTCCACATCCGAAGCACAACCGGTTGCATTCAAGGCAACGAAGGAGAAGAAGGAGGAGTCTACATCAAGTAGACAACCAATCGACGCCTCAAAGCTCGACAATGAGGAAATGGCGCTCGTCATTAAGAGCTTCCGCCAAATCCTCAAGCAAAGGAGGGGGAAAGATTACAAGCCCCGCTCCAAGAAGGTTTGCTACAAGTGTGGTAAGCCCGGTCACTTTATAGCAAAATGTCCTATTTTTAGTGACAGTGACAGGGGTGACGACAAGAAGGGGAGAAGAAAGGAGAAGAAGAAATACTACAAGAAGAAGGGCGGCGATGCCCATGTCTGTCGCGAGTGGGACTCCGATGAAAGCTCTAGCGACTCCTCCTCCGACGAGGACGCTGCCAACATCGCCGTCACCAAGGGACTTCTCTTCCCCAACGTCGGCCACAAGTGCCTCATGGCCAAGGACGGCAAAAAGAAGAAGGTTAAATCCAAATCCTCCACTAAATATGAGTCCTCTAGTGATGATAATGCTAGTGATGAGGAGGATAATTTGTGTACCCTTTTTGCCAACCTAAACATGCAACAAAAGGAAAAATTAAATGAATTGATTAGTGCTATCCATGAAAAGGATGATCTCTTGGACTCTCAAGAGGACTTCCTTATTAAAGAAAACAAAAAGCATGTTAAGGTAAAAAATGCTGATGCTCTAGAAGTAGAAAAGTGCGAAAAATTATCTAGTGAGCTAAGCACTTGCCATGAGACCATTGACAACCTTAGAAATGAAAATGCTAGTTTAAGTGCTAAGGTTGATTCAAATGTTTGTGATGTTTCAATTCCCAATCTTAGAAATGATAATGATGATTTGCTTGCTAAGATTGAAGAATTAAACATTTCTCTTGCTAGCCTTAGGATTGAGAATGAAAACTTACTTGCTAAGGCTAAAGAACTAGATGTTTGCAATGTTACAATTTCCGATCTTAGAGATAAAAATGATATATTGCGTGCTAAGATTGTTGAACTTAATTCTTGCAAACCCTCTACATCTACCACTGAGCATGTCACCATTTGCACTAGATGTAGAGATGTTGATGTTGATGCTATTCATGATCATATGGTATTAATTAAGCAACAAAATGATCATATAGCAAAATTAGATGCTAAAATTGCCGAGCATGAACTTGAAAAATGAAAAATTTAAATTTGCTCGTAGTATGCTTTATAGTGGGAGATGCCCTGGCATTAAGGATGGCATTGGCTTCCAAAAGGGGGACAATGTCAAACTTAATGCCCCACCTAAGAAATTGTCCAATTTTGTTAAGGGCAAGGCTCCCATGCCTCAGGATAACGAGGGTTACATTTTATACCCTGCCGGTTATCCCGAGAGCAAAATTAGGAGAATTTATTCTAGGAAGTCTCACTCTGGCCCTAACCATGCTTTTATGTATAAGGGTGAGACATCTAGCTCTAGGCAACCAACCCGTGCTAAGTTGCCTAAGAAGAAAACTCCTAGTGCATCAAATGACCATAGCATTTCATTTAAAACTTTTGATGCATCTTATGTGTTAACTAACAAATCCGGCAAGGTAGTTGCCAAATATGTTGGGGGCAAGCACAAGGGGTCAAAGACTTGTGTTTGGGTACCCAAAGTTCTTGTGTCTAATGCCAAAGGACCCAAAAACCATTTGGGTACCTAAAGTCAAGAACTAAACTTGTTTTGTAGGTTTATGCATCCGGGGGCTCAAGTTGGGTAATCGACAGCGGGTGCACAAACCACATGACAGGGGAGAAGAAGATGTTCTCCTCCTACGAGAAAAACCATGATCCCCAACGAGCTATCACATTCGGGGATGGAAATCAAGGTTTGGTCAAAGGATTGGGTAAAATTGCTATATCTCCTGACCATTCTATTTCCAATGTTTTTCTTGTAGATTCATTAGATTACAATTTGATTTTCGTTTCTCAATTATGCAAAATGGGCTATAACTGTCTATTTACTGATGTAGGTGTCACTGTCTTTAGAAGAAGTGATGATTCAGTAGCATTTAAGGGAGTGTTAGAGGGTCAGCTATACTTAGTAAATTTTGATGAAGCTGAACTCGACACTTGCTTAATTGCTAAGACCAACATGGGCTGGCTCTGGCACCGCCGACTAGCCCATGTTGGGATGAAGAATCTTCATAAGCTTCTAAAGGGAGAGCACATTTTAGGATTAACAAATGTTCATTTTGAGAAAGACAGGATTTGTAGCGCATGCCAAGCAGGGAAGCAAGTTGGTGCTCATCATCCACACAAGAACATCATGACGACTGACAGGCCACTAGAGCTCCTACACATAGACCTATTCGGCCCGATAGCTTACATAAGCATCGGCGGGAGTAAGTACTGTCTAGTTATTGTGGATGATTATTCTCGCTTCACTTGGGTATTCTTTTTGCAGGAAAAATCTCATACCCAAGAGACCCTAAAAGGATTCTTGAGACGTGCTCAAAATGAGTTCGGCTTAAGGATCAAGAAAATTAGAAGCGACAACGGGACAGAGTTCAAGAACTCACAAATCGAAGGCTTCCTTGAGGAGGAGGGCATCAAGCATGAGTTCTCTTCTCCCTACACCCCACAACAAAATGGTGTAGTGGAGAGGAAGAATAGAACTCTATTGGACATGGCAAGAACCATGCTTGATGAGTACAAGACTTCGGACCGGTTTTGGGCCGAGGCGGTCAACACCGCCTGCTACGCCATCAACCGGTTGTATCTACACCGAATCCTCAAGAAGACATCATACAAACTCCTAACCGGTAAAAAGCCCAATATTTCATATTTTAGAGTCTTTGGTAGCAAATACTTTATACTTGTTAAAAGAGGAAGAAAATCTAAATTTGCTCCTAAGATTGTAGAAGGCTTTTTACTAGGATATGATTCAAACAGAAGGGCATATAGAGTCTTTAACAAGTCCTCTGGACAAGTTGAAGTTTCTTGTGACATTGTGTTTGATGAGACTAACGGCTCTCAAGTAGAGCAAGTTGATCTTGATGAGATAGGTAATGAAGAGGCTCCATACATCGCGCTAAGGAACATGTCCATTAGGGATGTATGTCCTAAGGAATCCGAAGAGCCTCCAAATGCACAAGATCAACCATCCTCCTCCACGCAAGCATCTCCACCAACTCAAAATGAGGATGAGGCTCAAGTTGATGAAGGAGAAGATCAAAGAGATGAGCCACCTCAAGATGACGACAATGATCAAGGGGGAGATGCAAATGATCAAGACAAGGAGGATGAAGAACCAAGGCCGCCACACCCAAGAGTCCACCAAGCAATCCAACGAGATCACCCCATCGACACCATCCTCGGCGACATTCATAAGGGGGTAACCACTAGATCTCGTGTTGCACATTTTTGTGAGCATTACTCTTTTGTTTCCTCTATTGAGCCACACAGGGTAGAGGAAGCACTCCAAGATTCGAATTGGGTGGTGGCGATGCAAGAGGAGCTCAACAACTTCACTAGGAACGAGGTATGGCATTTAGTCCCACGTCCTAATCAAAATGTTGTAGGAACAAAATGGGTGTTCCGCAACAAGCAAGATGAGCATGGTGTGGTGACAAGGAACAAAGCTCGACTTGTGGCCAAGGGATACTCCCAAGTCGAAGGTTTGGATTTCGGTGAAACCTATGCACCCGTAGCTAGGCTTGAATCAATTCATATATTATTAGCCTATGCTACTTACCATGGCTTCAAGCTTTATCAAATGGACGTGAAGAGTGCCTTCCTCAATGGACCAATCAAAGAAGAGGTCTATGTTGAGCAACCTCCCGGCTTTGAAGATAGTGAGTACCCTAACCATGTTTATAAACACTCTAAGGCGCTTTATGGGCTCAAGCAAGCCCCAAGAGCATGGTATGAATGCCTAAGAGATTTTCTTATCACTAATGGCTTCAAAGTTGGAAAGGCTGATCCTACACTCTTTACCAAAACACTTGAAAATGATTTGTTTGTATGCCAAATTTACGTTGATGACATTATATTTGGGTCTACTAACGAATCTACATGTGAAGAGTTTAGTAGGATCATGACACAAAAATTCGAGATTTCTATGATGGGGGAGTTGAAGTACTTCTTGGGATTTCAAGTGAAACAACTTCAAGAGGGCACCTTCATTAGCCAAACAAAGTATACTCAAGATATTCTAAGCAAGTTTGGGATGGAGGATGCCAAACCCATCAAGACACCCATGGGAACCAATGGGCATCTCGACCTCGACACAAAAGGTAAATCCGTCGATCAAAAGGTATACCGGTCGATGATTGGGTCTTTACTCTATTTATGTGCATCACGACCAGATATTATGCTTTCCGTATGCATGTGTGCAAGATTCCAAGCCGACCCTAAGGAAGCTCACCTTACGACCGTAAAACGAATCTTGAGATATTTAGTTTATACTCCTAAGTTTGGGCTTTGGTATCCTAGGGGATCCACATTTGATTTAATTGGTTATTCGGATGCCAATTGGGCGGGGTGTAAAATTAATAAAAGAGCACATCGGGGACTTGCCAGTTCTTGGGAAGATCCTTGGTGTGTTGGGCTTCAAAGAAGCAAAATTCTGTAGCTCTTTCTACCGCCGAAGCCAAGTACATTGCCGCAGGCCATTGTTGCGTGCAACTACTTTGGACGAGGCAAACCCTTAGGGACTCGGTTACAAATTAACCAACGTTCCTCTTCTATGTGATAATGAGAGTGCAATCCGCATGGCGGATAATCCCGTTGAGCATAGCCGCACTAAACACATAGCCATTCGGTATCACTTCTTAAGGGATCACCAACAAAAGGGAGATATCGAGATTGCATATATTAACACTAAGGATCAATTAGCCGATATCTTTACCAAGCCACTAGAGGAACAAACCTTTAACAAACTTAGGCATGAACTAAATATTCTTGATTCTAGGAATTTCTTTTGATATCTTGCATGCATAGCTCATAAGTATACCTTTGATCATGTCTCTTCTATATATGCTATGACTAATGTGTTTTCAAGTCTATTTCAAACCAAGTCATAGGTGTATTGAAAGGAAATTGGAGTCTTCAGCGAAGACAAAGGCTTCCACTCCGTAACTCATCCTTCGCCGTCGCTCCGAGCATCTCTCCGGCTTTGGTATAATCTTCACTCATGTTTTAATTTGCCAAAGGGGAGAAAATAGTTAGAAAAGGGCTCTAATAATTTCGTTTTTGGCGATTTATGCCAAAGGGGGAGAGAGCATGAGCCCAAAGCAAAAGGACCGCACCACCACTTATTTTAAAAAGAATTTCTCAATTGGTATGATTTTCAAATTGGTATCTCCTTGTGTTTAAAAAGGGGAGAGAGTAGTATTTTCAAAATCAATATCTTAAAACCCTCTTGAACACTAAGAGGAGGAATTTATTAAGGGGGAGTTTTGTTTAGTCAAAGGAAAAGCATTTGAAACAGGGGGAGAAAATTTCAAATCTTAAAAATGCTTCGCAAAATCTTATTCATTTACCTTTGACTATGTGCAAAAGAACTTTGAAAAGGATTTACAAAAGAATTTGCAAAAACAAAACATGTGGTGCAAGCGTGGTCCAAAATGTTAAAAATAAAGAAACAATCCATGCGTATCTTATAAGTATTTATATTGGCTCAATTCCAAGTAACCTTTGCACTTACATTATGCAAACTAGTCCAATTATGCACTCCTATACTTGCTTTGGTTTGTGTTGGCATCAATCACCAAAAAGGGGGAGATTGAAAGGGAATTAGGCTTACACCTATTTCCTAATTGATTTTGGTGGTTGAATTGCCCAACACAAATAATTGGACTAACTAGTTTGTTCTAGTCTATAAGTTATACAGGTGCCAAAGGTTCACACTAAGCCAATAAAAAGACCAAGAAAAGGGTTCAACAAAAAGAGCAAGGGATAATCGAAGTGTGCCCTGGTCTGGCGCACCGGACTGTCCGGTGTGCCACCGGACAGTGTCCGGTGCACCAGGGGATTCCACGCCAAACTTCGCACCTTCGGGAATTTTCAGAGGTGCTTCGCTATAATTCACCGGACTGTCCGGTGCACCACCGGACAGTGTCCGGTGCCCCAGAGGAGAGCAACTCTAAACTCGCCATCTTCGGATTTGTGCTCCGCTATAATTCACCGGACATGTCCGGTGCACACCGGACTGTCTGGTGAGCCAGCGGAGCAACGACTACTTCGCGCCAACGGTCGACTACAGGCGCATTGAATGCGCGCCAGCGCGCGCAGAAGTCAGAGCACGCGTGGGTGGCGCACCGGACAGTCTACAGGACTTGTCCGGTGCACCACCGGACAGCCAGGCGGGCCCACAAGTCAGAGCTCCAACGGTCGGAACCCAACGGCCAGGTGACGTGGCTGGCGCACCGGACACTATCAGGTGGCGCACCGGACTGTCCAGTGCACCATGCGACAGCAGCCTCCACCAAACGGGTAGTTTGGTGGTTGGGGCTATAAATACCCCCAACCACTCCACATTCAAGTCATCCAAGTTTTCCCACTTCAACTACTTACAAGAGCTCTAGCATTCAATTCTAGACACACCCAAGTGATCAAATCCTCTCCCAATTCCACAAAAGCGTTAGTGTTAAGAGAGAGAGATTTGTTGTGTTCTTTTGAGCTCTTGCGCTTGGATTGCTTCTTCTTTCTCATTCTTTCTTGAGATCAAACTCATTTGTAATTGAGGCAAGAGACACCAATCGTGTGGTGGTCCTTGTGGGAACTTTGTGTTCCAAATTGATTGAGAAGAGAAGCTCACTCGGTCTAAGTGACCGTTTGAGAGAGGGAAAGGGTTGAAAGAGACCCGGTCTTTGTGACCACCTCAACAGGGAGTAGGTTTGCGAGAACCGAACCTCGGTAAAACAAATCCGCGTGTCACACTCCTTATTCGCTTACAATTTGTTTTGCGTCCTCTCTCTCGGACTCGTTTCTATTTCTAACGCTAACCCGTCTTGTAGTTGTGATTAACTTTGTAAATTTCAGTTTCGCCCTATTCACCCCCCTCTAGGCGACTTTCAACTATCTCTGGCCTTCGGGAGCCGAAAAAAGAAAAGACTAAATAGGGTTTTTAATGCAATTAGATTTGTGTACCCTGACTATCGCTACCCGCCGCGGGGTCAGAAAAGAAAGGGTGCAACTTCTGGAAAGGCTGCTGCTTCGGCTACTTCAAGCGAGCCTGCACCGAAGAGGAAAAAGTTGAAGGTCCTTACCCACCGACCGCGCTACATTGAACCGGCCATAGTGCCTGAATTTGGAGGTGAAACTTCTTCAGCTATTGAAGCAAGAGGACCTGCTCCTACGCAGAGGATTGAAGAGCCGGCTGCAATACCGAAGACTGACAAAATTGAGGAACCAAGAATCGTAGGGACGAAAACATTAGAAGTTCTAAGCCCTTCGGCAGAAGTGGCGGTGCCGAAGGCACAAAAAGGTCTAGCAGCGACCCCAAGAGAAAAAGGATGGCTAGTGTACTAGATGTGCTGGAGACGATAAAAGCTTCAAGCTCTACTCCAGGGAAAATTGCCAAGGCTTCGAAAGTGCAAATTGAAACCGAAACAAAACTGACCGAAGCCGAAGCTACAATGAGCCAGGCTAGCACCGAAGCTGGGCCTTCAGAGCCCGCCAAGGAGAAACCCTCGGAAATTGGAGAAAAGGCAGCGGAGGAAGAAGCTATAGAACAGATTTTGCCTGAAAAAGCTGCCGCTCCTACTCCCGAAGCGCCTTCCGTAGTCCTTGAATATATTATTCGACACGCTCTGGGAAAAAGATTATCTAAAGAAGAAATTTTTGAAGCTAAACACTATGCCCGAGAACTAAAGTACCCGAAAGGGGCCTTAGTGTTTAATGGCATAGATGAAGATGACTTCTTGTATTGCCTCCCAGACAACAAAGAATTATCTGTTTGCCGGGAAATGGCCAGAAGTATGGGGGTTCCCGAAGCTTGAAGCTGGCCTCTACGCCATGACGAAGGACGATCTTGCGGATAGCCTTGCATACAACAGTCTGAAGGTACGAAAATTGTGTATTTGGAAGTTTATGAATTTTGAATTAGTCTTTTGTTCTTATATTAATCCATTCATTCTTTTCGTATAGGGCTTAATACTTAGCAACGCCTTAAGGGCGCAAAAGAATGCTGAAGACGAGAGCTGCACTATTGCTCTCAACAACCTTCGAACAGATGTTATCAGGCTGAGAAACGAAGCTTTGGAAAAAGACAAAATCCTACTTACATTGGTGGACAAAGTAAAGGGAGATGAAGCTAACTTCAAGGCTCAATCTGAAATCCAAAGGAATGAGATTGAAAACCTTCAAAAGCAACTAACTGAAGCCAAATTAAAATGCGCTGTTGCCTAAGCTGAACGAGATGCCGTGATTACTGGAAAAATTATTATGAAAAAACAGTTGCAGAACTTCGCGCATCAAAAGGGAGATGTTTTGAAAAATCTGTGGAGTGCATAAAAAAGATAAAGACTAGCTTCGCCAACGTGGGCGCGTACTCGAGCGAAGACAACTTCATAAGAGGCGATCCTAAGGGCGTAATTGAGTCGATCAGCAGCGAAGCCAAAGCTTTTGAAGAAATTTTGAGCGACCGCGGGGACGTCTGCGTGTTTTCTGGTGCGAGAGGAGTTGCAACTATTTTGGAGAAGGCGGGGTGCGAACATGTTAATACTTTGGCCCAGGCCGAAGCTGCCTTCTCTATTGACGATACGAAGGACCTCTCGGCCGAAGCAAGCTCAATAGGTGGAAAATTTTTCATTGATATCTGGGAAATGGCGACCAAGGGATGGCCCATGAAATAATGAAAAGTGCGAAAAAGATATTCATGACACTCGAGAAGCAGCGAAAGCAGCTGAAAAAGCTGCGGAACTTGAAAGACAGATATGTATTACTTGATGTCTTTTAACTTTATTGTTATTTATTTTTGTGACTTCGAACTAACTCATGTCTTCTACCGCAGCTGAACTATCTCCTCCCCCAGAGCCATTCGACCCACTGGCCGACCCAGAGACAGAGAAAACAATAGAAATTATTAATATGGCTGAAGCTATCGTGGACGAAGTCGTTACCAAATTGCTGACCGAAGCTGCAGATAAAGTTTTGAAGGAAGAAGAGTAGCTGTTGTAAAAACATTTTTTAAGGTTTTAATGTAATATTTACTGAGCTAAGTCTGTAACACTTGATGTTTGTATCTTTGAATGTAATATGTAAATTGTTTGTAATTCAATTCTTTACGATGCATGAAACTTTACGTACATACCGTTTTTGAGCCTTCGGCGAAAAAACACCTTCCCTTCTAGAGTCAAAATTTGCTTGTATGAATATCTTAGCATGGATATTTTTAATCAAGTTTTTAAATTAAAAACTTCTAATGAGATTTAGCTAAAATTGCACGAGCTCCATGACGACACATCCAATGTCCGTGAGCAAAAACATCGCCTAGTCTTAAATGAGTATAATTCTTTTGCTATAGAGGATAATGAGCTTGTTAGAGATATGTATTCTCATTTGAATCTAATCATCAATGAGCTCAATTCTATTGGTATTAATAAGCTAGGTGATGTGGACATTGTGAGGAAGATTATATCCCTACTACCACAACAAAGATATGGGAGCATCATCACCATTCTTCACAACATGGAGGACTGAGCCAACTTCTTCAAGGCCATATGCTTTTGCATATGATGAAAAGAGTAAAGGAAAGAAGAAGCCTCCCGCTCCAAGTTCCTAAAGTGATGAAGAGGAAGAAGAAGAAAGTGATGATGATGAAGATAATCAACCATCAATATCATCATCCGAGAACGAAGAAACAATCCGACGCGTCAGAAAGGTAATGGGGATGATCTGCAAGATTAATCAAATGGGTGTGCCCTTGCAGGTCGAGGATCTTCTCGTTAACATTGACAGGAAAAAGCAAAGAAGAGAGGATGCTTCGCATGCGGTTAGAAGGGCTACTTCAGGGACAACTGTCCAAATATGGCCAAACCCACAAAGGGGAGGAGCAAAGGCAGGGCCCTTACAAGTGTTAAAACTTGGGATGATTCTTCAAGCGAAGATGAACCTCCAAGGATGTGCAACCACCGATCCTCATCACGCTCATCGCGGTCATCACGCAAGTGCCTTATGGCAAGAGGTAAAATGTGTATTCCATCCTCTAGTGATGATAACAGTAGTGATAATGAAGGTGAGGGAAAGCCCTCCGTAGATGAGCTTGCGGAAGCCGTAAATTTTTCCCAAGATGTATGCACTAAACAAAAGGCTCAACTTAAAACTTTAAAAAGTAAGTTGATTAGCTCTCAAAACGATTATAAATGTTTACTAGAAAAATTTGAAATATTTGCAAATTTGAATTGTGAACTATCAATTAAAATTGAGTAATTAGAGTCTAGTACTCCATCCTCAGCTACCGATGATGGCCTTATTAAAAAATAAAAAAATTAAGGCTAAGTTAGCTAGCGAGCCATTGAAAATTTGCTAGGGAAATTGGAAATTCTTAGCATACACAATAATGAGCTAACTACTAAGCTAGAAAACATCAGTAGCACCCAAGGAGTATCATTGGTTGAAATAGCTGAAATTATTAAGAAAGATGCTTCTACTTCTTGTTTTGATTTAATTGATGATTCTAACCCCTGCAATCAAGTTCTTGTTAACAATGTTGTTATAGAAACATGTTCGGACGAGATTGCAATGGATAATGAGGAATTAAAGCAAGAGGTGGCTCGCCTTGGAAAGGCCTTGTATGACAAGAAATGCAAAGCCAAACAAATACAACCTCCTCAGGATAACACCACTTCGGGAGTGAACAAGCCTGTAGAGGGAGAAATTGTGATTTGTAGGCTATGCCACAAGGAAGGTCACAAGTCTTATCAATGCAAGGTGAACACCGGGGATAAGCAAAAGCAAAAGATCAAGCAAAAGCCAACAAGCAAAATCTCCAACACCTATGTCAACAAGATGGACAAAAAGGCTGCTACACCATATTTAATCAAGAAGAAAAAGAATGGAAATGTGATAGCAATCAAGGCCAACGAGCAAGCTAACAAAGGAAACGGACCAAACGCATCTGGGTGCCAAAGGAGATTATCTCAACCATGAAAAGCACCAAGAAGGTTTGGATCCCAAGAGGGAAGTGAAAAGTCCAAAGGACTTCGGGAAATTTGGAGACTTGGCAAAATTAGGATGTATATCATGGGATGCATCATAATGGATCAAGTCTATTGCCAAGTGGGTTAGTGAAAACTTTGGACCCAAATTTCCCACCCATGACTAAGGTAACTAGATTTATTGTATTTCTTGTGTTAAGATATTAGTATCTATTCTTATGTATCTAGTTTTACCATTCATGCCTAGTTTTTACATGTGGTATTTACTTTGGTTAAAATTGCATGCATACTAGGTCAATCATATGGTAGGAATGCTCACTCTCAATTCATACTCTTGAGCAAACCTACATAGTTTAAAATGTTTAGTAAAGCGCGACACAGCTTATTTAGCATTCCTAAGAAAATGTCACTTGAAAGTCGCCTAGAGGGGGGTGGATAGGCGGAATCTGAAATTTACAAATTTAAGCACACACTACAAGCCGGGGTTAGCGTTAGAATTAAATCCGAGTCCGAAAGAGAGGGAAAACAAATCAACCAAGAAATGAAGCGAATGAACATGGTGATTTGTTTTACCGAGGTTCGGTTCCAAAGAACCTAGTCCCTGTTGAGGTGGTCACAAAGACCGGGTCTCTTTCAACCCTTTCCCTCTCTCAAACGGTCACTTAGACCGAGTGAGCTTTCTCCTTAATCAACGGGTCACTTAGACCCTGCAAGGACCACCACACACTTGATGTCTCTTGCTTTGATTACAAGTCACTTGAGAATAAGAATGGGAAAAGAAGAAAGCACGATTGCAAAAGCCTAGCAACAAGAGCGACAAATATCACACGGATCACTCTCTCTCTCTCAAGTCGCTAATCACTAATGATCACTTGTCTCAATTGTGGAACTTGGAGAGATTGGAAGCTTTGATTGTGTCTTGGAATGGATTGCTAGCTCTTGTATTGAATGTGAAAGATTGGAGTGCTTGGGTGAAGTGAATGGAGGTGGTTGGGGTTGTATTTATAGCCCCCAACCACTTCCTAGCCGTTGCTCCCTTTCTGCCAACCGCGGACGGTCCGCGCCCCTGGTCCGGACGGTCCGCCCCTGCACATCAATGGCTGAAATCGCAACGGTCAGCAGTAACGTCTATATCAACGGCTATATAGAATTTAATGCATCGTCAGATGTCAGATAAAGGCAATCGCGGACGGTCCGGTCGTGCACCCCGGACGGTCCGCGAGGACGCTATAATTCATTTTACCGAACCCGTCATCTTCGAGTTTTTTGGTTCTACACCGACCAAACGGTCCGCACTTGGTCTCGGACGGTGCTTGCTTTTCCATCGGATGGTCCGTAGTGTAGACTCGCGTTTATGCAGTGTTCCCGTCCAAGGGTCACCTTGGTGTCGCGGACGGTCCGCCGCAAGGGCCCGAACGGTCTGCGCTTAGTCTATTTTTCCAAAAAGCTTCTCCTGTCCGGAATAATCTACGGTATTTCGGATAATCGATTTAGAATAGTTATAGATGAACTTATGCACCTATGAAATGATCAACTAGTCAAACTGGTTAGTCCACAAGGTTTGTGATGGTCGTCAAACACCAAAATCGATTATAGGAAATATTGAGACTATTTGCCTTTCAACAGTAATGCTTCAAAGTTTATATCCTACTAGTGGTATTATCCAAATGGTGTCATTTTGACTTGTATGTGCCAATGCTCAGATTATAGACAATTTGCCCGTCTTGATTTCAAACCAAAGTGCAAGTCTCCTACAAGCATTCAAAACTTGTATGCACACTTCCAGGGGGGAGGTTACTCTATAATCTAAGGCTTTGAGACGAATACCTGTTTTCAAGTTTATTATGTCTAGTAGTCTCATTGAAGAAAAATGGAGTCCTTGGAGAAAGACAATAAGCTTCCACTGCAAATCTACAAATAGTTTTATGTCTCACATGACTACAAGTGGTATCATTTACATGTCTTCTCCAGTTTTTATTAGACTATATTTCATATCTTACGCTTCCCATGTTGCTAAATGCATATGTTGTCAAAATATATTTGTTACCTATGCATAAGGGAAGTCAATCTAATCAAATCATGTCTTACCTCTATTTCTCGCATGCTTTTTACTAAGTACAAGATCCCTGACAGGGGGAGTATTTCTTCGTCTATGACAAAGAGGGAGAATATTCTTTCAAAGGGAGAACACTCGTTTAGGGGAGTAATCTTTTAATGCTTCAATTTACAAATCTTTTAAGAGGGCAAGTCTTATGGTGCTTCCTATATGCTTTTAAAGTTTTCCTTTTCGGTGGTTGATGCCAAAGGGGGAGTAGTTTAAGGGACCAAAGCAATGAAAATTATATCAAACACCAAACACCACCAAATTAAATTTTTTGATCTTGCAAGTGGTTTTGGTTCTTTGGTCTAAAATAGGAAGTAAGTGAATTATGGAATTAGGGGGGAGGCTTAAGTCCATAATCTCGCTTTGAGGGGACACTCATGCATCCTAGCAATAGATTACATATTTTCATTCAAATGTTTGTTATATTCGCTTGCTTTGGTTGTCTTGTCGTCAATCACCAAAGGGGGAGATTGTAAGGAAAATGGACCCCAGGTCGTTTGGCTCAAAAGGTTTTAGTGTTTGATGATCAACATAACTTGTGGACTAATGCGTTTGCTAGTGTTTGTATTTATAGCTCATAGGATGCGAAAGAGGATTGGACTAAGGCAACTGAGGATGCAACACCTCAAAAGAAGACATAAAAAGAAGCGTAAAAGTCCAAGACTCAAGAACAAAAGATGCCCAAAGAATCAATGAAGAAATCCATGAAGAGGGCAGTCAACCAGCACACTGGTGGTGCACCGAAGAGTGAACAGTACCTGCCCGGTGTGCACCGGACAGTCTGCGCAGAGAGGCTCACAATGGGGCGCTCTTGGGCTGTAGCACCAGACTGTCTGGTGTGCACCGGATAGTCCGGGTAAAAGTCGGATCCAGCGGTCGACTGCTACAGACCCCAACGGTCGACTGACTTGGAAGTGCATTGGACCGTGAACAATGTTTGTCCAGTGTGCACGTTGATAGAAAGCTGATGCTTCTATCCAACGACTATAATTGTGGGGGGAGGCTATAGGTGTACATTTGTGCTGTGCCTAATAGGCCGGCCCAAAGCACACAATTTTTGGCACGGCCCAAGTCTGGCACGGCCCAATCTAATTGTGGGCCTGGGCCGGCACGGCCCAATATGTGGGCCGTGCCTGGGCCTCAAGTCAAGCCCATGGGCCGGCCTGGCACAGCCCATTTAACTAAGGCCCATCGAGGCCCACTAAATATAGACTCAGTATTTAACTAAGGCCCGTCAAAGCCCACATGACTAGCACATCTTGGAGAATCTAGAGCTTCAATAAGTCCTCGAGAACCAATACCTAGACGTGGATAGTGAATAGTGATGATGATCATTGTATATGTATTCTGTATGGTTGTATAGTACTCAATTAAATACTGAACATAGAACTGAATATTATTTCTGAGCTAGTTGTAATATTTTTTCTTTCTGACCAAAGGTTTTTAATGTGCATCCACAAAACATCTTAGTTTTATTTTGGTCATATATATATTTTATACTTTTTGTTTATGTATTACTGTTGTATGTATATGGGCCGGTCTGGCACATTAAGGCATTTTGGGCTATTTGGGTCGGCCTGGCACACATAACTAATTGTGGGCCGTGCCGTGGGCCGATGACTGGGCACACGTGCTGGCACGGCACGGCCCATAATTAGATATGTGCTTTTGTGGGCCGTGCCTTTGTGGGCCGTGCTTTTGTGGGCCTGTGCCGTGCCGGGCCAGACCGGCCCACATGTACATGTATAGGGGAGGCTATAAATATCCCCAACCGACCATTTCAAGGTGTGGGAGCCCAAGCAACATACCAAGACATATTGTAGACATTTCCAGGTGCTTAAACACCCAAGTGCTTAATACAATCACTCAGTGATTATCATAGGTGTTTTGCGAAGTGCTTAGGTTAGTTAGACTGCATTAGCTCTTGCTCTAAGTGAATCCTAGTTAGTTGAGTGAGTTTAAAAAAACCACACAACCCCTTGGCTCTTGCGTGAGCCGTTGTAATTGTACCGAGTGGGACGAGAGTCTTGCGAGACTGTGACAACCGTGTTTGTGTCACGACCGCCACCATGTACTGGAGGGAATGAGGCCCCCGACGTTTCAGCCAGAAGCTCGATAGTGGAGATGGCAGGGAGCGTTCGAGAGGAGCCAGAAGCGGAGCACCACTTGCGTGTGGAGAAGGTCTGTGGCTCTCTATGGAGTTAGTTGACCATGGTGTTTGGCCCTCGCGTGGGCTACCCTTTGTGTAGGGGCACCAACGAGTATTAGTTGGAACCTTGCGTGGTTCCAGATACCTTGGTAAAAATACCGGCGTCATTCACGAGAGTTTGCATCTCTACCTTGCTCTTTACCTTCCGCATTTACAATAAGTATTTAAGTTTAAATCTTGTCTTTTTGGTAGATTGTTTAGATTGAAACTTAGCCTTTGCGGTAGAGATAGCAACACTTAGACAAAACATAGTTTGTACATTATAGTTTGATTGTTTGCATAGGTTTTGCTCTGGGATTTTATTTGTGGCCTAGTTTAGAAAGAGTTTTTGAAGTCCTAATTCACCGTCCACTTAGGCGTCACTGTTTCCTACAAAAACGTAGGGTGAATACCACCCTGTACTGCTTGGATAAAATGATCCCAATTATTTAGACCACCCTGTAGTCGCTGAACTTCGACCCATCGACCAACATTCCCCTTCATGTGCATGGTTGCCAATGTGATCCACAAATACTCAGGGACATTGTAAAAACGGAAGAAATTTTCACATTTGTTGGAGACTTGTTCTCAAATGCTAAGAGTTAAGAACAAGGCAACATAAAAAGTGTTAAATTTTAAAGTCCTTCGTCCTTCGAGACATTATTTCCCTTCGGATATAATGAATTCCAGACGAAGGTTGCGAAGGAAAAAACCTTCGTAAGCACAATAAATGTTGAGGAAGAATTCATATGTAAGATACGAAAAATAACATAAACAATTAAACATTATTATTAACTTATTTTTATTTGCATTACCATATCAACAATAACAAATTATAAATGTACCTTCGGTTCGAAGGAAAGCAAAGGGTACAAGCGTGATGCAAAAAGCGAATGCCAAGTCAGCGTGAACAGTACGGGAGTACTGTTCATCTATTTATAGGCAAGGGACACAGCCCATGTAAAATTACATTCATGCCCTTTACATTTGCTAATAACTCTATAGTAATTCTTCGAGGTCTAATTTGCCTTTTCATCTTTAAGTCGGTTCCCCTTTTCTGCTGCCATGCCGAAGCTTTCCTGCGCACAGCTTTGTGATTACCTTGTCCTTCGTCATAATCACCTTTCGTCTCGCTCAGGCTTCGTCCTGACCATGCTCTATATGCTCATGATCCGAATCCGAAGATACCTGTTCACATATTTTACTTGGAAAACATTGTCAAATTATGTTTTTGAGGACCTTCGGAAGCCGAAGGCCCCCAACAGTAGCCCCTCGCAATATTAATTTGTTAGAGTGATAAATTCAGATTGCGACATGGACGAAGGTCTTAAGCCGAAGGTCCGAAAAAACACCTTCCCTTTGCTAGAATAGCAACAATCATTGACAAGCGGGACCCTCCAGTTTTCAACGCACTAGGCGTATAAATAAGAGCTCACCATGGGTTCATTTGGCACGCTTTCTTGCCATCTGCTCTTGCTCACCCAACTTTTAGCTCTTGCACACCAACACTTGCTTGGCTTTTTTTAAATTTTTTAAGCTTCGGTTTCGAGAGCACTTTCTCAGCATTTTCGAAGATGTCTGAAGATAAGAAAGTTGTCGCTGAAACGAAGCTGAGCCTTTATGAGGAGATGAATCTCGGCTTTCTTGAATCAATAGCAAAGACAAATACAAAGAAGATTACTAGGGAGATTTTAGAGGGTTTGTCTGAAGACACTGGTGACAGTGACAACTATGATGTGGAAAGTGGTGGTGAAGATTCTGAAGATCGACCTTGGCGACCAAGCCATGCAGTTTTTGGAAAATCAAGCATTAAACAAAGCCATCTTGTCAATATGAAGGGTAGATATTTTCGGGATTTATCTATTGTGAGGGCTGACGAAGGAGAGAAAACTTGTTCGACTCCCGAGGAGAATGAAGTCGAGATATTCCGAAGCTTCTTTAAGGCTGGACATCGGTTTCCTTTGAGCAGCTTCGTGGTAGAAGTTTTGAAGATATTTGAAATCTGCCTCCATCAAATTACTCCCGAAGCAATCATAAGGATGGGAATCTTCGTATGGGCCGTAAAGAGCCAAGGTTTGGAGTCAAATGCAAAAAGTTTATGTAGTATGCATGAGTTATTGTATGAGACGAAACCATGGGGTAAAGAGCAATATCACAACAATTTTGGCTGTTATAGCTTCGGTGCCCGCTCTGGGTCAAGCTGTCCCGTGCCAACTTTTCGGAAGAGATGGCCTGGGGATTGGATGAAGGAATGGTTCTATGTGAAGAACGACTTGAAGACACGAGAAGATATTAAAGATATCATCATGCACCCCATCTGGCAACGCTTCGGCCTTCGGAAACCGAAGGTGGACATTGACGAAGCAGCCGAAGAATGCCGGAGAGCCTTCGATGTAGTTTGTTCTTTCATCGGGACGAGGGATTTGATCCAGGAGCATATTGCCTTCAGAGTATGGCCACTTGTGGAAAAGTGGGAAATGCCAAAAGAAACCATCAGCAAACCTGACGAAGGTGGACTAGTTAGGCTAAAATATACCTTCAGATATGGAGATCAGTTTGTCGAGCCAGATGATGACTGGCTGAAATGTATTGAGGCCACAAGCGATGAACTGCTTGGATCATACTCGAAGGCAGAAGATACTGCATTGTCTGCAGCCTTCGGAGGCCGAAAGAAGAAAAGACTCAATCGAGTATTTGATGCCATTGGGTTCGTCTATCCTGACTACCGTTACCCAACACGGGGTCAAAAAAGGAAAGATACGGCTTCTGCGAAAGAAGTTGCTTCAGCCGCTCCTAGTGAGCCAGCGCCGAAGAGGAAAAAGATGAAGGTTCTTACGCACCGGCCACGCTATATTGAACTGGCCACAGTGCTTGAATTTGTCGGTGAAACCTCTTCGGCCCCCGAAGCCAAGGAGCCGACTCCCCTGCCGAATATTGAAGAGCCGGTCATAATGTCGGAGATAGAGAAAATAGAAGAACCGAAGGCTAAAGAAACAAGGACATCTGAAATTTTAAGTCCTTCAGCAAAAGTTGAAGTACCAAAAAGCCAAAAGGGTCCAGCAATGACCCCAAAAGAAAAAGGATGGTTAATGTACTGGATGTATTGGAGACAATAAAGTCTTCAAGCACTACTCCGAAGAAAATTGCCGAAACTCCCGAAGTGCAAAGCGAAGCCTTTGATGCCGAAACTTCAAAGCACCAAGCTGAGACTGAAGCTGTGCCTTCAGAGCCCGCCAAGGTGAAATCCTTGGAAACCAAAGAAACAGAAGCAGCAGAACAAATTTTGGCTGAAGAAACTGGCACTGCCGCCCCCGAAGCATTTTCCGAAGCTTTCAATTATATTTTACGACATGCTTCGGGGAAAGAGTTGACTGAAAAAGAAAAGCAAGAGGCTCAGTTCTATGCCCAAAAACTGAAATATCCAAAGGGGGCGTTGATATTCAACGGCAGCGGAGAAGAAGACTTCTTGTATTGTCTCCCTGACAGCAAGGAGATTTCTGTCTGTCGGGAGATGAGCAAGAGCTTCAGATTCCCAACATTAGAAGACAGGCTCTCGGTGTTGTCAAAAAACGAGCTGGCCGACAGCTTCGCGTACAATAGCTTAAAGGTGAAAAATGAGATCTTTGTATTATTTCTTGAAACCAATTTTTTTTCGTTTGCCTGAACTTATTAACGCATTTTTTATAGGGCCTTATACTTAGCAATGCCCTCAGGGCACAAAAAGATGCCGAAGACGAAGGATGTACCATAGCCTTGAGCAACCTTCGTTCCGAAGTAATTGAACTAAGGAACGAAGGTCTCGAAAAAGATAAAATATTACACTCGTTAGTGAATAAAATAAAAGAAGACGAAGCTGCTTTCAAAGCTCAAGATGAGGCTCAGAAGCGCGAAATTGAGGATCTTCGGAAACAGTTAGTCAGAGCTAAAGAAGAGTGCACACTTGAAGAAACAAAACGAGAAATTAGTGAACAATGGGCCAATCATTTAGAAAAAAACGTTGAAGAGCTTCGTGCATCCAAGAAAAGGTGTTATGAAAAATCTATAGAATGTGTTAAGAAAATAAGAACCAGCTTCGCCAGCGTTGGCGCATTCTCAAGTGAGGAAAACTTCATAAGGGGTGACCCCGAAGGCCCAATTGGATGGATCAGCTACGAAGCTGAAGCTTTTGAAGAAGTTTTGAATAGCCGTGGAGACATATGTGCCTTTTCGGGTGCCAGGGGGATTGCCACTATTTTGGAGAGGAAAGGCTGTGACCATGTGAAATCCTTGGCACAATCCGAAGCCGCCTTATCTTCTGAAGATATATAAGACCCCTCGGCCGAAGCGAGCCTGGTTGGTGGAAAATTTTTCACCGACATCTGGGACAATGGTGGCCGGGAGATGGCCCAAGAAATTATACGAAAAAGCGAGAAAGGTATTCATGACGCTAGAAAAGTAGCAGAGGCCGCTGAGAAAAGTGTGGATCTCGAAGGGCAAATAGGTATTGACTAGTAGTTTTTGGCTCTTTGTTGTAATTTTTTGATTTCGAACTTGTTTACACTTTGTAACACAACCGCACTTTCTCCTCCCTCAGAGCCTGCCAAGCCATCGGCGGTCCCCCACGCGAAGGGGGACGACGAAATTAGAAAAATGGCCGAAGCTATCATGGATAAAGTTGTTGATCAACTACTAAACGAAGCTGCAGAAGTAGTTCTAAGGGAAGATTAGATGTTATTGTAAAAATATTTGGAATGTAATATTTGTTGAATAACATGTGTAATATTTTGTAACTTTGAATGTAATATATAAGCTATTTATGGTTCAATTCTTTACGATGCATGAAACTTTACATACATACCTTTTTTGAGCCTTCGGCGAAAAAACACATTCCCTTCTTTTCATGCTTCGTAAATAATATCCGTATTTTCATAAAAAACATCCAAACGTCGTAAAATCAGTAACCAATAGATCTTTTCATTTCGGAGTTTGACGAAGGTATGCTTCTTCGATAATTATTCTTGTGCCTTGGCACTGTTTCTTCGAAACAATCTTCGAATATCAACATTGAACCCCTTCTTGCGTCATTGATGCAATATGATGTATGATGTTATGCTATGCAAATGATGTGATGATGTGATGTTATGCAAAATGATATTTGCCGAAGATCGACGTTTATTTTTCACTGTAAGCCTCCCTTAGGAGCTTCTTCGCCTTTTACTTCAGCGGAATCAGCGTTCATTTTTCGCTATAAGCCTCCCTTAGGAGCTTCTTCGCCTTTTACTTTCAGCGGAATCAGCGTTTATTTTTCGCTGTAAGCCTCCCTTAGGAGCTTCTTCGCCTTTTACTTTCAGCGGAATCAGTGTTTATTTTTCGCTGTAAGCTCTGCATTCCCTTCGGAACGACTTTTGAGCAGAAAACTTACGCTGCGCTCCCTTAAGAATGACTTTTTGTTATTTCGAAGGTTCTTCCTATAACCATAAATTCTTATGCTTCGGCAACTTCTCCATTCTGCGGAGAAGGTATATTTTTACTGTGGCGATAACGAAGCTATTATAAGAAATTGAAAACGACAAGAAGCACTTAGGCTTTCAATAATTGTTCCTTATTAAAAAGAAAATGATACTGAATGCAAAAACTGCTGCCAAGGTAGGATATTTGTTAATAAATATGCTTCGATTCTGGCACAGTACTATTGACTGTGCGAGCTTCGGGCTCTTCTATGAAGTCCCGTTGGAGATGGGTATGCTGACTCCCTTCTGGCTGCTGGCCTCGTTGCATTGGTGGTGGCGGTGGAGGCTGTTGCCAAGATGCCTGAGGTTGGCTTGCCGAAGCAACAGAAGCTGCAGGGTGGTTGCCTACATACTCTGGAATGTAAGGCGAATGGTATGAAGCAGTATGCATGACTTGCTTCGGCTGGCTCTGTTGCGCTGCAGCTTCTGCTATCTCCTTTTGTTTCTGGATGGTAACATGGCACATCCTGGTGGTGTGACCCTTGTCCTCACCACAGAATAAGCAATAAATTTTCCTGGGCTGATCCCCAAATCTTCCTCTGAAGCCCCTGGCACCTCTGCCCCTTGGAGCGGGAGGCCGAGGATAGCTCTGCTGCTGCCCCGAAGCCTGGGAGGAATATTGCGGCCTCTGCTGCTGGCTTCCCCTGTCATCAGTCTGAGTGGAATGAATCGATCTGACATGTCTGGGATGAAACCTCCCTCCGAAGCCCCTAGCTATTTCGGAGAATCTGTAAGCTTCCTCCCTTCTCTGTCGAAAGTCATTGTCAGCGCGGATGTATTCATCCATCTTCTAAAGCAATTTCTCCAGAGTCTGAGGGGGTTTTGAAACACCCTGAATTTGGGGGTATAAAATTTCTTTTCTAATATCCACAAAATTCATGTGTTACTCTCTTATTTCTTTGCTTTGCTTCTCTTTTTCCTAAAAATAGAGAATTATTTTGTAATATATTGGCATAAGCCTAGTGAAGTCAGCTCTAGAGGAGTCTTGATTGTTACATTCATGTCGTTGCATAGTGTTTATGAGTGCAAAAAAAGTTTCTAAAACATGTCAAACGTCTTGAGAATGTTTCTGGAAATTTTTGAAACCTTTGAAGCGTATTTGGAGTATCAAATGCAAATTTCAGATTTTTTTTAATATTATTTTAATCCCTAAAATTTAGTTTTTTGCGAAAAACAAAGTATTACCCCAATAATATATATACATCTTCCTCTCGTTGGTCATGTTCTAGATCTCGTGACCTTTTCATGAGAATGTCAAACATACTCTTCTCCTCGTGAGTGTTATGCTGTTCACGTCTACCACATCTATCCCCGCTTACCCCTCAACAGCTACCTTTGTCTACCCTCATAAACCTTGCCTCGCTTCGTTGTACATCGTCGCGCGCTCAACCGCTCCCTGGTCGCAGGCCCTGCTGTCAGTCGCCCAGGCATGCTGTCCCGTTGGTCCCCTTCCTCAGTACCATCTCCCTCACGTAACTACTCCCTCCTCTTGACCCGGCATGCCGCGCCCACGACTCACTGGGTCCGGCACCCGCCCGCTCACATGCTATATTCAAGCGCTCTCCCTCTCTCCCCGGATCCAACCTTCCTCTCTCTTCCTCCACAAATCGCAGCAGCCTCCTACACCATGGAACCCCCGTGCGTGCACAACCTCCTCCCTGCCTTTGCTGCGCCGTGTGCAAGCCTCACCTCCCTGGACGTGGGTGTGTCCCGACGCCGCGTCGCTGCCCTGTCTCCGACGAACTCCGACTGCTGCTGCTCTGGTGAGCTCTCTTCCCTCTCTCATTTCTTTCTTAGGTAGTGTTCTCGACGATGTCTACCCGCACGCCACAACCATGGCCATGCGCTGCTACCCATCTGGTGCCTTGCCGTTGCAGCTCGCGCCATCACGAGCTTCGCCGCGCCGAAGCCGCTGCGTAAGCCTCGCCCTAGCTCCGGTAAGCGGCTGCGCCCGCCCTGGCCGGTGAGCTCGTGATTAGCGCCCAGCCCTCGGCGGCACTCGTCCAGGACTGCCTCGCAGCCAACGGCTGACCATGGAAGCAGCCATGGCACTCGTCTCTAGCCGACCTGGTAGCCCCAGCGCGCCCCCTCTGGTGTGGCCCCGTCCAGCCCCCTGCCCAGCCGGCGTCGAGCCTCCCTTCCCTGCCCTGCGCGCATGCAGTTGGGAAGATCAATAATCGTGCGATGCGTGAGAAGCGGGAGGCATGGGACGTGGGAAAAAGGAAGAAAGAGAGCTGCCCGCGGACCCCACCTGCATGGCTGCATGTCGAGCTCCCCACGTCTTCCTCTACTCTTGAATTAGTCAATTGGAGAATGGCCAGCGCCCCACGTGCATGCAGACCCTCTCATGCAAATGCAATCAACCAATAAGAAACTGCCCCCACACTAGATCCCGTGGATCCTCTACGCATGCACTAAGTATGGTCCTCCATGTGACTTAGCTCCAATCAATCACATTGCACCACTTTGTAAATAATCTATGAGCTATTCAATATATTCTGTGTTACGCTTTAGTTTCGATCCATTTCATATCGTTAGCTTAATAATAATGTCATCAATATATTAGTAACATTATTTTGTCACAACGCAATATTTAATTAATTAGTTAATTATTTGTTGATTCTATATTTATTAGAATAACAATTTAAATAAATATAAATTTATAGTTTTATTTGCGTTGTTATAAATATAGAGTAATGTGATTAATGTCCACTCGTATGTTTTGAATTAATACTCGTTTATAATTATCGGGGACCATAATTAGGGGTACCCTCAAGACGCCTAATTCTCAGATGGTAACCCCCATCAGCATAAAGCTGCAGAGACCTGATGGGTGCGATTAAGTCAGGGATCAGTCCATACGAGTGACTCGATCACGCTTCACCCGAGCCTAGCCTCGGACTCGGGCAGCCGACCTCGAGGGACTTCCGTCTCGCCCGAGGCCCCCCTTTTAACGGCGGACACATCTCCGGCTCGCCCGAGGCCTTGGCTTCGCTAAGAAGCAACCCTGACTAAATCGCCGCACCGACTGACCGAGTTGCAGGGGCATTTAACGCAAAGGTGGCCTGACACCTCTATCCTGACGCACGCCCCCCGGCAGAGCCGAAGTGACCGCCGTCACTCCGCTGCTCCACTGACCGGTCTGACAGAAGGACAGCGCCGCCTGCGCCACTCCGACTGCGGTGCCACTCGACAGAGTGAGTCTGACAGGCAGTCAGGCCTCGCCAGGGGCGCCATAGGGAACTCCGCTCCGCCCGACCCGAGGGCTTGGACTCGGGCTAAGACCCGGAAGACGGCGAACTCCGCTCCGCCCGACCCCAGGGCTCGGACTCGGGCTAAGACCCGGAAGACGGCGAACTCCGCTCCGCCCGACCCCAGGGCTCGGACTCGGGCTAAGACCCGGAAGACGGCGAACTCCGCTCCGCCCGACCCCAGGGCTCGGACTCGGGCTAAGACCCGGAAGACGGCGAACTCCGCTCCGCCCGACCCCAGGGCTCGGACTCGGGCTCGGACCCGGAAGACGGCGAACTCCGCTCCGCCCGACCCCAGGGGTCGGACTCGGGCTAAGACCCGGAAGACGGCGAACTTCGCTCCGCCCGACCCTAGGGCTCGGACTCGGGCTCGGACCCGGAAGACGGCGAACTCCGCTCCGCCCGACCCCAGGGCTCGGACTCGGGCTAAGACCCGGAAGACGGCGAACTCCGCTCCGCCCGACCCCAGGGCTCGGACTCGGGCTCGGCCCCGGAAGACGACGAACTCCGCCTCGCCCGACCCCAGGGCTCAGACTCCGCCCTGGCCTCTGCCGAACGACTTCCGCCTCGCCCGACCCAGGGGCTCGGACTCGGCCTCGGCAACGGAAGACAGATTCGACCCCAGCTTCGGAGGAGCCCCCACGTCGCCCGGCCTCGGGCGCGGGCCCGCCACGTCAACAGGGAGCGCCATCACCACTCTACCCCGAGCCGACTCGAGCCGCAGAGAACAAGACGGTGTCCCATCTGGCCAGCTCCGCCAGATAGGCAATGATGGCGCCTCCCAAGCTCTATGACGGCGGCGGCTCTCAGCTCTCTTACGGAAGCAGGTGGACGTCAGCAAGGACTCGACCGCTCCGACAGCTGTCCTTCCGCCAAGCTCCGTTGCTCCTCCGACAGCCACGACATCACACCAGTAGGGTGCCAAGATCTCTCCGGCTGCCACATTGGCATGTACTTAGGGCTCTAGCTCTCCCTCCGCTAGACACGTAGCACTCTGCTACACCCCCATTGTACACCTGGATCCTCTCCTTACGACTATAAAAGGAAGGACCAGGGCCTTCTTAGAGAAGGTTGGCCGCGCGGGACCGAGGACGGGACAGGCGCTCTCTTGGGGCCGCTCGCTTCCCTCACCCGCGTGGACGCTTGTAACCCCCCCTACTGCAAGCGCACCCGACCTGGGCGCGGGACGAACACGAAGGCCGCGGGACTTCCACCTCTCTCACGCCCGTCTCCGGCCACCTCGCCTCTCCCCCCTTCGCGCTCGCCCACGCGCTCGACCCATCTGGGCTAGGGCACACAGCACACTCACTCGTCGGCTTAGGGACCCCCCGGTCTCGAAACGCCGACAGTTGGCGCGCCAGGTAGGGGCCTGCTGCGTGTTGACGAACAGCTTCCCGTCAAGCTCCAGATGGGCAGTCTCCAGCAACCTCTCCGGCCCGGGACGGTGCTCCGTTTCGGGAGTCTTGAGTTCATGTCCTTCGACGGCAGCTACGACATGATACTCCTTCCACCGCCGTGCGACAACGACAATGGCGGCCGACAACCTGCCCGCCGACGGCGGAATCGACGACATCTTCCCCGCGTGGTGGAAGAACAACATTCGAGCTCGCTCCGTCCTCTCCCCCGCCAACGGAGGAGGAGGCGGGGCAACCAAGGCCAAGCGGGAGGCCGCGCTTCGTCGGCCGTCGAGCGAATCGACGCCCCCGACGCCCAGACGGAAGGCACGCCGGGCGTCGACCTCGCGTTCGAGACGAAGGCAAGCGCCGTCCCCCCGCGACACGCTGATCCCGAGCAAGAAGACGACGCCAGCGCGCTCGCGGAAAGCTTGCAGGACGTCGCCCTTGTACCTGAGATGACGGCGCAACCAGTCCCCGATGTGACTACGTCGCTCCGCGTCGACCAAAAGGTACTGACTAATCCCCATCTTACGTCATTTCGACTCGGCCTCAACCCGCCTAGCAACCTTGCTTTGGCGGGTGCTCTCATTGTGGCGAATGCAACCCCACTGGGGTTTCGTATGCGGTCGCCTTGGGACCGGTTGACGGACGTCTCAACCTACGGGCCCTCTGGGTCCGAGGAAGATGACGATCCCAGCATCTGTTGGGATTTCTCTGGACTTGGCAACCCCAGTGCCATGCGGGACTTCATGACCGCATGTAACTACTGCCTCTCCGACTGTTCCGACGGAAGCCGCAGCCTTAACGACGAGGGCTGCGGCCCAAGCCGCGAATGTTTCCACATCGAGCTAGGGGATCCCTCCGAAGGCAACCATCTCGGCATGCCGGAGGACGGTGATCTTCCTAGGTCGGCGCCTCACGCCGACATCCCGCGGGAGCTAGCTGTGGTCCCCGTTCCGGCGAGGGGTCACGACCCACAACTCGAGCAAGTCCGCGGGGCGCAGGCCAGGCTCGACGAGGGAACAGGAGCGCTTGAGCCGATCCGACGGGACGTCGGGCAGGTATGGGCGGGCCAACCCCCGGCCGGAGAAATACGTCACCTGCCCCAAGGTCTCCAGCACTGCGTCACCAACGATGTCAGGGTCAGGCCGCCGCCCGCATCCAGCGGGGTTGGTCAGAACCTGGCAGCCGCAGCGATGCTCCTCCGCGCGATGCCGGAGCCATCAACTACCGAGGGTCGGCGGATCCAGGGAAGAGCTCAAGGATCTCCTGGAAGGCGCTGCGGCCCGACGGGCCGAGAGCACTGCCTCCCGAAGGCAGGGATACCCCTCGGAACCTCATGCCGCGACTTCCCGATTCATGCGGGAAGCCTCGGTCTACACCGGACGCACGCGCAACACCGCGCCTGCGGCCCCGGGCCACCTCGGCAACGAGCACCATCGACGTGACCGTCGGGCCCACCTCGACGAAAGGGTGCGCCGAGGCTACCACCCCAGGCGTGGGGGGCGCTACGACAGCGGGGAGGATCGGAGTCCCTCGCCCGAACCACCCGGTCCGCAGGCCTTCAGTCGGGCCATCCGACGGGCGCCGTTCTCGACCCGGTTCCGACCCCCGACTACCATCACAAAGTACTCGGGGGAAACGAGACCGGAACTGTGGCTCGCGGACTACCGCCTGGCCTGCCGACTGGGTGGAACGGACGACGACAACCTCATCATCCGAAACCTCCCCCTGTTCCTCTCCGACACTGCTCGCGCCTGGTTGGAGCACCTGCCTCCGGGGCAGATCTCCAGCTGGGACGACTTGGTCCAAGCCTTCGCCGGCAATTTCCAGGGCACATACGTGCGCCCCGGGAATTCCTGGGACCTTCGAAGCTGCCGGCAACAGCCGGGAGAGTCGCTCCGGGACTACATCCGGCGATTCTTGAAGCAGCGCACCGAGCTGCCCAACATCACCGACTCGGATGTCATCAGCGCGTTCCTTGCCAGCACTACTTGCCGTGACCTGGTGAGCAAGTTGGGTCGCAAAACCCCCACCAGGGCGAGCGAGCTGATGGACATCGCCACCAAGTTCGCCTCTGGCCAGGAGGCGGTCGAGGCTATCTTCCGAAAGGACAAGCAGCCCCAGGGCCGCCCATCGGAAGAGGCTCCCGAGGCGTCTACTCCACGCGGCGCCAAGAAGAAGGGCAAGAAGAAGTCGCAATCGAAACACGACGCCGCCGACGCGGACCTTGTCGCCGCCGCCGAGTTCAAGAACCCTCGGAAGCCCCCCGGAGGTGCAAACCTCTTCGACAAGATGCTCAAGGAGCCGTGCCCCTATCATCAGGGGCCCGTCAAGCACACTCTCGAGGAGTGCGCCATGCTTCGGCGCCACTTCCACAGGGCCGGGCCACCCGCGGAGGGTGGCAGGGCCCACGACGACGACAAGAAAGAAGATCACCAAGCAGGAGAATACCCCGAGGTCCGCGACTGCTTCATGATCTACGGTGGGCATGCGGCGAATGCCTCGGCTCGGCATCGCAAGCAAGAGCGCCGGGAGGTCTGCTCGGTGAAGGTGGCGGCGCCAGTCTACCTAGACTGGTCCGACAAGCCCATCACCTTCGACCAGGCTGACCACCCTGACCACGTGCCGAGCCCGGGGAAATACCCGCTCGTCGTCGACCCCGTCATCGGCAACGTCAGGCTCACCAAGGTCCTGATGGATGGGGGCAGCTGCCTCAACATCATCTACGCCGAGACCCTCAAGCTCCTGCGCGTCGATCTGTCCTCCGTCCGAGCAGGCGCTGCGCCCTTCCACGGGATCATCCCTGGGAAGCGCGTCCAGCCCCTCGGACGACTCGACCTCCCCGTCTGCTTCGGAACGCCCTCCAACTTCCGAAGGGAGACCTTGACGTTCGAGGTGGTCGGGTTCCGAGGAACCTACCACGCGGTACTGGGAAGGCCATGCTACGCGAAGTTCATGGCCGTCCCCAACTACACCTACCTGAAGCTCAAGATGCCGGGCCCCAACGGGGTCATCACCGTCGGTCCCACGTACAAACACGCATTCGAATGCGACGTGGAGTGCGTGGAGTACGCCGAGGCCCTCGCCGAGTCCGAGGCCCTCATCGCCGACCTGGAGAACCTCTCCAAAGAGGTGCCAGATGTGAAGCGTCATGCCGGCAACTTCGAGCCAGCGGAGACGGTTAAGGCCGTCCCTCTCGACCCCCGTGGCGACACCTCCAAGCAGATCCGGATCGGTTCTGGGCTCGACCCCAAATAGGAAGCAGTGCTCGTCGACTTTCTCCGCGCAAACGCCGACGTCTTAGCGTGGATTCCCTCGGACATGCCCGGCATACCGAGGGATGTCGCCGAGCACTCGCTGGATATTCGGGCCGGAGCCCGACCCGTCAGGCAGCCTCTGCGCCGATTCGACGAGGAGAAGCGCAGAGTGATTGGCGAAGAGATCCACAAGCTAATGGCAGCAGGGTTCATCAAAGAGGTATTCCATCCCGAATGGCTTGCCAACCCTGTGCTTGTGAGGAAGAAAGGGGGGAGATGGTGGATGTGCGTAGACTACACTGGTCTCAACAAAGCATGTCCGAAAGGTCCCCTACCCTCTGCCTCGCATCGATCAAATCGTGGATTCCACTGCTAGGTGCGAAACCCTGTCTTTCCTCGATGCCTACTTAGGGTATCACCAAATCCGGATGAAAGAGTCCGACCAGCTCGCGACTTCTTTCATCACGCCGTTCGGCATGTACTGCTATGTCACCATGTCGTTCGGTTTGAGGAATGCGGGCGCGACGTACCAGCGGTGCATGAACCATGTGTTCGGCGAACACATCGGTCGCACAGTCGAGGCCTACTGTCGGGGACCATAATTAGGGGTACCCTCAAGACGCCTAATTCTCAGCTGGTAACCCCCATCAGCATAAAGCTGCAAAGGCCTGATGGGTACGATTAAGTCAGGGATCAGTCCACACGAGTGACTCGATCACGCTTCACCCGAGCCTAGCCTCGGCCAAGGGCAGCCGACCTCGTGAGACTTCCGTCTCGCCCGAGGCCCCCTTTTTATGGCGGACACATCACCGGCTCGCCCGAGGCCTTGGCTTCGCTCAGAAGCAACCTTGACTAAATCGCCGCACCGACTGACCAAATTGCAGGGGCATTTAACGCAAAGGTGGCCTGACACCTTTATCCTGACACGCGCCCCCGGCAGAGCCGAAGTGACCGCCGTCACTCCACCGCTCCACTGGCCAGTCTGACAGAAGGACAGCGCCGCCTGCGCCACTCCGACTGCAGTGCCACTCGACAGAGTGAGTCTGACAGGCAGTCAGGCCTTGCCAAAGGTGCCACGACGAACTCCGCCCCGCCCGACCCCAGGGCTCGGACTCGGGCTAAGACCCGGAAGACGGCGAACTCCGCTCCGCCCGACCCCAGGGCTCGGACTCGGGCTCGGACCCGGAAGACGGCGAACTCCGCTCCGCCCGACCCCAGGGCTCGGACTCGGGCTAAGACCCGGAAGACGGCGAACTCCGCTCCGCCCGACCCCAGGGCTCGGACTCGGGCTCGGACCCGGAAGACGGCGAACTTCGCTCCGCCCGACCCCAGGGCTCGGACTCGGGCTAAGACCAGGAAGACGGCGAACTCCGCTCCGCCCGACCCCAGGGCTCGTACTCGGGCTAAGACCCGGAAGACGGCGAACTCCGCTCCGCCCGACCCCAGGGCTCGGACTCGGGCTAAGACCCGGAAGACGGCGAACTCCGCTCCGCCCGACCCCAGGGCTCGGACTCGGGCTAAGACCCGGAAGACGGCGAACTCCGCTCCGCCCAACCCCAGGGCTCGGACTCGGGCTAAGACCCGGAAGACGACGAAACTCCGCCTCGCCCGACCCCAGGGCTCGGACTCCGCCCTGGCCTCGGCCGAACGACTTCCGCCTCGCCCGACCCCATGGCTCGGGCTCGGCCACGGCAACGGAAGGCAGACTCAACCTTGGCTTCGGAGGAACCCCCACGTCGCCCTGCCTAGAGCACAGACCGCCACGTCAACAGGAAGCGCCATCATCATCCTACCCCGAATCGACTCGGGTCACGGAGAACAAGACCGGCGTCCCATCCGGCCAGCTCCGCCGGAGGGGCAATGATGGCGCTCCACAAGCTCTATGACGACGGCGGCCCCCAGCTCTCTTACGGAAGCAGGACGACGTCAGCAGGGACTCGACCGCTCCAACAGCTGTCCCTCCGCCAGGCTCCGCCGCACCTCCGACAGCCACGACATCACGCCAGCAGGGTGCCCAGATCTCTCCGGCTGCCACATTGGCATGTACCTAGGGCGCTAGCTCTCCCTCCGCTAGACACGTAGCACTCTGCTACACCCCCCATTGTACACCTGGATCCTCTCCTTACGACTATAAAAGGGAGGACCAGGGCCTTCTTAGAAAAGGTTGGCCGCGCGGGACCGAGGACGGGACAGGCGCTCTCTTGGGGCCGCTCGCTTCCCTCACCCGCATGGACGCTTGTAACCCCCCTACTGCAAGCGCACCTGACCTGGGCGCGGGACGAACACGAAGGCCGCGGGACTTCCACCTCTCTCACGCTCGACTCCGGCCACCTCGCCTCTCCCCCCTTCGCGCTCGCCCACGCGCTCGACCCATCTGGGCTGGGGCACGCAG
The DNA here is from genome assembly GCF_902167145.1 of Zea mays. NCBI lineage: Eukaryota > Viridiplantae > Streptophyta > Magnoliopsida > Poales > Poaceae > Zea > Zea mays. The sequence goes on along the minus strand of NC_050100.1, from coordinate 163,505,589 downwards.
CACACTCACTCGTCGGCTTAGGGACCCCCCTGTCTCGAAACGCCGACAGTTGGCGCGCCAGGTAGGGGCCTGCTGCGTGCTGACGAACAGCTCCCCGTCAAGCTCCAGATGGGCAGTCTCCAGCAACCTCTCCGGCCCGGGACGGTGCTTCGTTTCGGGACTCTTGAGTTCATGTCCTTCGACGGCAGCTACGACATGATACTTCTTCCACCGCCGCGCGACTACGACAATGGCGGCCGACAACCCGCCCGCCGGCGGCGGAATCGACGACGTCTTCCCCGCGTGGTGGAAGGGCAACATTCGGGCTCGCTCCGTTCTCTCCCCCGCCAACGGAGGAGGAGGCGGGACCGTAAAGGCCAGGTGGGAGGCCGCGCTTCGTCGGCCGTCGAGCGAATCGACGCCCCCGACGCCCCGACGGAAGGCACGCTGGACGTCGACCTCGCGTTCAAGACAGAGGCAAGCGCCGTCCCCCCGCGGCACGCTGACCCCGAGCAAGAAGACGACGCCGGCGCGCTCGCGGAAAGCCTGCAGGACGTCGCCCTCGAACCAGAGTTGACGGTGCAACCAGTCCCCGATGTGACTACGTCGCTCCTCGTCGACAAAAAGGTACCGACTAACTCCCATCTTGCGTCATTTCGACTCGGCCTCAACCCGCCAAACGACCTCGTTTTGGCGGGCGCTCTCATTGAGGCGAGTGCAACCCCACTGAGGTTCCGTATGCGGTCGCCTTGGGACCGACTGACGGACGTCTCGACCTACGGGCCCTCTGGGTCCGAGGAAGATGACGATCCCAGCATCGCTTGGGATTTCTCCGGACTTGGCAACCCCAGTGCCGTGCGGGACTTCATGACCGCATGTGACTACTGCCTATCCGACTGTTCCGATGGAAGCCGCAGCCTTGGCGACGAGAGCTGCGGCCCAAGCCGCGAATGTTTCCACATCGAGCTAGGGAATCCCTCCGAAGGCAACCATCTTGGCATGCCGGAGGACGGTGATCTCCCTAGGCCGGTGCCTCGCGCCGACATCCCACGGGAGCTAGCTGTGGTCCCCGCTCCGGCGGGAGGTTACGACCCACAACTCGAGCAAGTCCGCGAGGCGCAGGCCAGGCTCAACAAGGGAACAGGAGCGCTTGAGCCGATCCGTCGGGACGTCGGACAGGCGTGGGCGGGCCAACCCCTGGCCGGAGAAATACATCACTTGCCCCAAGGTCTCCAGCACCGCGTCGCCAACGATGTCAGGATCAGGCCGCCGCCCGCATCCAGCGGGGTTGGTCAGAACCTGGCAACCGCAGCAATGCTCATCCGCGCGATGCCGGAGCCGTCAACCACCGAGGGTCGGCGAATCCAGGGAGAACTCAAGAATCTCCTGGAAGGCGTTGCGGCCCGGCGGGCCGAGAGCACTGCCTCCCGAAGGCAAGGTTATCCCTCGGAACCTCATGCCGCGACTTCCCGATTCATGCGGGAAGCCTCGGTCTACACCGGGCGCACGCGCAACACCGCGCCTGCGGCCCCGGGCCACCTCGGCAACGAGCACCATCGACGCGACCGTCGGGCTCACCTCGACGAAAGGGTGCGCCGAGGCTACCACCCCAGGCGTGGGGGGCGCTACGACAGCGGGGAGGATCGGAGTCCCTCGCCCGAACCACCCGGTCCGCAGGCCTTCAGTCGGGCCATCCGACGGGCGCCATTCCCGACCCGGTTCCGACCCCCGACTACTATCACGAAGTACTCGGGGGAAACGAGACCGGAACTGTGGCTCGCGGACTACCACCTTGCCTGCCAACTGGGTGGAACGGACGACGACAACCTCATCATCCGTAACCTCCCCCTGTTCCTCTCCGACACTGCTCGCGCCTGGTTGGAGCACCTGCCTCCGGGGCAGATCTCCAACTGGGACGACTTGGTCCAAGCCTTCGCTGGCAATTTCCAGGGCACATACGTGCGCCCCGGGAATTCTTGGGACCTTCGAAGCTGCCGGCAACAGCCGGGGGAGCCGCTTCGGGACTACATCCGGCGATTCTCGAAGCAGCGCACCGAGCTGCCCAACATCACCGACTCGGATGTCATCGGCGCGTTCCTCGCCGGCACCACTTGCCGCGACCTGGTGAGCAAGCTGGGTCGCAAAACCCCCACCAGGGCGAGCGAGCTGATGGACATCGCCACCAAGTTTGCCTCTGGCCAGGAGGCGGTCGAGGCTATCTTCCGAAAGGACAAGCAGCCCCAGGGCCGCCCATCGGAAGAAGCTCCCGAGGCGTCTGCTCCGCGCGGCGCCAAGAAGAAAGGCAAGAAGAAGTCGCAATCGAAACGCGACGCCGCTGACGCGGACCTTGTCGCCGCCGCCGAGTATAAGAACCCTCGGAAGCCCCCCGGAGGTGCAAACCTCTTCGACAAGATGCTCAAGGAGCCGTGCCCCTACCATCAGGGGCCCGTCAAGCACACCCTCGAGGAGTGCGTTATGCTTCGGCGTCACTTCCACAGGGCCGGGCCACCCGCCGAGGGTGGCAGGACCCGCGACGACGACAAGAACGAAGATCTCCTAGCAGGAGAATTCCCCGAGGTCCGCGACTGCTTCATGATCTATGGAGGGCATGCGGCGAATACCTCGGCTCGGCACCGCAAGCAAGAGCGCCGGGAGGTCTGCTCGGTGAAGGTGGCGGCGCCAGTCTACCTAGACTGGTCCGACAAGCCCATCACTTTCGACCAGGCCGACCACCCCGATCATGTGCCGAGCCCGGGGAAATACCCGCTCGTCGTCGACCCCGTTGTCGGCGATGTCAGGCTCACCAAGGTCCTGATGGATGGGGGCAGCTGCCTCAACATCATCTACGCCGAGACCCTCAAGCTCCTGCGCGTCGATCTGTCCCCCGTCCGAGCAGGCGCTGCGCCCTTCCACGGGATCATCCCTGGGAAGCGCGTCCAGCCCCTCGGGCGACTCGACCTCCCCGTCTGCTTCGGGACACCCTCCAACTTCCGAAGGGAGACCCTGACGTTCGAGGTGGTCGGGTTCCGAGGAACCTACCACGCCGTGCTAGGGAGGCCATGCTACACGAAGTTCATGGCCGTCCCCAACTACACCTACTTGAAGCTCAAGATGCCGGGCCCCAACAGGGTCATCACCGTCGGCCCCACGTACAAACACACGTTCGAGTGCGACGTGGAGTGCGTGGAGTACGCCGAGGCCCTCGCCGAGTCCGAGGCCCTCATCGCCGACCTGGAGAACTTCTCCAAGGAGGTGCCAGACGTGAAGCGCCACGCCGGCAACTTCGAACCAGCGGAGACGGTCAAGGCCGTCCCTCTCGACCCCAGTGGCGACACCACCAAGCAGGTCCGGATCGGTTCCGGGCTCGACCCCAAATAGGAAGCAGTGCTCGTCGACTTTCTCCGCGCGAACGCCGACGTCTTTGCGTGGAGTCCCTCGGACATGCCCGGCATACCGAGGGATGTCGCCGAGCACTCGCTGGATATTCGGGCCGGAGCCCGACCCGTCAGGCAGCCTCTGCGCCGATTCGACGAGGAGAAGCGCAGAGTGATTGGCGAAGAGATCCACAAGCTAATGGCAGCAGGGTTCATCAAAGAGGTATTCCATCCCGAATGGCTTGCCAACCCTGTGCTTGTGAGGAAGAAAGGGGGGAAATGGCGGATGTGTGTAGACTACACTGGTCTCAACAAAGCATGTCCGAAGGTTCCCTACCCTCTGCCTCGCATCGACCAAATCGTGGATTCCACCGCTGGGTGCGAAACCCTGTCCTTCCTCGATGCCTACTCAGGGTATCACCAGATCCGGATGAAAGAGTCCGACTAGCTCGCGACTTCTTTCATCACGCCGTTCGGCATGTACTGCTATGTCACCATGCCGTTCGGTTTGAGGAATGCGGGCGCGACGTACCAGCGGTGCATGAACCATGTGTTCGGCAAACACATCGGTCGCACAGTCGAGGCCTACGTCGATGACATCGTAGTCAAGACAAGGAAGGCTTCCGACCTCCTCTCCGACCTTGAAGTGACATTCCGGTGTCTCAAGGCGAAAGGAGTCAAGCTTAATCCTGAGAAGTGTGTCTTCGGGGTGCCCCGAGGCATGCTCCTAGGGTTCATCGTCTCCGAGCGAGGCATCGAAGCCAACCCGGAGAAGATCGCGGCCATCACCAGCATGGGACCCATCAAGGACTTAAAAGGGGTACAGAGGGTCATGGGATGCCTCGCGGCCCTGAGCCGCTTCATCTCACGCCTCGGCGAAAGAGGTCTGCCTCTGTACCGCCTCTTAAGGAAGGCCGAGGGTTTCGCTTGGACCCCCGAGGCCGAGGAAGCCCTCGGCAACCTGAAGGCGCTCCTTACAAAGGCGCCTGTCTTGGTGCCCCCGGCGGACGGAGAAGCCCTCTTGGTCTACGTCGCCGCGACCACTCAGGTGGTTAGCGCCGCGATTGTGGTCGAAAGGCAAGAGGAAGGGCATGCATTGCCCGTTCAGAGGCCGGTCTACTTCATCAGCGAAGTGCTGTCCGAGACTAAGATCCGCTACCCGCAAGTTCAAAAGCTGCTGTATGCTGTGATCCTGACAAGGCGGAAGCTGCGACACTACTTCGAGTCTCATCCGGTAACTGTGGTGTCATCCTTCCCCCTGGGGGAGATCATCCAGTGCCGAGAGGCCTCGGGCAGGATCGCAAAGTGGGCGGTGGAAATCATGGGCGAAACGATCTCGTTCGCCCCTCGGAAGGCCATCAAGTCCCAGGTGTTGGCGGATTTCGTGGCTGAATGGGTCGGCACCCAGCTGCCAACGACTCCGATCCAACCGGAGCTCTGGACCATGTTTTTCGACGGGTCGCTGATGAAGACGGGGGCCGGCGCAGGCCTGCTCTTCATCTCGCCCCTCGGAAAGCACTTGCGCTACGTGCTACGCCTCCATTTCCCGGCGTCCAACAATGTGGCCGAGTACGAAGCTCTGGTCAACGGATTGCGGATCACCATCGAGCTAGGGGTCAGACGCCTCGACGCCCGCGGTGATTCGTAGCTCGTCATCGACCAAGTCATGAAGAACTCCCACTGCCGCGACCCAAAGATGGAGGCCTACTGCGACGAGGTTCGGCGCCTGGAAGACAAGTTCTTCGGGCTCGAGCTCAACCACATCGCTCGGCGCTACAACGAAACCACAGACGAGCTGGCTAAGATAGCCTCGGGGCGAACGATAGTCCCCCCGGACGTCTTCTCCCGGGATCTGCATCAACCCTCCGTCAAGCTCGACGACGCGCCCGAGCCCGAGGTACCCTCGGCTCAGCCCGAGGTACCCTCGGCACAGCCCGAGGTACCCTCGGCACAGCCCAAGGTACCCTCGGCCTCCGAGGGTGAGGCACTGAACGTCGAGGAAGGGCAGAGCGGGGCCACGCCAGATCAAGATTGGCAGGCCCCGTACCTGCAATATCTCCGTCGAGGAGAGCTACCCCTCGACCAAGTCGAGGCTCGGCGGGTAGCGCGACGCGCCAAGTCATTCGTCTTGCTGGGCGACGAAGAGGAGCTCTACCATCGCAGCCCCTCGGGCATCCTCCAGCGATGCATCTCCATCGCCGAAGGTCGGGAACTGCTGCAAGAAATACACTCGGGGGCTTGCGGCCACCACGCAGCGCCCCGAGCCCTTGTCGGAAATGCTTTCCGGCAAGGCTTCTACTGGCCAACGGCGGTGGCTGACGCCACTAGAATTGTCCGCACCTGCGAAGGGTGCCAATTCTATGCGAAGTGGACGCACCTGCCCGCTCAGGCTCTGCAGACAATACCCGTCACTTGGCCCTTCGCTGTATGGGGTCTGGACCTCGTCGGTCCCTCGCAGAAGGCGCCCGGGGGCTACGCGCACCTGCTGGTCGCCATCGACAAATTCTCCAAGTGGATCGAGGTCCGACCTCTGAACAGCATCAGGTCCGAGCAGGCGGTGGCGTTCTTCACCAACATCATCCATCGCTTCGGGGTCTCGAACTCCATCATCACCGACAACGGCACCCAGTTCACCGGCAAAAAATTCTTGGATTTTTGCGAGGATCACCATGTCCGGGTGGACTGGGCCACCGTGGCTCATCCCATGTCGAATGGGCAAGTAGAGCGTGCCAACGACATGATTCTACAAGGGCTCAAGCCTCGGATCTACAACGACCTCAACAAATTCGGCAAGCGATGGATGAAGGAACTCCCCTCGGTGGTCTGGAGCCTAAGGACGACGCTGAGTCGTGCCACGGGCTTCACGCCGTTTTTCCTGGTCTACGGGGCTGAAGCTATCTTGCCCACTGACCTGGAATACGGCTCCCCGAGGGCGAGGGCCTACACCGAACAAAGCAACCAAGCTAGCCGAGAGGAATCGCTGGACCAGCTGGAGGAAGCTCGGGACAGGGCCTTACTACACTCGGCGCGGTACCAACAGTCCCTGCGACGCTATCACGCCCGAGGGGTCCGGTCCCGAGAACTCCAGGTGGGCGATCTGGTGCTTCGGCTGCGGCAAGACGCCCGAGGGAGGCACAAGCTCACGCCCCCTGGGAAGGGCCATTCGTCATCGCCAAAGTTCTGAAGCCCGGAACATACAAGCTGGCCAACAATCAAGGCGAAATCTACGGCAACGCTTGGAACATCAAACAGCTACGTCGCTTCTACCCTTAACATGTTTTCAAGTTGTTCATATACCTCGCACCTACACAAAGTTTAGTCGTCAAGGAAGGGTCGGCTTAGCCTCGGCAAAGCCCGACCCTCCCTCGGGGGCTAAAAGGGGGGAGACCCCCTCTGCGTCGAATTTTTCCTCGAAAAAGGATCTCTTTTTAGCAGGATTTCTTTCGTGCTTCTTGACTACTTCGGAAAGCGGATCCTGGAAACGACGGAGTACACGTAAGCAGCCAAGGCTGACCGAGCCGAGGGACTCCTACGCCTCCGGGATACGGATACCTCACTCATCACCTTCTGCGATAAGTAACTTGCGCTCGGATAAAGCGACTCTGTGGACCGAACAAGTCTTCACGTTCGGAAGCTCTCCTGCCGAAGCAGTCTTTCAAGCTTTCTCGACTAAGTCGGGGACAGGGCCTCATGGACGGGTGAAAGTACGCGTAAGCGGCAAGGCCGACCGAGCCGAGGGATTCCCACGCCTCTGGGATACGGATACCTCACTCGTCCCTTCCGCGAAAAGCAACTCTCGCTCACACAAACATCCCTGTTACCGATAGAGTCCAGATGCTCGAAACAAGAGGAAAAAAGGCGCAGCTTCGCAAGCGTGGCGAGGGTGTGTTTTGTCTGGCCTCGGCGGCCGCAGAAAGCACACGCTACAAGATGATCTGATCCTGCAGGCTCGGGTCTTCACGCTGAAGGGAGCCGTAGCACCCTCGGCATCGACGACGTCTTCAGCAAAGCCCGACCCAGCCTCGGGCGGCGACGCGGCCCAGGGACTCCTCCGGGAATCCGGCCCGAGCAGGCGGCTCGACCGGTTACCCCTGGGGCCTCGGTCAACCGGCTTCCAAGGGCGCCAGCCCGACCCGAGGCCTCGACTGATCGACTTCGGCGTCGGCTCCGCTGACGGACAACACGACTAGGCTCCGGCCAACCAGGTTCCCATTCTCGAGCCAACTCCGCCTCTGTTCATACTGATATCGCTACCCCTGGCCTCGGTCCACCGAAGGGCGGCCGAGGGGTCTCTTTAACTAAGCTAGAGGAACCCCAGACAACAAGGCCGAACGGGCCGAGGGATTCCTACGCCTCCGGGATACGGATACCTCACCCGTCACCTTGACACGGGGCGACTCATGCTTGGTAAAGCGGTTCAGATAATCAACAGGCGAGACTTAGTGCTCGAAAATGAGGAAAAAACACGGCTCCGTGCCGAAATTACATACATGTTCAGGCCCCGACAGCCACAATGAACAAAAAGCACTGGCATTCGAAGTGCCATTACGAACGGAACTCCGGTTCCCCCTCCGCAGGTACGAACGACCCCACTCCATGGGGAAGGCCTGCGGAGCAACAGAAGACCGACGGTCGGCTCGCCGCCACCCATCCTGACTACGGCGACGGTAGGCCGGCGCTGCTGCGATCTTGCTCTCGCCCCCGCCGACGCTCGAGGGGCGAGGACAAGCACGCCGGCGCGGTGGCCCGGGGCGCGGGTGGTGGCAGTGATCCCGTCGGTGACGAGGACTTCTCGAGCCGCCTCCGCCTCGGCGCCGATGGCAGGGGACACCAGCCCCCCGGCAGATCCCCACTCAAATCCTCCCAGACGAGTGGGGCGCCCGCCTCTGCGCAAGGGCGCCGTCCCAGTGCAAAAGCAGGGCCACCCCAGAACACGAACGCCGCCCTAACAGCGCGCGGAATCGTGGGTGGTCCTCCCGTGCACACGATGCGGCGGTCACCCTCCGGCAGGAGGGGCCGCCGGAAGCCCGGCCGACGACTCCGACACGCTGGAGGTAACGACGCCCGCCGTCGATCAGCCCCACGTTGTCTAAGCCCGCGCCGTCCGCAGGGCCAGCGAGCGCCTCCACCCCCGAACGCCGCGGGAAAGGGCGACCCGCGGACCCGCGCGGAAGGTAGAGCGCCGGCTCAGCGTGGCTCCCGCCCCAGCGGGGATGATGAACATCCTTGAAGCTGAGGGTGGGACCAAGATCGCAGCCCGGCTTGCTCTTCCCCACCCAGAAACCGGCGGTCACCATCCTGGGTGATCGTCGGCATGGGGGAACAGCCGGGCCGGCTGATGAAAATCCTTGAAGCCGAACGATGGCTGAGAGGTACCAACTCCCATGGAGTTGCGTTCCTCCAACGAGGAGGCGGAGAGGCGGCGGATACCCCCCATCCGGGGGCTTGAAAGATGGGAAGACACGGCGCTTAAGGGAGGAAGAAGACATGGTTGCCTTCCGAAAGGAGTCTCCCTCCTTTTAAAGGCAACTCTCCCTACGTGCGCCCCCAGGCGCCACGGGCTGAGTCTTCTCCAACACGCTCCAAGGCCCTCCCCTGCGACTCGGGGGCTGGGTCCCGCATGTCATGCAAGCCGGCTCAGGGTAGAAGAAGCCGAACCGCCGCGCGTGGTGCGCACGACCGTCCAGCGGTTACAAGCGACCCCCCATTTCCGCCCAGACCAACGGGCAGAAGGGGCGGGCAGCCATGCAGGCGGCATGCAACCGCGCCAGATGGACGCGCTTCTCCAACTTCTGACACGCCAGCTTGGGAACCCAGGCCCACGCGTCGAGCAACCGGCGCGCCAGTTGCTGCATGCAAGCAACCGCACCGCCACTTGTGCCACCATCGCGCCTCTTCGGTTGCGAAGCCAATGCCGCGACTCGAGGCGACCCAACAGCGCCAGCCTGGCGCGTCGGTCAAAGCGACCGAAAGAGGGCCGGCAGTAATAACGGTGGCAGGCGGGCGGGCGCAGCGGTCACGTCGTCAGCCAGGCTCACGTCCCATCCTGGGACAGCAAGAGAAGCCTCCTCTCATGGCGTGGAGACGGTGCACCCGTGACCCGTTCCTCGAACGGATCGCACGCGCGCAACGGCCGCCCCGCCAACCACTCGCCCCGTCGCATTAACTCCGCGGCGGGACACGCGGCGCCTCTGGCAGGAGGAGCGCGCGACGCTTCACCTTCGCCGTAATAATCGCGTCAGAAAAGGTACGCCACGTCGTCCGATTTCGTATCCTTTTCCGTTTTCCTCTTTCTCTATCTCTTGCAACAGGGACCGGGAAAGGGGGATACCCCGAAAGGGATCCTTCTCCGCGAAGGAACCGGGCTCCGAGCCCCCCACTACTGATCAGGGGTTCGAAGGCTGGCCCTCCTAAGGGTTCAACAGCCACCTCAGATCGCGTGGGCCCGACACCCACTACTGGTCAGGGGTTCGAAGGCCAGCCCCCCGAAGGGTTCCATGGCCGCCTCAGGCTACTCGGGCTCCGCGCCCATTACTGATCAGGGGTTCGAAGGCTGGCCCCCGAAGGGTTCACAGTCGCCTCAGACACCGAGCGAGGGATGACCAGGGGTACGTTCGATACATAACCAAGGCTCGGGCTGCGCTCCCGAGGTACCCTAGGACATTTCTGAGACCAGCGGGAACGATCTTGTAACGGAATCCCATCGGAGGGAGGCATCGAGCCCTCGGACCCCGTCGCCAGGGGACCGGGTCCGGCAAATCACCCGCAGGTACTTTTGGGCGTGCCTCTGGGCCCCTAGCCGACCCCCAACGAACGGGGCACGGACGTCCACTCGGATTACCCGCTTGCAGCTCACCGGAGACACCATGTTCGGTGCCCATCGAGGGTAGCACGGCGCACTCCCCCCTCCTCCTTGCGGAAAGGCGACGTAGGGGCGTATGTAAAAAGTCGAGTCTGTCCCTGATCGCCCTCTCGCCCTGTGCAGAGGCTCGGGGGCTGCTCTCGCAAAAACCGGCTCCGGCCAAATCGTTGACAGCGTCGACATACCAGCCCGAGAGCTTGGACCCCGACCGTGCACCTGGGCTACGGCCAGTTCGCATGAGGGAACGACCGGACCAGCCGAAGCATTGCGCGAGGTATTAAGACCTCGAAGGAGTGTAACCACTCCTCCGAGGCCTCGGGGGCTACACCCGGCGGGTGCGCTCGCGCGCACCCACCGGAACGAAATGCAACCGAGAAAGGCTGGTCCCCTTGCAAAAAAGTGCGACAAAAGCCTCCAAGCGAGTGCTAACACTCCCTTCGAGGCTCGGGGGCTACTGTCGGGGACCATAATTAGGGGTACCCTCAAGACGCCTAATTCTCAGCTGGTAACCCCCATCAGCATAAAGCTGCAAAGGCCTGATGGGTACGATTAAGTCAGGGATCAGTCCACACGAGTGACTCGATCACGCTTCACCTGAGCCTAGCCTTGGCCAAGGGCAGCCGACCTCGAGAGACTTCCGTCTCGCCCGAGGCCCCCTTTTTATGGCGGACACATCACCGGCTCGCCCGAGGCCTTGGCTTCGCTCAGAAGAAACCTTGACTAAATCGCCGCACCGACTGACCAAATTGCAGGGGCATTTAACGCAAAGGTGGCCTGACACCTTTATCCTGACACGCGCCCCCGGCAGAGCCGAAGTGACCGCCGTCACTCCACCGCTCCACTGGCCAGTCTGACAGAAGGACAGCGCCGCCTGCGCCACTCCGACTACAGTGCCACTCGACAGAGTGAGTCTGACAGGCAGTCAGGCCTTGCCAAAGGCACCACGGCGAACTCCGCCCCGCCCGACCCCAGGGCTCGGACTCGGGCTAAGACCCGGAAGACGGCGAACTCCGCTCCGCCCGACCCCAGGGCTCGGACTCGGGCTAAGACCCGGAAGACGGCGAACTCCGCTCCGCCCGACCCCAGGGCTCGGACTCGGGCTAAGACCCGGAAGACGGCGAACTCCGCTCCGCCCGACCCCAGGGCTCGGACTCGGGCTAAGACCTGGAAGACGGCGAACTCCGCTCCGCCCAACCCCAGGGCTCGGACTCGGGCTAAGACCCGGAAGACGACGAAACTCCGCCTCGCCGACCCCAGGGCTCGGACTCCGCCCTGGCCTCGGCCGAACGACTTCCGCCTCGCCCGACCCCATGGCTCGGGCTCGGCCACGGCAACGGAAGGCAGACTCAACCTCGGCTTCGGAGGAACCCCCACGTCGCCCTGCCTAGAGCACAGACCGCCACGTCAACAGGAAGCGCCATCATCATCCTACCCCGAATCGACTCGGGTCACGGAGAACAAGACCGGCGTCCCATCCGGCCAGCTCCGCCGGAGGGGCAATGATGGCGCTCCACAAGCTCTATGACGACGGTGGCCCCCAGCTCTCTTACGGAAGCAGGACGACGTCAGCAGGGACTCGACCGCTCCAACAGCTGTCCCTCCGCCAGGCTCCGCCGCACCTCCGACAGCCACGACATCACGCCAGCAGGGTGCCCAGATCTCTCCGGCTGCCACATTGGCATGTACCTAGGGCGCTAGCTCTCCCTCCGCTAGACACGTAGCACTCTGCTACACCCCCCATTGTACACCTGGATCCTCTCCTTACGACTATAAAAGGGAGGACCAGGGCCTTCTTAGAAAAGGTTGGCCGCGCGGGACCGAGGACGGGACAGGCGCTCTCTTGGGGCCGCTCGCTTCCCTCACCCGCGTGGACGCTTGTAACCCCCCTACTGCAAGCGCACCTGACCTGGGCGCGGGACGAACACGAAGGCCGCGGGACTTCCACCTCTCTCACGCTCGACTCCGGCCACCTCGCCTCTCCCCCCTTCGCTCTCGCCCACGCGCTGGACCCATCTGGGCTGGGGCACGCAGCACACTCACTCGTCGGCTTAGGGACCCCCCTGTCTCGAAACGCCGACACCTACGTCGATGACATCGTAGTCAAGACAAGGAAGGCTTCCGACCTCCTCTCCGACCTTGAAGTGACATTCCGATGTCTCAAGGCGAAAGGAGTCAAGCTCAATCCTGAGAAGTGTGTCTTCGGGGTGCCCCGAGGCATGCTCCTGGGGTTCATCGTCTCCGAGCGAGGCATCGAAGCCAACCCGGAGAAGATCGCAGCCATCACCGGCATGGGACCCATCAAGGACTTAAAAGGCGTACAGAGGGTCATGGGATGTCTTGCGGCCCTGAGCCGCTTCATCTCACGCCTCGGCGAAAGAGGTCTGCCTCTGTATCGCCTCTTAAGGAAGGCCAAGTGTTTCGCTTGGACCCCTGAGGCCGAGGAAGCCCTCGGGAACCTAAAGGCGCTCCTTACAAAGGCGCCTGTCTTGGTGCCCCCAGCTGATGGAGAAGCCCTCTTGGTCTACGTCGCCGCTACCACTCAGGTGGTTAGCGCCGCGATTGTAGTCGAGAGGCAAGAAGAAGGGCATGCATTGCCCGTTCAGAGACCAGTCTACTTCGTCAGCGAAGTACTGTCCGAGACCAAGATCCGCTACCCGCAAGTTCAGAAGCTGCTGTATGCTGTGATCCTGACAAGGCGGAAGTTACGACACTACTTCGAGTCTCATCCGGTAACTGTGGTGTCATCCTTCCCCCTGGGGGAGATCATCCAGTGCCGAGAGGCTTCGGGCAGGATCGCGAAGTGGGCGGTGGAAATCATGGGCGAAACAATCTCGTTCGCCCCTCGGAAGGCCATCAAGTCCCAGGTGTTGGCGGACTTCGTGGCCGAATGGGTCGACACCCAGCTGCCGACGGCTCCGATCCAACCGGAGCTCTGGACCATGTTTTTCGACGGGTCGCTGATGAAGACGGGAGCCGGCGCGGGCCTGCTCTTCATCTCGCCCCTCGGGAAGCACCTACGCTACGTGCTACGCCTCCATTTCCCGGCATCCAACAACGTGGCCGAGTACGAAGCTCTGGTCAACGGGTTGCGGATCGCCATCGAGCTAGGGGTCAGACGCCTCGATGCCCGCGGTGACTCACAGCTTGTCATCGACCAAGTCATGAAGAACTCCCACTGCCGCGACCCGAAGATGGAGGCCTACTACGATGAGGTTCGGCGCCTGGAAGACAAGTTCTTCGAGCTCGAGCTCAACCACATCGCTCGGCGCTACAACGAGACTGCAGACGAGCTGGCTAAAATAGCCTCGGGGCGAACGACGGTCCCCCCGGACGTCTTCTCCCGGGATCTGCAGCAACCCTCCGTCAAGATCGACGACGCTCCCGAGCCCGAGGCACCCTCGGCACAGCCCGAGGCACCCTCGGCACAGCCCGAGGTACCCTCGGCCCCCGAGGGCGAGGCGCTGCACGTCGAGGAAGAGCAGAGCGGGGCCACGCCTGATCGAAATTGGCAGGCCCCGTACCTGCGATATCTCCGCCAGGGAGAGCTACCCCTCGACCAAGCCGAGGCTCGGCGGGTAGCTCGACGCACCAAGTCGTTCGTCTTGCTGGGCAATGAGGAGGAGCTCTACCACCTCAGCCCCTCGGGCGTCCTCCAGTGATGCATCTCCATCGCCGAAGGTCAGGAACTCCTGCAAGAAATACACTCGGGGGCTTGCGGCCATCATGTAGCACCCCGAGCCCTTGTCAGGAATGCTTTCCGGCAAGGCTTCTACTGGCCAACGGCGGTGGCTGACGCCACTAGAATTGTCCGCACCTGCGAAGGGTGCCAATTCTATGCGAAGCAGACCCGCCTGCCCGCTCAGGCTCTGCAGACGATACCCATCACCTGGCCCTTTGCTGTATGGGGTCTGAACCTCGTCGGTCCCTTGCAGAAGGCGCCCGGGGGCTACACGCACCTGCTGGTCGCCATCGACAAATTCTCCAAGTGGATCGAAATCCGACCCCTGAACAGCATCAGGTCCGAGCAGGCGGTGGCGTTCTTCACCAACATCATCCATCGCTTCGGGGTCCCAAACTCCATCATCACCGACAACGGTACCCAGTTCACCGGCAAAAAATTCTTGGATTTTTGCGAAGATCACCACATCCGGGTGGACTGGGCCGCCGTGGCTCATCCCATGTCGAATGGGCAAGTGGAGCGTGCCAACGGCATGATTCTGCAAGGGCTCAAGCCCCGGATCTACAACGGCCTCAACAAGTTCGGCAAGCGATGGATGAAGGAACTCCCCTCGGTGGTCTGGAGCTTGAGGACAACGCCAAGCCGAGCCACGGGTTTCACGCCATTCTTCCTGGTCTATGGGGCCGAGGCCATCTTGCCCACTGACCTGGAATACGGCTCCCCGAGGGCGAGGGCGTACAACGAACAAAGCAACCAAGCTAGCCGAGAAGACTCGCTGGACCAGCTGGAGGAGGCTCGGGACAAGGCCTTACTACACTCGGCGCGGTACCAGCAGTCCCTGCGACGCTACCACGCCCGAGGGGTCCGGCCCCGAGACCTCCAGGTGGGCGATCTGGTGCTTCGGCTGCGGCAAGACGCCCGAGGGAGGCACAAGCTCACGCCCCCCTGGGAGGGGCCATTCGTCATCGCCAAAGTCCTGAAGCCCGGAACATACAAGCTGGCCAATAATCAAGGCGAGATCTACGGCAACGCCTGGAACATCAAACAGCTACGTCGCTTCTACCCTTAAGATGTTTTCAAGTTGTTCGTATACTTCGCACCCATGCAAAGTTTAGTCATCAAGGAAGGGTCGGCCTCGCCTCGGCAGAGCCCGACCCTCCCTCGGGGGCTAAAAGGGGGGAGACCCCCTCTGCGTCGAATTTTTCCCTCGAAAAAAGATCTCTTTTTAGCAGAATTTCTTTCGTGCTTTTTGACTACTTCGAAAAGCGGATCCTGGAAACGACGGAGTACACGTAAGCAGCCAAGGCTGACCGAGCCGAGGGACTCCTATGCCTCCGGGATACGGATACCTCACTCATCACCTTCTGTGATAAGTAACTCGCGTTCGGATAAAGCGACTCCGTGGACCGAACAAGTCTTCACGTTCGGAAGCTCTTCTGCCAAAGTGGTCCTTCAAGCTTTCTCGACTAAGTCGGAGACAGGGCCTCATGGACGGGCGAAGGTACGCGTAAGCGGCAAGGCCGACCGAGCCGAGGGACTCCTACGCCTCCGGGATACGGATACCTCACTCATCACCTTCCGCGAGAAGCAACTCTCGCCCGCACAAACATCCCTGTTACCGACGGAAAGTCCAGAGACTCGGAATAAGGGGAAAAGAGACGCAGCTTTGCAAGCGCAGCGAGGGTGTGTTTTCTGGCCTCAGCGGCCGCAGAAGGCACACGCTACAAGACGATCTGATCCTGCAGGCTCAGGTCTTCACGCTGAAGGGGGCCGTAGCACCCTCGGCGTCGACGACGTCTTCAGCAAGGTCCGACCCAGCCTCGGACGGCGACGCGATCCGAGGACTTCTCCGGGAATCCGGCCCGAGCAGGCGGCTCGGCCGGCTACCCCCGGGGCCTCGGCCAACCATCTTCCAAGGGCGCTAGCCCGACCTGAGGCCTCGGCTGATCGACTCCGGCGTCAGACCCGCTGACGGACAACCCGGCTAGGCTCCGGCCAACCAGGTTCCCATTTTCGAGCCAACTCTGCCTCTGTTCGTACTGATATCGCTACCCCTGGCCTCGGCTCGTCGAAGAGCGGCCGAGGGGTCTCTTTAACTAAGCTAGAGGAGCCTCAGACAACAAGGCCGATCGAGCTGAGGGATTCCTACGCCTCCGGGATACGGATACCTCACTCGTCACCTTGACACGGGGCGACTCATGCTTGGTGAAGCGGTACAGATAATCAACAGGCGAGACTTAGTGCTCGAAAATGAGGAAAAAACACGGCTCCGTGCCGAAATTACATACATGTTCAGGCCTCGACAGCCACGTCGTTCGATTTCGTATCCTTTTCCTTTTTTTCCTCTTTCTCTATCTCTTACAACAGGGACCGGGAAAGGGGGATACCCCGAAAAGGATCCTTCCCTGTGAAGGAACCGGGCTCCGAGCCCCCTACTGATCAGAGGTTCGAAGGCTGGCCCTCCGAAGGGTTCAACAGTCGCCTCAGATCGCGTGGGCCCGACACCCACTACTGGTCAGGGGTTCGAAGGCCGGCCCCCCGAAGGGCTCTATGGCCGCCTCAGGCTACTCGGGCTCCGCGCCCATTACTGATCAGAGGTTCGAAGGCTGGCCCCCGAAGGGTTCACAGTCGCCTCAGACGCCGAGCGAGGGATGACCAGGGGTACGTTCGATACATAACCGAGGCTCGGGCTGCGCTCCCGAGGTACCCTAGGACATTTCCGAGACCAGCGGGAGCGATCTTGTAACGGAATCCCATCGGAGGGAGGCATCGAGCCCTCGGACCCCGTCGCCAGGGGACCGGGTCCAGCAGATCACCCGCAGGTACTTTTGGGCGTGCCTCTGGGCCCCTAGCCGACCCCCAACGAACGGGGCACGGACGTCCACTCGGATTACCCGCTTGCAGCTCACCGGAGACACCATGTTCGGTGCCCATCGAGGGTAACATGGCGCACTCCCCCCTCCTCCTTGCGGAAAGGCGACGTAGGGGCGTATGCAAAAAGTCGAGTCTGTCCCTGATCGTCCTCTCACCCTGTGCGGAGGCTCGGGGGCTGCTCTCGCAAACCCGGCTCCGGCCGAACCGTTGACAGCGTCAACATACCAGCCCGAGAACTTGGGCCCCGACCGTGCACCCGGGCTACGGCCAGTTCGCATGAGGGAACGACCAGACCAGCCGAAGCGTTACGCAAGGCATTAAGACCTCGAAGGAGTGAAACCACTCCTCCGAGGCCACGGGGGCTACACCCGGCGGGTGCGCTCACGCGCACCCACCGGAATGAAATGCAACCGAGGAAGGCTGGTCCCCTTGCAAAAAAGTGCGACGAAAGCCTCCAAGCGTGTGCTAACACTCCCTTCGAGGCTCGGGGGCTACTGTCTGTAACACCCTGAATTTGGGATATAAAATTTCTTTGCTCATATTCACAAATTCAGGTGTTACTCCGCTCTTCACACCTTTCCCAATCTCCTCTTTCTCTTTTCTATAGAAGAAGAGTGACTATTTTTTTATGTGTAATTATAGTCTAGTAGGCTGAACTCCAAGGGAGTATGAAATGTTGCATCATGTTGAACCCTAAACTTCACTTTTGTTTGATGCATATGCTTGAGGGTGCTAATTTGAATTTGTGGCATATTTGAATTTGAATCAAATGGAGTAAATAAAAAGAAAAGGGAAAACAATTGCTGCAATAAAAGAAAAAGGTAAAGTGGCCCATCCCCCCTTCCCTGGCCCATTCGGCCAGCCCAGCCGCCCCCTGCTCCCCCCTCTCTTTTGCCCCCCGCTCGGCCCAGCGCCACTCTCCTCTCGTGGGCCGCGCGAGCGCCAGCCCAGCTCCCCCCACCGCGCCAGCCCAGCAGCCGCGCTTTCCCCCCCCACCTGGCCCAGCTCGCACGCAGGGGGGCGCTCGCCCACGCCCAGGCCGCCAGGCCTGCTCGCCAGCGTTCCCAGCAAGCCCAGCTCGCGCGCGCAGGGGGCGCTCGCCCAGCCGCGTGCATGCAGTGCCCCCAGGCGCCGCCAGGAGCCCTGTTCATCTTCTCCAACCGCTCCCTCCGCTTTGTACGCACGCAGAACTGCTCGCCCAGCAGCCCTCTCGCTCGTCTCGAGGAAACCGGCGACTCCCATTCGAGCCTAGACCCATCGCACCCCCTCCTCTCTCTCGCACCTCGACGCAGCCACCTCGCCACCATGCTCTGCTGCTTGCCGTGTCAAGCGTTGTCGTGCCTGCGTGCCACCTTGCCGAGCCTCGCCATGTTCTCCTGCCCGGAGCCGCCCGGATCGCCGCCATGCTTCATGTCGGCCAGCGCGGCCCGCGGCGTGCAGCCGGCGTGGCTCGCCTGCGCGGCCCCGGCTCAGCCTCTGCGCGGCCATGGCGCAGCAGCAGCCTCGTCGCGAGCTCGCCTCGCCGTCCGCCATCGTCGCAATGTGAGAATCCCACGTCTACCCTGCGCTAATTAATTTTCTACTTAGTTGTGAGTCATTAAATTGAATACTCAATCAGATCAATTTACGATTTTAATTATACGATTGTAAATACATGGTAATGTGATTTTAATAAATTAGATGTTATACTTAATATCTATTTAGTGTTTAGTATAAAAACAACAATTAGTTAATGATTCTCATGTGTTCCCGTGCTGCTTCACGCGTCACGGTCGTTCACGCATGTCGTGTGTTGTCCGTGCGCTACTCGCATGTACTGTTCGCGTACGCTGTCACCGCCCATTCCGTGCGTGTCGCGTGCTCTGTTCTACGCGTAATGTGTTTTCTATCCGCATGACGTTCACGCGTGCTATTCACATGTCGTCGTTCGCGCGAGTCGCGATTCGCGCGCTTTGATAAAATTGTTTAGTAGCCACGAACGGTTAGCTATTTAATATATAATGCACCATAAACTCGTTTCTATTTGTTTCAGTCGTGTCAACTTTGTAACAACGCCGATTTCATATTAGTAACGTACTTTATCATGTCACCTGATTAGTTATTCTCGTCTGTCGCGGGTGCTGTTCCGCACAGTGGCGTGCTGCTTCGCGCGTCGTTCACGTGTTGTCTGCGCGTTGTTCGTGCGTGGTGGGCTCGTGGTCGCGTGCTGGTTCGTGCCGGTTCACGCATCGTTCGCGCTGGTCGTGCACACTGTTTCGTGTGTCGTCAGCGTGCTGTGTCGCGCGTGTCCGCGCGTCGTTTGCACGCTGTCGTGTTGTTTCGCTTGTCATAAATTCGCATCGCTTAGAATCTCTTGTGTTAATTAAATTACTTATTTATTTGACAGCTGTTAGCGTAACAGATTTAATTAGAACTAAATAGCAGTTATAATTTATATTTTATAATATCGAATTAAATGTTTTACTTAATATTTATTTAGCGTAAACGCGATATCTTCCAGATCGACGCTTCGAGTTCGACACTTCTTTTTCCTCGCGTGTCTGTATTAACGCGCTTTATTTCGTTGTCTATATTTTATTATGTTTTATTTGAATGGTGTAATGTTCTCACGCATATACATATATTTGTTTGTTTGTTCGTTTGTGCCTGTTAGTATTCGCTGTGCGTCGCGAATAGTTTGCGATCCATTTCTGAGCTTCGAGGGATCGAAGATCAAGAGTTGGCGACCAAGTTATCCAGTTCTTCGAGTTCTACAGAGTTGAAGACCCTGAGCATCTGTTTGGTGAAGGCAAGTGTCCTCTGACCCATTATGTCCTATCTACTTATAATTCACTGTCTTGCATACAATGATCAACCTAAGGATTGACTAGCTTTCTATTTACTTATCCTTGTTTACCCTTTTGGGTTATCATGGTTAGCTTTATGCTATTGCTTTACTTTAATCAATGAACATGATGTGAATATTATGATACGATGATGTTATCCCAATGATGATATTGTGATACTCTAGGGGGCTCGGGCCTTTTCCCTGAGTACCTCTCCGTAAGGACCTGTTCGTTGAGAGACCACCCAGGATAACAGTGCAACCATGAGAGTGAACGGGGCGCCCTTAGCTAATTAATTAGAGGAACTAGAGGTGTAGTTGCTTCGCCGTCGTGCCGTCAATGGGGTCCAGGCACAGTGCTTGCTCTGTCGAGGCTGGGTGCCGAGGTTCTTTCGTTTTGCTTTTTAGTCGCTCTCCTGCGGGGAGAGGTACTGTGTTTATCAAACTGGAGAAACCTAACGGGCGGCTATGACCTCTAGGGAATCTTTGTAAAAGCTACGTAGTGATACCCTGCCGGACCACCTAGGAAGTGATCAATGGGGAGTCATGATCCCCGGGCAAAACGGGAATCACGGCTCATGGGTAAAGTGTGCGACCTCTGCAGAGGATTAGAAACTGATATATCAGCCGTGCTCACGGTTAAGAGCAGCCTTGGGATCCTCTTTGATTAGAGATACAGATGGTTCGATATACAATGGTTCTATTTATGGTTTTGGCTCGACGATGATAATGTTTTTCCTTGATGAGGAAATGATTCACGGGTTGATTATATTATAAAACTTGGCTTCCACTAATAATAAATATCTGACCAACTAAAAGCAACTGCTTGAGCTAAACCCCACATAAAGCTAGTCCACTACAGCCAAACGGGACATTTGCTGAGTACGTTGATGTGTACTCACCCTTGCTTTCACAAAACACCAGGTTGCCTTTGGTGTAATCTATGCTCAGGTAAAGAAGAAGTCGTCGAGGCGGATCTCCAGGAGTTCTAGGACTTCGATGAGTTCGAGGATTAGGCTAGCGACCTCCCCCAGTCAGCTGCCTGTGGTGGGTTGTTTACGTTGGCTACGTTTCGATTCTGTGTACTTTGATTTATATTATGTAAATGGCTCTAGTCTGTAATATTATTACTTACTCTTTATTGTAATTCGAAGCATTGTGCTATGATGAGTCATTTATGTAATCGCTGTGTACGTGAATTACTGATCCTGGCACGTACATGGTTCGCATTCGGTTTACCTTCAAAACCGGGTGTGACATAAGTGGTATCAAAGCCGTGCTGACTGTACGACCGCTGACCTAGAGTAGCATTGGCCGTTTTAAGGACTTATTGATTATTACTTCATCTCATCCTTGATTCTGCTTCAAAATATTAGTCACCTTGACTAATTCTATGTTGTGCTCCTATATGCCCCCTTGACAAAAATTATTTTATTCTAGTATGGTCTATACTTCTCTCAATCTATTAGATCTGATCTCATCTTGTGCTTGCGACATCTTTGTAGATGCCCCCTGACCATAGCCTTTAGTCTTTTGGGACTCTTTCCTCATCCATTATTAAATTGCTACTATTTGACCATCTCTATTCCATTTTGTTATCGACATGCTCACATCCTTGCATTTTTAATACCCTTATCCCTTAATCTAAAGCACTTACCCTTGTACCTCTACTACCTATTTAAACATTTCAGTTTATATGTCCATGATCTTACTGTCTTTTGAGACCCTTTCCTATTCTATTGATAAGTCGCTATCTTTTTGGCAATTTGTACTTTCTTGGCCTTGGTATGCTCGTACCATTGGAATCTTGCATACTCTTATTTTTATATATGCTTACCTTTATATCCTAATATCTGTTTGAAATATTTCAGTTAACATGCCCTTGACCACCCTTGTTTCCTAATGATCCATGAGCGGTCATTTTATTTTTTGCACATCCGTGGTAACCTCGTTGTTTCCTTGTAACTTCCTTTAGTTATGGATTTTTACTTCAACTCTTTTGTTGGAACCCTACCTATCTTACCCTTGATTGTTTCCTCTACTTCGCCATTCCGCGAGTCTTACCCTAATTCTATCCTTTGTCATGCTTTCACTGATATTATCTTTACCTTTGTCATCTCTACATCTCACCCTGTTGCTTATCTCATACCCGCCCTCTAAAATCTTCTCTCGTCCGTCTCAATTTGAAAGTTGTATCTTACCCATTTTTCTTCGGATGTATCCTATTCTTTGTTGCTTGCGAACTTTCAACTTCATTGTTTAATGTGTTTTGTTCACTATCGCCTTTACCCTTGTGATCCTACCTTGATGCTTGTCGTACGTCTGCCACTTAAAACCTTCCTTCTCCCCTCTCAATTCGAGAGTGGTGCTCTACTTATCCCGCCTTTGGTCATAACCTCATCTTTGCCACGTGCCAGTCTTACCTTAGCTCTATTCTTTGTTGTACTCATACCCTTGGTTTTTGTGCGCCTTCACCTCTTATCTCTTACACTCTTGCCTGTTATCGCCTTTAACCCTTGTAATATCTATATCTTTACCTTGGTGCTTATTTTGAACCTACCCCTTAAATCCTACTCTTTTCCACCTCAATTTGAGAGTGGCAATTTACCTATCTGGACCTTGGACGTACCCTCTCCTTTTCCATTTGCAGGTCTGGTCTTAACTCCATCCTTTGTGGTATTTATATTCTTGGTTCTTATGTACATTTACCTCCTCTCCTACATCCTTGTCTGTTATCACCATTAAACCCTCATGATACCTATGCCCTTGTCTTCCTGCTTAATTTGAACCTACCCTTTAAAGCCTCCTCTTCTCCATCCCGGTTTGAGGAATAATGCCTCACCTACTTCACCAGTGGTTGCTTACCCTTCCTTGACGCATTGCAAGTCTTGTTTAAAATACATCATTTATTGTGTGTTTGTCCGTTATCACCTTAACCCTTGTCATCCCTCAATCTTTATCTTGATGCTTATCTTGTACCTGCATTTTAAAGCCGCCTTTTCTATTTCATTTCAAGAGTGACGTCTTACCCATTCCGCTCTTGTTCGTTCCCTATTCCTCTGTCGTGTTGTAAGTCTTGTCTTAACTCGACCTTTTGGTGTGCTTTTGCTTGTTACCTCCTTTACCTTTTTAATCATCAGATCTTTCCATGATGCTTATCCTATGCCTACCTTTTGAAATATCATCGTTTCCATCTCAATTTGAGAATGGTGTTTTACCTATCCCGACCTTGCTTTGCATTTTCTCCCTGCCCGGTTGCAATTCTTGCTTTAGCTCCATCCTTTATTATGCTCATGCCCCTATCTTGTATGTCTTATCATTCCCCTTGTCTTTTGATGACCTTAGATTAGTTTCCCCTTTGTAAGGAAAGACCACAATCTAGTTAACATTAACGTGTAGCAACGAGATGTTTTGTTGCTGTGTGCTCGTGATGTTTGTCCTTATGTTATGACTGATTTGCTTCTTTGTGATGAGTGTTGATGAGTTGTGGCCCTTGGTCCGCAATGACATCAGTTTATTAGGTGAGTGCCATATAGTTAAGCAGTTGGGTTCTCCCCCTGCTCTCTCTAATCCATGTATACTTACCTTTTCTCGCTATTCTTTCCTATTGCACCTGTCCATTTGGCAACCTCCAATTCCTTCAAATCAGACAAGATCAGAGTCGGCAACATCTTCACCAAGTGCATATCAACGCTCCTGTTAAGGGGGCTAGCCGCTAACCCCAATGAAGATGATGTGTTCAACCTCAACCAACAAGGTCAAAGTGGCGCAGCGAAACCGTGTGTGGGTCCTAACCCACAGGTCCAAGGGGTCCTCAAGAATTCTATCGATTGGTCTCGACCGTCTGAAGGTCAAAGCAATCGTTCCCCAAGTTAAGCTTGCAGAGTCAAAGTCAACTCAAGAAAGCCCTAGACAACCTATGAACCGGCCTAGTCGTTCTTGCTAGCCTCTTCTTAAATCTCGGGGGCGAGATTCTGTTAAGGGGGTTAGATTTGTAACACCCTGAATTTGGGATATAAAATTTCTTTGCTCATATTCACAAATTCAGGTGTTACTCCGCTCTTCACACCTTTCCCAATCTCCTCTTTCTCTTTTCTATAGAAGAAGAGTGACTATTTTTTTATGTGTAATTATAGTCTAGTAGGCTGAACTCCAAGGGAGTATGAAATGTTGCATCATGTTGAACCCTAAACTTCACTTTTGTTTGATGCATATGCTTGAGGGTGCTAATTTGAATTTGTGGCATATTTGAATTTGAATCAAATGGAGTAAATAAAAAGAAAAGGGAAAACAATTGCTGCAATAAAAGAAAAAGGTAAAGTGGCCCATCCCCCCTTCCCTGGCCCATTCGGCCAGCCCAGCCGCCCCCTGCTCCCCCCTCTCTTTTGCCCCCCGCTCGGCCCAGCGCCACTCTCCTCTCGTGGGCCGCGCGAGCGCCAGCCCAGCTCCCGCGCCAGCCTTTCCCCCCCTCTCGTGGGCCACGCGAGCGCCAGCCCAGCTCCCCCCACCGCGCCAGCCCAGCAGCCGCGCTTTCCCCCCCCCCCACCTGGCCCATCTCGCGCGCAGGGGGGCGCTCGCCCACGCCCAGGCCGCCAGGCCTGCTCGCCAGCGTTCCCAGCAAGCCCAGCTCGCGCGCGCAGGGGGCGCTCGCCCAGCCGCGTGCATGCAGTGCCCCCAGGCGCCGCCAGGAGCCCTGTTCATCTTCTCCAACCGCTCCCTCCGCTTTGTACGCACGCAGAACTGCTCGCCCAGCAGCCCTCTCGCTCGTCTCGAGGAAACCGACGACTCCCATTCGAGCCTAGACCCATCGCACCCCCTCCTCTCTCTCGCACCTCGATGCAGCCACCTCGCCACCATGCTCTGCTGCTTGCCGTGTCAAGTGTTGTCGTGCCTGCGTGCCACCTTGCCGAGCCTCGCCATGTTCTCCTGCCCGGAGCCGCCCGGATCGCCGCCATGCTTCATGTCGGCCAGCGCGGCCCGCGGCGTGCAGCCGGCGTGGCTCGCCTGCGTGGCCCCGGCTCGGCCTCTGCGCGGCCATGGCGCAGCAGCAGCCTCGTCGCGAGCTCGCCTCGCCGTCCGCCGTCGTCGCAATGTGAGAATCCCACGTCTACCCTGCGCTAATTAATTTTCTACTTAGTTGTGAGTCATTAAATTAAATACTCAATCAGATCAATTTACGATTTTAATTATACGATTGTAAATACATGGTAATGTGATTTTAATAAATTAGATGTTATACTTAATATCTATTTAGTGTTTAGTATAAAAACAACAATTAGTTAATGATTCTCATGTGTTCCCGTGCTGCTTCACGCGTCACGGTCGTTCACGCATGTCGTGTGTTGCCCGTGCGCTACTCGCATGTACTGTTCGCGTACGCTGTCACCGCCCATTCCGTGCGTGTCGCGTGCTCTGTTCTACGCGTAATGTGTTTTCTATCCGCATGACGTTCACGCGTGCTATTCACATGTCGTCGTTCGCGCGAGTCGCGATTCGCGCGCTTTGATAAAATTGTTTAGTAGCCACGAACGGTTAGCTATTTAATATATAATGCACCATAAACTCGTTTCTATTTGTTTCAGTCGTGTCAACTTTGTAACAACGCCGATTTCATATTAGTAACGTACTTTATCATGTCACCTGATTAGTTATTCTCGTCTGTCGCGGGTGCTGTTCCGCACAGTGGCGTGCTGCTTCGCGCGTCGTTCACGTGTTGTCTGCGCGTTGTTCGTGCGTGGTGGGCTCGTGGTCGCGTGCTGGTTCGTGCCGGTTCACGCATCGTTCGCGCTGGTCGTGCACACTGTTTCGTGTGTCGTCAGCGTGCTGTGTCGCGCGTGTCCGCGCGTCGTTTGCACGCTGTCGTGTTGTTTCGCTTGTCATAAATTCGCATCGCTTAGAATCTCTTGTGTTAATTAAATTACTTATTTATTTGACAGCTGTTAGCGTAACAGATTTAATTAGAACTAAATAGCAGTTATAATTTATATTTTATAATATCGAATTAAATGTTTTACTTAATATTTATTTAGCGTAAACGCGATATCTTCCAGATCGACGCTTCGAGTTCGACACTTCTTTTTCCTCGCGTGTCTGTATTAACACGCTTTATTTCGTTGTCTATATTTTATTATGTTTTATTTGAATGGTGTAATGTTCTCACGCATATACATATATTTGTTTGTTTGTTCGTTTGTGCCTGTTAGTATTCGCTGTGCGTCGCGAATAGTTTGCGATCCATTTCTGAGCTTCGAGGGATCGAAGATCAAGAGTTGGCGACCAAGTTATCCAGTTCTTCGAGTTCTACAGAGTTGAAGACCCTGAGCATCTGTTTGGTGAAGGCAAGTGTCCTCTGACCCATTATGTCCTATCTACTTATAATTCATTGTCCTGCATACAATGATCAACCTAAGGATTGACTAGCTTTCTATTTACTTATCCTTGTTTACCCTTTTGGGTTATCATGGTTAGCTTTATGCTATTGCTTTACTTTAATCAATGAACATGATGTGAATATTATGATACGATGATGTTATCCCAATGATGATATTGTGATACTCTAGGGGGCTCGGGCCTTTTCCCTGAGTACCTCTCCGTAAGGACCTGTTCGTTGAGAGACCACCCGGGATAACAGTGCAACCATGAGGGTGAATGGGGCGCCCTTAGCTAATTAATTAGAGGAACTAGAGGTGTAGTTGCTTCGCCGTCGTGCCGTCAATGGGGTCCAGGCACAGTGCTTGCTCTGCCGAGGCTGGGTGCCGAGGTTCTTTTGTTTTGCTTTTTAGTCGCTCTCCTGCGGGGAGAGGTACTGTGTTTATCAAACTGGAGAAACCTAACGGGCGGCTATGACCTCTAGGGAATCTTTGTAAAAGCTACGTAGTGATACCCTGCCGGACCACCTAGGAAGTGATCAATGGGGAGTCATGATCCCCGGGCAAAACGGGAATCACGGCTCATGGGTAAAGTGTGCGACCTCTGCAGAGGATTAGAAACTGATATATCAGCCGTGCTCACGGTTAAGAGCAGCCTTGGGATCCTCTTTGATTAGAGATACAGATGGTTCGATATACAATGGTTCTATTTATGGTTTTGGCTCGACGATGATAATGTTTTTCCTTGATGAGGAAATGATTCACGGGTTGATTATATTATAAAACTTGGCTTCCACTAATAATAAATATCTGACCAACTAAAAGCAACTGCTTGAGCTAAACCCCACATAAAGCTAGTCCACTACAGCCAAACGGGACATTTGCTGAGTACGTTGATGTGTACTCACCCTTGCTTTCACAAAACACCAGGTTGCCTTTGGTGTAATCTATGCTCAGGTAAAGAAGAAGTCGTCGAGGCGGATCTCCAGGAGTTCTAGGACTTCGATGAGTTCGAGGATTAGGCTAGCGACCTCCCCCAGTCAGCTGCCTGTGGTGGGTTGTTTACGTTGGCTACGTTTCGATTCTGTGTACTTTGATTTATATTATGTAAATGGCTCTAGTCTGTAATATTATTACTTACTCTTTATTGTAATTCGAAGCATTGTGCTATGATGAGTCATTTATGTAATCGCTGTGTACGTGAATTACTGATCCTGGCACGTACATGGTTCGCATTCGGTTTACCTTCAAAACCGGGTGTGACACTGTCGGGGACCATAATTAGGGGTACCCTCAAGACGCCTAATTCTCAGCTGGTAACCCCCATCAGCATAAAGCTGCAGAGGCCTGATGGGTGCGATTAAGTCAGGGATCAGTCCATACGAGTGACTCGATCACGCTTCACCCGAGCCTAGCCTCGGACTCGGGCAGCCGACCTCGAGGGACTTCCGTCTCGCCCGAGGCCCCCCTTTTAACGGCGGACACATCTCCGGCTCGCCCGAGGCCTTGGCTTCGCTAAGAAGCAACCCTGACTAAATCGCCGCACCGACTGACCGAGTTGCAGGGGCATTTAACGCAAAGGTGGCCTGACACCTCTATCCTGACGCACGCCCCCCGGCAGAGCCGAAGTGACCGCCGTCACTCCGCTGCTCCACTGACCGGTCTGACAGAAGGACAGCGCCGCCTGCGCCACTCCGACTGCGGTGCCACTCGACAGAGTGAGTCTGACAGGCAGTCAGGCCTCGCCAGGGGTGCCATAGGGAACTCCGCTCCGCCCGACCCCAGGGCTCGGACTCGGGCTAAGACCCGGAAGACGGCGAACTCCGCTCCGCCCGACCCCAGGGCTCGGACTCGGGCTAAGACCCGGAAGACGGCGAACTCCGCTCCGCCCGACCCCAGGGCTCGGACTCGGGCTAAGACCCGGAAGACAGCGAACTCCGCTCCGCCCGACCCCAGGGCTCGGACTCGGGCTAAGACCCGGAAGACGGCGAACTCCGCTCCGCCCGACCCCAGGGCTCGGACTCGGGCTCGGACCCGGAAGACGGCGAACTCCGCTCCGCCCGACCCCAGGGCTCGGACTCGGGCTAAGACCCGGAAGACGGCGAACTCCGCTCCGCCCGACCCCAGGGCTCGGACTCGGGCTCGGACCCGGAAGACGGCGAACTCCGCTCCGCCCGACCCCAGGGCTCGGACTCGGGCTAAGACCCGGAAGACGGCGAACTCCGCTCCGCCCGACCCCAGGGCTCGGACTCGGGCTCGGCCCCGGAAGACGACGAACTCCGCCTCGCCCGACCCCAGGGCTCGGACTCCGCCCTGGCCTCTGTCGAACGACTTCCGCCTCGCCCGACCCAGGGGCTCGGACTCGGCCTCGGCAACGGAAGACAGATTCGACCCCAGCTTCGGAGGAGCCCCCACGTCGCCCGGCCTCGGGCGCGGGCCCGCCACGTCAACAGGGAGCGCCATCACCACTCTACCCCGAGCCGACTCGGGCCGCAGAGAACAAGACCGGTGTCCCATCTGGCCAGCTCCGCCAGATAGGCAATGATGGCGCCTCCCAAGCTCTATGACGGCGGCGGCTCTCAGCTCTCTTACGGAAGCAGGTGGACGTCAGCAAGGACTCGACCGCTCCGACAGCTGTCCTTCCGCCAAGCTCCGTTGCTCCTCCGACAGCCACGACATCACACCAGCAGGGTGCCAAGATCTCTCCGGCTGCCACATTGGCATGTACTTAGGGCGCTAGCTCTCCCTCCGCTAGACACATAGCACTCTGCTACACCCCCATTGTACACCTGGATCCTCTCCTTACGACTATAAAAGGAAGGACCAGGGCCTTCTTAGAGAAGGTTGGCCGCACGGGACCGAGGACGGGACAGGCGCTCTCTTGGGGCCGCTCGCTTCCCTCACCCGCGTGGACGCTTGTAACCCCCCTACTGCAAGCGCACCCGACCTGGGCGCGGGACGAACACGAAGGCCGCGGGACTTCCACCTCTCTCACGCCCGTCTCCGGCCACCTCGCCTCTCCCCCCTTCGCGCTCGCCCACGCGCTCGACCCATCTGGGCTGGGGCACGCAGCACACTCACTCGTCGGCTTAGGGACCCCCCGGTCTCGAAACGCCGACAATAATAAACATGATATCTAGGGATTCTAGTTTGTTCGCACATGATGTACTTGTGGTCGTGCTATTCGCGCACGTAACTCACGCGCTGTCGCGTGCATTGTTTCACGTGTCGTCCGCACGCTGTTCCGCAGTGTCGCGCGTCGTCACGCGTCATTCGTGTGTTTCGCGTGCGCCGCTTTTGCGTGTCACGAGCATGGCCGCGCGTACCACGCGTTGTCCGCATGCGATATTAATTCATTCGCTTATAATCACTCATGTCAGTTAATTAGTTATTTATTTAATTATCCTCAATTAAAATAGTGAATTAGTCAAAACTAGGTATTAGTTTTGAGTTACAGTAATAAATGTCGATTAAGATAATTAACTTTAGGTTTGTTCGACTAATATTTATTAGATTAATATCCCAATTAGATTAAATATGTAATGTTCAACTTGCGCTTTTATAATGAACATTAGCATGGCTAATATTAACTTAACCACTTTCTATTTATTTAATACTTGTTTAGTATAAACGTGTCACCTATTTAGTTTTCCTCGCCTGTCACGCGTGCTGTTCCGCACGTGATGGCGTGCTCGTTCGCGCTCGTCGCGCGTGCTGTTTCGTGTGTCGTCAGCATGCGATGCCGCACGTGTCCGCGCGTCGTCTACACGCTGTCGTATTGTTTTGCGCGTCGTAAATTCGCCTCGCTTAGAATCCCTCATGTTAACTTTATGAGTTATTTATTTGACAGTTGATGGTGTAGCATATTTAATCAAACTAAATAGAAGTTATAAGTTATATTTTATAATGTCAAATTAGATGTCCTGACTACTACTTGCGTAGCGTAAACGCTAACTTCTTGACCGTAGCTCCGATTGTCGCGTTTCTTTTTCCTCGCGTTATCGTAGTAACGTGCTCTATTTCGTTTTGCATATTTTATTATATGTTTATTTGAATGGTGTAATGTTCTTATGCATATATATATGTTTGTTTGCTTGTGCCTGTTTGTCTTCGCTTTGCGTCGCGATTAGATCGCGATTTGTTTCCGCGCTTCGAGGAATCGAAGATCAAGAGTTGGCGACCAAGTGATCAAGCTCTCTGAGTTCTATGAGGCTGAAGATCCTGAGCATCTGTTTGGTGAAGGCAAGTGTTCTCTGACCCATTATGTCCCATTTACTTTATAATACATTGTCCCGCATACTATGAACAATCTAAGGATTTACTAGCTTTCTATTTACCTTGTCCTTGATTTACCTTTTGGGTTACTATGGTTAGCTACATGCTAGCGCTTTACTTTAATCAATGAACATGATGAGATACAATGATGATACTGTGATTTTATTCTGGATATAATGATATACTTGTGGCATTTAAGGGGACTCGAGCAGTTTCTCGAGTACCTCTCCGTAAGGACCTGTTCGTTGAGAGACCACCCGGGATAACAGTGCAACCATGAGGGTGAAATGGGGCGCCCTTAGCTAATTAATTAGAGGAACTAGAGGTGTAGTTGCTTCGCCGTCGTGCCGTCAATGGGGTCCAGGCACAGTGCTTGCTCTGCCGAGGCTAAGTGCCGAGGTTCGTTCGTTTTGCTTTTGTTAGTCACCCTCCTACGGGGAGAGGTACTGTGTTTATCAAACTGGAGAAACCTAACGGGCGGCTATGACCTCTAGGGAATCTTTGTAAAAGCTACGTAGTGATACCCTGCCGGACCACCTAGGAAGTGATCAATGGGGAGTCATGATCCCCGGGCAAAATGGGAATCACGGCTCATGGGTAAAGTGTGCGACCTCTGCAGAGGGTAATGAAACTGATATATCAGTCGTGCTCACGGTTAAGAGCAGCCTTGGGATCCTCTTTGATTAGAGATACAGCTGGTTCAAGACTCAATGGTTCTATTAATGTTTTTGGTTCAATGATGATCATGATGTTCCTCGAGGAGGAAGCTGTTCACGGGTTGGCTATTACTAAAACTTGGCTTCTACTAACAATAAATATCTGACCAACTAAAAGCAACTGCTTGACTTAACTCCACATAAAGCTAGTCCACTACAGCCAAACGGGACATTTGCTGAGTACGTTGATGTGTACTCACCCTTGCTTTCACAAAACACTAGGTTGCCTTTGGTGCAATCTATGCTTAGGTAAAGAAGGCGTCGAGGCGGATCCCCAGGAGTGCCAGGACTTTGGCGAGTTCATGGTTTAGGCTAGCGACCTCCCCCAGTCAGCTGCATGTGGTGGGTTTGTTTACGTTGGCTACGTTTCTGTTCTGTGTACTTTGATTATGTTATGTAAATGACTCTAGTCTTTCATATTATTACTTATCTTTATTGTTATTCGAAGCATTGTGCTATGATGAGTCATTTATGTAATCGCCGTGTACGTGAATTTCTGATCCTGGCACGTACATGGTTCGCATTCGGTTTACCTTCCAAAACCGGGTGTGACATAAGTGGTATCAAAGCCTTGCTGACTGTAGGACCGCTATCCTAGAGTAGCATTGGCCGTTTTAAGGACTTATTGATTTTTACTTCACCTCATCCTTGATGTTGTTTCAAAATATTAGTCACCTCGACTAATTCTATGTTGTGCTCCTATATGCCCCCTTGCCAAAAAGTATTTTATTCTAGTATGGTCTATACTTCTCTCAATCTATTAGATCTGATCTCACCTTGTGCTTGCGACATCTTTGTAGATGCCCCCTGACCATAACCTTCTTGTCTTTTGGGATTCATTTCTCTTCCATCATTAAATTGCTACCATTTGACTATCTCTATTCCTTGGTATTGACATGCTCATACCCCTAGATTCTTCAATACACTTGTTTGAAATGCTTACATCAGAATTTCTACTGCCTACTTAAACATTTCAGTTTATATATCCATGATCTTCGTGTCTTTTGAGACCCTTTCCTATTCTGTTGTTAGGTCGTTATCTTTCGGCAATTTTGATTTCCTTGGTTTTGTTGTACTCATGTCCTTGGAGTCTTGCATATTCTCATATTTTTTATGGATGCTTATCTTCATACCCCAATGTCTATTTAGGACATTTCAGTTAACCTGCCCTTGACCACCCTTGTTTCTTAATGATCCATGAGCGGCCATTTTATTTTGCACATCCTTGGTGATCTCGTTAATTCCTTGTAACTTCCTTCAGTAATGAATTTTTTTACTTCAACTCTTCTGTCGGAACCTCACTTATCTGATCCTTGATTGTTTTCTCCACTTCGCCACTTTGCGAGTCTTGCCTTAGCTCTGTCCAAGGTTATGCTTTTCATAATTATCACCCTTACCCTTATCACCTCTTTATCTTACCTTAATGTTTATCTTATATCGGCCTTTTAAAATCTCCTCTTTTCATCTCAGTACTAGCATTATACTTTACCTATTTTTCCCTTGGTCATATCCTCTTCCTTGTCGCTTGCTAGTTTTTAACTCCATCCATTGTTGTGCTCCGGTTGGGTACTACCTTTACCTTTCTCATCTCTCAATCTTACCTTGGTAATTACACTATGTATGTTCTCTAAAATCTCCAATATCCTATCCTAGTTTAGGAGCGTTGTTTTACTTACCCCACCCTTGGCAATATCATCTTCTTTACCGCGGGTAAGCCTGGGCGCAACTCCATTCTTTGTTGTACTCATACCACTGGCTCTTCAATGCCTTCATATTTTCTCTCATACCCTTGTCTGTTATCGCCTTTGACCCTTACGATATTGATTTCTTCTACCTAAACACTTGCCTTGGAAATATCCTTTAAAAGCCTCCCCTTTCTTTCAACCCAGTTTGGGAGCTGTGAGTTACCTGTCTCTCCCTTGATTTCTTTTTACTCCTTGTCGCCTTACAAGTTTTGTGTTAATTCCATCCCTTGCTGTGTTTTTATTTGCTATCACCCTTACCTTGTCGGCCATCGATCTTGCCTTGATACTCATCTTTGTTCCTACTCTTTAAAAATATCCTCTCTTCCACCTCAATTTGAGAGCGGCAATTTGCCTATCTAGCCCTTGGATGTACCCTCTCCTTTTCCATTTGCAGGTCCTATCTTAACTCCATCCTTTATGGTACTTATATCCTTAGTCTTATGCATATTTACCTCCTCTCCAACATCCTTGCCCGTTATTACCTTTAAAAACCCTCGTGATATCTATGCCCTTGCTCACATGCTTACTTTGAACCTACCCTTCAAAGCCTCCTCTTTTTCATCGCTGTTTGAGTATAATGCCTCACCTACTTCACCATTTATTGCTTCCCCTTCTTTGATGCCTCGCAAGTTTTGTATGAAATACATCCTTGGTTGTGTTTGTCTATTATCACCTTAACCCTTGTCATCCCTTGAGCTATACCTTGATGCTTATCATGTACCCGTATTTTAAAGCCTCCTCTCCCATTTCATTTCAAGAGTGATGTCTTATCCATCCCGCTCTTGTTCATTCCCTTTTCCTCGGTCGCGCTGCAAGCCTTGCCTTAACTCGATCTTTTGGTGTGCTTTTGCCGGTCACCTCCCTTACCTTGGTAATATCTAGATCTTTCCATGATGCTTACCCTATGCCTATCTTTTGAAATATCATCTTTCCCATCTCGATTTGAGAATGGTGTTTTACCTATCCTGACCTTGGTTGCATTCTCTCCCTGTCGGTTCTAATCCTTGCTTTAGCTCCATCCTTTATTAAGCTCATGCCCATATCCTGCATGTCTTATCATTCCCCTTGCCTTTCGATGGCCTTAGAGTAGTTTCCCCTTTGTAAGGAAAGACCATCATCTAGTTAACATTAACGTGTAGCAACGAGATGTTTGTTGTTGTGTGCTCGTGATGTTTGTCTCTGTGTTATGATTGATTTGCTTCTTTGAAATGAGTGTGGTGTGTTGTCACCTTTGGTCCTCAATGGCATCAGTTTGCTAGGTGAGTGCCATATATTTAGGTAGTTGGGTGCTCTCCCTTTTTTTCTCTTTAATCCATCTATGCTTACCTTTTCTATCTATACCCTTTCCTCTTGCACCTGTTTGGTTGGCATTCTCCAACCTCTCTTAATCAGTCAAGATCAGAGTCGGTAGCATCTTCACTAAGTGCATATCAATGCTCCTGTTAAGGGGGTTAGTCGCTAACCCTAATGAGGACAAGGCAATCAACGTCAACCAACAAGAATCAAAGTGCGCAGCGGAAGCGTGTGTGGGTCCTAACCAACAGGTCCAAGAGATCCTCAAGAATTGCATTAATCGGTCTCAAGCATCTGAAGGTCGAAGCAACCAGTCCGCAAGTTAAAGTTCCCAGAGACAAAGATGAGTCAAAGAAGCTGTAAACAATCAATGAACCAATCTTGTTTTCTTGCTGGCCTCTCCTTGAATCTCGAGGGCGAGATTCTGCTGAGGGGGTTAGATTTGAAACACCCTGAATTTGGGGGTATAAAATTTCTTTTCTAATATCCACAAAATTCATGTGTTACTCTCTTATTTCTTTGCTTTGCTTCTCTTTTTCCTAAAAATAGAGAATTATTTTGTAATATATTGGCATAAGCCTAGTGAAGTCAGCTCTAGAGGAGTCTTGATTGTTACATTCATGTCGTTGCATAGTGTTTATGAGTGCAAAAAAAGTTTCTAAAACATGTCAAACGTCTTGAGAATGTTTCTGGAAATTTTTGAAACCTTTGAAGCGTATTTGGAGTATCAAATGCAAATTTCAGATTTTTTTTAATATTATTTTAATCCCTAAAATTTAGTTTTTTGCGAAAAACAAAGTATTAACCCAATAATATATATACATCTTCCTCTCGTTGGTCATGTTCTAGATCTCGTGACCTTTTCATGAGAATGTCAAACATACTCTTCTCCTCGTGAGTGTTATGCTGTTCACGTCTACCACATCTATCCCCGCTTACCCCTCAACAGCTACCTTTGTCTACCCTCATAAACCTTGCCTCGCTTCGTTGTACATCGTCGCGCGCTCAACCGCTCCCTGGTCGCAGGCCCTGCTGTCAGTCGCCCAGGCATGCTGTCCCGTTGGTCCCCTTCCTCAGTACCATCTCCCTCACGTAACTACTCCCTCCTCTTGACCCGGCATGCCGCGCCCACGACTCACTGGGTCCGGCACCCGCCCGCTCACATGCTATATTCAAGCGCTCTCCCTCTCCCCGGATCCAACCTTCCTCTCTCTTCCTCCACAAATCGCAGCAGCCTCCTACACCATGGAACCCCCGTGCGTGCACAACCTCCTCCCTGCCTTTGCTGCGCCGTGTGCAAGCCTCACCTCCCTGGACGTGGGTGTGTCCCGACGCCGCGTCGCTGCCCTGTCTCCGACGAACTCCGACTGCTGCTGCTCTGGTGAGCTCTCTTCCCTCTCTCATTTCTTTCTTAGGTAGTGTTCTCGACGATGTCTACCCGCACGCCACGACCATGGCCATGCGCTGCTACCCATCTGGTGCCTTGCCGTTGCAGCTCGCGCCATCACGAGCTTCGCCACGCCGAAGCCGCTGCGTAAGCCTCGCCCTAGCTCCGGTAAGCGGCTGCGCCCGCCCTGGCCGGTGAGCTCGTGATCAGCGCCCAGCCCTCGGCGGCACTCGTCCAGGACTGCCTCGCAGCCAACGGCTGACCATGGAAGCAGCCATGGCACTCGTCTCTAGCCGACCTGGTAGCCCCAGCGCGCCCCCTCTGGTGTGGCCCCGTCCAGCCCCCTGCCCAGCCGGCGTCGAGCCTCCCTTCCCTGCCCTGCGCGCATGCAGTTGGGAAGATCAATAATCGTGCGATGCGTGAGAAGCGGGAGGCATGGGACGTGGGAAAAAGGAAGAAAGAGAGCTGCCCGCGGACCCCACCTGCATGGCTGCATGTCGAGCTCCCCACGTCTTCCTCTACTCTTGAATTAGTCAATTGGAGAATGGCCAGCGCCCCACGTGCATGCAGACCCTCTCATGCAAATGCAATCAACCAATAAGAAACTGCCCCCACACTAGATCCCGTGGATCCTCTACGCATGCACTAAGTATGGTCCTCCATGTGACTTAGCTCCAATCAATCACATTGCACCACTTTGTAAATAATCTATGAGCTATTCAATATATTCTGTGTTACGCTTTAGTTTCGATCCATTTCATATCGTTAGCTTAATAATAATGTCATCAATATATTAGTAACATTATTTTGTCACAACGCAAGATTTAATTAATTAGTTAATTATTTGTTGATTCTATATTTATTAGAATAACAATTTAAATAAAATTAAATTTATAGTTTTATTTGCGTTGTTATAAATATAGAGTAATGTGATTAATGTCCACTCGTATGTTTTGAATTAATACTCGTTTATAATAAACATGATATCTAGCGATTCTAGTTTGTTCGCGCATGATGTACTTGTGGTCGTGCTGTTCGCGCACGTAACTCACGCGCTGTCGCGTGCATTGTTTCACGTGTCGTCCGCACGCTGTTCCGCAGTGTCGCGCGTCGTCACGCGTCATTCGTATGTTTCGCGTGCGCCGCTTTTGCGTGTCACGAGCATGGCCGCGCGTACCACGCGTTGTCCGCGTGCGATATTAATTCATTCGCTTATAATCACTCATGTCAGTTAATTAGTTATTTATTTAATTATCCTCAATTAAAATAGTGAATTAGTCAAAACTAGGTATTAGTTTTGAGTTACAGTAATAAATGTCGATTAAGATAATTAACTTTAGGTTTGTTCGACTAATATTTATTAGATTAATATCCCAATTAGATTAAATATGTAATGTTCAACTTGCGCTTTTATAATGAACATTAGCATGGCTAATATTAACTTAACCACTTTCTATTTATTTAATACTTGTTTAGTATAAACGTGTCACCTATTTAGTTTTCCTCGCCTGTCACGCGTGTTGTTCCGCACGTGATGGCGTGCTCGTTCGCGCTCGTCGCGCGTGCTGTTTCGTGTGTCGTCAGCATGCGATGCCGCACGTGTCCGCGCGTCGTCTACACGCTGTCGTATTGTTTTGCGCGTCGTAAATTCGCCTCGCTTAGAATCCCTCATGTTAACTTTATTAGTTATTTATTTGACAGTTGATGGTGTAGCATATTTAATCAAAACTAAATAGCAGTTATAAGTTATATTTTATAATGTCAAATTAGATGTCCTGACTACTACTTGCGTAGCGTAAACGCTAACTTCTTGACCGTAGCTCCGATTGTCGCGTTTCTTTTTCCTCGCGTTACCGTAGTAACGTGCTCTATTTCGTTTTGCATATTTTATTATATGTTTATTTGAATGGTGTAATGTTCTTATGCATATATATATGTTTGTTTGCTTGTGCCTGTTTGTCTTCGCTTTGCGTCGCGATTAGATCGCGATTTGTTTCCGCGCTTCGAGGAATCGAAGATCAAGAGTTGGCGACCAAGTGATCAAGCTCTCTGAGTTCTATGAGGCTGAAGATCCTGAGCATCTGTTTGGTGAAGGCAAGTGTCCTCTGACCCATTATGTCCCATTTACTTTATAATACACTGTCCCGCATACTATGAACAATCTAAGGATTTACTAGCTTTCTATTTACCTTGTCCTTGATTTACCTTTTGGGTTACTATGGTTAGCTACATGCTAGCG
The DNA here is from genome assembly GCF_902167145.1 of Zea mays. NCBI lineage: Eukaryota > Viridiplantae > Streptophyta > Magnoliopsida > Poales > Poaceae > Zea > Zea mays. The sequence goes on along the minus strand of NC_050100.1, from coordinate 163,467,974 downwards.
CTTTACTTTAATCAATGAACATGATGAGATACAATGATGATACTGTGATTTTATTCTGGATATAATGATATACTTGTGGCATTTAAGGGGACTCGAGCAGTTTCTCGAGTACCTCTCCGTAAGGACCTGTTCGTTGAGAGACCACCCGGGATAACAGTGCAACCATGAGGGTGAAATGGGGCGCCCTTAGCTAATTAATTAGAGGAACTAGAGGTGTAGTTGCTTCGCCGTCGTGCCGTCAATGGGGTCCAGGCACAGTGCTTGCTCTGCCGAGGCTAAGTGCCGCGGTTCGTTCGTTTTGCTTTTGTTAGTCACCCTCCTACGGGGAGAGGTACTGTGTTTATCAAATTGGAGAAACCTAACGGGCGGCTATGACCTCTAGGGAATCTTTGTAAAAGCTACGTAGTGATACCCTGCCGGACCACCTAGGAAGTGATCAATGGGGAGTCATGATCCCCGGGCAAAATGGGAATCACGGCTCATGGGTAAAGTGTGCGACCTCTGCAGAGGGTAATGAAACTGATATATCAGTCGTGCTCACGGTTAAGAGCAGCCTTGGGATCCTCTTTGATTAGAGATACAACTGGTTCAAGACTCAATGGTTCTATTAATGTTTTTGGTTCAATGATGATCATGATGTTCCTCGAGGAGGAAGCTGTTCACGGGTTGGCTATTACTAAAACTTGGCTTCTACTAACAATAAATATCTGACCAACTAAAAGCAACTGCTTGACTTAACTCCACATAAAGCTAGTCCACTACAGCCAAACGGGACATTTGCTGAGTACGTTGATGTGTACTCACCCTTGCTTTCACAAAACACCAGGTTGCCTTTGGTGCAATCTATGCTCAGGTAAAGAAGAAGGCGTCGAGGCGGATCCCCAGGAGTGCCAGGACTTCGGCGAGTTCGTGGTTTAGGCTAGTGACCTCCCCAAGTAAGCTGTCTGTGGTGGGTTTGTTTACGTTGGCTACGTTTCTGTTCTGTGTACTTTGATTATGTTATGTAAATGACTCTAGTCTTTCATATTATTACTTATCTTTATTGTTATTCGAAGCATTGTGCTATGATGAGTCATTTATGTAATCGCCGTGTACGTGAATTTCTGCTCCTGGCACGTACATGGTTCGCATTCGGTTTACCTTCCAAAACCGGGTGTGACAGGTTTCCTGGCAAAGTATTGGGCTGAAGGTCCCGGCCGAAGCCCTTTAATCATGGCCTCAATGACAATTTCATTGGGCACTGTTGGCGCTTGTGCCCTTAGGCATAAGAACCTTCAGACATACGCCTAAAGATATTCTTCGTGATCTTGGGTGCACTGGAATAAGGCTTGAGCGGTGACCGGCTTCGTTTGAAACCCTTGGAAACTGGTGATCAGCATATCCTTTAGCTTCTGCCATGATGTGATTGTTCCTGGCCAAAGGGAGGAGTACCAGATTTGTGCAACGTTCTTGACAGCCATAACGAAAGACTTCGCCATGACCACAGTATTGCCACCATAGGAAGATATTGTTGCTTTGTAGCTCATCAGGAACTGCTTCGGATCTGAATGTCTGTCGTACATGGGGAGTTGAGGTGGCTTGTAAGACGGAGGCCAAGGTGTAGCTTGCAGTTCTGCTGACAGTGGAGAAGCATCATCAAAAGCAAAATTTCCATGTTGAAAATTCTCATACCAATCCTCCTCGTTGAAGAAGCCCTCCTGATGAAGCTCTCTGTGCTGAGGCCTTCGGTTCTGCTCATCCTGAGTAAGATGGCAAACTTCTTCGGAGGCTTTGTCTATCTGCCTCTGCAAGTCGGCTAGCCTAGCCATCTTTTCCTTCTTCCTTTGGACCTGCTGATGGAGCATCTCCATATTTTTAATCTCTTGATCCAAGTCATCCTCCTGAGGCGTTGGACTGGTGGCCTTCCTCTTCTGGCTTCGGGCCTCCTGAAGAGAGAGGGTCTCCTGGTTGGGGTCCAGCGGCTGCAGAGCGGCAGCCCCTGTTGCTGAAGCTTTCTTTGGCGGCATGACGAAGGTCTATGCTTGCCGAAGGTGTTCGAAACTCAAAAAGTGGAAGTGAGTTCACCGGAGGTGGGCGCCAATGTTGGAGACTTGTTCTCAAATGCTAAGAGTTAAGAATAAGGCAACATAAAAAGTGTTAAATTTTAAAGTCCTTCGTCCTTCGAGACATTATTTCCCTTCGGATATAATGAATTCCGGACGAAGGTTGTGAAGGAAAAAACCTTCGTAAGCACAATAAATGTTGAGGAAGAATTCATATGTAAGATACGAAAAAATAACATAAACAATTAAACATTATTATTAACTTATTTTTATTTGCATTACCATATCAACAATAACAAATTATAAATGTACCTTCGGTTTGAAGGAAAGCAAAGGGTACAAGCGTGATGCAAAAAGCGAATGCCAAGTCAGCGTGAACAGTACGGGAGTACTGTTCATCTATTTATAGGCAAGGGACGCAGCCCATGTAAAATTACATTCATGCCCTTTCAATTTGCTAAAAACTCTATAGTAATTCTTCGAGGTCTAATTTGCCTTTTCATCTTTAAGTCGGTTCCCCTTTTCTGCTGCCATGCCGAAGCTTTCCTGCGCACAGCTTCATGATTACCTTGTCCTTCGTCATAATCACCTTTCGTCTCGCTCAGGCTACGTCCTGACCATGCTCTATATGCTCATGATCCGAATCCGAAGATACCTGTTCACATATTTTACTTGGAAAACATTGTCAAATTATTTTTTTGAGGACCTTCGGAAGCCGAAGGCCCCCAACAACATTCTTGTCGCCAAACCCAACGATAGCCCGGGCGTGGCGGTTGATGATACTCGTCGTGGTACTGCGGAAACGGCCGAACCAGAGAACGAGGCGGTGGTTGCCGAGGATCCTGAAAGAGGAATGTGCCCTTGGGCCATTTCTAAGTATTTTGGTGATTAAGTGTCCAACACAAGTGCCTAAGTGTTAAATTGTGCGAAGGACTCAAGAAGTGCAAATCAAGATTAAAGGTATGTTTCTAGACTTAGTACATTGTTTTGAAGACTAATGTATTGTGTCTAAGTGCTAGAAACAGGAGAAACAATTATGGAGAAGTTGGTTGTGTACAGCCAAAAGACTGCTCGGTCTGGGTGCACCGGACTGTCCGGTGGTGCACCGGACAGTGTCCGATGCGCCAGGCTGGCGTCTGTCAACTGGCTGCTCTCGGGACTTCGACGGCGGTGTACGGCTATAAATCACCGGACTGTCCGGTGGTACACCGGACTGTCCGGTGAGCCATTCACAGGCGAAGTCGTCGCTCTCGGGAAGCGATCAACGGCGTGCAGCTATAAATCACCGGACTGTCTGGTGGTGCACCGAACTATCCGGTGAGCCAACAGTCGGCCGAGCCAACGGTCGGCCGCGTAATCCGCGCGGGACACGTGGCAGAGCCAACGGTCAGAAGGGGGCACCGGACTGTCCGGTGTGCACCGGACAGTGTCTGGTGTGCCAACGGCTCTGAATCTCCAACAGTCGGCTTCGCCAAAGAAGGAAAGAAATCTGCACCGGACAGTGTCCGGTGGTGCACCGGACTGTCCGGTGCGCCAGGCGACAGAAGGCAAGAAATGCCTTCCTGGAATGCTCTCAACGGCTCCTAGCTACCTTGGGGCTATAAAAGAGACCCCTAGGCGCATGGAGGAGGACACCAAGCATTCTCTAAGTATTCCTAAGCACCAAGACTCCAATTCCGCGCATTCGATTCTTTGTGATAGCAACTAGAGCTCCATTTGAGTAGAGAAATCTTTGGGTTGTGTTGTGAGCTCGAGTTGTGACTTGTGTGCGTGTTGTGCTCTGATTTTGTGTCTTGTGTGCGTTGATCATCCCAGCCTTACTTCCGTGCTTCTTTGTGAACATCAAATTGTAAGGGCGAGAGGATCCAAGTTGTGGAGATTCCTCGCAAGCGGGATATAGTAAACAAAGCAAAACATCGTGGTATTCAAGTGGGTCTTTGGACCGCTTGAGAGGGGTTGATTGCAACCCTCGTCCGTTGGGACGCCACAACGTGGAGTAGGCAAGTGTTGAACTTGGCCGAACCACGGGATAAACCACTGTGCCTATCTGTGTTGATCTTCTTGTGGTTATCATGTCTTGCAAGAACTCCTCTTTAGCCACTTGGCTTTATTGTGCTAACTCCTAATCAAGTTTTGTGGCATTAAGTTTCAAGTTTTTACAGGATCACCTATTCAACCCCCTCTAGGTGCTCTCAATTGGTATCAGAGCCGTTCTCTTCACGTAAGGGAATAATCACCCGAAGAGATGGATCCTAAGGGAAAGGGGATGGTGGTCAATGATAAGGAGAAGGAGACCATCTTCAACGAGCCAAGGGACGACAAAGCTACTGACTTCGGCTCGAGTCAAAAGAAGAAGGAAGGGAAGAAGAAGAGGTGCATCAAGAAGATCGTCTACTACGACGACAGCGATGAGTCCTCTTCTTCCCAAAAGGACAACGATGACAATGATTACGAGAAAAAGAAGACGGTTAACTCTAATTTTTCTTTCGATTACTCTCGTATTCCTCAAAGTACCAATGCTCATTTACTCTCCATTCCACTTGGTAAACCTCCTCACTTTGATGGAGAGGACTACGGATTTTGGAGTCACAAAATGCGTAGTCACTTGTTCTCTCTCCATCCAAGCATATGGGAGATAGTAGAAAGGGGAATGCAATTTGATAGTACTGATAGTCCCATATTTATCAATGAGCAAATTCACAAAAATGCACAAGCTACTACTATTCTTCTAGCATCATTGTGCAGGGATGAATACCATAAGGTGAGCGGCTTGGATAACGCCAAGCAAATCTAGGACACCCTCAAGATCTCGCATGAGGGGAACGACGTCACCATGCTCACCAAGATGGAGTTGGTGGAAGGCAAACTAGGAAGGTTCACGATGATCAGGGGAGAAGAGCCAACCCAAACGTACAACCGGCTCAAGACCCTCGTCAACAAAATAAGGAGCTATGGAAGCACGCGATGGACGGACCACGACGTCGTCCGCCTAATGCTAAGGTCCTTCACTGTCCTTGATCCACATCTTGTAAACAATATTCGTGAGAATCTTAGTGTCAGCATTTCGAAGCCGGGGGGTCCCTGGACCGACGAGTAAATTGTCGCCGCGTGCCCCAACCCAGATGGGTCGGCGCGAGACGGAGCGCGAAGGGGGGAAGAAGCCGGAGGGAGACAGGCGTACAAAGGGGAAACCCGCGGCCTTCGTGTTTGTCCCGCGCCCAGGTCGGGTGCGCTTGCAGTAGGGGGTTACAAGCGTCCACGCGGGAGGGAGCGAGCGGCCCTGCGCGAGCGCCGTCCCGTCCTTCTCCGCGCGGCCAACCCTCATAAGAGGGCCCTGGACCTCCCTTTTATATGCGTAAGGAAAGGATCTAGGTGTACAATGGGGGGTGTAGCAGTGTGCTAACGTGTCTAGCGGAGGAGAGCTAGTGCCCTAAGTACATGCCATCGTGGCAGCCGGAGAGGTTTTGGCACCCGGTTCGTGTGGTGTCGTGGCCATCGGAGGAGCGCTGGAGCCTGGTGGAAGGACAGCTGTTGGGGCTGTCGAGTCCTTGCTGACGTCCTCTTGCTTCCGTAAGGGGGCTGAGAGCCGCTGTCGTCATAGAGCGTGTGGGGCGCCATCATTACTTGTTTAGCGGAGCGAGCCAGATGGGACGCCGGTCTTGTTCCCCGTAGCCTAAGTCAGCTTGGGGTAGGGTAATGATGGCGCCTCATGTGACGTGGTCGGTCCGAGCCCTGGGTTGGGCGAGGTGGAGGCTCCTCCGAGGTCGAGGTCGAGTCTGTCTTCCAAGGCCGAGGTCGAGTCCGAGCCCCTGGGTCGGGCGAGGCGGAGACCGTCGGCTGAGGCCAGGGCTGAGTCTGAGCCCTGGGGTCGGGCGAAGCGAAGTTCGTCGTCTTCCGGGGCTGAACCCGAGTCCGAGCCTGTAATACCCAATTTGTAATTTGTAAGAGATAATCTAAAAGGAGAAACAATTTCACATTATATGTGTGGGTTGAACCTACTTATCATTTCATGTGAACACCATATTTAAAAAAAACAAATAATTAATAAAAAGGTATGCCACCAAATTATGCATCATGCTGGGATTTTATTTTGTGTGCATTTTGTGACAATATAAAAACAGTGTGACAAGAAATATATTAAAGTCCAAAGTGGAATTTGATATCTAAAAGAAATCCTAGAAATTAGAAAAGAGAAGAAAATAAATATTATGTAGAGAAAAAATAAGTAAATAATGGATATATAGAATAAAATAAACCATGTATAACAAATTGGAGTTTTGTTTGAGTACTTAAATATACTTTAAATTTGAACCTTGTTTGCACTTAAATTCAAGATTTGAATTTGAATTCAAAGTGGAAATACAAAATATGAAAGAAAAGAAATAGGAAGAAGAAAAGAAAAAGACTTGTTTGGCGCTTTGGGCTCAAATCACAGAACCGGCCCACTTGCCCTCATTCCCCTCGGCCCAGCTGCCGCGTACACAGCCTCCCTCTCGTCTAGAGTCACTGACACAACGGGCCCGTGCATCAGCCTCACTGCAAACCGGGCCCACACGCCATCCACACACGGTCAGCGCGGGCATTCTCTGGAGGCTGGCAACCGGGCCCCACTCGTCATGCTTATCCCCCTCCTCAACAAACTGCTCGGCGTCCCGGGATTTTTGAGCCCCACGGCTCAACCACCCGCGCGAAGTCTGTGCGCCAGTAGGGTCGGATTTCCGTTGCAACTAACGCGTGGAGCCATTGCGCCAACTCTGGGATAAAGAGACCTCGCTCGCCCCTTTACCTATTCATCCCTTTGTCGTCCCACTCATACCGCGGTCATGGGCAAAAGCATGGGCGCCATTGCTGCTGGACAAGGTTCCGCCGCCGTGGAACTCGCCCATGCTATCGCTCGAGGCCTCAGCGTAGACTCTGGGTGCTTCGTATAATCACTGGGGTTGCGCCCGTGGCCGAGACAAGGAGGTTCGGCCACCGTGACAATCCCAATTGCTCGTCGGTGTTCTTGTTGACGCATCCGAAACCATTGTGCTCGTGGGCAGCTCACGGCTCCATCTTCACCCAGGTAAATAGCGCTCCAATACTCTACCCATGTCAGTAGCTTCATGTTGGACCATCCGGGGTTGCGAATGGGGCACCAGGGCACCGTGTCGTATGTCTCCGGTGGGACCTCCGCCGTGGGTGGCGGCGGCGCCGCCGCCTGGACTCCCTTGGGTTGGGTTGGATAACCGTGGGCTGTTCGATCAGTCATCAACGGCCGTGATCACATCTCGCGTACCGTTTTCGTTGGATAGAATCGGGGCCGTAGGATCTTCAGGGACGGTTGCGATTAGATCTGGTGTCATCCCTGCGTCGGTTGATCTGAACCGGAGATCGGGGGATGGACGGTTGGCGTTAGTGTCCAGTTATTTAAAATCTGGGCCATCGATCTCTCGTTGGATGGCTCGAATTGCGTACCGGTTCGCTAGGGACCCAATCTAATCCTAGCCCTTGATCTTAGATCGTGCGGCCAGAATTTACTAATACCCCTTCAGCCGCGACACAATTGCAAAGGAGCCCTCGTCCGTTTTGTGAATCAACCCGCAGGACTCCTCGGGTTGGGCTGAGTCTTGGGTCCTTTTGCGCTCTAGCCCCTAGGGTTTCTGATAATAATGCGTCGAGTCCACAGACCAATAAAAATAGAAAATTAAGTATAGAAAATGATTTTTTTAATACAAAAACAATACTAGAAACTTGTATAATTCATATATAATTCATTTTAGCTCCAAATTGAGTCATTCCAGTTGTAATAATTTTGTATTAATATTGTCTATCAACTAGTAGTACTGTTTAGCCGTGAAACTTGAATTTAAAATAATTCATTTGGATTAGTCTATTCTAAGCACTAAATAGTTTCCGAAATTCATAACTTGGTAACCGCAACTCCGAATTTAGTGGTTCTTGTTTCTACGATCTCGTAACGTCGCGTAGGTTATATTATTCAGTTTGTATTTATGTTTGGTGTGATGTTAATTTTATCTATACCATGTTTGTTTGTATTGCTACGACTAGCGCGAGGACACGTGTCATCTGAAAAGCAAGTTGGTACCTGGATTCTCAAGTGCCAGGCAAGTTGTGCCCTTGATCACTTACTTTCCTAGCCATGTTCTTATTAATTTTAATGATCTGCATAGGTTAATTTTGATGGGATCCTTTATGTTACCCCAGTTTTGATTACCTCTATACCTTGTTCACCCCTGAAATATTTTTGGGTAGTACTTGCTATTGCTTTATGTGGATTGGGTATGGAGATACACTATTCATGATTATTCTGTTATTATCTTGTTATTGTTACTATTCATGTTAAGATCATTAAATTAATGGGAACATGGAGCGACCACCCGGGAAAACAGTGCTACCACAAGGGTTTAATGGGACGCCCTTGGCTGATTAACTAGGAAAGCTAGTGGAGGGCTACCTTACCCGAAAGGGGCAAGGGCAGTAGGGGAGTGGTCAGTGTAGGGAGGTCCCTGGTTGATTTTGCTGCGATGGCGGTCAGCCAGGAACCCTGCATTGGAACTTCCTATAAACTGTAGCGGGTAGTCTGAAGCTAGTGGAACTTTGTAAAGGCCTCGTAGTGTTACCCTGCCTCGCCTCCTCGGTAGAGGTGTATGGGATTGGCCATCTCTTGGCAGATGGGTAACATGACTTGTGGGTAAAGATGCGCAACCTCTGCAGAGTGTAAAACTGGTATACTAGCCGTGCTCACGGTCATGAGCGGCTCGGACCCTCACATGATTAATTATGGAACTTAAATTTAATTTGACATTTGCATCGCATTTGGGATTATTTTACTATTACTTTTCTTTATTATTATTAAGGTTTGGTATTTATTTACACTTAGTAAATGCTAATAAAATTTTGACCAACTTATAAAAGCAATGCTCAACTTCAGCCTTTATTCCATTGATCAGCCTTACACTTCATGAACTCCCACCTTTGGTGAGTTCATGCCACATTATTCCCCACAACTTGTTGAGCGATGAACGTATGTGAGCTCACTCTTGCTGTCTCACACCCCCCCCACAGGAGAAGAACAGGTGGTTCAAGAGGAGCCACAAGGCGAAGAGTTTGATCTGATCTAGGTGACGTTTCTCAGTTGACATTGGCGCCGACGATCCTTAGTTCGTTTTATATTTATCTTTATTTTGTAATAAGTCTTCCGCTATGTAATAATTACTCTGATGTTTTATGACATTTATCTCTATACACTCTGTTATTATATATGTTGTCTTCTTGGCGCATGTATGAGATGCACCCGGCTTTGTTCCTTAAAACCGGGTGTTACAGAAGTGGTATCAGAGGAAATGTTGACTTTAGGACGAAACCTAGATAGAAATGGACAACCCTTACCTACTTATCTCATTCTGATTCATTCTATACTTATCTTACTCTGATTCTTTCTACACTTATCCTGATCCTGTCTCACCTTCTACTGTTCTACTCTGATCATTCTTACCTTTTCTACTCTAAGACAAGATGGATTTCACACCTTGGAATCCTGCCACTATGATCTTCTTAAGAGATAGGGAACCTAAGACAAAAATAATAAAACTATTTTCTATATTTAAAAATATTGATTGATTGTTCTGATGATAAATGCTTGATTTGCTTCTTTGATTGATTGAAACATTATAGTCGGGCATCTTAGCATGTACCACCATAAGGTAATGTATTAGCTTTAGTGGATAACACACTAATCTACTTAGCTAATAAATCCCCCACATTAACATTTCTCGTAATTACTCGCCTTATCTACAGTTCTTCCCTTCTTACCCTGTATTTCTAACCCAGATGGGCTACCCCTATAGTGTTAGAAGAGAGCACTATAGACGTGATCCTTGGTATGTCATAGTTAGGAAGGCAAAGGCAGTTCGTACATTGTGCTAAAGGAACCATAGAACTCACCAGTTCCAAAGAAGAAAGATTTGAAGTTGGAATTGCAGTAGCTACCGCCACCAGACTAGCGGCATTCTTAGTAGATGAGAAGTTGGTGGGTGACAACATCCGTGCAGTTAGGGATTTCCCGGATGTCTTTCAGAGGAGTTACTAGGAATGCCACCAGATATGGAAGTTGAGTTTGTCATTGATCTTTTACCTGGAACTGCCCCTATTTCTAAACGACCATACAGAATGCTTGTAGAAGAGTTAAAGGAACTTAAGAAGCAGCTAACAGAGTTACAAGAGGCAGGGTACATTCGTTCGAGTTCCTCACCTTGGGGAGCACCGGTGTTATTTGTGCAGAAGAAGGATGGATCGCAACGGATGTGTGTGGACTATAGATCACTCAATGATGTCACAGTGAAGAACAAGTGTCCATTACCCCGTATTGAGGATTTATTCAGATGAGAGGTGTCGAAGATTGATCTCCGACCGGGTTATCACCAAATGAAGATTAGGCCATCGGATATTCCCAAGATGAATTTCTCGACCCGATATGGTTTATATGAGTTTACCGTTATGTCATTTGGACCAACTAATGCACCAACCTATTTTATGGATCTGAAGAATGAGGTGCATGATCTGGACAAATTCGTCATGGTCTTCATCGACGATATTATTATTTAATCCAAGAGTGATAGCGATCATGAGGAACATCTGAGATTGGTGCTACAGAAGCTACGAGATAATCAACTCTACGCCAAGTACGGTAAATGCGAGTTTTGGATTGGCGAGGTGCCATTTCTTGGACATATCATTTCTAATGGAGGGATATCAGTGGATCCTGCTAAAGTCAAGGAGATAGTGGTGTGGAGCATACCCACTACGGTTACGGAGGACCGAAGTTTCTTGGGACTTGCAGGATATTATTGGAGATTTATTGAAGGATTTTCTAAGATTGCTAAGCTTATGACCTCGCTTTTGGTGAAGGAAAGAGAATTCAAGTGGGACGAAAAGTGCCAAGACAGCTTTGATCAATTGAAGAAGAGATTGATGTCACCACCAATGTTGGTTATGCCAGACCTACAGAAAGGATTTGATATTTATTGTGTTGCATGTGGCCAAGGATTGGGATGTGTGCTCATGCAAGAAGGACATGTGATCGCCTATGCATCTCGTCAGTTGCGGAAACATGAATTGAACTACCCCACTCATGACTTAGAATTGGCAGCCGTTGTGCATGCGCTTAAGATATGGAGACATTATGTCATGGGAACCGAGTGTCAAGTATACACGAATCATAAGAGTTTGAAGTATATATTCACTCAAAAGGATCTCAACCTTAGGCAACACCGTTGGTTGGAGCTTATTAAGGATTATGATTTGGAGATTCACTATCACCCGGGCAAGGCAAATTTGGTTGCAGATGCCTTGAGTCGAAAGGAGCATGTTCATTCGGCTGTTGTTGCCCAGCTACCCGATGAGATTGTTGAGGATTTTAGGAGACTTAACCTGGGGATAGTAACTGCTCACACTGAAGAAGTTATATTGATGTGGAACCTACCTTGGAGCAAGAAATCCACAGAAGGACAGATTGATGATGCTAAGATACAAGAGATTAAGGATTTGATTACTGAAGGTCAAGGTCCGGAATTCATGGAAGACGAGCAAGGCACAGTATGGTTCAAGGATCGAATATGTGTCCCTGAGATTGATAGTTTTCGTGAGGCTATTTTAAAGGAAGCCCATGACTTGGATTATTCTATTCATCCTGGTAGTACCAAGATGTATCGGGCTTTGAAGCGGAAGTATTGATGGTATGGACTCAAGAGAAATGTGGTTGCACATGTGGCTATGTGCGATGTGTGTCAAAGAGTTCAGGCTGAACACCAGAGGCTAGTTGGACTATTGTACCCATTAAGGATACCCGAGTGGAAGTAAGAAGAGATTGATATGGATTTCATTACTGGATTGCCTCGCACCCAGAAAGGATATGACTATATATGGGTTATTATGGATAGACTGACCAAAGTGGCTCATTTCATTCTGGTCAAGACTACTTATAAGGTATCTTAATTGGCAGAGTTATATATGGTTCAGATTGTGTCTCTACACAGTGTACCGAAGAAGATCATTTTGGATAGAGGATCATAGTTTACCCCTAGATTTTGGAAAAGTTTTCATGAGAATACGGATGCGAAGTTGAATTTTAGTTCGGCCTACCTCATACTGATGGACAGACTGAAAGGACTAATCAAGTATTGGAATACATGTTGAGAGCTTGTACCCTTCAGCATGGTAGTAGTTGGGACAAGAGTCTACCTTATGCTGAGTTCTCATATAATAATAGTTACCAGGCCAGTCTGAAGATGTCACCGTTCGAGACTCTGTATGACAGGAAATGCAGGACTCCTCTATTTTTGGACCAGACTAGAGGAAGACAGTTCTTTGGACCCGAACTTATTCAAGAGGCAGGAAAACAAGTTCGTATAATTTGGGAGAATTTAAGGGTAGCTCAGACCAGACAAAAGAGCTACGCTGATAATAGAAGGAGACCACTGGAATTTGAGGAAGGTGATCATGTGTACCTCTAGGTGTCACCACTTTGTGGAATGAGGAGATTTAAAGTCCAGGCCAAATTGTCCCCTCGCTATATTGAACCATTCTGAGTTTTTTTAGGCGAATTGGAGAGATGGCCTATCAACTCGAGCTACCTGATAATCTATCTGATGTGCATAGTGTGTTTCATGTGTCACAACTTAAGAAGTGTCTCTGTGTCCCTGAGAAACAGTTACCAATGGAAGAGCTCAGTGTTCAGGGTGATTTGGCTTATACGGAATATCCTATTAAGATTATTGATACTTTGACTCGAGTTACAAGAATAAAGTGATAAAAATGTGCAAAGTGCAATGGAGTCACCATAGCAAAGATGAAGCATCATGGAAAGAGAAAAGGAGCTTCGTATAGATTTTTCCATCTTTTCCCTCGTTCCTCCTAAATCTCAAGGACGAGATTCTTTTTAAGGGGGGTAGGATTTGTAATACCCAATTTGTAATTTGTAAGAGATAATCTAAAAGGAGAAACAATTTCACATTATATGTGTGGGTTGAACCTACTTATCATTTCATGTGAACACCATATTTAAAAAAAACAAATAATTAATAAAAAGGTATGCCACCAAATTATGCATCATGCTGGGATTTTATTTTGTGTGCATTTTGTGACAATATAAAAACAGTGTGACAAGAAATATATTAAAGTCCAAAGTGGAATTTGATATCTAAAAGAAATCCTAGAAATTAGAAAAGAGAAGAAAATAAATATTATGTAGAGAAAAAATAAGTAAATAATGGATATATAGAATAAAATAAACCATGTATAACAAATTGGAGTTTTGTTTGAGTACTTAAATATACTTTAAATTTGAACCTTGTTTGCACTTAAATTCAAGATTTGAATTTGAATTCAAAGTGGAAATACAAAATATGAAAGAAAAGAAATAGGAAGAAGAAAAGAAAAAGACTTGTTTGGCGCTTTGGGCTCAAATCACAGAACCGGCCCACTTGCCCTCATTCCCCTCGGCCCAGCTGCCGCGTACACAGCCTCCCTCTCGTCTAGAGTCACTGACACAACGGGCCCGTGCATCAGCCTCACTGCAAACCGGGCCCACACGCCATCCACACACGGTCAGCGCGGGCATTCTCTGGAGGCTGGCAACCGGGCCCCACTCGTCATGCTTATCCCCCTCCTCAACAAACTGCTCGGCGTCCCGGGATTTTTGAGCCCCACGGCTCAACCACCCGCGCGAAGTCTGTGCGCCAGTAGGGTCGGATTTCCGTTGCAACTAACGCGCGGAGCCATTGCGCCAACTCTGGGATAAAGAGACCTCGCTCGCCCCTTTACCTATTCATCCCTTTGTCGTCCCACTCATACCGCGGTCATGGGCAAAAGCATGGGCGCCATTGCTGCTGGACAAGGTTCCGCCGCCGTGGAACTCGCCCATGCTATCGCTCGAGGCCTCAGCGTAGACTCTGGGTGCTTCGTATAATCACTGGGGTTGCGCCCGTGGCCGAGACAAGGAGGTTCGGCCACCGTGACAATCCCAATTGCTCGTCGGTGTTCTTGTTGACGCATCCGAAACCATTGTGCTCGTGGGCAGCTCACGGCTCCATCTTCACCCAGGTAAATAGCGCTCCAATACTCTACCCATGTCAGTAGCTTCGTGTTGGACCATCCGGGGTTGCGAATGGGGCACCAGGGCACCGTGTCGTATGTCTCCGGTGGGACCTCCGCCGTGGGTGGCGGCGGCGCCGCCGCCTGGACTCCCTTGGGTTGGGTTGGATAACCGTGGGCTGTTCGATCAGTCATCAACGGCCGTGATCACATCTCGCGTACCGTTTTCGTTGGATAGAATCGGGGCCGTAGGATCTTCAGGGACGGTTGCGATTAGATCTGGTGTCATCCCTGCGTCGGTTGATCTGAACCGGAGATCGGGGGATGGACGGTCGGCGTTAGTGTCCAGTTATTTAAAATCTGGGCTATCGATCTCTCGTTGGATGGCTCGAATTGCGTACCGGTTCGCTAGGGACCCAATCTAATCCTAGCCCTTGATCTTAGATCGTGCGGCCAGAATTTACTAATACCCCTTCAGCCGTGACACAATTGCAAAGGAGCCCTCGTCCGTTTTGTGAATCAACCCGCAGGACTCCTCGGGTTGGGCTGAGTCTTGGGTCCTTTTGCGCTCTAGCCCCTAGGGTTTCTGATAATAATGCGTCGAGTCCACAGACCAATAAAAATAGAAAATTAAGTATAGAAAATGATTTTTTTAATACAAAAACAATACTAGAAACTTGTATAATTCATATATAATTCATTTTAGCTCCAAATTGAGTCATTCCAGTTGTAATAATTTTGTATTAATATTGTCTATCAACTAGTAGTACTGTTTAGCCGTGAAACATGAATTTAAAATAATTCATTTGGATTAGTCTATTCTAAGCACTAAATAGTTTCCGAAATTCATAACTTGGTAACCGCAACTCCGAATTTAGTGGTTCTTGTTTCTACGATCTCGTAACGTCGCGTAGGTTATATTATTCAGTTTGTATTTATGTTTGGTGTGATGTTAATTTTATCTATACCATGTTTGTTTGTATTGCTACGACTAGCGCGAGGACACGTGTCATCTGAAAAGCAAGTTGGTACCTGGATTCTCAAGTGCCAGGCAAGTTGTGCCCTTGATCACTTACTTTCCCAGCCATGTTCTTATTAATTTTAATGATCTGCATAGGTTAATTTTGATGGGATCCTTTATGTTACCCCAGTTTTGATTACCTCTATACCTTGTTCACCCCTGAAATATTTTTGGGTAGTACTTGCTATTGCTTTATGTGGATTGGGTATGGAGATACACTATTCATGATTATTCTGTTATTATCTTGTTATTGTTACTATTCATGTTAAGATCATTAAATTAATGGGAACATGGAGCGACCACCCGGGAAAACAGTGCTACCACAAGGGTTTAATGGGACGCCCTTGGCTGATTAACTAGGAAAGCTAGTGGAGGGCTACCTTACCCGAAAGGGGCAAGGGCAGTAGGGGAGTGGTCAGTGTAGGGAGGTCCCTGGTTGATTTTGCTGCGATGGCGGTCAGCCAGGAACCCTGCATTGGAACTTCCTATAAACTGTAGCGGGTAGTCTGAAGTTAGTGGAACTTTGTAAAGGCCTCGTAGTGTTACCCTGCCTCGCCTCCTCGGTAGAGGTGTATGGGATTGGCCATCTCTTGGCAGATGGGTAACATGACTTGTGGGTAAAGATGCGCAACCTCTGCAGAGTGTAAAACTGGTATACTAGCCGTGCTCACGGTCATGAGCGGCTCGGACCCTCACATGATTAATTATGGAACTTAAATTTAATTTGACATTTGCATCGCATTTGGGATTATTTTACTATTACTTTTCTTTATTATTATTAAGGTTTGGTATTTATTTACACTTAGTAAATGCTAATAAAATTTTGACCAACTTATAAAAGCAATGCTCAACTTCAGCCTTTATTCCATTGATCAGCCTTACACTTCATGAACTCTCACCTTTGGTGAGTTCATGCCACATTATTCCCCACAACTTGTTGAGCGATGAACGTATGTGAGCTCACTCTTGCTGTCTCACACCCCCCCACAGGAGAAGAACAGGTGGTTCAAGAGGAGCCACAAGGCGAAGAGTTTGATCTGATCTAGGTGGCGTTTCTCAGTTGACATTGGCGCCGACGATCCTTAGTTCGTTTTATATTTATCTTTATTTTGTAATAAGTCTTCCGCTATGTAATAATTACTCTGATGTTTTATGACATTTATCTCTATACACTCTGTTATTATATATGCTGTCTTCTTGGCGCATGTATGAGATGCACCCGGCTTTGTTCCTTAAAACCGGGTGTTACAGAGCCCTGGGGTCGGGCGAAGCGGAGTTCATCGTCTTCCAGGGCTGAGCCCGAGTCCGAGCCCTAGGGTCAGGCGAAGCGGAGTTCGTCGTCTTCCGGTGCTGACCCCGAGTCTGAGCCCTGGGGTCGGGCGAAGCGGAGTTTCCTATGGCGCCTGAAGCCGGACTTGGCTGCTGTCAGCCTCACTCTGTCGAGTGGCACAGCAGCCGGAGCAGCGCAGGCGGCGCTGTCCTCTTGTCAGGCCGGTCAGTGGAGCGGCGAAGTGACTACGGTCACTTCGGCTCTGTCGACTGGAGGGCGCGCGTCAGGATAAAGGTGTCAGGCCACCTTTTCATTAAATGCCCCTGCGATTCGGTCGGTTGGCGTGGCGATTTGGCCAAGGTTGCTTCTTGGTGAAGACTGGGCCTCGGGCGAGCCGAAGGTGTGTCCGTTGCTGGAGGGGGTCCTTGGGCGAGACGTAAATCCTCCGGGGTCGGCTGCCCTTGCCCGAGGCTGGGCTCGGGCGAGGCATGATCGCGTCCCTCGAATGGACCGATCCTTGTCTTAATCGCACCCATCAGGCCTTTGCAGCTTTGTGCTGATGGGGGTTACCAGCTGAGATTTAGGAGTCTTGAGGGTACCCCTAATTATGGTCCCCGACAGTAGCCCCCGAGCCTCGAAGGGAGTGTTAATACTCGCTTGGAGGCTTTTGTCGCACTTTTTTGCAAGGGGACCAGCCTTTCTCGGTTGCGTTTTGTTCCGGTGGGTGCGCGCGAGCGCACCCGCAGGGTGTAGCCCCCGAGGCCTCGGAGGAGTGGTTTGACTCCTTCGAGGTCTTAATGTATTTCGCAATGCTTCGACCGGTCGTGTTGTTCCCTCATGCGAGCTGGCCGTAGCCCGGGTGCGCGGTCGGGTCTTAAGTTCTCGGGCTGGTATGTTGACGCTGTCAACGGTTTGGTCGGATCCAGGTTTGCGAGAGCAGCCCCCGAGCCTCCGCACAGGGCGAGAGGACGGTCAAGGACAGACTCGACTTTTTTACATACGCCCTTGCGTCGCCTTTCTGCAAGGAGGGGGGGAAGCGCCATGTTGCCCTTGGAGGGCGCCGAACATGGTGTCTCCAGTGAGCTGCTGACGGGTAATCCGAGTGGACGCCCGTGCCCCATTTGTTAGGGGTCGGCTAGAGGCCCGGAGGCGCGCTCCAAAAGTACCTGCGGGTGATCTACCGGACCCGGTCCCCTTTTGACGGGGTCCAAGGGCTCGATGCCTCCCTCTGATGGGATTCCGTTACAAGATCGTTCCCGCTGGTCTCGGAAATGTCCTAGGGTACCTTGGGAGCGTAGCCCGAGCCTTGGTTATGTATCGAACGTACCCAGGGTCATCCCTCGCTCTGTGTCTGAGGCGGTTGTGAACCCTTCGAGGGCCAGCCTACGAACCCCTGATCAGTAGTGGGCGCGGAGCCCGAGTGGCCTGAGGCAGCCGTTGAACCCTTCCGAGGGGCCGGCCTTCGAACCTCTGACCAGTAGTGGGCGCGGAGCCCGAGCGCTCTGAGGCGGCTGTTGAACCCCTCCGAGGGGCCAGCCTTCGAACCTCTGATCAGTAGGGGGGCTCGGGGCCCATTTCCCTCGCGGAGAAGGATCCCTTTTGGGGTATCCCCTTTCCCGGTCCCTATTGTAAGAGAGAGAAAGAGGAAGAGGAAAAGGATACGAAATCGAAATGATGTGGCGCACCTTTTTTGATGCGGTCATTACGGCGAAGGCGAAGCGTCGCCCGCTTCTCCTGCCAAAGGTGCCGCCTGTCCTACCGCAGAGTTAATGCGACGGTACGAGTGGTTTACGGGGCAGCCGTTGCGCGTGCGCGAGCCGTTCGCGGAACGGAACACGGGCGCGCCGTCTTCACGCCGTGGGAGAGGGTTCTCCCACTGTCCCATGAGGGGACATGAGCTTGGCTGACGATGTGACCGCTGCTTCGGCTCGCCTGCCACCGCCATTACTGCCGGCCTATTTTTGGCCGCATCGACTGTCGCGCCTTCTCCCGCGGCTGACTGGCCCGTGACCGATGCGCTGGGCTGGCACTGTTGGGTCATACGTAGGGTTGCCTCGAGTCGCGGTACTGGTTCCGCAGTCGAGGAGGCGCGGTAGTGGCACGAGTGGCGGTGCAGTTGCTCGCACGTAGCAACCGGCGCGCCGGTTGCATGACGTGTGGGCCTGGGCCTCCATGCTGGGCGCATTGGAGTCGGAGGGGTGCGCCCACTTGGCGCGGTTGCATGCCGACTGCATGTATGTCCGCCCTTTCACCCGCTAGTCTGGGCGAAAGTGGACGAATGCTTGTAACCGCTGGGCAGTTGCATGCACCGCACGCGGCGGTTTGGCTTCTTCTGCCCTGGGCCAGCTTGCATGACACGTGGGACCCAGCCCCCGTGCCGTAGGGGGAGGACCTTGGACTGTGTTGGAGAAGACTCAGCCCGCGATGGCTGAGGACGCAAGTGGGGAGAGTCGCCTTTAAAAGGAGGCTGATCCCCTTGAAAGGCGACCATGTCTTTGCGCTCCCTTATGCATCGCGTCTTTCCACCTCCCGAGCCCCCGGATGGGGAACACCCGCAATCCTTCCGCCTTGTCGTTGGAGGAACACAACTTCGTGGAAGTTGGTACCTTTCAGCCATCGTTCGGCTTCAAGGATTTTCATCAGGCAGCCAGGCCGCACCCCCTCGCCGGTGGTCACCCAAGACGGTGACCACCAGCTCGATGGTGGGGAGAAACGAGCCGGGCTACGATCTTGGTCCCGCCCTCAGCTTCCAGGATCTTCATCATCCTTGCTGGGGCGGAGGCTGGGCTGAGCCGGAGCTCTACCTCCCGCGCGGGTTCGTGGGTCAGCCTCTCCCTCAGCATTCAAGGGAGAGGGCGCTCACTGGTCTAGCGGGAGGGGCGGACTTCGACAACGCGGGGCCGATCGGCGGCGTGCGTCGTCAGCTTCAGCGCGTTGGGCTCGCCGGCTTGGCTCCCGGTGCCCCCTCCCGCCGCAAGGACGGTTGTCGTGCCGCGCGCACCGGAGGACTGCCCAAGACGTCGCGCGCTGCTAGGGCGGCGTTCGTGTTCTGGGGCTGTCCTGCCTTTGCTCCAGTACGGCGCCTCCGCGTGGAGGTTGGTGCTCCGCTCGTCCGGGAGGATCCGAGTGGGGATCTGCCGGTGGGCAGACGGCTCCTGTCGTCGGTGCAGAGGTGGCGGCGGCTGGAGAAGTCCCCGTCGCCGACGGGATCACCGCCACCATCCGCGCTCCGGGCCTCCGGCTCTTTGTACTTGTCCTCGCCCCTCGAGTGAAGTCGTGGGCGAGGACATCGTTGCGGCGGCGTCCGCCCTTAGGCCATCGCTGCTGCAGTTCGGCGACCCGGAGCGGAGGTCATTGTCGCCGCTGCTGGAGCGGGTGGCGGTGGGCGACCAGGAGCCTTGTCGCCCCGCGGGCCCTCCAGTGTGGGGGGTTGTTCGTACCCGCGGAGGTGGAACCGAAGTTCTATTTGTAATGGCACCTTGAATGCCGGTGTCTTGTTCATTGCGGCTGTCGGGGCCTGAACATGTATGTGTTTTCGGCATGGAGCCGTGTTTTTTCCTCATTTCGAGCACTAAGACTCGCCTGTCGGCTATCTGAACCGCTTCACCAAGCGTGAGTCGCCTCGTGCAAAGGTGACGAGTGAGGTATCCGTATCCCGGAGGCGTAGGAGTCCCTCAGCTCGGTCGGCCTTGCTGTCCGAGGCTTCTCTTGCTTAGTTAAAGGAAACCCTCGGCCGCTCTTCGATGAGCCGAAGCCGGAGGTAGCGGTGTGAGCACGGACAGCGGCTGAGTTGGCTCGAAAAGAAGACTTGGTCGGCCAGAGCCTGGCCAGGTCGTCCACTGGCGGGACCGAAGCCGGAGTTGAGTTGCCGAGGCCACAAGCCGGGCCGATGTCCTCGGGGGACAGCTGGCTGAGGCTTCGGGGTGGCCGGCCCGAGCCGTCTGCTCGAGCCGGATTCCTGGAGAAGACCCTGGCAGCGATGGCCCGGGCGTGGTGCTGATGTCGTCCTTCGGAGTGGAGATCCTCTGACTGCGTCGCCGTCCGAGGCTAGGCCGGACCTCGCCGAAGGTGTAGTTGACGCCGAGGGTGCTGCTGCTCCCTTCAACTGTCAAGATCCGAGCCTGCAGGGTCGGGTTATCTTGTAGTGTGTGTATGTTTTCTGCAGCCGCCGAGGCCCAAACACACCATCGTCGTGTTGTAAAGCTGCGTTTCTTTTCCCCTTGTTTCGAGTATCTGGACTTATTTGTCGGTAACAGAATTGTTTGTGCGAGCGAGAGTTACTTTTCACGGAAGGTGATGAGTGAGGTATCCGTTCCCGGAGGCGTAGGAATCCCTCGGCTCGGTCGGCCTTGTCGCTTACGCGCACTCTTACTCGTCCATAGGGTTCTGTCACCGACGCAGTCGAGAAGGCCCGAAAAATCGTTTCGGCAGAGGAGCTTTCGAGCGTGAAGACCTGTTCGATCCGCGGAATCACCTATTCGAGCGCGAGTTACTTATCGCAGAAGGTGATGAGTGAGGTATCCATATCCCGGAGGCGTAGGAGTCCCTCGGCTCGGTCAGCCTTGGCTGCTTACGTGTACTCCGTCGTTTTCAGGATCCACATCCGAAGTGGTCGAAAAGCACGAAAGACATTCTGGCAGAAAAGATCTTTTTCCGAGGAAAATTTCGACGCAGAGGGGTTCCCCCCTTTTAGCCCCCGAGGGAGGGTCGGGCTTTGCCGAGGCAAGGCTGACCCTTCCTTGATGACTAGACTTCGTGTGTGAACGAGGCGTACGAATAACTTGAAAGCATCTTAAGGGTAGAAGCGACGTAGCTGTCGGATGTTCCAAGCATTGTTGTAGACCTCGCCTTGACTGTTGGCTAGCTTGTACGTTCCGGGCTTCAGAACCTTGGCGACGACGAACGACCCTTCCTAGGGAGGCGTGAGCTTGTGCCGCCCTTGGGCGTCTTGTTGTAGCCGAAGCACCAGGTCGCCCACCTGGAGGTCTCGGGACCGAACCCCTCGGGTGTGGTAGCGTCGCAGGGACTGCTGGTACCGCGCCGAGTGTAGTAAGGCCATGTCCCGAGCCTCTTCCAGCTGGTCCAGTGAGTCTTCTCGATTAGGTCGATTGCTTTGGTCGGCGTAGGCCCTCGTCCTCGGGGAACCGTATTCTAAGTCTGTGGGCAAGATGGCCTCGACCCATAGACTAGAAAGAACGGTGTGAAGCCCGTGGCTCGGTTCGGCGTTGTCCTCAGACTCCAGACCAAAGAGGGGAGTTCCTTCATCCATCGCTTGCCGAACTTGTTGAGGTCGTTGTAGATGTGAGGCTTGAGTCCTTGCAGAATCATGCCGTTGGCACGTTCTACCTGCCCATTCGTCATGGGGTGAGCCACGGCGGCCAGTCCACCCAGATGTGGTGATCCTCGCAGAAGTCCAGGAACTTTCTGCCGGTGAACTGGGTGTCGTTGTCGGTGATGATGGAGTTTGGGACCCCAAAGCGATGGATGATGTTGGTGAAGAACGCCACCGCCTGTTCGGACCTGATGCTGTTTAGGGGTCGGACCTCGATCCACTTGGAGAATTTGTCGATGGCGACCAACAGGTGCGTGTAGCCCCCGGGTGCCTTCTGCAAGGGGCCGACTAGGTCCAGACCCCACACAACAAACGGCCAGGTGATGGGTATGGTCTACAGAGCCTGAGCGGGCAGGTGGGTCTGCCTTGCGTAGAACTGACACCCTTCGCAGGTGCGGACAATTCTAGTGGCGTCGGCCACCGCCATTGGCCAGTAGAAACCTTGTCGAAAGGCGTTCCCAACAAGAGCTCGGGGTGCTGCGTGATGGCCGCAAGCCCCCAAGTGTATCTCTTGTAGGAGCTCCTGGCCTTCGGCGATGGAAATGCATCGCTGGAGGATGCCCGAGGGGCTGCGGTGGTAGAGCTCCTTCCGATCTCCCAGCAAGACGAACAACTTGGCACGCCGCGCCAACCGCCGAGCTTCGGCTCGGTCGAGGGGTAGCTCTCCTCGGTGGAGATATTGCAGGTACGGGGTCTGCCAGTTTCGATTAGGCGTGACCCCGCTCCGCTCCTCCTCGATGCGCAGTGCCTCACCCTTAGGGGCCGAGGGTGCCTCGGGCCCAGCCGAGGGTGCCTCGGACCAGGCCGAGGCTTTCTCAGGCTCGGGCATGTCATCGGTCTTGACGGAGGGTCGATGCAGGTCTCGAGAGAAGACGTCTGGGGGAACCGTTGTTCACCCCGAGGCTATTTTAGCCAGCTCGTCCGCAGTCTCGTTGTAGCGTCGGGCGATGTGGTTGAGCTCGAGCCCGTAGAACTTGTCTTCCAGGCACCGAACCTCATCGCAGTAGGCTTCCATCTTCGGGTCGCGGTAGTGGGAGTTCTTCATGACTTGGTCGATGACAAGCTGCGAGTCACCGCGAGCGTTGAGGCGTCGGACCCCTAGCTCGATGGCGATGCGCAACCCGTTGACCAGAGCCTCGTACTCAGCCACATTGTTGGACGCCGAGAAGTGGAGGCGTAGCATGTAGCGTAGGTGCTTCCCGAGGGGCGAGATGAAGAGCAGGCCTGCGCCTGCTCCTGTCTTCATCAGCGACCTGTCGAAGAACATGGTCCAGAGTTCCGGTTGGATCGGAGCTGTTGGGAGCTGGGTGTCGACCCATTCAGCCACAAAGTCTGCCAAGACCTGGGACTTGATGGCCTTCCGAGGGGCGAATGAGATCGTCTCGCCCATGATTTCCACCGCCCACTTTGCAATCCTACCCGAGGCCTCTCGGCACTGGATGATCTCCCCCAGGGGGAAGGATGACACCACAGTTACCGGATGAGACTCAAAGTAGTGTCGCAACTTTCGCCGTGTCAGGATCCCCGCGTACAACAGCTTCTGAATTTGTGGGTAGCGGATCTTGGTCTCGAACAGTACCTCACTGATGAAGTAGACTGGCCTCTGGACGGGCAATGCATGCCCCTCTTCTCGTCTCTCAACCACAATCGTGGCGCTAACCATCTGAGTGGTCGCGGCGACGTAGATCAAGAGGGCTTCTCCGGCAGCGGGGGGCACCAAGATGGGCGCGTTCATGAGGAGCGCCTTCAGGTTCCCGAGGGCTTCCTCGGCCTCAGGGGTCCAAGTGAAGCACTCGGCCTTCCTTAAGAAGCGGTACAGAGGCAGGCCTCTTTTGCCAAGGCGCGAGATGAAACGGCTCAGAGCCGCAAGGCATCCCGTGACTCTCTGTACGCCTTTCAAGTCCTTGATGGGCCCCATGCTGGTGATGGTCGCGGTCTTCTCCGGGTTGGCCTCGATGCCCCGCTCGGAGACGATGAACCCCAAGAGCATGCCTCGGGGAACCCCGAAGACACACTTCTCGGGATTGAGCTTCATGCCTTTCGCCTTGAGACATCGGAATGTCGCTTCAAGGTCGGAAAGGAGGTCGGAGGCTTTCCTCGTCTTGACTATGATGTCATCGACGTAGGCCTCGACCGTTCGGCCAATGTGTTCGCCGAACACGTGGTTCATGCACCTTTGGTATGTCGCACCTGCATTCCTCAAACCGAACGGCATGGTAACATAGCAGTACATGCCGAAAGGTGTGATGAAAGAAGTCACGAGCTGGTCAGACTCTTTCATCCTGATTTGGTGATACCCTGAGTAGGCATCGAGGAAAGACAGGGTTTCGCACCCAGCAGTGGAATCCACGATTTGATCGATGCGAGGCAGAGGGTAGGGAACATTCGGACATGCTTTGTTCAGACCAGTGTAGTCTACACACATCCGCCGTTTCCCTCCTTTCTTTCTCACAAGCACAGGGTTGGCAAGCCATTCGGGATGGAATACCTCTTTGATGAACCCCGCCGCCATTAGATTGTGGATCTCCTCGCCTATGGCTCTGCACTTTTCTTCGTCGAATCGGCGCAGAGGCTGCTTCACGGGTCGGGATCCAGCTTGGATATCCAGCGAGTGCTCGGTGACATCCCTCGGTATGCCGGGCATGTCCGAGGGACTCCACGCGAAAACGTCGGCGTTTGCACGGAGAAAGTCGACGAGCACTGCTTCCTATTTGGGATCGAGCTCGGAGCCGATCCGGATCTGCTTGGAGGCGTCGTTGCTGGGGTCGAGAGGGACGGATTTAACCGTCTCCGCTGGCTCGAAGTTGCCAGCGTGGCGCTTCACGTCTGGCGCCTCCTTAGAGAGGCTCTCCAGGTCGGCGATGAGGGCTTCGGATTCGGCGAGGGCCTCGGCGTACTCCACGTCGCATTCGTACGCGTGTCGGTACGTGGGGCCGACGATGATGACCCCATTAGGGCCCGTCATCTTGAGCTTGAGGTAGGTGTAGTTGGGGACAGCCATGAACTTGGCGTAGCAGGGCCTCCCCAGTACTGCGTGGTAGGTTCCTCGGAACCCGACCACCTCGAACGTGAGGGCTCCCTTCGGAAGTTGGAGGGCGTCCCAAAGCAGACGGGTAGATCGAGTTGTCCGAGGGGCTGGACGCGTTTCCCGGGGATGATCCCGTGAAAAGGCGCAGCGCCTGCCCGCACCGAGGATAGATCGATCCGCAGGAGCCCGAGGGTCTCGGCGTAGATGATGTTGAGGCTGCTGCCTCCGTCCATGAGGACCTTGGTGAGCCTGACGTTGCCGATGACGGGGTCGAAAACGAGCGGGTATTTCCCCGGGCTCGACACGCGGTCGGGGTGGTCGTCTTGGTCGAAGGTGATGGGCTTGTCGGACCAGTCTAGGTAGACTGGCGCCACCACCTTTACCGAGCAGACCTCCTGACGCTCTTGCTTGCGGTGCCGAGCCGAGGCGTTCGCCACTTGCCCACCGTAGATCATGAAGCAGTCGTGGACCTCGGGGAACTCTCCTGCCTTGTGATCCTCCTTCTTATCATCGTCACGAGCCCTGCCACCCTCCGCGGGTGGCCCGACCTTGTGAAAGTGGTGCCGAAGCATGGCGCACTCCTCAAGGGTGTGCTTGACGGGCCCCTGATGATAGGGGCACGACTCCTTGAGCATCTTGTCGAAGAGGTTGGCACCTCCGGGAGGTTTCCGAGGGTTCTTGTACTCGGCGGCGGCGACAAGGTCCGCGTCGGCGGCGTCGTGTTTCGCTTGCGACTTCTTCTTGCCTTTCTTCTTGGCGCCGCGTTGAGTTGATGCCTCGGGGACATCTTCCGGTGGGCGGCCCTGGGGCTGCTTGTCCTTCCGGAAGATGGCCTCAACCGCCTCCTGGCCAGAGGCGAACTTGGTGGCGATGTCCATCAGCTCGCTCGCCCTAGTGGGGGTCTTGCGACCCAGCTTGCTCACTAGGTCACGGCAGGTGGTGCTGGCGAGGAACGCGCCGATGACATCCGAATCGGTGTTGTTGGGCAGCTCGGTGCGCTGCTTCGAGAATCGCTGGATGTAGTCCCGGAGAGACTCTCCCGTCTGCTGGCGGCAGCTTCGGAGATCCCAGGAGTTTCCAGGGCGCACGTACGTGCCCTGGAAATTGTCGGTGAAGGCCTGGACCAGGTCGTCCTAGTTGGAGATCTGCCCCGGAGGCATCTGCTCCAGCCAGGCCCGAGCGGTGTCGGAGAGGAACAGGGGGAGGTTGCGGATGATGAGGTTGTCATCGTCCGTTCCACCCAGGTGGCAGGCCAGCCGGTAGTCCGCGAGCCACAGTTCCAGTCTCGTCTCCCCCGAGTACGTTGTGATAGTAGTCGGGGTTCAGAACCGGGTCAAGAACGGCGCCCGTCGTATGGCGTGGCTGAAAGCCTACGGACCGGGTGGTTCGGGCGAGGGACTCCGATCCTCCCCGCTGTCGTAGCGTCCCCCACACCTGGGGTGGTAGCCTCGGCGCACCCTCTCGTCGAGGTGGGCCCGACGGTTGCGGTGATGGTGCTCGTTGCCGAGGCAACCCGGGGCCGCAGGCGCTGTGTTGCGCGTGCGCCCGGTGTGGACCGAGGCTTCCCGCATGAATCGGGAAGTCACGGCGCGATGTTCCGAGGGGTACCCCTGCCTTCGGGAGGCGGAGCTTTCGGCCCATCGGACCGCGACATCCTCCAGGAGATTCTTGAGCTCTCCCTGGATACGCCGCCCCTCGGTGGTTGATGGCTCCGGCATCGCACGGAGAAGTATTGCCGCTGCAGCCAGGTTCTGGCCGACCCCACTGGAAACCGGTGGCGGCCTTACCCTGACATCATCGGCGACGCGGTGCTGGATGCCCTGGGGTAGATGACGCACTTCTCCAGCCAGAGGTTGGCCCGCCCATTCCTGCCCATTGTCTCGGTGGAACGGCTCAAGTGTTCCTGCTCCCTCGTCGAGCCTGGCCTGCATCTCGCGGATTTGCTCGAGCTATGGGTCATGACCCCCCGCTGGGACGGGGACCACAGCTAGCTCCCGAAGGATGTCAACGCGAGGCACAGGCCTAGGGAGGTCACCGTTCTCCAGCATACCAAGATGGTTGCCTTGTCGGGACCCCCTAGATCGACGTGGAAACATTCACGACTTGGGCCGCAGTCCTCGTCGCCGAGGCTGCGGCTGCCGTCGGAACAGTCGGAAAGGCAGTAGTCGCACACGGTCATAAAGTCCCACATGGCACTGGGGTTACCAAGTCCAGAGAAATCCCAACTAAAGTCGGGCTCGTCATCTTCCTCGGACCCCGAGGGCCCGTAGGTCAAGACGGCCGCCAGCCGGTCCCAGGGTGACCGCATACGATACCCTAGAGGGTTTGGACTCGCCTTTATGAGAGCGTCCACCAAAGCGAAGTCGCTTGGTGGGTCGAGGCTGAATCCAAAAGGCGTGAGATGGGAATCGGTCGGTACCTCTTGGTCGACGGGTGGTGACGAAGTCACGTCAGGGGTAGACCGCACCACCGTCTCAGGTACGAGGGTGACGCCCAGCAAGTCCTTTGCGAGTGTGCTGGCGTCGTCCGTTTGCTTGGGGTTGGCATGTTGCGGGGAGACGGCGCTCGTCTTCGTCTCAGACGCGAGGTCGATGCCTGACGTGCCCCCCGTTGGGGCACCGGCGCCGTCGACTCGCTCGACAGCCGACGAGGTGCCGCCTCCTACTTGGCCTTGGTTGCCCCGCCTCCTCCTCCGTCGGCGGGGGAGGGGACGGGACAAGCCCGAATGTTGTTCTTCCACCACGTGGGGAAGACGTCGTCGATTCCGCCGCCGGCGGGCGGGTTGTCGGCCGCCATTGTCGCTGTCGCGCGGTGGGGGAAGGAGTATCATGTCGTAGCTGCCGTCGAGGGACATGAACTCAAGACTCCCGAAACGGAGCATCGTCCCGGGCTGGAAAGATTGCTGGAGACTGCCCATCTAGAGCTTGACGGGAAGCTGTTCGTCAACACGCAGCAGGACCCTACCTGGCGCGCCAACTGTTGGTGTTTCGAACCCGGGGGGTCCCTGGACCGACGAGTAAATTGTCGCCGCGTGCCCCAACCCAGATGGGTCGGCGCGAGACGGAGCGCGAAGGGGGGAAGAAGCCGGAGGGAGACAGGCGTACAAAGGGAAAACCCACGACCTTCGTGTTTGTCCCGCGCCCAGGTTGGGTGCGCTTGCAGTAGGGGGTTACAAGCGTCCACGCGGGAGGGAGCGAGCGGCCCTGCGCGAGCGCCGTCCCGTCCTTCTCCGTGCGGCCAACCCTCGTAAGAGGGCCCTGGACCTCCCTTTTATAGGCGTAAGGAAAGGATCCAGGTGTACAATGGGGGGTGTAGCAGTTTGCTAACGTGTCTAGCGGAGGAGAGCTAGTGCCCTAAGTACATGCCATCGTGGCAGCCGGAGAGGTTTTGGCACCCGGTTCGTGTGGTGTCGTGGCCGTCGGAGGAGCGCTGGAGCCTGGCGGAAGGATAGCTGTTGGGGCTGTCGAGTCCTTGCTGACGTCCTCTTGCTTCCGTAAGGGGGCTGAGAGCCGCCGTCGTCATAGAGCGTGTGGGGTTCCATCATTACTTGTTTAGCGGAGCGAGCCAGATGGGACGCCGGTCTTGTTCCCCGTAGCCTGAGTCAGCTTGGGGTAGGGTAATGATGGCGCCTCCTGTGACATGGTCGGTCCGAGCCCTGGGTTGGGCAAGGTGGAGGCTCCTCCGAGGTCGAGGTCGAGTCTGTCTTCCAAGGCCGAGGTCGAGTCCGAGCCCGTGGGTCGGGCGAGGCGGAGACCGTCGGCTGAGGCCAGGGCTGAGTCCGAGCCCTGAGGTCGGGCGAAGCGGAGTTCGTCATCTTCTAGGGCTGAGCCCGAGTTCGAGCCCTGGGGTCGAGCGAAGCGGAGTTCGTCGTCTTCCGGGGCTGAGCCCGAGTCCGAGCCCTGGGGTCGGGCGAAGCGGAGTTCGTCGTCTTCCGGGGCTGAGCCCGAGTCCGAGCCCTGGGGTCGGGCAAAGCGGAGTTCGTCGTCTTCCGGGGCTGAGCCCGAGTCCGAGCCCTGGGGTCGGGCGAAGCGGAGTTTCATATGGCGCTTGAAGCCGGACTTGGCTGCTGTCAGCCTCACTCTGTCGAGTGGCACAACAGCCGGAGCGGCACAGGCGGCGCTGTCCTCTTGTCAGGCCGGTCAGTGGAGTGGCGAAGTGACTACTGTCACTTCGGCTCTGTTGACTGGAAGGCGCGCGTCAGGATAAAGGTGTCAGGCCACCTTTGTATTAAATGCCCCTGCGATTCGGTCGGTTGGCGTGGCGATTTGGCCAAGGTTGCTTCTTGGTGAAGACTGGGCCTCGGGCGAGTCGAAGGTGTGTCCGTTGCTGGAGGGGGTCCTCGGGCGAGACGTAAATCCTCCGGGGTCGGCTGCCCTTGCCCGAGGCTGGGCTCGGGCGAGGCGTGATCGCGTCCCTCGAATGGACTGATCCTTGTCTGAATCGCACCCATCAGGCCTTTGCAGCTTTGTGCTGATGGGGGTTACCAGCTGAGATTTAGGAGTCTTGAGGGTACCCCTAATTATGGTCCCCAACACCTAGGTACACCAAGATGATGCCCGAGGAAATACTTGGGAAGTTTGTATGCGGGCGGATGATGATCAAGGAGGCAAAATACGTTGATGATGCGTTGAATGGCCCAATCCACGAGCCTCAAACCATTGCTCTCAAAGCAACGAGGAGCAAGGAAGTGCTACCTAGCAAGGTGGCACAAGTTGAGGCGGCGGGGCTCAATGAGGAAGAGATGGCCCTCATCATCAAGCGTTTCAAGACGGCACTAAGGGGTCGCAAGGAGCATCCCAACAAGAACAAGACAAAGGGGAAGCGCTCATGCTTCAAATGTGGTAAGATTGGTCATTTTATCGCTAATTGTCCCGATAATGAAAGTGACCAGGAACAAGAGAAGAAGAGGGAAAAGAAGAAGGCCTACAAGAAGGCTAAGGGCGAGGCACACCTTGGCAAGGAGTGGGACTCGGATTGTTCGTCATCCGACTCCGACAACGAAGGACTCGTTGCCTCGGCCTTCAACAAATCGTCCCTCTTCCCCAACGAGCATCACACGTGCCTCATGGCAAAGGAGAAGAAGGTAAACACTCGAAAGACTACTTATGCTTCTTCTAGTGATGATGAATCTAGCGATGATGAAATAGATTATGCTAGTTTGTTCAAAGGCTTAGAAAGAACTAAGATTGATAAGATTAATGAATTAATCGATGCCTTGAATGACAAGATTAGATTGTTAGAAAAGCAAGAGGATCTTTTGTATGAAGAACATGATAAAGTTGTAGAGGCACAAAAATCTCTTGCTTTAGAAGTCAAAAGGAATGAAATGCTTTCTTGTGAACTATCTACTTGCCATGAGACCATTTCTAGTTTAAAAAGTGTTAATGATGATTGAAATACTAAACTAGAAGTAGAAAATAGATCTAACTCTTGTGTAGAACATGTTGTAATTTGCAATAGGTGTAAAGATTTTGATGTTAATGCTTGTAGTGAACACCTAGTTTCTATTGCAAAGTTAAATGATGAAGTAGCTAGTCTTAATGCCCAACTTAAGACTAGCAAGAATGAATTTGACAAACTAAAATTTGCAAGGGATGCCTACACTATTGGTAGACACCCCTCAATTAAGGATGGGCTTGGCTTTAAGAGAGAAGCCAAGAACTTAACAAGTCATAAGGCTTCCATCTCCGCCAAGGAGAAAGGGAAGGCCCCTATGGCTAATAGTGCTCAAAAGAACAATGCTTTCATGTACCAGGATAGGAGGTATTCAAGGAATGTTCATTATGATAGAAGTTATAATGCTTTTGCTTCACATGCCATGATTGCTTCAAGTTCCTCTGATGTGTATGGTAGAAATATGCCTAGGAAAAATGTTGTTCATGCTCCTAGGAAAGTATGTAATGAATCTACCACTGTATTTCTTGCATGCAATACTAGATTTGTTCTTTCATGCAAAAATAAAAAGGTGATTGCTAAGAAGGTGGGGGCCAAATGCAAGGGAGACAAGACTTGCATTTGGGTCCCTAAGGCTATTGTTACTAACCTTGTAGGACCCAACAAGAGTTGGGTACCTAAGACCCAAGCCTATTTTGCCTTGCAGGTTTATGCATCCGGGGGCTCAAGCTGGATTATCGACAGCGGATGCACAAACCACATGACGGGGGAGAAGAAGATGTTCTCTTCCTACGTCAAGAACAAGGATTCCCAAGATTCAATCATATTCGGTGATGGGAACCAAGGCAAGGTGAAAGGACTAGGAAAAATTGCTATTTCATCCGAGCACTCTATTTCTAATGTATTCTTAGTTGAGTCGCTTGGATATAACTTGGTGTCTGCGAGTCAACTTTGTAATATGGGATACAATTGCTTATTCACAAACGTAGATGTGTCTGTCTTTAGAAGGAGTGATGGTTCATTAGCTTTTAAGGGTGTATTAGACGGCAAACTCTACCTAGTTGATTTTGCAAAAGAGGAGGTCGGTCTAGATGCATGCTTAATTGCTGAGACTAGCATGGGCTAGCTGTGGCATCGCCATTTAGCACATGTGGGGATGAAGAACCTTCACAAACTTCTAAAGGGAGAACACGTGATAGGTCTAACAAATGTATCTTCGAAAAAGATAGACCTTGTGCAGCTTGTCAAGCAGGTAAACAGGTGGGAAGCTCTCATCATACCAAAAATGTGATGACCACATCAAGACCTTTGGAGTTGCTTCATATGGACCTCTTCGGACCCGTCGCCTATCTAAGCATAGGAGGAAGTAAGTATGGTCTTGTTATAGTTGATGATTTTTCCCGCTTCACTTGGGTATTCTTTTTGCAGGATAAATCTGAAACCCAAGGGACCCTCAAGCGCTTCCTAAGGAGAGCTTAAAATGAGTTTGAGCTCAAGGTGAAGAAGATAAGGAGCGACAATGGGTCCGAGTTCAAGAACCTTCAAGTGGAGGAGTACCTTGAGGAGCCTTGATCAAGCACGAGTTCTCCGCTCCCTACACACCACAGCAAAACGGTGTGGTAGAGAGGAAGGACAAGACGCTCATAGACATGGCGAGGACAATGCTTGGAGAATTCAAGACCCCCGAGCGGTTTTGGTCGGAAGCCGTAAACACAGCTTTCCACGCCATAAACCGGGTGTACCTTCATCGCCTCCTCAAGAAGACTTCGTATGAGCTTCTAACCGGTAACAAACCCAATGTTTCGTACTTTTGTGTATTTGGGAGCAAATGGTATATT
Organism: Zea mays; assembly: GCF_902167145.1. Classification (NCBI taxonomy): domain Eukaryota; kingdom Viridiplantae; phylum Streptophyta; class Magnoliopsida; order Poales; family Poaceae; genus Zea; species Zea mays. Next base: position 163,435,956 of record NC_050100.1, on the reverse strand, counting down.
CTAGTAAAGAAAGGTAGAAATTCTAAGTTTGCTCCCAAAGCTGTAGAAGGGTTTTTGTTAGGTTATGACTCAAATACAAAGGCATATAGGGTCTTCAACAAATCATCGGGTTTGGTTGAAGTCTCTAGCGACGTTGTATTTGATGAGACTAATAGCACTCCAAGAGAGCAAGTTGTTGATCTTGATGATGTAGATGAAGAAGACGTTCCAACGGCCGCAATACGCACCATGGCGATTGGAGATGTGCGGCCACAGGAACAAAAGGAGCAAGATCAACCTTCTTCCTCAACAATGGTGCATCCCCCAACTCAAGATGATGAACAGATTCATCAAGAGGAGGCGTGTGATCAAGGGGGAGCACAAGATGATCATGTAATGGAGGACGAAGCACAACCGGCACCTCCAACTCAAGTTCGAGCAACGATTCAAAGGAATCATCTCGTCGACCAAATTTTGGGTGATATTAGCAAGGGAGTAACTACTCGCTCTAGATTAGTTAATTTTTGTGAGCATTACTCTTTTGTCTCTTATATTGAGCCTTTCAGGGTAGAAGAGGCCTTGCTGGATCCGGACTGGGTGTTGGCCATGCAGGAAGAGCTCAACAACTTCAAGGGAAATGAAGTTTGGATACTGGTGCCTCGTCCCAAGCAAAACGTTGTGGGAACCAAGTGGGTGTTCCGCAACAAACAAGACGAGCACGGGGTGGTAACAAGGAACAAGGCACGACTTGTGGCAAAAGGTTATGCCCAAGTCACAGGTTTGGACTTTGAGGAGACTTTTACTCTTGTGGCTAGGCTAGAGTCAATTCGCATATTGTTAGCCTATGCTGCTCACCATTCTTTCAGGTTGTTCCAAATGGATGTGAAGAGCGCTTTCCTCAACGGACCAATCAAGGAGGAGGTGTACGTGGAGCAACCCCTGGCTTCGAGGATGAACGGTACCCCGACCACGTGTGTAAGCTCTCTAAGGCGCTCTATGGACTTAAGCAAGCCCCAAGAGCATGGTATGAAATGCCTTAGAGACTTTTTAATTGCTAATGCTTTCAAGGTTTGGAAAGACGATCCAACTCTTTTCACTAAGACTTGTGAGGGTGACTTATTTGTGTGCCAAATTTATGTCGATGACATAATATTTGGCTCTACTAACCAAAAGTCTTGAGAAGAGTTTAGCAGGGTGATGACTCAGAAATTCGAGATGTCGATGATGGGCGAGTTGAACTACTTCCTTGGGTTCCAAGTGAAGCAACTCAAGCACGGCACCTTCATCTCCCAAACGAAGTACACGCAAGACTTGCTAAAGCGGTTTGGAATGAAGGATGCCAAGCCCGCAAAGACACCAATGGGAACCGACAGACATGTCGACCTCAACAAAGGAGGTAAGTCCGTTGATCAAAAGGCATACTGGTCTATGATAGGGTCTTTACTTTATTTATGTGCTAGTAGACCGGATATTATGCTTAGCGTATGCATGTGTGCTAGATTCCAATCCGATCCAAGGGAGTGCCACCTAGTGGCCGTTAAGCGAATTCTTAGATATTTAGTCGCTATGCCTTGCTTCGGGATCTGGTATCCAAAGGGGTCTACCTTTGACTTGATTGGATATTCAGACTCCGATTATGCTGGATGTAAGGTTGATAGGAAGAGTACATCAGGGACGTGCCAATTCTTAGGAAGGTCCCTGGTGTCATGGAGCTCTAAGAAACAAACTTCTGTTGCCCTATCCACCGTTGAGGCCGAGTATGTTGTCGCAGGACAGTGTTGCGCGCAACTACTTTGGATGAGGCAAACCCTCAGGGACTTTGGCTACAATCTGAGCAAAGTCCCACTCCTATGTGATAATGAGAGTGCTATCCGCATGGCGGATAATCCTGTTGAACACAGCCGCACTAAGTACATAGACATCCGGCATCACTTTTTGAGAGACCACCAGCAAAAGGGAGATATCGAAGTGTTTTATGTTAGCACCGAGAACCAGCTAGCCGATATCTTTACCAAGCCTCTAGATGAGTCGACCGTTTGCAGGATGCGTAGAGAGCTAAATGTCTTAGATTCGCGGAACTTGGATTGATTTATAGCATACATGTGTTTTATGCCCTTGATCGTTTTCCTTTATGCATATTGTTATGTATTTGTGGTGTTCAAGTTGTACAAACACTCCCCGGACCTCAAAAGTTCATGTGTGAGTAATGCACATATTTAGGGGGAGATGTGCTACAACTTGACCCTTTGGGACTAACCATGTGCTTGAGATTGCTTGATTTAGTCTCAAAGGTGAATTGAAAGGGAAAAGGTGAACTTGGACCATGCAAGACTTCCACTGCACTCCGATGAGAGGGTAACTTATTCCAAGTTCATCTCCATGCTCTTATTACCTTTTGCTCTTAATTGACAATCTTGGTGAGGCAATGAGGTTTAAGGGCCAAGATTGATTCTGTTTTGGTGCTTAATGCCAAAGGGGGAGAAAATAAGGCCAAAGCAACAAATGGATCAGCTAGCACTTGAGAATTTTGAAAATAGTAGAGTTAGGACTTTTTGATTTGTCAAAATTCTAAATGTCTCCTTTTGTCAAAAGTTGGTCTCTTGCGGGGAGAATGGTTGATTATGGGAAATAGGGGGAGTTTTTGAATCAGTGACCAATTTCTCTTGGAATACCTTTCTTTATGTCTCAACAAGTGTGATTGACTTAGAGATAGGAAGTTGAGGTTGATTTGCAAAAACAAACCAAGTGGTGGCAAAGAATGATCCAAATATGCCAAATTTGAATCAAAACAAATTTGAGTTTTCATTTGCATTGATGTTGCACTTCTTTTAGTTACTTTTTGTTGTGTTGGCATAAATCGCCAAAAAGGGGGAGATTGAAAGGGAAATGTGCCCTTGGGCCATTTCTAAGTATTTTGGTGATTAAGTGTCCAACACAAGTGCCTAAGTGTTAAATTGTGCCAAGGACTCAAGAAGTGCAAATCAAGATTAAAGGTATGTTTCTAGACTTAGTACATTGTTTTGAAGACTAATGTATTGTGTCTAAGTGCTAGAAACAGGAGAAACAATTATGGAGAAGTTGGCTGTGTACATCCAAAAGACTGCTCGGTCTAGGTGCACCGGACTGTCCGGTGCGCCAGGCTGGCGTCTGTCAACTGGCTGCTCTTGGGACTTTGACGACGGTGTACGGCTATAAACCATCGGACTGTCCGGTGGTACACCGGACTGTCCGGTGAGCCATTCACAGGCGAAGTCATCGTTCTCGGGAAGCGATCAACGGCGTACGGTTATAAATCACCGGACTGTCTGGTGGTGCACCGGACTGTCCGGTGAGCCAACAGTCGGCCGGGCCAACGGTCGGCCGCGTAATCCGTGCGTGACGCGTGGCAGAGCCAACGGTCAGAAGGGGGCACCGAACTGTCCGGTGTGCACCGGGCAGTGTCCGGTGCGCCAACGGCTCTGAATCTACAACGGTCGGCTTCGCCAAAGAAGGAAAGAAATCCGCACCGGACTGTCCAATGCGCCAGGCGACAGAAGGCAAGAATTGCCTTCCTGGAATGCTCTCAACGGCTCCTAGCTGCCTTGGGGCTATAAAAGGAACCCCTAGGCGCATGGAGGAGGACACCAAGCATTCTCTAAGTATTCCTAAGCACCAAGACTCCAATTCCGCGCATTCGATTCTTTGTGATAGCAACTAGAGCTCCATTTGAGTAGAGAACTCTTTGGGTTGTGTTGTGAGCTCGAGTTGTGACTTGTGTGCGTGTTGTGCTCTGATTTTGTGTCTTGTGTGCGTTGATCATCCCAGCCTTACTTCCGTGCTTCTTTGTGAACATCAAATTGTAAGGGCGAGAGGCTCCAAGTTGTGGAGATTCCTCGCAAGCGGGATATAGTAAACAAAGCAAAACACCGTGGTATTCAAGTGGGTCTTTGGACCGCTTGAGAGGGGTTGATATCAACCCTCGTCCGTTGGGATGCCACAACGTGGAGTAGGCAAGTGTTGAACTTGGCCGAACCACGGGATAAACCACTGTGCCTATCTGTGTTGATCTTCTTGTGGTTATCGTGTCTTGCAAGAACTCCTCTCTAGCCACTTGGCTTTATTGTGCTAACTCCTAATCAAGTTTTGTGGCATTAAGTTTCAAGTTTTTACAGGATCACCTATTCACCCCCCCCCCTCTAGGTGCTCTCAGATCCATGGACTCCTCAGAATGGACCTCAAATTCATCTTCCACGACCCGATCTGCCGTCACGGCTCCTCCCCCGTCTCCGCGATGTGTTGAGCGAGTGATGTCTGATCTTTCAATGCTTGCTCCATCACATTTGAAAGGATCACGATGCCCAAGAGGGGTGAATTGGGTTTTTCTAAAAACAACACTAATTAAAACCTAAGCAAGAGCCCAACTTCACCCCAACAACTAGCACTAAGATAATAATACTAGAAATACAATAGTGCTAAGATAATACTTCAAATACTTGCTAAACAAATACACAATGAAAGTGCTTGAATTAAGTGCGGAATGTAAAGCAAAGTTTAGAAGACTCCTCCAATTTTTCCCGAGGTATCGAAGAGTCGACACTCTCCACTAGTCCTCGTTGGAGCACCCGCGCAAGGTTATCGCTCCCCCTTGGTCCTCGCAAGAACCAAGTGCTCCCTACAAGATGTTCCTTTGCCACTTCGGCGCGGTGGATCCCTCGAGACCGCTTACAAACTTGAGTCGGGTCACCAACAAGATCTTCACGGTGATCACCGAGCTCCCAATGCCACCAAGCCGTCTAGGTGATGCCGATCACCAAGAGTAACAAGTCGTAGACTTTCGCTTGACCAAGAGAAGCCTAATGCAAGTGGTGTGTGCTCTAGGTGGCTCTCGCTAGCGCTAATGAGGAACAAATGCGGAATTAAGATTCTCTAATCTCCTCACTAGGCTTTTGGTGCTTGCAATGCTCTAGCAATGTGCTGGAATTAATGTGGGCAGCAAGACATTGAATATGGTGGGTGGAGGGGGTATAAATAGCCCTCACCCACCAACTAGCCGTTACCAGCACTTTTCTGCGCATGGGCGCACCGGACAGTCCGGTGCGCCACCGGTGCGCCAACGGTCAACTCCAACGGCTAGTTCTGACAGTTAGCCGTTGGGCTGATGGCACACCGGACAGTGAACAGTCATTGTCCGGTGCACTGTCCGGTGCGCCACTAAAATTCATTTCTGAAATTGGCGCTCTCGGGTTTCTTCGAGGGAAAACTCTTCCCTAGGGCCAGCTTGGCCCCACCTGGCAGATGGTGCACCAGACAGTCTGGTGCACACCGGACAGTCTGGTGCCCCACGACGAGAAACCCTATTTTCTTTTATATGATGTTTTTCAAATCGATTTTCGTTCTAACTTGTGAGTGAGTTCTAGAGTGACACCTAGCACTATATGTGAGTGTGAATGTGCACCAACACTACACTAGAACTCTCTTGGTCAAACTACTCATCGACAACCCCTCTTTATAGTACGGCTAAAAGAGAATAAAAGACCTAACTAAATCACGAGTGTCCACATCTCCTTGACACTCGGACTCCGTAGTCCTTCACCTTTTGTTTCGTCGTTTTAGCCGTCGCTTTGAGTTCTTATCTCCGGGATTGTTTTCACCGTTGTAGTACTTCTACCTGTAATGCGACCTAACTTACCATTTGTCTCTGCAAAACACACGTTAGTCACATATAACATTACGTTGTCATTAATCACTAAAACCAACCAGGGGCCTAGATGCTTTCAATCTCCCCCTTTTTGGTGATTGATGACAACCCTACAAGATTTGTGAGAGTAGTTTGTTTTTAAATTTCTGTCAATAGAAAAGATGGTTAGTTATACTCAGTAATCTTTGACAGAAAGAATGTGTACCATAATAATGATAAGAATGAGTGCATACACATCGTAAGTTTCTTGTTCATATAAAAGTGAAATCAAATCGATGAACAAGAACTAAAAGACTGGTGATAACATATAAGGTGAAAACATAATACACACACAGTCAACATAAGCATCGAGAGTATATATAGAGTTTGTGAGCCAAAAGCACCAAGCTAGTACAGAGAGTAACAAGCACATATATTACATCAAAATGACTCTCTACTAACTCCCTAACTCAAAATGACTCTGTACTAACTCCCTAACTCCCCCTAGCTCTCACAACTCATATCTCTCCCCCTTTGGCGTCAATCACCAAAAGGGTACCCGAACCTACACATCAGAAGTGGGAGGAGGCGACGGGGGCGCATCCGGTCGCGGTCGAGGCAGTAGAGCGAACGCCAGCTAGGGGTCAGAGTCAGTCTCGGATCCAGGATCTGCTGTAGAAACTGGAGCTGGTACTGACTCGGACTGAGGCTGCGCTGCAGGGGCTGCCGGATCTGAAGTGGTCACAGACACCGCCACAGCAGTAGTGGGAACAGCAGAAGCTGGTGGCACTAACGGCTGAGGGCAGACGGAGCTGAAGACCGGTGACGTGAAAGCTAGGGTGACCGGCCGGAGCGGAGAGGAAGAAGGACCAACTATAGAAAGAGGGGGTCCTGGCTGAATCGCGGGCACAACAGGGGCCTGAAGAGGTGGAGGTGGTACTGACTGAACTGGGGGAATCGATATACCAGAATGTTGTAGCATAAGAGTCATGAATGCCCTGCTCTCAGCCCGGTCCTGAAGAAGATGCTGCTGTAGAGAATCTTGCCTGTCCTGAATTGTCTGAAACATCGAGAGCATTCTCTCGGACAACTGCTGGTGGGCTGCTACCTGACGGGTCTGCTCGGCTGCCAAGTGAGCATGTTGCTGAGTAAGTGTCTGGAGGATCGAAGCAAGACCAGGGTCAATGGCAGGAGGGGCAGCAGGGGTAGCATGAGAACTCCCAGCCTCATGATCATGTGAGCGTGGAGGCATAGGAGGCGGAGGCGGAGGTGGAATCCCAAAATCATTATCATCATCATCAACTGCTGCGTCCTGAGCTTCGAACTGATGAAGTGCAATATCCTTGGCTTGAGTGTCAAATACTGGAGCAGGTGCTGGCACAGGATCCTCAGGCGCTGGACGGTAGGACCCAAAGACGAGGCGTGAGGCCTCAAGTGTGCCCTGGAACTGTGGAGGCCGAATCAGCTGAGCAAAAATGTGACACATAGTGAGCATATGGCAGCTGTCGACGAGCACGCAGACCATCCAATACGGTGCCCTCGATCTCACAAATAAGGAAATCCACAACGTCAAACTCTGAGTGAGAGACCAGGGCAACAAGGAGCCAGAGCTGGATATGTGTGGTAGCCTCCCTGTACCCCATCCGTGACAGAAGTGTCTGTCTCATAAGCTGATATAGAAACTTTGCTGCTGTGGTGAAGTCTGCCGGAGAGCGGCGCGACCCATCTGAGAAGGGCGGTCGGAACAGAGCCGCGACGTGGGCTGTACCAGGAGCAACACCACCGTGAGGGCGACGAGGAGGGTCAGAGGTGCCATAGCATAAGCTATGAAGACGAGTCGATGACTCGTGAAATCCAAATAGCTAGCGAATCTGGCTGGCATGAATAGTGACATCCTCTCACTCAAAACGATACCTCATCAAGTGGTGATCAGGGTCGATCCATACAGTCGCGTAGAAAACTTGGACCCATTCCTCAACATACCTGCCGCTGGTAGTCAAAAGAGTGGGAAGGCCAGGCAGATAGGAGAGGTGAACCTCAGAGTCAGCACCGGCGGCAAGCAGAAAAGCGGGAAGGTCCAAAAGCCGGTGCACTCGCAGAGCAATCTGTGCAGACATCTAAGCTCTGAAAAAGGACTCCTGAATACAGGTGCTGAAGAGGTCAACTGCAGCAGGGTCCCTCTGAGCCGGTAACCAAGACTCCACGGGTATCTGAACCGACGTACCTGTGCCGTTGTAGCACGCTGAAGGTCAAACAACCTGGGATCTGCAGCCAGAGGTCGCACCTCAGTCTCATCGCGCTCCTAGAAGCGAGCAGGTGGGATAGGAGGAGCGGAAACGGGAGCGGGAGGAGGGGCAGTGGAAGCTGGTGAAGAGGAGGTGGTGGATGGCGCTGCGGGGGTGACGGGAGCAGGCAAAGTGGGTTGTGGAGTGGAAGCAGTGGTGGGAGTGGAGGAGCGAGGCCAGGAGGCGAGGCGACGAACTCGGTACGCAATCTGATCTGAAGGAGTCTGTGGCTGATCTCCTAGCTCGGCCTGCTCAGCATCTGCTGCTGCTGCTGTCGCTGCTTGGGCTGCTCTGTCCATACGCCGCTTCTTGCGGCCTTCCTGCTGCTCCAAGTACACGGTCTTTCCCTTGACCGGCCTGAAGGGGCGACGAGGATCCTCATCATCGCCTCCCCCTAGCGCCGACACATTCTTCGTGCATGGCATCCTGACCTGACAACTGCAAATGAGAGAGAGAAGCTAAGCACAAGTCGATAATAGTCGATAGAAAATCAAAAGAGGAGATGTCTACCTGGAAAACTCACACGAGAGGTGGAAATCCAGGTAGGACAGGAGACGGCTCACGGGCAGGCAAGGTCACTGAAATGACATAAGAGGTGAGCACGTATTAGTCACATAGTCATAAGTATATGAAATGTGAATAAATACATACATAGAGAAATATGGCACAGAAAACGAGAGATATGGCGATCGAGAGGTCAAACGACGTGAAAACGGCGTTTGAACGAGAAATAGTGCCATAGGAGGTTTGGAATTCGAATTGAGGCACGAAATGATGTGGAATTGAGCCAATACTTCACGAATAGGTTTATATGGGTGAATATGAGTGAAGTGTGTGCTTGGTTTGAATTTAGGCGAAGAAAATGGAATTTAGGCACTCGGCTCGGAAACGATCGCTCGAAACGAGGAATTTGGTGAAAATGAAGCATGGTATATCGGATGGGCGTGAAATTTGGCGAATATGTTACTGGAGGTGTTGTGAAGGTGCCTGAAAAATTTGGGTTCAATCGGAGCATTTTTGGCTGGTTTGGGCATTTCACCGAGCATGTGGTGTGCGAGGATTTAGGGTTTCGGTGAAACGGCTATTTAAGGATGTGAAACCCTCCCTAAGGAGCTGAGAACCTACAAGGGTGTTCAAGGCACATAGAGGAACATCTCCAACCACATGGATTCACAGGAATTCATAAGGATTTGAATTTGGCACACAAGGGTGGAAAAAGGGGTGCACTGCTCAATAGAAATAGAGAGGAGGGAGAAGGAGCCAGAGCTGCTCACCGAGCGAGGGCAGGAGAGGAGCACAGGGTCGCCGGAGCACTGTGGTCGCCGGAGAGGGGAGGTCGCCGGCGAGGGAGAGGAAAACGCCAGAGAGTAGGAGAAATAGAGAGCCTGTGGCTCGGCTCGGGCTGGAGGCGTTTTTTTTAAAACGCGATATGGGCGCACCGGACAGTCTACAGTGCCTGTCCGGTGCACACCGGACAGCGCACAGGAAAGAGAGTTCTTGCACGCGCGCGACCGGTGCACCGGACAGTGCACAGTGCAGTGTCCGGTGCACACCGGACTGTCCTGTGAGCCCAGACAGAGGGAAGTTCTGAAATTTTTGAATTTTTCTATCCAGGTTTCAACCAAACCAAATCCCAACTTATAATCACACAAAATAACACTTGTTGGGACAGGTATTGGCACCCTCATATATTTTCACATAATTTTCAAAATATTTTGCCATAGGCTAGATAATTTTTAGAGAAAATAGGCAAATGGTGAAATTTGTATTTTGGCCTTGCACTAGGGGTTTTCATGAGTGATTTGAGTTTTGAATACTCCCCCTAAGTGCAGTACCTCATACATATTTCAAGAACCAACAATTGCATAGAAAGTAAGAATTTAAGTGCGAAAAGCTTAAGACTAAAGACTTGTCAAGTTTGATCCGAATTAAGCTTTTTCACTCGCTTTGTTGGCGGTTATCTCAACTAGGTTAGACAAGCCCTAGATGCAATACAAGAAATTTAAACATGCAATGCAAGCTTGACAACACCATTTGACATCTTAAATAAAATTTCTGAGATCAAGTATATTTAATTCATTCCTCAATATGCAAAAGCGGGTCTTATCAAGTGGCTTAGTGAAAATATCCGCTAATTGATCTTCCGACCTCACTCCTTCTAAAATGATATCTCCTTTAGCAACATGATCTCTAAGGAAGTGATGACGGATATCAATGTGCTTGGTGCGAGAGTGTTGTACAGGATTATTAGCAATTTTAATAGCACTCTCATTATCACACAACAAAGGTACCTTTTCTAGAACTACGCCATAGTCTAGAAGAGTTTGTTTCATATATAAAATTTGTGTGCAACAAGCACCCGCGGCAATGTATTCCGCTTCGGCGGTTGACAAGGCAACACTATTTTGCTTTTTAGATGTCCATGATACTAGTGATCTACCAAGCAGATGGCATCCCCCAGAAGTACTTTTCTATAATACCCAAAATTGTAAATCAAATAAAAGGAGGTAGTTATTCCTATATAATATTCCTCCCTTATGATAACATATGTGAACGACCTTATTTAAGTGAGTACTTAAAGTAATGGCATCTAAAAAAATAATTTGTGCATCATGTCGAGGTTTATTTGTTTGTGCATTCACTCATGAAGTAAATGATAATAGAAAAAAAACTAAAGTGGAAATGGGCATTAAACCTAATTTGGAAATTAGGATTTTGAGAAAAGAAGAAAGGATATTATACAAACAAATAATAATAATACTAAAGGAAATAATCATATAAATAATTAAACCTCCTTTCATACTACTAAGTTTATTTTGAATGTTAAATTTGAGTGTAAGTTCACATCATTGTTTAAATTCAAATTTGAATTTTTAAATAAAGGGAGAAGAAATTAGAAAAAGAAAAGGAAAATAAAAACAAAAAAAACTGGGCTCGGACACCTCATTTCAGCCCACTTCCCACTCTCCCTCGCGTAGCCCAACTACTCCCTCTCTCCTGCTGACTGACATGTTGACCCGCATCGTCAGCCACACCCTCTACCGCGCGGCCCACTCCACTTGCGCGTAGTCATTGTCGCTGACATGGTGGGCCCCGCCTGTCAGCTAGGCTTCGCGCGCGCCAAACCCTTTCCCTCTGGCACTGGCGTATGGGGCCGTGAGTACTGCGAGATGCTTGTGCCTCTGTGTGGTGGGCTCATCTCGTCAGACGTCGCACGTTCTTCTCCGGAGCTCTCGCCACAGATCCCGCCGCGCGCAAACAACTCGCCTCGACCACCTCCGCACCCACCAGCCGGGTTTACCGGGTCCGCGTGGCGCACCGCTCGGGGATCCTGGTGATGTGGGCAGGAGAGAAGCCTCCGCCACGTCCACAGTTTCCTCCCGAGCCGCCAGTCAACTACCTCGCCCATTCATGGCGGATGCGCGCCGTTGACTCGGAACCCAGAGCGGGCGTCCCAACCGACCCTCGTGGCGAATATAAATGGTGGAGCCGAATCCTGTCCTCCCCCTTTCCTTCGCTGCGCGACATCAAGCACCAAGTCACCGTGTAGAGTTAGGGTGAGTGCCCGTCGCAGCCGCCTTGGTCGATTCGCGGACAAGCTTCGTCGATCCTCGATTGACCACCAGAGAAACCTCCTTGGCGGATGCCTGTGCTGACGGTGTGGGTTGGCGGGCGTGGAACTGACCAGTTGCGGTTGAATTCTTCGCCGGAGTACAAGCGCCGCCGCAGAACGATACATCGCCGTGGTCCGCATCACCAGCGCGACAATCCACGGTAAGAAACTCCCCAATCAACTTGCCTGTTCCACTGCATCGTATGGAACCTGTCGGGGTTAAGTTGAGGGCACCAGGGCCGCCAGGGCACTGCACGCCCGCGTGGGCTCCGCCGTTGGCCAGGGAGCGCCGTTGCATGGTCAGGGGCGATTTGGGGAAGACGAGTGTGGCTCTGGCCCTTAGATAACGAATGGGCGGTCATGATTGAACCTAGATATGATCTGTGCCGTGTAGCCGGATCTGGTGGTGTGGGACAAATCGCTCTTTAATAAAATCAGAGTCGTTCATATTTGATCGAGTGGCTCTGATTAGGGTAGAGAATACCGCTTCGGTGGGATTTAATCGGGACCGTCGATCTTCGACCCTACGGCCTTTATCGCTCCATACCCCTTCGCAAGGATATTTTTCTTAAGAGCCCCCTAGAAAGTAATAAATCAACCCGCCGTCCCATACTGTTGTGCGATATGTCTTAAGGTTTCTTGCGCTGAGCCCCCTGGATTTCTGTTTATTAGTGTGCGCGGACCAGAGACAGATAAATTCGTTTTAGAAATGATTTTTAATACAAAATTAATTACAGAAACTTATTTAATCATTAGAAAGTTCATTTGAAGTCCAAATTGACCCATTCAAGTTCCTATAATTTTGTAATAATGTTGTTTATCATCTAGTACCACTGTTTTGACATAAAAGCCCCATTAAAATTAATCTCTTAAATTAATCTTGTATCAAGTACATAAAACCATTAGAAAAACATATCTCCTTAATCGTAACTCCGATCTTAATAGTTCTCGATCCCGCGATCTCGTAGCAACGCGTAGATTATTATTATTCAGTTTGTACTTATGTTTGGTGTGATGTTAAATTTTGTCTATACCATGTTTGTTTGTATTGCTATGACTAGCAGTGAGGTCACGAGGATCTGAAGAATCACCCTGGTAAATGGAATCTGAAGTGCTAGGCAAGTTGTGCCCTTGATCACTTATTTTACCCAGTCATGTTCTGATTAATCATAATGATCTGCATAGGTTAATTTTGATGGGACCCAATAGGTTACCCCAGTTTGACTATCTTTATACCTTGATTACCACCACACTTTTTGGGTAGTACCTGCTATTGCTTTATGTGGTTATGGGTATGGAGATACATTTTATTCATGATTATACTTTTATTATCAGTTGTTATTTATTGTTTATGATAAGATCATTATGTTAATTGGAACATGGAGAACCACCCAGGAAAACAGTGCTACCGCAAGGGTTTATGGACGCCCTTGGCTGATTAATTAGGAAAGCTAGTGGATGTCTACCTTACCCCAAAGGGGCAAGGGCAGTAGGGAGTGGTCAGTGTAGGGAGGCCCTTGGGATGATTTTGCTGCGATGGCGGTCATGCGAGGGATTCCTGCATTGGAGCTTCCTATAAACTGTAGCGGATTTTTTGAAGCTAGTGGAACTTTGTAAAGGCCTCGTAGTGTTACCCTGCCTCGCCTCCTCGGTAGAGGTGTATGGGATTGGCCGTCTCTTGGCAGATGGGTAACATGACTTGTGGGTAAAGATGTGCAACCTCTGCAGAGTGTAAAACTGATATACTAGCCGTGCTCACGGTCATGAGCAGCTCGATTAAAGATGTGCAACCTCTGCAGAGTGTAAAACTGGTATACTAGCCGAGCTCACGGTCATGAGCAGCTCAGGACTCTATGATGATTAACTTATGGAACTAAATTCAATTTGTCATATGCATTGCATCGCAGGTGATGTTGTTACTTTTGTTCTACTACTTAATTGGGTTGGTATTTACTTATACTTAGTAAATGCTAATAAAATTTTGACCAACTTTAAAAGCAATGCTCAGCTCTAACCATCCTCTTTGGTAAGCCTTACACTTCACGTGAGCTCCCACCTTTGGCGAGTTCATGCACATTATTCCCCACAGCTTGTTGAGCGATGAACGTATGTGAGCTCACTCTTGCTGTCTCACACCCCCCACAGGTCAAGAACAGGTATCGCAGGATGAGGCGCAAGGAGGATGCTGCGATGAGTTCGTGAGAGATCTAGGCCGTCGTCTCCCAGTCAACTTTGGGTTGCTGGACCGTTGTCTCCTTATAATGTAATTATTTATTTATTTTGTATAGAACTCCTGTTATGTAGTAAAGATGTGACATTCGATCCTGTGCCATGATTCATCATATGTGTGAGACTTGGTCCCAGCACACCTGATGATTATGTTCGCGCCCGGGTCTTGGTGCCCCGAAACCCGGGTGTGACAGAAGTGGTATCAGAGGAATGTTGACTGTAGGACGAAACCTAGATAGAACTATACAACCATTATATACTTACCTCTACTACTCTGATTCTTTGTAAACTCTTCTTAATCTTTTCTCATTTATTTCCGCTTTACTCTGATTATCCTTAGCTTTTCCTTCTAAAGACAAATGTGGATTTCACACTTTGAAATCCCATACCTAAAGTGACTTTAGGAATAGGAGATCTACCCTCAGGAACAAAAATCAAAAATATTTTTGTAAATATTTATACGCTTGAGAGTTTGTTCTTATGATACTTGTCTGATTTGGATCTTTGATTGAGTGTGATGAGTTGTGGAGTAATGTCCACAATTACATCTGCATATACATATAGAAAAAAATGCTTATAAAAATAACTAGACAAACTAGATTATCCCTCGTTAAAGTATCTAGCCTAACAATATCCATCTCATCTTAAAATATTCTATCCTACACTCATAAATCCATCTTATCCTAAAAAAATACTCATCTTATCTTGAAAAGGGTCTTATGACATCCTAATAGATCTAACTGACCTCAAAAGATTCTACCTTGTCCTTATGGATTCATCTTACCCTAATAAGCATATTTACCCCCACACTAGTAACAACCAGGATCTAATCCAAAATAATGAGATCTTAACTAGTCTAATCTAGTCATATCCAATCTAATCTCTATCCTATCTAATCTTATATGATCTAATCTAGTGTGAGTTACTTAATGCTGGTACAAAGGATAAGGCCATACTTCCAATTCACTTACGCCTAAATTGGTGACTTAGATCAACTCGGCCATACCCAACAACTTGACCTACATGATAGGTTACATAACCTATCCCACCCGTCTAGAAGCAAATGACCAAACCAGATTTTGACTAACCTCATTAAACTCATAGCCATCTACTAAACCAGCTGCTCTACCTACGTGTTACATACAGATCTATCTTAACCAATACACCAATACGAAGAAGATCAACCTCATCAAGGAAAGGATAAGAGTCACCGTCAAGGAAGGTAATCGTCAAGGATAAAAGTCAAACCAGATCTCTAGATGCATCAAGATCCACCATCCGGGATAGAAGTTTTTCTTGCCTAACCTTCTCTTATCCTAAGCTTTTCTAAATCTTACTTATTAGCTAAAACATAATATGTGCATGTTTTCTAGCCACACTTGCTAATGAAGAGAAACTTTTGGGAGCATTAAAACTAATTGAAAACAAAAGGTTTAAAAAAACTTTCTATATCCCTTTCTTGCAAATCTCGAGGACGAGATTCTTTTTAAGGGGGTGGGATTTGTAATACCCAAAATTGTAAATCAAATAAAAGGAGGTAGTTATTTCTATATAATATTCCTCCCTTATGATATCATATGTGAATGACCTTATTTAAGTGAGTACTTAAAGTAATGGCATCTAAAAAAATAATTTGTGCATCATGTCGAGGTTTATTTGTTTGTGCATTCACTCATGAAGTAAATGATAATAGAAAAAAAACTAAAGTGGAAATGGGCATTAAACCTAATTTGGAAATTAGGATTTTGAGAAAAGAAGAAAGGATATTATACAAACAAATAATAATAATACTAAAGGAAATAATCATATAAATAATTAAACCTCCTTTCATACTACTAAGTTTATTTTGAATGTTAAATTTGAGTGTAAGTTCACATCACTGTTTAAATTCAAATTTAAATTTTTAAATAAAGGGAGAAGAAATTAGAAAAAGAAAAGGAAAATAAAAACAGAAAAAAAAACTGGGCTCAGACACCTCATTTCAGCCCACTTCCCACTCTCCCTCGCGTAGCCTAACTACTCCCTCTCTCCTGCTGACTGACATGTTGACCCGCATCGTCAGCCACACCCTCTGCCGCGCGGCCCACTCCACTTGCGCGCAGTCATTATCGCTGACATGGTGGGCCCGCCTGTCAGCTAGACTTCGCGCGCGCCAAACCCTTTCCCTCTGGCACTGGCGTATGGGGCCGTGAGAACCGCGAGATGCTTGTGCCTCTGCGTGGTGGGCTCATCTCATCAGACGTCACACGTTCTTCTCCGGAGCTCTCGCCGCAGATCCCGCCGCGCGCAAACAACTCGCCTCGACCACCTCCGCACCCACCAGCCGGGTTTATCGGGTCCGCGTGGCGCACCGCTCGGGGATCCTGGTGATGTGGGCGGGAGAGAAGCCTCCGCCGCGTCCACAGTTTCCTCCCGAGCCGCCAGTCAACTACCTCACCCGTTCATGGCGGATGCGCGCCGTTGACTTGGAACCCAGAGCGGGCGTCCCAACCGACCCTCGTGGCGAATATAAATGGTGGAGCCGAATCCCGTCCTCCCCCTTTCCTTCGCTGCGCGACATCAAGCACCAAGTTACCGTGTAGAGTTAGGGTGAGTGTCCGCCGCAGCCGCCTTGGTCGATTCACGGACAAGCTTCGTCGATCCTCGATTGACCACCAGAGAAACCTCCTTGGCGGATGCCTCTGCTGACGGTGTGGGTTGGCGGGCGCGGAACTGACCGGTTGCGGTTGAATTCTTCGCCGGAGTACAAGCGCCGCCGCGGAACCAAACATCGCCGTGGTCTGCATCACCTGCGCGACAATCCACGGTAAGAAACTCCCCAATCAACTCGCCTGTTCCACTGCATCGTATGGAACCTGTCGGGGTTAAGTTGAGGGCACCAGGGCCGCCAGGGCACTGCACGCCGGGGTGGGCTCCGCCGTTGGCTAGGGAGCGCCGCTGCGTGGTCAGGGGTGATTTGGGGAAGACGAGTGTGGCTCTGGCCCTTATATAACGAATGGGCGGTCATGATTGAACCTAGATATGATCTGTGCCGTGTAGCCGGATCTGGTGGTGTGGGACAAATCGCTCTTTAATAAAATCAGAGTCGTTCATATTTGATCGAGTGGCTCTGATTAGGGTAGGGAATACCGCTTCGGTGGGATTTAATCGGGACCGTCGATCTTCGATCCTACGGCCTTTATCGCTCCATACCCCTTCGCAAGGATATTTTTCTTAAGAGCCCCCTAGAAAGTAATAAATCAACCCACCGTCCCATACTGTTGTGCGCTGTGTCTTAAGGTTTCTTGCGTTGAGCCCCCTAGATTTCCGTTTATTAGTGTGCGCGGACCAGAGACAGATAAATTCTTTTTAGAAATGATTTTAATACAAAATTAATTACAAAAACTTATTTAATCATTAGAAAGTTCATTTGAAGTCCAAATTGACCCATTCCAGTTCCTATAATTTTGTAATAATGTTGTTTATCATCTAGTACCACTGTTTTGACATAAAAGCCCCATTAAAATTAATCTCTTAAATTAATCTTGTATCAAGTACATAAAACCATTAGAAAAACATATCTCCTTAATCGTAACTCCGATCTTAATAGTTCTCGATCCCGCGATCTCGTAGCAATGCGTAGATTATTATTATTCAGTTTGTACTTATGTTTAGTGTGATGTTAAATTTTGTCTATACCATGTTTGTTTGTATTGCTACGACTAGTAGTGAGGTCACGAGGATCTGAAGAATCACCCTGGTAAATGGAATCTCAAGTGCCAGGCAAGTTGTGCCCTTGATCACTTATTTTACCCAGTCATGTTCTGATTAATCATAATGATCTGCATAGGTTAATTTTGATGGGACCCAATAGGTTACCCCAGTTTGACTATCTTTATACCTTGATTACCACCACACTTTTTGGGTAGTACCTGCTATTGCTTTATGTGGTTATGGGTATGGAGATACATTTTATTCATGATTATAATTTTATTATCAGTTGTTATTTACTGTTCATGATAAGATTATTATGTTAATTGGAACATGGAGAACCACCCGGGAAAACAGTGCTACCGCAAGGGTTTATGGACGCCCTTGGCTGATTAATTAGGAAAGCTAGTGGATGTCTACCTTACCCAAAAGGGGCAAGGGCAGTAGGGGAGTGGTCAGTGTAGGGAGGCCCTTGGGATGATTTTGCTGCGATGGCGGTCATGCGAGGGATTCCTGCATTGGAGCTTCCTATAAACTGTAGCGGGTTTTCTGAAGCTAGTGGAACTTTGTAAAGGCCTCGTAGTGTTACCCTGCCTCGCCTCCTCGGTAGAGGTGTATGGGATTGGCCGTCTCTTGGCAGATGGGTAACATGACTTTGTGGGTAAAGATGTGCAACCTCTGTAGAGTGTAAAACTGGTATACTAGCCGTGCTCACGGTCATGAGCAGCTCGATTAAAGATGCACAACCTCTGCAGAGTGTAAAATGGGTATACTAGCCGAGCTCACGGTCATGAGCAGCTCAGGACTATCTGATGATTAACTTATGGAACTAAATTCAATTTGTCATATGCATTGCATCGCAGGTGATGTTGTTACTTTTGTTCTACTACTTAATTGGGTTGGTATTTACTTATACTTAGTAAATGCTAATAAAATTTTGACCAACTTTAAAAGCAATGCTCAGCTCTAACCATCCTCTTTGGTAAGCCTTACACTTCACGTGAGCTCCCACCTTTGGCGAGTTCATGCACATTATTCCCCACAGCTTGTTGAGCGATGAACGTATGTGAGCTCACTCTTGCTGTCTCACACCCCCCCCCACAGGTCAAGAACAGGTACCGCAGGATGAGGCGCAAGGAGGATGCTGCGATGAGTTCGTGAGAGATCTAGGTCGTCGTCTCCCAGTCAACTTTGGGTTGCTGGACCGTTGTCTCCTTATAATGTAATTATTTATTTATTTTGTATAGAACTCCTGTTATGTAGTAAAGATGTGACATTCGATCATGTGTCATGATTCATCATATGTGTGAGACTTGGTCCCAGCACACCTGATGATTATGTTCGCGCCCGGGTCTTGGTGCCTCGAAACCCGGGTGTGACATTTTCCTATCAATTTTGCAACCGGCATAATCCGAATCGGAATAGCCAATTAAATCAAAAGTCGCTCCTTTGGGATACCACAGACCAACACTTGTGGTGTGCCTGAGATACCTAAGAATTCTTTTAACAGCGCGAAGATGGGCTTTCTTAGGATTAGATTGAAATCTAGCACACATGCAGACACTAAACATGATATCGGGCCTAGATGTGGTAAGGTACAATAAACTACCAATCATTGAACGGTAGAGAGTTTGATTAACTGGGTTACCTCCCTCATCTAGGTCGAGATGTCCATTTGTTGGCATAGGTGTCTTGATTGGTTTGCACTTCTCCATGTTGAACCTTTTCAACAAGTATTTGGTATACTTCTCTTGTGAGAGAAAGTTACCATCTTTCATTTGCTTGACTTGAAAGCCGAGGAAGTACGTCAGCTCACCAATCATTGACATCTCGAACTCCTTCGACATCAACTCACCAAATTCCTTGCAATGATACTCATTTGTCGAGCCAAAGATTATATCATCAACATATACTTGACAAATGAAAATATCACTGTTATGTTTCTTTGTGAATAGAGTTGTGTCGACGGTCCCGATCTTGAAGCCCTTTTCGATGAGGAAGTCACGAAGACGCTCATACCAAGCCCTTGGAGCTTGCTTTAGTCCATATAGCGCCTTGGACAACCTGTAAGCATGGTTATGATATCTAGGGTCTTCAAATCCAGGTGGTTGCTCAACATATACAAGTTCATTTATGAAACCATTTAAAAATGCACTTTTTACATCCATTTGATAAAGTTTTATATCATAGCATGATGCATATGCAAGTAGGATATGGATGGCTTCCAGTCGAGCAACCGGTGCAAAGGTCTCTCCAAAATCTAAGCCTTCAACTTGAGAGAATCCTTTTGCAACAAGTCTTGCCTTGTTCCTTACAATCACACCTTGATCATCTTGTTTGTTTCTAAACACCCACTTTGTTCCAATGATTCTTGCATCTTGTGGGGGCTTCTCCAGGGTCCAAACTTGGTTACGGGTGAAGTTGTTAAGTTCTTCATGCATGGCGTTCACCCAGTCCGGATCATGTAGCGCCTCATCTATACAAGTAGGCTCAACACAAGAAACAAAGGAGTGATGTTCAATAAAAGAAGCATGTCTATGTGATCGAGTAATAACCCCTTGTGAAGGACTCCTAATGATTTGGTTTTGAGGACGAGCTTGATGTAGTGATGAGTTTCTCCTGTCAACCACTTGGGAAGAAGATCCTGGAGCATCAACATCTTCGGCTTGTACCCTTGCTTGTTCATGAGAGACAAATGTATCTTCATTTGCATGCCTCTCATCTTTTTCATCATCTTGTGGTACATTTGATGAAGAAGGTCTGTCAATGTTTTGCACCTCTTCTTCATCTTCTTTTGGTTTGATAGCTCCAATTGGCATGTTCTTCATTGCTTCCCTAAGTGGCTCATCACCTACATCATCAAGATTTTCAAGTGCTCCTTGGGAGCCATTAGTCTCATCAAATTCCATATCATATGTTTCTTCTACCATGCCAGTGGCATGGTTGAATACTCGATATGCTTTGGACTTTAATGAATAACCCAATAGAAAACCAATATCACAACGTCTTTGAAACTTCCCTAGGTGATGGCGTTTCTTGTAGATGTAGCATTTGCATCCAAACACCCGGAAGAAGGAGACGTCTGGCTTTTTCCCATTTAGCAGTTCATAGGGAGTCTTCACAAGCAGCCAGTGAGGAAATAGCCTGTTTGATGCATAACATGCACTTTTGACAACTTCGGCCCAAAACCTCTCCGGTGTGTTATACTCATCAATCATTGTTCTTGCAAGTGTGATCAACGTCCTGTTTTTCCTTTCAATAACTCCATTTTGTTCAGGTGTATATGTTGCAGAAACTTCATGCTTGATCCCAATTTCATCACAGTACTCATGAATGTTGGTGTTGTCAAATTCTTTACCATTATCACTTCTAATCTTCTTGATCTTGCAATCAAATTCATTTTGAGCTTTCTTGGCAAACTTCTTGAATATAGATGCAACTTCAGATTTGTCATGGAGAAAGAACACCCAAGTGTATCTTGAGAATCATCAACAATCACTAGACAGTAGAGGTTGCCACCAGCACTTACATAATTTGTAGGTCCAAATAAATCCATCTGAAGTAGTTCCAGTGGCCTTGATGTTGACATGAAAGCTTTAGTAGGATGTGTATTAGCAACTTGCTTCCCAGCTTGACATGCACTACAAGGCTTGTCCTTTTCAAATACCACATCCTTTAATCCTCTAACCATGTCCTTCTTTAATACCTTCTTGAGTGTGCTCATCCCAACATGTGCAAGCCTCCTATGCCAAAGCCATCCAAGAGAAGCTTTGGAGAAGAGGCAAGTTCTTAAGTCTGCATCTTCTGAAGTGAAATCCACTAAGTAGAGATTGCTGTATCTAAATCCCTTGAACACCATTGATTCATCATCCATCTTTGATACAATAACCTCTATTGGAGTGAATAAGCATTGAAGTCCAAGATCACAGAGTTGACCCACTGATAATAAATTGAAGCTCAAAGGTGCAACCAAGAGAACATTTGAAATTGATAAATCATTTGAAATTGCCACCTTGCCAAGTCCTTGCACTTTCCCTTTTGAATTGTCTCCAAATGTGATTTTGTCTTGTCCATCAACATTCTCATCAAGTGAGGTGAACATCCGTGGGTTGCCTGTCATTTGTTGTGTGCATCCACTGTCAATAACCCAATGGCTCCCACCGGTCTTGTAGTTCACCTTCCGTTCACCTCTAGCCATGAGGCATAGGTGAGAAGTCGATGATGGTGATGGTGGTTGTGAAGAGAAGTCCCCGGCGATGGCGGCAACTTTTTCATCATTCTCTTCTTCACTTGAAGAAGATCCACTTGATGACTCAATGTCAGTGAGCTAGTCACCAACAATATATGCCTTTCCATTTTTCTTTTTTTGGAACCTCTTTTGCTTCCCATCCTTCCTCTTGAAGAATCTCTTTTCCTTCTTCTCATCATCGTTGTCATCTTCTTTCTTGCCCTTGAACTTGTTCTTCTTGGGCTTGTTACATTGATGAGCAAGATGACCAAGCTCTCCACAGTTGTAGCAATCCATCTCAGAAATGGGCTTTCTTTTGTTGGAAAAGAATTTCTTCTTTCTTGAATCAAATTTGATGCCTTCTCTGTTGAGCTTCTTTAACATCTTGGTGGTCTTCCTTACCATCAAGGCATTGTTAGCATCAAGGTCATCATCACTTGAGGATTCTTTCTCAATTTGTATTTTAACTTTTCCTTTTCTTTCTTGATTTGCTTTGAGAGCCAAATCCTTTCTCTTGGAAGATGACACATCTTTGTCATTGATGTGCATGTACATCTCATGAGCATTGATCTTTCCCAATATCTGTGTAGGTGTGGTAACTGAAAGATCCATTTGATGTAGCACAGTGACAATGTGTCCATATTTGTCTATTGGGAGGACACTGAGAATCTTCCTCACAACATCCGGTTGTGAGATTTGAGTAAGCCCCAATCCATTTACTTCATCTACAAGAATATTGAGACGTGAGTACATAGCATTGACATTTTCATTAGCAAGCATTTCAAAAGAATTTAACTTTCTCATAGCAATGTGATATCTCTCCTCACGCTCACTTCTAGTTCCTTCATGTAGAGCACAAATGTCCATCCACAAATCATGAGCATTTTTATGATTTCTAACTCTATTGAACACATCTTTGCAAAGGCCTCTAAAAAGGGTGTTTTTGGCCTTAGCATTCCATTTCACATAATTAAACTCATCACCTACATGATTTGTGCGATCTCTAGGTTCGGGGAATCCTTGTGTGGCGGCTTTATAGACACCAATGTCTATAGCCTCTAAATATGCTTCCATACGAATTTTCCAATATGGAAAATCGTCACCATCAAAAACGGGAGGAGGACCATCCCCACCGGACATCGTAACTCTAGCGGTTAAGCTAATCTAAGAGCAACAAGGCTCTGATACCAATTGAAAGGATCACGATGCCCAAGAGGGGGTGAATTGGGCTTTTCTAAAAATCAACACTAATTAAAACCTAAGCAAGAGCTAAGCAAGAGCCCAACTTCACCCCAACAACTAGCACTAAGATAATAATACTAGAAATACAATAGTGCTAAGATAATACTTCAAATACTTGCTAAACAAATACACAATGAAAGTGCTTGAATTAAGTGCGGAATGTAAAGCAAAGTTTAGAAGACTCCTCCAATTTTTCCCGAGGTATCGAGAGTCGGCACTCTCCACTAGTCCTCGTTGGAGCACCCGCGCAAGGGTATCGCTCCCCCTTGGTCCTCGCAAGAACCAAGTGCTCACTATGAGATGATCCTTTGCCACTCCGATGCGGTGGATCCCTCGAGACCGCTTACAAACTTGAGTCGGGTCACCAACAAGATCTTCACGGTGATCATCGAGCTCCCAACGCCACCAAGCCGTCTAGGTGATGTCGATCACCAAGAGTAACAGGTCGTAGACTTTCGCTTGACCAAGAGAAGCCTAATGCAAGTGGTGTGTGCTCTAGGTGGCTCTCGCTAGCGCTAATGAGGAACAAATGCGGAATTAAGATTCTCTAATCTCCTCACTAGGCTTTTGGTGCTTGCAATGCTCTAGCAATGTGCTGGAATTAATGTGGGCAGCAAGACATTGAATATGGTGGGTGGAGGGGGTATAAATAGCCCTCACCCACCAACTAGCCGTTACCAGCACTTTTCTGCGCATGGGCGCACTGGACAGTCCGGTGCGCCACCGGTGCGCCAACGGTCGACTCCAACGGCTAGTTTTGACAGTTAGCCGTTGGCTGATGGCACACTGGACAGTGAACATTCACTGTCCGATGCACACCGAACAGTCCGGTGCACTGTCCGGTGCGCCACTAAAATTCATTTCTGAAACTGGCGTTCTCGGGTTTCTTCGGGGGAAAACTCTTCCCTAGGGCCAGCTTGGCCCCACCTGGCCGATGGTGCACCGGACAGTCAGGTGCACACTGGACAGTCCGGTGCACACCGGACAGTCCGGTGCCCCACGACCAGAAACCCTATTTTCTTTTATATGTTGTTTTTCAAATCGGTTTTCGTTCTAACTTGTGAGTGAGTTTTAGAGTGACACCTAGCACTATATGTGAGTGTGAATGTGCACCAACACTACACTAGAACTCTCTTGGTCAAACTACTCATCGACAACCCCTCTTTATAGTACGGCTAAAAGAGAATAAAAGACCTAACTAAATCACGAGTGTCCACATATCCTTGACACTCGGACTCCGTAGTCCTTCACCTTTTGTTTCATCGTTTTAGCCGTCGCTTCGAGTTCTTATCTCCGGGATTGTTTTCACCGTTGTAGTACTTCTACCTGTAATGCGACCTAACTTACCATTTGTCTCTGCAAAACACACGTTAGTCACATATAACATTACGTTGTCATTAATCACTAAAACCAACCAGGGGCTTAGATGCTTTCAGCATTGACACCCAAATCATGATTGATCAACATCTGATTCTGAAGCCATTGGATATCTCCCGCTCCGGTGAACAACAAATCCCATGCTCCCCGCGACATGAGTCCAACGCTTCTCCTCCTCCTCCTGTTTCCTTGCGGCCTCCATCGCCTCCGGAACGAATCGTGTTTGGGCCAAGGGTTTTAGCGGCGTCGTGTTGGAACTGCCCGCAAACCACACCGGGTGGTAAGGGATTTTATGGAAGAAAGATAAAAAATTGACCGTTGTCACCGGTTCTTCAGGGTAAACGATAGGATCTCCCAACCTAGATTTGTTTCAGCTATGATCGAGTGCAACGGTGGCAAGAACGCGCACCAGGAAAGTGATCTTTTGATACAAACAGTTGTGCCTGTTGCCGCGGTGGTAACAGAGAAATTGGTCACGGTGTTTCTGTTCTCCTTTTCTTCTTAGTATCCGAGTACAGAGCTTCGGACTTATGTAGCATAGAGTTTAGCTATATTACAAGTGGGTCCATAAGGCTGTCTCCAGCAACATCCACTAAATTTCACCCTCTAAAGGAATATTCTCAGCCCTTTACAGTTCTCTCTAAAATATTACATACTCTATATCTTCATCGTCTCCAGCAACATCCTCTAAATTGTATCCTCTATATCGCATAGTACGTCATCAGGTCTCACCCGTGCGAGCTCTCCATAGAAGATCCTTTGCTTTCAAGTTTTTTTATTCTTTTTTTACTGGCCGTCGTACATCATCACATGCATTCACTCGTGGTGCTTGCTTTTTACTGGCCGCCATACGTCAGCATGTCTCAACCCACGTGAGCTTTGTGAGGATAGCGGATGAACAGGTACACGCTCGATTTGACGGACGCACGGTCCACGCTAAATTTTAACGAACGTTTTACAGGGCCTTGCTAGACGCGTGCAGGAGGCTTCCGTCCTCTAAATATAGAGGACAGGATGGTTTAGAGATCGTTGCTAGAGAGAGCCTAAAGGTGTAGAAACAAACTACGGAATATTTAGGGAAAACTTTCCGGCATCACTCTGTCTCCTGAACAAGGCAACACAAATGTTAATGGTTAAAGACCTTCGTCTTTAGAAACATTATCTCCCTTAGGATTTAATGATCTTCAGACGAAGGTTATGAAGGACATACCTTCATCACTTTAGTATGTAATAATGAAAGAAGAAACATATGAAACACAGAAAAGAACATGAATAATCATATTAAATCATCAGATTGTTTGTGTTCTCCTTATATAATCATGAACAAGCATTAATGATATTAATTACATGTGTACCTTCGGCTTGACAGGAAGTGAGAATCCAAGAGCGACGAAAAGTGATTACAAGTCAGCGTGAACAGTACGATGTTACTGTTCATCTCTTTATAGGCACAGGACGTAGTGTAATATCCCAAAAAAATGTTGACCAAAAGTTGATCTTCGGTGCGTGGATGTGGGAAAGGGTTGTGGGCCGTTGGATGCAAAGGCAGAAGTCATCTGGGGTGTCGGTTCTTTTCTCCCACAAATGATGTGGTTTTTACATCAGCTTGAGATGTTTGTCAAATGTGTGAAGGATTACAGGGTTATTATTGACCTTGTATGTCTGGTACTTTGAGTGCATCGTATGATAGAATGAAATGTAAGTTTATGAACTACAGTAGATGAAGACTTATATTATGTGTAGGTTAACCTCACTAGTTTGGATATTTTTCTTATTTGAGTTGTTGGATGAAGTATAGTGACATTGGTTAACCAAGTATTGTGTTGTTGTGCTGTCAGTGCTCTTTGTGGAGCTTTTGGCATTTCTTCGATGACCTGTGTCGCGCAGAATGTTATTGGCTTCTTGTTGGCTTTATTGCTCCATTAGTTCTATAGATTTTCTCCCTTTTGTGTGGTGCAAAGAATGTTAGATTACATGATTATCTTTTCATGATGGCAAGAATAAGGTTTAGGAAGATTAGGAGTTTTGTTTCAATAGAACTACTTGCTTCGTGGTGCTTTGAGGTGAGGTGTTTGATCTTCTTATACATTCGTCGGGTGTGGATGTTTCACCATTTAATTAAAATTAATTGTTGAAGTTGGTAAGGGTTGTGCTTAGTGCATATTACCCCTTCATAAAAGAGTGTTGTCTTAAGACATTGATGTTGATGTATAGTTGCATCCAAATTCGATGGTGTGAAATTGTAGTGTTGATTGCATCTATGACTTGCTTTGAGCTTCATTGCATGATGTTTCATGCTTGATGTCAGGTTGTGTAGTTTCCTTAGACAATTAGTCCAAGGTAGAAGTTCTTGTGTTAATTAAGACCAATAATGGACCCATGTTTTGAATGGTGGTGCTATATGGGGTACCTTGGGTGTTTTGCATGGAGTGGCCGAATTCGAGGACAAATTCTTTTTAAGGGGGGTAGAGTGTAATATCCCAAAAAAATTTGACCAAAAGTTGATCTTCATTGCGTGGATGTGGGAAAGGGTTGTGGGTCGTTGGATGCAAAGGCAGAAGTCATCTGGGCGTCGGTTCTTTTCTCCCATAAAACCCTAGGTGGCCACCCCTTTTCCCTCCACCCCCCCTCACTTGGCCGCCACCCTCCCCCTTTTTCCCTTGGTTGGCCGCCCCCTCTCCTCCCATGGCAGCCGCCCACCATTTCTTCCTCCTCCCTAGATCTCCCCCTCCCCCACGCAGCAAGGATCGAGAAGAAGAGGAGCAAGATGGATTGAAGAGTAAGAGAGGATCAATGAGATGTTCTACCCCCCATCTATTGCAGATTTTCTTGGCAGAATGGCAGATTCGATAGTTTCTGTTCATACCAGTTTTCCGTGTTCTTAGTGGCCTAAAAAATTAAAAGTCTATATATGAGTCGTAGATAATTTGTAGATCTTTTTGTGGTCGCGAAGAACACCTCAATCGGACATCAGATCAGAAAGTTATTGCAGTTTGATTATAGCAGTTTTTCAGTCTCATAATTCTGTGCAGAATCTATTCTCTTAAGAGTTAGGCAATTTTATCAACAGAATTAAACTATGGGTTGGTAAAAGAAGTTGTAGATAATTTCATAAACTTTCCAGATTGTTAAAGAGTGCATTAATATGATTTTTGAAACTTCAGTTATGTTTGTTTTACTGTGGTTGTTCCTGTTTTCCTAACAAAAATGAGCGGGTCTATTCACTGGTAGGTTTCATCAGGTAAATGGCCGAATTGGCTCTTCCAACTATGGAGACTTCTGTAGAGGGATAAAAGTTCATACTGCCAGTAGAATTCCATGATTTTTGGTTGAGTAGTTTGTGAGATATTGAATTTTGAAGTTAACTACGCTGCTATCTGAAACAGATTCAGTCAGTCAGTTATCTGAAATAGATTCAGTCAGTTATCCATTGAATACCGAAGTTGTAGAGTATTTTGTGTAGATACTCCTAGATTATTTGTTTGATATCATCACTGTTATAATTTTAAAGATACAAAATTAACAAACAGTGCTGCTGCTGTTTGGCGTGTGGTTCAGGGTGGGAGGCTTTCCACCAGGTCTTGGTTTCAAGTGTAGGAGCGATTTGTTGATTGTTGGCAAATGTTTGTGAAATATTTGTACTAAGTTTTATGCCCGCTAGCAGGTGGCTACACTCCATATCATGCCTAGTACATTTCTTCTTCTTCGATGAAGGCAAGTGAATGTAGCAGTGGTTGCTTCCGTTCTGACCTGTTATTTCTATTGCCTGCACTCTAATATTCAGAAGTATTGGATTCTTTCATAATTGGACTCTATGGTGATGCTTTACTTGCTTGCATTATACTGATGCTCAATCATATATTGATGATGATTATGATTCGAGTATGACTCGTGAGATTAATTCACACCCCTGAAGGTAAATGAAGTATTATTTGAGGTTAGCATTGTATCTGAAAGTAAATAAAGTATTAATTGAGGTTGTATTGTATGTGAAGGAAGTGAAGTATATTGATAAATGCAGCATGTCATATACATTGCATGGTTCACTTGCATCTGAAGTTTTGTCGTGACCTATGGTCCGACCGTACCGGTACAACTTAGCATCGTACATTGCCCGAGGAGGGGTACGATGCGGCTTCATACCCTTAGAGGTATGAAGGCAGAGGACATATGCATTGCATTCATATGCATTCATTGAAGTGGTATTTGCAGATGGTGTGGTTTTATACTCTAAGAGGTATGAAGGCAGAGGACTTACACATTGCATTACTATGCATACATCGAAGTGATATTTGCAGGTATTGTTGACGGAGGAAAGTGTTATACAACCTATTGTGGTTGTTCGAGGAAATGAGATGGCATTGGTTATTTTGGGACTATTGAGTTCTATATCTACAAGTATTTCTGATCTCAATTGTGATCCCTTTAAAATGTTGATTAATTCAATTTTTTGGTTTAAATATCTCGTCGAAACAATTCACTTGCTGAGATGTTTCATCTCACTCTTGCATTACTCAATGCAGGTACTTGATTCATGTTGGGAATGAGGGGAGTAGCAGCACGTCCACCTTCACTCTCATAATAACGCTGCCCAGGCACATCCATGATTTAATTAAAGGGCTTCTTGTCAAAGGATGTTTGTTTTTAACTAGTCGTGCACACTAGTTAATTCAGTTCATGTCGTTATGGTTATCTTCCCATTGCTAGCAGATTATTAATGTCTAGTAT
This sequence comes from Zea mays, assembly GCF_902167145.1. Taxonomy (NCBI): domain Eukaryota; kingdom Viridiplantae; phylum Streptophyta; class Magnoliopsida; order Poales; family Poaceae; genus Zea; species Zea mays. Next base: position 163,406,929 of record NC_050100.1, on the reverse strand, counting down.
GTTTTCTTATCATGATATCTGTTTATACTCTGTTGCTTCCACGTTTATGCAAATTTTCAAAGGAGATGCTGTCGAAATTTTATATATAAATGTTAGTTGTGTAGTTTAGTAGCATTTCGGTGTGTTTGTGGATCCCGGGGTGTTACAGTTGGTATCAAAGCATAGGCTTTAGATTCTTGGCAATTTGAAGATAAATTTGACACACTTGCACATATAGGAAGGGTATGGGTACAAATATCTTTGATATATATTAATGTCTTTGAAGTGCAGGTGACAATAATTTCACCCCTCCCTATTCCTTTATGGTAATGTGGTAAGTTGTTTATGACTTAATGCCTGATATAATTTATCTCTAAATCTTTATATTGTTTTATTAATGCATTTGATATCGCTGGTCTTTTGTGAGATTGAAGTTGTTATTATGCATGTGATATACAAGTATGCCTATGTTGTTTTCACCATATTTTTCATGGTTGAGTTTTATTACAATAATATTGTTATATATGCTTGATTGAGGATGTTTCTAAGAGGAGTGTGAATTGCGTGTTTTGGGTTACAAGGTAACCATCAATTTGAATTTAAGTTGTTGAGCGGTTGGTGGATAGTTCCAACTATCTTTGCAAAGAATGATTGTTTATGTCGAGAAACCAATTTTGAAAGAAATGAATATTGGTACTTTTATAGGAATTTTGGGGGAAGTCTTTACCTAGCTAGAATGGATTACATGTCTCTCTTCTATTGTGTGTTTTAGTAGCCACAAAGCCTAGATGTGGTTTAAAGTGGTTGCATGTTAGTCATGCTAGTTGTAGAATAAATCTTTGATTTTCTTGATCCATGGATTATGTATTAATACGTTGAGGATCAGATGGTTCTCTCCTCGATGCATGCTTGTGGAGCCATTGTTGGACCACCTACCTATTGGTTTGAATGAAGCTAGTGCCTAGCCTAGAGTTGGTTGTGTGTGGTTAGTCACCTATTCCTAAATGATGTGGTTTTTACATCAGCTTGAGATGTTTGTCAAATGTGTGAAGGATTATAGGGTTATTATTGACCTTGTATGTCTGGTACTTTGACTGCATCGTATGATAGAATGAAATGTAAGTTTATGAACTATAGTAGATGAAGACTTATATTATGTGTAGGTTAACCTCACTAGTTTGGATATTTTTCTTAGTTGAGTTGTTTGATGAAGTATAGTGACATTGGTTAACCAAGTATTGTGTTGTTGTGCTGTCAGTGCTCTTTGTGGAGCTTTTGGCATTTCTTCGATGACCTATGCCGCGCAGAATGTTATTGGCTTCTTGTTGGCTTTATTGCTCCATTAGTTCTGTAGATTTTCTCCCTTTTGCGGGCTGCAAAGAATGTTAGATTACATGATTATCTTTTCATGATGGCAAGAATAAGGTTTAGGAAGATTAGGAGTTTTGTTTCAATAGAACTACTTGTTTCGTGGTGCTTTGAGGTGAGGTGTTTGATCTTCTTATACATTCGTCGGGTGTGGATGTTTCACCATTTAATTAAAACTAATTTTTGAAGTTGGTAAGGGTTGTGCTTAGTGCATATTACCCCTTCATAAAAGAGTGTTGTCTTAAGACATTGATGCTGATGTATAGTTGCATCCAAATTCGATGGTGTGAAATTGTAGTGTTGATTGCATCTATGACTTGCTTTGAGCTTCATTGCATGTTGTTTCATGCTTGATGTCAGGTTGTGTAATTTCCTTAGACAATTAGTCCAAGGTAGAAGTTCTTGTGTTAATTAAGATCAACAATGGACCCATGTTTTGAATGGTGGTGCTATATGGGGTACCTTGGGTGTTTTGCTTGGAGTGGCCGAATTCGAGGAAGAATTCTTTTTAAGGGGGGTAGAGTGTAATATCCCAAAAAAAAATTGACCAAAAGTTGATCTTCGTGTGTGGATGTGGGAAAGGGTTGTGGGCCGTTGGATGCAAAGGCAGAAGTCATCTGGGGTGTCGGTTCTTTTCTCACAAAACCCTAGGTGGCCACCCCTTTTCCCTCCACCCCCCTCTCTTGGCCGCCACCCTCCCCCCTTTTCCCTTGGTTGGCCGACCCCTCTCCTCCCATGGCAGCCGCCCACCATTTCTTCCTCCTCCCTAGATCTCCCCCTCCCCCACGCAGCAAGGATCGAGAAGAGGAGGAGCAAGATGGATTGAAGAGTAAGAGAGGATCAATGAGATGTTCTACCCCCCATCTATTGCAGATTTTCTTGGGGAAACCCTAGGTAAGGATGGGATCCTTGTTCCTCCATATAATTATGTGCTTTTTAAGGTTGTGGATCATGTGGATTGAAGGATTAGAGGTTGGATTAGATGTGGGGTTAGGTTTTGATCTCGAATTTAATTTCTGCAGAATGGCAGATTCGACAGTTTCTGTTCATACCAGTTTTCCATGGTCTTAGTCGCCTCAAAAAAATAAAAAGTTTATATATAAGTCACAGATAATTTGTAGATCTTTCTGTGGTCGGGAAGAACACCTCAATCGGACATCAGATCAGAAAGTTATTGCAGTTTGATTATAGCAGTTTTCAGTCTCATAATTCTGTGCAGAATCTGTTCTCTTAAGAGTTAGGCAGTTTTATCAACAGAATTAAACTATGGGTTGGTAAAAGAAGTTGTAGATAATTTCATAAACTTTCCAGATTGTTAAAGAGTGCATTCATATGATTTTTGAAACTTCAGTTATGTTTGTTTTACTGTGGTTGTTCCTGTTTACCTGACAAAAATGAGCGGGTCTGTTCACTGGTAGGTTTCATCAGGTAAATGGCCGAATTGGCTCTTCCAACTATGGAGACTTCTGTAGAGGGATAAAAGTTCTTACTGCCAGTAGAATTCCATGATTTTTGGTTGAGTAGTTTGTGAGATATTGAATTTTGAAGTTAACTACGCTGCTATCTGAAACAGATTCAGTCAGTTATCTTGTTATAGGTTTTAGAACTTGTAGATGGCAGAATTTAATTATCCATTGAATAGCGAAGTTGTAGAGTATTTTTTGTAGATACTCCTAGATTATTTGTTTGATATCACCACTATTATAATTTTAAAGATACAAAATTAACAAACAACGCTGCTGCTGTTTGGCATGTGGTTCAGGGTGGGAGGCTTTCCACCAGGTCTTTGTTTCAAGTGTAGGAGCGATTTGTTGATTGTTGGCAAATGTTTGTGAAATATTTGTACTAAGTTTTATGCCTGCTAGCAGGTGGCTACACTTCAGATCATGCCTAGTACATTTCTTCTTCTTCGATGAAGGCAAGTGAATGTAGCAGTGGTTGCTTCCATTCTGACCTGTTATTTCTATTGCCTACACTCTAATATTCAGAAGTATTGAATTCTTTCATAATTGGACTCTATGGTGATGCTTTACTTGCTTGCATTATACTGATGCTCGATCATATATTGATGATGATTATGATTCGAGTATGACTCGTGAGATTAATTCACACCCTTGAAGGTAAATGAAGTATTATTTGAGGTTGGTATTATATCTGAAGGTAAATAAAGTATTATTTGAGGTTGTATTGTATGTGAAGGAAGTGAAGTATATTGATAAATGCAGCATGCCATATACATTGCATGATTCACTTGCATCTGAAGTTTTGTCGTGACCTATGGTCCGACCGTACCGGTACAACTTAGCATCGTACGTTGCCCGAGGAGGGGTACGATGCGGCTTCATACCCTTAGAGGTATGAAGGCAAAGGACATATGCATTGCATTCATATGCATTCATTGAAGTGGTATTTGCAGATGGTGTGGTTTTATACTTTAAGAGGTATGAAGGCAGAGGACTTACACATTGCATTACTATGCATACATCGAAGTGATATTTGCAGGTGTTGTTGACGGAGGAAAGTGTTATACAACCTATTGTGGTTGTTCGAGGAAATGAGATGGCATTGTTTATTTTGGGACTATTGAGTTCTATATCTACAAGTATTTCTGATCTTAATTGTGATCCCTTTAAAATGTTGATTAATTCAATTTTTTGGTTTAAATATCTCGTCGAAACAATTCACTTGCTGAGATGTTTCATCTCACTCTTGCATTACTCAATGCAGGTACTTGATTCATGTTGGGAATGAGGGGAGTAGCAGCACGTCCACCTTCACTCTCATAATAACGCTGCCCACGCATAGCCATGATTTAATTAAAGGGCTTCTTGTCAAAGGATGTTTTTTAACTAGTCGTGCACACTAGTTAATTCAGTTCATGTGTTATGGTTATCTTCCCATTGCTAGCAGATTATTAATGTCTAGTATGTTTTCTTAATATGATATATGTTTATACTCTGTTGCTTCCACGTTTGTGCAAATTTTCAAAGGAGATGTTGTCGAAATTTTATATATGAATGTTAGTTGTGTAGTTTAGTAGCATTTCGGGGTGTTTGTGGATCCCGGGGTGTTACACGCAGCCTGGATAAAATTACATCCATGTCCTTGACACTTACTACTGACTAAGGAGTAATCAGTCGAGGACTTGGCAATATATTCCCCTTTAGGTCGGTTCCATTCTCCATCACCGCCCTTGCGCTAAACCGAAGCTTCTTCATCCGTAGCTTCGGAATTGATTCATCCTTCTCCCAGATCACGCCTTTCATGCCGTGCACACCTTCATCTCAAAGTCGAAGGTTCCTGTGACAGCATATTATACTTGGAAAGCATGTTAGTCGTGTTTTTGAGGACCTTCGGAAGACGAAGGCCCCCAACAGTGGTCATGCGCGTCGTCGGCAATGGGATTCCTGTGTGCTGGATTGCAGCGAGTCGTGGATAGCGACGAGGGGATGTGTTTCCTTCTATGGCAGTGACGAGATTTTTCCTTCCATGGTTGAGACATTGATCGGTGAGGGGATTGCGGCGAGAACCATGCGAATGCAGGGATAGAGGGGAGAGGGCGTGCACGGAGAAGAAGGGAGACACTAACATGTGGGTCGTGTGGGGGACAGATATCCCCCGGGTCCACCAGAAGGATAAAAGACCTCGCGAAAGGCCCGTGGGCCCAATGGTTCGCGAGGTCATCCCTTTGTGGGCCTAGGAGAAACGTCCAATAAGGCGGATTGACACAAGTCTGGATCGACGCAAGCCCAGACAGCCCGATGGATTGGAGCAGTGATCACAACAGTGACCCGACCTTCCCGCACAGGGGCCCCGCACATCGGAGCTGAGCGAGGATGAGTCGACTGAATTATAGGAAGATAGACTCAGTTAGTTCACTATTATTTAGGCACACGTTGTTATCATATCCACATGTAATGCCCCACGGTCGAGTATATAAGGCCTAGGGGGCACCCCTTCAAGACGATCGACCTCATTACTTAGCCACCCACACCAGCTCTCTACGTTTCCAATACTAGAGAACCTCTTTGTAACCCACCACATAAAGTGCTCACACCAGGACATAGGGTGTTACGCATCTCAAAGCGGCCCGAACCTGTACACAATTGTCCACTGTTTCTCGTGCAACTAGCACGAACCATCGAGCTACAGTCGATAACATCGTCCTACTTCAAAAAGCACCTTGAGGGGCAACCTCGGGTGCGCGGTCGGACCCAAAACACCGACAGATGGCGCGCCAGGTAGGGGGTGTGTCGTCGATCCAAGCTAGCTCAATGGCCATCACCTTCAGGCACAAGATCATCCTCCGTCCTAGGTCTATGTTCTGCTTTGGAACTATCTCATCAATAGCGGATGAGGAGGGAACTCTGCATCGCATCGCGGATCCACCGGAGAGAAAGTCGTCCTCAAAGATCTCCGAGGAAATCGAAGCAAAGCAGGGAAAAGCACATCCTCCAGCGCTCCAAGAAAAGATCACCTTTAGCAAACTAGGAGCTGAGGGTCCGTCAACCCGAAGAACCCCGTTGTCCACCTCTCCGACAGAAAAATGGACACGGATCACTAGGAGGAAAGAAGCGAATGAAGCCAAGGGTCGTCAAGCTGCTCTTTCTGTGCCTCCGTCCTCAAAGGAGGACAGAAAGAAGACCATCGCAACAGCTGCTCCATTCTACCCCGACGTCCTCTTCATCGGGGGAAGAGTGGAATCGAATCCTATCTCCAACGATGAACCAACTGCACCAGGAGAGGAACCTCATCATCGGGAGTCTCGCCGACGGAGGAACCGACGCTGAAATATTCGGCGACATCACGAAGCTAGAGAACAGGATCCGGCGCAGCCCGTATCGCGAGACGAGGTCTCAGAAGTAGGAGAAACTCCTGAAGAACGGGTCCTCAGAGAAAGAAGGAACTCTCGACGACGTGACCGTCGGCAGGCTCAAGAACAGGCCGAGCAGGAAACGAGGCAACGTCGGGAAAATCCACTCTTTGGACGCAACCTGAACCCCGACTTCGCCCGAGCCATGAACACACCGAGTGAAGTCGGCGGAGTTTTGGCTAGGATAGTTGATGGCCTCCCCCGGACTCCCGACGCCGAGGGCTATCGGCGGCTGTTCACTCAGGCAGCCAACCACCTTCTACCCCTCGCTCATCCGCCGAACGATCTACGACACGCCATCAATAGTCGGCGGGACGCACGGAGCTCCATCAACGCTTCACGCGAACGACGACACGAGAACGAGATCCGTCGCCGGGAAGAGTACGATCGGGATCACGGCATCCCAGCATGGAGTCAGGCTACCAGGACCGAGTCGGCCACGGCTTCAACCGGTGGCACCACCGGGGGATGGTCGAGGCACCACGACAACTACTCCCCTCCTTGGGAAAGACATCATCATCGACGACAAGAAGACAGTTGTGGAGTATCGGCGCTTACTCCACGCCTCAGGGCCATTCAATGGCCCCCGAACTTCAAGGTCTCCAATGTCGACAAATACGAACCTAAGCAGGATCCGGGAGGCTGGCTGGCCGTCTACACCACTGCCGCCCGAGCCGCTGGGGCAAACGAGGACATGATGACCGCATACTTGCCTATCGTCCTTGGGCAAGATGTGCTGCAATGGCTGCGACACCTACCCCGACACTGCATCGACGACTGGAGCGACTTCAGTCGGCGCTTCACCGCCAACTTCCAATCTCTCTCCGACAAACCAGCACAACCATGGGATCTCAAATCCATCAAGCGCCAGGGGGACGAAACTCTCTGGTCGTGCCTCAAAAGATTCCTGACCATAAGAAATCGTAACCCCGAGGTCGTGGAAGCAGCAGTGATCGAGGACTTCTACCGAGGATCCAATGACTCGGCCTTCATCCGAGCCATACTATAAAAGGCGCCGACCACTTCAGAGCAGCTATTCCGGGAAGCCGGCCTCTACATCACCGCCGATGAACGAGCTCTAGACCTCATCGGAGGAGCAAAGTCGGCACCGACAGCACCACGATGCGACACGAACCAGCAACCCGACAAACGCTGGGAGAAGAGGCCTCGTGAAGAGGTCCACGCCGCCGGACCGCCCACCTCTCGCGCCCGAGGAGGACCTCGCGGAGGCGAACGCACGCTGGACGACATCCTCGACGCCCAATGCCCGTACCACAAGGACATGCGCCACACCCTCCAGAACTGTAGAGACTTCAAGCACTCCGTGGGGAACGACCGACCCTTCCAACCTCTACCTCCTCCCCCACCGCGAGGAGGACCAGGAGAACCGCGACAACCCTAGCAACAGGAGGAGGGAGGAGGTGGAGCCTTCCCGTGCGTTGACAGAGAAGTCAACGTCATCTTCGGCGGACACGGGTCACAGGAAAGCAAGAGACAACAAAAGCTCAATGATCGTTAGATACTGGTAGCGGCTACGGGTCCACCTGCCCCGTACCGATGGTCTGAGCACCCGATCACCTTCACCCGGGCAGATCAGTGGCTCAACTTCGACCACCCAGGCAAGTACCTGCTCCTCGTCGATCCGGTGATCCGAGAGAGCAGGGTAAAGAAGGTGTTGGTGGGCGGAGGAAGCAGCATCAACGTCACCTTCCCCCGGACGCTCCAAGGCTTGGGAGTTCCCCTCAAAGAGCTCCACGAGTCGGACACACCCTTCTTCGGCATCGTGCCGACTGAAGGAGAATATCCGCTGGGCCACATCTACATGCCGGTCACCTTCAGAACTCCGGAGAACTACAGAACCGAGTTCCTTAGGTTCGAGGTGGCGAACTTCGACTGTGGATACAACGCCATCATCGGGAGGCCTGAATTGGTGAAGTTCATGGCCATTCCGCATTATACATACATGATATTGAAGATGCCAAGACCACAAGGAATCATAATTGTGCGCGCTGACTTCCAAGGCGCCGCATAGTGTTTCCGAGTGGCCATTCAGGCGGCCCTCACTACCAAACCATCAGCGATTTCTTCTGCGCAGGCGAACTCAAAGCCTGAGGAAGACCTCGCAGTACCCGCGAATGAAGCTCAAGCTGTGACCTCTATGCGACCGACTGAAGAAACCAAGAGAATCAATCTTGGGTTCGCCGACGAACGCAAAACTGCTATCATCAGTTCCAGTCTGGATGACAAATAGGAAGTCGTGCTCGTCCAGTTTCTGCAAGATAACCGAGACGTATTCGCATGGCAACCTGCGGATAGGCCGGAAGTCCCGAGAGAACTGGCCGAGCACAAATTGAAGGTCTACCCCCAGGCGAGGCCGATCCGGCAGAAATTACGTCGCTTCACGCCCGACAAGAGAGAAGCCATCCGTGCTGAACTGGCTCGCTTGGTCGCGGCAGGGTTCATTAGAGAGGTGTTACATCCTGAGTGGCTAGCTAATCCTGTTCTTGTACTCAAAAAGAATAAAGTGGATTGGTGCATGTGCGTCGACTATACAGATCTCAACAAACACTGTCCAAAGGATCCCTTCGGGCTCCCCAGGATAGACCAGGTGGTGGATTCAACCGTCGGATGTTCTATGTTGTCTTTCTTGGATTGCTACTCTAGGTATCATCAGATTAGTTTGGCAAAAGAAGACGAGGAAAAAACAACATTCATCACCCCGTTCGGAGCCTTCTGCTATACCTCCATGTCGTTCGGCTCAAAAACGCTGGAGCGACTTATCAGAGAGCTATTCAGACATGCTTAGCCGACCACTAGGGCAAGCGTGTGGAAGCTTATGTGGATGATGTGGTAACCAAGACAGAGAACTCAGAAAATTTCATCGAAGATTTACAGCTGGTCTTCAACAGTCTACGGCGATATCGGTGGAAGCTTAATCCCGAAAAATGTGTTTTCGGAGTACCAGCAGGAAAGTTGCTCGGATTTATTGTCAGCCACCGGGGAATTGAAGCCAATCCAGAAAAGATCGAGGCTATCATGAGGATGGAAGCACCACGATCACAGAAGAAAGTACAAAGACTTACCGGATGTATGGCCGCTCTGAGCAGATTCATATCCAGGCTGGGAGAGAAAGGCCTACCATTCTATAAGTTGCTCAAGAAGGTAGACAAATTCTAGTGGACTTCAGAAGCACAAGAAGCTCTAGATGCGCTGAAAAAATTCTTGACAACACCACCAGTGCTAAAACCGCCGCGCCGAGCCACGCCGACTCAACCGGCTGAAGATCTGCTATTATACATCTCTTGCACGACTCACGTGGTGAGCACCGCGTTGGTAGTCGAGCGAGCAGAAGAGGGACATGCATACCCAGTACGACACCCTGTCTATTTCATCAGTGAAGTTCTGGGCCCTTCAAAGAAGAAATATCCTCAGGTTCAAAAGCTATTATATGCAGTACTTCTAACTACACGCAAGCTCCGTCACTACTTCGACGACCACAAAGTCATAGTAGTCACTGGATTTCCGATAGGGGATATTCTCCACAATAAAGAAGCCATTGGAAGAATAGCCATGTGGGCCTGTGAATTGGGATCTCATGACATCGAGTTTCGACCTCGCACCGCAATCAAAACTCAAGCACTGGTTGACTTTGTATCAAAATGGACCGAGCAACAGGTGTCGGATAACCTAGAAACTGCAGAAGTGTGGTGAATGTATTTTGATGGCTCGTTGAAGCTACAGGGAGCAGGTGCAGGGATCTTATTTATTGCACCTGGAGGTGAACAACTCAAATATGCTCTTCAATTGTTATTTCCAGCATCCAACAATGCAGCAGAATATGAAGCCCTAATTCATGGACTGAACATTGCCATATCACTGGGTATCAAGAGATTGATGGTGTATGGAGATTCTCTGGTGGTCATAAGTCAGATAAACAAAGAATGGGATTGCTCGAATGATTCCATGGGAAAATACTGCACTGCTGTCCAGAAACTAGAAGACAAATTTGAAGGACTGGAATTTCATCATGTGGAGAGAGATCGCAACACGGCAGCTGACACATTGTCCAAGCTCGGGTCCAGTCGGACTCAGGTCCCACCTGGAGTTTTCGTACAGGAGATACTGCACCCGAGCATCTCACTAGATCGGGTGGAGGAATGCAACGCTCTGAGCCAACCAGAGTCAAATTCTGATGACTGGAGGGAGCCGATCATCAGGTACATAAAAAAATAAGGAGGAACCAGACGACAAAAATGCAGTAGAAAGAATTGCAAGGCAATCAGCTCATTATACTCTCATTGGGGAAACGATGTACAGAAGGGGCGCATCGGGAGTCCTCATGAAATGCATTCTCTCAGCCACCGGAAAGCAACTGCTAGAAGAGGTTCATGCTGGGCAATGCGGGATACACGCAGCATCCAGGACCCTGGTTGGGAAGGTCTTTAGGTCGGGTTTCTACTGGCCAGCAGCAAAGAGTGATGCAGCTGAGTTAGTCCAGAGGTGCGAAGCCTGCCAGTACTTCTCAAAACAGCAACATCTAACAGCGCAGCAACTGCAAACCATACCCGTAACTTGGTTGTTCGCATGCTGGGGATTGGATATGATTGGACCATTCAAGAAGGCTCAAGGAGGATACACTCATGTACTGGTTGCTATCGATAAATTCACTAAATGGATAGAGTTCAAACTCATTGCTTCTCTAACTTCAGCTAAGGCAGTGGAATTTATACAAGACATAATATTCAGGTTTGGAATACCGAATAGCATCATAACCGACCTAGGATCTAATTTCACAAGCTCAGAGTTCTTCGATTTCTGCGAGCAAAAGAGCATTGAGATCAAATATGCCTCGGTGGCACACCCAAGAGCCAACGGACAGGTAGAAAGAGCCAACGGGATGATATTGGAAGCACTCAGAACTTTGACTAGAATGAAAAGTTCGCAGGAAAGTGGATCAGAGAGCTGCCGTGTGTTGTTTGGAGCCTGAGAACTCAACCTAGTCGAGCTTTGCATGGAAACACACCTTTCTTTATGGTCTATGGTTCGGAAGCAGTGCTACCTGCTGATCTCAAGTTTGGGGCACCAAGGTTAATCTTTGAAAACATAGCAGAAGCTAAGGCTACTAGGCTGGAAGATGTCAATGTACTAGAAGAAGAATGATTGAATACGGTGATTCAGTCGGCCCGGTATCAGCAAACTCTAAGGTGCTATCATGACAGGGCCATACGGCATCGATTCTTTGCAGTGGGAGACCTCGTCCTCCGCCGAATTCTAACGGGGGAGGGATGGCATAAACTGTCGCCACTATGGGAAAGACCATTCATAGTAGCAGAAGTCACTCGGCCTGGATCATATCGTCTCACTCAAATGGACGGCACGGAAATTGGGAACTCTTGAAACATAGAACATCTTAGGAAGTTTTACCCCTAGCTATATCTCAAAAGCTATTGGGACGACAATGTACTCTGTAAACTGGAAATATATCATCAATAAAAAGACTTCAAAGGCACTCAAATTGTTCACTGTCAACCTGCATGCTTACTTAACTCAGGGTGACCACTATACCCTACTAGCGGAGCAATCGGCTTAAGTCGGCAATGACTTAAGGCGGTGCGACATGCTCACGCTTACTTAACTCGGGGTGACCACTATACCCTACTAACGGAGCAATCGGCTTAAGTTGGCAATGACTTAAGGCGGTGCGACATGCTCATGCTTACTTAACTCGGGGTGACCACTATACCCTACCAACGGAGCAATCGGCTTAAGTCAGCAATGACTTAAGGCGGTGCGACATGCTCACGCTTACTTAACTCGGGGTGACCACTATACCCTACTAACGGAGCAATCGGCTTAAGTCGGCAATGACTTAAGGCGGTGCGACATGCTCACGCTTGCTTAACTCGGGGTGACCACTATACCCTACTAACGGAGCGGTCGGTTTAAGTTGGTAATGTCTTAAATTTACACGGCACGCTCGCGCCTACTTAATCCAACACAAGCACATTTGCGATTACTCATCTTAGGGCGACCTCTATGCCTCGCGAAGAAATTCCATACTGCATTTACTTCTGCGATTGTAGATACTGTTGTATTCTAACAACGGGAAAACAATAGCGGCATTCAGTACTAAAAAGTGTTTTCTAACAAAATATCCAGGCACACTAACTACATATTCAAAGCATTCAGTGTTTCTATTTGGTAATGTTCTTCTCAGGAGCAACCGACGAAGAGGGATGACTCGAGGAATCAGGAGCAGCATTCACATCAGCCACTATGTCATCAGGAACAAACACGCCAGGTCTTCTCATCAGGATCCGCCCCACGCGAATAGCTTTGTCCATAGCTTTGTCGCGCTGGGCCTTCAGAGTAGCAGAAGTCTCTTCAGCAGCCTTGACAGCCAACCGAGCAGTTTCAAGCTCCTGGACGACTGATTTCTTAGAAGCACGCAGATCCTTGATGATAGTATCCTTGTTCGACACCACTTGCCTGAGGCGAATCATATCATCCAAGGACTCTTGCAGCTTATAACGATGATTATCCAAATCTTCCATGGTGAAGCGATGACTCCTCTCCAAGCTGGTCAACGAGTTGCTGGCATCGTGATATAGCTTGTCAAGGTTGTTGCGAGAAGTGGCAAGAGCACGTTTTTCTCCTGCAGACAAGAATCAGTTTCTCCAACGTCAAGCAAGCACTAAGAACACAGCAGACAAAGCCAAATAAAGCTTAAATCACTGGTCACCTTTTTAGAGTCGAGCTGAGCATGGAGAGTGGAGTTCAGCGTGTTAGCTTCATTCAGAGAAGCAGAAACCCGGGCCAGTTCAGTCTGGCCTTGAGAATATTTTTCTTCAAGATCAGAGTACCGCCGAGCCATATCTGTCAAGAAATAGTCAAGCAAGGGTGTTCAGCTACAAAGCAGATTAATCAAGTAGTCAAAAAAGAAACAAAGGGCACTAACCAACATTTGTCATCTCCAAATCAGATACTCGCCGCTGAAGCAGCACTGGATTCCAATGCGCTAGAGATAGAGCTCTTTCCGGGACAGAAGCACCCTGCGACCTCAGCTGACCAGCCATTCCATCAACCAATGCCTGACATTAAAAACAAATGAGTGTAAGAACAATGTCACACCCGGGGTACAGCCAAATCAGGAAAAACCAAGTTACCTGGAGGTTGGAGAAGAACAAAGGAACTCCCAAGTCGTGGGAAATCAGTTGATGGCTCGATGAAGGATCAACACCCGGAGCAACTCGCAATGCATCAGTGGTGACCAAGTCAGTGTCAACAGCAGAAATCAAAACTCTGTCATCAGGAGCGCCGGCCTCTAAGGCGACTTCCTGACCCAAAGCTTGAGCTGCTGCCATGCAACCAGAATGCGGAGGAGAAGACCCTACGTGAACATCCATGGAAGTGTGAGAGGGAGAACCAACTCGGATACCCTCGGGGGCTGGGTCATAGCTCGTGCTACCCATCCGAGCCGGATCATCCCCGACGACACCCTCGGGGGCTGGGTAAGCGCTAGCGCCATCCTTGAGGGCCGAGCTCTCTATAACAGCCACCTCTAAGGCTGAAGGACCTTCACCCACTTCCATGGGAGCAGAACAATCCAGACCAGCCTCCTGGCCCTTAAGACCGCGCTCTAAGGTCGACGAGGCATGGGACGCTGCTCGAGATAACTCCAGCCCGGCATCAGGCACATCAGCACAAATATCCATCATTCCACCATCTGCCGGCTCTGACAACAGATCTTCTGGGACCATATCTTCAAGAGTCTGATCAAAGTTTGCCAGAGACAATTCTTGCAGACCAATGAGGGCAGACAAAGCTGGAGAAGGAACACCATTGCTTTCCCCGCTGGCTATGTAGTGTCGGTTGTTCTTCCAAACTAGAGGGATTTCATCCTCCTTTTCCTCATCTTCATCAACAATGCGGACGGTACACCCATTAGGGTCAGCATCATCTAAGTTACACCCATTGGGGTCTGTGTTGGCCGGATCACACCCATTGGGGTCAACATCATCTAAGTCACACCCATTGGGGTCAGCTTCAGCAAAAACTGGTACTGGCACTTCCTCAGCAGCAGGAGCAGAAGGACCAGCATCCTGATCCAAGCATGACACTCGGTGAAGATGTCTCTTTTTCTTTTTCTTCCCCTCAGCAGGAGAAGTTGGTTGAGTGGCTCGGCGAGGACGCTTCGGGCGAACACTATCAGACCTTTGAGTATCCAAAGCTTTGTTAGCCTCTGGGATGGGTGCTACAGCCAGTGTTTTAGCAGGGGCTACATCAGAGGAATCTTCGGCCAACATATCCAGCATGGCACTTATCTCTGCATCACTTGGATTCAAAGGCACCTCGAAATGAACCTGCCTCTCGTCGTCAGGGACTTCACCAAGTGAGGCAACCAAAGCACTAACCTCTTTGGGAGAGGGTCGCACTCTAAGGCCCAAACCGCTATCACCAGCAGGAGGATTTGACACAAAACTGGTAAAAACCTTGGAACGAGGCAGATTCCAGGCTGAGTATGCAACAGGAGCCCCGATGTTCGACACCTTGCCTCTGAGTATCATCTCGAGCCGGCTGACCAAATCCACAGCAGGAATTCTTCTGTTGGTAACCCGGGTCGAATCAGCGAGGCCTCGATACAGATAAGCCGGGTACGCTCTGTCCTTTAGAGACTGAATGTTCTTGAAAATGAAATCGGCAACCACAGCTTCTGCAGTCAGACCCCTCTCTTTCAACAATCCAACCTCAACGAGTAGAGCCCCTGCCTCAGCCACCTCCAGGTCTGTGGGGGATTCGGTCCAGCTCGGAGTGCGAACATCTGGCTGCCTTCCTGACCGTGGGGGGAGGGAATTCCCGTGATTCTCCATGATAAACTATTCTAGGCGCCATCCTTTGATGTTGTCCTTGAGTGGGATGTCGAGGTAGTCGGTCTTCCTCCCACGGCGCATCTCCAAACTCGCGCCCCCCACAAGTTGGTGCTGCCCTCCAGCCATCCCAGGCCGACAGTGGTACAAGTACTTCCATAGGCTGAAGTGTGGCAAAATACCAAGGGAAGCTTCGCACAAATGAACAAAAATGGAAACTTGCAGAATGGAATTGGGATTTAGATGGGTCAGATTCAAGTGATAGAAATCAAGGAGACCACGGAAGAAAGGAGAAATGGGAAGAGCAAGGCCGCAGATGAGAAAAGGAACGTAAATGACAAATTCGTGGGTGTCTTCTGTCGGAACAGTGATCCCACGGCAGATCCGCCAAGAACAGAGCTCCTTCGGAGGAAGAACTCCGATGGATACGAGATGAAAAAGGTCGGATTCAGAGACGACAGACATGTGGTTACCTGCGAAAGGCAACTGACTGTTGGGATCGATAGGAGGAATGATTGCGGAAGACGAACTCTGGGATTTCCGCTTGGGCGCCATCTCAACCTTGCTGGCGAACAGAGCGGAAGCAATATTGCAAGAGAGCAGAGAAGGTGAAAGGGAAATAGGGTCAAACCTTTTCCTAATTAATTTTGGTGGTTGAATTGCCCAACACAAATAATTGGACTAACTAGTTTGTTCAAGATTATACAGTCTACAGGTGCCAAAGGTTCAACACAAACCAATCAAAAGAACAAGTTAGGACTCAAAAGAAAGGAGCAAAATGGAAACCGAAGGCTGCCCTGGTCTGGCGCACCGGACAGTCCGGTGCACCACCGGACAGTGTCCGGTGCACCAGGGTGCTTCAGCTCGAACTCTTCACCTTCGGGTTTCCCAGGCGTATCTCCGCTATAATTCACCGGACTGTCCGGTGAACCACCGGACAGTGTCCGGTGCACCACCAGACTGTCCGGTGCACCAGCGGAGCAACGGCTATCTGTGCGCAACGGTCGACTCTGCAAAGTGAACAGTGAAATTCAGATGTCAGAGCAGCGATTCAGAGGGGAACCGGACTATCCGGTGCCACAAGAGGACAAAGCCTCCAACGGTCGACCAGCTCCAAGACCTAACGGCAGGATGATGTGGCGACACACTGGACACTGTCCGGTAGCGCATTGGACTGTCTGGTGCGCCCTTCGCCAGCACACTTCACCAACGGCTAGATTTTGGTTGGTGGCTATAAATACCACCCCAACCGGCCACTTCAAGGTGTGGGAGCCCAAGCAACATTCCAAGTCATCTAGTTGACATACTCAAGCCCTCCCAACCACATATATTCATTGATCCATCCTATACACAAGATTTAGACCACTACAACCAACACAAGTGCCACAAGAGAGAAAGCAAGCGACAGAGAGCTACTCATTTGAGTTTAGCACTAGTGCCTTGTGAGATTCCTTGAGAGATAGTGTGTGCTACATCTTTGTGTTCATTTGCGCATGGAGTATTGACTCCCATTGAACTTCCTCCAAAGTTTTGGAGGCTTGTAAAAGCTAGCAAGAGACACCAAAGAGTGTGGTGGTCCTTGCGGGATCGAGAGTGATCCTTGAGAAGAAGAAGAGCTCGCCGATCCTTGGGTGATCGGTGGAGAGAGGGAAAGGGTTGAAAAATACCCGTCCTTAGTGGACTCCTCAACGGGGACTAGGCCTTCGAGGGCCGAACCTCGGTAAAACAAATCACCTGTGTCATTTGTGTTTATTGCTTGTGATTTGTTTGTTTTCACTTGCTCTAAGTTTTCTTGCGCTATTCTTTGCTAATATCATTTGGTGTTGCTTCAAGATAAATTCTCATTTAGTGAAGCAACATTTCGCAAGAAAGAACTTAAGTCATTACTCTTCTCATCTAAGCCTTCTTGCTTTATTCTCATAGACTTATTAGTAGTATTGATTTATCAATTCCGCATTATTTGAAAGCAATACTCTTTACAAGCAAGGACTTAGTTTTTATACTCCGATAATCATATATATTGTTCTAACCACTAATCAAGGGATCTAGTTGGGGGGTAAAGTTTTAATTTTCAGGTTTCGCCTATCCACCCCCCCCCCTCTAGGCGACTTTCAATTGGTATCGGAGCTAGGCACTTCAAATTGAGTCTAACAACTCGAAGTGATGGCTCAAAGAAGATCCCAAAAGAACAAGAACACAACTCGGAAGAAGGTAACTCTTGAGATATTACTTTCTGATTGTTCTAACTATGATTCATGGTCTACTAGTGTGTTAAATGCTTTTAGAACCATAGATCCTCAATTAGAACAAATCATAGACAAGAGTATCATACCTTCTAATTATGATGCCTCCGAGGAAGATCAAAGATGTATACTCTTAAACTATCTAGCTATTGACATCTTAGGTAATTCTCTTAGTGAAGAAGATTATCATGCCTTCATTACAAATTATAATGAATATATTCCTGATGCGCATGATATTTGGACTAGAATTAAAGCCAAAATTAATGAGTCCAAACATGATAGTTCATTTGATACTTCTACTTCCTTTAGTTCTTGTGATACTAACCCTTTGAAGGAAGAAGAAGAAAATGAACGATGGAGACCAAACGATGAATCCACCTCTCCAAAAGGTTTGTCTTCCCATTTCGATTCCCACATATGTTGTGTGGCTAATGAAAATGATAGCGGAAGCACAAATGAGGATGAGGAGGAAGAAGCATGCTTTATGCAACTCTACGCTTGCCTAAGCCAAGAAGATAAGGCGGTCATGCTCAAACTTCTAGAAAGAGCGAGAGAGCAAAGCGAAGCTCGTCAAAGGCTAGAAGATGTTCTCTCCATTAAAATGTTTCACTTTGAGGAGTTGACTAAAGAACATGATGAGCTCGTCCAAAGGTATGAAACTATTTCAATTGAGCAAGATAACGCTGTACATTGTATCGCTCAATTAGTAAATAGGAATACCTTGCTTAAGGACCAAGTAGAAAAGCTAAAAGTTGAAAATCTAACTTTTCAAGAAAAATATGATATGCTTTTATGTTCCCATGAAAATCTTAGAGATGATCATATCATATTAAACATTGCTCATGAGGTTGTGTTAGAAAACTTAAAATCCCAACAACCTCACTCATGCACATGTATTCAAATTGACACTACATTACCATGTGCTAATGCTTGTTGTCCGTCGACAAGCAAATATTCCTTTGAGCTAGAATTTGCAGGAACAAAAGATGATACATATCAAAAGCTCAAAGAAGAAAATGAGAGGCTAAAGATGAGCTTGACACAACTAAAAGGGAAGTGCACTGCTCAACCTTCTCAAGATAACCGTGATCACATGGTGAAGAAGCTTGAGACAGGAACAACCGTGGCATGCACTAAATCCCTTGAAGAAAATGTCAAGGACTTGAGGATTGCCAAGAGGAGGAAGCAAAAGAAGAAA
Organism: Zea mays; assembly: GCF_902167145.1. NCBI lineage: Eukaryota > Viridiplantae > Streptophyta > Magnoliopsida > Poales > Poaceae > Zea > Zea mays. Next base: position 163,388,401 of record NC_050100.1, on the reverse strand, counting down.
ATCAATACCTCCTCCAAAAGCCTCAACCATGCCTCCATAAAAGGTAACATCCAAGGTAATAATCAAGTCACACTTCTTACAAATAGAAATAAGAGGTGTAGTGAATGCTTTGAAAAGGGGCACTTGATTAGATCATGTCCCTATATTAATGGCTTGATTATTAACAAGGATGATAAACTTTGTTTTAGATGTTCAAAGAAGGGACACTTTATTAAATCTTGTCCCCATTTGAAACAAAAAGGCATAGGGCTAGAAAAGAAAATATTTACTAACCATGTAGCAAGCAAGAAACAAGGAAGGAAGAAATCTTCAAGGCTTGAAGATCGCCTTTGCTACATATGCCGAAAGAAGGGACATCAATGCAAGGATTGTCCCATTGGTAACAATCTCACTCCTAACTTGTCAATTAATTCTCATGTAACTATGCAACCCATAATTGCAACTTGTGCTAGAAAGGTAAAGAGTTTACCTAGTGCTAACACAAAGGACTCTTGGATTCCTAGACCCTTGTTAACTAACCATGATGGACCCATCAAGCGATGGGTACCAAAATATGCTTGACAAGCTTTACAGGAAAAAGAGATGGTATGAAGCTTTGGGGTGCTTGAGAGAGTCAATTCAATTTTTATTAACTCAAGCTATCAATCTACAATGATCTACATATCCAAGATTGACCCAAGGTTATTTCAAATTATTATATCTAAAACTCATATCATCTCGGGAAGATATTGATGTTGTAGGAAATAAAGAATTAATACCATGCCAAAGAGTCAAGACCTACAACATGGAGGAAAGCCAAAGGATGGTAACAATTATGCTTTTAAGTGCAAATATCTTAAATTATCATGTGTCTTGAATAGTCACATAGAAATAGGAAGCACTTAAGATATTTTTATATTACATCACCATTCCTTAAAGAATTTTCTCTCAAATGGTAGATTGTATATTCATCATTTTCATATTATGGCAATCTACATGCTATAAATTATTGTAAGTTCACATGGCATGTTTTACACAAATTATTCTATTATTGCCATGATCTAGATATAGAAAGAGATTCCATGTTCTTAAAAGAATAAAGTGTCATGTAAGGAATTCAAATCCTAAGGACACTTATAAAAGGGAATCTTTCTTTATGTCTTGAATAGTGAGATGAATGTTTTTATCTTAGTAATTTAAGTAGTCTCACTTGGAGAGATAAGTTTCTCTATGGAAATGTGTATCTCATCATGTCTAGGAAAATCAATCCAATAATTCATGTTGTATTTCTTATTGCTTAAATTGGATATGATTCTTCCACATTCATCGCTCTCCATGTTATGAAATAGATTTATTCCCATAATCCTAATAAATTAACTATGCTTGCTTTGTTTCATAAGTTAAAACTAAGCATACATCATGGGATAGTCTCCATGCTCTTGTAATCCACTTTTCATTCCTCATCAAAATGATTACAAAAAGAGAACTAGTGCTTGTGTTACTAATGCCATATCTCTTGAGCCTACTTATCGAAATTTACAAGAGAATAAATGCAAGCCGCAAACATCAACGGGTACTCTTCACCCAAAGGAAGAAAGGTAAAAGCAAAGGTATGGGAACTCATCCTCTTGATCAAAAATAGTTCCCATCAATGGTTATTTACCTCAAATCAAATATAGTTCCCATCAATGATTGTTTACTCTAATTATGCATATGTGAAGAATAGATTCTTTATTGGACCAAAGTCGACTAGATGAGCATTCAATCTCATTCTCACAAAATGCACTTAGAATCTATTTCATGCCTTTGCTATACATATTCTCATATTGATTTGCTTCTAAATAATGATCAATAAATTCAATATGAAGAAGTAAATTTTCCATGATTAATCAAAATGTTTAAAAGGTGCATATTCCTCTTTCCTAAAGAAGTGCGCTAACATTAAGGAATTTACTTCAAGTATATGTGAATTTTGGATGATGAATTGTGTTCATTTTCTATCTAAGAAGTCATCCTTCATCATATACTCCCTTGTGCTATTAACATCTTTCTTGAGTATTTTCAATAAGTTTGGAAGGAAAAAGAAATAACTACAAAGGGAGAACACTCACATGAAAGAGAAAGACATCAAGTACAACAACACCTACTTGGACAATGAGATTTTCAAAAACATCAATGGTGTGGTTGTGAGTATTCTAAATCTTTTTCATTGTGAGAATACCAGGCAAAAATTATGTATTACGAATCTTTTTAGCCTTGATCAAAGATAGATAATGCTTCTCCCTACACGTCTCTTGAATAAAATGCATCTATTCATCTCATTAAAATTCTTTGATGCATATCTCTAAGGGGAGCCTATTTCTATATCTTGATTATATTGAGACTAGCACGTTATCCTAGTAATCTCATATAGTCTCATGTATGAGAACAAGTTTTTCATATAGCATGCTACTACATTTCAATTCATCTTGGTAAAATAATGTCATCTCTTTCAAGGATTGTAGCTTTCAATGTTAAAGTAGCATATTTACTGGATTCTCCTATTTTTGAGCCTGATTGAAAATCTAATGCCTATGTTGTTCCTTTGATCGCATATGTTGTTTGATCATAGGATAACTTCAATTATCACTTATACCTCTTAGTGCCTCATGTAATTTCAATTTGATTTCAATTGGTAATTTCAATCGACATCTATCTTGATATGCACTAAGTTAAAAGGAGAATTCATGATATATTTATGCAATTTGTGATCTACTTGATATCTAAAACAATGACTTAGAGGAGGATCACTAGTTGTAGAACTCTCTCTTATGCAAAATATTTTCATACATTGTCTTGAGTATAGGTCTTAGGTGACTAATACTAAAGACAAAGCACAATGAAGAGAGCATTTCTATGTGAAGGTACAAAAGGGTAAAACTACTCCATCTCATTTATACATGTACCTCAAATCTTCCTACATTACTTGCATATCATGTTTAAAAGGAAGAGAAAGCATGTTCATGCATTAACCCTGCTTCATACCTAGTTTAACTTCTCAAACATTCATTCTTACATCTTTGTTTAAACTGGGTGAAGTAATTTTATTGTCAAGGAGCTTAAAGCTTAACCTTGTAACGAGGATAAGCTGCCTTTGTTCCAAAGGTGGATGGTCCTTAAGCCTCTTTGAAATCCTTAAGGGTGAATGCTTGAAATGTTTATAACATGCTTTCATAAGTGCATAAACTGTCATGAGCATCACACCTATACTATGACACAATGCACTTCACATTCTCTATGATATAGACATGATCTCATTAACCTAATTTTGTGCATTTGGCATTTAAGACCAAAAATTTGTATTCCTCTCAAAGCACATACTTAGGGGGAGCAATCTATATTATATAGAATCGTTCAAGCTTAATTGACATATCCTTTTAATCATGTCTCTTTCCTTTGGTACATTTGCAAATTACCTATTTATATTGTGCCAAGGCTAAGACTAATATGTTTTCATGAGCATCTTATGTATTAAGTCTTAGATTGAAAGGGAAATGGAGTATTCGGCAAAAGACATCGCTTCCACTCAACTCCATTGGTATTATCCACTCTTTGCCGGTATTCCGCCATCTCTCCAAATTTGGTACAATCTTCACTCATATATTATTTGCCAAAGGAGGAGAGAACGTAATAAGGGCTTATATCTCACTCAAAGTATCCGTTTTTGGCGATTCATGCCAAAGGGGGAGAAAGTATTAGCCCAAAGCAAAAGGACCGCACCACCACCTATTTTAAAAAAAACTAATGATTTTCAATTGGTAAATTTCAAATTGATATCTTATTGTGTTCAAAAGCGGGAGAAAGTAGTACTTTCAAAATTGATATCTTAAAACCCTCTTGAACACTAAGAGGAGGAATTTATTAAGGGGGAGTTTTGTTTTAGTCAAAGAAAAAGCATTTGAAACAGGGGGAGAAAATTTCAAATCTTAAAAATGGTTCTCAAAATCTTACTCATTTATCTTTGACTATCTCGCAAGAGACTTTGAAAAGAATTTCCAAAAGAATTTGTAAAAACAAAACAAGTGGTGCAAGCATGGTCCATAATATTAAAATTAAGAAAGCATTCATGCATATGTTATGAAATGTAGATTAGTTTAATTCCAAGCAATCTTTGCACATATATTATGCAAACTAGTTCAATTATGCACTTATATATTTGCTTTGGTTTGTGTTGGCATCAATCACCAAAAAGGGGGAGATTGAAAGGGAAATAGGGTCAAATCTTTTCCTAATTAATTTTGGTGGTTGAATTGCCCAACACAAATAATTGGACTAACTAGTTTGTTCAAGATTATACAGTCTACAGGTGCCAAAGGTTCAACACAAACCAATCAAAAGAACAAGTTAGGACTCAAAACAAAGGAGCAAAATGGAAACCGAAGGCTGCCCTGGTCTGGCGCACCGGACAGTCCGATGCACCACCGGACAGTGTCCGGTGCACCAGGGTGCTTCAGCTCGAACTCTTCACCTTCGGGTTTCCTAGGCTGTCTTTGTTTGGGGTCCGACCGCACACCCGGGGTTGCCCCTCAAGGTGTTTTTAGGAGTAGGACGGTGTCGACGACTGTAGCAAAATGGTTCGTGCCGATCGCACGAGGGACAGTGGACAAGGTTTACAGGTTCGGGCCGCTTAGAGATGCGTAACACCCTACGTCCTGGTGAGTATGCTTAGTGAATGTGGTTACAAGAGTACTCTCTGGATTGAGAATACAGGGAGTTGATGTGGGTGGCTGAGTGGTTGGGTCGATCGTTCTGAAGGGGTGCCCCCTAGGCCTTATATACTCGACCGTGGGGCAGTACACGTGGATAAGATAACAACAAGTAGCTAAAAGATAGTGATCCTCTTGAGATTATCTCTACGTAACCCTCGCCGACTTATCCTCGCATGGCTTCGTTGCGTGGAGGCTCCAGCGCGGGAAAGTCGGATCTCTGTTACGGTCATTCGCTCGACGCTATGGGCCGTCCGGGTTTGCACCAATCCAGCCTTATGTCGTTCTGCTTTGCTGGTTGTTCCTCCCCAGGCCCACGAAAGAATGACCTTACGAGTTATTGGGCCCTTGGGCCTTTCGTGAGGTCTTTTACTCCTTTAGTGGACCTAGGGGATATCTATCCCCCACAAGCCCCCGATCTTTGGGTTAATTTAGAGGTAATCAACCCGAAGATCCCAGGTCCAGCTTGCAGATGATTCGAAGAAAAATGACTTCCTGTTGTCTCCTTCTGCCTCGATCACTCGTTAACCGAAGCTTAGTTTCGTGCCCGTGCCTTAGAGGTCGGCATTTCAAGTTGTAAGATTCTGAACTTCATTGGGCGCACCGAAGGTGCACCCAATGGGTGTAGCCCCCGAGCTTCGAGTGGATTTTAGAAAATAATCTACTCGAAGGTCTTCCTCAAAGATTATCTCCATTGGTGCTCCTGCGTTTTGGTTGAGGGTTGGCCTTTTAATCTTGTCTCACGCCTTAGAAGTCGGTACTTTCTTGGTTTGGAATGGTAATCCATGGGGTGCACCGGAGGTGCACCCAATGGGTGTAGCCCCCGACCTTCAAATGGATTTTTAAGGATAATCCATTCGAAGGTCTTCCCTTTGTGTCTCTTTGCTTGCAAATTATTCCTTTTGCTTGTAGAAATCGGCACGAAGCTATTTGTATTATGCTTTGGAGGTCAGCATTATGTCATCAATATTTCGCTGCAGAGGTCAGCATATATTTTGTCTTTAGCAGCCGAGTTCGCAGTCTATCCATATTTTGCTAGGTAACGCCATTTATTTGCTTCTGCGACTGATTGGACGTTTGATGGACGTTGTCTGTCCAGTCTTCACATCGCTTCTGTCGGCCATATCTTGTACTTTGCTGGCTATATTTGGCTTTCCTCTGATCCTTACTGATATCTCATTTTTGTCTTGGGGTATTCACTGCGTGCCCTGCACAGATGTGACCGTTTTGAAAAAATATACTGAAAATTCCTGGGCGTCCCCCCCCCAATGGGTGTGGGCAAGGGACGTCTTGGTACGCTGAGTGTTTTAACCGGTTGCTTCTGAGTAGTAATGTGACGGGACGGCGAGTGTAATCATATCCTTTGCGCTGTTGATTGGAGTCCCAATGGGTGTAGAGTTGCATGAAACGGCGTCAGCCGCCTGACGTGTCTTCAGACGGGTGGAAGTGCTTATTGAATGCTTTGCGACTGTTCAGTGACCGCGGTTGGAGGTGAGCGGTTGCCTTCTCCCTTTATAAATAACGGCGCTGCCTTTCTGGTTTTTTCACATCTCCTCGATGTTCTTTACTACTGCTTCCTTCTCTTCCTTCTCGCCTGCTTCCATCATGGCCAAGAATAACAAACGCAAGCGCGAGCCGACTCCTCCATCGGAGGACTTCGGCGATTCGGAGTACTCGGAGGAGGAGTTCTCCTCCGAGTCCGAGGGGTCTCCGGCTCCCGTCTCTCCTCCAGCGTCGTCCGATGACTCGGACGACTCCCAGGGGTTAGCCGCGGAGGTCTGGACATACATCCGGGCCGTCGAGCGCTCCGGGCTCGAGGGCTCGGATGAGTCGGAGTACTCCTCGGATGAGGAGGACTCGGACGGCGGCGACGAGGATGAGGACGACGACGACGACGGCGGCGATGACGAAGACGGTGGTGACGGCGACGGCAGCGGCAGTGGCAGGGGCAGCGGCGACGGCAACAGCAGCAGGGGCAGCACCAAGGGCGGCAGCAGCAAGGGCAAGGCCAGTGGCTAGACGCCACTGGTCTTCTTAGATATTAGTATAGTGTAGTATAGTTAGAATAATGTAGTAGTAATGTAATGTAGTGTAGTAGTAGTAATAGGGAAGTATCAACTCATAATGAGTTGATTTGTAAGTTTACTATCTTCCCTTAATGAAAGAATGACGTTGATCTCTTCTGAATGACTCATTGAGTTTGTTTATAAGACCAATTCCTTCAAGGCAGTGAATGAAATACTTGGGAGTCATACTGACGCTTCCTTAAGTGGCTGTCGAGTAATTTTATAGACGGTGTCAGCGTTTTTAGAGGTAGCACCGAGCGACTGATCATTATGTCGGTGTTTTAGAGGCAACGCCGAGTGATTGGAGGGCGACGTCGGCATTTTAGAAGTAATGCCGAGCGACTGAACTTGAAAATGGCATTTTAGAGGCAACGCCGAGTGACTGGAGGGCGACGTCGGCATTTTAGAAGTAATGCCGAGCGACTGAACCTGAAAACAGCATTTTAGAGGCAACGCCGAGTGGCTGGAGGACGACGTCGGCATTTTAGAAGTAATGCCGAGCGACTGAACTTGAAAATAGCATTTTAGAGGCAACGCCGAGTGACTGGAGGACGACGTCGGCATTTTAGAAGTAATGTCGAGCGACTGAACCTGAAAACAGCATTTTAGAGGCAACGCCGAGTGACTGGAGGGCAACGTCGGCATTTTAGAAGTAATGCCGAGCGACTGAACTTGAAAATAGTATTTTAGAGGCAACGCCGAGTGACTGGAGGGCGACGTCGGCATTTTAGAAGTAATGCCGAGCGACTGAACTTGAAAATAGCATTTTAGAGGCAACGCCGAGTGACTGGAGGACGACGTCGGCATTTTAGAAGTAATGCCGAGCGACTGAACCTTTGAAGAAGATGACCGAGTGATGAGGTGGCGCGTCGGTTTTTTTGAAATATCCGCCGGATGACCACGTGGCATGCTGGGGTTTTGGAAATAACCGCCGGGTGATGACTGGGCACTTTTTGAAACGGTATCTGGCCCGAGAATATCCATAAGAGCTGCGCTTTTAGCCGCCTTTGCTTTCCGTGCCCTAGTTCTTGCATTCCTGCACCCGTATCCTCTCTGCTGCTCGCCTCCACTCTGCCTGCTAGTAGAATCGATATGGCGCCCAAGAGAAAAACCGCGAATTCATCTGCTGCGGTGATCCCACCAATCGACCCCAACAGCCAGCTACCTTTCGCAGGTAACCATATGTCCATAATTTCTGAAGCTGAACTCCTTCACCTTGTATCTATCGGGGTTCTTCCTCCGCGGGAACTCTGTTCCTGGCGGATTTGCCACGGGACCACTGTTCCGACAGAGGATACCCATGAATCTGTAGTTTACGCCCCTTTTCTTCTCCGCGGCCTTGGCCTTCCCATCTCTCCCTTTTTCCGAGGCCTTCTTGATTTCTACCACATAAACCTGACCCATCTGAACCCTAACTCAATTCTGCAAATCTCCATCTTCGTTCACTTGTACAAAGCCTTCCTTGGCGTGCTGCCGCATTTCGGTTTGTGGAAATATCTGTATCATTGCCGCCCTGGGATGGCTGGAGGACAGCATCAGTTGGTTGGAGGTGCCAGTTTGGAGATGCGCCGCAGGCGGAAGACTGAGTACCTTGAGATTCCTCTTAAGGACAGTATCAAGGGATGGCGTCTAGAGTGGTTCATAGTTGACAATTATGGAAATTCTCTCCCTTCCCGGTCGGGAAGACAGCCAGACGTTCGCACTCCAAGTTGGACCGAGTCTCCCACGGACGAGGAGGTAGCTGAGGCAAGTGTATTGCTAGCTGAAGTTGGACTGCTGAAAGAAAGAGGTCTAACTGCTGAAGCTGTGGTCACTGACTTTGTTTTCAAGAACATTCAGCCACTGAAAGACAGGGCCTACCCAGCTTATCTGTATCGGGGGCTAGCCGACTCCACTCGGGTTACCAACAGGAGAATCCCTTCAGCAGATTTGGTGAGCCATCTAGAAATGATCCTTAGGGGCAAGGTGTCCAATGTTGGTGCTCCAGTGGCATACTCGGCCTGGAACCTGCCTCCTCTCAAAGCCTTCACCCTATTTGTATCAAATCCACCTGTTACTGATGGCAGTCTGGGCCTTAGAGTGCGACCCTCTGCTGAAGAAGTCAGTGTTTTGGTTGCTTCGCTTGGTGAGATTCCTGCTGACGAACGAGAGGTCCATTTCGAGGTGCCCTTGAACCCTAGTGATGCAGATATAAATGCCATGCTTGATCTGCTAGCTGAGGATTCTCCCGACGCTGCTCCTGCTGGTACGTTGGCAGTGGTGCCTCTCCCAGAAGTTGATACAATTTTGGATGTTCAGAAACCTGTCAGCACTCGCCCGAGGCGCCCTAGCCGAACCAATCAGCCTGAGCCTTCTGCTGATGAGCAGAAGAAGAAGAGAAGACGCCTCCGACGAGTATCCAGTTTTGATGAAGACGCTGGTACCTCAGTTCCTGCCGCTGAAGAAGTGCCTGCAACTGGACCTACTGACGCTGATCCCAATGGGTGTACCCAGACTGCTACTGATCCCAATGGGGGTGCTGCTTGTGTTGTCACTGTGGAGGATGAGGAGGAAGAGGATGAAGTTCCTTTGACTCGGAAAAACAGTCGGCAGCTCATCACCGGCGGTGAGAGTAGTGGAGTTCCTTCTCCTGCTCTGTCTGCCCTCATTGGTCTGCAAGAACTGTCTCTGGCCAATTTCGATCAAACTCTTGAGGATATGGTCCCAGAAGACTTGCTATCAGAGCCAGTGGGTGATGATGCAACAGAGGCTTGTGCTGCCGTGCCTGATGCTGGGTTGAGGTCATCCCGTGCCTCGTCGACCTTAGAGCGCGATCTCGAGGGTCGGGAGACTGACTTGGATCGTCCTGGTCCCATGGAAGTAGTTGAGGGCCCATCATCCTTAGAAGTGGTTACTGCAGAGAGCCTGGACCTCAAGAATGGTGCTAACGCATGCCCAGCCCCCGAGGATGTCGCCAGGGATGACTTAGCTCGGGTGAAGAGTATAAGCCACTGCCCAGCCCCCGAGGGTGCTGCCGGGGATGATCCGGCTCAAGTGGGCGGCGCCAACTATGACCCAGCCCCCGAGGGTGCCCGAGCAGGGTCTCCTTCCTGTACTTCCATGGACGTTCACGCAGGATCTCCTCCACACTCTGGCTGCATGGTGGTAGCCCAAACTTTGGGTCAGGAGGTCGCTTTAGAGGGCAGCGTCCCTGCCGACCGAGTGCTGGGCTCTGTTGAAGGCGCTGAGCTGATTTCTGCTGGTTCATTGCAAGCTGCTCCGGGTGGCGGTCTTACATCTGCCTATCAACTGATTTCTCCTGAATTGGGAATACCTTCGTTCTTTTCCAACCTCCAGGTACTGTGATGTGTTTTAGCTTGATTTTTACGTTGTATGAACTTCTGTCATTATACTCACTTGTTCTCCTTATCAGGCTTTGGTGGATGGGATGGCTAGCCAGCTAAGATTGCAGGGTGCTTCCGTCCCAGAAGTGGCCTCGTCTCTTGCGTGCTGGAGCCCAGTGTCACTCCAGCGCCGTGTATCCGAATTGGAGACAACCAACGCTGGTTAGTGCCCTTTTTTCTTTCTCTTTGCCTTGGTTGTGGACTATCTTACCTTTTGACCTCGTTTTGTTTGATTACCTCTTGCTAGGAATGACTCGGCAAATTGCAACTCTTGAGGAAAAACATTCCCGAGATCAGGCTGAAATGGCTCGACGGTGCGCTGACTTCGAGGAGAAGTACTTTCAGAGCCAAACTGAGTTGAATCAGGTCTCTGCTGCCTTGGATGACGCCAATGCCCTGAGTTCTTCTCTCCATGCTCGGCTCGACTCTGAAAAGGTGACTTACAAAACTGTTCCTTGCCTTGCTGTGTTCCTATCACTTGTTTAGTTTCTGAAGGGGTTGATTTTTGTTTGCAGGAAGAAAAGCGTATCCTTGCTGCTTCTTGTGACAATCTTGACAGATTGTATCGTGATTCCAGTAACTCGCTAACCATCTTGGAGAGGAGTCATCGCTTCACAATGGAGGAGTTGGACAATCAGCGTTGTAGGCTGCAGGAATCTTCAGATGAGGTGACTCGCCTCAAGCAGTTGATATCAGCAAAGGATGCTACTATCAAAGAACTCCGAGCTTCCAAGAAGTCCATCGCCCAGGAGTTAGAGACCGCTCGACTGGCTGCTAAAGTTGCCGAGGAGACTGCTGTTACTCTCAAAGCCCAGCGCGACAAAGCCATGGACAAGGCTATTCGGGCGGGACGAATCTTGATGAGGAGACCCGGCGTGGTTGTTCCTGAGGACATAAGGGCTGACGTGATCGCTGCCCCTGATTCCTCGAGTCGCCCTTCTTCGTCGGTCGCTCCTGAGAAAGACATTGCCAAATAGAAAACATTTTGCGTGCTTTGAGCACGCAGTTAGTATGATCGAGTTAGAGGACCTCAGTTTAGTATTCGGATGATATAACTGCTCTCTTATTGTATCAGAATTCATTAGTTCGTAATTTTGCAGTAATGAAACGACGCACGATGATTATGAGATTTGTTTGCGGGATATAGAAGTCATCCCCTTAATTGCATGGGCATGAGCATGTTGCACCGGCTTTTAGTCGCCACTGACTTTAGCCGATTGATCCGTTAGCAGGGCATAGTGGTCACCCCGAGTTAAGTAAGCGTGAGCATGTTGCACCGCCTTAAGTCGTCGCCGACTTAAGTCGATTGCTCCGTTAGCAGGGCATAGTGGTCACCCCGAGTTAAGTAAGCGTGAGCATGTTGCACTGCCTTAAGTCGTCGCCGACTTAAGTCGATTACTCCGTTAGCAGGGCATAGTGGTCACCCCGAGTTAAGTAAGCGTGAGCATGTTGCACCGCCTTAAGTCGTCGCCGACTTAAGTCGATTGCTCCGTTAGCAGGGCATAGTGGTCACCCCGAGTTAAGTAAGCGTGAGCATGTTGCACCGCCTTAAGTCGTCGCCGACTTAAGTCGATTGCTCCGTTAGCAGGGCATAGTGGTCACCCCGAGTTAAGTAAGCGTGAGCATGTTGCACCGCCTTAAGTCGTCGCCGACTTAAGTCGATTGCTCCGTTAGCAGGGCATAGTGGTCACCCCGAGTTAAGTAAGCGTGAGCATGTTGCACCGCCTTAAGTCGTCGCCGACTTAAGTCGATTGCTCCGTTAGCAGGGCATAGTGGTCACCCCGAGTTAAGTAAGCGTGAGCATGTTGCACCGCCTTAAGTCGTCGCCGACTTAAGTCGATTGCTCCGTTAGCAGGGCATAGTGGTCACCCCGAGTTAAGTAAGAATGCAAGTCAATCGTAGATGAACTGAGTATCTTTGAAAACCTCTTTTTTATTGATGACATATTTCCACTTTACAGATTACATCGTTGTCCCAGCAGTTTTGAGATACAGCTAGGGATAAAACTTTCTGAGGTGTTCTGTATTCCAGGAGTTCCCAACTTCTGTGCCATCCATCTGAGTGAGACGATACGATCCGGGTCGAGTGACTTCTGCTACCACAAAGGGTCCTTCCCATAAGGGTGATAACTTGTGCCGTCCCTCCCCCGTTAGAATTCGGCGGAGGACGAGATCTCCTACTGAGAAGAATCGTTGCTGCACGGCCTTGTCGTGATAGCGTCTTAGAGTCTGCTGGTACCGTGCTGATTGGATCACTGCATTTAGCCGTTCCTCCTCGAGTACATCAATATCCTCTAGTCTGGTGGCCTCAGCTTCTGCTATACTGTCGAAGATCAACCTTGGCGCCCCAAACTTGAGATCAGCAGGTAGCACTGCCTCCGACCCATAGACCATGAAGAAAGGGGTGTTCCCATGCAGGGCTCGGCTAGGTTGGGTTCTTAGGCTCCAAACAACATAAGGCAATTCCCTTATCCACTTTCCTGCGAATTTTTCATTCTTATCAAAGACTTTTTTCCTGAGTGCCTCCAATATCATTCCGTTGGCTCGCTCGACCTGCCCGTTGGCTCTTGGATGTGCTACAGATGCATACTTGATCTGAATGCTCTTTTGCTCGCAGAAGTTGAAGAATTCTGAACTGGTGAAGTTGGATCCTAAGTCAGTGATGATGCTGTTTGGTATCCCGAATCTGAATATTATGTCTTGTATGAATTCCACGGCTTTAGCAGAGGTTAAAGAAGCAATGGGCTTGAACTCTATCCATTTAGTGAATTTGTCAATCGCCACCAATACATGAGTATATCCCCCTTGAGCTTTCTTGAAAGGTCCAATCATATCCAGTCCCCAGCATGCGAAAGGCCAGGTTACTGGTATGGTCTGTAGTTGCTGTGCGGGCATGTGCTGTTGCTTTGACAAGTATTGGCAAGCTTCACACCTCTGAACTAACTCGGCTGCATCATTCTTTGCTGTTGGCCAATAGAATCCTGACCTGAAGACCTTCCCAACTAGTGTTCTGGAGGCTGCATGTATTCCACATTGCCCAGCATGGACCTCCTCCAGAAGTTGCTTCCCAGTGGACGGGAGAATGCACTTCATGAGAACACCTGATGCACCCCTTCTATATAATATCTCCCCAATGAGTGTGTAGTGAGCCGACTGTCTGGCAATGCGCTCTGCCGAGTTCTTGTCATCTAGTTCTTCTTCATTCTTTATATACTTAATGATCGGCCTTCTCCAGTCGTCAGAGTCTGACTCAGGTTGATTTATGATGTTGCACTCTTCTGTTTGATCCATTGAGATACTCGGCTGTAGAATTTCTTGCATGAAGATTCCAGGTGGGACCTGAGTTCGACTGGATCCGAGCTTGGATAGTACATCAGCTGATGTGTTACGATCCCTTTCCACATGATGAAATTCCAGACCCTCGAACTTGTCTTCCAGCTTTCGGACGGCAGCACAATATTTTCCCATTGAATCACTTGAGCAATCCCACTCCTTGTTTATCTGGCTGATAACTACCAGAGAATCTCCGTATACCATCAATCTCTTGACGCCCAGTGATATGGCAATGTTTAATCCATGGATCAGAGCTTCATACTCGGCTGCATTGTTGGAGGCCGGGAATAGTAACTGGAGGGCGTACTTGAGGTGTTCGCCTCCAGGTGCAGTGAAGAGAATCCCTGCTCCTGCTCCCTGCAGCTTCAGCGAGCCATCAAAATACATTCGCCATACTTCTGCAGTCTCTGGATTATCTGGTACTTGCTGTTCGGTCCATTCTGATACGAAATCAACCAGTGCTTGGGTTTTGATGGCGGTGCGAGGTCGGAACTCGATGTCGTGGGATCCCAACTCGCAAGCCCACTTGGCTATTCGGCCAATAGCTTCCTTGTTGTGAAGAATGTCCCCTATTGGAAAACTAGTGACTACTATGACTTTGTGGTCGTCAAAGTAGTGACGCAGCTTGCGGGCAGTTAGAAGTACTGCGTATAATAGCTTCTGAACTTGAGGATACTTTTTCTTTGAGGGGCCCAGAACTTCACTGATGAAGTAAACAGGATGTTGTACCGGGTAGGTATGTCCTTCTTCTACTCGCTCGACTACCAACACGGTGCTTACCACGTGAGTCGTGCAAGAGATGTACAATAGCAAATCTTCAGCCGGTTGAGTTGATGTAGCTCGCCGGGGTGGTTTCAGTACTGGTGGTGTTGTCAAGAATTTTTTCAATGCATCTAGAGCTTCTTGTGCTTCTGAAGTCCATTGAAACTTATCCACCTTCTTGAGCAGCTTGTAAAACGGCAAGCCTTTCTCCCCCAGCCTGGATATAAATCTGCTTAGAGCCGCCATACATCCAGTGAGTCGCTGAACCTTCTCTTGTGATCGAGGAGCTTCCATTTTCATGATAGCTTCAATCTTATCTGGATTAGCCTCAATTCCCTGGTGGCTGACGATAAACCCGAGCAACTTTCCTGCTGGTACCCCGAAAACACATTTTTCGGGATTGAGCTTCCATCTATATCGTCTCAGGCTGTTGAAAACCAACTGCAAGTCTTCGATGAAGTTTTCCGAATTCTCTGTTTTGATTACCACATCATCTACGTAGGCCTCCACACGCTTGCCCCAGTGATCGGCTAAGCATGTTTGAATAGCTCTCTGATAAGTCGCTCCAGCGTTTTTGAGGCCGAACGGCATGGAGGTATAACAGAAAGCACCAAACGGAGTGATGAACGATGTTTTTTCCTCATCTTCTTTTGCCAAACTAATCTGATGATACCCGGAATAGCAATCTAAGAAAGACAACACAGAACATCCAGCGGTGGAGTCTACCACCTGATCTATCCTCGGGAGCCCGAAAGGATCCTTCGGACAGTGTTTGTTGAGATCAGTATAATCAACGCACATGCGCCAGTCCACTTTATTCTTTTTGAGTACAAGAACAGGGTTGGCTAACCACTCGGGATGTAACACTTCTCTAATGAATCCAGCCGCGACCAAGCGAGATAACTCGGCGCGGATGGCTTCTCTCTTGTCGGGCGTGAAACGACGTAATTTTTGCCGAATCGGCCTTGCCTGGGGATAAACCTTCAGTTTGTGCTCGGCCAGTTCTCTTGGGACTCCCGGCATATCCGCAGGTTGCCATGCGAATACATCTCGGTTATCTTGCAGAAACCGGACGAGCGTGCTTTCCTATTTGTCATCCAAGCTAGAGCTGATGATGGCCGTCTTGCGCTCATCAGCGAACCCCAGGTTGATTCGCTTGGTTTCCTCAGTCGGCCGCATAGAGGTCGCGGCCTGAGCTTCGTTAGCCAGTACCGCGAGGTCTTCCCCAGGCTTAGAGTTCGCCAGCGTAGAAGGAACCGTCGACGGCTTGGAAGTGAGGGCTGCTTGGATGGCCACCCGGAAGCATTTTGCGGCGCCTTGGAAGTCGGCGCGCACAGTTATGATCCCTTGCGGTCCTGGCATCTTCAGTATCATGTACGTATAATGCGGGATGGCCATGAACTTGGCCAATCCCGGCCTTCCGATGATGGCGTTGTACCCGCAGTCGAAATTCGCCACTTCAAACCTCAGGAACTCGGTTCTGTAGTTCTCCGGAGTTCCAAAGGTGACCGGCATGTAAATGTGGCCCAGCGGGTATTCCCCTTCAGTCGGCACGATGCCGAAGAAAGGGGTGTCTGACTTGTGAAGCTCTTTGAGGTGAGCTCCCAAGCCTTGGAGTGTCCGGGGGAAGGTGACGTTGATGCTGCTCCCCCCGTCCACTAGCACCTTCTTCACCCGGCTCTCTCGGATCACCGGATCGACGAGGAGCGGGTATTTGCCGGGGTGGTCGAAGTTGAGCCATTGATCTTCCCGAGTGAAGGTGATCGGATGTTCTGACCACCGGTATGGGGCGGGAGGACCGGTGGTCGCCACCAGTATCTGGCGGTCGTTGAGCTTTTGCTGTCTCTTGCTCTCCTGCGACCCATGTCCGCCGAAAATGACGTTGACCTCCCTGTCGACGCGTGGGAAAGCTCCTCCTCCTCCCTCCTCCTGCCGATGAGGTCGTTGTGGTTCATCTGGTCCTCCCCTCGGTGGAGGAGGAGGAAGAGGTTGGAAAGGTCGGCCGTGTCCGACGGAATGCTTGAAGTCCCGGCAGTTGCGAAGAGTATGGCGCATGTCCTTGTGGTACGGGCACTGGGCGTCGAGGATGTCGTCCAGTGTGCGTTCGCCCCCGCGAGGTCCACCTCGGGCGCGGGAGGCAGGTGGTCCGGCGGCGTGCACTTCTTCGCGAGGCCTCTTCTCCCAGCGTTTGTCGGGTGGCTGGTTCGCGTCGCGTCGTGGTGCTGCCTGTGCGGTCTTTGCTCCTCCGATGAGGTCCTGGGCTCGCTCGTCGGCGGTGATGTAGAGGTCGGCTTCCCGGAACAGCTCCTCGGAGGTAGTCGGTGCCTTCTGTAGTATGGCTCGGACGAAAGCCGAGTCGTTGGATCCTCTGTAGAAGTCCTCGATCACGGCCGCCTCCGTGACCTCGGGGATACGATTTCTCATGGTTTGAAACCTTTTGAGGTACGACCGGAGAGTCTCGTCCCCCCGGCGCTTGATGGATTTGAGGTCCCATGGTTGCGCCGGTTTGTCGGAGAGGGACTGGAAGTTGGCGGTGAAGCGTCGACTGAAGTCTCCCCAGTCGTCGATGCAGTGTCGGGGTAAGTGTCGTAGCCACTACAGCGCATCTTGCCCAAGGACGATGGGCAAATACGCGGTCATAACGTCCTCGGATGCCCCGGCAGCTCGAGCAGCGGTGGTGTAGACGGTCAGCCAACCCCCTGGATCCTGCTTAGGTTCATATTTGTCAACGTTGGATACCTTGAAGTTGGGAGGCCACTGAATGGCCCTAAGGCGCGGAGTAAGGGCGGACACTCCGCACGTGTCCTCCTGTCGTCGGGGACGATGTCTGTCCCGGGGAGGGGAGTTGTGATTGTAGTTCCTCGACCGTCCCCGGGTGGTACCGCCAGTTGAAGCTGTTGCCGACTCAGTCCTGGTGGCCTGGCTCTGAGTCGAGATGCCATGATCCCTGTCATACTCCTCCCGACGGCGAATCTCATTCTCATGCCGCCGTTCGCGCGAAGCATTGATGGAGCTTCGCGCGTCCCGGTGGCTGTT
This sequence comes from Zea mays, assembly GCF_902167145.1. NCBI lineage: Eukaryota > Viridiplantae > Streptophyta > Magnoliopsida > Poales > Poaceae > Zea > Zea mays. Next base: position 163,371,098 of record NC_050100.1, on the reverse strand, counting down.
GATGGCGTGTCGCAGATCGTTCGGCGGATGAGCAAGCGGTAGAAGATGGTTGGCTGCTTGGGTGAACAAGCGTCGGTAGCCCTCAGCGTCGGGAGTCCGAGGAAGTCCATCTGCTATCCGAGCTAGTACCCCTCCGACTTCGCTTGGCGTGTTCATAGCTCGGGCGAAGTCAGGATTCAGGTTGCGTCCGAAGAGTGGATTCTCCCGGCGTTGCCTTGCATCTTGCTCGGCTTGTTCCTGAGCTCGCCGGCGATCACGTCATCGAGAGTTCCTTCGTTCTCTGAAGACGCGTTCTTCCGGAGTTTCTCCTATCTCTGAGACCTCGTCTCGCGAGACAGGCTGCTCCGGATCTCGCTCTCCGGCTGCGTGATGTCGTCGAACGTTCCTGCGCCGGTTCCTCCGTCGGCGGGATTCTCGTTGAGGTGGTTCTTCTCCGGGTGCGGTTGGTTCGTCGTCGGAGACGGCAGGCGACTCCACTCTCCCGATGAAGAGGACGTCGGGGTAGAATGGCGTTGCTGTCATGGCGGCTTTTTTTCCGTTCTCCTTTGAGGTCGGAGGAACAGGAAGAACGGCTTGCTTCTCCCCAGTCTTCTTCTTCCTCGCAATCCGTGTCCATTCTGTTGTCGGAGAGGTAGACAGTGGAGTCCTCCGGTTCAGCGGGCCCTCGGCTCCTGACCTTCCGGAGGCGATCTTTTTCCGAAGAGCAGGAGGTTGCGCTTTTCCGGCATTTTCGGGGTTTGTTGGAGGAGACTTCTTTTCCGGCGGATCCGCGATACGGTGTAGAATTCCCTCTTCATCCGCTACAGACGAGATCGTCCCGAAGCGGAACACGGATCCGGGACGCATGGTGATCTTGCTGTAGAAGGTGACGGCCATTGAGCTAGCTTGGATCGTCGACACACCCCCTACCTGGCGCGCCAGCTGTCGGTGTTTTGGGTCCGACCGCACACCCGAGATTGCCCCTCAAGGTGTTTTTAGGAGTAGGACGGTGTCAACGACTGTAGCAAAATGGTTCATGCCGATCGCACGAGGGACAGTGGACAAGGTTTACAGGTTCGGGCCGCTTAGAGATGCGTAACACCCTACGTCCTGGTGAGTATGCTTGGTGAATGTGGTTACAAGAGTACTCTCTGGATTGAGAATACAGGGAGTTGATGTGGGTGGCTGAGTGGTTGGGTCGATCGTTCTTAAGGGGTGCCCCCTAGGCCTTATATACTCGACCATGGGGCAGTACACGTGGATAAGATAACAACAAGTAGCTAAAAGATAGTGATCCTCTTGAGATTATCTCTACGTAACCCTCGCCGACTTATCCTCGCATGGCTTCGTTGCGTGGAGGCTCCAGCGCGGGAAAGTCGGATCTCTGTTACGGTCATTCGCTCGACGCTATGGGCCGTCCGGGTTTGCACCAATCCGGCCTTATGTCGTTCTGCTTTGCTGGTTGTTCCTCCCCAGGCCCACGAAAGAATGACCTTACGAGTTATTAGGCCCTTGGGCCTTTCGTGAGGTCTTTTACTCCTTTAGTGGACCTAGGGGATATCTATCCCCCACATAGGCGTATCTCCGCTATAATTCACCGGACTGTCCGGTGCACCAGCGGAGCAACGGCTATCTGCGCGCAACGGACGACTCTGCAAAGTGAATAGTGAAATTCAGATGTCAGAGCAGCGAGTCAGAGGGGCACCGGACTATCCGGTGTGCCACTGGACTGTCCGGTGCCACAAGAGGACAAAGCCTCCAACGGTCGACCAGCTCCAAGACCTAACAGCAGGATGACGTGGCGGCGCACCGGACACTGTCCGGTGGCGCACCGGACTGTCCGGTGCGCCCTTCGCCAGCACACTTCACCAACGGCTAGATTTTGGTTGGTGGCTATAAATACCACCCCAACCGACCACTTCAAGGTGTGGGAGCCCAAGCAACATTCCAAGTCATCTAGTTGACATACTCAAGCCCTCCCAACCACATATATTCATTGATCCATCCTATACACAAGATTTAGACCACTACAACCAACACAAGTGCCACAAGAGAGAAAGCAAGCGAGAGAGAGCTACTCATTTGAGTTTAGCACTAGTGCCTTGTGAGATTCCTTGAGAGATAGTGTGTGCTACATCTTTGTGTTCATTTGCGCGTGGAGTATTGACTCCCATTGAACTTCCTCCAAAGTTTTGGAGGCTTGTAAAAGCTAGCAAGAGACGCCAAAGAGTGTGGTGGTCCTTGCGGGATCGAGAGTGATCCTTGAGAAGAAGAGCTCGCCGATCCTTGGGTGATCGGTGGAGAGAGGGAAAGGGTTGAAAAAGACCCGTCCTTAGTGGACTCCTCAACGGGGACTATGCCTTCGAGGGCCGAACCTCGGTAAAACAAATCACCCGTGTTATTTGTGTTTATTGCTTGTGATTTGTTTGTTTTCACTTGCTCTAAGTTTTCTTGCGCTATTCTTTGCTAATATCATTTGGTGTTGCTTCAAGATAAATTCTCATTTAGTGAAGCAACATTTTGCAAGAAAGAACTTAAGTCATTACTCTTCTCATCTAAGCCTTCTTGCTTTATTCTCATAGACTTATTAGTAGTATTGATTTATCAATTCCGCATTATTTGAAAGCAATACTCTTTACAAGCAAGGACTTAGTTTTTATACTCCGATAATCATATATATTGTTCTAACCACTAATCAAGGGATCTAGTTGGGGGATAAAGTTTTAATTTTCAGGTTTCGCCTATCCACCCCCCCTCTAGGCGACTTTCAGAAGGCCTGGAGGCAGAAAAGCAAAACTTGGGCACAGAATGCAGAGGCATGCGACAGTGCAGTACATATGGGGTTTTCCCGGGCCAGACGCCATTTCTAAAAAGCGCCCAGTCATCACCCAGCCGTTATTTCTAAAGCGCTGGCGTGCCATGTCATCACCCAGCTGCTATTTCTAAAACGCTGGCGTGCCATGTCATCACTCGGTCGTTATTTCCAAAACAACCGACGCGGCCCAATTTAACTCAGCTGTTATTTCTAAAAAACGCTGGCGTTACCAGACTTCACTCGGTCGCTATTTCCAAAGCGACAGACGTGGCTCGTTATTACTCGGCTGTTACTTCTAAAATGCCGACGTCACCAGTAGTCACTCGGCTGTTACCTCTAAAACGCCGACATCGCCAGTAGTCACTCGGCTGTTATTCCTGAAGCGATGACATGGCTTCAAAGGATTCGGCTGTTACTTTTAAAATGCCGACATCACCAGTAACCGCTCGGTCGTTATTTCTAAAACACCGACACGGCCCGCTATCACTCGGCTATCACTTCTAAAAACGCCAACATCGCTGATAATCACTCGGTCGCTACTACTAAAGCGATGACATCGCGAAGAGGGCAGTCTGAAGCGCGACTCAACGATTCTAAGTCGCTACTCAAGCATTACATTTAGAAACAGCATCTGCAGTAAGCATTAACACGATCGACAGCAAGGCAAAATGGTACATACAGGATGGGGCGAAATCATTCTTCATTATAAGGGAAGTACTACCGAACTTACAAATCAACTCATTATGAGTTGATGCCCTCCCCATTACTACACCATATTTCACTACACTATACTACTAGCTACTACTACATTATTTCACTAATACTACTTCTACTACTAATCTATACTAACATTTAAAACCAGTGGCATCTAGCCACTGGCCCTGTTGACGCCCTTGCTGCTGCCCTTGTTGCTGCCCCTGCTACTGCCCTTGCTGTCGTCGCCGCCGTCGCCGCTGCCACCTTTGCCGCCGTCGTCACCGCCCTTGTCGTCACCTCCGCCGCCATCACCATCGCCTTCGTCGTTGTCACTGTCGCCGTCACCGCCATCACCGTCGTCGCCCTCCTCGAACGAGTCCAAGGAGTTCTCCTCGTCCGAGGAGTACTCCGACTCATCCGAGCCCTCGAGCCCGGCGCGCTCGACGGCCCAGATGTAGGTCCACACCTCTGCGGCGATCCCTTGGGAGTCGTCTGAGTCATCAGACGACGCCGGGGGAGAGGCAGGAGCCGGTGAACCCTCGGACTCGGAGGAGAACTCCTCCTCCGAGTACTCCGAGTCGCCGAAGTCCTCCGAGGGAGGAGTCGGCTCACGCTTGCGAAGAACTACCACCCTTCTTGTTCTTGCCCATGGTGGAGTGGAAGGAAAGAGAAGAAGTGAACAACGAGCAGTGGTAAGAGATGTGAAAATGCCGGAGAAGCAAGAACACTATTTATAGAAGAAGAAGGCAACCACTCACCTCCTACCGCGGCCACCGAACAGTCGCAAAAATTCAATATGCAATTCAAACCGTCTGAAGACACGTCAGGCGGCTGATGCCGTTCCACGTAACACGACACCCATTGGGACTTCAGTCAACTGCTTGGGCGATATGATTACACCCGCGGTCACATCAAGTTACTACTCAGAAGCAGTTTGCTAAACGCTCAGTGCACCAAGCCGTCCCTTGCCTACACCCATTGGGGGGATGTCCAGGAATTTTCAATAGATTTTCCCAAGCAGTCACATCCATACAGTATACGCAATGAATACCTCAAGACAAAAGGAGGATATCAACAGATATTAGAGGAAAGCCAAATATAGCCGATGAGGTACAAGTATAATCGACAGAAGCATTGAAACACGAAGTGATATGAAGACTAGCCAAAGGCCATCTATCGAACGTCCAATCAGTCGTAGATCAAATAAATTGCCAGACCTAGCAAGATATGGGCAGATCGTGTACTCGGCTTCAAAGACAAAAATGTATGCTTACCTCTAAAGCATAACAGTGATGACATAATGCTGACCTCTAGGGCATTCGACAAAAGAAAAGGATGATTCCTAAGAAAAAAAGAGACACCATGAGATGAAGACCTTCGAGCGGATTATTTTCAAAAATCCACTCGAAGCTCGGGGGCTACACCCATTGGGTGCACCTTCGATGCACCCAATGAATCATCTACCCCGAGAGGTAGAATGCTGATCTCTAAAGCATACGGCAAAACTAGGGCAAGACTGACCTCTGAAAAAAACACAAGTAGAAGATAAAAGTGATTTCAGAGAAGACTTGAAATGAAGACCTTCGAGTGGATTATCTGCAAAAATCCACTCGAAGCTCGGGGGCTACACCCATTGGGTGCACCTTCGGCGCACCCAATGAACATCAAAGTTCTACAGTGCAAAATGCTGACCTCTGAAGCATGAACCTGAGACAGAACACCAAATTTCGAGGAGTAATAGTGGAAGAAGACAGTAAAAGATCGTTTTTACGTGATCACTCAGAGTTCAGAAGTAGCGACTCGGCAGGCTTATTTTCAAGGCATTTCTTGGTAAAATCAAAGACTGCAAGCTGGACCTAGGATCTTTGGGCCGGTTATTTCAAAATCAACCCAAAGATCGGGGGCTTGTGGGGGACAGATATCCCCCGGGTCCACTAGAAGGATAAAAGACCTCGCGAAAGGCCCGTGGGCCCAATGGTTCGCGAGGTCATCCCTTCGTGGGCCTGGGAGAAACGTCCAATAAGGCGGATTTACACAAGTCTGGATCGACGCAAGCCCAGACGGCCCGATGGATTGGAGCAGTGATCACAACAGTGACCCGACCTTCCCGTACAGGGGCCCCGCACATCGGAGCTGAGCGAGGATGAGTCGACTGAATTATAGGAAGATAGACTCAGTTAGTTCACTATTATTTAGGCACACGTTGTTATTATATCCGCATGTAATGCCCCACGATCGAGTATATAAGGCCTAGGGGCACCCCTTCAAGACGATCGACCTCATTACTTAGCCACCCACACCAGCTCTCTACGTTTCCAATACTAGAGAACCTCTTTGTAACCCACCACATGAAGTGCTCACACCAGGACATAGGGTGTTAAGCGGCCCGAACCTGTACACAACTGTCCACTGTTTCTCGTGCAACTAGCACGAACCATCGAGCTACAGTCGATAACACCATCCTACTCAAAAAAGCACCTTGAGGGGCAACCCCGGGTGCGCGGTCAGACCGAAAACACCGACAGGTCGTATGCGCCGTGAGGAGGCAGAACTGTGCACCACGGTCTACGTTAGGTTCCTATAGAGTAGTAGTGAAAGGAATATTCTCAGTCCTTTACAGTTCTCTCTAAAATATTGCATCCTCTATATCTTCATCGTCTACAGCAATATCCTCTAAATTTTATCCTCTATATCGCATAGTACGTCATCAGGTCTCACCCGCGCGAGCTCTCCACAGAAGATCCTTCGCTTTCAAGTTTTTTTATTCTTTTTATATTGGTCGCCGTACATCAGCACATGCATTCGCTCGCTCGTGGTGCTTGCTTTTTACTGGCCATCGTACGTCAGCATTGTCTCAACCCACGCAAGCTCCGAGAGGATAGCGGATGGATAGGTACACGCTCGATTTGGTGGACGCACGGTCCACGCTAAATTTTAGCGAACGTTTTACAGGGCCTCGATGGACGCGTGCAGGAGGCTTCGGTCCTCTAAATATAGCGGACATGATAGTTTAGAGATCGTTGCTGGAGAGAGACTAAAAGGTGCAGAAACAAACTACGGAATATTTAGGGAAAACTTTCCGGCAGCACTCCGTCTCCTGAGACACGCTTGTAGGTTGTAGCTGGGCCGGCACGCCAGGCGGGAGCAGGGACCAGCTATGCACTACGGGGCGGCGCGAAGCAGCAGAGCATCACGGACACGAACAGAAGTACAGAACCTACCGGGGCGTGACCGATCCCCGACAGTCGGCCGTCCGTCCGTCCGTGGAGGCGTGGACTGGATGGAGAACGGAGAGCCCTCGAGTGTCCCACGAACGGCGCGTGTCTCCTCCCGTCCGCGCACACGGGCGGGCGTGGGCGTGGGCAACGGATCCGATCCGCTGCTGCTGAGTGCTGACACAGGCCGGACCGAACAGCTCTCGAGTGCGGGAATCTGTTACAGTTGGGCCCTCTGCCTATCGAGCAGCGCAGGTGCCTGGGGGCATGTGCGCGCCGAGCTTTCTTTCTCCTCAGCCGTCGCATCCTCGTCCGTCATCCCTTTTTTCTCTTTTCTTTTTTCAAAAACAAAAAAAGCGCTGCCACAATGGCGCAAGCGTGCATCATCAGATTCTACTTTCTCGGGTTCTCCCTCTCAACACTGCTCTGCACGCGTACTCCAGAGGTTGGTGGAGCCCCACAGTAGTCTGTACTGTACGCGTGACTTGAGTTGTTACATACTACAGCACATACTGCATCATACTACAGCACATGCTTGTAGAGTATCAGTAGTCAGTGACGTGATCGTGATGATATGGTTCATTTAGCTGGCACGTTATGGGGGTACGGTATCATGCTCTCAAAGAACGAGAAAGGACCGCTCTATATCGGCGCGCCACTCATCCGCTCTGGGCTGCATTGCCGCCACCTTAGGCCTTGTTCGTTTACATCGGATTATACCTGGAATCGTTCCGACTAATCAAAGTTTATACAAATTAGAGAAGTAATCCAGCTCGGAATCGTTCCGACCCACCAATCCGACACAAACGAACAAGCCCTTAAAAAAAACAAGACAACACAAAATCGAGATACGAAAACCTTCGTCCTAGTCACAATACTCCCTCGACGTATTGTATCTCGACGTATTGTATGAGAACGAGGGTTTAAACATACAATAGGATATAGAAATGTCATATACTTGATCTTAATGAAGTCAATGCGTTAGCAAACCTTCGTTTAAAGGATGATATCCTTTCGGAATGTCAATACAAAGGACGAAGGTTTTTCTGACAGGCTGGCATCTCATACACAAAATAAAATGTAAATACACAAAATATAATGTAAAGAGACGTATGAAACGACACACAATAACTTATCTTTGTTGCCTTGGACATTTTCAATATGTCTATCGTTTACGTTGGATGTATTTACAAGCATGATAGGATGCACGATGGCTACGAAGCTATAGATCTAGCGAAAGATACCTTATGCAGTGTATTGTTCATCTATTTATAGAGAAGACGAACCGACTTTGTACGGATTTACAATAATGCACATCCATTTTTGTATAAGTCATTTATAAATGGTATTAGGGCAGTAATGTACTTCTCTTCATTCTTGATTCCACAAGTTCCAGCCTTCGTCAATCAGCTACCTCTTCCTTTCGACTTGTGCCCGAAGTCACCACCTTCTTTGTTGCTTGCATACGTTGCTTTTTATCGAAGTTCAGCTTCGTCCGTCAGTGAGGACATTCCTGAAACACACTTGTTAACGACGAAGGCGGATGTTAAGCAAGTGATCTTCGGCAAAGCTTTTCGTTGTACCTTTAAGGCGGTCATATGACATAACTAATCAAATGACACTCGGCAATATAGGCACCCAACAATCCTTTTTGCTCGTCACGGAGGAAACACGGTTCGGGGCGTTGTGGATTGGACTTGTTGGGTATGGGTCTTCCACGGTCCTTAGTCTAGCTCGAGCAAGGGCCTCTAAAGGTCCCTCTAGCGTCGTAAATATAGAAGATCAAACGGTATTCTACGTTCTCCAACAACGTGCTCTAAACGGTCCTCTAAATTTAGAGGACACTGCTAGATTCTCTATATATAGAGTTTCTCTAGACGGTCGTCTGTTCATTTGAATACTTTAAATAACTGGTTTAGCAAAATTAAAATATGTATAATACATTTGAGAGAATGACAAATACGTATGTATAAAAAATAAAAAAATATTTCTAATATAAGTATTTGAGTATAGAGAACGTGATTTAGAGAACGTTGTTGGAGATGAAGGAGATATAGATGATGAAATATTTTAGAGGAGACTGTAAATGACGGATATAGATGGTATATATGATGTTGCTGGAGACAGCCTTACAGCTCAAGTACATCTTGTTCTCCTTCTAGCAGCAACTAGGCATGATAATAGCCCCTAAATTTTACGCTATAAATTTTAAGGATCGAATTAAGTTATGATCAAGTCTTATTCTTATTTATTTTTAAACTAACATTATTTAAGAGCTTTAATTATTTTTTTAAAGAGGTATTTGGATAGTAATCTATTACCATCCTAGCAGCGACTAGAGGAACGATTCCGTCCCCAAGGTCACGCGGTAGCTGCTGGGAAGGAGTTGGTGCCGCTGACGTGTAAATCGGGTGACTCGGAACTGCATGGTGGACTGGAATGTGCGGTAGAAAGACGTGTGCTCGAGCTTCTGCTGTGTGCGTGGATTGGGAGCGGCGGCGGCGGCGGCGGCAGAAGAACGACAAGGAAGCAAGCAAGAGCTAGAAAAGACAACAACCTCAGAGGATCTGAAGGAGAGAGAGAGAGAGGCAAGTCGCGAGAGGAGACACAACTGCGTGTGCTTGTGCTCTTCCTGTAGCTAGCGCTGTGTCGTAGGAGTGGATTTGTAAGGAGCTGGACTGCACGAGGCATATTAGCTGCTGATATTGGAGCAACCTTGCAGTGGCTCTGTTCCTTGGACTCGTGAGTAGAACTGCAGGCGCACAAGGCACTGCAGCAGCTGCTATGCTCTACTTCGTTCTTCAGTTGTGGAAGGTAGAAAAGCCAGCTAAGGCTGAAAACGCGCCGATACATATGGATATTAGATTATCTCATATCATACTCAAATGTATTTTAATTGGATTCGAGATCGGATATAAATAGTTAAAACGGGACGGATACAGATACACATGAACTGTATATTTATTCGGGCGGATAAATGACGAATACTGATATTGTTTAGCTAGATATATATGGATAACGGATACTTATTGGTTAATACATACATTGTTTATCATTCACTGTAATTCAGATACCACATAATACTCCAACACATCAATATAGCAACAAGTTTCCATGCTGCCATTTGCGAGTGTGTAACTGCCACGTTGTGAGCTGTGACAGACACACGGTCCACACGCACAGAGTGAGACGGATGACACAGAAAAGTGGGGACAAAACGAAGGAACCACTGAAAAGCAGTGGCGGACCTATAGCGTATGCCGGGTATGCACCGGCATATCCGGTAAAACTAGCGAGTATATGTATACCGAATATATAAAAACGAAAAAGGTAAAAAAGAAAAAATATAGTACACTGAACAGTATGCGCGTCATGACAGGAGGCCCATTAGGCCATTAAGATGCGGCCCGAGCGACAACGTCTGGATGTTTCATTTTTCTGACTCGTAGTGCCCTGGTCCTATAGATGGCCATTTGGCACTAACATGATGGGCCAACCCAGGCACGGCACGAAAAAGCACGGTCCAGGCACGACCCGGTCTAGTTAGTATAGTGTCAGTGCCTGGCACGACACGGCTATAGTGTCGTGTCTGGGCCACTATCTCAACCCGTAGTGCTGGCACGGGCACGACACAGTTACATATTTTATTTTAAAAATAATAGTTTACATATATTAAATATAAAAATTCAACATATAACACAATAAAACTGCAACTGCACTGGTTAGATGGATACGTATAAGCCTCTTATACACTAGGTTGTGAGTTTGAGCTCCCACAACTACATATTTTTTGCTAAATTCTACAATATACTCAGATGAGCCATAGTGCCACCGGGCCGGCCCGGCACGACTAACAGGCTCACGGGCCGTGCCTGGACCGCGGCAGCGGCACGTCGGCCCATCTGGGCACGGCACGCTTCGTAGCCGGGCCTGGCGGGCCGTGCCAGCGACGGGTCGTGCCGGCCCGTTTGGCCATCTATACCTGGCCCTAGTGTCCTGTAGGCTGCAGTCCACCACCGTTTCAATTTTCTAGTGGCCTGGACGTTTCATTTTTCTAATCTAATCTTGATCGGAGAGAACAGAGCGCTAGCCATAGTGTTGTGCCGCAGTTTGCCGCCGCCCTGCTCTAAATCGGAGGATCGCTTCTCATGTCTCATCTGCGGTATATTATATTAGATTATCAGATATAATCAAGTTCTCTCGGAGGTTTGTCATCTAGATCTATTGTCGTACTATATATGGTTTTATCAAATTATATATAATAATTTTTTTGCATCGCATACTCTATGGTCAAATCCTAGGTCCGCCACTGAAAAGTACTGTACCAGCCATTTACTTCTACAGGAACCAACATGCAAGCGCATTCTCGTATCCGTTTTTTTTTCCTCTTGGCGTCTTCTTATCTTCTCGCCGTGCGGCGCGACGGGTTGTTGCCCTAGCCTCGTTACTCGTTAGCGGCTTAGCGCCCAGCCCAGCCAAGTGCGCCTGGTGCTGGAGATCAGGCTGGTTGCTCGGCCACGGCCCACGGGCCACGACCAGTCGGCCTGGAGCCTTGTAAACGCTGGGGGCTGGGCCAGGGAAAAGGTTCCGGGTACCCAGTAGCCGGGTACCCATATCCGCCCGCCAGGTCTGGTATTCACCGTGTATTGGATGTCTCGTATCTGTACCGTATTCGATGAATTTTTATCTGGGTATTGGATGTCCCTCGTGGGAAGAAAATATACAACAAGTGCTTGGAAAAATGGTAGATCTACTCGCTGCGAAAAAGAGAAGGCTCCAAGTTCTAGCAAAACTATGTACAGTTTATATGGTCACCAAAAATATTATTTTATACTGTAGATTGTACTGTTCGTTGAGTGAAGTTCGAATATGTGTGTGAGTATGTCTAAGCTACTAAAGATAATATAAGGATGTGCGATTCACGTGAAAGATAAAATTGATGCAAAACGATATCAAGCTAGAGGCCACCAAAAATTATTTGGCTAGAGCACTACGTCTCTTGAAAGTGAAAATGCTTGAAGGTCTTTTAACTTGTTTAATTATCACTCATATAATTTTTTTGTTTCAATAAAATATCATGTTTTATTTTAAATAAAATTTTATAAAAAAGTTGATGTAGCGCTGATCTAAGCTGACAAAAGTTGAGATAGAGATGCTGTAGTTTAAAATATGGAGTGGAGTAGAGAGGTCGTTGGAGATCGCCTTAAGATGATTAAAATAGAGCATGCATTCTATGTGTATATGGACTAAGGTCATGTCCAACGATACCCCCACCCCTCCCCGCGTATATGGACTAAGGTCATGTCCAACAATACCCCCACCCCTACCCACCGAGAGGAAAACAATTTATTTTTTTTTTTGATATTTTGAAAACCAATTTTGATTTTTTCAGTTAGATTCATTGGTAACGGTTCGGAAACAAAATCAGGTTTTTGAATTTTCTACCGGAATCAAAATCAACGTGTTATTTTACCGTCCGTTTTCTTTGGTTATTGATTTCTCTCGTGTTTTTCCAGAATTGTGTCTCGGAATTTTTCAGAATTTCCCAACATACCAACAACTCGATCACAACCCATAAAGAGTCTAGCTAGGTATTTCTCCTCCTATAGGTGATTTGACGTACCGCTTGTACATCTCTACACGAGGGTTACTTCTTTTGTATTTTTTTGAACTCATTGAGAATTTTTTAGGGTAAATGGTGTTGTAAGTATATTGGGATTGATGATTTGGTCTCTCGAACAAATCTATCCTTTTCTATACAAATGGTATGTATTAGTAATATATAATTCTTGGGAGTCGAGAGCCAACCTTTTCCACACACTATATTCTAGGATTTCATTGCGAGACTGATAAAGATAACTCTTTATGTCAGAAAAAAACTCGAGTAAGCATGCCATGTCAGCTAGAACGAGTGGATATTATTTTTACTTGATTTTTTTTTCTTTTTTTAGATGAGCATATGAACACTTAGATGGACACTGTTGCATGTTAAACCCATAAATCTTGCATGTATGAACCCTATGTATGAAATTACAGATTTTTGTGTCTCGGAATTGTGAACCCTATTATATTGTGAATTTGTGAACTTTGAACTTTGAGTCTGTAAATTTGTGATCTTTATGAACTTGTTATATTATGAAATTGTAATCTTTGTGAACTTTTATATTATGAGTTTGTGATATTTATGAACTTGGTATATTGTGAACTTGTGGTCTTTGTGATATTTGTCAACTTTGTTATATTGTGAACTTGTTATACTGAGATATTTTTATATTGATATGTTTATCAATCATATTTTAGACTTTGATTATTACCAGTGTATTTTTCATGTCGAACTTTCGTTTTCGATGTTTCTAAAATACCGATATCATTTTAGTTTTCGGAGTTATTGTTTTTAATTTCGTTTCGATAAAAAAAATATAAAAATGGTAACGGTTTTAGCGTTTACCGATGGTTTTCATCCCCACCCACCCCAAACACAGTGTACTATAGGGGACAACCGCTCCAACGTTTCCTCCCATAGTGTCTCATATATGGGGTGAGAGAAAGCTACTCCATATATGGAGTGAGTTTCAATCTCCCCATATTCTCCAATTACTCTATTTATTTGCAATATTAATCTTATTTACGTTTTGTCACCTGATAATAATGTGCATTATCATAGTACAAATAGTCTTGGATTTTTTAAACTTCAAAAAATAATGAAAAATGCTAAATAATTTAATTATAATATATAGAGGGAGCTGTATATGGAGAATGGTTAGAGACATCATGCATATGGAGATAATATTTTTTAGAGACATATAGTAAAGTATACTTGTATATGGAGATAATATTTTTAGAGACATATAGTAAAGTATAATATAAAGTATAGATTGAGTGAGAAATGTGGGATGAATGATTAGAGCTGGCCTAAGATGTGAAAGTCAGCTTTTAAACATCGGAGTGGCTGAGTGGGAGAGGTCTGGTTTAAACACCGACCGTTGAAAGCAACGCCGATTCAATTTTCACTTGGCCTCCTCATCTTTTCCTCCTTTTCGGCCGGCGTCATCGCCGAACGCGGATACACCGATACACATACCCCGGCTAGCTGTCTGGACTCTGGAGTGTCCTCCGGGCTAAGCAAACCCATAGCCCGATCAGATCGATGGCACCGGCGCCCCGCGCTTCCAGCTTCTTCTCGGTGCTCCTCGTCCTCCTCTTTGCGCTGTCGGTGGGGTGCGCGTCCGCCACCGGCGTCTTCCAGGTGCGCCGCAAGTTCCCGCGCCACGGAGGACGGGGTGTGGCGGAGCACCTCGCGGCGCTGCGGAGGCATGACGCCAACCGCCACGGCCGGCTCCTTGGCGCCGTCGACTTGGCCCTCGGCGGCGTCGGGCTCCCCACAGATACCGGGTAGGTGACCTATCAGCCTCGCCGGCGCGCGCTGTTTTTCTGGCTGCAGCTTCCCCATAGGTCAGTAGTATGCTTTTCTTGGCGTGTCTGACTGGGGGTCTTCGCAGCACAGCCTGTACTACACCCGGATCGAGATCGGCTCGCCGCCCAAGGGCTACTACGTGCAGGTGGACACCGGCAGCGATATCCTCTGGGTCAACTGCATCCGCTGCGATGGCTGCCCCACCAGAAGCGGACTTGGGGTACTGCTCCATCTGACCATCTCCATGGCCAGGCCACACCAGGCCATGCGCGATGCTCCCATGCCATGCTTGTCCCTATGGTCCTTGCCTGCTTGGTGTGATGATTTTTGTCGTGAAGAATCGTCCTTCCCTGCGCGTTGGTTTGGTTGCAGATAGAGCTGACGCAGTACGATCCGGCTGGGAGCGGGACCACGGTGGGGTGCGAGCAGGAGTTCTGCGTTGCCAACAGCGCGGGCGGCGTGCCCCCCACGTGCCCCTCGACGTCGTCGCCGTGCCAGTTCAGGATCACCTACGGAGATGGGAGCACAACCACCGGCTTCTACGTCACAGACTTCGTGCAGTACAACCAGGTGTCCGGCAACGGCCAGACCACCACGTCCAATGCCAGCATCACCTTTGGGTGAGCCTTTTGGAACAAGTGCCTGCACCTGGCCAGGGGACCACTCGTTTGTACTCGTCCGTTAATTCTGCCTCTCTTCTCGTTATGCTTCTGCAGGTGTGGTGCTCAGCTTGGTGGGGATTTGGGATCCTCGAACCAGGCCCTTGATGGGATTCTTGGGTTCGGCCAGTCGGATTCGTCGATGCTATCGCAGTTGGCTGCTGCTCGTAGAGTGAGGAAGATTTTTGCTCACTGCTTGGACACTGTGCGTGGTGGTGGCATCTTCGCTATCGGGAATGTGGTACAGCCCAAAGTAAAGACGACGCCGTTGGTGCCCAACGTGTATGTGGTCTCTGTTCTGTTTTCCCCCGTTTACATCATCGTCATATCTATTTTCTTCGTCTCATGTCTACTTTGTGCGAATGTTCCTTCAGCTGCTCTCTTGGCAGTCTTTGTTGGCGGCTAGTTAGTTTCTTTGATAAATTCAGGGGTCTTCCTTGCCATGGCTTATCAGCTGCGGCTCTGCTGTGACTGTGACCTGCTGTTTATACTTTTCTCTATACATGGAAGAGCGGATTCCATCGATTTATTTGTATGATGATGAGGGTCAAAGTGTGGAGTGTGGAATGACATTTCTTTGTTTGAAAAAAGCAAAAAATGTCAAGCCTTCAATATTAGCTAGTGGAGTAGGCTCTCTATTAATATATCTGATAGTTAAGAGAGTTGACCGATCCAGCACCCAAAGCTTTGACAGTATTTCCTAGACATAAAAGCTTTGCATGTTTCCTAGTCATGGTTCATTGAAATTTGATCCAAAATATATTTCCTTAAAAATTTGAAAGAAATCTACTGAATATAGAAGCTTTGACCAGTATGTCATAGACATAAAAGTTGACTCTTTTCTTGGCATGATTCATTAAAGTTTGATCTTGATGCATGAATTGTTTGTCATAAGTTGGTTTA
The DNA here is from genome assembly GCF_902167145.1 of Zea mays. Classification (NCBI taxonomy): domain Eukaryota; kingdom Viridiplantae; phylum Streptophyta; class Magnoliopsida; order Poales; family Poaceae; genus Zea; species Zea mays. The sequence goes on along the minus strand of NC_050100.1, from coordinate 163,355,417 downwards.
TGCTCATTAGTCATTACTTTCATCTGTTTAATGTAATATTCCCGAGTTCCAGGTCCTTGTCTTTATAGCTTTAAATGTCAATGCCTTGGTTTACTCTTCATGTGCGCCCCCATGTACAACCCTGAGCCCTTTGAATGGTTTACTATGTATAAGAGACAACTAAGAAACTTCACAATACAATCCTGAGCTCCCTAGAGCATAAATGTAGTGAAGAGCCTAAAAACAATATGTATAGAGAGTCGTATAGAGACGCGTTCTTCGCGAAAAGCCGGTCTCTTGTACTTTTTTCAGTTAACCCTCTAAAGACCCCTCAAAAGATCATATATTAAATAGGGTTGTACATGTCCATAGATTGATCTATGTAAATAGTAAATCCAATATTCTCTTCAATTACTTCTCCGCATGTATCGGTAACTGGTTTATAGTAGGACAAACAGTGTCTTACTACCGATATACACGGGTTGATATTTCCTATCTTATGAATGATGTTCACTGTGTAATTTCTGGAACCTTATTAAAATTTACACAGGACACACTACAATGTCAATCTGCAAGGAATTTCTGTTGGTGGTGCTACACTTCAGCTTCCAACAAGTACTTTTGATTCTGGTGACAGTAAAGGCACTATCATTGACAGTGGGACAACACTGGCATATCTTCCGAGGGAAGTTTATAGGACTTTGTTGGCTGCGGTATGAGATTTTCTGTATGAAACAATCTTTGTAGTGAAGAACAATTTGTACCTGCCATATAATGTTTTCTTGACCAATTTTAGGTCTTTGATAAGTACCAAGATTTGCCCTTACATAATTATCAAGACTTCGTGTGTTTTCAATTTTCTGGAAGGTACATTTGATGGTGGCCCTTATACTCATGTTTTTGGTATATGGACACATTATATTGCTTCATGCATTTTTACATTTATAATCAGGGATCATCTCATGCATGGACTTCTTTGTTTGACAAATTATTGTTTGTGTATATTTCTAACTCCATCCCATTCTTTTTGCAGTATAGATGATGGATTTCCCGTAATCACCTTTAGTTTTGAGGGAGACCTTACACTGAATGTTTACCCAGATGATTACCTTTTCCAGAACAGGGTAGGATAACATATCTTCTCCCTGCTTTTTCTGAGTAATATAAGCAACAATAGTGTGTCAAGCCAAATGTTTAAGTGGCAATAATCTGTTTTTCTATGTTTTGTTTACCAAAAGCTTAATGGTTTCCATCATAGAAAGACAGAATAAATAAATATAGTTGTTTATTAAATTTTTTCAAATACTACAAGGAGCAGAAAAGGTAATTGAAAATTTTGATGGAAGAGTATGTGCACTACAGACAAAATTGCCCATGCTTCGTCCAAATTTAGATTGGGGGTGACTTGAAATCATCTTGTACCCTAAAAGCCTGGTTTTTGGATTTCTATCTATATCTGATCTTTATCTTTGTCATCTAATCTGTAGTAGGTTTGGTATTGACTTGTTCTGGCCCTGCTCATCCTTACGAATCAAATTTTGCCAAAGCTATATTTTTTAAGTAATTATTATCTTAAATGTGGACAACCATTTGTTCAGTCATCCTGTGAGACAGGTTACCATTATTATGAAGGTTTATGTTTAATACTCTAAATGTATTATTTTTGTTTTCAAGAATGATTTATACTGTATGGGATTCCTGGATGGTGGTGTACAGACTAAAGATGGGAAAGATATGCTCCTCTTAGGAGGTATGATCAAGCAGTTCTATTATTGATATACTTGTTTCTTCTATATGTTGCTTGACTTGCTTCTAAAGTTCACGAGCTCTGTCGCAGACCTGGTCCTCTCAAACAAACTAGTAGTTTATGACTTGGAAAAAGAAGTTATTGGATGGACAGACTACAACTGTAAGTTTCAAATTCATCATAGCTGTCCTTTGCCCTGCAGGAATCTGAGCCTACAGTATAGCCTAACCTTGTTTGTGTAGTTCGTGTAGTTCACAGTGGGAGACGCATGTGCCATCTTGATGAGTTAAATGCCGAACTTGTTTCTTTGTGTTTCAGGCTCCTCGAGCATTAAAATTGAGGATGACAAGACTGGCTCAGTGTACACTGTCGACGCACAAAACATCTCCGCTGGGTGGAGATTTCAATGGCACAACTCCTTAATTCTGTTGATATTAATAAGGACAATCTGGAGCTGTTTGGTTATAGCCTAACGCTGGATCTAGGACTAAAGCCCCGTTTGTTTCCTTCCAAGATTATATAATCCAGCTCGTGGATTATATAAGCACCTATTGACCTGCTTATAGATTATCATAATCTAGATATCCGGATTATATAATTCACCTAATAATCTATATTGTTTGTTTAACTCTCAATTTATTTAAGCTAGATTATATAATATAGATGGTAAACAAACAAGGCCTAAAACATATTTTCTGTAACAAAAAATAGTTGAGTTCAGAAGTTCAACAAAGAGTACAGAATATTATATAGATTGTCCCTTGTGTTTTAGACGTAAACTGTAGCAACATATCAAGCTACTAAAATGACTTTAGTTGATGTCAGGCTGTTTTGCACCTTCTGCGTTTCTATCAGATATATCATCAGGTGTACGTGTTACTGTGCAATGTACCGTCTGTTCAGGAAGGATTTGTGTAAATGTAGTAATTCAATCGTAGAAACTCAGCACTGTCTTCGTTGAACTTTTTTTTCTAAAAAAAACTCAACTGTGTTTCCTTTAAATTCTTTCTGAAACAAAAATAAGAAATTAACTTTAAAATAATGTTTCAATGGGTCGTTTTACCTTTTTTTCAGCTTCTTACCCACTGTTGTTGACCGTCAAACGTTGAAAAGCCGTAGTGCTAACGCACGCCCTGTAGTTTTGAAGCAGGCTTCGATAGCTGTGAGCTGCGCGTCGAAAAGCGAAGCGAGCCGCGCTAGCGCGCTACTCTTCCGGTCTTCCTTTATGGGCGAGACTTTATTCAAATCTACTGATCTAAAAACTTCGCGAGCGAACTAAGCGAGCCATGAGGCGCCTATCGGCAAGGCTTGAAAAGCCTTAAGTTTAGGCTCCCTTCACTGAACTGATTCACATATTGGAATTTTGTCCACTTATGTGTAGCCCAGTTCAAATAAAGAGATTGTATGGGCTTTAGTATCATATTTCACGTTTTTTCATGTGATTATCACGTGACTTGTGATTTGCGACCACGCACAATTGCGTCATGTTCTAAAAAGTAGATTATTTTTTGACTTTTGTTTATTTGGTTATTAAACACCACACATAGACCGTCACGTCAACCTAGAGTAATGGACGCACATGTTATGTGCGAGATCTTCGAGCGGTTGCACATAGAGAGGTTACAGGGGGCGGTTCCTGAAATTTAGTACATCGAATCGTTATTGAAAGTCGCCTAGAGGGGGGTGAATAGGGCGAAACTGAAATTCTAAAAAATAATCACAACTACAAGTCGGGTTAGCGTTAGAAATATAATCGAGTCCGCGAGAGAGAGGGTGCAAAACAAATCGCAAGCGAATAAGGAGTGAGACACGAGGATTTGTTTTACCGAGGTTCGATTTTCGCAAACCTACTCCCCGTTGAGGTGGTCACAAAGACCGGGTCTCTTTCAACCCTTTCCCTCTCTCAAACGGTCCCTCGGACCGAGTGAGCTTTTCTTCTCAATCACTTGGAACACAAAGTTCCCACAAGGATCACCACAAGATTGGTGTCTCTTGCCTCAATTACAAGTGAGTTTGATCGCAATAAAGAATCAGAGAAAGAAGAAAGCAATCCAAGCGCAAGAGCTCGAAAGAACACAAGCAAATCTCTCTCACTAATCACTAGGGCGTTGTGTGGAATTTGGAGAGGATTTGATCACTTGGGTGTGTCTAGAATTGAATGCTAGAGCTCTTGTAAGTAGTTGAAGTGGGAAAACTTGGATGACTTGAATGTGGGGTGGTTGGGGGTATTTATAGCCCCAACCACCAAACTAGCCGTTTGGTGGTGGCTGACTGTCGTATGGTGCACCGGACAGTCCGGTGCGCCAGCCACGTCACCAGGCCGTTGGGATTCGACCGTTGGAGCTTCTGACTTCTGGCCCGCCTGGCTGTCCGGTGTACACCGGACAAGTACTGTAGATTGTCCAGTGCACCGTCGCGCGCGTGCCTGACTTCTGCGCGCTTCTGGTGCGCATTAAATGCGCCTGCAGGTGACCGTTGGCGCGAAGTAGCCGTTGCTCTGCTGGCTCACCAGACAGTCCGGTGTATACCGGACATGTCGGTGAATTATAGCGGAGCAAATTCCCGAGGCTGGCAAGTTCCAGAGCCGCTCTTCCCTGGGTCACCGGACACTGTCCGGTGTACACCGGACAGTCCGGTGAATTATAGCGGAGCACCTCTGGATTTTCCCGAAGGTGAAGAGTTCAGCGTGAAGTCCCCTGGTGCACCGGACACTGTCCGGTGGAACACCGGACAGTCCGGTGCGCCAGACCAGAGGTCCCTTCGGTTATCCCTTGCTCTCTTTGTTGAACCCCATACTTGGTCTTTTTATTGGCTAAGAGTGAACCTTTGGCACCTGTATAACTTGTATACTAGAGCAAACTAGTTAGTCCAATTATTTGTGTTGGGCAATTCAACCACCAAAATCAATTAGGAAAATAGGTGTAAGCCTAATTCCCTTTCAATCTCCCCCTTTTTGGTGATTGATGCCAACACAAACCAAAGCAAATATAGAAGTGCATAATTGAACTAGCTTGCACAAAGTAAGTGCAAAGGTTGCTTGGAATTGAGCCAATATAAATACTTATAAGATATGCATGGATTGTTTCTTCAATTTTTAACATTTTGGACCACGCTTGCACCACATGTTTTGTTTTTGCAAATTCTTTTGTAAATTCTTTTCAAAGTCCTTTTGCAAATAGTCAAAGGTAAATGAATAAGATTTTGCGAAGCATTTTCAAGATTTGAAATTTTCTCCCCCTGTTTTAAAATGCTTTTCCTTTGACTAAACAAAACTCCCCCTAAATAAAATTCTCCTCTTAGTGTTCAAGAGGGTTTTGATATATCAATTTTGAAATGCTACGTTCTCCCCCTTTTGAACACAATAAGATACCAATTTTAAACTTATCAATTGAGAATCATACCATTTAAAAAAACTCTTTTTAAAATTAGGTGGTGGTGCGGTCCTTTTGGTTTTGGGCTAATACTTTCTCCCCCTTTGGCATGAATCGCCAAAAACGGAGTCATTAGAGCCCTTAGAAATACTCTCTCCCCCTTTGGTCATAAATAAATGAGTGAAGATTATACCAAAGACGGAGTCCTTTGCTCCCCCAAAGATGGAGAGTTGCTCGGAGTGATGGCGAAGGATGAGTGACGGAGTGGAAGCCTTTGTCTTCGCCGAAGACTCCGATTCCCTTTCAATACACCTATGACTTGGTTTGAAATAGACTTGGAAACACATTAGTCATAGTATATGAAAGAGACATGATCAAAGGTATATGAATGAGCTATGTGTGCTGTAACGCCCCGAATTTTGCAGTTGAATTTTTTTTTCTTTTCTTTACTCGCCAAATTCGGGCGTTACCTTTTCTTTTTCTTTTTCCCTTCGCTAAACCTTGACCTTTTCCAAAGTTTTAGCGGGATTCGGTTTGGAATTCCCGTGTAATGAAAAACCCTAAATACTTTATGTTGTTTGATGCACCATGCCGAACCTTGCATTTCTTTTGATTGCTTTGAAAGCGCAAATGCATTCATGTAGAAAGATCGGATTTCGAAAATGAGGAGAAGATCTTTTCTTTCTTTTTTTTCTCTCTCTTTCTCTCTCCTCTTTTTCTCTCTCTCCCGCGCCATGGGCCGACCTCGGCCGGCCCAGCCGCCCCTGGCGCCCCCTCTTGGGCCCAAAAAGGCCCAACCGCCCCCCCACCTCCCCTTTTTCCCTAAACCCTCTCCCTCTCCCTCTCATTTTCTCTCATTTTCTCTCCCCCACCCTAAGCCGCCGCCGCCCCTACCCGCCCCTGCCCTAAGCCGCCGCCGCCCCCTGCCGGCCGCCCCTCGCCGTCGCTCCCCAACGCCGGTGAGTCCCCCCTCCTCCCTCTCTCCCTCCTCCCTCCCTCTCCCCTCTCCCCTCCTCTCTCCTCGGCCACCGCCCCAGCCGCACCCCCTGGTCGCCTGGCCCTTGGCCGCCTGGCCGCCCTGGCCGCGCGCCGCCCGGCCGCCTGGCTCGGCCGCCCGCTTGGCCGCCTGGCCGCGTGCCCGCCTGGCCCCGGACGTGCTTGGCCCTGGCCGCGCCCTGGCCACGCCCCCCTGGCCGCTCGGCCGGCTCAGCCGCTCCGGCTCGGCCGCCCCTGCGCGCCCTGCCCCCGGCCGGTTCAACCGCCCCCCCTCTGTTTTTTTATTTTTTTATTATTATTTTATTTTATTTACTTTCTGTGCTCATAGCTATTTTATTCTAGGTAGGCTAATCATTGTTAATGTTATTGAAATATGAAGCTTAATTTAAAATTCCGTTATGCTAATTGATTCATGTAGTTAATTGTTTATCTCGTGCGATGTTGATCAACTTAAAATGATTAGGTTCCCACTAGTGCATATAACAGAATTCTTTTGTTAAGAACCAATTGTAATTGATCGTTAGTGCATAAGATTTAACCCCCTGCGAGACCCTTTCCCGTTTCTTTCTAACCATAACAAATGCAATGTCAAATGTCATACTTGATGCATATTCGCTTTATTTGTTCCCTTGTATGGTGTACTGTTCTTTTGTATTAAATATGTGGATGGATGTATGTATGTTTGCGCTCGCATAGAGAACGACCCGGTCGAAGAACCCGAGGAATTCGCAGGAGAAGCCCCTGAGCAGCAGTCGGTTGGTGGAGGCAAGTGTCCTTTGACCTATCTCTGTCCTATTCATTATTTAATTCACCTCCCGCTTTACACATTTATGCCTAAGGATTGACTAGCTTTTGTTATCCATGTCCTTGTTTACCTATCTGGGTTGGATTATTACTGTTTAGCTTTATGCTATTGCCCAAACTCTAATCAATGAACATGATGTGGTTATCTATGATACGCTGTTTTCCCGTTCCTATTTATGATTATACTTGTGGTCTTCAAGGGGGCTCGAGCGGTTTCTCGAGTGCCTCTCCGTAAGGACCTGTTCTATGGATGACCGCCCGGGAAAACAGTGCAACCATGAGGGTGGAATGGGGTGCCCTTAGCTGAATAATTAGAGGATCCGGGGTGTAGTTCACTTAGCCGTCGTGCCGTCAATGGGGCTCAGTGTATGCGGCTCGCTCTGCCAAGTTTGGGTTCGCCCCTTGGGGAGGAGTGCGGTGCATTTAGGAAACCTAACGGGTGGCTACAGCCCCGGGGAATCTTTGTAAAGGCTTCGTAGTGAATCCCTGGCCATTCACCTCGGGAGTGAATAAGGGTCTTGCAAGCCCGGGCCAGAGAGGGAATCGCGGCTTGTGGGTAAAGTGCACAACCTCTGCAGAGTGTTATGAAACTGATATATCAGCCGTGCTCGCGGTTATGAGCGGCCAAGGGAGCTCCAGTGATTAGTGGTACTTGATCAGAGATACTTTGGTTCAGGTGGTTATGAGATTGATGGTTCTGATTATGGTGCTGGTAAGTGGTACTCTTTCCGTTTGGAAAGGAGTACGTTTGGGTTAATAACTTGGGTTAATGCTAAAACTTGGCTTTCTACTAGTAAGTAATAATCTGACCAACTAAAAGCAACTGCTTGACTTATCCCCACATAAAGCTAGTCCACTACAGCCAAACAGGATACTTGCTGAGTATGTTGATGTGTACTCACCCTTGCTCTACACACCAAACCCCCCCCCCAGGTTGTCAGCATTGCAACCACTGCTCAGGCGAAGATGAAGCTGTGGAAGGAGACTTCCAGGAGTTCCAAGACTACGACGAGTTCTAGGTGTGGGTTAGCGGCAACCCCCAGTCGGCTGCCTGTGAAGGCCGCGTTATCTACGTTTCTTTTCCGCACTTTGATTTATTGTAAGAACTATATGGACGTCTCAGACGTATGATGTAATCGACTATTTCCCTTATTAATACTATTTTGAGCACTGTGTGATGATGTCCATATTATGTAACTGCTGTGTACGTGAATAACTGATCCTGGCACGTACATGGTTCGCATTCGGTTTGCCTTCTGAAACCGGGTGTGACATAAGTGGTATCAAAGCCGTGCTGACTGTAGGACCGCTAACCTAGAGTAGAATGGCCGTTCTAAGGACTATAGACCTCTGTCTCTGCCTTGACTTTGATATCCCTTCAAAAGTTGGTCCTACCGACCAAACCTATGTTCTACTATATATTATACCTTGCTAAAAAAATTGTGTTTCATTCTGATCCTTCATTTACTTATTACTTGCTGGTCATATTAATTCTGTTCTCACCCTTTTGCTTGCGATGTCTTTTGTAGATGGCTCGACTTAGACACACTGCACGAAAGTCAGTCATCCCCTTCTTACCCTCCCGCCTTGCTGAGCGTCCGCTTCGCCGTCCCGTGGCCGGACAGTCCAGCCACTTGGAGAGACTACATCACCGCCTGCGTGAGGAGCAGGAGCGTCGACGACAGGAGCAGCAGAGCTCTTCCTTCTCGCTCCACCAGGAGATAGAGTCTGTGAGGAGTGAAAGTCGCCTAGAGGGGGGGTGAATAGGGCGAAACTGAAATTTACAAATATAAACACAACTACAAGCGGGGTTAGCGTTAGTAATAAAGAAATGAGTCTGCGAGAGAGGGCGCAAAACAAATCCCAAGCAAATGAACAAGTGAGACACGGAGATTTGTTTTACCGAGGTTCGGTTCTTGCAAACCTACTCCCCGTTGAGGAGGCCACAAAGGCCGGGTCTCTTTCAACCCTTCCCTCTCTCAAACGATCCACGGATCGAGTGAGCTTTCTTTTCTCAACCACTTGGAACACAAAGTTCCCTGCAAGGGCCACCACACAATTGGTGCCTCTTGCTTCGATTACAAGTGTTTGATCACAATGAAAGAGTTCAAGAAGAAAGAAAGCAATCCAAGCGCAAGAGCTCGAAAGAACACAAGCAAATCACTCTCTCTAGTCACTATGGAGTTGTGTGGGAATTGGAGAGGATTTGATCTATTTGGTGTGTCTAGTATTGAATGCTAGAGCTCTTGTAGTAGATGGGAAGTGGAAAACTTGGATGCAATGAATGGTGGGGTGGTTGGGGTATTTATAGCCCCAACCACCAAACATGACCGTTGGCTGGGCTGTCTGTTCGATGGCGCACCGGACAGTCCGGTGCACACCGGACAGTCCGGTGCCCCCTGCCACGTCACACTGCCGTTGGATTCTAGCCGTTGGAGCTTCTGACTTGTGGGCCCGCCAGGATGTCCGGTGCACACCGGACATGAACTGTTCATTGTCCGGTGCACCAGAATGGGCGCGCCTGACGACTGCGCGCCACTGGCGCGCATTGAATGTGCCTGCAGGTAGCCGTTGGCGCGTAAGTAGCCGTTGCTCCGTGGTTCACCGGACAGTCCGGTGCACACCGGACAGTCTGGTGAATTATAGCGGAGCGGCTTCAATTAAACTCCCGAGGCTGGCGAGTTCCGGAGGCCGCGCTTCCTTGGCGCACCGGACATGTCCGGTGTACACCGGACAGTCCGGTGAATTATAGCGCGCCGGCTTCCGAGAATTCCCGAGGGCGAAGAGTTGGAGTTGGAGTCCTCTGGGCGCACCGGACACTGTCCGGTGCACACCGGACAGTCCGGTGCCTTCAGCCAGAGGTGCCTTCGGTTGCCTCGTTGCTCCTTTGTTGAATCCAAAACTTGGTCTTTATATTGGCTAAGTGTGAACCTTTTACACCTGTATAATCTATACACTTGGGCAAACTAGTTAGTCCAAAGATTTGTGTTGGGCAATTCAACCACCAAAATTATTTAGGAACTAGGTATAAGCCTTAATTCCCTTTCAATCTCCCCCTTTTTGGTGATTGATGCCAACACAAACCAAAGCAAATATAAAAGTGCATAATTGAACTAGTTTGCATGATATAAGAGTAAAGGTTGCTTAGAATTTAGCCAATATTATTACTTACAAGATATGCATGGATTGTTTCTTATTTATAACATTTTGGACCACGTTTGCACCACATGTTTTGTTTTTGCAAACTCTTTTGTAAATCATTTTCAAAGTTCTTTTGCAAATAGTCAAAGGTAAATGAGTGAGGTTTTTGCAAAGCATTTTCAAGATTTGAAATTTTCTCCCCCTGTTTCAAATGCTTTTCTTTTGACTAAACAAAACTCCCCCTAAAGGAGATCCTCCTCTTAGTGTTCAAGAGGGTTTTGATATATCATTTTGAAATACTACTTTCTCCCCTTTTTGAACACAATAGGAAAATCAATTGATAAATATTCAACACTAAGTTTTTGAAATCGGTGGTGGTGCGGTCCTTTTGCTTTGGGCTCCTTTCTCCCCCTTTTTGGCATGAATCGCCAAAAACGGAATCATTAGAGCCCTCGAAGTGCTTTCTTCTCCTTTGGTAATGAATAAATGAGTTAAGATTATACCAAAGACGAAGTCCTTTTGCTTGGTGCTCATGTTTTCTCCCCCTAGAACGGAGAGTTGCTTGGAGCGACGGCGAAGGATGAGTTACGTAGTGGAAGCCTTTGTCTTCGCCGAAGACTCCAATTCCCTTTCAATATACCTATGACTTGGTTTGAAATAGACTTGAAAACACATTAGTCATAGCATATAACAGAGATATGATCAAAGGTATATAAAAGAGCAATGTGTGCAATTTTAACAAAAGAAGTTCCTAGAGTCAAGAATATTGAGCTCATGCCTAAGTTTGTTAAAAGATTGTTCATCAAGAGGCTTGGTAAAGATATCGGCTAATTGATCTTTAGTGTTAATGTATGAAATCTCGATATCTCCCTTTTGTTGGTGATCCCTCAAAAAGTGATACCGAATGGCTATGTGCTTAGTGCGGCTATGCTCGACGGGATTGTCGGCCATTTTGATTGCACTCTCATTGTCACATAGCAAAGGGACTTTGGTTAATTTGTAACCGTAGTCCCGCAGGGTTTGCCTCATCCAAAGCAATTGCGCGCAACAATGGCCTGCGGCAATGTACTCGGCTTCGGCGGTGGAAAGAGCGACCGAATTTTGCTTCTTTGAAGCCCAAGACACCAAGGATCTTCCCAAGAACTGGCAAGTCCCCGATGTGCTCTTCCTATTGATTTTGCACCCCGCCCAATCGGCATCCGAATAACCAATCAAATCAAATGTGGATCCCCTAGGATACCAAAGCCCAAACTTAGGAGTATAAGCCAAATATCTCAAGATTCGTTTCACGGCCGTAAGGTGAGCTTCCTTAGGGTCGGCTTGGAATCTTGCACACATGCATACGGAAAGTATAATATCCGGTCGAGATGCACATAAATAGAGTAAAGAACCTATCATCGACCGGTATACCTTTTGATCCACGGACTTACCTCCCGTGTCGAGGTCGAGATGCCCATTAGTTCCCATGGGTGTCTTGATGGGTTTGGCATCCTTCATCCCAAACTTGGTTAGAATGTCTTGAGTGTACTTTGTTTGGCTGATGAAGGTGCCCTCTTGGAGTTGCTTCACTTGGAATCCTAGAAAATACTTCAACTCCCCCATCATAGACATCTCAAACTTTTGTGTCATGATCCTACTAAACTCTTCACATGTAGACTCGTTAGTGGACCCAAATATAATATCATCAACATAGATTTGGCATACAAACAAGTCATTTTCAAGAGTTTTAGTAAAGAGTGTAGGATCGGCTTTACCGACTTTGAAGCCATTAGAAATAAGGAAATCTCTTAGGCATTCATACCATGCTCTTGGGGCTTGCTTGAGCCCATAAAGCGCCTTAGAGAGCCTATAGACATGGTTAGGGTACTCACTGTCTTCAAAGCCGGGAGGTTGCTCAACATAGACCTCTTCCTTGATTGGTCCGTTGAGGAAGGCACTTTTCACGTCCATTTGATAGAGCTTAAAGCCATGGTAAGTAGCATAGGCCAATAATATGCGAATTGACTCAAGCCTAGCTACGGGTGCATAGGTTTCACCGAAATCCAAACCTTCGACTTGTGAATACCCTTTGGCCACGAGTCGAGCTTTGTTCCTTGTCACCACACCATGCTCGTCTTGCTTGTTGCGGAAGACCCATTTGGTTCCTACAACATTTTGATTAGGACGTGGAACTAAATGCCATACCTCGTTTCTCGTGAAGTTGTTGAGCTCCTCTTGCATCGCCATTACCCAATCCGAATCTTGGAGAGCTTCCTCTACCCTGTGTGGCTCAATAGAGGAAACAAAAGAGTAATGTTCACAAAAATGAGCAACTCGAGATCTAGTAGTTACCCCCTTATGAATGTCGCCTAGGATGGTGTCGACGGGGTGATCTCGTTGGATTGCTTGGTGGACTCTTGGGTGTGGCGGTCTTGGTTCTTCCTCATCCTCCTTTTCTTGATCAATTGCATCTCCCCCTTGATCATTGCCATCATCTTGAGGTGGCTCATCTTCTTGATTTTGCCCTTCATCAACTTGAGCTTCATCCTCATTTTGAGTTGGTGGAGATGCTTGCATGGAGGAGGATGGTTGATCTTGTGTATTTGGAGACTCTTCGGATTCCTTAGGACACACATCCCCAATGGACATGTTCCTTAGCGCTATGCATGGAGCCTCTTCATCACCTATCTCATCAAGATCAACTTGCTCTACTTGAGAGCCATTAGTTTCATCAAACACAACGTCACATGAGACTTCAACTAGTCCAGTGGACTTGTTAAAGACCCTATATGCCCTTGTGTTTGAGTCATAACCAAGTAAAAAGCCTTCTACATTTTTAGGAGCAAATTTAGATTTTCTACCTCTTTTAACAAGAATAAAGCATTTGCTACCAAAAACTCTAAAGTATGAAATGTTGGGCTTTTTACCGGTTAGGAGTTCATATGATGTCTTCTTGAGGATTCGGTGAAGATATAACCGGTTGATGGCGTAGCAGGCGGTGTTGACCGCTTCGGCCCAAAACCGGTCCGGTGTCTTGTACTCATCAAGCATGGTTCTTGCCATGTCCAATAGAGTTCGATTCTTTCTCTCCACTACACCATTTTGTTGTGGCGTGTAGGGAGAGGAGAACTCATGCTTGATGCCCTCCTCCTCAAGGAAGCCTTCAATTTGTGAGTTCTTGAACTCCGTCCCGTTGTCGCTTCTTATTTTCTTGATCCTTAAGCCGAACTCATTTTGAGCCCGTCTCAAGAATCCCTTTAAGGTCTCTTGGGTTTGAGATTTTTCCTGTAAAAAGAATACCCAAGTGAAGCGAGAATAATCATCCACAATAACAAGACAATACTTACTCCCGCCGATGCTTATGTAAGCAATCGGGCCGAATAGATCCATGTGGAGTAGCTCAAGCGGCCTGTCGGTCGTCATGATGTTCTTGTGTGGATGATGGACTCCAACTTGCTTCCCTGCCTGGCATGCGCTACAAATCCTGTCTTTCTCAAAATGAACATTTGTTAATCCTAAAATGTGCTCTCCCTTTAGAAGCTTATGAAGATTCTTCATCCCAACATGGGCTAGTCGGCGGTGCCAGAGCCAACCCATGTTAGTCTTAGCAATTAAGCATGTGTCAAGTTCAGCTCTATCAAAATCTACTAAGTATAGCTGACCCTCTAACACACCCTTAAATGCTATTGAATCATCACTTCTTCTAAAGACAGTGACACCTACATCAGTAAAAAGACAGTTGTAGCCCATTTGACATAATTGGGAAACAGAAAGCAAGTTGTAATCTAAAGAATCTACAAGAAAAACATTGGAAATAGAATGGTCAGGAGATATAGCAATTTTACCAAGTCCTTTGACCAAACCTTGATTTCCATCCCCAAATGTGATAGCTCGTTGGTGATCTTTGTTTTTCTCATATGAGGAGAACATCCTTTTCTCCCCGGTCATGTGGTTTGTGCACCCGCTATCTAGTATCCAACTTGAGCCTCCGGATGCATAAACCTACAAAACAAATTTAGTTCTTGACTTTAGGTACCCAAACTGTTTTGGGTCCTTTGGCATTAGAAACAAGAACTTTGGGTACCCAAACACAGGTCTTGGACCCCTTGTGTTTGCCCCCAACAAACTTGGCAACGACTTTGCCGGATTTGTTAGTCAAAACATAGGATGCATCAAAAGTCTTAAATGAAATGCTATGTTCATTTGATGCATTTGGAATTTTCTTCTTAGGCAACTTGGCATGGGTTGGTTGCCTAGAACTAGATGTCTCACTCTTATACATAAAAGTATGATTAGAGCCAGAGTGAGACTTCCTAGAATGAATTTTCCTAATTTTGTCCTCGGGATAACCGGCAGGGTATAAAATGTAACCCTCGTTATCCTGAGGCATGGGAGCCTTGCCCTTAACAAAATTTGACAATCTTTTAGGAGGGGCACTAATTTTGACATTGTCTCCCCTTTGGAAGCCAATGCCATCCTTAATGCCAGGGCGTCTCCCATTATAAAGCATGCTACGAGCAAATTTAAATTTCTCATTTTCTAAGTTGTGCTCGGCAATTTTAGCATCTAGTTTTGCTATATGGTCATTTTGTTGTTTAATTAAAGCCATGTGATCATGAATAGCATTAACATCAATGTCTCTACATCTATTACAAATAGACACATGCTCAATAGTAGATGTAGACGGTTTGCAGGAATTAAGTTCAACAATCTTAGCATGAAGAATATCATTTTTATTTCTAAGATCGGCAATTGTAACTTTGTAAACATCAAAATCTTTAGCCTTAGCAATCAAATTTTCATTCTCTAATCTAAGGCTAGCAAGAGAAATGTTTAATTCTTCAATCCTAGCAAGCAAATCATCATTATTATCCCTAGGATTGGGAATTGAAACATTACAAACATGAGAATCAACCTTAGCATTTAAACTGGCATTTTCATTCCTAAGGTTGTCAATAATCTCATGGCATGTGCTTAGCTCACTAGACAAATTTTCACATTTTTCTACTTCTAGAGCATAAGCCTTTTTAACCTTAACATGTTTCTTGTTTTCTTTAATTAGACAATCCTCTTGGGAGTCCAAAAGGTCATCCTTTTCATGAATAGCACTAATCAATTCATTTAGTTTTTCTTTTTGCTCCATGTTAAGATTGGCAAAGAGAATACGCAAATTATCCTCCTCATCACTAGCATTATCATCACTAGACGATTCATATTTAGTGGAGGAGTTGGATTTAACCTTCTTCTTTTTGCCGTCCTTTGCCATGAGGCACTTGTGGCCGACATTGGGGAAGAGAAGTCCCTTGGTGACGGCGATGTTGGCGGCGTCCTCGTCGTCGGAGGAGTCGCTTGAGCTCTCGTCGGAATCCCATTCCCGACAAACATGGGCATCGCCGCCCTTCTTCTTGTAGTACCTTTTCTTCTCCTTTCTTCTCCCTTTCTTGTCGTCGCCTCGATCACTGTCACTAGATATAGGACATTTAGCAATAAAATGACCGGGCTTACCACATTTGTAGCAAACCTTCTTGGAGCGGGACTTGTAGTCTTTCCCCCTCCTTTGTTTGAGGATTTGGCGGAAACTCTTGATGACGAGCGCCATTTCCTCATTGTCAAGCTTGGAGGCGTCTATTGGTTGTCGACTTGGTGTAGACTCCTCCTTCTTCTCCTCCGTTGCCTTGAATGCAACGGGTTGGGCTTCGGATGAGTCGCCAAGCTCGTTGATTTTCTTCGAGCCTTCTATCATGCACTCAAAACTTACAAAATGCCCGATAACTTCCTCGGGGGTCATTTTAGTATATCTAGGATTACCACGAATCAATTGAACTTGAGTGGGATTAAGAAAAATGAGAGATCTTAAAATAACATTTACCACTTCGTGATCGTCCCACTTCTTGCTCCCGAGGTTGCGCACTTGGTTTACCAAAGTCTTGAGCCGGTTGTACATGTGTTGTGGCTCCTCCCCTTTGTGAAGCCGGAACCGACCGAGCTCCCCCTCGATCGTTTCCCGCTTGGTGATCTTGGTGAGCTCGTCTCCCTCGTGCGCGGTTTTGAGTACATCCCAAACTTCCTTGGCGTTCTTCAACCCTTGTACTTTGTTATATTCCTCTCTACTTAGTGAGGCGAGGAGAATTGTTGTGGCTTGTGAGTTGAAGTGCTCGATTTGGGCCACCTCATCCTCATCATAGTCTTGATCCCCTATTGACGGAACCTGCGCACCAAACTCAACAACATCCCATATACCTTTGTGGAGCGAGGTTAGATGAAATCGCATTAAATCGCTCCACCTAGCATAATCTTCACCATCAAAAGTTGGTGGTTTGCCTAATGGGACGGAAAGTAAAGGTGTATGCTTTGAAATGCGAGAGTAGCGTAGGGGGATCTTACTATACTTCTTGCGCTCTTGGCGCTTAGAAGTGACGGATGCCGCGTCGGAGCCGGAGGTGGATGGTGATGAAGTGTCGGTCTCGTAGTAGACCACCTTCCTCATCCTTTTGTGCTTGTCACCGCTCCGATGCGGCTTGTGGGAAGAAGATTTTTCTTTCTTCTCTTTGTGATGAGAAGAAGATTTCTTCTCCTTCCCTTTGTTGGAGGAGATTTTCTTCTTCTCCTTCCTCTTGGTGCGGGACTCTTCCGATGAAGTGCTCCCTTGGCTTGTAGTGGGCTTTTCGCCGGTCTCCATCTCCTTCTTGGCGTGATCTCCCGACATCACTTCGAGCGGTTAGGCTCTAATGAAGCACCGGGCTTTGATACCAATTGAAAGTCGCCTAGAGGGGGGGTGAATAGGGCGAAACTGAAATTTACAAATATAAACACAACTACAAGCGGGGTTAGCGTTAGTAATAAAGAAATGAGTCTGCGAGAGAGGGCGCAAAACAAATCCCAAGCAAATGAACAAGTGAGACACGGAGATTTGTTTTACCGAGGTTCGGTTCTTGCAAACCTACTCCCCGTTGAGGAGGCCACAAAGGCCGGGTCTCTTTCAACCCTTCCCTCTCTCAAACGATCCACGGATCGAGTGAGCTTTCTTTTCTCAACCACTTGGAACACAAAGTTCCCTGCAAGGGCCACCACACAATTGGTGCCTCTTGCTTCGATTACAAGTGTTTGATCACAATGAAAGAGTTCAAGAAGAAAGAAAGCAATCCAAGCGCAAGAGCTCGAAAGAACACAAGCAAATCACTCTCTCTAGTCACTATGGAGTTGTGTGGGAATTGGAGAGGATTTGATCTATTTGGTGTGTCTAGTATTGAATGCTAGAGCTCTTGTAGTAGATGGGAAGTGGAAAACTTGGATGCAATGAATGGTGGGGTGGTTGGGGTATTTATAGCCCCAACCACCAAACATGACCGTTGGCTGGGCTGTCTGTTCGATGGCGCACCGGACAGTCCGGTGCACACCGGACAGTCCGGTGCCCCCTGCCACGTCACACTGCCGTTGGATTCTAGCCGTTGGAGCTTCTGACTTGTGGGCCCGCCAGGATGTCCGGTGCACACCGGACATGAACTGTTCATTGTCCGGTGCACCAGAATGGGCGCGCCTGACGACTGCGCGCCACTGGCGCGCATTGAATGTGCCTGCAGGTAGCCGTTGGCGCGTAAGTAGCCGTTGCTCCGTGGTTCACCGGACAGTCCGGTGCACACCGGACAGTCCGGTGAATTATAGCGGAGCGGCTTCAATTAAACTCCCGAGGCTGGTGAGTTCCGGAGGCCGCGCTTCCTTGGCGCACCGGACATGTCCGGTGTACACCGGACAGTCCGGTGAATTATAGCGCGCCGGCTTCCGAGAATTCCCGAGGGCGAAGAGTTGGAGTTGGAGTCCTCTGGGCGCACCGGACACTGTCCGGTGCACACCGGACAGTCCGGTGCCTTCAGCCAGAGGTGCCTTCGGTTGCCTCGTTGCTCCTTTGTTGAATCCAAAACTTGGTCTTTATATTGGCTAAGTGTGAACCTTTTACACCTGTATAATCTATACACTTGGGCAAACTAGTTAGTCCAAAGATTTGTGTTGGGCAATTCAACCACCAAAATTATTTAGGAACTAGGTATAAGCCTTAATTCCCTTTCAAGGAGCTGCTCCCCTGTGCTTCCTCTGGAGCCGCCCCCTGCACCACCACTGGGCGTCCCAGCTTCTGGAGTAGCTGCTGGAGGAGACCCAGACGACGGAGATGGCGACGACAGCTCGAGCCACGACACCGACTTCTCTGCTAACCCTGAGCCGGAAGGATGGGTTGCTCGACCCATCACTCGCGACGCTGCTCGCGGGTGTCACTTCCACGATGCGCTCGACACCCTGCTACGTCGGGCGTTTGACCGGCATACTTGGTCCGTCGAGTATCGCTGTGTGGTCTACCAGCATAGTCGCGGGGTCTACCCGGACCGCTGGGAGGCAACCTGCTTGGTGCGCTGCCCGGAGAACAGTCTCCAGGGTGCGGAGGCCTGTTCAGAGCACTATTCTATCTCTGAGCGGGACTCAGCTGAGGCCGCCATGCAAGATGCTGCACGGCGTGCGCTTTCGCACTACTGCTCGGTTTTCGGTGGGGCAGCTGACGGTCTTGACCTGAAGTATTACCCCCGTCGTCCATCTGGCAGCACAGGAGGCGCGATTGTCTCACCTGTCGGTGAGGGCAATCCTAGGTTGAGCAGCACAGTCAACCTAGCCGCCGTGCTAAACACGGAGCTGGACCATGCATTAGACGAGCTGAGTAGGGCCCGTGCTGAGATCGCCCTGCTGCGGGCTGAGCGCGCGGAACGTCGTCATTTGGATGGTGGTTCCCCCGCTCCCGTTGGGACTCAGCACCTGTACCGCTCACCTCAGCGTGGACACCAGTCTTATGGCAATCCCGACTGCAAGACCAAGATAAATCTAGAACCATAGATCGCTAGAGTTGGATCTTGTAATTAATACGAAATATATGCATAGAAGCTTCAGTCTTAGCGTTAGCCTCGCTTTAGTTAGTCTTAGTTAGACAGGGTAGTTTGCTATATCCTGTGCATTTATGTTTGTCATGATGAGCTATGTTTGGTTTGGATCTTTGTAATGATTGTCACCAGAGTGTGGGTATCCCCTGCATTTTGGTTTATCTATTATGGTAATAAAGTTAGTTATATAGTTGGGAAACCTTTTAATCCACTTTCCTCTTTATCTGAGAAGCTGTGTGGTCTGTGTTGGAGATCAGTGAAGATGCTCATCTGTTCAGTGCTGTTGAAGAATTCTATTCTCTTTTCTTATGCTGCAAGACTTGCCAGATCAGTTTTGATGTGTGGTTGCATTCTGCAGATGTCAGAGAACAGGCGTAGAGGAGGAAGGCGTGCTCAGCAGGAGCGAGCCGCTCAACAGGAGGAGGTGCCCCAGCAGCAGCACCTGCCGCCCCCACCCCCGATGTCCATCGAGCAGATATTTCTGATGCAGACTCAGGCAGTTCAAGCCATCGGTCAGACTTTGGCCGCCATTCAGCAGCAGCAGCAGCAACAGCAACAAGCACCACCCCAGCCTCAGATGCCTCAGATGCCCAGAGACAAGCGTGCTGAATTCATGAGAGGTCATCCCCCAACGTTCGCTCACTCTTCTGACCCCATGGATGCTGAAGATTGGCTGCGCACTGTGGAGCGGGAGCTGCATACCGCTCAGTGCGATGACAGGGAGAAAGTTCTGTATGGTCCCCGTCTGTTGAGAGGAGCAGCCCAGTCATGGTGGGAGTCTTACCTCGCCACCCATGCCCATCCTGACGCCATCACCTGGGAAGAGTTCAGAGGTAGCTTTCGTCAGTACCATGTTCCTGCAGGTCTGATGACAGTAAAGAAGGAGGAGTTCCTGGCCCTCAAGCAAGGGCCATTGTCTGTCAGTGAGTACCGGGACAAGTTTCTGCAATTGTCTCGCTATGCTCCTGAAGATGTCAACACCGACGCCAAGCGGCAATACCGTTTTCTGAGAGGCTTGGTTGACCCTCTTCAGTATCAACTGATGAATCACACCTTCCCGACATTCCAGCACCTGATTGACAGAGCAATCATGACAGAAAGGAAGCGTAAGGAGATGGAAGATCGTAAGCGCAAGATCAGTGGACCCCAGCCTGGAAGCAGCAGCCGCCCTCGTTTTTCAGGCAATCAACCTCAGCAGTTCAGGCAGAACCAGCGTCCACCTCAGCAGCATCAACAGTTTCAAAGGCAGTACCCTCAGAATCAGTACCAGAACCGTCAGAGCAATCAGTCAGGAGGTCAGTTTCCGAGGCAGAATCAGCAGGCACCTCGTCTTCCTGCCCCAGCAAACCAGCAGAACAGTCAGGCAGCACCAGCTCAGGTTGGAAACAGGGCATGTTTCCACTGTGGAGAGCAGGGCCATTGGGTGATGCAATGTCCGAAGAAGGCAGTCCAGCAGCAGTCAGGCCCCAATGCCCCAGCAAAGCAGAATGTGTCTCAGCCTGGAGCAG
Source organism: Zea mays (assembly GCF_902167145.1). NCBI lineage: Eukaryota > Viridiplantae > Streptophyta > Magnoliopsida > Poales > Poaceae > Zea > Zea mays. The sequence goes on along the minus strand of NC_050100.1, from coordinate 163,334,974 downwards.
GCAACCGCTCTCAGCCGCGCTATAATCATGGAAGATTGAACCACTTGGAGGCTGAAGCAGTTCAGGAGACCCCCGGCATGATAGTAGGTATGTTCCCAGTCGACTCCCATATTGCAGAAGTGTTATTTGATACTGGAGCAACACATTCTTTCATTACTGCATCATGGGTAGAAGCACATAATCTTCCAATTACTACCATGTCAACCCCCATTCAAATTTACTCAGCCGGTGGTAGAATTCGAGCCGATAGCATTTGTTTGAATATAAGTGTGAAAATAAGGGGGATAGCGTTTCCCGCCAACCTTATAGTAATGGGTACTCAGGGAATAGATGTCATCCTAGGGATGAATTGGCTAGATAAGTATCAGGCAGTTATCAGTTGTGATAAAAGGACAATCAAGTTGGTGTCCCCACTAGGAGGGGAAGTGGTGACCGAGTTAGTCCCGCCTGAGCCAAAGAAAGGAAGTTGTTATCAGCTAGCTGTTGATAGCAGTGAAGCAGACCCGATTGAGAGTATCAAGGTTGTGTCCGAGTTCCCAGATGTGTTTCCAAAGGATTTACCGGGTATGCCACCAGAGTGGAAAGTTGAGTTTGCCATAGAGCTTCTTCCTGGAACCGCCCCTATCTTTAAGAGAGCTTACAGAATATCTGGACCAGAGTTGGATGAACTTAAGAAGCAAATTGATGAGCTGTCAGAGAAAGGTTACATTCGGCCAAGCACCTCGCCTTGGGCCGCCCCTGTCCTATTTGTGGAGAAGAAAGATGGTACCAAGAGGATGTGCATCGATTATCGAGCTTTGAATGAGGTCACGATCAAGAACAAGTATCCTTTGCCCAGAATAGAAGATCTGTTCGACCAGTTGAGAGGAGCCAGTGTGTTCTCCAAGATTGATCTGAGGTCAGGTTATCATCAGCTCAGGATCCGACCTTCGGACATTCCGAAGACGGCATTCATTTCCAAGTATGGGTTGTACGAGTTCACAGTGATGTCTTTTGGTTTGACCAATGCGCCAGCATTCTTCATGAACTTGATGAATAGTGTATTCATGGATTACCTTGATAAGTTTGTGGTGGTATTCATTGATGATATTCTGGTTTATTCTCAAAGCGAAGAAGAGCACGCAGATCATTTGAGGATGGTGTTGCAGAGATTGCGAGAGCACCAGTTGTACGCAAAGTTGAGCAAGTGTGAGTTCTGGATCAGTGAAGTCCTGTTCTTGGGTCACATAATCAACAAGGAAGGATTGGCAGTGGATCCGAAGAAAGTGGCAGACATTCTGAACTGGAAAGCGCCAACAGATGCTCGAGGAATCAAGAGCTTCATTGGAATGGCCGGATATTATCGGCGATTCATTGAAGGGTTTTCGAAGATTGCGAAACCAATGACAGCGTTGCTAGGCAACAAAGTTGAGTTCAAGTGGACCCAGAAATGCCAAGAGGCCTTTGAAGCGCTGAAAGAGAAGTTGACTACAGCGCCTGTCCTAGTCTTGCCTGATGTGCACAAGCCCTTTTCGGTGTATTGTGATGCTTGCTACACAGGTTTGGGATGCGTGTTGATGCAAGAGGGAAGAGTTGTGGCTTACTCGTCCCGACAGCTGAAGGTTCATGAGAAGAACTACCCAATCCATGATCTAGAGTTGGCAGCAGTGGTTCACGCACTGAAGACATGGAGGCACTATTTGTATGGACAGAAATGCGATGTTTACACAGATCACAAGAGTCTGAAGTACATATTCACTCAGTCAGAGTTGAACATGAGGCAGCGAAGATGGTTAGAGTTGATCAAAGACTATGAGTTGGAGATTCATTACCATCCAGGCAAAGCAAACATAGTGGCAGATGCTTTGAGCAGAAAGAGCCAAGTCAATCTGATGGTCGCTCGTCCGATGCCTTATGAGTTGGCCAAGGAGTTTGACAGGTTGAGTCTCGGGTTTCTGAACAATTCGCGAGGAGTCACAGTTGAATTGGAACCTACCCTGGAGCGAGAAATCAAAGAAGCGCAGAAGAATGATGAAAAGATCAGTGAGATTCGGCGATTGATTCTAGATGGCAAAGGCAAAGATTTTCGAGAAGATGCAGAAGGCGTGATATGGTTCAAAGACCGCTGTGTACGTGAATAACTGATCCTGGCACGTACATGGTTCGCATTCGGTTTGCCTTCTGAAACCGGGTGTGACATGTGCAGATTAACAAAAGAAGTTCCTAGAATCAAGAATATTTAGCTCATGCCTAAGTTTGTTAAAGGTTTGTTCATCAAGAGGCTTGGTAAAAATATCGACTAATTGATCTTTAGTATTAATGTACGAAATCTCGATATCTCCCTTTTGTTGGTGATCCCTTAAAAAGTGATACTGAATGGCTATGTGTTTAGTGCGGCTATGCTCAACGGGATTATCCGCCATGCGGATTGCACTCTCATTATCACATAGAAGAGGAACTTTGGTTAATTTGTAACCATAGTCCTTAAGGGTTTGCCTCATCCAAAGTAGTTGCGCGCAACAATGGCCTGCGGCAATATACTCGGCTTCGGCGGTAGAAAGAGCTACAGAATTTTGCTTCTTTGAAGCCCAAGACACCAAGGATCTTCCCAAGAACTGGCAAGTCCCCGATGTGCTCTTTCTATTAATTTTATACCCCGCCCAATCGGCATCCGAATAACCAATCAAATCAAAAGTGGATCCCCTAGGATACCAAAGCCCAAACTTAGGAGTATAAACTAAATATCTCAAGATTCGTTTTACGGCCGTAAGGTGAGCTTCCTTAGGGTCGGCTTGGAATCTTGCACACATGCATACGGAAAGCATAATATCCGGTCGAGATGCACATAAATATAGCAAAGAGCCTATCATCGACCGGTATAACTTTTGATCGACAGATTTACCTCCCTCGTCGAGGTCGAGATGCCCATTGGTTCCCATGGGTGTCTTGATGGGTTTGACATCCTTCATTCCAAACTTGCTTAGGATATCTTGAGTATACTTCGTTTGGCTTAGGAAGGTGCCCTCTTGGAGTTGCTTTACTTGAAATCCTAGGAAGTACTTCAAGTCCCCCATCATAGACATCTCGAACTTTTGTGTCATGATCCTACTAAACTCTTCACATGTAGATTCGTTAGTAGACCCAAATATAATATCATCAACACAAATTTGGCATACGAACAAATCATTTTCAAGTGTTTTGGTAAAGAGTGTAGGATCGACCTTTCCGACTTTGAAACCATTTGTAATAAGAAAATCTCTTAGGCATTCATACCATGCTCGCGGGGCTTGCTTAAGCCCATAAAGCGCCTTAGAGAGTTTGTATACATGGTTAGGGTACTTACTATCTTCAAAGCCAGGAGGTTGCTCAACATAGACCTCTTCCTTGATTGGTCCATTGAGCAAGGCACTTTTCACGTCCATTTGGTAAAGCTTAAAGCCATGGTAAGTAGCATAGGCCAATAATATACGAATTGACTCAAGCCTAGCTACGGGTGCATAGGTTTCACCGAAGTCCAAACCTTCGACTTGGGAGTATCCTTTGGCCACAAGTCGAGCTTTGTTCCTTGTCACCACACCATGCTCATCTTGCTTGTTGCGGAAGACCCATTTGGTTCCTACAACATTTTGATTAGGACGTGGAACTAAATGCCATACCTCATTCCTGATGAAGTTGTTGAGCTCCTCTTGCATCGCCACCACCCAATCCGAATCTTGTAGTGCTTCCTCTACCCTGTGTGGCTCAATAGAGGAAACAAAAGAGTAATGTTCACAAAAATGTGCAACACAAGATCTAGTGGTTACCCCCTTATGAATGTCGCCGAGGATGGTGTCGACAGGGTGATCTCGTTGGATTGCTTGGTGGACTCTTGGGTGTGGCGGTCTTTGTTCTTCATCCTCCTTGTCTTGATCATTTGAGGTGGCTCATTTGCTTGATCTTCTCCTTCATCAACTTGAGCCTCATCCTCATTTTGAGTCAGTGGAGATGCTTGCGTGGAGGAGGATGGTTGATCTTGTGCATTTGGAGGCTCTTCGGATTCCTTAGGACACACATCCCCAATGGACATGTTCCTTAGAGCGATGCACGGAGCCTCTTCATCACCTATCTCATCAAGATCAACTTGCTCTACTTGAGAGCCGTTAGTCTCATCAAACACAACATCACAAGAAACTTCAACTTGTCCAGAGGACTTGTTAAAGACTCTATTTGCCCTTGTGTTTGAATCATATCCTAGTAAAAAGCCTTCTACAGTCTTAGGAGCAAATTTAGATTTTCTACCTCTTTTAACAAGAATAAAGCATTTGCTACCAAAGACTCTAAAATATGAAATATTGGGCTTTTTACCGGTTAGGAGTTCGTATGATGTCTTCTTGAGGATTCGGTGTAGATATAATCGGTTGATGGCGTAGCAGGCGGTGTTGACCGCGGCCCAAAACCGATCCGAAGTCTTGTACTCATCAAGCATGGTTCTTGCCATGTCCAATAGAGTTCGATTCTTCCTCTCCACTACACCATTTTGTTGTGGGGTGTAGGGAGAAGAGAACTCATGCTTGATGCCCTCCTCCTCAAGGAAGCCTTCAATTTGAGAGTTCTTGAACTCCGTCCCGTTGTCGCTTCTAATTTTCTTGATCCTTAAGCCGAACTCATTTTGAGCCCGTCTCAAGATTCCCTTTAATGTTTCTTGGGTATGAGATTTTTCCTGCAAAAAGAACACCCAAGTGAAGCGAGAATAATCATCCACAATAACTAGACAGTACTTACTCCCGCTGATGCTTATGTAAGCGATCGGGCCGAATAGGTCCATGTGTAGGAGCTCCAGCGGCCTGTCGGTCGTCATGATGTTCTTGTGTGGATGATGAGCACCAACTTGCTTCCCTGCTTGGCATGCGCTACAAATCCTGTCTTTCTCAAAATGAACATTTGTTAATCCTAAAATGTGTTCTCCCTTTAGAAGCTTATGAAGATTCTTCATTCCAACATGTGCCAGTCGGCGATGCCAGAGCCAGCCCATGTTAGTCTTAGCAATTAAGCAAGTGTCGAGTTCAGCTCTATCAAAATCTACCAAGTATAGCTGACCCTCTAACACTCCCTTAAATGCTATTGAATCATCACTTCTTTTAAAGACAGTGACACCTACATCAGTGAATAGACAGTTGTAGCCCATTTGACATAATTGAGAAACGGAAAGCAAATTGTAATCTAATGAATCTACAAGAAAAACATTTGAAATGGAATGGTCAGGTGATATAGCAATTTTATCCAATCCTTTGACCAAACCTTGATTTCCATCCCCGAATGTGATCGCTCTTTGGGGATCTTGGTTTTTCTCATAGGAGGAGAACATCTTCTTCTCCCCTGTCATGTGGTTTGTGCACCCGCTATCGATGATCCAACTTGAGCCCCTGGATGCATAAACCTACAAAACATGTTTAGTTCTTGACTTTAGGTACCCAAATGGTTTTGGGTCCTTTGGCATTAGACACAAGAACTTTGGGTACCCAAACACAAGTTTTTGACCCCTTGTGCTTGCCCCCAACATATTTGGCAACTACCTTGCCGGATTTGTTAGTCAAAACATAAGATGCATCAAGAGTTTTAAATGAGATGTCATGGTCATTTGATGCACTAGGAGTTTTCTTTTTAGGCAACTTAACATGGGATTGTTGCCTAGAACTAGATGTCTCACTCTTATACATAAAAGCATGATTAGGACCAGAGTGATACTTCCTAGAGTGAATTCTCCTAATTTTGCTCTCAGGATAACCGGCAGGGTACAAAATGTATCCCTCGTTATCCTGAGGCATGGGAGCCTTGCCCTTAACAAAATTAGACAACTTCTTAGGAGGGGCATTAATTTTGACATTGCCTCCCTGTTGGAAGCCAATGCCATCCTTAATGCCAGGGCGTTTCCCTCTATAGAGCATGCTTCTAGCAAATTTAAAATTTTCATTTTCTAAGTCATGCTCGGCAATCTTAGCATCTAGTTTTGCTATATGATCATTTTGTTGTTTAATTAAAGCCATGTGATCATGAATAGCATTAACATCAACATCTCTACATCTAGTACAAATAGAAGTGTGCTCAACGGTAGATGTAGAGGGTTTGCAAGATTTTAATTCTACAACCTTAGCATGCAAAATATCATTTTTAGTTCTAAGGTCGGAAATAGTAGCATTGCAAACATCAAAATCCTTAGCAAGCAATTTTTCATTCTCAATCCTAAGGCTAGCAAGAGATATGTTTAATTCTTCAATCTTAGCAAGTAAATCATCATTATCATTTCTAAGATTGGAAATTGAAGCATTACAAACATTTGAATCAACCTTAGCTAATAAATTAGCATTCTCATTTCTAAGGTTGTCTATTGTCTCATGGCAAGTGCTTAGCTCACTAGATAATTTTTCATATTTTTCAACTTCTAGAGCATAAGCATTTTTAACCTTAACATGCTTTTTTTCCCTTGATTAGGAAGTCCTCTTGGGAGTCCAAGAGGTCATCCTTCTCATGGATGGCACTAATTAATTCATTTAACTTTTCTTTTTGTTGCATGTTTAGGTTGGCAAAGAGAGTACGTAAATTATCTTCCTCATCACTAGCATTGTCATCACTAGAGGATTCATATCTAGTGGAGGATTTAGATTTAACCTTCTTCTTTTTGCCGTCCTTAGCCATGAGGCACTTGTGGCCGACGTTGGGGAAGAGAAGTCTCTTGGTGACGGCGATGTTGGCGGCGTCCTCGTCGTCGGAGGAGTCGCTAGAGCTTTCGTCGGAGTCCCACTCACGACAAACATGGGCATCGCCGCCCTTCTTCTTGTAGTACCTCTTCTTCTCCTTTCTTCTCCCCTTCTTGTCGTCACCCCTGTCACTGTCACTAGAAATAGGACATTTAGCTATAAAGTGACCGGGCTTACCACATTTGTAGCAAACCTTCTTGGAGCGGGGCTTGTAATCTTTCCCCTTCCTTTGCTTGAGGATTTGGCGAAAGCTTTTGATGACAAGCGCCATCTCCTCGTTGTCGAGCTTGGAGGCGTCGATGGGTGTTCTACTCGGTGTAGACTCCTCCTTCTTTTCCTCCGTCGCCTTAAATGCGACTGGTTGAGCTTCGGACGTAGAAGGACCGTCAAGCTCGTTGATCTTCCGTGAGCCCTTGATCATAAATTCAAAGCTCACAAAATTCCCGATTACTTCCTCGGGAGTCATTAGTGTATATCTTGGATTACCATGAATTAATTGTACTTGAGTAGGGTTAAGGAAAATAAGAGATCTTAGAATAACCTTAACCACCTCGTGGTCATCCCACTTTTTGCTCCCGAGGTTGCGCACTTGATTCACCAAGGTCTTGAGCCGGTTGTACATATCTTGTGGCTCCTCCCCTTGGCGAAGATAGAAGCGACCGAGCTCCCCCTCGATCGTTTCCCGCTTGGTGATCTTGGTGAGTTCATCACCCTCGTGCGCCGTCTTGAGCACGTCCCAAACTTCCTTGGCGCTTTTTAGTCCTTGCACCTTGTTGTACTCCTCCCTACTTAGAGAGGCAAGGAGTATGGTTGTGGCTTGGGAGTTGAAGTACTCGATTTGGGCCACCTCGTCCTCATCATAATCCTCATCCCCTACGGATGGTACCTGTGCTCCAAACTCAACAACATTCCATATACTTTTGTGGAGTGAGGTTAGATGAAATTTCATTAAATCACTCCACCTAGCATAATCTTCACCGTCAAAGGTTGGCGGTTTGCCTAATGGAACGGAAAATAATGGAGTATGTCTAGAAGTACGAGGATAATGTAAGGGGATCTTACTAAACTTCTTGCGCTCATGGCGCTTAGAAGTTATGGAGGGCGCGTCGGAGCCGGAGGTAGATGGCGATGAGGTGTCGGTCTCGTAGTAGACCACCTTCCTCATCTTCTTTTTCTTGTCCCCACTCCGATGCGACTTGTGGGAGGAGGCTTTCTTCTCCTTCCCTTTCTTTTTGTTGCGGGACTCTTCCGATGAAGCCTTCCCGTGGCTTGTAGCGGGCTTGTCGCCGGTCTCCATCTCCCTTTTGGCGAGTTCTCCCGACATCACTTCGAGCAGTTAGGCTCTAATAAAGCACCGGGCTCTGATACCAATTGAAAGTCGCCTAGAGGGGGGGGGGGTGAATAGGGCGAAACTGAAATTCTAAAAAATAATCAAAACTACAAGCCGGGTTAGCGTTAGAAATATAATCGAGTCCGGGAGAGAGAGGGTGCAAAACAAATCGCAAGCGAATAAGGAGTGAGACACGAGGATTTGTTTTACCGAGGTTCGGTTCTCGTAAACCTACTCCCCGTTGAGGTGGTCACAAAGACCGGGTCTCTTTCAACCCTTTCCCTCTCTCAAACGGTCCCTCGGACCGAGTGAGCTTTTCTTCTCAATCACTTGGAACACAAAGTTCCCACAAGGATCACCACAAGATTGGTGTCTCTTGCCTCAGTTACAAGTGAGTTTGATCGCAATAAAGAATCAGAGAAAGAAGAAAGCAATCCAAGCGCAAGAGCTTGAAAGAACACAAGCAAATCTCTCTCACTAATCACTAGGGCATTGTTTGGAATTTGGAGAGGATTTGATCACTTGGGTGTGTCTAGAATTGAATGCTAGAGCTCTTGTAAGTAGTTGAAGTGGGAAAACTTGGATGACTTGAATGTGGGGTGGTTGGGGGTATTTATAGCCCCAACCACCAAACTAGTCGTTTGGTGGTGGCTGACTGTCGTATGGTGCACCGGACAGTCTGGTGCACACCGGACATGTCCGGTGCGCCAGCCACGTCACCAGGCCGTTGGGATTCGACCGTTGGAGCTTCTGACTTCTGGGCCCGCCTGGCTGTCCGGTGTACACCGGACAAGTACTGTAGATTGTCCGGTGCACCGTCGCGCGCGTGCCTGACTTCTGCGCGCTTCTGGCGCGCATTAAATGCGCCTGCAGGTGACCGTTGGCGCGAAGTAGCCGTTGCTCTGCTGGCTCACCGGACAGTCCGGTGTACACCAGACATGTCCGGTGAATTATAGCGGAGCAAATTCCCGAGGCTGGCGAGTTCCAGAGCCGCTCTTCCCTGGGTCACCGGACACTGTCCGGTGTACACCGGACAGTCCGGTGAATTATAGCGGAGCACCTCTGGATTTTCGCGAAGGTGAAGAGTTCAGCGTGAAGTCCCCTGGTGCACCGGACACTGTCCGGTGGAACACCGGACAGTCCGGTGCGCCAGACCAGAGGTGCCTTCGGTTATCCCTTGCTCTCTTTGTTGAACCCCATACTTGGTCTTTTTATTGGCTAAGAGTGAACCTTTGGCACCTGTATAACTTGTATACTAGAGCAAACTAGTTAGTCCAATTATTTGTGTTGGGCAATTCAACCACCAAAATCAATTAGGAAAATAGGTGTAAGCCTAATTCCCTTTCAGTTATCTAGTCGGGGCTTAGTAGATCGAATCGTTATCTAGTCGGGGCTGACCCTCTATTTAAAGAAGACGTCTATGAGACGAGGGACACACGGAAAACATGACTGCCTCGTCTTCTCCATCTCTGTCTCTACGTCGCCGCTTCTCTGTACGAGTGTTGGCGAATCAGGTTTCTGGAAAATGCTTCGCACAATCCATTCGTGTTTCTCACCATCACTTGTGGAAAACATTGTAAGTAAATCTGCATTTTCTGTTTATTGTGATGACTGTAACACCCCAGGTGTTACATATGGTTTCTACTCTGCAACCACACCCTTGATTTGTTATCACATGTGGTTTAATTAAACCCAAGACACCTAAAACTTGGCAACCAAGTTCTAAGTAAGTGTTAATCATCTTAGAACGCCTACCTTAATCTTATCATGCATATAAAAGGAGAGAAGTTCTTAAAAACCCTAAGTCTACTCACTTGGAACACATAAAACATTACCAGAGGCTAAGTAAGAAGGCAATGTAAATGACCCTATCATGGATTGGGCTAATTATAAAAATTGTAGATCACCAAAATATCTAAAAAATATAGTAAGGAAGTTACCCCAAAAAGATTCTACAAAAGTCCCAAAATGATCACTCAAGTAGAGGGCTTAAAGGAAAAATCATCGTTTTCTCCAAGTCATGTTCCAGCCCTTTTCAAAGATCAACGATGTTCACCTAGTTCCAAAACTCAAAACCAAATGGTCCAATGGATAAAGTGGCGCTAAATACCCTAGGCACACCATGGTAAAGTTTGAGATCAAACCAAAATCATTTGACATGATTTAGCCTAAGATTTGTCTTGGGGCGGCACGGCTGACATATCTTGACACCCCAAGAATCCAAGATCTTTTAACCCTGACCACATCTACACTTGGAACTTGCACAGCAAAGGTAGAGCTTGGCTCGGTGAAGAGACCATACATGGGATCTTTGCCAAGATATGCACGTTAGGGTAGCTAAATAGGCGCTTGGACAATGGCAGAAGCAAGCCGCCACATGCTCGACCTTGGCTTGCACTCGGGAACACGCCCTGTACGCGCTCGCGCGCGCTCCGAGCTTCGGTCGGCACGACCGCACGCCCAACCCCGTGCCCATGCCCATGCCTTCGCCTATAAGATGGCCCAGCCCTCGGCCTTGCTCTCCTGCATGCCTCATGCCCTCACCGAAGCCTGAACGTCGGTGATCGCCAGAAAACCGAGCGCATTGCCGCCCACAATCTCGCCAAGCCTCGGCCACCATGGTCCGACCACCCTAGCCCCTCTCCGCTCAATCTAGCTTCACCATTAGCTTCCTCAAAGGCTAGTGAAGCTTCCCAAAACCTCGGACCGAACGCTACTTCGCCGGAGACACCGAATCACGTCGCCAGACTTCCTCCACCCACCGACGTTCGTGGTCTAGGTAATCCAACAAGCCATTCTTCGATTCCTTGCACACAAACACTCTCTACCACCTAGTGAAGCTTTTTGTGTGGTTTGATTGAACTCTACTGTCGTGATTTGGCTGGTACAGGCGCCGTCGACGAGCACCGCCGCATGAGCTCGTGGCCAGACCAACTCCGGTTACCTCCAACGACGATCCGCACATCGACATGACCGCAAGAGGCTCCCTAGTCTCACCCAAACCTTTGTCGGAGCTCTACTATCGCTGGTAAGCCGCTCCGCCGTCTTTTCTACCGCGATTACTATTTACCCTGGCCGAGGACTGCGAGTTAGATGCTAGGAAAACCTAGGGGTTTAAGTGTTAAGGCCTAGACTCAGATGAATAATGCACTAGGGACTAATCCGTAAGAGAAAAAAGGGAAGAAAACCAGGGACTCATGAGAAAGAATGTTTTCTTTTTCTTTTTGAATATTTACTTCATTTAATCAACAACAAACTTTAAATATGCATAACTTGGACACAATTTATCCAAATTTGGTCAAACCAATTTTGCTAGGTTCTGGACAAGGTAAACTTTAGAACAAAAAATAGAAAACCCACTAGTCCAGTACTGTTTCTAGAAGTTTATATTTTATTTAGGATATAAGGTAATATGTAAAAATAGAAGAAAAATGTAGTAGAACTAATGTACTATGGCTAGGAAAATTTTAGCACATACCTACTCAATAGTAAGGCCATACAAAAATATTATGCATCCTACTTTCTTCATTTAAGTAGAGTTCATAAATAGAATTAGGATTCCGCCCGTTTCTTTGGAAAATAAAATTAGGACCTACGAATGTGAAACAACAGACCAAGTTATTTTTCTATGATATTTACGTAACAAGGTTTCAAGAAAAAATATAAAAAGGTCATAGTGCAACAAGGAGATATGTTTCCCCTGCCCCATGAGAGATTTAGAAAAAACTCTAGAAAATCATAAAAAACATTCCCTGTAGAGAAAAGTCTCCAACCTTAGGAATGATTGATCTTATGCAAAAAAGAGATTAGGAAAATACCAAATCTATTGTTTGGCATTTTCAAACAGAAAGTTAGTTATGAACACCTTCTAGCCCCAGAACTTTAGAAAATCATAACTAAATATCCACTAAGTTTCACTAAGTAATTTTTGGTACAGAACCATGTTATTACATCTCAATTCCAGAAAAAATAACTTTTAGGGCATAAGTCACTTCTAGATGGAATGTGTAGTGCAAAGTAATCCCTTTGCCCTAGCTTTTGTTATTTTTTTCTAGAACAGATCCTAACTAGTCTTGACCCTAAAATTTTAGGACAACCTAGTTTCACTAGAAATAAGCTACTGTAATTTTTGTAGAAGTTTTAGAATTTTATAAGAAACAGTTGTAGTTCAATTCACCATTAAAAGCATAAAGGAATTAGAGTAGAGGAATCAAGGATCAACCTACATTCATTAATAACTAACACCCAAAAACTAGTTGAACATTCACTGAATTCTTAGAAGAAGAATTAAGTCTCAAAACACCCTTGTTATCCTTTGGGTACCATTTTATCCCAAAACCACTAAGTGCACCACTAAGAGACTCAGTTAGTAAAAAGGGAAAATCCTAACATTACTAAGAGACTTCAAAGATATTCAACATTGCATCATGTTTATCATCTTGCATACTACATGTATCTTATGCATTGCATTCATTAGATTGCAATCTCACTAACGGAGAGTACGTGCTCATCCCCAAGCAATGAGTTGCCCAGAAGCCAGAAGGAAGTTCAGGAGCCAGCTTCCGAACCTGCCATCGAGGATTTGCCTGCAGCCCCAGCAATTGAAGGCAAGCCCTAGTTTTATGCATAACCGTTTATGTGCTATTTTACTGCACTTAATGTTTGTAGGCTTGTACTGTGCACTTAAGTGTAGGAATTGTTTGAAACCCTAGATGCATGAACCCAAGTTTCCTTTGAGATGGATACTAGTATGCTAGGTCGAGTAACTGCTATGCTAATTCAGAATCTCGATAGAAGTCGAGTGATTTTTCTAGCACTCGCGCGAGGTCAGAAATTGGTTGTATCCACCTTTGATACTGGAATTATGATGGTTTGTGGATAAGGATCCATGGGGATGCCTTGTCTACGAGACGAAACTGGAATAACGATTAATGTGGGGTACCATGTGTCAAGCATTTGAAAGTACTAAGCACATGCCAAGAAATATGGTAAATCGGTAAGCCAGTACCTGAGTGAACCTGCTCGCAGACATACCATCCCACATGTTCATGAGACAGGGTCTCCCATTCTGGTTATGGTGGGTACAAGTGCGGTCACTGCACGACGACAACTAGGATCAGTGGAGCATTGTATGCCAATGGCAGTGAGCCTGTCTGTTGACGGGGAATCGATGGGGACGGTTGATGTGTGTGGGGACGGAGTGACACTACATATCATGTGTTTAGGTTTACCTTGCAAGGTTTAAAACCCGATTCGAATCGTGTGCTTCTCGCAGCTAATGAGACTGCTTGATACGTGCTGCTGCATCGAGTAAGAAGTGAAATGAGTTTCCATGAGAAAGTGTTGCTTGCATTAAATGCTTGTTACCATGTATGTTTAGAAGGATGCTAACCTAGTTCAAAATAAAACTTGGAGAAGCTAAAAATTGATTTTAGACTCAGCTAGTACTTTTCGCAAACCAAACCCCTCAGCCAAACTGTTTCATGGCCTAGAGGTAGAGGACTAGACTCCTCACACTAGGTAAGTCTAGCTAAGTATTAGTATACTTAGTCTTGCTTGTGGCATAATTTTTATAGGTACTTTCTTGGAGGGCATGGTTTCTAGGTTGACTTGGCCATCCACCCTGCCACTGGGTTGGACAGTCGAGTGGAACCTTGCCTCAGCAGGAGAGGATCAAGAGGAGTGATGGGCCAGGCTTCGCCACACTCCTTATGTTTACCATTAGTTATTTTCCGCTGCAATGGGAACAATGGTTACTATGTTTTGAACTCCGATGATGTAATAACTCTAAATACTTATTTAATTTGTGGTATGAAGTTTTATTATATTTCTCTATGCCTCACCTTCGTACGAGCTAATGGTACTCGATCCTTGGTAAGTGGCTTCAATTGGACTAGATCCGAGGAATTGATAGTTTATTCCGATTTAAGTGTATGTCATTGCCCTTGAGGCAAGACCAATGCACTTAAACTTTAATAATCTAGTTGGTTAGATCCATTGTCAGTTTTTCTTTTTTAGATAATGGGAATTGAAAGTTACCGGCCTTTGTCTCAAAGAGACTACGACGAGTTATTACAAACTCAGATAGGAACATAACTATCTAAAAACTCAGAGAAAAGAAAAACATATTGCGGTGAAACGAAACTAAAGGCAAAGTCTAAATATAGATCCCATCCATGATGTCTAAAAATCTGCATCATCAACTCCTCCAATCTACGATATGCCTTGTTTATTAGTTCTTGATCATCATGTCTAAGTTGTAGTTGAGCCCAGAAGCGAAGCCAATGTGTAGCTTGAAAAGCCACCTGCAAAGAAGATTTTATTGGAGCATTATCAAACACTGCATCATTCCTGCTCAACCAGATTGCCCAACATATAGCCGAAGCTGCTAGAATAAAGTGTCTTCTCATTCTATTGTCCAAATCAGTTAACCAAGAACCAAAGATATGTCTAATATTGTTTGGTGGACGTATACCACAACTGATTCGAACTAAATGCCAAATAAATTTAGCAAGTTGGCAATGGAAAAAGATGATCAATTTTCTCATTTTGAGTACAAAAATAACATTTTGCTTTTCCCTTCCAATTATGCTTGAGTAAATTATCTTTGGTAAGTACGGCTCCACGATGTAAATACCACATGAAGGTTTAAATCTTCAAAGGCATCTTAGCCTTCCAAATGTCTTTGTGCGACGCCACATTGCCATTAGTTAATAGCCCCTTGTACATCGAATGAACACTAAAGGATCCTTCCGTCGTCAAGTCCCAATGGAACGTGTCACTCGCTGTGTTTAATCGAACATGAACAAGGTGAGACACTGAAAGAGAAATGTGGCCTTGGGCCATTTCTATAAGTGTTTTGGTGATTAGATGCCCAACACATACTGTTTGAGTTCTTATGTGCTAAATAAGTGAGAAGTGCAAATCAAAGAACAAGGTATGTTTCTAGACTTAGTGAATTGTTTTTGAATACTAACATGTTTATCTAAGTGCTAGAAACAGTGCCAAGAAAAGAAGAAAGATGTTAGAAAAGAGTTGGCTGTGTACAGCCAAAACCAGCTTGGGCCTGGCACACCGGACTGTCCGGTACCCCAGGCTGGTCAACGGTGAACCGGCTGCTCTCGGGAAACGGCGGAGCGACGCGGCTATAAATCACCGGACTGTCCGGTGGTGCATCGGTGTCACACCCGGTTTTAGAAGGCAAACCGAATGCGAACCATGTATGTGCCAGGATCAGCAATTCACGTACACAACAGTTACATAACTGGACATCATCACACATTGCTCAAATAATAACATAAAAAGGGTAATAATAGTCGATTACATCATATGTCTGAGATATCCACATAGTCTTTAACAATAATCAAAGTACGAAAACAAAATGTAGATACACGCGGCCTTCATAGGCAGTCGACTGGGGGTTGCCGCTAACCCACGCCTAAAACTCGTCGTAATCTTGGAACTCCTGGAAGTCTCCCTCCACGGCTTCATCTTCTCCTGAGCAGTGGTTGCAATGCGGACAACCTGGGGAAGGGGGGGTTGGTGTGTAGAGCAAGGGTGAGTACACATCAACATACTCAGCAAGTGTCCTATTTGGCTGTATTGGACTAGCTTTATGTGGGGGGTAAGTCAAGCAGTTGCTTTTAGTTGATCAGATTATTATTACTAGTAGAGAGAGCCAGGTTTTAGTATTAACCCAAGTTGTTAACCCAAAAGTACCCTTTCCAAACGGAAAGAATACCACTTACCATTACCATAGTCAATACCAAAACCATCATTCTCATCACCACCTGTAATCCGAACATCTCTGATCAAGTATCTCTAATCAATGGAGCTCCCTTGGCCGCTCATAACCGCGAGCACGACTGATATATCAGTTTTCATAACACTCTGCAGAGGTTGCGCTCTTTACCCACAAGTCGTGATTCCCTTTCTGCCCGGAGATCATGACTCTCCATTGATCACTACCAAGGTGACCCAGCAGGGTATCACTACGTAACCTTTACAAAGATTCCCCGGGGCTGTAGCCACCCGTTAGGTTTCCTAAATGCACCGCACTCCTCCCCAAGGGGCGAACCAACCTTGGTAGAGCGAGCCGCATACACCGAGCCCCATTAATGGCACGACGGCTAAGCGAACTACACCCCGGTTCCTCTATTTATTAAGCTAAGGGCGTCCCATTCCACCCTCATGGTTGCACTATTTTTCCCGGGCGGCCATCCAACGAACAGGTCCTTACGGAGAGGCACTCGAGAAACCGCTTGTCACACCCGGTTTTAGAAGGTAAACCGAATGCGAACCATGTACGTGCCAGGATCAGCAATTCACATACACAACAGTTACATAACATGGACATCATCACACAGTGCTCAAATAGTATTGAAAAGGGGAATAATAGTCGATTACATCATATGTCTGAGACATCCACATAGTCTTTACAATAAATCAAAGTGCGGAAAAGAAACGTAGATAAACACGGCCTTCACAGGCAGCCGACTGGGGGTTGCCGCTAACCCACGCCTAGAACTCGTCGTAGTCTTGGAATTCCTGGAAGTCTCCTTCCACGGCTTCATCTTCTCCTGAGCAGTGGTTGTAATGCTGACAACCTAGGGATGGGGGTGGGGTTTGGTGTGTAGAGCAAGGGTGAGTACACATCAACATACTCAGCAAGTATCCTGTTTGGCTGTAGTGGACTAGCTTTATGTGGGGATAAGTCAAGCAGTTGCTTTTAGTTGGTCAGATTATTATTTACTAGTAGAAAGCCAGGTTTTAGCATTAACCCAAGTTATTAGCCCGATGCACCCTTTCCAAACGGAAAGAATACCACTTACCAGCACCATAGTCAAAACCAAGAACCATCAGTCTCATTGCCACGTGTAAACCAAAATGTCTCTGATCAAGTACCACTAATCATTGGAGCTCTCTTGGCCGCTCATAACCGCGAGCACGACTGATATATCAGTTTTCAAACACTCTGCAGAGGTTGTGCACTTTACCCACAAGCCGTGATCCCCTTTCTGCTCGGAGATCATGACTCTCCATTGATCACTACCAAGGTGACCCAGCAGGGCATCACTACGTAGCCTTTACAAAGATTCCCCGGGGCTGTAGCCACCCGTTAGGTTTCCTAAATGCACCGCACTCCTCCCCAAGGGGCGAACCCAAGCTTGGCAGAGCGAGCCGCATACACCGAGCCCCATTGACGGCACGACGGCTAAGCAAACTACACCCCGGATCCTCTAATTATTCAGCTAAGGGCACCCCATTCCACCCTCATGGTTGCACTGTTTTCCCGGGCGGTCATCCAAAGAACAGGTCCTTACGGAGAGGCACTCGAGAAACCGCTCGAGTCCCCTTAAGGGCCACAAGTTCCATCATCATAATCAAAAGGGAAAACAGCGTATCATAGATAATCTCATCATGTTCATTGATTATAGTTGAGCAATAGCATAAAGCTAAACAATAATAATCCAACCCAAATAGGTAAACAAGGACATGGATAACAAAAGCTAGTCAATCCTTAGGTATAAATGTGTAATGCGGGAGGTGAATTAAAGAATGAATAGGACAGAGATAGGTCAAGGGACACTTGCCTCCACCAATCGACTGCTGCTCAGGGGCTTCTCCTGCGAGTTCTTCGGGCTCCTCAACCAGATCGTTCTCTATGCGAGTGCAAACATACATACATCCACATATTTAATACAAAAGAATAGTACACCATACAATAGAGTGCAGTAAGTAAACAGACATTCCACGCGGGTTCGCAATTAAGGCTAAGAGAGAAAGAGAAAAAGACAGTCGAGAAACGATCACGTTACAAGATTGTAAATCAAACTACTCGCTTAAAGGAAAGGAATTAATTTGGATGTTATGTTTGGCATAAAGTAAAGTCAAGTTCCACATTTAATCATTATAAACAATTGAAGATGAATGAAAGGGAGTGGCCGCACGTCGAGACGTACGACACGACATTTAGATTGCATTAACAAGTAAACGACTCGCTGCGCGACAAAGCGCCCAACGAGACGCTTGCACTAATTATAAATAGACGTTAGGCATCGCACGACGAAGCGCACGACGACATACTCCAACAGAGCTGAGTTTAAAGTGGAACGTCGCGCGTCTGGACGCGCGACATCGCACCTTAAACAACCTGAAATTAAAATAGATCGTCGCGCGACGAAGCGCGCGACACAACACTTTAATAAATATAAACTAAAAGAATCGTCGCACGACGAAGCGCGCGACGCAGCACGCTAACTAACGGAGTTTGAAATCAACTACAAACCAGAAATAATCACCACGCGTGTGGGTTTACGCTCGCGAGAAATGCGTTAGGGGGTAAACGAGGCCACGCGAGTCACGCTGGGAGCTGGGACGCCACGAGCAGGGGGCCGAGGCCGCACGCAGGGAGCTGCGCGCCGGGGGCAGGGGCCGCGCCGGGGGCTGGGGAGGCCGCACCGGGGGCAAGGGCGGGCGGACCACGCTGGGGCCGGGGCGGGCGCCGCCGCGAGGCCAAGGCGGGGGCGGGCGAGCGCCGCCGCGGGGGAGGCCGGGGCGGGGGCGGGCGCCACCGCGCACGGGGCGGGGGCGGGCGAGCGCCGCCGCGCGGGGAGGGGCGGGGGGGGGGGGGGCGGGCGCCGCCGCGGAGGAGGGGGCAGGGGCGGGCGCCGCCGCGGGGCCAAGGCGGGGGCGGGCGAGCGCCGCCGCGCGGGGAGGGGCAGGGGGGCGGGCGCCGCCGCGCGCAGGGGAGAGGGAGGGGGGCGCGCAGGGAAGGGAAGGGAAGGGGAGGGAGAGGGAGAGAGAGGAGAAGGGAAGGGGAGGGGAGGGGAGCTCACCTCGGGGTCCAAATTCCGGTGATCGCCGTCTCCAATCCCTAGGGTACCATGGGGAGAGAGAGGGAGAGGGAGGTCGTTGCGCGGGAGATCCAAATGAGAGAGGGAGAGGAGAAGGGGGCGCATGGGAGGGTGTGGGCGCCAGGGGCGCGCAGGGCCGGGTCTGGCCGGGCTGGGTTGGGTTGGGTCGGGCCACTTTGTGGATCGAAACCCACGACACGCACGACCCAATCCGAGACGCACGACACGGGCTCCAGTCGCGAACCGAAAACCGAGACAGAACGAGACGGACACGCAATATCAGACAAAGAAATGTGCATCGGCATGATGCAACACCCATGACACTTAGGTTTTTTGTTCATACACGACACGGACACATGTCATTATACTGGTTTGAAATTGGGAAGAAAGAGCGAATCCGGAAGAGAAAAGAGAGTAACGCCCGAATTTGGTGAGAGAAAAGAAGAAAAAAATCTACCCCCAAATTCAGGGCGTTACAAACCTATCCCCCTTAAAAGAATCTCGCCCTCGAGATTCAAGGTTGGCTAGCAAAGAGCTCTGGGTATTTAGCCATCAGATCATCTTCACGCTCCTAGGTTGCTTCTTCCTCAGAGTGGTGATTCCATCTGACTTTGCACATTCTGATGGTCTTCCTTCGGGTGACTCTGTCTGCAATCTCAAGGATTTGCGCTGGTTTCTCTATGTAGGTCAAGTCCTCCTGAACTTCAAGACCTTCCACTGGCAACTGCTCTTCCGGCACACACAAGCACTTCTTCAACTGAGACACATGAAAGACATCATGCACAGCAGACAAATTTTCTGGTAGGCTGAGCTGATAGGCCACTTCTCCATGCCTTGCGAGAATCTGGTACGGACCGATGTAGCGGGGTGCTAGCTTGCCTTTGACTCTGAACCTTCTGACTCCTCTGATCGGTGACACTTTCAGATAGACGAAGTCTCCGACTTCGAAACTCAGCTCTCTTCTTCTTGTGTCTGCATAGCTTCGCTGCCTTGATTGCGCTATCTTCAGATTCTCTCGGACCATCCTGATGTTCTCTTCGGCTTCAAGCAGAATGTCTGGCCCGCACACTTGCTTTTCTCCAGGCTGATCCCATTGCAACAGAGTTCTACAACTCATTCCATAGAGCGCTTGAAATGGTGACATCTTCAAACTGGCCTGGTAACTGTTGTTATAGGAAAACTCTGCATAAGGCAATCGCTTGTCCCATCCAGACTGATCTTGCAACGCACAGGCTCTCAACATATCTTCAAGAATTTTATTGGTCCTTTCGGTCTGACCATCTGTCTACGGATGATACGCTGAACTGAAATTCAGATGTGTGCCCAAGGCTTCATGCAACTGCCGCCAGAAATGAGAGGTGAACTGCGTTCCTCTATCTGACACTATCTTCTTTGGCACACCATGAAGACAAACGATCCGAGACATATACAGCTCTGCCAATACTGCACTGCTGTAGTTGGTCTTGACAGGTATGAAGTGGGCTGACTTGGTTAAGCGGTCCACTACTACCCAAATGGAATCGTAGCCGGCTCGAGTTCGAGGCAATCCGACTATGAAATCCATACCGATTTCATCCCATTTCCACTGAGGAATTTGCAACGGTTGCAACAATCCAGCTGGTCTCTGGTGCTCTGCCTTGATCCGTCGACAACTATCACACATAGCCACATGCTCTGCGATTTCCCTCTTCATTCCGTACCACCAGAATTTCTTCTTCAGATCTTGATACATTTTCTCACTGCCAGGGTGAATCGAATAAGCTGTCTCATGAGCTTCCTTAAGGATCAACTCCCGAATAGACTGGACATTGGGAACGCACAATCGGTCTTTGAACCATATCACACCTTCAGCATCTTCCCGAAAATCTTTGCCTCTGCCATCTAGAATCAGTCGCCGGATCTCACTGATCTTCTCATCATTCTTCTGCGCTTCTTTGATTTCCCGCTCCAGGGTAGGTTCCAACTCAATTGTTACTCCTCGCGTGTTGTTCAGAAATCCGAGACTCAACCTGTCAAATTCTTTGGCCAACTCATAAGGCATCGGACGAGCGACCATCAGATTGATCTGACTCTTCCTGCTCAAAGCATCTGCCACTACGTTCGCTTTACCTGGATGGTAATGGATCTCCAACTCATAGTCTTTGATCAGCTCTAACCACCTTCGCTGCCTCATATTCAACTCTGACTGAGTGAATATGTACTTCAGACTCTTGTGGTCTGTGTAAACATCGCATTTCTGTCCATACAGGTAGTGCCTCCATGTCTTCAGTGCGTGAACCACTGCTGCCAACTCTAGATCATGGATTGGGTAATTCTTCTCATGAACCTTCAGTTGTCGGGACGAGTAAGCCACAACCCTTCCCTCTTGCATCAACACACATCCCAAACCTGTGTAGCAAGCATCACAATACACCGAGAAGGGCTTGTGCACATCAGGTAAGACTAAGACAGGTGCTGTAGTCAACTTCTCTTTCAGCGCTTCGAAGGCCTCTTGACATTTCTGGGTCCACTTGAACTCAACCTTGTTGCCTAGCAACGCTGTCATTGGTTTCACAATCTTCGAAAACCCTTCAATGAATCGCCGATAATATCCGGCCATTCCAATGAAGCTCTTGATTCCCCGAGCATCTGTTGGCGCTTTCCAGTTCAGAATGTCTGCCACTTTCTTCGGATCCACAGCCAATCCTTCTTTGTTGATTATGTGACCCAAGAACAGGACTTCACTGATCCAGAATTCACACTTGCTCAACTTTGCAAACAATTGGTGCTCTCGCAATCTCTGCAATACCATCCTCAAATGACTTGCATGCTCTTCTTCGCTTTGAGAATAAATCAGAATGTAATCAATGAATACCACCACAAACTTATCAAGATAATCCATGAATACACTGTTCATCAAGTTCATGAAGAACGCCGGTGCATTGGTGTAACATCCTAAATCTAGCAAAAACAAACAACCCTATTTGGATTATTAAATTTTAGTAGAAAGGAAAAATATTTATGTTTTCAAATAAGGAGAACCTTGATATGTATGATTTGAAGAAATTCTTGAATAGATAAAATTTACAAGTGTTTGTTACACTCATGCCGAGGCATATATTTTGTTTGAATTAATTTGGAAAATCCAATTCATGAATTCGATCTTGTGAAGAAAATCTCATTCTACAAAACAATAATTAATTGCTAAAATAAGGTTTTAATAATTCTAGTTTATAATGGTAATTGGGATAATAAGTTTTTCATTTAATTGTGTGTCATTTATTTGCATTTGGAATAATTTTGATTGCGCACGATTGGTTTTTGAATATTTAATAACATTCCTTCTTGAATGAAAATTCACAAAAATAATATAATTATTAGTCAAGACTAAATATTCTATTTATAAATAATTTTGGTTTAATTTGTATAAATATTAGGAGTATTTAAATATGTATTTCGAAATTAGAAAAAAAGAAAAGAAAAAAAAACAAAACCTAACTAACCTAAGGCCCATTAGGCCCAACAACTAACCCTAGCCAACATCACCCCTAGCCGTTGCCCTTGTCCCTTGCTCTCCTGGAAGCCGCCGTCACCCTCCCTCTCTCCCCACCTCTCCTTCCCTCTCTCTCTCCTCACTCGCTTCCTATCCCGAGCAGAGCCCCGCCGGCCGCCAGGACGCCGCTCGCCGTCCCCGACCGAGCTCCTGTGCCCCGAGCCCCTGCTTCCCCGGCCCCACGCAGCCGCTAGGAGCCACCGCGACAGCGCCTTGCGCGCCCCTTGCTTCCCTGTTCTCTCCCCAAGTAGCGCCACCGCCTGGCCTTCTGCATCACGCGCGCCAGGAGCAGCCAAACGTCGCGCACCGAGCAACAGGCGCCGACACCGCGTGACCCCGCCAGGACCGACCCGAGCAATCCGATGCTGTCCGCAAGAACCAACGCCCCCGTCAGTTTCTTCTTCGTGAGTAATGGAGTTTACTGTCGTCCGTTTTCTTTCCCTCCCCCATTACTCCCTCTCCCCATTGATGAACGTCATTCATGGTGCTTGAAGATGCCGCCGCGCCCTCTCATCTCCCCTCGCCCTCGCCTATAAAATGGAGGCCGAGCCGACCCCTCTCTCCCAAGCTCGCTCGCTCTCTCTCCATCGCTCTCCTCGTGTTCATGTCGCGCCCGCAACCACCGTGCTCGGACCACCTCGATGGAGCCCCACCCGCTGTTAAACCCCTGCTCGCGCCGTGCCTGCTCGCCGTCGTGAAGCTCGTCGCCGGACCGTTCGCGTTCACCGGTGGAGCTTCGCCGTCCGTGCAGCACCCCATGACTGTGACCACACCGTTCGTCAATCGCCCGTGGAGACTCGCCGGAGTTCGTCCACGTCGCTCGCCGTCGTACCTCGTCATCCGAACGCTCACCAACGATCGTGTTCGTTCTTTGCCCACCAAGACCGCCGTTCATCCCAAGGTTGAAAATAACCCCAACCCGTTAATGTATTTTCTAAATCGTGTTTGAATTACTTAATTGATGTTATGAATTATTGTTGTAATATTTATGCGATTTGACAATTCACATGTATGATTTAGAGATTTCGATATACACGTGTAACTAAAATCGAACCCCGCGACAATACTTAGAATGTGCGTATGATTTTATAATTTTAAAAATGAGTCCGGTTACTATTCACTACCTCAGTGGTTTTCATACTAGAATACGTTTACGGATTTGATTTCGCTTTTGTGTGTGGAACGATAATTGTTAGTAGTAGTTTAAGTATAAACTTATTTGCATGAAGAAATTGAAATAGACACCAAATCATGTATTTTCTAGTCGAATGAAAATATATATAGATTTTACTATTCATAGTAAATATATTCATAAGTATAGCATTTAATTACTTAGAATAGTAAAATGCTCATTTATGTCATAATAACCATGAATAGGTTATTAAAAGTCCCATTTAGTAATTTACAATTAATTCTGGTATAATAATGTTAGAAGAATTAAATAAACAATTTTTAGTATGCGTATAAATTTCTATTTAGAAAAGAAAGGAGAAAACAGAAAGAATAGAGTTTTCTAAAAGATACTAAAATAATAGAATTGGTGTTCATATCTTTAAAATAATGACGTATCGGTTTAAATGTAGTTTTCTCAACAAATATAGATTTAGTGTTTTTCTAATAAAATGATAATCATTTATTATCCCTTCACATAAAACTCATTTAGTCTCATATTTAAGTATCCATAATCATATGCTTTACAATAGAATTATGTCATATAACTTTTCTAATAATAATGACTTAATTAAGTGCTCACACCATAACTAAAATGATAGTTAATAACATACCAATGAATATAATATTCATTTTAAATATCTAGGTCATATGTTTCTAAACTAAATGTAAAGATAAATAATAGAGTAATTATATCCTCTCATAACCTAGTTAATTAGATTTATATTTGTTTACAACTGGTTATATAGGCTTAATTAATTATTTAATCAAAATTAGTTCATATTATTTATATATGTGTCACTTAGTTTTTCCTAAAGAATAACCTAAGGAAATTAGTGTTCATGTTCTTTAATAATAATGTTAGTTGCATATTGTTTTGTATATAGCTTTCTTAATAAAATATAGGACATGTACTTTCTAATAAAAATAAAATATAATTGTTTGTTCATTGTCTTTTACATAAAAGTTCATTTAAGGCATATATCATAACTTTCTATAAATAGGTATTTAATAGTAATGATCTTTTCACATAAAACCTATTTAGACTTATATCTTAATTTGTCATAAGTGAAGGTTTAACAATGATTTATAATACGTTCTATAATGCTTCTAAAATTAATAATGTATTTCAGAACACATTAACCTTAGATATATAACATATATCTTCTCTAAAAGGTTAAAAATGTTTAATATCGTTATAACGTGTTTACCGTCTTATAAACCCTTAATCTTAGACATATCGCATATGACGTTTTATAAAAAACTAATTTGGTGAACCAAATATTTGTATATTTTAATTAAGACATTTTTAAGCTCATGTCTTATAAAGTATAGATCACACAGTTCTGAAAAGGAATAATTTTTACCCTTGCGTGTAATGTTTTTGAAAAGCGAACGCTCTTTTCGTTAGATTTTCTTTTAGCTTTACGTATGGTGAATGTTGTATGTTATTGAATGGTGTTTGTTCTTCTTGTTTGTTTGTGTTATATTCAGTGGTTGATCTAGTTAAGAATCAAGATATATTTCGTGGAAGAACCTCGAGTTTTCAATAAGCAAGGCAAGTGGACTTCTCCCTCTGCATACTCTGTTTGATCCTAAACAATACATTTAATAAAGTTTATTCTTTCGGATATATATGCATAATTTGATGGGTTACCTATTTAGATAACCTTTCCAACCTTATTCCTTGATCAAACCTGGGAATTATACTTTACCTTCGTAGCTATGCTATTGCTACAACTTAACTTTATGCAGTCACTCCCGCTTATGACATTAATGTTCCAAAATGGTAAGTTTTCATTATTGTTGTTAACCCGATGGTTAAACAAGATTATTGCATATTAATTGGAACATGGAGTGACCACCCGGGAAAACAGTGCTACCATGAGAACTATCATGGCTCTGGTCTTGGCTAAATAACTAGGGAAGTCTTATGTTGGGTGCTGGTCGTGGTCGACAGGAACGGGGGCATCTGGCAAGCTCTTATAGTTTTGGCTCAGGCAGATTGGATACGGGCATAGTTCCCAAAGCTTTACCCTATAGTCTGGACTATAAGTTGGTTACGGTAGGTGTGCTTTATGCAGTTTGACCATTTCCAGCATTTGCGTAATGAGGACTCTAGGGAGAAGCCTCGTAGTGAGACCCTGGACATTCACCTCGGAAGTGAATACGGGTCTAGCTAACCCGGGCTAGAAGGGAATCGTGACTCATGGGTAAAGATGCGCCACCTCTGTAGAGTGTAAAACTGATATATCAGCCGTGCTCACGGTTATGAGCAGCCTGGACTCCTCACATGATAATTGAACTTGAAGATGGAAATAAATTGAGATCCGATGATCTGCTAATGGTTTTGCTTAAGTGGTTTCACTTAAGTGTTTTTGATATACTCTTATACATTTGCTTAATGGGAATACTTGGGATTCACACTTATTATTAAGACAGGTGTTGTTAATAAAATGTTGACCAACTAAAATGCTTACTGCTCAACCTCAGCCTCACCTTGTTAGACTTGCATTAGTTTTTCCCCCACTTGCTGAGCCCCGACCATAAGTGAGCTCACCCTTGCTTAATTTTGATCAGAAGTCGCAGATGAAGATATGATGCTGAACTCCATGGATGCTAGTCTAGTGATACCCCCGGTCATCTTCCTGTGGATGGATGTCCTTGTTTCGCTGTACTTTGATGAATAAAGGTCAAGACATTATGTCTGTTCGAAGTGTAATATGTTAATATAATCGTTATTTACGCTTTTATGCATTGTTCTTTTGATATATTACACTTGTGACGTCAACATATGTGTGGAAATAGATCCTGGCACACATATGCTATGCACCCGGCTCTGCCCTCTAGAAACGGGTGTGACAATTGGTCAAACTAAAAGACATCACAGTGAACTCATACAAACCATACTTGGTAATGAATGTCGTCTTCGGAATATCCAAAGGTCGGATCCTGAGCTGATGGTAACCTGACCTTAGATCAATCTTGGAGAACACGCTGGCTCCTCTCAACTGGTCGAACAGATCTTCTATTCTGGGCAAGGGGTACTTGTTCTTGATTGTGACTTCATTCAGAGCTCGATAATTGATACACATCCTTTTGGTGCCATCTTTCTTCTCCACAAATAGGACAGGGGCGGCCCAAGGCGAGGTGCTTGGCCGGATGTAACCTTTCTCTGACAGCTCATCAATCTGCTTCTTAAGTTCAACCAACTCTGGTCCGGATATTCTGTAAGCTCTCTTAAAGATAGGGGCGGTTCCAGGAAGAAGCTCTATGGCAAATTCAACTTTCCGCTCTGGTGGCATACCCGGTAAGTTCTTAGGAAACACATCTGGAAACTCAGACACAATCTTGATCCTCTCAATTGGGTCTGCTTCACTGCTATCGACAGCCATCTGATAACAACTTCCTTTCTTCGGCTCAGGCGAGACTAACTCAGTCACCACTTCCTCTCCTAGTGGGGACACCAACCTGATTGTCCTCTTATCACAACTGATAACTGCCTGATACTTATCTAGCCAATTCATCCCTAGGATGACATCTATTCCCTGAGTACCCATTACGATGAGGTTGGCGGGAAACACTATCCCCCTTATTTCCACACTTATATTCAAACAAATGCTATTGGCTCGAATTCTACCACCGGCTGAGTCAATTTGAATGGGGGTTGACATGGTAGTAATTGGAAGATTATGTGCTTCTACCCATGATGCAGTAATGAAAGAATGTGTTGCTCCAGTATCAAATAACACTTCTGCAATATGGGAGTCGACTGGGAACATACCTACAATCATGCCGGGGATCTCCTGAACTGCTGCAGCCTCCAAGTGATTCAGTCTCCCTTGGTTATAACGCGGCTGAGAGCGGTTGCCTGCTCCAGGCTGAGACACGTTCTGCTTTGCTGGGGCATTGGGGCCTAATTGCTGCTAGGCTGCCTTCTTCGGACATTGCATCACCCAATGGCCTTGCTCTCCACAGTCGAAACATGCTCTGTTTCCAACCTGAGCTGGTGCTGCCTGACTGTTCTGCTGGGTTGCTGGTGCAGGAAGACGAGGTGCCTGCTGATTCTGCCTCTGGAACTGACCTCCTCCTGACTGATTGTTCTGACGATTCTGATACTGGTGCTGAGGATACTGCCTTTGGAACTGCTGATACTGCTGAGGTGGACGCTGGTTCTGCCTGAACTGCTGAGGTTGATTGCTTGAGAAACAAGGACGATTGCTGCTTCCAGGCTGGGGTCCACTGATCTTGCGCTTACGATCCTCCATCTCCTTACGCTTCCTCTCTGTCATGATTGCTCTGTCAATCAAGTGCTGGAATGTCGGGAAGGTCTGATTCATCAGTTGGTACTGCAGAGGATCAACCAAGCCTCTCAGGAAACGGTACTGTCGCTTGGCGTCGGTGTTGACATCTTCAGGAGCATAGCGAGACAGCTGCAGAAACCTGTCCCGGTACTCACGGACAGACAATGACCCTTGCTTGAGGGCCAGGAACTCCTCCTTCTTCACTGTCATCAGACCTGCAGGAACATGGTACTGACGAAAGCTACCTCTGAACTCTTCCCAGGTGATGGTGTCGGGGTTGGCATGGGTGGCTAGATAAGACTCCCACCATGACTGAGCTGCTCCTCTCAACAGACGGGGACCATACAGGACTTTCTCCCTGTCATCGCATTAAGCGGTATGCAACTCCCGGTCCACAGTGCGCAGCCAGTCTTCAGCATCCATGGGGTCAGAGGAATGAGCAAACGTTGGGGGATGACCTCTCATGAATTCAGCACGCTTGTCACTGGGCATCTGAGGCATCTGAGGCTGAGGTGGTGGTTGCTGCTGCTGAATAGCGGCCAGAGTCTGACCGATGGCTTGGACTGCCTGAGTCTGCAATAGAAACATCTGCTCGATGGACATCGGGGGCGGGGCGGCAGCTGCTGTTGCTGGGGTACCTCTTCCTGTTGAGCGGCTTGCTCCTGCTGAGCACGCCTTCCTCCTCTGCGCCTGTTCTCTGATATCTGCAGAATGCAACCACACATCAGAACTGATCTTGCAAATCTTGCAGCATAAGAAAAGAGTATAGAATTCTTCAACAACACTGAACGGATGAGCATCTTCACTGATCTCCAACACAGACCACACAACTTCTCAGATAAAGAGGAAAGTGGAATAAAAGGTTTCCCAACTAGATAACTAACTCCTTTAACATAACCGGTAAACCAAAATGCAGGGGATACCCACACTCTGGTGATAGTCATTACAAAGATCCAAATCAAGCATAGTTCATCATGACAAACATAAATGCACAGGATATAGCAAACTACCCTGTCTAACTAAGACTAACTAAAAGCGAGACTAACGCTAAGACTGTAGCTTCTACATATATGTATTTTGTATTAATTACAAGATCCGACTCTAGCGATCTATGGTTCTAGATTTATCTTGGTCTTGCAGTCGGGATTGCCATAAGACTGGTGTCCACGCCGAGGTGAGCGGTACGGGTGCTGAGTCCCGACGGGAGCGGGGGAACCATCATCCAGGTGACGACATTCCGCGCGCTCAGCCCACAGCAGGGTGA
Source organism: Zea mays (assembly GCF_902167145.1). Taxonomy (NCBI): domain Eukaryota; kingdom Viridiplantae; phylum Streptophyta; class Magnoliopsida; order Poales; family Poaceae; genus Zea; species Zea mays. The sequence goes on along the minus strand of NC_050100.1, from coordinate 163,305,805 downwards.
TCTCAGCATGAGCCCTACTCAGCTCGTCTAGCGCATGGTCCAGCTCCGTGTTTAGCACGGCGGCTAGGTTGACTGTGCTGCTCAACCTAGGATTGTCCTCGCCAACAGGTGAGACAATCACGCCTCCTGTGCTGCCAGATGGACGGCGGGGGTAATACTTCAGGTTGAGACCGTCAGCTACCCCACCGAGAACCGAGCAGTAGTGCGAAAGCGCATGCCGTGCGGCATCTTGCATGGCCGCCTCAGCTGAGTCCCGCTCAGAGATAGAATAGTGCTCTAAGCAGGCCCCGCACCCTGGAGACTGTTCTCCGGACGGCGTACCAAGCAGGTCGCCTCCCAGTGGTCCGGGTAGACCCCGCGACTATGCTGGTAGACCACACAGCGATACTCGATGGACCAAGTTCGCCGGTTAAGAGCCCGACGTAGCAGGGTGTCGAGCGCATCATGGAAGTGACACCCGCGAGCAGCGTCGCGAGTGATGGGTCGAGCAACCCATCCTTCCGGCTCCTGGTCAGCAGAAAAGTCGGTGTCGTGGCTCGAGCTGTTGTCGCCACCTCCGTCGTCTAGGTCTCCTCCAGCAGCTACTCCAGAGGCTGGGGCGCCCAGTGGTGGTGCAGGGGGCGCCTCCAGGGGAAGCACAGAGGAGCAGCTCCTCACGGACTCTATCTCCTGTTGGAGCGAGAAAGAAGAGCCCTGCTGCTCCTGTCGTCGACGTTCCTGCTCCTCATGCAGGCGGTGGTGCAGCCTCTCCAAGTGACTAGACTGACCGGCCACGGGACGGCGAAGCGGACGCTCAGCAAGGCGGGAGGGTAAGAAGGGGATGACAGACTTCCGTGCGGTGTGTCTAAGACGAGCCATCTACAAAAGACACCACAAGCAAAAGAGTGAGAACAGAATTAATATGACCAGCAAATAATGAACCATAAGTAAATGAAGGATTAGAATAAAACATAATTTTCAGCAAGGTATAATATATAGTAGAATATAGGTTTGGTCGGTATGACCAACTTTTGAAGGGATATCAAAGTCAAGGCAGGGACAGAGGTCTATAATCCTTAGAACGACCATTCTACTCTAGGTTAGCGGTCCTACAGTCAGCACGACTTTGATACCACCTATGTCACACCCGGTTTTAGAAGGTAAACCGAATGCGAACCATGTACGTGCCAGGATCAGCAATTCACGTACACAGCAGTTACATAACATAGACATCATCACACAGTGCTCAAATAGTATTGAAAAGGGGAATAATAGTCGATTACACCATATGTCTGAGACATCCACATAGTCTTTACAATAAATCAAAGTGCGGAAAAGAAATGTAGATAAACGCGGCCTTCACAGGCAGCCGACTGGGGGTTGCCGCTAACCCACGCCTAGAACTCGTCGTAGTCTTGGAATTCCTAGAAGTCTCCTTCCACGGCTTCATCTTCTCCTGAGCAGTGGTTGCAATGCTGACAACCTGGGGATGGAGGGGTTTGGTGTGTAGAGCAAGGGTGAGTACACATCAACATACTCAGCAAGTATCCTGTTTGGCTGTAGTGGACTAGCTTTATGTGGGGATAAGTCAAGCAGTTGCTTTTAGTTGGTCAGATTATTATTTACTAGTAGAAAGCCAGGTTTTAGCATTAACCCAAGTTATTAGCCCGATGTACCCTTTCCAAACGGAAAGAATACCACTTACCAGCACCATAGTCAAAACCAAGAACCATCAGTCTCATTGCCACCTGTAAACCAAAATGTCTCTGATCAAGTACCACTAATCATTGGAGCTCCCTTGGCCGCTCATAACCGCGAGCACGGCTAATATATCAGTTTTCAAACACTCTGCAGAGGTTGTGCACTTTACCCACAAGCCGTGATCCCCTTTCTGCTCGGAGATCATGACTCTCCATTGACCACTACCAAGGTGACCCAGCAGGGCATCACTATGTAGCCTTTACAAAGATTCCCCGGGGCTGTAGCCACCCGTTAGATTTCCTAAATGCACCGCACTCCTCCCCAAGGGGCGAACCCAAGCTTGGCAGAGCGAGCCGCATACACCGAGCCCCATTGACGGCACGACGGCTAAGCAAACTATACCCTGGATCCTCTAATTATTCAGCTAAGGGCACCCCATTCCACCCTCATGGTTGCACTGTTTTCCCGGGCGGTCATCCAAAGAACAGGTCCTTACGGAGAGGCACTCGAGAAACCGCTCGAGTCCCCTTAAGGGCCACAAGTTCCATCATCATAATCAAAAGGGAAAACAGCGTATCATAGATAATCTCATCATGTTCATTGATTATAGTTGAGCAATAGCATAAAGCTAAACAATAATAATCCAACCCAAATAGGTAAACAAGGACATGGATAACAAAAGCTAGTCAATCCTTAGGTATAAATGTGTAATGCGGGAGGTGAATTAAAGAATGAATAGGACAGAGAAGGTCAAGGGACACTTGCCTCCACCAACCGACTGCTGCTCAGGGGCTTCTCCTGCGAGTTCTTCAGGCTCCTCAACCAGACCGTTCTCTATGCGAGCGCAAACATACATACATCCACATATTCAATACAAAAGAACAGTACACCATACAATAGAGTGCAGTAAGTAAACAGACGTTCCACGCGGGTTCGCAATTAAGGCTAAGAGAGAAAGAGAAAAAGACAGTCGAGAAACGATCACGTTACAAGATTGTAAATCAAACTACTCGCTTAAAGGAAAGGAATTAATTTGGATGTTATGTTTGGCACAAAGTAAAGTCAAGTTCCACATTTAATCATTATAAACAATTGAAGATGAATGAAAGGGAGTGGCCGCACGTCGAGACGTACGACACGACATTTAGATTGCATTAACAAGTAAACGACTCGCTGCGCGACAAAGCGCCCAACGAGACGCTTGCACTAATTATAAATAGACGTTAGGCATCGCGCGATGAAGCGCACGACGACATACTCCAACAGAGCTGAGTTTAAAGTGGAACGTCGCGCGTCTGGACGCGCGACATCGCACCTTAAACAACCTAAAATTAAAATAGATCGTCGCGCGACGAAGCGCGCGACACAACACTTTAATAAATATAAACTAAAAGAATCGTCGCGCGACGAAGCGCGCGACGCAGCACGCTAACTAACGGAGTTTGAAATCAACTACAAACCAGAAATAATCACCGCGCGTGTGGGTTTACGCACGCGGGAAATGCGTTAGGGGGTAAACGAGGCCACGCGAGTCACGCCGGGAGCTGGGACGCCACGCGCAGGGGGCCGAGGCCGCGCGCAGGGAGCTGCGCGCCGGGGGCAGGGGCCGCGTCGGGGCCAGGGAGGCCGCGCCGAGGGCTGGGGAGGCCGCGCCGGGGGCCGGGGAGGCCGCGCCGGGGGCAAGGGCGGGTGGACCACGCCGCGGGGGAGGGGGCAGGGGCGGGCGCCGCTGCGGGGGAGGCCGGGGCGGGGGCGGGCGCCACCGCGCATGGGGCTGGGGCGGGGGCGGGCGAGCGCCGCCGCGCGGGGGAGGGGCAGGGGGCGGGCGCCACCGCGCCGGGGGAGGGGCGGGGGGCGGGCGCCGCCGCGCGGGGAGGGGCAGGGGGGCGAGCGCCGCCACGCGCAGGGGAGAGGGAGTGTCGGCGTTTCGAGACAGGGGGGTCCCTAAGCCGACGAGTGAGTGTGCTGCGTGCCCCAGCCTAGATGGGTCGAGCGCGTGGGCGAGCGCGAAGGGGGGAGAGGCGAGGCGGCCGGAGCCGAGCGTGAGAGAGGTGGAAGTCCCGCGGCCTTCGTGTTCGTCCCGCGCCCAGGTCAGGTGCGCTTGCAGTAGGGGGGTTACAAGCGTCCACGCGGGTGAGGGAGGCGAGCGGCCCCAAGAGAGCGTCTGTCCCGTCCTCGGTCCCGCGCGGCCAACCTTCTTTGAGAAGGCCCTGGTCCTTCCTTTTATAGTCGTAAGGAGAGGATCCAGGTGTACAATGGGGATGTAGCAGAGTGCTACGTGTCTAGCGGAGGGAGAGCTAGCGCCCTAGGTACATGCCAATGTGGCAGCCGGAGAGATTTGGGCACCCTGCTGGCGTGATGTCGTGGCTGTCGGAGGTGAGGCGGAGCCTGATGGAGGGACAGTTGTCGGAGCGGTCGAGTCCCTGCTGACGTTGTCCTGCTTCCGTAAGAGAGCTGGGGGCCGCCGTCGTCATAGAGCTTGTGGAGCGCCATCATTGCCCCTCTGGCGGAGCTGGCCGGATGAGACGCCGGTCTTGTCCTCCGTGACCCGAGTCGATTCGGGGTGGGATGATGATGGCGCCTCCTGTTGACATGGCGGTCTGTGCCCTAGGCAGGGTGACGTGGGGTTTCCTCCGAAGCCGAGGTTGAGTCTGCCTTCTGTTGCCGTGGCCGAGCCCGAGCCAAGGGGTCGGGCGAGGCGGAAGTCGTTCAGCCGAGGCCAGGGCGGAGTCCGAGCCCTGGGGTCGGGCGAGGCGGAGTTTCGTCGTCTTCCGGGTCTTAGCCCGAGTCCGAGCCCTGGGGTCGGGCGGAGCGGAGTTCGCTGTCTTCCGGGTCTTAGCCCGAGTCCGAGCCCTAGGGTCGGGCGGAGCGGAGTTCGCCGTCTTCCGGGTCTTAGCCCGAGTCCGAGCCCTGGGGTCGGGCGGAGCGGAGTTCGCCGTCTTCCGGGTCTTAGCCCGAGTCCGAGCCCTGGGGTCGGGCGGAGCGGAGTTCGCCGTCTTCTGGGTCTTAGCCCGAGTCCGAGCCCTGGGGTCGGGCGGAGCGGAGTTCACCGTCTTCCGGGTCTTAGCCCGAGTCCGAGCCCTGGGGTCGGGCGGAGCGGAGTTCGCTGTCTTCCGGGTCTTAGCCCGAGTCCGAGCCCTGGGGTCGGGCGGAGCGGAGTTCGCCGTCTTCCGGGTCTTAGCCCGAGTCCGAGCCCTGGGGTCGGGCGGAGCGGAGTTCGCCGTGGCGCCTTTGGCAAGGCCTGATTGCCTGTCAGACTCACTCTGTCGAGTGGCACTGCAGTCGGAGTGGCGCAGGCGGCGCTGCCCTTCTGTCAGACTGGCCAGTGGGGCGGTGGAGTGACGGCGGTCACCTCGGCTCTGCCGGGGGCGCGTGTCAGGATAGAGGTGTCAGGCCACCTTTGCGTTAAATGCCCCTGCAATTTGGTCAGTCGGTGTGGTGATTTAGTCAAGGTTGCTTCTGAGCGAAGCCAAGGCCTTGGGCGAGCCGGTGATGTGTCCGCCATAAAAAGGGGGCCTCGGGCGAGACGGAAGTCTCTCGAGGTCGGCTGCCTTTGGCCGAGGCTAGGCTCGGGTGAAGCGTGATCGAGTCACTCGTGTGGACTGATCCCTGACTTAATCGTGCCCATCAGGCCTTTGCAGCTTTATGCTGATGGGGGTTACCAGCTGAGAATTAGGCGTCTTGAGGGTACCCCTAATTATGGTCCCCGACAGTAGCCCCCGAGCCTCGAAGGGAGTGTTAGCACTCGCTTGGAGGCTTTTGTCGCACTTTTTTGCAAGGGGACCAGCCTTTCTCGGTTGCATTTCGTTCCGGTGGGTGCGCGCGAGCGCACCCGCCGGGTGTAGCCCCCGAGGCCTCGGAGGAGTGGTTACACTCCTTCGAGGTCTTAATACTTCGGCTGGTCTGGTCGTTCCCTCATGCGAACTGGCCGTAGCCCGGGTGCACGGTCGGGGCCCAAGCTCTCGGGCTGGTATGTTGACGCTGTCAACGATTTGGCCGGAGCCGGTTTTTGCGAGAGCAGCCCCCGAGCCTCTGCACAGGGCGAGAGGACGATCAGGGACAGACTCGACTTTTTACATACGCCCCTACGTCGCCTTTCCGCAAGGAGGAGGGGGGGAGTGTGCCATGTTACCCTCGATGGGCACTGAACATGGTGTCTCCGGTGAGCTGCAAGCGGGTAATCCGAGTGGACGTCCGTGCCCCATTCGTTGGGGGTCGGCTAGGGGCCCAGAGGCACGCCCAAAAGTACCTGCGGGTGATTTGCCGGACCCGGTCCCCTGGCGACGGGGTCCGAGGGCTCGATGCCTCCCTCCGATGGGATTCCGTTACAAGATCGTTCCCGCTGGTCTCGGAAATGTCCTAGGGTACCTCGGGAGCGCAGCCCGAGCCTCGGTTATGTATCGAACGTACCCCTGGTCATCCCTCGCTCGGTGTCTGAGGCGACTGTGAACCCTTCGGGGGCCAGCCTTCGAACCCCTGATCAGTAATGGGCGCGGAGCCCGAGTAGCCTGAGGCGGCCATGGAGCCCTTCGGGGGGCTGGCCTTCGAACCCCTGACCAGTAGTCGGTGTCGGGCCCACGCGATCTGAGGCGACTGTTGAACCCTCGGGGGGCCAGCCTTCGAACCCCTGATCAGTAATGGGGGGCTCGGAGCCCGGTTCCTTCGCGGAGAAGGATCCCTTTCGGGGTATCCCCCTTTCCCGGTCCCTGTTGCAAGAGATAGAGAAAGAGGAAAATGGAAAAGGATACGAAATCGGACGACGTGGCGTACCTTTTCTGACGCGGTTATTACGGCGAAGGTGAAGCGTCGCGCGCTCCTCCTGCCAGAAGCGCCGCGTGTCCCGCCGCGGAGTTAATGCGACGGGGCGAGTGGTTGGCGGGGCGGCCGTTGCGCGCGTGCGATTCGTTCGAGGAACGGGTCACGGGTGCACCGTCTTCACGCCGTGAGAGGAGGCTCTCTTGCTGTCTCAGGATGGGACGTGAGCCTGGCTGACGACGTGACCGCTGCGCCCGCCCGCCTGCCACCGCTATTACTGCCGGCCCACTTTCGGTCGCTTTGACCAACGCGCCAGTCTGGCGCTGTTGGGTCACCTCGAGTCGTGGCATAGGCTTCGCAACCGAAGAGGCGCGATGGTGGCACAAGTGGCGGTGCGGTTGCTTGCATGCAGCAACTGGCGCGCCGGTTGCTCGACGCGTGGGCCTGGGTTCCAGGCTGGCGTGTCAGGAGTCGGAGAAGCGCGTCCATCTGGCGCGGTTGCGTGCCGCCTGCATGGCTGCCCGCCCCTTCTGCCCGTTGGTCTGGGCGAAAATGGGGGGTCGCCTGTAACCGCTGGACGGTCGTGCGCACCATGCGCGGCGGTTTGGCTTCTTCTGCCCTAAGCCGGCTTGCATGACATGCGGGACCCAGCCCCCGAGTCGCAGGGGAGGGCCTTGGAGCGTGTTGGAGAAGACTCGGCCCGCGGTGCCTGGGGGCGCACGTAGGGGGAGTTGCCTTTAAAAGGAGGGGGGCTCCTTTCGTAAGGCAACCATGTCTTCTTCCTCCCTTAAGCGTCGGGTCTTCCTGTCTTCCAAGCCCCCGGATGGGGGGTATCCGCCGCCTTTCCGCCTCCTCGTTGGAGGAACGCAACTCCATTGGAGTTGGCACCTCTCAGCCATCGTTCGGCTTCAAGGATTTTCATCAGGCAGCCTGGCTGCTCCCTTCCGCCGGTGGCCACCCAAGGCGGTGACCTCCAGCTCCTGGATGGGGAGAGACAGACCAGGCTGTGGTCCCGCCCTCAGCGTCGGGTGCGTTCGTCATCCTCGCTGGGGCGGGGGCCGAGGCGAGCCGGGGCTCTACCTCGCGTGCGGGTCGGCGAACCACCTCCTCTTCTGGCTTCTGGTGGTGGCAATCGTCCTCCCGCGCTGCGACGGAGTCATCCTCCAGTCATGCCGGGGAAGGCGAACTGTTGCTGTCCAGCTAGGATGCAACATTCCGTCTTCCCCCTCGCATTCGGGGCGAGGACGGCAGCGAAGATCTTCCGGAGCGCTTGGGGGCGGCCCGCTCTTTGGCTTTGATGGCTTGTTCGCATCCCTTGAGTGGGACCGCGAACAAAAGCCTTCCGGTGACTGCGTTCACCTGGGGCCATGGCTGCCGCTGCAGAGGTCGTTGCCCCGCAGGCCCGAGGTCGCTTGTACCCTCGGGGACGGAACCGGAGTCCCGTTTGCAATGGCACTTCGAATGCCAGTGAGTTCGTTCATTGTGGCTGTCGAGGCCTGAACGTGTATGTAATTTCGGCACGGAGCCGTATTTTTTCCTCATTTTCGAGCACTAAGTCTCGCCTGTTTGATTATCTGAACCGCTTTACCAAGCATGAGTTGCCCCGTGTCAAGGTGACGGGTGAGGTATCCGTATCCCGGAGGCGTAGGAATCCCTCGGCCCGTTCGGCCTTGTTATGTGAGGCTCCTCTAGCTTAGTTGAAGAGACCCCTCGGCCGCCCTTCGGTGGACCGAGGCCGGGGGTTGCGATATCAGTATGAACAGAGGCGGAGTTGGCTCGAGAATGGGGAACCTGGTTGGCCGGAGCCTAGCCGTGTCGTCCGTCAGCGGAGCCGACGCCAAAGTCGGTCAGTTGAGGCCTCGGATCGGGCTGGCGCCCTTGGAAGCCGGTTGACCGAGGCCCCAGGGGTAACCGGTTGAGCCGCCTGCTCGGGCCGGATTCCCGGAGGAGCCCCTGGACCGCGGCGCCGCCCGAGGCTGGGTCGGGCTTTGCTGAAGACGTCGTCGATGCCGAGGGTGCTACGGCTCCCTTCAGCGTGAAGACCCGAGCCTGCAGGATCAGATCATCTTGTAGCGTGTGCTTTCCGCGGCCGCCGAGGCCAGAAGAACACACCCTCGCCCCGCTTGCGAAGTTGCGTCTTTTTTCCTCCTGTTTCGAGCATCTGGACTTCGTCGGTAACAGGGATGTTTGTGTGAGCGAGAGTTGCTTTTCGCGGAAGGGACGAGTGAGGTATCCGTATCCCAGAGGCGTGGGAATCCCTCGGCTCGGTCGGCCTTGCCGCTTACGCGTACTTTCACCCGTCCATGAGGCCCTGTCGCCGACTTAGTCGAGAAAGCTTGAAGGACTGCTTCGGCAGGAGAGCTTCCGAACGTGATGACTCGTTCGGTCCACGGAGTCGCTTTATCCGAGCGCAAGTTACTTATCGCAGAAGGGGACGAGTGAGGTATCCGTATCCCGGAGGCGTAGGAGTCCCTCGGCTCGGTCAGCCTTGGCTGCTTACGTGTACCTCGTCGTTTCCAGGATCCGCTTTCCGAAGTAGTCAAGAAGCACGAAAGAAATCCTGCTAAAAAGAGATCCTTTTTTGAGGAAAAATTCGACGCAGAGGGGGTCTCCCCCCTTTTAGCCCCCGAGGGAGGGTCGGGCTTTGCCGAGGCTAGGCCGACCCTTCCTTGACAACTAAACTTTGCGTAGGTGCGAGGTATATGAACAACTTGAAAACATCTTAAGGGTAGAAGCGACGTAGCTGTTTGATGTTCCAAGCGTTGCCGTAGATCTCGCCTTGATTGCTGGCCAGCTTGTATGTTCCGGGCTTCAGAACTTTGGCGATGACGAAGGGCCCTTCCCAGGGGGGCGTGAGTTTGTGCCTCCCTCGGGCGTCTTGTCGCAGCCGAAGCACCAGGTCGCCCACCTGGAGTTCTCGGGACCGGACCCCTCGGGCGTGGTAACGTCGCAGGGACTGTTGGTACCGCGCCGAGTGTAGCAAGGCCTTGTCCCGAGCTTCCTCCAGCTGGTCTAGCGATTCCTCTCGGCTAGCTTGGTTGCTTTGTTCGTTGTAGGCCCTCGCCCTCGGGGAGCCGTATTCCAGGTCAGTGGGCAAGACAGCTTCAGCCCCGTAGACCAGGAAAAACGGCGTGAAGCCCGTGGCACGACTCGGCGTCGTCCTTAGGCTCCAGACCACCGAGGGGAGTTCCTTCATCCATCGCCTGCCGAACTTGTTGAGGTCGTTGTAGATCCGAGGCTTGAGCCCTTGTAGAATCATGCCGTTGGCACGCTCTACCTGCCCATTCGACATGGGATGAGCCACGGCGGCCCAGTCCACCCGGATATGGTGATCTTCGCAAAAATCCAAGAATTTTTTGCCGGTGAACTGGGTGCCGTTGTCGGTGATGATGGAGTTCGGGACCCCGAAGCGATGGATGATGTTGGTGAAGAATGCCACCGCCTGCTCGGACCTGATGCTGTTCAGGGGTCGGACCTCGATCCACTTGGAGAATTTGTCGATGGCGACCAGCAGGTGCGTGTAGCCCCCGGGCGCCTTCTGCAAGGGACCGACGAGGTCCAGACCCCATACAGCGAAGGGCCAGGTGATGGGTATTGTCTGCAGAGCCTGAGCGGGCAGGTGTGTCCGCTTCGCATAGAATTGGCACCCTTCGCAGGTGCGGACAATTCTAGTGGCGTCAGCCACCGCCGTTGGCCAGTAGAAGCCTTGCCGGAAAGCATTTCCAACAAGGGCTCGGGGTGCTGCGTGGTGGCCGCAAGCCCCCGAGTGTACTTCTTGCAGCAGTTCCCGACCTTCGGCGATGGAGATGCATCGCTGGAGGATGCCCGAGGGGCTGCGATGGTAGAGCTCCTCTTCGTCGCCCAGCAAGATGAATGACTTGGCGCGTCGCGCTACCCGCCGAGCCTCGACTTGGTCGAGGGGTAGCTCTCCTCGACGGAGATATTGCAGGTACGGGGCCTGCCAATCCTGGTCTGGCGTGGCCCCGCTCTGCCCTTCCTCGACGTTCAATGCCCCGCCCTCGGGGGCCGAGGGTACCTCGGGCTGGGCCGAGGGTGCCTCGGGCTGAACCGAGGGCACCTCGGGCTGAGCCGAGGGTACCTCGGGCTGAACCGAGGGTACCTCGGGCTGAGCCGAGGGTACCTCGGGCTGAGCCGAGGGTACCTCGGGCTCGGGCGCGTCGTCGAGCTCGACGGAGGGTTGATGCAGATCCCGGGAGAAGACGTCCGGGGGGACTGTCGTTCGCCCCGAGGCTATCTTAGCCAGCTCGTCTGCGGTTTCGTTGTAGCGCCGAGCGATGTGGTTGAGCTCGAGCCCGAAGAACTTGTCTTCCAGGCGCCGCACCTCGTCGCAGTAGGCCTCCATCTTCGGGTCGCGGCAGTGGGAGTTCTTCATGACTTGGTCGATGACGAGCTGCGAATCACCGCGGGCGTCGAGGCGTCTGACCCCTAGCTCGATGGCGATCCGCAATCCGTTGACCAGAGCTTCGTACTCGGCCACATTGTTGGACGCCGGGAAGTGGAGGCGCAGCACGTAGCGCAAGTGCTTTCTGAGGGGCGAGATGAAGAGCAGGCCCGCGCCGGCCCCCGTCTTCATCAGCGACCCGTCGAAAAACATGGTCCAGAGCTCCGGTTGGATCGGAGTCGTTGGTAGTTGGGTGTCGACCCATTCGGCCACGAAATCCGCCAACACTTGGGACTTGATGGCCTTCCGAGGGGCGAACGAGATCGTTTCGCCCATGATCTCCACCGCCCACTTTGCGATCCTGCCCGAGGCCTCTCGGCACTGGATGATCTCCCCCAGGGGGAAGGATGACACCACAGTTACCGGATGGGACTCGAAGTAGTGTCGTAGCTTCCGCCTTGTCAGGATCACAGCATACAGCAGCTTTTGAACTTGTGGGTAGCGGATCTTAGTCTCGGACAGCACTTCGCTGATGAAGTAGACCGGCCTCTGAACGGGCAATGTATGCCCTTCCTCCTGCCTTTCGACCACAATCGCGGCGCTAACCACCTGAGTGGTCGCGGCGACGTAGACCAAGAGGGTTTCCCCGTCCGCTGGCGGCACCAAGACTGGCGCCTTTGTAAGGAGCGCCTTCAGGTTACCGAGGGCTTCCTCGGCCTCAGGGGTCCAAACGAAACATTCGGCCTTCCTTAAGAGGCGGTACAGAGGCAGACCTCTTTCGCCGAGGCGTGAGATGAAACGGCTCAGGGCCGCGAGGCATCCCATGACCCTCTGTACCCCTTTTAAGTCCTTGATGGGTCCCATGCTGGTGATGGCCGCAATCTTCTCCGGGTTGGCTTCGATGCCTCGCTCAGAGACGATGAACCCTAGGAGCATGCCTCGGGGTACCCCGAAGACACACTTCTCAGGATTAAGCTTGACTCCTTTCGCCTTGAGACACCGGAATGTCACTTCAAGGTCGGAGAGGAGGTCGGAAGCCTTCCGTGTCTTGACTACGATGTCATCGACGTAGGCCTCGACTGTGCGTCCGATGTGTTCGCCGAACACATGGTTCATGCACCGCTGGTACGTCGCGCCTGCATTCCTCAAGCCGAACGGCATGGTGACATAGCAGTACATGCCGAACGGCGTGATGAAAGAAGTCGCGAGCTGGTCGGACTCTTTCATCCGGATCTGGTGATACCCCGAGTAGGCATCGAGGAAGGACAGGGTTTCGCACCCAGCAGTGGAATCCACGATTTGGTCGATGCGAGGCAGAGGGTAGGGAACCTTCGGACATGCTTTGTTGAGACCAGTGTAGTCTACGCACATCCGCCATTTCCCCCCTTTCTTCCTCACAAGCACAGGGTTGGCAAGCCATTCGGGATGGAATACCTCTTTGATGAACCCTGCCGCCATTAGCTTGTGGATCTCTTCGCCAATCGCTCTGCGCTTCTCCTCATCGAATCGGCGCAGAGGCTGCCTGACGGGTCGGGCTCCGGCCCGAATATCCAGCGAGTGCTCGGCGACATCCCTTGGTATGCCGGGCATGTCCGAGGGACTCCACGCAAAGACGTCGGCGTTTGCGCGGAGAAAGTCGACGAGCACTGCTTCCTATTTGGGTTCGAGCCCGGAACCGATCCGGATCTGCTTGGTGGTGTCGCCACTGGGGTCGAGGGGGACGGCCTTGACCGTCTCCGCTGGCTCGAAGTTGCCGGCATGGCGCTTCACGTCTGGGACCTCCTTGGAGAGGTTCTCCAGGTCAGCGATGAGGGACTCGGACTCGGCGAGGGCCTCGGCGTACTCCACGCACTCCACGTCGCATTCGAACGCGTGTTTGTACGTGGGGCCGACAGTGATGACCCCGTTGGGGCCCGGCATCTTGAGCTTCAGGTAGGTGTAGTTGGGGACGGCCATGAACTTCGCGTAGCATGGCCTCCCTAGCACGGCGTGGTAGGTTCCTCGGAACCCGACCACTTCGAACGTCAGGGTCTCCCTTCGGAAGTTGGAGGGTGTCCCGAAGCAGACTGGGAGGTCGAGTCGCCCGAGGGGCTGGACGCGCTTCCCAGGGATGATCCCGTGGAAGGGCGCAGCGCCTGCTCGGACGGAGGACGGATCGACGCGCAGAAGCTTGAGGGTCTCGGCGTAGATGATGTTGAGGCAGCTGCCCCCGTCCATCAGGACCTTGGTGAGCCTGACATTGCCGACGACGGGGTCGACGACGAGCGGGTATTTCCCCGGGCTCGGCACATGGTCGGGGTGGTCGGCCCGGTCGAAAGTGATGGGCTTGTCGGACTAGTCTAGGTAGACTGGCGCCGCCACCTTCACCGAGCAGACCTCCCGGCGCTCTTGCTTGCGGTGCCGAGCCGAGGTATTCGCCGCATGCCCTCCATAGATCATGAAGCAGTCACGGACCTCGGGGAACCCCCCTGCTGGGTGATCTTCGTTCTTGTCGTCGTCGTGGGCCCTGCCACCCTCGGCGGGTGGCCCGGCCCTGTGGAAATGACACCGAAGCATAACGCACTCCTCGAGGGTGTGCTTGACGGGCCCCTGATGGTAGGGGCACGGCTCCTTGAGCATCTTGTCGAAGAGGTTTGCACCTCCGGGGGGCTTCCGAGGGTTCTTATACTCGGCGGCGGCGACAAGGTCCGCGTCGGCGGCGTCGCGCTTCGATTGCGACTTCTTCTTGCCTTTCTTCTTGGCGCCGCGCGGAGCAGACGCCTCGGGAGCTTCTTCCGATGGGCGGCCCTGGGGCTGCTTGTCCTTTCGGAAGATAGCCTCGACCGCCTCCTGGCCGGAGGCGAACTTGGTGGCGATGTCCATCAGCTCGCTCGCCCTGGTGGGGGTTTTGCGACCCAGCTTGCTCACCAGGTCGCGGCAAGTGGTGCCGGCGAGGAACGCGCCGATGACATCCGAGTCGGTGATGTTGGGCAGCTCGGTGCGCTGCTTCGAGAATCGCCGGATGTAGTCCCGGAGCGACTCCCCCGGCTGTTGCCGGCAGCTTCGAAGGTCCCAGGAGTTCCCGGGGCGCACGTATGTGCCCTGGAAATTGCCAGCAAAGGCTTGGACCAAGTCGTCCCAGTTGGAAATCTGCCCCGGAGGCAGGTGCTCCAACCAGGCGCGAGCAGTGTCGGAGAGGAACAGGGGGAGGTTGCGGATGATGAGGTTGTCGTCGTCCGTTCCACCCAGTTGGCAGGCAAGGCGGTAGTCTGCGAGCCACAGTTCCGGTCTCGTTTCCCCCGAGTACTTTGTGATAGTAGTCGGGGGTCGGAACCGGGTCGGGAATGGCGCCCGTCGGATGGCCCGACTGAAGGCCTGCGGACCGGGTGGTTCGGGCGAGGGACTCCGATCCTCCCCGCTGTCGTGGCGCCCCCCACGCCTGGGGTGGTAGCCTCGGCGCACCCTTTCGTCGAGGTGAGCCCGACGGTCGCGTTGATGGTGCTCGTTGCCGAGGTGGCCCGGGGCCGCAGGCGCGGTGTTGCGCGTGCGCCCGGTGTAGACCGAGGCTTCCCGCATGAATCGGGAAGTCGCGGCATGAGATTCCGAGGGATATCCTTGCCTCCGGGATGCAGTGCTCTCGGCCCGCCGGGCCGCAGCGCCTTCCAGGAGATTCTTGAGTTCTCCCTGGATTCGCCGACCCTCGGTGGTTGACGGCTCCGGCATCGCGCGGATGAGCATCGCTGCGGTTGCCAGGTTCTGACCGACCCCACTGGATGCGGGCGGCGGCCTGATCTTGGCATCGTTGGCGACGCGGTGCTGGAGACCTTGGGGCAGATGACGTATTTCTCCGGCCAGGGGTTGGCCCACCAATGCCTGTCCGACGTCCCGACGGATCGGCTCAAGCGCTCCTGTTCCCTCGTTGAGCCTGGCCTGCGCCTCGCGGACTTGCTCGAGTTGTGGGTCGTAACCCCCCGCCGGAGCGGGGACCACAGCTAGCTCCCGTGGGATGTCGGCGCGAGGCACCGGCCTAGGGAGATCACCATCCTCCGGCATGCCAAGATGGTTGCCTTCGGTGGGATCCCCTAGCTCGATGTGGAAACATTCGAGGCCTGGGCCGCAGCTCTCGTCGCCAAGGCTGCGGCTTCCATCGGAACAGTCGGACAGACAGTAGTCACATGCGGTCATGAAGTCCCGCACGGCACTGGGGTTGCCAAGTCCGGAGAAATCCCAACCGATGCTGGGATCGTCATCTTCCTCGGACCCAGAGGGCCCGTAGGTCGAGACGTCCGTCAGTCGGTCCCAAGGTGACCGCATACAGAACCTCAGTGGGGTTGCACTCGCCTCAATGAGAGCGCCCGCCAAAACGAGGTCGTTTGGCGGGTTGAGGCCGAGTCGAAATGACGCAAGATGGGAGTTAGTCGTTACCTTTTGGTCGACGAGGAGCGACGTAGTCACATCGGGGACTGGTTGCGCCGTCATCCCTGGTTCGAGGGCGACGTCCTGCAGGCTTTCCGCGAGCGCGCCGGCGTCGTCTTCTTGCTCGGGGTCAGCGTGCCGCGGGGGGACGGCGCTCGCCTCCATCTCGAACGCGAGGTCGACGTCCGGCGTGCCTTCCGTCGGGGCGTCGGGGGCGTCGATTCGCTCGACGGCCGACGAAGCGCGGCCTCCCGTCTGGCCTTGACGGCTCCGCCTCCTCCTCCGTTGGCCGGGGAGAGAACGGAGCGAGCCCGAATATTGCTCTTTCACCACGCGGGGAAGACGTCGTCGATTCCGCCGCCGGCGGGCGGGTTGTCGGCCGCCATTGTCGTAGTCGCGCGGCGGTGGAAGAAGTGTCATGTCGTAGCTGCCGTCGAAGGACATGAACTCGAGAGTCCCGAAACGAAGCATCGTCCCGGGCCGGAGAGGTTGCTGGAGACTGCCCATCTGGAGCTTGACGGGGAGCTGTTTGTCAGCACGCAGCAGGCCCCTACCTGGCGCGCCAACTGTCGGCGTTTCGAGACAGGGGGGTCCCTAAGCCGACGAGTGAGTGTGCTGCGTGCCCCAGCCCAGATGGGTCGAGCGCGTGGGCGAGCGCGAAGGGGGGAGAGGCGAGGCGGCCGGAGCCGAGCGTGAGAGAGGTGGAAGTCCCGCGGCCTTCGTGTTCGTCCCGCGCCCAGGTCAGGTGCGCTTGCAGTAGGGGGGTTACAAGCGTCCACGCGGGTGAGGGAGGCGAGCGGCCCCAAGAGAGCGCCTGTCCCGTCCTCGGTCCCGCGCGGCCAACCTTCTCTGAGAAGGCCCTGGTCCTTCCTTTTATAGTCGTAAGGAGAGGATCCAGGTGTACAATGGGGATGTAGCAGAGTGCTACGTGTCTAGCGGAGGGAGAGCTAGCGCCCTAGGTACATGCCAATGTGGCAGCCGGAGAGATTTGGGCACCCTGCTGGCGTGATGTCGTGGCTGTCGGAGGTGCGGCGGAGCCTGATGGAGGGACAGCTGTCGGAGCGGTCGAGTCCCTGCTGACGTTGTCCTGCTTCCGTAAGAGAGCTGGGGGCCGCCGTCGTCATAGAGCTTGTGGAGCGCCATCATTGCCCCTCTGGCGGAGCTGGCCGGATGAGACGCCGGTCTTGTCCTCCGTGACCCGAGTCGATTCGGGGTGGGATGATGATGGCGCCTCCTGTTGACGTGGCGGTCTGTGCCCTAGGCAGGGTGACGTGGGGTTTCCTCCGAAGCCGAGGTTGAGTCTGCCTTCTGTTGCCGTGGCCGAGCCCGAGCCAAGGGGTCGAGCGAGGCGGAAGTCGTTCAGCCGAGGCCAGGGCGGAGTCCGAGCCCTGGGGTCGGGCGAGGCGGAGTTTCGTCGTCTTCCGGGTCTTAGCCCGAGTCCGAGCCCTGGGGTCGGGCGGAGCGGAGTTCGCTGTCTTCCGGGTCTTAGCCCGAGTCCGAGCCCTGGGGTCGGGCGGAGCGGAGTTCGCCATCTTCCGGGTCTTAGCCCGAGTCCGAGCCCTGGGGTCGGGCGGAGCGGAGTTCGCCGTCTTCCGGGTCTTAGCCCGAGTCCGAGCCCTGGGGTCGGGCGGAGCGGAGTTCGCCGTCTTCCGGGTCTTAGCCCGAGTCCGAGCCCTGGAGTCGGGCGGAGCGGAGTTCACCGTCTTCCGGGTCTTAGCCCGAGTCCGAGCCCTGGGGTCGGGCGGAGCGGAGTTCGCCGTCTTCCGGGTCTTAGCCCGAGTCCGAGCCCTGGGGTCGGGCGGAGCGGAGTTCGCCGTCTTCCGGGTCTTAGCCCGAGTCCGAGCCCTGGGGTCGGGCGGAGCGGAGTTCGCCGTGGCGCCTTTGGCAAGGCCTGATTGCCTGTCAGACTCACTCTGTCGAGTGGCACTGCAGTCGGAGTGGCGCAGGCGGCGCTGCCCTTCTGTCAGACTGGCCAGTGGGGCGGTGGAGTGACGGCGGTCACCTCGGCTCTGCCGGGGGCGCGTGTCAGGATAGAGGTGTCAGGCCACCTTTGCGTTAAATGCCCCTGCAATTTGGTCAGTCGGTGTGGTGATTTAGTCAAGGTTGCTTCTGAGCGAAGCCAAGGCCTTGGGCGAGCCGGTGATGTGTCCGCCATAAAAAGGGGGCCTCGGGCGAGACGGAAGTCTCTCGAGGTCGGCTGCCTTTGGCCGAGGCTAGGCTCGGGTGAAGCGTGATCGAGTCACTCGTGTGGACTGATCCCTGACTTAATCGTGCCCATCAGGCCTTTGCAGCTTTATGCTGATGGGGGTTACCAGCTGAGAATTAGGCGTCTTGAGGGTACCCCTAATTATGGTCCCCGACAGGGAGGGGGCGCGCAGGGAAGGGAAGGGGAGGGAGAGGGAGAGAGAGGAGAAGGGAAGGGGAGGGGAGCTCACGTCGGGGTCCAAATTCCGGTGATCGCCGTCTCCAATCCCTAGGGCACCACGGGGAGAGAGAGGTGGAAGAGGGAGAGGGAGGTCATTGCGCGGGAGATCCAAATGAGAGAGGGAGAGGAGGAGGGGGCGCATGGGAGGGTGTGGGCGCCAGGGGCGCGCTGGGCCGGGCCAGGCTGGGTTGGGTTGGGTCGGGCCACTTCGCGGATCGAAACCCACGACACGCACGACCCAATCCGAGACGCACGACACGGGCTCCAATCGTGAACCGAAAACCGAGACAGAACGAGACGAACACGCAATATCAGACAAAGAAATGTGCATCGGCATGATGCAACACCCATGACACTTAGGTTTTTTGTTCATACACGACACGGACACCTGTCACTATACTGGTTTTAAATTGGGAAGAAAGAGCGAATCCGGAAGAGAAAAGAGAGTAACGCCCGAATTTGGTGAGAGAAAAGAAGAAAAAAATCTACCCCCAAATTCAGGGCGTTACACCGCTCGAGTCCCCTTAAATGCCACAAGTATATCATCATAAATAAGAAGGAAAACAACGTATCATAGATAAATCTCATCATGTTCATTGATTAATGTTAAGCACTAGCATAAAGCTAAACCATAATAATCCAACCCAAATAGGTAAGCAAGGACATGGATAACAAAAGCTAGTCAATCCATAAGTATAAACTGTGTAATGCGGAAAGTGAATTATAGAATTGTATATGACATTGATGGGTCAAGGGATACTTGCCTCCACCAACTAGTTGTTGCTCAGGGGCTTCTCCTGCGAGTTCTTCGGACTCCTCAACCAGACCGTTATCTATGCGAGCTCAAACATACATCCATCCATTTGAATTAGGAAATAAACAGTACACCATCTAAGAGAGCAGATAAGTCAAATATGCATAAATTATGACATACGATTTTGCATTCGCAATTACTAGAAAGAGAAGAAGGAAGGTCTCGCAGTGGTTAAATCTATAATCGAAGCGTATTACGGGTAGGTGTATAATTAATCATTACTTCATTTAGTTCTACCTAGTCATACTAACAAGTAATAATCACATGCACTAATAGAGTTATAACTATTTCCAATTGGTCGACATTAAACAAAGTCAATGATAAACTACATGAGATAACTAATGTGATCAATTTCTGAGTAGAGTTCCATTTCATTAACATAAATAACATCATCAACGCGCATAAAATACACGGGGGGTAGACGGGTGGCTAGGGGTAGACGGGCACGTCTCGAACGCGGCAGGGCGCTACGCATCGCACCGAGGGCAAGACGAGCCGCGCCAACGCACCGCGCGCACCACGCGAGCACGCGCGCGCGCAAGGCCGCGCTGACGCGCCGCGAACGAGTCGTGCACACGCCGGGGCCGAGCCGCGGGCAGGGGCCGCGCCACGCAGGGGCACCGCGGCCGCGTGAGCCGAAGCCACGCCGGGTCGGGGCCGCGCTGCGCAGGGGCACCACGCCGCGCCGGGACGGGGCAGGAGGGCACGCCGGGGGCGGGACCGCGCGCAAGGAGAGGGCCGAGCCACAGGCACGCCGTGGCCATGAACGCAGGGAGCCGGGCCGCCTTGGCCGCGCGTCGGGGCCGCACCGGGCGAGGCTGCGCAGGGGCAGGACGGGGCGGACACACCGCGCCGCGCTGCACCGCGAACAGGGGTGAGCGAGCCGGGCGGGCGCGCCACTGCCGCGCCAAGGCAGGGGGCGAGGTCGGGCGAGGCGGGGGCAGGACGCCAGGCGGGGACGGGACGTCGAGCGGGGGAGGCCGCGCCGCGGGCGCGTCGGGACGGCGAGGCCAGGCCGCGCGCCGAGGCGAACGGGGCCGCGCCGCCGGGACGAGCGCGAGGGAGCCGGGGGCGTCGAGGGGCACCGGGGCCGGGATGCGCCAAGGCCGGCCGCGCCGAGGCCGGGCAGGGGAAGCCACCCTGGGGCCGGGGCAGAACGCCGGGCGGGCGCACCACCGCGCCGAGGGGCGTCGGGGCCGGACCGGACGACACCATGGCTGGGGAAGGGAAGGAAGGGGGGAGGAGAGAGAGAGGAGGGAGGGGCTTACCGTGCGGGGGCGAGGGCGAGCAGCGTCGAGGGAGAGAGAGAGACGTGTGTGGGGTAGGGGAGAGAGAGAGGTTTGGGAGGGGTGGGGCTGACGGGCGGGCCCCACCGGGGGGTGGTGGCAGCGGCGGCGGTTGTGCCCACGCGCGTGGCGCGCGCGCAGGACGTGGGGAGGGAGGGTGGGGCGGTTGGGCCGCCGCGGCACCAATCCGGCCAAAGGCGGGGGTGGGCCACGTGAGGGGGGAAGAAAGGAGGAGGGGGGCCGCGCGCCGGCGGGGCTGCGCGCCTGGCTGGGCCGCGCTAGGGAGGGGGGAAGAGGGGGGAGGAAGGGAAAAAGGTTTTTCCTTTTTCTAATCTATTTTCTAAATGCATGATTTCACCAATTCACTCAACAACAAAAAATAAATGCGTGGTCCGGCATGGTGCAACAACCAAAAGATCTAACCCTAAGATTTTACTTACACGAGATGCCGAGCTAAGTCTCGCTACAACTTTGGAAAAGAACAAGGCATAGAGAGAAGAAAAAGAAAGAGGAAAGGTAACGCCCGAATTTGGTGAGTGCTGGAGAAAGAAAAAATTCAACTCTTAAATTCGGGGCGTTACAACCGGACTGTCCGGTGAGTCATCTGCGCACGCGTCCAAGTCATCGGCGATGAACTCATCGCTCTCGGGAAAAGAAAAAGGCGACGTGGCTATAATTCACCAGACTGTCCGGTGAGTCAACGGCTCCAGCGACCAACGGTCGTCCGCGCGATCAACGCGCGACACATGGTCTGCGCCAACGGTCGGTTGGGCACACCAGACTGTCCGGTGCGCCAGCGAGCCCGGAGGACCAATGGTCGGCTGTGCCCGGTATGGAAGGAAATCGAGCACCGGAATGCTAAAGTGGCTGTCCGGTGGTGCACCGGACTGTCCGGTGCACCACTCGACAGAAGGCAAGAATTGTGAAAGGGAAATAGGCTTACACCTTTTCCTAATTGATTTTGGTGGTTGAATTGCCGAACACAAATAATTGGACTAACTAGTTTGCCCTAGATTATGAGTTCTACAGGTGCCAAAGGTTCACAACAAACCAACAAAAAGACCAAGAAAGGATTCAAATATAGAGAGCAAAAGACAGCCGAATTGTCCCCTGGTCTGGCGCACCGGACTGTCCGGTGTGCCACCGGATAGTGTCCGGTGCACCAGGGACTCCAACTCCGAACTGCTCACCTTCGGGAATTCTGGGAGCAGCTCTGCTATAATTCACCGGACTGTCCGGTGTAGAACCGGACTGTCCGGTGTGCCAGCGGAGCAACGGCTACTTCGTGCCAACGGTCGTCTGCAGAAGGCATTTAATGCGCTACAGTGCGCGCTAGAGTCAGAGCAGAGCCAGAAGGCACACCGGACAGTGAACAGTGACTGTCCGGTGCACCACCGGACTGTCCGGTGGCCCAGATGTCAGAAGCTCCAACGGTCAGAATCCAACAGCCGGGTGACGTGGCTGGCGCACCAGACAGTGTCCGGTGCGCCATACGACAGCAACCTCCACCAACGGCTCTTTTGGTGGTTGGGGCTATAAATACCCCCAACCATCCACCATTCATTGCATCCAAGTTTTCAGACTTCCTACACCTTACAAGAGCTATAGCATTCAATACAAGACACACCAAAGAGATCAAATCCTCTACCAAGTCCAAAGATCATCCCAATCAAAATAGTGACTAGTGAGAGAGTGACTTGTGTTCATTTGAACTCTTGCGCTTGGATTGCTTCTTTTCTTCATTCTTTCTTGTGATCAACTCAATTGTAACCGAGGCAAGAGACACCAATTGTGTGGTGATCCTTGCGGGGACTTAGTGTCCCGTTTGATTGAGAAGAGAAGCTCACTCGGTCTAAGTGATCGTTTGAGAGAGGGAAAGGGTTGAAAGAGACCCGGTCTTTGTGACCACCTCAACGGGGAGTAGGTTTGCAAGAACCGAACCTCGGTAAAAACAAATCATTGTGTCTCACTCTTTATTTGCTCACGATTGAGAGCACCTAGAGGGGGGGTGAATAGGTGATCCTGAAAAAAAATTGAAACTTAATCAACAAAACTTGATTAGGAGTTAGCACAATTAAGCCAAGTGGCTTGAGATGGGAGCTTGCACAACACGATAACCACAAAGAGATCAACACAGAGATGGCACAGTGGTTTATCCCGTGGTTCAACCAAGTCCAACACTTGCCTACTCCATGTTGTGGCGTCCCAATGGATGAGGGTTGCAATCAACACCTTTCAACCGGTCCAAAGACCCACTTGAATACCACGGTGTTTTGCTTTCACTTTACTATATCCCACTTGCGAGGAATCTCCACAACTTGGAGCCTCTCGCCCTTACACTTTGATGTTCACAAAGAAGCACGGAGTAAGGGAGGGATGAGCAACACACACAAAGACACGAAATCAGAGTACCAACACGCACACAAGTCGCAACAAGAGCTCACAACACAACTCAGCGAGTTCACAACTCAAATGGAGCTCTAATTGCTACCGCAAAGAATCAAATGCGCGGAATCGAAGTCTTGGTGCTTAGGAATGCTTAGAGAATGCTTGATGTACTCCTCCATGTGCCTAGGGGTCCCTTTTATAGCCCCAAGGCAGCTAAGAGCCGTTGAGTGCATTCCAGGAAGGCAATTCTTGCCTTCTGTCGCCTGGCGCAACGGACAGTCCGGTGCACCACCGGACACTGTCCGGTGCGGATTTCTTTCCTTCTTTGGCGAAGCCGACCGTTGGCGCTTTGGAGCCGTTGGCGCACCGGACACTGTCCGGTGCCCCCTTCCGACCGTTGGTTCGGCCACGTGTCTCGCGCGGATCGCGCGACCGACCGTTGGCTCACCGGACAGTCCGGTGCACACCGGACAGTCCGG
This sequence comes from Zea mays, assembly GCF_902167145.1. NCBI lineage: Eukaryota > Viridiplantae > Streptophyta > Magnoliopsida > Poales > Poaceae > Zea > Zea mays. The sequence continues at coordinate 163,283,181 of NC_050100.1, read as the reverse complement.
TGAATTATAGCCGTACGCCGTTAAACACTTCCCAAGAGCAGCAAGTTCGCCTGAGTCAGCCTGGCGCACCAGACACTGTTCGGTGCACCCAGACAGAGCTGATTTTGGCTGAACAACACCATCTTTAATTTCAACTTGATTTTTCCTGTTTCCAGCACTTAGACAGAATACATTAGTCTCTAAAACAATGTACTAAGTCTGAGAAACATACCTTTATACTTGATCTGTACTTTGTCCACCATTTAACACTTAGGCACTTGTGTTGGACACTAAATCACCAAAATACTTAGAAATGGCCCAAGGGCACATTTCCCTTTCAATCTCCCCCTTTTTGGTGATTTATGCCAACATAACATAAAGCAAGTAGAACAAGTGCAAAATCACTTCAAATAAGAACTCAAAATTGTTTTGATTCAAATTTGACATATATGGATCATTCTTTGCCACCACTTGGTTTGTTTTTGCAAATCAACCTCAATTTCCTATCTCTAAGTCAAACACACTTGTTGAAACATAAACAGAGATATTTCAAGAGAAATTGATCAAAGAGTTCAAAAACTCCCCCTTTTCCCATAATTAAGCCTTCTCCCCACAAGAAACCAACTTTTGACAATAAGAGGCAAACAAGAGTATTTTGACAAACAAAAACTCTAACTCTACTTTTTCAAAATTCTCAAGTGGTAGCTGATCCATTTCTTGCTTTGGCCTTATTTTCTCCCCCTTTGGCATCAAGCACCAAAACGGGATCAATTTTGGCCCTTTAACCCCATTGCCTCACCAAAATCTTCAACTAAGAGTAAAAAGGCAATAAGAGTACAAAGACGAACTTGGAATAAGTTACTCTTTCATCGGAGTGCAGTGGAAGTCTTGCATGGTCCAAGTCCACCTTTTCCCTTTCAAACCTCCTTTGAGACTAGATTAAGCAAACTCAAGCACACAGTTAGTCTCAAAGGGTCAAGTTGTAGCACATCTCCCCCTAAATTTGTGCATCACTCGCAAATGGACTTGTAAGGTCCGGGGAGTGCTTGTACAACTTGAGCACCATAAATAAACAACAATATGCTTAAGGAACATGATCAAGGCATAAAGACATGTATGCTACACATCAATCCAAGTTCCGCGAATCTAAGACATTTAGCTCACTACACAGCCTGCAAAAAGTCTTCTCATCTAGAGGCTTGGTAAAGATATCAGCTAGCTGGTTCTCGGTGCTAACATGAAACACTTTGATATCCCCCTTTTGCTGGTGGTCTCTCAAAAAGTGATGTCGGATGTCTATGTGCTTTGTGCAGCTGTGTTCAACAGGATTATCCGCCATGCGGATAGCACTCTCATTATCACATAGGAGTGGGACTTTGCTCAGATTGTAGCCAAAGTCCCTGAGGGTTTGCCTCATCCAAAGTAGTTGCGCGCAACACTGTCCTGCGGCAACGTACTCGGCCTCAGCGGTGGATAGGGCAACGGAGGTTTGTTTCTTAGAGCTCCACGACACCAGGGACCTTCCTAAGAATTGGCACGTCCCCGATGTACTCTTCCTATCGACCTTACATCCAGCATAGTCGGAGTCTGAATATCCAATCAAGTCAAAGGTAGACCCCTTTGGATACCAGATCCCGAAGCAAGGCGTAGCGACTAAATATCTAAGAATTCGCTTCACCGCCACTAAGTGACATTCCCTTGGATCGGATTGAAATCTAGCACACATGCATACGCTAAGCATAATATCTGGTCTACTAGCACATAAATAAAGTAAAGACCCTATCATAGACCGGTATGCCTTTTGATCAACGGACTTACCTCCTTTGTTGAGATCGGTGTGTCCGTCGGTTCCCATTGGAGACTTTGCGGGCTTGGCGTCCTTCATCCCAAACCGCTTGATCAAGTCTTGCGTGTACTTCATTTGGGAGATGAAGGTCCCATCCTTGAGTTGCTTTACTTGGAACCCAAGGAAGTAGCTCAACTCGCCCATCATCGACATCTCAAACTTTTGAGTCATCACCCTGCTAAACTCTTCACAAGACTTTTGGTTAGTAGAACCAAATATGATGTCATCGACATAAATTTGGCACACAAAAAGATCACCATCACAAGTCTTAGTAAAAAGAGTTGGATCGACTTTCCCAACCTTGAAAGCATTAGCAATTAAAAAGTCTCTAAGGCATTCATACCATGCTCTTGGGGCTTGCTTAAGTCCATAGAGCGCCTTAGAGAGCTTACAGACGTGGGCGGGGTATCGTTCATCCTCGAAGCCAGGGGGTTGCTCCACGTACACCTCCTCCTTGATTGGCCCTTTAAGGAAGGCGCTCTTCACATCCATTTGGAACAACCTGAACGAATGGTGAGCGGCATATGCTAGCAAAATACGAATAGACTCTAGCCTAGCCACAGGAGCAAAAGTCTCCTCAAAGTCCAAACCTGCGACTTGGGCATAACCTTTTGCCACAAGTCGTGCCTTGTTCCTTGTCACCACCCCGTGCTCGTCTTGTTTGTTGCGGAACACCCACTTGGTTCCCACAACATTTTGCTTGGGACGAGGCACCAGTGTAACACCCTGAATTTGGGGGTATAAAATTCCTTTGCTCATATTCACAAATTCAGGTGTTACTTCCCTTTTCTCATCCTTCCTCATTCTCTTCTTTTTCATTTCTATAGGAGAAAAGTGCTTATTTTATTTGTAATTATAGTTTGATAGGTTAAACCCTAAGGGAGTATGAATTGTTGCATCATGTTGAACCCTAGATTTCACTTTTGCTTGGTGCATAATTCTTGGAAAGTCTAATTTGAATTTGTGGTTTATTTGGATTTGAATCAAATAGAGAAAATAAAAAGAAAAGAGAAAACAATTCCAGAATAAAAGAAAAGAGGAAAGAAGCCCAACCCCGCCGCCCCCTCGGCCTTTCGGCCCACTAAGCCCATCCCGCGCGCGCCTCTCTTCCCCCCCGCTCTCTCTGCCCTGGCGGTCCCGCCCGTCAGCTCGGCCGTCTTCCGCGCGCCCGCCCCCGCTTTCCCCTCTCTCTCTGCTCGCGGGCCCGGCTTGTCAGCCCCGTCGTCCTCGCGTAACTGCCGCCCGAGCTGCGCGCGGCCGCCTTCTCCGCGCCCACGTCGCGCGTGGAGCTCGCAACCGCCCCGCCCCTGGCCACTTGAGCCCAGAGCCCCACTCGCCCTCTCCCCCTCCCTCTTTTGCGCACCAGCAGACCCCTCTTCCACCTCTCCCTCGCTGCGCGCACGCCAGAGCGCCGCCGCCACAAATCCCCGTCGTCCCGAGCTCGTTTCCCGGCCGCCGTTGGAGCTCCGCCGTGTCCGTTGCCACGGTGAGCTTCGCCCCGGCGTCCGCAACCCGGGACGCGCCCCAATTCCCTCTCCCCCTCCCTATTTCTCTCTGCCCGCGCTCACCCGCCGTCCTCCGTGCAGCCGCGAAGGTTCGCCACCGTCGCCCCGGGCCACCGTCGCGTCATCGCCGCCACCGAGGAGTCCCCGGAGCCCGCCTTGAGGTAAAGAACCTCTCCCGCCCCCTATCGACCCTTGTTTTGCCTTCTGCTGCGTTTAATTCCTCGCCGGAGTAGATTTATGCCGCCGCCGAGCCGCTCTGCCGTGAACCGCCCCCCTCCGGTGCCCCTGCCCCGACCCAGACCCCACCAGAGGATTCCCCGTGCCCCCCCCCCAACCTTCCCGGCCACTCAGTTCACCCCAGAGACCCGCCAAGCGCCCGCGCCCCTCGTCTCCGGCGAGTCCTCCGCCGCGGGGACGAGCGCCGCCGCCCCAGCTAGCCGTAGGAGAAGCCTAGGCCGACCACCCGATCCCCACCGTCCGTCCCAGATCGGGCGGTCCCGTTTTAATTAGGCCAAGCCTAATTCTGGCCGTCCGCCGGAGATCCAGCGGCCCAGGCCCGCTTCCCCCACACCCCGCCTCCCTGCCGTCTGGGCCCCGCCTGTCAGCCCGCCCGCGTGCTCGCGCTGCCCGCCGGTCCCGCCTGTCAGCCCGCCCGCGCGCTCGCGCTGCCCGCCGGTCCCGCCTGTCAGCCGCGTGCTCGCGCTGCCCGCCCGGCCCCGCCTGTCAGCCACCCAGGCCGCCGCGCGCTCGCGCGCCCGCCCGCAGGATCTAATCCTGGCAGTTCGCCTTAGATCTGACGGCCGTAGTAGCCCGATACCCCTTCGCCCGCGCGTTTTCTTAAAGAGACCCCCGGTTTTCTGGAATTTGAACCCGCCGTCCCTGGTTTCTCTCAGTTAGGTCCCTGGGCCTTTTATTTAATTCAAAATAGGTATTTAGGGTATATTTTTAATCCCCAAACTTGTAAAATTCATAACTTTGTCATATGAACTCCAAATTAGGTGCTTCAAATTGCAAAATGCTCATGATGTTTTTGTCTATCTATTTAAACAATGTTTCTCTGCTGTTTCCATGTACCAATTAATGGTTAATCATTAGGATAGGATTAAGGTTATTGGAACCCTATTTGAGATAATTAGAAGTTGGTAGACTTTAATAAAAGTTGGAGCACTCAAGTTTATGGACTTAAACACCTAAGTTTAGGAACCTAAAACCATGTGATGATTTAATCCCACCACTGACTTAAACCTGATTAGTGGATAATGAATCACTTTGTATAGTCCTCTACCCCAGACCTAGGGAACACCAGAGTGCCTATCCCTTTTCTACTATGAACTTGTGATTTCTCTGCTGCATATGTTTGGTATGTTGCTTTTGTTTGTTATTTTCCCAAGTGCATAGTGTGAATGATTACTTTACGTAGACATCGAGCAGTCTGTGTTTCCCGAGGAAGTTGCAGAGGAAGTCCCTGATCAGCAGTTTGGTGAAGGCAAGTGTCCTCTGACCCATTATGTCCTATTCACTTATAATTCACTATCCCGCATTACTTAATTGAAACCTAAGGATTGACTAGCTTTATACTTTACCTTATCCTTGATGACCTTTTGGGTTATTATTATGGTTAGCATTTTGCTATTGCCTTAACCTAATCAATGAACATGATGTGACTATTTATGATACGATACTGTTATCCTGATGATATTGATGATCTTGTGATACTCTAGGGGGCTCAGGCTGTTTCCTGAGTACCTCTCCGTAAGGACCTGTTCGTTGAGAGACCACCCGGGATAACAGTGCAACCATGAGGGTGAAATGGGATGCCCTTAGCTAATTAATTAGAGGAACTAGAGGTGTAGTTGCTTCGCCGTCGTGCCGTCAATGGGGTCCAGGCACAGTGCTTGCTCTGCCGAGGCTGAGTGCCGAGGTTCTTTCGTTTTGCTTTTTGTTAGTCACTCTCCTGCGGGGAGGGGTACTGTGTTTATCAAACTGGAGAAACCTAACGGGCAGCTATGATCTCTAGGGAATCTTTGTAACAGCTACGTAGTGATGCCCTGCCGGACCACCTAGGTAGTGGTCAATGGGGATTAGCTCTCCCCGGGTAGAAAGGGAATCATGACTCATGGGTAAAGTGTGCGACCTCTGCAGAGGGTAGTGAAACTGATATATCAGCCGTGCTCACGGTTAAGAGCAGCCTTGGGATCCTCTTTGATTAGAGATACAGATGGTTCGAGATACAAGGATTATGTTATGGTTTTGGTTCGACTATGATGATGTTCCTCGATGAGGAAATGGCTTACGGGTTGGTTAATGCTAAAATCTGGCTTCTACTAATGATAAATACCTGACCAACTACAAGCAACTGCTTGAGCCTAACCCCACATAAAGCTAGTCCACTTCAGCCAAACGGGACATTTGCTGAGTACGTTGATGTGTACTCATCCTTGCTTTACCACAAAACACCAGGTTGTCCGCATTGTAACCACTGCTCAGGAGAAGGTGAAGCCGTGGAAGGAGACTTCCAGGAGTTCCAAGACTACGACGAATTCTAGGTGTGGGTTGGCGGCAACCCCCAGTCAGCTGCCTGTGGAGGCCTTATCTTTACTGCGTTTCGCTTAGCACTTTGATTTACCTGTTAAGTTAATGACTATGTGGATGTCTATGACTCTATGATGTAATAAGTTAATACTCTTTTATGTTATTATTCGAGCACTGTGCAATGATGTTCATTTATGTAATCGTTGTGTACGTGAGTTCTGATCCTGGCACGTACATAGTTCGCATTCGGTTTGCCTTCCAAAACCGGGTGTGACAACCAGTGTCCAAACTTCATTTCTCTTGAAGTTATTGAGCTCCTCTTGCATGGCCAACACCCAGTCCGGATCTAGCAAGGCCTCCTCTACCCTGAAAGGCTCAATGGAAGAGACAAAGGAGTAATGCTCACAAAAATTAACTAATCGAGACCGAGTAGTTACTCCCTTGCTAATGTCACCCAAAATCTGGTCGACGGGATGATCCCTTTGAATCATCGCTCGAACTTGGGTTGGAGGTGTCGGTTGTGCTTCTTCCTCCATTACACGATCATCTTGTGCTCCCCCTTGATCACACGCCTCCTCTTGATGAACCTGTTCATCGTCTTGAGTTGGGGGATGCACCATTGTTGAGGAAGAAGGTTGATCTCGCTCATTTTGTTCCTTTGGCCGCACATCTCCAATCGCCATGGTGCATATTGCGGCCGTTGGAACGTCTTCTTCATCTACATCATCAAGATCAACAACTTGCTCTCTTGGAGAGCCATTAGGCTCATCAAATACAACATCGCTAGAGACTTCAACCAAACCCGATGATTTGTTGAAGACCCTATACGCCTTTGTATTTGAGTCATAACCTAACAAAAACCCTTCTACCGCTTTGGGAGCAAATTTGGAATTCCTACCCTTCGTCACTAGAATGTAGCACTTACTCCCAAAAACTCGGAAATACGAAACATTGGGTTTGTTACCGCTTAGTAGCTCATACGAAGTCTTCTTGAGGAGGCGATGAAGGTAGACCCGGTTGATGGCGTGGCAAGCTGTGTTCACGGCTTCCGACCAAAAGCGCTCGAGGGTCTTGAATTCTCCAAGCATTGTCCTCGCCATGTCTATAAGCGTCCTGTTCTTCCTCTCTACCACACCATTTTGCTGTGGTGTGTAGGGAGCGGAGAATTCGTGCTTGATTCCTTCCTCCTCAAGATACTCCTCTACTTGAAGGTTCTTGAATTCGGACCCATTGTCGCTCCTTATCTTCTTCACCTTGAGCTCAAACTCGTTTTGAGCTCTCCTTAGGAAGCGCTTGATGGTCCCTTGGGTTTTAGATTTATCCTGCAAAAAGAATACCCAAGTGAAGCGGGAAAAATCATCAACTATAACAAGACGGTACTTACTTCCTCCTATACTTAGATAGGCGACGGGTCCGAAGAGGTCCATATGAAGTAACTCTAGGGGTCTTGATGTTGTCATCACATTTTTGGCATGATGAGAGCTTCCCACCTGTTTCCCTGCTTGACAAGCTGCACAAGGTCTATCTTTTTCGAAAGTAACATTAGTTAGACCTATCACGTGTTCTCCCTTTAGAAGCTTGTGAAGGTTCTTCATCCCCACATGTGCTAAGCGGTGATGCCACAGCCAGCCCATGCTAGTCTCAGCAATTAAGCATGCATCTAGACCGGCCTCCTCTTTTGCAAAATCAACTAAATAGAGTTTGCCGTCTAACACACCCTTAAAAGCTAATGAACCATCACTTCTTCTAAAGACATACACATCTACATTTGTGAATAAACAGTTATATCCCATATTACACAGTTGACTCACAGACAATAAGTTATATCCAAGCGACTCAACTAAGAACACATTAGAAATAGAGTGCTCGGATGAAATAGAAATTTTTCCTAACCCTTTCACCTTGCCTTGGTTCCCATCACCGAATATGATTGAATCTTGGGGATCCTTGTTCTTGACGTAGGAAGAGAACATCCTCTTTTCCCCCGTCATGTGGTTTGTGCATCCACTGTCGATAATCCAGCTTGAGCCCCCAGATGCATAAACCTGCAAGGCAAATTTAGGCTTGGGTCTTAGGTACCCAACTCATGTTGGGTCCTACAAGGTTAGTCACAATAGTCTTAGGGACCCAAATGCAAGTCTTGTCTCCCTTACATTTGGCCCCTAATTTCCTAGCAATTATCTTCTTATCCTTTCTACAAATAGCAAAGGAAGCATTGCAGGCATAATAAATTGTAGAAGGTTCATTCATTACTTTTCTAGGAAAATGAACAATATTTCTTCTAGGCATATGATTAACAACATTTTTCCTAGCCACATTTCTATCATGCATAATAGAAGAACTAGAAGCAACCATGACATGAGAATTAAAAGCATCATAACTTCTATTAACATTTCTAGAATGTCTCCTATCATGATACATGAAGGCATGGTTCTTTTGAGCACTACTATCCATAGGGGCCTTCCCTTTCTCCTTGGCTGTCGTCGTTTCGAGACCGGGGGGTCCCTGGGCCGACGAGTGAATGTCGCCGCGTGCCCCAGCCCAGATGGGTCGAGCGCGAGGGCGAGCGTGAAGGGGGGAGAGCAAGGCGGCCGGAGACCGGCGTGAGAGAGGTGGGAATCCCGCGGCCTTCGTGTTCGTCCCGCACCCAGGTCGGGTGCGCTTGCAGTAGGGGGTTACAAGCGTCCACGCGGGAGAGGGAGCGAGCGGCCCCAAGCGAGCGCCTGTCTCATCCTCGTCCCCGCGCGGCCAACCCTCTCTAAGAGGGCCCTGGTCCTTCCTTCTATAGGCGTAAGGAGAGGATCCAGGTGTACAATGGGGGGTGTAGCAGAGTGCTACGTGTCTAGCGGAGGAGAGCTAGCGCCCTAAGTACATGCCGTTGTGGCAGCCGGAGAGATTTTGGCACCCAGCTGGCGTGATGTCGTGGCCGTCGGAGGAGCGATGGAGCCTGGCGGAGGGACAGCTGTCGGAGCGGTTGAGTCCTTGTTGACGTCCTCTTGCTTCCGTAAGGGGGCTGAGAGCCGCCGTCGTCACAGAGTATGCGGGGCGCCATCATTGCCTATCTGGCGGAGCGAGCCAGATGGGACACCGGTCTTGTTTCCTGCGGCCCGAGTCAGCTCGGGGTAGGGCGATGATGGCGCCTCCTGTTGACGTGGCTGGTCTGCGCCCTAGGTTGGGCGATGTGGAAGCTCCTCCGAAGCCGAGGTCGAGTCTGTCTTCCGTGGCCGAGGTCGAGTCCGAGCCCCTGGGTCGGGCGAGGCGGAGGCCGTCGGCTGAGGCCAGGGCGGAGTCCGAGCCCTGGGGTCGGGCGGAGTGGAGTTCGCCGTCTTCCGGGACTTAGCCCGAGTCCGAGCCCTGGGTCGGGCGGAGCGGAGTTCGTCGTCTTCCGGGACTTAGCCCGAGTCCGAGCCCTGGGTCGGGCGGAGCGGAGTTCCCCGTCTTCCGGGGCTTAGCCCGAGTCCGAGCCCTGGGTCGGGCGGAGCGGAGTTCACCGTCTTCCGGGGCTTAGCCCGAGTCCGAGCCCTGGGTCGGGCGGAGCGGAGTTCGCCGTCTTCCGGGGCTTAGCCCGAGTCCGAGCCCTGGGTCGGGCGGAGCGGAGTTCGCCGTCTTCCGGGGCTTAGCCCGAGTCCGAGCCCTGGGTCGGGCGAAGCGGAGCTTCCTATGGTGCCTTCGGCCGGGCCTAACTACCTGTCAGTCTCACTCTGTCAAGTGGCACTGCAGCCGGAGTGGCGCAGGCGGCGCTGTCCTTTTGTCAGGCCGGTCAGTGGAGCGGCGAAGTGACAACGGTCACTTCGGCTCTGCCGGCTGGGGGGCGCGCGTCAGGATAAAGGTGTCAGGCCACCTTTGCATTAAATGCTCCTGCGATTTGGTCGGTTGGTGCGGCGATTTGGTCAGGGTTGCTTCTTAGCGAAGGCAGGGCCTCGGGCGAGCCGGAAATATGTTCGCCGTTGGAGGGGGGCCTCGGGCGAGACGGAAATCCTCTGGGGTCGGCTGCCCTTGTCCGAGGCTAGGCTCGGGCGAGGCGTGATCGAGTCGCTTGAATGGACTGATCCCTGACTTAGTCGCACCCATCAGGCCTTTGCAGCTTTATGCTGATGGGGGTTACCAGCTGAGAATTAGGAGCCTTGAGGGTACCCCTAATTATGGTCCCCGACAGTAGCCCCCGAGCCTCGAAGGGAGTGTTAGCACTCGCTTGGAGGCTTTCGTCGCACTTTTTTTGCAAGGGGACCAGCCTTTCTCGGTTGTATTTTGTTCCGGTGGGTGCGCGCGAGCGCACCCGCCGGGTGTAGCCCCCGAGGCCTCGGAGGAGTGGTTTTACTCCTTCGAGGTCTTAATGCCTTGCGTAATGCTTCGGCTGGTCTGGTTGTTCCCTCATGCGAGCTGGTCGTAGCCCGGGTGTACGGTCGGGTCCCAAGTTCTCGGGCTGGTATGTTGACGCTGTCAACGGTTCGGCCGGAGCCGGGTTTGCGAGAGCAGCCCCCGAGTCTCTGCACAGGGCAAGAGGGCGATCAGGGACAGACTCGGCTTTTTTACATACGCCCCTGCGTCGCCTTTCCGCAAGGAGGAGGGGGGGAAAGCGCCATGTTGCCCTCGATGGGCGCCGAACATGGTGTCTCCGGTGAGCTGCAAGCGGGTAATCCGAGTGGACGTCCGTGCCCCGTTCGTTAGGGGTCGGCTAGGGGCCCAGAGGCACGCCCAAAAGTACCTGCGGGTGATATGCCGGACCCGGTCCCCTAGCGACGGGGTCCGAGGGCTCGATGCCTCCCTCTGATGGGATTCCGTTACAAGATCGCTCCCGCTGGTCTCGGAAATGTCCTAGGGTACCTCGGGAGCGCAGCCCGAGCCTTGGTTATGTATCGAACATACCCACGGTCATCCCTCGCTCGGCGTTTGAGGCGGCTGTGAACCCTTCGGGAGCCAGCCTTCGAACCCCTGATCAGTAATGGGCGCGGAGCCCGAATAGCCTGAGGCGGCCGTGGAACCCTTCCGAGGGGCTGGCCTTCGAACCTCTGACCAGTAGTGGGTGTAGGGCCCACGCGATCTGAGGCGGCTGTCGAACCCTTCCGGGGGGCCAGCCTTCGAACCTCTGATCAGTAGGGAGGCTCGGAGCCTGGTTCCTTCACGGGGAAGGATCCTTTTCGGGGTATCCCCCTTTCTTGGTCCCTGTTGCAAGAGAGAGAAAGAGGAAAAAAGGAAAAGGATACGAAATCGAACGACGCGGCGTACCTTTTTTGGCGCGGTTATTACGGCAAAGGCGAAGCGTCGTCTGCTTCTCCTGCCAGAGGCGTCGCCTGTCCTGCCGCGGAGTTAATGCAACGGGGCGAGTGGTTCGTGGGGCGGCCGTTGCACGTGCGAGCCGTCTGGGGAACGGCTGTTTCGTTTTGCGTTTTCGAATCCCGCGTCCGGTCCGGGCGGAACGTTTGAACCGGTCTCGCCTTGGTCTTTATATACCCGGGTGAGGGTCTGGTGATGGTTCTTCGCTCCGCCTTCTGCCTCCCTCTTAGGTTTTCGCGACCCGAGAGACTTAGCCAGAGAAGAGGAAACCGCCCTCCCTGCCCCTTGCGCCGCCACCCCTTCCGCTTGGTGATGGCTGACCGGGTGACTATCATCTCGCCGCGCGACCCATGGCCTTTTTCCACGGTGACGGCGAGTGATCTAGAGGATCTTGTTGGCGAGGGTTTACTTCACCCTCTCACCGACGAGCAGCGACCGGAATGGATTCCCCCTGTGGGTGGAGCCGCTCCGTCCCCACCGCCGGGGTACATCGTGAGCTTCGTCTCCTTCCACGAGCGGGGATTTGGTGTGCCGGCGAGCCGCTTCATGCGGGCGATCCTGCACCACTACGGGGTGGAGTTGCACATTCTCAGCCCCAACTCCATCTCGCAGGCCGCCATCTTCGTAGCGGTGTGTGAGGGGTACTTGGGGATCACCCCCCATTGGGATTTGTGGACCCATCTCTTTTTCGCAGAGCTTTTTGCCTCGCCGACGGGGGAGAGGAAGGTCCGCGCAGCGCTGCGGGCCGGTGGCTGCACCCTCCTGCTGAGGCAGTCACGGGCGCCGCTGTATATTCCCGCCATCCTCGCGTCCTCGAACAAGGGGTGGCAGCGCCGGTGGTTCTACCTCCGGAATGACGGCGAGTTGCTCCCACCGTTCTCCCAGCGGGTAGTCACCACCGCCACCGACGCTTGGCGCTACGGGACCCCGCACGAAAGACAAAAGAACCTCGAACCCCTTCTCCAGGCCTTGGAGGCGTTGCGGAAGGGGGGACTCACCGCTGCGGGAGTGATTGCCGCCATCCACCGTCGGAGGGTGCTTCCCTTGGCGAAGCGACGGCTGTCGCTTTGGGAGATGACACCGGAGGCTGACTTGGAGGGCTCGCGGATGTCCTCTAATCCTCTTCCCTTCGATGTCCTCTACGGGCGGGTGTCCGTCGCGTTGGGGAAGCCGGACCCCAATGCCTTCTCCCAGCTTTTGATGCGCCCAGACCAAGGGTGTGTGACTCTGGTGAGTGTCTGCTTCTCTCTTTCTCCTGCGTCGGGTTGCCCCTGGTTCTTACGATTGGGATTTCCCCCCCCCCCCTTCTTCAGGAGGTGGGGTGGCACAAGCCTTCCCTGCCATGGGTCCCGCAGGATGCGGTGGACCGAGCAGCGCGGCGGGTCGCCGCGGAGGAGAAGAAGAAAAAGAAGGACGTGGAGAAGGCCCAGGCCCGCGAGCGGAGGCGGGCTCGAGACGCCTTGGAAAAGCTTCGTCGCCGGCAGGAGAGGGAAGGGCTCCCGAGGGAGCCGTCGCCGGAAACGCCCGACGACGACGACGATGATGAAGATGATGATGAGGAGGCCGACATGGCCGCCCGCCTCGGCCTCAGCCCCGGCTTGGGGTTTGGCCAGGAGCCGTCAAGCCAGCCCCCGAGCGGGCTGATGCCGTCAGTCCCCGGAGTCGGGACGTCGGGGTCCCGGCCCGAGGGGCGGGGGCAACCCGAGAGGGTACCTGACCCCTCGGCTGGAGGAGCTGAGGCGACCCCGGGGGGCCAGGCCAGGGCGTCTGCTCCTCGAGAGCCGCCGCTCGCCGGCAGCGCAGGGGAGCGACCCTCAGGTCGCCGTGACAGTGCCTGGGCAGTCCGCCCCTCGGGCGTCCAGGGCGTTCAAAGCAAGGGTGGTGCCGAAGTTGCCGGCGAAGCGGACCTCGGCGGCGGTTCCGGGGGTTGAGATCCAAGAGACCTCCCCCCAGGCACGGTTGATCATGGCCCGGAGCGGGTAAGTATCTCGGAATGTCTTTGTCCTGGCTTTTCATTCATATGTCCCGGCCGTGATTTTTCTTTTTCCCTCAGCAAGTGCAGCCATGGCCTGACCGACCTGGCACCCCGGAAGGCCCTTAAGACGACGCCGGCCTGCGCGGCCAGCGCCGCTCCGGGCCTTGCCGTTCAGCCGACCTTCTCGCAAGGTGCTCCGCAGCAGGGGGCCCAGGCGGCACCAGTCACCGTGGAGCGGGTTCCCGAGGCTGGCTCTTCTGCTGAGGCGGACATTGTGATTGGGGAGGCGGTTGACGCGGATGTGGCCCCGTGCCCACCGGACGTGCCGGCCATGCCGGCGCCTGCCGCTACTGAAGTCGCCGCCGTCCCAGTTGGGGGGCGACCGGCCGCCGCCGACGTTGAGACGGCTGAGGCGTCGGCGCTCGGTGCCTCGGAAGAGGGGGCGTGGAGACGCGATCCGTCCCGCCGGGCGGCAGCCTCGTCGCTGTGCGGCGGAGCTCCGAGGGCTGGCGCCAGCTGCTCCGGTTCCGGACCCGTGAGGCTTCGAATCCCGTCTTCGTTCTCGACGATGAACAGGAGGACCAGTCCTGGGATGAGCTCCGCGAGTGTGCCGAAGCAACGGTGGGGTCGCTCCGGTCGTCGCTGGAGGTTTTCTGCAGGGACGTCCCCAAAATCCTCCAGGTAACGGTTTCAAGCATACCTTTTTTCTTTTGTGACCAAGGCGTCTTTCGTGATGCCCCACCTCCTTCCCTCAGGATCTGACGGATCGGAGCGCCGCCAAGTCGTCGTTCATCCGCCGCGAGGTCGACGTCTGGGGCTCGCTGTGATCCCTGAGGACCTCGCTCACCGGGGCTACAGCGCGCCTCTCTCAGCAGGGTGCCGAGGTAGCGGACCTTCAGTTGCTCTGCACCGATCTGAGAGCCGAGGCGGCAGCGGCGCGCGCGGAGGCGGTCATAGCGCGCGCTGAAGCGCAACGACAGCAGTCGGAGTTCGACCAGGTTGTCAAGGATAGGGACCAATCTCGGGGCCGGGCTGCCGAGGCCGAAGGCCGGGCCGAAACCCTTGCGGCCGACTTAGCCGTAGCCCAGGTTGCAGCCTCGGAGCAGCGTGCCCGAGCCGGAGGTACGCCTTGGCCATCCTTGGTTTTCGTTCCTGCTCGTTTCCTCTGCTTGTGTTTGAGATCTTTCCTCTGGCTGTTCGCAGAGCTCGAGTCCGCCCTTGATGAGTCCGCCAAGGCGCTTGCCGAGGCGCTTGCCGGGGCGGCCGAGCAGAGGGAGGCCGACCACGCGGCCATGTCCGAGGCCGTCTCGGACGTTTACCGGGTCCTTGGCTCCGGCGACGTCCCCTCAGGAAGCTCCCCTCAAAGTCGCCTTCAAGCCTTGGGCGATCATGTGCGCGGCAGACTCCGCGAGGCGCTACACCACGGCGTCAGGCGGGCCTTCGCCGTGCTCGCTTCCCACTACGTTGTGGACCTGGAGCGGGTTAGCGAGGGGTATTGCCTTCCCGACGAAGATGAAGCCGCCCTGGCAGAAGTCCAGTTGCTCGATGCGGTCGCCGCGGGTCTGAGCGCAGTGCTGGCGACCACCTTCGAGGCGGAGATCCTCCCACCTGTGCCGTCGCCGGAAGCCGAGATGGACTTTGCCGAAGGTGGGGACGGAGCTGAAGGCGCGGCTCTTTCCCAAGGCGACGCCTAACCCTGTTGGAACAATTTCTGTTGGATGCGCGTGTGTCTTTCTGCAGCCGCTGAGGCCTGAACACTTTGTTACCGTTGCATGAAGTCGTACTCCTTTTCCTTTTATTTTGCGTGTCTGGCTTTGCCCGTTAGTAACAGGGTGGCTTCCCCATGTAGGGGTCACTTTTCGTGGCGGGTGACGAGTGAGGTGTTCCTAACCCGGAGGCATAGGGGTCCCTCGACTCAGTCGGCCTTGCCACTTACATGCACCCACATTCGCTCCTGGGGCCCTGCTTCTGACATAGCCGGGGGAACGCAAAAGCCTTTTTGATCAAAAATTTTGGATGCAGAGAGGTTCCCCAATCCTGACGCAGAGGGGTTCCCCCCTTTTTAGCCCCCGAGGGAGGGTCGGGCTCCGCCGAGGCGAGGCTGACCCTTCCTTGACGACTAAGACTTGTGTGGGAGCGAGGTATACGAACAACTTGAAAACATCTTAAGGGTAGAAGCGACGTAGTTGTCAGATGTTCCAAGCGTTGCCGTAGACCTCGCCTTAACTGTTGGCCAGCTTGTATGTTCCGGGCTTCAGAACTTTGGCGATGACAAGCGGCCTTTCCCGGGGGTGCGTGTAGCCCCCAGGTGCCCCCAACAAGGGCTCGGGGTGCTGCGCGATGGTCGCGATCTTCTCCGGGTTGGCTTCGATGCACCGCTTGGAGACGATGAACCCCAAGGCCATGCCCTGGGGCACCCCGAAGACCCACCTTTCGGGGTTGAGCTTGACGCCTTTCGCCTCTTTGATGGACTTTGCCGCCATTAGCTTGTGGATCTCCTCGCCTACGGCTCTGCGCTCCTCCCCGTCGAATCGGCGTAGAGGCTGCTTGACAGGTCGAGCTCCGGCTCGAATGTCCAGCGATTGCTCGGCGACATCCCTCGGTATGCCGGGCATGTCTGAGGGACTCCACGCGAAGACGTCGGCGTTCGCGCGGAGGAAGTCGACGAGCACTGCTTCCTATTTGGGTTCGATCCCGGAGCCGACCCGGATCCGCTTGGAGGCGTCGCCGCTGGGGTCGAGGGGGACGGCCTTAACCGTCTCCACTGGCTCGAAGTTGCCGGTGTGACGTTTCACGTCTGGCACCTCCTTAGAGAGGCTTTCCAGGTCGGCGATGAGGGCCTCGGACTCGACGAGGGCCTCGGCGTACTCCACGCACTCCACGTCGCATTCGAACGCGTGTTTGTACGTGGGGCCGATGGTGATGACCCCGTTGGGGCCCGACATCTTGAGCTTCAGGTAGGTGTAGTTGGGGACGGCCATGAACTTCGCGTAGCATGGTCTTCCCAATACCGCGTGGTAGGCTCCTCGGAACCCGACCACCTCGAACGTTAGGGTCTCCCTTCGGAAGTTGGAGGGTGTTCCAAAGCAGACAGGAAGGTCAAGTTGTCCGAGGGGCTGGACGCGCTTCCCGGGAATGATCCCATGGAAGGGCACAGCGCCTGCTCGGACGGAGGACAGATCGACACGCAGGAGCCCGAGGGTCTCGGCGTAGATGATGTTGAGGCTGCTGCCTCCGTCCATGAGGACCTTGGTGAGCCTGACGTCGCCGATGACGGGGTCGACGACGAGCGGGTATTTCCCCGGGCTCGGCACGTGGTCGGGGTGATCGGCTTGGTCGAAGGTGATGGGCTTGTCGGACCAGTCTAGGTAAACTGGTGCCGCCACCTTCACCGAACAGACCTCCCGGCGCTCTTGTTTGCGGTGCCGAGCCGAGGCATTCACCACTTGCCCACCGTAGATCATGAAGCAGTCGCGGACCTCGGGGAACTCTCCTGCTCGGTGATCTTCCTTCTTGTCGTCGTCGCGGGCCCTGCCACCCTCCGCGGGTGGCCCGGTCCTGTGGAAGTGGTGCCAAAGCATGACGCACTCCTCAAGGGTGTGCTTGACGGGCCTCTGGTGATAGGGGCACGGCTCCTTGAGCATCTTGTCGAAGAGGTTGGCACCTCCGGGGGGTTTCCGAGGGTTCTTGTACTCGGCGACGGCGACAAGGTCCGCGTCGGCGGCGTCGCGTTTCGCTTGCGACTTCTTCTTGCCTTTCTTCTTGGCGCCCCGCTGAGTTGACGCCTCGGGAGCATCTTCCGATGGGCGGCCCTGGGGCTGCTTGTCCTTTCAGAAGATAGCCTCGACCGCCTCCTGGCCGGAGGCAAACTTGGTGGCGATGTCCATCAGCTCGCTCGCCCTGGTGGGGGTCTTGCGACCCAGCTTGCTCACCAGGTTGCGGCAGGTGGTGCCGGCAAGGAACGCGTCGATGACATCCGAATCGGTGATGTTGGGCAGCTCGGTGCGCTGCTTCGAGAATCGCCGGATGTAGTCCCGGAGGGACTCTCCCGGCTGCTGTCGGCAGCTTCGGAGATCCCAGGAATTTCCGGGGCGCACGTACGTGCCCTGGAAATTGTCGACGAAGGCTTGGACCAGGTCGTCCCAGTTGGAGATCTGCCCCGGAGGCAGGTGCTCCAACCAGGCGCGAGCGGTGTCGGAGAGGAACAGGAGGAGGTTGCGGATGATGAGGTTGTCATCGTCCGTTCCACCCAGTTGGCAGGCCAGACGGTAGTCCGCGAGCCACAATTCCGGTCTCGTCTCCCCCGAGTACTTTGGGATAGTAGTCGGGGGTCGGAACTGGGTCGGGAACGGTGCCCGTCGGATGGCCCGGCTGAAGGCCTGCGGACCGGGCGGTTCGGGCGAGGGACTCCGATCCTCCCCGCTGTCGTAGCGTCCCCCACGCCTGGGGTGGTAGCCTCGGCGCACCCTCTCGTCGAGGTGGGCCCGACGGTCGCGGTGACGGTGCTCGTTGCCGAGGCGGCCCGGGGCCGCAGGCGCGGTGTTGCGCGTGCGCCCGGTGTAGACCGAGGCTTCCCGCATGAATCGGGAAGTCGCGGCATGAGGTTCCGAGGGGTATCCCTGCCTTCGGGAGGCAGAGCTCTCGGCCCGTCGGACCACGGCGCCTTCCAGGAAATTCTTGAGTTCCCCCTGGATTCGCCGGCCCTCGGTGGTTGATGGCTCCGGCATCGTGCGGAGAAGCATCGCTGCTGCAGCCAGGTTCTGGCCGACCCCACTAGATGCGGGTGGCGGCCTGACCCTGACGTCGTCGGCGACGCGGTGCTGGAAACCCTGGGGTAGATGACGTATTTCTCCGGCCGGGGGTTGGCCCGCCCATGCCTGCCCGACGTCCCGGCGGATCGGCTCAAGCGCTCTTGCTCCCTCGTCGAGCCTGGCCTGCACCCCGCGGATTTGCTCGAGCTGTGGGTCATGCCCCCCCGCCTGAACGGGGACCACAACTAGCTCCCGTGGGATGTCGACGCGGGGCACTGGCCTAGGGAGATCACCGTCCTCCGGCATGCCGAGATGATTGCCTTCGGAGGGACCCCCTAGATCGACGTGGAAACATTCGCGGCTTGGGCCACAGTCCTCGTCGTCGAGGCTGCGGCTACCGTCGGAACAGTCGGAGAGGCAGTAGTCACATGCGGTCATGAAGTCCCGCATGGCACTGGGGTTGCCAAGTCCAGAGAAATCCCAATAGATGCTGGGCTCGTCGTCTTCCTCGGACCCAGAGGGCCCGTAGGTCGAGACGTCCGTCAGTCGGTCCCAAGGCGACCGCATGCGAAACCCCAGAGGGTTTGGAGTCGCCTCTACGAGAGCGCCCGCCAAAGCGAGGTCGCTAGGCGGGTTGAGGCTGAATCCAAATGACGTGGGATGGGAATCGGTCGGTACCTCTTGGTCGACGAGCGGTGATAAAGTCACGTCGGGGACTGACTGCACCGTCGTCTCAGGTACGAGGGTGACGTCCAGCAAGCTTTCCGCGAGCGTGCTGGCGTCGTCCGCTTGCTCGGGATTGGCGCGTCGCGGGAAGACGGCGCTCGTCTTCGTCTCAAGTGCGAAGTCGATACCTGGTGCGCCCCTCGTTGGGGTGCCGGCACTGTCGACTCGCTCGACAGCCGACGAGGCGCTGCCTCCTGCTTGGCCTTGGTCGCCCTGCCTTCCCCTCCGTCGGCGAGGGAAAGGGCAGGATGAGCTCGAAGGTTGTTCTTCCACCACGCGGGGAAGACGTCATCGATTCCGCCGCCGGCGGGCGGGCTGTCGGCCGCCATTGTCGTTTTCGCGTGGCGGTGGAAGGAGTATCATGTCGTAGCTACCGTCGAGGGACATGAACTCAAGACTCCCGAAACGGAGCACCGTCCCGGGTTGGAGAGGTTGCTGGAGACTGCCCATCTGGAGCTTGACGGGAAGCTGTTCGTCAACACGCATCAGGCCCCTACCTGGCGCGCCAACTGTCGGCGTTTCGAGATCGGGGGGTCCCTGGGCCGACGAGTGAATGTCGCCGCGTGCCCCAGCCCAAATGGGTCGAGCGCGAGGGCGAGCGCGAAGGGGGGAGAGCGAGGCGGCCGGAGACCGGTGTGAGAGAGGTGGGAATCCCGCGGCCTTCGTGTTCGTCTCACGCCCAGGTCGGGTGCGCTTGCAGTAGGGGGTTACAAGCGTCCACGCGGGAGAGGGAGCAAGCGGCCCCAAGCGAGCGCCTGTCTCGTCCTCGTCCCCGCGCGGCCAACCCTCTCTAAGAGGGCCCTGGTCCTTCCTTCTATAGGCGTAAGGAGAGGATCCAGGTGTACAATGGGGGGTGTAGCAGAGTGCTACGTGTCTAGCGGAGGAGAGCTAGCGCCCTAAGTACATGCCGTTGTGGCAGCCGGAGAGATTTTGGCACCCAGCTGGCATGATGTCGTGGCCGTCGGAGGAGCGATGGAGCCTGGCGGAGGGACAGCTGTCGGAGCGGTTGAGTCCTTGCTGACGTCCTCTTGCTTCCGTAAGGGGGCTGAGAGCCGCCGTCGTCACAGAGTATGCGGGGCGCCATCATTGCCTATCTGGCGGAGCGAGCCAGATGGGACACCGGTCTTGTTTCCTGTGGCCCGAGTCAGCTCGGGGTAGGGCGATGATAGCGCCTCCTGTTGATGTGGCTGGTCTGCGCCCTAGGTTGGGCGATGTGGAAGCTCCTCCGAAGCCGAGGTCGAGTCTGTCTTCCGTGGCCGAGGTCGAGTCCGAGCCCCTGGGTCGGGCGAGGCGGAGGCCGTCGGCTGAGGCCAGGGCGGAGTCCGAGCCCTGGGGTCGGGCGGAGCGGAGTTCGCCGTCTTCTGGGACTTAGCCCGAGTCCGAGCCCTGGCTCGGGCGGAGCGGAGTTCGTCGTCTTCCGGGACTTAGCCCGAGTCCGAGCCCTGGGTCGGGCGGAGTGGAGTTCGCCGTCTTCCGGGGCTTAGCCCGAGTCCGAGCCCTAGGTCGGGCGGAGCGGAGTTCGCCGTCTTTCGGGACTTAGCCCGAGTCCGAGCCCTGGGTCGGGCGGAGCGGAGTTCGCCGTCTTCCGGGGCTTAGCCCGAGTCCGAGCCCTGGGTCGGGCGGAGCGGAGTTCGCCGTCCTCTGGGGCTTAGCCCGAGTCCGAGCCCTAGGTCGAGCGAAGCGGAGCTTCCTATGGTGTCTTCGGCCGGGCCTGACTGCCTGTCAGTCTCACTATGTCAAGTGGCACTGCAGCCGGAGTGGCGCAGGCAGCGCTGTCCTTCTGTCAGGCCGGTCAGTGGAGCGGCGAAGTGACGGCGGTCACTTCGGCTCTGCCGGCTGGGGGGCGCGCGTCAGGATAAAGGTGTCAGGCCACCTTTGCATTAAATGCTCCTGTGATTTGGTCGGTTGGTGCGGCGATTTGGTCAGGGTTGCTTCTTAGCGAAGGCAGGGCCTCGGGCGAGCCGGAAATATGTTCGCCGTTGGAGGGGGGCCTCGGGCGAGACGGAAATCCTCCGGGGTCGGCTGCCCTTGTCCGAGGCTAGGCTCGGGCGAGGCGTGATCGAGTCGCTCGAATGGACTGATCCCTGACTTAGTCGCACCCATCAGGCCTTTGCAGCTTTATGCTGATGGGGTTTACCAGCTGAGAATTAGGAGCCTTGAGGGTACCCCTAATTATGGTCCCCGACAATGGCGGAGATGGAAGCCTTATGGCTTGTTAAGTTCTTGACTTCCCTCTTGAAGCCAAGACCATCCTTAATTGAGGGGTATCTACCAATCGTGTAGGCATCCCTTGCAAATTTTAGCTTGTCAAATTCACTCTTGCTAGTCTTAAGTTGGGCATTAAGACTAGCCACTTCGTCATTTAATTTAGAAATGCAAACTAGGTGTTCACTACAAGCATCAACATTAAAATCCTTGCACCTATTGCAAATCATAACATGTTCTACACAAGAGTTAGATTTACTTGCTACTTCTAGTTTAGCATTTAAATCATCATTCACACTTTTTAAAGTAGAAATGATTTCATGACAAGTAGATAGTTCACAAGAGAGCATTTCATTTCTTTTAACTTCTAGAGCAAGAGAATTTTGTGCACTAACAAATTTATCATGCTCTTCATATAAAAGGTCCTCTTGTTTTTCTAGTAATCTATTCTTATCATTCAAAGCATCAATCAATTCATTAATATTATCAACCTTAGTTCGATCTAAGCCCTTGAATAAGCATGAATAGTCTATTTCATCATCATCACTAGACTCATCCTCGCTTGAAGAAGCATAAGTAGTATTGTTTCGAGTACATACCTTCTTCTCCTTTGCCATGAGGCATGTGTGATGCTCGTTGGGGAAGAGGGATGACTTGTTGAAGGCGGTGGCGGCGAGTCCTTCGTTGTCTGAGTCGGACGAGGAGCAATCCGAATCCCACTCCTTTCCAAGATGTGCCTCGCCCTTCGCCTTCTTGTAGTTCTTCTTCTTTTCCCACTTTCCACTCTTCTTTTCCTAGTCACTATCATTATCGGGACAATTAACGATAAAATGACCAATCTTACCACATTTGAAGCAGGAGTGCTTCCCCTTTGTCTTGTTCTTGTTGGGGTGCTCCTTGCGACCCTTTAGCGCCGTCTTGAACCGCTTGATGATAAGGGACATTTCTTCTTCATTAAGCCCGACCGCCTCAACTTGCGCCACCTTGCTAGGTAGTGCATCCTTGCTCCTTGTCGCTTTGAGAGCAACAGTTTGAGGCTCGTGGATTGGGCCATTCAATGCATCATCCATGTATCTCGCCTCCTTGATCATCATCCGCCCGCTTACAAATTTCCCAAGAATTTCTTCGGGCGACATCTTGGTGTACCTGGGATTCTCACGAATATTGTTGACAAGATGTGGATCAAGGACAGTAAAGGATCTTAGCATTAGGCGGACGACGTCGTGGTCCGTCCATCACGTGCTTCCATAGCTCCTTATCTTGTTGACGAGGGTCTTTAGCCTGTTGTACGTCTGGGTTGGCTCCTCCCCTCTTATCATCGCGAATCTCCCGAGTTCGCCTTCCACCAACTCCATCTTGGTGAGCATGATGACGTCGTTCCCCTCATGTGAGATCTTGAGGGTGTCCGAGATCTGCTTGGCATTGTCCAAGCCGCTCACCTTATGGTACTCGTCCTTGCACAATGAGGCTAACAATACAGTAGTAGCTTGTGCATTTTTATGAATCTATTCATTGATAAACAAAGGACTATCCGAGCTATCAAATTTCCACTCTCTACTATCTCCCATATACTAGGATGGAGAGAAAACAAGTGACTACGCATTTTGTGACTCCAAAATCCGTAGTCCTCTCCATCAAAATGAGGAGGTTTACCAAGTGGAATGGAGAGTAAATGAGCATTGGTACTTTGAGGAATATGAGAATAATCAAAAGAGAAGTTTGAATTAACCGTCTTCTTATTCTCATAGACGTTGTCGTCGTCCTTTTGAGAAGAAGAGGATTCGTCGCTGTCGTAGTAGACTATCTCTTTGATGCGCCTTGTTTTCTTCTTCCTCCCATCTTTTCTTTTGTGGCTCGAGCCCGAGTCAGTAGGCTTGTCCTCCTTTGGATCATTGACAAATGACTCCTTCTCCTTATCGTTGACCACCATCCTCTTGCCCTTAGGATCCATCTCTTCGGGCGATTAGTCCCTTTCTTGAAGAGAACGGCTCTGATACCAATTGAGAGCACCTAGAGGGGCGTGAATAGGTGATCCTGAAAAAAAATTGAAACTTAATCCACAAAACTTGATTAGGAGTTAGCACAATTAAGCCAAGTGGCTTGAGAGGGGAGCTCACAACACGATAACCACAAAGAGATCAACACAGAGATGGCACAGTGGTTTATCCCGTGGTTCAGCCAAGTCCAATACTTGCCTACTCCACGTTGTGGCGTCCCAACGGACGAGGGTTGCAATCAACCCCTTTCAAGTGGTCCAAAGACCCACTTGAATACCACGGTGTTTTACTTTCACTTTACTATATCCCACTTGCGAGGAATCTCCACAACTTGGAGCCTCTCGCCCTTACACTTTGATGTTCACAAAGAAGCACGAAGTAAGGGAGGGATGAGCAACGCACACAAAGACACGAAATCAGAGTACCAACACGCACACAAGTCGCAACAAGAGCTCACAACACAACTCAGCGAGTTCACAACTCAAATGGAGCTCTAATTGCTATCGCAAAGAATCAAATGCGCGGAATCGAAGTCTTGGTGCTTAGGAATGCTTAGAGAATGCTTGATGTACTCCTCCATGCGCCTAGGGGTCCCTTTTATAGCCCCAAGGCAGCTAAGAGCCGTTGAGTGCATTCCAGGAAGGCAATTCTTGCCTTCTGTCGCCTGGCGCACCGGACAGTCCGGTGCACCACCAGACACTGTCTGGTGCAGATTTCTTTCCTTCTTTGGCGAAGCCGACCGTTGGCGCTTTGGAGCCGTTGGCGCACCGGACACTGTCTGGTGCCCCCTTCCGACCGTTGGTTCGGCCACGTGTCTCGCGCAGATCGCGCGGCCGACCGTTGGCCCGACCGACCGTTGGCTCACCGGACAGTCCGGTGCACACCGGACAATCCGGTGAATTGTAGCCGTACGCTGTTAAACACTTCCCGAGAGCAGCAAGTTCGCCTGAGTCAGCCTGGCGCACCGGACACTGTCCGGTGCACCCAGACAGAGCTGATTTTGGCTGAACAACACCATCTTTAATTTCAACTTGATTTTTCCTGTTTCCAGCACTTAGACAGAATACATTAGTCTCTAAAACAATGTACTAAGTCTGAGAAACATACCTTTATACTTGATTTGTACTTTGTCCACCATTTAACACTTAGGCACTTGTGTTGGACACTAAATCACCAAAATACTTAGAAATGGCCCAAGGGCACATTTCCCTTTCAACGATTTGTTTTTCGCCCTCTCTCTCGGACTCGTTTATATTTCTAACTCTAACCCCGGCTTGTAGTTGTGCTTAAGTTTGTAAATTTCAGATTCGCCCTATTCACCCCCCTCTAGGCGACTTTCAATTGGTATCGGAGCCCAGTGCTTCATTAGAGCCTAACCGCTCGAAGTGATGTCGGGAGATCACGCCAAGAAGGAGGTGGTGGTCGGTGAGAAGACCGCTACAAGCCACGGGAAGGCTCCATCAAGGGAGTCCACCAACAAGAAGAAGGATGGATCCCCTTCACGCATTAGATCGCACAAGAGTGGGGAGAAGAAGAAAATGAAGAAAGTGGTCTACTACGAGACCGACTCTTCATCGCCCTCTACATCCGGATCCGACGCTGTGTCCGTCACTTCTAAGCGCCAAGAGCGCAAGAAGTATAGTAAGATTCCCCTACGCTACCCTCACATTCCTAAACATATTCCATTACTTTCCGTCCCTTTAGGCAAACCACCGACATTTGACGGTGAAGATTATTCTAGGTGGAGTGATATGATGAGATATCACCTAACCTCACTCCACAAAAGCATTTGGGATGTTGTTGAGTTTGGAGTACAGGTACCATCCATAGGGGATGAAGATTATGATGAGGACGAAGTGGCCCAAATCGAGCACTTCAACTCTCAAGCCACCACTATACTCCTCACCTCTCTAAGTCGAGAGGAGTATAACAAGGTGCAAGGGTTGAAGAGCGCCAAAGAGATTTGGGACGTGCTCAAAACCGCGCACGAAGGAGATAAGGTGACCAAGATCACCAAGCGGGAGACGATCGAGGGGGAGCTCGGTCGGTTCATGCTTCACCAAGGCGAGGACCCTCAAGCCATGTACAACCGGCTAAAGACCTTGGTGAACCAAGTGCGCAACCTCGGGAGCTCCAAGTGGGATGACCATGAAATGGTCAAGGTTATTCTAAGATCACTAGTATTTCTTAATCCTACTCAAGTACAATTAATTCGTGGTGATCCTAGATATAAGTTTATGTCTCCCGAGGAAGTTATAGGTAAGTTCATGAGCTTTGAGTTGATGATCAAAGGCTCAAAGAAAATCATTGAGCAAGGCGCCTCCTCCACACCCGAGGCACAACCGGTCGCATTCAAGGCGACAGAGGAGAAGAAGGAAGAGTCTACATCAAATAGACTACCCATTGACGACTCCAAGCTCGACAATGAGGAGATGGCGCTCATCATCAAGAGCTTTCGCCAAATCCTCAAGCAAAGGAGGGGGAAGGACTACAAGTCCCGCTCCAAGAAAGTATGCTACAACTGTGGTAAGCCCGGTCACTTTATTGCAAAATATCCATTATCAAGTGACAGTGACAGGGATAACGACAAGAAGGGCAAGAGGAGAGAAAAGAAGAGGCACTACGAGAAGAAGGGCGGTGATGCCCATGTGTGCCACGAGTGGAACTCCGACGAGAGCTCCACCGACTCCTCCTCCGACGAGGACGCCGCCAACATCGCCATCACCAAGGGCCTCCTCTTCCCCAACGTCGGCCACAAGTGCCTCATTGCAAAGGATGGCAAAAGGAAGAAGGTAAAATCAAGATCCTCCACTAAATATGCAACCTCTAGTGATGAGGATAATTCTAGTGATGAGGAGGATAACTTGCTCACCCTTTTTGCCAATCTTAACATGCAACAAAAGGAAAAATTGAATGAACTAATTAGTGCTATTCATGAGAAGGATGAACTCTTGGACACCCAAGAGGACTTCCTAATTAAGGAAAATGAAAGTCGCCTAGAGGGGGGGTGAATAGGGCGAATCTGAAATTTATAAACTTAAGCACAACTACAAGCTGGGTTAGGTTAGAAATAAGAACGAGTCCGAGAGAGAGGGCGAAAAACAAATCATGAGCAAATAACGAGTGAGACACAAGGATTTGTTTACCGAGGTTCGGTTCTTGCAAACCTACACCCCGTTGAGGTGGTCACAAAGACCGGGTCTCTTTCAACCCTTTCCCTCTCTCAAACGGTCACTTAGACCGAGTGAGCTTCTCTTCTCAATCAAATGGAACACAAAGTTCCCGCAAGGACCACCACACAATTGGTGTCTCTTGCCTCGGTTACAATTGAGTTGAACACAAGAAGAATGAGAAAAGAAAAGAAGCAAACCAAGCGCAAGAGCTCAAATGAACACAAATGTCGCTCTGTCTAGTCACTATTTGATTTGGAGTGATTCCGGACTTGGGAGAGGATTTGATCTCTTTGGTTGTGTCTAGAATTGAATGCTATAGCTCTTGTAATGTGTTGAAGGTGGAAAACTTGGATGCAATTGAATGTGGGGTGTTTGGGGTATTTATAGCCCCAACCACCAAAATGTGTCCGTTGGAAGGCTGTTGTCGCATGGCGCACCGGACAGTCCGGTGCGCCACCGGACACTGTCCGGTGCGCCAGCCACGTCAGCCGGCCGTTGGGTTCTGACCGTTGGAGCTCTGACTGGTGGGGCCTCTGGGCTGTTCGTTGCGCCGTCTGCGCGTGCTCTGTCCTCTGCGCGTGTAGGCGCGCATTAAATGTGTTGCAGTCGACCGTTGCGCGCGAAGTAACCGTTGCTCCGCTGGCACACCGGACAGTCCGGTGAATTATAGTGGAGCGGCCTCCCATTTTCTCGAAGGTGGCAAGTTCAGCTTCGAGTTCCCTGGTGCACCGGACACTGTCAGGTGGCACACCGGACTATCCGGTGCGCCAGACCAGGGTGCCTTTGGGTTGTCTTTTGCTCTCTTTGTTTGAACCCTTTCTTGGTCTTTTTATTGGCTTATTGTGAACCTTTGGCACCTGTAAAACTTATAGACTAGATCAAACTAGTTAGTCCAATTATTTGTGTTGGGCAATTCATCCACCAAAATCAATTAGGAAAAAAGTGTAAGCCTAATTTTCTTTCAGAAAACAAGAAGCATGTTAAGGTTAAAAATGCTTATGCTCTAGAAGTAGAAAAATGTGAAAAAATATCTAGTGAGCTAAGCACTTGCCATGATGTTATCTCAAACCTTAGAAATGAAAATGCTAGATTAATTGCTAAGGTTGAGAGTTCAAATGTATGTGATGATTCAATTACCAATCTTAGAAATGATAATGCTAGTTCAATTGCTAAGATTGAAAAAATAAATGCCTCTCTTGGTAGCCTTAGAAATGAAAATGAAAAATTAATTGCTAAGGCTAAGGAATTAGATGTTTGCAATGCTTCAATTTCCAATCTTAGAAATGAAAATGAGATTTTACATGCTAAGATTGTTGAACTGAAATCTTGCAAACCCTCTACATCTACCGTTGAGCATGTTTCTATTTGTACTAGATGTAGAGATATTAACATTGATGCTATTCATGATCACATGGCTATGATTAAACAACAAAATGATCATATAGCTAAATTAGATGCTAAAATTGCCGAGCATGAGTTAGAAAACAAAAAATTTAAATTTGCTCGTAGTATGCTTTATAGTGTTTGAGACGCCCTGGCACCAAGGATGGCATTGGCTTCCAAAAGGGAGACAATGTCAAACTTAATGCCCCTCCTAAAAGATTATCTAACTTTATTAAGGGCAAGGCTCCCATGCCTCAGGATAACGAGGGTTACATTTTGTACCCTGTCGGTTATCCCAAGCACAAAATTAGGAGAACTCATTCTAGGAAGTCTCACTCTGGCTCCCATCATGCTTTTATTTATAAGAGTGAGACATCTAGTTCTAGGCAATCAACCCGTGCTAAATTGCCTAAGAAGAAAACTCCTAGTGCATCAAATGAACCTAGTATTTCATTTAAGACTTTTGATGCATCTTATGTTTTAACTAACAAATCTGGCAAAGTAGTTGCCAAATATATTGGGGGCAAACACAAGGGGTCAAAAACTTATGTTTGGGTACCCAAAGTTCTTGTATCTAATGTTAAAGAACCCAAAACCGTTTGGGTACCTAAAATCAAGAACTAAATTTGTTTTGTAGGTTTATGCATCCGGGGGCTCAAGTTGAATCATCGACAGCGGGTGCACAAACCATATGACAGGGGAGAAGAAGATGTTCTCCTCCTACGAGAAAAACCAAGATCCCCAACGAGCTATCACATTCAGGGATGGAAATCAAGGTTTGGTCAAAGGATTGGGTAAAATTGCTATATCTCCTGACCATTCCATTTCAAATGTTTTTCTTGTAGATTCTTTAGATTACAATTTGCTTTCTGTTTCTCAATTATGCAAAATGGGTTACAACTGTCTTTTTACGGATATAGGTGTTACTGTCTTTAGAAGAAGTGATGATTCAGTAGCATTTAAGGGAGTGTTAGAGGGTCATCTATACTTAGTAGATTTTGATAGAGCTGAACTTGACACTTGCTTAATTGCTAAGACTAACATGGGCTGGCTCTAGCATCGCCGACTAGCACATGTTGGAATGAAGAATCTTCACAAGCTTATAAAGGGAGAACACATTTTGGGACTAACCAATGTTCATTTTGAGAAAGACAGGGTTTGTAGCGCATGTCAAGCAGGGAAGCAAGTTGGTGTTCATCATCCACACAAGAACATCATGACGACTGATAGGCCACTCGAGCTACTACACATGGATCTATTCGGCCCGATAGCTTACATAAGCATCGGCGGGAGTAAGTACTGTCTAGTTATTATGGATAATTATTCTTGCTTCACTTGGGTATTCTTTTTGCAGGAAAAATCTCACACCCAAGAAACTTTGAAAGGATTCTTAAGACAGGCTCAAAATGAGTTCGGCTTGAGGATCAAGAAGATAAGAAGCGACAACGGGACGGAGTTCAAGAACTCTCAAATTGAAGGCTTCATTGAGGAGGAGGGCATCAAACATGAGTTCTCTTCTCCCTACACGCCACAACAAAATGGTGTAGTGGAGAGGAAGAATAGAACTCTATTGGACATGGCAAGGACCATGCTTGATGAATACAAGACTTCGGATCGGTTTTGGGCCGAGGCGGTCAACACCGCCTGCTACGCCATCAACCGGCTATATCTACACCGAATCCTCAAGAAGACATCATACGAACTCCTAACCGATAAAAAGCCCAACGTTTCATATTTTAGAGTCTTTGGTAGCAAATGCTTTATTCTTGTTAAAAGAGGTAAAAAATCTAAATTTGCTCCTAAGGCTGTAGAAGGTTTTTTACTAGGATATGATTCAAACACAAGGGCATATAGAGTCTTTAACAAGTCCACTGGACTAGTTGAAGTTTCTTGTGAGATTGTGTTTGATGAGACTAACGGCTCTCAAGTAGAGCAAGTTGATCTTGATGAGCTAGATGATGAAGAGGCTCTGTGTGTCGCCCTAAGGAACATGTCCATTGGGGATGTGTGTCCTAAGGAATCCGAAGAGCCTCCACAAGCACAAGATCAACCATCTTCCTCCATGCAAGCATCTCCACCAACCCAAGATGAGGATGAGGCTCAAGATGATGAAGGAGAAGATCAAGAGGATGAGCCACCTCAAGAGGAGGGCAATGATCAAGGGGGAGATGCCCATGATCAAGACAAGGAAGATGAACAAGATCCAAGACCGCCACACCCAAGAGTCCACCAAGCAATACAACGAGATCACCCCGTGAACACCATCCTCGACGATATTCAAAAGGGGGTAACTACTCGATCTCGTGATGCTCATTTCTGTGAACATTACTATTTTGTTTCCTCTATTGAGCCACACAAGGTAGAGGAAGCACTTCAAGATTCGGATTGGGTGGTGGCGATGCAAGAGGAGCTCAACAACTTCACGAGGAACGAGGTATGGCATTTAGTTCCACGTCCTAACCAAAATATTGTAGGAACCAAGTGGGTTTTCCGCAACAAGCAAGATGAGCATGGTGTGGTGACAAGGAACAAAGCCCGACTTGTGGCCAAGGGATATTCACAAGTCGAAGGTTTGGATTTCGTTGAAACCTATGCACCCGTAGCTAGGCTAGAATCAATTCGCATTTTACTTGCCTATGCTAATTACCATGGCTTTAAGCTTTACCAAATGGACGTGAAAAGTGCCTTCCTCAACGGACCAATCAAGGAGGAGGTCTATGTTGAGCAACCTCCCGGCTTTGAAGATAGTGAGTATCCTAACTATGTATATAAACTCTCTAAGGCGCTTTATGGGCTCAAGCAAGCCCCAAGAGCATGGTATGAATGCATAAGAGATTTTCTTATCACTAATGGCTTCAAAGTCGGAAAAGCCGATCCTACTCTATTTACTAAAACACTTGCAAATGATTTGTTTGTATGCCAAATTTATGTTGATGATATTATATTTGGGTCTACTAACGAATCTACATGTGAGGAATTTAGTAGGATCATGACACAAAAATTCGAGATGTCTATGATGGGGGAGTTGAAGTACTTCTTGGGATTTCAAGTAAAGCAACTCCAAGAGGGCACCTTCATTAGCCAAACAAAGTATATTCAAGACATTCTAAACAAGTTTGGGATGAAGGATGCCAAGCCCATCAAGACACCCATGGGAACCAATGGGCATCTCGACCTCGACACGGGAGGTAAATCCGTAGATCAAAAGGTATACCGGTCGATGATAGGTTCTTTACTTTATTTATGTGCATCTCGACCGGATATTATGCTTTCCGTGTGCATGTGTGCAAGATTCCAAGCCGATCCTAAGGAAGCTCACCTTAGGGCCGTAAAACGAATCTTGAGATATTTAGTTTATACTCCTAAGTTTGGCCTTTGGTACCCCAAGGGATCCACATTTGATTTAATTGGTTATTTGGATGCCGATTAGGCAAGGTGTAAAATCAATAGAAAGAGCACATCAGGGACTTGTCAGTTCTTGGGAAGGTCTCTGGTGTCTTGGGCTTCAAAGAAACAAAATTCCGTAGCTCTTTCTACCGCTGAAGCCGAGTATATTGCCGCAGGCCATTGTTGCGCG
This sequence comes from Zea mays, assembly GCF_902167145.1. NCBI lineage: Eukaryota > Viridiplantae > Streptophyta > Magnoliopsida > Poales > Poaceae > Zea > Zea mays. The sequence continues at coordinate 163,252,258 of NC_050100.1, read as the reverse complement.
CAATTGCTTTGGATGAGGCAAACCCTTAGGGACTATGGTTACAAATTAACCAAAGTTTCTCTTCTATGTGATAATGAGAGTGCAATTCGCATGGCGGATAATCCCGTTGAGCATAGTCGCACTAAACACATAGCCATTCGGTATCATTTCTTAAGGGGTCATCAACAAAAGGGGGATATCAAGATTGCATATATTAACACCAAAGAACAATTAGCCGATATCTTTACCAAGCCATTAGATGAACAAACATTTACCAAACTTAGGCATGAGCTAAATATTCTTGATTCTAGGAATTTTTATCGATGTTTTGCACACATAGCTCATTGATATACCTTTGATCATATCTCTTTCATGTGCTATGACTAATGTGTTTTTCAAGTGCATTTCATGCTAAGTCATAGATTGAAAGGGAATTGGAGTCTTCGGCGAAGACAAAGGCTTCCACTCCATCAAATTACTCATCCTTCGCCGTCGCTCCGCACCACTCTCCAACTTTGGTATAATCTTCACTCATATGTTATTTACCATAGGGAGAGAAAGTAAAAAGGGCTTATATTTCACTCAAGTATCCGTTTTTGGCGATTCATGTCAAAGGGGGAGAAAGTATTAGCCCAAAGCAAAAGGACCGCACCACCACCAATTTCAAAAATGTAGTCTTTCAAATTTGAGTTAAGAAAAGATTTTTCAATTTGGTATCTTACTGTTGATAGAATTTCAAATTGGTACAAACCTTTCAAAACTAATATCTAAAACCCTCTTGAACACTAAGAGGAAGATTTTATTGAGGGGGAGTTTTGTTTAGTCAAAGGAAAAGCATTTGAAACAGAGGGAGAAAATTTCAAATCTTGAAAATGCTTCTCAAAATCTCACTCATTTACCTTTGACTATTTGCAAAAGGACTTTGAAAAGAATTTACAAAAGAATTTGTAAAAACAAAACATGTGATGCAAGCGTCACATAAGGAAACCTAACTATCTCACAACAAACATCAGTTTAAGTTTTAACTGCAACATTGTCAGCATGCAGTACAAAATACTTAAACCATACAAAAATATTTAGCATAAGATCCAACAGAACGTAATCAGATCAAAGAACACCACATAGGAAGTTTCCTTTCCTAGATACCAAATACATATTGCATAGGTTCAAAAAATGTCTTAATGTCTTAGTTGTAGTCAATTCTAAGAGGGTAGGTCCTCAGTCCTCATATGTTTGAATTGTTGTTATTTTAGCCCTTGAACTAATACCATTGCCACAGAGTTGGTGAAATATTAACTATTTATGTAAGAACCAGAAGAGAAGGTAATCTGATGTTAAAAAAATGTTGTATTTTTCTGCAGTGTAAAACTGTAAGAGTTTTGTGAATCAGTTTGCTTACATTTCTTGTAATGTAAAAAAACTGTACCAACAACAATTCTTACATTTCTTATAGTTTGTCAATCAGTTGTTACAGTTTGTTACTCAGTTATTACAACTTTGTCAAACAGTCGTTACAGTTTGTCAATCAGTTTTTACGGTTTGTCAAATAGTTGTAACAATAACAATCCTAACGGTTAGAGTTGTTACAGTTTTACTGTAAGAGTGTTTTTACAGTCCCATTAGAATTGCTGGAGTATTTCTTACAGTTTTGCGAAGAGAAGGGAAAACTCTTTTCCAGGCCTAATGGTTCCTTCCTGTTTTTTTCTTTATGTTTCTCGTGCTCTTTTGAAATGGAACAGGGGACATAGGTACCACATTTTACGTATACATTGCTGCCTACTTCAATGTTTTGATTACAATTTTTTATTTGGGCTTTAATAATTTAAGTGCTCTTCTAGATTGAGACAATAGAAGAGAGGAAGAGTTGGCAGATTCGGAGGTCTTCCAAGACTGTTAACAGTGTTGGCCATCCTACTCTACCGGTAAGAATACTTTTGAAAGTTTGAATGGTGTTAGTTTTGTTTTGCCACCTTAATCTTCCTAATGTACGATCTATCTAGGGATGTTTAGTTCCTCATTAAGCTCTTTTTTTAACCAATATACTTTCATTTCCTTCAAAGTAATTTCCAGTTTAAAAGACTACATAAAATTTTACACAATAGATACCTATTATGCTTCAAATAGCTTCATCTGTGAGTTCCTCTAGTCTCTAGAACTGTGCAATCGGACGTTATGAAGACCACTGCAGGTATCAAAAAGACAAAAAACCTTGCACATATTTCCAGCACTACGCGAGAAGGAAGGGCGAGAATATCTCCCGCCCGCTCCCGGGCTGGTTTAAACACCGGCCGTTGAAAGCAACGGCGGCGATTCAATTTTCACCTGTCCTCCTCTTCTTTCCGTGTTAGCCAGGCACGGATTGCTCCGGTCCAGCAATGGAGCCACGCACATCTCAGCAGCACGTTCAGGCTCCGTATAGTTTGTTAGCTTATCTATCGTTCGTATGGCTAGGATTAGCTAGATGAATGATGACATGTATATCTCTTCCGGATTCTTCTCGCTCGGTTGTTGTATCTCCGGCTACAAATATGCGAGCTCACCGGTTTGCTGCCTCGATCGAGTGCCAACCCAGAGCCCGATCAGATCGATGGCGCCGGCGCCCCGCCGCGCTTCCAGCTTCTTCTCGGTGCTCCTCGTCCTCCTCTTTGCGCTGTCGGTGGTGGGGCGCGCGGGCGCCACCGGCGTCTTCCAGGTGCGCCGCAAGTTCCCGCGCCACGGACGACGGGGCGTGGCGGAGCACCTCGCGGCGCTGCGGAGGCATGACGTCGGCCGCCACGGCCGGCTCCTTGGCGCCGTCGTCGACTTGGGCCTCGGCGGCGTCGGGCTCCCCACAGCGGCCGGGTAGGTGATCTACCTTGGCTTTCAGTATGCTTTTCTTGGCTTGTCTGACTGTGGAGATGTCTTCCCGCCCAGCGCAGCCTGTACTACACCCGGATCGAGATCGGCTCGCCGCCCAAGGGCTACTACGTGCAGGTGGACACGGGCAGCGACATCCTCTGGGTCAACTGCATCCGCTGCGACGGCTGCCCCGCCAGGAGCGGCCTCGGGGTAAAAGATTACATTGATGATTCCGAGGGGAGAATAATAGAGAGAGATTGCTTGTCTGCTTGCTTGCTTGCTTGCGTTTTGCTGATTGCGTGCTGGTTTTGGTTGCAGATAGAGCTGACGCAGTACGACCCGGCTGCTGGGAGCGGGGCCACGGTGGTGGGGTGCCAAGACGAGTTCTGCGTTGCCACCAACAGCGCCGGCGGCGTGCCCCCCACGTGCTCCTCGACGTCGTCGCCGTGCCAGTTCGCGATCACTTACGAAGATGGTGGCACAGCCGCCGGCTTCTACGTCACAGATCTCGTGCACTACAACCAGGTGTCCGGCGGCGACGGCCAGACCACCACGTCCAATGCCAGCATCACCTTTGGGTGGGTGAGCCGAGCCGAGCCGCCTGCTGCACCCTGCACCTGCACCCTGTACTGTACCCATCCGTTATTCTTCTCGTTCTGCTTCTGCAGGTGCGGTGCTCAGCTTGGTGCTGATCTGGGGTCCTCGGACCAGGCCGTGGATGGAATTCTCGGGTTCAGCCAGTCGGATTCGTCGATGCTGTCGCAGCTGGCTGCTGCTCGTAGAGTGAGAAAGGTTTTCGCTCACTGCTTGGACACTGTGCGTGGTGGCGGCATCTTCGCTATCGGGGATCTCTGTCCCCAAGCTGAAGAAGACGCCGTTGGTGCCCAACGTGTATGTGGTCTCTGTTTCCCATTCTTATGATTCATGTTTCACCGTGTAGTTTCTGGAAGAACCTCATTAGAAATTTACCACAGGACGAGCTACAATGTCAATCTGCAAGGAATTTCTGTTGGCGGTGCTACACTCCAGCTTCCAACGAGTACTTTTGGTTCGGGTGGCAGTAAAGGCACTACTATCATCGACAGTGGGACAACACTGGCATATCTTCCGAGGGAAGTTTACAGGACTTTGTTGGCTGCGGTATGGGAATTTCTGTATCAAACAATCTTTTGTAGTGAAGAACAATTTGTGCCTGCCATGCCAATATGATGTTCTCTTGACCAACTTTAGGTATTTGCTAAGCATCAAGATCTGGCCTTACATAATTATCAAGACCTCGTGTGTTTCCAGTTTTCTGGAAGGTACATAGTTATCAAGACTTTTTATACTCTCATGTTTTCTCGGTATATGGACACGTTATATTGCTTCATGCGTTTGTACATTTATAATTAATCAAAGACCATCCCATGCATGGACTTCTTTGCTTGACAAGTTATTGTTTGTGTATATTTCTAACTCCACACCATTCCCTTTTGCAGTGTAGATGATGGATTTCCCGTAATCACCTTTAGTTTTGAGGGAGGCCTTACAATGAATGTTTACCCAGATGATTACCTTTTCCAGAACAGGGTATGATAACGTATCTTCTCCCTGCTTTTTCTAAGCAACAATAGTGTGTCAAGCCAAATGTTTAAGTGACAACAATCTGTTTTTTCTATGTTTTGTTTTTGAAAAAGTTTAATGGATTCCATCATAGAACAACACAGAATAAACAAATGTTGTTGTTTATTAAATTTCTTCATATACTAAAGGGAGCAGAAAAGGTAATTGGAATATTTGGTGGAAGATGCCTTCTGGTCGAATGGAATCGTGAAAAAACCCTTAGATAAACATGCTTAGAAGTTCCCAAAACATTCGAAACTTGGTGCATTCATAGTGCTTCCAAAGATTGGACATGCTGTTTCAAAAAAAAATGGACATGCCGCAAAAGTTGAGGTGCAAATTCCATTTTCAGAAATTCATACAAAAAAAATTCAGGTACATGTGCACTAGACAAAACTGCCCATGCTTCACTCAAATTTAGAGCGGGGGTGACTTGAAATCATCTTATACGCTAAAAAGCCTGGTTTTGGATTTCTATTTATATCTGATCTGTAATACGTTTGGTACTGACTTGTTCTGGCCCTGCTCATCCTTATGAATCAAAATTTGCCCTTTGTTCAATCATCCTGTCAGACAAGTTACCATTATTACGAAGGCTTACGTTCAATACTCCAAACGTATTGTTTTTGTTTTCTAGAATGATTTATACTGTATGGGATTCCTGGACGGTGGAGTACAGACAGACATAGTCCTCTTAGGAGGTATGATCAAGCAGTTCTATTATTTGATCTACTTGTTTCTTCTCTATGTTGCTTGACTTGCTTCTAAACTTCACGAGCTCTGTTGCAGACCTGGTCCTCTCAAACAAACTAGTAGTTTATGACTTGGAAAAAGAAGTTATTGGGTGGACAGAGTACAACTGTAAGTCTCAAATCCATCATGGCTGTCCTTTGCCCTGCAGAAACCTGAGCTTATAGTAGAGCCTAAGGGGTGTTTGGTTAGAGGTAGTCTCTAGTTTTTAGTCTCATTTAGTCCCTTTTTTGCCAAACACTAGGACTAAAATATGAACTAAAATGATTGAGTCTTTAGTCCTTCACATATGTGCTAAAAGGAACTAAACCATATTAATTCTACATTTACCTCTCATTTAGTTCAATTATACTAATAGCAGGAGAATGTTAAAAGTTATTTTAGTCTTCTTATGAGTCATTTAGTATATTCTTACTAATTTTAGCCCCTAAACCAAACATGTTAGGAACTAAACTTTAGTCCCCTAACTAAACTTTAGTCCCTAGACTAAAGAAACCAAACATGGTCTAACACAACTTGTTTCTTTTTTGTTTCAGGCTCCTCGAGCATTAAAATTAAGGATGACAAGACTGGCTCAGTGTACACTGTCGACGCACAAAACATCTCCGCTGGCTGGAGATTTCAACGGCACAACTCCTTGGTTCTGTTGATATTAGTAACAACAATCTGGAGCTGTTTGAGTTATATAGCCTAACCCAGGATCTAGCCATCTAGGACGTAGAAAAATGTGTTTTATGTAACAAAAAATAGTTGAGTTCAGAAGTTCAACAAAGAGTACAGAATATTATACATATTGCCCCTTGTGTTTTAGACGTAAACTATAGCAACTTATCAAGCTACCAAAATGACTGGTTGATGTCAGCTTAATTACAACGTGTTATTGTGCAATCTACCGTCTGTTCAGAAAGGATTTGCGTAGTAGTTCACTCATAGAAACTCAGCTTTGTCTTAGCTGTTTTTTCTATAAAAAAAAACTCAGCTGTGTTATTTTCAGAATCTTTCTAATGCAGAAACAAGAAATTAACTTTAAAATAATGTTTCAATGGGTGGTACACGGCCAGACCACCTAACTAAGTTGGAGTCTTTTGCCGGACCTTAAGTGTGCGTTTGGTTGTGGGACAATTAGGACAGGAACGACCCCTGACGTTCTCTCTCGTCCCTCCAATTTTGAGGGATAACTGGAGACAACACTGGGATAGTACTGTCACAACCCCTGACACTGAACCAGACAACCTCATTTGAGGGATCGTCCCGTCTCATCCTATCTTGTCATTGCAACCAAACGCACCCTAAAGGACTCGTTGGTTCAGCTTTTTTCCAACCAGTTTTTCTGAGAATCTGACTGCAGAAAGAATCTGGCTATGGGAAGAATCTGAGTATCGTGAAGATTATGTATAGAGGAAGATGAAATGGTCCAAAGAGTTCATAATCTCGAAAACGACGTATTCCTATTATCGACTCGACCGACTTATTTTGATTTTAGATGGTTTTTACCAATGTGACTTTTGGTGGCCAGAAGCTAGAAAACATCCAAACAAACAGGGCCTAAGTCAGTTGGAGTGTCCGGCCACAAAGTAATGTATTTTTCCTATACCATTTCCAACAAAGTGATTCAAAATAGTGTCACAAAAATTATAATAATATATCATTTAAAGTTTATAGGGCACTAAAAGTAAATCGTGCTCCAATAGTTATACCCTAAATTATGTATGTTAGAAAGTAAATTATATTATTAGGAAAGAAATTGTTGAGAATGATGTAGAAAACAAGGATAAGGTACTAGTGTGGGTTGTATTATATTTGAGTACTTCATGATGTGATCTATATTTTTTGATTAAAAATTGTAAAATGGGGCACTGTTGGAGATGCTCTTAGGCTTCGTTTGGATCCTATGAATTGAATTTCATTCTAATAATCGTAATTTACACATAGATAAATTAAGCTAATATGGTTCTATATAGAATATATTTGTATACAATTGTTGACCTAGGATATATATTTATGTGCTATATTTTTATTATAGAGGAGCGAGGTGAAGAGCGTGTTATAAGTTGTTGTTGGCTCTGATTTGGGACCAAACACTAGGGATGTACCTTCTGGTGGTGCTCTCTGCGGGAGCATGGACGGTCCCTAGCTCTGGCCGGACAATCCGCGACCTCGCTGCAGGAGTGAATTCTCTTCGTGTCACATCGGATGGTCCACACGGTGCTTGGATGGTCCGCGATGGGGCAAGGGTCTTCTTCTCCAGCAGAACCCTAGATCTCACATCTCGGTAGAGACCCCATCGGGACAAAAGATCTAGAGGTGCTTCGGGATCAGCAGGTCACTCGGGGCATTCCAAAATGACGTAGAGCCATAGATGGATTAACAAATTAGGTCGAGGAAGACTAATTACTGCTATTCCTAGGGCAAGGAAGTAAAGGAAACGATAAACAAAAGTAAATAAAGTAGACAATATTGATTTGGATCGATTGTAGGAGAAAGTTTGAACCCGTTACTAGACGTTCCCTAATAGAATTCACGTAATTAGATGGATAAGCATACATTGACAAGGGAGCTTGGAATTAGGGAGATTAGAATATTTGAGAGGATGATGAAAATAAGGAATTTAGGGGATGATATAGATATAGAGGGAACTTTTGCAGATAATACATACAATGGGGCCATAATTTAGAAACACTGAATTTAGGGCTGAACTTAGGGCTTGTTTGTTTCGGTTTCTGCCATAATCGGTTTCTAACCGCCAAACGCTTCACTTTTTAATCCAATTTTGTGATAATCATTTTTAAATCGTCTAAGTCAACATCGATGTAGAATCCATCGATTTGTCGTGAGAGGGGAACCTTCCACTTTCTAAACTATAAATATACAAATTCACCCATCTTCCTCTGTATGTAAGTTTCACGATATTCAGATTCTCGTATTAGCTAGATCTATTTATAGTTTTTTTTGTCCCAATCAATCCCTCAATTTTGGAACAATTGGATCTATACCATTAAAAGATCCAAACTTTAGATATATACCATGGACCCCACATGTCATTGACTCATGTGGACCCACATGTAAGTGAGATAGTAATGGTATGGATCCAAAGTGGTGATCTTTTAATGGTATGATCCAAATTTCCCCTCAATTTTACGTCTCATCCGCTCCAGCATCCAGCCTGGCAAAACGCCGCCACGGCTCCCAGCCCCAGACCGCTGCATCCGCTGAACATGCCGCTGCCTCAGCCGCTGCTCGGCGGCGCCTCGCCCGCTCCGGCGCGAGCGGCCTCATCCTTCCTCCACCCCCTTCTCCACACGCGCCACCGCGTCTCCACTGCACCTGCCGCTGCCTCCTCCTTCGTGCCTGCATCTCACTCCTCCCACGCGAACGACGCCATGCTCCTCCGCCGTGCCGCCGACGTGGCCGACCGTTCTGCGGGACTCACCTCCCCGCACCCGAACTTCGGGTGCGTCATCGCACGGCCCCAGCTTAATACCGACAGCGCTGATTCCTGGGTGGTCGGCGAAGGGTTCCTCTATGCGCAGGGGACGCCCTGCGCCGAGCTCCTCGCCTCACAGGAGGCCGGTGAGCACGCGCGCGGCGGCACGGCATACCTCAATCTCGAGCCTGGGGACTGCTTTGGTGACAACACAGCCGTCGGATCCCTCGTCCAGGTGCTCAACGGAATTGCCTTCCATATATTCCGCCCCATATGACCATATGTTTCCTCCGAGTTTGATATTTAAAATAAAATGCACTTCAGACTCCCTCGGTTTTCAGATGTCATGAAACCACCTGGGCTAATATTGTAACACCTGGGTTAGGGTTCTATACATAGTGAGACTTTCAGGGGTTTAAACTGTTTGCAGAAACGGTAGGAAAAACGAATTAGATCAACCAACAAATTACAGAGCACGACACACATTGGAAAACCCTTCAATGCGAAGAGAAAAACTACAGACACTAGCCAGGCGAAACCTTCATCACTATATGTGGAGTGTTTACAGAACACCATCCGTGGACGGCAGCTTACAAGAGAAGTAAAAAGACGACACGCAGTAAACCCTATTTAGGGTTGCTAATATATACCGCGGCGACGAGCCTCCGCTCGCCAACACGGTCTCCATATGCAGAATTTGGATCATAAACTCAACATAAACCATTATGTTAATCATTAATCATCAGTAGATGAATGGACAATCAACGAATGTATGCTGTTGTCCCAGCACCTAAGCAACAAACTGTCTTGTGGAGTAGTCTCTGTCACCGAACATCATTATGAGGTTTTATTTGGTCCTTGTGCATTTGTCCATATGATCCTTGTTGCAATACACTTAGTTTAACACACTGGCATTAACTTGACAAGTTGGCATCAATGTATATAAGTAGTTTGCTAATAATTTTAGTAGGCAGGAATTACAAGAGTTGTGGTGGGTCTTAGACATCCCTTGAAGCACTTGAGAGGGAAGGCAATTCAAGCATTACGAAATGAAGGCATTCAAGTTGATGTTGTGGGGGAGGATCTGCAGAGTAAATTGTTCAAGGTGACTCTTTGTTTATACTTTAATACATAGGTCGGAAGAATATATGCACTTGCTTCTTGCCCTTCCAGACAGATGGATTCCCAGGCGACCAAAATTGGACGCCTGGGGATGCACAGTGAGACAGAAAATCTTGCTTGGGCTTGAATCAAACACGCCGTATGTCCTTGAATTTTACCAGTTTGTTAACTTTTAAACTTTAAAGTTGTTGTCTGCAGGAAGCTCTGAAGTCATGCCTCACTGTAAATGCTCCATTGCTTTACAGAGCTGCCTTTCATGTCCCTTTTTCGGTCCTGAAGTATGCTATGACAGCAGATGGTGAGATATATGTTATTCCACTTGTTAATATTAGTTGGGGTAATTATTAATATACACAAGTGATTTTATAACCTTCAAAAGTTTTTGACTTTCAATAATGTACAGGAAAAATAGCAGCAAGTAGTGGACATGCTTCTTGGATAAGTGGCAAAGCATCAAGAGGGCGTGTATTTGAATTGCGTGGCAGAAGTGACGCTGTTATTGTTGGTGGAAATACAGTGCGTTTTGACGGTGTGACAACATAATGCAATATTCTATTAACTGTAGTTAATGGTGTTTATTCAGAACTAATATCTTTTGGTTGTATTATAGATCCTCGATTAACTGCAAGGCATGTTAAAGGACATGTTCCAGTGCGTATAGTGATGTCACAGTCTCTTAACCTTCCAGAGGAAGCAAATTTATGGAATCTTAACGATGCCTATACGATTGTTGCGACTCAGAGAGGTGCTCGGCGAGATTTTCAAAGGAAGCTTGCTATGAAGGGTGTTGAAGTAGTAGAGTTTGACATGCTGAATCCAAGAGCTGTTATGTCATATTGTTATGATCGTGGTTATCTTGCTGTATTATGGGAATGTGGTGGAACACTAGCTGCTTCTGCTATATCTGCGAGTGTTATCCATAAGGTGAACCTTTTTTGCAAGATCGTCTATGACATCTGTCTGTTCGTTTGCTGCATTTAAGTTAGCTGTATCCTGGTTTTAATTTTATATGTAGTTCATAAGTACCAACTTAGTGGAATGAACATGAAACTAGACAAACAATATATGTTGGGTGGATTGTGTGTATATATATATATATATATATATATATATATATATATATATATATATATATATATATATATATATATATATATATATATATAGCTTCCTTTTCCATTTACATCTCATGGTATCTACATATCACATGTGAATGTCAGAGTCATGAACATCATCTAGTTAACTTTTTATTATTTATTGGTTGTCTTTGTCTTACTTTTTTTAGATCCTCCATGTCATCATGTGCTTGTTATGTAGACATGTAGTAGTGGAACTTACAATTGCTAATTGCATCATTTGGCAGGTCTATGCATTCTGGGCTCCGAAAATAATTGGGGGATTAAATGCACCTACGCCAGTTGGTGAACTGGGGATGAGTCAAATGACTCAGGCAATAAATTTAATTGATGTCTCGTACGAGCAGGTCAACATTTTTTCAAGTTCAGATACACACTATATAAAATCAATGAAACTAAAGTAATTGATACATTGAATTCCTGTTAATAGGCATTTTGTTTTGCACATGTTCCTTTTCTATTTATGTTCTGTATCAGCGTCCCATGTTTTTCTTAATATAATTTAACAATTCTCTTGACTCTATCCAGTTTATGGCGTGTTTGGCATGGCTCTGCTCTACTTCAGAGCGGTTCTACTCTAAAACTCTGACCGGAGTAGCTCTGCTTCAGAGTTTAGAATCCATGGAGTTTGCAACTCTGGAGTTAGAGTGTTTTGCAGGATCTGGCCAATTCCTTAGATTTTTACTTTGGAGCCATACCAAACACACCCTTTGTTATGACTGGAAAAGTATATGGGCGCCGGCCTAAGCAGCCAGGGGAAGATAAGCTAGACTAAGCAGATAAGTACTCAGATAAGATAGCTAGAGTTGTTTAGATTTTCCTTAAATAAAGGTAGTTTGTTTAGATCCCCTTAAAAGGAGGAAGTCTTGTTAGGCCAGGGCAATATATAAGCCCTCTATGCCTTTAGTTTGTAATCAGGAAAGATTAATCAAAGAAAGAGATTGAGTCTTGCCTCCCTACTGTTCTCAACTCCATTGCTGCGCCTGAACCCTAGGTCAGGCGTCACCACGGCAATCTCTCACACCTCTTCCTCCAACCCTCCAACCATTAGCCACTCATACAACCTCCGCAGCCGGGGTAATTCTAACAACCTGGTATCAGATATGCCAGGATCTGCTGAAGCTGAAACTGCAGCTTCAGCCCAGCCGTCGGAGTTGGCAGCAATCACCACCGCCCTTGCTGAAGTCCAGCGCCAACTGGGGCTCTTCGCCACGCAGATGGCCTCCATGTCCTCCCGCATTGCCGCGGTGGAATCCACACCAGGAACATCGGCCATGGCGCCGCCACCAGACTGCCCCTACGGCATGCCTGGATATGGTGGACTGCCACCGACTATGACAGCGGCCGATGGCCAACTTCCACCACCACCCACCACCATATCTGCACCAGTACACACCACCACCTCACTTCCACCGCACCTGCTGCCATTACCACATTCACCGTCTCCCATTCCATCCTTTCCCCCACTACCTCACACCATTACCCAGTGCTTTCTCTCCACCACCATCTGCTGCTGTTCCTCGCTTCCACCGCTTGGAGTTTGCAACCTTTGATGGCAAGGAAGATCCAATGCACTGGTTGACTCGATGTGAACAATTCTTCGAGGGACAGCGCACGTTGGAAGAGGAGAAAGTCTGGTTGGCTTCATATCACATGCTCGGTGCTGCACGGACTTGGTACAACCAGCTCTTGCGTGATGAACCACCCCTGTCATGGGGGCGTTTCAAGCAGCTATGCCAACTCCGATTTGGACCACCGCTTCGCAGCAACCCACTCGGGGAATTGGCAAGGCTTCCATTCCGGACAACAGTGGAGGATTATCAGGAGAGGTTCTGGGATTTACTGGCCCACACCACGCCACTCACTCCGGAACAGAAGGTACAACTCTTCACGGCAGGTCTTCCAGAGCGTATCAAGATCGATGTCGAACTTATGGCTCCTCGGGATCTCAATCATGCATTAAGTTTAGCAAGAGCATATGAACGAAGGGCTCAGGCACTCGACGTCCACCATACATCAACTACCAGCAAGCCGTCGAGGCCTCCCCAGCGGCCATCATTTCCTATTCCAGCACAACAGTCCACTATAACAGTAGCAGCACCAACCAGCACGGGGGCACAACGTCCATTTAAGAAGCTCACCCCCGACGAGATGGCTGAGCGCCGCAAACAGGGACTGTGTTACAACTGTGACGAACAATACGTTTGTGGTCATCGGTGCCCGCGTCTATTCTATCTGGAGGTCACAGATTTTGAAGAGGATACAGGAATCGAGGATGAATCCAATCCAGAGGATCCAGCACCCATTATTTCACTCCACGCCTTAACAGGCATCCGCTCAGAGGGCACCATGCAACTGCAAGTCGACATTCGGGGATACACCCTCACAGCTCTTCTTGACACGGGCTCTACCCACAATTTTGTCAGCCTCAAAACTGCAGATGGGCTGCAGCTAGCCTACAGTTCCAACCAAGGTTTCCAGGCCACAGTAGCAAATGGCGACAAGATTCACTGCCGACAGATTGCTAACAGTATTGGTATGTCCATTGCCGGTGAAGAGTTCTTGATGGACGCATATGCCATTCCTCTAGATTCCTTTGACATTATATTGGGTATCACATTTCTGCGCACTTTGGGACCCATCCTTTGGGATCTTGAAGATCTGTGTATGGCATTCTGGAGGAGAGGACAGCGTATTCTCTGGAAGGGATTGGGTTCGCAGCGTTGGGACATTTCCATGAGACCTGCAGTCCGGTCACTCAAGGCAGAGCCCAAACCTATGATGGAATGTCTGCTACAGCAGCTTCAGGAAGTGTTTGAGACACCTAGTGGCCTTCCCCCAGCTAGGTGCTGCGATCACCGGATTCATCTCCTCCCAGGAACAGCACCAGTAGCAGTACGACCTTACAGATATGCACAGCTCCAGAAAGATGAACTTGAAGCCCAGTGTAAGGCCATGCTCCAACAAGGCATCATCCGTCACAGCACATCGGCTTTCTCAGCCCCAGTATTGTTAGTAAAGAAAAGTGACAATTCTTGGCGCTTTTGCATTGACTACAGAGCCTTGAATGAGAAGACAGTAAAGGATAAATATCCTATACCTGTAGTGGATGAATTGTTGGACGAACTTCAGGGTGCAAGATTCTTCACCAAATTGGATCTGCGTTCAGGTTATCACCAGGTCCGTGTTCACCCCGATGATGTGCACAAAACAGCCTTCCGAACACATCATGGTCATTTTGAATTCTTGGTCATGCCATTTGGTCTCTCCAATGCCCCGGCAACATTCCAGGCCCTCATGAATGAAGTGTTGGGACAGTTCCTTCGGCGATTTGTGCTTGTATTTTTTGATGACATTCTCATTTACAGTGCATCATGGTCTGACCACCTAATACATGTCAAGGCGGTTTTGGAGTCCTTGAAAGCCAACAAGCTGTTCGCCAAGCAGTCTAAGTGTTCCTTTGGAACCACAACCGTCACCTATCTGGGACATGTGATTTCTGCAGAGGGAGTCGCCATGGATAGTGCCAAGGTGGAGGCTGTCACTTCCTGGCCACAGCCACAGGCACCACGAGGACTGCGAGGATTTCTGGGGTTGGCAGGCTACTATCGCAAGTTTATCAAGGGTTTTGGAGTAATAGCTACACCACTAACAAAACTCCTAAAAAAAGAGGGTTTCCAGTGGAGTCCGGAGGCAGACAAAGCATTTGAGGCACTGAAAAGAGCTCTCTCTACAGCCCCTGTCTTGCAACTCCCAAATTTTGCCAACTCATTCATTGTTGACTGTGATGCGTCCGGCTCAGGTTTTGGCGCTGTACTGCATCAAGATGAGGGACCAATTGCCTTCTTCAGCCGCCCCTTTGCAGCCCGACATGTCAAGCTCGCTGCATATGAGAGAGAACTCATTGGACTGGTACAGGCAGTACGCCATTGGCGTCCATACTTGTGGGGCAGAAAATTTGTGGTACGTACAAACCATTTCAGCCTCAAGTATATGCTCGATCAACGGCTCTCAACTGTACCTCAGCATCAGTGGATTAGTAAGCTATTTGGTTTCGACTTCAAGGTGGAATATAGGGTTGGTCGACTAAATACAGTAGCAGACGCTCTTTCGCGCAGGGAAACCACCAGTGGATCGGTCTATACGATCTCAACACCAACCTTTCAACTCTACAAAGACCTCCAACAAGACTGTGCAAGCAACCAAGAGTTTCAGCTCCTGCACAATCAGATCAGCACAGGGCAGCAGGGTGCGCCATGGCAGATCAGAGAGGGACTCATAATGCATGGCAATCAGATTTTTGTACCACAATCCTCCAGCATACTTCCTGCTATCCTGCACACAGCCCACTCCGCAGGCCACGGCGGCATCCAGAAAACCCTGCAAAGGTTGAGGACAGATTTCTTTGTTCACAGGGACAGGGCACTGGTTAGAGATTGGGTTCGTTCTTGTGCAGTTTGCCAGCAAAACAAAACAGAAACACTCCATCCAGCAGGACTATTGCAACCCTTGGAGGTACCAGCTCAGATTTGGTCAGACATCTCAATGGATTTCATCGAAGCCCTACCAAAGGTATATGGCAAATCAGTCATTCTTACAGTCGTCGATCGATTCTCCAAATATGCCCACTTCATTCCATTGAGTCATCCATACACAGCAGCCACAGTAGCAAGGGCATTCTTTGATGAGATTGTCCGACTGCATGGGTTCCCAAGCTCTATAGTCAGTGACCGAGACCCAGTGTTCACGGGACACATTTGGAGGGACCTTTTCAAGCTAGCCGGCGTCAAACTAAGGATGAGCACAGCCTTTCATCCACAGACTGATGGGCAATCCGAAGTGGTCAATAAAACTATCGCCATGTACCTGCGCTGCATCACAGGGGATCGTTCGAGGGCCTGGGTTGACTGGATTGCTTGGGTTGAATATTGCTATAATACCTCTTATCACTCAGCCCTGAAGACAACCCCGTTTAAAGTGGTCTATGGCAGAGACCCCCCTCCACTCATCCCATACCAGCAAGGAGCAGCAGCTACACCAACTATAGAAGAAATGTTTCGCGAACGGGACTGCTTTCTCGCGGAAGTCAGAGACAGACTCCTACAGGCCCAGGAACATGCTAGGCGGTTTTGTGATGGCCATCACCGAGATCTGGAGTTCAAGGTGGGCGACTGGGTTTGGCTACGCCTGTTACACCGACAGGCACAATCACTGGTCAGCCGACCAAAAGGGAAGCTGGGACCAAGGTATGCAGGGCCCTTCCAAGTTCTGGAACGCATCGGCTCAGTGGCATACCGTCTGGAATTGCCTAAAGGAGCCCGCATCCATGATGTTTTCCACGTAGGACTACTCAAACCTTTCAGAGGATCACCTCCTGTTCTACCACCAGCTCTGCCAGTACTAGAAAACGTCAGGCTTCTGCCCACACCACAAAAAGTTCTCAAAGCTCGACTTCAGCGTGGTAAATGGTCCATCCTGGTTCAGTGGAATGCAGAGCAGCTAGAGCAGGCCACATGGGAGCCCCTGCAGCAATTCAAAACTTCCTACCCACAATTTCAGCTCGAGGACGAGCTGTTCGTCGAGGGAGGGAGAGATGTTATGACTGGAAAAGTATATGGGCGCCGGCCTAAGCAGCCAGGGGAAGATAAGCTAGACTAAGCAGATAAGTACTCAGATAAGATAGCTAGAGTTGTTTAGATTTTCCTTAAATAAAGGTAGTTTGTTTAGATCCCCTTAAAAGGAGGAAGTCTTGTTAGGCCAGGGCAATATATAAGCCCTCTATGCCTTTAGTTTGTAATCAAGAAAGATTAATCAAAGAAAGAGATTGAGTCTTGCCTCCCTACTGTTCTCAACTCCATTGCTGCGCCTGAACCCTAGGTCAGGCGTCACCACGGCAATCTCTCACACCTCTTCCTCCAACCCTCCAACCATTAGCCACTCATACAACCTCCGCAGCCGGGGTAATTCTAACACCCTTAGTAACCTCTTGTACAGTTCTACTGCTGTTTTCTTCAAATTATATTATTTATACTGAATATCTAACTATATTGCGCAGTGCCGTGGGCATATTTCTGCCTTATGTCACTAGCTCATAACTGTTACATATTTTATATTTTTATATAAATGTGCAGATCTTATTGACTGAAAACTGTGAGGTATAAATGTGCAGATTGACAGGGACATGCTCATGAGTGGATTCATCGAACCCATTCCTGATCTTTCACCTGTTATACCATCCGTGGAAGAAATACCTTCCATTGATCCAGAAGTATCTCCATATGAAACAAATATTATTTCCTTTTACAAGACTTGGGATATTTTTGGGGCTTTCTCAAACTTTTCTCCTCATTCAATTCAAATGCCTGATGAAAATGGAGATTATTTCACATGGCCAACAGTGGAACACTATTACCAGGTTTGTCTTCTATTCGTACTACATGTGAAATTCCTTGTTGCTATGGAAAGTGATTCTATAATAACGTGCCAACATGTGTTCCATTTTTTTATAACCATGTAACATCATCATTTGGACTGTATATAGGCTCATAACTATTTTCCTTCAGGCTCATAAGTTTGTTGGTGTTGACAATCCTCAAGCAAGAGACATTGTTCAAGAAATAAAGCTAGCAAAGAGTCCTGAAGAGGCTGCTAGAATAGGAAGGACCCGACAAAAAGGGTTCCCTGAACTGGTATGTCCGATTATTGTATTTAGGCCTGTTCAGTGGTGGTTTAGAACAGGTTTGGATATTTGGCCAGCTTCCTAAACCAAACGTTATGCTTACGGCTTAGATGGTTTGATTTGCTGGTGTATGCGGGTTCAAACCGGAGGACGGCAACATGGCCTGTCACACCGATGCTGCAGTCCAGGGCTCGGACAGGGTTGGTGCCCTCAGTCTCTTCAGTGCTCGCTGCATCTGCTCCACCTGCACCATGCACGATGACGAGGTCAGCTGCCTCCATGCTGTCGTGGCCGCAGGGGCACTGGTGAACCTGATTCCGCTGTTGTGGAGGTGGTCAGTGGCAGGCCCAGGGAGACAACCGGCACTGCCATGGCGGTTTGGCTGGTTCAAACCACGGTTTTACTCAACCCGTACCGAAGCCACAGATTCGGTTTCAACAGGCTGGTTTTACGAGTTGCACTGGTTTGCAATAAACGGTGAACAGCCGTAATTACATTCTATTTTTAACTGATTGTAGTGGGAAGGGATGAAGGGACCTTGCTTTCTGGTACCTAACAAAGTATGATATCATCCTTCTGATGAAAGATATTCTAGAAGAGGAATCTATATATCTAGTATAGGCTTTGCCACTTCCACTTATCATTTAGTATAAATACATGCTTGAAAGCTACAATGGTGCCCACAAGTCCATTATAGTCCCACCAAAATTTATTTTATAATATCAACGACTGTTGTAGAATCCGTACTATTTTCCTCAACCTCTCCTCTGGTTAACTCAGACACAGCAACAACGGGACTGCAACCACTAGGTAGCATGGGTGCAAAATCATTAGCCTGGGACTTCCCTTTCAGATACTTTCTACTGTTCAAAGTTCATGGTATTATGGATTGCCTGATGCCAAACATCTACGTGCTTTCTATTTACAGGGATTAGTTGTAGGGTCTTAACTCAATGTATTGCTACAAATACCTATTTAAAATGATATGAACCATCAAGTAATGGTAATTAATACACTATCAACATCAACTATATCTACTCCGTAGTATGCATACCTAATGTATTCTCGTTCTTACTTGGTTTTCGAATTGCTTTTGTTTTTCAGGTAAGAACAGATTGGGAGAGTACAAAAATAGATGTGATGTATAGAGCTATCAAATGCAAGTTTTCAACTTATCCCCATCTGACTAATATGTTGCTGTCAACTGCTGGCTCTGTTCTCGTTGAGGCATCGCCTCACGATTTATTTTGGGGCGGTGGGAGGGAGGGAGAAGGCCTGAATTACTTGGGTAGGTTGTTGATGCAGTTGAGATCAGAGATTCTGGGGACAGTCCCAGCAAGCGCTGAAGTAGGGGAGGCAGATTGATCCTGAAGCGAGCAAATCTTGTTTAGCAGGAGTGTTGATTGCAAGACCAGACGTTAAGGTGTGGCTGGGTCCCGATTGCTACAGTGGATGGTGCTAGTGAAACGAAGCGCAAATGAGATTGGTTAAATTATCTGTATGCCTGTGAAGAACAAACATACCATGGGTCTTGCTCTTTTGTCGAACAATTTCATCTGGCCCTCGGGGTATAGGAATTATGAAATACAAAGGAGGAACACCAACAGTCATGCATAGAATGTGGTAGTCCTGGTAGATGAATGTGTTTGATAAGGTGATAAGGACTAATACATTGGACCAGAAGTAGAAGACGTGCTTGTTCAGTAATGGTTGTTTAGTAAAAAGGAGGGCGAATTATTTAATAAAATTAAATGCATCATTGCACCATGAAGTCTTTTGCCTTTGTTTCACTTAGGCCCATCAACAGGGAGAGTAGGTTTTTGGGTACATGTTTGATGCATCTCTAATCTGTACCTCTGTTTTGTTTCTATTCGGTGTCTGTCTTTCTTTGAAGGTGTGTCCGCCTGCTCCGCATGGGTGGGGTTCGTGACCACGAACGTGAAGCTAGTCCAGATCAGCACGGGCGCCGCCGTGTCCGGCTGCTCCGCGTGGGCGGGGTATACGACGGATGTGTGTACCTGGACACCTGGTCCCCATGCCGGCGTGGACGTTCTTGCTCATGTGCGCCCCCTGCAGGTGGTTGTCCTCGAACGGGATCTCCGTCAGCAGCTCAAAGCAAACCATCCATTCATGAAGCTGTACACGTCCGCGTTCTTGGTGCACTTGTCCGCCTATCCTCCAGCACCTCTGGCGCACACTGTTAGAAGATAATTAATTTATAAGACAACCAATAAACAATAAATAAATCACAAGTAGCAAATAAAAATGTGGCCACGTATCAGATTAAATTTGTGTTGAACACATCTAATAAAAAACACGAGCGATAAATTCATTATTACTTGCTGCGAGGATCGCTCTAGCCTAGTCGAAAATGAGTTTCCGGTGTCGTTTGAAGTTAGTAGATGTAGCAGTGTAGGTGAACTCGGCGAATAGTCACATAATCGCTGCCAAAAAAAAAAACTAATTCGCTCCAACTCATGCAGGTTCTTGAGCGGATCAAGGTTTTAGATACACTGTTCTTTCCGCCACCATCGTCACACTCACACCTGGGTTATAGATGGAGGAGCCTGAGTTTGCATAGCGCTGTCTAAAATGTAAAACCCTAGCTTGCAGTAGATTGATTGTTTCTTGTGTCTTACGGGGAGAGGGTCCTTTTTATTACATAGAGGATTAGGTACGTAACCGCACGCAAAAAGGAGTGGCAAATTATGGTGGTGTATCATGGGTTCATTCCTCAGATTTGGTGGGATGACTCCATTCCTCATATTAGTACTAACTAACTAACTATGAGAAATGAGATGGTGATGAATCAATTCATTCTATTCCACAAACCAAACAAAAGTAGTGAAGAGTGAGAAGACGATGGACTAGCTCATTGCTCAAACCAAACACCCCATATATCTCCATGGTTTGACGGGATTCAGTTCCGAACTTGTCGCGCAACACAGAACCGCGTTATTGTAGTCATGACAAAGGATAAAATTATATTACCGCTAGTTGCCAAGTCACAATTCATACGGATAATCACGCGAAACTCTAGCTTCCTTTCAAGAAATGAGAAGAGAACTTGATCCTCTTCCACTTTGTATGTGACACTAAAATTTATCACTTTTACTTCTACAGTACGTGATTTATTCTAATAAAGTTCAACATTATACCAGGTACTGTACAAAGGGTTAGCGACGATCACGACGCTGATGGTGTTCACTGCCTTCGCAATCTCTCCCTAGGGCTGGCCACGGCCATGCATGAGCCCATGACCACCACAGGCTGTCCGACGAACCCGGCGACCTAGCTTGACATGGAGGTGCGCGTCGGCCGGTGGTGCATGTTGGACGGGTTCACGTCACTGGTAGATCTTCCTCGAGTGTAGATACTCGCCCCATGCCGCGCACGATCTGTAACATCATGCATTGTTGACGACGACACCGAGCCGAAATGGCGGTGGCACCCGTCGGTTGGCGTTGTCCACACCTCCCTTGACGTGGCTAGCCATGTCCCGTGGTCATGAGCTGCTGGTTCATGATGACGAAGAACTCCCGCTTGTCCTTGTCGTGGACGAAGCAGTACCGGCGGCAGTGTGTGCCACGTTCGTGCACGGCACGCGGAGGTGAGCAGCATTGGCCTCGGCGCCACTGTTATAGAGAAGCTAGTGGCGGTCGTAAACCTATTTACAGTGATATTATTTTTTGTAACCGCCAGTACTAAAGGTCAGTAGAAATCATCATTTTTACAGGCGGTTAACTGAGGACCGCCAGTAAAAATCGATTTTCACTGGCAGTAAAAATCGTTTTCAGGAAACATAAAACATGTTTTAAAAATAGCAAAAAATATTTTTTGGTGAGGCCTCGTCCCACCGACCCCCACTCGCCTGTCTATCGAAGTCGCAAGTCGTGGCAGTTTTCGTGTACTAGGAATCGAACCCCTAAACTTCACCCTCGTGCGTACCCTCCTCTACCATTCCACCTATGACTTGCTTTGTGTCAAATTTGTAGTTTTGTTGCCCACATATTACAACCAACTGAGTGTAAACTGCTTCTTTGAGACCGTAAACGAGATCAAATAAAAAAAGTTTTCAACTACAAATTTGAATAAATTTTGAAGTTCTACAACTTTCATTTTGACACTTTTTTCATCTGAGGTTGTTTGCAAAATTTGAATTTTAAATTTGACAAATTTAGATACAATTTTTGAGAGCCGAAATGATTTCAAATAAAAAAGTTGTAACCTACAAAGTTTTATAACTTTTAGAGATCTACAACTTTTATTTTGAGGGTTTCATCATACGAGGTCGTTTGAAAAACTCAAAAAAAATAAGGATAAAAATGTTTTCTAGTGGCGGTTCCTTAAAAAAAACGTCACTAGAAATCGATTTCTACAGTGCGGGCGCTTCACCGCGCGCGAAGGCCTACCCTATCGATCGTCCACTCACTGCACCTCCTATCCTACCTTGAGGTTGCCCACCAGGCGCCTCCTCACGTACGTGGAAGTCACCTTGCAGGGAGCAAGAAAGCCGGGTGGTGCTCGCTGCGCGTCGTCAGCTGCTCCGGCGAGCCCTCTGGCTCCTCCATTCGGTACTGCAATATGCCAATATGCAATAGGAGTCACCGACTCACCGGTCCGCCATGCGGAAGAGAGGAGGCGGTCGAGTGATATTTATTTGCTACTACTGGGTCCCAAAAAAAATTTAACTTAGACTAGGGAAGTCCAAAACTGTACTATATTAGTCCACCGAAGAATACAATTCTACTAGGAGCAAATTTTTTTAGTGTTGTGTCTTGAGTTTCTTCAAATATGTGGATAAAAATAAATACTAATATTTATAACATCAAATTAAATATATTATAAAAATACATGTAATGGTAAACCTAATCATACTTATTTACATCATATGTATTTATATTTTTTGTTTATAGTTCACTCATATCGTCTAGCCATGCCTGGCACGATGAAAGGAGATAAGGGATAAAGATATGGTTGGGAAATACATAAACACACCAGATTTGTTTGTGGCCGAGAAAGGAGAAGTTGGAATCTCAGGAGGAAGAGGAGGAGGCGGGGTGCAGCAGTGGCATTTATTTGCTCGTAGGTTTTAAAAAAAACTAACGTGAAATAGGGAAGTCTAAAATTATAGTACTATCTTTGTCCGAGAAAAAAAGAATGTAGATCAGTGTATGGAGCCTACTGAACACGGTCTTATTATTGACCGGAAGAGCTGAGACGTACGTCTCGTCGGTGGTGGATGAGATCGATCTGCAGGGTGCCCCCCGGGGTGATCACATCACACCTGGCTGACTAGACGAGCCAGCTGCCGATGGATCTGAGTCACGGTACCACGTTTCCGCACGTGGATGACTTGGTTTTTTTTGTTCTGTGTGTGTTTTTCTTATCGATGAGGCCATATATATATATATAATTATTTATTTATGGACTGATAAAAAAGCGCAAAACTTCTTTCTTGTCATGGGGGCAGATGCATTTCAGGAGGTGAAGCCTGCCCCCAATCCCATCATGTCGTCGCGCTCGCGCTTGTCCGCCGGTGGCGGGCGCACAGCACTCGTGGTGCACGCCCCCTCGTCCCTCGGTTCCTGTCTCCATCATTTCCGGCTCCCGCGCTCGTAACGTAAACGCACGCCGGCCGGACACGCGATCACGCTCGCACGCCAGCCTAGCATGCTACTGTGTCCTGTGATATGATCTCTCCCCCGGCCGTCAATATCATGACATGTTCCCATAGCTTTTATTATAATATACAAACGTCTGGCTGGCCGGCTTTGGTTGTAACCTCTATCAGACAATTATGAATGGTCATGCCTTTTTCATATAGCTAGCTAGCTACCGTAGTCAGCACCAGATCGATTTCAAAAGAGGCCACACGACATCCAAGTCCAAATACTTTTTTTGTCCTCCGAAATCAATTACCTCGACAGTTATCCCAAAGTCAAAAAAAACTCGGCCGGAGAGGGAAAGACCGACCTTTCGGTATTATATTAAGAAGAGACCGAAACATGGTCCCGACCGAGAAAATCTTCGAACCCTGGCCCCATCACTAGCGGGCCGTCACCGTCCACTCTACAACGGCCCAACCGGAGGGTGGCGCGCAGGACGTAACCCGGAAGCGGGCGGGGCACAGCGAGGGGATTTTTTAACCAAGCCAGAAATTCGCCCCCGAGGGGGATCCAACCCAGGACCTGGATGTGCTACTCGGAAGCCTTAACCATCACGCTAGAGACCCTTTCGTCAGTTATCCCAAAGTCACACGTACTTTTAGGCCATTTTTTTTTGCATTTTAGCCCTTTTAGGGTTTTATTTTCACAAATACATCATTTGTAGTTTTATTTAAAAAAATAGACCCCTAGCTCGACGCCATCATCATTGGCGCCTAACTAGGTAAGAATCCGGACCACGGTGGAACTGACGTGGCACGTACCTCGGCGCCGCGCTTACCTCGGCACCAAGATCTACGGCGCCGAGGTACGCGCCTATAAATATGCCCCTTCGGTCGTCAGTTTTTGTACATATTTCTACTCTTCGAAACGACAAACATCAACTTAAATCATCGACTTGGATCCATTGTTACTCTGTATCAAGGTAAGCTCTCTCCTTTTTTTCCTGTTTTGTTATGTATGATTAATAGGGTAAGGGTTAGGTTTTGTATATCGTTTTTATAAGTATTTTTTATTGTCATATTATCGATTTGTAGGATGTCTAGGCGCGGTAAATCTGCTAAACAAAGGTAAGCGTTGCATTAAATTATATTTGTGAGTCTATTATATTTGTGATTCTTATAGATCTTATCGAAATTTAGGAATGGTCCTTTGACCAGAACTGCCTTCGACCCACTGCCTTTGCCAACTGGCGTTCCAGTGCCTATGTGTTTTTGTGTGATCCTTGCAAGGTTGACAAGTCTGAGGATCATGACATCTATCGATAGAGGTATTGGATGTATGCTAACTATGCATTTGAGCCAACGATTGTTCAGCGCCGGATGAATTTAATGGTGAGAATAACATTTTAATATGTTAACAATTTGAAGACTCGAAGTGGTGCATGTTTTGTTTGCCTACTAATCATTGCATATTTTGTAGACTCCTCCACCACTTTGTGATTTTGAGCAGTGGATTAACACAGAAATCTCACAGAAAGACAAGAAGTGGTTGGAGAATCTTAAAAAGTGAGATGCAGAGGACACAGAGAGGATAGAGAAAAGACGAGAGGAGCTTGCGGCCAAGCAACAACGGGTAGACGAGCAGGAAATGAGGTGTGTTGCTGAATGCAGGGAGGAGAAGGAGAGGAAGCTTGAGCGTGCACATCATGCAAAGGACACAATGGAGGAGAACCCTGATGCATTTCGCAAGGGCAAATGGCCCCGTTGCACTCGGTAGTCTAGGTGCTTATATGATGTTATGTAGTTATGAACTTCTTATTCTGTATTATTTAGTGTCGAACTATGTTATTTGGTAATGAACTACTCACTATGGATTCAAATTGGACTTTAAAATCAATTAATGAAGACGATTTAAAGCAATTGATAAAGAAAATCAACACACTTAAAGCAATTGATACAGAAGAGTTTTCTAGTAGTGCTCCCACATTCCAAATTGTGTGGACCCTTCTCCACAATATCCTCCCATTGTTGTTGTCTGTTGTGGCTGCGGTGGGGAAGGTGGAGGATCAACATTCTTGCTGTGACAAGGGCAGCAACAATATGAATCTGAGCATACTTGCACGTGTGAACCACCTCCATTGTTGTTGTCTCTGTTTTCCTTCTTATTTATGTTTCTTACTTCCCTCTCTAGATCAAATATCCTATTCTGTATGTAGGATATGTATTCCGCATGTGGAAAAATCGGACGAGGATCTACCCAACGAGTGAACCCACAATTCTCTTTGACCAATGAATGATGTATAAATGTTTACAGTTAGTTTCACTCAACAACAAAATCATATAGAACAAAATATTAGAATTAATATTCACATTCAATCAAACTCATGTTTACCACTATCAGTGAAACTCGCGTTTATCACATTCAACCTAGTATTAAACCCTAACTAAGTACCTAAATTAATAACTAGTTTACTAACTAAATGACCAATTAAAATACAAAATACCTAACAAAATACTAACCAATACTAAATAACTAACTAAGAACTAACTAAAATACTAAAATAATACATACGAGATGGCGCAGGCGGGGACGACGACCAGCGGGGAGGGCGCCGACGGGGACGGTGACCGGCGGGGAGGGAGACGACGGGGAGGACGCTGACGGGGAGCGAGAAGACGGGGAGGGCCTCGGTGGGGACACCGACTCCGCGCGCGCGTGGCCGGCCGAGCCGCAGTGGGCGGCGCGGGCCGATGACTTCGACGCGATGGCAGTGGCGAGCCCGCGGTGGGCGGCGCAGGCGGGGACGGCTGACTACGCAGGGCGAGGTGGGGCGACGACGGAGCCGCGACGAAGGGCGGCGCTGGGAACAAAAATGCCAAGGAAACGACCAGGTCCCGGTTTAAAGGGGTTAGGCGCCATAGATCTTGGCGCCTACCCCCTGTACACGTGGACATACGGTTTACAGGGTTAGGCTCCAAGATCTATGGCGCCTACCCCTGCCACGTAGGCGCCACTTCACCAGGATCTAGGCGCCAATATGATTGGCGTCGCCGCGTCGGCGTGTGTTAGCTAGACGTCAATGCCATTGGCGCCGAGCTAGGGGTCCATTTTTTTAAATTAAACTGCCAATGGTATATTTGTGCAAAAAATATAGAAAAAGATTAAAATACAAAAAAGTTGGTACTTTTAGGGTTGGTTTGCTGACCAATAGAAAGTCCCCCTCTAGCCAAGAATTTCCTCCTTCCCCTCGTCGTCAACCTCTTTTAATGTTAATTAAGTTAGCTTTTTTATATACATAATAATATTAATGTATGTGAGTTTAAATAAATACACTATATAAATATATTGCTTTTACACCTTAAAAACGTTTTCCTTTTTTTATAATTCGATCACATTTATGGAAGCTTGACCAAGAATGTAGTAAGATGGTTTATTAGTTACGCCTACTAGCTAGTCTAGGACTAGGAGTACTTCTATATATAACTGTCGCAAGATGTAGAACCCACCAGCACTTCCTTAATTAATCAGCGAAGGCGACTTCTTCCACTCGCATTGTACACTGTCCATGGCAATGACACGCCGTATCAATTCCTGTTGAGGCTGGCTTAATAAAACTTCCAACGACGCGTGAAGCACGTTGCGATAGTGACTGGCCTGGTCTGCTGCTTCCTTAGGCCTATGGGGATTAAACATTTTAGTTCCATTTAATCCCAAACAACGGGATTAAAACCGGCCGGATTAAACTGATTTAGTTCCCAGTCTATCGAGAGGTGACTACAAGGACTAAAATTATATTCATTTCATCTTTTATCTCTCATTATTTCACTTGCACTTATGTCAGGAGAATTGTAAAGGACATAATATATTTTTTTAATACTTTTAGTCCCTAAACGGGCTAGCTATTAGCTCACGGTCCCTGTGTGCGGTCCACACCCGACAGCTGAAGACGCAACATGACATGTTTGTTTCGGTTATTGCCATCGACAGGGACCGGAGAACTTTGACGAATTGAAGGATGGAGCTGAGCCCATCTCGATCTCTCTTTGTATCACCATGCGGCCGTTTATACATGTCGCTATAGTATAGCAGTAGTATAGTAGAGCAGTAGGTTGTCTCTAGCGACATTTTCTATATTTATCGTCTATATCCGTTATTTATAGTTTTCTCTATAAAATTTATTCATCTATATATCCTTTCTCTTCAGCAGCGTTCTTTATATCTTGTCCTCTATATGTAAGTACCTGTAATAAAGAAATAATTTACTATTTTGTATGTATGTATTTGCCATACTCTTAAATGTTTTGTACATATTTTAGTTTTTGATAAATCTATTGTTTAAAGTATTAAAATGGATAGAGGAGAGAATCACTATATATAGAGTACGGTAAACACGTCTTTTATATTTATAGTATCGTTTAGAGGATATCGGTGAAGAGATGGAGGAGCGAAATCTCCCTTCCTATTTAATATTGAATATGAAGGGATTTAATCCTCTCCAATCCCCTTCAATCCCTTCGCAACCGAACAAGCTCTAAGGATATGTTTGGAAGTAAAAGGAAAATTTTTTACTCATGGGGAGAAAAATGTTTTTAGAGAAGAAATTATTTGGTCAAAACAAAAGCATTTGAGAAAGGAGAACTCTTCAAAAACTCCAAATATTTGCTAAGTAGGATAAACCTTCAAAAGTTTTACAAAATCAAATGCTAAGTGATGGAAAGGAGGTCCAAAATGTTAAATCTTCAAAACAACTCATATTTGACTCAGAACTATTCTCACTTAGTATCTTATGAACACTTGGTAGATTGCAAACTAGTTACAATTCTGTAAATTCTTGTTTGCTTTGGTTGTGTTGGCATCAATCACCAAAAATGGGAGATTAAAAGGGAAATGGGACCTAATTAATTTCTTCACTTTTGTTTTGGTGCTTTATGACCATCACAATCATTTGGACTAACCAGTTTGCCAAGTGTATGTTCACATGTTCATAAGATCCACCAATACGCTTCTAAGTTAGAAAACAACTCAAATCCAACCTTAGAGGGGTAAAACTTGGAATAGAAGAACTAGCAGTAGTTCTATACTTTAGAGAAGTTCTAAACACCCCTAGGAACCCATTTGATACATCTAGAGAGGTTGGAAAGCTAAGTTTCAACAATTCACAGTTTTAGAGCTAGTTTGAGCTAGAAAAGTACTATGAGTTGAAGGAAATAAAACAAATATGTGTTTTATGACTTAGACTAGTTGGGTAGTCTATAGATATGGTTGTCTAAGTTATAGAAATATTCTCAAAATTATCCAAGTTGAATAGAAGAAGAATTGCCAAAAGTTGAAGAAGGTCAACTGCTCTGGGAGTAACAGACCATGGTCCGGTGACCATCAAACCATTCTACCTGAGAAGGTTTACATGGGGACTTCAGCCTGGCACAATAGACTATGGTCCGATGACCATGGGACCACTTGCATAGAGAAGACCTCAAAAGACTTCAATTACTGGGTGCAACAGACCATGGTCTCGTGACCATTGGACCACTTGCGCAGAGAGGATGTTTTTCACCCTGCTTAGCCTAGGGCATCAAACCACACTGGACCAATTACTATTGGAGGTCTGGTGCACTCGCGGAAAGCACATTTATTGATGCACTCTTCCAATGACTATTTAGGGTGGTTGGGGCTAAAAAGACACCCCAACCAACACAATGAAGACACAACAACTACACCAAACATCTCTACACTTACTTGAAAGGGAAATGTGCCTTTGGGCCATTTCTATAATGTTTTGGTGATTAAAGTGCCAACACATAATCTTTGAGTTGTTATGTGCCAAACAAGCAAAAAGTGCAAATCATGTGACAAGGTACGTTTCTAGACTTAGTACATTGTTTTGAGTACTAACATATTGTGTCTAAGTGCTAGAAACATGAAAAGAAAGAATTGCAAAAGACTTGGCTGAGTACAGCCAAAGTCCAGCTCGGTCTGGCACACCGGACAGTGTCCGGTGCGCCAGGCCAGCCTCCGGTGAACAGGCCACTCTCGGGAAAAGTTTGGCGGCGTACGGCTATAATTCACCGGACTGTCCGGTGATCCAACGGCCGCCAGCGCAACGGTCGGCCCCGCAATCCGCGAGCGACGCGTGGCCCGAGCCAACGGTCGGCAGGGGGCACCGGACTGTCCGATGGGCACCAGACAGTGTCCGGTGCGCCAACTGGCCTGGTGCTGCAATAGTCATCTGCGCCAGAAAAGGAAAGAGATCCGCATCGAACCGTCTACAGTGACTGTTCGGTGGTGCACCGGACTGTCCGGTGCACCACCCGATAGAAGGCAACTTTGGCCTTCCTTGTTGGCCTCCAACGGCTCCTAGCTGCCTTGGGGATATAAAAGGGACCCCTAGGCGCATGGAGGAGACACCCAAGCATTCAAGAAACATTCTAAGCCTCCAAGACTCCAACTTTGCGCATTTGATTCTTTGAGATAGTGACTTGAGCTCCATTTGAGTTGTGAACTCCGTGGGTTGTGTTTTGAGCTCAAGTTGTGACTTGTGTGCGTGATTGTGTTGTGATTTGAGTTTTGTGTGTGTTGCTCTCCCCTCCCTTACTTCCGTACATCTTTTGTGATCTTCATTGTAAGGGCGAGAGGCTCCGAATTGTGGAGAATCCTCACAAACGGGAGAAAGACAAAGAAAGGAAAAACCATGGTATTCAAGTTGATCATCGGATCACTTGAAAGGGGTTGAATGCAACCCTCGTCCATTGGGACGCCACAACGTGGAAGTAGGCAAGTGTTACTTGGCCGAACCACATGATAAAAATCGTGTCTCTTGTGTGCTTTATCCTTGATTATCTGTGTTTACAAGAACTCGTTTCAAGCTACTTAGCCGTTCTAACTTACATAACAAATATTTGTGGCTATTAGTGTTGAATTTTATAGGATCACATATTCACCCCCCTCTAGGTGCTCTCAATTGGTATCAGAGCCGTTCTCTTCATCTAAGGGACTAATCGCCCAAAGAGATGGATCCTAAGGGAAAGGGGATGGTGGTCAATGACAAGGAGAAGGAGTCCCTCTTCAACGAGCCAAGGGACGACAAGCCCACTGACTCAGGATCGAGTCACAAGAAGAGGGACGGGAAGAAGAAGAGGGGATCAAGAAGATCATTTACTACGACAACGACGCCTCCTCTTCTTCACCAAGAGACGACGACGACGATGACTCGTCTAAAAAGAAACCGGTTAATCAAAACTATTCATTTGATTATTCTCGTATTCTGTTCAATTCCAATGCTCATTTGCTTTCAATTCCTCTTGGTAAACCTCCACACTTTGATGGAGAAGACTACTCTTTTTGGAGTCACAAAATGTGTAGTCACTTATTTTCTATCCTTCCTAGTATTTGGAAGATAGTTGAAAATGGAATGCATTTCGATAGTACGGATAACCCGGTGTTTATTAATGAACAAATTCATAAGAATGCACAAGCTACCATTGTTTTGCTAGCATCTTTGTGCAAGGATGAATACAATAAGGTGAGCGGCTTGGACAACGCCAAGCAAATTTGGGATACCCTCAAGATATCACACGAGGGAAACGACGCCACCATGATCACCAAGATGGAGTTGGTGGAAGGCGAATTAGGAAGATTCGCGATGATCAGGGGAGAGGAGCCAACACAAACATACAACAGGCTCAAGACCATGGTCAACAAGATTAGGAGCTATGGAAGCACAAGATGGATGGACCACGACGTCGTCCGACTAATGCTAAGGTCATTACGGTAATTGACCCCCATCTTGTCAACCTTATTCGTGAGAATCCCAGGTACACCAAGATGACGCCCGAGGAGATTCTTGGGAAGTTTGTGAGCGGGTGCATGATGGTGAAGGAGGCTCGATATGTGAACGATGCGCTAAACGGTCCACTACCCGTCTACGAGCCTCAACCTATGGCTCTTAAGGCTACCAGCAGCAGGGAGGCGCTTCCGAGCAGGGTGGCACAAGTAGTGGCTGCTGGCCTCAACGAGGATGAGATGGCGCTTATCATCAAGCACTTAAAGGCTACACTTAAAGGACGCAAGGAGTACCCCAACAAGAACAAAACAAGGGGAAAGCACTCCTGCTTCAAATGCAGTAAGACTGGTCACTTTATTGCTCAATGTCCCGATAATGAGAATGACCAGGCACAAGAAAGACACGGCAAGAGTGAAAAGAAAAAGAACTACAAGAAGGCGAAGGGCGAGGCGCACCTTGGAAAGGAGTGGGACTCCAACTGCTCTTCATCCGACTCCGACGATGAGGGA
Organism: Zea mays; assembly: GCF_902167145.1. NCBI lineage: Eukaryota > Viridiplantae > Streptophyta > Magnoliopsida > Poales > Poaceae > Zea > Zea mays. Next base: position 163,220,830 of record NC_050100.1, on the reverse strand, counting down.
CTGGCCGCCTCAACCTTCGACAAGTCTTCACTCTTCCCCGACGAATGCAATACGTGTCTCATGGCCAAGGAAAAGAAGGTAAGCATTCGAAATACCTCTAAGTATACTACTAGCGATGATGATTCTAGTGATGATGAAGCAGACTATACTAATTTATTTAAGGGTTTAGATAGAACAAAAGTAGATAAAATCAATGAGTTGATTGATGCTCTAAATGAAAAAGATAGATTGTTAGAAAAGCAAGAGGATATATTATATGAGGAGCATGACAAGTTTGTTAGTGTGCAAAAATCTCTTGCTTTAGAGATTAGAAGGAATGAAATGCTATCTTCTGAATTATCTGCTTGCCATGAAACTGTGTCTAGTTTAAAGAGTGTAAATGATGACTTAAATGCTAAGCTAGAGGAAGCAAATAAATCTAGTTCATGTGTAGAGCATGTTAGCATTTGTAATAGATGTAAGGATTTTGATGTTGATGCTTGTAATGAACACCTTATGTCTATTACCAAATTAAATGATGAGGTGGCAAGTCTTAATGCTCAACTTAAGACTTGCAAAATTAATTTTGATCAATTAAAATTTGCTAGGGATGCCTACACCGTGGGTAGACACCCCTCTATTAAGGATGGACTTGGTTTTTGAAAGGAAACCAAGAACTTAACAAGCCAAAAGGCTCCCGTTCTCAACAAGGAGAAAGGGAAGGCTCCTATGGCTAGTAGTTCTAAAAAATGTCATGCTTACATTTATGATAGAAAATTTTCTAGAAATGCTCATTATAATAAGAGTTATGATGCGTTTAATTCACATGCTATGTTTGCTTCTAGCTCTACTTTTGTGCATGGTAGAAGTAAGCCTAGGAGAAATCATGTTGTGCATCATGTGCCTAGGAAAGCATGTAATGAACCTTCTACTATTTACCATGCTTGCAATACTTCTTTTGCAATTTGTTGTAAGAATGAAAACGTAGTTGCTAGGAAGTTGGGATCCAAATGCAAGGGAGATAAGACTTGTATTTGGGTTCCAAAGGCTATTGTGACTAACCTTGTAGGACCCAACAAGAGTTGGGTACCTAAAACCCAAGTGTAAATTACCTTGCAGGTTTATGCATCCGGGGGCTCAAGCTGGATTATCGATAGCGGATGCACAAACCACATGACAGGGGAGAAGAAGATGTTCACCTCCTACGTGAAGAACAAGGATTCCCAAGATACGATCATCTTTGGAGATGGGAATCAAGGCAAGGTCAAAGGCTTGGGCAAGATAGCCATCACCAACAAGCACTCCATTTCAAACGTATTTCTAGTAGAGTTGCTTGGGTACAACCTCCTGTCTGTAAGTCAATTGTGCCACATGGGCTACAATTGTTTGTTTACAAATGTTGATGTTTCTGTCTTTAGAAGGAGTGATGGTTCATTAGCATTTAAGGGTGTATTAGACGTCAAACTCTACTTAGTTGATTTTTCGAAAGAGGAGGCCGATCTAGATGCATGCTTAATAGCTAAGACTAGCATGGGCTGGCTGTGGCATCGCCGTCTAGCACATGTTGGGATGAAGAACCTTCATAAACTTCTAAAGGGAGAACATGTGTTAGGACTAACCAATGTCTGCTTCGAGAAAGACAGACCTTGTGCAGCTTGTCAGGAAGGGAAACAGGTGGGAAGCACTCATCACAGCAAGAATGTGATGACAACATCAAGACCTTTGGAGCTTCTTCACATGGACCTCTTTGGACCCGTCGCCTATCTTAGCATCAGGGGAAGTAAGTATGGTCTTGTAATTATATATGACTTTTCCCGCTTCACTTGGGTGTTCTTTTTGCAGGATAAATCAGAAACCCAAGGGACCCTAAAACGCTTTCTAAGGAGGGCTCAAAACGAATTTGAGCTCAAGGTGAAAAAGATAAGGAGCGACAACGGGTCCGAGTTCAAGAACTTACAAGTTGAGGAGTATCTTGAGGAGGAAGGTGTCAAGCATGAGTTCTCCGCTCCCTACACACCACAGCAAAACGGTGTGGTAGAGAGGAAGAACATGACACTTATCGACATGGCGAGGACGATGCTTTGAGTGTTCAAGACGCCTGAGCGGTTTTGGTCGGAAGCTGTGAACACAGCTTGCCACGCCATAAACCGGCTCTATCTGCATCGTCTCCTCAAGAAGACCTCCTACGAACTCCTTACCGGTTACAAACCCAATGTCTCTTACTTTCGTGTATTTGGGAGCAAATGCTACATTTTGGTGAAGAAAGGTAGACATTCCAAATTTGCTCCCAAAGTTGTAGAAGGGGTTTTACTAGGGTATGACTCAAATACAAAGGCGTATAGAGTCTTCAACAAATCATCGGGTTTGGTTGAAGTCTCTAGCGATGTTGTATTTGATGAGACTAATGGCTCTCCAAGAGAGCAAGTTGATCTTGATGATATAGATGAAGATGATGTTCCGACAGCCGCAGTACGCACCATGGCGATTGGATATGTGCAACCATAGGAACAACAAGAGCAAGATCAACCTTCTTCCTCAACGATGGTGCATCCCCCAACTCAAGATGATGGACAGGTTCATCAAGAAGAGGCATGTGATCAAGGGGGAGCACAAGAAGAACAAGCTATGGAGGAAGAAGCACCACTGGCCCCTCCAACTCAAGTCTGAGCGACGATTCAAAGAAATCACCCCGTCGATCAGATTCTGGGTGACATAAGCAAGGGAGTAACAACTCGCTCACGTTTAGCTAATTTTTGTGAGCATTACTCGTTTGTCTCTTCTATTGAGCCTTTCAGGGTAGAAGAGGCCTTGCAAGATCCGGACTGGGTGTTGGCCATGCAGGAAGAGCTCAACAACTTCAAGAGGAATGAAGTTTGGAGCCTGGTGCCACGTCCAAAGCAAAACGTTGTGGGAACCAAGTGGGTGTTCCGCAACAAGCAAGACGAGCACGGGGTGGTGACAAGAAACAAGGCTCGACTTGTGGCAAAAGGTTATGCCCAAGTCGCAGGTTTGGACTTCGAGGAGACTTTTGCTCCTGTGGCTAAGATAGAGTCTATTAGAATATTATTAGCCTATGCTGCTCACCACTCTTTCAGGTTGTTCCAAATGGATGTGAAGAGCGCCTTCCTCAACGGACCAATCAAGGAGGAGGTGTATGTGGAACAACCCCCTGGCTTTGAGGATGACACGTACCCCGACCATGTGTGTAAGCTCTCTAAGGCGCTCTATGGACTTAAGCAAGCCCCAAGAGCATGGTATGAATGCCTTAGAGATTTCTTATATGCTAATTCTTTCAAGGTTGGGAAAGCCGATCCCACTCTTTTCACTAAGACTTGTGACGGTGATCTTTTTGTGTGCCAAATTTATGTCGATGACATAATATTTGGTTCCACTAACCAAAAGTCTTGTGAGGAGTTTAGCAAGGTGATGACTCAAAAGTTTGAGATGTCAATGATAGGCGAGTTGAACTACTTCCTTGGGTTCCAAGTGACGCAACTCAAGGACGACACTTTCTTCTCCCAAACGAAGTACACTCAAGATCTTCTTAAGAGGTTTGGGATGAAGGACGCCAAGCCCACGAAGACACCTATGGGAACCGACGGACATGTCGACCTCAACAAAGTAGGTAAGTCCATTAATCAAAAGGCATACCGATCTATGATAGGGTCATTACTTTATTTATGTGCTAGTAGACCAGATATTATGCTTAGCGTATGCATGTGTGCTAGATTTCAATCCGACCCAAGGGAATGTCACCTTGTGGCCGTTAAGCGGATTCTTAGATATTTAGTTTCTATGCCTTGCTTCGGGATTTGGTATCCAAAGGGGTCTACCTTTGACTTAATTGGATATTCAGACTCCGATTATGCTGGATGCAAGGTTGATAGGAAGAGTACATCAGGGACGTGCCAATTCCTAGGAAGGTCCCTGGTGTCTTAGAGTTCAAAGAAATAAACCTCTGTTGTCCTATCCACCGCTAAGGCCGAGTATGTTGCCGCAGGACAGTGTTGCGCACAACTACTTTGGATGAGGCAAACCCTCTGGAACTTTCGCTACAATCTGAGCAAAGTCCCACTCCTATGTGACAATGAGAGTGCAATCCGCATGGCGGATAATCCTGTTGAACACAGCCGCACTAAGCACATAGACATCCGGCATCACTTTCTGAGAGACCGCCAGCAAAAGGGAGATATCGATGTTTTCCATATTAGCACCAAAAACCAGCTAGCCGATATCTTTACCAAGCCGTTAGATGAGAAAACCTTTTGCAGGCTGCGTAGTGAGCTAAATGTCTTAGATTCACGTAACTTGGATTGATCTATAGCATACATGTGTTTTATGCCTTTGATCATGTTACTTATACATTTATGCAATTTGTTGCCTATAAATGGTGCTCAAGTTGTGCAAGGGATCCCCGGACCTCAAAAGTCCATGTGTAAATGATGCACATATTTAGGGGGAGATATGCCACGACTTGACCCTTTGAGACTAACCTTTGTGTTTAAGTGTACTTGATGTAGTCTCAAAGGTGGATTGAAAGGGAAAGGTGAACTTGGACCATGCAAAGGCATCCACTGCACTCCGTTATAAGTGTACTCACCTCCAAGTTCACTCTTATGCTCCTATTGCCTTTTTTCTCTTAATTGACATTTTTGGTGAGGCAATGGGGTTAAAGGGCCAAAAATGATCCCGTTTTGGTGCTTAATGCCAAAGGGGGAGAAATTAAGGCCAAAGCAAACGGATCAGCTACCACTTGTGAATTTTGAAAACAATAGAGTTAGAATTTTTGATTTGTCCAAAATACTCTAATTGCACAATTTGGTCTCTTGTGGGGAGATTTTATGATTATGGGAAAAGGGGGAGTTTTTGGATCTTGATCAATTTCACTCTTGGAATATCTCTTCTTATGCCCAAACAAGTGAGTTTGACTTAGAGATAGGAAAATGAATTTGATTTGCAAAAACAAACCAAGTGGTGGCAAAGAATGATCCAAATATGCCAAATTAGAGTCAAAAACAATTTGGTCCTCATTTGCATTGATATTGCACTTATTTTGATTGCTTTTTGATGTGTTGACATAAATCACCAAAAAGGGGGAGATTGAAAGGGAAATGTGCCTTTGGGCCATTTCTATAATGTTTTGGTGATTAAAGTGCCAACACATAATCTTTGAGTTGTTATGTGCCAAACAAGCAAAAAGTGCAAATCATGTGACAAGGTACGTTTCTAGACTTAGTACATTGTTTTGAGTACTAACATATTGTGTCTAAGTGCTAGAAACAGGAAAAGAAAGAATTGCAAAAGACTTGGCTGAGTACAGCCAAAGTCCAGCTCGGTCTGGCACATCAGACTGTCCGGTGCGCCAGGCCAGCCTCCGGTGAACAGGACACTCTCGGGAAAAGTTTGGCGGCGTACGACTATAATTCACTGGATTGTCTGGGGGTGCACTGGACTGTCCGGTGATCCAACGGCCGTCAGCGCAACGATCAGCCGTGCAATCCGCGGGCGACGCGTGGCCCGCGCCAACGGTCGGCAGGGAGCACCGGACTGTCTGGTGTGCACCAGACAGTGTCCGGTGCGCCAACTAGCCCGACGCTGCAATGGTCATCTACGCCAGAAAAGGAAGGAGATCCGCACCGGACCGTCTACAGTGACTGTTCGGTGGTGCACCAGACTGTCCGGTGCACCACCCGATAGAAGGCAACTTTGGCCTTCCTTGTTGGCCTCCAACGGCTCCTAGCTGCCTTGGGGATATAAAAGGGACCCCTAGGCGCATGGAGGAGACACCCAAGCATTCAAGAAACATTCTAAGCCTCCAAGACTCCAACTTTGCGCATTTGATTCTTTGAGATAGTGACTTGAGCTCCATTTGAGTTGTGAACTCCGTGGGTTGTGTTTTGAGCTCAAGTTGTGACTTGTGTGCGTGATTGTGTTGTGATTTGAGTCTTGTGTGTGTTGCTCTCCCCTCCCTTACTTCCGTACATCTTTTGTGATCTTCATTATAAGGGCGAGAGGCTCCAAGTTGTGGAGATTCCTCGCAAACGGGAGAAAGACAAAGAAAGGAAAAACCATGGTATTCAAGTTGATCATCGGATCACTTGAAAGGGGTTGAGTGCAACCCTCGTCCATTGGGACGCCACAACGTGGAAGTAGGCAAGTGTTACTTGGCCGAACCACGGGATAAAAATCGCGTGTCTCTTGTGTGCTTTATCCTTGATTATCTATGTTCACAAGAACTCGTTTCAAGATACTTAGCCGTTCTAACTTACATAACAAAGATTTGTGGCTATTAGTGTTGAATTTTACAGGATCACCTATTCACCCCCCCTCTAGGTGCTCTCATTACTTCGACTACTCCCAAGCATTCAATAGCCTCCAAGCGCCATATCCAAGCAAATTGATCTAGAAAAGAGTTAGCGCCTTGCGAGAGTGTTTCATTTGAGTTGTTGCCAAGTTCTTATGCTCTTGATTGTGTTTCATTCTCATGCCAACCTCATTCTCTCACTTTGTAAAGCTAGCAAGAGACACCAAATTGTGTGGTGATCCTTGCAGGGACTTGGTGTCCATTAAGATTGAGAAAAAACACTCAACCAAGGGTTGAAAGAGACTTGTCCTTAGTGGACTCCTAAATGGGGACTAGGTTCTTCGGAACCTAACTTCGGGAAACAAATCGCCCATATTCTTTAGGTTGTTTTCATTTATGATTTGGTTCTTCCTCTCCCCTCTCTCTTTGTTCTCTTGCTTGTGCTTGATTCTATATCATTTGAGTTGCTCCTTAAGTAATTTTGCAATCAATTGAGCAACTCTTGCGAGAAGAACAACTCTCTCTCTCTCACTCCGATCGTTTGACTTCTCATTCTAACGTCTAACCATGGTTCTAGTTTTTGTAATTTGTGATAAATTTTAGGTTTTGCTTATTCACCCCCTTTTAGGAGACTTTCAGGGGCCTTTCGCTGCAACATGAACCAGGCCTTCGCCATAACCAAGACTCATTATGAAGATGAGATTGACCTAGACACCCTAAGCAAGGGGTATTACAACGGTTGGAGTGATGCAGAGCTTGCTGATATGGAGGCAACACTAGAGCCACTGTCCTGCCACCTACAAGATGTCCTTGCCTATGACGCCCTTCCCAAATGAGGTTAGGGAAACTCAGAATCGCTAGAGGACGGGGAAAGGGGGTAGGCCCCATTTAATGTTTCTAAATGATGGGAATGTTCTTGTCGTCCTGTTTCTGCGGGGCAACTTTTTACTCTTCGTGGCCATCGTGCCCTCGAGGGCATGTTCGACAAATCACACCTAGAGCTTTGTATGGTACTCTAGTGTCCTAGCTTACGCGACGTAGGTGATAGTCACCTAGAGGGGGGTGAATAGGCGAAACCTGAATTTTACAAACTTTAAACACACACTATGCACGGGGCTAGCGTTAGAAGTAAATCGGAGTACGGAAGATAGTTTTCCTTGCCACGAGTTGCTCAATCAATGCGGATAACCTTTGGTAGCAAACTCAAATCAATATTAGCAAGGGAACTTTTAGAGAGAGGAAATAGGGAAAACAAATCAAGTGGAAGTCAACACAAGTGAACACAGTGATTTGTTTATCGAGGTTCGGTTCCAAAGAACCTAGTCCCCGTTGAGGAGGCCACAGAGGCCGGGTCTATTCCAACCCTTTCCCTCCCTCAATTGGTCACACAGACCGGTCAAGGTTTCTCCTTAATCACTTGGGTCACTGTTGGAACTTGCTCTCCGGAGCAAGATGATCCAACGGGGGAGCGAAAGTAATGCAGACAAGGTTTTAGCTCAAGAAGGCAATTGCTCTGTTAATCTAGCCTCTCAAGGGCACTGTGCGGGGGTATTTATAGGTGCCTGAGTGCCCAGCGTCGTGAATTAAGGACGCATGTGCCCTCAGGCGCCTAGGTCATCCCCGGAATATTCCCATAAAGTAGGGTTACAAGCTGTCATTACAGAAAACCCCTCATAAACCAGGCCCGTAATGCGCAGCGGCCGTACGGGGCCTGTTACAATGGGCCGAATTCTACGTGAGCCTTCTCGTTGGACGAGGCCGCGAGACGGAGCGACCTCGTCGTAGGCCTTCGTCTTGCAGCGTATTGGACGAAGGGTGGAGGCGGCCAGTCGTCTTGTCTCCGTTGGTACAGCGAGACTGGCGAAGGCATCAAGCGAAGGGTAGCGTCTTCGCCTTCGCCCCAACATTTGCCCTCCGAGGGACGAGTTCGACTAAGTCATCTGGTGCCGAAGGCGTCGCTAGATGGTGGAGACGCTGCCCTTGCTCGAAGTGGTTCCGCGGGGTTTTTTGATGTGACCGTTGACGGACGCGGTACTGTTGGATTGCGGGTTTCCCGAAGCGCCGCGTCCTGTGTATAAAAGGGGGCGGGGCGGCGCGGGTCTGGTACTATTCCTGCACGCCGCGAAACCCTAGCCTCCTTTTTGAAATCATTTGGCCGCTCGCCTTCCCTCCTTGCTTCTGCTCGTCGGAGATCTGGCCCGTGTGAAGCAGACCGCCCGCCGCCGCCGCCGAAGGTACGTAGCCATGCCGTCCTCTTCCTCTTCTACTGCCGATACACCGTCGGTCGGCGCATCGTCCGAGGACACGCTGAGCAACGTGGCGGCGGAGGAGTTGCGTCCTGGCGACACAGTGGAATTCGGCGCGTCGCGGATGTCCTTGGTCCGCGTGCAAGACATGCAACAGCTTGGATATTTTGGCGGCGGAGTGGCGCGTGTCCCGGGGGCGGAGGAGGTCCCCGAGCCAGAAGGCGAGTTGGTCGTCTTCGAGGCCTTTTTCGCCGCTGGCCTTCGTCTGCCTGCGCATCGATTCATGGCGGAGGTCCTGCGTAGATTCGAGGTCCAGGTCCACTAGCTGACACCGAATGCCGTGGTGGCCCTAGCAAAATATGTTTGGGCGACGACGTCGTACGGCGGGCAACCCTCTGTCGAAGTCTTCGCGAAGCATTATTGTCTGCATTGGCAGAAAAGGAAAATTGGACATAAGATTGCACAATTTGGATCTTGCACATTTACGCCGAAGACCGGCAAGACTTCGATGGAAGTCGTGGAGTTGGTTCCCTGCGCCCGCAATAAATGGGGCAACTGGTGGGAATTTTGGTTTTATGTTTCCGAAGGCACAGTCGAAGACTATCCAGGGCTGCCCGTGGCTGTCATGTGCTCACATTATTACGCAGCGTACCCGCAGTTTGAGGTAGCGGAGGATGATGAAAACGAAGAGGCCCTTCGGTGCGCTGCCCGCATGAGTAGCGGGCACGACCTTGTTGAGGAGTTTGTCGGGTATGTGGTATGGCCCTTGGCGCATGGCTGGGCGCTGGGTGAAGTATGCCCTCGCCAGATGCCCTCCCGTGGCGGGATGCTGGTGTGGAGTCCTGCCTTCGCACTGGATTTGCATGGCCGAGATCCCGCTGCATTCGTGCGTGAAGCGGAAGACGGTGCGGCGAGGATCGTGGGGCGCTACGTGCCGAAGGCAGAGGGTCTGCGGAGCTGGGATATCCGTGGGTCCAATAACAGGCTGAATCAGGTCTTCGAATTGAACCGTTTGCCGTACGGTGGTTATCCCGGAGAAGACGCCGCCGACCGTCGCGGGAAGAAACTGATGGGCGGGACCGAGGAAGGGACTTCGCAGGTGGCTGCCCCGACCACCAAGAAGAGAAAATTAGGTACTATAGTGGGGGAAAGGGGGTGTCTGATAATTTTGCTGTGGAGTTGATGGGGACATGTGCGGCCCCTGGGGGAAGGATGTCTTCGCCCGAGCTCCGGGAGTCTTCGGCGCGAATGCTGGAGGTTACCGGGGGTCGGTGGCCAAAGAATCTTCCGATCCCCTGGGCAGAGGGCGAAGACATGTCTACGTCTCGTATAGCTCGTGGATTGAGGATTTTCCCTTACGGACGGAATATTGTTGCTGTTGTGTCGGCAGTGATGAACAAGGATCGCCAGGATGCTGCGCAGAAGCGTCGGGCGGTCATCAGGCTCCCCTATCCTAGGCGCAAAGCGAAGAGGGCGTGGGGGAGCGCGAAGGCTGCCGCCCCCGGCGGTAGCCAGCCAACGCTAGCCGCGAAACCGGTCGCACCCGGATCCAGCAAGGTGCCGAAGAGCACGAAGGCTGTCGTCTCCGGCGGGACCAAGTCCACCCCGGGCGAAGCTGCAAAGGTCCGGGAGCTGCCTTCGCCGGGGAAGCGCGTTGCCGACTTCGCCACGAATATTATCGTGGACGACTATTTCGTCGGTAAGTATTTTTTTGATCGGTGATATGTTGCAGGGTCGGGCGAAGGGCAACTGGTTGTTGTCCCGCCTGCGGTGGCAACCACGGCGGCAACCGCGGTGCTTGGGGTGAAGGGTGGCGCTTTCTGCGCTGGCGGCGAGATTTCGTCGGCCACTGCCGTCAAGGACGAGGCGGGCACCATGTCCCGCCGGCTGAGGGAGGCATCGCAGCAGCTGTCGCAGCAGCTAAGTCAGGTAAGTTGAGCTAGACTTCGGTGTTTGTCGCTTTCATGGGAATTGTGGTCTCATGTGTTTCTGTTAGGCGGCCGACTTCGCCGACCGCGTGGCGTCGGGTGCCCTTACTACAGATGTGTCTGCCGAAGTCGAGAGACTTTGGGCGCAGCACGCGGATGCCGTCCGGGAGAAGTCGGCTGCGGAGAGCAAGAGCCGCAGGCTGGCGGAGAAGGTGGCTGCCCTGGAGGCCGAGATGACGGACCTCCGGCGCCAGCTGGTGGAGGAAAGGAGGGAGGCCAACCGGGCCATCGCCGAGGCGCAGGCTGCGCAGGCGGAGGCCAAATTGGCGCGGGCGGAGGGAAGTCTCGCCAGCCAACGCGCCGAGGAATGGGAGGTGCGGTTCAACGCTCTGCGCGGCCGCGTGGAGAGGGCCGAGGCCTCAACGCGCTCGGAAGTTGAGCGGACGCGTGCACAACTCGTGGACTCGTACAGCAAGCTGGGTGCACGGACTGCTGACTTCGAGGTGCCCGACCGAGAGGCGGGCCTTCGCTTCCTCGAGTGGCTGCAAGAGGAACTGCTGGCACTCCCGACCATCGTGGAGGGATTCATGTCCTTTGCTTCCCTCCTCACCTGCGAAGGGGCCATGAACGCGCTATCTCGCGAGGGCTGCAGACACTACGAGGTCTTCGACCAAACAGACGAGAGCTTTGAACGTGAGATCTTTAAGGCCGAAGACCCTATTGTGAAGCAGTCAGCGGGGGCACTTTTTGATAGGATGTGGGGGGCGCATGGTCGGGAGGCTGTCAGGGAGCGATCCGACTGGGCAAGAGAGTAGGTGATACTTATTGTTTTTCTGTGGTTTGTTGCGCGTGGGTGTGTGTGGTGTTTGTTGAATGAATGTGCTGTTGCTGCAGATGGAGCGCGCCGAGGACGTCAAAGACTTCGGAGGTCTAATCGGCGCGCCGCCTGAAGCTGCGGAGGGCAACCCAGTGCTGCCCTCGGATGCTGGTGAAGGCCCATCGGACGTGCCCGTGCCTGCTGCTGCTGGCGAAGACCCTGTGTCGGCCCCTGTGCCGACGGTCGAAGGCGCTCAGGAGGTGGTGGCGGAGCCGACAGTTGAAGGCCCTACGGCCGCGGACGCGCCCTCGCAGGTGGCTAAGTAGTTGGATAGGTGCAGGGGGGTTGTAAATTTTGTCTACGTGTTACTGAACCTCGGTTGCTACGCAGGTTCAGGGTTTTGGGCCTGCGCACGCAACCGCTACTAAAAGTGCTAATTTTGTGGCGGCTTCGACCGTGGTTGCGGAAAATGATTCGGGTGATTCTGTGTGGCAGAACCACCCGAATTATTCTAGCTTAAGTGCCTAAGTCACGCCCCAGGGGTCGTAACACACTTAAATCGGAATAACCCGTCAGTCCCTCAGATCTAGTCTGATAGAGCCACTTAACCAGGATCAAATTCCACAATCCCACTCGAAGGTGAGTCACAGAAGAAATACAATAAAATAGGAACCCTCAAATTAAGTACTGAGTTATTACATAAATCGGAGTTTTTGGAGTAGCAAATAAAGTTCACAAAATAAAGTGCAGCGGATAATCGATGTCGTCGGTAATGAGGAAATGGGCAAGGCCTAGCCCACTACTCCTCATGCTCCTCTCCTGCCGGAGCAACATCCCACTCGACCGTCCAACCCGGTGGCAGGGTGGTAGGCCAAGTCACACCATCAACCAATTCCTGCATGGTACCTGCAAAAATTGTGCCACAAGCAAGGCTGAGTATACTAATACTCAGCTAGACTTAACCGGTGTGAGGAGTCTACTCCTCTACCTCTAGACTATGCAGCTGTTTGGCTGAGGGGTTTGGTTTGCCAAAAGCACTAGCTGTTTCTAAAATAAATTTTTAGCTTTTCAATTCTATCATCATTAACTTAGCTAGATTTGCTCCTTCTAAGCATACATGGTAGCAATCAATTAGTTCAACCATCAAGTTATCTCATAAAGTCCACATTTCACTTCTTACTCGATGCAATACAAGGAATCAAGCAGTCTCATTAGCTGCGAGAAGCAGACGATTCGAATCGAGTTTTAAACCTTGCAAGGTAAACCTAAACACACGGCATGTCAGGGTACTCCGACCCCGCACATGACAACCGTCCCCATCGATTCCCCGTTCGCGTCCAGGCCTCACCGCCTTGGCATACAATGCTCCACTGACCCCGGCTGCCGCCGTGCAGTGACCGCACTTGTACCCACCATAGCTAGCATGGGAGACCCAGTCTCAGGTCGCATGAGGGATAAAGTCCGCGCCCGGCTTCACTCAGGTACTAGGTTTACCGGTTACCATTTTTCCCGGCATGTGCTTAGTACGTTCAAAAGCTTGACTCAGGTATCCACACATTAATCCTTAATTCATTTTTCCCGTCTCATGGACAAGGCATCCTCCCTGGATCCAAATCCATAGACCAACATAGATCCCGTTATTAAGATGAATACAATCAATTCCTGACCTCGCGCGAGTGCTCGAAAAATCACTCGACTTCTACCGAGATCCTGATTAGCAAGCAGCTACTCGACCTAGCATACTAGTATTCATCTCAAAAAGGAATCCTATGTTCATGCAACTAGAGGTTTCAAGCAACTCCTACACTTAAGTGCACATTGCAATCCTACAAGCATTAAGTGTAGTAAAGTAGCATATAATAACATGGTTATGCATAAAACCGGGGCTTGTCTTCAATTGCTGGGGCTGCGGGGAGATCCTCAATAGCAGCCTCTGAAGCCTGCTCCTGGTCCTCTTCTTGGACAGGTCCTTGCTCGGGGATGAGCACGTACTCTCCGTCGGCAAGATTGCAATCTAATGAATGCAATGCGTAAGATATATGCATGATATGACATGAGCTTTTAGAAATCACAACTTTAAAGGTGTATGATCTTTTGAGTTAAAACAAGTTAACTTTACTTATGTAAAACCCTTAGTGGTATACTTGGTAAATTGGGTTATACTTAGGTAAGGTAAGGGGTAGGTTTATTTTTTTGGGGTTCCACTGAATTCCTTTTAAGTCTTAGGGATAAATGGTAAGTTCTCAAGTTAGACTTATTGGGGTGGGGTTTATTTCTTCTTTCCTTTTTCTTTTATTCTTTTAATGTTTTGGAGTAGGTTTGAACTACAAGTTGCTTTTATAAAATTCCAAAAATTCTGCAAAAATTACAATGGCTTGTTACTGGTGTGTGTTGCTCTGTCTCAAAATTTGGGGATCAGAAGGTGAATAGTTTTCTCTGGACAAAATTATCAAACTCTAGGGCAGAAGGGGTGCTTTGAACTACAACTACTATTTAACAGTGGGTAATTCTCTAAAACTTATTTCTGCTGGCTTTTAGGTGTTACAACATGACTTGATACAAATTTCTAGCCATTACTACATGTTAACTATTTTTCTATGGTTTTCTCAAGTTTCTAGCCAAATGGGTGCTTTCTACTACCACTATATTTGAAAAATATCAAACAACAGAGTTCCCATTTTTTATAGTTAGTATTTTGTGCAAGAGCAATCATTCTGAAGTTTGGTCTCTTTTTGCTTAAGGGAAGGGGTGGTTTGCATTATTTGAATTAAGTGGTCTTTCTCTTAAATCATTAGCAAAAGGTATGGGTTTACTTCTTTTTCATGGGTTTGCATTTTTCTCTGGTAGTTTACCTCAACATGGGCTTAGCAAATTTTTGGTTGCCCATTATCACATTAAAAGAGGTTATTCAAGAATTATTTGAAAAATGCCTTATCATCACTTTACATTTATTTTCCTTACTTAAAAAGTTGGGCTGAGGTGCTCTGTATTTTTGTAGTGGGGCTCTGGTGGTTATAAGTCCACTAGATTTTTATTAATCATTTTGGTTATAGTTTTGTAACTCTAATAATTGATTTTCAGTCCATATAAGGCTAAACAAATCATTTTAATTTAAAACTGGTCCAAATTAATGGTCTCTGTATTTTTCCTGGGTTCTCTGTTACATAAGCAAACTAGGAAAAATGATCTTAATCACTGTTCATTAATTTCTAAGGTCTTTCTTATTTTCTCTAAGTTTTGGGCAAAATAGCTTTAAATGAAAAACTACACCATATTTTCCAATGCTGGGGTTCCTACTATTTTTAAACAGTGTCTAAATGAGGTTTAAACATCTACAAATTTTCTTAGGTTCAGCACAGAAAAAAAAACTAATTTTCCTTAATTAAACAAGGTTTGGTGGGTTTCTGTTTTTAATTTTAAACTTTAAAATTTTGAACGGAAAGCATGGAGTTTACTATTTTTAAATGATAGATCATAATATTCAGGAGCTAGCAAAATTGGTTTGACAACTTTTTATTAAGATTTCATCATGTTATGGGTTTTCTAAGTTCTCTGGTCTTTTAAAAAGATTAACAGAATAGATTAAATGGAAATCCACTTTGCACTGGGGTCCCTGGCGGTTTTCTAAGTTTTCTTCGCGAATCAGTCCTTAGGTTACTATTCACATGAGTCACTGACGTTGCAGAAAACCCATCGGGTTCTACAAATCCTAACCCGAGGTCCTTCTTCTACCTTAAACAGTAGTCGCGGCGGAGAAAAGGGCGGAGGGGCTTACCGGCGGCGAGATTGCTCCGGTGAAGTGGTCGAGGACGAAGGGGAGGTCTCGGGGATCACAACGGTGTGCGGAACGCCGTCGGAGATGGCCGGAGTCGGTCGGTCCACGCGCGCAGGCGGGGATGCTCGTCGGCGGCGAGGAGACCGGCCTGGTCACGGCGAGATAGTTCAATCAAATAGGTCAGGGAGGTCCACGGGATGCCAGAGAAGATATGAGCGAAAGGAATTGGGCGGAGACTCACTGGATAGCTCGGTCCACGCACGGCGGCGGAAGACCGAAGTCCGGTGAGATCGATCTCGGGCCTCCGGTGAAATCCGACCGGGTCCGAGGGCTTGGCGAGCTTCACGGGCTACTGGCGGAGCTAGCCGAAGCACTGGCTGGGCTTGAGGGTGGCTGGAGTTGGCTGGCCACGGCGGCCGAAGCTCTAGCGGCAATGGCGGGCGGAATTAAGCTCGCCGGAGCTAAGGAAAGGTGTCTGGCCGGTGAGGGTGAGTGCGGGGCGAAGAGAGGTGCGCCCGGGGAGGCTTTATAGGCGCGGGCGGGCACGACCGAGGGCGTGGGCGCGCGGCGGACTTGACCGGACGCCGGGGTGAGCGCGCGCGCGGGTTGGGCGAGCTCTGGCGTGCCGACCAGGGTCGAACACGTGTGCCCGTGCATTCTACCCAAGTTCTGGCGCGTGTGGTTGCTCATCCGAGCCTGCTCTCGCCTTGGTCAGTGCACAAAACCTCTTCTCCTCCCTACAAGCTACCATTCTTGTGTGGGGGTCATAGGATTTTGCCTACTGGTTGCAGAGATAT
Organism: Zea mays; assembly: GCF_902167145.1. Lineage (NCBI taxonomy): Eukaryota > Viridiplantae > Streptophyta > Magnoliopsida > Poales > Poaceae > Zea > Zea mays. The sequence goes on along the minus strand of NC_050100.1, from coordinate 163,204,984 downwards.
GGAGCCAGGAAATCTGGTCTGTCTCCCTGCCCAAACCCGAGGCAAATCCAAGGTTTTGTCGTGTCTAGGGCTCGCGTCCCAATGCCATCTTCTGGCACACGACAGAGGGGTTAGTTAGACACAATTTTGTCAATGGGGCCATTAGGATTTGAGTTAGGGATCAAGGTGAACATCCCTGATCTTTGGCTCAAGGTCTGAATTTCAGAATTCTGAAATTCAGAAATCCCAATGAGTCCCCACATGAGAAGCTTGATTTGGGGTTTTATTTGAGTTATTTTGGCTAAGCTTTCTCAACATTTCTTGTTGCCCATTAAATATTCTTTAATTTTCATAATTGGCTCAAGTCATAATTTTAAACTTTTCATTCCCTTTTTCTTATTTTCTTGAATTTTGCTCATGGGGCTCACTTAGGGTTCTTAATTAGGGTTGCACATTCTTATCTTTTCAAAGACTCAATTGTTTTGATCATGTTACTTTTAAGTATATACTTGGTGAGTTCTTTATTTCTTAAGTTATTTTGAAGCTCATGCTTGCTTTGGCTCACATAAAATAATGGTTCTTGGTTTGGCATTTGAGAAAAACCCTGAGTGACACTGGGGTGTCACAGCCTTCCCCCCTTAAAGGAATCTCGTCCCGAGATTCGGGCCAGAGTCCTCCCGGGGTGAAGCGAAGGGTGAGACTGATAGGAAAAAGGGTGATGATTGTTATTATTAGGGCAAAACTGCTCTTCGAATGTCATTCTCTTTGCAACTTCAGAAGGAAGTCCTTTTAAGTTTTACTTTATAGTTACTTCATTCTGAATTAAGATCATATTTTTGAAGATTAGATTCGAAAGGCAGGAGGAGGGGTTGGGGGTGATTACGTACCAGCTTCCTTAGGTAGGTAATCGGGAAAGTTGGATCTCAGGAATTCCTCGGTTTCCCAAGTAGCTTCCTCCTCTGAGTGATTACTCCACTGGACCTTGAACATCTTGATCGATTTAGCCCGAGTTGATCTTTCTTTGCAATCCAGAATCTTGGAGGGGTACTCTTGGTACGATAGATCTGGCTCTATCTCCAATTCTGGCTCTGCTATGATCTCAGTCGGCAATCGAACACACTTCTTCAGCTGAGATACATGGAATACACTGTGAATGGCAGACATCTTTGAAGGTAACTTCAGCTTGTATGCCATGGGTCCACATGCTTCTATGATCTCATAAGGTCCAATGTAACGAGGGGCTAGCTTGCCTTTGATCCCAAACCTCTGCACTCCTCTGGTGGGTGATACCTTGAGGTATACAAAACTTCCCACCTCGAACTGGAGAGGTTTCCTTCTTCTATCATGATAGCTCTTTTGCCTGGCCTGAGCAGCTTCTAGATTCTTCCTGATTAGCTTGACCTTCCTTTCGGCTTCAGTCACCAAATCAGGTCCAAAAACTTCTCTTTCACCAGGTTGAGACCAATTGAGTGGTGTCCTGCACCTTCTTCCATAGAGAGCTTCAAAAGGTGCCATCTTTAGGCTGGATTGATAACTATTGTTATAAGCAAACTCTGCCAAGGAGAGGTGCTTATCCCAGTTCTTGCCACAATCGATCGCACAAGCTCTCAGCATATCTTCCAGAATCTGGTTTACCCTTTCCGTCTGACCATCAGTCTGTGGGTGGTAAGCTGAACTCCTGATTAGCTTGGTTCCCAAAGACTCTTGCAATTGTTCCCAAAATCTGGCAACAAATTGGGCTCCTCGGTCAGAAACAATGGTCCGTGGTAATCCGTGCAAACACACGATCCGGTCAATATACAATTCTGCATATTTCTGAGCCTTATCAGTGGTGTGCACAGGAAGAAAATGTGCCACTTTCGTCAATCGGTCCACAATAACCCAAATCGAATCATGATGACGAGAGGTGTTGGGCAGACCCACAATGAAATCCATGCTGATGTCGTCCCACTTCCACGAAGGTACGAACAGTGTTTGCAAAGCTCCAGCTGACTTCAAGTGGCTTGCCTTTATCCTCTGACAGGTGTCACACTCTGATACATACTGGGCTATCTCCCTCTTCATTCTGGTCCACCAGTACAAAAGCTTCAAATCATGGTACATCTTGGTGCTTCCCGGATGCATAGAGAATTTGGAGAGATGAGCCTCATCCAAAATTTTCCTCTTGAGATCCTGGTCCTTAGGAATCACCAATCTGCTTTTGAACCATAGCACACCTTTCTCATCCTGGCGGAAACAATTATACTTCTCAACCTTCTGATGGAGATTCTTTTTGATAATCTGCACTCCCTTGTCACTGAGCTGGGCCATGATAATCTGGTCTTGCAAAGCTGGCTCAACAAAAATGTGAGACAAAGAACCAGAAGGAATCACTTCAATTTGCATCTTGCTCAACTCATCACACAAGGTGTTAATGCGAGAATCCATCAGAATACAGTTGCACTGCATCTTCCGGCTCAAGGCATCTGCTACCACATTAGCTTTCCCTCGGTGATAATGTACCTCCAGGTCATAATCCTTGATCAGCTCTAGCCATCTTCTCTGCCTCATGTTGAGATCAGCCTGAGTAAAAATGTACTTAAGGCTCTTATGATCAGTGAAGATGTTGCAGTGGGTTCCCATTAGATAGTGCCTCCACATTTTCAATGCATGAACCACTGCTGCTAACTCAAGGTCATGAGTGGGATAATTTTGCTCATGAGGCCTGAGTGCTCTTGAGGCATAAGCAATGACTCGGTTGTCTTGCATCAAGACACAAACTAGCCCGGTGCCAGAGGCATCACAATATACATCAAAAGGCTTGCTGCTGTCGGGTTGTGCCAATACTGGTGCTGTGGTCAGATGCTGCCTTAATGCATGGAAGGCATCTTCGCACTTCTGACTCCACACAAATTTGACCTCTTTCTTCAGCAACTCAGTAATAGGCTTCGCAATTCGAGAGAAGTCCGGAATAAATCTTCGGTAATAACCAGCTAATCCCAGAAAACTCCGAATCTGGCGAACAGTTGTTGGTGGCCTCCAATTCATCACCTCTTGCACTTTATCAGGATCAACAGCTATTCCATCCTGAGAGATAGTGTGACCCAAGAATTTGATTTCCTTTAGCCAAAAATCACACTTGGATAACTTGGCATAAAGGTGGTGCTCTCGCAGACGTTGAAGCACTACATGCAAATGCCCGACATGTTCTTCTTCGTTCTTTGAGTACACCAAAATGTCATCGATGAAAACCACCACGAACTTGTCCAATTCCGGCATGAAAACAGAATTCATCAGATACATGAAGTATGCTGGTGCATTTGTCAGCCCGAATGACATCACCAAGAATTCATATAGCCCATATCTGGTTGAGAATGCCGTCTTCGGAATATCACTTGCTCGTATTTTGATCTGATGGTAGCCAGAGCGAAGGTCTATCTTGGAAAACACCTTGGCTCTGACCAATTGGTCAAAAAGAACATCAATACGAGGCAAAGGATACTTGTTCTTGATAGTCACCGCATTAAGAGGGCGGTAATCTATACACAGCCTCAAGCTTTCATCCTTCTTCTTCACAAACAGTGCTGGACATCCCCAAGGCGAAGTGCTTGGGCGAATAAAACCCTTATCCAGCAACTCTTGCAATTGCTTCTTCAACTCTGCCAACTCAGCGGGTGGCATTCGGTAGGGCCTCTTGGAAATTGGGGCCGTTCCCGGTTGCAACTCGATGGCGAATTCAATATCCCGGTCCGGTGGCATTCCTGGCAATTCATCAGGGAAGACATCTGCATACTCACAGACCACTGGGATCTTCTTCAGGGGTAACTCCGTCATAGAGAAAGCACATGACTGAGAAGAACCCTGACTAGGCAGAATCAAAGTGAAATTCCCGCAGAAAGGAGAATTTACTTCCACGGTACGACTGGCTATATCAAGCACAACTCGGTGCAAGGTCATCCAATTTGCCCCTAGAATAATGTCCACATTTTCCAATCCCAACACAAGAAGAGTGGTTTTGACAATGTGGCTTCCCAGTTGAATAGGCACACTTTGGTTTAATTGATTAGTTGCAATTTTACCTCCAGGTGTGATTATCATGAATGACCCTTTTGATTGAGAGAATGGCAGTTTGCAATTAGCACTGAACTTTTGGCTAATGAAACTATGAGATGCACCAGAATCAAATAGAATTAAAGCAGGTTGATTATAAACTGAAAAGATACCGGTCATGATAGGAGCTCCTTCTGGTACTTCCTCCAGAGCAGTGAAGTTGAGCTTCCCTTGCCTGACTTGCACCTTCTGCTTTCTTCCCTTGTCTTGATTTGGTGCTGGCATCTGCCTCTGCTGGTTCCTGGGACAATTCTTGGCATAGTGGCCCACATTGCCACAAGTGAAGCACTTGTTCCCATTGCCCTGGCGGAACTGCTGCTGCTGCTGAGGCTGATTGTTCCTTGGGGCGAGAGCTGGGTAGCGGTTGGGTGCCGGCTGCTGCTGCTGCTGAGGTGGCCTGATCACCCATCTGCCTGCCTGCTGCTGAAAACCCCTGCTCTGATTGTGAGAAACAATCCGGAACCTCTGAGCCTGAGCAGATGGTGCTGCCATTGGTGCCTTTCTCTTCTTCTCTGCCCGGTGAGCAACAATGCAATCCTCCTGAGAGATGGCCATGTTGACCAACTCATTGAAGCTATCAGCCCGGACAGTGTTGAGCCGTTCCCGCAGCTTGGTATTGAGACCCCTGCGGAAGCGATCCCTCTTCTTTTCATCAGAATCAGCATGATACCCTGCATACTGGCATAAGTCGTTGAAGGCTTGCGCATACTGCAGTACCGTGCGGGTTCCTTGATTAAGGGCCAGAAATTCATTCAACTTCCGATCAAGAATGTCAGCTGGGATGTGGTGTCCTCTGAAGGCAGTCTTGAATTCCTCCCAAGATACCTCACGATCAGCAGGGAGCATAGCACGGAAGTGGTCCCACCAAGTCCGAGCAGGGCCGCGAAGCTGCTGTGCGGCGAAGCGAGCCTTGGCCTCATCAGGGCAGTCTCCTGTGAGGAGGGGAAACTTGGACTCGACGACGCGGAGCCACACGTCGGCGTCCAACGGATCCTCTGCCTTGGTGAACAAGGGCGGCTGCGTGCTCAGAAACTCCTGGTATGTTGCCATAGCCGGAGGTCGCTGATGCTGGCCTCCACCATGCTGCTGTTGGTGGGGCTGGCGCTGCAAGAGCTGTTGCAGAATCTCATTCTGCTGGGCCATCAGCTCCTGCACTGTGGGAGCTGGGGGAGGTGGCGGGGGAGCTTGCTCGTTCTGCCCGCGACGCTGCCTAGCTGCCATCTGAAAACAGAGATTGTCGCCATTGTTATCCCAACGCACAGCCTCGAACGACAAGATATCACCTCATATGGAAGGAAAATGCCATAATCATAATATTAGGTTCGAAATGAAGATAACATGGTGACAAAGATCCCACAGATTTCAAAAGTTTACAGGGTTACATCAATCAGGGGAAAGTACCCATAAGCCTAGTCCAAAATGTGATACTACTAAGCTCGCATAGGTTTCTATCCGCCTAAAAATGTCAAAGCGACTGCTTAACCCTGAGCGGTAGAAGCGACACTGGATACGGGTGAAGGAGGCATCGCGGAGGTAGTCCCATTAGCACCAGGGGCTGGTCCTAGCTCCTCGGGAGCCTCTTCTCCCTCGCTTCCTGCTTCATTGGCCTCCATCTCCAGGTGGTGCATGTCCAAGTGGTCATTTGCTTCCTCGAGTTCCCTCTGCACATCGTGAAGCTGGTTCTCCAAGACATCGATAGTGTTGTCTCGGATCTCCACTTGCTGCACTAGGGTGGTAATACGCTGGCTCAGCCTTTCCACTTGCAGATCCTTCTCCACCAACTCTGTGGATAGGTCGACCACAAAATCTTCCCGACTGTCGAGAGTGAGCTTGGCAGCCTGAGCGGTGTTAGCAAGAAGTGTCATAGCATCGCTCTGAAGGGCCTGAAGGCGGTACAGCGCACTCATGCACTGAACAGTGACCCTCCCAACCAAGTCAGGATACATTGCCCACACATCCTTCACATGGCTCACGCGGTTACACCACATGGGATCATCCTTCTTCTCAGCAGGGAAGAGTCCCAAGGGGTGCATCACCATCTCCAGGGGATGGTAGCCACCGAAAGTCGTCAGAGTCTTCATGGCTGCTGCCTCAACGGTGTCGTCCGTCCTGAGTCCAATCGTCTCAGAGTCAAGAGAACGCCAACCCGGCTGAAGGGGATGAGCCTCCAAAGTTAGCCAGACCCGACAACGAGGTACCCGATGCGCCTCATACAACTGCACCATGTACAAAGGGGGCGTAGGGTAACCGGCGGAGTTAAGCACTTCCCACAAGATGGAAGGAAAGCCATCGCGAGAAAGGAAGTCAGAACTGAAACGAGAGTCTCCTCCACTGGCGGGGGTGGGTGAATTCATCTGCAGAAGGGAATCAAAGATAAAGATTATGGTGGAAGGAAAAAGAAAAAGAGAGCCCGGATGGTTCTAAAGAAAAGGGGGTTAGCTCAATTTTTTAATTCCTCTTTGGGTTTTATAATGCATGCATGCTGGAAGAAACGTTGCCTCTCAAAAGAAAGATAGGGTGCCTTTTTAGGGCATCCTTAAAATATAAGTATTGGCCCACAGGGCCTAATTAATTAGCCACCTATTTCTCCCTCTATGCCTAAGGCCTTTCGTCCTAGGTCTAGCGGTCTAGTCCTGACGATCCGTAACAGTTTCTAGGCAAGTTTTAGATTTTGAAAATTGGTATTCATGGTTTATTGTCCTTCTCTGTGGTGGAATTTGCTCCGATACCAGCTATGGCAGAACCACCCGAATTATTCCAGCTTAAGTGCCTAAGTCACGCCCCAGGGGTCGTAACACACTTAAATCGGAATAACCCGTCAGTCCCTCAGATCTAGTCTGATAGAGCCACTTAACCAGGATCAAATTCCACAATCCCACTCGAAGGTGAGTCACAGAAGAAATACAATAAAATAGGAACCCTCAAATTAAGTACTGAGTTATTACATAAATCGGAGTTTTTGGAGTAGCAAATAAAGTTCACAAAATAAAGTGCAGCGGATAATCGATGTCGTCGGTAATGAGGAAATGGGCAAGGCCTAGCCCACTACTCCTCATGCTCCTCTCCTGCCGGAGCAACATCCCACTCGACCGCCCAACCCGGTGGCAGGGTGGTAGGCCAAGTCACACCATCAACCAATTCCTGCATGGTACCTGCAAAAATTGTGCCACAAGCAATGCTGAGTATACTAATACTCAGCTAGACTTAACGAGTGTGAGGAGTCTACTCCTCTACCTCTAGACTATGCAGCTGTTTGGCTGAGGGGTTTGGTTTGCCAAAAGCACTAGCTGTTTCTAAAATCAATTTTTAGCTTTTCAATTCTACCATCATTAACTTACCTAGATTTGCTCCTTCTAAGCATACATGGTAGCAATCAATTAGTTCAACCATCAAGTTATCTCATAAAGTCCACATTTCACTTCTTACTCGATGCAGTACAAGGAATCAAGCAGTCTCATTAGCTGCGAGAAGCAGACGATTCGAATCGAGTTTTAAACCTTGCAAGGTAAACCTAAACACACGACATGTCAGGGTACTCCGACCCCGCACATGACAACTGTCCCCATCGATTCCCCGTTCGCGTCCAGGCCTCACCGCCTTGGCATACAATGCTCCACTGACCCCGGCTGCCGCCGTGCAGTGACCGCACTTGTACCCACCATAGCTAGCATGGGAGACCCAGTCTCAGGTCGCATGAGGGATAAAGTCCGCGCCCGGCTTCACTCAGGTACTAGGTTTACCGGTTACCATTTTTCCCGGCATGTGCTTAGTACGTTCAAAAGCTTGACTCAGGTATCCACACATTAATCCTTAATTCATTTTTCCCGTCTCATGGACAAGGCATCCTCCCTGGATCCAAATCCATAGACCAACATAGATCCCGTTATTAAGATGAATACAATCAATTCCTGACCTCGCGCGAGTGCTCGAAAAATCACTCGACTTCTACCGAGATCCTGATTAGCAAGCAGCTACTCGACCTAGCATACTAGTATTCATCTCAAAAAGGAATCCTAAGTTCATGCAACTAGAGGTTTCAAGCAACTCCTACACTTAAGTGCACATTGCAATCCTACAAGCATTAAGTGTAGTAAAGTAGCATATAATAACATGGTTATGCATAAAACCGGGGCTTGCCTTCAATTGCTGGGGCTGCGGGGAGATCCTCAATAGCAGCCTCTGAAGCCTGCTCCTGGTCCTCTTCTTGGACAGGTCCTTGCTCGGGGATGAGCACGTACTCTCCGTCGGCAAGATTGCAAACTAATGAATGCAATGCGTAAGATATATGCATGATATGACATGAGCTTTTAGAAATCACAACTTTAAAGGTGTATGATCTTTTGAGTTAAAACAAGTTAACTTTACTTATGTAAAACCCTTAGTGGTATACTTGGTAAATTGGGTTATACTTAGCTAAGGTAAGGGGTAGGTTTATTTTTTTGGGGTTCCACTGAATTCCTTTTAAGTCTTAGGGATAAATGGTAAGTTCTCAAGTTAGACTTATTGGGGTGGGGTTTATTTCTTCTTTCCTTTTTCTTTTATTCTTTTAATGTTTTGGAGTAGGTTTGAACTACAAGTTGCTTTTATAAAATTCCAAAAATTCTGCAAAAATTACAGTGGCTTGTTACTGGTGTGTGTTGCTCTGTCTAAAAATTTGGGGATCAGAAGGTGAATAGTTTTCTCTGGACAAAATTATCAAACTCTAGGGCAGAAGGGGTGCTTTGAACTACAACTACTATTTAACTGTGGGTAATTCTCTAAAACTTATTTTTGCTGGCTTTTAGGTGTTACAACATGACTTGATACAAATTTCTAGCCATTACTACCTTTTAATTATTTTTCTATGGTTTTCTCAAGTTTCTAGCCAAATGGGTGCTTTCTACTACCACTATATTTGAAAAATATCAAACAACAGAGTTCCCATTTTTTATAGTTAGTATTTTGTGCAAGAGCAATCATTCTGAAGTTTGGTCTCTTTTTGCTTAAGGGAAGGGGTGGTTTGCATTATTTGAATTAAGTGGTCTTTCTCTTAAATCATTAGCAAAAGGTATGGGTTTACTTCTTTTTCATGGGTTTGCATTTTTCTCTGGTAGTTTACCTCATCATGGGCTTAGCAAATTTTTGGTTGCCCATTATCACATTAAAAGGGGTTATTCAAGTATTATTTGAAAAATGCCTTATCATCACTTTACATTTATTTTCCTTACTTAAAAAGTTGGGCTGAGGTGCTCTGTATTTTTGTAGTGGGGCTCTGGTGGTTATAAGTCCACTAGATTTTTATTAATCATTTTGGTTATAGTTTTGTAACTCTAATAATTGATTTTCAGTCCATATAAGGCTAAACAAATCATTTTAATTTAAAACTGGTCCAAATTAATGGTCTCTGTATTTTTCCTGGGTTCTCTTTTACATAAGCAAACTAGGAAAAATGATCTTAATCACTGTTCATTAATTTTAAACTTTAAAATTTTGAACAGAAAGCATGGAGTTTACTATTTTTAAATGATAGATCATAATATTCAAGAGCTAGCAAAATTGGTTTGACAACTTTTTATTAAGATTTCATCAAGTTATGGGTTTTCTAAGTTCTCTGGTCTTTTAAAAAGATTAACAGAATAGATTAAATGGAAATCCACTTTGCACTGGGGTCCCTGGCGGTTTTCTAAGTTTTCTTCGCGAATCAGTCCTTAGGTTACTATTCACATGAGTCACTGACGTTGCAGAAAACCCCTCGGGTTCTACAAATCCTAACCCGAGGTCCTTCTTCTACCTTAAACAGTAGCCGCGGCGGAGAAAAGGGCGGAGGGGCTTACCGGCGGCGAGATTGCTCCGGTGAAGTGGTCGAGGACGAAGGGGAGGTCTCGGGGATCACAACGGTGTGCGGAACGCCGTCGGAGATGGCCGGAGTCGGTCGGTCCACGCGCGCAGGCGGGGATGCTCGTCGGCGGCGAGGAGACCGGCCTGGTCACGGCGAGATAGTTCAATCAAATAGGTTAGGGAGGTCCACGGGATGCCAGAGAAGATATGAGCGAAAGGAATTGGGCGGAGACTCACTGGATAGCTCGGTCCACGCGCGGCGGCGGAAGACCGAAGTCCGGTGAGGTCGATCTCGAGCCTCCGGTGAAATCCGGCCGGGTCCGAGGGCTTGGCGAGCTTCACGGGCTACTGGCGGAGCTAGCCGAAGCACTGGCTGGGCTTGAGGGTGGCTGGAGTTGGCTGGCCACGGCGGCCGAAGCTCTGGCGGCAATGGCGGGCGGAATTAAGCTCGCCGGAGCTAAGGAAAGGTGGCTGGCCGGTGAGGGTGAGTGCAGGGCGAAGAGAGGTGCGCCCGGGGAGGCTTTATAGGCGCGGGCGGGCACGGCTGAGGGCGTGGGCGCGCGGCGGACTTGACCGGACGCCGGGGTGAGCGAGCGCGCGGGTTGGGCGAGCTCTGGCGTGCCGACCAGGGTCGAACACGTGTGCCCGTGCATTCTGCCCAAGTTCTGGCGCGTGTGGTCGCTCATCCGAGCCTGCTCTCGCCTTGGTCAGTGCACAAAACCTCTTCTCCCTACAAGCTACCATTCTTGTGTGGGGGTCATAAGATTTTGCCTACTGGTTGCAGAGATATGGAGCCAGGAAATCTGGTCTGTCTCCCTGCCCAAACCCGAGGCAAATCCAAGGTTTTGTCGTGTCTAGGGCTCGCGTCCCAATGCCATCTTCTGGCACACGACAGAGGGGTTAGTTAGACACAATTTTGTCAATGGGGCCATTAGGATTCGAGTTAGGGATCAAGGTGAACATCCCTGATCTTTGGCTCAAGGTCTGAATTTCAGAATTCTGAAATTCAGAAATCCCAATGAGTCCCCACATGAGAAGCTTGATTTGGGGTTTTATTTGAGTTATTTTGGCTAAGCTTTCTCAACATTTCTTGTTGCCCATTAAATATTCTTTAATTTTCATAATTGGCTCAAGTCATAATTTTAAACTTTTCATTCCCTTTTTCTTATTTTCTTGAATTTTGCTCATGGGGCTCACTTAGGGTTCTTAATTAGGGTTGCACATTCTTATCTTTTCAAAGACTCAATTGTTTTGATCATGTTACTTTTAAGTATATACTTGGTGAGTTATTTATTTCTTAAGTTATTTTGAAGCTCATGCTTGCTTTGGCTCACATAAAATAATGGTTCTTGGTTTGGCATTTGAGAAAAACCCTGAGTGACACTGGGGTGTCACATTCTGTGTCTAAGTTTTTTGAGCCTGATGATTCTGGGAGTTCGGTGGTGTGGACGGAAGAGTCTTCGGATGAGGATTTGGATTATTTTGCGGCACTGGATGTGGCTGCGGCGGAGGCTTCTCCGCGTGTGATGGGTGCTGAGGTTCCCGGTCCGAGTGCTGGGCGTAGGCGGCGAAGGGCGGTGACGAAGCGTAGAGTGAGTGAGGTGGAGGGTGGTCGTCTTCGTGTGGACAGGGCTGGCAAGCGGGAATTGTTGTCCTCGCCAGCTAGGGCGAGTGTAGGTGAGGGGGAGTTGCGAAGTCTTTTTGAGGGTGAGGAGCTGAGGATAATGCTGTTTAACTATAGGGAGATGGGTATCATCCTGAAGGTTGAACCAATGTAAGGTGTGATGCCATCGCTGTACGTATGTAATTATAATTTGTATGATAGGCTATGTGCCTTTGCTGATCCGGTCGTGTCCGTAGGGGAATTGTGCACTAGGTCTAGCGCGTTTATTATGTCGATCCGGCTGCACCTGTAGTCGGTCTTTGCACGGGTAGTCTTTTTGAGAGACTTCGATTTTGCGCGCTTGTTGTGCTAGTCCGGCTGCACCCTTAGGCGACTTTTGCACGGATAGTCTTTGGAGGAAGACTTTGGTTTCGCACACTTGTTGTGCTAGTCCGGCTGCACCCTTAGGCGACTTTTGCACAGATAGTCTTTTGAGGAAGACTTCGATTTTTCGCACTTGTTGTGCTAGTCCGGCTGCACCCTTAGGCGACTTTTGCACGGAAAGTCTTTTGAGGAAGACTGGTTTTGCGCACGTGTTGTGCTGGTCCGGCTGCACCCTTAGGCGACTTTTGCGCGGAGTGTCGCACGCGAGGGTAGCCAGCGCTGCCCCTAGCGGTGACTTTGTATTTGTCGAATGCCGAAGACCGTCGATGCGGTCTTTTTTCGACGTAATTTTTGCGGGGGATTTTTCGCGTGTATATTACATGGCTCCGCCTCGTTAAAAACCTCACCCCCCGGGAGGAAAAGAGTGCGGGCCGGAATAAAAGCTGTCTTGCAAATTACAAGGGCGAGCTGGCCCTGAGGAGTCAAACAAAAAACTTGCGAAGATTGTCAATGTTCCAAGAATGCTCTAAGTCTTCGCCGGATGGTGTTGTGAGCCTGTACGCGCTGGGGGACGCCTTCGTCTTGACGATGAAAGGGCCCTCCCACTTTGGCTCTAGCTTGCCCCGGGACTCTATCCGAGCTGTCCGGACGAGGACGAGGTCTCCTTCGCTGAATTCCCTCGGGATGACTGTGTGGTCGCGCCATGCTTTTGTTTGAGCTTGGTATTTGTTTAGAGCCTGTAGGGCGAAGACGCGGTCTCCGTCGATGAGGTCCTTCGAAGTAGGCTCGTCTACATCGGGGACGGCTGACGTGACTATCTGTGGTGACCCATGTTTTATTTCTTGCGGAGTCATGGCCTCCGATCCATATAGAAGGCGGAAAGGGGTGAACCCAGTCGCCCTGCACTCAGTCGTGTTCAGTGCCCAGACCGCTTCAGGTAACAGGTCTGCCCACTTGCCTTTTTTGTCGTCGAGGAGCATTTTCTTGACAGTTGTGAAAATTTTACCATTGGCGCATTCCACAACTCCGTTGGATTGCGGGTGGTACACTGAGGCGAAGGCAAGCTTGGTGCCGATGGAGAAGCAGAAATCCTTGAAGTCTTGGCTGTCAAATTGCTTGCCATTGTCAACTGTGAGTTCGGACGGGACTCCGAAGCGGCAAACAATGTTTTGCCAGAAGAATTTCTGGGCAGTCTTCGATGTTATCGTGGATACAACCCTCACCTCGATCCATTTGGTAAAATACTCGACGGCGACGAAGGTGAACTTGAGGTTCCCCTGGGCCGTGGGTAGGGGCCCGACAATGTCTAGGCCCCAGCGCTGAAGAGGCCACGTGTGGGCGATTAGCTTTGTGAATTGCGAAGGGCTTCCCGAGCGTGGAGAAAATTTCTGGTAGGCTTCGCAGGACCTTGTGACCCGATTTGCAGCGCAGATCATGGCGGGTCAGTAGAAACCTTGACGGATCACCTTTGCGGCTAGGGCCCTAGGCCCTGCGTGAGAGCCGCAAGTCTCGCTGTGGACTTCGCGCAGAATTTGGACGCCTTCGGTCTCGGTGACACATTTAAGCATGGGTTGACTGACCCCCTTCTTGTAATGCTGGCCTTCGATTAGTGCGAAGTCCCAGCTTCGATGTTTGAGGCGCTTGGCCTCATTGATATCGGTTGGATGATAGTACCCCTGCAGGAACAAGGTTATTGGTGCCCGCCAGTCTTCGGTCATGATGAGATTGACTATGCGGTGGCCCTCGCTGTCATTGGTTATTTGGAGCCCCTCTGGGCTGCGGACGGCTGGCGTGCCAATGACAAGGTAGAATACGTCGAAGGGCAGGGCCTCGCCTCTGGCGGCTGCCTTGGCCAATGCGTCGGCCTCCTCATTCTTGGATCGGTCCACATGCTGCAAGGTAAAACCTTTGAATTGTCTTTCGAGACTGCGGATAGCCGCGAGGTACTGCATAAGTGCGAGTTCCTTCGCTGTGTAGTCTTTCTCGACTTGGCCGGCGACTACCTTGGAGTCTGTTCTGATGATGCAGGTGGTGACACCAAGTGCCCTTAGCTTGCGAAGGCCGAGGATGACAACTTCGTATTCTGCTATATTGTTAGTGCATCTGTCAGACTCCAAAGCAAAGCTGAGGCATGCTGCGTATCTGTGCTTGACCCCTGTGGGTGAAGTAATGACTGCAGCGGCGCCTGCCCCCGCATGGCACCATGCGCCGTCGCAATGGATTGTCCACACCTTCTCTGCGGATGGGTCCGGCTGTGTTATTGGCCCAGTCCAGTCGACGATGAAGTCTGCCAGGACTTGTGACTTGATGGCTGTCCTGGGCTCGAATGTGATGTGGTAGCCGGAGAGTTCGGCTGCCCATTTGGCGATCCAGACTGATGCCTCCGGGTTTCTAAACAATTCACCGAGTCCCCTATCTGAGGTGACCCGGACCTTGAATGCTTCAAAATAGTGGCGCAATTTGCGCGAGGCCATAACAACTGCATAGGCGATTTTTCTAGTTCCGTCATATTGCATTTTGATGTCGTGAGTACTTCGGAAACGTAATAAACTGGACATTGCCTGATCGTGCCCCCTCTATTCTGCTCTTGAACCAGTGTTGCGCTGACCGCATGTGGCGAAGCCGCGACGTAGAGCAACAGGGGTAGCGAGGGGTCGGGGCTTGTAAGAATCGCCAATTCTGACAGGTACTGCTTCAATGAAGCGAAGGACACCGCCTGCTCTGGTCCCCATGCGAAGTCTTTTGCGCCATGGAGTGTTTTGAGGAAAGGGAGGCTTCGCTCTGCGAATTTGGAGATGAATCTGTTGAGGGCGGTCAATCTGCCTGTCAGTCGTTGGACGTCTCTGGCTGACTACGGGGGCGTCATGTTGATGATGGCCTGGATTTTGGTTGGATTGGCTTCAATCCCGCGGTGCGACATCAGGTAGCCCAATATTTTCCCCTGGCGAACGCCGAAGACGCACTTTTCGGGGTTTTGGCGAAGTTGTGCGTCCCGCATGTTCGCAAACGTTTCGGCGAGGTCAGCCAGATGGTCTTCCTTGCTTCTGCTGGCGACGACAATGTCGTCCACATACATAAATATGTTTCTACTGACTTGGCCCTCGAGCACCGTTTTGGTGAGCCGAGAGAAAGTGGACCCGGCGTTCTTAAGTCCCTCCGGCATTCTGATGAAGCAATACGTGCCGAAGGGTGTTATGAAACTGGTGCTTGCCTTGTCTTCCTCCTTCATATATATTTGATGGTAGCCGGAGAAGCAATCAAGGAGTGACATGACTTCGCACCCGGCCGCACTATCGACGATTTTGTCGATCCGAGGCAGCGGGAAGTTGTCCTTGGGGCAGGCCTTGTTAAGACTGGCGAAATCGATGCACATCCGCCATTTGCCGCTCTTCTTCTGCACCATCACTACGTTGGTGAGCCATGTAGGGTAGGCGATTGGCTCGATAAATTTGGCCTCAAGCAGGCGATGTACCTTGGCCTTGGTGGCTTCTGTCTTCTCATCAGACATCTTACGCAGCCGCTGTTTCTTCGGCCTCACCGAAGGGTCGATTCCCAAGCTGTGCTCGATGATGGAGCGACTGACTCCGACCAGGTCGAGGGCGGACCAGGCGAAGACATCTTTATTCTTGGACAGACAGCAGAGGAGTCTCTCCTCGTCCTGCGAAGTGAGGTCTTCGCTGATGGTGACCGTCTGCTTAGGCGTTGCCTAGTCGAGGGTGAGAGCACCTAGAGGGGGGGGGGTGAATAGGTGATCCTATAAAACTTAAAACTTAAGCCACAAAACTTGGTTAAGTGTTAGCACAATAATCACCAAGTTGCTAGAAAGGAGTCTCAACAAAACACAACCACAAAGATATCAATTACAGAGATGGCACAGTGGTTTATCCCGTGGTTCGGCCAAGACCAACGCTTTCCTACTCCACGTTGTGGCGTCCCAACGGACGAGGGTTGCAATCAACCCCTCTCAAGCGGTCCAAAGACCCACTTGAATACCACGGTGTTTTGCTTTGCTTTTCTTAATCCCGTTTGCGAGGAATCTCCACAACTTGGAGTCTCTCGCCCTTACAAAGATGTTCACAAAGAAGCACGGAGCAAGGGAGGGATTAGCAACTCACACAAGACACAAAGATCACAACAAATACGCACACACAAGACCCAGACTTGAGCTCAAGAGACTAGCACACTAGAACGGAGCTCAAATCGCTAGAATGGCGAACAAGTGCGCAAGAATGATGTGTGAGTGATCAATAGTGCTCAAAGGATGCTTAGTGTTTCTTCTCCATGCGCCTAGGGGTCCCTTTTATAGCCCCAAGGCAGCTAGGAGCCGTTGAGAGCAATCTGGGAAGGCAATTCTTGCCTTCTGTCGTCTGGCGCACCGGACAGTCCGGTGCACACCGGACACTGTCCGGTGCCCGATTTCTTTCCTTAACTGGCGCAGCCGACCGTTGGCAGCCAGAGAGCCGTTGGCGCACCGGACATGTCCGGTGCACACCGGACAGTCCGGTGCCCCCTTCTAGCTGTTGGCTCGACCACGTGTCCCGCGCAGATCGCGCGGCCGACCGTTGGCCCGGCCGACCGTTGGCTCACCGGACAGTCCGGTGCACACCGGACAGTCCGGTGAATTATAGCCGTATGTCGCCGGTAAATTCCCGAGAGCGGCCACTTCGCTCGAACCAACCTGGCGCACCGGACACTGTCCGGTGCACACCGGACAGTCCGGTGCTCCCAGACTCAGCAGAGTCTTGGCTGCTCGAGCCAAGACAATTCCAATTCGATTTTTCCTGTTTCCAGCACTTAGACACAATACATTAGTCTCTAAAACAATGTACTAAGTCCGAGAAACATACCTTTATCCTTGATTTGTACTTTGCCCACCATTTTTCACTTAGGCATTTGTGTTGGACACTAAATCACCAAAATACTTAGAAATGGCCCAAAGGCACATTTCCCTTTCAATCTCCCCCTTTTTGGTGATTTATGCCAACACAATATAAAGCAAGTAGAACAAATACAAAATCAATTCAAATAAGAACTCAAACTGTTTTGATTCAAATTTGACATATATGGATCACTCTTTGCCACCACTTGGTTTGTTTATGCAAATCAACCAAAAATTTCTATCTCTAAGTCAAACACACATGTTAAGACATAAAGAGAGTCATTCCAAGAGAAATTGATTCAAGATTTCAAAAACTCCCCTTTTTCCCATAATCAACACTTCTCCCCACAAGAAGCTACTCCCCTTTTTCCCATAATCAACACTTCTCCCCACAAGAAGCCAACTTTTGACAAGAGAGACAATAAAAGAGTTTTGACAAACAAAAGCTCTATTCTACTATTTTCAAAATCTCTCATGTGGTAGCTGATCCATTTATCGCTTTGGCCTTTATTTTCTCCCCCTTTGGCATCAAGCACCAAAACGGGATCAATCTTGGCCCTAGAACCCCATTGCCTCACCTAAATCTTCAATAAGAATACAAAGGCAATAAGAGTACATGAGATGAACTTGGAATAAGTTACCCTCTCATCGGAGTGCAGTGGAAGTCTTTCATGGTCCAAGTCCACCTTTTCCCTTTCAATCCTTCTTTGAGACTAAATCAAGCAAACTCAAGCACATGGTTAGTCTCAAAGGGTCAAGTTGTAACACATCTCCCCCTAAACATGTGCATCACTTTACAACGGACTTGTGAGGTCCAGGGAGTGTTTGTACAACTTGAGCACCATTACTAAGCAACAAAATGCATACGGAACATGATCAAAGGCATAAACACATGTATGCTATAAATCAATCCAAGTTCCGCGAATCTAAGACATTTAGCTCACTACGCAACCTGCAAAAGGTCTTCTCATCTAGAGGCTTGGTAAAGATATCGGCTAGCTAGTTCTCGGTGCTAACATGAAACACTTCGATATCTCCCTTTTGCTGGTGGTCTCTCAAAAAGTGATGCCGGATGTCTATGTGCTTTGTGCGGCTGTGCTCAACATGATTTTCCGCCATGCGGATAGCACTCTCATTATCACATAGGAGTGGGACTTTGCTCAGATTGTAGCCAAAGTCCCTGAGGGTTTGCCTCATCCAAAGTAGTTGCGCGCAACACTGTCCTGCGGCAACGTACTCGGCCTCAGCGGTGGAAAGGGCAACGGAAGTTTGTTTCTTAGAGTTCCATGACACCAGGGACCTACCTAAGAATTGGCACGTCCCCAATGTACTCTTCCTATCGACCTTACATCCAGCATAGTCAGAATCTGAATATCCAATCAGGTCAAAGGTAGACCCCTTTGGATACCAGAGCCCGAAGCAAGGCGTAGCAACTAAATATCTAAGGATTCGCTTCACTGCCACTAAGTGACACTCCTTAGGATTAGATTGAAATCTAGCACACATGCATACGCTAAGCATAATATCCGGTCTACTAGCACATAAGTAAAGTAACGACCCTATCATTGACCGGTATGCCTTTTGATCAACGAACTTACCTCCTTTGTTGAGGTCGGTGTGTCCGTCGGTCCTCATCGGAGTCTTTGCGGGCTTGGCGTCCTTCATCCCAAACCGCTTTAGCAAGTCTTGCGTGTACTTCGTTTGGGAGATGAAGGTGCCATCCTTGAGTTGCTTCACTTGGAACCCAAGGAAGTAGTTCAACTCGCCCATCATTGACATCTCGAATTTCTGTGTCATCACCCTGCTAAACTCTTCACAAGACTTTTTATTAGTAGAACCAAATATTATGTCATCGACATAAATTTGGCACACAAAAAGATCACCGTCACAAGTCTTAGTGAAAAGAGTTGGATCGGCTTTCCCAACCTTGAAAGCATTAGCAATTAAGAAATCTCTAAGGCATTCATACCATGCTCTTGGGGCTTGCTTAAGTCCATAGAGCGCCTTAGAGAGCTTAAACACGTGATCGGGGTACCGTTCATCCTCGAAGCCAGGGGGTTGCTCCACGTACACTTCCTCCTTGATTGGCCCATTGAGGAAGGCGCTCTTCACATCCATTTGGAACAACCTGAAAGAATGGTGAGCGGCATATGCTAGCAAAATACGAATGGACTCTAGCCTAGCCACAGGAGCAAAAGTCTCCTCAAAGTCCAAACCTGCGACTTGGGCATAACCTTTTTCCACAAGTCGAGCCTTGTTCCTCGTCACCACTCCGTGCTCGTCTTGTTTGTTGCGGAACACCCACTTGGTTCCCACAACATTTTGCTTAGGACGAGGCACCAGTGTCCAAACTTCATTCCTCTTGAAGTTGTTGAGCTCCTCTTGCATGGCCAACACCCAGTCCGGATCTAGCAAGGCCTCCTCTACCCTGAAAGGCTCAATAGAAGAGACAAAGGAGTAATGCTCACAAAAATTAACTAATCGAGACCCAGTAGTTACTCCCTTGCTCATGTCACCCAAAATCTGATCGACGGGATGATCCCTTTGAATCATCGCTCGGACTTGAGTTGGAGGTGCCGGTTGTGCTTCTTCCTCCATTACTTGATCATCTTGTGCTCCCCCTTGATCATACGCCTCCTTTTGATGAACCTGTTCATCTTCTTGAGTTGGGGGATGCACCATTGTTGAGGAAGAAGGTTGATCTTGCTCCTTTTGTTCCTGTGGTCGTACATCACCAATCGCCATGGTTCGTATAGCGGCCGTCGGAATATCTTCTTCATCTACATCATCAAGATCAACAACTTGCTCTCTTGGAGAGCCATTAGTCTCATCAAATACAACGTCGCTAGAGACTTCAACCAAACCCGATGATTTGTTGAAGACTCTATACGCCTTTGTATTTGAATCATAACCTAACAAAAACCCTTCTACAGCTTTGGGAGCAAACTTAGAATTTCTACCCTTCTTCACTAGAATGTAGCATTTACTCCCAAATACACGAAAGTACGATACATTGGGTTTGTTACCGGTTAGTAGCTCATACGACGTCTTCTTGAGGAGGCGATGAAGGTAGACCCGGTTGATGGCGTGGCAAGCCGTGTTCACGGCTTCCGACCAAAAACACTCGGGGGTCTTGAATTCTCCAAGCATCGTCCTCGCCATATCAATAAGCGTCCTGTTCTTCCTCTCTACCACACCATTTTGTTGTGGTGTGTAGGGAGCGGAGAACTCATGCTTGATCCCTTCCTCCTCAAGGTACTCCTCCACTTGTAGGTTCTTGAACTCGGACCCATTGTCGCTCCTTATCTTTTTCACCTTGAGCTCAAACTCATTTTGAGCTCTCCTTAGGAAGCGCTTGAGGGTCCCTTGGGTTTCAGACTTATCCTGCAAAAAGAACACCCAAGTGAAGCGGGAAAAGTCATCAACAATAACTAGACCATACTTACTTCCTCCTATGCTTAGATAGGCGACAGGTCCGAAGAGGTCCATATGTAGCAGCTCCAGGGGTCTTGATGTGGTCATCACATTCTTGCTGTGATGCGCTCCTCCCACTTGTTTACCTGCTTGACAAGCTGCACAAGGTCTATCTTTTTCGAATTGCACGTTAGTCAAACCTATCACGTGTTCCCCCTTTAGAAGCTTGTGAAGGTTCTTCATCCCTACATGTGCTAAGCGGCGATGCCACAGCCAGCCCATGCTAGTCTTAGCTATTAAGCATGCATCTAGACCGGCCTCCTCTTTTGCAAAATCAACTAAATAAAGTTTGCCGTCTAATACACCCTTAAAAGCTAATGAATCATCACTTCTTCTAAAGACAGACACATCTACATTTGTAAATAGACAATTATATCCCATATTGCATAATGGACTAACAGATAACAAATTATATACAAGAGACTCAACTAAAAACACATTAGATATAGAGTGCTCATTTGATATTGCAATTTTGCCTAAACCTTTCACCTTGCCTTGATTCCCATCACCGAATATAATTGAATCTTGGGAATCCTTGTTCTTGACGTAGGAGGTAAACATCTTCTTCTCCCCCGTCATGTGGTTTGTGCATCCGCTGTCGATAATCCAGCTTGAACCCCCGGATGCATAAACCTGCAAGACAAATTTAGGCTTGGGACTTAGGTACCCAACTCTTGTTGGGTCCTACAAGGTTAGTCACAATTGTCTTAGGGACCCAAATGCAAGTTTTATCACCCTTGCATTTTGCCCCTAATTTCCTAGCAACTATTTTCCTATCCTTTCTACAAATAGCAAAGGAAGCATTTAAAGCATGATAAATTGCAGAGGGTTCATTCATAACTCTCCTAGGAACATGAACAATATTCTTTCTAGGCACATGATGAACATTTTTCCTAGGCATATCTTTACCATGCACATAAGAAGAACTAGAAGCAAACATAGCATAAGAATCATAGGCATGTGCATTAAAAGCATTGCAACTCCTATGAGACTGTCTTCTATTATTGTACATAAAAGCATGGTTCTTTTTCGTACTACTTGCCATAGGGGCCTTCCCTTTCTCCTTGGCGGAGATGGGAGCCTTATGGCTTGTTAAGTTCTTGACTTCTCTCTTGAAGCCAAGTCCATCCTTAATTGAGGGGTGTCTACCAACCGTGTAGGCATCCCTAGCAAATTTTAATTTATCAAAATTACTCTTGCTAGTCTTAAGTTGGGCATTAAGACTAGCCACCTCATCACCTAATTTAGAAATTGAGACTAGATGTTTGCTACAAGCATTAATATCAAAGTCTTTACACCTATTGCAAGTTTCAACAATTTCTACACAAGATGTTGATTTACTAGCTATTTCTAACTTAGCATTCAAATCATCATTAATGCTCCTTAAGCTAGAAATTGTTTCATGGCAAGAAGATAATTCACAAGAAAGCATTTCATTTCTTTTAACTTCTAAAGCATGAGATTTTTGTGCTTCTACAAATTTGTCATGTTCTTCATACAACAAATCCTCTTGCTTTTCTAAAAGCCTATTCTTATCATTCAAGGCATCAATCAATTCATTAATTTTATCTACCTTAGTTCTATCTAGGCCCTTAAATAAACATGACTAATCTATTTCATCCTCATCACTAGATTCGTCCTCACTTGAAGAAGCATAAGTAGAGTTTCGAGTACATACCTTCTTCTCCCTTGCCATAAGGCATGTGTGACGCTCGTTGGGGAAGAGGGATGACTTGTTGAAGGCGGTGGCGGCGAGTCCTTCGTTGTCGGAGTCGGAAGAGGAGCAATCCGAATCCCACTCCTTGCCTAGATGCGCCTCACCCTTTGCCTTCTTATAGTTCTTCTTCTTCTCCCTCTTGTTCCCTTGATCCTGATCACTATCATTGTCAGGGCAGTTAGCAATAAAATGACCAAGCTTACCACATTTGAAGCATGAGCGCTTCCCCTTTGTCTTGGTCTTGCTTGGCTGCCCCTTGCGACCTTTTAGCGCCGTCTTGAATCTCTTGATGATAAGAGCCATCTCTTCATCATTAAGTCCGGCAGCCTCAATTTGTGCCACCTTGCTAGGTAGCGTCTCCTTGCTTCTTGTTGCCTTGAGAGCAAGAGGTTGAGGCTCATTGATTGGACCATTCAATGCATCGTCCACGTATCTTGCTTCCTTGATCATCATTCGCCCGCTTACGAACTTTCCAAGTATCTCCTCGGGCGTCATCTTGGTGTACCTAGGATTCTCACGAATATTGTTTACAAGATGAGGATCAAGGACAGTAAAAGACCTTAGCATTAGGCGGACGACGTCGTGGTCCGTCCATCGCGTGCTTCCATAGCTTCTTATCTTGTTGACAAGGGTCTTGAGCCGGTTGTACGTTTGGGTTGGCTCTTCTCCCCTTATCATAGCGAACCTCCCGAGTTCGCCTTCCACCAACTCCATCTTGGTGAGCATTGTGACGTCATTCCCCTCATGAGAGATCTTGAGGGTGTCCCAGATTTGCTTGGCGTTATCCAAGCCGCTCACTTTGTGGTATTCATCCCTGCACAATGAAGCTAGAAGAACAGTAGTAGCTTGTGCATTTTTATGAATTTGCTCATTAATGAACATGGGACTATCCGTACTATCAAAGTGCATTCCACTCTCTACAATCTCCCATATACTAGGATGGAGAGAGAACAAGTGACTACACATTTTGTGACTCCAAAATCCGTAGTCCTCCCCATCAAAATGAGGAGGTTTACCAAGTGGAATAGACAATAAATGAGCGTTTGTACTTTGAGGAATACGAGAGTAATCAAAAGAAAAGTTTGAATTGACCGTTTTCTTTTTCTCGTAGTCGTCGTCGTCCTTTTGGGAAGAGGAAGATTCGTCGCTGTCGTAGTAGACGATCTCCTTGATGCGCCTTGTCTTCTTCTTCTTCCCGTCTTTACGCTTGTGGCCCGAGCCCGAGTCGGTAGGCTTGTCATCCTTCGGCTCGTTGAAGATATACTCCTTCTCGTTGTTGTTGACCACCATCCCCTTTCCCTTAGGATCCATCTCTTCGGGCGATTAGTCCCTTCTTGAAGAGAACGGCTCTGATACCAATTGAGAGCACCTAGAGGGGGGGGTGAATAGGTGATCCTATAAAACTTAAAACTTAAGCCACAAAACTTGGTTAAGTGTTAGCACAATAATCACCAAGTGGCTAGAAAGGAGTCTCAACAAAACACAACCACAAAGATATCAATTACAGAGATGGCAAAGTGGTTTATCCCGTGGTTCGGCCAAGACCAACGCTTGCCTACTCCACGTTGTGGCGTCCCAACGGACGAGGGTTGCAATCAACCCCTCTCAAGCGGTCCAAAGACCCACTTGAATACCACAGTGTTTTTCTTTGCTTTTCTTAATCCCGTTTGCGAGGAATCTCCACAACTTGGAGTCTCTCGCCCTTACAAAGATGTTCACAAAGAAGCACGGAGCAAGGGAGGGATTAGCAACTCACACAAGACACAAAGATCACAGCAAATACACACACACAAGACCCAGACTTGAGCTCAAGAGACTAGCACACTAAAACGGAGCTTAAATCGCTAGAATGGCGAACAAGTGCGCAAGAATGATGTGTGAGTGATCAATAGTGCTCAAAGGATGCTTAGTGTTTCTTCTCCATGCGCCTAGGGGTCCCTTTTATAGCCCCAAGGCAGCTAGGAGCCGTTGAGAGCAATCTGGAAAGGCAATTCTTGCCTTCTGTCGTCTGGCGCACCGGACACTGTCCGGTGCCCGATTTCTTTCCTTAACTGGCGCAGCCGACCGTTGGCAGCCAGAGAGCCGTTGGCGCACCGGACATGTCCGGTGGCGCACCGGACATGTCCGGTGCACACCGGACAGTCCGGTGCCCCTTCTAGCCGTTGGCTCGGCCACGTGTCCCGCGCAGATCGCGCGGCCGACCGTTGGCTCACCGGACAGTCCGGTGCACACCGGACAGTCCGGTGAATTATAGCCGTATGTCGCCGGTAAATTCCCGAGAGTGGCCACTTCGCTCGAACCAGCCTGGCGCACCGGACACTGTCCGGTGCTCCCAGACTCAGCAGAGTCTTGGCTGCTCGAGCCAAGACAATTCCAATTCGATTTTTCCTGTTTCCAGCACTTAGACACAATACATTAGTCTCTAAAACAATGTACTAAGTCCGAGAAACATACCTTTATCCTTGATTTGTACTTTGCCCACCATTTTTCACTTAGGCACTTGTGTTGGACACTAAATCACCAAAATACTTAGAAATGGCCCAAAGGCACATTTCCCTTTCAGAGGGGAACAGTCTTGGTCCCGTCGTTGCTCTGCAGCTGTGCTTTGTCATGTTCTTTGGCGGTTGGGCTGGCAGACTCGGGGACCTCGCGCTGGGCCGTGAGGCAGCGTACGTTCCTTTGTCCGGGAACGAAGTCTCTTTCTATGTTACACGCAGCCTGCTAGTTGCCATAGACTGTGATGGCGCCTAGCGGACCTGGGATCTTCATGCATAGGTAAAGTCCGTGAATGGCTGCCTCAAACTTGTTGATGGAGCCCCGGCCCATTATGGCGTTGTACGGGTACACCATGTCGACGATGTCGAACGTGACTTGCTCACTTCGTGCATTTGGTGCTACACTCAAGGAGAGAGGTAACTCTATTTTGCCGACATGAAAGGTGCCCTTGCCGTCGAAGCCATACAGTGGGTTGTCCGAAGGCTTGAGCAGGCTGTGGCTTATGCCTATGCGGTCGAAGGCATGGAGGAAAATGATATCCGCCTGGCTGCCATTGTCGACTAAGACTTTGTGCAGGTCCCAGCCTGCCACGCTGCAGTTGATAACCATGGCGTCGATGTGGGGTGCGCTACGCAAATCGACGTCTCGGGCGTCGAAGGTCAATGGCACATGGGACCACTTCGTCTGCACGACTGGACCAGTGATGGCGACGTGGTTGATGCTGCGGTAATGGTCCCTCTTCTGTCGCTTCGTGTCGAAGTCGACGCTGGACCCCCCAGTGATCATGTGAATGACTCCGCGATACGGCTGATCAGCGAAGTCTTCTTGCTTTGGGGCTTGGGGGTGATTGGGGTGGTGGATGTTTTGCTATTGCGGGTGTGGAGGTGGGGGTGGGGGAGGTACGATTTGTACCTCCTGGTGGTGTTGGTATGCGTGGTGCGGTGGATGCGGAGCGGGGCCGTGGATGTATGGCTGAGGGGGTTGTTGATATGTGTGCGCGACAACTCTAGGGTTGTCGGCTGGTTGCGCCCGTGCCATCCTGTCTCTGGTGGCCTTCGTCTCTGGGCAATCTCTTGTAGGGTGCACGCAGTCTTCGCCGTGGAACAAGTAGTAAAATCTGCGCGGCTGCTGCGCACGTCCCCGGCCCCGACCACGAGTTCCGTTTCCGCGGCCCTGGGGGGATACTCCTGACGGCGAGGGGCCTCACCAGCAGGGTGCTGGTTGGCGATGTTATGTACCTGCTGCTGATTGCGGTCGTCCTGACCGGAGTCTGCCTGCGAGGGCCTCGTCCACGTACGGCTGGACTGCGGAGGGTCTTTAGGTTTCCTCTAAGACTCAACTTTGCGCTGGTGGAGCTCTTCGGATCTGGCGTATTTTTCAAATAGCTGATACAACTCCTGGAGGTTCCTGGGCGGATCTCTGATGCAGTGGCTGTAAAGGACGCTGGCCCGAAGGCCACTGATGGCGTAGTGGATGGCGATTTGGTCATCAACCGAAGGCAGTTGTGACTTGAGGGTCAGAAACTTGCGGTAGTACTCTCGCAGAGTCTCTCTTTCCAGCTGCTTGCAGAGTGAAAGTTCAGCCAAGGCGTCGGTGTCTGGGCGGTACCCTTGGAAATTGAGCAGGAATTTGTCCCGGAGACTTCTCCAGGAGTCGATGGACAGCGGGGACAACCTGGTGTACCAGGTGAGGGCCGGGCCTTCGAGGGCGATGATGAATGACTTGGCCATCGTGGCATCGTCCCCTTCGGATGATGCAACGACGACTTGATAGCTCATGATGTACTGTGCTGGGTCAGTGTTGCCGTTGTACTTGGGATAGGTCCCTGCCCTGAAGTTAGCGGGCCATGGTGATACATGCAGGTGGGGCGCCAGGGGACTCCGCTCATCAAGGTAATTAACACCTTGGAATGCTGCGGCGTGCGGAATGGCGTGTCCGCGCTGAGGGATGAATAGGTCTTCAATTTGCACGTGCTGTTGGAGGGGTGGGCCGTATTGCAGACCGAGTTGGCCTTCGCGCTGCATGAGCGCGATCTCTTGCTCAAGCCTCTGAGCCTTTTGCTCTTCGTCGCGTATCATCTGGCGCACCTTGGCTTGCGCAGACACACGTTGGCGTTTAGCCTCGAGGATCTCCTTTTGCTTCTGGAGGTTGCGGTTCTTGATGCGCAAGGCGCGCAGCTGTAGTTGTTCCTCTGCGGAAACGCCGATGACTTCGCCGTCCTCGGTGGCGTCCGCACCCTCTGGCGCAGCGAAGCCTGGGGGAGGTTGCGATTGTCCTCCGGAGCTGCAGGTGCAGAGACTGCCTTCGGGCGTGAGTTGCTCATTGCGCTGTCTCTTGCTGAGTGCGTCGTCTTCGCAGGCTTCTTGGTGGGTGGTGTCGACAAGGGCCTTGCCCTTTTTCTTAGCCAGCAGCGCTGCCTTCGCAGCTTCGTCAACGGATGGGGCTGCCTTCGAGCTAGCTCTCTTGGGTGCCATCGCGGGTGTTTTTTCGTTGCACGAACGGTGGGCGCCAAATGTTGGAACTTGCTCTCCGGAGCAAGATGATCCAACGGGGGAGCGAAAGTAATGCAGACAAGGTTTTAGCTCAAGAAGGCAATTGCTCTGTTAATCTAGCCTCTCAAGGGCACTGTGCGGGGGTATTTATAGGTGCCTGAGTGCCCAGCATCATGAATTAAGGATGCATGTGCCCTCAGGAGCCTAGGTCATCCACGGAATATTCCCATAAAGCAGGGTTACAAGCTGTCATTACAGAAAACCCCTCACAAACCGGGCCCGTAATGCGCAGCGGCCGTGCGGGGCCTGTTACAATGGGCCGAATTCTACGTGGGCCTTCGCGTTGGACGAGGCCGCGAGACGGAGCGACCTCGTCGTAGGCCTTCGTCTTGCAGCGTATTGGACGAAGGGTGGAGGCGGCCAGTCGTCTTGTCTCCGTTGGTACAGCGAGACTGGCGAAGGCATCGAGCGAAGGGTAGCGTCTTCGCCTTCGCCCCAACAGTCACTAAGACCCCGCAAGGATCACCACACACTTAGGTGTCTCTTGATAGCTTTACAAAGCACTTAGATGAATTAGAAAGAGAAGGAGAAAGCAGTCCAAGCAACAAAAGAACACAAAACACCCTCTCTTGGAGGCTTGGAGAGGATTTGATCTGTTGAATGTGTCTTGGAGTGTAGCCTTTTGCTCTTGTATTGAATGTTGAGTAAAGAAAACTTGGATGTCTTCTATGGTGGTGGTTGGGGGTATTTATAGCCCCAACCACTATTCTAGCTGTTGCTGTCGATGGTGCACCGAACAGGGCACTGTTCACTGTTCGGTGTGTGCCACGTCAGCAAACCGTTGGGGTTTGGAGCGGTTGACCATTGAAGTCTTTTATCTTATTGCTGCACCGGACAGTCTGGGGGCACACCGGACATGTCCGGTGCATTCTGACTTCGTAGCTCTGACTTCTGACTTCTGCACTGTGCGCTTTTACTGTTCACGCAGTCGATCGTTGAGCACAGGTGACCGTTTCTCCGTTGGCTCACCGGACATGTCTGGTGCACACCGGACAGTCCGGTGAATTATAGAGGAGCGTCTCCTAGAGAAAACTGAGAGTGGCCATTTTGCGAGGTGCTCGGCTTGGGCACCAGATAGTGTCCAGTGCACACCGGACAGTGTCCGGTGCGCCACTGGCAGCACCAGTGCTAGTCTTTGCTCAAAACTTGATTGAGTCCCCAACTTAATTTTTTTCCTGGTTTATGTTGAACCTTATGCACATGAGATAAATGACAACTAGGCAAACTAGTTAGTCCATGTGGTTTGTGATGGACGTCAAACACCAAAAATCAATTATAGGAAATGTTTTAAGCTCATTTCCCTTTCAATCTCCCCTTTTTGGTGATTGATGCCAACACAAACCAAAGCAAATATAAAGCTTAAAAATGTAACTAGTTTGCAATTATGACAGATGTGCATAAGTTTCTTAGAATCAAACCAATTGAAAGAATTTCTACATGTGTACGATTGCTTTCTTCTATTTTGACATTTTGGATCACATTTGCACCACTTAGCTTGTTTTTGCAAATATTTTGGAAATGTCTTTTCAAATTCTTTTGCAAATATCCAAAGATATAAGAATATAATTTCAAGAAGCATTTTCAAGATTTGAAATTTCTCCCCCCTGTTTCAAATGCTTTTTCTTTGACTAAACAAAAGCTCCCCTTGAAGAAGTTCTCCCCTTAGCTGTCAAGAGGGGTTTTGCAATTGAAATGTTTTCTTCCTTTTTTGTGAAACATATACTAGTTGAAATAATTTCTTCCTTTTGTGAAATAGTTTTAAATTTTTAAAATGGTGGTGTGGTCCTTTTGCTTTGGTCCTATAAATTCTCCCCCTTTGGCATTAATCGCCAAAATCGAAGAATCTTGAGAGGCTTTTCAATTCTCCCCCTCTGGGCCTATTTTCTCCCCCTTTGGAAAATAAAGGACATGAGTGAAAATTTATACCAATTGAGAGTTTATGAGTAAGACAAAGGATAAATGATACTGACAGAGTTGGAGTGGAAGCCTTGCCTTTGCCGAATACTCCATTTCTCTTTCAATCTAAGACTAATCATAGAGATACTCATGGAAGCATATTAGTCTTAGTCTTGGCACAAGAAGAATAAGAAATATGCATTTGTACCAAGTGAAAGAGACATGATCAAAGGTATATAAATAAGCAAAGTGTGCAATGTTTCAATCAAAGTTCCGAGAATCTATGATGTTTAGCTCATTCCTAAGTTTGCTAAAATTCTTTTCATCTAGTGGCTTGGTAAAGATATCAGCTAATTGGTTGTGGGTGCTAACATAAGCAATTATTATATCCCCCTTTTGTTGGTGATCTCTCAAGAAGTGATACCGGATGTCTATGTGCTTAGTACGACCGTGTTCAACGTGATTATCCGCCATGCGGATGGCACTCTCATTATCACACAGGAGAGGGACTTTGCTCAACTTGTAGCCATAGTCCCTAAGGGTTTGCCTCATCCAGAGTAATTGTGCACAACAATGGCCTGCAGCAATATACTCGACTTCGGCGGTGGATAGAGCTACTGAGTTTTGTTTCTTTGAAGCCCAAGACACCAGGGATCTTCCCAGAAATTGACAAGTCACAGATGTGCTCTTCCTGTTAATTTTACATCCAGCATAATCGGCATCGTAATACCCAATAAATTCAAAGGTAGATCCCTTGGGGTATCATAGCCCAAACTTAGGAGTGTAAACTAAATATCTCATGATTCTTTTCATGGCCCTAAGGTGACCTTCCTTAGGATTTGCTTGGAACCTTACACACATGCATACAGAAAGTATAATATCTGGTCGTGAAGCACATAAATAGAGTAAGGATCCTATCATCGACCGGTATACCTTTTGATATACGGATTTACCTCCCGTGTCGAGACCGGTATGCCCATTGGTTCCCATGGGTGTCTTGATGGGTTTGGCATTCTTCATCTCAAACTTCTTGAGTATGTCTTGAATGTAATTAGTTTGGCATATGAAGGTGCCCTCTTGGAATTACTTGATTTGAAATCCAAGGAAATACTTCAACTCCCCCATCATAGGCATCTCGAATTTCTATATCATAATCCTACTAAACTCTTCACAAGATGACTTGTTAGTAGACCCAAATATAATATCATTAACATAAATTTGGCACATAAACAAGTCTTTAGCAATAGTTTTAGTGAAGAGAGTAGGGTTAGCTTTACCAACTTTGAAGCCATTAGTGATAAGAAAGTCTCTCAGGCATTCATACCATGCTCTTGGGGCTTGCTCGAGCCCATAAAACGCCGTTGAGAGCTTATAAACATGAGAAGGATACTCACTATCTTCAAAGCTGGGAGGTTGTTCAACATACACCTCTTCCTTTATAGGTCCATTAAGGAAGGCACTCTTCACGTCCATTTGATTTAACTTAAAGCCATGGTAAGTAGCATAGGCAAGTAATATACGGATTGACTCAAGCCTAGCTATGGGTGCATAGGTTTCATCAAAATCCAAACCTTCGACTTGTGAATAACCTTTGGCAACAAGTCTGGCTTTGTTTCTAGTCACCACACCATGCTCATCTTTCTTGTTGCGGAATACCCATTAGGTACCTACAACATTTTGGTTAGGACGTGGAACTAAATGCCATATCTCATTCCTCGTGAAGTTGTTGAGCTCCTCTTGCATTGCCACCACCCAATCCGGATCTCTAAGTGCATCCTCTATCCTATATGTCTCAATAGAAGACGCAAAAGAGTAATGTTCACAAAAATGAGCAACTCGAGATCGAGTGGTTACCCCCTTGTGAATGTCACCAAGTATAGAGTTGACGGGGTGATCTCTTTGAATTGCTTGGTGGACTCTTGGGTGTGGTGGTCTTTGATCTTGAATTTCTTGATCATCTTCATCTCCCCCTTGATCAATGTCCTCCTTTTGAGGTGACTCATCGTCTTGATCTTCATCCTCTTCTTCTTGAGCCATTTCCTCATCTTGAGTTGGTGGAGATGCTTGTATGGAAGATGATGGTTGATCTTGCACTTGTGGAGGCTCTTCGGATTCATTTGGACACACATCCCCAATGGACATGTTCCTTAGTGCGACGCATGGATCCTCTTCATCATCTAATTCATCAATACCAACTTGCTCCACTTGGGAGCCATTAGTCTCATCAAACACAATGTCACAAGAAACTTCAACTAATCCAGTGGACTTGTTGAAGACTCTATATGCCCTTGTGTTTGAGTCATAACCAAGTAAAAAAACATTCTACTGCTTTAGGAGTAAATTTAGAATTTCTACCTCTCTTTATAAGAATAAAACATTTGCTCCCAAAGACTCTAAAATAAGAAACATTGGGCTTTCTACCAGTGAGAAGTTCATACGATGTTTTCTTGAGGATTCGGTGTAGATAAAGCCAGTTGATGGAGTAGCAGGCGATGTTAATTGCCGCTGCCCAAAACCGATCTGGTGTCTTATACTCATCAAGCATGGTCTGTGCCATGTCCAATAGAGTTCTATTCTTCCTCTCCACTACACCATTTGTTGAGGTGTGTAGGGAGAAGAGAACTCATGCTTGATGCCCTCCTCCTCAAGAAATCCTTCGATTCGTGAGTTCATGGACTCCGTTCCGTTATCGCTTCGAATCTTTTTGATTCTCAATCCAAACTCATTTTGAGCTCATCTCAAGAATCTCTTTAGGGTCTCTTGGGTTTGATATTTTTCCTGCAAAAAGAATACCGATGTGAAGCGAGAATAATCATCCACAATCACAAGACAACACTTACTCCCACCGATGCTTATATAAGCGATCGGGCCGAATAAATCCATGTCGAGTAGCTCAAGCGTCATGTCGGTCGTCATGATGTTCTTGTGTGGATGATGAAGTCCAACTTGCTTCCCTGCTTGACATGCGCTATAAATTCTGTCTTTCTCAAAATGAACATTTGTTAGTCCTAAAATGTGCTCTCCCTTTAGAAGTTTGTGAAGATTCTTTATTCCAACATGGGCAAGTCGACGATGCCAGAGCCAGCCCATATTAGTCTTAGCAATTAAGGAAGTGTCTAGTTCAACATTTTTATCATTAAAATCAACTAAATATAGCTGACCATCTAACACTCCCTTAAAAGCTATTGAATCATCACTTCTTCTAAAGACAGTAACACCAACATCAGTAAAAAGACAGTTGTAGCCCATTTTACATAATTGAGAAACTGAAAACAAGTTATAATCTAAAGAATCTACAAGAAAAACATTAGAAATGGAATGGTCAGGAGATATAGCAATTTTACCCAAACCTTGATTTCCATCCCCGAATGTAATCGCTCTTTGGGGATCTTCATTTTTCTCATATGAGGAGAACATCCTTTTCTCCCCTGTCATGTGGTTTGTGCATCTGCTATCGATTATCCAACTTGATCCACCAGACGCATAAACCTACAAAACAAATTTAGGCCTTGTTCTTAGGTACCCAAACGGTCTTGGGTTCTTTGACATTAGAAACAAGCACCTTGGGTACCCAAACACAAGTTTTGGGACTCTTATGTTTGCCCCCAATATATTGACAACTACTTTGTCTGATTTGTTAGTTAGCACATAAGAAGCATCAAAAGTCTTAAATGAAATGTTATGCTCATTTGACGCATTTGCAATTTTCTTTTTAGGCATTTTGATATGAGTTGAATGCCTAGAGCTAGATGCCTCGTTACTATACATGTAAGCATGATGAGAAATAGTATGGGATTTTCTAGCATGAATCCTCCTAATCTTATGCTCAGGATAGTTTTTAGGATATAAAATGTAGCCTTCTCCATCCTAAACCATGGGAGCCTTACCCTTAACAAAATTAGATAGTTTGTTCTTAGGGGCATTAAGCTTGATGTTGCTTTGGCTTCCCTGTTGGAAGCCAATGCCATCCTTAATGTCAGGGCGTCTTTCATTATAAAGCATGCTACGAGCAAATTTAAATTTTTCATCCTCTAACTCCTGCTCGACAATTTTAGCATTTAATTTTGCTATGTGATCATTTTGTTCTTTAATCATAGTAAGGTGATCATCTATAGCATCAATATTAACATCTCTACATCTTGTACAAATAGTGACATGTTCAATAGTAGATGCAGATGGTTTGCAAACATTCAATTCTTTAATCTTAGCAATTAAATTACCATTCTCAATTCCAAGACAGGAAATTGAATTATTGCACATA
Organism: Zea mays; assembly: GCF_902167145.1. Taxonomy (NCBI): domain Eukaryota; kingdom Viridiplantae; phylum Streptophyta; class Magnoliopsida; order Poales; family Poaceae; genus Zea; species Zea mays. Next base: position 163,171,837 of record NC_050100.1, on the reverse strand, counting down.
TTAAGCTCTTTAGATGAATTTTCACATTTTTCTACCTCTAGAGCATAAGCATTTTTCAATTTAACAATTTTTTTATTTTCCTTAACGAGCAAGTCCTCTTGGCATTCCAAGAGATCATCCTTCTCGTTAATGGATTCTATCAATTCATTTATTTTTTCTTTTGATCCTTAGTAAGGTAAGCAAAAAGAGAAGTTAAATCATCATTATCATCAGTAGAGCTACCCTCATCATCGGAAGTAGTGTATTTGGGGGTATCTCTAGTATGTACCTTCTTCTTCTTGCCTTCCTTAGCCATTAGGCATTTATAGCCGACGTTGGGGAAGAGAAGACCCTTGTTGATGGCGATGTTGGTGGTGTCCTCGTCGTCGGAGGAGTCGGTGGAGCTCTCGTCAGAGTCCCATTCTCGTCCCACATGCGCCTCACCACCCTTCTTCTTTTAGTACCTCTTCTTCTCCATCTTTTTCTTCCCCTTCTTGTCGTCGTCCCTATCACTATCACTTGAATATAGACATTTAGCAATAAAGTGACCGGACTTACTGCACCTATAACACATCCTTTTGGAACGGGGCTTGTAGTCCTTCCCCTTCCTTTGTTTGAGGATTTGTCGAAAACTCTTAATGATAAGAGCCATCTCCTCGTTATCGAGCTTGGAGGCGTCGATTGGGAGTCTACTTGGTGTAGACTCGTCCTTCTTCTCTTCAGTTGCTTTGAATGCAACGGATTGCACCTCGGGTGTGGAGGTGGCGCCTTGCTCCAAGTTGACAATGTGTTTGGAGTCTTTGATCATAAGTTCAAAGCTCACAAACTTGCCAATGACCTCCTCGGGGGACATGTGTTTGTATCTAGGATCTCCACAAATTAATTGAACTTGAGTAGGTGAGAGCACCTAGAGGGGGGTGAATAGGTGATCCTGTAAAATTCAACAACTAATAGCCACAAATCTTGGTTATACAAATGTTAGTGTGACTAAGTAGTTGCGAAGCGAGTTCTTGTGGCCAAGACAATCACCAAGAAATCAACACAAGAGACACACGATTTTATCCCGTGGTTTGGCCAAGTAACACTTGCCTACTTCCACGTTGTGGCGTCCCAATGGACGAGGGTTGCACTCAACCCCTTTCAAGTGATCCAATGATCAACTTGAATACCACGGCTTTTCTTTGCTTATCTCTTTTTCCCGTTTGCGAGGAATCTCCACAAGTTGGAGTCTCTCGCCCTTACAACAAAGATCACAATGAAAGCACGAAGTAAGGTTGGGAAGAGCAACACACACTAGAATTAAATCCACACCGCAAACACGCACACAAGTGAGAAGATGAGCACACAAAACACGCACGGGGAGTTTACAACTCGAAAAGTGCTCCAATCTCAAGAACGATGAACGATTGCGTGAAAGTAAGGACTAGAAGTCTTGGAATGCTTAGAGTGTGCTTGGGTGACTCCTCCATGCGCCTAGTGGGTCCCTTTTATATCCCCAAGGCAGCTAGGAGCCGTTGGAAGCCAACAAGGAAGGCTATTCTTGCCTTCTGTCGGGTGGCGCACCGGACAGTCCGGTGCACCACCGGACAGTCACTGTAGTTGTCCGGTGCACGATCTCCTTCCTTTTCTGGCGAAGTCGATCGTTGCAGCGTCGAGCCGGTTGGTGCACCGGACACTGTCTGGTGCCTCCTGCCGACCGTTGGCGCGGGCCACGCGTCGCCCGCGGATTGCGCGGTCGACTGTTGCGCTGGCGGCCGTTGGCTCACCGGACAGTCCGGTGAATTATAGCCGTACGCCGCCAAATTTTCCCGAGAGTGGCCTGTTCACCGGAGGCCAGCCTGGCGCACCGGACACTGTCCGGTGCACCACCGGACAGTCCGGTGTGCCAAGCCGAGCTGGTCTTCGGTTGTAGGCAGCCAGACTTTTGCAATCCAATTCATTTCTTCTTTTCTCTGTTTCTAACACTTAGATAACTTCATTAGTATACAAAAACCAACTACTAAGTCTAGAAACATACCTTCTCTTTGATTTGCACTTCTTTCTTCATTTAGCACTTAAGAACTCAATTAAATGTGTTGGACACTTAATCACCAAAACATAATAGAAATTGCCCAAAGGCACATTTCCCTTTCAATCTCCCCCTTTTTGGTGATTTATGCCAACACATCCAAAAGCAACAAAAATAAGTGCAACATCAATGCAATTGAGAACAGATTTGTCTTTGACAAGATTTGACATATTTGGATCGTCTTTTGCCACCACTTGGTTTGTTTTTGCAAATCAAATTCATTTTCCTATCTCTAAGTCAAACAAACTTGTTTAGGCACAAAGAGAGATATTCCAATGGAAAAATTGATCAAGTACCAAAAACTCCCCCTTTTTGCCATAATAAAAAATTCTCCCCACAAGAGACCAAATTTTGCAATAAGAGTATTTTAACAAATCAAAAGTTCTAACTCTATTGTTTTCAAAATTCACAAGTGGTAGCTGATCCGTTTGCTTTAGCCTTAATTTCTCCCCCTTTGGCATTAAGCACCAAAACGAGATCATTTTTGGCCCTTTAACCGCATTGCCTCACCAAAAATTGTCAATTAAGAGCAAAAGGCAATAAGAGCACAAAAATGAACTTGGAGGTGAGTACACTAATACCGGACTGCAGTGGAAGTCTTTGCATGGTCCAAGTTCACATTTTCCATTTCAATGCACCTTTGAGACTACAGCAAGAACACTTAGACACAAAGGTTAGTCTCAAAGGGTCAACTTGTAGCACTTCTCCCCCTAGATATGTGCATCATTCACACATGGACTTGTGAGGTCCGGGGATCCCTTACACAACTTGAACACCATAAATAAGCAACAAATTTTAGAAATGCATAAAATAACTTGATCAAAGGCATAAAACACATGTATGCTATAGATCAATCCAAGTTACACGAATCTAAGACATTTAGCTCACTTCGCAGCCTGCAAAAGGTTTTCTCATCTAACAGCTTGGTAAATATATCGGCTAGCTGGTTCTCGGTGCTAACATGATACACTTTGATATCTCCCTTTTGCCGGTGGTCCCTCAAAAAGTGATGCCGGATGTCTATGTGCTTAGTGCGGCTGTGCTCAACAGGATTCTCCGCCATGCGGATTGCACTCTAATTGTCACATAGGAGTGGGACTTTGCTCAGATTGTAGCCAAAGTCCCGGAGGGTTTGCCTCATCCAAAGTAGTTGTGTGCAACACTGTCCTGCGGCAACATACTCGGCCTCAGCGGTGGATAGGGCAACAGAGGTTTGTTTCTTTGAGCTCCACGACACCAGGGACCTTCCTAGAAATTGGCACGTCCCCGATGTGCTCTTCCTATCAACCTTACACCCGGCATAATCAGAGTCTGAATATCCAATCAAGTCAAAGGTAGACCCCTTTGGATACCAGATCCCGAAGCAAGGCGTAGCAACTAAATATCTAAGAATCCGCTTAACGGCCACAAGGTGACATTCCCTTGGGTCGGATTGAAATCTAGCACACATGCATACAGTATGCTTTTTGATCAACGGACTTACCTCCTTTGTTGAGGTCGACATGTCCGTCGGTTCCCATTGGTGTCTTCGCGGGCTTGGCGTCCTTCATCCCAAACCGCTTGAGAAGATCTTGTCTGTATTTCGTTTGGGAGAGGAAAGTGCCATCCTTGAGTTGCTTCACTTGAAACCCAAGGAAGTACGTCAACTCGCCCATCATCGACATCTCAAGTTTCTGTGTCATCACCCTGCTAAACTTCTCACAAGACTTTTGATTAGTAGAACCAAATATTATGTCATCGACATAAATTTGGCACACAAAAAGGTCACCGTCACAAGTCTTAGTGAAAAGAGTGGGATCAGCTTTCTCAACCTTGAAAGCATTAGCAATTAAGAAATATCTAAGGCATTCATACCATGCTCTTGGGGCTTGCTTAAGTCCATAGAGCGCCTTAGAGAGCTTAAAAACGTGGTCGGGATACCTGTCATACTCAAAGCCAGGGGGTTGTTCCACGTATACCTCCTCCTTGATTGGCCTGTTGAGGAAAGCGCTCTTCACATCCATTTGAAACAACCTGAAGGAATGGTGAGCGGCATAGGCTAATAGAATGCGAATGGACTCTAGCCTAGCCACAGGAGCAAAAGTCTCCTCAAAATCCAAACCTGCGACTTGGGTATAACCTTTTGCCACAAGTCGAGCCTTGTTTCTTGTCACCACCCCATGCTCGTCTTGCTTATTGCGGAACACCCACTTGGTTCCCACAATGTTTTGCTTTGGACGTGGCACCAGGCTCCAAACTTCATTTCTTTTGAAGTTGTTGAGCTCCTTCTGCATGGCCAACACCCAGTCCGGATCCTTCAAGGCCTCTTCTACCCTGAAAGGCTCAATAGAAGAGACAAACGAGTAATGCTCACAAAAGATAGTTAATCTTGAGCGAGTAGTTACTCCCTTGCTTATGTCACCCAAAATCTGATCGACGGGGTGATTCCTTTGAATTATCGCTTGGACTTGAGTTGGAGGGGCCAGTGGTGCTTCTTCCTCCACCCTTTGTTCTTCTTGTGCTCCCCCTTGATCACACGCCTCTTCTTGAGGAACCTGTTCATCATCTTGAGTTGGGGGATTCACCATTGTTGAGGAAGAAGGTTGATCTTGCTTTTGTTGTTCCTGTGGTCACACATCTCCAATCGCCATGGTGCGCATTGCGGCCGTCGGAACATCATCTTCATCTATATCATCAAGATCAACTTGCTCCCTTGGAGAGCCATTAGTCTCATCAAATACAACGTCGCTAGAGACTTCAACCAAACCCGATGATTTGTTGAAGACTCTATACGCCCTTGTATTTGAGTCATACCCTAGTAAAACCCTTCTACAACTTTGGGAGCAAATTTTGAATGTCTACCTTTCTTCACCAAAATGTTGCATTTGCTCCCAAATACACGAAAGTAAGAGACATTGGGTTTGTTACCGGTAAGAAGTTCATACGAGGTCTTCTTGAGGAGGCGATGAAGGTAGAGCTGGTTTATGGCGTGGCAAGCTGTGTTCACAGCTTCTAACCAAAACCGCTTAGGCGTCTTGAACTCTCCAAGCATTGTCCTCGCCATGTCGATGAGCGTCATGTTCTTCCTCTCTACCACACCATTTTGTTGTGGTGTGTAGGGAGCGGAGAACTCGTGCTTGATTCCTTCCTCCTCAAGGTACTCTTCCACTTGCAGATTCTTGAATTCGGACCCGTTGTCGCTTCTTATCTTTTTCATCTTGAGCTCAAATTCGTTTTGAGCCCGCCTTAGAAAGCGCTTAAGGGTCCCTTGGGTTTCTGATTTATCCTGCAAAAAGAACACCCAAGTGAAGCGGGAAAAATCATCAACAATTACTAGACCATACTTACTTCCCCCGATGCTAAGGTAGGCGACGGGTCCGAAGAGGTCCATATGTAGTAGCTCCAGTGGTCTTGATGATATCATCACATTCTTGTTGTGATGAGTGTTTCCCACCTGTTTCCCTGCCTGACAAGCTGCACAAGGTCTATCTTTTTCGAAGCAGACATTGGTTAGTCCTAACACATGTTCTCCCTTTAGAAGTTTATGAAGATTCTTCATCCCAACATGTGCTAGACGGCGATGCCACAGCCAGCCCATGCTAGTCTTAGCTATTAAGCATGCATCTAGATCGGCCTTCTCTTTCGAAAAATCAACTAAGTAGAGTTTGTCGTCTAATACACCCTTAACCGCTAATGAACCATCACACCTTCTAAAGACAGAAACATCAACATTTGTAAACAAATAATTGTAGCCCATGTGGCACAATTGACTTACAGACAGGAGATTATACCCTAATGACTCTACTAAGAATACATTTGAAATAGAGTGCTCGCTTGTGATGGCTATCTTTCCCAAACCTTTAACCTTGCCTTGGTTCCCATCTCCAAAAATAATCGTATCCTGGGAATCCTTGTTCTTGACGTAGGAGGTGAACATTTTCTTTCCCCCCGTCATGTGGTTTGTGCATCCGCTGTCGATAATCCAGCTTGAGCCCCCGGATGCATAGACCTGCAAGGCAAATTAGGCTTGGGTTTTAGGTACCCAACTCTTGTTGGGTCCTACAAGGTTAGTCACAATAGTTTTTGGTACCCAAATGCAAGCATTGTCTCCTTTGCATTTGGATCCCAATTTTCTAGCAACTACTTTTTCATTTTTACATGAAAGTACAAACGTAGTGTTGCAAGCATGAAAGACAGTGGTAGGTTTATTACACATTTTCTTAGGAGCATGAGACACAAAATTTCTCCTAGGCCTACCATTAAAATTAGAACTTGAAGCAACCATAGCATGTGAATCACAGGCATCATGATCATATCTCCTATTATAACTAGCAATTTTCCTATTATACATGAAAGCATGATTCTTTTGATTACTACTAGCCATAGGGGCCTTCCCTTTCTCCTTGTTGGGAATGGGAGCCCTTTGGCTTGTTAAGTTCTTGGATTCCTTTCGAAAGCCAAGTCCATCCTTAATTGAGAGGTGTCTACCAATTGTATAGGCATCCCTAGCAAACTTTAATTTATCAAAATCTATCTTGCAAGTCTTAAGTTGAGCATTAAGACTTGCCACTTCATCATTTAATTTAGTAATGGATGCAAGATGTTCATTACAAGCATTAATATCAAAATCCTTGCATCTATTGCAAATTACAACATGTTCCACACATGAACTAGATTTATTAGCTACTTCTAGCTTAGCATTTAAATAATCATTAACACTCTTTAAGCTAGACAAAGTTTCATGACAGGCAGATAATTCAGAAGATAGTATTTCATTCCTTTTAACCTCTAAAGCAAGAGTTTTTTGCACACTAACAAACTTATCATGCTCTTCATACAAAATATCCTCTTGCTTTTCTAAAAGTCTATCCTTTTCATTTAAAGCATCAATTAACTCATTAATTTTATCTACTTTTGTTTTATCTAAACCCTTAAATAAATCGGTATAATCTACTTCATCATCACTAGAATCATCATCGCTTGAAGTAGTATACTTAGGGGTTTCTCGAACGCTTACCTTTTTCTCCTTTGCCATGAGGCAAGTATGGCGTTCGTTGGGGAAGAGAGAGGACTTGTTGAAGGCTGAGGCAGCAAGTCCTTCGTTGTCGGAGTCGGAGGAAGAGCAGTCTGAATCCCATTCTTTGCCAAGATGCGCCTCGCCCTTCGCCTTCTTGTAGGCCTTCTTCTTCTCCCTCTTCCCGCTCTTTTCTTGTCCCTGGTCACTATCATTATCGGGACAATTTGCAATAAAGTGACCAGTCTTACCACATTTGAAGCAGGAGCGCTTTCCCCTTGTTTTGTTCTTGTTGGGGTGCTCCTTGCGTCCTTTAAGAGCGGTCTTGAAGCGCTTGATGATGAGCGTCATTTCATTCTCGTTGAGCCCGGCAGCCTCTACTTGTGCTACCTTGCTTGGTAGCACCTCATTGCTGCTTGTTGCCTTGGGCGCAACGGGTTGTGGCTCGTAGATGGGCATAGGGCCATTTAATGCATCATCAACATACCTTGCCTCTTTGACCATCATGCGCCGGCTCACAAATTTTTCGAGTATCTCCTCGGGCATCATCTTTGTGTACCTGGGATTTTCACGGATGAGGGTCAATAACAGTAAAAGACCTGAGCATAAGTCGGACGACGTCATGGTTCGTCCATCTCATGCTCCCATAGCTCCTAATCTTGTTGACCAGGGTCTTGAGCCTATTGTACGTCTGTGTTGGCTCCTCTCCCCTGATCATAGCGAACCTTCCCAGCTCGCCTTCCACCAACTCCATTTTGGTGATCATGGTGGCGTCGTTTCCCTCATGTGATATTTTGAGGGTGTCCCAGATTTGCTTGGCGTTGTCCAAGTCGCTCACCTTGTTGTACTCATCCCTGCACAAAGATGCTAGCAAAACAGTGGTAGCTTGTGCGTTTTTATGAATTTGCTCGTTAATAAACACAGGGTTATCCATACTATCAAATTGCATTCCATTTTTAACTATCTCCCATATACTAGGATGGAGAGAAAATAAGTGACTACGCATTTTGTGACTCCAAAAAGCGTAGTCCTCTCCATCAAAGTGTGGAGGTTTACCAAGAGGAATTGAAAGCAAATGAGCATTGGAATTGAAAGGAATACGAGAATAATCAAATGAATAATTTGAATTAACCGGTTTCTTTTTCTCGTCGTCGTTGTCTCTTGGTGAAGAAGAAGATTCGTCGCTGTCGTAGTAGACGATCTTCTTGATGCGCCTCTTCTTCTTCCCGTCCTTCTTCTTGTGACTTGAGCCAGAGTCAGTGGGCTTGTCATCTCTTGGCTCGTTGAAGATGGACTCCTCCTTATCGTTGACCACCATCCCCTTTCCCTTAGGATCCATCTCTTCGGGCGATTAGTCCCTTACGTGAAGAGGCTCTGATACCAATTGAGAGCACCTAGAGGGGGGTGAATAGGTGATCCTATAAAATTCAACAACTAATAGCCACAAATCTTGGTTATACAAATGTTAGTGCGACTAAGTAGTTGCGAAGCGAGTTCTTGTGGCCAAGACAATCACAAAGAAATCAACACAAGAGACGCGATTTTATCCCGTGGTTCGGCCAAGTAACACTTGCCTACTTCCACGTTGTGGCGTCCCAATGGACGAGGGCTGCACTCAACCCCTTTCAAGTGATCCAATGATCAACTTGAATACCACGACTTTTCTTTGCTTATCTCTTTTTCCCGTTTGCGAGGAATCTCCACAAGTTGTAGTCTCTCGCCCTTACAACAAAGATCACAATGAAAGCATGGAGTAAGGTTGGGAAGAGGAACGCACACTAGAATTAAATCCACACCGCAAACACGCACACAAGTGAGAAGATGAGCACATAAAACACGCGCGGGGAGTTTACAACTCGAAAAGTGCTCCAATCTCAAGAACGATGAACGATTGCGTGAAAGTGAGGACTAGAAGTCTTGGAATGCTTAGAGTGTGCTTGGGTGACTCCTCCATGCGCCTAGGGGTCCCTTTTATATCCCTAAGGTAGCTAGGAGCCGTTGGAAGCCAACAAGGAAGGCTATTCTTGCCTTCTGTCGGGTGGAGCACCGGACAGTCACTGTAGCTATCTGGTGCGCGATCTCCTTCCTTTTCTGGCGAAGTCGACTGTTGCAGCGCCGAGCCGGTTGGTGCACCGGACAGTCCGGTGCCTCCTGCCGGTCGTTGGCGCGAGCCACACGTCGCCTGCGGATTGCGCGACCGACCGTTGCGCTGGCGGCTGTTGGCTCACCGGACTGTCTGGTGCACCACCGGACAGTCCGGTGAATTATAGCCGTACACCGCCAAATTTTCTAGAGAGCGGCCTGTTCACCGGAGGTCAGCCTGGCGCACCGGACACTGTCCTGTGCACCACCGGACAGTCTGGTGTGCCAAGCCGAGCTGGTCTTCGGCTGTGGGCAGCCAGACTTTTGCAATCCAATTCATTTCTTCTTTTCTCTGTTTCTAACACTTAGATAACTTCATTAGTATACAAAAACCAACTACTAAGTCTAGAAACATACCTTCTCTTTGATTTGCACTTCTTTCTTCATTTAGCACTTAAGAACTCAATTAAATGTGTTGGACACTTAATCACCAAAACATAATAGAAATTGCCCAAAGGCACATTTCCCTTTCAGTAGGATTACGAAAAACAAGAGAAGTATATTCCTCTCGACATAAGGAGGTGAGGAGTATAGAAGTTGCTTGGGAGTTGAAATGCCTTATTTGGGCGGCCTCATCTGGGTCGTAGTCCTCGTCGCCCACATGTGGTGCCTGCGCTCCAAACTCAACAATATCCCATATACTTTCGTGGAGTGAGGTTAGATGTTGCCTCATTTTATCACTCCACATACAATAATCTTCACCATCAAAATATGGTGGTTTGCCTAGGGGTACGGAAAGTAGAGGAGCGCGTTTAGAAATACGGGGATAGCGAAAAGGCATCTTACTATACTTCTTGCGCTCTTGGTGCTTTGAAGTAGTAGACTCGGCGCCGGATGTGGAAGGTGATGAAGAGCCGGTCTCGTAGTAGACCACCTTTTTCATTTTCTTTTTCTTCTTATCACCCTTCCTATGTGACTTGATGGAGGAGGCGGATTCCTCCTTGTATTTGTCGCTGGTCTCCCTTGATGGAGTCCGTTCCTCATTCTTCCTTCCCGAGCCTTCGGGCTTTTTGCCGGTGACCATCTCCCTCTTGGCGTGTTCTCCTGACACCACTTCGAGTTGTTAGACTCTAATAAAGCACCAGGCTCCGATACCAATTGATAGTCGCCTAGAGGGGGGTGAATAGGCGAAACCTGAATTTTACAAACTTTAAACACGCACTACGCTCGGGGTTAGCGTTAGAATTAAATCAGAGTGCGGGAGATAGTTTTCCTTGCCACGAGTTGCTCAATCAATGCGGATAACCTTTGGGAGCAAAATCAAATCAATATTAGCAAGCAAACTTTTAGAGAGAGGAAATAGGGAAAACAAATCAAGTGGAAGTCAACACAAGTGAACACAGTGATTTGTTTACTGAGTTTCGGTTCTAAAGAACCTAGTCTCCGTTGAGGAGGCCACAAAGGCCGGGTCTATTCCAACCCTTTCCCTCTCTCAATCGGTCACACAGACCGGTCGAGGCTTCTCCTTAATCACTTGGGTCACTAAGACCCCGCAAAGATCACCACACACTTATGTGTCTCTTGCTAGCTTTACAAAGCACTTATATGAACTAGAAAGAGAAGGAGAAAGCAATCCAAGCAACAAAAGAACACAAAACACCCTCTCTCAAGTCACTAGGCAATTTAGTTGTTTTGGAGGCTTGGAGAGGATTTGATCTATTGAATGTGTCTTGGAGTGTAGCCTTTTGCTCTTGTATTGAATATTGAGTTCAGAAAACCTCGATGTCTTGTATGGTGGTGGTTGGGGGGTATTTATAGCCCCAACCACTATTCTAGCCGTTGCTGTCGATGGCACACCGGATAGTCTGGTGGTGCACCGGACAGCGCATTGTTCACTGTCCGATACATGCCACGTCAGCAGACCGTTGGGGTTTGGAGCGGTTTACCGTATAAGTCCTTTGTCTTCTTGTTGTACCGGACAGTCCAGTGGCACACCGGACATGTCCGGTGCGTTCTGACTTCACTACTCTGACTTCTGACTTCTGCACTATGCGCATTTACTGTTCACGCAGTCGACCGTTGAGCGCAGGTGACCGTTGCTCCGTTGGCTCACCGGACATGTCCGGTGCACACTGAAAGTCACCTAGAGGGGGGTGAATATATAGGGCGAAACTGAAATTTATAAAGTTAATCACAACTACAAGCCGGGTTAGCGTTAGAAATATAATCGAGTCCGCGAGAGAGGGTGCAAAACAAATCGCAAGCGAATAAAGAGTGTGACACGCGGATTTGTTTTATCGAGGTTCGGTTCTCGCAAACCTACTCCCCGTTGAGGAGACCACAAAGGCCGGGTCTTTTTCAACCCCTTCCCTCTCTCAAACGGTCCCTCGGACCGAGTGAGCTTTCTCTTCTCAAATCAACCGGGAACAAAACTTCCCCGCAAGGACCACCACACAATTGGTGTCTCTTGCCTTGGTTACAATTGAGTATTGATCATAAGAAAGAATGAGAAAGAAGAAAGCGATCCAAGCGCAAGAGCTCAAAAGAACACAACAAATCACTCTCACTTAACACTAAAGCTTTTGTGGAATTGGGAGAGGATTTGATCACTTGGGTGTGTCTTGTATTGAATGCCTAGCTCTTGTAAGTGGTTGGAAGATTGAAAACTTGGATGACTTGAATGTGGGGTGGTTGGGGGTATTTATAGCCCCAACCACCAAACTAGCCGTTTGGTGGAGGCTGCTGTCGCATGGCGCACCGAACAGTCCGGTGCGCCACCGGACAGTGTCCGGTGCGCCAGCCACGTCACCAGGCCGTTGGGTTCCGACCGTTGGAGCTATGACTGTTGGGCCCGCCTGGATGTCCGGTGGCACACCGGACATGTACTGTAGAGTGTCTGGTGCGCCACTTTGCGCGTGCCTGACTTCTGCGCGCTCTGGCGCGCATTAATTGCTTCTGCAGGTGACCGTTGGCGCGAAGTAGCCGTTGCTCCGCTGGCTCACCGGACAGTCTAGTGTACACCGGACATGTCCGGTGAATTATAGCGGAGCGGATTCCCGAAGCTGGCGAGTTCAGAGCCGCTCTCCTCTGGAGCACCGGACACTGTCCGGTGTACACCGGACAGTCCGGTGTACACCGGACAGTCCGGTGAATTATAGCGAAGCGCCTCTGGATTTTCCTGAAGGTGAAGAGTTCAGCGTGAAGTCCCCTGGTGCACCGGACACTGTCCGGTGGTGCACCGGACAGTCCGGTGCGCCAGACCAGGGCTGCCTTCGGTTATCCCTTGCTCTCTTTGTTGAACCCAATTCTTGGTCTTTTTATTGGCTAAGTGTGAACCTTTGGCACCTGTATAACTTATACACTAGAGCAAACTAGTTAGTCCAATTATTTGTGTTGGGCAATTCAACCACCAAAATCAATTAGGAACTAGGTGTAAGCCTAATTCCCTTTCAATCTCCCCCTTTTTGGTGATTGATGCCAACACAAACCAAAGCAAGTCTAGAAGTGCATAATTGAACTAGCTTGCATAATGTAAGTGCAAAGGTTGCTTGGAATTGAGCCAATATAAATACTTATAAGATATGCATGGATTGTTTTTTTTATTTTTAACATTTTGGACCACGCTTGCACCATTTGTTTTGTTTTTGCAAATTCTTTTGTAACTCCTTTTCAAAGTTCTTTTGCAAATAGTCAAAGGTAAATGAATAAGATTTTGCGAAGCATTTTCAAGATTTGAAATTTTCTCCCCTGTTTCAAATGCTTTTCTTTTGACTTAAACAAAACTCCCCCTTGACAAATTTCTCCACTTAGTGTTCAAGAGGGTTTTAAGATATTGATTTTGAAAATACTAGCTTCTTCCCCTTTTGAACACAATAAGATACCAATTTGAAATTGCCAATTGAAAATCATTTTTAAAATTAGGTGGTGGTGCGGTCCTTTTGCTTTGGGCTAATACTTTCTCCCCCTTTGGCATGAATCGCCAAAAACGGAGTCATTAGAGCCCTTTCCTAACTATTTTCTCTCCTTTGGCAAATTAAAACATGAGTGAAGATTATACCAAATACGGAGAGATGCTCAGAACGGCGGCGAAGGATGAGTTACGGAGTGGAAGCCTTTGTCTTTGCCAAAGACTCCAATTCCCTTTCAATATACCTATGACTTGGTTTGAAATTCACTTGAAAACATATTAGTCAGAGCAAATGAAAGAGACATGATCAAAGGTATGTGGATGAGCTATGTGTGCAAATCAACAAAAGAAGTTCCTATAATCAAGAATATTTAGCTCATGCCTAAGTTTGTTAAAAGTTTGTTCATCTAGTGGCTTGGTAAAAATATCGGCTAATTGATCTTTAGTATTAATGTATGCAATCTCGATATCTCCCTTTTGTTGGTGATCCCTTAAAAAGTGATACCGAATGGCTATGTGTTTAGTGCGACTATGCTCAACAGGATTATCCGCCATGCGGATTGCACTCTCATTATCACATAGAAGAGGAACTTTGGTTAATTTGTAACCATAGTCCCTAAGGGTTTGCCTCATCCAAAGTAGTTGCCCGCAACAATGGCCTGCGGCAATGTACTCGGCTTCGGCGGTAGAGAGAGCTACGGAATTTTGCTTCTTTGAAGCCCAAGACACCAAGGATCTTCCCAAGAACTGGCAAGTCCCCGATGTGCTCTTTCTATTAATCTTACACCCCGCCCAATCGGCATCCGAATAACCAATCAAATCAAATGTGGATCCACTAGGATACCAAAGCCCAAACTTAGGAGTATAAACTAAATATCTCAAGATTCGCTTTACGGTCGTAAGGTGAGCTTCCTTAGGGTCGGCTTGGAATCTTGCACACATGCATACGGAAAGCATAATATCCGGTCGAGATGCACATAAATAGAGTAAAGAACCTATCATCGACCGGTATACCTTTTGATCGACGGATTTACCTTCCGTGTCGAGGTCGAGATGCCCATTGGTTCCCATGGGTGTCTTGATGGGTTTGGCATCCTTCATCCCAAACTTGTTTAGAATGTCTTGAGTATACTTCATTTGGCTAATGAAGGTGCCCTCTTGGAGTTGCTTCACTTGAAATCCTAAGAAATACTTCAACTCCCCCATCATTGACATCTCGAATTTCTGTGTCATGATCCTACTAAACTCTTCACATGTAGATTCGTTAGTAGACCCAAATATAATATCATCAACATAAATTTGGCATACAAACAAATCATTTTCAAGTGTTTTGGTAAAGAGTGTAGGATCGGTTTTCCGACTTTGAATCCATTAGTGATGAGGAAATCTCTAAGGCATTCATACCATGCTCTTGGGGCTTGCTTGAGCCCATAAAGCGCCTTAGAGAGTTTATAAACATGGTTAGGGTACTCACTATCTTCAAAGCCGGGAGGTTGCTCAACATAGACCTCTTCTTTGATTGGTCCATTGAGGAAGGCACTCTTCACGTCCATTTGGTAAAGCTTGAAGCCATGATAAGTAGCATAGGCCAATAATATACGAATTGACTCAAGCCTAGCTACGGGTGCATAGGTTTCACTGAAATCCAAACCTTCGACTTGGGAGTATCCTTTGGCCACAAGTCGGGCTTTGTTCCTTGTCACCACACCATGCTCATCTTGCTTGTTGCGGAAAACCCACTTGGTTCCTACAACATTTTGATTAGGACGTGGAACCAAATGCCATACCTCGTTCCTAGTGAAGTTGTTGAGCTCCTCTTGCATCGCCACCACCCAATCCGAATCTTGGAGTGCTTCCTCTACCCTGTGTGGCTCAATAGAGGAAACAAAAGAGTAATGCTCACAAAAATGTGCAACACGAGATCTAGTGGTTACCCCCTTATGGATGTCGCCTAGGATGGTGTCGACGGGGTGATCTCGTTGGATTGCTTGGTGGACTCTTGGGTGTGGCGGCCTTGGTTCTTCATCCTCCTTGTCTTGATCATTTGCATCTCCCCCTTGATCATTGCCGTCATCTTGAGGTGGCTCATATCTTTGATCTTCTCCTTCAACAACTTGGGCCTCATCCTCATTTTGAGTTGGTGGAGATGCTTGCGTGGAGGAGGATGGTTGATCTTGTGCATTTTTGGAGGCTCTTCGGATTCTTTAGGACACACATCCCCAATGGACATGTTCCTTAGTGCGATGTACGGAGCCTCTTCATCACCTATCTCATCAAGATCAACTTGCTCTACTTGAGAGCCGTTAGTCTCATCAAACACAACGTCACAAGAAACTTCAACTTGTCTAGAGGACTTGTTAAAGACTCTATATGCCCTTGTGTTTGAATCATATCCTAGTAAAAAGCCTTCTACAGTCTTAGGAGCAAATTTAGATTTTCTACCTCTTTTAACAAGTATAAAGCATTTGCTACCAAAGACTCTAAAATATGAAATATTGGGCTTTTTACCGGTTAGGAGTTCATATGATGTCTTCTTGAGGATTCGGTGTAGATATAATCGGTTGATGGCGTAGCAAGCGGTGTTGACCGCCTCGGCCCAAAACCGATCCGAAGTCTTGTACTCATCAAGCATGGTTCTTGCCATGTCCAATAGAGTTCTATTCTTCCTCTCCACTACACCATTTTGTTGTGGGGTGTAGGGAGAAGAGAACTCATGCTTGATGCCCTCCTCCTCAAGGAAGCCTTCAATTTGAGAGTTCTTGAACTCCGTCCCGTTGTCGCTTCTTATTTTCTTGATCCTTAAGCCGAACTCATTTTGAGCCCGTCTCAAGAATCCCTTTAAGGTTTCTTGGGTATGAGATTTTTCCTGCAAAAAGAATACCCAAGTGAAGCGAGAATAATCATCCACAATAACTAGACAGTACTTACTCCCGCCGATGCTTATGTAAGCAATCGGGCCGAATAGATCCATGTGTAGGAGCTCCAGTGGCCTGTCGGTCGTCATGATGTTTTTGTGTGGATGATGAGCACCAACTTGCTTCCCTGCTTGGCATGCGCTACAGATCCTGTCTTTCTCAAAATGAACATTTGTTAATCCTAAAATGTGCTCTCCCTTTAGAAGCTTATGAAGATTCTTCATCCCAACATGGGCCAGTCGGCGGTGCCAGAGCCAACCCATGTTAGTCTTAGCAATTAAGCAAGTGTCAAGTTTAGCTCTATCAAAATCTACCAAGTATAGCTGACCCTCTAACACTCCCTTAAATGCTACTGAATCATCACTTCTTCTAAAGACAGTGACACCTACATCAGTAAAAAGACAGTTGTAGCCCATTTGACATAATTGTGAAACGGAAAGCAAATTGTAATCTAAAGAATCTACAAGAAAAACATTGGAAATGGAATGGTTAGGTGATATAGCAATTTTACCCAAACCTTTGACCAAACCTTGATTTCCATCCCCGAATGTGATAGCTCGTTGGGGATCTTGGTTTTTCTCATAGGAGAACATTTTCTTCTCCCCTGTCATGTGGTTTGTGCACCCGCTGTCGATGATCCAACTTGAGCCCTCGGATGCATAAACCTACAAAACATTTTTAGTTCTTGACTTTAGGTACCCAAATGATTTTGGGTCCTTTAGCATTAGACACAAGAACTTTGGGTACCCAAACACAAGTCTTTGACCCCTTGTGCTTGCCCCCAACATACTTGGCAACTATCTTGCCGGATTTGTTAGTTAAAACATATGATGCATCAAAAGTTTTAAATGAAATGTCATGATCATTTGATGCATTAGGAGTTTTCTTCTTAGGCAACTTAGCACGGGTTGGTTGCCTAGAACTAGATGTCTCACCCTTATACATAAATGCATGGTTAGGGCCAGAGTGAGACTTACTAGAATGAATTCTCCTAATTTTGCTCTCAGGATAACCGACAGGGTACAAAATGTAACCCTCGTTATCTTGAGGCATGGGAGCCTTGCCCTTAACAAAGTTGGACAATTTCTTAGGAGGGGCATTAAGTTTGACATTGCCTCCCTGTTGGAAACCAATGCCATCCTTAATGTCAGGGCGTCTCCCACTATAAAGCATACTACGATCAAATTAAAATTTTTCATTTTCAAGTTCATGCTCGGCAATTTTAGCATCTAATTTTGCTATGTGATCATTTTGTTGCTTAATTAATACCATATGATCATGAATAGCATCAATATCAACATCTCTACATCTAGTGCAAATAGAAGTATGTTCAACGGTAGAGGTAGAGGGTTTGCAAGATTTTAATTCTACAACCTTAGCATGCAATATATCATTTTTACTTGTAAGTCGGAAATGGTAGTATTGCAAACATCAAGTTCTTTAGCCTTAGCAAGCAATTTTTCATTTTCATTCCTAAGGCTAGCAAGAGTAATGTTTAATTCTTCAATCTTAGTAAGCAAATTATCATTATCATTTCTAAGATTGGGAATTGAAACATCACAAGCATTTGAATCAACCTTAGCTAACAAATTAGCATTCTTATTTCTAAGGTTGTCTATAGTCTCATGGCAAGTGCTTAGCTCACTAGATAGTTTTTCACATTTTTCTACTTCTAGAGCGTAAGCATTTTTAACTTTAACATACTTCTTGTTTTCTTTAATAAGGAAGTCCTCTTGGGAGTCCAAGAGATCATCCTTCGCATGGATAGCACTAATCAATTCATTTAATTTTTCTTTTTGTTGCATGTTTAAGTTGGCAAAAAGAGTACGCAAGTTATCTTCCTCATCACTAGCATTATCATCGCTAGAGGACTCATATCTAGTGGAGGATTTGGATTTAACCTTCTTCTTTTTGCCGTCCTTTGCCATGAGGCACTTGTGGCCGATGTTGGGGAAGAGAAGTCCCTTGGTGACGGCGATGTTGGCGGCGTCCTCGTCGGAGGAGGAGTCGGAGGAGCTCTCGTCCGAGTCCCACTCGCGGCATACATGAGCGTCGCCACCCTTCTTCTTGTAGTATTTCTTCTTCTCCTTTCTTCTCCCCTTCTTGTCGTCGCCCCTGTCACTGTCACTAGAAATAGGACATTTTGCTATAAAGTGACCGAGCTTACCACACTTGTAGCAAACCTTCTTGGAGCGGGGCTTGTAATCTTTCCCCCTCCTTTGCTTGAGGATTTGGCGGAAGCTCTTGATGACGAGCGTCATTTCCTCGTTGTCGAGCTTGGAGGCGTCGATGGGTGTTCTACTCGGTGTAGACTCCTCCTTCTTCTCCTTCGTTGCCTTAAATGCGACCGGTTGTGCTTCGGACGTGGAGGGGCCGTCAAGCTCGTTGATCTTCCTTGAGCCTTTGATCATAAACTCAAAGCTCACAAAATTCCCGATTACTTCCTCGGGAGTCATTAGTGTGTATCTAGGATTGCCACGAATTAATTGGACTTGAGTAGGGTTAAGGAAAATAAGAGATCTTAAAATAACCTTAACCATCTCGTGGTCATCCCATTTCTTGCTCCCGAGGTTGCGCACTTGATTCACCAAGGTTTTGAGCCGGTTGTACATGTCTTGAGGCTCTTCCCCTTTGCGAAGCCGGAAGCGACCGAGCTCCCCCTCGATCGTTTCCCGCTTGGTGATCTTGGTTAGCTCGTCTCCCTCGTGCGCGGTCTTGAGCACGTCCCAAACTTCCTTGGCGCTCTTTAATCCTTGCACCTTTTTGTACTCCTCTCTACTTAGAGAAGCGAGGAGTATGGTTGTAGCTTGGGAGTTGAAGTGCTCGATTTGGGCCACCTCATCCTCATCATAATCCTCATCCCCTATGGATGGTACCTGTGCTCCAAACTCAACGACATTCCATATACTTTTGTGGAGTGAGGTTAGATGAAATTTCATTAAATCACTCCACCTAGCATAATCTTCACCGTCAAAGGTTGGCGGTTTGCCTAATGGAACGGAAAGTAATGGAGTATGTCTAGAAGTGCGAGGATAGTGTAATGGGATCTTACTAAACTTCTTGCGCTCATGGCGCTTAGAAGTTATGGAGGGTGCGTCGGAGCCGGAGGTGGAAGGTGATGAAGTATCGGTCTCGTAGTAGACCACCTTCCTCATTTTCTTTTTCTTGTCGCCACTCCGATGTGACTTGTGGGGAGAGGGCTTCTTCTCCTTCCCCTTCCCCTTGTTGCGGGACTCTCCCGATGAAGCCTTCCCATGGCTTGTAGTGGGCTTGTCGCCGGTCTCCATCTCCTTCTTGGCGTGTTCTCTCGACATCACTTCGAGCGGTTAGGCTCTAATGAAGCACCGGGCTCCGATACCAATTGAAAGTCGCCTAGAGGGGGGTGAATAGGGCGAAACTGAAATTTATAAAGTTAATCACAACTACAAGCCGGGTTAGCGTTAGAAATATAATCGAGTGCGCGAGAGAGGGTGCAAAACAAATCGCAAGCGAATAAAGAGTGTGACACGCGGATTTGTTTTACCGAGGTTCGGTTCTCGCAAACCTACTCCCCGTTGAGGAGGCCACAAAGGTCGGGTCTTTTTCAACCCCTTCCCTCTCTCAAACGGTCCCTCGGACTGAGTGAGCTTTCTCTTCTCAAATCAACCGGGAACAAAACTTCCCCGCAAGGACCACCACACAATTGGTGTTTCTTGCCTTGGTTACAATTGAGTATTGATCATAAGAAAGAATGAGAAAGAAGAAAGCGATCCAAGCGCAAGAGCTCAAAAGAACACAACAAATCACTCTCACTTAACACTAAAGCTTTTGTGGAATTGGGAGAGGATTTGATCACTTGGGTGTGTCTTGTATTGAATGCCTAGCTCTTGTAAGTGGTTGGAAGATTGAAAACTTGGATGACTTGAATGTGGGGTGGTTGGGGGTATCTATAGCCCCAACCACCAAACTAGCCGTTTGGTGGAGGCTGCTGTCGCATGGCGCACCGGACAGTTCGGTTCGCCACCGGACAGTGTCCGGTGCGCCAGCCACGTCACCAGGCCGTTGGGTTCCGACCGTTGGAGCTCTGACTGCTGGGCCCGCTTGGATGTCCGGTGGCACACCGGACATGTACTGTAGAGTGTCCGGTGCGCCACTTCGCGCGTGCCTGACTTCTGCGTGCTCTGGCGCGCATTAATTGCTTCTGCAGGTGACCGTTGGCGCGAAGTAGTCATTGCTCCGCTGGCTCACCGGACATGTCCGGTGAATTATAGCGGAGCGGATTCCCGAAGCTGGCGAGTTTAGAGCCGCTCTCCTCTGGAGCACCGGACACTGTCCGGTGTACACCGGACAGTCCGGTGAATTATAGCGAAGCGCCTCTGGATTTTCCCGAAGGTGAAGAGTTCAGCGTGAAGTCCGGTGGGGCACCGGACACTGTCCGGTGGCACACCGGACAGTCCGGTGCGCCAGACCAGGGCTGCCTTCGGTTATCCCTTGCTCTCTTTGTTGAACCCAATTCTTGGTCTTTTTATTGGCTAAGTGTGAACCTTTGGCACCTGTATAACTTATACACTAGAGCAAACTAGTTAGTCCAATTATTTGTGTTGGGCAATTCAACCACCAAAATCAATTAGGAACTAGGTGTAAGCCTAATTCCCTTTCACACACTGGACAGTCCGGTGAATTATAGCGGAGCGTCTCCTAGAGAAACTCGAGAGTGGCCATTTTGCGAGGTGCTCGGCCTAGGCATCGGACAGTGTCCGATGCGCCACTAGCAGCCCCATTGCTAGTCTTTGCTGCAAACTTGATTGAGTCCCCAACTTAATTTCTTTCCTAGTTTATGTTAAACCTTATGCACCTGAGATAAATGACAACTAGGCAAACTAGTTAGTCCATGTGGTTTGTGATGGACGTCAAACACCAAAATCGATTATAGGAAATGTTTTAGGTCCATTTCCCTTTCTGTAGGCTTGCACGCGACTCAACCAGTCTTGGTCATAGGGCTCTTATATTTGTGTGGAGTGTCTTGCCCTTCGTCATTCTGCTGCAAACAAAGGGTGAAGGTAAGCGTGGAGTCCATGTCTTTTCCTCCTTACTTCTACATAGAGAGCATCCTAGGATTGCGTTGCCCTGAGGGTGATCTCTATCATAGGAGGTCACTAGAGGGACAAAGGTATGGGTTTCTCCCCATTCCCTCGAGAGGAGAGGAGTTTCATAAATAGAGGAAAATAACGAGCACGAGGTTTATGATAACGTATCTGTTCGGCATCGCTCGTGCGTCTGAGATGGATTCGGCGTCGTTTGCCTTCGACAATTATCGCTCCCAACCATCTGGCGCCTGGTGGAGAAGATGGCAAAAATGTGCAAAGCACCTACATGGCGCGCTAACTGTTAGCGTTTCAAACTAGCACCAACGAGTAAATTTGTGTATGTGCGTCTTAGGCCTGCATGGTGTGCTCAGTCGGCGCAAGAATTATACTGGTTCACGCGGAATGTCCCTACTCCAATCTTTAGTTTCTCGCGCTATCGACATCTGATTGCTCGTAGTAGGGGTTACAAGCAGGCGGGAGAGGGAGAGATCCCAAGTCTCTGTATGTGGTGTCATACTTCTCAAAGGAGCTTCTATGTTGCCCTATTGGTGAAAACTGACCGCGTGTCGATTCCCTTGCCTGCGTGGGTCTTCTGTCGTATCTCTGAGATTGTCGGGAGTGGATTTGATTTGTGCCGGCGAGGAAAGTCTGGGCATTGTCGTCGTCATTGCTGATCTTGTCCACTTCTTTTCCTACGCCGACCTTCCGCCTTTGTAGCCTGTTTGCTGGCCTTCCCTCTTGTCATGAAGGGTCATAGGGCGTTGGTGACTTAGACCTAGGACCCCAGGTCATGAGTGAGACTCATGCCTATGACCCGTATAGGTCATGAGTGGGACTCCATCCTAGGTCCATAGATCACGAGTGGATGGAGGACCGACACTGTTCGCGCTGCGTCCACCGACTGGCATAATTAATGCGGCGTACGGAAGGCTGACGACGTGGTTATTCTAACGGGCATGCAAGTCTCACTCGAGTGGGTTTTGTCTAGTTCGTCCGACCCCTTTATCTTCGTCCGCCTCGCTCTACCCCTTGGCAGGGTCGTTCTATGAACGTGGTGGAGTCACTCATGACATATAGATTCGTGGCAGACCAATCCGGTATTGACTCGTGGCTCTGCAGGGCCGAAGACTTGATTCCCTACAGGTATATTACAATTGGCATGTAATATAATTCATAATATATTTATTTAGAGAAATCAATATTGATATTGTTTTATGAATTAAGTTATTTTTTAAAAAAAACGACTCGAACTATTTCTCAAATTGTATATGTCGTTTCTAGACGGACGTAGAATTTCTATATTTTTTATATGACAAGATGCATCAGCGATCGGATGTGGAGGTGAACTTCTCGCCCTAGCAGCCATTCACGACGGTCCCTGTTGCCGGCTACGGTGCGACGGGACGTTTGGTTACTATGAATTCTGGAAATGAGATAAATTTTATCTACTATTCAATTAAACGTTTTGATTTGTCTACATTGAGTAATGTAGAGAATCTCAAATATCAACTTTGTGCTGCATTTTCTGGAGTAGTGTGCAAACTTCAGATTATAAAAATCCACCGTTCCGTTCCTAAACACGGCTTAGATCCATCCACAGGCCACAGCGGTAGGCAGATTGGAAAAACTTAACTATTTGTCAATATTTAAGGCTAATTTGGAAACACTATTTTTCTAAGGGATTCTTATTTTTCCAATGAAAAATGAACTAATTTTCTTTGAAAATAGAAATCTCTTGAAAAAATTGGGTTCCCAAACTAGCCCTTAGGGATAGTTTAAAAACTCCATTTTTCTAAAAGGTTTTTATTTTACTAAGAGAAATTAGTTCATTTTCCTTAGGAAATTGAAAATCGCATAGGAAAATGTGAGTGCCAAACTAGACCTTAGAGGTACGTGGTATTTTTTTTTGTTATGTCAGTGACCCAACGTAAATGAGTGCTACAATAAAGTGGCAAAAAAAATCGAATGTCCTCACAATTTGGGGTCTCAAACAGAACGCGAAGTCTCGCCGACTCCGACAACCTTGCGTTCCTGTCTCTGCGTCTCGTCGCCTCAGATTCACCCCCACCACTTCCTCCCTCCCCTTGGATGGAGGCAGGCAGATTCCCGTTCCATTCCAGACTCGCAGTACAGTACACACAGCAAAAGCACCACCCGGGCCGGCTTCCTCTAGACTAGATTAGTGTTGCTAAGAGCCTTTTTAACTACGGGATTACGCAAGTCTCGTATACTCATCCAGAGAGAGACACGGAGGACCTGGGTTTGGTTGCGCTGCTTGACTCGCTCCGTGTTCCAAGCGCCTTTTGAGCATTCAGGCAGATATAAAATTCCTCTTTTTACACTACAATCCCCGCTGAATCAGCAGCAGCAACTCTCTCCCTCTCCGTTCTTGGTGGTCCGAGACCCTTGGCCGTACGCTCTGCCTCACTCCTCCGTCTCTTGCTTCCCTTGCCGCCGGCGGCGCGCGGCGCCGGGCGCGGATCGGCGGCGGGTGCATGGTGGAGGCCGCCGCCGGGCGCCGGACAGGCACCAGCCGTCGGCGGCCTAGCGGCAGCGGAGGGGAGCACCGGCACCTGGTCGCGCTCGCCGTCGCCGCGCGCGTCGCCATGGTCACCACCCGGTCCGTGGGTCCAGCAGCAGTAGCGGAAGGTGATGGAGCGGGAGCTGCTGTAACAGATGCCGGCGCCGCTGGCGGTGGCGGACGATGCATGGAGGACTTCTTCGACTGCCTCCTCGGCTTGCTCGGCGCGTTAGGCATGACATGGGCTGCGGCGCGGCCCCAGCGGCAGCCGCGCCCGCCGCTGCCTCGCGGGGCTGCGGGGGCGGGGCCTGCGCCAACTGACTCCCGGCGTTTCGCGGCGGAGCTCAGGGCCACCCCCGGCCGGATCGCCGGCAATGGCGCCTGCGCCGTCGCGTCACTGTACACGCTGCAGGGCAAGAAGGGCGTCAACCAGGATGCTATGATCTTCTGGGAGGTAAAAGGAAAATTAAAAGGAGAAAATAAAGAACCATATTTTCCCTGCTTTCTTGTCTGCGCTTTTCCTCAGACATCTAGTGTTGTGAGATTCTTGATGTATTTTTTTCCCACTGTTCTTGATCAGATCTAAGCAACTTTATTCTTATTCTGGATTAGTTTACCTGACATATGCTGTGTTCCAGATTTTTATTCCACGGAGAAGCTCAGGTTTAGATTTGACTTTTCTGTACAAGCTAATTTGATCTTGATGCTAGCCTCAGGAAGTTGTTTGTTTTTATTCTTGCGGCCACAGCTTATGCGTGTTGTTATGAGTTACGCAACATGAGCACACAGCATCAAACTATTCAAGAATTGAACTTTGACTCAAATCCTATATATATTTCGCACTGGTTGCTGTGGGATGTTGCTGGTGGAGAATTCCTAGTTGGTAGTCTTATTCAAGCGCAATAATTGATGGAGTTGGAATACTTCATGGCGGTTGGAAGGGCTCCACACGATTCTCCTCCTTATCCAATACTAGTTTTTTTTTTCCTTCTCCATGTCCTTGCTGGATGATCTTATCTGCTTCAAGCCCCATCCTGCCCTTTTCTAATGCTTCACTTGATTACCAATTTGGCTGCATGCCCATTGAGTGACACATGTACGGATACTATCTTATTTTTTCGGACTCATATTTGCCTTCCTTAAGTTATGATAACTTTCATGATTTGACTGCTATAGTAGTAATTTCTAAAAAACTGCACACGGGTCTCAGTGAAAACATAAGCATAACTCACAATAAGAAACCATGTACCTGTCCAGTTTTACTGGGCACGTGTAAAATTTGCTACTCCTGTTATTTCTGTGCAGCGTATGTTTGATTTTGACAACTATTTTTACTGGTGGACAGAACTTCTGTTCAAGAGATGATACCATCTTTTGTGGTGTGTTTGACGGCCATGGACCTTATGGCCATTTGGTTGCCAAGAGAGTAAGAGATCTGCTGCCTCTAAAGTTAGGAGAAGGTTTGACGACGGAAGATGGTAGAGTAACATCCACTGGCAACATTAAGCTCAACACACATGATGTAGCTTCACCAGAACACATAGACAAAGGAAGTACTGCCATTTCCTCTGAAGCTCAGCAGAATGGAGAGTATCCAGAGACCTTCCCAGCATTGAGAACTTCATTCTTGAAGGCATTCCGTGTAATGGATAGGGATCTCAAATTACATAAAAGCATTGACTGCTTTTTCAGTGGGACTACAGCGGTGGCAGTGATCAAGCAGGTAACTGAGACAAATCATACTATTGTTTTATTTTCTTTCAGAAATATCTTGTTTTGGTTTCAGTAAATTGACACCAGGTGATTGGAGCTGCATCCTTGTATACTGATTGTACTCTATTTCTTTCTGTATACTACAGGAACACAATCTTATAATTGGCAATTTGGGGGATTCAAGAGCTGTCTTAGGCACCAGAGATGAAAATAACCAGCTTATTGCTGTTCAATTGACAGTTGATCTCAAACCTAACATTCCAAGTAAGCATGTATTTTATTTCTTTTGTCCTTTGCTATATCGCTAGTCATTTTGCAAAACTTAGAGCCATAAATCGTTTTTGCCTTGTGCAATCCTTATGTGCAGTTTCAAGTTACTTCTGTTATGAACATCATTATATTTTCTTATATGTAATATTATGTGGCCTTAATCCATGAACTAACTGGCATTTTTTTTTCTCTTCTCATGCCTTTATTATTTATGAGTCAAAGGGGTAAATAATAATCCTTATAAGATAAGATTATTTGTCTGAGCACTTCCATAGATCAATTTATTTGTTTGAATAGGAGGCAAGTCTTTTCTGCTTTCTGTTAATGCTACAATTAAAGATTTCAGAAGACAAATCTAGTAATATATTTCTTAGCCAATCCCTAGAATAATAAATATATGAATGGTCAGACTTTTGAATGTTCAATGACCCAGATTTCATGATGAAAGATGATAAATAAAAATGAACTGAGTATGAACAGTTACCTTTGGAACATTTACTCGTTTGTATTATGGAAGTATTTGTTGTGAAAACCTAGTGATGTAGCTTTCATATATCCATCTTTGCATATTTCAAATATTGCCATTCCAAGTTTGAGATGTTTGACCACATGGATTCCTAACCATCATAATGAAAAGGAACATAGGGAGTACAAGCTTAATTTTGTTTCAAGGATTGCTTATTTATTTTGACTGTTGAGATGGTGTGAAGACAAACTATTATTTTTTCATATGTTATCTAGCATTGTGTCTTTTTCTCAAATACATAGGAGAGCTGGCGTACCTTTCATCTAAGTAGAAAACCGTACAACACCAGCCCCTTATGCTGCCCCTTAGAAATAGTCGTTGTAATCAACATGCCACATAGGCAGAAAAACCACTAGGGTACTCCCAGGAAAAGACCCTGGAGCTGTGGAGCTCCTTAGCAATTACCGTGCACCATGAAATGCCTTCATCCTTGACTGTCATGACAACTTTGTTGGCATCTAGGGCAGTGATATTGAAAACATGGTTATGATGCTTCCAAAGCTCCTAGGTAACAAGATAGCAAATTAAGCCCTTACTTCGGTTGCTTGTATATATTTGGTTGAGAGAACTCTACCAGCTAAAGAAACTCGGTATCAGCAGTAGGCAAATTCCTCTCAAGTCCAGCCGGTTGGAGGATGGCATGCCAAACTTGTTAGTCCCTCACGAACCCTAGCCACTAGATGTGATTAGAATAAGGATTATACCTTCGGTGTTGGATGGTGACACCATAAGGGCGATGAGTCAGCTCAGAGACGGTGAGGTAGACGGTGTCACGGCGGTGGCCTTCCCTTCCTTGACCGCATAGAGACAGACCGGATCTCTCATTTGGGTGTTTGGAAGAGGGGGTTACTGCAAACATTGGTTTGTGTGCTGGCCCTCCTCGTTTTATATACACGGTGTGAAAAGGGGGCCACAACCATAAGGTGATTGTCCTAGATCAGGGTGCGGGAGTTGAGTTCGGTTCAATCGCTTGGCCGAACCGGATGAGATCAACCTAACAAAACTTGCCAGAAAACAGTGCAAGATACGAGAATATGCTGTATGGCTGTATGCTCTCATCAGCTTGATCACAGAGAAGACTGCAAGGAGGATCTCTCTTAGACATTCTATCAGCTGTCCATCATTGTCCACATAAAAAAAATTCAACCTAGAGGAGCCCGTGATTTCTAAATCCATTTCCATGGAGTAAATATAATTTTTTAGCATTGTGATGGTAAGAATACATGCTAATTCAATTGTACAGACATGAGGATGCAGATACTTTTCGTTTTCTCAGGCAGAAAACACTTCTGAACTTCCTATACATGATTAGTAGCAAGAGTTGTTATATTTAGTGTGCTCCTTGCCTTATTCTGTTGAGGAATGGCATGTCAATTTCAGGCGAAGCACAGAGAATCAGGCAACGCAGGGGCAGAATATTCGCGCTTCCCGAGGAGCCGGAGGTTGCTCGTGTTTGGCTTCCAAAGTACAACTCTCCTGGACTGGCCATGGCTAGGGCATTTGGAGACTTCTGTCTGAAGGACCATGGTGTAATTTCTACGCCTGACGTCTCCTATCACCACATCACGGAGAAAGACGAATTTGTGGTGCTGGCTACTGACGGGGTGAGCAGATTGTCAACCTACGCACCGTTTATTCCGAGTGTTTTTAGGTCCTTCTGACCTCCTCTCTTTGCAACTAGGTCTGGGACGTGCTATCAAACGATGAGGTTGTTAGCACTGTCTGCCGAGCCACATCTCAGGCCTCTGCAGCCCGGTTTCTCGTCGAGTCGGCTCACCGCGCTTGGCGGACTCGGTTCCCCACTTCTAAGATCGATGACTGCGCTGTTGTCTGCCTGTTCCTGAACACAGACAAAGCGAGCGAATCGTCGAGTTCTTTGGCCAAGAACTTGGCAGATGCTGTAGAAGCTAGCAGTGCTGGGCGCGCCACAACTGTCCAGGTGAGCGCTGGTGCATCTACAGATGTTGCCGCCCTGGTACCAGTACCAGATGGGAACGAGGTGTCTATTGCTGAAACCATCACAAAGCTGGTCACGCTCATGGATTTGCCCAAGGATGGTTGAGGCTCCTGTGATTGGGACCTGAACGAAGATATACCACATCGGTGGGTTTCTGCTTGCAGTTTTTTTTCCTGAACGCAAGTGTGGCTAGAATTTGCAGTTTTGCTTCGTGTAAAGTACCGCGTCAGTTTAGCGTGATTTGTTCCAGTTTTTGTAATATTTCAATTCATGTTAGTATTGATGCGTCCGTGCGTCGTCGAGATCGTAGTATTCTGTAGGAAGGAGGCTACTGAGTTTTTGTGCTTCCTGTAAATATATTCATCATTCTATCTCTGGTGTCTGATCTATATCATCATTGCTTTGGGGGTCGGTCTTATTAATATAAATAAGGATTATATAATCATATCGGACGAAGTGACTATTGCATTGTTTAATTCTTTTGTTAGTTGTTCCTGTGTATCAGAATTTCTTTGCCAGATTATGTTTGAGAATCGCGGAATTTCGTTAGGCCTAAGAGTAGCATAATCGCGTTGTACGTGTGATAGGTTGCTTGTATTAAGTTCATTCTGCATTAGGTCTTGCAAGTTACATAGGATAATACTATGCTGTATTGTAGGATAACCCTATGATGTATAATCTATAGCTAAGATGTTGTTTGGTTCATATATTTGTAACATGACGAGTAATTGAGAACGTTAATCATGTTTGTTTAAGTTCAACTGTAATTAGATGTCATATTAGAAAGTGATATTGGTCCATTCAAACTTATTACCGTTGGTACTTAAGCGTGAATCATTATCATTTACATATATTTCATGAATCGAAAAACACCTAAGGTCCCGTTTGTTTCTTTTCATTTTGAGGAATTGAAATCTTACTAATGGAATAGCCTATTTTTTTAGAATGTGACATTCCACCACTTTCCAAAGTTATCATATAAGCCTATCTCAAATTCATGGGGTGAGAGATGGAAATTGATTCTATAGATTTACATACTATTTTTCCGATGTACAACTTATAGCACACTCTTTTACTTGCTTCAATATAACATAAATGTAGTATATAACTATCTCTCTCATATGATTTAGGATAATATTCAAATATTTTACATATATAAATATATGAACTTAATTAGTTTTGTCTAAATTATAATTATTAAAATGGAATTCAATTCCAACGAAACAAACGGGGCCTAAATGAAATTGCATGGAGCCAGCTGGTATTTGCTTCACTTGCATAGGCTCCTGTGCATTGTGTAAGTCTTCTGTTTGATTGATCGCATC
This sequence comes from Zea mays, assembly GCF_902167145.1. Classification (NCBI taxonomy): domain Eukaryota; kingdom Viridiplantae; phylum Streptophyta; class Magnoliopsida; order Poales; family Poaceae; genus Zea; species Zea mays. The sequence continues at coordinate 163,142,515 of NC_050100.1, read as the reverse complement.
AAGGGTTAGCCAATACTCCCTCCATTTCTTTTTAGTTGTCGTTGGATAGTGCAAAATTAAACTATCCAGCGACAACTAAAAAGAAACGGAGAGAGTATATCATTATGCTAGCCTTGCGTTGTACAACTAAATGCAAGGAGATGAATGCACAGAGTTGGTGTATGGTTCACTTGCATAGTCTCTTGCGTATTGTTGAGGATTTTACCATAGATAAATACGTTATTAGAGCATCTCCAACAACGTGATCTATAAAAATATCCTATAATTTAAAAATGAGTACATTTTATTGAACTTAGGGCACCAACAAAATATTATGCTCCAACAGTAAGCCTTAAATATAATATATATTATAGGGCAGCCCACTACGGTATAGTATATTTGAGACTCTTGAGAGAGTGTCCTCTATTTTTTTGACTGAATTTTATAAAATGAGGTATTGTTGGAGTAGTTTTTGCCGTGTAGAGCCTTATATTTCAATTTAAAGCATCGGTTTGAGGTATTGTTGAAGATGCTCTTAAGAGCTAGTTTGAAAACTTCATTTTCTTTCTCAACAGATTTTTATTTTTCCAAGAGAAAATGAACCAATTTCTTTTGGAAAAATGAAAATCCTTTGTAAAAATAGGATTCCCAAATTAGCCCTTAAAGCTAATTTGGAAACCCCATTTTCCAAATGATTTCTATTTTACCAAAGAAAATTAGTTTATTTTCTCTTTGAAAAATAAAAATCCTTTGAAAAAATAGAGTTTTCAAACTAGTGCATATTTCTGAAATTGTCCTATATCTGCTCTAAAACTGACCTGGGGCTAGACAGGTGGCAAAGGGAGAGCAGGAGAAGTGAAGTTGACAAGAATTCTTTCGAAAAGAGAGCATAAAGAGGAAGTGGTCAGATCGTGGAGTGACCATGCTATGGCAAAGCTAATTCGTACCATAGATTAATCATTCTCGGACCATTACCTTACTCCAAAGTGTTAGCCAACTGAACACTTGCATTTTTTGGAGGACTAAAAGCAATCCCAATCCATATTAAATACTATAAAATCACAAATTCAATTTTTTCCAAACATATAAGTGATATTGGTTGTGGGTGATTGTGAGAAAACGGAGAAATTATATCGTTTGAAAAATGGTCCAAGAAAGGTAGAAGGTGAATTATGGAATTTGATAAAGACTTAAGTCCATAATACCACACAGGGTACATTGGCAAGGGCAAGATAAATTTATTTATTTCCTTGAAGCGGTATCTTTTAGTATCATATGATCTTGTCTTTGCAATATATCATAGCAAGTAGATTGTATTTCCGTTTTTGCATCTATTATTTATGTTAGAATAGGAACCCATACCCTAATCAGGGGTTGGGAGTGGTATTAAATAGGGAGAGTAACTGGGCCAAGGCCCATTACACAGGGGTATAATGGTCATTACACAGGGAATAGCACAAACCCTAGACGGGTAGTCTAACACCCCCCCGCAGTCACAACTCTATCCTGTACAGATGTTGAGACTGGATCGGAAGTCTAAAAAGACACTCGACGGTAACCCCTTGGTGAAGATGTCGGCGAACTGAAGCGTGGTGGGGACGCTGAGAACGCGGATGTCACCGGCAGCGACACGCTCGCGGACGAAGTGCAGGTCGATCTCCACATGCTTCGTGCGCTGATGCTGCACGGGGTTGGTGGAGAGGTAGACCGCGCTGACGTTGTCGCAGTAGACGAGGGTGGCGCGCTGGAGGGGACTGTGGAGCTCGTGGAGGAGCTGGCGCAGCCAGGAAGCCTCGGCCACGCCATTGGCCACGGCACGGTACTCGGCCTCAGCGCTGGAGCGAGAGACGACGGGCTGCCTCTTGGCGGCCCAAGAGACGAGGTTGGCGCCCAGGAAGACGGCGTAGCCGGAGGTGGACCGGCGCGTGTCGGGACAGCCAGCCCAGTCAGCGTCGGTGTAGACCACGAGCTCCGACGTCGGGGATGGGCGGAGTAGGAGACCGTAGTCGAGGGAGCCGCGGAGGTAGCGTAGAATCCGCTTGAGCGCAGTGAGATGGGGCTCCCGCGGAGTGTGCATATGCAGGCACACCTGCTGGACGGTGTAAGCGATGTCGGGCCTGGAGAACGTGAGGTACTGGAGCGCGCCGGTGAGGCTCCGGTAGGACGTCGCGTCGGCGACCGGAGGCCCGTCGTCCTCAGAGAGCTTCGCCTGAGTGTCGACAGGCGTGGAGCAGGGCTTGCAGTCAGACATGCCAGCCCGCTCCAGGATGTCGATGGCGTACTGGCGCTGATGGAGGAAGAGACCCTGGGGCCGACGTTCGGCGGTGACGCCGAGGAAGTGGTGGAGGGGCCCCAGGTCCTTCATCGCGAACTCCCGCTGAAGGGCGACGATCGTGCGCTGAAGGAGGTCGGCGGTGGATGCCGTGAGCACAATGTCGTCGACGTAGAGTAGGAGGTAGACGGTGTCGTCGCCGCGCCTGTAGATGAACAGGGACGTGTCCGACTTGGCCTCAACGAAGCCGACAGAGGCCAGGTAGGAGGCGAAGCGGCTGTACCAAGCCCGTGGCGCCTGCTTGAGGCCGTACAGGGATCGGTTCAGCCGGCAAACCAGGTCCGGACGGTCAGCGTCGACGAAGCCGGTGGGCTGGCTGCAGTAGACAGTCTCCGTCAGAGTGCCATGGAGGAAGGCATTCTTGACATCGAGCTGATGGATCGCCCAGTCGCGGGAGAGGGCGAGGGAGAGGACAGCGCGAACAGTGGCGAACTTGACGACAGGGCTGAAGGTCTCGTCGTAGTCCACTCCGGGGCGCTGGGTGAAGCCCCGAAGGACCCAACGGGCCTTGTAGCGGTCGAGGGAGCCGTCTGAGGTCAGCTTGTGGCGAAATAGCCACTTGCCAGTGACCACGTTGGTGCCTGGTGGACGCGGCACCAGGTCCCAAGTGTGGTTGGCCAAGAGGGCCGCGTACTCCTCCTCCATAGCGCGACGCCAGTGTGGGTCGGCGAGGGCAGTGCGAACGGAGGAGGGTACCGGGGAAGCGTCGGGTGGAGTGCTGGTCGTAGCGGCTGCCAGGATGAGCCGGTCGACGGGGCGGAGAACGCCAGCAGCGCGTCGAGTCACCATCGGGTGGACGTGCCCGGGGTCGCGATGGATGGCGACCGGGTGGTATACGGATGACTCGGAGTGAGCCACCGGAACGTCGGGAGCGGCAGGAGGGGCCGGCTCACGGCGGTGATAGACGACGGCGGGGTCGGCGAAGCGGGCCGCGCTCGTCGATGGGCACGCGTCGGGGGGTGCCGAGGTAGTGGCGTGGCCGCGGCGATGGTAGACGAGGGCGGGGTTGGCGAATCGAGCCGGAGTCGACGGGGCCGCGCGTGGCGCAGGCGGGGTCGACGGGGCCGCGCGTGGCGCAGGCGGGGTCGACGGGGCCGCACGTGGCGCAGGCGGGATCGCCGGGGCCGTGCGTGGTGCAGGCAGGACCGACGGGGCCGCGCGTGGCGCAGGCGGGGTCGACGGGGCCGCGCGTGGCGCAGGCGGGGTCGACGGGGCCGCGCGTGGCGCAGGCGGGGTCGACGGGGCCGCGCGTGGCGCAGGCGGGGTCGACGGGGCCGCGCGTGGCGCGGAAGAGGTCGTGGGGGCCGCACGAGGAGTAGGTAACGACGCAAGACGGGGAGCCGAAGGTGGGGAAGGAAGCGGATCGGACTCGAGGAGGGAGTCAAGATCGGTGGGTGGGGTGGAGCCAGCAAGGGGAAATACATCTTCGTCAAAGACGACATGGCGAGAGATGATGATGCGGTGGGAGGTGAGGTCCAGACACCGGTACCCCTTGTGGTCAGGGGAGTAGCCAAGGAATAGACAGCGGGTGGAGCGAGGAGAAAGCTTATGTGGAGCGGTAGCGGAAGTGTTAGGGTAGCAGGCACAGCCGAACACGCGAAGGTGGTCATAGGAAGGGGCTGTGCCGTAAAGGGCGAAGTGGGGGGTAGGGTGGCGTACCGCCTTCGAGGGAAGACGGTTGAGGAGGTGGGTGGCAGTATGCAGGGCCTCTGCCCAGTAGCTGGCAGGGAGAGACGCCTGGAAGAGGAGACAGCGGAGCATGTTAGTGGTGGTGCGGATCATGCGTTCGGCTCGGCCGTTCTGGGCAGAAGTGTAGGGGCACGAGAGACGCAACTGGACGCCATGAGTGAGGAAGAAGGAGCGAGAGGCGTTGTTATCGAACTCGCGGCCATTGTCACACTGCAGAGCACGGACCGGGCGGCGAAACTGAGTGGATACCCAGGTGAAGAAGTGTGTGAGGGTGGTGAATGTGTCCGACTTCAACCGAAGCGGGAAGGTCCAGAGAAAATGGGAAAAATCATCCAAAATCACCAGGTAATATTTATAACCAGAAAGACTGAGTACAGGGGAGGTCCAAAGGTCACAATGAACCAGATCAAAAGCCTGCTCAGCCCGAGAAGAAGAAGTAGTAAATGGGAGACGAGTATGTCGGCCTAACTGACAAGCATGACAGAGACCCTCAAAATGTCCCCTACTACATGAAAGATCGAGACTACTGGTAATCTTGGTCATGACGTCGGGTCCAGGATGGCCGAGACGTCGATGCCATGTGGTGGAGGAGGTGGTGGAGACCAAGGCAGGAGGTGGAGACACGCCGGCGGTGGAGGGCTGGAGCGTGTAGAGAGGCCCCGAGCTGTCACAGCGGGCGAGAAGGGTCCTGGTGGCCAGATCCTTCACAGAAAAACCAGAGGGGTCAAACTCAATGGAACAGGAGTTGTCAGTAGTGAATCGACGAACAGAAAGAAGATTGTGGGTGATGTGGGGAGCTACGAGAACATCGTTGAGGTAAAACGGCCCAGGGAGAACCGAGGCACCTACTGAGGTGACTGGCAGAGTGGAACCGTTTCCAACGACGATCGAGGATGGGTGAGAGGGGAGTGGGGAATGAGAGCGAGAGAGCGTGCCTGCCGTGGGGGTGGTGTGGTACGAGGCACCGGAGTCGATCACCCAGTCGGAGGGGGGTGGGGTCATCGCCATGGTGCTGAAGGCAGCAGCGAGGGAGGTGCTGTCCCAACCACCAGCCGGCGGGGACCAAGGCGTCGAGGTGTGGGTCCCCGGGGGCAGGAGCGTGGGCGGAGCCTGGGGCACGACGGGAACACCATAAGGAGGTGCGCCGTAGTGAGGTGTAGTCAGGAGGGCGGGCGCCGGAGGACGGGGGGCACTCGGTGCCTGGCCCGGCCACATGGCGATGGTCCCGGTCCAGGGGTTGTAGAAGGACGGCCACGCGTGGCCGCCACCCCGGCCGGAGGGACCACCACGAGAGGAGCCGCCGCTCCCACGGCCGCCCTTGCGGGAGCGACGACCCCCGTCGGTCGTAGAAGTCGGACGAGGGGCCGCCGGGACGGCAGGAGGGGGGCGGGTGGGAGCCCCGGTCGACGGAGGCCGGGTGGCCTGGCCCCCCGAGGGCGGCTGACCACTGGTGGGAGCGCTGTAGAGGGCCGAGGCAGGAGTGGGTGCCTCATTCGCCATGGTGAGCTCCTCGAGGAGAAGCTCGTTCCGCACGGCGTGGAAGGTGGGGAAGGGCACGCTCCTCTTGATGAGAGCCTTCAGGTGGCCGTAGCGGGGGCTGAGGCCACGCAGGAGGTTCAGCACCAGGGTACGATCGGCAACTGGCTCGCCGAGATCGCGGAGAGAGTCAGCCAGACCCTTCATCTGGCGGCAGTATTCTCCCACGGAGAGGTCTCCCTGAGAGAACAGGTGGAACTGGGCGTCGAGGTGGAGCGCCCGCGCATCCCGATTCCCGAGGAACTGGTCCTCGAGAGCGAGCCACGCCTGGCGAGCAGTGTCCGCCTGATCGCGGATGATGTCCTGCAGCTCAACGGTGATGGTGCCGTGGAGCCACGAGAGGACAACGCTGTCCATGAGGCACCAGGAGCGAGGCGGTGGGGCGTCGTGATCGACGAGGACGTGATCGTCGAGGACGAACCGCCGCAGCGTGAGGAGGACCTGTCCGCGCCAGCGGGGGTAGTGGGAAGACGCCGGATCCAACACCACGGACACGAGGGCCCGGATGTTGTGCAGACCAGCGGCCTGAGCGTGAAGAGCAGCGATGAGGTCGGCGTCGAGGTCGGAGTCGCGGGGGTCCTCCGGGGGTTCCACAGGGGCGACCGGCGGGCGACCGAGGAGGCGCTGCGTAGTGGTCATCTGGGTGGTCAGAGCGGCACCCAGAGCACGCTCTCGCTCCAGAGCGAGGGAGGCGGCGCGCTCGCGCTCCCGCGAGGCCGTCACAGCGGCCTGGATCTCCGCGAGGGTGTCGACGAGCGGGGAGGCGACGGTGGGAAGTGCAGAGGGCGTGACGGCGTGGCTCCAGGTGGGTGAAGTGAGGGTGGGAAACCCCGGCGGAGATCCGCGGCGCAGGGTCAGCGGGGAGGTGGCAGGAAGCGGCGCAAGGCCGGTGATGTAGGGGGCCCCTCCAGGGGCGGGCGCGCTGCTGATCGCAGCGGGGGTGATGGGGCCGGTGGCGGCAGAGGTGGTGCCGTCCATGGCAGCGACGGCTGGAGGAAGTCACGGCAAGGAAAGAAGCCGGGTCGGGGAGGGAGCGAGGTAGGGAAGCCTGCCTGAAGAACAACACCGGAGGGAGCAGTGGAGGTGAGCGGCTGCTCCCTGCTGCGTCCAGAAACAGAGGAGGTCGCGGCCTGGAGCGGTGGTCGCGGCAGAGGGAGGCGCGGCCTCGGACGAAGGGACGTCCGCGGCCGGGGCGGGGCGTCGGAGGCGCGGCACCGGGAGGGCGCGGAGCCGGGGCGGGTGCCCGCGCGCGGCCTGGACCGGTGGTCGCGGCAGAGGGAGGCGGCCGCGCAGGGGCGGCGGCCCTGTGAGCGGCGGGCGCGCACAGACGGGAGCGGCGACCCAGGGGAGGGCGGCGCGCCGGGGAGAGGGGAGGGAGGCCGGCGGCCGGAGGTGGGTCAGGGGAGGGCGGCGGCTGGAGCCGGCGGCGCTGGCTGTGTGGAGGCCGGCGGCGGCTACAGTGGAGGGAAAGTCCCCTGGCGGCTGTGGCTGCTCGGGGAGAGGAAAAAAATACTAAACCTAGCTGATACCATGTTAGAATAGGAACCCATACCCTAATCAGGGGTTGGGAGTGGTATTAAATAGGGAGAGTAACTGGGCCAAGGCCCATTACACAGGGGTATAATGGTCATTACACAGGGAATAGCACAAACCCTAGACGGGTAGTCTAACAATTTATTTTCTTTGTTCATGTTGTCATCAAGCACCAAAAAGGTGGAGAAAATAAGAAAAAAAAACCTATGGTCCATTTATGTTTGTTTTTGATGTTTGATGATCAACATGATTATTTAGACTAAGCTTAGTCCACTTTGGAAAGTCCATAATGGTATTTGTTGCAGGATGCAAAGTGGACTTAAGCTTAGGCAAAGTGGTTGATCAACACCTCAAGTAAGACATTAGAAGCAATATAAAAGACCTAAAATACAAACAAAAGTCTACAGCATAAAATAGAACCAAACCATACACAAATAACACAAAAAACAAGTTGAAAAAGGGTCACAAGGGGTGTCGCGCCCTAAAGGGCACTGGACCATAGGCTAAAGCAAACCCTAGCAGTGGTGTCGATAGGGCCTCAATCTAGTGAAACAACCATCAAATCGGTGGGCATTGAACAAACACAAGAACACTATTCATGGTAGCAGTTGGATTGGACTGAGAGAAGAAGAGAGCGTCGAACCAATGACTCTTAGTCTAAGGGCATGCAGAAAGCTTCTAGAGACAGAGAGGTCAAGCATCGGACTAGTTCAATGGCGGACATTGGACCATATGCCACAGAGGATCTCCAACTATCAACAATGGCTAGTTGAACTAAGCACAAAGAATGGAGGCATCAGGCAGTCTAATGGCTATCACAAGACAGTCTGATGAGTGAGCAAAAATTGTGTACCTGTCCTAACGACTGTCTCTTATTGGAAGCTATAAATACAACCATAATCGACCATTTGAGGGGTGTACAACTCAAGGAAGATTTGTATCAGTTGAAGCTCATCTGTAATAGCTTTAGCCACCAAAGTCCTTAGTGACACACTAAGTCATTAACGTAGATGCTTTGTAAAGTGTTTTTAGATTAGTTAGACTACTGCTTTTATGGTTGCTCTAGGTTTATACCTAGTGTATAGTGAGGTTTGCAGACATCTTACCACTCGATGCTTATGTGTACCATTGTTATACATCTGAGAGACTTGTAGTCTTATGACACCACACCAATCGAGTTTATGGAGTTGCTGCCATTGTGTACCAAGAGAATGAGGCTAGCGATTGTTTGGTCGAAAGCTCGATAGTAAAGAGAGTTGGGAGCGATCAAGGAGAGGCCATCTTAAAGGTCTACTTACATGTGGAGAAGGCTCGAGGGCTATCTAAAGAGTTATCTGACCGAGAGCTTGGTCCTTGTGAGGAGCTCCAATGAAGACTAGAGAGAAACGTGCGTACTTCTTGATACCTCATTAAAAATATTGGATGCGTTGAACGAGAGTTTGCATATCTATTGCTTTTTGTGTATCTTAGTTGTGTGTTTTATCTTCCTACCTTAGTTGATAGGATTGCAACCTAGATTCCATACTTTTTTCTAGCAGAGATAGCAACCACATCCAGCAGAACTTTAGTTGCATTACAAAGGTTCTCACTAGATTGAAAATTAGAGTCTTTAGTTTCCCTCATTTAACTCTACCTCTTTTTAGACGTTATGGTCTCTTTCACTATCCATCCAAACAAACCAGAAATGTGAATAAATCCATCCTAAAATCCATAAGGGTCCGTTCGGTTGACACGGAACGGAATACCGTAACTGTTCCTACCCATATTGCTTCTCTAATTTGTATAAGTTTTGATCAACAAAAACAATTCTTGGTGCATTCCTACATAAACGAACGGGACCTAAATAACATGTCTGTTTCCACTTTGTTCTCAACCAAACACACCTAACAGATCCCTTAGATATAGATCACTTCAAGCTTATAGATACTCACCGGGGCCTGTAGTCTTTTGGGGACATGCAGAATAATGGACTTACTTTAATTGTTCGGATAGTAATGGATTACAAAGGTACTAAGGGTGTGTTTGGTTTAGCTTTTGGCTTTGACTTTTGCCCCCTAAAAGCCAAAAGCCAACCAAAGGGTTGAATCCAGGAAGCAGCTTTTTCTAAAAGCTGACTTTCTCGCAGTGCAAAACTGAAAGCACCCCTAGACCTGCTTTTAGTGGCTTTTGGATGGAACTGTGAAAATATATATCTAATAACTTTTAACGACTTTTAGTGCTTTCCATCAAACAGTTTTTATCTTTTTAATAACTCACAGCCTACAGCAGCTTTTTCCACAGCTCACAGCCCACAGCAACTTTTTCCACAGCCACAGCCCAACCAAACAGACCCTAAGGACTTGGTGCCTGTTGATAGACCTTACCAAGCTTCGCTGCTACGCTTAGTTAGACATTGTTTCATTGCGTTTGGGTCGATTCTGATGGATCTAATCTCGTAGTTTGTACTAGCCTATTATCCAAATATACTTAACTTATGCAATAAAAGAAATTGTAATGCTTTGTATAGATATAAAATTGTTGGAAATACTTGATAGTTTTGATTCGTGGGAGTCATAAATGTGCAAAGGCTTGGAATTATGCTCAAGAATTCCCTGTTCATTTCATTTAACCATAGCAACTACATCCAGAAAGTCCTTAGGCTATCTCCGACAGCCTTTCTATCATATTTATTATCTCAATTCTTATTTCAAACTCCACTATGTAATCAGTACGGTTTACAATGCAAAAATATGTTTTACACGGCTATATACGTGCTCCACTGAACGCAAAAATGTGTTTTACACAACTATACGCTCTGCGCTCTGCTGAGCACGACCTTAGCTTATCCTCATTAAGCCTCAACTCAATACGGACTAGTTTCCTGATTGTGTGTGCTCATTGTCTTTGCATTTTGTCACACCGAATCAATGCAAACTCCAGCATCATACTAAATCTCATTGCCTGTATATTTTAAGTATGCCATGTCAGAAATACAGATTGAACTTTTTTTTTACACAAAATGCAGAATGAACTTGAGCTAATAAGAAGAATTGATTCTTGCACCTTAACTAGACTGAGCCTGGTCCAAAAGCGCTTGAAAGAACTCATGCCATCTCGTAGGATTCGGTGGATTGGGTTCTCTACAAACATAGAGCAGCTAGCCACCCAGCTCGATGTAACTCCATCCAGGCTTCTTGACTAATCCTTGCTTGCTTATTAGCGTCCTATAACTTCTGGCCTTCTTCCACTGCCCCAAACAGCTAAGCATGTTAGAAATTAGGACACAGTGACCAGAATCTTGGGAGCCCAGGTTCAGTAGTCCTTCTGACATGAACTCTACGGATGAATCAGCACCATTAACTCTGTGTGCACTAATTAGAGGAGCCAAAACCTGGTTTCGCAACCGAACTGGCATCTCACCAAAGAACTTTATAGCGCTACTGAGATGACCAGCTTTACAAAGCAAATCAATCATGCACATGTAATGTTCGACTGATGGTTCGATACCATGTTCTGCAGTCATGCTATGAAAGCAGCGAAGACCTTCATCTACTGAACCAGAGTGGCTGCATGCTGTTAGGATATGAGTGAAGACAATGGCATCAGGTCGGACACCTTTGCTCTGCATCTCGTTGAAAAGGACAACAGCCTCACTGCCTTCTCCATTGCAAGCATGTCCATTGATCATGGCACTCCAGATAGCTAAGTCCCTGTTAGGAACACTGTCAAATATTTTTCTAGCACGCTGGATGCTCCCACACTTGCAGTACATGTCTATCAGTCGAGTACAAACTTGCAGGTCTGACTGCAGCTCCATTGCTTTCACATGCTCCTCGACCTTTTGGGCAACATTAGCGGATCCCAGATTAGCGCCTGCTGAAAGAACCGCTAGAACGGTTGCTTTGTTTGGCTCTACCTTGGCACACAACATGGCATCAAATGTCGCCAGAGCCTCATCCGGATAACCACATTCGACATATCCGTTCAACATCGAAGTCCACATGATTACACTCTTCCACTGGAGTGAATCAAAAACCTCTCTAGCTGCCAAAAGATTTCCACACTTGGAATACAAGTTTACCAAGGATGCTGCCAAATCCTCCTGACGATCAAAACCAACCTTGATTGCAAGGGCGTGCACGCCTTTAGCCACCAAGTTGTTTCCGAACAGCATAGCGGCCGTGATTAGATTGGCAAGCACGACTGAATCCATAGGTTGCTCTGTCTCTCGCATGCTGCTGAACAGTGCAAACACTTCCATCCAGTCCCCTGTCTGCAAATAAGCAGATGCCATGGCGCTCCAAGTAACCACGGACTTGTTCTCCACACGATCGAAAAGCAGCCTTGCAGAGTCCAGCTGGCCACCACGGACAAGCATGGTGAGCACCGAGTTCGAGACAAGCAAATCCGCGTCAAGGCCCGATTTGATGGTGAGCCCATAGACGGACACCCCAGGGTACCTCGCGGACACCGAGTCCGCACACCCGGACAGGAGGCCGACGACCGTGCTCCCGCTGGGCCTGACCTCCGCGCGCCGCATAGCGTTGAACACCCCGACGGCCTCCTCGACCTGAGAGCTCCGTCCGTACGCCGAGATCATGCAGTTCCAGGCGACCAGCGTCCGGCTCGAGCACGGCGTTTCGTCGAACAGGCGGTGCGCGTCGGGAAGCCTGCCGCACTTGGCGTACATGTCGACGAGAGAGGTGCGCACGAAGGCGTCGCGAGAAACGGCAGCGCCCGAGAGGAATGCGAGGGCGTGGACGGCACGGCCGAGCCCCGGCAGGCGCAGCGCGGCGCAGGATTTGGCGAGGGAAGGGAAAGTGGAGGCGTCACCGCGGAGGCCCGCGGCGAGGAGCGGTCCCGCGTAGAGGCGGAGGCAGTGGCCGTAAGAACCCGACGCGGCGGCGAGCTGGATCGAGCGGTTCCAGTGGTTCAGTGCTGTGGCCGCAGGGGTGGTGTCACTCATGCCGAGAGGACGGGGGAGCGAAGACCACGCGTGAGTAGCCGTGATCATCTGTTTGCATTTTAGAATTCTCCATAAGAAAATCTTTGTGCGTTAACAAAAGTAGCATATAGCCTATCATAACGTCACGAGAGATGATCTAAATAATAATATTATTTATTAGATTTAATTAAGTAAGGGAAAGTTATCTAAGATCTGAACTATTGATTTTGATGATATGTTAAGTCTAGGTTCAATTTGTTTGGTGGATTTAGTGGTGATTATGCAGGTGGCATGATTTAGTTAGGTGGGTTTAGCAAAGTTTAAACTGTGGATTATATAGTGGTATAGATATGAGAAGAACAATCTATTTACATTTTAGAATTCCCGAGATGAAAAATTTAAAATAAAGACATCAAAATGGTTGAGGGTATGTTTAGAACACGAAAAAATATATTCTTGCGCATTTTAAAAAGTTACTACATTCCAAATAGACTCTAAAGGTACAATGAAACAAACATTTGCATTGCTAAAATTTATCTTAGAAGATCTGTTACATTTTTAGTTTCTGGGTCTGAACTATTCCAACAGATAGTCTAGGAGTGATGACCGGAAACATTCAGATTCCTACCGGCAATCATCCTCCATAAAAATCTACATTTCTTGCTAAGCATCACCATCATGACCTTTGCATCATAAAATAACATATTTGTAAAACTAGGTGTTAAGTATTGAGAAGTCTGATGACATTCATGTGATGTGGTAGATAGACCAGCTAAAGCTGTCACCAACAATTTATATTGTTGTCTATAATCGTCCCCTATACGAATTTTTGGACATGTTTCTATGTAAGGTGAGGATCTTTCATGACTCAACATGCCTTCCTTATTAAGCATCATCATCATGAACATTGCATTGTAAAAGAGTCTATTTGTAAAATTAGATTTTAAGTACTGAGAAGTCTGACATTCATGTGCAGTGGTGGACAACCAGATAATACAACAATTATTGTGACAAACTAATTGTTGTCAATCAAAGTCATACTCTAAGTCTAGTAGGGATATTAAACAATTTGCTAGAACACCACACTTACAGAGTTGAGTTATCCAACTCTAACCCTCACTAGGCTCACATGTTAGTCAACACCCACACTTCCAACTCTCTCTCTCTCTCTTACCTTCTCTCTCCCACCCCAGACCACCAAAAACTCAAGAGTAGGAGGAAGAAGGGGAAAGGAGAAGAGAAAGAAAATCAAGGAGAAGGTAAAAAACATCCCTTAGGGCTAGTTTGGGAGTCCAAAACCCGTAGAGGATTAGAAGGGCTAAAATTCACTTCTTATTCAAAAATGAATAAGGAGGGAATTTTAGACCCTCCAATCCACTTCGGTTTTGTGGTTCCCAAACTAACCCTTAGAGTTGATTTGGTGATCAGGGATTCTGAGGGATCCATGGGGATGAACCCCTTGCTATTCAAATTTGAATAACAAGGAAATTCCTCTTCATGAATCTTCTGGGGATCTATGATCACCAAATCAGACTTTAGACCTAGCACCATCCCTATGTGCCACCCATTTCTAAGGGAGAGCAAGGAGTGCTCTTCTTCCTTGCATTGAGGGCTAGTTTGGAAACCCAATTTTCCCAAGGGATTTTCATTTTCCCAAGAGAAACTAGTTCATTTTTCCTTGGGAAAATAGGAATTCCTTGGTAAAATGGTGTTTCCAAACTAATTCTGAGGGTAGTTACGATTGGATGTAGGGAGTAGGATGCAAGAAGAATTTCAGTTAGATCTCTCAATACTTTCATTCTATATGTAATTTCAACCATTCTCCCTATCTAACTCACCCAATATGTACTTTCACTCTATATATACTTTATATCATATTTTATTACTTGTCGGCGTTTCGACCCCGGGGGGTCCCTGGACCGACGAGTAAATTGTCGCTGCGTGTCCCAGCCCAGATGGGTCGGCGTGAGACGGAACACAAGGGGGAAAATAGTAAGGGGAAACCGCGGCCTCGTGTTGTCCTGCGCCCAGGGCGGATGCGCTTGCAGTAGGGGGTTACAAGCGTCCGCGTGGGAGAGAGAGAGAGAGCGTGAGCCTGTGCGTCAGCCCGTCCTCCCGCGCGGCCACCTTCTCGTACGAGAGCCCTGGATCTTCCTTTTATAGATGTAAGGAAAGGGCCCAGGTGTACAATGGGGGGTGTAGCAATGTGCTAACGTGTCTAGCAAAGGGGAGCCAGAGCCCTATGTACATGCCGTCGTGGCTGTCGGAGAGGTGTTGCTGCCCTGTTCATGTGATGTCGTAGCCGTCGGAGGAGCGCTTGAGCCCTGTGGAAGTACAGCTGTCGGGGCTGTCGGATCCTTGCTGACGTCTCCTTGCTTCCTTAAGGGGCTGAGAACCGCCGTCGTCATAGAGCACACGGGGTGGCATCATTACATGTTTTACCGGGGCGAGCCAGATGGGACGCCAGTCTTGTTCCCCGTAGCCTGAGCTAGCTAGGAGTAGGGTAATGATGGGCCCCCTGTGACGTGGTCGGTTCGAGCCCGAGGTCGGGCGAGGCGGTGACTCCTCCGAGGTCGAGGCTGAGTCCGAGCCCTGGGGTCGGGCGAGGCGGAGACCATCTTCCGGAGTCGAGGTTGAGTCCGAGCCCTGGGGTCGGGCGAGGCGGAGTCCGTCTTCCGAGGTCGAGGCTAAGTCCGAGCCCTAGGGTCGGGCGAGGCGGAGTTCATCGTCCGAGGTCGAGGTCGAGTCCGAGCCCTAGGGTCGGGCGAGGCGGAGTCCGTCGTCTGAGGTCAAGGTTGAGTCCGAGCCCTGGGGTCGGGCGAGGCGGAGACCGTCTTCCGAAGCCGAGACGGGGGCTGAGCCCTAGGGTCGAGCGAGGCGGAGTTCGTCGTTCGAGGTCGAGGTTGAGTCCGAGCCCTGGGGTCGGGCGAGGCAGAGTCCGTCGTCCGAGGTCGAGGTTGAGTCCGAGCCCTGGGGTCGGGCGAGGCAGAGACCGTCTTCCGAGGCCGAGACGGGGGCCGAGCCCAGGGGTCGGGCGAGGCGGAGTTCGTCGTCCGAGGTCGAGGTTGTGTCCGAGCCCTAGGGTCGGGCGAGGCGGAGACCGTCTTCCGAGGCCGAGACGGGGGCCGAGCCCTGGGGTCGGGCGAGGCGGAGCTTCCTATGGCGCCCGAGGCTAGACTTAGCTGCTGTCGGCCTCACTCTGGCGAGTGGCACAACAGTCGGAGCAGGGCAGGCGGCGCTGAGATTTAGGAGTCTTAGGGGTACCCCTAATTATGGTCCCCGACAGTAGCCCCCGAGCCTCGAAGGGAGTGTTAGTACTCGCTTGGAGGCTTTTGTCACACTTTTTGCAAGGGGACCGACCTTTCTCGGTTGCATTTCGTTCCGGTGGGTGCGCGCGAGCGCACCCGCCGGGTGTAGCCCCCGAGGCCTCGAAGGAGTGGTTTGACTCCTTCGAGGTCTTAATGCCTTTCGTGATGCCTCGGTCGGTAGGGAGGCTAGATGCCGGTGCCCTTACCCAGCTCCCGATGCGTCTCGAGCGCGGGTGTATGTCCCTGATGAGTGTCCGCTCCTTCTTCCTTCTTGTGTCGGATTGCCCTTCGTTCTCACAGTCGAGACTTTTCGTCCGTCTCCAAGAGGTGGGGTTTCATAAGCCTTCCCTGCCACCGGTCCCGGAGGACGCGGTGGACCGAGCCGCGCGGAGGGTTGCTGCGGAGAAGAAGAAGGAGAAGAAGGACGCGAAGAAGGCTCGGGCCCGCGAGCGGATGCAGGCTCGGGACGCCTTGGAGAGGCGTAGTCGGCGGCAGGAGAGGGACGGGCTCCCGAGGGAGCCGTCGCCGGAGACGCCTGTCGACGACGACGACGATGATGACGACGAGGACGACGACATGGCGGCCCGCCTCGGCCTCAGCCCAGATCTGCGGCTGGGCCAGGGGTCGTCGAGCCAGCCCCCGAGTGGGCTGGCGCCGTCAGTATCCAGGGTCAGGGCATCAGGGTCCCGGTCTGAAGAACAGGGGCAGGCCAAGGGGGTTCTTGACCCCTTGGCCGAGGTGATTGAGGTGACCCCGGGGAGTCAGGTCGACCCGCCCGTCCCTGAAGAGCCGTTGCCCGTGCTGGCAGCATAGGAGGCTGATCCTCAGGTCGCCGTGTCTGCGCTTGGGCGAACCGTCCCTTCGGCGCCCCAGGCGCCCCAGGCAGGGATGGTGCCGAAGCCGGCAGCGGGGCAAACCTCGGTGGTGCCCACGGGGACCGAGGCTCGAGGGGCCTCCCCGCAGGCACGATTGGTCGTGGCCCGGAGTGGGTAAGTATCTGAGGATACCTATGTTCTGGCTCCTCCTTCGTGTGTCCTGATCCTGCTCTTACCTTTCTTCCTAGCAAACAGAGGCACGGTTCGACCGGTATGGCTCCCCGGAAGGCCCTTAAGACGGCACCGGCTTCTGTAGCCGGTGCCGTACTGGGCCTCGCCGGTCGGCTGGCCTCTACGCAAGGTGCCCCCAAGCAGGGGGCTCAGGCGGCACAAGTAGTCGTGGGGCGAGCTCCCGAGGCTGACCCCTCCGTCGAGGCGGCCGTCGTGCCGAGGGAGACTGCTGGCGCAGCCGCGGCCTCGAGCCCACCAGACGTGTTGCCGGCGCTGGCACCGGCTTCTGCTGAGGCTGTTGCCGTTCTGGCCGTGGAGCCACCTGTTGCCGCCGATGCTGAGATGGTCGAGGCGCCGCTACTCGAGGCCGGCGATCGGGAACCTGTCCCCTTAGCCGAGGAGGTACCCGATGCGCCGACTGCAGGGGGTGCCGATGCCTTGGAGGAGGGGGACGCAGAACCGCGACCATCCTGGGGAGCGACAACCTTGTCCTCGCGCGGCGCAGTCCCAACGAGCGGCGTCAGTCGCTCCGGTTTTGGACCCGTGGTGCTTCGAAACCCCTCTTCGTCCTTGACGATGAGCGAGAGGAGCAGTCTTGGGACGAGCTTCGTGAGTGTGCCGAGGCAACGGCGAGGTCGCTTCGGTCGACCCTGGAGGTCCTTTGCAGGGACGTTCCCAGGATTCTCCAGGTAAGGATTTCGGGCATACTTTTCACGTGATCAAGGCATTCTTTGTGACGCATCGCTTCCCTTCCTCAGGATCTGACGGATCTAAGCACTGCCAAGTCATCGTTCATCCGCCGCGAGGCCGACGTCTGGGGTTCGCTACGGTTCCTGAGGACCACGCTTGTCGGGGCTACCGAGCGCCTCTCCCAACGGAGCGCCGAGGCTGCGGACCTTCGGTTGCTCTGTGACGAGCTGGGGGCAGAGGCAGCGGTGGCACGCGCAGAGGCGCAGCGGCGACAGTTGGAGCTTGGCCAGGTCATCGGTGAGCGGGACCAATCTCGGGGCCGGGCCGCCGAGGCTGAAAGCCGGGCTGAGGCCCTTGGAGGCCAGCTAGCCGAGGCGTCTACTCGGGCCGGAGCCCTTGCGGCGGACCTGGTCGTGGCCGTCGGGTCTGCTCAGTCCGCCCAAGCCGCAACCTCGGAGCAGCGTGCCCGGGCCGAAGGTATGTCTTGGCTGTTTTGAGATTTTTATTCAGCTTCATTCTTCAACTTGTGTTTGAAGACTTCTGCTTTGGCTATTTGCAGGGCTCGAGTCTGCCCTCAACGAGTCCGCCAAGGCACTTGCCCAGGCGGCTGAGCAGAAGGAGGCCGACCGTGTGGCCATGTCCGAGGCTGTCTCGGCCTTCTGCCAGATCTTTGGTCTTGACGACATCCCCTCGGGAAGCTCCCCCCAGAGTCGCCTGCAGGCCTTGGGTGACCACGCGCGCGGCAGACTCCGCGAGGCGCTGCATCACGACGTTAGGCGGGCATTCGCCGTGCTCGCTTCCCACTACGATGTGGATCTGGAGCGGGTCAGCGAGGGGTACTGCCTTCCTAACGAAGATGAAGCTGCCTTGGCCGAAGTTCAGAGGCTTGATGCGGCCGCCGCGGGCCCAAGTGCGGTGCTGGCGTCCACCTTCGAGGCGGAGATCCTTCCGCTTGCGCCACCGTCTGAGGGCGGGGCGGATCTCGCCGAGGGTGGAAACGAAGCCGAGGGTGCAACTCCTCCCCCGGGCGATGCCTGATTCTGCCGGAGCAGTTTATTTTGAATATGTATGTGTCTTTCGCGGCCACCGAGGCCTGAACACTTTGTCGTCGTGATATAAAACTATGTCTATTTTCCTCCTGTTTCGCGTATCCGGACTTGTTCATCAGTAGCAGGATCGCTTACCCGAGTAAGAGTTATTTTTCGTGGTAGGTGACGAGTGAGGTATCCGTATCCCGGAGGCGTAGGAGTCCCTCGGCTCGGTCGGCCTTGCCTCTTACATGCACTCTTATTCATTTCTCAGGGTTCTGTTACTGATATAGTCGGAAAACACGAAAGTCGTTTTGGTGGAAGATTTTTTCCGAGGAAAATTTTGACGCAGAGGGGGTTCCCCCCTTCTAGCCCCCGAGGGAGGGTCGGGCTTTGCCGAGGCAAGGCTGACCCTTCCTTGATGGTTAGACTTTATTTGTGTATGTGAACGGGGTATATGAACGACTTGAAAACATCTTAAGGGTAGAAGCGACATAGCTGTCGGATGTTCCAAGCGTTGTTGTAGACCTCGCCTTGACTGTTGGCCAGCTTGTACGTTTCGGGCTTCAAAATCTTGGCGATGATGAATGGCCCTTCCCAGGGAGGCGTGAGCTTGTGGCGTCCTCGGGCGTCTTGTCGTAGCCGAAGCACCAAGTCGCCCACCTGGAGGTCTCGGGACCGAACCCCTCGGGCGTGGTAGCGTCGCAGGGACTGCTGATACCGCGCCGAGTGTAGTAAGGCCATGTCCCGAGCCTCTTCCAGCTGGTCCAGTGAGTCTTCTCGGTTGGTCCGGTTGCTTCGGTCGTCGTACGCTCTCATCCTCGGGGAACCGTATTCTAAGTCTATGGGCAAGATAGCCTCGGCCCCATAGACTAGAAAGAACGGCGTGAAGCCCGTGGCTCGGCTTGGCGTCGTCCTCAGACTCCAGACCACCGAGGGGAGTTCCTTCATCCATCGCCTGCCGAACTTGTTGAGGTCGTTGTAGATCCTCGGCTTGAGTCCTTGCAGAATCATGTCGTTGGCATGCTCTACCTGCCCATTCGTCATGGGGTGAGCTACGGCGACCCAGTCCACCCGGATGTGGTGGTCCTCGCAGAATTCCAGGAACTTTCTGCCAGTGAACTGGGTGTCGTTGTCGGTGATGATGGAGTTCGGGACCCCGAAGCGATGGATGATGTTGGTGAAGAATGCCACCGCCTGTTCGGACCTGATGCTGTTTAGGGGTCGGACCTCGATCCACTTGGAGAATTTGTCGATGGCGACCAGCAGGTGCGTGTAGCCCCCGGGTGCCTTCTGCAAGGGACCGACGAGGTCCAGACCCCACACAGCAAACGACCAGGTGATGGGTATTATTTGCAAAGCCTGAGCGGGCAGGTGCGTCTGCCTTGCGTAGAATTGACACCCTTGGCAGGTGCGTACAATTCTAGTGGCGTCGGCCACCGCGGTTGGCCAGTAGAAACCCTGCCGGAAGGCGTTTCCAACGAGGGCCCGGGGTGCTGCGTGGTGTCCGCAAGCCCCCGAGTGTATTTCTTGCAATAGCTCTTGACCTTCGGCGATGGATATGCATCACTGGAGGATGCCTGAGGGGCTGCGGTGGTAGAGCTCCTTTCCGTCACCCAGCAAGACGAACGACTTGGCACGCCGCGCCAGTCGCCGAGCTTCGGCTCTGTCGAGGGGTAGCTCTCCTCGGTGGAGATATTGCAGGTACGGGGTCTGCCAGTTTTGATTAGGCGTGACCCCATTCCGCTCTTCCTCGACGCGCAGTGCCTCACCCTTGAGGGCCGAGGGTGCCTCGGGCTGGGCGGAGGCCTTCTCGGGCTCGGGCGTGTCGTCGGTCTTGATGGAGGGTTGATGTAGGTCTCGGGAGAAGATGTCAGGAGGAACCATTGTCCGCCCCGAGGCTATCTTAGCCAGCTTGTCCACAGTCTCGTTGTATCGTCGAGCGACGTGGTTGAGCTCGAGCTCGTGGAACTTGTCCTCCAGTCGCTGAACCTCGTCGCAGTAGGCCTCCATCTTTGGGTCGCGACAATGGGAGTTCTTCATGACTTGGTTGATGACAAGTTGTGAGTCGCCACGAGCGTCGAGGCGCCGGACCCCTAGCTCGATGGCGATGCGCAACCCGTTAACCAGAGCCTCGTACTCGGCCACGTTGTTGGACGTCGGGAAATGGAGGCGCAGTGCGTAGCGGAGGTGCTTCCCGAGGGGTGAGATGAAGAGCAGGCCCGCGCCCGCTCCTGTCTTCATCAGCGACCCGTCGAAAAACATGGTCCAGAGTTCCGGTTGGATCGGAGCTGCTGGAAGCTGGGTGTCGACCCATTCAGCAACAAAGTCCGCCAAGACTTGGGACTTGATGGCCTTCCAAGGAGCGAACGAGATTGTCTCGCCCATGATCTCCACTGCCCACTTTGCAATCCTACCCGAGGCCTCTCGACACTGGATGATCTCCCCCAGGGGGAAGGATGACACCACAGTCACCGGATGAGACTCGAAGTAGTGTCGCAACTTTCGCCGCGTCAGAATCACTGCATACAGTAGCTTCTGAATTTGCGGGTAGCGGATTTTGGTCTCGGACAGTACCTCACTGATGAAGTAGACTGGCCTCTGGACGGGCAATGTGTGCCCTTCTTCTCGTCTCTCGACCACGATCGCAGCGCTGACCACCTGAGTGGTAGCGGTGACGTAGATCAAGAGGGCTTCTCCGGCAGCGGGGGGCACCAAGATGGGCGCGCTTGTAAGGAGCGCCTTTAGGTTCCCGAGGGCTTCCTCGGCCTCGGGGGTCCAAGTGAAGCGCTCGGTCTTCCTTAAGAGGCGGTACAGAGGTAGGACTCTTTCGACGAGGCGCGAGATGAAGCGGCTCAGAGCCGCGAGGCATCCCATGACCCTCTGTACGCCTTTCAAGTCCTTGATGGGCCCCATGTTGGTGATGGTCGCGATTTTCTCCGGGTTGGCCTCGATGCCCCGCTCGGAGACGATGAACCCCAGGAGCATGCCTCGGGGGACTCCGAAGACACACTTCTCGGGATTGAGTTTTATGCCTTTCGCCTTGAGACACTTGAATGTCGTTTCAAGGTCAGAGAGGAGGTCGGAGGCTTTCCTCGTCTTGACTACGATGTCATCGACGTAAGCCTCGACCGTTCGACCAATGTGCTCTCCGAACACGTGGTTCATGCACCTTTGGTATGTCGCACCCGCATTCCTCAAACCGAATGGCATAATAATGTAGCAGTACATGCCAAAGGGTGTGAGGAAAGAAGTCGCGAGCTGGTCGGACTCTTTCATCTTAATTTGGTGATACCCTGAGTAGGCATCGAGGAATGACAGGGTTTCACATCCAGCAGTGGAATCCACGATTTGATCGATGCGAGGCAGAGGGTAGGGAACTTTCGGACATGCTTTGTTTAGACCAGTGTAGTATACACACATCCACCATTTCCCACCTTTCTTTTTTACAAGCACAGGGTTGGCTAACCATTCGGGATGGAATACCTCTTTAATGAACCCTGCAGCCATCAGCTTGTGGATCTCCTCGCCTATGGCTCTGCGCTTTTCTTCGTCGAATCGGCGCAGAGGCTGCTTTACGGGTCGGGCTCCAGCTCGGATATCCAGCGAGTGCTCGGCGACATCCCTCAGTATGCCAGGCATGTTCGAGGGACTCCACGCGAAAACCTCGGCGTTCGCGCGGAGAAAGTCGACGAGCACTGCTTCCTATTTGGGGTTGAGCTCGGAGCCGATCCGGACTTGCTTGGAGGCGTCGTTGCTGGGGTCGAGAGGGACAGATTTAACCGTCTCAGCTGGCTCGAAGTTGCCGGCGTGGCGCTTCGCATCTGGCACCTCCTTGGAGAGGTTCTTTAGGTCGGCGATGAGGCCTCGGATTCGGCGAGGGCCTCGGCGTACTCCACGCACTCCACGTCGCATTCGTACGCGTGTCGGTACGTGGAGCCGACGGTGATGACCCCGTTGGGGCCCGACATCTTGAGCTTGAGGTAGGTGTAGTTGGGGACGGCCATGAACTTGGCGTAGCATGGTCTCCCCAGCACAGCGTGGTAGGTTCCTCGGAACCTGACCACCTCGAACGTGAGGGTTTCCTTTCGGAAGTTGGAGGGAGTCCTGAAGCAGACGGGCAGATCGAGTTGCCCAAGGGGCTAGACGCGCTTCCCGAGGATGATCCCGTGAAAAGGCGCCGCGCCGGCCCGGATCGTGGACAGATCGATCTGCAAGAGCCCGAGGGTCTCGGTGTAGATGATGTTGAGGCCGCTGCCTCCGTCCATGAGGACCTTGGTAAGCCTGACGTTGCCGATGACGGGGTCGACAACGAGCGAGTACTTTCCCGGGCTCGGCACGCGGTCGGGGTGGTCGCCTTGGTCGAAGGTGATGGGCTTGTCGGACCAGTCTAGGTAGACTGGCGCCGCCACCTTCACCGAGCAGACCTCCCGGCGCTCTTGCTTGCGGTGCCAAGCCGAGGCGTTCGCCACTTACCCACCGTAGATCATGAAGCAGTCATGGACCTTGGGGAACTCCTCTGCCTTGTGAACCTCCTTCTTGTCGTTGTCGTGGGCTCTACCACCTTCCGCCGGGGGCTCGGCCTTGTGGAAGTAGCGTCGAAGCATGACGCACTCCTCAAGGGTGTGCTTGACGGGACCCTGATGATAGGGGCACGACTCCTTGAG
This sequence comes from Zea mays, assembly GCF_902167145.1. NCBI lineage: Eukaryota > Viridiplantae > Streptophyta > Magnoliopsida > Poales > Poaceae > Zea > Zea mays. The sequence continues at coordinate 163,119,783 of NC_050100.1, read as the reverse complement.
CATCTTGTCGAACAGGTTGGCGCCTCCGGGAGGCTTTCGAGGGTTCCTTTGCTCAGCGGCGGCGACAAGGTCCGCGTCGGAGGCGTCGTGTTTCACTTGCGACTTCTTCTTGCCCTTCTTCTTCGTGCCGCGCTGAGCGGACGCCTCGGGGACGTCTTCCGGCTGGCGCCCCTGAGGCTGCTTGTCCTTTCGGAAGATGGCCTCGACCGCCTCCTGACCAGAGGCGAACTTGGTGGCGATGTCCATCAGCTCGCTCGCCCTGGTGGGAGTCTTGCGACCCAGCTTGCTCAACAGGTCGCGGCAAGTGGTGCCGACGAGGAACGCGCCGATGACATCTAAGTCAGTGATGTTGGGCAGCTCGGCGCGCTGCTTCGAAAATCGTCGGATGTAGTCCCGCAGGGATTCTCCCGACTGCTGGCGGCAGCTTCGGAGATCCCAGGAGTTCCCAGGGCGCACGTATGTGCCTTGGAAGTTGCCGGCGAAGGCTTTGACCAGGTCGTCCCAGTTGGAGATCTGCGCAGGAGGTAGATGCTCCAGCCAGGCTCGGGCGGCGTCGGAGAGGAACAGGGGGATGTTGCAGATGATGAGGTTGTCATCGTCCATTCCACCCAGCTGGCAGGCCAGCCGATAGTCCGCGAGCCACAGTTCCGGTCTTGTCTCACCCGAGTACTTGGTGATGGTAGTCGGGGTTCGGAACCGGGTCGGGAACGGCGCCCGTCATATGGCCCGGCTGAAAGCTTGCGGACCGGGTGGTTCGGGCGAGGGGCTCCGATCCTCCCCGCTATCGTAGCGTCCCCCACGCCTGGGGTGGTAGCCTCGGCGCACCTTATCGTCGAGGTGGGCTCGACAGTCGCGGTGGTGGTGCTCGTTGCCGAGGCGTCCCGGGGCCGCGGGCGCTGTGTCCCGCGTGCGCCCGGTGTGGACCGAGGCTTCCCGCATGAATCGGGAAGTCGCGGCACGATGCTCCGGGGGGTATCCCTGCCTTCGGGAGGCAGAGCTTTCAGCCCGTTGGACTGCGGCATCCTCCAGGAGATTCTTGAGCTCTCCCTGGATATGCCGCCCCTCGGTGGTGGATGGTTCCGGCATCGCTCGGAGTAGTATTGCTGCTGCAGCCAGGTTCTGGCCGACCCCACTGGAAGCCAGGGGCAGCCTTGCCCTGGCATCGTCGGCGATGCGGTGCTGGACGTCCTAGGCCAGATGACGCGCTTCTCCGGCCGGAGCTCGGCCTGCCCATTCCTGTCCGATGTTCTGCCGGGGCTGCACAAGTGGTCCTGCTTCCTCGTCGAGCCTGGCCTACATCTCGTGGATTTGCTCGAGCTGTGCGTCCTGACCCCCTGCAGGGACTGGGACCACAGCTAGCTCTCGAAGGATGTCAACATGAGGCGCAGGCCTAGGGGGATCGCCGTTCTCCGACATACCAAAGTGGTTGCCTTCGCCGAGACCCCCTAGATCGACGTGGAAACATTCGTGACTTGGGCCACAGTCCTCGTCGCCGAGGCTGTGGCTACCGTCGGAGCAATCGGAGAGGCAGTAGTCACATGCGGTCATGAAGTCCCGCATGGCACTGGGGTTATCGAGCCCGAAGAAATCCCAACCAGAGTCGGGCTCATCATCTTCCTCGGAACCCGGGGGCCCGTAGGTCGAGACGGCCGTCAGTCGGTCCCAGGTTGACCACATATGATATCCCGGAAGGTTCGGATATGCCTTTATGAAAGCATCCACCGAAGCGGGGTCGCTTGGTGGGTCGAAGCTGAATCTAAAAGGCATAGGATGAAAAGCGGACGGTACCTCTTGATCGACGGATGGTGTTGAAGTCGCGTCAGGGACGAACTGCACCGTCATCTCAGGTATGAGGCAAACGCCCAGCAAGTCCTTTGCGAGCGTGCTGGCGTCGTCCGTCTGCTTAGGGTTGGCGTGTTGCGGGGAAACGACGCTCGTCTTCGTCTCAGACGCGGGGTCAACGCCCGACGTGTCCCTCGCTGGGGTGCCGGCACCGTCGACTCGCTCGACATCCGACGAGGTGTCGCCTCCTGCTTGGCCATGGTTGTCCCGCCTCCTCCTCCGTCGACGGGGAAGATGACGGGACAGACCTAGATGTTGTTCTTCCGTCACGTGGGAAAGACGTCGTCGATTCCGCCGCCGGCGGGCGGGCTGACGGCTGCCATTGTCGTTGTCGCGCGGCGGAGGAAGGAGTATCATGTCGTAGCTGCCGTCGAGGGACATGAACTCAAGACTCCCGAAACGGAGCGTCGTCCCGGGTTGGAGAGGTTGTTGGAGACTACCCATCTGGAGCTTGACAGGAAGCTGTTCGTCAACACGCAGCAGGCCCCTACCCGGCGCGCCAACTGTCGGTGTTTTGACCCCGGGGGGTCCCTGGACCGACGAGTAAATTGTCGCTACGTGTCCCAGCCCAGATGGGTCGGCGCGAGACGGAACACAAGGGGAAAACAGTAAGGGGAAACCGCGGCCTCGTGTTGTCCTGCGCCCAGGGCGGATGCGCTTGCAGTAGGGGGTTACAAGCATCCGCGTGGGAGAGAGAGAGAGAGAGCGTGAGCCTGTGCGTCAGCCCGTCCTCCCGCGCGGCCACCTTCTCGTACGAGAGCCCTGGACCTTCCTTTTATAGATGTAAGGAGAGGGCCCAGGTGTACAATGGGGGTGTAGCAATGTGCTAACGTGTCTAGCAAAGGGGAGCCATAGCCCTATGTACATGCCGTCGTGGCTGTCGGAGAGGTGTTGCTGCCCTGTTCATGTGATGTCGTGGCCGTCGGAGGAGCGCTTGAGCCCTGTGGAAGTCCAGCTGTCGGGGCTGTCGGATCCTTGCTGACGTCTCCTTGCTTCCGTAAGGGGCTAAGAACCACCGTCGTCATGGAGCACGTGGGGTGCCATCATTACCTGTTTTACCAGGGCGAGCCAGATGGAACGCCAGTCTTGTTCCCCGTAGCCTGAGCTAGCTAGGGGTAGGGTAATGATGGGCCCCCTGTGACGTGGTCGGTCCGAGCCCGAGGTCGGGCGAGGCGGTGACTCCTCCGAGGTCGAGGCTGAGTCCGAGCCCTGGGGTCGGGCGAGGCGGAGACCGTCTTCCGGAGTCGAGGTTGAGTCCGAGCCCTGGGGTCGGGCGAGGCGGAGTCCGTCTTCCGAGGTCGAGGCTGAGTCCGAGCCCTGGGGTCGGGCGAGGCGGAGTTCGTCGTCCGAGGTCGAGGTCGAGTCCGAGCCCTGGGGTCGGGCGAGGCGGAGTCCGTCGTCCGAGGTCGAGGTTGAGTCCGAGCCCTGGGGTCGGGCGAGGCGGAGACCGTCTTCCGAGGCCGAGACGGGGGCCGAGCCCTAGGGTCGGGCGAGGCGGAGTTCGTCGTCCGAGGTCGAGGTTGAGTCCGAGCCCTGGGGTCGGGCGAGGCGGAGACCGTCTTCCGAGGCCGAGACGGGGGCCGAGCCCTGGGGTCGGGCGAGGCGGAGTTCGTCGTCCGAGGTCGAGGTTGTGTCCGAGCCCTAGGGTCGGGCGAGGCGGAGACCGTCTTCCGAGGCTGAGACGAGGGCCGAGCCCTGGGGTCGGGCGAGGCGGAGCTTCCTATGGCGCCCGAGGCTGGACTTAGCTGCTGTCGGCCTCACTCTGGCGAGTGGCACAGCAGTCGGAGCAGGGCAGGCGGCGCTGTTTTCCTGTCAGGTCAGTTAGTGGAGCAGCGAAGTGACTGCGGTCACTTCGGCCTTGTCGACTGAGGAGCGTGCGTCAGGATAAGGTGTCAGACGATCCTTGCATTGAATGCTCCTGCGATACGGTCGGTTGGCGTGGCGACCTGGCCAAGGTTGCTTCTCCGCGAAGCCTTGCCGAGCTGGGCCTCGGGCGAGTCGAAGGTGCGCCCGTTGCTTGAGGAGACCCTCGGGCGAGGCGTGAATCTGCCTTGGTCTACTGTTCCTGCCCGAGGCTGGGCTCGGGCGAGGCGAGATCGTGTCCTTTGAGTGGACGGAGTCTTGACCGAAATTGCGCCCATCAGGCCTTTGCAGCTTTGTGCTGATGGGGGTTATCAGCTGAGATTTATGAGTTTTGAGGGTACCCCTAATTATGGTCTCCGACATTACTCTTCCTATAAGATTCCCCTCCCTATAAATTAACTACTCCAACCATTCTCCTCACTATTTCACCCTATATCAATTACCATATTTTTTTATTATATATTTGTAACTATTCTTGTATGAACTGCAGTACCAACAACCAATCTGGGCTGCACAGCCGACACGAACAACGGATGAGGGGAGGTGGCGCACAAGCAATATGAGGTCATGCGGTGAGGTTTTAGTGTTTTTACTTTGAAGATCAACGTCTTGTCAATATTGACACTATTGCTTGGCCTTCAGCAAAAAAGCATCGTCACAAAATGTTAACAAATCATTTATATTCTTGCAAATTAGAAAGTATACAAAGAATCTATAAATTAGGAATGACAATACAAAAAATCTCTTAGTTGCTGTCTGTACCACTTAAATTGGTATATTTCGTGTGGACTCGGATGAAAAAGTTCGTGGGGTTTTTATTTCCTTAAGACTAGTTTGGGAACCTCATTTTTCCAGGGGATTTATATTTTTCCATGGGAAAATAAACTAATTTCCCTTGAGAAAATAGAAATCCATTAGAAAATTGAGGTTTCCAAACTAGCCCTTAAACAACGCATAAGCGTGTCAAGGAGAGAAAAACAAAGTCCGGTAAAGCCAGACTGATTACACAAGACGGACCTCTGCTGACACTCAAGGACCTAAAAAAAGTAAAAGAGGTCCTATACACGACCAGCAGAGGAAGATCAGAGATGTAACAAAGATCTGGCGTTACTGGATAGCGACCCGGCCAGGAACTCCTGCACTTTTGAAGCTCCACCCTACCACATTCTGCATTCGTCCGCAATTTTCCTTAGAAAATCAGGCATGCACGGTCTTCCATTCTCAAAGTAATTCTATGTTTCCAGATTTGAAAACGATTATTTACAAAACTAGTTCCGGAAAAAACTCTTTACAACTTGTCTGCACGGCTCAGGGTCAAAGGTTATCTAGTCACGTATTCTGTAATCAGAGAAAGGTTAAAAATGCTAATAATACGTTGTCTGGAGTCTGCACGGCTCAAACCAGTACGGCTACCGCCTGCATCTAGTCACGTTTGTTTTCACCATTCATGTCGATGAGGAGCTTGATTGCCTCTCTTGCTTGAAGGCCTTTTTCAGGAAGAAGGCCATCGCGAGCTGCGCCCCGAGGTTGGATCGGCCTCGAGATAGACAAACGATGCTTCCAACCAGCAGAATCCCGCTCGCGATCATTTGGCGAGACTTCCTCCCCTCAAGCTTGCATGGTGAAGTCCTGGAAGTCGGTGTGGAAGGAACGACCGATGCTGCAGTGTTCTGAGAAGCAGAAAGGCTTGCGTCGGCAGTCTCCAAATCCTGGGGAAACTGACATGCAAAGAGGATTAGATTTGTCAGATCCTGAACGAGCAGGTCAAGAATCAAGATACTATAACAGTCTACTCAAATTATGTGATTCCTTGATTCAGAACTTCTAAAAACAGTTTCAGGGATTTAACATTGTCCTGCAAACGAACGTGAGAAACATAATAATTAAATAAAACGTTAGAATTGGCTCCTAATTCATCAAAGATGTGCACATGACAGAAAAAAAACAACATATTCCATAATACGCTTCAGATCAGAAGGTTAAGAAAGGAAAAAACTACTGACAGCAAATTTAAATATACTAAAACCATCACCTTCTTCATAAGTTTCTGCATGGTCAGAATTGACACTGATGGACTGCCATGCTGAGGATACCGACGTAGAGCATTGTTCATTTTACATATGTAGCTCCAGATGCCCTTGGAAAAAGCTAGCTTTGCCATCTCTATATTCATTCCATTGTCCTCATGATGCAGCACCGTGATTTGGCATGCATCCCTGCCTGGGACTGTATATATAGAAATGAAAAGAATATATAAACATATGTATCCCAAAGGATTTACACATGAAAGACTGAATTATGATAATATTTCATCCAATAAAATAAAAGCAAGACTGAAATGCCAGTTCAAAGTTTAAAATTGCATCAAAGTGGCAAAAGACATCCTGTTGCATTCAATATAAGCAGGGGTTTGCCTTTGACCTAAAAAAGTGGCAACATAACTGATACAGAAAAGGAACAATTTACACTGACAACAAAAGGAAATAGAAGAGACTAATACTACGGCCCTGTTTGGCACAGCTTATTTTCAGCTTATTCACAAATTTAAGTCGAAGTTCTGCCAAACAGACAGCTTCCGCAGCAGCTTATCAGTTCAGCTGCTTCTCAAAATGAACTAAAAGCAGCCAATAAGCAGAAGCTGCTTTTTACCAGCTTATCAGATAAGCTGCTTTTTCAACAAGCAGCAGCTGTGCCAAACAGGGCCTACATCATCAAATTTCAGTCTGCCCGACACTTTCTGTTTTTTTCTTAAAAAGCTCAATACGCGCGATGAAACAAAAACAAGATTAAGCTTAGTACAATACCAAAATAAAAGTGCTTACACAAAATTTCAAATATCACTTACTTTTCCTAATACACCATCCTGATCTTAGAAGTTGCACTCTAACAAACTTTCTCTGTCGTGCCGCAAGAGGGTGTTCACATTCCTGTCAGGATTAACAATTTACAAAAAGCAAATTAAAAAAAATGCAAATCTGGTAGGGAGTGCAAAGGAGAATCAGATTTCACCATCAGCACCACCATGTACGACACATATAGGGTAACCCAAGCATGAAATAAGCCTGCCAGCTTAGCTCATTTTGGGTAATGTTAATCACACAATGAAAAAAGAGGATATACATCAGTTGATTTTTTTTTGCGATAGCTATGAAGATATTGCAGTCAAATACAGCAGTTATGATTTCATTCACTTCATTCTGCATCAGCTCAAAAACTGCTATGACCTCATGACTGACATGGGATTTTCTTTCTTTTTTTTCATTTGGAGAACATTTGAAGCAGCTGATGCTATGGCCATGGAAGTTGCACATGAAAATATACCAAATATTCCAGTCAAGATTAACAGCTTACGCAAGGCAAACCAAAAAAACAGAAAGCTGGTAGAGAGTGGAAAGTAGGATCAGATGTCATCACCATGACACCATGTACGACACATAGGGTAACCCAAACATGAAATAAGCCTGCCAGCTTAGCTCATTTCCAGTAATGTTATGCTTATAATGAGAGCAAATAGGATGTACATCAGTTGAAAAGTTTTTCGGCAATAGCTAATTAGCTATGAGGATTATAGATTACAGTCCAATGCAGCAGTTATGGTTTCATACTTTCATTCACTTCATTTTGCATCAGATCCAGAAACTATTATGACCTCATGACTGACATAAGATTTTTCTTTTTCTTTTTCATTTGGAGAACATTTGAAACAGCTGATGCTAAGGCCACGGAAGTTTCACATGAAAATATGACAAACATTAGAGGGAGATAGCTGTATATGGATTTCTTTCTGGTGAAAAGATATGATACCTCTTATGCACAGTAGTATGTAAAGTTAAATGAAGGAAGGGTAACCTTGATAAAGCAATAGAAAGACTTGTCGTTTGCTTCCCAGACTCGCCATGCCAATATGTACTCTCTTGGTGTTAGAAGTGGAAACTTCTTAATTGTTCGCCCTACCTCCACCCCACTGTTCTCGTCATACTGCAGCTGCTCATGTTTTTTGACAGTGTTATCCCACTCCATTCTGTACTCATTATCCATGTAGAAGTCCCTCAGCTGCTCTGCCGAGCATCTCTCGTATGTTGTAATACTCAGATATTTAGGAGGGCCAGCCTGCAAGAATAAAAGTATCACCCAAAATGAGATACCATGACTGTATGAATTATTTGTCATTGACATTGAGTGGCAAAAGAATGGATAAAACAGGAGACCAGATGTCATAGAAATATCATAAGAGCACAACAACAACAACAAGCATTTAATCCTGGCAAACTCTTGCCGACAGGTCATAGACTATAGTAAGAGCACAGCAGCAACAACAAACATTTAATCATGGCAAACTCTTAATAAGAATCCAGAAACATCCCGTGACCTCTAGCAAATTTGAGCAGACATAAGCACATGATTACCAGAATCTCATGAACCAACTGAAAACAGTTCCAGCATATATGGAGCGCACCGAACCAGAATCTCATGATCCAACTGGGGTTATCTAATTGCTCGGAACGAGCTTTCACAGAGCATATTGTATTCTCAGAACGAGGCGAGAGGGAGATGAAGCCATACCGTGGGCTTGTCGCACCAGGCCTTGTAGGAGACGTCGTCGCTGCTCTTGGAGATGACGTGCTCCCAGCCCTCCCTCTCTGGTTCGTGCGCGCCCAAGCCCAGACTGCCTACCAGCTGCCTCAGATCGCCCTCCGTCACTAATCCCTCTATTCTGTCACCAACCAAAGGGAAGACACAGTACAATCAGCCCGCCGCGCCCAGTTCACACGCATTTTTCGATCGGAAAACCCACGGCCGCGAAGGCAATACGGGGAGGTGGGACCAACCCTGAGGCGGAAGCGGAACCAGGGGGCGTGGAGGCAGGCGCGGGTGCCACGGCGGCCTCCGGATGGGCGTTTCGGCCTCCGCCGCGGAGGCGGCGGCGGAGGCGGACGAGGAGGACTGCGAGGTGAGAGGCAAGGAGGAGGAGGAGCACGGCGGCCGTGGCCCAGCCGCCCCCGCGCGCGGCGGCAACGGGCCGCCAGAGATCGGTGCTGCCAAGCAGCTGCGACGGTGCCATGGTGCGTCTCGTCGTCCGGCGACCCGGTCCGCGTCTCTGTGTACCTCCGCACGAGCCGCTCGCTCACCCGTCCGGGTTGGGCTCGTTGGCTTTGTTGCGGTGTGGCCGCGGCTTTGCGCTTTCCGTGATGGGGGAGAAACCCAGAAAAAGGTGCAAGGGGAACTGAGATCCGCGAAAACTAGGGCATCAGTTGATTGCAACGGGTTTTAAAAAATTTAGCTAAACAAAAACAAGTAAAGTAATATTAAGGTCTCTTTGGCAGCGTTTCTATGAAACGACTTCTACTCTATCTTTCTTTTTCTTAACGAAACAATATCAAACGATGTTTTTTTTTAAAATAGCTTTGTCTCAAAAACACTTCCCCCATTTTTAATAGAACCGTAAAGCCAAAAATACTAGCTCAACTAGCTTTCGTTTCTATTTTACCACTAAAATGTATTTATTCTCCACATAAGGCCTAGTTTGGGAATCCTGTTTTCCCACGGGATTTTTATTTTCCAAAGAAAATTAGTTTATTTTTCTTTGGAAAAATAGGAATTCCTTGGAAAAATATAGTTCCTAAACCAGTCCTAAATCTTATTTCAAATTCCACACCGCACACGACTGCAAACTTTTCAAGGAGCTCCTTGTCCTTGTCTTCAGTTTGCTTGACTCTTACGACCGCTAGAGACAAAGATACACTCTAGCTACGGGTGCAAATGCATCCAAAAATACAAAATCTATAGAATTGGTTAAAAGTTACCTAAAAATAAATTCTTATGCATCCACAAGGCCAATGCACCACTCTCAAAATTGCTCTAGTTTCGCCACTAACGACAGCAAGTGTTCCTCTCTCGTGTGCCACCACTGGCTAGCCATAAAGGTCGCCTCCCGCATTCACCTCGCGCATGACGCTAGGGCAACAAGCCACCTAGGCGAGACCTTCACATCACGCTTGACGCTAGGACCATCCACGAGCTTAAGGCGGGTCATGGCCAACCATAGAGGCACGCACGTCCAACGAAGAGCCATGGATTTGATAGGGGTTTTCAAAAACCCATCTAGAAGTTGTTTTGTTAAATGTTTTTAATAGATTTGGCTCCTTCGAAAGAGCTTATTTGACAAGAAACTAGAGACAAAGCCATTTTTAAAAGTAAAAACCCTACCAAAGGGGATCTAACTTGTCAAAGCTATATTAGAATGTTATGTGGATAACATGTCATGTATATTATTTAGAGTGTGTTTGGTTTAACTTTCTGACCATATTCACTTTAAAAAATCTAGAATCTCGATCAAACGAGTACAACAACATAATAGATTTTTGAAAATCTACAAATTTGTCTAGTTCAATTCTGAATCATCTTCTATCCCAAAGTTTTTAGATAGGAACGTATGTTGCGCACATGATCTATTCGGGCACATATGCACAAATTAAATCTAGACCTTTCGCCCAACTCACTACTACTGCTGCAGGGAGAAGCGAGCCAGGGAGAGGCCACCGGACGCGCCCACTGCTGCAACGATGGAGGAGTTGCATGTGCACGTCGGATAGCTGGGGTGACCGAGGCCACTGTAGTCGAGCGTGAGGAGGGCAGCGGGGCATGGGGAAGGATACTGCTGGACATGTAGAGGACCCCGGTGTCGGAAAAGCTCGAAGTCACTAGGTAGAGTAGCGGGAAAGGAGGTCGGGAGAGAGGAGGTCAGTCGCACCCGCGTCGGTGTCCACGCTGGGCTCGAGGAGGTCAGTCGCACCCACGGCGGTGGTATCCACGCACGTGCGTGCCTATGGCTCCCACAACCACGTTGGAGATGGAGCGGGCCCACGTGTAGGGGCGGTGGCATGGTGGTCCGTGCTGGAAGCGTCATCGACGCTGGAGATGGGGAGAGAGACGTCGCCAGCGCGAGAGAAGACCATGGTCGGCGTCCTGGGGGAGGAGGCGTTGCGAAAGTGGTGGGGAGTCGCCGACGGCTATGGGGAAGGGAGGGATGGAAGAGAAAACTGGAAAGTAACTTGGCTATTACCATATGGGAAACCATAACCCTAAGCAAGGTTGGGAGTGTATTAAATAGACCAAGAGTTGGGTCAAGCACATTACACAAGGGCAGCCAGATAATTACAGGAGGACTCAAGAGAAAACACTAAACATAATTCTAACAGATGTGTTCTTAGGTTCTACACATCTCAAATGGATGGATCGAGTGGTATATATAGCTCTCAAATCCAAAACTAGTCGTAAAAGGCGACATAATTTCTCTACACTTATCAAACATGTCTGATATACTCAATAAACATATCCTATGCATCCATGCCAGCTAACCATTGCCGATCGTCCAAGATAGGGTATCTAGTGCTTTATCTAGTGTGTAACTAGACAAGTTTGGTGTCTTATGTGCCTCTCCATTCACATTACGACCTTCTCTGAGTATCTTGTCTGGTGTCATATCCGATGTCCTACCGAATATGTCGGGTGAATAGAATCATGTGCATACCTATATGTTCAGTGCACTCTTTTGTAGTTGTCCTTCTTTGTCATAGTGCTCTTATATCCGGTGCATCACTATACACGTCCAATGTTGCTGAGCAATATGTGTTGTTCTTATTTATTCACGTGCTTTTGTCTGGGTTTCTCCCGTCTTATGCCTAGAACTCTTATATATACTAGTAAGTCTTCAACAAAGATACCAATTGATGTAGCTGAGGTGCTCGATCTTTCGGCGAGAGGAGATAATTCCGATTTGGCGGAAGATGACCCTTGCGATCCGACTACGACGAGCAAGCCCGAGGCGCCAATGCAATCGCTGAACCAACTCCCTGTGGTTACCGACCTTGCTGATGCGAGATCGGCCTGATCACGAAGATCGTTTCCTGTGCGCAATCGAAGAACGAACAAGAAAAAGATGCGAGCAATCTAATCTATTACTCGAGGGTGGAGTTCTGAATACACGAAGACAGCGCAGATTTGCGCGTGTTCGAGAGTAGCTAAGGCTAACGTAAAACAAAACTCCAAAAACAAAGGAGGCGCAACTCCTGGATAAATAGAGAGGGGCGCAACCCCTAGGGGCGGCCAACCCTAGGTCGTCCACTATGGGCCGCAGTTGGGCTGATCGTCTATTCTTCTGGGCCCTCATTCTTCAGTAGCATGATGAAGTTAAGATCTCTGGCACGGGCCCGAGTGATTGGCCCAGCTAATGAAGGAAGTGGCGCTTGATGTGGAGGTGCTGCTGGTGTAGTCGTACTCATAGTGATGTCCTCATCATCCTCCCCTTCTTGAAGTGAAGTCGTCCTCGACGACAACTCCTCATCCTCAGCCATATATGGTTTCAAATCTGCAACATTAAAACTAGTGGAAACACCAAATTCCGCAGGCAGGTCAAGGATATAAGCATTATCATTAATCTTTGTTAGCACCTTAAAAGGACCAGCAGCACGAGGCATTAATTTAGAACGGCGCAAAGTAGGAAACCGATCCTTTCTCAAGTGCAACCAAACCATATCACCTGGCTCAAAAGTAACATGTTTTCTTCCTTTACTACCAGCAACCTGATTTTTTGCATTAGTAGCAGCAATGTTCTGTTTCGTTTGTTCATGTATGGTAATCATTTGTTCAACATGTGCAGCAGCATCTACATGTGGGGCGTTCGCAGCATTAAGTGAAATCAAATCAATAGGTGCCCTAGGGATGTAACCATAAACAATCTGGAAAGGGCACATCTTTGTAGAAGAATGCGTGGCATGATTGTAAGCAAATTCAACATGAGGCAAGCAATCCTCCCAACGTCTCAAATTCTTGTCTAAAACAGCCCTAAGCATGGTAGATAAAGTTCTATTTACTACCTCAGTTTGTCCATCAGTCTGGGGGTGACAAGTAGTGCTAAACAACAATTTAGTTCCCAATTTATTCCAAAGAGATCTCCAAAAATGGCTTAGAAACTTAGCATCGCGATCAAAGACTATTGTTTTTGGAATACCATGTAAACGAATAATTTCTCTAAAGAACAATTCAGCAACAATGCTAGCATCATCAGTTTTATGACAAGGTATAAAGTGAGTCATTTTAGAGAATCTATCAACAACCACAAAAATACTATCCCTCCCCTTCTTAGTTCTAGGCAAGCCCAAAACAAAGTCCATAGAGATATCAAGCCAAGGAGAAGAAGGGACAGACAAAGGCATATACAAACCATGGTTGTTCAACCGTGACTTAGCTTTCTGACAAGTAGTGCAGCGTGCAACAAGGCGCTCCACATCAGCGCGCATCCGAGGCCAAAAGAAATGGGCAGCCAACACCTCATGCGTTTTGTAGACGCCAAAATGCCCCATGAGACCGCCTCCATGCGCTTCCTGAAACAACAAAAGACGAACCGAGCTAGCTGGAACACACAGCTTGTTAGCGCGAAACAGGAACCCATCCTGTATGTGAAATTTGCCCCATGGTATCCCATTAATACAATGGCCGAAAGCATCTTTAAAATCAGCATCGTCAACATATTGATCCTTCACAGTGTCCAAACCAAAGATTTTAAAATCTAATTGTGACAGCATGGTATAGCGACGAGACAAAGCATCAGCAATAACATTGTCCTTCCCGTTCTTGTGTTTAATAATGTAAGGAAAGGACTCAATGAATTCGACCCATTTAGCATGACGACGGTTCAGATTTGTTTGGGTACGAATATGTTTTAAAGCCTCATGATCAGAATGAATTATGAACTCACGATGCCAAAGATAGTGCTGCCAAGTATGCAAAGTGCGCACTAAAGCGTAAAGCTCCTTATCATAAGTAGAATATTTCAGACTAGCACCGCTTAATTTTTCACTAAAATAAGCAACTGGTTTTCCTTCTTGTAACAAAACAGCACCTAGCCCAATACCGCTAGCATCGCATTCAAGCTCAAAAAATTTATTAAAATCAGGCAATTGCAAGAGGGGAGCTTGGGTTAACTTATCTTTCAAAGTGCTGAACGCTACCTCCTGCGAATCACTCCAAGCAAACGGCACATCTTTCTTTGTAAGCTCATGTAGAGGCGCTGCAATGGAGCTAAAATCACGAACAAATCTGCGGTAGAAACCGGCAAGTCCAAGAAAGCTCCGAATTTGTGTGACCGTCGTCGGTGTAGGCCACTCCCGAATAGCAGCAATCTTGCTGCTATCCACCTCAAAGCCCTGTGGAGTAACCACATAACCAAGAAACGAGACACGTTGCGTGCAAAATGTGCACTTTTCCATGTTACCAAACAAGCGAGCAGCACGCAAAGCATCAAAAACAGCACGCAAATGTTCTAAATGCTCCTCTATAGACTTGCTGTAAATAAGGATATCATCGAAATAAACAACAACAAACAAACCTATGAAGGCCCGTAGAACTTCGTTCATTAAACGCATAAAGGTGTTGGGAGCATTAGTCAATCCAAATGGCATAACCAACCATTCATATAAACCAAATTTCGTTTTAAAACACGTTTTCCATTCATCACCGAGTTTCATTCTAATCTGATGGTAACCGCTACGCAAATCAACCTTAGAGAAAATAACGGCACCACTAAGCTCATCTAACATATCATCAAGGCGTGGAATAGGATATCGATAACGAACTGTGATGTTATTAATAGCACGACAATCTACGCACATACGCCATGACCCATCTTTCTTTGGAACGAGTAAAACAGGAACCGAGCAAGGGCTAAGAGACTCACGAATGTAACCCTTATCAAGCAACGTCTGCACCTGGCGCTGGATCTCCTTCGTCTCATCTGGATTTGTACGGTACGAGGCGCGGTTCGGAAGAGAAGCGCCGGGGATGAGATCGATCTGATGCTCAATGCCACGGAGGGGAGGAAGACCCGGTGGTAAGTCCGTAGGATAAACATCAGCATACTCCTGCAAAAGGTTAACAACAGCAGGGGGTATATCCAAAGACGGTGCATCATCAAGCGGAACAAGCATTCGCGAGCATACAAGTGCATAACAGGGCATATGAGCTTCATGGAGATCATCAAAATCAGCACGTGTAGCAAGTAAAACAGGAGAGTGCAACTTGATTTCAGATTTAATAGGTGCGGCTGATGTCGATTTGACTTGTTGTGTAGTTTTAGCAGCCCTAGTAAGATCATCTTTCAAAATTTGGTCAGGGGTCATTGGATGTATAATTATTTTCTGGCCTTTAAACATGAAAGAATAATGATTTGAACGACCATGATGTAAACTATCAGTATCATATTGCCAAGGTCGACCCAATAACAAAGAGCATGCTTCCATAGGAATAACATCGCAATCAACATAATCAGAATAAGAACCCAGTGAAAAGGGGACACGTACCGAACGTGTTACCTTTATTTTACCACCATCATTAAGCCATTGAATGTGATACAGATGTGGGTGTGTGCGAGTGGGCAAGGATAATTTCTCTACCAACGTTGTACTTGCCAAATTGTTGCAGCTGCCACTATCGATGATGATGCGAATCGACCGTTCGTGCACAACGCCCTTGGTATGGAATAGAGTGTGTCGCTGATTTTTTTCGGCCTGGGCAACCTGTGTGCTGAGAACACGCTGCACAACAAGACTCTCATACCTATCGGCGTCGATGGGATCAACATGGACTTCCTCATTTTCTGCATGGTTAGTGGCAATCATAGCATGACTAGTTTCCTCAGAATCACTGGCTGAAGAGTACTCACCATTGTCACGTATAAGCAAGGTACGCTTGTTTGGGCAGTCCCGAATCATGTGCCCAAATCCTCTGCAACGATGGCACTGAATATCCCGTGTACGTCCTGTGGAAGAAGCGGCGCCTTTGGCAGGGGGCGCCACTGGCTTGGTCGTCCCTGTGCGCGATGTAGTGCTAGGCATAGAAGGTGCAGGGCTGGAAGGAGTTGAGCTGTGTGTTGGACCCCGACCTGCAAAAGAGTTAGTATATGTCTTTGATCGTCATCCCTGCACTTCACGTTCAGCTTTGCAAGCATATTCAAACAATGTGGTTATATCAAAATAATCCTTATAATCAAGTATATCCTGAATTTCCCTATTCAAACCACCACGAAAACGCGCCATAGCAGCGTCATCCGACTCAACCAAACCATAACGAAGCATACCCTTTTGTAACTCCTGGTAATATTCCTCAACAGATAGTGAACCTTGTTGAAAACGCTGCATTTTGTTAAGCAAATCACGAGCATAATAGGAAGGAACAAATTTGTGGCGCATGGCAGTTTTTAATTGGGTCCAAGTAATGACACTGTTAATGGGAAGTTTTTGTTTATACTCACGCCACCAAATTAAAGCAAAATCAGTAAATTCACTAATGGCAGCCTTCACTTGGCTATTAGCAGGAATATCATGGCATGAAAATTTCTGTTCTACCTCCAATTCTCAATCAAGATATGCAGCAGGATCATATTTACCATTAAAAGATGGAATTTTAAATTTAATCTTAGAAAATAAGTCATTAGGGGGATGACGAACCACACGACGTGCACAACCACGGCGATCTCCATCGTCCTGCTCAGTGTCACCGCCGTATTCCTGCTCCATCATTGTGGTCAATGCATCAAGGCGTGCCAGGATGGTGTCGAGTGTGGTGCGAGTCGCCGTTTGAGCAAGGTCAAGTTGGTTGAAACGCTCGGTCGTCGAAGTGATCGTTGAATCAAGTCGTTCATGCATCGTCCTAATGTCAGCAACAAGTCCATCAACTTGTCCCCTTACTTCCTGCAACTGGGCATCCACCATGTCGTGTGCTCCTGCCATAGTTAGCGCAAACACCAAAACACCAAAAGGAGAAAAACCAACGACAAAAACAGGGGTGTACTGCTCACAAGGCGCTCACACTAGTGCTGTTATCAAGTTCTTATCCGTTCTTACCAAGCCACAGTGGTGAACTGCAACCAACAGGTGGAACCGGTGAAAGATTGGATGAGCGATTGCCCGGAGAAACAGAAACCTTCTCGTCGTAGAAATATGTGGAGTTTTGGGTAGGCTGCACTCAAGTCAAGGATTAGCACGATCAAACAATGATGCAAATGCTACCGATAGCTACCACTACACCACATGTGTGTTTATGTCTACATCTATAACAGAAAACATATCTACTACATCTCTCTCCAAGCCCACCTGCTACCCTTGCACAATGCGTAGTAGTAGATAAGTATCACCGAGATTCTTGAATTATATTTTTGGATGAAGGGAGTAGTATTTAAAGAAGAGCCTTACATGCAATTTCTTTTGTTTGAATAATGTTTTCAACTTAAATTTTTTTGCATGCGTGACATTTATTCTTCGTAATATTTTTTTCCATGGATCTGACTTGTGAGTCATTTTTATAAACCAACGCCAAACATGAATTCATGTTTCTTACTTGAAAACCCCGAACAAACACCATTAGCAGGAGGCACTCGCGTTGGTGTCGCTCATCGACGACAAGAAGAAACTTGGCGACTGCCAGTTTGACCTTTAGAAACAGTCCTACGTGGCCGCATGTGCCGCTATGTACGACAAGCTCCGGCGCAGCCGCCGCTTGGACGCGGTGCAGAGCAGGGGGACCTCATGGTCGTCGCCAACATCAGTGACTCTCGGGTTGTTCTAGGCACCGCATTCGACGACGACGCCATCACGTCGTCCAGCTCATCGTCCACCTGAAGCCCAACCTGCCACGTAAGTCGCTACTGACTGACCATGAATTCTTGTGTGCTGAGACGATGACCGTTGCTGACGTTGTATGAGTATCCTCGAACACGATGTATGTAGAGGAGTAGCGCATCCGGTGGTGCAACGGCCAGGGGTACTACCTTGCTGATGAGCCCGGGGTGCACTTTGTTTTACAGCCTAGCCAAGAGTCATCAGTACTCGGTATGTCGCGCGCGTTCGACGACTACTATATCGAGGACTGTGACGTCATCTTGGCGCCAGAGGTGACGCAGGGGAGGACCGACAACAATGACCAGTTCGTCATCCTCGCCACCGTTGAGGTAGCTTTTGTGCCGACTTGCCTTTAATTCTCTTCGCAAACACACACTTGCCTTTTTGTTTAAGGAAAAGCGTATGGTGGTACGTGTCTGATGACTAACGATGTACGAGAAAATTTCTTCCGGTATGTGTGGAACGTGCTCTCCAATAATGAGACCATGTAAATCGTAACATATATCAAAGTTTGCATGATACTGATGTTTGCAATGTAGTGGTGAAACAGATAGATTATAAATAACAAAATTTATGTATGGCCAGAATCACAAATTGGTTATGAAACATTTTCTCATAACGATATAACACACATTTTGTATATAAGTTATCATACTATACTGGTATTATATATTCCCGTTGCAACGCACGAGCATTCAGCTAGTTAATCATTAAGCACTAAAACCGTTATTTTAAATAGGTATAGATCTATTTTCTTTACAGAGCTAGTTAAGAAAAAAGAAGAAAAATCACAAATAATAACTAAATATTTAAATAAAAAACTTTTGTTCCCCTGTTTTGAGATTTCTGAAAAGTAGAAAAGTGAGACTAATTCAACTGATTGGGTGGAAGGTGGCGCATGCGGCAAACAATCTGGTTGGAGTTATCTTCAGTTTTAACAAAAATGTAAAAGAGGTGCGTATCTTTCCTTTGGCCCAATGAAGAAAATGGAGAATCAAAGCAAATTGGTGTGAACTCTTTCCTTTAACCCAACGGAGACTGAGGCCAGATTGATGTTGAATTTTCGCTTTTAACTTGTAAAACTTGTCTTTCCTTTAGCTCTGGTGTCTGTATCGTAACCCGTGTCGCTGTAATTTCTCTTCTCTAACCTCCAGATCTGATTTTGAAGACCAGGATTATATATATGCACAAATGCGCCAGAGCTTCGTGTGTATAGGAAATCATCCTTGCAGCATAGCCAACTACAAGACATGCATGCACAGAGCTCGGCTAGCTAGGTGAATCTATATGTACACAGTATATATACAACTTGACTCACTATAGACCATACATACAAAAAAGAAATGTATTTTTATGTTAGAGATGGTAGTTGAATGTAATGAATAAAATAGTAGGCACGTAGCTGGATATAAAAGAAACATATAGAGAAAATAGGATCACGAAAGAATCTAATATAGGGAAAAAGAATTTTGGTCACTAGAGGCTATAGATTATTCTTTTCGAAGTAGATATTTAGAGAGAAAAGTGCATATTGTCCTAGGTCCTAGTGAGTTGCATTGGTGGCTTATACGCTCTATCTTGTCACCCTGGAAGCAAGCAAAATCCTTACCAATTCGCGACACCCTCTCGACGTGGTGATCCAAAAAGTACCGATGACATGACAGATCGAATATAGATAGTCTATATTTTTACGTAAGATTTATTCCACAGTATAGCTAAAAATGAGTAAATTTGACTATTTTTTTAGAGTTACTATAAAAGCATCTCTGGTGCTTTAAATTGAAATATAGAGCTCCAACAATATTATATTTTATAAAATTTGATCAAAAACTATAGGGCACTCTCTTAGATGTCTCAAATATACTACTCTCTCCGTTTTAAAATATAATTCATTTGACTTTTTTTAACCCTAACTTTCATCTGTCGTCTTATTAAAAAAAATCATGCAAAAATGTTAAATATATTTGATAATAAATAAAACACAGCGATTTTTTGATTTTTTTCACAATTTTTTGAATACAATTTTTTGAATAAGACGGGTTGATTAAACTTATAATAAAAAGTCAAACAAGTAATAAATTGGGAACCGCAGTGGACTGTCCGCTTTCCCTGTGGGAGCCGTATATTTGTTAGTGCCTTAATTTTTATAAATTATACTCATTTTCAAACAGTCACACTGTTGTTGTTGGAGATACTTATACCTGAGAAATGGCTAGTAAATAAAAGCGAAAAAAATGACTGGGTATGTAGGGTAACATTGATATGCAGAAAACGACGCGCAGCATTCGTGGTTGGCTATCAATCAATCTATCATGCAGAGACGGGGTGGAAGGCGATGACGGAGTGGTTGGCAATGTGCAGGCTGAACTGTCCTCCTTTCTCGCTGACGTCGAGCTTCTCCACGCCGGGCGGTGGTACCATCTCGAAGCTGCGCACGAGCTTGCCGACGATGAGCGCGAGGATGGGCAGCGCGAGGATGATCCCGGGGCAGCTGCGGCGGCCCACGCCGAACGGCAGGAAGCGGAAGTCCACCTTCCCGCCAACGGTGGCGTCCACGCTCTTCTCCTCGCCTAGGAACCGCTCCGGCCGGAACTCCTCGGGCTTGTCCCACAGCTCCGGATTGTTGGCCAGCCACCACGCGTTGACCACCACCTTGGAGCCCTTGGGGATGGTGTAGCCGCCGAGCTTGGCCTCCTCGAGGTTCATGTGCGGGACGAGGAGCGGGATCGGGGAGTGGAGGCGCAGCGTCTCCTTGATGACGGCCTGCAGGTAGGGGAGGCGGTGGATGGTGGACTCCGTGATGGGCTCGTGGTCGGCGACGACGGCCTTGATCTCGTCGCGGACCTTGCGCTGCACCGCCGGGTGGTTGACGACCTCCGCGAGCGCCCACTCGATGGACCAGAGCGTGGTCTCGATGGCGGCGACGTTGATGTTCTCGACGATGTAGATGACGTTCTCCGGGGTGATCTCGCCGCTCTTCTCCGCCTGGAGGACGTGGTCGATGGCGCACCTGAGCTTGCCCTTGTCCCCCGGCGCGTCCATGACCTTCCTCCTCTTCTCGACGTAGTTGCTGTTGAAGAAGGCGAGCCGCCTGGCCTGCAGGTCCTTGCACCTGGCGAGGTAGCCGCGCAGGAATGGGCGCAGGACGGGGATGAAGTCGCCGTAGTTGTAGTCGAAGCTCTGCGCGAGGCGGCTTCGCTCGGAGTTGAACCTGGTGGCCTCCACGAACATGGGGTCGTCGACGGAGCCGAAGCGCGCGTCGAACATCATCCCGTACATGATGTTGTAGAGCATGAGCTGCAGCCTGCGCCGCACGACGAGGCCGGCGGCGCGCTGGGCCGCGGAGGCGACGTCGGAGACGGCGGCGTCCATCTCGGCCTCCCACATGCCCCTGTACTGCTGCACGACGCGCGCGGTGAAGAAGGGCAGCGTCATGACGCGGCGCATGCGGCGCCAGTGGTCGCCGTACTCGGTGAACACCATGTCGGCGCCGTTGGCGGTGAAGATGTCGAAGACGACGTTGCGGGGGCGGGAGCCGAACTCCACCCCCTGCGTGTGCAGCACCTCCGTGGCGAGGCGCGGGTCGGAGACGACCACCAGGTTGCGCACGCCGAGGCGGAGGCGAAAGACGGGCCCGTACCGCGCGGACAGGCGCGCCAGGAACCGGTGGTTCAGGTCGTTGCCCACCTGCAGCCAGTTGCCGAACACCGGCACGGCCGGCGGCCCCGGCGGCGCGTCGTTGGCAGCGCCTGCGGCATTGCCAGACGCGGCAATGCCGATGAAGACGACGGTCGGGAGGAGCAGGCCCAGCGCAGGGTGCTGCGCCTGGAGGAAGGACCGGAGGAGCCAGTGCACGGCTAAGGAGACGGCCGTGGCGACGGCCATCTTGGCCGCGGACACCGCCATACTATTCTGACGCTGACCGCTTCCGCTTGGCTTTGCTTGCTTCGTCGGTGTGTTGCTTGAATTGATCACTGGGTTGCTGTGCTGTTGTTGGGTGGTGGCGCGTGGTTATATATAACGGTGGCCGCCGGGGCTGCCTCGGTTGGCGGCAGTGGGAACACGTGGCGGTATTCCTTTCCTTGGTTTGTGACGGAAATCCGTGTGCGCCGTCGCCGAGCAGGGAAACTGGGTTGGTTTGGGTTGCCCGTCTGGCCGAGAGGGGCGGAGTACTGCACGGCTCGTGCCCGTGCCCGTGCCCGTGCTCGTGTTTGGTGGAGCACTGGTCAGAGCGGACTAGCTGGTAGTAAAGACGTTGGTTGGTGGGGGAAAATTGCACCAGGTGGTCTGGTCTGACCGCCCTGACCTGCTCCTGGGTTGGTGCGGTGCTTCTCTCTCGGTCACTATGGAATTAACGGACGGATGCGATAACCGATAGATCGAGATCGGGGTTTGGAGTTGGATCAAAACATTAGGGCATGTACAAGCCACTCAAATGACTAGATAAATAAAGATAAGTGTAAAAAATATAAGAGACGAAATGTCTCTGTCACAGTTACTCTATATACAGTTTCATCCATACATGACACATAAATGAGTCGTGTTTTAAGGGGTTCTAATAACTAATATATCATGTGTTGGGGGGTTTTCGTCTTACGAAGGTCATCAAAAACACGACTAACATGTTTTCCAAGTATAATATATATATGTACAGTAACCTTCGGACATGGGATGAAGTTGTACATGATATGAAGAGCGCGGTTCAAGAGAAGGATGAACCAGTGCCGAAGTTACCCGTGAAAAAGCTTCGGCTTAGCGATGAAAAATGGAACCGACTTAAAGGATAAAAGACTCTCTAGTACTCGATAGATTATCCCTAAGTCAATAGTAAATGTCAAGAGTATGAATGTAATTCTACACAGGCTGTGTCATGTGCCTATAAATAGATGAACAGTGACACCATACTGTTCGCGCTGACTTGTATTCACTCACACGTCATGCTTGGACTTTTACCTTCTGTAAAGCCGAAGGTATAAATATAATTCGATATTGTTCATGTTTATTTATGATTAGATAATAAAAAGGTTCTGATAATGTCATATAATTATTCATGTTATTTCTCATGTTACATATGCTTCTACTTGCTTTATTATATACTGAGATGATGAAGGTACTTCCTTCATAACCTTTGTCTGAAGACCATTATATCCTAAGGGAGATAATGCTTCGAAGGACGAAGGTCTTTAACCATTGACATTTTGTGTTGCCTTGTTCTTAACTCATAGCATTTGAGAACAAGTCCCCAACATTGGCGCCCACCTCCGGTGAACTCATTCGACCACCTTCGGCAAGCTGTGACCTTCGTCATGCCGCCGAAGAAAGCTTCAGGGCTAGGGGCTGCACTGCAGCCACTGGATGTCAACCAAGACACATTGCGCGAAGCCCGAAGCCAAAAAAGGAAGGCTACAAGTCCAACGCCTCAGGAGTAAGAGTTGGACCAAGAGATCAGGGATCTCGAAGCCATTCATCAGCAGGTCCAAAGGAAGAAGGAGAAGATGCTTCGTCTTGCTGATCTTCAGAGGAAGATCGACGAAGCCGCTGAGGAAATGTGTCATCTCACACAAGATGACCAGGACCGACGCCCTCAACGCATAGAGCTTCGTCAGGACAATTCCTATGATGATGACGTTTGGTATGATGATTTCCACCATGGAAATTTTGCTTTTGATGATGCTTCTCCTCTGTTAGCAGAGCTACAGGCTACACCATGGCCTTCATCATACAAGCCACCCCAGCTTCCCATGTGTCGGCGTTTCGAACCCGGGGGGTCTCTGGACCGACGAGTAAATTATCGCCGCGTGCCCCAGCCCAGATGGGTCGGCGCGAGACGGAGCGCGAAGGGGGGAAGAAGCCGGAGGGAGACGGGCGTGAGAGGTGAAATCCCGCGGCCTTCGTGTTTGTCCCGCGCCCAGGTCGGGTGCGCTTGCAGTAGGGGGTTACAAGCGTCCACGCGGGAGGGAGCGAGCGGCCTCACGCGAGCGCCGTCCCGTCCTTCCCCGCGCGGCCAACCCTCGTAAGAGGGCCCTGGATCTTCCTTTTATAGGCGTAAGGAAAGGATCCAGGTGTACAATGGGGGTGTAGCAGTGTGCTAACGTGTCTAGCGGAGGAGAGCTAGCGCCCTAAGTACATGCCATCGTGGCAGCCGGAGAGGTTTTGGCACCCGGTTCGTGTGATGTCGTGGCCGTCGGAGGAGCGCCGGAGCCTGGCGGAAGGACAGCTGTCGGGTCTGTCGAGTCCTTGCTGACGTCCTCTTGCTTCCGTAAGGGGGCTGAGAGCCGCCGTCGTCATAGAGTGTGCGGGGCGCCATCATTACTCGTATAGTGGAGCGAGCCAGATGGGACGCCGGTCTTGTTCCCCGTAGCCTGAGTCAGCTTGGGGCAGGGTAATGATGGCGCCTCCTGTTGACGTGGTCGGTCCGTGCCCTGGGTTGGGCGAGGTGGAGGCTCCTCCGAGGTCGAGGTCGAGTCTGTCTTCCAAGGCCGAGGTCGAGTCCGAGCCCCTGGGTCGGGCGAGGCGGAGACCGTCGGTTGATGCCAGGGCTGAGTCCGAGCCCTGGGGTCAGGCGAAGCGGAGTTCGTCGTCCTTCGGGGCTGAGCCCGAGTCCGAGCCCTGGGGTCAGGCGAAGCGGAGTTCGTCGTCTTCCGGGGCTGCGCCCGAGTCCGAGCCCTGGGGTCGGGTGAAGCGGAGTTCGTCGTCTTCCGGAGCTGAGCCCGAGTCCGAGCCCTGGGGTCGGGCGAAGCGGAGTTTGTCGTCTTCCGGGGCTGAGCCCGAGTCCGAGCCCTGCGGTCGGGCGAAGCGGAGTTTCCCATAGCGCCTGGGGCCGGGCTTGGCTGCCGTCAGCCTCACTCTATCATGTGGCACAGCAGTCGGAGCGGCGCAGGCGGCGCTGTCCTCTTGTCAGACTGGTCAGTGGAGCGGCGAAGTGACTACTGTCACTTCGGCTCTGTCAACTGGAGGACGCGCGTAAGGATAAAGGTGTCAGGCCACCTTTGCATTAAATGCCCCTGCGATTTGGTCGGTTGGCGTGGCGATTTGGCCAAGGTTGCTTCTTGGTGAAGACTGGGCCTCGGGCGAGCCGAAGGTGCGTTCGTCGCCGTAGGGGGTCCTCGGGCGAGACGTAAACCCTTCGGGGTCGGCTGCCCTTACCTGAGGCTGGGCTCGGGCGAGGCGCGATCGCGTCCCTCGAATGGACCGATCCTTGACTTAATCGCACCCATCAGGCCTTTGCAGATTCGTGCTGATGGGGGTTACCAGCTGAGATTTAGGAGCCTTGAGGGTACCCCTAATTATGGTCCCCGACAGTAGCCCCCGAGCCTCAAAGGGAGTGTTAATACTCGCTTGGAGGCTTTTGTCGCACTTTTTTGCAAGGGGACCAGCCTTTCCTGGTTGCGTTTTGTTCCGGTGGGTGCGCGCGAGCGCACCCGCCGGGTGTAGCCCCCAAGGCCTCGGAGGAGTGGTTTGACTCCTTCGAGGTCTTAGTGCGTTTCGCAACACTTCGGCTGGTCTGGTTGTTCCCTCATGCGAGCTGGCCGTAGCCCGGGTGCACGGTCGGGTCCCAAGTTCTCGGGCTGGTATGTTGACGCTGTCAACGGTTTGGCCGGAGCCGGGTTTGCGAGAGCAGCCCCGAGCCTCTGCATACGGCGAGAGGACGGTCAAGGACAGACTCGACTTTTTTACATACGCCCCTGTGTCGCCTTTCCGCAAGGAGGAGGGGGGAAAGCGCCATGTTGCCCTTGGAGGGCGCCGAACATGGTGTCTCCAGCGAGCTGCTGACGGGTAATCCGAGTGGACGCCCGTGCCCCATTTGTTAGGGGTCGGCTAGAGGCCCAGAGGCGCGCTCCAAAAGTACCTGCGGGTGATCTACCGGACCCGGTCCCCTTTTGACGGGGTCCGAGGGCTCGATGCCTCCCTCTGATGGGATTCCGTTACAAGATCGTTCCCGCTGGTCTCAGAAATGTCCTAGGGTACCTCGGGAGCGTAACCCGAGCCTTGGTTATGTATCGAACGTACCTAGGGTCATCCCTCGCTCTGTGTTTGAGGCGGCTGTGAACCCTTCGAGGGCCAGCCTACGAACCCCTGATCAGTAGTGGGCGCGGAGCCTGAGTGGCCTGAGGCGGCCGTTGAACCCTTCTGAGGGGCCGACCTTCGAACCTCTGACCAATAGTGGGCGCGGAGCCCAAGCGCTCTGAGGCGGCTGTTAAACCCCTCCGAGGGGCCAGCCTTTGAACCTCTGATCAGTAGGGAGGCTCGTGGCCTGTTTCCTTCACGGAGAAGGATCCTTTTCGGGATATCCCCCTTTCCCGGTCCCTGGTGTAAGAGGGAGAAAGAGGAAAAGGAAAAGGATACGAAATCGAATGACGTGGCGTACCTTTTTTTTGACACGGTCATTACGGCGAAGGCGAAGCGTCGCTCGCTTCTCCTGCCAGAGGCGCCGCCTGTCCCGTCGCGGAGTTAATGCGACGGGGCAAGTGGTTCGCGGGGCAGCCGTTGCGCGTGCGCGGGCCGTTCGAGGAACGGAACACGGGCGTCGTCTTCACGCCGTGAGAGAGGGTTCTCTCGCTGTCCCACGAGGTGACGTGAGCTTGGCTGACGACGTGACCGCTGCTTCTGCCCGCCTGCCACCGCCATTACTGCCGGCCCATTTTTGGCCGCATCGACCGTCGCGCCTTCTCCCGCGGCTGACTGGCCCGTGATCGATGCGCCTGGCTGGCACTGTTGGGTCATACGCAGGGTTGCCTCGAGTTGCGGTACTGGTTCCGCAGTCGAGGAGGCGCGGTAGTGGCGCAAGGGGCGGCGCGGCTACTCGCACCACGCAACTGGCGCGCCGGTTGCGTGACGTGTGGGCCTGGGCCTCCATGCTGGGCGCGTTGGGGTCGAAGGGGTGCGCCCACTTGGCACGGTTGCATGCCGACTGCATGGCTGTCCGCCCTTTCACCCGCCGGTCTGGGCGAAAGTGGAGGAATGCTCACAACCGCTGGGCAGTTGCATGCACAGCGCGCGGCGGTTTGGCTTCTTCTGCTCTGGGCCAGCCTGCATGACGTGTGGGACCCAGCCCCCGCGCCGTAGGGGGAGGACCTTGGAGCGTGTTGGAGAAGACTCAGCCCGCGACGGCTGGGGACGCAAGTAGGGGGAGTTGCCTTTAAAAGGAGGGTGACCCCCTTGAAAGGCGACCATGTCTTCGCGCTCCCTTATGCATCGTGTCTTTCCACCTTCCGAGCCCCGGGATGGGGAACACCCGCAATCCTTCCGCCTTGTTGTTGGAGGAACGCAACTTCGTGGAAGTTGGTACCTTTCAGCCATCGTTCGGCTTCAAGGATTTTCATCAGGCAGCCCGGCTGCACCCCCTCGCCGGTGGTCACCCAAGACGGTGACCTCCAGTTCGATGGCGGGGAAAAGCAAGCCGGCTGCGGCCTCTGCCCCTCCCTCAGCTTCAAGGATTTTCATCATCAGTGCTGGGGAGGGGAGTGCGCCGAGTTGGGGTCGGTCCCTGCGTGGGCGGCGGCCCGCTCCTTCCCTCAGTGATCGGGGGGAAGGGCGTTCGCCGTTCGTGGCGCTGGCAGCTGCCGCGTGCCCGGCTCTCCGACCCGAGTGGCCTCGGAGCCGCTTCCGGCGCCGCCTTCCGCCACAGCAGCCGGAAGAGGTTTCTCTGCCGACGAGATAGCCGGCGCCGCCCACGGACTGACCTCCAACTCTACGGCCTTCTGCCCGTCCTTGCCTCTCGAGTGAGGGCATGGGCGAGGGCCTTATGGCAGCAGCATCCGCCCTGAGGTCATCGCTGCTGCTGTTCGGCCCCCCCCGGAGCAGAAGTCGTCGTCGTCGCCGCTGCTGGAGCGGGCGACGGCGAGCCGTCCGTCGGCCTTCTATTGCTCCACAGGCCCCCCCAATCGTGTGGGGTTGTTCATACCTGTGGAGGTGGAACCGAAGTTCCGTTTGTAATGGCACCTTGAGTGCCGGTGTCTTGTTCATTGCGGCTGTCGGGGCCTGAACATGTATGTATTTTCGGCACGGAGCCGTGTTTTTTCCTCATTTCGAGCACTAAGACTCGCCTGTCGGCTATCTGAACCGCTTCACCAAGCGTGAGTTGCCTCGTGCAAAGGTGACGAGTGAGGTATCCGTATCCCGGAGGCGTAGGAGTCCCTCGGCTCGGTCGGCCTTGCTGTCCGAGGCTTCTCTTGCTTAGTCAAATGAACCCTCGGCTGCTCTTCGATGAGCCGAAGCCGAAGGTAGCGGTGTGAGCACGGACAGAGGCTAAGTTGGCTCGAAAAGAAGACTTGGTCGGCCAGAGCCTGGCCGGGTCGTCCACTGACGGGACCGACGCCGGAGTTGAATTGCCGAGGCCACAAACCGAGCCGATGTCCTCGGGGGACAGCTGGCTAAGGCTTCAGGGTGACCGGCCGAGCCGTCTGCTCGAGCCGGATTCCTGGAGAAGACCCTGGCGGCGATGGCCTGGGCGTGGTGCTGATGCCGTCCTTCGGGGTGGAGATCCTCCGACCGCGTCACCGTCCGAGGCTAGGTCGGACCTCACCGAAGGTGTAGTTTACGCCGAGGGTGCTGCTGCTCCCTTCAATTGTCAAGATCCGAGCCTGCAGGATCGGATTATCTTGTAGTGTGTGTTTTCTGTGGCCGCCGAGGCCCAAACACAACATCGTCGTGTTGTAAAGCTGCGTTTCTTTTCCCTTTGTTTTGAGTATCTGGACTTATTTGTCGGTAACAGAATTGTTTGTGCGAGCGAGAGTTACTTTTCACGGAAGGTGATGAGTGAGGTATCCGTATCCCGGAGGCGTAGGAATCCCTCGGCTCGGTCGGCCTTGCCGCTTACGCGCACTCTTACTCGTCCATAGGGTTCTATCACCGACGCAGTCGAGAAGGCCCGAAAAATCGTTTCGACAGAGGAGCTTTCGAGCGTGAATACTTGTTCGGTCCGCGGAATCACCTATCCGAGCGCGAGTTACTTATCACAGAAGGTGATGAGTGAGGTATCCGTATCCCGGAGGCGTAGGAATCCCTCGGCTCGGTCAGCCTTGGCTGCTTACGTGTACTTCGTCGTTTTCAGGATCCACTTTCGAAGTAGTCGAAAAGCACGAAAGACACTCTGGCAGAAAAGAAGTTTTTCCGAGGAAAATTTTGACGCAGAGGGGGTTCCCCCCTTTTAGCCCCCGAGGGAGGGTCGAGCTTTGCCGAGGCAAGGCTGACCCTTCCTTGATGACTAAACTTTGCGTGGGAACAAGGCATACGAACAACTTGAAAGCATCTTAAGGGTAGAAGCGACGTAGCTGTTGGATGTTCCAAGCGTTGCTGTAGACCTCGCCTTGACTGTTGGCCAGCTTGTATGTTCCGGGCTTCAGAACCTTGGCGACGACAAATGGCCCTTCCCAGGGAGGCGCGAGCTTGTGCCGCCCTCGGGCGTCTTGCCGCAGCCGAAGCACCAGGTCGCCCACCTGGAGGTCTCGGGACCGAACCCCTCGGGCGTGGTAGCGTCGCAGGGACTGCTGGTACCGTGCCGAGTGTAGTGAGGCCATGTCCCGAGCCTCTTCCAGTTGGTCCAGTGAGTCTTCTCGATTAGCTTGATTGCTTTGGTCGGCGTAGGCCCTCGTCCTCGGGGAACCGTATTCTAAGTCTGTGGGCAAGATGGCCTCGGCCCCATAGACTAGAAAGAACGGTGTGAAGCCCGTGGCTCGGCTCGGCGTTGTCCTCAGACTCCAGACCACCGAGGGGAGTTCCTTCATCCACCGCTTGCCGAATTTGTTGAGGTCGTTGTAGATCCGAGGCTTGAGTCCTTGTAGAATCATGCCGTTGGCACGTTCTACCTGCCCATTCGTCATGGGGTGGGCCACGACGGCCCAGTCCACCCGGATGTGGTGATCCTCGCAGAAGTCCAGGAACTTTCTGCCAGTGAACTGGGTGCCGTTGTCGGTGATGATGGAGTTCGGGACCCCAAAGCGATGGATGATGTTGGTGAAGAACGCCACCGCCTGTTCGGACCTGATGCTGTTTAGGGGTCAGACCTCGATCCACTTGGAAAATTTGTCGATGGTGACCAACAGGTGCGTGTAACCCCCGGGTGCTTTCTGCAAGGGGCCGACTAGGTCCAGACCCCACACAGCAAATGGCCAGGTGATGGGTATGGTCTGCAGGGCTTGAGCAGGCAGGTGGGTCTGCCTTGCGTAGAACTGACACCCTTCGCAGGTGCGGACAATTCTAGTGGCGTCGGCCACCACCGTCGGCCAGTAGAAACCTTGTCGGAAGGCGTTTCCAACAAGGGCTCGAGGTGCTGCGTGATGGCCACAAGCCCCCGATTGTATCTCTTGTAGGAGCTCCTGGCCTTCGGCGATGGAAATGCATCGCTGGAGGATGCCTGAGGGGCTGCGGTGGTAGAGCTCCTTCCCGTCTCCCAGCAAGACAAATGACTTGGCGCGCCGCGCCAACTGCCGAGCTTCGGCTCGGTCGATGGGTAGCTCTCCTCGGTGGAGATATTGCAGGTACGGAATCTGCCAAATTCAATTAGGCGTGACCCCGCTCCGCTCCCCCTCGATGCGCAGTGCCTCACCCTCGGGGGCCGAGGGTGCCTCGGGCCGAGCCGAGGGTGCCTCGGGCCGAGCCGAGGGTGCCTCGGACTGAGCCGAGGGTGCCTCGGGCTGGGTCGAGGCCTTCTTGGGCTGGGCCGAGGCCTTCTCGGGCTCGGGCGTGTCGTCGGTCTTGACGGAGGGTTGGTGCAGGTCTCGGGAGAAGACGTCCGGGGGAACCGTTGTTCGCCCCGAGGCTATTTTAGCCAGCTCGTCCGCAATCTCGTTGTAGCGTCGGGCGATGTGGTTGAGCTCGAGCCCATAGAACTTGTCTTCCAGGCGCCGAACCTCATCGCAGTAGGCTTCCATCTTCGGGTCGTGGCAGTGGGAGT
Source organism: Zea mays (assembly GCF_902167145.1). Taxonomy (NCBI): domain Eukaryota; kingdom Viridiplantae; phylum Streptophyta; class Magnoliopsida; order Poales; family Poaceae; genus Zea; species Zea mays. The sequence continues at coordinate 163,089,510 of NC_050100.1, read as the reverse complement.
TCTTCATGACTTGGTCGATGACGAGCTATGAGTCACCGCGAGCGTCGAGGCGTCGGACCCCTAGCTCGATGGCGATGCGCAACCCGTTGACCAGTGCCTCGTACTTGGCCACATTGTTGGATGCCAGGAAATGGAGGCGTAGCACATAGCGTAGGTGCTTCCCGAGGGGTGAGATGAAGAGCAGGCCTGTGCCTGCTCCTGTCTTCATCAGCGACCCGTCGAAGAACATGGTCCAGAGTTCTGGTTGGATCGGAGCTGTTGGGAGCTGGGTGTCGACCCATTCAGCCACGAAGTCCGCCAAGACCTGGGACTTGATGGCCTTCCGAGGGGCGAACGAGATCATTTCGCCCATGATTTCCACCGCCCACTTTGCAATTCTACCCGAGGCCTCTCGGCACTGGATGATCTCCCCCAGGGGGAAGGATGACACCACAGTTACCGGATGAGACTCGAAGTAGTGTCGCAACTTCCGCCGCGTTAGGATCACCGCGTACAGCAGCTTCTGAATTTGTGGGTAGCGAATCTTGGTCTCGAACAGTACCTCACTGATGAAGTAGACTGGCCTTTGGACGGGCAATGCATGCCCCTCTTCTCGTCTCTCGACCACAATCACGGCGCTAACCACCTGAGTGGTCGCGGCGACGTAGATCAAGAGGGCTTCTCCAGCAGCGGGGGGCACCAAGATGGGCGCGTTCGTGAGGAGCGCCTTCAGGTTCCTGAGGGCTTCCTTGGCCTCAGGTGTCCAAGTGAAGCACTCGGCCTTCCTTAAGAGGTGGTACAGAGGCAGGCCTCTTTCGCCGAGGCGCGAGATGAAACGGCTCAGAGCCACGAGACATCCCGTGACTCTCTGTACGCCTTTCAAGTCCTTGATGAGCCCCATGCTGGTGATGGCCGCGATCTCCTCCGGGTTGACCTCGATGCCCCGCTCGGAGACGATGAACCCCAAGAGCATGCCTCGGGGAACCCCGAGGACACACTTCTCGGGATTGAGCTTCACGCCTTTCGCCTTGAGACATCGGAATGTCACTTCAAGGTCGGAAAGGAGGTCGGAGGCTTTCCTCGTCTTGACTACGATGTCATCGACGTAGGCCTCGACCGTTCGGCCAATGTGTTCGCCGAACACATGGTTCATGCACCGTTGGTACATAGCACCCGCATTCCTCAAATCGAACGGCATGGTAACATAGCAGTACATGCCGAAGGGTGTGATGAAAGAAGTCGCGAGCTGGTCGGACTCTTTCATCCTTATTTGGTGATACCTCGAGTAGGCATCGATGAAAGACAGGGTTTCGCACCGAGCAGTGGAATCCATGATTTGATCGATGCGAGGCAGAGGGTAGGGAACTTTTGGACATGCTTTGTTTAGACCAGTGTAGTCTACACACATCCGCCATTTCCCTCCTTTCTTTCTCACAAGCACATGGTTGGCAAGCCATTCGGGATGGAATACCTCTTTGATGAACCCTGCCGCCATTAGCTTGTGGATCTCCTCGCCTATGGCTCTGCGCTTTTCTTCATCGAATCGGCACAGAGGCTGCTTCACGGGTCGGGCTCCAGCTCGGATATCCAGCGAGTGCTCGGCGACATCCCTCGGTATGTCGGGCATGTCCGAGGGACTCCACGCGAAAACGTCGGTGTTCGCGCGGAGAAAGTCAACGAGCACTGCTTCCTATTTGGGATCGAGCTCGGAGCCAATCCGGATTTTCTTGGAGGCATCGTTGCTGGGGTCGAGAGGGACGGATTTAACCGTCTCTGCTGGCTCGAAGTTGCCGGCGTGGCGCTTCACGTCTGGCGCCTCCTTAGAGAGGCTCTCCAGGTCGGCGATGAGGGCCTCGGCGTACTCCACGCACTCCACGTCGCATTCGTACGCGTGTCGATACGTGGGGCCAACGGTGATGACCCCATTGGGGCTCGGCATCTTGAGCTTGAGGTAGGTGTAGTTGGGGACGACCATGAACTTTGCGTAGCATGGCCTCCCCAGTACTGCGTGGTAGGTTCCTCGGAACCCGACCACCTCGAACGTGAGGGTCTCCCTTCGGAAGTTGGAGGGCGTCCCAAAGCAGACGGGAAGATCGAGTTGTCCGAGGGGCTGGACGCGCTTCCCGGGATGATCCCGTGGAAAGGCGCAGCGCCTGCCCGGACCGAGGACAGATCAACACGCAGGAGCCCGAGGGTCTCGGCGTAGATGATGTTGAGGCTGTTGCCTCCATCCATGAGGACCTTGGTGAGCCTGACGTCGCCGATGACGGGGTCGACAACGAGCGGGTATTTTCCCGGGCTCGGCACGCGGTCGGGGTGGTCGGCTTGGTCGAAGGTGATGGGCTTGTCGAACCAGTCTAGGTTGACTGGCGCCGCCACCTTTACCGAACAGACCTCCCGGCGCTCTTGCTTGCGGTGCCGAGCCAAGGCGTTCGCCACTTGCCCACCGTAGATCATGAAGTAGTCGCGGACCTTGGGGAACTCTCCTGCCTGGTGATCTTCCTTCTTATCGTCGTCGCGAGCCCTGCCACCCTCCACGGGCGGCCCGGCCTTGTGAAAGTGGCGCCGAAGCATGGCACACTCCTCAAGGGTGTGCTTGACGGGCCCCTGATGATAGGGGCACGGCTCCTTGAGCATATTGTCGAAGAGGTTGGCACCTCCGGGAGGTTTCCGAGGGTTCTTGTACTCGGCGGCGGCGACAAGGTCCACGTCGGCGGCGGCGCGTTTCACTTGTGACTTCTTCTTGCCTTTCTTCTTGGCGCCGCGCTGAGTTGACGCCTCGGAGACATCTTCCGGTGGGCGGCCTTGGGGCTGCTTGTCCTTCCGGAAGATAGCCTCAATCGCCTCCTGGCCAGAGGCGAACTTGGTGGCGATGTCCATCAGCTCGCTCGCCCTGGTGGGGGTCTTGCGACCTAGCTTGCTCACCAGGTCGCGGCAGGTGGTGCCGGCGAGGAACGCGTCGATGACATCCGAATCGGTGATGTTGGGCAGCTCGGTGCGCTGCTTCGAGAATCGTCGGATGTAGTCCCGGAGAGACTCTCCCGGCTGCTGGCGGCAGCTTCGGAGATCCCAGGAGTTTCCAGGACGCACGTACGTGCCCTGGAAATTGCCGGCGAAGGCTTGGACTAGGTCGTCCCAGTTGGAGATCTGCCCCGGAGGCAGGTGCTCCAGCCAGGCCCGAGCGGTATCGGAGAGGAACAGGGGGAGGTTGCGGATGATGAGGTTGTCATCGTCCGTTCCACCCAGTTGGCAGGCCAGCCGGTAGTCCGCGAGCCACAGTTCCGGTCTCGTCTCCCCCGAGTACTTTGTGATAGTAGTCGGGGTTCAGAACCGGGTCGGGAACGACGCCCGTCGTATGGCGCGGCTGAAAGCCTGCGGACCGGGTGGTTCGGGCGAGGGGCTCTGATCCTCCCCGCTGTCGTAGCGTCCCCCACGCCTGGGGTGGTAGCCTCGGCGCACCCTCTCATCGAGGTGGGCCCGACGGTTACGACGATGGTGCTCGTTGCCGAGGCTCCTCTCAAGTGGTCCAAAGACCCACTTGAATACCACGGTGTTTTGCTTTGCTTTTCTTAATCCCGTTTGCGAGGAATCTCCACAACTTGGAGTCTCTCGCCCTTACAAAGATGTTCACAAAGAAGCACGGAGCAAGGGAGGGATTAGCAACTCACACAAGACACAAAGATCACAGCAAATACGCACACACAAGACCCAGACTTGAGCTCAAGAGACTAGCACACTAGAACGGAGCTCAAATCACGAGAATGTCGAACAAGTGCGCAAGATTGGAGTGTGAGTGATCAAGAGTGCTCTAGGAATGCTTGGTGTACTCCTCCATGCGCCTAGGGGTCTCTTTTATAGCCTCAAGGCAGCTAGGAGCCGTTGAGAGCAATATGGGAAGGCAATCCTTGCCTTCTGTCGCGTGGCGCACCGGACAGTCCGGTGCACACCGGACACTGTCCGGTGCCCGATTTCTTTCCTTAACTGGCGCAGCTGACCGTTGGCAGCCAGAGAGCCGTTGGTGCACCGGACATGTCCGGTGCACACCGGACAGTCCGGTGCCCCCTTCTAGCCGTTGGCTCGGCCACGTGTCCCGCGCAGATCGCGCGGCCGACCGTTGGCTCGGCCGACCGTTGGCTCACCGGACAGTCCGGTGCACACCGGACAGTCCGATGAATTATAGCCGTACGTCGCTGGTGAATTCCCGAGAGCGGCCACTTCGCTCGAACCAGCCTGACGCACCGGACACTGTCCGGTGCACCACCGGACAGTCCGGTGCTCCCAGACTGAGCAGATTCTTGGCTGCTCGAGCCAAGACATTTTCAATTAGATTTTTCCTGTTTCTAGCACTTAGACACAATACATTAGTCCATAAAACAATGTACTAAGTCTGAGAAACATACCTTTATCCTTGGTTTGTACTTTGTCCACCATTTTACATTTAAGCACTTGTGTTAGACACTAAATCATCAAAATACTTAGAAATGGCCCAAGGGCACATTTCCCTTTCAATCTCCCCCTTTTTGGTGATTTATGCCAACACAATATAAAGCAAGTAGAACAAATACAAAACCACTTCAAATAAGAACTCAAATTGTTTTGATTCAATTTCGACATATATGGATCACCCTTTGCCACCACTTGGTTTGTTTTTGCAAATCAAACTTAAATTTCTATCTCTAAGTCAAGCACACATGTTAAGACATAAAGAGAGTCATTCCAAGAGAAATTGATTCAAGATTTCAAAAACTCCCCTTTTTCCCATAATCAACACTTCTCCCCACAAGAAGCCAACTTTTGACAAGAGAGACAATAAAAGAGTTTTGACAAATACCCCTTTTTCCCATAATGAACACTTCTCCCCACAAGAAGCCAACTTTTGACAAGAGAGACAATAAAAGAGTTTTGACAAATAAAAGCTCTATTCTACTATTTTCAAAAACTCTCAAGTGGTAGCTGATCCATTTATCGCTTTGGCCTTTATTTTCTCCCCCTTTGGCATCAAGCACCAAAACGGGATTAATCTTGGCCCAGAACCCCATTGCCTCACCAACGTCTTCAATAAGAATACAAAGGCAATAAGAGTACATGAGATGAACTTGGAATAAGTTACCCTCTCATCGGAGTGCAGTGGAAGTCTTTCATGGTCCAAGTCCACCTTTTCCCTTTCAAACCTCCTTTGAGACTAAAACAAGCAAACTCAAGCACATGGTTAGTCTCAAAGGGTCAAGTTGTAACACATCTCCCCCTAAACATGTGCATCACTTTGCAACGGACTTGTGAGGTCCAGGGAGTGTTTGTACAACTTGAGCACCATTAGTAAGCAACAAAATGCAGAAGGAACATGATCAAAAGGCATAAACACATGTATGCTACAAATCAATCCAAGTTCCACGAATCTAGGACATTTAGCTCACTACGCAACCTGCAAAAGGTCTTCTCATCTAGAGGCTTGGTAAAGATATCGGCTAGCTGGTTCTCGGTGCTAACATGAAACACTTCGATATCTCCCTTTTGCTGGTGGTCTCTCAAAAAGTGATGCCGGATGTCTATGTGCTTTGTGCGGCTGTGTTCAACAGGATTTTCCGCCATTCGGATAGCACTCTCATTATCACATAGGAGTGGGACTTTGCTCAGATTGTAGCCAAAGTCCCTGAGGGTTTGCCTCATCCAAAGTAGTTGTGCGCAACACTGTCCTGCGGCAACATACTCGGCCTCAGCGGTGGATAGGGCAACAGAAGTTTGTTTCTTAGAGTTCCATGACACCAGGGACCTTCCTAAGAATTGGCACGTCCCCGATGTACTCTTCCTATCGACCTTACATCCAGCATAGTCGGAATCTGAATATCCAATTAAGTCAAAGGTAGACCCCTTTGGATACCAGATCCCGAAGCAAGGCGTAGCAACTAAATATCTGAGGATTCGCTTCACTGCCACTAAGTGACACTCCTTAGGATCGGATTGAAATCTAGCACACATGCATACGCTAAGCATAATATCCGGTCTACTAGCACATAAGTAAAGTAATGACCCTATCATTGACCGGTATGCCTTTTGATCAACGGACTTACCTCCTTTGTTGAGGTCGGTGTGTCCGTCGGTCCCCATCGGAGTCTTTGCGGGCTTGGCATCCTTCATCCCAAACCGCTTCAGCAAGTCTTGCGTGTACTTCGTTTGAGAGATGAAGGTGCCGTCCTTGAGTTGCTTCACTTGGAACCCAAGGAAGTAGTTCAACTCGCCCATCATCGACATCTCGAATTTCTGCGTCATCACCCTGCTAAACTCTTCACAAGACTTTTTATTAGTAGAACCAAATATTATGTCATCGACATAAATTTGGCACACAAATAGATCACCGTCACAAGTCTTAGTGAAAAGAGTTGGATCGGCTTTCCCAACCTTGAAAGCATTAGCAATTAAGAAATCTCTAAGGCATTCATACCATGCTCTTGGGGCTTGCTTAAGTCCATAGAGCGCCTTAGAGAGCTTACACACGTGGTCGGGGTACCGTTCATCCTCGAAACCAGGGGGTTGCTCCACGTACACCTCCTCCTTGATTGGCCCGTTGAGGAAAGCGCTCTTCACATCCATTTGGAACAACCTGAAAGAATGGTGAGCGGCATATGCTAGCAAAATACAAATGGACTCTAGCCTAGCCACAGGAGCAAAAGTCTCCTCAAAGTCCAAACCTGCGACTTGGGCATAACCTTTTGCCACAAGTCGAGCCTTGTTCCTCGTCACCACCCCGTGCTCGTCCTATTTGTTGCGGAACACCCACTTGGTTGCCACAACGTTTTGCTTGGGACGAGGCACCTGTGTCCAAACTTCATTGCGCTTGAAGTTGTTGAGCTCCTCTTGCATGGTCAACACCCAGTCCGGATCTAGCAAGGCCTCTTCTACCCTGAAAGGCTCAATAGAAGAGACAAAGGAGTAATGCTCACAAAAATTAACCAATCGAGACCGAGTAGTTACTCCCTTGCTTATGTCACCCAAAATCTGATCGACGGGATGATCCCTTTGAATCATCGCTCGAACTTGAGTTGGAGGTGCCGGTTGTGCTTCTTCCTCCATTACTTGATCATCTTGTGCTCCCCCTTGATCACACACCTCCTGTTGATGAACCTGTTCATCGTCTTGAGTTGGGGGATGCACCATAGTTGAGGAAGAAGGTTGATCTTGCTCATCTTGTTCCTGTGGTCGCACATCTCCAATCGCCATGGTGCGTATTGCGGCCGTCGGAATATCTTCTTCATCTACATCATCAAGATCAACAACTTGCTCTCTTGGAGAGCCATTAGTCTCATCAAATACAACGTCACTAGAGACTTCAACCAAACCCGATGATTTGTTGAAGACTCTATACGCCTTTGTATTTGAATCATAACCTAACAAAAACCCTTCTACAGCTTTGGGAGCAAATTTGGAATTCCTACCCTTCTTCACTAGAATGTAGCATTTACTCCCAAATACACGAAAGTACGATACATTGGGTTTGTTACCGGTTAGCAGCTCATACGACGTCTTCTTGAGGAGGCGATGAAGGTAGACCCTGTTGATGGCGTGGCAAGCCGTGTTCACAGCTTCCGACCAAAAGCACTCGGGGGTCTTGAACTCTCCAAGCATCGTCCTTGCCATATCGATGAGCGTCCTGTTCTTCCTCTCTACCACACCATTTTGTTGTGGTGTGTAGGGAGCGGAGAACTTGTGCTTGATCCCTTCCTCCTCAAGGAACTCCTCCACTTGAAGGTTTTTGAACTCGGACCCGTTGTCGCTCCTTATCTTCTTCACCTTGAGCTCAAACTCATTTTGAGCTCTCCTTAGGAAGCGCTTGAGGGTCCCTTGGGTTTCAGACTTATCCTGCAAAAAGAACACCCAAGTGAAGCGGGAAAAGTCATCAACAATAACTAGACCATACTTACTTCCTCCTATGCTTAGATAGGCGACGGGTCCGAAGAGGTCCATATGTAGCAGCTCCAGGGGTCTTGATGTGGTCATCACATTCTTGTTGTGATGCGCTCCTCCCACTTGTTTACCTGCTTGACAAGCTGCACAAGGTCTATCTTTTTCGAAAGTAACATTGGTTAGACCTATCACGTGTTCTCCCTTTAAAAGCTTGTGAATGTTCTTCATCCCCACATGTGCTAAGCGGTGATGCCACAGCCAGCCCATGCTAGTCTTAGCAATTAAGCATGCATCTAGACCGGCCTCCTCTTTTGCAAAATCGACTAAATAAAGTTTGCCGTCTAATACACCCTTAAAAGCTAGTGAACCATCACTTCTTCTAAAGACAGACACATCTACATTTGTAAATAGACAATTATATCCCATATTGCATAATTGACTAACATATAGCAAGTTATATCCAAGAGACTCAACTAAAAACACATTAGAGATAGAGTGCTCATTTGAAATAGCAATTTTACCTAATCCTTTTACCTTGCCTTGATTCCCATCACCGAATATTATTGAATCTTGGGAATCCTTGTTTTTGACGTAGGAGGTGAACATCTTCTTCTCTCCCGTCATATGGTTTATGCATCCGCTGTCGATAATCCAGCTTGAACCTCCGGATGCATAAACCTGCAAGGCAAATTTAGGCTTGGGACTTAGGTACCCAACTCTTGTTGGGTCCTACAAGGTTAGTCACAATTGTCTTAGGGACCCAAATGCAAGTTTTATCACCCTTGCATTTTGCCCCTAATTTCCTAGCAACTATCTTCCTATCCTTTCTACAAATAGCAAAGGAAGCATTTAAAGCATGATAAATTGTAGAAGGACCATTCATAACTTTCCTGACAGCATGAACAACATTCTTTCTAGGCACATGATGAACATAACTCCTAGACATATCTCTATCATGCATATAAGAAGAACTAGAAGCAAACATAGCATAAGAATCAAAGGCATGTGCATCAAAAGCATTATAAGCATTACAACTCCTATGAGACTGTCTTCTATCATTGTACATAAAAGCATGGTTCTTTTTAGTACTACTTGCCATAGGAGCCTTCCCTTTCTCCTTGGCGGAGATGGGAGCCTTATGGTTTGTTAAGTTCTTGGCTTCCCTCTTGAAGCCAAGCCCATCCTTAATTGAGGGGTGTCTACCAACCGTGTAGGCATCCCTAGCAAATTTTAGTTTATCAAAATCACTTTTGCTAGTCTTAAGTTGGGCATTAAGACTAGCTATTTCATCATTTAATTTTGCAATAGAAGCTATGTGTTCACTACAAGCATCACTATCAAAATCTTTACATCTATTGCAAACAACAACATTTTCTACACAAGTTGTTGATTTACTAGCTATTTCTAACTTAGCATTCAAATCATCATTAATGCTCCTTAAGTTAGAAATTGTCTCATGGCAAGAAGATAATTCACAAGAAACATTTCATTTCTCTTAACTTCTAAGGCATGAGATTTTTGTGCTTCTACAAATTTGTCATGTTCTTCATACAACAAGTCCTCTTGTTTTTCTAAAAGCCTATTCTTATCATTCAAGGCATCAATCAATTCATTAATTTTATCTACCTTGGTTCTATCTAGGCCTTTAAATAAACATGAATAATCTATTTCATCCTCATCACTAGATTCTTCCTCACTTGAAGAAGCATAAGTAGAGTTTCGCGTACATACCTTCTTCTCCCTTGCCATAAGGCATGTGTGACGCTCGTTGGGGAAGAGGGATGACTTGTTGAAGGCGGTGGCGGCGAGTCCTTCATTGTCGGAGTCGGACGAGGAGCAATCCGAATCCCACTCCTTTCCAAGATGTGCCTCGCCCTTCGCCTTCTTGTAGTTCTTCTTCTTCTCCCTCTTGTTCCCTTGATCCTGATCACTATCATTGTCGGGACAGTTAGCAATAAAATGACCAAGCTTACCACATTTGAAGCATGAGCGCTTCCCCTTTGTCTTGGTCTTGCTTGGCTGCCCCTTGCGACCTTTTAGTGCCGTCTTGAATCTCTTGATGATAAGAGCCATCTCTTCATCATTAAGTCCGGCAGCCTCAATTTGTGCCACCTTGCTAGGTAGCGTCTCCTTGCTTCTTGTTGCCTTGAGAGCAAGAGGTTGAGGCTCATTGATTGGACCATTCAATGCATCGTCCACGTATCTTGCTTCCTTGATCATCATTCGCCCGCTCACGAACTTTCCAAGTATCTCCTCGGGCGTCATTTTGGTGTACCTAGGATTCTCACGAATATTGTTTACAAGATGAGGATCAAGGACAGTAAAAGACCTTAGCATTAGGCGAACGACGTCGTGGTCCGTCCATCGCGTGCTTCCATAGCTTCTTATCTTGTTGACAAGGGTCTTGAGCCGGTTGTACGTTTGGGTTGGCTCTTCTCCCCTTATCATAGCGAATCTCCCGAGTTCGCCCTCCACCAACTCCATCTTGGTGAGCATTGTGACGTCATTCCCCTCATGAGAGATCTTGAGGGTGTCCCAAATTTGCTTGGCGTTATCCAAGCCGCTCACTTTGTGGTATTCATCCCTGCACAATGAAGCTAGAAGAACAGTAGTAGCTTGTGCATTCTTATGAATTTGCTCATTAATGAACATGGGACTATCCGTACTATCAAAGTGCATTCCACTCTCTACAATCTCCCATATACTAGGATGGAGAGAGAACAAGTGACTACGCATTTTGTGACTCCAAAATCCATAGTCCTCTCCATCAAAATGAGGAGGTTTACCAAGTGGAATAGATAGTAAATGAGCATTTGTACTTTGTGGAATACGAGAGTAATCAAAAGAAAAGTTCGAATTGACCGTTTTATTTTTCTCGTAGTCGTCGTCGTCCTTTTGGGAAGAGGAAGATTCGTCGCTGTCGTAGTAGACGATCTCCTTGATGCACCTTGTCTTCTTCTTCTTCCCGTCTTTGCGCTTGTGGCTTGAGCCCGAGTCGGTAGGCTTGTCATCCTTCGGTTCGTTGAAGATAGATTCCTTCTCATTGTTGTTGACCACCATCCCCTTTCCCTTAGGATCCATCTCTTCGGGCGGTTAGTCCCTTTCTTGAAGAGAACGGCTCTGATACCAATTGAGAGCACCTAGAGGGGGGGTGAATAGGTGATCCTGTAAAACTTAAAACTTAAGCCACAAAACTTGGTTAAGTGTTAGCACAATAATCACCAAGTGGCTAGAGAGGAGTCTCAACAAAACACAACCACAAAGATATCAATCACAGAGATGGCACAGTGGTTTATTCCGTGGTTCGGCCAAGACCAACGCTTGTCTACTCCACGTTGTGGCGTCCCAACGGACGAGGGTTGCAATCAACCCCTCTCAAGTGGTCCAAAGACCCACTTGAATACCATGGTGTTTTGCTTTGCTTTTCTTAATCCCGTTTGTGAGGAATCTCCACAACTTGGAGTCTCTCGCCCTTACAAAGATGTTCACAAAGAAGCACGGAGCAAGGGAGGGATTAGCAACTCACACAAGACACAAAGATCACAGCAAATACGCACACACAAGACCCAGACTTGAGCTCAAGAGACTAGCACACTAGAACGGAGTTCAAATCACGAGAATGTCGAACAAGTGCGCAAGATTGGAGTGTGAGTGATCAAGAGTGCTCTAGGAATGCTTGGTGTACTCCTCCATGCGCCTAGGGGTCTCTTTTATAGCCCCAAGGCAGCTAGGAGCCGTTGAGAGCAATCTGGGAAGGCAATCCTTGCCTTCTGTCGCGTGGCGCACCGGACAGTCCGGTGCACACCGGACACTGTCTGGTGCCTGATTTCTTTCCTTAACTGGCGCAGCTGACCGTTGGCAGCCAGAGAGCCGTTGGCGCACCGGACATGTCTGGTGCACACCGGACAGTCCGGTGCCCCCTTCTAGCCGTTGGCTCGGCCACGTGTCCCGCGCAGATCGCGCGGCCGACCGTTGGCTCGGCCGACCGTTGGCTCACCGGACAGTCCGGTGCACACCGGACAGTCCGGTGAATTATAGTCGTACGTCGCCGGTGAATTCCCGAGAGCGGCCACTTCGCTCGAACCAGCCTGACGCACCGGACACTGTCCGGTGCACCACCGGACAGTCCGGTGCTCCCAAACTGAGCAGATTCTTGGCTGCTCGAGCCAAGACATTTTCAATTGGATTTTTCCTGTTTCCAGCACTTAGACACAATACATTAGTCCATAAAACAATGTACTAAGTCTGAGAAACATACCTTTATCCTTGGTTTGTACTTTGTCCACCATTTTACATTTAAGCACTTGTGTTAGACACTAAATCATCAAAATACTTAGAAATGGCCCAAGGGCACATTTCCCTTTTAGCTTCCCGCATGAATCAGGAAGTCGCAGCGCGATGTTCCGAGGGGTACCCCTGCCTTCGGGAGGCGGAGCTTTCGGCCCGTCGGACCGCGGCGTCCTCCAGGAGATTCTTGAGCTCTCCCTGGATACGCCGCCTCTCGGTGGTTGATGGCTCCGGCATCGCGCGGAGAAGCATTGCCGCGAGCGGCCTCACGCGAGCGCCGTCCCGTCCTTCCCCGCGCGGCCAACCCTCGTAAGAGGGCCCTGGATCTTCCTTTTATAGGCGTAAGGAAAGGATCCAGGTGTACAATGGGGGTGTAGCAGTATGCTAACGTGTCTAGCGGAGGAGAGCTAGCGCCCTAAGTACATGCCATCGTGGCAGCCGGAGAGGTTTTGGCACCCGGTTCGTGTGATGTCGTGGCCGTCGGAGGAGCGCCGGAGCCTAGCGGAAGGACAGCTGTCGGGGCTGTCGAGTCCTTGCTGACGTCCTCTTGCTTCCATAAGGGGGCTGAGAGCCGCCGTCGTCATAGAGTGTGCGGGGCGCCATCATTACTCGTATAGTGGAGCGAGCCAGATGGGACGCCGGTCTTGTTCCCCGTAGCCTGAGTCAGCTTGGGGCAGGGGAATGATGGCGCCTCCTGTTGACGTGGTCGGTCCGTGCCCTAGGTTGGGCGAGGTGGAGGCTCCTCCGAGGTCGAGGTCGAGTCTATCTTCCAAGGCTGAGGTCGAGTCCGAGCCCCTGGGTCAGGCGAGGCGGAGACCGTCGACTGATGCCAGGGCTGAGTCCGAGCCCTGGGGTCGGGCGAAGCGGAGTTCGTCGTCCTTCGGGGCTGAGCCCGAGTCCGAGCCCTAGGGTCGGGCGAAGCGGAGTTCGTCGTCTTCCGGGGCTGAGCCCGAGTCCGAGCCCTGGGGTCGGGCGAAGCGGAGTTCGTCGTCTTCCGAGGCTGAGCCCGAGTCCGAGCCCTGGGGTCAGGCGAAGCGGAGTTCGTCGTCTTCCGGGGTTGAGCCCGAGTCCGAGCCCTGGGGTCGGGCGAAGCGGAGTTCGTCGTCTTCTGGGGCTGAGCCCGAGTCCGAGCCCTGGGGTCGGGTGAAGCGGAGTTCGTCGTCTTCCGGGGCTGAGCCCGAGTCCGAGCCCTGGGGTCGGGCGAAGCGGAGTTCGTCGTCTTCCGGGGCTGAGCCCGAGTCCGAGCCCTGGGGTCTGGCGAAGCGGAGTTCGTCGTCTTCCGGGGCTGAGCCCGAGTCCGAGCCCTGGGGTCGGGTGAAGCGGAGTTTCCCATAGCGCCTGGGGCCGGGCTTGGCTGCCGTCAGCCTCACTCTGTCGTGTGGCACAGCAGTCGGAGCGGCGCAGGCGGTGCTGTCCTCTTGTCAGACTGGTCAGCGGAGCGGCGAAGTGACTATAGTCACTTCGGCTCTGTCAACTGGAGGACGCGCGTCAGGATAAAGGTGTCAGGCCACCTTTGCATTAAATGCCCCTGCGATTTGGTCGGTTGGCGTGGCGATTTGGCCAAGGTTGCTTCTTGCTGAAGACTGGGCCTCGGGCGAGCCGAAGGTGCGTTCGTCGCCGTAGGGGGTCCTCGGGCGAGACGTAAACCCTTTGGGGTCGGCTACCCTTGCCCGAGGCTGGGCTCGGGTGAGGCGCGATCGCGTCCCTCGAATGGACCGATCCTTGACTTAATCGCACCCATCAGGCCTTTGCAGCTTCGTGCTGATGGGGGTTACCAGCTGAGATTTAGGAGCCTTGAGGGTACCCCTAATTATGGTCCCCGACACCATGTATGATGGGCACTTGGACCCCAAGCAATTCTTGATGAGCTATGAGGCAACAATATCCTCATATGGAGGCAACACCGCTGCCATGGTAAAGTCCTTCGTCATGACAGTCCGAAGTGTGGCCCAGACATGGTACTCTTCTCTCCGGCCAGGGACAATCATGCCATGGCAGAAGCTTAAGGACATGCTAGTCACCAGTTTTCAAGGGTTTCAGACGAAGCCAGTCACTGCTCAGGCCTTGTTCCAGTGCACACAAGATCATGAGGAGTACCTTCAGGCGTATGTCCGAAGATTCTTGCGTCTGAGAGCACAAGCGCCTATAGTGCCCAATGAAATCGTCATTGAGGCCATGATCAAGGGTCTTCGGCCAGGCCCCACGGCTCAATACTTCGCCAGGAAACCCCCCAGACTCTGGAGAAGCTGCTTCAGAAAATGGATGAGTACATCCGGGCTGATAATGATTTCTGCCAAAGAAGGGAAGAAGCTTATAGGTTTTCTGAGATGACTAGGGGCTTCGGAGGAAGAATCCACCCTAGGCATGTCAGCTCAATCCACAGCTCCAATCAGAGTGATGACAAAGGAAGCCAGTTTCAGAGGCCACATCACAGCTCATAGTCTTCAGGACAGTAGCAAAGCTCCTTCAGGCCACCTGCTCCAAGGGGCAGAGGCGCTAGGGGCTTCGGAGGAAGATATGGGGATTAGCCCAGGAAAATCTATTGCTTATTCTGTGGTGAAGACAAGGGCCACACTACAAGAACGTGCCAGATTACCATTCAGAAGCAAAAAGAGATTGCCGAAGAAGAAGCCCGGCGGAATCAGCCGAAGCAGGTTTTACATATTGCTTCGTGCTACTCTCCCTAAATACCAGAATATGTGGGCAATCAACCCGCAGCTTCTGTTGCTTCGGCAAACCATTCACAAGCTTCCTGGCCCCAGCTTCCACTGCCACCATCATTGCCACCTGCTCATACCCAAAACCAGCAGCCAGAAGGGCGCCAGCACCCCCAACAGCAACGCAACTTCAGGAAGGAGCCCGACGCTTGTACAGTCAACAGCACTGTACCAGAATCGAAGCACATATATTGAGAAATATCCTACTTTTGAAGTACTTTTATCTTTTATGCCATTCTACTTTTTGTATTAGAAACAAGTAATGAAAAACTCAGTCTCAATTTCTTGTAATAATTCTGCATACACCAGAATGAAATATATCTTCTTCATAGATTTACGAAGCTCGAAAGACAACCGAAAGGGAAATAGGGTCAAACCTTTTCCTAAATGATTTTGGTGGTTGAATTGCCCAACACAAATAATTGGACTAACTAGTTTGCTCTAGATTATACACTCTACAGGTGCCAAAGGTTCGACACAAACCAATAAAAAGAACAAGTTAGGGTTCAAAAGAAAGGAGCAAAAAGGAAACCGAAGTGTTCCCTGGTCTGGCACACCGGACTGTCCGGTGTGCCACCGGACAGTGTCCGGTGCATCAGGGGTCGTACACTCCAAACTCCTCAGCTTCGGGTTTCCAGGCGCAGCTCCGCTATAATTCACCAAACTGTCCGGTGCACCACTGGACTGTCCGGTGCACCAGCGGAGCAACGGCTATCTGCGCGCAACGGTCGACTCTAACGGATGAACAGTGCAGCACAGTAACGCGGTAGAAGTCAGAGCAGAAGGTCAGAGGGGCACCAGACTGTCCGGTGCCGCATGAGGACAAAGCCTCCAGCGATCGACCAGCTCCAAGCCCTAACGACAGGGTGACGTGGCAGCGCACCAGACACTGTCCAGTGGCGCATCGGACACTGTCCGGTGCGCCCATCGCCAGCAGCCTTCTCCAATGGCTACAATTTGGTTGGTAGCTATAAATACCACCCCAACCGGCCACTTCAAGGTGTGGGAGCCCAAGAAACATTCCAAGTCATATAGTTGACATATCCAAGCCCTCCCAACCACCTCTATTCATTGATCCATCCTATACATAAGATTTAGACCACTACAATCAACACAAGTGCCACAAAAGAGAGAGCAAGCAAAAGAAAGCTTCTCGTGTGAGTTAAGCAATAGTGCATTGTGAGATTCATCGAGAGAAAGTGAGTGCTACATCTTGTGATCATTCACGCGTGGAGTTTTGACTCCCATTAAACTTTCTCCAAAGTTTTGGAGGCTTGTAAAGCTAGCAAGAGACACCTAAGAGTGTGGTGATCCTTGTGGGATCCTAAGTGATCCTTGAGAAGAAGAAGAGCTCGCCGGTCTTGGTGATCGGTGGAGAGATGGAAAGGGTTGAAAGAGACCCGTCCTTAGTGGACTCCTCAACGGGGACTAGGCCTTCGAGGGCCGAACCTCGGTAAAATAAATCACCCGTGTCTCTTGTGTTTATTGCTTGTGATTTGTTTGTTCTCTCCCTTTCTAAGTTCTCTCGCGCTACTCTTTGCTAATATCTTTTTGTGTTGCTTCAAGTTAAATTCACGTTTAGAGAAGCAACTCCTTGCAAGAAAGAACTTGTGTTACTCCTCTTCTTATCTAAGCCCTCTTGCATTATTCTCCACTTCTAGTAGTATTGCTATTGATTAAATTCCGCACTCTTTGAAAACCATATTTGTTGCAAGCAAAGGACTTAGTTTTATTCTCCGATAATTGTGAATCTTGTTCTAACCATTAATCAAGGGATCTAGTTTGGATTTACAATTATATTTTTCAGGTCTCGCCTATCCACCCCCCTCTAAGCGACTTTCAATTGGTATCAGAGCTAGGCACTTCATATTGAGTCTAACAACTCGAAGTGATGGCTCGTAGAAGATCCCAAAAGAACAAGAAGACACATCCGAAGGAAAACAATGAGGTAACTCTTGAGATATTACTTTCGGATTGTTCTAATTATGGTTCTTGGTCTACTAGTGTGATAAATGCTTTTAGAATCGTAGATTCATAATTAGAACAAATTTTAGACAAGAGTATAATACCCTCTAGTTATAATGGGAAAAATTCTTCCAAGGAAGATCAAAGATGTATACGCCTAAACTACCTAGCTTATGACACCTTAAGTAATTCTCTTAGCAAAGAATATTATCGTGGCTTCATAATGAATTATAATGAATCTATTCATGATGCGCATGCTATTTGGACTAGAATTAAAAATAAATTTGATGAGTCCAAACATGATGGTTCATTCTGTGCTTCTACTTCCTTTGGTCCTTGTGAAACTAACCCTTTAAAGGAAGAAGAAGAAAGTGAACGTTGGAGACCAAACGATTAATCCACCTCTCCAAAAGGTTTGTCTTCCCATTTCGATTCCCACATATGTTGTGTGGCTAATGAAAATGATAGCGGAAGCACAAATGAGGATGGGGAGGATGAAAGATGCTTCATGCAACTCTACGCTCGTCTAAGCCTAGAAGATAAGGCGGTCATGCTCAAACTTCTAAAAAGAGCTAAATTAGTAAATAGGAATGCCTTGCTTAAGGACGAGGATGAGGAGTTGACTAAAGAACATGAGGAGCTAAAGTGCTCTCATGTTGATTTGGTCCAAAGGTATGAAACTATTTCAATTGAGCAAGATAACTTTTTATATTGTATCGCTCAATTAGTAAATAGGAATGCCTTGCTTAAGGACCAAGTAGAAAAGCTAAAAGTTGAAAATCTAGCTTTTCAAGATAAACATGATATACTTCTATATTCTCATGAAACTCTTATGGATGATCATATAATGTTAAACATTGCTAATGAGGTTGTGATAGAAAACTTAAAATCCCAACAACCTCACTCATGCACAAGTATTCAATTTAAAACTATATTACCATGTGTTAATGCTTGTTGTTCGTCGACAAGCAAATCCTCCTTTGAGCTAAAATTTCCAGGATCAAAAGATAATAGATGGCAAGAGCTCAAAGAAGAAAATGAGAGGCTAAAGATGAGCTTGACACAACTAAAAGGGAAGTGCACTGCTCAACCTTCTCAAGATAACCGTGATCACATGGTGAAGAAGCTTGAGACAGGGACAACCGTGGCATGCACTAAATCCCTTGAAGAAAATGTCAAGGACTTGAGGATTGCCAAGAGGAGGGAACAAAAGAAGAAAATCAATATCTCTACCAAAAGCCTCAACCATACCTCCATACAAGGTAACATCCAAGGTAATGATCAAGCCACACTTCACACTAAGAGAAGTAAGAAGTGTAGTGAATGCTTTGAAAAGGGACACTCGATTAGGTCATGTCCCGGTATTAAAAATGGCTTGATTATTAACAAGGATGATAAACTTTGTTTTAAATGCTCAAAGAAGGGACACTTAATTAAGTCTTGTCCCTATTTGAAACAAAAAGGCATAATGTTAGAAAAGAAAATATTAACTAACCATGTAGCAAGCAAGAAACAAGGAAAGAAGAAATCTTCAAGACTTGAACATCACCTTTGCTACATATGCCGAAAGAAGGGACATCAATGCAAGGATTGTCCCATTGGTAACTATCCCACTTCTAGCTTGTCAATTATTTCACATGTAACTAGGCAACCCAAAATTGCAACTTGTGCTAGAAAGGTAATGAGTTTACCAAGTGCTAACACAAAGGACCTTTGGGTTCCTAGATCTTTGGTGACTAACCTTATGGACCCATCAAGCGATGGGTACCAAAATATGCTTGACAAGCTTTGCAGGAGAAGGAGATGATATGAAGCTTTGTGGTGCTTGAGAGAGTCAATTCAATTCTTATTAACTCAAGCTATCAATCTTCAATGATCTATATATCCAAGATTGACCCAAAGTTGTTTTGAATTATTATGTCTAAAACTCATATCATCTCGGGGAAGATATTGATGTTGTAGGAAATAAAGAATTATCCTGTGCGGAAAAATCAAGGCCTACGAGATGGAGGAAAGCCAAAGGATGGTAACTTTTATGCTTTTAAGTGCAAGTATCTTAAAATTATCATTTCTTATGTGTCTTGTGTAGTCACATAGAAAAAGGAAGCACCTCAAATGTTTTAAATTGTTTCACCATGCTTTGAAGAAATTCCTCTCATATGGTAGATTGCATATTCATCATCTCTATACTATGGCAATCTGCATACTTTAAATTATCGTAAGCACCTCATGTCATGCCTTACACTAATTATCCTATTATTGCCATGTTCTAGATATAGAGAGGTATTCCAAGTTCCTAAAAGAATAAGGTGTCATGTAAGGAATCCAAATCCTTAGGACACTTATAAAGGGAATCTCTCTTTTTATCTAGAATTGTGAGACTAATGTTTTTTGTCTAAATAACCTAAGTAGTCTCACATGTAGAGATAAGTTTCTCTATGGAAATGCATAATCTAACATGAAATGAAAAGTCAATCCAATGATTTATGTTGTTTTGCCTCTTGCTTATATTGGATATGATTCTTCTACATTCATCGCTCTCCATGTTATGAATTAGATTTATTCCCATAATCTTAAAGAATCAACTATGCTTGTTTTATAAGTTAAAACTGAGCATACATCATGGAATTATCTAGTTCATATTATAAAATTTCCGTGCTTTAGTAATCCACTTTTCATTCCTTGTCAAAAATGATTACAAAAAGAGAAACTAGTGCTTGTGTTACTAATGACATATCTCTTGAGCTTACTTATGAAAATGTACAAGAAAGTAAGTGCAAGCCACAAGCCTCAAGGGTTACTCTTCACCCAAAGGAAGAAAGGTAAAAAGCAAAGGTATGGGAACTCATCTTCTTAAACAAATATAGTTCTCATCAATGGTTATTTACTCTAACTTATCATATTCTACCTATGTGAAAATAGATTCTTTATTGGACTTAAATCAGCTAGATGTGCATTCAATCTCGTTCTCATAAATGCACTTGTCCATTAGAATCTAATTCATGCCTTTGCTATATCGTTCTCATATTGATATGCTTTTAAGTTATGATAATAAGTTTAATATGAAGAAGTAAATTTCCTATGATTGATCAAAATGTTTTAAAGGTGCATATTCCTCTTTTCTAATGATGTGCACTAATGTTAAGGATTTTTACTTCATGTATGTGTAACTTATGGATGATGAATTGTTTATATTTCTAAAGAAATCATCCTTCAGCATATACTCCCTTGTGCTATTAACATCTCTCTTGAGTATTTGCAATAAGTTTGGAAGGAAAAGATACAACTACAAAGGGAGGACACTCAAATGAAAGAGGAAGACATCAAGAACAACAACACCTACTTGGACAATAAGATCTTCAAAACAATCAATGGTGTGGTTGTAAGCATCCTAAATCTTTTTCATTGTGAGAGTACTAGGCATAAGTTGTTTATTGCAAATCTTGTAAGCCTTGATCAAGATAAATAATGCTTCTCCCTATTTGTCTTTAAAAGTGAGTGCATCTATCCAATTCTTTCAAACTTTGATGCATATCTTTAGGGGGAGCCTATTTCTATATCTTGATCATATTGAAACTAATACTTTATCTTAATAATCTCATATAGTCTCAAGTATGAGAATAAGTTTCTCATAAATTATGCTACTACATTTCAATCCAACTTGGTAAAATAATGTCACCTTTATCAAGGATTGTAACCTTCACTGTTAAAGTAGCATATTTACTGGATTCTCCTAGTTTAAGCTTGTTTGATAATCTAATGCATATGTTGTTCTTTTGATCACATCTGTTATTTGTTTGATCATTGAATAACTTCCATTAACACTTATGTGTCTTAGTGCCTCATATAATTTCAATCAATATCTCTCTTGATATGCACTAAGTTAAAAGGAGAATTCATGATACATTTATGCAATTTGTGATCTACTTGATATATAATAACAATGACTTAGAAAAGGATCACTAGTTGTAGAATCCTCTCTTGTGCAAAATATTTCCATACACTGTCTTGAATATAGGTTTTAAGTAACTAAGACTAAGGACAAAGCACAATGAAGAGAGCATCTCTATGTGAAGGTACAAAAGGGTAAAACTACTTCCTCTCATTTACACATGTACCTAAATCTTCCTCTTATATACATTCCTTGCATATCTTGTATAAAAGGAAGAGAAAGCATGTCTATGCATATCCCTGCTTCATACCTAGTTTAACCTCTCAAAAATTTCATTCCTGCATTTATGCATTCTTGTTAAAACTAGGTGAAGTGATTTTATTGTCAAAGAGCTTAAAGCTTAACCTTGTAACGAGGATAAGCTACCTTTGTTTCAAAGGTGGAGGTTCCTTAAGTCTCTTTGAAATCCTTAAGGGTAAATGCTTAAAATGATTCCAACATGCTTTCATAAGTGCATAGTCTGTCGTGAGCATCACACTTTTATTGTGACACATTGCACTTCACATTTTCTATGATATAGATATGTTCTCATTAACCTAATTATGTGCACTTGGCATTTAAGACCAAAATCTGTATTCCTCTCAAGGCACATATTTAGGGGGAACAATCTATATTATATAGAACTGTCTAAGCTTAATTGACATATCCTTTTAACCATGTCTCTTTCCTTTGGTACATTTACATATCTCCTATCTCTCTTATGCCAAGGCTAAGACTCATATGCTTTCATGAGTATCTTGTGTATTAAGTCCTAGATTGAAAGGGAAAATGGAGTATTCGGCAAAGACATAGCTTCCACTCTACACCATCGGTATTATATATCCTTTTGCCAGTATTCCGCCATCTCTCAAAAATTGGTATAATCTCTCACTCATATTTACTTGTACCAATGCAGGAGAAAGTAAAAAGGGCTCTAAAGACTCCGTTTTTGGCAATTCATGCCAAAGGGGGAGAGAGTATTAGCCCAAAGCAAAATGACTGCACCACCACGCCAATTTCAAAAATTTTCGAAACAAGTCTAAATGTTAAATGTTTTTGAACTGGTATCTTTGAAATTAGTATTCCTCTAAGAAATTCTATCTCAATTGGTATCTATATTTTAAGGAGGAGCTTTTCAAAAATTTGGTATCTAAAATATTTGATCTTCTTTCAATTGATAAAACCCTCTTGAACACTAAGAGGAGAATTTCATTAAGGGGGAGTTTTGTTTAGTCAAAGGAAAAGCATTTGAAACAGGGGGAGAAAATTTCAAATTTTGAAAATGCTTCTCGAAATCTTATTCATTTACCTTTGACTATTTGCAAAAAGACCTTAAAAAGAATTTCCAAAAGAATTTGCAAAAACAAAACAAGTGGTGCAAGCGTGGTCCAAAATATTAAAAAGAAAGAAAGCAATCCATGCATATCTTATGAAAGTTTAAATTGGTTTAATTCCAAACAACCTTTGCACTTGCCTTATGCAAACTAGTTCAATTCTGCACTTATATATTTGCTTTGGTTTGTGTTGGCATCAATCACCAAAAAGGGGGAGATTGAAAGGGAAATAGGGTCAAACCTTTTCCTAAATGATTTTGGTGGTTGAATTGCCCAACGCAAATAATTGGACTAACTAGTTTGCTCTAGATTATACACTCTATAGGTGTCAAAGGTTCAACACAAACCAATAAAAAGAACAAGTTAGGGTTCAAAAGAAAGGAGCAAAAAGGAAACCGAAGTGTTCCCTGGTCTGGCGCACCGGACTGTCCGGTGCACTAGGGGTTGTACACTCCAAACTCCTCAGCTTCGGGTTTCCAGGCGCAGCTCCGCTATAATTCCCCGGACTGTCTGGTGCACCAGCGGAGCAACGGCTATCTGCGCGCAACGGTCGACTCTGACGGATGAACAGTGCAACACAGTAACGCGGCAGAAGTCAGAGCAGAAGGTCAGAGGGGCACCTGACTGTCCGATGCCGCATGAGGACAAAGCCTCCAACGGTCGACCAGCTCAAATCCCTAACTACAGGGTGATGTGGCGACGCACCGGACACTATCCGGTGGCGCACCGGACTGTCCGGTGCGCCCATCGCCAACAGCCTTCTCCAATGGCTACAATTTGGTTGGTGGCTATAAATACCACCCCAACCAGCCACTTCAAGGTGTGGGAGCCCAAGCAACATTCCAAGTCATATAGTTGACATATCCAAGCCCTCCCAACCACCTCTATTCATTGATCCATCCTATACATAAGATTTAGACCACTACAATCAACACAAGTGCCACAAAAGAGAGAGCAAGCAAAAGAAAGCTTCTCGTATGAGTTTAGCAATAGTGCCTTGTGAGATTCATCGAGAGAAAGTGAGTGCTACATTTTGTGATCATTCGCGCGTGGAGTTTTGACTCCCATTGAACTTTCTCCAAAGTTTTGGAGGCTTGTAAAGCTAGCAAGAGACACCTAAGAGTGTGGTGATCCTTGCGGGATCTTAAGTGATCCTTGAGAAGAAGAAGAGCTCGCCGGTCTTGGTGATCGGTGGAGAGAGGGAAAGGGTTGAAAGAGACCCGTCCTTAGTGGACTCATCAGCGGGGACTAGGCCTTCGAGGGCTGAACCTCGGTAAAACAAATCACTCGTGTCTCTTGTGTTTATTGCTTGTGATTTGTTTGTTCTCTCCCTTTCTAAGTTCTCTTGCGCTACTCTTTGCTAATATCTTTTTGTGTTGCTTCAAGTTAAATTCACGTTTAGAGAAGCAACTCCTTGCAAGAAAGAACTTGTGTTACTCCTCTTCTTATCTAAGCCCTCTTGCATTATTATCCACTTCTAGTAGTATTGCTATTGATTAAATTCCGCACTCTTTGAAAACAATACTCGTTGCAAGCAAAGGACTTAGTTTTATTCTCCGATAATTGTGAATCTTGTTCTAACCATTAATCAAGGGATCTAATTTGGATTTACAATTATAATTTTCAGGTCTCGCCTACCCACCCTCCTCTAGGCGACTTTCAACGACTCTTAAAGAAATGAAGTAGATATTGAAGCTTAAAAGTCGTTCCTAAGGAAACGCAGAGCCAAAATTGACGAAGCTACAAAAAGTCGTTCCTAAGGGAACACAGTGTAAGTTTTCTGCTCAAAAGTCGTTCCTAAGGGAATGCAGAGCCAAAATTGACGAAGCTACAAAATAAGTCGTTCCTAAGGGAGCGCAGTGTAAGTTTTCTGCTCAAAAGTCGTTCTAAAGGGAATGCAGAGCCAAATACCGCCGAAATATAAGGCGAAGAAGTTCAAAAGTCGTTCCTAAGGGGATGCAAAACTTATACCGCCGAAATACAAGGCGAAGAAGTTCAAAAGTCATTCTTAAGGGGATGCAGAACTTATACCGCACAAGGCGAAAAAGTTCTTATACCACCGAAATAGAAGGTGAAGAAGCTCAAAAGTCGTTCCTAAGGGGATGCAGAGTCTTCCGTGTACCAGTGTGGGCGTATGTATGGGTGTTAAGGCATCATCATATTGCATCATATCATAACATCGCATCATTTGGCATAGCATCACATCATACATCATATCGCATCAACAGAAAGATCGAATATGAAGCAAATCTTTGGGAATACTTCGTTGAATGAAAATGTGCTAAGGCACGAAGCAAGCTTCGGGTGACAATTATATCAGATCTGCCCTAGAAGGGATTTCCTTCTTTACGAAGCATGAAAAGAAGGGAAGGTGTTTTTTCGCCGAAGGCTCAAAAAGCGGTATGTGTGTATGTTTCATGCATCGCAAAGAAATAAATTACAACAATTTACATATTCGATTCAATGTTACATACATCAAAAGTTACATAGTTTTGTTACAATAGAAGCTTAATCCTCCTTCAATTGTTCCATACATCAAGCATTTCAAAATATTATTACAATAAAATCTATTCTTCTCTAAGGACTTTTTCTGCAACTTCGTTCAAAAGTTTATCGACGACTTCGTCGATAATGGAGTTCGCCATGCTTATAATATCTAGTGCTTCCTTCATTTCTAGATCAGCTAGGGGATTGTACGGCTCCAGTGGCAGGGATAGTTCAGCTGAAGTAGGTAAAACTGATTAGTCTGAAGCCACAAAGCAAGTACTAAAGCCAAAAAAACAATACCTATACGTCTTTCGCGTTCAACAGCCTCTTTAGCTCGCTTTGCTTCTGCCCGGGCGTCGTGGGTGTATTTTTCATTCTTCTTTATAATTTCGTTGGCCAGCTCTCGGCCACCGTTCACCTAGACATCGGAATAAAACTTCCCGCCCATTAAAGTCGCTTCGACTGAAGGATCCTTCGTATCGTCTATGGAGAAGGCAGCTTCGGCCTAGGCTATAGCCATAACATGATCACATCGGGCCTTCTCCAGAATAGCTGCGATTCCCCGAGCGCCAGAGAAGGCACAAATATCCCCGCGATCATTCAATATTTCCTTGAAGGCTTCGGCTTCTCCACTTATCCATTCGATAACACCCTCGGGGTCGCCTCGGATAAAATTTTCTTCAGAAGAGTAGGCGTCCACTTTGGAGAAGCTAATTTTTAATTTCTTCACACAATACAAGGATTTTTCAAAACACTTTTCCTTGGATTCGCGAAGTTCTTCAACATTTTTCTCCACCTTATTCTTCCAATATTCACTAATCCCTTGTTTAGCTTGTGCGAGTGCACATTTTTCATTAGCTTCGGCCAATTGTCTCCGAAGGTCTTCAACTTCGGCTTTTTGGGCTTCGGCCTGAGCATTATACTTAGCTTCGTCTTCTTTTTATTTTATTCACCAATGAAATCAAAATTTTGTCCTTCTCTAGACCTTCGTTTCTCAGTTCAATCACCTCAGAGCGAAGGTTGTTAAGAGCTGTTGTACAGCCTTCGTCTTTGCCGCTCTTCTGTGCCCTCAAGGCATTACTAAGAATTAAGCCTGCAAAGAAGAAAGAATTGAGCATGGCAAATAAATTACTTCATTCCCAACTTCAAAGTTAACTTCTATACCTTTATAATGTTGTATGCCAGGCTATCAGCAAGATCATCCTTCGACATAACCGAATGGCCTTCTTCAAGCTTCGGAAATCCCATACTTTTAGCTATCTCCCGGCAAACGGATATTTTTTTGTTGTCCGTGAGACAGTACAGGAAATCATCTTCATTAGTGTCGTTAAACACTAAGGCCCTCTTAGGATATTTTAATTTTTGGGCATAGTGTCTGGCTTCTAGAACTTCTTCTTCGGATAATTTTTTCCTCGAAGCATGTCGAAAAATGTAATCAACATCTTCGACTGGAGCTTCGGTGGCAGGAGATTTTGCTTTTTCTGCCATACTTTGCCCTGCTGCCATTCCAGTACCTGAAGTTTGCTGATCAGCCTTGTCCTCAGGCGTGACAGCCTTCGTCTCAATGGGCGCTAAAGGCCCAGTTTTGGATCGGCTTGGACTTTGGCACCTTCAACAATTTTCTTAGTAGGAACGGGGCTCAAGGCCTTTGTGGTCTCCAACAAAGCATCCAACACGCTGGCCATCCTCCTCCTCTTGGGAGTTGTGGAAGGAGCCTTTTGCACCTTCGGCAGTTTTGCCTCTGCTGGTGGGCTCAGAATTTCTGGAATTTTCACTGTTTTTTCCACCTGTGGCTCTTCAGCCTTATCATCCTTAGCTTCGGCTGGCCCGACTGTAGGCACCTTCGGCACTACAATCAGCTCTTTAGCGCTCTACACGATGGAAGTAGCTTGTTTTGCGTCGGCAGTTGAAGAGGTCCCCTCGCCGAATTCAAGCACTATGGCCGGTTCAATATATCGCGGCCGGTGGGTCAAAACCTTCACTTTTTTTCCCTTCGGCATAGCTGTAGTGGCCGAAGCGGCAACCTTTCTATTCTTTCCCTGCCTTTGTAGCGGGTAGTGATAATCAGGGTATACGAAGCCAATCACATCAAATACCCTGTTCAATCTTTTCTTGCCCCGGCCTCCGAAGGCTGTGGACAGAGCATCATCTTTGACTTTGGAATATGTTCCAAGCAGCTCGTCACTCGTTGCTTAAATATACATCAACCAGTCATCATTTGGCTCATCAAACTTCTCTCTAAACCTGAAGGTATATCTCAATCGAACCAGACCACCTTCACTGGAGTCAGCAGTATTTTCCTTCGGCATATCCCAGCTCTCCACAAGTGGCCACACCCTGAAGGATATGTGCTCTTGAACTAAATCCCTCGTGCCAATGAAGGCGCAAACAGTACTAAAAGCCTTCTGGCATGCTTCAACATCGCCATCAATTTCCACCTTCGTCCTTTGGAGGCCGAAGCGAGACCAGATGGGGCGCTGAATAATTTCCTTGACATCTTCTCTTTTAATCAGATCATTTTTAACATAAAACCACTCCTCCATCCAGGCCCCGGGCCATCTTTTCTGGTATGTCGGCACCGAGTAACTTGCATTAGAGCGGGCAATGAACCCGTAGCAGCTGAAGTTGTTGTGGTATTGTTCTTTGCCAATAGCCTTCGTCTCGTATAAAAGCTCGTGCATACTGCAGAAGCACTTCGCGCTCGGCTCCAGCCCCTGGCTTCTTACAGCCCAGACAACCATCCCCATTCTAATTATAGCTTCGGGGGTAATCTAATGAAGAAAAATCTGAAAAATCTTTAATACCTCAACCACAAATTTGCTCAGTGTGAACCAGAGACCTGCTTTCAGGAAGCTTCGACAAATAACAACTTCATTCTCCTCAGGAGCAGGGGCAGTGCTGTCTCCTCCAACTCTGACAATAGACATGTCGCGAAAATATCTCCCCCTCATGGCATTAATATGACTCTGTTTGATAGTCGATTTTCCGAAGATAGTATGACTTGGCCGCTAGGGCCGATCCTCAGAATCTTCATCCCCACTCTCCACGTCATAACTGTCACTATCATCAGAATCTTCGGACAAACCCTCCATGATCTCCTTAGTAATTTTCTCTGTATTCGTTTTTGCCATGGACTCATAAAATCCAGCGATGAAAGGATCCACAACTTTCTTCTCTTCATATAGCTTCTTCTCCTCGGTTATTTTCTTCTCTTCAGTCATCTTCTTCTCCCCACTCATCTTCTTCTCCTCAAATTTGGAGCAAGCACACCTTTAAACCGAAGCTCTAAAAACTCGAAAATCAGGCGAGAGCTATTGAGCAAGAGCTAGAAATTTGAGAAAATAATGCGAATAGCAGAAATAGCGTACCAAATGCTGCTGCTGTGGGTTCATATTTATACGCCCAGTGCTTTGCAACTTGGTGGGCCTCGTCTGTCATTGACTGTCGCTATTCTAGCGAAGAGAAGGTGTTTTTTCGGACCTTCGACTTAAGGCCTTCGTTCATGTCGCAATTTAAATCCGTTATTATAAAAAATTAATACTGCAAGGGGCTACTTTTGGGGGCCTTCGTCTTCCGAAGGTCCTCAAAAACACGACTAACATGTTTTCCAAGTATAATATATGTACAGGAACCTTCGGACATGGGGTGAAGTTGTACATGATATGAAGAGCGCGGTTTGAGAGAAGGATGAACCAGTGCCGAAGCTACCCGTGAAAAAGCTTTGGCTTAGTGATGAAAAATGGAACCGACTTAAAGGGGAAAAGGTTGTCTAGTCCTCGATAGATTATCCCTAAGTCAATAGTAAATGTCAAGGGCATGAATGTAATTCTACACAGGCTGCGTCCTGTGCCTATAAATAGATGAACAGTGACACCATACTATTCGCGCTGACTTGTATTCACTCACATGTCACGCTTGAACTTTTACCTTCTGTCAAGCCGAAGGTATAAATGTAATTCGATACTGTTCATGTTTATTTATGATTAGATAATAAAAAGGTTCTAATAATGTCATATAAATATTCATGTTATTTCCCATGTTACATATGCTTCTACTTGCTTTATTATATACTGAGATGATGAAGGTACTTCCTTCATAACCTTCGTCTGAAGACCATTATATCCTAAGGGAGATAATGCTTCGAAGGACGAAGGTCTTTAACCATTGATATTTTGTGTTGCCTTGTTCTTAACTCATAACATTTGAGAACAAGTCCCCAACATCATGCTTAGATACATTGGATTGTATTAATGCGTTTCTTAGATGTATCTTAAAAATCATAACATAATATCTAGGTTGTACATGTCTTTAGAATCCTAGCGCGATGAGCACCCCCACTTGCCAAATTTTGGCGGTGTTAGCAGCTGTAAACACTAACTTTGTATGGTTCCCTCCAAAACAGTAATTTGATAAATTCTCCCCCGTCAAGAATCTCGACGAGAATTAGTCTAAAATTGACAGGAATAAACATAATTTCTATCAGCATTTATCCGCTGAAAATTTTTAGATGGGTTTGTTTAATTCTCCTCTACCAGAACCAACGAGGTTTATTTAATTTAGTTGTGCTCAGGGCAATAACTCCAGTCGGCTTACGTCTCCGATGGGAATGAAGCGAAGTAGTGCCATATCATCCCTTAATGTTCGTCGGATTTACCATCCATCGGGAGCTAGCCTATCATAGTAACGGAATAACTCTCATTGGCTATAGTAAAACCGACGAGAGTTATGTTGTTATGTTGCAACTCAACACCAAATTCTCATCCAATTTAAACCCAACAACACACATAAAAAATATATCCATTCACATACATCATGAACAACTCACATATATCAAACACATCACATTCCAAAATTCTCAAAGATCATCATAGCTCACGTATCGATTCAAAGTGACAAACACATCACAAGTAAGTCATTCGTTCACCAAACCTTAAACATCGAGTTCAATTCATATTGTCCACCATACACAACCTAAATAACTTAACTCCCGTAGGTTATTCAGAACGAGCTGGAACGACGTCGCGACTGTTTAATACATGAGAAGTGCATTGGTTGGGGCTACTGGGTCGAGCGGGACGGCGTGGTGGGCCAGAGTGGGGCGTGGGGCGTGACGCCACAGGTTGGCGCCGCAGCTGTTGAATACGTGAGAAGTGTGCTAGTTGGAGCTACTGGGTCGAGCAGGACAGTGTGGCAGCCCAGAGTGGGGGGCGATGCCACAGCTTGTGGTGAAGGTGGGGGCGTGGCACAGCGTGACAAACAACTAAATAAATATCCATAGTGCAAATGTCTTTACTTGACACATCTCATAAATGTCTCAAATCAACTACGCACATCGAAGTTCAAGTCAAATTACCATAGTCATATGTATTACATGAAATGGAATCTTAAATAGCTACCACTTGGACCCTACTTCCATAAGGGTCACCGAAGATTATATTTACAAATACAGTTTCAACATCCCCGAGACCGACTATATAAACCAAAATATATGATTAGCAATAATTAGACAGAGGTATGGAAAAATCTAAAATTTACGATACAATAAGCACTAAAGTCACATGCTTTCTAGTTGCTGGTATCTATACCAATGAAGTATGGTAAACCTGAAGCCCTTGTGCCAGTGATCAATGTGTGCAATATATAAATAAGGCCAATCTAAAAATAGTTTGAATTAGTAAAGTTTAGATGCAATATACTATATTTTATTATTTCGAGTAAGTTTTGCCACAATGCTTAAAGTAGAAGTACAAATGTCAAAACTTAGATATAGTTGACCAAATTTTAAGTAATGGTTTATGTTTCACTAGTTTGAATAGGTTTTACTAAAATTCATCAAGCAAGAGGCCAATTGAGCAAACTTAATTTAACTTGATCAAGTTTAGACTTCAACAAGAAAGAATACTATGTTTGACAAGTATAAGTTGATTTTGCTAGATCATGTAGGGTGTGTGGGTGCAGCAGCAATGAGGTAGGCGATGTGGCCATGCGAAGGCTAAGGACAGGGTCGACTCCGACCCTAGGCGCGAGGGGTGACTGCCTAGTGCCCAAGCAACGAGGGGCCTAGAATACTAAGGATATTTTCAATATAGTATTTTATTACACAATTTTTAAAAATATTACATTATTTTTTGCCTATAAAACATTTTATCCTAAGTTTTATCCTCTCTATCTCGCTTCTTATTAAATTCTTGTCATGTCATCAAATTTGCTTATACGGTGAGCTATTTAATGAAGATGAAACTTGTTGGGGGTCTTCTTCTCCGCCGAAGGTCCTCAAGACGAAGATACCATCGACAAAGTGATTCTGAAGACTTTCTTTTTCACTGTCGAAGGTCCTCAAGACGAAGATCTCGTCTGAAAGCAACGATGGCAAGTGCCGAAGTTGCCTCCAGCTTCGGCTTAGACCAAACTGAGGAGGAAAAGACTAGCTAGTCTCTAGTGATTTGTGTTACGATTATGAACAAATGTTAAAGGTTATAAATGTACTTTTACCCGGGCTGCGTCCCATGCCTATAAATAGGTGAACAGTATCCCTATACTATTCATGCTGGACTGTAATCACTCTCGCGTCAACATCTTCGAACAAGCCGAAGGTATCGATCTAATATAAATCATGTTAATTTCATATGTACATTATGAAATACAAATGTGAATAAGCTAATGAATTACATTCATTATTTTTATGTATCTTCATTCACGTATTAAATGATGAAGGTATGTCCTTCAAGACCTTCGTCTGAAGATCGTTATATCCAAAAGGAGATAATGTTTCAGAGGACGAAGGTACTTAATTCTTAACAACTGTTGTCGGGGACCATAATTAGGGGTACCCCCAAGACTCCTAATCTCAGCTGGTAACCCCCATCAGCACAAAGCTGCAAAGGCCTGATGGGTGCGATTAAGTCAAGGCTCGGTCCACTCAAGGGACACGATCTCGCCTCGCCCGAGCCCAACCTCGGGCAAGGGCAGCCAACCCCGGAGGATTCACGTCTCGCCCGAGGACCCCCTCAAGCGACGGACACACTTTCGGCTCGGCCGAGGCCTAGTCTTCGCCAAGAAGCAACCTTGGCCAGATCGCCACGCCAACCGACCGTATCGCAGGAGCATTTAATGCAAAGGTGGCCTGACACCTTATCCTGACGCACGCCCTTCAGTCGATAGAGCCGAAGTGACCGCAGTCACTTCGCCGCTCCATTGACCAGCCTGACAAGAAGACAGCACCGCCCGTGTCGCTCCGACTGCTGTGCCACTCGACAGAGTGAGGCTGACAGCGGCCAAGTCCGGCCTCGGGCGCCATAGGAAACTCCGCCTCGCCCGACCCCAGGGCTCGGACTCGGGCTCGGCTCCGGAAGACGACAAACTCCGCCTCGCCCGACCCTAGGGCTCGGACTCGGCCTCGGCTCCGAAAGACAACGAACTCCGCCTTGCCTGACCCCAGGGCTCGGACTCGAGCTCGGCCCCGGAAGACGACGAACTCCGCCTCGCCCGACCCCAGGGCTCGGACTCGGGCACGACCCTGGAAGACGATGAACTCCGCCTCGCCTGACCCTAGGGCTCAGACTCAGCCTTGTCCTCAGGCGATGGTCTCTGCCTCGCCCGACCCGGGGCTCAGACTCGACCTCAACCTCGGAAGACAGACTCGACCTCGACCTCGGAGGAGCCACCGCCTCGCCCGACCCAGGGCTCGGACCGACCATGTCATAGGGGGGGCCATCATTACCCTATCCCTAGCTAGCTCAGGCTACGGGGAACAAGACCGGCGTCCCATCTGGCTCGCCCCGGTAAACAAATAATGATGGCGCCCCGCGTGCTCCATGACGACGGCGGCTCTCAGCCCCTTACGGAAGCAAGGAGACGTCAGCAAGGACTCGACAGCCCCGACAGCTGTCCTTCCGCAAGGCTCCATCGCTCCTCTGACGGCCATGACATCTCATGAACAGGGTGCCAAAACCTCTCCGGCTGCCACGATGGCATGTACTTAGGGCACTAGCTCCTCTCTGCTATAGACACGTTAGCACACTGCTACATCTCCTATTGAACACCTGGGTCCTCTCCTTACGCCTATAAAAGGAAGGCCCAGGGCACTCGTACGAGAGGGTTGGCCGCGCGGAGAGGACGGGACGGCGCGTGCAAGCCTCTCGCTCCCTCCGACGCGGACGCTTGTAACCCCCTACTGCAAGCGCACCCGACCTGGGCGCAGGACAAACACGAAGGCCGTGGGTTTCCCCTTTACGCCTGTCTCCTTGTTTCCCCCCTTCGTGCTCCGTCTCGCGCCGACCCATCTGGGCTGGGACACGCAGCGACAATTTACTCGTCGGTCCAGGGACCCCCCGGGGTCGAAACGCCGACAGTTGGCGCGCCAGGTAGGGGCCTGCTGCGTGTTGACGAACAGCTTCCCGTCAAGCTCTAGATGGGCAGTCTCCAGCAACCTCTCCAGCCCGGGACGGTGCTCCGTTTCGAGAGTCTCGAGTTCATGTCCCTCGACGACAGCTACGACATGATACTCCGTCCCCCGCCGCGCGACAGCGACAATGGCGGCCGACAACCCGCCCGCCGACGGCGGAATCGACGACGTCTTCCCCACGTGGCGGAAGAACAACATTCGGGTTTATCTCGTCGCCTCCCCCGCCGACGGAGGAGGAGGCAGGGCAACCAAGGCCAAGCAGGAGGCGACACCTCGTCGGGTGTCGAGCGAGTCGACGGTGCCGGCGCCCCAACGGGGGACACGTCGAGCGTCGACCTCGCGCCTGAGACGAAGACGAGCGCTGTTTCCCCGCAGCACGCCAACTCCAAGCGGACGGACGACGCCAGCACGCTCGCAAAGGACTTGCTACGCGTCACCCTCGTACCCGAGACGACGGTGCAGTCTGCCCCTGACGCGACTTCGTCACCGCCCATCGACCAGGAGGTACCGACCGATTCCCATCTCGTGCCTTTTGGATTCAGCCTCGACCCACCAAGCGACTTCGCTTCGGTGGAAGCCTTCATAGAGGCGTGTCCAAACCCTCCGGGGTACGGTGTGCGGTCACCCTGGGACCGGCTGACAGCCGTCTCGACCTACGGGCCCTCGGGTTCCGAGGAAGATGACGAGCCCGACTTTTGTTGGGATTTCTCAGGACTTGGTAACCCCAGTGCCATGCGGGACTTCATGACCGCATGCGACTACTGCCTTTCCGACTGTTCCGACGGTAGCCGCAGCTTCGGTGACGAGGACTGCGGCCCAAGTCGTGAATGTTTCCACGTCGATCTAGGGGGTCCCGGCGAAGGCAACCATCTTGGTATACCGGAAAACGGTGATCCCCCTAGGCCTGCGCCTCGCGTTGACATCCTTCGGGAGCTAGCTGTGGTCCCAGTCCCTGCGGGGGGTCAGGACGCACAGCTCGAGCAAATCCGCGAGATGCAGGCCAGGCTCGACGAGGGAGCAGGAACACTTGAGCCGTTCCGCCAGGATATCGGGCAGGAATAGGCAGGCCAAGCTCCGGCCTGAGAAGCACGTCATCTACCCCAGGGCATCCAGCACCGCATCGCCGACGATGTCAGGGCAAGGCCACCACCGGCTTCCAGTGGGGTCGGCCAGAACCTGGCTGCAGCAGCGATACTTCTCCGCGCGATGCCGGAGCCATCAACCACCGAAGGGCGGCGTATCCAGGGAGAGCTCAAGAATCTCCTGGAGGATGCCACGGTTCGACGGGCCGAAAGCTCTGCCTCCCGAAGGCAGGGATACCCCTCGGAGAATCGCGCCGCGACTTCCCGATTCATGCGGGAAGCCTCGGTCCACACCGGGCGCACGCGCAACACAGCGCCTGCGGCCCCGGGTCGCCTCGACAACGAGCACCACCACCACAACCGTCGAACCCACCTCGACGAGAGGGTGCGCCGAGGCTACCACCCCAGGCGTGGGGGACGCTACGACAGCGGGGAGGATCGGAGTCCCTCGCCCGAACCACCCGGTCCGCAGGCTTTCAGCCGGGCCATACGACGGGCGCCATTCCCGACCCGGTTCCGAACCCCGACTACTATCACAAAGTACTCGGGGGAGACGAGGCCGGAACTATGGCTCGCGGACTACCGGCTGACCTGCCAACTGGGTGGAACAGACGATGACAACCTCATCATCCGCAACCTCCCCCTGTTCCTCTCCGACACCGCTCGAGCCTGGTTGGAGCACCTGCCTCCGGGGCAGATCTCCAACTGGGACGACCTGGTCCAAGCCTTCGCCGACAACTTCCAGGGCACGTACGTGCGCCCTGGAACTCCTGGGATCTCCGAAGCTGCCGCCAGCAGCCGGGAAAGTCTCTCCGGGACTACATCCGGCGATTCTCGAAGCAGCGCACCGAGCTGCCCAACGTCACCGACTCGGATGTCATCGGTGCGTTCCTCGCCGGCACCACCTGCCGCGACCTGGTGAGCAAGCTGGGTCGCAAGACCCCCACCAGGGCGAGCAAGCTGATGGACATCGCCACCAAGTTCTCCTCTGGCCAGGAGGCGGTTGAGGCCATCTTCCGGAAGGACAAGTAGCCCCAAGGCCGCCAGCCGGAAGATGCCCTCGAGGCGTCCACTCAGCGCGGCACCAAGAAGAAAGGCAAGAAGAAGTCGCAAGCAAAACGCGACACCGCCGACGCGGACCTTATCGCCGCCGCTGAGTACAAGAACCCTCGGAAACCTCCGGGAGGCGCCAATCTCTTCGACAAGATGCTCAAGGAGTCATGCTCTATCATCAGGGGCCCGTAAAGCACACCCTTGAGGCGCCACTTTCACAAGGCCGGGCCACCTGCGGAAGGTGGCAGGGCCCACAACAACGATAAGAAGGAGGATCACAAGGCAGGGGAGTTCCCCGAGGTCCACGGCTGCTTCATGATCTACGGTGGGCAAGTGGCGAATGCCTCGGCTCAGCACCGCAAGCAAGAGTGTCGGGAGGTCTGCTCGATAAAGGTGGCGACACCCAGTCTACCTAGACTGGTCCGACAAGCCCATCACCTTTGACCAGGGCGACCACCCCGACCGCGTGCCGAGCCCGGGGAAATATCCGCTCGTTGTCGACCCCGTCATCGGCAACGTCAGGCTCACAAAGGTCCTCATGGACGGAGGCAGCAGCCTCAACATCATCTACGCCGAGAACCTCGGGCTCCTACGGATCGATCTGTCCTCGGTCCGGGCAGGCGCGACGCCTTTTCATGGAATCATCCCCGGGAAACGCGTCCAGCCCCTTGGACAACTCGATCTACCCATCTGCTTCGGGACTCCCTCCAACTTCCGAAGGGAAACCCTCACGTTCGAGGTGGTCGGGTTCCGAGGAACCTACCACGCAGTGCTGGGGAGGCCATGCTACGCCAAGTTCATGGTCGTCCCCAACTACACCTACCTCAAGCTCAAGATGCCGGGCCCCAACGGGGTCATCACCGTTGGCCCCACGTACCGACACGCGTACGAATGCGACGTGGAGTGCGTGGAGTACGCCGAGGCCCTCGCCGAATCTGAGGCCCTCATTGTCGACCTGGAGAGCCTCTCCAAGGAAGCGCTAGACGTGAAGCGCAAAGCCGGCAATTTCGAGCCAGCAGAGACGGTCAAATCCGTCCCTCTCGACCCCAGCAACGACGCCTCCAAGCAGATCCGGATCGGCTACGAGCTCGACCCCAAATAGGAAGCGGTGCTCGTCGACTTTCTCCGTGCAAACACCGAAGTCTTTGCGTGGAGTCCCTCGAACATGCCTGGCATACCGAGGGAAGTCGTCGAGCACTCGCTGGATATCCGAGCTGGAGCCCGACCCGTGAAGCACCCTCTGCGCCGATTCGACGAAGAAAAGCGCAGAGCCATAGGCGAGGAGATCCACAAGCTGATGGCAACAGGGTTCATCAAAGAGGTATTCCATCCCGAATGGCTTGCCAACCCTGTGCTTGTGAGAAAGAAAGGAGGGAAATGGCAGATGTGTGTAGACTACACTGGTCTGAACAAAGCATGTCCGAAAGTTCCCTATCCTTTACCTCGCATCGATCAAATCGTGGATTCCACTGCTGGGTGTGAAACCCTGTCTTTCCTTGATGCCTACTCAGGGTATCACCAAATCAGGATGAAAGAGTCCGACCAGCTCGTGACTTCTTTCATCACACCTTTCGGCATGTACTGCTACGTTACTATGCCGTTTGGTTTGAGGAATGCGAGTGCGACATACCAAAGGTGCATGAACCACGTGTTCAGCCAACACATCGGTCGAACGGTCGAGGCTTACGTCGATGACATCGTAGTCAAGACGAAGAAAGCCTCCGACCTCCTTCCCGACCTTGAAACGACATTCCGGTGTTAGCGTTAGGCGTAAAACTCAACCCCGAGAAGTGTGTCTTCGGAGTACCCCGAGGCATGCTCTTGGGGTTTGAAAGTCGCCTAGACGGAGGTGAATAGGGCGAAACTGAAATTCTCAAAAATAATCACAACTACAAGTCGGGTTAGCGTTAGAAATATAATTGAGTCCGCAAGAGAGGGTGCAAAAACAAATCGCAAGCGAATAAGAAGTGAGACACGTGGATTTGTTTTACCGAGGTTCGGTTCTCGCAAACCTACTCCCCGTTGAGGTGGTCACAAAGACCAGGTCTCTTTCAACCCTTTCCCTCTCTCAAACGGTCCCTCGGACCGAGTGAGCTTTTCTTCTCAATCACTTGGAACACAAAGTTCCACAAGGATCACCACAAGATTGGTGTCTCTTGCCTCAATTACAAGTGAGTTTGATCGCAATAAAGAATCAAAGAAAGAAGAAAGCAATCCAAGCGCAAGAGCTCGAAAGAACACAAGCAAATCTCTCTCACTAATCACTAGGGCGTTGTGTGGAGTTTGGAGAGGATTTGATCACTTGGGTGTGTCTAGAATTGAATGCTAGAGCTCTTGTAAGTAGTTGAAGTGGGAAAACTTGGATGACTTGAATGTGGGGTGATTGGGGGTATTTATAACCCCAACCACCAAACTAGCCGTTTGGTGGGGCTGTCTGTCGCATGGTGCACCGGACAGTCCGGTGCACACCGGACAGTGTCCGGTGCGCCAGCCACGTCACCAGGTTGTTGGGTTCTGACCGTTGGAGCTCTGACTGCTGGGCCCGCCTGGATGTCCGGTGGCACACCAGACATGCACTGTAGAGTGTCCGGTGCGCCATTTCGCGCGTGCCTGACTTCTGCGCGCTCTGGCGCGCATTTAATGCTGTAGCAGGTGACCGTTGGCGCAGAATAGTCGTTGCTCCGCTGGCTCACCGGACAGTCCGGTGTACACC
This sequence comes from Zea mays, assembly GCF_902167145.1. NCBI lineage: Eukaryota > Viridiplantae > Streptophyta > Magnoliopsida > Poales > Poaceae > Zea > Zea mays. The sequence goes on along the minus strand of NC_050100.1, from coordinate 163,051,659 downwards.
GGACAAGTCCGGTGAATTATAGCGGAGCAAATTCCCGAAGCTGGCGAGTTCCAGAGTCGCTCTTTCCTGGGGCACCGGACACTGTCCGGTGTACACCGGACAGTCCGGTGAATTATAGCGGAGCGCCTCTGGATTTTCCCGAAGGTGAGGAGTTCAGCGTGAAGTCCCCTGGTGCACCGGACAGTCCGGTGCGCCAGACCAGGGCTGCCTTCGGTTATCCCTTGCTCTCTTTGTTGAACCCAATTCTTGGTCTTTTTATTGGCTAAGTGTGAACCTTTGGCACCTGTATAACTTATACACTAGAGCAAACTAGTTAGTCCAATTTATTTGTGTTGGGCAATTCAACCACCAAAATCATTTAGGAAATAGGTGTAAGCCTAATTCCCTTTCAATCTCCCCCTCTTTGGTGATTGATGCCAACACAAACTAAAGCAAGTATGAAATACATAAATTGAACTAGTTGCAAGATTGTAAGTGCAAAGGTTGCTTGGAGTTGAGCCAATATAAATACTTATAAGATATGCATGGATTGTTTCTTCATTTTTTGACATTTTGGACCACGCTTGCACCACACATTTTGTTTTTGCAAATTCTTTTGTAAATCCTTTTCAAAGTCCTTTTGCAAATAGTCAAAGGTAGATGAATAAGATTTTGCGAAGCATTTTCAAGATTTGAAATTTTCTCCCCCTGTTTCAAATGCTTTTCCTTTGACTAAACAAAACTCCCCCTTAATGAAATTCTCCTCTTAGTGTTCAAGAGGGTTTTGATATATTAATTTTGAAATACTAGTTTCTCCCCCTTTGGAACATAATAATATACCAATTTGAAATTTCCAATTGAAAATCATTTTAAAATTAGGTGGTGGTGCGGTCCTTTTGCTTTGGGCTGATATTTTCTCCCCCTTTGGCATGAATCGCCAAAAACGGAGTCATTAGAGCCCTATTATAATTACTTTCTCCCCTTTGGCAAATAAAACATATGAGTGAATTACCAAAGCGGAGAGATGCTCGGAGTGACGGCGAAGGATGAGTTACAGAGTGGAAGCCTTTGTCTTTGCCGAAGACTCCAATTCCCTTTCAATATACCTATGACTTGGTTTGAAATAGACTTGAAAACACATTAGTCATAGTACATAAAAGAGTCATGATCAAAGGTATATGAATGAGCTATGTTTGCAAATCAACAAAAGAAGTTCCTAGAATCAAGAATATTTAGCTCATGCCTAAGTTTGTTAAAGGTTTGTTCATCAAGAGGCTTGGTAAAGATATCGGCTAATTGATCTTTAGTGTTAATATATGAAATCTCGATATCTCCCTTTTGCTGGTGTTCCCTTAGAAAATGATACCGAATGGCTATGTGTTTAGTGCGGCTATGCTCAACGGGATTATCCGCCATGCGGATTGCACTCTCATTATCACATAGAAGAGGAACTTTGGTTAATTTGTAACCGTAGTCCCTAAGGGTTTGCCTCATCCAAAGTAGTTGCGCGCAACAATGGCCTGCGGCAATGTACTCGGCCTCGACGGTAGAAAGAGCTACGGAATTTTGCTTCTTTGAAGCCCAAGACACCAAGGATCTTCCCAAGAACTGGCAAGTCCCCGATGTGCTCTTTCTATTGATTTTACACCCTGTCCAATCGGCATCCGAATAACCAATTAAATCAAATGTGGATCCCCTAGGATACCAAAGCCCAAACTTAGGAGTATAAACTAAATATCTCAAGATTCATTTTACGGCCGTAAGGTGAGCTTCCTTAGGGTCGGCTTGGAATCTTGCACACATGCCTACGGAAAGTATAATATCCGGTCGAGATGCACATAAGTAGAGTAAAGACCCAATCATCGACCGGTATGCCTTTTGATCGAGGGATTTACCTTCCGTATCGAGGTCGAGATGCCCATTGGTTCCCATGGGTGTCTTGATGGGCTTGGCATCCTTCATCCCAAACTTGCTTAGGATATCCTGAGTATACTTCGTTTGGCTTAGGAAGGTGCCCTCTTGGAGTTGCTTCACTTGAAATCCTAAGAAGTACTTCAACTCCCCCATCATAGACATCTCGAATTTTTGTGTCATGATCCTACTAAATTCTTCACATGTAGACTCGTTAGTAGACCCAAATATAATATCATCAACATAAATTTGGCATACAAACAAGTCATTTTCAAGAGTTTTAGTGAAGAGTGTAGGATCGGCCTTTCCGACTTTGAATCCATTAGTGATAAGGAAATCTCTTAGGCATTCATACCATGCTCGTGGGGCTTGCTTGAGCCCATAAAGCGCCTTAGAGAGTTTATAGACATGGTTAGGGTACTCACTATCTTCAAAGCCGGGAGGTTGCTCAACATAGACCTCTTCCTTGATTGGTCCATTGAGGAAGGCACTCTTCACGTCCATTTGATAAAGCTTGAAGCCATGGTAAGTAGCATAGGCCAATAATATACGGATTGACTCAAGCCTAGCTACGGGTGCATAGGTTTCACCAAAATCCAAACCTTCGACTTGGGAGTATCCTTTGGCCACAAGTCGAGCTTTGTTCCTTGTCACCACACCATGCTCGTCTTGCTTGTTGCGGAACACCCATTTGGTTCCTACAACATTTTGGTTAGGACGTGGAACTAAATGCCATACCTCATTCCTAGTGAAGTTGTTGAGCTCCTCTTGCATCGCCACCACCCAATCCGAATCTTGTAGTGCTTCCTCTACCCTGTGTGGCTCAATAGAGGAAACAAAAGAGTAATGTTCACAAAAATGTGCAACACGAGATCTAGTGGTTACCCCCTTATGAATATCGCCGATGATGGTGTCGACGGGGTGATCTCGTTGGATTGCTTGGTGGACTCTTGGGTGTGGCGGCTTTGGTTCTTCATCCTCTTTATCTTGCTCATTTGCATCTCCCCCTTGATCATTGCCGTCATCTTGAGGTGGCTCATTTGCTTGATCTTCTCCTTCATCAACTTGAGCTTCATCCTCATTTTGAGTTGGTGGAGATGCTTGCGTGGAGGAGGATGGTTGATCTTGTGCTTTTGGAGGCTCTTCGGATTCCTTAGGACACACATCCCCAATGGACATGTTCCTTAGCGCGATGCACGGAGCCTCTTCAGCACCTATCTCATCAAGATCAACTTGCTCTACTTGAGAGTCGTTAGTCTCATCAAACACAACGTCACAAGAGACTTCAACTTGTCCAGAGGACTTGTTAAAGACTCTATATGCCCTTGTGTTTGAATCATATCCTAGTAAAAAGCCTTCTACAGTCTTAGGAGCAAATTTAGATTTTCTACCTCTTTTAACAAGAATAAAGCATTTGCTACCAAAGACTCTAAAATATGAAATATTGGGCTTTTTACCGGTTAGGAGTTCGTATGATGTCTTCTTGAGGATTCGGTGTAGATATAACCGGTTGATGGCGTAGCAGGCGGTGTTGATCGCCTCGGCCCAAAACCGATCTGATGTCTTGTACTCATCAAGCATGGTTCTTGCCATGTCTAACAGAGTTCTATTCTTCCTCTCCACTACACCATTTTGTTGTGGCGTGTAGGGAGAAGAGAACTCATGCTTGATGCCCTCCTCCTCAAGGAAGCCTTCAATTTGAGAGTTCTTGAACTCCGTCCCGTTGTCGCTTCTAATTTTCTTGATCCTTAAGCCGAATTCATTTTGAGCCCGTCTCAAGAATCCCTTTAAGGTTTCTTGGGTATGAGATTTTTCCTGCAAAAAGAATACCCAAGTGAAGCGAGAATAATCATCCACAATAACTAGACAGTACTTACTCCCGCCGATGCTTATGTAAGCTATCGGGCCGAATAGATCCATGTGTAGGAGCTCCAGTGGCCTGTCAGTCGTCATGTTCTTATGTGGATGGTGGGCACCAACTTGCTTCCCTGCTTGGCATGCGCTACAAATCCTATCTTTCTCAAAATGAACATTTGTTAATCCTAAAATGTGCTCTCCCTTTAGAAGCTTGTGAAGATTCTTCATCCCAACATGGGCTAGTCGGCGGTGCCATAGCCAACCCATGTTAGTCTTAGCAATTAAGCAAGTGTCGAGTTCAGCTCTATCAAAATCTACCAAGTATAGCTGACCCTCTAACACTCCCTTAAATGCTATTGAATCATCACTTCTTCTAAAGACAGTGACACCTACATCAGTAAAAATACAGTTGTAGCCCATTTGACATAATTGAGAAACAGAAGGCAAATTGTAATCTAAAGAATCTACAAGAAAAACATTGGAAATGGAATGGTCAGGTGATATAGCAATTTTACCCAATCCTTTGACCAAACCTTGATTTCCATCCCCGAATGTGATCGCTCTTTGGGGATCTTGGTTTTTCTCGTAGGAGGAGAACATCTTCTTCTCCCCTGTCATGTGGTTTGTGCACCCGCTATCGATGATCCAACTTGAGCCCCCAGATGCATAAACCTACAAAACAAGTTTAGTTCTTGACTTTAGGTACCCAAATGGTTTTGGGTCCTTTGGCATTAGACACAAGAACTTTGGGTACCCAAACACAAGTCTTTGACCCCTTGTGCTTGCCCCCAACATATTTGGCAACTACCTTGCCGGATTTGTTAGTTAAGACATATGATGCATCAAAAGTTTTAAATGAAATGTCATGATCATTTGATGCATTAGGAGTTTTCTTCTTAGGCAACTTAGCACGGGTTGGTTGCCTAGAACTAGATGTCTCACCCTTATACATAAAAGCATGGTTAGGGCCAGATTGAGACTTCCTAGAATGAATTCTCCTAATTTTGCTCTCAGGATAACCGACAGGGTACAAAATGTATCCCTCGTTATCTTGAGGCATGGGAGCCTTGCCCTTAACAAAATTGGACAATTTCTTAGGAGGGGCATTAAGTTTGACATTGTCCCCCTTTTGGAAGCCAATGTCATCCTTGATGCCAGGGCGTCTCCCACTATAGAGCATGCTTCTAGCAAATTTAAACTTTTCATTTTCAAGTTCATGCTCGGCAATTTTTGCATCTAGTTTAGCTATATGATCATTTTGTTGTTTAATTAAAGCCATGTGATCATGTATAGCATTAATATCAACATCTCTACATCTAGTGCAAATAGTAGTGTGCTCAACAGTAGATGTAGATGGTTTGCAAGATTTTAATTCTACAACCTTAGCATGCAATATATCATTTTTACTTCTAAGGTCGGAAATGGTAGCATTGCAAACATCAAAATTTTTAGCCTTAGCAAGCAATTTTTCATTTTCATCTCTAAGGCTAGCAAGAGAAATGTTCAATTCTTCAATCTTATCAAGCAAATCATCATTATCATTTCTAAGATTGGGAATTGAAACATTACAAGCAATAGAATCAACCTTAGCTAACAAATTAGCATTCTCATTTCTAAGGTTGTCTATAGTCTCATGGCAAGTGCTTAGCTCACTAGATAATTTTTCACATTTTTCAACTTCGAGAGAATAAGCATTTTTAACTTTAACATGCTTTTTGTTTTCCTTGATTAGGAAGTCCTCTTGGGAGTCCAAGAGATCATCCTTCTCATGGATGGCACTAATTAATTCATTTAATTTCTCTTTTTGTTGCATGTTTAAGTTGGCAAAAAGGGTACGCAAATTATCTTCCTCATCACTAGCATTATCATCACTAGAGGACTCATATCTAGTGGAGGATTTGGATTTAACCTTCTTCTTTTTTGCCGTCCTTTGCCATGAGGCACTTGTGGCCGACGTTGGGGAAGAGAAGTCCCTTGGTGACGGCGATGTTGGCGGCGTCCTCGTCGTCGGAGGAGTCGCTAGAGCTTTCGTCGGAGTCCCACTCGCGACAAACGTGGGCATCGCCGCCCTTCTTCTTGTAGTACCTCTTCTTCTCCTTTCTTCTCCCCTTCTTGTCGTCGCCCCTGTCACTGTCACTAGAAATAGGACATTTTTCTATAAAGTGACCAGGCTTACCACACTTGTAGCAAACCTTCTTGGAGCGGGGCTTGTAATCTTTCCCCCTCCTTTGCTTGAGGATTTGGCGGAAGCTCTTGATGACGAGCGCCATTTCCTCATTGTCGAGCTTGGAGGCGTCGATGGGTGTTCTACTCGGTGTAGACTCCTCCTTCTTTTCTTCCGTTGCCTTGAATGCGACGGGTTGAGCTTCGGACGTGGAGGGGCCGTCAAGCTCGTTGATCTTCCGTGAGCCCTTGATCATAAATTCAAAGCTCACAAAATTCCCGATTACTTCCTCGGGAGTCATTAGTGTATATCTCGGATTGCCACGAATTAATTGTACTTGAGTAGGGTTAAGGAAAATAAGTGATCTTAAAATAACCTTAACCACCTCGTGGTCATCCCATTTCTTGCTCCTGAGGTTGCGCACTTGATTCACCAAGGTTTTGAGCCGGTTGTACATGTCTTGTGGCTCCTCCCCTTGGCGAAGACGGAAGCGACCGAGCTCCCCCTCGATCGTTTCCCGCTTGGTGATCTTGGTGAGTTCATCACCCTCGTGCGCGGTTTTGAGCACGTCCCAAACTTCCTTGGCGCTCTTTAGTCCTTGCACCTTGCTGTACTCCTCCCTACTTAGAGAGGCGAGGAGTATTGTTGTGGCTTGGGAGTTGAAGTGCTCGATTTGGGCCACCTCGTCCTCATCAAAATCCTCATCCCCTACAGATGGTACCTGCGCTCCAAACTCAACAACATTCCATATACTTTTGTGGAGTGAGGTTAGATGAAATTTCATTAAATCACTCCACCTAGCATAGTCTTCACCGTCAAAGGTTGGCGGTTTGCCTAATGGAACGGAAAGTAATGGAGTATGTCTAGAAGTACGAGGATAGTGTAAGGGGATCTTACTAAACTTCTTGCGCTCATGGCGCTTAGAAGTTATGGAGGGCGCGTCGGAGCCGGAGGTGGAAGGTGATGAAGTGTCGGTCTCGTAGTAGACCACCTTCCTCATTTTCTTTTTCTTGTCGCCACTCCGATGCGACTTGTGGGAGGAGGCTTTCTTCTCCTTCCCTTTCTTTTTGTTGCGGGACTCTTCCGATGAAGCCTTCCCGTGGCTTGTAGCGGGCTTGTCGCCGGTCTCCATCTCCTTCTTGGCGTGTTCTCCCGACATCACTTCGAGCGGTTAGGCTCTAATGAAGTACCGGGCTCTAATACCAATTGAAAGTCGCCTAGAGGGGGGGTGAATAGGGCGAAACTGAAATTCTCAAAAATAATCACAACTACAAGCCGGGTTAGCATTAGAAATATAATTGAGTCCGCAAGAGAGGGTGCAAAAACAAATCGCAAGCGAATAAGAAGTGAGACACGTGGATTTGTTTTACCGAGGTTCAGTTCTCGCAAACCTACTCCCCGTTGAGGTGGTCACAAAGACCGGGTCTCTTTCAACCCTTTCCCTCTCTCAAACGGTCCCTCGGACCGAGTGAGCTTTTCTTCTCAATCACTTGGAACACAAAGTTCCACAAGGATCACCACAAGATTGGTGTCTCTTGCCTCAATTACAAGTGAGTTTGATCGCAATAAAGAATCAAAGAAAGAAGAAAGCAATCCAAGCGCAAGAGCTCGAAAGAACACAAGCAAATCTCTCTCACTAATCACTAGGGCGTTGTGTGGAGTTTGGAGAGGATTTGATCACTTGGGTGTGTCTAGAATTGAATGCTAGAGCTCTTGTAAGTAGTTGAAGTGGGAAAACTTGGATGACTTGAATGTGGGGTGGTTGGGGGTATTTATAACCCCAACCACCAAACTAGCCGTTTGGTGGGGCTGTCTGTCGCATGGTGCACCGGACAGTCCGGTGCACACCGGACAGTGTCCGGTGCGCCAGCCACGTCACCAGGCCATTGGGTTCTGACCGTTGGAGCTCTGACTGCTGGGCCCGCCTGGATGTCCGGTGGCACACCGGACATGCACTGTAGAGTGTCCGGTGCGCCATTTCGCGCGTGCCTGACTTCTGCGCGCTCTGGCGCGCATTTAATGCTGTAGCAGGTGACCGTTGGCGCCGAATAGCCGTTGCTCCGCTGGCTCACCGGACAGTCCGGTGTACACCGTACAAGTCCGGTGAATTATAGCGGAGCAAATTCCCGAAGCTGGCGAGTTCCAGAGTCGCTCTTCCCTGGGGCACCGGACACTGTCCGGTGAATTATAGCGGAGCGCCTCTGGATTTTCCCGAAGGTGAGGAGTTCAGCGTGAAGTCCCCTGGTACACCGGACACTGTCCGGTGGTGCACCGGACACTGTCCGGTGGCACACCGGACAGTCCGGTGCACCAGACCAGGGCTGCCTTCGGTTATCCCTTGCTCTCTTTGTTGAACCCAATTCTTGGTCTTTTTATTGGCTAAGTGTGAACCTTTGGCACCTGTATAACTTATACACTAGAGCACACTAGTAGAAAAGAGCTCATAGCCTGCGGCACCCATAAATTATCACTGGCGGTTTCAGTTATCGCGCGCCAGTAAAAAAACGAGGTGGGCCCGGCTTGGGAACCGCCAGTGGAAACCCATTTTCACTGGCGGTTGGTGTAACATAACCGCCAGTGGAAACCAATTTTCACTGGCGGTTGGTGTAACAGAACCGCTAGTGGAAATACCCTATTTCTACTGGCGGTTGTGTTAAGATAACCGCCAGTGGAAATTGGTTTCCACTGGCGGTTTTTCAAGCCAACCGCCAGTGAACTGTCTGTTATATATACCCCTCTTCTTCCCCCCGACAATGAACTGTATGCTCGCAGCCAGCTTCCATTGGAGGCGATTTTGGAGGTCCAGATTTCACAAAAATATAAGGGGGGAGGTTTTGGTCTTCATTTCTTGGAAGAAGGTGGATAAGAAAGGTTGGTTTATGTTTCTTTGTCAATTTGTGTTCATTCTTGCTCAATTTTAGCCACATTTTGGATCTAGGGTTTTACATGTGAGAGAGAAGAGTATAGCTAGGTAATTTTCTCTATTTCCTCAAATGAGGTTGCTTAAGATGGTTAGTTTTTGTCTAGTCCCTCTCCTTTTTCATGTTTAGTTCTAAAATAAGTTTATCCATAATACATATTTAGTTGCTTTATGAATGGTGAATGTGTTGTATGGAAGGTTGGTTTAATTATGTTTCAATTGTCAGTTATTGTTTATTTTTGCTCAATTTTAACTACATTTTGAAACTAGGCTTTCACCATGTGTTAGAGATAGGTTTGGGTATTAAATTTTTTTGTTTATTAGTTGCTAGGAAAGTTTGGCTTATGTTTCTTTTGCCAAATTTTGTTCATTTTTCCTCCATTTTAGCCACATTTGGATATAGGGTTTCACCATGTGTTAGAGATAAAGTAGTCTAACTACTTTTATTGGAAGAGATAAAGTAGTCTAACTACAAACCGAAGCATGTAATTTTACACGACTTTCTAGAGAGGAGAGGGAGAGGGAGAGAGAGCTATTGTTGCCAATGCGCTCGGAGCAGGTCCAGCACTTACCGTCCGTGCAGATGCAGCACTTTGCACATCCAGAATGCTCGTTCTTGCACTGATTTTACACAGAGCAGAGCATCATGCTGGAGCCTACCGATCAATATGTATTGTATATATACATGCATGGTAATCTGACTTGTCATGAAAACTTCGGACTGGAAGGGTAGGCAGCAGATGTCGCACTCCAGCGCGTCCTTCTCCATGGATAGTGTCACAGTCGCCTCTTCCTCATCCTCCAACCCCGCCTCTTCCTCATCCTCCACCACCACCTTGGCTTTCTTTGGAGTGCCGCCGTAGAGAAGCCCGCCTCTTCCTCATCCTCCATAGAGAAGCCGTGGTCTTTTTCCCGGTCATGGTATTTTTCCCGGTCATGGTTTATCACGAGATCTGATACTTGTGAAAGAACTTCACACCAATGGTGATGAGAGACGCGAAGCCAGGAGACGACGTAGTATTTAAACACTGCAAGAACGGGCATTCTAGTGACAGAGGAGGGAGAGAGAGGGAAGAGAGAGGAGGGAGAGGAGAGAGAGAGAGAGAGATAGAGGAGAGAGAGAGAGGATAGAGAGAGAGAGGAGAGAGAGAGAGGGTTTCACATTTTAGCCACATTTTTGGATATAGGGTTTCACCATGTGTTTTATGTTACTTTTTTTACAGGTGATGATGGAGAGGATATCCTGGATGTATAACTTATCAAGGCTAGATCCATCATACATATCTGAGGTCCATAAGTTTATTGTTGTCGCTAAGAACCATGCTTGGAGAACAAAGACAAAGCACATATATTGTCCATGCATGGACTACAAAAATGCTGTTGTATTTGATGACACAGAACAAATCATATCTCATCTGGTATGCCGAGGAATTGTGAAGGATTACATAATTTGGACAAAGCATGGAGAGGGTAGCTCTTCGCCTTATACAGCTGGAAACCCTGCGAACATCGACGACAGCTTTCAGTTCGTTCACGAGACACAACAACCTCTTCCACAGAGCGAACATGTAGTGCCAAATGTTACTGATCATGGTTACGCCGGAGGAAATGAACGTGAAAGAACCCATGTTCTGCCAAATGTTATGGACGAGGAAGATGCAGAGTTGTTAGAGACAATGTTGCGTCGTCATACAGATCCATCGATGTTCTTCATGAAAGGTATGGAGTCCCTGAAGAAGGCAGCAGAAGAGCCTTTGTACGACGAGTCTAAGGGCTGTACCAAAGAGTTCACGACGCTCCGGTCTGTGTTAAAGTTGTTGATGTTAAAAGCTAGATATGGTCTGTCTGATGCTGGCTTCGATGCGTTCTTGAGTATTGTCGCAGACATGCTTCCAAAGGAGAACAAAGTGCCTGCTAACACGTACTATGCAAAGAAACTAATCAGTCCACTCACTATGGGCGTGGAGAAGATCCACGCGTGTAGAAATCACTGTATCCTTTATCGAGGTGATGATTATAAAGACTTGGAGAGCTGCCCAAAGTGTGGTGCAAGTAGGTACAAGACGAATAAAGACTATCGAGAGGAAGAGTGTGTTGCATCTGTATCTAAAGGGAAGAAGCGAAAGAAAGCCAAAAAGAAGACTTCAAAATCCACGAGCAAAGAAAAAGAAGAAGTAGACTATTATGCGCTCAAAAAGATTCCTGCTTTGGTGATGAGGTACCTCCCCGTCGTTGATCGATTGAGGTGTTTGTTCGCTAACCCTGAGGATGCCAAACTTATGAGCTGGCATGCTTCTGATGAGCACAAAAACGATGGGAAGCTTTGACATCCAGCCGATGGGAAGCAGTGGCAAGATTTCAATGAGAACCACCGAGACTTTGCCGATGAACCAAGAAATGTTAGGTTCGCACTGAGTACTGATGGAATGAATCCATTTGCTGAAAGGAGCAGCAAGCATAGCACATGGCCAGTGATCCTCACCATATACAACCTTCCTTCATGGTTGATGCAGAAACGGAAGTACATTTTGCTAACCACGCTTATTTCTGGACCTACACAACCTGGAGTTGATATGGATGTATTTTTAGAGCCCTTAATGGAGGATATGAAAATATTGTGGGTAACGGGTGTTCAAATGTTGGATGAGTATCGTAAAGATTCATTCACGCTGAGAGCAATTATTTTTGTTACGATCAACGATTACCCTGCACTCTTCACATTATCAGGCCAGTTTAAGGGAAAGGTTGGCTGCACAGTATGCATTGATGAAACTGCTTACGTGTCCCTTACTGCATCTAAGAAGATAGTGTACATGAGGCACAAACACTTTTTATTGGAAGGACACAGGTACCGCATGCGAAAGATGGATAAGTACTTTGACAATAATGGTGAACTATATTCTACTGCTCCATCGGGTAACAATAAAGGTCATAGAGTTTTTGAAATAGTCAAGAATATCAAGTTTGTTTTCGGGAAGAAGACAAAAGACGGAAAAACAAGGAAGGATGTCAAACCAGCTCTGGGGGCTATATTCAATAAAAAGTCTATTTTCTTCGAGTACTTGCCTTACTGGAAAGAGTTAGATGTGCGGCATGCGATTGATGGTATGCACGTTCAGAAGAACGTGTTTGAAAGCATAATTGGCACCTTGCTAGACATAAAAGGTTGCATGATTGGTACATGCGGGCATCTTCAGTTGGCATCGACACCATCAGTGTTAATATACCAGCCCATGCTTTTATTGGTTCAAATCAAAAGGCCGTTGTTACATTCGAGGACATGTGGTTAATGATGAACCTTCAGAGACTCGACGTGCAACTTGTAACCATATTTGCATTGTAAGTGTCACTCATACTCCACATATATGTGTTATTATTAGTGAGTTGTATAAATTTTCAATATCTGTCATGCACGTGTGCGTTGCAGAATGCAACATGATCAGCAGGAGATCCTTTATGGTACCAATCCTAATGCTAGTGCCAGTAAAAGGGTTGGGTATCTCAACCCAATAAAGATATGCGAGGATAACCACACTTTTAGAATCGGAAAAGGCAACGAAGCATTACAGGGGCTAACAGACGAAGAAATTGAGGTGCGTATCCAGGATCTGAAGAAGGATTTTGAAGCAAGATACGCCACCTACATAGGACACGCAATGCTTCAATTTGAAGACAGGGAATCCATAGTGGCCCCGTACAACTTTAAGTAAGTGTGATTTTGCATAAATAAAATTAATAATTTCAATACACATGTATCACAAGTTTGATTCGTACAGGGACCACTGGATATGCTTCTTCATTTATCCTAAGGTTGGAAAGGTGCTGGTGCTCGACTCCTTGCACACCGAGCCTTCGGCCTATTCAAAATTCCTCGGCATCTTAGAGCTGTAAGCCTTTTCTATGCATGCATACTTATATCGATGAGAATTGTAGAATAACATGGTGATTCTATTTGAGATCACAGAGCATTTAGGTTTTATAAGCTACGAGGTGGAAAGTACGACACGTCCAAAAAAGGTGTGCCACTAGGCATCCATTATAACTGGCCGGTAAGTATGTGAATTTATGAATACATATCATACATGTACGTACATAGGACAATGTTGCAACTAAATAACCAATCTCCCGTTATGTAGTGCCACAAGCAACCACCCGGATCGGTCCTATGTGGGTTCTACGTGTGCGAGTTCATGAGAATGAACGTACGATACATCACGAACCCTGATAAGGTATTATTAGTAATAGTCACGTATGTATTCATGTCATTTAAGATGCAAATGTGTTATTATTGAGTATAAATAGATAATGTTTATAAACTTCCTTTACAGCAATTTCAAAAAGGAAGCCCGGAGAACTTGACTGAAGGTGCATTGTATGGCATAGTTGAGGACCTGTGCACATTCATATTGAAAGAGGTCATTCCCGCAGAAGGGAAATATCACGATGCTTCCGGAACATTAGCTTTGCCAGAGTTTAGAATACTAACAGAAATTAGTAGACTATCTCTTAGCCGAGATAGTTATTAGAGCTTAAGTGAAAACTTTGATGTATATAATGTGTGATGCATACATGGTTGTAAACAAGACTTTGATGTATATAAATGTATGATAGAATTTAATTCCATGTTGCTTTTAATATCAATACTACATGTTTATCAATATCAATATATATATATATGTTTTGTGTGTGTAAATATATATAAATTTCAGTACTGATTGAAAATTTAAAAAAAGGCGGGAAAACTTTCCACTGGCGGCTAAATAAAACAAACCGCCAGTGGAAATGCTATTTCCACTGGCGGTTTTCTTTATAAAACCGCCAGTGAAAATAGCATTTCCACTGGCGGTTGCTTAAGAAAACCGCCAGTGAAAATATAATTTCCACTGGCGGTTCTAGAATAACCGCCAGTGGAAATGACGATTTCCACTGGCCCCTAGCACTGGCGGCACTGAAAAGCGCCAGTGAAAACGTCTCTAGAACCGCCACTATAGATGCTGTGTGTACTAGTGGCAAACTAGTTAGTCCAATTTATTTGTGTTGGGCAATTCAACCACCAAAATCATTTAGGAAATAGGTGTAAGCCTAATTCCCTTTCAGGGTTCATCGTCTCCGAGCGGGGCATCGAGGCCAACCCAGAGAAAATCGCGGCCATCACCAACATGGGGCCCATCAAGGACTTGAAAGGCGTACAGAGGGTCATGGGATGCCTTGCGGCTCTGAGCCGCTTCATCTCGTGCCTCGGCAAAAGAGGCCTACCCCAGTACCGCCTCTTAAGAAAGGCCGAGTGCTTCACTTGGACCCCTAAGGCCGAGGAAGCCCTCGGGAACCTGAAGGCGCTCCTCACGAACGCGCCCATCTTGGTGCCCCCGGTGCCGGAGAAGCCCTCTTGGTCTACGTCGCCGCTACCACTCAGGTGGTCAGCGCCGCGATCGTGGTTGAGAGACGAGAAGAAGGGCATACTCTGCCCGTCCAGAGGCCGGTCTACTTCATCAGTGAGGTACTGTCCGAGACCAAGATCCGCTACCCACAAATTCAGAAGCTGCTGTACGCGGTGATTCTGACGTGGCGGAAGTTGCGACACTACTTCGAGTCTCATCCGGTGACTGTGGTGTCATCCTTCCCCCTGGGGGAGATCATCCAGTGCCGAGAGGCCTCGGGTAGGATTGCAAAGTGGGCGGTGGAAATCATGGGCGAGACAATCTCGTTCGCCCCTCGGAAGGCCATCAAGTCCCAAGTCTTGGCGGACTTTGTGGCTGAATGGGTTGACACCCAGCTCCCGGCAGCTCCAATCCAACCGGAACTATGGACCATGTTTTTCGACGGGTCACTGATGAAAACAGGGGCAGGCGCGGGCCTGCTCTTCATCTCACCCCTCGGGAAACACCTCCGCTACGTGCTGCACCTCCATTTCCCGGCGTCCAACAACGTGGCTGAGTACGAGGCTCTGGTTAACGGGTTGCGCATCGCCATCGAGCTAGGGGTCCGACGCCTCGACGCTCGCGGTGACTCGCAACTTGTCATCGACCAAGTCATGAAGAACTCCCATTGCCGTGACCCGAAGATGGAAGCCTACTGCGACGAGGTTCGACGCCTGGAAGGCAAGTTCTACGGGCTCGAGCTCAACCACGTCGCCCGACGATACAACGAGACTACAAACGAGCTGGCTAATATAGCCTCGGGGCGAACAACGGTTCCCCCAGACGTCTTCTCCTGAGACCGACATCAACCCTCAGTCATGACCGACGGCACGCCCGAGCCCGAGAAGGCCTCGGCCCAGCCCGAGGCACCCTCGGCCCCCGAGGGTGAGGCACTGCGCGTCGAGGAAGAGCGGAGCGGGGTCACGCCTAATCGAAACTGGCAGACCCCGTACCTGCAATATCTCCACCGAGGAGAGCTACCCCTCGACCGAGCCGAAGCTCGGTGATTGGCGTGGCGCGCCAAGTCGTTCGTCTTGCTAGGGGACGGAAAGGAGCTCTACCACCGCAGCCCCTCAGGCATCCTCCAGCGATGCATATCCATCACCGAAGGCCAGGAGCTCTTACAAGAAATACACTCGGGGGCTTGCGGTCATCACGCAACGCCTCAAGCCCTTGTTGGAAACGCTTTCCGACAAGGTTTCTACTGGCCGACTGCGGTGGCTGACGCCACTAGAATTGTCCGCATCTGCCAAGGGTGTCAATTCTACGCAAGGCAGACCCACCTGCCCGCTCAGGCTCTACAGACAATACCCATCACCTGGCCGTTTGCTGTGTGGGGTCTGGACCTCGTCGGTCCCTTGCAGAAGGCACCCGGGGGCTACACACACCTGCTGGTCGCCATCGACAAATTCTCCAAGTGGATCGAGGTCCGACCCCTAAACAGCATCAGGTCCGAACAGGCGGTGGCGTTCTTCACCAACATCATCCATCGCTTTGGGGTCCTGAACTCCATCATCACCGACAACGGCACCCAGTTCACCGGCAGAAAGTTCCTGGACTTCTGCGAGGATCACCACATCCGGGTGGACTGGGCCGTCGTGGCTCACCCCATGACAAATGGGCAAGTAGAACGTGCCAACGGCATGATTCTGCAAGGACTCAAGCCACGGATCTACAACGACCTCAACAAGTTCGGCAAGCGATGGATGAAGGAGCTCCCCTCGGTGGTCTGGAGTCTGAGGACAACGCCGAGCCGAGCCACGGGCTTCACACCGTTCTTTCTAGTCTATGGGGCTGAGGCCATCTTGCCCACAGACTTAGAATACGGTTCCCCGAGGGCGAGGGCCTACAACGACCAAAGCAATCGAGCTAACCGAGAAGACTCACTGGACCAGCTGGAAGAGGCTCGGGACATGGCCTTACTACACTCAGCGCGGTATCAGCAGTCCCTGCGACGCTACCACGCCCGAGGGGTTCGGTCCCGAGACCTCCAGGTGGGCGACTTGGTGCTTCGGCTGCGACAAGACGCCCGAGGGCGGCACAAGCTCACGCCTCCCTGGGATGGGCCGTTCGTCATCGCCAAGGTTCTGAAGCCCGGGACATACAAGCTGGCCAACAGTCAAGGCGAGGTCTACAACAACGCTTGGAACATCCGACAGCTACGTCGCTTCTACCCTTAAGATGCTTTCAAGTCGTTCGTACACCTCGTTCACATACAAAGTCTAACCATCAAGGAAGGGTCAGCCTTGCCTCGGCAAAGCCCGACCCTCCCTCAGGGGCTAGAAGGGGGGAACCCCCTCTGCGTCAAAATTTTCCTCGGAAAAGATCTTTTCTGCCAGAATGTCTTTCGTGCTTTTCGACTACTTCGAAAGTGGGATCCTGAAAACGACGGAGTACACGTAAGCAGCCAAGGCTGACCGAGCCGAGGGACTCCTACGCCTCCGGGATACGGATACCTCACTCATCACCTTCTGCGATAAGTAACTCATGCTCGGATAAGCGATTCCGCGGACCGAACAAGTCTTCACGCTCGAAAACTCTTCTGCTGAAACGATTTTTCGTGCCTTCTCGACTATATCGATAGCAGAATCCTACGGACGAGTAAGAGTACACGTAAGCGGCAAGGCCGACCGAGCCGAGGGACTCCAACGCCTCCGGGATACGGATACCTCACTCATCACCTTCCATGAAAAGTAACTCTCGCTCGGACAAACAATTCTGTTATCGACAAATAAGTCCAGATACTTGAAACAAGAGGAAAAGAAACGCGGCTTTACAACACGACGACAGTATGTTTGGGCCTCGGCGGCCGCAGAAAACATACGCACACTACAAGATGAACCGATCTTGCAGGCTCAGACATCGACGGAAGGGGAGCAGCAGCACCCTCGGCATCAACTCCACCTTCGGCGAAGTCCGACCGAGCCTCGGACGGCAACGCGGTCGGAGGATCTCCACTCCAAAGGACGACGTCAGCACCGCGCCCGGGCCATCGCCGCCAGGGTCTTCTCCAGGAATCCGGCCTGAGCAGACGGCTCGGCCGGCCACCCCGAAGCCTCAGCCAGCTGTCCTCCGAGGACACCAGCCCGACTCGTGGCCTCAGCAACTCGACTCCGGCGTCAGTCCCGCCAGTGGACGGCCCGGCCAGGCTCCGGCCGACGAAGTCTTCTTTTCGAGCCAACTCTGCCTCTGTCCACACTGACACCGCTGCCTCCAGCTTCGGCTCATCGAAGAGCGGCCGAGGGTTCCCTTAACTAAGCAATAGAAGCCTCGGGCGGCAAGACCGACCGAGCCGAGGGCCTCCTACGCCTCCGGGATACGGATACCTCACTCGTCACCTTCGCACGAGGCAACTCGCACTTGGTTAAGCGGTTCAGTTAGCCGACAGGCGAGTCCTAGTGCTCGAAATGAGGAAAAAACACGGCTCTGTGCCAAAAATACATACATGTTCAGGCCCCGACAGCCACAATGAACAGACACCGGCACTCAAGGTGCCATTACAAACAGAACTCCGGTTCCGCCTCCGCGGGTACGAACGACCCCCCACATTGGAGGGCCCGTGGGGCGACGAGGCTCCAGGTGGCTCACCGTCGCCCGCTCCGGCAGCAGCGACAATGACCTCTGCTCCAGGTGGCCAAACTGCAGCGGCAATGGCCTCAGGGCGGACGCCGCTGCAACAATGCCCTCGCCCACGTCTCCACTCGAGGGGCGAGGACAAGCTATCAAAGCCAAAGAGCCGGAGGCCCGGAGCGCGGATGGTGGCGGTGATCCCGTCAGCGACGAGGACTTCTTTAGCCGCTGCCACCTCAGCGCCGACGACGGAAGCCATCTGCCCACCGGCCGATCCCCACCCGGATCCTCCCGGACGAGCGGAGCATCGACCTCCGCGCAGAGGCGCCGTACCGGGGCAAAGGCAGGACAACCCCAGAACACGAACGCCGCCCTAGCAGCGCGCGACGTCTTGGGCGGTCCTCCGGTGCGCGCGGCGCGACAACCGCTCTCGCGGCGGGAGGGGGCACTGGGAGCCGAGCCAGAGCCAGCGAGCCCAACGCGCTGAAGCTGACGACGTTCGCCGCCGACCAGCCCCGCGTTGTTGAAGTCCGACCCTCCCGCTAGGCCGGTGAGCGCCCTCTCCCTTGAATGCTGAGGGAGAAAGTGACCCACGAACCCGCGCGGGAGGTAGAGCTCCGGCTCAGCCTGGCCTCCGCCCCAGCCAGGATGATGAAGATCCTTGAAGCTGAGGGCTGGACCAAGATCGCAGCCTGGCTTGCTTCTCCCCACCCAGGAGCTGGTGGTCACTGTCTTGGGTGACCACCGGCGAGGGGATGCAGCTGGGCTGCCTGATGAAAATCCTTGAAGCCGAACGATGGCTGAAAGGTACCAACTTCCACGAAGTTGCGTTCCTCCAACGACGACGAGGCGGAAGAACTGCGGGCGCCCCCCATCCGGGGGCTCGGAAGGTGGAAAGACGTGATGCATGAGGGGAGCGCGAAGACATTGTTGCCTTTCGAGGGGGTCACCCTCCTTTTAAAGGCAACTCTCCCCACTTGCGTCCTCAGCCGTCGTGGGCTGAGTCTTCTCCAACACGCTCCAAGGTCCTCCCCGTACGACACGGGGGCTGGGTCCCAGCGTCATGCAAGCTGGCTCAGGGCAGAAGAAGCCAAACCGCCACGCGCGGTGCGCGCAACTGCCCAGCGGTTACGAGCATTCCTTCACTTTCGCCCAGACCAGCGGGCGAAAGGGCAGACCGCCATGCAGGCGGCATGCAACCGCACCAAGGGGGCGCACCCTTTCGACTTCGACGCGTCCGGCATGGCGACCCAGGCCCACACGTCATGTAACCGGCGCGCCGGTTACTACGTGCAAGAAACTGCACCGCCACTTGCGCCAGTATCGCGCCCTCTCGACTGCGGAACCGATACCGCGACTCGAGGCAACCCTGCGCATGACCCGACAGTGCCAACCGGGCACATCGGTCACGGGTCAGTCAGCCGCGGGAGAAGGCGCGACGGTCGATACGGCCAGAAATGGGCCGGCAGTAATGGTGGTGGCAGGCGGGCGGAAGCAGCGGTCAAGTCGTCAGCCAAGCTCACGTCCCCTGCTGGGACAGCGAGAGAACCCTCTCCCACGGCGCGAAGACGACGCGTCCGTGTTCCGTTCCTCGAACGGCTCGCACACGCGCAACGGCTGCCTCGCGAACCACTCGTCCCGTCGCATTAACTCTGCGGCAGGACAGGCGACACCTTTGGCAGGCGAAGCAGGCGACGCTTCGCTTCCTACATAATGACCGCGTCAAAAAAGGTGCGCCACGTCATTCAATTTCGTATCCTTTTCCTTTTCCTCTTTCTCTCTCTTACAACAGGGACCAGGAAAGGGGATACCCCGAAAGGGATCCTTCTCCGCAAAGGAAACGGGCCCCGAGCCCCCCTACTGATCAGAGGTTCGAAGGTTGGCCCCTCGGAAGGGTTCAACAGCCGCCTGAGAGCACTTGGGCTCCGCGCCCACTACTGGTCAGAGGTTCGAAGGACGGCCCCTCGGAAGGGTTCAACGGCCGCCTCAGGCCACTCGGGCTCCGCGCCCACTACTGATCTGGGGTTCGTAGGCTGGCCCCCGAAGGGTTCGACAGCCGCCTCAGACGCAGAGCGAGGGATGACTCTGGGTACGTTCGATACATAACCAAGGCTCGGGCTACGCTCCCGAGGTACCCTAGGACATTTCCGAGACCAACGGGAACAATTTTGTAACAGAATCCTACCAGAGGGAGGCATCGAGCCCTCGGACGCCGTCAAAAGGGGACCGGGTCCGGCAAATCACCCGCAGGTATTGTTGGAGCGCGCCTCCGGGCCACTAGCCGACCCCTAACAAACGGGGCACGGGCGTCCACTCGGATTACCCGTTAGCAACTCACTGGAGACACCATGTTCGGCGCCCTCCGAGGGCAACATGGCGCTTTCCCCCCTCCTCCTTGCGGAAAGGCGACGCAGGGGCGTATGTAAAAAAGTCGAGTCTGTCCTTGACCGTCCTCTCGCTCTGTGCGGAGGCTCGGGGCTGCTCTCGCAAACCCGCCTCCGGCCAAACCGTTGACAACGTCAACATACCAGTCCGAGAACTTAGGACTCGACTATGCACCCGGGCTACGACCAGTTCGCATGAGGAACAACCAGACCGGACGAAGCATCACGAAATGCACTAAGACCTCGAAGGAGTCAAACCACTCCTCCGAGGCCTCGGGGGCTACACCCGGCAGGTGCGCTCGCGCGCACCCACCGGAACGAAACGCAACCGAGAAAGGCCGGTCCCCTTGCAAAAAAGTGCGACAAAAGCCTCCAAGCGAGTATTAACACTCCCTTCGAGGCTCGGGGGCTACTGTCGGGGACCATAATTAGGGGTACCCCCAAGACTCCTAATCTCAGCTGGTAACCCCCATCAGCACAAAGCTGCAAAGGCCTGATGGGTGCGATTAAGTCAAGGCTCGATCCACTCAAGGGACACGATCTCGCCTCGCCCGAGCCTAGCCTCGGGCAAGGACAGCCGACCCCGGAGGATTCACGTCTCGGTCGAGGACCCCCTCAAGCGATGGACACACCTTCGGCTCGGCCGAGGCCCAGTCTTCGCCAAGAAGCAACCTTGGCTAGATCGCCACGCCAACCGACCGTATCGCAGGAGA
Source organism: Zea mays (assembly GCF_902167145.1). Taxonomy (NCBI): domain Eukaryota; kingdom Viridiplantae; phylum Streptophyta; class Magnoliopsida; order Poales; family Poaceae; genus Zea; species Zea mays. The sequence goes on along the minus strand of NC_050100.1, from coordinate 163,030,744 downwards.
ATTTAATGCAAAGGTGGCCTGACACCTTATCCTGACGCACGCCCTTCAGTTGACAGAGCCAAAGTGACCGCAGTCACTTCGCCGCTCCACTGACCAGCCTGACAAGAAGACAGCGCCGCCCGCGTCGCTCCGACTGTTGTGCCACTCGACAGGTTGAGGCTGACAGCGGCCAAGTCCGGCCTCGGGTGCCATAGGAAACTCCGCCTCACCCGACCCCAGGGCTCGGACTCGGGCTCGGCCCCGGAAGACGACGAACTCCGCCTCGCCCGACCCCAGGGCTCGGACTCGGCCTCGGCTCCGAAAGACGACGAACTCCGCCTCGCCCGACCCATGGGCTCAGACTCAGGCTCGGCCCCGGAAGACGACGAACTCCGCCTCGCCTGACCCCAGGGCTCGGACTCGGGCTCGGCCCCGGAAGACGACGAACTCTGCCTCGCCCGACCCAAGGGCTCGGACTCGGGCTCAGCCCCGGAAGACGACGAACTCTGCCTCGCCCGACCCCAGGGCTCAGACTCAGCCTTGTCCTCAGGCGATGGTCTCCGCCTCGCCCGACCCAGGGCTCGGACTCAACCTCGACCTCGGAAGACAGACTCGACCTCGACCTCAGAGGAGCCACCGCCTCGCCCGACCCAGGGCTCGGACCGACCACGTCACAGGGGGGCCATCATTACCCTATCCCTAGCTAGCTCAGGCTACGGGGAACAAGACCGGCGTCCCATCTGGCTCGCCCCGGTAAACAAATAATGATGGCGCCCCGCGTGCTCCATGACGACGGCGGCTCTCAGCCCCTTACGGAAGCAAGGAGACGTTAGCAAGGACTCGACAGCCCCGACAGCTGTCCTTCCGCAAGGCTCCAGCGCTCCTCCGACGGCCATGACATCACATGAACAGGGTGCCAAAACCTCTCCGGCTGCCACGACGGCATGTACTTAGGGAACTAGCTCCTCTCTGCTAGACACGTTAGCACACTGCTACATCTCCTATTGTACACCTGGGTCCTCTCCTTATGCCTATAAAAGGAAGGCCCAGGGCACTCGTACGAGAGGGTTGGCCGCGCGGAGAGGACGGGACGGCGTGTGCAAGCCTCTCGCTCCCTCCCACGCGGACGCTTGTAACCCCCTACTGCAAGCGCACCTGACCTAGGTGCAGGACAAACACGAAGGCCGCGGGTTTCCCCTTTACGCATGTCTCCTTGTTTCCCCCCTTCGTGCTCCGTCTCGCGCTGACCCATCTGGGCTGGGACACGCGGCGACAATTTACTCGTCGGTCCAGGGACCCCCCGAGGTCGAAACGCCGACAACTGTGTTGCCTTGTTCTTGATTCATAGCATTCGAGAACAAGTGATCAACATTGGCGCCCACCTCTGGTGAACTCACTTCCACGACCGTGACAATGGCTTCACAAGGCAACCAAGCTGTGGCACCTTTGGCTACGAAGCCAGTGCTCCCAATCACAGGCGGTTCAAGTTCTGAACTAGCTAATAAGAAGCAGAAGAAGGAAGCACAGAGAAGGGTACAACATGTTGGAGTGCAGGGACCCTTTATCTAGTCCAAGTGGACTCATATACCAATCACCTTCTCCCAGGAAGACCTTCAACTCAAGGATTATCGTCACAATGATGCAAGGGTTATATCTTGTGTCATCAAGGGGTTTCTGGTTCACAACGTCCTTGTAGACACAGGCAGTGCAGTAGACATCATCTTTGCAAAAGCTTTCAGGCAAATGCAGGAGTAGGATGATAAGATACATCATGTAACCCACCCTTGTGTGGCTTCGGAGGAAGACAAATAGTGGCACTCAGGAAGATAACAATGTCAATCACCTTCGGTTATGTTCATAACACAAGGACATGACAAGTTGTTTTTGACATTGTTGATATGGAATATCCAGACAACACAATCATTGGTCGAGGGACACTAAATGCCTTCGAAGCAATACTCCATCCAGCATATCTATGCATGAAGATACCATCTGACCAGGGTCTCATTGCTGTGCATGGAAGTCAAGAGGCTGTCAGAAGGGTCGAAGGGAACTGGACAGATTCAAAGGCCATCCATAACATAGATGAAGCCCAAACTCATCAACAGTATAAACATAAAAGGGATAAGGCTGCCTCAGCAGATCAACCAAAGCCTATGCTTCTGTGCGAAGACATAGCCGAGCAGAAGGTGTTGCTGGGGTCCAAATTGTCTGATGAACAAGAGAAACTTTGTTGAGGTTCTTGTTCAATAAGGATGTATATGCTTAGTCAACCAATGATCTTTGTGGTGTCAACAGAGATGTCATTGAGCATTCACTCAATGTAAATCCGGCCATCAGGCCAAAAAAGCAGAAGCTTTGCATGACGTCCGATGACAAAGCCAAAGGTGCAAGAAACGAAGTAAATAGACTCTTGAGTGCCGGAGTAATTAGAGAGGTAACATATCTAGAGTGGTTAGCCAACACTGTGATGGTAAAAAAGGCTAATGGGAAGTGGAGAATGTGAAAGGGAAATGTGCCCTTGGGCCATTTCTATAAGGTTTTGGTGATTAAATGCCCAACACGTGTGATTAAGTTCTTATGTGCTAAATAAAGTGAGAAGTGCAAATCATATAACAAGGTATGTTTCTAGACTTAGTAAATTGGTTTTTAAGTACTAACATGTTTGTCCAAGTGCTAGAAACAGTACAGAGAAAAGAGAAACAAATTTGGAAAAGGATTGACTGTGAGCAACCAACATCAGCTCAGGCCTGGCACACCGGATAGTGTCCGGTGCGCCAGGCTGGCCGACGCTGAACCGGCTGCTCTCGGGAAAACGACACAGGCGTACGACTAAAATTCATCGGACTGTCCGGTGAGCCAATGGCGCCAGCGGTAACGGTCGTCCGCGCGATCAGCGCGCAACACGTGGCTCGCTCCAACGGTTGGCTGGGTGCACCGGACTGTCCGGTGCGCCAACCAGCCCCAAGGAGCAACGGTCGGCTGCACCATATTTGGAAGGAGATCACGCACTGGACATGAACAGTGGCTGTCCGGTGGTGCACCGGACTGTCCGGTGCACCACTCGACAGAAGGCAAGATTGGCCTTCCAAGTTGTCCTCCAACGGCTCCTAGCTGTCTTGGGGCTATAAAAGGGGCCCCTAGGTGAATGGAGGAGAATACCAAGCTTTCAAGAAACATTCTAAGACTCCCAGACTCCATCTCCATGCATTTGATTCATTGTGTTAGTGATTTGAGCTCCGTTTGAGTTGCGAACTCCATGTGCTGTGTTTCAAGCTCAAGTCTTGGCTTGTGTGCGTGGTTGTGCTGTGGATTTGAGTCTTGCGTGTGTTGCTCTCCCATCCTTACTCCTGTGCCTTCTTTGTGATCATAACTTTGTAAGGGCGAGAGGCTCCAAATTGTGGAGATTCCTCGCAAACGGGAAGAGTACTCAAAGATAAAAACATCGTGGTATTCAAGTTGATCATTGGATCGCTTGAAAGGGATTGAGTGCAACCCTCGTCCATTGGGACGCCACAACGTGGAAGTAGGCAAGTGTTACTTGGTCGAACCACGGGATAAAATCGCGTGTCTCTTGTGATTGCTTTTCTTGGTGATTGTTGTGTTCACAAGAATATCGCTTCATAGAAACTTGATTAACTCACACTAACATCTATAATCAAGTTTGTGGCCATTTAGATCTTGATTTTACAGGATCACCTATTCACCCCCCTTTAGGTGCTCTCAGAATGTGCATTGATTTTACGGATCTCAACAAAGCGTCTCCGAAGGATGAGTTACCCTTGCCAAGAATAGACTCCCTTGTGGATGCAGCAGCCTTTGGAGCTCATCAGTCTATTGGATTGCTATTCAGTCTATCATCAAATCTGGATGAAGAAAGAAGATGAGCCTAAGACAAGCATCATAATCCCTAGTGAGACCTACTGCTACCTTTGGATGCCTGGGGAGCTCAGGAATGCCGGAGGAAGCTTCAGTAGGATGACTGTCAGGGTCCTTAGCACTCAGATTGGCAGGAATGTTCTAACATATGTGGATGACATCATAGTGAAAAGTACCAAGCAAGAAAATCACATCGCTGATTTACAAGAAACATTTGCCAATTTTAGAAAGGTCGGTCTCAAGCTCAATCCAGAGAAATGTGTCTTCGGGGTGAAGAAGGGGAAATTTCTTGGGTGTCTTGTGTCAACAAAAGGAATTGAAGCTAACAAAAACAAGATAGAAGCTATACTTCGGATGGAGCCACCAAAGTCAAGAAAAGTTGCCCAGAGATTGACTGGAAGGTTGGCATCATTGAATAGATTTATTTCAAGATCAGTAGAGAGGAACTTGCCATTCTTCGAAGTGCTGAAGTCAGCCAAAGTCTTTCAATGGGGAACAACTCAGCAAAAGGCTTTCGAAGAGCTGAAGCAATATCTAATAGAACTGACAACATTGACTCCACCTTCATCAGGAGCCCCGTTGCTACTTTATGTATCTGCTTCTCACACTGAAGTGAATGCAGCGTTGGTGCAAGAGAAACAGGATGGCCAAGCGAAGAAGCAAGTGCTAGTGTACTTCATCTTTGAAGTACTTAGTGAAAGCTCTCTTGTTAGTTTTGGTGTTTAGATGACAACCCAATTAAAGGACTAACAAGTGTGCTAAGTGTTGAACATGTGCTTAATGCAAAGCTAACAGTGTTCAACACAAGTGAACAAGTGTGATGGTCCAAAGACTGGATTATAGATAGATAATGAACATCACAAGTAAGATGGACATTGCTTAAGTGAGACTCGATGTGCGTAACTCAGAGACAACCGATCCAACCAAGGATAGAGGCAATAAGAGATTCGAGGTACCGAGTGCATGGGAGAAGGTCAAGGAGACCAGGAACCCAAAGCCAGGGGTGAAGAAGAAGACTTGCAAAGTCAAGGTTGATCGAGTTAAGAAGAGTTATGGTGCATCAAGGATCACTACATAAGGACATGACGTACAACCAATGAGAGAAAGTGCCATTATGATCTCTGCTTGAGGAGAAAAAGAAAAGCTAGGAGAAGAACAAGAAAGAGGTAAGTTTCTAGGACTAAATCAATTGGATTATACTCTAAATGTGTTTGTTTAAGTCTCAGGAAAATCCTCCCAAAAGTTGAAGTCAAACGGAGAAAGAATGGAGGAAAAAACACATAGTGTGTTGTTGGCTAGTGCAGAGGACAATGAATAGTAGATGTCCAGTGCATAGGACAGTGAATAGTAACCTGTCCGGTGCACATGACAATGAATAGTAACTTTGTCTGGTGCACCAACGGCTAGCTCTTCCAGAGAAGGAAACTGTCAATCAGATCTGTTACTGTTCACTGTCCGGTGCGCCACCAGACAGTCCGGTGCGCCCGCAACCAGGGAAGGCTGGGAGCTTCCAAATGAAGCTCCAACGGCTCCTAGGCCCTTTGGGGCTATAAAAGGGACCCCTAAGCGCCTCAAACAAGTACACAAGAGCAGCCAACAAGTGCATACATCATTTAGATCAATTGTCTCTCTCCCTCTCTTGTGTATCTCTCTAGTTTGTGTAGAGGCAAAGTTATAAGCCTTTAGAGAGAGGGGAAGTGCTGCTGAGAGCTAGAGCAAAATCTTGAGCGCATTGTTACTCTACCGGAGTGCTGTCGAGAAGATTGTAAGCAGCCACAACATCGTTGTAACTGATATCAACATATTGAAAGGCTCTATCTGTCGCACTGACAGATCTGAGCAAACGGAGGAAGGAGTTGAAATAGACTCCAAGCCAAGGTGTGGCTAACTCCAATGAGGACTAGGCAAGCATTTCAGGCTTGGCCGAACCTCAGGATAAATCCTTGTGTCTGTGTGCTCTGCTATGTGTTGTGTTTTGTTTCTCTGTCTTATTTGTTGTTTATACTTGCACTTCAATATTTATATGTGGTTCAAGCTGTCTTCGAAGTGCAGGGTATTTTAAGATAGGAACTTCTATTCCGCTGCAACCTATTCGAAGGGTCTTTTATTCCACTGCGATCCAGCCTTCGAGTAGAGTAAGAATTTCCAATTTTAAAGTGATAATTATTATTCGCCTATTCACCCCCCCCTCTAGGAGACATCCAGATCCTATTCCCGGGCATAGGGAACTTTTAATTGGTATCAGAGCAAGGCCTCTCCAGTGTGGGATTAGCCGTCCGGAGATGACGATGTCGTCACAAGAGGTAACTCTAGAACTTCTTCCAGGCGATGGTTCTAATTATAAATCTTGGTATGTCTCTATTTATAATGCTTTCATGCATATTGATCCTGATTTGAGATGGATCTTCAGTAGAAGTATTTTCCCCTCTGATATTAGTAAAAAACCTTCTAATACTAAACTAAGATGTCTATCTATCGATCACCATGCTTGCAACATCTTAGTTGACTCTCTTTCTAGAGGTGCTTATTTTGCCATCACGAGTAGTGATAGTGATTTATTTGTTGATTCTCATGATCTATGGACTAGAATTAAAATAAAATATTTTGAGTCCAATTGTACTACTTCTACTCCCTATGTTGCTTGTGGTACTAACCTTTCAAAGGGAGAAGAAAAACGATGGCAACCAAACGATGAATCCACCTCACCGACAGGTTTGTCTTCCACTAGTTATAAATGTCTTATTGCTAACAATGATAGTGGAGACGAAAGCGATGAGGAGGAGGAATATGAGGATGATAGCGAGGATGAGTCTTCATCACCACAAGGTACATTTTCCTGTATTGCTTCCACTGATAATAATGACAGGGAAAATGAGACCGTTGATGTGGAAGAAGAGGAGATTCGCTGGTTCTACACCCATCTCAACAAAGAAGACAAAGTGCTCTTGGTTAAGCTGTTGAGGAGGAACAAGGAACAAGGCGAGATGCTTCTCAGGGTAGAGGAGACTCTCATCAAAACCAACGACAGCCTGGAGAAGATTACCAAAGAACATGAGGAGCTAAAGTGCTCTCATGATAATTTGGTCCAACGGTATGAATCTGTTTTATTTGAGCAAAGAAATAATCATGATGTATTATCTGATGTTGCTCAACTTAAAATTGAGAATTCTATGCTTAAGAGTCAAGTAGAAATGATAAATTTAGAAAAACTTGCTCTAAGTGAAAAATATGATATGCTACCTTATTCTCATAATGAATTAGTTGATGACCATATCATGCTTGATGTTGCTCATGAGGTTGTAATTGCGAACTTAAATTCATGTGAACCTCATTCTTGCACACATGCGCATTTAGATAATATATCACCATGTGTTAACCCCTGTTGCTCAAAAGAAAGCCAATTTTTGAATGAGCATCAAGCTGCAGGATCAAAACAAAAGTTGCTCATCAATAAAGAAAGGAACAAGAAAGCAAAGCAACTAAGGAGAAGACGCATTGCTCAACCTCCTCAAGATATCCACGGACGCGTGGTGAAGAAGCTTGAGACGGGAGAAACCACAACAAGTGTTAAACTCCATAAGAAGGATGTTCCTAAAGCAATAAATGAAGAAATCAACATGAACAAGGAAAAGGTAAAAATTCAATTAGTCATGTTGTTTGCACTGATCATCTCTCTATGTCATCCAAGAGCAAAAAGGGAAGAGGAAAAAGGAGGTGCTTCAAGTGCAAGGAATTAGGTCACTTCATTGCGTCTTGTCCACACAAATACAAGGATGAAGGAATGAGGAGATGTTTTGGATGCAACGATAAGGACCATATGATCACTTCATGTCCGCTCATGAAGAATCAAAGACGTCCACCCTCCAAGATGACCCTCACTAAGAAAAAAGACAAACAGCAAGTGTCATGTCAGGTTGAGTGACGCTTCTGCTACATGTGTGGTGAGCATGGTCATCTACCTAAGGTATGTAAGAAGGGTAAGGTTCCTAAATAAGTAAATTTATCTCAATCTTATTCGCTTAGGAGACCCAAATCATACACTTGTGCTAGATCAGTAATGAGATCACCTAGAATTAGCACAACTGCTATTTGGGTACCAAAGGCCCTTTTAGATGAACGTTATGGACCCATCTCAAGATGGGTACCAAACCATGCCAACTAAACAATGCAGGTGTCTCGAGATGGACTGGAGACCCTGGGAGAGTTTAAGATGGTTAATTCAAATTCTATGCTTAAGCTGTCAATTTTATTGTTTATTTATTGACCCACGGTTGAATTATTGTGCAATACTAATCCCATGTTCATCTCGAGTTAAATAAGTTGTAGAGGTCCTTAATTGGTGAATTAAGCAAAAGACTTTGATGAGAATCTGCAACTTGCTCTCCAAAGGACGGTACTCGTGTATCTTAAGTGCATTATTTCCAATCAGTATTGCTCTTAAGTTGGATTGTCGTGCTATACATATCCTTGGAGTAGTTATGCCTTTGAGATTGCTTGTGTTGAATATCTTCCAATTAATGATCCATGATTTCCAAGATCAAAATCATGCTTGCTCAATCATGATTGTGTGCTTTATATGTTATATCTCTTGAATCATTCAGTGGGTAGTTTTTCATTAGATATATCTACCATGATTAACTCTCTTGGTTTATGTGGCTAAACCTGTATCTTTTTGTAAATCATGTTGTGTGGTTTTTAATGATTATGTATTAACCTATGTGCAAGCATGATAGTTTTGTTTAGTCCATGTTCACATGATTACTTTGTCTTGGTACTCTGTGTATACCAAAACAAGAAATCCATGCTATGTCTCTAATGCACTCTCTCGAGCTATGAGGTGCATGAGCAACAGGAGCCCTCAATTGGTGACAACAGATGCTCTCACTCCACACTACCTAAAAGAATGAATCTCATGGCATTCAGGTAAAAGGCAAAGGTATGGAGAATGGAACTATGCAATTTCTTTGAATATCTTGAAGTTCCGTTGATTGTGATCATAGCTATGTTCTTGCCATTCATTTGGTAGTATCTTGGCTTAGGTGATTTATGCTTTAAAATGTTTTTTTCCTTTGGTGTACCTAAGAAAATACTTCTTAATCATGGTGTGCTTAGACATTGTGCTTTATATGCATGATCTTATCGTTTTTCAATTGGTATATGTGTTGCAATGATCATCATGTGTGAAGCGGGCCTAGGTTGCTTTTAAAATGTTATATATCTTGAGGAATGCATTGTTTCCACTAGTCATAAGTTGTATTATGTCATCTATCCAATTGGTATCTTTTTGTGATGCAATTGATATATTATGCCTAGACCAAGGTATGTTGTTATCCCCTCTAGTTCTGAGGATGCTAGAATGTGCAAGGTGCAAGTCATTCAAATACTTGATGCACAACTTTAGGGGGAGCACACATAACTTGTGTCTTTTGAGACTAATTGTTTCTTGAGTGATCCTGTATAGTCTCAAAGTGGAAAAGGGAAGATGAGCAAGAAATGGAGCAATCAGGACTTGGGTACCTCCACATGTCGAGTAATTGGTATCTAAAGTTGTGAGTAATTGTGTATTTAAAGGTTGCTCGTGCTCTATAATAATTGGTGTTCCTAGATGCTTATCTTTAAATATCATGGAGCTATGACAGTGATGATTTTTCAATTGGTAGCCTTGGTAATGTGCTTCAATTGGTATCTTTTGGTAATCACTAGAATAGTAACTTCATCTTGTGCCACAATACTATAACTTGTTCTAAGTTTGGTGTCTTAGCAACAAGAAAAGGTCAGGATAAAGGATCATGCACAAGTGTAAAGGAGCTCGCTAGAGATAAAACTTTCAAGATGGAAATCTTAAATTGATGACAAAAGGAACTCCGCCTACTTAGATGGAAAGTACACCATAACATGGTAAAGGTACAAAAGGAGGTATTGACCTTTTTGCGTATTTGTACCTTAATTTTCCTCCAATGCTTATGTTGCATATGTTTAATGTGTAAGGGGGAGTAATGTTAGTGTGTTGCATTTTCCCTGCTTAATACCCTGCTATCCCTTAACATCATCCTATGTTCTTGCTTGAATATGGTTTTGGTGTTTGATGTCAAAGGGGGAGAATTTGTGCATTAAAGCTTACCTCGACCTGAGAGGAAAGCTTATCTTAAGGAGGAAAGATTATCTTAAGGGTGAAGATTAATTTTTTGTGTGCTAAAGGACTCAAAGGGTGTTAGTTTTGTTGATAATACTTATCATATGCTTCTTATTGTATTATATGGTGATAATGCATAATTAGTGCTTCCGGTGATATGAATCAATTGGTATCTATTGTGTTTGTCCTGTAATTGATATTCATGTGGTTTTGGTGCTTTAAATTAGTATCTTAATGGTGAATAGTGGTAGGTTGATATTTTTGTGGTATATCCATTTAATTGGTGTTTAACTCTGATTCTGTGCATTTGTGTGTTATACGCATCACAGTTTAATTATTGACATAATGTATCCCACAGGTGCTAAGGTATAGTTATGCTTCGAATTAGCCTAAGTATGTGCAATTTGGCATAAAAGGCCAAAGTTAAGATTTTAATGTAAGCACATATTTAGGGGGAGCATTCTATAAACTTAGAATTCAAAATTTGTGCTTTAAATCTTATTCTTATGTAAGCTTTAATTGCGTTGCCATCAATCACCAAAAAGGGGGAGATTGAAAGCTCTCTTGTGGGTTTTGGTGTTTAGATGACAACCCAATTAAAGGACTAACAAGTGTGCTAAGTGTTGAACAGGTGCTTAATGCAAAGCTAAAAGGGTTCAACACAAGTGAACAAGTGTGATGGTCCAAAGACTGGATTATAGATAGATAATGGACATCACAAGTAAGATGGACATTGCTTAAGTGAGTCTCGATGTGCATAACTCAGAGACAACCGATCCAGCCAAGGATAGAGGCAAGAAGAGCTTTGAGGTACCGAGTGCAAGAAGAGCCTTTAGAGAGAGGGGAAGTGCTGCTGAGAGCTAGAGCAAAATCTTGAGCACATTGTTACTCTGCCGGAGTGCTATCGAGAAGATTGTAAGCAGCCACAACATCGTTGTAACTGATATCAACATAGTGGAAGGCTCTATCTGTTGCACTGACAGATCTGAGCAAACAAGGGAAGGAGTTGAAATAGACTCCATGCCAAGGTGTGGCTAACTCCAACAAGGACTAGGCAAGCATTTCAGGCTTGGCCGAACCTCGAGATAAATCCCTGTGTCTGTGTGCTCTGCTCTGTGTTGTGTGCTGTTTCTCTGTCTTATTTGTTGTTTATACTTGCACTTCAATATTTATATGTGGTTAAAGCTGTCTTCGAAGTGCAGGGTATTTTAAGACAAGAACTTCTATTCTGCTGCAACCTATTCGGGGGGTCTTTCATCCCACTGCGATCCAGCCTTCGAGTAGAGTAAGAATTTCCAGTTTTAAAGTGATAATTATTATTCGCCTATTCACCCCCCTCTAGGCGACATCCAGATCCTATTCCCGGGCATAGGGAACTTTCACTTAGTCCGTCAAAAAGAAATTACACAGAGCTGGAGAAGGTACTATATGTTGTATTGATGGCCTCCAGAAAGCTTCGGCATTATTTTCAGTCATACCATATTATAGTACCTTCTTCTAGCCTCTCAAGGACATAATAAGGAATAGAGAAGCCACAGGAAGAGTGGGAAAGTGGGCTGTAGAGCTGAATGAATTCACTATTGATTATGTTCACAGGTCTTCAATCCAATCCCATGCGTTAGTAGACATCATTGTTGATTGGACGTCATGTGCTCAGGACGAAGAAAGCACGAAAGACAACAAAGCTTGGACAATGTTATGTGATGGGTCATGGGGAACCTTCGGTGCAGGTGCAACTGCTATCCTAATTTCACCATCTAAGATCAGAACCTGCTACGCAGCCAGGCTAGAGTTCAACTGCACAGATAACATTGCAGAGTATGAAGCCCTTCTCTTGGGGCTTCGAAAGCTCAAGGCAATGGGAATAAGAAGGGCAGTCCTCAAATCTGATTCACAGGTTATCACAGGCCATATCGATAAAAAGCAGCAAAGCAAGAGATCCGAAGCTTGAGAAATATCTGGATATAGTCCGAAGAATGGAAGCCACTTTCGAAGGCTTATTAGTAAAGAAGATCCCTAGAGGAGAAAATGAGCACACATATTTATTAGCTAAATAAGCGGAATAGGGGATCCCACTCCCTTCAGAAGTATTCTTTGAAACAATAAAAGCACCTTCAGTCGAGCTCATGGAGCGAGCGGTGCTTACAATCTCACCAGTACATAGTGAAGATTGGAGGACTGAGATTGTATCTTTCTTACAAGGCAATTATCCTTCGGACGATGAAGTTTACATAAAAAGAATGCAAGCCAGGACAAGGCCTTACATGATGATAGAAGGAGATTTTTTTTTAAACAAGGAGTTTGCTCTCCATTGTTGAAGTGTTTGTCGAGAGCCGAAGGCTAGGAGCTAATGAAAGAAATACATGCAGGGGTATGTGGAGCTCATATTGGGTCCAGGCCTTTGCTTGGAAAAGTTTTCAAACAAGGATTCTATTGGCCGAAGGCAGCTTCAGATGTAGCGGATTTAGTTCAAAAATGCAAAAACTGTCAGAAGTGTGCTAGATACCAAAAACAACCTTCGTCTTTAACTCAGTTAATCCAAACCACTTGGCCATTGCAAAGGTGGAGCTTAGATTTATTATGCCCACTTCCACCAGCACAAGGAAATTTAAAACATGTTGTGGTAGCGGTGGAGTATTTTTCAAAGTGAATTGAAGCTAAACCCCTAGCTACAATCACTTCAGCCACGATCCAGAAGTTCTTGTGGCAGAATATTATTTGTCGGTTCGGTGTGCCGAAGGCCATTACAGTTGATAACAGAACTCAGTTCGATGCTGAAACATTCAAAACTTTTTGTGACCAAATTGGTACAAAAATACATTTTGCATCTTTGAGGCATCCAGAATCAAATAGACTGGTAGAACGAGCTAACAGAATCATAATAATAGGAATAATGAAGTCAATCTTCAATCTGCCAAAAGGAAAGTGGCGAGATGAATTAATAAAAGTGGTATGGAACCACAACGCTGTTGTCTCAAGATCAACAGGATTTACCCCGTTCAAGCTTTTATTCGGTGATGAAGTAATAACACCGGAAGAAGCAAGAACAGGTTCAATAAGGACCTCAGCTTAGGCAGAAGATGAAGAGGATTGTAAAATAACAAAAGACACCATAGAAGGGACCAAACTTCAAGCAATAGATCACATCAATAAGTATCAAGCTAAAACAGTCAAATGGCGGGATCAGATGGTAAGGTTAAAAAATATCAAGCTAGGACACTTGGTGCTTCGAAGAGTGGCCAACCCGGATACAGTGGGGAAACTTCAGCTTAAGTGGGAAGGTCCTTTGTTAGTGGTATCTTCGTCAAGACCTGGATCATACAGGTTGAAAGACATGGACGACAATGACATTCCAAGATCTTGGAATGGAGATGAGCTTCGAAGATATTATGTGTAAACTTTGTAATTTTCTTACTTTTCCCTATGGCACCCTTTTCCTTTCAAAAGGGGATAAATGTTTAATTGGGGCCATAGGTTGTAATTTTTATTTTTTTTCTTCTGCAGCCATGTGCAATACAAGGGCCAGATTCCCCCACATGTAAAATGTAAAGATCTGGGATTACACCATCCAGTGTAAAAAAAGTATGAAGAAGCTCCAAAGTCGTTCCTAAGGAAATGCAGAGCTAAAATGACACCTAAGTGAAAGGTGAAGAAGCTCCAAAGTCGTTCCTAAGGGGATGCAGAGCTTAAATGCCACCTAAGTCAAAGGTGAAGAAGCTCCAAAGTCGTCCCTAAGGGGATGCAGAGCTTAGCTCCAAAGTCGTTCTCAAGGGAATGCAGAGCTGAAGTACCAACTAAGTAAAAGGTGAAGAGACTCCAAAGTTATTCCTAAGGGGATGCAGAGTCTGGGTGTGTATTCGCGTGAGTTTTTTACCTTCGGCAAACATTTGCACACTTCATTACATCATCTTTTGCATCCATACAAACATGCATTAGGCATCCGTAGATTCATCATCATCACATAAAGCATAAAGCATTAACAGGAAAGGCAAAAGTGTATGTCTCTAATGAGTAAACGCCTCGTATATACGAAGATGCTTTGTGTTAAATGAAGTTTCATTGTATATGAGGGAGCTAATGTTTGATTCTGCTCAAAAGATGCTTCGATGTGAACGAAAAGAAAGTGAAAGTTGCCTAGAGGAGGGTGAATAGGCAACTTAAAACTTTTTCAACAAAAACTAGAAACAAACTGGGTAAACCGGCTCAGCCGGTGTCAAAACCGGTTCAACCGGTTTGAACGAGCTCAACTAAAGAATAAGATATAAAACTGAATTGATCTTGAAATTCACCTAGTTAACTTTGGAAATGAGATGTTCTAGATAATCCACAGGATTCAAAGTAGTAGATCTGAGAAGGGCACTTCTCAAAATCCACACACCAAAAAGATATAAGCAAATCTTCCACGAAATGGTGAGAGAACGAAGAACATAAACAAACACAATGAACAAGAACACAAGAGACACAAGATTTATTCTGAGGTTCGGTCACACCACAAAAGGTGCCCTACTTCCTCGTTGAGGCGTCCACAAAGAGCCGGGTCTCTTTCAACCCTAATCCTCCCTTCACCGACCACAAAGGTCAAGCCCACACACTAATCTTTGCTCAAACGAGCGGGTAATACAAACTTTCTTGTGGTCTTCCATAAGATTTGGAGACTCACAAGAGACACCTAGTCGTCTAGGAGCTAGAAGCTCCAAGAGTAATGAATCCACAAAGAACTCAATGTAGTACCAAAGCTTGAATGAAGAAGAGCAAGAGAGATTTGGAGATGAAGCACAAAAACCGTAGCTCTCAAACTCACTCAAAGATTTCTCTCCAAAGATTTGAAATGGGAGAGGCAAGAGATGTGAGAGAGAGAGAGTGGGAGGTGTTTCTCAAGTTAGAAATGGAGTTTGGGTCGTGCTCTTCTGTGGGGAGAGAGGTAGGAGTGAGTATATATAGGTGGGGCTCCAAAACTAGCCGTTTTTTCACTTTTCTGCTTAAAACCCGGTTGAACCTCTTTGGGGCGGTTGAACTGCCCCTGACAGACCTGGCAGACTGACGTGCAGTCTGACCAAGTTGACCAAACTGGTTGAACCGCCCCTAACGACTCTGTCGACCTGTTCGCCAGTCTGACTGATAGACTATTGGTCAGAGGTCAGAGGGGTTAGAGACTAGTTGAATTGCCCCTCAGGACTAGTTCAAATGGTCTTGACCAGAGAGTTTAGAAGAGAAAACCCCAGTTCAACTACTCGGAGGTAAGTTCATCTGGTGTATGGTCAAAGAGGTTCACAATTGAAGTTGAAGTTCAGCTGGAGTTGAGAAAGCTCACCTGTAGTTGAAAAAGCTCAACTACAGTTGATGAAGTTCAACTCACCTGAAGTTCAGCTCAGCTGAAAAAGCTCAACTACAGCTGAAGAAGTTCAACTCAGCTGAAGTTCAGCTCAGCTCACAAAGCTCAACTGCACCTAAAGAAGCTCAACTCAGCTGAAGTTTAATTCAGCTGAAAAAGCTCAACTGCAGCTGAAGAAGTTCAACTGCTTTTCAACAGGAACACTCTCAGTTTCTCAAACCTAACCACGGTCCACCATAGAACGTTCAAGAGATTTTTTATTTTCAAAAATAGCTTTTGAATATAGAGGCTTGAGCTTTGGCAAACACCAACCTTCTATTTGGATCCCCCTTTATAGTATGATGATTCCTATACTCAAGTTAAATAAAATATAATTAAGTAAACTCCTTGAGTAATTGGTGTCTCATGTGTGATTTCTCCATGGCGTTGCTTCATAGGGATCACAAACATCTTTGTCTCACCTTTTGAAGCAAACATAAATCAAACCCTGTGACTTGTACCATATCACCATATATGAGTTCAAATCATGGCTTCAAGTCACCTTACTGATGCATCAACATGTTATAACTCTTCATAGCTGATTAGTTCATCGACTTAGTGCAAGTACTCTCTTCTTCACCTTAGCCATGGTACCTCGGTTCACAAGCCGTCGCTTGGCCTTCACCTTCGCTTAGTTCCTTGAAGCCCTTTCCTTGCTATCTTCACCCTATCAAGCCATTCTTGAGTCACATCATATTGAGAATCCATTGAGAGAATCATTTCTTCATTATTGTGAACCTTGCTTGAATGTCATCTAGATATAAATGCTAAGATCAATCAAGCTCTAGTTTGATTCTCATAGAAGCATATATGGACTAATAGTAATATGGTCAAGCCAATTCATGATTCCTCATATCTCATTCACTTTGGCTTGACCAATCCTCTTAATCACTTCAACCTCTATTATGATCATATTTATGCATAGTGATTTCTCTGGTCTTGTCCATATATTAAAACCAATATAGAGACCATATTGTATCCATTTGCATTGTCTCACTGGTTATTTAACCTTGTGTTGAACCTTTGTTCACTGATCATTATACAATATTCAAGTATGTTCATCATACTGAATTTCTTGTTCAACACTTAGCAAACTTGTTAGACCTTTAAATGTGTTGTTATCCAAGTCA
The DNA here is from genome assembly GCF_902167145.1 of Zea mays. NCBI lineage: Eukaryota > Viridiplantae > Streptophyta > Magnoliopsida > Poales > Poaceae > Zea > Zea mays. The sequence goes on along the minus strand of NC_050100.1, from coordinate 163,014,252 downwards.
CCAAAACTCACAAAAGGGATGAATGCACTTTCAATCTCCCCCTTTTTGGTGATTGATGACAACACATTTAAAGCTTACATAAGATTTGATAAATATGATTTTGAATCCTATGATATAATTTCCTCCCCCCTAAATATGTGCATTTCAGAAAATATCATTTTTGGCCTCAAATACCAAAAGCACATATTTGAGTCAAAGTATGGAGACAACATATATCATATTATTCATGGGGTGCATTGTGTCATAAAATAAACGTGATGCTCATAACATATTATGCACTCATCAATTTCCTACATCTTATGTTTTACTTATGATTCTCTCCCTTTTGTCAATTATTTCTCCCCCTTTTCAAAAGTCTTCTTACACTTACATAAGACTTAAAGGTAGGCTTTAATGCACAATTTCTCCCCCTTTGTCATAAATCTCCAAAAAGGATACAAAAAATATAAATGGTAGAAATTATGATTAAGCAAGATTTGAACACACTACCATGAAAAGGGTCCTTACAGGGCACAAAGGTAATGGAGAAGTGATATGAAGTGATGTACCTTTACATTTTACCTTTTCAAAGGGGTTCCAAACTTATGTTGGATTTAGAATTCATTTGCAAGCTCTTGTTGGCATAGTTGTGACATAGGTCCAAGATACCAAATGAAGATTGTCATACTAAATCGAAGGTGAATCTTGATACCTAAAGTCTAGATGTCATCTAGCATTTTCTTATCATAACAAGAGGCAATATGAAAATAGCATAAGTATGGATTGTACAAATAGTGATCATGTATAAAAAAATACAAAATTGAAGATAATCATGCAACATAAGAAACATGTGCACTATTTAATCAATTAAGTTCTAGACAGGAGAATTTATAAGCTATGCTACTTTAGATATTTGCAATCGAAATGGATGTGATACATATTTACCAATTTTAGATGTCGTTGGAGTAGCATATACAAGAGAAACTCATTCTCTTATGAGATGTATAAAAGGTACATTTATTGGAGCAAAGAATCTTTGATACCCATCAAAATTTGCAGTGGAAGCTATTGTCTTTGCCCGAAAAATCCTTTCTAACTTGAGACTACACACATAATAGACTTGGAAATGAAGTTAGTCTCAAAGATTCAAATTATAGACCATTCTCCCCCTAAATGTATGCATACAAGTGATGAATACTTGTTTAGCTTATGCACTTGGACTTGTGAGGCAAGGGGATTAAGTTCTATAATTTGAACCTTGGTACAAATAAAGTATGAAAATGTGAAATTGTACCAATTGAAGGAATTACTCATAATCAAAAGGTATACTAATAGACATGATATGCAATATTTTAAGCCAAGATTCTTGAGAAGTTAGCGTGTTTGACTCATACCTTACTAAGATGACTTAAGACTAACTTATGACATCACCACAAGAAGTATTAATCAAATATCTAGAGATTCTATAATCGTCACCACAAGTGCAACCTTATGGTGAGACTTAAGATATTGCATATACATGCACACACTAGCATGTAAGAGCCTAGATACAAAAAAGTAATACAATAGTTCATGGAGTGACACACCTTTGTTCTACGCCACATGGTCTCCATTATAATCATAAATTTCTATTTTAGCTTTTGATAGGCTTGACATTTCAAAGAGAAACTTATCCTCTTCAAGCGATCAAGAGAAACTCATTTTCATTTCTATGGAACCATTCATCCTCATTTGATGTTCTCCAAGGTGTGAGACTACACAACATGAACTTGAAAGAAATCATTAATCTCACAAGATATAGGCTAAACTCTCCTTCAATTTGTGCATGCAAGAGTACACAAAGTACACTTATGCACATCAACAATACGAGGTTAAAGAAGATGTTTGCACTATATCTTGGTTGAACATAACATGCTTTACATAGATGATGAAAATTAAACCAATTGAAAGTTTAAGAACTAAAAGTATATCAATTGAAATCTTGAAGTGTAAAGCATGCTAATATGGACCTCAAACCTCATAATGAAGGATATTATATGATTATGTCACTACTTCATTATTTGGTTTACATGATAGTTCAACTTCCTTCTTGATTCACTATGATTTCTTTTCTCTTTATGATTTCATCCAACCAAGTGATCTTGAACTTCATTCATCTTTGCTTGGTTCGATCATACTTGATATGAGACCCATTGAAACTCAATGATTGAAAGAACCAAGACTCTTATATTTGTAGATTTTGAATCCATCTTCAAACAACTTGGAAGGACCTTGTTGAAACACTTAGAAAAGAGAGCATTAAAAACACAAGAAAGGGTTTCACAAATGATTATCCTTATATGTGGATGGCAAATGAATCATTATTCTTGAAACCCATAAGGATAGATTAAATTTCCTTTAAATTAGTGCACACATATAGTTGATGTCAAAGTTATATGCACTATTGAACATTTTATATTGCAAGGAAATTAACCTATACTATGGTACATTCCACTAAGGATAAAATACTAAAACAATTGAAGGAGAGGAAATTTTCATACCTTGGACTCTTATCAACTTCATCTTACTTTAGTTGAATAGTATCCTTTAAGCTTGTGATTTATCCAATTTAAAACAAGCACCATCTCTTAACATAGATTTCTATGGATAAACTCAACACAAGAGATGGCATTAGCTAGTAGTACAAGCACTAGTTTTTTTATTTAGCAACCCTTTATATGAGGAAGGCAAGCGAGTTGCTAAAACAGAGAAACCTCATAATATGGACTAAATTTGCCTTGAACCCTCATGCACAATATATTTTGAATGACATGGATAATATGCATGGTTATTCAATGAAGTCTAAAGGGCTGACTAAATCCATATTATGGTGAGTGTCTAATATAGAAGAATCAAATACAAATTAACTAGAGAGAGTATGTCACATAATTTTGGATTGTTGACCATATGATAATATTCATTCATCTTCCAATTGGACCTTTATTTCATAATCAACAACTGATGTGTATCCTTAAGTGCTTCTTCTTCCTTAGTGGCTACACAAGTCACAAAAGAGATAAGATTTAAAAATAATATGCACTTGAGATTAAGTTGTTACCACCCTTGCTACTATCTCCAAATATGATTTATACATCCATTATCGAGCACCCAACTTGACCCATTGAAGGAGTTATCCTGCAAAACAAGTTTAAGCTTCATATTTTGGTACCCAATTTGAATTGGGTCCTTTGAGATTAGTAGTAAGAGCCTTGAGTACCCACACAATCCTTATTGTGGCCTTTCTCTTTGTGTAGGCACCCACATATACTTGACAACCATCGTACATGGTTTCAAGTTAATATTTAATCACACAGATAAAAGCTAGAGTTCAGAATAGGAGCATTTTCTCCTTTTGTTCTATGATTTTCTTTCGAATTGCTCTTCAAGCAACCTATATTGATCCTGTTATGAGCTTGGGTGGGTTGCTGCCAAGTGCCATTCTTCCATGGTTGTTTCTTAGGGGCTTATACTTGGTGTTACCTTTTCTTGATACATCATTGTTTGAAGGTCATCTTCTTGACGATGTACCTAGCTTGACCTTGGGTGCACCTAGCTTATCAAGGTTAGTCACACAAGCATTCATATCAGATCTTAACAAATGAGGACAAGTTATGCATGAAATTTACAACTTAGTGATCCAATTTAGTGTTAAGCATATGGATACCGATTGAAGTAGATTTCTAAGATATCAATTTATATGTTTCCAAAATTTAGAGAGTGTGGATCACTAATTGCACCTTTCACAGTTTAAAATCATATCCATGTTAGTGCATATGTATGTGATGAATATCAACAAAAATGGTTCTTATGCACTTATAGATTTAACGATAAGGGAATTTCACACTGCATCAAGAGTAGCTATTTAGAAAACGTAGATTACAATCCATAAGAATGAGATACAATTCTACCATTATGGATTGAGTTAGTATAGCTTACTAAAGAGAAACTTATTCTCTAAGACACAAGATATATAATGTGCTCCCACTAGATATGTGCATCAAGTATTTTCATGGCTTGCCAAATGCACTTTCAATTCAGTGAAGATTCTCAAGAGGAGTACATTACATATATTGGTCAAGGCATGCCAAATTTGCAAGGAATCAACTTATGCCTAAGAATACTTACCACCATATAGAACGTACCATTTGTCATATCAATTAAAAGGTCTTACTATATGAGATGGTGGCATCTAAGTATTCTTCTTTTCTTCATTTGTGGAGACTTCCTTCTTTAGCTTGTTATCTCTTTTACTTTTAAAACTAGTCAAAAAGGCACTTTGAAAAGAGGTATTAGTGGTACAAGGAAGTATTTAATGAATGATGATATTGATATATGAATGACAAATAAATCATCATTTATGAAGCATAAAGGCATAAATTAAATTCCTTTTAAGTTAATGCACATGGAGGAGTGAATTAGCAATATGCATTTTTTATAGATTTAAGCCAAAAGGAATTTAACCTTCATATTGACATTTATTTCCATAGAATATATTATTACCAATTGAAAGAATGCCACTTGAAAAGAACTACAATTGATCAACTACCAATTGAAGCAATTAGTTCTATACCTTTGCCTTGAGCATTCCTAATCTTTCTTTTAGGTGAAAATTAACCTTTAATGCTTGTGATTTTACCAATTGAAAGAGCACAATCTCTACTTATGAATTTCCATGAAATATCTTAAAAGAGATTGCATTTGAAACATAAGCAATAATTTCCTATTTAGAAACCACTAGTATATGAATGACAAGAAGGTCACTAAAATAAGTAAACCTCATGATATGAACTAAATTACCCTTACAAGCATCATGCATAACATCAATTGAAATAAGATGAAACTAGCATGATTATTTAATTAAGTTTACAGGGCAAGTTTAATTCACATCATGGTGAGTGATTAATGTAGAAGACTCAAAACTAATTTAAACAAGAATGAATACATCACAAGTATTGGTTCGATCTTCTTTGAATGTTTAATGACACACTCCATTTGGGAAACACATTCTCATGCTGTGAAACTACATAAATCACTTAGATAAAAACATTAGTCTCACAACTCTAGTCATATAGAGAATTCCCCTTTTGATAAGTGCTTTAAGAATTTGAATTTCTTACTTAGCACTCTATTCATTTAGGAACATGGGATAATCCTCTTTATGTCTAGGTCATGGCAATAATACGATAATTCATTTGAAATATGCCATGAATTAATTATCATCAATTAAAGTATGTAGATTGCCACATATAAGAATAACAAATATGCAATCTACCATATGATTGAATTTTTTTAAAGACAAGGTAAAATATTTTAAGTTCATTCTCAAGTGCTTCATTTTTCCTTTATTTGGCTACAAAAGACACAAATGAATATACTAATTAAAAGCAATGTGCACTTAAGATTTAATTGTTACCATCCTTTGGATATCCTTAGTTGTAGACCTTTTGCTTGATTCCCACAAAAGTTAATCCTTATTCCCTACAACACAATTTCTTGCTAGAGATGAATATGAAGTTAGTGATATAACAACTCAATTCATCTTTGGATCAATCTTAAAGGATAGACAATGTAAGATTGATAGCTTGAGATAATAATTAAGTTAAACTGCTCAAGCACCCCAAAGCTTCATATCATCTCTGAGTACCTGCAAAACTTATTAAGTACACTTTGGTACCCATTTTTGGATGGGTCCACCAAGGTTAGCTAATAAGTACTTAGGCACCCAAATGGCCTTTGTGCTAGTTTTAGGTGAACTAATTACCTTTCTAGCACAAGTGTCATTTTTGGGTCTCCTAAGCGAATATGAATGAATTGACATGGTAGGCTTAGGATACTAACTCATAAGACAATCCTGGCAAAGGTGTCCCTTTCTTCGGCAAGTGTAGCAAATATGATTTTTAATTTTGCAAGACTCCTTCTTACATTGCTTCTTGTTTGCTACATGGTTAGTGAGCCTCTTTCTTTCCAAAGTTAAGCCACTATCTTTTATGTAGGGGCATGACTGAATCTCATGTCCCTTCTCATGACATTGATAACACTTTCTAGTGCATCTTCTCTTATTTGGAAGAGTGGCTTGTTTGCTACCTTGTGTGGAGCATGTGGAGGCGTGGTTGAGGCACTTGTCATGATCTTTGGCTTTCTTGGAGAACTTAGCATTCTTTTGAAGGGGTTTTTTGCATGCTACGGTCGTCCCCTTCTCAAGCTTCTTCATCATGTTATCACGGTTATCATGAGAAAGTTGAGCATGACACTTTCCCTTCAAAAGAGTTAAGCTCCTTATTAGCCTTCCAACTTCTTCCTTGAGCTCTTTATTTTCTTGTGTGATAGAAATATCACTAATTCCTGAAATTTCTAGCTCAATGGAAGATTGGCTTGCTTGATAACAACAATTGTTAGCACACGGTAATATAGTTTCAATTTTAGTACATGTGCATAAGTGGGGTTGGTATGATTTCAAATTAGTTAACACAACCTCATGAGTCATTTCTAACATGATATGTGAATCCATAAATTTATTATGAGAGCACACAAGCATATCATGTTTTTCTTGCAAAGCTAGATTTTCAATATTTAGCTTTTCTATCGTGTTCTTGAGCATAGTACTTTATTTTTCTAATTGAGCAACACAAGATAAAACATTTGAAGTACTAGTTTGCTCAATTGAAATCTTTTCGTACCTTTGGACCAAATCATCATGAGAGCACTTTAGCTTCTCATGCTCTTTGGTCAACTTCTCCAAGCCTTTGATTTTTTCGATGAGGATATCTTCTTGCTTATGAAGCATTTCCTTTTGTTCTTCCGCTCTTTTCATGAGTTTGAGCAAGCTCATCCGGTTCTTCTTGCTTAATTGAGCGAAGAATTTTTGAAGATCATTCTCATCTTCACTATCACTTTTAATGTTCATCCTCATCCTCACTTTCGCTTTCACTGTCACTCCCATTAGTGACAAAGCACATATGAGAAGTGGATTTGAAAGACGAACCTTGTGAAGAGGTGGATTCGTGTTTGGTCTCCATCAATCATTTTCTTCTTCCTCAATCTTGTTATTCGCCTCATCTTCCTTCATTTTGAGGAACATCCTTTCGGTCATTCTCATGGAAAGATCTATTGCCCTAGGATCAACATCTACACCAAAAGATAATGTCGAGGCAACCTCAACTTTTTCAAGCTTAGAAGCACTTTCGTTTCTAAGCCCCCCCGACATGATCTTTTCCTCACGCGGTTAAGCGTTAGAATGAGGATTAGGCTCCGATACCAATTGAAAGTTGCCTAGAGGGGGGTTGTTGGGGACTTGTTCTCAAATGCTATGAATTAAGAACAAGGCAACACAAAGATGTTAAGTATAAATGCCCTTCGTCTGCTGAAGCATTATTTCCCCAAGGATTTAATGAGCTTCGGACGAAGGTCATGAGTAAAGTATCACGAAGATTTCACCTTCGTGATCATATTTGTAAAACAACAAACAATGAGAAATGAAATATAAAGTATAAAATATACTCACATGTTTTATTATATGAATATACAAGTATTAAAACATAATATTTGGGCACATTTATACCTTCGCCTTGGCGGAAAGCAATAATTCAAGTGTAACGTGCCAGTGATTACAGGATCGCGTGAACAGTGTTGGGTATTGTTCACCTATTTAATAATGACACAAAACATCATGGGTCTTTAAGTCAATCCATCTTTAAGTCGGTTCGGCCCTTCATCTTGAGATCTGTCATTGTGCCGAAGCTCTATAGGTAACAGCTTCGGCGCTTGCCCATGAGAAGATCTTCCGAAGGTGTTCTCTTTCTTTAGGATCTTCGGCTACGAAGCATACCCCCAACAGTAGCCCCTTCGCGGTGCTAGATCGTTTTTCGTAACGAGCTTGATCCATGAAAAAAGTCTTCTAGGCTTCGGGACGCCGAAGATCCAAAAAAACACCTTCCCTGAGCTTGTTGGCGAGAAACGATTAAAATAATCGTCGCGCGCGCGATGGCCCCATCTTACAGCAATTACGCGTGCCCCAGCGATTCACCTTCTCGGACCCTGTGGCCCACCGTTCAGCGAGTGCGGGTGACTGTTTGTTCGGTGTGGGGGACCTTGATGATTCACCTTCCCACCTGCGGCACTATATAAACAGATGGGTAGGTGTGAAGTTACCACAGCATTCATTGCTATTGCACTGTTTTGCTGCCAAAATTTTAGTCATAGCCGAAGCTTAATCATCGTGCTCAGACGAAACTTCGCTTGTAATTCTGCTTCGTCGCAAGAGTAAGAGCTTCGGGAAAGAACAAAAAAGTCAAGACCAAAAATTTCAAGAAAGTCATAATCAAATGGCCAGGGTTCGCTCTACTGCTAGAGTCGATCGAGAGGGAGATGAGACCGAAGCTACTGAGACTATTCCTATTTCGGAAGCAATGAAGCGCTCTGGGTTGGTAACACCGGAGGACATCCCTGCTGCTGAAACAGAGCGAGCTGATGTTGAAGAGACCGATTCTGAAGATGATTATAGCAGCGCGGTGCCGAGCAAACCCAATCATCTGGATTTTGGAAAATCCACAGTCTCCGAAGGTGACCTTCCTAAGTTGTTGAAATTGGGCTATTTTAATGAAGAAAAGAAAGAGCTGATTCGCTTTGGTGGAGAAGAAACTACTCCGAAGCCAGGAAAAGATGAAATAGTAGTTTTTAAGAGTTTCTTCAAAGCTGGCTTGAGATTCCCTTTAGATAAGATGATTGCCGATGTGCTAAAGAAGTTTGGGATCCACTTTCATCAGCTAACTCATAACGCAATCGTTAGGCTTAGCGTTTACAACTGGGCTCTCCGAAGCCAAGGGGTGGAACCATTTGCCAAAGGTTTCTGCCGAGTGCATGAACTGCATTACCAAACCAAGGCCAGAAAAGATGGGTTACACGACAACTTTGGCTGCTACAATTTTGCATACAGGAAGACTACAAAATTTCCGGTGATAAGCTACCGAAGCAAGTGGCCGGCAGGCTGGAAATCGGAATGGTTTTACGTCAAAGTTGACGATGATAAGGAGAAGTTGGTACAGAGCCCGTTGGAGCTGATCTTCGGAGAGACCAGACCGCAATGTAATATCACACCAGAGGGTCCAACCCAAACTGCACTGGCTGAATTCAGGATTATCGTGGAGCACATTGGCACTAGGGACTTGGTGCAGGAATTTTTGGCTTTCAAAGTATTTCCAACTATGAAAGAGTGGGCTATGCCGAAGCTTGAAGGAAAGAAGAAGGAGGGAGAACTTATCCGGCTGCCCTACCACTACAAATTCAAGAGACATTTCAAGGTACCCTGCCAAGAATGACTGGATACAATCGAAGTAATGTGCAACGAAATTCTTGGAAATTATTCTAAAAAAGAAGTTCAATTGATGACAGCGGCCTTCGGCACCCGTCCGAAATGAAGGCTGAACCGAGTTATGGATGCTATAGGCTTTGAATATCCTGACTATGAGCGACTGGACAAGGGTGCCGAAGGGCAAAAAAGAAAAAGAGTGGCTAGTGCTCTAGATAAGGACGACGAAGATCATTCAAAGAAGAAGAAACAAGAGTCTGAGGCGAAAGCAGTTGCTTCGAAGAAAAGAAAGGCCTCGACTCCAAAGCAAAAATCAATTGATGAAAAAGAAAAGACTTCTGCGACATCCTCTGCTACTGAAATAGAGGAAATCCTAAAGGTAATGACTGAAACTTTGCCTGTCAAACTAAGTCCACTGGGGCTACATCTGACGAAGCTTTTTCAGAAGGAAAAGGAGCCCGTAAAAATGAAAGCACCTAAGCCGAAGAGGCAAAGAATCGTTACCGTGACATAAGTGATTGAAGCAACACCACCAAGGGCCTCAGCTCCGAAGGTGCCGGCTATTGAAAGCACGACAGCTACTGAAGTTGTACCTTCAGAGGCTGCCGCAGAAGAGGCCAGAGCCGAAGATGCCAAATCCGAAGATATTAATTTAGAGAGCATAGCTGCTGATATAGACAAGATGCTGCTAAACATGGCCGCGGAAGAAACTGTCGCAGCCACCGAAGAGATTACGGACGAAAAACCCGAAAAGGAAGAGATGACCGAAGATACTTCGGAGGATGAAACTTTTGACTTTCAAAACTTAGTTGGCCAAGAGCTGACAAAAGCTGAGAAAGAGGAATTAAAAGAATATGATATATCCTGCGGGTATCGGTCGGGAGCGCTTCTCTTCGGTGGCATTGATGACGAAGGCTTAGGCTGTATACGAGATCAGACTGGCGCGAAGGTTATCGGTACTCTATCAAAGAGTATCGGTTTCCCGAAGCTCGAAGCGGATATCAGCCGCTACCGACAACAACACATTGTCGGCAGCTTGTTTTACTCTAATTTTAAGGTAAACATCTTATGTCTAACCCTTACTATTTGTAATAACACAAATATTTTCTAACGAAGGTTATTTGTCCACAGAGTATGCTTTTGAGCAAGGCCTTAAAAATGCAGCAGGACTTAGAGGATAAAAGGCACGAAGTTATAATTGAGAACTTAGAAAATAAGATAAAGGAACAATCAGCTGCCAACGAAAAGAAAGACTTCGAGCTTCAAACAGCCGAAGGCTTATTAGCGGATGCTGAAGCCAAAATAACAGAACTGAATTCGAAGCTTCTTTCCCAATTAGAAAATTTCGAAAAAGAGAAGCTGAAACTTGATGCAAAGCTTGAAGCCGAAGTTCAAAAAGGTTCAGAGCTGAAAGAGTCCTTGACAAATCTTCAGAATAAGTGCCTGGAGTTCAGTAATCGATGCATTCAACAGTTGAAGCAGGTGTTCCATTTTGTTGGAGCCAGTAGCGAAGAGTTCACTCCTTCGGCTGAGGACATGACTGGTGCCTTCGAGCATATTGAAGGTGAAATTAATGATCTTGACGAAGTTATAGCTGGGCATGGCGACTTCTGTGCCCTGGCAGCTTCTCGGGGCACAGCTGTTGCCTTTTTGAAGTCTGGCTGTGAACACGGCAAGATTGTTAATAGACCCAACTTCAGCCTGTCACCAGCAGACCTAGATAACATTCCCAGCCTGACCCGAAGCATTGCGAATAGATTTATAAAATTAGTATGGACAAAGGGTGGACGGAGCAAAGCTGGTGACGAAGTTCGAAGTCACCTTAAGCTGGTAATAAAATCATACCTTATGCTTACCTTTTCTTTTGAATTTTGAATTTAGCTTATAATACTTACATATAGGTTGGCCAAGTCGAAGCTGAAGCTACAGAGTAAAAAGACGAAGCTCCAAGGATGCTGTCGAAGCTCGAATAGTCTGTAAAAATAGCTCAAAAAACTCCTATGATAACTTGTATAAAGTATGATGTAATTAAATTTCACTTTGTAATATAATCTTACTTTTCTGTCAATGTATGAAATGCTTTGGTGTGGACGAAATTAATACTTTTGAGCCGAAGGCGAAAAACACCTTCCCTTCTTTGCGTACACAACGAAGCATAAAAATTGCCTCTTTTTCTCTTATTTCCGAAGCCTTCTCTTTCAAAACCGAAGCAAGTTTGTATGTTATGATGATGATGATCCTATGTATGTCTAAATGAATGTTTATGAATGCAAATGTATGATGTAATGTATCATGCAAGTGAATGTTCAAAGACACATACGAAACCACAATCACAACTCTTATTCCCTTAGGAATAACAAATCTTTGTCGTTTATTTTTCGGCTTCACCGCTTATTTTTTGGTGTATCAGCGCTGACTTTTCGCTGTAAGCCTCCCTTGGGAGCTTCTTCGCCTTCTATTTCGGCGGTATTCGCGTTGACTTTTCGCGCTTCGCCTTTTATTTCGGCGGAATCAGCGTTGACTTTTCGCTGTAAGCTCTGCATTCCCTTAGGAACGACTTTTGAGCAGAAAACTTACGCTGCGCTCCCTTAGGAACGGCTTTTTGTAGCTTCGTCATGCTCTGCATCCCCTTAGGGACGTCTTTCGAGCTTCTTCCTGTTTTTCCTTTTTCTCATTGCACTCGATGGCGCATGCCCAGTTTTTACATTTACATCTTCGGGGGATACTGCTCTTGTAGAGCTGATATAAGAAAAAAGAGAAATTACATGCTATGGCCCCGTTAAAAACCTTTCTCCCCCTTTGGAAAGGAAAAGGGTGCCATAGGAAAGAATAAAAAAGATTACATCAGGTTACACATAGTACCGCCGAAGCTCATCCGCATTCCAAGATCTAGGAATGTCGCTGTCGTCCATATCCTTCAACCTGTAGGAACCGGGTCTTGACGAAGATACTACCAGGAAAGGCCCTTCCCATTTCAACTGTAGCTTGCCTACTGTGTCTGGGTTGGCAACTCTCCAAAGTACCAAGTGTCCTGGCTTAATATTTTTTAACCGAACCTTTCTGTCACGCCATTTTATTGTTTCGGCTTGATATTTATTGATATTCTCCACAGACTGGAGCCTGATCCCTTCTATAGCATCTTTTGCCACAGAATAATCAGCTTCGTCCTCTATCGAAGCCACTGTTCTTATTGAACCCGCTTTAGCTTCTTCTGGGGTTATTGCTTCGTCACCAAACAACAATTTGAATGGTGTAAAACCTGTTGACCTTGATATTGTTGTGTTGTGGCTCCAGACCACTTTGATTAATTCGTCCGGCCACTTCCCCCTGGGCTGGTTGAAGATTAACTTCATTATTCCTGTCATTATAATGCCATTAGCTCTTTCGACAAGTCCATTTGACTCCGGATGCCGAACTGATGCAAAATGGATCTTCGTGCCAATTTGTTCACAAAACTCTCTGAAAGCTTCGGCATCAAACTGCGTTCCATTGTCCACGGTAATGGCCTTCGGCACTCCGAAGCGACACACAATATTTTGCCAGAAAAACTTTTGAATAGTGACCGAAGTTATTATGGCTAAAGGCTTCGCCTCAATCCATTTAGAAAAATATTCTACTGCCACTAGAACATATCTTAAATTCCCTTGTGCTGGTGGAAGTGGGCCTAGCAAATCAAGGCCCCATCTTTGCATTGGCCAAGTGGGCTGTATTAATTGAGTTAAAGACGAAGGTTGTTTTTGATCTCTTACACATTTTTGACAACCTTCGCATTTTTGGACTAATTCTGCTGCATCCGAAGCTGCCTTCGGCCAATAGAATCCTTGACGAAAAACTTTGCCCAACAAAGGCCTAGATCCGATGTGAGATCCACACAGGCCTGCATGTATTTCTTTCATCAACTCTATACCTTTAGCTCTGGATAAACATTTGAGTAATGGAGAACATACTCCATGCTTGTATAACTCTCCTTCTATTATTACATATGGACGGGCTCTTGCCGCTATTCTCTTATGATAAGCTTCGTCATCTGAAAGGAAATTGCCCTGAAGAAAAGACATGATCTCAGTTCTCCAATCTTCGCTATAAACAGGAGATATATTGAGCACTGCTCTTTCAATAAGGTCAACCGAAGGTGCTTTTATTGTTTCAAAGAATACTTCCGAAGGTAATGGCAGCCCCTGTGCCGCTGACTTGGCTAGTAGATCAGCGTGCTCATTTTCTCCTCGTGGAATATTCTTGACAGAAAACCCTTCGAAGGACGCTTCAAGTCTTCGAACTGTATCTAAGTATTTCTCCAGCTTTGGATCTCTTGCTTTGCAACTTTTGTCAATATGGCCAGAAATTACTTGGGAATCAGTTTTGAGAACCGCCCTTCTTATACCCATTGCCTTCAACTTTCGAAGACCCAAAAGCAAAGCTTCGTATTCAGCAATATTATTTGTACAACTAAAGTCAAGTTTCACTGTGTAGCATGTTCTGACTTTGGAAGGTGCAATTAAAACGGCAGCTGCACCTGCCCCGAAGGTTCCCCAGGAACCATCGCAGAATACTGTCCAAGCTTCGGCATCTTTAGTTGCTTCTTCTTCCTGAGCCCCTGGCGTCCAGTCAACGATGAAATCTGCTAGCGCTTGGGACTGAATCGAAGATCTATGCACATAATCAATGCAGAACTCATTGAGTTCCGCAGCCCACTTTCCAATCCTTCCAGTAGCTTCTCTGTTTCTCATAATATCCTTCAAAGGCTGTGAAGAAGGAACGATTATATGGTATGCTTGAAAATAATGCCGAAGCTTCCTGGAGGCCATTAAAACAGCATACAACACCTTATCCAATTCTGTATATTTTTTCTTTGATAAACTGAGAACTTCGGAAACAAAGTATACCGGATCCTGCTTTTTCAATTGCCCTTCAGGCTTCTCCTGAACAAGCGCCGCACTTACTGCAGAGTGCGAAGCTACGACATATAGCAGCAGAGGAGCCCCTGGCGCTGGTGGAGTTAGAGTTGTTAAATCTATCAAATACTGTTTCAGTCCTTCGAAGGTTTTTTGCTGAGTTGATCCCCATTGAAAAACTTCGGCTGACTTCAGCACTTCAAAGAATGGTAAATTTCTCTCTGCCGATCTAGATATAAATCGATTCAAAGATGCCAGTCTTCCTGTCAGCCGTTGAGCCCATTTCTTTGTGCTTGGCGGCTCCATCCGAAGGATAGCTTCGATTTTATTTGGATTAGCTTCGATCCCTTTTGTTGAAACCAAACAACCAAGGAATTTCCCCTTCTTTACCCCGAAAACACATTTTTCCGGATTCAGCTTCAGACCAGCTTGCCTAAAATTCGCGAATGTCTCCTGCAGATCAGCAACGTGATTTTTTTGCTTCGTGCTTTTTACTATGATATCATCAACATATGTTAGCACGTTTCTGCCTATCTGAGAATGAAGGACCTTTGCTGTCATTCTGCTGAAGCTTCCTCCAGCATTCTTGAGCCCCTCAGGCATCCGAAGGTAACAATATGTACCACTGGGGGTGATGAAACTGGTTTTTGGCTCGTCTTCCTTCTTCATCCAGATTTGATGGTAGCCTGAATAACAATCTAGTAAACTCATGAGCTCTGATGAAGCTGCTGCGTCTTCCAGAGAATCTATCCTTGGTAATGGAAATTCATCCTTCGGACAAGCCTTGTTGAGATTAGTGAAATCAATGCACATCCTCTATTTACCATTGGCTTTCTTCACCATAACAGTGTTAGCTAGCCATTCTGGGTATTTTACTTCTCTGATGACTCCAGTGCTGAGGAGTCTTTTCACTTCATTCCGAGCACCTTCGGCTTTGTCATCAGACATCTTCCGAAGCCTCTGCTTTCTAGGTCTGAAGCATAAATGCTATGAATTAAGAAGTTGCCTAGAGGGGGGTTGTTGGGGACTTGTTCTCAAATGCTATGAATTAAGAACAAGGCAACACAAAGATGTTAAGTATAAATGCCCTTCGTCCGCTGAAGCATTATTTCTCCAAGGATTTAATGAGCTTCGGACGAAGGTCATGAGTAAAGTATCACGAAGATTTCACCTTCGTGATCATATTTGTAAAACAACAAACAATGAGAAATGAAATATAAAGTATAAAATATACTCACATGTTTTATTATATGAATATACAAGTATTAAAACATAATATTTGGGCACATTTATACCTTCGCCTTGGCGGAAAGCAATAATTCAAGCGTAACGTGCCAGTGGTTACAGGATCGCGTGAACAGTGTTGGGTATTGTTCACCTATTTATAGGCACAGGGTGCAACCTGCGTAAGATTACATTTATGTCCTTTACAATTGACTACAATAATGACACAAAACATCATGGGTCTTTAAGTCAATCCATTTTTAAGTCGGTTCGGCCCTTCATCTTGAGATCTGTCATTGTGCCGAAGCTCTATAGGTAACAGCTTCGGCACTTGCCCATGAGAAGATCTTCCGAAGGTGTTCTCTTTCTTTAGGATCTTCAGCTACGAAGCATACCCCCAACAGGGGTCAATAGGCAAGTTAAAACTTTTTCAACAAAAACGAGAAACGATCTGGGTAAAACCGGTCCAGTCGATGTTAAAACCGGTTCAGCCGGTTTGCACGAGCTCAACTAAAGAATGAGATATAAACTGAACTGATCCTGAAATTCACCCAGTTAACTTTGGAAATGAGATGTTCTAGTTGATCTATAGGGTTCAAAGTAGTAGATCTGAGAAGGGCACTTCTCAAGATCCACACACCAAAAAGATATAAACAAATCTTCCACGAAATGGTGAGAGAATGAAGAACACAAACAAACACAATGAGCAAAAACACAAGGGACACAAGATTTATCCCAAGGTTCGGTCACACCACCAAGGTGCCCTACTTCCTCGTTGAGGCGCCCACAAAGAGTCGGGTCTCTTTCAACCTTAATCCTCCCTTTGCCTACCACAAAGGTCAAGCCCACACACTAATCTTTGCTCAAACGAGCGAGTAATACAAACTTGCTTGCGCACAGCTTTTTGGCTGACATAGTAGACTGGCAGAGCGAAAAAAGTGGAACAGTTCAAAAACCGGCTGAGCTGGTTTTGAGAAATCGGCTGAGCTGGTTTTCAAAAACTGGGTGAGGTGGTTTTCAAACTGACTGAGCTGGTTTTTAGAAAATTGAACAGAAACTTGGGGAAGTCTGAGTGGGGAATTAATTTAGTTTTTCCAAGAGCATTCATGATCAAAATAAAGGTTTTCTTAGAGGATTTTGAAGAGATTTAGACTGAGCTTTAGTACCAACACCAACATTATTTTTGGATCCCCCTTGATAGTACGACGATTCCTATACTCAAGTTAAATAAAATATAATTAAGTAAACTCCTTGAGTCATTGGTGTCTCATGTGTGATTTCTCCATGGCGTTGCTTCATCAGGATCACAAACATCTTTGTCTCACCTTTTGAAGCAAACACAAATCAAACCCTGTGACTTGTACCATTTCACCATATATGAGTTCAAATCATGGCTTCAAGTCACCTTACTGATGCATCAACATATTATAACTCTTCATAGCTGATTGGTTCATCGACTTAGTGCAAGTACTCTCTTCTTCACCTTAGCCATGGTACCTCGGTCCATAAGCCGTCGCTTGGCCTTCACCTTCGCTTAGTTCCTCGAAGCCCTTTCCTTGCTATCTTCACCCTATCAAGCCATTCTTGAGTCACATCATATTGAGCATCCATTGAGAGAATCATTTCTTTAATATTGTGAACCTTGCTTGAATGTCATCTAGATATAAATGCTAAGATCAATCAAGCTCTAGTTTGATTCTCATAGAAGTATATATGGACTAATAGTAATATGGTCAAGCCAATTCATGATTCCTCATGTCTCATTCACTTTGGCTTGACCAATCCTCTTAATCACTTCAACCTATATTCTGATCATATTTGTGCATAGTGATTTCTCTGGTCTTGTCCATATATTCAAACCAATATAGAGATCATATTATATCCATTTGCATTATCTCACTGGTTATTTAACCTTGTGTTGAACCTTTGTTCACTAATCATTATACACTATTCAAGTATATTCATCATACCGAATTTCCTGTTCAACACTTAGCAAACTTGTTAGACCTTTAAATGTGTTGTTATCAAAATCACCAAAACTCACAAAAGGGATGAATGCACTTTCAATTATCAGTTTCAGCTTCAACCACGACATGTTCAGCTTCGGCATTAGAAGTACCTTCAGCAATAATTTCTTCCTGCACAACCAGCCTAGAGCGCCTCATCATTTCTAAGATTGAGCTATCTCAGTCGTTTCAGTCTCATCTCCCTCGTGGGTTACCCTTGCAGTTGATCTTACTCTAGCCAATTTGCTGTTCAGACTCTCACAGACGAAGTTGTGATTGAGCTGTGAAATGCTTGTTCGAAGTATAATGCAGAAAGCTTCGGCTTCGTTGACAATTTTCAACAGCACAACAGTGCAATAGCAATGAATGCTGTGGTAACTTCTCACCAACTCTTCTGTTTATATAGCCCTGCAGGAGAAGAAGGTGAACCGCCAAGATGCATGTACTGGCTGATCGGTGGACCGGCAAGCGCTGTGAATATTTTATTCGTTTTTTAATAACAATCTTAGGGAAGGTGTTTTTCGGACCTTCGGCATTCCGAAGCCTTCGTATTGTTCACGGATCGAGCTCGTTATGAAAAAACGATCTAGCACCGCGAAGGGGCTACTGTTAGGGGTCTTCTTCTCTGCCGAAGGTCCTCAAGACGAAGATAACATCGATAAAGTGATTATGAAGACTTTCTTTTTCTCTACTGAAGGTCCTCAAGATGAAGATCTCGTTTGGAAGCAACGATGGCAAGTGTCGAAGCTTCCTCCAGCTTTGGCTTAGACCAAACAGAGGAGAAAAAGACTAGCTAGTCCCTAGTGATTTGTGTTACGATTATGAACAAATGTTAAAGGTTATAAATGTACTTTTACCCAAGTTGCGTCCCATGCCTATAAATAGGTGAACGGTATCCCCGTACTATTCACGCTGGACTGTAATCACTCTCGCGTCAACATCTTCGAACAAGCCGAAGGTATCGATGTAATATAAATCCTGTTAATGTTCATGTGTACATTATGAAATACAAATGTGAATAAACTAATGAATTACATTCATTATTTTTATGTATCTTCATTCACGTATTAAATGATGAAGGCATGTCCTTCAAGACCTTCATCTAAAGATCGTTATATCCGAGAGGAGATAATGTTTCGGAGGACGAAGGTCCTTAATTCTTAACAACTATATTGCCTTGTTCTT
The DNA here is from genome assembly GCF_902167145.1 of Zea mays. Classification (NCBI taxonomy): domain Eukaryota; kingdom Viridiplantae; phylum Streptophyta; class Magnoliopsida; order Poales; family Poaceae; genus Zea; species Zea mays. The sequence goes on along the minus strand of NC_050100.1, from coordinate 162,995,623 downwards.
GATTCACAGCATTCAAGAACAAATGATCAACAAAACTCAAATAAAATCTTTGCTTGGAAAAGCCTAATACCAAACCAACATATCTAATCTTCTTCTCCTGAAGCTATATTTGTATATGCGTCTCTGATTATGTATTGTGCATCATTTATATATTAGTATAGTTGTATTTACTTTTCCTTATGAATTTACAAGGTTGCCTAAGAAGCACTTATTTTGGTGCTTAAAATAGGAATAAAAGAAAGAGAGGCCATAGCCTCAATTGAAAGAACTTTCTCAAAGTTGAAGTTATTGAAAAAATATTTGAGATCAACTACATCGCAAAAAAATATTAAATAGCTTAGCTACATGTTCTTTCGAGAAGGATATATTGAAAACAGTGATCTGAACATTGTTCTCACAGATTTTTCTTCAAGGAATACTTGACAATGTTATTTATTTTGAGACATTAGAATTATATATAGTCTGAAAATATTTAATACGCTAAATTTCATTCTCACTTGAGGTAATCATATAGATTTAATATTCTTTTACTATTCTTATTTTCTTCTAGTTTACTATAATTATCGATGATACAAAAGAAAAATATACATGCCCAACTATTAGGATTGGCCTAGGGCCCTCCAAAACCTAGATCCAGTCCTGAGCGAGGATAGCATGTGGCCCAACTATTAACTTGAGTGTCACAATCTTCTTTATGTCGAAGATTATCTCCTCGCAAGGAATCTCCACAAGTTAGAGTCTCTTGCATCCATACACAGATCAATGGAGTTTATAACTTAGTAACAACACAAGAGAGAGGATAGTACACACACAATAGCAAACGCAGCAACACAACGCAAGAGAGAAGATCGCAAGAGCGCAAAGACACAAAGTCACGAGAACAACTCAGAATCGGTGCTCGAATCTCGCTAGAATCACTAGAATGTATTGTTGTAGAATATGTGAGTGTTGAATTGCTTTTGGAGTGCTTGGGTGCGGAAGAAGTGCGCCATGGGGTCCTTTTTATAGCCCAAGATAGCCACATAGTCGTTGCTCCTTCCATCTAAAAGTTGCTCAGTTTTTGTAGTTCTTGGGGGCACCGGACCAGTCTGGTGCACCATCTCTGGGATCTGACAGCCTCCTTCCTTCTAGGGAGCGCGCCGACCTGAGTCCATGCACCGTCGGACCGCCATGTGTCGCCTCCCCGTGAAGTAGCCGTTGGCGCTCGGAGATAACCATTACTGGACGGTCCGGTGCGCCACTAGACCGTGCACAATACTGATCTGGTGAATTATTAAAAATAATTGTTGAGACCTCGTTGATTAGTTGTATGAGCGGTCCGGTGCATCAGGCCACCAAAAACCTGAGTTCTAAGCCTTTGTAGACACGGTATGGTGCACCACCGGACCGGTTCGGTGAGGCTCAGAACAGCCCCAAGTCACGCTCTTTTGAGCATAACTTTTTCAATCTTCTTTGGCTATTCTTGGGAATTTCCTTACTACTTAGACAACCATAGTTAGCACAAAATCCAATTGTCTAAGGCCTTGTTTGGCATGGATCAAGCTCCATTGGTATGTTCTCTAACTCCATACTTTGGCTAGAGCTAGCTTCAGTTGAAGTTGGAGTTGTGTGGATGTGGTGTTTGTCTAGTAGGGTGTCCTTAGCTCTAAAAAAGTGAATTTGTAGGTTGCATTGACATTGTTGCCCTTGGTTGATTGATTGTCCTTTTATTTGATTGTGATACATTATTTTGTCCAAAATAATTTCTCTATGCATATTTTTGTCATGTATATGCATATAAAATGATAATCGAGAGAAGTTTGAAATATAAAATATTACATGTCCATAGACTAGAGCCAAATAACTAGTAGTATAAAATGTTTATTGTTTTTTCTAGTTCCACACTAAGGCAATAGATGTAACCAAATTATCACGAAATGTATCCATGGTCATAAAGCTTGATTTCGGAGTTGATTCATCAGAGGCATGTTGAGCTACCGCATACTTTTTTGTACTTTACCCGGATAGTAGGGACAATTTGGATCATGATAGGGAAGTGTAGGGCCGACGGTGGCTAGTGTACAAGACGGGCAGCGGCTGGGGTTTTGCGGAAGGGAACGGTTAGGAGGGGTTGCGGCTGGAGGCACCGCGCAGCATGCGACAGGCTGCAGGATCCGTGCGGCGTCCATGCTCTGGTGGCTGCGTGATGTCGTGATGTGGATGGGAACATGATAGAGAGAGGCAGAATTGAATAGGAGATGGGAAAATAAATAGAGATCGAATCATTTTTTATGTAACGAATAGTATTGGTGGGTAATTTCCATCTAACTCCATGTATTGATTCATTTTGAAGAGTGTGAAAGAGGTACTCCACCAAAATAAACAAGAGCTCCAGAAACTCCATTGAGTTGAGCTCCTCCAAAAAAAAGATGGAGTTAATGTGTTTGGCTGGCTCCATTCACCTCCACCCTAATGTTTAGAGTTGGAGCCATGCCAAACAGGGCCTAAATATGGGAAACTCACCTTTTCTAGATCTTTTCACTAGGATTTGCAGTTTAGCTTCGACTAAGTCCTAGAAACACTTTTCTCACAGAATAGAGTTAGAGATCAAACTAAAGTTATAAACACAGTATTAGGCATGTGCAACTTATTTAAACATTCAAACCTCATGTTTTACTGTTTTACCCAAAGTTGCACTTTCTTGCTCCATTTTAGCTCTTTATGACTTAGTACCTTCAAATTGCATTCAAGTAGACTTGTGCTCATACTCATAGCAAATTAGTTAGTCCATGATGGTGTGTTGGGCACTTAATCACCAAAATATATATATAAATGCTATTAGCCCATTTCCCTTCCACCCTTCGATCCAATAACGTGCTCTGTCGTGACCTGTTCGTCTCGCTCACATTTGCCCCTATCCTCGATAAAACCATGCCGGCGTTGAAGCACCAATCTAGCGACTGCATCCTCACCCCCTCCTACCACCAGCATCGTGGCACCCATAGACATGACGCCATCGCCCAAGTCTTTGGTGGCACAGAAGATGGTGACACCCGGTCGTCGCTTGTGACTGGCTAGGTCAGCTGCTTCGTCACCTCCCTAGCCTCCCTGGAGTTGCAATTGCCAATGCTGCCTCGCATGCCCTTAGCCAATCTTGTAGGTGCAATCAACCTCTTGAGGGTTTTTGTGATCAAATAACAAAACAAATTAAAAGTTCTTACATGTTTGTTTAAAGAATGTGCTCGGTTTGCTATACTATGAAGAGTGTTTTGAATCACGTCAAACGTCAAAAGAAGCAAATGTCTATGGGAAATCACACAATACCATGAGGTGATTTGATCCAACACTCAATCTCTAAACAATCGTGGTGTTAATTTTTGAGTTATTGGGTTATATGAACCATTGTACTATCAAGAGGTATCCATAATATGTAATGGTGTTTGTCAAAAAGCTCAAAATCCCTGCTACAAAACTTCCATGTTGTCCTTGATCAACTATAGGTGAATTATGTAGTTCAACCTATCCTGAGCAAACCTGAACTGAGCTCCTTTAGGGATGGCAGTGGATAAGGTACCAAATGGGCACACAACGCCATACCCATACAAACTAAAGAAAAAGGCCCATACCCACTACCGATCATGGGTACAAAATTATGCCATACCCATACCCACCACGGGTAGTGGGTACCCATCAGGTACCCATACCCACCAACATTATAGTATACATGATCGTTTGTACAAAATACAAAATGTTGAAACCCCATACTTTATCAATATTGAAAGATGCTAAAATAACATATTATATTTATGCCCAGCATGGCAAATTATCTGAACCCAACATAATTTTATCACACGGTCACAACATTCAACATTAAATGGCAACACCATACAATCACATGCATAAGAGAGAACAAACCCCTTAATCCAAACCCACATGTCATATGTTGGTGGGTTTCCTATCAGGTAGCATACCCATGCCCACCATACCTGATGGGTATAACAAATGACCCAATAAAATACCCATGGGTATCAAAAATCACCATACACATACCATAATAAGGTTTTACCCATCGGGTATCGGGTTTCGAGTACCCATTGCCATCTCTAAGCTCCTCTCCGATGGAAGGTGGTTGAAATGGCCCAGGGGGTAGTTCAATCGGCCCTACCCTGAGATGCTCTCTAGTGAAGGGCAGTTGAATCGGCCTCAAAGGCGGTTCAACCAGTCCAGCACCAGTTGAGATGGGCGGTTCGATCGCCTAGTTCACTTGGTTCCATTTGGTTCGAATCTAGAGCATGGCAATTGAACCGACCCTCCAGGGCGGTTCCACTGGCCCCGGGGCAGTCAAATCATCGACCTCAACCGTGTTTCTCTCTACTGAGAAGCAGTTCAACCACATAACTCGTAGACTTCACCCAAATGACTAGATCTGGACGCCCCCATATATAGTCTTCATTATTTTTCTTCAACCTCTCTCCACACATTCAATTCACACTAAACCTGAGACAAAAGTTGAAAAAGAGCATTTACTCCTCCCCTTCCGACTCACTCTTCAAATCTCTTTCTCCCCAAATCATTGCAGGAAAACTTGGTGTGAGGTTGAGATCTTCGATCTTTGAGCTCCATTCTCCATCTTACTTGCTTTGAGCTTTAGGCAAACATCAAGATCTTCAGCTGATTTGTTACTCTTAGAACTTCGAGCTCCTAGACGGCTAGACATCGCGTGAGAGTCTCCAAATTTGTGGAAGATCTCAAGAAGTTTGTGTCACCTACTCCTTGAGCATCTAGTAATTAACTGACCTCATCTTGATCTGTGTGGTCGATGAGGCTCTTGGTGGGATCCTCAATGAGGAAGTAGGCCACCTAAGTGGTGTGACTGAACCTTTGAGTAAATCTCATGTTCTTGGCTGCTGTGGTTTTTCATATTTCATCTTATTCTCACCATAGCATGCAAGGATTGGTGCATAACCATTTGTGTGTAGGTTTTGAGGAGCACTCTCTCCCAGATCTACTACACACATACCTTTGGAACATTAAGGACTTCACAAATCAAAGGCTTACATGTCAATCTTTAAGATAATTCTGCTTTCTTGTTAACTAACTAGTTGAACTGATTCAGAGCGATAGAATTGCCCAAGGTAGCAGTTGAACTGGCCTGCACCGGTTGAACTGGTTCATCTCAGTTGGTTTCGAGTTTTTGTTGAAATTTTCATGTGTAACCTATTCACCTCCGTATAGGCTACTTTTATATATATATATATATATATAAGTGAGATGGACTCAGGGCAAGTCTTGTTGATGGAGCTGCTAAGGTGGATGAACACCCGAGGGCCGCTCATGGCGTAGAGGGCACCCATGGTAGCCGATTTGTTGCTCTGTATCCTGTTCTTATAAAAGGCTCCTTGCATGGATGATGTCTCTTCAAGGAGCCAATCTTAATAGTGATCAACATTTTTGTTACAATAATTGGTACCATATTGTCATGGAGTTCAAAGGTCATTTTGTTACAATAATTGGTTGATGCTCTTTTTAGGTACCTACATTTTTTAAAGGTACTTAATTAATAGTGATCAACATGTGTTGTAGACTTGTAGTAGCAGTAGCGGTAGTATACACGCGTCAAACTTCCTATGATGCCAGTAACTTCCATGATCCATAAGGAAAATCTGTTCAATAGATTGTTGATGAAGCTCTCCAACGTGTACCTAACAAGTAACAACCATGGACAATTCAAGTCTTCAAAATATCTTACAAACTATAGTTTGTGGAAGCATTTTTCTTTGCACTCAAGCAGTTGAATTCAACTTACCCCTTTTTTATATTGCTGCATGAGACAAAAAGTTGGCGAGATAGTGTTTTTCACCCCATATATTACCATCAAAATTGTAGTTGATTGATTGAGAAGAGGGACGTCATCGTAGGCACCCGTCGTGACCACCGACCATTATACATGCGAGACATGAAGCCACGAGGACTCAAGCAGGACCCATCGCCACCATCCTCATAAACTACTTAGAACTTTTAAATACTCATTGTAAAGGTTTAGAACATAGTTGAACAACTATTCTATTTAAAAATTATCTATGTGACGTATGTAAACCGTAGCAATATAATAAACAAACATTATATATCTATATGCATGTGTGCGCGTGCGAGCACACATGCATGACACTGATGACGGGTCTGTTCGATTGTGTGGGGAATCTGATTTGCGCATCTCAATCAAGACGATGTCCATTGTAGACAGGGCTACGAGCTGTTAGATTATCAATTGAGATACATGGGTTTTCGGTTCGATAAATTTAAGATTAGTTAGGTTCAATTCGAAATTGTAGTTGTTTGATTGAGAAGAGCAGAGACGCCGTCGTGCCACTGCCGACCATCACACCTGCGAGGTATGAAGTCGTGGGGACACTAGCAGGACCCCACCGCCGCCATCATGCCTGCGAGGCATGAAGTTGCGAGGACACGAGTAGGACCTACGGCCACCGTCTTCATAGACTTCTCGTAACTTTTGAATACGCATAGTAAATGTTTGGAACATAGTTAAACAACTATTATATTAAAAAAATTATGTATATGATGTATGAAAACTGTAGCAATATAATAAACGAACATTATATATCTATGTGTGCACTTGCGTGCGCGTGCGAGCACACATGCATGGCACGGATGACGGATCTGGTCGATTGTGTGGGGAATCTGTTTTGCGCTGCTTCCTACTAGTATTCATGGTCAACGTTTTGCCTTTGCTTGTATGAGTGTCGATGCATGATACTTGCCCAGAACGCGCGCTGCTGCTTGGTACGGTTCACCATGCATGGCATCTTTTATCTTGAAGCATTCATTATTCATGTCTTTTTTGTTTCGGTGCAATCATATGCTCATTGCTCAATCCACTAGCATTGTAGCGATCAAAGGTACGGTGCAATGGTCCACCAACACATGCATGCATTTCAGCACCGTACCACAACAAATTCTACGATGACATTTACTCTATGCGTTAGAAGAAGCAGAAATTTGCTGAAAGGAACCAGCTGAACGCATGCAACGATAATTTGGTTGGATCAAGGGTACAAAGCAACTGGTGTTTATTTAATTCCCTTTGCAATGAAAGGTTAGAATCAAGGCGGCTTCACTTCACGCTTCACTGGTGTATATGGTCCAAATTAAACAAACTGGATGATGTGAGGAACCTGGCGAATTTAGGCCTGAGCCAGCCTCGCCTCCGCTCCCGGCGGGATGGGGATGGTGGCGCTGCTGGGCTCGGCCTCTGCCTCTGCCTCTGCCTGCCTCGCCTCCGCCCCCGGGGCAGGCCGCTCATCGATGCTTCTGCTGCGAGAGCGAAGCCTCTCCAGGAAGAATTCAGTGAGGACAGGCTCAAAGCCGGGCATTTTGGAGTAGCCCGGGCAGTAGTTGATGTCGAGGACGAGGTACTTATTGGCGTCGCCGCCTGCAGCGTCGTCCCTCGTCCGGATGAGGTCGAAGTTGATGAGGTGCAGGCCCACTGCCCGCCGGATCTCGCGGGCGACCCTGTCGACGAAGTCCTGGGGCGGCGGTACCACCTTCTCGGAGCCCTCGTCGCCGCCGCTGGGGGCGAGGAGGGAGATGTTGGCGAAGGGGGCCGCGGCGGCGGCGGCGGGGTCCCGGAGGCGCTCCGGCGGCACGTCCGGCAGGCTGCTCCGCACCACGCACGTGGCGCGGTCGCCCACCACGTACACCTTGAAGAGCACGCCGCCGTGGTTGGCGAACTCCTGCAGCACGAGCGGCGGGCGGCCGCGCAGGCCGCGCAGGCCCTCGCGGCGGTACACCAGGCAGAGGTCGTGCGACGCCGCGCTGCCGTCCACCTCCACGGGCTTGGCGACGAGCGGGAACCGGAGGCCGCCGAGGCCGAGCACGTCGTCGGCGGCGGCGTCGGCGGCCTGCTGCAGGGCCCCGGCGTCGTGGACCATGACCTGCCTGGGCACGGCCACGCAGTCGAGCCCCGAGACGACGTCCAGCATGGTGAAGCGGTCCAGGATGCGGTCGATGGCGGCGGGCGGGTCGATGATTGGGACGTCCGGGTGGAGCGCCGAGAAGGCCTCCAGCCGCGCGCGCCACGCCTGGCCGTACAGCTTGTGCACGACGAGGTCCAGCTGGGGGCCCTGCTCCGCGAGCGGCCTGGAGGCGTCGAGCGCCACGAGCCGGATGCCGTGCTGCGCTGCCAGGTCGATGAACGACGGCTGGACGAAGGTATCGTGCTTGTTGGGCAGCATCGCGTAGCCGATGGTGTATGCGGCGCGAGGCCGCGGCGAGCTGCCGCCTGAGGACTGGCACTGCTCCGCCGCCATTGACTTGGTGGACTATCGCTCTAGCCGGAGGCAATTCGTAGTCGTAGCCGCCCGTGTGTGTATCTTAAGTAGCACAGCACAGCAGTACCAAAAGAAAGGTACAGTACAGCTCTAGGCGGACTGGCACTGCTCTTGCTCGAATCAGATGCGAAGTTGTTAATTAGACGGTACAGCTTGATCGTCTATATCCATCCATATACATATAACAACCCTTGTATATCTTATCTTTTGTATTAGCTATACTGAGGGCTTTTTGGTGTAGGTGTAGGCAATCACCACGTTAATAATCCATCGCTTAACATAGTACCGAAGCCTTCTTCACCAACGAGAGATCCCACAATCACTACCTTCTGTATGCCTAGTAGCTCGCCACCGACACCTGGTTATCATGGCCGGTTCATCATCATCCATTGGAAGCTTCAACATCCTCAGCCATCAAGTCCACGAAAAGCTTACTCAAGAAAACTTTCCTCTATGGAAAGCTCAAGTGCTGCTGGCAGTGCGTGGGGTTCAACTTGTTGAGCTCTTCGAAGGCATTGAGAAGAAACCGAACACAAAAGCCAAGAGAAAGTGCTCAATCTAAGACTCTCTCCAGCAGTCAGCAGCTTACCCATATTCAAACTTCACTATACGAACAATGCAGAACAGTGCAAAATAGTGCTTTTGGGTAAACTATGAATAGACTGTTGCAGACGGTTTACAGTGCAGAACAATGCAAAACCATGCTTTTTAGTAAACTATGGATAGACTTCTGCACACGGTCTAAGAGTACCAGGCATGGCTCACTCAAGATGCTCAATTGTTGAGCCATCTCAATTCCACCATCATCTCTAAGGAGGGGTTGGCGCAAGTCAATTAATTCATGCACCACGTCGCACGAAGGTATGGAAAGAGATCAACCATAGTTTTAGGTCCCAACTTATGCTTTTTGTTTATTAGCGCATTTACGTTGGTCAAACAACCCCATGTGCACAACCAGACAAATGCCCATTCAAATATCTTGGCATCCTGATGCATTTCCGAAAACTGTCGAATGCGGATTGGAATATAATTGAACAGCGGTTTGAGAAGAACCTTTGTAATTGAAAGAGCAAGCACTTGTGGTCCCCTGGTACTGATTAATTCGGTAGTAACTAGCATAGTTATGTTCATACTATCCTTCTTTGAGATACCTAGAAGTATTCTTCAGAAGTTGAATTACTTTCGGTCCCGTTTCTTTTGGCAGTCAGATGAGCATAAGGAAAAAATATCATCTTACTAGATGGAGCGTTATTTGTCAGCCTAGGGATCTCGAGGGCCTGGGAGTGAAGGACCTATATGTGCAAAACCAATGCTTGCTAAGCAAGTGGCTATTTAAACTAACGAATGAAGATGGCATGTGGCAAAGAATGATGTGGAGGAAATATTTGAAAGACAAAACTATAGGTCAGGTCCAAAAGAAACCAAGGGATTCCTAGTTCTGATCTGGTCTTATGAAGGTGAAAGAAAAAAAATTGAGTATGGGGACGTTTCGGGTGAATAATGGAGTTAATGTGCAGTTCTAGTAAGATAAATGGTTAGGCATTTTTACACTGCAACATAGATATCCTTCGTTGTATAATATAGTTCAAAGGAAAAATGTGTCTGTAGCATCCATGTTAAGCTCTGTCCCACTTAATGTATCCTTTAGAAGACGAGTGGTGAATGCAAACCTACAGGCTTGGTATTGTGTCGTTGCGCTGGTTATGCAAATCCAATTGAATGAACTGATGACGTATTTGAGTGGTCTCTCCATCAGAGCAAAACCTTTTCAGCTCGTTCGATGTATGGTCTGCTAATAAGCAGAGATATTGTTAGGTGAAAAAAATACAGTCTAGAAGTTCAAAATCCTGTTGAAAATAAAGATTTTCCTTTCCTCTGGTACCTCTAGTAGGGTGTAGTCCTAACTAAAGACAATTTAGCCCATAGGAATTGGGAAGGGAGTAAGGGATGTGTCTTCTGTACTAAGAGCAACTCCAATAGTTATGTAAATTTTAGCTCTCTAAATCACAGATTTTAAAAGTTGCTAAATGACTTTTGGAGTAAAAAAAATGTGAGTTCTCCAATAGTTCTCTAAATATAGGTTGTAATTTTGTTTTGTATTTATCCACATAAAAAATAAGTGACAAACTATATAATGCAGTCAACATTTTTGTTTAGGGAGTTGTTAAATGGTTGTCAAATGTAGAGAGAAAATGAGGTTAGATGATAAGTTGTTAAATTTAGAAAGTTTATTTAGAGAACTGTTGGAGAATAGTTTTCATGTTAACTACCTAAATTATTGATTTAGGAAGTCTTTTAGAGAACCACTGGAGTTGCTCTAAGTATGAGTCTATTAATCATTTGTTTTTCGAATGTCATTATGCGCGGTTTTCTATAGTGGGCAGTCCAATTTACGTTTGGTTTGGAAATTCCACATAGTTTTACTCACATGACCGTACACATAATCTGTAGATTTAGGAAGTTGGTAAAACAACGGGTTTCAATAACCTGCTTTACATAACTGTTGGAAAAGAATTTAGTAATTAAGGCAACAAAAATGTGGAAGGACGATGATATGGGCTGGGTTTGGTAATTGAGCTACCTGTCCACGTTGATTTGGTGCCGATCGGCAAAAGCTGTTGCTCAACAAATGTGTTAATTAACTTGCAGCGCTGGCCGGGACACAGACTAATAAACAGAATCAACGACAAACAATAGCAGCTACAGAAGAAGGACAAACAAATCTACAAAGCTATCGTGACATTATTTCTGCCCGTAGCGGGCGCAATACGCGTGGCGGCGTGGGACATAAGGTAAAATACGAGCCGTATATCAGCACGCATGATCCGTGCCAACTTTGTAAGCGTTTCTGTAACGCTATGCTTCCAATCACGCGCGTTAAAGTTCCGTCCATAGAAGAAATTTAATTTAAACCTGATGATGAGAATACTTGCTAAATAAATTATCTTTGTTTCCTTGCTTTCCACCATCCTCTACTTTCTGGCCATCCAGCCGCCTGCCTTTGCGCTTTAAATAATTAAATTAAATATATCTTATCCCTGCAGTTCCTTGCTCCTTAAGTATCGTGCTATTTATGTCTCATAATAAAATTCGTTTTGGTATTTTAATAGATTCATGTAATACTTAATGTATATGTTTTGTGTATATATGTCTAGATTTATTATCATTTAGTTGAATATAGACATAAAAACCAAGGAACGATACAGAATAGTAGGAATTTGTTCAGTCCACTTCTGCATCTTGGAGGTACGAGGTGAAGACTGAAGAACCTGAGTTTCTTGCTTGGCCCATAGTTAATTCAGTATTCTGAACTGCGGGCGTGATTTTGTGCATTATATACACGCATTGACTGTGTGTCAACACTAAACTTGGTATTTTGACTAATGTTTGTTGTTTGTGTTTGCAGGTAGCCGCTGCTTTCAAATAGAGTTCGATATTTGCAGGTAGCTATAAACTCTTGCGATTGGTTTGATGATGAAATGACTATGTTATTGGGATCTGTACTTATCACATAGATATGACATGTATTATGTGTTTTATTAGTTTGATGATGAAATAGCTATGCTAGTGACATAATGTGTGCCATCTTGGGCCAACAGAAAATGCATAAAGTATTTGATATTGGCTAGATTGAATATATGATTTGAGGTGAACTGAATATATGAAATATGGACTCATTTCGGACAAAAAAAAGAAATATGGGCTGAAAGAAACTAAAAACAAAACAGGACACGTTGAAAACAATCAGCCCAAATAATATTTGTGGCCCATTACAGATCTACCTGTTATATGTGCTTTGGGCTTTGGCGAGCCAAAGTTTAGTACTATGACGTTACTGGATCTACCAAGTTAGCACCATATTAGTATAATGGCATCCCATCATAAATCTATGTGATGGAAATTGGAAAAAATGCAGACATTTAAAAATAGAGCATTGATGCTGTCGGAGAGCAAATCTCCGGCCGAGTGGCGGAGTGCATCCGCCCTAAATCCTAAGATGAGGAGGGGACTAAGCGTTTTGCTTGTTAGTTGGAAAAGTGGGAAGAACACAAGTACACACAAGGATTTAGAGTGGTTCGGGCCGCCGGAGCGTAACACCCTACTCCACTGTGTGATATATTGCTTGAGAGCTTGTATGAACTTGTGAGTGTCTGAGTGAGCCTAAGATTGGATGTCCTCGCCTCTGCCCCTGTGTAACGTCGCATGCCTCCCCTTTTATAGTTGAAGGGGGGCATGCATAAAGGTGCTGGGCCCCGACATGTGAACCCAGGGACATAAAGAATATAGCGCTTGGAGCCACCAATGTTTGCTGCTGGGGTAATCTTCTTGTGCCCTGACGCCCGAGATCTCCGTATCCTCGGCGTGCGCCGCTTGGCACGGGCGCACTGTTTGCCAACAGACTGGTCAGGCGCGCCGTCTGCTGGGTGACCTTGACGCCGCCTGCCGGCGGATTGGACAGGGCGCATTAAATGCTAAGAGGGCGCGTCGCCTATCAGCGTGGTGACAGGCGGCGCGTCCTCTCCGCAATAAATGTAAGGACTGCACAGCCGCATGGGCCTTTCGTCAGGTTCGTCCCGTTGGCTTATGTTACGGGCCACAAGCCACGCGGCCGCGGCGGGTTTCTGCCTGAGCGGGGAGCGTAGAGCAAGGCCTGGATACGTGTCGGCACCAGACCCTTGCTTGTGCCGGGGTCCTCTCCGTCCCGGGACCCTGCCAAGCCCTTAGGCCTGTCCATGTGGTGGGGTCGTGTGCCGCTCTCCGTGTGACCTGGAGGTGTCGTATGGGTGCAGCGCCTTCATACTATGGAAGAGGGTACCCCTGATTCAGGGTACCGACAGTGGCCCCCGGACCCGCCTCAGAGGAGGATGTGAGTCTGTAGGTGGGGCCAGAGTCCGATTGGTGGTTGGCTTGCTGCACCTGCGCGCCTGTTGATGTAATTACTGTCGGCCCGCCTATGGTCATGCCGTCTGCCATGCCTATTCCCACGGCTGACTGGCCCGTGACCTTCGTACTTGATGTCACTGTTGGGCCATGCGCGGGGTGCCTCGAGTCGCTGCACTGGTTCTGAAAAACTTATCTTTTCAGACTTCCGCGACGGCCCTGAGAAGTCGTGGCATTGGCGCAAGCGGCGGTGCGATTTTTCCGCACCCGGTAACCGGCGCGCCGGCTGCATGACATGTGGGACTGGGCCCCCGTGTTGGACCACCGGTTGCAGCGAAGCTGAGGGGCGCACAACCGCGGGGCGGTTGTACGCTTTTTGCGTGGTGGTTCACCTTTTTGACCGCTGGCTACGGCGAAGATGAAGGGGAGCTTAACCGTGGGGCGGTTGCATGCCCCTTGTGCGGCGGTTTGCCTTCCTGACCGCTGGTTGCCCCGAAAATGGAGGGGTGCATAACCGCGGGGTAGTTGCATGCTCCTTCATGTCAGTCTGTATGACATGTGGGGCCTGGCCCCCATGTCATAAGGTGGGAACCTTGGTGCATGTCGGGGGAGACTTCGCTCATGACGCTTCTGGGCGCGAGTGGGGAGATCTGCCTTTAAAAAGGGGTCGATCTCCCGGGTAGTAGCCATGCCTCGCTCCACTTGCATCCACTGCGCCCTTCCACCTTCCGGGCCTCCAGATGGGGTGCGCAGGTGTTCTCTGGAGGGATCCGGGTCAGGGCCGTCTCCTCTGGCGCTCTCATCGCTGAAGAGCTGGCGCTCGTGGTGGCACCACTGATCTTGTCTCCTTCTTCTTGTTGTTAGAGGAGTGCAACCCCATGGGAGTTGGCATCCTTCCGCCATCGCTCGACTTCAAGGATTTTCATCACGCAGCCTGGCTGCAATCTCCCACCGATGGTCATCTAGAGAGATGACCACCAGCCTTGTGGTGGGGAGAAGCAAGTCGGGCTGCGACCTCCCTCCTGCCCTCAGCTTCAAGGATGTTCATCATCCGTGCTGGGGAGGAGGGCGCGTCGAGTCGGGGCTCCGCCTCTCGCGCGGGCTGGCGGCCCGCTTCTTCCTCTAGCATTCGGGGGGGAAGGGCGTTCGCCAGCCTTGCGAAGGAGGCGAACTTCGGCTACACGGGGTCGGCCGTCTGAGGTGCCGTCAGCTGCCGCGTGTCTGGCTCCTCGGCCTGGGTGGCTTTGGTGCCGCCTCCGGCGCTGCCTCCTGCCGCTTGGATGGGGCGTGGCTGTCCGTCCACCGCACGGGCGACGGTCGCACCTGCGCAGGTTGACCACACCCACGGCTTTTCTCGCGTCGCCGGACGCACCGGGGAGTCGTACAAGACGTCGTACGCTGTGGGGGCGGCGGCGACGTTCTTGGATGGTCTTGTCCTCACTCCCGCAGTGAGGACGAGAGCAAGGACCTCTTCGCGCGTGCGATGGGGCGGCCGCCGTTCGCCGGTACGGCACTGGTGCGCAGGTGGCCGCTATCGTTGGTGCTGAGGTGGTCGCCGCCGCTGGTGAGGCTCCCCACTGCAGAGGTGGTTGCCCCCGCTGGCGAGACCGTTAGTGCCACCTGCCGTCGGACCTCCGGCTCTTTGGCTTTAATGGTCTCGTTGTCGCCCCCCGTAGGAAGACAGGGGCGAGGACCCTTTCGCAGCGACGTACATGCTGAGATGATCGTCGCTGCTTGGCGAGTCGTCGATGCAGAGGTGGCCGCCACCGTTGGTGCTGATGTGGTCGCCTCCGCTGGCGAGCCGCTCGGAGCCAGCTATCCCGCGGCCCTTACTGGTGTGGAGGTAGTGAAAGGGAAATGTGCCCTTGGGCCATTTCTAAGTATTTTGGTGATTTAGTGTCCAACACAAGTGCTTAAGTGTTAAACTATGCCAAATGATGGACAAAGTGCAAATCAATACAAAGGTATGATTCTAGACTTAGTACATTAGTTTTTGTGTACTAACATATTTGTCTAAGTGCTAGAATCAGAGAAAATACAATTGGATAAGTCTTGGCTCGAGCAGCCAAGACTCTGCTCGGTCTGGGTGCACCGGACTGTCCGGTGGTGCACCGGACAGTGTCCGGTGCGCCGGGCTGGCTCTGGTGAAATGGCTGCTCTCGGGACTTCGACGGCGGTGTACGACTATAAATCACTGGACTGTCCGGTGGTGCACCGAACTGTCCGGTGAGTCATTCACAGGCGAAGTCGTCGCTCTCGGGAAGCGATCAACGGCGTACGGCTATAAATCACCGGACTGTCCGGTGGTGCACCGGACTGTCCGGTGAGCCAACGGTCGGCCGCGTAATCCGCACGTGACGCGTGGTCGGGCCAACGGTCTGAAGGGGGCACCGGACATTGTCCGGTGCGCCAACGGCTCCAAATCGCCAACGGTCGGCTGCGCCAAAATAGGAAAGAAATCCGCACCGGACAGTGTCCGGTGGTGCACCGGACTGTCCGGTGCGCCAGGCGACTGAAGGCAAGATTTGCCTTCCTGGAATGCTCTCAACGGCTCCTAGCTGCCTTGGGGCTATAAAAGGGACCCCTAGGCGCATGGAGGAGTACACCAAGCATTCTCTAAGCATTCCTAAGCACCAAGACTCCAATTCCGCACTTTTGATTCTTTGTGATAGCAACTAGAGCTCCATTTGAGTAGAGAACTCTTTGAGTTGTGTTGAGAGCTCGTGTTGTGACTTGTGTGCGTGTTGTTGATCTGATTTTGTGTCTTGTGTGCGTTGCTCATCCCATCCTTACTTCCGTGCTTCTTTGTGAACATCAAATTGTAAGGGCGAGAGGCTCCAAGTTGTGGAGATTCCTCGCAAGCGGGATATAGTAAACAAAGCAAAACACTGTGGTATTCAAGTGGGTCTTTGGACCGCTTGAGAGGGGTTGAGTGCAACCCTCGTCCGTTGGGACGCCACAACGTGGAGTAGGCAAGTGTTGGACTTGGCCGAACCACGGGATAAACCACTGTGCCTATCTGTGTTGATCTTCTTGTGGTTATTGTGTTTTGCAAGAACTCCTCTCTAGCCACTTGGCTTTATTGTGCTAACACCTAATCAGGTTTTGTGGCATTAAGTTTCAAGTTTTACAGGATCACCTATTCACCCCCCCTCTAGGTGCTCTCAATTGGTATCAGAGCCGTTCTCTTCACGAAGGGACTAATCGCCCGAAGAGATGGATCCTAAGGGCAAGGGGATGGTGGTCAATGATAAGGAGAAGGAGTCCTTCGTCAATGAGCCGAAAGATGACAAGCCTACTGACTCGGGCTCGGGCCACAAAAGAAAAGACGGGAAGAAGAAGAAAACAAGGCGCATCAAGGAGATAGTCTACTACGACAGCGACGAATCTTCCTCTTCCCAAAAGGACGACAACGACTATGAGAAAAAGAAGACGGTTAATTCAAACTTCTCTTTTGATTATTCTCGTATTCTGCATAGTTCAAATGCACATTTGCTTTCCATTCCTCTTGGCAAACCCCCACACTTTGATGGGGAGGACTACGGATTTTGGAGTCACAAAATGTGTAGTCACTTGTTCTCTCTCCATCCAAGTATATGGGAGATAGTAGAAAATGGAATGCAATTTGATAGCACGGATAGTCCTTTGTTTATCAATGAACAGATTCATAAAAATGCACAAGCTACTACTATGTTGTTAGCCTCATTGTGCAGGGATGAGTACCATAAGGTGAGCGGCTTGGATAACGCCAAGCAGATATGGGACACCCTCAGGATCTCTCATGAGGGAAATGACGTCACCATGCTCACCAAGATGGAGTTGGTGGAAGGCGAACTTGGGAGATTCGCCATGATCAGGGGGGAGGAGCCAACCCAAACATACAACAGGCTCAAGACCCTCGTCAACAAAATAAGGAGCTATGGAAGCACGCGATGGACGGACCACGACGTCGTCCGCCTAATGCTAAGGTCTTTCACTGTCCTTGATCCACATCTTGTAAACAATATTCGTGAGAATCCTAGGTACACCAAGATGTCCCCCGAAGAAATACTTGGAAAGTTCGTAAGCGGGCGGATGATGATCAAGAAGGCAAGATACGTCGATGAGGCGTTGAATGGTCCAATTCATGAGCCTCAAGCCATTGCTCTCAAGGCAACGAGTAGCAAGGAGGCGCTACCTAGCAAGGTGGCGCAAGTTGAGGCGGCAGGGCTAAATGAGGAAGAGATGGCCCTCATCATCAAGCGCTTCAAGACGGCGCTAAAGGGCCGCAAGGAGCATCCCAAAAAGAACAAGACTAAGGGAAAGTGCTCCTGCTTCAAGTGCGGTAAGATTGGTCATTTTATCGCTAATTGTCCCGATAATGATAGTGACCAGGAACAAGATAAGAAGAGGGAAAAGAAGAAGGCTTACAAGAAGGCGAAGGGTGAGGCACACCTTGGCAAGGAGTGGGACTCGGATTGCTCGTCGTCCGACTCCGACAACGAAGGACTCGCCGCATCAGCCTTCAACAAATCATCTCTCTTCCCCAACGAGCGTCACACATGCCTCATGGCGAAGGAGAAGAAGGTATGTACTCGAAAGTCTACTTATACTTCTTCTAGTGATGATGAATCTAGCGATGATGAAATAGATTACTCTAGTTTGTTCAAGGGCTTAGATAGAACTAAAATTGATAAGATTAATGAATTGATTGATGCTTTGAATGATAAGAATAGATTGTTAGAAAAGCAAGAGGATCTTTTGTATGAAGAACATGATAAATTTGTAGAGGCACAAAAATCTCTTGTTTTAGAGGTTAAAAGGAATGAAATGCTTTCTTGTGAACTATCTACTTGCCATGAGACAATTTCTAGTTTAAAAAGTGTTAATGATGATTTAAATGCTAAACTAGAAGTAGCAAATAGATCTAACTCTTGTGTAGAACATGTTGTGATTTGCAATAGGTGTAAAGATTTTAATGTTGATGCTTGTAGTGAACACTAGTTTCTATTGCAAAGTTAAATGATGAAGTGGCTAGTCTTAATGCCCAACTTAAGACTAGCAAGAGTGAATTTGACAAACTAAAATTTGCAAGGGATGCCTACACTATTGGTAGACACCCCTCAATTAAGGATGGGCTAGGCTTTAAGAAGGAAGCCAAGAACTTAACAAGTCATAAGGCTCCCATCTCCACCAAGGAGAAAGGGAAGGCCCCTATGGCTAATAGTGCTCAAAAGAATCATGCATTTATTTATGATAGGAAATTTTCTAGAAATGTTCATCATGATAGGAGTTGTAATGCTTATGATTCAAATGCAATGTTTGCTTCAAGTTCTTCCTATGTGCATGGTAGAGATATGCCTAGGAGAAATGTCATTCATCATATGCCTAGGAGAAATGTTGCTCATGTTCCTAGGAAAATTAATGAACCTTCTACAATTTATCATGCTTGCAATGCTTCTTTTGAAATTTGTAGAAAGGATAAGAAGGTGATTGCTAGGAAATTAGGGACAAAATGCAAGGGAGACAAAACTTGCATTTGGGTCCCTAAGACCATTGTTACTAACCTTGTAGGACCCAACAAGGGTTGGGTACCTAAGACCCAAGCCTAATTTGCCTTGCAGGTTTATGCATCCGGGGGATCAAGCTGGATTATCGACAGCGGATGCACAAGCCACATGACGGGGGAGAAGAAGATGTTCACCTCCTACGTCAAGAACAAAGATTCCCAAGACTCAATCATATTCGGTGACGGGAATCAAGGCAAGGTCAAAGGACTAGGGAAGATTGCTATTTCATCCGAGCACTCTATTTCTAATGTGTTCTTAGTTGAGTCGCTTGGATATAACTTGTTGTCTGTGAGTCAGCTTTGTAATATGGGATATAATTGCTTATTCACAAATGTAG
This sequence comes from Zea mays, assembly GCF_902167145.1. NCBI lineage: Eukaryota > Viridiplantae > Streptophyta > Magnoliopsida > Poales > Poaceae > Zea > Zea mays. Next base: position 162,976,529 of record NC_050100.1, on the reverse strand, counting down.
ATGTGTCTGTCTTTAGAAGAAGTGATGGTTCATTAGCTTTTAAGGGTGTACTAGACGACAAACTTTATTTAGTTGATTTTGCAAAAGAGGAGGCCGGTCTAGATGCATGCTTAATTGCTAAGACTAGCATGGGCTGGCTATGGCATAGCCGTTTAGCACATGTTGGGATGAAGAGCCTTCACAAACTTCTAAAGGGAGAACATGTGTTAGGTCTAACAAATGTGCAATTCGAAAAAGATAGACCTTGTGCAGCTTGTCAACCAGGTAAACAAGTGGGAAGTGCTCATCACATCAAGAACGTGATGACTACGTCAAGACCACTGGAGCTATTGCATATGGACCTCTTCGGACCCGTTGCCTACCTAAGCATAGGAGGAAGTAAGTATGGTCTTGTTATAGTTGATGATTTTTCCCGCTTCACTTGGGTATTCTTTTTGCAGGATAAATCTGAAACCCAAGGGACCCTCAAGCGCTTCCTAAGGAGAGCTCAAAATGAGTTTGAGCTCAAAGTGAAGAAGATAAGGAGCGACAACGGGTCCGAGTTCAAGAACCTTCAAGTGGAGGAGTACCTTGAGGAGGAAGGAATCAAGCACGAGTTCTCCACTCCCTACACACCACAACAAAATGGTGTGGTAGAGAGGAAGAACAGGACGCTTATAGACATGGCGAGGACAATGCTTGGAGAGTTCAAGACGCCCGAGCGGTTTTGGTCGGAAGCCGTGAACACGGCTTGCCACGCCATCAACCGGGTCTACCTTCATCGCCTCCTCAAGAAGACGTCATACGAGCTATTAACCGGTAACAAACCCAATGTTTCGTATTTCCGAGTTTTTGGGAGTAAATGCTACATTCTAGTGAAGAAGGGTAGGAATTCCAAATTTGCTCCCAAAGCGGTAGAAGGGTTTTTGTTAGGTTATGACTCAAATACAAAGGCGTATAGAGTCTTCAACAAATCATCGGGTTTGGTTGAAGTCTCTAGCGACGTTGTATTTGATGAGACTAATGGCTCTCCAAGAGAGCAAGTTGTTGATCTTGATGATGTAGATAGGGATGGCAATTTTACCCGCGGGTTCGGATATCCGTCGGATATCCGACCCGTCGGGTACGGGTTCAGGCATGAAATTTGACCCGTGGGTCTTACCCGTACCCGACCCGATTTTATTACGGGTCAGGTACGGATTTGATTTCTTACCCGTGGGTACCCGACGGATATCCGAAAATAGTGATTTTAGATTTTCAACCTACCAGTACGCTAGCTAGCCGTCCACCCTCGACAGCTCATCCTACTGCCATTCCTCCCTGTCTGCTGATGCTTCTGATCTGGTTCTAGTACTAGTGCCAGCACATTTGATAAAGTGCCAGTACGTAGTACCAGTGCTATCTAGTACAAGTACTTGAGCTAAGAGAGTGTTAATACACCAGACGACTATGCTAGCTACTCTCCAATTTTGACGAGTTGGAAGTTTATTAACAAAAAAACATTAGCAACACATGTCCAGGGCTACATCTACACGACTGCACTGTGCAACAACATTACGTGCCTCCGGTGATCATGGCAATGTGCGACGCTCAGAACTGCACTAGACTTCATTTAGGGAGAATGCACCAAGCTGCTATACCCGACGGATACCCGATATCCTGCCCGATACCCGATGGGTACGGGCACGGGTACAAAATTTTACCCGCGGGTATAGTCATGGGCGGATATGGATAATCTCCGCGGGTATGGTCACGGGCGGGTATTTACTCTACCCGATCCGAACCCGACCCATTGCCATCCCTAGATGTAGATGAAGAAGACGTTCCAACGGCCGCAATACGCACCATGGCGATTGGCGATGTGCGACCACAGGAACACGAGGAGCAAGATCAACCTTCTTCCTCAACAATGGTGCATCCCCCAACTCAAGACGATGAACAGGTTCATCAAGAGGAGGCATGTGATCAAGGGGGAGCACAGGATGTCCAAGTTGAAGAGGAAGAAGCACCACAGGCCCCTCTAACTCAAGTTCGAGCGATGATTCAAAGGAACCATCCCGTCGACCAGATTTTGGGAGACATTAGCAAGGGAGTAACCACTCGCTCTAGATTAGCTAATTTCTGTGAGCATTACTCTTTTGTCTCTTCTATTGAGCCTTTCAGGGTAGAAGAGGCCTTGCTAGATCCGGACTGGGTGTTGGCCATGCAGGAAGAGCTCAATAACTTCAAAAGAAATGAAGTTTGGACGCTGGTGCCTCGTCCCAAGCAAAATGTTGTGGGAACCAAGTGGGTGTTCCGCAACAAACAAGACGAGCACGGAGTGGTGACAAGGAACAAGGCTCGACTCGTGGCAAAAGGTTATGCCAAAGTCGCAGGTTTGGACTTTGAGGATACTTTTGCTCCTGTGGCTAGGCTAGAGTCCATTCGTATTTTGCTAGCATATGTCGCTCACCATTCCTTCAGGTTGTTCCAAATGGATGTGAAGAGCGCTTTCCTCAACGGGCCAATCAAGGAGGAGGTGTACGTGGAGCAACCTCCTGGCTTTGAGTATGAACGGTACCCCGACCACGTATGTAAGCTCTCTAAGGCGCTCTATGGACTTAAGCAAGCCCCAAGAGCATGGTATGAATGCCTTAGAGACTTTTTAATTGCTAATGCTTTCAAGGTTGGGAAAGCCGATCCAACTTTATTCACTAAGACTTGTGATGGTGACTTATTTGTGTGCCAAATTTATGTCGATGACATAATATTTGGTTCTACTAACCAAAAGTCTTGTGAAGAGTTTAGCAGGGTGATGACTCAAAAGTTTGAAATGTCGATGATGGGCAAGTCGAACTACTTCCTTGGGTTCCAAGTGAAGCAACTCAAGGATGGCACCTACATCTCTCAAACAAAGTATACGCAAGACTTGCTCAAGCGGTTTGGGATGAAGGATGCCAAGCCCGCAAAGACTCCAATGGGAACCGACGGACATGTCGACCTCAACAAAGGAGGTAAGTCCGTTGATCAGAAGGCATACCGGTCTATGATAGGATCTTTACTTTATTTATGTGCTAGTAGACCGGATATTATGCTTAGTGTATGCATGTGTGCTAGATTTCAATCCGATCCAAGGGAGTGTCACTCAGTGGCCGTGAAGCGAATTCTTAGATATTTAGTTGCTACGCCATGCTTCGGGATCTGGTATCCAAAGGGGTCTACCTTTGACTTGATTGGATATTCAGACTCCGACTATGCTGGATGTAAGGTCGATAGGAAGAGTACATCGGGGACGTGCTAATTCTTAGGAAGGTCCCTAGTGTCATGGAGTTCTAAGAAACAAACCTCTGTTGCCCTATCCACCGCTGAGGCCGAGTACGTTGCCGCAGGACAGTATTGTGCGCAACTACTTTGGATGAGGCAAACCCTCCGGGACTTTGGCTACAATCTGAGCAAAGTCCCACTCCTATGTGATAATGAGAGTGCTATCCGCATGGCGGATAATCCTGTTGAACACAGCCGCACAAAGCACATAGACACCCGACATCACTTTTTGAGAGACCACCAGTAAAAGGGAGATATCGAAGTGTTTTATGTTAACACCGAGAACCAGCTAGCCGATATCTTTACCAAGCCTTTAGATGAGAAGACCTTTTGCAGGCTGCGTAGTGAGCTAAATGTCTTAGATTCGCGGAACTTGGATTGATTTATAACATACATGTGTTCATGCCTTTGATCATGTTCCTTATGCATTTTGTTGTTTATTTATGGTGCTCAAGTTGTACAAACACTCCCCGGACCTCAATAGTCCATGTGTGGGTGATGCACATATTTAGGGGGAGATGTGCTACAACTTGACCCTTTGAGACTAACCGTGTGCTTGAGTTTGCTTGATTTAGTCTCAAAGGTGGATTGAAAGGGAAAGGTGGACTTGGACCATGCAAGACTTCCACTGCACTCCGATGAGAGGGTAACTTACTCCAAGTTCATCTCAATATCCTTATTGCCTTTGTACTCTTATTTGAAGATTTTGGTGAGGCAATGGGGTTTAAGGGCCAAGATTGATCCAGTTTTGGTGCTTGATGCCAAAGGGGGAGAAAATAAGGCCAAAGCAAGAAATGAATCAGCTACCACTTGAGAATTTTGAAAATAGTAGAGTTAGAGCCTTTGTTTTGTCAAAATACTCGTGTTATCTCTTATTGTCAAAAGTTGGTCTCTTGTGGGGAGAATGTTTGTTTATGGGAAAAAGGGGTTGAAAATAGTAGAGTTAGAGCCTTTGTTTTGTCAAAATACTCTTGTTATCTCTTATTGTCAAAAGTTGGTCTCTTGTGGGGAGAATGTTTGTTTATGGGAAAAGGGGGAGTTTTTGAATCTTTGATCAATTTCTCTTGGCATACCTCTCTTTATGTCTCTACAAGTGAATTTGACTTAGAGATAGGAATTTGAGTTTGATTTGCAAAAACAAATCAAGTGGTGGCAAAGAATGATCCAAATATGCCAAATTTGAATCGAAATCATTTCTTGTTCAAAATTGCACTTCTTTTAGTGGCTTTATGTTGTGTTGGCATAAATCACCAAAAAGGGGGAGATTGAAAGGGAAATGTGCCCTTGGGCCATTTCTAAGTATTTTGGTGATTTAGTGTCCAACACAAGTGCTTAAGTGTTAAACTATGCCAAATGATGGACAAAGTGCAAATCAATACAAAGGTATGATTCTAGACTTAGTACATTAGTTTTTGTGTACTAACATATTTGTCTAAGTGCTAGAATCAGAGAAAATACAATTGGATAAGTCTTGGCTCGAGCAGCCAAGACTCTGCTCGGTCTGGGTGCACCGGACTGTCCGGTGGTGCACCGGACAGTGTCCGGTGCACCGGGCTGGCTCTGGTGAAATGGCTGCTCTCGGGACTTCGATGACAGTGTACGGCTATAAATCACCGGACTGTCCGGTGGTGCACCGGACTGTCCGGTGAGCCATTCACAGGCGAAGTCGTCGCTCTCGGGAAGCGATCAACGGCGTACGGCTATAAATCACCGGACTGTCCGGTGGTGCACCAGACTGTCCGGTGAGCAAACGGTCGGCCGCGTAATCCGCGTGACGCGTGGCCGGGCCAACGGTCTGAAGGGGGCACCGGACTGTCCGGTGCGCCAACGGCTCCAAATCGCCAACGGTCGGCTGCGCCAAAATAGAAAAGAAATCCGCACTAGACAGTGTCCGGTGGTGCACCGGACTGTCCGGTGCGCCAGGCGACTGAAGGCAAGATTTGCCTTCCTGGAATGCTCTCAACGACTCCTAGCTGCCTTAGGGCTATAAAAGGGACCCCTAGGTGCATGGAGGAGTACACCAAGCATTCTCTAAGCATTCCTAAGCACCAAGACTCCAATTCCGCACTTTTGATTCTTTGTGATAGCAACTAGAGCTCCATTTGAGTAGAGAACTCTTTGAGTTGTGTTGAGAGCTCGTGTTGTGACTTGTGTGCGTGTTGTTGCTCTGATTTTGTGTCTTGTGTGCGTTGCTCATCCCATCCTTACTTCTGTGCTTCTTTGTGAACATCAAATTGTAAGGGCGAGAGGCTCCAAGTTGTGGAGATTCCTCACAAGCGGGATATAGTAAACAAAGCAAAACACCGTGGTATTCAAGTGGGTCTTTGGACCGCTTGAGAGGGGTTGAGTGCAACCCTCGTACGTTGGGACGCCACAACGTGGAGCAGGCAAGTGTTGTACTTGGCCGAACCACGGGATAAACCACTGTGCCTATCTGTGTTGATCTTCTTGTGGTTATTGTGTTTTGCAAGAACTCCTCTCTAGCCACTTGGCTTTATTGTGCTAACACCTAATCAAGTTTTGTGGCATTAAGTTTCAAGTTTTACAGGATCACCTATTCACCCCCCCCTCTAGGTGCTCTCAGGTAGTTCATTCCTGCAGAGTAGAAATGGAACTAGGGCTCTACTTGAAAACAGATGTAATACTTTTGCTTTTTGTAAGGTACTCAAGAGTACTATTTGTTAAGCAGTATTAGCACTTATCTATTTTCAACTTGTTCCTGCTGTGTGCGATATTGTTGACTCCTCCTTGGTACATGGCCCCCCGCCTGGGATGTAGGCTTGATGTGTTGAGGTTGGATACCAGCGTTTCTGAAAAGGTTGTCAACAATCCTCGTGAGGCAAACTCGCCGGGATCTGGATCTGTACGCAAATTTTAGCTAGGAAGCATTAGTAGTACACCTCATATGGTTCTTCGTCTGACATTAGTCGTCCTTTGATACATGCACAGGACTCGCAGGTTTTAGTCCGGGTGGCCAAGTGGCGTGTCCGGGCCCCCTTGAGTCGCGATTCTAGATACTAGGACACTTGTCGCAGGGCGGTGGCTCGTGCAGGCCCACGATACGGGACCAGGCTGAGCGGCTGCACGGGCTCCGGACCACCCCAGGAGACTAATGTCCATTCTCTAGCTCCGGTCCCGAGGTTGTCGGACCCGCATGACTTATAACTCCAGATACTAAGTTCCCGTCACAGGGTGGCAGAGCATGCAGGCCCACGGTACGGGACCAGGCTGAGCGGCTACACGAGCTCCGGACCACCCCATGGAACGGGGTCCCGTTCTCTAGAGTCGGCCCCCAGGCTGTCGGACCTCCCTACTTTCGTATCAGGGGCCTAGCTGCTCAATTCGGATGTCATCATGTCAGACAGATGGAAACCGTACGGGTGGGTTAGCTAAAAAGTACTATCTGAAAGACTGCAAGGTAGGACCATGGAGCGGCAAGATGGAACTATCATAAGAGCACAACTGAGGGGGTAGTTTCTCTTTATAACTCATCGTGCATGTGTGCAGACCAATAGGCCGGGTTTACGGGGACAGACCCCACCGGGTTGTCGTACACGTATGCGTTACCTAGTTACAAAAAACAGATTCGACCCCTCAGACTTGCTTTATGGATAGAACTTACAGAGATGTTTCGGCATCGGGGTAAGGCACTCCTCCAGTCATAGCTAGATGGCTGCCCCTGGGTCAGTGTATTCCCGTTACCTTGAAGGGTCCTTCCTAGCTGGGGGAGGGTTACGAAGCCCTTCTTGGTTTGGTACTTGCTGTAGGGCTAGGTCCCGACCCTGGGTCCCCACCTGCATTTGACACGGGAGCCCTTGTCTTTGGTTGTGGTCACTTCTGCGTGTACCTGTTGGCTGCCTGGATCTGTGGGAGATCCAGAAGGGTTTCCGGAGGAAGGCATGCTTCAGCTCCATAGACTAGGGAGCACGGGGTCCCCCTGGGGTCCGCCTAGTTGTCTTCACCGGAATAGGAGCCTCCGGCGAAAACATCCTTCAGGTCCCCTTCGGGCGACTGATACCCGAGATCCCGCTCAGCCGCGGCCACCTCGCCATCGTCCACCTTTTCTTTGCCAGGTCAGCGGCGAGGTGGGGAGCCGTCTTTGGAAAACTGCTCGCGCCGCTCACTGACGCGTTTTCACGAGGTCAACGATCTCGCGACACTCCGCGGCACTGTGGCGACCGTTGGGGTGCACTGGGCATGAGCCGCTGTTACCCCTCTGCGCCCGTGGGCGTTTGTTGCGGTCGCCCTAGCCCCCGGTCGTGGCTGCGACCACTAGAGCGGTGGACCGTGGCTTCTGGTAGTCGCGATCCTTCTTCTTTTTCTTCTTTCCGTCCCAGGGGACGGCGCCCGAGCCACCCGACTGGGCAGCTCCGGTTTGTGGGGTCGATGCCATGCACGGCCCTTGGCGGCTCTGGTGCATTTATCGGCCAGGGCGAAGAGTGTGGGGACAATTTCCACGTCATGTGTAGCCGATTTCTCCAGCATCTTCTTATCACGTACTCCCTATCGGAAGGCTATGATGATGGAAGCATCAGAAATATGAGGTATAGTACCTCGCACCTTGGTGAAGCGGGAGATGAACTTCCGTAGAGTCTCCCCGGGCTCCTGCCTCACCACATGGAGGTGGGCCTTTACACCATGCTGCTGGTAAGCACTGGCGAAGTTCGCAACGAACCGTGCGCAGAGCTCTTCCCAGGAATAGACTGACCCCGGGGTGAGGTTCATGAGCCAGGTCTGGGCAGGTCCAGACAAGGCCACATGAAAGTATGTTGCCATCACAGCGGTGTTTCCACCTGCTGTCGTGATGGCGGTAACGTACACCTGCAGGAACTCCGACGGGTTCGACGTTCCGTCGTATTTTTCTGGCAGGTGCGGCCGGAACTTGGGTGGCCATGACGCCGCGCGGAGATGATCCGGAAGAGAGGCGCAGCCCACCCCAGCCAAGGGGACACCCATTTGAGACCGCGTGCCCATTGGCGTCTGCGGTGCAACCGTAGCGAAGTCTTGATCGAGGTTGCGACCATCAATGTTTTGGCGGCGCTCGCGCGCCCTTTTCAAAAAGACCCGAGCATCCTCTCCCGCACGCCTGCGGTTGAGTTCTGCCCGGAGGTCGTTGGTCTGCGCACCCCTTACTGAGGGCGAGCGCACAGATGTTGACGCCTCGTGTTGGCGCCGGGATGACCGCGTCCTCGACCTAGTCGAGGTAGAATGTGCCATACCGAGTAGTCGGTCGATGTCGTCCCGCCATTGCTTCATGGCCCCTGGTGAGGCCGTGGAGCTTTGAGGGTGTCGCAACAACTCCCTGGCTGCCGACAACGCCCCTGGTGATGCCTTTGACGGAGTCCGGGACGCTTGCGCTGTCGTGTGCTGTCGTGCGGCGTGCACAACAGCAGTGCCTGGCACTGGGCGATTGGGAACCTGCGGTATGGAGGAAGTAGCTTCTCCCTCCACCGCAAAATCCACCGAAGTCTCGGCGTGGTGCTCAATGATCTGCACCATCATGCTTGGACAAGGAAAACAAGCAAAAACCTAATGCCTAGCCCCCTACCTGGCGCGCCAAATGTCGGAGAGCAAATCTCCGGCCGGGTGGTGGAGTGCACCCGCTCTAAATCCTAAGATGAGGAGGGGCCTAAGCGTTTTGCTTGTTAGTTGGAAAAGTGGGAAGAACACAAGAACACACAAGGATTTAGAGTGGTTCGGGCCACCGGAGCGTAACACCCTACTCCACTGTGTGATGTATTGCTTGAGAACTTGTATGAACTTGTGAGTGTCTGAGTGAGCCTAAGATTGGATGTCCTGGCCTCTGCCCCTGTGTAACATCGCATGCCTCACCTTTTATAGTTGAAGGGGGGCATGCACAAAGGTGCTGGGCCCCGACATGTGGGCCCAGAGACATAAAGAATATAGCGTTTGGAGCCACCGATATTTGTTGCTGGGGTAATCTTCTTGTTGCCTGACGCCTGAGATCTCCGTATCCTCGGCGTGCAGGGGAAGCTTCTTGTAGAAGGGGTGATGGGTACTGTGCGCCGCTTGGCACGAGCGCACTGTTTGCCAACAGACTGGTCAGGCACGCCGTTTGCTGGGTGACCCTGACGCCGCCTGCCGGCGGATTGGACAGGGCGCATTAAATGCTGAGAGGGTGTGTCGCCTGTCAGCGTGGTGACAGGCGGCGCGTCCTCTCCGCAATAAATGCAAGGACTGCACAACCGCATGGGCCTTTTGTCAGGTTCGGCCCGTTGGCTTACGTTACGGGCCACAAGCCACGCGGCCGCGACGGGTTTCTGCCTGAGCGGGGAGCATAGGGCAAGGTCTGGACACGTGTCGGCACCGGACCCTTGCTTGTGCCGGGGTCCTCTCCGTCCCGGGACCCTGCCAAGGCTCGGACCTCACTCAGGGGGACCTGACATGTCTCCACGAGAGTTCCGGGCTCATACTCACAGGGGTCCGGTGTTCCTCTGCGGAGGTCTGGACCCAACGGTGCTTCCTGTGACGTATTATCCTTCCTCGCCATGTGGTGCCCTTAGGCCTGTCTATGGGGTGGGGTCGGATGCCGCTCTCCGTGTGACCTGGAGGTGTCGTACGGGTGCAGCGCCTTCATACTGTGGAAGAGGGTACCCCTGATTTAGAGTACCGACAGATGCTAAACTAGGACACATGTTTAATATCCTTAGAAATATATTTTGGGATCCACATTTTTTGACGTTTACATTTCCATCAATCTAATGTCATACTATCTCCGTCCCAAAATATTAATTGTTCCAACTCTTGGTTATGGATGAAGATAAATCTAGATACAAATATAAAAATAGATATCAAGTATTGTATGAACCCATTAATTAATTAAAACGAATTTTAATTTGTAACAGAGGGAGTAAGATGTAACATATAACATAATTTGTCTATGTAATGATACATGTAAAATGTAAAAAATGGCAACTGAGCCCATGCGTTACGGCGACATATAGTTATATTTGATGGTATTGGTTGGGGTGAGTCAGGCCATACCAGCAGTACAATAGCTTGATGACACACGAGGACGCAGTGGCATGCCAATGTGTAGACCCTTTCCATAAAATAAATTTAATATAAAAGTGGACATATGATTCACATACTAAATATTAAATTGTACTACACTTTATCTTGACAAAAAGCTGAGAAATGTATGAGTTAAAAATAAGCTCTAACCTTTTCTTATAGTTCACTCATCCGCTCGTACCCAATCAACTAGCAGGGTGGTATTATGTGGAAGTGTTACGCTCCGTACAACTTCATATCATATTGGATTTAGGTGGTTTTCTATGACGTATCTGGAAGTTAACGTCATACGAGTTTAAGACGGTGGAACCCTATAAAACCTTTGTAGGTGTAGAGATTAAGCGGTGAACGGATGTGGTAAAAGTAAAGTGTAAAATAGAATTCCTCATATAAATATATATTAGAGAAAAAATAAAATAATAGAAAGAGTAATAAGTTTAATATTAAAATGGTCTTTAATATTTTAGGTTTAGGATCGAGGTTTTGACCCACTCATGGTACTTTGACCCGCTTGACGCGTGACAGTCGTGGCCGGCCTCAACCCCCGATGAAAGCAGTTTGAGGGCTTGTAGAACCTAATTAAGGCCCCGTTTGGCAGAGCTCCGCTCCAGATTCTACATAGTAAATCTGCAGAGCTCTGTCAAACAACAGTTTTCTGAGAATCACTTTCATAGTAAATTCTATGAAGTGATTCTTCGAAATGAACTGGAGGTTGGGAGCTAAAAAAAGTTGCTTCTCCTGATTCACTCCCACCACATAGTCAGACTTTCCATAGAGTTTATCATATGGTTTCATTTGAGAATCAGTTTCAGCCACAGAATCACTTCTCTCAGAGAACCACTTCTAATACAGAATCAAAATCAGTGGGAGCTCTACCAAACAGCCCTAAATGAGGAGTTTTTTTAAGTATCTTTAGAAGGTAAGTGAAAAAATGAGGAGTTTTTTTAAGTATCTTTAGAAGGTAAGTGAAAAAAATTAAGGGACAGACTATTCGTGAAGAGTCTGTCTCTATATCTTTACTATATTAGAGCAACTTCAAGAGTCTAGTTATAAATCCTTGCCAATTATAGAGTTTTATGGACGTCTTTTTAAAATAGGCAACTTTTTGAAGGTGGGGTTAACCAATAGATTCTCTAAATTTAACTTTTATCATCCACGTATTGCATCTGCCGCCACCCCAGGACTTGACATGGAGCTGCAAAACGCTGCCGGCAGGAACAAGAACGACTGCAACCACCTGTCGCCGTGACATGCAGCTAGAGAACACTGCTTGCAGGCACAAGAACGCCTAGCACCTACAACTTGTATGCTGCACAACGTGGCAGCAGGTACGAGAACGTGGCGGGAAATGGGACTGCGAGTGGGCGAAACAATGCATTGGCGAGTCACAGCAGCTCAGTAAAGATGGCCAGCGACGGGAAGGTGATGGCGAGTCAGATGAAGAAACGAGTATGAAAGCGAGTTTGTTGGAATCTGTTTCCACGACACTTTTCATTTTTTTTTACCGAGCAAAGGCATTTTACCGAGTCTCTTGGACTTGCTCTTAAAGCAACATTTTCAACGGTCGTCTTGCGTCATATTTTTACAAATAACCACTCACATCTATCTCAAATTAATCATCACTCCATGCACACAACTTCGACGACCCGTTAGCCCAACCCCTCACATCTATCTCAAATTAACCTGATGCGACCTATTAGCCAGTCAGGACATTTGGTTAAATTAGCGTAAAATGTTAAAAGAGTCGTGCAGGAGTTGGAAGGACAGGAGATACTAAGTGAAGACGTCTAACCAGTAGAACATCATGGTCAAGTGTTTTAATATTGAATATAAATTGTACATATGTATACGATTTTTTATAAAATAAAAAATATAATCGTACCGGGTCGGGTCAGCAATATGGGCCGAGGCTACGGCCCAAGCACGACACGACGCTCGTGTCAAGCTGACCCATGCACTATTAAATGGGTCGTGCCCCGGACTAGCCCGCTAGACACGACCCATTTGACCATCTATACCTCCGCACGATAATGATGATCCTCGCCTCATTTGCCGCCACCTCGTTCGTCATTATGCTTCTTTTCTCTCTCCCCTCATGCCTCCGCCTCCGTGCCACCCATTCTCGACAGAGGACATGGGAGCAGGCGCATTCTCCCCGTATTCGTTCGACACCATCCTCGACACCGACCCGCACAGTAGCTATTACACATCCACGAGGATGTTTCACAGTATGCACGCACCATCGTTTTCGCCGTCGTCAGACGTCCCGTTCATCTTCCCGGCCTTCCCCATGTTCTTCCTCCTCAACCTGCTGCCCCTGCCCATGGTCGCAGCCGCGAGCCGACCGACGCTCATCGATGCGGGTACAGGCGAGTCGGTCTTGCTCCTGGCCTTCTTCGTGTGTGCCGCCGAGGAGGACACAATGACGTCTGCCACACTTAGGTTATCTTGGCGATGACGAATCCAGATCTGAGATATTGGACAACCAAGTTGTCGGCGTTTCGACCCCGGGGGGTCTCTGGACCGACGAGTAAATTGTCGCTGCGTGTCCTAGCCCAGATGGGTCGGCGCGAGACGGAACACAAAAGGGGGGAGAAACAGCAAAGGGGAAACCACAGCCTTCGTGTTGTCCTGCGCCCAGGGCGGATGCGCTTGCAGTAGGGGATTACAAGCGTTCACGAGGGAGAGAGAGAGAGAGGGAGACTATCCGCCAGCCCGTTCTCCCGCGCGGCCACCTTCTCGTACGAGAGCCCTGGACCTTCCTTTTATAAACGTAAGGAGAGGGCCCAGGTGTACAATGGGGGGTGTAGCAATGTGCTAACGTGTCTAGCAGAGAGGAGCCAGAGCCCTAAGTACATGCTGTCGTGGCTGTCGGAGAGGTTTTGGCGCCCTGTTCATGTGATGTCGTGGCCATCGGAGGAGCGCTTGAGCCCTGTAGGAGCACAGCTGTCGGAGCTATCGGGTCCTTGTTGACGTCTCCTTGCTTCCGTAAGGGGCTGAGAACCGCCATCGTCATGGAGCACGCGGGGTGCCATCATTACTTGTTTTACCGGGGCGAGCCAGATGGGACACCGGTCTTGTTTCCCGTAGCCTGAGCTAGCTAGGGGTAGGGTAATGATGGGCCCCCTGTGATGTGGTCGGTCCGAGCCCGGGGTCGGGCGAGGCGGTGACTCCTTTGAGGTCGGGGCTGAGTCCGGGCCCGGGGGTTGGGCGAGGCGGAGACCGTCGTCCGAGGTTGAGGCTGAGTCCGAGCCCAAGGGTCGGGCGAGGCGGAGACCGTCGTCCGAGGTCGAGGCTGAGTCCGAGCCCGGGGGTCAGGCGAGGCGGAGTCCGTCGTCCGGCGTAGAGGTTGAGTCCGAGCCCTGGGGTCGGGCGAGGCGGAGCTTCCTATGGCGCCCGAGGCTGGACTTAGCTGCTGTCAGCCTCAATCTGTCGAGTGGCACAGCAGTCGGAGCAGGTCAGGCGGCGCTGTTTTCCTGTCAGGTCGGTCAGTGGAGCGGCAAAGTGACTGCGGTCACTTTGGCCCTATCGACTGAGGAGCGCGCGTCAGGATAAGGTGTCAGTCGATCCTTGCATTAAATGCTCCTGCGATACGGTTGGTTGGCGTGGCGATCTGGCCAAGGTTGCTTCTCCGCGAAGCCTGCCCGAGCTGGGCCTCGGGCGAGTCGAAGGTGCGTCCGTTGCTTGAGGGGACCCTCGGGCGAGACGTGAATCCTTCTGGGTCGGCTGCCTTTGCCCGAGGATGGGCTCGGGCGAGGCGAGATCGTGTCCCTTGAGTGGACTGAGCCCTGACCCAAATCGCGCCCACCAGGCCTTTGCAACTTTGTGCTGATGGGGGTTACCAGCTGAGATTAGGAGCCTTGGGGGTACCCCTAATTATGGTCCTCGACAGTAGCCCCCGAGCCTCGAAGGGAGTGTTGGTACTCGCTTGGAGGCTTTTGTCGCACTTTTTTGCAAGGGGACCGGCCTTTCTCGGTTGCATTTCATTCCGGTGGGTGCGCGCGAGCGCACCCGCCGGGTGTAGCCCCCGAGGCCTCGGAGGAGTGGTTTGACTCCTCCGAGGTCTTAGCATGTTTCGTGACGCCTCGGCCGGTTTGGTTGTTCCCTCTTGCGAACTGGCCGTAGCCCGGGTGCATAGTCAGGTTCCGAGTTCTCGGGCTGGTATGTTGACGCTGTCAACGGTTTGGCCGGAGCCGGTTTTGCGAGAGCAGCCCCCGAGCCTCCGCACAGAGCGAGAGGATGGTCAAGGACTGACTCGGCTTTTTTCATACGCCCCTGCGTCGCCTTTCGGCAAGGAGGAGGGGGGAAAGCGCCATGTTGCCCTCGGAGGGCGCCGAACATGGTGTCTCCACTGAGTTGCTAACGGGTGATCCGAGTGGACGCCCGTGCCCCATTTGATAAGGGTCAACTAGTAGCCCAGAGGCGCGCTCCAAAAGTACCTGCAGGTGATTTGCCGGACCCGGTCCTGTTTGATAGGGTCCGAGGGCTCGATGCCTCCCTCTGATGGGATTCCGTTACAAAATCGCTCCTGCTGGTCTCGGAAATGTCCTAGGGTACCTCGGGAGCGTAGCCCGAGCCTCGGCCATGTATCGGACGTACCCAGAGTCATCCCTCGCTCTGTGTGCTCTAAGGCGGCTGTCGAACCCTTCGGGGGCCAGCCTACGAACCCCTGATCAGTAGTGGGCGCGGAGCTCGAGTGGTCTGAGGCGGCTGTCGAACCCCTCCGAGGGGCCAGCCTTCGAACCTCTGACCAGTAGTGGGTGCGGAGCCCGAGTGCTCTGAGGCGGCTGTCGAACCCTTCCGAGGGGCCAGCCTTCGAACCTCTGATCAGTAGTAGGCGCGGAGCCCGAACGCTCTGAGGCGGCTGTCGAACCCTTCCGAGGGGCCAGCCTTCGAACCTCTGATCAATAGGAGGGCTCGGGGCCCGCTTCCTTCGTGGAGAAGGATCCCTTTTAGAGTATCCCCTTTCCTGGTCCCTGTAGCAAGAGAGAGAAAGGGGAAGAGAAAAAAGGGATGTGAATTTGAACGACGTGGCACACCTTTTTTGACGCGGTCATCATGGCGGAGGTGAAGCGTCGTCCGCTTCTCCTACCAAAGGTGTTGCCTGTCCTGCCGCAGAGTTAATGCGATGGGACGAGTGGTTCGCGGGGCAGCCGTTGTGCGTGCGCGAGCCGTTCGAGGAACGGGCGTTTCGCCTTCGAGTTTTTGAATTTCGCTGCGGGTTCAGGCGGAGTGTTGAACGGGTCTCGCCCGGGCCTTTATATATTTGGAAGAGCGACTGGTGGCAGTTCTTTACTCTGCCGCTTGCCTCCCGCTTAGGTTTCTGCAACCTGAGGGAATAGCCAGAGAAAGAAAACCGTGCACCTTGTCCGCTCTGCCGCCACCTCCTTCGCTTGGCGATGGCCGATCGGGTGTCCGTCATTCTGCCTCGCGACCCGTGGCCTTTCTCCACCGTCACGGCGGACGATCTGGAGGCCCTCGCTGCCGACGACTTGCTTCGTCCTCTCTTCGGTGACCCGCAGCCGAAGTGGATGGCCCCTCCGAGCAGAGCCGCCCCGTCCCCGCCACCGGGGTATGTGCTGAGTTTCATCTCTTTTCACGAGCGGGGGTTCGGAGTGCCGGCAAGTCGTTTCATGCGGGCGATTCTGTACTTCTACAGGGTGGAGCTGCACAATCTCAGCCCCAACTCCATCGCGCAAGCAACCATCTTCGCGGCGGTTTGCGAAGGGTTTTTGGGGATTGCCCCCCACTGGGATCTGTGGACCCATCTCTTCTCCGCGGAGCTTTTTGCCTCGATGACGGGGGAAAGAAGAGTTCGCATGGCGGTGCGGGCCGGTGGCTGCATCCTCCAGTTGAGGCAGGCGCGGGCGCAGCAGTACATCCCTGCCATCCTTGTGTCTTCGAACAAGGGGTGGCAGCGCCGGTGGTTTTACCTCCGAAATGACGATGGGAGGCTCCCGTCGTTTTCTCAACGAGTGGTGACCACCGCCGGCGGCAACTGGCGCTATGGGGCCCCACGCGAGAAACAGAAGAATCTCCAGCCCCTTTTGAAGGCCTTGGAGGAGCTGCGAGAAGGAGGGCTCACCGCCGCGGGGGTGGTTGCCGCCATCCATCACCGGAGGGTGCTCCCCTTGATGGAGCGGCGGCTGCTACTTTCAGAGATTACGCCGGGGGTCGACTTGGAGGGTTTGCAGATGTCCTCGGTCCCCCTCCCCGCCGATGACCTCCATAGGCGGGTAGCCGGCACGGTAGGGAGGTTAGACACCGGCGCCCTCACCCAGCTCTCGATGCGTCCCGAGCGCGGGTGTGTGTCCCTGGTGAGTGTCCGCTCCTTCTTCCTTCTTGTGTCAGATTGCCTCTGGTTCTCACAGCCGAGATTTTCATCCGTTTCCAGCAGGTGGGGTCTCACAAGCCTTCCCTGCCACCTGTCCCGGAGGACGCGGTGGACCGAGCCACGCGGAGGGTCGCTGCGGAGAAGAAGAAGGAGAAGAAGGACACGGAAAAGGCTCGGGCCCGCGAGCGGATGTGGGCTCGGGACGCCTTGGAGAGGCGTCGTCGGCGGCAGGAGAGGGACGGGCTCCCGAGGGAGCCGTCGCCGGAGACGCCTAACGATGACGACGACGACGATGATGATGAAGATGACGACATGGCTGCCCGCTTTGGCCTCAGCCCGGATCTGAGGCTGGGCCAGGGGTCGTCGAGCCAGCCCCCGCGTGGGCTGGCGCCGTCGGTATCCAGGGCCGGGACATCAGGGTCCCGGTCCGAAGAACAGGGCCAGGCCGAGGGGGGACTTGACCCCTTGGCCGAGGTGGTTGAGGAGGCCCCGGGGAGTCGGGCCGACCCGCCTGCCCCTGAAGAGCCGTTGCTCGTGCCGGCAGCACATGAGGCATCTCAGGTCGCCGTGTCTACGCCCGGGCGGACCGTCCCTTCGGCGCCCCAGGCGCCCGAGGCAGGGATGGTGCCGAAGCCGGCAGCGAGGCAAACCATGGCGGTGCCCGCGGGGATCGAGGCTCGAGGGGCCTCCCCGCAGGCACGATTGGTCGTGGCCCGGAGTGGGTAAGTATCTGAGGATACCTCTGTCTCGGCTCCTTCTTCGTGTGTCCTGATCCTGCTCTTTCCTTTCTTCCCAGCAAACGAAGGCACGGTTCGACCGGTCTGGCTCCTCGGAAGGCCCTTAAGACGGCGCCAGCTTCTGCGGCCGGTGCTGCACCGGGCCTCGCCGGTCGGCTGGCCTCTACACAAGGTGCCCTCAAGCAGGGGGCTCAGGTGGCACAGGTTGCCGTGGGGCGAGTTCCCGAGGCTGACCCCTCCGTCGAGGCGGCCATCGTGCCGAAGGAGACTGCTGGCGCGGCTGCGGCCTCGAGCCCACCAGACGTGTTGCTGGCACTGGCACCGGCTTCTGCCGAGGCTGTTGCCGTTCTGGCCGTGGAGCCACCCGTCGCCGCCGACGCTGAGATGGCCGAGGCGCCGCTACTCGATGCCTCGGAGGAGGGGGCGCAGAACCGCGACCCGTCCTGGGGAGCGGCAACCTCGTCCTCGCGCGGCGCAGTCCCGACGGGCGGCGTCAGTCGCTCCGGTTCTGGACCCGTGGTGCTTCGGATCCCCTCTTAGTTCTTGATGAGCGAGAGGAGCAGTCTTGGGACGGGCTTCGTGAGTGTGCTGAGGCAACGGTGGAGTCGCTTCGGTCGACCTTGGAGGTCCTTTGCAGGGACGTTCCCAAGATCCTCTAGGTAAGGATTTCAGCCATACCTTTCACGTGATCAAGGCATTCTTTATGACGCCCCGCTTCCTTTCCTCAGGATCTGACGGATCTGAGCGCTGCCAAGTCGTCGTTCATCCGCCGCGAGGCCGATGTCTGGGGTTCGCTGTGGTTCCTGAGGACCACGCTTGCCGAGACTGCCGAGTGCCTCTCCCAACGGAGCGCCGAGGTGGTGGACCTTCGGTTGCTCTGTGTTGATCTGGGGGCAGAGGAAGCGGCGGCACGCGAAGAGGCGCAGCGGCGGCAGTTGGAGCTTGGCCGGGTCATCGGCGAGCGGGACCAATCTCGGGGTCGGGCCGCCGAGGCTGAAACTCGGGCTGAGGCCCTTGAAGACCAGCTAGCCGAGGCGTCTGCTCGGGCCGGAGCCCTTGCGGCGGACCTAGCCGTGGTCGTCGGGTCTGCTCAGTCCGCCCAAGCCGTAGCCTCGGAGCAGCGTGCCCGAGCCAAAGGTATGTCTTGGCTGTTTTAAGATTTTGATTCAGCGTCATTCTTCAACTCGTGTTTGAAGACTTCTGCTTTGGCTGTTTGTAGAGCTCGAGTCTGCCCTCGACGAGTCCGCCAAGGCACTTGCCCAAGCGGCTAAGCAGAAGGAGGCCGACCGCGTGGCCATGTCCGAGGCTATCTCGGCCTTCTGCCAAATCTTTGGTCTTGACGACGTCCCCTCAGGAAGCTCCCCCTAGAGTCGCCTGCAGGCCTTGGGTGACCACGCGCGCGGCAGACTCCGCGAGGCGCTGCATCATGGCGTTAGGCGGGCCTTCGTCGTACTCGCTTCCCACTATGATGTGGATCTGGAGCGAGTCAGCGAGGGGTATTGCCTTCCCGACGAAGATGAAGCTGCCCTGGCCGAAGTCCAGAGGCTTGACACGGCCGCCGCGGGCCCAAGCGCGGTGCTGGCGACCACCTTCGAAGCAGAGATCCTTCCGCTTGCGCCGTCGTCCGAGGCCGCGGCGGATCTCGCCGAGGGTGGAAACGAAGCCGAGGGTGCAGCTCCTCCTCCGGGCGATGCCTGATTCTGCTGGAGCAGTTTATTTTGAATACGTATGTGTCTTTTGTGGCCGCCGAGGCCTGAACACTTTGTCGTTGTGATATAGAGCTGTGTCTCTTTTCCTCCTGTTTCGCATATCTGGACTCGTTCGTCAGTAGCAGGATTGCTTACCCAAGTAAGAGTTATTTTTCGCGGTAGGTGACGAGTGAGGTATCCGTATCCCGGAGGCGTAGGAGTCCCTCGGCTCGGTCGGCCTTGCCACTTACATGCACTCTTATTCGTTTCTCGGGGTCTTGTTACTGATATAGCCGGGAGACGCGAAAGTTGTTTTGGTGGAAGACTTCTTTCGAGGAAAATTTTGACGCAGAGGGGGTGCCCCCCTTCTAGCCCCCGAGGGAGGGTCGGGCTTTGCCGAGGCAAGGCTGACCCTTCCTTGATGGTTAGACTTCATATGTAAGCGAGGTATATGAACAACTTGAAAACATCTTAAGGGTAGAAGCGACGTAGCTGTCGGATGTTCCAAGCGTTGTTGTTGACCTCGCCTTGACTGTTGGCCAGCTTGTATGTTCTGGGCTTCAAAATCTTGGCGATGATGAACGACCCTTCCCAGGGAGACGTGAGCTTGTGGCGCCCTCGGGCGTCTTGTCGTAGCCAAAGCACCAAGTCGCCCACCTGGAGGTCTCGGGACCGAACCCCTCGGGCGTGGTAGCGTCGCAGGGACTGCTGATACCGCGCCGAGTGTAGTAAGGCCATGTCCCGAGCCTCTTCCAGCTGGTCCAGTGAGTCTTCTCGGTTGGTCCGATTGCTTCGGTCGTCGTACGCCTTTGTCCTCGGGGATCCGTATTCTAAGTCTGTGGGCAAGATAGTCTCAACCCCATAGACTAGAAAGAACGGCGTGAAGCCCGTGGCTCGGCTTGGCGTCGTCCTCAGGCTCTAGACCACTGAGGGGAGTTCCTTCATCCATCGTCTGCCGAACTTGTTGAGGTCGTTGTAGATCCGTGGCTCGAGTCCTTGCAGAATCATGCCGTTGGCACGCTCTACCTGCCCATTCGTCATGGGGTGAGCTACGGCGGCCCAGTCCACCCGGATGTGGTGATCCTCGCAGAAGTCCAGGAACTTTCTGCCGGTGAACTGGGTGCCATTGTCGGTGATGATGGAGTTCGGGACCCCGAAGCGATGGATGATGTTGGTGAAGAACGCCACCGCCTGTTCGGACCTGATGCTGTTTAGGGGTCGGACCTCGATCCACTTGGAGAATTTGTCGACGGCGACCAGCAGGTGCGTGTAGCCCCCGGGTGCCTTCTGCAAGGGACCAACGAGGTCCAGACCCCACACAGCAAACGACCAGGTGATGGGTATTGTTTGCAGGGCCTGAGCGGGCAGGTGGGTCTGCTTTGCGTAGAATTGACACCCTTGGCAGGTGCGTACAATCCTAGTGGCGTCGGCCACCGCGGTTGGCCAGTAGAAACCCTGTCGGAAGGCGTTTCCAACAAGGGCTCGAGGCGCTGCGTGATGACCGCAAGCCCCTGAGTGTATTTCTTGTAATAACTCCTGACCTTCGGCGATGGATATGCATCGCTGGAGGATGCCTGAGGGGCTGCGGTGGTAGAGCTACTTTCCGTCACCCAGCAAGACGAATGACTTGGCGGGCCGCGCCAGTCACCGAGCTTCGGCTCTGTTGAGGGGTAGCTCTCCTTGGTGGAGATATTGCAGGTACGGGGTCTGCCAGTTTCGATTGGGCATGACCCCATTCCGCTCTTCCTCGACGCGCAGTGCCTCACCCTCGGGGGCCGAGGATGCCTCGGGCTGAGCCGAGGGCGCCTCGGGCTGAGCCGAGGGCGCCTCGGGCAGTGCCGAGACCTTATCGGGCTCGGGCGTGTTGTTGGTCTTGACTGAGGGTTGATGTAGATCTCGGGAGAAGACGTCCGGAGGGATCGTTGCCCGCCCCGAGGCTATCTTAGCCAGCTCGTCCGCAGTCTCGTTGTATCGTCGGGCGATGTGGTTGAGCTCGAGCCCGTAGAACTTGTCCTCTAGGCGCCGAACCTCATCGCAGTAGGCTTCCATCTTCGGGTCGCGGCAGTGGGAGTTCTTCATGGCTTGGTCGATGACAAGCTGCGAGTCGCCACGAGCGTCGAGGCATCGGACCCCTAGCTCGATGGCGATGTGCAACCCGTTAACCAGAGTCTCGTACTTGGCTACGTTGTTGGACGCCGGGAAATGGAGGCGCAGCACGTAGCGAAGGTGCTTCCCGAGGGGTGAGATGAAGAGCAGGCCCTCACCCGCTCCTATTTTCATCAACGACCCGTCGAAAAACATGGTCCAGAGTTCCGGTTGGATCGGAGCTGCTGGAAGCTGGGTCTCGACCCATTCAGCCACAAAGTCCGCCAAGACTTGGGACTTGATGGCCTTCCGAGGGGCGAACGAGATTGTCTCGCCCATGATCTCCACCGCCCACTTTGCAATCCTACCCGAGGCCTCTCAGCACTGGATGATCTCTCCCAGGGGGAAGGATGACACCACAGTCACCGGATGAGACTCGAAGTAGCGTCGCAACTTTCGCCGAGTCAGAATTACCGCGTACAGTAGCTTCTGAATTTGCGGGTAGCGGATTTTGGTCTCGGACAGTACCTCACTGATGAAGTAGACCGGCCTCTGGACGGGCAATGCGTGCCCCTCTTCTCGTCTCTCGACCACGATCGCGGCGGTGACCACCTGAGTGGTAGCGGCGACGTAGATCAAGAGGGCTTCTCTGGCAGCAGGTGGGCACCAAGATGGGCGCGCTTGTAAGGAGCGCCTTTAGGTTCCCGAGGGCTTCCTCGGCCTCGGGGGTCCAAGTGAAGCGCTCGGTCTTCCTTAAGAGGCAGTACAGAGGTAGGCCTCTTTCGCCGAGGCGCGAGATGAAACGGCTCAGAGCCGCAAGGCATCCCATAACCCTCTACACTCCTTTCAAGTCCTTGATGGGCCCCATGTTGGTGATGGCCGCGATTTTCTCCGGGTTGGCCTCGATGCCCTGCTCGGAGACGATGAACCCCAGGAGCATGCCTCGGGGGACTCCGAAGACACACTTCTCGGGATTGAGTTTTACGCCTTTCGCCTTGAGACACTTGAATGTCGTTTCAAGGTCGAAGAGGAGGTCGGAGGCCTTTCTTGTCTTGACTACGATGTCATCGACGTAAGCCTCGACCGATCGACCAATGTGCTCCCCGAACACGTGGTTCATGCACCTTTGGTATGTCGCACCCGCATTCCTCAAACCGAATGGAATAGTAACGTAGCAGTATATGCCAAAGGGTGTGATGAAAGAAGTCGCGAGCTGGTCGGACTCTTTCATCCTGATTTGGTGATACCCTGAGTAGGCATCGAGGAACGACAGGGTTTCGCACCCATGAGAGCACCTAGAGGGGGGTGAATAGGTGATCCTGGGAAACTTGAACTTAATGCCACAAAAACTTGGTTAAGCGTTAGCACAGTAATGCCAAGTGGCTAGAGAAGAGTCTTAGCGAAACACAATAACCACAAGAGAATCAACACAGATAGACACAGTGGTTTATCTCGTGGTTCGGCCAAGTACAACACTTGCCTACTTCCACGTTGTGGCGTCCCAACGGACGAGGGTTGCAATCAACCCCTCTCAAGCGGTCCAAAGACCCACTTGAATACCACGGTGTTTTTCTTTTCTTTTCTATATCCCGTTCGCGAGGAATCTCCACAACTTAGAGCCTCTCGCCCTTCCACTTTGATGTTCACAAAGAAGCACGGAGTAAGGGAGGGATAAGCAACTCACACAAGACACAAAGATCACAGCAAATACGCACACACAAGACCCAGACTTGAGCTCAAGAGACTATCACAAGTTTCACACTAGAACGGAGCTCAAATCACTAAGAATGTCGAACAAGTGCGCAAGAATGGAGTGTGAGTGATCAACAATGCTCAAAGGATGCTTGGTGTACTCCTCCATGCGCCTAGAGGTCCCTTTTATAGCCCCAAGGCAGCTAGGAGCCGTTGAGAGCAATCTGGGAAGGCAATTCTTGCCTTCTGTCGCCTGGCGCACCGGACAGTCCGGTGCATCACCGGACACTGTCCGATGCGGATTTCCTTCCTTATTTGGCGAAGCCGACCTTTGGCAGCCTTGGAGCCGTTGGCGCACCGGACACTGTCCGGTGCACACCGGACAGTACGGTGCCCCCTACTAGCCGTTGGCTCGGCCACGTGTCCCGCGTGGATCACGCGGCCGACCGTTGGCCCGGCCGACCGTTGGCTCACCGGACAGTCCGGTGAATTTTAGTCGTACGTCGTTAATTACTTCCCGAGAGCAGCAAGTTCGCCTGAGTCTGCCTGGCGAACCGGACACTGTCCGGTGCACCACCGGACAGTCCGGTGCACCCAGACTGAGCAGACTTTGGCTGAACAAAGCCATCTCTTTTCCAATTTGATTTCTCCTGTTTCCAGCACTTAGACACAATACATCAGTCCATAAAACAATGTACTAAGTCTAGAAACATACCTTTTGACTTGATTTGCACTTTGTCCACCACTTTGCATAGATCAACACTTAGGCACTTGTGTTGGACACTAAATCACCAAAATACTTAGAAATGGCCCAAAGGCACATTTCCCTTTCAATCTCCCCCTTTTTGGTGATTTATGCCAACACAACATAAAGCAAGTAGAACAAGTGCAAAATCAATTCAAATAAGAACTCAATATTGTTTTGATTCAAATTTGACATATATGGATCACTCTTTGCCACCACTTGGTTTGTTTTTTCAAATCAAACTCAATTTCCTATCTCTAAGTCAAACACACATGTTGAACCATAATGAGAGCTGTTTCACGAGAAATTGATCAAGGATTCAAAAACTCCCCCTTTTTCCCATGATTAAGCCTTCTCCCCACAAGAGACCAACTTTTGACAAAAGAGACAACAAGAGAGTTTTGACAAATCAAAAAGCTCTATTCTACTATTTTCAAAATTTCTCAAGTGGTAGTTGATCCATTTATTGCTTTGGCCTTATTTTCTCCCCCTTTGGCATCAAGCACCAAAACGGGATCAATTTTGGCCCTTTAACCCCATTGCCTCACCAAAATCTTCAACTAAGAGTAAGAAGGCAATAAGAGTATAAGAGATGAACTTGGAATAAGTTACCCTCTCATCAGAGTGCAGTGGAAGTCTTGCATGGTCCAAGTCCACCTTTTCCCTTTCAATCCTCCTTCAAGACTAAATTAAGCAAACTCAAGCACATGGTTAGTCTCAAAGGGTCAAGTTGTAACACATCTCCCCCTAAATGCGTGCGTCACTTGCACAAGGACTTGTGAGGTCCGGGGAGTGCTTGTACAACTTGAGCACCATAACTAAGCAACAAAATGTAGAAGGAACATGATCAAAGGCATAAACACAAGTATGCTATAATTCAATCTAGGTTCCGCGAATCTAAGACATTGAGCTCACTACGCAGCCTGCAAAAGGTCTTCTCATCTAGAGGCTTGGTAAAGATATCGGCTAGCTGGTTCTCGGTGCTAACATGAAACACTTCGATATCTCCCTTTTGCTGGTGGTCTATCAAAAAGTGATGCCGGATGTCTATGTGCTTTGTGCGGCTGTGTTCAACAGGATTTTCTGCCATGCGGATAGCACTCTCATTATCACATAGGAGTGAGACTTTGCTCAGATTGTAGCCAAAGTCCCGGAGGGTTTGCCTCATCCAAAGTAGTTGCGCGCAACACTGTCCTGCGGCAACGTACTCGGCCTCAGCGGTGGATAGGGCAACAGAAGTTTGTTTCTTAGAATTCCATGACACCAGGGACCTTCCTAAGAATTGGCACGTCCCCGATGTACTCTTCCTGTCGACCTTACATCCGGCATAGTCAGAATCTAAATATCCAATCAAGTCAAAAGTAGACCCCTTTGGATACCAGATCCCGAAGCAAGGCGTAGCGACTAAATATCTAAAGATTCGCTTCACCACCACTAAGTGACACTCCTTAGGATCAGATTGAAATCTAGCACACATGCATACGCTGAGCATAATATCCGACTGTCGGGGACCATAATTAGGGGTACCCTCAAGACTCCTAATTCTCAGCTGGTAACCCCCATCAGCACAAAGCTGCAAAGGCCTGATGGGTGCGACTAAGTCAGGGATCGGTCCATTTGAGGGACTCGATCACGCCTCGCCCGAGCCTAGCCTCGGGCAAGGGCAGCCGACCCTGGAGGATCTCCGTCTTGCCCGAGGCCCCCCTCCAGCGACGAACATACTTCCGGCTCGCCCGAGGCCCAGTCTTCGCCAAGAAGCAACCCTGGCCAAATCGCCACGCTAACCGACCAAATCGCAGGGGCATTTAATGCAAAGGTGGCCTAACACCTTTATCCTGACGCATGCCCTCCAGTCGACAGAGCCGAAGTGACCGCAGTCACTTCGCCACTCCACTAACCGGCCTGACAGAAGGACAGCGTCGCCTGCGCCGCTCCGAATGCTGTGCCACTCGACAGAGTGAGGCTGACAGGCAGTCAGGCCCGGCCTCAGGCACCATAGGAAACTCCGCTTCGCCCGACCCAGGGCTCGGACTCGGGCTCAGCCCCGGAAGACGGCGAACTCCGCTCCGCCCGACCCAGGGCTCGGACTCGGGCTCAGCCCCGGAAGACGGCGAACTCCGCTCCGCCCGACCCAGAGCTCGGACTCAGGCTCAGCCCCGGAAGACGGTGAACTCCGCTCCGCCCGACCCAGGGCTCGGACTCGGGCTCAGCCCCGAAAGACAGCGAACTCCGCTCTGCCCGACCCAGGGCTCGGACTCGGGCTCAGCCCCGGAAGACGGCGAACTCCGCTCCACCCGACCCAGGGCTCGGACTCGGGCTCAGCCCCGGAAGACGGCGAACTCCGCTCCGCCCGACCCAGGGCTCGGACTCGGGCTCAGCCCCGGAAGACGGCAAACTCCGCCTCGCCCGACCCAGGGCTCGGACTCGGGCTCAACCCCGGAAGACGACGAACTCCGCTTCGCCCGACCCCAGGGCTCGGACTCAGCCCTGGCCTCCGCCGGCGGTCTCCGCCTCGCCCGACCCAGGGGCTCGGACTCGACCTCGGCCTCGGAAGACAGACTCGACCTCGACCTCGGAGGAGCCTCCACATCGCTCAACCTAGGGCACGGACCGACCACGTCAACAGGAGGCGCCATCATTACCCTACCCCAAGCTGACTCAGGCTACGAGAAACAAGACCGGCGTCCCATCTGGCTCGCTCCGCTAGACAAGTAATGATGGCGCCCCGCACGCTCTATGACGACGGCGGCTCCCAGCCCCCTTACGGAAGCAAGAGGACGTCAGCTAGGACTCGACAGCCCCGACAGCTGTCCTTCCGCCAGGCTCCAGCGCTCCTCCGACGGCCACGACACCACACGAACCGGGTGCCAAAACCTCCCCGGCTGCCACGATGGCATGTACTTAGGGCGCTAGCTCCCCTCCGCTAGACACATTAGCACTCTGCTACACCCCCCATTGTACACCTGGATCCTCTCCTTACGCCTATAAAAGGAAGGACCAGGGCCCTCTTACCAAGGGTTGGCCGCGCGGGGAAGAGGACGGGACAGGCGCTCGTGTGAGGCCGCTCGCTCCCTCTCCCGCGTGGACGCTTGTAACCCCCTACTGCAAGCGCACCCGACCCGGGCGCGGGACAAACACGAAGGCCACGGGATTTCCACCTCTCTCTCTCTCTCTCTCGCTCCGGCCGCCTTCTTCCCCCCTTCGCGCTCCGTCTCGCGCCGACCCATCTGGGCTGGAGCACGCGGCGACATTTCACTCGTCGGCACAGGGACCCCCCCAGTCTCGAAACGCCGACAGTTGGCGCGCCAGGTAGGGGCCTGCTGCGTGTTGACGAACAGCTTCCCGTCAAGCTCCAGATGGGCAGTCTCCAGCAACCTTTCCAGCCCGGGACGGTGCTCCGTTTCGGGAGTCTTGAGTTCATGTCCCTCGACGGCAGCTACGACATGATACTCCTTCCCCCGCCGTACGACAGCGACAATGGCGGCCGACATCCCGCCCACCGGCGGCGGAATCGACGACGTCTTCCCCGTGTGGTGGAAGAACAACATTTGAGCTCGCCCCGCCCTCTCCCTCGCCGACGGAGGAGGAGGCGGGGCAACCAAGGCCAAGCAGGAGGCGGCACCTCGTCGGCTGTCGAGCGAGTCGACGGCACCGGCGCCCCAATGGGGGGCGCGTCGGGCATCGACCTCACGTTTGAGACGAAGACGAGCGCCGTCTCCCCGCAACACGCTAATCCCAAGCAAACGGACGACGCCAGCGCGCTCGCGAAAGGCTTGCTGGGCGTCACCCTCGTACCTGAGACGACGGTACAGTCAGTCCCTGACGTGACTTCATCACCGCCCGTCGACCAAGAGGTACCGACCGATTCCCATCTCATGCCTCTTGGATTCAGCCTCGACCCGCCAAGCGGCTTCGCTTTGGCGGACGCTCTCGTAGAGGCGAGTCCGAACCCTCTAGGGTATCGTATGCGGTCACCCTGGGACCGACTGACGGACGTCTCGACCTACGGGCCCTTGGGGTCCGAGGAAGATGACGAGCCCGACTTCTGTTGGGACTTCTCCGGACTTGGTAACCCCAGTGCCATGTGGGACTTCATGATCGCATGCGACTACTGCCTTTCCGACTGTTCCGACGGTAGCCGCAGCCTCGGCGACGAGGACTGCGGCCCAAGTCGTGAATGTTTCCACGTCGATCTAGGGGGTCCCTCCGAAGGCAACCATCTTGGTGTGCCGGAGAACGATGATCTCCCTAGGCTTGTGCCTCGCGTTGACATCCTACGGGAGCTAGCTGTGGTCCCCGTTCAGGCGGGGGGTCATGACCCACAGCTCGAGCAAATCCGCGGGGTGCAGGCCAGGCTCGACGAGGGAGCAGGAGCACTTGAGCCGATCCGCCGGGACGTCGGGCAGAAACGGGCGGGCCAATCTCCGGCCGGAGAAATGCATCATCTACCCCAGGGTATCCAACACCGCATCGCCGACGATGTCAGGGTAAGGCCGCCACCCGCTTCCAGTGGGGTCGGCCAGAACCTGGCTGCAGCAGCAATGCTTCTCCGCGCGATGCCGGAGCCATCAACCACCGAGGGGCGGCGAATCCAGGGAGAGCTCAAGAATCTCCTGGAGGGCGCCGCGGTCCGACGGGCCGAAAGCTCCGCCTCCCGAAGGCAGGGGTACCCCTCGGAACATCGCGCCGCGACTTCCCGGTTCATGCGGGAAGCCTCGGTCCAGACCGGGCGCACGCGCAACACAGCGCCTGCGGCCCCGGGTCGCCTCGGCAACGAGCACCATCACCGCGACCGTCGGGCCCACCTCGACGAGAGGGTGAGCCGAGGCTACCACCCCAGGCGTGGGGGACGCTATGACAGCGGGGAGGATCAGAGTCCCTCGCCCGAACCACCCGGTCCGCAGGCTTTCAGCCGCGCCATACGACGGGCGCCGTTCCCGACCCGGTTCCGAACCCCGACTACTATCACAAAGTACTCGGGGGAGACGAGACCGGAACTGTGGCTCGCGGACTACCGGCTAGCCTGCCAACTGGGTGGAACGGACGATGACAACCTCATAATCCGCAACCTCCCCCTGTTCCTCTCCGACACCGCTCGCGCCTGGTTAGAGCACCTACCTCCGGGGCAGATCTCCAACTGGGACGACCTGGTCCAAGCCTTCGCCGGCAATTTCTAGGGCACGTACGTGCGCCCTGGAAACTCCTGGGACCTCCGAAGCTGCCGACAGCAGCCGGGAGAGTCTCTCCGGGACTACATCCGGCGATTCTCGAAGCAGCGCACCGAGCTACCCAACATCACCGATTTAGATGTCATCAGCGCGTTCCTCGCCGGCACCACTTGCCGCGACCTGGTCAGCAAGCTGGGTCGCAAAACCCCCACCAGGGCGAGCGAGCTGATGGACATCGCCACCAAGTTCGCCTCCGGCCAGGAGGCGGTTGAGGCTATCTTCCGGAAGGACAAGCAGCCCGAGGGCTGCCCACCGGAAGACGCCCCCGAGGCGTCAACTCAGCGCGGCGCCAAGAAGAAAGGCAAGAAGAAGTCGCAAGCGAAACGCGACGCCGCTGACGCGGACCTTGTCGCCGCCGCCGAGTACAAGAACCCTCGGAAACCCCCCGGAGGTGCCAACCTCTTCGACAAGATGCTCAAGGAGTCGTGCCCCTATCATCAGGGGCCCGTCAAGCACACCCTTGAGGAGTGCGCCATGCTACGGCGCCACTTCCACAGGGTCGGGCCACCCGCGGAGGGTGGCAAGGCTCGCGACGACGACAAGAAGGAGGATCACCAGGCAGGAGAGTTCCCCGAGGTCCGCGACTGCTTCATGATCTACGGTGGGCAAGCGGCAAACGCCTCGGCTCGGCACCGCAAGCAAGAGCGTCGGGAGGTCTGCTCGGTGAAGGTGGCGGCGCCAGTCTACCTAGACTGGTCCGACAAGCCCATCATCTTCGACCAAGCCGACCACCCCGACCACGTGCCGAGCCCGGGGAAATACCCGCTCGTTGTCGACCCCGTCATTGGTGACGTCAGGCTCACCATGGTCCTCATGGACGGAGGCAGCAGCCTCAACATCATCTACGCCGAGACCCTCGGGCTCCTGCGTGTTGATCTATCCTCGGTCCGGGCAGGCGCTGCGCCTTTCCACGGGATCATCCCCGAGAAGCGCGTCCAGCCCCTCGGACAACTCGACCTTCATGTCTGCTTCGGAACACCCTCCAACTTCCGAAGGGAGACCCTCACGTTCGAGGTGGTCGGGTTCCGAGGAACCTACCACGCAGTACTGGGGAGGCCATGCTACGTGAAGTTCATGGCCGTCCCCAACTACACCTACCTCAAGCTCAAGATGTCGGGCCCCAATGGGGTCATCACCGTCGGCCCCACGTACAAACACGCGTTCAAATGCGACGTGGAGTGCGTGGAGTACGCCGAGGCCCTCGCCGAATCCGAGGCCCTCATCGCCGACCTGGAGAGCCTCTCTAAGGAGGTGCCAGACGTGAAGCGCCACGCCGGCAACTTCGAGCCAGCGGAGACGGTTAAGTCCGTCCCCCTCGACCCCAGCAGCGACGCCTCCAAGCAGATCCGGATCGGCTCCGAGCTCGATCCCAAATAGGAAGCAGTGCTCGTCGACTTTCTCCGCGCAAACGCCGACGTTTTCGCGTGGAGTCCCTCGGACATGCCCGGCATACCGAGGGATGTCGCCGAGCACTCGCTGGATATTCGAGCTGGAGCCCGACCCGTGAAGCAGCCTCTGCGCCGATTCGACGAAGAAAAGCGTAGAGCCATAGGCGAGGAAATCCACAAGCTAATGGCGGCAGAGTTCATCAAAGAGGTATTCCATCCCGAATGGCTAGCCAACCCTGTGCTTGTGAGAAAGAAAGGAGGGAAATGGCGGATGTGTGTAGACTACACTGGTCTAAACAAAGCATGTCCGAAGGTTCCCTACCCTCTGCCTCGCATCGATCAAATCGTGGATTCCACTGCTGGGTGCGAAACTCTGTCTTTCCTCGATGCCTACTCAGGGTATCACCAAATCAAGATAAAGGAGTCCGGCCAGCTCGCGACTTCTTTCATCACACCCTTCGGCATGTACTGCTATGTCACCATGCCGTTCGGCTTGAGGAATGAGGGCGCGACGTACCAGCGGTGCATGAACCATGTGTTCGGCGAACACATTGGCCGGACGGTCGAGGCCTACGTTGTAACACCCCTGGTGTTACGATAACTAAAACGCTGGCATGTCATCATAAGCACTTGCATTATCTTGTTTGATATACCTAGAATGCATTCACTAGGTTAAAATTTTTCAAAAGTGTGATGTTGTGTGTTGGGTTTAGAGTTTAGTTTAAGGACTTGGCTCAAGTTAAACAGGAGTATATCATCTCTCCAGCAAGTGACAAGTTGGTTTGAAGTCTTAGAGTGCTGAAGGCAAGACTTAGAACCTAGAGAAACTTTGCTTCCGGAGGTAAGTTAAGTGGAAGAATTAATTGATGAACTGAATTAACCTTAAAAACCTTAAGTGAGATTTGAAAACCTTCCTTATGATTTGTGGATAAACAAAGCAACTCCTAAACCAAGGACACTTTGGACATGAGTTTCATGTACTAAAGTTGGATTTGAGACTAAGGAGTCACTTGGCTTTTAGGAGGATGGATTGAGTTGGTAAATCACTAGATGAGAAGGAACCACAATTGAAACCCTAAATTTGCCCCAAACGAGGAATTCAAAATCTAGAGAGAATTGGGCAAAAATCAAAGTACCAAAGGTGTAGAGCTTGGAAAAGTGAATAACTTTCTTATTTGGAGATTCCCATGTTGTGTGAAGAAAATTGGAGTAAATCACAAAAGTTCAGTTTTGAGCTCAAATTGGAATTGCTGAAAATAGTAGCAACTAGGCAATTTTGGTCCTTTTTAACTTCTGATCTATAAACATTTTGAAGGTGTTCATTGTAACAAAGTTATAAAGCTATGTGAGGAGTGTGACTTTGATTAAGTAACCTAGCCTTAAATCTATATGGAATTTGGAGAAGAACTGGTCTAAAGTAGAGCTGCTGGAAAGTGTGGAGTTCAGACTTAATAAAATTCAGAGTCTGAATTTCAGTATTTTGTGCAAACTTTGGGCTATTGTAGTTTGGAATCCAAGAGGTTTTGGTTAATGGTCATTGTATCAAACTTGTAGAGGAACTATAGAAGTATAAACTTTATTAAGCAACTTTCCCCTAAAAACATTTGGAACCCAGGAAAAAGAGTGGTTTCAAGTGGTGCTGCTGTGTTTCTGAATTTTCAGATTGGAAACAGTAACTGAAACTGAATTTTAGTGTTTTGATAGCAGTTTTGAAGCCTATTTGTGGCTATTCTATAAGGTTTTGTGCTATGGTGTTTATAGAATAAGTGAAGACCATATAATGTGGAACAACTTTTTTATAGGGTGGTGGACCTGATCCTATACAAAAAGTGCAGAAATAGTTGCTCAAAGATTGGATTGTCAGGTTGGTTAATAACTGAATTTTAATTCAGTTCTGAACCCTGAATGGCAGCAAGTTGCCCAGTTTGGAGCTCTATGATAATTAATCTATGGAGATTTTGGTTAAGAGTTCTGTAGTAAAGTCAAAGTCCATATGAAGGGGAACATGTCTCTTGAAGCGAGTGGGCCTGGTACTGTACAAGGTTGTGAGTAAAATTGCTCCCAAACTTGCCCTGTCAGAATTAGTGTATGCTGTTTCAGATTTCTAAAACTGAATTTTCAGTGACCTTGGCTGTAAATTGGGGTACCATAACTTTTGTTCTATATGATTTCAATCATGAGTTACTATACAAAATAGGTAGAGCTACAAGTAGAGACTAATTTTGGTTAAGGGAGAGTGGTCTGTTGTTATGAATAATTGTGAGATAGAGGGGTCTGAACAGAGAAGAGATTAAAAGGAGCACTACTGCTGAAAGTAGCAAACTGAAGAAGAATCTCCCTCTCCTGCTAAACTCCACTGGTGTGGTTAAATTGATACGTTGGTAAGTGTTAGTAGGAATATATTAGGGAAGAGCTTGGGGTTGTTTAGCAGAGAGGAACCTAGTGAAAATATCCAAGTGGGAAGGGGATTCAAAGCTGATTGTGGTGAAGCTTTTTATCAGTTTGGACCAAGTTCAATGTCCTGCAGTGTTTCATTGTATGTATAGAATGGAGATAAGGATGAGATACATCACCAAAGATCTAGAGACTGCTCCACGCTAAAATATCCAAATTGGACTGCGTTATGAGCTGTGGGCAGCTGGATTATGAATTGTTTTATTCACTGCCTGCAGGTTGGACGGCAGGGATATTTGGGCTGTAAAAAAATATATATCAACCAGGTGCAGTGTATCGGCTGATCCTATGAACCTGAGTGATATGGGAGCAGTGAGAAGTGGGGCATTAATGAGTTTTGTTTGCTGTCTGTAGATATGGATAGGGATGATATTTGTGTATGTCAAGTAATATCTTGGCTGCTGAAGGTGACCCAGTTCAGTGGCCTATTGTGTTGCGAAGACTGAAGTAAAGTTGGAACATATAACTAAGGTTCTAGGGACCCTAGCCCCTATTGA
The DNA here is from genome assembly GCF_902167145.1 of Zea mays. Classification (NCBI taxonomy): domain Eukaryota; kingdom Viridiplantae; phylum Streptophyta; class Magnoliopsida; order Poales; family Poaceae; genus Zea; species Zea mays. The sequence goes on along the minus strand of NC_050100.1, from coordinate 162,943,364 downwards.
AAATGTCAACTCTGAACCATTGAACCTATCCACAAGTAGAGGACATATCGGTTGTGTTTACTAGCTGCAGAAATAGATAAATCAGATATTTGGTTGTTGGATTGGCCCAGGTTCAGTGTTTAAATTGGGACTGGGTGCTGGTGTTGTATGAAGGCATGTGAGCCACGTAGGCTAACTGATATGTTGCTGGCACTTTTGGAAACCCACCTCCACTGCATGTTAACAATTGCCCTATGTTCAGGTATTTAAAGGGCAGGGAGTAGAGGAAATCTCCTCTCTACCTCGAGCTCTACTCACAGACCACTACATGGGTGTTGGGGTTCTTGTATTTCTGCTAGCGATGACCCTCTCCCATAGCCACCAAGTCTGCTCTGTCCAGAGCATCAAGTGCCGGTGGTGACCACGCCTACAGTTCGCCCACCTCGCCATGGCTCGGATGCCCTAAGGAGTTGCTGGCCCGTATGAAGCTTGTTCTATAATCATCTCAGGTCAGTGAAGCTCACACCATTTACTGCTTGAACTCTACCATTGTGTTGCTGGGAACCAGGTGTAAAATTCGCTCAAAAATAGGCTATCGGATTTTTGGATCCCAGATTTAGTGCAGAAAGCTGAAACTAGATTCTAGTGTGTTGAGCTCCACTTTGGTGCTTCATAAAAATTGTTCTGAATGTTTTCAACCTAGGGGTACTATACCAAAGTAGTAGAGCTATATCTAAGGAATAACTTTGGTAATGTGAGCTTGGTTTGTTGCTGTGTAAAAATTGGAGAAAAGGTTGGCTAAAGTTGGACTGTCAGACTGAACACAACTGAATTTTTTATTCAGTTCTGTGAACTGAATTGCAGCAGTATGCCTAGTTTGGAATTCATTTGTGACTGATTAAAGTTTACATAGCAAAGCTGGAGACCATAGTAAATAGAGTAAGTTTTGTAAAGTGAGGTGGACTTGGTTCCACATAAATTTGGAAATAAAAGTGGCCAAAAGGTGGACTGTCAGGTGTTAGGATTCAGACTTCGAATAATATTTAAGTCTGAATTTGTGTGTTTATTCAGTTTTGGGTCCTTGTGGTAATTAATCCCAGAAGAATTGGGGTAAGAATGCTATAGAAAAGTCAAAGACCATGTAAAGGAGAGCAAGTATCATGCAAAGTGTTGGCTTGCTACTTTGTAGAATTTGGAGAAAAAGGAGTGACAAAACTCTCTGTCAGACCTAGTAATGTGCTGTTTCAGATTGGGAAAATGGATTTTCCGTGTGTTTGCTCAACTTTAATGCACCCTAACGCTTGGTATGTATGGTTATAAGCTAAAGACCTTACAGAAGAGATTTGTAGCTGTGTTGGGTGAACAAGTTTCTTACAGAGAAATAAGTTTGGAGCTGTATAAAATTTAGAATCAAATGCGCCTAAGTTTCTTCTGTCAGTCTGTGTGAGATGTCTGTTTCAGAAAACTGAAAACAAGTTTAGTGGAAGGTGGCTGAATTTTGGACACCTTAACTTGTAGTACATGCAGTTTGGATCCTTGCTTAAGGCATAAATGAAGCACTTGGTTGGTTATGAGGCAAGGTTTCCTAGATTGATTGGTGAATTGTGTTGTGATATTAGAGTATTTAGCTCTCTTAAGGTTTTGTTAGTTTTTGTGTGCACCTTTAGAGAGGTGTAAGTGTTGTGATGTTTTTTAGTATTTTCTTTTCAAGTTGCATAAGCATAAACATCCATGATCATGTCATTTCATATAGAACTCCTACCAGAAGGAGTGAAGATTCAACCTGAAGTGGTGACTGAAGAGGAATCTACTCCAGTGGCTACTGATCAAGTGGAGGAGCCATCTAACTGGGTTTAATAGAGGGATCTAGAACCTCTTCACTGCAATAAGGCAAGCCCCGGTGCATGCAATCCCTTCCTTGTGTTTTTAAATAATTTTTGCACACTTTAAGTCTAGTGAAATGTGCATTAGGTTTATAGGAGTTGCTTGGCACCCTTTGATGCATTACCTTCCTTGATATCCATACCTTTATAGATACTTCTGATGAAGTATCAAAATATGATTTACAAAAATGCTTAGCCCTGCTTAGATTTTGTGGATAGAGGCTGTCTTTTGCAATAATGTCTAGCTCAGGGGTTATCCTGAGGAAGGATGACTTCTACCTGCAAGAATATTTTCATTGGGAGCATGGTGGGATCTTACTCCAAAGTTCCCTATAATGCTCTTTTCATCCTAAGGAACACAAACAATCCTAAGGATGGAAGTACTTAAATCGGGACTTGGGCTATGAACAGGTGATGTTCTACCCAGGTTAATTAAGGATTGGATGCGTATGTAGGCCTGTATGATCAAGGACTATCTTAACTGGCCACATGCCCTGGATATGGGACAGGGTAAGCTTGAACCCGGCTATTCCATACATGAAAAGACAATCGCGCACTGGGAGTGGAGAGATGGCGAGAGTGGCACGTACCCTCCTGGCAAAGGACCGCCTAAAAAGGGTGGTGTGCTCTCGGGTGGCGCGGACCTGTTCATGCAGTGGAGGATTCGTGGGAATGGTTGACATATGCAAGGGTTAAGTGCTACATATGTCGTGTGGTTAGAGATCCTCAGCTGAGTAAATCGATTCGGATCGCCGTTATATCCCCGGAGAGTGGAGACTTGATCGCTGCCCTGCAACCTAAGTCAGGATGTAAACATTATGAATAAAAATGTTGTTGTATTGATGAGATGGTGAAATTAGACTAGATGCTACCAGAGTCTATTAATATTTAATCTGGCGTTAAAATATTGAAAGTAAGGACTCACTTTAGTAAGCTATTTCTGCAAAAGTATCTAAGTTGATTCTTGCTAAAGTCTTTTCCTTGATTCCTACTTAACCAGCATATCCTTGAGAGTCTTTTCTTTAGTCGGGTAAGTCTTGCTGAGTAATTCCATACTCAGGGTTTTATCCCCTGTTGTTTTTCAGGTCATAGTTTTGTGCTGCTGATGATGGTGTTAAGTGCCGGTGGGCTCGGCCTTCTTATTAGTCTAAGTAACCCTTCTATACTTCTTACTGAGGATGGTCACTTGAGCTAGCATATATTTCAAACTTATACTTTTGTAATCACTCCGATAAAATAATGTAAAATTTTTGTAACCTGTAAAATTTGGTAATAAGATTTCCGCTGCAAAAATGTTGTGTGTGTGATTGGTGTTACTTAATCTTGTGATCCTGGTTGTAAGTGGTTTATCCGATGTCCTTGGGGCAATCGGACGGATCCTGTTAAGTTATTTAGTGCACATGCATGGCTGTCTGAGGTCTTTGAGACAAGGACAGGTTCATGTGGGCCCAATAACTTGGGAGGTTCTGCCACATACGTCGATGACATCATAGTCAAGACGAGGAAAGCCTCCGACCTCCTTTTCGACCTTGAAGTGACATTCCGATGTCTCAAGGCGAAAGGCGTGAAGCTTAATCCCGAGAAGTGTGTCTTTGGGGTTCCCCGAGGCATGCTCTTGGGGTTCATCGTCTCCGAGCGGGACATCGAAGCCAACCCGGAGAAGATCGCGGCCATCACCAGCATGGGGCCCATCAAGGACTTGAAGGGCGTACAGAGAGTCACGGGATGTCTTGCGGCTCTGAGCCGCTTCATCTCACGCCTCGGCGAAAGAGGCCTGCCTCTGTACCGCCTCTTAAGGAAGGCCGAGTGCTTCACTTGGACCCCTGAGGCCGAGGAAGCCCTCAGGAACCTGAAGGCGCTCCTCACGAACGCGCCCATCTTGGTGCCCCCCGCTGTCGGAGAAGCCCTCTTGATCTACGTCGCCGCGACCACTCAGGTGGTTAGCGCCGCGATTGTGGTTGAGAGACGAGAAGAAGGGCATGCATTGCCCGTCCAGAGGCCAGTCTACTTCATCAGCGAGGTACTGTCTGAGACCAAGATCCGCTACCCACAAGTTCAGAAGCTGTTGTACGCGGTGATCCTGACGCGGCGGAAGTTGCGACACTACTTCGAGTCTCATCCGGTAACTGTGGTGTCATCCTTCCCCCTGGGGGAGGTCATCCAGTGCCGAGAGGCCTCGGGTAGAATCGCAAAGTGGGCGGTGGAAATTATGGGCGAAACGATCTTGTTCGCCCCTCGGAAGGCCATCAAGTCCCAGGTCTTGGCGGACTTCGTGGCTGAGTGGGTCGACACCCAGCTCCCAACAGTTCTGATTCAACCGGAACTCTGGACCATGTTCTTCGACGGGTCGCTGATGAAGACAGGAGCCGGCGCAGGCCTACTCTTCATCTCGCCCCTCGGGAAGCACCTACGCTACGTGCTACACCTCCACTTCCCGGCGTCCAACAATGTGGCTGAGTACGAGGCTCTAGTCAACGGGTTGCGCATCGCCATCGAGCTAGGGGTCCGACGCCTCGACGCTCGCGGTGACTCGCAGCTCGTCATCGACCAAGTCATGAAGAACTCCCACTGCCGCGACCCGAAGATGGAGGCCTACTGCGATGAGGTTCGGCGCCTGGAAGACAAGTTCTATGGGCTCGAGCTCAACCACATCGCCCGGCGCTACAACGAGACTGCGGACGAGCTGGCTAAAATAGCCTCGGGGCGAACAACGGTTCCCCCGGACGTCTTCTCCCGAGACCTGCATCAACCCTCCATCAAGATCGACGACACGTTCGAGCCCGAGGCACCCTCGGCCCAGCCCGAGGTACCCCCGGCTCAGTCCGAGGCACCCTCGGCTCAGTCCGAGGCACCCTCGGCTCAACCCGAGGCACCCTCAGCTCGGCCCGAGGCACCCTCGGTTCAGCCCGAAGTACCCTCGGCCTCCGAGGGTGAGGCACTGCGCGTCGAGGAGGAGCGAAGCGGGGTCGCGCCTAATCGAAACTGGCAGACCCCGTACCTGCAATATCTCCACTGAGGAGAGCTACCCCTCGACCGAGCCGAAGCTCGGCGGTTGGCGCGGCGCGCCAAGTCGTTCGTCTTGCTGGGAGATGGGAAGGAGCTATACCACCGCAGCCCCTCAGGCGTCCTCCAGCGACGCATTTCCATCGCCGAAGGCCAGGAGCTCCTACGAGAGATACACTCGGGGGCTTGCGGTCATCACGCAGTGATAGTCGCCTAGAGGGGGGGGTGAATAGGGCGAAACTGAAATTTACAAATATAAACACAACTACAAGCCGGGTTAGCGTTAGAAATATAATCGAGTCCGCAAAAGAGGGCACAAAACAAATCGCAAGCGAATAATGAAGTGAGACACGCGGATTTGTTTTACCGAGGTTCGGTTCTCTCAAACCTACTCCCCGTTGAGGAGGCCACAAAGGCCGGGTCTCTTTCAACCCTTCCCTCTCTCAAACGGTCCCTTGGACTGAGTGAGCTTCTCTTCTCAAATCACTTGGGAATCAAACTTCCCGCAAGGGCCACCACACGATTGGTGCCTCTTGCCTCAATTACAAGTGAGTGTTTGATCACAAGAAAGAATGCGAAAGAAAAGAAGCGATCCAAGCGCAAGAGCTCAAATGAACACTACAAATCACTCTCTCTAATCACTAATGCTTTGTGTGGAGTTGGGAGAGGATTTGATCTCTTTTGGTGTGCTTTGCAATGAATGCTAGCTCTTGTATAGTGGTTGGAAGCTGGAAAACTTGGATGCTATGAATGGTGGGGTGGTTGGGGTATTTATAGCCCCAACCACCAAATGTGGCCGTTGGGAGGCTGTCTGCTCGATGTCGCACCGGACAGTCCGGTGCACACCGGACAGTCCGGTGCCCCCGCCACGTCATCACTACCGTTGGATTCTGACCGTTGAAGCTTCTGACTTGTGGGCCCGCCTGAATGTCCGGTGCACACCGGACAGGTACTGTTTGCTGTCCGGTGTGCCAGTATGGGCGCGCCTGACTTCTGCGCGCGCTGCACGCGCATTTAATGCGCCACAGGTAGCCGTTGGCGCCGACTAGCCGTTGCTCTGGAGTCGCACCGGACAGTCCGGTGCACACCGGACAGTCCGGTGAATTATAGCGGACTAGCCGTTGGAGTTTCCCGAAGCTGGCGAGTTCCTGAGGCTGATCTTCCTTGGCGCACCGGACACTGTCCGGTGTACACCGGACAGTCCGGTGAATTATAGCGCGAGTGCCTCTGGAAATTCCAGAAGGTGGCGAGTTTGGAGTTGGAGTCCTCTGGTGCACCGGACATGTCCGGTGGTGCACCGGACACTGTCCGGTGGCACACCGGACAGTCCGGTGTGCCCGACCAGAGGTGCCTTCGGTTGGCCCTTTGCTCTTTTGTTGAATCCAACACTTGATCTTTTTATTGGCTGAGTGTGAACCTTTTACACCTGTATAATCTATACACTTGGACAAACTAGTTAGTCCAATAATTTGTGTTGGGCAATTCAACCACCAAAATTAATTAGGGACTAGGTGTAAGCCTAATTCCCTTTCAATCTCCCCCTTTTTGGTGATTGATGCCAACACAAACCAAAGCAAATATAGAAGTGCATAATTGAACTAGTTTGCATAATGTAAGTGCAAAGGTTGCTTGGAATTGAGCCAATATAGATACTTACAAGATATGCATGGATTGTTTCTTTCTTTATTTAACATTTTGGACCACGCTTGCACCACATGTTTTGTTTTTGCAAACTCTTTTGTAAATCCTTTTCAAAGCTCTTTTGCAAATAGTCAAAGGTACATAAATAGGATTTTGCAAAGCATTTTCGATATTTAGAAATTTCTCCCCTTGTTTCAAATGCTTTTCCTTTGACTAAACAAAACTCCCCCTAAATGAGATCCTCCTCTTAGTGTTCAAGAGGGTTTTGATATATCATTTTAAAATACTACTTTCTCCCCCTTTTGAACACAATAGGATATTAATTGATAATATTCTCGAAAACACGAAGTTTTTTTGAAATAGGTGCGGTCCTTTTGCTTTGGGCTCATACTTTCTCCCCCTTTGGCATGAATCGCCAAAAACGGAATCATTAGAGCCCTTAAGTTTCATTCTCCCTCTTTGGTCAAAACAAATGAGTGAAGATTATACCAAAGATGGAATCCTTTTGCTTGGTGCTCATGCTTTCTCCCCTAAGGATGGAGAGTTGCTTGGAGTGACGGCGAAGGGTGAGTTACGGAGTGGAAGCATTTGTCTTCGCCGAAGACTCCGATTCCCTTTCAATACACCTATGACTTGGTTTGAAATGGACTTGAAAATACATTAGTCATAGCATATGAGAGAGACATGATCAAAGGTATATAGATGAGCTATGTGTGCATTTAACAAAAGAAGTTCCTAGAATCAAGAATATTGAGCTCATGCCTAAGTTTGGTAAAGGATTGTTCATCAAGTGGCTTGGTGAAGATATCGGCTAATTGATCTTTAGTATTAATGTATGAAATCTCGATATCCCCCTTTTGTTGGTGATCCCTAAGAAAATGATATTGAATGGCTATGTGCTTAGTGCGGCTATGCTCGACGGGATTGTCGGCCATTTTGATTGCACTCTCATTATCACATAGCAAGGGGACTTTGGTTAATTTGTAACCGTAGTCCCGCAGGGTTTGCCTCATCCAAAGTAGTTGCGCGCAACAATGACCTGCGGCAATGTACTCGGCTTCGGCGGTGGAAAGAGCGACCGAATTTTGCTTCTTTGAAGCCCAAGACACCAAGGATCTTCCCAAGAACTGGCAAGTCCCCGATGTGCTCTTCCTATTAATCTTACACCCCGCCCAATCGGCATCCGAATAACCAATCAAATTAAATGTGGATCCCCGAGGGTACCAAAGCCCAAACTTAGGAGTATAAGCCAAATATCTCAAGATTCGTTTTACGGCCGTAAGGTGAGCTTCCTTAGGGTCAGCTTGGAATCTTGCACACATGCATACGGAAAGCATAATATCCGGTCGAGATGCACATAGATAGAGTAAAGAACCTATCATCGACCGGTATACCTTTTGATCCACGGACTTACCTCCCGTGTCGAGGTCGAGATGCCCATTGGTTCCCATGGGTGTCTTGAGTGTACTTTGTTTGGCTAATGAAGGTGCCCTCTTGGAGTTGCTTGACTTGGAATCCTAGAAAATACTTCAACTCCCCCATCATAGACATCTCGAATTTCTGTGTCATAATCCTACTAAACTCTTCACATGTAGACTTGTTAGTAGACCCAAATATAATATCATCAACATAAATTTGGCATACAAACAAGTCATTTTCAAGAGTTTTAGTAAAGAGTGTAGGATCGGCCTTTCCGACTTTGAAGCCATTAGCAATAAGGAAATCTCTAAGGCATTCATACCATGCTCTTGGGGCTTGCTTGAGCCCATAAAGCGCCTTAGAGAGCCTATAGACATGGTTGGGGTACTCACTATCTTCAAAGCCGGGAGGTTGCTCAACATAGACCTCTTCCTTGATTGGTCCATTGAGGAAGGCACTTTTCACGTCCATTTGATAAAGCTTGAAGCCATGGTAAGTAGCATAGGCCAATAATATGCGAATTGACTCAAGCCTAGCTACGGGTGCATAGGTTTCACCGAAATCCAAACCTTCGACTTGTGAATATCCTTTGGCCACGAGTCGAGCTTTGTTCCTTGTCACCACACCATGCTCGTCTTGTTTGTTGCGGAAGACCCATTTGGTTCCTACAACATTTTGGTTAGGACGTGGAACTAAGTGCCATACCTCATTCCTAGTGAAGTTGTTGAGCTCCTCTTGCATCGCCACCACCCAATCCGAATCTTGTAGTGCTTCCTCTACCCTGTGTGGCTCAATAGAGGAAACAAACGAATAATGTTCACAAAAATGTGCAACACGAGATCTAGTAGTTACCCCCTTATGAATGTCGCCGAGGATGGTGTCGACGGGGTGATCTCGTTGGATTGCTTGGTGGACTCTTGGGTGTGGCGGCCTTGGTTCTTGGTCATCCTCCTTTTCTTGATCATTTGCCTCTCCCCCTTGATCATTGCCATCATCATGAGGTGGCTCATCTTCTTGATCTTGTCCTTCATCAACTTGAGCCTCATCCTCATTTTGAGTTGGTGGAGATGCTTGCGTGGAGGAGGACGGTTGATCTTGTGCATTTGGAGGCTCTTCGGATTCCTTAGGACACACATCCCCAATGGACATGTTCCTTAGCGCTATGCACGGAGCCTGTTCTTCACCTATCTCATCAAGATCAACTTGCTCTACTTGAGAGCCATTAGTCTCATCAAACACAACGTCACAAGAAACTTCAACAAGTCCTGAGGACTTGTTAAAGACTCTATATGCCCTTGTGTTTGAGTCATATCCTAGTAAAAAGCCTTCTACAGTTTTAGGAGCAAATTTAGATTTTCTACCTCTCTTAACAAGAATAAAGCATTTGCTACCAAAAACTCTAAAATATGAAATGTTGGGCTTTTTACCGGTTAGGAGTTCATAGGATGTCTTCTTGAGGATTCGGTTAAGATATAACCGGTTGATGGCGTAGCAGGCGGTGTTGACTGCCTCGGCCCAAAACCGATCCGAAGTCTTGTACTCATCAAGCATGGTCCTTGCCATGTCCAATAGAGTTCGATTCTTCCTCTCCACTACACCATTTTGTTGAGGTGTGTAGGGAGAAGAGAACTCATGCTTGATGCCCTCTTCCTCAAGAAAACCTTCGATTTGAGAGTTCTTGAACTTCGTCCCGTTGTCGCTTCTTATTTTCTTGATCCTTAAGCCGAACTCATTTTGAGCCCGTCTCAAGAATCCCTTTAAGGTCTCTTGGGTTTGAGATTTTTCCTATAAAAAGAATACCCAAGTGAAGCGAGAATAATCATCCACAATAACTAGACAGTACTTACTCCCGCCGATGCTTATGTAAGCGATCGGGCCGAATAGGTCCATGTGTAGGAGCTCCAGTGGCCTGTCACTAGTCATGATGTTCTTGTGTGGATGATGAGTGCCAACTTGCTTCCCGGCTTGGCATGCGCTACAAATCCTGTCTTTCTCAAAATAAACATTGGTTAGTCCTAAAATGTGTTCTCCCTTTAGAAGCTTATGAAGATTCTTCATTCCAACATGGGCTAGTCGGCGGTGCCAGAGCCAACCCAAGTTAGTCTTAGCAACCAAGCAAGTGTCGAGTTCAGCTCTATCAAAATCTACTAAGTATAGCTGACCCTCTAACACTCCCTTAAATGCTATTGAATCATCACTTCTTCTAAAGACAGTAACACCTACATCTGTAAATAGACAGTTGTAGTCCATTTGACATAATTGGGATACGGAAAGCAAATTGTAATCTAAAGAATCTACAAGAAAAACATTGGAAATAGTATGGTCAGGTGATATAGCAATTTTACCCAAACCTTTGACCAAACCTTGATTTCCATCCCCGAATGTTATTGCTCTTTGGGGATCTTGGTTTTTCTCATATGAGGAGAACATCCTTTTCTCCCCAGTCATGTGGTTTGTGCACCCGCTGTCGAGTATCCAACTTGAGCCCCCGGATGCATAAACCTACAAAACAAATTTAGTTCTTGACTTTAGGTACCCAAATGGTTTTGGGTCCTTTGGCATTAGACACAAGAACTTTGGGTACCCAAACACAAGTCTTGGAGCCCTTGTGCTTGCCCCCAACATATTTGGCAACTACTTTGCCGGATTTGTTAGTCAACACATAAGATGCATCAAAAGTTTTAAATGAAATGTTATGATCATTTGATGCACTAGGAGTTTTCTTAGGCAACTTAGCACGGGTTGGTTGCCTAGAACTAGATGTCTCACCCTTATACATGAAAGCATGATTAGGGACAGAGTGAGACTTCCTAGAATGAATTCTCCTAATTTTGCTCTCAGGATAACCGGCAGGGTATAAAATGTAACCCTCGTTATCCTGAGGCATGGGAGCCTTGCCCTTAACAAAATTAGACAATCTTTTAGGAGGAGCACTAGGTTTGATATTGTCTCCCCTTTGGAAGCCAATACCATCCTTGATGCCCGGACGTCTCCCATTATAAAGCATGCTACGAGCAAATTTAAATTTTTCATTTTCTAAGTTATGCTCGGCAATTTTAGCATCTAGTTTTGCTATATGATCATTTTGTTGTTTAATTAAAGCCATATGATCATGAATAGCATTAATATCAACATCTCTACATCTAGTACAAATAGATATATGCTCAACAATAGATGTAGAGGGTTTGCAAGATTTTAGTTCTACAACCTTAGCATGCAACATATCATTCTTAGTTCTAAGGTCGGAAATGGTAGCATTGCAAACATCAAAATCTTTAGCCTTAGCAATCAAGTTTTCATTTTCTACTCTAAGGCTAGTAAGAGAATCATTCAATTCCTTAATCTTAGCAAGCAAATCATCATTATCATTTCTAAGATTGGGAACTGAAGCAACACAAACATGAGAATCAACCTTAGCAATTAATCTAGCATTTTCATTTCTAAGGTTGTCTATAGTCTCACGGCAAGTGCTTAGCTCACTAGACAATTTTTCATATTTTTCAACTTGTTGAGCATAAGCATTTTTAACCTTAACATGCTTTTTATTTTCCTTGATTAGGAAGTCCTCTTGGGAGTCCAAGAGATCATCCTTCTCATGGATGGCACTAATTAATTCATTTAATTTTTCCTTTTGTTGCATGTTAAGATCGGCAAAAAGGGTATGCAAATTATTTTCCTCATCACTAGCATTATCATCACTAGAGGATTCATATTTAGTGGAGGATTTAGATTTAACCTTCTTCTTTTTGCCGTCCTTTGCCATGAGGCACTTGTGGCCGACGTTGGGGAAGAGGAGTCCTTTGGTGACGGCGATGTTGGCGGCGTCCTCGTCGGAGGAGGAGTCGGTGGAGCTCTCGTCGGAGTCCCACTCGCGGCACACGTGGGCATCGCCGCCCCTCTTCTTGTGGTACCTCTTCTTTTCTTTCCTCCTTCCCTTCTTGTCGTTATCCCTGTCACTGTCACTTGATAATGGACATTTAGCGATAAAGTGACCGGGCTTACCACACTTGTAGCAAACCTTCTTGGAACGGGATTTGTAATCCTTCCCCTTCCGTTGCTTGAGGATTTGGCGAAAGCTTTTGATGATTAAAGCCATCTCCTCATTGTCGAGCTTGGAGGCGTCAATTGGTTGTCTATTCGGTGTAGACTCCTCCTTCTTCTCCTCCGTCGCCTTGAATGCCACCGGTTGTGCTTCGGACGTGGAGGGTTCATCAAGCTCGTTGATCTTTTTGGAGCCTTTGATCATGCATTCAAAGCTCACAAAATTCCCGATAACTTCCTCGGGGGTCATTTGAGTATATCTAGGATTACCACGAATTAATTGAACTTGAGTGGGGTTAAGGAAAATGAGTGATCTAAGAATAACCTTAACCACCTCGTGGTCATCCCACTTCTTGCTCCCGAGGTTGCGCACTTGGTTCACCAAAGTCTTGAGCCGGTTGTACATGTCTTGTGGCTCTTCCCCTTGGCGAAGTCGAAAGCGACCGAGCTCCCCCTCGATCGTTTCCCGCTTGGTGATCTTTGTTAGTTCATCACCCTCGTGCGCGGTCTTGAGGAGGTCCCAAATTTCCTTTGCATTCTTCAACCCTTGCACCTTGTTGTATTCCTCTCTATTTAGAGAGGCCAAGAGTATGGTTGTGGCTTGGGAGTTGAAGTGCTCGATTTGGGCCACCTCGTCCTCATCATAATCCTCATCCCCTACGGATGGTACCTGTGCTCCAAACTCAACAACATTCCATATACTTTTGTGGAGTGAGGTTAGATGAAATTTCATTAAATCCCTCCACATAGCATAATCTTCGCCATTAAAGGTTGGCGGTTTGCCTAATGGAACGGAAAGTAATGGAGTATGTCTAGATGTACGAGGATAGTGTAAGGGGATCTTACTAAACTTCTTACGCTCGTGGCGTTTAGAAGTTACGGAGGGCGCATCGGAGTCGGAGGTCGACGTTGATGAAGTGTCGGTCTCGTAGTAGACCACTTTCCTCATCCTCTTATGCTTGTCGCCTTTCCGATGCGACTTGTGAGAAGAAGATTTTTCCTTCTTCTCTTTGTGGTGAGAAGAGGAAGATCTTTTCTCCTTCCGTTTGGAGGAGTCCTTCTTCTTCTCCTTCCTCTTGGTGCGGGACTCTTCCGATGAAGTGCTCCCGTGGCTTGTAGTGGGCTTTTCGCCGGTCTCCATCTCCTTCTTGACGTGATCTCCCGACATCACTTCGAGCGGTTAGGCTCTAATGAAGCACCGGGCTCTGATACCAATTGATAGTCGCCTAGAGGGGGGGTGAATAGGGCGAAACTGAAATTTACAAATATAAACACAACTACAAGCCGGGTTAGCGTTAGAAATATAATCGAGTCCGCAAAAGAGGGCACAAAACAAATCGCAAGCGAATAATGAAGTGAGACACGCGGATTTGTTTTACCGAGGTTCGGTTCTCTCAAACCTACTCCCCGTTGAGGAGGCCACAAAGGCCGGGTCTCTTTCAACCCTTCCCTCTCTCAAACGGTCCCTTGGACCGAGTGAGCTTCTCTTCTCAAATCACTTGGGAATCAAACTTCCCGCAAGGGCCACCACACGATTGGTGCCTCTTGCCTCAATTACAAGTGAGTGTTTGATCACAAGAAAGAATGCGAAAGAAAAGAAGCGATCCAAGCGCAAGAGCTCAAATGAACACTACAAATCACTCTCTCTAATCACTAATGCTTTGTGTGGAGTTGGGAGAGGATTTGATCTCTTTTGGTGTGCTTTGCAATGAATGCTAGCTCTTGTATAGTGGTTGGAAGCTGGAAAACTTGGATGCTATGAATGGTGGGGTGGTTGGGGTATTTATAGCCCCAACCACCAAATGTGGCCGTTGGGAGGCTGTCTGCTCGATGTCGCACCGGACAGTCCGGTGCACACCGGACAGTCCGGTGCCCCCGCCACGTCATCACTGCCGTTGGATTCTGACCGTTGGAGCTTCTGACTTGTGGGCCCGCCTGAATGTCCGGTGCACACCGGACAGGTACTGTTTGCTGTCCGGTGTGCCAGTATGGGCGCGCCTGACTTCTGCGCGCGCTGCACGCACATTTAATGCGCCGCAGGTAGCCGTTGGCGCCGACTAGCCGTTGCTCTGGAGTCGCACCGGACAGTCCGGTGCACACCGGACAGTCCGGTGAATTATAGCGGACTAGCCGTTGGAGTTTCCCGAAGCTGGCGAGTTCCTGAGGCTGATCTTCCTTGGCGCACCGGACACTGTCCGGTGTACACCGGACAGTCCGGTGAATTATAGCGCGAGTGCCTCTAGAAATTCCCGAAGGTGGCGAGTTTGGAGTTGGAGTCCTCTGGTGCACCGGACATGTCCGGTGGTGCACCGGACACTGTCCGGTGGCACACCGGACAGTCCGGTGTGCCCGACCAGAGGTGCCTTCGGTTGGCCCTTTGCTCTTTTGTTGAATCCAACACTTGATCTTTTTATTGGCTGAGTGTGAACCTTTTACACCTGTATAATCTATACACTTGGGCAAACTAGTTAGTCCAATAATTTGTGTTGGGCAATTCAACCACCAAAATTAATTAGGGACTAGGTGTAAGCCTAATTCCCTTTCACGCAGCACCTCGGACCCTTGCTGGAAACGCCTTCCGACAAGGTTTCTACTGGCCAACGGCGGTGGCCGACGCCACTAGAATTGTCCGCACCTGCGAAGGGTGTCAGTTCTACGCGAGGCAGACCCACCTGCCTGCTCAGGCTCTACAGACGATACCCATCACCTGGCCTTTTGCTGTGTGGGGTCTGGACCTCGTCGGCCCCTTGCAGAAGGCACCCGGGGGCTACACGCACCTGTTGGTCGCCATCGACAAATTCTCCAAGTGGATCAAGGTCCGACCCCTAAACAGCATCAGGTCCGAACAGGCAGTGGCGTTCTCCACCAACATCATCCATCGTTTCGGGGTCCCGAACTCCATCATCACCGACAACGGCACCTAGTTCACCGGCAGAAAGTTCCTAGACTTCTGCGAGGATCACCACATCCGGGTGGACTGGGCCACCGTGGCTCACCCCATGACGAATGGGCAAGTAGAGCGTGCCAATGGCATGATTCTACGAGGGCTCAAGCCTCGGATCTACAACGACCTCAACAAGTTCGGCAAGCGATGGATGAAGGAACACCCCCTCGGTGGTCTGGAGCCTGAGGACAACGCCGAGCCGAGCCACGGGCTTCACGCCATTCTTTCTAGTCTATGGGGCCGAGGCCATCTTGCCCACAGACTTAGAATACGGTTCCCCGAGGACGAGGGCCTACGCCGACCAAAGCAACCAAGCTAGTCGAGAAGACTCGCTGGACCAGCTGAAAGAGGCTCGGGACATGGCCTTACTACACTCGGCGCGGTACCAGCAGTCCCTGCGACGCTACCACGCCCGAGGGGTCCGGTCCCGAGACCTCCAGGTGGGCGACCTGGTGCTTCGGCTGCGACAGGACGCCCGAGGGCGGCACAAGCTCATGCCTCCCTGGGAAGGGTCGTTCGTCATCGCCAAAGTTCTGAAGCCCGGAACGTACAAGCTGGCCAACAGTCAAGGCGAGGTCTACAGCAACGCTTGGAACATCCAACAGCTACGTCGCTTCTACCCTTAAGATGCTTTCAAGTTGTTCATATACCTCGCTCCCACGCAAAGTTTAGTCATCAAGGAAGGGTCAGCCTTGCCTCGACAAAGCCCGACCCTCCCTCGGGGGCTAAAAGGGGGGGAACCCCCTCTGCGTCGAAATTTTCCTCGAAAAAAAAAGATCCTTTCTGCCAGAATGTCTTTCGTGCTTTTCGACTACTTCGAAAGTGGATCCTGAAAACGACGGAGTACACGTAAGCAGCCAAGGCTGACCGAGCCGAGGGACTCCTACGCCTTCGAGATACGGATACTCACTCATCACCTTCTGCGATAAGTAACTCGCGTTCGGATAAGTGATTCTGCGGACCGAACAAGTCTTCACGCTCGAAAGCTCCTCTGCCGAAGCGATTCTTCGGGCCTTCTCGACTGCGTCGGTGATAGAACCCTATGGACGGGCAAGAGTGCGCGTAAGCGGCAAGGCCGACCGAGCCGAGGGATTCCTACGCCTCCGGGATACGGATACCTCACTCATCACCTTCCGCGAAAAGCAACTCTCGCTCGCACAGACAATTCTGTTACCGACGGAAAAGTCCAGATACTCGAGACAAGAGGAAAAGAAGCGCAGCTTTACAACACGGCGATGGTGTGTTTGGGCCTCGGCGGCCGCAGAAAACACACGCTACAAGATAATCCGATCCTGCAGGCTCGGATCTCGATA
This sequence comes from Zea mays, assembly GCF_902167145.1. Classification (NCBI taxonomy): domain Eukaryota; kingdom Viridiplantae; phylum Streptophyta; class Magnoliopsida; order Poales; family Poaceae; genus Zea; species Zea mays. Next base: position 162,927,141 of record NC_050100.1, on the reverse strand, counting down.
GTTGAAGGGAGCAGCAGCACCCTCGGCGTTGACTACACCTTCGGCAAGGTCCGACCTAGCCTCGGACGGCGACGCGGTCCGAGGATCTCCACTCTGAAGGACGACTTCATCATCACGCCCGGGCCATCGCCGCCAGGGTCTCCTCCAAGAATCTGGCTCGAGCAGGCGGCTCGGCTGGTCACCCCGAGGCCTCGGCCAGCTGTCCCCCGAAGACATCAGCCCGGCCCGAGGCCTCGGCAGATCAACTCCGGCGTCGATCCCGCTAACGGACGACCCGGCCAGGCTCCGGCCGACCAAGTCTTCTTTTCGAGCCAACTCTGCCTCTTCCGTGCTGACACCGCTACCCCTGGCTTCGGCTCATCGAAGAGCGGCCGAGGGGTTCCTTTAACTAAGCAAGAGAAGTCTCGGACAGCAAGGCCGACCGAGCCGAGGGACTCCTACGCCTCCGGGATACGGATACCTCACTCATCACCTTTGTACGGGGCGACTCACGCTTGGTGAAGCGGTTCAGACAACCAACAGGCGAGTCTTAGTGCTCGAAAATGAGGAAAAAAACACGGCTCTGCGCCAAAAATACATACACGTTCAGGCCCCGACAGCCACAATGAACAAAAGACCGGCATTCAAGGTGCCATTACAAACGGAACTCCGGTTCCACCTCCGTAGGTACGAACAACCCCACACAATTGGGGGGCCTGCGGAGCAACAGAAGACCGACGAACGGCTCGCCGTCGCCCGCTCCAGCAGCGGCGACGACGACGACTTCTGCTCCGGGGGGCCGAACAGCAGCAGCGATGACCTCAGGGCGGATGCTGCTGCCATGAGGCCCTCGCCCGTGCCCAAACTCGTGAGGCAAGGACGGGCAGAAGGCCGTAGAGTTGGAGGTCGGTCCGTGGGCGGCCCCGGTTATCTCGTCGGCGGAAGAACCTCTTCCAGCTGCCGTGGCAGAAGGCGGCGCCGGGAGCGGCTCCGAAGCCACTCGGGTCAGAGAGCCAGGCACGCGGCAGCTGTCAGCGCCGTGAACGGCGAACGCCCTTCCCCCCGATCACTGAGGGAAGGAGCGGGCCGCCGCCCACGCGGGGGCCGACCCCAACTCGGCACACTCCCCTCCCCAGCACTGATGATGAAAATCCTTGAGGCTGAGGGAGGGGCAGAGGCTGCAGCCGGTTTGCTTTCCCCCGCCACCGAACTGGAGGTCACCGTCTTGGGTGACCGCCGGCGGAGGGGTGCAGCCGGGCTGCATGATGAAAATCCTTGAAGCTGAACGATGGCTGAAAGGTACCAACTCCCACGGAGTTGCGTTCCTCCAACGACAAGGCGGAAGGACTGCGGGTGTCCCCCATCCGGGAGCTCGGAAGGTGGAAAGACACGATGCATAAGGGAGCGCGAAGACATGGTCGCCTTTCAAGGGGGTCACCCTCCTTTTAAAGGCGACTCTCTCTACTTGCGTCCCCAGTCGTCGTGGGCTGAGTCTTCTCCAACACGCTCCAAGGTCCTCCCCCTACGGCGCGGGGGCTGGGTCCCACGCGTCGTGCAAGCTGGCCCAGAGCAGAAGAAGCTGGCCCAGCGGTTACGAGCATTCCTCCACTTTCGCCTAGACCAGCGGGCGAAAGGGCGGGCAACCGTGCAGGCAGCATGCAACCACGCCAAGTGGGCGCGCCCCTCCGACTTCCAACGCACCCAGCAAGGGGGCCCACGCCCACGCGTCACGCAACCGGCGCGCCGGACGCTACGTGCAAGCAACCGCACCGCCACTCGCACCACTGCCACGCCTCCTCGACTGCGGAACCAGTACCACGACTCGAGGCGACCCTGCGTACGACCCAGCAGTGCCAGCCAGGCGCGACGGTCAATACGGCCAAAAATGGGCCGGCAGTAATGGCGGTGGCAGGCGGGCGGGAGCAGCGGTCACGTCGTCAGCCAAGCTTACGTCCCATCCTGGGGCAGTGAGAGAACCCTCTCTCACGGCGTGAAGACGGCGCGCCCGCATTCCGTTCCTCGAACGGCTCGCGCACGCGCAACGGCCGCCCCGCGAACCACTCGCCCCGTCGCATTAACTCCGCGGCGGGACAGGCGGCGCCTCCGGCAGGGGAAGCGAGCGACGCTTCGCCTTCGCCATAATGACCGCGTCAAAAAAAGGTACGCCACGTCATTCGATTTCGTATCCTTTTCCTTTTCCTCTTTCTCTCTCTTACAACAGGGATCGGGAAAGGAGGATACCCCGAAAAGGATCCTTCTCCGTGAAGGAAACAGGCTCCGAGCCTCCCTACTGATCAGAGGTTCGAAGGCTGGCCCCTCGGAGGGGTTCAACAGCCGCCTCAGAGCGCGTGGGTTCTGCGCCCACTACTAGTCAGAGGTTCGAAGGTCGGCCCCTCGAAAGGGTTCAACGGCCGCCTCAGGCTACTCAGGCTCCGCGCCCACTACTGATCAGCGGTTCGTAGGCTGGCCCTCGAAGGGTTCACAGCCGCCTCAGACACGGAGCGAGGGATGACCATGGGTACGTTCGATACATAACCAAGGCTCAGGCTACGCTCCCGAGGTACCCTAGAACATTTCCGAGACCAGCGGGAACGATCTTGTAACGAAATCCCATCAGAGGGAGGCATCGAGCCCTCGGACCCCGTCGACAGGGGACCGGGTCCGGCAGATCACCCGCAGGTACTTTTGGGTGCGCCTCCGGGCCTCTAGCCGACCCCTAACAAATGGGGCACGGGCGTCCACTCGGATTACCCACCAGCAGCTCACCGGAGACACCATGTTCGACGCCCTCCGAGGGCAACATGGCGCTTTCCCCCCTCCTCCTTGCGGAAAGGCGACGCAGGGGCGTATGTAAAAAAAGTCGAGTCTGTCCCTGACCGTCCTCTCGCCCTGTGCAGAGGCTCGGGGGCTGCTCTCGCAAACCCGGCTCCGGCCAAACCGTTGACAGTGTCAACATACCAGCCCGAGAACTTGGGACCCGACCGTGCACCCGGGCTACGGCCAGCTCGCATGAGGGAACGACCAGACCAGCCGAAGCATTGCGCGAGGCATTAAGACCTCGGAGGAGTCAAACCACTCCTCCGAGGCCTCGGGGGCTACACCCGGCGGGTGCGCTCGCGCGCACCCACCGGAACAAAACGCAACCGAGAAAGGCTGGTCCCCTTGCAAAAAAAAGTGCGACAAAAGCCTCCAAGCGAGTGTTAACACTCCCTTCGAGGCTCGGGGGCTACTGTCGGGGACCATAATTAGGGGTACCCTCAAGACTCCTAATTCTCACCTAGTAACCCCCATCAGCACAAAGCTGCAAAGGCCTGATGGGTGCGACTAAGTCAGGGATCGGTCCATTCGAGGGACTCGATCACACCTCGCCCGAGCCTAGCCTCGGGCAAGGGCAGCCGACCCTGGAGGATCTCCGTCTCGCCCGAGGCCCCCCTCCAGCGACGAACATACTTCCGGCTCGCCCGAGGCCCAGTCTTCGCCAATAAGCAACCCTGGCCAAATCGCCACGCTAACCGACCAAATCGCAGGGGCATTTAATGCAAAGGTGGCCTGACACCTTTATCCTGACGCATGCCCTCCAGTCGACAGAGCCGAAGTGACCGCAGTCACTTCGCCGCTCCACTAACCGGCCTGACAGAAGGACAGCGCCGCCTGCGCCACTCCGACTACTATGCCACTCGACAGAGTGAGGCTGACAGGCAGTCAGGCCCGGCCTCAGGCACCATAGGAAACTCCGCTTCGCCTGACCCAGGGCTCGGACTCGGGCTTAGCCCGGAAGACGGCGAACTCCGCTCCGCCCGACCCAGGGCTCGGACTCGGGCTCAGCCCCGGAAGACGGCAAACTCCGCTCCGCCCGACCCAGGGCTCGGACTCGGGCTCAGCCCCGGAAGACGGCGAACTCCGCTCCGCCCGACCCAGGGCTCGGACTCGGGCTCAGCCCCGGAAGACGGTGAACTCCGCTCCGCCCGACCCAAGGCTCGGACTCGGGCTCGGCCCCAGAAGACGGCGAACTCCGCCTCGCCCGACCCAGGGCTCGGACTCGGGCTCAACCTCGGAAGACGACGAACTCCGCTTCGCCCGACCCCAGGGCTCGGACTCAGCCCTGGCCTCCGCCGGCGGTCTCCGCCTCGCCCGACCCAGGGGCTCGGACTCGACCTCGGCCTCGGAAGACAGACTCGACCTCGACCTCGAAGGAGCCTCCACATCGCTCAACCTAGGGCACGGACCGACCACGTCAACAGGAGGCGCCATCATTACCTTACCCCAAGCTGACTCAGGCTACGGGGAACAAGATCGGCGTCCCATCTGGCTCGCTTCGCCAGACAAGTAATGATGGCGCCCCGCACGCTCTATGACGACGGTGGCTCCTAGCCCCCTTACGGAAGCAAGAGGACGTCAGCAAGGACTCGACAGCCCCGACAGCTGTCCTTCCGCCAGGCTCCAGCGCTCCTCCGACGGCCACGACACCACACAAACCAGGTGCCAAAACCTCCCCGGCTGCCACGATGGCATGTACTTAGGGCGCTAGCTCCCCTCCGCTAGACACGTTAGCACTCTGCTACACCCCCCATTGTACACCTGGATCCTCTCCTTACGCCTATAAAAGGAAGGACCAGGGCCCTCTTACAGAGGGTTGGCCGCACGGGGAAGAGGATGGGACAGGCGCTCGCGTGAGGCCGCTCGCTCCCTCTCCCGCGTGGACGCTTGTAACCCCCAACTGCAAGCGCACCCGACCCGGGCGCGGGACAAACACGAAGGCCGCAGGATTTCCACCTCTCTCTCTCTCTCTCACTCCGGCCGCCTTCTTCCCCCCTTCGCGCTCCGTCTCGCGCCGACCCATCTGGGCTGGGGCACGCGTCGACATTTCACTCGTCGGCACAGGGACCCCCCGGTCTCGAAACGCCGACACCGGTCTACTAGCACATAAATAAAGTAAAGACCCTATCATTGACCGGTATGCCTTTTGATCAACGGATTTACCTCCTTTGTTGAGGTCGGTGTGTCCGTCGGTCCCCATCGGAGTCTTTGCGGGCTTGGCGTCCTTCATCCCAAACCGCTTTAGCAAGTCTTGCGTGTACTTCGTTTGGGAGATGAAGGTGCCGTCCTTGAGTTGCTTCACTTGGAACCCAAGGAAGTAGTTCAACTCGCCCATCATCGACATCTCGAATTTCTGCGTCATCACCCTGCTAAACTCTTCACAAGACTTTTGGTTAGTGGAACCAAATATTATGTCATCGACATAAATTTGGCACACAAAAAGATCACCATCGCAAGTCTTAGTAAAAAGAGTTGGATCGGCTTTCCCAACCTTGAAAGCATTAGCAATTAAAAAGTCTCTAAGGCATTCATACCATGCTCTTGGGGCTTGCTTAAGTCCATAGAGCGCCTTAGAGAGCTTACACACGTGGTCGGGGTACGGTTCATCCTCGAAGCCAGGGGGTTGCTCTACGTACACCTCCTCCTTGATTGGCCCGTTGAGGAAAGCGCTCTTCACATCCATTTGGAACAACCTGAAAGAATGGTGAGCGGCATATGCTAGCAAGATACGAATGGACTCTAGCCTAGCCACAGGAGCAAAAGTCTCCTCGAAGTCCAAACCTGCGACTTGGGCATAACCTTTTGCCACAAGTCGAGCCTTGTTCCTTGTCACCACCCCGTGCTCGTCCTATTTGTTGCGGAACACCCACTTGGTTCCCACAACATTTTGCTTAGGACGAGGCACCAGTGTCCAAACTTCATTCCTCTTGAAGTTGTTGAGCTCCTCTTGCATGGCCAACACCCAGTCCGGATCTAGCAAGGCCTCCTCTACCCTGAAAGGCTCAATAGAAGATACAAAGGAGTAATGCTCACAAAAAATAACTAATCGAGACCGAGTAGTTACTCCCTTGCTAATGTCACCCAAAATCTGGTCGACGGGATGATCCCTTTGAATCGTCGCTCGAACTTGGGCTGGAGGTGCCGGTTGTGCTTCTTCCTCCATCACATGATCATCTTGTGCTCCCCCTTGATCACACGCCTCCTCTTGATGAACCTGTTCATCGTCTTGAGTTGGGGGATGCACCATTGTTGAGGAAGAAGGTTGATCTTGCTCCTTTTGTTCCTGTGGTCGCACATCACCAATCGCCATGGTTCGTATTGCGGCCGTCGGAACATCTTCTTCATCTATATCATCAAGGTCAACAACTTGCTCTCTTGGAGAGCCATTAGTCTCATCAAATACAACGTCGCTAGAGACTTCAACCAAACCCGATGATTTGTTGAAGACCCTATAAGCCTTTGTATTTGAATCATAACCTAGCAGAAACCCTTCTACAGCTTTGGGAGCAAATTTAGAATTTCTACCCTTCTTCACTAGAATGTAGCATTTACTCCCAAAAACTCGGAAAATACGAAACATTGGGTTTGTTACCGGTTAGTAGCTCATACGAAGTCTTCTTGAGGAGGCGATGAAGGTAGACCCGATTCATGGCGTGGCAAGCCGTGTTCACGGCTTCCGACCAAAAGCGCTCGGGGGTCTTGAACTCTCCAAGCATCGTCCTCGCCATGTTGATTAGCGTCCTGTTCTTCCTCTCTACCACACCATTTTGCTGTGGTGTGTAGGGAGCGGAGAACTCGTGCTTGATCCCTTCCTCCTCAAGGTACTCCTCCACTTGAAGGTTCTTGAACTCGGACCCGTTGTCGCTTCTTATCTTCTTCACCTTGAGCTCAAACTCATTTTGAGCTCTCCTTAGGAAGCGCTTGAGGGTCCCTTGGGTTTCAGACTTATCCTGCAAAAAGAACACCCAAGTGAAGCGGGAAAAGTCATCAACAATAACTAGACCATACTTACTTCCTCCTATGCTTAGATAGGCGACGGGTCCGAAGAGGTCCATATGTAGCAGCTCCAGGGGTCTTGATGTGGTCATCACATTCTTGTTGTGATGCACTCCTCCCACTTGTTTACCTGCTTGACAAGCTGCACAAGGTCTATCTTTTTCGAAATGCACGTTAGTTAAACCTATCACGTGTTCTCCCTTTAGAAGCTTGTGAAGGTTCTTCATCCCCACATGTGCTAAACGGCGATGCCACAACCAGCCCATGCAAGTCTTAGCAATTAAGCATGCATCTAGACCGGCCTCCTCTATTGCAAAATCAACTAAATAAAGTTTGTCGTCTAGTACACCCTTAAAAGCTAGTGAACCATCACACCTTCTAAAGACAGACACATCTATATTTGTGAATAAACAATTATATCCCATATTGCATAATTGACTAACAGATAACAAATTATATCCAAGTGACTCAACTAAAAAAACATTAGAAATAGAGTGCTCATTTGAGATTGCAATCTTGCCTAAACCTTTCACCTTGCCTTGGTTCCCATCACCGAATATGATTGAATCTTGGGAATCCTTGTTCTTGACGTAGGAGGTGAACATCTTCTTCTCCCCCGTCATGTGGTTTGTGCATCCGCTGTCGATAATCTAGCTTGAACCCTCGGATGCATAAACCTGCAAGGCAAATTTAGGCTTGGGTTTTAGGTACCCAACTCTTGTTGGGTCCTACAAGGTTAGTCACAATGGCTTTAGGGACCCAAATGCAAGTTCTATCTCCCTTGCATCTTGCCCCTAACTTCCTAGCAATTACCTTCTTATTCTTTCTACAAATAGCAAATGAAGCATTGCAAGCATGATATATTGTAGAAGGTTCATTAATTTTCCTAGGAACATTAACACCATTTCTCCTAGGCATATGATGAACAACATTTCTCCTAGACATATCTCTATCATGCATATAGGAAGAACTAGAAGCAAACATAGCATATGAATTAAAAGTATCATAACTTCTATAGGCATTTCTAGAATGTCTCCTATCATGATACATAAAGGCATGGTTCTTTTTAGCACTACTAGCCATAGGGGCCTTCCCTTTTTCCTTGGCGGGAATGGGAGTCTTATGGCTTGTTAAGTTCTTGGCTTCCCTCTTGAAGCCAAGTCCATCCTTAATTGAGGGGTGTCTACCAATCGTATAGGCATCCCTTGCAAATTTTAGCTTATCAAATTCACTTTTGCTAGTCTTAAGTTGGGCATTAAGACTAGCCATTTCATCATTTAACTTTGCAATAGAAGCTATGTGTTCACTACAAGCATCAATATCGAAATCTTTACACCTATTGCAAATCATGACATGTTCTACACAAGAGTTAGATTTATTTGCTACTTCTAGTTTAGCATTTAAATCATCATTAATACCTCTTAAAGTAGAAATGGTTTCATGACACTTAGATAGTTCACAAGAAAGCATTTCATTCCTTTTAATTTCTAGAGCAAGAGAATTTTGCGCACTAACAAATTTATCATGCTCTTCATATAAAATGTCCTCTTGCTTTTCTAATAATCTATTCTTATCATTTAAAGCATCAATCAATTCATTTATCTTATCAATTTTGGTTCTATCTAAACCCTTGAATAAACATGAATAATCTATTTCATCATCACTAGACTCATCCTCACTTGAAGAAGCATAAGTACTAGTATTACGAGCGCTTACTTTCTTTTCCCTTGCCATGAGGCAAGTGTGATGCTCGTTTGGGAAGAGGGCAGATTTGTTGAAGGCGGTGGCGGCGAGTCCTTCGTTGTCGGAGTCGGAAGAGGAGCAATCTGAATCCCACTCCTTTCCAAGGTGCGCCTCGCCCTTGGCCTTCTTGTAATTCTTCTTCTTTTCCCTCTTGTTCCCTTGTTCCTGGTCACTATCATTATTGGGACAGTTAGCGATAAAATGACCAATCTTACCACATTTGAAGCATGAGCGCTTCCCCTTCGTCTTGGTCTTTTTGGGATGCTCCTTGCGTCCCTTTAGCGCCGTTTTGAAGCGCTTGATGATGAGGGCCATCTCTTCATCATTGAGCCCGGCCGCCTCAACTTGCACTACCTTGCTAGGTAGTGCCTCCTTGCTCCTTGATGCCTTGAGAGCAATGGGTTGAGGCTCATGGATTGGACCGTTCATTGCGTCGTCCACGTATCTCGCCTCCTTTATCATCATTCGCCCGCTCACGAACTTCCCAAGAACTTCTTCGGGCGACATCTTTGTGTACCTAGGATTTTCACGAATATTGTTCACAAGATGTGGATCAAGAAAAGTAAAGGACCTTAGCATTAGACGAACGACGTCGTGGTCCGTCCATCGTGTGCTTCCGTAGCTCCTTATCTTGTTGATGAGGGTCTTGAGCCGGTTGTATGTTTGGGTTGGCTCCTCTCCCCTTATCATTGCAAATCTCCCAAGCTCGCCCTCCACCAACTCCATCTTGGTGAGCATGGTGACATCGTTCCCCTCATGTGAGATCCTAAGGGTGTCCCAGATCTGCTTGGCATTGTCCAAGCCGCTCACCTTATTGTATTCGTCCCTACACAATGAAGTTAGAAGAACAGTAGTAGCTTGTGCATTTTTGTGAATTTGCTCGTTAATGAACATAGGACTATCCGAGCTATCAAATTTTATTCCACTCTCTACAATCTCCCATATGCTTGGATGGAGAGAGAACAAGTGACTACGCATTTTGTGACTCCAAAATCCGTAGTCCTCTCCATCAAAGTGAGGAGGTTTGCCAAGTGGAATGGAGAGCAAATGAGTATTTGTACTTTGCGGAATACGAGAGTAATCGAAAGAAAAGTTCGAATTGACCGTTTTCCGTTTCTCGTAGTCGTTGTCGTTGTTGTCCTTTTGGGAAGAAGTGGACTCGTCGCTGTCGCCGTAGTAGACGATCTCCTTGATGCGCCTTGTCTTCTTCTTCTTCCCATCTCTTCGTTTGTGGCCCGAGCCCGAGTCGGTAGGCTTGTCATCTATAGGCTCGTTGACGAAGGACTCCTTCTCCTTATCATTGATCACCATCCCCTTGCCCTTAGGATCCATCTCTTCGGGCGATTAGTCCCTTACGTGAAGAGAACGGCTCCGATACCAATTGAGAGCACCTAGAGGGGGGGTGAATAGGTGATCCTAGGAAACTTGAACTTAATGCCACAAAAACTTGGTTATGCGTTAGCACAGTAATGCCAAGTGGATAGAGAAGAGTCTTAGCGAAACACAATAACCACAAGAGAATCAACACAAATAGATACAGTGGTTTATCCCGTGGTTCGGCCAAGTACAACACTTGCCTACTTCCACGTTGTGGCGTCCCAACGGACGAGGGTTGCAATCAACCCCTCTCAAGCGGTCCAAAGACCCACTTGAATACCACGGTGTTTTGCTTTTCTTTTCTATATCCCGTTCGCGAGGAATCTCCACAACTTGGAGCCTCTCGCCCTTACACTTTGATGTTCACAAAGAAGCACGGAGTAAGGGAGGGATAAGCAACTCACACAAGACATAAAGATCACAGCAAATACGCACACACAAGACCCAGACTTGAGCTCAAGAGACTATCACAAGTTTCACACTAGAACGGAGCTCAAATCACTAAGAATGTCGAACAAGTGCGCAAGAATGGAGTGTGAGTGATCAACAATGCTCAAAGGATGCTTGGTGTACTCCTCCATGCGCCTAGAGGTCCCTTTTATAGCCCCAAGGCAGCTAGGAGCCGTTGAGAGCAATCTGGGAAGGCAATTCTTGCCTTCTGTCGCCTGGCGCACCGGACAGTCCGGTGCACCACCGGACACTGTCCGGTGCGGATTTCCTTCCTTATTTGGCGAAGCCGACCATTGGCAGCCTTGGAGCCGTTGGCGCACTGGACACTGTCCGGTGCACACCGGACAGTCCGGTGCCCCCTACTAGCCGTTGGCTCGGCCACGTGTCCCGCGCGGATCGCGCGGCCGACCATTGGCCCGGCCGACCGTTGGCTCACCGGACAGTCCGGTGAATTTTAGACGTACGCCGTTAATTACTTCCCGAGAGCAGCAAGTTCGCCTGAGTCTGCCTGGCGCACCGGACACTGTTCGGTGCACCACCGGACAGTCCGGTGCACCCAGACTGAGCAGACTTTGGCTGAACAAAGCCATCTCTTTTCCAATTTGATTTCTTCTGTTTCCAGCACTTAGACACAATACATCAGTCCATAAAACAATGTACTAAGTCTAGAAACATACCTTTTGACTTGATTTGCACTTTGTCCACCACTTTGCATAGATCAACACTTAGGCACTTGTGTTGGACACTAAATCACCAAAATACTTAGAAATGGCCCAAAGGCACATTTCCCTTTCAAGCCAGCAGTGGAATCCACGATTTGATCGATGCGAGGCAGAGGGTAGGGAACCTTCGGACATGCTTTGTTTAGACCAGTGTAGCCTACACACATCCGCCATTTCCCTCCTTTCTTTCTCACAAGCACAGGGTTGGCAAGCCATTCGGGGTGGAATACCTCTTTGATGAACCCTGCAGCCATCAGCTTGTGGATCTCCTCGCCTATGGCTCTGCGCTTTTCTTCGTCGAATCGGCGCAGAGGCTGCTTCACGGGTCGGGCTCCAGCTCGGATATCCAGCGAGTGCTCGGCGACATCCCTCGGTATGCCAGGCATGTCCGAGGGACTCCACGCAAAAACTTCAGCGTTCGCGCGAAGAAAGTCGACGAGCACTGCTTCCTATTTGGGGTCGAGCTCGGAGCCGATCCGGACGTGCTTGGAGGCGTCATTGCTGGGGTCGAGAGGGACAGACTTAACTGTCTCAGCTGGCTCGAAGTTGCCGGCGTGGCGCTTCGCATCTGGCGCCTCCTTGGAGAGGCTCTCTAGGTCGGTGATGAGGGCCTCGGATTCGGCGAGGGCCTCGGCATACTCCACGCACTCCACGTCGCATTCGTACGCGTGTCGGTACGTGGAGCCGACGGTGATGACCCCGTTGGGGCCCGGCATCTTGAGCTTGAGGTAGGTGTAGTTGGGGACGACCATGAACTTGGCGTAGCATGGCCTACCTAGCACTGCATGGTAGGTTCCTCGGAACCCGACCACCTCGAACGTGAGGGTTTCCTTTCGGAAGTTGGAGGGAGTCCCAAAGCAGACGGGCAGATCGAGTTGCCCAAGGGGTTGGACGCGTTTCCCGGGGATGATCCCGTGAAAGGGCGCCGCGCCAACCCGGATCGAGGACAGATCGATCTGCAGGAGCCCGAGGGTCTCGGCGTAGATGATGTTGAGGCTGCTGCCTCCGTCCATGAGGACCTTGGTAAGCCTGATGTTGCCGATGACGGGATCGACAACGAGCGGGTACTTTCCCGGACTCGGCACGCGGTCGGGGTGGTCGCCCTGGTCGAAGGTGATGGGCTTGTCGGACCAGTCTAGGTAGACTGGCACCGCCACCTTCGCCGAGCAGACCTCCTGATGCTCTTGTTTGCGGTGCCGAGCCGAGGCGTTCGCCACTTGCCCACCGTAGATCATGAAGCAGTCATGGACCTCGGGGAACTCCTCTGCCTTGTGATCCTCCTTCTTGTCGTTGTTGTTGTGGGCTCTACCACCTTCCGCCGGTGGCTCGGCCTTGTGGAAGTAGCACTGAAGCATGACACACTCATCAAGGGTGTGCTTGACAGGACCCTGATGATAGGGGCACGACTCCTTGAGCATCTTGTCGAACAGGTTGGCGCCTCCGGGAGGCTTCCGAGGGTTCCTGTGCTCGGTGGTGGCGACAAGGTCTGCGCCGGCGACGGCGCATTTCGCTTGTGACTTCTTCTTGCCCTTCTTCCTCGCGCCGCGCTGAGTGGACGCCTCGGGGACGTCTTCTGGCAGGCGCCCCTGAGGCTGCTTGTCCTTTCGGAAGATGGCCTCGACCGCCTCCTGACCAGAGGTGAACTTGGTGGCGATGTCCATCAGCTCACTCGCCCTGGTGGGAGTCTTGCGACCCAGCTTGCTCACGAGGTCGCGACAAGTGGTGCCGGCGAGGAACGCGTCGATGACATCCGCGTCGGTGATGTTGGGCAGCTCGGTGCGCTGCTTCAAAAATCGCCGGATGTAGTCCCTCAGGGACTCTCCCGGCTGCTGGCGGCAGCTTCGGAGATCCCAGGAGTTCCCAGGGCGGACGTATGTGCCCTGGAAGTTGCCGGCGAAGGCTTTGACCAGGTCGTCCTAGTTGGAGATCTACGCAGGAGGCAGATGCTCCAGCCAGGCTCGGGCGGCGTCGGAGAGGAACGAGGGAAGGTTGCGGATGATGAGATTGTCATCGTCCGTTCCACCCAGCTGGCAGGCCAGCCGGTAGTCCGTGAGCCACAGTTCCGGCTTTGACTCCCCCGAGTACTTGGTGATGGTAGTCGGGGTTCGGAACCGGGTCGGGAACGACGCCCGTCGTATGGCCCGACTGAAAGCTCACGGACCGGGTGGTTCGGGCGAGGGGCTCCGATCCTCCCCGCTGTCGTAGCGTCCCCCACGCCTGGGGTGGTAGCCTCGGTGCACCTTCTCGTCGAGGTGGGCTCGATGGTCGCGCCGATGGTGCTCGTTGCCAAGGTGACCCGGGGCCGTAGGCGCTGTGTTCCGCGTGCGCCCGGTGTGGACCGAGGCTTCCCGCATGAATCGAGAAGTCGCGGCGCGATGCTCCGGGGGGTACCCCTACCTTCGGAAGGCAGAGCTTTCGGCCCGTCGAACCGCGGCATCTTCCAGGAGATTCTTGAGCTCTCCCTGGATAAGCCGCCCCTCGGTGGTGGATGGTTCCGGCATCGCTCGGAGTAGTATTTCTGCTATAGCCAGGTTCTGGCCGACCCCACTGGAAGCCGGGGGTAGCCTCGCCCTGGCATCGTCGGCGATGCGGTGCTGGACGTCCTGGGCCAGATGACGTGCTTCTCCGGTCGATGCCTGGCCTGCCCACTCCTGCCCGATATTTTGCCGAAGCTGCATAAGTTGTCCTGCTCCTTCGTCGAGCCTGGCCTGCATCTTGCGGATTCGCTCGAGCTGTGCGTCCTGACCCCCCGCAGGGACTGGGACCACAGCTAGCTCCCGAAGGATGTCTACTCGAGGCGCAGACCTAGGGGGATCACTGAAAGGGAATTAGGCTTACACCTATTTCCAAAATGATTTTGGTGGTTGAATTGCCCAACACAAATAATTGGACTAACTAGTTTGCTTTAGTGTATAAGTTATACAGGTGCCAAAGGTTCACACTTAGCCAATAAAAAGATCAAGTATTGGGTTCAACAAAAGAGCAAAGGGACAACCGAAGGCACCTCTGGTCTGGCGCACCGGACAGTCCGGTGTGCCACCGGACAGTGTCTGGTGCACCACCGGACAGTGTCCGGTGCACCAGAGGACTCCAACTCCAACTCGTCACCTTCAGGAAAATCCAGAGGCGCTCCGCTATAATTCACCGGACTGTCCGGTGTACACCGGACAGTGTCCGGTGCTCCAAGGAACGGCACCTCAGGAACTCGCCAGCTTCAGGAATTCGCAACGGCTAGTCCGCTATAATTCACCGGACATGTCCGGTGTACACCGAACTGTCCGGTGTGACAACGGAGCAACGGATATTTCGGCGCCAACGGCTACCTGCAGCGCATTGAATGCGCGCCAGCGCGCGCAGAAGTCAGGCACGCCCATGCTGGCGCACCGGACACTCTACAGTGCATGTCCGGTGCGCCACCAGACATCCAGGCGGGCCCAGAAAGACAGAGCTCCAATGGCTAGAACTCAACGGCTTTGGTGACGTGGCTGGCGCACCGGACATGTCCGGTGTGCACCGGACTGTCCGGTGCACCATACGACAGTCAGCCACCACCAAACGGCTAGTTTGGTGGTTGGGGCTATAAATACCCCCAACCACCCCACATTCAAGTCATCCAAGTTTTCACACTTCCAACCACTTGCAAGAGCTAGGCATTCAATTCTAGACACACTCAAGAGATCAAATCCTCTCTCAAATTCCACACAAAGCTTTAGTGACTAGTGAGAGAGATTTGCTTGTGTTCTTTCGAGCTCTTGCGCTTGGATTGCTTTCTTCTTTCTTGATTCTTTCTTGCAATCAAACTCACTTGTAATTGAGGCAAGAGACACCAATCTTGTGGTGGTCCTTGTAGGAACTTTGTGTTCCAAGTGATTGAGAAGAGAAAGCTCACTCGGTCCGAGGGACCGTTTGAGAGAGGGAAAGGGTTGAAAGAGACCCGGTCTTTGTGACCACCTCAACGGGGAGTAGGTTTGCGAGAACCGAACCTCGGTAAAACAAATCCGTGTGTCACACTCTTTATTCGCTTGCGATTTGTTTTGCACCCTCTCTCGCGGACTTGTTTATATCTCTAACGCTAACCCGGCTTGTAGTTGTGATTATTTTTGAGAATTTCAGTTTCGCCCTATTCACCCCCCTCTAGGCGACTATCAATTGGTATCAGAGCCTGGTGCTTCATTAAGAGCCTAACCGCTCGAAGTGATGTCGGGAGAACTCGCCAAGAGGGAGATGGAGACCGGCGACAAGCCCGCTACAAGCCACGGGTCAACTTCATCGGAAGAGTCCCGCAACAAGAGGAAGGAGAAGAAAAGCTCCTCCAACAAAGGGAAGGGGAAGGAGAAGAAATCCTCTTCCCACAAGTCGGATCGGAGAGGCGACAAACACAAGAGGATGAGGAAAGTGGTCTACTACAAGACTGACTCTTCATCACCATCGACCTCCGACTCCGACGCACCGTCCGTTACTTCCAAGCGCCAAGAGCGCAAGAAGTATAGTAAGATTCCTCTACGCTATCCCCATATTTCAAAACGTACTCCTTTGCTCTCCATTCCATTAGGCAAACCACCGGTTTTTTACGGTGAAGATTATAATATGTGGAGTGACAAAATGAGGCATCATCTAACCTCACTCCACACAAGCATATGGAATGTTGTTGAGTTTGGTGTACAGGTACCATCCATAGGGGATGAAGACTACGACTCGGACGAGGTGGCCCAAATTCACCACTTTAACTCCCAAGCCACCACTATACTCCTCGCCTCTCTAAGTCGAGAGGAGTATAATAAAGTGCAAGGGTTAAAAAGTGCGAAGGAAATTTGGGACGTACTCAAGACCGCGCATGAGGGGGATGAGGTGACAAAGATCACCAAGCAGGAGACGATCGAGGGGGAGCTCGGTCGCTTCATGCTCCACAAAGGGGAGGATCCACAAGCTATGTACAACCGCTTGAAGACCTTGGTGAATCAAGTGCGCAACCTCGGGAGCAAAAAATGGGATGACCATGAGATGGTCAAGGTTATTCTTAGATCCCTCATATTTCTTAACCCTACACAAGTTCAATTAATTCGAGGTGATCCTAGATATAAGCTAATGTCTCCCGAGGAGGTTATAGGAAAATTTGTGAGCTTTGAGCTAATGATTAAAGGCTCAAAGAAAATCATCGAGCAAGGCACCTCCTCCACGCCCGAAGCACAACCCATCGCATTCAAGGCAACGGAAGAAAAGAAGGAGGAGGCTACTCCAAGTCGAACACCCATCGACGCCTCCAAGCTCGACAACGAGGAGATGTCGCTCATCATCAAGAGCTTCTGCCAAATCCTCAAGCAAAGGAGGGGGAAAGACTACAAACCCTGCTCCAAGAAAGTATGCTACAAATGTGGTAAACCCGGTCATTTTATTGCTAAATGTCCATTATCTAGTGATAGTGACAAGGGCAACGACAAGAAGGGGAGAAGAAAGGATAAGAAAAGATACTACAAGAAGAAGGGCGACGATGCCCATGTTTGTCGAGAGTGGGACTCCGACGAAAGCTCTAGCGACTCCTCCGACAACGAGGACGCCGCCAACATCGCCGTCACCAAGGGACTTCTCTTCCCCAACATCGGCCATAAGTGCCTCATGGCAAAGGACGGCAAAAGGAAGAAGGTTAAATCAAAATCCTCCACTAAATATGAATCTTCTAGTGATGATAATGTTAGTGATGAGGAAGATAACTTGTGTACCCTTTTTGCCAACCTTAACATGGAACAAAAGGAAAAACTAAATGAGCTAATTAGTGCCATCCATGAAAAGGATGATCTCTTGGACTCCCAAGAGGACTTCCTAATCAAGGAAAATAAAAAGCATGTTAAGGTTAAGAATGCTTATGCTCTAGAGGTAGAAAAATGTGAGAAATTATCTAGTGAGCTAAGCACATGTCATGATACTATAGGCAACCTTAGAAATGAAAATGCCAAATTAATTGCTAAGGTTGATTCTCATGTTTGTAATGTTTCAACTTCCAATCCTAGAGATGATAATGTTGATTTGCTTGCTAGGATTGATGAATTGAACATTTCTCTTGCTAGCCTTAAAGTTGAAAATGAGAAATTGCTTGCTAAGGCTAAAGATTTTGATGTTTGCAATGTTACTATTTCTAACCTTAGAAGTGAAAACGATATATTACATGCTAAGGTTGTAGAATTAAAATCTTGCAAACCCTCTACATCTATCGTTGAGCATGTATCTATTTGTACTAGATGTAGAGATGTTGATGTTAATGCTATTCATGATCACATGGTTTTAATTAAACAACAAAATGATCATATAGCAAAATTAGATGCTAAAATTGCCGAGCATAACTTAGAGAATGAAAAATTTAAATTTGCTCGTAGTATGCTTTATAATGGGAGACGCCATGGCATCAAGGATGGCATTGGCTTCCAAAGGGGAGACAATGTCAAACTTAGTGCCCCTCCTAAAAGATTGTCTAACTTTGTTAAGGGCAAGGCTCCCATGCCTCAGGATAACGAGGGTTACATTTTATACCTTGCCGGTTATCACGAGGACAAAATTAGGAGAATTCATTCTAGGAAGTCTCACTCTGGCCCTAACCATGCTTTTATGTATAAGGGTGAGACATCTAGCTCTAGGCAACCAACCCGTGCTAAGTTGCCTAAGAAGAGAACTCCTAGTGCATCAAATGAACATAGTTTTTCATTTAAAACTTTTGATGCATCTTATGTATTGACTAACAAATCCGGCAAAGTAGTTGCCAAATATGTTGGGGGCAAGCACAAGGGGTCAAAGACTTGTGTTTGGGTACCTAAAGTTCTTGTTTCTAATGCCAAAGGACCCAAAACCATTTGGGTACCTAAAGTCAAGAACTAAACTTGTTTTGTAGGTTTATGCATCCGGGGGCTCAAGTTGGATACTCGACAGCGGGTGCACAAACCACATGACAGGGGAGAAAAGGATGTTCTCCTCATATGAGAAAAACCAAGATCCCCAACGAGCTATCACATTCGGGGATGGAAACCAAGGTTTGGTCAAAGGATTGGGTAAAATTGCTATATCTCCTGACCATTCTATTTCCAATGTTTTTCTTGTAAATTCATTAGATTACAATTTGCTTTCTGTATCTCAATTATGCAAAATGGGTTACAACTGTCTTTTCACTGATGTAGGTGTCACTGTCTTTAGAAGAAGTGATGATTCAATAGCATTTAAGGGAGTGTTGGAGGGTCAGCTATACTTGGTAGATTTTGATAGAGCTGAACTCGACACTTGCTTAATTGCTAAGACTAACATGGGTTGGCTCTGGCACCGCCGACTAGCCCATGTTGGAATGAAGAATCTTCACAAGCTTCTAAAGGGAGAGCACATTTTAGGATTAACAAATGTTCATTTTGAGAAAGATAGGGTTTGTAGCGCATGCCAAGCAGGAAAGCAAGTTGGTGCCCATCATCCACACAAGAACATCATGACGACCGACAGGCCGCTTGAGCTACTCCACATGGATCTATTCGGCCCGATTGCTTACATAAGCATCAGCGGGAGTAAGTACTGTCTTGTAATAGTGGATGATTATTGTGGCAGAACCACCCGAATTATTCCAGCTTAAGTGCCTAAGTCACGCCTCAGGGGCCGTAACACACTTAAATCGGAATAACCCGTCAGTCCCTCAGATCTAGTCTGATAGAGCCACTTAACCAGGATCAAATTCCACAATCTCACTCGAAGGTGAGTCACAGAAGAAATACAATAAAACAGGAAACCTCAAATTAAGTACGGAGTTATTACATAAATCGGAGTTTTTGGAGTAGCAAATAAAGTTCACAAATTAAAGTGCAGCGGATAATCGATGTCGTCGGTAACGAGGAAATGGGCAAGGCCTAGCCCACTACTCCTCATGCTCCTCTCCTGCCGGAGCAACATCCCACTCGACCGTCCAACCCGGTGGCAGGGTGGTAGGCCAAGTCACACCATCAACTACATCCTGCATGGTACCTGCAAAAATGGTGCCACAAGCAAGGCTGAGTATACTAATACTCAGCTAGACTTAACCGGTGTGAGGAGTCTACTCCTCTACCTCTAGACTATGCAGCTGTTTGGCTGAGGGGTTTGGTTTGCCAAAAGCACTAGCTGTTTCTAAAATCAACTTTTAGCTTTTCAATTTCTACCATCATTAACTTAGCTAGATTGGCTCCTTCTAAGCATACATGGTAACAAGCAATTAGTTCAATCAACAAGTTATCTCATGTAATCCACATTTCACTTCTTACTCGATGCAGTACAAGGAATCAAGCAGTCTCATTAGCTGCGAGAAGCAGACGATTCGAATCGAGTTTTAACCTTGCAAGGTAAACCTAAACACACGGCATGTCAGGGTACTCTGACCCCACACATGACAACCGTCCCCATCGATTCCCCGTTTGCGTCCAGGCCTCACCGCCTTGGCATACAATGCTCCACTGACCCCGACTGCCGTCGTGCAGTGGCCGCACTTGTACCCACCATAGCTAGCATGGGAGACCCTGTCTCAGGTCGCATGAGGGATAAAGTCCGCGCCCGGCTTCACTCAGGTACTAGGTTTACCGGTTACCATTTTTCCCGGCATGTGCTTAGTACGTTCAAAAGCTTGACTCAGGTATCCACACATTAATCCTTAATTCACTTTTCCCGTCTCATGGACAAGGCATCCTCCCTGGATCCAAGTCCATAGACCAACATATATCCCATTATCAAGATGAATACAATCAATTCCTGACCTCGCGCGAGTGCTAGAAAAATCACTCGACTTCTACCGAGATCCTGATTAGCAAGCAGCTACTCGACCTAGCATACTAGTATTCATCTCAAAAAGGAGTCCTAAGTTCATGCAACTAGAGGTTTCAAGCAACTCCTACACTTAAGTGCACATTACAGTCCTACAAGCATTAAGTGTAGTAAAGTAGCATATATTAACATGGTTATGCATAAAACCGGGGCTTGCCTTCAATTGCTGGGGCTGCGGGGAGATCCTCAATAGCAGCCTCTGAAGCCTGCTCCTGGTCCTCCTCTTGGACAGGTCCTTGCTCGGGGATGAGCACGTACTCTCCGTCGGCAAGATTACAATCTAATGAATGCAATGCGTAAGATATATGCATGATACAATATGTGCTTTAGAATTTACAACTTTTAAAAATGTAGGGTCTTTAGAATTTAAGCAAGTTAACCTTACTTATGTAAAACCTTTTAGTGGTATACTTGGTAAATTGGGTTAGTTTTAATGGGATGAGGTTTATTCCTCCTTTTCTTTTCTTTTATTCCTTTTTAATGTTTTGGAGTAGGTTTGAACTACAAGTTGCTTTTATAGAATTCCAAAAATTCTGCAAAAATTACAGTGGCTTGTTACTGGTGTATGATTCTCTGTCTCAAAATTTGGGGTTCAGAAAGTGAATGGTTTTCTCTGGACAAAATTGCCAAATCTTAAGGCAGAAGGGGTACTTTGAACTACAACTATTATTTAACAGTGGGTAATTCTTTAAAACTTATTTTTGCTGGCTTTTAGGTGTCATAACATGACTTGATACAAATTTCTAGTCATTAATACCTTTTAATTCTTTTCCTATGGTTTTCTTAAGGTTTCTAGCCAAAGGGGTGCTTTCTACTACCACTATGTTTGAAAAACATCAAACAACAGAGTTCTTATTTTTCTTAGCTAGTATTTTGTGCAAGAGCAATCATTCTGGAGTTTGGTTTCTTTTTGCTTAAGGGAAGGGGTGGTTTGCATTATTTAAGTCAAATGGCCTTTCTCACAAATTGCTAGCAAAAGGCATGGGTTCACTTCTTTTTCATGGGTTTGTATTTTTCTCTGGTGGTTTATCTCATCATGGACTTAGCTAATTTTTGGTTGCCCATTATCTCATTATTTGAGGTTGTTTATGATTTATTGGGAAAATGCCTTATTACCACTTTGTATTTATTTTCCTTACTTAAAAAGTTAGGCTGGGGTGCTCTGTATTTTTGTAGTGGGGCTCTGGTGGTTATAAGTTCACTGGATTTTTGTTAACCACTTTGGTTATGGTTTTGCAATTTTAATAATTGATTTTCAGTCTACATAAGGTTGATTAAAGCATCTTAATTAGAAACTGGTCCTAATTAATGGTCTCTGCATTTTTCCTAGGTTCTTGGTTGCATAAGTAAACTTAGGAAAAATATTACTAATCATTGTTCAACATTTTCTAATGCTTTTCTAATTTTCTCTAAGTTGTGGACAAAATGGCTTTAAATGAATAACTACATCATAATCTCTAATGCTGGGGATTCTACTATTTTTAAACAATGTCTAATTAGGGTATAAGCATCTACAAATTTTCTTAAGCTCAGTACAGAAGAAAAACTAATTTTCCTTAATTAAACAAGGTTTAGGGGGTTTCTGTTTTTAATTTTAAGCTCTAAAATTTAGAACAGAAAGCATATGGTTCAATAATTTTAAATGATAGATCATAATATTCCAGAGCTAGCAAAATTGGTTTGACAGCTTTTCATTAAGATTTCATCAAGTTATGAATTTTCTAAGTTCTTTGGTTATTTAAAAAGAATAACAGAATTGATAAAAGGGAAAAACCACTTTGCACTGGGGTCCCTGGCGGTTTTTCTAAGTTTTCCTCGCGAATCAGTCCTTAGGTTACTATTCATATGAGTCGCTGACATTACAGAAAACCCCTCGGGTTCTACAGAACCTAACCCGAGGTCCTTCTTCTACCTCAAACAGTAGCCGCGGCGAAGAAAAGGGCGGAGGGGCTTACCGGCGGCGAGACTGTTCCGGTGAAGTGGTTGAGGGCGAAGGGGAGGTCGCGGGGATCACAACGGTGTGCGGAACGTCAACGGAGATGGCCGGAGTTGGTCGGTCCACGCGCGCAGGCGGGGATGCTCGTCGGCGGCGAGGAGACCGGCCTGGTCACGGCGAGATAGTTCAATCAAATGGGTCAGGGAGATCCACGGGATGCCAGAGAAGACATGAGCGAAAGGAATTGGGCGGAGACTCACTGGATAGCTCGGTCCACGCGCGGCGGCGGAAGACCGAAGTCCGGTGAGGTTGATCTCGGGCCTCCGGTGAAGTCCGGTCGGGTCCGAGGGCTTGGCGAGCTTCACGGGCTACTGGCGGAGCTAGCCGAAGCACAGGTTGGGCTGGAGGGCGGCTGGAGTGGGCTGGCCACGGCGGCCGTAGCTCTGGCGGCAATGGCGGGCGGAAATACGCTCGCCGGAGCTAAGGAACGGTGGCTGGCCGATGAGGGTGAGTGCGGGGCGAAGAGAGGTGCGCCCGGGGAAGCTTTATAGGCGCGGGCGGGCACGGCCGAGGGCGTGGGCGCGCGGCGGACTTGACCGGACGCCGGGGCGAGCGCGCGCGCGGGTTGGGCGAGCTCTGGCGTGCCGACCAGGGTCGAACACGTGTGCCCGTGCGTTCTGCCCAAGCTCTGGCGCGTGTGGTCGCTCATCCGAGCCTGCTCTCGCCTGGGTCAGTGCACAAAACCTCTTCTCCTCCCTACAAGCTACCATTCTTGTGTGGAGGTCATAGGATTTTGCCTACTGGTTGCAGAGATATGGAGCCAGGAAATCTGGTCTGTCTCCCTGCCCAAACCCGAGGCAAATCCCAAGTTTTGTCGTGTCTAGGGCTCGCGTCCCAATGCCATCTTCTGGCACATGACAGAGGGGTTAGTTAGACACAAATTTGTCAATGGGGCCATTAGGATTCGAGTTAGGGATCAAGGTGAACATCCCTGATCTTTGGCTCAAGGTCTGAATTTCAGAATTCTGAAATTCAGAATTCCCAATGAGTCCCAACAAAAGAAGCTTGATTTGGGGGTTTTCTTGAATTATTTTGGCTAAGCTTTCTCAATCTATCTTGTTGCTTATCAAATATACTTTAACTTATATTATTGGCTCAACTCAAAATTTTAAACTTTTCATTCCCTTTTGCTTATTTTCTTGAATTTTGTTCATGGGGTTCACTTAGAGTTCTTAATTAGGGTTGCACATTCTTATCTTTTCAAGGACTCAATTGTTTTGATCATGACACTTTTAAACATATACTTGGTGAATTCTTTGTCACTTAAGTTATTTTGATGCTCATGCTTACTTTGGTTCACAGGAAGTAATGGCTCTTGGTGTGGCTTTTTAAGAGAAACCCTAGGTGACACTGGGGTGTCACAGCCTTCCCCCCTTAAAGGAATCTCGTCCCGAGATTCAGGCCAGAGTCTTCCCGGGGTGAAGCGAAGGGTGAGACTGATAGGAAAAAGGGTGATGATTGTTATTATTAGGGCAAAACTGCTCTTCGAATGTCATTCTCTTTGCAACTTCAGAAGGAAGTCCTTTTAAGTTTTATCTTTTAGTTACTTCATTCTGAATTAAGATCATATTTTTGGAAATTAGATTCGAAAGGCAGGAGGAGGGGTTGGGGGTGATTACATACCAGCTTCCTTAGGTAGGCAATCGGGGAAGTTGGATCTTAAGAATTCCTCGGTTTCCCAAGTAGCTTCCTCCTCTGAGTGATTACTCCACTGGACCTTGAACATCTTGATCGATTTAGCCCGAGTTGATCTTTCCTTGCAATCCAGAATCTTGGAGGGGTACTCTTGGTACGAGAGATCTGGCTCTATCTCCAATTCTGGCTCTGCTAGAATCTCAGTCGGCAATCGAACACACTTCTTTAGCTGAGATACATGGAATACGCTGTGAATGGCAGACATCTTTGAAGGTAACTTCAGCTTGTATGCCACGGGTCCACATGCTTCAATGATCTCATAAGGTCCAATGTAACGAGGGGCTAGCTTGCCTTTGATTCCAAACCTCTGCACTCCCTTGGTGGGTGATACCTTAAGGTATACAAAACTTCCCACCTCGAACTGGAGAGGTTTCCTTCTTCTGTCATGATAGCTCTTCTGCCTGGCCTGAGCAGCTTCTAGATTCTTCCTGATCAGCTTGACCTTCCTTTCGGCTTCAGTCACCAAATCAGGTCCAAAAACTTCTCTTTCACCAGGCTGAGACCAATTGAGTGGTGTCCTGCACCTTCTCCCATAGAGAGCTTCAAAAGGTGCCATCTTTAGGCTGGACTGATAACTATTGTTATAAGCAAACTCTGCCAAGGAGAGGTGCTTATCCCAGTTCTTGCCACAATCGATCGCACAAGCTCTCAGCATATCTTCCAGAATTTGGTTTACCCTTTCCGTCTGACCATCAGTCTGTGGGTGGTAAGCTGAACTCCTGATTAGCTTGGTTCCCAAAGACTCTTGCAATTGTTCCCAAAATCTGGCAACAAATTGGGCTCCTCGGTCAGAAACAATGGTCCGAGGTAATCCATGCAAACACACGATCCGGTCGATATACAATTCTGCATACTTCTGAGCCTTATCAGTGGTGTGCACAGGAAGAAAATGTGCCACTTTCGTCAATCGGTCCACAATAACCCAAATTGAATCATGATGACGAGAGGTGTTGGGCAGACCCACAATGAAATCCATGCTGATATCGTCCCACTTCCACGAAGGTACGGACAGTGGTCGCAAAGCTCCAGCGGACTTCAAGTGGCTTGCCTTAACCCTCTGACAGGTGTCACACTCTGATACATACTGGGCTATCTCCCTCTTCATTCTGGTCCACCAGTACAAAAGCTTCAGATCATGGTACATCTTGGTGCTTCCCGGATGCATAGAGAATTTGGAGAGATGAGCCTCATCCAAAATTTTCTTCTTGAGATCCCGGTCCTTAGGAATTACCAATCTGCTTTTGAACCATAACACACCTTTCTCATCCTGGCGGAAACAATCATACTTCTCAACCTTCTGATGGAGATTCTTCTTGATAATCTGCACTCCCTTGTCACTGAGCTGGGCCATGATAATCTGGTCTTGCAAAGCTGGCTCAACAGAAATGTGAGACAAAGAACCAGAAGGAATCACTTCAATTTGCATCTTGCTCAACTCATCACACAAGGTGTTAACACGAGAATCCATCAGAATACAGTTGCATTGCAACTTCCGACTCAAGGCATCAGCTACCACATTAGCTTTCCCTGGGTGATAATGTACCTCCAGGTCATAATCCTTGATCAGCTCTAGCCATCTTCTCTGCCTCATGTTGAGATCAGCCTGAGTAAAAATGTACTTAAGGCTCTTATGATCAGTGAAGATGTTGCAGTGGGTTCCCATCAGGTAGTGCCTCCACATCTTCAATGCATGAACCACTGCTGCTAACTCAAGGTCATGAGTGGGATAATTTTGCTCATGAGGCCTGAGTGCTCTTGAGGCATAAGCAATGACTCGGTTGTCTTGCATCAAGACACAACCTAGCCCGGTGCCAGAGGCATCGCAATACACATCAAAAGGCTTGCTGCTGTCGGGTTGCGCCAAAACTGGTGCGGTGGTCAGATGCTGCCTCAATGCATGGAAGGCATCTTCGCACTTCTGACTCCACACAAACTTGACTTCTTTCTTCAGCAACTCAGTAATAGGCTTCGCAATCCGAGAGAAGTCCGGAATAAATCTTCGGTAATAACCGGCCAATCCCAGAAAACTCTGAATCTGGCGAACAGTCGTTGGTGGCCTCCAGTTCATCACCTCTTGCACTTTATCAGGATCAACAGCTATTCCATCCTGAGAGATAGTGTGACCCAAGAATTTGATTTCCTTTAGCCAAAAATCACACTTGGATAGCTTGGCATAAAGGTGGTGCTCTCGCAGACGTTGAAGCACTACATGCAAATGCCCGACATGTTCTTCTTCGTTCTTCGAGTACACCAGAATATCATCGATGAAAACCACTACGAACTTGTCCAATTCTGGCATGAAAACAGAATTCATCAGATACATGAAGTATGCTGGTGCATTTGTCAGCCCGAATGACATCACCAAAAATTCGTACAGCCCATATCTGGTTGAGAATGCCGTCTTCGGAATATCACTTGCTCGTATTTTGATCTGATGGTAGCCAGAGCGAAGGTCTATCTTGGAAAACACCTTGGCCCCGACCAACTGGTCAAAGAGAACGTCAATACGAGGCAAAGGATACTTGTTCTTGATAGTTACCGCATTAAGAGGGCGGTAATCTATACACAGCCTCAAGCTTTCATCCTTCTTCTTCACAAATAGCGCTGGACATCCCCAAGGCGAAGTGCTTGGGCGAATAAATCCCTTATCCAGCAACTCTTGCAACTGCTTTTTCAACTCTGCCAACTCAGCGGGTGGCATTCGGTAGGGCCTCTTGGAAATTGGGGCCGTTCCCGGTTGCAACTCGATGGCGAATTCAATATCCCGGTCCGGTGGCATTCCTGGCAATTCATCAGGAAAGACATCTGCATACTCACAGACCACTGGGATCTTCTTCAGGGGTATCTCCGTCATAGAGAAAGCACATGACTGAGAAGAACCCTGACTAGGCAGAATCAAAGTGAAATTCCCGCAGAAAGGAGAATTAACTTCCACGGTACGACTGGCTACATCAAGCACAACTTGGTGCAAGGTCATCCAATTTGCTCCCAGAATAATGTCCACATTTTCCAATCCCAACACAAGAAGAGTGGTTTTGATAATGTGGCTTCCCAGTTGAATAGGCACACTTTGGTTTAATTGGTTAGTTGCAATTTTACCCCCAGGTGTGACTATCATGAATGACCCTTTTGAGTGAGAGAATGGCAGTTTGCAATTAGCACTGAACTTTTGGCTAATGAAACTATGAGATGCACCAGAATCAAACAGAATTAAAGCAGGTTGATTATAAACTGAAAAGGTACCGGTCATGATAGGAGCTCCTTCTGGCACTTCCTCTAGAGCAGTGAAGTTGAGCTTCCCTTGCCTGACTTGCACCTTCTGCTTTCTTCCCTTATCTTGATTTGGTGCTGGCATCTGCCTCTGCTGGTTCCTGGGACAATTCTTGGCATAGTGGCCCACATTGCCACAAGTGAAACACTTGTTCCCATTGCCCTGGCGGAACTGCTGCTGCTGCGGAGGCTGATTGTTCCTTGGGGCGGGAGCTGGATAGCGGTTGGGTGCCGGCTGCTGCTGCTGCTGAGGTGGCCTGATCACCCACCTGCCTGCCTGTTGCTGAAAACCCCTGCTCTGATTGTGAGAAACAATCCGGAACCTCTGAGCCTGAGCGGATGGTGCTGCCATTGGTGCCTTCCTCTTCTTCTCTGCCCGGTGAGCAACAATGCAATCCTCCTGAGAGATGGCCATGTTGACCAACTCATTGAAGCTATTGGCCCGGACAGTGTTGAGTCGTTCCCGCAGCTTGGTATTGAGACCCCTGTGGAAGCGATCCCTCTTCTTTTCATCAGAATCAGCATGATACCCTGCATACTGGCATAAGTCGTTGAAGGCTTGCGCATACTGCAGTACCGTGCGGGTTCCTTGATTGAGGGCCAGGAATTCATTCAACTTCCGATCAAGAATGCCAGCTGGAATGTGGTGTCCTCTGAAGGCGGTCTTGAATTCCTCCCAAGATACTTCATGATCAGCGGGGAGCATAGCACGGAAGTGGTCCCACCAAGTCCGAGCTGGGCCGCGAAGCTGCTGTGCGGCGAAGCGAGCCTTGGCCTCATCAGGGCAGTCTCCCGTGAGGAGGGGAAACTTGGACTCGACGACGCGAAGCCACACGTCGGCGTCCAACGGATCCTCTGCCTTGGTGAACAAGGGCGGCTGCGTGCTCAGAAACTCCTGGTATGTTGCCATAGCCGGAGGTCGCTGATGCTGGCCTCCACCATGATGCTGTTGGTGGGGCTGGCGCTGCAAGAGCTGTCGCAGAATCTCATTCTGCTGGGCCATCAGCTCCTGCACTGTGGGAGCTGGAGGAGGTGGCGGGGGAGCTTGCTCATTCTGCCCGCGACGCTGCCTCGCTGCCATCTGAAAACAGAGATTGTCGCCAATGTTATCCCGACTCATATTTCTGAACGACAAGATATCATCTCATATGGAAGGAAAAGGCCATAATCATAATATTAGGTTCGAAAATGAAGATAACATGGTGACAAGGATCCCACAGATATCAAAAGTTTACAGGGTTACATTAATCAGGGGAAAGTACCCATAAGCCTAGTCCAAAAGGTGATACTACTAAGCTCGCATAGGTTTCTATCCGCCTAAAGAAATGTCAAAGCGACTGCTTAACCCTGAGCGGTGGAAGCGACACTGGATACGGGTGAAGGAGGCATCACGGAGGTAGTCCCATTGGCACCAGGGGCTGGTCCTAGCTCCTCGGGAGCCTCTTCTCCCTCACTTCCTGCTTCATTGGCCTCCATCTCCAGGTGGTGCATGTCCAAGTGGTCATTGGCTTCCTCAAGTTCCCTCTGCACGTCGTGGAGCTGGTTCTCCAAGACATCAATAGTGTTATCTCGGATCTCCACTTGCTGCTCCAGGGTGGTAATACGCTGGCTCAGCCTTTCCACCTGCAGATCCTTCTCCACCAACTCTGTGGATAGGTCGACCACAAAATCTTCCCGACTATCGAGAGTGAGCTTGGCAGCCTGAGCGGTGTTAGCAAGAAGTGTCATAGCATCGCTCTGAAGGGCCTGAAGGCGGTACAGCGCACTCATGCACTGAACAGTGACCCTCCCAACCAAGTCAGGATACATTGCCCACACATCCTTCACATGGCTCACGCGGTTACACCACATGGGATCATCCTTCTTTTCAGCAGGGAAGAGTCCCAAGGGGTGCATCACCATCTCCAGGGGATGGTAGCCACAGAAAGTCGTCAGAGTCTTCATGGCTGCTACCTCAACGGTGTCGTCCGTCCTGAGTCCAATCGTCTCAGAGTCAAGAGAACGCCAACCCGGCTGAAGGGGATGAGCCTCCAAAGTTAGCCAGACCCGACAACGAGGTACCCGATGCTCCTCATACAACTGCACCGTGTACATAGGGGGCGTAGGGTAACCGGCGGAGTTAAGCACTTCCCACAAGATGGAAGGAAAGCCATCGCGAGAAAGGAAGTCAGAACTGAAACGAGAGTCTCCTCCACTGGCGGGGGTAGGTGAATTCATCTGCGGAAGGGAATCAAGATAAAGATTATGGTGGAAGGAAAAAGAAAAAGAGAGCCCGGATGATTTTAAAGAAAAGGGGTTAGCTCAAATTTTAATTCCTCTTTGTGTTTTATAATGCATGCATGCGGAAAGAAACGTTGCCTCTCAAAAGGGAAATAGGGTGCCTTTTTAGGGCATCCTAAAATATAAGTATTGGCCCACAGGGCCTAATTAATTAGCCACCTATTTCTCCCTCTATGCCTAAGGCCTTTCGTCCTAGGTCTAGCGGTCTAGTCCTGACGATCCGTAGTAGTTTCTAGGCAAGTTTTAGATTTTGAAAATCAGTATTCATGGTTTATTGTCCTTCTCTGTGGTGGAATTTGCTCCGATACCAGCTGTGGCAGAACCACCCGAATTATTCCAGCTTAAGTGCCTAAGTCACGCCTCAGGGGCCGTAACACACTTAAATCGGAATAACCCGTCAGTCCCTCAGATCTAGTCTGATAGAGCCACTTAACCAGGATCAAATTCCACAATCTCACTCGAAGGTGAGTCACAGAAGAAATACAATAAAACAGGAAACCTCAAATTAAGTACGGAGTTATTACATAAATCGGAGTTTTTGGAGTAGCAAATAAAGTTCACAAATTAAAGTGCAGCGGATAATCGATGTCGTCGGTAACGAGGAAATGGGCAAGGCCTAGCCCACTACTCCTCATGCTCCTCTCCTGCCGGAGCAACATCCCACTCGACCGTCCAACCCGGTGGCAGGGTGGTAGGCCAAGTCACACCATCAACTACATCCTGCATGGTACCTGCAAAAATGGTGCCACAAGCAAGGCTGAGTATACTAATACTCAGCTAGACTTAACCGGTGTGAGGAGTCTACTCCTCTACCTCTAGACTATGCAGCTGTTTGGCTGAGGGGTTTGGTTTGCCAAAAGCACTAGCTGTTTCTAAAATCAACTTTTAGCTTTTCAATTTCTACCATCATTAACTTAGCTAGATTGGCTCCTTCTAAGCATACATGGTAACAAGCAATTAGTTCAATCAACAAGTTATCTCATGTAATCCACATTTCACTTCTTACTCGATGCAGTACAAGGAATCAAGCAGTCTCATTAGCTGCGAGAAGCAGACGATTCGAATCGAGTTTTAACCTTGCAAGGTAAACCTAAACACACGGCATGTCAGGGTACTCCGACCCCACACATGACAACCGTCCCCATCGATTCCCCGTTCGCGTCCAGGCCTCACCGCCTTGGCATACAATGCTCCACTGACCCCGACTGCCGTCGTGCAGTGGCCGCACTTGTACCCACCATAGCTAGCATGGGAGACCCTGTCTCAGGTCGCATGAGGGATAAAGTCCGCGCCCGGCTTCACTCAGGTACTAGGTTTACCGGTTACCATTTTTCCCGGCATGTGCTTAGTACGTTCAAAAGCTTGACTCAGGTATCCACACATTAATCCTTAATTCACTTTTCCCGTCTCATGGACAAGGCATCCTCCCTGGATCCAAGTCCATAGACCAACATATATCCCATTATCAAGATGAATACAATCAATTCCTGACCTCGCGCGAGTGCTAGAAAAATCACTCGACTTCTACCGAGATCCTGATTAGCAAGCAGCTACTCGACCTAGCATACTAGTATTCATCTCAAAAAGGAGTCCTAAGTTCATGCAACTAGAGGTTTCAAGCAACTCCTACACTTAAGTGCACATTACAGTCCTACAAGCATTAAGTGTAGTAAAGTAGCATATATTAACATGGTTATGCATAAAACCGGGGCTTGCCTTCAATTGTTGGGGCTGCGGGGAGATCCTCAATAGCAGCCTCTGAAGCCTGCTCCTGGTCCTCCTCTTGGACAGGTCCTTGCTCGGGGATGAGCACGTACTCTCCGTCGGCAAGATTACAATCTAATGAATGCAATGCGTAAGATATATGCATGATACAATATGTGCTTTAGAATTTACAACTTTTAAAAATGTAGGGTCTTTAGAATTTAAGCAAGTTAACCTTACTTATGTAAAACCTTTTAGTGGTATACTTGGTAAATTGGGTTAGTTTTAATGGGATGAGGTTTATTCCTCCTTTTCTTTTCTTTTATTCCTTTTTAATGTTTTGGAGTAGGTTTGAACTACAAGTTGCTTTTATAGAATTCCAAAAATTCTGCAAAAATACAGTGGCTTGTTACTGGTGTATGATTCTCTGTCTCAAAATTTGGGGTTCAGAAAGTGAATGGTTTTCTCTGGACAAAATTGCCAAATCTTAAGGCAGAAGGGGTACTTTGAACTACAACTATTATTTAACAGTGGGTAATTCTTTAAAACTTATTTTTGCTGGCTTTTAGGTGTCATAACATGACTTGATACAAATTTCTAGTCATTAATACCTTTTAATTCTTTTCCTATGGTTTTCTTAAGGTTTCTAGCCAAAGGGGTGCTTTCTACTACCACTATGTTTGAAAAACATCAAACAACAGAGTTCTTATTTTTCTTAGCTAGTATTTTGTGCAAGAGCAATCATTCTGGAGTTTGGTTTCTTTTTGCTTAAGGGAAGGGGTGGTTTGCATTATTTAAGTCAAATGGCCTTTCTCACAAATTGCTAGCAAAAGGCATGGGTTCACTTCTTTTTCATGGGTTTGTATTTTTCTCTGGTGGTTTATCTCATCATGGACTTAGCTAATTTTTGGTTGCCCATTATCTCATTATTTGAGGTTGTTTATGATTTATTGGGAAAATGCCTTATTACCACTTTGTATTTATTTTCCTTACTTAAAAAGTTAGGCTGGGGTGCTCTGTATTTTTGTAGTGGGGCTCTGGTGGTTATAAGTTCACTGGATTTTTGTTAACCACTTTGGTTATGGTTTTGCAATTTTAATAATTGATTTTCAGTCTACATAAGGCTGATTAAAGCATCTTAATTAGAAACTGGTCCTAATTAATGGTCTCTGCATTTTTCCTAGGTTCTTGGTTGCATAAGTAAACTTAGGAAAAATATTACTAATCATTGTTCAACATTTTCTAATGCTTTTCTAATTTTCTCTAAGTTGTGGACAAAATGGCTTTAAATGAATAACTACATCATAATCTCTAATGCTGGGGATTCTACTATTTTTAAACAATGTCTAATTAGGGTATAAGCATCTACAAATTTTCTTAAGCTCAGTACAGAAGAAAAACTAATTTTCCTTAATTAAACAAGGTTTAAGGGGTTTCTGTTTTTAATTTTAAGCTCTAAAATTTAGAACAGAAAGCATATGGTTCAATAATTTTAAATGATAGATCATAATATTCCAGAGCTAGCAAAATTGGTTTGACAGCTTTTCATTAAGATTTCATCAAGTTATGAATTTTCTAAGTTCTTTTGTTATTTAAAAAGAATAACAGAATTGATAAAAGGGAAAAACCACTTTGCACTGGGGTCCCTGGCGGTTTTTCTAAGTTTTCCTCGCGAATCAGTCCTTAGGTTACTATTCATATGAGTCGCTGACATTACAGAAAACCCCTCGGGTTCTACAGAACCTAACCCGAGGTCCTTCTTCTACCTCAAACAGTAGCCGCGGCAAAGAAAACGGCGGAGGGGCTTACCGGCGGCGAGACTGTTCCGGTGAAGTGGTCGAGGGCGAAGGGGAGGTCGCGGGGATCACAACGGTGTGCGGAACGTCAACGGAGATGGCCGGAGTTGGTCGGTCCACGCGCGCAGGCGGGGATGCTCGTCGGCGGCGAGGAGACCGGCCTGGTCACGGCGAGATAGTTCAATCAAATGGGTCAGGGAGATCCACGGGATGCCAGAGAAGACATGAGCGAAAGGAATTGGGCGGAGACTCACTGGATAGCTCGGTCCACGCGCGGCGGCGGAAGACCGAAGTCCAGTGAGGTTGATCTCGGGCCTCCGGTGAAGTCCGGTCGGGTCCGAGGGCTTGGCGAGCTTCACGTGCTACTGGCGGAGCTAGCCGAAGCACAGGTTGGGCTGGAGGGCGGCTGGAGTGGGCTGGCCACGGCGGCCATAGCTCTGGCGGCAATGGCGGGCGGAAATACGCTCGCCGGAGCTAAGGAACGGTGGCTGGCCGATGAGGGTGAGTGCGGGGCGAAGAGAGGTGCGCCCGGGGAAGCTTTATAGGCGCGGGCGCGCGGCGGACTTGACCGGACGCCGGGGCGAGCGCGCGCGCGGGTTGGGCGAGCTCTGGCGTGCCGACCAGGGTCGAACACGTGTGCCCGTGCGTTCTGCCCAAGCTCTGGCGCGTGTGGTCGCTCATCCGAGCCTGCTCTCGCCTGGGTCAGTGCACAAAACCTCTTCTCCTCCCTACAAGCTACCATTCTTGTGTGGAGGTCATAGGATTTTGCCTACTGGTTGCAGAGATATGGAGCCAGGAAATCTGGTCTGTCTCCCTGCCCAAACCCGAGGCAAATCCCAAGTTTTGTCGTGTCTAGGGATCGCGTCCCAATGCCATCTTCTGGCACATGACAGAGGGGTTAGTTAGACACAAATTTGTCAATGGGGCCATTAGGATTCGAGTTAGGGATCAAGGTGAACATCCCTGATCTTTGGCTCAAGGTCTGAATTTCAGAATTCTAAAATTCAGAATTCCCAATGAGTCCCAACAAAAGAAGCTTGATTTGGGGGTTTTCTTGAATTATTTTGGCTAAGCTTTCTCAATCTATCTTGTTGCTTATCAAATATACTTTAACTTATATTATTGGCTCAACTCAAAATTTTAAACTTTTCATTCCCTTTTGCTTATTTTCTTGAATTTTGTTCATGGGGTTCACTTAGAGTTCTTAATTAGGGTTGCACATTCTTATCTTTTCAAGGACTCAATTGTTTTGATCATGACACTTTTAAACATATACTTGGTGAATTCTTTGTCACTTAAGTTATTTTGATGCTCATGCTTACTTTGGTTCACAGGAAGTAATGGCTCTTGGTGTGGCTTTTTAAGAGAAACCCTAGGTGACACTGGGGTGTCACAATTATTCTCGCTTCACTTGGGTATTCTTTTTGCAGGAAAAATCTCAAACCCAAGAGACCTTAAAGGGATTCTTGAGACGGGCTCAAAATGAGTTCGGCTTAAGGATCAAGAAAATAAGAAGCGACAACGGGACGGAGTTCAAGAACTCTCAAATTGAAGGTTTCTTTGAGGAGGAGGGCATCAAGCATGAGTTCTCCTCTCCCTACACGCCACAACAAAATGGTGTGGTGGAGAGGAAGAATAGAACTCTATTGGACATGGCAAGAACCATGCTTGATGAATACAAGACTTCAGATCGGTTTTGGGCGGAGGCGATCAACACCGCTTGCTACGCCATCAACCGGTTGTATCTACACCGAATCCTCAAGAAGACATCTTATGAACTCCTAACCGGTAAAAAGCCCAATATTTCATATTTTAGAGTCTTTGGTAGCAAATGCTTTATTCTTGTTAAAAGAGGTAGAAAATCTAAATTTGCTCCTAAAACAGTAGAAGGCTTTTTACTAGGATATGACTCAAATACAAGGGCATATAGAGTCTTTAACAAGTCCTCGGGACTAGTTGAAGTTTCTTGTGACGTTGTGTTTGATGAAACTAACGGCTCTCAAGTAGAGCAAGTTGATCTTGATGAGATAGGTGATGAAGAGGCTCCGTGCATCACGCTAAGGAACATGTCCATTGGGGATGTGTGTCCTAAGGAATCCGAAGAGTCTCCAAATGCACAAGATCAACCATCCTCCTCCACGCAAGCATCTCCACCAACTCAAAATAAGGATGAAGCTCAAGATGATGAAGTAGAAGATCAAGCAAATGAGCCACCTCAAGATGACGGCAATGATCAAGGGGGAGATGCAAATGATCAAGACAAGGAGGATGAAGAACAAAGGCCGCCACACCCAAGAGTCCACCAAGCAATCCAACGAGATCACCCCGTCGACACCATCCTCGGCGACATTCATAAGGGGGTAACCACGAGATCTCGTGTTGCACATTTTTGTGAGCATTACTCTTTTGTTTCCTCTATTGAGCCACACAGGGTAGAGGAAGCACTACAAGATTCGGATTGGGTGGTGGCGATGCAAGAGGAGCTCAACAACTTCACTAGGAATGAGGTATGGCATTTAGTTCCATGTCCTAATCAAAATGTTGTAGGAACCAAATTGGTCTTCCGCAACAAACAAGACGAGCATGGTGTGGTGACAAGGAACAAAGCTCGACTTGTGGCCAAAGGATACTCCCAAGTCGAAGGTTTGGATTTTGGTGAAACCTATGCACCCGTAGCTAGGCTTGAGTCAGTTCGTATATTATTAGCCTATGCTACTTACCATGGCTTCAAGCTTTACCAAATGGACGTGAAGAGTGCCTTCCTCAATGGACCAATCAAGGAAGAGGTCTACGTTGAGCAACCTCCTGGCTTTGAAGACAGTGAGTACCCTAACCATGTCTATAGGCTCTCTAAGGCGCTTTATGGGCTCAAGCAAGCCCCAAGAGCATGGTATGAATGCCTAAGAGATTTCCTTATTGCTAATGGCTTCAAAGTCAGCAAGGCCGATCCTACTTTATTCACTAAAACTCTTGACAATGATTTGTTTGTATGCCAAATTTATGTTGATGATATTATATTTGGGTCTACTAACGAATCTACATGTGAAGAATTTAGTAGGATTATGACACAAAAGTTCGAGAT
This sequence comes from Zea mays, assembly GCF_902167145.1. NCBI lineage: Eukaryota > Viridiplantae > Streptophyta > Magnoliopsida > Poales > Poaceae > Zea > Zea mays. The sequence continues at coordinate 162,891,423 of NC_050100.1, read as the reverse complement.
GTCGATGATGGGGGAGCTGAAGTATTTCTTGGGATTTCAAGTAAAGCAACTCCAAGAGGGCACCTTCATTTGCCAAACAAAGTACACTCAAGACATTCTAAGCAAGTTTGGGATGAAGGATGCCAAGCCCATCAAGACACCCATGGGAACCAATGGGCATCTCGACCTTGACACGGGAGGTAAATCCGTCGATCAAAAGGTATACCGGTCGATGATTGGTTCATTGCTTTATTTATGTGCATCTCGACCGGACATTGGCCCTGTTTGGCACAGCTTATTTTCAGCTTCTTCACAAATTTAAGCAGAGGTTCTGCCAAACAGGCAGCTTCTGCAGCAGCTTATCAGTTCAGCTGCTTCTCAGAATACACTAAAAGCAGCCAATAAGCAGAAGCTGCTTTTCACCAGCTTCTCAGATAAGCTGCTTTTTCAACAAGCACCAGCTGTGCCAAACAGGGCCATTATGCTTTCCGTATGCATGTGTGCAAGATTCCAATCCGACCCTAAGGAATCCCACCTTACGGCCGTAAAACGAATCTTGAGATATTTGGCTTACACTCCTAAGTTTGGGCTTTGGTATCCTAGGGGATCCACATTTGATTTGATTGGTTATTCGGATGCCGATTGGGCGGGGTGTAAAATCATCAGGAAGAGCACATCGGGGACTTGCCAGTTCTTGGGAAGATCCTTGGTGTCTTGGGCTTCAAAGAAGCAAAATTCCGTTGCTCTTTCTACCGCCGAAGCCGAGTACATTGCCGCAGGCCATTGTTGCGCGCAACTACTTTGGATGAGGCAAACCCTTAGGGACTATGGTTACAAATTAACCAAAGTTCCTCTTCTATGTGATAATGAGAGTGCAATCAAAATGGCGGATAATCCCGTTGAGCATAGCCGCACTAAGCACATAGCCATTCGGTATCACTTTTTAAGAGATCACCAACAAAAGGGAGATATCGAGATTTCTTACATTAATACTAAAGATCAATTAGCCGATATCTTTACCAAGCCTCTTGATGAACAAACCTTTAACAAACTTAGGCATGAGCTAAATATTCTTGATTCTAGGAACTTCTTTTGTTGATTTGCACACATAGCTCATTTATATACCTTTGATCATGTCTCTCTCATATGTTATGACTAATGTGTTTTCAAGTCTATTTCAAACCAAGTCATAGGTATACTGAAAGGGAATTGGAGACTTCAGCGAAGACAAAGGCTTCCACTCCGCAACTCATCCTTCGTCGTCGCTCCGGGCAACTTTCCATCTTTGGAGGAGAGAGCATAAGTCCAAAGCAAAAGGACTCTGTCTTTGGTATAATCTTCCCTCATTTATTTATGATCAAAGGGGGAGAAAGTAATTCTAAGGGCTTATATCTCACTCAAAGTATCCGTTTTTGGCGATTCATGCCAAAGGGGGAGAAAGTATGAGCCCAAAGCAAAAGGACCGCACCACCACCTAATTTTAAAAGCATTTTTCAATTGGTATGATTCTCAATTGATAAATTTCTAATTGAAATCATATTGTGTTCAAAAGGGGGAGATAGTAGATTTTTCAAAATTGATATCTTAAAATCCTCTTGAACACTAAGAGGAGAATTTCATTTAGGGGGAGTTTTGTTTTAGTCAAAGGAAAAGCATTTGAAACAAGGGGAGAGAAATTCAAATCTTGAAAATGCTTCGCAAAATCTTATTCATTTACCTTTGACTATTTGCAAAAGAACTTTGAAAAGGATTTACAAAAGAATTTGCAAAACAAAACATGTGGTGCAAGCGTGGTCCAAAATGTTAAAAACAAAGAAACAATCCATATCTTATAAGTATTTATATTGGCTCAATTCCAAGCAACCTTTGCACTTACATTATGCAAATTAGTTCAATTATGCACTTCTATATTTGCTTTGGTTTGTGTTGGCATCAATCACCAAAAAGGGGGAGATTGAAAGGGAATTAGGCTTACACCTATTTCCTAAATGATTTTGGTGGTTTAATTGCCCAACACAAATAATTGGACTAACTAGTTTGCTTTAGTGTATAAGTTATACAGGTGCCAAAGGTTCACACTTAGCCAATAAAATGATCAAGTATTGGGTTCAACAAAAGAGCAAAGGGACAACCGAAGGCACCTCTGGTCTGGCGCTCCGGACAGTGTCCGATGCACCAGAGGACTCCAACTCCAACTTGTCACCTTCGGGAAAATCCAGAGGCGCTCCGCAATAATTCACCGGACTGTCTGGTGTACACCGGACAGTGTCCGGTGCTCCAAGGAACACCGTCTCAGGAACTCGCCAGCTTCGGGAATTCGCAACGGCTAGTCCGCTATAATTCACCGGACATGTCCGGTGTCCGGTGTACACCGGACTGTCCGGTGTGACAACGGAGCAACGGATATTTCGGCGCCAACGGCTACCTGCAGCGCATTGAATGCGCGCCAGCGCGCGCAGAAGTCAGGCACGCCCATGCTGGCGCACCGGACACTCTACAGTGCATGTCCGGTGCGCCACCAGACATCCAGGCGGGCCCAGAAGACAGAGCTCCAACGGCTAGAACTCAATGGCTTTGGGGACGTGGCTGGCGCACCGGACATGTCCGGTGTGCACCGGACTGTCCGGTGCACCATACGACAGTCAGCCACCACCAAACGGCTAGTTTGATGGTTGGGGCTATAAATACCCCCAACCACCCCACATTCAAGTCATCCAAGTTTTCACACTTCCAACCACTTGCAAGAGCTAGGCATTCAATTCTAGACACACTCAAGAGATCAAATCCTCTCTCAAATTCCACACAAAGCTTTAGTGACTAGTGAGAGAGATTTGCTTGTGTTCTTTCGAGCTCTTGCGCTTGGATTGCTTTCTTCTTTCTTGATTCTTTCTTGCAATCAAACTCACTTGTAATTGAGGCAAGAGACACCAATCTTGTGGTGGTCCATGTAGGAACTTTGTGTTCCAAGTGATTGAGAAGAGAAAGCTCACTCGGTCCGAGGGACCGTTTGAGAGAGGGAAAGGGTTGAAAGAGACCCGATCTTTGTGACCACCTCAACGGGGAGTAGGTTTGCGAGAACCGAACCTCGGTAAAACAAATCCGTGTGTCACACTCTTTATTCGCTTGCGATTTGTTTTGCACCCTCTCTCGCGGACTTGTTTATATCTCTAACGCTAACCCGACTTGTAGTTGTGATTATTTTTGAGAATTTCAGTTTTGCCCTATTCACCCCCCTCTAGGCGACTATCAATCACCGTCCTCCGGCATACCAAGATGGTTGCCTTCGTCGAGACCCCCTAGATCGACGTGGAAGCATTTGCGACTTGGGCCACAGTCCTCGTCGCCGAGGCTATGGCTACTATCGGAGCAATCTGAGAGGCAGTAGTCACATGCGGTCATGAAGTCCCGCATGACACTGGGGTCACCGAGCCCGGAGAAATCCCAACCAGAGTCGGGCTCGTCATCTTCCTCGAAACCCAGGGGCCCGTAGGTCGAGACGACCGTCAGTCGGTCCCAGGTCGACCGCATATGATACCCCGGAGGGTTTGGATATGCCTTTATGAAAGCGTCCACCGAAGCGGGGTCGCTTGGTGTGTCGCAGCTGAATCTAAAAGGCATGGGATGGGAAACAGACGGTACCTCTTGATCGATGGGTGGTGACGAAGTCGCGTCAGGGACGGACTGCACCGTTGTCTGAGGTACGAGGCTAACGCCCAGCAAGTCCTTCGCGAGCGTGCTGGCGTTGTCCATCTGCTTGGGGTTGGTGTGTTGCGGGGAAACGACGCTCGTCTTCGTCTCAGACGCGAGGTCAATGGCCGACGTGTCCCCCGCTGGGGCGCCGGCGCCGTCGACTCGCTCGACAGCCGACGAGGTGCCGCCACCTGCTTGGCCATGCCTGCCCCGCCTCCTCCTCCGTCGGCGGGGAGGGTGACGGGACAGACCCGGATGTTGCTCTTCCGCCACGTGGGGAAGACGTCGTCGATTCCGCCGCCGGCGGGCGGGCTGACGGCCACCATTGTCGTTGTCGCGCGGCGGAGGAAGGAGTATCATGTCGTAACTGCCGTCGAGGGACATGAACTCAAGACTCCCGAAACGGAGCATCGTTCCGGGTTGGAGAGGTTGCTGGAGACTACCCATCTAGAGCTTAACGGGAAGCTGTTCGTCAACACGCAGCAGGCCCCTACCTGGCACGCCAACTGTCGGTGTTTCGACCCCGGGGGGTCCCTGAACCGACGAGTAAATTGTCGCTGCATGTCCCAGCCCAGATGGGTCGGCGCGAGACGGAACACAAAAGGGGGGAGAAACAGCAAAGGGGAAACCACGGCCTTCGTGTTGTCCTGCGCCTAGGGCGGATGCGCTTGTAGTAGGGGGTTACAAGCGTTCGCGAGGGAGAGAGAGAGGGAGACTGTCCGCCAGCCCGTTCTCCCGCGCGACCACCTTCTCGTATGAGAGCCCTGGACCTTCCTTTTATAGACGTAAGGAGAGGGCCCAGGTGTACAATGGGGGGTGCAGTAATGTGCTAACGTGTCTAGCAGAGAGGAGCCAGAGCCCTAAGTACATGCCGTCGTGGCTGTCGGAGAGGTTTTGGCGCCCTGTTCATGTGATGTCGTGGCCGTCAGAGGAGCGCTTGAGCCCTATAGGAGCACAACTGTCGGAGCTGTCGGGTCCTTGCTGACGTCTCCTTGCTTCCGTAAGGGGCTGAGAACCGCCATCGTCATGGAGCACGCGGGGTGCCATCATTACTTGTTTTACCGGGGCGAGCCAGATGGGACGCCGGTCTTGTTCCCCGTAGCCTGAGCTAGCTAGGGGTAGGGTAATGATGGGCCCCCCTGTGACATGGTTGGTCCGAGCCCGGGGTCGGGCGAGGCGGTGACTCCTCCGAAGTCGGGGCTGAGTCCGGGCCCGGGGGTCGGGCGAGGCGGAGACCGTCGTCCGAGGTCGAGGCTGAGTCCAAGCCCGGGGGTCGGGCGAGGCAGAGACCGTCGTCCGAGGTCGAGGCTGAGTCCGAGCCTGGGGGTCGGGCGAGGCAGAGTCCGTCGTCCGGCGTAGAGGTTGAGTCCGAGCCCTGGGGTCAGGCGAGGCAGAGCTTCCTATGGCGCCCGAGGCTGGACTTAGCTGCTGTCAGCCTCACTCTGTCGAGTGGCACAGCAGTCGGAGCAGGGCATGCGACGCTGTTTTCCTGTCAGGTCGGTCAGTGGAGCGGCAAAGTGACTGCAGTCACTTTGGCCTTGTCGACTGAGGAGCGCGCGTCAGGATAAGGTGTCAGTCGATCCTTGCATTAAATGCTCCTGCGATACGGTCGGTTGGCGTGGTGATCTGGCCAAGGTTGCTTCTCCGCGAAGCCTGCCCGAGCTGGGCCTCGGGCGAGTCGAAGGTGCGTCCGTTGCTTGAGGGGACCCTCGGGCGAGACGTGAATCCTTCTGGGTCGGCTGCCTTTGCCCGAGGCTGGGCTCGGGCGAGGCGAGATCGTGTCCCTTGAGTGGATTGAGCCTTGACCCGAATCGCGCCCATCAGGCCTTTGCAGCTTTGTGCTGATGGGGGTTACCAGCTGAGATTAGGAGCATTGGGGGTACCCCTAATTATGGTCCCCGACACAAGTCCCGTAGCGCGGCAGCAGTCGACATATGCTACGAAGTTGGTGGTGGTGTTATGTCGCCTCGGGGGGTCCAGGGCTGGGAAGGCACTAACATTCTCTCGCCCTTTTTCGGACTGACGCCTGGTGCGGGTGCCTCTCGGTTTGGAACTACGCCGGCTAGGGTTCTTTCTCTGCTTGCGTGCTCTCTCCCTATATGTATCTAGCGGTATACTACCTATGTCGCCTCCAGATATCTAGGTCTTCGTCGTGTCCTTTTTCGGTAACGAACAGGTATGAGTGCCTCTTCCATTCCCTTCTTACTCTACGAAACCTTGGAAGTGGGGAAGGCGAGGGGTGAGGTCCCTGATTTGTTGCCTATGGTACCTGTTGGAGACTTGCTCTCAAATGCTATGAATCAAGAGCAAGGCAACATAAAATATTAAATAATAACATCCTTCGTCCTTAAGACATTATTCCCTTCGGGATAAAGAATCTTGGACGAAGGTTGGAAAGAGTATAATTACGAAGTTAAACCTTCGTAATAAAACTTCAATGGATATTCATAAGATAATACAAAAAAGGTATAAGATGAGTAAATAAATTATATTATATTTATTCATTATATTGAATTATTAAATACAATAATACCTATGCCTTGGCAAAGGTTGAATTCCGAGAGATGCGATTGCAATCCAGAATCTGTGAACAGTAACGGAATACTGTTCACTATTTATAGGCACAGGACGCAGCCTGTGAGGAATTACAAGTATACCCCTTATAAAAACTTACAACATTGACTCAGACCTTTATGGACTAGAAGGTCATTCTATCTTTAAGTCGGTTTGTAATGCCGAAGCTTCACGAAGAGGAACCTTCGGCTATCTTATATAAACAGCTTCAGCCGAAGACCACTTCTTCCTGTAAGACCTTCGGCGACGAAGCATAGACCCAACAGTAGCCCCTTTCGCGGTGCTAGATCGTTTTTCGTAACGAGCTTGATCCGTGAAGAAAGTCTCTTAAGCTTCGGAGCGCCGAAGGTCTAAAAAACACCTTCCCTGAGCTCGTTGTCAAGAAACGATTCAATCTCCCAGCGTATAGCGGCCCCACCTTGCAGAGTTACTGTTCGGTCTCTGCGGTCCACCATGCAGCGAGTGCAAGCGGGTGCCCGCTTGGTGTAAAAATTCTGGCGCTTCGCCTTCTTACCTGCAGCACTATATAAACAGACGAGTAGGTGTGAAGTTACCACAGTATTCATTGCTATTTGCACTGTTTTGCTGCCAAAATTTTTAACCATCACCGAAGCTTGTCTGGCGGAATCGAACGAAGCTCCAGTTTGAAGCCTGCTTCGTCAGAAAAAACTTCGGAAGAAGAAAGTGTTAAGTTTCCACATATTCATAATTAAATGGCCAGAGTGCGTTCTACTGCCAGGGTTGAGCGTGAGGGAGACGAAACTGAAGCTTCGGAGACTGTTCCCATCTCCGAAGCCATGCAACGATCCGGGCTGGTAATTTCTGAAGAGATTCCTGATGAAGATGCAGAACAAACACAACAAGCTCCTACCGGAGTAGAAGAAGAAGTTATTGAGGAAACTGATCCCGAGGACGATTATCGTATTGCCATGCCAAGCAAGCCCAGCCACTTGGACTTTGGAAAATCCACCGTTTCGAAGGCTGATCTCTCCAAAATGGTAAAGTCAGGCTTTTTCAATGAGGATCAGAAGAAGCTACTACGCTTTGGGGGAGAAGAGACTACCCCGAAGCCGGAAAAGGATGAAATTGTCATTTTTAAAAGCTTTTTAAAGGCTGGATTAAGATTCCCACTTCATGGGATTATTGCAGAGGTGCTGAAGAGGTTCGGTATCTATTTTCACCAACTGACCCCTAACGCTATCGTTAGGCTCAGTGTTTATATCTGGGCACTCCGAAGCCAAGCAGTGGAGCCATTTGCGGACAGCTTTTGCCGGGTTCACGAGCTGCATTACCAGACGAAGGCTAGAAAGGATGGATTGCATGACAATTTTGGCTGCTACAATTTTGCTTATCGGAAAACTACGAAGCTTCCTGTAATCAGCTATCGGAGTAAATGGGCAGCAGGGTGGAAATCCGAGTGGTTCTATGTCAAGGTTAATGATGACAAGGAGAAGCTCGTGCAAAGTCCACTCGAACTAATCTTCGGAGAAACCCGGCCTCTCTGCAACATGTCAGTAGACGGTACCACACAAAAAGCAATGGATGAATTCAGAATTGTTGCAGAGCATATTAGTACAAGAGATCTGGTTCAAGAGTTCTTGGCTTTCCAAGTTTTTCCTAGTTTAAAAGAATGGGAAATGCCGAAGCTGAAGGGGAAAAAGAAAGAAGGTGAACTTGTGCGTTTGCCTTACTATTTCAAATTTAAGAAATACTTTAAAACACCTTGTCAAGAATGGCTGGAAACAATTGAAGCAATGTGCAATGAAATACTTGGCAATTATTCCAAAAAAGAAGATCAATTGATGACCGCAGCCTTCGGCACACGTCCGAAACGAAGGCTAAATCGGGTGTTGGATGCCTTGGGCTTTGATTACCCTGATTATGAAAACCTGAACAAAGGTGCTGGGGGCCAAAAAAGAAAAAGGACAACTGAGGCCGTGAATGAAGAAAAAGAACCATTAAAGAAGAAAATTCCGAAGAAGAAGAAAACTTCTTCCCCGAAGCAACAAATATCCGAAGCAGAAGAAACCCCCGCATCACCTTCTGCTGCTGTTGTTGAGGAAATTCTGAAGGTAATGACCGAATCCTTACCTGCAAAGCTAAGTCCACTGGGTCCTCAACTGACAAAGTTTTTTCAGAAGGACAAGGAGCCCGAGAAATCGAAGAAAACGATCAAGGCAAAGAAACAAAGAATTATCACTGTGACAGAGGTAATTGACAAGACGCCGCCAAGATCTTCGGCCCAGAGAACACAAGTGGCTGCAGAGGGGGCAGATATCGAAATTGCACCTTCGGAGGCCGCAGCTGCCGAAGCTGCCTCAGCTGAAGATCTGAATTTGGAGAGCACAATTGAACATATTGACCAAATGCTGCTAGACATGGCTGCAGAAGAAGCTGCCACCGCCGCCGAAGAGGCCGTGACCGCAGCTTCGGGGAAAGGAAAAGAAATTGCTGGTGAAGCTTCGAGAAAGGAAGCCTTTATGTTCCAGAATTTAGTTGGAGAACAACTATCAAAAGCTGAAATAGAAGAGCTTAAAGAGTATGCCAAATCCTGTGGATACAAACCTGGGGCACTCCTCTTCGGAGGCGTTGATGATGAAAAAATAGATTGCATTCGAGATCAAACAGGAGCCAAAGTTATCAGTACTCTGTCCAAGAGTATCAGATTCCCGAAGCTAGAAACAGATATCAGCCGCTACCGACGACAACATGTCGTTGGTAGCTTATTTTATTCCAACTTCAAGGTGAACTACTTGCCCCTTAACTTTTATTGTTTCTAATAATAAAAACATATCTGACGAAGGTTGTTTTCATGTAGAGTATGCTACTGAGCAAAGCCTTGCAGATGCAACAAGATTTTGAAGATAAAAAGCATGAAGTTATAATTGGAAATTTGGAAAGCAAAATAAAGGAGCAATCAGATGCTTTCGAGAAAAAGAACTTTGAGCTCCAGGCAACCGAAGGTTTATTGGCGGAAGCTGAAGCAAAAATATCAGAACTAAACACGAAGCTTCTCCGCCAGTCTGAGCAGTTCGAACGAGAAAAACAAGATCTTAATGCAAAACTTGAAGCCGAAGCTCAACAAAATTCAGATTTGAGAAAACTACTGACAAGTCTTCAGGAAAAATGCTTGGAATTTAGCAACAACTGCATACAACGACTAAGAAAGATTTTTTACTCAGTTGGAGCCAGCAGTGAAAAATTCACCCCCTCAGCTGAAGATCTACCGAAAACCTTCGAACATATTGAGGGGGAGATTGACGAGCTCGACGAAGTCATAGCTGGGCATGGTGACTTCTGTGCCTGGGTGGCTTCTCGAGGCACTGCTGCGGCTTTCCTGAAGGCTGGCTGTGATCATGGGAAGATTGTCAATAGGCCAAATTTCACTTTATCACCATCAATCCTGGATGACATCCCTGATCTTGCCCGAAGTATCTCAAACCAATTTGTAAAAATGATATGGACAAAAGGTGGGCGAGAGAAGGCTGGAAACGAAGCTCGTAGCCACCTTGATCCAGTAAGAAACCATACCTTGCACTTACCTTTTCCTATAAACTTGATTTTGACTTACAACGACCTTATTCATGTAGGATGATGAAGCCGAAGCTGATGATCAAAACTGAAGCCGAAGCCGAAGCTCCTTGGAGATTTAGATAGTAGTCTTATTATATATCCTTTGATGTATGAGAAATGCTTTGATGTGGACGAAATTTTCTTTTGAGCCGAAGGCGAAAAAACACCTTCCCTTCTTTTCGTACGCAACGAAGCATAGAAAACAACATTTTCCTTTCTTTTTTGTGCACGAAGCTCTTTTTTTTCCCTTTCTTTTTTCTCTTCTTGAAGCAACCATTTATGCCATGAAGATGATTATCCTACATATGCCTAGATGAATGTTTATGAATGCAAATGCTATGATGTAATGTGATATGCAAATGAATGGCCAAACATGTATCCGAAGCCATATTCATAGCCAAAACAATCACACCTCAGCTCTGCATTCCCTTAGGAACGACTTTGGAGCTTCTTCGCCTTTACTTTTGGCGGAATCAGCGTTGACTTTTCGCTGTAAGCTCTGCATTCCCTTAGGAACGACTTTGGAGCTTCTTCGCCTTTACTTTTGGCGGAATCAGCGTTGACTTTTCGCTGTGAGCTCTGCATTCCCTTAGGAACGACTTTGGAGCTTCTTCGCCTTTACTTTTGGCGGAATCAGCGTTGACTTTTCGCTGTGAGCTCTGCATTCCCTTAGGAACGACTTTGGAGCTTCTTCGCCTTTACTTTTTGGCACTCGATGGTGCACTCTCAGCTTTTACATTTACATTCCTTGGGGGATTTTACTCTTATAGAACTAAAAAAGGAAATTACATGTGTTGGCCCCATTAAAAACCTTTCTCCCCCTTCGGAAAGGAAAAGGGTGCCATGAAAGAAAAAATAAAAAATATGAAAAATTACACCGAGTTATACATAATATCGCCGAAGCTCATCCGCATTCCAAGACCTAGGAATGTCATTGCCGTCCATATCCTTCAATCTGTATGAACCGGGTCTTGACGAAGATGCTACTAAGAAAGGTCCGTCCCATTTCAACTGCAATTTGCCCACTGTTTCTGGGTTGGCCACTCTCCGAAGCACCAAGTGCCCTGGCTCAATATTTTTTAGCCGAACCTTTCTATCCCGCCATTTGACTGTTTCGGCTTGATATTTATTGATATTCTCCACAGCCTGCAGTCTAATCCCTTCTAAAGCATCTTTTTCTATAGAATAAGTAGCTTCGGAATCTGATTCTGCCGAAGCTAATATCCTTATTGATCCGGTTTTAGCCTCCTCCGGAGTTATTGCTTCGTCACCGAATAACAACTTAAATGGAGTGAAGCCTGTAGACCTTGATGTTGTTGTGTTGTGGCTCCACACCACTTTGGTTAACTGATCCGGCCATTTTCCCCTGTGTTGGTTGAAGATTAACTTCATTATTCCTGTCATTATAATGCCGTTGGCTCTTTCAACGAGTCCATTCGACTCCGGGTGCCTAACTGATGCAAAATGGATCTTCGTACCAATTTGGTCACAGAAATCCCTGAAAGCTTCGGAGTCAAACTGTGTCCCATTGTCCACAGTGACAGCCTTTGGCACCCCGAAACGACAAACAATATTCTGCCAGAAAAACTTTTGGACGGTGGCCGAAGTTATTGTGGCTAAAGGCTTCGCCTCAATCCATTTAGAAAAATATTCCACAGCTACTACAACATATCTCAGGTTCCCTTGGGCCGGTGGTAACAGACCTAACAAGTCAAGACCCCACCTTTGCAAAGGCCAAGTGGGTTGTATGAGCTGTGTTAAGGACGAAGGTTGTTTTTGATCTTTTGCACATTTCTGACAACCTTCGCACTTTTGAACCAATTCTGCTGCATCCGAAGCTGCCTTCGGCCAATAAAATCCTTGGCGGAAAATTTTTCCAAGTAACGGCCTAGAACCAATGTGAGATCCACACAGGCCTGCATGTATTTCTTTCATTAACTCTATACCTTCTGCTCTGGACAAACATTTGAGTAGCGGAGCACAAACTCCATGTTTGTACAACTCCCCTTCTATTATGACATATGGACGAGCTCTTGCCTCTATCCTCTTGTTATAAGCTTCGTCATCTGAAAGGAATTTACCCTGAAGGTAAGAGATGATCTCGGTTCTCCAATCTTCGCTAAAAACAGGAGATATATTAAGGACTGCTCTTTCAAGAAGTTCCACCGAAGGTGCTTTTATTGTTTCGAAGAACACATCCGAAGGTAAAGGCAGCCCCTGTGCTACTGACTTAGCTAGCAAATCAGCATGCTCATTTTGTCCTCGAGGGATATTTTTGACAGAAAACCCTTCGAAGGAAGCTTCAACTCTTCGAACCATATCCAGATATTTTTCAAGCTTTGGATCCTTAGCCTTGCAACTCTTGTCAATATGACCCGAAACAACCTGGGAATCAGTTTTAAGTATGGCCCTTCTGATTCCCATTGCTTTTAACTTCCGAAGACCTAAAATCAATGCTTCGTACTCAGCAATGTTATTTGTGCAACTAAAATCAAGCTTTGCCGCATAACAAGTTTTGACTTTGGAAGGTGAAACCAACACAGCAGCCGCTCCTGCTCCGAAGGTTCCCCAAGATCCATCACAAAACACTGTCCAGGCTTCGTTGTCTTTATTTGTTTCCTCCTCCTGAGCCCCTGGCGTCCAATCAGCAATGAAGTCTGCCAACGCCTGGGACTGAATCGAAGATCTATGAACATATTCAATGCAAAATTCATTGAGCTCTGCAGCCCATTTTCCAATCCTTCCAGTAGCTTCTCGGTTCCTCATAATATCCTTCAGAGGTTGTGAAGAAGGAACAATTATGTTGTAAGCTTGGAAATAGTGCCGAAGCTTCCTGGAGGCCATTAAGACAGCATACAATACCTTCTCCAACTCTGTATAATTTTTCTTTGATAAACTAAGAACCTCGGAAACAAAATATATTGGAGCCTGCCTCTTAACTTGACCATCAAGCTTCTCCTGGACAAGCGCTGCACTTACCGCTGAGTGCGAAGCTGCCACATATAATAATAAAGGAGCCCCTGGCATTGGTGGAGTCAATGTTGTTAGATCTATCAAATACTGTTTCAGTTCTTCGAAAGCCTTCTGCTGGATTGGTCCCCATTGAAAGACTTCGGCTGACTTCAGCACTTCGAAGAATGGTAAGTTTCTCTCTGCTGATCTGGATATGAATCTATTGAGAGATGCCAATCTTCCTGTCAATCTTTGAGCCCCCTTCTTTGTAGTTGGTGGCTCCATCCGAAGTATAGCTTCAATTTTACTTGGATTAGCTTCAATTCCTTTTGTTGAAACCAAGCATCCAAGAAATTTCCCCTTCTTCACTCCGAAGACGCATTTTTCTGGATTTAACTTTAAACCAGCTTGCCTGAAACTGGCGAAGGTCTCCTGCAGATCAGCAATATGATTCTCCTGCTTCGTGCTTTTTACAATGATGTCATCAACATAAGTTAACACATTTCTGCCTATTTGAGATTGGAGAACCTTCGCAGTCATTCGGCTGAAACTTCCTCCAGCGTTTTGAGCCCCTCAGGCATCCGAAGATAGCAATATGTGCCACTTGGAGTTATGAAGCTAGTCTTCGGCTCATCTTCCTTCTTCATCCAAATTTGGTGATAGCCTGAATAATAGTCTAACAGACTCATGAGCTTTGAAGAAGCTGCTGCATCAACTAAAGAGTCTATCCTTGGGAGTGGGAATTCATCCTGCGGACAAGCCTTGTTAAGATCTGTAAAATCGATGCACATTCGCCACTTGCCATTGGCCTTTTTTACCATAACAGTGTTAGCTAGCCATTCTGGGTACTTCACTTCTCTGATAACTCCTGCACTGAGGAGTCTTTTGACTTCGTTGCGAGCACCTTCGGCCTTATCATCTGACATTTTCCGAAGCCTTTGCTTTCTGGGTCTGAAGGATGGATCGACATTGAGCGAGTGCTCAATAACATCTCTATTAACTCCGCAGAGATCATTGGCTGACCATGCAAAAACATCCTTGTTATTGAACAAAAACCTTATCAAGGTTTTTTCCTGCTCTTCGGATAATTGAGAGCCTAACAGCACCTTCTGCTCTGCTATGTCCTCACATAAGAGCATAGGCTTTGGCTGATCTGCTGAAGCTGCTTTCTCCCTTCTGAACTTGTACTGTTCACAGGCTTCGGCTCCATCTATGTTATGGATTGCTTTTGAGTCAGTCCAATTGCCTTCGGCCCTTCTTGCAGCTTCTATGTTGGAGACTTGCTCTCAAATGCTATGAATCAAGAGCAAGGCAACATAAAATATTAAATAATAACATCCTTCGTCCTTAAGACATTATTCCCTTCGGGATAAAGAATCTTGGACGAAGGTTGGAAAGAGTATAATTACGAAGTTAAACCTTCGTAATAAAACTTCAATGGATATTCATAAGATAATATAAAAAAGGTATAAGATGAGTAAATAAATTATATTATATTTATTCATTATATTGAATTATTAAATACAATAATACCTATGCCTTGGCAAAGGTTGAATTCCGAGAGATGCGATTGCAATCCAGAATCTGTGAACAGTAACGGAATACTGTTCACTATTTATAGGCACAGGACGCAGCCTGTGAGGAATTACAAGTATACCCCTTATAAAAACTTACAACATTGACTCAGACCTTTATGGACTAGAAGGTCATTCTATCTTTAAGTCGGTTTGTAATGCCGAAGCTTCACGAAGAGGAACCTTCGGCTATCTTATATAAACAGCTTCAGCCGAAGACCACTTCTTCCTGTAAGACCTTCGGCGACGAAGCATAGACCCAACAGTACCCATTCGATGGCTCGACATCACATGTCTACATGGTCTTTCCTTTACCACGATGTCGACTCTGTTAGTCAAATCAAAAAATATATATGCGGAGAGCGGGGACAATCAATAAAAAAATCTTGAGATATTTTTGGTGGATAGTTTACGTGCGTATTGTTGTGAGCCGTCGCAACGTACGAGCAACTGACTATTGAGTCTTTATACATATGTTAAAGAGTTAGGATTGTACTCTCTCCGTTCCGGTATATAAGACATGACTAAATTTAGATTAAAGACCAATAAATGTATTTGATTCTCTCTATATCACTATATCGATATACGTGTGCATAGAGACAAAAACAAAAATTAATTATGCCTTATATTTTAGAAAGAATGGAGTATTATTCAGTTTTTAGTTGTTTCTTAATACTTTGAAATGTGAGTAAGAGTCTCAGGGTTGTAATGCCTTGACCCCCTCGTTCATTGAACAAAGCATCTCCATGCCCCCCTGCTACCTAAACCCGTCTAGATTCATTGCACCTGCTGGTCGTTTGAACTTTGAACCGAGCGGCAAGCAACCCTTTCTCCGAGCCGCCCAAATCCGTACAGCGCCCATGCCCTTCTCACGTGCATGCCCCCCTCCCCAAAACCGCACACACGAGAGGAAAAAAAGGGGGGCTCATTTTCCTACGAGATCCCGTGGAAAACGGCCGGGTGCGGCAGGAGAGGCCGGGGTGCCATCACGTGCCGGTGACCACCGTCCTGATCCTCATCCCCTCGCTCGCTGCGCCTGGCCTGACGTGTCCCCCCGGTCCGTGTGTACGCTGGCGTCCGGCGGGATATAAAGGCGGTCCCGCACCCACCTCTTCTTCCTCCTTTTTTTCTCTCATCCGAATTCCCAGGCAGGCAGGTCGGCGAGGAGGGCAGGAAGACCGAAGACCGAGCCGTGCGGGGGCTCGGGACGGGAACGGGACAGGACCCCAAAATCTCAGATCCTTCCTGCCCGCCCGCCCGTGCCCGTCGACGCGTCGTTCTTGCCGGCCGCGCCCCACCTCCGCCCTCTCCTCCTCCAGGTAGGTGAATGGTGATTGCTGCAACCGACCGTCTTCGATGGACGGGGATTCTTCGGTGGGGTTGGATTGGTACGCGGTGTGGCGGTCGGATTCGGAGACTGCTCTGCATACTCCCGCGCGCGCATTGGGTTTTGGTGTTTGGGATTTCATTTTCTCGAGGGTTCCGTCTTCGCGGTGGCAACCATGGTTCGGATTGGGACGGTGGATTTTTGACCCTCGCCTCTGCATCTGTTTCCGCAGGGGGATCGGATACGCCACAGGCTGCGCGATGGTGCTGTGGGTCTTCGGCTACGGCTCCCTCATCTGGAACCCCGGCTTCGACTTCGACGACAAAATCCTCGGCTTCATCAAGGGCTACAAGCGCACCTTTAATCTCGGTATGGATGCTTGTTTTGCAGGCGCTTGCTTGGGTTTGGGTACACCCTCGTTGACGCGAACCTCAGCCTCAACTTTCTCCCTTGTTCTGTTTCCCACCCCGCAGCTTGCATTGACCACAGAGGCACACCGGAGCATCCGGCGAGGACCTGCACGCTTGAAACCGACGACGAGGCCATATGCGTAAGAAACCAACCACTTCGTGTTTATCCTTATTTTCCCTGTTTGCAGTGTTCTTGTTGCAAAGATGAATTATCTAGCTTTTACTGCAGGTGGTGACACAATATTATATGTGCAATTTAGATATGGATTTGGACGACTCAAATCATTAACTGAAATGTACTTAAATAATGTCCTGTTTGTGTAGCATCTTTGCATGCCCCCCCCCCCCCCCCCCCCCTTTAACGAGAATTTTGACATTAATCACATTATAAAATACGACACGCTGGGCTTCAACGAAATTGAGGCGCTGGGAAGGGATTCGATGATTTGGAAACCCACACGACACACAGTCGCTGATATGGACAGGGATTCTCTCTTAGCTGCGACGGACAGAGATTTAGCTACTGGAGGTGACGCCGTCAGCTACCTGTGACCTTTCTCTCACCTTTGTCGTCAGCTACTCGCATTTTCAGATTCAGTTTTCTATTGTGCCCACAGCTTTGTCAGGCCTATAATTTATGTGATAGTCCTCCTTGCTTGTGAGTTTCTTCTGGGGCTTAAGCTCTGTAATTCAAGTGGTTCATCAGAGCTTGTGGCAAGTAGAGAGTTCAGGATTGTGGCAAGTAGAGAGTTCAGGATTTTGTCGTTTTGCTGTTTCTCTAGGCTGCCCATTCTCTTCCCTTCGGTACTGGGAGGAACTGCAGAGTAGACATCATTCAGCTAGTGAACAAAATCAGATTCAGAAATCAAGTTTTATGTGCTCATTTTCTGTTCTACACACGCAAACTTGATGTTTCGACACACACAAACCTGAAATTCATGTGCACATTTTCTGTTCTACACAGAACCTGAAACCAAACACACGTGGACCTTTTCACACACATCTAGTTTACCTCTGCAACAACCTCTTTGGCATCAGCCACCCTGCCTCCCTTTGCCAATCCCTCAACCAACCCTTTCATTGTTCTAAAATCTGGCACCTTACGCCTCTTTAAGCTATCCTTGAAGATGCCCAAACCAGCATCAAAGTCTCCATAGGCACAGAGTTCTGCTAACATGTGCTTGTACGTGGTAGCATCTGCCGAGCACCCCTTCTCAGCTAGGGAGTGGTAAAGAACCTTAGCATCCTCCAATTTGCCACTCTTGCAATAGCTAGTCATGAGGAAATTGTAGGTGATGGTGCCCGGCTTCACTCCAGCCGCTTCCATCTTCTGTCATCACCTCCATAGCCTCTTCTGGCTTTCCATGGAGCGCGTAGTACATGGCCAGCACACTAAAACAAACACAGATCTTGGTGGAGCTCTGTTCTTCAGTTCTACTGCTGCCTGTGAGCACTGATCTTCAGTTTCTTCCTGGGGTAATTTTCTTAACTAGCCATTTGACACTTTTTGGTGGAGAAGTAGCAGGTGCTTGAGCTGATACTAGTCCAGCAGTTGTGTGTTCATCTTCATTATCAGTTGCCCCTGTCACAACAGCTGTTTGCCTTGACACTAGTCCACCAGTTTGATGTTCATCTTCATTATCAGTTATGTGGACTGTCTCAGCAGCTGTTCTGTTGTTTGTGTACTGAAGTTCATCAATACCCTGTTGTGATGTCAAAGTCCGCAACTCCTTCTGTATCCATTTTTTGTCGTACTCTTCTGTGGTTTCCTCTTCCTACAAAGTGTCGGTGTCCCGGGCCGATGGATCCATGAAGGAGATGGCGAGACGGCAGTCCAGCCAGCCGGTCGTGCTCCATCTCCACTGCAGGGAATGGGGAATGGGGAGAATAGGTCACAACAGCTAGTACTCCCAGTCGATCTCCACCCAGCCAGCACTGCAATGCGGACGACACCTAGCATCTACCGGAGAGAATGGGAACGAAGAAGACAGAAGGGGAGCTGATCTCCAGGAGGAACTCATGGGTGACGGCGACGCGAGCAGTGACGGCATTGCGGACGGCAGCTGTGCCCGCGCAGACTAATCCTCACGGCGGAGGATTAAGCTGTGTCTAACGCGCCTAAGAGAGAATCCATGTCTATACCAGCGTCTGCACATCATGTGGGTTTCCAAATCATCGAATCCCTCTCCAACACCTCCGTTTCGTCGAAGCCGAGCGTGCCGTGTTTTATAATGGCAAAATTCTCCTTTTTAACACGGTGACACAATATTACATGGGCAAGGCACTTTGCATGGGCTGTCGTCATGAATTTCTTTCTGACAACAGATTGGCCCAACTTGTGTTCTTTCCAATTGCCGTAATTACAGAAAACTGTTTTTAATGAATTGTTATTCAGTTTTGCGTCACAATTTCCATATTCTCGCATGAATATGTAGCTCTGCATTGGCCTTGAAATCTTATCGAGGTCTTCACTTTGGACTAAGGAATTAGAAAAGAGTGGAAGAATAGGGTAGGGAGTAATTTCTTTTTCTACTTGTATAGTGAGCTGTGTAAAATCTCATTACTTTAACCACTCCAATAGCTGTTAGCTTTGCACACCAGTTTGGCATGTTGGACCCATGGATCAGCTTTGCGTGACGACACAATATGCAACATTATATAGCACCTGAAACCCATGCAAGATCAGTGGCTGACATCTGGAATCCACCCACAGCTTCTCATATTTTCAAGATCTCTTATCTATTTAGAGAGCATGATTGGCCTTTTTGTCTTCTACTCCATTCATTACTCTTTTGTATAAAATGCTTGATGCGCATTTTTAGTTCTGATTTTGTTTTTGATGAATGATGATATGCTCATTTCAAGTTCTTTTCATCAGATGATACCCACATTTAACATTCCCATAATTTTGTTATGTTGGTCTTATTTACAGTTAACTTTTTTTTTGCAGTGGGGAATTGCATATTGTGTCAAGGGTGGTCCAGAAAAAGAGCTAAAAGCAATACAGGTGCGCTACTTTTTTTTCTCCCGTGTTCTGCAGTTCCAAAAAAAACTAGAATTACACTGAAATTCACCTTCATTTCAGTACTTGGAGAGAAGAGAGTGTGAGTACGACCAGAAAATATCCATTGATTTCTACAAGGTATGAACAGTTAGCTTTGAACTGCCTTTTCTTTCAGAACTCTCATGTTTCCTTGATGCATGTTCAGGAAGGAGATCCCTTGAAACCAGCTGTGACGGGCGTCTTAGTGTAAGGATCTGAAGTTCCAAAACCAAAAATACCAATTCCATGCTATCCGCTGATGTTGCTCTGTGGAACTCATAACTTGGTGTTCATGCAGGTTCGTTTCCACTCCAGATCCAATTGGCAACAAGTACTATCTTGGCCCTGCTCCTCTGCAGGATATGGCAAGGTGAGACATTGCACCCCTCTATTGTTCTTTTGGGCATTTTACCTGAGCAAGCATCAAATTGTGACTTGTTCTACAATCTTGTTTGCAATGGCAGGCAAATTGCTACAGCCAATGGCCCTACTGGCTATAATAGGGATTACCTGTTCTCAATGGAGAAGGCATTAGCCAGCATTAGTAAGAGAACCTATTTTTACATTTTTTTAAGTGGTTAACACTCTGAATATCTGTTTGTTTATACCCCATGTGTTACATAAAATACGGTATTATTACCTGGGAGTAGTTCATGTATGTGCTTTCTGCAAAGTCAAGATTTACATCCTAGACTCAAACATCAAATCGTGATTATGCTGCCCCTCTTCAGGCCACGAAGATGATTCGATCATAGAGCTTGCAAACGAGGTGAGGAAGGTGCTCAACAGAACAAAGGAGACCAAGATCACTGGTGCCAATGCTTCCATGAAATCACATGCCCCTCTTGTGCACCTGTCCGCGCTTCCAGAAGGCACCGTTGTGGACTCGAGATAGCGACCTCTACTCGGAATTTACTTTCAGCTCTTGCATGTTTGTGGTTGTGGCCATCATGTACTGATTTTCCCTTTTCAACAGTTGTCGTGAGGCTGTATCGTCTGGAGTAAAAAAAAAAAAAGCTAAAAGCCGGCACTAATAATGATATTAACTTGAAAAAGCTATCGGCGATCCTTGAACTTGGAGGACCCCCCCCCCCCCCCCCCCCCCCCCCCAAAAAAAAAACTCTCAATTTGCAATTTTGGGTCCATGAACTTGGTTTGGGTGTCTTTCAGGTCCTAATGCGTCCAGACCCTATCTGATAGGCGACGTGGCATGATACGTACGTAAGTGGAGTTCCGGGCACGTTTATCCTCACAGTCCCTCACCGGCGAACATGCCGACGGTCGACGAGAGCTGATGTTCTTGGGGAGCGCGGCTTTAGAGGCCATACGACATGGAGACGAGCGTTAGCCGGGGGTGCTCACTGCTCGTCAAACATGTCGCGCCGGTCGGATAAAAGTTTTATGTCACATCAAATATTAAATATAAATTTAATTAGGTTTAATAAATTTGTCTTGTCTTTTAATCTTTACTAGTTAGTTGCTTGTAAAAGTTTTATGTTACATTAAATATTAAATATAAATTTAATTAGGTTTAATAAATTTATCTTGTCTTTTAATCTTTACTAATTAGTTGCTTGTAAATTGCTACTAAACTCTAGCTGCAAGTGGACGACCGTAAACCCTCTAATTAGACGCCTAATCGGCGATTTGGACGCTTAATTGGACAATCTGGACGACCAGAAAGTCCGATCGAGTCGTCCAGTTAATCGGCCACTTTCAGACGACCAACCCAACTAATCGCGATTAGTCAGACCACTTGTAAACAGAGGTCGTGAGGCTGTCTCCAACAATAGCCGGTAAATTGTTCTGTCCGCTACATATAACGTTTTCTTCCGCCCTGGCTCCACTCAACAATAGCCGGTAAAATATCCGCTAAAATTTAGCGGGTGCTCGCCGTCCGCCAAACGTAGCGCACGAGCGGTCGTCCTCTATACGCAGTTGTCCGCTGTTTGTTTCTTTCTCCAGCTTTTTTAATATTTTTCTTTGGAAGATCGGCCCAGCTTGCTCCGCCTTTGTTTAGTATTTCTTTGGACGATCGACGCATATCTACACTGGCACAGAACGTGACAACAAACAATTATATAACATAAATTTCCAATAATTTGTTAATGCTACTATTGAAAGATGAATAATTTGGCTATGAATTTTTTTTGGACAAGGTTTTTCTTTCATAAATTAAGGTGTTAAATCTTTTATAATAAAAAGGTGAAAAGAAAACAAATAAAAACTAAATAAACGAGAAAAGAAAGTCTGCTGTAGTTTTAGAGTACCGAATTTAGGGGAAGTTGTTGGAGATTGAGAAGATATAGAGGACATAATTTTTTAGAGTGTGCTGTAAAGGACAGAGAATATTCCTTTAGGGAACGAAATTTAGAGGATGTTGCTGGAGACAACCTAAGTCGTGACCCCTGCTACGAGTCCCCTACGCCGCCGTCGTCCCCTAAGCCGTCGTCCTCCTCTATGAAAGTCACCTAGAGGGGGGTGAATAGGGCGAAACTGAAATTTACAAAGTTAATCACACTACAAGCCGGGTTAGCGTTAGAAATAATAATGAGTCCGAGAGAGGGCGCAAAACAAATCGCAAGCGAATAAAGAGTGTGACACACAGATTTGTTTTACCGAGGTTCGGTTCTTGCAAACATACTCCCCGTTGAGGTTGTCACAAAGACCGGGTCTCTTTCAACCCTTTCCCTCTCTCAAACGGTCCCTCGGACCGAGTGAGCTTCTTCTTCTCAAACAAATGCTGTAGCAGGTGACCGTTGGCGCGGAATAGCCGTTGCTCCGCTGGCTTACCGGACAGTCCGGTGTGCACCGGACATGTCCGGTGAATTATAGCGAAGCGGAAATCCGAAGCTGGCGAGTTCAGAGTCGCTCTCCCCTGGAGCACCGGACAGTCCGGTGAATTATAGCGAAGCGCCTCTGAGAATTCCCGAAGGTGCGAAGTTTAGCTTGAAGTCCCCTTGTCGGGGACCATAATTAGGGGTACCCTCAAGTCTCCTAATTCTCAGCTGGTAACCCCCATCAGCATAAAGCTGCAAAGGCCTGATGGGTGCGATTAAGTCAGGGATCGGTCCATTCGAGGGACCCGATCACGCCTCGCCCGAGCCTAGCCTCGGACAAGGGCAGCCGACCCCGAAGGATCTCCGTCTCGCCCGAGGCCCCCTCCAGCGACGAACATACTTACGGCTCGCCCGAGGCCCTGTCTTCGCCAAGAAGCAACCCTGACCAAATCGCCGCGCCAACCGACCAGATCGCAGGAGCATTTAATGCAAAGGTGGCCTGACACCTTTATCCTGACACGCGTCCTCCAGTCGACAGAGCCGAAGTGACCGCAGTCACTTCGCCGCTCCACTGACCGGCCTGACAGAAGAACAGCGCCGCCTGCGCCGCTCCGACTGCTGTGCCGCTCGACAGAGTGAGGCTGACAGGCAGTCAGGCCCGACCTCAAGCACCATAGGAAGCTCCGCTTCGCCCGACCCAGGGCTCGGACTCGGGCTCAGCCCCGGAAGACGACGAACTCCGCTCCGCCCGACCCAGGGCTCGGACTCGGGCTCAGCCCCGGAAGACGGCGAACTCCGCTCCGCCCGACCCATGGCTCGGACTCGGGCTCAGCCCCGGAAGACGGCGAACTCCACTCCGCCTGACCCAGGGCTCGGACTCGGGCTCAGCCCCGGAAGACGACGAACTCCGCTCCGTCCGACCCAGGGCTTGGACTTGGGCTCAGCCCTAGAAGACGACGAACTCCGCTTCGCCCGACCCCAGGGCTCGGACTCAGCCCTGGCCTCAGCCGACGGTCTCCGCCTCGCCCGACCCAGGGGCTCGGACTCGACCACGGCCACGGAAGACAGACTCGACCTCGACCTCGGAGGAGCCTCCACATCGCCCAACCTAGGGCGCGGACCGACCACGTCGACAGGAGGCGCCATCATTACCCTACCCGAAGCTGACTCAGGCTACGGGGAACAAGACCGGTGTCCCATCTGGCTCGCTCCGCCAGATAGGCAATGATGGCGCCCCGCACGCTCTGTGACGACGGCGGCTCTCAGCCCCCTTACAGAAGCAAGAGGACGTCAGCAAGGACTCGACAGCCCCGACAGCTGTCCTTCCGCCAGGCTCCAGCGCTCCTCCGACGGCCACGACACCACACGAACCGGGTGCCAAAACCTCTCCAGCTGCCACGACGGCATGTACTTAGGGCGCTAGCTCTCCTCCGCTAGACACGTAGCACTCTGCTACACCCCCCATTGTACACCTGGATCCTCTCCTTACGCCTATAAAAGGAAGGACCAGGGTCCTCTTACAGAGGGTCGGCCGCGCGGGGAAGAGGACGGGACAGGCGCTCGCGTGAGGCCGCTCGCTCCCCCTCCCGCGTGGACGCTTGTAACCCCCTACTGCAAGCGCACCCGACCTGGGCGCGGGATGAACACGAAGGCCGCAGGATTTCCACCTCTCACACGCCCGTCTCCGGCTGCCTCTCTTCCCCCCTTCGCGCTCGGCCTCGCGCCGACCCATCTGGGCTAGGGCACGCGGCGACATTTTACTCGTCAGCCCAGGGACCCCCGGTCTCGAAACGCCGACAGTTGGCGCGCCAGGTAGGGGCCTGCTGCGTGTTGACGAACAGCTTCCCGTCAAGCTCCAGATGGGCAGTCTCCAGCAACCTTTCCAGCCCGGGACGGTGCTCAGTTTCGGGAGTCTTGAGTTCATGTCCCTTGACGGCAGCTACGACATGATACTCCTTCCCCCGCCGTGCGACAGCGACCATGGCGGCCGACAGCCCGCCCGCCGGCGGCGGAATCGACGACGTCTTCCCCGCGTGGGGGAAGAACAACATTCAAGCTCAGCCCGCCCTCTCCCCCGCCGACGGAGGAGGAGGCGGGGCAACCAAGGCCAAGCAGGAGGCGGCCCCCCGTCGGCTGTCGAGCAAGTCGACGGCGCTGGCGCCCCAACAGGGGGCGCGTCGGGCATCGACCTTGCGCTTGAGACGAAGACGAGCGCCGTCTCCCCGCGACACGCCAATTCCGAGCAAACGGACGACGCCAGCACGCTCGCGAAAGGCTTGCTGGGCGTCACCCTCGTACCTGGGACGACGGTGCAGTCAGTCCCTGACGTGACTTCGTCACCGCCCGTCGACCAAGAGGTACCCACCGGTTCCCATCTCACGCCCATTGGATTCAGCCTCGACCCGCCAAGCGACTTCGCTTTGGCGGACACTCTCGTAGAGGCGAGTCCAAACCCTCTGGGGTTTCGTATGTGGTCACCCTAGGACCGGCTGACGGACGTCTCGACCTATGGGCCCTCGGGGTCCGAGGAAGATGACGAGCCCGACTTCTGTTGGGATTTCTCTGGACTTGGCAACCCCAGTGTCATGCGGGACTTCATGACCGCATGCGACTACTGCCTTTCCGACTGTTCCGACGGTAGCCGCAGCCTCGGCGACGAGGACTGCGGCCCAAGTCATGAATGTTTCCACGTCGATCTAGGGGGTCCCTCCGAGGGCAACCATCTCGGTATGCCGGAGAACGGGGATCTCCCTAGGCCTGTGCCACGCGTTGACATCCTACGGGAGCTAGCTGTGGTCCCCGTTCCGGCGGGGGGTCATGACCCACAGCTCGAGCAAATCCGCGGGGTGCAGGCCAGACTCGACGAGGGAGCAGGAGCACTTGAGCCGATCCGCCGGGACGTCGGGCAGGAATGGGCGGGCCAACCTCCGTCCGGAGAAGTGCGCCATCTACCCCAGGGTATCCAGCACCGCATCGCCGACGATGTTAGGATGAGGCCGCCACCCTCTTCCAGTGGGGTCGGCCAGAACCTGGCTGCAGCAGCAATGCTTCTCCGTGCGATGCCAGAGCCATCAACCACCAAGGGGCGGCGAATCCAGGGAGAGCTCAAGAATCTCCTGGAGGGCGCCGCGGTCCGACGGGCCGAGAGCTCCGCCTCCCGGAGGCAGGGGTACCCCTCGGAACATCGTGCCGCGACTTCCCGATTCATGTGGGAAGCCTCGGTCCACACCGGGCGCACGCGCAACACAGCGCCTGCGGCCCCGGGTCGCCTCGGCAACGAGCACCATCACCGCGACCGTCGGGCCCACCTCGACGAGAGGGTGCGCCGAGGCTACCACCCCAGGCGTGGAGGACGCTACGACAGCGGGGAGGATCAGAGTCCCTCGCCCGAACCACCCGGTCCACAGGCCTTCAGCCGTGCCATACGACGGGCGCCGTTCCCGACCCGGTTCCGACCCCCGACTACTATCACAAAGTACTCGGGGGAGACGAGACCGGAACTGTGGCTCGCGGACTACCGGCTGGCCTGCCAACTGGGTGGAACGGACGATGACAACCTCATTATCCGCAACCTCCCCCTGTTCCTCTCCGACACCGCTCGCGCCTGGTTGGAGCACCTGCCTCCGGGGCAGATCTCCAACTGGGACGACCTGGTCCAAGCCTTCGCCGGCAATTTCCAGGGCACGTACGTGCACCCCGGAAATTCCTGGGACCTCCGAAGCTACCGACAGTAGCCAGGAGAGTCTCTCCGGGACTACATCCGGCGATTCTCGAAGCAGCGCACCGAGCTGCCCAACATCATCGATTCAGATGTCATCGGCGCGTTCCTCGCCGGCACCACCTGCCGCGACCTGGTGAGCAAGCTGGGTCGCAAGACCCCCACCAGGGCGAGCGAGCTGATGGACATCGCCACCAAGTTTGCCTCTGGCCAGGAGGCGGTTGAGGCTATCTTCCGGAAGGACAAGCAGCCCCAGGGCCGCCCACCGGAAGATGCCCCTGAGGCGTCAACTCAGCGCGGCACCAAGAAGAAGGGCAAGAAGAAGTCGCAAGCGAAACGCGACGCCACCGACGCGGACCTTGTCGCCGCCGCCGAGTACAAGAACCCTCGGAAACCCCCCGGAGGTGCCAACCTCTTCGACAAGATGCTCAAGGAGCCGTGCCCCTATCATCAGGGGCCCATCAAGCACACCCTTGAGGAGTGCGCTACGCTTCGGCGCCACTTCCACAGGGCCGGGCCACCCGCGGAGGGTGGCAGGGCTCGTGACGACGACAAGAAGGAAGATCACCAGGCAGGAGAATTCCCCGAGGTCCGCGACTGCTTCATGATATACGGTGGGCAAGCGGCGAACGCCTCGGCTCGGCGCCGCAAGAAAGAGCGTCGGGAGGTCTGTTCGGTGAAGGTGGCGGCGCCAGTCTACCTAGACTGGTCCGACAAGCCCATCACCTTCGACCAAGCCGACCACCCCGATCACGTGCCGAGCCCGGGGAAATACCCGCTCGTTGTCGACCCCGTCATCGGCGACGTCAGGCTCACCAAGGTCCTCATGGACGGAGGCAGCAGCCTCAACATCATCTACGCCGAGACCCTCGGGCTCTTGCGTGTCGATCTGTCCTCGGTCTGGGCAGGCGCTGCGCCTTTCCACGGGATCATCCCCAGGAAGCGCGTCTAGCCCCTCGGACAACTCGACCTTCCTGTCTGCTTCGGAACGCCCTCCAACTTCCGAAGGGAGACCCTTACGTTCGAGGTGGTCAGGTTCCGAGGAACCTACCACGCGGTACTGGGGAGGCCATGCTACGCGAAGTTCATGGCCGTCCTGAGAGCACCTAGAGGGGGGGTGAATAGGTGATCCTGTGAAACTTGAAAACTTAAGCCACAAAACTTGGTTAATCGTTAGCACAATAATTGCCAAGTGGCTAAAGAGATGTCTTAGCAAAACACAATAACCACAATAGAACAATCACAGAGATGACACAGTGGTTTATCCCCTGGTTCGGCCAAGACCAACGCTTGCCTACTCCACGTTGTGGCGTCCCAACGGACGAGAGTTGCACTCAACTCCTCTCAAGTGATCCAATGATCAACTTGAATACCACGGTGTTTTGCTTTTCTTTTCTTATCCCGTTCGCGAGGAATCTCCACAACTTGGAGCCTCTCGCCCTTACACTTTTGATGTTCACAAAGAATCACGGAGTAAGGGAGGGATGAGCAACTCACACAAGACTCACAAATCAGAGCAACAACACGCACACAAGTCGCAACAAGAGCTCGCAACACAACCCAATGAGTTCACAACTCCACAAGAGCTCTATATGCTATCACAAAGAAACAAATGCGCGAAATCGATGACTTGGTGCTTAGGAATGTTGTAAGTATGCTTGGTGTTCTCCTTCATGCGCCTAGGGGTCCCTTTTATAGCCCCAAGGCAGCTAGGAGCCGTTGAGAGCAATCTTGGAAGGCTAATCTTGCCTTCTGTCGACTGGCGCACCTGACAGTCCGGTGCACACCGGACATGTCCGGTGCCCGATTTCTTTCCATAATTGGCGCAGCCGACCGTTGGCAGCCAGAGAGCCGTTGGCGCACCGGACATGTCCGGTGCACACCGGACATGTCCGGTGCCCCCTTCTAGCCGTTGGCTCGGCCACGTGTCCCGCGCAGATCGCGCTGCCGACCGTTGGCCCGGCCGACCGTTGGCTCACCGGACAGTCCGGTGCACACCGGACAGTCCGGTGAATTATAGCCGTACGTCGCCGGTTAATTCCCGAGAGCGGCCACTTCGCTCGAACCAGCCTGGCGCACCGGACACTGTCCGGTGCACCACCGGACAGTTCGGTGCTCCCAGACTGGGCAGATTCTTGGCTGCTCGAGCCAAGACATTTCCAATTGGATTTTTCCTGTTTCCAGCACTTAGACACAATACATTAGTCCATAAAACAATGTACTAAGTCTGAGAAACATACCTTTATCCTTGGTTTGTACTTTGTCCACCATTTTACATTTAAGCACTTGTGTTAGTCACTAAATCACCAAAATACTTAGAAATGGCTCAAGGGCACATTTCCCTTTCAATCTCCCCCTTTTTGGTGATTTATGCCAACACAATATAAAGCAAGTAGAACAAATACAAAACCAATTCAAATAAGAACTCAAATTGTTTGATTCAATTTTGACATATATGAATCACCCTTTGCCACCACTTGGTTTGTTTTTGCAAATCAAACTCAAATTCCTATCTCTAAGTCAAATCCACTTGTAGATACATAAAGAGAGGTTTTCCAAAGAAATTTGATCAAGGATTTCAAAACTCCCCCTTTTTCCCATAATCGACACTTCTCCCCATAAGAGGCCAACTTTTGACACAAGAGACAATAATAGAGTTTTGACAAACCAAAAGCTCTAATCTACCATTTTCAAAATTACTCAAGTGGTAGCTGATCCATTTATCGCTTTGGCCTTTATTTTCTCCCCCTTTGGCATCAAGCACCAAAACGGGATCAATCTTGGCCCGAGAACCCCATTGCCTCACCAAAAGCTTCAATAAGAATACAAAGGGAATAAGAGTACATGAGATGAACTTGGAATAAGTTACCCTCTCATCGGAGTGCAGTGGAAGTCTTTCATGGTCCAAGTCCACCTTTTCCCTTCCAAACCTCCTTTGAGACTAAAACAAGCAAACTCAAGCACATGGTTAGTCTCAAAGGGTCAAGTTGTAACACATCTCCCCCTAAACATGTGCATCACTTTGCAACGGACTTGTGAGGTCCAGGGAGTGTTTGTACAACTTGAGCACCATTATTAAGCAACAAAATGCATAAGGAACATGATCAAAGGCATATACACATGTATGCTATAAATCAATCCAAGTTCCGCAAATCTAAGACATTTAGCTCACTACGCAACCTGCAAAAGGTCTTCTCATCTAGAGGCTTGGTAAAGATATCGGCTAGCTGGTTCTCGGTGCTAACATGAAACACTTCGATATCTCCCTTTTGCTGGTGGTCTCTCAAAAAGTGATGCCGGATGTCTATGTGCTTTGTGCGGCTGTGTTCAACAGGATTTTCCGCCATGCGGATAGCACTCTCATCTGTACTAACTATTAAGACCACATTGTAGACCGCCCCCGCCCGATCAATCCGCACGCCGTGACCCCCACCCGCCGCGATACGCCCGCCGCAAACCCCGCCCGCACGACCGCCCGCCCGCTGTGAATTCCCTCCCGCAACGCCCGTGACGAATCACGCCGCGCGAACCGCCCGCCCACCACATGCCGTCTCTCTTCTGTCTCCGCCTCCCTCACCTAGAATGCTTCACACCGCCACGGATCCATTCTCTGCTTGGCTGTGGTAGATCTCTTCCTCGCAGCCACGAGGCCAGGCAGACGTCACTAGGTAGCTAGCTAACTATGGTCGCGATGGGGAAAAAGCTGCAGCTGGCCGACGACGAAGAGAACTGCTGGTATGGCGTCGGCGGCGCTGAGGCGGAGTGCGGCGTCGATGACGAGTTCAGGGCGACGGATCTGCGCCCTCTATCACTGCTGTCGCCGCACACGCAGGCGTTCCACCTTGCCTGGCTCTCCCTCTTCGTCTGCTTCTTCGCGGCCTTTGCCGCCCCGCCCATCCTCCCTGCGCTGCGACCGGCACTCGTGCTCATGCCCTCGGACGCCCCCGCCGCCGCAGTGGGCTCCCTCTCCGCCACGCTGGTAGGCAGGCTCGCCATGGGGCCCGCATGCGACCTCCTCGGCCCGCGCCGCGCGTCGGGGTTCGCCAGCCTCCTGGCCGCGCTCGCCGTCTCGGTCACCGCGTCGTCGCCCGCGGGGTTCGTCGCGCTGCGCTTCGTGGCGGGCCTCTCCCTCGCCAACTTCGTCGCCAACCAGCACTAGATGTCAGGCATCTTCGCGCCCTCTGTCGTGGGGCTCGCCAACGCCGTCACGGCCGGCTGGACCAACGTCGTCAGCGTCGCGGCGTAGCTCGTCATGCCGCTCGCGTACGAGCTCGTCCTCCGTCTCGGCGTGCCCATCACCGTCGCCTGGCGCGTCACCTACCTCCTCCCCTGCACGCTCCTCATCACCACGGGCCTCGCCGTCCTCGCCTTCCCCAACGACCACCCGCGCGGCGTCGGCGCCGGAGCCAAGACCGGCAATAGCTTGTGGAAGGTGGTGCCCGGAGGGGTCGGCAACTACCGCGCGTGGGTGCTCGCGCTCACCTACGGCTACTGCTATGGCGTCGAGCTCATCATGGAGAACGTGGCCGCCAACTTCTTCCGGAAACGTTTCCACCTCCCATGGAGGTTGCGGGCGCCGCGGCGGCGTGCTTCGGCGCGATGAACGCGGTGGCACGTCCCGCAGGCGGGTTGGCGTCGGACGCGGTGGCGATACTATTCGGCATGCGCGGGAGGCTGTGGCAGCAGGTGCCCGCGTGCCACGCCCCGTCCTCCCGACATCGACGTCGCGTCCGCACCGCTCGCGATGCCCGCTCCCCCAACCCTGCTCCGACAGACACCGCGTCCATCCTCCACATCGCTGAGACGACCGTCGTCTCCCCCCTGCCCCGCTCGCGCGTTACCCGGGCCCTCCCGTCCAAGATCGCCGCCAAGGTCCGCCCCCTCCCTTTAATCCCATCTCGATCTCGCCCCAAATGTGGTGTGAGCGGCCACTCCTCATATCCAGTTGTTGCTCTTCCTTTACCATTGCCCGCATTGTCAGTGAACTGGTGAGCATGGAGGAGGCGGTTACTTGGTGTCCGGCGTCAGCGTGGCTGCGAGGGAAGGGGTAGCTCCAACAATCTCGGCACGCGGGGGCGTGGACGATTTGGACACCGTCCTGGATCCGGTCATTCGATAGAAGGTTGGCACCAGCGATGGAGGAGCTTTCCTGAGTCGCCGTCGTCGTTGGCGGGTGGAGGCTGCAGTCCAACCGCAGAAGAAGGCTTGAATCGTGGAAAGGTAGCTCTGCTTTTCATGTATTTTCCTAAAATGCCTAGATCTGTGATTTGGTTTGGTGATTTGCATGATTTCGCCCTATGTCATTGCTTACAAGAGTTGTGAAATAGTTAGTACACATGTAAGCATGAAATTCAATCATGTTTTCTATCAGGCCGATACATTTGTTGTTGTACACTCGATTTTTTGTGTGCAGTATGATGGAGTCTGTTTTAGACGTTGAGTGTTCAGTTAGAGTAATTTTATAGCTTTCTAGACTAGATATTCCAATTCAGTTAGATGGAGCTTTATAGATATGCCAATTCAGAGATGGATCTTCATTTACAAAAAAGAGTTTGTTGACTGGAGGGAAGTATGTTCCAGTGCATCTTCGCTTCGAACATGTTTCAAGTATCTTATTTGTTCACAATTATGACATTTTTCATCTTACTAATACCATGTATGTTTTAGGATATGATAGCCTTTTTGTGGTGTACATATGATGGTCGTTGGAGGGATAAAACTGAAAGGGACCATGCTCGTGAAAAGAGATGGAGAGGTAAGTTTCGTCAGCATGGTCGAGTGATAAACCCTGAGGCAAACAGAAGGGATGAAAAGTGTCCTCTTACTCCTTTAGAGGTTGGTACTTATTTCCCTTTTGTCTTTGTTTACTATAAACATTTTTTGAGTCTGGACCTCTTAGGATGTACTGCCACAGTAGATCATTTCATGGGAGTCGAGTATTTTTTATGTTTGATAGACAGTTGCTTCGTATGCATTGAATCATGCAGTTCATGGGAGTCGAGTATTTTTTATGTTGGGCAGATAATTGTTATGGGTGCTCCATCTATCATTTTCATTGATGAAAATGATTCAATTGCACCCAAGAGAGAAAAGACCAATGGAGAAGTAGAACGTCGTATTGTTTCACAGCTACTGGCTCTTATGGATGGACTCAAATCTCGTTCCCATGTTATTGTTATGGGTGCTACAAACCGGCCAAACAACATCGATCCTGCTCTTAGAAGATTTGGAAGGTTTGACCAAGTAATTGACATTGGAGTTCCTGATGAAGTTGGCCGGCTTGAGGTTTCCGTATTCACACTAAGAACATGAAGCTAGCTGAAGATGTAAGTGTCTGTAATTTATTCTTGATGCATTGCACTTCACACTGATTAGAATATGGTTTCTGTCTTCTCTTCTAGCGTCTCGTGATGTCCATTCTCTGAATATTTCCAGGTTAATTTGGAACTCATTTCAAAGGATACCCATGGATACGTTGGTGCTGATCTTGCTGCCCTTTGCACTGAGGCTGCTCTTCATTGAATTCGTGAGAAGATGGACATCATAGATCTTGAGGATGATACAATAGATGCAGAGATATTGAACTCGATGGTTGTTACAAATGACCATTTCAAGACTGCGCTTGGAACAAGCAACCCATCTGCTCTCCGTGAAACTGTGAGTACATGCCTATAATTATCTGTGTTAGCTGCTCTTGTTCTGGGATGCTTAGTTTGATTTCTGGATCCAGGTTGTTGAAGTCCCAAATGTCTCTTGGGATAGAATAAAAAATTGTGGTTGGGAAGGTTATAGTAGCAAAAGCCATTGGAATTAATATTTTATATATCGAAATAATCCGTTTAGTTATTAATGGAAAAAAGAGGGTTAAAAGAAGAGAAATCATTAGTTATTCATTAAGGTTAATTTGATTCAATGACCAGAGTTCCGCGAGGATATATAGCTCGGAGACGACGAACAAAAACGCGTTCATTTCATTCATCAAGACAATCAAACATTCAAACTATTATTATGAGTAAAAACCATCATACCCACAACAATCAAAATGAAACAAATGGTCTGAAAACCAAAAAACAAAAAAAATAATGTTGTTGATATTGACTACATAAACTATTTTTTATAATAGAAAAAACATTGGAACTTCAAAAAAATATAGTATTTATTTTCATTCTCAAGGAAATTAAAATTATCATAAAAAAGGAACGCATTATGGTAAACCGATACAGGAAGATAATGGGTTGTCTTTCTCTAATAAAATAGGGAAGCGTAATTTATGATAGGTCATAAAACTATGAAGAATATAAGTAGTACATCAACAATATATGCACGTAGGGAATATTTTATCAGACTTTGTAAAGCTCCTCATCAAACTGGTCCAATTGGGCACAATTTGCTATGGCTTCATTTCTCAAAAAAAGGAGTTTGTATATCAATGTATTTTATCATATTAATTACTATTCATATAATGTTGTTCTGTCTCTCTCGCATGCGTGGGTTGTTGGCTGACCGACCTAACATCGTAGCTCACGTCCGTTGCCCCCGACCCTCGTGCCGCACTCTCCCTTACACGTCGCCGCAGCTATCATCATCCCCAGATCCGTGCTCTTCTTTCCTGTCCAGCCGATACACTCTCCCATCTACTCCCTTCCTTCAACGGTATTATATGTTCCCGTTGCAACGCACGGGCACTCACCTAGTTATCACATAGGAGTGGGACTTTGCTCAGATTGTAGCCAAAGTCCCTGAGGGTTTGCCTCATCCAAAGTAGTTGCGCGCAACACTGTCCTGTGGCAACATACTCGGCCTCAGTGGTGGATAGGGCAACGGAAGTTTGTTTCTTAGAATTCCATGACACCAGGGACCTTCCTAAGAATTGGCACGTCCCCGATGTACTCTTCCTATCGACCTTACATCCAGCATAGTCGGAATCTGAATATCCAATCAGATCAAAGTTAGACCCCTTTGGATACCAGATCCCGAAGCAAGGCGTAGCGACTAAATATCTAAGAATTCGCTTCACAGCCACTAAGTGACACTCCTTAGGATCGGATTGAAATCTAGCACACATGCATACGCTAAGCATAATATCCGGTCTACTAGCACATAAATAAAGCAAAGAACCTATCATGGACCGGTATGCTTTTTGATCAACGGACTTACCTCCTTTGTTGAGGTCGGTGTGTCCGTCGGTCCCCATCGGAGTCTTTGCGGGCTTGGCGTCCTTCATCCCAAACCGCTTCAGCAAGTCTTGCGTGTACTTCGTTTGAAAGATGAAGGTGTCGTCCTTGAGTTGCTTCACTTGGAACCCAAGGAAGTAGTTCAACTCGCCCATCATTGACATCTCGAATTTCTGCGTCATTACCCTGCTAAATTCTTCACAAGACTTTTTATTAGTAGAACCAAATATTATGTCATCGACATAAATTTGGCACACAAAAAGATCACCATCACAAGTCTTAGTGAAAAGAGTTGGATCGGCTTTCCCAACCTTGAAAGCATTAGCAATTAGAAAGTCTCTAAGGCATTCATACCATGCTCTTGGGGCTTGCTTAAGTCCATAGAGCGCCTTAGAGAGCTTACACACGTGGTCGGGGTACCGTTCATCCTCGAAGCCAGGGGGTTGCTCCACGTACACTTCCTCCTTGATCGGCCCGTTGAGGAAAGCGCTCTTCACATCCATTTGGTACAACCTGAAAGAATGGTGAGCGG
Organism: Zea mays; assembly: GCF_902167145.1. NCBI lineage: Eukaryota > Viridiplantae > Streptophyta > Magnoliopsida > Poales > Poaceae > Zea > Zea mays. The sequence continues at coordinate 162,857,097 of NC_050100.1, read as the reverse complement.
CATATGCTAGCAAAATACGAATTGATTCTAGCCTAGCCACAGGAGCAAACGTCTCCTCAAAGTCCAAACCTGCGACTTGGGCATAACCTTTTGCCACAAGTCGAGCCTTGTTCCTCGTCACCACCCCGTGCTCGTCCTGTTTGTTGCGGAACACCCACTTGGTTCCCACAATATTTTGCTTGGGACGAGGCACTAGTGTCCAAACTTCATTGCGCTTAAAGTTGTTGAGCTCCTCTTGCATGGCCAACACCCAGTCCGAATCTAGCAAGGCCTCTTCTACCCTGAAAGGCTCAATAGAAGAGACAAAGAAGTAATGCTCACAAAAATTAACTAATCGGGATCGAGTAGTTACTCTCTTGCTAATATCACCCAGAATTTGGTCGACGGGATGATCCCTTTGAATCATCGCTCGAACTTGGGTTGGAGGTGCCGATTGCGCTTCTTCCTCCATCACATGATCATCTTGTGCTCCCCCTTGATCACACGCCTCCTGTTGATGAACCTGTTCATCGTCTTGAGTTGGGGGATGCACCATAGTTGCGGAAGAAGGTTGATCTCGCTTATTTTGTTCCTGTGGTCGCACCTCTCCAATCGCCATGGTGCGTATCGCGGCCGTTGGAACGTCTTCTTCATCTACATCATCAAGATCAACAACTTGCTCTCTTGGAGAGCCATTAGTCTCATCAAATACAACGTTGCTAGAGACTTCAACCAAACCCGATGATTTGTTGAAGACCCTATACGCCTTTGTATTTGAATCATAACCTAATAAAAACCCTTCTACAGCTTTGGGAGCAAATTTGGAATTCCTACCCTTCTTCACTAGAATGTAGCATTTACTCCCAAAAACACGAAAGTACGATACATTGGGTTTGTTACCAGTCAGCAGCTCATATGAAGTCTTCTTGAGGAGGCGGTGAAGGTAGACCCTGTTGATGGCGTGGCAAGCCGTGTTCACGGCTTCCGACCAAAAGCACTCGGGGGTCTTGAATTCTCCAAGCATAGTCCTCGCCATATCAATGAGCGTCCTGTTCTTCCTCTCTACCACACCATTTTGCTGAGGTGTGTAGGGAGCGGAGAACTCGTGCTTGATCCCCTCCTCCTCAAGGAACTCCTCCACTTGAAGATTCTTGAATTCGGACCCGTTGTCGCTCCTTATCTTCTTCACTTTGAGCTCAAACTCATTTTGAGCTCTCCTGAGGAAGCGCTTGAGGGTCCCTTGGGTTTCAGACTTATCCTGCAAAAAGAACACCCAAGTGAAGCGGGAAAAGTCATCAACAATAACTAGACCATACTTACTTCCTCCTATGCTCAGATAGGCGACGAGTCCGAAGAGGTCCATATGCAGCAGCTCCAGAGGTCTTGACGTGGTCATTACATTCTTACTGTGATGTGCTCCTCCCACTTGTTTGCCTGCTTGACAAGCTGCACAAGGTCTATCTTTTTCGAAATGAACATTGGTTAGACCTATCACGTGTTCTCCCTTTAGAAGCTTGTGGAGGTTCTTCATCCCCACATGTGCTAAGCGGCGATGCCACAACCAGCCCATGCAAGTCTTAGCCAATAAGCATGCATCTAGACCGGCCTCTTCTTTTGCAAAATCAACTAAGTAAAGTTTGCCGTCTAGTACACCCTTAAAAGCTAGTGAACCATCACATCTTCTAAAGACAGACACATCTATATTTGTAAATAAACAGTTATATCCCATATTACATAATTGACTAACAGATAGTAAATTATATCCAAGACTCTCCACTAAAAACACATTAGAGATAGAATGCTCATTTGATATTGCAATCTTGCCTAAACCTTTCACCTTGCCTTGGTTCCCATCACCGAATATGATTGAATCTTGGGAATCCTTATTCTTGACGTAGGAGGTGAACATCTTCTTCTCCCCCGTCATATGGTTTGTGCATCCGCTGTCGATAATCCAGCTTGAACCCCCGGATGCATAAACCTGCAAGGCAAATTTAGGCTTGGGTCTTAGGTACCCAACTCTTGTTGGGTCCTACAAGGTTAGTCACAATTTCCTTAGGGACCCAAATGCAAGTTTTATCACCCTTGCATTTTGCCCCTAACTTCCTAGCAACTACCTTCCTATCCTTTCTACAAATAGCAAAGGAAGCATTTAAAGCATGATAAATTGTAGAGGGACCATTTATAACTTTCCTAGAAGCATGAGCAAAATTCTTTCTAGTCACATGATGAACATTTTTTCTAGGCATACCCCTACCATGCATATAGGAAGAACTAGGAGCAAACATAGCATACGAGTCATGTGAATCAAAAGCATTGCAATTCCTATGAGACTGTCTTCTATCGTTGTACATAAAAGCATGGTTCCTTTTAGTGCTACTTGCCATAGGGGCCTTCCCTTTCTCCTTGGCGGAGATGGGAGCCTTATGGCTTGTTAAGTCCTTGGCTTCCCTCTTGAAGCCAAGTCCATCCTTAATTGAGGGGTGTCTACCAATCGTGTAGGCATCCCTTGCAAACTTTAGCTTATCGAAATCACTTTTGCTAGTCTTAAGTTGGGCATTAAGACTAGCTACTTCATCATTTAATCTCGAAATTGAAACTAGGTGTTCATTACAGCCATCAATATCAAAATCCTTACACCTAGTGCAAATCATAAGATGTTCTACACAAGAATTAGATTTATTTGATACTTCTAATTTAGCATTTAAATCATTGTTAACACTTTATAAAGTAGAAATGGTTTCATGACACGTAGATAGTTCATAAGAAAGCATTTCATTTCTTTTAACTTCTAAAGCATAGGATTTTTGTGCCTCTACAAATTTGTCATGTTCATCATACAACAAATCCTCTTGCTTTTCTAAAAGCCTATCCTTTTCATTCAAGGCATCAATCAATTCATTGATTTTATCAATTTTATTTCTATCCAATCCCTTGAACAAGCTAGAGTAATCTATTTCCTCATCACTAGATTCGTCTTCACTTGAAGAAGCATAAGTAGAGTCTCGAGTACATACCTTCTTCTCCCTTGCCATAAGGCATGTGTGACGCTCGTTGGGGAAGAGGGATGACTTGTTGAAGGCGGTGGCGGCGAGTCCTTCATTGTCGGAGTCGGACGAGGAGCAGTCCGAATCCCATTCCTTGCCAAGATGAGCCTCGCCCTTTGCCTTCTTATAATTCTTCTTCTTCTCCCTCTTGTTCCCTTGGTCCTGATCACTATCATTGTCGGGACAGTTAGCAATAAAATGACCAAGCTTACCGCATTTGAAGCATGAGCGCTTCCCCTTGGCTTTGGTCTTGTTTGGCTGTCCCTTGCGACCTTTAAGCGCCGTCTTGAATCTTTTGATGATGAGGGCCATCTCTTCATCATTAAGTCCGGCCGCCTCAATTTGTGCCACCTTGCTAGGTAGCGCCTCCTTGCTTCTTGTTGCCTTGAGAGCAAGGGGTTGCGGCTCGTTGATAGGACCATTCAAGGCGTCGTCCACGTACCTCGCCTCCTTGATCATCATTCGCCCGCTAACGAATTTTCCAAGGACTTCTTCGGGCGATATTTTGGTGTACCTGGGATTCTCACGAATATTATTCACCAAATGAGGATCAAGAACGGTAAAGGACCTTAGCATCAGTCGGACGACGTCGTGGTCCGTCCATCGCGTGCTTCCGTAGCTCCTTATTTTGTTGATAAGGGTCTTGAGCCGGTTGTATGTTTGTGTTGGCTCCTCGCCCCTTATCATCGCGAATCGTCCAAGCTCGCCCTCCACCAACTCCATCTTGGTGAGCAAGGTGACGTCGTTCCCCTCATGTGAAATCTTGAGGGTGTCCCAGATCTGCTTGGCGTTATCCAAGCCGCTCACTTTGTGGTATTCATTCCTGCACAATGAAGCTAGAAGAACAGTAGTAGCTTGTGCATTCTTATGTATTTGCTCATTAATGAATACAGGACTATCCGTACTATCAAAGTGCATTCCACTCTCTACAATCTCCCATATACTAGGATGGAGAGAAAATAGGTGACTACGCATTTTATGGCTCCAAAATCCGTAGTCCTCTCCATCAAAGTGTGGAGGCTTGCCGAGTGGAATGGAGAGCAAATGTGAATTTGAACTTTGTGGAATACGAGAGTAGTCAAAAGAAAAGTTCGAATTAACCGGTTTCCTTCTCTCGTAGTCGTTGTGGTCATCGTCCTTTTGGGAAGAAGTAGACTCATCGCTGTCGTCGTAGTAGACGATCTCCTTGATGCGCCTCGTCTTCTTCTTCTTCCCATCTTTTCGTCTATGGCCCGAGCCGGAGTCGGTAGGCTTGTCGTCCTTCGGCTCGTTGACGAAGGATTCCTTCTCTTTGTCGTTGATCACGATACCCTTCCCCTTAGGATCCATCTCTTCGGGCGATTAGTCCCTTTGTGAAGAGAACGGCTCTGATACCAATTGAGAGCACCTAGAGGGGGGGGGGGGTGAATAGGTGATCCTGTGAAACTTGAAAACTTAAGCCACAAAACTTGGTTAATCGTTAGCACAATAATTGCCAAGTGGCTAAAGAGATGTCTTAGCAAAACACAATAACCACAATAGAACAATCACAGAGATGACACAATGGTTTATCCCGTGGTTCGGCCAAGACCAACGCTTGCCTACTCCACGTTGTGGCGTCCCAACGGATGAGAGTTGCACTCAACTCCTCTCAAGTGATCCAATGATCAACTTGAATACCACGGTGTTTTGTTTTTCTTTTCTTATCCCGTTCGCGAGGAATCTCCACAACTTGGAGCCTCTCGCCCTTACACTTTTGATGTTCACAAAGAATCACGGAGTAAGGGAGGGATGAGCAACTCACACAAGACTCACAAATCAGAGCAACAACACGCACACAAGTCGCAACAAGAGCTTGCAACACAACCCAATGAGTTCACAACTCCACAAGAGCTCTATATGCTATCACAAAGAAACAAATGCGTGGAATCGATGACTTGGTGCTTAGGAATGTTGTAAGTATGCTTGGTGTTCTCCTTCATGCGCCTAGGGGGTCCCTTTTATAGCCCCAAGGCAGCTAGGAGCCGTTGAGAGCAATCTTGGAAGGCTAATCTTGCCTTCTGTCGACTGGCGCACCGGACAGTCCGGTGCACACCGGACATGTCTGGTGCCCGATTTCTTTCCATAATTGGCGCAGTCGACTGTTGGCAGCCAGAGAGCCATTGGCGCACCGGACATGTCCGGTGCCCCCTTCTAGCCGTTGGCTCGGCCACGTGTCCCGCGCAGATCGCGCTGCCGACCGTTGGCCCGGCCGACCGTTGGCTCACTGGACAGTCCGGTGCACACCGGACAGTCCGGTGAATTATAGCCGTACGTCGCCGGTTAATTCCCGAGAGCGGCCACTTCGCTCGAACCAGCCTGGCACACCGGACACTGTCCGGTGCACCACCGGACAGTCCGGTGCTCCCAGACTGGGCAGATTCTTGGCTGCAAGAGCCAAGACATTTCCAATTGGATTTTTCCTGTTTCCAGCACTTAGACACAATACATTAGTCCATAAAACAATTTACTAAGTCTGAGAAACATACCTTTATCCTTGGTTTGTACTTTGTCCACCATTTTACATTTAAGCACTTGTGTTAGTCACTAAATCACCAAAATACTTAGAAATGGCCCAAGGGCACATTTCCCTTTCACGTCCCCAACTACACCTACCTCAAGCTCAAGATGCCGGGCCCCAACGGGGTCATCACCGTCGGCCCCACGTACAAACACGCGTTCGAATGCGACGTGGAGTGCGTGGAGTACGCCGAGGCCCTCGCCGAGTCCGAGGCCCTCATCGCCGACCTGGAAAGCCTCTCTAAGGAGGTGCCAGACGTGAAGCGTCACGCCGGCAACTTCGAGCCAGCGGAGACGGTTTAGTCCGTCCCCCTTGACCCCAGCAGCGACGCCTCCAAGCAGATCCGGATCGGCTCCAAGCTCGATCCCAAATAGGAAGCAGTGCTCGTCGACTTTCTCCGCGCAAACGCCAACGTTTTCGCGTGGAGTCCCTCGGACATGCCCGGCATACCGAGGGATGTCGCCGAGCACTCGCTGGATATCCGAGCCGGAGCCCGACCCGTCAAGCAGGCTCTGCGCCGATTCGACGAAGAAAAGCGCAGAGCCATAGGCGAGGAGATCCACAAGCTAATGGCGGCAGGGTTCATCAAAGAGGTATTCCATCCTGAATGGCTTGCCAACCCTGCGCTTGTGAGAAAGAAAGGAGGGAAATGGCGGATGTGTGTAGACTACACTGGTCTAAACAAAGCATGTCCGAAGGTTCCCTACCCTCTGCCTCGCATCGATCAAATCGTGGATTCCACTGCTGGGTGCGAAACCCTGTCTTTCCTCGATGCCTATTCAGGGTATCACCAAATCAGGATGAAAGAGTCCGACCAGCTCGCGACTTCTTTCATCACACCCTTCGTCATGTACTGCTATGTCACCATGCCGTTCGGCTTGAGGAATGCGGGCGCGACGTACCAGCGGTGCATGAACCATGTGTTCAGCGAACACATTGGCCGGACGGTCGAGGCCTACGTCGATGACATCGTAGTCAAGACGAGGAAAGCCTCCGACCTCCTTTCCGACCTTGAAGTGACATTCCGATGTCTCAAGGCGAAAGGCGTGAAGCTCAATCCCGAAAAGTGTGTCTTCGGGGTGCCCCGAGGCATGCTCTTGGGGTTCATCGTCTCCGAGCGGGGCATCGAAGCCAACCCGGAGAAGATCGTAGCCATCACCAGCATGGGGCCCATCAAGGACTTGAAAGGCGTACAAAGAGTCCTGGGATGTCTTGCGGCTCTAAGCCGCTTCATCTCGCGCCTCGGCGAAAGAGGCCTGCCTCTGTTCCGCCTCTTAAGGAAGGCCGAGTGCTTCACTTGGACCCCTGAGGCCGAGGAAGCCCTCGGGAACCTGAAGGCGCTCCTCACGAACGCGCCCATCTTGGTGCCCCCCGCTGCCGAAGAAGCCCTCTTGATCTACGTCGCCGCGACCACTCAGGTGGTTAGCGCCGCGATTGTGGTCGAGAGACGAGAAGAGGGGCTTGCATTGCCCATTCAGAGGCTAGTCTACTTCATCAGTGAGGCACTGTCCGAAACCAAGATCCGCTACCCACAAGTTCAGAAGCTGCTGTACGCGGTGATCCTGACGCGGCGGAAGTTGCGACACTACTTCGAGTCTCATCCGGTAACTGTGGTGTCATCCTTCCCCCTGAGGGAGATCATCTAGTGCCGAGAGGCCTCGGGTAGGATTGCAAAGTGGGCGGTGGAAATTATGGGCGAAACAATATCGTTTGCCCCTCGTAAGGCCATCAAGTCCCAGGTCTTGGCGGACTTCGTGGCTGAATGGGTCGACACCCAGCTCCCAACAGATCCGATCCAGCCGGAACTATGGACCATGTTCTTCGACGGGTCACTGATGAAGACAGGAGCGGGCGCAGGCCTGCTCTTCATCTCGCCCCTCAGAAAGCATCTACGCTACGTGCTACGCCACCACTTCCCGGCGTCCAACAATGTGGCTGAGTACGAGGCCCTGGTCAACGGGTTGCGCATCGCCATCGAGTTAGGGGTCCGACGCCTCGACGCTCGCGGTGACTCGCAGCTCATCATCGACCAAGTCATGAAGAACTCCCACTGCCGCAACCCGAAGATGGAGGCCTATTGCGATGAGGTTCGGCGCCTGGAAGACAAGTTCTACGGGCTCGAGCTCAACCACATCGCCCGGCGCTACAACGAGACTGCGGACGAGCTGGCTAAAATAGCCTCGGGGCGAACAACGGTTCCCCCGGACGTCTTCTCTCGAGACCTGCATCAACCCTCCGTCAAGATCGACGACACGCCCAAGCCCGAGGCACCCTCGGCTCGGCCCGAGGTACCCTCGACCCCCGAGGGCGAGACACTGCGCGTCGAGGAGGAGCGAAGCGGGATCACGCCTAATCAAAACTGGCAGACCCCGTACCTGAAATATCTCTACCGAGGAGAGCTACCCCTCGACCGAGCCGAGGCTCGGCGGTTGGCGCGACGCGCTAAGTCGTTCGTCTTGCTGGGAGATGAGAAGGAGCTCTACCACCGCAGCCCCTCGGGCATCCTCCAGCGATGCATTTCCATCGCCGAAGGTCAGGAACTCCTACGAGAGATACACTCGGGGGCTTGCGGCCACCATGCAGCACCTCGAGCCCTTGTCGGAAACGCCTTCCGGCAAGGTTTCTACTGGCCGACGGTGGTGGCCGACGCCACTAGAATCGTCCGCACCTGCGAAGGGTGTCAGTTCTACGCAAGGCAGACCCACCTGCCTGCTCAGGCCCTGCAGACCATACCCATCACCTGGCCTTTTGCTGTGTGGGGTCTGGACCTCGTCGGCCCCTTGCAGAAGGCACCCGGGGGCTACACGCACCTGTTGGTCGCCATCGACAAATTCTCCAAGTGGATCGAGGTCCGACCCCTAAACAACATCAGGTCCGAGCAGGCGGTGGTGTTCTTCACCAACACCATCCATCGCTTCGGGGTCCCAAACTCCATCATCACCGACAATGGCACCCAGTTCACCGGCAGAAAGTTCCTGGACTTCTGCGAGGATCACCACATCCGGGTGGACTGGGCCACCGTGGCTCACCCCATGACGAATGGGCAAGTAGAGCGTGCCAACGGCATGATTCTACAAGGACTCAAGCCTCGGATCTACAACGACCTCAACAAGTTCGGCAAGCGATGGATGAAGGAACTCCCCTCGGTGGTCTGGAGCCTGAGGACAACACCGAGCCGAGCCACGAGCTTCACGCCGTTCTTTCTAGTCTATGGGGGCGAGGCCATCCTGCCCACAGACTTAGAATACGGTTCCCCGAGGATGAGGGCCTATGCTGATCAAAGCAACCAAGCTAGTCGAGAAGACTCGCTGGACCAGCTGGAAGAGGCTCGGGACAAGGCCTTACTACACTCGGCGCTGTACCAGCAGTCCCTGCGACGCTACCACGCCCGAGGGGTTCGGTCCCGAGACCTCCAGGTGGGCGACCTGGTGCTTCGGCTACGACAGGACGCCCGAGGGCGGCACAAGCTCACGCCTCCCTGGGAAGGGCCGTTCGTCATTGCCAAAGTTCTGAAGCCCAGAACGTACAAGCTGGCCAACAGTCAAGGCGAGGTCTACAGCAACGCTTGGAACATCCAACAGCTACGTCGCTTCTACCCTTAAGATGTTTTCAAGTTGTTCATATACCTCGCTTCCACGCAAAGTTTAGTCATCAAGGAAGGGTCAGCCTTGCCTCGGCAAAGCCCGACCCTCCCTCGGGGGCTAAAAGGGGGGAACCCCCTCTGCGTCGAAATTTTCCTCGAAAAAAGATCCTTTCTGCCAGAATGTCTTTCGTGCTTTTCGACTACTTCGAAAGTGGATCCTGAAAACGACGGAGTACACGTAAGCAGCCAAGGCTGACCGAGCCGAGGGACTCCTACGCCTCCGGGATACGGATACCTCACTCATCACCTTCTGTGATAAGTAACTCACGTTCGGATAAGTGATTCCGCGGACCGAACAAGTCTTCACGTTCGAAAGCTCCTCTGCCGAAGCGATTCTTCGAGCCTTCTCCACTGCGTCGGTGACAGAACCCTATGGACGGGTAAGAGTGCGCGTAAGCGGCAAGGCCGACCGAGCCGAGGGATTCCTACGTCTCCGGGATACGAATACCTCACTCATCACCTTCCGTGAGAAGCAACTCTCGCTCGCACAGACAATTCTGTTACCGACGAAAAAGTCCAGATACTCGAAACAAGAGGAAAAGAAACGCAGCTTTACAACACGGCGAGGGTGTGTTTGGGCCTCGGCGGCCGCGGAAAACACACACTACAAGATAATCCGATCCTGCAGGCTCGGATCTTGACGGTTGAAGGGAGCGGCAGCACCCTCGGCGTCAACTACACCTTCGGCGAGGTCCGACCTAGCCTCCGACGGCGACACGGTCCGAGGGTCTCCACTCTGAAGGACGACTTCATCATCACGCCCGGGCCATCGCCGCCCGGGTCTCCTCCAAGAATCCGGCTCGAGCAGGTGGCTCGGCTGGTCACCCCGAGGCCTCGGCCAGCTGTCCCCCGAAAACGTCAGCCTGGCCCGAGGCCTCGGCAGATCAACTCCGGCGTCGGTCCCGCTAATGGATGACCCGGCCAGGCTCCGGCCGACCAAGTCTTCTTTTCGAGCCAACTCTGCCTCTGTCCGTGCTGACACCGCTACCCCTGGCTTCGGCTCATCGAAGAGCGGCCGAGGGGTTCCTTTAACTAAGCAAGAGAAGCCTCGGGCAGCAAGGTCGACCGAGCCGAGGGACTCCTACGCCTCCGGGATACGGATACCTCACTCGTCACCTTTGCACGGGGCGACTCACTCTTGGTGAAGCGGTTCGGACAACGAGCAGGCGAGTCTTAGTGCTCGAAAATGAGGAAAAAACACGGCTCCGCGCCAAAAATACATACATGTTCAAGCCTCGACCGCCACAATGAACAAAAACACCGGCATTCAAAGTGCCATTACAAACGGAACTCCGGTTCCGTCCCCGCGGGTATGAACAACCTCCACACCGGGGAGCCTGCGGGGCGACGAGTTCCGGGCGGCTCGCCAGCGACCTTTGCAGCAGCAGCCATGGTCCTAGGACGGATGTGGCCACCATAAGGCTCTCGTTCGCATTCCCGCCCAAGGGACGCGAACCAGCCATCAAAGCCAAAGAGCGGGCCGCTCCAAAGCGCACCGGCAGGTCCTCGCTCCCGTCCTCGCCACGAAAGCGAGGAAGAGGGCGGAATGTTGCATCCTAGCTGGGCAGCAACAGTTCGCCTTCCCCGGCATGGCTGGAGGACGCCTCCTCTGCAGAGCTGGAGGATGGTTTCCACCACCAGAAGCTGGAAGAGGAGGTGGCCAGCCGACCCGCGCAGGAGGTAGAGCCCCGGCTCGCCTCGCTCTCCGCCCCAGCAATGATGATGAACATCCTTGAAGCTGAGGGCGGAACCGAGATCACAACCTGGCTTGCTTCTCCCCATCCAGGGGCTGGAGGTCACCGTCTTGGGTGACCGCCGGCGGAGGGGTGCAGCCGGGCTGCATGATGAAAATCCTTGAAGCCGAACGATGGCTGAAAGGTACCGACTCCCACGGAGTTGCGTTCCTCCAACGACAAGGCGAAAGGACTGCGGGCATCCCCCATCCGGGGGCTTGGAAGGTGGAAAGACACGATGCATAAGGGAGCGCGAAGACATGGTCGCCTTTCAAGGGGGTCACCCTCCTTTTAAAGGCGACTCTCTCTACTTGCGTCCCCAGCTGTCGTGGGCTGAGTCTTCTCCAACACGCTCCAAGGTCCTCCCCCTACGGCGCGGGGGCTGGGTCCCACACGTCATGCAAGCCGGCTTAGGGCAGAAGAAGCCAAACCGCCGCGCGCGGTGCATGCAACCGCCCAGCGGTTACAAGCAGTTCTCCACTTTTGCCCAGACCAGCGGGCGAAAGGGCGGGCAGCCATGCAGGCGGCATGCAACCGCGCCAAGTGGGCGCACCTCTCCGACTTCCAACGCACCCAGCATGGAAGCCCGCGCCCACGCGTCATGCAACCGGCGCGCCAGTCGCTACGTGCAAGCAACTGCACCGCCACTCGCACCACTGCCACGCCTCCTCGACTGCGCAACCAGTACCGCGACTCGAGGCAACCCTGCGTACGACCCAGCAGTGCCAGCCAGGCGCGACGGTCAATGCGGCCAAAAACGGGCCGACAGTGATGGCGGTGGCAGGCGGGCGGGAGCGGCGGTCACGTCGTCAGCCAAGCTTACGTCCCATCCTGGGGCAGTGAGAGAGCCCTCTCTCACGGTGTGAAGACGACGCGCCCGTGTTCTGTTCCTCGAACGGCTCGCGCATGCGCAACGGCCGCCCCGCGAACCACTCGCCCCGTCGCATTAACTCCGCGGCGGGACAGGCGGCGTCTCTGGCAGGGGAAGCGAGCGACGCTTCGCCTTCACCATAATGTCCGCGTTGAAAAAAGGTACGTCGTGTCATTCGATTTCGTGTCCTTTTCCTTTTCCTCTTTCTCTCTCTTACAACAGGGACTGGGAAAGGGGGATACCCCGAAAAGGACCCTTCTCCGTGAAGGAAACAGGCTCCGAGCCTCCCTACTGATCAGAGGTTCGAAGGCTGGCCCCTCGGAGGGGTTCAACAGCCGCCTCAGAGCACGTGGGCTCCACACCCACTACTGGTCAGAGGTTCGAAGGCCGGCCCCTCGGAAGGGTTCAATGGCTGCCTCAGGCCACTCGGGCTCCGCGCCCACTACTGATCAGGGGTTCGTAGGCTGGCCCTCGAAGGGTTCACAGCCGCCTCAGACACAGAGCGAGGGATGACCATGGGTACGTTCGATACATAACCAAGGCTCGGGCTACGCTCCCGAGGTACCCTAGGACATTTCCGAGACCAGCGGGAACGATCTTGTAACGGAATCCCATCAGAGGGAGGCATCGAGCCCTCGGACCCCGTCGACAGGGGACCGGGTCCGGCAGATCACCCGTAGGTACTTTTGGGCGCGCCTCTGGGCCTCTAGCCGACCCCTAACAAATGCGGCACGGACGTCCGCTCGGATTACCCGCCAGCAGCTCATCGGAGACACCATGTTCGGTGCCCACCTTGGGCAACATGGCGCTTTCCCCCCCCTCCTCCTTGCAGAAAGGTGACGCAGGGGCGTATGTAAAAAAGTCGAGTCTGTCCCTGATCGTCCTCTCGCCCTGTGCAGAGGCTCAGGGGCTGCTCTCGCAAACCCGGCTCCGGCCAAACCGTTGACAGCGTCAACATACCAGCCCGAGAACTTGGAACCTGACCGTGCACCCGGGCTACGGCCAGCTCGCATGAGGGAATGACCAGACCAGCCGAAGCACTACGCGAGGCATTAAGACCTCAGAGGAGTCAAACCACTCCTCCGAGGCCTCGGGGGCACCCACCGGAACAAAACGCAACCGAGAAAGGCTGGTCCCCTTGCAAAAAAGTGCGACGAAAGCCTCCAAGCGAGTGCTAACACTCCCTTCGAGGCTCGGGGGCTACTGTCGGGGACCATAATTAGGGGTACCCTCAAGTCTCCTAATTCTCAGCTGGCAACCCCCATCAGCATAAAGCTGCAAAGGCCTGATGGGTGCGATTAAGTCAGGAATCGGTCCATTCGAGGGACCCGATCACGCCTCGCCCGAGCCTAGCCTCGGACAAGGGCAGCCGACCCCGGAGGATCTCCGTCTCGCCCGAGGCCCCCCTCCAGCGACGAACATACTTACGGCTCGCCCGAGGCCCTGTCTTCGCCAAGAAGCAACCCTGACCAAATCGCCGCGCCAACCGACCAGATCGCAGGAGCATTTAATGCAAAGGTGGCCTAACACCTTTATCCTGACACGCGTCCTCCATTCGACAGAGCCGAAGTGACCGCAGTCACTTTGCCGCTCCACTGACCGGCCTGACAGAAGGACAGCGCCGCCTGCACCGCTCCGACTGCTGTGCTGCTCGACAGAGTGAGGCTGACAGGCAGTCAGGCCCGACCTCAGGCACCATAGGAAGCTCCGCTTCGCTCGACCTAGGGCTCGGACTCGGGCTCAGCCCCAGAAGACGACGAACTCCGCTCCGCCCGACCCAGGGCTCGGACTCGGGCTCAGCCCCGGAAGACGGCGAACTCCGCTCCGCCCGACCCAGGGCTCGGACTCGGGCTCAGCCCCGGAAGACGGCGAACTCCGCTCCGCCCAACCCAGGGCTCGAACTCGGGCTCAGCCCCGGAAGACGACGAACTCCGCTCCGCCCGACCCAGGGCTCGGACTTGGGCTCAGCCCCAGAAGATGACGAACTCCGCTTCGCCCGACCCCAGGGCTCGGACTCAGCCCTGGCCTCAGCCGACGGTCTTCGCCTCGCCCGACCCAGGGGCTCGGACTCGACCACGGCCACAGAAGACAGACTCGACCTCGACCTCGGAGGAGCCTCCACATTGCCCAACCTAGGGCGCGGACCGACCACGTCGACAGGAGGCGCCATCATTACCCTACCCCAAGCTGACTCAGGCTACGGGGAACAAGACCGGTGTCCCATCTGGCTCGCTCCGCCAGATAGGCAATGATGGCGCCCCGCACGCTCTGTGACGACGGCGACTCTCAGCCCCCTTACGGAAGCAAGAGGACGTCAGCAAGGACTCGACAGCCCCGACAGCTGTCCTTCCGCCAGGCTCCAGCGCTCCTCCGACGGCCACGACACCACACGAACCGGGTGCCAAAACCTCTCCAGCTGCCATGACGACATGTACTTAGGGCGCTAGCTCTCCTCCGCTAGACACGTAGCACTCTGCTACACCCCCCATTGTACACCTGGATCCTCTCCTTACGCCTATAAAAGGAAGGACCAGGGCCCTCTTACAGAGGGTCGGCCGCGCAGGGAAGAGGACGGGACAGGCGCTCGCGTGAGGCCGCTCGCTCCCCCTCCCGCGTGGACGCTTGTAACCCCCTACTGCAAGCGCACCCGACCTGGGCGCGGGACAAACACGAAGGCCGCGGGATTTCCACCTCTCTCACGCCCGTCTCCGGCTGCCTCTCTTCCCCCTTCGCGTTCGGCCTCGCGCCGACCCATCTGGGCTGGGGCACGCGGCGACATTTCACTCGTCGGCCCAGGGACCCCCCCGGTCTCGAAACGCCGACACCCCTGGTGCACCGGACACTGTCCGGTGGCACACCGGACAGTCCGGTGTGCCAGACCAGGGTACACTTCGGTTATTCCTTGCTCTTTTTATTGAACCCTTTTCTTGGTCTTTTTATTGGCTTTTTGTGAACCTTTGGCACCTGTAGAACTTATGGACTAGAGCAAACTAGTTAGTCCAATTATTTGTGTTGGGCAATTCAACCACCAAAATCATTTAGGAAATAGGTGTAAGCCTAATTCCCTTTCAATCTCCCCCTTTTTGGTGATTGATGCCAACACAAACCAAAGCAAATATAGAAGTGCATAATTGAACTAGTTCGCATAATTGTAAGTGCAAAGGTTACTTAGAATTGAGCCAATATAACTACTCATAAGATATGCATGGATTGTTTCTTTATTTTTAACATTTTGGACCACGCTTGCACCACAGGTTTTTTTTGCAAATTCCTTTTGTAAATCCTTTTTAAAGTCCTTATGCAAATAGTCAAAGGTAAATGAATTAGATTTTGCGAAGCATTTTCAAGATTTGAAATTTTCTCCCCCTGTTTCAAATGCTTTTCCTTTGACTTAAACAAAACTCCCTCTCAATGAAATTCTCCTCTTAGTGTTCAAGAGGGTTTTAAGATATCAATTTTGAAAATACTACTTTCTCCCCCTTTTGAACATAATAAGATACCAATTTGAAATTTACCAATTGAAAATCATTAATTTTTAAAATTAGGGTGGTGGTGCGGTCCTTTTGCTGTGGGCTAATACTCTCTCCCCCTTTGGCATAAATTGCCAAAAACAGAGTCATTAGAGCCCTTTGAATTACTTTCTCCCCCTTTGGCAAACAAAATATGAGTGAAGATTATACCAAAGTTGGAGAGATGCTCGGAGCGACAGCGAAGGATGAGTTATGGAGTGGAGTGGAAGCCTTTGTCTTCGCCGAAGACTCCAATTCCCTTTTAATACACCTATGACTTGGTTTGAAGTATACTTGAAAACACATTAGTCATAGCATATAAAAGAGATATGATCAAAGGTATATTTATGAGCTATGTATGCAAGACATCAAAAGAAAATCCTAGAATCAAGAATATTTAGCTCATGCCTAAGTTTGTTAAAGGTTTGTTCATCTAGTGGCTTGGTAAAGATATCGGCTAATTGATCTTTAGTGTTAATGTAAGCAATCTCGATATCTCCCTTTTGTTGGTGATCCCTTAGAAAATGATACCGAATAGCTATGTGTTTAGTGCGGCTATGCTCTACGGGATTATCCGCCATGCGGATTGCACTCTCATTATCACATAGAAGAGGAACTTTGGTTAATTTGTAACCGTAGTCCCTAAGGGTTTGCCTCATCCAAAGTAGTTGCGCGCAACAATGGCCTGCGGCAATATACTCGGCTTCGGCGGTAGAAAGAGCTACAAAATTTTGCTTCTTTAAAGCCCAAGACACCAAGGATCTTCCCAAGAACTGGCAAGTCCCCGATGTGCTCTTTCTATTAATCTTACAACCCGCCCAATCGGCATCCGAATAACCAATTAAATCAAAAGTGGATCCCCTAGGATACCAAAGCCCAAACTTAGGAGTATAAGCCAAATATCTCAAGATTCGTTTTACGGCCGTAAGGTGAGCTTCCTTAGGGTCGGCTTGGAATCTTGCACACATGCATACGGAAAGCATAATGTCCGGTCGAGATGCACATAAATAGAGTAGTGAACCTATCATCGACCGGTATACCTTTTGATCTACGGGTTTACCTTCCGTGTCGAGGTCGAGATGCCCATTTGTTCCCATGGGTGTCTTGATGGGCTTGGCATCCTTCATCCCAAACTTGTTTAGAATGTCTTGAGTATACTTTGTTTGGCTTATGAAGGTGCCCTCTTGGAGTTGTCTCACTTGAAATCCTAAGAAATACTTCAACTCCCCCATCATAGACATCTCGAATTTTTGTGTCATGATCCTACTAAATTCTTCACATGTAGATTCGTTAGTAGACCCAAATATAATATCGTCAACATAAATTTGGCATACAAACAAATCATTGTCAAGAGTTTTAGTAAATAAAGTAGGATCGACTTTTCCGACTTTGAAGCCATTAGCAATAAGGAAATCTCTTAGGCATTCATACCATGCTCTTGGGGCTTGCTTGAGCCCATAAAGCGCCTTAGAGAGTTTGTAGACATGGTTAGGATACTTACTATCTTCAAAGCCGGGAGGTTGCTCAACATAGACCTCTTCCTTAATTGGTCCATTGAGGAAGGCACTTTTCACGTCCATTTGATAAAGCTTAAAGCCATGGTAAGTAGCATAGGTTAACAATATACGAATTGACTCAAGCCTAGCTACGGGTGCATAGGTTTCACCGAAATCCAAACCTTCGACTTGGGAGTATCCCTTGGCCACAAGTCGGGCTTTGTTCCTTGTCACCACACCATTCTCGTCTTGCTTATTGCGGAAGACCCATTTGGTTCCTACAACATTTTGATTAGGACGTGGAACTAAATGTCATACCTCGTTCCTAGTGAAGTTGTTGAGCTCCTCTTGCATCGCCACCACCCAATCCGAATCTTGTAGTGCTTCCTCTACCCTGTGTGGCTCAATAGAGGAAACAAAAGAGTAATGTTCACAAAAATGAGCAACACGAGATCTAGTGGTTACCCCCTTATGAATGTCGCCGAGGATGGTGTCGACGGGGTGATCTCGTTAGATTGCTTGGTAGACTCTTAGGTGTGGCGGCCTTGGTTCTTCATCCTCCTTGTCTTGATCCTTTGCATCTCCCCCTTGATGATTGCCGTCATCTTGAGGTGGCTCATCTCTTTGATCTTTTCCTTCATCATCTTGAGCCTCATCCTCATTTTGAGTTGGTGGAGATGCTAGCGTGGAGGAGGATGATTGATCTTGTGCATTAGGAGGCTCTTCGGATTCCTTAGGACACACATCCCCAATGGACATGTTCCTTAGCGCGATGCATGGAGCCTCTTCATCACCTATCTCATCAAGATCAACTTGCTCTACTTGAGAGCCATTAGTTTCATCAAACACAACGTCACAAGAAACTTCAACTAGTCCCGAGGACTTGTTAAAGACTCTATATGCCCTTGTGTTTGAATCATATCCTAGTAAAAAGCCTTCTACAGTCTTAGGAGCAAATTTAGATTTTCTACCTCTTTTAACAAGAATAAAGCATTTGCTACCAAAGACTCTAAAATATGAAATATTGGGCTTTTTACCGGTTATGAGTTCGTATGATGTCTTCTTGAGGATTCGGTGTAGATACAACCGGTTGATGGCGTAGCAGGCGGTGTTGACCGCTTCGGCCCAAAACCGATCCGAAGTCTTGTACTCATCAAGCATGGTTCTTGCCATGTCCAATAGAGTTCTATTCTTCCTCTCCACTACACCATTTTGTTGTGGGGTGTAGGGAGAAGAGAACTCATGCTTGATGCCCTCCTCCTCAAGTAAGCCTTCAATTGAGAGTTTTTGAACTCCGTCCCGTTGTCGCTTCTAATTTTCTTGATCATTAAGCCGAACTCATTTTGAGCCCGTCTCAAGAATCCTTTTAAAGTCTCTTGGGTATGAGATTTTTCCTGCAAAAAGAACACCCAAGTGAAGCGAGAATAGTCATCCACAATAACTAGACAATACTTACTCCCTCCGATGCTTATGTAAGCGATCGGGCCGAATAAATCCATGTGTAGGAGTTCCAGTGGCCTGTCGGTCGTCATGATGTTCTTATGTGGATGATGAGTACCAACTTGCTTCCCTGCTTGGCATGCGCTACAAATCCTGTCTTTCTCAAAATGAACATTTGTTAATCCTAAAATGTGCTCTCCCTTTAGAAGCTTGTGAAGATTCTTCATCCCAACATGGGCTAGTCGGCGGTGCCAGAGCCAACCCATGTTAGTCTTAGCAATTAAGCAAGTGTCGAGTTCAGCTCTATCAAAATCTACCAAGTATAGCTGACCCTCTAACACTCCCTTAAATGCTATTGAATCATCACTTCTTCTAAAGACAGTGACACCTACATCAGTAAAAAGACAGTTGTAGCCCATTTGACATAATTGAGATACGGAAAGCAAATTATAATCTAAAGAATCCACAAGAAAAACATTAGAAATGGAATGGTCAGGTGATATAGCAATTTTACCCAAACCTTTGACCAACCCTTGATTTCCATCCCCGAATGTGATAGCTCGTTGGGGATCTTGGTTTTTCTCATAGGAGGAGAACATCTTCTTCTCCCCTGTCATGTGGTTTGTGCACCCACTGTCGATGATCCAACTTGAGCCCCCGGATGCATAAACCTACAAAACAAGTTTAGTTCTTGACTTTAGGTACCCAAATGGTTTTGGGTCCTTTGGCATTAGACACAAGAACTTTGGGTACCCAAACACAAGTCTTTGACCCCTTGTGCTTGCCCCCAACATACTTGGCAACTACCTTGCCGGATTTGTTAGTTAAAACATAAGATGCATCAAAGGTTTTAAATGAAATGTCATCATCATTTGATGCACTAGGAGTTTTCTTCTTAGGCAACTTAGCATGGGTTGGTTGCCTAGAACTAGATGTCTCACCTTTATACATAAAAGCATGGTTAGGGCCAGAGTGAGACTTCCTAGAATGAATTCTCCTAATCTTGCTCTCGGGATAACCGGCAGGGTACAAAATGTAACCCTCGTTATCCTGAGGCATGGGAGCCTTGCCCTTAACAAAATTAGACAATCTTTTAGGAGGGGCATTAAGTTTGACATTGTCCCCCTTTTGGAAGCCAACGCCATCCTTGATGCCAGGGCGTCTCCCACTATAAAGCATACTACGAGCAAATTTAAACTTTTCATTTTCAAGTTCATGCTCGGCAATTTTAGCATCTAATTTTCTATATGATCATTTTGTTGTTTAATTAAAGTCATATGATCATGAATAGCATCAATATCAACATCTCTACATCTAGTGCAAATAGAAGTATGTTCAACGGTAGATGTAGAGGGTTTGCAAGATTTTAGTTCTACAACCTTAGCATGTAATATATCATTTTCACTTCTAAGGTTAGAAATAGTGACATTGCAAACATCTAAATCCTTAGCCTTAGCAATCAAGTTTTCATTTTCATTTCTAAGGCTAGCAAGAGAAATGTTCAATTCTTCAATCTTAGCAAGCAAATCTATATTATCATTTCTAGGATTGGGAATTGAAACATCACAAACATTTGAATCAACCTTAGCTAACAAATTAGCATTCTCATTTCTAAGGTTGTCAATAGTCTCATGGCAAGTGCTTAGTTCACTAGATAATTTTTCACATTTTTCTACTTCTAGTGTATAAGCATTTTTAACCTTAACATGCTTCTTGTTTTCTTTAATAAGGAAGTCCTCTTGAGAGTCCAAGAGATCATCCTTCTCATGAATAGCACTTATCAATTCATTTAATTTTTCTTTTTGTTGCATGTTTAGGTTAGCAAAAAGAATGCGCAAGTTATCCTCCTCATTGCTAGCATCATCCTCATCACTAGAGATTTCATATTTAGTGGAGGATCTTGATTTTACCTTTTTCTTTTTGTCGTCCTTTGCCATGAGGCACTTGTGGTCGACGTTGGGGAAGAGAAGTCCCTTGGTGACGGCGATGTTGGCGGCGTCCTCGTCGGAGGAGGAGTCGGTGGAGCTCTCGTCGGAGTCCCACTCCCGGCAAACATGGGCATCGCCGCCCTTCTTCTTGTAATACTTCTTCTCCTTTCTTCTCCCCTTCTTGTCGTCGCCCCTGTCACTATCACTAGAAATAGGACATTTTGCAATAAAATGACTGGGCTTACCACACTTGTAGCAAACCTTCTTGGAGCGGGGCTTGTAATCCTTCCCCCTCCTTTGCTTTAGGATTTGACGGAAGCTCTTGATGATGAGCGCCATCTCCTCATTGTCGAGCTTGGAGGCATCGATGGGAGTTCGACTTGGAGTAGGTTCCTCCTTCTTTTCTTCCGTCGCCTTGAATGCGACTGGTTGTGCTTCGGAAGTGGAGGGGCCATCAAGCTCGTTGATCTTCTTTGAGCCTTTGATCATTAATTCAAAGCTCACAAAGTTCCCGATTACTTCCTCGTGGGTCATTAGTGTATATCTAGGATTACCATGAATTAATTGAACTTGAGTAGGGTTAAGGAAAACAAGTGATCTTAGAATAACCTTAACCATTTCGTGGTCATCCCATTTTTTGCTCCCGAGGTTGCGCACTTGGTTCACCAAGGTTTTGAGCCGGTTGTACATGTCTTATGGCTCCTCCCCTTGGCGTAGTCGGAAGCGACCGAGCTCCCCCTCGATCATCTCCCGCTTGGTGATCTTGGTCACCTCGTCTCCTTCGTGCGCGGTCTTTAGCGTGTCCCAAATCTCCTTGGCACCTTTCAACCCTTGCACCTTATTATACTCCTCTCGACTTAGAGAGGCGAGGAGTATAGTTGAGGCTTGGGAGTTGAAGTGTTGGATTTGGGCCACATCGTCCTCATCATAATCTTCATCCCCTACGGATGGTACCTGTACACCAAACTCAACAACGTCCCATATACTTTTGTGGAGTGAGATTAGGTGAAATCGCATTAAATCACTCCACCTAGCATAATATTCATCATCAAACGTTGGTGGTTTGCCTAATGAGACGGAAAGTAAAGGCGTATGTTTGGTAATGCGAGGATAGCGTAAGGGGATCTTACTAAACTTCTTGCGCTCATGGCGCTTAGAAGTAATGGACGGCGCGTCGGAGCCGGAGGTGGAAGGTGATGAAGTATCAGTCTCGTAGTAGACCACCTTCCTCATCTTCTTTTTCTTGTCGCCACTCCGATGCGTCTTGTGGGAAGAGGATTTCTTCTCCTTCCCTTTCCCTTTGTTGCGGGACTCTTCCGATGAAGCCTTCCCGTGGCTTGTAGTGGGCTTGTCGCCGGTGGGCTTGTCGCCGGTCTCCATCTCCCTCTTGGTGTGATCTCCCGACATCACTTCGAGCGGTTAGGCTCTAATGAAGCACCGGGCTCCGATACCAATTGAAAGTCGCCTAAAGGGGGGTGAATAGGGCGAAACTAAAATTTACAAAGTTAATCACAACTACAAGCCGGGTTAGCGTTAGAAATAATAATGAGTCCGAGAGAGGGCGCAAAACAAATCGCAAGCGAATAAAGAGTGTGACACACGAATTTGTTTTACCGAGGTTCAGTTCTTGCAAACCTACTCCCCGTTGAGGTGGTCACAAAGACTGGGTCTCTTTCAACCCTTTCCCTCTCTCAAACGGTCCCTCGGACCGAGTGAGCTTCTTCTTCTCAAACAAATGGTAACACGAAGTTCCCGCAAGGACCACCACACAATTGGTGTCTCTTGCCTCAATTACAAGTGAGTTTGATCTCAAGAAAGAATGAGAAAGAAAAGAAGCGATCCAAGCGCAAGAGCTCAAATGAACACGACAAATCACTCTCTCTAATCACTAACGCTTTGTGTGGAGTTGGGAGAGGATTTGATCTCTTTGGTGTGTCTTGTATTGAATGCTAGAGCTCTTGCAAGTAGTTGAAGGGTGGAAACTTGGATGACTTGAATGTGGGGTGGTTGGGGGTATTTATAACCCCAACCACCAAACTAGCCGTTTGGTGAAGGCTACTGTCGACGGGCGCACCGGACAGTGTCCGGTGCGCCAGCCACGTCACCCGGCCGTTAGGGTTCGACCGTTGGAGCTCTGACGAGTGGGCCCGCCTGGCTGTCCGGTGGTGCACCGGACACGCCCTGTAGGCTGTCCGGTGTGCCACCCGCTCGTGCTCTGCTCCTCTGCGCGCGCTGGCGCGCATTTAATGCTGTAGCAGGTGACCGTTGGCGCGGAATAGTCGTTGCTCCGCTGGCTTACCGGACATGTCCGGTGAATTATAGCGGAGCGGAAATCCGAAGCTGGCGAGTTCAGAGTCGCTCTCCCCTGGAGCACCGGACACTGTCCGGTGGTGCACTGGACAGTCCGGTAAATTATAGCGAAGCGCCTCTGAGAATTCCCGAAGGTGTGAAGTGAGATGGAACCTCCCAAGTAATTAGGCCCACCTACAGTTGTCCTTGTCCAACGGACCTCAGACAACCCTGTAGGTGCCCCTGAACTACTTGACAAGTTCGGTATCTTTCCTTACCTTTCCAGGAACGTCTCACCCGTCTTGCAGACATTACAGAACATCGGAGATAAAGAAATGCGGAAGCGATTACATAACTTACATTTATTTAAAAAGTAAGATTGAGTTGTTTATTACAGACCAGAATTAAAAGCGAGTGCTGAGTAGTATTATTACACATACCAAGGGAGGCACAAACTCCTCCCGATAAGTTTTAAGAAAAAGTTCTATATGGAGGACCAAGTCCTCCTGCATCTTCACTCTTGTTTCTCCTCCTTAGGAACCACCTTGGCACAGAAGCAACAGAAATCTGCTACTTCCTCACCTAAAAAAAACAACGAAGGGATAAACCCTAAGTATGGAATTACTCAGCAAGTCTTACCCGATTAAAGAAAAGACTCTCAAGGGTATGCTGGCTTAAGGGAGTCAAGGTAAGGCTTTTCAATAATCAAAGACTCTGTTTTGCAGAAATGCTTACTGAAGTGGATCCTTAAAAATCCAAATTTATTTGTCAAGTTAAGTACAATTACCTGCAACTAGAGTTCTTTCTACCCTAGTTCAATCACTGGTCCTGCACTAGCCAATTTCTTAACAAAAACCCATCATCTTTAGTGGAATGCTACGTGTAGGTCAGTGACCAAGTCTTCATAACCGCGAAGGTACGGCGATCCGAATCGATTATACTCAGCTGCGGATCTCCAATCACACGACATATGTAGCACTTAACCCTTGCATATGTCAACCCGCCACGGGTTTCTTAAGACCAGATCAGGTTCACGCAAACCGAGAGCACAGATACACCACCGTCCAGCCTCTTGCCACGGAGGGTACACGCTACTCTCGCCACCGCTCCACGCCCATTTCGTGTTATCTTATTCTAGCCTTAGTCTGCCCGAGGCAAGGCTTACCCATGACGAGGCATGTGACCAGTTAAAGGGTCCTCGATCATCAAGCCTACATCGAGACGGTCCTTAATCGACTCAGACGGAGACACTACACCGAGACTCTCTTCTCGTGCAAGTCACCCGCCCGGTCTCAGCTTAATCATTTCAACCCAAAAACTTGGTACCTGGCAGAGGTACATCTTTTCCGATGTTGAATCCATCATGGCCATGATGGATTCACCATCAAGTTTTATTTTCGAAAACAACCCTCCCACTTTGCCAAACATCTTTTGTAAAACAAATCCTTTTGTTTTTCTAAAGCAATACTAAGCATAGTAAAACCTTTTTGTAAAAACAGGGTTTCAAGGAAGGTAATCAAGTTCAAGGAAGGTAATGCAAGAATTGTTTTATCAAGCAACTCCTATCACATAATGCAGCAAGCAAGTGAGAAAGATTTTAAAAACATCAAGGGAGGTGGCAAATGCACCGGGGCTTGCCTTCGTTCACAGGTGAGTCTGGCTCGGATCCACAAATATCAAAGTAGAAGCAGTTGCCTGCTTGAGAATCCGAGGGTGGTGGTGTCCTTTCTTCGGTGACTTCCACTTCTTCTTCGCGTTCTAATATAACCATATATATACATATATAAGAATGAATGCCATGTAATGCGCATGAGAGTGCGAAGATAATAAAGATTTATTATCTAAGTCTTGAATATAACTTTCCTTCACGGAACTCCGAGAACTTAGGGTTTCCGGAGTCGGTAAAGGAGTTCAAAAGGCAGGGGGGTTTTGGGTTCTAGTTATCAAACATGGTCCAAATCAATTCAAACTCTACCCAAGGCTTCTAAATAATGTTTTAAGTTCATATAAAAAGTTTGGGCATTTTTGGACTTATTATCTATTTTCTAAAAATCCAGAACTATTTCTTTAAACTACTTAAAATACCTCAAAATTTCTTATTTCCTCTAAAAATCATAAAACTATTTTTATTAAATTCTAGGGAAATAACAAGCCTAGAAAAATTGGTTTCACAATTTTAGGATTTTTCTACAATTTTTAACAGATTTCCAAAGCTCTGCTGAAAAAGAAAAAGGAAAAGGCTTCAACAGTAATGGGCTGGTTTCAGCCCAGTCGGCCTAGTCCAGAGGGGAAAACGCCCGCGCGCGCGTCCGCGAGGGGAACTTTGCGGAAAAGCCCTCAGCTAACTGGATAACTGGAAGCGGGGTCATGGCACTATTTGAATGAGTCGCTGACCATTGCAGAAAGACCCCTATAGTTCTATTTCTTTGCACGATGAGGTCCCCGACGGCGCACCGAACCGGGGGCCAAGCTCCGGCGAGCTGGACTAGCCGGAGGGAGTCAGGACCGGTGCTCCCGAGTGGCGGACACCAAATCTGACCTACCCTAAACATTTCCCCCAAGTTAATTGCATAGTTGGTGAGCTATCAAGCTCTGTCCGCGTGAACCGAATGGGTGGCGGACAGATGAGCGTGTTCCCGGTGACCAAAGGGTTCTTAGCGCAATTACGTGGGTCAGCAAGCATCGTGGAGTTATAAGGAAACTCAAACGAGGGTAAGGGGAGGCTGAACTGACCGGAATGGGGCTGGCCGCGGTGAGCAGTTCCTTGCGGTGGCGGAAACTTGATTTGGGGGGAATTGGAAATTCGCGCGTGCTGGTGGACGATCGAGGGTGGGAGCGGGTGCTACAGCTTCACGACGACATGGCGCAGCTACGGGCGAGGTCAATTTATAGAGCCCTCAAGCGGTGGTGGCCAATTTGGTCGAGTAACGCTGGCAGTCGGAGATGGGGAAGAAGGTGGCGCGGTGAATTCGTGGCTAACGCCGTGACAAGCTCACCGGCGTTGACAGGACAGTGGTAGGGAGTCACGGCGACACGATGGCGCGGTTAGGACACGCGGTGGACGACGGGGACGGCACGACGACGGTGACCAACTTTACCCGCGGGCGGTGAGCTAGGGGAGATGAACTGCGGCTAGCCGGAGTGGTGTCCAGCTCACCGGCGGCGAAGATTTTTAACCCCGCGACGCTATCCAACTATCTAGAGCACAAAGTGGACCGGCGGTCGCACGAATTACGGCGGCAATCGGTCGCCGGCGGTAAGGTGGCTGCGTTGGCGTCCTGATCCATTCGAGCTACTGTACCATGACGATCCCCCCATTCAGTTGCCTGACAGCCCATGTTTAGGTCACATTTTCTCTAAAATTTGCATGTGAACTTCATCAAACCTCTGTACCAAAGTTGCAGAGTTACAAACCAGCTACAATTCGACTATAGGACTTGAACACATTTGAGTACTAAATCAAGGTTGAATTCATACTCAAAGTTGGCTCTGCTACACTGAATATCTGAATTTCAGACTGAATCAGCCTGACAGCCAATCTTTAGGCTTAATTATCTCCAATATTTTCTTAACAACTCTGCTCACACTCTTAAGGAAAGTTATGCTCCTATAATTGGGCTATAATTTTGATGTGGTGACCTAGGGCAAAAACCCTAGAATTTGCAAGATACAATGCTCCAAAGTTGAGCCCTCAACACTGAATTTCAGACTTAGAATAGAACCTACTTGAGGTCCATTTTGCATTTAAGTCCAAAACTCAATATTTGGCTTACAAGTCCACACATTTGGGAACCAAAGGACTTGAGATACTTATTTGACTTGGTTTTTGCACTTTAGTCCAAAAGTGGACTAATTTTGCACATAAGCCCCTAGGGTTTGGTTTTAGGGTTTTCCACGGTTCCAATTAGGGTTCTTGGCATCCCAGGGGTATAAATGTGATTCAACTTCATTTTTGGGGATATTTTATAACTATTTCCCTAAAGCCTTTAGGTTTTCTCAATTTGGGTTAGGTCTTACCCCCTTTAATCCCTATTTAGGGTTAAGTTTCCTATCCAGGGTTCTATTTGCAAAAACACTTAAACAATACAACTTGTTTGAAATTTTTGCCTAGTGAATGCACTCTAGGTGTGTCAAACATATGCAATGCCAATGCTTATGATGTCATGCTCAAGTTTTAGTTACAGTAACACCAGGGGTGTTACATCCTTCCCCCCATAAAAGAATCTCGTCCCGAGATTAAAAGTCCTAGGGTAAGTAATGGAAAAGGAAACGCGACATACTTTTATTTCCTTATTTCTGGTACAAGGCAGGGGTGATGTGGGGGTCATTTCTTTATTACACCGTTATACAGGCTTTACAATTTACAAGAGGCTAAAAAGCCTGGGAAATTCTTATCTAAAAAGTCTTGAGTTTCCCATGTAGCCTCATCCTCGGAATGCTGATTCCACTGTATCTTATAGAACTTGAGAGTTTTTCTCCAGGTAACCCTGTCCTTTTGATCCAAGACTCGAATAGGGTGTTCAGAGTATGTCAAGTCCGGTTCAAGGACAACATCTGTCACTTCAACGGTTCAATCAGGAACCCGAAGACACTTCTTCAATTGTGACACGTGAAACACATTATGCACAGCAGACAATGTTTCGGGTAGTTGGAGTCGGTATGCCACTGGCCGATATCTTTCCAGAATAAGAAAAGGACCAATATATCGTGGTGCAAGCTTCCCTTTAACCCCAAAACGCGATACTCCCTTCATTGGTGAGACCTTCAGGTAGACATAGTCTCCTTCCAGGAAATATAAGGGCATTCGCCGTTTGTCTGCATAACTCTTCTGACGAGCTTGTGCTTTCTTTATATTATGAATAATTTTCTGAACCTTATCCTCGGCCTCCTTTACCATATCAGGCCTAAAGAAGCACCTTTCCCCAGGTTCAGACCAATTTAGCGGAGTACGACATCGTCGTCCATATAAAGCTTCGAAGGGTGCCATCTTGATACTTTCTTGATAGATATTATTATATGAAAACTCCGCCAAGGGCAAACATTCATCCCATTTCTGTGAGAAGTCCAGAACACATGCCCGCAGCATATCTTCAAGTATCTGGTTCACTCTCTCAGTTTGTCCACTAGTTTGAGGATGGTAGGCCGAACTGTGGAGCAGCTTGGTACCTAGGGATTTATGGAGTTCTTCCCAGAATTTGGATACAAATTGTGGTCCACGATCCGACACTATAGTCTTCGGAACACCATGCAAACTGAGAATGCGGGCAATGTACAACTCGGCATAGGTAAGTACCGGGTAATATGTCTTGACCGGCAGAAAGTGAGCAATCTTTGTAAGTCGATCAACAATCACCCAAATAGAGTCATATCCTTTTGCGGTCCTGGGCAATCCCACGATAAAGTCCATACTGATGTCTTCCCATTTCCATGTTGGTATTGGTAGTGACTGCAATGGACCAGCAGCTTTCAAATGTATGGCCTTGACACGTCTGCAGGTGTCACATCTCGCCACATAGCGTGCAATTTCGATCTTCATCTTTGTCCACCAGTAATGTTGCTTCAAGTCTTGGTACATCTTAGTGCTTCCGGGATGAATAGAATAGCGGCTAAGATGTGCTTCATCAAGAATTTGCTGGTGGAGCTCTTCATTCTTTGGCACCACTATGCGATTATTAAACCATACAATGCCTTGATTATCTTCTTTGAAACATTTGGCTTTTCCAGCCCTTAATTTCTCATGAATGTGTTTCATGCCCTCATTATCCTTTTGGGCATCAATTATCCTTTGCAAAAGGACTGACTCAAGCTTTAGCTGATTAAAAGTTCCTTGTTGGACCTTTCCCAGGTTTAGCTTCTCCATCTCTTGACATAAAGTGTTCTCGGAGGTCTTCATCGTTAAACAATGGCAGGAAACCTTGCGGCTTAGTGCATCTGCCACAACATTGGCTTTGCCTGGGTGATAATGAATTTCCAGTTCATAGTCCTTAATAAGCTCAAGCCATCGTCTCTGCCTCATATTTAATTCTGACTGGGTGAAGATATACTTCAAGCTTTTATGATCTATATAGATATGACAGACATTTCCCAGCAGATAGTGACGCCAAATTTTCAGGGCATGGACCACAACAGCTAGCTCCAGATCATGAGTTGGGTAATGCTCCTCATGTCGGCGCAACTGCCGTGAAGCATACGCAATTACTTGGCCCTCTTGCATTAGTACACAGCCGAGTCCACTGCCAGATGCATCACAATATACATCAAAAGGCTTGGTGATGTCCGGTTGAGCCAATACCGGAGCAGTGGTTAACAATGTCTTCAATTGTTCAAAGGCTTCATCACACTTCGAAGACCAATTGAACTTAACATCATTCTTCAATAAACTTGTGATTGGCTTCACAAGCTTAGAAAAGCCTGGTATAAATCTACGGTAATATCCAGCCAGTCCAAGGAAACTTCGGACCTGATGAACAGTGGTCGGGGGTTTCCACTCCAAAATGTCCTTGACTTTTCTGGGGTCTACCGCAATCCCTCTGGCAGACAGTACATGTCCCAGAAATTGAATTTCCTCCAGCCAAAACGCGCATTTGCTGAACTTGGCATACAACTGATGTTCCCTCAGGCGCGTTAACACGATCCGTAAATGTTGGGCGTGCTCCTATTCATTCTTGGAATATATCAAAATGTCATCAATGAAGACCACCACAAACTTGTCTAGCTCGGCCATAAATACCGAGTTCATCAAATATGTGAAGTGGGCCGGAGCATTTGTTAATCCGAAAGACATTACCAGATATTCAAATAACCCATATCGCGTAGTGAACGCGGTCTTTGGTATATCTTTGGGCCGAATACGGATCTGGTGATAGCCCGATCGGAGATCAATCTTTGAAAATACCCTAGCTCCAGTCAATTGATCAAATAGAATGTCAATCCTTGGAAGAGGGTACTTGTTTTTTATGGTGACCTCATTCAAGGGTCGATAATCCACACACATTCGTAAGGTTTGATCCTTCTTTTTGACGAATATGGCTGGGCAACCTCACGACGACGAGCTTGGCCGGATAAATCCTTTCTCCAGGAGATCTTGCAATTGAATCTTCAATTCTGCCAACTCATTAGGAGGCATACGGTACGATCTTCGAGAAATGGAAGCCGTACCGGGCTTCAACTCTATTACAAACTCTACATCCCGTTCAGGTGGCAATCCTGGCAAATCCTCGGGAAAGACATCAGGGAACTCGCACACTACCGGGATATCCTTGATTTCTGGTATCATGACTTCATAAACTCTGCCAGTGGTTTTGTTTGGAATAGGGATGGGCAAAAGAATTTCTTCTTGATTATGGCTCAACCTGATGGTTCTTTGATCAGTATTGAGTGTTGCTTTATGCTTGGCCAACCAATTCATACCCAAAATAACATCTATGTCTTGGCCTTTCAGGACGATCATATTGGTAGGAAAGTCTCATCCGGCCAATGATACGGGCACTTGATAGGCCACTTCTCTAGTAAAGATTTGTCCCCCAGGTGAGTGTATTTTAAATCCCTCTTTTGATTCATGGCATGCAATGTGATGTTGCTCCACAAACTTCTTGCTAATAAACGTATGCGAAGCACCATAATCAAAAAGAATAATTGCAGGGTAACTGGCCACGAGAAACGTACCCATCATCACCGGTTCTCCTTCCGGTGTAGTGGCCACTTGAGTATAGTATATCCGTCCCGTCTTCTTGAAGTTTTTGCCCTTAACATTTCCCTTGCTTTGTGAGGAATTCCCCGATCCTTGCTGATTATTTGCTTGATTCTGCTTAGGATATGGGCAATCCTTGATGAAATGTCCAGACTTGCCACAGTTAAAACATTCGGTTGAAGAGCTGGACAAAGCAGGGAATCGAGTGCCTGGGGCACCCGGCTGACTTGGGGCAGTGGGGGCTTTATTGGGACGAATAATTATCGGCTGCTTGAAAGGGAAGGTTGGTGCACGTGGAGGAGTCTGGTTAGAAGGCCGGAGAATAAACCGTTGCCTTTTTGCCTGGCCCTAATTAGTCTTCTCACCACCAAATCCCTTATTCTTTCCGGAACCTGCATATTTTGCTTCAACAGATAGGGCTGTACTGACAGCCTTTCCATACGTGAGATCTATGCAGGCGACCATTTTTCTCTGCAATCGATCGTTTAATCCTCTCATGAAGCAGTTTCTCTTTTTCAGATCAGTGTTCACCTGATCGATTGCATATTGTGATAGATGATTGAACTTGTTGAGATACTGATTGACAGTATCTCCTCCTTGTTTTAGCTTCATGAACTCTTCTTGCTTCATATGCAGAACGCCTTCGGGTATATAATGCTCACGGAATGCCACTTTGAATTCCTCCCAGGTTACTTGATGATTGGCCGGCTGAACGGCCACAAAATTACCCCACCAAGTACTGGCAGGTCCGCATAGTTGTTGCGCTGCAAATAAAGGCTTCTGTGTCTCTAAACAGAGCAGAAGACCAAATTTCTGCTCAATAACCCGTATCCATTCATCGGCTTCCAGCGGATCTTCAGCTTTCACAAATAGTGGCGGACGGGTTTCCGAGAAGTCTAGATAAGAAGTTTCGCGGGGGCCCTGTTGATAGCCCCGCCCACCAGGCTGCTGGAACTGTTGGCCCGCCATTTCTCTCAGAAAGCGGGTATTGTCGGCAGTTGCGTTCACTAAGGCAGCAATTGCCTCAGCCAATGTTGGAGGAACAGGAGGTGGATTGGGTGTAGATTCCCCTCCCCGAGAGGTACCAGCTCCGTCCTGAGCTCGAGTCTTGGAAGGCATCTGTGGCAACAACATTTGAAAACAATATGATATGCCAAAGAAAAAAGCCATTCCATTTTACATTACCAAAAGTAATGTTACAGACTCAAGACTCTTACAACAGGGTACAATACCTAGTATACAATAGCATTACCTATTATACACCAGTACAACCTACAATACACTACACTACTTCTACCATACCACTAGTCCTGCTTCCCATTGCTTTTAGCGGCCTCGTCGTCGGGTGTGGGAGTCCATACGTCAACCAGCCTCATGGAAGGAGGGGGCTCAAAAAGGTCAACTCCCCACCCAGCGCGTGTCCTGCAACACGGGAGGGTCCGGCTTCCGCCTCAGCAGGGTGCGCAGGTGCACTAGGGTGTAATTGCGAATACAGTACATGGACTTCCTCATGCAACGTATTGCAATAGACCTGCAGGTCGTCGATAGTTGAGCTAAGTTCCTTAATTCGGGCTTGAGCCCTTGCTTCCTTAGCACAAGCCAGCAAACAGGACTGGACTGCCCAGTGGAGTGCTAAGTCCCGATCAGCAAGCTGATCCCGCAGGTGACGGATGTCCCTTCTTAGTTCATTTATTCTATCTCCGTCCGCAACCCAAGCGTTGGTCCTGTGTTGCAACTCCGCTTGAAGTCGGCTTACTCGTGCTTCAAGATCTCCTATTGGGTCATTACTCCCGCTGCTACTGTTCTCATGTCGAGGGGCCAGTTGATGCCGGGGCACACCGATTGGTCCAGTTGACTTGCGTGCCGTTTGCCTTGTGCGCGGCGGCATCTTTCTAAGGGGGAAAACTTTATTAGTATAATTCTTAGCATGATGCATGTGTAAGTACAGAATCAACCTTAGTTGATTCAACCTTCTATACATTGCACTCTCCCTATCTGGTCTTTAAGATAAACTCTTCAGAATACTTAGGTAAGAAGAGAAGAGAATTTCTAGGTAAGACTTTTGGAAAATCCTTTTGAAGATGCCTCATAATATCTACAAAGAAGGGCTACGCTCCGATACCAGCTGAGACGGAACCTCCCAAGTAATTAGGCCCACCTACAGTTGTCCTTGTCCAACGGACCTCAGACAACCCTGTAGGTGCCCCTGAACTACTTGACAAGTTCGGTATCTTTCCTTACCTTTCCAGGAACGTCTCACCCGTCTTGCAGATATTACAAAACATCGGAGATAAAGAAATGCGGAAGCGATTACATAACTTACATTTATTTAAAAAGTAAGATTGAGTTGTTTATTACAGACCAGAATTAAAAGCGAGTGCTGAGTAGTATTATTACACATACCAAGGGAGGCACAAACTCCTCCCGATAAGTTTTAAGCAAAAGTTCTATATGGAGGACCAAGTCCTCCCGCATCTTCACTCTTGTTTCTCCTCCTTAGGAACCACCTTGGCACAGAAGCAACAAAAATCTGCTACTTCCTCACCTAAAAAAAACAACGAAGGGATAAACCCTGAGTATGGAATTACTCATCAAGTCTTACCCGACTAAAAAAAGACTCTCAAGGGTATGCTGGCTTAAGGGAGTCAAGGTAAGGCTTTTCAATAATCAAAGACTCTGTTTTGCAGAAATGCTTACTAAAGTGGATCCTTAAAAATCCAAATTTATTTGTCAAGTTAAGTACAATTACCTCCAACTAGAGTTCTTTCTACCCTAGTTCAATCACTGGTCCTGCACTAGCCAATTTCTTAACAAAAACCCATCATCTTTAGTGGAATGCTATGTGTAGGTTAGTGACCAAGTCTTCATAACCGCGAAGGTATGGCGATCCGAATCGATTATACTCAGCTGAGGATCTCCAATCACACGACATATGTAGCACTTGACCCTTGCATATGTCAACCCGCCACGGGTTTCTTAAGACCAGATCAGGTTCACGCAAACCGAGAGCACAGATACACCACCGTCCAGCCTCTTGCCACGGAGGGTACACGCTACTCTCGCCACCGCTCCACGCCCATTTCGTGTTATCTTATTCTGGCCTTAGTCTGCCCGAGGCAAGGCTTACCCATGACGAGGCATGTGACCAGTTAAAGGGTCCTCGATCATCAAGCCTACATCGAGACGGTCCTTAATCGACTCAGACGGAGACACTACACCGAGACTCTCTTCTCGTGCAAGTCACCCGCCCGGTCTCAGCTTAATCATTTCAACCCAAAAACTTGGTACCTGGCAGAGGTACATCTTTTCCGATGTTGAATCCATCATGGCCATGATGGATTCACCATCAAGTTTTATTTTCGAAAACAACCCTCCCACTTTGCCAAACATCTTTTGTAAAACAAATCCTTTTGTTTTTCTAAAGCAATACTAAGCATAGTAAAACCTTTTTGTAAAAACAGGGTTTCAAGGAAGGTAATCAAGTTCAAGGAAGGTAATGCAAGAATTGTTTTATCAAGCAACTCCTATCACCTAATGCAGCAAGCAAGTGAGAAAGATTTTAAAAACATCAAGGGAGGTGGCAAATGCACCGGGGCTTGCCTTCGTTCACAGGTGAGTCTGGCTCGGATCCACAAATATCAAAGTAGAAGCAGTTGCCTGCTTGAGAATCCGAGGGTGGTGGTGTCCTTTCTTCGGTGACTTCCACTTCTTCTTCGCGTTCTAATATAACCATATATATACATATATAAGAATGAATGCCATGTAATGCGCATGAGAGTGTGAAGATAATAAAGATTTATTATCTAAGTCTTGAATATAACTTTCCTTCATGGAACTCCGAGAACTTAGGGTTTCCAGAGTCGGTAAAGGAGTTCAAAAGACAGGGGGGGTTTTGGGTTCTAGTTATCAAACATGGTCCAAATCAATTCAAACTCTACCCAAGGCTTCTAAATAATGTTTTAAGTTCATATAAAAAGTTTGGGCATTTTTGGACTTATTATCTATTTTCTAAAAATCTAGAACTATTTCTTTAAACTACTTAAAATACCTCAAAATTTCTTATTTCCTCTAAAAATCATAAAACTATTTTTATTAAATTCTAGGGAAAATAACAAGCCTAGGAAAATTGGTTTCACAATTTTCGGATTTTTCTACAATTTTTAACAGATTTCCAAAGCTCTGCTGAAAAAGAAAAAGGAAAAGGCTTCAACAGTAATGGGCTGGTTCAGCCCAGTCGGCCCAGTCCAGAGGGGAAAACGCCCGCGCGCGCGTCCGCGAGGGGAACTTTGCGGAAAAGCCCTCAGCTAACTGGATAACTAGAAGCGGGGTCATGGCACTATTTGAATGAGTCGCTGACCATTGCAGAAAGACCCCTATGGTTCTATTTCTTTGCACGATGAGGTCCCCGACGGCGCACCGAACCGGGGGCCGAGCTCCGGCGAGCTGGACTGGCCGGAGGGAGTCAGGACCGGTGCTCCCGAGTGGCGGACACCAAATCTGACCTACCCTAAACATTTCCCCCAAGTTAATTGCATAGTTGGTGAGCTATCAAGCTCTGTCCGCGTGAACCGAATGGGTGGCGGACAGATGAGCGTGTTCCCGGTGACCAGAGGGTTCTTAGCGCAATTACGTGGGTCAGCAAGCATCGTGGAGTTATAAGGAAACTCAAACGAGGGTAAGGGGAGGCTGAACTGACCGGAATGGGGCTGGCCGCGGTGAGCAGTTCCTTGCGGTGGCGGAAACTTGATTTGGGGGGAATTGGAAATTCGTGCGTGCTAGTGGACGATCGAGGGTGGGAGCGGGTGCTACAGCTTCACGACGACATGGCGCAGCTACGGGCGAGGTCAATTTATAGAGCCCTCAAGCGGTGGTGGCCAATTTGGTCGAGTAACGCTGGCAGTCGGAGATGGGGAAGAAGGCGGCGCGGTGAATTCGTGGCTAACGCCGTGGCAAGCTCACCGGCGTTGACAGGACAGTGGTAGGGAGTCACGGCGACACGATGGCGCGGTTAGGACACGCGGTGGACGACGGGGACGGCACGACGACGGTGACCAACTTTACCCGCGGGCGGTGAGCCAGAGGAGATGAACTACGGCTAGCCGGAGTGGTGTCCAGCTCACCGGCGGCGAAGATTTTTAACCCCGCGACGATATCCAACTATCCAGAGCACAAAGTGGACCGGCGGTCGCACGAATCACGGCGGCAATCGGTCGCCGGCGGTAAGGTGGCTGCGCTGGCGTCCTGATCCATTCGAGCTACTGTACCATGACGATCCCCCCATTCAGTTGCCTGACAACCCATGTTTAGGTCACATTTTCTCTAAAATTTGCATATGAACTTCATCAAACCTCTGTACCAAAGTTGCAGAGTTACAAACCAGCTACAATTTGACTATAGGACTTGAACACATTTGAGTACTAAATCAAGGTTGAATTCATACTCAAAGTTGGCTCTGCTACACTGAATATCTGAATTTCAGACTGAATCAGCCTGACAGCCAATCTTTAGGCTTAATTATCTCCAATATTTTCTTAACAACTCTGCTCACACTCTTAAGCAAAGTTATGCTCCTATAATTGGGCTATAATTTTGATGTGGTGACCTAGGGCAAAAACCCTAGAATTTGCAAGATACAATGCTTCAAAGTTGAGCCCTCAACACTGAATTTCAGACTTTGAATAGAACCTACTTGAGGTCCATTTTGCATTTAAGTCCAAAACTCAATATTTGGCTTACAAGTCCACACATTTGGGAACCAAAGGACTTGAGATACTTATTTGACTTGGTTTTTGCACTTTAGTCCAAAAGTGGACTAATTTTGCACATAGGCCCCTAGGGTTTGGTTTTAGGGTTTTCCAGGGTTCCAATTAGGGTTCTTGGCATCCTAGGGGTATAAATGTGATTCAACTTCATTTTTGGGGATATTTTATAACTATTTCCCTAAAGCCTTTAGGTTTTCTCAATTTGGGTTAGGTCTTACCCCCTTTAATCCCTATTTAGGGTTAAGTTTCCTATCCAGGGGTCTATTTGCAAAAACACTTAAACAATACAACTTGTTTGAAAATTTTGCCTAGTGAATGCACTCTAGGTGTGTCAAACATATGCAATGCCAATGCTTATGATGTCATGCTCAAGTTTTAGTTACAGTAACACCAGGGGTGTTACATGAAGTTTAGCTTGGAGTCCCCTGGTGCACCGGACACTATCCGGTGGCACACCGGACAGTCCGGTGTGCCAGACCAGGGCACACTTTGTTTATTCCTTGCTCTTTTTATTGAACCCTTTTCTTGGTCTTTTTATTGGCTTTTTGTGAACCTTTGGCACCTGTAGAACTTATGGACTAGAGCAAACTAGTTAGTCCAATTATTTGTGTTGGGCAATTCAACCACCAAAATCATTTAGGAAATAGGTGTAAGCCTAATTCCCTTTCACTCTACATCGCCAACCCACAAGGTGCGAACCGTCATCTCATCGCCTTTTTCATTTTAGCTGGTAGATCTCGCCCACGACGAGACCCTTTGCGTGCGTCCCAATATATTCCCGATCAGAGATGTAGCGACGAGACCATGTTTCATTTAAGCATTTGAATCTTTGGGGATTCCACTAGATATCTGCTGTTTGGATTCCACCATCCAGCCCTTCACGAACAGGTTCCCTCGGCTCCTTTGCTAGGTTTTAGACCAGAACGTCACCGCCAAACCACTAGGCGCCAGTAGTTCCTCCGCGCTCCGCCAGGGCCCCAGGAGGCTAGGACCGCCTCCGGTCCTCCACGACTCCGTCCATCCATTGGGACCGGTTTTACCGCCGCTAGGGGCTCCATCGCCCAGTACCTACTCCGGGACACAAGCGGAAGGCGGCCGAGTACCAAGACGCAGCAGCAGCGTGAGGCGCCTAATCTCCATCTCCTCCGGGATCACCACTCAAGAGAAGGTGGGACTATCGTTGCCCTTCTCCTTCCTCTTGCACAACAGTTTATTTGTTTGGAAACTGAATACAGCTATGTAACCCTAAATACTACTATTTGGATTTAGATCGAATCATGCATGTATTATGCCTACTAACTTCGATTGCTTTGCAAAAATTATTGGTTGTACATGTGCACACCCTTGTCCTTTACTGGGTTCGCCCCTGAATTGCAGGATTCAACTGTATCAGCTCAAGATCAATATTTTTTTAGATGAGTAAGCTTGCAAATATGTTCTCGGCTCTTTGTCTGGATGCTGAAAGCAATTAAGATGTTGGCCGAGCTGAAGTACCACATGCGTCTTCCAACACAGACAAAACTGCTGCAAGCAAACCTGGTTGGTTCTCTTTTAACCCTTCCATCTTGAATGGAACTTGTGGATATATTAAGTAGTGTTCTTTCTTCATTCTCCATGGGGAATTGCATTTCTGGTTCATTTATATCCCTGCAAGTTTAAGTGGCTACACCATATTTGGTGGTCAAGATGAGTCTACAAGGACAATCAAATTGATGAGAAAATAGTATCGACCAGATTTTTTCCATTGCATGATGATTATATACTCTAATGTCTTGGTAATATGCAGCAATTTGCCAATGTTCTTGAGCCCTTCTTGTCTTTGTCCTGTTTGTTATTCGAAACAGAAAGGAATACTCAGGAATTTAGGGGACCAGTGCTAAAAGCAAATTTGACCCTGCATTTGAGGAACACATTGCTGTCACCATTTTTTGGTGCTAGCACTATTGGCAAACTTGTTTTTACCTAAAGTTTTGAATTATATTATTTTAGCAACAGAGAGGCAATTAATACATTTTTGGTAGAAGAACCTCATTTTGTACTTTTGATAGCACATATTATGTGTCATTGATTATGACCACATTGAAAGGGAAATAGGGTCAGACCTTTTCCTAAATGATTTTGGTGGTTGAATTGCCCAACACAAATTATTGGACTAACTAGTTTGCTCTAGAATATATGTTCCACGGGTGCCAAAGGTTCACAACAAACCAATACAAATATAAAAGAAAGGGTTCAAATCAAAGGAGCAAAGAAAACTGAAGGCTGCCCTGGTCTGGCGCACCGGACAGTGTCCGGTGCACGAGGGAGAATCCCCTCCAACTGCTAAGCTTCGGGTTTATGAAAATGGCTCTCCGCTATAATTCACCGGACTGTCCGGTGTAGCACCGGACTGTCCGGTGTGCCAAGCGGAGTAACGACTACAGCGCGAATGGTCGTCTGCAAAAGGTGAACAGTGAGCTCGCCATCCATCACTTATAAGCGCCATGAGCGCAAGAAGTTTAGTAAGATCCCCCTACGCTATCCTCGCATTCCTAAACACACTCCTTTACTTTCCATTCCATTAGGCAAACCACCAGTTTTTGAAGGTGAAGATTATTCTATGTGGAGTGCTAGAATGAAAGGTCATCTAACCTCACTCCACAAAAGCATATGGGATGTTGTTGAGTTTGGAGCGCAGGTACCATAGGTGGGGGATAAGGACTATGACTCGGATGAGGCCGACCAAGTACGGAACTTTAACTCCCAAGCAACAACTATACTCCTCGCCTCTTTAAGTCGAGAGGAGTATAACAAAGTGCATGGGTTAGAGACCGCCAAAGATATGACGTGCTCAAGACCACGCACGAAGGAGATGAGGTGACAAGGATCACCAAGCGAGAGACGATCGAGGGAGAACTCGGTCGATTCATGCTTCACCAAGGGGAGGAGCCACAAGCCATGTACAACCGACCCAAAACCTTGGTGAACCAAGTGCGCAACCTCGGGAGCACCAAATGGGATGACCATGAAATGGTCAAGGTTATTCTTAGATCACTCGTTTTTCTTAACCCTACTCAAGTTCAATTAATTCGTGGTGATCCTAGATATAAACTAATGTCTCCTGAGGAAGTTATAGGAAAGTTTGTGAGCTTTGAATTGATGATCAAAGGCTCTAAACAAATCATCGAGCGAGGTGCCACCTCCACACCCGAGGTGCAACCCGTCGCCTTCAAAGCGACGGAGGAGAAGAAAGAAGAATCTACGTCAAGTAGGCTCCCCATTGACGCCTCCAAGCTCGACAATGAGGAGATGGCTTTAATCATCAAAAGCTTTCGCCAAATCCTCAAGCAAAGGAAGGGGAAAGATTACAAGCCCCGTTCCAAGAAAGTATGCTACAAGTGTGGTAAGCCCGGTCATTTTATTGCAAAATGTCCATTATCTAGTGATAGTGACAGGGGCGACGACAAGAAGGGAAAGAGAAGGGAAAAGAAGAAATACTACAAAAAGAAGGGCGGCGATGCCCATGTTTGCCGGGAGTGGGACTCCGACGAGAGCTCCACCGACTCCTCCTCCTACGAGGACGCCGCAAACATCACCGTCAACAAGGGTCTTCTCTTCCCCAATGTTGGCCACAAGTGCCTCATGGCAAAGGACGACAAAAAGAAGGTAAAATCTAGAGCCTCAACTAAATATGCAACATCTAGTGATGAGGAAAACTCTAGTGATGATGAAGATAATTTACTTGCCCTTTTTGCCAACTTAAACATGCAACAAAAGGAAAAACTAAATGAGTTGATAGGTGCTATTCATGAGAAGGATGAACTCTTGGATAGCCAAGAGGACTTCCTTATTAAAGAAAACAAAAAAGCATGTGAAGGTTAAAAATGCTTATGCTCAGGAAGTAGAAAAATGTGAAAAATTAACTAGTGAGCTAAGCACTTGCTATGACACTATTTCCAACCTTAGATTTGAGAATGCTAAATTGATTGCTAAGGTTGAAAAGTTAAATGTTTGTGATGATTCTTTTGCCAATCTTAAAAATGATAATGGTAGTTTACTTGCTAAGATTGACAAATTAAACGAATCAACTTCTAGCCTTAAAATTGAGAATGATAAATTAATTGCTAAGGCTAAGAATTTAAATATTTGCAATGATATTGTTTCCAATCTTAGAAATGAAAATGTCAAGTTACATGCTAAGATTGATGAATTAAATGTGTGCAAACCCTCTACATCTACCGTTGAGCATGTTACTATTTGTACTAGATGTAGAGACATTAATGTTGATGCTATTCATGATCACCTAGCTTTAATTAAACAACAAAATGATCACATAGCTCAACTTAGTGCTAAAATTAATGAGCGTGACTTAGAAAATGAAAATTTTAAATTTGCTAGAAGTATGCTCTATAATGGGAGACGCCCTGGGATTAAGATGGCATTGGCTTCCAACAGGGAGACAATGTCAAGCTTAAAACCCCTAAAAGATTGTCTAATTTTGTTAAGGGCAAGACTCCCATGGCTCAGGATAATGAGGGTTACATTTTATATTCTGCTGGTTATCCTGAGCACAAAATTAGGAGAATTCATTCTAGGAAGTCTCACTCTGGCTCTCATTATGCCTTTATGTATAAGAGTGAGGCATCTAGTTCTAGGCAATCCACCCATTTTAAATTGCCTAAAAAGAAAACTCCTATTGCATCAAATGAGCCAAATATTTCATTTAAGACTTTTGATGCTTCTTATGTTTTAACTAACAAATCAGGCAAAATAGTTGCCAAATATGTTGGGGGCAAACACAAGGGCTCCAAGACTTGTGTTTGGGTACCCAAGGTGCTTGTTTCTAATGTGAAAGGACCCAAGACCGTTTGGGTACCTAAGAACAAGGCCTAAACTTGTTTTGTAGGTTTATGCATCCGGGGGCTCAAGTTGGATCATCGATAGCGGGTGCACAAACCATATGACAGGGGAGAAAAGGATGTTCTCCTCCTATGAGAAAAACCATGATCCCCAAAGAGCTATCACATTCGGGGATGGAAATCAAGGTTTGGTCAAAGGACTTGGTAAAATTGCTATATCTCCTGACCATTCTATTTCCAATGTTTTTCTTGTAGATTCTTTAGACTATAACTTGCTTTCAGTTTCTCAATTATGCAATATGGGCTACAACTGTCTATTTACTGATGTAGGTGTTACTGTTTTTAGAAGAAGTGATGATTCAATAGCATTTAAGGGAGTGTTAGAGGGTCAGCTATACTTAGTTGATTTCAATAGAGCTGAACTCGACACTTGCTTAATTGCTAAGACTAATATGGGTTGGCTCTGGCACCACCGACTAGCCCATGTTGGGATGAAGAATCTTCACAAGCTTCTAAAGGGAGAACACATTTTAGGACTAACAAATGTTCATTTTGAGAAAGACAGGGTTTGTAGCGCATGTCAAACAGGGAAGCAAGTTGGTACCCATCATCCACACAAGAACATCATGACGACCGACAGACCGCTTGAACTACTCCACATGGATCTATTCGTCCCGATCGCTTACATAAGCATCGGCGGGAGTAAGTATTGTCTTGTTATTGTGGATGATTATTCTCGCTTCACTTGGGTGTTCTTTTTGCAGGAAAAATCACAAACCCAAGAGACCTTAAAGGGATTCTTAAGACAGGCTCAAAACGAGTTTAGTTTAAGGATCAAAAAGATTAGAAGCGACAACGGGACGGAGTTCAAGAACTCTCAAATAGAAGGCTTTCTTGAGGACGAGGGCATCAAGCATGAGTTCTCTTCTCCCTACACTCCACAACAAACTGGTGTAGTGGAGAGGAAGAATAGAACTCTACTTGACATGACGAGGACCATGCTTGATGAGTACAATACTTCGGACCGGTTTTGGGCGGAAGCAATCAACACCGCTTGTTACGCCATCAACCGTCTCTACCTTCACCGAATCCTCAAGAAGACATCTTATGAACTCCTCACAGGTAAAAAGCCCAATGTTTCATATTTTAGAGTCTTTGGTAGCAAATGCTTTATTCTTGTTAAAAGAGGTAGAAAATCCAAATTTGCTCCTAAGGCTGTAGAAGGATTTTTACTTGGTTATGACTCAAACAAAAGGGCATATAGAGTCTTTAACAAGTCCACTGGACTAGTTGAAGTTTCTTGTGACATTGTGTTTGATGAAACTAACGGCTCTCAAGTAGAGCAAGTTGATCTTGATGAGCTAGATGATGAAGAGGCTTTGTGCGTCGCGCTAAGAAACATGTCCATTGGGAATGTGTGTCCTAAGGAATCCGAAGAGCCTTCACATGCACAAGATCAACCATCTTCCTCCATGCAAGCATCTCCACCAACCCAAGATGAGGATCAAGCTCAAGATGATGAGAATGAAGATCAAGAAGAGCCACCTCAAGAGGAGGACAATGATCAAGGAGGAGATGCCAATGATCAAGACAAGGAAGATGATGATGGTTCAAGACCGCCACACCCAAGAGTCCACCAAGAAATACAACGAGATCACCCCGTGAACACTATCCTCGGCGATATTCAAAAGGGGGTAACCACTCGATCTCGTGTTGCTAATTTTTGTGAACATTACTCCTTTGTGTCTTCTATTGAGCCATACAGGGTAAAAGATGCATTAAGGGATTCAGATTGGGTGTTGGCAATGCAAGAGGAACTCAACAACTTCACGAGGAATGAGGTATGTCATCTTGTTCCATGTCCTAACCAAAATGTTGTAGGAACCAAATGAGTCTTCCGCAACAAACAAGATGAGCATGGTGTGGTGACAAGGAACAAAGCCTGACTTATAGCCAAGGGATATTCACAAGTCGAAGGTTTGGATTTCGGTGAAACCTATGCACCCGTAGCTAGGCTTGAGTCAATTCGTATATTACTTGCCTATGCTACTTACCATGACTTTAAGCTTTATCAAATGGACGTGAAAAGTGCCTTCCTCAATGGACCAATCAAGGAGGAGGTCTATGTTGAGCAACCTCCCGACTTTGAAGATAGTGAGTACCCTAACCATGTTTATAAACTCTCTAAGGCGCTTTATGGGCTCAAGCAAGCCCCAAGAGCGTGGTATGAATGCCTAAGAGATTTCCTTATCGCTAATGGCTTCAAAGTCGAAAAAGTCGATCCTACTCTCTTTACTAAAACAATTACAGATGATATTATATTTGGGTCTACTAACAAATCAACTTGTGAAGAGTTTAGAAGGATCATGATTCAAAAATTCTAGATGTCTATGATGGGGGAGTTGAAGTATTTCTTAGGATTTCAAGTAAAGCAACTCCAAGAGGGCACCTTCATTAGCCAAACGAAGTACACTCAAGACATACTCACCAAGTTTGGAATGAAGGATGCCAAGCCCATCAAGACACCCATGGGAACCATTGGGCATCTCGACCTCGACACGGGAGGTAAATCCGTAGATCAAAAGGTATACCGGTCGATGATAGGATCTTTACTCTATTTATGTGCATCTCGACCGGATATTATGCTTTCCGTATGCATGTGTGCAAGATTCCAAGTCGATCCTAAGGAAGTTCACCTTAGGGCCGTGAAACGAATCTTAAGATATTTAGTTCATACTCCTAAGTTTGGTCTTTGGTACCCCAGGGGATCCACTTTTGATTTAATAGGTTACTCAGATGCTGATTGGGCAGGGTGTACAACTGATAGAAAGAGCACATCTAGGACTTGTCAGTTCTTGGGAAGATCCCTGGTGTCTTGGGCTTCAAAGAAACAAAACTTAGTAGCTCTTTCAACCGCTGAAGCCGAGTACATTGCCGCAGGCCATTGTTGCGCGCAATTGCTTTGGATGAGGCAAACCCTTAGGGACTATGGTTACAAATTAACCAAAGTTCCTCTCCTATGTGATAATGAGAGTGCAATCCGCATGGCGGATAATCTCATTGAGCACAGCCGCACTAAGCACATAGCCATTCGGTATCACTTTTTAAGGGATCACCAACAAAGGGAGGATATCGAGATAGCCTATGTAAGCACCAAAGAACAATTAGCCGATATCTTTACCAAACCACTAGATGAGAAAACATTTACCAAACTTAGGCATGAGCTAAATATTCTTGATTCTAGGAATTTTGATTGATACCTTGCACACATAGCTCATTTATGTACCTTTGATCATCTCTCTTTCACTTGCTATGACTAATGTTGTTTTCAAGTGTATTTCATGCTAAGTCATAGATTGAAAGGGAAATGAAGTCTTCGGTGAAGACAAGGCTTCCACTCCACTCCAACGAATTATTTATCCTTCGCCGTCACTCCGCACCGCTCTCCAATTTGGTATAATCTTCACTCATATATTGTTTGCCAAAGGGGAGTGAAAGTAAAAGGGCTTATATTTCACTCACAAGTATCAATTTTTGGCGATTCATGCCAAAGGGGGAGAAAGCATTAGCCCAAAGCAAAAGGACCGCACCACCACCAATTTCAAAAATATAGTCTTTTCAATTTGTATTAAAGAACGCACCACCACCAATTTCAAAAATATAGTCTTTTCAATTTGTATTAAAGAAGTTTTTCAATTGATATCTTATTTTTGATATAATTTCAAATTGGTATGACCTCTTTCAAAATTAATATCTAAAACCCTCTTGAACACTAAGAGGAGAATTTCATTAAGGGGGAGTTTTGTTTAGTCAAAGGAAAAGCATTTGAAACTGGGGGAGAAAATTTCAAATCTTGAAAATGCTTCTCAAAATCTTATTCATATACCTTTGACTATTTGCAAAAGACTTTGAAAAAGAATTTCCAAAACATTTGCAAAAACAAAACAAATGGTGCAAG
Source organism: Zea mays (assembly GCF_902167145.1). Classification (NCBI taxonomy): domain Eukaryota; kingdom Viridiplantae; phylum Streptophyta; class Magnoliopsida; order Poales; family Poaceae; genus Zea; species Zea mays. The sequence goes on along the minus strand of NC_050100.1, from coordinate 162,812,375 downwards.
CGTGGTCCAAAATGTTAAAATAAATAAAGCAATCCATGCATATCCTATGAATGTGTGAATTGGGTTTAATTCCAAGCAACCTTTGCACTTACATTATGCAAACTAGTTCAATTCTGCACTTATATATTTGCTTTGGTGTGTGTTGGTATCAATCACCAAAAAGAGGAAGATTGAAAGGGAAATAGGGTCAAACCTTTTCCTAAATGATTTTGGTGGTTGAATTGCCCAACACAATTTTTTGGACTAACTAGTTTGCTCTAGAATATATGTTCCACAGGTGCCAAAGGTTCACAACAAACCAATACAAATATAAAATAAAGGGTTCAAATCAAAGGAGCAAAGAAAACCGAAACCTGCCCTGGTCTAGCGCACCGAACTGTCCGGTGCACAGGGAGAATCCCCTCCAACTGCTAAGCTTCGGGTTTCTGAAAATGGCTCTCCGCTATAATTCATCGGACTGTCCGGTGTAGCACCAGACTGTCCGGTGTGCCAAGCGGAGTAACGGCTACAACGCCAACGGTCGTCTGCAAAAGGTGAACAGTGAGCTACAGTGCGCGGACTGCGCGCGCAGAAGTCAGAGCTGGCACAGATGGCGCACCGGACTGTCCGGTGGCCCCACTTGTCAGAGCTCCAACGGTCGAACCCCAACGGTTGGGTGACGTGGCTGCCGCACCGGACAGTGTCCGGTGGCGCACCGGACTGTCCGGTGCGCCCTTTGTCAGTAGCCTTCCCCAACGGCTATTTTGGTGGTTGGGGCTATAAATACCCCCAACCACTAACACTCCAAGGCATCCAAGTTTTTAGCCAACTCATTCAATACAAGAGCTAGTGCATTCAATACAAGACACAAATAGAGTGAATCAAAATCTCTCCAAGTCCCAATTCCACTCAAAGCAATAGTGACTAGAGGAGAGAGTTTTGTTGTGTTCTTTTGAGCTCTTGCGCTTGGATCGCTTTTCTTCTTCCTCTATTCTTGTTCCTAAGATCTTTGTAATCAAAGCAAGAGACACCAATTGTGTGGTGGTCCTTGTGGGGACTTAGTGTCTCAATTGATTGAGAAGAGAAGCTCACTCAGTCTAAGTGACCGTTTGAGAGAGGGAAAGGGTTGAAAGAGACCCGGTCTTTGTGACCACCTCAACAGTGAGTAGGTTTGCAAGAACCGAACCTCGGTAAAACAAATCACCGTGTCATCTGCTTTATTTGCTTGTGATTTATTTTCACTCTCTCTTTTGGACTCGATTATATTTCTAATGCTAACCCTGGCTTGTAGTTGTGCTTAAACTTTATAAATTTCTGATTTGCCTATTCACCCCCCCTCTAGGCGACTTTCACACATGCTACTGTAGCTGTTCCAAAGCTTCATTTTTATCAAAAAAACATTGATTTGATTGGAAATTTCATTTTCTTTCCAGATAAAAATGACACAACTGCAGTAAACTATGAGGAGGCAACACATGTATCAACATCTAGTGATTACAAGATGCCTTTGGTACGGATAGACTTGGAAATGACATGTGAGTCTTTTCTAAACTTCTACAGTCTTTAATCTGAAAATCATCAGAGAATTCAGTTTCGGTGGTGCATCATCATTTACTTGTTTGTTCAGTTTTCATAATATAATTTAAAATTACAATATAATTTTAAATTACACCATGAGTCACGTGTATAATGTTTGAATTGTGATGACAATATTATGTTCTGTTATAACTTTTAACAGCTCGTGTGTTGCATAGCATGAGGTTTTCATGATTTTTTCGAAGAATTTGTCCATACTTTTCAGAACATACAAATTGTGGTGCCATTCATGGTTTCATATGATGTGCTTTTGCATAGTGAATATGGCCTGTCATAGATTTCTATTGCACAACTGGACAAATTGCAGACCGTGAGGGATTCAATCTTACATTTTTTTGAGAAAACTTGTGTTGTCTACAAAAAGATCTACTTCAAGTGCAAGAAAAATCGGAATATTTCATAATGATTTCCGTGAATATGTTGATGCTGGAAAGAGGTGTTGCAGCTTAGAAATAATATTTTTTAATGTTTCCAGATCGTTTTGTGGATAGATAGTCAACTAAAAAACAGTTATTTTGCCATCTTTTGCATTCAGACAACCTTATATGTTTAATGTTATGTAAGCAATTAAACATGCACTTCCTCGACTTTCATATGATGTGCTTGTGTTGTGCTTGTGTAGGAGTGGGGGGGAGAGTTGCCATGAAATGGCTTGGTATTGCTTAAGGAGAGGCTCTTGCCCCTCTATTTATAGGCTAGGTGGGGGGATTAGGGGAGGAGGCAAGTATTAGTGAGAGGATGCGAGAATTAGTGGAAGATAAACATGTATTAGTCATGTATAAGTGAAATTTGCTTGTAGAGTTCACTGTATGACACCGAAGGCGTATGTATACGTATGAGCATGAGGAAAATTATGAAGAAAATATTTGTAGAGACTTTAAAAATGATTCTAAAGGTATTTCTTAGGAGGAAAATATTTGGAGAATTATCAGTGGAATATTTGGCAGTATTTCTTGAAAGAACTTGAAGGGGATCACTAGGGAAATATTTGTAGGATATTTTGAGGAGGATATAGACCACTATATTTTATTTGTTGAGATCAACTCGCAAACAAACATTTTGAAACGAAATTTAAAATTTATTTTGAATTTAAAGCAAGTTTGAGAAAATTTCAAGATTTGAATTTTTGGGGTGCTACACTAATCCTCACAGGCCCTCACAGGTGAACATGCCACGGTCGACGAGAGCTGGTGGTCTTGGGGAGCGCGACTTTAGAGGCCATACAACATGGAGACGGGCGTTAGCATGGGGTGCTCACTGCTCATCAGACACGTCGCGTCGGTCGAATAAAAGTTTTATGTCACATCAAATATTAAATATAAATTTAATTAGGTTTAATAAATGTGTCATGTCTTTTAATCTTTACTAGTTAGTTGTTTGTAAATCGCTACTGTTTCTATATTATATATTATATATCATATATAGTTAGACATTGTTTAAAAGAGATCTATTCAAACACAATTATATTTTTTAAGTTTTTAAATTATCAGTATATGTATATATTTACATGTTTTTGGTTTGTATAACACAAACAAATATAAGTTACAGTGGTATGAGTGAAGCACTTTATGTCAAACGAGTAGGATTTAAAGCGCTCTATACCAAGTGAGCAGGATTTGAATCCTCCACATCTCATTTTTTTATTTTGCGCGGAAGGCAAGGGGAAATTTATTCGCTCACTCTGCTTGCTGAGGAAACGACAGACGAGAAAACTCATATTTAAGAGGGTGTTTGAATGCACTAGAGCTAATAGTCAGTGACTAAAATTAGTTGAGACATTCAAACACCTTAGCTAATAATTCAACTATGAGCTATTTTTGGTAAATTAGTTAATAGTTAGGTAACTATTTGTTAGAGCATCTCCAACAACGTGACCTATAAAAATGCCCTATAATTTAAAAATGAGTATATTTTATAGAATTTATGGCACCAACAAAACACCTCGCTCCAACAGTAAAGCCCCAAATCTAGATTATAGGACAACACACTATGATGTAATATATTTGAGGCATTTGAGAGGGTGCCCTATAGTTTTTTGACCAAACTTTATAAAATAAGCCACTGCTGGAGTAGTTTTTTTTGCGTAGAGCTCTATCGGTACCCTGAAACAGGGGTACCCCTTGCCACAATATGAAGGCATTACGCCGGCGGAGAGGTCTCTGGTTGCGCGACGACCAGTTCGCAGCCGCGCCACATCGACCGCCCCGGGGTCGCCTCATGGCCAGGGAAAGGGACGTGCTCCAGGATACACGAGGTGGGACTGGACCTACTGCAAGGAAAGCGTCGGACCCCAGTACGTGGCGAACGGACCTCCGAGATAGGTCCCGGGCCCTTCCGAGTGGGGCCCGGACTACTCACCGCCGGATCCCGGGATTCTGGGGCAAAGAATACCTGGACCCAACTCAGGACAGGGTCCGGGGGCGACGTGTGTCCAGACCCAGCTTGGTGCGAACCTGTCCACACAACGTGGCCAGGCGAAGATCTGGTGTAGCCAAGCGGCCTACTGTGCATGACATAAGCTTGCGGGATAGGCCTGATGTAAGACCACTGGGCCACGCTGCCCTTGCATTTATTATGGACGGGACGCGCCGCCTGACTACCCCGCTGACAGGTGATGTGCCACTTCAGCATTTAATGCGCCCTGTCCACTCAGCTGGCAAGCGGCGCCCAAGCCATCTTGCAGGCGGCGTGCCCGACTATTCCCGTTGGCCAACAGTACGCCTGTGCCATGGCATGCGCCGTGTCCATCATGACTCGCGCGTTACCGAGGACGCTGCAGCAAGATATCAATACTATACGTGCTACGGATATTATGGCGCACGGAGATTACACAGGCATGGCGAGCAGCAGTTCCATCCTTCCATTTGTCCCTGGGTACATACCCCCCTTGAACTATAAAAGGGGAGGGAAGCTCAATCTTTAGGCTTAGACCCAAGTGATCCAAGACAACTCAAGCTCTCAAGCAATACAAAACACGGTGGAGTCGGGTATTACGCTCCGGCGGCCCGAACCACTCTAAACTCTTGTGTGTTCTTGTGTTCTTCCCATTCTGTCCAACTAACAAGCAAAACGCTTAGGCCCCTCCTCGTCTTAGGATTTAGGGCGGGTGCACTTCGCCACCCGGCCGGAGATTTCCTCTCCGACATTTGGCGCGCCAGGTAGGGGGCTAGGCTCGAAGTTTTTGCTTGTTTTCCTATCCGACACTATTGTCCATATCGCCGAGCATCGTGACGAGACTTCTGAAGACTTCCCCATGGAGGAGGAGACCACATCTTCTACACCGCAGAGTTCCGGCTGCTCGGCGCCTGGTGCCGCAGCTGTGCGCTGCGCGCGGCAACACACGCCAGCACAGGCGTCCCGGACTCCATTAGGGGTTGCTCCCGCCGGAGCGCTCTCTACGACCAGGGAGTTGTTGCGCCACCCACCAAGCTCCACGGCCTCGCCAGGGGCTATGAGGCAGTGGCGCGACGACGTGGATCGCCTCCTTGGCGTGGCACACTCTGGCTTGGTCAGGCCCAGACCTCGATCATCCCGGCACCAGTACGAGGCATCAGCCTCGGTACGCTCGCCCTCGGTAAGGGCTGCCTCGACCGAAGATCTATGAGCAGAGCTCAACCGTAGACGTGCAGTAGAAGACGCGCAAGTTCATCCGGAGAGACCAGAAGACTGTGGAACGAACTCAACCATAGGCGTGCGGGCAAAGATGCCTATATCTCTTTAGGAAGGGCGCGTGAGCGCCGCGGGAACCTCGAGCAAGGTTTCGCTGCGGTCGCGCCGCAGGGCCCAGGGGATGCCCGATTCTAGACAAGCATCCCATTGGCCGGAGTGGGCTGCGCCGCCCTAGAAAACCATCTCTGCGCAGCGGCGTGGCCACCCAAGTTTCGGCCACACCTGCCAGAAAAGTATGACGGTACGACAAACCCGTCGGAATTCCTGCAGATTTATGTCACCGCCATTATGGCAGCAGGTGGAGGCACCGCCGTAATGGCAACTTACTTCCATGTATCCTTGTCTGGGCCAGCCCAGACTTGGCTCATGAACCAAGCCCCAGGGTCCATATGCTCCTGGAAAGAGCTCTGCGCACGGTTCGTGGTGAACTTTGTCAGCGCTTACCAGCAGCATGGTGTGGAGGCACACCTCCATGCAGTGAGGCAGGAACCCGGGGAGACTCTTCGGGCATTCATTTCCCGCTTCACCAAGGTACGTGGGACAATCCCCCGTATCTCTGATACTTCCATCATCACTGCTTTCTGCCAGGGGGTACGTGATGAAAAGATGTTGGGAATGTTGGCCACACATGATGTGGACAACGTCACCACGCTCTTCGCTCTGGCTGACAAATGTGCTAGAGCCGCCGAGGGTCGTGCTTGGCACTCGGCGCCACAGGCTGGGGTTACCCAGATGGGCGTCCCGGATGCCGTCACCCAGGGCGACGGTAAAAAGAAAAAAGAGAAACAAGAACCGCGACACAAGAAGCCGCAACTTGCTGCTCCAGTTGCCGCTGCCGCGGCCGGGGGCCAAGGTGAGCGCAACAAGCGCCCACGGCCCCAGGGAAGCAGCAGTGGCACATGCCTAGTGCACCCCAACAGCCGCCACAGTGCCGCCGACTGCCGTGAGATTATCAAACTCGCGAGGCGTCTCAGCGAGCGGCGTGAGCAGTCCTCCAAGGATGTCTCGCCACCTCGCCGCCGGCCTGGCAAGAAGGGGCCCGACGAAGAAGCTGCGACTGTGGAGGGACGAAACCTCGACTACCAATCGCCCGAGGGGGACCTTAAGGATGTCTTCACCGGAGACTCTGACTCCAGCGACAACAATGACCGCCGCAAGAAGCTGTATGTAATGTACGGTGGAAGCTGGGAGCTCATCTCCCGCAGAAGTGTCAAGTCCCTGCGGTGGGAGGTTCTTTCGGCGGTCCCAGGGGTCCCCAAAGCTGCTCCACACCAACGGTGGAGGGGCACCACCATCTCCTTCGGGGCATCCGACTGCCCCGACAACATGGCGGGGGCCGGCGTACTGCCGCTCATCATCGCCCCTGTTGTCACCAACATGAGGCTACACCACGTGTTGATCGATGGAGGGGCCGGCCTCAATGTCATCAGCCAAGCAGCATTCAGGCAGCTGTAGATCCCAGGGTCCCGGCTGGGGCCCTCTCGCCCATTCTCAGGAGTGGGCCCGCAGCCCGTGTATCCCCTCGGGAGCATAACGCTCCCGGTTACATTTGGGACGGAGGAAAACTTCCGCACGGAAAACGTCAAGTTCGACGTCGTGGAGGTCAACCTCCCCTTTAACGCCATTATTGGGAGGCCGGCCCTGTATCGGTTCATGGTTGTTGCCCATTACGGGTATTTGGTCCTCAAGATGTCGTCCCCCGCTGGGATCCTCACCATGCGGGGCGATCGCACCACCACGCCGGCAGCCGTCGAGAAGCTACACACTTTGGCAGCCGAGATCGCTCGGCCGGACGATGAAGGGAGAGGCCCCTCGGCCTCCAGTGCCAGAGCACCCTCCAAGGCGCCGAAGGTACAACCATCCAGAGCAGACGGCGGGCCCGTGAAGACCATCCAGGTCGGCGTGGACCCCTCCCAGACACCCGCATCGCGGGGAATCTGGGAGAAAAATAGGAACTCATGCTCGTCACCTTCCTCCAAGCAAATGCCGACGTGTTCGCTTGGGAGCCGTCGCAGATGCCTGGGATCCCCAGGGAGGTGATTGAGCACCATCTAAAGATCTACCCGGACGCCAAGCCAGTGAGCCAGAAGCCACGGAGACAGTCCGTGGAGCGGCAGGACTTCATCCATGAGGAGGTCCGAAAGCTGTTGCACGCCGGCTTCATCGAAGAGGTTCATCACCCAGTGTGGCTGGCCAACCCAGTCATCGTGCCAAAGGCAAACGGGAAGCTTCAGATGTGCATCGACTACACCAGCCTGAATAAGGCATGCCCCAAGGACCCGTATCCACTGCCACGTATAGATCAGATCGTGGACTCTACCTCGGGGTGCGACCTTTTGTCCTTCTTGGACGCCTACTCCGGTTTCCATCAAATCTGGATGTCTAGGGAGGATAGGAAGCATATCGCTTTTGTGACGGTGGATGGGTTGTACTATTATGTTGTAATGCCCTACGGTCTGAAAAACGCCTTGCCAACATTTGTTCGAGCGATGAGTAAGACCTTCAGGGACCTGATTCGGGACAAGGTGGAGATCTACGTCGATGACATCGTGGTCAAGACTAGAGAGGGGTCGACTATAGTGGAAGACCTGACCCTGGTTTTCGGCAAGTTGTGGGCAACCCACACCAAGCTAAACCCGGAGAAATGCATCTTCGGTGTCTCCGCAGGAAAGTTGCTGGGGTTCTTGGTTTCATACTGGGGCATTGAAGCTAACCCGAAGAAAATCAAGGCTATTGAGGTAATGAGACCTCCCGCCCATATTAAGGACGTCCAGAAGCTTGCGGGATCACTAGCTGCCCTTAGCCGCTTCATTTCGAGGTTGGCTGAGAGGGCACTGCCCTTCTTGAAGCTCCTGCGGAAATCCGGCCCATTTGCCTGGACCGAAGAGGCGGAACAAGCCTTCCAAGAGCTGAAGCAGCACCTAGCTTCTCTGTCGATCCTGTTTGCTCCGGAGCCGGGGGAACCGTTGTACCTATACATTGCGGCGGCTGCAGAAGTGATAAGCATGGTGTTAGTCGCTGAAAGGGCGACACAACAAGGACAGAGACCCGAAAACTTAGGGCCAGCTACAGAGGCCCGGACTGTCCAGAAGTCAGTCTATTACATCAGCGAAGTCCTCCATGAAGCAAAGACCAGGTACCTCGAGACGCACAAGCTCCTCTATGCTGTGTTGGTTGCATCTAGGAAGTTGCGTCACTATTTCCAGGCACACAGAGTTGTGGTGGTGACCTCCTTTTCGCTAAGGGCCATCCTCCACAACCCGAACGCCACTAGCAACATCGCCAAGTGGGCAGCAGAGCTCGCTGAGTTCCAGCTAGACTTCCAGCCCCGCCACGCCATCAAAAGTCAGGTCCTGGCCAACTTCATCGTGGAGTGGACCCCACCCCCGTGCGCGCCTGGGGGCCCGGACCCCGTTCCGGGCCCCACACCTGTGAAACGCAGGGGTCCGGTCTTCACCGAGCCCCACTGGACACTCTTCTTTGACGGATCCGCCCGCCAACAGAGTGCTGGCGCGGGAGTGGTCCTCGTTGGCCCAGACGGAGACCAGCTGAAGTATGTGGTGCGTCTTGAGTTTAAGGCCACCAACAACATGGCGGAGTATGAGGCGCTGATCTTCGGCTTATCTGTAGCCCTATCCCAGGGGGTCCGTCAGCTCCTCGTGAAGGGGGACTCTCAGCTAATCGTCAAGCAAGTCCACGGGGAATGTAGCTGCAATGAACCCAGACTCGCGGCTTACCTCCTCCATGTAAAGAAGCTGGAGAAGGACTTCACGGCCCTAGAACTACAACATGTTCCCTGGGCCAACAACTCAGCGGCAGATGACCTCTCCTAGAGGGCATCAACTCGAGCACCCGTGCCCGAGGGTGTCTTCGAAAGACGGCTGCTGAGACCCGCCGCCCAGCCTGCCGAACTGGACGAAGGGGGCGAGACTGGCACCTCGAAGCCGGCGGTCCCGGTGGCGTCCCAGAACCCACCAAAGGCTGTGTGTGCTCTGGGAGACTCCACTGACCCCTTAGTGCCACAACCGACAACTCAGAGCAATCCCTATGCATGGATCTCTGAGATCCGGGATTACCTGAAGGAAAATATCCTTCCTGAAGACCATGTTTCTGCCGAGCGCATAGTGCGGTTGGCTAAACGACACACGATGGTAGAAGGGGATCTCTATCACCGTGGCGCAAATGGCATTCTCATGCGGTGGATCACCCAGGAAGAGGGGCGTGAGTTACTCACAGAGATCCATGGAGGGGAGTGCAGAACTCATTCTTCATCCCGCACATTGGTCGATAAGGCCTTCCGGCATGGCTTTTACTGGCCAACCACCCTCCAGGATGCGGCCGAGCTAGTAAAGTCCTGCGAAGCGTGCCAGTACCACGCAAAGCAGATACACACACCGGCTCAGGATCTGCAAATGATTCCGCCCTCCTGGCCATTCGCCGTATGGGGGGTGGATATCCTGGGACCATTTCCTAGGGCAGTCGGCGGGTACCGGTACCTTTTTTGTCGCCATTGACAAATTCACCAAGTGGCCGGAAGCCACCCCTGTGGTCAACATCACCCAGAGCGCTACTGTCGCCTTACTCAAGTCGATCGTCTGTAGATTTGGGGTCCCAAGTCGTATCATTACAGAAAACGGGACCTAGTTTACAAGTCGGATCTTTCAGGAGTACTGCGAAGGCATCGACACCCAGCTCTGCTTTGCATCTGTGGCCCACCCTAGGAGCAACGGACAGGTGGAGAGAGCAAACGCAGAGATTCTCAGGGGACTCAAGACGCGTACCTATGACTGCTTGAAGAAGCATGGCGCAAATTGGGTCAGTGAGCTGCCCTCCGTGCTATGGGGGAACTGGACCACGCCCAGCCGAGCTACTAGGGAGACCCCATTCTTCCTGGTCTACGGGGCCGAAGCCTGCCTTCCCCCAGAAATCATTATGGGCTCCCCACGAGTCCAGTCGTTTGATGAGTCCGCGCAGGAACGGCTACGACACGAGGATGTGGACTTCATCGACGAGCACAGGTGGCGAGCAGCAATCCAAAATGCACGATACAACTAGGCGCTCAGGCGCTACCACCAACGATTTGTGCATAGTAGGAAGCTTGAAGTCGGGGACCTGGTCTTAAGGCGAGTACTGAACCGAGAAGGGCTCCATAAGCTCTCTCCCAGCTAGGAAGGACCCTTCAAGGTAACGGAAATATGCCGCCCCGGGTGCGTCCGCCTCGCCACAGCTAACTGAGTACCTCTTCCCAATCCCTGGAATATAGAGCATCTCCGTAAGTTTTTCCCATAAAAACAGAGTTGGGGTTCGGTTTTCTTCCTTGTAGCTAGGAAGCGCATATATATGCACCAACCCGGCGAGGTCCACCCTCAGTAAACCCGGTCTGTTGGCCTACACTCGTGTATATCCGGTTTTAAGGAAGAGGTTCGACCCGCAGATTTGTTTTTCTGTTGGTTTTATTCTCGAGTTTACAGCCATTATTATTATCTTAACCACCCATGCAGTCTCACTCCCTGGCTGGTATAGCAACATCCAAATTTGAGTAGCCAGGCACGACAATTAGACATTGGGGTGGTTTGGGGCCGTGAAATCGCTTAGTATGGTCAAGTACCGTATGCCTACATGCCCCACCACTCTGCAGCCGGTCCTGTTGCGTGAATCAAATGATAAGAAATACCAGCTAGCGGACCCTATGGGTGCGCTACTAAAAATTCCTAGCCAAGACTGTGTGCAGGTCGGGTCCCAGTTGAGATTACCCCTTGGGGGCCATGTCACCAGTTCCTTCCTAAGAATCCTGGCATCCAGCCTCGACACGTCGAGGCCATATCCCAGGGGGGGCAAGTACCAGGGAAGAAGTTGGTAACAACACACACAACAAAGAAAAAGCAGCGTGCAGGTAAGTTGTAATATCACCTGATAAGTAGTGCTTAAAGAGTATCTTACAAAATCAAAATATATTACAACCCGCTCCCCAGCGGAACCCTCGTTTTCTCCACGCAGGCCTAGCTACTCATCATCAGTGGGATCCCGCTAGAAGCGCCCGGCCACCACGTCCACAACATCCTGTACACCCTCCCGAACGGCGTCTTCAGTATCGGCCACCAGACCTGCGATCACTGGCCCCAAGGAGACAGCCGGGTCGTGGCTCCGAAAACATGTCAAGACATACTTTATTGCCGATCGATAGAGTCTGCTGCCCTTGGCCTCCAGGCGAGCGCCAAGAATCTGATCCAGACGTCGGAGGCGGTCAGCAGCGGAATCCAGTACTGAGAGCGCGTCGGAGATGGACACCGGCCGCACCAACGCCAGGATGGGACTCACCCCCAACGGCACCAGTGTCGTACTTGCCTCGCCGGCCTAGGTGGCGATGCGTTGGGCCTCGGCACGTTGCTCAGCCCGGAGGTCGTCGAGTGTCTTCCTCATCACCTCCACCGCCTGGGGGCCTGGGGCCGTCTGCGTCGCCTGAGCAGCCTGCGGACCTGCTCCTCCAGTGCCCGCTGCACCCGGGGGGAACCCCTTTTTCAAGGAAGGGTTCCCCTTGCACCCTAGAAAAATCCGCCTGACGCACACCTAGCGCCCGAACAACTCAGTCGCTGACATGGGGGGCCGGGCCCATAAGTCATGTAGCTGGGACGCCGCCGCGTGAGCACCAAAACCGTCGTGCACGCTCCCACGCCGCCTCGGGACCACCACGGGAGGATATTTTTAACATAGGCGATGCCAACAGGGCGCCCCACGCACGCGGGGCACGGCAAAACCACCATGCGTGGGGGCCACGCACCAGTAAGCCGAAAAGATGGGCGCAACGGTTGGTATGACCAATGGCAGATTGACTGCATGTGCACGCTGGGTTAATGCGGCGCACGCTAAGGAGATGCCCCGGTCACCGGCCATGTTGTGCTTACACAAGATACAGGTTTTGGCCCCACCTGAAGGCTCGCACCCTCCCCTGAGGTGGGCCCGGGGGCCACTGTCGGTACCCTAAAACAGGGGTACCCCTTGCCACAATATGAAGGCATTACACCGGCTGAGAGGTCTCTAGTTACGCGACGACTAGTTCGCAGCCGTGCCACATCGACCGCCCTGGGGTCGCCTCATGGCCAGGGAAAGGGACGTGCTCCAGGATACACGCGGTGGGTCTGAACCTACTGCAAGGAAAGCGCCGGACCCCAGTACGTGGCGAACGGACCTCCGAGATAGGTCCCGGACCCTTTTGAGTGGGGCCCGGACTACTCACCACCGGATCCCAGGATTCTGGGGCAAAGACTACCTGGACCCTACTCAGGATAGGGTCCGGGGGTGACGTGTGTCTAGACCCAGCTTGGTGCGAACCTGTCCACACAATGTAGCCAGGCGAAGATCTGGTGCAGCCAAGCGGCCTACTGTGCATGACGTAAGCTTGCGGGATGGGCCTGACATAAGACCACTGGGCCATGCTGCCCTTGCATTTATTATGGACGGGACGCGCCGCCTGACTACCCCGCTGACAGGCGATGTGCCCCTTCGGCATTTAATGCGCCATGTCCACTCAGCTGGCAGGCGGCGCCCAATCCATCTTGCAGGCGGCGTGTCCGACTATTCCCGTTGGCCAACAGTACGCCTGTGCCATGGCATGCGCCACATCCATCATGACTCGCGCGTTACCGAGGACGCTGCAGCAAGATATCAATACTATACATGCTACGGATATTATGGCGCACGGAGATCACACGGGCATGGCGAGCAGCAGTTCCATCCTTCCATTTGTCCCTGGGTACATACCCCCTTGAACTATAAAAGGGGAGGGAAGCTCAATCTTTAGGCTTAGACCCAAGTGATCCAAGACAACTCAAGCTCTCAAGCAATACAACACACAGTGGAGTGGGGTATTACGCTCCGACGGCCCGAACCACTCTAAACTCTTGTGTGTTCTTGTGTTCTTCTCATTGTGTCCAACAAACAAGCAAAATGCTTAGGCCCCTCCTCATCTTAGGAATTAGGGCGGGTGTGAAAGGGAAATGTTCCCTTGGGCCATTTCTAAATATTTTGGTGATTTAGTGTCCAACACAAGTGCTTAAGTGATAAACTATGTCAAAGGGTGGATAAGGTGCAAATCAATACAAAGGTATGATTCTAGACTTAGTACATTGGTTTTTGTGTACTAACATGCTTGTCTAAGTGTTAGAATCAGAGAAAATGCAATTGAAAAAGAGTGGCTCGAAGCAGCCAAGAGACTGCTCAGTCTGGGTGCACCGGACAATGTCCAGTGCGCCAGGCTGGCTCTGGCGAACTGGCTGCTCTCGGGACTTCGACGGCGGCGTACGGCTATAATTCACTGGACTGTCCGGTGGTGCACCGGACTGTCCGGTGAGCCAACAGTCAGCCGGGCCAAATGGTCGGCCGAAGAATCTGCACACGACGCGTGGCAAGTGCCAACGGTCGGATGGGGCACCGGACTGTCCGGTGTGCACCGGACAGTGTCCGATGCGCCAACGGCTCCAAGACTGCAACAGTCGGCTTCGCCAAATAAGGAAAGAGATCCGCACCGGACAGTGTCCGGTGGTGCACCGGACTGTCCGGTGCACCAGGCGACAGAAGGCAAGAATTGCCTTCCTGGAATGCACTCAACGGCTCCTAGCTGCCTTGGGGCTATAAAAGGGACCCCTAGGCGCATGGAGGAGAAAACCAAGCATTCTCTAAGCATTCCTAAGCACCAAGACTTCGATTCCGCGCATTTGATTCTTTGTGATAGCAACTAGAGCTTCATTTGAGTTGTGAACTCGCCGGGTTGTGTTGTGAGCTCTTGTTGTGACTTGTGTGCGTGTTGGTACTCTGATTTCGTGTCTTGTGTGTGTTGCTCATCCCTCCCTTACTCTGTGCTTCTTTGTGAACATCAAAGTGTGAGGGCGAGAGGCTCCAAGTTGTGGAGATTCCTTGCAAACGGGTTATAGTAAAGCAAAGCAAAACACCATGGTATTCAAGTGGGTCTTTGGACCACTTGAGAGGGGTTGATTGCAACCCTCGTCTGTTGGGACGCCACAACGTGGAATAGGCAAGTGTTGAACTTGGCCGAACCACGCGATAAACCACTGTCTATCTGTGATTGATCTTCTTGTGGTTATCGTGTCTTGCAAAGACTCTTCTCTAGCCACTTGGCATTCCTGTGCTAACTTCTAATAAAGTTTTGTGGCATTAACTTTCAAGTTTTACAGGATCACCTATTCACCCCCCCCCTCTAGGTGCTCTCAATTGGTATCAGAGCCGTTCTCTTCAAGAAAGGGACTAACCGCCCGAAGAGATGGATCCTAGGGGTAAGGGGATTGTGATCAATGATAAGGAGAAGGAGTCCTTCGTCAACAAGCCTAAAGATGACAAGCCTACCGACTCGGGCTCGGGCAACAAACGAAAAGATGGGAAGAAGAAGAAGACAAGGCGCATCAAGGAGATCGTCTACTACGACGACAGCGACGAGTCCTCTTCTTCCCAAAAGGATGACGACAACAACTACGAGAAAAAGAAGACGGTTAACTCAAACTTCTCTTTTGATTATTCTCGTATTCCGCATAGCTCAAATGCACATTTGCTTTCCATTCCTCTTGGCAAACCTCCTCATTTTGATGGAGAGGACTACGGATTTTGGAGTCACAAAATGCGTAGTCACTTGTTCTCTCTCCATCCTAGTATATGGGAGATAGTAGAGAGTGGAATGAAATTTGATAGCTCGGATAGTCCTTTATTTATAAATGAACAGATTCATAAAAATGCACAAGCTACTACTGTGTTGTTAGCCTCATTGTGCAGGGACGAGTACCATAATGTGAGTGGCTTGGACAATGCCAAGCAGATCTGGGACACCCTCAAGATCTCACATGAGGGGAACGATGTCACCATGCTCACCAAAATGGAGTTGGTGGAAGGCGAACTCGGGAGATTCGTGATGATTAGAGGGGAGGAGCCAACAAAGACGTACAACAGGCTCAAGACCCTCGTCAACAAGATAAGGAGCTATGGAAGCACGAGATGGACGGACCACGATGTTGTCCGCCTAATGCTAAGGTCCTTTACCGTCCTTGATCCACATCTTGTGAACAATATTCGTGAGAATCCTAGGTACACGAAGATGACGCCCGAGGAGATCCTTGGAAAGTTTGTAAGCAAGCGGATGATGATCAAGGAGGCTAGATACGTCGACGATGCATTAAATGGTCCAATCCAAGAGCCTCAAACTATTGCTCTCAAGGCAACAAGGAGCAAGGAGGCGCTACCTAGCAAGGTAGCGCAAGTTGAGGCGGCCGGGCTTAATGATGAAGAAATGGCCCTCATCATCAAGCAGTTCAAGACGGCGCTAAAGGGTCGCAAGGAGCACCCCAACAAGAACAAGACGAAGGGGAAGCGCTCCTGCTTCAAATGTGGTAAGATTGGTCATTTTATCGCTAATTGTCCCGATAATGATAGTGACCAGGAAAAGAAGAGTGGAAAGTGGGAAAAGAAGAAGAAATACAAGAAGGCGAAGGGCGAGGCACATCTTGGAAAGGAGTGGGATTCGGATTGCTCCTCGTCCGACTCCGACAACGAAGGACTCGCCGCCACCGCCTTCAACAAGTCATCCCTCTTCCCCAACGAGCATCACACTTGCCTCATGGCAAGGGAAAAGAAAGTAAGCACTTGTAATACTAGTACTTATGCTTCTTCAAGTGAGGATGAGTCTAGTGATGATGATGAAATAGATTATTCATGTTTATTCAAGGGCCTAGATAGAACCAAGGTTGATAAAATTAATGAATTAATTGATGCCTTGAATGATAAGAATAGGTTATTAGAAAAGCAAGAGGATCTTTTGTATGAAGAGCATGATAAGTTTGTTAGTGCACAAAATTCTCTTGCTCTAGAAGTTAAAAGAAGAGAAATGCTTTCTTGTGAACTATCTACTTGTCATAAAACCATTTCTACTTTAAAAGGTGTTAATGATGATTTAAATGCTAAACTAGAAGTAGCAAATAAATCTAACTCTTGTGTAGAACATGTTATGATTTGCAATAGGTGTAAAGATTTTAATGTTGATGCTTGTAGTGAACACCTAACTTGCATTTCTAAATTAAATGATGAAGTGGCTAGTCTTAATGCCCAACTTAAGACTAGCAAGAGTGAATTTGACAAGTTAAAATTTGCAAGGGATGCCTACACGATTGGTAGATACCCCTCAATTAAGGATGGTCTTGGCTTCAAGAGGGAGGTCAAGAACTTAACAAGCCATAAGGCTTCCATCTCCGCCAAGGAGAAGGGGAAGGCCCCTATGGCTAGTAGTGCTCAAAAGAACCATGCCTTCATGTATCATGATAGGAGACATTCTAGGAATGGTTATAGAAGTTATGATGCTTTTGATTCTCATGTCATGGTTGCTTCTAGTTCTTCTATTATGAATGATAGAAATTTAGCTAGGAGAAATGTTATTAATCACATGCCTAGAAGAAATGTTGTTCATGTTTCTAGGAAAATAGTAAATGAACCTTCTACAATTTATCATGCTTGCAATGCTTCATTTGCAATTTGTAGAAAGGATAGGAAAGTGATTGCTAGGAAACTAGGGGCAAAATGCAACGGTGATAAGACTTGCATTTGGGTCCCTAAGACTATTGTGACTAACCTTGTAGGACCCAACATGAGTTGGGTACCTAAGACCCAAGCCTAAATTTGCCTTGCAGGTTTATGCATCCGGGGGATCAAGCTGGATTATCGACAGCGGATGCACAAACCACATGACGGGGGAGAAGAAGATGTTTACCTCCTACGTCAAGAACAAGGATTCCCAAGATTCAATAATATTCGGTGATGGGAATCAAGGCAAGGTGAAAGGGTTAGGGAAAATTGCTATTTCATCCGAGCATTCTATTTCTAATGTGTTTTTAGTTGAGTCGCTTGGATATAATTTGCTATCTGTTAATCAATTATGTAATATGGGATATAATTGTTTACTCACAAACATAGATGTGTCTGTCTTTAGAAGAAGTGATGGTTCATTAGCTTTTAAGGGTGTACTAGACGGCAAACTTTATTTAGTTGATTTTGCAAAAGAGGAGGCCGGTTTATATGCATGCTTAATTGCTAAGACTAGCATGGGCTGGCTGTGGCATCGCCGCTTAGCACATGTGAGGATGAAGAACCTTCACAAGCTTCTAAAGGGAGAACACGTGATAGGTCTAACTAATGTTACCTTCGAAAAGGATAGACCTTGTGCAGCTTGTCAAGTAGGGAAACAGGTGGGAAGCTCTCATCATACCAAAAATGTGATGACAACATCAAGACCCCTGGAGTTACTTCATATGGACCTCTTCGGACCCGTCGCCTATCTAAGCATAGGAGGAAGTAAGTATGGTCTTGTTATAGTTGATGATTTTTCCCGCTTCACTTGGGTATTCTTTTTGCAGGATAAATCTGAAACCCAAGGGACCCTCAAGCGCTTCCTAAGGAGAGCTCAAAACGAGTTTGAGCTCAAGGTGAAGAAGATAAGGAGCGACAATGGGTCCGAGTTCAAGAACCTTCAAGTGGAGGAGTATCTTGAGGAGGAAGGAATCAAGCACGAGTTCTCCGCTCCCTACACACCACAGCAAAATGGTGTGGTAGAGAGGAAGAACAGGACGCTTATAGACATGGCAAGGATGATGCTTGGAGACTTCAAGACCCCCGAGCGCTTTTGGTCGGAAGCCATAAACATGGCTTGCCACGCCATCAACCGGGTCTACCTTCATCGCCTCCTCAAGAAGACTTCGTATGAGCTACTAACCGGTAACAAACCCAATGTTTCGTATTTTCGAGTTTTTGGAAGTAAATGCTATATTCTAGTTAAGAAGGGTAGGAATTCCAAATTTGCTCCCAAAGCGGTAGAAGGGTTTTTGTTAGGTTATGACTCAAATACAAAGGCGTATAGGGTCTTCAACAAATCATCGGGTTTGGTTGAAGTCTCTAGTGACGTTGTATTTGATGAGACTAATGGCTCTCCAAGAGAGCAAGTTGTTGATCTTGATGATGTAGATGAAGAAGACGTTCCAACGGCCGAAATGCGCACCATGGCGATTGGAGATGTGAGGCCACTGGAACAAAAGGAGCAAGATCAACCTTCTTCCTCAACAATGGTGCATCCCCCAACTCAAGAAGATGAACAGGTTCATCAAGAGGAGGTGTGTGATCAAGGGGGAGCACAAGATGATCATTTATTGGAGGAAGAAGCACAACCGGCACCTCCAACCCAAGTCCGAGCAATGATTCAAAGGGATCATCCCGTCGACCAGATTTTGGGTAACATTAGCAAGGGAGTAACTACTCGGTCTCGATTAGTTAATTTTTGTGAGCATTACTCCTTTGTCTCTTATATTGAGCCTTTCAGGGTAGAAGAGGCCTTGCTAGATCCGGACTGGGTGTTGGCCATGCAAGAGGAGCTCAACAACTTCAAGCGTGACGAAGTTTGGACACTGGTGCCGCGTCCCAAGCAAAACGTTGTGGGAACCAAGTGGGTGTTCCGCAACAAACAGGACGAGCACGGGGTGGTGACGAGGAACAAGGCTCGACTTGTGGAAAAAGGTTATGCCCAAGTCGCAGGTTTGGACTTTGAGGAGACCTTTGCTCCTGTGGCTAGGCTAGAGTCTATTCGTATATTACTAGCATATGCCGCTCACCATTCTTTTAGGTTGTTCCAAATGGATGTGAAGAGCGCTTTCCTCAACGGGCCAATCAAGGAGGAGGTATACGTGGAGCAACCCCCCGGCTTTGAGGATGAACGGTACCCCGACCACGTGTGTAAGCTCTCTAAGGCGCTCTATGGACTTAAGCAAGCCCCAAGAGCATGGTATGAATGCCTTAGAGACTTTTTAATTGCTAATGCTTTCAAGATTGGGAAAGCCAATCCAACTCTTTTTACTAAGACTTGTGATGGCGATCTGTTTGTGTGCCAAATTTATGTCGATGACATAATATTTGGTTCTACTAACCAAAAGTCTTGTGAAGAGTTTAGCAGGGTGATGACTCAAAAGTTTGAGATGTCGATGATGGGCGAGCTAAGCTACTTCCTTGGGTTCCAAGTGAAACAACTCAAGGATGGGACCTTCATTTCCCAAACGAAGTACACGCAAGACTTGATCAAGCGGTTTGGGATGAAGGACGCCAAGCCCGCAAAGACTCCAATGGGAACCGACGGACACACCAACCTCAACAAAGGAGGTAAGTCCGTTGATCAAAAGGCATACCGGTCTATGATAGGGTCTTTACTTTATTTATGTGCTAGTAGACCGGATATTATGCTTAGTGTATGCATGTGTGCTAGATTTCAATCCGATCTAAGGGAATGTCACTTAGCGGCGGTGAAGCAAATTCTTAGATATTTAGTTGCTACGCCTTGCTTCGGGATCTGGTATCCAAAGGGGTCTACCTTTGACTTAATTGGATATTCAGACTCCGATTATGCTGGATGTAAGGTCAATAGGAAGAGTACATCGGGGACGTGCCAATTCTTAGGAAGGTCCCTTGTGTCATGGAGTTCTAAGAAACAAACCTCCGTTGCCCTATCCATCGCTGAGGCCGAGTATGTTGCCGCAGGACAGTGTTGCGCGCAACTACTTTGGATGAGGCAAACCCTCAGGGACTTCGGCTACAATCTGAGCAAAGTCCCACTCCTATGTGATAATGAGAGTGCTATCCGCATGGCGGATAATCCTGTTGAACACAGCCGCACAAAGCACATAGACATCCAGCATCACTTTTTGAGAGACCATCAGCAAAAGGGAGATATCGAAGTGTTTCATGTTAGCACCGAGAACCAGCTAGCCGATATCTTTACCAAGCCTCTAGATGAGAAGACCTTTTGCAGGCTGCGTAGTGAGCTAAATGTCTTAGATTCGCGGAACCTGGATTGAATTATAGCATACATGTGTTTTATGCCCTGATCATGTTCCTTAAGCATTTTGTTGTTTATTTATGGTGCTCAAGTTGTACAAGCACTCCCCGGACCTCACAAGTCCATTTGCAAGTGATGCACATATTTAGGGGGAGATGTGCTACAACTTGACCCTTTGAGACTAACTGTGTACTTGAGTTTGCTTACTTTAGTCTCAAAGGAGGTTTGAAAGGGAAAGGTGGACTTGGACCATGAAAGACTTCCACTGCACTCTGATGAAAGAGTAACTAATTCCAAGTTCATCTTTGCACTCTTATTGCCTTTTTACTCTTAGCTGAAGATTTTGGTGAGGCAATGGGGTTAAAGGGCCAAGATTGATCCCGTTTTGGTGCTTGATGCCAAAGGGGGAGAAAATAAGGCCAAAGCAAGAAATGGATCAGCTACCACTTGAGAATTTTGAAAATAGTAGAATAGAGCTTTTGATCTGTCAAAAATCTCTTATTGTCTCTTTTGTCAAAAGTTGGCCACTTGTGGGGAGAATGGTTGATTATGGGAAAAGGGGGAGTTTTTGAAATCTTTGATCAATTTCTATTGGAACAACTCTCTTTATGTCTCAACAAGTGTGTTTGACTTAGAGATAGGAAATTGAGTTTGATTTGCAAAAACAAACCAAGTGGTGGCAAAGAATGATCCATATATGCCAAATTTGATTCAAAACAAATTTGTGTTCTCATTTGAATTGATGTTGCACTTCTTTTAGTTGCTTTATGTTGTGTTGGCATAAATCACCAAAAAGGGGGAGATTGAAAGGGAAATGTGCCCTTGGGCCATTTCTAAGTATTTTGGTGATTTAGTGTCCAACACAAGTGCTTAAGTGATAAACTATGTCAAAGGGTGGATAAGGTGCAAATCAATACAAAGGTATGATTCTAGACTTAGTACATTGGTTTTTGTGTACTAACATGCTTGTCTAAGTGTTAGAATCAGAGAAAATGCAATTGAAAAAGAGTGGCTCGAAGCAGCCAAGAGACTGCTCAGTCTGGGTGCACCGGACTGTCCGGTGGTGCACCGGACAGTGTCCGGTGCGCCAGGCTGGTTCTGGCGAACTGGCTGCTCTCGGGACTTCGACGGCGGCGTACGGCTATAATTCACCGGACTGTCCGGTGGTGCACCGGACTGTCCGGTGAGCCAACAGTCAGCCGGGCCAAACGGTCGGCCGAAGAATCCGCGCACGACGCGTGGCAAGTGCCAACGGTCGTAAGGGGCACCGGACTGTCCGGTGTGCACCGGACAGTGTCCGGTGCGCCAACGGCTCCAAGACTGCAACAGTCGGCTTCGCCAAATAAGGAAAGAGATCCGCATCGCACAGTGTCCGGTGGTGCACCGGACTGTCCGGTGCGCTAGGCGACAGAAGGCAAGAATTGCCTTCCTGGAATGCACTCAACGGCTCCTAGCTGCCTTGGGGCTATAAAAGGGACCCCTAGGCGCATGGAGGAGAAAACCAAGCATTCTCTAAGCATTCCTAAGCACCAAGACTTCGATTCCGCGCATTTGATTCTTTGTGATAGCAACTAGAGCTTCATTTGAGTTGTGAACTCGCCGGGTTGTGTTGTGAGCTCTTGTTGTGACTTGTGTGCGTGTTGGTACTCTGATTTCGTGTCTTGTGTGCGTTGCTCATCCCTCCCTTACTCCGTGCTTCTTTGTGAACATCAAAGTGTGAGGGCGAGAGGCTCCAAGTTGTGGAGATTCCTCGCAAACGGGTTATAGTAAAGCAAAGCAAAACACCATGGTATTCAAGTGGGTCTTTGGACCGCTTGGGAGGGGTTGATTGCAACCCTCGTCCGTTGGGACGCCACAACGTGGAATAGGCAAGTGTTGAACTTGGCCGAACCACGGGATAAACCACTGTGTCTATCTGTGATTGATCTTCTTGTGGTTATCGTGTCTTGCAAAGACTCTTCTCTAGCCACTTGGCATTCCTGTGCTAACTTCTAATCAAGTTTTGTGGCATTGAGTTTCAAGTTTTACAGGATCACCTATTCACCCCCCCCCTCTAGGTGCTCTCAGGGTGCACTCCGCCACCCGGCCGGAGATTTTCTCTCTGACAAGCCCTATATTTTAATTTGAGTCACTAATTTGAGGCATTGTTAGAGATGCTCTTAGCTAGCTAATTCCACTACTAACTTTTAGCAAACTAACTATTAGTTCTAGTACATTCAAACACCTTCTAAATATAGTAGAGATCAGTGTAACTAGGTATGTGCCCGTGTGTTGCCATGGGAGTAAAAAAATAATATGAAACATAGATACAAAACGTCAAATATTACTATGATGCAAAATCCGTGTGACAAAACATCAATGTAACACTAATATTATATTGACGATATAAATATGTAATATTACTATAAATACGTTGACCCAAATAGATTGAGTTGATGTCGAAGAACATTATCAATATCGCACAAATTATTTCTAAAGCGTCAATATAATTTTTTTAATAATAAGTAAATATGTCGACAACCGTACACTTACCTAATTTATCTGATTTCGATGGGAATGAGTTGTGCTCCTGTTCCTCAATCATTGAGGAGTGACAAGTCTTCAGCACCAGACGGATGGACGGTGTTGCCTATGGGCTCATCTCGCACTAAAAAATAAGCAATGTTGTCTGCACCAACACCAAAAGACGAAGAGTCAGAGCAGGATCACGCCAAATACAGCTGCAATGCATACTTGGGCCAGTGGTTTGTTGGGCCAATAACCAGGTCGTGGAGGGATGAAGAGGCGTTGGAGGTGGTGGTCATTGGATTTGCAGAGGACATGGTGCTGATAGCGTGACTATATAGGTCCTATTTGGATACGCTTCTCCCCCACCATACTTAAAATCTAGGGAATGTAAAGATTCCCGCGATTTAGTTCCACGGATGAACAACGATTCTGTGAGAAACGAAAATAACTTAGATGTTTGGCGAGATTATTGTTTATATTCATTCATAAATAGATAATGAGCGTAACCAAATAGGACGTTGACTGCAGACTTTGTTCTAAATATCAGTAGTTCAGAACACAAAGGTAACATACTAAATAGCATAAGAAATGACAGATGTAGTCATTCATGGGGGAAGAAATTTGTTGACTGCCTTAATTAGGCAGAATACATCTTAAATTATGAACTCTCCCAGTGATCCTTGTGCCTAAATAACTTAAATTACAAAGATGATTGTGGAGCAGGAAGCAAGCAATTGAGGAGGCCTCGACCGCTTCGGATCCTCTTCCTGAGGCATGTGGCTGGTGTCCTCGAGCACCTCCAACCTAACATTTGCTCCAAGTTCTCTGCATTTGCATTTTACCTTATGTAATTTTTAACTGGCACACGTGAAACCATGTTGTACATGTGAGAGCGGCATGCACCGACCTCACCACTTCAAATGCCTTCTCAACAGGGAATATCTGATCATGCTCTCCCCATAACACAAGAGTTTGATGAACGATGGACAAATGTTGGGTAAAGAAATTAAGAATATCAGACAGATATGACAATATGGCATGACAATGTGTTGTTGTAGTTGTAAGTGCAATCAACCCTAATTGAGGGTTTTGATGATTAAATGACAAAACAAACAGAGATTCTAACAAGTTTGCTCCTAGCATGTACACAGTAATTCTATAGACAGGAGAAGCACAGATCTTACGAGCATAAAAATAGAAAGCACAACGGATTTAAAATTCTACATCAAATGCCGTGCTCCAAGTGCTTGGAAACAACGGCAGTGCTCATTTTATAATTCTTGAGTTATAGAAATCGTCGTGCAATTAAGAGGGATCGGCAATGGTTAAGTAAGTTATGCAATGAGCTAAGTTCAAAATCCTTTGAAATCATCTTCGAGAACATTTTTCCAGATCATGAATGCCCTTGAGAAAAACCATTTTTACTTCCCTCAAGAGTTCCACATTTGTTCTCTTCAAAATATTCAAAAGTTGTTTTTCAGCCCTAGAAACCGGTTCAACCGGGCCTGAAACCGGTTCAACCGGTTTTGGGACTGTTCCTCTGCCATCCCTGCTCTGACCTGTCTGACAGTCAGAGCTGTCAGAAAAGTCGTTGCAGATCTTTTGGGAAAATCGGTTCAACCGGAATTTTTCCCGGCTCAATCGGTTTTGGATCCGGTCGAGTCTCCGGCTGAGTAGGTTAATGTTGGGGACTTGTTCTCAAATGCTATGAATTAAGAACAAGGCAACATAAAATGTTAAATATTAAAGCCATTCGTTCTTCGAAGCATTATTTCCCCTTGGATATAATGGATTTCGGACGAAGGTTATGAAGGTCATACCTTCATAATCATAATAAAAGATAAGAAAAGATTTATGCATAAAATACGGAAAATAACATGATTACTTTGAGCATTATTATTAATTTATTTCTATTTATTTTACTTATATAAACAATAACAAATTACAAATGTACCTTCGGCTTGAAGGAAAGTAAGGATACAAACGAAATGCCAATGCCAAGTCAGCGTGAATAGTATGGGAGTACTGTTCATCTATTTATAGGCACGGGACGCAGCCCATGTAAAATTACATTAATGCCCTTTGCTTTTATCAATAACTCTATAGTAATTCTCCAAGGTCTAATTTGGCTTTTCATCTTTAAGTCGGTTCCCCTTTTCTGCTGTCATGCCGAAGCTTTTCTGCACATAGCTTCGTGATCGTTTCATCCTTCGTCACGATCGTCTTCTATTTCAGTCAAGCTTCGTCTTGACCATGCTTTTGTATATCCGCAACCTGATTCCGAAGATACCTGCTCACATACTTGGAAAACATTGTCAAATTATGTTTTTGAGGACCTTCGGAAGCCGAAGGCCCCCAATAGTAGCCCCTCGCAATATTAATTTGCTGTAATGATAAATTCGTATTGCGATATGGACGAAGGCCTTAAGTCGAAGGTCCGAAAAAACACCTTCTCTTTGCTAGAATAGCAACAGTCTTTGACAAGCGGGACCCTCCAGTTTTCAACGCACTGGGTGTATAAATAAGAGCTCATCCCGAGTTTATTTGGCATGCTCTCTTGCCAACTGCTTTTACTCACCCAACTATTAGCCTGCGCGCAACAACACTTGCTTGGCCTTTTGGATTTTTAAGCTTCGGTTTCGAGAGCACTTTCTCAATGTTTGCAAGGATGTCTGAGGATAAAAAAGTTGTTAGTGATTCGAAGCTAAGTCTTTCTGAAGAGATGCATCTGGGCTTTCTTCAATCAATGTCGAAGACTAATACAGAGAAGATTACTAAAGAAATTTTGGAGGGTTTGTCTGAAGATACTGGTGACAGTGACAGCTATGATGTAGAAAGTGGGGGCGAAGACTCCGAAGATCGACCGTGGTGACCGAGTCACACAGTCTTCGGTAAATCGAGTATTAAGCAGAGTCATCTTGATACCATGAAAGGAAGATATTTTCGAGACATGTCTATTGTGAGGGCGGATATTGGGGAGAAAACTGTGCCTACTCCCGAAGAAAATGAAGTCGTGGTATTCCGAAGCTTCTTGAAAGCTAGACTACGATTTCCCTTAAGCAGTTTTGTTGTGGAAGTACTGAAGATTTTTGAAGTCTACCTTCACCAACTCACTCCCGAATCAATCATAAGGATGGGCATCTTCGTCTGGGCCGTGAGGAGCCAAGGTTTGGAACCAAATGCTAAAAGTTTTTGCAACATACATGAGTTGTTGTACGAGACGAAACCTTGGGGCAAAGAGCAGTATCACAACAATTTTGGCTGCTACAGCTTCGGCGCCCGATCTGGGTCAAGTTGCCTCGTGCCAACCTTTCGGAAAAGATGGCCCGACAACTAGATGACAGAATGGTTTTATGTGAAAAATGATTTAAAAATCCGAGAAGATATTAAAGGTATCATTATGCGCCCTGTTTGGCAACGCTTCGGCCTTTGGAGGCCGAAGGTGGTGATGGATGAAACAGCCGAAGAATGCCAAAGAGCCTTCGGCGCAGTGTGCTCTTTTATTGGGACAAGGGATTTAATGCAAGAACATATTGCCTTCAGAGTATGGCCACTTGCAGATAACTGGGAAATGCCGGAGGAAACCGTTAAAGAACCTGACGAAGGTGGACTAGTTAGGCTAAAATACACATTCAAGTACGGAGATAAATTCGTTGAGCCAGATGATGACTGGCTAAAAAGCATTGAGACTGTAAGTGATGAACTGCTTGGGGTATACTCAAAGGCAGAAGATACTACATTATCAGCGGCCTTCGGAGGCCGAAAGAAGAAGAGGCTCAATCGAGTATTTGACGCAATTGGGTTTGTCTACCCCGACTACCATTATCCAGTGCGGGGTCAAAAAAGAAAGAATACTTCCTCTGCGAAGGAAACTACTTCAGCCGCTCCTAGTGAGCCGGCGCCGAAGAGAAAAAGGGTAAAGGTTCTCACACACCGGCCACGTTATATTGAACTGGCCACAGTGCCTGAGTTCGCCGGTGAAACCTCTTCGGCCACCGAAGCTAAAGAATCAACACTGTTGCCAGAAATCGAACAGTTGGTCGAAGTGCCAGCAACAGAAAAGATAGAAGAACCAAGGACTGAAGAAGCAAAAACATTAGAAGTTTTAAGTCCTTCAGCAAAAATTGAGACAGGAAAAAGCCAGAAGGGTCCAACAGTGACCCCGAAAAGAAAAAGGATGGTTAATGTGTTAGATGTTTTGGAGACAATTAAATCTTCAAGCATAACTCCAAAGAAAACTGTTGAAACTTCTGAAGTGTCTACTGAAGCCTTTGTTGCTGAAGCTTCGAAGCAACAATTTGAAACTGAAGCTGGGCCTTCAGAGCCCACCAAGGTAAAACCTTTGGAAACCGAAGAAACAAAAATTACAAAGGCAGATTTGGAAGCCGAAAAATAAAAATGTCAGAGCCAATTTTGGTTGAAGAAATTGACACTGCCGCCCCCGAAGCACCTTCCAAAATATGCGATTATATTGTGCGACATGCTTCGGGGAAGAAATTATCTGAAGAAGAGATTTTTGAAGCTAATCACTATGCCAGAGAACTGAAATATCCGAAGGGGGCACTAGTGTTCAATGGGACAGACGAAGATGACTTCCTATACTGCCTCCCTGACAACAAAGAATTATCTGTCTGCCGGGAGATGGCTAGAAGTATGGGGTTTCCGAAGCTTGAAGCTGGACTCTGTGCTATGACGAAGGACGATCTTGCGGACAGCCTTGCATATAATAGTCTGAAGGTGTGAGAATTGTATATTTGGAAATTTACAATTTTTGAATTATTCTTTTATTCTTATACTAATTCTTTTTTCATATAGGGTTTAATACTGAGCAACGCTTTGAGAGCGCAAAAGAATGCCGAAGACGAGAGCTATAATATTGCTTTCAACAACCTACGAGCAGAGGTTATCAAGCTGAGGAACGAAGCTTTGGAAAAAGATAAAATTCTGCTTACACTAGTGGATAAAATAAAGGAAGACGAAGCTACCTCTAAGGCTCAAGGTGAAGCCCAAAAACACGAAATTCAGGATCTTCAGAAACAACTGGCCAGAGCTAAAGAAGAACGCATACTAGAAGAAACAAAACGAGAACTTAGTGATCAATGGGCAAATCATTTGGAAATAAATGTTGAAGAGCTTCGTGCTTCCAAGAAAAGGTACTATGATAAATCCATAGAGTGTGTTAAGAAGATAAAATCCAGCTTCGCCAGCGTTGGTGCATTCTCTAGCGAAGAAAATTTCACAAGGGGGAATTCAGAAGGCCCGATTGAATGGATCAGTCACGAAGCTGAGGCCTTCGAGGAAATCTTGAATAGCCGCGGAGACATATGTGCTTTTTCAGGCGCCAGGGGGATTGCTACAGTTTTGGAAAGAAAAGGCTGTAATCATGTGAAATCTTTAGCGCAATCCGAAACCGCCTTGTCTTCCGAAGATATAAAGGACCCCTCGACCGAAGCAAGCCTGGTTGGTGGAAAATTTTTCACCGACATTTGGGACAACGGCGGCCGAGAAATGGCTCAAGAAATCATTCAAAGAAGCGAAAAAGGCATCCATGATGCTAGGAAGATAGCAGAGGCTGCTGAGAAAAGCGCAGAGCCCGAAGGGCAAATAGGTATTAACTAGTGGTTTTTATTCTGTTGTAATTTTTGATTTCAGACTTTGTTCGCGGTTTGTAATAGTAATATAGTCGTATCTTCTCCTCCCTCAGAACCTGCTGAGGCATCTCCGGGCCCCCACCCGAAGGGGGACGAAGAAATTAGAAAAATGGCCGAAGCCATCATGGACAAGGTTGTCGATCAGCTACTGAACGAAGCTGCAGAAGTAGTTCTTAAGGAAGATTAGATGCTATTGTAAAAATATTTAGAATGTAACATGTGTAATACATTGTAACTTTGAATGTAATATATAATCTATTTATAGTTCAATTCTTTATGATGCATGAAATTTTGCATACATACCGTTTTTTGAGCCTTGGGCGAAAAAACACTTTCCCTTCTTTTCATACTTCGTGAAGAAAATCTTTTATATACTACAAGAATTTCCATACTTCTCTGATGAGGAATATCCAAGCTTCGTGAAAATATTCTCCGAAGATATAAAAAAGATTTATGTTGTCTCTCTAATGAAGCTACACTTCTTCTCAATTCTTTACGATTTTCTCTTTTTCAAAACATTCTCCGAAGATCAATACTGTATCCCCTTCTTGTTCCACATGCAATATGTTGTATGATGCTTATGTTATGAAAAATGATGTGATGATGTTATGTTATGCAAAATGATATTTGTGCCGAAGATACACACATCCCTGCAATAGAGCACACAATCTTTTTATATCAGCACTGACTTTTCGTTGTAAGCCTCCCTTAGGAGCTTCTTCGCCTTTTACTTTCAGCGGAATCAGCGTTTATTTTTCGCTGTAAGCCTCCCTTAGGAGCTTCTTCGCCTTTTACGTTCAGCGGAATCAGCGTTTATTTTTCGCTGTAAGCCTCCCTTAGGAGCTTCTTCGCCTTTTACTTTCAGCGGAATCAGTGTTTATTTTTCGTTGTAAGCCTCCCTTAGGAGCTTCTTCGCCTTTTACTTTCGGTGGAATCAGCGCTTATTTTTCGCTGTAGGCTCAGAAAACTTACACTGCGCTCCCTTAGGAACGACTTTTTACTGCTTCGAATAAATTGCATTGTGTCCCTTAGAACAAATTTTTGATAATTCAAAGGTCCTTCGTGCCACCATAAATTCATATGCTTCGGCAACTCAAGCCTATGGAGAAGATATATTTTCATTATGGCAAAAGACGAAACTATTACAAGAAATTGAAAAACGATAAAAAGCACTTAGACTTCCCAGAATTGTTCCTTATTAACCAAAAAAGTAATACTGAATGTAAAAATGCGAAAAACTACTGTCGAGGTAGGATATTTGTCAGTAAATGTGCTTCGACTCTGGCACAGTGCTATTGACTGTGCGAGCTTCGGACTCCTCTCTGAAGTCCCTCTGAAGGTGAGTATGCTGACTCCCTTCTGGCTGTTGTCCTCGCTGTGTTGGTGGTGGCGGTGGAGGCTGTTGCCAAGATGCTTGGGGTTGACTTGCCGAAGCAACAGAAGCTGCAGAGTGATTGCCTACATATTCTGGAATGTAAGGCGAATGGTACGAAGCAGTGTGCATGACCTGCTTCGGCTGACTCTGTTGTGCTGCAGCTTCTGCTATCTCCTTTTGCTTCTGGATGGTGACGTGGCACATCCTGGTGGTATGGCCCTTGTCTTCACCACAGAATAGACAGTAAATTCTTCTTGGCCGATCCCCAAATCTTCCCC
Organism: Zea mays; assembly: GCF_902167145.1. Classification (NCBI taxonomy): domain Eukaryota; kingdom Viridiplantae; phylum Streptophyta; class Magnoliopsida; order Poales; family Poaceae; genus Zea; species Zea mays. Next base: position 162,782,459 of record NC_050100.1, on the reverse strand, counting down.
CGAAGCCCCTGGCGCCTCTGCCCCTTGGCGCTGGCGGCCGAACAGAGCTTTGTCGTTGCCCCGAAGCTTGCGAAGAGTATTGTGGCCTTTGCTGTTGGCTCCCTCTATCATCACTTTGAGTGGAGTTATGAATTGACCTGACGTGCCTCGGATGAAATCTTCCTCCGAAGCCCCTGGTCATTTCAGAGAACCTGAATGCCTCCTCCCTTCTTTGGCGGAAGTCATTGTCAGCTCGGATATACTCGTCCATCTTCTGGAGCAGCTTCTCCAAAGTTTGTGGTGGCTTCCTGGCAAAGTATTGCGCTGAAGGTCCCGGCCGAAGTCCCTTAATCATGGCCTCAATGACAATTTCATTGGGCACTGTTGGCGCCTGTGCCCTCAGACGCAGAAACCTTCGGACATACGCCTGGAGGTATTCTTCGTGATCCTGGGTACACTGGAATAAAGCTTGAGCAGTAACTGGCTTCGTCTGAAACCCTTGGAAACTGGTTATCAACATATCCTTCAGCTTCTGCCAAGAGGTGATTGTCCCTGGCCGAAGAGAGGAGTACCAGGTTTGAGCGACACTCTTGACGGCCATGACAAAAGACTACCATGACTGCAGTATTGCCACCATACGAAGATATGGTTGCTTCATAGCTCATCAAGAATTGCTTCGGGTCTGTATGACCGTCGTACATGGAGAGCTGGGGTGGCTTGTAAGACTGGGGCCATGGTGTAGCCTGCAATTCTGTTGATAGAGGAGAAGCATCATCAAAAGCAAAATTTCCATGATGGAAATCTTCATACCAGTCGTCCTCATTGTAGAATCCTTCCTGATGAAGCTCTCTCCGCGGAGGCCTTCGGTTCTGGTCATCTTGAACAAGATGACGAACCTCTTCCGAAGCTTCATCTATCTGTCTCTAAAGGTTAGCTAAACGAGCCATCTTCTCCTTCTTTCGTTGCACCTGTTGCTGAAGGATCTCCAGGTTTTGGATCTCTTGATCCAAGTCGTCCTCCGGAGGCGTTGGACTAGTGGCCTTCCTCTTCTGGCTTCGGGCCTCCCTAAGAGAAAGGACGTCCTGATTGGGGTCCAACGGTTGCAGAGTGGCAGCCCCTGTCGCTGAAGCTTTTTTCGGCGGCATGACGAAGGTGATGCTTGCCGAAGATGTTCAAAGCTCAAAAAATGGAAGTGAGTTCACCGGAGGTGGGCGCCAATGTTGGGGACTTGTTCTCAAATGCTATGAATTAAGAACAAGGCAACATAAAATGTTAAATATTAAAGCCCTTCGTTCTTCGAAGCATTATTTCCCCTTGGATATAATGGATTTCGGACGAAGGTTATGAAGGTCATACCTTCATAATCATAATAAAAGATAAGAAAAGATTTATGCATAAAATACGGAAAATAACATGATTACTTTGAGCATTATTATTAATTTATTTCTATTTATTTTACTTATATAAACAATAACAAATTACAAATGTACCTTCGGCTTGAAGGAAAGTAAGGGTACAAACGAAATGCCAATGCCAAGTCAGCGTGAACAGTACGGGAGTACTGTTCATCTATTTATAGGCACGGGACGCAGCCCATGTAAAATTACATTAATGCCCTTTGCTTTTATCAATAACTCTATAGTAATTCTCCAAGGTCTAATTTGGCTTTTCATCTTTAAGTAGGTTCCCCTTTTCTGCTGTCATGCCGAAGCTTTTCTGCACATAGCTTCGTGATCGTTTCATCCTTCGTCACGATCGTCTTCTATTTCAGTCAAGCTTCGTCTTGACCATGCTTTTGTATATCCGCAACCTGATTCCGAAGATACCTGCTCACATACTTGGAAAACATTGTCAAATTATGTTTTTGAGGACCTTCGGAAGCCGAAGGCCCCCAACAGTTAGTGAACCAGGATCTTCCTGGTGGAAACCGGTTCAACCGGTCTGAAAACCAGTTCAACCGGTTTTTACCTCTTTTCTCCCAACGGCTGCCAGCTTTTGGGGGATCCTTTATATACCCCCCACACTCTCTCTCTTATTTACTTCTGCCTCTCCCACGAAATCTTGGCTGGCCAAACTCTCAACAAGTGCATTCATTTCACCTCTCACACCCGCAATCGCATCTCCTTCAATCGCTTGAAGGATCCTTGGTGTGAGGTGAACTCGATCTAACACGCTGTCAATTTCATCTCGATTCTCCTTGTTCTTGAGCTCGTTGCAAACTTATCCTTGTGCAGATTTGTTACTCTTGGAACCTTGTGTTCCTTGACGGTTAGAGGTTGCTTGAGAGTCTCCAAATTTGTGGACGACCCCAAGAAGTTTGTATCACCCGCTCTTTGAGCATATTTGAGAAGAGAATGCCTTGACCTTTGTGGTCGGCTTGTGGAGGATTAGGGTTGGAAAAGACCCGGCCCTTTGTGGGCTCCTCAACGAGGAGTAGGACACCTTTGTGGTGGTTGCCGAACCTCGGGTTATATTGTGTGTTCTTGTGTGTTCTTGTTAAGCGCTTTAAACTCGTTGGTTGGTTCATATTATCTATTCGAGTAGATTTTGTGTAGGGCAAGTCATTAGCAAAATTCTTCACTACTTCATATTTGTTTAATAGATTATCTAATCTAAGTTGAGCAGGTTCAAACTTGTTCAGTTGTAATCAACTGAACCGGTTTGCACCAGTGCAACTTTCATTTAACCTATCTCGAAGTTTTTATTAAAAAATTTCAGGTGTAGCCTATTCACCCCCCCTCTAGGCTACTTTCAATTGGTATCAGAACTTCGTACCTTGTTTTATGCCTAACCGCGTGAGGAAACGATCATGTCTACTCAACGGGACCATGTGGATCCTCTCCTCGAGGAAATCCCCATCACATCTTCCGGTGAGGAAGTGGACCCCAAGGTCCTCGACCTCGCCATGAAGATTGCCGAGAAGATGTTCCTCAAAATGAAAGAGAAAGATGCTAAGAAAAAGGCCGAAGAAGAAGAATCAAGGAGAAAGGCCGAAGAAGATGAAGGTAAGGGAAAATATGATTACAATGACGACCTAGTGGATCTTTTGGTGTCAAAGGTGTTGAGCAAGGTAAGTCTCAACACCGAAGGATCATCTACCAAAAGCAAATGTAACGAATTTAGTAAAGTTCAATTCGATTACTCTAGAAATTTTATTCCCAACTTCTCTTCCGCCCCACTTGGAAAGTTACCAACTCTTAGTGAGTTGAACTATGACGAGTGGGCCGATAAGATGAAGTCGCATTTAATCGGTGTACATCCTAGTCTTTGGGGGATTGTTAATGTAGGTATGTATAAGCCTGCCCAAGGAGAAGAGATGACTCTAGAAATGATGCAAGAGGTTCATCGCAATGCTCAAGCGGTGAGCATAATTAATGGAAGTCTTTGTCCGGAAGAATACCGGAAAGTTCAAGGAAGAGAAGATGCCCGTGACATTTGGAATATTCTTAAAATGTCACATGAAGGAGATCCCAAAGCTAAGAGACATAGAGTTGAAGCTTTGGAGAGTGAGCTTGCTAGATATGATTGGACTAAGGGTGAGTCGCTTCAATCACTCTTTGATCGGTTGATGGTGTTAGTAAACAAAATAAGAGTGCTTGGAAGTGAAGATTGGAGTGACTCCAAGGTCACAAGACTATTCATGAGAGCATACAAAGAAAAGGATAAGAGTCTAGCAAGGATGATAAGAGATCGTGATGACTATGAGGATATGACGCCTCATCAATTATTTGCAAAGATTCAACAACACGAGTCCGAAGAAGCCCCCATCAAGATAAGAGACTCTCATGCCTTGATCACAAATGAACAAGACACCCCCAAGAAGAACAAAGACCACAAGGCAAAGAAAGTGGTCGAGACATCAAGTGATGAAGATAGCTCAAGTGATGAAGACACAACTATGTTCATCAAAACATTCAAGAAATTTGTAAGGAAAAATGACAAGTTTCAAAGGAAAGGAAAGAAGAGGGCATGCTATGAATGTGGCCAAACCGGTCATTTCATAGCGGATTGTCCTAACAAGAAGGAACAAGAAGCCAAGAAGGAATACAAGAAGGACAAGTTCAAAAAGGGAGGCAAGACCAAGGGATATTTCAAGAAGAAGAAATATGGTCAAGCCCATATTGGTGAAGAATGGAACTCCGATGAAGAGAGTTCTAGCTCCAAGGAAGAGGAAGTGGTGGCAAACGTTGCCATCCAATCTACTTCAAGCTCGCAACTCTTCACCAACATACAAGACGACTCCTACACTCCAACTTGCCTCATGGCAAAAGGAGATAAGGTAACTTTATTTAGTAATGATTTTCCAAATGATAATGATGATGAACAAATTGCCATGAAGAGTAAAATGATTAAAGAATTTGGCTTGAATGGATATAATGTTATCACCAAATTAATGGAGAAGCTAGATAAAAGAAAAGCAACTCTTGATGCTCAAGAAGACTTGCTTATCCTTGAAAAGGAAAGAAACCTAGAGCTTCAAGAATTGCTACTCAATAAAGATGAAATGCTAGATGTCTTGACTAAACAAGTATCCTTAATCAAGATAACTATAGAGGATAAAGAAAAAGAAGTAACAAATATGAAAACCTCTATAGCTAAGCTTGTAAATGAAAAGGATGCACTTGAATCAAGCATGTTAAGCTTGAGTGTCCAAAATCAAGAACTTCAAGTGCAACTTGAAAATTGCAAGAACATCAATGCCTCATCTTTAGTGATTGAAACTAAGTCTAGCTCCTCAAATAATACCTTTTGCAAACATTGTGCCAAATATCATGCTTCTTGTTGTCTAACTAACCATGCAAGGAAGAAAAGCCCACAGGTGAAGGTCAAAGAAATATTGAAAAGATGCTCTAGCAATGATGGGTTAAAGAAAGTTGAACCCAAGTACAAGTCCCTAAAGCCCAACAATGGAAGAAAAGGGCTTGGGTTCAACTCATCCAAGGAAAACCCTAGCATAGTGCATAAGGGGTGGAGATCCCCCAAGTTCATAGAGGGAACCACCCTATATGATGCCTTGGGGAGGATTCACTCCTCAAATGACAAGTCAACTCAAGTAAAGGTAAACTTGAGTTCCACAAAGAGTAAGATGAAGGAAGTGGGATCCTCAAGTGGAGAAAAATTTAATGCTCCTATTTCTCACTCTTATCTTTGTGATTATATGTTGACTTGGGATTTATGGAAATTGGTTGTTAAATATGTGGGTGCCTACACTAAAAGAAAAGTCATGAAAAGAAGTGTGTGGGTACCCAAGGCTATAACTAACACTGTAGGACCCAATTCAATTTGGGTACTGTTGGGGACTTGTTCTCAAATGCTATGAGTTAAGAACAAGGCAACATAGAAAATGTTAATCGGTAAAGTCCTTCGTCCTTCGAAGCATTATTTCCCTTAGGATATAATGATTTTCGGACGAAGGTTATGAGGGGTATACCTTCATAAATACACTATACAGTGACGAAGGATGAATCAAAAGGAATATGAAGGATAACATAGACAATTGTATGTTATTATTAACTTATTTTTGCATTATTATTATGTAGAAACAGAAATAACATCGAATTACAAATGTACCTTCAGCTTGAAGGAGATGAAAATACAAGCTTGACGCAAAAGCGAATGTCAAAATCCGCGTGAACAGTACGGGGGTACTGTTCACCTATTTATAGGCACGGGACTCAGCCCATACAAAATTACATTCATGCCCTTTACATTTGATAATAATTCTATAGTAATCTATCGAGGTCTGAATAGCCTTTTCATCTTTAAGTCGGTTTCATTTTCTGCTACCATGCCGAAGCTTTCCTGTTCACATCTTCGGCGCTGTATCAACCTTCGTATTATTCTGGTCTTCTCCTGCTGTGATACCGACTTGAGTCCGAAGATACCTGCTCACACATTATACTCCAGAAATATTGTTAAATCCTGTTTTTGAGGACCTTCGTAAGCCGAAGGCCCCCAACAGTAGCCCCTCGCAATATTAATTTGTTTTAAAATACTAAATTTAGATTGCGACATGGATGAAGGCTTTACGCCGAAGGTCCGAAAAAACACCTTCCCTTTGCTAGAATAGCAACATTCACTGACAAGCGGGGTCTTTCAATTTTCAACGCACTGGGCGTATAAATAAGATCATACCGCAAACTCATTTGGCACGCTCTCTTGCCATCCGCTCCCGCTCACTCAATTTTTAGCTCTTGCGCACTAAGATTTGCTGAGCTTTTAGTTTTGTAGCTTCGGCTTTGAAAACAGTTTTTTAGTGTTTCCGAAGATGTCTGAAGATAAGAAAGCTGCTGCTGAGATGAAGCTGAGTCTCGACGAAGAGAAAAACTTGGGGTTTCTTATAGCGATGTCGAAGACCAATACAGAAAAAATCACCAAGGAGATTCTGGAAGGTTTGTCTGAAGATACTGGTGACAGCGACAGTTATAATGTGGACAGTGGTGGTGAAGACTCCGAAGATCGCCCTTGGTGACCAAGCCATGCGGTTTTCGGCAAATCAACTATCAAAGAAAATCATCTTGTCAATATGAGAGGAAGGTATTTCCGGGATTTATCCGTTGTGAGGGCCGACGAAGGGGAAAAGACTTGTCCACACCCTGAAGAGAATGAAGTCGTAGTGTACCGAAGCTTTTTGAAAGCTGGACTACGATTTCCCCTGAGCAGCTTCGTCGTAGAGGTGCTGAAAATGTTTGAAGTCTTTCTGCATCAACTTACCCCCGAAGCAATTATAAGGCTGAATATCTTCGTATGGGCTGTGAGAAGCCAAGGTCTGGAACCTGATGCGAAAAGTTTCTGTAACATACACGAATTATTATACGAAACAAAACCTTGGGGTAAAGAACAGTATCACAATAATTTTGGCTGCTACAGTTTCGTTTCTCGGTCTGGGTCAAGCTGTCTCGTGCCAACCTTTCGGAAGAGATGGCCCGGCGACTGGATGACAGAATGGTTTTATGTGAAGAATGACCTGGCAGTACGGGAAGATATTAAAGGTATAATTATGCGCCCTATTTGGCAAAGCTTCGGCCTGCGGAGGCCGAAGGTTGAAATGAATGAAGCTGCCGAAGAATGCCAGAGAGCCTTCGGTGTTATTTGTTCTTTTATTGGAACGAGAGATTTGGTACAAGAACATATTGCCTTCAGAGTATGGCCGCTCGCGGAGAAATGGGAAATGCCGCAAGAAACCATAAAGGAGGTCGACGAAGGTGGACTTATCAGGCTGAAGTATACTTTCAAGTTCGGAGATAAATTCGTTGAGCCAGATGATGACTGGTTAAAGAGTATTGAAAATTTAAGTGATGAACTGCTTGGGGCTTATTCGAAGGCCGAAGATACTGCACTGTCAGCAGCCTTCGGAGGCCGAAAAAAGAAAAGGCTGAACCGGGTATTTGATGCAATCGGGTTCGTCTACCCTGACTATCGTTATCCCATTCGAGGGCAGAAAAGAAAAAACACAACCTCTGCGAAAGAAGAAGCTGCAACTGCTCCTAGCGAGCCAGAACCGAAAAGAAAGAGGATAAAGGTCCTCACACATCGGCCACGCTATATTGAACCAGCTTCGGTGCCAGAGTTCACCGGAGAAACTTCTTCGGCCACCGAAGCTGAAAAGCCAACCAAACCAACCTTGCTGCCAGAAGTTGCAGAAATGGCCGAAGCGACAACAAGGATAGAATTGGAAGAACCGAAGATTTTGTTACCAAAAACCAAAGAGATGGCCGAAGCGCCATCCACAGAAAAAATGGAAGAAGTGAAAAAACCAACTGAGGAAAAAACATCAGAAGTTTTGAGTCCTGCAGCAAATGTTGAGACAGTAAAAAATCAAAAGGTGCCAGCAGGGACTCCGAAAAGAAAGAGAATGGCTAATGTGCTAGATGTTCTGGAAACAATTAAATCTTCAAGCACACCTCCGAAGAAGACTGTTGCCATTCCCGAAGCGAAAACTGAAATTTCTGATACTAAAGCTCCAGAGCAAGAAACTGAAGCCGAAGCTGGGTCCTCAGAGCCCACGAAGATAAAATCCTTGGAAACCGAGGAAGAAAAAATAACAGAGCCAACTTTTGTTGAAGAAATCAGTGTCATTGCCCCCGAAGCATCCCCCAAAGTCCTTGATTATATTGTTCGTCATGCTTCGGGGAAACAATTATCAGAAAAAGAAAAACAAGAGGCCCAGCTTTATGCCCAAAAACTGAAGTATCCAAAGGGGGCGTTAATATTCAATGGCAGTGGAGAAGAAGACTTTTTGTATTGTCTCCCTGACAGCAAGGAGATTTCTGTCTGTCGGGAGATGAGCAAAAGCTTCGGATTCCCAACACTAGAAGACGGGCTCTCGGTGTTGTCGAAGAACGATCTGGCCGACAACCTGGCATATAATAGCTTAAAGGTGCAACAAATGGGATCTTTGTATTTTTTGTTGAGACCAAAATTTTTCGTTTGCTTAAATCTATTGACGCACACATATTTTTCTTTGCAGGGTCTGATACTTAGCAATGCCCTCAGGGCCCAGAAAGATGCTGAAGACGAAGGGTGTGCTATAGCCCTGAGCAACCTTCGTTCCGAAGTAATTGAACTGAGGAACGAAGGTCTCGAAAAGGATAAAATATTACATTCATTAATAAATAGAATAAAAGAAGACGAAGCTACTTTTAAAGGTCAAGCTGAAGCTCAGAAGCGCGAAATTGAAGATCTTCGAAAACAACTGGCCAGAGCCAAAGAGGAACGCATGCTTGAAGAAACGAAGCGAGAACTCAGCGACCAATGGGCAAATCATTTAGAGGGAACTGTTGAAGAGCTTCGTTCATCCAAGAAAAGATGTTATAACAAATCTATAGAGTGTGTTAAGAAGTTGAAAGCTAGCTTCGCCAGCGTCGGCGCATTCTCGAGCGAAGAAAACTTTACAAGAGGCAACCCCGAAGGTCCCATCGAATGGATCGATCACGAAGCTGAGGCCTTCGAGGAAATTTTAAATAGCCGCGGAGATATATATGCTTTCTCGGGTGCCAGAGGAATTGCCACCATTTTAGAGAAAAAGGGCTGCGAGCATGTAAAGATTTTAGCGCAATCCGAAGCTGCTCTGTCCTTCGAAGATGCAAGAGATCCTTCGGCCGAAGCTAGCATGGTTGGTGGAAAATTTTTCACCGATGTCTGGGATAATGGTGGCCGAGAAATGGCTCGAGAAATTATCCAAAAAAGCGAGAAGGGCATTCACGACGCTAGAGAAGTAGCTAAGGCCGCTGATAAAAGCTCAGAGCCCGAAGGGCAAATAGGTATTAACTAATGGTTTTTATTGTGTTATAATTTTTGGTTTTAAACTTCGTTCGCAATTTGTAATAGCAATATGGTCGTATCCTGTCCTCCTTCAGATCCTACTAAAGCGTCTCCGGGCCCTCACCCAAAAGGAGACGAGGAAATTAAAAAGATGGCTGAAGCTATCATGGATGAAGTTGTTAACCGACTCCTGAACGAAGCTGCAGAAGTTGTTTTGAGAGAAGATTAAACACTATTGTAAAAACTTCTGAAATGAAATATGTGTAACATTTTGTAACCCTGAATGTAATATACCTGTTTTTTACTGCTCAATTCTTTACGATGCATGAAATTTTACACACGTACCGTTTTTGAGTCTTTGACGAAAAAAAACATCTTCCCTTCTTTTCATGCTTCGTGAAGAAGAATTTTTATTTGTCACAACAATATCCATAGTGTTCTGATGAATAATATCCAAGCTTCGTGAGGATATTCTCCGAAGCTACACTTCCGAAGATCAATAGTGTATCTGCTTGCAACTTAGCATGATTTTTCCCTTTTCAAAACATTCTTCCGAAGATCGATATCATGTCCCCTTCTTGTGCCATATGCAGCATGATGTATGATGCTTATGCTATGCGAAATGATGCGATGATGTTATGTTGTGTAAGATGGTGTTTATTCCGAAGATACACACATTCCTGCGATAAAACACATAGTCTTTTTGAATCAGCGTTGTCTTTTTACTATAAGCCTCCCTTAGGAGCTTCTTCGCCTTTTACTTCAGCGGAATCAGCGTTTATTTTTCGCTGTAAGCCTCCCTTAGGAGCTTCTTCGCCTTTTACTTTCAGCGGTATTCGCGTTGACTTTTCGCGCTTCGCCTTTTACTTAGGCGGTATCAGCGTTGACTTTTCGCTGTATGCTCTGCATTCCCTTTGGAACGACTTTGGAGCAGAAAACTTACACTGCGCTCCCTTTGGAACGGCTTTTTGTGACTTCGGCAAACTTACTCTGCGTTCCTTAGAACGACTTTTTGTTGCTTCGAAGAATTTTCGATAATTTGAAGGTCCTCTTTGTTATCACAAATCTTTAAGCTTCAACAACTTAAGCCTGTGAAGAAAATATATTTTCCTTGTGGGAATCAACGAAACTATTTACATGAAACCTAAACAATGTCCTTTATTACACAGAAAATAAAACTGAATGAAAAAGATTGCTATTAAGGTAGGATATTTGTCAATAGATGTGTTTTGACTCTGGCACAGTGTTGTTGACTGTGCGAGCTTCGGACTGTTCTCTGAAGTCCCTTTGGTGTGGAGCATATTGGCTCCCTTCTGGCTGCTGGCCTTGTTGCAGCGGTGGTGGAGGCGGAGGCTGTTGCCAGGAAGCTTGAGGTTGACTCGCCGAAGCAACAGAAACTGCAGGGTGATTGCCTACATACTCTGGGATGTAAGGCGAATGATACGAAGCAGTGTGCATGACCTGCTTCGGCTGAGCCTGTTGTGCTGCGGCTTCGGCTATTTCCTTTTGCTTCTGGATAGTAACATGGCACACCTGGTGGTATGGCCTTTGTTCTCACCACAGAACAAGCAAAAAATTCTTCTTGGCTGATCGCCAAATCTTCCGCCGAAGCCCCTGGCACCTCTGCCTCTCGGAGCTGGTGGTCGGAAGGAGCCTTGTTGTTGCCCCGAAGCCTGTGAGGAACACTGTGGCCTTTGCTGTTGGCTCCCTCTATCATCATTTTGGGTAGAGTTATGAATTGATCTAACGTGCCTCGGATAGAACCTCCCTCCGAAGCCCCTAGTCATTTCAGAAAACCTGAAAGCCTCCTCCCTTCTTTGGCGAAAATCATTATCGGCCCGAATGTACTCGTCCATTTTCTGGAGCAGCTTCTCCAAAGTTTGAGGAGGCTTCCTAGCGAAGTACTGAGCTGACGGTCCTGGCCGAAGCCCCTTGATCATGGCCTCAATGACAATTTCGTTGGGCACTGTTGGTGCCTGTGCCCTTAAACGCAAGAACCTCCGGACGTACGCCTGAAGGTACTCTTCGTGATCCTGGGTGCACTGGAATAGAGCTTGAGCCGTGACTGGCTTCGTCTGGAACCCTTGAAAGCTGGTTAACAACAAGTCCTTCAGCTTTTGCCACGAAGTGATCGTTCCTGGTCGAAGGGAAGAGTACCAGGTTTGAGCAACACTCCTGACAGCCATAACAAAAGATTTGGCCATGACCGCAGCATTGCCACCATACGAAGATACTGTTGCTTCGTAGCTCATCAAAAACTGCTTCGGGTCTGAGTGGCCATCAAATATGGGAAGCTGAGGTGGCTTGTAGGACGGAGGCCAAGGTGTAGCCTGCAGCTCAGCGGACAGGGGAGAAGCATCATCAAAAACAAAATTCCCATGATGGAAATTGACATACCAGTCATCTTCATTGAGGAAACCCTCCTGATGAAGGTCTTGGTGCTGAGGCCTTCGGTGTTGCTCATCCTGAGTAAGATGACGAACTTCCTCAGAGGCTTCGTCTATCTGCCTTTGCAGTTCAGCTAGCCTGGCCATCTTTTCTTTCTTCCTTTGCACCTGTTGGTGAAGCATCTCCATGTCTCTGATTTCTTGGTCTATCTCATCCTCTGGCTGTGTCGGGCTAACAGCCTTCCTTTTCTGGCTTCGGGCCTCCCGAAGAGAGACAGTCTCCTGATTGTGGTCCAGCGGTTGGAGAGCTGCAGTGCCAGTTGCTGAAGCTTTCTTCGGCGCCATAGCGAAGGTTTATGATCGCCGAAGGTGTTCAAAAACTCAAAGAGTGGAAGTGAGTTCACCGGAGGTGGGCGCCAATGTTGGGGACTTGTTCTCAAATGCTATGAGTTAAGAACAAGGCAACATAGAAAATGTTAATCGGTAAAGTCCTTCGTCCTTCGAAGCATTATTTCCCTTAGGATATAATGATTTTCGGACGAAGGTTATGAGGGGTATACCTTCATAAATACACTATACAGTGACGAAGGATGAATCAAAAGGAATATGAAGGATAACATAGACAATTGTATGTTATTATTAACTTATTTTTGCATTATTATTATGTAGAAACAGAAATAACATCGAATTACAAATGTACCTTCAGCTTGAAGGAGATGAAAATACAAGCGTGACGCAAAAGCGAATGTCAAAATCCGCGTGAACAGTACGGGGGTACTGTTCACCTATTTATAGGCACGGGACTCAGCCCATACAAAATTACATTCATGCCCTTTACATTTGATAATAATTCTATAGTAATCTATCGAGGTCTGAATAGCCTTTTCATCTTTAAGTCGGTTTCATTTTCTGCTACCATGCCGAAGCTTTCCTGTTCACATCTTCGGCGCTGTATCAACCTTCGTATTATTCTGGTCTTCTCCTGCTGTGATACCGACTTGAGTCCGAAGATACCTGCTCACACATTATACTCCAGAAATATTGTTAAATCCTGTTTTTGAGGACCTTCGTAAGCCGAAGGCCCCCAACAGGTACCTAAAAGCATAGCCTAAATTTGTTTTGTAGGTCTACTCCTCTGGTGGGTCAAGTTGGGTGCTTGACAGTGGATGTACAAATCACATGACCGGGGAGGAAGACATGTTTCATTCCTTGCAACTAACTCAAGAAGCACAAGAAATTGTGTTTGGAGATAGTGGCAAGAGTAAGGTGATTGGTATTGGTAAAATTTCTATCTCTGACCAACAATCACTTTCAAATGTTTTATTGGTAGATTCTTTAAGCTACAATTTGATGTCCATTTCACAACTTTGTGGAATGGGTTATAATTGCTTATTTTCTGATGTGGATGTGAAGATCCTTAGAAGGGAGGACTCCTCAGTTGCCTTTACGGGTCGCTTGAAGGGCAAACTTTATCTTGTTGATTTCACAACAAGTAAAGTGACACCTGAGACTTGTTTAGTGGCAAAGTCCGACAAGGGTTGGCTATGGCATCGCCGGCTAGCTCATGTCGGTATGAGGAATTTGGCCAAACTTCAAAAGGATAATCACATCATTGGACTAACAAATGTTGTATTTGAGAAAGATAGGGTTTGTGGCGCATGACAAGCAGGAAAGCAACATGGAGTCCCACATCATTTAAAGAATGTGGTCACAACAAAGAGGCCATTGGAGCTTCTTCACATGGACCTCTTCGGACCTGTGGCTTACATCAGCATTGGTGGTAGTAAGTATGGTTTAGTCATTGTTGATGATTTTTCTCGCTTCACCTGGGTTTTCTTTTTGAGTGATAAAGGTGAAACTCAAGATACATTGAAGAAGTTCATGAGAAGAGCTCAAAATGAGTTTGAGCTCAAAATCAAGAAAGTGAGAAGTGATAATGGGACGGAATTCAAGAACACAGGTGTCGAAGAATTCTTAGGCGAAGAAGGAATCAAACATGAGTTCTCGGTTCCCTACACTCCACAACAAAATGGTGTTGTGGAAAGAAAGAACCGAACTCTAATTGAAGCAGCTAGAACCATGTTGGATGAGTACAAGACACCTGACAACTTTTGGGCAGAGGCGGTCAACACCGCCTGTCATGCAATCAACCGCCTCTATCTTCACAAGATTTACAAGAAGACTGCCTATGAGCTTCTCACTGGTAACAAACCTAAAGTTGATTATTTTAGAGTATTTGGTTGTAAGTGCTTTATTCTTAACAAGAAAGTCAAGAGCTCAAAGTTTGCTCCTAGAGTGGACGAAGGCTTCTTGCTTGGTTATGCATCAAATGCGCATGGATATCGTGTTTTCAACAATACCACCGGTCTTGTTGAAATAGCGATAGACGTGACATTTGATGAGTCTAATGGCTCGCAAGGGCATGTTTCTAATGGCACTGCAGGAAATGAAGAACTACCTTGTGAGGCCATAAAGAAACTTGCAATAGGTGAAGTGAGACCTCAAGAAAAAGATGATGAGGAAGGAACTTTGTGGATGACCAATGGGGTTTTTGATGTGGGTGCAAAGGTTGTGGGTGACAAATCCTCCACCCAAGCAAACCCATCAACCTCAAGTCATCCAAGTCTTGAAGAAAATCATCAACCCCAAAGGATGCCAACTGTGGTAGAAGATGAACACGAAAGTGTTAATGGTGAAGTGCTTCTTGATCAAGTGAATGATGAGGAGGAGCAAATACAAAGACAACCATCAGTGCCTCATCCTAGAGTCCATCATACCATTCAAAGGGATCATCCTGTGGATAACATCCTGGGTAGCATCAGGAGAGGGGTAACTACTCGATCTCGTTTAGCTAATTTTTGTGAATTTTACTCGTTTGTTTCCTCTCTTGAGCCACTTAAGGTTGAAGAAGCATTGGGTGATCCGGATTGGATAATTGCCATGCAAGAGAAGTTGAACAACTTCACCCAGAATGAAGTTTGGTCCTTAGTCCAAAGACCCAAACAAAATGTGATTGGGACAAAATGGGTCTTTAGGAACAAACAAGATGAACATGGCGTGGTTACAACGATTGGTTGCCCAAGGCTACACTCAAGTGGAAGGACTTGATTTTGGTGAAACATATGCACCGGTAGCAAGGTTAGAGTCAATTAGAATATTAATTGCCTATGCTACTAACCATGATTTCAAGTTATATCAAATGGATGTCAAGAGCGCATTTCTAAATGGACCACTACAAGAGAGGGTCTATGTGGAGCAACCACCGGGCTTTGAAGATCCAAGGAAGCCAAACCATGTTTATCTACTTCACAAGGCACTCTACGGGCTTAAACAAGCCCCTAGAGCTTGGTATGATTGCCTTAAAGATTTTTTAATTAAGAATGAGTTTACAATAGGAAAAGCTGACTCTACATTATTTACTCGCAAAGTTGACAATGAATTATTTGTGTGCCAAATATATGTCGATGACATTATATTTGGTAGTACTAATGAAAAATTTTGTGAAGAGTTTAGCAAAGTAATGACGAACAGGTTTGAGATGTCTATGATGGGCGAGCTCAAATACTTCCTGGGATTTCAAGTCAAACAACTCAAGGAAGGTACCTTTCTATGCCAAACCAAATATACACAAGATATGCTCAAGAAGTTTGGCATGGAAAAGGCAAAGCACGCCAAGACTCCAATGTCATCAAATGGACATCTCGACCTAAATGAAGAAGTTAAACATGTAGATCAAAAGTTATATAGATCAATGATAGGGTCACTACTTTACTTATGTGCATCTAGACCTGATATAATGTTAAGTGTTTGCATGTGTGCACGCTTTCAAACGAATCCTAAAGATTGTCATCTTGTTGCCGTTAAGAGAATCCTAAGATACTTAGTCCACACCCAAAACCTAGGATTATGGTATCCTAAAGGCTCCCTTTTCGATTTACTTGGCTACTCTGACTCAGATTATGTCGGTTGCAAAGTAGATCGAAAAAGCACTACTGGGACTTGCCAATTCCTTAGGCGGTCCTTAGTGTCTTGGAGTTCCAAGAAACAAAATTGTGTTGCACTTTTCACTGCAGAAGCTGAGTACATAGCAGCTGGGGCATGTTGTGCACAGTTGTTATGGATGAAGCAAACCCTTAGAGATTTTGGTTGTGAGTTTAACAAGATTCCACTATTGTGTGACAATGGGAGTGCCATAAAACTTGCAAACAATCCGATGCAACACTCTAGAACCAAACATATTGATATTAGACATCATTTCTTGAGAGACCACGAAGCCAAAGGAGATATCGAATTGTTTCATGTGAGCACAGAAAATCAAATAGCCGATATCTTCACAAAACCCCTTGATGAGACTAGGTTTTGCTTTCTTAGGAGTGAGCTAAATATCTTAGATTCTCAAAACGTGTCTTAAAACTAAAATTTGGATCACTAGATTGATGGATATAAAATGATTGTATGCACAATATGTCTTGAGAAATATTGTTTTTATCATTAAATTTACTCATGTCATATTTGCTAAGTGTTATTAAAGCCTTTCCGGGCAATATCTAAAAATAGGTTGAGTAAATCGGCTGAGTAGACCACTCAACCGGTTTTCCCCTGGTGGAAACCGGTTGAACCGGTATAAAAACCGGTTGAACCGGTTTTGACCGCCTCCGCGTCCGTGCTGTCAGTCAGCGCCGCAGTCTGCGCCGTCAGTCTCGCAGACTGCGCTGTCAGTCTGGCAGAAAATCCGTGCAGTCAGTCACTTTTTCTGCGCGCTTTTACTGCACAGTCTGACGGAAAACCGGTTGAACCGGTTTTTGGTTTGTTGACCAGCCGGCGCCTCCCCTATTTCTATCCCCTTCCTTCTTTCTCTTCTTACCAGTTCCTTTTTCCCAGCCGACGCCGCCTACACATTTTCCTCTCTCTCTCTCCTTCACACTCTCACCACTCCAAAACCCATTTGTGCTATCCACTCTTTGGAAGTTTTGTTGGAGATTCGTTCATCTCGGCTTGTTCCATCCTCTCCCTCACTCTTGTTGGGATCTTTGTGGTTCAAACTTTGGATCGAGGTATTACCCTATTTCATTTCTTTTTACTCGATCTCACATGTTCTTAATTATCTAGTGTATCGTTTCTAGGATACATTGTAGTTTAGGTGCTTGCAACACTTAGACTATCTTCGTTTATCTCGAACATTGTTTGAGTTTAGCGGTTTGGTATTGTTCGTTGTGGTTGAACCGCTTGCATGAACGGTTGAAGTGCATGCTCAATATCATACGCGTCTCTACTCAAACGTGTTTGTTAAGATCCTTGCTCATCATAGGTTCTATCTTTCCTTTTTAAGGATGGTGCGTCGGAGGAATCCATCTGTTGTTGAATCTGACTCCTCTGACGAACAAGAGATTCATGAAGAAACTCCCCGCGTTCCAGATCCAAACGTGGGCGAGGATCTGGGAACGTCATGCAAGGTGGTGAGGCCTCCGGGTCTCATGGAGCTCGCGGTCGGACGACCCGGAATCCCTCCGGTCGGTCCCGACCCGCGACAAATCCACAAGCATGGGAAGCAACAAGTGATGATGATGGTGGAAAAGATGATGAGATTGACCTTCCCCCTGCCCACACTCCTATTATTCGAGGGTTGGTCCTCCACCGGGCGGAGGCCCGTCGTTCTGGCAATAAGCCAGTTACTGATTTTACTGCCAGCAGTGGTTCTGCACTTCTTCAGGACATCCGCTTTCAGAATCCTGCATTGCGCATTCGTGATGCCAGGATTGATGGGAACCGTTTCTGGACTCTCCAGCATGTGGATTTTTACAACTCAGTAATTCTTCCCAAGAAACATCAGCCCATACTACATCAGCGGTACATCAACTGGGAAGGATGTGAGGCTATTGGAGACCCGGAGATGACACAGGCGTTGAGGGCCTGTGAAAGAAAGAAGATGAAGAATATAATGACATTCCAATATGATTGGAATGATGAGGTCATTGCTCACTTTTATTCAACTCTTTGGATCAAGCTGGCCGATGAGGAAAGTCCCTACAACTTTCCTTATCTTAATTTCTACATCGAAGGCAGCTGGTACAAGGTGAGGTACCGTCGGTTCTCTCACATTCTTGGATTCACTGACAATGACATTTCTGGTGATAAGATCAAAATCCATGATTTCTGCCAACCTACCAAAGATGAAGCCAGAGATCTTCATCTCTCTGAGTCTGGAAAATATTGGGAGTCCACAAACATGCACAAGTATTACAGATATATCAACTCTCTCAGCAGGATGACCCTCATTCCCAAAGGGGGTAACCAGATGAATATTCTTGGAGAGAGCAAGGTTTTGCTCTCATTCATGAAGCCCAACAGCTCAGAGAGCATCAACGTTTTTGATATGATCTGGCAGGAGATTATCCATGCTGCCTGCTTTCCACTTAAGGGATGTCTACATGCACCTTTCATCATGAAGATGATTGAAGTTGTGACGCAGTTCCGCTATGAGAAAGGTACTAGACATCAATCTTATACCCCTTTCTGGATTGATCCCAACAATCCAGCCGGGCGCTTGAGGAAAGCCCCTTCTAGCTCACGTGCACATACTTATACTGGTCCTTCTGCTGGTACTGCTGCTGCTGCTGCTGCCGGTGCCTCACGTCCCTCCCCTGGCCGCGGATCTCCCACGCCACGTGGTCGTGGTCGAGGTCGTGGCCGAGGGATGGGTGCCCGCTTGGCCCATGGGATTGCGGCATTTTTTTCTATGTGCCGGAATATTTCTGCAGATGTGCATGAGCTGGCAAGGCGTCAGCGGGAGACTGACGACAATCTTTGTCGTCAAGCTTCCACTATGGGTATGCCCTTTGCCCCTCGCTCGCCTGACGTGCCTCTCCATCCGCCTCCCCCGGAGATCAATGAGTGGCACCAGCAAGCCTACGGGGTGCCTTTTATATCCGCTGACGATGAAGAAGAAGAAGCATACTTTGATGATCGCGAGCAGTTTGCCCCGCCTCCTTACCAAGGGGATCCGGGTCAATCCTCCTCTCACCCTCCGCCCCAGGATCCTTCTAGAAGTGCTCCTCCCCCAGATCAGTCTGGGGAAGAACACTTTGCATCTCACCTGACACATCATTTCTTTGCTCCGCATCAGCCTCCTCCTAACTGGTGATCTTTGGATTGGTGGCTCTCTCCTTTTTTGGTTCTTGTTGCCAAAAAGGGGGAGAAGGTTTCTTCTCTTAGCAGTACCTTTTTATTTATGTAATGAACACCGGTTTGTAATAATTATTATTAGTCTATCTCGTGATGCATGTGATGATGGATTAGAGGCCATAAACTTCTTAAATGATGTGATGTGATATCATTATTGTAATAGCCAGTAGTAACTTTTCATATCTTATGCTATGCAATAATAAGCTTGTCTGTGTAACACTACTCTTATTATCATCACATCCTATATAATTGTGTTGCATCCCTCAATTTTTGTGTATTGTGTTGTTTGTTCACTCTCTCTAAATATGTTGCAAATTGACATATCAAGTCAATATTAATATCACAAAACTCATGCACATATTTAGGGGGAGCTACACATACACAAATACTTTTATCTCGCAAGTGTTCGTAATTTTTAATTTTTATCTCTACTCTAGTTTGTTTTGGCATCAATCACCAAAAAGGGGGAGATTGTAAGTGCAATCAACCCTAATTGAGGGTTTTGGTGATTAAATGACAAAACAAACAGAGATTCTAACAAGTTTGCTCCTAGCATGTACACAGTAATTCTATAGACAGGAGAAGCACAAATCTTACGAGCATAAAAATAGAAAGCACAGCGGGTTTAAAATTCTACATCAAATGGCGTGCTCCAAGTGCTTAGAAACAACGGCAGTGCTCATTTTATAATTCTTGAGTTATAGGAATCACCGTGCAATTAAGAGGGATCCGCAATGGTTAAGTAAGTTATGCAATGAGCTAAGTTCAAAATCCTTTGAAATCATCTTCGAGAACATTTTTCCAGATCATGAATGCCCTTGAGAAAAACCATTTTTACTTCCCTCAAGAGTTCCACATTTGTTCTCTTCAAAATATTTAAAAGTTGTTTTTCAGCCCTAGAAACCGGTTCAACCGGGCCTGAAACCGGTTCAACCGGTTTTGGGACTGTTTCTCTGCCATCCCTGCTCTGACCTGTCTGACAGTCAGAGCTGTCAGAAAAGTCGTTGCAGATCTTTTGGGAAAATCGGTTCAACCGGAATTTTTCCCGGCTCAACCGGTTTTGGATCCGGTCGAGTCTCCGGCTGAGTAGGTTAGTGAACCAGGATCTTCCTGGTGGAAACCAATTCAACCGGTCTGAAAAGCGGTTCAACCGGTTTTTACCTCTTTTCTCCCAACGGCTGCCAGCTTTTGGGGGATCCTTTATATACCCCCACACTCTCTCTCTTATTTACTTCTGCCTCTCCCACGAAATCTTGGCTGACCAAACTCTCAACAAGTGCATTCATTTCACCTCTCACACCCGCAATCGCATCTCCTTCAATCGCTTGAAGGATCCTTGGTGTGAGGTGAACTCGATCTAACACGCTGTCAATTTCATCTCGATTCTCCTTGTTCTTGAGCTCGTTGCAAACTTAACCTTGTGCGGATTTGTTACTCTTGGAACCTTGTGTTCCTTGACGGTTAGAGGTTGCTTGGGAGTCTCCAAATTTGTGGACGACCCCAAGAAGTTTGTATCACCCGCTCTTTGAGCATATTTGAGAAGAGATTGCCTTGACCTTTGTGGTCGGCTTGTGGAGGATTAGGGTTGGAAAAGACCCGGCCCTTTGTGGGCTCCTCAACGAGGAGTAGGACACCTTTGTGGTGGTTGCCGAACCTCGGGTTATATTGCGTGTTCTTGTGTGTTCTTGTTAAGCGCTTTAAACTCATTGGTTGGTTCATATTATCTATTCGAGTAGATTTTGTGTAGGGCAAGTCATTAGCAAAATTCTTCACTATTCATATTTGTTTAATAGATTATCTAATCTAAGTTGAGCAGGTTCAAACTTGTTCAGTTGTAATCAAAATCAACTGAACCGGTTTGCACCAGTGCAACTTTAATTTAACCTATCTCGAAGTTTTTATTGAAAAATTTCAGGTGTAGCCTATTCACCCCCTCTAGGCTACTTTCAGTAGCTATGTATGTAGCAAGTCAGGCATGGGGAGTGGTGTAAGCTGGAATTTGTCTTTGTTACCGAGCGTTATCCCCTTGATTAGCTTCTTCTCTTCTACTTTGTCGCTGTACAAATACTATGGTAGAGTATTGGTGTTAATTCCCATTTTACAAATATGTCGACCATGCCATCAAGAAATGAAGTAGCTGAAAAAGTAAGGCAGTCCTATTTCTCCACATCAGATATACCTTTTGTAGTTTTCGTGTTTGTTAAAACAGATATTCTAGTATGCAACGTGAATCACTAACAGATGCTACACTCACAACCCACTCGTCTATTATCACAAATGTAATAGTTGTACTAGAAGTTTTAGCTGAAACTGTGAAGAAAATATCTCAGAAATATTTGAAACATGAAAAGGCAATTAAGAAAGGAAATTTGTACTATAAACGAAGCTCTCATTTCTTTTGCTCCCACAGGAAAAGAGAAACTAACAAATGTTACACTTGTGCACTGCATTGGATTTAAGAAGAAAGAAAGAAAATGTGTGTCTGCCTAAGCAATATATGCCCATTTAAGGATGAAGTAATTCTATGAAACGTGAATCTACACTGAGTTTAGCCGACCATCCATCCAGTCAAATAGTAGCAGATAATACATTATTGTCATCAAAAAAGATGTCAAGAGCATGGTTGTATTGAAAATCCTGCATGTTTCATTCACGTAATGAGTTCATTTGGAGATCACTGAATAGAAATGGCAAATGCAGTGCTCAGTGTCCAGGCCTACCCGTGTTAGGTACAAAGTCAGTTCAGAAATATCAGAATTGGTCTGTTGCCGATGCATTATTTGGCAGGGTACTTAATACAACTATACAAGCATCTTCAAGAAGTGTGTTGCCTATGTGGAAGCCCGTTACTAATCGATACACGGTAAGCATCAGCATCGGATAATGAAAGGGAAATGTGCCCTTGGGCCATTTCTAAGTATTTTGGTGATTGAGTGCCAACACAAGTGCTTAAATGTGAATCTATACCTATGGATGGACAAAGTGCAAATCAAGAGTAAAGGTATGTTTCTAAGCCTTAGTACATTGTTTTGATGACTAATGTATTGTGTCTAAGTGCTTGAAACAGGAGAAATCGAGTCAGAGAAAAGTTGGCTGTGTACAGCCAAAAGGCTGTTCGGTCTAGAGCACCGGACTGTCCGGTGGTGCACCGGACAGTGTCCGGTCCGCCAGACTGACTCGGGCGAACAAGCCGCTCTCGGGAATTTACCGGTGACGTACGGCTATAATTCACCGGACTGTCCGGTGTGCACCGAACTGTCCGGTGAGCCAATGGTCGGCCGGGCCAACGGTCGGCCGCGCGATCTGCGCGGGACACGTGGCCGAGCCAACGGCTAGAAGGGGGCACCGGACTGTCCGGTGTGCACCGGACATGTCCGGTGCGCCAACGGCTCTCTGGCGGCCAACGGTCGGCTGCGCCGTTTAAGGAAAGAAATCGGGCACCGGACAGTGTCCGGTGTGCACCGGACTGTCCGGTGCACCAGTCGACAGAAGGCAAGATCAGCCTTCCAGATTTGCTCTCAACGGCTCCTAGCTGCCTTGGGGCTATAAAAGGGACCCCTAGGCGCATGGAGGAGTACACCAAGTATTCCTACAACATTCCTAAGCACCAAGACATCGATTCCGCGCATTTGGTTCATTGTGATAGCATCTAGAGCTCTTGTTGAGTTGTGAACTCATTGAGTTGTGTTGCGAGCTCTTGTTGCGACTTGTGTGCGTGTTGTTGCTCTGATTTTGAGTCTTGTGTGCGTTGCTAGTTCCTCCCTTACTTCGTATTTCTTTGTGAATCTCAAGTGTAAGGGCGAGAGGCTCCAAGTTGTGGAGATTCCTCGCAAACGGGATATTGAAAGGCAAAGCAAAACACCGTGGTATTCAAGTTGGTCTTTGGACCGCTTGAGAGGGGTTGATTGCAACCCTCGTCCGTTGGGACGCCACAACGTGGAGTAGGCAAGCGTTGGTCTTGGCCGAACCATGGGATAAACCACTGTGTCATCTCTGTGTTTGATCTCTTGTGGTATTGTGTTTTGTTGAGACTCCTCTCTAGCCACTTGGCGATTATTGTGCTAACACTTAACAAGTTTTTGTGGCTATAAGTTTAAGTTTCACAGGATCACCTATTCACCCCCCCTCTAGGTGCTCTCAATTGGTATCAGAGCCGTTCTCTTCACAAAGGGACTAACCGCCCGAAGAGATGGATCCTAAAGGGAAGGGAATCGTGATCAACGACAAGGAGAAGGATTCCTTCGTCAACGAGCCAAGGGATGACAAGTCCAACGACTCGGGCTCGGGCCACAGACGCAAAGATGGGAAGAAGAAGAAGACAAGACGCATCAAGGAGATCGTCTACTACGACAGCGATGAGTCTACTTCCTCCCAAAAGGACGACGACCACAACGAATACGAGAGAAAGAAACCGGTCAATTCGAACTTTTCTTTTGATTACTCTCGTATTCCTCAAAGTACTAATGCTCATTTATTATCTATTCCACTTGGTAAACCTCCTCATTTTGATGGAGAGGACTACGGATTTTGGAGTCACAAAATGCGTAGTCACTTGTTCTCTCTCCATCCTAGCATATGGGAGATTGTAGAAAGTGGAATGCACTTTGATAGTACGGATAGTCCCATGTTTATTAATGAACAGATTCATAAAAATGCACAAGCTACTACTGTGTTGCTAGCCTCTTTGTGCAGGGACGAGTACCATAAGGTGAGCGGCTTGGACAATGCCAAGCAGATTTGGGACACCCTCAAGATCTCTCATGAGGGGAATGATGTCACCTTGCTCACCAAGATGGAGTTGGTGGAGGGCGAGCTTGGACGGTTCGCAATGATAAGGGGCGAGGAGCCAACTCAAACATACAACCGGCTCAAGACCCTTATCAACAAAATAAGGAGCTACGGAAGCACGCGATGGACGGATCACGACGTCGTCCGCCTAATGCTAAGGTCCTTTACCGTTCTTGATCCTCATTTGGTGAACAATATTCGTGAAAATCCTAGGTACACCAAGATGTCACCCGAAGAAGTTCTGGGGAAGTTCGTAAGCGGGCGAATGATGATCAAGGAGGCAAGATATGTGGACGACGCGTTGAACGGTCCTATTCATGAGCCTCAACCCATTGCTCTCAAGGCAACGAGGAGCAAGGAGGCGCTACCGAGCAAGGTGGCGCAAGTTGAGGCGGCCAGGCTAAATAATGAGGAGATGGCCCTCATCATTAAGCGCTTCAAGACGGCGCTTAAAGGTCGCAAGGGACAGCCAAGCAAGACCAAGACAAAGGAGAAGCGCTCGTGCTTCAAATGTGGTAAGATTGGTCATTTCATTGCTAACTGTCCCGATAATGAAAGTGACCAGGAAAAGGGGAACAAAAGGGAGAAGAAGAAGCATTACAAGAAGGCCAAGGGCGAGGCACATATCGGAAAGGAGTGGGATTCAGATTGCTCCTCCTCCGACTCCGACAATGAAGGACTCGCCGCCACCGCCTTCAACAAGTCATCCCTCTTCCCCAACGAGCATCACACTTGCCTCATGGCAAGGGAGAAGAAAGTAAGCACTCATGATACTAGTACTTATGCTTCTTCAAGTGAGGATGAGTCTAGTGATGATGATGAGATAGATTACTCATGCTTATTCAAGGGATTAGATAGATCTAAAATTAATAAGATTAATGAGTTGATTGATGTTTTGAATGACAAGAATAGATTACTAGAAAAACAAGAGGATCTTTTATATGAGGAGCATGATAAATTTGTTAGTGCACAAAATTCTCTTGCTCTAGAAATTAAAAGGAATGAAATGCTCTCTAGTGAATTATCTACTTGTCATGAATCCATCTCTAAATTAAAAAGTGTTAATGATGATTTGAATGCTAAGTTAGAAATAGCTAGTAAATCAACATCTTGTGTAGAAATTGTTGAAACTTGCAATAGGTGTAAAGATTTTGACATTGATGCTTGTAGTGAACACCTAGTTTCAATTTCCAAACTTAATGATGAATTGGCTAGTCTTAATGCTCAACTTAAGACTAGCAAGAGTAATTTTGATAAGCTAAAATTTGCAAGGGATGCCTACACAATTGGTAGACACCCCTCAATTAAGGATGGACTTGGCTACAAGAAGGAAGCCAAGAACTTGACAAGCCATAAGGCTCCCATCTCCGCCAAGGAGAAAGGGAAGGCCCCTATGGCTAGTAGTGTGCAAAAGAACCATGCCTTTATGTACCATGATAGGAGACAATCTAGAAATGCTTATAGGAGATGTAACGCATATGATGCTTTTGATTCTCATGACATGTTTGCTTCTAGTTCTTCTTATGTGCATGATAGAAATGTTGGTAGGAGAAATGTTGTTCATAATATGCCTAGGAGAAATGTTGTTAATGTTCCTAGGAAAGTAATGAATGAACCCTCTACAATTTATCATGCTTTAAATGCTTCCTTTGCTATTTGTAGAAAGGATAGGAAAATAGTTGCTAGGAAGTTAGGGGCAAAATGCAAGGGAGACAAAACTTGCATTTGGGTCCCTAAGGATATTTGCACTAACCTTGTAGGACCCAACATGAGTTGGGTACCTAAGACCCAAGCCTAAATTTGCCTTGCAGGTTTATGCATCCGGGGGTTCAAGCTGGATTATCGACAGCGGATGCACAAACCATATGACGGGGGAGAAGAAGATGTTCACCTCCTACGTCAAGAATAAGGATTCCCAAAATTCAATTATATTCGGTGATGGGAATCAAGGCAAGGTAAAAGGGTTAGGTAAAATTGCAATTTCTAATGAGCACTCTATCTCCAATGTGTTTTTAGTTGAGTCTCTTGGTTACAATTTGCTATCTGTTAGTCAACTATGCAATATGGGATATAATTGTCTTTTTACAAATGTAGATGTGTCTGTCTTTAGAAGAAGTGATGGTTCACTAGCCTTTAAGGGTGTATTAGACGGCAAGCTTTACTTAGTTGATTTTGCAAAAGAAGAGGCCGGTCTAGATGCATGCTTAATTGCTAAGACTAGCATGGGCTGGCTGTGGCAACGCCGCTTAGCACATGTGGGGATGAAGAACCTTCACAAGCTTCTAAAGGGAGAACACGTGATAGGTTTGACTAACGTACAATTTGAAAAAGATAGACCTTGTGCAGCTTGTCAGGCAGGTAAACAGGTGGGAGGAGCGCATCACAGCAAGAATGTGATGACCACATCAAGACCCCTGGAGCTGCTACATATGGACCTCTTCGGACCCGTCGCCTATCTAAGCATAGGAGGAAGTAAGTATGGTTTAGTTATTGTTGATGACTTTTCCCGCTTCACTTGGGTGTTCTTTTTGCAGGATAAGTCTGAAACCCAAGGGACCCTCAAGCGCTTCCTCAGGAGAGCTCAAAATGAGTTTGAGCTCAAGGTGAAGAAGATAAGGAGCGACAACGGGTCCGAGTTCAAGAACATTCAAGTGGAGGAGTTCTTTGAGGAGGAAGGGATCAAGCACGAGTTCTCCGCTCCCTACACACCACAGCAAAATGGTGTGGTAGAGAGGAAGAACAGGACACTAATCGATATGGCGAGGACGATGCTTGGAGAATTCAAGACCCCCGAGCGTTTTTGGTCGGAAGCCGTGAACACGGCTTGCCACGCCATCAACAGGGTCTACCTTCATCGCCTCCTCAAGAAGACTTCGTATGAGCTACTAACCGGTAACAAACCCAATGTATCTTACTTTCGTGTATTTGGGAGCAGGTGCTACATTCTAGTGAAGAAGGGTAGAAATTCTAAATTTGCTCCCAAAGCTGTAGAAGGGTTTTTGTTAGGTTATAACTCAAATACAAAGGCGTATAGAGTCTTCAACAAATCATCGGGTTTGGTTGAAGTCTCTAGCAACGTTGTATTTGATGAGACTAATGGCTCTCCAAGAGAGCAAGTTGTTGATTGTGATGATGTAGATGAAGAAGATGTTCCGACGGCCGCTATACGAACCATGGCGATTGGAGAAGTGCGGCCACAGGAACAAGATGAACGAGATCAACCTTCTTCCTCAACAACAATGCATCCCCCAACTCAAGACGATGAACAGGTTCATCAAAAGGAGGCGTGTGACCAAGGGGGAGCACAAGATGATCAAGTGATGGAGGAAGAAGCGCAACCGGCACCTCCAAACCAAGTTCGAGCGGTGATTCAAAGGGATCATCCCGTCGACCAAATTTTGGGTGACATTAGCAAGGGAGTAACTACTCGATCTCGATTAGTTAATTTTTGTGAGCACTACTCCTTTGTCTCTTCCATTGAGCCTTTCAGGGTAGAAGAGGCCTTGCTAGATCCGGACTGGGTGTTGGCCATGCAAGAGGAGCTCAACAACTTCAAGAGGAATGAAGTTTGGACACTGGTGCCTCGTCCTAAGCAAAATGTTGTGGGAACCAAGTGGGTGTTTCGCAACAAACAGGACGAGCACGGGGTGGTGACGAGGAACAAGGCTCGACTTGTGGCAAAAGGTTATGCCCAAGTCGCAGGTTTGGACTTTGAGGAGACCTTTGCTCCTGTGGCTAGGCTAGAGTCCATTCGTATTTTGCTAGCATATGCCGCTCACCATTCTTTCAGGTTGTTCCAAATGGATGTGAAGAGCGCTTTCCTCAACGGGCCAATCAAGGAGGAGGTGTACGTAGAGCAACCCCCTGGTTTCGAGGATGAACGGTACCCCGACCACGTGTGTAAGCTCTCTAAGGCGCTCTATGGACTTAAGCAAGCCCCAAGAGCATGGTATGAATGCCTTAGAGACTTCTTAATTGCTAATGCTTTCAAGGTTGGGAAAGCCGATCCAACTCTTTTTACTAAGACTTGCGACGGTGATCTTTTTATGTGCCAAATTTATGTCGATGACATAATATTTGGTTCTACTAACCAAAAGTCTTGTGAAGAGTTTAGCAGGGTTATGATGCAGAAATTTGAGATGTCGATGATGGGCGAGTTGAACTACTTCCTTGGGTTTCAAGTGAAGCAACTCAAGGACGGCACCTTCATCTCCCAAACAAAGTACACGCAAGACTTGCTGAAGCGGTTTGGGATGAAGGACGCCAAGCCCGCAAAGACTCCGATGGGGACCGACGGACACACCGACCTCAACAAAGGAGGTAAGTCCGTTGATCAAAAAGCATACCGGTCAATGATAGGGTCTTTACTTTATTTATGTGCTAGTAGACCGGATATTATGCTTAGCGTATGCATGTGTGCTAGATTTCAATCCGATCCTAAGGAGTGTCACATAGTGGCGGTGAAGCGAATTCTTAGATATTTGGTTGCTACGCCTTGCTTCGGGCTCTGGTATCCAAAGGGGTCTACCTTTGACTTGGTTGGATACTCAGATTCCGACTATGCTGGATGTAAGGTCGATAGGAAGAGTACATCAGGGACGTGCCAATTCTTAGGAAGGTCCCTGGTGTCGTGGAACTCTAAGAAACAAACCTCCATTGCCCTATCCACCGCTGAGGCCGAGTATGTTGCCGCAGGGCAGTGTTGCGCGCAACTACTTTGGATGAGGCAAACCCTTCGGGACTTTGGCTACAATCTGAGCAAAGTCCCACTCCTATGTGACAATGAGAGTGCTATCCGCATGGCGGAAAATCCTGTTGAACACAGCCGCACAAAGCACATTGACATCCGGCATCACTTTTTGAGAGACCACCAGCAAAAGGGAGATATCGAAGTGTTTCATGTTAGCACCGAGAACCAGCTAGCCGATATCTTTACCAAGCCTCTAGATGAGAAGACCTTTTGCAGGCTGCGTAGTGAGCTAAATGTCTTAGATTCGCGGAACTTGGATTGAATTGTAGCATACATGTATTTATGCTTTTGATCATGTTCCTTTTTGCATTTTGTTGTTTAGTATGGTGCTCAAGTTGTACAAACACTCCCTGGACCTCACAAGTCTGTTGCAAAGTGATGCACAGTTTTAGGGGGAGATGTGTTACAACTTGACCCTTTGAGACTAACCATATGCTTGAGTTTGCTTGTTTTAGTCTCGAAGGAGAATTAAAAGGGAAAAGGTGGACTTGGACCATGCAAGACTTCCACTGCACTCCGATGAAAAGAGTAACTTTTCCAAGTTCATCTTTTAACTCTTATTGCCTATTTGCTCTTAATTGAAGATTTTGGTGAGGCAATGGGGTTAAAGGGCCAAGATTGATCCCGTTTTGGTGCTTGATGCCAAAGGGGGAGAAAATAAAGGCCAAAGTGATAAATGGATCAGCTACCACTTGAGAGATTTTGAAAATAGTAGAATAGAGTTTTTGTTTTGTCAAAACTCTTTTATTGTCTCTCTTGTCAAAAGTTGGCTTCTTGTGGGGAGAAATGTTGATTATGGGAAAAGGGGGAGTTTTTGGAATCCTGAATCAAATACTCCTGAAATGACTCTCTTTATGACTTAACTTGTGTGTTTGACTTAGAGATAGAAATTTGAGTTTTGATTTGCAAAAACAAACCAAGTGGTGGCAAAGGATGATCCATATATGCCAAAATTGAATCAAAATAAATTTGAGTTTTATTTGAAGTGATATTGCACTTGTTCTAGTTGCTTTATGTTGTGTTGGCATAAATCACCAAAAAGGGGGAGATTGAAAGGGAAATGTGCCCTTGGGCCATTTCTAAGTATTTTGGTGATTGAGTGCCAACACAAGTGCTTAAATGTGAATCTATACCTATGGATGGACAAAGTGCAAATCAAGAGTAAAGGTATGTTTCTAAGCCTTAGTACATTGTTTTGATGATTAATGTATTGTGTCTAAGTGCTTGAAACAGGAGAAATCGAGTCAGAGAAAAGTTGGCTGTGTACAGCCAAAAGGCTGTTCGGTCTGGAGCACCGGACTGTCCGGTGGTGCACCGGACTGTCCGGTGGTGCACCGGACAGTGTCCGGTGCGCCAGACTGACTCGGGCGAACTGGCCGCTCTCGGGAATTTACCGGCGACGTACGACTATAATTCACCGGACTGTCCGGTGTGCACCGGACTGTCCGGTGTGCACCGGACATGTCCGGTGCGCCAACGGCTCTCTGGCGGCCAACGGTTGGCTGCGCCGTTTAAGGAAAGAAATCGGGCACCGGACAGTGTCCGGTGTGCACCGGACTGTCCGGTGCACCAGTCGATAGAAGGCAAGATCAGCCTTCCAGATTTGCTCTCAACGGCTCCTAGCTGCCTTGGGGCTATAAAAGGGACCCCTAGGCGCATGGAGGAGTACACCAAGTATTCCTACAACATTCCTAAGCACCAAGACATCGATTCCGCGCATTTGGTTCATTGTGATAGCATCTAGAGCTCTTGTTGAGTTGTGAACTCATTGAGTTGTGTTGCGAGCTCTTGTTGCGACTTGTGTGCGTGCTGTTGCTCTGATTTTGAGTCTTGTGTGCGTTGCTAGTTCCTCCCTTACTCCGTATTTCTTTGTGAATCTCAAGTGTAAGGGCGAGAGGCTCCAAGTTGTGGAGATTCCTCGCAAACGGGATATTGAAAGGCAAAGCAAAACACCGTGGTATTCAAGTTGGTCTTTGGACCGCTTGAGAGGGGTTGATTGCAACCCTCGTTCGTTGGGACGCCACAACGTGGAGTAGGCAAGCGTTGGTCTTGGCCGAACCACGGGATAAACCACTGTGTCATCTCTGTGTTTGATCTCTTGTGGTATTGTGTTTTGTTGAGACTCCTCTCTAGCCACTTGGCGATTATTGTGCTAACACTTAACAAGTTTTTGTGGCTATAAGTTTAAGTTTCACAGGATCACCTATTCACCCCCCCTCTAGGTGCTCTCAGATAAGCATAGAGAAGCTCAGCTCAAGATTATCCTGCGTCAGGCTCTAGCATAGCATATACCTCGACGGAGAGGACGGTGCCATGGGGCGTGAAGAGCTCGAGCAGGTCTTGGACGTCGAAAACATTTTGTAATATAAGTGATTAAAATATTATTCTTTAGAAGCAAACAATTCATACATAGTGCAAGTAATATACTTATGCAAAAGGTAAAACAGTTTGGTAGATCTGACAGTTGGATTTAGAATAACCAAGTTCTTCTAAAATAAAGAGTTAGTTGAATTAACACAAGAGTTAGTTTTTGTCTATTTCAACATGTGCAGCTAGGTTGTTATGTGTATACGAATTGTCCAGAAATGACTGAACACGTGAACATATATTTATACAATATCATATAAAATAATCATCATATGACTCAAAGGGCTACTGATAGTAGAGGTTAGGTTCAATTCTTACCACATATATATATATATATATATATATATTTCTTATGCGTGTTGAGTTGCACAAGGAAGATCCAATAGTTCAATCCAACATGTCATATATTGTTAAACAAAAAAGAAGGGGAAGCTCGATAGATTGGTCATCTAAACTGAAAGAGGACTCACTCAATACATATTGTGCTCCACTGCATTTGGTACAAACGAAGTTCCAGAATTTTGTGCAGGCATGTTGTGGTCTCAGTTCAAAGCAGCATATCAGTAGCCATTAACAAAACATTATTCTTGTAATATATTAGCGAGATATGTACAGAAGATCCCAGAACCAAGGCACTTCCAAGTTGACAAGGTAAGCAAATAAGTACACAAGTGGAAAGAAAATAAACATGGTATTCACTTTACAGAGCAAATGGAACATATGAAAGATGGTAATGCCCAAAGTTTGATGAGATACAGGATAACAGTTCAGTCAAAGGCACATACAATTTTCGCTTGAGCATTGAGGAAGTAGTGTTACCATGCCTGAAGTGAGGCATACACCTATTACCATGCAGAATGACTTAGCCCCAGACGGGAACTGAAAAAGAAGGAAAAGAGCAGTAGGGTAGTCCTAATTACATGAATTTAATAGATTCTTAAGCAATCAAATACAGTTCACCAATAGTGGGTATCATGAGATCTTTTGCTCACATAGGAGTAGGGAAGTCAGAACCATCTAGCTGTCACCAAACAAAATCTAGTTAAGATAGCAAGTACTCCATGCATTGCAAAACAACACAATAAAATGGTTGGCTAACCAGTAATGACTTGACAAGCAAGGAAGCAAGTCAGCAACATGCATTCACAATAGTTGTCGGGCACTAAGGATTACCATCCAGGAAAGCATCTAGAAATCCTAATTGAATTACATTAAAAAAGTAAATCCTAATTGAATCTTCTATTTTTAATAGCAATTGCACACCTACATGTGAAGAGATGCAAGGGGAGTACATGGTAGCTAACCTTTGGCTGAGCGTACCAATAGTGGCGCAAACATTGTTGCCTATTTTGTAATTTGACTATTGAGCTCTCTGGTTTTGGAGCCCACGAGACCGACATACCACTAATAACATTGGTGAACCTTGTAGCCATACTTTCTTGCAGCAGGTGAACTAACAGATCACATGCCCTGAAGCAAAAACCTGCAGATAAGTATCACCATGAGTATTGGAAGCTTTTGGGTGGCAAGCAATGCAGACTGTTTTGCACCCACTGAAGCTAATAGTGATCAACCTTTCTTGTCTTCAATTCTCATATCTAATTTTCGCATACACGAGGGAGAGCAACATTATCAGGCCAACATATCCTGAATATCTGCACATTACTATCAAAGCTATTATAGAAACAATCAATAATACTTAATATTCTTCACCTGGTTGTCGGGTGATGTTCGGCTCGAAGCAACCTTCACGTGTAGATGACTATGAGAGGAGCAATAATTAGGTTTCAAACCGAGTTCATACAAATTAAACGAACCTCTACAGTATTAAATAGATGCAATAGGAGCAGCTACCAGGGTACAGGTAAAATGAACTTGAGGATTATGAAACAATTTTGTAGTGAGTAGCAACAAAATTTGAAAATGTTGACATATATGAGCTCGGGTCTATGTAATTACAAGTTAGTCTACTTATGACCATTGCAAAGTATCATGGACTGACCTCAGGAGTCCATCATAGACTTCAACTAAGTGAACACTAAATAAGCAGTAAGTATACTATGAAATGTAGTTAGTCAAGTATAAATGCCAAAGCTTATACAAACTATGAAACACTGCAAACTGTATCTTCATACAAAGGGTAAAGCTATGCGTTGAAAACCCAACTTACTTAACATCCAAATCTGAAAAGCACTCCATCTTAGTGAACAACTGAGATGTACAATAGTCATTACAACTCTGAAAGATACTATGAAACAAAGTATAAATAACCAACAAATTTGGCAAATGCTGCCTCCAGTTGCCCATGAGAAAAACAATACCTGTACCCATATCCATGCACCTGATGTATGCATAAATTACAAAATTCTAGAAACCATGGATATTAGTTGACCAAATCCCTAACCTCCCAATGCAAAATCGTAGGTCTAGACATGGGGAGAGAAATGTGATTCAGTTGTTCAACCTTTCAAAGATGCATGTGATAGTCGCCTAGAGGGGGGGTGAATAGGGCGAAACTGAAATTTACAAAAATAATCACAACTACAAGCCGGGGTTAGCGTTAGTAATAATAAATGAGTTCGCAAGAGAGGGAGCAAAACAAATCGCAATCAAATAAAGAGAGTGACACGTGGATTTGTTTTACCGAGGTTCGGTTCTTGCAAACCTACTCCCCGTTGAGGAGGCCACAAAGGCCGGGTCTCTTTCAACCCTTCCCTCTCTCAAACGGTCCCTCGGACCGAGTGAGCTTTCCTTCTTCTCAATCAACCGGGAACAAAACTTCCCCGCAAGGGCCACCACACAATCGGTGCCTCTTGCCTCGGTTACAATTGAGTGTTGATCACAAGAGCAAAAGAGAAAGAAAGAATGCGATCCAAGCGCAAGAGCTCAAAAGAACACGGCAAATCTCTCTCGCTAGTCACTAAATGCTTGAGTGGAATTGGAGAGGATTTGATCTCTTTGTATGTGTCTAGAATTGAATGCCTAGCTCTTGTAAGTGGTTAGAAGTTGGAAAACTTGGATGGCAATGAATGTGGGGTGGTTGGGGTATTTATAGCCCCAACCACCAAATGTGGCCGTTGGGGAGCCAGTCTGCTCGATGGCGCACCGGACAGTCCGGTGCACACCGGACATGTCCGGTGCCCCTGCCACGTCATCAGTGCCGTTGGAATCTGACCGTTGGAGTTCTGACTTGTGGGCCACCCTTGATGTCCGGTGGCGCACCGGACAGCTCCTGTTCATTGTCCGGTGCGCCAGTATGGGCAAACCTGACGTCTGCGCGCGCTGCGGCGCATTTAATGCCTCTGCAGGTAGCCGTTGGCGCGGGATAGCCGTTGCGCTGGAGTCACACCGGACAGTCCGGTGCACACCGGACATGTCCGGTGAATTATAGCGGACGAGCCGTCGGCTTTTCCCGAAGCTGAAGAGTTCCTGAGGCCGCTTCTCCATGGCGCACCGGACACTGTCCGGTGTACACCGGACAGTCCGGTGAATTATAGCGCGAGAGCCCCTGGAAATTCCCGAAGGTGGCGAGTTCGAGCTGGAGTCCCCTGGTGCACCGGACACTGTCCGGTGGTGCACCGGACACTGTCCGGTGGCACACCGGACAGTCCGGTGCGCCCAGACCAGAGGGCCTACGGTTGGCTCTTTGCCCTTTTGTTGAACCCAACACTTGGTCATTTTATTGGCTATGTTGTGAACCTTTGACACCTGTATAACTTATACACTAGAACAAACTAGTTAGTCCAAAGATTTGTGTTGGGCAATTCAACCACCAAAATTATATAGGAACTAGGTGTAAGCCTAATTCCCTTTCAATCTCCCCCTTTTTGGTGATTGATGCCAACACAAACCAAAGCAAATATCGAAGTGCATAATTGAACTAGTTTGCATAATGTAAGTGTAAAGGTTGCTTGGAATTGAGCCAATAAAACTACTTACAAGATATGCATGGAATGTTTCTTTCTTATTTAACATTTTGGACCACGTTTGCACCACATGTTTTGTTTTTGCAAATTCTTTTTGTAAATCCATTTCATAGATCTTTTGCAAATAGTCAAAGGTAAATAAATAAGAGTTTGCAAAAGCATTTTCAAGATTTGAAATTTCCTCCCCCTGTTTCAAATGCTTTTCCTTTGACAAAACAAAACTCCCCCTAAAAGAGATCCACCTCTTAGTGTTCAAGAGGGTTTTGATATACCATTTTTGAAATACTACTTTCTCCCCCTTTTTGAACACAATAGAATACCAAATGATAAAGACTTTTGGAAAGCACTAAGTTTTTAAATTTGGTGGTAGTGGTGCGGTCCTTTTGCTTTGGGCTCATTTCTCCCCCTTTTTGGCATGAATCGCCAAAAACGAAATCATTAGAGCCCTTAAGTGCAAACTTCCCCTTTGGTCATAAATAAGTGAGTTAAGATTATACCAAAGACGAAGTCCCTTTTGCGTTTGAGCTTTTACTCTCTCCCCCAAGGATGAAGTCCTTTTTCTTGATGCTCATTTCTCCCTCAAAGAAGAGAGAGTTGCTCGGAGTGGTGGCGAAGTATGAGTTACGGAGTGGAAGCCTTTGTCTTCGCCGAAGACTCCAATTCCCTTTCAATATACCTATGACTTGGTTTGAAATAGACTTGAAAACACATTAGTCATAGCATATAAAAGAGATATGATCAAAGGTATTCAAATGAGCTATGTGTGCAAGCTTAGCAAAAGAAATTTCTAGAATCAAGAATATTGAGCTCATGCCTAAGTCTGGTAAAAGATTGTTCATCAAGTGGTTTGGTAAAGATATCGGCTAATTGATCTTTAGTATTAATGTAAGAAATCTCGATATCCCCCTTTTGTTGGTGATCCCTAAGAAAATGATACCGAATGGCTATGTGCTTAGTGCGGCTATGCTCGACGGGATTGTCGGCCATTTTGATTGCACTCTCATTATCACATAGCAAAGGGACTTTGGTTAATTTGTAACCGTAGTCCCGCAGGGTTTGCCTCATCCAAAGCAATTGCGCGCAACAATGTCCTGCGGCAATGTACTCGGCTTCGGCGGTGGAAAGAGCGACCGAATTTTGCTTCTTTGAAGCCCAAGACACCAAGGATCTTCCCAAGAACTGGCAAGTCCCCGATGTGCTCTTCCTATTGATTTTGCACCCCGCCCAATCGGCATCCGAATAACCAATTAAATCAAATGTGGATCCCCTAGGGTACCAAAGCCCAAACTTAGGTGTATAAGCCAAATATCTCAAGATTCGTTTTACGGCCGTAAGGTGGGATTCCTTAGGGTCGGATTGGAATCTTGCACACATGCAAACGGAAAGCATAATGTCTGGTCGAGATGCACATAAATAAAGCAATGAACCAATCATCGACCGGTATACCTTTTGATCCACGGACTTACCTCCCGTGTCGAGGTCGAGATGCCCATTAGTTCCCATGGGTGTCTTGATGGGCTTGGCATCCTTCATCCCAAACTTGGTTAGAATGTCTTGAGTGTACTTCGTTTGGCTGATGAAGGTGCCCTCTTGGAGTTGCTTTACTTGAAATCCTAGAAAATACTTCAACTCCCCCATCATTGACATCTCGAATTTCTGTGTCATGATCCTACTAAACTCTTCACATGTAGACTCGTTAGTAGACCCAAATATGATATCATCAACATAAATTTGGCATATAAACAAGTCATTTTCAAGAGTTTTAGTGAATAAAGTAGGATCGGCCTTGCCGACTTTGAAGCCATTTGCAATAAGGAAATCTCTTAGGCATTCATACCATGCTCTTGGGGCTTGCTTGAGCCCATAAAGCGCCTTAGAGAGCCTATAGACATGGTTAGGATACTCACTGTCTTCAAAGCCGGGAGGTTGCTCAACATAGACCTCTTCCTTGATTGGTCCGTTGAGGAAGGCACTTTTCACGTCCATTTGATAAAGCTTAAAGCCATGGTAAGTAGCATAGGCCAATAATATGCGAATTGACTCAAGCCTAGCTACGGGTGCATAGGTTTCACCAAAATCCAAACCTTCGACTTGTGAATACCCTTTGGCCACGAGTCGAGCTTTGTTCCTTGTCACCACACCATGCTCGTCTTGCTTGTTGCGGAAGACCCATTTGGTTCCTACAACATTTTGGTTAGGACGTGGAACTAAATGCCATACCTCATTTCTAGTGAAGTTGTTGAGTTCCTCTTGCATTGCCACCACCCAATCCGAATCTTGGAGAGCTTCCTCTACCCTGTGTGGCTCAATGGAGGAAACAAAAGAGTAATGTTCACAAAAATGAGCAACCCGAGATCGAGTAGTTACTCCCTTATGAATGTCGCCGAGGATGGTGTTGACGGGGTGATCTCGTTGGATTGCTTGGTGGACTCTTGGGTGTGGCGGTCTTGGTTCTTCCTCATCCTCCTTTTCTTGGTCAATTGCATCTCCCCCTTGATCATTGCCATCATCTTGAGGGGGCTCATCTTCTTGATTTTGTCCTTCATCAACTTGAGCTTCATCCTCATTTTGAGTTGGTGGAGATGCTTGCGTGGAGGAGGATGGTTGATCTTGTGCATGTGGAGGCTCTTCGGATTCCTTAGGACACACATCCCCAATGGACATGTTCCTTAGCGCTATGCATGGAGCCTGTTCTTCACCTATCTCATCAAGATCAACTTGCTCTACTTGAGAGCCGTTAGTTTCATCAAACACAACGTCACATGAGACTTCAACTAGTCCAGTGGACTTGTTAAAGACTCTATATGCCCTTGTGTTTGAGTCATATCCTAGTAAAAAGCCTTCTACAGTTTTAGGTGCAAATTTAGATTTTCTACCTCTTTTAACAAGAATAAAGCATTTGCTACCAAAAACTCTAAAGTATGAAATGTTGGGCTTTTTACCGGTTAGGAGTTCGTAGGATGTCTTCTTGAGGATTCGGTGAAGATATAACCGGTTGATGGCGTAGCAGGCGGTGTTGACCGCTTCGGCCCAAAACCGGTCCGGTGTCTTGTACTCATCAAGCATGGTTCTTGCCATGTCCAATAGAGTTCGATTCTTCCTCTCCACTACACCATTTTGTTGTGGCGTGTAGGGAGAAGAGAACTCATGCTTGATGCCCTCCTCCTCAAGGAAGCTTTCAATTTGAGAGTTCTTGAACTCCGTCCCATTGTCGCTTCTTATTTTCTTGATCCCTAAGCCGAACTCATTTTGAGCTCGTCTCAAGAATCCCTTTAAGGTCTCTTGGGTTTGAGATTTTTCCTGTAAAAAGAATACCCAAGTGAAGCGAGAATAATCATCCACAATTACGAGACAATACTTACTACCGCCGATGCTTATGTAAGTGATCGGGCCGAACAAATCCATGTGTAGGAGCTCCAGTGGCCTGTCGGTAGTCATTATGTTCTTGTGTGGATGATGAGTGCCAACTTGCTTCCCTGCTTGACATGCGCTACAGATCCTGTCTTTCTCAAAATGAACATTTGTTAGTCCTAAAATGTGTTCTCCCTTTAGAAGCTTGTGAAGATTCTTCATTCCAACATGGGCTAGTCGGCGGTGCCAAAGCCAACCCAAGTTAGTCTTAGCAACTAAGCAAGTGTCGAGTTCAGCTCTTTCAAAATCTACCAAGTATAGCTGACCCTCTAACACTCCCTTAAAAGCTATTGAATCGTCACTTCTTCTAAAGACAGTAACACCAGTATCAGTAAAAAGACAGTTGTAGCCCATTTTACATAATTGGGATACGGAAAGCAAATTGTAATCTAAAGAATCTACAAGAAAAACATTGGAAATAGTATGGTCAGGTGATATAGCAATTTTACCCAAACCTTTGACCAAACCTTGATTTCCATCCCCGAATGTGATAGCTCGTTGGGGATCTTGGTTTTTCTCATATGAGGAGAACATCTTTTTCTCCCCTGTCATATGGTTTGTGCACCCACTGTCGAGTATCCAACTTGAGCCCCCGGATGCATAAACCTACAAAACAAATTTAGTTCTTTGTTTTAGGTACCCAAACGGTTTTGGGTCCTTTAGCATTAGATACAAGAACTTTGGGTACCCAAACACAAGTCTTGGAGCCTTTGTGTTTGCCCCCAATAATTTTGGCAACTACCTTGCCAGATTTGCTAGTCAACACATAAGATGCATCAAAAGTTTTAAATGAAATGGCATGATCATTTGATGCATTAGGAGTTTTCTTTCTAGGCAACTTGGCACGGGTTGGTTGCCTAGAGCTAGATGTCTCACCCTTATACATAAAAGCATGGTTAGGGCCAGAGTGAGACTTCCTAGAGTGAATTCTCCTAATTTTGCTCTCGGGATAACCGGCAGGGTACAAAATGTAACCCTCGTTATCCTGAGGCATGGGAGCCTTGCCCTTAACAAAATTAGACAAGTTCTTAGGAGGGGCATTAATTTTGACATTGTCTCCCCTTTGAAAGCCAATGCCGTCCTTAATGCCCGGGTGTCTCCCATTATAGAGCATGCTTCTAGCCAATTTAAATTTTTCATTTTCTAAGTCATGCTCTCTAATTTTAGCATTAAGTTGTGCTATGTGATCATTTTGTTTTTTAATTAAGGCAAGGTGATCATGGATAGCATCAACATTAATATCTCTACATCTAGTGCAAATGGACACATGCTCAATAGTAGATGTAGAGGGTTTGCAAGACTTTAATTCAATAACCTTAGCATGCAACAAATCATTCTTAGTTCTAAGGTCAGAAATAGTAGTATTGCAAACATCAAAATTTTTAGCCTTAGCAATTAATTTCTCATTCTCATTTCTAAGGCTAGTGATGGAAGCATTCAATTCATCAATCCTAGCAAGCAAATCAACATCATTATTTCTAGGATCAATGCAAACATGAGAATCAACCTTAGCTAACAAATTAGCATTTTCATTTCTAAGGTTGTCTAAAATCTCATGGCAAGTGCTTAGCTCACTAGACAATTTTTCACATTTTTCTCTTTCTAGAGCATAAGCATTTTTAACCTTAACATGTTTCTTGTTTTCCTTGATTAGGAAGTCCTCTTGGGAGTCCAAGAGATCATCCTTTTCATGGATAGCACTAATTAGCTCATTTAATTTTTCCTTTTGTTCCATGTTAAGGTTGGCAAAAAGAATACGCAAGTTATCCTCCTCATTTTTATCATCCTCATCACTAGATGTTTCATATTTAGTGGAGGACTTTGATTTTACCTTCTTTTTGCCGTCCTTGGCCATGAGGCACTTGTGGCCGACGTTGGGGAAGAGGAGGCCTTTGGTGACGGCGATGTTGGCGGCGTCCTCGTCGTCGGAGGAGTTGCTTGAGCTTTCGTCGGAGTCCCACTCCCGACAAACATGGGCATCGCCGCCCTTCTTCTTGTAGTACTTCTTCTTCTCCTTCCTCTTGCCCTTCTTGTCGTTGTCCCTGTCACTATCACTTGATAATGGACATTTAGCAATAAAGTGACCGGGCTTACCACACTTGTAGCAAACCTTCTTGGAACGGGATTTGTAGTCCTTCCCCTTCCGTTGCTTGAGGATTTGCCGGAAGCTTTTGATGATTAGGGCCATCTCCTCGTTGTCGAGCTTGGAGGCGTCAATTGGTTGTCTACTTGGTGTAGACTCCTCCCTCTTCTCCTCCGTTGCCTTGAAGGCCACGGGTTGCGCCTCGGATGTGGAGGGCTCATCAAGCTCGTTGATCTTCTTGGAGCCCTTAATCATGCATTCAAAACTAACAAAATTCCCGATGACTTCCTCGGGGGTCATTTGTGTATATCTAGGATTGCCACGAATTAATTGTACTTGAGTAGGGTTAAGGAAAATAAGGGCTCTCAGAATAACCTTAACCACTTCGTGGTCATCCCATTTTGTGCTCCCTAGGTTGCGCACTTGGTTCACCAGGGTCTTGAGCCGGTTGTACATGTCTTGTGGCTCCTCCCCTTGGCGAAGACGGAAGCGACCGAGCTCCCCCTCGATCGTTTCCCGCTTGGTGATCTTGGTGAGTTCATCACCCTCATGCGCCGTCTTGAGTAGGTCCCAAATCTCCTTGGCGTTCTTCAACCCTTGTACTTTGTTGTATTCCTCCTTGCTTAAAGAGGCAAGGAGAATGGTTGTGGCTTGAGAGTTGAAGTGCTCGATTTGGGCCACTTCGTCCGTGTCGTAGTCCTCATCCCCTACGGATGGTACCTGTACACCATACTCAACAACATCCCATAATCTTTTGTGGAGAGAGGTTAGATGAAATCGCATCAAATTACTCCACATAGCATAATCTTCACCATTAAAAGTCGGTGGTTTGCCTAATGGGACGGAAAGTAAAGGTGTATGTTTAGGAACGCGAGGGTAGCGTAGGGGGATCTTACTATACTTCTTACGCTCTTGGCGCTTAGAAGTGACGGACGCCGCGTCGGAGCCGGAGGTGGAGGTCGATGAAGTGTCGGTCTCGTAGAAGACCACCTTCCTCATCCTTTTGTGCTTGTCCCCACTCCGATGCGGCTTGTGAGAAGATTTTTCCTTCTTCTCCTTATGGTGAGAAGAGGAAGATCTTTTCTCCTTCCGCTTGGAGGATTTCTTCTTCTTCTCTCTTCTCTTGGTGCGGGACTCTTCCGATGAAGATGAAGTGCTCCCTTGGCTTGTAGTGGGCTTGTCGTCGCCGGTCTCCATCTCCTTCTTGGCGTGATCTCCCGACATCACTTCGAGCGGTTAGGCTCTAATGAAGCACCGGGCTCTGATACCAATTGATAGTCGCCTAGAGGGGGGGTGAATAGGGCGAAACTGAAATTTACAAAAATAATCACAACTACAAGCCGGGGTTAGCGTTAGTAATAATAAATGAGTTCGCAAGAGAGGGAGCAAAACAAATCGCAATCAAATAAAGAGAGTGACACGTGGATTTGTTTTACCGAGGTTCGGTTCTTGCAAACCTACTCCCCGTTGAGGAGGCCACAAAGGCCGGGTCTCTTTCAACCCTTCCCTCTCTCAAACGGTCCCTCGGACCGAGTGAGCTTTCCTTCTTCTCAATCAACCGGGAACAAAACTTCCCCGCAAGGGCCACCACACAATCGGTGCCTCTTGCCTCGGTTACAATTGAGTGTTGATCACAAGAGCAAAAGAGAAAGAAAGAATGCGATCCAAGCGCAAGAGCTCAAAAGAACACGGCAAATCTCTCTCGCTAGTCACTAAATGCTTGAGTGGAATTGGAGAGGATTTGATCTCTTTGTATGTGTCTAGAATTGAATGCCTAGCTCTTGTAAGTGGTTAGAAGTTGGAAAACTTGGATGGCAATGAATGTGGGGTGGTTGGGGTATTTATAGCCCCAACCACCAAATGTGGCCGTTGGGGAGCCAGTCTGCTCGATGGCGCACCGGACAGTCCGGTGCACACCGGACATGTCCGGTGCCCCTGCCACGTCATCAGTGCCGTTGGAATCTGACCGTTGGAGTTCTGACTTGTGGGCCACCCTTGATGTCCGGTGGCGCACCGGACAGCTCCTGTTCATTGTCCGGTGCGCCAGTATGGGCAAACCTGACGTCTGCGCGCGCTGCGGCGCATTTAATGCCTCTGCAGGTAGCCGTTGGCGCGGGATAGCCGTTGCGCTGGAGTCACACCGGACAGTCCGGTGCACACCGGACATGTCCGGTGAATTATAGCGGACGAGCCGTCGGCTTTTCCCGAAGCTGAAGAGTTCCTGAGGCCGCTTCTCCATGGCGCACCGGACACTGTCCGGTGTACACCGGACAGTCCGGTGAATTATAGCGCGAGAGCCCCTGGAAATTCCCGAAGGTGGCGAGTTCGAGCTGGAGTCCCCTGGTGCACCGGACACTGTCCGGTGGTGCACCGGACACTGTCCGGTGGCACACCGGACAGTCCGGTGCGCCCAGACCAGAGGGCCTACGGTTGGCTCTTTGCCCTTTTGTTGAACCCAACACTTGGTCATTTTATTGGCTATGTTGTGAACCTTTGACACCTGTATAACTTATACACTAGAACAAACTAGTTAGTCCAAAGATTTGTGTTGGGCAATTCAACCACCAAAATTATATAGGAACTAGGTGTAAGCCTAATTCCCTTTCAGCATGGCTGCTTCTGGGGGAAACAACAATGAGCACACGCCCACGACGCCGCAGGCTATGGATGTCCTCGTGCGCCGCCTCTGACCCACCGCACCTTGTAGCTGCCGGCGACCACACCCTCCTCGGCGAAGGCCTTCGGTTCTCGACGTAGACCCGCTCCACGAATGTGCGCGTCGCCGCCTGCAACCTTCCGACGAAAGAGCCGATCTAGGACGCCATCCGACCCTGGCACGCGCTCCCGCACCAACACCGATGGACCCGCAGCAGTCCACACCACCTCGCCCAAGCCGGACTACCCACCGCGGCGACTGCCTCCCCACTCAGAGATTTCACAGCAACCGCGAGCGCTGCCTGTCCCTTCCACCTTGGCGTCGCTGCCCTCCTTGTCCTCCTCGGGCTCAACACGGGCGGGGAGCGAGGGTGGCACGGAGGTGGATTGGAGCCGCGAAGGCCATCGTCACGCGGGCCTCATCGACGTCCTCGTCATCGGGCTTAGCGTGGGTGGGAAGCGGGGGCGGCGCGGAGGCGGATCGGAGCCGTGGAGGGTTGGGGACTTGCGGGGGAGAAAGAGGAGGCGTCGACGTGCTAGCAGTTGGGAGCATTGGGAGGTTAGGGATTGGGTACAACCGTGCGGGTGGGTCGCGTGATCGGACGACTGGTGGGATCAGACGGTTGAAAAGCATAATGATAAAATAGACGGTTGAGATTACATAACGGCAAAACGACAGGCTACTTTTACAGCCTTAATAAGTAGTAGAGATTTGAATATAGACATAAAAAATCAAGAGCTATTGTACAAGTAACAAGTAAATGTAGTAATATTGAATAACAGGATGGAATTAGGGATGACAATTGGACTGGTGGGTATGGATACCCATGGGTTTCGTACCCCGTGGACATGGATACGGGTTGGAAAACTCACCCGTGGATCCTATCGGGTCGGGTACCCGAAATACGTCGGGTAGGGTACGAATAGTATATTTTACCCATAGATATCCACTGGATACCTAAAATATTAATTCACAATTTTACATGTTGAGTTTTTG
Organism: Zea mays; assembly: GCF_902167145.1. Classification (NCBI taxonomy): domain Eukaryota; kingdom Viridiplantae; phylum Streptophyta; class Magnoliopsida; order Poales; family Poaceae; genus Zea; species Zea mays. The sequence goes on along the minus strand of NC_050100.1, from coordinate 162,738,670 downwards.
GCCCATGAAGCAAAGAAAAAAAAAGCCCAAAGCAGTGGACTCGCGGTTGGGCCGTCCCGTTCGTATTCTCCTGAGGCTCTGTTCGTTTAGTCCAGATTAGAGGCCAGAACCATTTCAACTTATCAAGCTAATACAAATTTGTGAACTATTTCAATCCGGAACCAATCCACTAAAGCATTCCGGAAGAATCGAACGGGCACTAAACCTAATGGTGTGTTTGGTTTGTGGAGTCATTCTATACTTCACGAGGTCATGCATTATAGGTTCATTCCATCAATTTTAATGAAATCAATCCACTCCTTATTTATATACTAATTATTAGCTTATGAGAAATATGGTGATAATGGATAACTCATTCTATTCCACGAACCAAAGTTCCCTAACCGGCTAACCCTAATTTCACGGCCGCCCACCCGCCAGCGCCCTGCGCCCAGCCGGCACCCTAAGTTCCCACTTCCCAGTTCCCACCCGCCAGCCGCCAACCGCCCAGCCCGCTGCCCCGCTCCCGCCCCGAGCTGCGCGGCTGCGCCCCCAAGCTGCGCGCCTGCGCCGTCCCCGAGGCCCGAGCTGTGCCTGCGTCGTCCGTCGTGGCCCGAGCTGCGCCTGCGCCGTCCCCGAGGCCCGAGCTGCGCGGCTGCGCCCCCGAGCTGCGCCGTCCGTCGGCCCCCACTCGTCGTTCCTCCCGTCGCGCGGCGCAGCGCTCACGCAAGGCCCTCGGACCAGCAGATCGACGGCTTCACCGCGGATCGACCAGCAGATCAACGCCGCCCTTCAGACCCTCAGGTACTCAGTAGTCAGTACTTAGTTAGAAGCCCAATGTCAACTCCACAAGACAGTAGCAGTCGTCGCAGTGGCATAGGAGCAGCTCCTGCTGATGCTGGTAGCTCTAGAGATCCCACTCCATCTGATGCAGCAACCCAAGGGACAAGGAATGATGTTGTTGAAATAGATGATGCTGCACAGGTTGGGTGTAAGAGGAAGTTGAAGTCTAAAGTATGGGAGGATTTTGTTAGAGTTACTGTATCAGCTCAAGATCAATATTTTTTTACTGGGTCCGACCCTGAATTGCAGGATTCAACTGTATCAGCTCAAGATCAATATTTTTTTAAATGAGTAAGCTTGCAAATATGTTCTCGGCTCTTTGTCTGGATGCTGAAAGCAATGAAGATGTTGGCCGAGCTGAAGTACCACAGGCGTCTTCCAGCACAGACAAAACTGCTGCAAGCAAACCTGGTTGGTGCTCTTTTAGCCCTTCCATCTTGAATGGAACTTGTGGATATATTAAGTAGTGTTCTTTCTTTATTCTCCATGGGAATTGCATTTCTGGTTCATTTATATCCCTGCAAGTTTAATTGGCTACACCTATTTGGTGGTCAAGATGAGTCTACAAGGACAATTAAATTGATGAGAAAATAGTACCGACCAGATTTTTGTCATTGCATGATGATTATATACTCTAATGTCTTGGTAATATGCAGCAATTTGCCAAGGTTATTGAGCCCTTCTTGTCTTTGTCCTGTTTTTTATTCGAAACAGAAAGTTCTACTCAGTAATTTAGGGGCCCAGTGCTAAAAGCAAATTTGACCCTGCATTTGAGGAACGCATTGCTGGCACCATTTTTTTTGGTGCTAGCACTATTGGGAAACCTGTTTTTACCTAAAGTTTTGAATTAGATTATTGTAGCAACGGAGAGACAATTAATATATTTTTGGTAGAAGAACCTCATTTTTTACTTTTGACAGCACGTATTATGTGTCATTGTTTATGACCACATGCTACTGTAGCTGTTCCAAATCTTCATTTTTTATCAAAAACATTGATTTAATTGGAAATTTCATTTTCTTTCCAGATAAAAATGAGCAGAATGACACAACTGCAGTAAACTATGAGGAGGCAGCACTTGTATCATCATCTAGTGATTACAGGATGCCTTTGGTGTGGATAGACTTGGAAATGACCGGTGAGTCTTTTCTAAACTTATACATTCTTTAATCTGAAAATCATCAGGGAATTCAGTTTCGGTGGTGCATTATTATTTACTTGTTTGTTTGTTTTCATAATATAATTTTAAATTACAATATAATTTTAAATTACAATATTATGTTCTGTAATAACTTTTAACAGCTCGTGTGTTGCATAGCATGGGTTTTCCATGATTTTTTTCGAAGAATTTGTCCATACTTTTCAGAACATACAAATTGTAGTGCCATTCATGGTTTCATATGATGTGCTTTTGCATAGTGAATATGGCCTGTCATAGATTTCTATTGCACAACTGGACAAATTCCAGACCGTGAGGGATTCAATTTTACATTTTTTGAGAAAACTTGTGTTGTCTATAAGAAGATCTACTTAAAGTGCAAAAAAAAAATCGGAATATTTCATAATGATTTCTGTGAATATGTTAATGCTGGAAAGAGTTGTTACATCTTAGAAATAATATTTTTTAATGTTTCCAGATTGTTTTGTGGATAGATAGTCAACTAAAAAATAGTTATTTTGCTATCTTTTGCATTTAGACAGCCTTATATGTTTAATGTTATGTAAGCAATTAAACATGCACTTCCTCGACTTTGTAGGTTTGGATATAACAAAAGATCGGATTTTGGAGATTGCTTGTATCATAACGGATGGCAAACTTACAAAACAAATAGAGGTTGTCGTCGAAACGAAGTGCTTTTGTTGGTTTGTTCTATAGAGCTTTTGTAAAATGTGATGATGTTGTGCTGAATCACTTTAATATTTCCTATGAAACATCCAGATCACATTCTTTGGGGCACTGAGATCTTTGTTTGAAGATTAAATAGAAAGATAATGACATGCTACTCTCTCTGCCCCTAATTATCTCTGTTTGTTAAAATTATGTTGTGGTGGCATGATTTTTATTAAATATTGAGGGAGCAGTGGTTTCAACTAGAAATATGTTCACGGATTTGACCCCAGCTTGCACACCACATTATGGTAAAAGGTTTCAACTAGAAATATGTTCACGGATATGATACTTCAAATGCTTTAACACAGAGTTCGTGCCAATGCTACCTTAGTGATTATATCATTAAGAAAAGAAAGTGTTCATTATTTGTAATTCGCTAGTCATGTCAATGCCTCATACATGTCAGCACCATGTAGAAATTGAATTATTTAACATGATTGCCTTGCTATTTTGCAGGGTCCTGACTTAGTTATAAGCCAGAGCAAAGATTGTTTAGATAATATGGATGAATGGTGCAAAACTCATCATGCAGCTAGTGGTACATACTACTCTTTTCTAAAAATGATATTTTTCTGTTTTATTTTTATGTCTGAACGTAATTCCAAGAGTCTTGATTTCTAATTTAGGTTTGACGGAAAGAGTACTGCAGAGTGAACTTTCTGAGCATGATGCAGAGGCAAAAGTATGTTTTTCTGTTTGTGGTGAACATGCCCCACCCCACCCCACCCCCATGTGAAAATTTGTTTGTAGACATAACTGAAGCTCAAGTTCTCGAGTATTTGTCACAGATATTTCTAAGAATGTCTCCACTAATTTGAGAGGACTACATTTTGCTCTTTTTTCTGTTTTGCTGTCTTGAATAACCCATCCACAATACTCTAGTAATCTAGTTTAATTTGGCACCTTTGTCTGAAACCTTTGCCATTTGAATATTCTGAAAGGTTTCAGACATTTTACAATGACTATGTTTAGTGGTTAACTCAATCCACAACGGCACAACCTTACTGTCTAAGCATCTTTTAACTGTTCACCTGAACCGCTATATAGTTCTTAAATTTGGTTGTGTTACATATCGTTTTCAAAACCTCAATTCATTCATGTCTGTGCAGCTTCACCATCTGGATAAGTGGTTTGATTCTATGATTCTAGTCAGTAGAATCAATCTTTCTATGATATTCATATTTAGGATTCTGAGACTGTTGGTTGATGGCCAAAATTTGGTTACCAAAACTTAGGCAAGCCAAAATTTTGGCAGCCATTTAGTTTGCTACCAAAATTTGCCAACATCTCACAATTACCATGCCAAAGCTATGGCAAATATTTTTGCCCCAGTTTTGGCAACTTCTTTCTTGCCAAATCTTTGGCATAGCAACTTTTGGTAGCCAACCAAGCGGGCCCTCCATGATAGTGATATTAAGAAAACCTTCTATCCAATTTAGAATTGTGATTTTGAGAACCTTAGTGTTACATACCAATATCATTGCTTGCTTCAAATAAACTGCTTTAGGTACTGACCAGCCACCACCCTCCTTGGTAGCACCTAATTGCCTCTGAGCTCAGAATCAGGAACTTGTCACATAGTGATGTAGACATGGTATGCTATTTATGAAAAATTGACCTTGAAATTTGCTCAAAAGTAATTTATTTTTCATTTTGAAGCGAAGAAAATTGATTGGAGGCTAATTTGAATTTTGAAGAAACAATGTAGTAATATATTCACATGAAAAGACTAATTTCTAGACAGCAGTGCAACACTGCAACATGATCAAATTGTATAGTGCATGAAGTTCCTCTAAAGTGTTTCTTTTAGCTTATTGCATTTTAGTGCAGCAATTACATGAAACCTTTAATTATTTTTCGTCTCCATTAACATTTAATTAACTACCTGTCACACTGAAGACAGTGGATCTAAAAAATCCTCTTTCTGGAACTGTCATAACTCATAACCTTTCTGGAATTGTCATAACTCATAACCAATCTATATGGCGAAAGGGCCTCTAGCTGAATTTGTTAGGTGGTATGAGTAGAATCCCCCAGGTCGTGCGTTTGAATCCCAGTGAGAGCAAATTTCAGACTGAAGTTAAAAAAGGTCACTTTTTGGTTTCCCTGGTTGTGTGCACACGAGATGGACTGATCTAGGGGGGAATTCTCGTGTAGAGGCTAGGAGGGATCAAAGCACGAGTAAATATCTGGTTTATAGGGAGCGGACCCTCATGCTGCATGGAGAGTCTAGCTTTCGTGACCTTTCTCGGTCGAGGCTCTGATTGAGCTTCTTAGGGGGTGTTTAAATGCACTAGAGCTAATAGTTAGTTGACTAAAAAATTGTTAGTGGAATTAGCTAGGTAACTATTAACTAATTTACTAAAAATAGCTAATAGCTAAACTATTAGCTAGGATGTTTGAATGTCTCTAACTAATTTTAGTCGCTAACTATTAGCTCTAGTGCATTCAAACACCCCCTTAATATAATACTGGAGGCGGTCTTTCCCCTACCGTTCGAGTTTTTTTTATAACAAATGTATTCCTTTTGTTTTTTCTAACAGAAAATCTTCTATTGGCTCATTGGCAGGTTTTAGACTTTGTTAGGAAGCACATAAATTCAGGCACTCCATTATTAGCTGGGAATTCTGTTTATGTGGATTTTCTATTTCTGAAGGTTAGTATGAATAATTGGTAATCATCTATTATTTCTTTTATTTTCCATTTGAAATTCGAGAATTCAACCTTTGGTGGCTTACATTTCTGTTTGCTGTTTTCTTGCCAGAAGTACATGCCACAGCTTGCAGCCGTCTTCTCTCATGTAATTGTCGATGTGAGCAGTATAATGGCTTTATGCATACGATGGTACCCCAAAGGTAAATTATATCTAGTGGCCATGGATACAAGTACTTTCAGCTTCTGTCGTTACTAGTTAACTTAAAATATCAAGCACTTGTAACAGTTTATATATTTTAGCATCAATTGTCATTTTCATTCATAGCTGTTTTGGTTTAATACCAAATCAGACTCCGCAGCTTTGCTTCTAATGTGAGGTAGCAGAATTCCAGTACGGCCATGCTGCCGTGGTATACTGCTGGTATACCTTCTGCTAGTATCTAAAATAATCTTACTGGACTGATGACGGGACTGAACTTGTTCGTTTGCTGTTTAACTCTTTACAGAAAGGAAACAAACTCCAAGAAAGCAAAAAACCCACAGGGCAATGGATGATATTAAAGAAAGCATCGCCGAACTGAAGTATTACAAGCACAACATTTTCAAACCACAGAAATCAAAGCGGTAGCTGCACGTCGAGTAGTTGAATCGACTGATAGCTAACCAGAATTGGAGATGGGTTTTCAGGTCAAAGCCGCATGCCTTGCTTTGGGGTTATGTTCTGTGCAAGTGTGCATCCATTAGTGCTTGGGTTTATACCGATCTCAATGGGGTTTTATGAAAGTTTCATGAACACTAAATAATTTGATGTGGCATAGTATTTATTGATAAAGGGAGATGATAAAAGTTTCGTATAAAAGAGTTTAATGGAAGATAAAACTTATCTATACTGTTTCCAATACATGAGGGATTTGGAAACAGTGATATGAAACTCCTATTGAGATTTGAGATCATATCACGACACTAGTACTTCATGATTTTCTGAAGCCTTCCTGGATGTGTCTCATAGTTGCTACATCACATGCACACATAGTAACGGTTAATTAAAGGGATTGAAAAACCATCCCACCGAAGTGATCAACTGCAGCGTTGACCGTTCAAATATTTTTTGAGTTTGTTTTTGGCAATGTAATTCAATAACCAGAACTGAAATATTAATGCCGGACAAATTTGACCATCTAGGTGGTTTTATATTTTAAAATAAAAGCTGGTTTATTTTTGAAATAAAAAAACTATACATGATTCATTTAAAATCAGAAAAATGTAAATTAGTACCAAAATATTTCTAGATGATATATTTGTTGGTGCTTTATTTAGAGTTATTTTGATTTTTATTTTCTCCATTTTTAGTGTTTTATTGTTTGAAACCATGTTCATATTTATTTTAATTATTTTACACAGTTTATTAATATTATAACTTATATTGACCTTGACAATCCAAGTAGGCTATGAATAATCAAAAGATCTAGAAAACGGTATCAATCTCATGTGCCTTGATCCCCATGTAAATCATATTAGCCATTACAGCTAGTACAGTATCACTTGTCCTTCAAAAAGAATTTGGTTAATTTAACCAACATATTTGGTACTATATTTTGAGTACGAATTTTCTTGGTGGATCTCTAGGTTTAATATAGCACAGAGTAACCATTTAAATAAATACTTATGGTCTGTTTGGTTGGTCTGTAGCTGTAAAAAAACTATTGTGGGCTAGCCGTAAAAAAACTCCTATGGACTGTGAATTGTTAGAAAGCTAATAACTGTTTAGTGGAAACCACTAAAAGTCATTAAAAGTTCGAAAGATACTAAAAGCAGGTCCACAGATTCTTTAGTTTTACATTGCGTGAAAATCTGACTTTTAGGAAAAATTGCTTCTTAGATTCAACCATTTTGTTTGGTTTTTGGCTTTTAGAGAGCAAAAGCCAAAGCCAAAAGTCAAACTAAACACACACTTAAGTATGACTATAAGCGACGAGGGTGAAATAGACTAGGGTGCAGACGAGTGAATGAGATAAAATACAAATGTTTTAAAGATACTAGTCGGTTACCCATGCGTTGCGATGACGTATAACAATACCTATGTAAACTATCCACCGAAAAAACTTCAAGATTTTTTATTGATTGTCTTCGCTCTCCGTATAATATTTTTTGATTTGGCTAACTGATGTTATTGTTTACTCCATCTAATATGTCTTGGTACAACACAACCAATGAAGTGAGCGATTAGAAGAGAGTTCACAACGACTCACTCAACGAACAGAGATTATAAAATGAAATAGTTTCACCATACAGAGACCAAATAAGAGAAAAATTTGTGAGCTCAAGTTTCTAAAATAAGTCACATGAACTCAAACTTATAAAAAAGATAGATCAAAATATGGAGTGATTGCTAAAGACAGGCATCAATAAAAACTGGATGCACTCCATATAAATTATGCTATTTCGTAGCAATTACTAACGTTTAAAACCAACAAATAAACTTTCATTTTACTGTTAGTGTGACAAATCATTGTTGCTCCATCCAATTCAGTAACCTTAAACACCATTGAGTCCATTGCGCCAATGTGGTCTCAGAAACGACCTAATACTTGCAAGAGCCAAGAACATCGTGTCGTGCTTGGGCTGTAGCTCGGCCCGTAGTGCTGGCCTGACCCGACACGATTATATATTTTTTATTTTACAAAATAACGTATATACATATATACAATTTATATTCAATATTAAAGACATCTGAGCATGATGTTCTACTGGTTAGACAACTTCACCCAGTGTCTCCTGTCCTTGATCCATCAGGGCATGGGTTCTGTTACAAAATATTACATATGTGATCAATCCAAGGGGTGCGACAGTTTTCTCCAAGGGACACACCCCTTGGGATACACCCCTTCACTTGTATATAAGTGTAATGATCTCTGGAATACAAGTGTGGCTGTCATTCTCTCTATTCTCTGTCTCGTTTTCACTACGCTCCAACAGTTGTCACTCTCTCTCTCAATTATCTTTTGCCACTGAGTATACTTCAACACGTTATCAGCACGTGCTCGCGAGATCAGAGAACAGAACAAATCGCTCGTTGCTTTTGAGATGGAGTTGCTGTTGGAGAAAGAGAAGGAATCGCTCGCAGAAGTTAAGAAACAAAATGTGCAGGATATGAAATTACATCTGGACACAGTAAAGTAAGCACTAATGTAATTTTCTTCAATTTCATCATGTTCTTAACTTTATGGCATCTGCAACGATGGCACTGTGTGCCATGGCAGCAACCAACAAGCCCTGCGACAACATCGGCTCAGGTCCTACCTGATCCGCAATACGTTCGTCGCTCGACGAGGTTGCTTCGTGACCATGGCAAGGACCTTCATCGGTGGTCGCTGCACCCGCGCAGGGGCCACGCTACCGCCACGCCGGTTCGAGCACTGGGGCTGAGACCGCACCGGTGCTCCGCCTGGTTGGAGGCGCCGTGTCGAGGCCGCGTGCCCGCGCTGTGGTCACGTGCCGTGTCCGCGCCGGGCCGGGCCGCGCGGGTTGCCTCGACGCCGGGACCACGCCCGTGCGTGCGCGCCGCTAGGGGCATGCTCGTCCGAGCCGCCAGGGCCGGGGGCACGCCCGTGCGTGCCGCGGGGAGCCGCGCTCCACGCGTGCCGGGGCCGCAGTGCCGCACCCAAACCGAGGTCGGGCTGCCGCGCTCGCGATGATGGGACGGCCGCGCACGACCGCCGTGCTGGGCGTGTCGTGCTCGTCACGCCTCCATCGCGCCGAGGCCGCGCGCCCATGGCCACACATACCCGCGCCGCCACCGGACAGCCGTGCCCGCACCGGACCTTAGGGGCCGCGCTCGCCCTCGTGCGCACAGAGCCATTCGGGCTGGGGGCCGCCGTGCCGCCGGGGTCTGCACGCGCACCCCGCTGGGGGCCAAGCCCGCGCTGTCGGGTGGTCGCGCCCGCGCGTCGTGGGACCACACCCGCGCCGTCGTGGGGCTGCGCTCCCGAGCGCGCGCCGGGTCTGCCCGTGCCGCCGTTGGGGGGCCGCGCGCCCGCGCGCACCGAGGGGCTTCGCCGCGTCCGTCGCCGGGGCCGCCTGCTGTTGAGGGAAGGAGGAGGGCGGAGCAAACCCTAACTGCCACCCCCTTATAAGGCCATCTGTGCCCCTGCCCTCATGGGCTGCCTGGATGGGCCGCCTGGCCGGCCGCCAGGACGACCACCTAAATGGGCCGTTTAGCCAGCCTACTAGACGGCTGTCTAGTTGGACTGTGCCCTATATTTTTTTATTTTTTTTATTTTTTACTACAGTTCTAAGTTTTGAACTATGTTTTAACACAGTTCGCATCAGTATTATGTATCTAATTTAGAATAATTAGATCTCTGATGTTTCATACAACTGTACATATTTGTCTGTTTTATTAGAAAATTCAGACTTATTAGTGAATTATATTTTTATTTATATTTATAATTCACATGTTTCGACTTGATTTTGTTTTTGCATTCTTTTATGTTTGCATGGAAAACATAGCACATTAATAAGTCGAAACTTAATGGTCTTCATGCAAAATGAGGTTGCAGTTTTTGGGTAAAAGCATAGGGTGATGGAGTCCTAAGCACTGGCTGCGCTAAATTCTTTATAGAGTTTAGTAGCCCAGAGACCGTGCTTTAGGCCGCATTTGAAATGCCTATCACTATGAGGTCTACATCTTTCGAGATGATTACCTATACGTGCTACCCAAAAAGATCACGGACCAAGCAGGCGTCGCGGGCTATGGAGCCAGTCTGGACGCTGCAGTCATGCTGACTGCTAAAAGAATTCTTTTAATTAAGTTCTACTTAATTAAACGATGAATTCTTGCAAAATATGACACATATCTTGAACTTGGGATATTTCAACACATGATGGAGATCTAGGCTTTGACTGCAATAAATTCTTGGAATTTATTTGCCCTGAGACCAAGCTTTTAGACAACAAAATGTTATTTGTCCATCAGTAAGAGGTCTACATCATATGGTCATGATGATTACCTATGTGTTCTCCCAAGTAGATATGTTGGAGATGTGATGTTGGTTATTCACCTTTATGGTGATTTTCATTTTATTTTTGAAATTTTGGTCAAGCAAAGGGTAGTGGAGTCCTAAGCATTGACTGCGGTATGTTTTTCGAATATATCAGCCCAGAGAACATGCTTTCAGACAGCAAAATGTTTTGCCCACAACTGGAAGATCTACTCCATTGTTTAATTACATGGAGATTATCTACGTTGTGTACACCAATTTTCAAAAATCTGTGGTACACTTTATGTGACACCTGGAATTCTCTAACATATAAAGATATAATATATTTTGCGGCAAAATTGCAACAACAAACGAAAATGGTTAAGCCATTTGAAGGATAATTATTTAATAGAGTTTGATGAACTCGCCTAATGGGCTTAATTATCCTTAATGTTCATTGGAAATGTTCATTTCATTTTTGCATGACATGGGAATTCACCTCTTCATTTTGGAGTAAATGAGATGCTCTCTTTCTCTTACGGTTCTTATGAAAAGAACTTATGTGCTTTTGCGGCTTGATATGCAAGCGCAAAATGAATAGCAAAGAAAATCATAAGACTTGTGGACTTATGAGTATGTGTCTACATTATGTTGTAGAATAACACTTTGTATTCAAATATTTTTGCTTGAAAGCAAATATATAAGCACATTAAAAAGGGAAGGGCAATGAGTATGACAAACTCTTTTGTCATTACACTATACGTGGTATAGTGTTGTATGCCTAAGCATCTAATCATGTATATGAAATCCCAATAGATGCATACTACTCATGAAAGCTAAGATATGAAGTGTACTTCAATCTTCCATCTGACATGATAACAGTTGTTAGTTGTGTAATTCATGATTTGGACTAATCATCTAACAACACTTCTTTTTCTAAGAGAAAACCACTTTGTTAGATGATTTGCTTTTGAGTAATATTTAAATAATGCATGAGATTTGGTATAATCTCATAATTGATGTTGTGATAGGTTCAACTCATGCGGTGTGAGTTGAACACACTCATGTGATTTGAGTGTAAAAACTCATATGAATTTGAGTTAAACAAACTCATCGATTGGAGTTGATCACTCATGTGATTTGAATTGAACAAACTCATCGATTAGAGTTGAACGAACTCATCAAGGGAGTTGAAGACTCATTGATTTGAGTTGTGCAAACTTGTACGAAGATTCTTCTAATTGAGGAAGAAACATGCAATGTGGAGAATTGAGCCACAAACTCTATAAGTGGGGAAACAAAATATTCTCATATTCCTTTGAAAAGTGGAAAGAATATTTTAACAATCGCTTCGCGCGATATCATGATATGTTAATATCTAGTCCCCTTTTGGTAATGGAAGTATCAAGGATGTGTTGATATATCCTAATTTTATCTTACCAAATTATAGAGATATCCATATAATTTCTATCATGTGGAAACACAAGGTGATAGTGATGGATATTGCATGTAACATTTCTTATGGATTGTATTCTACATACATCCTCTCGTACAATGTGTTGCATTTGTTAAACTTTTCATGTGATGTTACTTACCATGCGGGTAAGATTGAATTGGTCATCCCATTGTTGGGATGAAATGAAAAGTTATGAACAATTCTATTGGTCATGTTTTTCCCATAAGATGGATACTTGATGAGTATCATCGGGAATGAGATTTTAAGTCCCTCTTATCTTAAAATCTGATCTGAATTGGTTAAGTTCTTTGAATTGTTTCAAAGGAACGAGTGTGGTCCATTACAGAGATTGTATGGACATTGAAGGCTTTATATGGTTCTTTGGTGCATCTATATGATGACCTCAAGTGTGTCCTTCGGACAACACATGCCCATTAAGTAATAATGTCTCAAGCTTGAGCACATTAGCCTCCACACTACTGAATTTACCAAATGTGCTTACAATGATGATTGTTTTGTCTTGGTATTCAAAATTATATCCATAATGGATATGACGAGTCTGTGATAGATTCGAAAATTTCAGATCATTAATGACCATGAGCAATAAATTATCATTTCCAACTGGTTATGGTTGAAGTCAGGAAGTTTTGCATGCTCCTGACTTGTGATTAACTGCATGTACAAGTTCCCCTATGGTTTTTAGTACAAGATTTCCCATGCGTACATTGGGTATGTTTTCCCAATCTCACCATCGCAGCGTACATATATGGGCACACTGAAAGCTGGGGATCTATGTGAGAATTCATTCTTCGTCGATCATTAAGTTTTAGAATCTCTTCACGAGAATCTATTTACGGCCTATACGCTTGCTTGAATCATGAGCTTTTCCAGGCATTAGGGGGAGATTTCTAGTACCAAAAAGAATGCTAGGAAATTATAATGAATGCAGTAAGCATTCAGGCTCAGATCACGTACTAAAACTGAACCTTTAGGTTCGAATGATTTGCAAGAAGTTGCAAATTGACTGCCATGTGCATTTACTATGAGGTGTCACTCAAATTAATCCTATGTGGAAGTGCCAGAAAGAGTGGTTACATGGAAAACCACTTAACTCCCTATTGCAACGTTGTTGTAAATAAGAGGGGGAGAAGTATGGTCACAAATTGGGATTAAGATGCTTGCAAGCAGCTGAAGGCTAGACCTTCTGAGATAGTAAATGCAGACGATCTATTCGTTGGTAACCAACCTAGTGTTGGTGGACACGTAAAGGATATTGATTATCCTATGAATGGAAGACATTCACAACCTAGCTCAGTACACACTGATGAGGCTAGGTTATCGGAAGCCCTTGATTCTCGTTTTGGGATTTCACGAGGAATCGTAAGGGTACATTAAAAAATGACTTTATGTCAACTAGAGAATTGTGTTATTTAAAAGCTACAAGTGTTGATACATACATCTCAGTAATTGTATATGCGCTCCAAGTGATCCAAAAGACTATGGCCATAGTAGAGCATGAGTATGCTCAAACTGGATCTTGTTGAGTGATACAATGTTGCAGAGATAGCCTTGCTCACCGGAAAGAAGTGTTAACTTATTTTCACTTCAAGGTATCTTACTGTGGATACTAGTTTGTTTTCATGGACTTGGAAACAATGAGGTGGTGAGAAAGCATGGCTAGTAGCAACTGGGTTTATACGCAAACCCAAGCATTATTTTAATGCTATAATTTCTCTTCTACCGCGAGTAGTAAAATTCCGATACAATACAAAGGGCAGTAAATCATCTATCTGTGCAGTTGATAGATGTAGTGACAACATATGCATATGTGGTCACTAGATTATGGTATATGTGGAGTCTTGAAGGATTCCAAATACATAATCACCAATCATAATTTTGCAATGCTTGGAAAGTCTTTGTGACTTAGAGCATCCTGGTCAAATATGGTACATTCGACCTAGTGAATCCTTCTTTCTGAAAGGATACATAAAGTATGGTATGTTCAGTGTAAATATGTGCAACATATTTTAAACACACATTACTTATCGACGGAGTTCAAGATAGAGGATATGAATTGAAAGAGATTTCCAATTCAAAGTAAACTATCTTGAGTATCTTAGATACAAAGTTGTCTATATCCAACATATATTGAAGAAATTCAATATGAAAGAATCATTGTTATTTGATTCTTTCCGATCATGAGATGTGCTATTGTATCTTGCAAGAGCATCCGACCGGATATTGCTTTGCAATGATTTGCTAGCTAACAACACATGAGATCGAGTTATGATCTCCAGGTGTACTCATGCTGTCACACCCGGTTTTAGAAGGCAAACCGAATGCGAACCATGTACGTGCCAGGATCAGCAATTCACGTACACAGCAGTTACATAACATGGACATCATCACACAGTGCTCAAATAGTATTAAAAAGGGAAATAATAGTCGATTACATCATAAGTCTGAGACATCCACATAGTCCTTACAGTAAATCAAAGTGCGGGAAAGAAACGTAGATAAACGCGGCCTTCACAGGCAGCCGACTGGGGGTTGCCGCTAACCCACGCCTAGAACTCGTCGTAGTCTTGGAACTCCTGGAAGTCTCCTTCCACAGCTTCATCTTCGCCTGAGCAGTGGTTGCAATGCTGACAACCTGGGGATGGGGGGGGGGTTTAGTGTGTAGAGCAAGGGTGAGTACACATCAACATACTCAGCAAGTATCCTGTTTGGCTGTGGTGGACTAGCTTTATGTGGGGATAAGTCAAGCAGTTGCTTTTAGTTGGTCAGATTATTATTTACTAATAGAAAGCCAGGTTTTAGCATTAACCCAAGTTATTAGCCCGATGTACCCTTTCCAAACGGAAAAATACCACTTACCAGCACCATAGTCATAACCAGAACCATCAATCTCATTGCCACCTGTAAACCAAAAGGTCTCTGATTAAGTACCACTAATCACTGGAGCTCCCTTGGCCGCTCATAACCGCGAGCACGGCTGATATATCAGTTTTCAAACACTCTGCAGAGGTTGTGCACTTTACCCACAAGCCGTGATTCCCTCTTGTCTCGGGCCGATCAAAGCCTTAAACACTACCAAGGTGAATAGGCAGGGTCTCACTATGTAGCTTTTACAAAGATTCCCCGGGGCTGTAGCCGCCCGTTAGGTTTCCTAAATGTACCGCACTCCTCCCCAAGGGACGAATCAACCTTGGCAGAGCGAGCCGCATACACCGAGCCCCATTGACGGCACGACGGCAAAGCGAACTACACCCCGGATCCTCTAATTATTCAGCTAAGGGCACCCCATTCCACCCTCATGGTTGCACTGTTTTCCCGGGCGGTCATCCATAGAATAGGTCCTTACGGAGAGGCACTCGAGAAACCGCTCGAGCCCCCTTAAAGGCCACAAGTACAACATCATAATAAGAGAAGGAAAAACATCGTATCATGGATAATCTCATCATGTTCATTGATTAGAGTTGAGCAATAGCATAAAGCTAAACAATAATAATCCAACCCAGATAGGTAAACAAGGATATGGGTAACAAAAGCTAGTCAATCCTTAGGTATAAATATGTAATGCGGGAGGTGAATTAAAGAATGAATAGGACAGAGATAGGTCAAAGGACACTTGCCTCCACCAACCGACTGCTGCTCAGGGGCTTCTCCTGCGGGCTCCTCGGGCTCTTCAACCGAATTGTTCTCTATGCGATTGCAAGCATACATACATCCATCCATTCAAATTAGGAAACAAACAGTACACCATACAAGAGAACAAATAAAGTAAATATGCATAGAATATCACATACGATAATGAATTTACCTTGGTTAGAAAGAAATGGGGAAAGGTCTCGCGAGAGTTAAAGCTTATGCCCGAGACGCACTACGGGTAAACGAATAACTAAACGTTACGTTCTCTAGTTCCAATTGGTTCTAACAAAAGAATTAGCTACATGCACTAATGTAAACGTGACCACTTTTAGTAGATTAACATTGAATGAGATAGATGATTAGCTATACAAATTAACTAACGTAACCAATTTCCAAATTGAGACTCCTATCTTATTAATATAAACACGTGATTAGCGCGCATAGGACACGGAGGGGGGGGGGGGGGGGGTAGACGGGGCGTCTGGGGGTAGATGGGGGCACGACGGGTCGTGCCAAGGCACGCGCACTACGCGAGCACGCGCGCGAGGCCGCACGCACATGCCACGAACTAGCCGTGCGCACGTCGGGGCCGCGCGCTAGCCGAGCTCAAGGCCGCGCGCCATAGGCAAGCTGGGCCGAATTCGAGGCCACGCCGGGGCCGTCACGACGCGAGCAAGGCACGGCGGGGCGAGCGGGCAAGCACGCCGGGGCAAGCGAGCACGGGCGAGCGAGGACGCGGCCGGACGAGGACACGACCGGGCGCGGGGGCGGGCGGTCGAGCCGGGGCGGGGCGGCCGAGCTCGCCGGGAGGCGGCCGAGCCGGGCACGGAGGCAGGCGGCCGAGCCAGGGCAGGGCGGGGCGGCCGAGCCGGGCACGGGACGGGGACGGGGCGGGCTCACCGGAGCGAGGCCGGACGAGAGCGGGGAAGGGGCGAGGCGGGCTCGCCGGAGCGAGGCCGAGCGCGAGGAAGGGGCGGGGCGGTCTCGTCGGAGCGAGGCCGAGCGCGGGGAAGGGGCGGGGCGGTCTCGCCGGAGCGAGGCGGCGTGGGGGCGGGCGCGGGTTCGCCTGGGGGGGGGGGGGGCGAGGCGGGGCGGCCGAGCCAAGGCGCGGCGGGGGGCGGGCGCGGGCTCGCCGGAGGGCTGCGCGCCGGGGCCGGGCGGGGTCAGGCGGGGCGGCCTTGCCGCGGCGAGGGGCGGGCGCGGGCCTGGGGTGGCGCGCCGGGGAGCGGCGCCGGCGGGCGGGGGAAGGGGAAGGGAGGAGAGGGGGGGGGGGGGGGGGGGGGGGCTCACCGGAGGGGGCGGCGCGGCGGCGGCGTCGGGGGGGGGGGGGGGGAGGGGCGGCGGCGGCTAGGGTTAGGGGAGAGGGAGTTGGGGAGGGGTATGACAGGCGGGGCCCGCGGGGAGGGAATTTTGGAAAAAGAAAAAAGGGGGGGAGGGGGGCGGCTGGGCCCAAAGGGGGGAGGGGGTGCGGCTGGGCCGGCTGGGCGGCCCACGGCGGGGGGAGGGGGGCGGCTGGGCCGCCGCGGGGCTCACGCGGGAAGGGGGGGAGGGGGGGGGGGCGGCTGGGCCGCCAGCTGGGCCGGCGCGAAGGGGGAAGGGGCGGCTGGGCCAAAAGGGAGAAGGGGGGGGGGAGAGAAAAAGAAAAGGCTTTTCTTTTTCTAATTTCCATATTTTCTTATATGCCTAATTCTTCAATTCACTCAACCACAAACAAAAGAGTGCATAATCTGGCATGATGCAACAACCAAAAATAGTTCTAGGTTTTGCTTACACAAGATGTCGAGCTAATTCTCGCTATAACTTTTGGAAAAGATCAAGGCTTAGCGAGAAGAAAAGGGAAAAGGAAAGAGTAACGCCTGAATTTGGTAAGAGAAAAGAAGAAAAAAAAATTCTACCCCCAAATTCAGGGCGTTACACATGCTCTCCTTATGTTTGGATATATTGATCTTGGATATCTATAGAAGATCCCCAGGTACAAGATCAATGACATACTTCTGAAAGTTGGACTTACTGTTTAGTAAATGTCAATCAACAAAGATTAATGGTCACTTACACTAATCATTCTGTAGCACACTTCGTGGGATTGTACAGAATGATATACTACATACTGAGGGTATGTGGTGGTCATGATTTTATATCATTGACCTTATTATCTATGGAGATAACATTACTTTGTGTTGTTTAGATGAAAATCAAGTTACGAACTAAGTCTCTACCTTACTCCACATTTTAAGTGTGTTTGAGAGTAGGTATGGGATGACTTAGTGTTTTGCAAAGATCAGGGGGAGTTTTCTTTTGATCGGAAGAACTTGTTTCTACATCATGTTGTGCTCTTTTCTTTGCATGAGTTTTTCCCTGTTTGGGTTTCTCATTCAAAGTTTTTAACGAGGCGACATCAACACAAGGCCTATGTCGTATCATCTATTTTTCTCGTAGAGGTTTTCGAGGATGATACATTATGGCATAGTTATTGTTGCATTTGAACTAGGTGATGATTTTATCTCCCTAGAGTTCAAATGAATCAACAATAGAGAATGACTACTCTCCTTATTTCTCCCACTGCGTTTTTAAGGAGACTCGGCTGATATGTTGATTTCTCAGATTTTCTGGCAAGATTATCTTGGAGAAATATTAGCCTGAGTTATATGTCTCATCATTTATTTTCCCCACGGGGGTTTTTGAGATGATGGCTTTAGACATATTATTGTTCGTTGGGCTAGAGGTCCATGGGAGAACAATGACATACCATGGTTCAATTGAACCACCGACAATTATCTATAAGGATAATTGAGCTTGTGTTGTTCAGATGGAAATAGGAAAATGGAGATATAAATATCTTGCAAACAAAGTCTTGTGATAATCTTGTTGATCTATTCACAAAATCTCTACCATACTCCACGTTTCAGAAATGTGTTGAGGGGATTGGTACGAGAAGACTTAAGTGCTTGCAAGGATCAGGGGGAGTAATTCTCCATGATATTTGACCTATTTTGAACAATCATATTACACTCTTTTCTTTGTATGAGTTTTGCCTTATTGAGGTTTTTCTCATCCAAAGTTTTTAATGAGGTAATATCAACTAAGCTATATGCTTTATCATTAATTTTCCCCACAGGGGTTTTTATGCATGATGATTAAAGCATATTTTCTTTTGGAGTTCGAGTGAGATTATTCTCATTATCCAAAAGACATCGTGTACTACTTATTTTTCCCACAGGGTTTTTGAGGAGATAAGATCTTGGAAGAACAACTGACAGATCATCAAATGAAGTTGGATTGATCAAGGGGGAGTGTTACAAAATATTACATATGTGATCAATCCAAGGGGTGTGACAGTTTTCCCCAAGGGACACACCCCTTGGGATACACCCCTTCACTTGTATATAAGTGTAATGATCTCTGGAATACAAGTGTGGCTGTCATTCTCTCTATTCTCTACGTCTCGTTTTCACTACGCTCCAACAGTTGTCACTCTCTCTCTATCAATTCTCTTTTTCCACTGAGTATACTTCAACAGGTTCAAACCCTACATCTTGCATCGTTTTTTAACATTTTACGCCGATTTAATCAAATGGGCCGACGGGCTAACGGGCTCGCCCGACACAGTCAGCAGATCGGCATGACGTGCCTGGGCCAGAGTTGTGGCCCACGGGCGTCTGGCCCGTACCGGGCCGACGTTTAGCTATCTATAGACGTGCATCGGGTTAATTTGAAATAACTGTGGGGGGTTATTTGTAAAAAATATGACGCGGGACGACCGTTGAAACTGATGCTTTAAGTGTAGTATAGATATAGACATAGTAATAATATATCGATGCTGCATATATATAATAAAGATTTGGTATGAATCACTACTTTTACATATTTCTGTGGACGCATGAGCACCCCTATCTTTTATGTAGCTTCGCCGTGGACTATAAGTCTATAACCAATAAAATACTAGGAACATTATATTTTAGAAATATTGTGGTACTAGTTTTATATTTTTATTGAAAATAAATTAACGATGCTTTTTTAAACTAAACTACATTTTACAATTTCTAGAAAATGCAAAACTATCTCTAAAACCAGCTAGATGGTCAAATTTGTTGGGTGTTCATAGTTCATCGGCAAAAAAATAAACTTTTGGTTCTAGAGTTGCATTGCTGAAGACAATTTGGACAACAGTTGTATAGCCAAAAATTGTTTTCTCCCGTAATCTTAGCTGAATAGTCTTACTCCACATGTTTATAAACTAATTATTACTAGTTTGTGTAAGTAAGATGACAGTGGATTAATCTATTCTATTTCGGGAATCAAATAAAAAAATAAGGTCAAACAAGCAACCTAGTTAAGAATCCAATTTTTAGAAACTGGTTTATGAAAAGAACTCGTTAATGATGTTTGGAACCACCTCATTTTTTATAAACCGATTTTAGCTAGACGAGATTTTTTTTGGTTTTAAGAAACTAGGAATCTAGTTTCTACATATTAGAGCATAAACTGGTGTGTTAGGAACCACTCAACTTTTATAAACCATTTTTTAAAAAAACTGGGCGTGCTTCCAAACATGCCCTAAGAAGTGGATCACCCCATTTTTTAAAAAACAAATCATACAGTTTTCACATTGCTGTGATGAAGTGCATGATATCTTAGTTATTTGGTTGTTCTTGTCATTGTTGCTAATGTATTTGTCTAACTTCTTTATCAATACTAGTAGCTAGTGCGCGCCCAGCGCGCGAGATTAATTTATTTGTTCAAAAGTGTTTGATAGTAAAAAAGGTAGGTTTTCGTTTTATAAATAATTTTCACGAACATTCGCTCAGAGTTGTAATTAAAAAACAAAATAATAATATATATGATCCTACTTCTAAGTTTATAGATTTCATAAAATACCAAGACAAATATCGTTCAAACTTATTGTTTTGACAAACACTTTAAGATGTAAGACATCATTATTATAATACTAACAATTAATAATTTAAAATAGGGATATATCTTAAATCAAATTTGGTAGAGATATAACTATTATTTCTGTTGTGACGGGGAAACATTTGCGATACATACCTTTCAAATATAGCCCCGAAATTTATACTTTTAAACTATACAATAGTACAGATAGATTAAGATAGTGACAAAGAAGAAACTAAATTATTACATTTTCATAAAGGAGCTATCTCACTTGATTTACTCAATCATTTATAGCTGAATTACCTTTTTCTGCCGAATTACCTTTTTCTTAAAAAACGAAATAAGATGAAATATAAACATGTACGTACATATATCAACAGAAAAAAATTAAAAAAGGAAATAATAGGAAAATATTCTTTTAATAAAGAACTTACCTGCTTTTTTATTTCCTTTCTGCTAGTTAAGTCACTATCAACCTCTGCTTGAGATGTCAATAATTTAAATAACCACAAGAGAGCTGCTAAGACTATTTTCATAAGATATGTAAGAGGTGAATAATATCCTCAGTTTGGTAGAATTGAGCTGTATGCACGATCTGGTTCGGGTTATATAGCCTTCTATAAACAATGGACATCCATATTCAATATCTTACTGGCGCCTTTTTTAGAAAAAGAAAAAGAAAAAGTAACATAACAGTAAGCACACAATATTGAACCTATTTATGTTGAGATGAAGTCTCATTACTCGCATAGCACATCAATATGTCAGAAGAATACAGGAGGGGAGGCCAAGAACTGTTCTCGTCATTAGGTCTGCAAGAACCACTGAGAAGCATTGGGGTTTCGTTTGCTTCTGTTGCTCCCATAGCGGGCTACAGAAGCCTTAGAAAGTTGCCGCCTAGATATTCATCTTTCACTGGCATAAATGAGACCGACATAAATGAAATGAATATCTTTGGTTGTCAAGAGCTCATTTGAAGTATTAAGAGACTGTCAGCAATGCCAGATCACCAATGCATGCATGCTCATCAAGCCCCAGAAAATCTGCTAAAGAAGGCAGAACCTCGAAGGAGGTCT
The DNA here is from genome assembly GCF_902167145.1 of Zea mays. Lineage (NCBI taxonomy): Eukaryota > Viridiplantae > Streptophyta > Magnoliopsida > Poales > Poaceae > Zea > Zea mays. The sequence goes on along the minus strand of NC_050100.1, from coordinate 162,717,250 downwards.
TGTCCACCTGTTTTACAAAAAATCTCCAAGCAAGAAATCCAATAAAGTTGTCTACCCTAGACGAAGAATTAGATCAAAGCCTTTTTAGGTGAAATGCCACTATGATGAGGTCTTGTAGATTACAGAGAACATAATAAGCTTAGCAAAGCAGTTCGATGTCAGCGTTATGGATTGTCCAAAGCCTCCGGGTGGCAACTCAACCTTTGTTCCACCAAGCAAAGCTGCTGCAACAGCAAGTCAGAAGGTACAGATAAAACAGAAAGAAAATCCATACCAATAATCCATCTAATTCTACAATTTTCATGCCTACCCCAATAGTTATTGGGAATAAAACACTCTACGCACGATTCAGTCAAGGAAGCAAAATCCACATAGATCTAGGCACTAAGCGAAATGAATGCACCAACCACCAATTTTTAAGAAAACCATGATACACCACATTTGTATAATGACTGGAAGGAATTTGCTGGTCCACCTTTGTTAGCTCAACTAATGCCTTGAGCCACCTTGTCGAGATGTGCATCACGGCCGCAGCAACCTGAAGACGCAAATATTCCGGTTCTTATCAGCATCGATACAAAATTGCACCACAATGGCACAATCTCACATGACAGAGGAAAAAATGAGTGGAAAAAGAACACTACCATTTGTCCAACATCTGCATTGTACTTACGATGTTGTGCTCCACCTTCCTTGGCTTAAGCCAACTCGTCGAGATGCCCATCATGGCCGCAACAACCTGAAGACGCAAGCATTCCGGTTTTCATCAGCATGGCACAAAAATTCCAGCACAAACTCACAAGGCAGAGGGAAAAAAGGAGTGAAAAAAGAACACCGTGGAAAGCGCATCACCAGATCAACGTGGACCGAGAGGTAGAAAACCAAATGAAGAAAATCAGCCGCGTGTGCGTGTGTAGAGAAGGAAGGGAATGGAAAGGGCGTGGTCCGAGACAAGACAAGACCTCGATACCTTGGTGTACTCACCTAGAATGGAATCTGTAGCGTGCCACTATACAACGACAGTACTCGCGCAGCTCCGTGCCCCGCTGCGCCTCGTCCAACGCCATCGCCTCATCCTCAGCAGAGTGGTGGGAATACAAGTTGCATACCGCGCCACCAGACGAGCTTGCCATGTCGACGGCGGTGATGGCCACCTCCATCCCTGGCACCCTCACTACTGCTCCTGGCGGCCAGGTCCGCTGCTATGCACCTCGCCACGGACCCACGGATATTTACTTCCACCTCGTGTGTGGCCGCACCGTCGCCAGTAGGAGAAGGAAAGGCGAGGCCGCGAGGAGATAGTGTCGTGGCCTGTCCCGACAACGCGATGTCGTTTGAGGGGAGGGAGGGAGGATGGACCTCCTGGCGGCTGCCCGAGTGGGCCGAGCCGCACCGCGATGATTGTTTGGGGAGGAGGGATGACGCTTCGTCGCTTCCTCCGGCGTGGCATGGAAAGTTTGAGACAGAGGGGATTGAGCTCCTGGCGACAAACTGAGTTGGCACTGCGCCGTTGTGCCGCTGTGTGTGACTTTTTTTTCAGGTGAAAGTAAGGGGGTGGGGGTTCGCGATGCTTCTAGTTATAGGACACCAACGACGCCAGGTGTCGGTGGATAGAGGATACCACGCGAAGTCGGACACAAGATGCTTGATATTGAACGTTGATTGGCCATCGGACGGTAGTCAACCTGTGGCTCAACGTAGTGGGAGAGTTGCTCCCGTGGTTAATATAGTAAATAAATAAATAGTAGGCAGTTCTCTTGCTCAAATCATAGAAACGGGACTCAGCAATCTCTCTGTCAGGGATGAAGACTGATATTTAATCACATATCACTTTTTTGGTTTTTTCTTTGATTGTGAATAAATAGAATATAGAATCTGTTATGCAAATTCGTATTATTGTTTTTAGCATTGAGTTTGTAAAGATTTTGTAAAAGGTAAACATTAGATATGTTTTTTACATTTTTTTATTGTATGGAGCAAATCATGCATAAAACAATTTACGCAAATTTTTATTCTTAATTATAGTAATGTGCTTGATAACATAAGAAAAACAATATCAAATTTCATACATATCTACTTTAAAATATTAAATTTATTCTAATAATTTAGATATCCGCTTTCATCCCTCTTAGAGACATTTTTTGGTCCAAATACCTATTCCTTTTTAATATAAGTTGGTATAAAGCTTAAAATTGCTCTGAGCAATTCAATCTACTTTGATAAATAGCCATGCCATTCACTGGTGAGTAGGAAATGAAATTTACTTCTAGTCTTCGAGAAGATATCGGCATTATCTCCTGATGATTTCTATATTATAACATAAAAAGGAGCAGTTTCTTTTTGTAAAAGTTTGTACTATTTTAAGTAAACACTTCTAATCAAATCAGTTTGTCTCAAATAACAAAGACGTTGAAAAGCCCTCCAAAAGTTAAGCCAAACAAACAAGATCATCAAAAATATATGAAAAAACCAAATTACTCGTCCAAATTTGACCTATATCTATATGCCCTCATAAGCTAACATCTAATTTGGTTTACTCAACTATTTTAGTGGGCAAACTTTATTTTTTTATTTCTCTAAGTACAAGTTGGGGTTTAAACTTTAAATTTTGTCTAACAAATAACATCTAATTTATATAAAAAAGGTACGTCACTTTTTATCATCATTTCAATAATATGCCATATATAGTATTATATTTGTTCTATATATAAACTTGTGACTTAATTTAAAATAGATGGAGTAATAAATTAACACTAGAGGTACAAAATTTATGCAAAATAATGATAAAAATCTATATTTCATTTAGGAAGTAAAAGTAAACCTATATGCAAAGAAAATAGAAACAAATATGTTGAGGGTGCAGACTAATATGCAGAGAAAATACAAATAAATCTTGTTGAGGGGTGCAGATTGAAAATACACCGAGGGAGTTAATCAAACCCAACTGTTAGATTCAGGGCTGGTTCTAGCATTTTGATTTTGAGCGAAAACTAATAGGAGGCATCTTCCATCTCTCTCTATCTAAAATGAAAATGAAAATTATAGTCACTTGATATCAAATTGAAAATTTTCTTCTGACATTTTGCACTTGATATCACTTGGTGTCTAGTAAGATAAGAGTATGAATCAAAATTTCAGACTTTAGATCCTATACTAGAGCAGTGACTTTGAACTCTAGCTCTCCAACTTTTTCGAGAGAAATCTGATTCTCAGGATTAGGCCACCCACCTTGCACAACGCCTCCGCGAACTGCTCGTGCAATGATAGGTGAGTCACAAACCCCGTGTTAGAAAATTGATGAACCTAAGGTGATGTGATGTGTGTCGGGCAATGCAACTAGCTTAGATCATGAACCCCGTGTTAGGAAAGATGTATTGGTTCAGTCTCTTGGCGAATGTGCCCACAAAAATTAACACCACAACGTGTGGCGGCGCGGAATTAGGGCAGTATCCCGCGGCACGAGGGTGTCGATTCATTTCTCATCTTCAGATATATGATATACCATATACTTCGTGTATACTTGATACTTAGGGCCAGGGCCCTATACCTTTGAGGGTCCAAGCTGGCTGCCCCCTTGCCCACCATATAGGACTGGCCTTGGTTAGTTTATATGATTATTCGAATGTAGGACAAAATTAAGAGTAATTTATACTTCTCTTGAAACATATTATAGAACCTAATGAAAATGTTACTATATTAAAAATAATTGGCTTAAAAAGAAGAGAGTGTATTAAGTGCAACTATATATATTAGTGCAACTTACAATCAAGATATAAGAATGAAGGTGAAAGAATATAAAAACATGAAGAGAGGAAGTAAAAATGTTATTTTAAAAACATTTTTAAAAATAATCTCACACTTTTTTAATGTTTAAATTGCACGTTTGCACTAATGTACATTAGTTACACCTACACCTGATATGTTCAAACAAAAGGAAATTGGAACAACTTTAGTCATTGGTCCCATCTTCTAATAAACCAATAAATTTGTAGATGATAGCTAGTACTATTAGGGTAGGTACAAGATCTTGGATAAAGTTGTTTAGTTTAGTGTCAAAGTTGGGACAAGACCATCCCCAGAAAAATATTTCCGGTTGATTTTGTCCCTTCTGTCCCTAAAAAATTGGCGGACGAATCTGTCCCCTGAGGAATGAGGCTCCTCACATCCCACACATGCACATTTATTCCTCACGTCTCCATCCCTCCAACCAAACAAAGGATGGGATCAATCCATCCGTACCTACCCCTCAACCAAACAGAAACAGTGGTCCTCTCGTCTCTCCAACCAAATAAGACTAGGGATCATTTCATTCTGAAAGTATCTAGGCCCATAGTTATTTTTGGTAATTAATGACAACACAAGATTATTGTGACTAACATGTATTTTGCAACTATACGGTAAGTTAAGTCACAATGCAGGAAATTGGGCTTCAATAAGTGAAAAGACCCCAAATAATGGAAACTAATGAGACAGTTGAGGAAGGATGCTTAAAAGGTCAAGAACTGCTAGTTCTAAGTGTCGAATGAGTTGTTGTACACTTAATATAGAGTTAGGGCCTTTATTTATTTTTAGTCTGAAAGGGAAATAGGGTTTAACCTTTTTCTATAAATAATTTTGGTGGTTGAATGCCTAACACAAATATTGGACTAACTAGTTTGCTCTAGATGATATATTCTACAGGTGCATAAAGGTTCAACACAAACCGATAAAAGATCAAAATTAGGGTTCAAAAGCAAAGGAGCAAAGGAACGGAGGATGCCCTGGTCTGGCGTACCGGAAAGTGTCCGGTGCACCAGGACCGTACAGGATCAAACTCGGCAGTCTCGGGTTTTTCCAGCGCCGCTCCGCTATAATTCACCGGACTATCCGGTGTGCCACCGGACTGTCCGGTGCACCAGTAGAGCAACGACTACCAGCGCAACGGTCGACCGCAACGGACATGTTGGGGACTTATTCTCAAATGCTATGAGTTAAGAACAAGACAACACAAAATGTTAATAATTAGAGACCTTCGTCCTTCGAAGCATTATCTCCTTCAGGATATAATGATCTTCAGACGAAGGTCATGGAGGACGTACCTTCGTCATTTCAGCATTTAATAACGAAAGTAGAAGTATATGAGACACAGGAAACAACATGAATAATCATGTAACATTATCAATATAACTTTCTTATATTATCAGGAATTAACACAAACAAAATTGAATTACATTTGTACCTTCGGCTTTAGAGAAGGCAAAGATCCAGGCGTGACGTGCGAGAGAATACAAGTCAGCGTGAACAGTACGGTGTCACTATTCATCTATTTATAGACACAGGACGTAGCCTGTGTAGAATTATAATCATGCCCCTGACATTTACTATTGACTTAGGGATAATCTACCGAGGACTAAACAACCTTTTCCCCTTTAAGTCGGTTCCATTCTCCATCTCTGAGCCGAATCTCTTCTACAGGTAGCTTCGGAACTGGTTCATTCTTCTTCCGAGCCATGCTTTTCTTATTATGTACAACTTCATCCCATGTCCGAAGGTTCCTGTACACGTAGTATACTTGGAAAACATGTTAGTTGTGTTTTTGAGGACCTGCGGAGGACGAAGGCCCCCAACAGTAGCCCATCGCAATATTAATTTGTTATAATAACGAATTTACACTGCGATGTGAACGAAGGCCTCAAGCCGAAGGACCGAAAAACACCTTCCCTTCGCTAGAATAGCGACAATCAATGACAGGCGGGACCCGCCAAGTTGCAAGGCTCTGGGCGTATAAATATGAACCCACAACAACGGCATTTGATGCGCTATTTCTGCTATTTGCGTTATTTTCTCAAATTTCTAGCTCTTGCTCAATAGTTCTTGCTTGATTTCCGAGTTTTTAGAGCTTCGGTTTAAAGACGAGTTTTGCTCCATGTCTACGGAGAAGAAGATGACTGAAGAAAAGAAGATGACTGAGGAAGAGAAGCTTTATGAAGAGAAGAAAGCTGCAGATCCTTTTATTTCTGGGTTTTACGAATCCATGGCAAAGACAAACACAGAAAAAATTAGAAGAGAAATACTGGCGGAGCTGTCTGAAGACTCCAACGACAGTGATGAGTATGATGCAGAAAGTGGAGGCGAAGATTCTGAAGATCGGTCGTGGTGACCAAGTCATACCATCTTTGGAAAATCGACTATCAAACAAAGTCATGTTGATGCTATGAGAGGAAGATACTTCCGCGACATGACTATTGTGAGGGTTGGAGGAGACAGCACTGCTCCTGCTCCTGAAGTAAATGAGGTGGTTATCTACCGAAGCTTTTTGAAAGTAGGGCTTCGATTTCCGTTGAGCAGATTCTTGGTTGAAGTGCTAAAGACATTCCAGATTTATCTTCATCAACTTATGCCTGAAGCCATAATCAGGATGAGTTTGTGTATTTGGGCTGTAAGAAGCCAAGGATTAGAACCGAGCGCAAAGTGTTTTTGCAGTATGCATGAACTTTTATACGAGACGAAGGCCACCGGGAAGGAGCAGTATCACAACAACTTCGGTTGTTACAGATTCGTTGCTCGATCCAATGCAAGCCATCCAGTTCCCACATTTCGAAAGAGATGGCCTGGGGCCTGGATGGAAGAATGGTTTTATGTCAAGAATGATCTGACTGAAAGAGAAGACATTAAGGAAATCATCCAACGACCTATCTGGTCTCGCTTCGGCCTTCGGAGGCCGAAGGTGACAATCGATCAGAATGACGAAGCATGCCAAAAGGCTTTTAGCAACGTCTGTGCCTTCATTGGCATAAGGGATATAGTTCAAGAGCACATAGCGTACAAAATATGGCCACTTGTAGAAAACTGGGATATGCCGAAGGATACTACTACCGAGTCAACTGAAGGTGGGTTAATTCGATTGAAATATACCTTCAGGTTTAGAGACCGGTTTGATGAGCCAAATGATGATTGGCTAAGAAGTATTGAGGCTATCAACGACGAACTACTTGGAGCATATAGCAGGGCCGAAGATGATGCCTTGTTCACAGCCTTCGGGGGCCGAGGGAAGAAAAGATTAAACAAAGTATTTAATGCCATCGGCTTCGTATACCCTGATTATCACTACCCGCTGCAAAGGCAAGGGAAGAAAAGGAAAGCTATTGCTTAGGCCATTACTGCTGTGCCGAAGGGTAAGAAGATGAAGGTCCTGACCCACCAGCGTCGATACATTGAACCGGTCGTGGTGCCTGAATTTGGCGAGGGAACTTCTTCTACTGCCGAACTAAAACAAGCTACGCCGAATGTGCAGATCGCCGAAGAGCCAATTGTAGTGTCAAAGGTGCCTACAGTCGGGCCAACCAAAACTTAAGATGATAAGGCCAAAGAGCCACAGGCGGAAAAATAGTGAAAATACCCGAAATTTTAAGTCCACCAGCAGAGGCAAAAATGCCAAAGGTGCAAAAAGTTCCTGCCGCAACTCCCAAGAGGAGAAGGATGGCCAATGTGCTAGATGTTGTCCTGGAGACAACAAAGGCTTGAGCCCTGGCCCTACGAAGAAAATTACTGAAGCTGCCAAAGTCCAACCCGAAGCCGAAGCTGGGCCTGCAGCGCCCATTGATACGAAGGCTGCCACGCCTGAGGATAAAACCGATCAACAAACTTCAAATACTGGCATGGCAGAAGGGCAAGACATGGCAGAGAAAGCGAAATCTCCTGCCCCCGAAGCCTCTGTCAAGGATGCTGATTATATTTATCGTCATGCTTCGGGGAAATAGTTGTCCGAAGAAGAAGTTCTGGAAGCCAGACACTATGAGCAAAAATTAAAATATCTGAAGGGAGCTTTAGTGTTTAACGGCACTAACGATGACGACTTCCTATATTGTCTCCCGGACAACAAAGAAATATCCGTTTGCCGGGAGATAGCTAAGAGTATGAGATTTCTGAAACTTGAAGAATGTCTTTCGGTTCTATCGAAAGATGAACTTGCTGATAGCCTTGCGTATAATAGCATAAAGGTATAAAAGTTAACTTTTGAAGTTGAAAAATGAAGTATTTTATTGTCATACTCAATTCTTTCTTCTTCTTTACAGGGCTTAATTCTTAGTAATGCCTTGAGGGCACAAAAGAATGCTGAAGATGAGAGCTATACAATAGCACTCAACAACCTTCGTTCAGAAGTGATTGAGCTGAGGAACGAATGCTTGGAAAAAGATAAAATTTTGATTTCATTGGTAGATTAAGTAAAGGAAGATGAAGCTAACTATCATGCTCAGGCCGAAGCCTAAAAAGCCGAGATTGAAGATCTTCGGAGACAATTGGCTGAAGCAAATGAAAAATGTGCACTTGCACAGGCCAACCAAGAGATTAATGAATACTGGAAAAAGAAGCTAGAGAAGAATGTTGAAGAACTTCATGAATCCAAGGAAAAGTGTTTCGAAAAATCCTTAGATTGCGTGAAGAAATTTAAAACTAGCTTCTCCAAAGTGGGCGCCTATTCTTCCGAAGAAAATTTTATCCGAGGTGACCCTGAAGGTGTTATTGAATGGATAAGTGGAGAAGCTGAAGCCTTCGAAGAGATATTGAATGATCGCGGGGCATCTATGCCTTCTCCGGTGCTCGAGGAATTGCAGCTATACTGGAGAAGGCTGGCTGTGATCATGTCAAAGCTATATCTCAGGCCGAAGCTGCCTTTTCTGTTGATGATACGAAGGACCCTTCAGCCGAAGCAACTCTAGCGGGCGGAAAGTTCTATTCTGATGTCTGGGTAAATGGTGGCCGAGAGCTGGCCCACGAAATTATGAAAAAGAATGAAAAAGACACCCATGGCGCCCGGGAAGAGGCAAAGTGAGCTGAAGCGGCTGCTGAACGTGAAAGGCGTATATGTATTACTTTTGCTTTTTTAGCTTCAGCACTTGCTTCGAAGCTTCGTATTAACAATTTCCCTACTACAGCTGAACTATCCCCACCACCGGAGTCGTACGATCCCCTAGCTGATCCGAGATGAAGGAATCATTGGAGATCATAGGCATGGCTGAATCCATTATGGACGAAGTCGTTAATAAATTACTGAACGAAGTCGTAGAGAAAGTCCTTAGAGAGGAATAAGTCTTATTGTAAAAATATTTTGAAAAGCTTGATGTATAGAACAAATGAAGGAAGATTAGACCTCTTTTGTAACAAAACTATGTAATGTTTGAAGTATGTAATATTGAATCAAATATGTAGACTGTTGTAATTTATTTCTTTGCGATGCATGAAGCATACTCACATACCTCTTTTTGAGCCTTCAGCGAAAAAACACCTTCCCTTCTTTTCATGCTTCGTAAAGAAAGAAACCACTTCTAGGGCAAATCTAATTATTACCCAAAGCTTGCTTCGTGCCTTGGCACATTTTTATTCAATAGAAGTATTCCCGAAGATTTGCTTCGTATTCAGTCTCTTCTGTTAATGTGATATGATGTATGATGTGATACTATGCTAAATGATGTGATGGTATGATGCAATATGATGATGCTTTAACACCCACACTTACGCCCACACTGATACACGAAAGACTCTGCATTCCCTTGGGAACGTCTTTTGAGTATAAGCTCTACATCCCCTTAGGAACGACTTTTGAGCTTCTTCACCTTCTATTTCGGTGGTATAAGTTTTGCATCCCCTTAGGAACGTCTTTTAAACTCATTCGCCTTATATTTCAGCGGTATTTGGCTCTGCATTCTTTTTGGAACGACTTTTGAGCAGAAAACTTACACCACGCTCCTTTAGAAACGACTTTTTGTAGCTTCGTCAATTTTGGCTCTGCATTCCCTTAGGAATGACTTTTGAGCAGAAAACTTACTTATGCGCTCCCTTAGGAACGACTTTTTGTAGCTTCATCAATTTTGGCTCTGCATTCCTTTAGGAAGAGCTTTTGAGCTTCGAATTTTAAGAGTTGTCTTTTGAGCTTCGTAAATCCATAAAAAGATATATTTCATTCTGGTGTAGGCAAAATTATTACAAGAAATTGAGACTGAGTTTTTCATTACTTAATTCTTATAAAAAAGTAAAAATGGCATAAAAGATAACAATGTTTCAGAGGTAGGATATCTCTCAGTAAATGTGCTTCGATTCTGGTACAGTGCTGTTGACTGTACGAGCTTCGGACTCTTCCCTAAAGTCACGTTGTTGTTGAGGGTGTTGGCGTCCTTCTGGCTGCTGGCTTTGAGTATGGGCAGGTGGCAAAGGTGGTGGCAGTGGAAGCTGAGGCCAGGAAGCTTGTGAATGGCTTGCCGAAGCAACAGAAGCTGCAGGTTGGTTGCCCACATATTCTGGTATGTAAGGAGAGTAGCACGAAGCAGTGTGTAAAATCTGCTTCGGCTGGTTCTTCTGAGCTTCTGCTTCAGCAATCTCTTTTTGCTTCTGAATGGTAATCCATCACATTCTTGTAGTGTGACCCTTGTCTTTACCACAGAATAAGCAATAGATTTTCCTGGGCTGATCCCCATATCTTCCTCTGAAGCTCCTACCACCTCTGCCCCTTGGAGCTAGCGGCCTGAAAAAGCTCTGCTGCTGCCCTGAAGATTGTGAGCTTTGCTGTGGCCTCTGAAGCTGACTTCCTCTATCATCATTCTGACTAGAGCTGTGAATAGATCTGACGTGCCTAGGGTGGACCCTTCCTCCGAAGCCCCTAGTCATCTCAGAAAACCTATAAGCTTCCTCCCTTCTTTGGCGGAAATCATTGTCAGCCCGGATGTACTCATCCATTTTCTGAAGCAGCTTCTCTAGAGTCTGGGGGGGTTTCCTTATGAAGTATTGAGCCATAGGCCCTGGTCGAAGGGATCATGGCCTCAATGACGATTTCATCAGGCACTATGGGCGCTTGTGCTCTGAGACGTAAGAACCTTCGAACATACGCCTGAAGGTACTCCTCATGGTCTTGTGTACACTGGAATAAGGCCTGAGCAGTGACTGGCTTCATCTGAAACCCTTGAAAACTGGTGACCAGCATGTCCTTAAGCTTCTGCCATGACATGATTGTCCCTGGCCGGAGAGAGGAGTACCATGTCTGGGCCACACTTCGGACTGCCATGACGAAGGACTTTGCCATGACAGCGGTGTTGCCTCCATATGAGGATATTGTTGCCTCATAGCTCATCAAGAATTGTTTTGGGTTCGAGTGCCCATCGTACATGGGTAACTGGGGTGGCTTGTAGGATTGTGGCCATGGAATAGCCTGCAATTCTGCTGCCAAGGGAGAAGCATCATCAAAAGTAAAGCTACCATGATGAAAATCATCGTACCATTCATCTTCGTTGAATGAGCCCTCTTGGCGAAGCTCCCTGTGTTGGGGCCTTTGGTCATGATCATCTTGGGTAAGATGACGCATTTCTTCAGTAGCTTCATCTATCTTCTTCTAAAGGTCGGCCAGCCGGGCCATCTTCTCCTTTTTCCTTTGCACTTGCTGATGAATGACTTCTAGGTTCCTGATTTCCTGGTCCAGCTCGTCCTCCTGAAGTGTTGGGCTGGTGGCCTTTCTCTTTTGGCTTCTGGCTTCTTGTAGAGAGAGCATCTCCTGGTTTGCGTCCAGTGGCTGCAGTGCAGCCCCTGGCGCTGTTGTCTTCTTCGGCGGCATGACGAAGGTTGATGCTTTGCCGAAGATTGTGGAAGTGAGTACACCGGAGGTGGGCGCCAATGTTGGGGACTTGTTCTCAAATGCTATGAGTTAAGAACAAGGCAACACAAAATGTTAATAATTAGAGACCTTCATCCTTCAAAGTATTATCTCCTTCAGGATATAATGATCTTCAGACAAAGGTCATGAAGGACGTACCTTCGTCATTTCAGCATTTAATAACGAAAGTAGAAGTATATGAGACAAAGGAAACAACATGAATAATCATGTAACATTATCAATATAACTTTCTTATATTATCAGGAATTAACACAAACAAAATTGAATTACATTTGTACCTTCGGCTTTACAGAAGGCAAAGATCTAGGCGTGACGTGCGATAGAATACAAGTCAGCGTGAATAGTACGGTGTCACTGTTCATCTATTTATAGACACAGGACGTAGCCTGTGTAGAATTACAATCATGCCCCTGAAATTTACTATTGACTTAGGGATAATCTACCGAGGACTAAACAACCTTTTCCCCTTTAAGTCGATTCCATTCTCCGCCGCTGAGCCGAAGCTCTTCTATAGGTAGCTTCGGAACTGGTTCATTCTTCTTCCGAGCCATGCTTTTCTCATTATGTACAACTTCATCCCATGTCTGAAGGTTCCTGTACACGTAGTATACTTGGAAAACATGTTAGTTGTGTTTTTGAGGACCTTCGGAGGACGAAGGCCCCAACAGGACACCTGCAAACGCTACAGTGCGCACAGAAGTCAGAGCAGCCGTCAGAGGCGCACCGGATAGTGAACAGTACCTGTCTGGTGCGGCACCGGACTGTCCGGTGCCACTAGAAGACAAAGCTCCAATGATCGACTGCGCTCGAACCCTAACGGTTGGGTGACGTGGCTGGCGCACCGGACAGTGTCCGGTGGCGCACCGGATTGTCCAGTGCGCCCATCGACAGCAGCCTAACCCCAACGGTTGTTTGGTGGTTGAGGGCTATAAATACCCCTCAACCACCTCCACTCCAACCATCCAAGCATTCCACACATTGCATTCAATACAAGAGCAATAGACTTCACTCCAAGACACAAATAAAGCGATCGATCCACTCAAAGTCCCGAATTCAACTCTAGCGCATTAGGGCTTGTGAGAGGATCACTTGTGTTTCTTGTTGCTCTTGTTTGCTTGGTTGGCTTTCTTTTCTTTTCCTTGTTACTCTCAAGTGCTTTGTAAGCAAGGCAAGGGACACCAATTGTGTGGTGGTCCTTGCGGGGTCTAAGTGACCCGTGAGAAGTAAAGAAGAAAGCTCACTCGGTCTAAGTGACCGTTTGAGAGAGGGAAAGGGTTGAAAGAGACCCGGTCTTTGTGACCACCTCAACGGGGACTAGGTTCTCTAGAACCGAACCTCGGTAAAACAAATCACCGTGTCCATCCGCTTTATTTCTTAGTTGATTTGTTTTCCCCTCTCTCCCGGACTCAATATTCGTTCTAACGCTTGAAAGGGAATTAGGCTTACACCTAGTTCTTATATAATTTTGGTGGTTGAATTGCCCAACACAAATTATTGAACTAACTAGTTTGCTCTAGAATATACGTTCTACAGGTGCCAAAGGTTCATCTACAAACATACTAAATCGACTGTCCGGAATACCGTAGATTATTCCGGACAGAAGAAGCTTTTTGGAAAAACAGGCCAAGCGCGGACCGTCCGGGCCCTTGCGGCGGACCGTCCGCACCACCAGGATAACCCTCGGACAGAACCAATGCAAAAATCTGAGTCTGCACTATGGACCGTCCGGAGGAGAAGAGCGGACCGTCTGGGACCTCGCGCGGACCGTCCGGCCTCAGGCGCGGACCGTCCGGTAGGTGAGGAACCGAAAAACCCGAAGGTGACGGGTTCGGTAAAATGAATTTTAGCGTCCACGCAGACCGTCCAGGGTGCACGACCGGACCGTCCGCGCCAAGCTTTATCTGACATCTGACGACGCATTAAATGCAATATAGCCGTTGATATAGCCGTTACTGCTGACCGTTGCATTTTCAGCCGTTGATCTACAGGCGCGGACCGTCCGGACCAGGCGGGCAGACCGTCCGCGGTCGGCAGATTGGAGCAACGGCTAGGAAGTGGTTGGGGGCTATAAATACCACCCCAACCACCTCCATTCACTACACCCAAGCATTCCAACCTTCAACATTCAATACAAGAGCTAGCAATTCATTCCAAGACACATTCAAAGCTTCCAATCTCTCCAAGTTTCACAATTGAGAAAAGAGATCATTAGTGATTAGTGACTTAAGAGAGAAAGTGATCTGTGTGCTATTTGTCTCTCTTGTCGCTTGGCTTTTGCAATCGTGTTTTCTTTCGATCTTCATTGCGATCAAACTCACTTGTAATTGAGGCAAGAGACACCAATCTTGTGGTGGTCCTTGTGGGAACTTTGTGTTCCAAGTGATTAAGAAGAAAAGCTCACTCGGTCCGAGGGACCGTTTGAGAGAGGGTAAGGGTTGAAAGAGACCCGGCCTTTGTGGCCTCCTCAACGGGGAGTAGGTTTGCAAGAACCGAACCTCGGTAAAACAAATCCGTGTGTCACACTCTTCATTTACTTGCGATTTGTTTTTCACCCTCTCTCGTGGACTCGTTTATATTTCTAACGCTAACCCGGCTTGTAGTTGTGTTTATATTTGTAAAATTCAGTTTCGCCCTATTCACCCCCCCTCTAGGCGACTATCAATTGGTATCAGAGCCCGGTGCTTCATTAGAGCCTAACCGCTCGAAGTGATGTCGGGAGATCACGCCAAGAAGGAGATGGAGACCGGCGAAAAGCCCACTACAAGCCACGGGAGCACTTCATCGGAAGAGTCCCGCACCAAGAGGAAGGAGAAGAAGAACTCCTCCAAAGGGAAGGGGAAGAAATCTTCTTCTCACCACAAAGAGAAGAAGGAGAAATCTTCTTCCCACAAGCCGCATCGGAGAGGGGACAAGCACAAGAGGATGAGGAAAGTAGTCTACTACGAGACCGACACTTCATCAACATCAACCTCCGGCTCCGATGCGCCCTCCGTAACTTCTAAACACCAAGAGCGTAAGAAGTTTAGTAAGATCCCCTTACACTATCCTCGTACATCTAGACATACTCCATTACTTTCCGTTCCATTAGGCAAACCGCCAACCTTTGACGGTGAAGATTATGCTAGGTGGAGTGATTTAATGAAATTTCATCTAACCTCACTCCACAAAAGTATATGGAATGTTGTTGAGTTTGGAGCACAGGTACCATCCATCGGGGATGAGGATTATGATGAGGACGAGGTAGCCCAAATCGAGCACTTCAACTCTCAAGCTACAACCATACTCCTTGCTTCTCTAAGTAAGGAGGAATACAACAAGGTGCAAGGGTTGAAGTGTGCAAAGGAAATTTGGGACCTACTCAAGACCGCGCACGAGGGTGATGAACTCACCAAGATCACCAAGCGGGAAACGATCGAGGGGGAGCTCGGTCGCTTCCGTCTTCGCCAAGGGGAGGATCCACAAGACATGTACAACCGGCTCAAGACCTTGGTGAACCAAGTGCGCAACCTCGGGAGCAAGAAGTGGGATGACCACGAGGTGGTTAAGGTTATTCTAAGATCTCTCATTTTCCTTAACCCCACTCAAGTTCAATTAATTCGTGGTAATCCTAGATACACTCAAATGACCCCCGAGGAAGTTATCGGGAATTTTGTGAGCTTTGAATGTATGATCAAGGGCTCCAAGAAGATCAATGAGCTTGATGAACCCTCCACGTCCGAAGCACAACCGGTGGCATTTAAGGCGACGGAGGAGAAAAAGGAGGAGTCTACACCGAGTAGACAACCTATTGACGCTTCCAAGCTCGACAATGAGGAGATGGCTTTAATCATCAAAAGCTTTCGCCAAATCCTCAAGCAACGAAAGGGGAAGGACTACAAATCCCGTTCCAAGAAGGTTTGCTACAAGTGTGGTAAGCCCGGTCACTTTATTGCAAAATGTCCATTATCAAGTGACAGTGACAGGGATAACGACAAGAAGGGAAAGAGGAGAGAAAAGAAGAGGTACCACAAGAAGAGGGGCGGCGATGCACACGTGTGCCGCGAGTGGGACTCCGACGAGAGCTCCACCGACTCCTCCTCCGATGAGGACGCCGCCAACGTCGCCGTCACTAAGGGACTTCTCTTCCCCAACGTCGGCCACAAGTGCCTCATGGCAAAGGACGACAAAAGGAAGAAGGTAAAATCAAGATCCTCCACTAAATATGAAACCTCTAGTGATGAGGATGATGCTAGCAATGAGGAGGATAACTTGCGAGTTCTTTTTGCCAACCTTAACATGGAACAAAAGGAAAAACTAAATGAGCTAATTAGTGCCATCCATGAAAAGGATGACCTCTTGGACTCCCAAGAGGACTTCCTAATCAAGGAAAATAAAAAGCATGTTAAGGTTAAAAATGCTTATGCTCTAGAGGTAGAAAAATGTGAGAAATTATCTAGTGAGCTAAGTACTTGCCATGACACTATTACCAACCTTAGAAATGAAAATGCTAGTTTAAATGCTAAGGTTGATTCTCATGTTTGTGATATTTCAATCCCCAATCTTAGAAACAATAATGATGATTTACTTGCTAAGATTGAAGAATTGAATGTATCTCTTGCTAGCCTTAGATTAGAGAATGAAAACTTGATTGCTAAGGCTAAAGATTTTGATGTTTGCAAAGTTACAATTTCCAATCTTAGAGATAACAATGATATTTTGCGTGCTAAGATTGTTGAACTTAATTCTTGCAAATCCTCTACATCTACTGTTGAGCACACTTCTATTTGTACTAGATGTAGAGATGTTGATATCAATGCTATTCATGATCACATGATTTTAATTAAACAACAAAATGATCATATAGCAAAATTGGATGCTAAAATTGCCGAGCATAACTTAGAAAATGAAAAGTTTAAATTTGCTAGAAGTATGCTCTATAATGGGAGACGCCCTGGCATTAAGGATGGCATTGGCTACCAAAGGGGAGACAATGTCAAAATTAGTGCCCCTCCTAAGAACTTGTCTAACTTTGTTAAGGGCAAGGCTCCCATGCCTCAGGATAACGAGGGTTACATTTTATACCCTGCCGGTTATCCTGAGAGCAAGATTAGGAAAATTCATTCTAGGAAGTCTCACTCTGGCCCTAATCATGCGTTTATGTATAAGGGTGAGACATCTAGATCTAGGCAATCAACCCATGCCAAGTTGCCTAGAAAGAAGATTTCTAATGCATCAAATGATCATGCTATTTCATTTAAAACTTTTGATGCTTCTTACGTGCTTACTAGCAAATCCGGCAAAGTAGTTGCCAAGTCTGTTGGGGGCAAACACAAGGGCTCCAAGACTTGTGTTTGGGTACCCAAAGTTCTTGTTTCTAATGCCAAAGGACCCAAAACTGTTTGGGTACCTAAAGTCAAGAACTAAAATTGTTTTGTAGGTTTATGCATCCGGGGGCTCAAGTTGGATACTCGACAGCGGGTGCACAAACCATATGACAGGGGAGAAAAAGATGTTCTCCTCATATGAGAAAAACCAAGATCCCCAACGAGCTATCACATTCGGGGATGGAAATCAAGGTTTGGTCAAAGGATTGGGTAAAATTGCTATATCACCTGACCATACTATTTCCAATGTTTTTCTTGTAGATTCTTTAGATTACAATTTGCTTTCCGTATCCCAATTATGTCAAATGGGCTACAACTGTCTATTTACTGATGTAGGTGTCACTGTCTTTAGAAGAAGTGATGATTCAATAGCATTTAAGGGAGTGTTAGAGGGTCAGCTATACTTGGTAGATTTTGATAGAGCTGAACTCGACACTTGCTTGGTTGCTAAGACTAACTTGGGTTGGCTCTGGCACCGTCGACTAGCCCATGTTGGAATGAAGAATCTTCATAAGCTTCTAAAGGGAGAACACATTTTAGGACTAACCAATGTTTATTTTGAGAAAGACAGGATTTGTAGCGCATGCCAAGCCGGGAAGCAAGTTGGCACTCATCATCCACACAAGAACATCATGACTAGTGACAGGCCACTGGAGCTCCTACACATGGACCTATTCGGCCCGATCGCTTACATAAGCATCGGCGGGAGTAAGTACTGTCTAGTTATTGTGGATGATTATTCTCGCTTCACTTGGGTGTTCTTTTTGCAGGAAAAATCTCATACCCAAGAGACCTTAAAGGGATTCTTGAGACGAGCTCAAAATGAGTTCAGCTTAAGGATCAAGAAAATTAGAAGCGACAACGGGACGGAGTTCAAGAACTCTCAAATTGAAGGCTTCCTTGAGGAGGAGGGCATCAAGCATGAGTTCTCTTCTCCCTACACTCCACAACAAAATGGTGTAGTGGAGAGGAAGAATCGAACTCTATTGGACATGGCAAGAACCATGCTTGATGAGTACAAGACAACGGATCAGTTTTGGGCCGAGGCAGTCAACACCGCCTGCTACGCCATAAACCGGTTATATCTACATCGAATCCTCAAAAAGACATCCTATGAACTCCTAACCGGTAAAAAGCCAAATATTTCATATTTTAGAGTTTTTGGTAGCAAATGCTTTATTCTTGTCAAAAGAGGTAGAAAATCTAAATTTGCTCCTAAAACTGTAGAAGGCTTTTTACTAGGATATGACTCAAACACAAGGGCATATAGGGTCTTTAACAAGTCCTCAGGACTTGTTGAAGTTTCTTGTGACGTTGTGTTTGATGAGACTAACGGCTCTCAAGTAGAGCAAGTTGATCTTGATGAGATAGGTAATGAAGAGGCTCCGTGCATCGCGCTAAGGAACATGTCCATTGGAGATGTGTGTCCTAAGGAATCCGAAGAGCCTCCAAATGCACAAGATCAACCATCCTCCTCCATGCAAGCATCTCCACCAACTCAAATTGAGGATGAGGCTCAAGATGTTGAACAAGAAGATCAAGAAGATGAGCCACCTCAAAATAATGGCAACGATCAAGGGGGAGATGCAAGTGTTGAAGACAAGGAGGATGAAGAACCAAGGCCGCCACACCCAAGAGTCCACCAAGCAATCCAACGAGATCACCCCGTCGACACCATCCTCGGCGACATTCATAAGGGGGTAACTACTAGATCTCGTGTTGCACATTTTTGTGAGCATTACTCTTTTGTTTCCTCTATTGAGCCACACAGGGTAGAGGAAGCACTTCAAGATTCGGATTGGGTGGTGGCCATGCAAGAGGAGCTCAACAACTTCACTCGGAATAAGGTATGGCATTTAGTTCCACGTCCTAACCAAAATGTTGTAGGAACCAAGTGGGTCTTCCGCAACAAACAAGACGAGCATGGTGTGGTGACAAGGAACAAAGCTCGACTCGTGGCTAAGGGGTACTCACAAGTCGAAGGTCTGGATTTCGGTGAAACCTATGCACCCGTAGCTAGGCTTGAGTCAATTCGTATATTATTGGCCTATGCTACTTACCATGGCTTCAAGCTTTATCAAATGGACGTGAAGAGTGCCTTCCTCAATGGACCAATCAAGGAAGAGGTCTATGTTGAGCAACCTCCCGGCTTTGAAGATAGTGAGTATCCTAACCATGTTTATAAACTCTCTAAGGCGCTTTATGGGCTCAAGCAAGCCCCAAGAGCATGGTATGAATGCCTTAGAGATTTCCTTATCACTAATGGCTTCAAAGTCGGAAAAGTCGATCCTACTTCGTTCACTAAAACTCTTGCAAATGATTTGTTTGTATGCCAAATTTATGTTGATGATATTATATTTGGGTCTACTAACGAATCTACATGTGAGGAATTTAGTAGGATCATGACACAAAAGTTCGAGATGTCTATGATGGGGGAGTTGAAATATTTCTTAGGATTTCAAGTCAAGCAACTCCAAGAAGGCACCTTCATTATCCAAACAAAGTACACTCAAGACATTCTAACCAAGTTTGGAATGAAAGATGCCAAACCCATCAAGACACCCATGGGAACCAATGGGCATCTCGACCTCGACACGGGAGGTAAGTCCGTGGATCAAAAAGTGTACCGGTCGATGATAGGTTCTTTACTCTATTTATGTGCTTCTCGACCGGACATTATGCTTTCCGTTTGCATGTGTGCAAGATTCCAAGCCGACCCTAAGGAATCACACCTTACGGCCGTAAAACGAATCTTGAGATACTTGGCTTATACTCCTAAGTTTGGGCTTTGGTACCCTAGGGGATCCACGTTTGATTTGATTGGTTATTCGGATGCCGATTGGGCGGGGTGTAAGATTAATAGAAAGAGCACATCGGGGACTTGCCAGTTCTTGGGAAGATCCTTGGTGTCTTGGGCTTCAAAGAAGCAAAATTCGGTCGCTCTTTCTACCGCCGAAGCCGAGTACATTGCCGCAGGCCATTGTTGCGCGCAATTGCTTTTGATGAGGCAAACCCTACGAGACTATGGTTACAAATTAACCAAAGTTCCTCTTCTATGTGATAATGAGAGTGCAATTCGCATGGCGGATAATCCCGTTGAGCACAGCCGCACTAAACACATAGCCATTCGGTATCATTTTCTTAGGGATCACCAACAAAAGGGGGATATCGAGATTTCATACATTAACACTAAAGATCAATTAGCCGATATTTTTACCAAGCCACTTGATGAACAATCTTTTACCAGACTTAGGCATGAGCTCAATATTCTTGATTCTAGGAATTTCTTTTGCTAATTTGCACACAAAGCACATAAATATACTTTTGATCATGTCTCTTTCATATGCTATGACTAATGTGTTTTCAAGTCTATTTCAAACCAAGTCATAGGTGTATTGAAAGGGAATTGGAGTCTTCGGCGAAGACAAAGGCTTCCACTACGTAACTCATCCTTCGCCGTTACTCCAAACAACCCTCCATTCTTGGGGGAGAAAGCATGAGCACCAAGCAAAAGGACTCCATTTTTGGTATAATCTTCACTCATTTGTTTTGACCAAAGAGGGAGAATGTAACTCAAGGGCTCTAATGATTCCGTTTTTGGCGATTCATGCCAAAGGGGGAGAAAATATGAGCCCAAAGCAAAAGGACCGCACCACCACCAAATTCAAAAACTTAGTTTTTTCAAAGAGTATTTTCATTTGGTATCCTATTGTGTTCTAAAGGGGGAGAAAGTAGTTTTTCAAAAAAAAGATATATCAAAACTCTCTTGAACACTAAGAGCAGGATCTCATTTAGGGGGAGTTTTGTTTAATCAAGGAAAAGCATTTGAAACAAAGGAAAAATTTCAAATCTTGAAAATGCTTCGCAAAATCTTATTCATTTACCTTTGACTATTTTTGCAAAAGACCTTTGAAAAGGATTTACAAAAGAATTTGTAAAAACAAAACATGTGGTGCAAGCGTGGTCCAAAACGTTAAAAACAAAAAACAATCCATGCATATCTAGTAAGTAACATTTATTGGCTCAATTCCAAGCAACCTTTGCACTTACATTATGCAAACTAGTTCAATTATGCACTTCTATATTTGCTTTGGTTTGTGTTGGCATCAATCACCAAAAAGGGGGAGATTGAAAGGGAATTAGGCTTACACCTAGTTCTTATATAATTTTGGTGGTTGAATTGCCCAACACAAATTATTGAACTAACTAGTTTGCTCTAGAATATACGTTCTACAGGTGCCAAAGGTTCATCTACAAACATACTAAATCGACTGTCCGGAATACCGTAGATTATTCCGGACAGAAGAAGCTTTTTGGAAAAACAGGCCAAGCGCGGACCGTCCGGGCCCTTGCGGCGGACCGTCCGCACCACCAGGATAACCCTCGGACAGAACCAATGCAAAAATCTGAGTCTGCACTATGGACCGTCCGGAGGAGAAGAGCGGACCGTCTGGGACCTCGCGCGGACCGTCCGGCCTCAGGCGCGGACCGTCCGGTAGGTGAGGAACCGAAAAACCCGAAGGTGACGGGTTCGGTAAAATGAATTTTAGCGTCCACGCGGACCGTCCGGGGTGCACAACCGGACCGTCCGCGCCAAGCTTTATCTGACATCTGATGACGAATTAAATGCAATATAGCCGTTGATATAGCCGTTACTGCTGACCGTTGCATTTTCAGCCGTTGATCTACAGGCGCGGACCGTCCGGACCAGGCGGGCGGACCGTCCGCGGTCGGCAGATTGGAGCAACGGCTAGGAAGTGGTTGGGGGCTATAAATACCACCCCAACCACCTCCATTCACTACACCCAAGCATTCCAACCTTCAACATTCAATACAAGAGCTAGCAATTCATTCCAAGACACATTCAAAGCTTCCAATCTCTCCAAGTTTCACAATTGAGAAAAGAGATCATTAGTGATTAGTGACTTAAGAGAGAAAGTGATCCGTGTGTTATTTGTCTCTCTTGTCGCTTGGCTTTTGCAATCGTGTTTTCTTCTGATCTTCATTGCGATCAAACTCACTTGTAATTGAGGCAAGAGACACCAATCTTGTGGTGGTCCTTGTGGGAACTTTGTGTTCCAAGTGATTAAGAAGAAAAGCTCACTCGGTCCGAGGGACCGTTTGAGAGAGGGTAAGGGTTGAAAGAGACCCGGCCTTTGTGGCCTCCTCAACGGGGAGTAGGTTTGCAAGAACCGAATCTCGGTAAAACAAATCCGCGTGTCACACTCTTCATTTACTTGTGATTTGTTTTTCACCCTCTCTCGTGGACTCGTTTATATTTCTAACGCTAACCCGGCTTATAGTTGTGTTTATATTTGTAAAATTCAGTTTCGCCCTATTCACCCCCCCTCTAGGCGACTATCAACGCTAACCTCGGCTTGTAGTGTGTGTTTAAAGTTGTAAATTTCAGATTCCGCCTATACACCCCCTTCTAGGCGACTTTCAATTGGTATCAGAGCCCGGTACTTCATTTAGAGTCTAACCACTCGAAGTTATGTCAGGAGGATCCGCCAAGAGGGAGATGGAAACTGGCGAGAAGGCCACAAGCCACGGGAAGGCTCCATCAAGGGAGTCCAGCGCCAAAGGAAGGGAGGAATCACCTCCCCGCGTTAAGTCGCATCAGAGTGGCGACAAGAAGAAGAAAATGAAGAAAGTGGTCTACTACGAGACCGATTCTTCGTCGCCCTCCACATTTGGCTCCAACGCCCGTCCGTCACTTCTAAGCGCCATGAGCACAAGAAGTTTAGTAAGATCCCCCTACACTATCCCCGCATTTCTAAACGCGCTCCTTTACTTTCCGTTCCATTAGGCAAACCACCATATTTTGATGGTGAGGATTATTGTATGTGGAGTGATAAAATGTGGCATCACCTAACCTCACTCCATGCAAGCATACGGGACATTGTTGAGTTTGGAGCGCAGGTACCTACCGTAAGGGACGAGGGCTACGACTCGGACGAGGTCACCCAAATCCGGCACTTTAACTCCCAAGCCACTAGTATACTCCTCGCCTCTCTATGTCGAGAGGAGTATTGAAAGTCGCCTAGAAGGGGGTGGATAGGAGGAAACTAAAATTTACAATTTTAAACACACTACAAGCCGGGGTTAGCGTTAGAATAAAATCCGAGTCCGAGAGAGAGGGGAAAATAAATCAACCAAGAAAATAAAGCGGATGACACAGTGATTTGTTTTACCGAGGTTCGATTCTAAAGAACCTAGTCCCCGTTGAGGTGGTCACAAAGACTGGGTCTCTTTCAACCCTTTCCCTCTCTCAAACGGTCACCTAGACTGAGTGAGGCTTCTTCCTTAATCTCACGGGTCACTTAGACCCTGCAAGGATCACCACATAATTGGTGTCTCTTGCCTGGCTTACAAAGCACTTGAGAGTAAGAAGTGATAAAGAAAATAAAGCCAAGCCAAGCAAACAAGAGCAACAAAGGAACACAAGTGATCCTCTCACAAGTCCTAATGCACTAGAATTGAATTGGGGACTTTGATCGGATCGATGGCTTTGATTTGTGTCTTGGAGTGTTGCACTTTGCTCTTGTATTGAATGGAGAGTGATGAATGCTTGGATGGTTAGAGTGGAGGTGGTTGGGGGTATTTATAGCCCTCAAACCACCAAAACAACCGTTGGGGGTGGCTGCTGTCGATGGGCGCACCAGACAGTCCGGTGCGCCACCGGACACTGTCCAGTGCGCCAGCCACGTCACCCAACCATTAGGGTTCTGACACAGTCTACCATTGGAGCGCTAACTTCTGGTGGCACCAGACAGTCCGATGCCGCACCGGACATGCACTGTTCATTGTCCGGTGCGCCTCTGACCTCTGTTCTGACTTCTATCGTGAACTGTAGCTGTCAGGGACACTGTGCAATCGATCGTTGCGCCGAAGAGCCGTTGCTCCGCTGTCACACCGGACAGTCCGGTCGCACACCGGACAGTCTGGTGAATTATAGCGGAGTGACACCTGAGAAAACCGAAGGTTAAGAGTTCAGAGTTGTACGGTCCTCGTGCACCGGACACTGTCCGGTGGCACACCGGACAGTCCGGTGCGCCAAACCAGGGCACACTTGGGTTTCTTTGCTCTTTTCTTTTTGAACCCCAACTTTGATCTTTTATTGGTTTGTGTTGAACCTTTATGCACCTGTAGAATATGTAATCTAGAGCAAACTAGTTAGTCCAATTATTTGTGTTGGGCATTCAACCACCAAAATTATTTATAGGAAAAGGTTAAATCCTATTTCCCTTTCAAGTATAATAAGGTGCAAGGGTTAAAGAGTGCCAAGGAAATTTGGGACGTCCTAAAGACCGCGCACGAAGGAGACGAGGTGACCAAGATCACCAAGCGGGAGACGATCGACGGGGAGCTCGGTCGATTCGTCCTTCACCAAGGAGAGGAGCCACAAGCAATGTACAACCGGCTCAAAACCTTGGTGAATCAAGTGCGCAACCTCGGGAGCACCAAGTGGGATGACCATGAGATGGTCAAGGTTATTCTTAGATCCCTCGTATTTCGTAATACTACTCAAGTTCAATTAATACGTGGTGATCCTAGATATAAACTAATGTCTCCCGAAGAGGTAATTGGAAAGTTTGTGAGCTTTGAGTTGATGATCAAAGGCTCTAAACACATCGTCGACTTGGAGCAAGGCGGCACCTCCACACCCGAGGTGCAACCTGTCGCATTCAAGGCGATGGAAGAAAAGAAAGAAGAGTCTACATCAAGTAGGCTCCCCATCGACGCCTCCAAGCTCGACAATGAGGAGATGACGCTCATCATCAAGAGCTTCCGTCAAATCCTCAAGCAAAGGAGGGGGAAGGACTACAAACCCCGCTCCAAGAGGGTGTGCTACAAATGTGGTAAGCCCGGTCATTTTACCGCTAAATGCCCAATGTCTAGTGATAGTGACAGGGACAACGACAAGAGGGGGAAGAAGAAGAAGAAGAAGAGGTACTACAAGAAAAAGGCGGCGATGCCCATGTATGTCGGGAATGGGACTCCGATGAGAGCTCCACCGACTCCTCCTCCAACGAGGATGCCGCCAACATCACCGTCAACAAGGGCCTCCTCTTCCCCAACGTCGGCCACAAGTGCTTCATGGCAAAGGACGGCAAAAAGAAGGTACAATCTAGAACCACCCCTAAATATACTACATCTAGTGATGAGGGTAGTTCTAGTGATGATGAAGATGATTTGCTTACACTTTTTGCCAACCTTAACATGCAACAAAAAGAAAAATTAAATGAATTAATAGGAGCTATTCATGAGAAGGATGAACTTTTGGATAGCCAAGAGGAATTCCTTATTAAGGAAAATAAAAAGCATGTTAAGGTGAAGAATGATTATGCTCAGGAAATAGAGAAGAATGAAAACTTGACTAGGAGCTTAGCATTTGCCATGATTCAATTGTCAATCTTAGAAATGATAATGCTAGTTTAATTGCTAAGATTGATAAGTTGAATGAATCAATTTCGAGCCTTAAAACTGAAAATACTAGTTTAATTTCCAAGGCTAGAGATTTAAATGTTTGCAATGATTCTATTTCCTGTCTTAGAGATGAGAATGCAATATTACATGCTAAGATAGATGAATTAAATGCTTGCAAACCCTCTACATCTAGTGTTGATCATGTTACTATTTGTATTAGATGTAGAAATGTTAATATTGATGCTATTCATGATCACCTTGCTTTAATTAAACAACAAGATGATCATATAGCTCAATTAACTGCTAAAATTAATGAGCATGAAATTGAAAATTTAAATTTGCTAGAAGCATGCTTTATAATGGGAGACACCCTGACATTAAGGATGGCATTGGTTTCCAACACGGAAGCAATGTCAAACTTAATGCCCCTAAAATATTGTCTAATTTTGTTAAGGGCAAAGCTCCCATGGTTCAGGATAACGAGGGCTATATTTTATATCCTGCTGGTTATCCCGAACACAAAATTAGGGGAATTCATGCTAAGAAGTCTCATTCTGTTTCTCACCATGCATTTATGTATAAGAATGAGGCATCTAGCTCTAGACATTTGTCGGGGACCATAATTAGGGGTACCCTCAAGGCTCCTAATTCTCAGCTGGTAACCCCCATCAGCATAAAGCTGCAAAGGCCTGATGGGTGCGATTAAGTCAGGGATCAGTCCATTCGAGGGACTCGATCACGCCTCGCCCGAGCCTAGCCTCGGACAAGGGCAGCCGACCCCGGAGGATCTCCGTCTCGCCCGAGGCCCCCCTCCAGCGGCGAACATATTTCCGGCTCTCTCGAGGCCCTGTCTTCGCCAAGAAGCAACCCTGACCAAATCGCCGCACCGACCGACCAAATCGCAGGAGCATTTAATGCAAAGGTGGCCTGACACCTTTATCCTGACGCGCGCCCTTCAGCCGACAGAGCCGAAGTGATCGCCGTCACTTCGCCGCTCCACTGACTGGCCTGACAAAAAGACAGCGCCGCCTGCGCCGCTCCGACTGCGGTGCCACTTGATAGAGTGAGGCTGACAGGCAGTCAGGCCCAGCCGCAGGCACCATAGGAAGCTCCGCTCCGCCCGACCTAGGGCTCGGACTCGGGCTAAGCCCCGGAAGACGGCGAACTCCGCTCCGCCCGACCCAGGGCTCGGACTCGGGCTAAGCCCCGGAAGACGGCGAACTCCGCTCCGCCCGACCCAGGGCTCGGACTCGGGCTAAGCCCCAGAAGACGACGAACTCCACTCCACCCGACCCAGGGCTCGGACTTGGGCTTAGCCCCAGAAGACGACGAACTCCGCTCCGCCCGACCCAGGACTCGGACTTGGGCTCAGCCACGGAAGACAGACTCGACCTCGGCTTCGGAGGAGCTCCCACATCGCCCAAACCTAGGGCGCAGACCAGCCACGTCAACAGGAGGCGCCATCATCACCCTACCCCAAGCTGACTCGGGCCACGGGGAACAAGACCAGCGTCCCATCTGGCTCGCTCCGCCAGATAGGCAATGATGGCGCCCCGCATACTCTGTGACGACGGCGGCTCTCAGCCCCCTTACGGAAGCAAGGGGACGTCAGCAAGGACTCAACAGCTCCGACAGCTGTCCCTCCGCCAGGCTCCAGCACTGCTCCGACGGCCACGACATCACACCAGCTGGGTGCCAAAATCTCTCCAGCTGCCACAACGGCATGTACTTAGGGCGCTAGCTCTCCTCCGCTAGACACGTAGCACTCTGCTACACCCCCATTGTACACCTGGATCCTCTCCTTACGCCTATAAAAGGAAGGACCAGGGCCCTCTTAGAGAGGGTTGGCCGCGCGGGGACGAGGACGAGACAGGCGCTCGCTTGAAGCCGCTCGCTCCCTCTCCCACGTGGACGCTTGTAACCCCCTACTGCAAGCGCACCCGACCTGGGCGCGGGACGAACACGGAGGCCGCGGGATTTCCACCTCTCTCACGCCTGTCTCCGACCACCTCACTTCCCCCCTTCGCGCTCGGCCTCGCGTCGACCCATCTGGGCTGGGGCACGCGGCGACATTCACTCGTCGGCTTAGGGACCCCCCGGTCTCGAAACGCCGACAGTTGGCGCGCCAGGTAGGGGCCTGCTGTGTGTTGATGAACAGCTTCCCATCAAGCTCCAGATGGGCAGTCTCCAGCAACCTCTCCAACCCGGGACGGTGCTCCGTTTCGGGAGTCTTGAGTTCATGTCCCTCGACGGCAGCTACGACATGATACTCATTCCACCGCCGGGCGACAGCGACAATGGCGGCCGATAGCCCGCCCGCCGGCGGCGAAATCGACGACGTTTTCCCCGCGTGGTGGAAGAACAACCTTCGAGCTCATCCCGCCCTCTTCCCCGTCGACGGGGGGGAAGGCGGGGCAACCAAGGCCAAGCAGGAGGCAGTGCCTCGTCGGCTGTCGAGCAAGTCGATAGCGCCAGCACCCCGACGGGGGGCGCACCGGGCATCGACCTCGCGCTTGAGACGAAGACGAGCGTCGTCTCCCCGCAACACGCCAATCCCGAGCAAACGGACGACGCCAGCACGCTCGTGGAAGGCTTGCTGGGTGTCACCCTCGTACCTGAGACGACGGTGCAGACAGTCCCCGATGTGACTTCATCACCGCCCGTCGACCAAGAAGTACCGACCGATTCCCATCCCACGTCTTTCGGATTCAGCCTCGACCCGCCTAGCGGCTTCGCTTTGGCGGGCGCTCTCGTAGAGGCAAGTCCAAACCCTCTGGGGTTTCGTATGCGGTCACCTTGGGACCGGCTGACGGACGTCTCGACCTACGGGCCCTCTGGGTCCGAGGAAGACGATGAGCCCAACTTCTGTTGGGATTTCTCTGGACTTGGCAACCCCAGTGCCATGCGGGACTTCATGACCGCATGCGACTACTGCCTTTCCGACTGTTCCGACGGTAGCCATAGCCTCGGCGACGAGGACTGCGGCCCAAGCCGCGAATGTTTCCATGATCTAGGGGTCCCTCCGAAGGCAACCACCTCGGCATGCCGGAGGACGGTGATCTCCCTAGGCCGGTGCCTCGCGCTGACATCCCACGGGAGCTAGCTGTGTTCCCCGTTCAGGCGAGGGGCCATGACCCACAGCTCGAGCAAATCCGCGGGGTGCAGGCCAGGCTCGACGAGGGAGCAGGAGCGCTTGAGCCGATCCACCGGGACGTCGGGCAGGCATGGGCGGGCCAACCTCCGGCCGAAGAAATACGTCATCTACCCCAAGGCTTCCAGCACCGCATCGCCGACGATGTCAGGGTCAGGCCGCCACCCGCATCCAGTGGGGTCGGCCAGAACCTGGCAGCAGCAGCAATGCTCCTCCGTGCGATGCCGGAGCCATCAACCACCGAGGGGCGGCGAATCCAGGGAGAGCTCAAGAATCTCCTGGAAGACGCCGCGGTCCGGCGGGCCGAGAGCTCCGCCTCCCGAAGGCAGGGGTACCCCTCGGAACATCATGCCGCGACTTCCCGATTCATGCGGGAAGCCTCGGTCTACACCGGGCGCACGCGCAACACAGCGCCTGCGGCCCCGGGTCGCCTCGGCAACGAGCACCATCACCGCGACCGTCGAGCCCACCTCGACGAGAGGGTGTGCCGAGGCTACCACCCCAGGCGTGGGGGACGCTATGACAGCAGGGAGGATCGGAGCCCCTCGCCCGAACCACCCGGTCCGCAGGCCTTCAGCCGGGCCATACGACGGGCGCTGTTCCCGACCCGGTTCCGACCCCGGCTACTATCACAAAGTACTCGGGGGAGACGAGACCGGAACTGTGGCTCGCGAACTACCGTCTGGCCTGCCAACTGGGTGGAACGGATGATGACAACCTCATCATCCGCAACCTCCCCCTGTTCCTCTCCGACACTGCTCGCGCCTGGTTGGAGCACCTTCCTCCGGGGCAGATCTCCAACTGGGACGACCTGGTCCAAGCTTTCGCCGGAAATTTCCAGGGCACGTACATGCGCCCTGGGAAAAACTGGGACCTTCGAAGCTGCCGACAGCAGCCGGGAGAGTCTCTCTGAGACTACATCTGGCGATTCTCAAAGCAGCGCACCGAGCTGCCCAACATCACCGACTCGGATGTCATCGGCGCGTTCCTCGCCGGCACCACTTGCCGCGACCTGGTGAGCAAGCTGGGTCGCAAGACCCCCACCAGGGCGAGCGAGCTGATGGACATCGCCACCAAGTTCGCCTCCAGCCAGGAGGCGGTCGAGGCTATCTTCCGGAAGGACAAGCAGCCCCAGGGCCGCCCATCGGAAGATGCCCCCGAGGCGTCAACTCAGTGCGGCGCCAAGAAGAAGGGCAAGAAGAAGTCGCAAGCGAAACGCGACGCCGCCGACGTGGACCTTGTCGCCGCCGCCGAGTACAAGAACCCTCGGAAACCCCCGGAGGTGCCAACCTCTTCGACAAGATGCTCAAGGAGCCGTGCCCCTACCACCAGGGGCCCGTCAAGCACACCATTGAGGAGTGCGTCATGCTTCGGCGCCACTTCCACAGGGCCGGGCCACCCGTGGAGGGTGGCAGGGCCTGCGACGACGACAAGAAGGAAGATCACCAGGCAGTAGAGTTCCCCGAGGTCCGCGACTGCTTCATGATCTACGGTGGGCAAGCGGCGAATGCCTCGGCTCGGCACCGCAAGCAAGAGCGCCGGGAGGTCTGTTCGGTGAAGGTGGCGGCGCCAGTCTACCTAGACTGGTCCGACAAGCCCATCACCTTCGACCA
This sequence comes from Zea mays, assembly GCF_902167145.1. Lineage (NCBI taxonomy): Eukaryota > Viridiplantae > Streptophyta > Magnoliopsida > Poales > Poaceae > Zea > Zea mays. The sequence goes on along the minus strand of NC_050100.1, from coordinate 162,687,055 downwards.
AGCCGACCACCCCGACCATGTGCCGAGCCCGGGGAAATACCCGCTCGTCGTCGACCCCGTCATCGGCGACGTCAGGCTCACCAAGGTCCTCATGGACGGAGGCAGCAGCCTCAACATCATCTACGCCGAGACCCTCGGGCTCCTGCGTGTCGATCTGTCCTCCGTCCGGGCAGGCGCTGCGCCCTTCCATGGGATCATTCCCGGGAAGCGCGTCCAGCCCCTCGGACAACTCGACCTTCCCGTCTACTTCGGAACACCCTCCAACTTCCGAAGGGAGACCCTGACGTTCGAGGTGGTCGGGTTCCGAGGAACCTACCGCGCGGTACTGGGAAGACCATGCTACGCGAAGTTCATGGCCGTCCCCAACTACACCTACCTGAGGCTCAAGATGCCGGGCCCCAACGGGGTCATCACCGTCGGCCCCACGTACAAACACGCATTCGAATGCGACGTGGAGTGCGTGGAGTACGCCGAGGCCCTCGCCGAGTCCGAGGCCCTCATCGCCGACCTGGAGAGCCTCGCTAAGGAGGTGCCAGATGTGAAGCGTCATGCCGGCAACTTTGAGCCAGCGGAGACGGTTAAGTCCGTCCCCCTCGACCTCAGCGGCGACGCCTCCAAGCAGATCCGGATCGGCTCCGAGCTCGGTCCCAAAAAGGAAGCAGTGCTCGTCGACTTTCTCCGCGCGAACGCCGACGTCTTCGTGTGGAGTCCCTCGGACATGCCCGGCATACCGAGGGATGTCGCCAAGCACTCGCTGGACATCCGAGCCGGAGCCCGACCCGTCAAGCAGCCTCTGTGCCGATTCGACGAGGAGAAGCGCAGAGCCATAGGCGAGGAGATCCACAAGCTAATGGCGGCAGGGTTCATCAAAGAGGTATTCCATCCCGAATGGCTTGCCAACCCTGTGCTTGTGAGAAAGAAAGGGGGAAATGGCGGATGTGTGTAGACTACACTGGTCTCAACAAAGCATGTCCGAAGGTTCCCTACCCTCTGCCTCGCATCGATCAAATTGTGGATTCCACTGCTGGGTGCGAAACCCTGTCTTTCCTCGATGCCTACTCAGGGTATCACCAAATCAGGATGAAAGAGTCCGACCAGCTTGCGACTTCTTTCATCACACCCTTCGGCATGTACTGCTATGTCACCATGCCGTTCGGCTTGAGGAATGCGGGTGCGACGTACCAGCGGTGCATGAACCATGTGTTCGGCGAACACATTGGCCAGACGGTCGAGGCCTACGTCGATGACATCATAGTCAAGACGAGGAAAGCCTCCGACCTCCTTTCCGACCTTGAAGTGACATTCCGATGCCTCAAGGCGAAAGGCGTCAAGCTCAATCCCGAAAAGTGTGTCTTCGGGGTGCCCCGAGGCATGCTCTTGGGTTTCATCGTCTCCGAGCGGGGCATCGAAGCCAACCCGGAGAAGATTGCAGCCATCACCAGCATGGGGCCCATCAAGGACTTGAAAGGCGTACAGAGGGTCATGGGATGTCTCGTGGCTCTGAGCCGCTTCATCTCACGCCTCGGCGAAATAGGTCTACCGCTGTACCGCCTCTTAAGGAAGGCCGAGTGCTTCACTTGGACCCCTGAGGCCAAGAAAGCCCTCGGGAACCTGAAGGCGCTCCTCACGAAGGCGCCTATCTTGGTGCCCCCAGATGCCGGAGAAGCCCTCTTGGTCTACGTCGCCGCGACCACTCAGGTGGTTAGCGCCGCGATTGTGGTCGAGAGGCAAGAAGAGGGGCATGCATTGCCCATTCAGAGGCCAGTCTACTTCGTCAGCAAGGTACTGTTCGAAACCAAGATCCGCTACCCACAAGTTCAGAAGCTGCTGTACGTGGTGATCCTGACACGACGGAAGTTGCGACACTACTTCGAGTCTCATCCGGTAACTGTGGTGTCATCCTTCCCCCTGGGGGAGATCATCCAGTGCCGGGAAGCCTCGGGTAGGATTGCAAAGTGGGCGGTGGAAATCATGGGTGAGACGATCTCGTTCGCCCCTCGGAAGGCCATCAAGTCCCAGGTCCTGGCAGACTTAGTGGCCGAATGGGTCGACACCCAGCTACCGACAGCTCTGATCCAACCGGAGCTCTGGACCATGTTCTTCGACGGGTCGCTGATGAAGACAGGAGCCGGCGCAGGCCTACTCTTCGTCTTGCCCCTCGGGAAGCACCTACGCTGCGTGCTACGCCTCCATTTCCCGGCATCCAACAATGTGGCTGAGTACGAGGCTCTGGTCAACGGATTGCGGATCGCCATCGAGCTAGGGGTCCGACGCCTCGACGCTCGCGGTGACTCGCAGCTCGTCATCGACCAGGTCATGAAGAACTCCCACTGCCGTGACCCGAAGATGGAGGCCTACTGCGATGAGGTTCGGCGCCTGGAAGACAAGTTCTACGGGCTCGAGCTCAACCACATCGCTCGACGCTACAACGAGACTTCGGACGAGCTGGCTAAAATAGCCTCAGGGCGAACAACGGTTCCCCCAGATGTCTTCTCCCAAGATCTGCATCAGCCCTCCGTCAAGATCGACGGCACGCCCGAGCCTGAGGCACCCTCGGCCCAGCCCGAGGTACCCTCAGCACAGCCCGAGGTGCCCTCGGCTCGGCCCGAGGCACCCTCGGTCCAGCCCGAGGTACCCTCGGCACAGTCCGAGGCACCCTCGGCTCGGCCCGAGGCACCCTCGATTCGGCCCGAGGTACCCTCGGCCCCCGAGGGCGAGACGCTGCACGTCGGGGGGGAGCGAAGTGGGGTCACGCCTGATCAAAACTGGCAGACCCCGTACCTGCAATATCTCCACCGAGGAGAGCTACCCTCCGACCGAGCCGAAGCTCGGCGGGTGGCGCAGCGCGCCAAGTCGTTCGTCTTGCTGGGAGATGAGAAGGAGCTCTACCACCGCAGCCCCTCAGGCATCCTCCAGCGATGCATCTCCATCGCCAAAGGTCAGGAACTCCTACGAGAGATACACTCGGGGGCTTGCGGCCATCACGCAGCGCCTCGAGCCCTTGTCGGGAATGCTTTCCGACAAGGTTTCTACTGGCCGACGGCGGTGGCTGACGCCACTAGAATTGTCCGCACCTGCGAAGGGTGTCAGTTCTACGCAAGGCAGACCCACCTGCCCGCTCAGGCTCTGCAGACGATACCCATCACCTGGCCTTTTGCTGTGTGGGGTCTGGACCTCGTCGGCCCCTTGCAGAAGGCACCCAGGGGCTACACGCACCTGTTGGTCGCCATCGACAAATTCTCCAAGTGGATCGAGGTCCGGCCCCTAAACAGCATCAGGTCCGAGCAGGCGGTGGCGTTCTTCACCAACATCATCCATCGCTTTGGGGTCCCGAACTCCATCATTACCGACAACGGCACCCAGTTCACCGGCAGAAAGTTCCTGGACTTTTGCGAGGATCACCACATCTGGGTGGACTGGGCCGCCGTGGCTCACCCCATGTCAAATGGGCAAGTAGAGCGTGCCAACGGCATGATTCTGCAAGGACTCAAGCCTCAGATCTACAACGACCTCAACAAGTTCGGCAAGCGATGGATGAAGGAACTCCCCTCGGTGGTCTGGAGCCTGAGGACAACGCTGAGCCGAGCCACGGGCTTCACGCCATTCTTTCTGGTCTATGGGGCCGAGGCCATCTTGCCCACGGACTTAGAATACGGTTCCCCGAGGATGAGGGCCTACACCGACTAAAGTGACCAAGCTAGTCGAGAGGACTCGTTGGACCAGCTGGAGGAGGCTCGGGACAAGGCCTTACAACACTCGGTGCGGTACCAGCAGTCCCTGCGACGCTACCACGCCCGAGGGGTCCGGTCCCGAGACCTCCAGGTGGGCGACCTGGTGCTTCGGCTATGACAAGACGCCTGAGGGCGGCACAAGCTCACGCCCCCCTGGGAGGGGCCGTTCGTCATCGCCAAAGTTCTGAAGCCCGGAACATACAAGCTGGCCAACAGTCAAGGCGAGGTCTACGGCAACGCCTGGAACATCCAACAGCTACGTCGCTTCTACCCTTAAGATGTTTTCAAGTTGTTCATATACCTCGCTCCCACGCAAAGTTTAGTCATCAAGGAAGGGTCGGCCTCGCCTCGGCAAAGCCCGACCCTCCCTCGGGGGCTAAAAGGGGGGAACCCCCTCTGCGTCGAATTTTTTCCTCGAAAAAAGATCCTTTCTGCCAGAATATCTTTCGTGCTTTTTGACTACTTCGAAAGCGGATCCTGAAAACGACGGAGTACACGTAAGCAGCCAAGGCTGACCGAGTCGAGGGACTCCTACGCCTCCGGGATACGGATACCTCACTCATCACCTTCTGCGATAAGTAACTCACGTTCGGATAAGTGATTCCGCGGACCGAACAAGTCTTCACGTTCGGAAGCTCTTCTGCCAAGGCGATTCTTCGAGCCTTCTCAACTGCGTCGGTGACAGAACCCCATGGACGGGTAAGAGTGCGCGTAAGCGGCAAGGCCGACCGAGCCGAGGGACTCCTACGCCTCCGGGATACGGATACCTCACTCATCACCTTCCGTGAGAAGCAACTCTCGCTCGCACAAACAATTCTGTTACCGATAAAAAAGTCCAGATACTCGAAACAAGAGGAAAAGAGACGCGGCTTTACAACACGGCGAGGGTGTGTTTTGGCCTCGGCGGCCGCAGAAAACACATGCTACAAGATAATCCGACCCTGCAGGCTCGGATCCTGACGGCTAAAGGGAGCAGCAGCGCCCCCGGCGTCGACAACACCTTCGACGAGGCCCGACCTAGCCTCGGACGGCGACGTGGTCCAAGGGTCTCTTCTCTGAAGGACAACGTCATCACCAAGCCTGGGCCATCGCCGCCAGGGTCTTCTCTGAGAATCCGGCCCGAGCAGGCGGCTCGGCCGGTCACCCCGGGGCCTCGGCCAGCTGTCCTCCAAGGACATCAGCCCGGCCCGAGGCCTCGACAGGTCAATTCTGGCGTCGGTCCCGCTAACGGACGACCCGGCCAGGCTCCGGCCGACCAGGTCTCCTTTTTGAGCCAACTCTGCCTCTGTTCACGCTGACACCGCTACCCCTGGCCTCGGCTCATCGAAGAGCGACCGAGGGGTTTCCTCTAACCGAGCAAGAGAAGCCTCGGACAACAAGGCTGACCGAGCCGAGGGACTCCTACGCCTCCGGGATACGGATACCTCACTCGTCACCTTTACATGAGGCGACTCATGCTTGGTGAAGCAGTTCAGACAACCAACAGACGAGTCTTAGTGCTCGAAAATGAGGAAAAAACACGGCTCCGTGCCGAAATTACATACATGTTCAGGCCTCGACAGCCACGATGAACAAAAACACTGGCATTCAAAGTGCCATTACAAAACGGAACTCCGGTTCCACCTCCACAGGTACGAACAACCCCACTCGACCGGGGGGGCCTGCGGAGCAACAGAAGAAGACCGACGAACGGCGCGCCGTCGCCCGCTCCAGCAGCGGCGACGACGACGACTTCTGCTCTGGGGGGCCGAACAGCGGCAACGATGACCTCAGGGCGGATGCCACTGCCAGGAGGCCCCCGCCCGTGCCCAAACTCGTAAGGCAAGGACGGGCAGAAGACCGTAGAGTTGGAGGTCGGTCCGTGGGCGGCCCTGGCTGTCTCGTCGGCAGAAGAACCTCTTCCAGCTGTCGTGGCGGAAGCCGGCGCCGAGAGCGGCTCCGAAGCCACTCGGGTCCGAGAGCCAGGCACGCGGCAGCTGCCGGCGCCATGGACGACAACCGCCCTTCCCCCCGATCATTGAGGGAAGGAGCGGGCCACCGCCCACGCAGGGGCCGACCCCAACTCGGCACACTCCCCTCCCCAGCCCTGGTGATGAAAATCCTTGAGGCTGAGGGAGGGGCAGAGGCCGCAGCCCGGTTCGCTTTCCCCCACCATCGAACTGGAGGTCACCATCTTGGGTGACCGCCGGCGGAGGGGTGCAACCGGGCTGCATGATGAAAATCCTTGAAGCCGAACGATGGCTGAGAGGTACCAACTCCCGCAGAGTTGTGTTCCCCCAACGACAAGGCGGAAAGACGGCGGGTATCCCCCATCCGGAGGCTTGGAAGGTGGAAAGACACGATGCATAAGGAAGCGCGAAGACATGGTCGCCTCCTAAGGGGGTCACCCCCCTTTTAAAGGCGACTCTCCTTACTTGCGTCCCCAGCCGTCGCGGGCTGAGTCTTCTCCAACACGCTCCAAGGCCCTCCTCCTACGGCGCGGGGGCTGGGTCCCACACGTCATGCAAGACGGCTCAAAGCAGAAGAAGCCAAACCGCCGTGCGCGATGCGTGCAACCGCCCAGCGGTTACAAGCGGCTCTCCACTTTTGCCCAGACCAGCGGGCGAAAGAGCGGGCGGCCATGCAGGCGGCATGCAACCACGCCAAGTGGGCGCACTTCTCCGACTCCCAACACACCCAGCATGGAGGCCCAGGCCCACGCGTCATGCAACCGGCGTGCCGAATGCTTCGTGCATGCAACTGCACCGCCACTTGCGCCACCACCGCGCCTCCTCGACTGCGGAACCAATACCGCGACTCGAGGCGACCCAGAACACGACCCAGCGGCACCAGCCTGGCGCGACGGTCAATACGACCAAAAATGGGCCGACTGTAATGGTGGTGGCAGGCGGGCAGGAGCAGCGGTCACGTCGTCAGCCAAGCCTTCGTCCCATCCAGGAGCGACGAGAGAACCCTCTCTCACGGCGTGAAGACGACGCGCCCGTGTTTTGTTCCTCAAACGGCCCACGCACGCGCAACGGCCGCCCCGCGAACCACTCGCCCCGTCGCATTGACTCCGCGGCGGGACAGGCGGCACCTCTGGCAGGAGAAGCGAGCGATGCTTCGCCTTCGCCATAACAACCGCGTCAAAAAAGGTACGCCGCGTCGTTCGATTTCGTATCCTTTTCCTTTTGCCTCTTTCTCTCTCTTGCAACAGGGACCGGGAAAGGGGGATACCCCGAAAAGGATCCTTCCCCATGAAGGAACCAGGCTCCGAGCCTCCCTACTGATCAGAGGTTCGAAGGCTGGCCCCTCGGAAGGGTTCAACAGCCGCCTCAGAGCGCGTGGGCTCCACACCCACTACTGGTCAAAGGTTCGAAGGCCGGCCCCTCGGAAGGGTTCAATGGCCGCCTCAGGCTACTCGGGCTCCGCGCCCACTACTGATCAGGGGTTCGAAGGCTGGCCCCCGAAGGGTTCACAGCCGCCTCAGACACAGTGCGAGGGATGACCATGGGTACGTTCGATACATAACCAAGGCTCGGGTTGTGCTCCCGAGGTACCCTAGGACATTTCCGAGACCAGCGGGAACGATCTTGTAACGGAATCCCATCGGAGGGAGGCATCGAGCCCTCGGACCCCGTCGCCAGGGGACCGGGTCCGGTAGATCACCCGCAGGTACTTTTGGGCGTGCCTCTGGGCCTCTAGCCGACCCCTAATGAATGGGGCACGGACGTCCACTTGGATTACCCGCCTGCAGCTCACCGGAGACACCATGTTCGGCGCCCACCGAGGGCAACATGGCGCTTTCCCCCCCTCCTCCTTGCGGAAAGGCGACGCAGGGGCGTATGTAAAAAAGTCGAGTCTGTCCCTGATCGCCCTCTCGCCCTGTGCGGAGGCTCGGGGGCTGCTCTCGCAAACCCGGCTCCGGCCGAACCGTTGACAGCGTCAACATACCAGCCCGAGAACTTGGGACCCGACAGTACACCCGGGCTGCGGCCAGCTCGCATGAGGGAACGACCAGACCAGCCGAAGCATTACGCGAGGCATTAAGACCTCGGAGGAGTCAAACCACTCCTCCGAGGCCTCGGGGGCTACACCCGGCGGGTGCGCTCGTGCGCACCCACTGGAACAAAACGCAACCGAGAAAGGCTGGTCCCCTTGCAAAAAAGTGCGACGAAAGCCTCCAAGCGAGTGCTAACACTCCCTTCGAGGCTCGGGGGCTACTGTCGGGGACCATAATTAGGGTTACCCTCAAGGCTCCTAATTCTCAGCTGGTAACCCCCATCAGCATAAAGCTGCAAAGGCCTGATGGGTGCGATTAAGTCAGGGATCAGTCCATTCGAGGGACTCGATCACGCCTCGCCCGAGCCTAGCCTCGGACAAGGGCAGCCGACCCCGGAGGATCTCCGTCTCGCCCGAGGCCCCCCTCCAGCGGCGAACATATTTCCGGCTCGCCCGAGGCCCTGTCTTCGCCAAGAAGAAACCCTGACCAAATCGCCGCACCGACCGACCAAATCGCAGGAGCATTTAATGCAAAGGTGGACTGACACCTTTATCCTGACGCGCGCCCTTCAGCCGACAGAGCCGAAGTGACCGCCGTCACTTCGCCGCTCCACTGACCGGCCTGACAAAAAGACAGCGCCGCCTGCGCCGCTCCGATTGCGGTGCCACTTGGCAGAGTGAGGCTGACAAGCAGTCAGGCTCGGCCGCAGGCACCATAGGAAGCTCCGCTCCGCCCGACCCAGGGCTCGGACTCGGGCTAAGCCCCGGAAGACAGCCAACTCCGCTCCGCCCGACCCAGGGCTCGGACTCGGGCTAAGCCCCGAAAGACGGCGAACTCCGCTCCGCCCGACCCAGGGCTCGGACTCGGGCTAAGCCCCGAAAGATGGCGAACTCCGCTCCGCCCGACCCAGGGCTCGGACTCGGGCTAAGCCCCGGAAGACGACGGACTCCGCTCCGCCCGACCCAGGGCTCGGACTCGGGCTAAGCCCCAGAAGACGACGAACTCCGCTCCGCCCGACCCAGGGCTCGGACTTGGGCTCAGCCCCAGAAGACGACGAACTCCACTCCGCCCGACCCAAGACTCGGACTTGGGCTCAGCCACGGAAGACAGACTCGACCTCGGCTTCGGAGGAGCTCCCACATCGCCCAAACCTAGGGCGCAGACCAGCCACGTCAACAGGAGGCGCCATCATCACCCTACCCCGAGCTGACTCGGGCCACGGGGAACAAGACCGGCGTCCCATCTGGCTCGCTCCGGCAGATAGGCAATGATGGCGCCCCGCATACTCTGTGACGACGGCGGCTCTCAGCCCCCTTACGGAAGCAAGGGGACGTCAGCAAGGACTCAACAGCTCCGACAGCTGTCCCTCCGTCAGGCTCCAGCACTCCTCCGACGGCCACGACATCACACCAGCTGGGTGCCAAAATCTCTCCGGCTGCCACAACGGCATGTACTTAGGGCGCTAGCTCTCCTCCGCTAGACACGTAGCACTCTGCTACACCCCCCATTGTACACCTGGATCCTCTCCTTACGCCTATAAAAGGAAGGACCAGGGCCCTCTTAGAGAGGGTTGGCCGCGTGGGGACGAGGACGAGACAGGCGCTCGCTTGAAGCCGCTCGCTCCCTCTCCCGCGTGGACGCTTGTAACCCCCTACTGCAAGCGCACCCGACCTGGGCGCGGGACAAACACGGAGGTCGCGGGATTTCCACCTCTCTCACGCCTGTCTCCGGCCACCTCACTTCCCCCCTTCGCGCTCGGCCTCGCGTCGACCCATCTGGGCTGGGGCACGCGGCGACATTCACTCGTCGGCTTAGGGACCCCCCGGTCTCGAAACGCCAACAACATTCTACACAAGTTAAAATGCCTAAAAAGAAAACTCCTACTGCATCAAATGAGCCTAGCATTTCATTTAAGACTTTTGATGCCTCTTATGTGCTTACTAACAAATCAGGCAAAGTAGTTGCCAAATATGTTGGGGGCAAACACAAGGGCTCCAAGACTTGTGTTTGGGTACCCAAGGTGCTTGTTTCTAATGTGAAAGGACCGAAGACCATTTGGGTACCTAAGAACAAGGCCTAAATTGTTTTGCAGGTTTATGCATCCGGAGGCTCAAGTTGGATAATTGATAGCGGATGCACAAACCACATGACAAGGGAGAAAAGAATGTTATCCTCCTACGAGAAAAACGAAGATCCCCAAAGAGCTATCACATTCGGGGATGGAAATCAAGATTTGGTCAAAGGACTTGGTAAAATTGCTATATCACCTGACCATTCTATTTCCAATGTTTTTCTTGTAGATTTTTAGATTACAATTTGCTTTCTGTATCTCAATTATGTAAAATAGGCTACAACTGTCTTTTTACGGATGTAGGTGTTACTGTCTTTAAAAGAAGTGATGATTCAATAGCATTTAAGAGAGTATTAGAGGGTCAGCTATACTTAGTTGATTTTAATTAAGCTGAACTCGATACTTGCTTAATTGCTAAGACTAATATGGGTTGGCTCTGGCATCGCCGACTAGTTCATATTGGGATGAAGAATCTTCACAAGCTTCTAAAGGGAGAGCACATTTTGGGACTAACAAATGTTCATTTTGAGAAAGACAGGGTTTGTAGCGCATGTCATAAAGGAAAGCAAGTTCACACCCACCATCCACACAAGAACATCAAGACAACGGACAGGCCGCTCGAGCTACTCCACAAGGATTTATTTGGCCCGATAGCTTACATAAGCATCGGCGGGAGTAAGTAATGTCTAGTAATTGTGGATGATTATTCTCGGTTCACTTGGGTATTCTTTTTGCAGGAAAAATCACAGACCCAAGAGACCTTTAAGGGATTCTTGAGACGGGCTCAAAATGAGTTCGGATTGAGAATCAAAAAGATAAGAAGCGACAACGGGATGGAGTTCTTGAGGATGAGGGAATCAAGCATGAGTTCTCTTCTCCCTACACATCTCAGCAAAATGGTGTAGTGGAGAGTAAGAATAGAACTCTACTGGACATGGCGAGGACCATGCTTGCTGAGTACAAGACTCTGGATTGGTTTTGAGCTTAGGCGATTAACACCGCCTGCTACTCCATCAACCGGCTCTACCTTCACTGAATCCTCAAGAAGACATCATATGAACTCCTCACCGGTAAAAAGACCAATGTTTCATATTTTAGAGTCTTTGGTAGCAAATGTTTTATTCTTATTAAAAGAGGTAGAAAATCTAAATTTGCTCCTAAGACTGTAAAAGGCTTTTTACTAGGATATGACTCAAACACAAGGGCATATAGAGTCTTCAACAAATCCACTGGACTAGTTGGGGTTTCTTGTGACATTGTGTTTGATGAGACTAATGGCTCCCAAGTGGAGCAAGTTGATCTTGATGAACTAGATGATGAAGAGGCTTCGTGTGTCGCGCTAAGGAACATGTCCATTGGGGATGTGTGTCCTAAGGAATCCGAAGAGCCTCCACAAGCACAAGATCAACCATCATCTTCCATGCAAGGATCTCCACCAACTCAAGATGAGGAATAGGCTCAAGATGATGATGAAGATCAAGAGGATGAGCCACCTCAAGAGGAGGACAATGATCAAGGGCGAGATAAAGACAAGGAAGATGAGCAAGAGACTCAAGGTCAAAGACCGCCACACCCAAGAGTCCACCAAGCAATTCAAAGAGATCACCCCGTCAACTCCATTCTTGGTGATATTCATAAGGGGGTAACTACTCGATCTCGAGTCGCTCAGTTTTGTCTCCTCTATTGAGCCTTACAGGGTGGAGGATGCACTAAGAGATTCGGATTGGGTGTTGGCAATGCAAGAGGAGCTCAACAACTTCACGAGGAATGAGGTATGGCATTTAGTTCCACATCCTAACCAAAATGTTGTAGGTACCAAATGGGTATTCCGCAACAAGCAAGATGAGCATGGTGTGGTGACAAGAAACAAAGCCCGACTTGTGGCCAAGGGTTATTCACAAGTCGAAGGTTTGGACTTTGGTGAAACCTATGCACCCGTAACTAGGCTTGAGTCAATTCGCATATTACTTGCCTATGCTACTTACCATGGCTTTAAGCTTTATCAAATGGACGTGAAAAGTGCCTTCCTCAATGGACCAATCAAGGAAGAGGTCTATGTTGAGCAACCTCCCGGCTTTGAAGATAGTGAGTACCCTAACCATGTGTATAAACTCTCAAAGGCGCTTTATGGGCTCAAGCAAGCCCCACGATCATGGTATGAATGCCTATGAGATTTTCTTATCACTAATGACTTCAAAGTTGGAAAAGTCGATCCTACACTTTTTACTTAAACTATTGTAAAAGATTTGTTTGTATGCCAAATTTATGTTGACGATATCATATTTGGGTCTACTAACAAATCTACTTGTGAAGAGTTTAGTAGGATCATGATTCAAAAATTCGAGATGTCAATGATGGGGGAGTTGAAGTATTTTCTAGGATTTCAAGTCAAGCAACTCCAGGACGGCACCTTCATCAGCCAAACAAAGTACATTCAAGACATACTTACCAAGTTTGGAATGAAGGATGCCAAGCCCATCAAGACACCCATGGAAACAAATGGACATCTCGGCCTCGACACGGGAGGTAAATCCGTAGATCAAAAGGTATATCGGTCAATGATAGGATCTTTACTCTATTTATGTGCATCTCGACCGGATATTATGCTTTCCGTATGCATGTGTGCAAGGTTCCAAGATGATCCTAAGGAAGTTCACCTTAAGGCCGTTAAAAGAATCATGAGATATTTAGTTTATACTCCTAAGTTTGGACTTTGGTACCCCAAGGGATCCACCTTTGATTTAATAGGTTATTCAGATGTCGATTGGGCAGGGTGTAAAATTGATAGGAAGAGCACATCAGGGACTTGTCGGTTTCTGGGGAGATCCCTGGTGTCTTGGGCTTCAAAGAAACTAAACCCAGTAGCTCTTTCTACCGCCGAAGCTGAGTATATTGCTGCAGGCCATTGTTGTGCGCAATTACTTTGGATGAGGCAAACCCTTAGGGACTATGGCTATAAATTGAGCAAAGTCCCTCTCCTATGTGACAATGAGAGTGCAATCCACATAGCGGATAATCCCGTTGAACACAGTCGCACTAAGCACATAGACATTCAGTATCACTTTCTGAGGGATCACCAACAGAGGGGGATATCGAGATCGCTTATGTTAGCACCAAAGAACGGTTAGCCGATATCTTTACCAAGCATTAGATCAGAAAACCTTTAGCAAACTTAGGAATGAGCTAAACATACTTGATTCTCGGAACTTTGATTGAAACTTTGCACACATAGCTCATTTATATACCTTTGGTCATATCTCTTTCATGACTATGACTAATGTGTTTTCAAGTGTATCTCTATACTAAGTCGTAGATTGAAAGGGAAATGGAGTCTTCGGCAAAGACAAGGCTTCCACTCTACTCCACTGATATCACTTACCCTTCGTCGTCACTCCACATCACTCTCCAAATTGGTATAATCTTCACTCATATATCATTCACCAATAGGGGAGAAAGTAAAAAGGGCCCTCAAGGTCTCTGTTTTTGGTGATTAATGCCAAAGGGGGAGAAATATTAAGCCCAAAGCAAAAGGACCGCACCACCACCTTTCGAAAAATTTTGATTGACATGTTTCTAATTGGCATGTTGATTTTTAATTCATATCTATTAAAACCCTCTTGAAAGCTAAGAGGTGAATTTCATTTAGGAGGAGTTTTGTTTAGTCAAAGGAAAATCATTTGGAACAGGGGGAGAAAATTTCAAATCTTGAAAATGCTTCTCGAAATCTTATTCATATATCTTTGACTATTTGCAAAAGAATTTGAAAAAGATTTTCCAAAAGGATTTGCAAAAACAAAACAAGTGGTGCAAATGTGGTCCAAAATGTTAAAAGAAGAAAGCAATCCACACATATCTAGTGAATTTATAAATTGGTTTAATTCCAAAGTAACCTATGCACTTACCTTATGCAAACTAGTTCAATTCTGCACTTATATACTTGCTTTGGTTTGTGTTGGCATCAATCACCAAAAAGGGGGAGATTGAAAGGGAAATAGGGTTTAACCTTTTCCTATAAATAATTTTGGTGGTTGAATGCCCAACACAAATATTGGACTAACTAGTTTGCTCTAGATGATATATTCTGCAGGTGCATAAAAGTTCGACACAAACCAATAAAAGATCAAAATTAGGGTTCAAAAGCAAAGGAGCAAAGGAACCGAGGATGCCCTGGCGCACCGGACTGTCCGGTGTGCCACCGGACAGTGTCCGGTGCACTAGGACCGTACAGGATCAAACTCGGTAGTCTCGGGTTTTTCCAGCGGCGCTCCGCTATAATTCACCGGACTGTCCGGTGTACCACCGGACTGTCCGGTGCACCAGCGGAGCAACGGCTACCAGCGCAACGGTCGACCGCAACGGATACCTGCAAACGCTACAGTGCGCGCAGAAGTCAGAGCAGCCGTCAGAGGCGCACTAGACAGTGAACAGTTGAAAGGGAAATGTGCCCTTAGGCCATTTCTATAATGTTTTGGTGATTAAGTGTCCAACACATAGTGAGTGAGATATTATGTGCCAAACAAGTAAAAGGTGCAAATCATGTAACAAGGTACGTTTCTAGACTTAGTACATTGTTTTGAGTACTAACATATATTGTCTAAGTGCTAGAAACAGAGAAAAGAAAAGAAGAAAAGGATTGCAAGTGACTTGGCTGTGTACAGCCAAAGTCCAGCTCAGTCTGGCACACCGGACTGTCCGATGGTGCACCGGACAGTGTCCGGTGCGCCAGGCTGGCCTCCGGTGAACATGCCGCTCTCGGGAAAGTTTGGCGGCGTACGGCTATAATTCACCGGACTGTCCGGTGAGCCAACGGCCGCCAGCGCAACGGTCGGCCGCGCAATCCGCGGGCGACGCGTGGCCCGCGCCAACGGTCGGCAGGGGGCACCGCACTGTCCGGTGTGCACCGGATAGTGTCCGGTGCGCCAACTGCCACGAATCTGCAACGGTCGTCTGCGCCAGAATAGGAAGGAGATCGCGCACCGGACATGAACAGTGGTTGTCCGGTGGTACACCGGACTGTCCGGTGCGCCACCTGACAGAAGGCAAGGATAGCCTTCCTTGTTGGCCTCCAACGACTCCTAGCTACCTTGGGACTATAAAAGGGACCCCTAGGCGCATGGAGGAGGCACCCAAGCATTCAAGAAACATTCTAAGCCTCCAAGACTCCAACTTCGCGCATTTGATTCTTTGAGATAGTGACTTGAGCTCCATTTGAGTTGTGAACTCCGAGAGTTGTGTTTTGAGCTCAAGTTGTGACTTGTGTGCGTGATTGTGCTGTGATTTGAGTCTTGTGTGTGTTGCTCTCCCCTCCCTTACTTCCGTACATCTTTTGTGATCTTCATTGTAAGGGCGAGAGGCTCCAAGTTGTGGGGATTCCTCGCAAATGGGAGAAAGACAAAGAAAGGAAAAACGTGGTATTCAAGTTGATCATTGGATCACTTGAAAGGGGTTGAGTGCAACCCTCGTCCAGTGGGACGCCACAACGTGGAAGTAGGCAAGTGTTACTTGGCCGAACCACGGGATAAAAATCGTGTGTCTCTTGTGTGCTTTACCTTTGATTATTTGTGTTCACAAGAACTCGTTTCAAGCTACTTAGCCGTTCTAACTTATATAACAAAGTTTTGTGGCTATTAGTTTTGAATTTTATAGGATCACCTATTCACCCCCCTCTAGGTGCTCTCAATTGGTATCAGAGCCGTTCTATTCACGTAAGGGACTAATCGCCCGAAGAGATGGATCCTAAGGGAAAGGGGATGGTGGTCAACGACAAGGAGAAGGAGTCCCTCTTCAACGAGCCAAGGGACGACAAGCCCACTGACTCAGGATCTAGTCACAAGAAGAGGGACGGGAAGAAGAAGAGGCGGATCAAGAAGATCATTTACTACGACAGCGACGCCTCTTCCTCTTCACCAAGAGACGACGACGACGATGACTCGTCTAAAAAGAAACTGGTTAATCAAAACTATTCTTTTGATTATTCTCATATTCCGTTCAATTCCAATGCTCATTTGCTTTCAATTCCACTTGGTAAACCTCCACACTTTGATGGAGAAGACTACTCTTTTTGGAGTCACAAAATGCGTAGTCACTTATTTTCTCTCCATCCTAGTATTTGGGAGATAGTTGAAAATGGAATGCATTTCGAAATTACCGATAACCCTGTGTTTATTAATGAGCAAATTCATAAGAATGCACAAGCTACTACGGTTTTTCTAGCATCCTTATGCAGGGATGAATACAACAAGGTGAGCGGCTTGGACAACGCCAAGCAAATTTGGGATACCCTCAAGATATCACATGAGGGAAACGACGCCACCATGATCACCAAAATGGAGTTGGTGGAAGGCGAGCTGGGAAGGTTCACGATGATCAGGGGAGAGGAGCCAACACAAACATACAACAGGCTCAAGACCCTGGTCAACAAGATTAGGAGCTATGGGAGCACAAGATGGACGGACCACGACGTCGTCCGACTAATGCTAAGGTCATTTACGGTAATTGACCCCCATCTTGTCAACCTTATTCGTGAGAATCCCAGGTACACCAAGATGACGCCCGAGGAGATTCTTGGGAAGTTTGTGAGCGGGCGCATGATGGTAAAGGAGGCTCGATATGTGGACGATGCTCTAAATGGTCCACTACCCGTCCACGAGCCTCAAACCATTGCGCTCAAAGCAACCAACAACAGGGAGACGCTACCAAGCAAGGTGGCACAAGTGGAGGCCACGGGCCTCAACGAAGATGAGATGGCGCTTATCATCAAGCGCTTCAAGACCGCATTGAAAGGACGCAAGGAGTACCCCAACAAGAACAAAGTAAAGGGAAAGCGCTCCTGCTTCAAATGCGGTAAGACTGGTCATTTCATAGCACAATGCCCCGATAATGATGATGACCAGGAACAAGAAAAGCATGGGAAGAGGGAGAAGAAGAAAGTCTACAAGAAGGCGAAGGGCAAGGCGCACCTTGGTAAAGAATGGGACTCAGACTGCTCTTCATCTGACTTCGACGATGAAGGACTGGCAGCCTCGGCCTTCAACAAATCTTCGCTCTTCCCCAACGAACGCCACACCTGCCTCATGGCCATGGAAAAGAAGGTATGTGGTCGAGATTTCCCCAAGTACTCTACTTCTAGTGATGAGGATTCTAGTGATGATGAAGTAGATTACTCTAGCTTGTTCAAAGGATTAGATAGAGCTAAAGTAGAAAAGATTAATGAATTAATTGATGCTTTAAATGAAAAAGATAGACTGCTAGAGAGGCAAGAGGACATTTTGTATGAGGAACATGACAATTTTGTTAGTGTTCAAAAGTCTCTTGCCTTAGAACTTAAAAGAAATGAAGTGCTAACTTCTGAGATATCTGCTTGCCATAAAACTATGTCTAGTTTAAAGAGTGTAAATTATGATTTAAATGCTAAGCTAGAGAAAGCAAATAAATCTAGTTCATGTGTAGAGCATGTTAGTATTTGTAATAGATGTAAGGATTTTGATGTTGATGCTTGTGATGAACACCTTATGTCTATTACTAAATTAAATAATGAGGTGGCAAGTCTTAATGCTTAACTTAAGACTTGCAAAATTAATTTTGATCAATTAAAAATTGCTAGGGATGCCTACACTGTGGGTAGACACCCCTCTATTAAGGATGGACTTGGTTTTCGAAAGGAAACCAAGAACTTAACAAGCCAAAAGGCTCCCGTTCTCAACAAGGAGAAAGGGAAGGCTCCTATGTCTAGTAGTTCTAAAAAATGTCATGCTTACATTTATGATAGAAAATTTTCTAGAAATGCTCATTATGATAGGAGTTGTGATGTGTTTAATTCACATGCTATGTTTGCTTCTAGCTCTACTTTTGTGCATGGTAGAAGTAGGCCTAGAAAAAGTAATGTTGTGCCTCATGTGCCTAGGAGAACATGTAATGAACCTTCTACCATTTACCATGCTTGCAACACTTCATTTGCACTTGTATGTAAAAATGAAAAAGTGGTTGCTAGAAAGTTGGGATCCAAATGCAAGGGAGACAAGACTTGTATTTGGAATCCAAAGGCTATTATAACTAACCTTGTAGGACCCAACAAGAGTTGGATACCTAAAACCCAAGTGTAAATTACCTTGCAGGTTTATGCATCCGGGGGCTCAAGCTGGATTATCGATAGCGGATGCACAAACCACATGACGGGGGAGAATAAGATGTTCACCTCCTACGTCAAGAACAAGGATTCCCAGGATACGATTATCTTTGGAGATGGGAATCAAGGCAAGGTCAAAGGCTTGGGCAAAATAGCCATCACCAACGAGCACTCTATTTCAAACGTATTTCTAGTAGAGTCGCTTGGTTACAACCTCCTGTCTGTAAGTCAATTGTGCCACATGAGCTACAATTGTTTGTTTAAAAATGTTGATGTTTATGTCTTTAGAAGGAGTGATGGTTCATTAGCATTTAAGGGTGTATTAGACGGAAAACTCTACTTAGTTGATTTTTCAAAAGAGGAGGCCGATCTAGATGCATGCTTAATAGCTAAGACTAGCATAGGCTGGATGTGGCATCGCCGTCTAGCACATGTTGGGATGAAGAACCTTCATAAACTTCTAAAGGGAGAACATGTGTTAGGACTAACCAATGTCTGCTTCGAAAAAGATAGACCTTGTGCAGCTTGTCAGGCAGGGAAACGGGTGGGAAGCACTCATCACAGCAAGAATGTGATGACAACGTCAAGACCACTGGAGCTTCTCCACATGGATCTCTTCGGACCCGTCGCCTACCTTAGCATCGGGGGAAGTAAGTATGGTCTTGTAATTGTAGATGACTTTTCCCGCTTCACTTGGGTGTTCTTTTTGCATGATAAATCAGAAACCCAAGGGACCCTAAAGCGCTTTCTAAGGAGGGCTCAAAATGAATTTGAGCTCAAGGTGAAAAAGATAAGGAGCGGCAACGGGTCCGAGTTCAAGAACTTACAAGTTGAGGAGTATCTTGAGGAGGAAGGTGTCAAGCATGAGTTCTCCGCTCCCTACACACCACAGCAAAACAGTGTGGTAGAGAGGAAGAACAGGACGCTTATCGACATGGCAAGGACGATGCTTGGAGAGTTCAAAACGCCCGAGCGGTTTTGGTCGGAAGCTGTGAACACAGCATGTCATGCCATAAACCGGCTCTATCTGCATCGTCTCCTCAAGAAGACCTCCTACGAACTTCTTACCGGTAACAAACCCAATGTCTCTTACTTTCGTGTATTTGGGAGCAAATGCTACATTTTGGTGAAGAAAGGTAGACACTCCAAATTTGCTCCCAAAGCTGTAGAAGGGTTTTTGTTAGGATATGACTCAAATACAAAGGCGTATAGGGTCTTCAACAAATCATCGGGTTCGGTTGAAGTCTCTAGCGACGTTGTATTTGATGAGACTAATGGCTCTCCAAGAGAGAAAGTTGATCTTGATGATATAGATGAAGATGATGTTCCGACGGCCGCAATACACACCATGGCGATTGAAGATGTGCGACCACAGCAACAACAAGAGCAAGATCAACCTTCTTCCTCAACGATGGTGCATCCCCCTACTCAAGATGATGGACAGGTTCCTCAAGAAGAGGTGTGTGATCAAGGGGGATCACAAGAAGAACAAGTTATGGAGAAAGAAGCACCACTGGCCCCTCCAACCCAAGTCCGAGCGACGGTTCAAAGGAATCACCCGTTGACTAGATTCTGGGTGACATAAGCAAGGGAGTAACTACTCGCTCAAGATTAGCTAACTTTTGTGAGCATTACTCGTTTGTCTCTTCTATTGAGCCTTTCAGGGTAGAAGAGGCCTTGCAAGATCCGGACTGGGTGTTGGCCATGCACGAAGAACTAAACAACTTCAAGAGGAATGAAGTTTGGAGCCTGGTGCCACGTCCAAAGCAAAACGTTGTGGGAACCAAGTGGGTGTTCCACAACAAGCAAGACGAGCACGGGGTGGTGACAAGAAATAAGGCTCAACTTGTGGCAAAAGGTTATGCCCAAGTCGCATGTTTGGATTTCGAGGAGACTTTTGCTCCTATGGCTAGGCTAGAGTCTATTAGAATATTATTAGCCTATGCCGCTCACCACTCTTTCAGGTTGTTTCAAATGGATGTAAAGAGCGCTTTCCTCAATGGGCCAATAAAGGAGGAGGTGTATGTGGAACAACCCCCTGGCTTTGAGGATGACAAGTACTCTGACCATGTGTGTAAGCTCTCTAAGGCGCTCTATGGACTTAAGCAAGCCCCAAGAGCATGGTATGAATGCCTTAGAGATTTCTTAATTGCTAATTCTTTCAAGGTTGGGAAAGCTGATCCCACTCTTTTCACTAAGACTTGTGACGATGACCTTTTTGTGTGCCAAATTTATGTCGATGACATAATATTTGGTTCTACTAACCAAAAGTCTTGTGAGGAGTTTAGCAGGGTGATGACTCAAAAGTTTGAGATGTCAATGATGGGCGAGTTGAACTACTTCCTTGGGTTCCAACTGAAGAAACTCAAGGATGGCACTTTCATCTCCCAAATGAAGTACACTCAAGATCTTCTCAAGCGGTTTGGGATGAAGGACGCCAAGCCCGCGAAGACACCTATCGGAACCGACGGACACGTCGACCTCAACAAAGGAGGTAAGTCCGTTGATCCAAAGGCATACCGGTCTATGATAAGGGCATTACTTTATTTATGTGCTAGTAGACTGGATATTATGCTTAGCGTATGCATGTGTGCTAGATTTCAATCTGACCCAAGGGAATGTCACCTTGTGGCCGTTAAGCGGATTCTTAGATATTTAGTTTCTACGCCTTGCTTCGAGATCTGGTATCCAAAGGGGTCTACCTTTGACTTAATTGGATATTCAGCCTCCGACTATGTTGGATGCAAGGTTGATAGGAAGAGTACATCAGGGACGCGCCAATTCCTAGGAAGGTCCCTGGTGTCTTGGAGTTCAAAGAAACAAACCTCCGTTGCCCTATCCACCGCTGAGGCCGAGTATGTTGCCGCAGGACAGTGTTGCGCGCAACTACTTTGGATGAGGCAAACCCTCCGGGACTTTGGCTACAATCTGAGCAAAGTCCCACTCCTATGTGACAATGAGAGTGCAATCCGCATGGCGGATAATCCTGTTGAACACAGCCGCACTAAGCACATAGACATCCGGCATCACTTTCTAAGAGACCACCAGCAAAAGGGAGATATCGAGGTGTTCCATATTAGCACCGAGAACCAGCTAGCCGATATCTTTACCAAGCCATTAGATGAGAAAACCTTTTGCAGGCTGCGTAGTGAGCTAAATGTCTTAGATTCGCGTAACTTGGATTGATCTATAGCATACATGTGTTTTATGCCTTTGATCATGTTACTTATACATTTATGCAATTTGTTGTTTATTTTGGTGCTCAAGTTGTGCAAGGGAACCCCGGACCTCACAAGTTCATGTGTGAATGATGCACATATTTAGGGGGAGAAGTGCTACAACTTGACCCTTTGAGACTAACCTTTGTGTTTAAGTGTACTTGATGTAGTCTCAAAGATGCATTGAAAGGGAAAAGGTGAACTTGGACCATGCAAAGACTTCCACTGCACTCCGGTATTAGAGTACTCACCTCAAAGTTCATTCTTATGCTCTTATTGCCTTTTTTCTCTTAATTGACATTTTTGGTGAGGCAATGGGATTAAAGGGCCAAAAATGATCCCGTTTTGGTGCTTGATGCCAAAGGGGGAGAAATTAAGGCCAAAGCAAATGGATCAGCTACCACTTGAGAATTTTGAAAATAGTAGAGATAGAATTTTTGATTTGTCAAAATACTCTTATTGCAAAATTTGGTCTCTTGTGGGGAGATTCTATGATTATGGGAAAAGGGGGGGTTGGATCTTGATCAATTTCACTTTTGGAATATCTTTCTTTATGCCCAAACAAGTGAGTTTGACTTAGAGATAGGAAAAGGAATTTGATTTGCAAAAACAAACCAAGTGGTGGCAAAGAATGATCCAGATATGCCAAATTAGAATAAAAAACAATTTGGTCTTCAATTTGAATCGATGTTGCATGTTTTGCATTGCTTTTTGATGTGTTGGCATAAATCACCAAAAAGGGGGAGATTGAAAGGGAAATGTGCCCTTGGGCCATTTCTATAATGTTTTGGTGATTAAGTGTCCAACACATAGTGAGTGAGATATTATGTGCCAAACAAGCAAAAGGTGCAAATCATGTAACAAGGTACGTTTCTAGACTTAGTACATTGTTTTGAGTGCTAACATATATTGTCTAAGTGCTAGAAACAGAGAAAAGAAAAGAAGAAAAGGATTGCAAGTGACTTGGCTATGTACAGCCGAAGTCCAGCTCAGTCTGGCACACCGGACTGTCCGGTGGTGCACCGGACAGTGTCGGGTGCGCCAGGCTGGCCTCTGGAGAATAGGCCGCTCTCAGGAAAGTTTGGCGGCGTACGACTATAATTCACCGGACTGTCCGGTGGTGCACCGGACTGTTCGGTGAGCCAACGGCCGCCAGCGCAACGGTCGGCCATGCAATCCGCGGGCGACGGTGGCCCGCGCCAACGGTCGGCGGGGGCACCAGACTGTCTGGTGTGCACCGAACAGTGTTCGGTGCGCCAACTGCCACAAATCTGCAATGGTCGTCTGCGCCAGAATAGGAAGGAAATCGCACACCGGACATGAACAGTGGTTGTCCGATGGTGCACCGGACTGTCCGGTGTGCCACCCGACAGAAGGCAAGGATAGCCTTCCTTGTTGGCCTCTAACGGCTCCTAGCTGCCTTGGGGCAATAAAAGGGACCCCTAGGCGCATGGAGGAGGCACCCAAGCATTCAAGAAACATTCTAAGCCTCCAAGACTCCAACATCGCGCATTTGATTCTTTGAGATAGTGACTTGAGCTCCAGTTGAGTTGTGAACTCCGAGAGTTGTGTTTTGAGCTTAAGTTATGACTTGTGTGCGTGATTGTGCTGCGATTTGAGTCTTGTGTGTGTTGCTCTCCCCTCCCTTACTTCCCTACATCTTTTGTGATCTTCATTGTAAGGGCGATAGGCTCCAAGTTGTGGAGATTCCTCGCAAACGGGAGAAAGACAAAGAAAGGAAAAAACGTGGTATTCAAGTTGATCATTGGATCACTTGAAAGGGGTTGAGTGCAACCCTCGTCCATTGGGACGCCACAACGTGGAAGTAGGCAAGTGTTACTTGGCCGAACCATGGGATAAAATTCGCGTGTCTCTTGTGTGCTTTACCTTTGATTATTTGTGTTCACAAGAACTCGTTTCAAGCTACTTAGCCATTCTAACTTATATAACAAAGTTTTGTGGCTATTAGTGTTGAATTTTAAAGGATCACCTATTCACCCTCCCTCTAGGTGCTCTCAATAGTACATGTCCGGTGCAGCACCGGACTGTCCGGTGCCACTAGAAGACAAAGCTCCAACGGTCGACTGCGCCCGAACCCTAATGGTTGGGTGACGTGGCTAGCGCACCAGACAGCGTCCGGTGGCGCACCAGACTGTTCGGTGCGCCCATCGACAGCAGCCCAACCCCAACGATTGTTTGGTGGTTGAGGGCTATAAATACCCCTGAACCACCTGAAAGGGAAATGTGCCCTTGGGCCATTTCTAAGTATTTTGGTGATTTAGTGTCCAACACAAGTGCCTAAGTGTAAAATGGTGGACAAAGTACAAATCAAGGATAAAGGTATGTTTATCAGACTTAGTACATTGTTTGAAAGACTAATGTGTTGTGTCTAAGTGCTGGAAACAGGAAAAATCCAATTGAAAATGTCTTGGCTCAAGCAGCCAAGAATCTGCTCAGTCTGGGAGCACCGGACTGTCCGGTGGTTCACCGGACTGTCCGGTGGTGCACCGGACAGCGTCCGGTGCGCCAGGCTGGTTCGAGCGAAGTGGCCGCTCTCGGGAATTCACCGGCGACGTACGGCTATAATTCACCGGACTGTCCGGTGTGCACCGGACTGTCCGGTGAGCCAACGGCCGGTCGGGCCAACGGTCGGCCGCGCGATCTGCGCGGGACACGTGGCCGAGCCAATGGCTAGAAGAGGGCACCGGACTGTCCGGTGTGCACCGGACATGTCCGGTGCGCCAACGGCTCTCTGGCTGCCAACGGTCGGCTGCGCCGTTTAAGGAAAGAAATCGGGCACCGGACAGTGTCCGGTGTGCACCGGACTGTCCGGTGCGCCAGGCGACAGAAGGCAAGAACTGCCTTCCTGGAATGTTCTCAACGGCTTCTAGCTACCTTGGGGCTATAAAAGGGACCCCTAGGCGCATGGAGGAGAACACGAAGCAACCTTAGAGCATTCTTGATCATCCACACTCAGTCTTTGCGCATTCGTTTGTCATTCTCAGTGATTCGAGCTCCGTTCTAGTAAGAACTTTGAGATAGTCTTTTGAGCTTGATTCTTGGCCGTGTGCGTGCACATTTTGCTGTGGATTTGTGTGTGTTGCTTCCCTCCCTTACTCCGTGTTTCTTTGTGAACTTCAAGTGTAAGGGCGAGAGACTCCAAGTTGTGGAGATTCCTCGCAAAAGGGATTGAGAAAAAGCAAGCAAAACACTGTGGTATTCAAGTGGGTCTTTGGACCGCTTGAGAGGGGTTGATTGCAACCCTCGTCCGTTGGGACGCCACAACGTGGAGTAGGCAAGCGTTGGTCTTGGCCGAACCACGGGATAACCACCGTGCCATCTCTGTGATTGATTTATTGTGGTTATTGTGTTTTGACTCCTCTCTAGCCACTTGGCAATTATTGTGCTAACGATTAACCAAGTTTTGTGGCTTAAGTTTTCAAGTTTCACAGGATCACCTATTCACCCCCCCCCTCTAGGTGCTCTCAATTGGTATCAGAGCCGTTTTCTTCAAGAAAGGGACTAACCGCCCGAAGAGATGGATCCTAAGGGCAAGGGGATGGTGATCAACGATAAGGAGAAGGAGTCCTTCGTCAACGAGCCCAAAGATGACAAGCCTACCAACTCAGGCTCGGGCCACAAGCGAAAAGATGGGAAGAAGAAGAAGACAAGACGCATCAAGGAGATCGTCTACTACGACGACAGCGACGAGTCCTCTTCTTCCCAAAAGGACAACGACGACTACGACAGACGAAAGACGGTTAACTCAAACTTTTCTTTCGATTATTCGTGCATTCCGCATAGCTCAAATGCTCATTTGCTCCCCATTCCACTTGGCAAGCCCCCTCACTTTGATGGAGAGGACTACGGATTTTGGAGCCACAAAATGCGTACTCACCTGTTTTCTCTCCATCCAAGCATTTGGGAGATTGTGGAAAGTGGAATGAAATTTGATAGCTCGGATAGCTCTTTGTTTATTAATGAACAGATTCATAAAAATGCACAAGCTACTACTGTGTTGCTAGCCTCTTTGTGCAGAGACGAGTATCACAAGGTGAGCGGCTTGGACAATGCCAAGCAGATCTGGGACACCCTCAAGATCTCTCATGAGGGGAACGACGTCACCTTGCTCACCAAGATGGAGTTGGTAGAGGGAGAGCTTGGAAGATTCGCAATGATAAGGGGCGAGGAGCCAACCCAAACATACAACCGGCTCAAGACCCTTATCAACAAGATAAGGAGCTACGGAAGCACGCGATGGATGGACCACGACGTCGTCCGCCTAATGCTAAGGTCCTTTACCGTTCTTGATCCTCATTTGGTGAATAATATTCGTGAGAATCCCAGGTACACCAAAATGTCGCCCGAAGAAGTCCTTGGAAAGTTTGTAAGCGGGCGAATGATGATCAAGGAGGCGAGGTACGTGGACGACGCGTTGAATGGTCCAATCCATGAGCCTCAACCCATTGCTCTCAAGGCAACAAGGAGCAAGGAGGCGCTACCTAGCAAGGTGGCGCAAATTGAGGCAGCCGGACTTAATGATGAAGAGATGGCCCTCATCATCAAAAGATTCAAGACGGCGCTAAAGGATCGCAAGGGACAGCCAAGCAAGACCAAGACCAAGGGAAAGCGCTCATGCTTCAAATGCGGCAAGCTTGGTCATTTTATTGCTAGCTGTGACGGAACCTCCCAAGTAATTAGGCCCACCTACAGTTGTCCTTGTCTAACAGACGTCAGACACCCTGTAGATGTTCCTAAGTCACTTGACAAGCTCGGTATCTTTCCTTACCTCACCAGGAACGTTTCACCCGTCTTGCAGACATTACAGAACATCGGAGATAAAGAAATGCGGAAGCGAATTACATAAACTTACATTTATTTCAAAAGCAAGCTTGAGTTATTTTATTACAGACCAGAACTAAAAGGGAGTGTAGAGTAGTAATATTATACAAACCAAGGGAGGCACAAACTCCTCCCGATAAGTTAAAGCAAAAGATCCTATGTGGAGGACCGAGTCCTCCCGAACTTCAGTCTTGTTTTTCTTCTTTGGGAACCACCTTGGCACAGAAGCAGCAGAAGTCTGCTACTTCCTCACCTAAAAACAATGAAGGGATAAACCCTGAGTATGGAATTACTCAGCAAGTCTTACCCGACTAAAGAAAAGACTCTCAAGGGTATGCTGGTTGTATGGGAGTCAAGGTAAGGCTTTTCAATAATCAAAGACTCTGTTTTGCAGAAATGCTTACTAAAGTGGATCCTTAAAAATCCAATTTTATTTGTCAAGTTAAGTAAAATTACCTGCACTAGAGTTCTTTCTACCCTAGTTCAATCACTGGTCCTGTACTAGCCAATTTCTCAACAAAAACCCCTTTATCTTTAGTGGAATGCTACGTGTAAGTCAGTGGCCAAGTCTCCATAACCGCGAAGGTACAGCGATCCGAATCGATTATACTCAGCTGAGGATCTCCAATCACACGACATATGTAGCACTTAACCCTTGCATATGTCAACCCGCCACCGGGGTTCTTAAGACCGGATCAGGTTCACGCAAACCGAGAGCACAAATACACCACCGTCCAGCCTCTTGCCACGGAGGGTACACGCTACTCTCGCCACCGCTCCACGCCCATTTCGTGTTATCTTATTCCGGCCTTAGTCTGCCCGAGGCAAGGCTTACCCATGACGAGGCATGTGACCAGTTAAAGGGTCCTCGGTCAGCAGGCCTACATCGACAAGGTCCTTAATCGACTCAGACGGAGACACTACACCGAGACTCTCTTCTCGTGCAAGTCACCCGCCCGGTCTCAGCTTAATCTTTTTAACCCAAAACTTGGTACCTGGCAGAGGTACATCTTTTCCGATGTTGAATCCATCACGGCCATGATGGATTCACCATCAAGTTTTATTTTTGAAAACAACCCTCCCACTTTTGCCACAACATCTTTTGTAAAAACAAAATCTTTTGTTTTTCTAAAGCAAAGCTAAGCATCAAAAAGCTTTTGTAAAACAGGTGATCAAGGAAGGTAATCAAATTCAAGGAAGGTAATGCAGGAATTGTTTTATCAATCAACTCCTATCACCTAATGCATCAAGCAAGTGAAAAAGATTTTAAAAAACACAAGGAAGGTGGCAAATGCACCGGGGCTTGCCTTTGTTAGTAGGTGAGTCAGGCTCGGACTCGCAGATGTCGAAGTAGAGCCAAGTCCCTGCCTGAGATTCCAAAGGTGGTGGTGTCTTCTCTTGAGTCACTTTACTCTCTTCTTCGTTTTCTAAATATAACCATATAGGTATATATATAAGAATGAATGCCATGTAATGCTCATGAGAATGCAAAGATAATATAAACTTATTATCTATGTCTTGAGTACAACTTTCCTTCACGGAATTCCGGGAACTTAGGGTTTCCGGAGTCGGTAAAGGAGTTCATAGGGCAGGGGGGTGTTTTGGGGTTTGGTGATCAAACAAGGTCCAAAACAATTCAAACTCTACCCAAGGCTCCTAAATATTGTTTTAGGTTCCCATAAAAAGTTTGGGCATTTTTGGACTTACCAATTATTTTCTAAAAATCCATAACTAATACTTTTAACTACTTTAAATACCCTAAAATTTCTTATTTCCACTAAAAATCACAAAACTATTTTTATTAAATTCTAGGGAAAATAACAAGCCTAGGAAAATTAGTTTCATAATTTTAGCATTTTTCTACATTTTTCTATAATTGTTTTGGCTCTGGAGATAAAAGAAAAAGAAAAACACTTCAACAGTCGTGGGCTCAAACTGGCTTAGGCGGCCCAACATCGCACAGAAGCGCGCTTGCGCACGCGTCCACGCCTGCGTTGGCCATCTTGCAAAAGGGCCCTCGGGGTTTCTGGCTAACCGAAAACAGCTCTTGCCACTGTTTACAGAGTCACTGACCGTTTGCATAAACACCCTCCTATTTCTAATCCTTTGCAGACCGAAGTCCGTGTCGACGAGCGACGCCGGTCCGCGCTCCGGCGAAACTATTCCGGCCAGATGACGCCATGACTGGAGTTCTCAAGCGACAGGAACCAAATTAGCTACCTACCGCACCTTTCCCCTCACTTAATTTCTGAATTGAAGCTCTACACCCTTCTGCCCATGGTGTCAGCGCGGGTGATTAAGTGGATCAAAGTGTTCCGGATCAGCGAGGGCTGGGCTGGCTAAATTGAAGCTAGAGAAAGGTTCCTGGGTTCACTAGAGATGACGCACACACCAAATTTTGGGCTAGACACGAGCGGAAAGGTGGGGCGACAGAGAGGGTGCCATGGCGGTGTTTGACAGTGCACGGGTGCGTTCCGGCGATGGGCTTCGATCAAACTCCAAATTGTTGCGTCCAGGGGCAATAAGAGATCACATACTAACTAAAACAAAGAGTAATTTGATCATTACTGACCGGAGGAGCGCTGGCCACGATGAGGTTGGGTTTCGGGTGTGCTTGAACTGAATTGGGGCGAATGCAAAATTAGAGCTCGTAGGGAATCGGCTAGGAGCAATACTTGGTGTGGAGGTGCGCAATGATATTGCGAAGCTAGTTACGAGCTCAATTTATAAGAGGCTTCGTCGGTGGCACTCAATTTGGTCGAGCAAAGCGGCGGCCGGAGATGAGGAAGGACTCTGGCGCCACGGTTTCGTGTCCACCGCCGTGGCGGGCTCACCGGCATCGGTGAGACAGCAGCGGGGAAGCACGATGACACGACAGAGGTGCCCGGATACGTGGCGTAGGGTCGGACGACGGCTATCACCGGCGTTCTTATCGTCTTCCACCGCGGTGACGCAGTATGGTGGCCGGAGTTTTTTTTAATGGCTGGAGCTTATCCACGGCGGCGTAGCGTACACCGGGTGTTACCCACCTACCCAGAGTACAACGTGGACCGGCGACGGCACAATTCGCCGTGTAGTTGGTCGTCGGCGGTGGGTCAGTTGCGCTGGCGGTCTGATCCTATCAGGCTACTATACCATGGGATCGCCATTCAGTCCATCTGACAGCCCGAGTTGGAGCTTGATTTCCTTCGATTTTTATGTGGCACCAGAACTAGCCTTCTGCATCAAAGTTGTAGTGCCACCTACCAGCTACAAGTTTGTTATGGAAAATCATTCACAAATTTGCACTGGATCACAGTTGAATTGGCTCTCAAACTTAGAGCAAAGTCACTGTCAACTTAAGGTTCAGACTATTTCAGTCTGACAGTACAACTTTAATTGGGTTTTTCTCCCAACTTCTCATAAGATCATGGCTTGAATCCTTAAACAAAGTTGTTCTCCTATGTTAGGTCTTCAACTTTGATGTGGTCACTTAACATGAATTCTCATTATTTTGAAAGCTACATAGCCCCAAAGTTGGGCCTATAACCCTGATTTCAGACTTAGCATAGGAATCAAAATCAAGGTCCTTTTTGCAAATTAGTCCAAAACTTAGGGTTTGGCTTTCAAGTCCACATATTTGTGAACCAAATGACTTAAAATACTTATTTGGCTTGGTTTTTGCACTTTAACCCAAAGGTTCACCACTTTTGCACATAAGCCCCTAGGGTTTAGTTTTAGGTTTTTCCAGGGCTCCAATTAGGGTTTCTGGTATCCCAGGGGTATAAATGTGATTCAACTTTATTCTTAGGGTCATTTTATGACTTTTACCCTAAATCTTTTAGGTTTTCTTAACTTGGTTAAGTTTTACCCCTTTAATCCCTATTTAGGGTAAAGTCCTTTAACCAGGGTTCTATTTGCAAAACATTAAAACAATACAACTTGTTTGAAATTTTTGCCTAGTAAATGCACTCTAGGTGTGTCAAACATATGCAAAGCCAATGCTTATGATGCCATGCTCAAGTTTTAGTTATAGTAACACCAGGGGTGTTACACTAACTATCCCAACAATGATAGTGATCAGGAACAAGGGAACAAGAGGGAGAAGAAGAAGAACTATAAGAAGGCAAAAGGCGAGGCGCATCTAGGCAAGGAGTGGGATTCGGATTGCTCCTCTTCCGACTCCGACAATGAGGGACTCGCCGCCACCGCCTTCAACAAATCGGCCCTCTTCCCCAACGAGCGTCACACATGCCTTATGGCAAGGGAGAAGAAGGTATGTACTCAAAACTCTACTTATGCTTCTTCAAGTGAGGACGAATCTAATGATGAGGATGAAATAGATTATTCATGTTTGTTTAAGGGCCTAGATAGAACCAAGGTAGACAAAATTAATGAATTGATTGATGCCTTGAATGATAAGAATATGCTTTTAGAAAAGCAAGAGGATTTGTTGTATGAAGAACATGATAAATTTGTAGAAGCACAAAAATCTCATGCTCTAGAAGTTAAAAGAAATAAAATGCTTTCTTGTGAATTATCTTCTTGCCATGAGACAATTTCTAACTTAAGGAGCATTAATGATAATTTGAATGCTAAGTTAGAAATAGCTAGTAAGTCAACATCTTGTGTAGAAATTGTTGCAACTTGTAATAGGTGTAAAGATTTTGACATTGATGCTTGTAGTGAACACCTAGTTTCAATTTCCAAACTTAATGATGAATTGGCTAGTCTTAATGCTCAACTTAAGACTAGCAAGAGTAATTTTGATAAGCTAAAATTTGCAAGGGATGCCTACACAATTGGTAGACACCCCTCAATTAAGGATGGACTTGGCTACAAGAGGGAAGCCAAGGACTTGACAAGCCATAAGGCTCCTATCTCCGCCAAGGAGAAAGGGAAGGCTCCTATGGCTAGTAGTGCTAAAAAGAACCATGCTTTTATGTACCATGATAGGAGACAAACTAGAAATGCTTATAGGAGTTATAATGCTTATGATGATTTTGATTCTCATGCCATGTTTGCTTCTAGTTCTTCCTATATGCATGGTAGAAATATGTCTAGGAGAAGTGCTATTCATCATGTGCCTAGAAAGAATATTATTCATGCTCCTAGGAAAGTAATGAATGAACCTTCTACAATTTATCGTGCTTTAAATGCTTCCTTTGCTATTTGTAGAAAGGATCGGAAAATAGTTGCTAGGAAGTTAGGGGCAAAATGCAAGGGAGACAAAACTTGCATTTGGGTCCCTAAGGATATTTGCACTAACCTTGTAGGACCCAACATGAGTTGGGTACCTAAGACCCAAGCCTAAATTTGCCTTGCAGGTTTATGCATCCGGGGGTTCAAGCTGGATTATCGACAGCGGATGCACAAACCATATGACGGGGGAGAAGAAGATGTTCACCTCCTACGTCAAAAACAAAGATTCCCAAGATTCAATAATATTCGGTGATGGGAATCAAGGCAAGGTAAAAGGGTTAGGTAAAATTGCAATCTCAAATGAGCACTCTATCTCTAATGTGTTTTTAGTAGAGTCTCTTGGATATAATTTGCTATCTGTTAGTCAATTATGCAATATGGGATATAACTGTCTATTTACAAATGTAGATGTGTCTGTCTTTAGAAGAAATGATGGTTCACTAGCTTTTAAGGGTGTATTAGATGGCAAACTTTACTTAGTTGATTTTGCAAAAGAGGAGGTCGGTCTAGATGCATGCTTAATAGCTAAGACTAGCATGGGCTGGTTGTGGCATCGCCGCTTAGCTCATGTGGGGATGAAGAACCTTCACAAGCTTCTAAAGGGAGAACACGTGATAGGTTTGACTAATGTGCAATTCGAAAAAGATAGACCTTGTGCAGCATGTCAAGCAGGTAAACAGGTGGGAGGAGCACATCACATCAAGAATGTGATGACCACATCAAGGCCCCTAGAGCTGCTACATATGGACCTCTTCGGACCCGTCGCCTATCTAAGCATAGGGGGAAGTAAGTATGGTTTAGTTATTGTGGATGACTTTTCCCGCTTCACTTGGGTATTCTTTTTGCAGGATAAGTCTGAGACCTAAGGAACCCTCAAGCGCTTCCTAAGGAGAGCCCAAAACGAGTTTGAGCTCAAGGTGAAGAAGATAAGGAGCGACAACGGGTCCGAGTTCAAGAACCTTCAAGTGGAGGAGTACCTTGAGGAGGAAGGGATCAAGCACGAGTTCTCCGCTCCCTACACACCACAGCAAAATGGTGTGGTAGAGAGGAAGAACAGGACGCTAATCGATATGGCGAGGACGATGCTTGGAGAGTTCAAAACCCCCGAGTGCTTTTGGTCGGAAGCCGTAAACACGGCTTGCCACACCATCAACAGGGTCTACCTTCACCGCCTCCTCAAGAAGACGTCGTATGAGCTTCTAACCGGTAACAAACCCAATGTATCTTACTTTCGTGTATTTGGGAGCAAATGCTACATTCTAGTGAAGAAGGGTAGAAATTCTAAGTTTGCTCCCAAAGCTGTAGAAGGGTTTTTGTTAGGATATGATTCAAATACAAAGGCGTATAGGGTCTTCAACAAATCATCGGGTTTGGTTGAAGCCTCTAGCGACGTTGTATTTGATGAGACTAATGGCTCTCCAAGAGAGCAAGTTGTTGATCTTGATGATGTAGATGAAGAAGATGTTCCGACGGCCGCTATACGAACCATGGTGATTGGAGATATACGACCACAGGACCAAAAGGAGCAAGATCAACCTTCTTCCTCAACAATGGTGCATCCCCCAACTCAAGATGATGAACAGGAGGCATGTGATCAAGGGGGAGCACAAGATGATCAAGTTATGGAGGAAGAAGCGCAACCGGCACCTCCAACACAAGTTCGAGCGATGATTCAAAGGGATCATCCCGTTGACCAAATTCTGGGTGATATTAGCAAGGGAGTAACTACTCGATCTCGATTAGTTAATTTTTGTGAGCATTACTCCTTTGTCTCTTCATTGAGCCTTTCAGGGTAGAAGAGGCCTTGCTAGATCCGGACTGGGTATTGGCCATGCAAGAGGAGCTCAACAACTTCAAGAGGAATGAAGTTTGGACACTGGTGCCTCGTCCTAAGCAAAATGTTGTGGGAACCAAGTGGGTGTTCCGCAACAAACAAGACGAGCACGGAGTGGTGACGAGAAACAAGGCTCGACTTGTGGCAAAAGGTTATGCCCAAGTCGCAGGTTTGGACTTTGAGGAGACTTTTGCTCCTGTGGCTAGGCTAGAGTCCATTCGTATTTTGCTAGCATATGCCGCTCACCATTCTTTCAGGTTGTTCCAAATGGATGTGAAGAGCACTTTCCTCAATGGGCCAATCAAGGAGGAGGTGTACATGGAGCAACCCCCTGGCTTCGAGGATGAACGGTACCCCGACCACGTGTGTAAGCTCTCTAAGGCGCTCTATGGACTTAAGCAAGCCCCAAGAGCATGGTATGAATGCCTTAGAGACTTTTTAATTGCAAATGCTTTCAAAGTTGGGAAAGCCGATCCAACTCTTTTCACTAAGACTTGTGATGGTGATCTTTTTGTGTGCCAAATTTATGTCGATGACATAATATTTGGTTCTACTAATAAAAAGTCTTGTGAAGAGTTTAGCAGGGTGATGACGCAGAAATTCGAGATGTCAATGATGGGCGAGTTGAACTACTTCCTTGGGTTCCAAGTGAAGCAACTCAAGGACGGCACCTTCATCTCTCAAACAAAGTACACGCAAGACTTGCTGAAGCGGTTTGGGATGAAGGATGCCAAGCCCGCAAAGACTCCGATGGGGACCGACGGACACACCGACCTCAACAAAGGTGGTAAGTCCGTTGATCAAAAGGCATACCGGTCAATGATAGGGTCGTTACTTTACTTATGTGCTAGTAGACCGGATATTATGCTTAGTGTATGCATGTGTGCTAGATTTCAATCCGATCCTAAGGAGTGTCACTTAGTAGCAGTGAAGTGAATCCTTAGATATTTAGTTGCTACGCCTTGCTTCGGGCTCTGGTATCCAAAGGGGTCTACCTTTGACTTGATTGGATATTCAGATTCCGACTATGCTGGATGTAAGGTCGATAGGAAGAGTACATCGGGGACGTGCCAATTCTTAGGAAGGTCCCTGGTGTCATGGAACTCTAAGAAACAAACTTCCGTTGCCCTATCCACCGCTGAGGCCGAGTACGTTGCCGCAGGACAGTGTTGCGCGCAACTACTTTGGATGAGGCAAACCCTCAGGGACTTTGGCTACAATCTGAGCAAAGTCCCACTCCTATGTGATAATGAGAGTGCTATCCGCATGGCGGAAAATCCTGTTGAACACAGCCGCACAAAGCACATTGACATCCGGCATCACTTTTTGAGAGACCACCAGCAAAAGGGAGATATCGAAGTGTTTCATGTTAGCACCGAGAACCAGCTAGCCGATATCTTCACTAAGCCTCTAGATGAGAAGACCTTTTGCAGGTTGCGTAGTGAGCTAAATGTCTTAGATTCGCGGAACCTGGATTGATTTATAGCATACATGTGTTTATGCCTTTGATCATCTTCCTTATGCATTTTGTTGCTTATTGTGGTGCTCAAGTTGTACAAACACTCCCTGGACCTCACAAGTCCTTTTTGCAAGTGATGCACATATTTAGGGGGAGCTGTACTACAACTTGACCCTTTGAGACTAACCATGTACTTGAGTTTGGTTGTTTTAGTCTCAAAGGAGGATTGAAAGGGAAATGGTGGACTTGGACCATGCAAGACTTCCACTGCACTCCGATGAAAAGAGTAACTTTTCCAAGTTCATCTTTATACTCTTATTGCCTATTTGCTCTTAGTTGAAGATTTTGGTGAGGCAATGGGGTTAAAGGGCCAAGATTGATCCCGTTTTGGTGTTTGATGCCAAAGGGGGAGAAAATAAAGGGCCAAAGCAATAGATGGATCAGCTATCACTTGAGAAATTTTGAAAATAGTAGATTAGAGCTTTTGGTTTGGCAAAACTTTTTTAGTGTCTCTTATGTCAAAAGTTGTCCTCTTGTGGGGAGAAGTGTTGATTATGGGAAAAAGGGGGAGTTTTTGAAATTCTTGATCAAAGTTCTTTGGAAAACCTCTCTTCATGTCTCTACAAGTGGATTTGACTTAGAGATAGGAATTTGAGTTTGATTTGCAAAAACAAACCAAGTGGTGGCATAGAGTGATCTATATATGTCAAATTTGATTCAAAACAACTTTGAGTTCTTAGTTAAATTGATTTTATACTTGTTCTACTTGCTTTATATTGTGTTGGCATAAATCACCAAAAAGGGGGAGATTGAAAGGGAAATGTGCCCTTGGGCCATTTCTAAGTATTTTGGTGATTTAGTGTCCAACACAAGTGCCTAAGTGTAAAATGGTGGACAAAGTACAAATCAAGGATAAAGGTATGTTTCTCAGACTTAGTACATTGTTTTAAAGACTAATGTGTTGTGTCTAAGTGCTGGAAACAGGAAAAATCCAATTGAAAATGTCTTGGCTCAAGCAGCCAAGAATCTGCTCAGTCTGGGAGCACCGGACTGTCCGGTGGTTCACCGGACTGTCCGGTGGTGCACCGGACAGTGTCCGGTGCGCCAGGCTGGTTCGAGCGAAGTGGCCGCTCTCGGGAATTCACCGGCGACGTACGGCTATAATTCACCGGACTGTCCGGTGTGCACCGGACTGTCCGGTGAGCCAACGGTCGGTCGGGCCAACGGTCGGCCGCGCGATCTGCGCGGGACACATGGCCGAGCCAACGGCTAGAAGAGGGCACCGGACTGTCCGGTGTGCACCGGACATGTCCGGTGCGCCAACGGCTCTCTGGCTGCCAACGGTCGGCTGCACCGTTTAAGGAAAGAAATCGGGCATCGGACTGTGTCCGGTGTGCACCGGACTGTCCGGTGCGCCAGGCGACAGAAGGCAAGAACTGCCTTCCTGGAATGTTCTCAACGGCTTCTAGCTACCTTGGGGCTATAAAAGGGACCCCTAGGCGCATGGAGGAGAACACGAAGCAACCTTAGAGCATTCTTGATCATCCACACTCAGTCTTTGCGCATTCGTTTGTCATTCTGAGTGATTCGAGCTCCGTTCTAGTAAGAACTTTGAGATAGTCTTTTGAGCTCGATTCTTGGCCGTGTGCGTGCACATTTTGCTGTGGATTTGTGTGTGTTGCTTCCCTCCCTTACTCCGTGTTTCTTTGTGAACTTCAAGTGTAAGGGCGAGAGACTCCAAGTGGTGGAGATTCCTCGCAAAAGGGATTGAGAAAAAGCAAGCAAAACACCGTGGTATTCAAGTGGGTCTTTGGACCGCTTGAGAGGGGTTGATTGCAACCCTCGTCCGTTGGGACGCCACAACGTGGAGTAGGCAAGCGTTGGTCTTGGCCGAACCACGGGATAACCAACGTGCCATCTCTGTGATTGATTTATTGTGGTTATTGTGTTTTGACTCCTCTCTAGCCACTTGGCAATTATTGTGCTAAGGATTAACCAAGTTTTGTGGCTTAAGTTTTCAAGTTTCACAAGATCACCTATTCACCCCCCCCCCCCCTCTAGGTGCTCTCACCACCTCCACTCCAACCATCCTAGCATTCCACACATTGCATTCAATACAAGAGCAATAGACTTCACTCCAAGACACAAATCAAGTGATCGATCCACTCAAAGTCCCGAATTCAACTCTAGCGCATTAGGGCTGTGATAGGATCACTTGTATTTCTTGTTGCTCTTGTTTGCTTGGTTGGCTTTCTTTTCTTTTCCTTGTTACTCTCAAGTGCTTTGTAAGCAAGGCAAGAGACACCAATTGTGTGGTGGTCCTTGCGGGGTCTAAGTGACCCGTGAGAAGTAAAGAAGAAAGCTCACTCGGTCTAAGTGACCGTTTGAGAGAGGGAAAGGGTTGAAAGAGACCCGGTCTTTGTGACCACCTCAACGGGGACTAGGTTCTTTAGAACCGAACCTCGGTAAAACAAATCACCGTGTCCATCCGCTTTATTTCTTGGTTGATTTGTTTTCCCCTCTCTCCCGGACTCAATATTTGTTCTAACGCTAACCCCGGCTTGTAGTGTGTGTTTAAAGTTGTAAATTTCAGATCCCACCTATTCACCCCCCTCTAGGCGACTTTCACAGTCATACTATAAAGAGAGGTTATAGATGAGTAGCTTGACCTATGCATGTCTAGTTTAGGGTGGTGCTGCACACTTGCATAAAACTAATGCGGAAACTCATGAGATCCCACAAAAAGTTTGCAGAGAAAACCAAATAAAAACACACTTAGAAGAAAAACCAAGTGGACACCAGATCGACTTCGCAGAGGCCCTGTTTTTGTGCATAAACCAACAACAGGCGCCAAACCGGTTTGATGTGCTACAGGATCGGTTACACAGTGAACATGTTTTTGGCACAGTTGGAGCGTGCACATTGAACCTATCCAGTGTGGCATCAGACTGGTTATGCAGAGCCAATGCAAACCTAACATAGCAGATTCATGTGCAATGGGCTAGTATGGTGTGCACACCTAGCGCACCGGACCCTAGTACTATAACGACTAGTTGCCAGAACTAGCCGTTAGATGATGTCACTTAGAGGTCTAGTGGCACACTGTTGACCACAGGACTGGTCCAGTGACATCGCAAACTGAGTGGAATAGTAACGAGTAGTTTTTGGTGGGTGGATATGTATATCCCTCCAACAACCTCATTCATTTGTCTTGCCTACTCCAACAACATAACATTCATTATGAGAGATTAGGAAACCCTTTGCATAGTGAGGCAATTAGCAATTTCATAATCCTGTGATTTGGACCTCATTAGTGTAAAAAAGAGCCACTTAGAACATATACCACACATGTTAAACTTGCCATGGTCAAGTAAAAGTCTAGAACTTGTTACTCATGATCGGCATCACCTAGACGACTTGGTGTCAATTGGAGCACGGTGATCACCCTAGTGAGCTTGTTGGTGAACCAGCTTGATGTTATAAACGACTGAGTGATTTGTCGTACATGAAAGGAGAAAAATCAGCTCGTAGCGAGCACTTAGTTCTTACGAGAACTAGTGAGAGTGCTGCAACAAGGATCAGTGAAGAGTACCGACTCTTCAATACCTCGAAAATTTTTTAGTTTTCTAGACCCTTGCTTTACATTCCACATTTACTTCAAGCATTTATATTTCTAATGATTGCCATGGTAGTTTAGAGTTGTTCTAGTGTGCTTAGCTTCTTGTGATCCAGTTAGATTGTAGGGTGAAGATAGGATTGAGATTAGAGTTTAATCTTTCGCAAGAAATTTAGAGAAACTCAATTCACCCTTCCTCTTCAGCATCATGATCCTTTCATATCCTTCAAATCCACCATCCCATCTCCAGCTAGTTTGTCCCACAATCAAACACATCGTTACACGATATGATAGTTCATTGTGCATTTTTATTTGAAACAAAATTTAAATACTAGATATGCTTTTATTTTAGGACGGAGGGAGTACATTGCACCCCTGAGATTACCCCCTACTGTCTAACAACTGAAGGAGCAAGCCCCAGCCCTAGATACACGACACATACAAGGTAAATGCCAAAAGCCAAGTTGCCTACACCTAATACTGCGTACAGCCCAAGCCTACCAGCGACATTACACAATCAGTAGCAAATCGGTATGAAGACTGGATATCGTGGCATCTGTTGAGCTTAATATCAAGAGTCGTCCAGAACTCGAGATGCTCAGTAAATGCCAGGAATGACTCTGTATGGTACTTTGTTGCAGTAAATCTTCCAGTACTTCCCGTACCTGCATTTACACATGTAGCTCACATCAGATTATGCATTAGGGACATCGAAGTGTTGAGTTTTGTAGCTTAAGTACTACCTCTAACCAAAAAAAATTAAATTGTTGATTTTTAGGGTTGTCGAGTCCAACTTTGATCACTATTTTCTACTCCCTCTGTCCCAAAATAGTATTCGGTTTAGAATGTTAATGGATTCATACAATATTTGATGTCTGTGTATTATATATATGTCTAGATTTATTGTTACCTATTTGAATATGGACAAAAAAAGAACGGGCTAAAACAAATAATATAATGGGACAGAGAGAGTATTATAATGTAGTTGTAGCACTACTACCTAATAATTATATGAAATCATTTTCAAGACAAACATGAAATACGATGTGTGTTTCCACATATATATAACCTAGAGTATTGACGGTTGGAAGTTCCAAAAGTTTGACTGGATGTTAGTCAAAGTGTCAAGTATCTATGACAGGAGGTAGTACTACAAGAATTATCTCTTTTTTTAATAGAATGTACTTACATGATTACTCCAAAAATAAGCGCTTAACAGCAGGATCTAGTGACAATGCTAATCACAAAGGGTAAATATTCTCAACTGATTCATTTACCAGTTGTAATACTTACTTTGATGAGCACCGGTCATCATCCCTCTTTGCTCGGTCAAACAATAATATAGTCAGAAAGATCACGTAGAAGTATGGTAGGAACTGCAAACACAGAAGGACCAAGTTACGGCGATCCTCACTAAACTTGCCATGTATCACAATATGGACAATCTTACGTGATTGAAAAGAGCTGGAACAGTCCAGAAAAATGCAGATAGTATCTCTGGGACATAGTGGAAGTGACGTGACAAGCCCCACCTGTTAAAACGGAAAATGAAGTTCATGTCAACAGCTCATAACTTTTCTCGAGAAACACATGGTTGCACAATTTTCTATGAACCATATAAAGAATCTCTAACTCACCATCCAGAAGTCAAGAGAAGACTGGTTTTAGTTTCTCCCTTTGTAGTCTGATAAGAGGCAACAATCTGAAATTTTTTCATCAGAGTGGTCCTGGTGTGAGAATACAGCCAGTTAATTTGAAACCGATTGTATCTTAAGTATTCCAACCTTAGATGGAGCCTTGCCCCAGACCGAGCATTTCCCATTCGTCCGTCGAAATTCTTGGCGCTGACGGTCACAATCATAGTTTATGTATATGCACAACATTCCAGCTAGAAGAATTGAGAGTGCTAGCTGCATAAGGATTTGCAGAAAACAAATATTAATCCACTGGGAGTCTGGGACTAAGCTAGTAAATATGCAGTGGATAGAAAGCAAACAGCATATCAAGGTACTACATTATACAAACCAAATCATAACAAAAGGAAGGCATTTGGAAAGAACCTGGGGGCCCAAATTCAAAGGGTGGTTTACAAGGTACATTCCAGGGGAAGTATATATGGATGGAACCCATACCAAGCATCCCCAGCAGATATAGAAACCAGCTGGTGAAAGACCATGTCAGACAAATAATAATATTAAAATATATAGATAATAAAATATAGAGGAAAGTAAAGAGCACTTTGTAAATCAAAAGCTATAGGGCCTCTAGCTGAGTTGGTTAGATGTGTAGCACTCCTCAGATCATGGTTTCGACTCCCCATGGGAATATAGGGGTTTTCCCATCTCCTACAGCAGGCAGGATTGCCTGACCAGACGTGGCCATAAATGTAAGGGTATGTTTGCAAGAGGCATCAAGTACACCTGTCCCTGAGGGCATGCCAAGGTGGAGGCGTGCTAGTAATGTCGTGTATCACATTAATATGGTATACGAGACACATTGCAGTAATCCCTTCCTGAGGTGACTGTCATATCGACTACATGGTAGGTATGATAACCTACTGGCCTGTGGCGATTGGCTACAGGTATAGCCCATTGTACTTTATTACTTTTCCTGGTACATCATGCATGCACACGTGTAGTTTAGTCATGTGCCAGTACGCTAAGACCCTGTTTGGTTTGGGGTGACTAAAGTTGTGACTAAAGTTTAGTCACTTTTAGTCCCTAAAGAAGCAAACATGGTAACTAAAATGGGGTGACTAAACTTTAGTTCTTTAGTCACCAAGGAGGTGACTAAAAGGGACTAAAGTAGTATTTTTACCTTATTTACCCTCTCCACTTTCTTCTTATAGCAAACATCCATTAATTAATAGGGATAAAATAGCCATTATTCATAGCAATTAATGCTCCTTAGTCCGGTTTAGTCACTGGACCCAAACGGTGTACTTTAGCGACTAAGAGGGTGTTTGGTTTCTAGGGACTAATTTTTAGTCTCTACAATTTATTCCATTTTAGTTGCAAAATTGCTAAATATAGAAACTAAAACTTTATTCTAGTTTCTAAATTTGGCAATTTAGAGTTTAAAATGGAATAAAATGATGGGACTAAACATTAGTCCCTACAAACCAAACATCCCCTAAACTTTAGTAACTAAAATTTAGTCTAGTGACTAAAGGAACCAAACAGGGCCTAAGTCAGACCCGTAATATCTCCCATCACATATTAAATGTGTTGTACCTAAGACTTATCCATTAAGCTATCATTAAGGGATATTTTTCAAGCCTTAGATGTGGGGTCCATGCACTGGGGCCGCACTGCCATCGGTCGGTCCGCCACATCCTTCTGCCTTGAGATAGGATCATGCTTAGCCAACCTAAGCCCTCGGCTCCTCTGGGGGACCCCAGAGACCCAAAGGGCACGAGACCTAGCTTATGAGGTCTAGAACTTTAAGGGCCTTGATAAACTAAGTGTAGCAAGTGTTCGGGAGCCGATCTGCACTGAAGACCCTCTTTACTACCCTAGGACGTGAGGGGCCCTGAGGGCCTACACCATCAGGTCCCCGAGGCGCGAGGGGTCATAGGGCTTATACCATCAAGTGCCCTAGGGTGCGAGGGGCCCAACAACGTATACCTTTTAGGTGCCCTAGGGCACGAGGGGTCCAGAGGCTTATACTAGCAGGTGTCTCGAAGCGCGAGGGGTCTAGGAAGTTGTATGTGCAATCAACCTCTAAGAGGGTTTTAGTGATCGTGTGTCTAAACAAACAAAAACTCTAACAAGTTTGCTCCTAGCTTGTGCTCAGTATATGTAAAATAAAAGAAAGCGCAGGTGCTATTGAAATGCAAATTTGAAGGAGCTTAATGATATCAAGTGGCTTGTATGCCCGTATCTCGCTTACAAGAAACATGTGGTTCCACTCATGAATAGTTCTAATATCTATATGTCTTTGAGTTATAGGATCCACCGTACAACCAAGAGGGATCTGCAAGGTATTGATTGATGCAATAAGCTCAAAAGTCTTCCTCTATTCAAAATCCTTTTATAAAATTGAGATTTGGTTGATCTTGTGCTCAGCTTGGTCCCTATACTTCTTTGGCTAGAGAATTCCCTAAGAAGTGCCAAGTGGTACAAGCCCTCAGGGGCATCTCAGCGAGGCTTAGTGGAGTTCACTGGTAAAACTCGGTTCAACCGGCTTTTGGGCTGGTTCAACCTAGTAGGGTCGGCTGACTGCATTGCTCAGCAGGGAAATCGGCCGAGAACCTCTGGTCGATCTCGGTTCAACCGGAATTATTCCTGGTTCAACCATGTTTGGCCCTGTTGAGTCATGTGCTCAGTAAGGGAGTCGACCGAGAACCTCTATGGTCGATCCCGATTCAACCGAGATTTTTCTCGGTTGAACCGAGTTTGAGCTGGTCCACCTTGCTACTCATCAAGGATCTTGGACCGAGTTCAGCTCTGCTAAAAGCCAATTGAACCGAGTTTTGCGCTGGAAAGCCAAACGGTCAGCAGCTTTTCAGTGTCCTTTATATACCCCTTAGGCTCTCTCTCCTCATTCACTTCTTCACCCTCTCATGAATTTACCATTGACCTACTCTCAAACAAGTGCATTCACTCCCTCTCACCCCAAATCTCATCCTCTTCAATCTATTGGAGGATCCTTGGTGTGAGGTGAAGTTGGTGAACTCGTTGTGGATTTCCTCACTC
Organism: Zea mays; assembly: GCF_902167145.1. Classification (NCBI taxonomy): domain Eukaryota; kingdom Viridiplantae; phylum Streptophyta; class Magnoliopsida; order Poales; family Poaceae; genus Zea; species Zea mays. Next base: position 162,644,299 of record NC_050100.1, on the reverse strand, counting down.
TCTCCCCTCTCACTTTTTTTAGCTTGTTGCAAACTTCAATCTTGTGTGGATTTGTTGCTCTTGGAACCTTCGTGTTCCTTGACAGTGTGAGGTTGCTTGGGGGTCTCCAAAATTGTGGACGATCCCAAGAAGTTTGTATTACCCACTGGTTGAGAAAGTTGAGAAAGAGATTGCCTTGACCTTGCTAATCGGCGTGTGGAGGATTAGGGTTGGAAAATACCTGGGCTTTTGTGGGCTCCTCAATGGGGAGTAGGGCACCTTCGTGGTGTAACCGAACCTCGGGATAAATCTGTGTGTTCTTGTGTTCTTGTTGTGTTCTTAAGTTCTTACATCTATGTAAGCAAGATTTCGTAGTATCTCTAGTGTGTGGAGTTTGGAAACTTGTTTCCATTCATTCCACCACTTATTCTCGTAGATCGACTCTTGAATTTGTCTTAGAAAAGAATCTCTCATTATTCTCGGCGTCGTTCTCGATTTGTTAGTCTAAATCACAGTTGAGATGGTTCAAGGTGGGTCAACCGGGTTTTTCCTGTTGAACCGGTTTGCACCAGTGCAACTGTTTATTTGACTTGAATTCAAGTTTTTGGTGAGAAATTTCAGGCTACTTTCATAAGCTTATACTGTCAGATGCCTTGAAGCGCGAGGGGCCCCGAGGGCTTATAATGTTAGGTGCCTCGGGGTGCGAGGGGTGCTAAAGGCTTATACCGTTAGGTGCCCCAAAGTGCGAGGGACCCGAAGGGCTTATACCACCATCAGATGCCCTAAGGCGCGAGGGGACCCGAGGGCTTATACCGTGAGTGCCCTAGGGGCTAATGTTTGCATGTCACAGGATGTTGTCCTGATGACTTAGTCTCAGGGATCCCCATGTATGAATCGACTCAGAGTCTGGCCCCTCCGTAATCATCACCAAGGTAGGTCCTCAGGCCACGGGCCCTAGGAGCCTTGGTCTCTCCATGGTGGCCCCCAAAGTCAGTCTCCTGAGTCGAGATCCTTGAACGTGTCTTGGCGGCTGTCGAGGATATGACCTTCCCCGAGCGCTAACACTAGTGTTTTCTTAAACTGTAAACAATCGGTCACCTATAGTTTAACCATTATTCAGGCTAGATGGTCAATTCAAGGAGCAAAACGGTCGTTTAAATGGGATATAGGACCAACTAATAGAAATAGGATACCACCATGTAGCCTTCAAACAGGCTAAACGACCGTTTTGGGAAACAATGCTAGGTCCCCAAGGCGAGTTGGGTCAGCCCGGACACGTAGGCATCACCTTTAAAATAGAGTAGGCTACATAACTAAGACCTTTTCATCATTGTTTTTTCCAATTTATTATGAGACATTTAATTTAATATATAATATTTACAATCTGAAGGAGATCAAAACCTTTCTCTGGTAAGGCTAGTTTTGCATATGCAACTACCGGTAATTGTAGCTCATAAATATTATGTGCAGCGCTCACAAGAAAGTGAACCGGTAATGAAAACCCTGATAAAAAAAACATGCTCTATTTTATGTGTTAAGAAAAGCCTCTGTGTTTTATTATGTAGGAACTTTGCCTAGGTCAGTTGGATGCAGGGGCGAAGCCAGCATTTAAGATTGAGAGGGACAAATTAGATTGAGGGGGGCTGTTAAGAGGTATTTTACATTATTTATATGGTGATTAGCTAAAAAAATTAGTAGCTTCTATGGAATTTGTAGAAGATTAGGGGGGACATTGCCCCCCTGTGCCCCTCCCTAGAATCGCCCCTGGTTGGATGTGGTTGTGAATGTACACCCACAAAACCAATTTCACAATTCTTGTTGAGATAATTTTCAGTGCCTATTTCTCTTATAAAAAACTACTTAGTTCCTCCTAGACCTAGAGTATATTAACTTGTTACCGTTGTTTCTTCAATGCAAATGGCGGTAGAAGAGCAACATATTTTACCGTTTTGTGACAACAGTGGACCAATTATATCACGTGAGTACTTCCGCACACGAAGATAACACTTTTCAAATGAAATATCACTTGATTTTAATAACAAAATTTCTCAAAATGAAACAAATTGAACATGTGTGCAAAATATTTTGTGACAACAGTGGACCAATTATATCACGTGAGTACTTCCGCACATGAAGATAACACTTTTCAAATGAAATATCACTTGATTTTAATAACAAAATTTCTCAAAATGAAACAAATTGAACATGTGTGCAGAATTTACATAAAAATCATAGCTAGTAGAGAAAATGATCATTTGGTTTGCATGCCCTTTAGCAAGAAAATTATTTCACTTAGACCTGCAATAGAGTTGTGTACCTCTATCATGAGCAATGTCCATAGTACACCAATATCCAGATTCCCACCAAAAGAACTTAGTGATATAGATCAACATAAGTGCAGTATTCACAAGCATAGAATCAGCAACTCTGCCATTCATTTCATACTGCACAGAAAGTGTCCAAGGAACAACTGTAAGTCCAGAGGATAACTGCCTCATATGATGGACTTTCCATCTTTAAATTGGCATGGTAATACACCACCGCGGCACCATCACATCAATGAGTAACAACACAAAAAATAGTGAAACTAACATAAGAGAAGATATTACAATATTCTGACCTGCTTTATGCAATAGGTTACGGCAAGAACAGCCCAGGACATCATACCGAAACGACAGTTGGTGAATACTTTGATATCAAAGTACTTGCCAATCCGAGGGTACAGCTCCATACCCTGGAAAATTGAGTGTCATACATGGGAAGAGGTAGTAAACAGAGACTTAGGATGGAATATACTCAAAGATTTAGCCTTGAATAGGAGCGTATGGAAAATAGCTGTCCACAAGCCTGGACCTTGGTATGTGGCTTCTGTTAGGTTTCAACTCTAGCCTACCCAACTTGCCTGAGTCTAAAAGGCTTTGTTGTTGTATAAGCATGGACCACCAAAGATACTTTGTTATCAATGTCAGATATAGTGTATACTTATCAACGCTTACCCAGTAGAAGTCAATTATCACATTCCCAGAGGATCCAGAGTCAGATGAAGATGGAAATACATGGCCCTAGAAAGGAAAAGAAAATGTTAATGAGATGAAACATCTAGTACCTAATGATTCAGGGAAGCAAAGCTGTTTTTTAACAAAGCTCACCTTTATGTAGAGAAAAATACAGAACACAAAGCTTCCAAAAACAAGAGCAGAGTATATCTCCCCCAAGTGATCATACACTATTGCAGGGTTAAATATACCGAACCTGACACAGAACTTTCTTCATGTTAGCCGGTTTAATTGTGAACAAATGACACATCGGCAGACACAATTTAGGAGGGTCAACACACCAATTTGGAAAAGAAATTGGAGGGATAAAGTAAACTAGATTAGTTCCTATGCTTATAATAACAAAAGGATACATAGAAATGCAAGAGGAACTGAGACTATAAAAAAGATAGAAAAACTAAAAGCACACATACAAGGATTATCAGTTTGATGACCAGAAGATCAAAGGTCCCAGAACCTTATTTTGCTCTATTTACAAGATTGATGAATAGCCAAGATGTGTGACAGAGTGCTGATGGCAGGTAAATCATAGAATGCCAACATTTATTCATTTCATGCATGCCCTTCAACATCTCTTGAAAGGGAAGAGAAATGGAACCAAGCTAAAATTACACGAACAGCAGGCTGACTAATGAAAAAGGATAGCCTTACCACCACAAACCAAGGTAAGTTATCAAGGTCACTGCATATGCTTGTAAGCCATTTGCCTGACAACAAAGAAGAGAGGAATATTTAAATAAAATGTAGGCTATAAGGCAAAAGCTAGTAGTGCTAAACACATGGCCTTCTTTGAACAGTAAATCCAATGAACCACAAAATATACATTGAGCATAACAATGAACAACAATAAAAGTTAAACATGCTAGTGCACCAGCAGTCCAGCACAGCAGGTAATCAGGCAATAGTCACATAATGTTGTTGTATTTAGTAGTAATTAAGATACCAAAGCACGAATATAAGGTACAACAGACACGAATCGGACAATATTGAACAGTACGATCTCAGAGGAGGGACGAAGTTCACACGAGTCGGACACCAGGAGTGACAGCACAGACCTTGTAGACCGGCACGTTCCCGGCAGGCGAGATGGGCCCTTCGAAGCGCTTCCCAGGGAGCAGCAGCTGTAGGACGGCCTCGAAGAGCCCGAAGCCGAAGATGATCTTCCACGCGACGAGGGTGGGCATGGGCCAGATGGCCTTGAGCCCCTCGAGCACGCCGTGATCCCTGAGGTGCTCGTAAGTCCGCACCACCGATCCGTCCGCGTGCACCATCGTGTACCACCTGCACGGCGCCGAGAAAATCAACACAACGAAACAGCCGAATTTGTCCTCACCCTCCAGAGAAATTGTTAGGGGGCGCCGAGACGAGACTCGTGGTCGATCCGAGCGGCGGTTCAGGAACGTTTCTGCGATTGCAAATTTGAAAGGAGCAGGGGGGGGGGGGGGGCACTCACAGGAGGATGACGAAGGGCGGGCAGAGGGAGAGGAGCGCGAGCATGGAGGTGTAGGTGACCAGCGCCGAGTGCACTGTAACCGGTGGCGCAGCCGCGGTCGGCTTGGCGCCGGCGGAGGAAGGCTTGGGCTTCGCCATGGCCTCCGCGCGATCTTGCTGGGGCTGCGGTGTGTGGTGAGATGGGAGGAGAGGAGCAGCAGCGGCCTACAGTAGGGGGAGGCGACTTGACTGAGAAAACATCTTTGTAGGGGAGTGACGGAGTGGGTGTTGCCGATCCCGATCTGAGACGGCATGCCGCTCACGTGCGCCAGCGCGGAGCGGGTAGGATTACATGTGTCCAAACAGGCGGGCCGTGTCAATCCGGCCCGAGCACGGCTAGGCTCGGCACGGTTAGGACCGTGCCAACCCGGCCCGAATTAGCTAGCGGGCCATGCCGTGCAGGCCCACGGGCCTCAAGTGAGGTCCAAGCTCAGCCCACTAGATTAATAATCGTGCCGGGCCAGCCCACGGCCCGACGGGCCTATAACAATATATTATGTTTAAATGATAAAAATATCCTAAAAATATGCATTTTAGGATTTAAATCATATTTATTAGCTCTAAACATTTATTTACACACACATAACCAACAAAAACATGTGTTTCTTGTGTTTTATACTCTACTAGTCAGTTGCCCGTGCGTTGCGACGGCTTACAACAATACCCACGTAAACTATATATCAAAAATATTCAAGATTTTTTATTGATTGTCTCCGCTATCTGTATAATATATTTTTTGATTTGGCTAACTGATGTTATTGTTTACTACATGCAAATATGTCTTGGTACAACACGACCAATGAAGTTAGAAGAGAGTTCACAACGATTGACTGAATGAACATAGATTATAAAATAACATAATTTTATCATACAAAGACCAAATAAAAGAAAGTTTGTGAGATCAAGTTTCTAAAATAAGTTCCATGAAGTCAAACTTATAAAAAAGATAGATCAAAATATGGAGTGATTGCTAAAGTCAGGCATCAATAAAAACTGGATGCGCTCCATATAAATTATGCTACTTCGTAGCAATTACTAACGTTTAAAACCAACAAATAACCTTTTATTTTGCTGTTAGTGTGACAAATCATTGCTGCTCCATCCAATTCAGCAACCTCAAACACCATGTAGTCCATTGCTCCAATATGGTCTCAGAAACGACATAATGCTTGCAAGAGCAAAGAACGTCGTGTCGTGCTTGGGCTGTAGCCTCGGCCCGTAGTGCTGGCCCGGCCCGACACGATTATTTTTTCATTTTACAAAAAAAAACATATATATCTATATACAATTTATATTCAATATTAAAAACATGTTAACGTGATGTTCTACTGGTTAGACAGTTTCACTTAGTGTCTCCCACCCTTCTTCCATCAGGGTATGGGTTCGAATCTCACCTCCTGACCATTTTTTTAACATTTTACGCTGATTTAATTAAATGGGTCGACGGGCTAATGGGCTGGCCCGACATAGTTAGCAGGCCGGCATGACGTGCATGTGCCATAGTTGTGACCCGCGTGCATCTAGCCTGTGTCGGGCGTCGTTACGCTGATTTAATTAAATGGATCGACGGGCTAACGGGCTGGTCCGACACAGTTAGCAGGCCGACATGACGTGTCTGTGACATAGTTGTGGCCCGCGTGCATCTAGCCCGTGTCGGGCGTCGTTTGGCATCTATAGACGTGCATCAGATTAATTTGAAATAGCTGTGAGGGGTTATTTGTAAAAAAAAATGACGCACGACGACCGTTGAAACTGGTGCTTTAAGTATAGTATAGATATTCAAGTATAATATATGTATTTATATGAAAAAATATAAAAAAAATTAAATCGGGGCGTGTCGAGCCTAGCCCGCCATGCCACGCCTTCGACCCAGGCATGGCCCGGTGACCGGGTCGAGCCGGCGCGGGCCCGGTTCACTATGTGTCGTGTCGGGTTCGTGCCGGGTTTCGGACCGCCCGGCGAGCCCGGTCCGTTTGGACATCTATAGGTAGGGTCGAGGCCTCGAGGGTGCGCCACGCGAGAGCGTGTTTAAGGGTTCGCAGACATGGTTTATGGAAGAAAAATCAAGTTTTTTTAAACAAAGGTATGTTTAAATGTTTTAAGAACGTTGAGCATCTACAAAGGTCTCTCTATTTTTAACTCTCTATTTCAATTTACTTAAAGATTAAACTTTATATGTAGTATATCACTCAAACAAATTATCTACCAAATAAGTTGGTTTTGCTAGCCGAAGTGGCCACCAAATTTGGCTAGATAGAGAGCCAATTTTGGGAGGTGGATGGATTGACGAGTTCGATGGCTAGTATGTTGAAAAGTTATCTACTACTACTCTATAAGGACGTAACGAGGTCGTCCACCACGGCTACTCCGCCTCCGTCCGCGACTCCCTCGTGACCCGTCCGCGTCCGCAACCCCACCGCCATTCTCGTCGGCATCGTCGCGCCCCCGCCCCATATGAGCCGCCCCCGCGACGCTGATCCCACTACCGTCCAGCAGGATCTCTCCCTTCCCCTGCCGTGTCACGCACGCGGATCTCTCCATTCCCATCGCGCGCACGCTCGAGCCGGACGACCTCCTGGCCTTCGTCCATGCCGTCTCGGACGCGCGACACACCGACAAGAGTCCGCTCCGCCGCCACACGCTGTGCGCCCTGGCGCTCGTCGCGGCGTCCCACCCGCGCGATGTCGTGGCCCCGCTCGTCCCGCGCATCCTCGCCGCCGCTCTCCGCCGCGTCCGGGACCAGGACTCCTCCATCCGCGCCGCGCTCGTCGACACTACATGCGCCGCGGCGGCGGCCTCGGCGTCCGCCGCGCTCCGGCCCCTCACGGACGCGCTCCTCCACGAGCCGGACGACCTCCTCAAGTTACTTCGCAGCAATGCCTTCAAGGCGAAGCCTGCGCTCATCACCCTCATCGGCGCCTGCGCGGCCATGGGCATCGATGTCGAAGTCACCGCCTCCATCACGTGTCTCCGCGATGCAATCGCTAGCGATGATTGGGCAGCGAGGAAGGCTGCGGCGGAGGCGCTTGTTGCATTGGCCCTAGAGCACACGGATCTTCTCACGACCTACAAATCCTCTTGTGTCACCTTCTTCGAGGCCAGAAGGTTTGACAAGGTTGGTCATCAATTTGATTTGGATCTTATTTTTGGCATTTTTTATCTTGACTGTGGGGTTGGCCGGTTGAGTAACAAAATTCTTCAATGCAGGTCAAGGTTGTGCGAGAGTCGATGAACCGGATGATTGAGGTGTGGAAGGAGATCTCGGGTGCTGAAGAGGACGAGTGCTCCTCCGCTCTGCCACCAGCGTCCCAGTCACAACGAAGACCTTCTCTTACAGGTGAGGGGTATCCCCTTCGTAGTTCTAACTGTACTTGGCTACTTTCTACTACTTCCACATGTACAGATCTGCTAATCTTTTTCCTATACCTTGCAAGAGGTAAAGAACTAAATAAGAGTCTCTTGTTGTTTACTTATAAACTCTTGATGAACAGTTGGGTAAATGCTACACCTATTCCTTTTTTATATACAAATTATCCTGTAACTACTCATGGAGTGCAAGTGATGGGTGATATCAAGCTGCTTCGTTGGGCTCAAACTCAATTCCTTCAGCAACAAGGAAGAGCATATTATCTGTAAGCAAATCATCTCTGCCTGATGTGTCTACTAGTGTCACCAAAACAAATAGTCCTTCATCCATCAGGAACAAGAAACTGTCACCGCCTTCGTATCACAAAGTGCGCCAAGCAAATAATTGTGATTACAAGGTCGACATTGTTGTTTCTCTAGATGCTACCCCAATCAAAGTGGTGATGGAGGAGAAGTTGCTGAAAGGACGTGGTGTGAGAGATAGACTGGAGTCTAGGAGGACGCTCTTCAAAGGCAGCGAGGATAGGTCGACCAAGCTGGCTGCCCACAAAGCAGGGTCACGAGTTGTTCCGTACGAAGGTGGTGGTAATTTGGAAGAGATTTCAGAAGTTGAAGGTGGATCGGAAAGGTATGCAGTTCACAAAGATGAGAGCTTTTCAGAAATAAGGACACATCTCCTTCAGATTGAAAATTAGCAAAGCAGTTTACTGGACCTTCTCCAGGTAATTTTCCTTTATTGTGTTTATTGTTATTGTATATTTTTATAGTTCTCTTGCGAGACGTAGTAGTATATGTCTTGTAGTCGTTACCTTTTCTTCCAGAAATAAGTAATCATTAACTTCTCTGCTGATTACTAAACACCAGAGAAAACATTCTGTAATTGTAAGTCCATGCTGGAAGTGGAAGTAGTTAGTTTTTGGATACTTGGTTGCAACTTGAGTTGTGGCTTCAATGCTGGAACATATTATCTGGTGATGCTGGGGCTGTTTTGAGAAAACGTTTGGTTGAACAGCTTCTGATATCTCTTATAAATAGCTGAGAGGGGCAATGTCCAAGATGCCCTTGGGTATTGTAAAAATTGATTATATGGTTGCAGATGTTCTTTTATATTTGAGTACTTTTCAAATTTTAAAAATAAAAATTATCGACAACCAATAACTTTGCCAGGAACCGAGCAGATAAGGAATTGGGGTTGTGGCAGATTCTTTCTAATTTCTTGTGAACTTTAGGGGTGAAAATGGACTTTGTGTGGTGGGTCGTGGGCCTGTCCATGTAGCGCGTGGAAGCTCCCTTTTCCAACTCCACCATGCACTTGTCCCCCGTGAAAGCGCACTTTATGGTTTATGGAGCTCCATGAATGGAGCTGCTACAGCATCACCTTCTTGGTACAAGGAGCTAAAAACAGCTCCAGGAGCTGGAATGGAATCCCCACCAAAAAACAGTGTCTGTTGTAGCACCGAACTGTTCGGTGCCACAAGAAGACAACAATGCCAACGGTCGACTGCTCCCGAACCCTAACGGTTGGGTGACGTGGTGGCGCACTGGACAACCTACAGTACCTGTCCGGTGGCGCACCAGACTGTCCGGTGTGCCCATCGACAATAGCCTTCCCCAACGACCACTTGGTGGTTGAGGGCTATAAATACCCCCAACCACCACAACTCCAAGCATACTAAGATGCCCCTCCGCTATCCCCGTATTTCTAAGCGCTCTCCTTTACTTTCCGTTCCCTTAGGCAAACCACCATATTTTGATGGTGAGGATTATTGTATGAGGAGTGATAAAATGAGGCATCACCTAACCTCACTCCATGCAAGCATTTGGGACATTGTTGAGTTTGGAGCGCAGGTACCTAAGGTGGAGGAAGAAGGCTACGACTCGGACGAGGTCGCCCAAATTAGGCACTTTAATTCCCAAGCCACAACTATACTCCTCGCCTCCTTGTGTCAAGAGGAGTATGGAAAGTCGCCTAGAGGGGGGGGGGGGTGGATAGGCGAAACCTGAAAATAAAAACTTTATCCCCCAACTAGATCCCTTGATTAGTGGTTAGAACAAGATATACAAATATCGGAGTATAAAACTAAGTTCTTGCTTGTAAAGAGTATTGTGCTTAAGTAATGCGGAAGTGATAAATCAATACTACTAATAAGTTATAGTATAACAAAGCAAGAAGCCTTAGATGAGAAGAGCACTAGGTCAAGTTCTTTCTTGCAACGTGTTGCTTCACTGAATGGGAATTTAACTTGAAGCAACACCAAATGAGGTTATCAAATAATGGTGCAAGAAAACTTAGAGCAAAGGAAAGCAAACAAATCACAAGCAATAAACACAATGGACACGGGTGATTTGTTTTACCGAGGTTCGGCCCTCGAAGGCCTAGTCCCCGTTGAGGAGTCCACTTAAGGACAGGTCTTTTTCAACCCTTTCCCTCTCTCCCCCGATCACACAAGGATCGGTGAGATCTTCTTCTTCTCAAGGATCACTCTTGATCCCACAAGGACCACCACACCTTTTTTTTGGTGTCTCTTGCTAGCTTTTACAAGCCTCCAAAACTTTGGAGGAAATTCGATGGGAGTCAATACTCCACGCACAAATGAACACAAGGATGTAGCACACACTATCTCTCAATGAATCTCACAAGGCGCTAGGGCTAAACTCAATTGAGTAGCTCTCAATTACTTGCTCTCTCTTTTGTGGCACTTGTGTTGGTTGTAGTGGACTAAATCTTGTGTATAGGATGGATCAATGAATATATGTGGTTGGGAGGGCTTGAGTATGTCAACTAGATGACTTTGAATGTTGCTTGGGCTCCCACACCTTGAAGTGGCCGGTTGGGGTGGTATTTATAGCCACCATCCAATTTTGCAGCCGTTGGAGAAGCTGCTGGCGATGGGCGCACCGGACAGTCCGGTGCACACCGGACATGTCCGGTGCGCCAGCCACGTCATCCTATCCGTTGAGATTGGAGCTGGTCGACCGTTGGAGGCTTTGTCCTCATGTGGCACCGGACAGTCCGGTGCCCCTCTGACTTCTGCTCTGACACTCTGAATTCAACTGTACACTTTGCAGAGTCGATCGTTGCGCGCAGATGACTGTTGCTCCGCTGGCACACCGGACGGTCCGGTGTACACCGGACGGTCCGGTGAATTTTAGCGGAGCGACCTCCCACTTTCCCGAAGCTGGCCAGTTCAGAGCCGCTTCACTCTGGAGCACCGGACACTGTCCGGTGGTGCACCGGACAGTCCGGTGAATTATAGTGGGCTGCGCCTGAGAAACCCGAAGGTGAAGAGTTTGAAGGCAATCCTCCCTGGTGCACCGGACACGGTCCGGTGGTGCACCGGACACTGTCCGGTGGCACACCGGACAGTCCGGTGCGTCATACCAGGGAGCACTTTGGTTTCTCTTTGCTCCTTTCTTTTGAACCTTGTCTTGTTCTTTTTATTGGTTTTGAGTTGAATCTTTGGCACCTGTAGAACATGTAATCTAGAGCAAACTAATTAGTCCAATTGTTTGTGTTGGACATTCAACCACCAAAATCATTTAGGAAAAGGTTTAAAGCCTATTTCCCTTTCAATCTCCCCCTTTTTGGTGATTGATGCCAACACAAACCAAAGCAAATATATAAGAGAATAATTGAACTAGTTTGCATAGGATAGGTGCAAAGATTGCTTGGAATTAAACCAATATTCATTTCATAAAATATGCATGGATGCTTTTCTTTGTTTTTAACATTTTTGGACCATGCTTGCACCTCAAGTTTTGTTTTTGCAAATGTTTTGGAAATTCTTTTTCAAAGTCTTTTGTAAATAGTCAAAGGTAAATGAATCATAAGATTTGGAAATTTCTCCCCCTGTTTCAAATGCTTTTTCTTTGACTAAACAAAACTCCCCCTAGATTAAATCCTCCTCTTAGAGTTCAAGAGGGTTTTAAGATATTGATTTTTGAAATACTACTTTCTCCCCCTTTTGAACACAATAAGATACCAATTTGAAATTTTCAATTGAACTCATTTTAAAATTAGGGTGGTGGTGCGGTCCTTTTGCTTTGGGCTAATACTCTCTCCCCCTTTGGCATGAATCGCCAAAAACGGAGTCATCAGAACCCATTCTATAAGTTGTCTCCCCCTTTGGTAAATAATATATGAGTGAAAGATTATACCAATGTGGAGAGATAGTATGGAGTGATGGCGAAGGGTAGATAATACCAATAGAGTTGAGTGGAAGCCTTGTCTTCGCCGAAGACTCCATTTCCCTTTCAATCTACGACTTAGCATAGTAATATACTTGGAAACATATTAGTCGTAGTCATGGTACGGGAATAATAGGATATATGCATTTGTACCAAAATGAAAGAGATATGATCAAGAGATATGTCAATTAAGCATGATCATAGTTCTATATAATTTAGATTTCTTCCCCTAAATATGTGCCTTGAGAGGAATACATATTTTGGCCTTAAATGCCAAGTGCACATAATTAGGTTAATGAGAACAAGTCTATATCATAGAGAAAGAGAAGTGCATTGTGTCATAGTATATGTGTGATGCTCAAGACAGTTTATGCACTTATGAAAGCATGTTGCAAACATTTTAAGCATTTTCCTTTAAAGATTTCAAAGAGACTTAAGGACCATCCACCTTTGGAACAAAGGTAGCTTATCCTCGTTACAAGGTTAAGCTTTAAGCTCTTTGACAATAGAACCACTTCATCTAGTTTTAGCAAAGATGCAATAATGCATGAGTGAAATTTTTAAGAGGTTAAACTAGGTATGAAGCAGGGATAAATGCAAAGGACATGCTTTCTCTTCCTTTTATACAAGATATGCAAAGAGTGTATATAAGAGGAAGATTTTTGGTACATATGTAAATGATAGGAATAAGTTTTACCCGTTTTGTACCTTTACTTGTAGACGCTCTCTTCATTGTGCTTTTGTCCTTAGTCTTGTTTGCTTAAGACCTATGCTCAATGACAATGTGTGAAAATATTTTGCACAAGAGAGAGTTCTTACAACTAGTGATCCTTTTCCAAGTCATGGTTAACATATATTAAGCGGATCACAAATTGTATAAATGAATCATGAATTCTCCTTTTAACTTAGTGCATATCAAGAGAGGTATCGATTGGAAAGAATATGAGGCACTAAGTGTCATTTGATGTTATTCTATGATCAAACAAACAATGGATGCGGTCAAGAGAGTAACATATTGGAATAGGAATTAAGCTTAAAATAGGAGAATCCAATAAGCATGCTACTTTAGTAATGAGAGCAACAATCCTTGATAAAAGCAACATTATTTTAACAAGATGGATTGATGTGTAGTAGCATACTTCATGAGAAACACTATTCTCATGCAAGAGACTATATGAAATTACTTAAGATAAAGCAATAGTCTCAACATAATCAAAATATAAGAATGAACTCCCCCTAAAGATATGCATCAAGAAATTGAAAGAATTGATTTTGATGCATTCACCTTTAAAGACACAAAGGGAGACCCATTACACACCTTGATCGAGGCTTATAAAATTTGCAATAATCAACTTAAGCCTGGTAATTCCATAATGAAAAGGATTTGGAATGCTTACAACCGCACCATCGATTGTTGTGAAGACCTTATTGTCCAAGTAGGTGTTATCGTCCTTGATGTTCTTCCTTTTTCATTTGAGTGTCCTCCCTTTGTAGTTGTCTCTTTTTCCTTCCAAGCTTATTGAAAATACTCAAGAGAGATGTGAGAGCACCTAGAGGGGGGGGGTGAATAGGTGATCCTGTAAAAAATCAAACTTATAGCCACAAAAACTTGATTGATTGTTAGCACAATAATTGCCAAGTGGCTAGAGAGGAGCCAAGACACAATAATCACAAGAAATCAATCACAGAGATGACACGGTGGTTATCCCGTGGTTCGGCCAAGTACAAAACTTGCCTACTCCACGTTGTGGCGTCCCAACGGACGAGAGTTGCACTCAACTCCTCTCAAGTGATCCAATGATCAACTTGAATACCACGGTGTTCTTCTTTTCTTTGATCTTTTCCCGTTTGCGAGGAATCTCCACAACTTGGAGTCTCTCGCCCTTACAATTGAATTTCACAAAGAAGCACGGAGTAAGGGAGGGAAGCAACACACACAAATCCACAGTGAAATGCGCACACACACGGCCAAGAATCGAGCTCAAAGACTATCTCACAGTTTCTCACAAGAACAGAGCTCGAATCACTTAGAATCACAAACGGATGCGCAAAGACTGAGTGTGGATGATCAAGTATGCTCAAAGGTTGCTTGGTTGTCTCCTCCATGTGCCTAGGGGTCCCTTTTATAGCCCCGAGGCAGCTAGGAGCCGTTGAGAGCAAATCTGGAAGGCTGTTCTTGCCTTCTGTCGTCGGGCGCACCAGACAGTCCGGTGCACACCGGACACTGTCCGGTGCCCGATTCCTTTCCTTAAATGGCGAAGCCGACCGTTGCAGATGCGGGAGCCGTTGGCGCACCGGACATGTCCGGTGCACACCGGACAGTCCGGTGCCCCCTTCCGACTGTTGCCTTGGCCACGTGTCGCGCGCAGAATCCGCGGCCGACCGTTGGCCCTAGCAGACCGTTGGCTCACCGGACAGTCTGGTGCACACCGGACAGTCCGGTGAATTATAGCCGTACATCGTCGGCGAATTCCCGAGAGCGACCTCTTCGGTCGAGGCAGCCTGGCGCACCGGACACTGTCCGGTGCACCACCGGACAGTCCAGTGCCCCAGACCGAGACAGCCCCTTGGCTGCACACAGCCAAGTCTTCTCTTCTCTTCTTCTTTCTGTTTCTACCACTTAGACAAATATATTAGTACACAAAACCAATGTACTAAGACTTAGAAACATACCTTTGCTCTTGATTTGCACTTTGTTCATCCATTGCATAAATTCACATTTTAAGCACTTGAGTTGGCACTCAATCACCAAAATACTTAGAAATGGCCCAAGGGCACATTTCCCTTTCAATCTCCCCCTTTTTGGTGATTTATGCCAACACAACAGAAAGCAACTAGAACAAGTGCAAAAACACTTCAAATAAAACTCAAATTGATTTTGATTCAATTTTGGCATATATGGATCATCCTTTGCCACCACTTGGTTTGTTTTTGCAAATCAAATTCAAATCTCTATCTCTAAGTCAAACACACATGTTGAAGTATAAAGAGAGTCATTCCAAAAGAGATTGATCAAAGATTTCAAAAACTCCCCCTATTTCCCATAATCAACACTTCTCCCCACAAGAAGCCAACTTTTGACAAGAGACACAATAAAAGAGTTTTGCTAAAACAAAAAGCTCTATTCTACTATTTTCAAAATCTCTCAAGTGGTAGCTGATCCATTTATCGCTTTGGCCTTTATTTTCTCCCCCTTTGGCATCAAGCACCAAAACGGGATCAATCTTGGCCCTTTAACCCCATTGCCTCACCAAAATCGTCAATTAAGAGTACAAAGGCAATAAGATCATAGAGATGAACTTGGAATAAGTTACCCTCTCATCGGAGTGCAGTGGAAGTCTTGCATGGTCCAAGTTCACCTTTCCCTTTCAATTCACCTTCGAGACTAAATCAAGCAAACTCAAGCAAATGGTTAGTCTCAAAGGGTCAAGTTGTAACACATCTCCCCCTAAACATGTGCATCACTTTGCAACGGACTTGTGAGGTCCAGGGAGTGTTTGTACAACTTGAGCACCACAATAAGCAACAAAATGCAGAATGAACCTGATCAAATGCATAAACACATGTATGCTACAATTCAATCCAAGTTCCGCGAATCTAAGACATTTAGCTCACTACGCAGCCTGCAAAAGGTCTTCTCATCTAGAGGCTTGGTAAAGATATCGGCTAGCTGGTTCTCGGTGCTAACATGAAACACTTCGATATCTCCCTTTTGCTGGTGGTCTCTCAAAAAGTGATGCCGGATGTCTATGTGCTTTGTGCGGCTGTGTTCAACAGGATTTTCCGCCATGCGGATAGCACTCTCATTATCACATAGGAGTGGGACTTTGCTCAGATTGTAGCCAAAGTCCCGGAGGGTTTGCCTCATCCAAAGTAGTTGCGCGCAACACTGACCTGCGGCAACGTACTCGGCCTCAGCGGTGGATAGGGCAACGGAGGTTTGTTTCTTAGAGTTCCATGACACCAGGGACCTTCCTAAGAATTGGCACGTCCCCGATGTACTCTTCCTATCGACCTTGCATCCAGCATAGTCAGAATCTGAGTATCCAACCAAGTCAAAGGTAGACCCCTTTGGATACCAGAGCCCGAAGCAAGGCGTAGCAACCAAATATCTAAGAATTCGCTTCACCGCCACTAAGTGACACTCCTTAGGATCGGATTGAAATCTAGCACACATGCATACGCTAAGCATAATATCCGGTCTACTAGCACATAAGTAAAGCAAAGAACCTATCATTGACCGGTATGCTTTTTGATCAACGGACTTACCTCCTTTGTTGAGGTCGGTGTGTCCGTCGGTCCCCATCGGAGTTTTTGCGGGCTTGGCGTCCTTCATCCCAAACCGCTTTAGCAGATCTTGCGTGTACTTCGTTTGGGAGATGAAAGTGCCGTCCTTGAGTTGCTTCACTTGGAACCCAAGGAAGTAGTTCAACTCACCCATCATCGACATCTCGAATTTTTGCGTCATCACCCTGCTAAACTCTTCACAGGACTTTTGGTTAGTAGAACCAAATATTATGTCATCGACATAAATTTGGCACACAAACAAATCACCATTACAAGTCTTAGTAAAAAGAGTTGGATCGACTTTCCCAACCTTGAAATCATTAGCAATTAGAAAGTCTCTAAGGCATTCATACCATGCTCTTGGGGCTTGCTTAAGTCCATAGAGCGCCTTAGAGAGCTTACACACGTGGTCGGGGTACCGTTCATCCTCGAAGCCAGGGGGTTGCTCCACGTACACCTCCTCCTTGATTGGCCCGTTGAGGAAAGCGCTCTTCACATCCATTTGGTACAACCTGAAAGAATGGTGAGCGGCATATGCTAGCAAGATACGAATGGACTCTAGCCTAGCCACAGGAGCGAAAGTCTCCTCAAAGTCCAAACCTGCGACTTGGGCATAACCTTTTGCCACAAGTCGAGCCTTGTTCCTCGTCACCACCCCGTGCTCGTCCTGTTTGTTGCGGAATACCCACTTGGTTCCCACAACATTTTGCTTCGGACGAGGCACCAGTGTCCAAACTTCATTGCGCTTGAAGTTGTTGAGCTCCTCCTGCATGGCCAACACCCAGTCCGGATCTAGCAAGGCCTCCTCTACCCTGAAAGGCTCAATGGAAGAGACAAAGGAGTAATGCTCACAAAAATTAACTAATCGAGATCGAGTAGTTACTCCCTTGCTAATATCACCCAGAATTTGGTCAACGGGATGATCCCTTTGAATCATCGCTCGAACTTGGGTTGGAGGTGCCGGTTGCGCTTCTTCCTCCATTACTTGATCATCTTGTGCTCCCCCTTGTTCAAGCGCCTCCACTTGAGGTACCTGTACGTCATCTTCGGCTGGGGGATGCACCATAGTTGAGGAAGAAGGTTGTTCATCTTTTTCCTTTGGCCGCACTTCTCCAATCGCCATGGTTCGTATAGCGGCCGCCGGAACATCTTCTTCATCTATATCATCACAAACAACTTGCTCTCTTGGAGAGCCATTAGTCTCATCAAATATGACGTCGCTAGAGACTTCAACTAAACCCGATGATTTGTTGAAGACTCTATACGCCTTTGTATTTGAGTCATACCCTAACAAAAACCCTTCTACAGCTTTGGGAGCAAACTTAGAATTTCTACCTTTCTTCACTAGAATGTAGCACTTGCTCCCAAATACACGAAAGTAAGATACATTGGGTTTGTTACCGGTTAGTAGCTCATACGAAGTCTTCTTGAGGAGGCGATGAAGATAGACCCTGTTGATGGCGTGGCAAGCCGTGTTCACGGCTTCCGACCAGAAACACTCGGGGGTCTTGAATTCTCCAAGCATTGTCCTCGCCATATCGATTAGCGTCCTGTTCTTCCTCTCTACCACACCATTTTGCTGTGGTGTGTAGGGAGCGGAGAACTCGTGCTTGATCCCTTCCTCCTCAAGAAATTTCTCCACTTGAAGGTTCTTGAATTCGGACCCGTTGTCGCTTCTTATCTTCTTCACCTTGAGCTCAAACTCATTTTGAGCTCTCCTGAGGAAGCGCTTGAGGGTCCCTTGGGTTTCAGACTTATCCTGCAAAAAGAACACCCAAGTGAAGCGGGAAAAATCATCAACAATAACTAAACCATACTTACTCCCTCCTATGCTCAGATAGGCGACGGGTCCGAAGAGGTCCATATGCAGCAGTTCCAGGGGTCTTGAAGTGGTCATCACATTCTTGCTGTGATGTGCTCCTCCCACTTGTTTACCTGCTTGACAAGCTGCACAAGGTCTATCTTTTTCGAAATGCACGTTAGTCAAACCTATCACGTGTTCTCCCTTTAGAAGCTTGTGAAGGTTCTTCATCCCCACATGTGCTAAGCGGCGATGCCACAGCCAGCCCATGCTAGTCTTAGCTATTAAGCATGCATCTAGACCGGCCTCTTCTTTTGCAAAATCAACTAAATAAAGTTTGCCGTCTAATACACCCTTAAAAGCTAATGAACCATCGCTTCTTCTAAAGACAGACACATCTACATTTGTAAATAGACAGTTATATCCCATATGACATAATTGACTAACAGATAGCAAATTATATCCAAGACTCTCTACTAAATATACATTAGAGATAGAATGCTCATTAGAAATTGCAATTCTACCTAGCCCTTTTACCTTGCCTTGATTCCCATCACCGAATATGATTGAATCTTGGGAATCCTTATTCTTGACGTAGGAGGTGAACATCTTCTTCTCCCCCATCATATGGTTTGTGCATCCGCTATCAATAATCCAGCTTGAACCCCCGGATGCATAAACCTGCAAGGCAAATTTAGGCTTGGGACTTAGGTACCCAACTCATGTTGGGTCCTACAAGGTTAGCACAAATATTCTTAGGGACCCAAATGCAAGTTTTATCTCCCTTGCATCTTGCCCCTAACTTCCTAGCAACAATTTTCTTATCCTTTCTACAAATAGCAAAGGAAGCATTTAGAGCACAATAAATTTCGGAAGGTTCATTCACTACTTTCCTAGGAGCATTATGAACTACATTTCTCCTAGGCATTTGGTGAACAACATTTCTTCTAAACACATTTCTACCATGCATAACATGAGAACTAGAAGCAGGCATAGCATAAGAGTCATAAGCATGTGAATCAAAAACATCATTACTTCTAAAAGCATTTCTAGAGTATTTCTTATCATAGTACATGAAAGCATGATTCTTCTTAACACTATTAGCCATAGGAGCCTTCCCTTTCTCCTTGGTGGAGATAGGAGTCTTATGGCTTGTTAAGTTCTTGGCTTCCCTCTTGAAGCCAAGCCCATCCTTAATTGAGGGGTGTCTACCAATAGTGTAGGCATCCCTTGCAAATTTTAGTTTTTCAAATTCACTCTTGCTAGTCTTAAGTTGGGCATTAAGACTAGCTAATTCATCATTCAATTTTGAAATGGAAACTAAGTGTTCACTACAAGCATTAATATCAACATCCTTACACCTAGTGCAAATTTCAACATGTTCAACACAAGAGTTGGATTTTTGTGCTTCTACTAGTTTAGCATTTAAGTCATCATTGATGCTCTTTAATTTAGAAATTGAATCATGGCATGTAGACAATTCACAAGCAAGCATTTCATTTCTCTTAATTTCTAATGCAAGGGATTTTTGAGCCTCTACAAACTTATCATGTTCTTCGTACAAGAGATCCTCTTGCTTTTCTAGTAGCCTATTCTTATCATTTAAAGCATCAATCAATTCATTAATTTTGTCAATCTTAGATCTATCTAATCCTTTAAATAAGCATGAATAGTCTATTTCATCATCACTAGACTCATCCTCACTAGAAGAAGCATAAGTAGAGTTTCGAGTACTTACTTTCTTCTCCTTAGCCATGAGGCACGTGTGATGCTCGTTGGGGAAGAGGGATGACTTGTTGAAGGCAGTGGCGGCGAGTCCTTCGTTGTCGGAGTCGGACGAGGAGCAATCCGAATCCCACTCCTTTCCAATATGAGCCTCGCCCTTTGCCTTCTTGTAATTCTTCTTCTTTTCCCATTTCCCACTCTTCTTTTCCTGGTCACTATCATTATCGGGACAATTAGCGATAAAGTGACCAATCTTACCACACTTGAAGCATGAGCGCTTCCCCTTCGTCTTGGTCTTGTTGGGATGCTCCTTGCGACCCCTTAACGCCGTCTTGAAGCGCTTAATGATGAGAGCCATTTCTTCATCATTAAGCCCAGCCGCCTCAATTTGCGCCACCTTGCTTGGTAGTGCCTCCTTGCTTCTCGATGCCTTGAGAGCAATGGGTTGAGGCTCGTGGATTGGACCGTTCAACGCGTCATCGACGTATCTTGCCTCCTTGATCATCATCCGCCCGCTTACAAATTTTCCAAGAATTTCTTCGGGCGACATTTTGGTGTACCTGGGATTCTCACGAATATTATTCACCAAATGAGGATCAAGAACGGTAAAGGACCTTAGCATTAGGCGGACGACGTCGTGGTCCGTCCATCGTGTGCTTCCATAGCTCCTTATCTTGTTGACAAGGGTTTTGAGCCGGTTGTATGTTTGGGTTGGCTCCTCCCCCCTTATCATAGCAAATCTTCCAAGTTCGCCCTCCACCAACTCCATCTTGGTGAGCATGGTGACGTCGTTGCCCTCGTGAGAGATCTTGAGGGTGTCCCATATCTGCTTGGCATTATCCAAGCCGCTCACCTTATTGTATTCTTCCCTGCACAAGGATGCTAAAAGAACAGTAGTAGCTTGTGCATTTCTATGGATTTGTTCATTTATAAGCATAGGACTATCCGAGCTATCAAATTTCATTCCATTCTCTACAATCTCCCATATGCTTGGATGAAGAGAGAATAAGTGACTACGCATTT
Organism: Zea mays; assembly: GCF_902167145.1. Lineage (NCBI taxonomy): Eukaryota > Viridiplantae > Streptophyta > Magnoliopsida > Poales > Poaceae > Zea > Zea mays. The sequence goes on along the minus strand of NC_050100.1, from coordinate 162,623,383 downwards.
TGTGACTCCAAAATCCGTAGTCCTCCCCATCAAAGTGTGGAGGTTTGCCGAGAGGAATGGAAAGCAAATGCGAATTCGAACTATGTGGAATACGAGAATAATCAAATGAAAAGTTCGAATTGACCGTCTTCCTGTAGTCGTTGTCGTCGTCCTTTTGGGAAGAAGAGGATTCGTCGCTGTCGTAGTAGACGATCTCCTTGATGCGCCTTGTCTTCTTCTTCTTCCCATCTTTACGTCCGTGGCCCGAGCCAGAGTCGTTGGATTTATCATCTTTTGGCTCGTTGACGAAGGACTCCTTTTCCTTGTCGTTGATCACGATTCCCTTCCCCTTAGGATCCATCTCTTCGGGCGGTTAGTCCCTTTCTTGAAGAGAACGGCTCTGATACCAATTGAGAGCACCTAGAGGGGGGGGGTGAATAGGTGATCCTGTAAAAAATCAAACTTATAGCCACAAAAACTTGATTGATTGTTAGCACAATAATTGCCAAGTGGCTAGAGAGGAGCCAAGACACAATAATCACAAGAAATCAATCACAGAGATGACACGGTGGTTATCCCGTGGTTCGGCCAAGTACAAAACTTGCCTACTCCACGTTGTGGCGTCCCAACGGACGAGAGTTGCACTCAACTCCTCTCAAGTGATCCAATGATCAACTTGAATACCACGGTGTTCTTCTTTTCTTTGATCTTTTCCCGTTTGCGAGGAATCTCCACAACTTGGAGTCTCTCGCCCTTACAATTGAATTTCACAAAGAAGCACGGAGTAAGGGAGGGAAGCAACACACACAAATCCACAGCGAAATGCGCACACACACGGCCAAGAATCGAGCTCAAATACTATCTCACAGTTTCTCACAAGAACAGAGCTCGAATCACTTAGAATCACAAACGGATGCGCAAAGACTGAGTGTGGATGATCAAGTATGCTCAAAGGTTGCTTGGTTGTCTCCTCCATGCGCCTAGGGGTCCCTTTTATAGCCCCGAGGCAGCTAGGAGCCGTTGAGAGCAAATCTGGAAGGCTGTTCTTGCCTTCTGTCGTCGGGCGCACCGGACAGTCCGGTGCACACCGGACACTGTCCGGTGCCTGATTCCTTTCCTTAAATGGCGAAGCCGACCGTTGCAGATGCGGGAGCCGTTGGCGCACCGGACATGTCCGGTGCACACCGGACAGTCCGGTGCCCCCTTCCGACCGTTGCCTTGGCCACGTGTCGCGCGCAGAATCCGCGGCCGACCGTTGGCCCTAGCCGACCGTTGGCTCACCGGACAGTCCGGTGCACACCGGACAGTCCAGTGAATTATAGCCGTACGTCGTCGGCGAATTCCCGAGAGCGACCTCTTCGGTCGAGGCAGCCTGGCGCACCGGACACTGTCCGGTGCACCACCGGACAGTCCGGTGCCCCAGACCGAGACAGCCCCTTGGCTGCACACAGCCAAGTCTTCTCTTCTCTTCTTCTTTCTGTTTCTACCACTTAGACAAATATATTAGTACACAAAACCAATGTACTAAGACTTAGAAACATACCTTTGCTCTTGATTTGCACTTTGTTCATCCATTGCATAAATTCACATTTTAAGCACTTGAGTTGGCACTCAATCACCAAAATACTTAGAAATGGCCCAAGGGCACATTTCCCTTTCAAGATGTTAATAGCGCAAGGGAGTTTATGGTGAAAGATGATTACTTTAGATAATTAACATACATGATTCATCATCCACAAATCACACATACATGAAGTAAAATCCTTAACATTTGTGCTTATTACTAAAAAGGAATATGCACTATTTAACTATTTGATCAAACATAGGATTTTGCTTCTTCATATTGAATTTTATTAATTATTACTTAAAAGAAAGTCAATATGAGAACATTTATAGCAAAGGTATGAAATAGATTCTAATGGATAAGTGCATTTATGAGAATGTGATTGAATGCACATCAAGACAAATTTAGTCCTCCAAAGAATCTATTCTTCAAGAATGATAATTTAGAGAGAATAATCATTGAAGGGAACTATATTAAAGAGATGAGTTCCCATACCTTTGCTTTTACCTTTCTTCCTTTTTGGTGAAGAGTACCCTTTGAGGCTTGTGGCTTTAACCTTGCACTTACTCTTTTGTAGATTTTCATAAGTAGACTCAAGAGAAATGTTAAGAGCAGCACAAGCACTAGTTTCCCTTTTTGTAATCATTTTGATAAGGAATGAAAAGTGGATTACTAAAGCATGGAAACTTTATAATATGAACTAGATTATTCCAATAAGTATGCTAAGTTTTAACTCATAAAACAAGCATGGTTAAATTCTTGATACTATGGGAATAAATCTAATCCATAACATGGAGAGCGATAAATGAAGAAGAATCATATCCAATTTAAGCAATAAAACATACAACATAAATTATTGGATTGATTTTTCTTGACATGATAAATTACACATCCCCAAAGAGAAATTTATTCCTATAAGTGAGACTACTTAAATTACTTAGATAAAAACATTAGTCTCACTTTTCTAGCTATAGAGAGAATTTTCCTTTTATAAGTGTCCTAAGTATTTGAATTCCTTACATGACACTTTATTCTTTTAAGAATATGAAATATCTCTCTATATCTAGAGCAAGGCAATAATAGAATAATTAGTGTAAACCTTGCCATGGGAAATAGCAACAATTTTAAAGCATGTAGATTGTCATAATATAGAAATGAAGAATATGCAATCTACCATATGGGAGGAATTTCTTCAAAGAATGGTGACATAAATTTAAAAATATCTTAAGTGCTTCCTTTTTCTATGTGACTACACAAGACACATGAGAAATGATAAGTTAAGACACTTGCACTTAAAAGCATAGATGTTACCATCCTTTGGCATTCCTCCATATTGTAGGCTTTGACTTTTCGGCATAGGATAATTCTTTATTTCCTACAACATCAACAACTTCCCTCGAGATGATATGAGTTTAAGGTATAACAATTTAAAATAACCTTGGGTCAATCTTGGATATCGGTAGCTTGAGTCAACAAAAATTGAATTGACTCTCTTAAGCACCCCAAGGCTTCATACCATCTCCTTCTCCTACAAAGCTTGTCAAGCACATTTTGGTACCCATCGCTTGATGGGTCCGTTAAGGTTAGTCGACAAAGATCTAGGAACCCAAAAGTCCTTTGTGTTAGCACTAGGTAAACTCATTACCTTTCTAGCACAAGTTGCAATTTTGGGTTGCCTAGTTACATGAAAATCAATTGACAAGTTAGGAGTAGAATTGTTGCCAATGGGACAATCCTTGCATTGATGTCCCTTCTTTCGGCATGTGTAGCACAGGCGTCTTCCAAGTTTTGAAGATTTCTTCTTTCCTTGTTTGTTGCTTGCTACATGGTTAGTAAAAACTTTCTTTTCTAACCCTATGCCTTTTTGTTTTAAATGGGGACAAGATCTAAGTAAGTGTTCCTTCTTGGAGCATTTAAAACAAAGTCTATCATCCTTGTTAATAATCAAGCCATTTTTAATGTAGGGACATGACCTAATCAAGTGCCCCTCTTCAAAGCATTCACTACACCTCTTAATGTGAAGTGTGGCTTGATCATTACCTTGGATGTTACCTTTTGTGGAGGCGTGGTTGAGGCTTTTGGAGGAGGTGTTGAATTTCTTCTTTTGTTTCTTCCTCTTGGCAATCCTCAAATCCTTGACATTTTCTTCAAGGGATGTAGTGCATGCCACGGTTGTTCCCGTCTCAAGCTTCTTCACCATGTGATCACGGTTATCTTGAGAAGGTTGAGCAATGCACTTCCCTTTCAGTTGTGTCAAGCTCATTTTTAGCCTCTCATTTTCTTCCTTGAGCTTTTGATATGTATCATCATTTGTTCCTGCAAGTTCTAGCTTAAAAGAAGATTTGCTTGTCGACGGACAACAAGCATTAGCACATGGTAATATAGTATCAATTTGAATACATGTGCACGAGTGAGGTTGTTGGGATTTTAAATTTTCTATCACAACCTCATGAGTAATGTTTAATATGATATGATCATCTCTAAGATTTTCATGAGAGCATAGGAGCATATCATATTTTTCTTGAAAAGCTAGATTTTTAATGTTTAGCTTTTCTACTTGGTCCTTAAGCAAGGTATTCTTATTTACTAATTGAGCGATACAATGTAAAGCGTTATCTTGCTCAATTGAAATAGTTTCATACCTTTGGACCAAATCAACATGAGAGCACTTTAGCTCCTCATGTTCTTTAGTCAACTCGTCAAAGCATTGCATCTTCATGGAGAGAATACTTTCTAGCCTTTGACGAGCTTCGCCTTGCTCTCTCGCTCTTTCTAGAAGTTTGAGCATGACCGCCTTATCTTCTTGGCTTAGGCGAGCGTAGAGTTGCACAAAGCTTCTTTCTTCCTCCTCATCTTTATTTGTGCTTCCGCTATCATTTTCATTAGCCACACAACATATGTGGGAATCGAAATGGGAAGACAAACCTCTTGGAGAGGTGGATTCATCGTTTGGTCTCCTCCGTTCATTTTCTTCTTCTTCCTTGCAAGGGTTAGTATCACAAATACCAAAGGAAGTAGAAGCACGAAATGAACTATCATGTTTGGACTCATTAAATTTGCTTTTAATTCTAGTCCAAATATCATGCGCATCATGGATTGATTCGTCATAATTCGATATGAAGGCACGATAATCTTCTTTGCTAAGAGAATTGCTTAAGATGTCAAATGCTAGATAGTTTAAGCGAAAACATCTTTGATCCTCCTCGGAAATAATTTCTTTATTATAACTAGAAGTGAAGATACTCTTGTCTATAATTTGTTCTAATCGTGGATCTACTGTTCTAAAAGCATTTAGCACACTAGTAGACCATGAATCATAGTTAGAACAATCATCAAATAAAATCTCAAGAGTTACCTCCTTCCGAGTTGAGTTCTCCTGAGTCTTCTTGTTCTTTTGGAATCGTCTACGAGCCATCACTTCGAGTTGTTAGACTCAAGATGAAGTGCCTAGCTCCGATACCAATTGAAAGTCGCCTAGAGGGGGGGTGGATAGGCGAAACCTGAAAATAAAAACTTTATCCCCCAACTAGATCCCTTGATTAGTGGTTAGAACAAGATATACAAATATCAGAGTATAAAACTAAGTTCTTGCTTGTAAAGAGTATTGTGCTTAAGTAATGCGGAAGTGATAAATCAATACTACTAATAAGTTATAGTATAACAAAGCAAGAAGCCTTAGATGAGAAGAGCACTAGGTCAAGTTCTTTCTTGCAACATGTTGCTTCACTGAATGGGAATTTAACTTGAAGCAACACCAAATGAGGTTATCAAATAATGGTGCAAGAAAACTTAGAGCAAAGGAAAGCAAACAAATCACAAGCAATAAACACAATGGACACGGGTGATTTGTTTTACCGAGGTTCGGTCCTCGAAGGCCTAGTCCCCGTTGAGGAGTCCACTTAAGGACAGGTCTTTTTCAACCCTTTCCCTCTCTCCCCCGATCACACAAGGATCGGTGAGATCTTCTTCTTCTCAAGGATCACTCTCGATCCCACAAGGACCACCACACCTTTTTTGGTGTCTCTTGCTAGCTTTTACAAGCCTCCAAAACTTTGGAGGAAATTCGATGGGAGTCAATACTCCACGCACAAATGAACACAAGGATGTAGCACACACTATCTCTCAATGAATCTCACAAGGCGCTAGGGCTAAACTCAATTGAGTAGCTCTCAATTACTTGCTCTCTCTTTTGTGGCACTTGTGTTGGTTGTAGTGGACTAAATCTTGTGTATAGGATGGATCAATGAATATATGTGGTTGGGAGGGCTTGAGTATGTCAACTAGATGACTTTGAATGTTGCTTGGGCTCCCACACCTTGAAGTGGCCGGTTGGGGTGGTATTTATAGCCACCATCCAATTTTGCAGCCGTTGGAGAAGCTGCTGGCGATGGGCGCACCGGACAGTTCGGTGCACACCGGACATGTCCGGTGCGCCAGCCACGTCATCCTATCCGTTGAGATTGGAGCTGGTCGACCGTTGGAGGCTTTGTCCTCATGTGGCACCGGACAGTCCGGTGCAGCACCGGACAGTCCGGTGCCCCTCTGACTTCTGCTCTGACACTCTGAATTCAACTGTACACTTTGCAGAGTCGACCGTTGCGCGCAGATGACCGTTGCTCCGTTGGCACACCGGACAGTCCGGTGTACACAGGACGGTCCGGTGAATTTTAGCGGAGCGACCTCCCACTTTCCCGAAGCTGGCCAGTTCAGAGCCGCTTCACTCTGGAGCACCGGACACTGTCCGGTGGTGCACCGGACAGTCCGGTGAATTATAGTGGGCTGCGCCTGAGAAACCCGAAGGTGAAGAGTTTGAAGGCAATCCTCCCTGGTGCACCGGACACGGTCCGGTGGTGCACCGGACACTGTCCGGTGGCACACCGGACAGTCCGGTGCGTCATACCAGGGAGCACTTCGGTTTCTCTTTGCTCCTTTCTTTTGAACCTTGTCTTGTTCTTTTTATTGGTTTTGAGTTGAATCTTTGGCACTTGTAGAACATGTAATCTAGAGCAAACTAATTAGTCCAATTGTTTGTGTTGGACATTCAACCACCAAAATCATTTAGGAAAAGGTTTAAAGCCTATTTCCCTTTCAAGTATAATAAGGTGCAAGGGTTAAAGAGTGCCAAAGAAATTTGGGACTTTCTCAAGACGGCGCACGAAGGGGACGAGGTGACCAAGATCACCAAGCGCGAAACGATCGAGGGAGAACTCGGTCGATTCGTCCTCAACAAGGGAGAGGAGTCACAAGCAATGTACAACCGGCTCAAGACCTTGGTGAACCAAGTGTGCAACCTCGGGAGCACAAAATGGGATGACCATGAAATGGTCAAGGTTATTCTATGATACCTAGTATTTCATAATCCCACTCAAGTTCAATTAATACGTGGGGATCCTAGATACAGGCTAATGTCTCCCGAGGAGGTGAAAGTCGCCTAGAGGGGGGGTGAATAGGGCGAAACTGAAATTTACAAAGTTAATCACAACTACAAGCCGGGTTAGCGTTAGAAATAATAATGAGTCCGAGAGAGAGGGCGCAAAACAAATCGCAAGCGAATAAAGAGTGTGACACGCGGATTTGTTTTACCGAGGTTCGGTTCTCACAAACCTACTCCCCGTTGAGGTGGTCACAAAGACCGGGTCTCTTTCAACCCTTTCCCTCTCTCAAACGGTCCCTCGGACCGAGTGAGCTTCTCTTCTCAAATCAATTGGGAACCAAACTTCCCACAAGGACCACCACACGATTGGTGTCTCTTGCCTCAATTACAAGTGAGTTTGATCTCAAGAAAGAATGAGAAAGAAAGTAATCCAAGCGCAAGAGCTCAAAAGAACACAACAAATCACTCTCACTAATCACTAAAGCCTTGTGTGGAATTGGGAGAGGATTTGATCACTTTGGTGTGTCTTGTATTGAATGCTTAGCTCTTGTAAGTAGTTGAAAGGTGGAAAACTTGGATGTCTTGAATGTGGGGTGGTTGGGGGTATTTATAACCCCAACCACCAAACTAGCCGTTTGGTGGAGGCTGTTGTCGCATGGCGCACCGGACAGTCCGGTGCGCCAGCCACGTCACCAGGCCGTTGGGTTCCGACCGTTGGAGCTCTGACGTGTGGGCCTGCCTGGCTGTCCGGTGGTGCACCGGACAAGTCCTGTAGACTGTCCGGTGTGCCACCCGCGCGTGCTCTGCTCCTCTGCGCGCTGGCGCGCATTTAATGCTGTAGCAGGTGATCGTTGGCGTGGAATAGCTGTTGCTCCGCTGGCTCACCGGACAGTCCGGTGTGCACCGGACATGTCCGGTGAATTTTAGCGGAGCGGAAATCCGAAGCTGGCGAGTTCAGAGTCGCTCTTCCTTGGGGCACCGGACACTGTCTGGTGTAGCACCGGACAGTCCGGTGAATTATAGCGTAGCGTCTCTGAGAATTCCCGAAGGTGATGAGTTCAGCTTGGAGTCCCCTAGTGCACCGGACACTGTCCGGTGGTGCACCGGATAGTCCGGTGCGCCAGACCAGGGCACACTTCGGTTATCCCTTCCTCTTTTTGTTGAACCCTTTTTTTTGTCTTTTTATTGGTTTTTTGTGAACATTTGGCACCTGTATAACTTTATAGACTAGAGCAAACTAGTTAGTCCAATTATTTGTGTTGGGCAATTCAACCACCAAAATCATTTAGGAAATAGGTGTAAGCCTAATTCCCTTTCAATCTCCCCCTTTTTGGTGATTGATGCCAACACAAACCAAAGCAAGTATAGAAGTGCATAATTGAACTAGTTTGCATAATGTAAGTGCAAAGGTTACTTAGAATCGAGCCAATATAAATACTTATAAGATACACATGGATTGTTTCTTTAATTTTAACATTTTGGACCATGCTTGCACCACTTGTTTTGTTTTTGCAAATTCTTTTGTAAATCCTTTTCAAAGTCCTTTTGCAAATAGTCAAGGATAAATGAATAAGATTTTGCGAAGCATTTTCAAGATTTGAAATTTTCTCCCCATGTTTCAAATGCTTTTCCTTTGACTAAAACAAAACTCCCTCTCAATGAAATTCTCCTCTTAGTGTTCAAGAGGGTTTTTAAGATATTAATTTTGAAAATACTACTTTCTCCCCTTTTGAACACAATTCACCAATTGAAAATCATTAGTTTTAAAATTAGGTGGTGGTGCGGTCCTTTTGCTTTGGGCTAATACTTTCTCCCCCCTTTGGCATGAATCGCCAAAAACGGATACTTAGAGTGAAATATAAGCCCTTCAAACTACTTTCTCCCCCTTTGGCAAATAAAGCATGAGTGAAGATTATACCAAAGACGGAGAGATGCTTGGAGCGATGGCGAAGGATGAGTTACAGAGTGGAAGCCTTTGTCTTCGCCGAAGACTCCAATTCCCTTTCAATACACCTATGACTTGGTTTGAAATTCACTTGAAAACACATTAGTCATAGCACATGAAAGAGATATGATCAAAGGTATATTAATGAGCTATGTGTGCAAGACATCAAAAGAAATTCCTAGAATCAAGAATATTTAGCTCATGCCTAAGTTTGTTAAAAGTTTGTTCATCAAGTGGCTTGGTAAAGATATCGACTAATTGATCTTTAGTGTTAATATATGCAATCTCGATATCTCCCTTTTGTTGGTGATCCCTTAGAAAATGATACCGAATGGCTATGTGTTTAGTGCGGCTATGCTCAACGGGATTATCCGCCATGCGGATTGCACTCTCATTATCACATAGAAGAGGAACTTTGGTTAATTTGTAACCATAGTCCCTAAGGGTTTGCCTCATCCAAAGTAGTTGCACGCAACAATGGCCTGCGGTAATGTACTCGGCCTCGGTGGTAGAAAGAGCTACGGAATTTTGCTTCTTTGAAGCCCAAGACACCAAGGATCTTCCCAAGAACTGGCAAGTCCCCGATGTGCTCTTTCTATTAATCTTACAACCCGCCCAAACGACATCGGAATAACCAATTAAATCAAATGTGGATCCCCTAGGATACCAAAGCCCAAACTTAGGAGTATGAACTAAATATCTCAAGATTCGTTTTACGGCCGTAAGGTGAGCTTCCTTAGGGTCGGCTTGGAATCTTGCACACATGCATACAGAAAGCATAATGTCCGGTCGAGATGCACATAAATAGAGTAGTGAACCTATCATCGACCGGTATACCTTTTGATCGACAGATTTACCTTCCGTGTCGAGGTCGAGATGCCCATTCCATGGGTGTCTTGATGGGTTTGGCATCCTTCATCCCAAACTTGCTTAGAATATCTTGAGTATACTTTGTTTGGCTTAGGAAGGTGCCCTCTTGGAGTTGCTTCACTTGAAATCCCAAGAAGTACTTCAACTCCCCCATCATAGACATCTCGAATTTTTGTGTCATGATCCTACTAAATTCTTCACATGTAGATTCGTTAGTAGACCCAAATATAATATCATCAACATAAATTTGGCATACAAACAAATCATTTTCAAGTGTTTTGGTAAAGAGTGTAGGATCGGCCTTTCCGACTTTGAAGCCATTAGTGATCAGAAAATCTCTTAGGCATTCATACCATGCTCTTGGGGCTTGCTTGAGCCCATAAAGCGCCTTAGAGAGTTTGTACACATGGTTAGGGTACTCACTATCTTCAAAGCCGGGAGGTTGCTCAACATAGACCTCTTCTTTGATCGGTCCATTGAGGAAGGCACTTTTCACGTCCATTTGGTAAAGCTTGAAGCCATGGTAAGTAGCATAGGCCAATAATATACGAATTGACTCAAGCCTAGCTACGGGTGCATAGGTTTCACCAAAATCCAAACCTTCGACTTGTGAATATCCTTTGGCCACAAGTCGGGCTTTGTTCCTTGTCACCACACCATGCTCGTCTTGCTTGTTGCGGAAAACCCATTTGGTTCCTACAACATTTTGGTTAGGACGTGGAACTAAATGCCATACCTCATTCCTAGTGAAGTTGTTGAGCTCCTCTTGCATCGCCACCACCCAATCCGAATCTTGTAGTGCTTCCTCTACCCTGTGTGGCTCAATAGAGGAAACAAAAGAGTAATGCTCACAAAAATGTGCAACACGAGATCTAGTGGTTACCCCCTTATGGATGTCGCCGAGGATGGTGTCGATGGGGTGATCTCGTTGGATTACTTGGTGGACCCTTGGGTGTGGCGGTCTTGGTTCTTCATCCTCCTTGTCTTGATCAATTGCATCTCCCCCTTGATCATTGCCGTCATCTTGAGGTGGCTCATCGTGTTGATCTTCTCTTTCATCAACTTGAGCCTCATCCTCATTTTGAGTTGGTGGAGATGCTTGCTTGGAGGAGGATGGTTGATCTTGTGCATTTGGAGGCTCTTCGGATTCCTTAGGACACACATCCCCAATGGACATGTTCCTTAGTGCGATGCACGGAGCCTCTTCATCACCTATCTCATCAAGATCAACTTGCTCTACTTGAGAGCCATTAGTCTCATCAAACACAACATCACAAGAAACTTCAACTTGTCCAGAGGACTTGTTAAAGACTCTATATGCCCTTGTGTTTGAATCATATCCTAGTAAAAAGCCTTCTACAGTCTTAGGAGCAAATTTAGATTTTCTACCTCTTTTAACAAGAATAAAGCATTTGCTACCAAAGACTCTAAAATATGAAATATTGGGCTTTTTATCGGTTAGGAGTTCGTATGATGTCTTCTTGAGGATTCTGTGCAGATATAACCGGTTGATGGCGTAGCAAGCGGTGTTGACCGCCTCGGCCCAAAACCGATCCGAAGTCTTGTATTCATCAAGCATGGTTCTTGCCATGTCCAATAGAGTTCGTTTGTTCCTCTCTACTACACCATTTTGTTGTGGCGTGTAGGGAGAAGAGAACTCATGCTTGATGCCCTCCTCCTCAAGGAAGCCTTCAATTTGATAGTTCTTGAACTCGGTCCCGTTGTCGCTTCTTATTTTCTTGATCCTTAAGCCGAACTCATTTTGAGCCCGTCTCAAGAATCCCTTCAAGGTTTCTTGGGTATGAGATTTTTCCTGCAAAAAGAATACCCAAGTGAAGCGAGAATAATCATCCACAATAACTAGACAGTACTTACTCCCGCCGATGCTTATGTAAGCTATCGGGCCGAATAGGTCCATGTGTAGGAGCTCCAGTGGCCTATCGATCGTCATGATGTTCTTGTGTGGATGATGAACACCAACTTGCTTCCCTGCTTGGCATGCGCTACAAATCCTGTCTTTCTCAAAATGAACATTTGTTAATCCTAAAATGTGTTCTCCCTTTAGAAGCTTATGAAGATTCTTCATCCCAACATGGGCTAGTCAGCGGTGCCAGAGCCAACCCATGTTAGTCTTAGCAATTAAGCAAGTGTCGAGTTCAGCTCTATCAAAATCTACCAGGTATAGTTGACCCTCTAACACTCCCTTAAATGCTACTGAATCATCACTTCTTCTAAAGACAGTGACACCTACATCAGTAAAAAGACAGTTGTAGCCCATTTGACATAATTGAGATACGAAAAGCAAATTGTAATCTAATGAATCAACAAGAAAAACATTGGAAATGGAATGATCAGGTGAAATAGCAATTTTACCCAATCCTTTGACCAAACCTTGATTTCCATCCCCGAATGTGATAGCTCGTTGGGGATCTTGGTTTTTCTCATAGGAGGAGAACATCTTCTTCTCCCCTGTCATGTGGTTTGTGCACCCGCTGTCGATGATCCAACTTGAGCCCCTGGATGCATAAACCTACAAAACAAGTTTAGTTCTTGACTTTAGGTACCCAAATTGTTTTGGGTCCTTTGGCATTAGACACAAGAACTTTGGGTACCCAAACACAAGGCTTTGACCCCTTGTGCTTGCCCCCAACATATTTGGCAACTACCTTGCCGGATTTGTTAGTTAACACATAAGATGCATCAAGAGTTTTAAATGAAATGCTATGTTCATTTGATGCATTAGGAGTTTTCTTCTTAGGCAACTTAGCACGGGTTTGTTGCCTAGAGCTAGATGTCTCACCCTTATACATAAAAGCATGGTTAGGGCCAGAGTGAGACTTCCTAGAATGAATTCTCCTAATTTTGCTCTCAGGATAACCGGCAGGGTATAAAATGCAACCCTCGTTATCCTGAGGCATGGGAGCCTTGCCCTTAACAAAGTTGGACAATTTCTTAGGAGGGGCATTGAGTTTGACATTGCCTACCTGTTGGAAGCCAATGTCATCCTTAATGCCAGGGCGTCTCCCATTATAAAGCATACTACGAACAAATTTAAATTTTTCATTTTCAAGTTCATGCTCGGCAATTTTAGCATCTAATTTTGCTATATGATCATTTTGTTGCTTAATTAATACCATATGATCATGAATAGCATCAATATCAACATCTCTACATCTAGTGCAAATGGAAGTATGTTCAACGGTAGATGTAGAGGGTTTGCAAGATTTTAATTCTACAACCTTAGCATGCAATATATCATTTTTACTTCTAAGGTCGGAAATGGAAGCATTGCAAACATCTAATTCTTTAGCCTTAGCAAGCAATTTTTCATTCTCAATCCTAAGGCTAGCAAGAGAAATGTTTAATTCTTCAATCTTAGCAAGCAAATCATTATTATCATTTCTAAGATTGGGAATTGAAACATCACAAACATTTGAATCAACCTTACCTAAATAATTAGCATTTTCATTTCTAAGGTTGTCAATAGTCTCATGGCAAGTGCTTAGCTCACTAGATAGTTTTTCACATTTTTCTACTTCTAGAGCGTAAGCATTTTTAACCTTAACATGCTTTTTGTTCTCTTTAATAAGGAAGTCCTCTTGGGTGTCCAAGAGATCATCCTTCTCATGAATAGCGCTAATCAATTCATTTAATTTTTCTTTTTGTTGCATGTTTAGGTTGGCAAAAAGGGTACGTAAATTATCCTCCTCATCACTAGCATTATCATCACTAGAGGACTCATATTTAGTGGAGGATTTGGATTTAACCTTCTTCTTTTTGCCGTCCTTTGCCATGAGGCATTTGTGGCCGACGTTGGGGAAGAGAAGGCCCTTGTTGATGGCGATGTTGGCGGTGTCCTCGTCGGAGGAGTCGGAGGAGCTCTCGTCCGAGTCCCACTCACGGCATACATGGGCGTCGCCACCCTTCTTCTTGTAGTATTTCTTCTTCTCCTTTCTTCTTCCCTTCTTGTTGTCGCCCCTGTCACTGTAACTAGAAATAGGACATTTTGCTATAAAGTGACCGGGCTTACCACACTTGTAGCAAACTTTCTTGGAGCGGGGCTTGTAATCTTTCCCCCTTCTTTGCTTGAGGATTTGGCGGAAGCTCTTGATGACGAGCGCCATTTCCTCGTTATCGAGCTTGGAGGCGTCGATGGGTGTTCGACTTGGAGTAGATTCCTCCTTCTTTTCTTCCGTCGCCTTAAAGGCAACCGGTTGTGCTTCGGACGTGGAGGGGCTGTCAAGCTCGTTGATCTTCTTTGAGCCTTTGATCATCAATTCAAAGCTCACAAAATTCCCGATTACTTCCTCGGGAGTCATTAGTGTATATCTAGGATTGCCACGAATTAATTGAACTTGAGTAGGGTTAAGGAAAACGAGTGATCTTAAAATAACCTTAACCATTTCGTGGTCATCCCATTTTTTGCTCCCGAGGTTGCGCACTTGGTTCACCAAGGTTTTGAGCCGGTTGTACATGTCTTGTGGCTCCTCCCCTTGGCGAAGTCGGAAGCGACCGAGCTCCCCCTCGATCGTTTCCCGCTTGGTGATTTTGGTCACCTCGTCTCCTTCGTGCGCGGTCTTTAGTGTGTCCCAAATCTCCTTAGCATTTTTCAACCCTTGCACCTTATTATACTCCTCTCGACTTACAGAGGCGAGGAGTATAGTTGAGGCTTGGGAGTTGAAGTGTTGGATTTGGGCCACTTCGTCCTCATCATAGTCTTCATCCCCTATGGATGGTACCTGTACACCAAACTCAACAACATCCCATATACTTTTGTGGAGTGAGGTTAGATGAAATTGCATCAAATCACTCCACCTAGCATAATCTTCACCATCAAACGTTGGTGGTTTGCCTAATGGGACGGAAAGTAAAGGCGTATGTTTAGGAATGCGAGGATAGCGTAAGGGGATCTTACTAAACTTCTTGCGCTCATGGCGCTTAGAAGTGACGGACGGCGCGTCGGAGCCGAAGGTGGATGGCGATGAGGTGTCGGTCTCGTAGTAGACCACCTTCCTCATCTTCTTCTTCTTATCACCGCTCCGTCGCGACTTGTGTGAAGGGGATTCCTTCTCCTTCCCCTTCCCTTTGTTGTGGGACTCTCCCGATGGAGCCTTCCCGTGACTTGTACCGGGCTTCTCACCGGTCACCATTTCCTTCTTGGCGTGATCTCCCGACATCACTTCGAGCGGTTAGGCTCTAATGAAGCACCGGGCTCTAATACCAATTGAAAGTCGCCTAGAGGGGGGGTGAATAGGGTGAAACTGAAATTTACAAAGTTAATCACAACTACAAGTCGGGTTAGCGTTAGAAATAATAATGAGTCCGAGAGAGAGGGCGCAAAACAAATCGCAAGCGAATAAAGAGTGTGACACGCAGATTTGTTTTACCGAGGTTCGGTTCTCGCAAACCTACTCCCCGTTGAGGTGGTCACAAAGACCGGGTCTCTTTCAACCCTTTCCCTCTCTCAAACGGTCCCTCGGACCGAGTGAGCTTCTCTTCTCAAATCAATTGGGAACCAAACTTCCCGCAAGGACCACCACACGATTGGTGTCTCTTGCCTCAATTACAAGTGAGTTTGATCTCAAGAAAGAATGAGAAAGAAAGTAATCCAAGCGCAAGGGCTCAAAAGAACACAACAAATCACTCTCACTAATCACTAAAGCCTTGTGTGGAATTAGGAGAGGATTTGATCACTTTGGTGTGTCTTTGTATTGAATGCTTAGCTCTTGTAAGTAGTTGGAAGGTGGAAAACTTGGATGTCTTGAATGTGGGGTGGTTGGGGGTATTTATAACCCCAACCACCAAACTAGCCGTTTGGTGGAGGCTGCTGTCGCATGGCGCACCGGACAGTCCGGTACGCCACCGGACACTGTCCGGTGCGCCAGCCACGTCACCAGGCCGTTGGGTTCCGACCGTTGGAGCTCTGACGTGTGGGCCCGCCTGGCTGTCCGGTGGTGCACCGAACAAGTCCTGTAGACTGTCTGGTGTGCCACCCATGCGTGCTCTGCTCCTCTGCGCGCGCTGGCGCGCATTTAATGCTGTAGCAGGTGACCGTTGGCGCAGAATAGTCGTTGCTCCGCTGGCTCACCGGACAGTTCGGTGTGCACCGGACATGTCCGGTGAATTTTAGCGGAGCGGAAATCCGAAGCTGGCGAGTTCAGAGTCGCTCTTCCTTGGGGCACCGGACACTGTCCGGTGTAGCACCGGATAGTCCAGTGAATTATAGCGTAGCGCCTCTGAGAATTTCCGAAGGTGATGAGTTCAGCTTGGAGTCCCCTGGTGCACCGGACACTGTCCGGTGGCACACCGGACAATCCGATGCGCCAGACCAGGGCACACTTCGGTTATCCCTTGCTCTTTTTGTTGAACCCTTTTCTTTGTCTTTTTATTAGCTTTTTGTGAACATTTGGCACCTGTATAACTTTATAGACTAGAGCAAACTAGTTAGTCCAATTATTTGTGTTGGGCAATTCAACCACCAAAATCATTTAGGAAATAGGTGTAAGCCTAATTCCCTTTCAGGAGGTAATTGGCAAGTTTGTGAGCTTTGAACTTATGATCAAAGACTCCAAACATATTGTCAACTTGGAGCAAGATGCCACCTCAACACCCGAGGTGCAACCCGTCGCATTCAAGGTGACAGAAGAAGAGAAGAGAGAGTCTACATCGAGTAGGCTTCCAATCGACGCCTCCAAGCTCGACAACGAGAAGATGACGCTCATCATCAAAAGCTTTCGCCAAATCCTCAAACAAAGGAGGGGGAAGGACTATAAACCCCGCTCCAAAAGGGTGTGCTACAAATGTGGTAAGCCCAGTCATTTTATCGCTAAATGCCCAATGTCTAGTGATAGTGACAAGGGCAAAGACAAGAAGGGGAAGAAGGAGAAGAAGAGGTACTACAAGAAGAAGGGTGGCGATGCCCATGTGTGCCGAGAATGGGACTCCCACGAGAGCTCCACCGACGCTTCCTCTGACGAGGACGCCGCCAACATTGCCGTCAACAAGGGCCTCCTCTTTCCCAACGTCAGCCACAAGTGTTTCATGGCGAAGACGACAAGAAAAAGAAGGTACAATCTAGAGCCACCCCCAAATATACAACATCTAGTGATGAGGGTAGCTCTAGTGAAGATGAAGATGATTTACTTACTCTTTTTGCCAACCTCAACATGGAACAAAAGGAAAAATTAAATGAATTAATAGGAGTCATTCATGAGAAGGATGAACTTTTGGATAGCCAAGAGGAATTCCTTATTAAAGAAAACAAAAAACATGTTAAATTGAAAAATGCTTATGCTCAGAAAATAGAAAAATGTGAAAACTTAACTAAGGAGCTTAGCATTTGTCATGACTCCATTTCAAACCTTAGAACTGAGAATGCTAGTTTAATTTCTAAGGTTGAAAAGTTAAATGTCTGTAATGATGCAATTATCAGTCTTAGAAATAAAAATGCTAGTCTAAATGCTAAGATTGATGAATTAAATGTTTGCAATGATACAATTTATAGTCTTAAAACTGAAAATGATAATTTAATTTCTAAGATTAAAGAATTGAGTGTTTGCAATGATTCTATTTCCTGTCTTAGAGATGAAAATGCCATGTTGAAATCTAAGATAGATGAATTAAATGTTTGCAAACCCTCTACATCTACTATCGAGCATGTTTCCATTTGCACTAGATGTAGAGATATTAATGTTGAAGCTATTAATGATCACCTTGTCATGATTAAACAACAAAATGACCACATAGCTAAATTAACTGCAAAAATTAATGAGCATGAAGTTGAAAATGAAAAGTTTAAATTTGCTAGAAGCATGCTCTATAATGGGAGACGCCCTGGCATTAAGGATGACATTGGTTTCCAACAGGGAAGCACTGTCAAGCTTAATGCCCTTAAAAGATTGTCTAATTTTGTTAAGGGCAAAGCTCCCATGGTTTAGGATAATGAGGGCTATATTTTATATCCTGCTAATTATCTTGAGTACAAGATTAGGAGAATTCATGCTAGGAAACCTCATAATGTTTGTCACCATGCTTTTATGTATAAAAATGAGGCTTCTGGCTCTAGGCATTCTACACATGTTAAAATGCCTAAAAAGAAAACTCCTACTGCATCAAATGATCATAACATTTTATTCAAAACTTTTGATGCTTCTTATGTACTTACTAACAAATCAGGCAAAGTAGTTGCCAAATATGTTGGGGGCAAACACAAGTGTTGGGGGTATGCTTCGTAGCCGAAGATCCTAAAGAAAGAGAACACCTTCGGCAGA
Organism: Zea mays; assembly: GCF_902167145.1. Classification (NCBI taxonomy): domain Eukaryota; kingdom Viridiplantae; phylum Streptophyta; class Magnoliopsida; order Poales; family Poaceae; genus Zea; species Zea mays. Next base: position 162,605,381 of record NC_050100.1, on the reverse strand, counting down.
CCCTCTCAGGAGCAAGCGCCGAAGCTATTACCTAGAAAGCTTCGGCACAATGATAGATCTCAAGACGAAGGGCCGAACCGACTTAAAAATGAATTGACTAAAAGACCCATGATGTTTTGTGTCATTATTGTAGTCAATTATAAAGGACTTAAATGTAATTTTACGCAGGTTGCACCCTGTGCCTATAAATAGGTGAACAGTACCCCGACACTGTTCATGCAATCTTGTAATCACTGGCACATTACGCTTGAATTACTGCTTTCCGCTAAGGCGAAGGTATAAATATGATCAAATACTATGTTTTAATGTTTATGTTCATATAATAAAATATGTGAATAATATTATTTGTTTTTGGTACATTCTCTCCTAATGTTTTACACTTTGTATTTAATTTTTCATTAAGTCTGATCACAAAGGTGAGACCTTCATGATATTTTGCTCATGGCCTTCGTCCGAAGTTCATTAAATCCTTGGGGAGATAATGCTTCAGCGGACGAAGGGCATTAATATTTAATATTTTGTGCTGCCTTGTTCTTAATTCATAGCATTTGAGAACAAGTCCCCAACATTGGCGCCCACCTCCGGTGAACTCACTTCCACTTTCTGAGCTGATGGCTTCGTTCAAAACTGGAGTTGCTTCGGCTCCGAAGCACATACTCCCGATAACATGCGGTTCATGCTCAGAGCCAACCAACAAGAAGCAGAAGAAGGAGGCACAGAGAAGGGTACAACATGTCGGGGTGCAAGGACCCTTCATCAAGTCAAGATGGTCCCACATCCCGATTACCTTCTCCCAAGAGGACCTTCAGCTCAAGGATTACCCTCACAACGATGCTATGGTTATTTCTTGTGTTATCAAAGGATTTCTGGTCCACAATGTTTTGGTTGACACAGGCAGTGCAACGGATATTATATTTGCTAAGGCCTTCAGACAGATGCAAGAGCCCGAAGATAAGATCCATGATGCTACACATCCCCTTTGTGGCTTCGGAGGAAGGCAGATTGTAGCACTCGGCAAGATCACGATGCCAGTAACTTTCGGATTTATCAACAATACAAGGACTGAACAAGTTGTGTTTGATATTGTTGATATGGAATACCCTTACAACGCAATCATTGGTCGTGGAACACTCAATGCGTTCGAAGCAATTCTTCACCCAGCATATCTTTGCATGAAGATACCTTCGGATCATGGGCCTATTGCTATTCATGGAAGTCAGGAAGCTGCCAGAAAGGCCGAAGGAAATTGGATAGATTCAAAAGCAATCCATAAAATAGATGGAGCCGAAGCTTGTGAGCAATACAAGTACAGAAGGGAGAAGGCTGCTTCGGCTGATCAGCCGAAGCCCATGCTCTTATGTGACGATATAGCGAAACAGAAGGTGCTATTGGGATCTCAATTATCTGAAGAGCAGGAGAAAACCCTAATAAGGTTCCTGTTCAACAACAAAGATGTCTTCGCATGATCAGCTAATGATCTCTATGGTGTCAACAGGGATGTTATTGAACACTCGCTCAATGTTGATCCATCCTTCAGACCCAGAAAGCAGAGGCTTCGGAAGATGTCTGATGACAAAGCCGAAGGTGCTCGGAATGAAGTGAAAAGACTCCTCAGCGCTGGAGTCATCAGAGAAGTAAAATACCCAGAATGGCTAGCTAACACTGTTATGGTGAAGAAAGCCAATGGTAAATGGAGAATGTGCATTGATTTTACTGATCTCAATAAGGCTTGTCCGAAGGATGAATTTCCATTACCAAGGATAGATTCTCTGGTAGACGCAGCAGCTTCATCAAAGCTCATGAGTTTACTAGATTGTTATTCAGGCTACCATCAAATTTGGATGAAGAAGGAAGACGAGCCAAAAACCAGCTTCATCACCCCCAGTGGTACATATTGTTACCTTCAGATGCCTGAGGGGCTCAAGAATGCTGGAGGAAGCTTCAGCAGAATGACATCAAAGGTCCTTCATTCTCAGATAGGCAGAAACGTGCTAACATATGTTGATGACATCATAGTAAAAAGCACGAAGCAAGAAAATCACATTGCTGATCTGCAGGAGACATTCGCTAATTTTAGGCAAGCTGGTCTGAAGCTGAATCCGGAAAAATGTGTCTTCGGGGTAAAGAAGGGGGAATTCCTTAGTTATTTGGTTTCAACAAAAGGGATCGAAGCTAATCCAAATAAAATCGAAGCTATCCTTCGGATGGAGCCGCCAAGCACAAAGAAAAGGGCTCAACGGCTAACAGGAAGACTGGCATCTTTGAATCGATTTATATCCAGATCAGCAGAGAGAAATTTACCATTCTTTGAAGTGCTGAAGTCAGCCAAAGTTTTTCAATGGGGATCAACTCAGCAAAAAGCCTTCGAAGAACTGAAACAGTATTTGATAGATTTAACAACTCTAACTCCACCAGCGCTAGGGGCTCCTCTGCTGCTGTATATGGCAGCTTCGCACTCTGCAGTAAGTGTGGCGCTTGTTCAGGAGAAGCTTGAAGGGCAATTGAAAAGGCAGGCTCCAGTATACTTTGTTTTCGAAGTTCTCAGTTTATCAAAGAAAACTATACATAATTGGAGAAGGTGTTGTATGCTGTTTTAATGGCCTCCAGGAAGCTTCGACATTATTTTCAAGCATACCATATAATTGTTCCTTCATCATAGCCTTTGAAGGATATTATGAGAAACAGAGAAGCTACTGGAAGGATTGGAAAGTGGGCTGCGGAACTCAATGAGTTCAGCATTGATTATGTGCATAGATCTTCGATTCAGTCCGAGGCGCTAGCAGATTTCATCGCTGACTGGACGCCAGGGGCTCAGGAGGAAGAAGCAAGTAAAGATGTCGAAGCTTGGACAGTATTCTGCGATGGTTCCTGGGGAACCTTCGGGGCAGGTGCAGCTGTCGTTTTAATTGCACCTTCCAAAGTCAGAACATGCTACGCAGTGAAACTTGATTTCAGTTGTACAAATAATATTGCTGAATACGAAGCTTTGCTTTTGGGTCTTCGGAAGTTGAAGGCAATGGGGATAAGAAGGGCAGTTCTCAAAACTGATTCCCAAGTTATTTCTGGCCATGTTGACAAAAGTTGCAAAGCGAGAGATCCGAAGCTTGAGAAATATTTGGATACAGTTCGAAGACTTGAAGCTTCCTTCGAAGGGTTTTCTGTCAAGAATATTCCACGAGGAGAAAATGAACACGCTGATCTACTAGCCAAGTCAGCGGCACAGGGGCTGCCATTACCCTCGGAAGTATTCTTTGAAACAATAAAAGCACCTTCGGTTGACCTTCTTGAAAGAGCAGTGCTTAATATATCTCCTGTTTATAGCGAAGATTGGAGAACTGAGATCATGTCTTTTCTTCAGGGCAATTTCCTTTCAGATGACGAAGCTTATCATAAGAGAATAGCGGCAAGAGCCCGTCCATATGTAATAATAGAAGGGGAGTTATACAAGCATGAAGTCTGTTCTCCATTACTCAAATGTTTATCCAGAGCTGAAGGTATAGAGCTGATGAAAGAAATACATGCAGGCCTGTGTGGATCTCACATCGGATCTAGGCCTTTGTTGGGTAAAGTTTTTCGTCAAGGATTCTATTGGCCGAAGGCAGCTTCGGATGCAGTAGAATTAGTCCAAAAATGCGAAGGTTGTCAAAAATGTGCAAGAGATAAAAAACAACCTTCGTCTCTAACTCAATTAATACAACCCACTTGGCCATTGCAAAGGTGGGGCCTTGATTTGCTAGGCCCACTTCCACCAGCACAAGGGAATTTAAGATATGTTGTAGTGGCAGTAGAATATTTTTCTAAATGGATTGAGGCGAAGCCTTTAACCACAATAACTTCGGTCACTGTTCAAAAGTTTTTCTGGCAAAATATTGTGTGTCGCTTTGGAGTGCCGAAGGCCATTACCGTAGACAATGGAACGCAGTTTGATGCCGAAGCTTTCAGAGAGTTTTGTGAACAAATTGGCACGAAGATCCATTTTGCATCAGTTCGGCATCCGGAGTCAAATGGACTTGTCGAAAGAGCTAATGGCATTATAATGACAGGAATAATGAAGTTAATCTTCAACCAGCCCAGGGGGAAGTGGCCGGACGAATTAATCAAAGTGGTGTGGAGCCACAACACAACAATGTCAAGGTCAACAGGTTTTACACCATTCAAATTGCTGTTTGGTGACGAAGCAATAACCCCAGAAGAAGTTAAAGCGGGATCAATAAGAACAGTGGCTTCGGCAGAGGACAAAGCTGATTATTCTGTGGCAAAAGATGCTATAGAAGGGATCAGGCTTCAGGCTGTGGAGAATATCAATAAATATCAAGCCAAAACAATAAAATGGCGTGACAGAAAGGTTCGGTTAAAAAATATTAAGCCAGGACACTTGGTACTTCGGAGAGTTGCCAACCCAGATACAGTAGGCAAGCTATAGTTGAAGTGGGAAGGACCTTTCCTGGTAGTATCTTCGTCAAGACCCGGTTCCTACAGGTTGAAGGATATGGACGGCAACGACATTCCTAGATCTTGGAATGCGGATGAGCTTCGGCGGTATTATGTGTAACCTGATGTAATCTTTTTTATTTTTTCCTATGGCACCCTTTTCCTTTCCAAAGGGGGAGAAAAGTTTTTAATGGGGCCATAGCATGTAATTTCTCTTTTTCTTATAACAGCTCTACAAGAGCAGTATCCCCCGAAGATGTAAATGTAAAAACTGGGCATGCACCATCGAGTGCAAAAGAGAAAAAGGAAAAACAGGGAGAAGCTCGAAAGACGTCCCTAAGGGGATGCAGAGCACGACGAAGCTACAAAAAGCCATTCCTAAGGGAGCGCAGCATAAGTTTTCTGCTCAAAAGTCGTTCCTAAGGGAATGCAGAGCTTACAGCGAAAAGTCAATGCTGATTCCGCCGAAATATAAGGTGAAGCGCGAAAAGTCAACGCGAATACCGCCAAAATAAAAGGCGAAGAAGCTCCTAAGGGAGGCTTACAGCGAAAAGTCAGCGCTGATAAACCGAAAAATAAGCGGTGAAGCCGAAAAATAAACGGCAAAAATTTGTTATTCCTAAGGGAATAAGAGTTGTGATTATGGTTTCGTAAGTATCTTTGAACATTCATTTGCACGATACATTACATCATACATTTGCATTCATAAACATTCACTTAGACATACATAGGTTCATCATCATCATAACATACACACTTGCTTCGGCTTTGAAAGAGAAGGCTTCGGAAAAAAGGAAAAAATATGCAATTTTATGCTTCGCTGTGTACGCAAAGAAGGGAAGATGTTTTTCGCCTTCGGCTCAAAAATATTAATTTCGTCCACACCAAAGCACTTCATACATTGACGGAAAGGTAAGATTATATTACAAGGTATGGATAAAATCCACAAAGTGAAATTTAATTACATCATATACAAGTTATCACAGGAGATTTTTGAGCTATTTCTACAGACTACTCGAGCTTCGTCAGCATCCATGGAGCTTCGTCTTTCTACTCCGTAGCTTCAGCTTCGGCTTGGTCATCCTGTATGTAAGTATTGTAAGCTAAATTCAAAATTCAAAAGAAAAGCTAAGTATAAGGTATGATTTTGTTACCGGCTTAGGGTGTGTTTGGTTTGACTTTTGGCTTTTGGCTTTTGCCCCCCAAAAGCCAAAAGCCAACCAAAGGGATAGATCTAGGAAGCAGCTTTTTCTAAAAGCTGGCTTTCTCACAGTGCAAATCTGAAAGCACCCCTGAACCTGCTTTTAGTGGCTTTTCGAATGGAACTGTGAAAACATATATCGAAGAACTTTTAACGACTTTTAGTGGTTTCCACCAAACAGTTTTTAGTTTTTTAACGGCTTACAGCCTACAGCAGCTTTTTCCACAGCTCACAGCCCACAGCAACTTTTTTCACAGCCACAGCCCAACCAAACAGACCCTTAAGGTGGCTTCGAGCTTTGTCACCAGCTTTGCTCCGTCCACCCTTTGACCATACTAATTTTATAAATCTATTCGCAATACTTTGGGCCAGGTTGGGAATGTTATCTAAGTCCGCTGGTGACAAGCTGAAGTTGGGTCTTTTGACAACTTTTCTGTGATCACAGCTGGACTTCAAAAAGGCAACAGCTGTGCCCCGAGAAGCAACCAGGGCACAGAAGTCACCATGCCCAGCTATGACTTCGTCAAGATCATTAATTTCACCTTCAATATGCTTGAAGGAACCAGGCAGGTCTTCAGCCGAAGGAGTGAACTTCTCGCTGCTGGCTCCAACAAAATAAAACACCTGCTTCAGCTGATGAACGCATCGATTGCTGAACTCCGGGCATTTATTCTGAAGGCGTGTCAAAGATTCTTTCAGCTCTGAACTTTTTTGGACTTCGGCCTCAAGTTTTGCATCAAGCTTCAACTTTTCTTGTTCGAAATTTTCTGATTGAGAAAGAAGCTTTGAATTCAATTCTGTTATTTTGGCTTCGACATCCGCTAATAAGCCTTCGGCTGTTTGAAGCTCGAAGTTTTTCTTTTCAATGGCAACTGATTGCTCTTTTATCTTGTTCTCCAAGTTCTCAATTATAACTTCGTGCTTCTTATCCTCTAAGTCCCGTTGCATTTTTAAAGCCTTGCTCAAAAGCATACTCTGCGGACAGATAACCTTCGTTAGAAAACATTTATGATATTACAAATAATAAAGGTTAGACAAAAGTTGTTTACCTTAAAATTGGAATAAAACAAACTGCCGACAATGTGTTGTCGTCGGTAGCGGCTGATATCTGCTTCAAGCTTCAGGAAACCGATACTTTTCGATAGAGTACCGATAACCTTCGCACCAGTCTGATCTCGTATGCAGCCTAACCTTTCGTCATCAATGCCACCGAAGAGAAGCGCTCCCGGCTGATACCATAGGATATAGCATATTTTTTAGTTCCTCTTTTTCAGCTTTTGTCAGCTCTTGGCCAACTAAGTTTTGAAAGTCAAAAGTCTCATCTTCCGAAGTATCTTCGGTCATCTCTTCCTTTTCGGGTTTTGCGGCCGTATTCTCTTCGGTGGCTACGGCAGCTTCTTTCGCGGCCATGTTTAGTAGAATTTTGTCTATATCAGCAGTTATGCTCTCTAAATTAATATCCTCAGATTTGGCATCTTCGGCTCTGGCCTCTTCTACGGCGGCCTCCGAAGGTACAACTTCAGTAGTTGTCATGCTTTCAATAGCTGGAACCTTCGGAGCTGAAGCTCCTAGTGGTGTTGCTTCAATAACTTCTGTCACAGTAACGATTCTTTGCCTCTTTGGCCTAGATGCCTTCGTTTTTGTGGGCTCATTTTCCTTCTGAAAAACTTCGTCTGATGTAGCCCCAGTGGACTTAGTTTGACAGGCAAAGTTTCAGTCATTACCTTTAGGATTTCCTCTATTTTAGTAGCAGAGGATGTCGCAGAAGTCCTTTCTTTTTCATCAATTGATTTTTGCTTCGGAGTCGAGGCCTTTCTTTTCTTCGAAGCAATTGTTTTCGCCTCAGACTCTTGTTTTTTCTTCTTCGATTGATCTTCATCGTCCTTATTCAGAGCACTAGCTACTCTTTTTCTTTTTTGACCTTTGGCACCTTTGTACAGTCGCTCATAGTCAGGATATTCAAAGCCTATAGCATCCATCACTCGGTTTAGCCTTCGTTTCGGACGGGTGCCGAAGGCCGCTGTCATCAATTGATCTTGTTTTTTAGAATAACTTCCAAGTATTTCGTTGCACATTACTTCGATTGTATCTAGCCATTCTTGGCAGGGTATTTTGAAATGTCTCTTGAATTTGTAATGATAGGGCAGCCGGATAAGTTCTCCCTCCTTCTTTTTTCCTTCGAGCTTCGGCATGGCCCACTCTTTCATAGTTGGAAACACTTTGAAAGCCAAAAATTCCTGCACTAAGTCCCTAGTGCCAATGTGCTCTGCGATAATCCTGAATTCAGCCAGTGCAATTTGGGTTGGACCCTCTGGTGTCATGTTACACGGGGGTCTAGTCTCTCCGAAGATCAGCTCTAATGGACTCTGGACCAACTTCTCTTTATCATCGTCAACTTTGACGTAAAACCATTCTGATTTCCAGCCAGCCGGCCACTTGCTTCGGTAGCTGATCACGGAAAATTTTGTAGTCTTCCGGTAGGCAAAATTGTAGCAACCGAAGTTTTCATGCAGCCCATCTTTTCTGGCCTTGGTTTGGTAATGCAGCTCATGCACTCGGTAGAAACTTCGGCAAATGGTTCCACCCCTTGGCTTCGGAGAGCCCAGATGTAAACGCTAAGCCTAATGATAACGTTAGGAGTTAGCTGATGAAAGTAGATCCCAAACTTCTTCAGCACATCAGCAATCATCTTATTCAAAGGGAATCTCAAACCAGCTTTGAAGAAACTCTTAAAACTACTATTTCATCTTTTTCTGGCTTCGGAGTAGTTTCCTCTCCACCAAAGCGAACCAGCTCTTTCTTTTCTTCATTAAAATAGCCCAATTTCAACATCTTAGGTAGGTCACCTTCGGAGACTGTGGATTTTCCAAAATCCAGATGGTTGGGTTTGCTCGGCACCGCGCTGCTATAATCATCCTCAGAATCGGTCTCCTCAACATTAACTTGCTCTGCTCCAGCGACAGGGACGTCCTCCGATGTTACCAGCCCAGACCGCTTCATGGCTTCGTAAATCGGAATAGTCTCAGCAGCTTCGGACTCATCTCCTTCACAATCAACCCTAGCAGTGGAGCGAACTCTGGCCATTTGATTATGACTTTCTTGAAATTTTTCGTTGTTGACTTTTCTGATTTTCCCGAAGCTCTTCCTTTTGTGACGAAGCAGAATCAAAAGCGAGGTTTCGTCTGAGCACGATGATTAAGCTTCGGCCATGACTAAAATTTTGGCAGCAAAACAGTGCAATAGCAATGAATGTTGTGGTAACTTCACACCTACCCGTCTGTTTATATAGTGCCGCAGGTGGGAAGGTGAATCGTCAAGGTCTCCCGCACCGAACAAACAGTCACCCGCACTCGCTGAATGGTGGGCCACAGGGTCCGAGAGGGTGAATCGCCGGGGCATGCGTAACTGCTGCAAGATGGAGCCACCTCAAGCGTGGATTATTTTAATCGTTTCTCGCCAACGAGCTCAGGGAAGGTGTTTTTCGGATCTTTGGCATCCCGAAGCCTAGAAGACTTTTTCACGGATCAAGCTCGTTACGAAAAACGATCTAGCACCGCGAAGGGGCTACTGTTGGGGGTATGCTTCATAGCCGAAGATCCTAAAGAAAGAGAACACCTTCGGCAGACCCTCTCAGGAGCAAGCGCCGAAGCTATTACCTAGAAAGCTTCGTCACAATGATAGATCTCAAGACGCAGGGCCGAACCAACTTAAAGATGAATTGACTTAAAGACCCATGATGTTTTGTGTCATTATTGTAGTCAATTATAAAGGAATTAAATGTAATTTTACACAGGTTGCACCCTGTGCCTATAAATAGGTGAACAGTACCCAGGTACTGTTCATGCAATCTTGTAATCACTGGCACATTATGCTTGAATTACTGCTTTCCGCTAAGGCGAAGGTATAAATATGATCAAATACTATGTTTTAATATTTATGTTCATATAATAAAATATGTGAATAATATTATTTGTTTTTGGTACATTCTCTCCTAATGTTTTACACTTTGTATTTCATTTTTCATTAAGTCTGATCACGAAGGTGAGACCTTCATGATATTTTGCTCATGGCCTTCGTCCGAAGTTCATTAAATCCTTGGGGAGATAATGCTTCAGCGGACGAAGAGCATTAATATTTAACATTTTGTGTTGCCTTGTTCTTAATTCATAGCATTTGAGAACAAGTCCCCAACAACAAGGGTTCAAAGACTTGTGTTTGGGTACCCAAGGTGCTTGTTTCTAATGTCAAAGGACCCAAGACTGTTTGGGTACCTAAGAACAAGGCCTAAAATTGTTTTGTAGGTTTATGCATCGGGTGGTTCAAGTTGGATAATCGATAGCGGGTGCACAAACCACATGATAGGGGAGAAAAGGATGTTCTCCTCCTATGAGAAAAACGAAGATCCCCAACGAGCTATCACATTCGGAGATGGAAATCAAGGTTTGGTCAAAGGACTTGGTAAAATTGCTATATCACCTGACCATTTTATTTCAAATGTTTTTCTTGTAGATTCTTTAGATTACAATTTGCTTTCCGTTTCTCAATTATGCAAAATGGGCTACAACTGTCTTTTCACAGATGTAGGTGTTACTGTCTTTATAAGAAGTGACGATTCAATAGCATTTAAGGGAGTGTTAGAGGGTCAGCTATGCTTAGTTAATTTTAATGAAAACACAACTGAACTAAACACTTGTTTGATTGCTAAGACTAATATGGGTTGGCTCTGCCATCGCCGACCAGCCCATGTTGGAATGAAGAATCTTCACAAGCTTCTAAAGGGAGAACACATTTTGGGACTAACCAATGTTCATTTTGAGAAAGACAGGATTTGTAGTGCATGTCAAGCAGGAAAGCAAGTTGGCGCCCATCATCCACACAAGAACATCAAGACGACCGTCAGGCCGCTTGAGCTACTTCACATGGATTTATTCGGCCCGATCGCTTACATAAGCATCGGCAGGAGTAAGTATTGTCTTTTAATTGTGGATGATTATTCTCGCTTCACTTGGGTATTCTTTTTGCAGGAAAAATCTCAAACCTAAGAGACCTTAAAGGGATTCTTAAGACGGGCTCAAAATGAGTTCAGATTAAGAATCAAAAAGATAAGAAGCGACAATGGGACGGAGTTCAAGAACTCTCAAATCGAAGGCTTTCTTGAGGACGAGGGCATCAAGCATGAGTTCTCTTCTCCCTACACACCTCAACAAAATGGTGTAGTAGAGAGGAAGAATAGAACTCTACTGGACATGGCAAGGACCGTGCTTGATGAATACAAGACATCAGACTGGTTTTGGGCGAAAGCAATCAACACTGCTTGCTACTCCATCAACCAGTTATATCTTCACCGAATCCTCAAGAAGACATCTTACGAACTTCTCACTGGTAAAAAGCCCAATGTTTCATATTTTAGAGTCTTTGGTAGCAAATATTTTATTCTTATTTAAAGAGGTAGAAAATCTAAATTTGCTCCCAAGGGTGTAGAAGGCATATAGAGTCTTCAACAAATCCACTGGATTAGTTGAGGTTTCTTATGCCATTGTGTTTAATGAGACTAATGGCTTCCAAGCGGAGCAAGTTGATCTTGATAAATTAGATGATGAAGAGGCTCCATGCGTAGCGCTAAGGAACATGTCCATTGGGGATGTGTGTCCTAAGAAATCCGAAGAGCCCACACAAGCACAAGATCAACCATCATCTTCCATGCAAGCATCTCCACCAACTCAAGATGAGGATCAGGCTCAAGATGATGAAAATGAAGATCTAGAGGATGAGCCACCTCAAGAGGAGGACAATGATCAAGGGGGAGATGAAGAGAATGAAGACAAGGAAGATGATCAAGAAATACAGGGTCAAAGACCGCCACACCCAAGAGTCCACCAAGCAATACAAAGAGATCAATCTATCAACTCCATCCTTGGTGACATTCATAAGGGGGTAACCACTAGATCTCAAGTTGCTCATTTTTGTGAACATTACTCTTTTGTATCCTCTATTGAGCCATACACGATGAGGATGCACTAAGAGATCCGGATTGGGTGCTGGCAATGTAAGAGGAACTCAACAACTTCACGAGTAATGAGGTATGGCATGTAGTTCCACGTCCTAATCAAAATGTTTTAGGTACCAAATGGGTATTCTGCAACAAGCAAGATGAGCATGGTGTGGTGACAAGGAACAAAGCCCAACTTGTGGCCAAAGGTTATTCACAAGTCGAAGGTTTGGACTTTGATGAAACTTATGCACCCATAGCTAGGCTTGAGTCAATTCGTATATTACTTGCATATGCTACTTACCATGGCTTTAAGCTTTATCAAATGGACGTGAAAAGTGCCTTTCTCAATGGACCAATCAAGGAAGATGTCTATGTTGAGCAACCTCCCGACTTTGAAGATAGTGAGTACCCTAACCATGTGTATAAACTTTCAAAGGCGCTTTATGGGCTCAAGCAAGCCCCAAGAGCATGGTATGAATGCTTGCGAGATTTCCTTATCACTAATGGCTTCAAAGTCGGAAAAGTCGATCCTACTCTCTTTACTAAAACTGTCGCAAAAGATTTGTTTGTATGCCAAATTTATGTTGATGATATTATATTTGGGTCTACTAACAAATCAACTTGTGAAGAGTTTAGTAGGATCATGATTCAAAAATTTGAGAAGTATATGATGGGGGAGTTGAAGTATTTCCTAGGATTTCAAATCAAGCAACTCCAGGAGGGCACCTTCATCAGCCAAACAAAGTACATTCAAGACATACTTATGAAGTTTGGAATGAAGGATGGAAAACCCATCAAGACACCCATGGGAACCAATGGGCATCTTGACCTCGACACGGGAGGTAAATCTGTAGATCAAACGGTATACCAGTCGATGATAGGATCTTTGCTATATTTATGTGCATCTCGACCGGATATTATGCTTTCTGTATGCATGTGTACAAGGTTCCAAGCCGATCCTAAGGAAGTTCACCTTAGGACCGTGAAAAGAATCATGAGATATTTAGTTTACACTCCTAAGTTTGGACTTTGGTACCCCAAGGGATCCACTTTTGATTTAATAGGATATTCCGATGCCGATTGGGCAGGGTGTAAAATTGATAGGAAGAGCACATCAGGGACTTGTCAGTTTCTAGGGAGATCCCTGGTGTCTTGGGCTTCAAAGAAACAAAACTTCGTAGCTCTTTCCACCGCAAGCCGAGTATATTGCCGCAAGACATTGTTGTGCGCAACTACTTTGGATAAGGCAAATCCTAAGGGACTATGGCTACAAATTGAGCAAAGTCCCTCTCCTATGTGATAATGAGAGTGCAATCAGCATGGCGGATAATTCTGTTGAACACAGCCGCACTAAGCACATAGACATTCGGTATCACTTTTTGAGGGATCACCAACAAAGGGTGGATATCGAAGTAGCTTATGTAAACACCAAGAATCAATTAGCCTATATCTTTACCAAGCCATTAGATGAGAAAACCTTTAGCAAACTTAGGAATGAGCTAAATATACTTGATTCTCGGAAATTCGATTGAAACATTGCACACATATCTCATTTATATACCTTTGATCATATTTCTTTCATTTTGGTACAAATGCATATTTCTTATTACTCTTGTACCAAGACTACGACTAATGTGTTTCCAAGTATATTTCTATACTAAGTCGTAGATTGAAAGGGAAATGGAGTATTCGACGAAGACAAGGCTTCCACTCCACTCTACCGGTATCATTCACCCTTCATCGTCACTCCACAACACTCCAAATTGGTATAATGCTTCACTCTTATTTACTTGTACCAATGGGGAGAAAGTTTAAGGGCTCTCAACGTCTCTGTTTTTGGCGATTAATACCAAAGGGGGAGAAAATATTAATCCCAAAGCAAAAGGACCGCACCACCAATTTCAAAATTTTCAAAATAAATCTTTAATTGATATTTTTCATTGGTATCTGTCGGAGAGGGAATTCTCCGGCCGGGTGGCGGAGTGCACCCACCCTAAATCCTAAGATGAGGAAGGGGCATAAGCATTTTGCCTGTCTTGCTAAGCGATCACCGAGCACATGAACACGCGAGGATTTAGAGTGGTTCGGGCCGCCGGAGCGTAATACCCTACTCCACTATGTGTTGGATTGCTGTGGAAGCTTGAGAGCTGAGAGTCTGAGTGTGTGTAAAGCTCTCCCCTCGTAACGTTGCATGCCTCCCCTTTTTTAACTAAGGGGGGCACGTACAATGGTACTGAGCCCCAACATGTGGGCCCAGGAACACAACGAATGTAGTACTTGGAGCTACTAATGTTTGCTGCTGGAGCAATCTTCTTGCATCCTGACATCCGAGATCTGCATAGTATCGGCGTGCAGGGGAAGCTTCTCGTATAAGCGATGATGGACACAGTGCACCCCGCAGCAAGGGCGCACTGTTTGACAATGGACTGGACAGGCACGCCGTCTGCAGGATGGCCCTGGCGCCGCCTGCCAGCGGAGTGGATAGGTCGCATTAAATGCTGAGGGGGCACATCGCCTGTCAGCAGGGTGGATAGGCGGCGCGTCCTTTCCGTAATAAATGCAGAGACCGCGCGGCCCAGAGGCCTTGCGTCAGGCTCCACCCGCTGACTTATGTCACGGGCAACAAGCCACGTGGCAGCATCGGGTCTCCGCCTGAGTGGGGAGCGTAAGTGCACAAGATAAAGCCAGGACACGTGCCAGTACCAGACCCTTGCTTAGGCCAGGATATCCCCTGTCCTGGGACCTCGTTATGGGTGGTCCGGACCTTACTCGGGGGGATCCGGACCCCATCCAAGGGACCCGGCACGCAACTTGGGAGTCCCAGATCGTATTCGGGGTCCAGGTTATGCGTACAGGGGTCCAGCATTTCCTCGTGGAGGTCCAGTCCAACTGATTGCACCCTGGGATATATCCTCTTTTCTGGTCACGTGGCGCCCCTTGAGCCGTCCACATGGTGGGGTCGGGTGCTATTCACCGCGCGGCTAGAGATCGCCGCACGGGCACCGTGCCTTCATACTGTAGTAAGGGGTACCACTGATTCAGGGTACCGACAGTGGCCCCCGGGCCCGCCTCAGGGGAGGATACGCGCCTGCAGGTGGGGCCAAAGTTTGATTGGCGATTGGCTCGCTGCTCCTGTGCGCCCGTTGATGCAACAACTACCGGTCCGCCATGGTCACGCCGACTGCCATGCCTGTCCCCGTGGCTGACTGACCCGTGACCTCCAAACTTAATTTCTTTGTTGGGCCATGCGTGGGGTGCCTCGAGTCGCTGCATTGGTTTTAAAAATTTATCTTTTCAGTCTTTTGCGGTGGCCCCGAGGAGGCGTGGTACTGGCGCGAGCGGCGGTGCGACTTCTCGCAGGCGGTGGCGTGCTCTCCATGCGTCGATTCACCTTCGCCTTCTCCGCACACAGAAACCGGCGCGCCAGGTGCATGACATGTGGGCCTGGGCCCCCATGCCAGAGGTTGGACCGCTGGTTGCAGCGAAGACGAGGGGACGCACTACCACGGGGCGGTAGCACGCTCCTTGTGCGGCGGTTCGCCTTCTTGACCGTTGGTCATAGCGAAGATGAAGGGGCGCACTACCGCGGGGTGGTGGCATGCTCCTTGTGCGATGATTCACCTTCTTCGCGCTTTGGGCCAGCTGTATGACATGTGAGGCCTGGCCCCCGTGTCATAGGAAGGGAACCCTGGTGCGCATCGGGGGAGACTTTGCCCGTGATGCTTCGGGGCGCGAGCGGGGAAATCTGCCTTTAAAAAGGGGTTCATCCCTTGAGTAGCAGCCATGCCTTGCTTCTCTCCCACTCGCGTTGCCCTTTCGCCTTCGAGCTCTCTGCGCCCCTTTGCCTTCAAGGTTTGTGCTTTGTGTCGCCATAGTTTACCATGGCCTTGTAAGTTCATCTCGAGCATGCCCAGACTGAGTGGGTGCTCGACATGGTGTGCCGCCTACTTGGATGGGATGCGCCGGCGTTCGGCGGAAGGATTTGCGCCGGCGCCATCCTCCCCGGTGAACTTGCCGCCAGAGAGTTCATGCCTTTTGTCCTCCCCAGCGGGTTGGTGTTGCCGGTCTTGTCTTTCCTCTGCTGGAGGTGCGCGGCCTTGTGGGAGCGACGCTCCTCCACCGGTGCTTGGCTTCAAGGATGTTCATCGGCCTCGCAGTGGTGGAGAGTGAGCTAAGCCGCGGCTCCGCCTCCCACATGGTTTGGTGACCCGCCTCTTCCTCTAGCATTCAGAGGAAAAGGATGATCACCAGCCTTGTGAAGGAGGCGAACTTCGGCTACGCGGTCCTGGCCAGACCGCAAGCACCGCCTTCCGTCGTGCTCCCAGCTCCATGGCTTGGATGGTCTTGTCCTCACCCCGTATGAGGGCGGGGGCGAGGGCCTCTTCGCCATGGGCACGCGATGAGGTGGCCGCCATCACTGGCAAGCCGCCGATGCAGAGGTGGTTACCGCCGCTGGTGAGGCTACCCGGCGCAGAGGTGGTCGCCTCCATTGGCGAGCCGCTCGGTGTCGAGGTGGTCGCCTCCGCTGGCGAGCCGCTCTGTGCAGAGGTGGTCGCCGCCGCTGGTGAGGCTGCCCGGAGCTAGCTTCCAACGTGACCCTGCTGGTGCAGAGTAGTCCATTCCTGCAGAGTAGAGATGGAGCTAGGACTCCGCTTGAAGGCGGATGTAATACTTTTACTTTTTGTAAGGTACTTTTGAGTACTATTTATCAAGCAGTATTAGCACTTATCTCTGTACCACTTGTCCCTGTTGCGTGTGGTGTAACCGATTCCTCCTTGGTACCTGCCCCCCTGGGATGTAGGCTCGATTTGTCAAGGCTGCAGACCAGTATACCTAAGAAAGAGTTGGTAATGGCCCCTGGAGGTAGCCTCGACTGGGACCTGGGCCTACACAACTTCAGCTAGGGAGCATTAGTAGTACACCTGCAGGACCCGCCATCTGACACTAGCCATCCTTTGATACATGCTCGGGACCTGCAGGGTCTAGTCTAGGAAGCCAAGTTGTGCGTCCGGACCCCCTGGATGGTGGTTCTAGATACTAGGACACCCGTCACAGAGTGGTGGAGCGTGCAGGCCCATGGTACGGGACCAGGCTGAGTGGCTACACGGCTCCAGACCACCCCAGGAGACAAGTGTCCATTCTCTAGTTCCGGACCCCGGGTTGCCGGACCCATAGGACTTATAGCTCCAAATACTATGGTACCTGTCACGGAGTGGTGGAGTGTGCAGGCTTTTGGGTACGGGACCAGGCTAAGTGACCACACAGGCTCCGGACCACCCCATGGAACGGGCTCCCGCTCTTTAGAACCGATCCCCAGACTGTCGGGCCCTCCTGCTTTCGCAGAGAGGTCCTAAACTGCAAGCCTGGCTATTCAATTCGGATGTCATCATGTCTGATGGGATGAGAACTGTTCGGGTGGGTTAGATAAAATAACATCCGGAAAACTGCAAGGTAAGACCATGGAGCAGTAGGATAAAACTATCATAGAGGCACATCTGAGGGGGGTAAATCTTTTCTTTATAACCTGTCATGCATGGGTGCAGACCAACAGGTCGGGCTTATGAGGGAGGACCTCATCGGGCTGGCGTACACGTATGCGTTACCTAGTTACAAAAAGGGAGAAAAATTCGACCCCTCAGATTTGCTCCTATGGATAGAACTTACAGAGATGCTCCAGTGGTCAGGAAGAGGTACTCCTTCAGTCATAGCAAGATAGTCACCCCCGGGTCGGCGTATTCCCGTCACCTTGAAGGGTCCTTCCCAGCTAGGTGGGCGTTGCGGAGCCCTTCTAGGTTTGGTACTTGCCGTAGGACTAGGTCCCGACCCTAGGTTCTTATCTGTGTTTGATGACAGAGTCCTCGTCCTTGTGCTGTAGCCATTTCTGCATGGACTTGTCAGAAGCCTGGACCCGTGGGGAGTCTAGAAAGGTTTCTGGGGGAAGGTAGGCTTTGGCCCCGTAGACCGGGGAGTACGGGGTCCCTCTGGGGGTCCATCTAGTTATCGCCACCGGAGTAGGAGTCTCCGTTGAAGACATCCTTCAGGTCCCCCTCGGGTGACTAATACCCGAAGTCCTGTTCAGCCGTGGCCACCTCGCTGTCGTCGACCTTTTCTTTGCCAGGTCGGCGACGAGGTGGGGAGCCATCCTTGGAAGACTGCTCGCGCCGCTTGCTGACGCGTTTCACGAGGTCAATGATCTCGCGATACTCCGCGGCGTTGTGGCGACAGTTGGGGTGCACAGGGCATGAGCCGCTGTTACCCCTCTGCGGTCGTGGGTGTTTGTTGCGGTCGCCCTGGCCCCCGGTCGCGGCTGCAACGACTAGAGCGATGGACCGCGGCTTCTGGTGGTCACGGTCCTCCTTCTTTTTCTTCTTACCGTCCCGGGAGACGGCACCCGAGCCACCCGACTGGGTAGCCTTGGTTTGTGGGGTCGAGTGCCATGCATGGCCCTCGACGGCTCTGACGCATTTGTCGGCCAGAGCAAGAGTGTGGGGACAGTCTCCACGTCATGCGTGGCCAACTTCTCCAACATTTTCTCATCATGTACTCCCTGGCGGAAGGCCGTGATGATGGAAGCATCGGAAATTCGAGGTATAGTACCTCGCACCTTGGTGAAGCGGGAGATGAACGTCCGGAGAGTCTCCCCGGGCTCCTGCCTTACTGCGTGGAGGTGGGCCTCCACACCGTGTTGCTGGTAAGCACTGACGAAGTTCGCAACGAACCGCGCGCAGAGCTCTTCCCAGGAGTAGATTTACCCGGGGGCGAGGTTCATGAGCCAAGTCCGAGCGAGGTGCGGTCGGAACTTGGATGGCCATGACGCCGCGCGGAGGTGATCCGCGAGAGCGGTGCAGCCCACGCCGGCCAAGGGGACACCCGCTTGGGACCCGGTGCCCATTGGGGCCTGTGGCGCTACCGCAGCAAAGTCTTGATCGAGGTTGCGACCCTCGATGTTTTGCCGGCGCTCGCGCGCCCTCTCTAAAGAGACTCGGGCGTCCTCTCCCGCACGCCTGCGGTTGAGCTCTGCCCGGAGGTCGTTGGTCTATGCGCCCCTCACTGAGGGTGAGCGCACAGACGCCGACGCCTCATATTGGCGTCGTGATGACCGTGGCCTCGACCTGGTCGAGGTAGAATGTGCCAAGCCGAGCAGCCGGTCGACATCGTCCCGCCACTGCTTCATGGCCCCCGGTGAGGCCGTGGAGCTTGGAGGGTGACGCAGCAACTCCCTGGCTGCTAACAATGGTCCTGGAGCCGCTCTCGATGGAGTCCGGGATGTTTGTGCAGTTGTATGCTATCGTGCAGCGTGCACAACAGCAGTGCTCGGCACTAGGCGGTTGGGAACCTGTGGCGTGGAAGAAACAACTTCTTCCTCCACCATAAAATCCGTTGAAGTCTCGGTGCGGTGCTCAACGATTTGCACCATCATGCTGAGCGAGGAAACAAGCAAAAACCTAATGCCTAGGCCCCTACCTGGCGCACCAAATGTCGGAGAGGGAATTCTCCGGCCGGGTGGCGGAGTGCACCCGCCCTAAATCCTAAGATGAGGAAGGGGCTTAAGCGTTTTGCCTGTCTTGCTAAGCGATCACCGAGCACATGAACACGCGAGGATTTAGAGTGGTTCGGGCCGCCAGAGCGTAATACCCTACTCCACTGTGTGTTGGATTGCTGTGGAAGCTTGAGAGCTGAGAGTCTGAGTGTGTGTAAAGCTCTCCCCTCGTAACGTTGCATGCCTCCCCTTTTATAACTAAGGGGGGCACGTACAAGGGTACTGAGCCCCGACATGTGGGCCCAGGAACACAACGGATGTAGTACTTGGAGCTACTAATGTTCACTACTGGAGCAATCTTCTTGCGTCCTGACATCCGAGATCTGCGTAGTATCGGTGTGCAGGGGAAGCTTCTCGTATAAGCGATGAAGGACACAGTGCACCCCGCAGCACGGGCGCACTATTTGATAATGGACTGGACAAGCACGCCGTCTGCAGGATGGCCCTGGCGTCGCCTGCCAGCGGAGTGGACAAGTCGCATTAAATGCTGAGGGGGCACATCGCCAACTTTGAGATTTGCATCATGTTGCGAGGAAATTATTGGGAAATTATTGATAGAGAAATCAAAGCAACAAATTTGTGTTATGGAGACTGTTCATGCACAATATCTTGCCATTATGGCACTATCGAGATCTCTCAATATGTTTTTTCTTCTGTTTTTGTCTCCTAAAAATTGATTGTGTCTGGTCATTCACTCATTCTTCTTGTAGAATTCAAGTTTCTATCTTCAAATTAGAATTGAATTTAAATGAAAGTGACACGAGAAACATGCTTCATGCTTTCTTTTGTCTTATTTGTGATGTTTCTCACCTAAAGATATGTGCTCATTCCTGAAATTGATTGTGCTGTTGTGTTCATGGCAAGTTGTATTTTTGAATTTCAATATATTTTATTATAACATGTTCACTCAGTAGCAACGCACGGGCATTCACCTAGTTTTACTATTAAATAACTAAACTTTAGCTTGACGAGTCATTTATTTAGTCTCTGCTCCGTCGAGGTAATAAAAAATCTTAAAGATATATCTGGACCTCTACTAACAAAAAAGGAAAAGGTCTACATAACTTACTAATTTTTAGAAGGTAGTCTATTTCACCCTCTCACCTTCTAAACCAGTTGTTTAACCCTCTCCACTTTACAAAATCAAATAAATAACCTTAAGAGCAGTTTTAGTCGACGATTTTTAATAATGTGGCACTGATTTAAGTGGTATCAGTTTTGTCTTTTCAGTTCTATAATCTAATATTATCTAAAAATTATATAATTTTACACAAAAATCAATAAGTAGATATTATATTTATCCTAATTTTTCTAAAATTTTAGGTGTAGCAACTTAATTACTAAAAAAAATCAAAAAACTACATAAAAACTCAATATTTTTGTCTCTAGTCCATTTCTTATCTTCTAAGGCTAAAAAGTTCACTAAAGTTAAATAATACTATTAATAAATGAATTGTTTTTTATTGATTTTATTAATAAAGTTAAGTGGTTTGTCTTCTGATTGCTAACTAAATCAATTTTATATTTGCTTTTAAATAAACTTACTAAACACTAATAAAATGATCTCCAATTTTTATACAAACTTTTTCTTAGCTAAACTAACATACATAAATATTTACAGCATTTTCTGAGAACTTTTAATATAGACGCTTAATTTACATAAATATTTCTGAGTATTTTATATAGGTCATGATTTAAAGTTCTCAAAAGACTATGCAAATATTTGTATATGTTATTTTAGCTAAGAAAAGATCTATGTAAAATTTGGAGATCATTTTTATTATTGTTTGTTAAGTATTTCTAAAAAATAAATATAATTTAGATAGTAGTTAGAATAAAGATCACTTAACTTGCTTAATCAAAACAATAAAAAATTCAGTAGTTTAATAATAGTATTATTTATCTCTAGTAACTTTTTATCCTTAGAAGATAAAAATGAATCAGAGACAGAAACATTAAACCCTTTCTTTCTTGTTTTTATTTTTTATTAATTAATTTGATGTTTCTAAAATTATAGGGAAAAACAAGGGCACATATAATATGTAATTATCATTTTTTGTGTAAAATTATATAATTTTTTAACACTACTATAAGACATAATTGAAAAAGATAAAACTGGTGTCATGCCACAACTTATCTAACTTTTTTGTCTAAGGTTAGTTTTTCAATACGAGCGTATAATCTTATACACATTGTGTTGTACACTAGGCAGCTGTGTGATGTTCCAAAGCCGCCACGGGCTCTCACAAATAGCGGGACTAGCCACTAGCATTTACTTAAGGGCGTCTCCGATGGCTAGCTATTTCACTAGCTAGATTCACTCTCTTTCCTACGTGGATAGAAAATGTGGGAAAAACGAGAATACCTAGCGACGAGCAAATAGATATAAGATTTCATATATTCCAAAAACTAAGTGTATTACGTGTGGGACCAAGTATAGTGGTGAGATAAATTACTATTTTTATTTTTCTTTTAGCTCCACATCAGCTAGTTATTTGAGACAACCATTGTAGATGCCCTAAGCAAACGATGTGGGATTATAAATAAAACAAAGTGTCGTCGTCAATGTGTACTACAACAGAGCGTGCGACCCATTATATAGCCCACGTCGTGGATATCCGCGCCCCATCTGCATGGCTACACATAACCTACTCCACCAATTCTACGTGATATTTGGTGTGTTTGGATGGATGTACAAGCTAAGGATGGATGGAAGGGGGCGGCCACGGTTTTTATAGTGTTTGGATGAGAGTCATATGGGAGCGAGTTAAACATCGGAGTAATTTTTGGTGGCGTCATGATCCTAAAAAATCGAGATGACGGTGTCACCCCGACTCATCCTACTTTGACCTCAAACCAAATATAAATGGACATATATTGAAGTGGCATCTTGGCCAATTATAGGTAAAATCACTGGGAGAAGATGGGTAAAAAATCATGTGACTTCTTGTCTTCTTGCGTATGCCATTGTCAGACTTGCAACGATATCTCTATTGCTACAAATAAAAACAAGGTTGTAAGGCACCTAAAGTATCAATTGGAAAAATACCTGAAGTTGCACCAAAATGTTAAGTTATACTTTTGATCACTTTCTTTACCTAATAATGATCTTGATAATCACCATGACATGCTCAGGTTAGTTTGATGGGACCTGATAGGTTACCCTAGTTTTTTCATCCTACATCTTGCAAACAAATAAACTATTGAGGATTCTTGCTATCGCCCTATCTGGTTTTGGGATTAATATTATTATGAATTATTATCACATTCCATTATTGTTGTTGGTTTAATATTGTTTATGATAAGATTTTTGTGTTAATTGGAACATGCAGCGACCACCCTAGAAAACAGTGCTACTACAAGGGTGGAATGGGACACCCTTGTCAGATTAATTAGGAAAGCTAGTGTAAGTTAATACTCTCCCTAAAAGGGCAAGAGGGGTGTGGAGAGCTGCCGGTATAGGGAGGTTCTTGGATCTGTCCGTGATAGCTTTTCGAGCGAGGGATTCCTACATCGCCCCCTCCTGCCTCATTTCGTAGCAGGTTTTCTCATGCTAGTGGAACTTTCTAAATGTCTTGTAGTATTACCCTGACTCGTCTCCTCAGTAGAGGTGTAGGGGGTCCGTTCAAACCCATGGCAGATGGATATCATGACTTTGTGAGTAAAGATGTGTAACCTTTGCAGAGTGTAAAACTGGTATATCAATCATGCTCACGGTCAAGAGCGGCTCGGACCCTCACATGAGTAACTTATGAAATTAAACTTAATTTGTCATTTGCATTGTATTGTGGGATTTATTATTAATTGTGATAAATTATTTAACTGGTTCATATTTACTTATACTTAGTAATTGCTGATAAAAATGTGACCAACTTATTAAAAGCAATGCTCACCCTTAACTACTTTCTTCTTTATAAGCCTTACACTTCACATGAGCCTATATCGTAAGTGAGCTCATGCACATTTGTCGGGTACCGTAATTAGGGGTACCCCCAATGCTCCTAAACACGGCTAAAAAACATCTTCAGAACAAACCATACACGGCTGATAAAGCGCGGTTCAAGTCAAGGCCACGTCTACCAAGGGACGCGACCTCCGAGCCCAGCCTCGGGCGGGAACAGTAGTCCCGAACGGATTCACGCCTCGCTCGAGGGTCCCCTCAGTCAGCAGACGCACCCTCGGCTCACCTGAAGCCCAGCTCGGGCAGACTTTGTCGTGCAGCGACCTCGGCCGGATCGCCCTACCAACCGACCGTATCGCATGCGCATTCAATGCGGGGATCGCTTGACACCTTATCCTGACACGTGTGCCTCAGTCGGCAAGGTCGAAGTGACCGCAGTCACTTCACCCCTTTACTGACCGTTCTGACAGGAAAACAACACTGTTCGGCCCGCTCCGGCTACTGTGCCAACCACCAGGGTAAAACTGAGTCACGATCTCCCACGAGTTCGGCCTCGGGCGCAACAGGGAGCTCCGCCTCGGCCTCGGGAGAAGGTCTCCGCCTCGCCCGACCCCAGGCCTCGGCCTCAGCCTCGGCCTCGGGAGGAGTCACATCCTCGCCCGACCTCAGCCTCGGCCTCAGGAGAAGTCTCCGCCTCGCCCGACCTCAGCCTCGGACCGACTATGCTACAGGGGATACATCATTACCCTACTCCTAGCTAGCTGCCTCAGGCTATGAAGGAACAAGACCTGTGTCCCATCTAAGGTTACTCCGGTAACAGGTAATGATGGTTCCTCGCGTGCGCCCATGACATCGGATTGCTCTCAACCTCCTACGGAAGCAAGGAAACGTCAGCAACATCCATGCCGCACCGCCAGCTATGCTTCTACAGGGCTCAAGGCACTTCTCCGACAGCCACGTTAGCACATGTGCAGGGCTCAAGGCACTTCTCCGCCAGCCATGTTAGCACATAGCTACACCCCATTGTACAGCTAGGCCATCTCCTTGTATCTATAAAAGAGGACGTCCAGGGCCTTCCTAAGGCACGGGGACAACACGCACACAGGGAGAGGACGAGCAGAGGCAGGCAGAGTAGGAGAGACACGGTGGAGGCAAACTCAGGCGCCTCACCTCGAGACCGAACCCTCTCTCGCTCTCTCGCTCTCGCCCTCTCGTGACGCTTGTAACCCCTACTACGAGCACCCCGATGCAAGATAACATAAGCCTCATTCCTCTCTTGTGTTCCATCTTGCATCAACCCATCTGGGCAGGGACACACAGCAACAAATTCACTAGTTGGTTGAGGGTCCTCGTGGGTCCAAAACACCGACAACATTATTCCCCACAACTTTGTTGAGCGATGAACATATGTGAGCTCACTCTTGCTAAACTCACATCAGGTCAAGAACAGGTACCGCAAGATGATGAGCATGAAGGATGCTACGATGAGTTCAAGACAAGTCTATACCGTCGTCTCAAACTCATATGTTGTAATGCAACATATAGTAATGCAACATATAGTCGACAGCTTCCCTTTTTGTCAGCTAAATTCAAATGAAAATTGAAGTTTCAGATTCAAGTCAAGATGCAACAGTCAAAATATCCAGCATGTAATGCAACATATTCATAGATATACATATTATTTTATTCCTTTGGTTAGGCAAAGGCTCAAAATATGCCATGCACATATGTTATTTCTTTTTAGGAAAATATTAGTTTTGAATATGTGCTCAAACTAAAAGTTAACTAAAAACTGAATATCCATTATTTACTTATTTTAGGGGAAGTAATATATAAACTTACCATGGGTTATTTTAATTCAGTTTTTCTAAAGAGTGCTCTAATTATATATTGATAAAGGGAATAATTAGATAGACTGAAAGTCTTTCATCTATTTATTGTTCCAAGTTTCAATTTAACTTTAGTTTCATGATTTGAACTTCCAGACTTTTAATATGACTTTTTTATTTACTTTAGGGAGATACACTTTATAGAGAAAGGAATCTATTATTAAAAGTCATTTTAACTCAAATCTTTTGGAGAAATATTTATAAATCCCAAAATAGGATTTTAGGTGTTACATATTATAGTGAGTAGCACATCTAGATTAGTTGCTTAAGGATACACACAAGTTGAAAGTCTTGACAGCAAGGTTGGAAGCAACAAGGATCTTATTGGCATATGGTTGCTCTCACAACATCAAGCTGTATCAAATGTATATGAAGAGTGTGCTTCTTAATATTAATCAGAAATGAGCTAGTTTTTGTCTAGCAACCACCTTGTTTTGAAGATTACAAATGTCATGGTTTCTTAACCATGACAAGTAAATTTGTAGGTTAGCTATTGTCTCGATGGCTTTGCTCAAGTGAGCTTGAAAAATGGTTTAGACTAGTTCTAGAAGTCTCCTACGTCTAGTATGATTGTAGGATCTAGGTGTGGGGGACAGATATCCCCTGGGTCCATTAGAAGGCTTGATGGCCTCGCGAAAGACTCTGGGCCCATTATTTCGCAAGGCCACCCCTTCGTGGGCCAAGGAAGGAATCACTGGCAGAATGGATCACCACAAGATTGGATCAACTCGAGCCCAGACGGCTCACTGGATTTAAACGCTATTCGCAGCATTGATCCGATTCTCCTGCGCAGCACCCTCTGACATTGGAACTGAACGAGGATAAGTCGGCAGGATAATAGGGAGATAAGTTCAGTCGATTCACTATTACTTAGTAGCACATAGTTATCATACCCGCATGTAACGCCCCACGGTCGAGTATATAAGGTCTAGGGGGCACCCCATCAAAAGACGGGTCACTCATTAGCCATCTATTCAATTCTCTAGTATCCTTCATACTAGAGAACTTCCTTGTAACCCACCACATAAAGAGCTACACCAGGAAGTAGGGTGTTACGCCTCTCTAAGCGGCCCGAACCTGTATAAAATTGTCTCTTGTCTCTCGTGCGCCCAGCACGAACCATCGAGCTACAGTCGGTTACACCGTCCTACTCAAAAGCACCTCGAGGGGTAACCTAGGGTGCGCGGTGGGTCCCAAACACCGACAGCTGGCGCACCAGGTAGGGGGTGTGACACTGATCCAAGCTAGCTCAATGGCCATCACTTTTCAGCATAAGATCGCTCAACGCCCTGAATCCGTGTTCTGCTTCAGAACCATCTCGTCCACGGCAGACGAAGAAGGGACTCTACATCGTATAGCGGTTCCGCCGGAGAAAAAGCCTTCCTTGAAAATCTCCGGGAAAGCCAGAATGAAGCAGGAAATAGCGCAACCCCCAGCACTCCGGATGAAGACTACCTCCTGCAAGCCAGGAGCAGAGAATTCGTTCACCCGGAGAACCCCGTTGTCCACCTCATCCATGAAAAAATGGACACAGATTACAAGGAAAAAAGAAACAAACTAGATAAAGGCCCGTCAAGCTGCCCTTCTGGTACCTCCGCCCTCAAAGGAGAACAAAAAGAAGTTTGTCGTCATGTCAACTCCATTCTACACCGACGTCCTCTTCATCGGGGGGAGAGTGGAATCGTCCCCCATCTCCGACGATGAACCAACCGTGCCTGGGGAAGAACCTCCTCAGCGAGAAGCTCGCCGACGAAGGAACCGGTGCCGTAATGCCCGGCAACATCATGAAGCCGGAGAACGAGACCCGACGTAGCCTATATCACGAAATGAGATCTCGGAGGTGGGAGAAATTCTAGATGAACGAGTCTTCAGGGAAAGGAGGAACTCCCGCCGACGTGATCGTCGGCAAGCTCAAGAGCAAGCCGAGCAGGAGGCGAGACAGCGTCGGGAAAACCCTCTCTTCAGACGAAACCTAAACCCCGACTTCGCCCGAGCCATGAACACACCGAGCGAGGTCGGTGGAGTGTTGGTCCGGATAGCCGATGGCCTCCCCCAAACTCCAGACGCCGAGGGCTATCGGCGGCTGCTCACTTGGGCAGCTAATCATCTTCTGCCTCTCGCTCATCCTCCGAGCAATCTACGACACGCCATCAATAGTCGACGGGACGTGCAGAGATCCATCAATGCTTCGCGCTAACGACGACACGAGAATGAGATCCAGCACCGGGAGGAGTATGATCGGGATCACGGCATCCCTACACGAAGTCAGGCCACGAGGGTTGAGTCGGCAACGGCTTCAACTGGCGGCACGACCCGGGGACGGTCGAGGCAGCACATCTGTAACTCTGATAGTCGCCTAGAGGGGGGGGTGAATAGGGCGAAACTGAAATTTACAAATATAAACACAACTACAAGCCGGGTTAGCGTTAGAAATAAAATCGAGTCCGCGAGAGAGGGTCAAAACAAATCACAAGCAAATAAGAAGTGTGACACGAGGATTTGTTTTACCGAGGTTCGGTTCTCGCAAACCTACTCCCCGTTGAGGAGGCCACAAAGGCCGGGTCTTTTTCAACCCTTTCCCTCTCTCAAACGGTCCCTCGGACCGAGTGAGCTTTCTTTTCTCAATCACTTGGAACACAAAGTTCCCACAAGGACCACCACAAGATTGGTGTCTCTTGCCTCAATTACAAGTGAGTTTGATCGCTATGAAAGATTGAAAGAAAGCACGATTGCAAAAAGCCAAGCGACAAGAGCGACAAATAACACACGGATCACTATCTCTCTCAAGTCACTAATCACTAATGATCTCTTTTCTCAATTGTGAAACTTGGAGAGATGGAGGCTTTGAATGTGTCTTGGAATGGATTGCTAGCTCTTGTATTGAATGTTGAAGGTTGGAATGCTTGGATGTATTGAATGGAGGTGGTTGGGGTTGTATTTATAGCTACCAACCACTTCCTAGCCGTTGGGCCTTTCTGCTGAGCGCGGACGGTCCGCCCTCCTGGTGCGGACGGTCCACCCCTGTAGATCAACGGCTGAAAATGCAACGGTCAGCAGTAACGGCTATATCAACGGCTATATTGCATTTAATGCGTCGTCAGATGTCAGACTGAGCCAGTCGCGGACGGTCCGGTCGTGCACCCCGGACGGTCCGCGAGGCCCCCTATAATTCATTTTTCCGAACCCGTTACCTTCGGGTTTTTCGGTTTCTTACCGACCGGACGGTCCGCGCCTGAGGCCGGACGGTCCGCGCGAGGGCTCGGACGGTCTTTGCTTTTCCTTCGGACAGTCCGTAGTGGAAACTTGTGTTTTTGCATTGATTCTGTCCGAGGGTCATTCTTGTGTCGCGGACGGTCCGCCGCAAGGGCTCGGACGGTCCGCGCTTGGCCTGTTTTTCCAAAAAGCTGTATTCCGGACAGTCGATTTCGTAAAGTTATAGATGAACCTTTGGCACCTGTAGAACATATAATCTAGAGCAAACTAGTTAGTCCAATTGTTTGTGTTGGGCGATTCAACCACCAAAACTATTTAGGAACTAGGTGTAAGCCTAATTCCCTTTCAATCTCCCCCTTTTTGGTGATTGATGCCAACACAAACCAAAGCAAATATAAAAGTGCATAATTGAACTAGTTTGCATAATGTGAGTGCAAAGGTTGCTTGGAATTTATGCATGAATTGTTTCTTTCTTATATAACATTTTGGACCACGCTTGCACCACATGTTTTGTTTTTGCAAACTATTTTGTAAATTCTTTTCAAAGTTCTTTTGCAAATAGTCAACGGTAAATGAATAAGATTTTGAGAAGCATTTTTCAAGATTTGAAATTCTCTCCCCCTGTTTCAAATGCTTTTCCTTTGACTAAACAAAACTCCCCCTAAATGAGATCCTCCTCTTAGTGTTCAAGAGGGTTTTGATATATCATTTTTGAAATACTACTTTCTCTCCCTTTTGAACACAGTAGGAAAACCAATTGATAATATTCTTGGAAACACGAAGTTTTTGAAATTGGTGGTGGTGCGGTCCGTTTGCTTTGGGCTCTTACTTTCTCCCCCTTTGGCATGAATCGCCAAAAACGGAATCATTAGAGCCCTAGAAGAACTATCTCCCCCTTTGGTCATAAATAAATGAGTTAAGATTATACCAAAGACGAAGTCCTTTCGCTTTCTCTCCCAAAGATGGAGAGTGGCATGGAGCGACGGTGAAAGATGAGTTACGGAGTGGAAGCCTTTGTCTTCGCCGAAGACTCCAATTTCCTTTCAATACACCTATGACTTGGTTTGAAATAGACTTGAAAACTCATTAGTCATAGCATATGAAAGGGATATGATCAAGGGTATACACATGAGCTATGTGTGCGAGTTAGCAAAAGAAATTGCGCGAATCAAGAATATTGAGCTCATGCCTAAGTTTGTTAAAAGATTGTTCATCAAGAGGCTTGGTAAAGATATCGGCTAATTGATCTTTAGTATTAATGTAAGAAATCTCGATATCTCCCTTTTGTTGGTGATCCCTCAAAAAGTGGTACCGAATGGCTATGTGCTTAGTGCGGCTATGCTCGACAGGATTGTCGGCCATTTTGATTGCACTCTCATTATCACATAGCAAAGGGACTTTGGTTAATTTGTAACCATAGTCCCGCAGGGTTTGCCTCATCCAAAGCAATTGCGCGCAACAATGACCTGCGGCAATGTACTCGGCTTCGGCGGTGGAAAGAGCGACCGAATTTTGCTTCTTTGAAGCCCAAGACACCAAGGATCTTCCCAAGAACTGGCAAGTCCCCGATGTGCTCTTCCTATTGATTTTGCACCCCGCCCAATCGGCATCCGAATAACCAATCAAATCAAATGTGGATCCCCTAGGATACCAAAGCCCAAACTTAGGAGTATAAGCCAAATATCTCAAGATTCGTTTTACGGCCGTAAGGTGAGCTTCCTTAGGGTCGGCTTGGAATCTTGCACACATGCATACGGAAAGCATAATATCCGGTCGAGATGCACATAAATATAGCAAAGAACCTATTATCGACCGATACTCCTTTTGATCCACGGACTTACCTCCCGTGTCGAGGTCGAGATGCCCATTAGTTCCCATGGGTGTCTTGATGGGCTTGGCATCCTTCATTCCAAACTTGGTTAAGATGTCTTGAGTGTATTTCGTTTGGCTAATGAAGGTGCCCTCTTGGAGTTGCTTTACTTGGAATCCTAAGAAATACTTCAACTCCCCCATCATAGACATCTCGAATTTCTGTGTCATAATCCTACTAAACTCTTCACAAGTAGACTCGTTAGTAGACCCAAATATAATATCATCAACATAGATTTGGCATACAAACAAATCATTCTCAAGTGTTTTAGTGAATAGAGTAGGATCGGCTTTGCCGACTTTGAATCCATTTGCAATAAGAAAATCTCTAAGGCATTCATACCATGCTCTTGGGGCTTGCTTGAGCCCATAAAGCGCCTTAGAGAGCTTATAGACATGGTTAGGATACTCACTGTCTTCAAAGCCGGGAGGTTGCTCAACATAGACCTCTTCCTTGATTGGTCCATTGAGGAAGGCACTTTTCACGTCCATTTGATAAAGCTTAAAGCCATGGTAAGTAGCATAGGCTAATAATATGCGAATTGACTCAAGCCTAGCTACGGGTGCATAGGTTTCACCGAAATCCAAACCTTCGACTTGGGAGTATCCCTTGGCCACAAGTCGAGCTTTGTTCCTTGTCACCACACCATGCTCATCTTGCTTGTTGCAGAAGACCCATTTGGTTCCTACAACATTTTGGTTAGGACGTGGAACTAAATGCCATACCTCATTTCTAGTGAAGTTGTTGAGCTCCTCTTGCATCGCCACCACCCAATCCGAATCTTGAAGTGCTTCCTCTACCCTGTGTGGCTCAATAGAGGAAACAAACGAGTAATGTTCACAAAAATGTGCAACACGAGATCGAGTAGTTACCCCCTTATGAATGTCGCCGAGGATGGTGTCGACGGGGTGATCTCGTTGGATTGCTTGGTGGATTCTTGGGTGTGGCGGCCTTTGTTCCTCTTCCTCCTTGTCTTCCTCATTTCCATCTCCCCCTTGACCATTGCCATTATCTTGAGGTGGCTCATTTGCTTGATCTTCTACTTTATCAACTTGAGCTTCATCCTCATTTTGAGTTGGTGGAGATGCTTTCGTGGAGGAGGAAGGTTGATCTTGTGCATTTGGAGGCTCTTCGGATTCCTTAGGACACACTTCCCCAATGGACATGTTCCTTAGTGCGATGCATGGAGCCTCTTCTTCACCTATCTCATCAAGATCAACTTGCTCTACTTGAGAGCCGTTAGTTTCATCAAACACAACGTCACATGAGACTTCAACTAGTCCAGTGGACTTGTTAAAGACCCTATATGCCCTTGTGTTTGAGTCATAACCAAGTAAAAAGCCTTCTACAGTCTTAGGAGCAAATTTAGATTTTCTACCTCTTTTAACAAGAATAAAGCATTTGCTACCAAAGACTCTAAAATATGAAATGTTGGGCTTTTTACCGGTTAGGAGTTCATACGATGTTTTCTTGAGGATTCGGTGAAGATATAACCGGTTGATGGCGTAGCAAGCGGTGTTGACCGCCTCGGCCCAAAACCGATCCGAAGTCTTGTACTCATCAAGCATGGTCCTTGCCATGTCCAGTAGAGTTCGATTCTTCCTCTCCACTACACCATTTTGTTGTGGCGTGTAGGGAGAAGAGAACTCATGCTTGATGCCCTCCTCCTCAAGGAAGCTTTCAATTTGAGAGTTCTTGAACTCCGTCCCGTTATCGCTTCTTATTTTCTTGATCCTTAAGGCGAACTCATTTTGAGCCCGTCTCAAGAATCCCTTTAAGGTCTCTTGGGTTTGAGATTTTTCCTGTAAAAAGAATACCCAAGTGAAGCGAGAATAATCATCCACAATAACTAGACAGTACTTACTCCCGCCGATGCTTATGTAAGCGATCGGGCCGAATAGGTCCATGTGTAGGAGTTCCAGTGGCCTGTCGGTCGTCATTATGTTCTTATGCGGATGATGAGAGCCAACTTGCTTCCCTGCTTGGCATGCGCTACAAATCCTGTCTTTCTCAAAATGAACATTTGTTAATCCTAAAATGTGTTCTCCCTTTAGAAGCTTGTGAAGATTCTTCATCCCAACATGGGCTAGTCGGCGGTGCCAGAGCCAACCCATGTTAGTCTTAGCAATTAAGCAAGTGTCGAGTTCAGCTCTATCAAAATCTACCAAGTATAGCTGACCCTCTAACACTCCCTTAAATGCTATTGAATCATCACTTCTTCTAAAGACAGTGACACCAATATCAGTAAAAAGACAGTTGTAGCCCATTTGACATAATTGAGAAACAGAAAGCAAGTTGTAATCTAAAGAATCTACAAGAAAAACATTGGAAATAGAGTGGTCAGGAGATATAGCAATTTTACCCAAACCTTTGACCAAACCTTGATTTCCATCCCCGAATGTAATCGCTCTTTGGGGATCTTGGTTTTTCTCATATGAGGAGAACATCCATTTCTCCCCTGTCATGTGGTTTGTGCACCCGCTGTCGAGTATCCAACTTGAGCCCCCGGATGCATAAACCTACAAAACAAGTTTAGTTCTTGACTTTAGGTACCCAAATGGTTTTGGGTCCTTTGGCATTAGACACAAGAACTTTGGGTACCCAAACACAAGTCTTTGACCCCTTGTGCTTGCCCCCAACATACTTGGCAACTACCTTGCCAGATTTGTTAGTTAAAACATAAGATGCATCAAAAGTTTTAAATGAAAGACTATGTTCATTTGATGCACTAGGAGTTTTCTTAGGCAACTTAGCACGGGTTGGTTGCCTAGAACTAGATGTCTCACCCTTATACATAAAAGCATGATTTGGTCCAGAGTGAGACTTCCTAGAATGAATTCTCCTAATTTTGCTCTCGGGATAACCGGCAGGGTATAAAATGTAACCCTCGTTATCCTGATGCATGGGAGCCTTGCCCTTAACAAAGTTGGACAATCTCTTAGGAGGGGTACTAATTTTGACATTGTCTCCCCTTTGGAAGCCAATGCCATCCTTAATGCCCGGGCGTCTCCCATTATAAAGCATGCTACGAGCAAATTTAAATTTCTCATTTTCTAAGTTGTGCTCGGCAATTTTAGCATCTAATTTTGCTATATGATCATTTTGTTGTTTAATTAAAGCCATATGATCATGAATAACATTAACATCAACATCTCTACATCTAGTACAAATAGATACATGCTCAACAATATATGTAGAGGGTTTGCAGGAATTAAGTTCAACAATCTTAGCATGAAGAACATCATTTTTATCTCTAAGATTGGAAATGGTAGCATTGCAAACATCTAGTTCTTTAGCCTTAGCAATTAAATTTTCATTTTCTACTCTAAGGCTAGCAAGAGAAATGTTTAATTCTTCAATCTTAGCAAGCAAATCATCATTATTACCTCTAGGATTGGGAATTAAAATATTACAAACATGAGAATCAACCTTAGCATTTAAACTAGCATTTTCATTCCTAAGGTTGTCAATCATCTCACGGCAAGTGCTTAGCTCACTAGATAATTTTTCACATTTCTCAATTTCTAGAGCATAAGCATTTTTAACCTTAACATGTTTCTTGTTTTCTTTAATTAGACAATCCTCTTGGGAATCCAAAAGGTCATCCTTTTCATGAATAGCACTAATTAATTCATTCAATTTTTCTTTTTGTTCTATGTTAAGATTGGCAAAAAGGGTACGCAAGTTATCCTCCTCATCACTAGCATTTTCATCACTGGAGGTTTCATATTTAGTGGAGGATCTTGATTTTACCTTCTTTTTGCCGTCCTTTGCCATGAGGCACTTGTGGCCGACGTTGGGGAAGAGAAGTCCCTTGGTGACGGCGATGTTGGCGGCGTCCTCGTCGTCAGAGGAGTTGCTTGAGCTTTCGTCGGAGTCCCACTCCCGACAAACATGGGCATCGCCGCCCTTCTTCTTGTAGTGCTTCTTCTTCTCCTTTCTTCTTCCCTTCTTGTCGTCGCCTCGGTCACTGTCACTTGATATAGGACATTTAGCAATAAAATGACCGAGCTTACCACATTTGTAGCAAACCTTCTTGGAGCGGGACTTGTAGTCTTTCCCTCTCCTTTGTTTGAGGATTTGGCGGAAGCTCTTGATGACGAGCGCCATTTCCTCATTGTCAAGCTTGGAGACGTCTATTGGTTGTCGACTTGGGGTAGACTCCTCCTTCTTCCCTTCCGTCGCCTTGAATGCGACGGGTTGAGCTTCGGATGTAGATGGATCATCAAGCTCGTTGATCTTCCTCGAGCCTTCGATCATGCACTCAAAACTTACAAAATGCCCGATTACTTCCTCGGGGGTCATTTTAGTATATCTAGGATTACCACGAATTAATTGAACTTGAGTAGGGTTAAGGAAAATAAGAGATCTTAGAATAACCTTAACCATCTCATGGTCATCCCACTTTATGCTCCCGAGGTTGCGCACTTGGTTCACCAAGGTCTTGAGCCGGTTGTACATGTGTTGTGGCTCCTCTCCTTTGCGAAGCCGGAACCGACCGAGCTCCCCCTCGATCGTTTCCCGCTTGGTGATCTTGGTGAGCTCATCTCCTTCGTGCGCGGTTTTGAGCACATCCCAAACCTCCTTGGTGCTCTTCAACCCTTGCACTTTGTTATACTCCTCTCTACTTAAAGAGGCGAGGAGTATCGTTGTCGCTTGAGAGTTGAAGTGCTCGATTTGGGCTACCTCATCCTCGTCATAATCCTTGTCCCCTACGGATGGTACCTGTGCACCAAACTCAACAACATCCCATATACTTTTGTGGAGTGAGGTTAGATGAAATCGCATTAAATCACTCCACCTAGCATAATCTTCACCATCAAAAGTTGGTGGTTTGCCTAATGGGACGGAAAGTAAAGGTGCATGTTTAGAAATGCGAGGGTAGTGTAGGGGGATCTTACTAAACTTCTTACGCTCTTGGCGTTTAGAAGTTACGGAGGGCGCGTCGGAGCCGGAGGTTGATGTTGATGAAGTGTCGGTCTCGTAGTAGACCACTTTCCTCATCCTCTTTTGTTTGTCCCCACTCCGATGCGGCTTGTGGGAAGAAGATTTTTCCTTCTTCTCTTTGTGGTGAGAAGAAGATTTCTTCTCCTTCCCTTTGTTGGAGGAGCTCTTCTTCTTCTCCCTCCGTTTGGTGCGGGACTCTTCCGATGAAGTGCTCCCGTTGCTTGTAGTGGGCTTTTCGCCGGTCTCCATCTCCTTCTTGGCGTGATCTCCCGACATCACTTCGAGCGGTTAGGCTCTAATGAAGCACCGGGCTTTGATACCAATTGATAGTCGCCTAGAGGGGGGGGTGAATAGGGCGAAACTGAAATTTACAAATATAAACACAACTACAAGCCGGGTTAGCGTTAGAAATAAAATCGAGTCCGCGAGAGAGGGTCAAAACAAATCACAAGCAAATAAGAAGTGTGACACGAGGATTTGTTTTACCGAGGTTCGGTTCTCGCAAACCTACTCCCCGTTGAGGAGGCCACAAAGGCCGGGTCTTTTTCAACCCTTTCCCTCTCTCAAACGGTCCCTCGGACCGAGTGAGCTTTCTTTTCTCAATCACTTGGAACACAAAGTTCCCACAAGGACCACCACAAGATTGGTGTCTCTTGCCTCAATTACAAGTGAGTTTGATCGCTATGAAAGATTGAAAGAAAGCACGATTGCAAAAAGCCAAGCGACAAGAGCGACAAATAACACACGGATCACTATCTCTCTCAAGTCACTAATCACTAATGATCTCTTTTCTCAATTGTGAAACTTGGAGAGATGGAGGCTTTGAATGTGTCTTGGAATGGATTGCTAGCTCTTGTATTGAATGTTGAAGGTTGGAATGCTTGGATGTATTGAATGGAGGTGGTTGGGGTTGTATTTATAGCTACCAACCACTTCCTAGTCGTTGGGCCTTTCTACTGAGCGCGGACGGTCCGCCCTCCTGGTGCGGACGGTCCGCCCCTGTAGATCAACGGCTGAAAATGCAACGGTCAGCAGTAACGGCTATATCAACGGCTATATTGCATTTAATGCGTCGTCAGATGTCAGACTGAGCCAGTCGCGGACGGTCCGGTCGTGCACCCCGGACGGTCCGCGAGGCCCCCTATAATTCATTTTTCCGAACCCGTTACCTTCGGGTTTTTCGGTTTCTTACCGACCGGACGGTCCGCGCCTGAGGCCGGACGGTCCGCGCGAGGGCTCGGACGGTCTTTGCTTTTCCTTCGGACAGTCCGTAGTGGAAACTTGTGTTTTTGCATTGATTCTGTCCGAGGGTCATTCTTGTGTCGCGGACGGTCCGCCGCAAGGGCTCGGACGGTCCGCGCTTGGCCTGTTTTTCCAAAAAGCTTCTCCTGTCCGGAATAATCTACGGTATTCCGGACAGTCGATTTCGTATAGTTATAGATGAACCTTTGGCACCTGTAGAACATATAATCTAGAGCAAACTAGTTAGTCCAATTGTTTGTGTTGGGCGATTCAACCACCAAAACTATTTAGGAACTAGGTGTAAGCCTAATTCCCTTTCAAACTCCCCTCCCCGGGACCGACACCACAATCGTCGACAGAAGGACACGTGTGGAGTATCAGCGCTCACTCCGCGTCTCAGGGCCATTCAGTGGCCCCCTAACTTCAAAGTCTCCAACGTCAACAAGTACGAGCCTAAGCAGGACCCGGGAGGCTGGCTGGCTATCTATACCACTGCTGCCCGGGCCGCTGGGGCAACTGAAGATGTGATGACTGCGTACTTGCCCATCGTCCTCGGGCACGATGCGCTGCAATGGCTACGACACCTACCCCGACACTGCATCGACGATTGGAGCGACTTCAGTCGGTGTTTTATCACCAACTTCCAATCTCTCTCCGACAAGCCAGCACAGCCATGGGACCTCAAATCCATCAGGCGCCGAGGGGATGAGACTCTTCGGTCGTACCTCAAAAGATTTCAGACCATGAGAAATCGTATTCCTGAAGTTGCGGAAGCAGCAATGATCGAGGACTTCTACCGGGGATCTAATGACTCGGCCTTCGTCCGAGCCATACTATAAAAAGCGCCGACCA
Source organism: Zea mays (assembly GCF_902167145.1). Classification (NCBI taxonomy): domain Eukaryota; kingdom Viridiplantae; phylum Streptophyta; class Magnoliopsida; order Poales; family Poaceae; genus Zea; species Zea mays. The sequence continues at coordinate 162,568,303 of NC_050100.1, read as the reverse complement.
CTTCTGAACAACTGTTCAGGGAGGCAGACCTCTACATCACCACCGATGAACATGCCCAGGACCTCATCGGAGGAACGAAGCCCGCTTCGTCCGCACCACGGCGCGACACGAACCAGCAAACCGACAAGCGCTGGGAGAAGAGGCCTCGCGAAGAAGTCCATGCCGCTGGACCATCCGTCTCTCGTGCCCGGGGAACGCCCCATGGAGGCGAACGAACATTGGATGACATCCTCGACGCCCAATGCCCGTACCACAACGATATGCATCATACTCTTCGAAACTGCAGAGATTTCAAGCACTCCGTTGGGAATGGTCGACCCTTCCAACCTCTACCACCTCCCCCACCACGAGGAGGACCTAGAGAACCTCGACAACCTCAGCAGTAGGAAGGGGGAGGCGGAGCATTCCCGCGTGTCGATGGAGAAGTCAACGTCATCTTCGGCGGACATGGGTCGCAAGAGAACAAGCGGCAGCAGAAGCTCAACGATCGCCAGATACTAGTGGCGGCCACCAGTGCTCCTGCCCCGTATCGATGGTCCGAACACCCGATCACCTTCACTCGGGCGGATCAATGGCTCAACTTCGATCATCCGGGCAAGTACCCGCTCCTCGTCGATCCGGTGATCCGAGAGAGCAGGGTAAAAAAGGTGTTAGTGGACGGGGGAAGCAGCATCAATGTCACCTTCCCCCGGACACTCTTAGGCTTGGGAGTTGCACTCAAAGAGCTCCACAAGTCAGACACTCCTTTCTTCGGCATTGTGTCGACTGAAGGAGAATACCCACTCGGACACATCTACATGTTGGTTATCTTTGGAACTCCGAAAAACTACAGAACCGAGTTCTTGAGGTTTGAGGTAGCAAGCTTCGACTGCGGATACAACGCTATCATCGGTAGGCCGGGATTGGCGAAATTCATGTCCATTCCGCACTATTCATACATGACATTGAAGATGTCGGGACCACAAGGAATCATCACCGTGCGCGCTGAAAGGGAAATAGGCTTACACCTTTTCCTAATTGATTTTGGTGGTTGAATTGACCAACACAAATAATTGGACTAACTAGTTTGCTCTAGATTATGAGTTCTACAAGTGCCAAAGGTTCACAACAAACCAATAAAAAGACCGAGAAAGGATTCAAAAATAGAGAGCAAAAGTCAGCCGAAGTGTGCCCTGGTCTGGCGCACCGGACTGTCCGGTGTGCCACCGGACAGTGTCCGGTGCACCAGGGACTCCAACTCCAAACTGCTCACCTTCGGGAATTCTGGAGGCCTCTCCGCTATAATTTACCGGACTGTCCGGTGTAGCACCGGACAGTGTCCAGTGTGCCAGCGGAGCAACGGCTACTTCGCGCCAACGGTCGTCTGCAGAAGGCATTAAATGCGCTACAGTGCGCGCCAGAGTCAGAGCAGAGCCAGATGGCGCACCGGACACTGAACAGTGCCTGTCCGGTGCACCACCGGACTGTCTGGTGGCCCAGAAGACAGAAGCTCCAACGGTCGGAATCCAACAGTTTGGTGACGTGACAGGCGCACCGGACTGTCCGGTGCGCCATGCGACAGCAGCCTCCACCAAATGGCTAGTTTGGTGGTTGGGGCTATAAATACCCCAACCACCCCACCATTCATTGCATCCAAGTTTTCTGACTTCCCACACCTTACAATAGCTATAGCATTCAATACAAGACACACCAAAGAGATCAAATCCTCTCCCAAGTCCATAGATCATTCCAAATCAAATAGTGACTAGTGAGAGAGTGACTTGTGTTCATTTGAGCTCTTGCGCTTGGATTGCTTCTTTTTCTCATTCTTTCTTGTGATCAACTCAATTGTAACCGAGGCAAGAGACACCAATTGTGTGGTGGTCCTTGCGGGGACTTTGTGTCCTGTTTGATTGAGAAGAGAAGCTCACTCGGTCTAAGTGACCGTTTGAGAGAGGGAAAGGGTTGAAAGAGACCCGGTCTTTGTGACCACCTCAACGGGGAGTAGGTTTGCAAGAACCGAACCTCGGTAAAACAGATCCTTGTGTCTCACCCTTTATTTGCTTGCGATTTATTTTTCACCCTCTCTCTCAGACTCGTTCATATTTCTAACGCTAACCCAGCTTGTAGTTGTGCTTAAGTTTATAAATTTCAGATTCGCCCTATTCACCCCCCTCTAGGCGACTTTCAATTGGTATCAGAGCCTGGTGCTTCATTAGAGCTTAACCGCTCGAAGTGATATCAGGAGATCATGCCAAGAAGATGGTTATCGGTGGTGAGAAGTCCGCTACAAGCTACGGGAAGGCTCCATCAAGGGAGTCCGCCAACAAGAAGAAGGATGGATCCCCTTCACGCATTCGATCACACAAGAGTGGCGAGAAGAAGAAGAAAATGAAGAAAGTGGTCTACTACGAGACCGACTCTTCATCGCCCTCTACATCCGGATCCGACTCCACGTCCGTCACCTCTAAGCGCCAAGAGCGCAAGAAGTATAGTAAGATCCCCCTACGCTATCCTCGCATTCCTAAGCATACTCCATTACTTTCCGTCCCATTAGGCAAACCACCGATATTTGACGGTGAAGATTATTCTAGGTGGAATGATATGATGAGATATCACCTAACCTCACTCCACAAAAGCATATGGGATGTTGTTGAGTTTGGTGTACAGGTACCATTCGTAGGGGATGAAGATTATGATGAGGACGAGGTGGCCCAAATCGTGCACTTCAACTCCCAAGCCACCACTATACTCCTCACCTCTCTAAGTCGAGAGGAGTATAACAAGGTGCAAGGATTGAAGAGTGCCAAGGAGATTTGGGACGTACTCAAGACCGCGCACGAAGGAGACGAGGTGACCAAGATCACCAAGTGGGAGACGATCGAGGGGGAGCTCGGTCGCTTCCGGCTTCGCCAAGGGGAGGAGCCACAAGAGATGTACAACCGGCTCAAGACCTTAGTGAATCAAGTGCGCAACCTCGGGAGCAAAAAATGGGATGACCATGAAATGGTCAAGGTTATTCATAGATCACTCATTTTTCTTAACCCTACGCAAGTACAATTAATACGTGGTGATCCTGGATACACACTAATGTCTCTCGAGGAAGTAATAGGAAAATTTGTGAGCTTTGAATTGATGATCAAAGGCTCAAAGAAAATCATCGAGCAAGATGGCCCCTCCACGCCCGAAGCACAACCGGTCGCATTCAAGGTGACGGAGGAGAAGAAGGAAGAGTCTACATCAAGTAGACTCCCCATCGACGCCTCCAAGCTCGACAACGAGGAAATGGCGCTCATCATCAAGAGCTTCCGCCAAATCCTCAAGCAAAGGAGAGGGAAGGACTACAAGTCCCGCTCCAAGAAAGTGTGCTACAAATGTGGTAAGCCCAGTCATTTTATTGCAAAATGTCCATTATCAAGTGACAGTGACAGGGGCAACGACAAGAAGGGAAAGAGGAGGGAAAAGAAGAGGTACCACAAGAAGAAGGGCGGTGATGCCCATGTGTGCCGCGAGTGGGACTCCGACGAGAGCTCCACCGACTCCTCCTCCGATGAGGATGCCGCCAACATCGCCGTCACCAAGGGACTCCTCTTCCCCAACGTCGGCCACAAGTGCCTCATGGCCAAGGACGGCAAAAGGAAGAAGGTAAAATCAAAATCCTCCACTAAATATGCAACCTCTAGTGATGAGGATAATTCTAGTGATGAGGAGGATAATTTGCGCACCCTTTTTGCCAACCTAAACATGCAACAAAAAGAGAAGTTAAATGAATTAATTATTGCTATTCATTAGAAGGATGAACTCTTGGACTCCCAAGAGGACTTCCTAATTAAGGAAAATAAGGAGCATGTTAAGGTTAAGAATGCTTATGCTCTAGAGGTAGAAAAATGTGAAAAAATATCTAGTGAGCTAAGCACGTGCCATGATATTATTGCCAACCTTAGAAATGAGAATGCTAGACTAATTGCTAAGGTTGATTCAAATGCTTGTGATGATTCAATTTCCGATCTTAGAGATGATAATGTTAGTTTACTTGCTAAGATTGAAGAATTGAATGTCTCTCTTGCTAGCCTTAGAAATGAGAATGAAAAATCAATTGCTAAGGCTAAGGACTTAGATGTTTGCAATGTTACCATTTCCAATCTTAGAAATGAAAATAACATTTTACATGCTAAGATTGTTGAACTAAAATCTTGCAAACCCTCTACATCTACCGTTGAGCATGTTTCCATTTGCACTAGATGTAGAGACATTAATGTTGATGCTATTCATGATCACCTAGCTTTAATTAAGAAACAAAATGATCACATAGCTCAACTTAATGCTAAAATTAATGAGCATGACTTAGAAAATGAGAAATTTAAATTTGCTAGAAGCATGCTCTATAGTGGGAGACGCCCTGGCATCAAGGATGGCATTGGCTTCCAAAAGGGGGACAATGTCAAACTTAATGCCTCTCCGGCAAGGTAGTTGCCAAGTATGTTGGGGGCAAACACAAGCGATCAAAGACTTGTGTTTGGGTACCCAAAGTTCTTGTATCTAATGTCAAAGGACCCAAAACCGTTTGGGTACCTAAAATCAAGAACTAAATTTGTTTTGTAGGTTTATGCATACGGGGGCTCAAGTTGGATCATCGACAGCGGGTGCACAAACCACATGACAGGGGAGAAGAAGATGTTCTCCTCCTACGAGAAAAACCAAGATTCCCAACGAGCTATCACATTCGGGGATGGAAATCAAGGTTTGGTCAAAGGACTGGGTAAAATTGCTATATCACCTGACCATTCCATTTCCAATTGTTGGGACCATGCTTCGTCGCCGAAGGTCCTGCAGGAAAAAACAGCTTCGGCTGAAGCTGTCTGTACATGATGACGAAGGGTGCCGTTCATGAAGCTTCAAAATTACAAACCGACTTAAAGATAGAATGTCCTTTCAGTCCATAAGAGTTTGAGTCGCTGTTGTAAACTTTTATGAGGGGTATGATTGTAATTGCTCATGGGCTGTGTCCTGTGTCTATAAATAGTGAACAGTATTCCTTTACTATTCACGCATTCTGATAATCGTGATCACATCACTCGGAAATTATTCCTTACCAAGGCAGAGGTATAAATGTACCTAAACATTATATTTGAATATGTAGATGATGTTGTTTAACTCTAATTAACTTGTCCTTAATACATTATGACTCGTGTTATTTTACATTATCTTTAAGAGTTCAATTACGAAGATATAACCTTCGTAATTGTGTCGTTATAACCTTCGTCCGAAGTTCATTAAATCCCTGGGGAAATAATGTTTCAGCGGATGAAGGACATTAATATTTAACATTCTATGTTGCCTTGTTCTTAATTCATAGCGTTTGAGAACAAGTCCCCAACATTGGCGCCCACCTCCGGTGAACTCACTTCCACTTTTTTGAGCTGATGGCTTCGTTCAACTTTCGAGCTGGAGCTGCTTTGGCTCCGAAGCTGGTACTCCCGATAACAGGTGGTTCATGCTCAGAGCCAGCCAACAAGAAGCAGAAGAAGGAGGCACAGAGAAGGGTACAACACGTCGGGGTGCAAGGACCCTTCATCAAGTCAAGATGGTCTCACATTCCTATTACCTTCTCCCAAGAGGATCTTCAACTCAAGGATTACCCACACAACGATGCTATGGTTATCTCTTGTGTTATCAAAGGATTTTTGGTCCACAATGTTTTGGTTGATACAGGCAGTGCAGCTTATATCATATTTGCTAAGGCCTTCAGACATATGCAAGAGCCCGAAGATAAAATTCTTGATGCCACACATCCCCTTTGCGGCTTCGGAGGAAGGCAGATTGTAGCACTCAGCAAAATCTCAATGCCAGTAACCTTCGGATTTATCAACAACACAAGGACTCAACAAATTGTGTTTGATATTGTTGACATGGAATACCCTTACAATGCAATCATTGGTCATGGTACTCTCAATGCCTTCGAAGCAATTCTTCATCCAGCTTATCTTTGCATGAAGATACCTTCGGACCAAGGGCCCATTGCTATTCATGGAAGTCAGGAAGCTGCCAGAAGGGCCGAAGGAAATTGGACAGACTCAAAAGCAATCCATAATATAGATGGAACTGAAGCTTGTGAGCAATACAAGTTCAGAAGGGAAAAGGCTGCTTCGGCTGATCAGCCGAAGCCCATGCTCTTATGTGAGGATATAGCAGAACAGAAGGTGCTACTGGGATCTCAACTGTCCGAAGAGCAGGAGAAAACCTTGATAAGGTTTTTGTTCAACAACAAAGATGTTTTTGCTTGGTCAGCTAATGATCTTTGCGAAGTAAACAGGGATGTCATTGAGCACTCGCTCAATGTTGATCCATCCTTCAGACCCAGAAAGCAGAGGCTTCGGAAGATGTCTGATGACAAGGCCGAAGGTGCTCGGAATGAAGTGAAAAGACTCCTCAGCGCCGGAGTTATTAGAGAGGTAAAATACCCAGAATGGTTGGCTAACACTGTTATGGTGAAGAAGGCCAATGGTAAATGGAGAATGTGTATCAATTTTACTGATCTCAATAAGGCCTGTCCGAAGGACGAGTTTCCATTGCCAAGGATAGATTCCTTAGTCGATGCAGCAGCTTCATCAGAGCTTATGAGTCTGCTGGATTGCTATTCAGGCTATCATCAAATCTGGATGAAGAAGGAGGATGAACCGAAAACCAGCTTCATAACCCCTAGTGAGACATATTGTTACCTTCGGATGCCTGAGGGGCTTAAGAATGCCGGAGGAAGTTTCAGCAGAATGACAGCGAAGGTCCTCCATTCTCAAATAGGCAGGAATGTGCTAACTTATGTTGATGATATCATTGTAAAAAGCACGAAGCAAGATAACCACATTGCTGATTTACAGGAGACCTTCGCTAATTTTAGACATGCTGGTTTGAAGCTTAATCCAGAAAAATGTGTCTTCGGAGTAAAGAAGGGGAAATTTCTTGGTTGCCTAGTTTCAACAAAGGGAATTGAGGCTAATCCAAGCAAAATCGAAGCTATACTTTGAATGGAACCACCAAGTACAAAAAAGGGGGCTCAAAGATTGACAGGAAGGCTGGCATCTCTCAACAGATTCATATCCAGATCAGCAGAGAGAAACTTACCATTCTTCGAAGTGCTGAAGTCAGCCGAAGTCTTTCAATGGGGACCAATCCAGCAGAAAGCCTTCGAAGAGCTGAAGCAATATTTGATAGATCTAACAACATTAAGTCCACCAACGCCAGGGGCTCCTTTGTTATTATATGTGGCAGCTTCGCACTCAGCGGTAAGTGCAGCACTTGTCTAGGAGAAGTTTGAAGGCCAAGTCAAGAAACAGGCTCCAATATATTTCATATCCGAAGTTCTTAGTTTATCAAAGAAAAATTATACAGAATTGGAGAAAGTACTGTATGCTGTTTTGATGGCCTCCAGGAAGCTTCGGCATTATTTTCAAGCTTATATCATAATTGTTCCTTCTTCACAACCTTTGAAGGATATTGTGAGAAATCGAGAAGCTACTGGAAGGATTGGAAAATGGGCTGCAGAGCTCAATGAGTTTTGTATTGATTATGTTCATAGATCTTCGATTCAGTCTCAAGCGTTGGCAGACTTCATTGTTGACTGGACGCCAGGGGCTCAGGAGGAAGACACAAATAAAGATGCTGAAGCATGGACAGTGTTTTGCGATGGGTCTTGGGGAACCTTCGGAGCAGGAGCAGCTGCTGTGTTGGTTTCACCTTCTAAAGTTAAAACCTGTTATGCGGCAAGACTCAATTTCAGTTGCACAAATAATATTGCTGAGTATGAAGCTCTGCTCTTGGGTCTTCGGAAGTTAAAGGCAATGGGAATCAGAAGGGCCATTCTTAAAACTGATTCCCAAGTTATTTCTGGTCATGTTGACAAGAGCTATAAAGCAAGAGACCCGAAGCTTGAGAAATATCTAGATACAGTTCGAAGGATTGAGGCTTCCTTCGAAGGTTTCTCTGTCAAAAATATTCCTCGTGGAGAAAATGAATATGCTGATCTATTGGCCAAGTCAGCAGCCCAGGGGCTGCCTATACCTTCGGAAGTATTTTTCGAAACAATAAAAGCACCTTCGGTCGAGCTTCTTGAAAGAGCAATCCTTAATATATCCCCTGTGTATAGCGAAGATTGGAGAACTGAGATCATCTCTTTCCTTCAGGGTAATTTTCTTTTAGACGACGAAGCTTATAACAGGAGAATAGAAGCAAGAGCTCGACCATATGTCATAATAGAAGGGGAGTTATACAAGCATGGGGTCTGTTCCCCATTGCTCAAGTGTTTATCCAGATCCGAAGGTATAGAATTAATGAAGGAAATACATGCAGGCCTATGTGGATCTCACATTGGATCTAGGCCCTTGCTTGGGAAAGTTTTTCGCCAAGGATTTTATTGGCCAAAGGCAGCTTCGGATGCAGCGGATCTGGTCCAAAAGTGCGAAGGTTGTCAGAAATGTGTAAGAGATCAAAAACAACCTTCGTCTTTAACTCAATTAATACAACCCACTTGGCCGTTGCAAAGGTGGGGCCTTGATTTGCTAGGCCCATTACCACCAGCACAGGGGAACCTAAGATATGTAGTAGTGGCTGTGGAATATTTTTCCAAGTGGATTGAGGCAAAGCCCTTAGCCACAATAACTTCATTTACTATTCAAAAGTTTTTCTGGCAAAACATTGTTTGTCGCTTCGGAGTGCCGAAGGCTATTACTGTGGACAATGAAACACAGTTTGATTCTGAAGCCTTCAGAGAATTTTGTGATCAAATTGGCACGAAGATCCATTTTGCATCAATCCGACACCCAGAGTCAAATGGACTTGTCGAAAGAGCTAATGGGATCATAATGACAGGAATAATGAAGTCAATCTTCAATCAGCCCAGGGGAAAGTGGCCAGACGAGTTAATCAAAGTGGTGTGGAGCCATAACACAACCATGTCAAGGTCAACAGGCTTTACGCCCTTTAAACTATTGTTCGGTGACGAAGCAATAACCCCGGAGGAGGCTAAAGCAGGATCAATAAGAACAGTAGCTTCGGAGAGGGCAAAGACGAAGTTGATTGCTCTATAGAAAAAGATGCTATAGAAGGGATCAGACTTCAAGCTGTGGAAAACATCAATAAATATCAAGCTGAAACAATAAAATGGCGTGACAGAAAGGTCAAGCTAAAGAACATCGAACCAGGACATTTGGTACTTCGAAGAGTAGCCAACCCTGAGACAGTAGGCAAATTACAGCTGAAGTGGGAAGGCCCCTTTTTGGTAGTATCTTCGTCAAGACTCGGTTCTTACAGATTGAAGGATACGGACGGCAACGACATTCCTAGATCATGGAATGCGGATGAGCTTCGGCGATATTATGTTTAGTTTGATGTAATTTTTTATATTCTTTTTTGTGGCACCCTTTTCCTTTCCAAAGGGGGAGAAAGGTTTTTAATGGGGCCACAACATGTAATTTTCTTTATTTCAATCCTATGAGAGTAATATCCCCCAAAAAATGTAAATGTAAATGCAAAGGAAAAAAGAAAAGGAAACAGGTAGAAGCTCCAAAGTCGTTCCTAAGGGAATGCAGAGCTTACAGCGAAAAATAAGCGCTGATTCCGCTGAAAGTAAAAGGCGAAGAAGCTCCTAAGGGAGGCTTACAACGAAAAATAAGCGCTGATTCCGCTGAAAGTAAAAGGCGAAGAAGCTCCTAAGGGAGGCTTACAGGGAAAAATAAGCGCTGATTCCGCTGAAAGTAAAAGGCGAAGAAGCTCCTAAGGGAGGCTTACAGCGAAAAGTCAACGCTGAAGGGCTATGATTATGGTTTTTTGAATACATGTTTTGATATTCATTTGCACAGTACATTTCATCATGTCATTTGCATTCATAAACATTCATTTAGACATATATAGAATCATCATCATACTACACAAAAATGACAGGTGCTTCAGCAATGAAAAAAAAATTCGAAGAAAAATTTTTTATGCTTCGTTGTGTACGAAAAGAAGGGAAGGTGTTTTTCGCCTTCGGCTCAAAAGAGAAGTTTCATCCACAACAAAGCAGATTGTACACAGATGGCAGAAACAAAATATATTACAAGGTATGTACAAATTTACATGAGTTGTTCCTTAACTATATTACAAGAGTTTCTCCAGAATTTTTGCAGGAAAGTATATTGTAAGCAACTATCAAGCTTCAGGCTAGGCTTCGTCAAACTTCAGCTTCGTCAAACTTCAGCTTCGTCGTCCTGTGCATATCAAACAACAGAATAAGAAAAGTGCAAATTTCAAGGAGAAGGTAAAAGTAACAAACATAAGTTTCTTACCGGCTTAAGATGACTTCGAGCTTCGTCACCTGCCATTTTTCGCCCGCCACTTACCCAGATTTGGGTCATGAATCTATTTCCAATGCTTCGGGCTAGGCTTGGGATATCTATCAGATCTGATGCTGACAAGCTAAAGTTTGGTCTGTTCACAATATTTCCATGCGTGCAGCCAGCCTTCAGAAAAGCGGTGGTTGTGCCCCGAGAAGCTACCAGGGCGCAGAAGTCGGCATGTCCACCAATAACTTCGTCAAGGGCATCAACCTCGCCTTCAATATATTCTAATGTGCTAGGCAGATTTTCAGCTGAAGGTGTAAATTTTGCAGAGCTGGCTCCGACAGAATGAAACACATCCTTCAGTCGCTGCACGCATCGGCTGCCGAAGCTTAGGCATTTCTCTTGAAGTTCTTTAAAGGATTTCTGCAAATTTGAATTTTTATCCACCTCAGTTTTCAGGCTTGCTTCAAGATATTTCTTCTCTTGCTCAAATTTTTCTGACTGTTGGAGCAATTCATTCTTTAAGCTGTTATTCTCAGTTTGGACTTCAGCCAAAGAACCCTCCATAGTCTGAATAACAAAATCTTTCTTTTCTAATGCACCCTCGTGCTCTTTAACCATCATTTCAAGATCTTGGATGGTGAAATCCTTCTTTTTCAGATCAGCTTCGTAATTTTCAACTTTTTCAGCCAAATTTTGGATGACGACTTTGTTCTTCTCTTCTTCAAGATCTTGTTGCATTTTTAGAACCTTACTTAATAATATGCTCTGTCGAAACGATCTTCGTTAGAAAATAACCTAAAAAGATAATAATAATAATAATAAAATAAAAAAAAATATTTGTTACCTTGAAGTTAGCATAAAGCAAGCTTCCGGCGATATGATGTCGTTGGTAACGGCAGAGGTCCGCTTCTAGCTTCGGCAGGCCAATGTTTTTACAGAGAGTTCTAACAATTTTAGCTTCGCTGCGGTTTCGAAGGCACCTCAGTTTTCCTTCGTTAACCCCACCGAACATTATAGCCCCTGGCTTATATCCGCAGGCTATGGCACATTCTTTAAGCTCTGCTTTTTCAGCGTCTGTCAGTTCTTGCCCAAGTAAATCTTGAAATTCAAAATCTTCCCCCTCCAAAATGTCTTCAGCTTGTTTTTCCCCTTTTCAGTGGTTGTGCTCGCCGCGGCCACAACAGATTCTTCCTCAGTCATTTTTAGGAGTATGTTATCAATAACTTGAAGTGTCTCTTCCAGGTTCGGATCTTCTGTGGCCCCGGTTTCAACCCCGGCAGCTTCGGCTGCGCCAGTTTCAGCTTCGAAGGTTTCCGCTCTGGTGGCTTCGGCTGCGGCGCCTTTAGCTTCGGCGGTTTCGGCAGTCTGGTCAATAGCAATTCTTGATGCCGGTGTCGGTGACGGTGTCCCATGAATTACTTCTGCTATTTGAATAATCCTTTGTTTTTCGGCAATGCAGGACCTTCTTCTGCCGAAGCTGCCTTGTCCTTCTGAAAAAACTTCGTCAGTTCCAGCGCCAGCGGACTTAGCTTGACAGGCAAGGGTTCAGTCATTACCTTCATAATCTCTTCTACTTCAATAGCAGAAGGCGTTGCAGGAGTATCTTCTTCTTGAACCAATGTTTTTGGTTCTGGAGATGCAGTTTTCCTCTTTCTTGCAGTGGCCACCTTCGGCTCAGGGTTCAACTCTTCAGGGCTAAGTTTTTCAGAATCTCCCCTTTTCTTTTTGGCTACCTTGGCGACCTCTTCGTCAGCAGCGCTGACAATTCTTTTTCGCTTTGGGCCTCCAGCATCTCTACCCAGTCGACCATAATCAGCATATTCAAAACCTATGGCATCAAGCACCCTGTTCAGCCTTCGCTTCGACCGAGTGCCGAAGGCTGCTGTCATCAGCTGGTCCTCTTTTTTGGAGTAATTTCCAAGGATTTCATTACTCATTACTTCGATTGTATCGAGCCATTCTTGGCAGGGTGCTTTAAAATATTTCTTAAACTTATAATAATAGGGTAGTCGGACAAGCTCCCCCTCTTTCTTTTCTCCTTTAAGCTTCGGCATAGTCCACTCCTTCATAGTCGGAAATACTCTGAAGGCCAGAAATTCCTGCACTAAACCTCTAGTGCCAATGTGTTCTGCAATAATTTTGAATTCAGCCAGTGCGGTCCAAGTTGGACCTTCAGCTGTCATTCTGCAACGGGGTCTTGTTTCTCCGAAGATCAGTTCAAGAGGGCTCTGTACTAGCTTCTCTTTGTCTTCGTCAACTTTGACATAAAACCATTCTGACTTCCAGCCTGCCGGCCATTTGCTTCGGTAGCTAATCACAGGAAATTTTGTGGTTTTCTGATAGGCAAAATTGTAACAACCAAAATTTTCATGCAACCCATCCTTTCTGGCCTTAGTCTAGTAATGCAGCTCATGTACTCGACAGAAGCTGTCGGCAAACGGCTCCACCGCCTGGCTTCAGAGAGCCCAGATATAAACGCTAAGTCTGACAATGGCGTTAGGAGTCAGTTGGTGAAAATAGATCCCAAACTTTTGCAGCACATCAGAAATCATTCTATTTAAAGGAAATCTCAACCCAACTTTTAGAAAACTCTTGAAAATAACTATTTCATCCTTTTCTAGCTTCGGGGTAGCTTCCTCTCCCCCGAAGCGAAGCAGCTTCTTCTCATTTTCACTGAAATAGCCCGACTTCACCATTTTGGAGAAATCAGCCTTGGAGATAGTCGACTTTCCGAAGTCCAAATGGCTAGGCTTGCTCGGTACTGCGATATGGTAATCATCGTCAGAATCAGCTTCCTCAATATCTCCTTGTTCTGTTTCGGCAGCAGCTTGTTCTGTTTCGGCAGCAGCCTGTTTTGTTTCGGCAGTGGGGATTCTTTCCGAGGTCACCAATCCAGATCGCTGCATTGCTTCGGAGATAGGAACAGTCTCTGCACCTTCGGCTTTGTCTCCCTCACGCTCAACTCTAGCAGTAGAGCGCACTCTGGCCATTTAATTTTGAATTTCTTGAAAGATTTCTCGGGAATTAAATAACCTCTTCTCCCGAAGCTTTTCTTCTGACGAAGTAGGCACCAAATTGGAGCTTCGTCTGAATGCGAGAGTCGAGCTTCGGCTATGGTTAAAATTTTTGGCAGCAAAACAGTGCAATAGCAATGAATGTTGTGATAACTTCACACCTACCTGTCTGTTTATATAGTGCTGCAGGTAAGAAGGTGAATCGTCTGGATTTTTACACCAGGCAAATAGCTGCTCGCACCCGCTGTGCGGTGGGCCACAAAGACCAAAATAGTGAACCTGCATGGTGGGACCGCTACGCGCTCGGAAACTGTATCGTTTCTCGACAACGAGCTCAGGGAAGGTGTTTTTCGGACCTTCGGCTTCCTGAAGCCTAGGAGACTTTTTTCACGGATCAAGCTCGTTACGAAAAACGATCTAGCACCGCGAAGGGGCTACTGTTGGGACCATGCTTCGTCGCCGAAGGTCCTGCAGGAAAAAACAGCTTCGGCTGAAGCTGTCTGTACATGATGACGAAGGGTGCCGTTCATGAAGCTTCGGAATTACAAACCGACTTAAAGATAGAATGTCCTTTAAGTCCATAAGAGTTTGAGTCGTTGTTGTAAACTTTTATGAGGGGTATGATTGTAATTGCTCACGGGTTGTGTCCTGTGTCTATAAATAGTGAACAGTATTCCTTTACTATTCACGCATTCTGATAATCGTGATCACATCACTCGGAAATTATTCCTTACCAAGGCAGAGGTATAAATGTACCTAAACATTATATTTGAATATGTAGATGATGTTGTTTAACTCTAATTAACTTGTCTTTAATACATTATGACTCGTGTTATTTTACATTATCTTTAAGAGTTCAATTACGAAGATATAACCTTCGTAATTGTGTCGTTATAACCTTCGTCCGAAGTTCATTAAATCCCTGGGGAAATAATGTTTCAGCGGACGAAGGACATTAATATTTAACATTCTATGTTGCCTTGTTCTTAATTCATAGCGTTTGAGAACAAGTCCCCAACACCAATGTTTTTCTTGTAGACTCTTTAGATTATAACTTGCTTTCTGTTTCGTAATTATGTAAAATGGGCTAAAACTGTCTTTTTACGGATATAGGTGTTACTGTCTTTAGAAGAAGTGATGATTCAATAGCATTTAAGGGAGTGTTAGAGGGTCAGCTATACTTAGTAGATTTTGATAGAGCTGAACTCGACACTTGCTTAATTGCTAAGACTAACATGGGCTGGCTCTGGCATCGACGACTAGCACATGTTGGAATGAAGAATCTTCACAAGCTTCTAAAGGGAGAACACATTTTGGGACTAACAAATGTTCATTTTGAGAAAGACAAGGTTTGTAGCGCATGTCAGGCAAGGAAGCAAGTTGGTGTTCATCATCCACACAAGAACATCATGACGACTGACAGGCCACTCGAGCTCCTTCACATGGATCTATTCGACCCGATAGCTTACATAAGCATCGGCGGGAGTAAGTACTGTCTAGTTATTGTGGATGACTATTCTCGCTTCACTTGGGTGTTCTTTTTACATGAAAAATCTCATACCCAAGAGACCTTAAAGGGATTCTTGAGACGGGCTCAAAACGAGTTCGGCTTAAGGATCAAGAAAATAAGAAGCGACAACGGGACGGAGTTCAAGAACTCACAAATCGAAGGCTTCCTTGAGGAGGAGGGCATCAAGGATGAGTTCTCTTCTCCCTACATGCCACAACAAAATGGTGTAGTGGAGAGGAAGAATCGAACTCTATTGGACATGGCAAGAACCATGCTTGACGAATACAAGACTTCGGATCAGTTTTGGGCCGAGGCTGTCAACACCGCCTGCTACGCCATCAACCGATTATATCTACACCGAATCCTCAAGAAGACATCATACGAACTCCTAACCGGTAAAAAGCCCAATGTTTCATATTTTAGAGTCTTTGGTAGCAAATGCTTTATTCTTGTCAAAAGAGGTAGAAAATCTAAATTTGCTCCTAAGGCTGTAGAAGGCTTTTTACTAGGATATGATTCAAACACAAGGGCATATAGAGTCTTTAACAAGTCCTCTGGACTAGTTGAAGTTTCTTGTGACATTGTGTTTGATGAGACTAACGGCTCTCAAGTAGAGCAAGTTGATCTTGATGAGCTAGATAATGAAGAGGCTCCATGCGTCGCGCTAAGGAACATGTCCATTGGGGATGTGTGTCCTAAGGAATCCGAAGAGCCACCACAAGCACAAGATCAACCATCTTCCTCCATGCAAGCATCCCCACCAACTCAAGATGAGGATGAGGCTCAAGATGATGAAGAAGAAGATCAAGAAGTTGAGCCACCTCAAGAGGAGAGCAATGATCAAGGGGGAGATGCCCATGATCAAGATAAGGAAGATGAACAAGTTCCAAGACCGCCACACCCAAGAGTCCACCAAGCAATTCAACGATATCACCCCGTGAACACCATCCTCGGCGATATTCAAAAGGGGGTAACTACTAGATCTCGTGTTGCTCATTTTTGTGAACATGCTAACGTCATCAGACACCACTCGGCATTTACTTCTAAAAGACGCCGACAATGCCTGCCATAACTCAGCCGTTTTTTCTATGTAAATGCCGACAGAACCAAATATGACTCAGCAATTACCAGTCGTTACTCGGGCGTTATCTCTAAGAACAACGACAACGCTAGGCATGAAGACAAACTATCGATTGACTATAAAAGAAGAACGATGGAAAAGCGAAAGGATGCTCAGAATAAGCTAAAACTTTCTTCAATATATAAAGGAGGGAAGTTCTTCCACAAACTTGAAGACCAACTCATTATGAGTCGACCTTCTTTCCCTTTTTCGCTACATTACACTACTACATCACTACACTACTCACACTACACTATACTACTAACTACTACTACATTATTCCACTACTACTAATGCTACTTCTACTACTAATTATCTATACTAATATTTAAGCCAGTGGCGCTTTGCCACTGGCCTTGCTGCTGCCGCTGTCACCCTTGCCGCTGTCGCTGTCGCCCTTGTCGTCGTCGTCGCCATCACCGCCGTCGTCGCCTCCATCGCCGCTGTCGTCCTCGTCATCGCCGTCACCGCCGCTCTCCTCCTCGGATGAGTCAGAGGAGTTCTCCTCGTCCGAGGAAATCTCCGACTCATCCGAGCCCTCGAGCCCGGAGTGCTCGACGGCCCGGATGTACGTCCACACCTCGGTAGCGATCCCCTGGGAATTGTCCGAGTCATCGAACGACAAGGGAGAGGCGTAGACCGGCGACCCCTCGGACTCGGAGGAAAACTCCTCCTCCGAGTACTCAGAGTCACCGAAGTCCTCCGAGGGGGGACTTGGCTCGCGCTTCCGCTTGTCGCCGGAGTGGTGCGAGGAACTTCCGCCCTTCTTGTTCTTGCCCATGGTTGATTGGAAGAGAAGAGAAAAGTGGGAGAATAAGCAACACATGTCCAAGAGATGTGTGAAGACACCAGCGAAGCAGGCGGTCTATTTATAGAGGCGGGAGGCAACCGCTCATCTCCTACCACGGTCACTGAACAGTTGCAAGTATTCAATAAGCCATTCAAATAGTCTAGAAACAAGTCAGGGGGTAGACGTCGTTTCACGTAACATGACACCATTGGGACTGAGGTCAACTGCTTGGACGATATAATTACACCCCGCGGTCACATCAAGTTACTACTCAAGGGCAGTTTGCTAAACGCTCAGTGCACCAAGCCGTCCCTTGGCTACACCCATTGGGGAGGGGACGTCCAGGAATTTTCAATAGATCTTCCCAAGCAGTCACATCCATACAGTATACGCAATGAATGTATCAAGACAGAAGAAAGACATCGATAGAGATTGGAGGAAAGCCAAAAATAGCTACTGAAGTACGAGTCTAATCATCAGAAGCATTGAAGCATGAAGCGAAATGAAGACCAGCCAAGAGCCATCTACCGGACGTCCAATCTGTCGCCGATCAAATAAATTTCAAACCTAACAGGACATGGGTAGATCGCGTTGCTGATCTCTAAAGTAGGAATTAAAGACAACAGGCTGATCTCTAAAAGCACAAGCTGATGATATAATGCCGAATTCTAAGGCATGAGATGAATACCTTTGAGTGGATTATTTTCAGTAATCCACTCAAAGCTCGGGGGCTACACCCATTGGGTGCACCTCTGGTGCACCCAATGAATTCTCAACCCCGAAGCCAGAACGTTGATCTCTAGGGCATGGAACGATGATGAAATGCCGATTTCTAAAGCATGGGACGAAGATGAACCAACGACTTCTAAAAAGCATGAGATGAAGACCTTTGAGTGGATTATTTTCAGTAATCCACTCAAAGCTCGGGGGCTACACCCAATGAATCCTCAACCCCTAAGGACAAGATGTTGATCTCTAAAGCATAAGCTAGTAACCAAGCATTAATTTCTGAAATATAAAAGTGAAGACTGCTGAAAGAGCCGAAGAATATAACAGAAGTTTGTTTTTACCGGACTAATCAGAGTTCAGAAGCAACGACTTGACAGATGCACTGTCAGAGCATCCGCAATCTAAAATCAAAACTGCAAGCTAGACCTAGAATATTTGGGCCGATTGTTTTAAAATCAACTCAAAGATTGGGGGCTTGTGGGGGACAGATATCCCCCGGGTCCACAAGAAGGCTAGATGGCCTCGCGAAAGACTATGGGCCCATTATTTCGCAAGGCCACCCCTTCGTTGGCCAGGGGAGGAATCACTGGCAGAATGGATCACCACAAGATTGGATCAACTCGAGCCCAGACAGACTGGATTTAAACGCTATCAGCAGCATTGATCTGATTCTCCCGCGCAGCACCCTCAGACGTCGGAACTGAACGAGGATAAGTCGACAGGATAATAGGGAGATAAGTTCAGTCGGTTCACTATTACTTAGGAGCACATAGTTATCATACCCGCATGTAACGCCCCACGGTCGAGTATGTAAGGCCTAGGGGGCACCCCATCAAAAGACGGGTCACTCATTAGCCATCTATTCAATTCTCTAGCATCCTTCATACTAGAGAACTTCCCTGTAACCCACCACATAAAGAGCTACACCAGGAAGTAGGGTGTTACGCCTCTCTAAGCGGCCCAAACCTGTATAAAATTGTCTATCGTCTCTCGTGCGCCCAACACGAACCATTGAGCTACAGTCGGTTACACCATCCTACTCAAAAGCACCTCGAGGGGTAACCCAGGGTGCGCGGTCGGGTCCCAAACACCGACACTAGGACACCGGCTAGAGGGAGGGTCAATAGACGGTTTTAACTAAAATCAAAGACAATAGAGAAATTTAATCAATACAACAAGAGATGTAAATTCTATAGCTACAACGAGTAATCAATCTATGAGGAACAAGTATGGCAATGCTAGAAATGAGAGGCAATACACAAATTACTAACTACTTGCAAAGTAATATGGCTCGTTTGGTAGAGCTCTACTCCATGATTCTCTAGCTCCGAGAGCTGATTCTCTAATAGAGTGATTCTCTACTGTTAGTGAATCTATTTGATGAAAATTGTTTGGCAAATAGGTTGTGAAGTGATTCCTGAGGGGTTAAAGGGTGGGGAGCAGGTTGGGAGTGGTGGGAAGCAGGTTTTTTTGGCTCCCACTTTCTAGTACAAAGTAGAGACTAGATTCACTCCATTCCCAGCATAAAGCAATTCAGATTTTTATCATTTGGCTTGGCAAGAGTGATTCTCGCTGGGAGCAGAGCTGTGGGAGCTCTGCCAAACACCCCTTAAGTAATGAGTGAACAGAATGACACCGAATTTTATCCCGTGGTATTGGTGATTTACCGATCACCTCTAATCCACGTTAAGGTGGACTTCAAGCTCTCACTTGCTCCTCTATCAAGACATGGCTTAATCTTTGAGCCAAGGGAACAAGAAATCACTTAATACCTTGATTCCACTAGTGTCGTCTTTGCCGCTCCGGCGAGGTAGGCACGAACCCCTCACAATCAACACTGCGACTTCTACACAATCTTCATGGAGAGCTCGACGAGACAACACCCGAGCCGTCTAGGAGGCGGCAACCTCCAAGAGTAACAAGTCGATGACGCTTGCTCGGTGTACCACCTAGTGCCTCAAGAATCACAAATTGATGCAAATGCACTAGGAGTTCTCAATCTCTCACTAGAATGCAATCACAAGCAAAGAGTGTGAGAGAATGAGTTAGATGATCACAATTGAGCTCAATGTGTGCTAGGAATGGCTAAGAGAGACCTCACACACGAGCTCCACATCTATTCATAGCCATCCACTCTTTTCTAGCCGTTATGTGCAAGTAGCACACCTTCTGCGCACATGCGGACGGTCCGCGCACTATGCCCGGATGGTCCACCGAGTAACGAGTATATTTACCATTTGAAACGTGTCGGAGCTGTCATAAAAAGGCAGGTCTAGACGGACCGCCAACCCTGGCCGGATGGTCTGAGACCTAGAAACTTAAAGCACACGAGCACTGACCAAATTGATTTACACGGCAGATGGTCTGCCACCAGGGAGTCTGTACTATCCAGGCTCAAACCCCGGACAGTCCGTAGTACATCTAACCAAAAACACACAGTCCTTGCTCAAATCTGTTTTGGCACCTACGAATGGTCCGCCGACCTTGGCCGGACGGTCCGCACAAGCACATAGGGACATGTGCAAACTTGGACCCTCTCTGGTCAGGACTGCGGATGGTCCGGCACCAAGGCCCGGACGATCAACAGTGCAAATATACCAGACCACTCCGAAATGAACATACTTCGGACCTCTCTAAGTGAGAGTCGGACGGTCTGGCCTCCTGGCCAAGGCGGTCCACCGACCACATATCATACCCACTTTCCAAACACGATTTTGAAAATATTTTAACTCTCGAAGTCGGAAGCACTGTTAGCACTCATCCAAATGCAACTACTAGATGCTCTATGAGGCACTAAGTTTATATAGACCAAAGTCATTGATCCCTATTTATAATACGGTTATCTAGCTTACTAATCCGGTCAATTTCTTCTCTAAACACCTAGAGACCGGCAAAAACAAAACCTATGTTATACATTTATCTTTACTTGATCCACAATCAATGCTTTAAGTCTCCAAGACATACTTTCCTCTGTGGCCCAACCTGCATTCTTATTTCTTCAAAAATTGTTAGTCCACAAATGATTGTCATTAATTACCAAAACATCACTAAGGGGCCTACTTGATTCACAACGATGCTAAAGTCTTTGTTGCCCGCTTGATTAGACCATTAATTGTGCCAATGACTACAGATGTGTCTTCAACTATTAGAGTAGAGGAGGTATCCCCTTACCATAGATGTGTTTTCAACAAAACGAGTTTGTCAACTCATCCTAGATGCCACAGATGTATATATTAAGTGTGTGTCTACTCTATTTACTAATGTTACAGATGCATCTTCATAACACGCATCTACAATAAAAAAATCATGTTTGTTATATTATTACTAACTTTAGACATGTCTACACAAAACACATCTAGTTAAAAATAACTTGTTACCCGTTGCACAGATTGTATAACACGTCTCGGAAGTATTATCTAACTATAGTTGCAGGTTACCAAAACACATCTCTGGTCACCAGTTTTGTAACACGCGTGTGCAGTAAGTCAGTAACAAGTAATTGTTGAGTAATTAGACATTTTTCTTATTAAATTCCGAATACAAATCATGAGTAACAGTAAAGAAACTAGCATGTTGGTCCCTAACAGGCTACTAAACAGTGTTAGGATTTATGGGCTAGGCCCAATTGAGAAATTCAAATAAATCCTAGGAAAATCACAAAAGCCCATATAAGTGGATGGCTAGGGAATAGGTGGAACCAATAGCACCATATTGCTAGTTCTAGTGGAGTAGAGCTAGCTTAAATATGGAAGCCACACTCACTCACCAAGTCATGGATGAGAGGAGAGAGTGTGGAGAGCCACACGCGCGCGCGCTCGCTCACCTCGCCTGGGCGAAGGGCGCGATCGCTATAAAATCTCAACTGAACGCGAGATTTTTGTGGGCGGCTAAGATCGGAGGTCGCGGACTCAGCCCTATAAAAGGAGCCCGGCAACCAGCATCCAGATCATCCCAGTTTCACTTTCGCCTCTCTTCACAGTTGAGCCGCCTTCTAGTTCTCTTCATCCCGACCGCAGAGGTGCATCTGCGATTAGGAGCCTGCTGATTCTGGCGCGCGCCATCTATCAGTATGTCTAATCAGTACGCATCATCTGATTTGGCTTTTTACTTCAGTTCTTCTGATTTGGTCATGATTTATATTCGGAATTTAATCTGGAATTTGTCTAATTATTCAACAATCCAAAAACCTTATTGTAGACAATTTCCTAGTTTTTCTATGGCTGCTTTTGCCGACGCGCTGAAGCCAGAAAAGTTTAATGGTATGCACTTTAAGAGATGGCAAGTCAAGGTCACGCTCTGGCTTACTGCTATGAATGTCTTCCATGTTAGTAAAGGCAGACCTGAGGGTCCACTGACTCCTGAACAGGAGAAAG
Source organism: Zea mays (assembly GCF_902167145.1). Taxonomy (NCBI): domain Eukaryota; kingdom Viridiplantae; phylum Streptophyta; class Magnoliopsida; order Poales; family Poaceae; genus Zea; species Zea mays. The sequence goes on along the minus strand of NC_050100.1, from coordinate 162,546,475 downwards.
AGTACGACCATGCCAATACTATCTTTACGGGAGTCGTTCTTAGCGCCCTTGTTGACCGTCTGGTTGATGCGAATATTCAGTACACGGACGGGAAAGAGTTGTGGGATGCACTTACTACTAAGTATGGTGCATCAGATGCTGGCAGTGACCTATATATCATGGAGAGCTTTCATGATTATAAGATGGTTGATAATCGCTCTATTGTAGAGCAAGCTCATGAAATACAGTGTATAGCCAAGGAGCTCGACCACCTTAAGATAGTCCTTCCTGACCGATTTGTGGCTGGGTGCATTATTGCAAAGTTGCCTTCTACATGCAGGAACTTCGCCACATCTCTGAAACATAAGAGACAAGAGATATCAGTTGAAAATCTGTAGCGTCTCTGGATGTTGAGGAGAAAGCTCGGGCTAAGGACACGGGATCTAAAGGAGGCGAGGGCCACTCCAGCGCCAACATGGTTCAAAGGAACCACAACAAGGGCAAAGGAAAGCCAAAATCTAACAAGCCCAACAAAACTACCAACTTCAAGAAGAAGAAGAACAAGGCTGAATTGACATGTTTCGCATATGGCGAGGCGGGTCATTTTGCCAAGGATTGTCCCGATCGAGCGGATCGCCGTGGCAAAAAGGGCAATGTCAACACAGTGGTCGCTAGCAATGAGGAAGACAAAGGGTATGGTAATTTACCTTTCATCTTCTCAGTATTTCAATCACCTAGCTGGTGGCTTGATACTGGTGCTAATGTTCATGTGTGCTCTGACATTAACTTGTTCTCTTCTTATCAGGGTGCCCAGGATTCTTCCGTCCTAATGGGGAATGGGTCACATGCTTCTGTTCATGGCACTGGCACGGTGGATCTGAAGTTTACTTCGGGAAAGATCGTGCAGCTGAAGAACGTGCATCATGTCCCTTCTATACACAAGAATCTCGTTAGCGTAACCCTTTTATGTACAGATGGGTTCAAGGTAGTTTTGGAGTCCAATAAATTAGTTATGTCCAAGTCTGGACAATTTATTGGTAAAGGCTATGATTGCGGAGGCTTGTTCCGCTTTTCTCTGTTAGATTTCAATAATAAGCCTGTGAACCATATTTGCGCTAATGTTGATGATCTTGCGAGTATTTGGCATTCTCGTTTGTGTCATATTAATTTTGGCTCTATGTCTCGGCTTGCAACCATGAGTTTAATTCCGAATATCACCATAGTCAAAGGTTCTAAGTGCCATAGTTGTGTGCAGTCGAAGCAACCTCGAAAGCCTCATAAGGCTGCTGAGGAGAGACACCTGGCACCGCTAGAACTCATACATTCTGATCTTTGTGAGATGAATGGTGTGTTGACAAAAGGTGGTAAGAGATACTTCATGATATTGATTGATGATGCGTCTAGATTTTGCTATGTATACTTGCTAAAAACTAAAGATGAGGCTTTAGACTACTTTAAAATCTATAAGGCTGAAGTTGAAAACCAACTAGAGAGAAAGATCAAACGTCTTAGATCAGATCATGGTGGCGAGTTCTTTCCCAAAGTCTTTGATGATTTCTGTGCAGAACATGGCATTATTCATGAGAGGACTCCTCCCTATTCACCCGAGTCAAACGGGATTGCTGAAAGGAAAAACCGTACGTTGACTGACCTGGTGAATGCCATGTTAGACACTTGTGGTTTATCTAAGGCATGGTGGGGGGAGGCAGTCCTGACTTCATGTCATGTTCTGAATAGAATTCCTACGGGAAAAAAAAGAGAAAACCCCTTATGAGAAGTGGGTTGGGAGAAAACCATCACTTTCATACTTGCGCACTTGGGGGTGCATGGCGAAAGTCAATGTACCAATTAATAAAAAGCGCAAGCTTGGTCCAAGGACAATGGATTGTGTCTTTCTTGGATATGCTTCATGTAGCATAGCATATAGATTTTTAGTAGTTAAATCTGAAGTTCCTGATGTGTATGTTGATACTATTATGGAATCACGTGATGCTACTTTCTTTGAACACATATTTCCAATGAAAGACATTCATAGCAATTCTAGATACTCTTCTGAGATAACTCCTAAACATAGTACACCTATTGAGAGTTTTGAACAGCCACATGAAACTGTCCTAGAGGAGGATGACAATGATGCTCCTAAAAGGAGCAAGAGACAAAGGGTTGAAAAATCCTTTGGTGATGATTTCATTGTGTACCTTGTGGACGATACTCCTACTACCATTGCAGAAGCATTTGCATCTCCAGATGCAGATGATTGGAAAGAAGTAGTTCATAATGAGATGGACTCCATTCTTTCAAATGGTACGTGGGAAGTCACTGATCGACCCTATGGATGCAAACCTGTGGGTTGTAAGTGGGTGTTTAAAAAGAAGCTGAAGCCTGATGGTACAATTGAGAAGTACAAGGCTAGGCTTGTAGCTAAAGGCTATACTCAGAAAGAAGGAGAAGACTTCTTTGATACTTACTCACCTGTTGCTAGAATGACTACTATTCGAGTACTACTTTCCTTGGTTGCCTCGTATGGTCTCCTTGTTCATCAGATGGATGTAAAGACAGCTTTTCTTAATGGAGAGCTGGACGAGGAAATCTATATGGAATAGCCTGATGGATTTGTAGTAAAGGGTCAAGAAATCAAGGTGTGCAAGTTATTGAATTCTCTATATGGTCTGAAGCAAGCACCAAAGCAGTGGCATGAGAAGTTTGACATGACTCTAACGTCTGCAGGCTTTGCCATTAATGAGGCAGACAGGTGTGTATATTATCGTTGTGGTGGGGGCGAAGGAGTTATATTGTGCTTATATGTTGATGATATATTGATATTTGGCACAAACATTGATGTGATCAATGAAGTCAAGTCTTTTCTATCAAAGAGTTTTGATATGAAAGATCTGGGGGAAGCTGATGTGATTCTAAACATCAAGCTGATTAAGGCAGATGGTGGGATTACGCTCTCGCAATCTCACTATGTTGAAAAGGTTTTGAAGCGATTTGGCTTCTCTGAGTGCAAACCTTCTCCAACACCTTATGATCCCAGTGTGACACTGCGAAAGAACAAGAGAATTGGTTTAGACCAATTAAGATACTCTCAGATCGTCGGTTCACTCATGTATCTTGCTGGTGCAACAAGGCCCGATATTTCTTTTGCTGTGAGCAAATTAAGTAGGTTCATGTCAAACCCCAGGACTGATCATTGGCATGCACTTGAGCGGGTTATGCGCTACCTGCAAGGTACAATGAGTTATGGAATTCACTATTCTGGTCAGCATGCGGTACTTGAAGGATATAGTGATTCGAACTGGATATCTGATGTAGACAAGCTTTATGCCACCAGTGGTTATGTCTTTACTATTGGTGGAGGTGCGGTATCATGGAGGTCATGCAAGCAGACCATCTTGACGAGGTCAACCATGGAAGCTGAGCTAGCTGTACTTGACACAACAACCGTTGAGGCAGAATGGTTGCGTGAACTCTTGATGGACTTGTCGGTGGTTGAGAAACTGAAAGGGAAATGTGCCCTTGGGCCATTTCTAAGTATTTTGGTGATTTAGTGCCCAACAAGTGCCTAAGTGTAAAAAGGTGGACAAAGTACAAATCAAGGATAAAGGTATGTTTCTCAGACTTAGTACATTTTTTATGGACTAATGTATTGTGTCTAAGTGCTGGAAACAGGAAAAATCCAATTGAAAATGTCTTGGCTCGAGCAGCCAAGACTCTGCTCAGTCTGGGAGCACCGGACTGTCCGGTGGTGCACCGGACAGTGTCCGGTGCGCCAGGCTGGCTCGAGCGAAGTGGCCGCTCTCGGGAATTTACCGGCGACGTACGGCTATAATTCACCGGACTGTCCGGTGTGCACCGGACTGTCCGGTGAGCCAACGGTCGGCCGCGCGATCTGCGCGGGACACGTGGCCGAGCCAACGGCTAGAAGGGGGCACCGGACTGTCCGGTGCGCCAACGGCTCTCAGGCTGCCAACGGTCGACTGCGCTATTTTTGGAAGGAAATCGGGCACCGGACAGTGTCCGGTGTGCACCGGACTGTCCGGTGCGCCAGTCGACAGAAGGCAAGATCAGCCTTCCTAGATTGCTCTCAACGGCTCCTAGCTGCCTTGGGGCTATAAAAGGGACCCCTAGGCACATGGAGGAGCACACCAAGCATTCCTACAACATTCCTAAGCACCAAGACCTCAATTCCGCGCATTCGTTTCTTTGTGATAGCATATAGAGCTCTAGTGGAGTTGTGAACTCATTGGGTTGTGTTGCGAGCTCTTGTTGCGACTTGTGTGCGTGTTGACACTCTGATTCTTGTGTCTTGTGTGCGTTGCTAATCCCTCCCTTGCTCCGTGCTTCTTTGTGAACTTCAAGTGTAAGGGCGAGAGGCTCCAAGTTGTGGAGATTCCTCGCAAACGGGATTGAGAAAAGCAAGCAAAACATTGTGGTATTCAAGTGGGTCTTTGGACCGCTTGAGAGGGGTTGATTGCAACCCTCGTCCGTTGGGACGCCACAACGTGGAGTAGGCAAGCGTTGGTCTTGGCTGAACCACAGGATAACCACTGTGCCATCTCTGTGATTGATTTCTTGTGGTTATTGTGTTTTGTTGAGACTCCTCTCTAGCCACTTGGCATTTACTGTGCTAACGCTTAACCAAGTTTTTGTGGCTTAAGTTTTCAAGTTTTACAGGATCACCTATTCACCCCCCCCCCCTCTAGGTGCTCTCAATTGGTATCAGAACCGTTCTCTTCACAAAGGGACTAACCGCCCGAAGAGATGGATCCTAAGGGGAAGGGTATCGTGATCAACGATAAAGAGAAGGAATCTTTCATCAACGAGCCGAAGGATGACAAGCCTACCGACTCGGGCTCGGGCCATAGACGGAAAGATGGGAAGAAGAAGAAGACAAGGCGCATCAAGGAAATTGTCTACTACGACGACAGTGACGAGTCATCTTCTTCCCAAAAGGACGACGACCACAACGACTACGAGAGAAGGAAACCGGTTAATTCGAACTTTTCTTTTGACTACTCTCGTATTCCGCAAAGTTCAAATACTCATTTGCTCTCCATTCCACTTGGCAAACCTCCTCACTTTGATGGAGAGGACTACGGATTTTGGAGCCACAAAATGCGTAGTCACCTGTTCTCTCTCCATCCGAGCATATGGGAGATTGTGGAAAGTGGAATGAAGTTCGATAGCTCGGATAGTCCTATTTTCATTAATGAACAAATTCATAGAAATGCACAAGCCACTACTGTGTTGTTAGCATCCTTGTGCAGGGACGAATACCATAAAGTGAGCGGCTTGGACAATGCCAAGCAGATCTGGGACACCCTCAAGATTTCTCATGAGGGGAACGACGTCACCTTGCTCACCAAGATGGAGTTGGTGGAGGGAGAGCTTGGACGATTCGCGATGATAAGGGGCGAGGAGCCAACCCAAACATACAACCGGCTCAAGACCCTTATCAACAAAATAAGGAGCTACGGAAGCACATGATGGACGGACCACGACGTCGTCCGATTGATGCTAAGGTACTTTACCGTTCTTGATCCTCATTTGGTGAATAATATTCGTGAGAATCCTAGGTACACCAAAATGTCGCCCGAAGAAGTCCTTGGAAAATTTGTAAGTGGGCGAATGATGATCAAGGAGGCAAGATACGTGGACGACGCATTGAATGGTCCAATCAATGAGCCTCAACCCCTTGCTCTCAAGGCAACAAGAAGCAAGGAGGCGCTACCTAGCAAGGTGGCACAAATTGAGGCGGCCGGACTTAATGATGAAGAGATGGCCCTCATCATCAAAAGATTCAAGACGGAGCTAAAGGGTCGCAAGGGGCAGCCAAGCAAGACCAAGACAAAGGGGAAGCGCTCATGCTTCAAATGTGGTAAGCTTGGTCATTTTATTGCTAACTGTCCCGACAATGATAGTGATCAGGATCAAGGGAACAAGAGGGAGAAGAAGAAGAACTATAAGAAGGCAAAGGGCGAGGCACATCTTGGCAAGGAGTGGGATTCGGATTGCTCCTCGTCCGACTCCGACAATGAAGGACTCGCCGCCACCGCCTTCAACAAGTCATCCCTCTTCCCCAACGAGCGTCACACATGCCTTATGGCAAGGGAGAAGGTATGTACTCGAAACTCTACTTATGCTTCTTCAAGTGAGGACGAATCTAGTGATGAGGATGAAATAGATTATTCATGTTTATTTAAGGGCTTAGATAGAACCAAGGTAGATAAAATTAATGAATTAATTGATGCCTTGAATGATAAGAATAGGCTTTTAGAAAAACAAGAGGACTTGTTGTATGAAGAACATGACAAATTTGTAGAAGCACAAAAATCTCATGCCTTAGAAGTTAAGAGAAATGAAATGCTTTCTTGTGAATTATCTTCTTGCCATGAGACAATTTCTAGCTTAAGAAGCATTAATGATGATTTGAATGCTAAGTTAGAAATAGCTAGTAAATCAACAACTTGTGTAGAAAATGTTGTTATTTGCAATAGATGTAAAGATTTTGATATTGATGCTTGTAGTGAACACATAGCTTCTATTGCAAAGTTAAATGATGAAATGGCTAGTCTTAATGCCCAACTTAAGGCTAGCAAAAGTGATTTTGATAAACTAAAATTTGCTAGGGATGCCTACACGATTGGTAGACACCCCTCAATTAAGGATGGGCTTGGCTTCAAGAGGGAAGCCAAGAACTTAACAAGCCATAAAGCTCCCATCTCCGCCAAGGAGAAAGGGAAGGCCCCTATGGCAAGTAGTACTAAAAAGAACCATGCTTTTATGTACAATGATAGAAGACAGTCTCATAGGAGTTGTAATGCTTTTGATTCACATGCATATGATTCTCATGCTATGTTTGCTCCCAGTTCTTCCTATATGCATGGTAGAGATATGCCTAGGAAAAATATTCATCATGTGCCTAGAAAGAATATTGTTCATGTTCCTAGGAAAGTTATGAATGGACCCTCTACAATTTATCATGCTTTAAATGCTTCCTTTGCTATTTGTAGAAAGGATAGGAAGGTAGTTGCTAGGAAATTAGGGGCAAAATGCAAGGGTGATAAAACTTGCATTTGGGTCCCTAAGACAATTGTGACTAACCTTGTAGGACCCAACAAGAGTTGGGTACCTAAGACCCAAGCCTAAATTTGCCTTGCAGGTTTATGCATCTGGGGGTTCAAGCTGGATTATCGACAGCGGATGCACAAACCATATGACGGGGGAGAAGAAGATGTTCACCTCCTACATCAAGAATAAGGATTCCCAAGATTCAATCATATTCGGTGATGGGAACCAAGGCAAGGTGAAAGGTTTAGGCAAGATTGCAATATCGAATGAGCACTCTATCTCTAATGTGTTTTTAGTTGAGTCTCTTGGATATAATTTACTATCTGTTAGTCAATTATGTAATATGGGATATAATTGTATATTTACAAATATAGATGTGTTTGTCTTTAGAAGAAGTGATGGTTCATTAGCTTTCAAGGGTGCATTAGACGGCAAACTTTATTTAGTTGATTTTGCAAAAGAGGAGGTCGGTCTAGATGCATGCTTAATTGCTAAGACTAGCATGGGCTGGCTGTGGCATCGCCGCTTAGCACATGTGGGGATGAAGAACCTTCATAAGCTTCTAAAGGGAGAACACGTGATAGGTTTGACTAACGTGCAATTCGAAAAAGATAGACCTTGTGCAGCTTGTCAAGCAGGTAAACAAGTGGGAGGAGCACATCACAGCAAGAATGTGATGACCACTTCAAGACCTCTGGAGCTGCTGCATATGGACCTCTTCGGACCCGTCGCCTATCTGAGCATAGGAGGAAGTAAGTATGGTCTAGTTATTGTTGATGACTTTTCCCGCTTCACTTGGGTGTTCTTTTTGCAGGATAAGTCTGAAACCCAAGGGACCCTCAAGCGCTTCCTAAGGAGAGCTCAAAATGAGTTTGAGCTCAAGGTGAAGAAGATAAGAAGCGACAATGGGTCCGAATTCAAGAACCTTCAAGTGGAGGAGTTCCTTGAGGAGGAGGGGATCAAGCACGAGTTCTCCGCTCCCTACACACCTCAGCAAAATGGTGTGGTAGAGAGGAAGAACAGGACGCTCATTGATATGGCGAGGACTATGCTTGGAGAGTTCAAGACCCCCGAGCGTTTTTGGTCGGAAGCCGTGAACACGGCTTGCCACGCCATCAACAGGGTCTACCTTCACCGCCTCCTCAAAAAGACTTCATATGAGCTGCTAACTGGTAACAAACCCAATGTGTCTTACTTTCGTGTATTTGGGAGCAAGTGTTATATTCTTGTGAAGAAAGGTAGAACCTCTAAATTTGCTCCCAAAGCTGTAGAAGGGTTTTTATTAGGTTATGATTCAAATACAAAGGCGTATAGGGTCTTCAACAAATCATCGGGTTTGGTTGAAGTCTCTAGCGACGTTGTATTTGATGAGACTAATGGCTCTCCAAGAGAGCAAGTTGTTGATCTTGATGATGTAGATGAAGAAGATGTTCCAACGGCCGCGATACGCACCATGGCGATTGGAGATGTGCGGCCTCAGGAACAATTGGAGCAAGATCAACCATCTTCCTCAACTATGGTGCATCCCCCAACCCAAGATGACGAACAGGTACCTCAAGTGGAGGCACATGATCAAGGGGGAGCACAGGATGATCAAGTTGAAGAGGAAGAAGCACCTCAGGCACCTCCAACCCAAGTTCGAGCGACGATCCAAAGGGATCATCCCGTCGACCAAATATTGGGTGATATTAGCAAGGGAGTAACTACTCGTTCAAGATTAGTTAATTTTTGTGAGCATTACTCCTTTGTCTCTTCTATTGAGCCTTTCAGGGTAGAAGAGGCCTTGCTAGATCCGGACTGGGTGTTGGCCATGCAGGAGGAACTCAACAATTTCAAGCGCAATGAAGTTTGGACACTGGTGCCTCGTCCCAAGCAAAATGTTGTGGGAACCAAGTGGGTGTTCCGCAACAAACAGGACAAGCACGGGGTGGTGACAAGGAACAAGGCTCGACTTGTGGCAAAAGGTTATGCCCAAGTCGCAGGTTTGGACTTTGAGGAGACGTTTGCTCCTGTGGCTAGGCTAGAATCAATTCGTATTTTGCTAGCATATGCCGCTCACCATTCTTTCAGGTTGTACCAAATGGATGTGAAGAGCGCTTTCCTCAACGGGCCAATCAAGGAGGAGGTGTACGTGGAGCAACCCCCTGGCTTCGAGGATGAACGGTACCCCGACCACGTGTGTAAGCTCTCTAAGGCGCTCTATGGACTTAAGCAAGCCCCAAGAGCATGGTATGAATGCCTTAGAGACTTTTTAATTGCTAATGCTTTCAAGGTTGGGAAAGCCGATCCAACTCTTTTCACTAAGACTTGCGATGGTGATCTCTTTGTATGCCAAATTTATGTCGATGACATAATATTTGGTTCTACTAACCAAAAGTCTTGTGAAGAGTTTAGCAGGGTTATGACGCAGAAATTCGAGATGTCGATGATGGGCGAGTTGAACTACTTCCTTGGGTTCCAAGTGAAGCAACTCAAGGACGACACCTTCATCTCCCAAACGAAGTACACGCAAGACTTGCTAAAGCGGTTTGGGATGAAGGACGCCAAGCCCGCAAAGACGCCGATGGGAACCGACGGACACACCGACCTCAACAAAGGAGGTAAGTCCATTGATCAAAAAGCATACCGGTCCATGATAGGTTCTTTGCTTTATTTATGTGCTAGTAGACCGGATATTATGCTTAGCGTATGCATGTGTGCTAGATTTCAATCCGATCCTAAGGAGTGTCACTTAGTGGCTGTTAAGCGGATTCTTCGATATTTAGTCGCTAAGCCTTGCTTCGGGATCTGGTATCCAAAGGGGTCTAACTTTGACTTGATTGGATATTCAGATTCCGACTATGCTGGATGTAAGGTCGATAGGAAGAGTACATCAGGGACGTGCCAATTCTTAGGAAGGTCCCTGGTGTCGTGGAACTCTAAGAAACAAACTTCCGTTGCCCTATCCACCGCTGAGGCCGAGTACGTTGCCGCAGGACAGTGTTGCGCGCAACTACTTTGGATGAGGCAAACCCTCCGGGACTTTGGCTACAATCTGAGCAAAGTCCCACTCCTATGTGACAATGAGAGTGCTATCCGAATAGCGGAAAATCATGTTGAGCACAGCCGCACAAAGCACATTGACATCCGGCATCACTTTTTGAGAGACCACCAGCAAAAGGGAGATATCGAAGTGTTTTATGTTAGCACCGAGAACCAGCTAGCCGATATCTTCACTAAGCCTTTAGATGAAAAGACCTTTTGCAGGCTGCGTAGTGAGCTAAATGTCCTAGATTCGCGGAACTTGGATTGATTTATAGCATACATGTGTTTATGCCTTTGATCATGTTCCTTATGCATTTTGTTGCTTACTATGGTGCTCAAGTTGTACAATCTCTCCCCGGACCTCCCAAGTCCTTGTGCAAGTGATGGACATATTTAGGGGGAGTTGTGTTACAACTTGACCCTTTGAGACTAACCATATGCTTGAGTTTGCTTGGTTTAGTCTCAAAGGAGGATTGAAAGGGAAAAGGTGGACTTGGACCATGAAAGACTTCCACTGCACTCCGATGAGAGGGTAACTTATTCCAAGTTCATCTCATGTACTCTTATTGCCTTTGTGTTCTTATTTGAAGATTTTGGTGAGGCAATGGGGTTTAAGGGCCAAGATTGATCCCGTTTTGGTGCTTGATGCCAAAGGGGGAGAATATAAAGGCCAAAGTAATAGATGGATCAGCTACCACTTGAGAAATTTTGAAAATAGTAGATTAGAGCTTTTGGTTTGTCAAAACTCTTTTATTGTCTCTTATGTCAAAAGTTGGCCTCTTGTGGGGAGAAGTGTTGATTATGGGAAAAAGGAGGAGTTTTTGAAATCCTTGATCAAATTTCTTTGGAATACCTCTCTTTATGTCTCTACAAGTGGATTTGACTTAGAGATAGGAATTTGAGTTTGATTTGCAAAAAAAAACAAACCAAGTGGTGGCAAAGGATGATCCATATATGTCAAAAATGAATCAAAACAATTTTGGGTTCTTATTTTGATTTTGTACTTGTTCTACTTGCTTTATGTTGTGTTGGCATAAATCACCAAAAAGGGGGAGATTGAAAGGGAAATGTGCCCTTGGGCCATTTCTAAGTATTTTGGTGATTTAGTGCCCAACAAGTGCCTAAGTGTAAAAAGGTGGACAAAGTACAAATCAAGGATAAAGGTATGTTTCTCAGACTTAGTACATTGTTTTATGGACTAATGTATTGTGTCTAAGTGCTGGAAACAGAAAAAATCCAATTGAAAATGTCTTGGCTCGAGCAGCCAAGACTCTGCTCAGTCTGGGAGCACCGGACTGTCCGGTGGTGCACCGGACAGTGTCCGGTGCGCCAGGCTGGCTCGAGCGAAGTGGCCGCTCTCGGGAATTCACCGGCGACATAAGGCTATAATTCACCGGACTGTCCGGTGTGCATCGGACTGTCCGGTGAGCCAACGGTCGGCAGGGCCAACGGTCGGCCGCGCGATCTGCGCGGGACACGTGGCCGAGCCAACGGCTAGAAGGGGGCACCGGACATGTCCGGTGCGCCAACGGCTCTCAGGCTGCCAACGGTCAACTGCGCTATTTTTGGAAGGAAATCGGGCACCGGACAGTGTCCGGTGTGCACCGGACTGTCCGGTGCGCCAGTCGACAGAAGGCAAGATCAGCCTTCCTAGATTGCTCTCAACGGCTCCTAGCTGCCTTGGGGCTATAAAAGGGACCCCTAGGCACATGGAGGAGCACACCAAGCATTCCTACAACATTCCTAAGCACCAAGACCTCAATTCCGCGCATTCGTTTCTTTGTGATAGCATATAGAGCTCTAGTGGAGTTGTGAACTCATTGGGTTGTGTTGCGAGCTCTTGTTGCGACTTGTGTGCGTGTTGACACTCTGATTCTTGTGTCTTGTGTGCGTTGCTAATCCCTCCCTTGCTCCGTGCTTCTTTGTGAACTTCAAGTGTAAGGGCGAGAGGCTCCAAGTTGTGGAGATTCCTCGCAAACGGGATTGAGAAAAGCAAGCAAAACACCGTGGTATTCAAGTGGGTCTTTGGACCGCTTGAGAGGGGTTGATTGCAACCCTCGTCCGTTGGGACGCCACAACGTGGAGTAGGCAAGCGTTGGTCTTGGCCGAACCACGGGATAACCACCGTGCCATCTCTGTGATTGATTTCTTGTGGTTATTGTGTTTTGTTGAGACTCCTCTCTAGCCACTTGGCATTTACTGTGCTAACGCTTAACCAAGTTTTTATGGCTTAAGTTTTCAAGTTTTACAGGATCACCTATTCACCCCCCCCCCCTCTAGGTGCTCTCAGAAACCTATACCAGCTATCCTTATGAACTGTGACAATCAGACAGTGATTGCTAAAGTGATGAGTTCTAAGGATAATGGGAAGTCATCAAGACATGTCAAAAGACGATTGAAGTCTGTCAGAAAGTTGAGAAACTCCAGAGTTATAAGTGTGACTTATATTTCAACAGATAAAAATCTGGCAGATCCTTTTATCAAGGGACTACCACGTAATGTGATAGAAATCGCATCGAGAGAGATGGGTATGAGACCTGAAGTCTATGTGATCGGAGATCCCGTGAATTAGGTCCTGGGAAGAACAAGCCATTGGTGAACTGAGGAGAGTAACCTTTGACCCTCTCTAAGTAAAGATGCAATACTCTCAAATGTTGTAAGGCAGGTTGCCTTTGTGCCTTAATGTGTTATGTTGGCTTGTATTAGCGAAGATGTTGTCCTGAAGAACATTCTTGAAAGAACACACCTATATGAGTTAGACTGTCTAACGTCGCAGTCTATGAGATTTGGGTGATCTCTAGTAAACTCATGAAGAGACCTTGGAGTACGACGTATATGCTCCACCCGAGAAGGGGACTACTGGTAGCCAAGTATTGGTCATGACTTCAAGTGAAACCCATTCACGCAAAACTTGCAATTCAAGGCATAGTCCATTGTCCAAGTTGTGGGTTGGTGTAGCTTGGAGTTCTAGGCGGAAGTTCAACTTAACAGTCTCTGCTGAAAAACTAGTATATTAAACAGTAGTGAACAGTGGCAAAAACTACAGATGGGCATTTGAGATCTGGTGGGGGATTGTTAGGATTTATGGGCTAGGCCCAATTGAGAAATTCAAATAAATCCTAGGAAAATCACAAAAGCCCATATAAGTGGATGGCTAGGGAATAGGTGGAACCAATAGTACCATATTGCTAGTTCTAGTGGAGTAGAGCTAGCTTAAATATGGAAGCCACACTCACTCACCAAGTCATGGACGAGAGGAGAGAGTGTGGAGAGCCACATGCGCGCGCTCGCTCGCCTCGCCTGGCCGGGGCGGGGCGGAGCGAAGGGCGCGGGCGCACGACATGCGCGTGAATGGTCCGCCGAAATCCGGCCCCTCGCCTTGCGGGGGCGCGGCTACCTTTTGCCGTTTGATTTTTTGGTTTCTTGGCTGTTACGTTTATCCTAACCGATCGCTATAAAATCTCAACTGAACGCGAGATTTTCGTGGGCGGCTAAGATCGGAGGCCGCGGACTCGGCCCTATAAAAGGAGCCCGGCAGCCAGCACCCGACCGCAGAGGTGCATCTGCGATTAGGAGAGCAGGTCTTCGGAACCCTTCGCCTTCTAGATCCTGCACCAGGAGAGGGCGAATAAGGTTTTTGGGAAGCGTCCTCACGCGACTGCTCGTGATCTTCTGACCTCGTCGACCCTGCTGATTTCGCTACTTCGACATCGTCGACCCTGCTGATTCCGGCGCGCGCCATCTATCAGTATGTCTAATCAGTACGCATCATCTGATTTGGCTTTTTACTTCAGTTCTTCTGATTTGGTCATGATTTATATTCGGAATTTAATCTGAAATTTGTCTAATTATTCAATAAACAGTACACAGAATACATACAAAATAATAGATAAACTATAGTACAAGATTAGACCAGATGGTACATACTGATTGGACAAACTGAATGAAGATGCTGAAGCGACAATGGCGATGTTGGTGACGATTGTCAACGGCGGAGCCAACGCCCGGCCTAGAATCTCCGCGCCGACAGTATGCTGACAGTATCAGGAGGAACCGAGGAGGAGATGGTGGCTGCAGCGTCGACGACAATCGCTAGAAGGCTCCGTGCGATCATCCTCGGAGCTGGGTCGTGCGGAAGGCGGTGGCATGGGTGCGCTTGACAGCAAAGGAGAACTGGAGTCGCACCAGGGTGTTGGTGCTACGGTTCGCGGCCATGGCAACGCTGTTCGTGTGGAAGGTCATCCAGTACTGGCTCACGACGACGTTCCAGGTGATGAGGCCCACTGCCAAGACATATCTGGTGCACATATTAAATCATCACTACTCATTTTAGATCTAACGTCTCTAGTTGATTATTCAATTTATAAATAACACCTCCCACCACTACACACCACCACGTTGAAGGGTGTCCTTAGTAAAATAGACCAAACAACTAGAGACGTTAGATCTAAAATGAGTGGTGATGATTTAATATGTTCACCATGTGCACCAATGTTCTATGTGCACTAGATATGTTCCCACTGCCAAGGGTGCCACGAAGACTCTTAAGCTCAACATGGTGCTCGTGCTCTTCTCCATATGCCGCAACACTCACATGGTTGCGCTCCTCCTGTGCTATTTTCTTCGTTCGATGAGGAGAGGAACTACGATCGTGTTCGAGTGGCGAGGCTGAGGGGAGGAAGTGGCACGCGAGGGGATGGAGGAAGGAAGAAGAGGGGGAGGCAGGCGCCATCTGTGGTGCGGAGGAGGTGCCTAGGTTTCCATAGTTGGCTAGCTCCGCCACTATTAGTCGTTGAGAAGAAAGAGATCGGTCGTGTAAAGTTCCCAAAAACCTTATTTACCCTCTCTCGGTGCAGGATCTCAAAGGTGATGGGTTCTGTAGACCTGATGTCTAGATTGTAGATGCATGTCGACGCTTGGGTCAAGACTACAGCGGTTGCGCGATCAGTAAGCTGAGGCAAAACCCAACTCGTGTATGGGGATATCTTTGGTGGCGGTTGTTAAGCGCAATGTATAGAATCACCTCCACATCTCACGAACCGATAGGGACTCGCGTCACAATCTATTCATGACACGATAAGGACTCATGTCACGATCTAGTTGTGAACGGATACAACCAAGCAACAAAAAATAAAATAAAAAAAGGAAAAAGAAATTGTACCCCACATGTGTGGTACTCCGTCATCTCTTTTCTCAACCATGATTTGGAGTAAGAGGAAAGCCTCCACATATATAAATTATTCCCGCTCCACTTAAACAAGCAATGTGGTACTTACTATTGGTTCCACCATCCTCATGGACATTGAGATTTTCTAGGATTTAATTGAATTTCTCTAATGGACCATAAATCCAACAGTAAGCACATACAAGCGTCGAGGAGGGCTACCTCTCGGCCAGCAGCTGCCGCTCCAGCTTGCTGCAGGTGTAGGACGTACTCGATGGCGTCCCGTCCTTGTTGATGGACGCCTTGTCCATCTGCAGCTCATTCATTCAGTTCCGCCACAGAGAAGCTAGCTTGCATGAACAGGCGAAACGATCGAGCGATCCAGCTCGCTGTACTGTATGGCTGTGATGGCTTGGTGACCGTCGTACGTGATGTTTGGGACGACGCTGCGGAGGGCGTAGAGCGTGTCGTTGAGCTAGCCTCCGGCGGCGGCGCCTCTCCATGACGGTGACCACTGGGTCTGGGAAGTCCCTGTTGATATCCGCGTGGCGTGGCGGACCACTGGGTCTGGGAAGTCCCTGTTGGCGCAAGAACGCGACGGCCGGCGATGCGATAGACTGGTGGTGCGAGGTGGCGCAGGAACGCTGGAGCGCGATCACCACGGAGAGGAGGTAATACGCGCAACCTTTTCATATGCATTTCTGGCCTGAGATCCGATCCGATTCCCCCGCCATGTCTTGCAGCTGCACGATGTGAGCTTTTACCGCTACTCGTGCGACATGCACTGCGTGCAAGACTGCAAGCCCACAACGGGGATGAGGCCCTATTGACGCGGTCACGGCGTGCGCAAGGTGCAATCTTCTGCACACCCCTGAATCTACGCGCTATTACAAAATATGCTGAACAGATAACTAGCACACTAATGCACCTAACATGCATGGTGACACGCTACTTGACATGATTCACATGGACGCTACGATGCTTTATTCAACATTCACGCACCCCCTTAATCTTGTCAATCATCAATCCTGATGACGCCTAGCTGCCTCCTCAGCTCTGCAAACCGAATCCGGCCCAATGGTTTCGTCCGGATGTTAGCCAGCTGTTCTTCGGAACTCACATGATTCACATCCACTGTTCCATTGCTAACCCACTCCCTTAAATAAAGAGCAATAATGTCCAAATCTTTTTAACATCGTCAGAAATAAGAAGGCTTCCATTGCTGATGTCTTATCTGATGTCATCCCTAATCTGCCCTTCCGCGGATCATTAGAGAGGGTAAAATTAGTTAAGTGACAGAATCTTTCGCTTTTGTGGCTCCAAAATAGCCCTACTGAAGGAATTGTCCACGGAGAATCGCTGATCAGTGGCCATTGCCATCTCTAGTTTTAGTGACTATAAACAAAATAAAAAAGGCTATTAGAAAACGGTTAGGAGAATAAAATTATCTTGTCTATTTTTAATATAGTAGTTTTACGGAAATGGAGAATGATAATGGCAGTGCGTACCGGGTAGATATACAGCCCCGTTACAGTCAGTCAGTCAGTGAGTCAGTCAGTCGGTATGGGCAGCCACTGCCACCGCAGCGCTCCAAAATTCCAACGGTCTTTTCTTTGGCTTTCCCAGCGTGCCTGCTCTCTCGCAAACAAACAAGAAAAGGGTAGGCAACAGGAGGCGTGAAAGACTGACAGACGGCAGATGACAAAAGAAACAAAGAGAAAGGAAATTTGCTATCCCCACTGCCTGCGCTCTTTTTTGTTTGCGTTGGAAGCCGCGATTCTCTTTTCGCTGTCACACATTGGCCCTGTTTGTTTGGTCTTCTGGCAGCTTCTGGCCACCAAAAACTGCTGCGGACTGTCAAACGCTTAGTTTTTCAGTCAGCTTCTATAAAATTCGTTGGGGGCAAAAACCATCCGAAATCAACATAAACACATAATCGGTTGAGTCGTTGTAATAGTAGAAATCTGTCACTTTTTAAATCTTAAGCCCTATGAACAACTTTATCTTCCTTCACATGTAATCGTAATGATACTCAGATTCTTCCCACAGCCAGATTTTCAGAAAAGCTGGTCAAAAAAAGGCTGAACCAAACAGACCCATTGCCGAGTGAACTTATACGGGCATACAGCTATACCGATAGTAATTACTCACTCCGTTTATAAATATATTACACCCGTTGATTTTTTTTTAAAAAAAATTTAATCATTCGTCTTATTTAAATAATAATAAATTATTATTTTTTGATTTATTTTATCACTTAAGATAGTTTGTACTCGACTTAAAATTTTAATTTTTTGAATAAATATTTTGAATAAGATGAGTGGTTAAAGTTTTCGAAAAAACATTAACGGTGTCATATATTTGTGAACGTAGGTAGTATAATTCTAGTCATACGGTTACCGGGCAAGACTAGCTACCCAAAAAATAAATCACTTTGAGTTTCACTATGTTTATTAAAAAAATTAGTTTACCCTAAATTTAGTAAGAATCAATATTTTTATATTAAATAAGGATTGTTAAATTTATCACAACATATTTTTAACACCTATATTTTGGGTTATAAATCTTAAGTCATTTTATAGATTATGTTTAACTTTAAAATTTATTAATAAGAACATAATTACACTTATGCAATATCTTTTTATGGTAGAATGTCCTAAAAAAATGTGACGCGTTGTGATCCCTACAAGGGCTTATTTAGTTAGGATATCGAAGAGGATTAAATTCTCTACTAGTCAAAATCAAAATTGCATAGAAGAGGAATTAATACCTCTCAATTCTCTTCGATCCGGATGCAACCGAACCTGACATAAATGGTGAAGGAACCTTAACATAAGGGCATGTACAGTGGAGAGACACTAAAACGGTTCTCCAAGCACAGGAGACAACTAAGAGACTCTATTGTACAATGGAGTGTCTATAAACGTAGTCTATTAATAAATACAGAATTAAATGTATTTGTATAGCATCAGATCGATAGAACAGACGACAAATTCGTACAGTGGGAAGTGAGGCGTCTGTTGCTACTTGGTTTACGAGCCAGAGGCGTCTCTTCACGGAGAGACGGCTCTAAGATTTTTTTTGCAAATAACCCCCTTAAACACCTTAAGAGCCTCCACATTAAACACCACTGTACATGCCCTAAGGTCTAACTGCTTCGATGAGATGCAATAGTTTTGTAATGACAAGTCTATTCTAGTGTGTTGGATATATATATGATGAAACACTGGTCAGAGATATATCGTGGCGTGAAGAGTTTACTATTACTAACATTCATCATTATCGAACTAAGATTTTCTATGTTGCGGTTGCTAAAATTTGTGTAAAGACGAATTGTCGGTTTGGTAAAAGCAAGCGGAGATCTGTTGTTTTTGCTTATCATGTCTCAATAAAAAAATAATGTTATCTAAATTTGGCGCAAACAAGCTTGCTCGACTTGCTAGAGTTTGTGATGATGATTTCTTGGATGGTGAGTGTGAAGTAACAAGAAGTCAACTAAAAACTTTTAATCTTCATGTCAGAAAACATCCTACGTTTCTTGTTGTATGGGTATGAAAGTTTAGCCGCAAAGTGATCGAAACCCAAAAGGACATGGGTTTTTCCTTTAGTTTACAAATTTATCGAGTTGAACTTATTACTGCCGCCTACCGGTTTCTAGAGCATCAGAAGGAAGAGCCTTCTCTGCAGTAAAAATAATTAAGAGCAAACTGCGGAATATAGTTTTAGATTAATGATTTAATCGTGTGATATTGTGTTACACAAAGAGCATCTCCAACAATGCCTCAAACTAGTGCCTTAAATTGAAATATGGAGCTCTATACAGAAAAAACTACTCCAACAGTGTCTCATTTCATAAAATTTTGTCAAAAAACTATAGGGCACCCTCTCAAGTGACTCAAATATACTACACCATAGTGGGCTGCCCTATAATCTAGATTTGGGGCTTTACTGTTGGAGCGGAATGTTTTGTTAGTGCCCTAAATTCTATAAAATATACTTATTTTTAAATTATGGGGCATTTTTATAGGCCACGTTGTTGGAGATGCTCTAAGGGCCTGTTTTGAACCACCCAGTTGTTAAGAAACTGGTTTATGGAAACTGAGGTGTGGTTCAAAACGTACCAGTTTATGCCCTAGTTTATAGAAATTGGATTCACGGTTTTTTAAAAACTAAGAAGCTAGCCTCTTCTAGCTAAAAAAATAAAAATTGGTTTCTTAAAAACTGATCGTTTCTAAACAGGACCTAAGTTATTATAACACTTGATAATACTACAATAGCACCATGGTTCCGATAAAAAAATGCATCTCATGTTAGAAATAATCAGCATAATTTTTAAGCGATTCATTAAAAATGCATGTTTTATATGAATAATTTTTGATACTATCTAATCTCTGAGTAAATTTAATTTAGGGTGTGTTTGGCATAACTCTGCTCCACCCCAGAGCAGCTCTACTCCAAACCTTTGGGTGGAGCAGCTCTGCTCCAGAGTTTAAATTGTTTTTCATAACCGGTGACAATTGCGGGTAATTAACTCCATTGGAGCAGCCATGCCAAACACGCCTTTACTCAGCCTCTTATGTAACCCTAGCTTCGCCAGTGATCGACCCTAAGCTTTTTTTATTTATATATTCGTAGCCAAGAGTACTACCACGAGGAAACAAGCAACAAAATGAAGAGATGGCGTGTTGAGCGATCTTCGTTGGTAGTTCGAGCCATAATAATCGTGCATTATAGCTGGACAAAAATTGGGAGCCAAACGAGCCGAGCCCACATGCATGTCGCCTATTCGAGCAGGAAGCCCCCCAGAGCCCATATATACATACATATACGCAGGAACGTCTCTGCTTCCCCTCTCCACACGTTCCCGCCAATTCTGAAGTCGGCAAGCAGCAACGACCGCCTGTTGCTCCATCCAAGCATCTCCATGACTCCATCACTCGTTGGCACCATCAATACCGCAACCACTTAGCGATCGAGGTCGAAGGTCGGTCACACTCACAGCAGCCTGGCGACGGCTACCGGAGCTGTCAGTCGCATCACCGCTGGCTGCTGCTGCTTCTTCACCGTCGTTCGTCAAGTCGCTCGCCGGAACGAGCTCGTCGTCGTCACTGCTGCCACCGCCACCACTCTCCTCCTCGTCGTCGTCAGCGCGTAGGTTCAGGTCAAGGCCACCGCCGCCGCCGCTGCCCTTCCAGCGGCGCTTGTTGGACTCGCTCGGCCTCCGGACGACACTCTCCTCCGCCTTCCTCTTGAGATCGCCGGACGGCAACCATGGGACCCCGACCTTCTTCGTGCCACTGGGTTCAGCTTCAGCTGCCCCCGCCACGTCTGGTTCCTGCTGCGGCGCCGCCGGCCTGGGCTCGCTCCCGTGGCGGTGGACCTCGTCGGATGACTTGTCGGCGTCCGGGAGGAGGCTCAGGGTGGTCCTGACGCCCTGGTGCTCGATCTTGTTGCTCCTGCATTGGAAGGTGGTGGGAGCCTCCTCAAAGCTCAAGCACAGGCCTGGGTTGCTGCTGCTGTTGCTAGAGGTGGTTGCATTGCACGGACGACGGGCCGGTTGGTTCCGCTGCTGGCAGAGTCGGCTCCATTTCCACTTGAGCTTCATCAGATCATCCTGCACCATTAATCAAAACGATGGATGTCATCATTATTATTCAGATGAGAACGGATCCTTCCTAATTTTTTTTCATCAGCACATGCTAGCGTACGTGTGTGTGTTTCTGCCTTTGTTTTTTTAATCCTGTTTATCATTGCTGTACCTTGTGCGACGTCTGGGGCTCGTCCGCGTGCGGCCAGCCAGGGAAGAAGGTCAGCGCGAGATCGGTGCCTGCTGCCTTGGCTCTCACGTCCGATGCTTCCCTCTCGTAGTGTTCGGCGCATTCAGCGCACAGGGTCGGCGTTGGCACGCCATCCTCTTCTCTTGGTGCACGATCCAGCGGAGGGAGCTGAGCAGGTCGTTGAGCAGCCGGCCTGCTAAGACCGCATAGCACACAACAGGAAGAACAGATGCAACTAGACTTCAGTGTTGCGTATAGACATCACACAATCAGATTGTTTGCATTGGAGATTGCGAATCCTGCTAACGGAATGAAAAATGATACGTAACGTGCACTAGTAGTTTCCGATTATTTCAGGCTACATACGTCTACTCTACTCTAATGGATATATGGCTAAAGCAATGGTTTCAGGGGTATCCGGTATCCCCTTCCAGTGAGTGCAGGGCTGCAGCCTGCAGGCAGTCCATCCAAACTCCAAACAGAACGGACGAGACCAAAAGAGAGCAACCAGGGCAGCCGACAGATAGCAACGCATCAGTCACAGCAAAGTGAACCAAAAGCAAGCAAGGAGCCCTAAAATAAACAAACAAACAATGCAGTAGCCACGTGGATTAATGCATTGTCACCTTGCAGTGGCAGCGCGAGGGCCGAGCTCCAGGCCGAGGCCGCCGCCGCCGCCAGCGCCAGCGGGGACGGACACGGGTTGCAGGCCCCACGTCACGTCCAGGGACGACCGCTGGCAGCGCATGAAGGTGGCATAGCTGGCGGCCGCCAGCAGCCAGGCGCGCGACGCGGCGCGGAGGCGGAGGTCGGCGAGGAGGCGGGCGAGCTCCGCGGCCAGGTGCGCAGCGGGGCTGTAGGAGCCGGACGACGACGGCCCCTGCAGGCCGCGGGCGTGGTCGTCGTCGTCGGTGCCGTCGTCGACGGCCCAGCGCATGTCGCCGACGTAGATGACGAGGCCGCCGCCTGCGCCGGTGCTGTTACTGCCGGCGACGCTTCGGCGCAGGCCGGCCGCCCACGCGTCCGCGTCGGCGCGGGTCATGAGGCGGACGCGGGCGCGGGAGAGGTGGAGGCGGAGGACGCGCGCGCCGCGCAGCTCGTCGGGGACGTCTCCTCCTCGCTCCACCCGCCGCACGAGCTCGGCGACGCACGCCTCGGCGGCGGGCGCGGAGTCGGCGACCACGACGGGGTTGGCTCGTCGGAGTCTCCCCCGGCGCCGCGTCATCACCTCCACGATCGCTCTCACGTCTTCCGCCTCCGCCTCGCATGGGGGCTCGGAGTTCACGTCGTCGGGCTCGGGCGGGTGGCGGCTGTGGACGCTCGGGAAGGGCGCTGCCCACGGCGCGCCGCTGCAGGCACCGGCGTGCGCAGGGAAGCCTCCTCCTCCGTAAGGGTCCAGCAGGAAGAAGTGACGAGGCGGTAGTACTAATCCGGCCGCGGTGGGAGGATGATGGGAGGACGGCGGCGGCGGCGGCGGCGTCGAGGAGGCGCCGTGGTGGTGGACCTGGTGGTTGCCGAGGGCAGCCAGCATGGCGGCGCTCTCCTCCTCGAGGCTGGCCTTGACGGCGGCGCTGGAGAAGCCGGCCTCCCGCATGACCCGGCTCACGCTGGGGTCGTCGAGGATGGAGACGATGAGCTGGTCCAGCTCGACCTTGATCGTGAGCACAGGCTGCTGCTGCTGGTGGCTCGGGGAGGTGGTGGAGTGCGGCTGCTGGCCTGGCGGTGGCGGCGGCGGCGACGGCTGGCTCTGGAGCTCGACGCAGCCGCGGCGCTGATTGGCCTGCGCGCGCTTGAGCGCGGCCACGAGCGCGTTGGACAGCGTCGGGCTGGCGGGCTGCTGCTGGAGGAGCGACGCCGCGAAGGAGGTGGCGGGCGAGGGCGAGGAGCCCAAGCCCCCCGCGTTGGCCGTGCCCGTGGGCAGGCGGTTGAGGGCGACGTTGAAGCAGAGCTCCAGCGCCCGGCACTGCTGCGCCGGGTGCGTCTGGCGGCGGGACCTGGCGCAGGCGCGCACGAGGAGACCGTACGCCGGCGCGGACGCGGCGATGGTGGTGAAGAGCCGAGGCGACGACGACGACGGGGGCGGCTCGGAGCCGCCGAGCAGCGTGTAGGCGACGTGCAGCGGCGTGACCTGCGCGTGGCCGCGGCGGCGCGCCAGGCCCAGCGAGAGCTGCAGCGCCGCGGCCGCCTCCGCGGTGAGCGACTGGTGCACCGTGTACGCCCCCGCCCGCATCGCTGATGCGCGCTGTGTCTGTCTGTGTGAGCGTGTGGCACACCGCCGGTCGCTTGTCAGCAGCAGCTATGCTATGGTATGCTACAATAGTACTGCTCCCCTCTTGTTTGGCCTAGACTAGTAGAGCCCTAGGCGTGGATGGAAGATGGATATAACGCAACCTGTGCTTTTTGCTCCTAGTCCTAGTGGAGTGGCAGTGCAGGTTTTTCTCATGGTCATGGACGCGCGTAGCTTTCTCTTTTGTGCTGGTTTTTTTGAAGCTCCACTGTTCACAGTGCACAGAATAGGTAGACTGGCGACTGGGCTGGGCTCCGATGCAAAGCGGCTTTCTCGTCCCTCTTCTCACCTATCTGATCGGCGGCATGCTCTTTTCTTTTTCTCATTCCGATTCGTCTGCGACTCGTGTCTCTTTGTGCAGAGAAAGAGAAAGAGAGAGAGAGAGAGGAGGGCAAGGGCAGGGCCAGTTTGTCTCTCTTTTTTTTCATGCATGCAGAAGATACACAGTGGACGTACTACTGTACTGCTAGGACGGAAGTGGGGTTGGGCTTGGCTTGGCTTTGCCCTTTGCTTTTGTTTTGCGGTGGCTTCGTGCTCCGTGCTCCCCTCCCCGCTACACACACATACATCCCTTTCAGTCTTTCTGCATCCGGCCAGTACCGCCCTTCCTTTTGTCCCTTTTATCTGTTGCCCTCTAGCTACCTAGCGCCGCGCGCGTAACCTTGGCTTGTTAGCGCATGCATACCACTCTACCACTACCAGTAGTACTGCTGCCCTGCCCTGCCCTTTCCCTACTTAGGGGGTGTTTGGTTGCTCCTGCTAAAGTTTAGCCCGGGTCACATCAAGCGTTTGACTTTTAAATAGGAGTATGAAATGTAGACTCAATCAACTGGACTAGATTCGTCTCGTCTTTTAATCTTCGGCTGACAAATTAGTTTTATAATCCGACTACATTTAATACCCGAAACGGAGATTCAAACATTCGATGGGACATGGGCTAAATTTTAGCGGGGTGTAACCAAACACCCCCTTAGTAATGCTCTTTGAGTTAACACGTCATATAAATATTTGATAAAATAATATCGTATAATTATTACGTAATATATATATATATATATATATATATATATATATATATATATATATATATATATATATATATATATTATGGATCTCAATACCTCACAGTTTATTTGCCAACAACAAATACGAAAGTTAAACTCGAGATCCGGAGCGCTTCTTCCTTCTCCTCTCCCTCGTTCGTTCTTACTTGCTACCTGTGGAGAGCAATGGCGGCGGAGAGTCGCGTCAGTAGCTCAAGGCGCTTGCCGACGGAGAGAGGTAAAGGATGTGCCACGGTTGGGGGCGCAACGGCGATGGATGTTTGTGCATAGAAGGGATAAGACTTATCTTACTTGGTTTTTACACAAGATGTGGTGAAAAAAAATATCTACGTGAAGCATGTGAATCACGATAGTGGTAACTCATACAAAGCAGTAGACAAAAGTAATGACTGCCGGTTGATTTCAAAGAAATGCAAATTTTTTTGAAAGAAAAGTTTACGCGAGACGGCTAGAGATGGCCATACGGGCCACCCGGCCCGGCACGGCCCGTTTTGGATCTAGCCCGCTAGGCACGGTTAGAAAACTGGGTCGAACCATCTAAGCACGCGGGCTCAATTCCTTGCCCGAGCCCGGCCCGCGGCGGGCCTAAACGGGTCGAGCGGCCCGTTTAGCACGAAAAAGCGGGCTATGCAGGCCGGTAAGCACGTTTTAGTGTAAAAAGCAGGCTTAACGGGCTTAGAGGTAAACGGGCCGTGCCGGGCTAGCCCACCGTGCCTAGTTTTCTGTCCGAGCCCGGCCCGCTTGTTCGTGCCGGGCCGGGCCGGGCCCGCATAGAACCGGGTCGTGCCGGGCTCGGACTGGGCCCAAACAACGGGCTTCATACCGAGCTCGCGGGCCTCGTGCTTATTGGCCATCTATAGAGACGGCTGTCGAAACTGGTGCTTTATAGGAGTAAAGAAAAAATGAGAAGTAAGTGTAAAAAAGTTTAAAACTATTTTAACTTTAACCAAATATATATGAGCAGATATTACTATTGATAGTTGTTGAATCTATTTTTATAGTATATTTATTTGGCGATATAAATGGTATTGCCGTTTTCTATAAATTTAGTTGAACTTAGTAAAAAAAATAACCAATATAAAAGGCCCTCTTTGGTAGCGCTTCTTCAAGAGATCCTTCAACGGGTTCTTAGAAAAATACCAAAAGGAAGACTCTTTGATGAGATATTTCTAAAAAAGGAGGGAGAAGCTTCTCAAAAAAACCGCAGGAGCCTAGATCTAGAAAAGGAGTTTGTACCGGCTTCTCTCCTATATTTTTCTCTTTGACGATGCTACATCGTAGGATAAGCTGCACGAGGAGCTATATTTGAACTACAAATAGTGTTATTTCTAGAGCTCTTCCTAAAAATAAGGAGAGGGAGGGGGTCGTTTTCTCATAAAAGCCAGAGACAGGGCTGAAGCTGGCAGAGAAAGAGCCCTATCAAACGGGGCCTAAGTATCGAGAAAAGTACTACTTCCGTTCTCGAATATTTATTGTCGGCTAGTTTATTTTTAAACTAAATCACGACAAATAAAAAGTAACGAATGGAGTACACGTCATGATTCTTCGCAAGATAATTCATTTATACATGTGGGCATGGATCATGACGATTGCCATCACATTCGGTTCGCCAAAAATCATTATTCAATTACAACATCCTCCTGCACCTAGATCCTCCCCGCCTATTGATGGGAAGAAAGCTCAAACACCGCGGGCCAGTAACCCAACCCGCCCGTAATTTTTTTTTATATTTTACCATTGCTGATGTGAAATGTTTTTTTCCATTAGCATGCTGTCAGGCAGGCGGCTCTCTGCACTAGCGAGTCACGGGCGCCACGGGAAGAAGGAAATGGACGACGGGCTGTGCTGCTGCTGCGCCTCTCACGAGGAAATTCCACTGCTCTCATTCCATTCCATGGGCACGTCGTTATACGACGACAGA
Source organism: Zea mays (assembly GCF_902167145.1). NCBI lineage: Eukaryota > Viridiplantae > Streptophyta > Magnoliopsida > Poales > Poaceae > Zea > Zea mays. Next base: position 162,520,185 of record NC_050100.1, on the reverse strand, counting down.
GGCGATCTTTTCATCCATCCATCGAGCTCGGCGCCGCGATCCTTCCCCCCTCATTCCTTTTGGTCCCTTTTCCTTTCCTTTCTGTAGGAAGGAGCGACTCGTCTGCTGTACCGGCAGCACCGCCACCACCAGCAGCAGCAGCGATGGGCAGCAGTGGTTGCTGGGGGCCGGCCGGGCCCGGGCACCCTGCCGGCGTGGCGCGCGCGCCTTTGGGCTCTGAGCCTCTCTGACCCCCCTCGGCGCCTGCCTGCCTGCATGCTGCCAGGGAGGAGGGATTCGAGGTGGTTTGGATGGATCATGGATGGTGGACGACGGGTTCGCAGTTCGCACTAGCCTAGCCCTAGCCAGCAGTGTGCACTGCACCGCAGGTCCGCAGCAAGCCGGGCTTTCCCGGCCGCCTTTTCCTCGGACTCCGGGGCGGCGACACTTCGCTATCGCGTGCTCCAGCTGCCGCCCCCCGCCGGTTTTTTTTTTCTTCTTTCCCAGAGGAATTGACCGAGCTATGGATCTTGAGAGTTTGAGCGCCTCTTTCCGCCGAGACCTGGGATACTACTACATAAACTTTATCGAACTCCCAAAAGGAAACTTTGCCGTGAATTGTTGGCGATCACCTTTATGTATCGAGACTGCAGCTAGCGGATGACCAGTCGTTCCAACGACACCAACAATTTTTTTTGATAGGACAGGAGGGGCGAGCCCCTACTGAAAATTTTATTAAAACTTTAAAACAACAGAGTTACAAATCAAATAATGGCGAGCAGCTATTCGTCGTGTATATATAAATTAAGAGTATGTTTAGCTCACCTCACAAACATATGCCGCACTAAACATTAGGTAAACCGTGGCTACTGCAGAAAGTAATTAAAGTCTCACTTCAAAAGTTAGGCAAGACAACGAGTTTACAAGCTTGGCACGACTCGCCTTGGCTCGCTTCAAATTTTTTATAAGCTAAGCTAGCATCTCAGATCAATTTGTTAACGAGTCAACTGATTATGTTGCTATATATATTTATATGTTGTTTTTATTGTTGTGACTCGCAAGCTAAACGATCCAACTCAAGCTCACAAGAGAGTCGAGTCGAGCTAGTTCTCTGGCTCATTTTCTTAACGAGCCAAACCGAACCAGCTAGGACCAGCCTTGAGCCCACGCAATAGAGGCGACAGCTGTGGGCCCAATATTTAGTATCTATATCACAATATAATACACTAGTTTACACTTTACAAAACTCATCTAACCAAATAATCCATACACCCATAATCTTTACTAAATCCACCAAACAAATTACACTCATACTATACACAAAATCAAAATCAACGGTTAAGATCGTTGAATAACATCATCTCTCTTGCGCACTTAAATCTAATGGACAATATTATTTGGATCATCCTTCATCCCTTTCCTCCTCACGTCCACACCGCCGTCAACCCCTCCCCTCGCGCCACCACCGTTGTCGTTCATCCCACTCTTCCCATTCTTAGGAATGTAGCATTAGCACGAGCTATATACTAGTAGTAAAATAGTATAGGTAGCTAACAAGCCGGTAGGGCTGGGCACACGGACGCCCGACGCACACGGACCACACGACACATGTTGCCCACTGCCCAGTCATCACGCTCACATCGTCGCGCGTCTGTGCGACCATACCCTGCACGTGATCGTCGTTCGCCATCTCGCCAATCCAGCCCTCCAGGATTCCAGGGCACTGGGCGCCACTGCTCCATCCTCCAGCCACGCACGGTCGAGCAATCAGGATTCATGTTATTGTGTGGCCGTCGTTCTTATTTCTCAACTTGCAAAGTGCTAATTTGCACCGATGTATATTATCTAACGTCTTAGATATTTTAAAAACCAATTTCAATGCACATCATCATTTACATATGAAGTACTAATTTGCTCCGCTGCATATTATAGAATTTTTTTATATAGTCTAGAGGGCCCACCATTATCAGTTCGCCTGGGGGCCCTCAAAATCATAGGACCAGGGCTGGAACCAGCTCGATCGAGTCAAACTGATCTAGCTCGATATCTAGTCCTATTTACATGTGAGACATGGCACTAACAAAACGTTCCAAGCTATATAATTGTGACAATGTAAGCATTTGTGCCTAAAAAGCCATGCCATGTAACATGTGATGTGACACTGTTTCATAGTGAACCAAACATTTTTCTAAGAGTCGAACATGGTTTCTTTTACAATAAAGAAAACGCAAACTCCATCATGCTGGGTCAGTAGCGGAGCCAGGCCGAACTCGAAGCCTAGACACCGTTATAATCTTCTAAACCTCACTTGAAGTCTCAAATCAATTATAGACTAGTAATTCCGAGAGAATAGATAATACTAACAATTATAGACTTGATGTGATAATGTTCATCGTTGAAAATGCCCTTTCAATAGATGTTGTGGATACCGACAATATTTATGCCAAGTCAATGAGTGAACCATATGCTTCTCTGTCTCAACCATTTAAAAGTCAAACTAGCAATATTTGTGCATGTAGAGAATGTTGCATGCCTTCTCACATGAAAAATATAAGTCTCAAGTTATGCCTAATTTATGCAATCTCATTATTAGTAGAGAAATCAACATTATACATTTGAGCAACCCGAACAAGACTATTTGTATGAAACTTGTAGAAGTTATTCTTTGGATCAAGACACAAAAACATGTCAATATCTGTATAGTTGATTATCTAAATCATTGATTCATCTCAACACATATTTTTTTTATCAAGAACCATAAAGAAAAATCTAGCATGATAATGATGAAGGAAAGTAGTAGTTTCATTTCGACGCTTTGCACGGTCTCTAACTGGCATGCCATCCATCATATTTGGCACCGAAATATTTTTTTGTTCACAATATTGCTTAGCCTCATCAAACGCTTGGTCCCAATCGCTCTCACTAAACGTGGATAGTTGAGCTTTCTAAGTTTGTTGATGCTACAACAGCCTCAAATCTTGTACCATCTTCACTTCTATGGTAATGATCTGATTGCAGAACTTTAGATTCAATCTTTTCATTGTTTATTAAGCTCTTACTCGGCTTGTTTATCGTAATTTAGTGGTCATGGCAGCTCTTCTAAGTTGGACACTTTTGTTCCATCCATGGAGATCGTAAATAGTTAGGTTTCAAGAAAGTTGAGAAACACAGTGAAAATGCTTCGTGGAGTGTATCTGAGCTTCATGTTGGTGATGAGAAGTGGCCTGGTTCTAACAAATTTGATATGGTAATAATAATTCTTCCTCTTGCAGCTTATCATCTGTTATAACGCAAGATAAGATTTCTAATGCTCAATCTCCTCCAATCCTCCCGTGATCCTCTTATCACCAAATCAACCTTTAATGGACAAGTTGGTGGCACTCTGTTGAAGTCTTTAGACACCTGCCCTTCTAATATAATATCACTGTTCCTTGGGAAAAAAGATGCTCTGGATTTTACCTTAAAGACTAGCTGGCAGCTTGTTTCATTGTCATATGTGAAGTAATTGGGTGTGCACTAGCTTCTCTTACCATTCTGTATTGAAAATTTGCTTGTATCAACATGGTGTCTATATGTTGCTTGAACCTATAACATTTCCTGGCTCAGTTGGCAGTCTTAAAACTATATTTGACCATATGTTACAGACGGGCGCCTAATGTTCTAGTGCACGTAAACTCCAGCTTATAAACATTTTTTTTTTGTCGAGACGGGACTGATCAAGTATCATAGTTGACTTGCTGTCGATGAAATCGTCGACTAACACTCTTGCACTCATGATTTATCTATCTGTTCTTGGACTCCACGCCACCGCTTTAGTTGGGCTGGAATTTTTTTGGGCCGAAATAAACACAAGTAACGGGAGCTCTTCTAACGAGTAAACTAACACGAGATGGGCCGGGCACTTGGGTCACCCATTCGGGTCAGTCAAACTAGTGACACACCATCCGCACGTCCGGCTGCGCGCCCAGCGTCACTCTACTCTACTCTACTCGCCTGCACGGCAAGCCGCACGCCAACTGTTTCGCGGCCGTTACTGCATCCAGCTAGCTAGCCCGCCGGCGTGACGTGCACCGCGCACGCGTCCATTTCGCCTACCACTTCCGCCGACCAGCTGTATCTCTCTGGCTTTCCCCTTCTCTTCGTCGCCGCTCATCACAAGCCTGTCGTCGTCGTAAACACAGAGAGGGAGCTCGTCCATGTCCTCCTGATTCCTCTTGGCGATCGAGGGAGTGGCCGACCGGCGATAATCTAGCTATAGCCAGCCTCGCCATGCCTCGCCAGAGGACCCTCACCTCCGAGGCGGCCGGCGGGCGGCTGCTGCTCGTGGTGGTCGCGGTCCTGCTATGCCTGTCCGTGCCTCTGGGGCGTGCGGCACCCCCGGGCGCGGAGGTCGCGGAGTTCCCTGGGTTCACGGGCAAACTCCCCTCCAAGCACTACGCCGGGTATGATCTGTCGTCGTCCATCTATGAAAAAAAATCGAACATTTTGTGCCGGGTTCAGTACCTTCGGTTGCATTGCATACACACAATCTCGTCAGTGTTGCAGACATTTCGAGTGCGCAGGTACGTAACAGTTGGTCAACATGAGCAACGAAAGAGACACCTGTACTACTACCTTGCCGTCTCTGAAAGGAACCCAAGCTTGGATCCTGTGGTCATCTGGATAAATGGCGGTCCAGCATGTTCAGGGTTTAGTGCATTTCTGCATTCATTTGGTAAGTATGTGCTCTCGTGTGATGGTATTTGCTCAGTTTTCTGGCCTGATCTTGTTATAGAAAAAAAATGTTATATGCTCTTCTCTTGCTCACTATGTGCAAACGATCTTTTTTTACAGGACCTTTTCGAATGGAGGGCTCCCAAGTTCATATCAACGACGGTCCACGAGTAGCCGTGAACCCTTACTCATGGACAAAGGTACATAAAATTCAGTGTAAAATTGCGCGCCTTTCAGTTCTGCACTGCAATAGTTCTGAAACAAGGCCGCAGACCACCAACAATCCAAGTTGGTATCTCTAATCTCTTCAATGTCCGAAGTCTTCTGTATCTCTTTTGTGTTCAACAGATGGCTAGCCTCCTCTTGGTCGACTCGCCAGCAGGTGTGGGCTACTCGTACGCTGATCATGAAGATGACTACACCACAGATGACACAAGCAGGGTAGCGGACCTGTATGACTTTCTGTCAAAGGTTAGAATGGTTTATGATAAACACAGTATATATATTGTAATGACACAGCGAAATTTCTCCTGTTCTCATGACGTGCGTGGTTCTTGGTCCAGTGGTTCGCTGAATACGCAGAATTTCTGTCGAATCCTTTCTACGTAGCTGGATGCTCGTACAGTGGAGTGATAGTACCTGTACTTGCACACGAAATTATAAAGAGTAAGTTGCAATGCGTGATCTTTTTTTATCCATTTATTATACAACATTCTAGCTAGCTGTGTCGTCTCTCAATCCTGTATGGTTCTCATGTGTTCATACGACATAATGCAACATCTAGGAAATGAAGAATCCGGTGGGGTCAAGATCAACTTCAAGGTAATTCATTTATAGCATCGTTATCAGTAAGCACAGTAATTATTAGTGCGAAAAGAATAATTACTGATGAAATATTCAGTAGTTTATTACTTAAGCAGCGAAGAAATGTTTGGTGATTACCGATAAAACGTTGAGTAACTACAAACAAAACATTCAATAACCAACGAAACGTTCAGTAATTGTTAAACGGAATTGTCAGAGGGCACACTTGTGGGCGCGCGGGGCTAGATGCATGCTAGGACGTGGTGACGCGAGAGGCAGTACGGGACTGGTCCACGTGAAGCTTCACCTTAGGTGACAAATAACATTAGCCTATCTCTATATATATTGCTTTACTTATGTGGAAGCATGTAAAATCTCTACCTTATGATGCACATGTAATCTCTACTACTATAAACTATCAGTTTCGATGGTCATCAAGCGTCACACGCGGAGCACGTAGGTTTATTTGCCTCCTCTACTAGTCAACTATTAACCATAGATAGGCCATAAAAACCATCAAAGCTTCTATTAGTGGGCCGTTACCTACAGATAGGTCGTGAAAAACCACTTAAGCCCAACACGAGAGGAAGCCACACACAACATAACTTTCTCATATAGTACCAACCTGCTAAATGAAGGAGGACGAGCGAGCTATAAAAAAGAGGGTCGAACTCTTTTTTAACTCATACCTTTCTAGACTTTTTGGTTAAGATAAAATATAATATTTGTTCTTATGTGCCGCTGCAATGCATGAACATTGTACTAGTGTAATGTAAGCCAACACTTAAGTGGTGACACCAAAACAATAAAAACAACTAGTACAATACTCGTGTGTTACGACATACACTAATTATATTTGATGGTATAGTACAACGACGGTAAGGCAGACGAGGACCCAGTGACAAGCCAGTGTGATAGACCATCCCCAAATAAATTTAAAATTAAAGTGGACCCTCTCCATAAAAAATAATTTAAAATTAAATTAAATATATGTCTCACATACTAGATATTAATCTGAAGATACTGCACTTTATTTAACAAAAATGTCGAGAAAGATGAGTTGCAAAGGAGGCTTGTCCCTGTTTTATAGCTACCTCGGACGCTCGTCCTTATTTAGCTAGCGAGGTGGTACTATCCGGTAGCATTGCGCTGCATGTGGATTCATGTTGTGTTGGGCTTGGGTGTTTTCATACTGTTCAGTTAGATTAAAAAGAAGTATAATTTTTTTTTTTGTAAAAGGGACGATGGTGAAAACCAAAAAAACCGGTGCTATATAGGCGTAGAGATAAAGAGACATTTAAGCTTGATTGCACAATAATTGTTGCCATATTGTATCCTATTGTTTTTACTGTCCTACTGTCATTAGTACACTAGCACTTTGGCCTTGGTCTGCTTGAACACCCTAACATCAAACTAAGATTTAGTTCACCAACGGCCAAACCCTATCAGATGATCATCATATGGAAAAGGCTCCAAATATTTCTTTCAGTATTGCGGTCATAACAAATGGACAAGTAAAAAAAGGAAAATGTACAAATTACTCCCTTCACCTTTGGACAATGTTAACATAACCCCTAAAGTATTTTTTAGTTCACTTTACCCCTCTACTCATTTGAGTTGGTTCAATTTACCCCTTAACAAAATTTGTATTTTATTTCTTTATGTATAAACCGGGTTTTCAGTTTAAATTTTGTTCGTTAGTAGCAAATAATATAATTTATCCTATAAAATATATTATTACTTTTTGTATTATTTTGATAGATTAGGGATCAGATAAGATAATAATTTTAATGATACAAAACTAAATATAAAATAATGATTAAAAATTCTTAACATATCTTTATACAATAAATTATGATGTCCTCAATTACCTTAGAAAATATGAAATTGGAATTCAACTTGTACATGGAGAAACAAAAAAGACAAATCTCCCCTTAGTAAGATTGGTCCTTTTCGTTTCTCCATATACAAGTTGAATTTCAAATTCATATTTTCTAAAGTGATTGAGGACATCATAACTTATGTTAAAAATGTGTTAATATTTTTTCATCACTATTTCATATTTATTTTTGTACCATTAAAGTTATTATCTTATTGTCGGCGTTTCAGACCCGCGAGGTCCGTCAACCGACCAGTGAATTTGTTGTTGCGTGCCCCTGCCCAGATGGGTTGATGCAAGATGAAACACAAGAGGGAAATGAGGCTTATGTTATCTCGCACCGGGGTGCTCGTAGTAGGGGTTACAAGCGTCGCGAGAGAGCAAGGGCGAGAGCGAGAAGGAGAGAGTCCCTGCGTGCGTCCGTCTGTGCCTATCTCGTCTGTCCTGCCTCCCACTATGTCAATGTCTTTGTGTCAACGTCCACCTGTGTCCATGTGAACGTGTGTCAACGTGAACGTGCCTTAGGAAGGCCCTAGACATCCCCTTTTATAGATACAAGGAGATGCCCAGCTGTACAATGGGGTGTAGCTATGTGCTATCGTGGCTGGCGGAGAAGCGCCTTCAGCCCTGTACGTGCGCTAACGTGGCTGTCGGAGAAGTGCCTTGAGCCCTGTAGAAGCATAGCTGGCGGTGCAGCATGGATCCTGCTGACGTTTGCTTGCTTCCGTAGGGGGTTTGAGAGCAACCGACGTCATGGACGCACGCGGGGAACCATCATTACCTGTTACCGGAGTAACCTTAGATGGGACATCGGTCTTGTTCCTTCGTAGCTTGAGGCAGCTAGCTAGGAGTAGGGTAATGATGTATCCCCTGTAGCGTAGTCGGTCCGAGGCCCAGGTCGGGTGAGGCGGAGACTTCTCCTGAGGCCGAGACTGAGGTCGGGCGAGGTTGTGACTCCTCCCGAGGCCGAGGCTGAGGCCGAGGCCTAGGGTCGGGCGAGGCGGAGACCTTCTCCCGAGGTCGAGGCTGAGGCCGAGGCCTGAGGTCGGGCGAGACGGAGCTCCCTGTTGCGCCTGAGGCTGAACTCGGGAGAGGTCGCGACTTACTGTTGCTAGTCTTGCCCTGGTGGTTGGCACAGCAGTTGGAACGGGGTGAATAGCGCTGTTTTCCTGTCAGATCGGTCAGTGAAAGGGCGAAGTGTCTGCGGTCACTTCGACCTTGCCGACTGAGGCACGCGTGTCAGGATAAGGTCTCAGGCGATCTCCGCATTAAATGCGCATGCGATACGGTCGGTTGGGAGGGCGATCCGGCCGAGGTCGCTGCACGACAAAGTTCGCCCAAGCTGGGCTTCAGGCGAGCCGAGGGTGCGCTCACTGCCTGAGGAGGCCCTCGGGCGAGGCGTGAATCCGCCCGGGACTACTGTTCCCGCCCGAGGCCGAGGCTGGGCTCGGATGAGGTTGCGTCCCTTGGTAGACGAGGCCTTGACTTGAACCACGCTTTATCAACTATTTATGGTTTGTTCTGAAGATGTCTTCCGGCCGCGTTTAAGAGTATTGGGGGTACCCCTAATTACGGTACCCGACACTTATCTCATCTATTAAAATAATTATACAAAAATTATAATTATTTTTATAGACTAAATTATGTTATTACCTACCAACCAACAAAATCTGAATTGAAAACTCAATTTCCACATAGAGAAGTGAAAAAGACAAATTTTGTTAAGGTGTAAACTGAACCAACTCAAAGGAGTGGAGAGATAAAATACACTAAAAATACTTTAGGGGGGTTATGTGAACATTGTCCATAGTCGTGGAGAGTAATTTGGACTTTTTCCTAAAAAATAGATTGACATTTCTAACCAAGAAATGTAATGGAAACCCTATCCTTAAGTTGATCTTTGTGGATAGCATATGAATAATAGACAATTCCGTAGATAGATCACCTCAAGATAAAACTAGCAACTTGATATTTAATATCAAATAAATCCCTAGAGCAAAACCTATGCAATTAATCAAACTAGAATGCTTAATATAAACGCGGAAGCTAAAGAGCAAGGTAGAGATGCAAACTCTCGTGGATGACGTCGGTATTTTTACTGAGTTATCCGGAACCATGCAAGGTCCCGACTAATCCTTGTTGGTGCCCCTACGCAAAGGGAAGCCCACACGAGGGCCAAGCACCACGGTCGAGTAACTATGTAAAGAGCCACAGGCCTTCTCCACGCGCAAGTGGTGCTCCGCTTCCGGCTCCTCTCGGACGCTCCCCGTCGTCTCCACTATCGAGCTTTCGACCGAAACGCCGCGGGCCTCGTTCCCTCCGGTACACGGTGGCGTCCGTGACACAAACACGGTTGTCACGGTCTCGCGAGACTCTCGCCCCACTTGGTACAATTACAATGGCTCGCGCAAGAGCCGAGGGGTTGTGTGGTTTATCTAAACTCACTCAACTAACTAGGGTGCACCTAGAGCAAGCGCTAATGCGGTCTAACTAACCTAAGCACTTCACAAAGCACCTACGCTAATCACCGAGTGATTCTATTAAGCACTTGGATTATGAGCTCTTGGAAATGTCTACTATATGCCTTGGTTTTAATGCTTGGGTTCCCACACCTTGAAATGGCCGGTTAGGGGTGTATTTATAGCCCCCAACACAAAACTAGACGTTGGAGAAAAGTTGATGCTTTCTGCGGCACACCGAACGGTCCGGTGGGGTCACCGGATAGTCCGGTGCGCCTAGCCGTTGGATTTGACACCGTAGGTGACCGTTGGCGCTGCATGCTTTTACACCAGACAGTACAGACATCACACCGGGCAGTCCAGTGGCTTCTCTCCACTAGTGCCACCTAGCGTTGGGCTACTGTTCCTGGGTGCACCGAACAGTCCGGCATGTGGCACCGGACAGTCCAGCATGTGGCACCAGACAGTCCGGTGCTCTCACCCAGACAGTCCGCCAGTGGCAACACTTCCTTTGTTTCTTGGACTTCACTGGATCTTCATAATGTCTTCTTTTGAGGTGTTGCTTTCCTCAATGCTTTGGTCCAAGTAACTTTAGCATCCTGTGAACTACAAACACAAACACTAGCAAACACATTAGTCCACAGGTTATGTTGATCATCAAACACCAAAACCTATTGAGTCAAATGGTTCGGGGTCCATTTTCCTTACAACATGTTCCAATATTCAATTTGTCCTCCTCCATCCAAGGACAATTGAGGACATGAAGTGCTTAGAAAAAGAATACAATCTAACATAGTACCGAGTTAAAGCATCTTGAGTTTCACATATGTTATATAAAAATATCAATATTTATTATATCAAATAACTTGTATTACTTTATTTAAAATATTTTAATTATTGTCGGGGACCATAATTAGGGGTACCCTCAAGACTCCTAATTCTCAGCTGGTAACCCCCATCAGCATAAAGCTGCTAAGGCCTGATGAGTGCGATTAAGTCAGGGATCAGTCCATTCGAGCGACTCGATCACGCCTCGCCCGAGCCTAGCCTCGGACAAGGGTAGCCGACCCCGGAGGATTTCCGTCTCGCCCGAGGCCCCCCTCCGACGGCGAACATATCTCTGGCTCGCCCGAGGCCCTGCCTTCGCTAAGAAGCAACCCTGACTAAATCGCCGCACCGACCGACCAAATCGCAGGAGCATTTAACGCAAAGGTGGCCTGACACCTTTATCCTGACGCACGCCCCCCGGCAGAGCCGAAGTGACCGTCGTCACTTCGCCGCTCCACTGACCGGCCTGACAGAAGGACAGCGCCGCCTGCGCCACTCCGACTGCAGTGTCACCTGACAGAGTGAGACTGACAGGCAGTCAGGCCCTGCCAAAGGCACCATAGGAAACTCCGCTCCGCCCGACCCAGGGCTCGGACTCGGGCTAAGTCTCGGAAGACGGCGAACTCCGCTCCGCCCGACCTAGGGCTCGGACTCGGGCTAAGTCCCGGAAGACAGCGAACTCCGCTCCGCCCGACCCAGGGCTCGGACACGGGCTAAGTCCCGGAAGACGGCGAACTCCACTCCGCCCGACCCAGGGCTCGGACTCGGGCTAAGTCCCAGAAGACGGCGAACTCCGCTCCGCCCGACCCAGGGCTCGGACTCGGGCTAAGTCCCGGAAGACGGCGAACTCCGCTCCGCCCGACCTAGGGCTCGGACTCGGGCTCAGGCCCAGAAGACGACGAACTCCGCTTCGCCCGACCCCAGGGCTCGAACTCCGCCCTGGCCTCTGCCGACGACCTCCGCCTCGCCCGACCCAGGGGCTCGGACTCGGCCTCAGCCATGGAAGACAGACTCGACCTCGGCTTCGGAGGAGCCTCCACATCGCCCAACCTAGGGCGCAGGCCAGCCACGTCAACAGGAGGCGCCATCATCACCCTACCCCGAGCTGACTCGGGCCGCAGAGAACAAGACCGGTGTCCCATCTGGCTAGCTCCGCCATATAGGCAATGATGGCACCCCGCATGCTCTATGACGATGGCGGCTCTCATCCCCCTTTCGGAAGCAAGAGGACATCAGCAAGGACTCAACCGCTCCGACAGCTGTCCCTCCGCCAGGATCCATCGCTCCTCCAACGGCCACGACATCACACCAGCTGGGTGCCAAAATCTCTCCGGCTGCCACATCGGCATGTACTTAGGGCGCTAGCTCTCCCCCGCTAGACACGTAGCACTCTGCTACACCCCCCATTGTACACCTGGATCCTCTCCTTACGCCTATAAAAGGAAGGACCGGGGCCCTCTTAGAGAGGGTTGGCCGCGCGGGGACGAGGACGAGACAGGCGCTCTCTTGGGGCCGCTCGCTTCCCTCTCCCGCGTGGACGCTTGTAACCCCCTACTGCAAGCGCACCCGACCTGGGCGCGGGACGAACACGAAGGCCGCGGGATTCCCACCTCTCTCACGCCAGTCTCCGACCGCCTCGCTTCTCCCCCCTTCGCGCTCGCCCTCGCGCTCGACCCATCTGGGCTGGGGCACGCGACGACACTCACTCGTCGGCCCAAGGGACCCCCCGGTCTCGGAACGCCGACAGTTGGCGCGCCAGGTAGGGGGCCTGCTGCGTGTTGACAAACAGCTTCCCGTCAAGCTCCAGATGGGCAGTCTCCAGCAACCTCTCCAACCCAGGACGGTGCTCCGTTTCGGGAGTCTTGAGTTCATGTCCTTCGACGGCAGCTACGACATGATACTCCTTCCACCGCCGCGTGACAACGACAATGGCGGCCGACAGCCCGCCCGTCGGCGGCGGAATCGACGACGTCTTCCCCGCGTGGTGGAAGAACAACCTTCGACCTCGTCCCGCCTTCTTCCCCGCCGACGGAGGGGAAGGCAGGGCAACCAAGGCCAAGCAGGAGGCAGCGCCTCGTTGGCTGTCGAGCGAGTCGACAGCGCCGGCACCCCAGCGAGGGGCGCACCGGGTATCGACTTCGCGCCTGAGACGAAGACGAGCGTCGTCTCCCCGCGACACGCCAATCCCAAACAAGCGGACGACGCCAGCGCGCTCGCGGAGAGCTTGCTGGACGTCACCCTCGTACCTGAGATGACGGTGCAGTCAGTCCCCGACGTGACTTCATCGCCGCTCGTCGACCGAAAGGTACCGACCGATTCCCATCCTACGTCATTTAGATTCAGCCTCAACCCGCCGGGTGTGCGGGTTGAGGCGAGTCCAAACCCTCTGGGGTTTCGCATGCGGTCGCCTTGGGACCGGCTGACGGACGTCTCGACCTACGGGCCCTCTGGGTCCGAGGAAGACGACGAGCCCAGCATCTGTTGGGATTTCTCTGGACTTGGCAACCCCAGTGCCATGCGGGACTTCATGACCGCGTGTGACTACTGCCTCTCCGACTGTTCTGACGGTAGCCGCAGCCTCGACAATGAGGACTGTGGCCCAAGCCGCGAATGTTTCCACGTCGATCTAGGGGGTCCCTCCGAAGGCAATCATCTCGGCATGCCGGAGGACGGTGACCTCCCTAGGCCGGTGCCCCGAGTCGACATCCCACGGGAGCTAGCTGTGGTCCTCGTTCCGGCGGGGGGTCACGACCCACAGCTCGAGCAAATCCGCGCGGTGCAGGCCAGGCTCGACGAGGGAGCAGGAGCGCTTGAGCCGATCCGCCGGGACGTCGGGCAGGCATGGGCGGGCCAACCCCCAGCCGGAGAAATACGTCATCTGCCCCAGGGTCTCCAGCACCGCGTCGCCGACGACGCCAGGGTCAGGCCACCACCCGCATCTAGTGGGGTCGGCCAGAACCTGGCTGCAGCAACGATGCTTCTCCGCGCGATGCCGGAGCCATCAACCACCGAGGGTCGGCGAATCCAGGGGGAGCTCAAGAATCTCCTGGAAGGCGCCGCGGTCCAACGGGCCGAGAGCTCTGCCTCCCGAAGGCAGGGATACCCCTCGGAACCTCATGCCGCGACTTCCCGATTCATGCGGGAAGCCTCGGTCTACACCGGGCGCACGCGCAACACCACGCCTGCGGCCCCGGGCCGCCTTGGCAACGAGCACCATCATCGCGACCGTCGAGCCCACCTCGACGAGAGGGTGCGCCGAGGCTATCACCCCAGGCGTGGGGGACGCTATGACAGCGGGGAGGATCGGAGTCCCTCGCCCGAACCACCCGGTCCGCAGGCCTTCAGCCGGGCCATCCGACGGGCACCGTTCCCGACCCGGTTCCGACCCCCGACTACTATCGCAAAGTACTCGGGGGAGACGAGACCGGAACTGTGGCTCGCGGACTACCGTCTGGCCTGCCAACTGGGTGGAACGGACGACGACAACCTCATCATCCACAACCTCCCCCTGTTCCTCTCCGACACCGCTCGCGCCTAGTTGGAGCACCTGCCTCCGGGGCAGATCTCCAACTGGGACGACCTAGTCCAAGCCTTCGCCGGCAATTTCCAGGGCACGTACGTGCGCCCCGGGAATTCCTGGGACCTCCGAAGCTGCCGGCAGCAGCCGGGAGAGTCTCTCCGGGACTACATCCGGCGATTCTCGAAGCAGCGCACCGAGCTGCCCAATATCACCGACTCGGATGTCATCGGCGCGTTCCTCGCCGGCACCACCTGCCGCGACCTGGTGAGCAAGTTGGGTCGCAAGACCGCGAGCGAGCTGATGGACATCGCCACCAAGTTCGCCTCTGGCCAGGAGGAGGTCGAGGCTATCTTCCGAAAGGACAAGCAGCCCCAGGGCCGCCCATCGGAAGATGCTCCCGAGGCGTCTACTCAGCGCGGCGCCAAGAAGAAAGGCAAGAAGAAGTCGCAAGCGAAACGCGACGCCGCCGACGCGGACCTTGTCGCCGCCGCCGAGTACAAGAACCCTCAGAAGCCCCCCGGAGGTGCCAACCTCTTCGACAAGATGCTCAAGGAGCCATGCCCCTATCATCAGGGGCCCGTCAAGCACACCCTTGAGGAGTGCGTCATGCTTCGGCGCCACTTCCACAGGGCCGGGCCACCCGCGGAGGGTGGCAGGGCTCGCGACGACGACAAGAAGGAAGATCACCAAGCAGGAGAGTTCCCCGAGGTCCGCGACTGCTTCATGATCTACGGTGGGCAAGCGGCGAACGCCTCGGCTCAGCACCGCAAGCAAGAGCGCCGGGAGGTCTGCTCGGTGAAGGTGGCGGCGCCAGTCTACCTAGACTGGTCCGACAAGCCCATCACCTTCGACCAAGCCGACCACCCCGACCACGTGCCGAGCCCGGGGAAATACCCGCTCGTCGTCGACCCCTTTATCGGCGACGTCAGGCTCACCAAGGTCCTTATGGACGGAGGCAGCAGCCTCAACATCGTCTACGCCGAGACCCTCGGGCTCCTGCGCGTCGATCTGTCCTCCGTCCGAGCAGGCGTTGTGCCCTTCCACGGGATCATTCCCGGGAAGCACGTCCAGCCCCTCGGACGACTCGACCTTCCCGTCTGCTTCGGAACGCCCTCCAACTTCCGAAGGGAGACTCTGACGTTCGAGGTGGTCGGGTTCCGAGGAACCTACCACTCGGTACTGGCAAGGCCATGCTACGCGAAGTTCATGGCCATCCCCAACTACACCTACCTGAAGCTCAAGATGCCGGGCCCCAACAGGGTC
The DNA here is from genome assembly GCF_902167145.1 of Zea mays. NCBI lineage: Eukaryota > Viridiplantae > Streptophyta > Magnoliopsida > Poales > Poaceae > Zea > Zea mays. Next base: position 162,504,740 of record NC_050100.1, on the reverse strand, counting down.
ATCACCGTCGGCCCCACGTACAAGCACGCGTTCGAATGCGACGTGGAGTGCATGGAGTACGCCGAGGCCCTCGCCGAGTCCGAGGCCCTCATCGCCGACCTGGAAAGCCTCTCCAAAGAGGTGCCAGACGTGAAGCGTCATGCCGGCAACTTCGAGCCAGTGGAGACGGTCAAGGCCGTCCCCCTCGACCCCAGCGGCAACGCCTCCGAGCAGATCCGGATCGGCTCCGGGCTCGACCCCAAATAGGAAGCAGTGCTCGTCGATTTTCTCCACGCGAACGCCGACGCCTTCGCGTGGAGTCCCTCGGACATGCCCGGCATACGAGGGATGTCGCCGAGCACTCGCTGGATATTCGGGCCGGAGCCCGACCCGTCAAATAGTCTCTGCGCCGATTCAACGAGGAGAAGCGCAGAGCGATAGGCGAGGAGATCCACAAGCTAATGGCAGCGAAGTCCATAAAAGTGGCGAAAAGCGTCAAGCTCAACCCCGAAAGGTGGGTCCTCGGGGTGCCCCAGGGCATGGTCTTGGGGTTCATCATCTCCAAGCGAGGCATCGAAACCAACCCGGAGAAGATCGCGACCATCGCGTAGCACCCCGAGCCCTTGCTGGGGGCACCCGGGGGCTACACGCACCCCCGGGAAAGGCCGCTTGTCATCGCCAAAGTTCTGGAGCCCGGAACGTACAAGCTGGCCGGCGGTCAAGGCGACGTCTACGGCAACGCTTGGAACATCCGACAGCTACGTCGCTTCTACCCCTAAGATGTTTTCAAGTTGTTCGTATACCTCGCTCCCACAAAAGTCTCAGTCGTCAAGGAAGGGTCATCCTCGCCTCGGCAGAGCCCGACCCTCCCTCGGGGGCTAAAAAGGGGGGAACCCCTCAAGATTAGGCGTACCTCTCCGCATCCAAAATTTTCGGTCAAAAAGGCTTTTGCGTTCTCCCGGCTATGTCAGAAGCAGGGCCCCAAGGAGCGAACGCGGGTGCATGTAAGTGGCAAGGCCGACTGAGCCGAGGAATTCCTATGCCTCCGGGTTAGGGACACCTCACTCATCACCCGCCACGAAAAATGACCCCTTCTCGGGAAGCCACCCTGTTATTGACAGGCAAAGCCAGACACGCAAAATAAAAGGAAGAGGAGTACGACTTCATGCAATAGAAACAAAGTGTTCAGGCCTCAGCGGCCGCAGAAAGACACACGTGCATCCAACAGAAACTGTTCCAACGGAGTTAGGCGTCGCCTTGGGAAGGAGTCGCGCCTTCAGCTCCATCCCCGCCTTCGGTAAAGCCCATCTCGGCTTCCGGCGACGGCGCAGGGGGGAGGACCTTCGCCTCAAAGGTGGTCGCCAGCACTGCGCTCGGACCCGCGGCGACCGCGTCGAGCCGCTGGACTTCTGCCAGGGCAGCTTTGTCTTTGTCAGGGAGACAATACCCCTCACTAACCCGCTCTAGGTCCACAACGTAGTGGGAAGCGAGCACGGCGAAGGCTCGCCTGACGCCGTGGTGTAGCGCCTCGCGGAGCCTGCCGCACACGTGATCACCCAAGGCTTGAAGGCGACTTTGAGGGGAGCTTCCTGAGGGGACATCGCCGAAGCCAAGGATCCGATAAACGACTGAGACGGCTTCGGACATGGCCGCGTGGTCGGCCTCCCTCTGCTCGGCCGCCCCGGCAAGCGCCTTGGCAAGCGCCTTGGCGGACTCATCAAGGGCGGACTCGAGCTCTGCGAACAGCCAAAAGAAAGATCTCAAACACAAGCGAAGGGAACAAACAGGAACGAGAACCAAGGATGGCCAAGGCGTACCTCCGGCTCGGGCACGCTGCTCCGAGGCCGCGACCTGAGCTACGGCTAAGTCGGCTGCAAGGGTTTCGGCCCGGCTTTCGGCCTCGGCAGCCCGGCCCCGAGATTGATCCCGCTCCTCGACGACCCGGTCGAACTCCGACCGCTGTCGTTGCGCTTCTACGCGCGTCGCGGCCGCCTCCGCGCGCGCCGCTGCCGCCTCGGCTCTCAGGTCAGTACAGAGCAACTGGAGGTCCGCTACCTCGGCACCCTGCTGAGAAAGGCGCGCAGTAGCCCCAGCGAGCGAGGTCCTCAGGGATCGCAGCGAGCCCCAGACGTCGACCTCGCGGCGGATGAACGACGACTTGGTGGCGCTCCGATCCGTCAGATCCTGAGGGAAGGAAGCGGGGCGTCACGAAGAACGCCTCGGTCACAGAAGAGAAAAGGTATGCCTGAAACCGTTACCTGGAGGATTTTTGGGACGTCCCTGCAGAAAACCTCCAGCGACGACCGGAGCGACCCCACCGTTGCTTCAGCACACTCGCGGAGCTCATCCCAGGACTGGTCCTCCCGTTCATCGTCGAGAACGAAGACGGGGTCCGAGGCCTCACGGGTCCGGAACCGGAGCAACTGGCGCCGTCCCTCGGAACTCTGTCGCACAGCGACGAGGCCGCCGCCCGGCGGGACGGATCGCGCCTCCACGCCCCCTCTTCCGAGGCACCAAGCGCCGACACATCAGCCGTCTTGACGTCGGCAGCAACCGGTCGCTCTCCGACTGGGACAGCGACGGCTTCAGTAGCGGCGGGCGCCGGTATAGCCGGCACGTCCGGTGGGCTCGGGACCACGTCAGCATCAACCGCCTCCACTATCACAATGGCCGCCTCGGCAGAAGAGCCAGCCTCGGGAACCTGCTCCACGGCGACCGGTGCCGCCCGAGCCCCCTGAGGTGGAATGCCTTGCGAGAGGGTCGGCTGAACGGCAAGGCCCGGAGCGGTGCTGGCCGCGCAGGTCGGCGTCGTCTTAAGGGCCTTCCGGGGTGCCAGGTCGGTCAGGCCATGGCTTCGCTTGCTGAGGAAAAAGGAAAAATCACGGCCGAGACATATGAATGGAAAGCCAGGACGAAGACATTCCAAGATACTTACCCGCTCCGGGCCATGATCCACCGTGCCTTGGGGGAAGTCTCTTGGATCCCGACCCCCGGAACCGCCGCCGAGGTTCGCTTTGCCGGCAACTTTGGCACCACCCTCGCTTTGGACGCCCGGGGGGCAGATTGCCCAGGCACTGTCACGGTGACCTGAGGGTCGCCTCCCAGCGCTGCCGGCGCGAGCGGCGGCTCTCGGGGAGCAGACGCCCTGGCCTGGCCCTCCGGGGTCACCTCAGCTCCTCCAGCCGAGGGGTCAGGTGCCCTCTCGGGTTGCCCCTGCCCCTCGGGCCGGGACCCCGATGCCCCGACTCCGGGGACTGACGGTGTCAGCCTGCTCGGGAGCTGGCCTGACGGCTCCTGGCCAAACCCCAAGCCGGGGCTGAGGCCAAGTCGGGCGGCCATGTCGTCCTCCTCGTCATCATCTTCATCATCGTCGTCATCGTCGGGCGTTTCCGGCGACGGCTCCCTCGGGAGCCCCTCCCTCTCCTGCCGGCGACGGAGCTTTTCCAAGGCGTCTCGAGCCCGCCTCCGCTCGCGGGCCCAGGCCTTCTCCGCGTCCTTCTTCTTCTTCTCCTCCGCGGCGACCCGCCGCGCTGCTCGGTCCACCGCGTCCTGCGGGACTCGTGGCAGAGAAGGCTTGTGCCACCCCACCTCCTGAAGAAGGGGGGAAAAACCCCGATCGTAAGAACCAGGAGCAACCCGATGTATGAAGAAGGAAGAAGCGGACACTCACCAGAGTCACGCACCCTCGGTCGGGGCGCATCAAAAGCTGGGAGAAGGCGTGGGGGTCCGGCTTCCCCAACGCGACGGACACCCGCCATTGGAGGGCGTCGAAGGGAAGAGGATCAGGGGACATCCGCGAGCCCTCCCAGTCAGCCTCCGGGGTCATCTCCCAAAGCGACAGCCGTCGCTCCGCCAAGGGAAGCACCCTCCGACGGTGGATGGCGGCAATCACTCCCGCAGCAGTGAGTCCCCCCTTCCGCAACGCCTCCAAGGCCTGGAGAAGGGGTTCGAGGTTCTTCTGTCTTTCGTGCGGGGTCCCATGGCGCCAAGCTTCGGTGGCAGTGGTGACTACTCGCTGGGAGAACGGCGGGAGCAACTCGCCGTCATTCCGGAGGTAAAACCACCGGCGCTGCCACCCCTTGTTCGAGGACGCGAGGATGGCAGGAATATAAAGCGACGCCCGCGACTGCCTCAGCAGGAGGGTGCAGCCGCCGGCCCGCACCGCTGCACGGACTTTCCTCTCCCCCGTCGGCGAGGCAAAAAGCTCTGCGAAAAAGAGATGGGTCCACAAATCCCAATGGGGGGCGATCCCCAAGTACCCCTCGCACACCGCTACGAAGATGGCGGCCTGCGAGATGGAGTTGGGGGTGAGGTTGTGCAACTCCACCCCATAGTGGTACAGGATCGCCCGCATAAAGCGGCCCGCCGGCACACCGAATCCCCGCTCGTGGAAGGAGACGAAGCTCACGATATACCCCGGCGGTGGGGACGGAGCGGCTCCGCCTACGGGAGGAATCCATTCCGGTCGCTGCTCATCGGTGAGAGGGCGAAGCAAACCCTCACCGACCAGATCCTCCAGATCACTCGCCGTCACTGTGGAAAAGGGCCATGGATCGCGCGGCGAGATGATGGTCACCCGGTCAGCCATCACCGAGCGGAAGGGATGGCGGCGCAAGGGGCAGGAAGGGCGGTTTTCTCTTCTCTGGCTATGTCTCTCGGGTTGCGAAAACCTAAGAGGGAGGCAGGAAGCGGAGCAAAGAACCGTCACCAGACCCTCTCCCGGGTATATAAAGACCAAGGCGAGACCGGTTCCAACGTTCCGCCCGGACCGGACGCGGGATTCAAAAACGCGAAGCGAAACAGCCGTTCCTCGAACGGCTCGCGCACGCGCAACGGCCACCCCGCCAACCACCCGCACCGTCGCATTAACTCCGCGGCAGGACAGGCGGCGCTTCTGGCAAGGGAAGCGGGCGACGCTTCGCCTTCGCCGTAATAACCGCGTCAAAAAAGGTACGCCGCGTCGTTCGATTTCGTATCCTTTTCCTTTTTTCCTCTTTCTCTCTCTCTTGCAACAGGGACCGGGAAAGGGGGATACCCCGAAAAGGATCCTTCCCCGTGAAGGAACCAGGCTCCAAGCCTCCCTACTGATCAGAGGTTCGAAGGCTGGCCCCCCCGAAGGGTTCGACAGCCGCCTCAGATCATGTGGGCCCTACACCCACTACTGGTCAGAGGTTCGAAGGCCGGCCCCCCGAAGGGTTCCACGGCCGCCTCAGGCTACTCGGGCTCCGCGCCCATTACTGATCAGGGGTTCGAAGGCTGGCCCCCGAAGGGTTCACAGCCGCCTCAGACGCCGAGCGAGGGATGACCATGGGTACGTTCAATACATAACCAAGGCTCGGGCTGCGCTCCCGAGGTACCCTAGGACATTTCCGAGACCAGCGGGAGCGATCTTGTAACGGAATCCCATCAGAGGGAGGCATCGAGCCCTCGGACCCCGTCGCCAGGGGACCGGGTCCGGCAGATCACCCGCAGGTACTTTTGGGCGTGCCTCTGGGCCCCTAGCCGACCCCTAACGAACGGGGCACGGACGTCCACTCGGATTACCCGCTTGCAGCTCACCGGAGACACCATGTTCGGCGCCCATCGAGGGCAACATGGCGCTTTCCCCCCTCCTCCTTGCGGAAAGGCGACGCAGGGGCGTATGTAAAAAAGCCGAGTCTGTCCCTGATCGCCCTCTCGCCCTGTGCAGAGGCTCGGGGGCTGCTCTCGCAAGCCCGGCTCTGGCCGAACCGTTGACAGCGTCAACATACCAGCCCGAGAACTTGGGACCCGACCGTACACCCGGGCTACGGCCAGCTCGCATGAGGGAACAACCAGACCAGCCGAAGCATTACGCGAGGCATTAAGACCTCGAAGGAGTGAAACCACTCCTCCGAGGCCTCGGGGGCTACACCCGGCGGGTGCGCTCGCGCGCACCCCCCGGAACAAAATGCAACCGAGAAAGGCTGGTCCCCTTGCAAAAAAGTGCGACGAAAGCCTCCAAGCGAGTGCTAACACTCCCTTCGAGGCTCGGGGGCTACTGTCGGGGACCATAATTAGGGGTACCCTCAAGACTCCTAATTCTCAGCTGGTAACCCCCATCAGCATAAAGCTGCTAAGGCCTGATGGGTGCGATTAAGTCAGGGATCAGTCCATTCGAGCGACTCGATCACGCCTCGCCCGAGCCTAGCCTCGGACAAGGGCAGCCGACCCCGGAGGATTTCCGTCTCGCCCGAGGCCCCCCTCCGACGGCGAACATATCTCCGGCTCGCCCGAGGCCCTGCCTTCGCTAAGAAGCAACCCTGACTAAATCGCCGCACTGACCGACCAAATCGCAGGAGCATTTAACGCAAAGGTGGCCTGACACCTTTATCCTGACGCACGCCCCCCGGCAGAGCCGAAGTGACCGCTGTCACTTCGCCGCTCCACTGACCGGCTTGACAGAAGGACAGCGCCGCCTGCGCCACTCCGACTGCAGTGTCACCTGACAGAGTGAGACTGGCAGGCAGTCAGGCCCTGCCAAAGGCACCATAGGAAACTCCGCTCCGCCCGACCCAGGGCTCGGACTCGGGCAAAGTCCCGGAAGACGGCGAACTCCGCTCCGCCCGACCCAGGGCTCGGACTCGGGCTAAGTCCCGGAAGACGGCGAACTCCGCTCCGCCCGACCCAGGGCTCGGACTCGGGCTAAGTCCCAGAAGACGGCGAACTCCGCTCCGCCCGACCCAGGGCTCGGACTCGGGCTAAGTCCCGGAAGACAGCGAACTCCGCTCCGCCCGACCCAGGGCTCGGACTCGGGCTAAGTCTCGGAAGACGGCGAACTCCGCTCCGCCCGACCCAAGGCTCGGACTCGGGCTCAGCCCCAGAAGACGACGAACTCCGCTTCGCCCGACCCCAGGGCTCGGACTTCGCCCTGGCCTCTGCCGACGACCTCCGCCTCGCCCGACCCAGGGGCTCGGACTCGGCCTCAGCCATGGAAGACAGACTCGACCTCGGCTTCGGAGGAGCCTCCACATCGCCCAACCTAGGGCGCAGGCCAGCCACGTCAACAGGAGGCGCCATCATCACCCTACCCCGAGCTGACTCGGGCCGCAGAGAACAAGACCGGTGTCCCATCTGGCTAGCTCCGCCAGATAGGCAATGATGGCACCCCGCATGCTCTGTGACGATGACGGCTCTCAGCCCCCTTACGGAAGCAAGAGGACGTCAGCAAGGACTCAACCGCTCCGACAGCTGTCCCTCCGCCAGGCTCCATCGCTCCTCCGACGGCCACGACATCACACCAGCTGGGTGCCAAAATCTCTCCGGCTGCCACATCGGCATGTACTTAGGGCGCTAGCTCTCCCCCGCTAGACACGTAGCACTCTGCTACACCCCCATTGTACACCTGGATCCTCTCCTTACGCCTATAAAAGGAAGGACCAGGGCCCTCTTAGAGAGGGTTGGCCGCGCGGGGACGAGGACGAGACAGGCGCTCTCTTGGGGCCACTCGCTTCCCTCTCCCGCGTGGACGCTTGTAACCCCCTACTGCAAGCGCACCCGATCTGGGCGCGGGACGAACACGAAGGCCGCAGGATTCCCACCTCTCTCACGCCGGTCTCCGGCCGCCTCGCTTCTCCCCCATTCGCGCTCGCCCTCGCGCTCGACCCATCTAGGCTGGGGCACGCGGCGACACTCACTCGTCGGCCCAAGGGACCCCCCCGGTCTCGGAACGCCGACAATTATGTATCTATTTGATTTCATAAATATTATTTTTTACAAATTTGGGTAAACTTTAGATAGTCAAACTAAAGAAGAGCAAAAATTCATTGCACCCTTTTGCTGATAGAGGTAGTATATATGACAATCGTTGTTAGATTAGAGACAAGATGTTTCTTCTTTTCCATTTATAAATGAAATATTTAAAACTATATTTGGACATAGTTGTAAGTATCGCATAGCCTAAAGAGGGGGTTTCGATTTGAGGCCCTAAAAATCTAAAACAACAAACATTAGCATATTGAAACCACTTCAACCTTATATCTTGAACTAACCCAAGAGCAAATCCAAAAGACGATAATATTAACCCTTATTAGGACCACCAAACTAAGCCATGTTCTTAAAAAGAACGCACTAGCAATAGGACCTTAAGATTTTGCAAGAATAAAACCTAGCAAATACATCACATATGACAAGACCAAACCTTGCATAAGATCTACACAATCTATTGTGCACACATAGAGATGAGCAATAAAAGTAATGTTCATGGAAATAAAAAGTTGGGCAAGACACAATCCAACTTTTTTCTTGGTGTGGAGTAGTTTCCACTACCCCTAGTCAATGCTACAACACCCACTAAAGGTCTCCCTTGAGTCACAAAGGCTGAAGATCTACTAGGGGTACTCATTCTCTATTTTGGATTGAAGGGTCTCAAAACAAGCACACCTTTAGAAGCCTACCAACAAACTCTCGTTATCAAGGTCACCTAGTTCTCGACTAGCCCATCTATGAGTTACCAAATTGCAAGAGTAGCAACTAATCATGATGACTTGATAAAACTCCAACCAAGAGTACATAAGAGGCCCACTAAGTTGCTCGCAACACCTCTTTAGACTTGAACTTCCCTTGGAACCTTCAAAAATCCATCCAACATGTTTGTAATTGTCTAGGGTTGGAGAAATCTCCAAATGAGCTATATAGCACATATATATAAGCCATATATAACATACTAAACATATGCAAAAGACTATTGAGAAAAAAACATCCTAGATGTTTTGTTGTGCCTTACAAAGGGCACTAGATCATCTATTAATCATGTTCATCTTATTTTTTTCAGACGTCCCAGTTAAGATTCCCCAATATTACTAAATGTATGATATACTTCAATCACTAAGGTACACAACAAAGTGTACCTTATTAAGCTTGTCCAAGCTGAACTATCCACTACATAGTGTTAGTGGATGATTCATCAAGGCCACTAGGATGCCAGTAGATCATATTGTGTAATCCAATAAGCATGACCAACTTGATATCTTTGTTGCATAGTGTCACTAGATCATCCACCAATCCATTGAGGACACTAATGGTATGATTGGTTTGGCTTTCCCCCCGTAAAAGTCAAAAGCCAAATCAAAGGGCCAAAACCATGAAGCAGTTTTTTTTCCAAAAGTCGGCTTTCTCATAGAGTAAAATTGAAAGCACCTTTGGACCCTCTTTTAGCGGCTTTCGGATGGAACTGTGCAAATATATATGGAAGCACTTTTAGCGGATTTTATCAGTTTCCACCCTACAATTTTTAGCTTCTTACAGCTCATAGCACAGAACAACTTTTTTCTAGCTAATAGCCCACAGTAGCTTTTTCACGTCCACAACCCAACCAAACAGACTCTAAATCATATCATCTAACATGCGACACTACCTAACAAATAGTGTAGCACATAGTTACCATAAGATCTGGTGTTCCTAATAATCTAATCTTGTCCACTAAGATCTCCACTTCTAGCTCCATTTGAAGTCTGATCAGTTTATTTGAGATTTTATACTCATTTTCTATTTGTTCTAGTCGCTCTTAATCAATTGGTTGGAGTAACTCCAATGTGTGCATCAAAATGCTCTTGAATACAATTTTGAGAAAGCTACTAATATTGACCCTCCTTAATAGTACAACTAAAGATAAACAAATCTTGCTTCCAACACCAGTAATTCACTAGACACTCATGTTTTTAGCCTTCACGAATATCATTGCACCATATGTCCAATCTAGTCACTAAGGGCTAGGAAAACCATGTGATTCAATATAATATGAATAACTATATCTCATTAACCCTCTAAAACAAAGTTAGCCACATATACTTGTGTTCATCAATCTTTGAAATACGAACTAGGGTCCATAATGTGTTTAGTAGTATAGTCATATTATACAAATAATTATTATGTTAGTGGTAAGTACACATTTATATGATAAATATATAATTCTTGAGCTTTGTATTATTATTTTTGTATATAATGTGAAATTAGGATTTGGAGTGTGTTAAAAAAACTTATAAGTAATTTGTTGCCTAAAACTAAGCATCCATGTCTCTATGGGCCACTCAATTTGTGGACATTATTTTATTTTCTTGATCCAAACACTAATTTTCCTAAGATCAACTTAGCATATGGCATTCTACTTTTGAAATTTGTATTACACTTTTTATCTAAAGTACTAAATACCATTTTTGTTTAAATAATTCAATTCCATGCTTTATTTTTAGGGATATTCACTATGTAATCCCGCTATTGATGTTGACATAGAGAACAATGCACATGTTCCATATGCATTTCGAATGGGTTTGATTTCAGATGAATTGTTTCAGGTACTATTATTTAAAGCATGTTGTCATAATTTTCTTATCTAATATTACAAATTTCTCCATGTGGTAATATTTTGATTTTTTGTAACCAGAGTTTAGTTACTACATGTAATGGAAAGTATTGGAATAACTCCAATCCATCATGCCAAGAGAACATGGAGCAATTTTATACTGTAAATTAGATCTCTTAATTTATCCATCTATCTATAAGTTCTATTTGACCACATCTAACAATTCAAAATGTGAGATGCAGCAAATCAAAGGTATTAACATGGAGCATATTCTATGTCCGCCGTGTCGATACAAGATGGGGATAACCAATCAATTCATTGAATATGATTCTGGTCAAATGTTTGAGAGCCTTTCGAAAACCTCCAAGCATGGTTTAGAATGCAATGTCAGTATTTGATCTACTAATGGACTCTATTTCACTAATTTTTTAGTCATGTATGTTCTTTCCCCACCCTAAATATATTGAAGTTTTAGTTGTGCTAAGTCAACCCATGATAAGTTTGACAAAATTTGTAGGAAAAGGAACAACATATTTACAATATCAAATGAGTTTTATTAGATACATTATGAAATTTAATTTTGTATTTTATCTCTCCGTTGTAGTAGATGTTATTGCTCATCTCTATAAACTTAGTTAAATTTAGGATTATTTGACTTAGGACAACAATAAATTTATTATATTTCCGGATTGAGAGAGTAGTATTTACTATTTATTATATAACTTAACTAAATAACAAGATGAAGTATTTTTTTGGGAACCATAAGTTTCTATATGGATTTTGCATTCTAGGATCAAGAGTTGGCCCTTGAGAAACTCTTTGATACAAGATCAGGTAGAGAAAAATTGCATGCCAAAAAGGTTAGTAAGGGCATCACAAAATTTGGTTAATTGATGAGGTGAATTTGGCTACTTAATTTAAGCATCATGTCATTTATTTAGGTTGAAGTATCAGGACCATGGAAGAGGTGCCCCAAGCGTGTTCTGTACACGAGGGATATTCTAACATTGATAGAGTATCACTTGAACATAACATCCAAAGGATATAGAGTGTTTATTTACAGGTCAGCAAATTAGCTAGGCAACCTTTCATTATTATTAAGATTAGAACTAATATTGTCCTAATATAATATTTTCAACATTCATATTATGAATATTCCATGAAAAATCATGTTTCTTCAACATAACCCCTAGTAGTCCAACCCAAAACATCTATAGGTTTCTTTTTCCTTTTGTTCTTGTGATTTTTATAGAGGGACATTAATTTTACATGTAGCCACTAATTGCATATAGAACAAGTGCAGAAAATTATATATTTTTGGTAAAAGAAGCTTTTATTAAATTTCAAGTGTTTATATTAAGATGATACAAAATCTTGAAAAGAGCTTTTGGCCTCTATCTAAACAAGTAGATAATAAACAAAAAAGTAGCCCAAGACATCCTAGTGACTATCAATCCATAAACCAGATTGGCACCTATATGACTTGAAAAATATTTTTGTTGACTGCCTGGTCCCAATTGGTATTATGTCCCCATACCAAACCCTACAAATATGGCTTTCCAAAAATGGACCAAACATCAAGCTCATTGATAATTGGGTATATAACCTGAACATGAGAAATAAACTTCTTGTTTTCAAAATATTAGCATTTTTGTTTAACCATAGGGACCAACAAGTAGTGGTTGACCCTAGCAAAACTCATGGATTCAGATTAGGAAAATATAGTTGAGTGGCGTTCACACATCCTTCAAATTTTATTATTGTATGCAACAACCTTTAAAGTTGAACAGAAAATGTTCAAACTCAAATGCGTGTACCCATTGAGGCTATTCCTAGTTCGTAGTAACATACCCATTTAATATATGCCACATAAGCATTTTTTATGATGTTGCAAGAGAGTTATGAGGAAAGAGAAGGAAATTGTATCTTGAGGGAGATACTGCTTGGACACTAGATCTTAGACATTAAAACTTGAATCATCAAAGTGACCCACATCTCATACTCTCATATATGCAAGTATTTAGTATTTTGTAGAGGATCAAAATACACTTTATAATACTATGCATTGGGCTAGTTGTATCTTATATAATTTCATATGACATGGCAACTTTGGATATGAAGATATAATAGACTAGGAATACCTTGATATGCCGTCGATAGAGAAAAAGAATAGTCGAGCTCATGAATGTGGGATCCACTCATCGATGACTATGGAAGGGAGTCTTGGGGGAGCGGAGGGGTGGTCACCATATAGTAGTTGAGATGACGATATGGTTGGGCCTTATCAACCATATTCCTAGAAGGGAACGAGAATGAGAAATTAGGGTGGTACTTTATAACAATGAAACTCAAATGTTCTCTAAAGGATCTAACACCTAAAAGAAAGACAAATTAGGCTTCTAAAAATGCTTGACCTCTATTTTCCATTGATCAAGTCCTATGTAAGATATCTATCTAAATGTGAACTTCATTTTTGCCTAGTATTGCTATCTCTAATGTAAAAAGTTATGCAACCTACTTTTTAATCCCACAAACTAGCCTAGCTAGCAACCTAAACTAGAAAAGTAATAATACAACCTAGGAAAGCAAGTAAATGTGGAAGTTTAAATGAGTAAGAGATGTAAAATTCCATTAACAATGGTATTTTTTGAGGTGTTGTAAAGCTCATGTTTCCACCTAGTCCTCATTAGAGGCCATTATAAGGATGCCCTCACAAGGCCAAGCACCTGGTTAGGTAAATCTTTGGAGTCCATGGGCCTTCTCCATGCATAAGTGAGTCTCTGTAGGGTATTTTCCTAGAATACTCCCTACCATCTTCACTATCGAGTTTCTAGATCAAATAATATAGATCTCATTTCCTCTAGTACAAGCTAGAGATAACTCCTGAAATATGGTTGGTGTGATCTCATGAGACTATAACCCTCTAGTGTACAACAATGATGCACTCCAAAATCGAGTGGCATGAGATATGCAAACCTCACTAGCCTAAGCCTAGAGCAAAGTGCCAAAATAGAGGTCTAACTAGATTAGACACTTTGCAAAGCAGTACAGTAATCACCTAATAATTCGTTAAACACTTTTAGTGACTAGAGCTATAGAAATGAGCCTCAACTCAGAACAATCCTCAGTTCCAACAACCCTCAAATGGCCAACTTGATAGAGGAGAGACTATAATTTAGATAAAGGAAGCTTTATCAATTCAAATACCACTATATCAATATGATACCAAGACATTAAAATGTTCTTAGTCTATGAATAACCATGATACACACAATCTTAGTTTTTTTAAATAAAGTCCAGACACACTAATAATATTAAATCTATAGAGTAGACTATCATTCATTAAGATGCCACTACAACCAAGCCACACTATCATTAAGATGCCACTACAACCAAACCTATAATATTGGTTTCTGTATGATGGACCATATACAAATCCAATGTATAATATAGTAAATAACCTAAAGGAGAAAGAATTTAGTTTCTTTTTAAACATCGTGTCATTCTTCCATAACCATAGCGACTAACATGTAGCCACTGCCCCTAGCTATGCCAACTATTTTAGTTCTTTATTACAACCACATAGCTGTGTTCCAAACATGTTTGAGACACTATGCGGTTAAGACAAGCTTGTGAACAATAGACTTGATAGTACGAGTAAAGCAACACTCAAAAAACATGTGCTTAGGTCTTATCTTTGTGAGAAAAACAAGAATGTTTGCTTTTCCTAGTTCGGTTTAGCTAAGGTTGTCTTTAGTGAACACAATGACTTTATGTAAATACCAACCTACCACAGAAGGATCTTTTATTTTCGATGAAATATTAATTTCCCACATACACATATTAATATTAGGGACATCGATGGGCACCACAACATGCTAATTAGAAAGGAGAAAACAAGGTGGGTAGCATCCACAAAGCAGAATTCCTCCCTAAATAACTCTAAAAGACTACCAAAAAAGAGACTCCCCCATCAACTTACAAGATTGAAGCAACAACAAGAACGAGTCAAGTTTTTTATAGTATCCACAAATATTTATGTACCTCATTCTTTGAACTATATAATATCATGCAAATATTGATGTATAATATTGGTTATCTTCCTATAACTTCAAAATTATTAGATCAAAGAAATGTAAATATTGCAGTAATTGACCATGTAAAAATAACTAATTAAACAACTTTAGCATGTTTAGAGTGTGTTTGGTTTGAGGAATGAAGTGATCCATCTTTTTCTCACTCCTCACTTTTTTATTTGGTTTGTGGAATAGAATGGGTTGATCCATCACCACTTCATTCCTCATAAGCTAATAATTAGTATATACATGAGGAGTGGGTTGATTCCACCAAAATTAATGGAATGAACTTATGATGCATCACTTCATGAAGCATAGAGTGACTCTACAAACCAAACACACCATTAGTTTCAAGGATATAAGAAATTGACAACACAACTAAAAAACCCATTTGAGGAATGATTAGCCACCTGCAGCTAGCAACATGAAGGTGATGCAACTACCATTGTTTTATTCTAGAGTAACTTCCATTTATCTAACGTGCATGTAACCTTAATTATTACTGCAATGCAGTGGAGACCATTCCTTGCTTGTTCCTTTTACTTCAACTTTGGAGTGGCTAAAGAAACTAAACTACAAGGAAATCGAGAAATGGCACCCTTGGTACTTGGAGAATCAGATTGCTGGGTAAGTAATAGTAACATGCACTTGCTAGACAATAATGAGATAAATCCGAATATTTGTTGCTCCATGAACTGCACTAATAACGTTTTTTATTCTGCATCTTGTTTGAAAAAATGGATACATAAGCTATTGGAACCCACTCAATATGTCTTCCATGTAGTTTCTTCATCTTAATTAAATTTCTTTACAAAAAAAAAATAACTAGTTTAAGTGACTTTTGTTGTATTTGATATTCTAATTCTGAAATATATATATATATATATATTACTTAAAAGTATGTTAGTACCAATAATGAACGTCCCATTCTTTCCTGTCTCGCTAGTCTTTTGGGTCCAAATACAATTGTGTAGTTCTGTTAGACTACCCGTCTAGGGTTTGTGTTATTCCCCATGTAATGACCGTCATACCCCCAGTGTAATGGGCCTGGCCCAGTTACCTACTCTATTAATATCACTCCCAACCCTGTTTAGGGTATGGGTTCAGTTCTCCTACATGGTATCAGCTTAGGTTTTTCCTCCCTCCCAGACGCCAGCCGCCGGCTCCTCTTCTCCTCTCTCCCCTGCACCCGTCGGATCCGCGACCAGGCCAACCACCGCCTGGGCCGCCGCTCCCGTAGCCGCGCCCCCGACGCCACGCGCCACCAGGGCTGCCGCTCCCGACGCCGCGCGCTCCAGCGACCTGCGCTGCCGCCGCACCCGCGCGACTCGACCGGCCCCGCCCCTGTCCCGACCGCGCCAGGCCGCGACCGGAGACTCGCACGCTAGGAGCCCCGCCGCGCCCGACTTGCCGGCGTGCTCGGTGGCCGCTACCCAGCCGCCGGCCGCCCGCTGGGCTCCCCAGCCACCGGTGTGGCAGCTCCCTGCGCCGCCGAGCAACCCCAGGCGCGAGCCATCCGCGCGCCGTGCCCCGGCCTCCCCGCGGCCGGATCCGAGCGTCTGCCCCGACCCCGCGCCCGACCGGCTGCTCTCCGCCCCTACCCAGCCGTCAGGCTCGAGGCCCCGCGCCCGTGGAGCCGCGACCCCGACGAAACCCGGCCGCGCCCGGCGCCGTTCGGGTGGCGCTGCTGCCGCGTGCACTCCCCACCGCGCCCCCTGTTCCCTGCCGTCGAGCGCCGTCGGCTCCAGCTCCCATCCGCGCGCGCCCTGTGGTCGTCCCCTCACCATCCCTCCTTGCTACTCGCGTTGTTGCGTTTCTCCCACCAGTGGTGTCTCTACCCTCACCGATTTCATGACGTCACCCCAGCTATACATGAGCTTTACCTCACCTGCTGCTCTCGTGAGTGTGCGTGCACTCCTCCACGACGGCCAGCTCATCCAGGGCATGTTCGTGTCCTTCGATCCCGCCTGGAACCCTATTCTCCAGGACTGCGTCGAGCTCCACCCTCAGGCGGGCCGTCACGTGCCTGGACCGCTTATCTTCCCACGTGCTGCGATCGCCTCCTTAGCGCTTGAGCCCGTGTCATCTCCCTCACTTCCTAATGCACCTTCTTTGGCCCTCTCCGCTCACACAGTTCCTTCGCCACTTCCACCTCCCCGAACCACCACCGATTGGGTTGTTGACTCCGGGGCCTCCTTCCACACTACCCCCACCACTAATTCGTTACTCCACTCCCATCCACCCCACCCCTCACATCCTACCTCCATCGTCGTCGGCAACGGTTCCACCCTCCCGGTCACCTCAGTAGGTACATCGGTTCTTCCAGGACCATTCTGCCTTAATGACGTCCTTGTTGCTCCCGGACTGACTCATCCCCTCCTCTCGGTTCGTCGCTTCACTAGTGACAACCAGTGCTCTATGGAGTTTGACCCCTGGGGCCTCACCATACGCCACCTTCCCACACATGCTGTGCTAGCTCGCTGTGACAGCTCCGGCCCCCTCTATTCTCTTCACTTGCCCTCCACTCCCCACACCAGAGTAGCCTCATCTCCTGTACTTACTACTACCACCACCCCCTCCGCCATTTGGCACCGTCGCCTCGGGCACCCTGGAACTGACGTCATGTCCCAGCTTGCCGGCCACTCAGACATATCCTATACTCGGGGCTCCTCTGAGCGCCTCTGTCATGCTTGTCAGCTCGGTCGTCACTCCCGCCTTCCTTTTTCCACCTCCACGTCTAGGGCTGTTCAGGCCTTTGATCTTGTCCACTGTGATCTCTGGACGTCTCCTGTCCTTAGCCTCTCCGGCTACAAATACTACCTGGTCATTCTGGACGACTACTCTCATTTCCTTTGGACTTTCCCCCTTCGGCTGAAGTCTGACACGTTTACCACCCTCACTCACTTCTTCGCCTGGGTATCCACCCAGTTTCGGCGCCCGGTCCGTGCCCTGCAGTGCGACAATGGCCGCGAGTTCGACAACAACGCCTCCCGTTCTTTCTTCCTCACTCACGGCGTTCAGTTACGTCTCTCGTGTCCCTACACCTCTGCTCAGAACGGCCGGGCCGAGCGCATGATTCGCACCACCACCAACATGATCTGCTGCCTTCTCTTTCAGGCGTCTCTCCCTGCCACCTACTGGGCAGAGGCCCTTCATACTGCAACCCATCTCCTCAACCGTCTTCCCTCGAAGGCGGTGAGCCATCCTACACCTCACTTTGCCCTGTACGGCACAACCCCTTCCTACGACCACCTGCGCGTGTTCGGCTGTGCCTGCTACCCTAACACCTCCGCTACCGCCCCTAACAAGCTTTCTCCTCGCTCCACTCGATGCCTCTTCCTCGGCTACTCCCCTGACCACAAGGGGTATCGGTGCCTGGACCTCACCTCCCACCGCATCATCATCTCTCGTCACGTCGTCTTTGATGAAGATGTGTTTCCACTTGCAGGCTCCACCCCACCCACCGATCTAGACTCACTCCTCGAGTCTGATCCGGTTCCCCTCCCACCCCCGGCGCCCCGCCTTGCGCCGTAAACCGTACCTCGTGTGGCCACAACGCCACCGCTCGCGCCCACTCCCGCGCCACGCGCGGCCCCATCGATCACGCCTGCGCCACGCGCGGCCCCGTCGATCACGCCTGCGCCATGCGCGGCCCCGACGACCCCGCCTGCGCCACGCGTGGCCCCGTCGATCACGCCTGCGCCCCGTGTGGTCCCGACGACCCCGCCTGCGCCACGCGCGGCCCCGACGACCCCGCCTGCGCCACGCGCGGCCCCGTCGACCCCGGCTCGCTTCGCCAACCCCGCCCTCGTCTACCATCGCCGCGGCCATGCCACTACCTCGGCGCCCCCCGACTCGGGCCCGTCGCCGAGCGCGGCCCGATTCGCCGACCCCGCCGTCGTCTATCACCGCCGCGAGCCGGCCCCACCAGCCGCTCCCGACGTTCCGGCGGTTCACTCCGAGTCGTCCGTCTACCACCCGGTCGCCATCCACCGCGACCCTGGGCACGTCCACCCGATGGTGACTCGGCGCGCTGCTGGTGTTCTCCGCCCTGTCGACCGGCTGATCCTGGCAGCTACTACGACCAGCACCCCCCCCCCCCGACGCTTCCCCGGTGCCCTCCTCCGTTCGCACTGCCCTCGCCGACCCACATTGGCGTCGGGCTATGGAGGAGGAGTATGCGGCCCTCTTGGCCAACCACACCTGGGACCTGGTGCCGCGTCCACCAGGCACCAATGTGGTCACCGGCAAGTGGCTATTTCGCCACAAGCTGACCTCGGATGGCTCCCTCGACCGCTACAAGGCCCATTGGGTCCTTCGGGGCTTCACACAGCGCCCCGGAGTGGACTACGACGAGACCTTCATCCCCGTCGTCAAGTTCGCCACTGTTCGCACCGTCCTCTCCCTCGCCCTCTCCCGCGACTGGGCGATTCATCAGCTCGATGTCCAGAATGCCTTCCTCCATGGCACTCTGACAGAGACTGTCTACTGCAGCCAGCCCACCGGCTTCGTTGACGCCGACCGTCCAGATCTGGTCTGCCGGCTGAACCGGTCCCTGTACGGCCTCAAGCAGGCGCCACGGGCTTGGTACAGTCGCTTTGCCTCCTACCTGGCCTCCCTCGGCTTCGTTGAGGCCAAGTCGGACACGTCCCTGTTCATCTACCGGCGCGGCGACGACACCGTCTACCTCCTGCTCTACGTCGACGACATTGTGCTCACGGCATCCACCGCCGACCTTCTACACCGCACGATCGTCGCCCTTCAGCGGGAGTTCGCGATGAAGGACCTGGGGCCCCTCCACCACTTCCTCGGCATCACCGCCGAGCGTCGGCCCCAGGGTCTCTTCCTCCACCAGCGCCAGTACGCCATCGACATCCTGGAGCGGGCTGGCATGTCTGACTGCAAGCCCTGCTCCACACCTGTCGACACTCAGGCGAAGCTCTCTGAGGACGACGAGCCTCCGGTCGCCGACGCGACGTCCTACCGGAGCCTGACCGGCGCACTCCAGTACCTCACCTTCTCCAGGCCCGACATCGCATATGCCGTCCAGCAGGTGTGCCTGCATATGCACACTCCGCGGGAGCCCCACCTCACCGCGCTCAAGCGCATTCTGCGCTACCTTCGTGGCTCCCTCGACTACGGCCTCCTCCTCCGACCGTCCCCGACGTCGGAGCTCGTGGTCTACACCGAGGCTGACTGGGCTGGCTGTCCCGACACGCGTCGGTCCACCTCCGGTTACGCCGTGTTCCTGGGCGCCAACCTAGTCTCTTGGGCCGCTAAGCGTCAGCCCGTCGTCTCTCGCTCCAGCGCTGAGGCCGAGTACCGTGCCGTGGCCAACGGCGTGGCCGAGGCCTCCTGGCTGCGCCAGCTCCTCCACGAGCTCCACAGTCCCCTCCAGCGCGCCACCCTCGTCTACTGCGACAACGTCAGCGCGGTCTACCTCTCCACCAACCCCGTGCAGCATCAGCGCACGAAGCATGTGGAGATCGACCTGCACTTCGTCCGCGAGCGTGTCGCTGCCGGTGACGTCCGTGTTCTCAGCGTCCCCACCACGCTTCAGTTCGCCGACATCTTCACCAAGGAGTTACCGTCGAGTGTCTTTTTAGACTTTCGATCCAGTTTCAACATCTGTACAGGATAGAGTTGTGACTGCGGGGGGTGTTAGACTACCCGTCTAGGGTTTGTGTTATTCCCCATGTAATGACCGTCATACCCCCAGTGTAATGGGCCTGGCCCAGTTACCTACTCTATTAATATCACTCACAACCCTGTTTAGGGTATGGGTTCAGTTCTCCTACAAGTTCTGCCATAAGTGTAGTAAAAGCACGATACAGCTTTGTAGTAAAAGCATCATACAAGTTTTTTTAGGTACACTAAAACTACGTTCAAATCTACCATATCTCCTTAAGAATCTATACGATAAGTAATTAGTCTGAGATAATTATTTCTAAAAAACTAACATAACCTTTTTTGCTTTGACTACTTGAACAGGTACTCAATTAGGTACGAGAACAATATATTGTTTGCGACAATAAAGGTACGCATATCTGTGCTTCTTGTAAAATTCACTGTAACAATTGGTTCTCAAACTTGCCTTGGAGGTACCATTCAGGTCCCTAAACATCCATGACATTTGGTAAACTTGTCTATTAACTATGCAATGACGACTTGGACCAGAGAGGTGGGCTCCACATGATAGCCGTAGCCGCGAGAGCAGGCATCCTCTTCCTTCACCGCACACACATCCTTCCCTACCTCTTCGTCCTCCAACACTTGCCATGGTGGCCTCTTTCTTGGCTGCCAAGTGTACTGACAACAAGTGGATGTCCTAAATCATTGTGCCAGCATCTAGAATGCTACCATATCTAGAGAGAGAGAAGTGACAGATATGTGGGCCCCACTTCTCTAGATAGTGAACAATGAATTAACACAAATTACAGAGGTTAGGACCTCACATGATGCAGTTGCCAAGATTATTGACCTGAATCCATATACTAGCTAGCTCTATAGAATATGTATCTATTACTACCAAACCACCACTGTTTACTAATGGGTTGAATTTCGTGCATTCACTTTAGGGGGCTGGCCATGTTCCATCGGACTATCTGCCATTTGAAGTATTTGCTGCCTATCAAAGGTGGATAGACGGGGCTGCTTCTCTCTGATAGCGCTTGTCGTACTCTTGTGCTGCAAAATCTTTGCATAATAATTAATAAATCCGAATAGAGTACCGAGGCCAACTGGGAGATCACCTCTGTTGTTGACATTGAAAACCAATGTAAGAGTGGTTAATGGCTACTCCTTCTATTCTAGATTATTACAAGTCATTTCAACTTCCTTCGAGAGGTTTAAGTATCTCAAATTTGACTAAAACTACAGAGAAAACTATAAAGATTTAGGACATCGGATATATGTGCTATGAAAATTTAATTAATTAGTAATCTAATAGTACTTAGCAGTCGGTATCATGACAAGCCTAATAATATGGGTGGTGAATGCACACAAGTGGCTAATCATAAGATTAACACTTCTCTAATCTCCTCACTATATAAAAGGTCTTCCTAGCTCTCACAAGGTTGTTATATCTATTAAAGGGGGCAAGACTCCTTGTGGAGCTAATATGAGATGGTATATATAACCCAAAGGGCCAAACTAGTTGTTACTATTTCACCCAGATCTTTCGTGTGCACTGGACATGTAGAAGAATAGCCATACCAAAAAGTACATTGACAATATTTATCTATGTGCAATATATCTTTTTCTAGATACATATTGTTTCTATGTATCACATGTATATATCTAAATATAATGAATATCTAGGTGTGTAATAAAAGCTATATATCTAAAAAAAAGTTATTTATAACATAACTAGTAACACATATACTTCATCTTCTCATCCTGCTCCTCCTAGTATTAATGTTAGTTTACATACTGCCTTACCTTATTTGAATTTTGCATTTAGCCAATGAATGATTTAGCTCAAGTTTATTTAGCACATGCACAAACTGTCTCGTTATCCTGATCCACCTAGTGGTAATTCTAGTCTATTATATAGCTCAAATCGATTTGGCGCATCCATAAATAATCCAGGGAGCAGCTGGAAGTAGGTATCACAAAAAGGCTCGAAAAGATGTTAAGTGTTACCCTAGGTCGAGCAACCAGCCAACCAGATTGCATTCGGAGCTACGGTCAGATGGTCTAATACCATCCCACTCATCAAACCGAACATATCTCCGAAACACTCAAATGCGTAATATCTGCCACGAGTTTTTGGTTTCCCTCCTTAAAAATTTAGTTCGTGCCACATCAAATAATTAAACATCAATTACAAGTATTATATATAGACTTAATTAGGTTTAATAAATCTGTCTATTTTTTAGATAAATATACTTATAATTATCATTTAAACATTTGATGGGATAGAAATTAAACTTAAGTGGAACCAAACAAGTCAACAAACTATTGTTGAAGCAACTGGAAATTCTTCTGTTCGTACATGACGGTGTGTTTACCTGAAACCAATTTATCCTAGACTCAGCGATGCATCACGAGCCTATACCTCACATTTAGTGCTAGCTTGGAGGGATTGAGGAGAAAATCAGTTCATTACCTCAATCCTCTCTAATCCTCTTGGGAATTTGAGTTTCCAAACTAACCCTCAGTGAAATAACCCATTCCTTATGCTATTATTTGCATTAATTGTTAGCTTGTGAGGAATGGGATGATGATGAATTAACTCAATCTATTCCACAAACCAAACAAAGCACTAGAGTGAGATAATGATGGACCACATCATTCCACCAGCCAAACACCTCAGAAATTACAGACCGCACATGTCTCACAGATAAGGCAAGACCACAGCATGACTGATCAAACTGCGACATTACAAATTATCTAAAAAATTAAATGGAGAGAAAAACAACTCTCATTGAACGGTCATTGAGAGGATCTGACGCGCAAGTCCTGGGTCCTGTTGAAGCAGCTCCCTAATATTGTTCTCCACTTCGCCCTGCTGTTTCTCAAGGTAGTCTTTGGATGTCTAACCAGAAAATAACAGACAAACGGTGAGAAATCTATGCTTATTTCTGTCTCGACACAATCTGGTAAGACAGGATCAGCGATCAAGCATACCTGCATTGAAGCTATCGCACTCTCACTGTCATTAAGCTTTTGCTCCTGCTCATTGAACAGAACTGACTTCGGCTCCAGAATAAACCTGGCAACAGATGGACGTGGGGGGAAAATGAAATACACGATACCGTATTTTGCATCACAGCACCATACAAGAAAATGAAATTGAACTCGCCCATGGTCAAGATGGTCTTCCTCATTTACTTACACTTTTCCTGCAAACAAAAGCAGCCGTCATCAAACCAACGGAAAGCAAGGCACATATAACATCTCACTCAAAGTTGGACAGCTGCAATAAAAGTTTTCCAGCTACGCATTTAATGTTATATGTTTCAAAAGAAAAACATATCCAGTAGAATTTAGTTGAGCAACTGGAATAACTTGCAAGTTCTACGACCATATCATATTGCATGATTTCGCATTTTTCATCATATGCCATTTATTGGAATAACACAACAGGCAACATCGAATCAATAGAATAACACAACAAGCAACATTGAACCAATTGCAGGAGTTGACTATAACAGGAATGGAGGTGTGCCTAGCTTAGTTAGTCAGGGTGACAGGTTTGGTTGTGCATTCCAACGACCTAGATTCGAGTACTGTTCAACTTAGGTTTGGGTGGCAATTTCTTCTTCTCAATGAAAAACCAACTAGTTCCTCCTAGGTTGGATCTGAGACCAATGACATTTCAAAAAATGAAACCTTCCACTCTCAGATACATTTGGCTGCTTTCTTAATACATTCAAAATCATTTGGATGACTGCTGTTTAGGGATATTGCCTGCAGCAACAATATACAAAAAGACTAGTACCACCTTTCACTTTTACTACTAGTCTACTAAAAGGTGACCAGAGGCAGTGAAATGTGAAAGTAGGTCCGCAAGTTTTCTCCAGTGAATTTGACACAACCACTCAAAAATTGATTACACTTACAGCAGAGGGGTGCTCTAAGAAAATGAAACATAGCTCAAACTTAATAACCTCCTTTGCTATTAATGTCTCAGAATTCTCTAATGTTTATTAGTGTTCTGTTTTACTTGTTTGGTTCCTCGATTCGTCTGTCATGTGGGGACAAGTCTACACTAGGAGGCGCCGGGCCAGGGACGTACGCCGAGCAGAGGAACGCGCGGCCAGGGGGGACGCGCGCACAGCTGGCTCGAGCTGATCGAGTAGATAAGGCAGAAGGATATTATTAGTTTCCCTTTAAGAGTTATCAGTTCCATAATTTCAGGAGTTTGTTACTCCAGTTAGTTGGGCTATGGCCCTATATATTCTTGTAACCAGGACAATTAAGGCAAGCAGATTGTTAGCCTCATCTCTCTTATTCTCTAAGCCTACGGTAGAGGGGAATAACCTCACCGGAGAAGACGGCCGACGGCTACGAGTTCCGTAGCCGCGGTCCAGCCAGCCAAGGGTTTAACGCCCTTGACAACCTGGTATCGCGATCTAGACGATCCTCACCATCCCAACTCAACACCTCTTCTGCAGCCTCCAACAGCCGCCATTTTCAGCCGCCGCCATCACCACAATCTTCCACTGCCTCCGCAACATCACCAGCCACCATGACCGACCCTACCCTCGCCGACGTACTTGCATCGCTGAAATCCCTCACCTCGGAGCTCCAATACATGAAGGCAGAGGTGACCGCCTTGAAGGAAAAATCCGACTCAACATCGGATAACGGCGGCAGACGACGGTCGGATGGAATGTGTGATCCGGACCCGCCGCCGCAACACAAAAAGTGGCATTTTCCCCGCTTTGACGACACGACAGATCCAATGCTCTTCCTCAACAAGTGTGAGGCCTACTTTCGCCAGCATCGCACTATGGCGGAGGAACGCGTGGGACGAGCTTCGTACCATATGGACGACATCGCGCAGCTGTGGTACACCCAACTACAAGAGGACGAGGGCACACCAACGTGGGGGCGATTCAAGGAGCTCCTGAACCTGCGATTTGGGCCTCCCCTCCGTTCAGCCCCAATGTTCGAGCTCGCCGAATGCCGGCGTTCGAGCACAGTCGAGGAGTACGCCAATCGTTTCCAAGCCCTCCTGCCTCGCGCGGGTCGCCTTGACGAGGCTCAACGCGTACAGCTCTTCACGGGGGGTCTTCTTCCACCACTCAGCCACGTCGTCCGCATTCACGGCCCAGAGACGCTCGTGGCAGCCATGAGCTTAGCGCGGCAGGTGGAACTAATGGAGTCTGAGCGGCCGGCGCAGCAACCTCCTCGGGCGCCATCGCGCGGTCAGCCATCCGCATACAACCCTCGGGCCGCACTCCCTGCGACTCCGCCACTGATGGCACATTCCGCCCCTCCGGTGGTCGCCCAGCAGGGTCGCGGCGAAGGGAACCAGCGACGCCTCACTCCGGACGAGATGGCAGAGCGGCGCCGCCAAAACCTGTGCTTCAACTGCAATGAACGGTATACTCGGGGCCACAACAGGTTCTGCAAGCGCCTTTTCTTCATCGAGGGCGTGGAGATCGACGACGCTATAGACAGCAGCGCTGCTGCAGCAGCCGACACAGGGGAGACGGACGTGCCCATCTTTTCCCTCCATGCAGTGGCGGGCGTGTCCATGGGCAAGACCATGCAGATCCGCGTCGTGGTGGGCGCGACAACTATCATCGCCCTCCTCGATACTGGCTCCACCCACTACTTCATTGTTGAAGAGGCGGCGCGACGATCCGGGCTGCCCATCCTACCCCGACCGCGACTCACGGCAACGGTGGCTAAGGGCGACAAGGTGCCATGTCCGAGGGTCATCCGGCATGCCCCAATCACCATTAACGATTTCAGTTTCGCCGTCGACCTGTTCGTTCTACCGTGTTGGAACTTGCTATCAGGTGCAAGAGGATCCAACGGGGATGAGAGTTGACGTAAGCAGGGTTCTCGCACGAGATGGCAAAAGCTCTGTTAATCTAGCCTCTCACGGGTACTGTGCGGGGGTATTTATAGGTATCTGAGCGCCCAGCGTCTCGTGTTAAGGACGCATGTGCCCTCAGACACCTAGGTTATCCCCAGAATATTCCCATAAAGCAGGGTTACAGACTGTAATTACAGGGATGCCTTTACAAATTAGGCCCGTAACGCGCAGCGACCACGCAGGGCCCGTTACAATGGGCCGGATCACCCGTGGGCCTCCGAGCTGGACGAGTCCGCACGGTGGGATGACCTCGTCGCAGGCCTTCGTCTGATGTCGTACGGGGCGAAGGGTGTCCCTGCCCGTTTTATCTCCGTTGGACCAACGACTGCAGCGAAGGCCTCGAGCGAAGGGTGGCGTCTTTGCCTTCGCCCCAACATTTGCCCTCCGAGGGACCAGTTCGACAAAGTCATCTGGTGCCGAAGACGTCGCTAGATGGCGGAGACGCTGCCCTCGCTCGAAGTGGTTCCGCGGGGGTTTTTGACATGACCGTTGATTGACACCGTACTGTTGGACTGCGGGTTTCCCGAAGCGCCGCGCCCTGTGTATAAAAGGGGGCGGGGGTCGGCGCTTTTTGAACTTCACTTTCCACGCTCCGTGAAAACCCTAGCCGCCTTTTCCACCGTCTTGCTGCTCGTCTGCCCTCCTTGCTCTTTTTCGCCGGAGATCTGGCTCGAGTGAAGCAGACCGCCCGCCGCCGCCGACGGTACGTAGCGATGCCGACCTCCTCTTCTTCTGCTGCCGCTACGCCGCCGGCCGACGCCTCGTCTGAGGAGACGCTGAGTACTTTGGTGGCGGAGGAGTTGCGCGCCGGCGATACGGTGGATTTTGGTGTGTCGAGGATGTCGTCGGTCCGCGTGCAAGATATGCAGCGGTTGGGTTACTTTGGCGGCGGAGTTGCTCGTGTCCCGGGGACGGAGGAAGTCCCCGAGCCGGAGGGCGAGTTGGTTGTGTTCGAGGCGTTCTTCGCCGCCGGTCTCCGCCTGCCTGCGCACCGATTTGTTGGAGAAGTCCTGCGCAGATTTAATGTTCAGATACATCAGCTGACTCCGAATGCCGTGGTGGCTCTGTCGAAGTATGTCTGGGCGACGACTTCGTACGGCGGGCAGCCATCAGTCGAAGTCTTTGCGAAGTACTATTGCCTGCACTGGCCGAAGAGGATGATTGGAGATGAAGTTGCTCAGTTTGGGTCGTGTACGTTTACGCCGAAGACCGGCAAGACCACGATGGAGGTAGTCGAGTTAGTCCCTTGCGCCCGCAACAAGTGGGGCAATTGGAATGAGTTTTGGTTTTACGTCGCGGAGGGTACCGTCGAAGACCATGAGGGGCTCCCCGTGTCTGAGATGTGTTCGCATTTTTACTCAGCATACCCGCCCTTTGAGGTGGCGGAGGAGGATGCGAACGAAGGGGCCCTTCGGTGCGCCGCCGGCCTGAGCAGTGGGCACGATTTGGTTGAAGAATTTGTGGCGTACGGGGTATGGCCCTTGGCGCATGGCTGGGCGTTGGGCGAAGTGTGCCCTCGCCAGATGCCTTCCCATGGTGGGAAGCTGGTGCGAAGTCCTGCCTTCGCGCTGGATCTGCAAAGCCGCGATCCGGCCGCCTTTGTACGTGAGGCGGAGGATGGGGCGGTGCGGATCGTTGGTCGGTACGTGCCGAGGACAGAGGGCCAGCGTAGCTGGGATATCCGCGGGTCGAATGACCGTTTGAACAGGGTTTTTGAATTGAATCGACTGTCGTATAACGGCTATCCCGGCCAAGACGATGTGGACCGCCGCGGGAAGAAGCCGGTGGTAGAGTCTGGAGACGACCCTGCGCCGGCGGCCGCCCCATCCTCAAAAAGAGGAAACTAGGTACTGCTATGGGAGGACTTGGGGTTTCCGATGGTTTTGCTAGAGAATTGATGAGGACATGCGCGGCCCCGGGGGGAAGGATGTCTTCGCCCGAGCTTCGGGAGTCTTCGGCGCGGATGCTGAGGGTTACCGGGGGTTGGTGGCCTAGAAATGTTCCTATCCCCCGCGCGGCCGGCGAAGACTTTTTTACATCTCGCATGGTTCGTGAATGGAGTGTTTCCTTACGGGCGGAATATTGCTGATGTTGTGTCGGCAGTGATGGACAAGGATCGCCAGGGAGCTGCACAGAAGCGCCAGGCGGTTGTCAGGCTTCATGAAGCCAGGCCGAAGAGGCAGCGAGGGGCTGCGAAGGCTGCTGCCCCCGGCGGAGGCAAGCCGCCGCTGGCGGCGAAGTCGGCCGTCCCTGCGTCTAGCAAGGCGGCGGAGGCTGCGGCTGGCGCCGGTGGTTCCAAGTCTGCGAAGACTGTGCCGCCGTCCAGCAGGGCGCCGGAGGTCGCGAAGGCGGCCCGAGGGTTGCCGTCGCCGGGCAAGCGCGTCGCCGACTTCGCCACCGATATTAGTGTTGACGACTATCTTGGTGGTAAGTCGTTGGCTTTTTTTTTAATTCGTTGATACGTCGCAGGGTCGGACGAAGGCCAACTTGTTATTGTTGCGCCTGCCGCGGCGACCACGGCGGCTGCCGTAGTGCCGAAGGCGAAGGGCGGTGCTCTTAGTGCCGGAGGCGAGATGCCGGCACTCGCTGCTGTCAGGGACGAGGCGGGCGCTGTGTCCCGCCGGCTGAAGGAGATGAAGGAGGCGCTAAGTCAGGTACATTGAGCTAGACTTCGGTTTTTTTTATCGGCTTTGTTGGGGCCGCGGTCTTACGTGTGTTTTGCAGGCGGCTGACTTCGCAGACCGCGCGGCGTCGGGGGCCCTCACGGCAGTTGTGTCTGCCGAAGTCGAGAGACTTCGGACGCAACATGCTGACGCCGTCCGGGAAAAATCGGTCGCCGACAGTAA
Source organism: Zea mays (assembly GCF_902167145.1). Taxonomy (NCBI): domain Eukaryota; kingdom Viridiplantae; phylum Streptophyta; class Magnoliopsida; order Poales; family Poaceae; genus Zea; species Zea mays. The sequence goes on along the minus strand of NC_050100.1, from coordinate 162,475,964 downwards.
GTGCCGCAAGCTGGCGGACAAGGTGGCCACGCTGGAGGGGGAAAAGACTGACCTCCGGCGCCAATTGGTGGAGGAGAGGAGGGAGGCCAATGAGGCCCTCGCCAAGGCGCAGGCTGCGCTGGCGGAGGCCAATTTGGCGCGGGCGGAGGGCAGTCTTGCCAGGGAGCGCGCCGCGCAGTTGGAGGAGCGGCTCAACGCCCTGCAGAGCCGTGTGGAGAGGACCGAGGCCGCGACGCGCGCGGAGGCTGAGCGGACGCGCAAACAGCTTATGGATTCATACCATGAGCTGGGCGCGCGGACCGGTGACTTTGAAGTGCCGGACCGAGAGCCCGGACTTCGCTGCCTGGAGTGGGTACAGGAGGAGTTGCAGGCACTCCCCACTATTGTGGAGGGGTTTATGTCGTATGCCTCCCTGGTCACCTGCGAGGGGGCGATGAACGCGCTCTCTCGCGAAGGGTGCCGGCACTTTGAGGTCTTCGACCAAGCTGACGAGGATTTTGAGCGAGATATCTACAAGGTTGAGGACCCTATAGTGAAGGAGTCCGCCGAAGCCATCTACGACCGGATGTGGGGCCCGCACGGTCGAGAGGTGGTCAGGGAGCGGGCCGAGACGGCGAGGGCTCAGGTAACGTTTGGCTTTTGTTTGACATTTGCTGGATGTGGGCTATGTGTGGGTTTGCTGAATATGTGTGTTGTGTCTTAGGCGGCGCGTGGCGAGAGGGTGGATGATTTCGGGGCGTTGAACAGCGCGCTGCCTGACCCGGAGTCGAACCCGGCGGAGGCCGTGTCCGAGGCCGCCCTGGAGCCGCCCCCGGAGACTGCCGAAGGCGCTCCTGATGCCCCCGCAGCCGCTGCGGCCGGCGGAGGCCCGCCCCCAGAGACCGCCGGAGGCGCTCCTGATGCCCCCGCAGCCGCTGCGCCGAGGGCTGAAGATCCTGCGATGGTGGCGGCGGAGGCGACAGCGGAGGCAACAGCGGAGGCTCCCGCGACGGCTGGGTCTTCGCAGGTGGCGTAGTGGGTGTGGGTAGTTAGGGAATTTTGGATATGTTGCTGAATTTTGGTTGCTGCGCAGGTTCAAGATTTTGGGCCTGCGCACGCAACCGCCACTACTAATTTTTTGGCGGCTTCGACCGTGGATGGTGGTAATAAATATGATGGGTCTGCATCTGAGTTTTCTGATTTTGCTGACTCTGGGAGCTCGGTTGAGTGGACTGAGGAGTCGTCGGAGGAGGACTTGGACTATTTTGCGGCCTTGGATGTGGCAGCGGCGGAGGCTTCACCGCACGCTGCGGACACAGAAGATGTGCCTGGTCCGAGTACTGGGCGCAGGCGGCGAAGGGCGGTTGCGAAGCGTAGAGTGAGCGGGGTGGAGGGCGGTCGGCTTCGTGTGAGTAGGGCTAGCCGGCAGGAACTGTTGTCCTTGCCTGCCGCCGCGAGTACAGGTGAAGGGGAATTGCGAAGTCTTTTTGCGGGTGAGGAGCTTAGGATTATGTTATTTAACTATAGGGAGATGGGAATTATTCCGAAGGTTGAGCCGATGTAGAGTGTGATGCCCTCGCTTGTACATGTGTAAAGGCTTGTATGATGAAGTTGTGTGCCCTCGCACATTTGGCTATGCTCGCGAAGGCGTTACGTGCTTGGTCAGGTGTATTTGTTATGCTGGACTGGTGCGTATATAGTCGGTCTTGGCGCGGACAGTTTGGTGTGGTCGTTTTTGCTTTTGTTACGCTTCGTACGGCTGTGCCCTCGGGCAACTTCTGCGCGGATGGTCTTTGCAGTAGACTTCGGTTTTTCGCACTTGCTGTGCTAGTCCGGCTGCACCCTTAGGCGACTTCTGCGCGGCTAATCTTCGCGGTAGACTTCGATTATTCGCACTTGTTGTGCTAATCCGGCTGCACCCTTAGGCGACTTCTGCACGGTAAGTCCTCGCGGTAGACTTCAATTTTTCGCACTTGTTGTGCTAATCCGGCTGCACCCTTAGGCGACTTCTGCACGGTAAGTCTTCGCGGTAGACTTCGATTTTTCGCACTTGTTGTGCTAATCCGGCTGCACCCTTAGGCGACTTCTGCACGGTAAGTCTTCGCGGTAGACTTCGATTTTTCGCACTTGTTGTGCTAATCCGGCTGCACCCTTAGGCGACTCCTGCACGGTAAGTCTTCGCGGTAGACTTCGATTTTTCGCACTTGTTGTGCTAATCCGGCTGCACCCTTAGGCGACTTCTGCACGGTAAGTCTTCGCGGTAGACTTCGATTTTTCGCACCTGTTGTGCTAATCCGGCTGCACCCTTAGGCGACTTCTGCACGGAGTTGTCACACGCGAGGGTGGCTAGCGCTGAGCCTCGTGGTGACTTCGTATTGGTCGAATGTCGAAGACCGTCGTCGCGGTCTTTTTTCGACGCATGTTTTTGCGGGGGATTTTTCACTTGTATATTACATGGCTTCGCCTCGTTAAAAACCTCACCCCCCGGGAGGAAAAGAGTGCGGGCCAGAATAAAATTGTTTTTGCGAATTACAAGGGCGAATCAGCCCTGATGAGTCAAACAAAAAATTTGCGGAGGTTGTCGATGTTCCAGGAGTGCTCCAGGTCTTCGCCGCTTGGCGTTGTGAGCCTGTAAGCGCTGGGGGAAGCTTTCGTCTTGACTATGAACGGGCCCTCCCACCTGGGCTCCAGCTTGCCCCTGGACTCTGTCCGAGCTGTTCGGACGAGTACGAGGTCCCCTTCGTTGAATTCCCTTGGGATGACTGCATGGTCGCGCCATGCTTTTGTCTGGGCTTGGTATTTGTTTAGTGCTTGTAGGGCGAAGACTCGGTCTCCATCGATGAGATCCTTTGAAGTGGCCTCGTCCACGTCGGGGACGGCTGAAGGAACTGTTCGCGGGGACCCATGTTTTATTTCTTGTGGGGTCATAGCCTCCGATCCGTATAGAAGGCGGAAAGGAGTGAACCCGGTCGCCCTGCACTCAGTCGTGTTTAGTGCCCAGACCGCCTCGGGTAACAAATCGGCCCACTTGCCCTTTTTTCGTCGAGGAGCATCTTTTTGACGGCTGTGAAGATTTTTCCATTGGCGCGTTCCACAACTCCGTTGGACTGCGGGTGATAGACTGAGGCGAAGGCAAGCTTGGTGCCGATGGAGAAGCAAAAATCCTTGAAGTCTTGGCTGTCAAACTGCTTGCCGTTGTCGACTGTTAGTTCGGACGGTACTCCGAAGCGGCAAACAATGTTTTGCCAAAAGAATTTTTGGGCAGTTTTTGATGTTATTGTGGAGACAGCCCTTGCCTCGATCCATTTGGTGAAGTATTCGACAGCGACGAAGGCGAACTCAAGGTTCCCCTGAGCCGTGGGTAGGGGCCCGACGATGTCTAGGCCCCAGCGCTGGAGAGGCCATGTGTGGGCGATCAGCTTTGTAAATTGCGAAGGGCTGCCTGATCGAGGGGAAAACTTCTGGCAGGCTTCGCAGGACCTTGTGACCCGATTTGCGGCGCAGATCATTGCGGGCCAGTAGAAACCTTGGCGGATCACCTTAGCAGCTAGGGCCCTTGGCCCTGCGTGAGAGCCGCATGTACCACTGTGGACTTCGCGTAGGATCTAGACACCTTCGGTTTCGGTGACGCATTTGAGCATTGGTTGACTGACCCCCTTCTTGTAGAGTTGGCCCTCAATCAGTGCGAAGTCCCGGCTTCGATGTTTGAGGCGCTTGGCCTCGTTGATGTCGGTTGGGTGATAATACCCCTGTAGGAACAGAGTTATTGGTGCCCGCCAGTCTTCGGTCATGATAAGGTTGACTATTCGGTGGCCCTCGCTGTCATTGGTTATTTGGAGCCCTTCGGGGCTCCGGACGGCTGGTGTGCGATGACGTGGTAGAACACGTCGGAGGGCAGGGGCTCGCCTCTGGCGGCAGCCTTGGCCAATGTGTCGGCCTCTTCATTCTTGGCCCGGTCCACATGCTGCAAAGTGAATCCCTTGAATTGTCTCTCGAGACTTCGGATGGCCGCGAGGTATTGCATGAGTGCGGTGTCTTTTGCTGCATAGTCTTTCTCGACCTGGCCAGCAACTACCTTGGAGTCTGTTCTGATGATGCAGGTGGTGACCCCAAGGGCCCTCAGCTTGCGGAGACCGAGGATGACTGCTTCGTATTCTGCTATGTTATTTGTGCATCTGTCGGATTCCAGAGCGAAGCTGAGGCGAGCCGCATATCTGTGCTTGACTCCGGTTGGCGAGGTGATGACTGCCGCGGCGCCTGCCCCCGCATGGCACCATGCGCCGTCGCAGTGGATCGTCCAAACCTTTTCTGCGGACGGGTCCGGCTGTGTTGTTGGCCCAGTCCAGTCGACGACGAAGTCTGCCAGGACTTGTGACTTGATGGCTGTTCTGGGCTCGAAATTGATGTGGTATCCGGAGAGTTCGGCCGCCCACTTGGCAATCCTCACCGATGCTTCCGGGTTTCTGAACAATTCGTCGAGTCCCCTGTCTGAGGTGACCCGGACCTTGAATGCTTCAAAGTAATGGCGCAATTTGCGCGAAGACATAACGACTGCGTAGGCAATCTTCTCCAGCTCTGTCATGTTACATTTGGACGGCGTCAGCACTTCGGAGACATAATAAATTGGGCACTGCCTGATCACGCCCTCAACTGTCTGCTCCTGCACCAGTGTCGCGCTGACCGCATGCGGCGAAGCCGCAACATAGAGCAACAGAGGTAGTGAAGAGTCGGGGCTTGTAAGGACTGCCAACTCCGACAGGTACTGTTTTAATGAGGCGAAGGCCGCTGCCTGCTCTGGTCCCCAAGCGAAGTCTTTTGCGCCACGGAGAGTTTTGAGGAAAGGGAGACTTCGCTCAGCGGATCTGGAGATGAATCTGTTGAGGGCGGCCAATCTCCCCGTCAAGCGCTGGACGTCTCTGGCGGACTGCGGAGGCCTCATGTTTATGATGGCTTGAATCTTGGTTGGGTTGGCCTCGATGCCACGGTGTGATACCAGGTAGCCCAATATTTTGCCTTGGCGAACGCCGAAGACGCACTTTTCCGGGTTTAGGCGGAGTCGTGCGTCTCGCATGTTCGCGAATGTCTCGGCAAGGTCAGTGAGATGGTCCGCCTTGCTCTTGCTGGCGACGACGATGTCGTCCATATATGTGAATATATTTCTGCCAACCTGCCCGTCGAGCACTGTCTTGGTAAGCCTGGAAAAGGTGGACCCGGCGTTCTTGAGTCCCTCCGGCATCCTGATGAAGCAATATGTGCCGAAGGGCGTTATAAAGCTGGTGCTAGCCTTGTCTTCCTCCTTCATGTATATCTGTTGGTAACCGGAGAAGCAGTCGAGGAGTGACATGACTTCGCATCCGGCCGCGCTATCGACTATTTGGTCGATCCGCGGCAACGGGAAGTTGTCCTTTGGGCAAGCCTTATTGAGACTGGTGAAGTCGATGCACATTCGCCACTTCCCGCTCTTTTTCTGCACCATCACAACATTGGAGAGCCACGTGGGGTAAGCCACCGGCTCGATGAAGTTGGCTTCCAGGAGGCGGTGCACTTCTGCCTTGGCGGCCTCTGTCTTCTCGTCGGGCATCTTGCGAAGCCGCTGTTTTTTCGGCCTCACCGAAGGGTCGATTCCCAAGCTGTGCTCAATTATGGATCGGCTGACCCCGACCAGGTCGAGGGCTGACCAGGCGAAGACATCTTTGTTCTTGGACAGACAGCAGAAGAGCTTCTCCTCTTCATGCGAAGTGAGGTCTTCGCTGATAGTGACTGTCTGCTTGGGCGTGGCCTGGTCGAGGGGGACAGTCTTGGTCCCGTCGTTGCTCTGCAGCTGTGCCTTGTCGTGCTGTTTATCGGTTGGGCTGGCGGGTGCGGGGACCTCGCGCTGGGCCGTGAGGCAGTGCACGTTTCTCTGACCGGGCACGAAGTCTCGCTCTATGTTGCGCGCAGTCTGTTGATTGCCGTAGACCGTAATAACGCCTAACGGACCTGGTATCTTCATACATAGGTACAGTCTGTGAATGGCTGCTTCGAACTTATTGATGGAGCCCCGGCCCATGATGGCATTGTATGGATATACCATATCCACAATATCAAATGTTACTTGCTCGCTTCGGGCATTGGGTGCTACACCGAAGGAGAGAGGCAGCTCTATTTTGCCGACAGGAAAGGTGCCCTTGCCGCCGAAGCCATACAACGGGTTGTCCGAAGGCTTGAGCAGGCTGTGGCTTATGCCCATGCGATCGAAGGCGTGGAGGAAGATGATGTCCGCCTGACTGCCATTGTCGACTAGGACTTTGTGCAGGTCCCAGCCTGCCACGCTGCAATTGATAACCATGGCGTCGCTGTGGGGGGCGCTGTGCAGGTCGACGTCTCGTGCGTCGAAGGTTAGCGGTATGTGGGACCACTTTGTCTGCACGACTGGGCCAGTGACGTCGACGTGGTTGATGCTGCGGTAGTGGTCCCGCTTCTGCCGCTTTGTATCGAAATCAGTGCTGGACCCCCCAGTTATCATGTGAATGACTCCGCGATACGGCTGATCGGCGAAGTCTTCCTGCTTTGGGGCGTGGGGGATGTTTTGATGTTGCTGGTGTGGTGGTGGGGGTGGGGGAGGTACGATTTGTACTTCCGGATGGTGTTGGTAAGCGTGGTGCGGTGGATGCGGGGCGGGGGCGTGGATATATGGTGGAGGGGGTTGCTGGTAAGTGTGTGCGACAACTCTGGGGTTGTCGGCTGGTTGCGCCCGTGCCATCCTGTCTTTGGTGGCCTTCGTTTCTGGGCAGTCTTTGGTTTGGTGGGCGCAGTCTTCGCCATGGAAGAGGCAGTAGAATCGGCGTGGCGGCTGCGCACGCCCCCGACCCCTGTCGCGAGTTCCATTTCCGCGGCCCTGGGGGGATATTCCTGGCGACGAGGGGCCTCAGCAGCGGGGTGCTGGTTGGCGATGTTGTGCACTTGCTGTTGATTGCGGCCGTCTCGACCGGAGTCTTGCTGCGGAGTCCTCGTCCACGTGCGGCTGGACTGTGGAGCATCCTTAGGCTTCCTTTGGGACTCAACCTTGCGCTGGTGGAGCTCTTCGGATTTGGCGTATTTTTCAAACAGCTGATATAATTCCTGGAGGTTCTTGGGCGGATCTCTGATGCAGTGGCTATAGAGGACGCCGGCGCGAAGGCCACTGATAGCGTAGTGGATAGCGATCTGGTCATCGACTGAGGGCAGTTGTGACTTGAGTGTTAAGAATTTGCGGTAATACTCCCGCAGAGTCTCCTTTTCCAGCTGCTTGCAGAGCGAGAGTTCGGCCAAGGCGTCGGTGTCTGGGCGGTACCCTTGGAAGTTGAGCAGGAACTTGTCCCGGAGGCTTCTCCAGGAATCAATGGACAGCGGAGGCAACCTGGTGAACCAGGTGAGAGCTGGGCCTTCGAGGGCGATGATGAAAGACTTGGCCATTGTGGCGTCGTCCCCTCCGGAAGATGCAACGGCGACCTGATAACTCATTATGTATTGTGCTGGGTCGGTGCTGCCGTTGTACTTGGGATAGGTCCCTGCCCGGAAGTTAGCGGGCCAAGGCGTCACTTGCAGGTGTGGCGCCAGGGGACTTCGCTCGTCCAGGTAGTTGACCCCTTGGAATGGCGCGGCGTGCGGGGAAGTGTGGTCGCGCTGGGGGAAACGCGGGTCTTGCGGTTGTGCGCGCTGTTGCAGGGGTGGCCCATGCTGCAGGCCGAGGTGGCCTTCGTGCGTGTCTTCCAATTGCTGCTGCGGGGGTGGCCCGTGCTGCAGGCCAAGGTGGCCTTCGCGCTGCATCAGCGCGATCTCCCGCTCGAGGTCCTGGGCCTTATGCTCTTCGTCGCGTATCATTTGCCGCACTTTGGCTAGTGCGGACACGCGCTGGCGCTTGGCCTCCAGTATCTCTTTCTGCCTCTGGAGATTGCGGTTCTTGAGGCGCAGGGCGCGCAGCTGTAGCTGTTCTTCCGCTGAGACGTCGAGGACTTCACCGTCCTCAGTGAGGTCCGCGCCCTCCAGTGGGGCGAAGCCTGGGGGTGGCTGCGATTGTCCTTCAGGGCCGCAGGTGCGGAGGGGGTCGTCTTCGCAGGTGCGGAGAACGTCGTCTTCAGTGGCCTCTTGGTGGGTGGATTGGGTGAGGGCGAGGGCCTTGCCCTTTCTTGCAGCAAGTAGTGCTGCCTTCGCAGCCTCGTCAGCCTTCGGGTTAGCTTTCTTGGGTGCCATCGCGGGTGGTTTTCTCGTAGCACGAACGGTGGGCGTCAAATGTTGGAACTTGCTATCAGGTGCAAGAGGATCCAACGGGGATGAGAGTTGACGTAAGCATGGTTCTCGCACGAGATGGCAAAAGCTTTGTTAATCTAGCCTCTCACGGGCACTGTGCGGGGGTATTTATAGGTATCTGAGCGCCCAGCGTCTCGTGTTAAGGACGCATGTGCCCTCAGACACCTAGGTTATCCCCAGAATATTCTCATAAAGCAGGGTTACAGACTGTAATTACAGGGATGCCTTTACAAATTAGGCTCGTAACGCGCAGCGGCCACGCAGGGCCCGTTACAATGGGCCGGATCACCCGTGGGCCTCCGAGCTGGACGAGTCCGCGCGGTGGGATGACCTCGTCGCAGGCCTTCGTCTGATGTCGTACGGGGCAAAGGGTGTCCCTGCCCGTTTTATCTCCGTTGGACCAACGACTGCAGCGAAGGCCTCGAGCGAAGGGTGGCGTCTTTGCCTTCGCCCCAACATACCGCTTGCAGGGTATGACTTGGTGCTCGGCACCCAGTGGATGGAGAACCTCGAGCGTTTGACGTGGGACTTCATCGCGGGCACGGTGTCATTCGTGCGCCAAGGCCGCACGATCTGCTGGGCAGGGGTGCCGCTTCCGGAGGCGGTGGAGTCCTGTGCGGCCGCGACATCGGCGCCTTTGCTCGATGAGCTCCTTGCCGGTTTCGGGGATGTCTTCAGGGAGCCGCAAGGACTGCCACCCACGCGCAATTGTGACCATACCATCACCCTCAAGCCCGATGCACAGCCGGTGGCGGTTCGCCCCTATCGCTACCCGGCTGCACACAAGGACGAGATGGAGCGGCAATGCGCCGCAATGATCACACAAGGCATCGTCCGTCACAGCGTCTCGGCGTTCTCATCGCCGGTACTCCTCGTCAAGAAGGCGGACAGCGCATGGCGTTTTTGCGTCGACTATCGGGCCCTGAACGCGCTCAGCATCAAGGACGCGTTCCCGATTCCCGTCGTCGATGAGCTGCTCGACGAACTTCACGGTGCCCGCTTCTTCACCAAACTCGACCTATGATCGGGATATCACCAAGTTCGCATGTGGCCTGATGACATCCACAAGACGGCGTTTCGAACTCACGACGACCTCTACGAATTTTTGGTGATGTCGTTCGGATTGTGCAACGCCCCGGCAACATTTTAGGCGCTCATGAACGACGTCTTACGGCCATTTCTGCGGCGCTTCGTCCTTGTCTTTTTCGATGACATTCTTATCTACAGCCAGACATGGGCGGAGCACCTGCGCCATCTTCGCGTCGTGCTCACTGAGCTCCGGAGACACCAACTCTTCGTCAAGCACAGCAAGCGCGCGTTCGGCGAGCAGTCGGTCTCCTACCTTGGCCACAACATCTCGGCGTCCGGCGTCGCCATGGACCCGGCCAAGGTGCAGGCCATCCGCGACTGGCCTGTCCCTCGGTCCGCTCGGGTTGTGCGCGGCTTCCTCGGCTTGGCGGGATACTACCGCAAATTTGTCCACAACTACGGCACGATCGCCGCCCCGCTGACCGCTCTCCTAAAAAAGGAGGGGTTCTCCTGGAACGACGCTGCGGCCGCGGCTTTTGAAGACCTCAAGTCTGCAGTCACTTCAGCGCCCGTCCTCGCCATGCCAGATTTTGCCAAGTCCTTCACCGTTGAGTGCGACGCTTCCTCTTTTGCTTTTGGCGCGGTCCTCATCCAGGGATGCCACCCGATCGCCTTCTTCAGCAGGCTGATCGCTCCTCGACATCGCGCACTCGCTGCCTGCGAGCGTGAGCTCATCGGCCTTGTTCACGTCGTGCGACACTGGAGGCCGTACTTGTGGGGACACCGTTTTCTGGTGAAGACAGATCACTACAGCCTCAAATACTTGCTGGACCAGAGGCTCTCGACGACGCACCAGCACCGTTGGGTGGGGAAGCTTCTCGGCTTCAATTTCGTCGTCGAGTACAAATACAGAGCGACGAACGTGGTCGCCGACGCGCTCTCACGCCGCGACACGGAGGACGGCGAGGAAGGCGCCACGCTAGTGCTCTCGGCTCCACGCTTCGACTTCATCACTCGGCTCCGACAGCACCAAGGCTCGGACCCGACACTCGTGGCGTTGCGCCAGGAGATCACCAGTTGCGCACGTGGCGCGCCCTGGTCCCTGGTTGACGGCATGATCCAATACAAGGACCGGCTCTACATACTGCCTGCCGCCACCCTGATCCAGGAAATAGTCCAGGCGGTGCACGAGGACGGCCACGAGGGCGTTCAGAGGACGCTGCACCAACTCTGCCGAGATTTCCATTTCCCTAACATGAAACAATTGGTGCAGGATTTCGTTCGGGAGTGCAGCGTTTGCCAACGTTACAAGTCGGAACACTTGAATCCGGCGGGACTGCTCATACCTCTGCCTGTGCCGAACAGTGTCTGGACCGACATAGCGCTGGATTTCATCGAGGCACTGCCCAAAGTGCGCGGCAAGTCCGTCATTTTGACGGTGGTGGACCGTTTCAGCAAGTACTGCCACTTTATACCACTGGCGCACCCGTACTCGGCAGAGTCTGTCGCATAAGCTTTCTTCATCAACATTGTTCGTCTGCATGGCGTGCCACAGTCGATGGTGTCGGATCGCGATCCGGTCTTCACATCAACATTCTGGCGCGAGCTCATGCGCCTGACAGGGACCAAGCTCCACATGACTACGGCATTCCACCCTCAGTCGGATGGACAGTCCGAGGCGGCTAACCGGGTCATCATTATGTATCTCCGCTGCCTTACAGGGGACAGGCCGCGACAATGGCTGCGTTGACTTTCATGGGCGGAGTTCATCTTCAATACGGCGTACCAAACATCCCTGCACGACACGCCATTTCGTGTCGTGTACGGTCGCGATCCACCGTCAATCCGATCGTACGAGCCAGGCGACACGAGGGTCGCTGTTGTCGCCCGGAGCATAGCAGAGCGTGACGAGTTCCTCGCCGACATTCGCTCTTGGCTAGAGCAGGCGCAGCAGGTTCAGAAGCGCCACTACGACGCCGGACATTGCCAGGCGGTCTACCAAGTAGGCGACTGGGTCCTCCTCCGCCTGCGTCAGCGTGCAGCCTCCTCGCTTCCTCAGGCCTCGACGGGAAAGCTAAAGCCTCTCTATTTCGGGCCCTACTGCATCACCGAGATGATCAACGACGTCGCCGTCCGCCTCGACTTGCCAACCGGAGCCCGCCTGCATGACGTGTTCCATGTCGGACTTCTCAAGAAATTCCATGGGACACCGCCAGCAGCACCTCCACCTCTGCCGACGATTCACCATGGAGCGGTTGTCCCGGAGCCGGAACGCGCGATGCGCTACCGTCTTGCACGTGGTGTGCGCCAAGTGCTGATTCAGTGGAAAGGTCAATCGGCTGCATCGGCCACCTGGGAGGACATCGACACATTCCGTGCCAAGCATCCAGCGTTCCAGCTCGGGGACGAGCTGGGTCTCGACGGAGGGGGAGATGTCATGTGGGGACAAGTCTACACTAGGAGGCGTCGGGCCAGGAACGTACGCCGAGCAGAGGAACGCGCGGCCAGGGGGGACGCGCGCACAGCTGGCTCGAGCTGATCGAGTAGATAAGGCAGAAGGATATTATTAGTTTCCCTTTAAGAGTTATCAGTTCCATAATTTCAGGAGTTTGTTACTCCAGTTAGTTGGGCTATGTCCCTATATATTCTTGTAACCAGGACAATTAAGGCAAGCAGATTGTTAGCCTCATCTCTCTTATTCTCTAAGCCTATGGTAGAGGGGAATAACCTCACCGGAGAAGACGGCCGACGGCTACGAGCTCCGTAGCCGCGGTCCAGCCAGCCAAGGGTTTAACGCCCTTGACATCGTCAGTTCGTCACAAAAGGTGCTAAATCCATACTTTTCTTAAACCATGTATTAGGATAGCACAAGTTCATACTTTTCAAGTGCCATATCCATATCTCAAGATATTGTTAACTGTCAAATATGCTAATAAAAGTGAGGTGTCAGAACTTGAAACAACCTTAGATCAAAAGATGATTATATCCACCATTGACACCTCACAACTGAGTTACATCAGTTGTTACGAGAGATCAGTTTGGACATTATATGGCGAAATTTTAGCACATGAGCTATTGGTACTCAACGTATTTTCAAGAAATTGGACACCCAAAAATAGGTTATCCAGGATTCAGGTTTCAGATTGCAAAATAGGACTACCCAGTGAAAGAAATTTCTTCCTTACCGACAGTCTTGTAGGTGTTGGTATCATCTGGCAACTGGCGAAGTTCCTCCAAAGTAAGGTAGGCACGCTTCTTTTCCCCTTCTTTAGAACGCATTTGGGTTTGTAACTGATGAAAGAAAGGTATTATTGCAACAGAGGTTCTATGACATAGGCTAGAAGTTACTATAGAAATTTCCTTACAAAGAAGCTTCCATCAAAGGTAAAATCACAACAGAGTACAAGTGTAGAACCCATCAAGGTAGTCAAACAGAACTAATATGCTTGCATTTACAAAGGCTGTAAATAATTTTGTGCAATATGATTGTACACCGACAGAAATGATTGAGTCACAACATTACTAGCAAACTGTTGATTTCTCTTTCAATAATAACTAACAAAAACCAAATCAATTCCTTTTCTACTCATGCTTTGGAGTTCCTACTAGGAAATAAACAAGATAGAAAATTTTGTAAAGCACATATGTTAATCTGAATTTAAAAGGTTCAACATTACACTTCATATGGGAGCTCTTGGAGAAAAAATAAATTAAAGGAAAACAATATCACTGCATTAAGAAGCCAAAATTCTTGGACATCGAGCTGGCCATTTTTACATAAATTGTGAGTGACTGTTGTAGAAGTAATGCATGTAATGAGCCACCCATACAACCAAAGCATATTACTGGCTGAAAAAAGGGTTTCCAGCACAGCAAAGTGTGATAGCTCAATAGCTGACCGGACGAGATCCAGAAGAATCTACAGTTGTACTACGAGCAGCAGCCGCACTGAACAGACAATATGAAGAGCAACCGTCAAAGTTTCAACCCGCCGGACAAACCAAGACCCGACAACTAAAAAGCCCTAAGATGAGGCACGACCGGAACCTATGAAACCGGTCAGAGAACGGGACCAAGGGAGCAACCTGCTTGATCTTCGCGGTGGTATCTATCATCCGGGACTGCAGCTCCATGAAGGCCTGCACATGAGCAAAGCAAGGAACTTTCAGCGACATCACAGGAAAAAAAAACTAGGGCACAGGCACGAACCGCTCGGTTGGCATCGTCTGCCATGGGCGACGGTGGAGCGGGGCCAAGAACCCTAGAAGTGAGCTCGGATCGAATCGAGGGGGGAAGTCGGGAAGAGGCGAGGGATGCGGCGCTTGCTAGTTGCTAGATCGGGCGTCCGGACACAGGTAGTTTCAGTGACAGGCTGGCAGCGCTAGAATGGGCCGGACTCTCATAGGTTCCAGCCTGGGCCCAGTAAAAGCTTATATTTCTTATTTAGCGGTGTAATCGGATTTCATATTTATTTTCATATTTTTCTCTTCTGATATAAACATTATTAAGTTGTGTGAAATAAGATTTAAATAGATATTGAACATCTTAAATATATCACCTTGAGTATATGGATACGGATATAGATCTGATACTCAATATCCAGACTCGGATACGGATCGGATCTTAACTCTCTTAGACGGATCAAATTTAAATACGGACGTATAACATTCATACCATTTACATTCCTATTTAGACGATGTTTAGATAAAGAGTTATTGTTGTATGGTAAGCGAGGGCTCATGTTCATCCACTGCAGCTCATATACGTTTGTGCTATATAAAAAGTGATATTATAAATATACACATATAGTATTACTTTGTAAATGGGAAGTATAATCATGTTTAAGCAAGGTTTATCTATATGCTAACAACTATCTCAATAACTAGAGATGTCAACGCGGAATTTCTCGTCGAGGAATGGCTCATCATCCCTGTTGGTGTTTCATACCAGCTTCGACAAGTAAATTTGTGTGTGCACATTCTCGATTCAGATGGTGTGCTTAGTGGGCGCAATACTTATAATGGTTCGGGCAGAACGTCCCTACACCCAGCCTTCAATGGCTCGCGCTACCGACACCTTCTTGCTCAATGCTTGTAGTAGGGTTATGAGCGGGCGAGAGAGGGAGGAGTTCCCAAGTCTCTGTGAGTGGCGTGTTCTAAGGGGCTACGTATCGGGTGTTCGCTACCTAGCTAAGTCGTGAGCGTCGTCCGTCTCGTTCCTCTGGCTTCGCCCTCCCAGACCACGGTCGACCATCATCCTTTTATAGAGCAAAGAGGGGCCAATTACAAGTGGCTTCTCGTGGAAGGAGTTTACTGTATCAGGGTAGAACGAAGTGTTTACCCTCGGTAGAAATGGAAGGGAAATGTGCTATAGGGCAATTTCTACCTGTTTTGGTGATTAAGTGTCCAACACACCATCATAGACTAACTTGTTTTATATGAGTATGAGCACAGGTCCACTGAGATGCAATTTGAAGGTTTCAAGTCCAAAAGAGCTGAAACAGGGGCCTGAAAATGCAACTTGGAGCAAAATGGTAAAACTATGAGGTTTGCACCCTTAGACATGTTGCATATGTCCATTACAATGTTTCTAGCACTTGCACTTGTTATCTAACCCATTTTGTAGCAAAACGTGTGTTTTGGGCTTGGTTTAGCCCAAATCAGGAACCCTGATGAAAATCTATGAAAGAGGTGAGTTTCACACTTAGTCAATTAGATTATGTACAACTATGTTTGTCTAAGTAGTAGGGAAGCCCCCAAGAACAGCCAAAAAGGTTTGAAGGAGATAGGCTCAAAAGAGCATCACTTGGGTTGTTCTGGGCCTCACCAAACCGGGTCTGTAGGGGCCTGGACAGAGCCGTTTGGGCGGCCTGGCACGGCGCACCGGATCGGTTCGTATGCACCGGACCTCTTGTACAGTTGAACTCGGCGGTCTCGGAAATTTTATTATAAAATTCACCAGACCGTCATTGTTCATGGTCCGATGGCGCACCGGACCGCCTCCAATGGCTAGTCTTTGACACGCGCGGGCGAGCCAACGGCTAGCTGATGTGGCACCCGGTGCGGAGGTGCACCAGATCGGTCTGGTGCCTATTAGTGAAGGAAAGTGCCGATGAGGATCCCAGATTTGGGGCACGTGGACCCGATCCGGTGGGCACCGGGAAGCTGATTTTTTGGCATCTTTTTGCAAGAAAGGAGCAACAACTATGGGGTCTTTAGGAGCTATAAAAGGACCCCTATGGCGACCACCTTTAGTAACTCAAGCAATCCAATAGCAACACATAACTCTGACACCACACTGCAACGCATTCTAGTGATTTAGTGTGATCTAGGTGCTGTTCCTGAGTGTTCTTGTGTCTGTGTGACTTTGCACACTTGTGATCTTCTCACTTGTGTTGTATTGCTGCATTTGCTCATGTGTGTGTAGCTTCTCCCTCTCTTGTGCTATAAGTTGTAACTCTGATTTTGTGTATGGCTGCAAGAGACTCTAAATTGTGGAGATTCCTTGCGAGAGGGAACCATCTTGATATGAGGCAGAACTGTGGCACTCAAGTTCAATCTTTAGATCACTTAAGAGGGGTTGAGTGCAACCCTTGTACGTTGGGACACCACAACATGGATGTAATCAAACATTTCAGGCTTGGCCGAACCACATGATAAAATTGCTTGTGTCTCCTGTGCATTTACTTCGTTGTGATTTTGTCTCTTCCTCAGTTCTCCTAATTCACTTGGAATATTGTTCTTAGTTTATTTCACATCTTTGAAGAGCAATCAAGTAAAGGGAATTTTCTCTCTTCTCCCTCAAACTTGGTTTAAGTTTTGCTCTAACTTTCTTTTTAGACCAAATTTGTGTTTTTAGTGATTATTTTTTGTAGGATCACCTATTCACCCCCTCTAGGTGCTCTCAATTGGTATTGAAACCGGTCTCTTCATATTGGGACTAACCACCCAAAGAGATGGATTCCAAAGGCAAGAGGAAGGTGTCCGACGAGAAGGAAAGGATCCCCATCGATGGCGAGCCCAATGGCGAAAAGATCTTTGGCTCGGGATCGGGAAAAAGGAAGGAGGACAAGAAACGCATAAAGAAGATTATCTACTATGACAGCGACATTTCTTTTTCTTTGCCAAAGGACGACAACGCTTCTCCTTCAAAACAAAAGACGGTCAAAACCTCTTTTAATCGCACTCCTTTTAATTATTCATTCATTTCTCGCTCCTCGAATGCTTCATTACTTTATGTTTTGATCATTTGAGCACTCTGGCCAGGCTCATTAAGTCTAGCTACTCATGGGTGGCGATGAGCTCAGGCGTCATCATCACTCTTCATGTGACATGCTGACCCCTGGCCTTTGTAGCCTGAGCCTCAGTGTGACTCGTCGTGTTGCCAGTCCTATAGATCTCTAGGGAACTTAGGCCTAGGCTCGGTAGACCATAAGTGGGTCACATATTTACAACCTCATAGGTCATGAGTGGGGTTTTGGCCTAGGTTCGCGGGTCATTGGTGGAAGGAGGACTGACTTCCCTGCCGTGATTCGGCGGCAAACGTACTCGATGCGATCAGTCATTTGTGACGAAGCAATCATGGGCTGAGTGCGGAATCCACTCGAGTGGCTTCCTCTTGATTCGCGTGACGCCTATTTTGGCTCCACCTCGCCTGACCCCGGGCTTGCTTCCTCGAGGTTACTCGGGGGTGGGTCCTTCCGAGGTGGAACCTTCATCTGTCCTCCCTCTAACTTGTGGGCCCTCATGGCCCAGTGGATCTTATCCCCGACAATCCCTGTCCCCGCGATGATCCCCACGAACACTTGTTTTCCTCATCTCCGATCTTCACAGGGATAAATCCCAGATGGGGATCACTGTCCTCGCTTAAATTATAATTAGGACATACATCTTTTGTTATTAATGCAAATCATTATCGCTTATACACATTGTCTATGTAAGAAATTGTTATGTGTACATTAAAATGAACACATTTGTACAATGAGGGATCTCTTGAAACAACAATTATTTGTTTTTATAATTAACTATTACACAAAAAATATTATCACGTGCAAGTTTAACGGTCATCGCGGGAAACAGGGATGGGGAATGCTTCCCCGTCCATGTCCATGTTTCCCCGTTGAGGGTGAATTTTTTTTCTCGTTTACATTCCCATGGGGGAAGAAACTTCCCATCCACATCCCCTAATGGGAGAATTCTCCACAAAAGAATTGGAGACCGGGGCCTCATTGAATCTCTATCAATAACTGGACTAAATCATATTTTATCGAATAATTTGTGTACCGTCGCAATGCATGGGTGTTGTACTAGTTAGCCTTAACATATTAATGAGATACAAGAGATAAATTAGAATTAACATATCAAACAGGAGCCTTCGTTTTTATTTATAGAGTAAAATGCATGAAAGATTTGTGAACTTGCACAACTATGTTATTTAGGTCCATAAACTATCGAAATGCATTTCTAATCCATTAATGATGTCTTTTGGTCAATGGCAGGTCCACACCCTTTCATCCTACCCTCAAATCTAGCTTGGACTGTCCAGGCCGACTCCACGTCGAATTTGAGAGTAGTAAAAAGGGCATAGAACTGACATTAACCAAAAACAATATTAGTGGCTCAAAATGTGTTTTGAGAGTTCATGAACATAAATGCTACAAATGTGCAAGTTCATGGATCGACCATGCATTTTATTCTTATATATATATATATGTTTATCGGGGACCATAATTAGGGGTACCCCCAAGACTCCTAAACTCGGTTGGTAACCACCATGAGCACAAGCTGCAAAGGTCTGATGGGCGCAATACAGGTCAAAGCTCTGTCCACTCAAGGGACACGTTCTCGCCTCGCCCGAGCCCAACCTCGAGCAGGAACAGTAGACCCAGGTGGATTCACGCCTCGCCCGAGGGCCTCCTCAAGCAACGGGCACTCCTTTGACTTGCCCGAGGCCCAGCTCGGGCAGGCTTCGCAGTGAAGCAACCTTGGCCAGATCGCCTCGCCAACCGACCGTATCGCAAGAGCATTCAATGCAAGGATCGCCTGACACCTTATCCTGACGCGCGTTCCTCAGTCGACAGGGCCGAAGTGACCGCAGTCACTTTGCCCCTCCACTGACTGACCTGACAGGAAAACAGCGCCGCCTGCCCTGCTCCGACTGCTGTGCCACCCGCCAGGGTGAGGCTGATAGCAGCCGAGTCCAGCCTCAGGCGCCATAGGAAGCTCCGCCTCGACCGACCCCAGGGCTCGGCCCCCGCCTCGACCTCGGAAGACGATATCCGCCTCGCCCGACCCCAGGGCTCGGACTCCGCCTCGACCTCGAAAGACGGTCTCCACCTCGCCTGACCCCAGGGCTCGGACTCCGCCTCGACCTCGGAATACGGTCTCCGCCTCGCCCGACCCCAGGGCTCGGACTCAGCCTCGACCTCGGAAGACGGTCTCCACCTCGCCCGACCCCAGGGCTCGGACTCAGCCTCGACCTCGGAAGACGGTCTCCGCCTCGCCCGACCCCAGGGCTCGGACTCAGCCTCGACCTCGAAGGAATCACCGCCTCGCCCGATCTTAGGCTTGGACCGACCATGTTACAGGGGGGCTACATCATTACCCTACCCCTAGCTAGCTTAGGCTATGGGAAACAAGACCGGCGTCCCATCTGGCTCGCCCCGGTAAACAAGTAATGATGGCACCCCGCGTGCTCCCATGACGACGGCGGTTCTCAGCCCCCTACGGAAGCAAGGAGACGTCAGCAAGGACCCGACAGCCCCGACAGCTGTGCTTCTACAGGGCTCGAGCGCTCCTCCAACGGTCACGACACCACATGAACAGGGCACCAACACCTCTCCGACAGCCACGTCGGCATGTACATAGGGCTCTAGCTCCTCTCTGCTAGACACGTTAGTACATTGCTACACCCCCATTGTACACTTGGGCCTTCTCCTTACATCTATAAAAGGAAGGTCCAGGGCCCTCGTACGAGAAGGTGGCTGTGCGGGAGGACGGGCTGACGGACAGGCTCTCTCTCTCTCCCTCGCGAACGCTTGTAACCCCCTACTACAAGCGCATCCGCCCTGGGCGCAGGGCAACACGAGCCGCGGTTCCCCTTTTCCCCCCTTGTGTTCTGTCTCGCGCCGACCCATCTGGGCTGGAACACGCAATGACAATTTACTCGTCGGTCCAGGGACCCCCCGGGGTCGAAACACCGATAGTTGGCGCGCCAGGTAGGGGCCTGCTGCGTGTTGATGAACAGCTTCCCGTCAAGCTCCAGATGGGTAGTCTCCAGCAACCTCTCCAGCCCGGGACGCTGCTCCGTTTCGGGAGTCTCGAGTTCATGTCCCTCGACGGCAGCTACGACATGGTACTCCTTCCTCCGCCGCGCGACAACGACAATGGCGGCCGTCAGCCCGCCCGGCGGCGACGGAATCGACGACGTCTTCCCCCCGTGGCGGAAGAGCAGCATCCAGGCCTGTCCCGTCACCTTCCCCGCCGCAGAAGGAGGAGACGGGGCAACCATGGCCAAGCAGGAGGCGGCACCTCGTTGGCTGTCGAGCGAGTCGACGACGCCGGCGCCCCAGCGAGGGACACGTCGGGCGTTGACCTCGCGTCTAAGACGAAGACGAGCGTCGTTTCCCCGCAACACGCCAACCCCGAGCGGACGGATGACGCTAGCACGCTCGCGAAGGACTTGCTGGGCGTT
Organism: Zea mays; assembly: GCF_902167145.1. Classification (NCBI taxonomy): domain Eukaryota; kingdom Viridiplantae; phylum Streptophyta; class Magnoliopsida; order Poales; family Poaceae; genus Zea; species Zea mays. The sequence continues at coordinate 162,455,996 of NC_050100.1, read as the reverse complement.
AGCCTCGTACCTGAGATAACGGTGCAGTCCGTCCCCGACGCGACTTCGTCACCATCCGTCGATCAGGAGGTACCGTCTGTTTTCCACCCTGCGCCTTTTAGATTCAGCTTCGACCCACCAAGCGACCCCGCTTTGGTGGACGCTTTCGTAAAGGCATATCCTAACCTTCCGGGGTACCATATATGGTCAACCTGGGACCGACTAACGGCCGTCTCAACCTACGGGCCCCCGGGTTCCGAGGAAGATGATGAGCCCGACTCTGGTTGGGATTTCTCCGAGCTCGATAACCCCAGTGCCATGCAAGACTTCATGACCGCATGTGATTACTGCCTCTCCGATTACTCCGATGGTGGCCACAGCCTCGACGACGAGGACTGTGGCCCAAGTCGCGAATGTTTCCACGTCGATCTAGGGGGTCTCAACGAAGGCAACCACCTTGGTATGCCGGAGGACGGCGATCCCCCTAGGCCTGCGCCTCACGTTGACATCCTTCGGGAGCTAGCTGTGGTCCCAGTCCCTGCGGGGGGTCAGGACACACAGCTCGAGCAAATCCGCGAGATGCAGGCCAGGCTCGACGAGGAAGCAGGACAACTTGTGTAGCTCCGGCAGAACATCGGGCAGGAGTGGGCAGGTCGAGCACCAGCCGGAGAAGCACGTCATCTGGCCTAGGACGTCCAGCACCGCATCGCTGATGATGCCAGGGCAAGGCTGCCTCCGGCTTCCAGCGGGGTCGGCCAGAACCTGGCTGCAGCAGCAATACTACTCCGAGCGATGTCGAAGCCATCCACCACCGAGGGGCGGCATATCCAGGGAGAGCTCAAGAATCTCCTGGAGGATGCCGCGGTCCGACGGGCCAAAAGCTCTGCCTCCCGAAGGCAGGGGTACCCCCGGAGCATCGCGCCGCGACTTCCCGATTCATGCGGGAAGCCTCGGTCCACACCGGGCGCACGCGGGACGCAGCGCCTACGGCCCCGGATCGCCTCGGCAACGAGCACCGCCGCCGCAACCGCCGAGCCCACCTCGACGAGAAGGTGCGCCGAGGCTACCACCCCAGGCGTGGGGGACACTACAACAGCGGGGAGGATCGGAGTCCCTCGCCAGAACTACCCGGTCCGCAAGCTTTTAGCCGGGCCATACGACGGGCGCCGTTCCCGACCCGGTTCCGAACCCCGACTACCATCACCAAGTACTCGGGGGAAACAAGGCCGGAACTGTGGCTCGCGGACTACCGGCTGGCCTGCCAGCTGGGTGGAACGGACGATGACAACCTCATCATCCGCAACCTCCCCCTGTTCCTCTCCGACGCCGCCCGGGCCTGGTTGGAGCATCTGCCCCCTGCGCAGATCTCCAACTGGGACGACCTGGTCAAAGCCTTCGCCGGAAACTTCCAGGGCACATACGTGCGCCCTGGGAACTCCTGGGATCTCCGAAGCTGCCGCCAACGGCCAGGAGAATCCCTGCGAGACTACATCCGACGATTTTCGAAGCAGCGCACCGAGCTGCCTAACATCACCGACTCAGATGTCATCACCGCGTTCCTCGCCGGCACCACTTGTCGCGACCTGGTGAGCAAGCTGGGTTGCAAGACTCCCACCAGGGCGAGCGAGCTGATGGACATCGCCACCAAGTTCGCCTCTGGTCAGGAGGCGGTCGAGGCCATCTTCCGAAAGGACAAGCAGCCTCAGGGACGCCAGCAGGAAGACGTCCTCGAGGCGTCCGCTCCGCGCAGCACGAAGAAGAAGGGCAAGAAGAAGTTGCAAGCGAAACACGACGCCGCCGAGCACAGGAACCCTCGGAAGCCTCCCGGAGGGGCCAACCTGTTCGACAAGATGTTCAAGGAGTCGTGCCCCTATCATCAGGGTCCCGTCAAGCACACCCTTGAGGAGTGCGTCATGCTTCGGCGCTACTTCCATAAGGCCGGGCCCCCGGAGGAAGGTGGCAAAGGCCATGACAACGACAAGAAGGAGGGCCACAAGGCAGAGGAGTTCCCCGAGGTCCACGACTGCTTCATGATCTACGGTGGGCAAGTGGCGAACGCCTCGGCTCGACACCGCAAGCAGGAGCGCCGGGAGGTCCGCTCGGTGAAGGTGGCGGCGCCAGTCTACCTAGACTGGTCCGACAAGCCCATCACCTTCGACCAAGCCGACCACCCCGACCGTGTGCCGAGCCCGGGGAAGTACCCGCTCGTTGTCGATCCCGTCATCGGCAATGTCAGGCTTACCAAGGTCCTCATGGACGGAGGCAGCAGCCTCAACATCATCTACGCCGAGACCCTCGGGCTCTTGCGGATCGATTTGTCCACGATCCGGGCCGGTGCGACGCCCTTTCACGGGATCATCCCCGGGAAACGCGTCCAACCCCATGGGCAACTCGATCTGCCCGTCTGCTTCGGGACTCCCTCCAACTTCCGAAAGGAAACCCTCACGTTCGAGGTGGTCGGGTTCCGAGGAACCTACCACGCAGTGCTAGGAAGACCATGCTACGCCAAGTTCATGGTCGTCCTCATCTACACCTACCTCAAGCTCAAGATGTCGGGCCCCAACGGGGTCATCACCGTCGGATCCACGTACCGACACGCGTACGAATGCGACGTGAAGTGCGTGGAGTACGCTGAGGCCCTTGCCGAATCCGAGGCCCTCATCGCCGACCTGGAGAGCCTCTCCAAGGAGGTGCCAGATGCGAAGCGCCACGCCGGCAACTTCGAGCCAGCAGAGGCGGTGAAGTTCGTCCCTCTCAATCCCAGCAACGACGCCTCCAAGCAAGTCCGGATCGACTCCGAGCTTGACCCCAAATAGGAAGCAGTGCTCGTCGACTTTCTCCGCGCGAACGCCGAGGTTTTCGCGTGGAGTCCCTCGGACATGCCTGGCATACCGAGGGATGTCGCCGAGCACTCGCTGAATATCCAAGCTGGAGCCCGACCCGTGAAGCCGCCTCTGCGCCGATTCGACGAAGAAAAGCACAGAGCCATAGGCGAGGAGATCCACAAGCTGATGGCTGCAGGGTTCATCAAAGAGGTATTCCATCCCGAATGGCTAGCCAACCCTGTGCTTGTGAAAAAGAAAGGTGGGAAATGGAGGATGTGTGTAGACTACACTGGTCTAAACAAAGCATGTCCGAAGGTTCCCTACCCTCTGCCTCGCATCGATCAAATCGTGGATTCCACTGTTGGGTGCGAAACCCTGTCATTCCTCGATGCCTACTCAGGGTATCACCAAATCAGGATGAAAGAGTCCGACCAGCTCGCGACTTCTTTCATCACACCTTTTGGTATGTACTGCTATATTACTATGCCATTTGGTTTGAGGAATGCAGGCGCGACATACCAAAGGTGTATGAACCATGTGTTCGGAGAGCACATTGGCCGAACGGTCGAGGCTTACGTCGATGACATCGTAGTCAAGACGAGGAAAGCCTCCGACCTCCTCTCTGACCTTGAAACAACATTCAAGTGTCTCAAGGTGAAAGGCGTAAAACTCAATCCCGAGAAGTGTGCCTTCGGAGTCCCCTGAGGCATGCTCCTAGGGTTCATCGTCTCCGAGCGGGGCATCGAGGCCAACCTGGAGAAAATCGCGGCCATCACCAACATGGGGCCCATCAAGGACTTGAAAGGAGTACAGAGGGTCATGGGATGCCTTGCGGCTTTGAGCCGCTTCATCTCGCGCCTCGGTGAAAGAGGCCTACCCCTGTACCGCCTCTTAAGGAAGACCGAGTGCTTCACTTGGACCCCCGAGGCCGAGGAAGCCCTCGGGAACTTAAAGGCGCTCCTTACAAGCGCGCCCATCTTGGTGCCCCCCGCTGCCGGAGAAGCCCTCTTGATCTACGTAGCCGCAACCACTCAGGTGGTCAGCGTCGCGATTGTGGTCGAGAGACGAGAAGAAGGGCATGCATTGCTCGTTCAGAGGCCGGTCTACTTCATCAGTGAGGTACTGTCGGAGACCAAAATCCGCTACCCACAAATTTAGAAGCTACTGTACGCGGTAATTCTGACGCGGCGAAAGTTGTGACACTACTTCGAGTCTCATCCGGTGACTGTGGTGTCATCCTTCCCCCTGGGGGAGATCATCCAGTGCCGAGAGGCCTCGAGTAGGATTGCAAAGTGGGCGGTGGAGATCATGGGCGAGACAATCTCGTTCGCCCCTCGGAAGGCCATCAAGTCCCAAGTCTTGGCGGACTTTGTGGCTGAATGTGTCGACACCCAGCTTCCAGCAGCTCCGATCCAACCGGAACTCTGGACCATGTTTTTCGATGGGTCGCTGATGAAAACAGGAGCGGGTGCGGGCCTGCTCTTCATCTCACCCCTCGGGAAGCACCTCCGCTATGTGTTGCGCTTCCATTTCCCGACGTCAAACAACGTGGCCGAGTACGAGGCTCTGGTTAACGGGTTGCGCATCGCCATCGAGCTAGGGGTTCGGCGCCTCGACGCTCGTGGCGACTCGCAGCTCGTCATCGACCAAGTCATGAAGAACTCCCACTGCCGCGACCTGAAGATGGAGGCCTACTGCGACGAGGTTCGGCGCCTGGAAGACAAGTTCTATGGGCTCGAGCTCAACCACATCGCTCGACGATACAACGAGACTGTAGACGAGCTGGCTAAGATAGCCTCGGGACAGACAACGGTTCCCCCGGACGTCTTCTCCCGAGACCTACATCAACCCTCCGTCAAGACCAACGACACGCCCGAGCCCGAGGAGGCCTCGGCCCCCGAGGGTGAGGCACTGCGCGTCGAGGAAGAGCAAAATGGGGTCGCGCCTAATCGAAACTGGCAGACCCCGTACCTGCAATATCTCCACCAAGGAGAGCTACCCCTCGACAGAGCCGAAGCTTGGCCACTGGCGCGGCGCGCCAAGTCGTTCGTCTTGCTGGGTGACGAAAAGGAGCTCTACCACCGCAGCCCCTCAGGCATCCTCCAGCGATGCATATCCATCGCCGAAGGTCAGGAGCTATTGCAAGAAATACACTCGGGGGCTTGCGGTCATCACGCAGCACCTCAAGCCCTCGTTGGAAACGCCTTCCGACAAGGTTTCTACTGGCCGACCGCGGTGGCCGAGGCCACTAGGATTGTACGCACCTGCCAAGGGTGTCAATTCTACGCAAGGCAGACACACCTGCCCGCTCAGGCCCTGCAAACAGTACCCATCACCTGGCCATTTGCTGTATGGGGTCTGGACCTCGTGGGTCCCTTGCAGAAGGCACCCGGGGGCTTCATGCACCTGCTGGTCGCTATCGACAAATTCTCCAAGTGGATTGAGGTCCGACCCCTAAACAGCATCAGGTCCGAACAGGCGGTGGCGTTCTTCACCAACATCATTCATCGCTTTGGGGTCCCGAACTCCATCATCATTGACAATGGCACCCAGTTCACTGGCAGCAAGTCCCTGGACTTCTGCGAGGACCACCACATCCGGGTGGACTGGGCCGCCGTAGCTCACCCCATGACGAATGGGCAGGTAGAGCGTGCCAACGGCATGATTCTGTAGGGACTTAAGCCGAGGATCTACAACGACCTCAACAAGTTCGGCAAGCGATGGATGAAGGAACTCCCCTCGGTGGTCTGGAGTCTAAGGACGACGCCAAGCCGAGCCACGGGCTTCACGCCGTTTTTTCTAGTCTATGGGGCCGAGGCTATCTTGCCCACAGACTTAGAATATGGCTCCCCGAGGACAAGGGCGTACGACTACCGAAGCAACCAGACCAGCCGAGAAGACTCACTGGACCAGCTGGAAGGGGCTCGGGACATGGCCTTACTACACTCGACACGGTATCAGCAGTCTCTGCGACGCTACCATGCCCGAGGGGTTCGGTCCCGAGACCTCCAGGTGGGGGACTTGGAGCTTCGGCTACGACAAGACGCCCGAGGGCGCCACAAGCTCACTCCTCCATGGGAAGGGCCGTTCATCATCGCTAAGATTTTGAGGCCCGGAACATGCAAGCTGGCCAACAGTCAAGGCGAGGTCTACAACAACGCTTGGAACATCCGATAGCTACGTCGCTTTTACCCTTAAGATGTTTTCAAGTTGTTCATATACCTCGTTCTCTTTACATACACAAATAAATTCTAACCATCAAGGAAGGGTCAGCCTTGCCTCGGCAAAGCCCGACCCTCGTCTCGTCGCATTAACTCCGCGGCACGGCAGGCGACACCTTTGGCAGGCGAAGCGGGCGACGCTTCACCTCCGCCATGATGACCGCGTCAAAAAAGGTGTGCCACATCGTTCAATTTCGTATCCTTTTCCTCTTCCCCTTTCTCTCTCTTGCTACAGGGACCGGGAAAGGGGATACTCCGAAAGGGATCCTTCTCCGCGAAGGAAGCGGGCCCCGAGCCCCCACTACTGATCAGAGGTTCGAAGGCTGGCCCCTCGGAAGGGTTCGACAGCCGCCTTAGAGCACTCGGGCTCCGCGCCCACTACTGGTCAGAGGTTCGAAGGCTGGCCCCTCGGAAGAGTTCGACAGCCGCCTCAGGCCACTCGGGCTCCGCGCCCACTACTGATCAGGGGTTCGAAGGCTGGCCCCCCAAGGGTTCGACAACCGCCTCAGAACACGCAGAGCGAGGGATGACTCTGGGTACGTCCGATACATGGCCGAGGCTCGGGCTACGCTCCCGTGGTACCCTAGGACATTTTCGAGACCAGTAGGAGCGATTCTATAATGGAATCCCATCAGAGGGAGGCATCGAGCCCTCGGACCCTATCAACAGGACCGAGTCCGGCAAATCACCTGCAGGTACTTTTGGAGCGCGCCTCTGGGCCACTAGCCGACCCTTATCGAACGGGGCACGGGCGTCCGCTCGGATCACCCGTTAGCAACTCACTGGAGACACCATGTTCGGCGCCCTCCGAGGGCAACATGGCGCTTTCCCCCCTCCTCCTTGCGGAAAGGCGACGAAGGGGCGTATGATAAAAGCCAAGTCAGTCCTTGACCGTCCTCTCGCTCTGTGCAGAGGCTCGGGGGCTGCTCTCGCAAACCCGGCTCCGGCCAAACCGTTGACAGCGTCAACATACCAGCCCGAGAACTTGGAACGTGACCATGCACCCGGACTACGATCAGATCGCATGAGGGAACAACCAGACCGGTCGAGGCGTCATGAAAGGCACTAAGACCTCGGAGGAGTCAAACCACTCCTCCGAGGCCTCGGGGGCTACACCCGGCGGGTGCGCTCGCACGCACCCACCGGAACAAAATGCAACCGAGAAAGGCCGGTCCCCTTGCAAAAAAGTGTGATAAAGCCTCCAAGCGAGTACCAACACTCCCTTTGAGGCTCGGGGGCTACTGTCGGGGACCATAATTAGGGGTACCCCCAAGACTCCTAAACTCGGCTGGTAACCACCATCAGCACAAGCTGCAAAGGCCTGATGGGCGCAATACAGGTCAAAGCTCCGTCCACTCAAGGGACACGATCTCGCCTCGCCCGAGCCCAACCTCGGGCAGGAACAGTAGACCCAGGTGGATTCACGCCTCGCCCGAGGGCCTCTGAAAGTCGCCTAGAGGGGGGGGTGAATAGGGCGAAACTGAAATTTACAAATATAAACACAACTACAAGCCGGGTTAGCGTTAGTAATAAAGGAATGAGTCCGCGAGAGAGGGTGCAAAACAAATCGCAAGCGAATAAAGAGTGTGACACGCGGATTTGTTTTACCGAGGTTCGGTTCTTGCAAACCTACTCCCCGTTGAGGAGGCCACAAAGGCCGGGTCTCTTTCAACCCTTCCCTCTCTCAAACGATCCCACGGATCGAGTGAGCTTTCTCTTCTCAATCACTTAGAACACAAAGTTCCCACAAGGACCACCACAAGTTTGGTGTCTCTTGCCTCAATTACAAGTGAGTTTGATTGCAAAGAAAGGATCAAGAAAGAAGAAAGCAATCCAAGCGCAAGAGCTCGAAAGAACACAAGCAAATCACTCTCTCTAGTCATTATGGCGTTGTGTGGAATTTGGAGAGGATTTGATCTCTTTGGTGTGTCTAGAATTGAATGCTAGAGCTCTTGTAGTAGTTGGGAAGTGGAAAACTTGGATGCAATGAATGGTGGGGTGGTTGGGGTATTTATAGCCCCAACCACCAAATGTGGCCGTTGGGAGGCTGTCTGCTCGATGGCGCACCGGACAGTCCGGTGCACACCGGACAGTCCGGTGCCCCCTGCCACGTCATCACTGCCGTTGGATTCTGACCGTTGGAGCTTCTGACTTGTGGGCCCGCCTGGGTGTCCGGTGCACACCGGACAGGTACTGTTTGCTGTCCGGTGTGCCAGTATGGGCGCGCCTGACTTCTGCGCGCGCTGCGCGCGCATTTAATGCGCCGCAGGTAGCCGTTGGCGCGGAGATAGCCGTTGCTCCGGAGTTGCACCGGACAGTCCGGTGAATTATAGCGGACTAGCCGTTGGCGTTTCCCGAAGCTGGCGAGTTCCTGAGGCCGCTCTTCCTTGGCGCATCGGACACTGTCCGGTGAACACCGGACAGTCCGGTGAATTATAGCGCGAGTGCCTCTGGAAATTCCCGAAGGTGGCGAGTTCGAGTTGGAGTCCTCTGGTGTACCGGACACTGTCCGGTGGTGCACCGGACACTGTCCGGTGTACACCGGACAGTCCGGTGCTCCCAGACCAGAGGGCCTTCGGTTGCCACTTTGCTCTTTTGTTGAATCCAAAACTTGGTCTTTTTATTGGCTGAGTGTGAACCTTTAACACCTGTATAATCTATACACTTGGGCAAACTAGTTAGTCCAATTATTTGTGTTGGGCAATTCAACCACCAAAATTAATTAGGGACTAGGTGTAAGCCTAATTCCCTTTCAATCTCCCCCTTTTGGTGATTGATGCCAACACAAACCAAAGCAAATATAGAAGTGCATAATTGAACTAGTTTGCATAATGTAAGTGTAAAGGTTGCTTGGAATTGAGCCAATATAAATACTTACAAGATATGCATGGATTGTTTCTTTCTTATATAATATTTTGGACCACGCTTGCACCACATGTTTTGTTTTTGCAAACTATTTTGTAAATTCTTTTCAAAGTTCTTTTCAAAGTTCTTTTGCAACTAGTCAAAGGTAATTGAATAAGATTTTTGCAAAGCACTTTCAAGATTTGAAATTTTCTCCCCCTGTTTCAAATGCTTTTCCTTTGACTAAACAAAACTCCCCCTAAATGAGATTCTCCTCTTAGTGTTCAAGAGGGTTTTGATATATCATTATGAAATACTACTTTCTCCCCCTTTTGAACACAATTTAGGACACCAATTGAAAATATTCAACACTTAAGTTTTTGAAATTGGTGGTGGTGCGGTCCTTTTGCTTTGGGCTCTTACTTTCTCCCCCTTTGGCATGAATCGCCAAAAACGGAATCATTAGAGCCCTCGAAGTGCTATATTCCTCTTTGGTCATAAATAAATGAGTTAAGATTATACCAAAGACGAAGTCTTTTTGCTTGGTGCTCATGTTTTCTCCCCCTAGAACAGAGAGTTGCTTGGAGCGACGACGAAGGATGAGTTACGTAGTGGAAGCCTTTGTCTTCGCCGAAGACTCCAATTCCCTTTCAATACACCTATGACTTGGTTTGAAATAAACTTGAAAACACATTAGTCATAGCATATGAAAGAGATATGATCAAAGGTATACAAATGAGCTATGAGTGCAAGTTAACAAAAGAAATTCCTAGAATCAAGAATATTTAGCTCATGCCTAAGTTTGTTAAAAGATTGTTCATCAAGCGGCTTGGTAAAGATATCGGCTAATTGATCTTTAGTATTAATGTAAGAAATCTCGATATCTCCCTTTTGTTGGTGATCCCTCAAAAAGTGATACCGAATGGCTATGTGTTTAGTGCGGCTATGCTCGACGGGATTGTCGGCCATTTTGATTGCACTCTCATTATCACATAGCAAAGGGACTTTGGTTAATTTGTAACCGTAGTCCCGCAGGGTTTGCCTCATCCAAAGCAATTGCGCGCAACAATGGCCTGCGGCAATATACTCGGCTTCGACGGTGGAAAGAGCGACCGAATTTTGCTTCTTTGAAGCCCAAGACACCAAGGATCTTCCCAAGAACTGGCAAGTCCCCGATGTGCTCTTCCTATTGATTTTGCACCCCGCCCAATCGGCATCCGAATAACCAATTAAATCAAATGTGGATCCCCTAGGATACCAAAGCCCAAACTTAGGAGTATAAGCCAAATATCTCAAGATTCGTTTTACGGCCGTAAGGTGAGCTTCCTTAGGGTCGGCTTGGAATCTTGCACACATGCATACGGAAAGCATAATATCCGGTCGAGATGCACAAAGATAAAGTAATGAACCTATCATCGACCGATATACCTTTTGATCCACGGACTTACCTCCTGTGTCGAGGTCGAGATGCCCATTAGTTCCCATGGGTGTCTTGATGGGCTTGGCATCCTTCATCCCAAACTTAGTTAGAATGTCTTGAGTGTACTTCGTTTGGCTGATGAAGGTGCCCTCTTGGAGTTGTTTGACTTGGAATCCTAGAAAATACTTCAACTCCCCCATCATTGACATCTCGAATTTCTGTGTCATGATCCTACTAAACTCTTCACATGTAGATTCGTTAGTAGACCCAAATATGATATCATCAACATAAATTTGGCATACAAACAAATCATTCTCAAGTGTTTTGGTAAAGAGTGTAGGATCGGCCTTTCTGACTTTGAAGCCATTAGCAATAAGGAAATCTCTGAGGCATTCATACCATGCTCTTGGGGCTTGCTTGAGCCCATAAAGCGCCTTAGAGAGCTTATAGACATGGTTAGGATACTCACTGTCTTCAAAGCCGGGAGGTTGCTCAACATAGACCTCTTCCTTGATTGGTCCATTGAGGAAGGCACTTTTCACGTCCATTTGATAAAGCTTAAAGCCATGGTAAGTGGCATAGGCTAATAATATGCGAATTGACTCAAGCCTAGCTACGGGTGCATAGGTTTCACCGAAATCCAAACCTTCGACTTGGGAGTATCCCTTGGCCACAAGTCGAGCTTTGTTCCTTGTCACCACACCATGCTCATCTTGCTTGTTGCGGAAGACCCATTTGGTTCCTACAACATTTTGGTTAGGACGTGGAACTAAATGCCATACCTCATTCCTAGTGAAGTTGTTGAGCTCCTCTTGCATTGCCACCACCCAATCCGAATCTTGGAGTGCTTCCTCTACCCTGTGTGGCTCAATAGAGGAAACAAACGAGTAATGTTCACAAAAATGGGCAACACGAGATCGAGTAATTACCCCCTTATGAATGTCGCCGAGGATGGTGTCGACGGGGTGATCTCGTTGGATTGCTTGGTGGACTCTTGGGTGTGGCGGCCTTGGTTCTTGCTCATCCTCCTTTTCTTGATCATTTGCATTTCCCCCTTGATCATTGCCATCATATTGAGGTGACTCATTTGATTGATCTTCTTCTTCATCAACTTGAGGCTCTTCCTCATTTTGAGTCGGTGGAGATGCTTGCATTGAGGAGGAAGGTTGATCTTGAGTATTTGAAGGCTCTTCGGATTCTTTAGGACACACATCCCCAATGGACATGTTCCTTAGTGCGATGCAAGGAGCCTCTTCTTCACCTATCTCATCAAGATCAACTTGCTCTACTTGAGAGCCATTAGTCTCATCAAACGCAACGTCACATGAGACTTCAACTAGTCCAGTGAACTTGTTAAAGACCCTATATGCCCTTGTGTTTGAGTCATAACCAAGTAAAAAGCCTTCTACAGTCTTAGGAGCAAATTTAGATTTTCTACCTCTTTTAACAAGAATAAAGCATTTGCTACCAAAGACTCTAAAATATGAAATATTGGGCTTTTTACCGGTTAGGAGTCCGTATGATGTCTTCTTGAGGATTCGGTGTAGATATAATCGGTTGATGGCGTAGCAAGCGGTGTTGACCGCCTCGGCCCAAAACCAATCCGAAGTTTTGTACTCATCAAGCATGGTCCTTGCCATGTCTAATAGAGTTCTATTCTTCCTCTCCACAACACCATTTTGTTGTGGCGTGTAGGGAGAAGAGAACTCATGCTTGATGCCCTCCTCCTCAAGGAAGCCTTCAATTTGAGAGTTCTTGAACTCCGTCCCGTTGTCGCTTCTTATTTTCTTGATCCTTAAGCCGAACTCATTTTGAGCCCGTCTCAAGAATCCTTTTAAGGTCTCTTGGGTTTGAGATTTTTCCTGTAAAAAGAACACCCAAGTGAAGCGAGAATAATCATCCACAATAACTAGACAGTACTTACTCCCGCCGATGCTTATGTAAGCGATCGGGCCGAATAGATCCATGTGTAGGAGCTCCAGTGGCCTGTCGGTCGTCATTATGTTCTTATGCGGATGATGAGTGCCAACTTGCTTCCCTGCTTGGCATGCGCTACAAATCCTGTCTTTCTCAAAATGAACATTTGTTAATCCTAAAATGTGTTCTCCCTTTAGAAGCTTATGAAGATTCTTCATCCCAACATGGGCTAGTCGGCGGTGCCAGAGCCAACCCATGTTAGTCTTAGCAATTAAGCAAGTGTCGAGTTCAGCTCTATCAAAATCTACCAAGTATAGCTGACCCTCTAACACTCCCTTAAATGCTATTGAATCATCACTTCTTCTAAAGACAGTGACACCTATATCAGTGAATAGACAGTTGTAGCCCATTTGACATAATTGGGAAACGGAAAGCAAATTGTAATCTAAAGAATCTACAAGAAAAACATTGGAAATAGAATGGTCAGGAGATATAGCAATTTTTCCCAAACCTTTGACCAAACCTTGATTTCCATCCCCGAATGTGATCGCTCGTTGAGGATCTTGGTTTTTCTCATAGGAGGAGAACATCCTTTTCTCCCCTGTCATGTGGTTTGTGCACCCGCTGTCGAGTATCCAACTTGAGCCCCTGGATGCATAAACCTACAAAACAAGTTTAGTTCTTGACTTTAGGTACCCAAATGGTTTTGGGTCCTTTGGCATTAGACACAAGAACTTTGGGTACCCAAACACAAGTCTTTGACCCCTTGTGTTTGCCCCCAACATATTTGGCAACTACTTTGCCGGATTTGTTAGTCAACACATAAGATGCATCAAAAGTTTTAAATGAAATGTTGTGATCATTTGATGCACTAGGAGTTTTCTTTCTAGGCAACTTAGCATGGGTTGGTTGCCTAGAGCTAGATGTCTCACCCTTATACATAAATACATGATTAGGGCCAGAGTGAGACTTCCTAAAATGAATTCTCCTAATTTTACTCTTAGGATAACCGGCAGGGTACAAAATGTAACCCTCGTTATCCTGAGGCATGGGAGCCTTGCCTTTTACAAAATTAGACAATCTTTTAGGAGGGGCACTAAGCTTGACATTGTCTCCCCTTTGGAAGCCAATGCCATCCTTGATGCCAGGGTGTCTCCCATTATAAAGCATACTTCTAGCAAATTTAAATTTTTCATTTTCTAAGTTATGCTCGGCAATTTTAGCATCTAATTTTGCTATATGATCATTTTGTTGTTTAATTAAAGCCATATGATCATGAATAGCATCAATGTTAACATCTCTACATCTAGTGCAAATAGATACATGCTCAACGATAGATGTAGAGGGTTTGCAAGATTTTAATTCTACGACCTTAGCATGTAACATGTCATTCTTAGTTCTAAGGTCGGAAATAGTAGCATTGCAAACATCAAGTTCTTTAGCCTTAGCAATTAAATTTTCATTTTCTACTTTAAGGCCAGCAAGAGAAATGTTTAATTCTTCAACCCTAGCAAGCAAATCATCATTATTATCTCTAGGATTGGGAATTGAAACATTACAAACATGTGAATCAACCTTAGCATTTAAACTAGCATTTTCATTCCTAAGGTTGTCAATCATCTCACGGCAAGTGCTTAGCTCACTAGATAATTTTTCACATTTTTCTACTTCTAGAGCATAAGCCTTTTTAACCTTAACATGCTTCTTATTTTCTTTAATAAGGAAGTCCTCTTGGGTGTCCAAGAGATCATCCTTTTCATGGATGGCACTAATCAATTCATTAAGTTTTTCCTTTTGTTGCATGTTGAGGTTGGCAAAAAGGGTACGCAAATTATCCTCCTCATCACTAGCATTATCATCACTAGAAGACTCATATTTGGAGGAGTTGGATTTAACCTTCTTCCGTTTGCCGTCCTTTGCCATGAGGCACTTGTGGCCGACGTTGGGGAAGAGAAGTCCCTTGGTGACGGCGATGTTGGCGGCGTCCTCGTCGTCGGAGGAGTCGCTTGAGCTTTCGTCGGAGTCCCACTCCCGACAAACGTGGGCATCGCCGCCCTTCTTCTTGTAGTACCTCTTCTTCTCCTTTCTTCTCCCCTTCTTGTCGTCGCCTCGGTCACTGTCACTTGATATAGGACATTTAGCAATAAAATGACCGGGCTTACCACACTTGTAGCAAACCTTCTTGGAGCGGGACTTGTAGTCTTTCCCTCTCCTTTGCTTGAGGATTTGGCGGAAGCTCTTGATGACGAGCGCCATTTCCTCATTGTCGAGCTTGGAGGCGTCTATTGGTTGTCGACTTGGTGTAGACTCCTCCTTCTTGTCTTTCGTCGCCTTGAATGCGACAGGTTGAGCTTCGGATGTAGATGGATCATCAAGCTCGTTGATCTTCCTCGAGCCTTCGATCATGCACTCAAAACTTACAAAATGCCCGATTACTTCCTCGGGGGTCATTTTAGTATATCTAGGATTACCACGAATTAATTGAACTTGAGTAGGGTTAAGGAAAATAAGAGATCTTAGAATAACCTTAACCATTTCATGGTCATCCCACTTTACGCTCCCGAGGTTGCGCACTTGGTTCACCAAGGTTTTGAGCCGGTTGTACATGTGTTGTGGCTCCTCCCCTTTGTGAAGCCGGAAGCGACCGAGCTCCCCCTCGATCGTTTCCCGCTTGGTGATCTTGGTGAGCTCGTCTCCCTCGTGCGCGGTTTTGAGCACATCCCAAACCTCCTTGGCACTCTTCAACCCTTGCACTTTGTTATACTCCTCTCTACTTAGTGAGGCGAGGAGTATTGTTGTCGCTTGAGAGTTGAAGTGCTCGATTTGGGCCACCTCATCCTCGTCATAGTCTTTATCCCCTACCGACGATACCTGTGCACCAAACTCAACAACATCCCATATACTTTTGTGGAGTGAGGTTAGATGAAATCGCATTAAATCACTCCACCTAGCATAATCTTCACCATCAAAAGTTGGTGGTTTGCCTAATGGGACGGAAAGTAAAGGTGAATGTTTGGAAATGCGAGGGTAGCGTAGGGGGATCTTACTATACTTCTTGCGCTCTTGGCGCTTAGAAGTGACGGATGCCGCGTCGGAGCCGGAGGTGGATGTCGATGAAGAATCGGTCTCGTAGTAGACCACCTTCCTCATCCTTTTCTTCTTGTCCCCACTCCGATGCGGCTTGTGGGAAGAAGATTTTTCCTTCTTCTCTTTGTGGTGAGAAGAAGATTTCTTCTCCTTCCCTTTGTTGGAGGAGATCTTCTTCTTCTCCTTCCTCTTGGTGCGGGACTCTTCCGATGAAGTGCTCCCGTGGCTTGTAGTGGGCTTTTCGCCGGTCTCCATCTCCTTCTTGGCGTGATCTCCCGACATCACTTCGAGCGGTTAGGCTCTAATGAAGCACCGGGCTCTGATACCAATTGAAAGTCGCCTAGAGGGGGGGTGAATAGGGCGAAACTGAAATTTACAAATATAAACACAACTACAAGCCGGGTTAGCGTTAGTAATAAAGGAATGAGTCCGCGAGAGAGGGTGCAAAACAAATCGCAAGCGAATAAAGAGTGTGACACGCGGATTTGTTTTACCGAGGTTCGGTTCTTGCAAACCTACTCCCCGTTGAGGAGGCCACAAAGGCCGGGTCTCTTTCAACCCTTCCCTCTCTCAAACGATCCCACGGATCGAGTGAGCTTTCTCTTCTCAATCACTTAGAACACAAAGTTCCCACAAGGACCACAACAAGTTTGGTGTCTCTTGCCTCAATTACAAGTGAGTTTGATTGCAAAGAAAGGATCAAGAAAGAAGAAAGCAATCCAAGCGCAAGAGCTCGAAAGAACACAAGCAAATCACTCTCTCTAGTCACTATGGCGTTGTGTGGAATTTGGAGAGGATTTGATCTCTTTGGTGTGTCTAGAATTGAATGCTAGAGCTCTTGTAGTAGTTGGGAAGTGGAAAACTTGGATGCAATGAATGGTGGGGTGGTTGGGGTATTTATAGCCCCAACCACCAAATGTGGCCGTTGTGAGGCTGTCTGCTCGATGGCGCACCGGACAGTCCGGTGCCCCCTGCCACGTCATCACTGCCGTTGGATTCTGACCGTTGGAGCTTCTGACTTGTGGGCCCGCCTGGGTGTCCGGTGCACACCGGACAGGTACTGTTTGTTGTCCGTTGTGCCAGTATGGGCGCGCCTGACTTCTGCGCGCGCTGCGCGCGCATTTAATGCGCCGCAGGTAGCCGTTGGCGCGGAGATAGCCGTTGCTCCGGAGTTGCACCGGACAGTCCGGTGCACACCGGACAGTCCGGTGAATTATAGCGGACTAGCCGTTGGCGTTTCCCGAAGCTGGCGAGTTCCTGAGGCCGCTCTTCCTTGGCGCACCGGACACTGTCCGGTGAACACCGGACAGTCCGGTGAATTATAGCGCGAGTGCCTCTGGAAATTCCCGAAGGTGGCGAGTTCGAGTTGGAGTCCTCTGGTGTACCGGACACTGTCCGGTGCTCCCAGACCAGAGGGCCTTCGGTTGCCACTTTGCTCTTTTGTTGAATCCAAAACTTGGTCTTTTTATTGGCTGAGTGTGAACCTTTAACACCTGTATAATCTATACACTTGGGCAAACTAGTTAGTCCAATTATTTGTGTTGGGCAATTCAACCACCAAAATTAATTAGGGACTAGGTGTAAGCCTAATTCCCTTTCAGCCTCCTCAAGCAACGGGCACTCCTTCGACTCGCCCGAGGCCCAGCTCGGGCAGGCTTCGCAGTGAAGCAACCTTGGCCAGATCGCCTCGCCAACCGACCGTATCACAGGAGCATTCAATGCGAGGATCGCCTGACACCTTATCCTGACGCGCGTTCCTCAGTCGACAGGACCGAAGTGACCGCAGTCACTTCGCCCCTCCACTAACTGACCTGACAGGAAAACAGCGCCGCCTGCCCTGCTCCGACTGTTGTGCCACCCGCCAGGGTGAGGCTGACAGCAGCCGAGTTCAGCCTCAGGCGCCATAGGAAGCTCCGCCTCGCCCGACCCCAGGGCTCGGCCCCCGCCTCGACCTCGGAAGACGATCTCCGCCTCGCCTTACCCCAGGGCTCGGACTCCGCCTCGACCTCGGAAGACGGTCTCCGCCTCGCCTGACCCTAGGGCTCGGACTCCGCCTCAACCTCGGAAGACGGTCTCCGCCTCGCCCGACCCTAGGGCTCGGACTCAGCCTCGACCTCGGAGGAATCACCGCCTCGCCCGACCTTGGGCTCGGACCGACCACGTTACAGGGGGGTACATCATTACCCTACCCCTAGCTAGCTTAGGCTACGGGGAACAAGACCGACGTCCCATCTGGCTCGCCCCGGTAAACAAGTAATGATGGCACCCCGCGTGCTCCCATGACGACGGCGTTTCTCAGCCCCCTACGGAAGCAAGGAGACGTCAGCAAGGACCCGACAGCCCCGACAGCTGTGCTTCTACAGGGCTCGAGCGCTCCTCCGACGGCCACGACACCACATGAACAGGGCACCAACACCTCTCCGACTGCCACGTCGGCATGTACATAGGGCTCTGGCTCCTCTCTGCTAGACACGTTAGCACATTGCTACACCCCCCATTGTACACCTGGGCCTTCTCCTTACATCTATAAAAGGAAGGTCCAGGGCCCTCGAACGAGAAGGTGACCGCGCGGGAGGACGGGCTGACGGACAGTCTCTCTCTCTCCCTCGCGAACGCTTGTAACCCCCTACTGCAAGCGCATCCGCCCTGGGCGCAGGACAACACGAGTCGCAGTTCCCTTTTTTTCCCCTTATGTTCTGTCTCGCGCCGACCCATCTGGGCCGGGACACGCAACGACAATTTACTCGTCGGTCCAGGGACCCCCCGGGGTCGAAACGCAGACAATGTTGTACTTTTATCCTAATCAAATACTTATGTCTTTGACCATCTATTCTAGAAATATATAAATTCATAACATAAAATTTATACTTTTGGATTTATTATAAAAACATTCATATTCTATAATTTATGTTGTGAATCTCTAACCAATTATTTTTGTATAGATGGTCAAATATAGTAATGCTTGGTTTAGGACTAAGTGTTAAGTATATATACCAACGGTATCTAAGAGCACTTCAAAAAAAGACCCTGATAGATGGGTCCGAGAGCTTAGCTACGTTAAAGGTATCTGAAAGCACTTCAATGAATAAGACCCTGACAGGTGGGTCTAAGAGCTCAGCTACGCTATCTATGGACTCGACCCACATGTCAGAGAGATACATGACTTGCCTAGGAAAGACAAAGATGTGGGACGTTATCAAGATTAGATGATAAAAGTTGATATCCATGTAATATGGTAGAGCCCTAATGATAAGGGAAACGTCGACCTGCGGTTGATCATCTAGGCAGCCGATACACGAGGATCTGGAAGATACGCTTATGTTGTTGTGATCGTCTCTCCTGAATTAGCTCCAACTATGTGTAGTGGTCATTTTTGGGGTTGTCAAATGCTTTCTGTAACTAGGTAGTTATAAAAGTAATTGTTGGATGTACTATAAAACAAATAATGTTGATATGAGTGACCAAGATGAAATTTCTCCCTCCTACATAAAGGGAGGGATATCTCTGCCCCCTCGATGTGGTCGAGTTAAAAAGTGCATGGTCATACTGATATGGCTAAAGAGTTACTCATAAGTTATAATCCACTATAGGATAAAGTGAAGTAGTATGCTATCATAAGAGTGGCACAAATCTCAAGATGAGTTTCACAGGTATCATGTGATAAAAGGATCAAAATATGTGTATATCGAGGTTCTAATGATATATGGTCTTTATGTGTATGGATTTAATATGTGCTACTAGACACTGCTATTAACTAATGCCTTAAAGCTGGTTTTTTCATAGTTGCCTACACGTGAACCTAATGAGTCACACATATGGGTGTTAATGGACTGTGATCCAAATGCTTCTTCACAAAATGATAGGGCCCTAAATAAATTTTAGTTCAAAAATTAATACAAATAGGGCTCGATCCTAATCTGATCTGATCCTTAAATCTTATAGTGTAAAATTTAGAGCTCATTATCACCCATAGTCACACACTTAAAGAATCAAAATTATTGCATAAATGACGACTCTAGTTCAAGTGAGAGATTGTTGATTATTTACCCAACCCAAGTGACAATTATTACCTATTTGAACGTTGATGGCCCTTTAGGGTAAAAGCCCATAAGCCCCTTTCTACACGCACGCACGCACACGTGCGCGCCCATACACACACATATATACATATATATATATATATATATATATGAGCATCACGTGATAGAAAAAAGATAAATCCTACAATTGAGTCATCGTTTTCCTTTCTCTCATTGTGTGATGTGCTTGTTGATAGTCGCCTAGAGGGGGTGAATAGGCGACACCTGAAATTTAAGCACTAGAAACAAAAACTTTGATCTCAATTAGTTGTTAGAGCAATAAGAAATAGAATTGTCCTTTCTCTCATTGTGTGTGATGTGCTAGTTGATAGTCGCCTACAGGGGTGAATAGGCGACTCCTGAAATTTAAGCACTAAAAACAAAAGATTGATCCTAATTAGTTGTTAGAGCAAGAAAAAATAGAATCGGAGTAAGGGAGATGAAAGATGATTTCTCTTGCATTTGTTGCTCTTATGAATACATAATTAACTTAGAGAGCAACACAATTGATTTGGGGCAATTCCCTGTATGCCATCGGGAATTATTTGCATCCTTGTGTGCCACTGACCCCACATGTCATACACACAAAAAATTCCCTATATGCCACTCCATGGCACACAAGGGATGAAAATAAATTTTGATGGCATACAGAGAATTAGTCCAATTGATTTAGAATGAAGATCAAAACAAGAGAACTTAGAAAGGGAGAGAAAATAATAAATCACAAAGAAACACATACACACACAAAGAGAGACACAATGAATTGATTTACCGGAGTTTGGTTCCATTAAACCTACGTCTCCGTTGAGGTGTCCCGAAGGACGGGGTCTCTTTCAACCCTCTCAAGCGATTCCAACGATAAAGCTTGAGTTATCTAGATCTTAAGATGAGATACCATAGTCTTTGCAAGGCACTCCATAGACTCGGAGCCTCTTGCTAGCCTTTACAGAGATGAAACACCAAGCATAAAAGCATGAGGTCACAACAACACAACACACACAGGGCATTTGCACAAATCTCTCTAGAAACAACTATCACTTGCACGATTCTCACTAATTGGCATTTGGGAGACTTTTGATCTCTAAGAAGTGTTGCTCTAGCTTATAGGAGTTGATTCACAACTCTTGTGTTTAGAAATGGCTGATTAGGGGGTATTTATAGCCACAACCCCTCAATTAGTCGTGATGTAAAATCTCCAAAATCTAAGCCTGTCATGGGTGCATCGGACCTCCTGTAGTATAGGTCTGGTGCACCACCGGACCTCTATCAGTCTCCAAAATCAACAAAAGCATGCCATGTCAAGTGGCACCGGGCTAATCTAGTGCACCACCGGAGTCTACCATGTCTACCGACAAGTTAGCTAGTCGTTGGAGTAGGAACTAGCCGTTTAGTCTGACAAGTTTGATGCACACATGATTGGTCTTGTGTGCCATGTGCTTTAGCTCTTCAACAAATAAATGTTTTGCATAAGTGGTCCGATCAACCAAGCCACCGAAGCCCTATAGAAGTCCTCTCTGCGCAAGTGGTCCGGTGCACCACCAGACTAGTCCGGTGCACCAAGCCACTCAAGCCTGAAGTCTGTCGTCACTGTGTAACTGGTCTGGTGCACCGCAGACCTACTGGAGTTAAGTCGAAATTAAGCTTTTCTTCTTTGATTACATTTGACTGTGTTTGAGAGCATTCCTATGACTTAGAAAAACTTATATTGAGTCTGTCCAACTAGTATAAGCCATGTGCTTCAGCTCTTCACCAAATAACAGTTCTGCGTAAGTAGTCCGGTGCACCAAACCACTCAAGCTTGAAGTCTGCCTTCAATGTGTAACTGGTCCGGTGCACCGTGACCTGTTAGAGTTAAGTCCAAATTGGGCTTTTCTTCTTTGATTCCATTTGACTGTATTTGAGACAATTCCTATGACTTAGAAAAACCTATCTAGAGTCTGTTCAACTAGTATAAGCCATGCGCTTCAGCTCTTCAACAAATAATTGTTCTGCGTAAGTAGTCCGGTGCTCCTGACCATCGAAGCCCTGTAGAAGTCCTCTCTGCGCAAGTAGTCCGGTGCACCAAGCCACTCAAGCTTGAAGACTGCCTTCAATGTGTAACTGGTCCGGTGCACCGCAGACCTGTTGGAGTTAAGTCCAAATTGGGCTTTTCTTCTTTGATTCCATTTGACTGTATTTGAGAGAATTCCTATGACTTAGAAAAACCTATCTAGAGTCTGTCCAACTAGTATAAGCCATGTGCTTCAGCTCTTCAACAAATAATTGTTCTACGTAAGTAGTCCGGTGCTCCAGGCCACCGAAGCCTGTAGAAGTCCTCTTTGCACAAGTAGTCCGGTGCACCAAGCCACTCAAGCTTGAAGTCTGCCTTCAATGTGTAACTGGTCTGGTGCACCG
This sequence comes from Zea mays, assembly GCF_902167145.1. Taxonomy (NCBI): domain Eukaryota; kingdom Viridiplantae; phylum Streptophyta; class Magnoliopsida; order Poales; family Poaceae; genus Zea; species Zea mays. The sequence continues at coordinate 162,434,230 of NC_050100.1, read as the reverse complement.
CAGACCTGCTGGAGTTAAGTCCAAATTGGCCTTTTCTTCTTTGATTCCATTTGACTGTATTTGAGTGAATTCCTATGACTTAGAAAAACCTATCTAGAGTCTGTCCAACTAGTATAAGCCATGTGCTTCAGCTCTTCAACAAATAATTGTTCTGCGTAAGTAGTCTGGTGCTCCAAGCCACCAAATCCCTGTAGAAGTCCTCTCTGCGCAAGTAGTCCGGTGCACCAAGCCACTCAAGATTGAAGTCTGCCTTCAATGTGTAACTAGTCCGGTGCACCGCAACCCTGCTGGAGTTAAGTCCAAATTGGGCTTTTCTTCTTTGATTCCATTTGACTGTATTTGAGAGAATTCCTATGACTTAGAAAAACCTATCTAGAGTCTGTCCAACTAGTATAAGCCATGTGCTTCAGCTCTTCAACAAATAATTGTTCTGCGTAAGTAGTCCAGTGCTTCAGGCCACCGAAGCCCTGTAGAAGTCCTCTCTGCGCAAGTAGTCCGGTGCACCAAGCCACTCAAGCTTGAAGTCTGCCTTCAATGTGTAACTGGTCCGATGCACCGCAGACCTGCTGGAGTTAAGTCCAAATTGGGATTTTCTTCTTTGATTCCATTTGACTGTATTTGAGAGAATTCCTATGACTTAGAAAAACCTATCTAGAGTCTGTCCAACTAGTATAAGCCATGTGCTTCAGCTCTTCTACAAATAATTGTTCTGCGTAAGTAGTCCGGTACTCTAGGCCACCGAAGCCCTATAGAAGTCCTCTCTGTTCAAGTAGTCCGGTGCACCAAGCCACTCAAGCTTGAAGTCTGCCTTCAATGTGTAATTGGTCCGGTGCACCGCACACCTGCTGGAGTTAAGTCCAAATTGGGCTTTTCTTCTTTGATTCCATTTGAATGTATTTGAGAGAATTCCTATGACTTAGAAAAACCTATCTAGAGTCTGTCCAACTAGTATAAGCCATGTGCTTCAGCTCTTCAACAAATAATTGTTCTGTGTAAGTAGTCCGGTGCTCCAGGCCACCGAAGCCCTGTAGAAGTCCTCTCTGTGCAAGTAGTCCGGTGCACCAAGCCACTCAAGCTTGAAGTCTGCCTTCAATGTGTAACTGGTCCGGTGCACCGCAGACCTGCTGGAGTTAAGTCCAAATTGGGCTTTTCTTCTTTGATTCCATTTGACTGTATTTGAGAGAATTCCTATGACTTAGAAAAACCTATCTAGAGTCTGTCCAACTAGTATAAGCCATGTGCTTCAGCTCTTCAACAAATAATTGTTCTGCGTAAGTAGTCCGGTACTCCAGGACACCGAAGCCCTATAGAAGTCCTCTCTGCGCAAGTAGTCCGGTGCACCAAGCCACTCAAGCTTGAAGTTTGCCTTCAATGTGTAACTGGTCCGGTGCACCGCAGACCTGCTGGAGTTAAGTGCAAAATGGGCTTTTCTTCTTTGATTCCATTTGACTGTATTTGAGAGAATTCCTATGACTTAGAAAAACCTATCTAAAGTCTGTCCAACTAGTATAAGCCATGTGCTTCAGCTCTTTAACAAATAATTGTTCTGCGTAAGTAGTCCGGTGCTCCAGGCCACCGAAGCCCTGTAGAAGTCCTCTCTGCGCAAGTAGTCTGGTGCACCAAGCCACTCAAGCTTGAAGTCTGCCTTCAATGTTTAACTGGTTCGGTGCACTGCAGACCTGCAGGAGTTAAGTCCAAATTGGGCTTTTCTTCTTTGATTCCATTTGACTGTATTTGAGAGCATTCCTATGACTTAGAAAAACGTATCTAGAGTCTGTCCAACTAGTATAAGCCATGTGCTTCAGCTCTTCAACAAATAACTGTTCTGCGTAAGTAGTCCGGTGCTCCTGTCCACCGAAGCCCTGTAGAAGTCCTCTCTGCGCAAGTAGTCCGCTGCACCAAGCCACTCAAGCCTCAAGTCTGCCTTCACTGTGTAACTGGTCTAATGCGCCGCAGACCTACTGGAGTTAAGTCCAAATTGGGCTTTTCTTCTTTGATTCCATTTGACTATATTTGAGAGAATTCCTATGACTTAGAAAAACCTATCTAGAGTCTGTCCAACTAGTATAAACCATGTGCTTCAGCTCTTCAACAAATAATTGTTCTGCGTAAGTAGTCCGGTGCTCCAGGCCACCGAAGCCCTGTAGAAGTCCTCTCTGCGCAAGTAGTCTGGTGCACCAAGCCACTCAAGCTTGAAGTCTGCCTTCAATGTTTAACTGGTTCGGTGCACTGCAGACCTGCTGGAGTTAAGTCAAAATTGGGCTTTTCTTCTTTGATTCCATTTGACTGTATTTGAGAGCATTCCTATGACTTAGAAAAACGTATCTAGAGTCTGTCCAACTAATATAAGCCATGTGCTTCAGCTCTTCAACAAATAACTGTTCTGCGTAAGTAGTCTGGTGCTCCTGTCCACCGAAGCCCTGTAGAAGTCCTCTCTGCGCAAGTAGTCCGCTGCACCAAGCCACTCAAGCCTTAAGTCTGCCTTCACTATGTAACTGGTCTGATGCGCCGCAGACCTACTGGAGTTAAGTCCAAATTGGGCTTTTCTTCTTTGATTCCATTTGACTATATTTGAGAGAATTCCTATGACTTAGAAAAACCTATCTAGAGTCTGTCCAACTAGTATAAGCCATGTGCTTCAGCTCTTCAACAAATAACTGTTCTGCGTAAGTAGTCTGGTGCTCCAGGCCACCGAAGCCCTGTAGAAGTCCTCTCTGCGCAAGTAGTCCGGTGCACCAAGCCACTCAAGCTTGAAGTCTGCCATCAATGTGTAACTGGTCTGGTGCACCGCAGACCTGCTGGAGTTAAGTCCAAATTGGGCTTTTCTTCTTTGATCCCATTTGACTGTCTTTGAGAGCATTCCTATGACTTACAAAAACTTATCTAGAGTCTGTCCAACTAGTATAAGCCATGTGCTTCAGCTCTTCAACAAATAACTGTTCTGCGTAAGTAGTCCGGTGCTCCAGGCCACCGAAGCCCTGTAGAAGTCCTCTCTGCGCAAGTAGTCCGGTGCACCAAGCCACTCAAGCTTGAAGTCTGCCATCAATGTGTAACTGGTCTGGTGCACCGCAGACCTGCTGGAGTTAAGTCCAAATTGGGCTTTTCTTCTTTGATCCCATTTGACTGTCTTTGAGAGCATTCCTATGACTTACAAAAACTTATCTAGAGTCTGTCCAACTAGTATAAGCCATGTGCTTCAGCTCTTCAACAAATAACTGTTCTGCGTAAGTAGTCCGGTGCTCCTGGCCACCGAAGCCCTGTAGAAGTCCTCTCTGCGCAAGTAGTCCGCTGCACCAAGCCACTCAAGCCTGAAGTCTGCCTTCACTGTGTAACTGGTCTGGTGCGCCGCAGACCTGCTGGAGTTAAGTCGAAATTGGGTTTTTCTTCTTTGATTCCATTTGAGTGTCTTCGAGAGCATTCCTATGACTTAGAAAATCTTATCTAGAGTCTGTCCAACTAGTATAAGCCATGTGCTTTAGCTCTTCAACAAATAATTGTTCTGCGTAGGTGGTCCGGTGCACTAGGCCACCGAAGCCATGTAGAAGTCCTCTCTGCGCAAGTAGTCCGGTGCATCAAGCAACTCAAGCCTAAAGTTTGCCGTCACTGTGTAACTGGTCCGGTGCACCGCAAACCTGCTAGAGAAGCCCAAAATGGGCTTTTCTTTTTTGATTCCTGTTGACGCTTTTCCGGAGCGCCAAACACTCAACAAGAACCGTGGCGGTGCCCTCTGCACAGGGGCGGACGGTCCGCGCGCAGGGGCCGGACGGTCCGCGGCCTGATGCGAGGCGCGGTGGTGCTCTCTGCGCAAGGGCAGACTGTCCGCGGCCTGGTGCGCGGCTGGGACTTCTGCCTGACGGCCGGACGGTCCGCGCCCTGGGAGAGGCGGAGAATTTGGGGGATTGGGAGGCTAAACCTAAACTAGACTAGAACTACTCCTAGGATAAAATGCGAATAAAAGTTGTATTGATTCGATTGTTGATGATTACAAATCGGCCGTAGACCTCTCTATTTATAGAGGAGGGGGGCTGGACCCTTTACACAACTGATTCCGAGCTAATCCCGCGAATATAGCTAACAACCGTAGCACAAAACTCGGAACCCTAATCTGTTCTGCGCACGCGCGGACCGTCCGGCCCACAGGCGCGGACTGTCCGGACCGCGGACCGTCCGGCCTCAGGGCCGGACAGTCCGCCGGCTCAATTCTGGTTCGAACATATGCCCCCCTGCCTTTTGGTGGAGCTGGGCGAACCAAAAGCAACTAACTCGATGTGATCACATCGGTTTTCTTAGGCATCTTGCCACATACTAGGATGGTACTGTTTGAGGAAACGCCCATTCAAAGCCTTAGGTAAATCCTTGCCTTGTAATGTTTGTAGTAAATAAGCGTTACCAGACATCACCTGTTTCACTTTATAAGGACCCTCCCAACTTGGCGACCATTTCCCGAACTTTCGGTCTTTATTCCTTAGAGGTAGAATGGTTTTCCACACCAAGTCTCCTACTTGGAATGATTTTGCTTTGACCTTCTTGTTGTAGGCCCTGGCTACCATGATCTTGTCCTTTTCTATTGCTCCCAAAGCTATCATCCTCTTGTCGGTCACCTCATCAATATTATCCATCATTGAATTATAATAATCAGTAGCAGTTAGATCATTTTGTCTGGCAAACCTGACAGCATTCAAACTTATTTCCACAGGTAACACTGCTTCCTGCCCATAGACAAGCTCAAAAGGAGATACTTTAGTAGCACTATGTTTAGATATTCTATGAGCCCATAAAGCTTCAGACAAAATCTTATGCCAATGTTTAGGATTATCAGATACCTTTTTCTTTATTAAATTAATCAACGTCCTATTACTAGACTCGGCCTGTCCATTGGCCTGAGCATAATATGGAGACGAATTAAGCAGCTTAATTCTGTATAATTCAGCAAATTCACGTACCTCCTTTGACATAAAAGAAGTACCTTGATCTGTAGTCAAGGTCTGGGGAATGCCGAATCTATGAATAATATGCTCAGTTATGAACTCAATTACCTCCTTGTGCGTCATGTTCTTTAGAGCAACGGCTTCAGTCCATTTGGTGAAATAGTCAGTGGCAACTAACACAAACTGATGCCCCTTTGATGATGAAGGATGAATTTCTCCAATAAAGTCTAATCCTCATCCTCTGAATGGCCAAGGCTTGATGATAGGATGTAATTCGACTGCAGGGACCAACTGTAGGTCGCCGAATTTTTGACACACTTGGCACCCCTTGTAGTACTTGAAACAATCAGCTGTCATACTAGGCCAATAAAAACCAGACCTTCGCAACAACCACTTCATCTTTGGAGCTGATTGATGGGTACCACAAATTCCTTCATGTACTTCGGCCATGGCTAATATAGCATCATCTGGGCCCAAGCACTTAAGCAGGACATCATTAACCGTTCGGCGGTAAAGTTCATCACTCATCAAAACATACTTGAAAGCTGTTCGCCGAATGTTCTTATCTGTCCTGATATTGGGATCTTGCAAATAATTAAGTATAGGTGTCCTCCAATCGCTTGTATCGGCTTCATTGTCAGCCGAATCGATTAAGAGAACCTTTCTGGTAACCTCGGACGGTCCGGCGTCAACACGCGGACGGTCCGCGACCTGGGAGTTTGGCTCTGCACTGGTTATCAGATTTTCAGTTTTGTGAAATTTCCCTCTCTTTATCCGATAACCCGATGCATCTTGTGCGCTGTTAGCTCTATGATTCTCAACTCTAGAGATATGTTGAATACTGAATTCATCAAAAGAATGGATTATGCTCCAACATTTCTCAAGATAACTATTTAGAGTACCATCAAGACATTGATATTCTTCTAACACTTGTTGGACAACCAGCTGAGAATCACCAAATACCTTCACATGTTTTACTCCCATACCATTTAACAGTTCTAAACCGAATAAGAGGGCCTCATATTCAGCTTGATTATTAGTGCAATACGTTTTCAATCGGCTAGAGAAGTCAAAGGAGACATTACTTGGTGAAACAAGCACAATGCCAATTCCTTGCCCTTCATTGCGAACCGATCCATCAAAATATAAAGTCCAAGGAGTAATAGTGAGGTATGATATGTCTAGTTCATGAATATCATTAACCCGATGCTCTACAATGAAATCCGCTATGACTTGGCCTTTCATAGATTTCAATGGTTCATAGGCCAAGTCATATTCTAAGAGTGCATAAGCCCACTTACCAATTCTACCACTCATAATTGGGTTATGCAACATGTATTTGATCACATCGGCTTGACCAGAAACAGTGCAATGACTAGACAGTAAATAACATCTACATTTGGTGCATGCATAAAACAAGCATAAGCATAACTTTTCAATAAAAGTGTACCTTGTTTCAGCATCCACCAACCTTCGGCTTAGATATGTTACCACATGCTCCTTTCCCTTAGTTTCTTGTGTCAGAACAGCCCCAATGACCTTATCCTCAGCTGCAATGTATAATCGGAATGGTACTCCTGCTTGTGGTGCTTTTAATACGGGAGCCGAAGATAAGTATTTTTTGATGAGATCAAATGCTTCCTGCTGCTCTGCCCCCCAAGCGAATTCGGCATCATTCTTAAGCCGAAGAATAGGGGTGAACGCGTCAATCTTCCCGGCTAGGTTAGAAATAAACCTTCGCAAATAATTCACCTTGCCGAGAAACCTCTGTACCTCGACCTTACAGGTCGGAGGTCCTACATTCCGAATAGACTTTATTCGGTCCGGGTCTATCTCTATACCATGTTCATGTATGACAAATCCTAAAAACTTATCAGCCGACACTCCAAAAGCACATTTACGTGGGTTCATTTTCAAACCATACTGACGCATTTTATCAAAGGCTTTGCGCAAATCAGCTATATGAGAACTAAACTCAGCCGATTTGACTACAATATCATCAATGTAAACTTCCACAGTGTTTCCTAACAATTCATGGAAGATCAAATTCATAGCTCTCTGATAAGTAGCACCAGCATTTTTAAGACCAAATGTCATGACAACCCACTCAAATAAACCAATGAAGCCTGGACATATAAAGGCCGTTTTAGACGCATCTTCTTCGGCCATGAAAATCTGATTATATCCGGCATTACCACCAAGGAAGCTAATAATTCTATTTCCTGATGCATTATTGATTAATGTGTCGGCTATGGGCATGGGATATTCGTCTTTAGGAGTTGCTCTATTTAAATTGTGAAAATCAATGCATACTCTAAGTTTACCTGTCTCCTTCTTCTCCACCGGCACAATATTGGAGACCCACTCTGCGTATCTGCAAGGTCTGATAAAATCAGCTTCTAGCAGCCGGTGGATTTCGTCCTTGATGCGTGGGAGAAGATCCGGACGAAATGTTCTGGCTCTTTGCTTGAAAGGTCTGAAACCAGATTTAATAGGCAGCCGATGCTCTACGATCTCTCGGCTTAATCCAGGCATCTCAGTATAATTCCAAGCAAAGCAATCTGAATATTCTTTCAATAGACCGATCATCTCATTTCTAGAATCGGTCTCCAGGGTCTTGTTTACAAAAGTCGGCCTTGGAGTTTTACCATCTCCTATGTCAATCTCCTCCAAAGGATCGGCCGATGTAAACCCCTGTCCTAGTTTATCAAGATCTCTGAATTCCTCTATCATGTCCCCCACAGAGGAATCAGATGATCTTTGTGTGATGGCGGACTTTCCGGTCTCAGGGACCGGATCATCCGTAATACTGTCTTTTCGCTGTGGTAGATGTTCGGTCTTAAGGTCCGAACTCTTTTGTGAAAGACCAGACCATCCGGCCTTGGCGACCGAACTGTCTGTGACCAAAGACTCATGAACTTTGTGTGTATTCATCATTTAACTTTATTTAGGATTTAGCTGATTCTCCATCGGCTCTAGCATTACAGGAATGAAACCTTTCTTATCTATACTTATGAACTGATAATCAGAAAAGTCTACTCCTGTGAGACATGTAGCAGTCTCATAAGTCCAGAGTACAGGGGCATCGGCACAGCGATGCAGGCCGATACATCAGCATGTACTTGTTCTATGTCATCGCCTACCCATTGTATTAGCATTTGATGTAATGTAGAAGGTATACATTGATTGGCGTGAATCCAATCTCTGCCTAGGATTAAACTGTAATTTCCTTCTACATCAACGACGAAGAATGCAACAGCAAGGGTCTTAGTTCCGATGGTCAATTCAACGGACGTGACTCCCCTGGCTTTGATCGAACTATCAGTTCCAACACCGCTGAGGGTCATGTTGGTCTTGACAAGTTCGTCATCTTGTTTACCTAACTTTCTGTACAATGAATAAGGCATTAGATTTACAGCCGCCCCTCCATCTACCAACATCCTAGCAATCGGTATCCCATCAATGTGGCCGCGCACGAAGAGCGGCTTTAAATGGTTTACCGATTCCTTTGGTTTAGTAAAGGCGGCTTCTTTAGGACCAAAATCAAACTGGGCAACAACAGGTTCATCGTCGCCGATAATAGTACAATCGGCAGAAAATGTAATAATATTTACATCCATACCTGGGCGTTCTGGAGAAGCCTCGTAGTCGACCAGGTCTTCTCCCAGCAGGTCGTCCTCCTCCATTGATGTTGCCGTGTCGTTGGAGGCTTCCTGGTGAACGGCGGACGGTTCGCGTGGGGTGGCCGGACGGTCCGCGCCTGGTGCAGGTTGTCCAGAGACTTCCTGGTGAACGGCGGACGGTCCGCGCGTAGGGGCCGGACGGTCCGCGCTTGGTGCAGATTGACTTTCTATTTCTGTGGCCGTTTGTTTTTTCTCAACGGCCTTCGGTCTCCATTTCTTTTGCGGTGGCGGGTATAATGGATGTGTGTCATTAAATGTCTTTTCCGCCTCTTTCTCCTGGCTCTCCTTTGCTCTTAGGCGCTGCAATTTTCTCTTTTGGGATCGTGTCAATCCCGCTGGGCACCATCGAGGCATGGAGTATTTTGGATCGGCTGTTTTGATGGTAGCCGTATCCTTTTCGGTTGCGTTGGCCGATTCGCCGAAAATCATCGGCCCTTTATTGTCTCCCTGTATGACAACATCTGCGGTGCCTATTTTGATGATGTCCCCTTTTGTTGTTTTTTGAGTTGCTGCAGGCATATGCCCCCCTGCCGGATTGGTCGGCCTTGAAGGCCGAGTAGTCCGGCAATCCTGTTGGGTTTGTGCCTGGTGACCGGATTGAGCAGTGCTCAATCGGTCTTGTACTGGTGGCGTCAACCTGTTGAAAACAGATGTTTGGGGTGCCCCCCAGGCGGGATACTGTGGCATCCCAAATGGATATGGTGGCATGCCCCACATTTGATTTGGGACATATGGCAGAGGTAAATATGTGTACGGATATGACATAGGTGGATATGGAGGTGGAGGTGTCCATGCAGGTATGTTAGGTCTCACTTGTATAGTATGACCTTTCATTTCTTCCGATTGGTGGGGTGGTCCAATCGGCCTAACCTGGCGCTGCTCATGAATGGGTGAGCGGGGTCGCTTTGTTGGCCGGTCACTGGGGTCGGCCTTCTTTTTTACGTATTTAGACAATAATTGATCAAAAGTTGGGCCGGCTTTAACCAACCGACCAGCTGCTTTAAATGTATTTGTTTTCCACGTACCTATCTCTGGTCGTCGTGGTTTGAAAGTACGTGGACGTTGTGAATCCTGAGTACGGCCGGACCGTCCGCCGGAGCTCTCCGGACCGTCCGGTGGGGTCCCGAACCGTCCGCGCCTACATGCCGGACCGTCCGGGATACGCAGCACGGGCTCCTGCATCTGTCTCCCTGTCTGCGCTTGCCCCCCGGTACTGGAGGCTGTGATGGTCACCTTTAGGGTCTCCCCTCCATCGGGAGTCTTCTCGGCCACCACTTTCCTGCAAGAAACTTTACGATCCCCATCGGCCTCTTTAGCATTGCCGATGATTGTCTCTTTGCCTTTATCGGCTGTGTTTGGCCGAACTAGGACTTTCTTGCCCTCGAAGTCAATCATGTTCATCGGAAAGGGCTCTGTATCCACCTGCATTTCCTGAAATTTCAATCGTCCTTCGTTAATGGCCGATTGAATCTGTCGACGGAATACATTACAATCATTAGTGGCATGAGAAAATGAGTTATGCCACTTGCAATATGCACGACGTTTTAGCTCGTCGGCGGATGGAACAGTGTGATTTATTTTAATGTTGCCATTTTTAAGTAATTCATCAAATATTCTATCACACTTACCAACATTAAATGTAAACTTAACCTCCTCTTGCCGTTTCTTTTGAACCGGCTGTAAGGAGGCACAAGCCGAAGATTTGGCCTGCTTTGGCCAAACCATTTCAGCAGCGTACACTTCTGCTGATTCGTCATCTGAGCTACTTTGGTCGCATTCTACTATGTGTACGTTGTGACGCATTGTTTTAGCAGTTTCTTTGCTCCGGCTTTCGCAAGCCAAAGCTCTCTGGTGTAACTGTGCTAGTGTAAAAAATTGGATGCCTTCTAATCTTTCTTTTAAATAATATCGCAGACCATTAAAGGCTAATCCTACTAGCTGTTTCTCTGCTAAATGAATTTGAAAGCATCGGTTTCTTGTATCTCGGAATCTCCGGATGTAATCATTAACCGATTCATCTTTTGTCTGTCGCAACGACGCTAAATCTACCAAATCCAACTCATAGTCACCGGAGAAAAAATGATCATGAAATTTTTGTTCTAAATCCCCCCATGATGAAATGGAATTAGGAGGTAAAGTGGCGTACCATGCAAACGCAGTTCCTGTTAAAGATAATGAAAATAAACGTACGCGAAATGCCTCTGTGTCGGCCAACTCTCCTAATTGTGCTAAAAATTGGCCTATGTGTTCACGTGTGTTCTTTCCTTGATCACCCGAAAATTTTGTGAATTCGGGTATCCTGGTTCCCTGTGGGTATGGGTGGTGATCAAATCGGCTGTCATAAGGTTTCCGATATGATTGCCCCCCAGGGACCATGCTTACTCCGAGCTTATCTCGGAACGCCCCGGCTATTTCTTCCCTTACTATATCAATGGCAGCCGGTGCGAGACCACCGGCTCTCTGGTCAAACATAGGTGGGGTTGGCTGGATATTAGCATGTTGTCTTTCCCCCCATTGGTTTGAGTTACGTGGTGCATTTCCATTTGCTCTATATGGCTCATATGTATGATCGTTTCTTTCCGGCCTTCTAGGTGGGGCCGGAAAGCTTTCCTGGGCTTTGGATCCTGAATTAATGGGCTGGTGCATTGCATAGTGTGATGGGAAGTGTTGCTGGGACGGACGAGGATTCATGTAATAATCCTCCTCAAAAGACTCATGCGCGGACTGTCCGGATACGTACCCGGACCATCCGTGGTTATATGCGGACCGTCCGTCGTTGTATGCGGACTGTCCGACTGGGTAGTTTGGGTTCTGTGCCGTGTGTGGTGGCTCGGGCGCATATCTAGGTAACTCATTAAAAATAGGCCCGACTGTTGCTGGCCCGGACGGTCCGCGCTCACGTGCGGACGGTCCGGGCATGTGCAGATCGGCTGATTTACTGCCGATTTGCGGTTGCTCAGGGTATGTGTCCATCGGCATCCCATACAGGGGTTGTGACTGGTCGTGACAACCTGTAGCCGATGTATTACGCGTGTTACCCCCTAACTCAACCTCGTGCGAAGGAAAATTTGCGATATTAGATTTATCAAATGCACGTACTAGTCTCTTAACATCGCTTTGCATACCCCCTATGATGTTTTGCATTTGTTCACGCTGCTCTTCTACATAATTTCTAAGAGATTGTAGCTCGTTGGTATTACTTACATTGGGGATATCTGGCGTGGGTTGGAGCGAAGCCGGATCCGTCGCCCGATGTCGGACGACCTTGTTGTTCCTGTCCACTTTGAAGTTGGCCAAGAATTTTGCTTTCGCCTCCTGGATCATCCGCTCCTTGTGCTCCTCAAACTGGAGCTGCTCGTCAGCCGGCAAGGTTTCCCAAGTCGGCTCTATGATGTTGCTTGGAGAAATATCAGAGCTCTCCCTTGAACCGGCCATTGAGGGCCGATTTGATGAGCCTAGATGTGTCTTCCCCAGCGGAGTCGCCAAAAGTATGTTGACGCTTTTTCGGAGCGCCAAACACTCAACAAGAACCGTGGCGGTGCCCTCTGCACAGGGGCGGACGGTCCGCGCGCAGGGGCCGGACGGTCCGCGGCCTGATGCGAGGCGCGGTGGTGCTCTCTGCGCAAGGGCGGACTGTCCGCGGCCTGGGGCCGGACGGTCCGCGGCCTGGTGCGCGGCTGGGACTTCTGCCTGACGGCCGGACGGTCCGCGCCCTGGGGCCGGACGGTCCGCACGTACGCAGGGACGACGGAAGATCGCCGACGGCGCCTGGATCTCGCTCCCGGGAGGGACCCCGTCGGGGAGTAGAGATCCTAGGTGGTGTCTAGGCTCGGGCAGGCCGACCTAGACTCCTCTAATCGACGTAGAGTCGAGGAGAGGCGGAGAATTTGGGGGATTGGGAGGCTAAACCTAAACTAGACTAGAACTACTCCTAGGATAAAATGCGAATAAAAGTTGTATTGATTCGATTGTTGATGATTACAAATCGGCCGTAGACCTCTCTATTTATAGAGGAGGAGGGCTGGACCCTTTACACAACTGATTCCGAGCTAATCCCGCGAATATAGCTAACAACCGTAACACAAAACTCGGAACCCTAATCTGTTCTGCGCACGCGCGGACCGTCCGGCCCACAGGCGCGGACCGTCCGGACCGCGGACCGTCCGGCCTCAGGGCCGGACAGTCCGCCGGCTCAATTCTAGTTCGAACAATTCCATTTGACTGTCTTTGAGAACATTCATGTGACTTAGACAAACTTATCGAGTCTATACAACTAGTGTAAGCCATAGTTTTTTAACCTCTTGGTTTCTAATCATAACAATACATGATCTTCTGCTCGCATATTATTTTGGTGTTTTTTTTGCTATATAGAACCTGGGCTTTAGAACCCCCCACCTGAAATCTAAATAAATTTCTAGAATCCTACTTGGACCGTGGAAAGAACTCCATCTAGTAGCATTCATGATGGTTGAAGCGCAAGACTTGAGGTCTGTTGCCAGGTAGCTGCTCAGAGAAATACCATGCCTGTTTGGTATGTTGACGCCGGACGGCCGGAACCCATCTTTCCGCGTGCCATACTACTGTCCCTATCCTCCGGGACCGATCGATCACAGATCTCCCGTTTGACCCACTTAACGCGTAGTAGAAACGTTCACCCACTCCAGAAGTTACACGCATCGTTCATTCATTCATTTCATGGTCAAAAAAATCCCAAACAGCAGCGTGTGATAGATATCCTGAATTTCCTCCACAAGCGACGGCGACGTGACACTACTAACTAGTACGACTCCGACGAACCGACTGATGAAAAAAATGAACTACTCCGTACTACAGAGACAACTCCAGGAAATTTCTACTGGGCAACCAGCGAGACAAAAGGGAGCCCGCGGCGGAGACTGCTAGCTAGCTAGCTCTGAGATTCAATTCAACTGGACGTCGTCGTGCGGTCTTGGTCCGTCTGCGCGCCGCCGCCGGCCGGCCGGTCCTCGTGGCGGTGGTCGCCCTCGTAGGTGACGATGAGCATCGACGGCTCGCCGGGGTCTCGCTCCACGTGCTTCCGCGCCGGGCACCCGCGCACCGTGCTGCACTTGTAGTAGCCGCTGCACGCACGCACGCACGCGTCAGATACAATATCATGGACCACGAGTAGTCGCGAGGAAGAACAAGGATATGTACGTAGATTATATTCATCGACCGATCACTTACCGCGGGTACGGCGAGCCCTTGATGGGCTTCTGGCCGTACTTGCGCCACGAGTGGTCGTCCGGCGGGATGTCCGCGTTCCGGGAGCTGATCGCCGGCACGCGGACCACCCGCTTCACGCGCGATTTCCTGCATGCCAATTATGGAGTCCGTCATTAGTGGCAGCGGGCGTTTGATGAGTAGTAGTATATGTTGTACATACCGTTTGTTGGAGCAGTGGCAGCGGTCCCCGTGCGTCTTGCCGGCGGCGGCAGCGGCGTCGTTCTCCGAGCGCGCGCGGTCGTGGCACTTGCCGTCTTCCAGCGCGTTGCCTGGGGATGAGTAACCGGGGCAGGCATGCTGCTGCTGCATCGATGACGGCGCGAGCCGCAGCGGCTTGCCGGCAGAGTGGCCGTCGCCGCCGCCGCCGCTCACTGGCTGGACGAAGAACAGGGCACCACAACCCTGCTGCTGGGCGCGGCCTTTGGACACGCTCCCTTCGCCGGCCGTGAGGCTCGTCGTCGACGGCAGCGAGGAGCTGGTCCACGAGGCCGACGCGCTAAACCCCGCCGCCGCGTCGTCGCACGTCTTGGCGACGAGTAAGTCCAGGTCCAGCGCCACGCCGCCACCGGCCGCCGGCGGGCGCAGCTGATGATGGTCCGACGACGATGCGTGGTGACGCTCCGCGACGGGGCCGCGGCGGAAACGCGCGTGGCCCGTGCGGCGGGTGAGCATGGACACGGCCGTCCGGATCCTGGACACCGTCAGCTGCTGCTGGTGGTGCTCGCCCATCGTCGTCAGCATCTGCCGCCCGGCGGCGGCGTCGTCGCTAGTAGGAACTGGAATACCGCCGCTGTCGCCGCCACAGCTCCTCACCTGATCATCATCGACCGTGATCATGGTGGTGGTGGCGAGGCACGTCAACGAGTCCACCGGCGCTCGCTGGACACGTAAAGGAAAATAGGGAACGTGAACCAAGGGCAGCGACAGCCAGCGAGCAGGTTTATAGCACTACGTAGTGGGTGTCGGTCAAGACAGTGGACTGGCTCGGTGGCTCCAGTCAGGGAAGGTACACACGAGACGAGAGGGAGACGTCAGACGCGGCTACGTAGCCTGTAGCGTAGGCATCCATGACTCGGACGGCGGCAGATCATCCGATGGCGGGGGTCGGGATCGGACGGCCGGTGGTGCGCTGAGGAGTGAGGACGGATTAGAGATGCCCAAACGGGCGGCCCGGCCCGGCCCGGCACGGGCCCGTCAGGCCCGACGGTTAATCGGGCCGTGTCCGGCCGGCCCGCGTGCCGCAGCCGCGGCCCAGGCACGGCGGCCTGGTGGTCGTGCCGGGCCGGCCCGTTTAACTAGTCACGTTCTCCCATTAATTCAAGGAAATAGCAAAAATTCTGTGTTTTTGTGAGGATTTGAACCCAAGACCTCCCTCTCCAAGACTGGAACGCTTAACTGAAGGACACTAACTAGTATAACTCGAGTGTGTTTGTTGTAAATAGCTAATATAAAATGTAAATATATATATACTATGTTTTATAAAATAAAAAATATATAATCGTGCCGGGCCGGGCCGGCACTGCGGGCCGAGACAGCGGCCCAAGCACGGCACGGTTCTCGTACCGGGCCGGGCCCGGCACTATTAAACGGGCCGTGCTTCGGGCCGGCCCGTTAGGCACGGCCCATTTGGCCATCTATAGGACGGATGAATGCCGATTGTGGTTGCGTTGCGGAGCGTGGATAGGGGTGGGCATTTCAAAATCGAAAACCGAACTTGAACCTGAACCGAACCCGAATAAACTGAATTGTCGGTTTATTCAGATTTTCGGGTTCGGGTTCGATTTCTATATGTGCTATATTTCGAGGTATGGTTTTGGGTTCGGTTCCTAACATTTAAAACCCAAATAGACCTAATAACCTGAAATATAAAAAAGCTCTTAATATGTGATAGTATTATTATATGATTTATGAACTAATTAGCTAGAAATAATGATATCATCTTAACAATAGTATATATATCTTTGTATGCTTATTTTTATAGTCACTCGTTGTAATAATAGTACTTTCAATTAATTATTTATTGTATATATTTTAACAAAATATACTAGTCTCTCTACAATTCGGGTCTATCCGGTGGACCGAATAGACCGAACCAAAATTATGAGTCTATTCGAGTTCGGTTACTAAAATATTTTTGAAAATTTCGGTTTTAATTTTTTAGAACCCAAAATTTCACAAACCCGAATAGATGGAACCGAATTATCCTAATAGACCGAATGCCCAACCCTAAGCGTGGAAGTGAACTTTGACCGCGGAAAGCTGCATGGCGCGACAGCAACTCTCGCCAACCAGAGGGTGACGCGTGGACGGCCGTACAGCGTGCGGTGCTCCGTTTCACGACTCGCAGAGTCGCAGGCTCTGCGGCTTCTTCTACCACTGCATTAGAAATCATTTAGATCGATCAAAACTTATATAAGGAAAATGACATTCATAACATTGGTCCGTACTTTAATCCGATTCGTCTATGTATTGTTTGTCCCGCAATGCATTAGAAATCGTTCCGATCGGTCACAACTTATATAAACTAGAGAGTAGAGAATCAATTTGGTCTGGAATTATTTCGACCTTCTGTCTAACCGAACAGACTCTAAAAATGTTGAAATTGGATTTAAGCCTAGCTAGTTATTTAATATTTAATTTATATCTAATCTATATTTACATTCGTATACTTAAAGTTGAATATTAAAAATGTTAATATATATTTAAATTTTATCTGACACAATTCAATATTATTCGTATCTGATCTGAATAAGAATTTTAAAATATGAAATTAGTAATATCCGTTTGTATTCTATCTAATTAGATCTCTAGCTAACTGCTAGTGAGTTTTGTGCATGTTGCCGATGAGGCTCTAGCAACTTGTGCTGCGTGCCACCACAGTTCGACGACACCAATGGCTCTTGAGCCGGAAGCCGACGCCTTCATCTTTTTGGACCAAGTTTCCCTATATAAGGGAAAGTGGCGGTCTCTTAAATGAGAACAAAGTTGAAAACAAAGAAATAAAAAACACCTGACTGTGATTTATACATAATATCTTCATAATTCCATGAGTGAAGGATTTCGTTCCTGAAAGGATCACGATGCCCAAGAGGAGGTGAATTCGGCTTTTCTAAAAATTCAACAACAATTAATCCTAAGCAAGAGCTCAACTTCACTTAACTACTAGTAATAAGAGAATACTACTAGAAAGACAACAATCCTAAGACATACTTCAACTACTTGCTAAACAATTGAACGAAGTAAAATACTTAAATTAAATGCGAAATGTAAAACAAGGTTGAGAAGACTCCTCCATTTTTTTTGCCGAGGTATCGAAGAGTCAGCACTCTTCCCTAGTCCTTGTTGGAGTACCCGCGAAAGGGTATCGCTCCCCCTTTGTCCTCGCAAGAACCAAGTGCTCACTATGAGGTGATCCTTTGCCACTCCGGCGCGGTGGATACCTCACGACCGCTTACACAGGTCACCTACAAATCCTCTGAGGTGATCATCGTGCTCCAAACGCCACCAAGCCGTCTAGGTGATGCCGATCACCAAGAGTAACAAGTCATAGACTTTCACTTGACCAAGAGAAGCCTAATGCATGTGATGTGTGCTCTAGATGGCTCTCACTTGCACTAATGAGCTCCCAACACGGGATTAAGATTTTCTAATCACCTCACTAGGCTTTGTGGTGTTTGCAATGCTCTAGCAATGTGTGGTCATCAATGTGGGCAGCAAGACACTCAGTATGGTAGGTGGAGGGGGTATAAATAGCCCCACCCACCAAACTAGTTGTTACCTGGCTGTTCTACGCATGGGCGCATCGGACTGTCTGGTGTGCCACTGGTGCGCCCCACGGTCGACTCCAATGGCTAGTTCTGACAGCTAGTCGTTGGGCTGATGGCACACTGGACAGTAAACAGTACCTGTCCGGTGCACACCGGACAGTCTGGTGTGGCGGCTAAAATTCATTTTCTGAACTCATTGCTCTCGGGTTTTCTCGGGGGCAGAGGCGCTGCCCCCGGGCCTAGCTGGCCCCACTGTCAGGGGGTGCACCGGACAATATGGTGCCCCTAAGACAGAAACCCTAACTTCTTTTTTCCTTTTGATTTTCGAAACCGTTTTCGTTCTAACTCGTGATTGTGTTATAGAGTGAGACCTAGCACTAGATGTGAGTGTGAATATGCACCAACACTACACTAGAAATCTCTTGGCCAAACTACTCATCCACAACTCCTCTTTATAGTACGACTAAAACAAATAGAAGACCTAATTCTATATCGAGTGTTCGCAACTCCTTCGACACTTAGAATATGAAGACCTTCCTCTTTTGATTCGTCGTTTCAGTCGTCGCTTCAAGTTCTCATCTCAGGGATTGTTTTTCACCGTTGTAGCACAACTTCCTCTAATGTGACCTAACTTACCATTTGCTCTGCAAAACACATGTTAGTCACATATAATATTATATTGTCATTAATCACTAAAACCAACCAGTGGCCTAGATGCTTCCAGTTTCCCTGCAAATTAGTCCACCTAAAGGAGCTAGCTAGGACGATTTAAAGCTCTTACCAGAAAGGGTCCATCCCTTTTCCTTTGCAATTTTTCTACATTATCTGGATTAGTTATCCTTCGAAGGATGAAATCTCCTAGTGCTATTTTCTCCAGCTTGACCTTTCTATATCTCCATTTTTTTGGTTTCGCACTAATACTTGCTTAAGTTTTTTTGGGTTTCACTTTGATACTTGATTAAGTTTTTCACAGCTTCGAGCCTGATTGCTTCAATCATATCCTTGCATGTTTGTTGATGTTCATCACTGCCCCTTGACAAATTACCCTAAGCGATCCTCTTTACTTCTTCTAGGGTCATTGCTTCTTCTCTGAAGAGCAACTTGAATGGGTGAAAGGGAAATGTGCCCTTGGGCCATTTCTAAGTGTTTTGGTGATTGAGTGTCAACACAAGTGCTTAAATGTGAATCAATGCCCATGGATGAACAAAGTGCCAATCTAGAGCAAAGGTATGTTTCTAAGTCTTAGTACATTGGTTTTGTGTACTAATATACTTGTCTAAGTATTAGAAACAGGAAGAAGAAGAGAAGAAGAAAGTTGGCTGTGTACAGCCAAGAGGCTGTTTCGGTCTGGGGCACCGGACTGTCCGGTGGTGCACCGGACAGTGTCCGGTGCGCCAGGCTGCCTCGGCCGAAGAGGCCGCTCTCGGGAATTTGCTGACGGCGTACGGCTAAAATTCACCGGACTGTCCGGTGTGCACCGGACTGTCCGGTGAGCCAACGGTCGGCCGGGCCAACGGTCGGCCGCGCGATCTGCGCGGGACACGTGGCCAAGCCAACGGTCGGAAGGGGGCACCGGACTGTCCGGTGTGCACCGGACATGTCCGGTGCGCCAACGGCTCCCGCATCTGCAACGGTCGACCACGCTGTTTAAGGAAGGAAATCGGGCACCGGACAGTGTCCGGTGTGCACCGGACTGTCCGGTGCGCCCGACGACAGAAGGCAAAGATGGCCTTCCAGATTTGTTCTCAACGGCTCCTAGCTGCCTTGGGGCTATAAAAGGGGCCCCTAGGCGCATGGAGGGAGACACCAAGCAACCTTAGAGCATTCTTGATCATCCACACTCAGTCTTTGCGCATCCGTTTGTCATTCTAAGTGATTCGAGCTCTGTTCTTGTGTGAACTTTGAGATAGTCTTTGAGCTCGATTCTTGGCCGTGTGTGTGCGCATTTCGCTGTGGATTTGTGTGTGTTGCTTCCCTCCCTTACTCCGTGCTTCTTTGTGAATCTTAAGTGTAAGGGCGAGAGACTCCAATTTGTGGAGATTCCTCGCGAGTGGGATAAAGATAAGCAAGGCAAAACACCGTGGTATTCAAGTGGGTCTTTGGACCGCTTGAGAGGGGTTGATTGCAACCCTCGTCCGTTGGGACGCCACAACGTGGAGTAGGCAAGTTTTATACTTGGCCGAACCACGGGATAAATCACCGTGTCTACTCTGTGTTGAATTCTTTGTGATTGTCGTATTGTGCAAGATCTCCTCTTTAGCCACTTGGCAATTATTGTGCTAACCCTTAACGAGTTTTTGTGGCTATAAGTATAAGTTTTACAGGATCACCTATTCACCCCCCCCTCTAGGTGCTCTCAATTGGTATCGGAGCCGTTCTCTTCAAGAAAGGGACTAACCGCCCGAAGAGATGGATCCTAAGGGGAAGGGAATCGTGATCAACGACAAGGAAAAGGAGTTCTTCGTCAACGAGCCAAAAGATGACAAATCCAACGACTCTGGCTTGGGCCACAGACGTAAAGATCGGAAGAAGAAGAAGACACGACGTATCAAGGAGATCGTCTACTACGACAGCGACGAGTCTACTTCTTCCCACAAGGACGACGACTACGACAAACAAAAGACGGTTAACTCAAACTTTTCTTTTGATTATTCGCGCATTCCGCATAGCTCAAATGCTCATTTGCTCCCCATTCCACTTGGCAAGCCCCCTCACTTTGATGGAGAGGACTACGGATTTTGGAGTCACAAAATGCGTACACACCTATTTTCTCTCCATCCAAGCATTTGGGAGATTGTAGAAAGTGGAATGAAATTTGATAGCTCGGATAGTCCTTCATTTATTAATGAACAGATCCATAAAAATGCACAAGCTGCTACTGTGTTGCTAGCCTCTTTGTGCAGGGACGAGTATCACAAGGTGAGCGGCTTGGACAATGCCAAGCAGATTTGGGACACCCTCAAGATCTCTCATGAGGGGAATGATGTCACCTTACTCACCAAGATGGAGTTGGTGGAGGGCGAGCTCGGACGATTCGCGATGATAAGGGGCGAGGAGCCGACACAAACATACAACCGACTCAAGATCCTTATCAACAAAATAAGGAGCTACGGAAGCACGCGATGGACGGATCACGACGTCGTCCGCCTAATGCTAAGGTCATTTACCGTTCTTGATCCTCATCTCGTGAACAATATTCGTGAGAATCCCAGGTACACGAAGATGACGCCCGAGGAGGTACTCGGAAAATTTGTAAGCGGGCGGATGATGATCAAGGAAGCAAGATACGTGGACGACGCCTTGAATGGACCAATCAACGAGCCTCAACCCCTTGCTCTCAAGGCAACAAGAAGCAAGGAGGCGCTACCTAGCAAGGTGGCACAAATTGAGGCTGCCGGTCTTAATGATGAAGAGATGGCCCTCATCATTAAAAGATTCAAGACGGCGCTAAAAAGTCGAAAGGGACAGCCAAGCAAGGCTAAGACCAAGGGAAAGCGATCATGCTTCAAATGCGGTAAGTTTGGTCATTTTATTGCTAACTGTCCCGACAATGATAGTGATCAGGACCAAGGGAACAAGAGGGAGAAGAAGAAGAATTATAAGAAGGCAAAGGGCGAGGCTCATCTTGGCCAGGAGTGGGATTCGGACTGCTCCTCGTCTGACTCCGACAATGAGGGACTCGCCGCCACTGCATTCAACAAGTCATCCCTCTTCCCCAACGAGCGTCACACTTGCCTCATGGCAAGAGAGAATAAGGTAATCACTCGTAATGATATCACTTATGATTCTTCTAGTGACGATGAATCTAGTGACGATGAAATAGATTATTCTAGTTTGTTCAAGGGATTGGATAGAAATAAAATTGATAAAATCAATGAATTAATTGATGCCTTGAATGAGAAGGATAGGCTTTTAGAAAAGCAAGAGGATTTATTGTATGAAGAACATGATAAATTTGTAGAAGCACAAAGATCTCATGCTCTAGAAGTTAAAAGAAATGAAATGCTTTCTTGTGAATTATCTTCTTGCCATGAGACAATTTCAAAATTAAGGAGCATTAATGATGAATTAAATGCTAAGTTAGAGATTGCTAGTAAATCTATCTCTTGTGTAGAAAATGTTGTAACGTGCACTAGGTGTAAAGATATTAACATTAATGCTTATAGTGAACACCTAGCTTGCATTTCTAAGTTAAATGAAGAGGTAGCTAGTCTCAAAGCCCAACTTGAGACTAGCAAAAGTGATTTTGATAAGCTAAAATTTGCAAGGGATGCCTACACGATTGGTAGACACCCCTCAATTAAGGATGGACTTGGCTACAAAAGGGAAGCCAAGAACTTGACAAGCCATAAGGCTCCCGTCTTCATCAAGGAGAAAGGGAAGGCCCCTATGGCTACTAGTACTAAAAAGAACCATGCCTTTTTGTATCATGATAGGAAAAATTCTAGAAATGCTTTTAGAAGTTATGATGCTTTTGATTCACATGCTTACGATTCTTATGCTATGACTGCTTCTAGTTCTCTTGTCGTGCATGATAGAAAGGTTGGTAGAATAAATGTTATTCACAATATGCCTAGGAGAAATGTTGTTAATACTCATAGGAAATTAAATGGACCTTCTACAATTTATCATGCCCTAAATGATTCCTTTGCTATTTGTAGAAAGGATAGGAAAATAGTTGCTAGGAAGTTAGGGGCAAAATGCAAGGGAGACAAAACTTGCATTTGGGTCCCTAAGGAAATTTGCACTAACCTTGTAGGACCCAACAAGAGTTGGGTACCTAAGTCCCAAGCCTAAATTTGCCTTGCAGGTTTATGCATCCGGGGGTTCAAGCTGGATTATCGACAGCGGATGCACAAACCATATGACGGGGGAGAAGAAGATGTTCACTTCCTACGTCAAGAATAAGGATTCCCAAGATTCAATTATATTCGGTGATGGGAATCAAGGCAAGGTAAAAGGGTTAGGTAAAATTGCAATTTCCAATGAGCATTCTATCTCTAATGTATTTTTAGTAGAGAGTCTTGGATATAATTTGCTATCTGTTAGTCAATTATGTCATATGGGATATAACTGTCTATTTACAAATGTAGATGTGTCTGTCTTTAGAAGAAGCGATGGTTCATTAGCTTTTAAGGGTGTATTAGACGGCAAACTTTATTTAGTTGATTTTGCAAAAGAAGAGGCCGGTCTAGATGCATGCTTAATAGCTAAGACTAGCATGGGCTGGCTGTGGCATCGCCGCTTAGCACATGTGGGGATGAAGAACCTTCACAAGCTTCTAAAGGGAGAACACGTGATAGGTTTGACTAACGTGCATTTCGAAAAAGATAGACCTTGTGCAGCTTGTCAAGCAGGTAAACAAGTGGGAGGAGCGCATCACGGCAAGAATGTGATGACCACTTCAAGACCCCTGGAGCTGCTGCATATGGACCTCTTCGGACCTGTCGCCTATCTGAGCATAGGAGGGAGTAAGTATGGTTTAGTTATTGTTGATGACTTTTCCCGCTTCACTTGGGTATTCTTTTTGCAGGATAAGTCTGAAACCCAAGGGACCCTCAAGCGCTTCCTCAGGAGAGCTCAAAATGAGTTTGAGCTCAAAGTGAAGAAGATAAGGAGCGACAACGGGTCCGAGTTCAAGAACCTTCAAGTGGAGGAGTTCCTTGAGGAGGAAGGGATCAAGCACGAGTTCTCCGCTCCCTACACACCACATCAAAATGGTGTGGTAGAGAGGAAGAACAGGACGCTAATCGATATGGCGAGGACAATGCTTGGAGAATTCAAGACCCCCGAGTGTTTTTGGTCGGAAGCCGTGAACACGGCTTGCCACGCCATCAACAGGGTCTACCTTCATCGCCTCCTCAAGAAGACTTCGTATGAGCTACTAACCGGTAACAAACCCAATGTATCTTACTTTCGTGTATTTGGGAGCAAGTGCTACATTCTAGTGAAGAAGGGTAGAAATTCTAAATTTGCTCCCAAAGCTGTAGAAGGGTTTTTGTTAGGTTATGACTCAAATACAAAGGCGTATAGAGTCTTCAACAAATCATCGGGTTTGGTTGAAGTCTCTAGCGACGTTGTATTTGATGAGACTAATGGCTCTCCAAGAGAGCAAGTTGTTGATTGTGATGATGTAGATGAAGAAGATGTTCCGACGGCCGCTATACGAACCATGGCGATTGGAGAAGTGCGGCCACAGGAACAAGATGAACGAGATCAACCTTCTTCCTCAACTATGGTGCATCCCCCAACCAAAGATGACGTACAGGTACCTCAAGTGGAGGCGCTTGAACAAGGGGGAGCACAAGATGATCAAGTGATGGAGGAAGAAGCGCAACCGGCACCTCCAACCCAAGTTCGAGCGATGATTCAAAGGGATCATCCCGTCGACCAAATTCTGGGTGATATTAGCAAGGGAGTAACTACTCGATCTCGATTAGTTAATTTTTGTGAGCATTACTCTTTTGTCTCTTCTATTGAGCCTTTCAGGGTAGAGGAGGCCTTGCTAGATCCGGATTGGGTATTGGCCATGCAGGAGGAACTCAACAACTTCAAGCGCAATGAAGTTTGGACACTGGTGCCTCGTCCCAAGCAAAATGTTGTGGGAACCAAGTGGGTGTTTCGCAACAAACAGGACGAGCACGGAGTGGTGACGAGAAACAAGGCTCGACTTGTGGCAAAAGGTTATGCCCAAGTCGCAGGTTTGGACTTTGAGGAGACGTTTGCTCCTGTGGCTAGGCTAGAATCAATTCGTATCTTGCTAGCATATGCCGCTCACCATTCTTTCAGGTTGTACCAAATGGATGTGAAGAGCGCTTTCCTCAACGGGCCAATCAAGGAGGAGGTGTACGTGGAGCAACCCCCTGGCTTCGAGGATGAACGGTACCCCGACCATGTGTGTAAGCTCTCTAAGGCGCTCTATGGACTTAAGCAAGCCCCAAGAGCATGGTATGAATGCCTTAGAGACTTTTTACTTGCTAATGCTTTCAAGGTTGGGAAAGCCGATCCAACTCTGTTCACTAAGACATGTGATGGTGATTTGTTTGTGTGCCAAATTTATGTCGATGACATAATATTTGGTTCTACTAACCAAAAGTCTTGTGAAGAGTTTAGCAGGGTGATGACGCAGAAATTCGAGATGTCGATGATGGGCGAGTTGAACTACTTCCTTGGGTTCCAAGTGAAGCAACTCAAGGACGGCACCTTCATCTCCCAAACGAAGTACACGCAAGATCTGCTAAAGCGGTTTGGGATGAAGGAAGCCAAGCCCGCAAAGACTCCAATGGGGACTGACGGACACACCGACCTCAACAAAGAAGGTAAGTCTGTTGATCAAAAAGCATACCGGTCAATGATAGGTTCTTTGCTTTACTTATGTGCTAGTAGACCGGATATTATGCTTAGCGTATGCATGTGTGCTAGATTTCAATCCGATCCTAAGGAGTGTCACTTAGTGGCGGTGAAGCGAATTCTTAGATATTTGGTTGCTACGCCTTGCTTCGGGCTCTGGTATCCAAAGGGGTCTACCTTTGACTTAGTTGGATACTCAGACTCCGACTATGCTGGATGTAAGGTCGATAGGAAGAGTACATCGGGGACGTGCCAATTCTTAGGAAGGTCCCTGGTGTCATGGAACTCTAAGAAACAAACCTCCGTTGCCCTATCCACCGCTGAGGCCGAGTATGCTGCCGCAGGTCAGTGTTGCGTGCAACTGCTTTGGATGAGGCAAACCCTCCGGGACTTTGGCTACAATCTGAGCAAAGTCCCACTCCTATGTGACAATGAGAGTGCTATCCGCATGGCGGAGAATCCTGTTGAGCACAGCCGCACAAAGCACATAGACATCCGGCATCACTTTTTGAGAGACCACCAGCAAAAGGGAGATATCGAAGTGTTTCATGTGAGCACCGAGAACCAGCTAGCCGATATCTTCACTAAGCCTCTAGATGAGAAGACCTTTTGCAGGTTGCGTAGTGAGCTAAATGTCTTAGATTCGCGGAACCTGGATTGAATTGTAGCATACATGTATTTATGCTTTTGATCATGTTCCTTTTTGCATTTTGTTGCTTATTATGGTGCTCAAGTTGTACAAACACTCCCTGGACCTCACAAGTCCGTTGCAAAGTGTTGCACATGTTTAGGGGGAGATGTGTTACAACTTGACCCTTTGAGACTAACCATGTGCTTGAGTTTGATGATTTAGTCTCGAAGGAGGATTGAAAGGGAAAAGGTGGACTTGGACCATGAAAGACTTCCACTGCACTCCGATGAGAGGGTAACTTATTCCAAGTTCATCTCATGAAATCTTATTGCCATTTGCTCTTAAGTGAAGACTTTGGTGAGGCAATGGGGTTAAAGGGCCAAGATTGATCCCGTTTTGGTGCTTGATGCCAAAGGGGGAGAAAATAAAGGCCAAAGCGATAAATGGATCAGCTACCACTTGAGAGATTTTGAAAATAGTAGAATAGAGTTTTTGCTTTGTCAAATGCTTTTATTGTCTCTCTTGTCAAAAGTTGGCCTCTTGTGGGGAGAAGTGTTGATTATGGGAAATAGGGGGAGTTTTTGAAATCTTTAATCAATCTCTTTTGGAATGACTCTCTTTATGCCTCAACATGTGTGTTTGATTGTTTGACTTAGAGATAGAGATTTGAGTTTGATTTGCAAAAACAAACCAAGTGATGGCAAAGGATGATCCATATATGCCAAAATTGAATCAAAATCAATTTGAGTTTTATTTGAAGTGATTTTGCACTTGTTCTAGTTGCTTTATATTGTGTTGGCATAAATCACCAAAAAGGGGGAGATTGAAAGGGAAATGTGCCCTTGGGCCATTTCTAAGTGTTTTGGTGATTGAGTGTCAACACAAGTGCTTAAATGTGAATCAATGCCCATGGATGAACAAAGTGCAAATCTAGAGCAAAGGTATGTTTCTAAGTCTTAGTACATTGGTTTTGTGTACTAATATACTTGTCTAAGTATTAGAAACAGGAAGAAGAAGAGAAGAAGAAAGTTGGCTATGTACAGCCAAGAGGCTGTTTCGGTCTGGGGCACCGGACTGTCCGGTGGTGCACCGGACAGTGTCCGGTGCGCCAGGCTGCCTCGGCCGAAGAGGCCGCTCTCGGGAATTTGCTGACGGCGTACGGCTAAAATTCACCGGACTGTCCGGTGTGCACCGGACTGTCCGGTGAGCCAACGGTCGGTCGGGCCAACGGTCGGCCGCACGATCTGCACGGGACACGTGGCCAAGCCAACGGTCGGAAGGGGGCACCGGACTGTCCGGTGTGCACCGGACATGTCCGGTGTGCACCGGACATGTCCGGTGCGCCAACGGCTCCCGCATCTGCAACGGTCGACCATGCTGTTTAAGGAAGGAAATCGGGCACCAGACAGTGTCCGGTGTGCACCGGACTGTCCGGTGCGCCCGACGACAGAAGGCAAAGATGGCCTTCCAGATTTGTTCTCAACGGCTCCTAGCTGCCTTGGGGCTATAAAAGGGGCCCCTAGGCGCATGGAGGGAGACACCAAGCAACCTTAGAGCATTCTTGATCATCCACACTCAGTCTTTGCGCATCCGTTTGTCATTCTAAGTGATTCGAGCTCTGTTCTTGTGTGAACTTTGAGATAGTCTTTGAGCTCGATTCTTGGCCGTGTGTGTGCGCATTTCGCTGTGGATTTGTGTGTGTTGCTTCCCTCCCTTACTCCGTGCTTCTTTGTGAATCTTAAGTGTAAGGGCGAGAGACTCCAATTTGTGGAGATTCCTCGCGAGTGGGATAAAGATAAGCAAGGCAAAACACCGTGGTATTCAAGTGGGTCTTTGGACCGCTTGAGAGGGGTTGATTGCAACCCTCGTCCGTTGGGACGCCACAACGTGGAGTAGGCAAGTTTTGTACTTGGCCGAACCACGGGATAAATCACCGTGTCTACTCTGTGTTGAATTCTTTGTGATTGTCGTATTGTGCAAGATCTCCTCTTTAGCCACTTGGCAATTATTGTGCTAACCCTTAACGAGTTTTTGTGGCTATAAGTATAAGTTTTACAGGATCACCTATTCACCCCCCCCTCTAGGTGCTCTCAATGGGGTCTGTAGTCCTCAAGGCACTGGTGTTGTGATTCCATACAACCTTCATCATTTCTTCCACCCACTTTTGCTTCTACAATCCTACCAAAAGACTTTGAGATGCCATGAAATGATTCCATTTGCTCTTTCCACCAAACCATTGGACTCATGGTGCCTTATAGATACAAAGTATATACTTGTTCTTGCTTGGTCACAAAAGAGTCTAAATGACTCAGAGTCACACTGGGTGCCATTTGTCGAATGTTAAAGCGTTAGACACTCTGAAAGTCTCCTATAGAGGGGGTGAATAGTCGAAACTTGAAAATTATAAACTTTGAACACACGCTTCACCCGAGGTTAGGGTTAGAAATATATAGTATTGAATTCAGAGTGCGGAAGATAGTTCTTCTTGCTATGAGTTGCTCAATCCATGCGAATAACTTTGGTAGGTAACACAAAATAATATGAGTGAAAGGGAAATGTGCCCTTGGGCCATTTCTAAGTATTTTGGTGATTGAGTGCCAACACAAGTGATTAAATGTGAATCTATGCCCATGGATGGACAAAATGCAAATCAAGAGTAAAGGTATGTTTCTAAGCTTTAGTACATTGGTTTTGTGTACTAATATACTTGTCTAAGTGTTAGAAACAGAAAGAAGAAGAAAAGAGAAGAGTTGGCTGTGTACAGCCAAGAGGCTGTTTCGGTCTGGGGCACCGGACTGTCCGGTGCGCCAGGCTGGCTCGAGCGAAGTGGCCGCTCTCGGGAATTCGACGATGGCGTTCGGCTAAAATTCACCGGACTGTCCGGTGTGCACCGGACTGTCCGGTGAGCCAACGGTCGGCCGGGCCAACGGTCGGCCGCGGAATCTGCGCGCGACACGTGGCCGGGCCAACGGTCGGAAGGGGGCACCGGACTGTCCGGTGTGCACCGGACATGTCCGGTGCGCCAACGGCTCCCAGATCTTCAACGGTCGACTGCGCTGTTTAAGGAAGGAAATCGGGCACCGGACAGTGTCCGGTGTGCACCGGACTGTCCGGTGCGCCCGACGACAGAAGGCAAGGATGGCCTTCCAGATTTGTTCTCAACGGCTCCTAGCTGCCTTGGGGCTATAAAAGGGACCCCTAGGCGCATGGAGGAGGACACCAAGCATTCCTACAACATTCCTAAGCACCAAGACATCGATCTCGCGCATTCGTTTCATTGTGATAGCATATAGAGCTCTTGTGGAGTTGTGAACTCTTTGAGTTGTGTTGCGAGCTCTTGTTGCGACTTGTGTGCGTGTTGTTGCTCTGATCTTTTGAAGTCTTGTGTGCGTTGCTCATTCCCCCTTGCTCTGTGTTTCTTTGTGAACTTCAATTGTAAGGGCGAGAGGCTCCAAGTTGTGGAGATTCCTCGCAAACGGGATTGAGAAAAGAAAAGCATAACACTGTGATATTCAAGTTGATCATTGGATCACTTGAGAGGAGTTGAGTGCAACTCTCGTCCGTTGGGACGCCACAACGTGGAGTAGGCAAGTTTTGTACTTGGCCGAACCACGGGATAAACCACTGTGTCCTCTCTGTGTTGAACTCTTTGTGGTTATCGTATTGTGCAAGATCTTCTCTCTAGCCACTTGGCATTAACTGTGCTAACGTTTAACCAAGTTTTGTGGCTTAAGTTTTAAAGTGTTACAGGATCACCTATTCACCCCCCCCCCCTCTAGGTGCTCTCAATTGGTATCGGAGCCGTTCTCTTCACAAAGGGACTAACCGCCCGAAGAGATGGATCCTAAAGGGAAGGGAATCGTGATCAACGACAAGGAGAAGGAGTCCTTCGTCAACGAGCCAAGGGATGACAAGTCCAACGACTCGGGCTCGGGCCACATACGCAAAGATGGGAAGAAGAAGAAAACAAGACGCATCAAGGAGATCGTCTACTACGACAGCGATGAGTCTACTTCCTCCCAAAAGGACGACGACCACAACGAATACGAGAGAAAGAAACCGGTCAATTCGAACTTTTCTTTTGATTACTCTCGTATTCCTCAAAGTACTAATGCTCATTTATTATCTATTCCACTTGGTAAACCTCCTCATTTTGATGGAGAGGACTACGGATTTTGGAGTCACAAAATGCGTAGTCACTTGTTCTCTCTCCATCCTAGCATATGGGAGATTGTAGAAAGTGGAATGCACTTTGATAGTACGGATAGTCCCATGTTTATTAATGAACAGATTCATAAAAATGCACAAGCTACTACTGTGTTGCTAGCATCTTTGTGCAGGGACGAGTACCATAAGGTGAGCGGCTTGGACAATGCCAAGCAGATCTGGGACACCCTCAAGATCTCTCATGAGGGGAACGATGTCACCTTACTCACCAAGATGGAGTTGGTGGAGGGCGAACTTGGACGGTTCGCAATGATAAGGGGCGAGGAGCCAACTCAAACATACAACCGGCTCAAGACCCTTATCAACAAAATAAGGAGCTACGGAAGCACGCGATGGACGGATCACGACGTCGTCCGCCTAATGCTAAGGTCCTTTACTGTTCTTGATCCTCATTTGGTGAACAATATTCGTGAAAATCCTAGGTACACCAAGATGTCGCCCGAAGAAGTAATTGGGAAATTCGTTAGCGGGCGAATGATGATCAAGGAGGCAAGATACGTGGACAACGCCTTGAATGGTCCGATCAACGAGCCGCAACCCCTTGCTCTCAAGGCAACAAGGAGCAAGGAGGCGCTACCGAGCAAAGTGGCGCAAGTTGAGGCGGCCGGGCTAAATAATGAGGAGATGGCCCTCATCATTAAGCGCTTCAAGACGGCGCTTAAAGGACGCAAGGGACAGCCAAGCAAGACCAAAGCCAAGGGGAAGCACTCGTGCTTCAAATGCGGTAAGATTGGTCATTTTATTACTAACTGTCCCGACAATGATAGTGACCAGGAACACGGGAGCAAGAGAGAAAGGAAGAAGCATTACAAGAAGGCCAAGGGCGAGGCACATATCAGAAAGGAGTGGGATTCGGATTGCTCCTCCTCCGACTCCGACAATGAAGGACTCGCCGCCACTGCCTTCAACAAGTCATCTCTCTTCCCCAACGAGCGTCACACATGCCTTATGGCAAGGGAGAAGAAGGTAAGTAATCAAAACAATGTCACTTATGATTCTTCTAGTGATGATGAGTCTAGTGATGAAGAAATAGATTACTCTAGTTTGTTCAAGGGAATGGATAGAACTAAAGTAGATAAGATTAATGAATTGATTGATGCCTTGAATGAAAAGGATAGACTCTTAGAAAAACAAGAGGATCTTTTATATGAAGAGCATGACAAATTTGTAGAGGCTCAAAAATCTTATGCTTTAGAAGTTAAAAGAAATGAAGTGCTTTCTAGTGAATTATCTTCTTGTCATGAAACCATTGCTACTTTAAAAGGTGTTAATAATGATTTAAATGCTAAACTAAAAGTGGCAAGTAAATCTAACTCTTGTGTAGAACATGTTATGGTTTGCACTAGGTGTAAAGATTTTAATGTTGATGCTTGTAGTGAACACCTAGTTTCAATTTCTAAATTGAATGATGAAGTGGCTAGTCTTAATGCCCAACTTAAGACTAGCAAAAGCGAATTTGATAAATTAAAATTTGCAAGGGATGCCTATACGATTGGTAGACATCCCTCAATTAAGGATGGACTTGGCTACAAAAGGGAAGCCAAGAACTTGACAAGCCATAAGGCTCCCATCTCCGCCAAGGAGAAAGGGAAGGCCCCTATGGCTAGTAGTGTGCAAAAGAACCATGCCTTTATGTACTATGATAGAAGACAATCTAGAAATGCTTATAGGAGTTATAATGCTTACGATGATTTTCTCATGCTATGTTTGCTTCTAGTTCTTCATATGTGGATGATAGAAATGTTGGTAGAAGGAATGTTGTTCATAATATGCCTAGAAGAGATGTTGTTAATATTCCTAGGAAAGTTAACGAGCCTTCTACAATATATCATGCTTTGAATGCTTCCTTTGCAATTTGTAGAAAGGATAGAAAGGTAATTGCTAGAAAGTTAGGGGCAAAATGCAAGGGTGATAAAACTTGCATTTGGGTCCCTAAGGAAATTGTGACTAACCTTGTAGGACCCAACAAGAGTTGGGTACCTAAGTCCCAAGCCTAAATTTGCCTTGCAGGTTTATGCATCCGGGGGTTCAAGCTGGATTATCGACAGCGGATGCACAAACCATATGACGGGGGAGAAGAAGATGTTCACCTCCTACGTCAAGAATAAGGATTCCCAAGATTCAATTATATTCGGTGATGGGAATCAAGGCAAGGTAAAAGGGTTAGGTAAAATTGCAATTTCTAATGAGCACTCTATCTCTAATGTGTTTTTAGTAGAGTCTCTTGGATATAATTTGTTATCTGTTAGTCAATTATGCAATATGGGATATAACTGTCTATTTACAAATGTAGATGTGTCTGTCTTTAGAAGAAGTGATGGTTCACTAGCTTTTAAAGGTGTATTAGACGGCAAGCTTTACTTAGTTGATTTTGCAAAAGAAGATGCCGGTCTAGATGCATGCTTAATTGCTAAGACTAGCATGGGCTGACTGTGGCATCGCCGCTTAGCACATGTGGGGATGAAGAACCTTCACAAGCTTCTAAAGGGAGAACACGTGATAGGGTTGACTAACGTACAATTCGAAAAAGATAGACCTTGTGCAGCTTGTCAAGCAGGTAAACAGGTGGGAGGAGCGCATCACAGCAAGAATGTGATGACCACTTCAAGACCCCTGGAGCTGCTGCATATGGATCTCTTCAGACCCGTCGCCTATCTGAGCATAGGGGGAAGTAAGTATGGTCTAGTTATTGTCGATGACTTTTCCCGCTTCACTTGGGTGTTCTTTTTGCAGGATAAGTCTGAAACCCAAGGGACCCTCAAGCGCTTCCTTAGGAGAGCTCAAAATGAATTTGAGCTCAAGGTGAAGAAGATAAGGAGCGACAACGGATCCGAGTTCAAGAATCTTCAAGTGGAGGAGTTCCTTGAGGAGGAAGGGATCAAGCACGAGTTCTCCGCTCCCTACACACCACAGCAAAATGGTGTGGTAGAGAGGAAGAACAGGACGCTAATCAATATGGCGAGGACGATGCTTGGAGAATTCAAGACCCCCGAGTGTTTCTGGTCGGAAGCCGTGAACACGGCTTGCCACGCCATCAACAGGGTCTACCTTCACCGCCTCCTCAAGAAGACTTCGTATGAGCTACTAACTGGTAACAAACCCAGTGTATCTTACTTTCGTGTATTTGGGAGCAAGTGCTACATTCTAGTGAAGAAGGGTAGAAATTTAAATTTGCTCCCAAAGCTGTAGAAGGGTTTTTGTTAGGTTATGACTCAAATACAAAGGCGTATAGAGT
Source organism: Zea mays (assembly GCF_902167145.1). Taxonomy (NCBI): domain Eukaryota; kingdom Viridiplantae; phylum Streptophyta; class Magnoliopsida; order Poales; family Poaceae; genus Zea; species Zea mays. The sequence continues at coordinate 162,401,165 of NC_050100.1, read as the reverse complement.
CTTCAACAAATCATCGGGTTTGGTTGAAGTCTCTAGCGACGTTGTATTTGATGAGACTAATGGCTCTCCAAGAGAGCAAGTTATTGATTGTGATGATGTAGATGAAGAAGATGTTCCGACAGTCGCTATACGAACCATGGCGATTGGAGTAGTGCGGCCACAGGAACAAGATGAACGAGATCAACCTTCTTCCTCAACAACGGCGCATCCCCCAACTCAAGACGATGAACAGGTTCATCAAAAGGAGGCGTGTGATCAAGGGGGAGCACAAGATGATCAAGTAATGGAGGAAGAAGCGCAACCGGCACCTCCAACCCAAGTTCGAGCGGTGATTCAAAGGGATCATCCCGTCGACCAAATATTGGGTGACATTAGCAAGGGAGTAACTACTCGACCTTGATTAGTTAATTTTTGTGAGCATTACTCCTTTGTCTCTTCTATTGAGCCTTTCAGGGTAGAGGAGGCCTTGCTAGATCCGGATTGGGTATTGGCCATGCAGGAGGAACTCAACAACTTCAAGCGCAATGAAGTTTGGACACTGGTGCCTCGTCCCAAGCAAAATGTTGTGGGAACCAAGTGGGTGTTCCGCAACAAACAGGACGAGCACGGGGTGGTGACGAGGAACAAGGCTCGACTTGTGGCAAAAGGTTATGCCCAAGTCGCAGGTTTGGATTTCGAGGAGACTTTTGCTCCTGTGGCTAGGCTAGAATCAATTCGTATCTTGCTAGCATATGCCGCTCACCATTCTTTCAGGTTGTACCAAATGGATGTGAAGAGCGCTTTCCTCAACGGGCCAATCAAGGAGGAGGTGTACGTGGAGCAACCCCCTGGCTTCGAGGATGAACGGTACCCCGACCACGTGTGTAAGCTCTCTAAGGCGCTCTATGGACTTAAGAAAGCCCCAAGAGCATGGTATGAATGCCTTAGAGACTTTTTACTTGCTAATGCTTTCAAGGTTGGGAAAGCCGATCCAACTCTGTTCACTAAGACATGTGATGGTGATTTGTTTGTGTGCCAAATTTATGTCGATGACATAATATTTGGTTCTACTAACCAAAAGTCTTGTGAAGAGTTTAGCAGGGTAATGACTCAGAAATTCGAGATGTCGATGATGGGCGAGTTGAACTACTTCCTTGGGTTCCAAGTGAAGCAACTCAAGGACGGCACTTTCATCTCCCAAACGAAGTACACGCAAGACTTGCTGAAGCGGTTTGGGATGAAGGACGCCAAGCCCGCAAAGACTCCGATGGGGACCGATGGACACACTGACCTCAACAAAGGAGGTAAGTCCGTTGATCAAAAAGCATACCGGTCAATGATAGGTTCTTTGCTGTATTTATGTGCTAGTAGACCGGATATTATGCTTAGCGTATGCATGTGTGCTAGATTTCAATCCGATCCTAAGGAGTGTCACTTAGTGGCGGTGAAGCGAATTCTTAGATATTTGGTTGCTACACCTTGCTTCGGGCTCTGGTATCCAAAGGGGTCTACCTTTGACTTGGTTGGATACTCAGACTCCGACTATGCTGGATGTAAGGTCGATAGGAAGAGTACATCAGGGACGTGCCAATTCTTAGGAAGGTCCCTGGTGTCGTGGAACTCTAAGAAACAAACCTCCGTTGCCCTATCCACCGCTGAGGCCGAGTATGTTGCCGCAGGACAGTGTTGCGCGCAACTACTTTGGATGAGGCAAACCCTCAGAGACTTTGGCTACAATCTGAGCAAAGTCCCACTCCTATGTGATAATGAGAGTGCTATCCGCATGGCGGAAAATCCTGTTGAGCACAGCCGCACAAAGCACATAGACATCCGGCATCACTTTTTGAGAGACCACCAGCAAAAGGGAGATATCGAAGTGTTTCATGTTAGCACCGAGAACCAGCTAGCCGATATCTTTACCAAGCCTCTAGATGAGAAGACCTTTTGCAGGCTGCGTAGTGAGCTAAATGTCTTAGATTCGCGGAACTTGGATTGAATTGTAGCATACATGTATTTATGCTTTTGATCATGTTCCTTTTTGCATTTTGTTGCTTATTATGGTGCTCAAGTTGTACAAACACTCCCTGGACCTCACAAGTCTGTTGCAAAGTGATGCACATGTTTAGGGTGAGATGTGTTACAACTTGACCCTTGGAGACTAACCATGTGCTTGAGTTTGATGATTTAGTCTCGAAGGAGGATTGAAAGGGAAAAAGGTGGACTTGGACCATGAAAGACTTCCACTGCACTCCGATGAGAGGGTAACTTATTCCAAGTTCATCTTTAAACTCTTATTGCCTATTTGCTCTTAATTGAAGAATTTGGTGAGGCAATGGGGTTAAAGGGCCAAGATTGATCCCGTTTTGGTGCTTGATGCCAAAGGGGGAGAAAATAAAGGCCAAAGCGATAAATGGATCAGCTACCACTTGAGAGATTTTGAAAATAGTAGAATAGAGCTTTTTGCTTTGTCAAAACTCTTGCATTGTCTCTTTTGTCAAAAGTTGGCCTCTTGTGGGGAGAAGTGTTGATTATGGGAAAAAGGGGGACTCTTGCATTGTCTCTTTTGTCAAAAGTTGGCCTCTTGTGGGGAGAAGTGTTGATTATGGGAAAAAGGGGGAGTTTTTGGAATCTTGAATCAATTTTCTTTGGAAAACCTCTCTTTATGTCTCTACCAGTGGATTTGACTTAGAGATAGGATTTTGAGTTTGATTTGCAAAAACAAACCAAGTGGTGGCAAAGGATGATCCATATATGCCAAAATTGAATCAAAATAAATTTGAGTTTTATTTGAAGTGATTTTGCACTTGTTCTAGTGGCTTTATGTTGTGTTGGCATAAATCACCAAAAAGGGGGAGATTGAAAGGGAAATGTGCCCTTGGGCCATTTCTGAGTATTTTGGTGATTGAGTGCCAACACAAGTGATTAAATGTGAATCTATGCCCATGGATGGACAAAATGCAAATCAAGAGTAAAGGTATGTTTCTAAGCTTTAGTACATTGGTTTTGTGTACTAATATACTTGTCTAAGTGTTAGAAACAGAAAGAAGAAGAAAAGAGAAGAGTTGGCTGTGTACAGCCAAGAGGCTGTTTCGGTCTGGGGCACCGGACTGTCCGGTGGTGCACCGGACAGTGTCCGGTGCGCCAGGCTGGCTCGAGCGAAGTGGCCGCTCTCGGGAATTCGACGACGGCGTTCGGCTAAAATTCACCGGACTGTCCGGTGTGCACCGGACTGTCCGGTGAGCCAACGGTCGGCTGGGCCAACGGTCGGCCGCGGAATCTGCGCGCGACACGTGGCCGGGCCAACGGTCGGAAGGGGGCACCGGACTGTCCGGTGTGCACCGGACATGTCCGGTGCGCCAACGGCTCCCAGATCTTCAACGGTCGACTGCGCTGTTTAAGGAAGGAAATCGGGCACCGGACAGTGTCCGGTGTGCACCGGACTGTCCGGTGCGCCCGACGACAGAAGGCAAGGATGGCCTTCCAGATTTGTTCTCAACGGCTCCTAGCTGCCTTGGGGCTATAAAAGGGACCCCTAGGCGCATGGAGGAGGACACCAAGCATTCCTACAACATTCCTAAGCACCAAGACATCGATCTCGCGCATTCGTTTCATTGTGATAGCATATAGAGCTCTTGTGGAGTTGTGAACTCTTTGAGTTGTGTTGCGAGCTCTTGTTGCGACTTGTGTGCGTGTTGTTGCTCTGATCTTTTGAAGTCTTGTGTGCGTTGCTCATTCCCCCTTGCTCTGTGTTTCTTTGTGAACTTCAATTGTAAGGGCGAGAGGCTCCAAGTTGTGGAGATTCCTCGCAAACGGGATTGAGAAAAGAAAAGCATAACACTGTGGTATTCAAGTTGATCATTGGATCACTTGAGAGGAGTTGAGTGCAACTCTCGTCCGTTGGGACGCCACAACGTGGAGTAGGCAAGTTTTGTACTTGGCCGAACCACGGGATAAACCACTGTGTCCTCTCTGTGTTGAACTCTTTGTGGTTATCGTATTGTGCAAGATCTTCTCTCTAGCCACTTGGCATTAACTGTGCTAACGTTTAACCAAGTTTTGTGGCTTAAGTTTTAAAGTGTTACAGGATCACCTATTCACCCCCCCTCTAGGTGCTCTCAATGAGCAAGAGAACTTTAGAGATAGAGGAGAGAGAAGAAACAAATCGAGTGATGAAGATCAACACAAATGAACATAGTGATTTGTTTCTCGAGGTTCGGTTGCAAAGAACCTACTCCCCGTTGAGGAGGCCACAAAGGCCAGGTCTATTCCAACCCTTTCTCTCTCTCAATCGGTCACTCAGACCGATCGAGTGCTTCTTCTTAATCACACGGGTCACTAAGACCCCGCAATGATCACCACACACTTAGGTGTCTCTCGCTTGCTTAACAAAATACTTGAGAAGTTTAGAATGAAAAGAAGAAAGCAACCAAGCAACAAGAGCAACAAAAGAAACACAAAACACCCTCTCTCAAGTCACTAAGCACTTGATTTGATTTTGGAGTTTAAAGAGGATTTGATGCTATGATTGTGTCTTTGGAATCTATTCTTTTGCTCTAGTATTGAATGGAGAAGTTGCAATGTTTAGATGGCTTGAATGGTGGTGGTTGGGGGTATTTATAACCTCCAACCACTTTCTAGCCGTTGGCTGACTTTGTTGTCGATGGGCACACATGACAGTCTGGTGGTGCACCGGACACAACATTGTTCATTGTCTGGTGCGTGCCACGTCAGCCAACTATTGGGGTTTGGAGCTGTTAAAGGTTGAAGTCTTCTGTCTTCTTGCGGCACCGGACAGTCCAGTGGTACACCGGACAATCCGGTGCGTTCTGACTTTGCAGACTGACTTCTGACTTCTGCTCTGCTGACTGCGCTTCAGTGCAATCGACCGTTGGGCGAACTTGACCGTTGCTCCATTATCTCACCGGACAGTCCGGTGAATTATACGGAAGTGCGCTGAGAAAACCCGAGAGCGGCCAGTTCGCGAGGTGCTCGGGCCTAGGCACCGGACAGTGTCCGGTGCGCCACTGGCTGCACCAATTGTTGTATGCTCCAAACTGTGTAGAATTCTTTCATGTCGTTTTTTGTATGTTAATGTTGAACTTTATGCACCTGAGAACAATAGAAACTAGACAAACTAGTTAGCCCATATGGTTTGTGATGGACGTCAAACACCAAAATTGATTATAGGAAATGGTTAAGCCCATTTCCCTTTCACACTCTAAAGCGACAAATCACACATTGCTAAAAGAACTTTGGGATTGTTACCAAAGTTATTGTTGCTAAAGCCCTTCAATTCATTTAGTGAAATATTCAACTGGGATTACAACATATGTCAAATTTTCTTGTGTTGATACCATTGGGTCAATGATGTCCACACCACTGTAACACCTAGACTGATTGTATTAGTTGAATAAACGGCGAATATTACTTGCTCGTCAAAGAAGTTTATGGATCAATATAATAAAATCAAAAGTTTTGTCACTATATAAATCAAACATTCCATATATAGAGATAGGTGGTACTAATAAATAGCTAAAAAAGGTCTGTTTCATTATTAGGAGGCATAGTGCTAAGACCCCGACTTATACTATTTCAATTATGGTGGTATAGGATGGATCCTCTTTGTGACATTTTGTAAGAGCTTAGTTAGATCACCATAATAGATTATAGCCTAAATATAGGTTAATTAGGTTTTTCTTTTTTCTTCTAAGTTATACTCATCAATTAACATGTATTAGTTTTTGTTAGTCCATGATTAGTTCATATTTTAACCTTCCATCTGACATCCAAAACATAGACCAAAGTTTAGTTTAGTCCACCCAAATACTTCATATAACATGTTATTATTTGCTATAATCTGTTGTTCCAACCATCTATGTCTAGATAGGTCATAGCATATATTGTTTATTTATTTCTGGTTTTTATAAAAAGGGTTCTTTTATGTGTTTTCTATATCTATATCCATGGATGTCTATTGTTATAATGCATTGTTCCAACCATCTATGTCTAGATAGGCCATAGCCTCTATTGTTTATTTATTTTCTGTTTTTTATGAAATGGATTCTTTTATGTGTTTTCTATATCTATGGATGTCTAATATTATAATGCATTGTTCCAACCATCTATGTCTAGATAGGTCATATCTATGGATGTCTATTATTGCTTTCTGGTTTCTCTATTATTATAATGCATTGTTCCAATTCTATCCTCTATTGTTTATTTATTTTCTGGTTTCTATAAAAAGGATTCATTTATCCATGGATGTCTATTATTACTATCAGATGTCTTATATACAAGTTTGCATCCATCCATCTTATCCCCTTTTATTTGACGGTAACACATATGGCTCTGTATCTCCACCCCAGAACAACCTTGGGTTATAACGTTATCTCTTTCATCCTTTCTCACTCTGCCTATCCGTCCCAAGTATAGTATATACGAGGAGTATATTTTCTTAGAGATCGTTAACCTCATAGTAATCGCTCCTTTTGCCCAAAACCTAAAGGGAAGCCAAAGTGGGAGCACCAAAATACTCGCCGCGGGTGCATAGTTGTTTGTTTAGAAGGAGAAGACGAGGTTAAGGTAAGCAAAGCGCATGATGGCATCGCATAGCATGGCAACTTCCCTTCTTCCTTTACAGATTCATAAAAAAACATATATCTTTGATGAGGGGTGACTGGTGAGTGAGAGCGAGAGGAGGTGGGCGGCCAGCCGGCCACCACCACGGCACCACCTCGTCTCTCCTCCACGCGTCTCTGCCGCCCGGGCGCAGGCGACGTCGCCACGATGACGACGGTTCCATCGCGTTTGTGCAGGGGAGATGAGCGAGCTGGTGCGGGCGGCGGCTCCGGCAGCTGCGGAGGAGGAGAAGAAGGCCGTCGCGGCTGTGACTGTGGTGGCGAAAGGAAAAGAGAAGGCGGAGGTGACGCCGACCGTGGAGGCCTCATCGGTCGGCGACAGGGGGAGGTTCGTGGCCTACCCGTCGCGGGTGGCGGAGCACACGGACGTGGTGGCGGACGCCGCGCGCTTCAGGGCGGCGCTCGAGGGGCTGCACACGCACATGGGCACCAGGCTCAAGTAAAGCATTTTTCCGACTTCCAATACGCACATGACCTCGCCGCCGGTGCCGATCCGGTTGCCGCATTTTTAATTCCTCTGTTGCGTTTTCTTCTGCATCTGATGCGATGGTGCCGTTACAGTTGTTACTATCCCTGTTGCTTTTACCATCATTTCTTGAATTCAATGCGCGAAAATTGCAACTTGGTATAAATGCGTGGTGGGAAAGAGAAGTTTGTGGGGGCGGTGGCGATTTTAGTAGTAACGTGTGATGCAAATGCATGCGATCTGGGAGGCCGCACACCATTGATTTTGATTTTGACTAATCAACCCGTGTTCGTGTTTCCTTTATAACATTTATTTATGTGTGGACCAAATCCTCCAACACGAGTTGGGGATTGCGGCCATCGATATGTCGGATGGCCTACATTGGTAGCTTGATGTTATTTTCGATTTTTTGGGGGATCCATTGCAACGTTCCTGTTGCATCTGGGATTCTTGTTTTTGTCGAGGATGAAATATGATTCTTGTTTTCTGGGGACCTTTTCAGGACATTATGTTAGTTTGTAGTGGCATAGGAATCCATTGCAACGGGCTATGTATGTGAAACACGCTTACTTTTCGTGGGTGTCTGTATTGAAATATTGGATTTCGATCATGTATGGGCATTCTTTTTATGTCCTAGTAATAAGAGTAGCGACATATATTTCTTATTCTATGAGATTCTAGTGTTTGTTAGCTAGAGTAATCTTTTTGTAATGAAAAATGATGTCTGATGTACTCCCTCTGTCACATGCCAATCAAATTTTCTCAAATTTGGCTTTAAGTTTGTAGAAAATATTAGCAATATTTATATCTTCGAATAAATTTATTATGAAAATAGACTCAGTGATCTATCTAATGATACTAATTATATACTATAAATATTAATGTTTTTTCTATCCTTGTTTCTTGTGGGTTTCATCTCTAGCCTACCCCAACTTGCTTGGGACAAAATGCTATGTTGTTGTTATTTAAATATGGAAGTGAGAACACAGAAAAGGGACAAATGGAGTATTGAACAACCAGGATGTCATATGTCAGCAAAAGAACTGTGGAGTATTGAACAATGAGGATGTCTTTTGTCAGCAAAAGAACTGATTTGTCCTACTTGGCTTGCTTTGTGAGATTATTGCAGATTGCAATACAATGTAAAGTTTATTTGGCTTCAAGCTTAGTGTTGTTTTCATTGAAATGTATGGCCATCCGATTTTTTTCTCTCGAACACGCAGGAGAGCTGCACATCATTTAATTTAGAGAAGAAAAAGGTCCAAAATGGACCAAGATACAAAGCCTAAAAAGGCAAGATAAAACACACCCACTCACAACCTGCCTTGCAACAACGCTGCAGCCTCCACTATTACTGAGAAATCAGCAGGACAACAAAGGCCACAGCGAAAAAACTGCAGGCAGACCCCACTCTCCACAAACACTACGCCCTGACCATATTAAGGGCAACCTCTAGGCCTAAATTCTCAAGATGTTTAGCTCCAACCTTACTCCAACACGCCAACTCATCTAAAAAAACACTTCAAACTGTGCTTAAAGTAGGGTTATGTCCATTGAAGACTGCCTTGTTACAGTGAACCCATAGGCACCAGGCCCCCAGAATGATGATGATGTTCATACCCTTTCGCTTGCTTCTGTGCACCTTCTTACATATTTTCTGCAAAGGCGATCTCATCACTAGACGGAGAGAAATTACCAAACCCCAAGGGCGAAAGGATGGTATGCCAAAATTGTCTTGCAAAAATGCATGTGCACAGGAGATGTTGGACGGATTCCTGCACGTGGTCACATAATGGACAAGACTCCGGGTGATCCAAACCTCTCCTTTCCAGTCTATCAGAAGTCCAACATTTATTCCATATTGCCAGCCAAAGGAAATATTTGCATTTTGGAGGAGCCCAAGACTTCCACAGCCTCCCCTATGGCTCAAAGGTAATGGATCCCATGAAAAAGGCCTTGTAACATGACTTGGAAGTGAACTGGTCAGAGGAGGTATGCAGCCACACATGTCTATCAGCTTCATGTGTTAACACCACTCTTCTTATAGCATCCCATAAATGCAAGAATTGTTGCACCCCAATCAAAGAAAGAGGGGTCTCGATGTCACTGACCCACTGCCGGCTTTCAATAAGCCTGAGCACAGTTCTAGTGCAAAGAGCGCTCTTACCGACCTTAGAGGCAACTGCGGGGGCAATGTCCTTGGCGCAACCACCATCTATCCGACCAAAATAAAGTATTGGTCCCATTTCCAATCACAATAATAATCGATGATGCAAAGAACTTCCTGACTTGTTTCGGTATAGGAAAGTTTAGCCCATGCCAAGGTCTGTTAGGGTCTGTTTTCTCCAACCACAACCATTTAGCTTGCAGTGCCCAGCTCTGGAAATATAAGTTAGGAACCCCAAATCCACCAAGCTTTAGTGGCCTTGTAATGATATCCCAAGAGACTACAATTTCCTCCATTCATGTCATTTCCCCCTTTCCATAAAAATCCTCTTCGAATCTTGTCAATCAACTTAATCACCCACTTAGGGATATCCATGGCAATGAGGAGATAAATTAGGATGGCTAACATAACAAACCACACCATAGTCGTCCTTCCAGCAAGATTAAGCAGTCGAGCCTTCCAATTAGGAAGTCGATCTGCAATCTTTCAAACCAAGCCATGGGGTCTATCCTTCTTAGTTTTTTGTCTGAAATCAGAAGCCCCAAATAGGAGCAAGGAAAAGAAGCTGAGCTGCAATGTAGAATGTTGCAGCCCTCCTACACAGCCTGCTCGCTACACCTTATCGGAATGGCACAACTCTTATGCATATTAGATACCCAACCAGAAACTGAGCCAAAACAATCCAAGATCATTTTAACACAATTCAGATCTTCCTCAAAAGGCTGAATAAAAAGGACCACATCATCAGCATAGCTGGAAAGTCTGTTCCGAACATTTTCTCCCTGCAGACTCTGAAGCAGCCCCCTATTTTCAGCCAACAAAAATAGACTGCTGAGGAGTGAGGACATCATAATCAATATAAACAACATAGGAGATAGAGGATCCCCCTGACGAAGTCCTCTCCGATGACTGATAAGATTACCAGGAGACCCATTCAAAAGCACTTGAGTGGAAGAAGAGGCCAACAGATATGAAATCAGATTACACCAATTAGGTCCAAAACCAAGGTGAGAAAGCACCTCAATAAGAAAAGCTCAATAGATCGAGTCAAAAGCTTTCGAAATGTCCAACAACTTTCTGGACACAGAAAATACCGCAACTAAGTTTTTGTTTTTTTAAAAAATGGCTTGCATGTTAGGCAAAGTTACTTAAAGTTGTCTACCTGAATAGTTAATACTATGCCATCTAATTTTTTTTCTGGAATACGCAGGAGAGCTGCGCATCTTTGTATTAATAGAAGAAAAGAAAAGGGGGGGGGGGGGGGAGAACCCCAATACAACACACACACCACTAGAGACTAACTACGGATCACCGACTAAAACATGGAAGAAACACGACCCACACCGCTGTTTTAAGCCAGCAACTCATCGACTTGGAGGAAGGACAAGGCCTTGGCACCAGTCATGGACCAGAGCACCGCCTCTTCCCTAGCCATCCTAATGGCCATGACCAAGTTGGGATTACAACCATCAAAAACACACCTATTCCTATGCTTCCAAATGGTCCAAGCACCTAGAATCACTAAAGAATTGCATCTGAGTTGCATTCATAATTTTCTTTAGTTTTATTAATTGCCATGCTTCATCTGGTTCATTTATAACCCTTTTTTGGGGGTAAGGGTGCCGATCATTGGAGGGAAAGATTTGGATCTTCATCAGCTATATAAGGAGGTCACATCACGGGGCGGTATTGACAAGGTAAGAAATGAATATAATGCTGTAGAATCAAATTTTCTTAATAAAGTAGTTTATCTGGTCAGATTATTTAACTCGATTGTGCATGTTGTGCAATTGCACTAGTTTTCTACTTTTATGTAAGACTGTTAAGGGGCATCCCTAATTCTTTTACCATTTTTACTATATGCTGTAAATGCTACACATGGTCAGTGACTCTTAAGTCCATAATATCTTTCGTTTTTACAAATCTCACGTTACTTTGCTTTCTTAAATTAATTAATCTTTGTTAGAAAGTACATATATGTCTTAGCTTACATTTGCATTGATAGCTAGAGTGAAATGGATCCTTCCTTGAAATACAAGAACATATGATAAATTATGAAGTGTCCACCGTACTATCCCCCAATAAATTACATTGTCCATTACACCTCCAAAAGAGCGCTAAAAATTTATTCCCCAAAACATTTAATTGGGGTTGTTGAAAAAATATTTTTCCGAAAAAAAATCTGAGTTCACATAAGACTGCTAATAAGTATTCCCCAAAATGTTTGGAACAAATCCCGTAGGCCATGCTTTGCCTATTTGAACCAGAATCCTTTGTGTATACTGCTGATGGCCATCGCTACTATACATCGTTAATCATCCCTGCTGTAGATCGTTGGCATGCAAGCCATCGTCATGTACTGCAATTATATTTCACTGTCTTGTATCGCTGGCGAGACGAACCACTGTGTGCGGGAAAACAAAAACACTGATGCGTGCCACTGCTTGCCGCCTCCACCAGAACACACCAATGCGCGCGGAAAACAAAAACACAGGGTCCTCGATGTGTGCACAGACGGATTGGGGAGGGATGCAATGCAACACGCCATAATACGAGGGAGAGGAGGCTGTGGATGCGGGACTCGAAATTTTTGGGAGAAGAATGGGGGAGCTGTTGGAGCAAGAAAAATCACTATTCTTTACTAATATTTGTTTTGGGGTTGGTTTACACGTTCTTTTAGAGTTGCTCTAAACCCCTTAAATTATCTTTTGGTTTACTTAAACTCTGGTTTTAATATCACTCCACATTGTTCATGTATATTAAGTGATGCTTTTACATCATTTTTTTTGCAAGCTAGCTGTTTTATTGTTAATGAGAAGGCAGTCACGATTTTTATCAAGTAAAAGCTAAATTCAAGGCATGTTTATTCAAAATGTTGTGGTATTCTCATTATATCATTGTCAGTTCACTTGATTTGCAAGCATTCCAACTCAGACTGGTGGATAAATAACCGAATCTTGTTTCTCACAGGTGAAGGCAGAGAATAGATGGAGAGAAGTGACTGCATCATTTATTTTCCCTGCCACTGCGACAAATGCTTCTTTTATGCTGAAGAAATACTATATGTCACTCTTATATCATTTTGAGCAGCTATACTTCTTTAGAGTGCAAGGCTGGCATCAACAAGAAATAGGTATGTGTACAGAATTTTATGCCCTTTTTAGTTAGATGATGCAATCTCACCTAACACATACCCTGTTCTGTCTGCAGATTCCAGAATGAATTCTTCCATTGAAATTAAAACCGAAGGCCAAGCTTACCACAAAAGAAAAAGGGGCATCAACACATCTTCAGGTTAGTTTATGTTAAACTGACCATCTAATGCCTCTTAAGAGATTTCAATCTCTATGAAAGCATAGCTTGTGACTTCTTGAGTTTGATAGCTAACTTGACCTGTAGTAGATGGTTCTGCAGCCCACTTAACAATTTTCTAAACTCCGTTGTTCCATATGTTGTTAAAAAAATGGAAATGATTTATGGAAAACATTTTTATATGACTACAATCCTGGGAGCCGTCATCCCTGGGTCTGTCCTTTTTTTAATCCTGGAATACTTATTGGAAATCATGTTGCAATGGACAGACATCGAGCTAGTTTAATTATATTATTCATTCCTTGTTTGATGAACTGTTTCAGATCCAGCTTCGTCTTCAGATAATGTTGACGTAGATGTGATAGTTGATGGCAAATTTGAACATGGCTACATAGTGACTGTTATTATGGGATCGAAATCCACTAAAGCAATCCTCTATAATTGCACTGAAGAACCTGCTTTGCCAACTCCGGAGCCACCTGTTGCAAATAACAGCACTGGTTTGAAGGGTGTACGTCGCCGAAGACGACGTAGGAAGAAGCTAAGTACAACGGATCCCAGGCACCCCAAACCAAACAGGAGTGGCTATAATTTCTTCTTCCAGGATCAACATAGAATTCTTAAGCCACAATATCCTGCACAAGACAGACTGATCAGTAAAATGATTGGTGAACGATGGAACAATCTAAGTCCTGAAGATAAAGCTGTAAGTGTAGACAAAAGCTTAAACATTCAATATTCTGAACCTGCAGTTACTTTCCACACTACATACATGTGTCATGTATGACTTCCGGGTATTTCAGGTATATCAGCAAAGAGGTGTAGAGGATAAGGAGCGATACCGGACCCAGTTGGCTGCTTATAAAGAACTGAGGACAGGCCAACCTATCAGCAATGCTGTGCCTATCCAACAGAGGCTCCCTCTGACAGAAGTGACGATTGATGAAGTAGACTCCAAGGTGAGCCAAGATGATATGCTGCTGTCAAACCAAGGGTACAGCAGTAGTGATGAAAGTGACCATTCAGGAGAGAAAAATGTAGAAGACGAGCTCAACACTGAAACATCCCCTGAGGTGAGCATGGAAACAACTGGTTCTCCTGGACACCCTGATCCCTCTCGAGATGGGGACCACTTTGAGTTGCGGCGGAGAGAAAACCCCAAGGCAGATGAGAAAGATAATGCACCACCTGATTCATGACTTTTCGCTTTGAATGGTATGTATTCGAAGATCCGAAAGAGAGGAATTTCCAAGAGGTGACAAGCTACACTACACATACATACCTGTTGTCGTAGGAACATAGGCTATATGCTGATGTCAATCAGAGTTCTATTAGCAGTTGGAATACACTTCATTTTGGTAGTTCTGAATTTGTATTGCTAAATTTCTTTCGAATTAAAAGAGAGAGGGGGGGGGGGGGGGGGGAGGGGGTACTGGGTAAATTTTCCATCCAGGGATGAGTGGATGGGTACAGAGAGAGAGAGGGGGGGGGGGGGGGGGGGGGGGGGTACTGGGTAAATTTTCCATCCAGGGATGGGTACTTGGTATATTCTTTCGTTCAATATTTATCATTACGTTGATCTATATGTTGAGTATGTGTAATGTCATGTCAGCGAAAATCCAAATCTGCATATCTAATTGTAGCTATACATGCTTAGTTTCATATATTATAAAAGGGAAAAAGCTATTCTTTTCAGATTATAAGGTGATTTGACTATTTAATATATATATATACACACTAGTTAGATGCATGTGCGTTGCGACGGCACATAAATTGTTAAGGGGATATGTTGTTGCTCGTCTGGGTTAACGACGGACTATCGTTATTGCTGAACACCATCATTTGGATAAAGATAGGAGGATCCGAGATAAGAATCGTAAGGTTCTACACTAAAACGGAACAGGAGCTTGGTAGCTCCCATCTTGCGAAACGCAGTGGAGATCCTCTTGGCATGGACGTCACAGATATAACATTAAAAAACCACAACATTGATTAAGCTAAAGTAAATTGTATGTGTGGACGACAAAGATAACAACAGCGCCTATCTTCTCAACCTCAGAAACCAGAGCATTCTATCAAAAGGTTGTGTATATGCATTAAAACCAACATATAGCTCCACTATGTCAAAAATGAGATGTAGGTGTTTTCTTTCATTTTCACCATGACTAAACTGCACAACGATATTACCTACACAGCAACATACCATAATAGTAAAAGAGTTAATTTTATATGACCTAGGTAGTGGATTAAATTAAACAGTCCCCAAGTCTACCCATAATGCTTTATGACAGTGGAAGCATGTCCTCAAACATGCATGAAAAATAACGACATTATATCTTCTACCACATACCAGGTTCTCGGGTTTGACTTTGAAAATGTCGGTTTACCAAGTCATCTGCATTACGACCAAAATGCCAACAACAAAGAACCTGGAGTTTTTTTAACACGCAACACATGAGTACATAAACAAAGAATTAGTAATCTCACGGAATAAACATTTTCAGACAGTCCTATTACATAAATTTTTGTATTCAGAGAAAAACTTGACGTTCAATGCATGGGCTAGAGCCCCATATGCATAACAGTGAGAGTTGGCGTGAAAAAAAACATATAACCTTAATCCGTAGAACTTGACCTTAATTTAGATTATATATAATCTAAAAGCCATTACATACAAGTATTAATTCAAAATTAGATTCATCATCGCTAAACTGGAGATAAGGATTAGATTCCCAATAGCAATGTGGCATGTGCATACTTAAAAGTATTCTCTAAGAAGAACTGAAAAATAGAGAAAATGAGTATTCCAGTTGAATTTGCACATGAAAAACAACATCGTACATCACTTTTACTTGAATCATTTAGGCCTTCAAGAGGATAATGCTAAAACTATAAAAAAACCAGAAGCACACTCAGATAGTTCCTCCACATAAATTCGAACCAGTCATAATGTACAAGCTCTACTCCCCTATAGTGTTGAAACCAAACTCGTACTAAAACACCCCAATGAAGTTTTTAAATATACAAAAAGCAACAAACATGTGTGCCATTATATTGTCCAAAATTTTAACCAAATCATACATAGAGCAGAGTATCTTCAGTTATCAGTTAGTATGTACTAACATGGGTGCCTATATTTGGGGGCCAACTCAAACAAACCACCTCAAATCAAAGCCCTGGTCCAACTAAATTTCAAGCGTTCAAAACATTTTTTGCATCACGGGATCAGAAACACAAATTTGGTTATTTAAGTCATTCTTGGAATCAGTGGAGAGTCGTCCACCTAAAACAATATTTACTAATCAGTCTAGATTTATCTCCAAGGAAATTGAAGATGTTATTCCTGGGACACATCATTGTCTTTGTCAACGGCTCATTAAAATAACCTCACCAGCACAGACGAATAAAAACATATATAAGCATATAAGCATTCACTAAGCAACAGCAGAGTAACCTATACCTCGAAGGCCCAATCGATGACGGTCGCGATGAGGCGGCACAACCCACACCAACGTAGGTGCCATGGAGGTCCTCGACCAGGACCATCTCGACGGTTTGCATTCAGCTTAACTGAAGAAATGGTCAAACAGTGAACATATAGGCCACTCATAAATTCAATGGCAAAATATTGATCTAGCTCAACACCTCCAAGATATAACAAAAATAAAATGACAAAACAGAACGACATTGCATCAGTACACTCATGTTAAAAAAATATAAAAGAAGCCTTGTGGCTGCATGTACAATGAAATCTCTATCTCATTATAAATAATTGTATCATGGACCAAGCCCCTAATGCATGACTGCTTGTCTCACTAATACAATTTACAGTCTCTGAAAAATTCTAATGTAGAAAAAATACACTGGAAGCCTTTGTGCATATACAATGGGACCTCAGACATCATTATGAATATAGAACATGCCTCTAATGAGCAACAGCTTGACTGAACAATACAATCTACAGACTTAGGGAGAAACATTTTCATTTACTAACAGGGGACAAGTCCTTGTTATAGATGGGCTAGCTACTTGTGCTATAATAGAAAGTATCAGCCCAGGGTAATTCATTATCACAAAGCATATCAACAATATAATAGTTATTCCTCAAAGAAAACATTGAATAGTTATGGTTGTACGAAGGAAGCAATTTAACCAGAGATATAAAATATCAACAATGGTAACCATACCATTTTACACCCATGATCAATGTCCCACTTGAAGGTTGTCTGCTCTCCTGGAGCAGGTGTGGCATTAAACTTCAAGTCCATACCTGGATATATAATCGGTCTGAAAACAATGACACGGGCAATATTAAGAAAGACCAAAACAAAAGAAAAACAAGTAGTGAAAGCTCAAAAAAAGACAACAAGAAGCGTGGGACAAAGAGAACAAAAACTTGGACTGAGAAAGTACGTAAAACAAAAAATGAGCAGTCATCCGAAGGATAAGATTCACCCTCCTCTATTTGTTGGAATATGCTTGACAAGCTTTGCAAGATCATATGACTTGAGCCGACATACCTGAACAACAGTTGCGCTAAGGAAGGAATTCGACAGCACTCCAGGCCTACCATCCACAAGTTATACAAGCAAGATTGCTGATATGTTCAAGCAGGTAGAAAACAGAGGAGGGGGTAGGAGCGTCGTTTATCTTGTGAATGAGGCAGATGCACTCGGCCCTATCTGGAAAGAAAACATAACCAAACATAAGCGGAACGCGAAGAAAAGACATGACAGACGGGAACAAACTGAGGCTAGCTAGCTGTGGCTTACTGACGAATCGGGATGTGCCTCCAGCAGCAAACGCCATTATAACATATGATCTGGCGTGTAGCAGGGTAGAAGGGAAGAAAATAATTGGACTGTAGCAATTTGTGAAAATCCCATCCTCAATATCCTAATACGCAATCCCTAGACCACTACACAATCATAGATAAAAGGTTGAGATAATTCAGTTCAAAAACAGAACAGAACATACTAAGCGGTGATCATACCATCCATTAGACTATGAGCACCAGAGAATGAATACCCAAGCAATCAGAATGTACAATAGGTCATCATCATTGTATACATGTATGGGAGTGTAATTGTGTTAACTTGAACTTAACTGATGTGCTTATTAGAGGACGATTAGATACACAACACTTTAAGAAATATTGATAGCAAGTGGTTTAGACAACAAAACAGTAGCAATCTTTGCAAAGGTCGATAGAGTAGGCAACAAGTAATTATGATACAGTAGTAGGCATATTCGTAATTTGTCCAGATAATACAGCGATAAAATAATAAAATACAGTGATCAAATAACCATAATACGATGATCAAATAATGTAGTGTACCTGGTGAAATAAAACCTCCTCAAAGGAGACATAATACAAGTCTCAAAATACCAATCGATTCATCAACATCAGCATAACCACTTGCATATTAGGAGTACTTACCAGTGTTAGGTGTTCTACGAGACCTAGACGTATTATTTTGCCTAGAAAATAAAACAATCAGTTTGCTGGCATACATACACAAAAGAATAGGCAAGCAAAATAGGGGTGCCCAAAATTCACCAGCAAGGGTGCCACTTCGCTGATGTGTTGGATCTAAATCTCCCCTGTTTTACATGTGTTGATGCTAGGAAAAGAAATCCACCGCGCAAACTCAACGGTTGGAGCAACGATTAGCAAGCAGTGACAAATCTAGGTAAAATGATTCATCAGAAGGAGAAGGCCAATGGGGGGGAGGAAGAGGCCAAGGAGATGGTAAGGGAAGCTGGAGGTGTACCTAGGATATATCATTCATGGCTCCACCTCCTGGTCGTCAACGCCGAACATGGTGAGGGGTGGCGGGCCCTGCGGCTTC
Source organism: Zea mays (assembly GCF_902167145.1). NCBI lineage: Eukaryota > Viridiplantae > Streptophyta > Magnoliopsida > Poales > Poaceae > Zea > Zea mays. Next base: position 162,382,751 of record NC_050100.1, on the reverse strand, counting down.
TCCTAGGGCATGGAGGAGGTAGCAACGTGCCTGTCTGTGGGGGTAGCGGGCAGGGGAGGAGGGACAGGCGAAGGCTAGGAAGGAGAGACGTCCAGCGGCCAGGAGGAGGTAGCGACCGTGTCACCAGTCTGGTTGGCACCTTTATTCTCAGCTGCAAGAAAACATGGCATCAGAGAATTGAGTGCATACAAAATAGATTAGGCAGTTTTAACGGCATCATGCTTTATTCTAACTCTGATATGATGAAAGAAGATTGCAGTAGAACAAGAAACAAAGGGTCATCATGCAGCGTGCCACCTTATATGTTAGATTTAATTTACACCTACTTAGTAACTAACTGAAGTTCCCAGTGAGCCTCAGCAGTTTTTAGTAACATATTCCTGAGGAAAAGCTTATCATATACTTATTGCGGACCAAGAATAGATACCAATAAACATACTGGAATTTGTAAACACAGTGATACCCCCATGGTCGAGTGCTTATCTAGCGTAACAATAAAACACTTGTTTTGAATGAACATCAGACATCATAGCAAAAATCCTGGTTAGTAAGGTTCCTCATAAAAATAAAATGCCTTACAGACATAGTGATTGTGAACATATTGAGTAAGTGATGCAATGTAGTAACAATTAGGCAACAATCAAATAGAGAACAGAAACACCACACACACACACGTCATCTTCATAGCCAAACAAGCTTTCATATTGATTTTTGTGCATATGCTTAAACAAATAATCTTCACTTATTGAGGTCACTAATACTCAGAGATCATTTAGCACTAAAGCTTCAGTGTCAGTCCTATTACTTGCAGAAAGTACTGGATACTAAAAAGGAGAAATAAAAATATGTGATGACATGGAAGACATTATTACTATAAAATACAAAGAGTAAGATCAGCTCACATTTTTAAGCAAAATTAGTAACTTGGAGTACACCACTAACAATTTAATAGATCAAGCTCTGATATTGGTTTGTATAAGTTACACAGTAGATGGAGGCAAAAGTTGTATATGCACTTAGCATATTGCCTAGCTAAACACAATCTAGGAGACACCATGTATTAAAGCAAAAACGAATCACAAAGGCGGGTAGAAGGAGAATATGCAAACCTATTTTGCAAGGTTGCAGTGTGCATCTTTTCCATTGCCTTCATGGTTTATACAATACATGCACAAACTAAAGGCAAGTAGTTACCTTCATGGTAGAATTTAGTTTGAAGCTCTCCTCCCTTTGTTTCCAGTTTTGGTGTCCTCCAAACAGCAGTGGAGGAGAATATGTGCACACAAAAAAGGTAAGGCAATGAAGGCTTAACTGTTGCCATGGAAAAAGCAACTAATAAATACAGAACTATCTTCACAGGATATTTCCTCGCATTGCCAATCAACAACAACTCCACCAAACCCTTGTCAAGCCCATACGAAAGCAAGTATTCTATCTTGTAAGTGCAATCAACCCCAAGTGAGGGTTTTGGTGATTTAATGACAAAACAAATAAGGGTACTAACAGTTTTTGTTCTCAGTGTTTGATTAGAAGGAAACAGGAACTTAAGGAAGCACCAAGGACTTCATGCAATGGACGTATAAAATTTATGTAAAATCTTGTGTTGCATGATATAATTCTTCCTTGTTCTTTTCCGCACAGGTACAGGTGTTTGCTATAGTTCAAGTCCTCTAATTCAAAAGCTATTTTTGAAAACCAAAAATCACTTTAACATTATTTGGCTGACCATGGTTTGGGTTGAGAAACCTAGAGTGTTCTTGCTGAAAAGCAGCTGAACTTCTTCAACTGCAGCTGAGCTTTCCAGCTGAACTTAACTTCAGCTGTGATGAGCTTCTTCAGCTGCAGCTGAGCTGGACTTCAGCTGAGTTGAACTTTCAACTCCAGCTGAACTTCAACTTCAGCTATGGACCTCTCTGACCATACCCAGCTGAACTTGCTCCAGGGCAGCTGAGCTGGGGTTTTCTCTTCAAAACTCTCTGGTCTAGACCAGCTGAACTGGTCCTGGGGGGCAGCTCAACTGGTCTCTGACCCTCTGACTTCTGTTCTGCAGTCTGCCAGTCAGACTGGCAGTCAGGTCGCCAGGGGTGTCAGGGGGCGGTTCAACCGCCCTAGGGGGGCGGTTCAACCGGTCCTGGCCTGTCTGACCCGCCTGCAGGTCAGTCTGCCAGTCAGTCTGGCAGTCAGACTGGTAGACAGACTGCTGACCTGTCAGGGGGCGGTTCAACCGCCCTAGGGGGCGGTTCAACCGGTTTTTAGCGGGGTTTTTGGTCAAACGGCTAGTTTTTGAGCCGTGACTATAAATAGACCCCCCTCTCTCTCTCTTCTTTAATACGGCTGAACACTCACTCATTTATTGCTCACCTAACTTGAGACAAAGCACTCATCTCTCCATCTCTCTCACACTTAAATCTTCCTCAAGATTCAACCTTGTTGGAGGAGCTCTTGGGTGTGAGGTTTGTACTTGTGCTCACGATTTGGTTTTCCTCTCCCATTTCTTTTTCAAAGACTTGAGCTTGTGCAAACCCCTCTTGTGCGTTGTTGGTGTTCTTGAAACCCTAGGTTTCAAGATCTTTTGAGGTTGCTTGGGAGTCTCCAAATTTGTGGACGACCCTAAGAAGTTTGTATCACCCGCTCTTTGAGCTAAGATAAGAAGAGATTGCCTTGACCTTTGTGGTCGGCTTTTGGAGGATTAGGGTTGAAAAAGACCCGGCCCTTTGTGGGCTCCTCAACGGGGAGTAGGACACCTTTGTGGTGTGGCCGAACCTCGGATTAAATCTTGTGTCTTGTGTTCTTGCTTGTTTTAACTTGAGATATTTTCACTTGCAAGATTGACATAAAGATTTCTCCGTAGAGTTTATCTAGAAGTAAAATAGCCCTTACATATTCATCTTTTCATCCTCACTTAGCTATATCTTACTTCTCTCAAGAACTTGCGAAATACTTTTTCGAGTAGATTTTAGTCTAAAGTTTATAAAACTGTTGGATTGGTTCAGAGTGGTTCAACTTGCGCACGTAGCTGTTGAACCGGCCTGCACCAGTCGAACTGTGTATCTAACAATCTTTCGAAGTTTGTTGTGAAAATTTTCAGATTAGCCTATTCACCCCCCCTCTAGGCTACTTTCAATTGGTATCAAAGCTACGTACCTCGTTTTACGCTTAACCGCGTGAGGAAACGATCATGTCTACTCAACGGGACCATGTGGATCCTCTCCTCGAGGAAATCCCCATCACATCTTCCGGTGAGGAAGTGGACCCTAAGGTCCTCGACCTCGCCATGAAGATTGCCGAGAGAATGTTCCTCAAAATGAAAGAGGAAGATGCTAAAAAAAAGGCCGAAGAAGAAGAGTCAAGAAGAAAGGCCAAAGAAGATAAAGGTAAGGGAACATTTGATTACAATGACGATCTATTGGATCTTTTGGTGTCTAAGGTATTGAGCAAGGTAAGTCTCAACACCGAAGGATCATCTACCAAAAGCAAAGGTAACGAATTTAGCAAAGTTCAATTTGATTACTCTAGAAATTATATTCCCAACTTCTCTTCCGCCCCACTTGGAAAGTTACCAACTCTTAGTGAGTTGAACTATGACGAGTGGGCCAACAAGATGAAGTCGCATTTAATCGGTGTGCATCCTAGTCTTTGGGAGATTGTTAATGTAGGTATGTATAAGCCCGCCCAAGGAGAAGAGATGACTCCGGAAATGATGCAAGAGGTTCATCGCAATGCTCAAGCAGTGAGCATAATTAAAGGAAGTCTTTGTCCGGAAGAATACCGGAAAGTTCAAGGAAGAGAAGATGCCAGTGACATTTGGAATATTCTTAAAATGTCACATGAAGGAGATCCCAAAGCTAAGAGACATAGAGTTGAAGCTTTGGAAAGTGAGCTTGCAAGATATGATTGGACAAAGGGTGAGTCGCTTCAATCACTCTTTGATCGGTTGATGGTGTTGGTCAACAAAATAAGAGTACTTGGGAGTGAAGATTGGAGTGACTCCAAGGTCACAAGATTATTCATGAGAGCATATAAAGAAAAGGATAAGAGTCTTGCAAGGATGATTAGGGATCGTGATGATTATGAGGATATGACGCCTCATCAATTATTTGCAAAGATTCAACAACACGAGTCCGAAGAAGCCCCTATCAAGTCAAGGGACTCTCATGCCTTGATCACTAATGAGAAATACAACCCCAAGAAGAACAAAGACCACAAAGCAAAGAAAGTGGTCGAGACCTCAAGTGATGAAGATAGCTCAAGTGATGAAGACACAGCTATGTTCATCAAAACATTCAAGAAATTTGTAAGGAAAAATGACAAGTTCCAAAGGAAAGGAAAGAAGAGGGCATGCTATGAATGTGGCCAAACCAGTCATTTCATAGCGGATTGTCCTAACAAGAAGGAACAAGAAGCTAAGAAGGAATACAAGAAGGACAAGTTCAAAAAGGGAGGCAAGACCAAGGGATACTTCAAGAAGAAGAAATATGGTCAAGCCCATATTGGTGAAGAATGGAACTCCGATGAAGAGAGTTCTAGCTCCGAGGAAAAGGAAGTGGTGGCAAACGTGGCCATCCAATCTACATCAAGCTCGCAACTCTTCACCAACCTACAAGACGACTCCTACACTCCAACTTGCCTCATGGCAAAAGGAGATAAGGTAACCTTATTTAGTAATGATTTTCCAAATGATGATGATGATGAACAAATTGCCATGAAAAATAAAATGATTAAAGAATTTGGCTTGAATGGGTACAATGTTATCACCAAATTAATGGAGAAGCTAGATAAAAGAAAAGCAACTCTTGATGCTCAAGAAGACTTGCTTATCCTTGAAAAGGAAAGAAACCTAGAGCTTCAAGAATTGCTTCACAATAAAGATGAAATGCTAGATATCTTGACTAAGGAAGTATCTTTAGTTAAGATAACTATAGGGAATAAAGATAAAGAAGTAATTAATATGAAAACCTCTATAGCTAATCTTGCAAATGAAAAGAATGCACTTGAAGCAAGCATGTTAAGCTTGAATGTTCAAAATCAAGAACTTCAAGTGCAACTTGAAAATTGCAAGAACATCAATGCCTCATCTTTAGTGATTGAATCTAAGTCTAGCTCCTTAAATGATAATTTTTGCAAACATTGTGTCAAATATCATGCTTCTTGTTGTCTAACTAACCATGCAAGGAAGAATAGCCCACAGGTGAAGGTCAAAGGAATTTTGAAAAGATGCTCTAGCAATGATGGGTTAAAGAAAGTTGAACCCAAGTTCAAGTCCCTAAAGCCCAACAATGGAAGAAGGGGGCTTGGGTTCAACTCATCCAAGGAAAACCCTAGCACAGTGCATAAGGGGTGGAGATCCCCCAAGTTCATAGAGGGAACCACCCTATATGATGCCTTGGGGAGGATTCACTCCTCAAATGACAAGTCACCTCAGGTAAAGGTTAACTTGAGTTCCACAAAGAGTAAGATGAAGGAAGTGGGATCCTCAAGTGGACAAAAATCTAATGCTCCTATTTCCCACTCATATCTTTGTGATTATATGTTGACTTGGGATTTAGGGAAATTGGTTGTGAAATATGTGGGTGCCTACACTAAACGAAAAGTCATGAAAAGGAGTGTGTGGGTACCCAAGGCTATAACTAACACTGTAGGACCCAATTCAATTTGGGTACCTAAAAGCATAGCTTAAACTTGTTTTGCAGGTCTACTCCTCTGGTGGGTCAAGTTGGGTGCTTGATAGTGGATGTACAAATCACATGACCGGGGAGAAAGACATGTTTCATTCATTGCAACTAACTCAAGAAGCACAAGAAATTGTGTTTGGAGATAGTGGCAAGAGTAAGGTGATTGGTATTGGTAAAATTCCTATCTCTGACCAACAATCACTTTCAAATGTTTTATTGGTAGATTCTTTAAGCTATAATTTGTTGTCCGTTTCACAACTTTGTGGAATGGGTTATAATTGTTTATTTTCTGATGTGGATGTGAAGATCCTTAGAAGGGAGGACTCCTCAGTTGCCTTTACTGGTCGCTTGAAGGGCAAGCTTTATCTTGTTGATTTCACAACAAGTAAAGTGACACCTGAGACTTGTTTAGTGGCAAAGTCCGACAAGGGTTGGCTATGGCATCGCCGGCTAGCCCATGTCGGTATGAGGAATTTGGCCAAACTTCAAAAGGATAATCACATCATTGGACTAACAAATGTTGTATTTGAGAAAGATAGGGTTTGTGGCGCATGCCACGCTGGAAAGCAACATGGAGTCCCACATCAATCAAAGAATGTGGTCACAACAAAGAGACCATTGGAGCTTCTTCACATGGACCTCTTCGGACCTGTGGCCTACATTAGCATTGGTGGTAGTAAGTATGGTTTAGTCATTGTTGATGATTTTTCTCGATTCACTTGGGTTTTCTTTTTGAGTGATAAAGGTGAAACTCAAGAAATATTGAAGAAATTCATGAGGAGAGCTCAAAATGAATTTGAGCTCAAAATCAAGAAAGTGAGAAGTGATAATGGGACGGAATTCAAGAACACAGGTGTCGAAGAATTCTTAGGTGAAGAAGGAATCAAACATGAGTTCTCGGTTCCTTACACTCCACAACAAAATGGTGTTGTGGAAAGAAAGAACCGAACTCTAATTGAAGCTGCAAGAACCATGTTGGATGAGTACAAGACACCTGACAATTTTTGGGCAGAGGCGGTCAACACCGCCTCTCATGCAATCAACCGTCTCTATCTTCATAAGATCTACAAAAAGACTGCTTATGAGCTTCTCACCGGTAACAAACCTAAAGTTGATTATTTTAGAGTATTTGGTTGTAAGTGTTTTATTCTTAACAAGAAAGTCAAGAGCTCAAAGTTTGCTCCTAGAGTGGACGAGGGCTTCTTGCTTGGTTATACATCAAATGCGCATGGATATCGTGTTTTCAACAATACCACCGATCTTGTTGAAATAGCGATAGACATGACATTTGATGAGTCTAATGGCTCGCAAGGGCATGTTTCTAATGTCACTGCAGGAAATGAAGAACTACCTTGTGAAGCCATAAAGAAACTTGCAATAGGTGAAGTGAGACCTCAAGAAAAGGATGATGAGGAAGGAACTTTCTGGATGACCAATGAGGTTGTTGATGTGGGTGCAAAGGTGGTGAGTGACAAAGTCTCCACCCAAGCAAACCCATAAACCTCAAGTCATCCAAGCCATGAAGAAAATCATCAAAGGATGCCAACAGTGGTAGAAGATGAACACGAAAGTATTGATGGTGAAGTGCCTCTTGATCAAGTGAATGATGAGGAGGAGCAAATACAAAGACAACCATCAGTGCCTCATCCTAGAGTCCATCATACAATTCAAAGGGATCATCCGGTGGACAACATCCTGGGTAGCATCAGGAGGGGGGTAACAACTCGATCTCGTTTAGCTAATTTTTGTGAATTTTACTCGTTTGTTTCCTCTCTTGAGCCACTTAAGGTTGAAGAAGCATTGGGTGATCCGGATTGGATAATTGCCATGCAAGAGGAGTTGAACAACTTCACCCGGAATGAAGTCTGGTCCTTAGTCCAAAGACCCAAACAAAATGTGATTGGGACTAAATGGTTCTTTAGGAACAAACAAGATGAACATGGCGTGGTTACAAGAAACAAAGCACGGTTGGTTGCCCAAGGCTACACTCAAGTGGAAGGACTTGATTTTGGCGAAACATATGCGCCGGTAGCAAGGTTAGAATCAATTAGAATATTAATTGCATATGCTACTAACCATGATTTCAAGCTATATCAAATGGATGTCAAGAGCGCATTTCTAAATGGACCACTACAAGAGAGAGTATATGTGGAGCAACCACCGGGTTTTGAAGATCCAAAGAAGCCAAATCATGTTTATCTACTTCACAAGGCACTCTACGGGCTTAAACAAGCCCCTAGAGCTTGGTATGACTGTCTTAAAGATTTTTTAATTAAGAATGGGTTTACAATAGGAAAAGCTGACTCTACCTTATTTACTAGAAAAGTTGACAATGAATTATTTGTGTGCCAAGTATATGTTGATGACATTATATTTGGTAGTACTAATGAAAAATTTTGTGAAGAGTTTAGCAAAGTAATGACGAACAGGTTTGAGATGTCTATGATGGACGAGCTTAAATACTTTCTGGGATTTCAAGTCAAACAGCTCAAGGAAGGTACTTTTCTATGCCAAACCAAATATACACAAGATATGCTCAAGAAGTTTAGCATGGAAAAGGCAAAACACACCAAGACTCCAATGTCATCAAATGGACATCTCGACCTAAATGAGGAAGGTAAACCTGTAGATCAAAAATTATATAGATCAATAATAGGATCACTGCTTTACTTATGTGCATCTAGACCTGATATAATGTTGAGTGTTTGCATGTGTGCACGTTTTCAAGCAAATCCTAAAGATTGCCATCTTATAGCAGTTAAGAGAATTCTAAAATACTTAGTTCACACCCAAAACCTAGAATTATGGTATCCCAAAGGCTCCCTTTTCGATTTACTTGGCTATTCTGACTCAGATTATGCCGGTTGCAAAGTAGATCGAAAAAGCACTACTGGGACTTGCCAATTCCTTGGGCGATCCTTAGTATCATGGAGTTCCAAGAAACAAAATTGTGTTGCACTTTCCACTGCAGAAGCTGAGTACATAGCAGCTGGGGCATGTTGTGCACAGTTGTTATGGATGAAGCAAACCCTTATAGATTTTGGTTGTGAGTTTAACAAAATTCCACTTTTGTGTGATAATGGGAGTGCCATAAAACTTGCAAACAACCCTGTGCAACACTCTAGAACTAAACATATTGACATCAGACACCATTTCTTGAGAGACCACGAAGCCAAAGGAGATATCGAATTGTTTCATGTGAGCACCGAAAATCAACTAGCCGATATCTTCACAAAACCCCTCGATGAGACTAGGTTTTATTTTCTTAGGAGTGAATTAAATATCTTGGATTCTCGTAACTTAACTTAAAAACGGTCACAAAAATTGTTTGATTCACTATTTTTGATTGATAGTTTTAAAGCTTTGTGATGATCTTTCAAAAACTTGGTGAAAATGTTAAAATTCGAATGAATTTTAGTGCTAAGATTTTTTTTTGGGCTCAACTGGCTTGACCAGCTGAACTTTCTAGTTCAGCTGGAGGAGGCCAGCTGAACTTCAGCTCAGCTGTTTTTTAACCAGATTTTACCAGGACCATCCTGGTTAAAACCGGTTGAACCGGCATAGTGGACCGGTTGAACCGGTCTCTGACCGGTCTGTCCGCGCAGGCCTGTCCGCGCAGGTCTGTCAGCTGCAGCCTTTTCAGTCGCGGAGCATCTTTTTCTTTATTGATCGGTCGCTTCCATCTCTGCTGGCGGCCTGGCGTGCAAATTTTTTTAATCCGGTCGCATCCTGCAGGGCGCGCAGCATTTTTTTTCTCTTATTGACCGGTCACTTCCTCTGTTGGGCGCGCAGATTATTTTTTTTCTGCTTGCTGCCGCTCAGCAGCGTCAGTGCGCGCCACTTTTTTTATTTGTTCTGTCCGGTCGCTTCTCCACAGCCTTGTCAGCGCGCCAGAATTTTTTTATTTGGGGGCTGTCCGGTCGCATCCTGCTGCCCGCACAGAATCTTTTTTTTGTGGTGTCCGGTCAGCAGCTGCTGCGCATGCAGAAATTTTTTTTTCTGTTTGGTCACTTCTGCAGTCCGTCTGGGCGCCATGCTGCAGACTTATTTTTTTTCTCCTCACAGCCATGCAAGCGTGTCAGGGGCGCCAGCGATTTTTTTTCCTCTGTCCAGTCGCTTCCGGTCAACAGCAGCTGCGCACACAGATTTTCTTTGGTCACAGCCACACTCTACTGTCGTGTGCGCAGCTTTTTGTTTTTGTGTCCAGTCGCTGTCTGCCGTTTTGACAGCTCGCGCAGTAACTTTCTTGTGACCGGTCGCTGTGTCACCCGCGCAGCAAGGAAAATATTTTTTTGTCACTTCCGTGCAGAAGTGTGAGGGATGCTGGGCGCGCAGAACTTTTCTTTTGCGCAGTTCCTTTTCTTTTGCCGTCCGGTCTCATCTGCGCAGACACTTGGTTTTGATTTTTTTGGCGCATGGAATCTCTGCAGTACACTTTTTCAGAATCCTGCGTCAGAAATTTGAATTTTTGGCGTCTTCCCTCTGCTGTTTCTGGCTCTCTGACCACACTGGTCAGAACCAGTTGAACTGGCCCATGGGGGCGGTTGAACCGGTCCTGAGGACCAGCTCAACTATCTATATATATTTGACACTCCCCTTCTCTTCTCCCACTTTATCCACTCTCGCCTTAGTTGCTTCACAACATTTAGAGCCTCTCTTTCACACACCTCAACCAGTTCACCGTTTCACCACTTTTTCAATCGTGGTGCGTCGTCGCAACCCTTCAGTGATTGAGTTTAGCAGCGACTCGGACGAGATTCAGGAGGAATCTCCCGTCCCCTCTCCTCCGCCTCGTCGCTCCCTCTCTAAGAGAGGACGTGGCTCTGGTCGGATGGATGGTGAGGGCTCTTCCATGCCCTCGCAGCCGACTCGCGGGAGACGCCAAAAGGTTGGCGCCTCTCGTCCTCGTCGTAGCACGTCTTCCTCTGGGTATGCTCCCTGCCAGGAGGAGGATGGAGCTTTCGACGACTTCGTCGATCTTCCGGCGCCTGATGCTCTCTACGTCACCGGACTGCACATGCATCCGGCGAACGTCAGCTGCGGTCCGCATGAACCTCCCGTCGACTTCACTCTGAAGGGAATAGACACCCTTCAGCGCCTGAAGTTCACCAACCCTACTCTCACTCCTCGTCATCCTGGTGTCCAGGACCCTCGGTTCTGGAATCTTTTCCAGGCTGACTTCTACAATTCTGTCATTCTTTCCAAGAAACACCCAGTCGTCAGACATAGGTTTATTGACTGGGAGGATTGTGAGAATATGGGAGATGCTGACATGATGTCAGCTCTTGAAAACTTAGAGAGAAAGGGGTTACGAAACATTATGACCATGGAATACCCCTGGAACGACGAGGTGGTAGCTCAGTTCTATGCCACCCTCTAGATAAAGAAAGTAGATGAGGAAGCCGATGGGTATGATTACCCAGTCATGTATTTCTTCATCCAGGGTAACTGGCACAAAGTCAGTTATCGTCGTTTTGCCCATATTCTGGGCTTCTCTGATGCAGATATTCAGGGCATCAACATGCGAGTGCATGACATTCGGCTGCCCATGCGGGAAGAGACGGAATTCATTCATGTCTTTACTGAGCGGGAGTTCTGGACGACCGCTAACATGCATAGGTACTACAGGTACCTTAATTCTTTGTCCCGGATGACCGTTCTCCCGAAGGGCGGAAATCAAATGAACGTCCTTGGGGAGAGTCGAGTCTTCCTCCTCCTCCTTGCTCCAAACAGTCTCGCCCGCATCAATGTGTTTGACATGATCTGGGAAGAGATCGTCCGTGCTTCCTGGTCTCCTCTCAGAGGGTGTCTTCATGCACCCTTTATCATGAAGATGATCGAAGTGGTCACCCAGACCCACTTTGAAAAACCCGTCAAACACTCCCGCTACGTACCCTACTGGGTTAATTCCTCCAACCCAGCTACTCGTACGAAGCGGGCTCCCTCACGGTCTGGAGGCTCTGCCTCCTCCACTGAGCCACCTTCCCAGCCTCCCCATCATCCATCTTCCTCTCACCCCGCTGCTGCCTCGCATCCATCTCCTGGCCGCGGATCTCCCATGCCACGTGCTCGTGGTCGTGGACGAGGTCGTGGCCGCGGGATGGGGGCTCGCTTGGTCCATGGGTTTGCGGCATTTTTCTCCATGTGCCGCAACATTTCTGCTGATGTCCATGAGGTGGCACGGCGTCAGCGGGAGACTGACGACAATCTTCGTCGTCAAGCTTCCACCATGGGCATGCCTTTTGTCCCTCGTTCGCCTGATGTGCCTCTCCATCCTCCTCCCCCGGAGATCAATGAGTGGCACCAACAGGCCTACGGGGTGCCTTTTATGTCTGCAGACGATGACGAAGAAGAAGCCTATGTTGATGATCGCGAGGAATTTGCCCCGCCTCCCTACCATGGGGATCCGGGTCAATCATCCTCCCACCCTCCGCCTCCTTACCCGAGTCCGGGACCCATTCCTGGTGACCCTAGGCCATCCGGCTCTGGTTACCACCACCACCCTTCACCTCCTCCTGATCATCGTACATCTTCGGCATCTGTTTTTTCTGCGGCTGATGAGCCACCTCGGGACTCCACTTTTGAGGAGGACGCGATGAGGACCTTCTTCCCTGACTACACTTCATATCCTCCATCATATCCTCCGTCATATCCTCCTCCTGGCGGATATTGATTCTTGTATCCTTGTCTCTCTCTCCGTTTTTGGTACTTGTTGCCAAAAAGGGGGAGAAAATCCAACTTCTAGTTTGTGGTTCTTTCGGTTTTCTTTTGGATTATTTTTGTTTTTGGCCACTGTTGTGGCTTGTACCCTTTTTACCATTGTATGAAATAAAACTGTTGGATTGTTATTCAAAGTAATATGATGGTCTTCTGGCCATCATCTTTTGTCCTATCAGTTTGTAATGACTACTCTGCTATGAAGTAAAAATAATGTGTTTTTAGAGATAGTCATGTGCATCACAACTCCTGTTATGACACTCTTGCACCCCTCGGATGATTATATTTAGTATGGTTTTTGTCACTATCTCTAAATGTGTTGCTCACATGACATATTATGTCAAGACATTGGATTCACAATCGTGCACACATTTAGGGGGAGCCATCTACATACAATCATTCAAAAGAAATTTTCTATTGCAAATATATATCTTTTTGACCTTAATTGTTTTGGCATCAATCACCAAAAAGGGGGAGATTGTAAGTGCAATCAACCCCAAGTGAGGGTTTTGGTGATTTAATGACAAAACAAATAAGGGTACTAACAGTTTTTGTTCTCAGTGTTTGATTAGAAGGAAACAGGAACTTAAGGAAGCACCAAGGACTTCATGCAACGGACGTATAAAATTTATGTAAAATCTTGTGTTGCATGATGTAATTCTTCCTTGTTCTTTTCCGCACAGGTACAGGTGTTTGCTATAGTTCAAGTCCTCTAATTCAAAAGCTATTTTTGAAAACCAAAAATCACTTTAACATTATTTGGCTGACCATGGTTTGGGTTGAGAAACCTAGAGTGTTCTTGCTGAAAAGCAGCTGAACTTCTTCAACTGCAGCTGAGCTTTCCAGCTGAACTTAACTTCAGCTGTGATGAGCTTCTTCAGTTGCAGCTGAGCTTTTCAGCTGAGCTGGACTTCAGCTGAGTTGAACTTTCAACTCCAGCTGAACTTCAACTTCAGCTATGGACCTCTCTGACCATACCCAGCTGAACTTGCCCCAGGGTAGCTGAGCTGGGGTTTTCTCTCCAAAACTCTCTGGTCTAGACCAGCTGAACTGGTCCTGTGGGGCAGCTCAACTGGTCTCTGACCCTCTGACTTCTGTTCTGCAGTCTGCCAGTCAGACTGGCAGTCAGGTCGCCAGGGGTGTCAGGGGGCGGTTCAACCGCCCTAGGGGGCGGTTCAACCGGTCCTGGCCTGTCTGACCCGCCTGCAGGTTAGTCTGCCAGTCAGTCTGGCAGTTAGACTGGCAGACAGACTGCTGACCTGTCAGGGGGCGGTTCAACCGCCCTAGGGGGCGGTTCAACCGGTTTTCAGCGGGGTTTTTGGTCAAACGGCTAGTTTTTGAGCCGTGACTATAAATAGACCCCCCCTCTCTCTCTTCTTTAATACGGCTGAACACTCACTCATTTATTGCTCACCTAACTTGAGACAAAGCACTCATCTCTCCATCTCTCTCACACTTAAATCTTCCTCAAGATTCAACCTTGTTGGAGGAGCTCTTGGGTGTGAGGTTTGTGCTTGTGCTCACGATTTGGTTTTCCTCTCCCATCTCTTTTTCAAAGACTTGAGCTTGTGCAAACCCCTCTTGTGCGTTCTTGGTGTTCTTGAAACCCTAGGTTTCAAGATCTTTTGAGGTTGCTTGGGAGTCTCCAAATTTGTGGACGACCCTAAGAAGTTTGTATCACCCGCTCTTTGAGCTAAGATAAGAAGAGATTGCCTTGACCTTTGTGGTCGGCTTTTGGAGGATTAGGGTTGAAAAAGACCCGACCCTTTGTGGGCTCCTCAACGGGGAGTAGGACACCTTTGTGGTGTGGCCGAACCTCGGATTAAATCTTGTGTCTTGTGTTCTTGCTTGTTTTAACTTGAGATATTTTCACTTGCAAGATTGACATAAAGATTTCTCCGTAGAGTTTATCTAGAAGTAAAATAGCCCTTACATATTCATCTTTTCATCCTCACTTAGCTATATCTTACTTCTCTCAAGAACTTGCGAAATACTTTTTCGAGTAGATTTTAGTCTAAAGTTCATAAAACAGTTGGATTGGTTCAGAGTGGTTCAACTTGCGCACGTAGCTGTTGAACCGGCCTGCACCAGTCGAACTGTGTATCTAACAATCTTTCGAAGTTTGTTGTGAAAATTTTCAGATTAGCCTATTCACCCCCCCTCTAGGCTACTTTCATATCTACAATTGAATGTTGTAAGTATATCAACATTCATCAAAGTGATTGTATCTGTTTAGGGTCGAAAGAGGTTGCCACAAAATAAAACATCACTGTAGGAAAAACAGGATAATTGTACCATGAAAAGAGCAAGAATGGGCAGTAAAACCCACCAGTCCCCACCGCCCGTCTGTACTCATCGCTTTGATCCAGTGCTGGAAAGCCAGCTTGAGGGCCTAAAATATTCTTGACCATCATGCAAGAGATTGCCTCAGAACTACATTTTCAAAAAATCCTGAATAGAATCCTGCTCGCAGCTACCATCATGTTGAATACAACTACTATATGAAATATATGTGTACCTTGCCTTGCACCCGAGTTACCAATAGAAGAAGTTGCCGAGGAGACTGTGCTCGCCGGCAATGTCCAAGACGTTGAGAACCGGAAAGCAGAATAAACTGTGTGGTAGGAACAGGTGTACGTAATCGGCTTCAGAGCTCTGAAATCAAGAACCGGAAAGCAAGTGAATGAGACATGTTTTATATAGAATCATGTATACTATGAGTTCCAATTAAAATTTAGTGCTCTTATAACTCTGAAATGTAATCCCTAACAGTGTGGTGTCATGTTAAATGGTTTTCAACTGAAGTAGTAAAATAATTTGTAAACAAGCACAATGCCAGCAAGGAGCTTCAACCACATTATATTATACAATGAATTGTAATACCGAACAGTTTGGTGTCATGTTAAATGGTTTTCAACTGAAGCAGTAAAATAATTTGTAAAATTGCACCCTAAACCCTAAACAGTGATAACATGTTGATTGCAACAGAAACAAAATAAGTTAAATCTGAGACGTTCAAGCAAAAATATATTACACGTAACCTGATTCTGAAAGGGAATTAGGCTTACACCTATTTCCCAAATGATTTTGGTGGTTGAATTGCCCAACACAAATATTTGGACTAACTAGTTTGCTCTAGTCTATAAGTTATACAGGTACCAAAGGTTCACAAAAAGCCAATAAAAAGACCAAGAAAAGGGTTCAACAAAAAGAGCAAGGGATAACCGAAGTGTGCCCTGGTCTGGCGCACCGGACTGTCCGGTGCACCACCGGACAGTGTCTGGTGCACTAGGGGACTCCAAGCTGAACACTTCACCTTCGGGAATTCTCAGAGGCGCTTCACTATAATTCACCAGACTGTCCGGTGCACCACCAGACAGTGTCCGGTGCCCCAAGGAAGAGCGGCTCTAAACTCGCCAGCTTCGGGAATCCGCTTAGCTATAATTCACCGGACATGTCTGGTGCACACCGGACTGTCCGGTGAGCCAGCGGAGCAACGACTACTTCGCGCCAACGGTCGACTGCAACGCATTAAATGCGCGCCTGCGCGCGCAGAGGAGCAGTGCACGCGCGGGTGGCACACCGGACAGCCTACAGGGCTTGTCCGGTGCGCCACCGGACAGCCAGGCGGGTCCACAAGGCAGAGCTCCAACGGTCGAACCCCAACGGTCTGCTGACGTGGCTGGCGCACCGGACAGTGTCCGGTGGCGCACCGGACTGTCCGGTGCGCCATGCGACTGCAGCCTTGCAACAGCCACTTTGTGGTGGTTGGGGCTATAAATACCCCAACCACCCCACATTCATTTGCATCCAAGTTTTCCCACTTCAATTCTAGACACACCCAAGTGATCAAACCCTCTCCCAATTCCACACAAAGCATTAGAGATTAGTGAGAGAGATTTGTTGTGTTATTTTGAGCTCTTGCGCTTGGATTGCTTCTTTCTTTCACTCTTTCTTGCGAACAACTCAATTGTAACCAAGGCAAGAGACACCAATTGTGTGGTGGTCCTTGTGGGGAAGTTTTTTCCCGTTTGATTGAGAAGAAGAAGCTCACTCGGTCCGAGGGACCGTTTGAGATAGGGAAAGGGTTGAAAGAGACCCGGTCTTTATGACCACCTCAACGGGGAGTAGGTTTGCAAGAACTGAACCTCGGTAAAACAAATCCGTGTGTCATACTCTTTATTCGCTTGCGATTTGTTTTGCGCCCTCTCTCTCAGACTCATTATTATTTCTAACGCTAACCTGGCTTGTAGTTGTGATTAACTTTGTAAATTTCAGTTTTGCCCTATTCACCCCCCCTCTAGGCGACTTTCAATTGGTATCAGAACCCGGTGCTTCATTAGAGCCTAACCGCTCGAAGTGATGTCGGGAGATCACGCCAAGAAGGAGATGGAGACCGGCGACAAGCCCACTACAAGCCACGGGAAAGCTTCATCGGAAGAGTCCCGCAACAAGGGGAAGGGGAAGGAGAAGAAATCCTCTTCCCACAAGTCGCATCGGAGTGGCGATAAGAAAAAGAAGATGAGGAAGGTGGTCTACTACGAGACCGATACTTCATCACCTTCCACCTCCGGCTCCGACGCGCCATCCATTACTTCTAAGCGCCATGAGCGCAAGAAGTTTAGTAAGATCCCCCTACGCTATACTCGCATTCCTAAACATACGCCTTTACTTTCCGTCCCATTAGGCAAACCACCAACGTTTGATGGTGAAGATTATGCTAGGTGGAGTGATTTGATGCGATTTCATATAACCTCGCTCCACAAAAGTATATGGGATGTTGTTGAGTTTGGTGTACAGGTACCATCCGTAGGGAATGAAGATTATGATGAGGACGAAGTGGCCCAAATCCAACACTTCAACTCCCAAGCCTCAACTATACTCCTCGCCTCTCTAAGTCGAGAGGAGTATAATAAGGTGCAAGGGTTGAAAGGTGCTAAGGAGATTTGGGACACGCTAAAAACCGCGCACGAAGGAGATGAGGTGACCAAAATCACCAAGCGGGAAACGATCGAGGGGGAGCTCGGTCGCTTTCGACTTCGCCAAGGAGAAGAGCCACAAGACATGTACAACCGGCTCAAGACCTTGGTGAACCAAGTGCGCAACCTCGGGAGCAAGAAATGAGATGACCACGAAATGGTTAAGGTTATTCTAAGATCACTTGTTTTCCTTAACCCTACTCAAGTTCAATTAATTCGTGGCAATCCTAGATATACACTAATGACTCCCGAGGAAGTAATCGGGAATTTTGTGAGCTTTGAATTGATGATCAAAGGCTCAAAGAAGATCAACGAGCTTGACGGCCCCTCCACGTTCGAAGCACAACCGGTCACATTCAAGGCGACGGAAGAAAAGAAGGAGGAATCTACTCCAGGTCGAACACCCATCGACGCCTCCAAGCTCGACAACGAGGAGATGGCGCTCATCATCAAGAGCTTTCGCCAAATCCTCAAGCAAAGGAGGGGGAAAGATTACAAGCCCCGCTCCAAGAAAGTTTGCTACAAATGTGGTAAGCCCGGTCATTTCATTGCAAAATATCCACTATCTAGTGACAGTGACAGGGGCGACGACAAGAAGGGGAGAAGAAAGGAGAAGAAGAGATACTACAAGAAGGGCGGCGATGCCCATGTTTGTAGGGAGTGGGACTCCAACGAGAGCTCCACCGACTCCTCCTCCGACGAGGACGCCGCAAACATCGTCGTCACCAAGGGTCTTCTCTTCCCCAACGTCGGCCACAAGTGCCTCATGGCAAAGGACGACAAAAAGAAGAAGGTTAAATCCAAATCCTTCACTAAATATGAGTCCTCTAGTGATGATAATGCTAGTGATGAGGAGGATAATTTGTGTACCCTTTTTGCCAACCTAAACATGCAACAAAAAGAAAAGTTAAATGAATTAATTAGTGCCATCCATGAAAAGGATGACCTCTTGGATACCCAAGAGGACTTCCTAATCAAGGAAAACAAAAAGCATGTTAAGGTTAAAAATGCTTATGCTTTAGAAGTTGAAAAATGTGAAAAATTAACTAGTGAGCTAAGCACATGCCATGATGTTATCAACAACCTTAGAAATGAAAATGCTAGTCTAATTGCTAAGGTTGATTCAAATGCTTGTAATGTTTCAATTCCCAATCTTAAAGATGATAATATTGATTTATTTGCTAAGATTGAAGAATTAAATGTTACTCTTGCTAGCCTTAGAAATGAAAATGAAAAATTGCTTGCTGAGGCTAAAGAACTAGATGTTTGCAATGTTATAATTTCCGATCTTAGAGATAAAAATGATATATTGCGTGCTAAGATTGTTGAACTTAATTATTGCAAACCCTCTACATCTACCACTGAGCATGTCACTATTTGCACTAGATGTAGAGATGTTGATGTTAATGCTATACATGATCACCTTTTCATGATTAAACAACAAAATAATCATATAGCTAAATTAGATGCTAAAATTGCCGAGCATGAACTAGAAAATGAAAAATTTAAGTTTGCTCGTAGTATGCTTTATAATGGGAGACGCCCTGGCATTAAGGATGGCATTGGCTTCCAACAGGAAGGCAATGTCAAACTTAATGCCCCTCCTAAGAAATTATCCAACTTTGTTAAGGGCAAGGCTCTCATGCCTCAGGATAATGAGGGTTACATTTTATACCCTGTCGGTTATCCCGAGAGCAAAATTAGGAGAATTCATTCTAGGAAGTCTCACTCTGGCCCTAACCATGCTTTTATATATAAGGGTGAGGCATCTAGTTCTAGGCAACCAACCCATGCTAAGTTGCCTAAGAAGAAAACTCCTAGTGCATCAAATGACCATAGCATTTCATTTAAAACTTTTGATGCATCTTATGTATTAACTAACAAATCTGGCAAGGTAGTTGCCAAGTATGTTGGGGGCAAGCACAAGGGGTCAAAGACTTGTGTTTGGGTACCCAAAGTTCTTGTGTCTAATGTCAAAGGACCCAAAACCATTTGGGTACCTAAAGTCAAGAACTAAACTTGTTTTGTAGGTTTATGCATCCGGGGGCTCAAGTTGGATCATCGACAGCGGGTGCACAAACCACATGACAGGGGAGAAGAAGATGTTCTCCTCCTACGAGAAAACCAAGATCCCCAACGAGCTATCACATTCGGGGATGGAAACCAAGGTTTGGTCAAAGGATTAGGTAAATTGTTATATCTCCTGACCATTCTATTTCCAATGTTTTCTTGTAGATTCATTAGATTACAATTTGCTTTCCGTGTCTCAATTATGTCAAATGGGCTACAACTGTCTTTTTACTGATGTAGGTGTCACTGTCTTTAGAAGAAGTGATGATTCAATAGCGTTTAAGGGAGTGTTAGAGGGTCAGCTATACTTGGTAGATTTTGATAGAGCTGAACTCGACACTTGCTTAATTGCTAAGACTAACATGGGTTGGCTCTGGCACCGCCGACTAGCCCATGTTGGGATGAAGAATCTTCATAAGCTTCAAAAGGGAGAGCACATTTTAGGATTAACAAATGTTCATTTTGAGAAAGACAGGATTTGTAGTGCATGCCAAGCAGGGAAGCAAGTTGGTGCTCATCATCCACACAAGAACATCATGATGACTGACAGGCCGCTGGAGCTCCTCCACATGGACCTATTCGGCCCGATAGCTTACATAAGCATCGGCGGGAGTAAGTACTGTCTAGTTATTGTGGATGATTATTCTCGCTTCACTTGGGTGTTCTTTTTGCAGGAAAAATCTCATACCCAAGAAACTTTAAAGGGATTCTTGAGACGGGCTCAAAATGAGTTTGGCTTGAGAATCAAGAAAATTAGAAGCGACAACGAAACGGAGTTCAAAAACTCACAAATCGAAGGCTTCCTTGAGGAGGAGGGAATCAAGCATGAGTTCTCTTCTCCCTACACCCCACAACAAAATGGTGTAGTGAGAGGAAGAATAGAACTCTATTGGACATGGCAAGAACCATGCTTGATGAGTACAAGACTTCGGATCAGTTTTGGGCCGAGGCGGTCAACACCGCTTGCTACGCCATCAACCGGTTGTATCTACACCGAATCCTCAAGAGGACATCATACGAACTCCTAACCGGTAAAAAGCCCAATATTTCATATTTTAGAGTCTTTGGTAGCAAATGCTTTATTCTTGTTAAAAGAGGTAGAAAATCTAAATTTGCTCCTAAGACTGTAGAAGGCTTTTTACTAGGATATGATTCAAACACAAGGGCATATAGAGTCTTTAACAAGTCCACTGGACAAGTTGAAGTTTCTTGTGACGTTGTGTTTGATGAGACTAACGGCTCTCAAGTATAGCAAGTTGATCTTGATGAGATAGGTGATGAAGAGGCTCTGTGCATCGCACTAAGGAACATGTCCATTGGGGATGTGTGTCCTAAGGAATCCGAAGAGCCTCCAAATACACAAGATCAACCATCCTCCACGCAAGCATCTCCACCAACTCAAAATGAGGATGAGGCTCAAGTTGATGAAGGAGAAGATCAAAGAGATGAGCCACCTCAAGATGACGACAATGATCAAGGGGGAGATGCAAATGATCAAGACAAGGAGGATGAAGAACCTAGACCGCCACACCCAAGAGTCCACCAAGCAATCCAACGAGATCACCCCGTCGACACCATCCTCGGCGACATTCATAAGGGGGTAACCACTAGATCTCGTGTTGCACATTTTTGTGAGCATTACTCTTTTGTTTCCTCTATTGAGCCACACAGGGTAGAGGAAGCACTACAAGATTCGGATTGGGTGGTGGCGATGCAAGAGGAGCTCAACAACTTCACAAGGAACGAGGTATGGCATTTAGTTCCACGTCCTAATCAAAATGTTGTAGGAACCAAATGGGTTTTCCGCAACAAGCAAGATGAGCATGGTGTGGTGACAAGGAACAAAGCCCGACTTGTGGCCAAGGGATACTCCCAAGTCGAAGGTTTGGATTTCGGTGAAACCTATGCACCCATAGCTAGGCTTGAGTCAATTCGTATGTTATTAGCCTATGCTACTTACCATGGCTTCAAGCTTTACCAAATGGACGTGAAGAGTGCCTTCCTCAATGGACCAATCAAGGAAGAGGTCTATGTTGAGCAACCTCCCGGCTTTGAAGATAGTGAGTATCCTAACCATGTTTATAAACTCTCTAAGGCGTTTTATGGGCTCAAGCAAGCCCCAAGAGCATGGTATGAATGCCTTAGAGATTTCCTTATTGCTAATGGCTTCAAAGTCGGAAAGGCCGATCCTACTCTATTCACTAAAACTCTTGACAATGATTTGTTTGTATGCCAAATTTATGTTGATGATATTATATTTGGGTCTACTAACGAATCTACATGTGAAGAATTTAGTAGGATCATGACACAAAAATTCGAGATGTCTATGATGGGGGAGTTGAAGTATTTCTTAGGATTTCAAGTAAAGCAACTCCAAGAGGGCACCTTCCTAAGCCAAACGAAGTATACTCAAGATATTCTAAGCAAGTTTGGGATGAAGGATGCTAAGCCCATCAAGAAACCCATGGGAACCAATGGGCATCTCGACCTCGACACGGCAGGTAAATCCATAGATCAAAAGGTATACCAGTCAATGATAGGTTCACTACTCTATTTATGTGCATCTCGATCGGATATTATGCTTTCTGTATGCATGTGTGCAAGATTCCAAGCCGACCCTAAGGAAGCTCACCTTACGGCCGTAAAACGAATCTTGAGATATTTAGTTTATACTCCTAAGTTTGGGCTTTGGTATGCAAGGGGATCCACATTTGATTTAATTGGTTATTCGGATGTCGATTGGGCGGGGTGTAAAATTAATAGAAAGATCACATCGGGGACTTGCCAGTTCTTGGGAAGATCCTTGGTGTCTTGGGCTTCAAAGAAGCAAAATTCCGTAGCTCTTTCTACCGCCGAAGCCGAGTACATTGCCGCAGGTCATTGTTGCGCGCAATTACTTTGGATGAGGCAAACCCTTAGGGACTACGGTTACAAATTAACTGAAGTTCCTCTTCTATGTGATAATGAGAGTGCAATCCGCATGGCGGATAATCCTGTTGAACATAGCCGCACTTAACACATAGCCATTCGGTATCATTTTCTAAGGGATCACCAACAAAAGGGAGATATCGAGATTGCATATATTAACACTAAAGATCAATTAGCCGATATCTTTACCAAGCCACTAGATGAACAAACTTTTAACAAACTTAGGCATGAGCTAAATATTCTTGATTCTAGGAATTTCTTTTGATATCTTGCATACATAGCTCATTTATATACCTTTGATCATATCTCTTTCATATGCTATGACTAATGTGTCTTCAAGTGAATTTCAATCCAAGTCATAGGTGTATTGAAAGGGAATTGGAGTCTTCGGCGAAGACAAAGGCTTCCACTCCACTCCATAACTCATTCTTCGCCGTCGCTTCGAGCAACTCTCCAACTTTGGTATAATCTTCACTCACATGTCTTTTACCAAAGGGGGAGAAAGTAGTTCAAAGGGCTTATATTTCACTCAAAGTATCCGTTTTTGGCGATTCATGCCAAAGGGGGAGAAAGTATTAGCCCAAAGCAAAAGGACCGCACCACCACCCTTATTTTTAAAGTGATTTTCAAGGACCGCACCACCACCCTTATTTTTAAAGTGATTTTCAAATTGGTATCTCATTGTGTTCAAAAGGGGGAGAAAGTAGTATTTTCAAAATTAATATCTTAAAACCCTCTTGAACACTAAGAGAAGGATTTCATTGAGGGGGAGTTTTGTTTAGTCAAAGGAAAAGCATTTGAAACAAGGGGAGAAAATTTCAAATCTTGAAAATGCTTCGCAAAATCTTATTCATTTACCTTTGACTATTTATAAAAGAGCTTTGAAAAGGATTTACAAAAGAATTTGCAAAAACAAAACAAGTGGTGCAAGCGTGGTCCAAAATGTTAAAATTAAAGAAACAATCTATGCGTATCTTATAAGTATTTATATTGGCTCAATTCTAAGTAACCTTTGCACTTACATTATGCAAACTAGTTCAATTGAGCACTTCTATATTTGCTTTGGTTTGTGTTGGCATCAATCACCAAAAAGGGGGAGATTGAAAGGGAATTAGGCTTACACCTATTTCCCAAATGATTTTGGTGGTTGAATTGCCCAACACAAATATTTGGACTAACTAGTTTGCTCTAGTCTATAAGTTATACAGGTACCAAAGGTTCACAAAAAGCCAATAAAAAGACCAAGAAAAGGGTTCAACAAAAAGAGCAAGGGATAACCGAAGTGTGCCCTGGTCTGGCGCACCGGACTGTCCGGTGCACCAGGGGACTCCAAGCTGAACACTTCACCTTCGGGAATTCTCATAGGCGCTTCACTATAATTCACCGGACTATCTGGTGCACCACCGGACAGTGTCCGGTGCCCCAAGGAAGAGCGGCTCTGAACTCGCCAGCTTCGGGAATCCGCTCAGCTATAATTCACCGGACATGTCCGGTGCACACCGGACATGTCCGGTGAGCCAGCGGAGCAACGACTACTTCACGCCAACGGTCGACTGCAACGCATTAAATTCGCGCCTGCGCGCGCAGAGGAGCAGTGCACGCGCGGGTGGCACACCGGACAGCCTACAGGACTTGTCCGGTGCGCCACCGGACAGCCAGACGGGTCCACAAGGCAGAGCTCCAACGGTCGAACCCCAACGGTCTGCTGACGTGGCTGGCGCACCGGACAGTGTCCGGTGGCGCACCGGACTGTCCGGTGCGCCATGCGACTGCAGCCTTCCAACGGCCACTTTGTGGTGGTTGGGACTATAAATACCCCAACCACCCCACATTCATTTGCATCCAAGTTTTCCCACTTCAATTCTAGACACACCCAAGTGATCAAACCCTCTCCCAATTCCACACAAAGCATTAGAGATTAGTGAGAGAGATTTGTTGTGTTATTTTGAGCTCTTGCGCTTGGATTGCTTCTTTCTTTCACTCTTTCTTGCGAACAACTCAATTGTAACCAAGGCAAGAGACACCAATTGTGTGGTGGTCCTTGCGGGGAAGTTTGTTCCCGTTTGATTGAGAAGAAGAAGCCCACTCGGTCCGAGGGACCGTTTGAGAGAGGGAAAGGGTTGAAAGAGACCCGGTCTTTGTGACCACCTCAACGGGGAGTAGGTTTGCAAGAACCGAACCTCGGTAAAACAAATCCGTGTGTCATACTCTTTATTCGCTTGCGATTTGTTTTGCGCCCTCTCTCTCGGACTCATTATTATTTCTAACGCTAACTCGGCTTGTAGTTGTGATTAACTTTGTAAATTTCAGTTTCGCCCTATTCACCCCCCCTCTAGGCGACTTTCAGATTCACTATAATTAACATCTAAAAGCAAAAATTTACATTACTAACATCCGAAATAATACATGTGGTGGTCTATTTTCACTATTGTCTCTGTCTTCACTACTAAACAAGGCTAAATGGAAAGCATCACCGCCTGGTGATTCAAGACCTTGAGAACAACAGAAACAACAGTATCAAGAACAGAGTTGATGCACCTTAGTGATGTTCAATATTTCTGCACATCCGAGGAGGATGGGAGGAAGGGCGAGGAGAGATTGGCAGCATCGGGGAAGGAGATGAGGATGTTGGAGAAGCCCCTAGTGGGTGCTCGTCGTCGGCGAAGGGCTTATACATGTAGATCTAGGAGGCAAATCAATGCACTCATGTGGTACATATCGTAGTCCTATGAGTGGTACAGATCGTAGTCATATGAACCTATACATGTAGATCTAGGAGGCAAATCAATGCACTCATGTGGGGGATTAGGGAAGATCTTGCACAACCTATAGCTCTGTGTACATATCGTAGTTGAGGGGCTCGGATCCATACCTGGACGCATCATTTGAATCACGCGTAGAGAACTTGGTGGCTAGATCTTTGCCTTCTCCGACGATGGAACTGCTCCACTACGAGATGGAGTGGGGGCAGGGTGAGGTCTACCACCACTGCGGCCACTAATGGTGCCCGTGCAGGAGCACCGCACGCCTGTAGGCGATGCCGGCCATGTCCTCCTCCTCCCCCTACCATGCTATGCGACAACGGACGATGGAGGGGTCGAGGGCGCGAGTCGGACGACTCCTCCCCTTCCACGCGATGCGACAGCGGAGGGGTCGAGGGCGCGAGTCGGGCGACTCCTCCCCCTTCCACGCGATGCGACGGCGGAGGGGTCGTTAGGCGACGTCGAGGACAGGGCGAGGGGCAACGCCGAGGACGCCGAGGACGCCGAGGACAGGGCGTGGACAGGGCATGGAGGGAGGCAACGCGCGGTGTCTCCTTCGGTGGGGGAGGGGGCGGACGCGGCGGCGGGATGGGGCAGACGACGATGTGCGGCGTGGGGGATTGGGCGTCGCAGGCTCGCGGCCTCGTGGGGGGCAGGGGTAGGCGGGGGCGTACCTCGTAGTGGCAGAACCGAGCTACTGTGGACGCCTACACTGTGTGCTTAAGGAGTAGTAGAGATATATATATATAGAGAGAGAGAGAGGACAGGTATAACGGGAGCCCTGTGCTCCAATAGTTAAAGGAAGCTCAGGCCGACCATCCCTGCAACCTAATTCAACCCAGCGCGCCGACTCAACCAGGCTATCGGGTGCGCCACCTGTTCCATGTTCGTGCGCGCAAAAAAATGCATGCATAAGTTAAACACGTTCCCTTACATGCGCGTAAATTTAGGAAAGATATGTGTGGCGGTTTCTATTTTTAAATAATTTATTTTCTCCATAAATTTAGGATCGCTGCAATAGTCATGCAGCTAGACTCATAAGGATCATTTTATGATATATATACTGATACTAAATATGCTACACTGTATAGATAATTATGCAATTCGGTATACTGCGTAAAAATCTGTTATCAGCTGCATGCGCACGAATTTATGATGGAAATAATGTGCAATAAAAGGAAATGAATTGGCATGCATAGAAACAAAAAATCGTATTTAATGTTTTATTTTTTTCATAAATATAGGATACCTCCAACAGTCATTCAGCTAAACACGTTAGAACTAGTTTATGATATATACTGATACTAATTATACTACACAATGTAGGTATTTATGCAATTCAGTACACTGCGTAAAAAATTGTTTCCTGTTGCATGCACACAAATTTAGGATGACAAGATTTGCGATGAAAGGAAATCGATTGGTATGCATGGAAACAAAAAACTTATTTAAATGTTTTATTTCCTCCATAAATATAAGATAGCTCCAATAACCATGCAACTAGGCTCGTTAGACCAGTTTATGATATATACTTATACAAATTATGCTACACGATGTAAGTATCTATACAATGTGGTACACTGCGTAAAAAATCTGGCATGTTCACTGGTGGACGTATCTCCAGGTTGGAGCGTAAAAACCTTAAGTTTTGAGTATAAAATCCCTCAATTATAAGCGTAAATATTGAGCCAATGTGAGATGTCGATAGCTCTAGTAGGTTGTTATTACAATCCTATTTTTATGGCAGATCCAAAAAACATGGCAGCCGCATGTATGCAGTTTCTATTTTTATAGAGATCCAAAAATTATGGCAAATCGTGGGAGTTTCCATTGCATGCGCGCAAATTTTGGATTATATTTTCCTTTCCAATTCATGCACACAAAAAATTGGATGACATGAGTCACATAGAGCATAAATTCTTATACAACGTCACATAAATACTTACACCGTGTAGCATAATATATCGGTTCAACTAAGAACGCCAGCGAAAATTAGAGACGATTTTATGGCAAACGTAAAAATCTGGCATTTACGAACATAAGTGGTTTGATTTGATTTTTTATGATAATTACGAACATGCGGGAATTATGGATAGTTTTATGACAGACATACAAATCTGGCATTTAAGAACATAAATGATTTGATTTTTTATAATAATTACGAACAACATAAATCAAGGAATTACCTTTCCAATATGCATGCAAAAAATATGCATGCAGCAAACTAATATACATATGGTAGGCATAAAACACAATAATCAAAAAGAAAACATGAATCAGATGAGGTAGTGGATGAAGGACGTCATCGATGACACAAGCACAAATGTAGGTCGTCACTCGGGCCACCCAAACTGCGCCGGATCGGAGGATGTCACACGCGATCATCGCTGCGCGCACCTCGCGCCTTCCGTGACGTCGCTCGCTCGAACCTCACGCCTCATGCGTCGCCGTCGCTACTCGCACGTCGAGGGGCGCCACTTGCCGCCGGCCTTCGAAGTGTCGCCGCCTCGGGGCCCCGGGGACGCCGCCGCTTGCCTGTACAAGGACCCCGCTGGCGCTCGCCCTCTGGATCGGGGAGCCGCCGCCACTACTCCGGATCGATGAACTGTCGCCACCGCGCATCGAGGTCAGGGAGCCGCGGCCACCGGCTGGGGATCCACCGCCGCACACGCTCTCGGGCAACCGCCGTCGTCGCACGCGCCGTCGCTAATGAATCGGTGTGGAGCGTAAAAAACTGAACCCTAACACTCCAGATCTTGTTTTATAGACGTCCGGACCTGGTCCGACTCGACCGGATTGCACCGACCGACCTGTGCTTCCTCTAGTTATTAGAAGCACATGGCTCTTAATATATAAACTATATATATATATAACCTTATTCATCACTTAGGGTGATGAACCCAACAGTCCATGGTCCATCACCCGGACCGTCGTGTCTCGCGCCCCGTGCTGCTTCGGCCCGCCCGACTTGCGTCCATATGGCTCTGCTTCGCGCGCTTATTTCCTTGTCACATTAAGTCATTCCTGGTCATTCTAGTAATATTAAGTCATTTTTTCAGAAAATATTAAGTTATTTATTGTATTCGACCATTTTTTGTGGGTTCTCATACATTTCTTATGTCATTGGTTCAGACATTTCAGAAAATATTAAGGGTGCGTTTGGTTTGGCTTTTGGCTTTTACTTTTGCCCCCTAAAAGTCAAAAGTCAAACCAAAGGGCAGGATCCAGAAAGCAGCTTTTTCTAAAAGCTGACTTTCTCACAGTACAAAACTAAAAGCACCCTTGGACCTGCTTTTAGTGGCTTTCGGATGGAACCGTGAAAACACATATTGAAGAACTTTTAACGGTTTTTAGTGGTTTCCACCAAACGGTTTTTAGCTTTTTAACAGCTCACAGCCCACAGTAGCTTTTTTCACAGCCACAACCCAACCAAACAGACCCTAAGTCATTCTATCGTGTAGACAACATTCAAATCATTCTAGGTAACTTTAAGTCATTCCAAACTCTATATAACATAAATATTAAGTCATTTTAGAATTCCAGATAACATTAAGTCATTCTGGAGTCCAAACATTAAGTCATTCTAGTAAACGTCTAGACAACATTAAGTCATTTTTAGTTTTCTGGCATTTTTTCATGTTTTCTCAGACACTTTTTTTGTTTTTAAGTCAGTCATTTCATGTTTTTCAGGGAAACACCAAGTCATGTTTTAGGAAAACATTAAGTCATTTTTTTGGTTTCAGTTATTTTCCCTGTGTTTATCAGATATTATTGGTTTTTCAGTCAATCCAGATTCTAGACAACATTAAGTTGTTCTTTGTTTTCAGTCATTTTTCATATTGATCTAAGTTTAGACAACATTAAATCATTTTTTGTTTTTCAGTCATTTTTTATATTAATCTGCTCAGTCGGTTGGCTCTAGGCCTGGGCAAAAAGAACCGGAACCGAGGAACCGAACCGAAATAACCGAGAACCGGAACCGAACTAACCGAACCGAAGGAACCGTTATGAATTTCGATTCTGGTTTTTTGAGAACCGAAATAAATGAGATATTTTCGGTTCTGCACTCCAAAGAACCGAAAGAACCGAAAGAACCAAAAAACCCAAAAGTATTAGATTCAATTTGTTACATGTGTTTGTAACTTCGGATGTTGTGTTATCGACTTATGTTGAACCTCTAATCATCCATGTATTATCTATGAAATTATAGTCATTGTGCACTTGTCGTTGTTTGTGGGGAGATGTTGCTGAAATTTCTCACAAAAGTTGTCGTTAATCATAATTTTAGAGTGGCTGTTACAGTTCGGTTAGAACCGAGGAACCGAACCGAAGAACCGAGAACCGAACTAGTCGGTTCTGATTTTTTTATCTTGCTATTTCGGTTCTAGTTTTTGAAGAACCGAATTTCTACAAGAACAGAGGAACCGAACCGAATGCCCAGGCCTAGTTGGCTCAGTTCGGTCAGGCGAGCGGGGTGGGCGGCTCGATCGTCCGACTAGGCGGGAGCAGGGGAGCCACACGCGTCGGGCAGGCGAGGCAGGCGCTCCAGGTGGTCTAGGTGACCTAGGGTCATGATAGATCTACCCTATCTACCATTCTACCCTATATATATTGTTTTTATTACATATGTAGATATAATGTATATATTACTGTATAGCTAGAACTACACATCTTTAAAAAATCTAAAATATATTATAATTTAGAGTAAAACTAAAATATTTTATAATTTAAAATAAAGAGTATACCCTAATGACCCTCTATATCCTTGTGACAAGCTGATTCCCACAATAATTTACGCTTACAGGTTGCCAGAAGCTGCTTTTCACCGGATAATCTGTTTTCCAACAAGCAGCAGTTGTACCAAACATGACCATCATCTTAAAAAAAACTAATCATGTGGAAACGATTTTTTATTGTTAACCTTTTTAAACTATTTTAAAAAATAAAGCTAGAGTAAATTTACTTTTAATGCCTTTACATGGAACTTAATATTGCACGTCAGATGGTGCAGGAGGTTGTCCATAGAGAAACATGCTGCACATTTGCTACAACTTAAGAGAAGACTTAGATCTGAGCAATTCAAAGATCCTTCTCAATTCTGATACATCCACAAAGAATGTGCTGCATAGGTGGCGCAAAACCTGATCGATGGTATAGAATGCAAACATGGTAAAATATTTGAATATGGATAAAAGGTAAGTAATCAATGAACAATGACAGGCCACCACAACAGTTTTGGCAAAATTAAAATATCCAATTGGACTAAAAAGGAAGCACTATCCAGGCTCTGTCTTGGCAAATGTAAAACAGAAAAATCTAGTGGTATATAATTAACAGTAAAAGCAATGAACAATTATAGGCCAGCACAACAGTTTTGACAAATTTAAAACATCCAATTGGACTACAAAGGAAGCACTATCCAGGCTCTATCTTGGCAAATGTAAAACAGAAAAATCTAGTGGTATATAATTAAAAGTAAACAAAAGGTGGTATAGACAGCAAAACACTACAGACAGATTAAATTGAATAGTCACCAAGCCCCAAACATCTATGAACTCAACCATGACAGATAACATACCCCAAATATATTGGATCCAACGGTTCTCCAGTAGAGGTTACATGGTGCTCATTATGTGTTTGGTTCGGTGTCAACGAGGGATGGGACGGGATCAATCCTGGGTTGACCTCGTCCCTTATTTTTTGAGGGATGGCCCCATCCACTATTTTTGAAGAATATTCTTTGACCCTGACTCTGGACCTCCAAACCAAACATGGGTCAAGTTAGAATGATCCCACCTTATCTCTCTTCATCCTTCCTCATCCATCCATCCAAACACTACCTTAATGGCATCATCACACATGATCTTATGATATGCTTCTTTGTTTCTTGACATTTGCTCAGTAATGCTATGTACCTTTGACAATCCTTCAGCCAGACACTATCTATAAACCTTTTCCAGCCATTTGACAACAAACATTGTCGAAGATTGAACTGCCTCTTCCAATTATAGCAATTAGTACTTCATTTTGGAGCATGAATTCCTCTAAATAACAAATGTGAACTCCTGGGATGCTCGCATTGCATCTGTCAGCTAGAAGTTTTTAAATTCTCCTGTTGTTCATATCTAAATGTCATTAATGCAACATAATAGAAAACTATGCTAGGCTTGCACAATTATGCTGCTTCTTAGCTCAGAAGATCGTTGGCCTCTGCCACAAAAAGCCATCAATGAAGACAGCATACATTTCAGAACGTAGCCATCCAAACTTTGGCATTAGCTCCAGGAATTTAGTTATTCATTCAACTACTCTTATTTAATAAATAATTGATTAGCATACTTGAATGTTACTTCATTTGGAGTGCAATTCTTTCTAAGCATCTCAGTGACAAGTTTCTCTGCATCTTTCCAGCGCTCAGCCCTACACAAACCCTTCAGTATAGAATTATAGGAAATGGTGTCAGGCTCACAAGGCATGGTGCTCAAGAACTTGAGGGCATCATCCAAACGACCTTGTTCAGAATAGCCGTTGATAAGAGCATTATATGTGAAAATATCCGGTGTAATTCCATACTTGGGCATTTGCTCATAAACATCAATTGCACGATTGACCAGTCCCTTTTGGCACAAGGAACTGATTAGTATATTGAATGTCACTTCATTTGGGAGACAATCTTCTGTGACCATATCAGCTATAAGCTCTCCAGCATCATCCCATCGTGCAGCCATACACAAACCCTTCAATGTAGCATTGTAGCTAAATATATCAGCCCTGCATGGCATGCTTCTGAACAAATCAAAGGCCATTTCATCAAGGCCTTGTTCAGAAAAGCCATTAATAAGGCTACTGTATGTGACAATATCAGGCATACATCTATATTTTGGCATGAGCTCAAACACCTCAATGGCATCCTTGACTTGTCCATTTTGGCATAGTGAATCGATGAGTATGTTAAAAGTCATTTCATTTATACGGCAATCCTTCTTTAACATCTTAGCCACAAGCTCCACAGCATCATACCATCGTTTGGCTTTACATAAACATTTCAACACAGCATTGAAGCTAATCGTGTCAGGCTTGCATAGCATGCTCTTTAGTAACTTGAGGGCATCATCTGCACGCGCTTGGTCAGAAAAACAGCTGATGATTGTGTTGTAACTGACAACATCAGGCATATATCCATACTTCTGCATTTGCTCAAGAACTTCAACCGCATATTCAACCAACCTGTTTTGGCATAAGGAATTGATCAGCGTACTAAATGTTGCATCATTTGGCGGGCAATCTTTCCTAACCATTTCAGCTATGAGCTCTCCAACTTCCTCCCATCGCCCAGCAATACATAAACCCTTCAATGCAGCATTATAACAAACCGTATTAGGCCTGCATAACATGGTGTTCAATAGCTTGAGTGCCTCATCTACACGCCCATGCTCTGAGAATCCATTAACCAGCGTACTGTATATGATAACATCAGGCGTGCACCCATACTTTGGCATTTGCTCAAGAAGCTCCACAGCTCGGTCAAGCAACCCATTTTGGCAGAAAGCACGGATCTGTGTGGCGAAGGTCACCTCATTCGGATGGCAACTGTTCCGGATCATCTCCCGCATGAGTTCCTCGGCCTGCTCCCACTGCTTAGCACAGCACAAGCCCTTCAACACGGTGTTGTAGGTGTAGGTGTCGGGCGCCACAGGCATGGAGGCGATGAGGCGCAGGGCATCGGCGAGGCGCCCGGAGCGGCAGTACCCGTCGATGAGGGCTGTGTAGGTAACTACGTTCGCGGTGCCAGATGCCCTAGCCGCCTCGACCACGCGCTCCGCGTCCCCGAGGCTGCCGTCGCGGCAGTAACCCGCGACGAGGGTGTTATGGGAGACGGCGTCGGCAGCACCAGAGGCCTTGAGCGCCTCAAGCACGCGCTCCGCGTCGGCGAGGCGGCGGCGGGCGCAGAGCTTTTTGATGAGGATGTTGCAGCTGATGACAGCCGGCGGCTCCGGCGCCGAGTCCGATGTCGCGGGCGTTGAGGAGGGACCGCCGAGGAGGAGACGCAGCGCGGCGTCGAGGTTGTCGAGCTCAACGAGGCGGCGGAGAGTGCGGCTGGCCACGCCGGGGCGCGGCGGAGCGCTCGGGTTTACCCAGATGGAGCCCACTCCGCCGTCACCGCGCCGCCCGGGTGCCGTAGTCCTGCTCCGATAGCCTTCCCTCCTTGTTGAAGCAGCAACAACCGCGGAGAGTCGGTGGTGGCGGGGCAGTCGGTGGGCGGCAGCTGCGGTGGGCGGCGGCGGCGTCTGCGAGGAAGAAGGGGAGACCATTCTTGGAATGCCCATGCTCGCCTATAAACTCAATGTTTCGTAGATAACCTAAAAGAAGTGTACGGCTTGGTCCAACGACAGTCCAAAGTCCAAACCGGTTGATGCCACGGAGGCACGGAGCCGGTAATCGATAGATCTGGTAATTGGTCGATCCGGTCGGTATTGATTGTTTGGTGTGTATGGATTTATTAAAAAATTGATCTGTACCAACTTAAATTGATTAATATTGACCAATTATAGCCACAAGTCACATTCTAATTAGTCCACATTATTTTAAAGTTAAAAAAAACAAAAGAATCTTCTTAATGTAGCCTATAAATAGAAGGGCATCCCTTACTCTTCGATTCACTCATACCGCTTCTTATTTTACTCCTCTTACTCTCGTTTTGCTCTACCAAACTACTTTCGTCATATCTTCCTCAGAATATTAAGATAACTGAAAATGAGGTACTTAATATTGAAAGTCGCCTAGAGGGGGTGGATAGACGGGAACTGAAATTTACAAACTTAAAACACAACTAAAAACCGGGGTTAGCGTTAGAATAAAAGTTAAGTCCGGGAGAGAGAGGGAAAACAAATCAACCAAGAAAATAAAGCGGATGACATGGTGATTTGTTTTACCGATGTTCGGTTCCAAAGAACCTAGTTCCCGTTGATATGGTCACAAAGACCGGGTCTCTTTCAACCCTTTCCCTTTCTCAAATGATCACTTAGATCGAGTGAGTTTTCTCCTTAATCAAACGGGTCACTTAGACCCCACAAGGACCACCACACAATTGGTGTCTCTTGCTGTCGGCGTTTCGAACCCGGGGGTCCCTGGACCGACGAGTAAATTGTCGCCGCGCGCCCCAGCCCAGATGGGTCGGCGCGAGACGGAGCGCGAAGGGGGGAAGAAGCCGGAGGGAGAAAGGCGTAAAAGGGGAAACCCACGACCTTCGTGTTTGTCCCGCGCCCAGGTCGGGTGCGCTTGCAGTAGGGGGTTACAAGCGTCCACGCGGGAGGGAGCGAGCGGCTTACGCGAGCGCCGTCCCGTCCTTCCCCGCGCGGCCAACCCTCTGTAAGAGGGCCCTGGACCTTCCTTTTATAGGTGTAAGGAGAGGATCTAGGTGTACAATGGGAGGTGTAGCAGTGTGCTAACGTGTCTAGCGGAGAAGAGCTAGTGCCCTAAGTACATGCCATCGTGGCAGCCGGAGAGGTTTTGGCACCCGGTTCGTGTGGTGTCGTGGCCGTCGGAGAAGCGCTGGAGCCTGGCGGAAGGACAGCTGTCGGGGCTGTCGCGCCCTTGCTGACGTCCCCTTGCTTCCGTAAGGGGGCTGAGAGCCGTCGTCGTCATAGAGCATGCGGGGCGCCATCATTACTTGTTTACCGGGGCGAGCCAGATGGGACGCCGGTCTTGTTCCCCATAGCCTGAGTTAGCTTGGGATAGGGTAATGATGGCGCCTCCTGTGACGTGGTCGGTCCGAGCCCTGGGTTGGGCGAGGTGGAGGCTCCTCCGAGGTCGAGGTCGAGTCTGTCTTCCAAGGCCGAGGTCGAGTCCGAGCCCCTGGGTCGGGCGAGGCAGAGACTGACGGCTGAGGCCAGGGCTGAGTCCGAGCCCTGGGGTCGGGCGAAGCGGAGTTCGTCGTCTTCTGGGGCTGAGCCCGAGTCCGAGCCCTGGGGTTGGGCGATGCGGAGTTCATCGTCTTCCGGGGCTGAGCCCGAGTCTGAGCCCTGGGGTCGGGCGAAGCGGAGTTCGTCGTCTTCCGGGGCTGAGCCCGAGTCCGAGCCCTGGGGTCGGGCGAAGCGGAGTTCGTCGTCTTCTGGGGCTGAGCCCGAGTCCGAGCCCTGGGGTCGGGCGATGCGGAGTTCGTCGTCTTCCGGGGCTGAGCCCGAGTCTGAGCCCTGGGTCGGGCGAGGCGGAGTTCGTTGTCTTCCGGGGCTGAGCCCGAGTCCGAGCCCTGGGTCGGGCGAGGCGGAGCTTCCTATGGCGCTCGAGGTCGGACTTGGCTGCTGTCAGCCGCACTCTGCCGAGTGGTGCAGCAGTCGGAGCGGCGCAGGCGGCGCTGTCCTTTTGTCAGGCCGGTCAGAGGAGCGGCGAAGTGACTGCGGTCACTTCGGCTCTGTTGACTGAAGGGCGCGCGTCAGGATAAAGGTGTCAGGCCACCTTTGCATTAAATGCTCCTGCGATTCGGTCGGTCGGCGCGGCGATCGGGCCAAGGTTGCTTCTTGGCGAAGACTGGGCCTCGGGCGAGCCGAAGGTGTGTCCGTTGCTTGAGGGGGCCCTCGGGCGAGACGTGAATCCTCCGGGGTCGGCTGCCCTTGCCCGAGGCTGGGCTCGGGCGAGGCGAGATCGTGTCCCTTGAGTGGACCGAGCCTTGACTTAATCGCACCCATCAGGCCTTTGCAGCTTTGTGCTGATGGGGGTTACCAGCTGAGATTAGGAGTCTTGGGGGTACCCCTAATTATGGTCCCCGACAGTAGCCCCCGAGCCTCGAAGGGAGTGTTAATACTCGCTTGGAGGCTTTTGTTGCACTTTTTTGCAAGGGGACCGGCCTTTCTCGGTTGCATTTTGTTCCAGTGGGTGCGCGCGAGCGCACCCGCCGGGTGTAGCCCCCGAGGCCTCGGAGGAGTAGTTTGACTCCTTCGAGGTCTTAATGCGTTTCACGATGCTTCGGCCGGTCTGGTTGTTCCCTCATGCGAGCTGGTCGTAGCCCGGGTGCACGGTCGGGTCCCAAGTTCTCGGGCTGGTATGTTGACGCTGTCAACGGTTTGGCCGGAGCTGGGTTTGCGAGAGCAGCCCCCGAGCCTCCGCACAGGGCGAGAGGACGGTCAAGGACAGACTCGACATTTTTACATATGCCCATGCGTCGCCTTTCCGCAAGGAGGAGGGGGGAAAAGCGCCATGTTGCCCTTGGAGGGCGCCGAACATGGTGTCTCCAGTGAGCTGCTAACAGGTAATCCGAGTGGACGCTCGTGCCCCATTTGTTAGGGGTCGGCTAGAGGCCCGGAGGCGCGCTCCAAAAGTACCTGCGGGTGATCTGCCGGACCTGGTCCCCTTTTGACGGGGTCCGAGGGCTCGATGCCTCCCTCTGATGGGATTCCGTTACGAGATCGTTCCCGCTGGTCTCGGAAATGTCCTAGGGTACCTCGGGAGCGTAGCCCGAGCCTTGGTTATGTATCAAACGTACCCAGGGTCATCCCTCGCTCTACCGTCTAAGGCGGCTGTGAACCCATCGAGGGCCAGCCTACGAACCCCTGATCAGTAGTGGGCGCGGAGCCCGAGTGGCCTGAGGCGGGCGTTGAACCCTTCCGGGGGGCCGGCCTTCGAACCTCTGACCAGTAGTGGGCGCGGAGCCCGAGCGCTCTGAGGCGGCTGTTGAACCCCTCCGAGGGGCCAGCCTTCGAACCTCTGATCAGTAGGGGGCTCGGGGCACGTTTCCTTCGCGGAGAAGGATCCCTTTCAGGGTATCCCCTTTCCCGGTCCCTGTTGTAAGAGAGAGAAAGAGGAAAAGGAAAAGGATACGAAATCAAAATGACGTGGCACACCTTTTTTGACGCGGTCGTTATGGTGAAGGCGAAGCGTCGCCCGCTTCTCCTGCCAAAGGTGCCGCCTGTCCCGCCGCAGAGTTAATGCGACGGGGCGAGTGGTTCGCGGGGCAGCCGTTGCGCGTGCGCGAGCCGTTCGAGGAACGGAACACGGGCGCGCCGTCTTCACGCCGTGGGAGAGGGTTCTCTCGCTGTCCCATGAGGGGACGTGAGCTTGGCTGACGACGTGACCGCTGCTTCCGCCCGCCTGCCACCGCCATTACTGCCGGCCCATTTTTGGCCGCATCGACCATCGCGCCTTCTCCCGCGGCTGACTGGCCTGTGACCAATGCACCTGGCTGGCACTTTTGGGTCATACGCAGGGTTGCCTCGAGTCGCGGTACTGGTTCCACAGTCGAGGAGGCGCGGTAGTGGCGCGAGGGGCGGTGCAGTTGCTCGCACGTAGCAACCGGCGCGCCGGTTGCATGACGTGTGGGCCTGGGCCTCCATGCTGGGCGCGTTGGAGTTGAAGGGGTGCGCCCACTTGGCGCGTTGCATGCCGACTGCATGGCTGTCCGCCCTTTCACCCGCTAGTCTGGGCGAAAGTGGAGGAATGCTTGTAACCGCTGGGCAGTTGCATGCACCGCGCGCGGCGGTTTGGCTTCTTCTGCCTTGGGCCAGCTTGCATGACGCGTGGGACCCAGCCCCCATGTCGTAGGGGGAGGACCTTGGAGCGTGTTGGAGAAGACTCAGCCCGCGATGGCTGAGGACGCAAGTGGGGAGAGTTGCCTTTAAAAGGAGGGTGACCCCCTTGATAGGCGACCATGTCTTCGCGCTCCCTTATGCATCGCGTCTTTCCACCTTCCGAGCCCCCGGATGGGGAACACCCGCAATCCTTCCGCCTTGTCGTTGGAGGAACGCAACTTCGTGGAAGTTGGTACCTTTCAGCCATCGTTCGGCTTCAAGGATTTTCATCAGGCAGCCCGGCCGCACCCCCTCGCAGGTGGTCACCCAAGACGGTGACCACCAGCTCCTGGGTGGGGAGAAGCAAGTCGGGCTACGGCCTCTGCCCCTCCCTCAGCTTCAAGGATGTTCATCATCAGTGCTGGGGAGGGGAGTGCGCCGAGTTGGGGTCGGTCTCCGCGCGGGCAGCGGCCCGCTCCTTCCCTCAGCGATCGGGGGGAAGGCCGTTCGCCGTTCGTGGCGCTGGCAGCTGCCGCGTGTCCGGCTCTCCGGTCCGGGTGGCTTCGGCGCCGCTTCCGGTGCCACCTTCCGCCGCGGCAGCCGGAAGAGGTTTCTTCGCCGACGAGATAGTCGGTGCCGCCCGTGGACTGACCTCCAACTCTACGGCCTTCTGCTCGTCCTTGCCTCTCGAGTGAGGGCGTGGGTGAGGGCCTTATGGCAGCAGCATCCGCCCTGAGGTCATCGCTGCTGCTGTTCGGCCCCTCGGAGCAGAAGTTGTCGTCGTCGCTGTTGGAGCGGGCGGCGGCGAGCCACCCGTCGGCCTTCTGTTGCTCTATAGGCCCTCCAATCGTGTGGGGTTGTTCGTGCCTGCGGAGGTGGAACCGGAGTTCCATTTGTAATGGCACCTTGAGTGCCGGTGTTTTGTTCATTGTGGCTGTCGGGGCCTGAACATGTATGTATTTTCGGCACGGAGCCGTGTTTTTTCCTCATTTCGAGCACTAAGACTCGCCTGTCGGCTATCTGAACCGCTTCATCAAGCGTGAGTCGCCTCGTGCGAAGGTGACAAGTGAGGTATCCGTATCCCGGAGGCATAGGAGTCCCTCGGCTCGGTCGGCCTTGCTGTCCGAGGCTTCTCTTGCCTAGTTAAAGGGACCCTCGGCCGCTCTTCGATGAGCCGAAGCCGGAGGTAGCGGTGTCAGCACGGACAGAGGCAGAGTTGGCTCGAAAAGAAGATTTGGTCGGCCGGAGCCTGGCTGGGTCGTCCACTGGCGGGACCGACGCCGGAGTTGAGTCACCGATGCCACGGGCCGGGCTGATGTCCTCGGGAGACAGCTGGCTGAGGCTTCAGGGTGTCCGACCGAGCCGTCTGCTCGAGCTGGATTCCTGAAGAAGACCCCGCCGGCGATGGTCCGGGCGTGGTGCTGATGTCGTCCTTCGGGGTGGAGATCCTCCGACCGCGTCGCCGTCCGAGGCTAGGCCGGACTTTGCCGAAGGTGTAGTTGACGCCGAGGGTGCTGCTGCTCCCTTCAACTGTCAATGTCCGAGCCTGCAGGATCGGGTTATCTTGTAGTGTGTGTATGTTTTCTACGGCCGCCGAGGCCCAAACACACTGTCGTCGTGTTGTAAAGCTGTGTTCCTTTTCCTCTTGTTTCGAGTATCTGGACTTATTTGTTGGTAACAGAATTGTTTGTCCGAGCGAGAGTTATTTTTCACGGAAGGTGATGAGTGAGGTATCCGTATCCCGGAGGCGTAGGAATCCCTCGGCTCGGTCGGCCTTGCCGCTTACGTGTACTCTTACTCGTCCATAGGGTTTTGTCACCGACGTAGTCGAGAAGGCCCAAAAAATCGTTTCGGCAGAGGAGTTTTCGAGCGTGAAGACTTGTTCGGTCCGCGGAATCACCTATCCGAGCGTGAGTTACTTATCGCAGAAGGTGATGAGTAAGGTATCCGTATCCCGGAGGCGTAGGAGTCCCTCGGCTCGGTCAGCCTTGGCTGCTTACGTGTACTTCGTCGTTTTCAGGATCCACTTTCGAAGTAGTCAAAAAGCACGAAAGACATTCTGACAGAAAAGATCTTTTTTCGAGGAAAATTTTGACGCAGAGGGGGTTCACCCCTTTTAGCCCCGAGGGAGGGTCGGGCTTTGCCGAGGCAAGGCTGACCCTTCCTTGATGACTAGACTTTGTGTGTGAACGAGGTGTATGAACGACTTGAAAGCATCTTAAGGGTAGAAGCGACGTAGCTGTCGGATGTTCCAAGCGTTGCTGTAGACCTCGCCTTGACTGTTGGCCAGCTTGTACGTCCCGGGCTTTAGAACCTTGGTGACGATGAACGGCCCTTCCCAGGGAGGCGTGAGCTTGTGCCGCCCTCGGGCGTCTTGTCGCAGCCGAAGCAACAGGTCGCCCACCTGGAGGTCTCGGGACCGAACCCCTCAGGCTTGGTAGCGTCGCAGGGACTGCTGGTACCGCGCCGAGTGCAGTAAGGCCATGTCCCGAGCCTCTTCCAGCTGGTCCAGTGAGTCTTCTCGATTAGCTCGATTGCTTTGGTCGGCGTAGGCCCTCGTCCTCGGGGAACCGTATTCTAAGTCTGTGGGCAAGATGGCCTCGGCCCCATATACTAGAAAGAACGGTGTGAAGCCCGTGGCTCGGCTCGGTGTTGTCCTTAGACTCCAG
Source organism: Zea mays (assembly GCF_902167145.1). NCBI lineage: Eukaryota > Viridiplantae > Streptophyta > Magnoliopsida > Poales > Poaceae > Zea > Zea mays. The sequence goes on along the minus strand of NC_050100.1, from coordinate 162,342,454 downwards.
ACCACCGAAGGGAGCTCCTTCATCCATCGCTTGCCAAACTTGTTGAGGACGTCGTAGATCCGCGGCTTGAGCCCTTGCAGGATCATGCCGTTGGCACGCTCTACTTGCCCATTCGTCATGGGGTGAGCCACGGCGGCCCAGTCCACCCGGATGTGGTGATCCTCGCAGAAGTCCAGGAACTTTCTGCCGGTGAACTGGGTGCCGTTGTCGGTGATGATGGTGTTCGGGACCCCAAAGCGATGGATGATGTTGGTGAAGAACGCCACCGCCTGTTCGGACCTGATGCTGTTTAGGGGTCGGACCTCGATCCACTTGGAGAATTTGTCGATGGCGACCAACAGGTGCGTGTAGCCCCCGGGTGCCTTCTGCAAGGGGCCGACGAGGTCCAGACCCCACACAGCAAACGGCCAGGTGATGGGTATGGTCTGCAGAGCCTGAGCGGGCAGGTGGGTCTGCCTTGCATAGAATTGACACCCTTGGCAGGTGCAGACAATTCTAGTGGTGTCGGCCACCGCGGTCGGCCAGTAGAAGCCTTGTCGAAAGGCGTTTCCAACAAGGGCTCGAGGTGCTGCGTGATGGCTGCAAGCCCCCGAGTGTATCTCTTGTAAGAGCTCCTGACCTTCGGCGATGGAAATGCATCGCTGGAGGATGCCTGAGGGGCTGCGGTGGTAGAGCTCCTTCCCATCTCCCAGCAAGATGAACGACTTGGCGCGCCGCGCCAACCGCCGAGCTTCGGCTCGATCGAGGGGTAGCTCTCCTCGGTGGAGATATTGCAGGTACGGGGTCTGCCAGTTTCGATTAGGCGTGACCCCGCTCCACTCCTCCTCGACGCGCAGTGCCTCACCCTCGGGGGCCGAGGGTGCCTCGGGCTGAGCCGAGGGTGCCTCGGACTGAGCCGAGGGTGCCTCGGGCTGGGCCGAGGCCTTCTCGGGCTCGGGCGTGTCGTCGGTCTTGACGGAGGGTTGATGCAGGTCTCGGGAGAAGACGTCCGGGGGAACCGTTGTTCGCCCCGAGGCTATTTTAGCCAGCTCGTCCGCAGTCTCGTTGTAGCGTCGGGCGATGTGGTTGAGCTCGAGCCCGTAGAACTTGTCTTCGAGGCGCAGAACCTCATCGCAGTAGGCTTCCATCTTCGGGTCGCGGCAGTGGGAGTTCTTCATGACTTGGTCGATGACGAGCTGCGAGTCACCGCGAGCGTCGAGGCGTCGGACCCCTAGCTCGATGGCGATGCGCAACCCGTTGACCAGAGCCTCGTACTCGGCCACATTGTTGGACGCCGGGAAATGGAGGCGTAGCACGTAGCGTAGGTGCTTCCCGAGGGGCGAGATGAAGAGCAGGCCCGCGCCTGCTCCTGTCTTCATCAGCGACCCGTCGAAAAACATGGTCCAGAGTTCTGGTTGGATCAGAGCTATTGGGAGCTGGGTGTCGACCCATTCAGCCACAAAGTCCGCCAAGACCTGGGACTTGGTGGCCTTCCGAGGGGCGAACGAGATCGTCTCGCCCATGATTTCCACCGCCCACTTTGCAATTCTACCCGAGGCCTCTCGGCACTGGATGATCTCCCCCAGGGGGAAGGATGACACCACAGTTACCGGATGAGACTCGAAGTAGTGTCGCAACTTCCGCCGCGTCAGGATCACCGCGTACAACAGCTTCTGAATTTGTGGGTAGCAGATCTTGGTCTCGGACAATACTTCACTGATGAAGTAGACTGGTCTCTGGACGGGCAATGCATGCCCCTCTTCTCGTCTCTCAACCACGATCGTGGCGCTAACCACCTGAGTGGTAGCGGCGACGTAGATCAAGAGGGCTTCTCCGGCAGCGGGGGGCACCAAGATGGGCGCGTTCGTGAGGAGCGCCTTCAGGTTCCCGAGGGCTTCCTTGGCCTCAGGGGTCCAAGTGAAGCACTCGACCTTTCTTAAGAGGCGGTACAGAGGCAGGCCTCTTTCGCCGAGGCGCGAGATGAAACGGCTCAGAGCCGCAAGGCATCCCGTGACCCTCTGTACGCCTTTCAAGTCCTTGATGGGCCCCATGCTGGTGATGGCCGCGATCTTCTCCAGGTTGGCCTCGATGCCCCGCTCGGAGACGATGAACCCCAAGAGCATGCCTCGGGGGACCCCGAAGACACACTGCTCGGGATTGAGCTTTACGCCTTTCGCCTTGAGACATCGGAATGTCGCTCCAAGGTCGGAAAGGAGGTCGGAGGCTTTCCTCGTCTTGACTACGATGTCATCGACGTAGGCCTCGACCGTTCGGCCAATGTGTTCGCCGAACACGTGGTTCATGCACCTTTGGTATGTCGCACCCGCATTCCTCAAACCGAACGGCATGGTAACATAGCAGTACATGCCGAAAGGTGTGATGAAAGAAGTCGCGAGCTGGTCGGACTCTTTCATCCTGATTTGGTGATACCCTGAGTAGGCATCGAGGAAAGACAGGGTTTCGCACCCAGCAGTGGAATCCATGATTTGATCGATGCGAGGCAGAGGATAGGGAACTTTCGGACATGCTTTGTTTAGACCAGTGTAGTCTACACACATCCGCCATTTCCCTCCTTTCTTTCTCACAAGCACAAGGTTGGCAAGCCATTCGGGATGGAATACCTCTTTGACGAACCATGCCGCCATTAGCTTGTGGATCTCCTTGCCTATGGCTCTGTGCTTTTCTTCGTCGAATCGGCGCAGAGGCTGCTTCACGGGTCGGGCTCCAGCTCGGATATCCAGCGAGTGCTCGGCGACATCCCTCGGTATGCCGGGCATGTCCGAGGGACTCCACGCGAAGACGTCGGCGTTTGCGCGGAGAAAGTCGACGAGCACTGCTTCCTATTTGGGATCGAGCTCAGAGTCGATCTGGATCTGCTTGGAGGCGTCGTTGCTCGGGTCGAGAGGGACGGATTTAACCGTCTCCTCTGGCTCGAAGTTGCCGGCGTGGTGCTTCACGTCTGGCGCCTCCTTAGAGAGGCTCTCCAGGTCGGCGATGAGGGCCTCGAATTCGGCGAGGGCCTCGGCGTACTCCACGCACTCCACGTCGCATTCGTACGCGTGTCGGTACGTGGGGCCGACGGTGATGACCCCGTTGGGGCCCGACATCTTGAGCTTGAGGTAGGTGTAGTTGGCGACGGCCATGAACTTGGCGTAGCATGGCCTCCCCAGCACTGCGTGGTAGGTTCCTTGAAACCCGACCACTTCGAACGTGAGGGTCTCCCTTCGGAAGTTGGAGGGTGTCCCGAAGCAGACGGGTAGATCGAGTTGTCCGAGGGGTTGGACGCGCTTCCTGGGGATGATCCCGTGAAAAGGCGCAGCGCCTGCCCGGACCGAGGACAGATCGATCCGCAGGAGCCCGAGGGTCTCGGCGTAGATGATGTTGAGGCTGCTGCCTCCGTCCATGAGGACCTTGGTGAGCCTGACGTTGCCGATGACGGGGTCGACAACGAGCGGGTATTTCCCCGGGCTCGGCACGCGGTCGGGGTGGTCGTCTTGGTCGAAGGTGATGGGCTTGTCGGACCAGTCTAGGTAGACTGGTGTCGCCACCTTTACCGAGCAGACCTCCCGACGCTCTTGCTTGAGGTGCCGAGCTGAGGCGTTCGCCACTCGCCCACCGTAGATCATGTAGCAGTCGTGGACCTCGGGGAACTCTCCTGCCTTGTGATTTTCCTTCTTATCGTCGTCGCGAGCCCTGCCACCCTCCGCGGGTGGCCCGGCCTTGTGAAAGTGGCGCCGAAGCATGGCGCACTCCTCAAGGGTGTGCTTGACGGGCCCCTGATGATAGGGGCACGACTCTTTGAGCATCTTGTCGAAGAGATTGGCACCTCCGGGAGGTTTCCGAGGGTTCTTGTACTCGGCGGCGGCGACAAGGTCCGCGTCGGCGGCGTCGCGTTTCGCTTGCGACTTCTTCTTGCCTTTCTTCTTGGTGCCGCGCTGAGTTGACGCCTTGGGTACATCTTCCGGTAGGCGGCCCTGGGGCTGCTTGTCCTTCCGGAAGATGGCCTCAACCGCCTCCTGGCCAGAGGCAAACTTGGTGGCGATGTCCATCAGCTCGCTCGCCCTGGTGGGGGTCTTGCGACCCAGCTTGCTCACCAGGTCGCGGCAGGTGGTGCCGGCGAGGAACGCGCCGACGACATCCGAATCGGTGACGTTGGGCAGCTCGGTGCGCTGCTTCGAGAATCGCCGGATGTAGTCCCGGAGAGACTCCCCTGGCTGCTGGCGGCAGCTTCGGAGATCCCAGGAGTTCCCTGGGCGCACGTACATGCCCTGGAAATTGTCGGCGAAGGCTTGGACCAGGTCGTCCTAGTTGGAGATCTGCCCCGGAGGCAGGTGCTCCAGCCAGGCTCGAGCGGTGTCGGAGAGGAACAGGGGGAGGTTGCGGATGATGAGGTTGTCATCGTCCGTTCCACCCAGGTGGCAGGCCAGCCGGTAGTCCGCGAGTCACAGTTCCGGTCTCGTCTCCCCCGAGTACTTTGTGATAGTAGTCGGGGTTCGGAACCGGGTCGGGAACGGCGCCCGTCGTATGGCGCGGCTGAAAGCCTGCGGACCGGGTGGTTCGGGCGAGGGACTCCGATCCTCCCCGCTGTCGTAGCGTCCCCCACGCTTGGGGTGGTAGCCTCAGCGCACCCTCTCGTTGAGGTGGGTTCGACGGTTGCAGTGAGGGTGTTCGTTGCCGAGGCGAACCAGGGCCGCAGGCGCTGTGTTGCGCGTGCGCCCGGTGTGGACCGAGGCTTCCCGCATGAATCGGGAAGTCGTGGCGCGATGTTCCGAGGGGTACCCCTGCCTTCGGGAGGCAGAGCTTTTGGCCCGTCGGACCGCGGCATCCTCCAGGAGATTCTTGAGCTCTCCCTAGATACGCCGCCCTTTGGTGGTTGATGGCTCCGGCATCGCGCAGAGAAGTATTGCCGCTGCAACCAGGTTCTGGCCGACCCCACTGGAAACCGGTGGCGGCCTTACCCTGACATCGTCGGTGATGCGGTGCTGGATGCCCTGGGGTAGATGACACACTTCTCCGGCCGGAGGTTGGCCCGCCCATTCCTGCCCAGTGTCCCGGCGGAACGGCTTAAGTGTTCCTGCTCCCTCGTCGAGCCTGGCCTGCATCTCGCGGATTTGCTCGAGCTGTGGGTCCTGACCCCCCGCCGGGACGGGGACCACAGCTAGCTCCCGAAGGATGTCAACGCGAGGCACAGGCCTAGGGGGATCACCGTTCTCCGGTATACCAAGATGGTTGCCTTCGTCGGGACCCCCTAGATCGACGTGGAAACATTCACGACTTGGGCCGCAGTCCTCGTCGCCGAGGCTGCGGCTACCGTCGGAACAGTCGGAAAGGCAGTAGTCGCATGCGGTCATAAAGTCCCGCATGGCACTGGGGTTACCAAGTCCGGAGAAATCCCAACTAAAGTCGGGCTCGTCATCTTCCTTGGAACCCGAGGGCCCGTAGGTCGAGACGGCCGTCAGCCGGTCCCAGGGTGACCACATACGACACCCCAGAGGGTTTGGACTCGCCTCTATGAGAGCGTCCACCAAAGCAAAGTCGCTTGGTGGGTCGAGGCTGAATCCAAAAGGCACGAGATGGGAATCGGTCGGTACCTCTTGGTCGACGGGCGGTGACGAAGTCACGTCAGGGGTAGACTGCACCGTCGTCTCAGGTACGAGGGTGACGCCCAGCAAGTCCTTTGCGAGCGTGATGGCGTCGTCCGTTTGCTTGGGGTTGGCGTGTTGCGGGGAGACGGCGCTCGTCTTCATCTCAGACGCGAGGTCGATGCCCGACGTGCCCCCCATTGGGGCGCCAACGCCGTTGACTCGCTCGACAGCCGACGAGGTGCCGCCTCCTGCTTGGCCTTGGTTGCCTCGCCTCCTCCTCCGTCGACGGGGGAGGGGACGGGACAAGCCCGAATGTTGTTATTCCACCACGTGGGGAAGACGTCGTCGATTCCGCTGCCGGCGGGCGGGTTGTCGGCCGCCATTGTCGCTGTCGCGCGGCGGGGGAAGGAGTATCATGTCGTAGCTGCCGTCGAGGGACATGAACTCAAGACTCCTGAAACGGAGCATCGTCCCGGGTTGGAAAGGTTGCTGGAGACTGCCCATCTAGAGCTTGACGGGAAGCTATTCGTCAACACGCAGCAGGCCCCTACCTGGCGCGCCAACTGTCGGCGTTTCGAACCCAGGGGGTCCCTGGACCGACGAGTAAATTGTCGCCGCGTGCCCCAGCCCAGATGGGTCGGCGCGAGACGGAGCGCGAAGGGGGGAAGAAGCAAGAGGGAGACAGGCGTAAAAGGGGAAACCCGCGGCCTTCGTGTTTGTCCCGCGCCCAGGTCGGGTGCGCTTGCAGTAGGGGGTTACAAGCGTCCACACGGGAGGGAGCGAGCGGCTTACGCGAGCGCGGTCCCGTCCTTCCCCGCGCGGCCAACCCTCTGTAAGAGGGCCCTGGACCTTCCTTTTATAGGCGTAAGGAGAGGGTCCAGGTGTACAATGGGAGGTGTAGTAGTGTGCTAACGTGTCTAGCGGAGAAGAGCTAGTGCCCTAAGTACATGCCATCGTGGCAGCCGGAGAGGTTTTGGCACCCGGTTCGTGTGGTGTCGTGGCCGTCGGAGGAGCGCTGGAGCCTGGCGGAAGGACAGCTGTCGGGGCTGTCGCGTCCTTGCTGACGTCCCCTTGCTTCCGTAAGGGGGCTGAGAGCCGCCGTCGTCATAGAGCATGTGGGGCGCCATCATTACTTGTTTACCGGGGCGAGCCAGATGGGACGCCGGTCTTGTTCCCCATAGCCTGAGTTAGCTTGGGATAGGGTAATGATGGCGCCTCCTGTGACGTGGTCGGTCCGAGCCCTGGGTTGGGCAAGGTGGAGGCTCCTCCGAGGTCGAGGTCGAGTCTGTCTTCCAAGGCCGAGGTCGAGTCCGAGCCCCTGGGTCGGGCGAGGCGGAGACTGTCGGCTGAGGCCAGGGCTGAGTCCAAGCCCTGGGGTCGGGCGAAGCGGAGTTCGTCGTCTTCCGGGGCTGAGCCCGAGTCTGAGCCCTGGGGTCGGGCGATGCGGAGTTCATCGTCTTCCGGGGCTGAGCCCGAGTCCGAGCCCTGGGGTCGGGCGAAGCGGAGTTCGTCGTCTTCCGGGGCTGAGCCCGAGTCCGAGCCCTGGGGTCGGGCGAAGCGGAGTTCGTCGTCTTCCGGGGCTGAGCCCGAGTCCGAGCCCTGGGGTCGGGCGATGCGGAGTTCGTCGTCTTCCGGGGCTGAGCCCGAGTCCGAGCCCTGGGTCGGGCGAGGCGGAGTTCGTCGTCTTCCGGGGTTGAGCCCGAGTCCGAGCCCTGGGTCGGGCGAGGCGGAGCTTCCTATGGCGCTCGAGGCCGGACTTGGCTGCTGTCAGCCGCACTCTGCCGAGTGGCGCAGCAGTCGGAGCGGCGCAGGCAGCGCTGTCCTTTTGTCAGGCCGGTCAGAGGAGCGGCGAAGTGACTGCGGTCACTTCGGCTCTGTTGACTGAAGGGCGCGCGTCAGGATAAAGGTGTCAGGCCACCTTTGCATTAAATGCTCCTGCGATTCGGTCGATCGGCACGGCGATCGTGCCAAGGTTGCTTCTTGGCGAAGACTGGGCCTCGGGCGAGCCGAAGGTGTGTCCGTTGCTTGAGGGGGCCCTCGGGTGAGACGTGAATCCTCCGGGGTCGGCTGCCCTTGCCCGAGGCTGGGCTCGGGCGAGGCGAGATCGTGTCCCTTGAGTGGACTGAGCCTTGACTTAATCGCACCCATCAGGCCTTTGCAGCTTTGTGCTGATGGGGGTTACCAGCTGAGATTAGGAGTCTTGGGGGTACCCCTAATTATGGTCCCCGACACTTTCTTTGATTACAAGTGCTTGAAGAACAATAATGGGGAAGAAGAAAGCGATCTAAGAACAAGAGCTCAAAGAACACGAGCAAAACTCTCTCTTTAGTCACTAGGCGTTTGGAGTGTATTTGGGACTTGGAGAGGCTTTGATTCTTTTGAATTGTGTCTTGTATTGATTGCACTAGCTCTTGTATATTGAATGAGATGTCTGAAAAACTTGGATACTTGGAGTGGTGGTGGTTGGGGGTATTTATAGCCCCAACCACCAATTCAACCGTTGGGAAGGCTGTCTGTCGATGGGCGCATCGGACAGTCCGGTGCGCCACCAGACACTGTCCGGTGCGCCAGCCACATAACCCAACCGTTAGGGTTCTGACGGTTTCGATTGTTGGAGCTCTGACATCTTGGGGCACCGGACAGTCCAGTGCCGCACCGGACAGGCACTGTTCACTGTCCGGTGCGCCTTCTGTGGCTGCTCTGACTCTGCGCGAACTGTCTGTGCACTGTAGCGCTTTTGCAGGTGTCCGTTGGAGTCGACCGTTGCGCTAGAGCCGTTGCTCCGGTGGCACACCGGACAGTCCGGTGAATTATAGCGGAGCGGCTCTCCAGAAACCCGAAGGTGGCAAGTTTGAAGTCGTACGGCCCTGGGCACCGGACACTGTCCGGTGGCACACCGGAAAGTCCAGTGCGCCAGACCAGGGTTCTCTTCGGTTTCTTTTGCTCCTTTCTTTTGAACCCTAACTTGGACCCTTTTATTGGTTTATGTTGAACCTTTAGCACCTGTAGAATATATAATCTAGAGCAAACTAGTTAGTCCAACTATTTGTGTTGGGCATTCAACCACCAAAATCATTTAGGAAAAGGTTTAAGTCATATTTCCCTTTCAATCTCCCCATTTTTGGTGATTGATGCCAACACAAACCAAAGAAAATATATAAGTGCAGAATTGAACTAGTTTGCATAGGGTAAGTGCAAAGGTTGCTTGGAATTAAACTAATTTATACTTACACTAGATATGCATGGATTGTTTTCTTTCTTTTAACATTTTGGACCACATTTGCATCACTTGTTTTGTTTTTGCAAATCTTTTTGGAAAATCTTTTCAAAGTCTTTTTGCAAATAGTTAAAGGTATAGGAATAAGATTTCGAGAAGCATTTTCAAGATTTGAAATTTTCTCCCCCTGTTTCAAATGCTTTTCCTTTGACTTAAACAAAACTCCCCCTGGATGAAATTCTCCTCTTAGTGTTCAAGAGGGTTTTACCAATTGGAAGAAGATAAATATTTTTAGATACCAATTTTGAAAAAAATTATAATCAATTGGAAAACATATCAATTTTGAAATATGTCTATTAAGAGTTTTCATCATAAGATACCAGTTGAGAAGACAAATATAAATCGTTATTTTCAAAAATTGGTGGTGTTGTCCTTTTGCTTTGGGCTAATACTCTCTCCCCCTTTAGCATTAATCGCCAAAAAACGGAGACCTTGTAAGCCCTTTTACTTTCTCCCCCATTGGTACATGTAACTATGAGTGAAGATTATACCAATGTGGTGTGGAGTGACGGCGAAGGGTAAATGATACCGGTAGAGTGGAGTGGAAGCCTTGTCTTCGCCGAAAACTCCATTTCCCTTTCAATCTATGACTTAGTATAGAAATGCACTTGAAAACACATTTGTCGTAGTCATGAAAGAGATATGATCAAGGGTATATAAATGAGCTATGTATGCAAAGTTTCAATCAAAGTTCTGAGAATTAAGAATGTTTAGCTCATTCCTAAGTTTGGTAAAGGTTTTCTCATCTAATGGCTTGGTGAAGATATCGGCTAATTGTTCTTTGGTGCTAACATAAGCTATCTCGATATCCCCCCTTTGTTGGTGATCCCTCAAAAAGTGATACCGAATGGCTATGTGCTTAGTGCGACTGTGTTCAACGGGGTTATCTGCCATGCGGATTGCACTCTCATTGTCACATAGGAGAGGGACTTTGCTCAATTTGTAGCCATAGTCCCTGAGGGTTTGCCTCATCCAAAGCAATTGGGCGCAACAATGGCCTGCGGCAATATACTAGGCTTCGGCGGTAGAAAGAGCTACTGAGTTTTGTTTCTTTGAAGCCCAAGACACCAGGGATCTTCTCAGAAACTGACAAGTCCCTGATGGGCTCTTCCTATCAAATTTACACCCTGCCCAATCAGCATCTGAATAACCTATTAAATCAAAAGTGGATCCCTTGGGGTACCAAAGTCCAAACTTAGGTGTATAGACTAAATATCTCATGATTCTTTTCACGGCCCTAAGGTGAACTTCCTTAGGATCGGCTTGGAACCTTGCACACATGCATACGGAAAGCATAATATCCGGTCGAGATGCACATAAATAAAGTAAAGATCCTATCATCGACCGGTATACCTTTTGATGTACGGATTTACCTCCCGTGTCGAGGTCGAGATGCTCATTTGTTCCCATGGGTGTCTTGATGGGTTTGGCATCCTTCATTCCAAACTTGTTAAGTATGTCTTGAATGTACTTCGTTTGGCTGATGAAGGTGCCCTCTTGGAGTTGCTTGACTTGAAATCCTAGGAAATACTTCAACTCCCCCATCATAAACATCTCGAATTTTTGAATCATGATCCTACTAAACTCTTCACAAGTAGATTTGTTAGTAGACCCAAATATGATATCATCAACATAAATTTGGCATACAAACAAATTATTTGCAATGGTTTTAGTAAAGAGTGTAGGATCGGCTTTTCCGACTTTGAAGCCATTAGTGATAAGGAAATCTCTTAGGCATTCATACCATGCTCTTGGGGCTTGCTTGAGCCCATAAATCGTCTTAGAGAGTTTGTAAACATGGTTAGGGTACTTACTATTGAAAGGAAAATAGGCTTACATATTTCCCTAAATAATTTTGGTGGTTGAATTGCCCAACACAAATAATTGGACTAACTAGTTTGCTATAGATTATGAGTTCTTCACGTGCCAAGGTTCAACACAAACCAATAAAAAGTCCAAGAAAGGGTTCAAATAAAAAGGAGCAAAGACAACCAAAGTCTGCCTTGGTCTGGCGCACCGGACTGTCCGGTGTGCCACCGGACAGTGTCCGGTGCACCAGGGTGGATCAACTCCAACTTGCTAGCTTCGGGTTTTCGGGGAGCCTCTTCGCTATAATTCACCGGACTGTCCGGTGTAGCACCGGACTGTCCGGTGTGCCAAGCGGAGTAATGGCTACAACGCCAACGGTCGACTGCAAAAGTGAATAGTGAACAGTGCGGACTGCGCGCGTAGAGCCAGAGCAGGCGCCAGAAGGCGCACCGGACAGTGTATAGTGCTTGTCCGGTGCACCACTGGACTGTCCGGTGGCCTCACATGTCAGAGCTCCAACGGTCGAACCATAACGGTTGGGTGACGTGGCTGGCGCACCGGACAGTGTCTGGTGGCGTACCGAACTGTCTGGTGCACCCTTCGACAGCAGCCTTCCCCAACGGCCACTTTGGGGGTTGGGGCTATAAATACCCCCCAACCACCACACTTCAAGGAATCCAAGGTTTCAGCCAACACATTCAATACAAGAGCTAGCGCATTCAATACAAGACACAAATAGAGTGAATCAAAATCTCTCCACGGCCCAATTCCACTCAAAGCAATAGTGACTAGAAGAGAGAGCTTTGCCGTGTTCTTTTGAGCTCTTGTGCTTGGATCGCTTTTCTTCTTCCCCATTTCTTGTTCCTAAGATCTTTGTAATCAAAGCAAGAGACACCAATTGTGTGGTGGTCCTTGTGGGGACTAAGTGTCCCAATTGATTGAGAAGAGAAGCTCACTCGGTCTAGGTGACCGTTTGAGAGAGGGAAAGGGTTGAAAGAGACCCGATCTTTGTGACCACCTCAACGGGGAGTAGGTTTGCAAGAACCGAACCTCGATAAAACAAATTATCGTGTCATCCGCTCTTATTTGCTTGTGATTTGTTTTCGCCCTCTCTTTCAGACTCGATTATATTTCTAACGCTAACCCCGACTTGTAGTTGTGCTTAAAGTTTATAAATTTCAGATTTGCCTATTCACCCCCCTCTAGGCGACTTTCAATTGGTATCGGAGCCCGGTACTTCATTAGAGCCTAACCGCTCGAAGTTATGTCGGGAACTCACGGCAAGAAGGAGATGGTGACCGGCGACAAGCCCGCCACAAGCCACGGGAAAGCTCCATCGGGAGAGTCCAGCAACAAGAAGAGGGAGGAATCACCTTCCCGCGTCAAGTCGCACTGGAGTGGCGACAAGAAGAAGAAAATGAAGAAAGTGGTCTACTACGAGACTGATTCTTCGTCGCCTTCCACCTATGGCTCCGACACGCCGACTGTCACTTCTAAGCGCCATGAGCGCAAGAAGTTTAGTAAGATCCCCTTACGCTATCCTCGCATTTCCAAACGCACTCCCTTACTTTCCGTCCCACTAGGCAAACCACCAATTTTTGGCGGTGAAGATTATTGTATGTGGAGTGATAAAATGAGGCACCATCTAACCTCACTCCACGCTAGAATTTGGGACATTGTTGAATTTGGTGCGCAGGAACCATCCGTAGGGGATGAAGGCTATGACTCGGACAAGGTAGCCCAAATCCGACACTTCAACTCCCAAGCCACTACTATACTCCTCGCCTCTCTAAGTCGAGAGGAGTATAATAAGGTGCAAGGGTTGAAGAGTAACAAAGAAATTTGGGACATGCTCAAGACCGCGCATGAAGGAGATGAGGTGACCAAGATCACCAAGCGGGAAACGATCGAGGGGGAGCTCGGTCGCTTCATGCTTCATCAAGGGGAGGAGCCACAAGCGATGTACAACCGGCTCAAGACCTTGGTGAACCAAGTGCGCAACCTCGGGAGCACCAAATGGGATGACCATGAAATGGTCAAGGTTATTCTTAGATCACTCATTTTTCTTAATCCTACTCAAGTTCAATTAATTTGTGGTGATCCTAGATATAAACTAATGTCTCCCGAGGAAGTGATAGGAAAGTTTGTGAGCTTTGAATTAATGATCAAAGGCTCCAAACAAATCATTGAGTGAGGCGCCACCTCCACACCCGATGTGCAACCCGTTGCCTTCAAAGCTACGGAGGAGAAGAAAGAAGAGTATACATCAAGTAGGCTCCCCATCGACGCCTCCAAGCTCGACAATGAGGAGATGGCTTTAATCATCAAAAGCTTTTGCCAAATTCTCAAGCAAAGGAGGGGGAAGGACTACAAGCCCCGCTCCAAGAAAGTTTGCTACAAGTGTGGTAAGCCCGGTCATTTTATTGCTAAATGTCCATTATCTAGTGATAGTGACAGGGGCGACGACAAGAAGGGAAAGAGGAGGGAAAAGAAGAAATACTACAAGAAGAAGGGCGGTGATGCCCATGTTTGCCGGGAGTGGGACTCCGATGAGAGCTCCACCAACTCCTCCTCCGACGAGGACGCCGCAAACATCGTCGTCAACAAAGGACTCCTTTTCCCCAACATCGGCCACAAGTGTCTCATGGCAAGAGACAACAAAAAGAAGGTAAAATCTAGAGCCTCCACTAAATATGCAACATCTAGTGATGAGGAGAACTCTAGTGATGATGAGGATAATTTGCTTGCCCTTTTTGCCAACCTAAACATGCAACAAAAAGAAAAATTAAATGAATTGATAGGAGCCATTCATGAGAAGGATGAACTCTTGGATAGCCAAGAGGACTTCCTAATTAAAGAAAATAAGAAGCATGTTAAGGTTAAAAATGCTTATGCTCAAGAAGTAAAAAAATGTGAAAAACTAACTAGTGAGCTTAGCACTTGCCATGACACTATTTCCAATCTTAGATGTGAAAATGCTAAATTAATTGCTAAGGTTGAGAAATTAGATGTTTGTGATGATTCGATTGTCAGTCTTAGAAATGATAATGCTAGTTTGATTACTAATATTGACAAGTTGAATGCATCACTCTCTAGCCTTAAAATTGAGAATGAAAAATTAATTGCTAGGGCTAAAGATTTAGATGTTTGCAATATTTTTATTTCCAATCTTAAGAATGAGAATGCTATTTTACATGCTAAGATTGATGAATTAAATGTTTGCAAACCCTCTACATCTACCATTGAACATGTTACTATTTGCACTAGATGTAGAGATATTAATGTTGATGCTATTCATGATCACCTAGCTTTAATTAAACAACAAAATGATCACATAGCTCAACTTAGTGCTAAGATTAATGAGCATGACTTAGAAAATGAAAAATTTAAATTTGCTAGAAGCATGCTTTATAGTGGGAGACGTCCTGGCATTAAGGATGTCATTGGTTTCCAAAAGGGAGACAATGTCAAGCTTAATGCCCCTAAGAAATTGTCCAACTCTGTTAAGGGCAAAGCTCCCATGGCTCAGGATAACGAGTGTTATATTTTATATCTTGCTGGTTATCCCGAGCACAAGATTAGGAGAATTCACTCTAGGAAGTCTCACTCTGGCTCTCATCATGCTTTTATGTATAAGAGTGAGGCATCTAGTTCTAGGCAATCCACTCATGTTAAATTGCCTAAAAAGAAATCTCCTATAGCATCAAATAAACCTAATATTTCATTTAAGACTTTTGATGCTTCTTATGTGCTCACTAACAAATCAAGCAAAGTAGTTGCCAAATATGTTGGGGGCAAACACAAGGGGTCAAAGACTTATGTTTGGGTACCCAAGGTGCTTGTTTCTAATGTCAAAGGACCTAAGACCATTTGGGTACCTAAGAACAAGGCCTAAACTTGTTTTGTAGGTTTATGCATCCGGGGGCTCAAGTTGAATCATCGATAGCGGGTGCACAAACCACATGACTGGGGAGAAGAGGATGTTCTCCTCCTATGAGAAAAACCATGATCCCCAAAGAGCTATCACATTCGAGGATGGAAATCAAGGTTTGGTCAAAGGACTTGGTAAAATTGCAATATCACCTGATCATTCTATTTCCAATGTTTTTCGTGTAGATTCTTTAGATTACAACTTGCTTTCGGTTTCTCAATTATGCAAAATGGGCTACAATTGTCTTTTTATGGATATAGGTGTTATTGTCTTTAGAAGAAGTGATGATTCAGTAGCATTTAAGGGAGTGTTAGAGGGTCAACTATACCTGGTTGATTTTAATAGAGCTGAACTCGACACTTGCTTAATTGCTAAGACTAACATGGGTTGGCTCTGGCATCGCCGACTAGCCCACGTTGGGATGAAGAATATTCATAAGCTTCTAAAGGGATAACACATTTTGGGACTAACAAATGTTCATTTTGAGAAAGACAGGATTTTTAGCGCATGTCAAGCAGGGAAGCAAGTTGGTGTTCATCATCCACACAAGAACATCATGACGACTGGCAGGCCGCTAGAGCTACTCCACATGGACTTATTCGGCCCGATAGCTTACATAAGCATCGACGGGAGTAAGTACTGTCTAGTTATTGTGGATGATTATTCTCGCTTCACATGGGTGTTCTTTTTGCAGGAAAAATCACAAACCCAAGAGACCTTAAAGGGATTCTTGAGATGGGCTCAAAATAAGTTCGGCTTAAGGATCAAAAAGATTAGAAGTGACAATGGGACGGAGTTCAAGAACTCTCAAATTGAAGGCTTTCTTGAGAACGAGGGCATCAAGCATGAGTTCTCTTCTCCCTACACACCTCAACAAAATGGTGTAGTGGAGAGGAAGAATAGAACTCTACTTGACATGGCGAGGACCATGCTTGATGAGTACAAGACTTCGGACCGGTTTTGGGCGGAAGCAATCAACACCGCTTGCTACGCCATCAACCGTCTCTACCTTCACCGAATCCTCAAGAAGATATCATATGAACTCCTAACCGGTAAAAAGCCCAATGTTTCATATTTTAGAGTCTTTGGTAGCAAATGCTTTATTCTTGTTAAAAGAGGTAGAAAATCTAAATTTGCTCCAAAGGCTGTAGAAGGTTTTTTACTTGGTTATGACTCAAACACAAGGGCATATAGAGTCTTTAACAAGTCCACTGGACTAGTTGAAGTTTCTTGTGACATTGTGTTTGATGAAACTAACGGCTCTCAAGTAGAGCAAGTTGACCTTGATGAGCTAGATGATGAAGAGGCTTCATGCGTCGCTCTAAGGAACATGTCCATTGGGGATGTGTGTTCTAAGGAATCCGAAGAGCCTCCACATGCACAAGATCAACCATCTTCCTCCGTGCAAGCATCTGCACCAAATCAAGCTCAAGATGATGGAAATGAAGATCAAGAGGAGCCACCTCAAGAGGAGGACAATGATCAAGGGGGAGATGCTAATGATCAAGACAAGGAAGATGATGAGGGTCCAAGGCCACCACACCAAAGAGTCCACCAAGCAATACAACGAGATCACCCCGTGAACTCCATCCTCGGCGATATTCATAAGGGGGTAACCACTCGATCTCGTGTTGCTCATTTTTGTGAACATTACTCCTTTGTGTCTTCTATTTAGCCATAAAGGGTGGAAGACGCATTAAGGGATTCGGACTGGATGTTGGCAATGCAAGAGGAACTCAACAACTTCACGAGGAATGAGGTATGGCATTTAGTTCCACGTCCTAATCAAAATGTTGTAGGAACCAAGTGGGTCTTCCGCAACAAACAAGATGAGCATGGTGTGGTGACAAGGAACAAAGCCCGACTTGTGGCCAAGGGATATTCACAAGTCGAAGGTTTGGATTTCGGTGAAACTATGCACCCGTAGCTAGGCTTGAGTCAATTCGTATATTACTTGCCTATGCTACTTACCATGGCTTCAAGCTTTATCAAATGGACGTGAAGAGTGCCTTCCTTAATGGACCAATCAAGGAGGAGGCCTATGTTGAGCAACCTCCCGGCTTTGAAGATAGTGAGTACCCTAACCATGTTTATAAACTCTCTAAGGTGCTTTATGGGCTCAAGAAAGCCCCAAGAGCATGGTATGAATGCCTAAGAGATTTTCTTATCGCTAATGGCTTCAAAGTCGGAAAAGCCGATCCTACTCTCTTTACTAAGACAATTGCAAATGATTTGTTTGTATGCCAAATTTATGTTGATGATATTATATTTGGGTCTACTAACAAATCTACTTGTGAAGAGTTTAGTAGGATCATGATTCAAAAATTCGAGATGTCTATGATGGGGGAGTTGAAGTATTTCTTAGGATTTCAAGTGAAGCAACTCCAAGAGGGCACCTTCATCAGCCAAATGAAGTACACTCAAGACATACTCACCCAGTTTGGGATGAAGGATGCCAAGCCCATCAAGACACCCATGGGAACCAATGGGCATCTCGACCTCGACGCGGGAGGTAAATCCGTAGATCAAAAGGTATACCGGTCGATGATAGGATCTTTACTCTATTTATGTGCATCTCGACCGGATATTATGCTTTCCGTATGCATGTGTGCAAGATTCCAAGCCGATCCTAAGGAAGTTCACCTTAGGGCTATGAAACGAATCTTGAGATATTTAGTTTATACTCCTAAGTTTGGTCTTTGGTACCCCAAGGGATCCACCTTTGATTTAATAGGTTATTCAGATGCTGATTGGGCAGAGTGTAAGATTGATAAAAAGAGAACATCAGGGACTTGTCAGTTCTTGGGAAGATCCCTGGTGTCTTGGGCTTCAAAGAAACAAAACTCGGTAGCTCTTTCAATCGCCGAAGCCGAGTACATTGCCGCGGGCCATTGTTGCGCACAAATGCTTTGGACGAGGCAAACCCTTAGGGACTATGGTTACAAATTAACCAAAGTTCCTCTCCTATGTGATAATGAGAGTGCAATCGGTATGGCGGATAATCCTGTTGAGCACAGCCGCACTAAGCACATAGCCATTGGTATCACTTTTTGAGGGATCACCAACAAAGGGGGGATATCGAGATTGCATATGTTAGCACCAAAGAACAATTAGCCGATATCTTTATCAAGCCATTAGATGAGAAAACTTTTACCAAACTTAGGCATGAGCTAAACATTCTTGATTCTAGGAATTTTGATTGATGTTTTGCACACATAGCTCATTTATGTACCTATGATCATATCTCATTCACTTGCTATGACTAATGTGTTTTTCAAGTGTATTTTATGCTAAGTCATAGATTGAAAGGGAAAAGGAGTCTTTGGTGAAGACAAGGCTTCCACTCCACTCCATCGTACTATTTATCCTTTGTCGTCACTCCGCATCGCTCTTCAACTTTGGTATAATCCTTCACTCATGTATTATTTGCCAAAGGGGAAGAAAACTTGAAAAGGGCTTATATTTCACTCACAAATATCCGTTTTTGGCGATTCATGCCAAAGGGGGAGAAAGTATTAGCCCAAAGCAAAAGGATCGCACCACCACCAATTTCAAAAATGTAGTCTTTCATTTTGTATTAAAAGAAGTTTTTCAATTGGTACAATTGGTATCTTATTTTTTATATAATTTCAAATTGGTATTACCCCTTTCAAAATTAATATCTAAAACCCTCTTGAACACTAAGAGGATAATCTCATTGAGGGGAGTTTTGTTTAGTCAAAGGAAAAGCATTTGAAACAGGGGGAGAAAATTTCAAATCTTGAAAATGCTTCTCAAAATCTTATTCATATACCTTTGACTATTTGCAAAAGACTTTGAAAAAGAATTTCCAAAACATTTGCAAAAACAAAACAAGTGGTGCAAGCGTGGTCTAAAATGTTAAAATAAATAAAGCAATCCATGCATATCCTATGAATGTATAAATTGGTTTAATTCCAAGTAACATTTGCACCTACCTTATGCAAACTAGTTCAATTCTGCACTTATATATTTTCTTTGGTTTGTGTTGGCATCAATCACCAAAAAGGGGGAGATTGAAAGGGAAATAGGCTTACACATTTCCCTAAATAATTTTGGTGGTTGAATTGCCCAACACAAATAATTGGACTAACTAGTTTGCTCTAGATTATAAGTTCTACAGGTGCCAAAGGTTCAACACAAACCAATAAAAAGTCCTAGAAAGGGTTCAAATAAAAAGGAGCAAAGACAACCAAAGGTTGCCCTGGTCTTGCGCACCGGACTGTCCGGTGTGCCACCGGACAGTGTCCGATGCACCACCGGACTGTGTCCGGTGCACCAGGGTGGATCAACTCCAACTTGCTAGCTTCGGGTTTTCGGGGAGCCTCTCTGCTATAATTCACCGGACTGTCCGGTGTAGCACCGGACTGTCTGGTGTGCCAAGCGGAGTAACGGCTACAGCGCCAACGGTCGACTGCAAAAGTGAACAGTGCGGACTGTGCGCGCAGAGTCAGAGCAGGCGCCAGAAGGCGCACCGAACAGTGTACAGTGCCTGTCCGGTGCACCACCGGACTGTCCGGTGCACCACCGGACTGTCCGGTGGCCCCACATGTCAGAGCTCCAACGGTCGAACCCCAACGGTTGGGTGACGTGGCTGTCCGGTGCGCCCTTCGACAGCAGCCTTCCCCAACGGCCACTTTGGTGGTTAGGGCTATAAATACCCCCCAACCACCACACTTCAAGGAATCCAAGTTTTCAGCCAACACATTCAATACAAGAGCTAGTGCATTCAATACAAGACACAAATAGAGTGAATCAAAATCTCTCCACGTCCCAATTCCACTCAAAGCAATAGTGACTAGAAGAGAGAGTTTTGCCGTGTTCTTTTGAGCTCTTGTGCTTGGATCGCTTTTCTTCTTCCCCATTTCTTGTTCCTAAGATCTTTGTAATCAAAGCAAGAGACATCAATTGTGTGGTGGTCCTTGTGGGGACTAAGTGTCCCAATTGATTGAGAAGAGAAGCTCACTCGGTCTAGGTGACTGTTTGAGAGAGGGAAAGGGTTGAAAGAGACCCGGTCTTTGTGACCACCTTAACGAGGAGTAGGTTTGCAAGAACCGAACCTCGGTAAAACAAATCACTGTGTCATCTGCTCTTATTTGCTTGTGATTTGTTTTCGCCCTTTCTTTCGGACTCGATTATATTTCTAACGCTAACCCCGGCTTGTAGTTGTGCTTAAAGTTTATAAATTCCAGATTTGCCTATTCACCCCCCCTCTAGGCGACTTTCAACTATCTTCAAAGCCGGGAGGTTGCTCAACATAGACCTCTTCCTTGATTGGTCCATTGAGGAAGGCACTTTTCACGTCCATTTGATAGAGCTTAAAGCCATGGTAAGTAGCATAGGCAAGTAATATACGAATTGATTCAAGCCTAGCTATGGGTGCATAGGTTTCACCGAAATCCAAACCTTCTACTTGTGAGTATCCCTTAGCCACAAGTCGGACTCTGTTCCTTGTCACCACTCCATGCTCATCTTGCTGTTGCGCACTTGGTTCCTACAACATTTTGGTTACGACGTGGAACTAAATGCCATACCTCATTCCTCATGAAGTTGTTGAGCTCCTCTTGCATTGCCAACACCCAATCTGAATCTCTTAATGCATCTTCCACCCTGTATGGCTCAATAGAATACACAAAAGAGTAATGTTCACAAAAATGTGCGACTCGAGATCGAGTTGTTACCCCCTTATGAATATCACCGAGGATGGAGTTCACGGGGTGATCTCTTTGAATCGCTTGATGGACTCTTGGGTGTGGCGGTCTTTGACCCTATACTTCTTGCTCATCTTCCTTGTCTTTATCACTGTCATGTCCCCCTTGATCATTGTCCTCCTCTTTAGGTGGCACATCTTCTTGATGTTCATCTTCATTATCTTGAGCTTGATCCTCATCTTGGGTTGGTGGAGATGCTTGCATAGAAGATGATGGTTGATCTTGTGCTTGTGTAGACTCTTTGGATTCCTTAGGACACACATCCCCAATGGACATGTTCCTTAGTGCGACGCATGGAGCCTCTTCATCATCTAGCTCATCAAGATCAACTTGCTCTATTTGATAGCCATTAGTCTCATCAAACACAATGTCACAAGAAACCTCAACTAATCTAGTGGATTTGTTGAAGACTCTATATGCCCTTGTGTTTGAGTCATAACCAAGTAAAAAGCCTTCTACAACCTTAGGAGCAAATTTAGATTTTCTACCTCTTTTAATAAGAATAAAGCATTTGCTGCCAAAGACTCTAAAATATGAAACATTGGGTTTTTTACCGGTGAGGAGTTCATAAGATGTCTTCTTGAGGATTCGGTGAAGGTAGAGTCGGTTGATGGAGTAGCATACGGTGTTAATCGCCTCAGCCCAAAACCGGTCCGAAGTCTTGTACTCATCAAGCATGGTCCTTGCCATGTCCAGTAGAGTTCTATTCTTCCTCTCCACTACACCATTTTGTTGGGGTGTGTAGGGAGAAGAGAACTCATGCTTGATGCCCTCATCCTCAAGAAAACCTTCAATTTGAGAGTTCTTGAACTCCGTCCCGTTGTCGTTTCTTATTTTCTTGATTCTCAATCCAAACTCATTTTGAGCCCGTCTCAAGAATCCCTTTAAAGTCTCTTGGGTTTGAGATTTTTCCTGTAAAAAGAATACCCAAGTGAAGCGAGAATAATCATCCACAATTACAAGACAATACTACTCCCGTCGATGCTTATGTAAGCAATCGGGCCGAATAAATCCATGTGGAGTAACTCAAGCGGCCTGTCGGTCGTCATGATGTTCTTGTGTGTATGATGGGAGCTAACTTGCTTTCCTGCTTGACATGCGCTACAAACACTGTCTTTGTCAAAATGAACATTGTTTAGTCCCAAAATGTGCTCTATCTTTAGAAGCTTGTGAAGATTCTTCATCCCAACATGGGCTAGTCGGCGATGCCAGAGCCAACCCATATTAGTCTTAGCAATTAAGAGGTATCGAGTTCAGCTCTATTAAAATCAACTAAGTATAGCTGACCCTCTAATACTCCCTTAAATGCTACTGAATCATCACTTCTTCTAAAGACAGTAACACCTATATTCGTAAAAAGATAGTTGTAGCCCATTTTGCATAATTGAGAAACTGAAAGAAAATTATAGTCTAAAGAATCTACAAGAAAAACATTGGAAATAGAATGGTCAGGTGATATAGCAATTTTACCGTCCTTTTACCAAACCTTGATTTCCATCCCTGAATGTGATAGCTCTTTGGGGATCTTCGTTTTTCTCGTAGGAGGAGAACATCCTTTTCTCCCCTGTCATGTGGTTTGTGCACCCGCTATCAATTATCCAACTTGAGCCCCCGGATGCATAAACCTACAAAACAAGTTTAGGCCTTGTTCTTAGGTACCCAAACGGTCTTGGGTCCTTTCACATTAGAAACAAGCACCTTGGGTACCCAAACACAAGTCTTGGAACTCTTGTGTTTGCCCCTAACATATTTGGCAACTACTTTACCTTATTTGTTAGTGAGCACATAAGAAGCATCAAAAGTCTTAAATGAAACATTAGACTCGTTTGATGCAATAGGAAATTTATTTTTCAGCATTTTAACATGGGTAGAATGCCTAGAGCTAGATGCCTCATTCTTGTACATAAAAGCATGATGGAAAACAGAATGAGACTTCCTAGCATGAATTCTCCTAATCTTGTGCTCAGGATAACCAGCAGAATATAAAATGTAACCCTCGTTATCCTAAGCCATGGGAGCCTTTCCCTTAACAAAGTTAGATAATCTTTTAGGGGCATTAAGCTTCACATTGCTTCCCTGTTGGAAACCAATGTCATCCTTAATGCCAGGGCGTCTCCCATTATAGAGCATGCTTCTAGCAAATTTAAATTTTTCATTCTCTATCTCATGCTCATTAATTTTAGTAGTAAGTTGAGCTATGTGATCATTTTGTTGTTTAATTAAAGCTAGGTGATCATGAATAGCATGAACATTAATGTCCCTACATCTAGTACAAATAGTGACATGATCAACAGTAGATGTAGAGGGTTTGCAAGCATTTAAGTCATCAATCTTAGCATGTAAGATAACATTCTCATTTCTAAGATTGGAAATAGAAACATTGCAAACGTTTAAATCCTTAGCCTTAGAATTTAACTTTTCATTCTCAGTCTTAAGGCTAGCAATTGATTCATTCAATTTATCAATCTTAGCAATTAAACTAGCATTATCATTTTTAAGATTGGCAATTGAATCATCACATTCATTTGACTTCTCAACCTTAGCAATCAATTTGGCATTTTCAATTCTAAGGTTGGAGATAGTGTCATGACAAATGCTAAGCTCACTAGTCAATTTTTCACATTTCTCTATTTCTTGAGCATAAGCATTTTTCACCTTAACATGTTTCTTGTTTTCCTTAATAAGGAATTCCTCTTGGCTATCCAAGAGTTCGTCCTTCTCATGAATAGCACTTATCAATTCATTTAATTTTTCTTTTTGTTGCATGTTAAGGTTAGCAAAAAGACTAAACAAGTTATCCTCATCATCATTAGAACTATCCTCATCACTAGATGTAGTATACTTGTGGGTGGTTCTAGTTTGTACCTTCTTTTTCTTGTCGTCCTTTGCCATGAGACACTTGTGGCCGACGTTGGGGAAGGGAAGACCCTTGTTGACAGTGATGTTGGCAGAGTCCTCGTCGAAGGAGGAGTCGATGGAGCTCTCATCGGAGTCCCATTCTCGGCATACATGGGCATCACTGCCCTTCTTCTTGTAGTATCTTTTCTTTTCCTATCTCTTTCACTTCTTGTCGTCGCCCCTGTCACTATCACTAGATAATGGACATTTAGCAATAAAATGAACGGACTTACCACACTTGTAGCACACTTTCTTGGAGCGGGGTTTATAATCTGTCCCCCTCCTTTGCTTGAGGATTTGGCGGAAGCTCTTGATGATGAGCGCCATTTCCTCGTTGTCGAGTTTGGAGGCGTCGATGGGGAGCCTACTTGATGTAGACTCTTCTTTCTTTTCTTCCGTCGCTTTGAATGCGACGGGTTGTACCTCGGGCGTGGAGGTGCCGCCTTGCTCGACGATTTGTTTGGAGTCTTTGATCATTAACTCAAAGCTCACAAACTTTCTTATCACTTCCTCGGGAGACATTAGCTTATATCTAGGATCACCACGTATTAATTGAACTTGAGTAGGATTACGAAATATGAGTG
The DNA here is from genome assembly GCF_902167145.1 of Zea mays. Lineage (NCBI taxonomy): Eukaryota > Viridiplantae > Streptophyta > Magnoliopsida > Poales > Poaceae > Zea > Zea mays. The sequence continues at coordinate 162,318,662 of NC_050100.1, read as the reverse complement.
ATCTAAGAATAACCTTGACCATTTCATGGTCATCCTATTTGGTGCTCCCGAGGTTGCGCACTTGATTGACCAACCGATCTTGAGCCGGTTGTACATGGCTTGTGGCTCCTCTCCTTGGTTGAGGATGAATCGACCGAGCTCCCCCTCGATCGTCTCTCGCTTGGTGATCTTGGTCACCTCATCCCCTTCATGCGCGGTCTTAAGCACGTCCCACATCTCCTTGGCGCTCTTCAACCCTTGCACCTTATTATACTCCTCTCGACATAGAGAGGCGAGGAGTATAGTAGTGGCTTGAGAGTTGAAGTGCCGGATTTGGACGACCTCGTCCGAGTCGTAGCCCACATCCCCACGGATGGTACCACTACAGGAAAACACTTAATTCCCGTCGGTCAGGAACCGACGGGAATAAGCATTAAACCGACGGGAATAAGTAATTCCCGTCGGTTTAGGGATTATTCCCATCGGTTGTCAGCCGCCAGGCGTCCCTTGTCGGGGATAAGGTTATTCCCGTCGGCCGCTGACGAGAATAATTAATCCCCATCGGCCAATAACGAGCCGACGGGAATTACGGCTAATTCCCGTCGGCCACCACAACCGACGGGAGTTATTAATTAATCCCCGTCGGCCAGGTCAGTCGACGGGAATTAACTATTAACTCTAGTCGGCCAGGTCAACTGACAAGAATTAACTATTAACTCCCGTTGGCCAGGTCAGCCGACAGGAATTAACTGGGCCGACGGGAGTTAATAGTTAATTCCCGTCGGCTATGGTCAAACCGACGGGAATTAACTAGGCCGACGGGAGTTAACCTATAATTTTGCAACAGCAACACCAAATTAGATATTTCTCCACAATTGCACACATAACATACACAAAACATACACATCACAAACATATGACAAAATATATCACATGAACATATAAATCACAAACGCATTGACATCACACATCACAAACGCATTGATATAATTCACACATCACAAACATTACAGAGACGAGAGTGTTTACACAAACATAACGTCCACGAGTTAAAATACATAACGAGCATGAGTTCAAGTGTTTAGAGATAACCACCACTTGGGTGGTTAGAGCTTTGACCGCTGCCGCCACCACCACCAGGAGGAGGGAACGCGAAGAGTGAGTCAAAATCCAGTCCCTGCTACGGGATCAGACCCACTACCACCCGCTTCGGGCGTAACCTATGCAAGTTAGCAAATATCAACACATTAAATGCAAATATCAAAAAGTATACAAGTGTAAAAATTAATCGACAGTTATCAAACGTACCCTATCTCCAGGTGCAGGTATATGTGTCGGAGGGGTGTTGAACTGTGGTGGCGGAGTTGGTGTGTTTGCAAACTGGCTCCATTGTGGTGGCGGTGGAAAATTTGTTGTCATGCCCTGTTGCTGCATTAATTGTTAAACATATGTGTTAATATTGAAGATGTTGTATTGAAATATAATAATTTAGAGTTCGGATTATGTATACTCACTTGATACATCGTTTGGTTATGTGCATTGCATGCCTCCATAAATTCTCATTGTTGTCTCAACTCCTCACACATCCTCATAATCTCCAACTCCTGCTCGTTCGGTCGACGAGAGCATGAGCTACGGGAAGACGAACCCGTCCTCTGAGATCTCACCGACGACGAGTCAATGAATCCGTCGAAGAGTGCATATCTATAAGTGATTCAAAAAAATGTGATTACTGCATAATCAATTTAGTGTCAACCATATAATTTCATAAGTTAGAGCTTACCGTCCATGCGCTTTGCCACCACCACTTGCGTACACCACCGAGGGATCCACCGGTTCATGGCGCCAGTCGAAGTCAGGGCCATGGCGACGAACCATCTCCTCCCCATATGCCGCCTATACATCATTCACAACCTTACAAATGCAGGAATTTCTATACTTTGAACGTTTGTACTTTTTGGCCAAAACTCACCAGCCGATCCGTGGTTGTCTGGCTGCAGAGCTGGTCAGGGTTGTTCGAGTCTGGTCCTATGTGGCCCTCCTGGTAGACCTCAATGTCACTAGGCTTTTGGCCACTCGTAGCTTCCTGTATAAACAAAAAATATTCATAAGCAATCGTATTATTTGCTGATCGACATAGATAGATCAAACTTATCATTCTTTTAGCTTTTCGTATCATGTCGTCACCGCCAAACTTGTGGTTAGGATTGGTTCCTCGACATTGTCTGTGATGCGTTGACGCTTTCTGGAAGCCTTCGGAAGCCCAATATCGACACCAAGCATAGTACGCTTCAGGCACGGGCGCCATCCATGGAACCATCACCTGCACACATAATGTTACATATTATATCAATCACAACAATCAATATAAAGGGTAAAACAAATTGAATACTAACCTCACGATATTGATCCTCAGTCAAATATATCTTTGAGGACCCTTCCTTTTTATTCAAGGGGTCTGCTTCTTCCGGATGCTTTTGAAAATACAGGTTTGTAGCCTGAATTCTCGCATAGTATATGGCATCCTTCACTAGCTTCTTTGCATTGTTTTGGAAGACACGTTCAGCGTGCCCCATGTAATCCTCTCCGTCAGGCAACCGATATCGAAGCTACAACATAAAGAATACAAATACAATGGTATAAGTCATAGATTTACAATATTAAGAAACATAACAAAAATAATAAAGAATTCATACCCAAAAGTCATTACGCACAAGTCCCTGTCTGTCGGTGTGGTTTCGTTCCTTTTTAAACTTGTACTCGTCCCAGGTACTGACGAGCACCTCATCCTTGGTATCACCGTTTGACACCTTCACTATACCAGGGTAGTGAAGGTGGCAAAGAGAACCCAACGTAAGGTTAACCTGAGTGTGGTGTCCCTTGCCGTCAAAGGACAGGTCCTCCCAATTCCTGCATTACACAAAAACATTAACAATACACATAATAGTTATATGAGATAAGTTAATATATTACACTCACCGATCTCCATGTGGCATGATTAAAGTCCTATCAGCCTCTCGCTCTATCGCGTGACGAGGCTTTACTGAGTGGCTATTTCTTGAGCGACGTGTGCGTGTCGCTGAAGAGCCTCCCGAGCCATCATCCATCGGGTTGTCAGCCGGTTCGCCCTGTTGGCCCCACTAGTCCCATGCATGTTGCTGCTCTCTCTAGTGGTCCCACTGGTCCCATGGCTAGTGATGCTGTGCGGCCTGGTCCCATGTCACGTGCTCCACCTCATTGTGCTCCACCTCCTCATTGTGCTGCTCAGCCTCATTGTGCTCCTCCTCCTCAATGTGCTGCTCCTCAGTGTGCTGGTCATCCTGGTACATACAACTCAAGATTTATTTTTAATATGTAAACAAATTTATTTGTACAAGATATGTTACCTCATCTCCATGTACCGCGCTCAACAGCTCTCGACGTCTGCTGCTGCTCGAAGAACTGCCCTGAAAAAGGCTCAGGCCCTTGAACGGCCCCTTCACTGACTTCTTTGATTTTGGCGGCATCCTGCATGAAAAATAAGAAATTATTCATTAGTGCATCAAAAATGACATAATACTTAAAAATATAAACAAATGAAATAACAAAACAACTTTACTTGTTAAATATCATCAAAATCAGGATCTATTTGTTCTCTTCTATGCAGAGGTCGCCATGTAACTTTTCTCCTAACAGGTTGTCTTCTCCGTCTCTCGGGAAAAGTTAAGTCGTTAACGTCTGCAACTAGTGAATCTAATGCCGGTGCAGGATCAATATGAAAACTAGTTGGCAACTCTTCTTCTTGAAACACCTCATCAACCTGCTCAAGGTGACCAATTTGATATTCGTCCTCACCAGGAGTGTATAGGCGTTCGCGGGGATTTACATTGTACACAACCCTCCATTTAGACAACTTTTTTCATGGATATGTCAAGAAATAAACTTGGTCTGCTTGATGGGCAAGGATATACATGTCATGTCCTTGAAGCAATTTTTCAGGTTGGATCTATGTCATCCCAAATTCGGTCCTATAATACTTCGGGTCATACCATTTACACTCAAAGAAAACTAGCGCTAAAGGCTTATTTCCAGCAAATGTAATCTCGATTATATTTTTGATTTTCCCGTAATAGCAGGCTTCGTGTCCTTCCATGTCGGTTGCCCTAGTAACGACTCCACTATTTTGAGTGGCGGTCATAGGATGACTTGATTCGAAAATGCTTGAACGAAAGTGATATCCATTGACGTCGTAACGTCCATAGCTTTTGGCAGTTACGCTTCCAATAGATAACTGACGTAAGTCATCATTCAAATTCATTTCCTCCCCAAACTGTCAATTATGCCACAAAGCATTAGCAAATTCTTTAATATTAGTTAACTGAAATTAGCTCTCGGAGCCACATAATTAAGACTTACACGGTCCCGAAGCCACCTAATGAAATTAGGTCGCCCATGCATAACATCGCGTCGCAATTTGTCTATGTCTCTCGCTGTTGGCCTACCAAGACACCTCATGTTTTGTTCATCAAACTCGCTGTCAAATATTATTGTATGACATGAGATATTTGATAACATAAACTAATTCACATATGAACAATTTAAGAAAATAAGTCTTACAGAAAGTATTTCTCCACCTCAGGCATATTCGTGAACATGTATAGTAAAGCAGACTTCCGTTCTTCCATACTAAGGTGATATGCCTTGGGTGGACCAACGACTTTGCCGTTTGTCTGAAAAATCGAAAGATCACTACATGGAGGCATCTCTCGATCATCATCATGGTACCTTTTCTTTCGAGCAAATACATTATGTTCTTCTGCAAAGTAACAACTTGTGAAGTGTGCTACCTCCTTTAGTTTAAATTGTTCCGCAATACATCCTTCAACTCTTGCCTTATTGTCCACCATTGCTCTAAGCTTCTTTAATGCTCTTTCTATATGAAACATCCACCTATACTGAACAGGACCACCGACCTTAACCTCACATGGAAGATGTATAAAGAGATGCTGCATAGGATTGAAGAAACCCGGTGGAAATATTTTTTCCAATTTGCACAAAAGCACCGATGCCTCTTTCTCCAGCTGTTCCATCACATCTCTTCTGATTTCTTTAGCACACAATTGTTTGTAGAAATAGCTAACTTCAGCTAATGTTTTCCACACAGCTTCGGAAATGTACCCACGAAACATTACAGGCATGAGCCTCTCCATAATTATGTGGAAGTCATGGCTCTTCAGTCCATTCATCTTCATTGTCTTCAAGTTCACAGATCTTCTAAAACCAGCGGCATAACCATCGGGGAATTTAATATCCTTCATCCACTTCATCACTTCTTTCCGTTGCTTAGATTTCAGACAATAGTCAGCTTTTGGTTTGCCTCCGTTTTCTCTAAGCACTTGGGTTGGACGATCACATATCACTGCTAAGTCCATGCCTGCCTTGTCATTGTCTTTCGTTTTATCAGGGAAATCCATGCATGTATTTATGAGGGCTTGGCAAAAGTTACTCTCTTGATGCATGACGTTGATGTTGTGCATCAAAATCAATGACTTAGCATAAGGAAGCTCCCACAAGCCACATATGTGAGTCCAGTTATGCTCCTCACCAAAACCTTGATACCTTTTCCCACTCTCGTCTAGGACAAGTTTCATATGCTCTTCTGTAATTTCTATCCCACTACGTCGCTTGGGCGGTCCCTTCGTGACAATGGTGCCCTTCCTAAATTCCTTTCTCTGCCTCCTGATGGGGTGATTGAAGGGTACAAAACATCTATGGCAATCAAAGTAACATATCTTGCCACCAGCACTAAGACAAAAACAATCTGTATCTTTAGCACAATAAGGACACGTCAATCTACCATGCACGCTCCATCCAGAGAAAATAGCATACGCCATAAAATCATGAACCGAGAACAGATATGCAACACGAAGATTGAATTTTTGCTTCTTCAAGCAGTCATAGGCTTCCACACCTTGCCATAGCTTCTTTAACTCTCAATCAGTGGTTGAAGCATCACATTGAGGCGTATGCCAGGATGCTCGGGCCCAGGTATAACAAGACATAGGAACATAAACTCATATTTCATGCAAAGAGCAGGTGGAAGGTTGTACGGTATGGCAATGATAGGCCAACATGAATACGACGCAGCGGTCATATTGAACGGCGTGAAACCATCAGTTGCCAAGCCGATACGAACGTTTCTTGCATCGCTGGCAAAATCTGGATCAAATTTGTCAAGAGCCTTCCATGTATCACCATCTGACGGGTGCACCATTAACCCATCTTGTCTGTCCGTACAATCTTTATGCCACCTCATGTGCATAGCGGTCTTCCTCGAGAGAAACAAACGTTTCACTCTAGGAGTGAGAGGCATGTACCGAAGTTGTTTATGTGCAACCTTTGTCACCACCTTCTCCCCATCTTCATTTACAAGCTCCATGTACCTCGACTTCCCACATTTTAAGCATTTCTGTTCTCCGCCATGTTCCTTCCAAAAAAGCATACAGTTGTCTTGGCAAACATCAATCTTCTCATACTCCATACCAAGACCTTCAAGCAATTTCTTGGATTGGTACATGTCTTTGGGCATCTTGTGGCCCATAGGAAGAACCTCGCTAATCAAATCCACAAGCTCCTTATAACAATTAATTGAGAATGCAAACTTGGACTTGATTGACATCAGCCGGGTCACGAATTCGAGTACGGTCACGTCAGTGTGCCCGTGAAGAGGCTATTCTGACGCTTTGAGTAGGTCGAAGAACTTCTGAACCTCCGGTGTAGGTGAATCATGATGATCTGGTGCCAGTTCAGGCTACAGATCCTCAAGCATCTGGTCCATCCTATCAACATCATCTTCACCATCATCAACTTCTACTTATGTTGCTCGTTCAACATCTTCACCATGGAGATACCAGACCTTATAGCCTGGCACAAAACCATATGAGCACAGGTGTAGTGTGACCTGCCTCTTGGTGTGGCTCGTCATATTTCTACATTTATTGCATGGACACCTAATATTACCTATTTGTGACAAAGCAGCTGCATGGTCCAGAAATATCTGCGTCTTGGCAAACCATTCACTTGTGTGACACCCACCCTTCTTGAAACCTTCATACATACAATCACGTCTATCACCCATTATTGCGGCTGTGTGTACGAGTAAAGAGTGCATGTGAGACAATCACGTTTCTACACGTCACACATACATCTATAGGTAAGTAGTAAAACTATATATATACATAAATAACTATATATATACATAAATAACATTAAATTTATCAATATCGAAACCTTCATACAACCTAATATTATAAGTTAAATCTAATTATTAAATAACATCAAATTCAACAATTCAATAGCATAAGTTAAATCTATTATAATAATAGAATTAATACTTACCTAACATCAAGCCACACATGTGATATTAAACTAACTCTAATCACATGAAAGTTAACTCCCGTCGGCCATAAAAAACCGACGAAAATAAGCATGTATACACAAATTTAACAATCGCACTCGCATTTACATTCAACAATCGCACTCACATTTACATTCAATAATGCATAAAGTCATATGAAAACTAAGAACACTATAAATTAACAATTTTAAACTAACTCTAATCACATGAAAGTTAACTCCCGTCGGCCACAAAAAATCGACGAAAATAATCACATATTTATTTACATATAGATAGGATTATACCTTAGTGGCTGACCGGCGCGTAGGGGCACGAGCAGACGGTGGACGACGGCGGGCTGGGGACGGCGACACTTGGGGTACGAGGAGCTCGGGAGCTTGGGGTGGCACTCGGGCGGCGGCGGTGGCGCTTCGGGGCGGGCCAAGGGCGGCGGCGGCGCTCGGGCGGGGCGGCCTCGGGCAGGGCGGCCTCGGGGGCAGGGCGACGCTCGAGGGCAGGGCGGCACTCAGGCGGCGGCGGCTGCAGCGGCTCTCGGCCAGGGCGGTGGCCTCGACGGCGGCCTCGGGCAGGGCGGCGGTCGGGCAGGAACGGCGGCGCTCGGGGCGGAGGTTTGACCGTTTGTATGAACGGAGAAGGAATGGGCCCGCGCGTCTGCGGCCTGGCTCTAAAAAGATTAATCCCCGTCGGCTAGAATACGGGGCCGACGGGAATTAACTAATTCCCGTCGGCCAGAACACAGGGCCGACGGGGATTAGTTAATCTTCGTGGGCTTGGGACGGGGCCGACGGGAATGAATATAATGCCCGTCGGCTATTTGGTGGCCGACGGGAGTAAGTCTATTCCCGTCGGCTTTCTCTCTTGCCGACGAGAATTACCCTGGCCGACGGGAATCAGTAGAATTCCTGTAGTGTACCTGCGCTCCAAACTCAACAATGTCCTAAATGCTAGCGTGGAGTGAGGTTAGATGATGCCTCATTTTATCACTCCACATGCAATAATCTTCACCGTCAAAAACCGGTGGTTTGCCTAATGGGACAGAAGGTAAAGGAGTGTGTTTGGAAATGCGGGGATAGCGTAAGGGGATCTTACTAAACTTCTTGCGGTCATGGCGCTTAGAAGTGACGGACGGTGCGTCGGAGCCGAAGGTGGATGGCGACGAAGAATCGGTCTCGTAGTAGACCACTTTCTTCATCTTCTTCTTGTCGCCACTTCGGTGCGACTTGACACGGGGAGGTGAGTCCTCCCTTCCTTTGGCGCCGGACTCCTTTGATGGAGCCTTCCCGCGGCTTGTGTCTGTTTCCATCTCCCTCTTGGCGGATCCTCCCGACATCACTTTGAGTGGTTAGATTCTAATGAAGTACCGGACTCTGATACCAATTGAAAGTCGCCTAGAGGGGGGTGGATAGGCAGAAACTGAAATTTACAAACTTGAAGCACAACTACAAGCCGGGGTTAGCGTTAGAATAAAAGTTAGGTCTGGGAGAGAGAGGGAAAACAAATCAACCAAGGAAATAAAGTGGATGACACGGTGATTTGTTTTACCGAGGTTCGGTTCCAAAGAACCTAGTCCCCGTTGAGGTGGTCACAAAGATCGAGTCTCTTTCAACCCTTTCCCTCTCTCAAATGGTCACTTAGACCGAGTGAGTTTTCTCCTTAATCAAACGGGTCACTTAGACCCCACAAGGACCACCACACAATTGGTGTCTCTTGCTTTGATTACAAGTGCTTGAAGAACAAGAATGAGGAAGAAGAAAGCGATCCAAGAACAAGAGCTCAAAGAACACGAGCAAAACTCTCTCTCTAGTCACTAGGCGCTTGGAGTGTATTTGAGACTTGGAGAGGCTTTGATTCTTTTGAATTTGTGTCTTGTATTGATTGCACTAGCTCTTGTATTGAATGAGATGTCTGAAAAACTTGGATACTTGGAGTGGTGGTGGTTGGGGGGTATTTATAGCCCCAATCACCAATTCAACCGTTGGGAAGGTTGTCTGTCGATGGGCGCACCGGACAGTCCGGTGCGCCACCGGACACTGTCCGGTGCGCTAGCCACGTCACCCAACCGTTAGGGTTCTGACGGTTTCGACCGTTGGAGCTCTGACATCTTGGGGCACCGGACAGTCCGGTGCCGCACCGGACAGGCATTGTTCACTGTCCGGTGCGCCTTCTGCGGCTGCTCTGACTCTGCGCGAACTGTCCGCGCACTGTAGCGCTTTTGCAGGTGTCCGTTGGAGTCGACCGTTGCGCTGGAGCCGTTGCTCCACTGGCACACTGGATAGTCTGGTGAATTATAGCGGAGCGACTCTCCAGAAACCCGAAAGTGGCAAGTTTGAAGTCGTACGACCCTGGGCATCGGACACTGTCCGGTGGCACACCGGACAGTCCGGTGCGCCAGACCAGGGTTCTCTTCGGTTTCTTTTGCTTCTTTCTTTTGAACCCTAACTTGGACCTTTTTATTGGTTTATGTTGAACCTTTAGCACCTGTAGAATATATAATCTAGAGCAAACTAATTAGTCCAATTATTTGTGTTGGATATTCAACCAATAAAATCATTTAAGAAAAGGTTTAAGTCCTATTTCCCTTTCAAATATGTTTCATGAAACTACGACGCAGAGGTGCCGATGGCTGTGAGGTGGGAGACAAACCTAGCTAGTTGATACCATATAAAGAATGGAATTCCACACTTCTATTACATAGAGAGGGTTACATATATAGACCCAGGAAACCCTAACCCTAATGGTCGATAGCACATATATATGGATAATATAGAAACACACTCTAACGAGGCATGGGAGTTCGTGTGATACCACCAAAATGCCCACGCAAAGAAAGAGATTGAGAGGCGTTCTAGCCTATTGTGCATGGTACCATCAAAAGCACACTATGTGTGAAAAAAATCTTTTGCAGAGTTGGTTAGATGATCTGAATATATGTGTGAAAAAAAATCTTTGGCTAAGTTGGTTAGGTGATCTGAATAGTACTACTTAGTTCTAAATTTGACTTCCTATTTTTCGACATGTGCGAGTATCTTATAAAAAAATAGTGCTGACATCCGAGTTTGAACCTCTAGAAAAAGAACTCTAGAAAAAAGTGTGACGCCTAGGTTTAAACTCTAGTAAGTAGCATCCCACTGGACTGCCGTACTAGCGGGTCAGAGGCCCTTTTGCTATTAAATATTTTTGCAACATAAGAATTGAGGTCCTTTCTAATGTCTCACATAGAATTATGGGCGGACCCAAGTGCAAGTAATCTCCCAGATTTCTTATGTTTGTGCTAGTAAACATGTAAACATGCACCAAGCATTAAAATATAGTTAAATGTGGATAAAAATTAGGCAAAGTTATATATTTATAATATACATATTGTTTTTTTATCATGCTCTCGAAGATTTCTGTGTCCGATGATGCATAGAATTGACTCCTTTTGAGCCCTGACTCACGTTGATAATGTGCTACGTAAAGAGAAAATGGAATTGCTGTTAATCAACTTGAAGTTTTGAACGATTTGCGGAAATCAGCATGTCGAGTACTCTAAATAAATATTGTAGCCTGGTGAGCAAGATTTTCGTCTCTCTAAGAGCTAATTTGACAACTCCATTTTACCAAAAGATTTTTAATTTTTCAAGAAAAAAAGTAAAGTAATTTTATTTAGAAAAAATAAAAATTTCTTAGAAAAATGAGGTTGCCAAACTATACTTAAATTAGATTCTTTCGCACTCCTATTTTTCTCTATATGTTTTCTCTTATCCAAATTCATACGCATCTATCATCTTAAAAATACATTTATTTTTTGCATGCAAGGCAAAGCTGTAACGAAAGATGTTTCTTGCTCTGTGTATGCCGCTGCCGCGACAGAAGTTTTACCGGAACGATTTGTTTTTCACTATTTCTTTATGCTATCGCCGCGGATAGTAGGGGCAGAAGAACCAGGACTGGTGTACGGTTGCCATATGAGAGCATGATCACGAGGGCTATATGAATCTCTCTTCTCTAGAGTGCTCATCCACCGAAAGTCCGAAAGCAAGAATTATACTTTCCACCAGGCAGACATCTAATCATACTGTCCCTACGTACACATAACATTTTACTATTTGGCTTTATTTTGTAATAAATGACAGAACATGTTTCTTTCTGTAAAACTTGAGTATGGACTTTTACATGTAAGCGGCAGGAAACAGACAATTGGATTGTACTAGTAACATTCCAGGTGACTGGAAGATGATACTAACCGCTAGCCGTTAATGTTGCGATAAAGACAATCTCTCAGTTCCCCGGATCGGGGCAGGACTGGCTAAACATTACAGCAAGGACAAATTAATCTCAGTTAGGGCTTGTTCGTTTGCGTCGGATTGCACCCGGAATCGTTCCGGCTAATCAAAGTTTATATAAATTAGAGAAGCAATCCGGCCGGGAATTGTTCCGACCCACCAATCCGACACAAACGAACAAGGCCTTACCCGGAACGAGGAAGAATTGGCTAAACCCGGAACGAGGACAGGACTGAATGAATTAAAGTTTTCATGACATTCCAACTCTGCTACAACTTGGGGATGTGTCAGGATTGCAATCTTCTGAAACCTTGTTCCCTGCCACCCGGTGTTTTGGACCTTTGGAATTCCCGGGCCATGCTCCAGCGCCATCTGTAATCCATGCGCGTATTCACAAAAACTCTATGGCCTATGCTGCTCATTGGCTCGGTGTTCAGTTGATCTTAGGCTTCGGTCTCCTTGGACGTAGAAGAAACCAAAGCAACAAAAATACAGCTAGAAAAGCAGGAAGTGTTGTCAAGTCTAGCTGCACGTCGACCTTCCTTTCGCGGGTGCATTGGACAGGGTGCAGACTTGAAATGGTGGAGTTCACAGCACTAGAAAACCTGAAAAGAAGTAACACTATAATTCAGTCAAAGAAGTACAATGAATCAGGGGCCCTATTCTAGTCGCAGATATAACTATGTTTTGTTTTCTAAGTCGGACAACTTGCTGGTTGTTATGATTGACCGACTTGGGCGATTAATCACGATTAGTCGGACGACTTGGGCGATTAATCTTACGACTTGAAAACAGTATACTATGTTCACCCGGTAAAAAACCTCATCCCACGACAGGATTATCTCCCCCAAGGCATGCATGTATGAGGAGCGGTAACCAGTGCGGCACAGCCTATGACTGGATCTTAACGGATACAAGCACACAGTGAAGGGTTAGAAATTTATGCAAGACCAGGGGTTCACATCCCAGATCAGTGACCAGTTGGTTCCAATGGCCACCGCACAAGTTTGCTACTCAGCAGAGTAAACAAGCATTAAAAGAGCATGTGCACACAAAGAAAAAACTCCTGTTTTGTTGAAGTATTTTAAGGTTTCCTTCATTCCAAGTTTTGGTGCTCGCTCGGCAGTTTATTTTACAGTTTTATTACTGCATTTCAGAAAAAGGCCAAAAAGTATCAATTCAAGTGGAAAATTTAGCCCATATGTGCATATGCATTGTAAGGTTTTCTTCGGTGGATCGTGCAAAATAGAGGATTTGCATTGTAGATGATACTGTTTGCAGAGTAAAGTTTAAAATAGAGGATGGAATATGAGAGCTGTTGGGGATAGCCCGAGTAAAAGAGCGCAAACAAATAAAAAAATCATAATTTAGTTTAGGTTCCCAGATTGTACCCAATTTAACTATTCAACCAAATAATACAAAAACCTGAGAAGCTTATTTCGTCTAAATGTGGACAGTAACTTCATCTGCGTCCATAAAGCATATAGAAATTTTACTTGACATTTCAGCGGAACTTTGAAACAAAACTCAACATCAAGAAACGCTATAGAAAGGTTTACAATGCACCATTATTTATCCTAGCAAAGTGTGCACCGAACCCAAAATAACCACACTTCCTGTTGCAAAACAAAGTATGTATTATGATTTTAGAAATAATTATGTAAATATTGACCAAAAATATTCAAATTAGATGCATGGCAAGTAGATAGTAGTGTCAATAGATTCACATCCCACATAACTTTCAATATAATTTTTGTAGCAAACTAGCAATTAATGATATATCGTGTCTAACTGACGGTCAACGTACGTTTCAAGAGCCTTTATTATGCACCTGAATTTCAGTTTGCCTATTACATACTTAAGATAGAAAACTCAACATACATACTTTACAAACCAAACAATGCAAGTACTGCATGCATGCAGAAACCAGAAAGCGCAAGGATTACTGACCCATTTGAAGCATCCTCAAGCATTGACATAAGTTTTACTGCATCACCATATCGCAATCCCTTGGACATAGCCGATACCTAAATTGGTATTAATCATTAACCCTGTAATGCAGAACGAAAAGGAAAAAACAGATCTGGAAGCATCTTACTCTTCTCCACAAGCTAACAACGGCATTGTACTTCTCAACCATCTTACTTTCGTGAGCCTTGAAAATTTTGAAGCCTTTTTCAGCTAACTGCTATTAAGGTTTTCCAAAAGGTATTCAAGTATTATTGAGAGTAAATAGTGCAAACATAATAAGAGTTTTTCCCTTTTAATTGAAGGTAAACCCCCAGTTTCCACAAAAGCCTAGCACTCTAGCCAGGATCATATTCACCAAAAGGAGTGCACGCTATGGTTAGAACGACAACCTTAAGGCTTGTTTGGGATCAAAGGTAATGGAGTGGAATGAGGGGGCTAGAATCCCTCACTACTTAATTTTGAATAGTGAGAGATTATAGCCCCCTCAATCCCCTTCATTACCATTTGTCCCAAACAAGCCCTAAGTATATAAACCAAGTGGCAAGTGCCTTACCACCAGTGCCACCAATTGGTCATCACGGATTCTAATGTCAGAAGCTAACTAATGTCTCTATCAGTAAGTATTTTAGATTGTAAAAATTTAACATGTAGTTACATTCCTGCCTCTGTTCTTAAGGCGTCGCCTAGGCGACGCCTAGGCGCCTTGCCCGCCTACCTCGCCTAGGCGTCTAGGCGGTGCTCCAACGCCTTGGACCGCCTTACCGCTTTAAAAACCATGATTCCTGCTATATTTGTAAATCAATACTCTCTGTGTCCAATATATTCAATGATGACACCTGTGGAGTAAAGAAAAGGAAGCGGTCTAAATTCTCCCATCAGAACTGTTAATGACAATTCAAGTTGGACCTAATGTCCAGGACGCGCATCCCCCTTGGAGCCTTATCCAGATCTATAGTTGTTAAGGCGGTAAGGCGAGGTAAGGCGACTGACCCCCTTTTTACCTTTTAAGCTGTAAAGCGTAAGGCGAGGCGACGCCTTAAATATATTTAAAAATAGAAAAATATTGATATTTAAGAAAGTGTTTAGGGCAAAACTATTAATAAAGAAGAGAAAAAGGATAAAGAAAAGAAAAAGGTAACTCAGCCAGCCCAAATTAGTCAACCTGGGGTAAGCCCACTTATTCACCCCCTCCCAACCCTCTCCCATTCTCTTCTCCCAGCCGCACAGCTCCCCCTTCTCCCAGCCACACAGCTCCCTCTCTCTCCAGCACCAGCCGCCTCCGGCCTCCCTCTCTCCCCTCTCCTAGCGCTCTCTCCCAGCACCAGCGCCTCCCTCTCTCCCCCCGCTTCTCCATGTCTCTCTACCAGCAGCAGCCCTCCGCCCTGTCGTCGTGTCGCCCTCTGAAGCAGCCGACGTGCCGCTCTCCGCCGCCCGCTGCGCCGCCCTTTGCCGCATCGCAGCTGCCGCCATGGTGCCGCTTCCACCCGCCTTAGGCTCTAGACTAAGGCGAGGAGGACGCCTTACGATCCCAGCTCGCCTTACCGCCTAGCCAACGCCTTAACAACTATGTCCAGATACAGTGCTTCTTAAATCATTTTTTACAAAGAAGTGTTCAGGAACTTTTCTGCTTAAAATTCTTTTCATAGGAAGATGTTGCATAACCGGGTGTGGGTGGCTGGCGTAATATCTTGGTCTATTTTCTTCTTAATGAAATAACAGTATAACACACAGCTCTTCAGATCCTTTGAGAAGGAAAAAAAATAATAGTGACGAGAAGGAACAAACAATGAACAAGTAGAAAAACTATGTGGCAAATGTATTATGCAATCCAAGTACCTAATATCTTTCCAATACAAGGTTATTCACAAAACAAAACACTAACACACTAAAAGTTGAATAATCAGAAACTATAGAGTATAAACGATTTTAAAGGATACTAGTCCGCTCTATTACCAATTGCTGAATTGCTGAATTGATTACTTGAATGGATTCCTCCACTGAAGTAATAATATAGTTACGAGCAATCACATCTTGCTGGAACTCTGAAAGTTGTGAACCTTCAGAAGTCACAGCTGAGGGATTACAACCCACAGACCAGGTCCAGTCCTACACTTACAAAGAAAAAAGAAGGGTGGCGAGTTAGATTGAACAATTAAATTTCAGTGACCAGGTCATGTAAGGATTAAGGAAAAGGCTAAAATGAAAGTTCTTGTGAATACACTGGCAAGCAAGTAAATTAAACGATAAGAGAATGGAGAATCAATAAAAGAACTGGCAACTACATTATGGAATAATTCAGTATGTTAAAATGAAAATTAAACTACAGAAGGCATAGACACGTACTTATAGACAACTGGATACAGTTTATCCAGTGAAAGAATCTTTGTCTACGACCAATCCTTATGACTCAATTGCAAGGATAAGTAACTTGATCGTATGGAAAATATATCAGACATATCTGATCTGACCTAGATTGTAGCATTTACAAACCTCGTTTGACTGCATATAACATATATAAGTTGTTTTTGAACACATAATAACTTATGAAATAATGAAGAGCATGCCTGGATCCTTCGCCTAACCTTGCCAAGCATTCCTCTTAAAATGCCACCAACAATGCTAAGGAAATATGCACGGTTTCATTTGCGCAGAGTGAGTCAGTGAACAAGAAGTTTTCTTGTTTTTTGGAGGAGTCATGGTTCCCTCCACACAGGAAGGTTTTCCTTGCAAAGTTAAGCAAGGAAATCAAACATGACCCAAAATGACCATGCTTCCTTCAGTGAATCCATCAGTAACTGGCTAATTTATTAATTTTGAGTTACGAATGAAATTAGAGGGAGTGTATTTTTTGATATAGGATGTTTGGATGAGCAGCAAGTGTCACTAAATTGTAAGAATCATGTGGGGATACACAATGGACAATGTGATGTCTGTTCCGCATACTACTACAGACATGTGAGTGTAAGGTGCAATAAATGGTGTTCAGAAGGCAAAAGGAGAAAGAAATTGACATATTAAGAATTCAAATATTTTACAGCAGATAATCTTTGTTTACAGATAATAAAACAAATGTATATAAAGAGGTAACAAACCTCAATTGCAGTTTCATGAGCATGGCTATAAACCAGATGTGGAGGAAGTAGACCAGATACATACTCAGCAGTTGCAGCAATAGCAGCTTTAACCGGTTTCCTGATTGTCAGTAAATAATGTTGCATTAATACAGTTGCAGCAAATGCTAAGTCAGAATCAGCAGAATTCCTTTAGGAAACATTTAAGACTTGCTAAACAAAATTCAGCCACAATCAAGATGCCTTCATTTCTTTGCCTTTCATGTGATTTTCGTTCATAGAATATTCAGAAGCTATTTACTCTCTATTGGAATTTGGAACCACATAAAATATTTTGCTAAACCCAAAGTGATTCTGTCTGCAGAAATTTGATGCATGTAGCTGGTAAACATGATGAAGCTATAAAATAACCACTATTATGATTTTTTAACAATGCATTAGAAGATTGGTAATGATGCCACACTCCTGGCATGCATAGGGCATAGCCAACTCATGAAAACTGCCATTTTTTTCTTGAACACACAGGAGGGCTGTGTATCACTAAATTAAGAAAAGGGTTTAGAACACCTAGAAACACAACACACTGATGCCACACCACGCTTATACATGCACGCCACTAGAAAAACCAACCACCGAAGACGACCTTGACCAACAAATCAACAGTCATCGGCACAAGGACAGTTTCAAGCCGCAGCCAAATAGCAGAGGTGAACTACTTGTTAGATATGTAAATATTTAAGGGTCTAATTGTATATAGCTTACTTGTCCTGGTGCAGCGGTGAGAGCTGTCTCGCTGAGTCACTAGTTTTTTTTCTCGAAAGCGCGGTGAGAGTTGTCTCGCTGAGTTACCAGTCAGGGGTTCGAAACATACTCTCCGCGTTTTCAGGAAGGTCTGCGTCGCATAGTTTTTTGGGCGGTAAGGCGACTGATCCTCTTTTTACCTTTTAAACGGTAAAGCGTAAGGCGAGTCTTTTTAGGCGGTAAGGTGACTGATCCTCTTTTTACCTTTTAAACGGTAAAGAGTAAGGCGAGTCAACGTCTTAAATATATTTAAAATAGAAAAATATTGAAAATACCAATAAAGAAGAGAAAACGACACAAAAAAGAAAAAAGTTACCAGCCCACAAATCAGCCCATCAATATTAGGTTAATGTTCCCCACTCCTCAGGCATTTCAACCAGTTATTCCCTCAGGCTCCCTCTACGCCGTCGGCGACCACTATGCTCGCCATGGAAGACGCCAATCCACCCCCCCCCCTCTTTCCTGTCACCTGCGACGGTGGACTCTGCTCTAGGCGCACCCTCCAGGCCGCCATGGCGCCGCCTGCCACCACAGCCGCCTTCCCCTCCTCGGCGCGGGCGATGCCTTAATCGGTGGGGCCTCCTTCCAATGCCAACGCGGCCATCTTCCCCTCTTTGGCGCAGGCGGCGTGAGCACTCTTCCACCCACCTTAGGTGTCGGAGTAAGGCAAGGGGGCGACGCCTTACCTCGCCGGACCGCCTTACTGTCTAGGCCATGCCTTACAAACTATGTTGCCTAGGTTTATTCCTTCCCATAACCCCATTCATGTGAAAGCCCTCGTGTTATGACCGGTATCTCCTAAAACGGGCCACGCAGGTGTTGGACCCAAATTAGACCTGGTATGAACAGTACTCACGGTACTGCAGCACGAGTCCAGTTCAGGAAGGAATCAAAATAAAGATTGCTTAGGAGCTAAGATCGATTTGGTTTAGGAAAGAATATCAATTTGTTAGCAAAGGAGAGTCCAGATCTATAAGGATTTCTCTAGTTTACTTGGGTACCAAATCCTCTAGGGACTATAAATATAGAGGCAATGTAACCGTTTTAGGGATATCTCCTCTCTCTAATCAAAATAGGGAGCCGAGGGGTAAATAACTCGATCTCCTAACCGCGACTACAATCTTCTTAGTCAGGGCTCACCTCCTGTCCCTCTATCGTTGCCACCTTACCGGTGACAAAATAGCAGCAAACAAGTATCAAGTCCTGATATTATTAATTTATTACTAATGTCATATCACCAGTGTTTTTTCATGAAATTACACATATTAGTATTAGAAATCTAACCTCAAATCCCATAAGATGGGTCTTCCATTGCACTGCAAATGGCTTTCCCAGGAATCATCATCTGACTGAACTACTACGACCATATTTGAGAGAGCCTTGGCTTGATAATGTTTGTCCAATAATATGGGTTCATTATGTATGAACCAGAATATTGGGACCTCTAATGTTGACCTGTGATTTGAATGCCTTCCTGCATATAGAAACAAAATATAGACATTTGAGCTTTAATAAATCACTGGTGCTGCCTATGGCCAAACCACAGCAATTACTCTGCAAGTTTCTTATACAAGAAGTGAGCACACTACACAAACTGAATAACAAGTTATACAAACACACTTGTACGTGTACTGAAACAATTCAGAACCAACAGCCTTCAATCTCTGGTTCATGAAAAACACATAAAGTAGAAAGTAAAATATACCTTTCAGTGAATTGTGCTCATTTAGCTTCTGTAGCTGATGTTGGAGAATAGCAGAATCAAGGTATGTGCTAACAGTTGACTTATAGGTGCCATTGACTAATAGAAGCGGCACCGCAGCTGCACGACGTGCCATTGAAAATGCCATCATCAATGATGGATCCTCTGACAATGACAGCCTACATATCGACACGTATAATTTCAACTTCTTGTTACCGAGAAAAATATTAACAAATTTGCAACAAGTTTTCAGACCTTACAATCTAAAAAAACTCAGCCGAGGAGGGAAAGACCGTCCTCCCGGTATTATATTAAGAAGAAACCGAAACATTGGTCCCGGTCGAGAAAACCCCGAACCCTGGCCCCCATCACTAACGGTCCGAATCAACTGCCCACTCTGCAACGGCCTAGCCGGAGGGTGGCGCGCAGGATATCGATCCCCGAGAGCGGGCAGGACACAGCGAGGGGATTTTTTTAACCAAGCCCGAAATTCGCCCCCAAGAGGGATCAAATCCGGGACTTGGAGGTGCTACTCGGAAGCCTTAACCATTACGCTAGAGGCCCTTTCGCCAGACCTTACAATCTCTTACCATGGTTAGTCTAATAAGTTCAGTAATTCGCTCCAAACGAACTATTAGAATTTAGAAAGTAACATAAAAATTAAAAAGATATCTAGCAAGATGCATAAACTTTGATATATGGATTCCATTTTGATTATTTAAAATCCTCTCATAACTTCATAAGACTACTTCATATTATTATTACTACTATTATTTTAAAAAAAATCATCTCAGCTCATGCTGAGGTACACATGACAAGAAATATGAGTACATATTTAGATTGTAAAATGAAGAAGTGATACATGTTTTGGCTAAACATGGAGTTTTGATGATGTAATAGCACAGAATTCAGGCTCTCCCTGATGGATTTTACATTAACAGGTAACTGCTTTATACTCCTGACTTTCTGTAGAGAAAAAAAACAAACAAAATAAACATAACCAATATAAAGATGTAGGTTTACGAAGTATACAAAATATAAGCAACAGCATATATACCTCTCGTGTCACAAAATACAACTGAAACGATAACTTCTCATAGTAATGGTACACTCTATGAGAGGCAGAAGGAGCAATTACATGCCTCATAGAGCCCCATAACATAGATCCAAGTTGTGCAAGAAATGAATCATGAGCCACTGTGTAACTATGATGTTCCTGGTATTAAAAGATTAACTCTGTCATCAGAATACTAATACATTCAACGAGGTTTTCATTGAACATCTTAGTATTGAAATGTGCTTATTCCAAAATGTGTTTTAAATAGATAAATTTACAAAGCTAACCACTGAAGTATCTCTGAATAAGTTCCAGCTTTCCATTCTCTTCAGTGCATCAAGAGCTTTCTTCTTGTTAGTTTCATCAAAATCTCCAGTATTGTAACCCTCCAGTTCCTTTTTCAGGTCATGCATCCTCTCATCAAGTTCTGTGTAATGAAAAAAAATATAGTTTCCAATTGGAAAAGGTTAAAAAATTATGGAACAAGAAAATATATATGGACTGCAAAAAACTCAAGCTCAAATGTCAGTATGCCACCATGAACTCAAAGCCTCAAGAAATATAACAACAAAAACTATAATACTTGTAAATTTAATACAAAATAAAGGAGTGATTCAGAGGCATTGAAGACAGCTGGAAATAAAGGAGTGATCTATCTGGTATGAGAAAGGAAAAGCTAATGCTGTGGAGAGTGGCCGCCAGGCCAGGTTTTGGGACGATGTGTGGATGGAGTGTCCTCTAAAAACTGCTTTTTCCAAACCCGTGCAGGATATGTATGTAATGAGCTGAGCATCAGAGTGGCTGAAGTAGGAAGGAGTGACTGGAATTTAATCTTTAGAAGAAGATTTGGGACAGTGGAGAGAGATAAATGAATGAGCTCATCAGGAAAGTTCACAAGTAGGTCTCTATACATTGCACAACTAGGACTACTGTGGGGAAATACAGTAGGGGAGGCCCTACTGTGCATTTTATTAAAAAGAAACTATGAAGAGAGGAGGAGGTGCAGGAAAAGAAGACAACTTGTATAGATGGAAGGTCTGGTAGAAAGAAACGGCATGCGACTGGCAGCCAAGAAAGAGTGAAAATAAGCATGCAAGCTAGTTAATCGAGCTTAGTCAAATAGTCATACACAGATTAAAGGTATGAGATTGCGGTGCGGTTGACCCTGTGAAGCTGAAGGTTAACTTCATCCAATCGTCCACAAACTTGTTTTGCCACTTATGTGATACAATACAAGGAGATATATCATTTCATATTGAGTTACATCCTCATCCAATCTCGACTTGGGTGTCATTATTTGTTTTATATAAAATCTTTTATGATGCTAATTGTTAAAAGAACTTCCTTATGAGCAAAATACTACATGAAGATATCTGGTAATATATTGCCCATATCAACCTATGTCAGTCTATGCTAACCACTATGTGCTAGTGCAATATTGAAATGACATGTTGTATCGGTATTGTTTATTGCTAATGGTATTAGGCATTTTCTCTTTCATTCAGACCATATAACACATAGATGAAAACGGATATTTATTCGGATATCAATTTTTTGGTCTTTTTTCTTTGATTGTGAATAAACAATATATAAAATCTGCTATGTAAATTCGTATTCTTATTTTTAGTATTGAGCTTGTAAAGATTCATAAAAGGTAAACCTCAGATTTATCATATATCTTCTCAAATGATAGATACAAAATTTGAATACGAATACAGATATTTTTTTCACCTTTTTTTTGTTGTAGGGAGCAGATAATGTATAAAACAACAACAACAACAACAACAACAAAGCCTTTTGTCCCAAGCACGTTGGGGTAGGCTAGAGATGAAACCCCGTATGAAAACCTCAGAGCTCAACCCCCAAAGAAAACAGGGGAAACAAAGGCAAAGGAGAACCGAAAACGACGAAACGGGGGAACACATAAAAGAGATAAAACCCACAAGAACCAGCAAGGTCTAAATGGGCACAAGAAAAGGTCAAACGATTAAGGAGGAAAAGCGGAACTATAAATCAAGGTTCTGGCACATGAATTGCACACTTCCACCCCTTCCTATCCACGGCGAGCTCTTTATCAATATTCCACTCCTTCAGGTCCCTCTTCACTGCCTCTGTCCACGTCAAGGTTGGTCGACCTCTACCTCTCTTCACATTCTCGGGACGCCTAATTATTCCGATATGCACTGGTGCCTCTTCAGGTCTTCGTTGGATATGTCCAAACCATCTCAAACGATGTTGCATAAGCTTCTCCTCAATTGGCGCCACTCCTACTCTCTCTCGTATGTCATCATTCCGGACTCGGTCTCTCCTTGTGTGGCCACATATCCAGCGCAACATACGCATCTCTGCCACACACAGTTGTTGGACATGTCGTCTTTTAGTGGGCCAACATTCTGCTCCATACAACATAGCCGGCCGGATTGCTGTCCTGTAGAATTTGCCTTTTAGTTTGTGTGGCACCCGGGGGTCGCATAAGACACCCGCCGCTTGCCGCCACTTCAACCATCCAGCTTTAATTCTATGACTGACATCCTCATCGATGTCTCCATCCTTCTGAAGCAAAATTTTATTCTTATTTGTAATAATGTGCTTGATAACATAAGAAAAGATCATCATCAAATTACATACATATCTATTTTGAAATATTAAATTTGTTCTAACAATTCGGATACCCACTTTCATCCCTAATATGACAAAAGGAATAAATAATACAAAACAATACATAATTGTGTACTTCAGAAGGCATGTATAAGCTAACTACAAGTATACCACTATGTAGAATAGTTCCAAAATAACCGAATCTTAGATCACCGTAAAGTACCTTTACAAAGGGCAAGCTGTATCCTTCTTCCCACACAATGCTTGAAAGCAAAAAGTTCATACACATCAATCTCTGCTAATAGAATATCAACAGCATGGTAATCCTGAATCCAAAAAACGGCAATGCACACACAAATCAATTGCTAGTTTAAGGGGTCACAAGAATATATGAGAGGCGAGAATAAGTCATGGATGTGTACAAGAACACAAGAGATGACTTGTCATTTAAGTTCCACTGTCATAGAACATTGCTGCCAATGATGTGGTACTTGAATGACTTTAATGACTTATTGGACCAGCCATAAGTGAACTATCAGCTTTGCTAGAGCAAGAATTGTATGGCACAACCGCACAAAAAAAATCGCAGTCTTCCAAAAAAATGTGTTCCCACACTGCTGTTCAGCCCTAAAGTTTTCACTCAAAAATGTTACAGATGGTCCTAGAAATGCAGCATACCTCACCAAAGGACGAAAACCTCTCCCTTATTGTGTCTTGCAATTTTTCTTCAGCTTCTTCTTCTGTAACTTCTGTATTCAATCAGCAACAATCACTTAATGATGGACAAAAAACCCTGGTTGGGTCTTACTTCTTAGAAAAGAAATAATGAGAACACAAAAAAATGATCATATTTGGGTTATATGTTTACAGCACTTGAATGAGAACAAACCCTTTAAAATTGTGCACCATGAAATCAGTAGAGCACAGAACACACGACAATATTTTGACAGAAAATTGTTTTAATCAGAAGATGGAAATACTACAAGAACAAAAAATGCAAGCACACCATGTTCAGAATTTATGTAAGTTACTATACTCTTCGATGTGGTATAGCATGTTAAGGCCCATTAGGCTCAGGCCTACTACCTATATATATTCTATAGTCCATAGGGACTGGTCATCAGTTGTTTATACCAAGGTTAGTAACATAGTAACAAAGCAAGTTATGGCTTTCTAATCTTTTTAGTCGTCGTTGTGGTGCTTCTTGAAAGGAAAATGGCCTTAAACCATTTCTTATATTGATTTTGGTGCTTGATGACCATCACAACCATTCGTACTAACTAGTTTGCCTAGTCTTTGATTCACATGTTTATAAGTTCAACAGTTTAAGTTTCTAAGTCATAATCAGCTTAGATCCAACAATATAGAGGTAAAACAGAATAGATGAACCACCAAAAATTCTACGCTCTGGATAAATTCTAAATACCCCTAGAAGCCTATTCGATATATTAAGAGAGGTTGGAAAGCTCGGAATCAACATCTCACTATTTTGGAGCTAGTTTGAGCAAAAGAAGAAATATGAGTTAAAGAATTAAAATGTCCAAGATCCATGACTTACACTAGTTGGAAAGCCATTAGAGATATTTGTCTAAGTCATAGGATCTCTCTCAAGTTCAGCCAAAGCAACTTAGAGAAGATAGTTCAAAGATCAACGTTAAGTAAGAAACTCAAGTTCTGAAACCGCAGACCGTCCAGCTATAATTCGCGGACTCATGTTTTGATTTGCTTCAACCCGAAGGTGACAAGTTGAGCAAGAGGATTTGTAAAGCTGGTGTGGACCGTCCGGGACCAAGAGCAGACCATCCGCGAGTCGTCACCAAAGGAAGATAGCCATTGATCTAGTCGTTGGGATACCTGACTTAGCCGTTGGGCTGTCAGATTCGACCGTTAGAAGGTCGCAGACCGTCCGGGCCTAGCCACGGACAGTCCGACCGTGCACAGTTTGGCAGATGCGCCATAACGGCTCTATGAGTGGTTGAGGGCTATAAAAGCAACCCCAACCAGCCCATTCACATTCATTCATTGATCCATATCATGCACAAGAGTTGGGTATTCACTCCTGTCTACTAGAGCAACACTACACATCAAAGCCTCACAAGTGCCACAATAGAGAGATCAAGCAAGAAAGAGCTACTCGTGTGTGTTTAGCGATAGTGTCTTGTGAGAATCATTGAGAGAAAGTGTGTGCTACCTCTTGTGATCATTTGAGCATGGAATTTTGACTCCCATTCATTGTAAAGCTAGCAAGAGCCCCTTATCTTTGTGGTTGGCCTTGCAGAGACCTCAGCCTTTTGTTGACAAAGAAGAAACATTCGCCGGTCTTGGTGACCGTTGGAGAGAAGGAAAGGGTTGAAAAAGACTCGTCCTTTGTGGACTCCTCAACGGAGATTAGGTTCTTCGTGAACCGAACCTCGGTAAAACAAATCATTCGTGTCTTGTGTTTATTGCCTGTGATTTGTTTGTCTTCTCCTCACTAAGTTCTATTGCGCTATTCTTTGTTGATATTATTTTGTGTTGCTTCATGTTAAATTCTCATATCTAGAAGCAACTCCTTGCAAGAAAGAACTTGTGTTGTTTCTTAACTAAGTCTTCTTGCTCTATTCATCATAGATATTTAGATGTGTTGCTTTGAGTTTATTCCGCATTCAGAGGTATTTTGACAATCTTTTCAATGGTGAGAATGAGACTATAGACATCCAATTTTTTTTCTAGAATACGCAGGAGAGCTACGCATCATTGCATTAATAGAAGAATAGGAAAGGGGGATAGAACCCCGGTACAGAACACACACACCACTTAGAGACTAACTAAGGATCACCGACTATCATGGAGGAAACACGACCCACAACGCTGATCTAAGCTAGCAACTCATCAACTTGGAGGAAGGACAGGGCCTTGGCTCCAGTCAAGGACCATAGCACCGCCTCTTCCCTAGCCACTCTAAGGGCTGTGACCAGGCTGGGATTACAACCATCAAAGACGCATCTATTCCTATGCTTCCAAATGGTCCAAGCACCTAGGATCACTAAAGAATTAAAACCTTTTCTCAAAAAATCAGATGCCCGAAAGCTGCTAGACTTCCACCACGACTCAAAGGAATCCTCATGAGCTGGACACAGTTCCTGCAGCCCCACTGAACTAAGGAAATGAAACCAGAACTGTATGGCAAAAACACATTTGACCAGCAAATGATTCATGGTTTCAGCCTCTTGGTCGCACAGGGGGCACTGCTCAGGTCGTTCTAGTCCTCTTTTAATAGACATCCAATTGGATGACTCCTTTGATGATTTAAATAGATGATTTGTACACAGGATCCAAGAATCAGAGGTCAAAGAAGCTTTAAAGAGGATGAAAGGGGGCAAGGCGATGGGCCCGGATGGTATCCCAATAGAGGTGTGGAAATGTCTTGGGGATATTGCTATCTTTTGGCTAACCAAGTTGTTCAACAATATTTTTCGATCAAACAAGATGTCCGATGAGTGGAGGAGTACATTAGTACCAATCTTCAAGAACAAGGGAGATATTTAAAGTTGTACCAACTATCGAGGGATTAAGCTCATGAGCCCCACTATGAAGCTATGGGAGAGTTATTGAGCATCGCCTGAAAGGAATGACGCATATCACCATGAACCAATTTGGATTCATGCCTGGAAGGTCAACCACGGAAGCAATTTTCTTAATAAGGCAGGTCATGGAGCGATATAAGGAGCAGAAGAAGGACTTGCACATGGTTTTTATCGACTTGGAAAAGGCCTATGATAAAATACCTAGGAATCTCATGTGGTGGGCATTGGATAAGCATAAAGTCCCAACAAAGTATGTTACGCTCATCAAGGACATGTATGACAAGATTGTGACTAGCGTCCAAACAACTGATGGTGATACAAATGTTTTTTTCCGATTAACATAGGACTACATCAAGGTTCAACTTTGAGCCCTTATCTATTTTCCTTAGTGATAGATGAGGTCACGAGGGATATACAAGGAGATATCCCTTGGTGTATGCTTTTCGCTGACGATGTAGTTCTAGTAGATGAAAGCTAGGAAGGAGTAAATATAAAGCTAGAGTTATAGCGTCAGACCCTAGAACCTAGAGTCAAAAGGATTTAGAATTAGCAGAACCAAAACCGAGTATATGAGATGTGACTTTGGTACTACAATTAGTGAGGACGGAGATGTAAGCTTGGGAGGCCAGGTAGTACCAAAGGACACCTTCTGTTATTTGGGATCGATGCTACAGAGAGATGGTGATATTGATGAAGATGTTAGCCATAGAATCAAAGCGGGGTGGATGAAATGGCGTCGAGCATCGAGAGTCCTATGCAATAAGAGAGTGCCACGGAAGTTTAAAAGCAAGTTCTACAGGACAGCGATTAGGCCTGCTATGTTATATGGGGTTGAGTGTTGACCTACTAAGAGATGACATATCCAACAACTAAGTGTCGCAGAGATGCGTATGATGTGTTGGATATGTGGCACACAAGATTGGACCGAGTGAGAAACGATGACATACGCGATCGGCTAGGAGTAGCGCCAATTCAAGAAAAGCTTATTCAACACCGGTTGAGATGGTTTGGGCATATCCACCGGAGACCCCCAGAGGCACCGGTGCACAGAGACTTGACATGGGAGGAGGCAATCAGAAGGAACTTGAAGGAATGGAATATCCCAATGGAGTTGTGTTTGGATAGAAGTGCTTAGAAAGAAGGTATCCATGTGCCCGAACTGTGATTAGGCATTTTTCCTTTTAGTGCTCTCAAAAGCTTTTCCTCTCCTCTTTCTCTCTCTTTCACTTTTTGGTGACATCTTGTTGGGTTTCAACTCTAGCCTACCCCAACTTGCTTGAGACTAAAAGGCTAGGTTGATGTTGATGTCTTTGGAAGCAACACTTTTGCAAGAATAGGACTTAGTTCTATACTCTGATTATTGTTCATCTTGTTCTAACCGCTAACTAGGGAAAAGGTGTTGTTTAAAGTTGGAAAATTCAGGTTTCGCCTATTCACCCCCCTCTAGGCGACTATCACTTCTCCCGACCGCCGTCGTGGCCTCCATCTGCCGCCATCGCGACCCTTCTCTTGGCCGCCGTCGCAGCCATCCCCGTCCATCCGCGTGTCCGTCGCCATGGTCATCCATGCCTCTATCCACGAGGCTGTTGTGCCTCTCCGCCCCGCCGTATTGGTCGATGTCGCGGTCGTCCGCGACTCCCTCCGTAGGAACCTCCCTCCGCCACCAAATCCGCGCACCTGCAAGCGGGCCCCTCCATAGCTCGATCAGCACGCGCGACAGCTCGTCCCTTCGCCGCGGCTCCCTCCGCGCCGGCAACGGGCACCTCCGCCTCCAGATTCGCGCCCGCATCAGCTCCCTCCGTTCCGGCAGCAGGCCTCCATCCGTCACGGCTCCCTGAGCGCGTGCCTCAACCTAAGCCGACGGTCAAGTTCTGCGCTCTCAACCGTGGAGGCCATCTTCAACCTCGTCGCCACGGACTGCTTCGATCTTCCACCAGGGACTACAGTGCGGCCTGCTGCTATCGTCCACTGCTCCTCTTCTGCACCAAGATTGGTACCAATACACTACAGATTTACTTGGATTTGTTGTTCTTCAGTGTTCTCTCAAATTTCAATATGTCGGTCACTGCTATTGTTGTCAATATTGTGCTTGATGGTAAGAACTACCCCGAGTAGGCATTTTGTGTTCAGACTGCACTAAGAGGTCACGGTTAAATCTTCCATTTGACTGAAGATTCACCAGTTTTAGCATCTGATAGGAGCAATGTTGTTGCAATCAAGACTTGGCAAACCAATGATGGCAAGGCGATGGCTGCAATGGTCAATAGCACTAAACCATCCTAAGGTTAGTAACATAGCACTTCTATGTTTTGTGATCCCATAACTGTTTGAACCCTCACAATTCACATCAAACCACCAATTATCCAAGATTCAACACAACAAAAGGTTGCCTAAAATAATGTATGAGCAGATACATAGCAAAGATAAGACACATAATTACAACATGAGCTAGGACAACGAATTAACCATATTTGAATATGGAGAACTTCAGGTGACTGATTAATCATAACCACAGATTAAAGGCACATAACTTCTAAGGGAAACTAAGGAGATCAAAATTATTTGTAATACCTAGACATAATAAAGACAAAGTAAGCTATACATAACAAATGCATCTGTATGCAGAGTATAGCAATAAATAATAGCTCAAATAGAATACATATGCAGAAGACTTTGTGGTAAAAGATGACCTGCAACAGCCCCGACAGTCTTTGCAACATTTGGCAGACTAAGTTCTGTACGGACACCATCACCACCAACAGAAGGCCCCCAGGCAAATGGCCCTGCACTCAGATCAACAAAAGCAAACCTGAAAATAAAGATCAGGTTAGAAGAATGACCACTCTAACCTCAATTTAGGAAAGGGATAAGCAAAAACCATATCAGACCTCTCTCTGCCTATCCATATATCTGTAAGACATTGGGCATGGAGACCCTTCAAATCACTGGACTTAAGAGCACTTTGAACAATGTCATGCACCTCATCCTTTGTACCGTGTAATATCTATATAAGAATATTCAATGTTAAATAAACAAAGAAAAGAAGTTTAATTTAGGGGAAATTTGGATTCATACCATTAAAAGATCACCACTTTGTATCCATACCATTACTATCTCACTTACATGTGGGTCCACATGAGTCAATGACATGTGGGGTCCATGGTATATATCTAAAGTTTGGATCTTTTAATGGTATAGATCCAATTGTTCCTTAATTTAGTGTACCAACATAAAAGTGCCACCTGAACAGCCTTTTCATAAACAATGTCCTCTTTACTCTTCCCTTCCTTCAGCAGCTCAAACTTGCTTAATGCTTCCTTGCATTTCTTTGACCAATCCCCCTGCACGATAAGTGTATAGAAATCCGTTAGGTATTTTGATACATTAAAAAACAGTGTCAAGAAGATCTTCATGCATCTGCTTCAGAGGAAAGAGCCAAGTGCTCTTCAATCAAAATCATTCTGACAATCAAGTCATATGATCAAAATGTGAACTTAAGAATAGCTTAAAAATTCATGATCATGAAAAGCGTATCAGCTAAGTTAAATCATTGAGCTGAATGGACCAAGCAAAGAAATAAAGGTTTTCCCGGTACAAATAACGCCAAAGATGATAACAAATAAAACATACCATATCCATACTGTCAGTTCGGGTCCATGAAAATGATGATAGAGGATGACTTTCATATAACGGCCTTCTATTGACTCCCTTCTCGATATCTGCTAAATACAGATGTACACTTAAGTATAACTAGGGGAAAAGGATAGAGCAACTAGCGCCTGTCAGGCTGTTGTTTTCATGGAAGGCCTCATCTGCAAACAGATGTTGTCTTTACTAGTGTTCAATTGTCACTTCACAAAATGTAATTCACACAAAACTCATTACATGTCAATCATATGGCTTCAGAAGATTATTTTATCAATCTCCTACATATCGAAAATAGTAAACGATAGAACAGAAAGCACATAGAAAAGGCTTTTGCTATTGTTCCAGTGATACAGATGTGAAGTATTTTGCTAATGTAGACCGCAGATAGGTAAAACTGTAAATTGTGCTACAGAAAAAAAGCTCAATATCAAATCAGTGCATAAAAATTGAATGGATATTATGTGCCAGACTCACAATAATGTACATGCTTTTAAAATAAATAAAAATATAAACAAAACTGAGAGAAGGAGATGTGCTGTGTAGGCAATTGTATATTGAATGAGACTATGCTAACCCCCCCCCCCCCCCCGTCGGAGCGTCGAAGCCTTAGACCGAGATTCCGTGATGACCAAAGTAGGTAGCACATTGGTGAAGATGTCTGCATGCTGCGAGGAGGTCGGGACGTGAAGAACACGAATGTCACCGAGAGCCACGAGCTCACGAACAAAGTGAAGGTCAATCTCGATATGTTTGGTGCGCTGATGTTGGACGGGGTTGGAAGACATGTAAACAGTACTGATGTTGTCACAATAAACCAAGGCGGTGCGGCGCAGAGGGGCATGAAGTTCCTGTAGTAACTGACGCAGCCATGTGACCTCAGCAACAGCTCGGTATTCAGCCTCAGCGCTGGAGAGGGGGACAATGTTCTGACGCTTGGAGGACCAAGAAATGAGACTATCACCCAAAAACACAACAAAGCCTGAGGTAGACCTGCGGGTATCAGGACAACCAGCCTAATCAGCATCTGAGTAGACCGCCAGCTCAGTCTGTGCAGAAGGCCGAAGTAACAAACCAAGGTGAAGAGTGTCGTGCACGTAACGAACAATGCGCTTTAGAGAGGCAAGATGAGGCTCGCGGGGGGTCGTGCATATGAAGGCAGATCTGGTGGACTACATAAGAGATGCCAGGCCTGGTGAATGTGAGATACTGAAGAGCCCCTGCAAGGCTTCGGAAATCTGTAGGATCAGACACTGGATTACCAATAGTGCCAGAAAGCATGGGATTGACATCGACTGGGGTGGAGCAGGGCTTGCACTCAGCCATGCTAGCGGTCATGAATGTCAATCATGTATTGTCGTTGCGATAGAAATAGTCCGGTTGCCGTGTGTTGGACCTGCATCCCCAAGAAATGGTAAAATTTGCCAAGATCCTTCATAGAGAATTCCTGCTGAAACAAGGTGATGATGCAGCAAAGAACCTCGGTGGAAGCTGTCAGAACAATGTCATCAACATATAGCAGTAGGTACACCATATCATCTCTGTGGCGATAAACAAATAATGAGGTGTCAGACTTAGCTTCAACAAATCCAATAGAGAGCAGAAACGAGGCAAACTGACTATACCAAGCTCGAGGTGCTTGCTTAAGACCATATAAGGAATGGTTCAGACGGCAAAAAAAATCCGAAAGCCCAACAAGGCACGGCTGGTCATACGATGATGATTGACAAAGCTGCTGCATGGAACAAGGCGGGCTGGCGGAAGCCCAACTTGGCACGGGTAGTCATACGATGATGATTGACCACCGGGGATACCGGAAATGCCCCACGGGGGAGGTGAGCTGGAGGAGCTGGCGACGCAGAACCAACTACAGGGGTAACAAGTGCAGCCGGTGTAGTCTGTCGGGAGTAGACGAAGCCGTCGAAATGCCGATGAGACGGACCGGCAAGAACATGGTCATCGGTCGGCGTAGCAGGGGCGGTGGAGCTTGTACAGGCATGACTTG
Organism: Zea mays; assembly: GCF_902167145.1. Classification (NCBI taxonomy): domain Eukaryota; kingdom Viridiplantae; phylum Streptophyta; class Magnoliopsida; order Poales; family Poaceae; genus Zea; species Zea mays. The sequence goes on along the minus strand of NC_050100.1, from coordinate 162,286,606 downwards.
CCTGGGTCATGTGCGCAGGTGGCGAAGAGGTCGCAGAGCGTCGGTGCACATGGCAGTGTGGTGGTCTCCGAAGTTCCTTCAGGTATAGAAAAATGTGCTAGTCCAATTGGAGTAGGCACGGTAGGGTCAGTGTCAAGTAAAAACTTGAAATCCTCGGCAGAAGGTGGTGATGGGTGAGTGGCAAAGGGGAAGGAAGTCTCATCGAAAATGACATGGCGGGAGATGATGATCTTATTGGAATAAAGATCGAGTCAACGGTACCCTTTGTGATGATCAGAATAGCCAAGGAAGACACACAAAGTGGAGCGAGGGGAGAGTTTGTGGGGAGCTGTGGCCGATATGTTGGGATAACATAGGCAACCAAAATCTCGTAAATAGTCGTAGGTGGGTGGAGAACCAAAAAGGGGGAAATGAGGAGTGGAAAAATTTCGAGTTTTGGTTGGTAGATTGTTAAGGAGACGAGTGGTGGTGTTGAGAGCCTCTGCCCAGTATAAAGGAGGAACACTTGCCTAAAACAGAAGCGAGTGCACGGTGTCATTGATGGTACGAATGATGCTTCAGCTTTACCGTTTTGAGGCGAGGTGTAAGGACAGGACATCCGAAGGTGAACACGATCTATGGATATATCTTTGATAGAAAGGAATCACCATTCAAGCGTTGTGTAAGAAAGAAAGTGCGGGCACTGGAGTTATCAAACTCGCGGCCATTGTCGCACTGGATTCCTTGGATAGTGGTGCCAAACTGAGTGTGCAAGGAGAAAAAGTTAATGAGGGTAGAAAAGGTGTCAGATTTAAGTTGCAAAGGGAACGTCCACAAATAATGTGAGCAATCATTGAGAATGACCAAGTAATATTTGAACCTAGAAATGCTAGGGACGGGTGAGGTCCAAAGATCACAATGAATTATCTGAAAGTTTCGTGTGGCACGTGATGAAAACACATGAAAGGGTAGACGAGTGTGGCAACCTAACTGACAAGCATGACATAGAGGAACACTAACAGTTTTATTACATGAAATCCCGGAATATGCTAGTTTGGACAAGGCTTCACGACCGGGGTGCCCAAGGCTCTGATGCCAAAGTGACAAGGAGGTGGCAGCATGGAAGGTGGGGGCCGGCAGCCATAGAGGGTAGAGTGGGCCGGAGCTGTCACAGCAGACACTCGCTCCGAGAGTGAAGATCCTTCACAGAGCAGCCAAGGGCGTCAAATTCCACAGAACAATTGTTGTCAGAAATAAACTAGCGCACAGAAATTAGGTTCTTGATGAGACTTGGTGAAACAAGAACATTATTAAGACGAAGGGAATCAAAAAGAGCGGTGGAACCAGTGCAGGTAACGGGAATAGAGTTCCCGTTACCGACAATAATTGAAGAGGGAAAATGATGTCTTAAAGGAAAGGAATGGGATAGAGTATCGGCATCAGAAGACATATGGGTGGTGGCGCCGGAGTCAAAGAACCACTCGTTCTGGCGAGGTGGCTGAAGCATCATGGTGCTGAAGTTGGAGAGGAGTGCTTGCTAATCCCAAGATGGTAGGGAATTGGTAGGAGGCAGAAATCCCGACGGCGGCGGTGGTGCATACCATGGTTGCTGTGACCATGGCTGTTGTGGCGTCCATGACCAGGGACTTTGGAAGCCTGCGATCAGGGACTGAGGCAGTGGAGTGGTTGACTGTTGGTGTGGCGCCGAGGAGACAGATGAAGGTTGTCCGGCAGCCGGCATCCGTGGTCTGGGCCACATCTGAATAGACCCAGACCAAGGATTGTAGAAGTTGAGCCAGGTGTTAGTCGATGTAGACACCGGCCCATGTTGTTTGGCGGCAGGACCAAAGCGACGACCGCCTCTCTTCCCACCACGCATCTCGTGCTTGGGGTTGCTAGGAGCAATGATTTCAAGTCGTCAGACTAATCGCGATTAATCGCGATTAGTCGAGCACTCGAGCTGGTCGCCTGTTAACAGCCGATTAGTCGGACGACTCGATTAGGGAGCCTGGTCGTCTTGATCGTCCGATTAGTCGACGATAAGGGCGATTAGTCGTCCGTTTTTTCAGTTTCTGGTCTTTGGTGCTAGGATTTTTGTGTTGGGTTACAGGACCAATGTTTTCGCTCATCTACAAGAACATTAAGTTCTGCCTCTCCTCTCCTCTGCTAAAACCCTAACGCTGCCTAAACCTTGCATGTATCCCTCTGTCGGCGGCTGCTCCAGAGGTCCAGATCACCGGCGTCTCCACTCTCCAGCACTAGTGATCCCCTCTGCCCGAACTCCCGATCACCGGCAGGTGCTCGCCTGCTCCAGTCACATGTGCCCCTCTGCCTGCTAGCCTGCTCCACAGCTACAGTTCAGAACTCTAGAGTCCAGATCACCGGTGGGTGACGGCTACTCCAGATCACCAGCGTCTCTAGCATCAGTGACGAGATGAGCTTGTCATCTCAAGGTTCCCCCTGCTCCCTCTCCCCCATCTCTATAGTTATGTTCTAGTTCTGTTCTGTCTGTGTCTCCCACCAGTGATCAAACACTAACGGTTGTTGCTGCTCTAATCCTAAGCCGACTGTTGATTAGTGACTTGTACCTCTGCCTGTTATTTTGTATATCCTGTTGTTTATACCTATATAACTACCAGTCTAAAAGGTCTAGGACGACCAAGGACCGACTAGGGGTCGACTAATCGCCCTGGTCGTCGCCTAATCGCGACTAGTCGCTTGTTCGGCCCCAGTGTTCGACCAGGCGACTTGAAATCATTGGCTAGGAGGATGATGTGGTGGCGGTGGCTCTGGCTTGTTGGTTAGAGGTTTGATGACGCTAGTGGCGAGAAGAGCAAAGGTCGGTACTGTGGAGTGATGCGCAAGGGTGAGCTCCTCAAGTAACAAGTCATTCCGTACCTCCAAGAAGGTAGGGAGGGGCTACTCGCGCCGAAGATGAAGGTCGATGCTAGCGAAGCGCTCATTTAGACCACGGATGATGTTGAGTACAAGAGTGCGATCATGGACCGGCTCGCCAAGGTGGCCGAGGGCGTCAGCTATCCCTTTGAACTTGCGGCAGTAGTCGATAATGGAGAGGTCGCCTTGGCGGAAGTTGCGAAACTTCGCATCGAGGATGAGCGCCCAGGTCTCACGGTTCCCGAGGAACTGAGACTCAATGGCGAGCTAGGCACCACGAGCAGGGACGTCACGGATGAGCACGGCATCGACAAGTTCAGTGGTGATGGTGCCGACGATCCATGACTTGACGCAGTCCATCCGCACCCAATCGAGAGAAGAGAGTGCGAATGTGTCGGTGAGCACTTGATCCGTCAACGTGTACTTGCCGACAACAAGTAGGAAGGAGTCGCGTCATCTAGTGTAGAAGGGGAGGACATGTTAAGAACAACCGGGACAAGAGCTCGGATGTTCTGGACTGCCATAGCCTGCACATGGAGGTTGAGAAGAACAGCAGCTTCGTAGTGAGGAGGACAGCGGGAGCATCTCCTAGATCAGACTGGATGGACGCAGCATCACCATTGGGTACGTCGTCTTCGGGAAGAGGACCAGCTGCAGCGCGAGCCTGGGCGGCGCGGATGCGGGCGTCGACGGTGTCGCGCTCCCTGGTTGCTTCGATGGCTTCGCGCTCAGCCTCACGAGCGCGCGCCAGAGCCGCGTCGCGAGCCAGCTGGCCTGCGTGGAGACGCAGATTGTCATCGAGGGCGTCAGTGGGTTCCGGAGCAGGGATGCTGCCAGCGACGTCAAGGAGGGTGGCAGCTGCACACCGACCGTGGCAGCAGATAAGAGGTGCAGCGCCGGTGAGGGCGCTAGAAAGCAAAAGAGTGAACGGGAAGAACCCGAACTCGTGATATCATGAGAGAAGGAGATGTGTTGTGCAGGCAATTGTATATTGAATGAGACTAGAACCAACCAGTTACAGTATATATAGGGGAGGAGATCATGTGGCTTATAGAAATAGTGCCAGAGTGATCTCCTCAATCAATCAGGATCATATATTCCTAATAAAGTAATAAGTCTGATACAGATTGATCCCTACATCAATCAGGACATCTCCTACCATAACAAGCCTGTATTCTATCTATGCCAAGCACACGCCATTACAGGAAAGGGAAAATGCACTGCTAACAAAAACATATTGAGGCAAAAATTGCCCATATAAGATTTATTTACTTAGGTGCGAGATAAATACCAGGAGTCCAAAAAAATCTTGACACTTTATAGTACAGTCAACAGTCATTATAAAGGGAATAAGCATACAATCCTTAGTCATCAAACCTATTTCTTTATTTCGTAGCTGCATCCACCAACTTATAGTGAAATATCTTAATCCACCAAAGATATTTTTCCTTATTGGTCCACATATGAACATAGCAGTGGCATCCATATACATTTCCAACATTTGTGTCACTGAAATTCATAAATAAGAATATAAAGAGGAAATACAATATTTACCAAGGAAGAGTTTGTTGTCACTTTTAGACTGGAGTATCCGAGCTTGCAGGGTCTTGTTCTGAAAAAATTATAACTAGCTTATCATGATCCAAAACTGTAGTTTTAAGTTAGACTAAATAAAACCAAGATTAATTGGAGAACGACAACAAAACAAATTTTGTTTGCGCGGTAGCTCTGTATAGAAGGAAATGGTGTCCATTCGAATTGACAACAAAAAGGTATTGGTATTACATGAGAAGCAACAGTTAAGCATATGTAACAATGCCTGGGGTCCCAGAGAAAATTTGCACAATAAGCAAGTTTCAGACAATAACTCAGATTAAGAACCAACAAGACATCCCCGATGTTGTAAAGATGTATCCTTCTCTTCCTAGGAATAGCACTGGCTCAGGAAACAAATATCAGTGACTGAGCAACCTGCTTTTCCTCTTCACTTCCTGCAGAGAGCTGCAAACCTAACCGCTTAGATATTCTTTTTCCATTTCCCAAATCTTCTCTCCCTTACCATACTCTACCTCTTCCGAAGGACAGCAGTAGCGCTAGTACACAGACTAGAATACTAAAAACCCACCTTGTGGAATAGCAATAGGAGCTACGTTGACAGAGACAATAAGGAGGGGCCAGTACCCAGGTAGCCTCCACCACAGTAGGTATATTATATTCTTTTTCCTCTACATATTATCATAGATCTTGTGTAAAAAACATTTTCATCCAGCTCCCATCTGTCTGAAACTACAGCTTACTGATTTAACACCTCCAAAAACAAATCAAACAGAATCATGTGAAGATCCCCATGGAATTTTTTCTTCTTTGCTGTAACTACTTTAAGTTCTCTGGTGATACAATTGTTCCCTCAATCCAAATATTGGTGAACTCATTGCAATTTAATAGCTTCTAAGGAAAATTGACATTGTGAGGTAACTTTAAGGTAGTTTAGTCGAAACTCTCTTCTACAAGTCAAATGTGTATTGTTCAATTCTGCATACTGAAGCTAGAGCTTGAATAGAATAATTCTTATAACAAGACATAAGTATAAAGAAATATCATACACACAAGATATTATAAAACCAAGACGATAGTGACAATGATATTCATCAAACCATAATAGGAAGTCTGATATGGAATCCAGCTTACCTCCCTGAGCAAATTGATCTCAGACTCAGAGAAGCCTTTCCTGCGATAATAGACAGCACATAAAAATAAGAAAATAAACATAGAAACAGTTAATACCCCGTTTGGATGTAGATATTGGAGCACAGAATTGGGAATTGGAATCAGCTTTCCTAAATTTTGTTGTTTGGTTGCACGTGGAATTGAGATTTGGAATCAGAGGCTCAATTCCTCCAATACAAAGCCTCACCCCTCGGTATTGCGCGGAATTAGACCGCACAATTCCAAACTCCAATTCAGTGACATCCAAACAGTAGAATTGGAATTACATCTCATTTCAATACCATGCCTGATTTGGTATTCAACCCAATTCAATTACATCCTATCCAATATCGACATCCAAACGGAGCATAAGCAATCCTGAAATCTATGATAATAAATCATATAGAAAGAAGATATCGTGGTTGCATGATATGGTAGCATACAAAAATCAAAAGATGAGCCTTTATTGTTTTCATACTGTTCTGAATATCTAAGTCACATTTCACATCAGTTTAAAAAAAATTGGGGCAAGGTAAACTAGAGACAGTGTAGATTGAATTCCAAACATATTTTAAACATTTAAGTAAAATTACAGGCAGTGTAGATTGGATTCAAATATATTTGTAGTAGGTTGCGGCACGACAAGATACTTGTTCATAAGATCTAAAGTTAGAAGAAAATGAAAATCTTCTTTGTTTTTATGAGATAGTGCCATGTTAATATAAAAAATGCTTTTTTGCAGCGTCATGTTGCATCAGTTAGATCAGCGGTGAGAGCTGTTTCAGGTTTCACTGAGTCACCAGGTCGCGGGTTCGAAGGAGCTTCTCCGCATTTGAGGGGGAAAGTTTGCCTCGGTTTATCCCTTCCCCAAACCCCATTGATGTTCGGCATTGGGTCTGCCCCTTAGTGACAGGGAACGAGGAACGATGGCGCGTTCCGCGTTCCGGGAACTTCGTCCCGAAACGAGGAACGGGAACGAACGGGAACAATCCAAGAAACGCTCGTGGAACGTCGTCTATTGTAGATAGGAACGATGGACACCTTGAGGAAGCCGCGCTGCCGTCGACCGGCCGCCGCGCTTGGACGCCGCAACGTCCGTCCGCGATTTCGCGTTGGGACGCTGCGTCGTTCGGCCGCCGCGCTGCGACGTCCGTCCGCGCTGGGACGCTGCGCAGAGCCACTGTCGACGGCAAGCTCTTCCAATCGTCCGTGGAAGAGGAAGGGGAAGAGGAATTAGCTGACCACCCGTGGAAGAGGAAGGGGAAGAGGAATCGATCGACCGCTCGTGGAAGAGGAAGCGGAAGAGTAATCGACTGGCCGCGTGAACGGCGCTGAACCGGTGCTGGTTGAAGCTGAATCGACTGGCCGCGTAGGAAGCTGAGGGATTAGGAGAAGAGGAAGGGATTAGGAAGGAAGCGGCATAGGAATCTGAGTACTGGCTGCCATTTAAATAGACCTCAATCCACAGAGCCAATATACTCCATATTGAGGTTTAGTGATGACAATAAAGGATGACAACTTTTGGATGGAGGCTGAAAATATAATTGCTATCACAGAGCCAATATACTCATCGTTCCCTGTTCCATTACAATCGTTCCCTAACTACGTTCCTAAATCGTTGGGAACATGTTCCACTTATCGAATGAACGTGGATCAGCTGTATACCCATCTCCGTTCCATGTTGCTTTAACAGACATACCGTGTTCCTCGTTCCCGTTCCTCATTCCCAACGTTCCGGGAACCTTGTGACTAAGGTCTGCCCTTTCTGCCATGTTGCATCAGTTACACATGGTTCATTGTAACAGAAGTGTTCAAACTCACCGATAACCATAATTAATCCTCTTGCCAATAGGCTTGGGGTTCAGAACAAAGATATTGTAAGCCTCTTGTATCTGAAGGTGATCAACAAGAGTTGAAAATATATGTTCCATTTGAGCACTATCCACTTGCAAAAAAATCTCTTCATTTTCTCTGCAACAAAGAAAAAATGGATATATTTTATCAGTGGTAGTGAAAGTTATGGGAAATGCAAAAGGTACCAAGTACCATCATAGAAGTATAGACAAATGTCACTGGAATTCTGGAAACTGAGTTCTCTGTGAACTGCATTGTCTATAACGCATCAAAGGTTAACATGACTACAGTCAAAGGTAAACATGAAAGGTACCATCAAAGATTAACATCAAAGGTTAACATGACTAGTTGACTACAGTCTAGACATAGCAGAATCGTCTATAATTCTATAACGTGCTCCCTCATTTTGTAAATATGTTACATTCTGGACACTAGCACGGCCTCTTATACGCAACTTTGAACACTACTTTTTATATGGAACTGATAGTAAAAAAATTTATAATACTCTACAAATCTTCTATCGTGAACTCAATGATGCTATTTCCATATGACCAAACGAAACAGTAAATTTTTCCTTTCTGGTGAACAAGCAGGGAAGCTGCATATCATTTATATTAAGACAAGAAAGGATTAAACAGTCAGTTTTAGATTATTTTTCCATAAATGTATAGGTTTGACTGCATGCTTTCTTTATACATGCACAAATAACACATGATAAGGTTATATGAAGACAGAAAAAATTACAAATTTAAACCTTTCATATACTCATTTTAAATTGCCAATCAACAGCAAGAGCAAGACCATACTAAGATTCCTTTTAATGCAGATATATGTTACACTATCAGTCTATCATAATAATTGAACTAAACCTGCTTTATGGTTGAAATTTTACCGAACCAGAGGATGAACAGAATGGAAACAATGGGTATTCAGAAACAACATACCTGGAATCCACGAGATCATCTTTACAGGATAGAACTTTTATAGCATGCTCAAAAACAGATAAGACATCTTCTCCCATGTGTATGGCATGCACAGAGAAACTGCATCAAAAGAAAATGAGCCGGAACATCAGGAATCCATTCGCATGGAAGCATGTCAAGGCTTAACTACAGAAATTAGATTGAATATACAGACCCTAAGTTGGATCATAAATGTACATATTGCTTACTTGTGGTTCACATGGCTGACTAAAGGAAGATCATAATGCTGAAGTTTCTTAACAGTAGTCTTATAGAACGGGGTAAGAACTTCACCAACTGGAGGGATTCTTGTGTGCTCAAATATGTGATCTATTTTTGTAAACCAGCGCTCCAGTTCTTCAGGCCCCAACTTAAACTCTAACAAAACCAAGGAACAGTTAATGCTTAGTATAAACAAACTGACTACAAACTTTGTGATTTGATATAGATGATTTACCATGCCGTCCATTTCCATCAAATCCAATAAAGATGAAGTTCACAGGGATCGGAAGATATATGGAATCAACCTCTGCCAGGCTCAAATAGTTTGCAATATTACCTTGGTATAAGAAAAGACGAAATTTAGTAGTGAAAAGAACTCTGCTTCTTAAATAAGTACACACAACAATAGCACCTAGACTATCCATACTTCATGTGTGATTCCTGATTGTCTGAGATGGATGTGCATAATATAATTAGTCAAGGCTGCAACTACAATCACTTCTCAAAATACAAGATCAAACAAAAAAGGCAGGTAGCAAGTGCTTAAAACTCCCGCACAGGTGGATCTAGGAAACGGAATCCCTAGGCAACCTTACCCTTGTTTATTTGAGGCTGATTCAAACCCAGGACCTTAAGGAGGCTGATAACAAACCTGCTACTCCACAGCAATAGCATATTATTGAAATTTTAGACATAACCGGCATGCTGATATACTACACTAATGTAGCTAAGCTTATCAGTTGGTCATATATCCGGCAAACTAATATTTGTGGTTTTTTGTCTAAACTGCAAGCTAAACTCCACATGCAGTCATATGGACTTGATTTTTATCTCCAGTTGGCCACACCACTTAATCAACAAAGTACATGCATATCTGGACAGAAAGGTTGCTAATCTGGAATTATGTAGTCTCTCCCTGCTCTAGTTCACCTGTTGCAACATTGTGGCCTTTCTAGGGGCACCTAAACATAATTATCTTCACCCACGACATTCATATTCACATATCCATAAGAAAAAAGGAGCTGATGATATGAATAACAACTCACAAGGTACAAATGACCCAGAAATTATTATGTGCTCGCTTGTGCTAGCTGCGGCTGAAGTGCAGCTAGTCACTGCTACAGTAATTTGCTGCAGCAGTGGCTGGCTGCTGCCACAGTCAGTGGTAAATATTAGGCTACTCAGTAAATGGCATTATGTATTGATACAGTACACTGGGAAATTTGGATCCATACCATTAAAAGATCACCACTTTGGATCCATACCATTACTATCTCACTTACATGTGGGTCCACATGAGTCAATGACATGTGGGGTCCATGGTATATATCTAAAGTTTGGATCTTTTAATGGTATAGATCCAATTGTTCCTTACGCATATCATTGTAGAGGCTTTGGCAGAGCAGAAAGTATCGAGTACCAAGAATCCAAGATTTATTCAAAAAATTCAGTTAGCCTGTTTGAAATGTGCCCTGTGTTATATAATTGTAGAGGCTTTGGCAGAGCAGAAAGTACCGAGTACCAAGAATCCAAGATTTATTCAAAATAATCAGTTAGCCTGTTTGAAATGTGTATGTGCCCTGTGTTATATAACCCCAGGAGTGCCAACAGACGCAAGGAGCCTACCAGCTCTTGTGAAGTTGAGCAGGCCGTTTTTGCTAGAGTCCCGCGACGCAGAACCTTCCAAGTCATCGAACTCTACAAAATCAAATGAGCACAAGCCGTCAATGTGGTATCAAGCATAAGCACAGCATGCAACAAGCAAACAGAAATCCATAAAAAACGATTAAAAGAGAAAATCAAAGGATCCGGACCTTTACGGATGATCGACTCAGTCCAGAACTTGCTCTTGTCCTTGAGGTTAAAGAGCGAGAACACCGAGGACGCCCCCGAGCTGCCGATCTTGCGCGTCCGGGTCCCCGGCGTAGACTCGGCCGCCTCCGGGGACGGCGCCTGCCGCGTCCAGAGGACAAGAGGAAGGGAAATTCAAATCCATAAGGGACCTCAACATGGTCAGATCCAGTCAGTGGATCGGGGGTTTGGGCGGAGATCAGGTTACCTGGAGGAGCAGCAAGAGTAGGAGCGGAAGCGCGAGGAAGTGGGAAGGCATTCGGAAGGGGGGCATCTTGCCGGCTGTGGTGCCGACTGCCGAGGCGCCGCAGCAGTACGGAAAACGGGGAGTTAGTGAAGACCGGAAACTGGAGGGCGTCCGCCGGCGGCACTGGGGGTTTTGGTGTGTGCTCCGGTTCCCGAGTCCCCGACTCACGAAGTCCCGAGTCCCAAGATAACTCAAGTCCTCGTATGAAAATAATAAAGTGAAGTACTGATTATGTTGAAACTTGGATACTTACACTAATTTCACATGTAACTCATACAAATAAGTGAAAGTGAAAGGAAAGAAATGTGGGCATCTTATAGATCTTATGATCCAAACATTTTTTATGGTTACATATGGACATATGTTGTATCTCCGTAAAATTTCACGATTTTTTAAGACTATTTATGTATTATTAATTTCTTGTCATAGAAAATCATCAAAATACAATTAAATTATTAAAATATTGTTTAAACAAAAATTTGATGTATTACAAAGTCATAGATCTCTTCAAGCTCTACAATTTTCATATAAACTTTATCTTCATCCGATTTCATATGTAAAAGTTATGATTTTATAACTATATTATGCAGAAAAAGAAAAAACGGGTACCCGAATTCCAGGTACCCGTATCCGATCCGGGATTTTCGGGTACTGACCGGGTATTAGTGATTCCGTATCCTACCCGTATCCGAGGTTCAATATCCGGGTAATACCCGTATCCGTCCCGACAAACAAAATACCCGTATCCGTATTCGAAATTACGTCCCGTTTTGGTACCCGTATCCGATACCCGTTCCGGGTACCCGTCCCGTTTTCATCCCTAGGTTCGGTTCGGCTGGAGCTGGGCGTTCTTCGGTTTCTTCTTCCAGATCGGGAGCTCTCCACTCCTCCAATCGGCAATGAACGGCCACGATGACGTGTTACCGAAATGGACATAAATTTTACGTATCGAATCGGGATAGAATCAAGATCTATTCCTATTTAGTTTTAAAACTAAAATTAATCAAGTGCTCTAACTTAGAGCCTATTTGGAACCATCCAGTTTTTTAAAAAAGTTTATAAAAACTGATGTGATTCCAAACATAACAATTTATGCATCAGGTTTAGATTAAAAGAAAATGTGGTATTGGACCATTTCTAATTGTTTTGATAATTAAATGTATAACACATCATTTTGATCTGACACTTTAGATATGAGCATGAGCACAGGTTCAAAAAAAAAGCAAATTGAATACAAGAAGTCTAAATAAGTTGAATTGGAAGGCCAAGAGTGCAACTTTAGGTAAACCTATAAAAATATGAGGTTTAAGTATTTGAATAAGTTGCAGTTACATTATACTATGTTTCTTGCACTTTTGTTTGGTTACTAACTCACTTGTGCAAGAAAAATGGCTTTTGGACTTAGTAATAAGCACATTGAAAATCATAGAAAAAGGAATGAAAATATATAATTCCAACACTTAGTTAATTATTTTAGGTACCAATTATGTTTGTCTAAATGCTATAGAACCTCTCAAGTCAAGTCAAAAGAAGCCAAAGAAGTTTGGCACAGAAGAGAAGAAATTGGGCTAGTCTGGGCAGCACATGACAGGCCGGTGGCCTCTACGGCGAACTGGCCATCCTCGGCCTCTACTCGGCTCGGCCAATGCCTACATTGGCCATGTCAGCAGCGCCAACGGTTAAATGGGTCAACTGATAGTCCGGTGCCCCCCCCCATGAACAAGAAACCAGCAATCAGAGGATTTAGGATCGTTCCATTATGCACTGTTCGGTGTGCACTGGACAGTCCGATGCATCTACGGATTGAGAAAGTTTTGGAGCTTCCAAATGAAGCTCCAACGGCTCTTATGCCCCTTAGGGCTATAAAAGGGACCCCTATGCTCCATGGAGAAGTACCCGAGCATACCAAGAGCACACCAACACTCTGATTCATTGCATCCACGCAGTTCTGTGATTGTAGAGATCCGAGCACTTGTTTCGAGTTGTTCTACTGACATGGAGTTGCGCTGGTTTCTTTGGCTTTTCTTGTGTGTGTTGCGCTTTTGTGTGTGTTCTTCTCCCTCCCTTACTCTGATTTTGGATTGTGGTCATCTTGTGTAAGGCGTAGGATATTCCAACTTGTGGAGATTCCTCGCAAACGGGTTGAGATATAAGGAAGAATATTGTGGCACTTAAGTTAGATCTTTGGATCACTTGAGAGGGGTTGGGTGTAACCCTTGACCGAAGGAGGTTACCACAACGTGGAGTAGGCTTTGGCCGAACCACGGAGAAAAATCGTTGTGTCCCTTGTCCACTTTACTTTACTGTGATTTTTGTCTTCCTTAGTACTTATACTTCACTTACATATTGCTCCTAGTTTAATACACATCTCAAGAGAGCAATCAAGTGAAGAGTCAATTTTTCTCTCCCCTTCTCATACGAACTTGGTTTTATTTTACACTAACACCTTTTATAGACCAAGTTTGTGTTGTTTTAATTTACACTAACATGATCATAATACAAATGTAACATTAATCCTAAAGCCAGGTAGAGCAATAGCAAGTCTACCCAGTAATTCATTTGTCTGCAAGAGGTGGGGTAAACAAATCTAGGGAAACCTATTAGGTCCCATCAAATTAACCTGAGCATGTCACAGTGGTTAACAAAGAACATTATTAAGTAAAGAAGAGTGATCAAGGACACAACTTGCCTTAGACTCGAGATTCCAGGTACTTCACCAATTTGTCTTCGGGTTTCTCGTGACCTCACTGAAAGGGAATTAGGCTTACACCTATTTTCCTAATTGATTTTGGTGGTTGAATTGCCCAACACAAATAAGTGGACTAACTAGTTGACTCTAGTCTATAAGTTATACAGGTGCCAAGGGTTCACACTTAGCCAATAAAAAGACCAAAAAATGGGTTCAACAAAGAGAGCAAGGGATAACCGAAGGTTGCCCTGGTCTGGCGCACCGGACAGTCCGGTGTGCCACCGGACAGTGTCCGGTGCACCAGGGGACTCCAAGCCAAACTTTGCACCTTCGGGAAGTCTCAGAGGCGTTTCGCTATAATTCACCGGACTGTCCGGTGCACCACCGGACAGTGTCCGGTGCTCCAGAGGAGAGCGACTCTGAACTCGCCAGCTTCGGGAATCCGCTCCGCTATAATTCACCGGACATGTTCGGTGCACACCGGACTGTCCGGTGAGCCAGCGGAGCAACGGCTACTTCGCGCCAACGGTCGACTGCAACGCATTAAATGCGCGCCAGCGTGCGCAGAGGAGCAGAGCACGCGCGGGTGGCACACCAGACAGTCTACAGGACTTGTCCGGTGCGCCACCGGACAGCCAGGCGAGCCCACACGTCAGAGCTCCAACGGTCGGAACCCAACGGCCTAGTGACGTGGCTGGCGCACCGGACTGTCCGGTGCACCTTGCGACAGCAGCCTCCACCAAACGGCTAGTTTGGTGGTTGGGGTTATAAATACCCCCAACCACCCCACATTCAAGTCATCCAAGTTTCTCAACTTCCAACCACTTACAAGAGCTCTAGCATTCAATTCTAGACACACCTAAGTGATCAAATCCTCTCCCAATTCCACAAAAGCTTTAGTGTTAAGTGAGAGAGATTTGTTGTGTTCTTTTGAGCTCTTGTGCTTGGATTGCTTTCTTTCTCATTCTTTCTTGATATCAAACTCACTTGTAATTGAGGCAAGAGACATCAATCGTGTGGTGATCCTTGTGGGAACTTTGTGTTCCAAGTGATTGAGAAGAAAAGCTCACTCGGTCCGAGGGACCGTTTGAGAGAGGGAAAGGGTTGAAAGAGACCCGGTCTTTGTGACCACCTCAACGGGGAGTAGGTTTACAAGAACCGAACCTCGGTAAAACAAATCCGCGTGTCAAACTCTTTATTCGCTTGCGATTTGTTTTACGCCCTCTCTCTCGGACTCGTTTCTATTTCTAACGCTAACCCGGCTTGTAGTTGTGATTAAGTTTGTAAATTTCAGATTCGCCCTATTCACCCCCCCCCCCCTCTAGGCGACTTTCAATTGGTATCAAAGCCTGGTGCTTCATTAGAGCCTAACCGCTCGAAGTGATGTCGGGAGAACACACCAAGAAGGAGATGGAGACCGGCGACAAGCCCACTACAAGCCACGGGAAGGCTTCATCGAAAGAGTCCCGCAAAAAGGAGAAGAAAGCCTCTTCCCACAAGTTGCATTGGAGTAGCGACAAGAAAAAGAAGATGAGGAAGGTGGTCTACTACGAGACTGACACTTCATCACCTTCCACCTCCGGCTCCGACGCGCCATCCATTACTTCTAAGCGCCATGAGCGCAAGAAGTTTAGTAAGATCCCCTTACGCTATCCTCGCACTCCTAGACATACACCTTTACTTTCCATCACATTAGGCAAACCACCAACATTTGATGGTGAAGATTATGCTAGGTGGAGTGATTTAATGTGATTTCATCTAACCTCACTCCACAAAAGTATATGGGATGTTGTTGAGTTTGGTGTATAGGTACCATCCGTAGGGGATGAAGATTATGATGTGGATGAAGTGGCCCAAATCGAGCACTTCAACTCCCAAGCCACAACTATACTCCTCGCCTCTCTAAGTCGAGAGGAGTATAACAAGGTGCAATGATTAAAGAGCGCCAAGGAAGTTTGGGACGTGCTCAAGACCGCACACGTGGGAGATGAGCTAACCAAGATCACCAAGCGGGAAACGATCGAGGGGGAGCTCGGTCGCTTCCGGCTTCGCAAAGGGGAAGAGCCACAAGACATGTACAACCGGCTCAAAACCTTGGTGAACCAAGTGCGCAACCTCGGGAGCAAAAAGTGGGATGACCACGAGATGGTTAAGGTTATTCTTAGATCACTTATTTTCCTTAACCCTACTCAAGTTCAATTAATTCGTGGTAATCCTAGATATACACTAATGACTCCCGAGGAAGTAATCAGGAATTTTGTGAGCTTTGAGTATATGATCAAGGGCTCAAAGAAAATCAATGAGCTAGATGATCCCTCCACATCCGAAGCTCAACCGGTTGCATTCAAGGCAACGGAGGAGAAGAAGGAGGAGTCTACATCAAGTAGACAACCAATCGACGCCTCAAATCTCGACAATGAGGAAATGGCGCTCGTCATCAAGAGCTTCCGCCAAATCCTAAAGCAAAGGAGGGGGAAAGATTACAAGCCTCGCTCCAAGAAGGTTTGCTACAAGTGTGGTAAGCCCGGTCACTTTATAGCAAAATGTCCTATTTCTAATGACAGTGACAGGGGCGACGACAAGAAGGGGAGAAGAAAGGAGAAGAAGAAATACTACAAGAAGAAGGGTGGCGACGCCCATGTATGCCGCGAGTGGGACTCGGACGAGAGCTCCTCCGACTCCTCCTCCGACGAGGACGCCGCCAACATCGCCATCAACAAGGGCCTTCTCTTCCCCAACGTCGGCCACAAGTGCCTCATGGCCAAGGACGGCAAAAAGAAGAAGGTTAAATCCAAATCCTCCACTAGATATGAGTCCTCTAGCGATGATAATGCTAGTGATGAGGAAGATAATTTGCGTACTCTTTTTGCCAACTTAAACATGCAACAAAAACAAAAATTAAATGAATTGATTAGTGCTATCCATGAGAAGGATGATCTCTTGGACTCCCAAGAGGACTTCCTTATTAAAGAAAACAAGAAGCATGTTAAAGTTAAAAATGCTTACGCTCTAGAAGTAGAAAAATGTGAAAAACTATCTAGTGAGCTAAGCACTTGCCATGAGACTATAGACAACCTTAGAAATGAGAATGCTAATTTGTTAACTAAGGTTGATTCAAATGTTTGTGATGTTTCAATTCCCAATCTTAGAAATGATAATGATAATTTGCTTGCTAAGATTGAAGAATTAAACATTACTCTTGCTAGCCTTAGGAATGAAAATGAAAAATTGCTTGCTAAGGCTAAAGAACTTGATGTTTGCAATATTACAATTTCCGATCCTAGGGATAAAAATGATATATTGCGTGCTAAGATTGTTGAACTTAATTCTTGCAAACCCTCTACATCTACCGTTGAACACACTACTATTTGCACTAGATGTAGAGATGTTAACATTGATGCTATTCATGATCACATGGCTTTAATTAAACAACAAAATGATTATATAGCAAAGTTAGATGCTAAAATTGCCGAGCATGACTTAGAGAATGAAAAGTTTAAATTTGCTAGAAGCATGCTTTATAGAGGGAGACGCCCTGACATTAAGGATGACATTGGTTTCCAACAGGGAGGCAATGTCAAACTTAATGCCCCTCCTAAGAAATTGTCCAACTTTGTTAAGGGCAATGCTCCCATGCCTCAAGATAACGAGGGTTACATTTTGTACCTGCCGGTTATCCTGAGAACAAAATTAGGAGAATTCATTCTAGGAAGTCTCACTCTGGCCCTAACCATGCATTTATGTATAAGGGTGAGACATCTAGTTCTAGGCAACCAACCCATGCTAAGTTGCCTAAGAAGAAAACTCCTAGTGCATCAAATGATCATGACATTTCATTTAAAACTTTTGATGCATCATATGTCCTAACTAACAAATCCGGCAAAGTAGTTGCCAAATATGTTGGGGGCAAGCACAAGGGGTCAAAGACTTGTGTTTGGGTACCCAAAGTTCTTGTGTCTAATGCCAAAGGACCCAAAACCATTTGGGTACCTAAAGTCAAGAACTAAACTTGTTTTGTAGGTTTATGCATCCAGGGGCTCAAGTTGGATCATCGATAGCGGGTGCACAAACCACATGACTGGGGAGAAGAAGGTGTTCTCCTCCTACGAGAAAAACCAAGATCCCCAACGAGCTATCACATTCGGGGAATGTTTGGTCAAAGGATTGGGTAAAATTGCTATATCACCTGACCATTCCATTTCAAATGTTTTTCTTGTAGATTCTTTAGATTACAATTTGCTTTCCATTTCTCAATTATGTCAAATGGGCTACAACTGTCTTTTTACTGATGTAGGTGTCACTGTCTTTAGAAGAAGTGATGATTCAGTAGCATTTAAGGGAGTGTTGGAGGGTCAGCTATACTTAGTAGAGTTGAACTCGACACTTGCTTAATTGCTAAGACTAACATGGGTTGGCTCTGGCACCGCCGACTAGCCCATGTTGGGATGAAGAATCTTCATAAGCTTCTAAAGGGAGAGCACATTTTAGGATTAACAAATGTTCATTTTGAGAAAGACAGGATTTGTAGCGCATGCCAAGCGGGAAAGCAAGTCGGTGCTCATCATCCACATAAGAACATCATAACGACTGACAGGCCACTGGAACTCCTACACATGGACCTATTCGGCCCGATAGCTTACATAAGCATCGGCGGGAGTAAGTACTGTCTAGTTATTGTGGATGACTATTCTCGCTTCACTTGGGTATTCTTTTTGCAGGAAAAATCTCATACCCAAGATACTTTAAAGGGATTCTTGAGACGAGCTCAAAACGAGTTTGGCTTAAGGATCAAGAAAATTACAAGCGATAACGGGACGGAGTTCAAGAACTCTCAAATTGAAGGCTTCCTTGAGGAGGAGGGAATCAAGCATGAGTTCTCTTCTCCCTACACGCCACAACAAAATGGTGTAGTGGAGAGGAAGAATAGAACTCTATTGGACATGGCAAGAACCATGCTTGATGAGTACAAGACTTCGGATCGGTTTTGGGCCGAGGCGGTCAACACCGCCTGCTACGCCATCAACTGGTTGTATCTACACCGAATCCTCAAGAAGACATCATACGAACTCCTAATCGGTAAAAAGCCCAATATTTCATATTTTAGAGTCTTTGGTAGCAAATGCTTTATACTTATTAAAAGAGGTAGAAAATCTAAATTTGCTCCTAAGACTGCAGAAGGCTTTTTACTAGGATATGATTCAAACACAAGGGCATATAGAGTCTTTAACAAGTCCTCTGGACAAGTTGAAGTTTCTTATGACGTTATGTTTGATGAGACTAATGGCTCTCAAGTAGAGCAAGTTGATCTTGATGAGATAGGTGATGAAGAGGCTCTGTGCATCACACTAAGGAATATGTCCATTAGGGATGTGTGTCCTAAGGAATCCGAAGAGCCTCCAAATGCACGAGATCAACCATCCTCCTCCACGCAAGCATCTCCACCAACTCAAAATGAGGATGAGGCTCAAGTTGATGAAGGAGAAGATCAAGCAAATGAGCCTCCTCAAGATGACGACAATGATCAAGGGGGAGATGCAAATGATCAAGACAAGGAGGATGAAGAACCAAGGCCGCCACACCCAAGAGTCCACCAAGCAATCCAACGAGATCACCCCGTCGACACCATCCTCGGCGACATTCATAAGGGGGTAACCACTAGATCTCGTGTTGCACATTTTTGTGAGCATTACTCTTTTGTTTCCTCTATTGAGCCGCACAGGGTAGAGGAAGCACGTCAAGATTCAGATTGGGTGGTGGCGATGCAAGAGGAGCTCAACAACTTCACTAGGAATGAGGTATGTCATTTGGTTCCACTTCCTAATCAAAATGTTGTAGGAACCAAGTGGGTCTTCCGCAACAAGCAAGACGAGCATGGTGTGGTGACAAGGAACAAAGCTCGACTTGTGGCCAAGGGATACTCCCAAGTCGAAGGTTTGGATTTCGGTGAAACCTATGCACCGTAGCTAGGCTTGAGTCAATTTGTATATTATTGGCCTATGCTACTTACCATGGCTTCAAGCTTTATCAAATGGACGTGAAGAGTGCCTTCCTCAATGGACCAATCAAGGAAGAGGTCTATGTTGAGCAACCTCCCGGCTTTGAAGATAGTGAGTACCCTAACCATGTCTATAAACTCTCTAAGGCGCTTTATGGGCTCAAGCAAGCCCCGAGAGCATGGTATGAATGCCTTAGAGATTTTCTTATCACTAATGGATTCAAAGTCGGAAAGGCCGATCCTACGCTCTTTACCAAAACACTTGAAAATGATTTGTTTGTATGCCAAATTTATGTTGATGATATTATATTTGGGTCTACTAATGAATCTACATGTGAAGAGTTTAGTAGGATCATGACACAAAAATTCGAGATGTCTATGATGGGGGAGTTGAAGTATTTCTTAGGATTTCAAGTAAAGCAACTCCAAGAGGACACCTTCATTAGCCAAACGAAGTATACTCAAGATATTCTAAGCAAGTTTGGGATGAAGGATGCCAAACCCATCAAGACACCCATGGGAACCAATGGGCATCTCGACCTCGACACGGAAGGTAAATCCGTCGATCAAAAGGTATACCGGTCGATGATAGGTTCTTTACTCTATTTATGTGCATCTCGACCGGATATTATGCTTTCCGTATGTATGTGTGCAAGATTCCAAGCCGACCCTAAGGAAGCTCACCTTACGGCCGTAAAACGAATCTTGAGATATTTAGTTTATACTCCTAAGTTTGGGCTTTGGTATCCTAGGGGATCCACATTTGACTTAATTGGTTATTCGGATGCCGATTGGGCGGGGTGTAAAATTAATAGAAAGAGCACATCAGGGACTTGCCAGTTATTGGGAAGATCCTTGGTGTCATGGGCTTCAAAGAAGCAAAATTCCGTAGCTCTTTCTACCGCCGAAGCCGAGTACATTGTCGCAGGCCATTGTTGCGCACAATTGCTTTAGATGAGGCAAACCCTTAGGGACTACGGTTACAAATTAACCAAAGTTCCTCTTCTATGTGATAATGAGAGTGCAATCCGCATGGCGGATAATCCCGTTGAACATAGCCGCACTAAACACATAGCCATTCGGTATCACTTCTTAAGGGATCACCAACAAAAGGGAGATATCAAGATTTCATATATTAACACTAAAGATCAATTAGTCGATATCTTTACCAAGCCACTAGATGAACAAACTTTTAACAAACTTAGGCATGAGCTAAATATCCTTGATTCTAGGAATTTTTTTTGATGTCTTGCATACATAGCTCATAAATATACCTTTGATCATGTCTCTTTCATGTGCTATGACTAATGTGTTTTCAAGTAAATTTCAAACCAAGTCATAGGTATATTGAAAGGGAATTGGAGTCTTCGGCAAAGACAAAAGGCTTCCACTCCGTAACTCATCCTTCGCCGTCGCTCTGAGCATCTCTCCGGCTTTGGTATGATTTTCACTCATATGTTTATTTTGCCAAAGGGGAGAAAGTAGTTAGGCAAGGGCTTATATTTCACTCAAGTATCCGTTTTTGGCGATTCATGCCAAAGGGGGAGGAAGTATTAGCCCAAAGCAAAAGGACCGCACCACCACTAATTTTAAAAAGAATTTCTCAATCGGTATGATTTTCAAATTAGTATCTCATTGTGTTCAAAAGGGGGAGAAAGTAGTGTTTTCAAAATTGATATCTTAAAACCCTCTTGAACACTAAGAGGAGGATTTCATTGAAAGGAAGTTTTGTTTAGTCAAAGGAAAAGCATTTGAAACAGGGGGAGAAAATTTCAAATATTGAAAATGCTTCACAAAATCTTATTCATTTACCTTTGACTATTTGCAAAAGGACTTTGAAAAGGATTTACAAAAAGAATTTGCAAAAAACAAAACATGTGGTGCAAGCGTGGTCCAAAATGTAAAAAATTAAAGAAACAATCCATGCATATCTTATGAGTAGTTATATTGGCTCAATTCCAAGTAACCTTTGCACTTACATTATGCAAACTAGTTCAATTATGCACTTCTATATTTGCTTTGGTTTGTGTTGGCATCAATCACCAAAAAGGGGGAGATTGAAAGGGAATTAGGCTTACACCTATTTTCCTAATTGATTTTGGTGGTTGAATTGCCCAACACAAATAATTGGACTAACTAGTTTGCTCTAGTCTATAAGTTATACAGGTGCCAAGGGTTCACACTTAGCCAATAAAAAGACCAAGAAATGGGTTCAACAAAGAGAGCAAGGGATAACCGAAGGCTGCCCTGGTCTGGCGCACCGGACTGTCCGGTGTGCCACCGGACAGTGTCCGATGCACCAGGGGACTCCAAGCCGAACTTCGCACCTTCGGGAAGTCTCAGAGGCGCTTCGCTATAATTCACCGGACTGTCCGGTGCACCACCGGACAGTGTCCGGTGCTCCAGAGGAGAGCGACTCTGAACTCGCCAGCTTCGGGAATCCGCTCCGCTATAATTCACCGGACATGTCCGGTGCACACCGGACTGTCCGGTGAGCCAACGGAGCAACGACTACTTCGCGCCAACGGTCGACTGCAACGCATTAAATGCGCGTCAGCGCGCGCAGAGGAGCAGAGCACGCGCGGGTGGCACACCAGACAGTCTACAGGACTTGTCCGGTGCGCCACCGGACAGCCAGGCGGGCCCACACGTTAGAGCTCCAACGGTCGGAACCCAACGACCTGGTGACGTGGCTGGCGCACCGGACTGTCCGGTGCGCCTTGCGACAGCAGCCTCCACCAAACGACTAGTTTGGTGGTTGGGGTTATAAATACCCCCAACCACCCCACATTCAAGTCATCCAAGTTTCTCAACTTCCAACCACTTACAAGAGCTCTAGCATTCAATTCTAGACACACCTAAGTGATCAAATCCTCTCCCAATTCCACAAAAGCTTTAGTGTTAAGTGAGAGAGATTTGTTGTGTTCTTTTGAGCTCTTGCGCTTGGATTGCTTTCTTTCTCATTCTTTCTTGAGATCAAACTCACTTGTAATTGAGGCAAGAGACACCAATCGTGTGGTGATCCTTGTGGGAACTTTGTGTTCCAAGTGATTGAGAAGAAAAGCTCACTCGGTCCGAGGGACCGTTTGAGAGAGGGAAAGGGTTGAAAGAGACCCGATCTTTGTGACCACCTCAACGGGGAGTAGGTTTGCAAGAACCGAACCTCGGTAAAACAAATCTGCGTGTCACATTCTTTATTCGCTTGCGATTTGTTTTACGCCCTCTCTCTCGGACTCGTTTCTATTTCTAACGCTAACCCGACTTGTAATTGTGATTAAGTTTGTAAATTTCAGATTCACCCTATTCACCCCCTCTAAGCGACTTTCACTCACAACTACTCGTAGCAATACATACAGATAGACAAGGAGTACATAAACAAAATAGTACACCAAACATGAGAACAAACATTGTAAGAATATTCTATGCGTTGCTACGAGATCGTAGGTTCGAGAACGGCTAAAATCAGAGTTACGGTTAGAAAGATATAATATTCTAAAGTTTTAGGTGGTTAAACAGTAAATCTTTTATTCTTTATTGATTAATATAAGTCATAAAGGTTATGACAAATAAATAACTAAATTATCTTTAATCCAGTTTATAACTCGACTAGAGGTTATATTTTAGTCACACTATAATTATGGATATATTAACTTTGTTTAGAAGGTTTAATCCATTAAGCATAGGTTAAATGAATATATTTTATGAAAACATATTATTTGATAAAGTAATGTTATGGAGGCGTAGGCAACATTATTACGAAGCTAACACAACTTGAATGGATCAAATCGGGCTTAAAATGAGGAAGTTATGAATTTTCTATGTTTACCATATTTACTTCTATCCTGAAAATAATTTTAGATTTTTATTTCCCAAGCATGTGGACGACATCTACTATTTTTATTAAAGACAGGGTCTAAAACATAAGTTTCAGGACTGAATCATAATATTTTTTGAACGTGGGTTGATTTTGAAATAATGCAGGGTCTCTTTTGCAAATATTGCACGGCCGAAGGGGTATCCTAGAGCTTGAGCCATCCGATTTGAAATCAACACCCAAGATCTGATCGTGTCTTTACTCGAACCTATATGCTATGCGGGCCCTTAGATCCTGATCCAACGCTCCATGTTTTAAATACCCACGTACCCGCTGATAGTAGACGCGGTCCGATCTTCCATGAGATACGATAACTTGATTGAGTGGAGATCTCGACGTTGATGATCCAAGGCTCCGAGCGAATGGTTCCTCGCAATCACTACACCACGGCTCCGTTGGTTATCACCCGTGACACACGAATGACCTCGCCACGAAGGCTTATCCCTGCAAGCGCAATAAAGAACACAAGCAAGAACAGGAAAGAAACGCAACCAAAATTGTATTAATTACGGGATGGGGTCTCACAAACCGATGACGACGACACTGTTCGATGACAGAATTGTATCTAAGCAAAACCTAAACCTAAATGTGGCGGCGGCTGCTGAATAAATAGTGTATTAGGGCATGCATGACCCCTGGACTCGCCCCTAATGGGCTCCGACGCGATACACGGCCCAACGGCCCAACAGACGGTGTCGCAGCACCAAAACAGAATCTGAACGCTGACTTGTTTCGACGATTCCCGTTGACTCCGGATGAATTTTAGGGTGGAACTAGTTGGGTTAGTTAGATAATCTCGTTATCTTTCCAACCATATCCATTCCGTCGCAATCAGAGTCCGGATGCATCTTGGGCGTCCATTTTAGTGCAGACTGGTCCTGTAACCCGAGATGGAGTCGCACCCGACTCGGACTTGATCTCCTTCCTGTTGTGGACGCCCTTGCTGCTCCTCCTCAACACCTTGGCCTTTTCCAAGTCCTTGCTGGTCCTCTCCAAGGTACCTAATCATCAAAACATCCATGGCCCCAAGTGTAAGCTCTGAAACACAATTGACTAGGGTAGAATGTACCTGGAGATTTAGCTGTCGTGCACGAGATCGTGTTATCGATCCATTCATTGTATGTATAGAAGTGATGTCCTCATCATCCTCCTCCTCTTGAATTGGAGTCATCCTCGACTCGATCTCATCTACGTCACCCATATATGGCTTCAAATCTGAAATGTTAAAGGTGGAACTAACCCGAAAATCTGGAGGCAACTCAGGTGGTAATCCAAGGGGTATCTCAGAGGGAAACACATCCATATACTCTTGCAAAAGGTTAGCAATAGGTTGCTCATCAAGATCAGATTTAGTGGCTAGCAAAGTAGGAGTTTTTAACTTAATAGGTTGCTGATTTTCAGAGTTCAAAACACCTTTTTGCTTAGCATTAATCTTTTTCTCATGTTCTAAGTGGACCATTTCAGTGGGAGTCATAGGAAGCAACACAATTTTCTTTCCCTTATGCATAAAAGTATATTTATTAGATCTACCATGGTGAATAGCATCAGTATCAAACTCCCAAGGACGTCCCAGTAAAAGAGAGCAAGCATCCATACTCACCACATCGAAATCAGCAAAGTCATGGTAAGAGCCAATAGAAAAATGCACCCTTGCTGTTTTTGTTACCTTGAACTTACCGCTGTTGTTAAACCATTGAATCTGATAAGGGTGGGGATGCTCTCGTGTGGTCAAGCCAAGCTTCTTGACCAACTCAACGTTCACCAAGTTGTTCCAGCTACCACCGTCAATGATGGTATGTACACGGCAGTCCTTGACGATGAGGAACATGTTGAAGAGGTTGTGGTGTTGTCTGTTGTCGTCGTCACTAGCCGTGGCACTCAAAGCTCGTTGCACAATCAAGGCCTTATAGGTCTCGGTCGCTGTTGTACCAAGAACCTCTTCATCACCATCATAACTCTCTGTAATGTTAGCTCCAACAGTATCTTCATCTTCAACATCAGAAGCACTAACATACCCACCATCACCAGTAGCAATGTATGCCCGTTTGTTGGGGCAATCTCGCTGAATATGGCCAAGTCCCTGGTAGCGGTGGCACTTGATGTCGGAGGAGCGGCCTGTGGAAGAGGTGGTCATAGCAGGTTTTGCTGCAACACCCGAAGGCACCAAGGACTTGCTGTTGTCGTGTCCATGTGATGCCGAAGGTGCGGTGCTGCGTGTGCCGCTAGTGGAGGAAGATGTGGACGTCCGTACGCCCGAAGAGGATGACACCTTGGCTGGCGCCGGTGGCTAGTGTGGAGCGAAAGTGTTGCTCCTCCGCTGTTGACGACCCTGCAATTCTTTTTCTGCCAACATAGAAATATGGAACAAGCGTTGTATAGAATGATATTCTTTATAATCAACAATATCCTGAATCTCCCGCCTCAATCCCCATAAAACCTAACCATTTGATCCTCCGGATCCTCAACTACCCCACATCATAGCATACCTTTCTAAAGCTCTTGGTAGTATTCCTGTACCGACATGTCTCCCTGATCTAAGCGTTGCAATTTTTGTCGAAGATCATGTCTATAAGAAGGGGGAACAAAGCGAGCTCGCATCTCCTCTTTTAACGCATTCCATGTTTGTGGTGCAGCACGTGTGTTAACTAGTTCATTCCACCAAATGATAGCAAAATCTCTAAATTCACTAGTGGCTTGTCTAACCCTATGCTGCTTAGGAACAAGATGGGAATTAAATTTTTGTTCTACCGTCATCTCCCAGTCTAAGTAAGCTTCAGCATCATAAGAACCCATGAACGGTGGAATAGAGAACTTAATCTTAGCAAGTGGATCATGGTCTGGTTGAGGATTATAATGACGACGTCTACCATTACCTCCCATACCTTGTCGATTACGTGCGAAGCGTTGTGGCAGCGGTGCATAAACATCATCGTCATCGTCGTTGTCCACAGGAGAGTGAGATGGGGCTAGAGTTGGTGGTGGGGGACGAGCCTCCAGTACGTCCATGCGTGTAACAAGTTCATCAACTCGTCGATCAAGCTGCTCATAGGATGTCGAGGCAGAGTCCTGGTATTTTTTAAAAGCTTCAGTCATCGCGCGCATCATCTCCTTCAATTCCATCTGAGAGACACACTCATCGTCGTTAAGTTTAGGCCCCTTGTCCTTGTCCATTTGATTCTTTGGTCCTGTCATTGTTAGCACAAAACAGAGACAAAAAGGCAACAAACAATGTGAACCCTACAACTATCTCTCAGGGTGGTGGTGGTGGTGGTGGAATACAAATTATGAAGCATCTTACCCCGCTCTTACAACGTTCTTACCAGCACTGCAGGTGGCAAACGGTGACCGGTGTGATTGCCCAACGAGCGTGGGTGTGATTGTAAAGGAGTACCTGTTCTGCTCGAGAGAAAACTGGAGTTCTGGGAAGGCTGACTATATATATATATATATATATATATATATATATATATATATATATATATATATATATATATATGTGGCACACAAGTCAGTAACAGATAGCAATGCTGAATAAGTGTTCCAAGTACTAGTCCTAGTTGCTAGCCTAGAAAATGTAATAGAATAGTTGGACCAAAGCACAAGAAAGGAGGTACAAGTATCTAGTGGGAATGGCAGTTCTGTAAATAGGGCAGATTTTTCAGCACTAGTAGAAATCAAAGGCGCGTTTCAAAAGGAGTACCATCAAAAGAGCTCGAAATATTCTTAATTTTTTACCACTGATCCAAAAACATAAAAGATGGAAGCACACAAAATTTCACTTGAAACGGAGTTGTATTGTGGCCTAGAGAAATTCACAAAGGATCTCTGAAATTCCTGAAAACACTTAAACAATTTTTTAATTATCTTCCCGATTTTTTTGAATTTTTTGACCGAACCAAACAGGCAGTTGGCTAGTTTGGGTCACCCCAGAATGGAGTCAGGAATCTGCTGTAAAAATTTGAGCTCAAACGGAGCACCGAGCGAAAAGTTATGCCCGTTTTATGGAAGGTACCTCAAGTTATGGTTTTCAAAGGCACAAATCGGCAGGAACCGAAGCGACGGCTATGGAGCACAGGGTCGATTTTAGAGATAGGATTTGTTTTATGGATATGGTTGGTTTAGATACAGGATCTGTTTTGTGGACAGGGTCGATTTAGAGATAGGATCTGTTTTGTGGATAGGGTCGGTTATACAGATAGGATCTGTTTTGTGGATAGGGTCGGTTTTAAAGATAAGATCTGTTTTGTAGATAGGGTCGGTTTTGTAGGATGGAAGCGGATGGATAGAATTAAACTGAACCCAAACAAATCTAATCCAGCAACCAAACTCAACTAGAACACGAACTCAGAAATGCGAACTCTAAAACTGAATTGTACAAAGGCTAAGGCGATGGTTTTAGGTCGGAATAAACTGATCGTATTTTTTTGGCTTTTTGTGGACTATGGGACGAAACAAAACTAATCTAAAGGTAGAATTATACCTCACGGACAACCTGGAAATCTGATACCAATTGATAGTAGACGCGACCCGATCTTCCGTGAGATACGATAACTTGATTGAGTGGAGATCTCGGCATGACAGCAGAAAAGGGAACCGACTTAAAAAGGAAAAGGCTATTTAGACCTTGATGGATCACTATAGAGTCATTAGCAAATGTAAAGGGCATGAGTGTAATTTTACATGGGCTGCGTCCTGTGCCTATAAATAGATGAACAGTGCTCCCGTACTGTTCACGCTGACTTGACATTTGCTTTTGCGTCACGCTCGTGCCTTTACCTTCCTTCAAGCCGAAGGTACATTTGTAATTTGATATCATTTCTATTTTTCCATGATAATAAAATAGAAATGAGCTAATAAAACTATATACTTGTACACGTTATTTCTTATATTCCATATGATTCTCCTTTTGTTATTGTATGCTGTCATCATGAAGGTATGTTCTCCATGACCTTCGTCTGAAGACCATTATATCCTAAGGGAAATAGTGCTTCGAAGGACGAAGGGCATTAACCTTTAACATTCTGTGTTGCCTTGTTCTTAACTCATAGCATTTGAGAACAAGTCCCCAACATTGGCACCCACCTCCGGTGAACTCTTTTCGACCACCTTCGGCAAGCATTGACCTTCATCATGCCACCGAAGAAAGTTTCAGCGTCAGGGGCTGCCGCTCTGCAGCCACTGGACCCAAATCAGGAGACCTTTTCTCTTCGAGAGGCCCGAAGCCAGAAGAGGAAGGCCACTAGTCCAACACTCCAGGAGGACGAGTTGGACCAAGAAATCAGAAACATGGAGATGCTTCATCAACAAGTACAAAGGAAGAAGGAGAAGATGGCTCGACTAGCTGATCTTCAAAGGCAGATTGACGAAGCCACTGAAGAAGTACACCATCTTGCTCAAGATGAACAAGAACGAAGGCCCCAACACAGGGAGCTTCATCAAGAAGGCTTGTTCGACGATGATGGATGGTATGATGATTTTAATCATGGTACCTTTACTTTTGACGATGCTTCTCCCTTGGCAGCAGAACTGCAGGCTATCCGATGGCCCCCATCATATAAGCCACCTCAGCTTCCAATGTATGATGGGCATTAAGACCTGAAGTAGTTTTTGATGAGTTATGAAGCAACCATATCTTCATATGGAGGCAACACAGCTGTCATGGCCAAGTCCTTCGTCATGGCAGTTAAGAGTGTGGCTCAAACGTGGTATTCTTCTCTTCGGCCAGGAACCATTACTTCATGGCAGAAGCTCAAGGATATGTTAGTGATGAGTTTCCAAGGCTTTCAGACGAAGCCAGTCATAGCTCAGGCTCTGTTTCAATGCACGCAAGATCATGAGGAGTATCTTCAGGCATACGTCCGAAGGTTCTTGCGTTTGAGAGCACAAGCGCCTACAGTGCCTAATGAAATCGTCATTGAGGCCATGATCAAGGGGCTTCGTCCAGGACCTACTGCCCAATATTTTGCTAGAAAACCTCCACAAACTTTGGAGAAACTGCTTCAAAAGATGGATGAATACATCCGGGCTGATAATGACTTTCGCCAAAGAAGGGAGGAAGCCTACAGGTTCTCTGAGATGACCAGGGGCTTCGGAGGAAGAATCCACCCAAGGCATATCAGGTCAATCCACTCCACCCAGAGTGACGATAGAGGAAGTCAACAGTAGAGGCCACAATATTCCTCGCAAGCTTCGGGGCAACAACAAAGCTATTTCTGGCCGCCAGCTCCAAGAGGCAGAGGCGTAGGGGCTCCGGAGGAAGGTTTGGGGATCAGCCTAGGAAAATTTATTGCCTATTCTGTGGTGAGGACAAGGGCCATACTACAAGGATGTGCCATGTCACCATTCAGAAACAGAAGGAAATAACAGAAGTTGCAGCTCAACAGAACCAGCCGAAGCAGGTCATGCACACCGCTTCGTATCACTCACCCTACATACCAGAGTATGTGGGTAACCACCCTGCTGTTTCTGTTGCTTCGGCTAGCCAGTCACATGCATCTTGGCAACAGCCTCCACCTCCACCACCACTACAACCTGCATATTCACGAGGCCAGCAGCCAGAAGGGAGCCAGCATACCCATCAACAGCGAGATTTCAGGGAGGAGTCCGAAGCTCGTACAGTCAACAGTACTGTGTCAGAATCGAAGCATATCTATTGAGAGATATCCTACCCCTGAAGCAGTTTTTACATTCATCGTCATTTTCTTTTTTACTAAGGAACAATTATTGAAAACTTAGCTCTCTTGTTATTTTCAATTTCTTGTAATAACTTCGTTCTTGCCATAGTGAAATATATCTTCTCCACAGACTCACGAAGTTCGAAAAGTTGCTGAAGCACAAAAAGTCGTTCTAAGGAACACAGCGTAAGTTTGCCGAAGCTACAAAAAGTCGTTCTAAGGAACGCAACGTAAGTTTGCCGAAGCTACAAAAAGTCGTTCCTAAGGGAGCTTAATGTAAGTTTTCTGCTCAAAAGTCGTTCCAAAGGGAATACAGAGCCAAATACCGCCGAAATATAAGGCGAAGCGCAAAAAGTCAACGCGAATACCGCCAAAATAGAAGGTGAAGAAGTTCAAAAGACGTTCCTAAGGGAATGCAGAATTTACAGCGAAAAGTCAACGCTGATACACCGAAAAATAAGCGGTGAAGCCGAAAAATAAACGACAAAGAGATTCTGTATTCTATTATGGGGATGTGAATGTGTGACTTCGGCACAAACATCATTTTGCATAACATAACTATTGGGGACCATAATTAGGGGGTACCCCCAAGGCTCCTAATCTCAGCTGGTAACCCCCATCAGCACAAAGCTGCAAAGGCCTGATGGGCGCGATTCCGGTCAAGGCTCCGTCCACACAAGGGACACAATCTCGTCTCACCCGAGCCTAACCTCGGGCAGGAACAGTAGACCAAGGTAGATTCACGCCTCCCCGAGGGTCTCCTCAAACAACGGACGCACCTTCGACTCGCCCGAGGCCCAGCTCGGGCAGGCTTCGCGGAGAAGCAACCTTGGCCAGATCGCCACACCAACCGACCGTATCGCAGGAGCATTCAATGCAAGGATCGCCTGACACCTTATCCTGACGCACGCTCCTCAGTCGACAGGGCCGAAGTGACCGCAATCACTTCGCCGCTCCACTGACCGACTTGACAGGAAAACAGCGCCGCCTGCCCTGCTCCGACTGCTGTGCCACTCGCTAGAGTGAGGCCGACAGTAGCTAAGTCCAGCCTCGGGCGCCATAAGAAGCTCCGCCTCGCCCGACCCCAGGGCTCGGCCCCCGTCTTGGCCTCGGAAGACGGACTCCGCCTCACCCGACCCCAGGGCTCGGACTCTACCTCGACGCCGGACGACGGTCTCCGCCTCGCCCGACCCCAGGGCTCAAACTCTACCTCGACGCCGGACGACGGTCTCCACCTCGCCCGACCCTAGGGCTTGGACTCTACCTCGACGCCGGACGACGGTCTCCGCCTCGCCCGACCCCAGGGCTCAGACTCTACCTCGACGCCGGACGACGATCTCCGCCTCACCCGACCCCAGGGCTCGGACTCAACCTCGACCTCGGACGATGGTCTCCACCTCACCCAACCCTAGGGCTCGGACTCTACCTCGACGCCGGACGACGGTCTCCGCCTCGCCCGACCCTAGGGCTTGGACTCAACCTCGACACCGGAAGACGGTCTCCGCCTTGCCCGACC
Source organism: Zea mays (assembly GCF_902167145.1). Lineage (NCBI taxonomy): Eukaryota > Viridiplantae > Streptophyta > Magnoliopsida > Poales > Poaceae > Zea > Zea mays. The sequence continues at coordinate 162,255,142 of NC_050100.1, read as the reverse complement.
CCAGGGCTCGGACTCAACCTCGACACCGGAAGACGGTCTCCGCCTCGCCCGACCCCAGGGCTCGGACTCAGCCTTGACCTCGGAGGAGTCACCGCCTCGCCCGACCTCGGGCTCGAACCGACCACGTCACAGGGGGGGCATCATTACTCTACCCCTAGCTAGCTCAGGCTACGGGGAACAAGACCGGCGTCCCATCTGGCTCGCCCCGGTAAAACAAGTAATGATGGCACCCCGCGTGCTCCATGACGACGGCGGTTCTCAGCCCCTTACGGAAGCAAGGAGATGTCAGCAAGGATCCGACAGCCCCGACAGCTGTGCTTCCATAGGGCTCAAGCGCTCCTCCGACGGCCACGACATCACATGAACAGAGCAGCAACACCTCTCCGACAGCCACGACGTCATGTGCATAGGGCTCTGGCTCTCCTTTGCTAGACACGTTAGCACATTGCTACACCCCCCATTGTACACCTGGGCCCTCTCCTTACATCTATAAAAGGAAGGTCCAGGGCTCTCGTACGAGAAGGTGGCCACGCGGGAGAACGGGCTGGCGGACAGTCTCTCTCTCTATCCCTCGCGAACGCTTGTAACCCCCTACTGCAAGCGCATCCGCCCTGGGCGCAGGACAACACGATGCCGCGGTTTCCCCTTACTGTTTTCCCCCTTGTGTTCTGTCTCGCGCCGACCCATCTGGGCTAGGACACACAGCGACAATTTACTCGTCGGTCCAGGGACCCCCCCGGGGTCGAAACGCCGACAGTTTGCACGCCAGGTAGGGGCCTGCTGCGTGTTGATGAACAACTTCCCGTAAAGCTCCAGATGGGTAGTATCCAGCAACCTCTCCAACCCAAGACGCTGCTCCGTTTCGGGAGCCTTGAGTTCATGTCCCTCGACGACAGCTACGACATGATACTCCTTCCTCCGCCGCGCGACAACGACTATGGCGGCCGTCAGCCCGCCCGCCGGCGGAATCAACAACATCTTCCCCACGTGGTGGAAGAGCAACATCCGGGTCTGTCCCGTCACCTTCCCCGCCGACGGAGAAGGAGGTGGGGCAGGCATGGCCAAGCAGGAGGCGGCACCTCGTCGGCTGTCGAGCGAGTCGACGGCGCCGGCGCCCCAGCGGGGGACACATCGGGCGTTGACCTCGCGTCTGAGACGAAGACGAGCGTCGTTTCCCCGCAACACGCCAACCCCAAGCAGACGGATGACGCCAGCACGCTCGCGAAGGACTTGTCGGGTGTTAGCCTCGTACCTGAGATAACAGTGCAGTCCGTCCCTGACGCGACTTCGTCACCATCCATCGATTAAGAGGTACCGTCCGTTTCCCATCCTATGCCTTTTAGATTCAGCTTCGACCCACCAAGCGACCCCGCTTCGGTGGATGCTTTCATAAAGGCATATCCGAACCTTCCGTGGTATCATATGCGGTCAACCTGGGACCGACTGACGGCCGTCTCGACCTACGGGCCCCTAGGTTCCGAGGAAGATGACGAGCCCGACTATGGTTGGGATTTCTCCGGGCTCGATAATCCCAGTGCCATGCGGGACTTCATGACCGCATGTGACTACTGCCTCTCCGATTGCTCCGATAGTAGCCACAGTCTCGGCGACGAGGACTGTGGCCCATGTCGCGAATGTTTCCACGTCGATCTACGGGGTCTCGACGAAGGCAACCACCTTGGTATGCCGGAGGACGGCGATCCCCCTAGGCCTGCACCTCGCGTTGACATCCTTCGGGAGCTAGCTGTGGTCCCAGTCCCTGCGGGGGGTCAGGACGTACAGCTCGAGCAAATCCGCGAGGTACAGGCCAGGCTCGACGAGGAAGCAAGACAACTTGTGTAGCTTCGACAAAATATCGGGCAGGAGTGGGCAGGCCGAGCACCGGCCGGAGAAGCGCGTCATCTGGCCCAGGACGCCAGGCACCGCATCGCCGACGATGCCAGGGCAAGGCTGCCCCCGGCTTCCAGTGGGGTCGGCCAGAACCTGGCTGCAGCAGCAATACTACTCCGAGCGATGCCGGAACCATCCACCACCGAGGGGCGGCGTATCCAGGGAGAGCTCAAGAATCTCCTGGAGGATGCCGCGGTCCAACGGGCCGAAAGCTCTGCCTCCCGAAGGCAGGGGTACCCCCCGGAGCATCGCGCCGTGACTTCCCGATTCATGCGGGAAGCCTCGGTCCACACAGGGCGCACGCGGAACACAGCACCTGCGGCCCCGGGACGCCTCGGCAATGAGCACCACCGCCGCGACCGTCGAGCCCACCTCGACGAGAAGGTGCGCCGAGGCTACCACCCTAGGCATGGGGGACGCTACGACAGCGGAGAGGATCGGAGCCCCTCGCCCGAACCACCCGGTCCGCAAGCTTTCAGCCGGGCCATACGACGGGCGCCATTCCTGACCCGGTTCTGAACCCCGACTACCATCACCAAGTACTCAGGGGAGACAAGGCCGGAACTGTGGCTCGCGGACTACCGGCTGGCCTGCCAGCTGGGTGGAATGGACGATGACAACCTCATCATCCGCAACCTTCCCCTGTTCCTCTTCGACGCCGCCCGAGCCTGGCTGGAGCATCTGCCCCCTGCGCAGATATCCAACTGGGACGACCTGGTCAAAGCCTTCGCCAGCAACTTCCAGGGCACATACGTGTGCCCTGGGAACCCTTGGGATCTCCGAAGCTGCCGCCAGCAGCTGGGAGAATCCCTCCGGGACTACATCCGGCGATTCTCGAAGCAGCGCACCGAGCTGCCCAACATCACCGACTCGGATGTCATCGGCGCGTTTCTCGCTGGCACCACTTGCCGCGACCTGGTGAGCAAGCTGGGTCGCAAGACTCCCACCAGGGCGAGCGAGCTGATGGACATCGCCACCAAGTTCGCCTCTGGTCAGGAGGCGGTCGAGACCATCTTCCGAAAGGACAAGCAGCCTCAGGGGCGCCAACCGGAAGACGTCCCTGAGGCGTCCGCTCAGCGCGGCACCAAGAAGAAGGGCAAGAAGAAGTCGCAAGTGAAACGCGACGCCACCGACGCAGACCTTGTCGCCACCGCCGAGCACCGGAACCCTCGGAAGCCTCCCGGAGGCGCCAACTTGTTCGACAAGATGCTTAAGGAGTCGTCCCCTATCATCAGGGTCCCGTCAAGCACACCCTTGAGGAGTGCGTCATGCTTCGACGCCACTTCCACAAGGCCGGGCCTCTGGCGGAAGGTGGCAGAGCCCACGACAACGACAAGAAGGAGGGCCACAAGGCAGAAGAGTTACCCGAGGTCCATGATTGCTTCATGATCTATGGTGAGCAAGTGGCGAACGCCTCGACTCGGCACCGCAAGCAAGAGCGCCGAGAGGTCTGCTCGGTGAAGGTGGCGGCGCCAGTCTACCTAGACTGGTCCGACAAGCCCATCACCTTCGACCAGGGCGACCACCCCGACCGCGTGCCGAGCCCGGGAAAGTACCCGTTCGTTGTCGATCCCGTCATCGGCAACATCAGGCTTACCAAGGTCCTCATGGACGGAGGCAGCAGCCTCAACATCATCTACGCCGAGACCCTCGGGCTCCTACGGATCGATCTGTCCACGATCCAGGTCGGCGCGACGCCCTTTCACGGGATCATCTCCGGGAAATGCGTCCAACCCCTTGGGCAACTCGATCTGCCCGTCTGCTTCGGGACTCCCTCCAACTTCCGAAAGGAAACCCTCACGTTCGAGGTGGTCGGGTTCCGAGGAACCTACCACGCAGTGTTGGGGAGACCATGCTACGCCAAGTTCATGGCCGTCCCCAACTACACCTACCTCAAGCTCAAGATGCCGGGCCCCAACGGGGTCATCACCGTCGGCTCCACGTACCGACACGTGTACAAATGCGACGTGGAGTGCGTGGAGTACGCCGAGGCCCTCGCCGAATCCGAGGCCCTCATCACTGACTTGGAGAGCCTCTCGAAGGAAGCGCCAGATGCGAAGCGCCACACCGGCAACTTCGAGCCAGCAGAGGCAGTTAAGTCCGTCCCTCTCGACCCCAGCAATGACGCCTCCAAGCAAGTCCGAATCGGCTCCGAGCTCGACCCCAAATAGGAAGAAGTGCTCGTCGACTTTCTCCGCGCGAACGCCGAGGTTTTTGCATGGAGTCCCTCGGACATGCCTGGCATACCGAGGGATGTCGCCGAGCACTCACTGGATATCTGAGCTGGAGCCCGACCCGTGAAGCTGCCTCTGCGCCGATTCGACGAAGAAAAGCGCAGAGCCATAGGCAAGGAGATCCACAAGCTGATGGCTGCAAGGTTCATCAAAGAGGTATTCCATCCCGAATGGCTAGCCAACCCTGTGCTTGTGATAAAGAAAGGCGGAAAATGGTGGATGTGTGTAGACTACACTAGTCTAAACAAAGCATGTCCGAAAGTTCCCTACCCTCTGCCTCGCATCGATCAAATCGTGGATTCCACTGCTGGGTGCGAAACCCTGTCTTTCCTCGATGCCTACTCAGGGTATCACCAAATCAGGATGAAAGAGTCCGACCAGCTCACGGCTTCTTTCATCACACCTTTTGGCATGTACTGCTACATTACTATGCCATTCGGTTTGAGGAACGCGGGTGCGACATACCAAAGGTGCATGCACCACGTGTTCGGAGAGCACATTGGTCGAACGGTCGAGGCTTACATCGATGACATCGTAGTCAAGACAAGGAAAGCCTCCGACCTCCTCCCTGACCTTGAAACGACATTCAAGTGTCTCAAGGCGAAAGGCGTAAAACTCAATCCCGAGAAATGTGTCTTCGGAGTCCCCCGAGGCATGCTCTTGGGGTTCATCGTCTCCGAGCGGGGCATCGAGGCCAACCCGGAGAAAATCGCGGCCATCACCAACATGGGGCCCATCAAGGACTTGAAAGGAGTACAGAGGGTCATGGGATGCCTTGCGGCTCTGAGCCGTTTCATCTCGCGCCTCGGCGAAAGAGGCCTACCTCTATACCGCCTCTTAAGGAAAACCGAGCGCTTCACTTGGACCCCCGAGGCCAAGGAAGCCCTCGGGGACCTAAAGGCGCTCCTTACAAGCGCACCCATCTTGGTGCCCCCCGCTGCCGGAGAAGCCCTCTTGATCTACGTCTCCGCTACCACTCAGGTGGTCAGCGCCGCGATCGTAGTCGAGAGACGAGAAGAGGGGCACGCATTGCCCGTCCAGAGGTCGGTCTACTTCATCAGTGAGGTACTGTCCGAAACCAAAATCCGCTACCCGCAAATCCAGAAGCTACTGTACACAGTAATTCTGACGCGGCGAAAGTTGCGACACTACTTCGAGTCTCATCCGGTGACTGTGGTGTCATCCTTCCCCCTGGGGGAGATCATCCAGTGCCGAGAGGCCTCCGGTAGGATTGCAAAGTGGGCGGTGGAGATCATGGGCGAGACAATCTCGTTCGCCCCTCGGAAGGCCATCAAGTCCCAAGTCTTGGCGGACTTTGTGGCTGAATGGGTCGACACCCAGCTTCCAGCAGCTCCGATCCAACCGGAACTCTGGACCATGTTTTTCGACGGGTCGCTGATGAAGATAGGAGCGGGTGCGGGCCTGCTCCTCATCTCGCCCCTCGGGAAGCACCTCCGCTACGTGCTGCGCCTCCATTTCCCGGTGTCCAACAATGTGGCCAAGTACAAGGCTCTGGTTAACGGGTTGTGCATCGCCATCGAGCTAGGGGTCCGGCGCCTCGACGCTCGTGGCGACTCGCAGCTTGTCATAGACCAAGTCATGAAGAACTCCCATTGCCGCGACCCAAAGATGGAAGCCTACTGCGATGAGGTTCGGCACCTGGAGGACAAGTTCTACGGGCTCGAGCTCAACCACATCGCTCGATGATACAACGAGACTGCGGACGAGCTGGCTAAGATAGCCTCAGGGCGAACAACGGTTCCTCCGGACATCTTCTCCTGAGACCTACATCAACCCTCAGTCAAGACCGACGACACGCCCGAGCCCGAGAAGGCCTCGGTTCAGCCCGAGGCACCCTCGGCTCAGCCCGAGGCACCCTCGGCTGGGCCCGAGGCACCCTCGGCCCCCGAGGGTGAGGCACTGCGCGTCGAGGAAGAGCGGAATGGGGTCACGCCTAATCGAAACTGGCAGACCCCGTACCTGCAATATCTCCACCGAGGAGAGCTACCCCTCGACAGAGCCGAAGCTCGGCGACTGGCGCGGCGCGCCAAGTCGTTCGTCTTGCTGGGTGACGGAAAGGAGCTCTACCACCGCAGCCCCTCAGGCATCCTCCAGCGATGCATATCCATCGCCGAAGGTCAGGAGTTATTACAAGAAATACACTCGAGGGCTTGCGGTCATCACGCAACACCTCGGGCCCTCGTTGGAAACGCCTTCCGACAGGGTTTCTACTGGCCAACCGCGGTGGCCGACACCACTAGGATTGTACGCACCTGCCAAGGGTGTCAATTCTACGCAAGGTAGACGCACCTGCCCGCTCAGGCCCTGCAAACAATACCCATCACCTGGCCGTTTGCTGTGTGGGGTCTGGACCTCGTTGGTCCCTTGCAGAAGGCACACGGGGGCTACATGCACCTGCTGGTCGCCATCGACAAATTCTCCAAGTGGATCGAGGTCAGACCCCTAAACAACATCAGGTTCGAACAAGCGGTGGCGTTCTTCACCAACATCATCCATCGCTTCGAGGTCCCGAACTCCATCATCACCGACAACGGCACCCAGTTCACTGGCAGAAAGTTCCTGGACTTCTGCGAGGACCACCACATCCGGGTGGACTAGGCCGCCGTAGCTCACCCCATGACGAATGGGCAGGTGGAACGTGCCAACGACATGATTCTGCAAGGACTCAAGCCACGGATCTACAACGACCTCAACAAGTTCGGCAGGCGATGGATGAAGGAACTCCCCTCGGTGGTCTGGAGTCTGAGAACGACGCCAAGCCGAGCCACGGGCTTCACACCGTTTTTTCTAGTCTATGGGGCAGAGGCTATCTTGCCCACAGACTTAGAATACGGATCCCCGAGGACGAGAGCGTACGACGACCGAAGCAACCGAGAAGACTCACTGGACCAGCTGGGAGAGGCTCAGGACACGGCCTTACTACACTCGGCATGGTATCAGCAGTCCCTACGACGCTACCATGCCCGAGGGGTTCGGTTCCGAGACCTCCAGGTGGGCGACTTGGTGTTTCGGCTACGACAAGACGCCCGAGGGCGCCACAAGCTCACGCCTCCTTGGGAAGGGTCGTTCATCATCGCCAAGATTTTGAAGCCCGGAACATACAAGCTGGCCAATAGTCAAGGCGAGGTCTACAACAACGCCTGGAACATCCGACAGCTACGTCGCTTCTACCCTTAAGATGTTTTCAAGTCGTTCATACACCTCGTTTACATACGCAAATAAAGTCTAACCATCAAGGAAGGGTCGACCTTGCCTCGGCAAAGCCTGACCCTCCCTCGGGGGCTAGAAGGGGGGAGCCCCCTCTGCGTCAAAATTTTCCTCGGAAAAAATCTTTCTGCCAGAACATCTTTCGTGCTTTTCGACTGCTTCGATAGTGGGATCCCGAAAACGACGGAGTACACGTAAGCAGGCAAGGCCGACCAAGTCGAGGGACTCCTACGCCTCCGAGATACGGATACCTCACTCATCACCTTCTGCGATAAGTAACTCACGCTCGGATAAGCGATTCAGCTGGCCGAACAAGTCTTAACGCTCGAAAGCTTTTCTGCCGAAACGACTTTTCGGGCCTTCTCGACTATATCGATAACAGAATCCAACAGACGAGTAAGAGTACACGTAAGCGGCAAGGCCGACCGAGCCGAGGGACTCCTACGCCTCCGGGATACGGATACCTCACTCATCACCTTCCGTGAAAAGTAACTCACGCTCGGACAAATGGTTCTGTTACCGAAACATAAGTCCTGATACTCGAAACAAGGGGAAAAGAAACGCAGCTTTACAACATGACGATGGTATGTTTGGGCCTCGGCGGTCGCAAAAAAACATACGCACACTACAGATAAACTGTTCCTGCAGGATCAGACATCAATAGGGGGAGCAGCAGCACCCTCGGCATCGACTCCACCTTCGGCGGAATCCGACCCAGCCTCGGACGGCGACACGGTCGGAGGATCTCCACCTCGAAGGAAGATGTCAGCCTCGCGTCTGAGCCATCGCCGCCAGGGTCTCCCCCAGGAACCCGGCCCAAGCAGACGGCTGGACCGGCCGTCCCGAAGCCTCAGCCAGCTGTCCCCCGAGGACATCAGCCTGACTCATGGCCTCAGCAGCCCGACTCCAGGGTTGGTCCCACCTGTGGACGACCTGGCCAGGTTCCAGCCGCCACTGCTACACCTCCTCGGCCTGGGAAGTCACCCGCTCCTGGGTCGACGAAGTCTTCTTTTCGATCCAACTCCGCCTCTGTCCATGCTGACACCGCTGCCTCCGGCTCTGGCTCATCGCAGAGCGGCCGAGGGTTTCTTTAACTAGGCAAGAGAAGCCTCGGGCGGCAAGGCCGACCGAGCCGAGGGACTCCTACGCCTCCGAGATACGGATACCTCACTCGTCACCTTCCGCATGAGGCAACTCACACTTGGTTAAGTGGTTCAGCTAGCCGACAAGCGAGTCCTAGTGCTCGGAAGGAGGAAGAAACATGGCTTTACGCCCAAATACATACATGTTCAGGCCCCGACAGCCACAATGAACAGACACCGGCACTCAAGGTGCCATTACAAACGGAACTCCGGTTCCACTCCCGTGGGTATGAACAACCTCCACATCGGAGAACCTGCGAGACGACAAACTCCGGGTGACTTGCCGGCGACCTCTGCAGCAGCAGCGACGGACCCAGGATGGACGCTACCGCTGGAAGGCTCTCGTTCGCGTCCCCTCGCGGGGGACGAGAACCAGATATTAAAGCCAAAGAGCCGGAGGTCAGTCTACGGGTGGCGCTGACGGTCTCGTCGGCGGAGAAGCTTTCTCCAGCTGCCACCACCTCAGCACCGACAGTGACGTCCACATGCCCACCAACACCGCACCAGCGGGCGCCGGCCGCCCCAAAGCGCATCGGTAGGTCCTCACTCTCGTCCTCGCCACGAAAACGAGAATGGGACCGTCCTAGAACACGAGTACCGCCCTCGCGGTGTACGACGTGTTGGGAGACCCCCCGGTGCGGCTGGCCACCGTCGCCCGGACAAAAGACGGAATGTTGCACCCTGGACTGGGCAGCAACAGTTCGCCTTCCCCGGCATGGCTGGAGGGCGCCTCCTTCGCAGAGTTGGAGGATGGTTTCCACCCCCAGAAGCTGGAGGAAGAAATGGGACGCCGACCCACGCGAAGGCAGGCCCCGGCTCAGCCCGGCCTCCGCCCCAGCAAGGATGATGAAGATCCTTGAAGCTGAGGGCGGGGCAGAGGTCGCAGCCCGGCTTGCTTCTCCCCACCATCAAACTGGTGGTCACCATCTTGGGTGACCATCGGCAAGGGGATGCAGCCGGGCTGCCTGATGAAAATCCTTGAAGCCGAGCGATGGCTGAAAGGTACCAACTTCCATGAAGTTGCGCTCCTCCAACGACAACAAGACGAAAGCAACGCGGGCGCTCCCCATCCGGGGGCTCAGAAGGTGGAAGGACGCGATGCATGAGGGGAGTGCGAAGGCATGGCTGCCATCCAAGGGGGTCGCCCCCTTTTTAAAGGTGACTCTCCCCACTTGCGTCCTCAGCCGTCGCGGACTGAGTCTTCACCAACACACTCCAAGGTCCTCCCCCTACGACACGGGGGCTGGGTCCCACGCGTCTTGCAAGCTGGCCCAGGACAGAAGGAGCCAAACTGCCGCGCGCGGAGCGCGTAACTGCCCAGCGGTTACAAGCACTCCTCCACTTTCGCCTAGACCAGCGGGTGAAAGGGCGGACCGCCATGCAGGCGGCATGCAACCGCACCAAGGGGGTGCACCCTTTCGACTTCGACGCGTCCAGCATGGAGGCCTAGGCCCACACGTCATGTAACCGGCGCGCCGGTTACTACGTGCAAGGAACTGCACCGCCACTTACGCCAGTACTGCGCCTCCTCGACTGCGGAACCAGAGCCGCGACTCGAGGCAACCCTGCGCATGGCCCAACAGTGCCAACCGAGCACATCGGTCATGGGTCAGTCCGCCGCGGGAGAAGGTGCGACGGTCGATATGGCCAAAGGTGGGCCGACAGTAATGGCGACGACAGGCGGGCGGAAGCAGCAGTCAAATCGTCTGCAGGCTCACGTCCCCTCCAGGGACAGCGAGAGAGCCCTCTCCCGCGGCATGAAGACGACACACCCGTGTTCCTGTTCCTCGAACGGCTCGCGCACCCACAACGGCTGCCCCGCGAACCACTCGTCCCGTCGCATTAACTCTGCGGCAGGGCAGGCGGCACCTTTGGCAGGCAAAGCAGGCGACGCTTCACCTCCGCCATAATGACCGCGTCAAAAAAGGTACGCCACGTCGTTCAATTTCGTATCCTTTTCCTCTTCCCCTTTCTCTCTCTTGCTACAGGGACCGGGAAAGGGGATACTCCAAAAGGGATCCTTCTCCACGAAGGAAGCGGACCCTGAGCCCTCCTACTGATCAGAGGTTCGAAGGCTGGCCCCTCGGAAGGGTTCGACAGCCGCCTCAGAGCACTCGGGCTCCGCGCCCACTACTGGTTAGAGGTTCGAAGGCTGGCCCCTCGGAAGGGTTCGACAGCCGCCTCAGGCCACTCGAGCTCCGCGCCTACTACTGATCAGGGGTTCGTAGGCTGGCCCTCGAAGGCTTCGACAGCCGCCTCAGAGCACACAGAGCGAGGGATGACTCTGGGTACATCCGATACATGGCCGAGGCTCGGGCTACGCTCCCGAGGTACCCTAGGACATTTCCGAGACCAGCAGGAGCGATTCTGTAACGGAATCCCACCAGAGGGAGGCATCAAGCCCTTGGTCCCTATCAAACGGGACCGGGTCCGGCAAATCACCTGCAGGTACTTTTGGAGCGCGCCTCTGGGCCACTAGCCGACCCTTATCGAACGGGGCACGGGCATCCACTCGGATCACCCGTTAGCAACTCACAGGAGACACCATGTTCGGCGCCCTCCGAGGGCAACATGGCGCTTTCCCCCCTCCTCCTTGCGGAAAGGCAATGCAGGGGCATATGAAAAAAGCCGAGTCAGTCCTTGACCGTCCTCTCGCTCTGTGCGGAGGCTCGGGGGCTGCTCTCGCAAGCCCGGCTCCGGCCAAACCGTTGATAGCGTCAACATACCAGCCCGAGAACTCGGAACCTGACTATGCACCCGGGCTACGGCTAGTTCGCATGAGGGAACAACCAGACCAGCCGAGGCATCACGAAAGGCATTAAGACCTCGAAGGAGTCAAACCACTCCTCCGAGGCCTCGGGGGCTACACTTGGCGGGTGCGCTCGCGCGCACCCACCAAAACGAAATGCAACCGAGAAAGGCCGGTCCCCTTGCAAAAAAGTGCGACAAAAGCCTCCAAGCGAGTACTAACACTCCCTTTGAGGCTCGGGGGCTACTGTCGGGGACCATAATTAGGGGTACCCCCAAGACTCCTAATCTCAGCTGGTAACCCCCATCAGCACAAAGCTGCAAAGGCCTGATGGGCGCGATTCCGATCAAGGCTCCGTCCACACAAGGGACACGACCTCGTCTCACCCAAGCCCAACCTCGGGCAGGAACAGTAGACCAAGGCAGATTCACGCCTCGCCCGAGGGTCTCCTCAAACAACGGACGCACCTTCGACTCGCCCGAGGCCCAGCTCAGGCAGGCTTCGCGGAGAAGCAACCTTGGCCAGATCGCCACGCCAACTGATCGTATCGCAGGAGCATTCAATGCAAGGATCGCCTGACACCTTATCCTGACGCACGCTCCTCGGTCGACAGGGCCGAAGTGACCACAGTCACTTCGCCGCTCCACTGACCGACCTGACAGGAAAACAGCGCCGCCTGCCCTGCTCCAACTGCTGTGCCACTCGCCAGAGTGAGGCCGACAGCAGCTAAGTCCAACCTCGGGCGCCATAGGAAGCTCCGCCTCGCCCGACCCCAGGGCTCGGCCCCCGTCTCGGCCTCGGAAGACGGACTTCGCCTCGCCCGAACCCAGGGCTCGGACTCTACCTCGACGCCGGACGACGGTCTCCACCTAGCCCGACCCTAGGGCTCGGACTCTACCTCGACGCCGGACGACGGTCTCCGCCTCGCCCGACCCCAGGGCTCGGACTCTACCTCGACGGCTCGGACTCTACCTCGACGCCGGACGACGGTCCTTGCTTCGCCCGACCCCAGGGCTCGGACTCAACCTCGACCTCGGACGATGGTCTCCGCCTCGCCCGACCCCAGGGCTCGGACTCTACCTCGACGCCGGACGATGGTCTCCGCCTCGCCCGATCCCAGGGCTCGGACTCAACCTCGACACCGGAAGACGGTCTCCGCCTCGCCCGACCCCAGGGCTCGGACTCAACCTCGACACTGGAAGACGGTCTCCGCCTCGCCCGACCCCAGGGCTCAGACTCAGCCTCGACCTCGGAGGAGTCACCGCCTCGCCCGACCTCGGGCTCGGACCGACCACGTCACAGGGGGGCCATCATTACCCTACCCCTAGCTAGCTCAGGCTACGGGGAACAAGACCGGCGTCCCATCTGGCTCGCCCCGGTAAAACAAGTAATGATGGCACCCCGCGTGCTCCATGACGACGGCGGTTCTCAGCCCCTTACGGAAGCAAGGAGACGTCAACAAGGATCCGACAGCCCCAACAGCTGTGCTTCCATAGGGCTCAAGCGCTCCTCCGACGGCCACGACATCACATGAACAGGACAGCAACACCTCTCCGACAGCCACGACGACATGTGCATAGGGCTCCGGCTCTCCTTTGCTAGACACGTTAGCACATTGCTACACCCCCATTGTACACCTGGGCCCTCTCCTTACATCTATAAAAGGAAGGTCCAGGGCTCTCGTACGAGAAGGTGGCCGCGCGGGAGAACGGGCTGGCAGACAGTCTCTCTCTCTCTCTCCCTCGCGAACGCTTGTAACCCCCTACTGCAAGCGCATCCGCCCTGGGCGCAGGACAACACGAGGCCACGGTTTCCCCTTACTGTTTTCCCCCCTTGTGTTCCGTCTCGCGCCAACCCATCTGGGCTGGGACACGCAGCGAAAATTTATTTGTCGGTCTAGGGACCCCCGGGGTCGAAACGCCGACAATAACATCATCACATCATTTCGCATAACATAACATCATACATCATATTACATCAATGGCACAAGAAGGAGATACAATATTGACCTTCGGAGAATGGTTCGAAAAAGTGAAATTGTGCTAAGGCACAAAATAAGTTTTGAAGAAATACAACTTCATCAGCTCTGACGTGGAGGAAAAAATCTATTATTGATGAAGCATTAATGTTTTTGCCACGATTGGAGGATTTTTTACGAAGCATTAAAGCTCTTCTTTACGAAGCATGAAAAGAAGGGAAGGTGTTTTTTTTGCCGAAGGCTCAAAAACGGTATGTACATAAAAGTTTCATGCATCGCAAAGAAATGAATTACAAAAGCCATTTATATATTACATTCAAAACCCATGAGCACCAAATATTACAAGCATAGTCTAGCAAATAATATTCTAGCAATGTTTTTACAGTAGCTATTCTTCTTCTTTCAAAACTTTATCTGCAGCTTCGGTCAGCAGTTGGGTAACGACTTCGTCCATAATACTTTCGGCCATACTAATAATTTCTATTGATTCCTTTGCCTTTGGATCGGCCAGTGACTCGAAAGGCTCTAGGGGAGGAGATAGTTCAGCTGCGGTAGAAAACATAAATTAGTTCAAAGTCATAAAAATAAACAATAAAGTTAAAAGCTATTAAGTAATACCTATCCGCCTTTCGAGTTCCGCAGCCTTTTCATCTGCTTTCGTTGCTTCTCTAGTGTCATGAGTATCTTTTTCACTTTTCTTTATTATTTCGTGGGCCATCCCTCGGCCGCCTGTGGCGGAACCGCCCGAATTATTCCAGCTTAAGTGTCCAAGTCCCGCCTTAGAGGCAACGACACACTTAAATCGGAATAACCCGTCAGTCCCTCGGATCTAGTCCGATAAGAGCCACTTATCCAGGATCGAATACCACTAGCTCACTCGAAGGTGAGGCACAGAGAAATACAATAAAACATAATACCACAAATTTAATAAGTATCATTAGTGATTACATTATCGGAGTTTCAGAAATGATAACCATAAATTTTAATGCAGCGGAAATAACTAACGGAGAAAATCGAGTAACATGGCGAAGCCTGGCCACGCTACTCCTCCTGGTCCTCTCCTGCGGAAGCAATAACCCACTCGACCATCTATCCCGGTGGCAAGGATGAAGGCCAAGTCACAACAGCAACAAATCATCCTAAGGAGTACCTGCAAAAATTGTGCCACAAGCAAGGCTGAGTATACTAATACTCAGCTAGACTTACCCGGTGTGAGGAGTCTACTCCTCTACCTCTAGACATGCAGCTGTTTGGCTGAGGGGTTTAGTTTGCCAAAAGCACTAGCTGAGTCTAAAATCATGTTTTAGCTTTTCAAGTTTTAGTACGATCCTTTTTAACTAGATGTGTACCTAGCTAATCATACATGGTATCAAACATTTTTATCAACCAACATCTTTTGCCAGTCACCACATTTCTACTTATTACTCAATGTAGCAGCATGGATCAAGCAGTCTCATTAGCTGCGAGAAGCAGACGATTCAAATCGAGTTTTTAAACCTTGCAAGGTAAACCTAAACACACGACGTGGCGAGGCACTCCGTCCCCACACACATCAACCGTCCCCATCGATTCCCTGGCAACAGAAAGGGGCTCACCGCCTTGGCGTACAATGCCTCACTAACCCCGACTGCCGTCGTGCAGTGACCGCACTTGTACCCACCATAACCGGAATGGGAGACCACGTCTCAGGTCGCGTGAGGAGGGCAATCTGCGGGCAGGTTCACTCAGGTACTAGGCTTACCGATTTACCATATTTCTCGGCATATGTTTAGTACGTTCAAACGCTTGACTCACGGTACCACACCTTAATCCTTATTCCAATTTCCGTCTCGTAGACAACGCATCCCCATGGACCGTTGTCCACAGACCACCATCAATACGATATCAAAATGGATACAACCAATTCCTGACCTCGCGCGAGTGCTAGAAAAATCACTCGACTTCTACCGAGATCCCTAATTAGTAAAGCAGCTACTCGACCTAGCATACTAGTATCCATCTCAAAAGGATTCCTGAGTTCATGCAACTAGGGTTTTCAGACAACTCCTACACTTAAGTGCACAGTACAAGCCTACAAACATTAAGTGCAGTAAAATAGCATATATAACGGTTATGCATAAAACCGGGGCTTGCCTTTAATTTAACACTTAGATAGTGTTTGCTGGGGGAGGGTACTCGCTCGGCGAGCATCCACTGGTTAAGTCCACCATCCTTCAGTACGTCCACCAACTGCATCTTGTGGTTGGCACCACATCACTTGCACGGTCGTCACCTCTCGGTCCTAAAAGAGATGCAGGATGCATATGTATGAATACAATGAAAAATATCACAAGCTATATAAATACATGGTAGCAAACTAACATTTAATTGTAAGACCCCGCAACGACTATACGCAAGCGCTAGCTATTCGTATGTTATCGGCGTTCATCATTAACACCATTAACAAGACGACCACATTTTATTTATTTACGCAACACAAATACAATATGACAAGTACACACATTTTCTACGCTCACCTTAATCATTCATTTGTTCTCCTATTGACCACACAAGAGCAACCAAGACAACGTAAGTTTAAATCGGACCTAGGCATCAATGTCTATGAAACTCCTATATCACAATCAACTAGAGAAGAAACATATAAAACATGACACACATGCATTATTAAGCTTAGTCATGGCAAGTCTATATTACTTAAGAGCAAACCAAACATTTTTAGCGAGAAGGGTGAACTAAACAATCAAAAGCGCACTAGCAGAATTTTTAGACAGCAATACAGCAGTCACTTGTTTCAGTCATAACTCACAAGATATTTACCCAAAAATAGTAAACTAGGACTTTCTAGAAAGCTTTAAAAGTGCTTTACAACTTTGGTATTGTCATCACAGCATGATTAAACACTTAGCAAGGTCAAAAGGTGTTAACACAACAGCGCTGTCTAGATTTGGACAGATTCAGACTTGTGACTTTAAAAATTCATAACTGAAGATTCATACGTCCAAATGAAGTGATCCTAGACTTTCTAGAAAGCTAATTAAATGTTCTACAAATTATTTATAAACATCCCAAGGTGATTCAATATTTAACTAAGGATAAACATCACTAAAATACTTTGCTGTCTAGAACTGGACAGATTCAGTCTTCATATGTGAAACATTCATAACTTAAGCTTCAGACCACCAAAAAGAGTGATCCAAGACTTTTTGGAAAGCTTAGCAAAAGTACTACACAAATTTTGTAATCACCAAGAAGTGATTCCAGGTTTAACTAAATCAAACATTACAGTTTTCGAAATCAGTCCTGACAGTGGACAGAACACAGAAACCAGTTTGTAAAATTCACAACTCTTAAACTATCAGGCTTGTGGTCATGAAATTTTAACTCAAGCAAGATAAGAAAAGCACCTACAACTTTCTTATAAGGACCATGAACAGATTGTAACATTAACTTAAGCAAACAGTGCAGTTTCTGAAATATGTACAGAATTTGGACAGATTCAGTTACTGAATTTGTAAAAAAGCATAACTCCTAAACTGTCAGACCTATGGCTGTCAAATTTTAACACAAGTAAGATAATAGAGTTATTTACAACTTTCTTATGACCACCAGTAACTTATTTCAACATTAACTTAAGCAACCATTGCAATTTCTGAAATCTGTTCAGAAATTCGACAGATTCAGGTGCTGGGCTTGTGAAAAGCACAACTCCTAAACGATCAGGTTTATGGCTGTCAAATTTTAGTACAAGCAAGATAATCATGTTATCTACAACTCTTCTATATGACTTTTCTACAGAAAACATGATTTGTTTTATCAAACAAACAGCACAACGAAAATAATGCGTGCAGCCCAAAACAGCAATCAATAAATTTCAGCTTCTATATAATTCAAGAATTGCCGCATTCCAGAGACTTGAATCATTCTAGCACTTTTCATTTCTTAGAGTTAAATTAATTAAATGAGGACTAACAAGTAGACTTACAAATTTTATCCAACTCATTTAGTGCACTAAAATTACTACCACCAATTAACAACGCATTCTTCACGATAATCACCCAACAATTTGCGTTTTAAATTAGACATCACATGAGCACTACTACTTTTTACCCGCGATCATGACCATACGTATTTAGACTACAACAAGCAAATCATCGTGACTACGAGCTTAACACAAAACATCTAACAATTCGGCTAACTAGAGCAACGACATAGCCCGCTAATTAACCTACATTTCGGCTTGCCTATTATTATCGCAATCCGAGACACAACATATATATCACAATCACTTACGCAATCGACTCCTACTTAACATGAGTTGGCTAATCACCGTATAAGACTTAGCGAACCATTTTAGACATCGCAACTCAAAAACATGGGTTGGAGCAGATTAATCAGTGTTTCTTAACCATTGATCAACTTAAATTAGTTAACACCCAAGTCACCTAAAATAGTACATTTTAGGGGCTCTAACACAGAGACATTAACACATGGCATAAACTCCATAAGACTTGCATTTGCTACTGAAGGACCTAAAACACTCATGTGCATGTTATCGGATTGTTCTTCAATTTTAGCGAGGACTGACTCATGAACGCTACTCGCCTCCAATAATTATTGGGCTGCGATAACACTCATATAAGACCTCTAATCGATCAACCAGACATTTATTTATCCAAAGGGGATGGAATGCAATAATTTTTAAAGCTAAGCATCGATCCGTCCTACAACAAAAATCATGACAACACCGACAGATACCATCCACTAACTGTTGAAAAACTAAACTTACTTCTCGCTTGCCACTACATCACTCCTCAATCTCACGACCATCATGAGCATCCTTCACACGACTATATAATAGCGACCTAAGCGTAGTGTTACCCAATGCATACATCTTTCCTCGTTGCGAGTATAACCATATTACGACATATACCCGCACACCTCAATCAAATATCTTACGCCACCACCACTATAATACACCACGGTACACACGCACATACATGTACTAATTCAATCCTCATATAACTTGTATTTCCAGACTTACTCATCATATAAAACAAATACGACACATTTGTTTACCAAAACGTGAATGCGACCTTGCCACGACATAAAATCAAACATTTTATACCCACATCTAGTCAAACACCACTATACATCACATCGACCAAAACGTAATTAGACAAACTACAAATCGCACACATCAACAACCTCTTGTTCTCTATTTGCAAATGCGATCCTACCAACGCGTATAGCCGAAACATATTACACACATCCACATATACACATGCACTGCCCGACATCAATCAAAGCATACATATTATAAACTATAAATCAATCAACCTGAACGAGTCGTGACTAGGCGCATGGCTGTCCACATGGCTCGGTATTTCGTCGAACGAGCAAAGCGCGACGTCGACCACTAGCTGCGAAAACACACAAATTTGTTGGTGGCAGTTCATCGAACATCACACACATCGGAAAATAAACATCAAGAACAGCGGGGGTTTCTCACCAAGGGTTTTAACGGCGTCGCGGATGGGCTGCTGCATCGCGCGGCTTGCTGCGCATTTTGTCGAATAGCCGGCGGGCACCACGACGAACAGCGAGGAAGGGGGCTCGCTGCTGGAATTTCTGGGCGTCCATGGGAGCTGGGCGGCCATGGAAGTCGAATAGGGAGCTGCACGGCTAGGAAAAACAGGGGCGCCAGGGGGATCTCGCGCAGCGTCCATTGCAGGGGGTGGAGCGCAGAGCTGCTGCGCAGTGGGGCGAAGGGGAGCAAGGGCTGGCAGCCATGGACAGGGGGAGCGCCATGAGGAAACTCGAGCTCGAGCCATGGAGCAGGGAACAGGGAGCTCGGCTGGGGGATTTTTTTTGGGCGCCATGGCTGGGAGGAGGGGGCGCCATGGCAAGCTTCGAGTAGGGGAAGAGCAGGCGCTGTGCGAGGTGGAGTAGGGCACCTGAACGAGCAGCCATGGGGCACCAAGGAAAGGGGAGCGCCAGCCATGGAGATGCTCGGTCATGTAGGGATCTGCGCCTAGGAGCTGAGCACCAAGAGAAACGTCGGCTGTGCTCCCGCCGCAAGGGGTTGGGCTAGGGGATCCTGCGCAGGTGAAGAAGTGGTGGCCGGACACCGCATGGGGGAGGAGCTCGCTGCATGGGATTTGCTGTTGCGCATGGGAGAGGCTTGCTGCCATGGAGAGAAGAAGACAGGGAGGAAGAATGGCTGTGGCGGCTAGGAAAAATTGAGGGGTGGGAGTGCAAAAATGCCTCCACTTGCTAGGAGAGGGCTGCTATTTATAGAGGGGCATTAGGGTTAGGGTTTTCTCATGGGCCAAATGGGCCGAGCTGGAATGGGCTTGGCCCAAAACACGTACTCGGGTCGCGCTAAATTATATTTCCGAATAAAAATGCTCCCGTGGAATTCGTTTCTACATAGAACAGAGCGAATTAGAGTTTCGGCGAACGGACGATTGAGCGATTAATTCGACCGAGAGTTTGATTTGATTTCGCTCGAAAATAATTCCCTACGCGTGATTTGAAAATAAATCGTCCTGAGATTTGATCGGCTTTGGATTTCTAGTCGGTGAAGGCGAATCGTGATATTTTAAAATCGCAGTCGATACGGGGTTTTGAGTTCGGTCCAGACATGAGATACTTGGCCGAGTCGAGTAAGAATTAATTAGAGGACGACATATTGAGCATCCCTTTTGAGAGTACGAACTTGGATAAAATAGTCGGACATCGATCGAGGTTCGAGGAATTAGACTCGGGCTCAGATCAAACAACAGCCGTCGAGAGTTTGATTAAATGAGCTTCAGATAAGATTTATAATTCGAGATTGACTATCGAGATTGCATTCGTTCCGAGATTAAAAGTTTTAACAGGCTCCGAATTCGGTCTTTTGTGAGACTGAATAACTCCAAATTCGGTGATATGTGTACGAATAGTCTGGCTAATCAGAGACATACGCGAGCGAGAAATAGAAATTTTCACTGAGCATCCGAGATTAGGATAATTCTTCTGACATAACCCGAAATAGACACCTGGGGTGTCACAGCCTTCCCCCCTTAAAAAGAATCTCGTCCCGAGATTCGAATGAGGATCTTCAAGGGTGGAGAAGCATGTAACTCCCAAGCTGAAGATAGATGTAAATTCCTAAGATGATATCTGAGAAGATACTGAAGACAGATTTGGATAGAATATCGCGACATATCGAGACAAAATGCAGCGATCATTCTGAGAGGGTGTCCACAAAAGGGAGCACATCGGTATAGTCTCGTGATGGATCACGACTATTAACCGTGATACCAGCGCGTGCTGAGCAACTAACCATGTGTGCACCATAGTAGGCTCTCGGTTTCGTCGCGGCACCATCAGTCGTTAGTCATGACATCATTACCAAACGCAACCAATAAGAAATTCACATAGCACAGATAGATGGAGCCCATGAGAGTATGACTCAGAAAATAAGAATGTGATCGGAGTTGAAACAGAGATTGCTGGCAAAAGAGCATCACATGAGAATTTTCTTCAACTCAGAGAACTATTTTATGATCATCACAGGTATTATCAGCCAAAGATTGATACGATATTTAATATGAGGAACCAACCACGGGATCAAGATTGATAAGCTTTTAGAGACATGAGAGATCCAAAGATAACAGCAACATCCATTGAACCAAATGGATACACTGTTTAGAGATAAAATTGATAAAACAACGTCACGATCCTCGGAGAACGAGTATGAGAATGAGCAGACATGAGAGATTTAGGCAGATCAACATCTGATGCTTGAGAACGGGTTATAGGAGATAACCAGATAACGGGGCAGAATCAATAAGGATCAGAGATTTGGATGATAAAGCCACAACATGATTCACAAGGAAAATGATTACCAGATTCAGACAAAGGAGAGGTAGGAAAACAAGATCTGCTAGGATGAGTAGCAGAAATGCTATGAAGATTCGGGACAAGATCTATGGAAAGGAACATGGCCTTGATAGGGTTCGTGCAACTAGACACCAACAATAATTTTTTTTGACACAACAAGTGCACAATGAAGTTTTAGTCGATTTAGGGGTCAAGCTATGGGAATCTACAAGTTGTGCAGGTGCAATTTCAAGGAGGAAACACACAAGGGTCATAAAACACCAACACAAGCATGATTTTTTAAGAGGTTTCACTTGCTAAACTCAAGGTTGTTTGGAGGGGGGGTCTTTTCATGAGCAGGACAACCAACAATTTTTGTTAAAAGGGTTGAACAATTAAAACATTTTCTAGATAGCCAGACAAGAGAAGCATATAACACAACCTAGTCAAGACTATCACGACACACATGATAAGACATTTTTTTGCAGTTCATAGCAATACAACACATTATTCATAATTTCTTATTATTGGAATAAAGGTGAGAGAAGCATGTTGATGCACAAGAGACAATTATAATACGACAATCATGATGCATGCTCATTCTAGTCGTCTTCTCAGACCTAACTAAGTATTCGGATGCTTTTACAACATCCTTATTAATAGTAGTAGTAGCCTTTATGGCCTATATACATAGCCACCTAGCTACCCATCTATTTCCTAAGGCTTCATGTCCTATGTCTATCCTTATTGTCCTGACTGCTATCCAACTTGGTTTCTAGCAAGTTTTACTTTAGAAAAGGTTGGTAATCATGACTTATTGACTTCTCTGTGATGGTATTCGCTCCGATACCAGCTGTGGCGGAACCGCCCGAATTATTCTAGCTTAAGTGCCCAAGTCCCGCCTTAGAGGCAACGACACACTTAAATCGGAATAACCCGTCAGTCCCTCGGATCTAGTCCGATAAGAGCCACTTATCCAGGATCGAATACCACTAGCTCACTCGAAGGTGAGGCACATAGAAATACAATAAAACATAATATCACAAATTTAATAAGTATCATTAGTGATTACATTATCGGAGTTTCAGAAATGATAACCATAAATTTTAATGCAGCGGAAATAACTAACGGAGAAAACCGAGTAACATGGCGAAGCCTGGCCACGCTACTCCTCCTGGTCCTCTCTTGCGGAAGCAATAACCCACTCGACCATCTATCCCGGTGGCAGGGATGAAGGCCAAGTCACACCAGCAACAAATCATCCTAAGGAGTACCTGCAAAAATTGTGCCACAAGCAAGGCTGAGTATACTAATACTCAGCTAGACTTACCCGGTGTGAGGAGTCTACTCCTCTACCTCTAGACATGCAGCTATTTGGCTGAGGGGTTTGGTTTGCCAAAAGCACTAGTTGAGTCTAAAATCATGTTTTAGCTTTTCAAGTTTTAGTACGATCCTTTTTAACTAGATGTGTACCTAGCTAATCATACATGGTATCAAACATTTTTATCAACCAACATCTTTTGCCAGTCACCACATTTCCACTTATTACTCAATGTAGCAGCATGGATCAAGCAGTCTCATTAGCTGCGAGAAGCAGACGATTCGAATCGAGTTTTTAAACCTTGCAAGGTAAACCTAAACACACGACGTGGCGAGGCACTCCGTCCCCACACACATAAACCGTCCCCATCGATTCCCTGGCAACAGAAAGGGGCTCACCGCCTTGGCGTACAATGCCTCACTGACCCCGACTGCCGTCGTGCAGTGACCACACTTGTACCCACCATAACCGGAATGGGAGACCACGTCTCAGGTCGCGTGGGGAGGGCAATCTGCGGGCAGGTTCACTCAGGTACTAGGCTTATCGATTTACCATATTTCTCGGCATATGTTTAGTACGTGCAAACGCTTGACTCACGGTACCACACCTTAATCCTTATTCCAATTTCCGTCTCGTAGACAACGCATCTCCATGGACCGTTGTCCACAGACCACCATCAATACGGTATCAAAATGGATACAACCAATTCCTGACCTCGTGCGAGTGCTAGAAAAATCACTCGACTTCTACCGAGATCCCTAATTAGTAAAGCAGCTACTCGACCTAGCATACTAGTATCCATCTCAAAAGGAATCCTGAGTTCATGCAACTAGGGTTTTCAGACAACTCCTACACTTAAGTGCACAGTACAAGCCTACAAACATTAAGTGCAGTAAAATAGCATATATAATGGTTATGCATAAAACCGGGGCTTGCCTTTAATTTAACACTTAGATAGTGTTTGCTGGGGGAGGGTACTCGCTCGGCGAGCATCCACTGGTTAAGTCCACCATCCTTCAATACGTCCACCAACTGCATCTTGTGGTTGGCACCACATCACTTGCACGGTCGTCACCTCTCGGTCCTAAATGAGATGCATGATGCATATGTATGAATACAATGAAAAAGATCACAAGCTATATAAATACATGGTAGCAAACTAACATTTAATTGTAAGACCCCGCAACAACTATACGCAAGCGCTAGCTATTCGTATGTTATCGGCGTTCATCATTAACACCATTAACAAGACGACCACATTTTATTTATTTACGCAACACAAATACGATATGACAAGTACACGCATTTTCTACGCTCACCTTAATCATTCATTTGTTCTCCTATTGACCATACAAGAGCAACCAAGACAACGCAAGTTTAAATCAGACCTAGGCATCAATGTCTATGAAACTCCTATATCACAATCAACTAGAGAAGAAACATATAAAACATGACACACATGCATTATTAAGCTTATTCATGGCAAGTCTATGTTACTTAAGAGCAAACCAAACATTTTTAGCGAGAAGGGTGAACTAAACAATCAAAAGCGCACTAGCAGAATTTTTAGACAGCAATACAGCAGTCACTTGTTTCAGTCATAACTCACAAGATATTTACCCAAAAATAGTAAACTAGGACTTTCTAGAAAGCTTTAAAAGTGCTTTACAACTTTGGTATTGTCATCACAGCATGATTGAACACTTAGCAAGGTTAAAAGGTGTTAACACAACAGCGCTGTCTAGATTTGGACAGATTCGGACTTGTGACTTTAAAAATTCATAACTGAAGATTCAGACATCCAAATGAAGTGATCCTAGACTTTCTAGAAAGCTAATTAAATGTTCTACAAATTATTTATAAACATCCCAAGGTGATTCAATATTTAACTAAGGATAAACATCACTAAAAGACTTTGCTGTCCAGAACTGGACAGATTCAGTCTTCATATGTGAAACATTCATAACTTAAGCTTCAGACCACCAAAAAGAGTGATCCAAGAGTTTTTGGAAAGATTAGCAAAAGTACTACACACATGTTGTAATTACCAAGAAGTGATTCCAGGTTTAACTAAATCAAACATTACAGTTTTCGAAATCTATTCTGACAGTGGACAGAACACAGAAACCAGTTTGTAAAATTCACAACTCTTAAACTATCAGGCTTGTGGTCATGAAATTTTAACTCAAGCAAGATAAGAAAAGCACCTACAACTTTCTTATAAGGACCATGAACAGATTGTAACATTAACTTAAGCAAACAGTGCAGTTTCTGAAATATGTACTGAATTTGGACAGATTCAGTTACTGAATTTGTAAAAAGCATAACTCCTAAACTGTCAGACCTATGGTTGTCAAATTTTAACACAAGTAAGATAATAGAGTTATCTACAACTTTCTTGTGACCACCAGTAACTTATTTCAACATTAACTTAAGCAACCATTGAAATTTCTGAAATCTGTTTAGAAATTCGACAGATTCAGGTGCTGGGCTTGTGAAAAGCACAACTCCTAAACGATCAGGTTTATGGCTGTCAAATTTTAGTAAAAGCAAGATAATAATGTTATCTACAACTCTTCTATATGACTTTTCTATAGAAAATATGATTTGTTTGATCAAACAAACAGCACAATGAAAATAATGCGTGCAGCCCAAAACAGCAATCAATAAATTCCAGCTTCTATATAATTCAAGAATTGCCGCATTCCAGAGACTTGAATCATTCTAGCACTTTTCATTTCTTAGAGTTAAATTAATTAAATGAGGACTAACAAGTAGACTTACAAATTTTATCCAACTCATTTAGTGCACTAAAATTACTACCACCAATTAACAACGCATTCTTCACGATAATCACCCAACAATTTGCGTTTTAAATTAGACATCACATGAGCACTACTACTTTTTACCCGCGATCATGACCATACGTATTTAGACTACAACAAGCAAATCATCGTGACTACGAGCTTAACACAAAACATCTAACAATTCGGCTAACTAGAGCAACGACATAGCCCGCTAATTAACCTACATTTCGGCTTGCCTATTATTATCGCAATCCGAGACACAACATATATATCACAATCACTTACGCAATCGACTCCTACTTAACATGAGTTGGCTAATCACCGTATAAGACTTAGCGAACCATTTTAGACATCGCAACTCAAAAACATGGGTTGGAGCAGATTAATCAGTGTTTCTTAACCATTGATCAACTTAAATTAGTTAACACTCAAGTCACCTAAAATAGTACATTTTAGGGGCTCTAACATAGAGACATTAACACATGGCATAAACTCTAAAAGCATCTAGGCCCCTGGTTGGTTTTAGTGATTAATGACAACGTAATATTATATGTGACTAACGTATGTTTTGCAGAGACAAATGGTAAGTTAGGTCGCATTACAGGTAGAGGTACTACAACTGTGAAAACAATCCCGGAGATAAGAACTCGAAGCGACGGCTAAAACGACGAAACAAATGGTGAAGGACTACGGAGTCCGAGTGTCAAGGAGATGTGGACACTCGTGATTTAGTTAGGTCTTTTATTCTCTTTTAGCCGTACTATAAAGAGGGGTTGTCGATGAGTAGTTTGACCAAGAGAGTTCTAGTGTAGTGTTGGTGCACAATCACACTCACATACAGTGCTAGGTGTCACTCTAGAACTCACTCACAAGTTAGAACGAAAACCGATTTGAAAATCAGCTGAAAAACAAGAGTTAGGGTTTCTGGCCCTGGGGCACCGGACTGTCCGGTGCACCCTCTGCCAGGTGGGGCCGGGCTGGCCCGGGGAAGATCCTTCTCCACCCAGAAACCCGAGAGCGCAGGTTTCAGAGATGAATTTTAGTGGCGCACCGGACATCGCACCGGACTGTCCGGTGTGCACCGGACAGTGACTGTTCACTGTCCGGTGTGCCATGAGTCCAACGGCTAGCTGTCAGAACTAGCCGTTGAAAACGACCGTTGGCGCACCGGTGGCGCACCGTTGGCGTACCGTTGGCGCGCGCCAGTGCGCAGAAAGTTGCCTGTAACGGCTAGTTGGTGGGTGAGGGCTATTTATACCCCTCCCACCCACCATATTCAAGTCTTGCACTCCACATTTATTCCAGCACATTGCTAGAGCATTGCAAGCACCAAAAGCCTAGTGAGGAGATTAGAGAATCTTAATCCGCGTTTGTTCCTCATTAGCGCTAGCGAGAGCCACCTAGAGCACACACCACTTGCATTAGGCTTCTCTTGGTTAAGCGAAAAGTCTACGGCTTGTTACTCTTGGTGATCGACATCACCTTGACGGCTTGGTGGCGTTGGGAGCTTGGTGATCACCGTGAAGATCTTGTTGGTGACCCGACTCAAGTTTGTAAGCGGTCTCGAGGGATCCACCGCGCCGGAGTGGCAAAGGATCATCTCGTAGTGAGCACTTGGTTCTTGCGAGGACCAAGGGGGAGCGATACCCTTACGCGGGTGCTCCAACGAGGACTAGTGGAGAGTGCTGACTCTTCGATACCTCGGGAAAAATTAGATGAGTCTTCTAAACCTTGCTTTACATTCCGCACTTAATTCAAGCACTTTACATTGTGTATTCGTTTAGCAAGTATTTGAAGTATTGTCTTAGCATTGTTGCATTTCTAGTATTATTTTCTTAGTGCTAGTTGTTGGGGTGAAGTTGGGCTCTTGCTTAGCTCTTGCTTAGGTTTTAATTAGTGTTGATTTTTTAGAAAAGCCCAATTCACCCCCCTCTTGGGCATCGTGATCCTTTCAATTGGTATCAAAGCTTTGTTGCTCGTAGATTAGCTTAACCGCTAGAGTTACGATGTCCGGTGGGGATGGACCTCCTCCCGTTTTTGATGGTGACAATTTTCCTTATTGGAAAATTCGTATGGAAGCATACTTAGAGGCTATAGACATTGGTGTCTATAAAGCCGCCACACAAGGATTCCCCGAACCTAGAGATCCCACAAATCTTGTAGGTGATGAGTTCAATTATGAGAAATGGAATGCTAAGGCCAAAAACACCCTTTTTAGAGGCCTTTGCACAGATGTGTTCAATAGAGTAAGAAATCATAAAAATGCTCATGATTTGTGGATGGACATTTGTGCTCTACACGAAGGAACTAGAAGTGAGCATGAGGAGAGATATCACATAGCCATGCGAAAGTTAAATTCTTTTGAAATGCTTGCTAATGAAAATGCAAATGCTATGTACTCACGTCTCAATATTCTTGTAGAAAAAGTTAATGGATTGGGGCTTACTCAAATCTCACAACCGGATTGTGAGGAAGATTCTCAGTGTCCTCCCAATAGACAAATATGGACACATTGTCACTATGCTACATCAAATGGATCTTTCAGTTACCACACCTACACAGATTTTGGGAAAGATCAATGCCCATGAAATGTACATGCACATCAATGACAAAGAAGAATCATCTTCCAAAAGAAAGGATTTGGCTCTCAAAGCAAATCATGAAAAGAAGGAAAATAAATTCTTCAAGAGGAAGGATGGGAAGCAAAAGAGGTTCCACAAGAAGAAGAATGGAAAGGCATATATTGTTGGTGACTGGCTCACCGACATTGAATCATCAAGTGGGTCTTCTTCAAGTCAAGAAGAGAATGATGAAAAAGTTGCCGCCATCGCCGGGGACTTCTCTTCACCACCACCATCGCCATCATCGACTTCTCACCTCTGCCTCATGGCTAGGGGTGAACGGAAGGTACAAAATGATATTAATATTGTTGGTGATAGTGATAGTGATGAGGAATTTGCTTCACCTTCATATGATGAGCTAGCTGACTTGCTTAAAGAATATACTCAAATCATTAGAAAGTCAAAAGCTAAATGTGATAGGTTGAAAAATGAAAATGAATCTTTGAATGCTAAAAATGACATAGTTATAAAAGCTAGTGATGAAATAAAAGAAGAAAATAAAACTATGTCATCAACTGTAAATGAGCTCACAAACTCCCTAAAAGATGCTAAGGATAAATGTGACAAATTAAATGAAGCTAATAGGGAGTTGCAAAATAGACTAGTAAAGATCAAGGAAGACTATACTCAAATTAAATTTGATCATGACAATCTTCTTGTTGAAAATGAACTTTTATCTTGCAAAACACATGAGGCTATTAACCCTGTTGTTAAGATTGATGTAGCAACCTCATGTGATGATTTGAATCAAGAAGAGCAAACTAGTCTACATGCTGAATTGACTGAAAAAGTTGAAGTCCTGACTTTAGACAACCAAAAATTGAAGAATTACTTGACTGATGCAACTACTAGAGGAAAAGTTGCTATTGAGAACAATGATTTCAACAATGAGTTGGCAGTGGATAATCAAAGGCTTAAAAATGAGGTCAAGAAACTAAAAAGTGAAAATGAACATCTTGCAACAAGTGTGCAAAAGTTCAACAAAGGTCAATACCCCCAAAATGAGCTGCTTATGAACACTGTCATGAAAAACAACAAGAGTGGTATTGGATACAATGCTTTTGTGCAAAAGAAAGCTACCACTCAATACAAGCCAAAGCAGACTCACATGCCTATCCAGTGCTTTGAGTGTGGAAATGAAGGTCATTTTGCCCACAACTGCAAAGCCAAACCACCAACTCCCTTGCCTAAGCACTCAAGACCATTTGCTTTCAATGCTCATTATGTTCTAAGAAAGGTTGCAAATGGAAAGGTCAAAGTAACATTCCTAGGTCCACCAAACAAGAGTAGACCTAGACAAATCTGGGTTGCAAAGTCCTTGATTGAGAGAGTCACTGGTCCTATGTAATATAGGGCCCTCAAAACTCAAGCTTGAATTGTCTGTGGATGTAGGTGAACTACAAGACCGGTGGGAGCCATTGGGTTATTGACAGTGGATGCACACAACATATGACAGGCAACCCACAGATGTTCACCTCACTGGATGAGAATGTTGATGGTCAAGACAAAATCACATTTGGAGACAATTCAAAAGGAAAAGTGCAAGGACTTGGCAAGGTGGCAATCTCAAATGATTTAGACTACAACAAGCAAATCATCGTGACTACGAGCTTAACACAAAACATCTAACAATTCGGCTAACTAGAGCAACGACATAGCCCGCTAATTAACCTACATTTCGGCTTGCCTATTATTATCGCAATCCGAGACACAACATATATATCACAATCACTTACGCAATTGACTCCTACTTAACATGAGTTGGCTAATCACCGCATAAGACTTAGCGAACCATTTTAGACATCGCAACTCAAAAACATGGGTTGGAGCAGATTAATCAGTGTTTCTTAACCATTGATCAACTTAAATTAGTTAACACCCAAGTCACCTAAAATAGTACATTTTAGGGGCTCTAACATAGAGACATTAACACATGGCATAAACTCCATAAGACTTGCATTTGCTACTGAAGGACCTAAAACACTCATGTGCATGTTATCGGATTGTTCTTCAATTTTAGCGAGGACTGACTCATGAACGCTACTCGCCTCCAATAATTATTGGGCTGCGATAACGCTCATATAAGACCTCTAATCGATCAACTAGACATTTATTTATCCAAAGGGGATGGAATGCAATAATTTTTAAAGCTAAGCATCGATCCATCCTACAACAAAAATCATGACAACACCGACAGATACCATCCACTAACTGTTGAAAAACTAAACTTACTTCTCGCTTGCCACTACATCACTCCTCAATCTCACGACCATCATGAGCATCCTTCACACGACTATATAATAGCGACCTAAGCGTAGTGTTACCCAATGCATACATCTTTCCTCGTTGCGAGTATAACCATATTACGACATATACCCGCACACCTCAATCAAATATCTTACGCCACCACCACTATAATACACCACGGCACACACGCACATACGTGTACTAATTCAATCCTCATATAACTTGTATTTCCATACTTACTCATCATATAAAACAAATACGACACATTTGTTTACCAAAACGTGAATGCGACCTTGCCACGACATAACATCAAACATTTTATACCCACATCTAGTCAAACACCACTATACATCACATCGATCAAAACGTAATTAGACAAACTACAAATCGCACACATCATCAACCTCTTGTTCTCTATTCGCAAATACGATCCTACCAATGCGTATAGCCGAAACATATTACACACATCCACATATACACATGCACTGCCCTACATCAATCAAAGCATACGTATTATAAACTATAAATCAATCAACCTGAACGAGTCGTGACTAGGCGCATGGCTGTCCACATGGCTCGGTATTTCGTCGAACGGGCAAAGCGCGACGTCGACCACTAGCTGCGAAAACACACAAATTTGTTGGCGGCAGTTCATCGAACATCACACACATCGGAAAATAAACATCAAAACAGCGGGGGTTTCTCACCAAGGGTTTTGACGGCGTCGCAGATGGGCTGCTGCATCGCGCGGCTTGCTGCGCATTTTGTCGAACATCCGGCGGGCACCACGACGAACAGCGAGGAAGGGGGCTCACTGCTGGAATTTCTGGGCGTCCATGGGAGCTGGGCGGCCATGGAAGTCGAATAGGGAGCTGCACGGCTGGGAAAAACAGAGGCGCCAGGGGGATCTCGCGCAGCGTCCATTGCAGGGGGTGGAGCGCAGAGCTGCTGCGCAGTGGGGCGAAGGGGAGCAAGGGCTGGCAGCCATGGACAGGGGGAGCGCCATGAGGAAACTCGAGCTCGAGCCATGGAGCAGGGAACAGGGAGCTCGGCTGGGGGATTTTTTTGGGCGCCATGGCTGGGAGCAGGGGGCGCCATGGCAAGCTTCGAGTAGGGGAAGAGCAGGCGCTGTGCGAGGTGGAGCAGGACACCTGAACGAGCAGCCATGGGGCACCAAGGAAAGGGGAGCGCCAGCCATGGAGATGCTCGGCCATGTAGGGATCTACGCCTAGGAGCTGAGCACCAAGAGAAACGACGGTTGTGCTCCGACCGCAAGGGGTTGGGCTAGGGGATCCTGCGCAGGTGAAGAAGTGGTGGCCGGACACCGCATGGGGGAGGAGCTCGCTGCATGGGATTTGCTGCTGCGCCATGGGAGAGGCTTGCTGCCGTGGAGAGAAGAGGACAGGGAGGAAGAATGGCTGTGGCGGATGGGAAAAATTGAGGGGTGGGAGTGCAAAAATGCCTCCACTTGCTAGGAGAGGGCTGCTATTTATAGAGGGGCATTAGGGTTAGGATTTTCTCATGGGCCAAATGGGCCGGGCTGGAATGGGCTTGGCCCAAAACACGTACTCGGGTCGCGCTAAATTATTTTTCCGAATAAAAATGCTCCCGCGGAATTCGTTTCTACATAGAACAGAGCGAATTAGAGTTTCGGCGAACGGACGATTGAGCGATTAATTTGACCGAGAGTTTGATTTGATTTCGCTCGAAAATAATTCCCTACGCGTGATTTGAAAATAAATCGTCCTGAGATTTGATCGGCTTTGGATTTCTAGTCGGTGAAGGCGAATCGTGATATTTTAAAATCGCAGTCGATACGGGGTTTTGAGTTCGGTCCAGACATGAGATACTTGGCCGAGTCGAGTAAGAATTAATTAGAGGACGACATATTGAGCATCCCTTTTGAGAGTACGAACTTGGATAAAATAGTCGGACATCGATCGAGGTTCGAGGAATTAGACTCGGGCTCAGATCAAACAACAACCGTCGAGAGTTTGATTAAATGAGCTTCAGATAAGATTTATAATTCGAGATTGACTATCGAGTTTGCATTCGTTCCGAGAATAAAAGTTTTAACAGGCTCCGAATTCGGTCTTTTGTGAGACTGAATAACTCCGAATTCGGTGATATGTGTACGAATAGTCTGGCTAATCAGAGACATACGCGAGCGAGAAATAGAAATTTTCACTGAGCATCCGAGATTAGGATAATTCTTCTGACATAACCCGAAATAGACACCTGGGGTGTCACACCGCCATTTTCCCAGATGTCAGTGAAAAATTTTCCACCAATTAAGCTTGCTTCAGCCGAGGGGTCTTTCGTATCCTCAACAGAGAAAACAGCTTTGGCTTGGGCCAGAATTTTCACATGTTCGTACCCTGCTTTCTCCAAAATAGCCGCAACTCCTCTCACACCAGAGAAGGCACATACGTCCCCGCGGTCGCTCAAAATTTCTTCAAAAGCTTCGGCTTCATTGCTGATCCACTCAATTGGGCCTTCGGGGTCACCCCGTATGAAGTTATCTTCACTTAAATATGCGCCAACGTTGGCGAAGCTAGTTTTTATCTTTTTCACGCATTCTATAGACTTTTCAAAACATCTTTATTTTGATGTGCGAAGTTCCGCAACTGTTTTTTCCCAGTAATTTTTCCAGTAATCACTGACATCTCGTTCAGCTTCGGCAACAGCGCATTTTAATTTGACTTCAGCCAGCTGTTTCCGAAGGTCTTCAATTTCACATTTCTGGGCTTCAGCTTGGGCTTTGGAAGTAGCTTTGTCTTCTTTTATTTTGCTCACTAATGAATTTAATATTTTATCTTTTTCAAGACCTTCGTTCCTTAGTTCAATTACTCCAGAACGAAGGTTGTTCAGAGCTATAGTGCATCCTTCGTCTTCGACATTTTTCTGCGCCCTGAGGGCATTGCTAAGAATCAGGCCCTGCAAAAGAAGTACGGTATTGAGTATAAGCAAATAAAAAAATTCGTTTTTAAGTACAAAAAATTCATTTTCACACCTTTATACTATTATATGCTAAACTGTCGGCCAATTCATCTTTCGACAGCACCGAAAGCCCGTCTTCTAATGTCGGGAATCCGAAGCTTCTGCTCATCTCCCGGCAGACAGAAATATCCTTGCTGTCTGGGAGACAATACAAGAAATCATCTTCTCCGCTGCCGTTGAATACCAATGCCCCCTTTGGATATTTCAGCTTCTGGGCATAGTGTTGAGCTTCTCGTTCTTCTTCTTTAGAGAGATTTTTTCCCGAAGCATGACGGATAATATATTCAATATTTTCCTTCAAAGCTTCGGGAGTAGGAGCGGCAACTTTTTCAGACAAAATTTGTTCTATAGCTTCTTCCCCCGCTGCCTTTACTCCAATTTCCGAGGATTTCTCTTTGGTGGGCTCTGAAGGCCCAGCTTCGGCGTCGGCCCGGCTCATTGTAGCTTCGGCTTCGGTCAGCTTTGTCTCGGTTTCAACCTGTGTTTTCGAAGCCTCAGCAATTTTTCCTGGAGTAGAATTTGAAGTTTTTATCGTCTCTAGCACATCTAACGCACTAGCCATCCTTTTTCTCTTGGGGGTTGCTGCCAGATCTTTTTGTGTCTTCGGTGCCTCCACTACTACCGAAGGGCTTAGAACTTCTGATGTTTTCGTTTCTTCGGTTCTCGGTTCTTCAATTTTGTCAGCCTTTGGCATTGTAGCCGGCTTTTCAATCCTCTGCGTAAGAGCAGGTCCTTTGGCCTTTGTAGCCGAAGAGGTCTCATCGCTAAATTCAGGCACTGTGTCCGATTCAATGTAGCGTGGTCGGTGAGTAAGAACCTTCACCTTTTTCCTCTTCGGCGCGGGCTCGCTTGGAGCAGCTGAAGCAACATTCTTCCCAGAAGTTGCACCCTTTCTTTTCTGCCCCCGCGATAGGTACCGATAGTCAGGGTACACAAATCCAATAGCGTCAAAAACCCTATTTAGTCTTTTCTTTTTTCGGCTCCCGAAGGCCGCGGATAATGCATTATCTTCAGACTTGGAGTATGCTCCAAGTAGTTCATCACTAGTATTTTCAACACATTTCAGCCAGTCATCGTCTGGTTCGATAAATTGGTCTCTAAACCTGAAGGTATTTCAATTGAACCAAACCACCTTCGCTAGGGTTGCTGATGGTCTCTTTTGGCATCTCCCAGTTGTCTATCAATGGCCATATTATGTAGGCCACATGTTCTTGGACTAAATCCCTTGTCCCGATGAAAGAGCAAACTATGCCAAAGGCTCTTCGGCTGCTTCATCAATTTCTACCTTTGGTTTCCGAAGGCCGAAGCGGGACCAAATGGGACGCATGATGATCTCTGTAATGTCTTCCCTCGCCTTTAAATCATTCTTCACATAGAACCATTCTTTCATCCAGTCTCCAGGCCACCTCTTCCGAAAAGTTGGCACTGGGCAGCTTGAGCCAGAACGAGCAACAAAGCTATAGCAACCAAAATTGTTATGATACTGTTCTTTACCCCAATGCTTCGTCTCATACGAAAGTTCGTGCATGCTACAAAAACATTTTGCACTTGGCTCCAAACCTTGACTCCTAACGGCCCAGACGAAGATCCCCATTCTGATAATTGCTTCGGGTGTAATCTGGTGAAGGAAAATCTGATATATCTTTAAAACTTCAACCACAAATCTGCTTAAGGGGAACCGAAGTCCAGCTTTGAAGAAGCTTTGGTAGATTACAACTTCATTTTCTTCGGGAACAGGAACAGTCCTGTCTCCGTTGTCAGCCCTCACAATAGACATATCTCGAAAATACCTTCCCCGCATATTTTCAAGATGACTTTGTCTGATTGTCGATTTCCCGAAGACTGCATGACTTGGTCGCCAGGGCCGATCTTCAGAGTCTTCGCCCCCACTTTCCGCATCATAACTGTCGCTGTCATCAGTATCTTCATCTGTATTTGTTTTTGCAATTGACTCAATGAATCCAGCAGTCTTTTTCTTCAAGGAGCTTCTCCTCTTCACTCAGCTTCATCTCATCAACAACTTCTTTATCTTGAGACATCTTATCTTCGGAAATCACGAAAATGTCTCCTTAAATCCGAAGCTTAGAAAATCTAAGAAATTAAGCAACGGTTGGCAAGCAAGAGCTAAGAAATTAAGCAAAGCAAAGCAGGCGTATCAAATGTGCTCGGGGTGAGTCCTTATCTATACGCCTAGCGCGCTCCAAGTTGGAGGGCCCCGTCTGTCATTGACTATTGCTATTCTAGCAAAGGGAAGGTGTTTTTTTGGACCTTCGGCTTAGGGCCTTCGTCCATATCGCAATTTGAATTTGTTATTCTAACAAATTAACCTTGCGCCGGGCTACTGTTGGGGGCCTTCGTCTTCTGAAGGTCCTCAAAAACATGATTTAACAATGTTTTTGGAGTGTAATACATGAACAGGTACCTTTGGACTCGGATTAGAACCACAGTGTGAAGAAGCACAAAGAATATGAAGGTTGGTGCAGAGCCGAAGCTATGCGCAAGGGAGCTTCGGCATGACAACAGAAAAGGGAACCAACTTAAAAGGGAAAAGGCTATTTAGACCTTGATGGATCACTATAGAGTCATTAGCAAATGTAAAGGGCATGAGTGTAATTTTACATGGGCTGCGTCCCGTGCCTATAAATAGATGAACAGTGCTCCCGTACTGTTCACGCTGACTTGGCATTTGCTTTTGCGTCACGCTCGTGCCTTTACCTTCCTTCAAGCCGAAGGTACATTTGTAATTTGATATCATTTCTATTTTTCCATGATAATAAAATAGAAATGAGCTAATAAAGGTATATACTTGTACACATTATTTCTTATATTCCATATGATTCTCCTTTTGTTATTGTATGCTGCCATCATGAAGGTATGTCCTCCATGACCTTCGTCTGAAGACCATTATTATCCTAAGGGAAATAATACTTCGAAGGACGAAGGGCATTAACCTTTAACATTCTGTGTTGCCTTGTTCTTAACTAATAGCATTTGAGAACAAGTCCCCAACACTATGGATCTGTGATGGCTATTACTAGCTATCTAATTTTTTGTTGGCTCTAGTTCTGTAAACTTTAGCCACTTGTTTTGTTGATGGCATTTCTTTTGTAAAATATTGGAGTGTTGGTGGTTTTGGCACCATGCTATTGATGCCTTCATGGCCTTGCTATTTGAAAGTAGCCTAGAGGGGGGGGGGGTGAATAGGCTACACCTGAAATTTTTCACTAAAAACTTCGAGATAGGTTAAATTAAAGTTGCACTGGTGCAAACCGGTTCAGCTGATTTTGATTACAACTGAACAAGTTTGAACCTGCTCAACTTAGATTAGATAATCTGTTAAACAAATATGA
Source organism: Zea mays (assembly GCF_902167145.1). Classification (NCBI taxonomy): domain Eukaryota; kingdom Viridiplantae; phylum Streptophyta; class Magnoliopsida; order Poales; family Poaceae; genus Zea; species Zea mays. The sequence continues at coordinate 162,218,709 of NC_050100.1, read as the reverse complement.
AGTAGTGAAGAATTTTGCTAAAGACTTGCCCTACACAAAATCTACTCGAATAGATAATATGAACCAACCAACGAATTTAAAGCGCTTAACAAGAACACACAAGAACACACAATATAACCCGAGGTTCAGCACCCACCACAAAGGTGTCCTACTCCTCGTTGAGGAGCCCACAAAGGGCCGGGTCTTTTCCAACCCTAATCCTCCACAAGCCGACCACAAAGGTCAAGGCAATCTCTTCCCAAATATGCTCAAAGAGCGGGTGATACAAACTTCTTGGGGTCGTCCACAAATTTGGAGACTCCCAAGAAACCTCTAACCGTCAAGGAACACAAGGTTCCAAGAGTAACAAATCCGCACAAGTAAGTTTGCAACGAGCTCAAGAACAAAGAGAATAGGAGAATCGAGATGAAATTAACAGCGTGTTAGATCGAGTTCACCTCACACCAAGGGTCCTTCAAATGATTGAAGGAGATGCGATTGCGGGTGTGAGAGGTGAAATGAATGCACTTGTTGAGAGTTTGGTCGGCCAAGATTTCGTGGGAGAGGCAGAAGTAAATAAGAGAGAGAGTGTGGGGGGTATATAAAGGATCCCCCAAAAGCTGGCAGCCGTTGGGAGAAAAGGGGTAAAAACCGGTTGAACCGGTTTTCAGACCAGTTGAACCGGTTTCCACCAAAAAGATCCCGGTTCACTAACCTACTCAGCCGGAGACTCGACCGGATCCAAAACCGGTTGAGCCGGGAAAAATTCCGGTTGAACCGGTTTTCCCAAAAGATCTGCAACGACTTTTCTGACAGCTCTGACTGTCAGACAGGTCAGAGCAAAGGATGGCAGAGGAACAGTCCCAAAACCGGTTGAACCGGTTTCAGGCCCGGTTGAACCGGTTTCTAGGGCTAAAAACCAAGTTTTGAATATTTTGAAGTGAACAAAGGTGGAACTTTTGTGGGAAGTAAAATTGGTTTTTCTCAAGGGCATTCATGATCTGGAAAAATGTTCTCGAAGATGATTTCAAAGGATTTTGAACTTAGCTCATTGCATAACTTACTTAACCATTGCGGATCCCTCTTAATTGCACGGCGATTCCTATAACTCAAGAATTATAAAATGAGCGCTGTCGTTGTTTCCAAGCACTTGGAGCACGCCATTTGATGTAGAATTTTAAATCCACTGTGCTTTCTATTTTATGCTCGTAACATCTGTGCTTCTCCCGTCTATAGAATTACTGTGTACATGATAGGAGCAAACTTGTTAGAATCTCTATTTGTTTTGTCATTTAATCACCAAAACCCTCAATTAGGGTTGATTGCACTTACAATCTCCCCCTTTTTGGTGATTGATGCCAAAACAAACTAGAGTAGAGATAAAAATTAAAAATTACGAATACTTGCGAGATAAAAGTATTTGTGTATGTGTGGCTCCCCCTAAATATGTGCATGAGTTTTGTGATAGTAATATTGACTTGATATGTCAATTTGCAACATATTTAGAGAGAGTGAACAATCAACACCATACACAAAACAATGAGGGATGCAACACAATTATAGAGTGTGATGATAGAAAGAGTAGAATTACACAGACAAGCTCATTATTGCATAGCATAAGATATGAAAAGTTACTACTGGCTATTACAATAATGATATCACATCTCATCACATCATTAAAAAAGTTTATGGCTTCTGAGCCATGCATCACAAGATAGACTAATAATAATTATTACAAACCGATGTTCATTACATAAATAAAAGGTACTGCCAAGATAAGAAACCTTCTCCCCCTTTTTGGCAACAAGAACCAAAAGAGGAGAGAGCCACCAATCCAAAGATCACCAGTTAGGAGGAGGCTGATGCGGAGCAAAGAAATGATGCACCAGGTGAGATGCAAAGTGTTCTTCCCCAGACTGATCCGGGGGAGGAGCACTTCTAGAAGGATCCTGGGGCGGAGGGTGAGAGGATGATTGACCCGGATCTCCTTGGTAGGGAGGCGGGGCAAACTGCTCGCGATCATCAAAGTATGCTTCTTCTTCTTCTTCGTCTGCTGACATAAAGGGCACCCCGTAGGCCTGATGGTGCCACTCATTGATCTCCGGGGGAGGCGGATGGAGAGGCACGTAAGGCGAGCAAGGAGCAAAGGGCATACCCATAGTAGAAGCTTGACGATGAAGATTGTCGTCAGTCTCCCGCTGACGCCTTGCCAGCTCGTGCACATCAGCAGAAATATTCCGGCACATAGAGAAAATGCTGCAATCCCATGGGCCAAGCGGGCACCCATCCCTCGGCCACGACCTCGACCACGACCACGACCATGTGGCATGGGAGATCCGCGGCCAGGGGAGGGACGCGAGGCACCGGCAGCAGCAGCAGGACCAACATAAGGACCAGCAGAGGTATGTGCACGGGAGCTGGAAGGGGCTTTCCTCAAGCGCCCTGCTGGATTATTGGGATCAATCCAGAAGGGGGTATAAGATTGATGTCTAGTACCTTTCTCATATCTGAACTGTGTCACAACTTCAATCATCTTCATGATGAAAGGTGCATGTAGACATCCCTTAAGTGGAAAGCAGGCAACATGGATAATCTCCTGCCAGATCATATCAAAGACGTTGATGCTCTCGGAGCTGTTGGGCTTCATAAATGAGAGCAAAACCTTACTCTCTCTCCAAGAATATTCATCTGGTTACCCCCTTTAGGAATGAGGGTCAATCTGCTGAGGGAGTTGATATATCTATAGTATTTGTGCATGTTGGTGGACTCCCAATATTTTCCAGACTCAGAGAGATGAAGATCTCTGGCTTCATCTTTGGTAGGTTGGCGGAAATCATGGATTTTGATCTTATCACCAGAAATGTCATTGTCAGTGAATCCAAGAATGTGAGCGAACCGACGGTAGCTCACCTTGTACCAGCTACCTTCGATGTAGAAATTAAGATAAGGAAAGTTGTAGGGACTTTCCTCATCGGCCAGCCTGATCCAAAGAGTTGAGTAAAACTGGGCAATGACCTCATCATTCCAATCATATTGGAATGTCATTATATTCTTCATATTCTTTCTTTCACAGGCCCTCAACGCCTGTGTCATCTCCGGGTCCCCAATAGCCTCACATCCTTCCCAGTTGATGTACCGTTGATGTAGTATGGGCTGATGTTTCTTGGGGAGGATCACTGAGTTGTAAAAATCCACATGCTGGAGAGTCCAGAAACGGTTCCCATCAATCCTGGCATCACGAATGTGCAATGCAGGATTCTGAAAGCGGATGTCCTGAAGAAGTGCAGAACCCCCGCTGGCAGTAAAGTCAGTAACTGGTTCATTGCCAGAACGACGGGCCTCCGCCCGGTGGAGGACCAACCCTCGAATAACAGGGGCGTGGGCAGGGGGAAGATCAATCTCATCATCTTTCCCACCATCATCATCACTTGTTGCTTCCCAAGCTTGTGGATTTGTCGCGGGTCGGGACCGATCGGAGGGATTCCGGGCCGTCCGACCACGAGCTCCATGAGACCCGGAGGCCTCACCACCTTGCATGACGTTGCCAGATCCTCGCCCACGTTTGGATCTGGAACGCGGGGGAGTATCTTCATGAATCTCTTGTTCGTCAGAGGAGTCGGATTCAACAACAGATGGATTCCTCCGACGCACCATCCTTAAAAAGAAAAGATAGAACCTATGATGAGCAAGGATCTTAACAAGCACGTTTGAGTAGAGACGCGTATGATATTGAGCATGCACTTCAACCGTTCATTCGAGCGGTTCAACTACAACGAACAATATCAACCGCTAAACTCAAACAATGTTCGAGACAAACGAAGATAGTCTAAGTGTTGCAAGCACCTAAACTAAAATGTATCCAACAAACGATACACTAGATAATCAAGAATGGGTGAGATCGAGTAAAAAGAAATGAAATAGGGTAATACCTCGATCCGAAGTTTGAATCACAGAAATCCCAACAAGAGCGAGGGAGATGATGGAGGAAGCCGAGATGAACGGATCTCCAACAAAACTTCCAAAGATTGGATGGCACAAATGGGTTTTGAAGTGGTGAGAGTGTGAAGGAGAGAGAGGAAAATGTGTAGGCGGCATCGGCTTGGAAAAAAGAGCTGGTAAGAAGAGAAGGGAGGAAGGGGAGAGAAATAGGGGAGGCGCCGGCCGGTCAACAGACTGAAAACCAGTTCAACCGGTTATAAAACCGGTTCAACCGGTTTCCCGTCAGACTGCGCAGTAAAAGCGTGCAAAAAAGTGATTGACTGCACAGATTTTCTGCCGGACTGACAGCACAGTCTGCGAGACTGATGGCACAGACTGTGGCGCTGACAGACAGCACGGATGCGGAGGCGGTCAAAACCGGTTCAACCGGTTTTTATACCGGTTCAACCGGTTTCCACCAGGGGAAAACCGGTTGAGTGGCCTACTCAGCCGATTCACTCAACCTATTTTCAGATATTGCCCGGAGAGGCTTTAATAACACTTAGCAAATATGACATGAGTAATTTTAATGATAAAAACAGTATTTCTCATGACATATTGTGCATACAATCATTTTATATCCATCAAACTTGTGATCAAAAGTTTAGTTTTAAGACACGTTTCGAGAATCCAATATATTTAGCTCACTCCTAAGAAAGCAAAACCTAGTCTCATCAAGGGGTTTTGTGAAGATATCGGCTAGTTGATTTTTGGTGCTCACATGAAACAATTCGATATCTCCTTTGGCTTCGTGGTCTCTCAAGAAATGATGTCTAATATCAATATGTTTGGTTCTAGAGTGTTGCACCGGATTGTTTGCAAGTTTTATGGCACTCTCATTGTCACACAATAGTGGAATCTTGTTAAACTCACAACCAAAATCTCTAAGGGTTTGCTTCATCTATAACAACTGTGCACAACATGCCCCAGCTGCTATGTACTCAGCTTCTGCAGTGGAAAGTGCAACACAATTTTGTTTCTTGGAACTCCATGACACTAAGGACCGCCCAAGGAATTAGCAAGTCCGAGTAGTGCTTTTTCGATCTACTTTGCAACCGGCATAATCTGAGTCAGAGTAGCCAAGTAAATCGAAAAGGGAGCCTTTAGGATACCATAATCCTAGGTTTTGGGTGTGGACTAAGTATCTTAGAATTCTCTTAACGGTAACAAGATGGCAATCTTTAGGATTCGCTTGAAAGCGTGCACACATGCAAACACTCAACATGATATCAGGTCTAGATGCACATAAGTAAAGCAGTGACCCTATCATTGATCTATATAACTTTTGATCTACAGGTTTACCTTCCTCATTTAGGTCGAGATGTCCATTTGATGACATTGGAGTCTTGACGTGCTTTGCCTTTTCCATGCCAAACTTCTTGAGCATATCTTGTGTATATTTGGTTTGGCATAGAAAAGTACCTTCCTTGAGTTGTTTGACTTGAAATCCCAGGAAGTATTTGAGCTCGCCCATCATAGACATCTCAAACCTGTTCGTCATTACTTTGCTAAACTCTTCACAAAATTTTTCATTAGTACTACCAAATATAATGTCATCGACATATATTTGGCACACAAATAATTCATTGTCAACTTTGCGAGTAAATAATGTAGAGTCAGCTTTTCCTATTGTAAACCCATTCTTAATTAAAAAATCTTTAAGGCAATCATACCAAGCTCTAGGGGCTTGTTTAAGTCCGTAGAGTGCCTTGTGAAGTAGATAAACATGGTTTGGCTTCTTTGGATCTTCAAAGCCCGGTGGTTGCTCCACATAGACCCTCTCTTGTAGTGGTCCATTTAGAAATGCGCTCTTGACATCCATTTGATATAACTTGAAATCATGGTTAGTAGCATAGGCAATTAATATTCTAATTGACTCTAACCTTGCTACCGACGCATATGTTTCACCAAAATCAAGTCCTTCCACTTGAGTGTAGCCTTGGGCAACCAACCATGCTTTGTTTCTTGTAACCACGCCATGTTCATCTTGTTTGTTCCTAAAGACCCATTTTGTCCCAATCACATTTTGTTTGGGTCTTTGGACTAAGGACCAAACTTCATCCCGGGTGAAGTTGTTCAACTCCTCTTGCATGTCAATTATCCAATCCGGATCACCCAATGCTTCTTCAACCTTAAGTGGCTCAAGAGAGGAAACAAACGAGTAAAATTCACAAAAATTAGCTAAATGAGATCGAGTTGTTACCCCTCTCCTGATGCTACCCAGGATGTTGTCCACCGGATGATCCCTTTGAATGGTATGATGGACTCTAGGATGAGGCACTGATGGTTGTATTTGTATTTGCTCCTCCTCCTCATTCACTTGATCAAGAGGCACTTCACCATTAACACTTTCGTGTTCATCTTCTACCACAGTTGGCATCCTTTGGGATTGATGATTTTATTCAAGACTTGGATGACTTGAGGTTGATGGGTTTGCTTGGGTGGAGGATTTGTCACCCACTACCTTTGCACCCACATCAACAACCTCATTGGTCATCCACAAAGTTCCTTCCTCATCATCTTTTTCTTGAGGTCTCACTTCACCTATTGCAAGTTTCTTTATGGCCTCACAAGGTAGTTCTTCATTTCCTGCAGTGCCATTAGAAACATACCCTTGCGAGCCATTATACTCATCAAATGTCACGTCTATCGCTATTTCAACAAGACCGGTGGTATTGTTGAAAACATGATATCCATGCGCATTTGATGCATAACCAAGCAAGAAACCCTCGTCCACTCTAGGAGCAAACTTTGAGCTCTTGACTTTCTTGTTAAGAATAAAGCATTTACAACCAAATACTCTAAAATAATCAACTTTAGGTTTGTTACCAGTGAGAAGCTCATAAGCAGTCTTCTTGTAGATCTTGTGAAGATAGAGGCGGTTGATTGCATGACAGGCGGTGTTGACCGCCTCTGCCCAAAAGTTGTCAGGTGTCTTGTACTCATCCAACATGGTTCTAGCTGCTTCAATTAAAGTTTGATTCTTTCTTTCCACAACACCATTTTGTTGTGGAGTGTAAGGAACCGAGAACTCATGTTTGATTCCTGCTTCGCCTAAGAATTCTTCGACACCTGTGTTCTTGAATTCCGTCCCATTATCACTTCTCACTTTCTTGATTTTGAGCTCAAACTCATTTTGAGCTCTTCTCATGAATTTCTTCAATATTTCTTGAGTTTCACCTTTATCACTCAAAAAGAAAACCTAGGTGAAGCGAGAAAAATCATCAACAATGACTAAACCATACTTACTACCACCAATGCTGATGTAAGCCACAGTACCAAATAGGTCCATGTGAAGAAGCTCCAATGGCCTCTTTGTTGTGACCACATTCTTTGATTGATGTGGGACTCCATGTTGCTTTCCTGCTTGGCATGCGCCACAAACCCTATCTTTCTCAAATACAACATTTGTTAGTCCAATGATGTGATTATCCTTTTGAAGTTTGGCCAAATTCCTCATACTGACATGAGCTAGCCGGTGATGCCATAGCCAACCCTTGTCGGACTTTGCCACTAAACAAGTCTCAGGCGTCACTTTACTTGTTGTGAAATCAATAAGATAAAGCTTGCCCTTCAAACGACCTATAAAGGCAACTGAGGAGTCCTCCCTTCTAAGGATCTTCACATCCACATCAGAAAATAAGCAATTATAACCCATTCCACAAAGTTGTGAAACAGACATCAAATTGTAGCTTAAAGAATCTACCAATAAAACATTTGAAAGTGATTGTTGGTCAGAGATAGGAATTTTACCAATACCAATCACCTTACTCTTGCCACTATCTCCAAACACAATTTCTTGTGCTTCTTGAGTTAGTTGCAAGGAATGAAACATGTCTTCCTCCCTGGTCATGTGATTTGTACATCCACTGTCAAGCACCCAACTTGACCCACCAGAGGAGTAGACCTGCAAAACAAATTTAGGCTATGCTTTTAGGTACCCAAATTGAATTGGGTCCTACAGTGTTAGTTATAGCCTTGGGTACCCACACACTTCTTTTCATGACTTTTCTTTTAGTGTAGACACCCACATATTTAACAACCAATTTCCCTAAATCCCAAGTCAACATATAATCACAAAGATAAGAGTGAGAAATGGGAGCATTAAAATTTTCTCCACTTGAGGATACCACTTCCTTCATCTTACTCTTTGTGGAACTCAAGTTTACCTTTACTTGAGTTGACTTGTCATTTGAGGAGTGAATCCTCCCCAAGGCATCATATAGGCTGGTTCCCTCTATGAACTTGGGGGATCTCCACCCCTTATGCACTGTGCTAGGGTTTTCCTTGGATGAGTTGAACCCAAGCCTCCTTCTTCCATTGTTGGGCTTTAGGGACTTGTACTTGGGTTCAACTTTCTTTAACCCATCATTGCTAGAGCATCTTTTCAATATTTCTTTGACCTTCACCTGTGGGCTATTCTTCCTTGCATGGTTAGTTAGACAACAAGAAGCATGATATTTGGCACAATGTTTGCAAAAAGTATTATTTGAGGAGCTAGACTTAGATTCAATCACTAAAGATGAGGCATTGATGTTCTTGCAATTTTCAAGTTGCACTTGAAGTTCTTGATTTTGAACATTCAAGCTTAACATGCTGGATTCAAGTGCGTCCTTTTCATTTGCAAGATTAGCTATAGAGGTTTTCATATTGATTACTTCTTTTTCTTTATCCTCTATAGTTATCTTGACTAAAGATACTTCCTTAGTCAAGACATCTAGCATTTCATCTTTATTGAGTAGCAATTCTTGAAGCTCTAGGTTTCTTTCCTTTTCAAGGATAAGCAAGTCTTCTTGAGCATCAAGAGTTGCTTTTCTTTTATCTATCTTCTCCATTAATTTGGTGATAACATTGTATCCATTCAAGCCAAATTCTTTAATCATTTTATTTTTCATGGCAATTTGTTCATCATCATCATCATTTGGAAAATCATTACTAAATAAGGTTACCTTATCTCCTTTTGCCATGAGGCAAGTTGGAGTGTAGGAGTCGTCTTGTAGGTTGGTGAAGAGTTGCGAGCTTGAAGTAGATTGGATGGCAACGTTTGCCACCACTTCCTCTTCCTCGGAGCTAGAACTCTCTTCATCGGAGTTCCATTCTTCACCAATATGGGCTTGACCATATTTCTTCTTCTTGAAATATCCCTTGGTCTTACCTCCCTTTTTGAACTTGTCCTTCCTGTATTCCTTCTTGGCTTCTTGTTCCTTCTTGTTAGGACAATCCGCTATGAAATGACCAGTTTGGCCACATTCATAGCATGCGCTCTTCTTTCCTTTCCTTTGAAACTTGTCATTTTTCCTTACAAATTTCTTGAATGTTTTGATGAACATAGCCGTGTCTTCATCACTTGAGCTATCTTCATCACTTGATGTCTCGACCACTTTCTTTTCCTTATGGTCTTTGTTCTTCTTGAGGGTGTCTTGTTCATTAGTGATCAAGGCATGAGAGTCTCTTGTCTTGATGGGGGCTTCTTCGGACTCGTGTTGTTGAATCTTTGCAAATAATTGATGAGGCGTCATATCCTCATAGTCATCATGATCCCTTATCATCCTTGCTAGACTCTTATCCTTTTCTTTGTATGCTCTCATGAATAGTCTTGTGACCTTGGAGTCACTCCAATCTTCACTTCCAAGCACTCTTATTTTGTTTACTAACACCATCAACCGATCAAAGAGTGATTGAAGCGACTCACCCTTAGTCCAATCATATCTAGCAAGCTCACTCTCCAAAGCTTCAACTCTATGTCTCTTAGCTTTGGGATCTCCTTCATGTGACATTTTAGGAATATTCCAAATGTCACGGGCATCTTCTCTTCCTTGAACTTTCCGGTATTCTTCCGGACAAAGACTTCCTTTAATTATGCCCACTGCTTGAGCATTGCGATGAACCTCTTGCATCATTTCCGGAGTCATCTGTTCTCCTTGGGTGGGCTTATACATACCTACATTAACAATCTCCCAAAGACTAGGATGCACACCGATTAAATGCGACTTCATCTTGTCGGCCCACTCGTCATAGTTCAACTCACTAAGAGTTGGTAACTTTCCAAGTGGGGCGGAAGAGAAGTTGGGAATAAAATTTCTAGAGTAATCGAATTGAACTTTACTAAATTCGTTACCTTTGCTTTTGGTAGATGATCCTTCGGTGTTGAGACTTACCTTGCTCAACACCTTCGACACCAAAAGATCCACTAGATCGTCATTGTAATCAAATTTTCCCTTACCTTTATCTTCTTCGGCCTTTCTTCTTGATTCTTCTTCTTTGGCCTTTTTCTTAGCATCTTCCTCTTTCATTTTGAGGAACATCTTCTCGGCAATCTTCATGGCGAGGTCGAGGACCTTGGGGTCCACTTCCTCACCGGAAGATGTGATGGGGATTTCCTCGAGGAGAGGATCCACATGGTCCCGTTGAGTAGACATGATCATTTCCTCACGCAGTTAAGCGTAAAACGAGGTACGAAGCTTTGATACCAATTGAAAGTAGCCTAGAGGGGGGGGGGTGAATAGGCTACACCTAAAATTTTTCACTAAAAACTTCGAGATAGGTTAAATTAAAGTTGCACTGGTGCAAACCGGTTCAGTTGATTTTGATTACAACTGAACAAGTTTGAACCTACTCAACTTAGATTAGATAATCTATTAAACAAATATGAAGTAGTGAAGAATTTTGCTAAAGACTTGCCCTACACAAAATCTACTCGAATAGATAATATGAACCAACCAACGAATTTAAAGCGCTTAACAAGAACACACAAGAACACGCAATATAACCCGAGGTTCGGCAACTACCACAAAGGTGTCCTACTCCTCGTTGAGGAGCCCACAAAGGGCCGGGTCTTTTCCAACCGTAACCCTCCACAAGCCGACCACAAAGGTCAAGGCAATCTCTTCTCAAATATGCTCAAAGAGCGGGTGATACAAACTTCTTGGGGTCGTCCACAAATTTGGAGACTCCCAAGCAACCTCTAACCGTCAAGGAACACAAGGTTCCAAGAGTAACAAATCCGCACAAGGTTAAGTTTGCAACGAGCTCAAGAACAAAGAGAATAGGAGAATCGAGATGAAATTAACAGCGTGTTAGATCGAGTTCACCTCACACCAAGGGTCCTTCAAATGATTGAAGGAGATGCGATTGCGGGTGTGAGAGGTGAAATGAATGCACTTGTTGAGAGTTTGGTCAGCCAAGATTTCGTGGGAGAGGCAGAAGTAAATAAGAGAGAGAGTGTGGGGGGGTATATAAAGGATCCCCCAAAAGCTGGCAGCCGTTGGGAGAAAAGGGGTAAAAACCGGTTGAACCGATTTCCACCAGAAAGATCCCGGTTCACTAACCTACTCAGCCGGAGACTCGACCGGATCCAAAACCGGTTGAGCCGGGAAAAATTCCGGTTGAACCGGTTTTCCCAAAAGATCTGCAACGACTTTTCTGACAGCTCTGACTGTCAGACAGGTCAGAGCAGGGATGACAGAGGAACAATCCCAAAACCAGTTGAACCGGTTTCAGGCCCGGTTGAACCGGTTTCCAGGGCTGAAAACCAAGTTTTGAATATTTTGAAGTGAACAAAGGTGGAACTTTTGTGGGAAGTAAAATTGGTTTTTCTCAAGGGCATTCATGATCTGGAAAAATGTTCTCGAAGATGATTTCAAAGGATTTTGAACTTAGCTCATTGCATAACTTAACCATTGCGGATCCCTCTTAATTGCACGACGATTCCTATAACTCAAGAATTATAAAATGAGCACTGCCGTTGTTTCCAAGCAGTTGGAGCATGCCATTTGATGTAGAATTTTAAATCCGCTGTGCTTTCTATTTTTATGCTCGTAACATCTGTGCTTCTCCTGTCTGTAGAATTACTGTGTACATGCTAGGAGCAAACTTGTTAGAATCTCTGTTTGTTTTGTCATTTAATCACCAAAACCCTCAATTAGGGTTGATTGCACTTACACTATTCATACTGGTAAGGTTTGAGTCCCTTGGAACAATTTTAATAGTAAGACTTTATGGCCTCACTTCATGGCCTTGATGTTGAATGTTGATGCCTTCATGGCCTTGCTGTTGATGCCTTTAAGATGGATTTATAAACCCTTTTTGGATGACATTTGTAATTTTTTATTCTTAAGTTTTCTAGTAGGTTGCAATTGCTTCCTTGTAGACTGTAGTTGGGTCTTGTTGTGTTTAGCTGTTTATTTGTCTATACTACTAGGATGTGTCGAATGATGTATTACTCGGTATCTCATAAAATTATTCGCTACCGATATTATCCGTGTCCGATAAGTTCCGTATTCGACACACATATATTCGTATTTGCATCCGAGAATACCTGTATTTGTATTCGAATCCGAAGCTATCAGTATTTGAATTTGAATCCGAATAAAAATACGAAAACAAATATGATTTTAGTGATGTTCGTCCGTATTCGATCCGATTACACACCTAACCACCGCCACAGACGAGTTTGCCATGGCCTGGCGATGCACCCCGACCGATACACGACGACCGAGGGACAGGATGGCAACGGCGCACCCCCCTCTCTACGATGTTCTCTCTCTCATTTTTTCCTCTATGTTCGTCCTAGCCCTACGTTCGACGCCGATTCGACACCTATGCAAGGTGATCAAGGGAGGGGCGGGGGTTCGATTTTATACTCAAAAATGGATGAAGTCCGAGCGTGGATTGAGGAGCTGAACTCCACCATCCCAGGGAGTTTGTTGCAACGTGCGATGTTCGGGAGGTAGGTGATGACAACCGGGCCCCATGTATTAGTGCCCCCCATGGTGAATGGTTGGCACGCACTGTTGTAGGGCGACTGATGGGGCGGGTCCACCAGTCAGCGCGACCACTGTTGGGCTCGGTGGGGTGGGGGGAAGTGGGTTCTTTTGGGCCTATGTGGAAGTCGACCAACATTAGTCTTTCACCCCCTTTTTCTTTTCTTTTGTTTAAATTTCAATGCAAAATTCAAATTTGCTTTGATATTTAGATTTCAGTTTAAATGCACCAATCAAAAGAACCATGCATGATAAGTATAATTGTTTATTAATCATTTTATTGTTCTATATAAAATAAATGATTGCATGTGTATGAAAGAAATAAATCATATTACTAATCAAGTTTGAAACCTTTCTTTTTTGTTAGAGTTTCAATTTCATTATTACATTGTCCTTATTCAAACTTAAAGTTCATCAAATTAATAATGTCCTCATTTCTTTTAAGACAATAAACTTTTAACCCAATTTAATGTTTTATTGTTTATTTATGTAAAACATATTAATATAATATTCAGTTTAGGTTAAATCTTTAGAGAATATAACATCCAACCAAAGATAATGCTTATAGGAGAATCTGACTTATTATTTAAGAAAACATGGTTATCCAAAACTGGGGGACTTCTTACTATTTTTATTCATTTAATTTATAGGAATATAGTTTATAAGGGAATGAAATGATTTTTATCTCCAATCTTTTTGGATAAAACTTATTTAGAATTTGTAAAATCCCAAAATAGGATTTTAGGTGCTACACCAAGGGATGACGACGATTCATCCTCTACGAAGAAAAAGATGGTCAAGCAAAACTACTCTGAGACGTCTTTTAATTATTCTCACACACTTTACAATGACAATGCTCATTTATTTTATATTCCTCTTGGCAAACCTCCTCACCTTGATGGGGACGATTATTCATGGTGGAGTCATAAGATGCACAATCATTTATTTTTCTCTTCATCCTAACATTTGAGACGTAGTTAAAAATGGAATGCAATATGTAGATAGTGATGATGATAATTACAATGCTATTCATATGAAAGAAATGATTCACAAAAACACCCAAGACACTACTATACTTTTAGCTTCTCTATGCAGGGATGAGTACAACAAAATTATTGGCTTAGACAACGCCAAGGAAATATGGGAGACCCTCAAGATCTCTCATGAGGGAAATGACACCATGATCACCAATATGGAGTTGGTGGAAGGCGAGCTGGGGAGGTTCGCCATAAAGAGGGGTGAAGAGTCAACTAAAACATACAATAGACTCAAGACCCTGGTGAACAAGATATGACACTTTAGGAGCACAAGATGGACGGACCACGATGTTGTGTGACTAATGCTAATGTCATTTACTGTCATTGATCCTAATCTTCTAAACTTTATTCGTGAGAACGCCAGGTACACCAAGATATCGTCCGAGGAAACTATATGAAAATTTGTGAGCAGGCGCATGATGGCAAAGGATGCAAGATACGTCGACGACATCGCCAACAAACCTCTTACTCAACACTATAATCTGCAACATGTTGCTCTCAATGCGACGCCCGACAAGGAGACGCTTCTCGACAAGGTGACACAAATTGAGGCGGTTAGTCTTAATGATGATGAGATGGCGCTTGTGATCAAGCGTTTTAAGACCGTGTTGAAGGGACGCAAGGAGTACCCCAACAAAAACAAATCAAGGGGAAAATGGGTGTGCTTCAATTATGGTAAGTTCGATCATTTTATTGCTCAATATTTCGATAATGAGAATGACCAGGATCAAGACTGTTGGTGTCGATCCAGACACCAATCACTGCTTTGAGAACCTGCGGCGGTGCTCTTTGTACAGGCGCGGACGGTCCGCGACCTGGTGCAGGGCTAGGGTTCCCTGCCTGATGGGCCGTACGGTCCACGCCTAGAGGCCGGACGGTCCGCGCGTGCGCAGGGGCGGCGGAGTTCGTCGGCGACGCCTAAAGCTCGCTCCCGGGAGGGACCCGTCGGGGAGGAGAGATCCTAGGTTTCATCTAGGGTCGTCAGGCCACCCTAGACACCTCTAATCGACATAGAGCCGAAGAGAAGCAAAGAATTTAGGGTAGAGAAAGGCTAACCTAGAGCTAAACTAGAACTACTCCTAATGCATAAGTCAAACGAGAAATAGACTTGATTTGATCGATTGTGGAGGGATTAATCGGCCGTAGCCCTTCATCTATATAAAGGGGGAGGTCTGGATTCACTACAAGTTGTTTCCCAAGCTAATCCCACGGTTTTAGGTAACAAATCCCGTGAGAAACTTGGAACCCTATCTGACTCTGTGCACGTGTGGACCGTCCGCGCCAGCACCGCGGACCATCCGCGAGGACACTTCTGGAGCTCAAAATATGCTCCCCTGCCTTTTGGTGGAGGTTGACGAACCAAAAGCATATGAATTAAGCCTGATGCAAGCCACCAGCTTTTTCAATCCAATATGGTGATCATTCAATAGAGCCCCAATGCATAAAGGCCGTTTATGATTGCATCTTTCTCGGTCGTGACCATTTGATCAATGGATCAAAAGGAATAGAATGGAGGTGCCCCCCGCCTGAATAGACAAAGGGAGTATGCATCTACCATGGGTTCATCATCGTACCATTCCATATTTGAACAGGACAATACATCGACGATGAGTAGGTGGGTGGGAAGCATCCTGGCATGACAGGATGAACAGGCGATGCTTGTTGCATCGTCTTTCGAACCGTTTTACTCAGCTATTTTGTTTTAGTGGGTGATCGGGGTTTCTTTGTTGGCCGATCACATAGAACGACCTTCTTGCCAGCATATTTGGCTAGCATTTGAACGAAAGTAGGACCGGCTTTTACCAGCCGACCATGTGTGTCATGTTGGCTTTGCCCTTGCGTCTCTTTCCTTGCTTTGTGTGGACATTGACGCCTTTGGCCATGGGCGGACTGTCTGGCTGAGTCAAACGGACTGTCTGTCTGAGCATTAGACCGTCCGCACGTAGGTGTCGGACCGTTCGCGATGCTCGGGTCAGGTTGTCGTGCTCGACTCCTCAATTGAGTCTGCCCCCTGGCGCCTCCGGACTTGCTAGTCTTCTTGTTCGGAGCCTTCCGAGCTATCTCTTCTTGTGATATATTCGACGTGCGAGGATCGCTAATGACGATGTTTTCGCCTTTGCCTTTATCGACCACTTCGGGCCGAACCAAGACCTCTTTGCATGTGGGTTCTATAGCATTGACAGGAAATGGTTGCGTGTCCACTTGCATCTCCTGAAAAGCTAACTGACCCTCATTTATGGCTAATTGTATCTGTCCACAAAAATCATTACAATCATTGGTGGCATGGGAAAAAGAATTATGCCACTTACAATAAGCATGTCTCTTTAATTCTACCATAGGAGGAATAATATGAGTTAATTTAATGTTGCCATTTTTAGTAGTTATCAGATATCGTATCGCATTTGGAAACATTAAAGGTAAATTTAATCTCTTCTTGTCGATTCTTTTGAACCGGCTGTAAGGAAGAACATGCAGAAGATTTGGCCTTTGTTGGCCAAACAAACTCAGCGGTATATACATCTGCGGATTCATCATCTGAATTATCACGCTCTACTAGATGTATAGTACGAGCGACCGATTTTGATGTCTCTTTAAATCGGCTTTCACAGGCTAAAGCCCGATGATGTAGCTAAGCTATTGAAAAGAACTGGGTCCCGTCTAATTTGTCTCTTAAGTAGGATAGCAACCCATTAAAAGCCAGCCCTGATAGCTCTTTGTCTGCGACATGGATTCGAAAGCATCGGTTTCTAGTGTCCCGGAACCTCCGGATATAATCGTTAACTGATTCTTCGTGTCCCTGTCGGACTGAAGATAAATCAACTAGCCCTAATTCATATTCCCCGGAAAAGAAATATTCATGAAATATACTCTCTAAATCATTCCAGGAATTAATGGAATTAGGAGGCAGTGCGGCGTACCATTCAAAAGCGGTACTAGTAAGGGATAAAGAAAATAAACGAACACGAAATTCTTCCCCATTGTCCAATTTGCCTAGGTGTGGCAGGAATTGGCCTATATGTTCGTGTGTGCTTCTCCCATTTTCATCAAAAAACTTAGAAAACTCCGGTATCCTTGCCCCTTGTAGATATGGGACAGTGTAACACCGGTGATCATATGGCTTCTGATATGATTGCCCCACTCTAACTACACTAACTCCGAGCCTATCTTGGAATATCTCATCCATCGCTTCCCTAATTTTCTCCATTGCGCCTGGTGGCAGACCACCAGACCCTAGGCTGTGGGGTTCATTCGGTCGGGCATTGCTATGCCGACCTTCTTGTCGTGATCGATCGATAATGTTGATCGGCCTGTGATCGTATGGCGTGTTGTGGTTTAAATATGTAGGGGGCGGAAAGTACTGCTGCTGTGGTGTGTAATAATTTGGTGCGTAGTGTGCGACAGTAGGTTCTGCGTATGCGTATTCGGTCTGTCCGGTAGTACATTCGAACTGGCTGGTTGTGTTCGCTATTATTGGGGCACCACGCGGTAGCCCTGGTGCGGTCCCGGACTGTTCGGTAGGGAAAGCCAGGCGATCTACGTAAGGGATGGACTGTACGGGCAAAAGTTCGGACGGTCCGACCGTGTCCAGGGGCGACGATCTGCCAAGCGGGGACAGCGGCGGTGGTATTTGCCCTGGATATGAGTTCATCGGCATACCATATAATGGCTGGGGATGCGAATCCCCATTTGTCGCCGATGTATTAGACATAAATTTCCTCTTACTAGTTTCATATGATGGAAAACTAGGAGAACAGACTTCTCCAACATACGCGTTAATTTTCTAACTGATTCTTCTAACCCTCCAATCTGTTGTTTCATTTGATTTTGCTAATGATCTACATATTGTTTAATAGATTAGATGTCGTCGGGTTTACTTACATTGGGGACTTGAAGCGAAGATAGAAGAGATGCGACGTCGGTCTCTCCATGTTTGACAATTTTATTGTGGCGATCTACCGTGTATTGTGATAAGAATTTCTCCTTTGCTTGACATATGTAGTCCTCGTATTGCTGTTGTTCATCGGCCGTCATACTATCAACAACCGCCTTCAGGATATTGTCTAGGGAGATATCGGGTGTGATCTTTAGAATCAGCCATTTGAGGGCCTAATTTTTAGTAGATCTAGACACATTTCCCCAGCGGAGTCGCCAAAAAGTGTGTTGGCGTCGATCCCGGCACCAATCACTGCGTTGAGAACCTGCGGCGGTGCTCTCTGCAAAGGCGCGGACGGTCTGCGACCTGCCGCAAAGCTAGGGTTCCTTGCCTGACGGGTCGGATGGTCCGTGCCTAGAGGCCGGACGGTCAACGCGTGTGCAGGGGCGGCGGAGTTCGGCGGCGGCGCCTGAATCTCGTTCCCGGGAGGGACCCCGTCGGGGAGGAGAGATCCTAGGCTCGTCTAGGGTCAGCAGGCCACCCTAGACACCTCTAATCGACGTAGAGCCGAAGAGAAGTGAAGAATTTAGGGTAGGGAAAGGCTAACCTAGAGCTAAACTAGAACTACTCCTAATGCATAAGTAAAACGAGAAATAGACTTGATTTGATCGATTGTGGGGGGTTTTATCGGCCGTAGCCCTTCATCTACATAAAGGGAGAGGTCTGGATCCGCTACAAGTTGTTTCCCGAGCTAACACTACAACCTTCTATGCCTTCTGTGACATTAACATTACGTCACAAACAACAGTATTTTTGTCATACCTTACATGTTGGTGACATCATTGTGACGAAAATTACATCGTCACAGAAGGTGCGTGTTAAATGGAGTACTATGACGAATAACAAAAAAATGTCATACTAGTTTATGACGCAAACTACAAACATCACTAATTCTATGACACTCGAATTCGTCACTAATTATGTCTAATTACGTCACAATTCATGTAGTCGTGCCTTGCCACGTGGCTGATTATGTGGCGAGATGACATGGCAGTTGATGTGGCAAAAATGTTGTGACGATTTCATTCGTCATAGATGTTATGACATGGCATGCCACATGAGAGATGATGTGGCAAAACGATGTGACAAAAATATTTGTCATAAATATCAATGAGGTGGCAGCTGATGTGGCAATATATTTGTGACGAACTTTTTTCATCACAAAGTACGATGACGTTGCAATATATTTATGACAGATTTTTCATCATAAGGCGTGATGAATTCACAGCGTCATGGAGTATTATGAAATCACATGCTAATAACCAAAACATTGAATTATTTAGTTCAACATTCACACAATTCATACAAGAGATAATTTTATAACTTCAAATCATATGATTGTAGATCATGTAACTTAAAATACAAAGGAAATCCTATAACTTCAACTCAAAGTATGAAAGTTTAAACATATTCCAAATTTATAAAACCTGAATCCAGAACTAATATAACACGATACTATAGCAGACTTAAGATGGGGGCGCTTGGCTTCGATTGAAGCTCAACAGTTGATGGAGGAGACTGTTATTTTCTTCCATCGATCTCTTCATATTGTCCATGGTCTCCTTTGAGGCCTGTGCCTTAGCCTTTAAGGTTTCTACTTCTTCCCGACGTCCATCTTTTTCTAGCCTCTCAGACTCCATTTGATTATGAAGTTCTTGAACCTTTGCAGAAACAGTTGTTGTGGAGCTTTTCTTGGAGTTATCTTGCAAACCAACATTCTGTAGAAATAAACTAGAGCCCCTAGCACTTCAGAAACAAGTTCCATAGGAGACTTCTGCTGTTGTCCATCCTCAACTGGTGTTGTCACCATTGCTTCCATGCCAACCTATTATAAATATTATTTCTTAGTATAACATAGTAGTAGTCGTAATTTTTCATAACAAACATAAATGCAAACGAGTACTCACAATTGCTTTCTTTACATTTTCAGAAAAACCTTTCTTCTTGCTACAATGCATGTCCTTGAAAAGATCTATTGCACTCGGTTCAACATCCTTATAATCCCGTGGTTTTAGGTAACAAATCCCGCGAGAAACTCGGAACCCTAACTGACTCTGCGCATGCGCGGGCCATCTGCGCCACCACCGCGGACCGTCCGAACCACAGACCGTCTGGCCTCAGGGCCAGACCATCCGCGAGGACACTTTTGGAGCTCAACAAAGACAAGAAAGGGAAGAAGGAGAAAAAGAAATTCTATAAGAAGAAGGGCAAGGCACACATTGGAAAGGAGTGGACTCGGACTGCTCTTCATCCGACTCTGATGACGAAGGACTCATGGCCTCAGCCTTCAACAAGTCCTTCCTCTTCCCCAACGAGCGCCACACATGTCTCATGGCTAAGGTATGTGTATGAGACACTCCCAAGTGCACTTCTTCTAGTGATGAGAACTCCGATGATGATGTTGATTATAGTGATCTTTTTAAGGGCTTAGATAGATCCAAAGTAGATAAAATCAATAAATTGATTTATGCTCTTACTGAAAAACATAGATTGCTAGAAAATCAATAGGATTTGCTTTGTGAGGAACATGATAAATTTATTGAAGTTGAAAAATCCCTTGCTTTAGTCATGAAGAAGAATGAATTGCTACCTTTTGAGTTATCTTCATGTCATGCTTCTATTTATAGCCTTGAAAATACAAATGTTGATTTAGATGCTAGAATAGAAAAAATAAGTGTTGCTAGTTCATATTGGGAACATGTATCTACTTGCAATAGATGTAAGGATTTTGATATTGAAGCTTTCATAGATTATGCATCTACAATTTCAAAGTTGAATGATAACATTTCCAAACTTCATACTCAACTTAAAATTTGTAAAGATGAATGTGAAAAGACAAAATTTGCTAGGAATTCCTACACCATTTGTAGACATCCTTCCATCAAGGATGGATTTGGCTTTCATGGGGAACCTAAATCCCAAGCCTAAATTCCTTGCAGGTTTATGCATCTGGGGGCTCAAGCTAGATCATTGATAGCGGATGCACAAACCACATGATGAGGGAGAAGAACATGTTCACCTCCTACGTCAAGAATAAGGATTCCCATGACATGATTATCTTTGGAGATGGGAACCAAGGCAAGGTAAAGGGGATAGGTAAAATAGCTGTTATTACCAAGCATTCCATTTCTAATGTCTTTTTGGTAGAATCGCTGGGATATAATTTGCTTTCTATTAGCTAGCTATGTCACATGGGATATAATTGTTTATTAACAAATGTTATGTAACCGTCGTTAGAAAAAATTGATGGTTCACTAGCATTTAAAGGTGTATCTGACGACAAGCTTCATTTAGTAGATTTTACTAAGATCTAGATGCATGCTTAGTTGCTAACACTAACATGGTCTGGCTTGGCATCACCGTCTAGCACATGTTGGGATGAAAAACCTTCATAAGCTTCTAAAGGTAGAACATGTGTTAGAACTAACTGATGTCTGTTCTGAGACAATGAAAGGGAAATGGCCTTAACCATTCTCTATAATCAATTTTGGTGCTTGACAACCATCACAAATCTTATGGACTAACTAGTTTGTCTAGTTGATTATTTCTCAGGAGCATAAGTCTACCTATATCAATTCTAAGTTGACTGTCCAGAAAACCATAGATTATTCCGGACAGTAGAAGCTTTTTTGGAAATATCACCTGTACGCGGACCGTCCATGCCCTTCCGGCGGACCATCCGCGACACCAAGGTGTGCCTTGGACAGAAACTATGAAAAACTCGCATTCACACTACGGGCTATCCGAAGAAGAAGAGAGCATCGTCCGGAACCAAGCTCGGATCGTCCGGCCTCAGGAGCGAACCATCCGCTCGTTGAAAAACCAGAAAACCCCGAAGGTGACAGGTTCGGTAAAATGCATTTTTATCGTCCTCGCGAACCGTCCGGGGTGCACGGCCGGACCGTCCGCGACTGCTTTATTTGACATCTGACGACACATTTAATTCACTTATAGCCGTTACTGCTGACCGTTGCGATTTCAGCCGTTGATGTGCAGGGGCGGACCGTTTGCGGTTGGCAGAAAGGAGGCAACAACTAGAAAGTGATTGGTGGTTATAAATACAACCCAACCACCTCCATTCAATCCATGCAAGAATCCCACTCACTCACATTCAATACAAGAGCAAGTACCCCATCCCAAGACACATTCAAGGCTTCCAAGTCTCTCCAAGTGCCATAATTGTGACTAGTGATCATTAGTGTTCAGTGCCTTGGAAAGTCTAGAGAGAGTGTGATTTGGTGTTTCATTTGTTGCTCTTGTTACATGGTTTTCTTAATCGTGCTTTCTTCATCTCCTTCTAAACTCTCACATGACTTGTAAAGATAGCAAGAGACACCTAAGTGTGTGGTGATCCTTGCGGGGTCTAAGTGACCCTCAAGATTAAGGAGAAGCACTCAACCGGTCTAAGTGACTGTTTGAGAGAGGGAAAGGGTTGAAAGAGATTTGGCCTACATGGCCTCCTCAATGGGGAATAGGTTCTTTGGAACAAAACCTCGAGAAAAAATCGTTGTGTTCATTTGCGTTGATCATTACCTTAGGATTTGACTCTTCCTCTCCCCTCTCTCTAAGTTCTATTGCTTACAATCTTTTTGAGTTTGCGCCCAAAGTTATCTGCATTGTTTGAGCAACTCATATCAAGAAGAACTCTCCTCCGCACTCCGATTTCATTATTACTCATTTCTAACCCTAACCTTAGGTAAAGTTCATGTTCAAAGTTTATAATTTTCAAGTTTTGCCTATTCACCCTCCCCTCTAGGCGACTTTCAGAAAGACATACCTTGTGTAGCGTGTCAAGTAGGGAAACAAGTGGGAACAAGTCATCCAAGCAAGAATGTGATGACGACATCAAGATCATTGGAGCTTCTCCTTATGGATCTCTTTGGGCCCATTGTTTATCTTAGCATCAGGGGAAGTAAGTATGGTCTTATTATTGTTGATGACTATTCCCGCTTCACTTGGGTTTTAGGGTTTAGGGTTTTAGGGTAAATCTGAAACCCTCAAACACTTTCTAAGACGGGCTCAAAATTAGTTTGAGTTAAAAGTGAAGAAGATCAGGAGCAACAATGAAACTGAGTTTAAAAATCTTCACGTGGAAGAGTATCTTGAGGAAGAAGGCATCAAGCATGAGTTCTTCGATCCCTACACGCCACAGTAAAATAGTGTAGTGGAAGGGAAGAATAGGACGCTCATTGATATGGCAAGGACGATGCTGGTAGAATACAAGACGCCAGAGCGGTTTTGGTCGGAAGCCGTCATTACGGCCTACCGTGCCATAAACCATCTTTATTTTTATCACCTCCTCAAGAAGACAACATACGAGCTACTCACCGGTAACAACCCAGTGTTTCCTATTTTTCGTGTATTTGGGAGCAAATGCTACATATTAGTTAAGAAAGGTTGATGTTGGGGGCCTTCGGCTTCCGAAGGTCCTCAAAAACGTGATTTAACAATGTTTCTGGAGTATGATACATGAACAGGGACCTTCGGACATAGGTCATAACCACAATATGAAGAAGCACAAAGAATACGAAGGATGGCGCAGAGCCGAAGCTATGCGCAGGGGAGCTTCGGCGTGATAATAGAAAAGGAAACCGACTTAAAGGGGAAAAGGCTATTTAGACCCCAAGGGATTACTATAGAGTTATTAGCAAATGTAAAGGGCATGTGTGTAATTTTACATGGGCTGCGTCTTGTGCCTATAAATAGATGAACAGTGCTCCCGTACTGTTCACGCTGACTTGACATTTGCTTTTGTGTCACGCTTGTACTTTTGCCTTCTTTTAAGCCGAAGGTACATTTGTATTTTGTTATCATTTCTATCTTTTCATAATAATAAAATAGAAATGAGTTAATGAGAATATTTAAGTGTTTATGTTATTATTCATACTTTGTATGAATCCTTCTTCATTATTTGTTGTACTTATGAAAGTATGTCCTTCATAACCTTCGTCCAAGACTCATTATACCCCGAGGGAAGTAATGCTTCAAAGGACAAAGGACTTTAATGTTTAACAATTTCTGTGTTGCCTTGTTCTTAATTCATAGCATTTAAGGACAAGTCCCCAACATTGGCGCCCACCTCCGGTGAACCCTTTTCGACCACCTTCGGCAAGCATCGACCTTCGTCATGCCGCCAAAGAAAGCTTCAGCGACAGGGACTGCCGCTTTGCAGCCGTTAGACCCGAACCAGGAGACCCTTTCTCTTCGAGAGGCCCGTAGCCAGAAGAGGAAGGCCACCAGTCCAACACCCCAAGAGGATGAGCTGGACCAAGAGATCAGGAATATGGAGATGCTTCATCAGCAAGTGCAGAAGAAGAAGGAAAAAATGGCTCGGCTAGCTGACCTACAAAGGCAGATTGACGAAGCCACTGAAGAAGTACGTCATCTTACTCAAGATGAGCAAAACCGAAGGCCCCAACACAGAGAGCTTCACCAAGAGGGCTTCTTCAACGAGGATGATTGGTATGAGGATTTCCATCATGGAAATTTTGTTTTTGATGATGCTTCTCATCTGTCAGTAGAATTGCAGGCTACACCTTGGCCCCTGTCTTACAAGCCACCCCAGCTCCCCATGTACGACGAACACTCAGATCCAAAGCAGTTTCTGATGAGCTACGAAGCTACCATATCTTCATATGGTGGCAATACTGCAGTCATGGCGAAATCTTTCGTCATGGCAGTCAAGAATGTTGCACAAACCTGGTACTCCTCTCTTCGGCCAGGAACAATCACATCATGGCAGAAACTGAAGGACATGCTGATCACTAGTTTCCAAGGGTTTCAGACGAAGCCGGTTACTGCTCAAGCTTTGTTCCAGTGCACGCAAGATCACAAAGAATACCTCCAGGCGTATGTCCGAAGGTTCTTGCGTCTGAGAGCACAAGCGCCAACAGTGCCCATTGAAATTGTCATTGAGGCCATGATCAAGGGGCTTCAGCCAGGACCTGCGGCCCAATACTTTGCCAGGAAGCCCCCTCAGACCCTTGAGAAATTGCTTCAGAAGATGGATGAATACATCCGCGCTGATAATGACTTTCGGCAGAGAAGGGAGGAAGCTTACAGGTTCTCCGAAATGACCAGGGGCTTCTAAGGAAGAGTCCACCCAAGGCACGTCAGATCAATCCACTCTACTCAGAATGACGACAGAGGAGGTTAGCAGCAGAGGCCGCAATATTCCTCTTAGGCTTCGGGGCAGCAACAAAGCTATCCTCGGCCTCCAGCTCCAAGGGGCAGAGGCCCCAGGGGCTTCGGTGGAAGATTTGGGGATCAGCCTAGGAAAATTTATTGCCTATTCTGCGGTGAGGACAAGGGCCATACTACAAGGATGTGCCATGTCACCATCCAGAAACAGAAGGAGATAGCAGAAGCTGCAGCTCAACATAACCAGCCGAAGCAAGTTATGCATACTGCTTCGTATCATTCACCGTACATACCAGAGTATGTGGGTAACCATCCTGCAGTTTCTGTTGCTTCGGCAAGCTAATCTCAGGCATCTTGGCAACAACCTCCACCTCCACCACCAATGCAACCCGCATATCCCCAAGGCCAGCAGCCAGAAGGGAGCCAGCATACTCACCAGCAGCGAGACTTCAGGGAACAGTCCGAAGCTCGCACAGTCAACAGTACTGTGCCAGAATCGAAGCACATCTACTAGGAGATATCCTACCTCTAAAACAGTTTTTGCATTCGTAATCATTTTATTTTTAATAAAGAACAATCATTGAAAGCCTAGTTCTTTTGTTGTTTTCAATTCCTTGTAATAGCTTCGTAATTGTCATGATATAATAAACCTTCTTCACAGACTCACGAAGTTCCAAAAGTTGGTGAATCAAAAACATCGTTCTCAAGAGCGTGGGGTTCACAATTATATTACAAGTTGTGCCGAAGCAACAAAAAGTCGTTCTAAGGAACGCAGCGTAAGTTTGACCGAAGCAACAAAAAGTCATTCCTAAGGGAGCGCAGCGTAAGTTT
This sequence comes from Zea mays, assembly GCF_902167145.1. Lineage (NCBI taxonomy): Eukaryota > Viridiplantae > Streptophyta > Magnoliopsida > Poales > Poaceae > Zea > Zea mays. Next base: position 162,193,048 of record NC_050100.1, on the reverse strand, counting down.
TCTGCTCAAAAGTCATTCCAAAGGGAATGCAGAGCTTACAGCGAAAAATAAACGCTAATTCCGCTGAAATATAAGGCGAAGAAGCTCCTAAGGGAGGCTTACAGCGAAAAGTCAACGCTGATACCGCCGAAATAGAAGGCGAAGAAGCTCCTAAGGGAGGCTTACAACGAAAAGTCAGCGCTGGTACACCGAAAAATAAGCGGTGAAGCCGAAAAATAAACGGCAAAAAGGTTGTGTATTTTACTGTGGGAATGTGTGTGTATTTTCGGCACAAATATCATTTTGCATAGCATAACATCATCACATCATTCACATAACATGACATCATACATCATACTGCATCAATGACAAAAGAAGGGGATACAATATTGATCTTCGGAAATTGTTTCGAAGAAGTTGTGCCAAGGCACAAAATAAGTACAGCTTCGTCAACTCTAATATCAAAGAAGATCTATTGCTTACGAAGCATAATATTTTCATGGAATTTATGAAGCATAATATTTTCACGGAATATGAGTATTCTTCACGAAGCATGAAAAGAAGGGAAGGTGTTTTTTCGCCGAAGGCTCAAAAACGGTATGTACGTAAAGTTTCATGCATCGTAAAGAACTGGATTACAAACAACTTATATATTACATTCAAAACTGTAGAATATTACACACTTTGTTCAGCAAATATTACATCAATATTCCGAATGTTTCTACAACAATAGCTATTCTTCTTTTAAAACTGCTTCTGCAGCTTCGTTTAGTAGTTGAGTCACAGCTTCGTCCATAATAGCTTCAGCCATCTTTGTAATTTCATCTTCCTTTTTTGCTTCGGGGTCGGCCAATGACTCGAAAGGCTCTAGGGGAGGAGATAGTTTAGCTACGATACAAAACATAAATAAGTTCGAAGTCACAAAAATAAAACATAAAGTCAAAAGCAATTAGGTAATACCTATCCGCCTTTCAAGTTCTGCAGATCTTTCAGCTACCTTTGCTGCTTCTCTAGCATCGTGAGTATCTTTTTCACTCTTCTTTATAATTTCATCAGCCATCCCTCGGCCACCATTTTCCCAGATGTCGGTGAAAAACTTTCCGCCAACTAAGCTTGCCTCGGCCGAGGGGTCTTTTATATCTTCAATAGAGAACGCAGCTTCGGCTTGGGCCAGAATCTTCACATGTTCGCATCCTACCTTCTCCAAAATAGTCACAATTCCCCTGGCACCTGAGAAGGCGCAGACATCTCCACAGCCACTCAAAACTTCCTCAAAGGCTTCGGCTTCGCCGTTGATCCAGTCGATTGGACCTTCGGGATCGCCCAGTACGAAGTTGTCTTCATTCGAATATGCGTCAATATTGGCGAAGCTGGTTTTTATCCTTTGTACACATGCTACAGATTTTTCATAGCATCTTTCTTTTGAAGAACGAAGCTCCACAACTGTTTTTTCCCAGTAATTTTTCCAGTAGTCACTGGCGTCTCGGTCAACTTCGGCAATAGCACATTTTAACTTCGCTTCAGCCAGCTGTTTCTGAAGATCTTCAATTTCGCACTGCTGGGCTTCAGCTTGGGCTTTGGAAGTAGCTTCGTCTTCTTTTATTTTATTCAGCAACGAGTTTAATATTTTATCTTTCTCAAGACCTTCGTTCCTTAGTTCAATTACTTCAGAACGAAGGTTGTTCAAAGCTATAGTGCATCCTTCGTCTTCAACACTTTTTTGCGCCCTGAGGGACTTGCTAAGGATCAGACCCTGCAAAAAGAAGTGTGATATTAAGTATAAGCAAATAAAACAAATCTTGGTTTTTTAATACAAAAAATCCATTCTCATACCTTTAAGGTATTATATGCTAAGCTGTCAGCCAGTTCATCCTTCGATAGCACCGAAAGCCCATCTTCTAGCGTCGGGAATCCGAAGCTTTTGCTCATCTCCCAGCAGACAGAAATTTCCTTGCTGTCTGGGAGACAATACAAGAAATCTTCTTCTCCGCTGCCGTTGAATATTAATGCCCCCTTTGGATATTTTAATTTCTAGGCATAATGTTGAGATTCTCGCTTTTCCTCTTCAGATAGCCTTTTGCCCGAAGCATGTCGTACAATATAATAAGGTACTTTGGAAGATGCTTCAGGAGTTGAAGAGAGAGTTTTTTCAGGCAGAATTTGCTTTGTAGCCTCTTTTTTCGTTTCTTCTCCGGTTTCCAAGGATTTCTCCTTGGCGGGCTCTGAAGGCCCATCTTCGGCCACAGTCTGGCCCTTTGCAGCTTCGTCTTCGGATGTTTTGTCTCGATTTGCGTTTTCGGCGCTTCGACAGTTTTCTTCGGAGTGGTGCTTGAAGACTTTATTGTCTCCAGCACATCTAGTACATTGACCATCCTTTTTCTCTTGGGAGTCGCCGTGAGATCTTTTTGTGCCTTCGGCACTGTCATTCCTGCCGAAGGGCTTGTAACTTCTAATATCTTTGTTTTCTCGGCCTCTATTTCTTTAATATTATCAGCCTTCGGCATCATAGCCGGCTCTTCATTCTTCTGTGTAAGAGCAGGTCCTTTGGCTTCAGTAGCCGTAGAGGTCTCACCACCAAATTCGGGCACTGTGGCCGGTTCAATGAAGCGTGGTCGGTGAGTAAGGACCTTCACCTTTTTTCTCTTTGGCGCGGGCTCACTTAGAGCAACTGAAGCATCACCTTTCCTAGAAGTTGCACTTTTTCTTTTTTGCCCTTTTAGCGGGTAGCGGTAATCAGGGTACATAAACCCAATAGCATCGAAAACTCTATTCAGCCTCTTCTTCTTCCGGCCTCCGAAGGCCGCAGATAACGCGTTATCTTCTGCCTTTGAAAATGGTCCAAGCAGTTCGTCGCTTGTAGCTTCGATGCACTTCAGCCAATCATCATCTGGCTCAATAAACTTACCTTTATATCTTAAGGTGTATTTCAACCTAACTAGCCCACCTTCGTCAGACTTGCTGATAGTTTCCTTTGGCATTTCCCATTGCTCTACAAGCGGCCACACTCTGAAGGCTATGTGCTCCTGGACTAAATCCCTCATCCCGATGAAAGAGCAGACTACGCCAAAGGCCTTTTGGCATTCTTCGGCTGCTTCGTCAATTTCCACCTTCGGTTTCCAAAGGACGAAGTGCTGCCAGATAGGACGCATGATAATATCTTTAATGTCTTCTCGTGCCTTTAAATCATTTTTCACGTAAAACCATTCCTTCATCCAGTCCCCAGGCCATCTTTTCTGGAAGGTTGGCACGGGGCAGCTCGAGCCAGAGCGAGCGACGAAGCTATAGCAGCCAAAATTGTTATGATATTTCTCTTTGCCCAGGGTTTCGTCTCATATAATAGTTCGTGCATACTGCAGAAACTTTTTGCATTTGGCTCCAAGCCCTGGCTCCTCACGGCCCAGACGAAGATTCCCATTCTTATGATTGCTTCGGGAGTAATTTGATGAAGGTAGACCTGATAGATCTTTAAAACCTCAACCACAAATTTGCTTAAGGGGAACCGAAGCCCAGCTTTAAAAAAGCTTCGGAAGATCACAACTTCATTCTCTTCGAGAGTAGGCACAGTCCTCTCTCCGTCATCTGCCCTCACAGTAGACATGTCTCGAAAATATCTTCCCCTCATGTTATCGAGATGACTCTGTTTAATACTCAATTTTCCGAAGACTGTGTGACTTGGTCGCCACGGTCGATCTTCGGAGTCTTCACCCCCACTCTCCACGTCATAATTGTCACTATCACCGGTGTCTTCAGATAAACCTTCTAAAATCTCCCTAGTGATCTTCTCTGTATTAGTTTTTGCTATTGATTCAAGAAACCCAAGATTCTTCTCCTCAGAAAGGCTCAGCTTTGTTTCGGCAACAACTTTTTTATCTTGAGACATCTTCGGAAATGTTGAAAATGTGCTCTTAAGGCCGAAGCTAAAAAATCTAAGAAGCCATGGCAAAGCGTTTGTAGGCAAGAGCTAAAAATTGAGCAGGCAGAGCAGATGGCAAAAAGCGTGCCAAATGAGCTCGCGGTGTGTTCTTATTTATACGCCCAGTGCTTTGCAAGTGGGAGGGCCCCGCTTGTCATTGACTGTTGCTATTCTAGCAAAGGGAAGGTGTTTTTTTGGACCTTCGGCTTAAGGCCTTCATTCATATCGCAATCTGAATTTATCATTCTAACAAATTAATATTGCGAGGGCCTACTGTTGGGGGCCTTCGGCTTCCGAAGGTCCTCAAAAACATGATTTAACAATGTTTCTGGAGTATGATACATGAATAGGTACCTTTGGACATAGGTCATAACCACAATATGAAGAAGCGCAAAGAATACAAAGGATGGCGCAGAGCCGAAGCTATGCGCTGGGGAGCTTCGGCGTGATAACAGAAAAGGAAACCGACTTAAAGGAGAAAAGGCTATTTAGACCCCGAGGGATTACTATAGAGTTATTAGCAAATGTAAAGGGCATGGGTGACTGGGTGTAATTTTACATGGGCTGCATCCCGTGCCTATAAATAGATGAACAGTGCTCCCGTACTGTTCACGCTGACTTGACATTTGCTTTTGTGTCACTCTTGTACTTTTGCCTTCTTTCAAGCCGAAGGTACATTTGTATTTTGTTATCATTTCTATCTTTTCATAATAATAAAATAGAAATGAGTTAATGATAATATTTAAGTGTTTATATTATTATTCATACTTTGTATGAATCCTTCTTCATTATTTGTTGTACTTATGAAGGTATGTCCTTCATAACCTTCGTCCAAGACTCATTATATCCCGAGGGAAGTAATGCTTCGAAGGACGAAGGACTTTAATGTTTAACAATTTCTGTGTTGCCTTGTTCTTAATTCATAGCATTTAAGGACAAGTCCCCAACAGTTGACATTCAAAGTTTGCTCCCAAAGCCGTTAATGGTTTTATTTGGTTATGCTTCAAATACAAAGGCATATAGGGTCTTCAATAAATATTTGGGTTTAGCTGAAGTCACTAGTGACGTCGTATTTGATGAGACTAATGGCTCTCCAAGAGAGCAAGTTGATCTTGATGACATAGATGAACATGTGGTTCTGATGGCCGCAATGAGGACAGTGGCAATAAGCAATGTGTGACCACAAGAACAACAAGTGCAAGATCAACCTTCTTCCACAACGATGGTGCAACCCCCAACTCAAGATGAGGAATAGGTACCTCAAGATGATGGCATGAATCGAGGGGAGCTTAAGAACAAGAAGGAATGGAGGAGTAATAAGTACCACATGCACCTCTAACCCAAGTCCGCACCAACATTCAAAGAGATCATCCGGTGGATCAAATCCTTGGTGACATTGGCAAGGGAGTTATTACGGGTTCACGTGTTGCAAATTTTTGTGAGCAATACTCCTTTGTTTCTTCTATTGAGCCTTTCAGGGTAGAAGAAGTCTTGCTGGATCCGTACTGGGTGTTGGCCATGCAAGAGGAGCTAAACAATTTCAAGAGAAATGAAGTATGGAGTTTGCATGGTGCCACGTCCAAAGCAAAATGTTGTGGGCACCAAGTGGGTGTTTCGCAACAAACAAGACGAGTATGGGGTGGTGACAAGAAACAAGGCGAGACTTGTGGCAAAAGGTTATGCCCAAGTTGCAAGTTTGGATTTTGAGGAGACTTTTGCTCCTGTAGCTAGGCTTGAGTCTATTTGAGTACTATTGCCTATGCTGCTCACCATTCTTTTAAGCTCTATCAAATGGACATGAGAGCGCTTTCCTTAATGAGCCAATCAAGGATTAAGTGTACGTGGAGCCACCCCTGGCTTCGAGGATGATACATACCTCGACCATGTGTATAAGCTCTCTAAGGTGCTCTATGGACTTAAGCAAGCCCCAAGAGCATGTATGAATGTTTTAGAGATTTCCTTATTTCTAATGCTTTCAAGGTCAGGAAAGCTTATCCTACTCTTTTAACTAAGACTTGCAATGGTGATTTTTTCATATGCAAAATATATGTCGATGACATAATATTTTGTTCTACTAATCAAAAGTCATGTAAGGAGTTTAGCAGGGTGATGACATAGAAATTCGAGAAGTCCATGATGGGAGAGTTAGCTTACTTCCTTAGATTTCAAGTGAAGCAACTCAAGGACAAAACATTACTCTCTCAAACGAAGTACATCCAAGATATAATAAAGAAGTTTGGGATGAAGGATGCAAAGCCTGCTAAGACGCCAATGGGAACTGACAGACATTAGGACCTCAATGTAGGAGGTAAGTCCATAGATCAAAAGGTTTACCAGTCTATGATATGAACCTTGTTTTATCTTTGTGCAAGTAGACCGGATACTATGCTTTCTGTTTGCATATGTGCTATATTTCAATCCGACCCCAAGGAATGTCACCTTGTGGTTGTGAAGCGTATTCTTCGATATTTAGTTCATACGCCTTACTTCGGGCTCTAGTATCCAAAGGGGTATACCTTTGACTTGATCGGATATTCAGACTTCGACTATGTTGGGTGCAAGGTTCGTAGGAAGAGCACATCAGAGACTTACCAGTTTTGAGTCGAAGGAGGCTGCTGCCGGTTCTAGCAAAGGTGGTTTTGTTTACCTGAGATATACCAACCATTTTAAAAATCAGTGTGATGAGTCGAATGATGACTGGCCTGAGGCCATCGAAGCTACTAGTGACGAGCTGCTGGGGGCTTACACGGAGGCAGAGGATGAAGCTATGACCATTGCCTTCGGCGCTCGCGGGAAGAGGAGGTTGAATAGAGTTTTTGATGTGATTGGATTTTTTATCCTGATTACTGCTTTCCTGCCTGAAAACAAGGGTTGAAAAGGAAAATGGCAGCCTCATCCTCTTCCACCGCGCCTAAGCTGAAGAAGGTTAAAGTTTTAACTCACATGCTGAGGCCACATTCTATAAGAAGGACAACTGCAATACCCGATATAAAGAGGATAGAGATTGCTAAACAGACCGAAGCTATCCCCTTGGCTTCAGAGACCATTAATGCTGCGATGGCCAAAGCTAGTGTCGGTCCAGTAGAAGAGTTTGAGATAAAAGAGCTCAAAGGCAGAAGAGCATTCAAGACTGCTGAGTCCCCTAACCACAACTGAGTTGCTGAAGCTAACACCTGCTGCAACCACAACAATGACTCCTAAGAAAAGGAGGATGGTCAGTGTTTTGGGTGTTGTTTTGAAGTCTACAAATATTCCAACTCCTGCTTCTACCGAAGCTCCCAAAGATAACGTTGAAGAGTCGAGAGAAGTACCCACTGCAAGTGCTTCTTCCACTCACGCTGAGGCTGAAACTTCGGGGGCTAAGCCAGCAGAACTAGGGAAGGAAAAGTCAACATTGCCTACTCCCGAAACACCTTCCCAAGCTGATTTAGAATATATTGTTCGTCATGCTCTGGGGAAACAACTATCCGAAGAACAATTTGCCGAAGTGCAACATTATGCAAGGAATCTGAAATACCCACGGGGATCCTTAGTTTATGGAGGAAGCGACAAGGATGACTTCCTTTACTGTCTACTAGACAGTAAGGAGATTAATGTTTTCCATGAAATGATGGACAACATGGGATACCAGAAGCTTGAGCTTGGTCTATCTGCAATGACGAAGGACCAACTTGCAGACAGCCTCGCCTACAACAGCCTGAAGGTTTGTATATTTTGTCTTCGCATTTGGTATTTTTTGTTATAGTGAACTATTTTTGTGGTAATTCTTATCATTATTATTTGTACGTTCTTTGTTTGCCAGGGTCTAATTCTTAGTAAAGCTTTAAAAGCTCAGAAGGATGCAGAAGATGAGAGCAACCAGATGGCAATTGGAAACCTTCGTTTGGAGGTCATAACTTTGAGAAACAAAGCTCTCGAGAAGGATAAGATCATGCTCTCTTTGGTGGAGAGGTTAAAATCTAGTGAAGCTACGATGTCTAGCCTTTCTGAGGCAAAGTTGAAGATGAAGGAGCTTGAAGAAAAGCAACAAAAAGATGCAAAGCATATTGATGACTTAGAGTATGAGCCATCTATTCAAGTGGGATTGCACAGTTCCGAAGTACAGGGATTGGAGAAGAAGCTAGATGATTTGACTGAAACTTTTAACGTTGAGCAAACAAAACAAGAAATATCTGATGTTGAACGGCTAAGGGTTCAAAAAAATGTCCATGAGCTTTGTCGATAAAGAGAGGAATGCTACAATGTTGCAATGAAATATTGTAATAAATTGAAAAAAAAACAACTTTGCCAAAGTTGGCACATTTTCTACGGAGCAAGTATTTATCCGTGGCGATCCTGATGGAGTTATTCGATGGATTGGCGATGAGGCCGAAGCCTTTGACGAAATTCTCAGTGATAGGAGATACTTCTGCGCTTTCGCCAGCGCCGTGGACCTGTGTCACTTCTTGAGAAGGTTAGCTACGATCACGCAGAGGCTATAGTTCAGCCAGAATTTTTGATCTCAACCAACGACATTAAGAACCCTTCAGCCAAAGCCGCTACCCTAAGCGGGAAATTTTATTCCGAAGTCTGGTTGAAAGGTGGCCGAGAGATAGCTAACGAAGCTATCAGAAAAAATGAAAAGAGTCTCATGCTGCCCTGGAAGAGGCCAGGAAAGTTGAAGAAGTTGCAGAACATGCAAGACTTATAAGTATATTTATTGTGATCTAGCTTCGTAAATTGTTTTAGCTTTGGAACTAACAAACACTTATACTATGGTGCAGCTGAACTCTCTCCCCCTTCGGAGCAATATGACCCTAAAGCTGATACATCTCTGAAGGGGGCACTTGATGTAATTAGAATAGCTAATGAAGCCGTTGGCAAAGCTGTTAACAGGCTACTAAACGAAGCTGCTGACAAAGTTTTGAAAGAAGATGACTAGAGCTTGTCTATTCAAACTTTTAGAATTTTTGTATGCAGCTTCTTTTTGTAAGAAACAATTATGAACTATTTGTATATTTAATGATGTAATATATTTCTTTGTGAGGCGTGAAATCTTCGTGCGTACCGTTTTTGAGCCGCATGCGAAAAAACACCTTCCCTTCTTTTCACGCTTCATAAAGAAAGAAAGAAATCCCCCTTCTTTGCCGAAGCAACTTTGAAGGTCTTGCCGTAGATGTTGCTTAAGAATACCGTTGTCGAAGGTATAAACCCCATATAAAAACACCTCTATCAAAGGCATGAGTCTTGTATTATTGATACATTCTTTCATGACTCTTTGCTGAAGATAGACTTAACCTCATGGGTTAGCCAGCATGTTTGAAGGAGCAATTTTCCTTCTTTTTCCACCGTTTCTGTCGATGCAAAATGATGTATGATGCGATGTTATGCAATATGATGTGATGATATGATGCAAATGATGTTGATGCACGAATCATAAAAAATAAGACTCTGCATCCCCTTAGGAACGACTTTGGAGTCTCTTCACCTTTTACTTAGCTGGTATTTTAGCTCTGCATCCCCATAGGAATGACTTTGGAGCTGAGCTCTACATCCCCTTAGAAACAACTTTGGAGCTTCTTCACCTTTTAGTTAGGTGGTATTTTAGCTCTGCATCCCCGTAGGAACGACTTTGGAGCTAAGCTCTGCATCCCCTTAGGAATGGCTTTGGAGCTTCTTCACCTTTTACTTAGGTGGTACTTTAGCTCTGCATCCCTGTAGGAACGACTTTGGAGCTTCTTCATCTTTTCTGTTACACTCGATGGTGTAACCCCAGATTCATTTCAACAAACCGAACCTTCTTATATTGTCTTTAGGAAAAAAACTCAAAGATAAGTAAAGCAAAGATTACATTGAATATGGATTTTTTTGTTGAGCCCCTGTATTGCTTCAGTAAATGTGTATCGACTCTGGCACACTGCTGTTGATTGTCCGAGCTTCAGACTCTTCACGTGCATCACACTATTGTGCCTGACAGTGCCCTTTTGTCTGCTGATTGTGAGGCAAGATTGGAGCCATGGGTGGTGGTGGTGGTAGCGGGTTCCATGCAGCTTGTGAATGGCTTGCTGAAGCAACTGATGTTGTGGACTGCTGGTTGCCCACATACTCGGGGATGTATGGGTTATAGCACGAAGCAATATGTAGGACCTACTTTGGCTGATTGTGTTGTGCTTCGGCTTCAACTATTTCCTTTTGTTTCTGGACCGTGACTTGACACGTCCTTGTTGTATGTCCTTTGTCTTCTCCACAGTATAAACAAAACAACCTTCTTGGTTGGGAGCTGAACCTTCCACTAAAGCTTCTTCCTCCTCTTCCTCTTGGAGCTGGTGGCCTGAAGGAGCTTTGTTGTGTCCCTGATGACTGAGAGCTATGTTGATTCCCTTGAGTATGATTGCCCCTATCATCATTTGAACTAGGGTTATAAATCGTCTCGACATGCCTAGGGTGGAGCCTTCCTCCGAAGCCCCTAGTCATCTCGGAGTATCTGTAGGCCTCTTCTCTTCTCTGTCGAAAGTCGTTGTCAACCCTGATATATTCGTCCATCTTTTGCAGAAGCTTCTCCAAAGTTTGCGGAGGTTTTCTAGCAAAATATTGTGCTGTTGGTCCTGGTCGAAGCCCCTTGATCATGGCTTCAATGACAATCTCATTCGGCACCGTTGGCGCCAGAGCTCTGAGACACAGAAACCTTCAGACATGCACTTGCAAGTATTCCTCATGGTCCTACGTGCACTGGAACCGAGTTTGGGCAGTTACTGGCTTCGTTTGGAAACCCTGGAAACTGGTTACCAGCATGTCCTTTAGCTTCTGCCATGACGCGATCATTCCCGGGTGAAGGGAGGAATACCACGTCCGAGCCACACTCCTAACTGTCATGATTAATGATTTTTCCATGACAGCCGTGTTTCCACCATATGATGATATGGTCGCCTCGTAGCTCATAAGGAATTGCTTCGGATCAGAATGCCCATCATACATGGGAAGTTGTGGTGGTTTGTAGGATGATGGCCATGGGGTAGCCTGCAACTCTGATGCTAGAGGAGAAGCATCATCAAATGCAAAGTTACCATGATGGAAATCATCATACCATACATCATCATAGCTTGGACTTTATTGTCAAAGCTCTCTCTGTTGTGGCCTTTGTCCTTGCTTGTCTTGAGTGATATGGCGCATTTCTTCAGTAGCTGTATCAATCTTCTTATGAAGTTCAGCTAGCCAAAGCATTTTCTCCCTCTTTCTCTCCACTTGTTGGTGGATGGCCTCTAGGTCTCTGATCTCTTGGTCTAGCTCCTCTCTTGTGGTGTTGGGCTAATGGCCTTCCTTTTCTGGTTTCGCGCTTCTCTCGGAGGGAGCCCTTCTTGGTTGATGTCCAGCAGTGCAAGGGCAGCTTCTGGCGATATTGCCTTCTTCGGCGGCATGATGAAGGTGGTTGCTCGAGCTATTGTCGAAGGTGGTCGTTTGAGTTCACCGGAGGTGGGCGCCAATGTTGGTCACTTGTTCTCAAATGATGTGAGTCAAGAACAAGGCAACACAATTGTTATAGATTAGGGACCTTCGTCCTTTGAAGCATTATCTTCTTTTGAATATAATGATCTTCAGACGAAGGTCATGAAGGACACACCTTCATCATTTGTAAGAATAACCATTCATAGAGATCATAAATATTAACCATTCATATACCGTTTCATATATTTATTTCATGATAAACATATCAATATTAATAAGATTTGTATTACACTGATACCTTCGTCTTGTTCGAAGGTTTTGACGCGAGAGCGATTACAATCCAGCGTGAGCAATACGGGGGTACTGCTCACCTATTTATAGGCACAGGACACAGCCCGAGTAAAATACATTTATAACCTTAACATTTGTTCATAACTATAGCATAAATAATTAGGGACTAGCTAGTCTTTTCCTGTTCGGCTCAGCATGATGCTTGATTTTCGACACCACTTTAAGCCGAAGCTGTTACTCTTCGGCTATAGCTTCGGCGTTCATTATTGTCATTTTCAGACTATATCTTCATCTTGAAGACCTTCGACGGAGGAGAAAACTCCCATCATGAACCTTTGTTTGTGACGAAGCTCCTGTAATAATCAACATTATGCTAGAAGCAAATGATTAGTCATGTTTTTGAGGACCTTCAGAAGAGGAAGGCCCCCCAACACTGTGTAGTGAGCTAAATATCCCAGATTCGCGAACTTGGATTTATCTATAGCATATATGTCTTTTATGTTTTTGATCATATCATTTTAAGCTTCATTATGTATTTTGGTGTTCAAGTTGTAAAACATCATCACGGACCTCACAAGTCTTGTGCAAATGATACATATGTTTAAGGGGAGGATATGCTAGAACTTGACCCTTTGAGACAAATGTGTTTGCTTAAGTGATTTTTGTGTAGTCTCAAAGGTGAATGGAAAGGGAAATGGTGGACTTGAACAACGAAAAAGGCTTCCACTGCATAACGGTATCATTGTACCATGTTCAAGTTGCCCTTGGTGTCCATTTCCTTCTTGCTCTTAATTCGCTATTTTTGGTTAGGCAATGCGATTTTTAGGCCACTAGTTTTTCCGTTTTGGTGCTTAATGCCAAAGGGGGAGAATTTAAGGCCAAAGCAACTAGATCAACCACCACTTAGGAATTTAAAAAATTATTGTGTGAGTACTTGTCTTTTGATCAAAACCCTCTCATTGCAAAACTACCCTATTGTGGGGGAGAAATCTCTATTATGGGAAAAGGGGGAGCTTTTGGCTTTTGATCAAAACTAGTCTTGAAAAATGTTTTGATTTGCAAAACCAAGGTGTTTTGACACAGAAGTAAGAAAATGAATTTGTTTTCTGAAAATAAACCAAGCAGTGACAAAATGATACAAATATGCCAAATCCTATACTTATTCTATTGGTGTTTGATTTGACTTCAATTTGCAAAAATTTGCTCATATTTGATTATGTTAGTGCCTCTTTAAGTTGCTTTTGGTGTGTTGGTATAAATCACCACAAAGGGGGAGATTGAAAGGGAAATGTGCCCTTGGGCTATTTCTATTGTTTTGGTGATTGAATGCTCAACACATTACTATGGACTAACATCTCTTCCTATGAGCATGAGCACAGGTAGTTGTAAAGCAAATTGAGAAAAAACACTTTTAGGCTAAAAAATGGCATACTACAAACCTATATGGTTCCAAGTGAAAAAGGGACTATACGAAGTCGAGCCAAAAGGTGCACAAGAAAGTTGGCAAGAAAAAGAAGCATCTGGGCTAGTCTGGGTAGCATCAGACGGTCCAGTGCCACCCACCGGACAGTTCGGTGACTGTCCGACCGAACGGGTCGATCTCGGGAAAAGACAGACTCCTTCGACTATAATTCACCGGACGGTCCGCGCGAAGCGCTAGACAGTCAGGTGTGTGAGACAGCCAACGACTACATGACACGTCAGCCGTAGCCAATGGTCAGGAGGTGCACCGGAGTCCGGTGCCCCCCACCAGACAGCCCGGTGCCCACCTGAAGAAGAAAGTAACCAATCAGGGATCCGGTGACCATTGCACTATGTAGTGTCCGGTATGCACTGTACAATCATGTGCACCCGCGAACAGAAGGCAACCAGGGACTTCCAAACGAAGCTCCAATGGCTCTTAGGTCCCTTGGGGTTATAAAAGGACCCCCTAGGCGTATGGAGTTGTTACCCAAGCACCCTTTGAGCACACTACAACTCTGAACCTTTGTGGCCACGCTGTTGATTTGTTAGAGAGAGATTTGGGCATGTTCTTGAGCTGTAAATAATTTTGTTTCGTACGCTCTCTCTTTTCGCTTGTGTGCTTGTTGTTGCTGTATTGTGCTCTTGTGTGCGTTTCTACTCCCATCCTTACTCCGGTTTTGATTGTAATCATTTGTGTAAGACGTGAGAGATTCCAATCCTCACAAAGGGATATTGATATAATGAAGACATCTGTGGCACTCAAGTTTGATCTTTGGATCACTTGAGAGGGGTCGAGTGCAACCCTTGACCAAAGGAGGTCACCACAACGTGGAGTAGGCATTGTCCGATCCACAATAAAAATTGTTGTGTCTCTGGTCCATTTACTTATTGTGATTACTGTCTTCTTGAGTTCTCCACTCACTTGCAATGTAGCTCCTAAGTTTAATACTCATCTTAAAGGAGCAATCAAGTGAAAGAGTTCTTCCTTCTTCTCTCTTGTCATCCTAACTTGGTTTTAGTTTTTCAAGTTTGTGTTGTTTAGAGCTAATTTTGCAGGATCACCTATTCACCCCCTCTAGGTGCTCTCAAATGCGCTGGTTGACATGACAACATAAGTTTTTGAGAAAATGCGAGAGTATGGATGTAACCCTAATAGTAAGATTTATAGCTCATTTGCCAATTCCTATACTGCGCAAAGGCATGTGGATGAAGGCCTCAAGTTATTAAGTAGTATGCTGTTGGGGACTTGTTCTCAAATGCTATGAATTAAGAACAAGGCAACATAAAATGTTAAATTCCAATGCCCTTCGTCCACAAAATGTTAGAATTACAAAACAAGGCAACATAAAATGTTAAATTCCAATGCCCTTCCTTCTCAAATGCTATGAATTAAGAATCAAGGTTATAATGTTAGAATTACGAAGGTTATACCTTCATAATTCAACTCACAAAGATAACATAAAATAACGTAGTACACAAGGCATTAAAGACAAGTAAATTGAAGATAAATATCATCATTCATATACTATAAATTTAAGATGTTCAAACATAATATTTAGACACACTTATACCTTTGCCTTGACAAAGGGGAATTTCCGAGTGATGCAATTGCAATTACAGGGGCGCGTGAACAGTAAAGGAATACTGTTCACTATTTATAGGCACAGGACACATCCCGTGAGGAATTACAATCATACCCCTCGTAAAAATTTACAACAATGACTCGGACTCTTATGGACTAAAAAGTCATTCCATCTTTAAGTCGGTTTGTAATTCCGAAGCTTCACGAAGTGGCACCTTCGGCATCGCGTACAAGCAGCTTCAGCCGAAGCTGTTTCTTTCTACAGGACCTTCGGCGACGAAGCATTGTCCCAACAGTAGCCCCTTCGCGGTGCTAGATCGTTTTTCGTAACGAGCTTGATCCGTGAAAAAAGTCTCTTAGGCTTCAGGAAGCCGAAGGTCCGAAAAACACCTTCCCTGAGCTCGTTGTCGAGAAACAATACAGCTTTCAAGCGTGCAGCGGTCCCACCATGCAGATTCACTGTTCTGGTTCTTGCGGCCCACCGTTCAGCGGGTGCGAGCAACTGTTTGCTTGGTGTAAAAATCCTGACGATTCACCTTCTTACCTGTAACACTATATAAACAGACGGGTAGGTGTGAAGTTACCACAGCATTCATTGCTATTGTACTGTTTTGCTGCCAAAATTTTCGACCATAGCCGAAGCTTAACTTTCGCATTCAAACGAAGCTCCAACTTAGAATTTGCTTCGTCAGAAGAATAGCTTCAGAAGAGAAGACTATTATTTTTCAAGAAATTCAAAATTAAATGGCCAGAGTGCGCTCTACTGCTAGAGTTGAACGTGAGGGAGACGAAGCCGAAGGTGTGGAGACTGTTCCTATCTCGGAAGCAATGCAGCGATCTGGATTGGTGACGTCGAAAGAAGCCCCCGCTGCCGAAGCAGAACAGGCCGCCGCCGAAACAGAACAAGGAGATATTGAGGAGGTTGATTCTGACGATGATTACAATATCTCAGTACCAAGCAAGCCTAGCCATCTGGACTTTGGAAAGTCGACTATCTCCAAGGCTGATCTTTCCAAGATGGTGAAATTGGGCTACTTCAGTGAAGATGAGAAAAAGCTGATTCGCTTCGGTGGAGAGGAAACTACCCTGAAGCCAGAGAAGGATGAAATAGTGATTTTCAAGAGTTTTCTTAAAGCTGGCTTGAGATTTCCTTTGAATAGGATGATTGCTGATGTGCTTCAAAAGTTTGGGATTTATTTTCACCAACTGACTCCTAACGCTATTGTTAGGCTCAATGTTTATATTTGGGCTATCCGAAGCCCAGCAGTGGAGCCATTTGCCGAAGGTTTCTGCCGAGTACACGAGCTACACTACCAAACAAAGGCTAGAAAGGATGGACTACATGAAAATTTTGGTTGTTACAACTTTGCATATCGAAAAAACCACAAAATTTCCTGTCATCAGCTATCGAAGCAAGTGGCCAGCAGGCTGGAAGTCGGAATGGTTCTACGTCAAGGTTGATGACGACAAGGAGAAGCTTGTGCAGAGTCCGCTTGAACTAATCTTCGGAGAAACCCGACCTCAGTGCAATATGACACCAGAAGGTCCAACCCAAAAAGCGTTGGCTGAATTCAGAATTATTGCAGAGCACATTGGCACTAGGGATTTAGTGCAGGAATTTCTTGCCTTCAGAGTATTTCCAACTATGAAGGAGTGGACTATGCCGAAGCCTACAGGGGAGAAGAAAGAAGGGGAGCTTGTTCGGCTACCCTACCATTATAAGTTCAAGAAATATTTTAAGGCTCCTTGCCAAGAATGGCTCGACACAATCGAGATAATGAGTACTGAAATTCTTGGAAATTACTCTAAAAAGGAGGACCAATTGATGACAGCAGCCTTCGGCACTCGGCCGAAACGAAGGCTAAACAGAGTACTTGATGCTATAGGCTTCGAATATCCTGACTATGGGCGAATGGGCGGAGATGCTGGCGGCCCGAAGAGAAAAAGAATTGCCAGCGCTGTTGACGAAGAGAGCACCAAAGTGGCCAAAAAGAAAAAGGAGATTTCTGAAAAACTGAGTCCTGAAAAGCTGAGCCCTGAGCCGAAGGTGGCTGCTGCAAGAAAGAGAAAAACTGCATCTCCAGAACCAAAAACGTTGGTTCGGGAAGAAGATACTCCTACAACGCCTTCTGCTGCCGATGTAGAAGAGATTATGAAGGTAATGACTGAACCCTTGCCTGTCAAGCTAAGTCCGCTGGCGCCGGAACTGACGAAGTTTTTTCAGAAGGACAAAGCAGCTTCGGCAGAAGAAGGTCCTGCACTGCGGAAAAAACGAAGAATTATCCAGATAGAAGATGTGATTCATCAGACGCCGCCACCGGCGACAGTGTCAAAAGTTGCTTTTGTCGAGACCGCCGAAGCAAAAGGCGCCGCAGCCGAAGCCACCAGAGCGGAAACCCCTAAAGCTAAAACCGGCGCAGCCGAAGCTACCGGGGCCAAAACCGGGGCCACAGAAGATCTGAACCTGGAACACACACTTGAAGTTATTGATAATATACTCCTGAAAATGGCTGAGGAAGAAGCTATTGTGGTTACAGCGAGCACAGCTACTGAAAAGGGGAAAAACAAGTTGGAGAGACTTTGGAAGAAAAAGATTTTAACTTTCAAGATTTACTTGGGCAAGAATTGACAGATGCTGAAAAAGAAGAGCTTAAAAAATATGCCATATCCTGCGGATATAAGCCAGGGGCTACACTGTTTGGTGGGGTTAACGAAGGAAAGTTGAGATGCCTTCGAAACCGCAGCGAAGCTAAAATTGTTAGAACCCTCTCCAAAAACATTGGCCTGCCGAAGCTAGAAGTGGACCTCTGCCGCTACCAACGACATCATATCGCCGGAAGCTTACTTTATGCTAATTTTAAGGTAACAAATATTATTGCTATTTTATTGTTATTATTATTTAGGTCGTTTTTTAACGAAGATTATTTTGACAGAGCATATTGTTAAGTAAGGTTCTAAAAATGCAACAAGATCTCGAAGACGAGAAGAACAAAGCCATCATCCAAGATTTGGCTGAAAAAGTTGAAAATTACGAAGCTGATCTGAAAAAGAAGGATTTCACCATCCAAGACCTTGAAATTGTGGTTAAAGAGCACGAAGGTGCATTAGAAAAGAAGGACTTTGTTATCCAGTCTATAGAAGGCTCCTTGGCTGAAGTCCAAGCAGAGAACGACAATTTAAAGAATGAATTGCTGAAACAATCAGAAAAATTTGAGCAAGACAAGAAACACCTTGAAGCAAGCCTTAAAATTGAGATGGACAAAAATTCAAATTTGCAAAAATCCTTGAAGGAACTTCAAGAAAAATGCCTAAGCTTCGGCAACCGATGCGTGCAGCGGCTGAAGGATGTGTTTCATTCTGTCGGATCCAGCTCTGCAAAATTTACACCTTCAGCTGAAAATCTGCCCAGCACATTAGAATATATTGAAGGCGAGGTTGATGCCCTTGACGAAGTTATTGGTGGGCATGCCGACTTCTGCGCCCTGGTAGCTTCTCGGGGCATAGCTACCGCTTTTCTGAAGGCTGGCTGTACGCATGGAAATATTGTGAATAGACCAAGCTTCAGCTTATCAGCATCAGATCTGATAGATATCCCAAGCCTGGCCCGAAGTATTGGAAATAGATTCATGACCCAGATCTGGGTAAGTGGCGGGCGAAAAATGGCGGGTGACGAAGCTCGAAGTCATCTTAAGCCGGTAAGAAACTTATATTTGTTATTTTTATTTCCTCCTTGAATTTGCACCTTTCTTATTCTGTTGTTTGATATACACAGGATGACAAAGCTGAAGAATGACGAAGCTGAAGTTTGACGAAGCCTAGCCTGAAGTTTGATAGTTGCTTACAATGTATTTTCCTGCAAAAATTCTGAAGAAACTTTTGTAATATAATTATGGAACAACTCATGTAAATTTGTACATACCTTGTAATATACTTTGTTTCTGCTATCTGTGTACAATCTGCTTTGCTGTGGACGAAACTTCTCTTTTGAGCCGAAGGCGAAAAACACCTTCCCTTCTTTTCGTTCACAACGAAGCATGAAAATTTTTCCTTCGAAGTTTGTGTGGTATGATGATGATTCTACATATGTCTAAATGAATGCTTATGAATGCAAATGACATGATGAAATGTATTGTGCAGATGAATATTGGGACACATGTTCAAAAACCATAATCACAGCCCTTCATCCCCTTAGGAATGATTCAAATCTTTTTGCCGTTTACTTTTCGGCTTCACCGTTTACTTTTCGGTGTATCAGCGTTGACTTTTTGCTGTAAGCCTCCCTTGGGAGCTTCTTCGCCTTTTACTTTCAGCGAAATCAGTGTTTATTTTTCGCTGTAAGCTCTGCATTCCCTTAGGAACGACTTTTGAGCTTCTCCCTATTTCCTTTTTCTTTTTTCCTTTGCATTTACATTTTTTGGGGGATATCACTCTCATAGAATTGAAATAAGGAAAATTACATGTTGCGGCCCCATTAAAAACCTTTCTCCCCCTTTGGAAAGGAAAAGGGTGCCACAAAAAAGAATAGAAAAAAATTACATCAAGCTAAACATAATATCGCCGAAGCTCATCCGCATTCCATGATCTAGGAATGTCGTTGCTGTCCATATCCTTCAATCTGTAGGAACCGGGTCTTGACGAAGATACTACCAAAAAGGGGCCTTCCCACTTCAGCTGTAATTTGCCTACTGTTTCAGGGTTGGCTACTCTTCGAAGTACCAAGTGTCCTGGTTCAATGTTCTTCAGCTTGACCTTTCTGTCACGCCATTTTATTGTTTCAGCTTGATATTTATTGATGTTTTCCACAACTTGTAGTCTGATCCCTTCTATAGCATCTTTTTCTACAGAGCAATCAGCTTCGTCTTCGCCTTCTACCGAAGCTACTGTTCTTATTGATCATGCTTTGGCTTCCTCCAGGGTTATTGCTTCGTCTCCAAACAATAGTTTGAAGGGCGTGAAACCTGTTGATCTTGACATGGTTGTGTTATGACTCCACACCACTTTGATTAACTCGTCTGGCCACTTTCCCCTGGGCTGATTGAAGATTGACTTCATTATTCCTGTCATTATGATCACATTAGCTCTCTCGACAAGTCCATTTGACTCTGGATGTCGGACTGATGCAAAATGGATTTTCGTGCCAATTTGATCACAGAATTCTCTGAAGGCTTCAGAGTCAAACTGTGTCCCATTGTCCACAGTAATGGCCTTCGGCACTCCGAAGCGACAAACAATGTTCTGCCAGAAAAACTTTTGAATAGTAAATGAAGTTATTGTGGCTAAGGGCTTTGCCTCAATCCACTTGGAAAAATATTCCACTGCCACTACCACATATCTTAAGTTCCCCTGTGCTGGTGGTAATGGGCCTAGCAAATCAAGACCCCACCTTTGTAACGGCCAAGTGGGTTGTATTAATTGAGTTAAAGACGAAGGTTGTTTTTGATCTCTTGCACATTTCTGACAACCTTCACACTTTTGGACTAAATCTGCTGCATCCGAAGCTGCCTTTGGCCAATAAAATCCTTGACGAAAAACTTTCCCAAGCAACGACCTAGATCCAATGTGAGATCCACACAGGCCCGCGTGTATTTCCTTCATCAATTCTATGCCTTCGGATCTGGATAAACACTTGAGCAACGGGGAACAGACCCCTCGCTTGTATAATTCCCCTTCTATTATGACATATGATCGAGCTCTTGCTTCTATCCTCCTGTTATAAGCTTCGTCATCTGAAAGAAAATTACCCTGAAGAAAAGAGATGATTTCAGTTCTCCAATCTTCACTATAGACAGGGGATATGTTAAGAACCGCTCTTTCAAGGAGCTCGACCGAAGGTGCTTTTATTGTTTCGAAAAATACTTCCGAAGGTAAAGGCAGTCCCTGTGCTGCTGACTTGGCCAATAGATCAGCGTATTCATTTTCTCCACGAGGAATATTTTTGACAGAGAATCCTTCAAAGGAAGCCTCAATCCTTCGGACTGTATCTAAATATTTTTCAAGCTTCGGGTCTCTTGCTTTATAGCTCTTGTCAATATGACCAGAAATAACTTGGGAGTCAATTTTAAGAATGGCCCTTCTGATTCCCATTGCCTTTAACTTCCGAAGACCCAAGAGCAGAGCTTCGTACTCAGCGATATTATTTGTGCAACTAAAATCAAGTCTTGCCGCATAACAAATTTTAACTTTGGAAGGTGAAATCAACACAGCAGCCGCTCCTGCTACGAGGGTTCCCCAAGACCCATCGCAAAATACTGTCCATGCTTCGGCATCTTTATTCGTTTCTTCCTCCTGAGCCCCTGGCGTCCAGTCAGCAATGAAGTCTGCCAACGCTTGGGACTGAATCGAAGATCTATGGACATAATCAATACAAAATTCATTGAGCTCTGCAGCCCATTTTCCAATCCTTCCAGTAGCTTCTCGGTTTCTCATAATATCCTTTAGAGGTTGTGAAGAAGGAACAATTATGTTGTAGGCTTGAAAATAATGTCGAAGCTTCCTGGAGGCCATCAAAACAGCATACAGTACCTTCTCCAATTCTGTATAATTTTTCTTTGATAAACTAAGAACTTCGGATACGAAATATATTGGGGCCTGCCTCTTAACTTGGCCTTCAAGCTTCTCCTGGACAAGTGCTGCACTTACTGCTGAATGCGAAGCTGCCACATATAATAACAAAGGAGCCCCTGGCGTTGGTGGAGTTAATGTTGTTAGATCTATCAAATATTGCTTCAGTTCTTCGAAGGCTCTCTGCTGGACTGGTCCCCATTGAAAAACTTCGGCTGACTTCAGCACTTCAAAAAATGGTAAATTTCTCTCTGCTGATCTAGATATAAATCTGTTGAGAGATGCCAGCCTTCCTGTCAATCTTTGAGCCCCCTTCTTTGTACTTGGTGGTTCCATTCGAAGTATAGCTTCGATTTTGCTTGGATTAGCCTCAATTCCCTTTGTTGAAACTAGGCAACCAAGAAATTTCCCCTTCTTTACTCCGAAGACACATTTTTCTGGATTCAGCTTTAAGCCGGCCTGTCTAAAATTTGCGAAGGTCTCCTGCAGATCAGCAATGTGGTTATCTTGCTTCGTGCTTTTTACAATGATATCATCAACATAAGTTAGCACATTCCTGTCTATCTGAGAATGGAGGACCTTCGCTGTCATTCTGCTGAAACTTCCTCCGGCATTCTTGAGCCCCTCAGGCATCCGAAGGTAACAATATGTTCCACTAGGGGTTATGAAGCTGGTTTTCGGTTCATCCTCCTTCTTCATCCAGATTTGGTGATAACCTGAATAGCAATCCAGCAGACTCATAAGCTCTGATGAAGCTGCTGCATCGACTAAGGAATCTATCCTTGGCAATGGAAACTCGTCCTTCGGACAGGCCTTATTGAGATCAGTAAAATCGATGCACATTCTCCATTTACCATTGGCCTTTTTTACCATGAAAGTGTTAGCCAACCATTCTGGATATTTTACCTCTCTAATAACTCCAGCACTGAGGAGTCTTTTCACCTCGTTGCGAGCACTCTCGGCTTTGTCGTCAGACATCTTCCGAAGCCTTTGCTTTCTTGGTCTGAAGGATGGATCAACATTGAGCGAGTGTTCAATAACATCCCTGTTTACTCCGCAAAGATCATTAGCTGACCAAGCAAAAACATCTTTGTTGTTGAACAAAAACCTTATCAAGGTTTTCTCCTGCTCTTCGGACAGTTGAGATCCCAGTAGCACCTTCTGCTCTGCTATGTCTTCACATAAGAGCATGGGCTTCGGCTGATCAGCCGAAGCAGCTTTTTGCCTTCTGAACTTGTATTGCTCACAAGCTTCAGCTCCATCTATGTTATGGATTGCTTTTGAGTCTGTCCAATTTCCTTCGGCTCTTCTGGCAGCTTCCTGACTTCCATGAATAGCAATGGGCCCTTGGTCCGAAGGTATCTTCATGCAAAGATAGGCTGGATGAAGGATTGCTTCGAAGGCATTGAGAGTACCACGACCAATGATTGCATTGTAAGGGTATTCCATATCAACAATATCAAATACAACTTGTTCAGTCCTTGTATTGTTAATGAATCCGAAGGTTATTGGCATTGTGATTTTTCCATGTGCTACGATCTGCCTTCCTCCGAAGCCACAAAGGGGATGTGTGGCATCATGAATTTTATCCTCGGGCTCTTGCATCTGTCTGAAGGCCTTAGCAAATATGATATCAGCTGCGCTGCCTGTATCAACCAAAACATTATGGACCAGGAATCCTTTAATCACACAAGAGATAACCATAGCATCATTGTGTGGGTAATCCTTGAGTTGGAGATCCTCTTGAGAGAAGGTAATTGGGATGTGAGACCATCTTGACTTGATGAAGGGTCCTTGCACCCCAACGTGATGTACCCTTCTCTGTGCTTCTTTCTTCTGCTTCTTGTTGGCTGGCTCTGAGCATGAACCACCTGTTATCGGGAGTACCAGCTTCGGAGCCGAAGCAGCTCCGACTTGATCATTGAACGAAGCCATCAGCTCAAAAAAGTGGAAGTGAGTTCACCGGAGGTGGGCGCCAATGTTGGGGACTTGTTCTCAAATGCTATGAATTAAGAACAAGGCAACATAAAATGTTAAATTCCAATGCCCTTCGTCCACTGAAGCACTATTTCCCCAAAGATGTGCTTCGGACGAAGGTTATAATGTTAGAATTATGAAGGTTATACCTTCATAATTCAACTCACAAAGATAACATAAAATAACATAGTACACAAGGCATTAAAGACAAGTAAATTGAAGATAAATATCATCATTCATATACTATAAATTTAAGATGTTCAAACATAATATTTAGACACACTTATACCTTTGCCTTGACAAAGGGGAATTTCCGAGTGATGCAATTGCAATTACACGGGCGCGTGAACAGTAAAGGAATACTGTTCACTATTTATAGGCACAGGACACAGCCCGTGAGGAATTACAATCATACCCCTCATAAAAATTTACAACAATGACTCGGACTCATATGGACTAAAAAGTCATTCCATCTTTAAGTTGGTTTGTAATTCCGAAGCTTCACGAAGTGGCACCTTCGGCATCGCGTACAAGCAGCTTCAGCCGAAGCTGTTTCTTTCTACAGGACCTTCGGCGACGAAGCATGGTCCCAACATATGCCATGGAAGCCAATAACCAATTTCCTATTGTCTATGTTGAAGAGCTTTGAATCCCGAGAATGGTAAGGATCCAAAATGACCAGACTGGAGTTCATCACTGATTTAGATGAATTTACATCTGGTACTCATTAATTACTTGTACCAGAAGAAAGTTTGCTTTGGATTCTTGAGTAACAGAATGGATGATGTCATGACCTCACCCGCTCATCATTGTTTTTTAGATTAGACGGCCTGGATGGTTTTCAGTAACAAAATATGGCAAGTAATTGGATGGGTACTACATGTGACTTTTTGGTTCTAATTGAAAGAGGACAAGAACCCGTGTAAATAGATGGATGTATTGTATTGACCCCTTAGGCAGTTTATGTAGAGTACTGGACTTGGATGATAACTCACGGATACATATTGCAGACTATGATACACAATATTTAAACTACAAAATATACTCTAACATCCCCTGTAGTCGTAATGGAAGCATCGTAGATGATCAGACTAAAATAGGAGCCCAAGGCTAGCATCCTAGCAGTCGTAGCGATGTTTCAATAAAGATGTTGTGACTGAAGTAGAAACCAATAAAGAGCTCATGAAGATGATAGTCCTTTGTGTCGATGTTGAGGTAGCCAAGCTGAAGGGTCAACATCGTCGAAGAAACCATGCTGAAGATAGTTGAGGTCAGTGTAGTTATGGTCAGGTGGCCATATTGCTAATGTGCTTGGTGGAGCTACAAGCACACCAAATGTGACATAGTGATGATGGAGACACATCAAGACAACCTTGTGGAAGGGGAGTGATGTCGAGGTCAACGTAGTCAGGGCCATTGTTGATCAAAGGTGACCATACGATCGAGGCAGATGGAGCAGGAACATGAGTGTTGATACTGAAGTTGATGCAATCAAGCCATCTTAACGGAGGCATGGGATGGGTTTGCAAGACCCAATAACACGAGCATGTGTCGATGCTGTCAATACTGTACGTGGAAGGTCGAGGACCCCAACCATATATCAGCATTTGAGGATTAGCAAAGAAGATCTCGGTGGCGGTTACGGTGCATAGAATGACGAGTAGAAGGTGGCAACACAACATCTGATTGTTGAAGTAGACAAAGTAAATGGGGATAATATGGTTGACGACATGGTTGTGTTGGACGAAGAAGAACCAATGGGGGAGCGGATGCATCAAACCCAAAGACGAGCACATGAGGGCATCTCGATCTACCGCGTGACAACGATGACGAAGATGGTACCCATATCGAGATGATCGAGCACCTAAATGATGGTGCTGCTACCAACAGGGATGGATCTCTCCAGGGGAATGCGGAAGGTGATGATAGCTAGGATATAAACATAGACTCGTGGTACCATGGATAATAGAATTGGTGTAAATGGATGGATGTATTGTATTGAGCTCTTAGGCAATTTATATAGAGTATAGAACTTGGGAGATAAAGAAACCTACAGATGTATATTTGGTAATCTATGATACAAAATATCTAAACTTACAAATATACTCTATTAGGAATCAAACAAATAAAACCACCAATGTTTAGTCATAAAAGAGGTTCAACACTATATCATGGTTCTGGACGGCAATAGCGGTTATCAGCAACAATTACTAAACGACAACATATCTAATGTAAATACGATTAGGGTGCTAACATGCTAACATCAAATCTTGTCTATCAGATACATCATCTACGGCTAAGTGTAATCTCATCTCCTTTCAAACTATTTTGTAAAGAACCCTACGTTTTCCAGAATATATCACGGCGTCCCTAGATGGAATTGCACTAAACCATAGATGGTGGATCTGATGAACATGATTTTATGTTAATTAGCATGTTAGCATCATAATCGCTTTATCCTAGATATGTTGCTTTACTAAATAATATATGTCCCCAACTTTCACGATATTTGTTGCTAGAACTTGTTAATTCTACAGGTATGTGGAAGCAGTTTGTGCATTTGTGCTAGAACCTACAAGAAGACCCATTTATATGTGTACTCTTTTCATACTTAATACCATAAATTATGTTTTTCAAGGAACTTACAAATTTATATGTGATTATGGTCGACTTCCACTGGGTCTGCCTTTCGTGCAACAAGGTCCTAATTTTAATAGATGTTCAACTTTGGCTTGCTTGTTCATTCAAGAGTTGATCATGTTTTTAGTTTAGTCTCTTTGTGCAACCATTGATTTACCTGTTCTATTTATCATCATAATAAAATGTCACGTTTTCGTGTTAGCATCATACTGATGATAAGTGAGATGGAGTTGATTGGAATGGAGAAAGGCAACAACTGGTGAAATTGAAGGGCATCTCCTCAACCTAGTTTGTTTTCTTCTGATTTAACACTTTGTTGCTTAATTGATGAAAAATCCATGACTTAAATTTGATTCAAGTTCAACAATTCAAGCACTGTTTAATTTCTAGATATCATCAACTGGTCAGATGGAGATTATCACATCTAGACCCCAAGGGCTTGTTTGGGAGCAAGGGAATTGGAAGGTTCTTTTGTCAGCATGACTCATTAGAGTGGTTTCCACTACATACTCCGTCATTGGCGAATCTAGAGGGTGGATAGGGTGGGCCCCAGTCCACCCTTTGATTTTGACCCTACTAAATTATGTATATGGTTTTGATTTATTTGCTTCTTTTGATTCTCATATGTTGTAGAACTTAAAATACAAACTCATTTATTTATTGATATTGGACCACCCTAACTTTAAATCCTAGATTCGCCATTGCACTCTGTGCCAATTCAAGCCATCATAAGATTGGTTTGATGCTCATCCTATATATCTAGGAGCTAATAGGGTGTTTGGTTTGAGGAATAAGTTAGTCCATCATCTTCTGACTCCTCACTTTTTTTGTTTGGTTTGTGGAATGGAATGTGTTGATCAACCACCACCTCATTCCTTATAGTTAGTTAGTAATAACATGAGGAATGAGATCATCCCACCAAATTTAAGGAATGGACTCATGATGCACCACCTCATATTGCATGGAGTGATTCCTCAAACTAAACACCCCTAAGGGCTGGTTTGGCAGCCTGATTTCCATGGGGAACCGACCTTTTCCGAGGAAGCGAAGCCAATCCGCCAGGCCAGCTCTCCCATGATCCAGCCATATTACTCGGGGTAGCGCTCCTGGGACACTAAGGCTGAGCAACTTTCCCCACAGGTGAAGAGAAGTTGATGCGAGCAACCTCTCTACGCCGCCATCCTCCATGTACCACCATACGCTCCATTGCTGTCCACTACGCCGCCGCAGTCATCCCCAGTCGCGACCGAGCCCTTCGCTGCCTTCCTCATCTTTTGCCGACGTGGTATAGGGTTTGAGCACTCGTCATTGACGTTGTCACTTCTCTCGCTCATATGCACATTTCGCTCCTCCATCGTCTCCTTGCCTCTTTGTAGGAAACGGTGATGCTTAAGAGGGGATGAATTAGGACTTCTAAAAACTATCTCTAAACTAGGCCACAAGTAAATCCCTAGACCAAAACCTATGCAAATAAACAATCTAGAATGTGTAAACTAGGTTTAGTCTATGTGTTGCTTTCTCTACCGCAAAACCTAAGTTTCAATCCTAAATATTCTAACTAGAGAAGAGTGATTGAAACTTAAGTACTTAATGTAAATGCGGAAGGTAAAGAGCAAGGGTAGAGATGCAAACTCCCATGGACAACACCGGTATTTTTACCGAGGTATCCGGAACCATGCAAGGTTCCGACAAATCCTCGTTGGTGCCCCTACGTAAATGGTAGCCCACGCGAGGGCCAAGCACCTCGGTCGAGTAACTCTGTAGAGACCGCAGGCCTTCTCCATGCGCAAGTGGTGCTCTGCTTTTGGCTCCTCTCGGACGCTCCCCGTCGTCTCCACTATCAAGCTTCCGGTCGAAACGTCGTGGGCCTCGTTCCTTCCGGTACACGGTGGCGGTCGTGACACAAACTCGGTTGTCATGGTCTCGCAATACTCTCGTCTCACTCGGTACAATATTACAATGGATCACACAAGAGCCGAGGGATTTTGTTGGTTTTTCTAAGCTCACTCAACTTACTAGGAACAACCTAGAGCAAGTGCATAAGCGGTCTAACTATCCTAAGCACTTCACAAAGCATATACGCTAATCACCGAGTGATTCTATTAAGCACTTGGGTGTTTGAGTACTTGGAAATGTCTATAACATGTGTTGGTATTTTGATTGAGCTCCCACACCTCCAAATGCCCGATTGAGTGAAGTAATATAGGCCCCAACTCAAATATAGCCGTTGAAAAGCAGTTCTCCCATGCTTGCTTGTTGTATTTTGGCCATAACTTTTAGCTCCAAACTCCGATTTTGATGATCTTGTACTTTTTAGAAAGCTTATGAAATTCTATACATCCCATGGTTGAAGCCATACCATTTTGAGCAAATGTGGCACACTGTACTGTCTGGTGAACCAGCTCCTATCCTGCTGCAGTTTTTCAGCAATTCCAACTTTGTATTGTGGACATAACTTTTAGCTCCGAACTCCGATTTTGATGATCTTGGACTTTTTGGAAAGCTTATAAAATTCTATACATCTTAGAGCTAAAGCCATGTCAGTTTGAGTAGATTTGTTTTTTGAAACACTTCCAATTCAGTCAGTCCTTCCTCTCAACTTTGTCAACTTCACTTTTGTTTTGTGGTTTTGCATCCCACTTCTACTTCTTGATGTGTTGGACTCTTAGCATGTATAAAGTGTATTCAATATGACTTTGTAATTCTATGGGTCTTACAATGTATTCTTTGAGGTGTTGCATTCTTAGAGCCGCAGTCCAATCCACTTCGCATCATGTGAGCTGCAACTCACAAACACTTAGGAAATATTAGTCCACAAGGTTATGTTGATCATTAAACACCAAAATCACTTAGCCAAATGGGCCGGGGTCCATTTTCCTTACACTCTTCTATCCTCTATGTTCTCCCTCTCGTCACACATCCTCTTGTTTGCTCTTCTATTTTCATTCAAATCATTGTGCATCCAGATCCGACGTTTATTTTTGGGCCATATGCTGATTTCTTGCAGAAAGCGTGCATGCAGGTCTGGCGTCTTGTTTGTCTAAAGACATATTTGCTTATTCTTTCGTTTAAGTATAGTAAGGTACTACTAAGGTGTGATGTTTTGTCAGAGGATATATGAATGCATTGATGTTCTTTAATCACTAGCTGAATGCCCGTGCGTTGCAACGGGAATATATAATACCAGTATACTATGATAACTTATATACAAAATATGTGTTATACCATTATGAGAAAATGTTTCATTATCAATTTGTGATTCTGACCATACATAAATTTTGTTATTTATAATCTATCTGTTTCATCACTACATTGCAACCATCAGTATCATGCAGACTTCGATATATGCCACGATTTGTATGGTCTCATCATTGGAGAGCACGTTCCACACATACCGGAAGAAATTCCCTCGTATATCGTTAGTCATCAGACACGTACCACCATACGTTTTTTCTTAAACAAAAAGGCAAGTGTGTGTTTGCGAAGAGAATTAAAGGCAAGTCGGCACAAAAGCTACCCCAACGGTGGCGAGGATGACGACCGGTTATTGTTGTCGGTCCTCCTCTGCGTCACCTCTAGTGCCAAGATGACACCACATTTCTCGATATAGTTGTCGGCGTTTCGAGACCGGGGGGTCCCTAAGCCGACGAGTGAAATGTCGCCGCGTGCCCCAGCCCAGATGGGTCGGCGCGAGGCCGAGTGCGAAGGGGGGAAGTGAGGTGGCTGGAGATGGGCGAGAGAGAGGTAGAAATCCCGCGGCCTTCGTGTTCGTCCCGCGCCCAGGTCGGGTGCGCTTGCAGTAGGGGGTTACAAGCGTCCACACGGGAGAGGGAGCGAGCGGCCTTACGCGAGCGCCTGTCTCGTCCTCGTCCCCGTGCGGCCAACCCTCTCTAAGAGGGCCCTGGTCCTTCCTTTTATAGGCGTAAGGAGAGGATCCAGGTGTACAATGGGGGTGTAGCAGAGTGCTACGTGTCTAGCGGGGGAGAGCTAGCGCCCTAAGTACACGCCATCGTGGCGGCCGGAGAGATTTTGGCGCCCGGTTTGTGTGATGTCGTGGCCGTCGGAGGAGCGCTGGAGCCTGGCGGAGGGACAGCTGTCGGGGCTGTCGAGTCCTTGCTGACGTCCTCTTGCTTCCGTAAGGGGGCCGAGAGCCGCCATCGTCAGGGAGCGTGCGGGGCGCCATCATTGCCCATCTGGCGGAGCGAGCCAGATGGGACACCGGCCTTGTTCCCCGTAGCCTGAGTCAGCTTGGAGTAGGGTAATGATGGCGCCTCCCGTTGACGTGGCCGGCCCGCGCCCTAGGTTGGGGGATGCGAAGGCTCCTCCGAGGTCGAGGCCGAGTCCATCTTCCGTGGCCGAGGTCGAGTCCGAGCCCCTAGGTCGGGCGAGGCGGAGGCCGTTGGCTGAGGCCAGGGTGGAGTTCGAGTCCTGGGGTCGGGCGAAGCGGAGTTCGTCGCCTTCTGGGGCTGAGCCCAAGTCCGAGCCCTGGGTCGGGCGGAGCGGAGTTCGTCGTCTTCTAGGGCTGAGCCCAAGTCCGAGCCCTGGGTCGGGCGGAACGGAGTTCACCGTCTTCCGGGGCTTAGCCCGAGTCCGAGCCCTGGGTCGGGCGGAGCGGAGTTCGCCGTCTTCCGGGGCCTAGCCCGAGTCCGAGCCCTGGGTCGGGCGGAGCGGAGTTCGCCGTCTTCCGGGGCCTAGCCCGAGTCCGAGCCCTGGGTCGGGCGGAGCGGAGTTCGCCGTCTTCCGGGGCTTAGCCCGAGTCCGAGCCCTGGGTCGGGCGAAGCGGAGCTTCCTATGGTGCCTGCGGCCGGGCCTGACTGCCTGTCAGCCTCACTCTGTCAAGTGGCACCACAGTCGGAGCGGCGCAGGCGGCGCTGTCTTTCTGTCAGACCGGTCAGTGGAGCGGTGAAGTGACGGTGGTCAGTTCGGCTCTGTCGGCTGAGGGGCGCGCGTCAGGATAAAGGTGCCAGGCCACCTTTGCATTAAATGCTCCTGCGATTTGGTCGGTCGGTGCGGCGATTTGGTCAGGGTTGCTTCTTGGCGAAGACAGGGCCTCGGGCGAGCCGGAAATATGTTCGCCGCTGGAGGGGGGCCTCGGGCGAGGCGGAGATCCTCCGGGGTCGGCTGCCCTTGTCCGAGGCTAGGCTCGGGCGAGGCGTGATCGAGTCCCTCGAATGGACTGATCCCTGACTTAATCGCACCCATCAGGCCTTTGCAGCTTTATGCTGATGGGGGTTACCAGCTGAGAATTAGGAGCCTTGAGGGTACCCCTAATTATGGTCCCCGACAGTAGCCCCCGAGCCTCAAAGGGAGTGTTAGCACTCGCTTGGAGGCTTTCGTCGCACTTTTTTGCAAGGGGACCAGCCTTTCTCGGTTGCGTTTTGTTCCGGCGGGTGCGCGCGAGCGCACCCGCCGGGTGTAGCCCCCGAGGCCTCGGAGGAGTGGTTTGACTCCTCCGAGGTCTTAATGCCTCGCACAATGCTTCAGCTGGTCTAGTCGTTCCCTCATGCGAGCTGGCCGTAGCCCGGGTGTACGGTCGTGTCCCAAGTTCTCGGGCTGGTTTGTTGACGCTGTCAACGGTTTGGCCGGAGCCGGGTTTTCGAGAGCAGCCCCCGAGCCTCTGCACAGGGCGAGAGGGCGATCAGGGACAGACTCGACTTTTTTACATACGCCCCTGCGTTGCCTTTCCGCAAGGAGGAGGGGGGGAGAGCGCCATGTTGCCCTCGGTGGGCACCGAACATGGTGTCTCCGGTGAGCTGCAGGCGGGTGATCTGAGCGGACGTCCATGCCCCATTCGTTAGGGGTCGGCTAGGGGCCTAGAGGCGCGCCCAAAAGTACCTGCGGGTGATCTACCGGACCCGGTCCCCTGGCGACGGGGTCCGAGGGCTCGATGCCTCCCTCTGATGGGATTCCGTTACAAGATCGTTCCCGCTGGTCTCGGAAATGTCCTAGGGTACCTCGGGAGCGTAGCCCGAGCCTTGGTTATGTATCGAACGTACCCTTGGTCATCCCTCGCTCTGTGTCTGAGGCGGCTGTGAACCCTTCGGGGGCCAGCCTTCGAACCCCTGATCAGTAGTGGGTGCGAAGCCCGAGTAGCCTAAGGCGGCCGTTGAACCCTTCCGAGGGGCCGGCCTTCGAACCTCTGACCAGTAGTGGGTGTGTGAGCCCACGTGCTCTGAGGCGGCTGTTGAACCCTTCCGAGGGGCCAGCCTTCGAACCTCTGATCAGTAGGGAGGCTCGGAGCCTGGTTCCTTCACGGGGAAGGATCCTTTTCGGGGTATCCCCCTTTCCCGGTCCCTGTTGCAAGAGAGAGAAAGAGGAAAAAGGAAAGGGATACGAAATCGAACGACGCGGCGTACCTTTTTTTGACACGGTCATTATGGCGAACGCGAAGCGTCGCTCGCTTCTCCTGCCAGAGGCGCCGCCTGTCCCGCCGCGGAGTTAATGCGACGGGGCGAGTGGTTTGCGGGGCGGCCGTTGCGCGTGCGCGAGCCGTTCGAGGAGCAGAACACGGATGCGTTGTCTTCACGCCGTGAGAGAGGGTTCTCTCGTTGCCCCCGGATGGGACGTAAGCTTGGCTGACGACGTGACCGCTGCTCCTGCCCGCCTGCCACCGCCATTACTGCCGGCCCATTTTTGGCCGCATTGACCGTCGCGCCAGGCTGGCGCTGCTGGGTCGTGCGCTGGGTCGCCTCGAGTCGCGGTATTGGTTCCGCAGTCGAGGAGGCGCGGTGGTGGCGCAGGTGGCGGTGCAGTTGCATGCATGAAGCATTCGGCGCGCCGGTTGCATGACGCGTGGGCCTGGGCCTCCATGCTGGGCGTGTTGGGAGTCGGAGAAGTGCGCCCACTTGGCGCGGTTGCATGCCGCCTGCATGGCTGCCCGCCCTTTCGCCTGCTGGTCTGGGCAAAAGTGGAGAGCCGCTTGTTACCGCTGGGCGGTTGCATGCACCGCGCACGGCGGTTTGGCTTCTTCTGCTCTGGGCCGGATTGCATGACGTGTGGGACCCAGCCCCCGCGCCGTAGGGGAGGACCTTGGAGCGTGTTGGAGAAGACTCAGCCCACGACGGCTGGGGACGCAAGTAGGGAGAGTCGCCTTTAAAAGGAGGGTGACCCTCTTGGAAGGCGACCATGTCTTCGCGCTCCCCTATGCATCGTGTCTTTCCACCTTCCAAGCCCCCGGATGGGGGATACCCGCCGTCTTTCCGCCTCGTCGTTGGAGGAACGCAACTCCACGGGAGTTGGTACCTTTCAGCCATCGTTCGGCTTCAAGGATTTTCATCATGCAGCCCGGTTGCACCCCTCCGCCGGCGGTCACCCAAGATGGTGACCTCTAGTTCGATGGTGGGGGAGAGCGAACCGGGCCGCGGCCTCTGCCCCTCCCTCAGCCTCAAGGATTTTCATCACTAGGGCTGGGGAGGGGAGTGTGCCGAGTTGGGGTCGGCCCCTGCGTGGGCGGTGGCCCGCTCCTTCCCTTAGTGATCGGGGGGAAGGGCGGTTGTCGTCCGTGGCACTGACAGCTGCCGCGTGCCTGGCTCTCGGACCCGAGTGGCTTCGGAGCCGTTCTGGGTGCCGGCTTCCGCCACGACAGCTGGAAGAGGTTCTTCCGCCGACGAGACAGCCAGGGCCGCCACGGATCGACCTCCAACTCTACGGCCTTCTGCCCGTCCTTGCCTCACGAGTTTGGGCATGGGTGGGGGCCTCCTGGCAGCAGCATCCGCCCTGAGGTCATCGCTGACGCTGTTCGGCCCCCAGGAGCAGAAGTCATCGTTGTTGCCGCTGCCGGGGCAGGCGACGGCGCGCCGTTCGTCGGTCTTCTGTTGCTCCGCAGGCCCCCCATTGAGTGGGGTTGTTCGTACCCGCGGAGGTGGAACCGGAGTTCTGTTTGTAATGGCACTTCGAATGCAAGTGTTTTTGTTCATTGTGGCTGTCGAGGCCTGAACATGTATGTAATTTCGGCACGGAGCCGTGTTTTTTCCTCCTTTTCGAGCACTAAGACTCGCCCGTTGATTGTCTGAACCGCTTCACCAAGCGTGAGTCGCCCCGTGAAAAGGTGACGAGTGAGGTATCCGTATCCCGGAGGCGTAGGAGTCCCTCGGCTCGGTCAGCCTTGTTGTCCGAGGCTTCGCTTGCTTAGTTAGAGGAACCCCTCGGTCGCTCTTCGATGAGCCGAGGCCAGGGGTAGCGGTGTCAGCGCGAACAGAGGCAGAGTTGGCTCAAAAAGAAGACCTGGTCGGCCGGAGCCTGGCCAGGTCGTCCGTTAGTGGGACCGACGCCGGAATTGATCTGCCGAGGCCTCGGGCCGGGCTGATGTCCTTGGGGGACAGCTGGCCGAGGCCCCGGGGTGACCGGCCGAGCCGCCTGCTCGAGCCGGATTCTCGGAGAAGACCCTGGCGGCGATGGCCCGGGCTTGGTGATGACGTTGTCCTTCAGAGCGGAGACCCTTGGACCGCGTCGCCGTCCGAGGCTAGGTCGGACCTCGCCGAAGCTGTTGTCGACGCCGAGGGTGCTGCTGCTCCCTTTAGCCGTCAAGATCCGAGCCTGCAAGATCGAATTATCTTGTAGCGTGTGTTTTCTGCGGCCGCCGAGGCCAAAACACACCCTTGTCGTGTTGTAAAGCCGCGTCTCCTTTCCTCTTGTTTTGAGTATCTGGATCTTTTTGTCGGTAACATAATTGTTTGTGCGAGCGAGAGTTGCTTCTCACGGAAGGTAATGAGTGAGGTATCCGTATCCCGGAGGCGTAGGAGTCCCTCGGCTCGGTCGGCCTTGCCACTTACGCGCACTCTTTCCCGTCCATGGGGTTCTGTCACCGACGCAGTCGAGAAGGCTCGAAGAATCGCTCCGGCAGAAGGGCTTCCGAACATGAAGACTTGTTCGGTCTGCGGAATCACTTATCCGAACGTGAGTTACTTATCGCAGAAGGTGATGAGTGAGGTGTCTGTATCCTGGAGGCGTAGGAGTCCCTCGGCTCGGTCAGCCTTGGCTACTTACGTGTACTCCATCGTTTTCAGGATCCACTTTCGAAGTAGTCGAAAAGCACGAAAGACATTCTGGCAGAAAAGATCTTTTTTCGAGGAAAATTTCGACGCAGAGGGGGTTCCCCCCTTTTAGCCCCCGAGGGAGGGTCGGGCTTTGCCGAGGCAAGGCTGACCCTTCCTTGATGACTAAACTTTGCGTGGGAGCGAGGTATATGAACAACTTGAAAACATCTTAAGGGTAGAAGCGACGTAGCTGTTGGATGTTCCAAGCGTTGTTGTAGACCTCGCCTTGGCTGTTGGCCAGCTTGTACGTTCCGGGCTTTAGAACTTTGGCGATGACAAACGGCCCCTCCCAGGGGGGCGTGAGCTTGTGTCGACCTCGGGCGTCTTGTCGCAGCCGAAGCACTAGGTCACCCACCTGGAGGTCTCGGGACCGGACCCCTCGGGCGTGGTAGCGTCGCATGGACTGCTGGTACCGCGCCGAGTGTAGTAAGGCCTTGTCCCGAGCCTCTTCCAGCTGGTCCAGCGAGTCTTCTCGATTAGCTTGGTTGCTTTGGTCGGCATAGGCCCTCGTCCTCGGGGAACCGTATTCCAGGTCTGTGGGCAAGATGGCCTTGGCCCCATAGACTAGAAAGAACGGCGTGAAGCCCGTGGCTCGGCTCGGTGTTGTCCTCAGGCTCCAGACCACCGAGGGGAGTTCCTTCATCCATCGCTTGCCGAACTTGTTGAGGTCGTTGTAAATCCGAGGCTTGAGTCCTTGTAGAATCATGTCGTTGGCACGCTCTACTTGCCCATTCGTCATGGGATGAGCCACGGCGGCCCAGTCCACCCAGATGTGGAGATACTCGTAGAAGTCCAGGAACTTTCTACCGGTGAACTGGGTGCCGTTGTCGATGATGATGGAGTTCGGGACCCCGAAACGATGGATGATGTTGGTGAAGAACGCCACCGCCTGCTCGGACCTGATGCTGTTTAGGGGTCGGACCTCGATCCACTTGGAGAATTTGTCGATGGCGACCAACAGGTGCGTGTAGCCCCCGGGTGCCTTCTGCAAGGGGCCGACGAGGTCCAGACCCCACACGGCAAAAGGCCAGGTGATGGGTATCGTCTGCAGAGCCTGAGCGGGCAGGTGGGTCTGCCTTGCGTAGAATTGACACCCTTCGCAGGCGCGGACAATTCTAGTGGCGTCGGCCACCGCCGTTGGCCAGTAGAAACCTTGTCGGAAAGCATTTCCGACAAGGGCCCGAGGTGCTGCGTGGTGGCCGCAAGCCCCCGAGTGTATTTCTCGGAGGAGTTCCTGACCTTCGGTGGTGGAGATGCATCGCTGGAGGATGCCTGAAGGGCTGCGGTGGTAGAGCTCCTTCCCTTCTCCCAGCAAGACGAACGACTTGGCGCGCCGCGCCAACCGCCAAGCTTCGGCTCGGTCGAGGGGTAGCTCTCCTCGGTGGAGATATCGCAGGTACGGGGTCTGCCAGTTTTGATCAGGCGTGACCCCGCATTGCCCCCCCTCGACGTGCAGCGTCTCGCCCTCGGGGGCCGAGGGTACCTCAGGCCGAACCGAGGGTGCCCCGGGCCGAGCCGAGGGTGCCTCGGACTGTGTCGAGGGTACCTCGGGCTGGGCCGAGGGTGCCTCAGGCTCGGGCGCGTCGTCGATCTTGATGGAGGGTTGATGCAGATCTCGGGAGAAGACGTCCGGGGGAACCGTCGTTCGCCCCGAGGCTATTTTAGCCAGCTCGTCCGCAGTCTCGTTGTAGCGCCGAGCGATGTGGTTGAGCTCGAGCCCGTAGAACTTGTCTTCCAGGCGCCGAACCTCATCGCAGTAGGCCTCCATCTTCGGGTCGCGGCAGCGGGAGTTCTTCATGACTTGGTCGATGACGAGCTGCGAGTCACCGCGAGCGTCGAGGCGTCGGACCCCTAGCTCGACGGCAATCCGCAACCCGTTGACCAGAGCCTCATACTCAGCTACATTGTTGGACGCCGGGAAATGGAGGCGTAGCACGTAGCATAGGTGCTTCCCGAGGGGCGAGATGAAGAGTAGGCCTGCGCCGGCTCCTGTCTTCATCAGCGACCCATCGAAGAACAAGGTCCAGAGCTCCAGTTGGATCGGAGCTGTTGGTAGCTGGGTGTCGACCCATTCAGCCACGAAGTCCGCCAAGACCTGGGATTTGATGGCCTTCCGAGGGGCGAACGAGATTGTTTCGCCCATGATTTCCACCGCCCACTTTGCAATCCTACCCGAGGCCTCTCGACAATGGATGATCTCCCCCAGGGGGAAGGATGACACCACAGTTACCGGATGAGACTCGAAGTAGTGTCGCAACTTCCGCCGTGTCAGGATCACCGCGTACAGCAGCTTCTGAACTTGTGGGTAGCGGATCTTGGTTTCGGACAGTACCTCGCTGACGAAGTAGACTGGCCTCTGAACGGGCAATGCATGCCCCTCTTCTTGCCTCTCGACCACAATTGCGGCGACGTAGACCAAGAGGGCTTCTCCGGCAGCTGGGGGCACCAAGATAGGCGCCTTCGTGAGGAGCGCCTTCAGGTTCCCGAGGGCTTCCTCGGCCTCAGGGGTCCAAGTGAAGCACTCGGCCTTCCTTAAGAGGCGGTACAGAGGTAGACCTCTTTCGCTGAGGCGTGAGATGAAGCAGCTCAGAGCCGCGAGACATCCCATGACCCTCTGTACGCCTTTCAAGTCCTTGATGGGCCCCATGCTAGTGATGGCTGCGATCTTCTCCGGGTTGGCTTCGATGCCCCGCTCGGAGACGATGAACCCTAAGAGCCTGCCTCGAGGTACCCCGAAGACACACTTTTTGGGATTGAGCTTGACGCCTTTCGCCTTGAGACATCGGAATGTCACTTCAAGGTCGGAACGTAGGCCGGAGGCTTTCCTCGTCTTGACTACGATGTCATCGACGTAGGCCTCGACCGTGCGGCCAATGTGTTCGCTGAACACATGGTTCATGCACCGCTGGTACGTCGCGCCCGCATTCCTCAAACCGAACGGCATGCTGACATAGCAGTACATGCCGAAGGGTGTGATGAAAGAAGTCGCGAGCTGGTCGGACTCTTTCATCCTGATTTGGTGATACCCTGAGTAGGCATCGAGGAAAGACAGGGTTTCGCACCCAGCAGTGGAATCCACGATTTGATCGATGCGAGGCAGAGGGTAGGGAACCTTCGGACATGCTTTGTTTGGACCAGTGTAGTCTACACACATCCGCCATTTCCCCCCTTTCTTTCTCACAAGCACAGGGTTGGCAAGCCATTCAGGATGGAATACCTCTTTGATGAACCCTGCCGCCATTAGCTTGTGGATCTCCTCGCCTATAGCTCTGCGCTTTTCTTCGTAGAATCGGCGCAAAGGCTGCTTGACGGGTCGGGCTCTAGCTCGGATGTCCAGCGAGTGCTCGGCGACATCCCTCGGTATGCCGGGCATGTCCGAGGGACTCCACGCGAAGACGTCGGCGTTCGCACGGAGAAAGTCGACGAGCACTGCTTCCTATTTGGGATCGAGCCCGGAGCCGATCCGGACTTGCTTGGAGGTGTCGCTGCTGGGGTCGAGGGGGACGGACTTGACCGTATCCGCTGGCTCGAAGTTGCCGGCATGACGCTTCACGTCTGGCACCTCCTTAGAGAGGCTCTCCAGGTCGGCGATGAGGGCCTCGGACTCAGCGAGGGCCTCGGCGTACTCCACGCACTCCACGTCGCATTCGAACGCGTGTTTGTACGTGGGGCCGACGGTGATGACCCCGTTGGGGCCCGACATCTTGAGCTTGAGGTAGGTGTAGTTGGGGACGGCCATGAACTTCGCGTAGCATGGCCTCCCCAGTACCGCGTGGTAGGTTCCTCGAAACCCGACCACCTCGAACGTTAGGGTCTCCCTTCGGAAGTTGGAGGGTGTTCCGAAGCAGACGGGAAGATCGAGTTGTCCGAGGGGCTGGACGCGCTTCCCGGGGATGATCCCATGGAAAGGCGCAGCGCCCGCCCGGACCGAGGACAGATCGATACGCAGAAGCCCGAGGGTCTCGGCGTAGATGATGTTGAGGCTGCTGCCTCCGTCCATGAGGACCTTGGTGAGCCTGATGTCGCCGATGACGGGGTCGACGACGAGCGGGTATTTCCCCGGGCTCGGCATGTGGTCGGGGTGGTCGGTTTGGTCGAAGGTGATGGGCTTGTCGGACCAGTCTAGGTAGACTGGCGCCGCCACCTTCACCGAACAGACCTCCCGACGCTCTTGCTTGCGGTGCCGAGCCGAGGCGTTCGCTGCTTGCCCACCGTAGATCATGAAGCAGTCGCGGACCTCGGGGAACTCTCCTGCCTGGTGATCTTCCTTCTTGTCGTCGTCGCGGGCCCTGCCACCCTCCGTGGGTGGCCCGACCCTATGGAAGTGGCGCCGAAGCATGACGCACTCCTCAAGGGTGTGCTTGACGGGCCCCTGGTGGTAGGGGCACGGCTCCTTGAGCATCTTGTCGAAGAGGTTGGCACCTCCGGGGGGTTTCCGAGGGTTCTTGTACTCGGCGGCGGCGACAAGGTCCGCGTCGGTGGCGTCGCGTTTCGCTTGCGACTTCTTCTTGCCCTTCTTCTTGGCGCCGCGCTGAGTTGACGCCTCGGGGGCATCTTCCGATGGGCGGCCCTGGGGCTGCTTGTCCTTCCGGAAGATAGCCTCGACCGCCTCCTGGCCGGAGGCGAACTTGGTGGCGATGTCCATCAGCTCGCTCGCCCTGGTGGGGGTCTTGCGACCCAGCTTGCTCACCAGGTCGCGGCAGGTGGTGCCGGCGAGGAACGCGCCGATGACATCCGAGTCGGTGATGTTGGGCAGCTCGGTGCGCTGCTTCGAGAATCGCCGGATGTAGTCCCGGAGAGACTCTCCCGGCTGCTGTCGGCAGCTTCGGAGGTCCTAGGAATTCCCGGGGCGCACGTACGTGCCCTGGAAATTGCCGGCGAAAGCTTGGACCAGGTCATCCCAGTCGGAGATCTGCCCCGGAGGCAGGTGCTCCAACCAGGCGCGAGCGGTGTCGGAGAGGAACAGGGGGAGGTTGCGGATGATGAGGTTGTCATCGTCCGTTGCACCCAGTTGGCAGGCCAGACGGTAGTCCGCGAGCCACAGTTCCGGTCTCGTGTCCCCTGAGTACTTCGTGATAGTAGTCGGGGGTCGGAACCGGGTCGGGAACGGCGCCCGTCGTATGGCCCGGCTGAAGGCCTGCGGACCCGGTGGTTCGGGCGAGGGACTCCGATCCTCCCCGATGTCGTAGCGTCC
Source organism: Zea mays (assembly GCF_902167145.1). Taxonomy (NCBI): domain Eukaryota; kingdom Viridiplantae; phylum Streptophyta; class Magnoliopsida; order Poales; family Poaceae; genus Zea; species Zea mays. Next base: position 162,152,990 of record NC_050100.1, on the reverse strand, counting down.
CCCACGCCTGGGATGGTAGCCTCGGCGCACCCTCTCGTCGGGGTGGGCCCGACGATCGCGGTGATGGTGCTCATTGCCGAGGCGTCCCGGGGCCGCAGGCGCTGTGTTGTGCGTGCGCCCGGTGTAGACCGAGGCTTCCCGCATGAATTGGGAAGTCGCGGCATGATGTTCCGAGGGGTGCCCCTGCCTTCGGGAGGCGGAGCTTTCGGCCCGCCGGACCGTGGCGCCTTCCAGGAGATTCTTGAGCTCTCCCTAGATTCGCCGCCCCTCGGTGGTTGATGGCTCTGGCATCGCACGAAGAAGCATTGCTGCTGCTGCCAGGTTCTGGCCGACCCCACTGAATGCGGGTGGCGGCCTGACCCTGACATCATCGGCGATGCGGTGCTGGAAGCCCTGGGGTAGATGACGTATTTCTCCGGTCGGAGGTTGGCCCGCCCATGCCTGCCCGACGTCCCGGCGGATTGGCTCAAGCGCTCCTGCTCCCTCGTCGAGCCTAGCCTGCACCCCGCGGATTTGCTCGAGCTGTGGGTCGTGACCCCCCGCCGGAACGGGGACCACAACTAGCTCTCGTGGGATGTCAACGCGAGGCACCGACCTAGGGAGATCACCGTCCTCCGGCATGCCGAGATGGTTGCCTTCGGAGGGACCCCCTAGATCGACGTGGAAACATTCGCGGCTTGGGCCGCAGTCCTCGTCGCCGAGGCTGCGGCTACCGTCGGAACAGTCGAAAAGGCAGTAGTCGCATGCGGTCATAAAGTCCCGCATGGCACTGGGGTTGCCAAGTCCAGAGAAATCCTAGCAGAAGTCGGGCGCGTCGTCTTCCTCGGACCCAGAGGGCCCGCAGGTCGAGACGTCCGTCAGCCGGTCCTGGGGTGACCGCACACGATACCCCAGAGGGTTTGGACTCGCCTCTACGAGAGCGTCCGCCAAAGTGAGGTCGCTTGGCGGTTCGAGGCTGAATCTGAAAGGCGTGAGATGGGAATCGGTCGGTACCTCTTGGTCGACGGGCGGCGATGAAGTCACGTCGGGGACTGACCGCACCGTCGTCTCAGGTACAAGGGTGACGTCCAGCAATCCTTTCGCGAGCGCGCTGGCGTCGTCCGTTTGCCCGGAATCGGCGCGTTGCGGGGAGACGGTGTTCGTCCTCGTCTGAAATGCGAGGTCGATGCCCGACGCGCCCCCCGTTAGGGCGCTGGCGCCGTCGACTCGCTCGACAGCCGACGAGGCGCTGCCTCCTGCTTGGCCTTGGTTGCCCCGCCTCCTCCTCCGTCGGCGGGGGAGAGGACGGGGTGAGCTCGAATGTTATTCTTCCACCATGCGGGGAAGACGTCGTCGATTCCGCCGCCGGCGGGAGGGCTGTCGGTCGCCATTGTCGCTGTCGCACGGCGGTGGAAGGAGTATCATGTCGTAGCTGCCGTCGAGGGACACGAACTCAAGACTCCCGAAACAAAGCACCGTCCGGGTTGGAGAGGTTGTTGGAGACTGCCCATCTGGAGCTTGACGGGAAGCTGTTCGTCAACACGCAGCAGGCCCCTACCTGGCGCGCCAACTGTCGGCGTTTCGAGACCGGGGGGTCCCTAAGCCGACGAGTGAAATGTCGCCGCGTGCCCCAGCCCAGATGGGTCGGCGCGAGGCCGAGCGCGAAGGGGGGAAGTGAGGTGGCCGGAGATGGGCGAGAGAGAGGTAGAAATCCCGCGGCCTTCGTGTTCGTCCCGCGCCCAGGTCGGGTGCGCTTGCAGTAGGGGGTTACAAGCGTCCACACGGGAGAGGGAGCGAGCGGCCTTACGCGAGCGCCTGTCTCGTCCTCGTCCCCGTGCGACCAACCCTCTCTAAGAGGGCCCTGGTCCTTCCTTTTATAGGCGTAAGGAGAGGATCCAGGTGTACAATGGGGGTGTAGCAGAGTGCTACATGTCTAGCGGGGGAGAGCTAGCGCCCTAAGTACACGCCATCGTGGCGGCCGGAGAGATTTTGGCGCCCGGTTTGTGTGATGTCGTGGCCGTCGGAGGAGCGCTGGAGCCTAGCGGAGGGACAACTGTCGGGGCTGTCGAGTCTGTGCTGACATCCTCTTGCTTCCGTAAGGGGGCCGAGAGCCGCCATCGTCAGGGAGCATGCGGGGCGCCATCATTGCCCATCTGGCGGAGCGAGCCAGATGGGACGCCGGTCTTGTTCCCCGTAGCCTGAGTCAGCTTGGAGTAGGGTAATGATGGCGCCTCCCGTTGACGTGGCCGGCCCGCGCCCTAGGTTGGGCGATGCGAAGGCTCCTCCGAGGTCGAGGCCGAGTCCGTCTTCCGTGGCCGAGGTCGAGTCCGAGCCCCTAGGTCGGGCGAGGCGGAGGCCGTTGGCTGAGGCCAGGGCGGAGTTCGAGTCCTGGGGTCGGGCGAAGCGGAGTTCGTCGTCTTCTGGGGCTGAGCCCAAGTCCGAGCCCTGGGTCGGGCGGAGCGGAGTTCGTCGTCTTCTGGGGCTGAGCCCAAGTCCGAGCCCTGGGTCGGGCGGAACGAAGTTCGCCGTCTTCTGGGGCTTAGCCCGAGTCCGAGCCCTGCGTCGGGCGGAGCAGAGTTCGCCGTCTTCCGGGGCCTAGCCCGAGTCCGAGCCCTGGGTCGGGCGGAGCGGAGTTCGCCGTCTTCCGGGGCCTAGCCCGAGTCCGAGCCCTGGGTCGGGCGGAGCGGAGTTCGCCGTCTTCCTGGGCTTAGCCCGAGTCCGAGCCCTGGGTCGAGCGAAGCGTGATCGAGTCCCTCGAATGGACTGATCCCTGACTTAATCGCACCCATCAGGCCTTTGCAGCTTTATGCTGATGGGGGTTACCAGCTGAGAATTAGGAGCCTTGAGGGTACCCCTAATTATGGTCCCCGACAATAGTAGTCGTCGAACGCGCGTGACATACCAAGTACTGATGACTCTTGGCTGGGCTGTAAAACGAAGTGCACCCCGGGCTCATCAGCAAGGTAGTACCCCTGGCCGTTGCACCACCGGATGCGCTACTCCTCTACATACATCGTGTTCGAGGACACTCATACAACGTCAGCAACGACCATCGTCTCAGCGCACAAGAATTCATGGCCAATTAGTAGCGACTTACATGGCAGGTTGGGCTTCAGGTGGACGATGAGTTGAACGATGTGATGGCATCATCGTCGAATGCAGTGCCCAGAACAACCAGAGAGTCGCCGACGTTGGCGACGACCATGAGGTCCCCCTGCTTGACGATGGACAGTGCGGAGCAACCGCTCTACACCACGTCCAAGCGGCGGCTGCGCCGGAACTTGTCGTACATAGCGGCACATGCGGCCATGTAGGACTGTTTCTAGAGGTCGAACTGACAGTCGCCAAGTTTCTTCTTGTCGTCGATGAGCGACCCCAACGCGAGTGCCTCCTGCTAATGGTGTTTGTTCGGGGTTTTCAAGTAAGAAACATGGATTCATGTTTGGCGTTGGTTTATAAAAATGACTCACAAGTCATATCCATGGAAAAAATTATTACGAAGAATAAATGTCACGCATGCAAAAAAAGGAATTTAAGTTGAAAACATTATTCAAACAAAAGAAATTGCATGCAAGGCTCTTCTTTAAATACTACTCCCTCAATCCAAAAATATAATTCAAGAATCTCGGTGATACTCATCTACTACTAAGTATTGTGCAAGGGTAGCAGGTGGGCTTGGGGAGAGATGTAGTAGATGTGTTTTCTGTTATAGATGTAGACATAAATACACATGTGGTGTAGTGGTAGCTACTGCTAGCATTTGCTTGAGAGGTCGTGGCTCGTGGGTTCGAATCTCTTTGAGGCCATGTATATTTTTTTTTAATTTTAGCTAGACGTCGGCTGTACGGGGGAATGAGAATGGCCGAATGGGAATGGGCTTCGCGGGGAGGTGGAATGAAAATGATAGATATAGAATGATGACAGAACATGAGAATGGACTGTGCGCAGGGAGGAGGGAATCGGAAAGGCAGACTACTATTAGAGCATTAATAAGTAATAGAGATAATAACAACATAATAGTTTTACTTTTCACCGGCACTCAAGGTCCAAGATGATTGTTGTAACTCGGTTATTTAAAATCCAGCTACATTTAAATGGTGTCTTCTTCCTCTATCTAATTGTCTGAACGGTGTCTAAAATTTGAGATTGTTTGAATGGTTGTTTGTGTATTGTATTGTATGGCCTTCATAGAGCAAACTGTCATATTCGACTCAAGGCTGGCCACCTACGAAGTTAGCTTGGACCTCGAGCACAACCTCCTACACCAGGTTAGGACTCGGCTTTCGTTCTAGATCCACCATCTTCCTGCTTATATACCTTATCTTTAGTCTCTATTTTCTTTATTATTATTTGTTGCTCCGGGTTGTAGATATTTGTGAGTTGTTCATTCATGTAAGCTATTATGTACCTCTATTTTTACGATCTAGCTTGTCTCCAAAGCTATTAAATGTCTCTTCCTGACAAGCATGTGAAACAATTTATTAGAATTAGTTGGACATTTTAATCTGCAAAAAAAAATAGTAACCCTAGTCACTCAAAGCTTGGATTTTTGCTAGTCACTTTAGATAGCATATGTCTAAGAATCTCTGAAGTTAATGTTGCCCACTTTACATGTTCTTTCGTTCATATTGTATTCATGTGTCTCAACTAGATACTAAGTTTAAGTTTGAATTTTTGCTGCTCACTTTAGATAGCAAATGTTTAAGAATCTCATAAGTTAATGCCGCTCACTTTACATGTTCATTCGCTCATGTTGTGCTCATGCTTCTCAACTAGATAATATCTTTAAGTTTAGATTTCTGCTGCTCACTTTAGATAGCATATATTTAAGAATCTCATAAGTTTATGCTGCTCATTTTACTTATTCTTTCGCTCATATTGTTCATGCTTCTCAACTAGATAATGGTTATTGTTACCAGTAAGTTTGTGTTCTTTACTACTACTAGTAGCTGTTGACTACTAACAGCTAACAACTACAACTGCTAGTAAGTTTGCTCTGAACTTGTAAATGGTTATTGCTAACATATACAACTGATTGCTATGAACATGTAAATGGTTATTGCTAAAGAAGATCATAAGTTTTTTGATGTTGGGCGAAGTATCCCAAAATATACCACTCTTTCTTTGATTGATGTGTGTTTGCTACAGTTCTATCCCTGTCCCTATCATTGTTGTTTATAAATACTATATGTTACAGTTGTAAATAAATGTTCACTACAGGAAAACAGTTAATTCCCGTCGGCCAGGAACCGACGGGAATAAGTAATTCCCGTCGGTTTAGGGCTTATTCCCGTCGGTTGTCAGCCGCCAGGCGTCCCTTGTCGGGGATAAGGTTATCCCCGTCGGCCGCCGACGGGAATAATTAATCCCCGTCGGCCAATAACGAGCCGACGGGAATTACGGCTAATTCCCGTCGGCCACCACAATCGACGGGAGTTATTAATTAATCCCCGTCGGCCAGGTCAGCCGACGGGAATTAACTATTAAGTCCCGTCGGCCAGGTCAGCCGACGGGAATTAACTATTAACTCTCGTCGGCCAGTTAACTGGGCCGACGGGAGTTAATAGTTAATTCCCGTCGGCTATGGTCAAACCGACAGGAATTAACTGGGCCGACGGGAGTTAACCTATAATTCTGCAACAACAACACCAAATTAGATATTTCTCCATAATTGCACACATAACATACACAAAACATATATATCACAAACATGTGGCAAAACATATCACATGAACATATAAATCACAAACGCATTGACATCACACATCACAAACGCATTGATATAATTCACACATCACAAATATTTCAGATACGAGAGTGTTTACACAAACATAACGTCCACGAGTTAAAATACATAATGAGCACGAGTTCAAGTGTTTAGAGATAACCACCACTTGGGTGGTTAGAGCTTTGACCGCTGCCGCCACCACCACCAGGAGGAGGGAACGCGAAGAGCGAGTCAACAAATCCAGTCCCTGCTACGGGATCAGAACCACTACAACCCGCTTCGGGCGTAACCTATGCAAGTTAGCAAATATCAACACATTAAATGCAAATATCAAAAAGTATACAAGTGTATAAATTAATCGACAATTATCAAATGTACCCTATCTCCAGGTGCAGGTATATGTGTCGGAGGGGTGTTGAACTGTGGTGGCGGAGCTGGTGTGTTTGCAAACTGGCTCCATTGTGGTGGCGGTGGAAAATTTGTTGCCATGCCCTGTTGCTGCATTAACTGTTAAACATATGTGTTAATATTGAAGATGTTGTATTGAAATATAATAATTTAGAGTTCGGATTATGTATACTCACTTGATACATCGCTTGGTTATGTGCATTGCATGCCTCCATAGATTCTCGTTGTTGTCTCATCTCCTCACGCATCCTCATAATCTCCAACTCCTGCTCGTTCGGTCGACGAGAGCATGAGCTACGGGAAGACGAACTCGTCCTCTGAGATCTCACCGACGACGAGTCAATGAATCCATCGAAGAGTGCGTATCTATAAGTGAATCAAAAAATGTGATTACTGCATAATCAATTTAGTGTAAACCATATAATTTCATAAGTTAGAGCTTACCGTCCATGCGCTTTGCCACCACCACTTGCGTACACCACTGAGGGATCCACCGGTTCATGGCGCCAGTCGAAGTCAGGGCCATGGCGACAAACCATCTCCTCCCCATATGCCGCCTATACATCATTCACAACCTTACAAATGCAGGAATTTCTATACTTTGAACGTTTGTACTTTTTGGCCAAAACTCACCAGCCGATCCGTGGCTGTCTGGCTGCAGAGCTGGTCAGGGTTGTTCGGGTCTGGTCCTTTGTGGCCCTCCTGGTAGACCTCAATGTCACTAGGCTTTTGGCCACTCGTAGCTTCCTGTATAAACAAAAAACATTCATAAGCAATCGTATTATTTGCTGATCGACATAGATAGATCAAACTTACCATTCTTTTAGCTTTTCGTAGCATGTCATCACCGCCAAACTTGTGGTTAGGATTGATTCCTCGACATTGTCTGTGATGCGCTGACGCTTTCTGGAAGCCTTCGGAAGCCCAATATCGACATCAAGCATAGTACGCATCAGGCACGGGCGCCATCCATGGAACCATCACCTGCACACACAATGTTACATATTATATCAATCACAACAATCAATATAAAGGGTAAAACAAATTGAATACTAACCTCACGATATTGATCCTCAGTCAAATATATCTTTGAGGACACTTCCTTTTTATTCAAGGGGCCTGCTTCTTCCGGATGCTTTTGAAAATACAGGTTTGTAGCCTGAATTCTCGCATAGTATATGGCATCCTTCACCAGATTCTTTGCATTGTTTTGGAAGACACGCTCAGCGTGCCCCATGTAATCCTCTCCGTGAGGCAACCGATATCGAAGCTATAACATAAAGAATACAAATACAATGGTATAAGTCATAGATTTACAATATTAAGAAACATAACAAAAATAATAAAGAATTCATACCCAAAAGTCATTACGCACAAGTCCCTGTCTGTCGGTGTGGTTTTGTTCCTTTTTAAACTTGTACTCGTCCCAGGTACTGACGAGCACCTCATCCTCGGTATCACTGTTTGACACCTTCACTATACCAGGGTAGTGAAGGCGGCAAAGAGAACCCAACGTAAGGTTAACCTGAGTGTGGTGTCCCTTACCGTCAAAGGACAGGTCCTCCCAATTCCTGCATTACACAAAAACATTAACAATACACATAATAGTTATATGAGATAAGTTAATATATTACACTCACCGATCTCCATGTGGCATGATTAAAGTCCTATCAGCCTCTCGCTCTATCGCGTGATGAGGCTTTACTGAGTGGCTTTTTCTTGAGCGACGTGTGCGTGTCACTGAAGAGCCTCCCGAGCCATCATCCATCGGGTTGTCAGCCGGTTTGCCCTGTTGGCCCCACTGGTCCCACGCCTGTTTCTGCTCTCTCTGGTGGTCCCACTGGTCCCATGGCTGGTGATGTTGTGCGGCCTGGTCCCATGTCACGTGCTCCACCTCCTCATTGTGCTCCACCTCATGTTTATGTCTCTCGCTGTTGGCCTACCGAGACACCTCATGTTTTGTTCATCAAACTCGCTGTCAAATATTATTGTATGACATGAGATATTTGATAACATAAACTAATTCACATATGAACACTTTAAGAAAATAAGTCTTACACAAAGTATTTCTCCACCTCAGGCATATTCGTGAACATGTACAGTAAAGCAGACTTCTGTTCTTCCATACTGAGGTGATATGCCTTGGGTGGACCAACGGCTTTAACGTTTGTCTGAAAAATCGAAAGATCACTACACGGAGGCATCTCTCGTTCATCATCATGGTACCTTTTCTTTCGAGCAAATACATTATGTTCTTCTGCAAAGTAACAACTTGTGAAGTGTGCTACCTCCTTTAGTTTAAATTGTTCCGCAATACATCCTTCAACTCTTGCCTTATTGCCCACCATTGCTCTAAGCTTCTTTAATGCTCTTTCTATATGAAACATCCACCTATACTGAACAGGACCATCGACCTTAGCCTCATATGGAAGATGTATAAAGAGATGCTGCATAGGATTGAAGAAACCCGGTGGAAATATTTTTTCTAATTTGCACAAAAGCATCGGTGCCTCTTTATCCAGCTGTTCCATCACATCTCTTCTGATTTCTTTAGCACACAACTGTCTGTAGAAATAGCTAACTCCAGCTAACGTTTTCCACACAGCTTCGGAAATGTACCCACGAAACATTACAGGCATGAGCCTCTCCATAATTATGTGGAAGTCAAGGCTCTTCAGTCGATTCATCTTCATTGTCTTCAAGTTCACAGATCTTCTAAAACCAGCGGCATAACCATCGGGGAATTTAATATCCTTCATCCACTTCATCACTTCTTTCTGTTGCTTAGACTTCAGACAATAGTCAGCTTTTGGTTTGCCTCTGTTTTCTCTAAGCACTTGGGTTGGACGATCACATATCACTGCTAAGTTCATGCGTGCCTTGTCATTGTCTTTCGCTTTATCAGGGAAATCCATGCATGTATTTATGAGGGCTTGGCAAAAGTTACTCTCTTGATGCATGACATCGATGTTGTGCATCAAATCAATGACTTAGCATAAGGAAGCTCCCACAAGCCACATATGTGAGTCCAGTTATGCTCCTCACCAAAACCTTGATACCTTTTCCCACTCTCGTCTAGGACAAGTTTCATATGCTCTTCTGTAATTTCTATCCCACTACGTCGCTTGGGCGGTCCCTTCGTGACAATGGTGCCCTTCCTAAATTCCTTTCTCTGCCTTCTGAAGGGGTGATTGAAGGGTAGAAAACATCTATGGCAATCAAAGTAACATATCTTGCCACCAGCACTAAGACGAAAACAATCTGTATCTTTAGCACAATAAGGACACGTCAATCTACCATGCACGCTCCATCCAGAGAAAATACCATACGCCATAAAATCATGAACCGAGAACAGATATGCAACACAAAGATTGAATTTCTGCTTCTTGAAGCAGTCATAGGCTTCCACACCTTGCCATAGCTTCTTTAACTCTTCAATCAGTGGTTGAAGCATCACATTGAGGCGTACGCAGGATGCTCAGGCCCAGGTATAACAAGACATAGGAACATAAACTCATATTTCATGCAAAGAGCAGGTGGAAGATTGTACGGTATGGCAATGACAGGCCAACATGAATACGACGCAGCGGTCATATTGAACGGCGTGAAACCATCAGTTGCCATGCCGATACGAACGTTTCTTGCATCGCTGACAAAATCTGGATCAAATTTGTCAAGAGCCTTCCATGCATCACCATCTGATGGGTGCACCATTAACCCATCTTGTCTGTCCGTACAATCTTTATGCCACCTCATGTGCATAGCGGTCTTCCTCGAGAGAAACAAATGTTTCACTCTAGGAGTGAGAGGCATGTACCGAAGCTGTTTATGTGCAACCTTTGTCACCACCTTCTCCCCATCTTCATTTACAAGCTCCACGTACCTCGACTTCCCACATTTTAAGCATTTCTGTTCTCTACCATGTTCCTTCCAAAAAAGCATACAGTTGCCTTGGCAAACATCAATCTTCTCATACTCCATATCAAGACCTTCAAACAATTTCTTGGACTAGTACATGTCTTTGGGCATCTTGTGACCCGTAGGAAGAACCTCGCTAATCAAATCGACAAGCTCCTTGTAACAAGTAATTGAGAATGCAAACTTGGACTTGATTGACATCAGTCGGGTCACGAATTCGAGTACGGTCACGTCAGTGTGCCCGTGAAGAGGCTCTTCTGATGCTTTGAGTAGGTTGAAGAACTTCTGAACCTCCGGTGTAGGTGAATCATGATGATCTGGTGCCAGTTCAGGTTGCAGATCATCAAGCATCTGGTCCATCCTATCAACATCATCTTCACCATCATCAACTTCTACTTCTGTTGCTCGTTCAACATCTTCACCGTGGAGATACCAGACCTTATAGCCTGGCACGAAACCATGTGAGCACAGGTGTAGTGTGACCTGCTTCTTAGTGTGGCTCGTCATATTTCTACATTTATTGCATGGACACCTAATATTATCTATTTGTGACAAAGCAGCTGCATGGTCCAGAAATATCTGCGTCTTGGCAAACCATTCACTTGTGTGACACCCACCCTTCTTAAAACCTTCATACATCCAATCACATCTATCACCCATTATTGCGGCTGTGTGTAGAGTAAAGAGTGCGTGTGAGACAATCACGTTTCTACACGTCACACATACATCTATAGGTAAGTAGTAAAACTATAGATATACATAAATAAATATATATATATACATAAATAACATTAAATTTATCAATATCGAAACCTTCATACAACCTAATATTATAAGTTAAATCTAATTATTAAATAACATCAAATTCAACAATTCAATAGCATAAGTTAAATCTATTATAATAATAGAATTAATACTTACCTAACATCAAGCCACACATGTGATATTAAACTAACTCTAATCACACTCTAATCACATGTGATATTAAACTAACTCTAATCACATGAAAGTTAACTCCCGTCGGCCATAAAAACCGACGAAAATAAACATGTATACACAAATTTAACAATCGCACTCGCATTTACATTCAATAATGCATAAAGTCATATGAAAACTAAGAACACTATAAATTAACAATTTTAAACTAACTCTAATCACATGAAAGTTAACTCCCGTCGGCCACAAAAAACTAACGAAAATAATCACATATTTATTTACATATAGATAAGATTATACCTCAGTGGCTGACCGGCGCGTCGGGGCATGAGCGGACGGTGGACGACGGCGGGCTGGGGACGGCGACGCTCGGGGTACGAGGAGCTCGGGAGCTTGGGGTGGCACTTGGGCGGGGGCGGCGACGCTCCGGGGCGGGCCGAGGGCGGCGGCGGCGCTCGAGCAGGGCGGCCTCGGCGCTCGGGCGGGGCGGCCTCGGGCAGGGCGGCCTCGGGGGCAGGGCGACGCTGGGGGGCAGGGGCAGGGCGGCACTCCGGCGGCAGCGGCTGCAGCGGCGCTCGGCCTGGGCACCGCTCGGGCAGGGAGGTGGCTCGGGCGGGGCGACTCGGGCAGGGGCGGCCTCGACGGCGGCCTCGGGCAGGGCGGCGCTCGGGGCGGAGCTTTGACCGTTTGAGTGAACAGAGAAGAATGAGCCCGCGCGTCCGCGGCCTGGCTCTAAAAAGATTGATCCCCGTCGACTAGAATACGGGGCCGACGAGAATTAACTAATTCCCGTCGGCCAGAACACAGGGCCGACGGGGATTAGTTAATCCCCGTGGGCTTGGGACATGGCCGACGGGAATAAATATAATGTCCGTCGGCTATTTGGTGGTCGACGGTAATTAGTCTATTCCCGTCGGCTTTCGCTCTGGCCGACGGGAATTACCCTGGCCGACGGGAGTAGAATTTCTGTAGTGGTTATAGATACTCTATGTCGCAGCAAGATATGTCCCCTAAATCCTTTGGATACCACATGTCACTTGCAAATTTTCATATGTTCACTATTTCTTTTTTATTACATGCAGAGTACTCAGTGGATGCAATACATGGTTTTTCTTGCGAAGTGTGTATCTTGTAGCAATTGGAAACTATGTCTATTTTGCAAACTATGTGTATCTTGCACCAATTTGAAACTATGTCTATCTTGCAAACTATGTATATCTTGCAGCAATTGGATGCAATAGCATGTGCCACATGCAAACTACGTGTACCTTGCAAACTATGTGTATCTTGAAGACTAGATACATGGTTTGAAAATAAAGCAGCAATTAGAAACTATGTTTATCCTGTAAACCAAATACATGCTTTATGAGACCATTTTATCTATTGTTGTATTCCAAGCATTTATGTTTTGTATGATTTAGCCAAAGTTCTAAAGATTTTGTGCACAGTAACCATGGTGACTATTTTTTACAATTCTTGCATATCAAACTAGACCGTTGGAGTTTGCATGGGATGAGACATTCCCACCTGTTTCCAAACAGCCATAGGGTAATTTCTCCTACACGGCTTGTACCCACCAAAAATGAATGTATGGTAATTTTTTGTGCCGAAGTTTTCTCCCACTAGTAAAATAACCACTGACTGCCAAACTAGCCCTAAGTGTCACGAAAGCTCCCCCGATTGGGTGGAGCAGCCGCATCGGTGCACCACCCTGTGCATAGACTGCGACGTCCTCGTTGCATTCCGAAGAAAGGCCTAGGGCGATTAGATTAATACCATTTGTGGACTATGGAAGGTGTAACAACTCCCGATAGAACATTGCAATGATGGATGTGGATATCTGTATTCAGATTCATTTTTACTATTCTTTTCCATCTGGTTCTATATCTATATTAAAAAAATATGAAATATCTAATATTAACTATATCATGTTGTCTCTTCGGTGAAACGTGTAAATTAGGGAACAGTAAATTAGGGAACACGACAATATATATGACATTGTTTGCAAGGAAAGTTTAAAATAAGGAATGAGATAGGAGAGCTGCTAGAGACAACCTCAGTAGAGAACATAGCAGCATCTAAAACTTACATTTATGACAAATTAACAATGTAAATAAATAATATTTTGTTTAATATAACTCATTTAAACTATTTAAAAGTTAGACATTTATATGGATAATATGGCTAATCATAAATATTTAATTTAATTTTTGATAATTTTAAAACCTACATTTATGACAATTTAATACTATTATAAACTTATATGTAAGATAATTTTAATATTATAAGTAGTGATATATAAAGGCTAATAATTAAATATCCTATATATACTACTAATTAAGAATGGACCGTGGGCGCCTGGCGCGGCCATGCCCCCGCCCATCTCACTGGCACGCTGGCCCCACAAAGACACCCGCCTCCACCCGCAGATGCGTGAGCGTGAGTCAATCGGCCACCAACACCTCACCTCGCCTCGCCTCCCCTGCCCACGGTCCGCCCGCCCCGCCCCTGCCTCTGTATCCATCCACGTCTGCTTCCATGCCCTCGCCCCGGCGCCCCTCCTCCTTCCCGGTCCCGCACGCGATGCCCCACCGTGACAGCCGCCGCCCCATCCACGGCCTCGCCCTCCTTCCTCCACCGTCCCGCTCGCACGAATCTCGTTCGCAGCGACGCTATCGCGGGCCTGTGGTGCAAGGAGACCGCCACGCTCACTGTCGGGGCTTCCGCGCTCTCCTCCTGGCATGGTGGTGGTACTCGTCTAATGGGGCTTGCACCATCAGGGCCTCCGCGCTCTCCTCCCGGTGATGCCATATGCCGTCGTTAAGGGCAAGTTTTCTGTATTCCAGTTGCTCCGACTGAGAAGAAAGAGTAGATGTATATCATTTATGTATGCTGGGAAAATACATTGTTCTGGTCGCCGTGAAATTTCCGCAGTGGAGAGTGTGTGTATGCGTCATGGTGATGAGGTAGAGTTGGATGGCATATGTGCATTTCTGTTCTTAGTTGAGACGAGTTACTTGCATGCGGTGGGTGTTTGACGGAATGCTTCACTAGCATCCTGTAGAAACGCGCACATGCGTGTACCTAGACATCACCTTATGGGATTTCTTTGTTATCTTGCTCACGTGGTAGATGGGATTTGCTCCTCTAAGTGACCATAACACAAGAGATCTCGATGCCCAAATCATTTCCTGGTCCTTTGCTTTCTATTTGCGGTTCTTACAGGAAACATAATCCTGCTTATATATCAATTCGTTCCAACTAGACATGTTAGTTTGTTGGGGCTAATTAATTGGTTCCCGGTGCAAATTCGGTGGGTTAGATGAGTCAACAACATGTTTGCTTCATGGGGTGGATTGGGCTGTATTGGATGGGTCACATGGGTTGAGTTTACTTCATCTGGCCACCATTGATAAACATACATGCCACTAAGTTCAGGAAAGGCTTAGGTGCCCATAGATGATACAAGCACATTGTTGCAGGGTGCTCACGAAACCGCCTTTGAGAAGTGTCGGGATCCTGGAACATCTAAGATTTCTACATGAACCTTTATGCAAGTAATTTAATTTTACTCCTTTTCATGGCTGAAATGATTTCTGCCTGGACACTATACGCTATGCCAGGATTGTTGTTTGCATAGTCACACTTTGATTTTATTGTTTGTTTATACAGCACGGCTGGAAATAACTGTCTTTTTTTCGGGGTGGCACTCACATATGTTTCCTTTTCCTCAGCTCAGCCACAACAAGGCATTGCAAAGAGCCATCACATAGCTACACTTCTTTGGTGTAATTATTGGTACAATAGCTTTTTTGCTGCTGTAGTTGGTACACTTCTTTGGTGGCATCACAGACAAAACCAGCATATCTTTTTTGGTGTTAATGGTAATAATCTTTTTTACTCTATTGTTGTGTGGTCATGATAACAACCACCTAGATCTAGACGTGTTGCATTAGTTAGCTTAGTTGCATGAGCCGCTAACATTTTAAGATCTTAGAGCTTTTGCTTTCTGGTCAGTCCCACAGTAAAATTGTCTGAATGGAAAATTAAAACATCAAATCCTTTAGCAGCTAGGCCTTTCATTTTTCAACTAATAGGAACTCTGAATGTATATTGACATCCATTCATCCCCTTGGGTCCATTTGATATATCCTCTAACTGGTTCGTGGATTTGTTGTTCAGGGCATATCTGGTACATTGGACAGAGAAGACAATTCATGTTCAAGCGAGTGTTGAGTCTGCCTGGACGCCTAGGAAACAAGGAATCACTGTTTCCCATGGCGAGCTGGAGATACCTGGACGACTAGACATGCGTAGACAACGCCTTTGAAACACTATACAACTGTTTTCTATCTTCGCTCTCACTAATAAGGAATTAAACTTCTCCACATATGGTTCGAATGAGCCATACCTTGTAGATTCCACTGCTGGGATCCTGGGATACCCATGAACCCTTGAGTATGCAGAAACTCCAGTAGGCCTTATTACCTTAATTGTGTCTAAATAAAATAGGTAGCGAGCTTTTATGTTTGACAAGTGTAGGTACCATCCTTGAGACAATAGAAACCTCACCTTTGCTGAAGTATCCATAAGGTACATATTTGGTTCTCAATTGTTGATTAAACTGCATTGTTTTTCCTTCCTTAACTCCTGAAACATCATCCACCTTCGCACCTCCTTTGCCTCCTCCAATCTTCCATGTGACGCATAGATATTAGCAAGCTGGACATAGTTCCCGGTATTACCTGGCTCAATCACAAAAAAGCTTCTTGGCAACCTCCTTACCCATCTCAAGTTCCCTGCAGTTCATGCAAGCCCAAAGGAGTGCCCCAAGGACTGATGCATCTGGCTTAGGTCCCATCTGGTGAATGAATTGTTTTGCCTCAGTTAGAAGGCCTACTCGCCCAAACATGTCAAGTTGTCAACAATGCACGCATAGTGCTCATTTTGTGGTGTGATCTTATGAACTCGAGTCGTCGAATCGAAGTACCTGTGTCCTTGCTCAACAAGTCCGCTGTGGCTACAGCAAGAGAGAACACTCACAAATGTGATGTGGTCCGGAGGAATGCCATTCTCTCGTATTCTCAAATACATCAATTGCCTGCATGCCATGTCCATGCTGCTGCAGTGCAGTTATCATAGCCGTCCTGGACATTATATGCAGATGATCTTTTGCCCCCACAAATGCTCGGTGTGCATCGTCCAAGCAGCTATATTTGGAATACATGGTGATTAGCGAGCTAGCAACGCCATCACTGTATAAGAACCCTGTCTTCACGACGGAGGCATGCATGCTTGCTCCTATAACCCATGCCGACATACACGCTGATGCCTCCAATACAGTAGCAAAGGCTACATCATCCGGCAGTGCTACCATGCTCCACCCTCCCCACGCTAAGCACCAACAAAAAATAGTGCAAAGTGAGCACTCAAACTCACACCCTTCTACTTTAGAAATTTGGGGCTAACCACAAGACCCCATATACTTTAGTGTTTGGTGTTTAAAAGTAATAAACAATAATTATATTTGCAGTCTAGGCGCCCTCTCCATGTCCTCCGCCTCGTGGCAACGCACGGGCACATACCTAGTAATATAATTAATCTTATTAAGTTTACTTTGGTTCATTTATATATTATGATTTATTTATTTGTAGATAAATATTTATATGTATTGAAAACATTCATATGTACGTGTCGGTGTTTGGACTAAGGGTCCTAACCAACTAGTAAATAATGCCACGTGCCCAGAATCTAGATTGTGTGCGAGTTGACAGAAGCAGTTTGTCTTGGTTCGGGAAATGCAAAGCCCTACTTCCAGCAGAGGAGGGATGAGGCTTATATTACTCGCACCGCGGTGCTCGCAGTAGAAATTACAAGCACAGCGGGAGAGGGGAAGTCCCCAAGTCCCTAGAACTGATTGAGCCAAGTGCGAATATCAAAAGACTTGGTGTAAACTACTAAGTGTTCGCCTGCCCTTGGAAGAACTACCACTGCCCTATTTATACACCTAGGAGATGTATATTGGTGAAGCCTGGGGCCGTCGTATTCCCAAGGGAGATGTCTTGATGTCCTGTGAGAGACATGACGATGCACTATGTTGTTGACTTGCGCTCGCTGATTTCCTGCTGAGAGCCGAGGTCGAGGCCGAGGGGTTGGCCGTAAGTCCGAGCCTTCAGGGGAAGGGGTGCCCATACCGTAGTTGTTGTAACAGCACTTTGGTATGGGTAACAACCTGTTCACGAGGTGCGTCACCGTCCTTGTGCGGGATGACGTCGTGATTCTTTTGCTGCGATTATCGGGGTCAAAGCCCAGCTCGGGCGAGGCGGAAGTCTTCCCGAGGCGCTGGTTGAGCCACCCCTGACGTGTGCCACAGTTGGCGGAGTGGCCGCCCGCGGGATTCACGGCGGGGCAGGTAGCCGAAGCCGACCTCGGACGAGGTAGAGAAATCACCTGAGTCCGAACTCAGCGTCGGGCGAGGCGTAGTTTTTGCGCCCGAGGGCCGGCTGCTTCTATTGTCGTATTAAATGTCCCATCGGGGGATGACAGACGGCGTGCGTGTACAGCAGCGGGGGCATAATCATGCTGTTGCGCCTGGACATGATCGCTGTCTTGTTAGGTACTATGCTCCCGTGCCGCTGCGTGAGTGTTCCCCGCTAGCCTTCGGGCGCCTTTGTCCTATCTGCCTGGGATCAGCTCAGGCGAGATGGACGGAGTGGTGGTGGCTTCGAGCGAGTCAGAGATTTGACTGAGGTAGGAGACCCTTGGGGAGAGGCCTCGGGTCAGGAGTTGTCTCGGCTGATTCCCTTTGGAGGTTATGTCTTAACTTCTCCTGAGTACGTCTTTCGAGAGGAATAATTCGGGTACCCCTAATTATCACCGCAAAGAATACATTTATTATTTATTTATATATTTCATTTCTGAAACAATTATTAATATATATATATATATATATATTATTTTTGGAGTTGTCTTTATCTATAGATGTTAATATGTTATATATTTTTAATTTGAAAATACTATCTCCAAGTATCGTTTATGTCCATAAAATTTAAAATTAGAAAACAACTTGTATGTGGATAAAAAAGGAAAATCTCGTTGAGGGGTAAAGTACAGCAACTGAAATAGTTGAGGGAAAGAAACCGAACCAACCCATAGTTTAGGAGGTTATATGGACCTAGGATAAAATTGAGGATATTATTTTTAAACTTTTTTTATATAAGTCGTATAGATATTGATTTTGTTCCTACTATAAAACTACCGATAATCAAATATACATGTAATCTTCAAAACCAAATAAATATTCGAATGCGAATCCAAATTCGTGATGCTAATTTTATATTTTGTATGTGGCAATATTTATGTATGGATACATATTCAGATTAAAATATGATAAGTAGTCCAATCTGAATTCAGTTCCACACGAATTCAATCCAAATCCATTGGCAGAAGATTTTTTTTTTTTGGCATTTCCCAAGGGATGGAGCCGATGTCTCGATCATTGGCCTTGGCAGAAGTAGCGTAGCGTAGCGTAGCGTTGCGTCTTGGGCCCTTGGCGAGGCTCGCGTGCACACCTCGTCACTCCCGCTGCGTGATTCCACGACCACGACAACGCTTGGCACTCGGTTCTCGTTTGGAAAATCATCCAGCTAGAGCCTTTTCGGTTATTGATGTACTATATGGAGTATATATTTTAATTTGATATGGATTTAAACATATCTAATCTCCTCAAATATAGACCTTTTCGCATATCCCATATAGGCTCGAAGGGATTGAAAATTTTTAATAAGAACTTTTGATTTGATATGACTTTAAACTTATCTAATTCGGTCCAATCTATATGGATTGGCACTAAAACGAATAAGCCTCTATATCGACTGTCCGAGCGAAACTCGGGCTCAAAATCTTTTTTTTTCTTCTCATAATGGGTTTCAAAATCGTATGGACTGAGCGCTGTTGTGTAAGAAAATTATATGGTGTACAAGTTGGTGTTGCGTGTAAGCTACCTCGAGCAAACCATTATACTATTATTACATCAAAATTGGTTTCCGTGAAAGCAATCCTCCGACACTGCGGAGCTGCGGCATGGCGTGCCAGCAAGTCCAGCGCGCGCCATCCGCTGGGCACGGCGACGCTGGGAATGATTCAGAGTATTATCTCGGACACCTGTGGGCTTTAAGACGCAGATTCCGTCAACAAACACTGTAGGGCGATCTGTTTGCTTGAGACTACACACGGCTCTGATACTTCGCAGCAGATCAATCAATGCCTTACCCTTAACGGTGAGACCGACTAACAGGTCCAGAGACCGATTTGTGACTTTGTGGTAGAGATGACAATGGTATTACTTGCCCAAACTCGTACCTATAAAGAAAAAATACGTCCGCTAAAAAACCTATACCCATGACGGGTATAAAATTTTGCCCAAACACATACACATGCGGGTTTCGAGTACCCAACGAGTTTCCCATACCCACTAACATCAACATAAAAAATAATTCATCATGTAAATGACAATCAATACATTAATAAGCTAGCATAAAATTGAACAAGTGATAACTAATTTTAGCCTAAAATTTGTTACATGAAATTTATTTCAATTAGAACATATTTAATTAATAATATTATGAGACATATTTATAAGAAATGTTGATTTTAAGGTGGGTTTTAAAAACCCATGGGTTTGCGGGTATGGGTAGTGGAAGAACAAACTCATGCCCACGTACCCGTTGGGTTTCCATTTGAACCCATTAACAAACCCGTGGGTAGAGAAATTGACCCAAACCCATACCCTAATAGAGCAAAAACCCACCGGGTTTCGGGTAGCGGGTACCTATTGCCATCTCTACTTTGTGGACAGCCTGTTGTACACCAAAAAAGACTAGCGGACGGTCCGGCCCTGAGGCCGGACGATCCGCAGTCCGGACAATCTGCGATGGTGGCGCGGACGGTCCACGCGTGCACAGAGACAGTTAGGGTTTCTAGTTTCTCGCGGGATTTGTTATCTAAAACCGCGAGATTAACTCGGGAAACAGTTTGAAGTGGATCCAGACCTCCCCTTTATATAGATGAAGGGCTACGACCGATTGAACCCCCAACAATCGATCAAATTAAGTCTATTTCTCGTTTTTACCTTATGCATTAGGAGTAGCTCTAGTTTAGTTCTAGTTTAGTATTCCAATCACCAAATTCTCCGCTTCTCTTCAACTCTACGTCGATTAGAGGAGTCTAGGTCGGCCTGCTGAGTCTAGACAACACCTAGGATCTCTCCTCCCCGACGGGGTCCCTCCCGGGAGCGAGATCCAGGCGTCGCCGGCGACCTTCGCCGCCCCTGCGCACGCGCGGACCGTCCGACCGTCAGGCAGGGAACCAAGCCCCTGTACCAGGTCGCGGACCGTCTGGCCCCTGGCCGTGGACCGTCCGCGCCTCTGCAGAGGGCGCCGCCGCCGGTTCTCGTTATAGTGATTGGCGCCCGAAAAGGTGTCAACATACTTTTGGCGACTCCGCTAGGGACTAGGTGTCTAGACCTGCTAAAAATCGACCCATAGATGGCCGGTTCTAAGGACCACACCAAGATCTCCACCAACAACATCATCAAGCCAGCCATGGAGGCGCTCTCGACTGATGACCAAAGACCCTTTGAAGACCTCGTAATGCGCGATGAGAAGGAGGTGATGCGGCAATGGAACAAACAACGCAACAAGGAAGAGGCGGAACTGTTGCATAAACTCTCGAAACGGCGCAAGGAGGCGGTGGAAAAGTACTTGTCACACTTCACGGTGGATCGCCACCAGAAGATCATCCGTCAAGGGGAGATCGATATGGAATCTCTCCTGCCTCCACTTCAAGGTCCCGATGTAAGTGCTCTAGATCTATCTCTTACGACTTTCATGGTCAATGAGGAGATCAGTTAAAGCAATATGTAGATGAATCTATTAAAATGCATCTACGTTCATACGAGAAATCAACTGCTCCTAGCTTTCCATCGCGAGAGTCTAATACAGAGCCACCCACGCCAAACACATCGGCTATAAACGGGTCACCCTTGACCCAGCCATCATATGGTATGCCGATGCACGCTTTCGTGTCACCATCACAGGCGCAACCACTAGGCACGCGATAGGTACTGGACGTGGCCGGGCCGTCCGAGCATCATCTCAGACAGTCCGGTTATACTGCGGACCGTCCGACGTATTTCGCCGGACCGTCCAACCCGACGCAGGCCTGCACACAAAACGCTCAGGTCGCATCATGTATGGCCGGACCATCAGGGTACAACCCCGAACAATTCGGCCCCATCTCGGACCGTTCGGTGCATCACGCCGGACCGTCCGGATATGTTGCGGACCGTCCGCTATCTTACGTCGGACCGTCCGGATATGGCATGAACCGGCCGACGTATTATGTCGGACCATCCGACTCTACACGAGTCCACGCGCAGACCGCCCAAGTCGCGCCATATATGACCGATCCGTCCGGGTACAGCCCTGGACCATTCGACCCGATCGCGGACCGTCCAGTTCTTTACGACAGATGGTCTGGGTACGAGACTGCTCAGGTAGCACCATATACGGCTGGACAATCTGGATATACCTTCGGACCGTTTGGCCCGGTCGCGGACCATCCGACCTCTTACGCACGCCGGACCGTCCGGATATGTGTACGCAGAGCCGAGAGCTGCGCAATACACACAGTTCCCACATTCTTTGCAACTACATTATGGTGCCCCACCAGCAACACATTATAATCATGCCATACCACCTCATGGGCATAGGGCTGAATATTGTTCGGCCACAAGAGAGCCTGAGAGGTATAGGGCAGGAGCTGGTGACATTAATAGGACACCTAACACACACCTCAAACACCCCTGGGAGGAAAGCCGACAGAGTGATGTCAGACAACCTGAGATTTCCACCCACAAACTCAATGGATGGTCGCCAGACATGGCGGAGAGGATCAGAGACGAGGAAGCCGGGATGTTCAGGGACAAACTCGGTGTTAGTATGTCAGGTACAGGGCAATCGTATCGAAAGCCTTATAGCCACGGATTCGACACCGTGCCATATCCACAGAGAACTAGAATACCAGACTTCTCTAAATTTTTTGGTGAAGGTGGGAAAAGCACACATGAACATATTAGCCAATTCATAGCACACTTGGGAGAATTGACTGATGGGGAAGCCTACCGCATTCGTTTATTCTCGTTGTCCCTTACTGATACTGCATTCGCATGGTACGCAGCTTTGCCACCAAACTCTATTAATTCTTGGGAAGAATTAGAGCGGAAAATTCATGAACACTTCTTCTCAGGAGAACATGAATTAGAATTGGCTGACTTAGCTTCAGTCCGACAGGGGCCTGAAGAATCGGTTAATGACTATATCTGGAGGTTCCGGGACACTAGAAACCAATGCTTTCAGATCCATGTCGCAGAAAAACAACTAACATGGCTCGCTTTCAATGGGTTGCGACCCTACTTAAAAGAAAAATTAGATGGCACCCAATTCTTTTCTCTAGTGCATTTGCACCAGCGAGCTATGACCTGTGAAAGCCGAAGTAAGGAAACATCAAAATCGGCTAGCCATAAGATGCATCTAGTGGGATACAATAATTCGAACGATGAATCCACGGATGTATACACCGCCGAACTGGTTTGGCCAGGACAGGCTAAACCTTCATCATGTTCTGCTTTATAGTCGATTTGAAAGAATCGACAAGAAGAAGTTAAGTTTACTTTTAATGTTGCCAAATGCGATAAGATATTTGAAGAGTTACTAAAAAACGACAACATTAAATTAACTGATACTATTCCTCCTCCTGATGAATTAAAAAGGCGTGCTTATTGTAAGTGGCATAATTCTTTTTCTCATGCCACCAATGATTGTAATGTTTTTCGTCGACACATACAATTTGCCATAAATGAGGGCCGATTGGCTTTTTAGGAGATGCAAGTAGACACACAACCTTTTCCTGTTAATACAATAGAACTCACATGCAAAAAGGTCTTGGTTCGGCCCGAAATGGCCGATAAAGTCAAAGGCAAGGGCATCGTCATTGGCGATCCTTGCATGTCAATTTTATCACAAAAGGAGATTGCTCAAAAGGCTTCGGACGAGAAGGCTAAAAAGTCCAAAGGCGCCGGGGTAGGCACAATTAATGAACCAAACACATCAGCCTGGCCCGAGCATCGCAGATGGTCCGGCACCTACGTGCAGATGGTCCGGTGCTCAGACAAACGGTCCGGCTAACCCAGCCGGACAGTCCACCTATGATCGAAGGCGTCAGCCTCTACACGAAGCAAGGAAAGAGACACAAGGGCAAAGCACATATAGTCGGCTGATCAAAGCCGGCTCTACTTTTGATCAGTTGCTCTCCAAAAATGCTAGTAAAAAGACTGTTCCATGTGATCGGTCAACGAAGAAACCCCGGTTACCTGCTAAAACGAAACGGCCGAACAAAACGGCCCAAAAGGCGACATGACAAGCATCACTTGTTCATCCTATGAGACCAGAGTACTTTCCACCCATTTATTCATCGTCTGTATATTGTCCTACTCAAATGTGAAATGGCACGACGATGAATCCATGGTACATTAATAGTCCCTTTGTCTATCCAGGCTGGGGGGCACCTCCATTCTATTCATTTTGATCCATTGATCAAATGGTCATGGCCGAGAAAGATACAATCCAAAACAGCCTTTATACATTGGTGCTTTATTGAATGATCTCCATATTGAAAAGCTAGTGACTTACATCAGGTTTAGTTCATATGCTTTTGGTTCGTCAACCTTCACCAAAAAGCAGGGGCATATGTTGGACACCAAAAAAGCCTAGCGGACGGTCCGCCCCTGAGGCCGGACGGTCCGCAGTCCAGACAGTTCGCGGTGGTGGCACAGACGGTCCGCGTGTGCGTAGAGACCTCCCCTTTAACCGCGGGATTTGTTACCTAAAACCGCGGGATTAACTCGGGAAACAGTTTGAAGCGGATCCAGACCACCCCTTTATATAGATGAAGGGCTACGGTCGATTGAACCCCCAACAATCGATCAAATCAAGTATATTTCTCGTTTTTACCTTATGCATTAGGAGTAGCTCTAGTTTAGTTCTAGTTTAGTATTCCAATCCCCAAATTCTCCGCTTCTCTTCGACTCTACGTCGATTAGAGGAGTCTAGGTCGGCCTGCTGAGCCTAGACAACACCTAGGATCTCTCCTCCCTAACGGGGTCCCTCCAGGAGCGAGATCCAGGCGCCGCCGGCGACCTTCGCTGCCCCTGCGCACGCGCGGACCATCCGACCGTCAGGCAGGGAACCCAAGCCCCTTTACCAGGTCGTGGACCGTATGGCCCCTAGCCGTGGACCGTCCGCGCCTATGCAGAGGGCACCATCGTCGGTTCTCGTTATAGTGATTGGTGCCCGAAAAGGTGTCAACACCGCCAAATGTTTATACTTATACACCATGGCGGTGGAGTCTGCCAAACAGCTTAAGCTAGTTTTTACAAAATACTCTCCCGTTATTTTTTACTAGTCGGTTGCCCGTGCGTTGCGACGGCTTACAACAATACCCATGTAAACTATTTATCAAAAAAATTAAGTTTTTTATTGATTGTCTCTGCTCTTTGTATAATATTTTTTGATTTGGCTAGATGATGATATTATTTACTCCATCTAACATGTCTTGGTACAACACGACCAATGAAGTGAGTGATTAGAAGAGAGTTCACAACGGCTGGATGAACGAACAGAGATTATAAAATAACATAATTCCATCATATAGAGACCAAATAAGAGAAAGTTTGTGAGCTCAAGTTTCTAAAATAAGTCATATGAACTCAAACTTATAAAAAAGATAGATCAAAATATGGAGTGATTGCTAAAGTTAGGCATCAATAAAAACTGGATGCGCTCCATATAAATTATGCTACTTCGTAGCAATTATTAATGTTTAAAACCAACAAATAACCTTTCATTTTACTGTTAGTGTGATAAACCATTGTTGCTCCATCCAATTCAGCAACCTAAAATACCATGGAGTCCATTGCGCCAATGTGGTCTCAGGAACGACCTAATGCTTGCAAGAGCCAAGAACGTCGTGCCGTGCTTGGGCTGTAGGCTCGGCCCATAGTGCTGGTCCGGCCTGACACGATTATATATTTTTTTATTTTACAAAAAACGTAAGTCCCCAACATTGGAGCCCACCTCCGGTGAACCCTCTTTTCGACCACCTTTGGCAAGCACTGACATTCGTCATGCCACCGAAGAAAGCTTTAGCGATAGGGGCTGCCGCACTGCAGCCACTAGACCCGAACCAGGAGACCCTTTCTCTTCGAGAGGCCCGAAGCCAGAAGAGGAAGGCCACTAGTCCAACACTCCAGGAGGAGGAGTTGGACCAAGAAATCAGAAACATGGAGATAATCCACCAGCAAGTGCAAAGGAAGAAGGAGAAGATGGCCCGACTGGCTGATCTTCAGAGGCAGATCGACGAAGCCACCGAAGAAGTACGCCATCTTGTTCAAGACAAACAAGATCGAAGGCCCCAACACAGGGAGCTTCATCAAGAAGGCTTGTTCAACAACGATGGATGGTATGATGATTTTAATCATGATACCTTTACTTTTGATGATGCTTCTCCCTTGGCAGCAGAACTGTAGGCTATCCCATGGCCCCCATCAGACAAGCCACCTCAGCTTCCCATGTATGATGGGCATTCAGACCCAAAGCAATTTTTGATGAGTTATGAAACAACTATATCTTCATATGGAGGCAATGCAGCTGTCATGGCCAAGTCCTTCGTCATGGCAGTTCGGAATGTGGCCCAAACATGGTATTTTTCTCTTCGGCCAGGGACCATTACTTCGTGGCAGAAGCTCAAGGATATGCTGGTGACAAGTTTCCAAGGCTTCCAGACGAAGTCAGTCACAGCTCAGGCCTTGTTTCAGTGCACGCAAGATCATGAGGAGTACCTCCAAGCATATGTCCGAAGGTTCTTGCGTCTCAGAGCACAAGCGCCTACAATGCTTAATGAAATTGTCGTTGAAGCCATGATTAAAGGGCTTCGTCCAGGACCTACTGCTCAGTATTTCGCTAGAAAGCCCCCACAGACTCTGGAGAAGCTGCTTCAGAAGATGGATGAGTACATCCGGGCTGACAATGACTTCCGCCAAAGAAGGGAGGAAGCATATAGGTTCTCTGAAATGACCAGGGGCTTCGGAGGAAGAATCCACCTGAGGCATGTCAGGTCAATTGTCAAGTCCATCAACTACTTTTTTTAGCGTTGGAACGATATTTATATCAGTCATATTGCTATAAGGGCATGTATAGTGGAGATATACTAAAACGGTTCTCAAAGCACAAGAGACAACTAAGATATTCTATTATACAATAGAGTGTCTATAAATGTAGTTTATTAATAAATACAGAAGTAAATCGATAGAATAGACGACGAATTCGTACAATGGGAAGTGAGATGTTTGTTGCCACGATTTTTTTTTTGCAAATACCCTCTTTGGATACATCAATAGCCTCTATATTAAACATCACTGTACATGCCCTAAGAACGATGTGTGTGTCACCAATATCAGTAATCTTTTGTTTGCTTGCGAACAATTCCTTTAGAACTTATCCAGCTCAAATGATATGTTTATTTGTATCAACATTGATTAGCTGGAATAGTTTCTAGTCTCAATTCGAGATAAGCGAATGGACCTTGTTTGTTTTAGCTTTTTCCAGCTTCTGGCCACCAGAAGCTGCTGCAGCAGACTGTTAAACGTCCTGCTTTTCAGCTAGCTTCTATGAGAATCACTTAATCAAAACCGTCCAAAATCAATGTGAACACGTCGAGTCGTTGACATAGTAGGAAACCATCACTTATCCTAAACCATATGGACTCTTTTATCTTCTTCCTTATGTAATCTTCGTGATACCTAGATTCTCTCTATAACCAGATTCTCCCCATAGACAAATTCTCAGAAAAGCTATTCAAGAAAAAGCACAGGCTCCTAGACTTCTTGCTTGATTTTCTTGAAATGAGAGTGTTCAAGCTACATCGATGTGTTTTGGTTTAGCCTGTTTGAAGGGAACCACCACATTCGTTCAAAGTATTTCGAGTCCACTTTCTACTCTCGACTTCATTTTTGTTACATAAGCACTTTTTGCATAGTGGATTGAGCTAGATTGTCTGCTTTTCAACTTCATCACTGATGGTGTTTTGATCCTCACTCTGACAAATAATTTTATTGTGCGTGTTCCGGGCTACTTGTTTGGGCAGAACGCCGCTACTTCCAGTTATTAGTGGCTTGCGCTACCGACACCATTGATGATCAAAGCTCGCAGTAGGGGTTACAAGCATGCGAGAGAGGAGGAGGCTCCCAAGTCTCTTACTCGTGGTGGAGGTGGTTACAAGGTGGAGTCCTAGCTAAGTCTTGCCTTGGCGGCGGGGCTCGGGCCTCCGAGTCTTCCTTATGTTCACTGGTCTTCTGGGCGTCGTCTCGTCTGGGGTCTGTCCTTATGTCCCAGAGCACTCACCCATGTCTTGGGGTCGGCCCCTTCCTTTTATAGGCTAAGGAAGGGGTCAGCCAGTGGTGGCTTCCTTAGGAAGGGGCCACCAAGTGATGGTAAAACTGGACGTCTTACCATAGAGAAAAGCCACACGTGCTTGCGGTCGACTGGCGTCTCGTATTCTTTATTGAGAATGACACAAGCACAGTGGGGCCCGAGCGCCCTCATTCTGGCTACGCCAACCCATGGCCTTCGTAGCCTAAGCGTGGCTCATTGTGTTGCACCCTGCCAGCGGCCTGCGCACTCAAGCCTAGCCTCGATAGGTCATGAGTGTGCCGCTGGTCGGGGGACGTGTGGGTTATAAATGTGCCACGGTCCGAGGGGCACGTAGGCCATGAGTGCTCTATGGCCCGAGGGGTTTGTAGCTCATTAGTGGGAGGCGGACCAATGCCCCCGCTATGGCGCTAGGCACAGTTAATGCGACCGGTCATTTATGATGGGTCGGTCTTGGGCCAGGCGCGGGATCCACTCGAGTGGTTTTCCTTCAGCACGCCCGCCCGATGTCTAGTTCTACCACGCCCGACCCTGGGCTCGGTGCCTTGGGGTTCGTCCAGGGGTGTGTTCTTCCAGGGTAGACGTTACCAGCCTCTTCGGACTGACCAACGGGCCCCAGGTACCATAGGGCATTTCCCAGTGTGCTTGCTGACCAATGGGCCATAAGGCCCAGGGATTATATCCTCGATAGTAGCCCCCGAACCCCTAGGGGAGTGTCTCCCCTCGAGGGCTTTTTCTCGGGTCAGGAGACGTTTGTACTTCCACCATTCAAGCCATTGTGGTGGCTCTCTTCGTGAGGTGTGCCATCTTTGGGCACAGTCTGTT
Organism: Zea mays; assembly: GCF_902167145.1. Lineage (NCBI taxonomy): Eukaryota > Viridiplantae > Streptophyta > Magnoliopsida > Poales > Poaceae > Zea > Zea mays. The sequence continues at coordinate 162,124,652 of NC_050100.1, read as the reverse complement.
TCAACTTAAGGTGGGAATGGTCGCTTCTTCCTTCTTTCAAAAAATTAAGTGACGTTCACCTGCCTTTACCTTTGAGCTCTCGACCCTCAGGCTCTCACCTTAAATAGGATCTATCGAGGGGTCGTCTGTCGGCTCGTCGTGGCCAGATTCGTTGTTCCCTCTCCCGCTCTCCTATGCTTCTTGAGAGGGTTATGAAGTTTTTTGTATGGCACAATAGGCTGTCGAGGCCGAGTTGCTCAGGTCCCGACTTGCCGAGTCTAATGGTCGTGCGACCGGTAAGGCAGTGACCCCTCGCTTTCCAAATTCCTCAGTGTTTCCCTCGCTCTCATTGTTTTCTTTTCTAACAACCTTGGAGGCCGAGCTTGAGGAGCTACATTGTCGTTTGGGTCGGCTTCTAGATTTTGTTGGAGCTCGTGGCTCCTCTGTGACAGGATGTTTGGACAACGTCCCATGTTGCTTTCGGGGCATCGCTGGTCTCGGTGCTCGCCAGGGTGCTATCGCGGCACTACTCGTTGGGGAGCTCTGGATAGGCTGTAACCTACGAGGAGTCATAGGCCCTCCTTCGGCCTTACCGAACGAGAGTTTGAGGGAGGTGTTGGAGTACTATGACGACATAGCGGGTCGTGTCGTGCATAGATTCTCTATGGACGATATTGTCCGTAGTGCTTCTGACCTGATGCTGTAACGTGTCTCTGGTGCGACTTTTTTTTTGGAATAATGGGAGATGTTATCCTGCTGCCTTTAGTTCTTGCGGATGATATTGTTTGTGTCGCTCGCCGAAGCCTAATCTTTTGAGCCCTTACTTATGTGTGATCCGAGACACGAAGCCTATCCGTGTTCGTGATGGGGACTTTAATTCGCGTCTCCTTGATGTATGAAAGGGAAATGTGCACTTGGGCCATTTCTAGTTATTTTGGTGATTAAATGTTTAACACATTAATTTGGACTAACCATCTCAGTATGAGCACGAGCACAGGTTGTGATCAACCAAATTGAAGATGTCAAGTCCAAAAGAACACTTGTTGGGCTTGAGTTTTCATACATTGCAAATCCTATTGAAACAGAGAAACAAAGGAAGCTCTTCAAGTCATGACAAATTGGAGTAAAGGAGTTTGGCTAAAGTCTGGCCAAACTTGGGCCAGTCTAGGCCTCACCGGACTATTCGATGTGCACCGGACAGTGTTCGGTGACCAGGCTGGATGACAGTTGAAAAGATTGCTCTCGTGAAATCGATGTGACTCCCTGGCTAAAAAATCACTAGACTATGTCCGGTGTGCCAGGCCACCAATGACTACTCACCGTGCAACGGTCGACCTAACGATCAGTGTCGGCCACGTTAGCTTAGCAAATGTTGTCAGGCTGCACCGGACTTTCTGGTGTGCCAAGCAACTGTAGGTATGCAATAGTCGGCTCGACCATAGAAGGAAACAAATTGTTGACTGTTTAGTGTCCGATGTTCACCGGACCACGAACATATGGCAATCCAGAGTTGCCAAATGAAGAATCAACTACTCCTAGGCTCCTTGGGGCTATAAAAGGGACCCCTAGGAGCATGGAGCAGGTACCCAAGTGAGAGCACCTAGAGGGAGGGTGAATAGGTGATCCTAAAAAAATCAACTCTAAACAAGACAAACTTGGTTTATGATGAGTGTTAGTGAAAACTAAAACCAAGTTGTTATGAGTTGAGGTGGAGAGGAGAAGAGAACACTTCACTTGATTGTTCCTTGGATATGTGTATTAAACTTAGGAACAACAATGCAAGTGAAATATGAGAACTCTTGGAAGACAACAATCGCAATAAAGAAAATGCACAAGAGACACGACGATTTTATCCCGTGGTTCGCCCAATGCCTACTCCACGTTGTGGTGACCTCCTTCGGTCAAGGGTTGCACTCAACCCCTCTCAAGTGATCCAAAGATCAAACTTGAGTACCACATTGTTCTTCCTTATATCAAATCCCGTTGTGAGAAATCTCTACAAGTTGGAGTCTCTCACGCCTTACACGAATGATCTCAATCAAAGCACAAGGGTAAGGAGGGAGTAGAAACACACACAAGAGTACAAGAGCAGCAACACCACGCACACAAGCAAAGGAGAGAACGCAAGGATCAAAATGACAGAGTTTCTCTCAAGAAAACGCTCAATTCTCTCTAGAGTAAGTCGAAAGCGTGGTTGCGTTGAATCAGAGTTTCAGCGTGCTCTTAGTATGATTGGTAATAGCTCCATGTGCCTAGGGGGTCCTTTTATAGCCCCAAGGACCAAAGGAGTCGTTCGATCTTCATTTGGAAGGCCTTGGTTGCCTTATGTCCGTGGGTGCACTGAACTGTCCGGCGCACACTGGATAATGAACAGTGTGTAATTTCTTTCCATCCACGCCACGCCTACTGTTGAGTTAGCCGTTGCATCCTTCGGATGCCCGGCACACTGGACAGTACGGTGGCGCACCAGTCAGTCTGGCGCTGCCACATGTCCACCGTTGATTATGCACCGACCGTTGGTGCTGACGAGAGTCGTTAGTCGCCTGGCTCACCGAACAGTCCGGTGCATACCAGACAGTCCGGTTAATTTTAGCCAGAGTGACCAGTCAAATTCCCAAGAGTGGCCAGTTCGGCCACATCGCAGGTTGGCACACCGGACACTGTCTAGTCCACACCGGATAGTCCGGTGGTGCCCAGACTGGACCAATCGTGGCCAAACCTAGCCAAGCTTCTTTTCTCTAGTTTTGCTCGACTCGAGAAGTTTCTTTGAACTTAGACATAGTTAGCAAATAAAACAATTCACTAAGTGCTAGATTCATACCTTTGATTCTCCATTTCAATAGGATTTGCAATGTGCTCGTACTCATAATAGGCATGCTAGATCAAAGTGATGTGTTGGGCACTTAATCATCGGAACAAATAGAAATGGCTCAAGGGCACATTACCCTTTCACCAAGAATACCTTGAGCACACTACAACTTCGAGACTCCACAACCACGCCTTCGAAGTGTTCTAGAGAGATTTGAGTGCATTTCTTGAGTCATTACTCTATTGTTTTGTGGTTGTGCTCTCTTCTTCACATTTGTGCGCGTTGTTGCTGCGTTGTGCTCTTGTGTGCATATTCTATTCTCTCCCTTATACTTGTTCTGACTATGATCTGTGTAATACGTAAGAGACTCCAGTTTGTGGAGATTCCTCACAATTGGAATATTGATATAAGGAAGACAACTGTGACACTCATGTTTGATCTTTAGATCACTTGAGAGGGGTTCAGTGCACCCATTGACCAAAGGAAGTCACCACAACATGGAGTCACTACAACACTTATGACCTTCTGTGACGTTCTCTTTATGTCACCAAACCTTGAATTTATGTCATTTTTTGAAATTTATGACATCTCCATGACGATAATTACTTCGTCACCTATCATGCGTGGCATAGCATGATCTGTGACGTTTCATGTTTATTTGTCATAAATTTAGTGACATATTATACGTCGTCATAGTTTTGTGACACGCTATTTTCGTCACTAACAATCTCCAAAAAACGCCACAACATGCCTCCACGTAGGATAGAAAACGTCATAAAATTAAACATGCGCATGACATGGCATCTTACGTGGCATATTTCTTATGACAATTTTGTTCGTCACAAAATATTTAGCCCTCAAGTCAATTTCTTTCACCATAAATTTTTTTGCCTTTTTTAATCTGGTATTGCAGCCCAGAAAGCATACAACCGATTTGTTATACCATTTTTTTGCTTTTTAATTTTTAAACCTGCAGTCAAGAGCACAGAACACAGCATAGAAACATAGCTGCTGGAAGCGCTGGGTTCCAGTAGAACCCAGACATTTTGTTTCACAATGTACCATAAGAAAAATCCATTGTAATTAAACACCAATCAACAATCAACACATATACTTAGCAACATATTATCATAGACATCATTTATCAACAACCAAATCCTTCAAAATTTTCAAAATTGTCACCATGTTTCATCACGCCAGCATCTAGTAGTGTGCTAAGGACACTAACAAAAGGACATATCAAAATTAAAACTATCATCATGTTTTATCACCAGCATCAAGTAGAGTGCAAAGCAGAGTACAAATAGGACAGCAAAATCAGGGCACAATCGACCAACTACTTATTGAGGCTAAAGAGACGACGAAGGAGAGCATTGGTCTCATCTGCTCCTTTTTGCAGATCATTGATCTTTTCTAACTCCTTAGCCCTTGCTTCTTCTGATTCTTCTACCTTCTTCTTTAGGGCATCTAACTGAGCTCTAACTTCTAATGAGTTTTGCTTCTCTGATTCAAGTTCAGCCTCAAGTTCTGCCACACATGTAGGATCACCACCATTGCAGCTTTTCTTTGTGGTGGGTACAAGACCGATATTATAAAGAAATTTTGATGAAGACAACACTTGAGCAACTGCTTCTGTAGGGGTCTTAGATTCTTTCCCTTCTACTCCAGGCTCAGCCACAAGTGCTTCCATTGTGTCCTGTGAATGGGAAGGTTTAAAAATAAGACAAGTGGTATGGATAAAATGAAACCAAAACAAGCATTCAATAAACTAGTCACATTTATGTTCGGTTTCTATAGTACTAGCTCCTTCATAGTATTCACTTGGATAAGAACAGGTTACATCGGGGAAAATTCCTCAACCACAACACAGTCAGCGCAAGGTGCACAAGTGAAATATAATGACAAAAATAAGCTAAACACTCAATAAAATGGTTAGTTCTGCATGTATATTACTAAACTAAACACCACAAGTTATTAATCACCTTGGGCATCTTCATACACCCATTCAATAACTTTTGCCTAAGGCATGTAATCAATCACATTTGAGACTCTTCTAGTGTACAACTAAATTATTAATCATAATGTTTATAAAAAAACCTTTTCACTCACATAAATTGGCCATTGATATTCACAACTGAGAATTTCATACCACATAGAGTAGAACTGAAAGTATCAACTAACTGCTAATATAACACAACCAGTACTAGGATTCTGCATACAGCAAAAAAAGAGAGAGGATATGGCATAGCCAGCCATAGGATAAGCACTACAGAAACTGAATAGGTCTGGTTGTTTATTACTTAACGATGAAGAACATCATACATTGCATATCTACTCTGATTTATGAATGGTACTAAACGATATAGGTATTTGGCCAAAGTTGCTTTCAATGCCAAACGATTATTCAGTTTGAAATCAATAAATAAAATTGCAGTTAAAAATGGAGCATAACTTACAATTGCTTCCTTTACAGGCTCAGCAAAACCAGTCTTCCTACTACAATGGCACTCTTTAAAAAGATCAATCGCACTTGGTGGTGCATCTCCATATTTGGCTTGCTTCTAAAATACATGCAAACAATTTCTAAATGTAAGATTCAAACATAAAGGATAGGTGAGGAACAATTGAACACATATTGTATATGTATATTACCACGACATGCATATGTGCAATGTAACTCCGAGATCCTGTCTTTTGCTGGAACCGAACTTTTCCACGAATCACTTTGTTGTTCACACATTTATCCTATAAAACCATTATATTGTAAAACTAGAAACATAGATTAAAGTATGTTCCAGCTTGTTCCTTTGAAGAAGGTATGTTTTGTTGGAATACTAGGTATGTTACTGCGTGTTCCTTTCAACTGCACAACAAGGTATGTTCCTGCATATTCCTTTCAACAAAAAATGTAGCTCAAGAAACAATGGCACAACACTTGTTTCTTACCTCATATGCCCTGGAATTTTAAGTCTACACCAGAGCAGTCCAAACTTGCTTTCTTTTCAGCTTTGCATATGGAGGTTAAGCTAAGAAGTGAGTCATGAAAATGACCCAAACAGCTGTAAAGGATACACCCTTGTGTTCAAAGAGCAACTAAAAAGCGTTTATATTATTTATTTTATGTGTGTTTCAGACCAGTTATCTCTTTTTAACTTAAAGACACATAACACTCCTACATGCTTGAGAAAACCAGTTTTTTTAGAAAACAATAGTATCCAACAATTTATCCTCTAAAGTGGGTATTATAATCAAAATGAAAATCTTTTGATTTAAGTACAAACCACAAGTGGAAATAGCTCCAAGCATAAGATAGTTTATGTCTAATTTCATGTTGACAATACTAGAAAACACAAATTGCAACTAGTAATTCTATACCTTGTGCTTTGGGGTAGACCACATATTGACGAGTTGCATCCATTGCTCATCTGTCATAGTACTCAACGGTGATGTTGTTCTCACTTTGTCAGCTGCCACACCATTAAAGTAAGCCTTCTTGAGCTTATATCTCATTTGTCGCTGATTACACCTCATCAAATCAGCACATGCATATTTGACATCTTTGTTTTTGGTGTCTATGGCAAATTGACCCTAGTAAAAAAAACATGCATATCAGAATAGAGAGATTCATAGTGTCTAATGAAATTGGATAGAACAATTTCTAAGGTAAGGTGTCATTTGGAACAGAGAAACATATGCAATTCTTTCTGCCATAGTTCTTTTAGCAATTTATGAGAGAAAGTGCACCTGCTAATTATATACTAATAAATTGGCAATATAGGACATAGGCTCTACCACCCTATTCATTTGATGTTTAGGAAGAAAGACTATTTACTTACACCAATTCTACCGACGAAGTCTTCCAAATAGGATTTGTCATTCTTGTACTCCTTCCAGTGTGTTAGGATCGGCATATGTTGCCTAATTACAATTCCTCCTTCTGATGCAAGCATTGCAGCTTGCATAGGAACCTCAGGACGTCTATTCCCTTCAGTGATGACCAATGGGATCTTAGTGTTTAAGCCTCGACTTATCCTTTCCAATTGTTTGCCCATACTTTTTCCCCTTATCCATTTATCTGTCATGACATCTATTTGACCTGAAAATAATGAACATTTTCACAAAATTAATGTAGATTATAATCAGTTTAATGCAAATTTCTAGAACATATTTGTTTTAGAATAGATCACTGTTTTCTTGCCTTCATCACACATCTGAATCTCGTCATCATGGTGTGCAGAAAAATTGGCAGAAATCAATGTGTGCTCATCTGTATTTGCAGTCGAACCATGTATATCTTTCTCAACTAAGGATAGTTCCTTTGTCTTCTGCCTAGTTACTCTACCAACTTGGTCTTCTACATTAGGTGCTACCACTCTCTTGGATCCTTTTGTTCCTCCAAAACCAGTAGACATGTTGGTGGTCCTTCTTTCAATGCAGAAAGGTTCATCCTGCATGGCCTCGTAGGCATAATAAAAGAATTAAACCCAAATTTATCTTATTGCACATTGAACAATAATCAGTAATAACACCAAAGGGGTACAATAAGAAATCTAAGTACCTGATCAGCCACATGATGATCATTGTCCTCACTATGATCAGGTTCATACAATGGATCAAAGTCTTCACGAGCGATAGAGTTCTTCCTTGTACTACTTGATCGAATAAGTGATGTTAATCCAGTTATACCAAGACTACTCAACATTTTGTTGTTCCTCATCACATTTAAAGCCCTCTCCTTTTCATACTCAGTAATTGGCACCTCTGAACATACATTAAATAGACAAAATATGAGTGTTCACCTGTTAACTAGGACATGACTGCTGAACTAAAAAATGAGTGTTGCATCAAGTGAACTAATTGATGCAAATTCTGTTAACTAATTGAAGCAAGTGAATAGGACACGACTACTAAACTATTTGGAGCAAGTAAACTAATTGGAATTCTGTTGAACTAGATAAATATCAGAATTGTGCTAACAACACGGTGGTTGGTGGAACATAGTAGTAAAAAGCCGTAAAGTAATTATTGGTGCTCAGTTCAGAATAAGTGATGTTAATGATTCACCAACTTTGTCTGTTATTTTCTTGTAAACAAAAAGAAGTAACTAGTGGCCATGCATATATGTTGCCTTTGCTAGAAAAAGAGGAGATAACGTACTATCCTACACTCCTACTATCAAAATCATATAGAAAATCATAACTTATGACATAATCTGTTTAGATAATCACTATATGCCATTAGCGACAACAATCTCTGCAGAAAAATAAGCATATAACTAAATTATGCATCTCTATTTACCACTGTGATAGATAACCTACAGAATCCATCTATAAAAAAGGAGAATAGGGGATCCGATCTGAGCACCTGAAACCTCTCTGCTACAAAAAATACACATGTGTTTGCAAGGATAGAAGACATCCCTCTGCAGCGATGGACCATGTTGGGCAACGGCAACGGTGGCCCGGGCATCGGCGACGGCATCGGCGACCCGTGCTGGGCAACGATAGCAAAGCAGTAAATGGGAGAAGAACTTGAAGTCACTTACCACCAAGGTCTTTGCGTGTCCTTGCCCCATCCATCCTTCCAGGGGGCATCTTGAACACGGCCAGGTAGTGAGGAGCAGACACCCGTCGAGGCAGTTGGATGGAGCAGTGGCGCCAAGGTGGGGCAGGGCGGTGGCGTCCAGGCAGTTGGATGGAGCGGCGGCGCCAAGGTGGGGCGGGGCGGTGGCGTCCAGGCGGTTGGATTTGGTGGCGACGTTGAGGCAAGGAAGACGGGCGTGGGGTGGGGTCGTGGTGTAGCGCCTGGGAAGATTTGTTCACATGTGCTTTTAAATCTGAAATTAATGAAAAACCACGAGCACGTCTCCTATTAGCAAAAAATGCAAAAAAGAAAAGAATAAAGTTCATACATGGGAATCAAACCACCACCTAATAAAGTGCTAGCAAACCAAGACAAACCACTACACTACGTGCTTGTTACTATCTAATGGACAACGCTAATTTATTTGAGCAATTCAGTTTCGGTTTCAGTTTTATGGACATAGCAACACATGTTTAATTCTGTGTTCTTTTTAAGTTTATGGGAAATTCAGTTTTAACTGAAAATAAGCAAATTCAGTTTCTCTGTTCTGCCCACAAACTGAATTCAGTATTTTCATCTGAAAGCATCTGAATGTGCCACAAACTGAATTCTGTGTTCTGGCACAAACTCAAGTGAACAGGCAAGCAACTGCAAGCATAAACTGAATTCAAGTTGGTCAGTCTCATCTTAATTCAGTCTCAAGTGAATTCAAGCAAGCACCTAGATGAGTCTCAACTGAATTCTTTTGTATTTTTCAGCTGACCAACTGACCAACTGGACTGGCCAACCGTCGTGCACTGACCATCTTAATTAAGTATCTGAATTTTTTTTGAATTTTTTTGCACTGACCAACTGAATTTCAATTCAGTCTTTTGAATTCAGTTTCTATTTCTGGTAACTGCACTGACAAACAAGACTGTCACTGATTTACTGACAAACAAGACTGGTAACTGCACTGACCAACTGAATTTCAATTCAGCTGCCTGTTTGCTTCGGCCATGAAAACAGTTTCAGCCTTGTTTCAGTCTTGTTTGATTCGGCCATGAAAACACATCAAAATTCAGTAGTTTTAGTTCAAAAACTGGTCAACGGTCGGAGCCACAAACTGAATTGGAGTCACACTGTCAACTGATTTTTTGGTGTTCAGCAACTGGTCATGGAACACAAACTGCCATTGTCTGGTCTTGGAACAAAAACAGAATCACACATACACATAGTCTGACACAAAAATAGAAACTGGTCATGGATACACATACAAAGTCTCACACATACACATAGTTTCATACATACACATAGTTTCATACATACACATAGTTTGACCAGCTGCAGTTCAGTTTCAGTTCAGTTACTTTCAAGCACCAGATGGCGGCAGCGAGGGAACCAGAGGTTGACGACGCAGGAACCAAATGGTGGCGGCGCGGGCACCAGTGGGCAGTGGGCAGGGAGCGCCACGGTCAAAACTGGACAGGAGCTTGGGCAGCGTCGCTAGGGATAGATTAGTACACAGGAATATACGACGTTCATTAAACGCAACAAAACAACCGGTTACAGTGGGCGGGATACTAACCATACCAATTTAGCGTGTGCGCGTGCTCCATAATACCATCCTGGCGAAGCGGAGCTGCGGAGTAGTAATCCGGCGAAACCGCGCGACGAGAGTGTTATAAAGTCAATTAACTCGTTTACACGCCATGTGCAGTTTCAGTTACACGCCATGTTCAGTTTACTAGCTGAAAGACATGGATCACAAAGTTGGTGTTGTGTACGACAAGGTGTTAGAAGCGGATCACAAAATTTGCATGCTCGATCAGGCCTTCAGACACAAGCTATGCGACATGAAAAGGAAGTCATCTATGGAATGCTGCAGGAATTGGTTCATAACCAGAAGAAGAAAAAGGGAGATGTCATTGGGTAGAAAAATGTAGGGGTCTTGTAAACAGGCTGTGCACTACTGATGCATGGCTGGATCTATGTTCTGAAACCTGAAATGTATTCTACAATCTGAAATGTGAAATATGTGGTGCACACAAATGTGTTCTGAAATGTGTGTTTTCTGAAATCTGAGTTGCATAGAAATGCGTTATGAAATGTGTATGTTCTGAAATCTGAAATGTGTATTCGGTGTAGCAGTAGTATTACATCAGTTAGAGTTCACTTCTTAAAAATCAAACAAATTGCAGCATATAGTTCACTTCTCTCAAATAACAGTAGCTAGTTCACTTCTTAAAAATCAAACAAATTGTAGCATACAGTTCACTTCTCTCAAATAACAGTAGCCAGTTCACTTCTTAAAAATCAAACAAAATACGACATAGAGTTAACTTCTCTCAGATCAAACAAAAAACATGCTACTCGTTATCGCTGAAATCATCATCGTCATTGACAATAGTTATTGATTCTTCGTTGTCACTAGCATATTGCCATCCAGTTTCATCTTCATTGTCGCTTGTCTCATACTCTTCCACTTCCTCTTCTCGTTGCACCCGAAATTCATCAACCACACTTGCACTGACATTAATAGATTCGTCAGCATCCTGATGTCCAGTTATCTCCATATCTCCTTCATTAACTTGCACTTCAGAACCAACACATGTATCATCTTGGTATGATAGTCCTGAGGAACTAGGTCTTTCATCAATGTCATTTTCAGCCACACACCACAAGTGCCTATGTGTAAATTTTTGAACAATCTTCCAGCTTCCAGAATTCTTGATGTCTTGCAAATAAAATACCTTAGTTGCTTGTGCTGCTAGAATAAAAGTATCGTTTTTGTACCAACAACTACTATGGTTTATGCTTCTAAAATATCCATCATATTTCATACTGACTTTCTTGCTATGAGTGTCAAACCAATCACACCGGAAAAGAACAACTGTCCGATGCTCCATCAAATCTGAGTTATACTGCAACTCGATAATTTCTTTTAAGCAGCCATAAAAATCAATGAATTCATTATTATGAGTGCCCTCAACCATGACTCCACTGTTTTGGGTTCTTCTATTTCTCTCACGGTCAATGGTGTGGTACCGAACACCATCAACAAGACATGCAGAAAAAATTCGAACTCGCAAATCCGGTTCGCATGCCAATGCATATAGGTCATCATCAATGTCTTCTCCCTCGACAAAACGCAAACTTGCAATCTGAAGACATAAAAAATCCATGGTGAAAACAAGTCAATTATTGATGTTGAGGATATGAACTTGAAACTCACATGCTTCTTAAACCAGGAGGAAAAGTGCTTCTGAATGGTTTTTTCCACATTAACAATCCCTTCATTCTCTAACTCTTCCTTATACATCCTGATATGGTATATATTAGAGGCGATAATAACAATTCATATAAAAATGACAAACGTATAAGGAAATGCGTACTTTATATATGGCTCGACCTCCGAACAATTGTTTAGGACATACCAAACCATCTTATCATAATCATCTTGGAGGTATGTAATTCTTGGTGCTCCAAGAAGTTCAACTCCATGCTGAAAAACATAAAATTTGCCTCTGCTCAAATCAACACGCTCTTTGTTCCTACCCTCCCGATTGTGTCGTGTGTCAACATCATCGAAGTACCTCGAGCAAGCTGTCAAGCACTCATTAGCAACATATGCTTCTGCAATGGATCCTTCAGGTCTAGCCATATTTCTTACAAAACGTTTCAATGTATACAACCTTCTTTCCACCGGATACATCCACCCATATTGCACTGGTCCTCTTAGGATTGCCTCGTCAGGTAAATGAATAGCCAAATGCAGCATCACATCAAAGAAAGAAGGAGGAAATATTTTCTCAAGCTTGCACAAAATGATTGGGATTTCAACTTTCATTCTTTGTAAAACATCCAACTTCAATGTCTTAGCACATAAGTGCTGAAAGAAAATACCTAATTCAGCAAGTGCTTCATATATGTCCTTACTCATGATTCCTCTAATAGCAGCAGGTAAAATTCTTTGAAGAAGGATATGACAATCATGAGTTTTCAATGCTTGGAGGTTGCATCCATCAGTACTAAAACATGTTGCTAAGTTAGAAACATAGCCATCGGGGAATTTCACACTTCTCAAAAAGTCACAAAAATCAACCTTCTGTGTTTTATTCATTGTGTATGGTGCATGCGGAAAATTGTATGAGTCCCCATTATGCTTTAAGTGTAAATGTCTCCTTATGCCCATGTCCTCCAAATCAAGCCTAGCATTAATGGTGTCCTTTGTCTTTCCAACAATGCCAAGAAATGTACCAAGAAAGTACTCACATATATTTTTTTCAATGTGCATTACATCAAGATTGTGGCGCAACTTCAAACTTGACCAATATGGCAAATCCCATAGACATGATCTTCGCTTCCAACATTGACCTTCTACTTCCCTCTTTCTCTTTTTGCTTTTAGTATGTTTTCCTGGTCATACATCTTTTACCCTCTCCAATTGTTGCATCAACTCATCTATGCTAAATTCCTCTGGTTTCTCACGTTGTTCACTATGACCATCAAAACTTTTATTTCTCCTCCAAATGTGATCTTTTGGAAGGAAACGTCGATGATAAACATAGCATATCTTGTTCCTTATTCTTTTGGAGCAAGGATTTTTGTCACAATGCACACAAGCGTAATAGCCTTTTGTGACCCGACCTGACAATGTGCTCAAAGCTGGATAGTCGTGAATGCACCATATAACTGCAGCATGTAGTTCAAAATTGTTTCCACTCAATGCATCCCAAGTAGTGACACCTTTCCAAAGCTCCAACAACTCTTCAATGAGTGGTTCCATAAAGACATCAAAATCCTTTCCTGGGCATTTTGGGCCAGGAATGAGTAGGCCCATAATGAAGTTGGATTGTTCCATACATTCCCATGGAGGAAAGTTGTATGGTATAAGAAATATTGGCCACATGTTGTATGATGAGCTCATTTTGCCAAAAGGATTGAAACCATCAGTAGCGAGCCCAAGTCTAATGTTCCTTGCATCTTCTGCAAACTGACCATATTTTCTATCAAAATCTTTCCATGCCTCTCCATCAGCTGGATGACTAAGCTCATTCTCCACATGTTTCCTCTTGAACTTATGCCATTGTGCCTGTTTTGCTATTTCTTTGGAAGCAAACATTCTCTTTAGCCTAGGGATCAATGGAAAATGGCGCAATACCTTTTGAGGGATCCGTTTATTTGTATCTTTCCATCTTGATTCACCGCAAATTGGACATTGATCGTGCTTTGCATAGTTCTTCCGAAACAAAACACAGTTATTCACGCACACATGGATTGAAACATACCCAAGTCCTAGTGCACGAATAAGTTTCTTTGCTTCTCCAAAAGATGCAGGAAGGGAGCAATTAGGAAATCCTGATTTCAACAACTTCAGTATTGCAGTGAAGCCAACATTGCTGATACGATAAAATGACTTAATATGAAGCAACTTCACCACAAAAGAAAATCTTGTATAAGTTGCACCAGGATAAAGTTCTTGTTTCATCTCCTTTAGTATATCTCCAAACATAGATTTCCTTTTATCTTGATCTTCGGCTGTGTATAACTCCTCTACCATACCATTAATCCTATCATCAGGTTCTTCTTCATCTTGATTCATACCAACATCATCATTGAAACTCACATGTTCATCCTCGTGGTCACCATTTTCATTAATTATGTCATCCATGGCTTCTCCATGATACATCCACCTAGTGTATGTACTAGCCATCCCATGAAGATATAAGTGGTCCTCCACCTGTCCTCTATGTCCACTAAGCCGATTCAAACACTTGCGGCATGGACAAAGTATCTCTTCATTCGCATTAAATCGCTCTATTACAAGCTTCATGAACTCACTAACTCCTTCTAGGTGTGGCTTGCTAAATAGTGTTGCATTGATCCAAGATTTGTCCATCTGAGGAAAGCAAAATTATTTTAGTGCCCAAAATAAATCGATGTTGCAGCAAGGTAATAGAAGTGAAAAACTTGGTAAATAATAATCATATTATTGTTACGCCACACTTACCACTATCAAATAATCTGTCTTTTCTATCTACGGAGTACCCAGAATACAACAACTGCATAGAACAACAAGCGCCATTATCCTCATATCTCCTCAACCAGTGCACCATATTGCTAATTGTAGTATCTATTTCATATAAATGGATCTACATGGTTAGAGTAATCCTTACCAGGCGCAACAAATTGGTGATGCGCGTCGATGTCGAGGTTGAAATTTGGTAGCACAGGCAGACTGGCAGCACGTGCAAAGCAGAGCAATTCTTGTCGTCCCCCGCAGATCGCCTACGGAGTCCTCGTCCCCTGGCAGCGCCCACGACCCATCCCCCGCGGATCACCTATGGAGTCCTCGTCCCCCTAGCAGCGCCCAAGCCCGGCGGCAGCTGCTGTGCGACAGGTCTCCGGCGGCGGCGGCTGCGCGACAGGCCTTCGGTGGTGGCTGCGCGACAGGCCTTCGGTGGTGGCTGCGCGACAGGTCTCTAGCGGCGGCTGCACGACAGGCCTCCGGCGTTGTGTGATGTGAAGAGGAGAGCTACGTGGAGGAGGAATCCCAGCCGGGGCGACCACAATGCCGAACTCGTACAAATAATGGCGCAGTCGAACAGAACTAATGGATGAAGATTGTGTAGAGGATGTAAATAATTTGGTGATATACGTTATAGTGTTTATATGTCCAAATTTAATAGATACCTTGTTTAGTCTAGTGGAGAAAAGATGTTCTTTTGCACTACATAGGAGCTCGAGAGTTCAAATCCTTGAAGCACAGTTTTTTTATCTTTTTTCTGATTTAAACATTTTGATTTTTATATAATTTTTCCCTCGGTTTTGTAGCGTAGTATGGGCGTGAGTTCTAAATTATAGGTATTTTTCAACATGTATATTGATTTTTGTTAATAACTACAATAGACATTTTAAATAATTACTTATTTGTAATATCTTATGACGATATGGAACTGTCATATAGTTATGACATTTACTGTTAGTGTCTTATGACAACAAGATATTCGTCATGATATAGCGATTGACTAGTGTTATGACGTTTTTTCAATGTTATCAGCGACGCTTCCCAAAATTCGTCATAAAGTTGTCTTGCCACAAAAAAAACCGTCATAAAACAAAATAGCCAATGACGAAAATATTCATTGTCATGGGATGTTCGTCATAAAAGGCCACATGTGTTGTAGTGAGTAGGCATTGGCCAAACCACTGTAAAAAATTGTTGTGTCTCTTGTCCATTTTACGTACTGCGATTACTGTCTTTTTGAGTTCTCATATTCACTTGTAATATTGATCCTAAGTTTAATACTCATCTTAAAGGAGCAATCAAGTGAAGAGTTCTCTTTTCACCTCCCTTCTCATACTAACTTGGTTTTAGTTCTCATTGACATATTTTCTAAACCATGTTTGTGTTGTTTAGAGCTAATTTTGCAGGATCACCTATTTACCCCCTCAAGATGCTCTCAATGTCCCAACCCATGCGTGCGAGACCTTGGATTTAGTCACATAAATCTTTGGCACCCAAACGCAAGTCTTACCATTTTTGCATTTAGGTCCCACATGAGAGGCAACAACTTTGCCAGATTTGCAATAAATAACATATGACACATCAATGGCATGATAATAAGAAATAAAAGGACCAGTTGATGCAATCTTCTTTTTAAGCACATTAATATTTTTAGCATGATGAACATTACACCTCGGCTTACCATTAACAAAAGATGTTCTAGAACTAGCAATCATGGCATGAGGTGAATAAATAGCATGACACACAACATGAACACGATGATCAATAAAAGCAACATCATGAACAGAATGATCATTCTTAGCATTTCTAATATAAGAAACATTAATCTTAGCACAAGAATGAACATCCTTAGCCATAGGTGTCTTCCCCTTTTCCTTAACAAATTTGGACACCTCATGGCTCTTTTTGGTGTTTGCTTCCCTTTGGAAGCCAACACCATCCTTAATTAAGGAATGCCTACCACTTGTGTAGGATCCCCTAGCAAATTTTATTTTCTCAAGCTCATCATTGCATGTTTTAAGTTGAGCATTCAATTTAGTAACATCATCATTCAAACTCGCAATGGTAGAAACATGAGCATCTAACACAAATAGATACATGCTTAATAGTAGAAGTAGATGCAGGACATTCATTTAACTTGACTATCTTAGCATTTAAATCATCATTTGTAGGCTTAAGACATGCAATTTGAGAATAAGAATCAGACAACTCCTTAGACAATAATTCATTCTTTTTTCTAAAGCAAGAGCTTTTTCTACATTAACAAACTTATCATGCTCATCATAAAGTAAATCATCTTGCTTTTCTAGGAGTCTATCATTCTCATTAAGGCCATCAATTAATTCATTAATTTTCTTGATTTTAGACCTATCAAATCCCTTAAATAATTTGCTATAATCATCTTCATCATCGCTAGAATCTTCATCACTAGAGGAAGTATACTTGGGAGTGGATCCAGAGAATACCTTCCTCTCCTTTGCCATCAGGCAGATGTGAGAAGACTTGTCGAATGCGATGGTGGCAAGGCCCTCGTCGTCAGAGTCAAAGGAGGAGCAGTCTGAATTACATTCCTTGCCTATGTGCAACTCACCCTTCTTCTTCTTGTAAAACTTCTTCTTCTCGACCTTCTTCCCTTCTCCTTTTCCTAGCCATTCTCATTTTCTAGACAAATAGCTATAAAATGACCGTACTTACCACACTTGAAGCAAGCACCCTTCCCCTTTGATTTGTTCTTGTTGGAGTAGTCCATGCACCCCTTCAAAGCAGTCTTGAAGCGCTTGATGACAAGCGCCATCTCCTCATCATTGAGGTTGACCGCCTCAATTTGTGCCACCTTGTTGGGGAGCATCTCCTTATTGTTTGTCACTTTGAAAGCGACAACTTGCATTTGTTGGAGGGGAGGCTCTAGTTGGCAATGTCGTCGATGTACTTTATGTCTTTAACCATCATTTGATGGCTAACAAACTTGCCCAACACCTTCTCAGGACTCATCTTTGTGTACCCAGGGTTCTCATAGACTAAGGAAACGAGGTTAGCATCAAAAACAATAAATGACCTGAGCATGAGTCGAACGACTTCATGATCCGTCCATCTCTTACTTCCGTAGTTCCAAATTTGGTTCACCTCAGACTTGAGCCTGTTGCACATTTCTTGTGGCCCTTCGCCCCTCTTCATGGCAAACCTCCCAAGCTCATCATCGATGACCTCCATCTTGGTGATCTTGGTCATCAGGCTTCACACGTATTCATACTCTTAGGCTCTAGCTAGCAAGCTAGTCGATCTCTTCAATCCAACCCACAAAAAGGAGGACATAAGGTGTTACACCATGGTGGCCCAAATTTCTAGAAAACCCCTGGTTTTCTAGTAGTGTTGGGAGGGTTATCGTTGCCATCCTTCGTTGTGAAAGCTAGTAGAGTAGCACTCTAGGACCCCTTGTCGAACCTCTACTTAGGTATCATCCTTGTACCCCTAACTGTCAAACATCCACACTATTATTTTTAGAATTAAAATAGTTCTAGAAAATACCAAAATCATATTTAAAGCCTAAAAATTATTTTGGAGCCTCTAAAAATTCTAGAAACATGTTTGACCAAGACGAACTAAACTAAAATATTTAGAACTCATGATAAGATTAGAAAGAGACTTTAATAAATAGAAAAAATACCCAAGATAAAGAGAGAACGACTTCTAAAAAATCTAAAAAAATCCTCTAATATTGATAGAATAGACCATATGAAACAGTCCATATAAATAAAAAATTGTGTAAGAAATGATGTATGCTTGAATTAAGTTTTTATTTATAAATCTTTTTATTTTGACAACTGAGAAAAATAAATTATGGTGTACTCATATGTAACTTATCTATATTGGTTTAAATAAAAAACTATAGTTACAAAATGTGGTCAAATTTGAAGTCTAACTTAAAACAAATCTATGAGTTGATTTATTTAGGGACACATACCTCATGATTGGTTGTCCGCATACGCACATGCAGGCTTGTCCGAGCTTGGCTCGCGGGAGATACAATATTCTCACGTTTCTGTGCGTGCAGGCAGAGAGCCACAAATTGGTCTGTGCTGCACCAGCAGAAGCAGGCCCGCTCGCTTGCGTGCAGCCATCCAAACATGTGCTTACCCGAAGTCAACGCATACCCTGCGCCTGGTTGTAAGCACGCATCCAACCAAACACATTGATAGAGTATATATAGGACGTATGAGTTGATTCATTTAGGGACACATAGACAGGGGCAGACCCATGTTGGTCTCAGCGAGGGCACACGCCCCGGCTCAAAATTTGTTAACTATAGTTAGTAGACAAATTTTCACCATTAGTGCCCCATCTTAAGAAAATTAGAGGCCCTCACTCATGTACATGTTCAGCTAAACTTCATATGTGGCTAGAAGTATGCCCCAGCTTAGTTTTTTGGCTGGGTCCGCCCCTGCACATAGAGTATATATAGGACGGTTGATATCAATATTATATGTTGATATATAGTGTAAAATCACCTTCGGAGCCGTTAAGCATGCAAAATAAAATATTTTAAAAATTATGGAGTGACCAACATTTAATCTTATACAGAGGAGGAATGTTGAACTATAAAACTTTTTTTATAACATCTATAAAAATCATCCTTCTATTTTTAAATTATAAATTATTTTAAATTTATTATGAATTCAAAACATCTCAAATTTAATCAAAATTATAGTAAAAACTATAAAAATATAATACCAAATAGATATATTATAAAAGTATAATTAATAAAAAAATATTGTTTATTATATAAATTTAGTTAAACTTAAACTATTTTAATTTCAAAAGGTCAGAACAACTTAAATAAATTTTAATATGACGAGAGTAGTTGAGGCCTTGAGGGAGGAAAAACTGTCCTCTTCAAAAGCAGAAATAATGGACGCAGAGTCCGTGTCCACCTCCAACACCGCACACGGAAGCAGCTCTCCTGTTGCCCCACGCTTCCTTGTGCAACAATTTGTACTGTATTTATTACACTGTCCCTTCTCAACCGCGCCGCGACCAACTGAAGGCATGGTCCTAAAGGCATGACCCACATGTCATTTGTACAGGCTCGCCTATCAACTGGTAATGCCGAGCTTGTTGGAGGCATCCGTTGTAGTTTGTGCAGTAGGTCGGCAGTTTCTTTTGACGACGACAGGGACGACCTTGTGTGTGGTACTGGTACATCATTCCGTGTACTGCCTACTTCACGGGAGGACCCCTGAACACTGTGTAATGACAGATGCAGACACTCTTGCTAATACTATATATAATTGTGTCCCATAAATTTCGTCCCCTACTTCTCTCTCCTATATTGATTACCCTTAAATTCTCTCCATATATCCCAAGATATCCATAAAATACTATTTTCATACATACTTATCATTTATTACCATTTTTTTCTCGATCAATAAATACTGTTGTGCACATGTTCCAAAGGAAGGCGGCCGACTGACGCTCCCCTACATCCATTGGACGACTATGCTGACCCATAGCACTGTTGCATGTATAGAGTCATCCATTGAAGGGTGTAGCGGTACACTGCACCCGCTAAAATCGCTACAATGCAAGAGGAGAGAAAGCTAAGACTATCCGCAATAGTTTTCTCTAAATTTCTTCCTCTATATCATTTTTTGCGTCACATCATCAATAATTTGTCTCCTACTTTTTCATCTGCCGCAGCGGTTCCCTCTAAGGCTGTCTCCAACAACGATCGGTAAAACATCCTGTCCGCTATGTTTACTGTTTCATACGCTCTCTATCCTCTCCAACAACGAACGCAAGGTCCGGTAAAATACAGGCGTACTCCTTCGACCCCTAAAGCTGGTGGTTCACTATTGATCCGCTATATGTCCTTGTCGTGGGAGAAGCTGCACAACCCGATGCGGACTACGGTAGTCCGGCAGCGCGGAGCAAGTCGGTGGCGGCGACGAGGAGGACCTCGATCTGGGAAGTGCTATGTTGCGGCGGCGTGGAGTTGCTTGGTTGCGGAGATGTGGAGAAGGTCGGCAACGACGGAGCTATGGATGTCGGCGCGGAGTCGCTTGCCTGCACCGAAGGCGATATCGTCGAAGTCGATCGATGAAGGAAGCCGGAAGTCGCCTGCACGGAAGACCCCATCGAAGAACCGCACGAACAATAAAAAAGTCATATGTCCTCATGTCTATGAGGTAGTCGGGAAACATATTTAGTAATATAAATAAATACAAAAAACAATTTCTAATATATAAACAACTCAAAATTTATATACAAACAAGAAAAATTGTTATGTTACTCACGCATTATTTCGGAAAATAGTAATTACAAATTAATTAAATATACTATGTTGCGCATCATTTTTATAGCGTGTAATGCAAACAAAACAAAAAATCTAAATCAATGAAAAAGGAAATCTATTAACATTGTAGTTTTAGAGACCAAATTTAGGGGGACGTTGCTGGAGACTG
This sequence comes from Zea mays, assembly GCF_902167145.1. Lineage (NCBI taxonomy): Eukaryota > Viridiplantae > Streptophyta > Magnoliopsida > Poales > Poaceae > Zea > Zea mays. Next base: position 162,103,813 of record NC_050100.1, on the reverse strand, counting down.
AGAAGATATAGAGGACAAAATCTTTTAGAGTGTGCTATAAAGGACAGAGAATATTCCTTTAGGGGATGGAATTTAGGGGACGCTGCTGGAGACAGCCTAAATACTCCCCCTATATCCCACACCATAAAATACCATTTCATATACCTACTTTTCATCTATTATTAATTTTTTATTTACTAACAATTACTCGTGTGCCCACTGCTACAGGATTGAATAGTGTTGGGGGACGAACAATGAAACGTCACCTACGGAGGGAGAGAGAAGACGACCGACGCTCATGGGGCAGCGCTACGGACGTGGAAGCGCCCCCTGTAGGTTGTAGCCGCCATGCAAGGTGAGGGGGCTGGCGCACGGAAACCGCTGCGGCTAGCCTAATTGCATTTGTTGAAAACTGTCTAAGGGCACCAACCATATACACAATGGTCATTTTCATATATATATATATATATATATATATATATAGTTTATATATAGTTTATATATTAAGAGTCATGTGCTTCCAATAATAGAGGAAGCCTAGGCTAGTCAATATGTTCATTTGGGTTGAACCAGACCTGGTCAACAGTTTCCAGTCCCCGTCAGTCCCAGCCACGTATCCCTTGTTTACCGGTTTCTAAAACCGTCTTCGCGCAATCAGCCCAGAGAAACCCGCGTCGATAGGAAGGAAACCCCAGTGACCACGCCGTCCTTCCTTGCGTCTGAGGCGACTCGCCAGCGATTTCCGCCGCTCCAATCCAGCGCCGCTCCAATCCAGCTGAGCTCTTTCAATCTCCGAGCATTGGAGCTCGATTCAAGAGCCAATGCTTTCCCAGAAGTTCCAGGTAATCCAACTTGAAATACATCGAGTTTTCTGTCGATTCTTGAAGCATTTTTCGTCGATTGAAGTGGATTTGATTGTAACCCTTATTCTTCACCTAAATGTGTGATTTATATCCGATTATACATCTCTCTAATCTGCTTATTGCGTCGCTCATTGCATCTATCTTTTGTTCAGGAGCCCCGATCTTAGAGCATCTACATTTCTTCTAGATCCAGTGTCTCTCCGCATTCATAGACCTAGACGAAGGCAGTGGATCAGGTATTTATTCATAAGTTTGCAGAGAGTACCTTTACACAACATTAGTAACACATATATGCTTATTGTATTTGATATATATGCATATCGTCAAGACTGTTTATGCACATTTGTACAAATGTTTTGAATATTGGTCAAGATAATATGCATAATTGTATTGTTCTATTTACTTCAATCATTAGTTTACACACCTGTTGTATTATATATAAAATATACTTATTGGATTTGATATATATGCATATCGTCAATATTGTCTATGCTCATTTGTACAGATGTTTATGAACATTGGACAAGGTAATAAGCATAATTGCATTGTTCTATTTACTTGAATCAGTAGTTTACACTACTATTTATTATATATAAATACATACAGATACTGTTATTTATGCAAAAGTTATTTAAATATTCATGTTTGAATATGAGCTAAATGTGTATATTACTATGAACCAGTTATTAAAATATGTCGTATAGTTAGTTGATGCAAAAAATGCACTTATTTTATCATGTTTCAGTTACAATTATATGAAATATTAAATTAATATTTATGTTTGTATATAACCATTGTTCATTAAATGTTGTCACATAAATGGAAAAGGTAGTTTAAGTTATGTAACTCCATTTAGCATTATGTAGTATGCATTGTAGATAGTTATAGTAAAAATTAGATTTTTTGGCATATATTCATGCATAAATCACTGTATTTAAAAACAACTTTTTTCAACAGATTTATTCAGTGTTTAATCATGAGATCTGTTGATCGCCCTCCAAGTAATCCAAAAAGACTAACCATTGAGTCCAGTCAGGAGGTTTTTTCCATTGACATTTCCAGACGAACAAGATCTAGCAGCTCAGCTCATCAAGATGATAATCCACATAATCAGAAGCAGAATGAGCCACAACCAACACCAGTTCATCGTTTTCGCAGAAAGGCTTTAGCTTGTCGTGTAAAAAGAAAACCTCCTTCTGCTCCATCCACACTGTCCGACGACGATTTCATGGATGCTCCATCGTTGAAGCGCCAATTCAGATCAACCTCACCTTCCCCTACAGAAAAAATGCAAAGAAGATAAAGGTCCCTTCTCCACAAGTTCCGAGTGTGAAAAGCAGTCCAAAGTTTGATATAGATGTCAAGTCTAATATCATTACAAAAAAAGCTCTCCTAAACAGAAGACTCCTAGAAAATCCCAAGTACTATGTATATATTTCTGTTTATCTATGTGTTAATTTTGGTGCCCAATCAATTTTGTATTTCCCCCCAAGTTACATTTATGTATATTATTATCTCAAAGTATGCTGTTTATTTTTTTAGTGTTGTAGAATAGTTATTCACAAGGCTCTAATAAATATCACTTGTGTGTATATATAGTATCCTTAGTTATAACAATTTATATGCTTTGTGTATTAATGCATATTCATTTATGCTTTCAGAAATTGAATATCCGCTGCATTCCTTATGATGTTATTGTCTCAACTTGGATAATGAGCGATCGGCAGCGCGATGCAGTCGCTAGGTTGGGATTTTCTAGTATATTTGATTTGCGAACTGATGCCTTAGATTGCAGATCTCTCATCAGGTGGTTGATGGATAAATTGGATCCACATGACATGACCATACGCCCAGGGGCTGGCAAGGAACTGAAGATAACAAAAGAGACGGTTCGTCTTATTTTGGGTTTGCCATGTGCTGGAGGGGGCAGGGAGTTTACTGATTGGTATGGTGAAGTGAATGCTGCTGCAAAACTGAGACATGATCTCAAAGTTGGTAAAGAAGAATTTGATGTTGTCAAGCTTCAGGACAAGATAGTGCTTGGCAATGATGATCAGTTATCAATCAGATGCTTTTTTCTGATTCTATTCAATCGACTTCTTTTTCCATCTGCTTCATGGGGCATTACAAACAATGAAGTACTAATGACTTCAAACATGGCCCGAATGGCTGATATTGACTGGTGTCAACTAGTTTACACGGATTTGTGTGATGCTGCCACACGTTGGCACAAAAGGAACAAAACAAATATTACTGCAACAATATATGGGTGCTCACTCATTGTTCTAGTAAGTAATTCTTTTGTTTACTGTGCATATATATGATATGCAAATATTTGTTTTGTACTAATTATATATTTTTTGCATTAATTTTTTTCAGATTTACTATCTTGATCACTTACATCACCCTGCATCTCCTGATAACAAATATGGTACTCCCCGCATTAAGTTTTTTGATAATGAGACCATAAGAGATTTGGCCAGGGGTGACAGACGTCCCCCCCGTAAAACTGGTGAACCATTCGGCCATGCAGAGGTTAGACATAAACATTTTTTGTCCTGTTATGCAGATGTTACACTTTTAATTACTGCTAACAGTTGTAACTGGGCTTTATACAGTTTCGTAGCCGTTCAGAAACGTGTTACGTCATCGCACCAGAACGACCCGTTTCTGATGTTTTCAACATATATGTGCCACGTATAAGGCATTTGATTGGTAATAAGTTGAAATGTTTGCCCTCCCAGCATCGACCAATGTTTGAATCAATGTTTGATGCTCATGACAAAGAGGTGGATAAGTACTATGATTCTCTTCAGCTGAGCCATCAGATGATTGTTTCGAAGCAGATTGAACTATCTGAAACATTTGGTGAAATGATCGATGAAGTCCTGAGGGCTGCAACGCAGCGCGATTCACAGCAAGAAGGTTTTATTATTTATGTTTATTTTTTTTAAATTAATCAAGCTCACGAATTATTGCTAGGAAAATTATATTTAGTTATACGATCTCAAATACTTTAATTTATGCAGAATTGTATATGTAACTTATGCATTAATTTTCACTCATACAGTCACCAACACCTTTCAGTTGATTTTATTTTGAAAACTATCATTTATTTTATGCATCCCGATAGTATATTGATGTAGTTTGCGATGATGTGTATGTTTAACCATTTTTTTATAACGATACATTTATATTTCTGGTACATTTCAGTAACAACTACTTTATTATTATATTTTCCAAATGTAGATATCCCCCCCACTACCTCAATGCATCCAACAAATGATCCAGTATCCACTCCATCTGTTCCAACCCCTGATAATCAGCAACATGATCAGGAAATACATGTTCCTACTGATGATATCAAAGTATCAGAACATGTAAGTTTTTTCATACAAACTTTATATATAAATCATATATTCAATATAGCATACAAGTTATTGTTTACTCAAATTTCATATGTTACCATTACAGATTGTCAGTGGGAACGTTTGTGAAAAAAATTCAGTTATGGATGCCCCTATATTTGACAAGACTCCAAAATCAAATGTTTGTTTTCCTTTATTCACATTTATTATATTTTCAATTACAATTTATGCAAGTAGCAGCAATATATATGCATGTTTTTATTTACTCTATTCATTAGGCTCCCACAACCGACAAAATTGTTGTTTCTGAAGTAACACCAAACATAAATACTGTCAGTATTTATACCTTCATCATATTATGTTAATATTAGTTATAACCTATGCTTGATTACGTTTATATTAATAATTTTATTGTTTTTCAGGAAGGACAAAAAACTGTTAAACATGATACTCCCGTATCTGGTGCACCACAGTTTGACAAAACCCCATTGACAGAAGTAAGTCATGTCGTTTCATCTTCTTATATTTTTTTTATATATGTACACTACAATACATAATTATTTATGCTATTGATTACTAACAAATATATATATCAGGCAACTACTGAACTTGTTGAAAAGGATATTTCCTCTAAATCTGCAGTTGCTGAACCTCCCCACATATCACGTGAAGAATGTGCTCGCAAACTATTTAAGTTCATTTTATCAGGACAACTAGATCCAAGCATGTATGTATTCGTTATTCAAACTTCAATTAAGTATAATTAGCTGAATTGTAATTAAAGTTTCATTTTTCCAGGACTATTATGATTTTGAAGGATTTGGAGGTTCTGTCCTGGATGTTGTCCAATCGTTTGGTCCTAATAAATGCCTTGAGAACATTTTCATGCAGGCATTTATCGAATGTATTTGTGATGATGATGTATTATACAATCCAGATACCATAATCAACACTCTAATACTAAATGTCAATGTTAGGGTATTTTTTTCTCTTCAACTTTGTATCATATTTCAACCCTTACTGTATAAATATATAATACTAATCAATATATTTTTTGTCCAGACCGTTTTGAATATCGAGGAGTTCGAACAGCACAGTTCAAATCCCCAGCCCTTCTCAACATCAGTTCTTAAAGAACAACTAGAACCGACGCTTCCTCCAGATGAAGTTCTGAACCAAATAAAATTGGTGAGCCCCAATCAGTTTTATTTCTAAGAATATTTTAATGTTATGTTGGTCATAAGTTATATTTACATTATTTTTCATTTTTCCATAGACCTACTATTGTTCATTCATAAACTTATACATATATCTTAACAGATCCTGGTTCCTATGCTACGCCGTAGTCATTGGACCCTTTATGCAATCAACTTTCAACTTCGTCGAATAGACATTTTAGATTCAAATCCTTATGGGACATTGCTTGGAGGCACTACCTGGAAACAAATCCACAATGATCAATTGTTGATAAATGGAACGAAGATACCTTGGTCCAGATTAATAATGAGAAGACTTAGCATTGCGTTACATGAAGCTCGACCAGATACAAGTTTACCAAAGTTTGGCAACTACAAGATTGGGCTTCTTCCCAATTGTCCAACCATGTTACCAGGGTCAAACGATTGTGGTTTTTTTGTCGCAAACTTCCTCCGATACTATGATTTTGATGATGGCGACTTATCAGAATTTTATGTACCGGTCTGTTACTAAATTAGTGTTTTGATCATGCATATATTACTCCTTCATACTTATTCTTAGCATTAATTCAACTATTATGACTATTTCAGGATGAACCATTGGACCAACGCGCTTTTGTTCTGCATTACCTGACCTTTCATCGCAACAACAGGGTTTACCCCATCCCGGCAGAACTGCTGCCTTTCAAGTATGTTCCAAGGAAACGACGTTGTTTGAAAGCCAAGACTTAGATATCATAGCTGAACATGATTCCCTATGGGACCCCCAAACTGTTTATGTTACTTCTTAAGTCACTTATGTCAGGTGTTGCTCATGTGTATGATACTCCCCATGACACTTATGTTTGTTGTGTTCAGTGTTTATGCTACTTCGTATCAGTTTTTATTTCAAGTGTGTAAAACATAAGTGTTACCAGACTATGTAGTTATGTTATCTGTTATGAACTTATATGCTTTTCATTTCCAGATAGTGAGATGGTTAAACGTTTTCGTCCAATGTTTGGCGTATTTCTATTATCATATTATCTTTAATATTCAAGTTTTATGCAACCTATATACTTCCTTATTTTATATACATTAGGTTCCTTTTTTACACACTTACCGTGCTAATTATGATAACTGTGACCAGTGCATATGCTACAACCTTTCCTGTCTAGATGTAGTGTAAACCCGAAGTATGTACTCCCATTTGATTAGTTATGTTAAGTGTATTGAGTCTATATACCATTTATTTCCAGATCGGCCGATTGCTGAACGTTCAATGCCAATTTTTGTTATATATTCATAATTTGGGTAATGGTTTAGTTTTACGCAACATATTATAGTATTATATCAACGCATTAATAACCCAGTCATGAAAACTATTAATTTCCAAAAACTAAAACATAGGTCATTGTGATATTACAAATTTATACTACATCGACCACTCTTTAGTCACACTTCAAATTATTCACCCAATTCCATATGCTCATCGGCTTATTCATTTTCTACTTCTTCATCAATACGATGCTTTTTAGCAGTCGCTGTTTCATTCCACTGTGGAGCAGTTGTTTTATTGTTTAGTCTTGATTCGGTCGGTCGTCCTCTCTTTCGATTAGCCAGTTTTGTTAGTCTTGCCCTGTTCTCTTCCACAGACAGACACGTTCTGCTGTTATGTCCATCTGCTATTCCACACAATTGGCATCTCCTATTCTTCTTTTTTTTCTCCTTTTGCACCTAGTTTCATAATTATATCTTCTGTATTTTTTATTGTTCGTCCTTTTGGTCTTGCACGATCCGGCATACTCAGATTTATAGCATCCACATTAAAATTCAACCTCTGTATAATAAAAGAAGTTATTAATTATTATACACATATTTACATAAAGTATCTTTCTACCAATCAGTAAAATCATTTCTCAATGCTCACCTTTTTAGCTTCTGAGGATGCACTAATATGTTCCATTTGTTCATGTGCTACGTGACACGGAGAACTTGTATCACCAACCTCAGGTGGAATTCTCATGTTGTCCACCTATATAGCCCAACCCAAATACATCAACATTTCCATGCAACATAAACATATATTTTCATTATATACCAATGAACAATATTTTTTAATATGTACCTGGTTACCAGCTGTTATTAATGTTAACGCATGTTCACAGCCAGTCATGGTTTTATCCTCATCCTACAAAATAAAATTTGCCTAGTTCATTGATTTTATATATTCATTGTATACAATACTTCATGCAAGATTATATACTTATCTTTTACATACCATTTTATGGCATGTAATTGTATTGTCATCTTCCATCCCATCGCCAGCATTATTATTATTTAATTCTTCTTCCTGGTACAAATAATATGTTAATATGCATACTATATGTTACAAATAGTATAACATTTAAAAAACTAGAATCTTATTACCTGGTTTTCCTCATCATCACTAACATCACATGACTCATTACATCCAATATCTGGCTCTAATCGGCATAGAATGCCATCGAGCTCATCCAACACATCCATTGCCTTGTCGTACCCTGCTTTTGACATACAAGCCTGGCGAACCACTTTCATTGTTTTTGTTAGCAACATTTTCTGTCTGTATGATTTAGTAACTCCATCCTTTCCCCTGAAGCTCTTATCAATTCTTTCAAACGGTACATCTTTTCTTGACGAGACAGTGTACCTTTGCAATATATACTTTGAAGGTATCTTTTCAACTTGAAGATGCATGAAGGTTCTTAAAAGATGAACACACAATAGACCTTAAAACATGAAAACCAACCATTATTTTTTAGCGATATACATTAATTTGTACTGCAATCAACAAATTATTTAGTATGCAATGTTATTATTTTAATCAACACAATATGTTCAAACCTGTATGTTCCCACTGTTTGCACTCGCATGTATACTCCCCAGCATCTATGTCCGTTGTTATCTTGAATTGATGTTGTCCCCACACAATTTTATTAGACCTTTTTGTATGTTGTACGATCCAATCTTTATCACCACCGTCTATGTCCTTTAATATTTTGTATGCAGTGGCGTATCTCATTGATTCCTCAAATCTATTCATAACAGCTCTGGTGTATGCTCTAGAGACTCTCACTTCGAACCTATATAATGTATCTGTTGTCCTTGGTCCCTATAAGACATTATTATCATAATTAAACAAAGTATTTACATAAACATGTATGCCATACGTTATTGATAACAAGTACGACATACCTTGCTCATCAATGCCTCCTTTGATTCTTTCATTTTCCTCCTATGCAACATTTTCATCATCTGTTTAGCGAACTCATGCAGAGGGGTGTTCGCATCTACATGTGATTGCTTCACTAATCTGTTCATGCTCTCACTTCGTTGTGTAGATACCATTACCCCATAGAAGTCATTTTTAAAAAATGCTGGTATCCATTCTTTCCTTATTTCATATAATTTGTGTAGAGTCATATCTTCATGAAGATTGAACTCCTCTAGCATCATTTCCCAGGCACATTCAAACTCATGAGGAGTTAATGAATGATGTATAATAGATTGGAATGTTGTTTTAAAATCCTTATCAGCAAACCTTGCATATATCTCATTTAAGAACGACATAAATCTGTTCTGGACATGCCATAAACACAGTATGTGAACTGTTTTTGGAAATACAGTTCTTAGAGCAATTGGCATTGCAGGATCTTGATCTGCAATTTCTCACAAACTATTAATTTACTTTCACAATAAATTAATTCACTTTTTTGCATAACAAATTGACATACCACATACCTGTTAGCATAACTCTCGGACCCTCGCATCCCATGCATGTTTTGAATGAATTGAAAGCCCATTCAAAAGTCTGCACTGTTTCATCTCCCAACAAAACAAATCCAAACACTGTACACTGCAGATGGCTGTTAGCTCCAACAAACATGCCCAGTGGTTTATCATATATATTTGTCTTGTGTGTTGTATCAAATGTCACAGCATCCCCATAATCTGCATACTCCCCCTGCATACTTGCGTGTGACCAAAAAATACTCACTATTTTCCCATCGTTGTCTAACTAAAAATCACAAAAAAAATTATGGATTCTGTTTCTTGCAATCTGTAAAGAAAGCCAAAAGTTTGGCTACATCATTTGCGCAGTTTTCTCGTCTCCTTGCTGCCCTCCTACATTTGTTTGCACAAAAATGATTATACAAACATTTACTATAGTAATATACATGACACTTAATATATACACATGAAACATAAAAATATTGCTTACATGTTTTTCAGATCTTGAGCTGTTACCGGTACATTCTCTGGCCCATCATGCATTTCTGATATAAAATCAACTATGCAATGCTGCGGCACTCGGCTATCATGCATTGCATCAACAAATTTTATGAACTCAGCATCCCTACTTTTGTTGCAACGTAAATGTTGTTTCTCTGCTTCGTCAGTTATGAACTCATGGTTATGCTTCAAGTTTACCAGCTCAATTTTTGCAGCTACAACCATTTTTTGTTCAACATCATATTTTTTTTAATTTTATTCCAGCCTTACATTGCGTACGCCCCGAAGTCCTATTCCTCATCCTAGGTGTATCATTTGATTTTGGTGCACTTTTACCTTCACGTGAACAATTTATCCACTTACTGAATGTCTTCTCTCTGTATTTCTTCAGTGGAAATCCAACTTCATATGCATACCTTTTATAGAATTTATATGCATCATCAACATCCTTGAAAGTCATCCCTACCGTTGGCACTATAGTTGGATCAATGTTTTTTTTCTACAAATTAATTGACATTGTTGTTTGTACGATGGAATATGATCATAACAATCTAATCAATCAAGAATCAAACACAACAATTGGACTTACATGTGAATGCAGTATTTGAGGCGTATCCATCTCCCTGGAGCTAATATTGGACATAGGAGGTCGGACCCTTTGTTCTCCTTCTTCCCCTATGCTCATCTCGTCTATTACAGGACCCAGTAGAGCAGGAGGTGGTGTGACCAGTGAGTTACCATCAACTCTTCCCTTTGTCTCTGGATCAAGACGAACGCCACCTCCTACCATCGCCGACGACTCTCCAGAGCCGGCCATCTCCACCTCCAAATAGTTATGCAGGCTTTGTGGTGTTTTTTTCCGATGAAAGGAAATCACGGATACTATACAAGTAATCGCATCCACGTTTCCAGGGTATTTCCATTATTTCCGAAACCGTCCCGATATTCTAGCGATGTACATGTAAAACGAATTTCCCTAACACAATACTTACGCACAATGACTCAACATTTTACGCCAAAAAGTATATACTATTTATGCAACTTTTGTACATTACCGGTTTTATGCCATATCCTTCAACATCTTATTCTACATTCTATTTACCCGCCGCCATTACATCCCATGCAAGATCCATAAATTCCGCGCCCACGTAACAGAGTAATCACGTTTACATGTGGAAATTATTCCCTATAATTCCGCACCACTTCCAAATGTTTACCGCCTTGCCATTGAACCAACCGCGTAACGGCGTCGTCTGTCCTGCATGCCGTCTGTCTGGTATACATTAAACACAGGCGCGCTTGTCTCAGCGGACCAGACCACGTAACCGACCTGGGCTTTCTTTAATATCCGAAGCCCAGGGCTCCCGTTATACCTGCCCTATATATATAGTATTAAAGAGAGGTTTGCTATATTCCAGGGACCTAAAATTTCGGTTATTTTGCTCATAACCATTAAATCTATATCTAGTAGTCTAGATTTGTTTGCATTTAATTTGTGTAGAATACTAATAATGGGTTCGAAAATTACTCATTATATAACATTGTCCTTGAATGGGCCTAAAAGATAAAACTTGATAAACAACTTGGATGTATACTAGTACATAATGGTGAATCCAGAAATAGATAAAAATGGTTGAATTATGGATTGAGCAGGCTGGAGATGGCCGCAATGCGAATAAATAGAGCAACCGAAGAGAGGATACACGAAAATGTGTGTGGGTTGGTGCGTGATGTGTGCATGAGTGATGGTCCGATGGGTCTGCAGTCTGCTATTGTGCGCCAGCATCGTGTAACTATAGGTCTTCTTCCTATGACTAGAGTACTAAATGCTACTTGGGTTGTTGGACCAGGGTTGTAGCCCCATCAACCTTGGTCCTGGATCTGCCCCTAGCAGTACATGAGCTTTTAATTCATTTGGCATGTACACAATGGGCTGAATACACATTGAGAAAGCAAATATGTGGAATAATTCAGGCGTGTTAATCAAATCTATACCTACTACACTCCTGCTATAGAGAAAGAAATAGATCTAGGGAGGGAAACAAAACAAATCAAGAAAGATCGTGTGTTCTGATCTTTATGGGCACGAGCAAGGAAGTAAGTACCGGAGATCTGAACCAGAAGATAGAGATATGTGAACCACAAGTACTTTGATTCCTAAAGGAGACCAAAATAGGGTAACACAATTAAAAACAACAGACCTTCGTTTCGTTAATCTATCTAGTATATCGAAGGAGGGTTATTACAATCAAAGACCTTGGAACATTGAAACAGAAATGATCAAAGGGAATCATAACTGCAATATTTTCTTTATTATCTCTCTCTCGATTACAGATGATTACAAGTGTATCTTCAAAAGCTTGAATGGCGATACAAAAGTAAGAGATTTACAACTTTGAAGGTTGAGTGGTTTGGATTTCGTCCCCAAAAGATGTTCGTTTGCATGGTATTGTACCTCTATTTATAGTGGCGAGTCAGAATATAACTTTATGTAAAATTACAAACATGCCCACAGATCCTATACATAGAGATTACATGATCCTATAGGGGAACCATTGTTTTTCCTTTGCAGACGTGCTAATCAAGTCGCCAGGTTTCCCCATCATTTCCTTGTTGTTGCATGCTCATACTATAGGCCAAAGCTTCCTAGCTTCGCCTTCGTGTGTATGTTGTTTAACCGAAGGCTTTCAGACGAAGGTCAACTTCATCACTACTTTGAAAGACTCGAAACAAACTTGAAAACCATTGATATATTAATGTTTTGAGGAGCTTCGGCAGGAGAGGACATCCAACAGAAAATGGTACTTACATGTAGAATGGCAATTTTATCTTCCATTCAGTTCATGGCCATCTCTTTGGTCTATTTACATGAAACAAACAACAACCTGTTATGAATACATCATCAATTCCTTTTAATTTTTAGTCATTATGAGGATATCATCAACTCCTTTATTCTATATATAGATCATAACATGGTATTGAAAGGGAAATGTGCCCTTGGGCCATTTCTAAGTATTTTGGTGATTGAGTGTCAACACAAGTGCTTTTGTGTTAATCTATGCAAAGTGGTGAACAAAGTGCAAATCATGTCAAAAGGTATGTTTCTAGACTTAGTACATTGTTTTATGGACTAATGTATTGTGTCTAAGTGCTGGAAACAGGAAAAATCGAATTGGAGAAGAGATGGCTAAGTTCAGCCAAGGTCAGCGCAGTCTAGGTGCACCGGACTGTCCGGTGGTGCACCGGACAGTGTCCGGTGTGCCAGACTGGCTCTGGCGAACTCGTCGCTCTCGGGAGTTGATTAACGGCGTACGGCTAAAATTCACCGGACTGTCCGGTGAGCCAACGGTCGGCCGCGCGATCCGCGCGAGACACGTGGCCGAGCCAACGGTCGGGAGGGTGCACCGGACTGTCCGGTGTGCACCGGACAGTGTCCGGTGCGCCAACGGCTCCCAGGCGCCAACGGTCGGCTTCGCCAAATAAGGAAAGAGATCCTCACCGGACAGTGTCCGGTGGTGCACCGGACTGTCCGGTGCGCCAGGCGACAGAAGGCAAGAATTGTCTTCCCGGATTGCTCTCAACGGCTCCTAGCTGCCTTGGGGCTATAAAAGGGACCCCTAGGCGCATTGAGGAGATAACCAAGCATTCTCTAAGCATTCCTTGAGCACTCTTGATCACTCACACTCCATTCTTGCGCACTTGTTCGACATTCTAGTGATTTGAGCTCCGTTCTAGTGTGCTAGTCTTTTGAGCTTAAGTTTGGGTCTTGTGTGTGCGTGTTTGCTGTGATCTTTGTGTCTTGTGTGAGTTGCTAATCCCTCCCTTACTCCGTGCTTCTTTGTGAACATCTTTGTAAGGGCGAGAGACTCCAAGTTGTGGAGATTACTCGCGAACGGGATTAAGAAAAGCAAAGCAAAACACCGTGGTATTCAAGTGGGTCTTTGGACCGCTTGAGAGGGGTTGATTGCAACCCTCGTCTGTTGGGACGCCACAACGTGGAGTAGGCAAGCGTTGGTCTTGGCCGAACCACAGGATAACCACTGTGCCATCTCTGTGATTGATATCTTCGTGGTTATTGTGTTTTGTTGAGACTCCTCTCTAGCCACTTGGCGATTATTGTGCTAACGCCTAACCAAGTTTTTGTGGCTTAAGTTTAAAGCTTTTACAGGATCACCTATTCACCCCCCCTCTAGGTGCTCTCAATTGGTATCAGAGCCGTTCTCTTCAAGAAAGGGACTAACCGCCCGAAGAGATGGATCCTAAGGGGAAGGGAATCGTGATCAATGATAAGGAAAAGGAGTCCTTCGTCAACGAGCCCAAGGATGACAAGCCTACTGACTCGGGCTCGGGCCACAAACGCAAAGATGGGAAGAAGAAGAAGACAAGGCGCATCAAGGAGATCGTCTACTACGACGACAGTTATGAATCCACTTCTTCCCAAAAGGACAACGACGACAACGACTATGACAAAAGAAAGATGGTTAATTCAAACTTTTCTTTTGACTACTCTCGTATTCCGCAAAGTACAAATGCTCATTTGCTCTCCATTCCACTTGGCAAACCTCCTCACTTTGATGGAGAGGACTACAGATTTTGGAGCCACAAAATGCGTAGTCACCTGTTCTCTCTCCATCCGAGCATATGGGAGATTGTGGAAAGTGGAATGAAATTTGATAGCTCGGATAGTCCTATGTTTATAAATGAACAGATTCATAGAAATGCACAAGCTACTACTGTGTTGTTAGCCTCTTTGTGCAGGGACGAGTATCATAAGGTGAGCGGCTTGGACAATGCCAAGCAGATCTGGGACACCCTCAAGATCTCTCATGAGGGGAACGACGTCACCTTACTCACCAAGATGGAGTTGGTGGAGGGAGAGCTTGGAAGATTCGCGATGATAAGGGGCGAGGAGCCAACCCAAACATACAACCGGCTCAAGACCCTTATCAATAAAATAAGGAGCTACAGAAGCACGCGATGGACGGACCACGACGTCGTCCGCCTAATGCTAAGGTCCTTTACTGTACTTGATCCACATTTGGTGAACAATATTCGTGAAAATCCTAGGTACACCAAGATGTCGCCCGAAGAAGTCCTTGGAAAATTCGTAAGTGGGCGAATGATGATCAAGGAGGAGAGGTACGTGGACGACGCGTTGAACGGTCCAATCCATGAGCCTGAACCCATTGCTCTCAAGGCAACGAGAAGCAAGGAGGCGCTACCTAGCAAGGTGGCGCAAGTTGAGGCGGCTAGGCTAAATGATGAAGAGATGGCCCTCATCATCAAACGCTTCAAAACGGCGCTAAAGGGTCGCAAGGGACAACCAAGCAAGACCAAAACAAAGGGGAAGCGCTCATGCTTCAAATGTGGTAAGATTGGTCATTTTATTGCTAACTGTCCTGATAATGAAAGTGACCAGGAACAAGGGAGCAAGAGGGAGAAAAAGAAGGCATACAAGAAGGCTAAGGGCGAGGCACACCTTGGCAAGGAGTGGGACTCGGATTGTTCGTCATTCGACTCCGAAAATGAAGGACTCGCCGCCACCGCCTTCAACAAGTCATCTCTCTTCCCCAACGAGCGTCACACATGCCTCATGGCAAGGGAGAAGAAGGTATGTACTCGAGACAGTACTACTTATGATTCTTCTAGTGATGATGAGTCTAGTGATGAAGAAATAGATTACTCTAGTTTGTTCAAGGGATTGGATAGAAATAAAATTGATAAAATCAATGAACTGATTGATGCCTTAAATGAAAAGGATAGACTTTTAGAAAAGCAAGAGGATTTGTTATATGAAGAACATGATAAATTTATAGAGGCACAAAAATCTCATGCTTTAGAAGTTAAAAGAAATGAAATGCTTTCTTATGAACTATCTACTTGTCATGAAACCATTTCTACTTTAAAAGGTGTAAATGATGATTTAAATGCTAAATTAGAAGTAGCAAATAAATCTAACTCTTGTGTAGAACATGTTATGATTTGCACTAGGTGTAAAGATTTTGATATTGATGCTTGTAGTGAACACCTAGTTTCAATTTCTAAATTGAATGATGAAGTGGCTAGTCTTAATGCCCAACTTAAGACTAGCAAAAGCGAATTTGATAAGTTAAAATTTGCAAGGGATGCCTACACGATTGGTAGACACCCCTCAATTAAGGATGGACTTGGTTTCAAGAGGGAAGCCAAGAACTTAACAAGCCATAAGGCTCCCATCCCCGCCAAGGAGAAAGGGAAGGCCCCTATGGCTAGTAGTGCTAAAAAGAACCATGCTTTTATGTATCATGATAGGAGACATGCTAGAAATGCAAATAGAAGTTATGATGTTTTTGATCCACATGTTTATGATTCATATGCTATGTTTGCTTCTAGCTCTTCCTATATGCATGATAGAAATGTGCCTAGGAGAAATGGTGTTCCTAGGAAAATTAATGAACCTTCTACAATATATCATGCTTGCAATGCTTCATTTGCCATTTGTAGAAAGGATAGGAAGGTAATCGCTAGGAAACTAGGGGCAAGATGCAAGGGAGATAAAACTTGCGTTTGGGTCCCTAAAACCATTGTGACTAACCTTGTAGGACCCAACAAGAGTTGGGTACCTAAAACCCAAGCCTAAATTTGCCTTGCAGGTTTATGCATCTGGGGGTTCAAGCTGGATTATCGACAACGGATGCACAAACCACATGACGGGGGAGAAGAAGATGTTCACCTCCTACGTCAAGAACAAGGATTCCCAAGATTCAATCATATTCGGTGATGGGAATCAAGGCAAGGTTAAAGGCTTAGGCAAAATTGCAATCTCAAATGAGCACTCTATTTCTAACGTGTTCTTAGTTGAGTCTCTTGGATATAATTTGCTATCTATTAGTCAATTATGCAATATGGGATATAACTGTTTATTCACTAATGTAGATGTGTCTGTCTTTAGAAGAAGTGATGGTTCATTAGCCTTTAAGGGTGTATTAGACGACAAACTTTACTTAGTTGATTTTGCAAAAGAGGAGGTCGGTCTAGATGCATGCTTAATTGCTAAGACTAGCATGGGCTGGCTGTGGCATCGCCGCTTAGCACATGTGGGGATGAAGAACCTTCACAAGCTTCTAAAGGGAGAACACGTGATAGGCTTAACTAATGTGCAATTCGAAAAAGTCAGACCTTGTGCAGCTTGTCAAGCAGGCAAACAGGTGGGAGGATCTCATCACACCAAAAATGTGATGACCATATCAAGACCCTTGGAGATGCTTCATATGGACCTCTTTGGACCCGTCGCCTATCTAAGTATAGGAGGAAGTAAGTATGGTCTTGTTATAGTTGATGATTTTTCCCGCTTCACTTGGGTATTCTTTTTGCAGGATAAATCTGAAACCCAAGGGACCCTCAAGCGCTTCCTAAGGAGAGCTCAAAACGAGTTTGAGCTCAAGGTGAAAAAGATAAGGAGCGACAATGGGTCCGAGTTCAAGAACCTTCAAGTAGAGGAATACCTTGAGGAGGAAGGGATCAAGCACGAGTTCTCCGCTCCCTACACACCACAGCAAAATGGCGTGGTAGAGAGGAAGAACAGGACGCTTATTGACATGGCGAGGACGATGCTTGGAGAGTTCAAGACCCCCGAGCGCTTTTGGTCGGAAGCCGTGAACACGGCTTGCCACGCCATCAATAGGGTCTACCTTCATCGCCTCCTCAAGAAGACGTCATATGAGCTACTAACCGGTAACAAACCCAATGTTTCATATTTTCGAGTTTTTGGGAGTAAATGCTACATTCTAGTGAAGAAGGGTAGGAACTCTAAATTTGCTCCCAAAGCTGTAGAAGGGTTTTTATTAGGTTATGACTCAAATACAAAGTCGTATAGAGTCTTCAACAAATCATCGGGTTTGGTTGAAGTCTCTAGCGACGTTGTATTTGATGAGACTAATGGCTCTCCAAGAGAGCAAGTTGTTGATTTTGATGAAGTAGATGAAGAAGAAGTTCCAACGACCGCAATACGCACCATGGCGATTAGAGATGTGCGGCCACAGGAACAAGATGAGCGAGATCAACCTTCTTCCTCAACAAAGGTGCAACCCCCAACTCAAGATGATGAACAAGAGGCGTGTGATCAAGGGGGAGCACAAGATGATCATGTAATGGAGGAAGAAGCGCAACCGGCACCTCCAACTCAAGTCCGAGCGATGATGCAAAGGGATCATCCCGTCGACCAAATTTTGGGTGACATTAGCAAGGGAGTGACTACTCGATCGCGATTAGTTAATTTTTGTGAGCATTACTCCTTTGTCTCTTCTATTGAGCCTTTCAGGGTAGAAGAGGCCTTGCTAGATCCGGACTGGGTGTTGGCCATGCAGGAGGAGCTCAACAACTTCAAAAGAAATGAAGTTTGGACACTGGTGCCTCGTCCCAAGCAAAATATTGTGGGAACCAAGTGGGTGTTCCGCAACAAACAAGACGAGCACGGGGTGGTGACAAGGAACAAGGCACGACTTGTGGCAAAAGGTTATGCCCAAGTCGCAGGTTTGGACTTTGAGGAGACTTTTGCTCCTGTGGCTAGGCTAGAGTCCATTCGTATCTTGCTAGCATATGCCGCTCACCATTCTTTCAGGTTGTACCAAATGGATGTGAAGAGCGCTTTCCTCAACGGGCCGATCAAGGAGGAGGTGTATGTGGAGCAACCCCCTGGCTTCGAGGATGAACGGTACCCCGACCACGTGTGTAAGCTCTCTAAGGCGCTCTATGGACTTAAGCAAGCCCCAAGAGCATGGTATGAATGCCTTAGAGACTTTTTAATTGCTAATGCTTTCAAAGTTGGGAAAGCCGATCCAACTCTTTTCACTAAGATTTGTGATGGTGATCTCTTTGTGTGCCAAATTTATGTCGATGACATAATATTTGGTTCTACTAATCAAAAGTCTTGTGAAGAGTTTAGCAGGGTGATGACGCAGAAATTCGAGATGTCGATGATGGGCGAGTTGAACTACTTCCTTGGGTTCCAAGTGAAGCAACTCAAGGATGGCACCTTCATCTCCCAAACAAAGTACACGCAAGACCTGCTAAAACGGTTTGGGATGACAGACGCCAAACCCGCAAAGACGCCGATGGGAACCGACGGACACACCGACCTCAACAAAGGAGGTAAGTCCGTTGATCAAAAGGCATACCGGTCTATGATAGGGTCTTTACTTTATTTATGTGCTAGTAGACCGGATATTATGCTTAGTGTATGCATGTGTGCTAGATTTCAATCTGATCCTAAGGAATGTCACTTAGTGGCTGTGAAGCGAATTCTTAGATATTTAGTCGCTACGCCTTGTTTCGGGATCTGGTATCCAAAGGGGTCTACCTTTGACTTGATTGGATATTCAGACTCCGACTATGCTGGATATAAGGTCGATAGGAAGAGTACATCAGGGACGTGCCAATTCTTAGGAAGGTCCCTGGTGTCATGGAGTTCTAAGAAACAAACCTCCTACCGCTGAGGCCGAGTACGTTGCCGCAGGACAGTGTTGCGCGCAACTACTTTGGATGAGGCAAACCCTCAGGGACTTTGGCTACAATTTGAGCAAAGTCCCACTCCTATGTGATAATGAGAGTGCTATCCGCATGGCGGATAATCCTGTTGAACACAGCCGCACAAAGCACATAGACATCCGGCATCACTTTTTGAGAGACCACCAGCAAAAGGGAGATATCGAAGTGTTTCATGTTAGCACCGAGAACCAGCTAGTCAATATCTTTACCAAGCCTTTAGATGAAAAGACCTTTTGCAGGCTGCGTAGTGAGCTAAATGTCCTAGATTCGCGGAACTTGGATTGATTTATAGCATACATGTATTTATGCCTTTGATCATGTTCCTTATGCATTTTGTTGCTTACTTATGGTGCTCAAGTTGTACAAACACCCCCCCGGACCTCACAAGTCCGTTGCAAAGTGATGCACATATTTAGGGGGAGATGTGTTACAACTTGACCCTTTGAGACTAACCATGTGCTTGAGTTTGCTTGATTTAGTCTCTAAGGAGGATTGAAAGGGAAAAGGTGGACTTGGACCATGCAAGACTTCCACTGCACTCCGATGAGAGGGTAACTTATTCCAGGTTCATCTTTATGATCTTATTGCCTTTTACTCTTAGTTGAAGATTTTGGTGAGGCAATGGGGTTGAAGGGCCAAGATTGATCCCGTTTTGGTGCTTGATGCCAAAGGGGGAGAAAATAAAGGCCAAAGCAATAAATGGATCAGCTACCACTTGAGAGCTTTTGAAAATAGTAGAATAGAGCTTTTGGTTTGTCAAAACTCTTTTATTGTCAAAAGTTGGCCTCTTGTGGGGAGAAGTGTTGATTATGGGAAAAATGGGAGTTTTTGAAATCTTGAATCAATTTCTCTTGGAATGACTCTCTTTATGTCTTAATATGTGTGTTTGACTTAGAAATAGAAATTTGAGTTTGATTTGCAAAAACAAACCAAGTGGTGGCAAAGAGTGATCCATATATGCCAAATATGATTCAAAACTACCTTGAGTCTTCATTTGCAGTGATATTGCACTTGTTCTAGTTGCTTTATGTTGTGTTAGCATAAATCACCAAAAAGGGGGAGATTGAAAGGGAAATGTGCCCTTGGGCCATTTCTAAGTATTTTGGTGATTGAGTGTCAACACAAGTGCTTTTGTGTTAATCTATGCAAAGTGGTGAACAAAGTGCAAATCATGTCAAAAGGTATGTTTCTAGACTTAGTACATTGTTTTATGGACTAATGTATTGTGTCTAAGTGCTGGAAACAGGAAAAATCGAATTGAAGAAGAGATGGCTAAGTTCAGCCAAGGTCAGCGCAGTCTGGGTGCACCGGACTGTCCGGTGGTGCACCGGACAGTGTCCGGTGTGCCAGACTGGCTCTGGCGAACTCGTCGCTCTCGAGAGTTGATTAACGGCGTACGGCTAAAATTCACCGGACTGTCCGGTGGTGCACCGGACTGTCCGGTGAGCCAACGGTCGGCCGGGCCAACGGTCGGCCGCGCGAGACACGTGGCCGAGCCAGCGGTCGGGAGGGTGCACCGGACTGTCCGGTGTGCACCGGACAGTGTCCGGTGCGCCAACGGCTCCCAGGCGCCAACGGTCGGCTTCGCCAAATAAGGAAAGAGATCCTCACCAGACAGTGTCCGGTGGTGCACCGGACTGTCCGGTGCGCCAGGCGACAGAAGGCAAGAATTGCCTTCCCGGATTGCTCTCAACGGCTCCTAGCTGCCTTGGGGCTATAAAAGGGACCCCTAGGCGCATTGAGGAGATAACCAAGCATTCTCTAAGCATTCCTTGAGCACTCTTGATCACTCACACTCCATTCTTGCGCACTTGTTCGACATTCTAGTGATTTGAGCTCCGTTCTAGTGTGCTAGTCTTTTGAGCTTAAGTCTGGGTCTTGTGTGTGCGTGTTTGCTGTGATCTTTGTGTCTTGTGTGAGTTGCTAATCCCTCTCTTACTCCGTGCTTCTTTGTGAACATCTTTGTAAGGGCGAGAGACTCCAAGTTGTGGAGATTACTCGCGAACGGGATTAAGAAAAGCAAAGCAAAACACCGTGGTATTCAAGTGGGTCTTTGGACCGCTTGAGAGGGGTTGATTGCAACCCTCGTCCGTTGGGACGCCACAACGTGGAGTAGGCAAGCGTTGGTCTTGGTCGAACCACGGGATAACCATTGTGCCATCTCTGTGATTGATATCTTCGTGGTTATTGTGTTTTGTTGAGACTCCTCTCTAGCCACTTGGCGATTATTGTGCTAACGCCTAACCAAGTTTTTGTGGCTTAAGTTTAAAGCTTTTACAGGATCACCTATTCACCCCCCCTCTAGGTGCTCTCAGGTATTTTAAATTACTATATTGGGATTAGGTTCATCTTTACTAGAACACACAATATGAAGTGAAGGCATAATAAGATATTATGAGCAACCAAAAGGGATAATAAATATGATCTTATAAAATTAGAACATAAATAAGTTCGATAGCCCATAAATGCGCACTTGCTAACTCTAGGCTCTAATTTATACTACCTATGTCCCAAATTAAAATTCATTTTGGATTCGTTCGATACTTGATGTATGTATTTCACATATGTGTCAAGATTCATCACCATCCATTTGAATATAGACATAAATATCAAGGGCTAAAACGACTACTATTTTGGGATGGAGGGAGTATTATAAATGTGAGCATAAGTAGTGTAGCAAAAAACTATCAATTGTGAATACTTAGCTACGGAACCAGACCATACCTCAATTAGAGTTTTCTCACCAAAGGTAATGCATGGTGGATGATTAATAATATAACAAGTAGTTGAAGGAGCTTCAACCCAAAACTCATATTCAAACATGAATTAGACAACATACAACAAACCTTGTAGATTATAAAATTGTTCTCATGTCCAGCTACACTATTCTATTGAGGCATATAAAGAATAGTGTAGTGCTTAATAATTCCATGAGACTTGCGATATTCTTTAAACTCATTAGAATAAAGTTCTATCCCATCATCAGTGCATAGCTTTTTAACTTTTTTCAGTCTAATTTTCAATCATAACCTTCCAATCTTTAAATGATGAAAATGCTTCTGATTTATCTTTTAATAAATAAGACCATACCTTATGAGAATAATCATCAATGGTTGTCAACATTTAACGAGAACCACCAATAGAAGGATCGCATGATGGTCCCCATAAATTAGAAAGTATATAATCAAGAATATCTTTACTTTTATGATCTTTATGTTTGCCAAACACACAATGCTCATAAAATTCAGTTAGTGATGCTATGTTCATCATGAAGACCTTTTTTGCACAATTAATGCAATGCTTGTTCACTCAATTGTCCAAGAGTAGCATCATAGTTAAATGATAAAGATATTACAACGTCATCTCTCGCAATTATAGTTACATGAAAACAATACATAATTAGATATTTTAATTCATCCTTCATAACATTAAGAAAATATTTTGACACCTTTAAAACTCCATCTCCACCAGAGTACTTATACAGTTTTCCATCAAGAGTACTTAGAGAAATAAGATTTTTGCTCATGTCTCGAATAGGCCTCACATCAATCAAAGTTCTGCTAATGCTATTATATATATATTAATTTTAATATACCCAATTCAAACAATGTCATGTGGATTTTCATCATCCAATCCACCAGAACCTCCACCTTGAAGATAATTATAGGTGACAAACCAATCTCTATTAAGTCATATATCAAATGAAGCCATGAATCAAGACTCCATTTGTCACCACTATTTGCACATCTAGTAAAAGCAATAGGTATCTAACCATTAAAATTATCTGTCTAGAAGCAACAACATAATCATTACATTCATATATGAATTTACCTTTATCTCTATAAGTGCCAAGTATTTTTCTCTTTGTTGTTTAATATATAAACC
This sequence comes from Zea mays, assembly GCF_902167145.1. Classification (NCBI taxonomy): domain Eukaryota; kingdom Viridiplantae; phylum Streptophyta; class Magnoliopsida; order Poales; family Poaceae; genus Zea; species Zea mays. The sequence goes on along the minus strand of NC_050100.1, from coordinate 162,080,743 downwards.
CATCTATCAAATAATTGTCTTTCTCGCAATAGTTACAAAATTTTTCTCCCATGTTTCAAGATTTTGAATGACCTTTGTAATCATTTGAACTTTTATATCCATTGCCATATTTTGATTTATTTTTTCCTCCCACAAATAAACATTGCTTCTCTGTTGAAAGCACGACCTACAGAAGCTACCATCTATTTCATTTTTTTCTTAGTGTGCAAAGTCTTAGAAACCTCATCCACTATAGAGTATCATTACTATATAATAATATATGTTTGAAGTTTGTAAAATAACTAGCCAAAGAGCATAAAATAATAAGACCTAAATCCTCGTCATCATAATCTATATGAAAAAACCTTGCATGAAAAAAATCATAGGTGCCAACCGACAATCTTACTGTACGAGGAGAGTTTACATAATGTAGTGAATACAATGAGCCATCTATCTTTCTGTGTGGCTTAAATGATGTACATATATGATAGATAGACTATAGTCCAATTAGACCCGTTCAAACGTCGGGTCGCATTGGGTCAAGGTCAGGTTGTTTGGCATGGCCTGTACCCGAACTCGTGCTTAATGTCACGTCGGGTTGGCTTGCGCTTCACTATTGGACGTGTCGAGTTAGTTTTTTTCAGGTTAGGTCGGGTTTTTGTTAAAAATCATGACTTATGGCTGATCTATGGATTGTTGCAATTTAAAAACTATGACCCACCGTTGTATTAAACGGGTCAGGTCAAGTCAGGTTGGTCGAGTCGGTCAGCCAAGTCTCAGATCTAAGTCCAATACAGAAGCAAACCAGCTAGTTACCATAATCCAAACCAAAAAGTCATATTTCAATCTATCATAGAATTCATATCACATTCCAACATCATCGGAGGCCACTGGCTGTAGGCTTCGTCGTTCTTGTAAAGATGAGTACATTATATTATTATCAAATCCTTAAGAAAGCTCAAAGCCTACCTGACTAAAGGCCTCTGTCTCTATCGAAGACTTAATATTTACGTGCTAATATTTACATTCTCTATTTCTAAATAAATACATTTTTAGAGTTATCATAAGTTAATTTTTTAACTTTGACCGAATTTCAAAAAATCCCAAAATCTATAAATGCTATCACTTAGTATGCTCATTTTATTTTATAAATGTTATCTCTCTTTTTTTTATCAAGGCTACGTTTGGAAAAACCAGCAAATTTTCAGAATCCGGAATATGCACATTACCAAAAAAAGAATCCAACATAAAGTTGTAATTGAGATTCTGTCCTGCAGCACATTATCCAAAAATAAAGACCAAAACGTTTGGACCTATAGGAGATAAAATTTATTTGTTCACAAGAATTTTTATCTAACCAAACGCTTTCCAAGTTAGTTAGGCTATCTCCTCTCCTATTCTATTTCTTATTTAAACTTCTTCTACAAATAGTATCAAACATTGTCATCTAAAATTGTGTGTCCTCTATTTTACAGCCTTAAACTTTAAGATAGTTTAACGTACCAATTTTGTAAATAGTTGTAAATAGTTTAGCTAATTGTTAGTTGAATACCTAGCTAACAACTCTATCTAGTTAGATCAGAGGCTAATATTAGCTATGACTTATTACTTAGCTAACTATTAGCGATCAAGAGAATATGCAACAATGCCTTATCTATAAATATAGGGCTCGATTCATAAAAAACAACCAACACTACTCTATTTTATTTTATTTTTATAAAAAATAGGACACACCATGAAGTAACCCGAATGTAGATGCCATATCCTTATTTTAATGTAATTTATTTCCTAAAAAATCATGATTGAGGATTTAACGGTTGGAGCTCATAGCTCAAGGTATTTTAGTGCCTTAGACACTTTAAATAATATTGTATTTCAATTTTCAAGATATTATATTGAGGCACCTTATTAAAGATGTCCTAATAGATCTAAGACTGTCCGCAGCGATTTCTCTAAATTTCTTTACCATATATCCCACTTTTACACCACCATGTCGTCAGGATTCCACCCTTTACCTTTTCATCTTCTACAACGGTTTTTCTAAATTCTCCCCTATTTCTACTATAACTATAAAATATATTTTCTGTTGGGGGACTGCTTCATCGCCGAAGGTCCTTTAAGAAGAAACAACTTCGGAAGATCAGCACATACAGTGTGAAGGTACACGCCGAAGCTACCATCCAGGGAGCTTCGGCATAGCGACATGCCTTGAGACGAAGGGCTGCACCGACTTAAAGAGGAAAAGGTCAATCGGTCCATGATAATTTGCGTCATGGTTGTAACTAATTGCCAAGGACATAAATGTAATTCTGACCGGGCTGCGTCCCGTGCCTATAAATAGGTGAACAGTACCCCTGTACTGTTCACGCTGGATTGTATTCACTCGTGTGTCACGCTTGGACCTTTGTCTTCTGTCAAGCCGAAGGTACAAATGCAATTCAATGTAATTCATGTTCATTTATAATGATATAAAAAGATATATTAATGATGTTATATAACTATTCATTTTACTACTCATTTTTCATATGCTTCTTCTTTCATTTATATATAATATGATGATGAAGGTACGTCCTTCATGACCTTTATCTAAAGATCATTATATCCTATGAGAAATAATGCTTCGAAGGACGAAGGCCCCTAACCATTAATATTTTGTGTTGTCTTGTTCTTAATTCGAAGCATTTGAGAACAAGTCCCCAACATTGGCGTCCACCTCCGGTGAACTCACTTCCACTCTCGAGCTGATGGCTTCATTCAACAACCAAGTCGTAGCACCTTCGGCTACGAAGCTGGTGCTCCCGATAACAGGCGGTTCAAGTGCAGATCCGACTAACAAGAAGCAGAAGAAGGAAGCGCAGAGAAGGGTGCAGCATGTTGGGGTGCAGGGACCCTTCATCAAGTCAAAATGGTCCCACATCCCAATCACCTTCTCCCAGGAGGACCTTCAGCTCAAAGATTACCCTCACAATGATGCTATGGTCATATCTTGTGCCATCAAGGGATTTCTGGTCCATAATGTTCTGGTTGATACAGGCAGTGCAGTGGATATCTTATTTGCTAAGGCCTTCAGACAGATGTAAGAGCCAGAAGACAAGATTCATGATGCTACACACCCTCTTTGTGGCTTCGGAGGGAGGCAGATTGTAGCACTCGGAAAAATCACAATGCCAGTGACCTTCGGCTTCGTCCACAACACAAGGACTGAACATGTTGTCTTTGACATTGTTGACATGGAGTACCCCTATAATGCAATCATTGGTCGAGGGACACTTAATTCCTTCGAAGCAATACTTCATCTAGCATATTTATGCATGAAGATACCTTCGGAACAAGGGCCCATTGATGTCCATGGCAGTCAAGAAGCTGCCAGAAGGGCCAAAGGAAACTGGACAGATTCAAAGGCAATTCATAATATAGATGGAGTCGAAGCCTGTCAATAGTATAAATACAAAAGAGAGAAGGCTGCATCAGCGGATCAGCCGAAGCTTATGCTCCTATGTGAGGACATAACAAAACAAAGGGTACTGCTGGGATCTCATCTATCTGAAGAGCAAGAGAAGACTTTGCTAAGATTTTTATTCAACAACAAAGATGTTTTTGCTTGGTCAGCCAATGATCTCTGTGGTGTCAATAGAGATGTTATTGAACATTCACTCAATATGGATCCATCTTTCAGGCCAAGAAAACAAAGGCTTCGAAAGATGTCTGAAGACAAAGATGAAGGTGCTTGGAACGAAGTGAAGAGACTTCTTAGTGCTGGTGTCATCAGAGAGGTGAAATACCCAGAATGGCTAGCCAACACTGTTATGGTGAAGAAGGTCAATGGTAAATGGAGAATGTGCATTGATTTCACAGATCTCAACAAGGCTTGTCCAAAGGACAAGTTCCCATTGCCAAGGATAGACTCTCTAGTAGATGCAACTTCTTCTTCAGAGCTCATGAGTTTGTTGGATTATTACTCAGGTTACCATCAAATTTGGATGAAGAAGGAAGATGAGCCGAAGACTAGCTTCATAACCCCTAGTGGTACCTATTGCTATCTTCGGATGCCTGAGGGGCTTAAAAATGCTAGAGGAAGCTTCAGCAGAATAACAGCCAAGGTCCTTCATTCTCAAATAGACAGGAATGTACTGACCTATATTGATGATATCATAGTGAAAAGCACGAAGCAAGAAAATCACATTCCTAATTTACAAGAGACATTTGCCAATTTCAGGCAAGCTGGCCTGAAGTTAAATCTAGAAAAGTGTGTTTTTGGGGTGAAGAAGGGCAAGTTCCTTGGCTGTTTAGTATCAACGAAAGCAATTGAAGCCAACCCGAGCAAGATTGAAGCTATCCTTCGGATGGAGCCGCCAAGCACAAAGAAGGGGGCTCAACGGCTGGCAGGAAGAATGGCATCATTAAATAGATTCATATCCAGATCAGCAGAAAGAAATCTGCCATTCTTTGAAATACTGAAGTCAGCCGAAGTTTTTCAATGGGGTCCAGCTCAACAAAAAGCCTTCGAAGAGTTGAAGCAATACTTGATCGATTTCACAACACTAACTCCACCTTCGCCAGGGGCTCCATTGCTCTTATATGTGGCAGCTTCACACTCTATAGTTAGTGCAGCACTTGCAAAGGAGAAGCTAGATGGCCAAGTCAAAAAGCAGGCTCCAGTGTACTTCATCTCCGAAGTTTTAAGTTTATCAAAGAAAAATTATACAGAATTGGAGAAGGTGTTGTATGCTGTGTTAATGGTCTCCAGGAAGCTTCGGCATTATTTTCAAGCATATCACATAATTGTTCCTTCGTCACAGCCTCTGAAGGACATAATGAGGAACATAGAAGCTACTAGAAGGATTGGAAAATGGGTTGCAGAGCTTAACGAATTCAGTATTGACTATGTGCATAGATCCTCAATTCAGTCCCAGGCGTTAGCAGACTTCATCGCTGATTGGACGCCAGGGGCTCAAGAAGAAGAAACAAATAAAGACGTCGAAGCTTGGACAATGTTCTGCGATGGTTCCTGGGGAACCTTCGGTGCAGGAGCGGCTGTTGTCCTAGTTGCGCCTTCAAAAATCAGAACATGTTATGCAGCAAGGCTTGACTTTAGTTGTATAAATAATATTGTTGAATACGAAGCACTTCTGTTGGGGGTTTGGAAGTTAAGGGCAATGAGAATAAGAAGGGCCATCCTGAAAACTGATTCTCAAGTCATTTCTGGCCATATAGACAAAAGTAGCAAGGCAAGAGACCCGAAGCTTGAAAAATATCTGGATACAGTTCGAAGGTTGTGAGAGCACCTAGAGGGAGGGTGAATAGGTGATCCTGTAAAAATCAAACACTAATAGCCACAAAATTAGTTATAAGTGTTAGTACGGCTAAGTAGCTTGAAGCGAGTTCTTGTGAACACAACAATCACAGAGAAAGCAACACAAGACACGCGATTTTTATCCCGTGGTTCGGGCAAGTAGCACTTGCCTACTTCCATGTTGTGGTGTCCCAATGGACGAGGGTTGCACTCAACCCCTTTCAAGTGATCCAATGATCAACTTGAATACCACAGTTTTTCCTTTAGAGTATTGTTCCCGTGTGCGAGGAATCTCCACAAATTGGAGTCTCTCGCCCTTACAATAGAGATCACAAAGAAAGCACGAAGTAAGGTTGGGAAGAGCAACACACACAAGACACAAATCCGCAGCACACACACGCACACAAGCCAAGACTTGAGCTCGAAACGTAGCACAGTGAGTTGACGACTCAAACGGAGCTCAAATCACTAACACATTCGATCAATTGCGCTGAGGTGGAGTGCAGGAGTCTTAGAATGCTTAGTGAATGCTTGGGTATATCCTCCATGCGCCTAGGGGTCCCTTTTATAGCCCCAAGGCAGCTAGGAGCCATTGTAGACAAACTTGGAAGGCCATCCTTGCCTTCTGTCGAGTGGCGCACCGGACAGTCCGGTGCGCCACCGGACAGCTACTGTAGCCTGTCCGGTGCGTGATTTCCTTCCAAATCAGGCACAGACGGCCGTTGCAGCTCCGAGCCCGTTGGCGCACTGGACAGTCCGGTGCCCCCCACCGACCGTTGGAGCTGCCACGCGTCACCCGCAGATTTCGCGGTCGAACGTTGGCTCATCGGACAGTCCGGTGAATTATAGCCGTACGCCGCCGTCGAATCCCGAGAGCGGCGAGTTCACCGTGAACCAGCCTGGAGCACCGGACATTGTCCGGTGCACCACCGGACAGTCCGTTGTGCTAGACCGAGCTGAAGCTTGGCTGCATAGAGCCAAGTCGTTCCCTTTTCCTCTCTTCTTCTTTAGTCACTGTTTCTAGCACTTGGATAACCTTGTTAGTACATAAAACAATTTACCAAGTCTAGAAACTTACCTTTTGCCTTGATTTGCACTTCTCACTTTATTTGGCACATAAGAACTTAATGAAACATGTTGGGCACTTAGTCACCAAAACATTATAGAAATTGCCCAATGGCACATTTCCCTTTCAATCTCCCCCTTTTTGGTGATTTATGCCAACACCTCAAAAAGCAACCAAAATAAGTTCAACATCAATGCAAATGAGGACCAAATCATTTTTGCACAAGATTTGACATATTTGGATCATTCTTTGCCACCACTTGGTTTGTTTTTGCAAATCAAATTCATTTTCCTATCTCTAAGTCAAACACGCTTGTTTGGGCACAAAGAGAGATAATCCAAGAGTGAAATTGATCAAGTGCCAAAAACTCCCCCTTTTTATCATAATCAAAATTCTCCCCCACAAGAGACTAAATTTTGCAATAAGAGCATTTTAGACAAATCAAAAATTCACAAGTGGTAACTGATCCATTTGCTTTGGCCTTAATTTCTCCCCCTTTGGTATGAAGCACCAAAACAGGATCATTTTTGGCCCTTTAACCCCATTGCCTCACCAAAAATGCCAATTAAGAGCAAAAAGGCAAAGAGAGCATAAGAATGAACTTGGAATTAAATACACCAATACCGGAGTGCAGTGGAAGTCTTTGCATCGTCCAAGTTCACCTTTCCCTTTCAATGCACGTTTGAGACTACATCAAGTATACTCAACCACAAAGGTTAGTCTCAAAGGGTCAAGTTGTAACACATCTCCCCCTTAATATGTGCAGCACTTGCATATGGACTTGTGAGGTCCGGGGATCACGTGTACAACTTGAGCACCACAAATAAACAATAATGGATTTAAATGCATAAAGTAACATGATCAAGTGCATAGAACACATGTATGCTATAGATCAATCCAAGTTACGCGAATCTAAGACATTTAGCTCACTACGCAACCGACAAAAAGTTTTCTCATCCAACGGCTTGGTAAAGATATCGGCTAGCTGGTTCTTGGTGCTAATATGGTACACCTCGATATCTCCCTTTTGCTGGTGGTCTCTCAGGAAGTGATGCCAGATGTCTATGTGCTTAGTGTGGCTGTGTTCAACAGGATTATCCGCCATGCGGATAGCACTCTCATCGTCACATAGGAGTGGGACTTTGCTCAGATTATAGCCAAAGTCCCGGAGGGTTTGCCTCATCCAAAGTAGTTGCGCGCAACAATGTCCTGCTGCAACATACTCGGCCTCAGTGGTGGATAGGGCAACAGATGTTTGTTTCTTAGAACTCCAGGACACCAGGGACCTTCCTAGAAATTGGCACGTCCCTGATGTGCTCTTCCTATCAACCTTGCACCCGGCATAATCGGAGTCCGGTTAGCGTTAGAAATAAAAGCGAGTCCGAAAGAGAGGGCAAAAACAAATCACAAGCAAATGAAGAGTGTGACACAGTGATTTGTTTTACCGAGGTTCGGTTCTTGCAAACCTACTCCCCGTTGAGGTGGTCACAAAGACCGGGTCTCTTTCAACCCTTTCCCTCTCTCAAACGGTCACCTAGACCGAGTGAGCTTTTCTCCTCAATCAAATGGGTCACTTAGACCACACAAGGACCACCACAACTTGGTGTCTCTTGCTTTGATTACAAAGGTGTTGAGAACAAGAAATGGGAAAGAAGAAAAGCGATCCAAGTGACAATAACTCAAATGAACAAAAATATCTCTCTCTCACTAGTCACTATTTGTTTGGAGTGATTCCGGACTTAGGAGAGGATTTGATCTCTTGGTTGTGTCTTGGAGTGAAGTCTAGAGCTCTTGTATTGAATGAAATGGCTGAAAACTTGGATGCCTTGAAGTGTGGTTGTTGGGGGGTATTTATAGCCCCAACCACCAAAATGGCCGTTGGGAGGGGCTGCTGTCGATGGGCGCACCGAACAGTCCGGTGTACCACTGGACACTGTCCGGTGCGCTAGCCACATCACCCAACCGTTAGGGTTCGATCGTTGGAGCTCTGACAGGTGGGGCCACCGGACAATTCGGTGGTACACCGAACAGTCGCTGTTTACTGTCCGGTGCGCCTTCTGGCGCTGCTCTGACTCTGCGCGCGCTGTCTGCGCACTGTAGCTGTGTCAGCCGACCGTTGAACTCGACCATTGTGCTGGCGACCGTTGCTCCGCTTGGCACACCGGACAGTCCGGTGCTACACCGGACAGTCCGGTGAATTATAGCGGAGTGGCTCCCCAAAAACCCGAAGCTGAGCAGTTCAGAGTGGATCTCCCTGGTGCACCAGACACTGTCCGGTGGCACACCGGACAGTCCGGTGCGCCAGACCAGGGCAGCCTTCGGTTGGTTTTGCTCTTTTCTATTTGAACCCTTTCTTGGACTTTTTATTGGTTTGTGTTGAACCTTTGGCACCTGTAGAACTTATAATCTAGAGCAAACTAGTTAGTCCAAATATTTGTGTTGGGCAATTCAACCACCAAAATCATATAGGAAAAGGTTTGACCCTATTTCCCTTTCAATCTCCCCCTTTTTGGTGATTGATGCCAACACAAACCAAAGCAAATATATAAGTGCAGAATTGAACTAGTTTGCATAAGGTAAGTGCAAAAGGTTGCTTGGAATTAAACCAATTTATACTTTCATAAGATATGCATGGATTGCTTTCTTTCTTTTAACTTTTTGGACCACGCTTGCACCACTTGTTTTGTTTTTGCAAAATCTTTTGGAAATTCTTTTCAAAGTCTTTTTGCAAATAGTCAAAGGTAAATGAATAAGATTTCGAGAAGCATTTTCAAGATTTGAAATTTTCTCCCCCTGTTTCAAATGCTTTTTCTTTGACTAAACAAAACTCCCCCTCAATGAAATTCTCCTCTTAGTATTCAAGAGGGTTTTAGATATTAATTTTGAAAGAGGACATACCAATTTGAAATTATATCAAAAATAAGATACCAATTGAAAAACTTCTTTAATACAAATTGACAAACTGCATTTAAACATTTTTTGAAATTGGTGGTGGTGCGGTCCTTTTGCTTTGGGCTAATACTTTATCCCCCTTTGGCATGAATCGCCAAAAACGGATACTTTGTGAGTGAAATATGAGCCCTTTTTAAATTCTCTCCCCCTTTGGCAAACAATATATGAGTGAAGAATTATACCAAAGTGGAGAACGATGCGGAGTGACGGTGAAGGGTAATTAATACCGGTAGAGTGGAGTGGAAGCCTTGTATTCACCGAAGACTCCATTTCCCTTTCAATCTATGACTTATCATAAGAATACTCTTGAAAACACATTATTCATAGCACATGAAGGAGATATGATCAAAGGTATATAATTGAGCTATGTTTGCAAAGAATCAATCAAAGTTCCTAGAATCAAGAATGTTTAGCTCATTACTAAGTTTAGTAAAAGTTTTCTCATCTAATGGTTTGGTAAAGATATCGGCTAATTGTTCTTTGGTGCTAACATAGGCAATCTCGATATTCCCCCGTTGTTGGTGATCCCTCAAAAAGTGATACCGAATGGCTATGTGCTTAGTGCGACTATGCTCAACGGGATTATCCGCCATGCGGATTGCACTCTCATTATCACATAGGAGAGGGACTTTGGTTAATTTGTAGCCATAGTCCCTAAGGGTTTGCCTCATCCAAAGCAATTGCGCGCAACAATGGCCTGCGACAATGTACTTGGCTTCGGCGGTAGAAAGAGCTACTGAATTTTGTTTCTTTGAAGCTCAAGACACCAGGGATCTTCCCAAGAACTGACAAGTCCCCGATGTGCTCTTTCTATCAATTTTACACCCTACCCAATCAGCATCTGAATAACCTATTAAATCAAAAGTGGATCCCTTGGGGTACCAAAGACCAAACTTAGGTGTATGAACTAAATATCTCAAGATTCTTTTCACGGCCCTAAGGTGAACTTCCTTAGGATCGGCTTGGAATCTTGCACACATGCACACGGAAAGCATAATATCCGGTCGGGATCCACATAAATAGAGTAAAGATCCTATCATCGACTGGTATACCTTTTGATCTACGGATTTACCTCCCGTGTCGAGGTCGAGATGCCCATTGGTTCCCATGGGTGTCTTGATGGGCTTGGCATCCTTCATTCCAAACTTGGTGAGTATATCTTGAATGTACTTAGTTTGGCTGATGAAGGTGCCCTCTTGGAGTTGCTTCACTTGAAATCCTAGGAAATACTTCAACTCACCCATCATAGACATCTCGAATTTCTGAATCATGATCCTACTAAACTCTTCACATGTAGATTTGTTAGTAGACCCAAATATGATATCATCAACATAAATTTGGCATACAAACAAATCATTTGCAATTGTTTTAGTAAAGAGAGTAGGATCGGCTTTGCCGACTTTGAAGCCATTAGTGATAAGAAAATCTCTTAGGCATTCATACCATGCTCTTAGGGCTTGCTTGAGCCCATAAAGCGCCTTAGAGAGTTTATACACATGGTTAGGGTACTCACTATCTTCAAAGCCGGGAGGTTGCTCAACATAGACCTCCTCCTTGATTGGTCCATTGAGGAAGGCACTTTTCACATCCATTTGGTAAAGCATAAAGCCATGGTAAGTAGCATAGGCAAGTAATATACGAATTGACTCAAGCCTAGCTACGAGTGCATAGGTTTCACCGAAATCCAAACCTTCAACTTGTGAATATCCCTTGGCCACAAGTCGGGCTTTGTTCCTTGTCACCAGACCATGCTCATCTTGTTTGTTGCGGAATACCCACTTGGTTCCTACAACATTTTGATTAGGACGTGGAACTAAATGCCATACAACATTTCTCTTGAAGTTGTTGAGTTCCTCTTGCATTGCCAACACCCAATCTGAATCCCTTAATGTGTCTTCCACTCTGTATGGCTCAATAGAAGACATAAAGGAGTAATGTTCACAAAAGTGAGTGACACGAGATCGAGTGGTTACCCCCTTATGAATATCGCCGAGGATGGAGTTCACGGGGTGATCTCGTTGTATCGCTTGGTGGACTCTTGGATGTGCGGTCTTGGACCCTCATCATCTTCCTTGTCTTGATCATTGGCATCTCCCCCTTGATCATTGTCCTCCTCTTGAGGTGGCTCTTCTTGATCATCATTTTCATCATCTTGAGCTTGATCCTCATCTTGAGTTGGTGGAGATGCTTGAGTTGAAGATGATGGTTGACCTTGTGCATGTTGAGTGGGCTCTTTGGGTTCCTTAGGACACACATCCCCAATGGACATGTTCCTTAGCGCGACGCACGGGGCCTCTTCATCATCTAGTTCATCAAGATCAACTTGCTCTACTTGAGAGCCATTAGTCTCATCAAACACAATGTCACAAGAAACTTCAACTAGTCCAGTGGACTTGTTAAAGACTCTATATGCCCTTGTGTTTGAGTCATAACCAAGTAAAAAACCTTCTACAGCCTTAGGAGCAAATTTAGATTTTCTACCTCTTTTAACAAGAATAAAACATTTGCTACCAAATACTCTAAAATATGAAACATTGAGCTTTTTATCGGTTAGGAGTTCATATGATGTTTTCTTGAGGATTCGGTGAAGGTAGAGACGGTTGATGGCGTAGCAAGCGGTGTTGATTGCTTCCGCCCAAAACTGGTCCGAAGTCTTGTACTCATCAAGCATGGTCCTCGCCATGTCAAATAGAGTTCTATTCTTCCTCTCCACTACACCATTTTGTTGTGGTGTGTAGGGAGAAGAGAACTCATGCTTGATGCCCTCGTCCTCAAGAAAACCTTCTATTTGAGAGTTCTTGAACTCCATTCCATTGTCGCTTCTAATCTTTTTGATCCTTAAGCTGAACTCATTTTGAGCCCGTCTCAAGAATCCCTTTAAAGTCTCTTGGGTTTGAGATTTATCATGCAAAAAGAATACCCAAGTGAAGTGAGAATAATCATCCACAATAACTAGACAGTACTTACTCCCGCCGATGCTTATGTAAGCTATCGGGCCGAATAGATCTATGTGGAGTAGCTCAAGTGGCCTATCGGTCGTCATGATGTTCTTGTGTGGATGATGAACACCAACTTGCTTCCCTGCTTGACATGCGCTACAAACCCTGTCTTTCTCAAAATGAACATTGGTTAGTCCCAAAATGTGTTCTCCCTTTAGAAGCTTGTGAAGATTCTTCATCCCAACGTGGGCTAGTCGGCGGTGCCAGAGCCAACCCATATTAGTCTTAGCAATCAAGCAAGTATCGAGTTCAGCTCTATTAAAATCAACTAAGTATAGCTAACCCACTAATACTCCCTTAAATGCTACTGAATCATCACTTCTTCTAAAGACAGTAACACCTATATCCGTAAAAAGACAATTGTAGCCCATTTTGCATAATTGAGAAACTAAAAGCAAGTTGTAATCTAAAGAATCTACAAGAAAAAACATTGGAAATAGAATGGTCAGGAGATATAGCAATTTTACCAAGTCCTTTGACCAAACCTTGATTTTCATCCCCGAATGTGATAGCTCTTTGGGGATCATCATTTTTCTCGTAGGAGGAGAACATCCTTTTCTCCCCAGTCATGTGGTTTGTGCACCCGCTATCAATGATCCAACTTGTGCCCCCGAATGCATAAACCTACAAAACAAGTTTAGGCCTTGTTCTTAGGTACCCAAACGGTCTTGGGTCCTTTGACATTAGAAACAAGCACCTTGGGTACCCAAACACAAGTCTTGGAGCCCTTGTGTTTGCCCCCAAACATATTTGGCAACTACTTTGCCTGATTTGTTAGTAAGCACATAAGAAGCATCAAAAGTTCTAAATGAAACATTAGGTTCATTTGATGCAATAGGAGATTTCTTTTTAGGAAATTTAACATGAGTGGATTGCCTGGAACTAGATGCCTCACTCTTATACATAAAAGCATGATGAGAGCCAGAGTGAGACTTCCTAGAATGAATTTTCCTAATTTTGTGCTTAGGATAACCAGCAGGATATAAGATGTAACCCTCGTTATCCTGAGCCATAGGAGCCTTGCCCTTTACAAAATTAGACAATCTTTTAGAGGCATTAAGCTTGACATTGTCTCCCTGTTGGAAGCCAATGTCATCCTTAATCCCAAAGCGTCTCCCATTATAGAGCATGCTTCTAGCAAATTTAAAATTTTCATTTTCTAGGTCATGCTCATTAATTTTAGCACTAAGTTGAGCTATGTGATCATTTTGTTGTTTAATTAAGGCTAGGTGATCATGGATAGCATCAACATTAATGTCTCTACATCTAGTACAAATAGTAACATGATCAACACTAGATGTAGAGGGTTTGCAAGCATTTAATTCATCAATCTTAGTATGTAATATTTCATTTTCATTTCTAAGATTGGAAACAATATCATTGCAAACATTTAAATTCTTAGCCTTAGTAATTAATTTATCATTTTCAACCTTAAGGCTAGCAATTGATTCATTCAACTTGTCAATCTTAGCAATCAAATTACTATTATCATTTTTAAGTTTGACAAGAGAATCATCACAAACATTTAATTTCTCAACCTTAGCAATCAATTTAGCATTCTCAAATCTAAGGTTGGAAATAGTGTCATGGCAAGTGCTTAGCTCACTAGTCAATTTTTCACATTTTTCTACTTCCTGAGCATAAGTATTTTTAACCTTAACATGCTTTTTATTTTCCTTAATAAGGAAGTCCTCTTGGCTATCCAAGAGTTCATCCTTCTCATGAATAACACCTATCAATTCATTTAATTTTTCCTTTTGTTGCATGTTTAGGTTGGCAAAAAGGGTGAGCAAGTCATCCTCATCATCACTAGAGCTAGCCTCATCACTAGATGTTGCATATTTAGTGGAAGCTCTAGATTTTACCTTCTTTTTGCCGTCCTTTGCCATGAGGCACTTGTGGCCGACGTTGGGGAAGAGGAGACCCTTGTTGACGGCGATGTTTGTGGCGTCCTCATCGTCGGAGGAGTCGGTGGAGCTCTCATCGGAGTCCCACTCCTGGCATACATGGGCATCGCCGCCCTTCTTCTTGTAGTATCTCTTCTTTTCCCTCCTCTTTCCCTTCTTGTCGTTGCCCCTGTCACTATCACTAGATAATGGAAATTTAGCAATAAAATGACTAGGCTTACTACACTTGTAGCAAACTTTCTTGGAGTGGGGCTTTGAGAGCACCTAGAGGGGGGTGAATAGGTGATCCTGTAAAATCTAAAACTTGTAGCCACAAAACTTGGTTAAGTGTTAGCACAATGGAATCAAGTGGCTAAGGACCGAGCTCTTGTGAAACACAATGGTCACAAAGAAAACAAACACAAGAGACACGGTGATTTATCCCGTGGTTCGGCCAAGTATAACACTTGCCTACTCCACGTTGTGGTGTCCCAATGGACGAGGGTTGCACTCAACCCCTCTCAAGTGATCCAATGATTGACTTGAATACCACGATGTTTTTCTTTCTTATACTCTTTCCTGATTGTGAGGAATCTCCACAACTTGAAGCCTCTCGCCCTTACAATGGATGATCACAAAGAAGCACGGAAGTAAGGGTGGGAAAAGCAACACACACAAGACTCAAAGCACGAGCACAATTGCACACACAAAGCCATGACTTGAGCTCACAACACAACTCGAGGAGTTCTCTACTCAAATGGTGCTCAAGCAACTATCTCAAAGAATCGAATGCACAAGAATGGAGTCTTGGTGCTTAGGAATGATCAAGGAATGCTTGGGTGTGTCATCCATGCGCCTAGGGTCCCTTTTATAGTCCCAAGGCAGCTAGGAGCCGTTGGAACCCAACAAGGAAGGCAATTCTTGCCTTCTGTCGGGTGGCGCACCGAACAGCCACTGTGGCATGTCCGGTGCGGATCTCCTTCCATTCCTGGCGCAGCCGACCGTTGGATCTTCGGGCTAGTTGGCGCACCGGACACTGTCCGATGCACACCGGATAGTCCAGTGCCCCTAGCCGACCGTTGGCGTGGGCCACGCGATGCGCGCGGATTGCGCAGCCGACCGTTGCTTTGGCGGCCGCTGGCTCACCGGACAGTCCAGTGCACCACCGGACAGTCCGAAGAATTATAGTCGTACACCGCCGACGAATTCCCGAGAGTGGCCAGTTTGCCAGAGCCCAGCCTGGCGCACCGGACAGTCCGGTGCACCCAGACTGAGCAGCAGTTGGCTGTACACAGCCAACTCTTTTCCAATCCTTTTCTTTTTCCTGATTCTAGCACTTAGACAAATATATTAGTACACAAAAACCAATGTACTAAGTCTAGAACCATACCTTCTTGTCGATTTGCACTTCATCCATCATTTGGTATATAATTACTCACTCAATATGCGTTGGGCACTTAATCACCAAAATATACTTGAAATGGCCCAAAGGCACATTTCCCTTTCAATCTCCCCCTTTTTGGTGATTTATGCCAACACATCAAAAAGCAACAAATAGAAGTGCAACATCAATGCAATTGAGAACAAAAATAGTCTTTGACAAGATTTGACATATTTGGATTGTTCTTTGCCACCACTTGGTTTGTTTTTGCAAATCAAAATCATTTTCCTATCTCTAAGTTAAACACACATGTTTAGACTCAAAGAGAGATAATCCAAGAGTAAAAATGATCAAGAGCCAAAAACTCCCCCTTTTTCCCACAATCAAACATTCTCCCCACAAGAGACCAAATTTTGATAGTAAGAGTTATTTTGACAAATCAAAAGTTCTACTCTACTCTTTTTCACAAAAAGTTCTACTCTACTCTTTTTCACAAGTGGTAGCTGATCCAACTCTACTCTTTTTCACAAGTGGTAGCTGATCCATTTGCTTTGGCCTTATTTTCTCCCCCTTTGGCATTAAGCACCAAAACGGGATCAATCTTGGCCCTTAAACCCCATTGCCTCACCAAAATCGTCAATTACTAGTAAAAAGGCAATAAGAGCAAGGATATGAACTTGGAGTAAATTACCCTCTCATCGGAGTGCAGTGGAAGTCTTGCATGGTCCAAGTTCACCTTTCCCTTTCAATCCACCTTTGAGTCTAGATTGAGTAAACTCAAGCACACGGTTAGTTTCAAAGGGTCAAGTTGTAGCACATCTCCCCCTAAATATGTGCATCACTCACACATGGACTTTTGAGGTCCGGGGATTGCTTGCACAACTTGAGCACCATAAACAACAAAATGCATAAAGGAACATGATCAAAGACATAAAACACATGTATGCTATAGATCAATCCAAGTTATGCGAATCTAAGACATTTAGCTCACTACGCAGCCTGCAAAAGGTCTTCTCATCTAAAGGCTTAGTAAAGATATCGGCTAGCTAGTTCTCGGTGCTAACATAAAACACTTCGATATCTCCCTTTTGCTGGTGGTATCTCAAAAAATAATGTCGGATGTCTATGTGCTTACTGCAGCTGTGTTCAACAGGATTATCCGCCATGCGGATTGCACTCTCATTATCACATAGGAGTGGGACTTTGCTCAGATTGTAGCCAAAGTCCCGGAGGGTTTGTCTCATCCAAAGTAGTTGCGCGCAACACTGTCTTGCGGCAACGTACTCGGCCTCAGCAGTGGATAGGGCAACGGAAGTTTGTTTCTTAGAACTCCACGATACCAGGGACCTTCCTAAGAATTGGCACGTCCCTGATGTACTCTTCCTATCAACCTTGCATCCAGCATAATCGGAGTCTGAATATCCAATCAAGTCAAAGGTAGACCCCTTTGGATACCAGATCCCGAAGCAAGGCGTAGCAACTAGATATCTAAGTATTCGCTTAACGGCCACAAGGTGACACTCCCTTGGGTCGGATTGAAATCTAGCACACATGCATACACTAAGCATAATATCCGGTCTACTAGCACATAAATAAAGCAAGGATCCTATCATAGACCGGTATGCCTTTTGATCAACGGACTTACCTCCTTTGTTGAGGTCGACATGTCCGTCGGTTCCCATTGGAGTCTTTGCGGGCTTGGAGTCCTTCATCCCGAACCGCTTGAGCAAATCTTGCGTGTACTTTGTTGGAGAGATGAAGGTGCCATCCTTGAGTTGCTTCACTTGGAACCCAAGGAAGTAGTTCAACTCGCCCATCATAGACATCTCGAATTTCTGAGTCATCACCCTGCTAAACTCTTCACAAGATTTTTGGTTAGTAAAACCAAATATTATGTTATCGACATAAATTTGGCATACAAATAGATCACCATCACAAGTCTTAGTGAAAAGAGTTGGATCGACTTTCCCAACCTTGAAAAGCACTAGCAATTAGAAAATATCTAAGGCATTCATACCATGCTCTTGGGGCTTGCTTAAGTCCATAGAGCGCCTTAGAGAGCTTACACACATGGTCGGGGTACCGTTCATCCTCAAAGCCAGGGGGTTGCTCTACGTACACCTCCTCCTTGATTGACCCGTTGAGGAAAGCGCTCTTCACATCCATTTGGAACAACCTGAAGGAATGGTGAGCGTCATAGGCTAATAGAATGCGAATAGACTCTAGCCTAGCCACAGGAGCAAAAGTCTCCTCGAAATCCAAACCTGCGACTTGGGCATAACCTTTTGCCACAAGTCGAGCCTTGTTCCTTGTCACCACTCCGTGCTCGTCTTGCTTGTTGCGGAACACCCACTTGGTTCCCACAACGTTTTGCTTTGGACGTGGCACCAGGGTCCAAACTTCATTTCGCTTGAAGTTGTTGAGCTCTTCCTGCATGGCCAACACCCAGTCCGGATCTAGCAAGGCCTCTTCTACCCTGAAAGGCTCAATAGAAGAGACGAACAAGTAATGCTCACAAAAATTAGCGAATCTAGAGCGAGTGGTTACTCCCTTGCTTATATCACCCAAAATCTGGTTGACGAGATGATTCCTTTGAATCATCGCTCGGACTTGAGTTGGAGGGTCCTGTGGTGCTTCTTCCTCCATAACTTGATCATCTTGTGCTCCCCCTTGATCACACGCCTCTTCTTGATGAACCTGTTCATCATCTTGAGTTGGGGGTGCACCATTATTGAGGAAGAAGGTTGATCTTGCTCTTTTTGTTCCTGTGGTCGCACATCTCTAATCGCCATGGTGCGTATTGCGGCTGTTAGAACATCATCTTCATCTAAATCATCAAGATCAACTTGCTCTCTTGGAGAGCCATTAGTCTCATCAAATACAACGTTGCTAGAGACTTCAACCAAACCCGATGATTTGTTGAAGACTCTATACACCTTTGTATTTGAGTCATAACCTAGCAAAAACCCTTCTACAGCTTTGGGAGCAAATTTAGAGTTTCTACCTTACTTCACTAGAATATAACATTTACTCCCAAATACACGAAAGTACGAGACGTTGGGTTTGTTACCAGTTAGAAGCTCATACGACGTCTTTTTGAGGAGACGATGAAGGTAGACCCGGTTTATGGCGTGGCAAACTGTGTTCACAGCTTTCGTCCAAAACTGCTCGGGCGTCTTGAATTCTCCAAGCATCGTCCTTACCATGTCTATAAGCGTCATGTTCTTCCTCTCTATCACACCGTTTTGCTGTGGTGTGTAGGGAGCGGAGAACTCGTGCTTGATTCCTTCCTCCTTAAGGTACTCCTCCACTTGAAGATTCTTGAACTCGAACCCGTTGTCGCTCCTTATCTTTTTCACCTTGAGTTCAAATTCATTTTGAGCTCTCCTTAGGAAGCGCTTAAGGGTCCCTTGGGTTTCTGATTTATCCTGCAAAAAGAATACCCAAGTGAAGCGGGAAAAATCATCAACAATAACAAGACCATACTTACTTCCCCTGATGCTAAGGTAGGCGACGGGTCCGAAGAGGTCCATATGAAGTAGCTCTAGAGGTCTTGTCGTGGTCATCACGTTCTTGCTGTGATAAGTACTTCCCACCTGTTTACCTGCTTGACAAGCTGCACAAGGTCTATCTTTTTCGAAAGAAACATTGGTTAGACCTAACAAGTGTTCTCCCTTTAGAAGTTTTTGAAGGTTCTTCATCCCAACATGTGCTAAACGGCGATGCCACAGCCAGCCCATGCTAGTCTTAGCAATTAAGCATGCATCTAGATCGGCTTCCTCCTTCGAAAAATCAACTAAATAGAGTTTGTCGTCTAGTACACCCTTAAAAGCTAATGAACCATCAATCCTTCTAAAGATAGACACATCTATATTTGTAAATAAGCAATTGTAACCCATATTACATAATTGACTAACGGACAACAAGTTATACCCGAGCGATTCAACTAAGAACACATTAGATATGGAATGCTCGGAGGAAATATCTATCTTTCCTAGACCTTTAACCTTGCCTTGGTTCCCATCTCCAAAGATGATCGAATCTTGAGAATCTTTGCTCTTGGCGTAGGAAGTGAACATCTTCTTCTCCCCCGTCATGTGGTTTGTGCATCCGCTGTCGATAATCCAGCTTGAGCCCCCAGATGCATAAACCTGCAAGGCAAATTAGGCTTAGGTCTTAGGTACCCAACTCTTGTTGGGTCCTACAAGGTTAGTGTTGGGGACTTGTTCTCAAACTCTAAGAGTTAAGAACAAGGCAACATAAAAAGTGTTAAGTGTTAGGGTCCTTCGTCCTTCGAAGCATTATATCCCTTCGGGAAATAATGAGTCTCGGACGAAGGTCAAGAGAGACATACCTTCGTAAACATAACAAGTAATGACGAAGGACTCACGTAAAGCACGAAATATAATATAAGCATCATCATAGAATCATTTCTATTTTATTAACATGGAAAAACAGAAATGTTTTCAAATTACAAATGTACCTTCGGTCTTGAGAGAAAGGCGAAAAGTACGAGCGTGACGCAAAAGCGAATGCCAAGTCAGCGTGAACAGTACGGGAGTACTGTTCATCTATTTATAGACGCGGGACGCAGCCCACGTAAAATTACATCCATGTCCATTACATTTGTTAACGGTTTATGGAAATCTATTGAGGACCCCGAAGTCTTTTCATCTTAAGGTCGGTTCCCCCTTGTGCCATCGCGCCGAAGCTTCCCTGCGTACAGCTTCGGCTGCCCCCGACCTTCGTCTGGCTCACCCTTCGTCCTGGTCGTGCTCCATATCCATAATTCTGAATCCGAAAATACCTGTTCATATAATTCACTTGGAAAACATTGTCAAATCATGTTTTTGAGGACCTTCGGAGGACGAAGGCCCCCAACAGTAGCCCCTCGCAATATTAATTTGTAAATAATAAATTCAGATTGCGATATGGACGAAGGCCTTGAGCCGAAGGTCCGAAAAAACACCTTCCCTTTGCTAGAATAGCAACATTCACTGACAAGCGGGGCCTTTTAACTTTCAACGCCCTAGGCGTATAAATAAGAACACATCGTGAATTCATTTGGTACACACGCTTGCCTTTTGCTTCGGCCCACTAAAAATTTTTAGCTCTTGCTCATTGAGATTTGCTGGTCTTTTTGATTTCGAAGCTTCGGCCTCGGGAACAAATTTTTAGTGTTTCCGAAGATGTCTGAAGACAAGAAGATCCCTGCTGAGACGAAGCTGAGTCTCGAGGAGGAGAAGAATCTGGGGTTCCTGATAGCGATGGCAGAGACTAATACAGAGAAAATCACGAAGGAGATTCTCGAAGGTTTGTCCGAAGATACTGATGACAGCGACAGCTATGATGTGGAAAGTGATGGGGAAGAGGCCGAAGATCGACCGTGGCGACCAAGTCACTCAGTTTTTGGGAAAACAACCATCAAGCAGAGTCACATTGATAATATGAGGGGGCGATACTTCCGAGACATATCTATTGTGAGAGCTGATGCCGGGGAAAAGACTTCTCCCACCCCTGAAGAAGATG
The DNA here is from genome assembly GCF_902167145.1 of Zea mays. NCBI lineage: Eukaryota > Viridiplantae > Streptophyta > Magnoliopsida > Poales > Poaceae > Zea > Zea mays. The sequence goes on along the minus strand of NC_050100.1, from coordinate 162,059,658 downwards.
AAGTTGTGATTTTCCGAAGCCTCCTCAAGGCTGGGCTTCGATTCCCCCTGAGCAATTTTGTTGTTGAGGTACTGAAAACATTCCAAATCTACCTTCATCAACTCACTCCCGAAGCTATTATAAGAATGGGGATTTTTGTCTGGGCTGTGAGAAGCCAAGGTTTGGAACCAAACGCTAAAAGCTTCTGCAACATACACGAGTTATTGTACGAGACGAAGCCCTGGGGAAAGGAGCAATACCACAACAACTTTGGGTGCTACAGCTTCGGCGCCCGCTCCGGGTCAAGCTACCCTGTGCCAACCTTTCGGAAGAGGTGGCCCGGAGCCTGGATGTCTGAATGGTTTTATGTGAAAAATGATCTAACAGCGCAAAATAATGTCAAAAGTATCATTATGTACCCAATTTGGCAACGCTTCGGGCTTCGAAGGCCGAAGGTTGAAATGGATGAGGCAGCCGAAGAATGCCAAAGAGCCTTCGGCGCAGTCTGCTCCTTCATTGGGTCAAGGGACTTGGTCCAGGAGCACATTGCCTTCAGGGTATGGCCCCTTGCAGAAAAGTGGGAAATGCCGAAAGAAACCATCAAAGAGTCCGACGAAGGCGGACTAGTCAGATTAAAATACACATTCAAATATGCAGATAAATTTATTGAACCTGATGATGACTGGCTGAAAAGCATTGAAACATTAAGTGATGAATTACTTGGGGCATTCTCGAAGGCTGAAAATACTGCACTATCAGCAGCCTTCGGAGGCCGAAAAAAGAAGAGACTGAACCGAGTGTTTGATGCAATCGGGTTCTTCTACCCTGATTATTGTTATCCCATCCGAAGGCAAAAAAGGAAAAACATAACCTCTGAAAAAGAAGAAGCTGGAACCGCTCCTAGCGAGCCAGAACCAAAAGGAAAAAGGTTGAAGGTCTTCACACACCGACCACGCCATATTGAACCAGCTTCGGTGCCTGAGTATACTGGAGGAACTCCTTCGGCCGCTGAAGCTGAACGGCCACTCTTATTGCCAGAAATTGCAGAGATGGCCGAAGCACCATCGACAGAAAAAATGGAAGAAGCGAAAAATGTGACTAAGGAAAAAACCTCAGAAATTTTAAGTCCTGCAATAAATATTGAAGCAGCAAAAATCCAAAAGGCTCCAATGGTGACCCCAAAAAGGAAAAGAATGGTAAATGTACTAGATGTCTTGGAGACAATTAAGTCTTCAAGCACAACTCCAAAAAAGAGTGTTGAAATTGCTGAAGCTTCCTCTGAAGCTCCGACACAACAAACTGAAGCTGAAGCTGGGCCTTCAGAGCCCTTCAAGGAAGAAACTTTGGAAGCCGAAGCGATAAAAATACCAGAACCAATTTTAGTTGAAGAGACTGACACTGCCATCCCCGAAGCGCCTGCCAGCATGTGTGATTACATCATACGACATGCTTCGGGAAAAAAGCTATCTGATGGAGAAATTCATGAAGCTAATCATTATGCAAAGGAGCTGAAATATCCGAAGGGGGCAGTAATATTCAATGGAACAAATGAAGATGACTTCTTATACTGCCTGCCTGATAACAAAGAGCTATCCGTCTGCCGAGAGATGGCTAGAAGCCTAGGCTTTCCGAAGCTTGAAGCTGGGTTAAGTGCCATGACGAAAGAGGATCTCGCAGACAGCCTTGCGTACAACAGCCTGAAGGTACGGGAATTAAACACTTGAGAAAAAACCCCCCTTTTTTTTTTACGCAACTCATTCCTTTTTTCTTATATGAATTCTTTTTTCATATAGGGCCTGATCCTAAGCAACGCGTTAAGAGCGCAAAAGAGCGCCGAAGATGAAAGTTATGAAATTGCGTTTAATAATTTACGCTCCGAAGTTATCAAACTGAGAAACGAAGCTTTGGAAAAAGATAAGATTCTGCTTACACTGGTAGATAAAGTGAGAAAAAACGAAGCTGCTTCAAAGGCCCAGGCCGAAGCTCAAAAACTCGAAATAAAAGATCTTCAGAAACAGCTGGCCAGAGCCGAAGAGGATCGCGCTCTTGAGGAAACGAAACGAGAACTTAGTGATTTCATGGTCAGCAAATTGGAATCAAGAGTTAAGGAGCTTCGCACATCTCAGGGGAAATATTATGCGAAATCTGTAGAATGTGTTAATAAAATTAAATCCAGCTTCGCCAGCGTAGGCGCTTTTTCCAGCGAAGAGAATTTCTCTCGAGGCAATCCCGAAGGTCCGCTGGAATGGATTAGCCACGAAGCAGAGGCCTTCGAAGAGATTCTGAACAGTCGCGGCGACATATGTGCTTTTTCGGGCGCCAGAGGAATTGCTTCCGTCTTGGAGAAGAAAGGTTGCGAACATGTAAAATTTTTGGCTCAATCCGAAGCTACCTTATCTACCGAAGACATCAAGGACCCCTCGGCCGAAGCGAGCGCAGTTGGAGGCAAATTTTTTACTGATATCTGGAACGACGGCGGCCGAGGAATGGCACGAGAGATCATTGAAAGAAGCGAAAAAGGCATTCACGATGCTAGAAGAGTAGCAGACGCTGCCGAAAGGAGTAGGGAGCCCGAAAGACAGTTAGGTACCAACTAGTCGTTCTTGTTGCGCTGTAATTTTCATTTTAAACTTTGCTCGCGATTTGTAAAAGTACTGAAGAAGTGTTCTCTACGCTCAGAAGCTGTTGGACGATCTGCCGACCCCCACACAAAAGGGGATGAAGAAATTAATCAAATGGCCGAAACTATCATGGACAAGGTCGTTGACCAACTTCTGAATAAAGCCGCCGAAGCAGTATTGAGGGAAGATTAGGTGCTATTTGGAAAAAACATTTAAAGTGTAATCTATGCAACACTTTGTAGATTTGAATGTAATATACAAGTCTCTTTTCATTATTGAATTCTTTACGATGCATGAAACTTTAAATACATACCACTTTTGAGCCTTCGGCGAAAAAACACCTTCCCTTCTTTTCATGCGTCGTGAAGAAGATAGCCTTCGTCAAAATTATTCTGATGAATGACATCGATGCCTCGTGAAAACATTTTCCGAAGCTATTTTCCGAAGCTATGCAACTTTGATATTGATCTGATAAAGTTCGCCCATGTTTCGTGAAAATATTCCCCGAAACTGTATTCCGAAGCTATACAATTTCAATGTTACTTTTTCAAAGCATCCCTTCGAAGGTTTAGAGTGTCCCCTTCTCTTGCCAAATGCGATATGATGTATGATGCTTATGCTATGCAAAATGATGTGATGATGTTATGTTATGCATGTGACATTTGTTCCGAAGATACACATAAAATATATTCGTAAGCTCTGCATTCCCTTAGGAACGTCTTTGGAGCTTCTTCGTCTTTTACTTAGACGGCATCAGCGTTGACTTTTCGCTGTAAGCCTCCCTTAGGAGCTTCTTCGTCTTTTACTTAGACGGTATCAGCGTTGACTTTTCGCTGTAAGCCTCCCTTAGGAGCTTCTTCGTCTTTTACTTAGACGGTATCAGCGTTGATTTTTCGCTGTAGGCTCTGCATTCCTTTAGGAACGACTTCTGAGCAGAAAACTTACGCTGCGCTCCCTTTGGAACGACTTTTTGTTACTTTATAAACTTACTCTGCGTTCCTTAGAACGACTTTTTGTTACTCCGAAGGATTTTTAGTCCGAAGGTCCTTCTTGGTAACGGAAGAAATTTTAGGCTTCGGCAACTTAGGCCTGTGAATCAAATAAATTTTTCTCGTGGAGACAACGAAATTATTACATGGAAACTATCAATGTTTTTTGCTTCACAGAAAATAAAACTGAATAGAAAAGACTGCTATCAGAGGTAGGATATTTCAATAAATGTGCTTCGACTCTGGCACAGTGCTGTTGACTGTGCGAGCTTCGGACTGTTCTCTGAAGTCCCTCTGCTGTGGAGCGTATTGACTCCCTTCTGGCTGTTGACCTTGCTGCAATGGAGGTGGAGGTGGAAGCTGCTGCCAGGAAGCTTGAGGTTGACTTGCCGAAGCTACAGAAGCCGCAGGGTGGTTATCTATGTATTGTGGGACATAAGGCGGATGAAACGAAGCAGTATGCATAACCTGCTTCGACTGAGCTTGTTGAGATGCAGCTTCGGCTAGTTCTTTTTGCTTCTGGATTGTAACATGGCACGACCTAGTGGTGTGGCCCTTGCCCTCTCCACAAAATAGGCAAAACAGTCTCCTTGGCTGATCTCCGAATCTTCCGCCGAAGCCCCTGGCGCCTCTGCCTCTTGGAGCTGGTGGCCGAAAGGAAGTTTGTTGTTGCCCCGAAGCCTGTGAGGAGCACTGTGGCCTGTTTTGCTGACTCCCCTTATCATCATTCTGAGTGCTGTGAATGGAACGGACATGCCTCGGGTAGTATCTTCCTCCAAAGCCCCTGGTCATCTCAGAAAATCTGAAGGCCTCCTCCCTTCTTTGGCGAAAGTCATTGTCGGCACGAATGTACTCATCCATCTTTTGGAGCAATTTCTCCAAAGTCTGAGGAGGCTTCCGAGCAAAGTATTGAGCTGCAGGTCCAGGACGAAGCCCCTTAATCATGGCTTCGATAACGATTTCATTGGGCACCGTAGGTGCCTGCGCCCTCAATCGTAAGAACCTTCGGACATACGCCTGAAGGTATTCTTCGTGATCCTGAATACACTGGAAGAGGGCTTGAGCTGTAACCGGCTTCGTTTGAAATCCTTGAAAGCTGGTCAGTAACATATCCTTCAGCTTCTGCCATGAAGTGATTGTTCCTGGCCGAAGGGAGGAATACCAGGTCTGAGCAACATTCCTGACGGCCATGACGAAAGACTTCGCCATGATTGCAGCGTTGCCCCCGTACGAAGACACTGTCGCTTCGTAGCTCATCAAGAATTGCTTCGGGTCGGAGTGGCCGTCAAACATGGGGAGCTGGGGTGGCTTATAGGATGGAGGCCAAGGAGTAGCCTGCAGCTCAGCAGACAGAGGAGAAGCATCATCAAAAACGAAATTTCCCTGATGGAAATTATCATACCAGTCGTCTTCGTTGACGAAGCCCTCCTGATGAAGGTCTTTCTGATGAGGCCTTCTGTTCTGCTCATCGTGAGTGAGATGACGAACTTCCTCAGAAGCTTCGTCAATTTGCCTTTGCAACTCAGCTAGGCGGGCCATCTTCTCCTTCTTCCTCTGCACTTGTTGATGTAGCATCTCCATCTCTCTGATTTCTTGGTCTAGCTCTTCTTCCTCAAGCGTCGGGCTAACAGCTTTTCTCTTCTGGCTTCTGGCCTCCCGAAGAGAGACGGTCTCCTGGTTGTGGTCCAGCGGTTGTAGTGCTGTAGCCCCAGCCGCTGAAGCTTTCTTCGGCGCCATGGCGAAGGTCTATAGCTTCCGAAGGTGTTCACGAAGACTCGAAGTGGAAGTGAGTTCACCGGAGGTGGGCGCCAATGTTGGGGACTTGTTCTCAAACTCTAAGAGTTAAGAACAAGGCAACATAAAAAGTGTTAAGTGTTAGGGTCCTTCGTCCTTCGAAGCATTATATCCCTTCGGGAAATAATGAGTCTCGGACGAAGGTCAAGAGAGACATACCTTCGTAAACATAACAAGTAATGACGAAGGACTCACGTAAAGCACGAAATATAATATAAGCATCATCATAGAATCATTTCTATTTTATTAACATGGAAAAACAGAAATGTTTTCAAATTACAAATGTACCTTCGGTCTTGAGAGAAAGGCGAAAAGTACGAGCGTGACGCAAAAGCGAATGCCAAGTCAGCGTGAACAGTACGGGAGTACTGTTCATCTATTTATAGACGCGGGACGCAGCCCACGTAAAATTACATCCATGTCCATTACATTTGTTAACGGTTTATGGAAATCTATTGAGGACCCCGAAGTCTTTTCATCTTAAGGTCGGTTCCCCCTTGTGCCATCGCGCCGAAGCTTCCCTGCGTACAGCTTCGGCTGCCCCCGACCTTCGTCTGGCTCACCCTTCGTCCTGGTCGTGCTCCATATCCATAATTCTGAATCCGAAAATACCTGTTCATATAATTCACTTGGAAAACATTGTCAAATCATGTTTTTGAGGACCTTCGGAGGACGAAGGCCCCCAACAGTTAGTTACAATATCCTTTGGGACCCAAATGCAAGTCTTATCTCCCTTGCATTTGGCCCCCAACTTCCTAGCAACCACTTTCTTATTTTTACATGAAAGTACAAAATCAGTGTTGCAGGCATGAAAAATAGTAGCAGATTCATTATGCATTTTCTTAGGCACATGATGAATAACATTTCCCTTCCTAGGCCTACTTCTATCATTCACAAAAGTAGAACTTGAAGTAATCATAGCATGTGAATCATAAGCACCATAACTCCTGTTATAATGAGTATTCCTAGAAACTTTTCTATCATAAATGAACGCATGATTCTTTTGACTGCAACTAGCCATAGGGGTCTTCCCTTTTTCCTTGTTGAAAATGGGAGCCCTTTGGCTTGTTAAGTTCTTGGCTTCCTTCTTAAAGCCAAGCCCATCCTTAATTAAGGGGTGTCTACCAACAGTGTAGGCATCCCTAGCAAATTTTAATTTATCAAAATCACTTTTGCAAGTCTTAAGTTGAGCATTAAGACTTGCTACTTCATCATTTAATTTGGAAATGGAAATTAAATGTTCATCACAAGCATCAACATTCTCTACACAAGAACTAGATTTGTTAACTACTTCTAGCTTGGCGTTTAAATCATCATTAATACTCTTCAAGCTAGCCACAGTTTCATTGCAAGTAGATAACTCAGAAGATAGTAATTCATTTCTTTTTATTTCTAAGGCAAGAGACTTTTGAACACTAATAAATTTGTCATGTTCCTCATACAAAATGTCCTCTTGTCTCTCTAGCAGTCTATCTTTTTAATTCAAGGCATCAATCAACTCATTAATCTTTTCCACTTTAGCTCTATCTAATCCTTTGAACAAGCTAGTGTAATCTACTTCATCATCACTAGAGTCCTCATCACTAGAAGTAGAGTACTTGGGGGAATCTCGAACACTCACCTTCTTTTCCTTGGCCATGAGGCAGGTGTGGCGTTCGTTGGGGAAGAGAAAGGACTTGTTGAAGGCTGATGCAGCGAGTCCTTCGTCGTCGGAATCAGAAGATGAGCAGTTCGAGTCCCATTCCTTTTCGATGTGTGCCTCGCCCTTTGCCTTCCTATAGCTCTTTTGCTTCTCTTTTTTTCCGCCCTTCCCTTGTTCCTGGTCACTAGAGTTATCGGGACAATTTGCTATAAAATGACCAGTCTTACCACACTTGAAGTAGGAGCGCTTTCCCTTTGCCTTGTTCTTGTTTGAGTACTCCTTGCGTCCTTTCAATGCGGTCTTGAAGCGCTTTATGATTAGGGCCATCTCATCCTCGTTTAGCCTGGCCGCCTCAACTTGTGCTACCTTGCTAGGTAGCGCCTCCCTGCTGCTTGTTGCTTCGAGAGCAACAGTTTGAGGCTCGTAGATGGGCATTGGGCCATTCAATGCCTCATCAACGTATCTTGCTTCCTTGATCATCATACGCCCGCTTACAAACTTTCTAAGTATTTCCTTGGGCGTCATCTTTGTGTACCTAGGATTCTCACGGATTGAGTTCACAAGATGAGGATCAAGAATGGTGAGTGACTTGAGCATAAGTCGGACGACGTCGTGGTCCGTCCATCTAGTGCTTCCGTAGCTCCTGATTTTGTTGACCAGGGTCTTGAGCCTGTTGTACGTTTGCGTTGGCTCTTCTCCCCTGATCATTGCGAACCTTCCCAATTCGCCTTCCACCAACTCCATCTTGGTGATCATGGTGGTGTCGTTCCCCTCATGAGAAATCTTGAGGGTATCCCAAATTTGCTTGGCGTTATCCAAGCCGCTCACCTTGTGGTACTCATCCCTGCACAAGGATGCTAGCAAAACAGTGGTAGCTTGTGCATTTTTGTGGATTTGCTCATTAATGAAAACGGGGTTGTCAGTACTATCAAAAAGCATTCCTTTTTCAACAATCTCCCAAATACTTGGATGGAGAGAGAACACGTGACTACGCATTTTGTGACTCCAAAATGAGTAGTCTTCTCCATCAAAGTGCGGAGGTTTCCCAAGTGGAATTGAAAGTAAATGAGCATTGGAGTTAACCGGAATACGAGAATAGTCAAATGAAAAGTTTGAGTTAACCGATTTCTTTTTCTCGTCGTCGTCGTCTCTTGGGAAGAAGAAGACTCATCGCTGTCGTAGTAGACGATCTTCTTAATGCGCCTCTTCTTCTTCCCGTCTCTTTTCTTATGACTCGAGCCAGAGTCTGAGGGCTTATCATCTCTTGGCTCGTTGACGATGGACTCCTTTGTCTTGTCGTTGACCACCATCCCCTTTCCCTTAGGATCCATCTCTTTGGGCGATTAGTCCCTTGCGTGAAGAGAACGGCTCTGATACCAATTGAGAGCACCTAGAGGGGGGTGAATAGGTGATCCTGTAAAAATCTAAAACTTGTAGCCACAAAACTTGGTTAAGTGTTAGCACAATGGAGTCAAGTGGCTAAGGACCGAGCTCTTGTGAAACACAATGGTCACAAAGAAAACAAACACAAGAGACACGATGATTTATCTCGTGGTTCGGCCAAGTATAACACTTGCCTACTCCACGTTGTGGCATCCCAATGGACGAGGGTTGCACTCAACCCCTCTCAAGTGATCCAATGATCGACTTGAATACCATGATGTTTTTTCTTTCTTATACTCTTTCCCGATTGCGAGGAATCTCCACAACTTGGAGCCTCTCGCCCTTACAATTGATGATCACAAAGAAGCACAGAAGTAAGGGTGGGAAAAGCAACACACACAAGACTCAAAGCACGAGCACAATTGCACACACAAAGCCACGACTTGAGCTCACAACACAACTCGAGGAGTTCTCTACTCAAATGGTGCTCAAGTCACTATCTCAAAGAATCGAATGCGCGAGAATGGAGTCTTGGTGCTTAGGAATGATCAAGGAATGCTTGGGTGTGTCCTCCATGCGCCTAGGGGTCCCTTTTATAGCCCCAATGCAGCTAGGAGCCGTTGGAACCCAACAAAGAAGGCAATTCTTGCCTTCTGTCGGGTGGTGCACCGGAGAGTCCGGTGCACCACCGGACAGCCACTGTGGCATGTCTGGTGCGGATCTCCTTCCATTCCTAGCGCAGCCAACCGTTGGATCTTTGGGCTGGTTGGCGCATCGGACACTGGCCGGTGCACATCGAACAGTCCGGTGCCCCCAGCCGACTGTTGGCGTGGGCCACGCGTCGCGCGCGGATTGTGCGGCCGACCGTTGCTTTGGCGGCCGCTGGCTCACCGGACAGTCCGGTGCACCACAGGACAGTCCGGTAAATTATAGTTGTACGTCGCCGACGAATTCCTGAGAGTGGCCAGTTCGCTAGAGCCCAGCTTGGCGCACCGGACACTGTCCGGTGCACCACCGAACAGTCCGGTGCACCCAGACTGAGCAGCAGTTGGCTGTACACAGCCAACTCTTTTCCAATCCTTTTTTTCCTGATTCTAGCACTTAGACAAATATATTAGTACACAAAAACCAATGTACTAAGTCTAGAACCATACCTTCTTGTCGATTTGCACTTCATCCATCATTTGGTATATAGTTACTCACTCAATATGCGTTGGGCACTTAATCACCAAAATATACTTGAAATGGCCCAAAGGCACATTTCCCTCTCAGGCTTGTAATCCTTCCCCCTCCTTTGCTTCAGGATTTTGGCGGAAACTCTTGATGATGAGCGTCATCTCCTCATTGTCGAGCTTGGAGGCGTCGATGAGGAGCCTACTTGACATAGACTCTTCTTTCTTCTCCTCCATCGCTTTGAATGCGACGGGTTCCACCTCGGGTGTGGAGGTGGCGCCTCGCTCGATGATTTGTTTGGAGCCTTTGATCATCAATTCAAAGATCACAAACTTTCCTATAACCTCCTCGGGAGCATTAGCTTGTATCTAGGATCACCACAAATTAATTGAACTTGTGTAGGGTTAAGAAAAACGAGTGATCTTAGAATAACCTTGACCATTTCATGGTCATCCCATTTTGTGCTCCCGAGGTTGCACACTTGATTCACCAAGGTCTTGAGCCGGTTGTACATGGCTTGTGGCTCCTCTCCTTGGTTGAGCATGAACCGACCGAGCTCCCCCTCGATCGTTTCCCGCTTGGTGATCTTGGTCACCTCATCTCCTTCGTGTGTGGTCTTGAGTACGTCCCAAATTTCTTTGGCACTCTTCAACCCTTGCACCTTATTATACTCCTCTCGAATTAGAGAGGTGAGGAGTATAGTAGTTGCTTGGGAATTAAAGTGCCGGATTTGGGCGACTTCGTCTGCATCATAATCTTCATCCCCTACGGATGGTACCTGTAAAAATCAAACACTAATAGCCACAAAAATTAGTTATAAGTGTTAGTACAGCTAAGTAGCTTGAAGCGAGTTCTTGTGAACACAACAATCACAGAGAAAGCAAGACAAGACACGCGATTTTTATCCCGCGGTTCGGGCAAGTAGCACTTGCCTACTTCCATGTTGTGGCGTCCCAATGGACGAGGGTTGCACTCAACCCCTTTCGAGTGATCCAATGATCAACTTGAATACCACAGTGTTTACTTTAGAGTATTGTTCCCGTGTGCGAGGAATCTCCACAAATTGGAGCCTCTCGCCCTTACAATAGAGATCACAAAGAAAGCACGGAGTAAGGTTGGGAAGAGCAACACACACAAGACACAAATCCGCAGCACACACACGCACACAAGCCAAGACTTGAGCTCGAAACATAGCATAGTGAGTTCACGACTCAAACGGAGCTCAAACCACTAACACAGTCGATCAATTGCGCGGAGGCGGAGTGCGTGAGTCTTAGAATGCTTAGTGAATGCTTGGGTATATCCTCCATGCGCCTAGGGTTCCCTTTTATAGCCCCAAGGCAGCTAGGAGCCGTTGGAGACAAACTTGGAAGGCCATCCTTGCCTTCTGTCGAGTGGCGCACCAGACAGTCCGGTGCGCCACCGGACAACTACTATAGCCTGTCCGGTGCGGGATTTCCTTCCAAATCGGGCACAAACGACCGTTGCAGCTCTGGGCTCGTTGGCGCACCGGACAGTCCGGTGCCCCCCACCGACCGTTGGAGCTGCCACGCATCACCCGCAGATTTCGCGGTCGACCATTGGCGCTGGCGATGTTCGCTCACCGGACAGTCCAGTGCACCACCGGACAGTCCGGTGAATTATAGTCGTACGCCGCCGTCGAATCCCGAGAGCGGCGAGTTCACCGCGAACCAGCCTGCACCACCGGACACTGTACGGTGCACCACCGGACAGTCCGGTGTGCCAGACCGAGCTGAAGCTTGGCTGCACAGAGCCAAGTCCTTCCCTTTTCCTCTCTTCTTTAGTCACTGTTTCTAGCACTTGGATAATCATGTTAGTACATAAAACAATTTACCAAGTCTAGAAACATACCTTTTTCCTTGATTTGCACTTCTCACTTTATTTAGCACATAAGAACTTAATTAAATGTGTTGGGCACTTAATCACCAAAACATTATAGAAATTGCCCAAGGGCACATTTCCCTTTGAGGTTGGAGGCTTCTTTCGAAGGTTTTTCTGTCAAAAATATTCCAAGAGGAGAGAATGAGCATGCAGATCTGCTAGCCAAATCAGCGGCATAGGGGCTCCCTCTACCTTTGGAAGTATTTTTTGAAACAATAAAAACACCTTTGGTTGAACTTATGGAGAGAGCAGTTCTTGCAATTTCCCCAGTATATAGTGAAGATTGGAGGACTGAAATTATATCTTTCCTCAAGGTAATTGTCTTTCGGATGACGAAGCTTATAATAAGAGAATGGAAGCAAGGACAACACCGTATGTGATAATAGAAGGGGAATTATATAAACATGGAGTCTGTTCTCCACTCCTCAAGTGTTTATCCAGAGCTGAAGATATTGAATTAATGAAGGAGATACATGCAGGTCTGTGTGGATCTCATATTGGGTCTAGGCCCTTGCTGGGAAAAGTGTTTAGACAAGGATTTTACTGGCCGAAGGCAGCTTCGGATGCAGTAAAGCTAGTTCAAATATGTGAAAATTGTCAAAAATGTGCAAGAGACCAGAAACAACCTTCATCTCTCACCCAGCTAATACATCCTACTTGGCCATTGCAAAGATGGGGCCTGTATTTGTTAGGTCCACTTCCACCAGTGCAAGATAATTTGAAATATGTTGTGGTGGCTGTAGAATATTTTTCTAAGTGGATTGAAGCAAAGCCTCTAGCTACAATAACTTTCGTTACAGTCCAGAAATTCTTCTGGCAACATATTGTTTGTCGCTTCGGCGTGCCGAAGGCTATAACTGTGGACAATGGAACACAGTTTGACGCCGAAACGTTCAAGGATTTCTGTGACCAAATTGTCATAAAGATTCATTTTGCATCAGTTAGGCATCCGGAGTCAAACGGGCTAGTAGAAAAAGCAAATGGCATTATAATGACGGGAATAATGAAGCTAATCTTCAATCCACCCAGAGTAAAGTGACCAGATGAGTTGATTAAAGTAGTGTGGAGCCATAATACAACCACCTCAATATCAATAGGTTTTACACCTTTTAAACTATTATTTGGTGACGAAGCTATAACTCCAGAAGAAGCTAAAGCAGGGTCAATAAGAACAGCGGCTTCGGCAGAAGACGAAGCTGATTATCACATAGCAAAAGATACTATCGAGGGGACCAGACTTCAGGCTGTGGAGAACATCAATAAATATCAAGCCAAAACAATAAAATGGCGTGACAGAAAGGTTCGGTTGAAAAATATTAAACCAGGGCATCTGGTGCTTCGGAGAGTAGCCAATCCGGACACAATAGGCAAGTTGCAGCTGAAATGGGAAGGACCTTTTCTGGTGGTATCTTCGTCGAGGCCCGGTTCTTACAGATTGAAGGATATGGACGACAACGACATACCCAGATCTTGGAATGCGGATGAGCTTCAGCGATATTACGTGTAATTTGATGTAATCTTTTTTCATTTTTTCTATGGCACCCTTTTCCTTTCCAAAGGGAAGAAAGGTTTTTAATGGGGCCATATCTTGTAATTTTTCCTTTCTTATTTAGCTCCACGAGAGCCAAATCCCCCAAAAAGATGTAAAATGTAAAATCTGAACACGCACCATCGAGTGCAGAGAAAAAAAGAGGAAAAATAGGGAGGAGCTCAAAAGTCATCCCCAAGGGGATGCAGAGCATGACGAAGCTACAAAAAGTCATTCCTAAGGGAGTGCAGCGTAAGTTTTCTGCTCAAAAGTCGTTCCTAAGAGAATATAGAGCCAAATACCGCTGAAATAGAAGGCGAAGAAGTTCAAAAGTTGTTCCTAAGGGGATGCAGAACTTATACCGCCGAAATAGAAGGCGAAGAAGTTCAAAAGATGTTTCTAAGGGGATGCAGAATTTATACCACCGAAATAGAAGGTGAAGAAGCTCAAAAGACGTTCCTAAGGGGATGCAGAGTCTGGGTGTGGCTTCATGTGCGTGTGCTTGGACATTCATTTGCACATTACATCACATCATTCATTGCATTCATACACATTCATTTAAACATTTGTAGGATCATCATCATCATAACATAGAGTACAAACAGATGCTTCGGTTTGATGACAAGGCTTCGATGAGTATAAAGAAGCAAAGATATGCTTTGTTGTGAACGAAAAGAAGGGAAGGTATTTTTCGCCTTCGGCTCAAAAGATACAAGTTTCGTCCACATCAAAGCAATTCACACACGGATGAAAAGGTAAAAATATACTACAAGGTATGGACAAATTTACAGAGTAATGTTTGGTTCCTAAATTACAATATCTTTTACAAAGATAATTCAAATGTCTCTAAAGCTTTATGCAGCAGCTTCATCAGTCTCCGTCAAGCTTAGTTTTTTCAAAGTTTTTTAGGTTGCCATCTTCGGCTCAGGACTGGATTTTCTCTTTTTCAAAGTTTTTTCGTCTTCTTTTACCATCCTAGCAGCATGTCTGCTCAGAACGCTGACAACCCTTTTTCTCTTTGGCCCTTCGGTACCCTTGCTTAGTTGTTCATAGTTAGGGCATTCAAAGTTCAAAGCATCCATTACCCGATTCAACCTTCGTTTTGGTCGGGTGCCGAAGGCTGCAGTCATCAGTTGGTCTTCTTTTTTAGTATAATTGCCCAAAATTTCGTTGCACATAGTCTCAATCATTTACAACCACTCTTGGCAAAGCTCTTTGAATTGTTTCTCAAATTTGAAGCGATAGGGCAATCGAACAAGTTCATTCTTCTTCCTTGTTCCCTTCAGCTTCGGCATACTCCATTCACTCAATGTTGGAGATACCCTGTTGGCCAGGTATTCTTACACTAGATCTCTAGTGCTGATCTGTTCAGCCACCACCCTGAATTCTGCTATAGCTTGTTGGCATGGTGACCCCGACGTCATGCGGCACAGGGGCCTAGTCAGTCCGAAGCTTAAACTCAGTGGGCTCATGACCATCGTCTTCAACTTCTCCCTCTTCTTCTCATCGGCCTTGATATAGAACCACTCACTTTTCCAGTCGATTGGCCACTTGGTACGATAGCTGAGCACCGGAGCCTTCGTATCCTTGTGATACATGAAGTTATAACAACTGAAATTTTCATGTAACCCGTCTTCTCTGGCCTTCGTTTGGTAATGCAATTCATGCACTCGGCAGAAAGCTTCAGCATTTGGGTCCATTCCTTGGCTTCGAAGGGCCCAGATGAAGACGCTGAGCCTAACGATAACGTTAGAGGTCAGCTGATGAAGATAGATTTCATAATTATCCAAAACTTCTCCAATCATCTCGTGAAGCGGAAACCACAATCCTGCTCTGAAAAAGCTTTTGAAAACTACTACTTCGTCATCTTTCAGCTTAGGAGTGGTTTCTTCTCCGGCAAAATGAATAAGCTTCTTCTCAGCTTCTCCGAAGTAACCCAGCTTCATCATCATGGGCACGTCGGCCTCAGACACAGTAGATTTTTCAAAATCCAAGTGGCTGGGTTTTGTTGGGATCAGAGTGTTATAGTCTTCCTCTTCTTCATCAACATTTTCTTCCTCGATATCAGCTTGTTCAGCTTCAGCAGTAGGTGCACCTTCATCAATGGCCCCCTCCGTCACAACTAATCCCGATTGTCTCATGACTTTGGAGATCGGGGTTGTCTCGGTGGCTTTGGCCTCCTCTCCTTCACGGATCACCCTTGCAGTCGAGCGTACTCTGGCCATCTGATGATGAATTTTTTTGCAGTTTTTACGAAGCTGATGTTTTTTACAGTTTTTTGACGAAGCTCCCTCTTTTGACGAAGCTAATTAAAGATGATGGTTTGCTCAAGAATGCAGTGAAAAAGCTTCGACTATGGTTAAATTTTTCAACAGCACAACACTGCAATGACAATGAATGTTGTGGTAACTTCACACCTACCTCTCTGTTTTATATAGTGCTGCAGGTGGGAAGGTGAATGGCCAAGTTGCCTGCACCCGCTGAACAGTTACCCGCACCCGCTGAACGGTGGACCACTCGACGCTTGGGAGGCGAATCGCCAGACCGTGCGTACCCGCCGCATGGTGGGCCACCTCGTGCTTGGAATATTTTAATCGTTTCTTGACAACGAGCTCAGGGAAGGTGTTTTTTGGATCTACGGCATTCCGAAGCCTTGGAGATTTTTCACGGATCAAGCTCGTTACAAAAAACGATCTAGCACCGCGAAGGAGCTATTGTTGGGAGACTACTTCATCGCCAAAGGTCCTTTAAGAAGAAACATCTTCGGAAGATCAGTACATACAACGCGAAGGTACATGCCGAAGCTACCATCCAGGGAGCTTCGGCATAGCGACATGCCTTGAGACGAAGGGCTGCACCGACTTAAAGAGGAAAAGACCAATCGGTCCATGATAATTTGTGTCATGGTTGTAACTAATTGCCAAGGACATAAATGTAATTCTGACCGGGCTGCGTCCTGTGCCTATAAATAGGTGAACAGTACCTCTGTACTGTTCACGCTGGATTGTATTCACTCGTACGTCACGCTTGGACCTTTGCCTTCTGTCAAGCCGAAGGTACAAATACAATTCAATGTAATTCATGTTCATTTATAATGATATAAAAAAGATATATTAATGATGTTATATAACTATTCATTTTACTCCTCATGTTTCATATGCTTCTTTTTTCATTAATATATAATATGATGATGAAGGTACGTGCTTCATGACCTTCGTCTGAAGATCATTATATCCTATGAGAAATAATGATTCGAAGGACGAAGACCCCTAACCATTAATATTTTATGTTGCCTTATTCTTAATTCGAAGCATTTAAGAACAAGTTCCCAACATTTTCGATACCTACTCATTATCTATTATCAAATTTCTTCTAACTAACGATTACTAAGGTGCACGGAAAACAAAAATGAAAAGTGTTTAGAGGTGAACGCCAACAACAAGGGGTGAGAAAAAGAAACCGCCATGTAGTGTGGGCTGCTAGGGGACGGCCGTGCCCCCATGTAGCCCCTTATCCCCTGTGATCGGATCATCACAAAATATCTTTGGAGCGCGGTTGATATTATCACTATAATTGGGGGTTTACACGAAAAATCGCACCATCTAGAGGTTTATGAAGCCTCCAAAAAAATATCTAAACAACAACTACTTCCTAGTATAAAGTGACAGTAGCGGGGGAGAAGGGAACCGAAACCAAGCAACCCAATCCAAACCAGACAAGCAAGGAATCCCCCGATGGCTCATCGCGTTCTCCTCCTCCTCTCTCTCGCGTCGGCCGCCGCGGTTGCCGCCGCCGTCGACGCGGAGGACCCGCTGATCCGGCAGGTGGTTCCCGG
Source organism: Zea mays (assembly GCF_902167145.1). Lineage (NCBI taxonomy): Eukaryota > Viridiplantae > Streptophyta > Magnoliopsida > Poales > Poaceae > Zea > Zea mays. The sequence continues at coordinate 162,042,812 of NC_050100.1, read as the reverse complement.
TGGAGATGACAACGATCTGGAGCTGAACGCGGAGTCCCACTTCCTGAGCTTCGTGCAGCGGTTCGGCAAGTCCTACAAGGACGCCGACGAGCACGCGTACCGGCTGTCCGTTTTCAAGGCCAACCTGCGCCGCGCGCGCCGGCACCAGCTGCTGGACCCGTCGGCGGAGCACGGCGTCACTAAGTTCTCCGACCTCACGCCGGCAGAGTTCCGCCGGACCTACCTCGGCCTCCGCAAGTCCCGGCGCGCTCTCCTCAGAGAACTCGGGGAGTCGGCGCACGAGGCGCCCGTGCTCCCCACCGATGGTCTCCCCGACGATTTCGACTGGAGGGACCACGGCGCCGTCGGCCCCGTCAAGAACCAGGTCGGTTTCCAATCTGTTGACCATGGATCCACAGATCGGAGCAGTTCTTTCATAGTACTCAGCGATCTGTTTGGGTCCTAAATTTCCTTTCCCCGGCTGTTGTTTAGGGTTCGTGCGGGTCGTGCTGGTCGTTCAGCGCGTCTGGAGCGCTGGAGGGTGCGCACTACCTCGCAACTGGCAAGCTGGAGGTGCTTTCGGAGCAGCAGTTCGTCGACTGTGACCACGAGGTGAGGAAGGAAACTGCCCTTTTCTTTCATCCATAGATTAAATTCATAGTTTTCTTACTATTATCGTACTTTTTTATGGGATTGGTTCATGGTCACATGTGCTAGGAAGGCTGGGTTTCCGGCCATAGCCCATGTTTTGTAAGCTAGTGTGATGTCCTTTTCCTATTTTCCTCCTTTCCGATTGGGCAGTGGTGCACCTACCGTGAGTCTGAGTAGGAAAACGGGGGTTTGGAAGAATGGAAAGGTTTCATGATAATTTTTCAAAATAAAATTAGCGGCTAAAAGAGTGGTACAATATTGAGATGGTAGAGCATCTCCGACCATCTTTTTTAAAACTCACCTTTCATCATCTTCTGCACACTTTGTGGTTGCCTGCCCGTTCTCCATCTTTGTCTAGCTAGCTAGAAATAAGGAATAGATGATAACAATATTTGGAGATCTAATTGACATAAGGATATAGTGAGGCTCTTGGAGTTGCTTACTCCTTGAGGGGTGAATCCACAGTGATTCAAGTTTGGATAACAAATTACTGTCTTAGTTTACTGATAGAGTAGGTTGATTCACTTGACCATGGAGCTGCTGGCGTTATTTGTATGTCTTATAGAGTTATAGTCTTTGTAGATCATACATCTTGTCTTCACAACTAAGCTCTTATGGTTCGGAACCTGTGAGCCTTCGGGGCCTTGTGGAATCTGACTTCATAAGTTCCGAACAGTGGGGTATAATTTGAACAAAAGCATGGTGATAATATTGTACATCCTAGGATTTGACATTTCATTTCTCATGTGTCAGTTCTATAGTTAGGTTTGTTCTTGAACAGCTGACTATCTGAGTGGGGCTTGCTCCTAGGAACATGGGATTGCAATGAGTTGGCTTACTATTGTAATAACCATCCATTATTCAGCCTGGGTAGGCGTTTTTGACAATCTTCTGGAACATTATTTGGCTATTTTGAATGCAAAGTTTTTGAATCATCGTTATATGCATAGACTATCGCTACATTCATCAGCAAGATGCAATTTCACTGTACATGGTTTTCAAGTCATCGCAAGGGGGCGGCACCAGCATGGGGGAAGGGGAGGGGAAGCGGCAAGGACTGGAGGAGAGGTGATGGCGGCAGCAACAGATGTGAACGGGAGGGGGTAGGGGGATGTATAAAGAAAGGGGGAGGAGGGAGGGAGAGAGGTGGCACCTGATGGAAGGGTCTCCGGAGAGTGACATCACTAGGTCGTGCTTAGGGAAGGTTATATGGGTTGTTAGGTGGTCTTTTGGACTGGACTTCCTGAGTTTCTTCCCCTTCTATTTTTTCTTTTCGTTTTCGTACCTTCTCCACAATGCAGTACTGAAGTTCATATTCTTATGGCGTTGCCTCACCTCGCCTTATGATTGCCTAGGTGTCGCGTAGTCGACTCAAAAGGGTGGCTCGCCACATCTCATCGTACCGCCTTAATAACTATGATATCATATAACCAATATCTGATCCAGTGATGTAAATTTTTCATTTTGCATGAGGCTTTTGCTAATTTATCTTGAATGTGACAGTGATTTTGCAGTGCATGAGTATTGCACATGTGTGAAGCTAATGCCATGAGACGGGACCCATATATTTGTAGGTTTTGGACAGTAGGATTTGCATAGTTGTCTTGAAGTTAACTGTTACCTTATTTAGCTCACATTAATTCAAACTTACTATCCCCCATTCCTGTTGTGAATGTTGCAGTGTGATTCATCGGAGCCTGATTCATGTGATTCGGGTTGCAATGGTGGGCTAATGACGACGGCATTCAGTTATCTCCAGAAGGCCGGTGGCCTTGAGAGTGAGAAGGATTACCCTTACACTGGGAGTGATGGCAAATGCAAGTTTGACAAGTCCAAGATTGTTGCTTCAGTTCAGAACTTCAGTGTTGTGTCTGTGGACGAGGCTCAAATTTCTGCTAACCTCATCAAACATGGGCCATTGGCAAGTAAGTAAAAAAGACCGAAAGAATCTTTTGCCCCAATAGATCTGACCACCTTATCAAAATACATAGAACAGTCAGTTGATGCAATTTCTCTGTTCCACGCAGTCGGCATCAATGCTGCCTACATGCAGACATACATCGGAGGCGTGTCATGCCCATACATCTGTGGCAGGCACCTTGACCATGGTGTTCTCCTTGTTGGATATGGTGCTTCTGGTTTCGCCCCCATTCGCCTGAAGGACAAGCCTTACTGGATCATCAAGAACTCGTGGGGCGAGAACTGGGGGGAGAACGGATACTACAAGATATGCAGGGGTTCCAACGTTCGCAACAAGTGCGGCGTCGATTCCATGGTCTCTACCGTGTCCGCAGTCCACGCCTCGAAGGAGTAGACTCTGGTCAGCGGTGATAATCGTGATTCCATATATTGTAGAACTATAATCCCTGCTAGTAATCCATTTGTGCTGTTTATGTATCGAAGGCAGCAAAGATGTGTGAAGCGGCAATGGGATGCTTGCTGTAAGGTAATATGTTTGGCTTGCTAGGCATGCTACACGCTATTTGGATGTAGCAACGTTATCACCAGCTGTATACGCTTTTTAATCGACAACATTTGAATAATATGTACATAACATTATGTTGTGCTCTGTTCTCTGTCTGTTTGATGTGCTTATGGGTTTTGATCTGTAGCTTACATAACCTGATTGTGAAAACTCAAACATACTGCCGAGCCCGATAGATCCTACGGCCAGTGGGAGTTTTCATTTGCATAGTGGGATTTCTCATTTGCCTTGTATTCTTTCCGTTCTAAATTAGTAGTTCTAAATTAGTAGTCGTTCTAGCAATTACTTTATATATATATATATTCAAATTGATGATAATGAATTTAAACATATATATATAACACATATTAATTAATGTATAAACTATTAAAAGATTAAAATAAATTTTAATTTAGAACAGAGAGAGTGTTTAATAAGCTGCTATGTAAGTGTTTGTGTGGGAGTTTTGTTAGATAAACCGGGAGGACTCTTTCAAAGGCCCGTACCAACAGGACGCTAGTATTTTATGAGATAAACTGTTCTTTTAAATAAGCAGCGGCTATACTAAACAAGGCCAAAGTCTCCTTCAACATCTCCTTAAAAAAATTATCAACGGGTCTGCTCTGCTGATTTTCGTAAGAAGCTATTTTTTCACAGGAACTAGAGCTAAAGTTATTGATGCAAGAGCTCACTAATTGGGAGTTTTTGTTAGATAAAATGACATATAAGTTCCTGTTTGGCACGGCCGAAGCCGCTCTAAAAATGACTCCGCTCTGACTTCTCTTAAGAACAATTTTTCTATAGGAGTCAGTGTTTTTTAACAAGTCGTTTGATAGAACAGTTTCTCTTAAAGCGAGAGAAAGGGAGTGAGAAGAGGAGCCGCTAGAAGCCAATTTTTTTTGGCTCTGTATCCTCTCTATAAAAATTGTTTCTAGCTTCTCGTTACTCTTTGTTGGGAGCTCTTTTTTTAGACTATTTGAGAGGGCTCCTCTAAGAGCCGGAGCCCAAGCCAGTTTGGGAGCCCTCCCAGACAACCCTAAGTGTCCTTTAAGGGTGTGTTTGGTTTGAGGTCAAAGTAGGACGGGGCAGGGACAACACCGTCCCCTCAATTTTTTGGATCACGCCGCCACCAAAAAATTAATCCGGTGTTTATCTCGACCTCACTTGACTCTCAACCAAACATTATAGACTCTCAACCAAACATTATAGAAATTGTGGCCGTCCTCTTTCATCCCTTCTTATATGTCCAATCAAACACACCAAGAGTTTTATTTACCATATAAGTGTCTGTGTGGGAATTTCGTTAGAGCTCTATTTGTATTTAAAAAGTTGTTACATAAGTTTCTTTATTGAGATCTCTACGAAGGTTCTATGAGATCTCCATGAGAGTTTCGTTAGAGTTATATTTGTAATGAATAATCTGTCACGTAACTGTTTTTGATAACGTTGATAATGTGATAAGTGTTTTCGATAATGTGATAATATTTATTTGCATTTAGTAAGATATCGTATGGTTTTATTATACTTACTAGGTGAGTGCCCGTGCGTTGCAACGGAAATATATAATATCACGACAAGTTATATATGTGTGTTATACTGTTATTAGAAAATGTTTTGTAATCCATTTGTGATCCTAGTCATGTATAAATTTTGTTATCTTAATCTAGCTATTTCATCTCTACATAGTACAGTGCCCGTGTGTTGCGATGGCACAGTCATATTTGATGAGGTAGGGACATAGAATTGCTCATATGTTACTTTCTATTCATGCTTGAAGTTGAATTTACTTTTATGTGAATTTTATGCATAATAGCCATGCCACCACACATTCTCTTCGCGAAAAATAAAAGATGAAGCAAGACTTCTGGTACAATTTAGGCGCCTTTTGCCAAGTTTGTGCTTCGAGTGGCTCACCTTGGCCAAACCATCCTTGGCTAAGTTCTTTTATTCTCCCTTAAATATTGTGTACTTTGTTTTTGAGAAACACCCTTCTATAGTAGTACAGGCAATGCAGAGTCCTGCCGGCGGTTTCAAAAAAAATGTTTACTAATGGTAATTGCAAAAGGATGTTAATGTGTTATCTGTCGACTGGATTGTCAGATGTATTAGAGAAAAATGTGTGATTGCGTTATCTGGTAGCCTATCTGAATATCTGAGTTATGCAACTCTTGTGATCTGTCGCCGGTTACAATTAAAGCGCTCTGTAATATCTATCTACATTGACAATGAAAATGAGAAAAATAACTGATCAGAAAGTAGTGTCAGACAGAAGAATGTTGTATCAAAATTATCATATGCCTTGTTGGCACTAATTTGCTTTACATGAGAGGCACATTACAACAAGATTGTGATCTTTGAGAAAAGTGCACAGTAAAGAGTGAGGGAAACTTTATTGGTTCGAAATGTATTGATACAAATGTGTGAGACATGATGTCGTATGCCAGAATTTGCTTCATGGTATTCGAGACTGCTGCATGACCTTTCACAATGAAAGGTTCCTCTTACTATTGGAGGAATAGGAACCATCCTACGTCCAGGAACTAATTACAGTGCAGCTGAGAAAGAGGGTCTGTACTCGTCAAATTTTCTTGGACATCAGAGAGCGCTGATGTCGACAAGTCGTTAAATGGTTGTACTTTGCTCATGGTGCCATGAGCAGCTTCTTTATAATGCTGATGACCTTTGGCACATCAACCGTCCATGCAACAGAAATCGGTTTATACCCTGACCATGGCTTCTCTGAATTCCACCTGCAGCATAGGAGGAACAAGAAGAAACAAGTGTGAAATCTGCTGAAACATATAGATCATGTGGGGCAACTTTTGCCTTGGTTTGCTTACTCCAAGAGTTATAAAGTAATTTGGTGAGATTTATGTCATATCAATGTGTATGTAAGAATGCTGAAACTAAAAAACATCAGACGGGTCAATCTTTTATGAGTTACTCAGAGAAAAAAACATACTTTTTCAATCCCTGATCCATCAAAGTGTGGCCAGTGCAAATGCCCTGGTCTCTACTCTCACCACACCCTTCTTGAATGTGAAGTACTCTGGATGAAGTACGGCAGTGAAGCTCACAGGATCATGAAGGAAAATTCCTGAACAGAAAGCGATTTTCTGTCAGAAGTGTGGTTCTTCTCATATTTGATGGTAATTGGCAAAAGCATATAACAGTAGTATATTATTAATTTCAAATACCATGAAAACCATCAGAATTGGCATGCCAATCTCTGTAGAACTTGCACATCTCATATAAGAACGCTGCATGCTTCCCTTTCAAGTTGTTTTTGTAATAATGTATTATCTTTTTTTCTTTAACAGGAAAATGCATCCATGACAGTAACACCATAGTTTTATTAGGAAATTTTAGCTGAATCATGGTCGAAAAAATGAAATCTAAATGGTATGGGCATGCTAAGAATAACCTAAATGGTATGGGCATGATTACTTTACCTAACAATACATGATAAAAAAATAACAATTCAGCTGATTCATGGTCGGAAAAAAACCAAGGATTACAGAGTTCGCGCACCTTAAGTGGGGAAATCAACCAGAACTGTGCCTCGTAATGCTGATCTATCGAAGTTCCTTTTGCAGCTTCAATTAGAAAAGTTCAACTGCTAGAAGAACTGAAATAGAGAAGAAAAAAGTATTTAGCTACATAGGACGCTTCCCCTCATGCTCTCACAGAAAATTTCAGATTTACATATTCTTCCTAGATCTGCCAGCCAGCGCATTAGATAACTACAAGAAGTTTCAGAATAGAAGTTAACAACTTCCATTCTTTATATTAATTTATATCCCTGCTACTAAGTAGCCTAATAAAATTGGTTTTCATCGGTTCAGTTTATACAAAATCACGTATTTCAGTTAACCTCAACTGCAAATGTTGTTTAATTCAGACAAAATGAACTGCAAATGTCTCACTAAATAAATAGGAATCCTTGATTTCCACAAGTGGCTTCAGGATCTCCTCGACTCGGATCACGATGTACAAGGAACGGAGGATGTGAACGCCCACGTTCTTACAGATGCACATAAATAGCTAATAATAAACGACAAGTAATCAACAAAACAAAAAATCTTTTTAATGAACCTTGTTCTTTATAATTTTTGCATATAATAAATCTAATGAAATGATCATTAGAGGCACTATACTTATTGCTTATTGCTGGGACATAAATCATCCTGAGTTCCTCACTTGTAATCAGAACTACTATTTAGAAACGTAGTGAGAAAAACGACTTATTAATTATCACCGTTGGAAATAGATCACAGTTGTTATAAAATTAGATACAAAATGGTGATAGTGGAATGCACTTGTACACAACTTATTTTCATTGGTTCAGTTTATACAAAATCAACGGCAAAGTAATCAGCAAAAATTCTTCTCTATTATGTTTACTAATCGAACCTTGCAGTTAAATTTTTCTCTATTATTTTTGCATATAATAAATCTAATGAAATGACCATTAGAGGCACTGTACTTATTGCTCGGACATAAATCATCCTGAGGTCCTCACCTGTAATTAGAACTACTATCTAGAATCGTAGTGAAAAAAATGAACAACCCATACCAACATTATCCACCTCCATTACCCAATTGAAATAAAGAAAACATCCACCTAGGTTTCAGTATGAAAAAATGGAAAACGTAGAATTGAGAAGCACATGATTAAGTGTGACGGTGAGGTTTGCGACGTGATTTTGGGCTACTGACTGTGACGATGCTGATTCTAAATTCAATAAAACAAACAATGACTCAAGAAAGATAGATGATCTGAAATTGATCTAGTTGTGTCAAACTTTAAGCCCTGAGAGAGGTCAGAGTTCATTCCTGTTTTTTATGACGGTATGACACCAGAACACAACTATTGATGGAAGATGCAAATAAAAAAGCTATCACTGAGAGAGCGCCATTAATAGTACTGGACATTGCAAATCCCCTTTACTACTGCGAGAGCACCACTAATAGTAAAGTACTGGATCTTGCGTGCTACTAAAGGATGGGCAGCGTACCTGGCTGTAGTCTTCCAGGAGAGCGTCGAGAAGGATGGAGGTTGGTGCTTTGCCAACCCTCTCCATAGTTGTGCCCCGAGTCACAGTCATATAAACGAGGCATAGATACTAAGCATCATAATCAACCTATCAGTCTCGAGTTCGATCTCTTTACATGTAAAAAAGAGGCATCTTCACAAGTGTGTCAAAACTGTTTGTCAGGTATGAGTTCCACTTTTCTCTAGATTAGTTGATCAATCTGATGCCCCTCCTGAAAAGCTATCACCATGCCTAGGCTAATGAAATATGTTAGGCTGTACACAATGGTTTGAAGAAACAACAGCTCCTACTTTCAGTTATCATCCAGTATAATCAGTGAAGGTAACTAAAACAAGGAGTTTGCATCATCATCACCAATAATCTCTGCACGAGCAAACTCCATTCCTGAAGTGGTGAAATCTGTTCACGTCCCTCACAACAATCTCCCGATCTGTGAATTTGGAGATGAACTTGGTGACTGAATGACAGTCCTCACAAAGCCTGAGATTCTTTGTGATCCTTATAGCCTCTCCACTGCCAGTCTTGATAAGCCCGAAAGCAACAGCCAACTTCTCACTGTGGCCAAGCAAAATCCTCTCCTTCTCCTCTTCTTCAATATCATACAGAACTGATCTTATGTCAGGAACATAGCCCTCATTTTTCATCTGTGTCACAAATTCACCAATCAATGCTTGCAGCTCCTCCACCTATCGTTTCTTGTTATCAACTGAAACAAATGAGTACAGCTTCTTCTTCACCTCTATCCAGCTACATTCAGGCACCTTCTCCAGTGCAATTAACTATAGATCACAGGGGCTAGCACATGATTTTTCCTAGACTCAGGCTATAGGCACGCAACTCCAGAAAGGATCAGAGGCCTTGGTGCAAAAGCGCATGGGCACCGGCGCGGTTGGGAAAACACATGTACATAAGTTATCTTTTATCCAGCTCAAACTGACTTTTATCCAGCTCAAACTCATGAATCCACAGGAAGCAAACACATGAACCTCCTTGTTGGATCTCCAAATCTTCATCAAGAATGTGTAGATCAGGTCGCTAGAACCGGGACCGGGTGAGATGAGATCCGTACTCTACACGGATGGAGCCTGTCCAGGGGAACGAGGGGCAGAGGGAGGATGCAAGGAAGGCACTCACTCTCCATCTACGAGAAGACGACGATGCAGAGCGCCCAGATGTCGAAGAAGTCAAACCAAACGGAGGCAGGCAGTGGAGGTGGATGTGCGCGGATGGACTGGAGTGGCGGAGTCGGCGTGCGATGGAGGAGGCGGAGGCGACAGACAGATTCGAGTCCAGATCGCTTCGCCTCCAGGGACAACGACATGTGCGATGGAGGAGTCGTTGCCACAGCAGATGCGGTGCCGGTGGAAGCGAGGAATACAACGGATGGGGTCATGGGCTGGTGGCTCCTTGGGAAGCGCCGCCTTGACTTGACTGGCGTCGGAATTTGCCCTTGGTGAGACAGGACAGCTAGGGAGGGGGAGCGGCAGAGGCATACCTGACAATGCTAACAAGGAAGAGGCCGAGGAAGATGCCGTAGCTGTGAAGCGCCTCCACGATCTCCGTCGTCTTCATCGGTGGGAAGGAGAAGGAGTTCGCCATTCCCTCCGTCGCGAGCACCGTAGGCGAATCGAATTGAAATCGGATGAGTTTTGCGGATTTTACCCCTTTACAGACATGCAGGCGGAGGCGTTGGGGTCTTCATCTTCCTACCGTGGTGGTGCCTGTGGAGGCGGAGGGGGCACGACCGTGGTGGTGCCTATTGGAGGCGGAGGGGGCACGACCATGGTGGTGCCTGTCGGAGGCGGAGGGGCACGAGGCCGTGACCGGGCTGGGCTCCAGCAGCCGGAGGCGGTGGGGGAGGGGGCACGAGGCTATGGCCGGGCTGGGCTCCAGCGGCGGGCTGTGGACTGGTGGATGGAGGAGCGAGGGAAGAAGGCGGGGAATGGGAGGGGAGGAGGGAGATGTGGGATGGGGGCACGGTCATCGCGCGTGATGGGGGCGGCTGCCGGATCCGGTGGGGACGCCATGCCGCGGTGGGGAAGGGCATGGTCTCCGGTGGGAGGGAATGGCACGGCTGCACCTCGGGCGGCGCGTGCGCGGCGTGGTGATTAGCGGGGGAGGAGGGCGGTGTTCGCGACGGGGATTGCGGCGCGCGCGCGTAGGGAGCGCGCGGCGGAGTCGAATCGCGCCGTGGATACGATTCCGGAGGTTGGTCGGGCGGGGTTGGTGGGCGGTTTGCGGCGCGGCGGCGACGAATACGGAGGTCGAGCGGGCGGGGTTGGGGGCGGTTTGTGGCGGCGATGAATACGGAGGTCAGGCTACCGGGGTCGAGCTGCCGTGGAGCAGGCGCGCGTGGTTTTCGGGGGCGGGGGCGGTCTACACACCGCCCTTAATAGTTAGTAGTAGAGATATCTTTGTTAGAGTTATATTTGCAATTAAAGCTATCGCACAAATATTTTTATGACGTCACAATATTTATTATACTTAATACGTTGTTATATGAGCATTTTTATGATGTTGCAACATCTTTTATGACACAGTAATGCTTTTTAAGAATTAAGAGAAGTGAGTTTTGCAACGATAATTTTTTATATGTGAAAGTACTAAAATTATGTTCTAAGTTTTTGTTGATTCATTATGAAGGTACTCCATTTTCATATACTTATTGACTCTAGAGAGGTAGATCTCGGAGATCAAGATCATCATCCTCCTAACAATTTAGCGCTATCAGTCGTCGCCAGTCAGAGCATGAGTTGGAGGTTACAAGGTTGCGTGAGGAGCTAAGGCAATGAAACAAATTCCAAATAGAATAACAATAATACTATGCTTTGTTCATATCATAACAACAGACCATGATTCATGTAAGGCTAGTTTCTAATTGTTGCCATTCTAAGTATTTAAGAATGCTCAACGCGTTGATGCATTGCACTTGCCGGCAACGTTGCATCAGTAGGGGATGAACATTATCTTTCTACAATTTCAACTTCCACCATTACTGCAATGGGACGGGTACCATTAGGACCTTGTGCAGTCCATGCAAGCTATACATTTTAAGTACATTGATTCTAGCAAAATCTAGCTGAACTAGTCAAACATAGTATTCTTTCTTCATAAAGTCTAAACTTAGTTTGAGCAAACTAAGTTTGATCAATTGGCCTCTTGCTTGATGAATTTTAGAAAAACCTACTCAAACTAGTGACACGTAGAGCGTTATTTTTAATTTTGGCTAATTATAACTAAGTTTTGACATTTATCCTCCTACTTGATGTATTTTAGTAAAATTTACTCAAACTAGCAAAATATAGTATATTGAATCTAAGCTTGACCAATTCAAACTAAGCTTGCTCATTTGACTTCATTTATACATTACACACAGGGATCCCTAACACAAGGGCCTTAGATTTACCATACTCCACTAGCGCGAATACAACACCTGGAGAGTAAATGTGTTCAGTGCTTGTTATTTTCGTAAAATTTTTCGATCTTTCTATGTCAACGATTAATCGTTGCTAATAGCACATTTTGGCCTATGTAGTTGGGCTCGAAGGATGCTAGAATTGCATTTATAAATTTAGTTTTCGGTAACCCTTTTAGAGGTAGCGAGCAAAACTCCAATAATTCGAGCGACAACTATCGAAGATTCCTTTTTCATATAATACTTATGATTGTGGTGATTTGACTTAAACTATGGATGTTTATGTGGTTGTTTATGCCTATGTTGTACAAGCTATAAATTAAATGGTACTTGAATCATTTTTTGTGTTGTGAATGAATATTGTCGGGGACCATAATTAGGGGTACCCCCAAGACTCCTAAACCCTAAACCCTAAACCATCAGCACAAGCTGCAAAGGCCTGATGGGCGCAATACAGGTCAAAGCTCCGTCCACTCAAGGGACACGGTCTCGCCTCGCCCGAGCCCAGCCTCGGACAGGAACAGTAGACCCAGGTGGATTCACGCCTCGCCCGAGGGCCTCATCAAGCAACGGGCACACCTTCGGCTCGTCCGAGGCCCAGCTCGGGCAGGCTTCGCAGTGAAGCAACCTTGGCCAGATCGCCACGCCAACCCACCATATCGTAGGAGCATTCAATGCAAGGATCACCTGACACCTTATCCTGACGCGCGTTCCTCAGTCGACAGGGCCGAAGTGACCGCAGTCATTTCGCCCCTCCACTGACTGACCTGACAGGAAAACAGCGTCGCGTGCCCTGCTCCAACTGCTGTGCCACCCGCCAGGGTGAGGCTGACAGCAGTCGAGTCCAGCCTCAGGCGCCATAGGAAGCTCCGCCTCGCCCGACCCCAGGGCTCGGACTCAACCTCGACCTTGAAAGACGGTCTCCGACTCGCCCGACCCCAGGGCTCGGACTCAACCTCGACCCCGGAAGACGGTCTCCACCTCGCCCGACCCCAAGGCTCGGACTCAACCTCGACCTCGGAGGAGTCACCGCCTCGCCCGACCTTGGGCTCGGACCGACCACGTTACAGGGAGGCACATCATTACCCTACCCCTAGCTAGCTCAGACTACGGGGAACAAGACCGGCGTCCCATCTGGCTCGCCCCGGTAAACGAGTAATGATGGCACCCCGCGTGCTCCCATGACGACGGCGGTTCTCAGCCCCTTACGGAAGCAAGGAGACGTCAGCAAGGTCCCGACAGCCCCGACAGCTGTGCTTCTACAGGGCTCAAGCACTCCTCCGACGGCCACAACATCACATGCATAAGGCACTAACACCTCTCCGACAGCCACGTCGGCATGTACATAGGGCTCCGACTCCCCTCTGCTGGACACGTTAGCACGTTGCTACACCCCCCATTGTACACCTGGGCCCTCTCCTTACATCTATAAAAGGAAGGTCCAGGGCCCTCGTACGAGAAGGTGGCCACGCGGGAGAACGGGCTGACGGACAGGCTCCCTCTCTCTCTCTCTCTCTCTGTCTCTCTCTCTCTCTCTCTCTCTCTCTCCCTTGCGAACGCTTGTAACCCCCTACTGCAAGCGCATCCGCCCTAGGCGCGGGATAACACGAGCTGCGGTTCCCCCCTTTTTTCCTCCTTGTGTTCCATCTCACGCCGACCCATCTGGGCTGGGACACGCAGCGACAATTTACTCGTCGGTCCAGGGACCCCCCGGGGTCGAAACGCCGACAGTTGGTGCGCCAGGTAGGGGCCAGCTGCGTGTTGACGAACAGCTTCCCGTCAAGCTCCAGATGGGTAGTCTCCAGCAACCTCTCCAGCCTGGGACGCTGCTCCGTTTCGGGAGTCTCGAGTTCATGTCCCTCGACGGCAGCTACGACATGGTACTCCTTCCTCCGCCGCGCGACAACGACAACGACGGCCGCCAGCCCGCCCGACGGCGGCGGAATCAACGACGTCTTCCCCGCGTGGCGGAAGAGCAGCATCCGGGTCTGTCCCGTCACCTTCCCCGCCGACGGAGGAGGAGGCGGGGCAACCATGGCCAAGCAGGAGGCGGCACCTCGTTGGCTGTCGAGCGAGTCGACGACGCTGGCGCCCCAGCGGGGGACACGTCGGGCGTTGACCTCGCGTCTGAGACGAAGACTAGCGTCGTTTCCCCGCAACACGCCAAATCCAAGCAGACGGATGACGCCAGCACGCTCGCGAAGGACTTGCTGGGCGTTAGCCCCGTACCTGAGATAACGGTGCAGTCCGTCCCCGACGCGACTTCGTCACCACCCATCGATCAAGAGGTATCGTCCGTTTTCCACCCTCTGCCTTTTAGATTCAGCTTCGACCCACCAAGCGACCCCGCTTTGGTGGACGCTTTCATAAAGGCATATCCTAACCTTCTGGGGTACCATATGTGGTCAACCTGGGACCGACTGACGACCGTCTCGACCTATGGGCCCCCGGGTTCCGAGGAAGATGACGAGCCCGACTCCAGGCTCAGTAACCCCAGTGCCATGCGAGACTTCATGGCCGCATGTGACTACTGCCTCTCCGATTACTCCGATGGTGGCCACAGCCTCGGCGACGAGGACTGTGGCCCAAGTCGCGAATGTTTCCACGACGATCTAGGGGGTCTCGACGAAGGCAACCACCTTGGTATGCCGGAGGACGGCGATCCCCCTAGGCCTGCGCCTCGCGTTGACATCCTTCGGGAGCTAGTTGTGGTCCCAGTTCCTGCGGGGTCAGGACACACAGCTCGAGCAAATCCGCGAGATGCAGGCCAGGCTCGACGAGGAAGCAGGCCAACTTGTCCAGCTCCAGCAGAACATCGGGCAGGAGTGGGCAGGCCGAGCACCAGCCGGAGAAGCGCGTCATCTGGCCCAGGACGTCTAGCACCGCATCGCTGACGATGCCAGGGCAAGGCTGCCCCCAACTTCCAGTGGGGTCGGCCAGAACCTGGCTGTAGCAGCAATACTACTTCGAGCAATGCCGGAGCCATCCACCACCGAGGGGCGGCGTATCTAGGGTGAGCTCAAGAATCTCCTGGAGGATGCCGCGGTCCGACGGGCCGAAAGCTCTGCCTCCCGAAGCCAGGGGTACCCCCCGGAGCATCGCGCTGCGACTTCCTGATTCATGCGGGAGGCCTCGGTCCACACCGGGCGCACGCAGGACGTAACGCCTGCAGCCCCAGGTCGCCTCGGCAACGAGCACCACCGTCGCGACCGTCGAGCCCACCTCGATGAGAAGGTGCGCCGAGGCTACCACCCCAGGCGTGGGGGATGCTACGACAGCGGGGAGGATCAGAGTCCCTCGCCTGAACCACCCGGTCCGCAAGCTTTTAGCTAGGCCATACGACGGGCGCCATTCTCGCCCCGGTTCCGAGCCTCGACTACCATCACCAAGTACTCGGGGGAAACAAGGCCGGAACTGTGGCTCGCGGACTACCGGCTGGCCTTCCAGCTGGGTGGAACGGACGATGACAACCTCATCATCCGCAACCTCCCCCTGTTCCTCTCCGACGCCGCCCGAGCCTGGCTAGAGCATCTGCCTCCTGCGCAGATCTCCAACTAGGACGACCTGGTCAAAGCCTTCGCCGACAACTTCCAAGGCACATACGTGCGCCCTGGGAACTCCTGGGATCTCCGAAGCAGCCGCCAGCAGCCAGGAGAATCCCTGCGGGACTATATCCGGCGATTTTCGAAGCAGCGCACCGAGCTGCCCAACATCACCGACTCAGATGTCATCTACGCGTTCCTCGCCGGCACCACTTGCCGTGACCTGGTGAGCAAGCTGGGTTGCAAGACTCCCACCAGGGCGAGCGAGCTGATGGACATCGCCACCAAGTTCGCCTCTGGTCAGGAGGCGGTCGAGGCCATCTTCCGGAAGGACAAGCAGCCTCAGGGACGCCAGCAGGAAGACGTCCCCGAGGCGTCCGCTCAGCGCGGCACGAAGAAGAAGGGCAAGAAGAAGTCGCAAGCGAAACGCAACGCCGCCGACGCAGATCTTGTCGCCGCCGCCGAACACAGGAACCCTCGGAAGCCTCCCGGAGGGGCAAACCTGTTCGGCAAGATGCTCAAGGAATCGTGCCCCTATCATCAGGGTCCCGTCAAGCACACCCTTGAGGAGTGCGTCATGCTTCGGCGCTACTTCCATAAGGCCGGGCCCCCAGCGGAAGGTGGCAAATGCCATGACAACGACAAGAAGGAGGGCCACAAAGCAGAGGAGTTCCCCGAGGTCCACGACTGCTTCATGATCTACGGTGGGCAAGTGGCGAACGCCTCGGCTTGGCACCGCAAGCAAGAGCGCCGGGAGGTCTGCTCGGTGAAGGTGGCGGCGCCAGTCTACCTAGACTGGTCCGACAAGCCCATCACCTTCGACCAAGGCGACCACCCCGACCGCGTGCTGAGCCCAGGGAAATACCCGCTCGTTGTCGATCTTGTCATCGGCAACGTCAGGCTTACCAAGGTCCTCATGGACGGAGGCAGCAGCCTCAACATCATCTACGCCAAGACCCTCGGGCTCTTGCAGATCGATCTGTCCACGATCCGGGCCGGTGCGGCGCTCTTACACAGGATCATCCCTGGGAAGCGCGTCCAACCCCTTGGGCGACTCGATCTGCCCATCTGCTTCGGGACTCCCTCCAACTTCCGAAAGGAAACCCTCACGTTCGAGGTGGTCGGGTTCCGAGGAACCTACCACGCAGTGCTGGGGAGACCATGCTACGCTAAGTTCATGGCCGTCCCTAACTACACCTACCTCAAGCTCAAGATGTCGGGCCCCAATGGGGTCATCACCGTCGGATCCATGTACCGACACGCGTACGAATGCGACGTGGAGTGCATGGAGTATGCTGAGGCCCTCGCTGAATCCGAGGCCCTCATCGCCGACCTGGAGAGCCTCTCCAAGGAGGTGCCAGATGCGAAGCGCCACGCCGGCAACTTCGAGCCCGCAGAGGCGGTTAAGTCTGTCCCTCTCGACCCCAGCAACGACGCCTCCAAGCAAGTCCGGATCGGCTCCGAGCTCGACCCCAAATAGGAAGCAGTGCTCGTCGACTTTCTCCGCGCAAACGCCGAGGTTTTTGCGTGGAGTCCCTCGAACATGCCTGGCATACTGAGGGATGTCGCCGAGCACTCGCTGGATATCCGAGCTGGAGCCCGACCCGTGAAGCAGCCTCTGCGCCGATTCGACGAAGAAAAGCGCAGAGCCATAGGCGAGGAGATCCACAAGCTGATGGCTGCAGGGTTCATCAAAGAAGTATTCCATCCTGAATGGCTAGCCAACCCTGTGCTTGTGAAAAAGAAAGGTGGGAAATGGAGGATGTGTGTAGACTACACTGGTCTAAAGAAAGCATGTCCGAAGGTTCCCTACCCTCTGCCTCGCATCGATCAAATCGTGGATTCCACTGCTGGGTGCAAAACCCTGTCATTCCTCGATGCCTACTCAGGGTATCACCAAATCAGGATGAGAGAGTCCGACCAGCTCGCGACTTCTTTCATCACACCTTTTGGCATGTACTGCTACATTACTATGCCATTCGGTTTAAGGAATGCAGGCGTGACATACCAAAGGAGCATGAACCACGTGTTCGGAGAGCACATTGGCCGAACGGTCGAGGCTTACGTCGATGACATCGTAGTCAAGACGAGGAAAGCCTCCGACCTCCTCACTGACCTTGAAACGACATTCAAGTGTCTCAAGGCGAAAGGCGTAAAACTCTATCCCGAGAAGTGTGTCTTCGGAGTCCCCCGAGGCATGCTCCTGGGGTTCATCGTCTCCGAGCGGGGCATCGAGGCCAAACCGGAGAAAATTGCGGCCATCACCAACATGGGGCCTATCAAAGATTTGAAAGGAGTACAGAGGGTCATGGGATGCCTTGCGGCTCTAAGCCGCTTCATCTCGCACCTCGGCGAAAGAGGCCTACCTTTGTACCGCCTCTTAAGGAAGACCGAGCGCTTCAATTGGACCCCCGAGGCCGAG
The DNA here is from genome assembly GCF_902167145.1 of Zea mays. Taxonomy (NCBI): domain Eukaryota; kingdom Viridiplantae; phylum Streptophyta; class Magnoliopsida; order Poales; family Poaceae; genus Zea; species Zea mays. Next base: position 162,025,282 of record NC_050100.1, on the reverse strand, counting down.
GAAGCCCTCGGGAACCTAAAGGCACTCCTTACAAGCGCGCCCATCCTAGTGCCCCCCGCTGCCGGAGAAGCCCTCTTGATCTACGTAGCCGCAACCACTCAGGTGGTCAGCGCCGCGATCGTGGTCGAGAGACGAGAAGAAGGGCATGCATTGCTCGTCTAGAGGCCTATCTACTTCATCAGTGAAGTACTGTCCGAGACCAAAATCCGCTACCCGCAAATTTAGAAGCTACTGTACGCGGTAATTCTGACGCGGCGAAAGTTGCGACACTACTTCGAGTCTCACCCGGTGACTGTGGTGTCATCCTTCCCCCTGGGGGAGATCATCCAGTGCCGAGAGGCCTCGGGTAGGATTGCAAAGTGGGCGGTGGAGATCATGGGCGAGACAATCTCAATCGCTCCTCGGAAGGCCATCAAGTCCCAAGTCCTGGCGGACTTTGTGGCTGAATGGGTCGACACCCAGCTTCCAGCAGCTCCGATCCAACCGAAACTCTGGACCATGTATTTCGACGGGTCGCTAATGAAAACAGGAGCGGACGCGGGCCTGCTCTTCATCTCACCCCTTGGGAAGCACCTCCGCTACGTACTGCGCCTCCATTTCCCGGCATCAAACAACATGGCCGAGTACAAGGCCCTGGTTAACGAGTTGCGCATCGCCATCGAGCTAGGGGTTCGGCGCCTCGACGCTCGTGGTGACTCGCAGCTTGTCATCGACCAAGTCATGAAGAACTCCCATTGTCGTGACCCGAAGATGGAGGCCTACTGCGACGAGGTTCGGCGCCTGGAACACAAGTTGTACGGGCTCGAGCTCAACCACGTCGCTCGACGATACAACGAGACTGCGAACGAGCTGGCTAAAATAGCCTCGGGGCGGACAACGGTTCCCTCGGACGTCTTCTCCTGAGACCTACATCAACCCTCCGTCAAGACCAACGACACGTCCGAGCCCAAGGAGGCCTCGGCCCTGCCCGAGGCACCCTCGGCCGCCGAGGGTGAGGCACTGCGCATCGAGGAAGAGCGGAATGGAGTCACGCCTAATCGAAACTGGCAGACCCCGTACCTGCAATATCTCCGCCGAGGAGAGCTACCCCTCGACAGAGCCGAAGCTCGGCGACTGGCGCGGCGCGCCAAGTCGTTCGTCTTACTGGGTGACGAGAAGGAGCTCTACCACCGCAGCCCCTCAGGCATCCTCCAGCGATGCATATCCATCGCCGAAGGTCAGGAGCTATTGCAAGAAATACACTCGGGGCTTGCGGTCACCATGCAGCGCCTCGAGCCCTCGTTGGAAATGCCTTCCGACAAGGTTTCTACTAGCCAATCGCGGTGGCCGACGCCACTAGGATTGTACGCACCTGCCAAGGGTGTCAATTCTACGCAAGGCAGACACACCTGCCCGCTCAGGCCCTGCAAACAATACCCATCACCTGGTCGTTTGCTGTGTGGGGTCTGGACCTCGTCGGTCCCTTGCAGAAGGCACCCGGGGACTTCACGCACCTGCTGGTCGCTATCGACAAATTCTCCAAGTGGATTGAGGTCCGACACCTAAACAACATCAGGTCCGAACAGGCGGTGGCGTTCTTCACCAACATCATCCATCGCTTTGGGGTCCCGAACTCCATCATCACCGACAACGGCACCCAGTTCACTAGCAGGAAGTTCCTGGACTTCTGCGAGGACCACCACATCCAGGTGGACTGGGCCGCCATAGCTCACCCCATGATGAATGGGCAGGTAGAGCGTGCCAACGGCACGATTCTGCAGGGACTCAAGCCGAGGATCTACAACGACCTCAACAAGTTCGACAGGCGATGGATGAAGGAACTCCCCTTGGTGGTCTGGAGTTTGAGGACGATGCCAAGCCGAGCCACGGGCTTCACGCCGTTCTTTCTAGTCTATGGGGCCGAGGCTATCTTGCCCACAGACTTAGAATACGGTTCCCCGAGGACAAGGGCGTACGACGACCGAAGCAACCAGACCAGCCGAGAAGACTCACTGGACCAGCTGGAAGAGGCTCGGGACATGGCCTTACTACACTCGGCATGGTATCAGCAGTCTTTGCGACGCTACCACGCCTGAGGGGTTCGGTCCCGAGACCTCCAGGTGGGGGACTTGGTGCTTCGGCTATGACAAGACGCCCGAGGGCTCCACAAGCTCACACCTCCCTGGGAAGGGCCCTTCATCATCGCCAAGATTTTGAAGCCCGAAACATACAAGTTGGCCAACAGTCAAGGCAAGGTCTACAGCAACGCTTGGAACATACGACAGCTATGTCGCTTCTACCCTTAAGATGTTTTCAAGTCATTCATATACCTCGTTCTCTTTACATACACAAATAAAGTCTAACCATCAAGGAAGGGTCAGCCTTGCCTCGGCAAAGCCCGACCCTCCCTCGGGGGCTAGAAGGGGGGAACCCTCTCTGCGTCAAAATTTTCCTCGGAAAAAGTCTTTCTGTCAGAACATCTTTCTCGCTTTTCGACTACTTCGATAGTGGAATCCTGAAAACGACGGAGTACACGTAAGCGGAAAGGCCGACCGAGCCGAGGGACTCCTACGCCTCCGGGATACAGATACCTCACTCATCACCTTCTGTGATAAGTAACTCACGCTCGGATAAACGATTCTGCTGACCGAACAAGTCTTAACGCTCGAAAACTTTTCTGCCAAAACGATTTTTCGTGCCTTCTCGACTATATCGATAACAGAATCCTACAGACGAGTAAGAGTAAACGTAAGCGGCGAGGCCGACCGAGCCGAGGGACTCCTACGCCTCCGGGATACAGATACCTCACTCATCACCCTCCGCGATAAGTAACTCTCGCTCGGATGAGCGACTCTGCTACCAACGAACAAGTCCTGATACTCGAAACAAGGGGAAAAGAAACGCAACTTTATAACACAACGATGATATGTTTGGGCCTCGGCGGCCGCAAAAAACATACGCGCACTACAGACAAACTGTTCTTGCAGGTTCAGACATCAATAGGGGGAGCAGCAGCACCCTCGACATCGTCTCCACCTTCGGCGGAATCTGGCCCGGCCTCGGACGACGACACGGGCGAAGGATCTCCACCTCGAAGAAAGATGTCAGCACCGCGCCTGAGCCATCGCCGCCAGGGTCTCCTCCAGGAACCCGGTTCAAGCAGACGGATTGACCTGCCGCTCCGTAGCCTCAGCCAGCTGTCCCCCGAGGACATCAGCCCAGCTCATGGCCTCAGCAACCCGACTCCGGGGTTGATCCCGCCAGTGGACGACCTGCCCAAGTTCCAGCCGCCGCTACTACACCTCCTCGGCCTAGGGAGTCCCCTGCTCCTGGATTGACAAAGTTTCTTCTCAAGCCAGCTCCGCCTCTGTCCACGCTGACGTCGCTGCCTCCGGCTCCGGCTCATCATAGAGCGGCCGAGGGTTTCTTTAACTAAACAAGAGAGGCCTTGGGTGGCAAGGCCGACCGAGCCGAGGGACTCCTACGCCTCCGGGATACGGATACCTCACTCGTCACCTTCCGCACAGGGCAACTCACACTTGGTTAAGCGGTCCAGCTAGCCGACAGGCGAGTCCTGGTGCTCGAAATGAGGAAGAAACACGGTATTGCACCCAAAATACCTAGATGTTCAGGCCCCGACAACCACAATTAATAGACACCGGCACTCAAGGTGCCATTACAAATGGAACTCCGGTTCCACTCCCGCGAGTACGAATGACCCCCACATCGGAGAGCCTGCGGGACGACAAGCTCCGGGTGGCCCGCCGCCGACCACTGCAGCAGCGACAACGACCTCCGCTCCGGGCGGCCAAACAGCAGCAGCGATGACCTCAGGGCAGACGCTGCTGCGACAAGGCCCTCGCCCGCGTCCCCACTCGAGGGGCGAGGACAAGCTATCAAAACCAAAGAGCCGGAGGTCGGTCTGCGGGTGGCGCTGACGGTCTCGTCGGCAGGGAAGCCTTCTCCGGCTGCCACCACCTCAGCACCGACGGCGGTAGCCACCTGCCCACCGGCAGATCCCCACTCGAGTCCTCCCGGACGGGCGAGCACCGACCTCCGCGCGGAGGCGTCGTGCCGGAGCGAGGGCGGGACAACCCAAGAACACGAACGCCGCCCTAGCAGCGCGCGACGTCTTGGGCGGTCCCCCGGTGCGCGCGGCGCAACAGCCGCCCGTACGGCGGGCAGATAGCCACACTCCGCCCGGCTGTGGGAGGTGGCACCGGAAGCTGTGCCAGAGCCAGCTGAGCCAGCGAACCAGGCATGCTGGAGCTGACGACGCTTGCGGCCGATCGGCCCCGCGTTGTCGAAGTCTGCCCCCTCCGCTAGGCCGGTGAGCGCCCTCTCCCCTGATTGTTGAAGGAGGAGGTGGCCCGCCGACCTGTACGGGAGGTAGAGCTCCGGCTCAGCTCGCCCCCCGCCCCAGCAAGGATGATGAACATCCTTGAAGCTGAGGGCGGGGCAGAGGCCGCAGCCCGGCTTGCTTCTCCCCACCATCGAACTGGTGGTCACCGTCTTGGGTGACCATTGGTGAGGGGATGCAGCCGGGCTGCCTGATGAAAATCCTTGAAGCCGAGCAATGGCTGAAAGGTGCCAACCTCCACGAAGTTGCGCTCCTCCAACAGTAGCAAGACGAAAGCAACGCGGGCGCTCCCCATCCGGGGGCTCGAAAGGTGGAAGGGCGCAATGCATGAGGAGAGTGCGAAGGCATGGCTATCACTCGGGGGGTCGATCCCTTTTTAAAGGCGACTCTCCCCGCTCGCGTCCTCAGGCGTCGCAGACTAAGTCTTCACCAACGCGCTCCAGGGTCCTCCCCCTACGACACGGGGGCTGGGTCCCACACGACATGCAAGCTGGCCCAGGACGGAAGAAGCCAAACCGCCGCGCGCGGAGCATGTAACCGCCCCGCGGTTACAAGCACTCCTCCATCTTTGCCTAAACCAGCGGGTGAAAGGGCGGACCGCCATGCAGGCGGCATGCAACTACACCACAGAGATGCACCCTTTCGACTTCGACGCATCCAGCGTGGAGGGCCAGGCCCACACGTCATGTAACTGGCGCGCCGGTTGCTATGTGTGAAAAACCGCATCGCCACTTACGCTAATGCCGCGCCTTCTCGACTGCGAAACCAGTGCCGCGACTCGAGGCAACCCTGCGCATAGCCCAATAGTGCCAACCAAGCGCATCGGTCACGGATCAGTCAGCCGCGGGAGGAGGCGCGACGATCGATATGGCCAAAAGTGGGCTGGCAGTAATGGCGGCAGCAGGCAGGCGGAGGCAGCAGTCAAATCGTCTGCAGGCTCACGTCCCCTCCTGGGGCAGCAGGGGAGCCTTCTCTCACGGCGTGAAGACGACGCGCCCGTGTTCCGTCCCTCGAACGTCTCGCACAACGGCTGCCCCGTGAACCACTCGTCCCGTCGCATTAACTCCGCGGCAGGGCAGGCAACACCTTTGGCAGGCAAAGCGGGCGACGCTTCACCTCCGCCATAATGACCACGTCAAAAAAGGTGCGCCACATCGTTCAAATTTCGTATCCTTTTCCTCTTCTCCTTTCTCTCTCTTGCTACAGGGACCGGGAAAGGGGATACTCCAAAAGGGATCCTTCTCCGCGAAGGAAGCGGGCTCCGCGCCTCCTACTGATCAGGGGTTCGAAGACTGGCCCCTTGGAAGGGTTCGACAGCCGCCCAAGAGCACTCGGGCTTCAGGCTCATTACTGATCAGAGGTTCGAAGGCTGGCCCCTCGGAAGGGTTCGACAGCCGCCTTAGGCCACTCGGGCTCCACGCCCACTACTGATCTGGGGTTCGAAGGCTGGCCCCCCCCGAAGGGTTCGACAGCCGCCTCAGAACACGCAGAGCGACGGATGACTCTGGGTACATCTGATACATGGCCGAGGCTCGGGCTACGCTCCCGAGGTACCCTAGGACATTTCCGAGACTAGCAGGAGCGATTCTGTGATGAAATCTCATCAGAGGGAGGCATCGAGCCCTCGGACCCTATCAAACGGGACCGGGTCCGGCAACTCACCTGCAGGTACTTTTGGAGCGCGCCTCTGGGCCACTAGCCGACCCTTATCGAATGGGGCACGGGCGTCCACTCGGATCACCCGTTAGCAACTCACTGGAGACACCATGTTCGGCGCCCTCCGAGGGCAACATGGCGCTTTCCCCCCTCCTCCTTGCGGAAAGGCGACGAAGGGGCGTATGATAAAATCCGAGTCAGCCCTTGACCGTCCTCTCACTCTGTGCAGAGGCTCGGGGGCTGCTCTCGCAAAACCAGGCTCCGGCCAAACCGTTGACAGCGTCAACATACCAGCCCGAGAACTCGGAACCTGACCATGCACCCAGGCTACGATCAGATCGCATGAGGGAACAACCAGACCGGCCGAGGCGTCACACAAGGCACTAAGACCTCGGAGGAGTCAAACCACTCCTCCGAGGCCTCGGGGGCTACACCCGGCGGGTGCGCTCGCGCGCACCCACCGGAACAGAATGTAACCGAGAAAGGCCGGTCCCCTTGCAAAAAAGTGCGATAAAGCCTCCAAGCGAGTACCAACACTCCCTTTGAGGCTCGGAGGCTACTGTCGGGGACCATAATTAGGGGTACCCCCAAGACTCCTAAACTCGGCTGGTAACCACCATCAGCACAAGCTGCAAAGGCCTGATGGGCGCAATACCGGTCAAAGCTCCGTCCACTCAAGGGACACGGTCTCGCCTCGCCCGAGCCCAGCCTCGGGCAGGAACAGTAGACCCAGGTGGATTCACGCCTCGCCCGAGGGCCTCATCAAGCAATGGGTGCACCTTCGACTCGTCTGAGGCCCAGCTCGTACAGGCTTCGCAGTGAAGCAACCTTGGCCAGATCGCCACGCCAACCGACCATATTGCAGGAGCATTCAATGCAAGGATCACCTGACACCTTATCCTGACGCGCGTTCCTCAGTCGACAGGGCCGAAGTGACCACGGTCATTTCGCCCCTCCACTGACTGACCTGACAGGAAAACAGCACCGCGTGCCCTGCTCCGACTGCTGTGCCACCCGCCAGGGTGAGGCTGACAGCAGTCGAGTCCAGCCTCAGGCGCCATAGGAAGCTCCGCCTCGCCCGACCCCAGGGCTCGGACTCAACCTCGACCTCGAAAGACGGTCCCCGACTCGCCCGACCCCAGGGCTCGGACTCAACCTCGACCCCGGAAGACGGTCTCCACCTCGCCCGACCCTAGGGCTCGGACTCAGCCTCGACCTCGGAGGAGTCACCGCCTCGCCCGACCTTGGGCTCGGACCGACCACGTTACAGGGAGGCACATCATTACCCTACCCCTAGCTAGCTCAGGCTACGGGGAACAAGACCGGCGTCCCATCTGGCTCGCCCCGGTAAACAAGTAATGATGGCACCCCGCGTGCTCCCATGACGATGGCGGTTCTCAGCCCCTTACGGAAGCAAGGAGACGTCAGCAAGGTCCCGACAGCCCCGACAGCTGTGCTTCTACAGGGCTCAAGCACTCCTCCGACGGCCACGACATCACATGCACAAGGCACTAACACCTCTCCGACAGCCACGTCGGCATGTACATAGGGCTCTGGCTCCTCTCTGCCGGACACGTTAGCACGTTGCTACACCTCCCATTGTACACCTGGGCCCTCTCCTTACATCTATAAAAGGAAGGTCCAGGACCCTCGTACGAGAAGGTGGCTGCGCGGGAGAACGGGCTGACGGACAGGCTCCCTCTCTCTCTCTCCTTCGCGAACGCTTGTAACCCCCTACTGCAAGCGCATCTGCCCTGGGCGCAGGATAACACGAGTCGCGGTTCCTTTTTTCCCCCTTGTGTTCCATCTCGCGCCGACCCATCTGGGCTGGGACACGCAGCGACAATTTACTCGTCGGTCCAGGGACCCCCGGGGTCGAAACGCCGACAAATAGTTTTTATGTGATTTATATGAGAAAATAAATTAAAAAAACTATTTAGCTTTAACTGCCGCAAACCATCAATTATTGTCGGCTAAATAGGGTTACTTTCGTCGGTTGGATTGCCAGCCGACTGAAAATAAACTAAGGCCATGTTTGGTTTCTTTAGTCTAGGGACTAAAGTTTAGTTAGGGGACTAAAGTTTAGTCTCTAACATGTTTGGTTCTAAAGCCTAAAAATAGTAAGAATATACTAAATGACTCATAAGAAGACTAAAATGACCTTTAACATTCTCCTACTATTAGTATAATTGAACTAAATGAGAGATAAATGTGGAATTAATATGGTTTAGTCCCTTTTAGCACATATGTAAAGGACTAAATACTAAATCATTTTAGTTTATATTTTTGTCCTATTGTTTGACAAAAAATGAACTAAATGAGACTAAAAACTAGAGACTAATTTTTACTTCCTCTAACCAAACACCCCCTAATTTCTATTGTGCGCTGGAAGAAGTGAGCGAGCGAGCGAAGAAAGAGAAATAAAGCACCGGATGCCGGCCCATAAACGGGCTTATTTTCGGCGCGTGCTACCAAAAATCAGAGTAAATTTTGGCGGTTCTGTATTTGGCCGTAGAAAATTAGGTATTATTTTTTGCGGTATATACGACCAACGAAAATTATGAGTTATTTTTGGCGGTTATTGCTGGGCCACCGAAAATAACTTAGGTCGATGAAAATGCAACTGTACTCTAATTTTCATCGTCCAACGATTTATATTGTGTTAGAACATTTCCAACAATGTCTCAAACTGATGTCTTAAATTAAAATATGGGGTTCTACGAAGAAAACTACTATAATAGTGTCTCGTTCTATAAAATTTAGTCAAAAAATTATCTCAAATGTCTTGAATATACTACATCGTAGTGTCTACCCTGTAATCAAGATTTGAGGCTTTAATGTTGGAATGAGATGCTTTATTGATGCCCTAAATTCGATAAAAACTTAGTTTGAGGCATGTGTCTACCCTGTAATCTAGATTTGAGTCTTTAATGTTGGAATGAGATGCTTTATTGATGCCCTAAATTCGACAAAAACTCAGTTAGATGCCCTTTTAGCTAGGTCACACGGTATATAGAATACAATTGCTCGTCAAACATGCAACACATGCAGCAGGGTACACGGATTGGTTGCCCGGCCGTACGTCTAGAACAGCCATGAATGGAATGGAGGGACGTCTCTGCCCGCTATTTATGGACCGCCATCCGAATACAGCAAACGGAAGCACAAGGGCCAGACGTTCCATTCCAGCCAGTGCCTCTTCCTCAGACTATTTCAACGCAGCAACCGCCTAGATTGTTCTCCGGGTGGAGGTAGGCCCTAAAAAGCGGGGCACTTCGTAGCCGCAAGCATTCTTCCTTCCTTCTCCATTCCATCGGTGACCATGGATTGAAGACATTGATCGGCTTCTCTGGAGGTGCGTGTGAGCAGCTCGGAGGTCAGCCGCCGAGGTACGTACGCCTCTTTTCTTGGCGGGATGGCAGCGTGTGTTTCAAAGGCACAGGGAGAGAGAGAGAGAGAGAGAGAGAGGACTAAGAGCATAATTAATTTATGCATTTTTGTTGTTGTTGTTGGCAGAAGAGCTCATAGGCAATGGCAACCGCAAGGAAGGATCCTCAGCAGGTTGATAAAGTCAACCTGAAACCCAGCGAGTCTGGCAAAGGGGTAGTACGGCGTGCAAGGTCTGTCCCGACCTCTCCGGATCGCAGATCGTCCCCATCCCCGGCCCCAGTCTCAGACAACGCCAGCCGACCGGCATCATCACTCAACACTCGCACGACCTCGTCCCGGTCCACAACAACATCTAGCTCGGCGGCCTCTTCAAGCCACGGGAAGACGATGCGCTCCGCTTCGTCGTCCGTGGGTGGTGCAAGTGCAAGCGCAAGGCAGACAAACGCGGCGAGAAGGAGAGCAGAGAAGCCCGGTGCCACATCCGTGTGGCCTGCGGCCGGCGGCGCGGTTACGAACGCCTCGTCGTCTAAGGATGTGGCCAGCAGGGCAGCAAAATCGCCATCCACCGCCGCGCAGAAGACGAGGCCTGCTGGTGTCGAGAAGGCAGCAGCGTCTTCTTCTGTAAAGCTGAAGACGAAGCCTCAGAAAACAACGGCAGGAGCTGGAAAAACTCAAGCTGCACCTCCCGCCCGTGCTCCTCCTGGCACGGTAATAGCAAAGAAGAGTACGGGAGCCGAGAACTATGTCCCCATCCAGAGGACGACGAGCGTGCCGGCGGCGAGACCAACAGAGACGCTCAAGAACGAGGAACAGGAGGTCGACGAGCTGCTGATGCAGTTCGACGAGAAGGAGAGCATAAGCACCTCCTCCATTGAGGAGCACCTGCAAGAACGGCTCCCTGACCCTGTCGATCTGAAATCCGTGGATCTCGACAGCAGCAAGACGACGTCCTCCTCCTCCAGTCAGGAGGAGTGCAAGGATCAAGAAGAGAACACGGGGGACATTCTGGAGGAGAAGCGTGACGGGAAGGACAGCGAAGACCTGAGCAGCACAGGCGACAAGGCTTGTGTCGGGCTCGGGAGCAGTGATATAAACATCCCGATGGAAGAAGCGGTTGATGAACCTGTTAAACCGGCGGAAGCTGTGGACGAAGCTGGGCTGAAGAGAGATGTCTGCTGTTCACCAGCTGAGCCAAACGAAGCCGTTGGTCAGAACGAGCTCAATGAGGCTGCTGTCGTCGGTGAAACGACGACTGAACCGAAGGAGGCTGAGGATGAAGCCAAGATAATAAAGCAAGTCGACTGCGAAACTGCATCAAAAGAAGTTGCTAGTACTGGGGCCGAGTCAAGGGACGATGCCGCTACTATGGAACGCGAGCCGCTGGTAGTAGCAGCAGCAGCAGCAGCAGCACCACAAGAAGAGAAGGCCAAAGCTGAGGAGAAGACGACGCAGCCAACTAAGGCCGTGGAATCTGCCAAGTGGAGGACGAAGGATGAAGGGAGGAGCAACGAAGCCACAGAGGAGGGCAGGGGCAAGTCTACCACTACTGCTGCCACCCAGGAGAGGAAGAACAAGGTGATGGCCTTGGTTGGGAGGTTTGAGACTGCCATGTCTGGCTGAGAAGAGATCAGAACGAGGTGATGTCAAAAGACTGCTCTGGCTCATGAAAATGTGTACGAGTACTACTCAACTGTGCAGGCGTGGAGGGTTCGTATGTTTCGTTTCATTAATTAATGTGGCTGTTGTTGTTCTGGAAGCGAGTGAAGATTGCTGATGCATATTGATGGCGCTTCTCCTGTTTCTCTTTTTAATGAAGTGACTCTCCTGCATGGTCCTGTCACTTGTCCAAGCTCTCTGTAAAATGTGCTTATGTGATGAAAAAACAAAATACTGTTTTGGGAGGGTCCCACGCATGAGATGAAAACAAATTCCCTAAACCAAAGGCACCCGACTACTAGCACATTTTCATCTTCAGACATCCCTCACCCCCACCCCTACCCCACAGGCCCACACACATCGTTCTGACCATTTCTTCAAAAACTCCAAAACCGACATGTTTCCCATTTTTAGGACATTTACATTTTATCTACTAGTCTGGACGTGTTGCTCAGTTATATCCCGTCCAAATTCTCTACTTAGTTTTCCCTCCCACCTTTACGGTTCCCTCAGTTCCGTCGACGCTCTTACAGGTGGGCCTGAAGCCGTACATGTAGGGCCTTTTCACACGTTCCCCTTCTCTTCCCCCAAATTGAATCGACCGAGGCTCTCAGACGCAACACACACGCTCCAATCCCTAGCAGCGGCTGGCTGCATCATCGCCCTCCACCACGCCCTCCCTCGAGCCTCCGGAGACCACATCCATCTCCGGCGTGCGGTGGCGTGGGTGGTCTCCGGCGAGCGCGGCTCGGGCGGGCGGATCTCTGGCGAGCGCGGCGCGGGCGGGTCTCCCAGGTGCATGGCATCAGCTGGGTTCATGGCCGACGGCACGAGCTAGGTCATAGTTACTTGAGATTAAAAAAATGAGAACACTATACAAAAGTGAATATATGTGCTTCACTATGGACACATCTCTCGTTAAGTTTCATGAATTCAACCCCAACTACATAATTTAAGCTATATTTCTTAGTCTTGTTTGTTTCGTTGCTTCAAAAATGTACCAAGTGTTCATCAAACTATTACGAAAAAATTCCATGTAAATATATCCAATTTTCGAAATAATTACTAATTTCTATGGTTTAAATGACTTTCCAAGATAAAATAAAAAATAAATACTAAATGTGTTAAAAATAGTGAAACTTGGCATGGAGTCATAATTTGGTCCTACTTATCTGACATAAAAAAATGGGAGGACTATACAAAAGTATGATTATAGGAGCTTCACAAATAGACACATCTCTCGTGTTGTGACATTCAAGTGTAACTACACAATTTAAGCTGTACTCTTTACTTTGTTTATTTCATTACTTCAAAAGTGTACCATGTGTTCATATAACTATTATAAATTTATTTCATGTAAAGATATGTATTTGTCAGAATAATTACTAGTTTCTATGATTTAAATGCCTTTCTAAGCCAAAATAAATAAATACCAAATGTGGTAAAAATAGTGAAACTTGGCATGGAGTCATAATTTGGTCCTAGTTTTTTATATAAAAAACTAGAGGAGTATACAAAAGTATGAATATAGGTGGTTCACAAATGGACACATCTCTCATTAAGTTTCGTGACATTCAATTGCAACTACACAATTTGAGCTATATTTCTTACTTTTGTTTATTTCGTTGCTTCAAAAGTGTACCACATATTCATCTAACTATTACAAACTTATTTAATATAAAGATATCTATTTTCAGAATAATTATTAATTTCTATGGTGTTGGGTATGTTTCGTAGCCGAAGATCCTAAAGAAAGAGAACACCTTCGGAAGATCCTTGTTGGGGCGAAGGCGAAGACGCCACCCTTCGCTCGATGCCTTCGCCAGCCTCGCTGCACCAACGAAGACAGGACGACTGGCAGACTTATCCTTCGTCCCACGCGTCGCCGGATGAAGGCCTGTAACGAGGTCGTCCCATCCCGCGGCCTCGTCTAACATGGAGGCCCACGTGTGATCCGGCCCATTGTAACAGGCCCTGCGTGGCCGCTGCGCATTACGGGCCTAATTTGTAAAGGTCTTCCTGTAATTACAGTCTGTAACCCTGCTTTATGGGAATATTCCGGGGATAACCTAGGCGTCTGAGGGCACATGCGTCCTTAACTCAGGATGCTGGGCACTCAGATACCTATAAATACCCCCGCACAGTGCCCTTGAGAGGCTAGATTAACAGAGCTATTGCCATCTCAAATTGAAACCTTATTTACGTTGCTCTCGCTCCCCCATTGGATCAACTTGCTCGGGAGAGCAAGTTCCAACATTTGGCGCCCACCGTTCGTGCTACGGAAAAACCACCCGCGATGGCACCCAAGAGAGCTAGCTCGAAGGCTGACGAGGCTGCGAAGGTAGCACTGCTGGCCGAGAAAAAGGGCAAGGCCCTCGTCGACACCACCCACCAAGAGGCCACCGAAGACGACACACTCAACAAGAGGCAGCGCAACGAACAACCCACTCCCGAAGGCAGTCTCCGCACCTGCAGCTCTGGAGGACAACCGCAACTTCTCCCAGGCTTCGCTCCACCGGAGGGCGCGGACGTTATCGAGGACGGCGAAGTCATCGGTGTTTCAGCGGAAGAGCAGCTACAGCTGCGCGCCTTGCGCATCAAGAACTGCAACCTCCAGAAGCAAAAAGAAATCCTCGAGGCCAAGCGCCAACGTGTGTCTGCACAAGCTAAGGTGCGATAGATGATACACGATGAAGAGCAGAAGGCCCAGGAGCTCGAACAGGAAATCGCACTCATGCAGCGCGAAGACCACCTCGGCCTGCAACACGACCCTCCCCTACAGCAGCGCGCACAAGTCGAAGACCTGTACTTCCCTCAGCACGGCCACGCCATCCCACACGCCGCGGCATTCCAAGGTGTCAACTACCTTGACGAGCGAAGTCCCCTAGCGCCACACCTGCAAGTGTCACCATGACCCGCCAACTTCAGGGCAGGGACCTATCCCAAGTACAACGGCAGCACTGACCCAGCACAGTACATCATGAGTTATCAGGTCGTCGTTGCATCATCCGGAGGGGACGACGCCACCATGGCCAAGTCATTCATCATCGCCCTCGAAGGCCTAGCCCTCACCTGGTACACTAGGTTGCCCCCACTGTCCATCGACTCCTGGAGAAGTCTCCGGGACAAATTCTTGCTCAACTTCCAAGGGTACCGCCCAGACACCGACGCCTTGGCTGAGCTTTCACTCTGCAAGCAGATGGAAAAAGAGACTCTGCGGGAGTACTACCGCAAGTTTATGACCCTCAAGTCACAACTGCCTTCGGTTGATGACCAGATCGCCATCCACTACGCCATCAGCGGCCTTCGGGCCGGCGTCCTTTACAGCCACTGCATCAGGGATCCGCCCAAGAACCTATAGGAGCTGTATCAGCTATTTGAAAAATACGCCAGATCCAAAGAGCTCCACCAGCGGAAAGTCGAGTGTCAGAGGAAACCCAAAGACACTCCACAGTCCAGCCGCACGTGGACGAGGCCCTCGCAGGCAGACTCCGGTCGGGACGGCCACAATCAGCAGCAGGTGCACAACATCGCCAACCAGAACCCCGCTGGCGAGGCCCCTCGCCGCCAGGAGTATCCCCCCAGGGCCACGGAAACGGAACTCACGGTCGGGGCCGGGGACGCGCACAGCAGCCGCGCAGATTTTACTGCCTGTTCCACGGCGAAGACTGCGCCCACCCTACAAGAGATTGCCCAGAAACGAAGGCAACCAGAGATAGGATGGCACGAGCGCAACCAGCCGACAACCCTAGAGTTGTCGTGCACACATACCAGCAACCCCCTCAGCCATACAACCACGGCCCCGCTCCGCACCCACCGCACCACGCATACCAACATCACCAGGAGGTACAAATCGTACCTCCCCCACCCCCACCCCCACACCAGCAACAGCAAAACGTCCACCACCACAACCACCCCCAAGCCCCAAAGCAAGAAGACTTCGCCGATCAACCGTATCGCGGAGTCATTCACATGATCACTGGGGGGTCCAGCACCGACTTCGACACAAAGCGGCAGAAGAGGGACCATTACCGCAGCGTCAACCACGTAGCCGTCACCGGTCCAGTCATGCAGACAAAGCGGTCCCATGTGCCATTGACCTTCGACGCCCGCGACGTCGACCTGCGCAGTGCACCACACATTGACGCCATGGTTATCAACTGCAGCGTGGCAGGATGGGATCTGCACAAAGTCTTAGTCGACAATGGCAGCCAGGCAGATATCATTTTCCTCCATGCCTTCGATCGCATGGGCATAAGCCACAACCTACTCAAGCCTTCGGACAACCCGTTGTACGGCTTCGGCAGCAAGGGCACCTTCCCTGTCGGCAAAATAGAGTTACCTCTCTCCTTCGGTGTAGCACCCAATGCCCGAAGTGAGTAAGTCACATTCGACATCGTCGACATGGTGTACCCGTACAACGCCATAATGGGCCGGGGCTCCATCAACAAGTTCGAGGCAGCCATTCATGGACTTTATCTGTGCATGAAGATCCCAGGTCCGCAAGGCGCCATCACAGTCTACGGCAACCAGCAGGCTACGCATAACATAGAAAGAGACTTCATTCCCGGGCAAAGAAATGTACACTGCCTCACGGCCCAGCGCGAGGTCCCCGAATCTGCCAGCCCAACTGCCAAAGAACATGACAAAGCACAGCTGCAAAGCAACGACGGGACCAAGACTGTCCCCCTCGACAAGGCGACACCCAAGCAGACTGTCACCATCAGCGAAGACCTCACTTCGCATGACGAGGAGAGACTCCTCTGCTGTCTGTCCAAGAATAAAGACGTCTTCGCCTGGTCCGCCCTCGACCTGGTCGGAGTCAGTCGCTCCATCATCGAGCACAGCTTGAGAATTGACCCTTCAGTAAGGCCGAAGAAACAGCGGATGCGCAAGATGTCTATTGAGAAGACAGAGGCCGCCAAGGCTGAGGTACATCGCCTGCTTGAGGCCAAATTTATCGAGCCAATTGCCTACCCTACGTGGCTCACCAACGTAGTGATGGTGCAGAAGAAGAGCGGCAAATGACGAATGTGTATCGATTTCACCAGTCTTAACAAGGCCTGCCCCAAGGACAACTTCCCGCTGCCTCGGATCGACAAAATCGTCGATAGTGCGGCCGGGTGCGAAGTCATGTCACTCCTCGATTGCTTCTCCGGCTACCATCAGATATACATGAAGGAGGAGGACAAGGCGAGCACCAGCTTCATAACACCCTTCGGCACGTATTGCTTCATTAGAATGCCAGAGGGACTTAAGAACGTCGGGTCCACTTTCTCTCGGCTCACCAAAACGGTGCTCGAGGGCCAAGTTGGCAGAAATATATTCACGTATGTGGACGACATCGTCGTGGCCAGCAGAAGCAAGGAAGACCATCTAGCTGACCTCGCCGAAACGTTTGCGAACATGCGGGACGCACGACTTCGCTTGAACCCCGAAAAGTGCGTCTTCGGTGTTCGCCAGGGGAAAATCTTGGGCTACCTGGTGTCACACCACGGGATTGAAGCCAATCCAACCAAAATCCAGGCTATCATCAATATGACGCCCCCGCAGTCAGCCAAAGACGTGCAACGACTGACAGGCAGGTTGGCTGCCCTCAACAGATTCATCTCCAAATCCGCAGAGCGAAGCCTCCCTTTCCTCAAAACACTCTGCGGCGCAAAAGACTTCGCATGGGGACCAGAGCAGGCAGCGGCTTTCGCTTCATTGAAGCAGTACTTGTCAGAATTGGCGATTCTTACAAGCCCCGACCCCTTGCTACCCCTGTTGCTCTATGTCGCGGCTTCGCCGCATGCGGTCAGCGCAGCGCTGGTTCAAGAGCAGAGCAGAGAGGGCACAATCAGGCAATGTCCAGTTTATTACGTCTTCGAAGTACTTACGACATCCAAATGTAATATGACGGAACTGGAAAAAATAGCCTATGCAGTTGTTATGGCCTCGCGCAAATTGTGCCATTATTTTGAAGCATTCAAGGTCCGGGTCACCTCAGATAGGGGACTCGGTGAATTATTCATAAACCCGGAGGCATCAGTCCAGATTGCTAAATAGGCAGCCGAACTCTCCGGCTACCACATCACATTTGAACCCAGGACAACCATCAAGTCACAAGTCCTAGCAGACTTCGTCGTCGACTGGACTAGGCCAATAACACAGCCGGACCCGTCCGTAGAGAAGGTGTGGACAATCCATTGCGACGGGGCATGGTGCCATGTGGGGGCAGGCGCCGCTGCAGTCATTACTTCACCCACAGGGGTCAAGCACAGATACGCAGCACGCCTCAGCTTTGCTTTAGAGTCTGACAGATGCACTAACAACATAGCAGAATACGAAGCTGTCATCCTCGGCCTTCGCAAGCTAAGGGCACTTGGCGTCACCACCTGCATCATCAGAACAGACTCCAAGGTAGTCGCCGTCCAAGTCGAGAAAGACTACGCAGCAAAGGACCCCGCACTTATGCAGTACCTCACAGCTATCCGTAGTCTCAAGAGGCAATTCAAAGGTTTCACCTTGCAGCATGTGGACCGAGCCAAGAATGAGGAGGCCGACGCATTGGCCAAGGCAGCCGCCAGAGGCGAGGCCCTGCCCTCCGACGTATTCTACCATGTCATCGGCACGCCAGCCGTCCGCAGCCCAGAGGGGCTCCAAATAACCAATGACAGCAAGGGCCACCGCATAGTCAACCTTATCATGACCGAAGACTGGCGGGCACCAATAACCCTGTTCCTACAGGGGTACTATCATCCAACCGACATCAATGAGGTCAAGCGCCTCAAACATCGAAGCCGGGACTTCGCACTAATTGACGGCCAGCTTTACAAGAAGGGGGTCAGTCAACCCATGCTTAAATGTGTCACCGAGACCGAAGGCATCCAAATTCTGCGCGAAGTCCACAGCGGGACTTGCGGCTCTCACGCAGGGCCTAGGGCCCTAGCCGCAAAGGTAATCCGTCAAGGTTTCTACTGGCCCGCCATGATCTGTGCCGCAAATCGGGTCACAAGGTCCTGCGAAGCCTGCCAGAAATTTTCTCCACGCTCAGGAAGCCCTTCGCAATTCACGAAGCTAATCGCCCACACATAGCCTCTTCAGCGTTGGGGCCTGGACATTGTCGGGTCCCTGCCCACGGCCCAGGGGAACCTCAAGTTCACCTTCGTCGCTATTGAGTATTTTACCAAATGGATCGAGGCGAGGGCTGTATCCACAATAACATCGAAGACTGCCAAGAAATTCTTCTGGCAAAACATTGTTTGCCGCTTCGGAGTCCCATCCGAACTCACAGTTGACAATGGCAAGCAATTTGACAGCCAAGACTTCAAGGATTTCTGCTTCTCCATTGGCACCAAGCTTGCCTTCGCCTCAGTATACCACCCGCAATACAACGGAGTTGTGGAACGCGCAAATGGCAAAATTTTCACAGCCGTCAAGAAGATGCTCCTCGACGACAAAAAGGGCAAGTGGGCCGACCTGTTACCTGAAGCGGTCTGGGCGCTGAACACGATTGAGTGCAGGGCGACTGGGTTCACCCCTTTCCGCCTTCTATATGGATCGAAGGCCATGACCCCGCAAGAAATAAAACATGGGTCACCACGGACAGTCCCGTCAGCCGTCCCCGACGTGGACGAGCCCACTTTGAAGGACCTCATCGACGGAGACCGCGTCTTCGCTCTACAGGCTCTAAACAAATACCAAGCTCAAACAAAAGCATGGCGCGACCACACAGTCATCCCGAGGGAATTCAACGAAGGAGACCTCGTACTCGTCCGGACAGCACGGACGGAGTCCCGGGGCAAGCTAGAGCCCAAGTGGGAGGGCCCTTTCATCGTCAAGACGAAGGCGTCCCCCAGCGCGTATAGGCTCACAACGCCATCCGGCGAGGACTTAGAGCATTCTTGGAACATTGATAATCTCCGCAAATTTTTTCTTTGACTCCTCAGGGCCAGCTCGCCCTTGTAATTCGCAAAACAATTTTATTCTGGCCCGCACTCTTTTCCTCCCGGGGGGTGAGGTTTTTAACGAGGCGGAGCCATGTAATATACACGCGAAAAATCCCCCGCAAAAATCTACGTCGAAAAAAAGACCGCATCGATGGTCTTCGACATTCGACCAATACAAAGTCACGCGAGGGGCAGCGCTGGCTACCCTCGCGTGCGACACTCCGCGCAAAAGTCGCCTAAGGGTGCAGCCGGACTAGCACAACAAGTGCGCAAAATCGAAGTCTTCCTCAAAAGACTATCCGTGCAAAAGTCGCCTAAGGGTGCAGCCGGACTAGCACAACAAGCGCGCAAAATCGAAGTCTTCCTCAAAAGACCATCCGTGCAAAAGTCGCCTAAGGGTGCAGCCGGACTAGCACAACAAGCACGCAAAATCGAAGTCTTCTTCAAAAGACTATCTGCGCAAAAGTCGCCTAAGGGTGCAGTCGGACTAGCTCAACAAGCGCGCAAAATAGCAGGCGCATTACATCCGTGCAAAAGTCTACACCAAGAAACTGTCCGCGCAAAGACCGACTACAGGCGCAGCCGGACCGACATAATAAATGTGCTAGACCAAGTGTGCAACGCCCCTATGGACATAGCCGGATGCGCGAAGGCGCACAGCCTCATCATACAAACTATAGTTACACACGTATAGTGAGGGCATCACACCTTACATTGGTTCAACCTTCGGAATGATTCCCATCTCCCTATAGTTAAATAGCATTATTCTAAGCTCCTCACCCTCAAAAAGACTTCGCAACTCCCCCTCACCTACACTCGCCCCAACCGGCGAGGATAACAATTCCCGCTTGCCAGCCCTGCCCACACGAAGTCGACCGCCATCCACTTCACTCACTCTACGCTTCGCCACCGCCCTTCGCCGCCTACGCCCAGCACTCGGACCAGGCAAAACTTCAGCATCCGTAACACGTGGAGAAGCCTCCACCGCAGCCACATCCAAGGCCGCAAAGTAATTCAAGTCCTCATCTGAAGACTCTTCCGTCCACACAACTGAACTCCCAGAGTCATCAAACTCAGAAAACTTAGACGTAGACTCATCTGATTCATTTCCAGCGACCACGGTCGAAGCCGCCACAAAATTAGCAGTAGTGGTTGCGTGCGCAGGCCCAAAATCCTGAACCTGCGCAGCAACCAAGGTTCAGTAACATAGACAAAATTCTCTAACTACCCCACACCCACTAAGCCACCTGCGAAGACCTAGCCGCCGCCACGGGATCCTCCGCTGCCAACTCTGTCGCCGCCTTCGGGGGATCCTCCGCCATCGGCCCAGTGGCTAGCAACGAGCCTCCATCGGACACAGTAGACGCAGGGGCAGCGAGGGAGCCTTCACCGGTTTCCAGGGGCGGTGCCGGGTCGACCTCAACCTCGGCCACCACCGGGTTGACCTCCGCTTCGGGCTGCGCACTGTTTAGAGGTCCGAAGTCCTCCACGTCCTCGGCACGCGCCATCTACAACACAGCACACCGATTCAGCAAGCCCACGTATACCCACATTCAACGACACGAAACAAAAGACAAACTTTACCTGATCCCTCGCTCGGTCAGACCGCTCCCTAACCACCTCCCGACCGTAGGGGCCCCACATCCGGTCGAAGAGGGTCCCCGCGGAGTCCTTCACCACAGGGTCTTCGACCTTAAAAATCTCGCGCCCAAAATCTTCATCGGATCGGTCGAAGCCCTCATAGTGACTGCACCCCTCGCGGGACAGCGCATTCATAGCCCCTTCGCAGGTGACGAGGGAGGCAAAGAACATGAATCCCTCCATGATGGTCGGGAGCGCCAACAATTCCTCTTGCAGCCACTCGAGGAAGCGAAGGCCCGCCTCTCGGTCGGGCACCTCGAAGTCAGCAGTCCGCGCACCCAGCTCGCGGTATGAGTCTACGAGCTGTTTGCGCGTCTGCTCAACTTCCGAGCGCGTAGAGGCCTCGGCCCTCTCCATGCGGGCCTGCAGAGCGTTGAACCGCACCTCCCATTCCTCAGCGCGCTGGCTGGCGAGACTCCCCTCCACCCGCGCCAATTTGGCCTCCGCCTGCGCCTTGGCGATGGCCTGGTTGGCCTCCCTCCTCTCCTCCACCAGCTGGCGCCGGAGGTCCGTCCTCTCGCCCTCCAGGGCGGCCACCTTCTCCGCCAGCTTGCGGCTCTTGCTATCCGCAGCCGACTTCTCCCGGACGGCGTCAGCGTGCTGCGCCCGAAGTCTCTCGAATTCGGCAGACACATCTGCAGTAAGGGCACCCGACGCTACGCGGTCGACGAAGTCGGCCGCCTAACAGACACACATGAGACCACAATCCCCATGAAAGCGGCAAACACCGAAGTCGAGCTCAACTTACTTGACTCAGCTGCTGCGACAGCTGCTGCGACGCCTCCCTCAGCCGGCGGGACACAGTGCCCGCTTCGTCCTTGACGGCAGTGGCCGCCGAAATCTCGCCGCCATCGCTGAAAGCGCTACCCTTCACCCCAAGCACCATGGTAGACGCCGTGGTTGCCACCGCAGGCGGGACAACAACAAGTTGCCCCTCGCCCGATCCTGCAACGTATCACCAGTCAAAAAAATGCTTACCAACGAGATAGTCGTCCACGCTAATATTTGTGCCAAAGTCGACAACGCGTTTCCCCGGTGAAGGCAGTTCCCGGACCTTCGCAGCTCCGTCCGGGGCAGACTTGGTTCTGCCGGCGCCGACCGCCTTCGCGCTCTCCGGCACCTTGCTGGACCCAGGGGCGGCCGGCTTCGCAGCCGGCGTCGGCTGGCTACCACCGGGGACGGTAGCCTTCGCAGTCCCCCGCGCCCTCTTCGACCTAGCTTCGGGGAGCCTGATGACCGCCCGACGCTTCTGCGCAGCATCCTGGCGATCCTTGTTCATCACTGCCGACACAACAACAGCAATATTCCATCCGTAAGGAAACACTCTCAAGTCACGAGCCATGCGAGACGTAAAGAAGTCTTCGCCAGCTGCACGAGGGATAGGAACGTGCTTGGGCCATCGACCCCCGGTAACCTCCAGCATCCGCGCCGAAGACTCCCGGAGCTCGGGCGAAGACATCCTTCCCTCGGGGGCCGCGCATGTCCCCATCAACTCCATAGCAAAGCTATCGGAGACCCCCAGTTCTCCCACCGCAGTACCTAGCTTCCTCTTTTTAGTGGATGGGGCGGCCTTCGACGCGGGGTCGTCCTCAGTCGCAGCCGCTGGTTTTTTCCCGCGGCGGTCGACGACGTCCTCCCCGGGATAACCACCATACGGCAAACAATTCAACTCGAAGACCCTATTCAGGCGGTCGTTGGATCCACGTATATCCCAACTCCGCTGGGCCTCCGTCTTCGGCACATAGCGCCCAACAATTCTCACCGCTCCATCCTCCGCCTCACGCACAACCGCGGCAGGATCCCGCCCTCGCACATCCAAAGCAAAAAAGCGGACTTCGCACCTTCCGTCCACCCAGGGAGGGCATCTCGCGAGGGCATACTTCGCCCAGCGCCCATCCATGCGCCAAGGGCCACACCCCATATCCTATGAATTCCTCAACCAGATCGCGCCCACTACTCGTGCGGGCAGCAATCCGAAGGGCCCTCTCATTTTCATCATCCTCCGCCACTTCAAATGGCGGGTACGCCACATAATAATGAGAACACATAATGGCGGTAGGGAGCCCTGGGTTATCTTTGACTTTAGCCTCCGAAACATAAAACCAGTAGTCCCACCAGTTGCCCCACTTATTTCGGGCACAGGGGACCAGCTCCACAACTTCCATCGAAGTCTTCCCGGACTTCGGCGTGAAAGTGCACGATTCGAATTGCGCAATCTTATGTCCAATTTTTCTCTTCTGCCAGTGCAGACAGTATTGCTTGGCGAAGACCTCCACCGAAGGCTGACCGCCATACGACGTTGTTGCCCAGACATACTTCGCCAACGCCACCATGGCGTTCGGTGTCAACTGATGAACCTGGACTTCGAACTTCTGCAGAACCTCCGACACAAAACGATGCACAGGCAGGCGAAGGCCGGCGATGAAAAATGCCTCAAAAACAACCAATTCGCCCTTGGGCTCGGGGACCTCCTCCACCCCTGGGACCCGACCAACCCCGCCGCCAAAATACCCCAACCGTTGCATATCTTGCACGCGGACCAACGACATCCGCGAAACACCGAATTCCACTGTATCACCTGGTCGTAATTCCGCCGCCGCCACAGTGCCCGAGAGATCTTCAGAAGACGCCTCGGCCGTCGGTGTGGTCGCAGTAGACGAGGAGGAAGACGACATGGCTACGTACCGTCGACGGCGGCGCGCGGTCTACTTCACGCGGGCCAGTTCTCCGATGAACAGGAGCAAGAAGGGCAGACGAGCAAGCGAGCAGTTTGAAAGGGAGGCTAGGGTTTTCGTGGCGCGTAGAAAGGTAAATTTCAATCCGCGCCGCCCCCGCCCCCTTTATATACACAGGGCGCGACGCTTCGGGAAGCCCGCAATCCAACAGTGCGGCGTCAATCAACGGTCATGTCAAAAACCCCCGCGGAACCACTTCGAGCGAGGGCAGCGTCTCCACCATCTAGCGACGCCTTCGGCACCAGATGACTTAGTTGAACTGGTCCCTCGGAGGGCAAATGTTGGGGCGAAGGCGAAGACGCCACCCTTCGCTCGATGCCTTCGCCAGCCTCGCTGCACCAACGAAGACAGGACGACTGGCAGACTTACCCTTCGTCCCACGCGTCGTCAAATGAAGGCCTATGACGAGGTCGTCCCATCCCGCGGCCTCGTCCAACATGGAGGCCCACGTGTGATCCGGCCCATTGTAACAGGCCCTGCGTGGCCTCTGCGCATTACAAGCCTAATTTGTAAAGGTCTCCTTGTAATTACAGTATGTAACCCTGCTTTATGGGAATATTCCGGGAATAACCTAGGCGCCTGAGGGCACATGCGTCCTTAACTCAGGATGCTGGGCACTCAGATACCTATAAATACCCCCGCACAGTGCCCTTGAGAGGCTAGATTAACAGAGCTATTGCCATCTCAAATTGAAACCTTGTTTACGTTGCTCTCGCTCCCCCGTTGGATCAACTTGCTCGGGAGAGCAAGTTCCAACAATCCTCTTAGGAGCAAGAGCTGAAGCTATCACCTATAGAGCTTCGGCATAATGACAGATCTCAAGACGAAGGGTCAAACCGACTTAAAGATGGATTGACTTAAAGACCCATGATGTTTTGTGTCATTATTGTAGTCGATTGTAAAGGACATAAATGTAATTTTACACAGGCTGCACCCTGTGCTTATAAATAGGTGAACAGTACCCCGGCACTATTCACGCAATCCTATAAATCGCTAACGCATTACGCTGGAATTATTTTCTGTCAGAAGCGAAGGTATAATTGTACCTAAATATTATGTTTTGACATTTAAGTTCATATTATGAAATGTATGAATAACGTAATTTGTTTTTCCTCTAATGTTTAATATATTATATTTTATTTCGCATTGATGAATGTCTGGCCACGAAGGTATGACCTTCGTGGTATTCTGTCCGTGGCCTTCGTTCGAAGTTCATTAAATCCATGGGGAAATAATGCTTCAACGAACGAAGGGCATTATTATTTAACATTTTATGTTGCCTTGTTCTTAATTCATAGCATTTGAGAACAAGTCCCCAACATTGGCGCCCACCTCCGGTGAACTCACTTCCACTTTTTTGAGCTGATGGCTTCGTTCAACAACCAAGCTGGAGCTGCTTCGGCTCCAAAGCTGGTACTCCCGATAACAGGCGGTTCATGCTCAGAGCCAGCTAACAAGAAGCAGAAGAAGGAGGCACAGAGAAGGGTACATCATGTCGGGGTGCAAGGACCCTTCATCAAGTCAAGATGGTCCCACATCCCAATTACCTTCTCTCAAGAGGACCTTCAGCTCAAGGATTACCCTCACAATGATGCTATGGTTATTTCTTGTGTTATCAAAGGATTTCTGGTCCACAATGGTCTGGTTGACACAGGCAGTGCAGCGGATATTATATTTGCTAAGGCCTTCAGACAGATGCAAGAGCCCGAAGATAAGATCCATGATGCTATACATCCCCTTTGTGGCTTCGGAGGAAAGCAGATTGTAGCGCTCGGCAAGATCACGATGCCAGTGACCTTCGGATTTATCAACAATACAAGGACTGAACAAGTTATGTTTGATATTGTTGACATGGAATACCCTTACAACGCAATCATTGGTCGTGGGACACTCAATGCTTTTGAAGCAATTATTCACCCAGCATATCTTTGCATGAAGATACCTTCGGATCAAGGGCCTATTGCTATTCATGGAAGTCAAGAAGCTGCCAGAAAGGCCGAAGGAAACTGGACTGATTCAAAAGCAATCCATAATATAGATGGAGCTGAAGCTTGTGAGCAATACAAGTACAGAAGGGAGAAGGCTGCTTCGGCTGGTCAGGCAAAGCCCATGCTTTTATGTGAAGATATAGCAGAGCAGAAGGTGTTGCTGGGGTCTCAATTGTCTGAGGAGCAGGAGAAAACCTTGACAAGGTTTCTGTTCAACAATAAAGATGTCTTCGCATGGTCGGCCAATGATCTCTGTGGTGTGAACAGGGATGTCATTGAGCACTCGCTCAATGTTGATCCATCCTTCAGACCCAAAAAGCAGAGACTTCGGAAGATGTCTGATGACAAAGCCGAAGGTGCTCGGAACGAAGTGAAAAGACTTCTTAGTGCTGGCGTCATTAGAGAAGTAAAGTACCCAGAATGGTTAGCCAACACTGTTATGGTGAAGAAGGCTAATGGTAAATGGAGAATGTGCATTGACTTTACTGATCTTAATAAGGCTTGTCCGAAGGATGAATTTCCATTACCAAGAATAGATTCTCTAGTAGACGCAGCAGCTTCGTCAGAGCTCATGAGTCTACTAGATTGTTATTCAGGCTACCATCAAATTTGGATGAAGAAAGAAGATGAGCCAAAAAACCAGCTTCATAACCCCTAGTGGTACATATTGTTATCTTCGGATGCCTGAGAGGCTCAAGAATGCTGGAGGAAGCTTCAGCAGAATGACAGCGAAGGTCCTTCATTCTTAGATAGGCAAAAATGTGCTAACATATGTTGATGATATCATAGTAAAAAGCACGAAGCAAGAAAATCACATTACTGATCTGCAGGAGACATTCGCTAATTTTAGGCAAGCTGGTCTGAAGCTGAATCCAGAAAAATGTGTCTTCGGAGTAAAGAAGGGGAAATTCCTTGGTTGTTTGGTTTCAACAAAAGGGATCGAAGCTAATCCAAATAAAATCGAAGCTATCCTTCAGATGGAGCTGCCAAGCACAAAGAAAGGGGCTCAACGGCTAACAGGAAGACTGGCATCTTTGAATCGATTTATATCTAGATCAGCAGAGAGAAATTTACCATTCTTTGAAGTGCTAAAGTCAGCCGAAGTTTTTCAATGGGGATCAGCTTAGCAAAAAGCCTTCGAAGAGCTGAAGCAGTATCTGATAGATTTAACAACCCTAACTCCACCAGCGCCAGGGGCTCCTCTGCTGCTGTATGTGGCAGCTTCGCACTCTGCAGTAAGTGCGGCGCTTGTCCAGGAGAATCTTGAAGGGAAATTGAAAAAGCAGGCTCCAGTATACTTCGTCTCCGAAGTTCTCAGTTTATCAAAGAAAAACTATACAGAATTGGAGAAGGTGTTGTATGTTGTCTTAATGGCCTCCAGGAAGCTTCGACATTATTTTCAAGCATACCATATAATTGTTCCTTCATCACAGCCTTTGAAGGATATTATGAGAAACAGATAAGCTACTAGAAGGATTGGAAAGTGGGCTGCGGAACTCAACGAGTTCAGCATTGATTATGTGCATAGATCTTTGATTCAGTCCCAGGCGCTAGCAGACTTCATCGCTGACTGGACGCCAGGGGCTCAGGAGGAAGAAGCAAGTAAAGATGCCAAAGCTTGGACAGTGTTCTACGATGGTTTCTGGGGATCCTTCGGGGCAGGTGCAACTGTCGTTTTAATCGCACCTTCCAAAGTTAGAACATGCTATGCAGTGAAACTTGATTTCAGCTGCACAAATAATATTGCTGACTATGAAGCTTTGCTTTTGGGGCTTCGGAAGTTGAAGGCAATGGGGATAAGAAGGGCGGTTCTCAAAACTGATTCCCAAGTTATTTCTGGTCATGTTGACAAGAGTTGCAAAGCAAGAGATCCGAAGCTTGAGAAATATTTGGATACAGTTCGAAGGCTTGAAGCTTCCTTCGAAGGGTTTTCTGTCAAGAATATTCCACGAGGAGAAAATGAGCACGCTGATCTGCTAGCCAAGTCAGCAGCACAGGGACTGCCTTTACCTTCGGAAGTATTCTTTGAAACAATAAAAGCACCTTCGGTCGACCTTCTTGAAAGAGCAGTGTTCAATATATCTCTTGTTTATAGCGAAGATTGGAGAACTGAGATCATGTCTTTTCTCTAGGGCAATTTCCTTTCAGATGACGAAGCTTATAATAAGAGAATAGCGGCAAGAGCCTGTCCATATGTAATAATAGAAGGGGAGTTATACAAGCATGGAGTCTGTTCTCCATTACTCAAATGTTTATCCAGAGCTGAAGGTATAGAGCTGATGAAAGAAATACATGCAGGGCTGTGTGGATCTCACATCGGATCTAGGCCCTTGCTGGATAAAGTTTTTCGTCAAGGATTTTATTGGCCGAAGGCAGCTTCGGATGCAGCAGAATTAGTCCAAAAATGCGAAGGTTGTCAAAAATGTGCAAGAGATCAGAGACAACCTTTGTCTCTAACTCAATTAATACAACCCACTTGGCCATTGCAAAGGTGGGGCCTTGATTTGCTAGGCCCACTTCCACCAGCACAAGGGAATTTAAGATATGTTGTGGTGGCAGTAGAATATTTTTCTAAGTGGATTGAGGCGAAGCCCTTAGCCACAATAAATTCGGTCACCGTTCAAAAGTTTTTCTGGCAAAATATTGTGTGTCGCTTCGGAGTGCCGAAGGCTATCACTGTGGACAACGGAACACAGTTTGATGCCGAAGCTTTCAAAGAGTTTTGTGAACAAATTGGCACGAAGATCCATTTTGCATTGGTTCGGCATCCGGAGTCAAATGGACTTGTCGAAAGAGCTAATGGCATTATAATGACAGGAATAATGAAGTTAATCTTCAACCAGCCCAGGGGGAAGTGGCCAGATGAATTAATCAAAATGGTGTGGAGCCACAACACAACAATGTCAAGGTCAACAGGTTTTACACCATTCAAATTGCTGTTTGGTGACGAAGCAATAACCCCAGAAGAAGCTAAAGCGGGATCAATAAGAACATTGGCTTCGGCAGAGGACGAAGCTGATTATTCTATGGCAAAAGATGCTATAGAAGGGATCAGACTTCAGGCTGTGGAGAATATCAATAAATATCAAGCCGAAACAATAAAATGGCGTGACAGAAAAGTTCAGTTAAAAAATATTAAGCCAGGACACTTGGTACTTCGGAGAGTTGCCAACCCAGATACAGTAGGCAAGCTACAGTTGAAGTGGGAAGGACCTTTTCTGGTAGTATCTTCGTCAAGACCCGGTTCCTATAGGTTGAAGGATATGGACGACAACGACATTCCTAGATCTTGGAATGCGGATGAGCTTCGGCGGTATTATGTGTAACCTGATGTAATCTTTTTTATTCTTTCCTATGGCACCCTTTTCCTTTCTAAAGGGGAGAAAGGTTTTTAATGGGGCCATAGCATGTAATTTCTCTTTTTCTTATATCAGTTCTACAAGAGCAATATCCCCCAAAGATGTAAATGTAAAAACTGAGCATGCACCATCGAGTGCAAAGAGAAAAGGAAAAACAGGGAGAAGCTCGAAAGACGTCCCTAAGGGGATGCAGAGCACGACGAAGCTACAAAAAGCCGTTCCTAAGGGAGCGCAACGTAAGTTTTCTGCTCAAAAGTCGTTCCTAAGGAAATGCAGAGCTTACAGCGAAAAGTCAGCGCTGATACACCGAAAAATAAGCGGTGAAGCCGAAAAATAAACGACAAAGATCTGTTATTCCTAAGGGAATAAGAGTTTTGATTGTGGTTTCGTATGTGTTTTTGAACATTCATTTGCACAATACATTACATCATACATTTGCATTCATAAACATTCACTTAGACATGCATAGGATCATCATCATCATAACATACACACTTGCTTCGGCTCTAAAAGAGAAGGCTTCGGAAAAAAGGGAAAAAGAGGCAATTTTATGTTTCGCTGTGTACGAAAAGAAGGGAAGGTGTTTTTCGCCTTCGGTTCAAAAATATTAATTTTGTCCACACCAAAGCACTCTATACATTGACAGAAAGGTAAGACTGTATTACAAGGTATGGATAAAGTCTACGAAGTGAAATTTAATTACATCATACTTTATACAAGTTATTACATGGATAAAGTCCACGAAGTGAAATTTAATTACATCATACTTTATACAAGTTATTACAGGAGTTTTTTGAGCTATTTCCACAGACTACTCGAGCTTCGTCAGCATTCATGGAGCTTTGTCTTTTTACTCCATAGCTTCAGCTTCGGCTTCGTCATTCTGTATGTAAGTATTATAAGCTAAATTCAAATTCAAAGGAAAAGGTAAGCATAAGGTATGATTTTGTTACCGACTTAAGGTGGCTTCGAGCTTCGTCACCAGCTTTGCTTCGTCCACCCTTTGTCCATACTAATTTTATAAATCTATTCGCAATACTTCGGGCAAGGTTGGGAATGTTATCTAAGTCTGCTGGTGATAAGCTGAAGTTGGGTCTATTGATAACCTTTCCGTGTTCACAGCCAGACTTCAGAAAGGCAACAGCTGTGCCCCGAGAAGCTACCAGGGCACAGAAGTCACCATGCCCAGCTATAACTTCGTCAAGATCATTAATTTCACCTTCAATATGCTCGAAGGCACCAGGCAGGTCTTCAGCCGAAGGAGTAAACTTCTCGCTGCTGGCTCCAACAAAATAGAACACCTGCTTCAGCCGTTGAACGCATCGATTGCTGAACTCCAGACATTTATTCTGAAGGCTTGTCAAAGATTTTTTCAGCTCTGAACTTTTTTGGACTTCGGCCTCAAGTTTTGCATTAAGCTTCAGCTTTTCTTGTTCGAAGTTTTCTGATTGAGAGAGAAGCTTCGAATTTAATTCTGTTATTTTGGCTTCAGCATCCGCTAATAAGCCTTCAGTTGTTTAAAGCTCGAAATCTTTCTTTTCGATAGCAACTGATTGCTCTTTTATCTTGTTCTCTAAGTTCTCAATTATAACTTCGTGCTTTTTATCTTCTAAGTCCTGCTGCATTTTTAAAGCCTTGCTCAACAGCATACTCTGCGGACAAATAACCTTCGTTAGAAAACATCTATGTTATTAAAAATAATAAAAGTTAGACAAAAGTTGTTTACCTTAAAATTGGAATAAAATAAACTACCGACAATGTGTTGTCGTCGGTAGCGGCTGACATCTGCTTCGAGCTTCGGGAAACCGATACTCTTTGATAGAGTACCGATAACCTTCACGTCGGTCTGATCTCGTATGCAGCCCAACCTTTCATCATCAATGCCACCGAAGAGAAGCGCTCTCGGCCGATACCCGCAAGATATAGCATATTCTTTTAGTTCTTCTTTTTCAGCTTTTGTCAGCTCTTGGTCAACTAAGTTTTGAAAGTTAAATGCTTCATCTTCCGAAGTATCTTCGGTCATTTCTTCCTTCTCGGGGTTTGCGGCCGTAGTCTCTTCGATGGCTGCGGCAGCCTCTTCTACGGCAGCTTCTTCCGCGGCCATGTTTAGTAGTATTTTGTCTATATCAGCAACCATGCTTTCTAAATTAATATCTTCGGATTTGGCATCTTCGGCTCTGGCCTCTTCTGCGGCAGCCTCCGAAGGTACAGCTTCAGTAGCTGTCATGCTTTCAATAGCCGGCATCTTCGGAGCTGAAGCTCCTGGTGGTGTTGCTTCAATGACTTCTGTCACAGTAACGATTCTTTGCCTTTTTGGCCTAGGTGCCTTCGTTTTTGCGGGCTCCTTTTCCTTCTGAAAAGGCTTCGTCAGATGTAGTCCCAGTGGACTTAGTTTGACAGGCAAAGTTTCAGTCATTACCTTTAAGATTTCTTCTACTTCGGTAGCAGAGGATGTTGCAGAAGTCCTTTCTTTTTCATCAATTGGTTTTTGCTTCGGAGTCGAAGCCTTTCTTTTCTTTGGAGCAACTGTTTTCGCCTCAGACTCTTGTTTTTTCTTCTTTGGTTGATCTTCATCGTCCTTATTCAGAGCACTAGCTACTATCTTCCTTTTTTGGCCTTCGGCACCCTTGTCCAGCCGCTCGTAGTCAGGATATTCAAAACCTATAGCATCCATCACTCGGTTTAGCCTTCGCTTCGGACGGGTGCCAAAGGCCACAGTCATCAATTGGTCTTCTTTTTTAGAATAATTTCCAAGTATTTCATTGCACATTACTTCGATTGTATCCAGCCATTCTTGGCAAGACACTTTGAAATGTCTCTTGAATTTGTAATGGTAGGGCAACCGGATAAGTTCTCCTTCCTTCTTTTTTACTTCAAGCTTCGGCATGGCCCACTCTTTCATAGTTGGAAACACTTTGAAAGCCAAAAATTCCTGCACTAAGTCCCTAGTGCCGATGTGCTCTGCGATAACCCTAAATTCAGCCAGCGCAATTTGGGTTGGATCCTCTGGTGTCATATTGCACGGGGGTCTGGTCTCTCCGAAGATCAACTCTAATGGACTCTGAACCAGCTTCTCCTTATTATCGTCAACTTTGACGTAGAACCATTCAGATTTCCAGCCAGCTGGCCACTTGCTTCGGTAACTGATCACTGGAAATTTTGTAGTCTTGTGGTAGGAAAAATTATAGCAGCCAAAGTTTTCATGTAACCCATCTCCCCTAGCCTTGGTCTGATAATGCAGCTCGTGCACTCGGCAGAAACCTTCGGCAAATGATTCCACCCCTTGGCTTCGGAGAGCCCAAATGTAAACGTTAAGCCTAACGAAAGCGTTAGGAGTTAGCTGATGAAGGTAGATCCCAAAGTTCTTCAGCACATCGGCAATCATCTTATTCAAAGGGAATCTCAAACCAGCTTTAAAGAAACTTTTAAAAACTACTACTTCATCTTTTCCTGGCTTCGGAGTAGTTTCTTCCCCACCAAAGCGAACCAGCTCTTTCTTTTCTTCATTAAAATAGCCCAATTTCAACATCTTAGGTAGGTCACCTTCGGAGATGGTGGATTTTCCGAAATCCAGATGGCTGGGTTTGCTCGGCACTGCGCTGCTATAATCATCTTCAGACTCGGTCTCCTCAACATCAGCTTGCTCTGCTTTAGCGGCAGGGACGTCCTCCGATGTTACCAGCCCAGACCGCTTCATTGCTTCGGAGATCGGAACAGTCTCAGTAGCTTCGGTCTCATCTCCCTCACGATCAACCCTAGCAGTGGAGCAAACTCTGGCCATTTGATTATGACTTTCTTGAAATTTTTGTTGTTGACTTTTTTATTTTCCCGAAGCTCTTCCTCTTGTGACGAAGCAGAATCAAAAGCGAAGTTTCGTCTGAGCACGATGATTAAGCTTCGGCTATGACTAAAATTTTGGCAGCAAAACAGTGCAATAGCAATGAATGATGTGGTAACTTCACACCTACCCGTCTGTTTATATAGTGCCACAGGTGGGAAGGTGAATCGTCAAGGTCTCCCGCACCGAACAAACAGTCACCCGCACTCGCTGAACGGTGGGCCACAGGGTCCGAGAAGTTGAATCGCTGGGGCGCGCGTAACTGCTGCAAGATGGAGCCACCGTGTGCGCGCCGATTATTTTAATCGTTTCTCGCCAACGAGATCAGGGAAGGTGTTTTTCGGATCTTCGGCGTCCCGAAGCCTAGAAGATTTTTTCACGGATCAAGCTCGTTACGAAAAACGATCTAGCACCGCGAAGGGCTACTGTTGGGGGTATGCTTCGTAGCCGAAGATCCTAAAGAAAGAGAACACCTTCGGAAGATCCTCTCAGGAGCAAGCGCCGAAGCTATCACTTATAGAGCTTCGGCATAATGACAGATCTCAAGACGAAGGGCCGAACCGACTTAAAGATAGATTGACTTAAAGACCCATGATGTTTTGTGTCATTATGGTAGTCGATTGTAAAGGACATAAATGTAATTTTACACAGGCTGCACCCTGTGCTTATAAATAGGTGAACAGTACCTTGGCACTGTTCACGCAATCCTGTAAATCGCTAACGCATTACGCTGGAATTATTTTCTGTCAGAAGCGAAGGTATAAATGTACCTAAATATTATGTTTTGACATTTAAGTTCATATTATGAAATGTATGAATAACGTAATTTGTTTTTCCTCTAATGTTTAATATTTTATATTTTATTTCGCATTGATGGATGTCTGGCCACGAAGGTATGACCTTTGTGGTATTCTGTTCGTGGCCTTCGTTCGAAGTATATTAAATCCATGGGGGAAATGATGCTTCAATGAACGAAGGGCATTATTATTTAATATTTTATGTTGCCTTGTTCTTAATTCATAGCATTTGAGAACAAGTCCTCAACATATGGTTTAAATGACTTTCCAAGACGAATAAATAAATAAATACCAAATGTGTTCAACAAATAGTGAAACTTGGCATGGAGTCATAATCTGGTTCTAGTTTTTTTTATAAAAAATTAGAAGACTATACAAAAATTAGAGTACAAATATAGGTGGTTCACGAATGGACACATCTCTCGTTAAGTTTCGTCACTACCGGAATTTAGCTCTTTGCCGAGTGTCATATTCTTTGCCGAGTGTTTTATTTCGGGCACTCGGCAAAGAGCTCTTTGCCGAGTGCCGCGCAAAAAACCCTCGGTAAAAGAAAACACTCGGCGAAGAAGCTCTTTGCCGAGTGTTTTATTTTTGACACTCGGCAAAGAGTTTCTTTGTCGAGTGTCTTTTTTTGACACTCGGCAAAGGGCTCTTTGCCGAGTGTCACAAATACAACACTCGGCAAAGAGCTCTTTGCCGAGTGTTTTTTCTCCAACACTAGGCAAAGACAATTTAAAAATCATATTTTAAAGTAGTAAATTAATTCAAATGAAAAAGTTTTCAACTACAAATTTGTATAACTCATCATGATGTACACTTTATATATTGAACATTTCTTCATATGACAAAATAAAAATAAATTTATTCATAAAACCTATATCTCTCTCGTAGTTTATGAAACTACGAGAGAGACGTATAGAATTTGTGCATATTGTTAGAACCATCATCTGAGATAAACAAATTATCAAACAACCAAAATAAACTTTATAGATCTTGAGAAGTTATAAAAGTTTATAGTTGACAACTTTTTCATTTGAAGTCATATTGTCAACGAAAACTACGTCTGAATTTAAAAAATTTAAAATTTGAATTTTGAAAACGACTTCGAAAGGAAAAACCACCAACATGAAAGTTGTAGGTATTGAAGAGTTATGAAACTTTGTAGTTGACAATGTTTTAGTTTGAAATCATCTTGTTATGCAAAACTATGTTTGAATTTTGAAATTTGAATTTTTCAAACTGTCTCGGATGGAAAAACCACCAAAATAAAAGTTGTAGGTCTTGAAATGTAATGAAACTTTGTAGTTGACAATTTTTTGATTTGAAATCATCTTATCATTGAAAATTTCGTGTGAAGTTTTTAAATTTAAAATTCAAATTTTATAAACGATCTCGGATGTAGAAACTATTAAAATAAAACTTTTAGATCTCAAAAAGTTATGCAACTTTATATTTGGTCACATTTTCAAATGAACTCATTTAGTGCCTTAAATAATCAAATTACTCTCGATTTGTTATAGTACATGGGGAATGGAAACGTAATATAAACATAATTGGTGTAGTAGTGTAGTGGTATAGGAGGGTATGCGCGAGAGAGAGGTTGCGAGTTCGAATCTCACCATTTACAAAACATATAAGTTTGATTCAAAATAATAGTGAAAAATGATAGGGCAACGAGTAACGGTAATAGGGTAGGGTTGGAGAATTGTTCCTAGAATTTAAAAAATGTTTTGCTGTTTTTTTTAAAAAATTTTTCTATTCTTCCTTTGCCGAGTGTTATTCTTTGCCGAGTGCTTTTTGACACTCGGCAAAGTCTTTGCCGAGTGTCCGAAAAAAAGCACTCGGCAAAGAACCCTTTGCCGATGAAATCTTTACCGAGTGTTCTTTGCCGAGTGTTACACTCGGCAAAGCCTTTGCCGAGTGTAAAATAGCCTTTGCCGAGTGTCTTAGACACTCGGTAAAGAACGCGATTCCGGTAGTGCGTGACATTCAATTGCAACTACACAATTTGAGCTATATTTCTTAGTTTTGTTTATTTTGTTGTTTCAAAAGTGTACGACGTGTTCATCTAACTATTACAAACTTACCCGTGAGACGTTAGTTTTATTTCCGA
This sequence comes from Zea mays, assembly GCF_902167145.1. Classification (NCBI taxonomy): domain Eukaryota; kingdom Viridiplantae; phylum Streptophyta; class Magnoliopsida; order Poales; family Poaceae; genus Zea; species Zea mays. The sequence goes on along the minus strand of NC_050100.1, from coordinate 161,989,839 downwards.
CGGTAGCCGTCGGAAATTATAGAAGTCGTCGGATTTTTAGTGTTCTTATGTTGTGTATCTCCTGGTTATCGATATAAAAAAATGGAGATATGCGTATCATGCAAACTGAATGGTTTTCTATTTGTATAGTACTCCATCTTTCTTTTTTATTTATCACATTTTAAATAAAAATTAAACTAAGGGACAAAATATATTGAGAATAGAGGTAGCATGTTATATGCATGTATATAGCCAGCCCAGCCCCCACACGCCGGATCGAGTACTGGCACTGGATGCGATGCAAATACGTGCGGACGACGAATACTGTATAATATAATGGTACAGGCAGAGGAGGCAGTACGTACAGTACAATAGTACAATTAATATACTAGTAGTAGTGTATAGACGAGGAGGATCGGAGGACGAGAATGGAATGGAATGATGATGGCATCATGGATAGGATGGATCATGATGGGTTAACTCGCCTGCAGTTGGCTCGCACCTCTTGGCCTCCGTTGAGGCCGGCCATCCGCAGCATGGATTTTGTAAAGGCCCTGAAGAATGCCTCCTGCGACGCGGCGTAGAGCGCGACAAAGGCGCGCGTCTTGGGGTGCGTGAGCAGCGCCTCGTCGGAGGAGAGCAGGCCCCGGCCGGCCTGCAGCATCCGGTAGTAGGTGTTGTCGAAGGCCGCGGAGGTGGCGTCCAGGGCGGAGCCGGCGGCGCGGACGGTGTTGTTGGCGGGGCACGCACGGCGAAGGGCGGCGGCGAAGGAGGGGCTGAGGGAAGGGTCGTCGGCGGCGGCGACGCCCTGCTGGGCTCGGAGGATGCGGTTCTGGAAGGAGGAGCAGTGCGCGAAGCCCAGCGTGTGGGCGCCCGACAGCGCCACCAGGTCCTTGGTGGACAGCCCGCGGCCGTGGAACGCCTGCTTCAGCTGGTCGAAGCTGGCCGTCGGCCCCGGCAGCGCCGCCGTGGTCTCGTTGGCCAGGGACACGCGCCCGTCCCGCCGCCCCACGGGCACCACCCACCACGGACCACCGGACTGCATCGTACGTGCATGGCCGATCAGGAGGTAATTAATTAATGCACAAAATGCAAAAGATAATAATACAAAAAATGTACTACTGTGCTACTGCTAGCTAGTTGAGGATAGTCCGATCATGTATGCATGATGCGTGCACGTACGACAACCAGGCCCTGCTGCTGCTGCTGCTTGCATGCGGATGCGGGGCAGCCGGCCAGCAGCACTTTATGCTCGAGGATCGAGACACATCGAGCACGTGATCACCACAAGTGACAGCTCGCTCGATGCAGCAGGCGGTATCCATGGCTGTCGTAGCTAGAGACGCAAGCACGTGACTCCGGATGGGCGTTCGTTCCGAACATGCATGAGAGAGGCTGCTGACCTGCCGTGTTAGCTACTAGCATCGTCCTCATCTCTCAACAAGCGCAGCATCGTTCTTCTCGATCGATCGCATCTATTGCATTGCATCATCATCTATCTACTATCACTCCAGCAGAATATACATACCAGCGCGACGGCGTCCCTTGCGGCGAGGGCGAGGATGTCGGCGCAGGAGACGACGCCGGGGCAGAGGGCCTCCACGGCACGCTTGGCGTTGTCGATGACGTAGAAGGCGTGCAGCGACGCGTTGGGCGGGCCGTCCTTCTCCGCCGTCACGGTGGCCGTGGAGTCCAGGAGAACGGAGCCGTCGCAGCCCTGCTGCCGGCCGGCCGGGCGGGCGGGCGGATGGATTCAGAGGACAGCAGACCAATAATGCAATGATAGATTCAACAACAAGAATAAGAGGAGGAAATTATTACCCTCACGAAGCAGTCGTGGAAATGCATTCGGAGGAGTCCGGCCGCCACTGTGCGGTCGTTGGCCATGGCCTGCCGCACGGCCGCCGTCACCGCCGCCTCCACCTCCGGGCAGGTCACGTCGTACAAATCCAGGCTCAGCGCATCGCCGCGTCTCAGAGCCACCGCGGCGAGTGCCAGTAATGCTAGGAGGAGAAGAAGAGCTGCCTCTGCGGCAGGAGGCGCCGCCGCCATTGAAGTGCTGGCCCGCGGGTGGGGTGTGGACGACTGTGGATGAAGAACTCTACGTACTAGCTAGCTAAGCTAGCTACCGCTGGTCAGTGTTTTTGCGTGCAAATGCAAAAGCCACCCCTATCATATCTACATCTGAGCCGGCCGGCAGGCTCGATCCCTACCATACGCGCGTGCATATATCCATGAATATGCCGTTCACTACTGCCGAGAAGTAGTATTATATAATATACTACGATACATTACATAGTAGTCAGTGCATGAGCGCGAAATAAACAAGCCAAGGCGGAGGTTATATCTATTAACTCCTAAATTTTATCCTCTAAAATAATATTCTCCATTATTTAAAGTACACGATAAAAATTTTTATCCTCTATATTTTTACTATCTCGAGCAACATTCTCTAAATTCAATTCTCTATATCTACGGTATTACTAAATTTCACGATATACATTGTTTTTTAACTGGTCGCTTATAAAAAATCGTTCATTTTGACGTGAAATTAAAATATAATACACTATATATTCATTTAATGGTGGAATTAGTAGTATACGTTCATATTTAACCATACAACCGGGTATTTTTTATTAATTTTTTTCCTTGTCGGCCATGCAAACCAAAAAAAAACATTAATGTGATGTCGAAATTGAATTATGGACGGATTAAAATAATTATATTATGTAATCAACATTACTAATCCTTCTTTACTGATGAAAATGTTATTCGACTATAATTTGTAAAAATAAATGCGTATTACACACGGACATATATATTTGATGTTCTCATCTCTATTTTCCTTCTCAAACATTTCGTCGAACGGGTGGACTACATTGCTTGGGGAGTTGCTTTTTTACGCCCATGGCTAATAAGCGCCATGGTGGTTCAAGCAACGGAGGTTCGCCGGAAGAGCACAGAAGATGACTGACGCTGCAGTCAGGATACGAGTACAGGAGGCAAGAACAGAGCAGTACACGATGTCGTCGTTGTTTGACAATCCTGCCCAGCAGCTCTTGGCGGGCAAGGATGCCTATCCCATGTCTGCCATACCAACATTGTCGGAGTTCTCCCGCCGCCGAAGTGGATGTTGCTGGCCGAGCGCGTGGAGGTCGTGGTAGTGGTGGACGCGGAGGCGAGCGCATGATCGCCAGCTACAACGCCGCTATACCAGCATCGTCGAAGTTGTCCCGTCGACGAAGGGGGATGCTGTTGGCCAAGCGCACGGACGTAGTGGCGAACGCGAGGTCGCCAGCAGCAGCGCGCCGTGCTAGGAGACAAACTCGAGCGTGCGAACAGATAGCGGAGAAACAACAACACTCTATATTTAGTGTTCGCTTGAGCCTATATTTTAGCCACCCTTTTACCTGCTGCTGCTGGACACAGTAGCGGACGATTGAGGCTGGCTGCAGCGGTTGCCGCCAGCCGCTCCTCTCCGCTTGCATGGCGCCTGCAGGGGGTGCTCCACGCGCGCAGCGCTGCCCCTGCAGAGCCCTCTAGCGCGTGGTCTCCTTCTCTCTCCCTCTCAATCTAAGGGATTACTGTTCATCCCTACAACACTGTGCTGTGGGTCCACGAGTAATTGTTAGTAGATAAAAGATTGATAGTTGATATAGAAAATTATATTTTATAGTTGTAGTAGGATATAGGGGGAGTATTTAGGGGGAACCCGCTGCGGGAGATGGAAAAACAGGAGGTAAAATATTGATGATATGATCCAAAAAAGTGATATAGGAGAAAAAATTTAGAGATAAAACGCTAAATTTACCGTTCAGGTCGTTTACCGAACCTCGATGGAGGTAGGCTAAGAAGCCATAAGACTATCTTTAACGGTATATAGAATACGAATCAATACGATTGGAACATTTCTAAAATAGTCGGGATACGAGCGGGAAAAACGAAAACATGGATATATGGCTGTATGACATTACAGTCAAGATATCAGCATGGCATTATCCTTTTTTAAAAATTCATAGGCAACAATTTAATAATAATCCATAGCATTTTTAGGGGCGACGTGTCTGTACGTGTGGAGGTATGAATCGCGAAGTATGCTGCACGCCACTGGCTTGAGGCTTGGACGCTTTGTTGACATGTTCAACATGAGTTGTGGCTAGCTTGTAGTTGGATGCATGGACATTTGGCTGGCCTCAAGACCCACATTGTGCTTTATTGGTTAATGGACTGCTGTCAAAAATAGGATATGACTATATTATAAACGGGATAATACCGCACAAATATGGGATAAAATAACAGAAACGGTCAGAATACGCGCCAAACTGTTTTTGTGCCGATTCCGAATTTAGTATTCTAGTTTTCGTACCAATTTCCAAATTTGTCTAAAAATACGATTTTGATCGAGTTAAATATAGAAAACAATGCCGGACTGAATGGGATTTATCCGCACCGTTTTTATCTCTACATAGTGGTATGCATCTGCTCAAGCACGCTGTGGATTACAGAACAAAAGGTACTTCGCACCTATCTATTAACATGCCTCCATGCACAAACAGACATGGGCATGCATCCCAAGCCCGGCGCAGGCATGCAGTATGCCAGCTCCTCTTGCACTCGTCTGCTTCAATATAATTCTCTATTCCTTTAAAACATCATGAGTTTCATATGTCACGCGTCAAACTTGTAGAGTAAATCTGTTTTTCTCCCCATATCTCGTCTTGACACGAAAGCCACACATATGTAGGGCTAGTTTGGGAGCCACAAAACCGAAGGGTATTGGAGGGGCTAAATTCCCCTTCTTATATTCAAAATTGAATAAGAAGGGGAATTTAGCCCCTCCAATCCTCTTCGGGTTTATAGCTCCCAAACTAGCCCGTAGCGTGACATTCCACCTCGGTAGCTGACCAAGCAAGCTATAAAAAGAGACATGTCTTATTTTCAACTTATACATTTCTAATCCTTTTAGCTAAGATAAGAAGCAGTATCTATGATTTAATATCAGGTATGTATGTCATATGTTCACTTTAATTTTAATTTTGTTTTGTGGAAAGGGTCCACTTTAATTTAATTTATTTTTTTGGAGGGCCCATCACATTGATTTTCCACTAGACTCTCCAATGCTGTACAACTGTTGCATTATCAAATATGATTGATGTACGTAGTAAAGTATGGATATTATACTAATTGTTAATGAGGTGCAGAAACGGATATATGTATCAAGCAACCTCGTGTACATACGTACGTACGTACGTACATACCAAACACGTTTCAACAGTTCTGAAAAAATTAAAATGTATAGTGATATAAATGTATGTATGATCATCCGATGTAAAACCAGACGACGAGGTCGTCCGGAGTGGACCAGACTGGCCCGAACGAGCTGATCCGTCATACCAAACACGTTTGTATCCTTAAAAACACATACACACATTAGCCTTCATGGTAGGGTATGATCCGTCATACCATAGCATGCATGGACCAGAGCCTTAATGAGAATAAGTACCAAAGAAACACACATCATTATATTAAGAATATTAAGAAGAAACAAGTACCAAACTCCGAAACATAATCTTCAAATGTTTAGTGATATAAATCAAATTGTCATATTCTCCACCCTCCGAAATATAATCTTCAAATGTTTAGTGCCTTATCCATCCAGATAAGGCATATTCTCCAAAAAAAAAAATTGGGCATATTCTCCAACGCAGGCTGAAACCCAACCAAAAAAAAATCATGGCTCTACTATAGAGATTCCTGTCACAGCCTACATAGAATTATGAATATGATCCAGAAAACAAATGTCAGCTGCTTCCAGAGAACATATATAAGGTAAGACGCCCGCTGCTTCATTTTTCCTGTCATGGTTACCCAGCAGACCGGATGAACAGCGTGATGGTATCCAAGATAATTAGTGCCTTATCCATCCAGATAAATGAGTGGGCAAAAGGCCCGCCCACAAGATTCCTTTGCATGAGCTGTGCTTGATCTGCTAGTCTTCAAAAATGGTGGTGACAAGGAGATGCTGGACAAAAGCTGATCTCACAGCAGCTCTCCTCCTCCTACGCTCCCTCTCTTCATGACTAAGGGTGGAATCAACAGTTCTGAAAAAAAATGTATTGCATTAACATAAAATAATGCACTCAGAAGAATTTAAAATACCCCCACAGTAATTGCATCTCATCTACATACAAATAAGAGATGATCCATCACCATGCTTACCTAGTTTAACATATATGACTACAAGACTCAATAAAGTGGGGTCGTATAGGACTTACTACCACTAACCATATAGGTGGTCCACCTTCATGTGTGTATATGCATTAACTCAATTTCTTGAAATCTGCTACAGTTCAGCAAGCTTACTTCATGGCTAGCTAAACGAGAATCAGAAGTGCTGGATCTGGTACCATTTGTAATAGAAGAAAGAAAGACCCAGTGCTAACAGCTCCACGTGAGTGAAAGGAATAACCGAGACAAGCCTTACCCCCCATTTGTAATACTATTTCAGAAATAAATTTTCAACAATCAAGAACTGAAGAACAATATATAATTAAATATGTTTCATAAAATTACACTACATGCATGTTTAGTCAAAATTAAGTTCATATGTATAAGAGAGGATTAAGCTTGTCAGATATGAACCTGGCCACTATGCAACTTTAACCTAAGAGTACCTAAACATGTCTTATGGCTTAGTAATAAAATTTAAGCAATACACATTTTCATTCAAAAGAGGCTAAGAGATTTCACCTGACATCGAATAGAAACCATACAAAAAGAAAGAGAACAAGACCCAGCAAATTAATTATAGTGCGAGACAGGAGAACAAATGGATCATACCTTAATTTCCAAGTTTTTGAAGGCAGTGATCGTTTAAACCAATTATTTTCCACCACAGCAGGAGCTGAAAACTTTGATGCGTCTTCTACTTCTGGTGATGATAAATTTAAAACTAGTGAGGGTAGCAGTGAATCGGTGACTGTACTTGATGCATTGGTACTGCTGCTTCGACTGCTATTTCCAAGAAGCACCTTTAAGTAGGTCTCTTGCAGTTGAAGATCTCTCCCTGCATAGGAGAGATTGTGGTTGCCATTACCAGTAACTCTGCGTACTCTTTGATGTTTCTGCAAGTGCACATCATTAAGGAAATATATGACAATTACTGTTCAACAAACACTTTTACAAAACCTGTTTAGTAAAACATGTCTAAAAAGATATAATCATCTAAGAAGGATATTTTAAATAGGTAGCCATGCTGAAGGGTTATATGATCCACCAAGTCCTTCGAAATCCTAGCTGAGCAAACTGGGCAAGACTGTAGAGATATATAATTGAAGTTAGAATCAACAGCATATTTGATGCAATGTGCTCCGTTGCTCATATTATAATGCTAATAGCTAGTTTCTGTGCTTATGATGTATAGCCCAAAAATTCCCGGTCAAAAAATGTATAGCCCAATTTTTTTTTTAAAAAAGGTTTCCAGCACAAGGCCAAAAACCTTGTGGGAATGTCTTACTCCTAGGTGTGGTGGTGTATGAACTGGCCAAGAAATCATGTGTCTAAGGCTACACCTTACTCCACAATATGAGCTGAGGCTGTCGTTTTATATTCATGAGTTTGTCCACAACTTCAGCTTATGCTTATATTTAAGTCAGATAGGAGCTCTAAGGTAGCTAGGTAAAGTTCAATATAAAAGACAATGAGAAAAATGAAAATTTAGTGCTTCCAGTTCCAATATAGTGTGTCCTAAGAGTCCTTACCAACCAAAAAAGGCTATAATACCATTGTGGGAATGCTAGGTGGAGCAAATAAACATTGTTTCTTTAGTAGTGTGTTCTACATGTTCATTATTTGGACAAACTGTATGCATGCTAATAGTTAACTATGACAGAACACTACAAAATCAAGTGTGAGTACACTGAATGAATATTAAGTTTGTAAGATAATGGGTGTCTTAATGTATTGCATAGAGAAGGGGTTACAATATATAGACTCACATGAAACCCTAACCCTAATGAGCCGGCAGCCCAACTGTGGTGCCAGCCCACACACACAGTCTAACATCCCCCGCAGTCATAATGGAGGCACCGCATACGATGGGACTGGAGTAGAAGCTGAAGGTAGGAGCCGACTGGTTGAAATCCCCCAGCGATCGCAACGTCGTGAGACTGGTGTGCGAGTGTTGCGGCTGGAGTAGAGACTGGTGTGCGCTCCAAGAAGACGATAGCCCCTTGATGACGAGGTAGCCGAAGTCGAGGTGGCCGTGATCGGAAGACACGTGGCAGAAGCCTGATCTTCGGGAGGAGTCGATGTTCGAGTGTCAATAATCGGCGAGGCAACACAAAAGGACAGTAGCAACCTCAGGGCCTTCTTGCTTCGTCCCGCGACCGGTCGTCGAGGAGCCTTGCCAGAGAGGCCGACGGCAGCGCACGCGTCTGTGTCGGTCAGGGTGGCCACGCCCGCGGCCGAAAAGAAGGGTATCGACGGATCTGGTCGGAAAAGCCACGACAACTACGGATCCAGCCATGAAGACGGTGATTCAGCCAAAGGGAGGACAGATCTAGCCGGGAAGGTCGCGGCAGCGGTGGATGCGGCCGGGAAAGCCACGACAGCGAAGGCGACGAAGAAGGAAGGCAGCAGGGTGGGTCCAGCCGGACATGGGCCTGCGCTGGACCTGGCAGGGGAGTTTGACGCCAACAACGGGAGAAGCTTGAAGATAGGAGGTGCTACTGGGCGTCGGCGCAGTCAAGGACAAGGTGGACGACGCGACAACGGGGGTTGCACAACGCACAGGGCAGGGGAAGAGGAAGGGAGCAGCCTGCTGGCTAGTCGGCGGCGCATGGAGGCGCGGCAGCGGCGGATCAGGCAACCAACGACGTGTGGAGATACGGTGGTGGCGGATTAGGTGGCCAGCGGTGCAGCAGAGTCGGCGGCGGGGAAGGTCGCACGCTGGGGCAGGGTCGGTCCGGGGTGGATCTGAGCCACGAGGAAGGCGAGGAAGCGAGGTGGCCGGCGAGGAGGGGCTGTCGCGCCGTGGCCGTGGAAGCGCACCAGCGCCGAGGAGGACTGGGGCCAGCCGAGGCGGCCAGAGGTGGCGGGTTGGCGCTGCCAGAGGGAGGAGGCCGGCGGCTTTGGGTGGCCGGCGGTTGGGGCTTGGGGAATAGAAGGCCGCAAGGGCCATGGTCAAAGAAGAGGAGGGGCGCTGGTGGACATTCCGGCGGGGACGAGGCCGCCCACGCAGGCTAGCGGCGACAGCGTGCAAGTCAGCGCAGCGGCTACTTGCGGCGGCGGCGGGGCCCGCGTGCTCTCCTGCGGTGGCGGCCGGTGATGGAGCACAGGGAGACGCCCATGGCCGCGTCGGCGTCGCCGTTGGGGAGGGGAGCGAGGCCAACGGCAGCCAGGGCTGGCGGGAGAGGAGCTCGGGGCCGCCATGGCCACGCCAGGGCCGGATCTGGGGGAGGAAGGGGAGGGCCAGCGACTGGGATGGTGGCCGCCCCCTAGGAGGGAACTCCCGGGGGCAGCGGCGTTGGAGCAGGGCCGATGGCTGTTGGGGTAGGAGGCCCGACAGCTGTGGTGGGTTGGGAGAAAACCTAGCTAGCTGATACCATGTAAGATAATGGGTGTCTTAATGTATTGCATAGAGAAGGGGTTACAATATATAGACTCATAGGAAACCCTAACCCTAATTGGCCCGTAGCCCAACTGTGGTGCCAGCCCCCACACACACAGAGAACACACACAGTCTAACACATTTATTCACAAAAGCAACTCATGTCCATGTGCACATAGCAGCCAACCCAAGATTTTACAGCACCTGAACCAGTTTTAGCTCCACTCAAGTTCACAAGATCTTAATTATCACTCAGACTAAGCTATGTTATCCATACACGTTTTTGCAATAGTTTCAGGAAATTTTGCAGCATCTTGCATTCTTTATTTGAATATTTCAGTACTATAAAGAATGGAACTCGTACCCTCAGTACCCTATTCTCATAACCTAATTGTCCAGTGCAAAAGTGCTATGTAAATGTAACAAACCTCTTATAAAGCCATTTCTTATGTCAGAATGAAGCGAATGCGGGAATTGTTAAAACATAGTGAATGTCACTGAAAAACAGGGGATCAGCCCCCACCCCCTCTGTTCCATTTTGAACAAATGTACCTTAAAACTGCAAGGTTGAAACTCCCCCACGCTGTGTGATACTATGCAGTGGCGCCTGCCACAGGCATGGTAGATATGTGAAGAAAGGTTAACTGCAACGTGGGGGCAGCAATTGGACAAACAACGGTTGCGCAGAAGGGGATCAACTCCATGATAATCCTTGGAGCTTGGACATTGTGTAAGCACAGAAATAGGAGTGTCTTTGACAGATTTCCTCCTAATATGGGCGCTGCAATCTCCCAGTTCAATCAAGAGTTGGAGATGTGGCCTTTAGCTGGAGCTAGGGATCTCTCCCTCCTTGCTCCCATTCCTGGCCTCCAGCTGTAGTTTGCTGCATTAGCTATAATGTTGGATGTTTTTATGTTTTGTTGTTTTCGGCCGCCATGAGCTGGTTGGCCACAGACCTTTGTATTGGTCTATTTTAGACCTGTTTCTTCTTAATATATATGATGCGTAGCTCTCCTACACTTTCAAGAAAAAACATCACATCTGCATTTCCAGCAGGTCAAATGGGACTGGGATTGATGACTGCATCCATTTTGAACCATAACACATTAATTCTGTGTGAGCATGGTGTGAGCATGTGGGTGTGGGTGGGTGCACGTGGGGCTCTATATAAATGGGTGGGGGACTGGGGGTTATGCTCAAAAGTTTAGATGTCAAGGGGAAAACTAGCTTAGGGTTGAAACTATGTAAGCTTGTACCACATACAGGTAGGTACTTGTATAGATGAGTTCTTGGTCCTTGCTAAAGGCCATCCAGAAACCTGTTGGTAATCACCATATGTTGCCTACCAACAATGAACATGGTCCATGCAGTATAGTTCCTAGTTCCTACAAGCAACAGAATGATGTTTTTTCTAATAGTACTGTCTAATACTATTGTAGATCTTGAACTAGAACATAGTGACTATGTTTTGAAGCTTGACATCATGTCAAGTAACCTTCAACTTCTTAGTACAATGGCACAGGGGCAGTCTTTCCCTGCCAAGTAATCTAGATGAGCTAGCATGAGGTATTTTACATGGACATCTAGTCAATCAAGTTTGTGGATAGATGAGCATATACCGGTTGAATAAACTTGCAAGTCATGTCAAAACCATGATTATTCCATCCCTATAGTTTTATCATCGAAGAATGACAAGTATTATTTGAAAAAAAAAACTATCATTCTTCTCTCTAATATATAAAGATGTGCAGCTCTCATGCGTGTTCGAGAAAAAAAAAACTATCATTCTGATCTGAACACTTGCTAATATATATCTTGTATAGAAAATATTAAAAGGAATTAGGCAATTAGCTACAGTGGCCAATAAAATGTGATGTCTAACAACAATTTGTGGGAAAATATCATACAAATACTCAGCACAAAGAACTGGTCGCTATAGAGGACTGAGGACCAGTTATAGTACTTAGTTCTTACATCTCAAACAGAATTTAACTGGTATGGATTTGGTTTGCCTTCAATCTGCAATATCCTGTAAATATTGCACAATTAGAAGGAGCTGAACTCACCACAATTTTAGACTCGAAAGGGTGCTCGTCCTCCAAATGGGCGCAGAGAGAAGCAACATCATGATCTTCATAACAGTAAGGGCATGGGAAGTCTGAGTGCAAATCATCCTCAGGTTCGATATCATCATACCCAAATCGATCTGTAATTGTGTTTATTTGCGACATAAACAAATTATTTTTTATAGAAATGGATTCATTTCGATCTGCATGCAATAAGGGAAATGAATTGAACAGCAAGTACAATAAGAAAAATATATACTCCCTCCGTTCTTTTTTATTTGTCGTGTTTTAGTTCGAAAATGAACTAGCGGGCGACAAATATTCGAGATTCGAGAACGGAGGTAGTAACATATAACATCGCTGATAGCACCTTTCATCTCAAATGAATGGGCATATCTGAAATATCAAAAGGAAAACCATATCGCAAAGCAAAACCTGCAGCATCATTTAAGAAATAAAATTCTAGACCAATAGTTTTGGACAAGTGTCTTGTGTATAAGTGGCATGGATAGGTTACCACAAAATACTCTATAGAAATATTTGTCGATTTCCAATAATGTGATTGATCTCAGGATTATTTAACATGAGAAAAACTGCACATTTCAGATATTGTATTCAAAAGAATATAACATTTGATACTTGCATAATCTATTAAAATCATGACAACATAATTTGTTCATATGCTGTAGAAGTCCCGCTATGTCTAAAATTTCCCTCCGTTTTATATGGTCCTACGCCAGCAAATAAATGGAGAAAGTAAGATGCAGTCCTGCTGCAAAATCAAACCTACTTTAGGTGTTCACCTGACACCTAGTGAATCCAACAAAAATCGCGGAAAATACTAGAAATTAGCGGCGAGCTCCAATCGCGTCAAGTGGGGAATGGAGATCAAAGAAAGAAGCGTCGCCACGATGCAGCCCAATCCCAGGACAAATTTTTCCCCGCTGGAACAGTCACCAGCTGAAGAAATGCGGCATTTCTCTGCTCTGGATGAAGAAACGACGACGAAAGATACCGTGATGGGATGCCGGGGCGGCGTGCTGGCGCTGCGCGCGCTGCAGCGCAAACTGCCGCTTGGCGGCCGTGAGACGCGAGATCCAGAGGTCGGAATCCATGGTGGCTGCAGGCTTTCCTCTCCTGGCCTCTCCCTCTTCCCCCTCCGCACGGTAGATGCCAGGCACCACCAACCGAAAAGCGGATTAAAAATATTTCGTTTCTATTCGATGGTGACTTGTGTTGTTTTCTATTTAGGGAGGTGTTATTTCTCCTGCACCGCAAACCTGACGGTGGTTGGAGCCAGAGTATTTGTCACTTTGTTTGGTTTCTGGTAGAGCATGAGCATCTACAATAGTCGCTGAAAACAAAACTAGTTAATAAAATTTTCAAGTTGAAAAAAAGAGTAGAAGGCCTATTTGTTTGTTTGTTTTTATTTTCAATATATCGCACATAAACAATTTTGTATCAAGAATTCTAAAGTATTTTTACAACCATTTTTATACAGTACTGTTTTATCTCTTATACTTTTGTATCGAAAAACATATCTCTTTTCCCTAGGTCATTTACATACAGTTGAATTGTTTATTTTTCAAGTGCCAAAAATTGAAGTTGCGAGTCTAGATGACCAAGATCAACTGGTCAATATATTTACCAAGCCACTAGATAAAGAAATATTTTACATGCTAAGAAATGAAGTAAATATTTTTTATGATTCGAACGCGAGTTAAAAAACATCAATTATGACTAGTGTTTCCTCTAACCAAAGCAAAGGTAAAATAGGTTGTGCCTTTCATACCTTACCAGATATGGCTAGTGCATATAGACATGAATTAGGACATTCATTGAAAACTAAAAAGTTTGAATTCATATTGCTTATATGTTTTATTACTTCTAGTGGTCTCATATGGCTTAATTCACGAGAACGCGGACCCATGTGTTTGAATTGTGTTGATGGGATGCACAAATAATAAATCCAACATCAACAAGATAATCACTCAAAATATGTGAAGAAGCTTCAAGAGGATTCAAATCGAGTTTAAAACTTATCCAAATAAATTAGTCCAAGATATCTCTACTACTTATTAAGGCTGCAATAGTAGTCTCCTCGCGCACAGTCCATTCACATGTTCTGTCATCATTCTATCTATCATTATCATTTTCCCTCCCCGCAAAACCCATTCCCATTCATATTCCCCCCCCCCCCGTACAGCCGACGCCTAGCTAAAATTAAAAAAATTCACATGGCACCAAGGGAATTCAAACCCACAACCTCTTAAGCAAATGCTAGCAGTAGCTACCACTACACCACATGTGTGTTTATTTCTATATCTATAACAGAAAACACATCTACTATATCTCTCCCCAAGCCCACCTGCTACCCTTGTACAATGCGTAGTAGTAGATAAGTATCACCGAGATTCTTGAATTATATTTTTGATGGAGGGAGTAGTATTTAAAGAAGAGCCTTGCATGCAATTTCTTTTGTTTGAATAATGTTTTCAAATTAAATTTCTTTTTTGCATGCGTGACATTTATTCTTCATAATATTTTTTCCATGGATCTGACTTGTGAGTCATTTGTATAAACCAACGCCAAACATGAATCCATGTTTCTTCTTGAAAACCCCGAACAAATACCATTAGCAGGAGGCACTCGCGTTGGGGTCGCTCATCGACGATAAGAAGAAACTTAGCGACTGCCAGTTCGACCTCTAGAAACAGTCCTACGTGGCCGCATGTGCCGCTATGTACGACAAGCTCCGGCGCAGCCGCCGCTTACGCGGTGCAGAGCGGCCGCTCCGCGCTGTCCATCGTCAAGCAGGGGGACCGCATGGTCGTCGCCAATGTCGGCGACTCTCGGGTTGTTCTGGGCACCGCATTCGACGACGACGACACGTCGTCCAGCTCATCGTCCACCTAAAGCCCAACCTGCCACGTAAGTCGCTACTGACTGGCCATAAATTCTTGTGCGCTGAGACGATGGCCGTTCCTGACGTTGTATGAGTGTCCTCGAACACGATGTATGTAGAGGAGTAGCGCATCCGGTGGTGCAACGGCTAGGGGTACTACCTTGCTGATGAGCCCGAGGTGCACTTTATTTTACATCCCAACCAAGAGTCATCAGTACTCGGTTTGTCGCTGTCGGCGTTTCGACCCCGGGGGGTCCCTGGACCGACGAGTAAATTGTCGCTGCGTGTCCCAGCCCAGATGGGTCGGCGCGAGACGGAACACAAGGGGGAAAAAAGGGAACCGCAACTCGTGTTGTCCTGCGCCCAGGGCGGATGCGCTTGCAGTAGGGGGTTACAAGCGTTCGCGAGGGTGAGAGAGAGAGAGCCTGTCCGTCAGCCCGTTCTCCCGCGCGGCCACACTCCCGTACGAGGGCCCTGGACCTTCCTTTTGTAGATGTAAGGAGAGGGCCCAGGTGTACAATGGGGGGTGTAGCAATATGCTAACGTGTCTAGCAGAGAGGAGCCAGAGCCCTATGTACATGCCGACGTGGCTGTCGGAGAGGTGTTAGTGCCCTGTTCATGTGATGTCGTGGCCGTCGGAGGAGCGCTTGAGCCCTGTAGAAGCACAGCTGTCGGGGCTGTCGGGTCCTTGCTGACGTCTCCTTGCTTCCGTAAGGGGCTGAGAACCGCCGTCGTCATGGGAGCACGCGGGGTGCCATCATTACCTGTTTACCGGGGCGAGCCAGATGGGACGCCGGTCTTGTTCCCCGTAGCCTGAGCTAGCTAGGGGTAGGGTAATGATGTGGCCCCCTGTAACGTGGTCGGTCCGAGCCCAAGGTCGGGCGAGGCGGTGACTCCTCCGAGGTCGAGGCTGAGTCAGAGCCCTGGGGTCGGGCGAGGCGGAGACCGTCTTCCGGGGTCAAGGTTGAGTCCGAGCCCTGGGGTCGGGCGAGGCGGAGACCGTCTTCCGGGGTCGAGGTTGAGTCCGAGCCCCGGGGTCGGGCGAGGCGGAGACCGTCTTCCGGGGTCGAGGTTGAGTCCGAGCCCTGGGGTCAGGCGAGGCGGAGCTTCCTATGGCGCCTGGGGCTGGATTCGGCTGCTGTCAGCCTCACCCTGGCTGGTGGCACAGCAGTCGGAGCATGGCAGGCGGCGCTGTTTTCCTGTCAGGTCAGTCAGTGGAGGGGCGAAATGACTGTGGTCACTTCGGCCCTGTCGACTGAGGAACACGCGTCAGGATAAGGTGTCAGGCGATCCTTGCATTGAATTCTCCTGTGATACGGTCGGTTGGCGAGGCGATCTGGACAAGGTTTCTTCTCCGCGAAGCCTGCCCGAGCTGGGCCTCGGGCGAGTCGAAGGTGCGCCCGTTTCTTGAGGAGGCCCTCGGGCGAGGCGTGAATCCACCTGGGTCTACTGTTCCTGCCTGAGGCTGGGCTCGGGCGAGGCGAGATCATGTCCCTTGAGCGGACGGAGCCTTGACCTGTATTGCGCCCATCAGGCCTTTGCAGCTTGTGCTGATGGTGGTTACCAGCCGAGTTTAGGAGACTTGGGGGTACCCCTAATTATGGTCCCCAACAGTAGCCCCTGAGCCTCAAAGGGAGTGTTGGTACTCGCTTGGAGGCTTTATCGCACTTTTTTGCAAGGGGACCGGCCTTTCTCGGTTACATTTTGTTCCGGTGGGTGCGCGCGAGCGCACCCGCCGGGTGTAGCCCCCGAGGCCTCGGAGGAGTGGTTTGACTCCTCCGAGGTCTTAGTGTCTTTCGTGACGCCTCGGTCGGTCTGGTTGTTCCCTCATGCGATCTGATCATAGCTCGGGTGCATGGTCAGGTTCCGAGTTCTCGGGCTGGTATGTTGACGCTGTCAACGGTTTGGCCGGAGCCGGGTTTGCGAGAGCAGCCCCCGAGCCTCTGCACAGAGCGAGAGGACGATCAAGGACTGACTCAGCTTTTATAATACGCCCCTTCGTCGCCTTTCCGCAAGGAGGAGGGGGGAAAGCGCCATGTTGCCCTCGGAGGGCGCCGAACATGGTGTCTCCAGTGAATTGCTAACGGGTGATCCGAGTGGACGCCCATGCCCCGTTCGATAAGGGTCGGCTAGTGGCCCAGAGGCGCGCTCCAAAAGTACCTCCAGGTGATTTGCCGGACCCGGTCCCGTTTGATAGGGTTCGAGGGCTCGATTCCTCCCTCTGATGGGATTCCGTTACAGAATCGTTCCTGCTGGTCTCGAAAATGTCCTAGGGTACCTCGGGAGCGTAGCCCGAGCCTCGGCCATGTATCAGACGTACCCAGAGTCATCCCTCGCTCTGCGTGTTCTGAGGCGGCTGTCGAACCCTTCGGGGGGCCAGCCTTCGAACCCCTTATCAGTAATTGGCGTGGAGCCCGAGTGGCCTGAGGCGGCTGTCGAACCCTTCTGAGGGGCCAGCCTTCGAACCTCTGACCAGTAGTGGGCATGGAGCCCGAGTGCTCTAAGGCGGCTGTCGAACACTTCCGAGGGCCTTCGAACCTCTGATCAGTAGTGGGCACGGAGCCCGCTTCCTTCGCGGAGAAGGATCCCTTTCGGAGTATCCCCTTTCCCGGTCCCTGTAGCAAGAGAGAGAAAGGGGAAGAGGAAAAGGATACGAAAATTGAACGGCGTGGCACACCTTTTTTGACGCGGTCATCATGGCGGAGGTGAAGCATCGCCCGCTTCGCCTGCCAAAGGTGTTGCCTGCCCTGCCGCGGAGTTAATGCGACGGGACGGGTGGTTCGTGGGGCAGCCGTTGCGCGTGCGCGAGCCATTCGAGGAACGGGCGTTTCATCTTCACACCGTGGGAGAGGGCTCTCCTGCTGCTCCAGGAGGGGACGTGAGCCTGCAGACGATTTGACCGCCGCTTCCGCTCGCCTGCTGCCGCCATTACTGTCGGCCCACTTTTGGCCATATCGACCGTCGCGCCTTCTCCCGCGGCTGACTGACCCATGACCGACGTGCTTGGCTGGCACTATTGGTCCATGCTCGGGGTTGCCTCGAGTTGCGGCACCGGTTCCGCAGTCGAGAAGGCGCAGCATTGGCGTAAGTGGCGGTGCAGTTTTTCGCACGTAGTAACCGGCGCGCCGGTTACATGACGTGTGGGCCTGGGCCGCCACGCTGGATGCGTCGAAGTCGAAAGGGTGCATCCCCTTGGTGCAGTTGCATGCCGCCTGCATGGCGGTCCTCCCTTTCACCCGCTGGTTTAGGCGAAGATAGAGGAGTGCTTGTAACCGCTGGGCGGTTACACGCCCCGCGCGCGGCGGTCTGGCTGCTTCTGTCCCAGGCCAGCTTGCATGTCGTGTGGGACTCAGCCCCCGTGTTGTAGGGGGAGGACCCTGGAGCGCGTTGGTGAAGACTTAGTCCGCGACGCCTGAGGACGTGAGCGGGGAGAGTCGCCTTTAAAAAGGGATTGACCCCCTGGGTGGTAGCCACGCCTCCGCACTCTCCTCATGCATCGTGCCCTTCCGCCTTCCGAGCCCCCGGATGGGGAGCGCCCGCGTTGCCTTCGTCTCGTTGTGGGAGGAGCGCAACCTCGTGGAGGTTGACACCTTTCAGCCATTGCTCGGCTTCAAGGATTTTCATCAGGCAGCCCGGCTGCATCCCCTCACCAATGGTCACCCAGGACGGTGACCACCAGTTCGATGGTGGGGAGAAGCAAGCCGGGCTGCGGCCTCTGCCCTGCCCTCAGCTTCAAGGATCTTCATCATCCTTGCTGGGGAGGAGGGCGAGGCGAGCCGGGGCCTGCCTTCGCGTGGGCTAGCGTCCCGCTTCTTCCTCTGGCTTCTGGGGGTGGAAACCATCCTCCAGCTCTGCGGAGGAGGCATCCTCCAGCCATGCCGGGGAAGGCGAACTGCTGCTGCCCAGCCGAGGTGCACCATTCCATCCTCTATCCGGGCGACGGTGGCCAGCCGCATCGGGGGGTCTCACAACACGTCGTACGCCGCGAGGGCGGTAATCGTGTTCTGGGACGGTCCCATTCTCGTTTTCGTGGCGAGGACGGGAGTGAGGACCTGCCGGTGCGCTTTGGGGCGGCCAGCGCTCGCTGGTGCGGTGTTGGTGGGCAGGTGGACGCCGCCGTCGGTGCTAAGGTGGTGGCAGCTGGAGAAAGCTTCCCCGCCGACGAGATCGTTGGCGCCATCTGCGCTCCAGGCCTCCGGCTCTTTGGCTTTAATATCTGGTTCTCATCCCCCACGAGGGGACGCGAACGAGAGCCTTCCAGCGGTAGCGTTCACCCTGGGACCATCGCTGCTGCTGCAGAGGTCGTCGGCGAGCCACCCAGAGCTTGTCGTCCCGCATGCCCTCCGATGTGGAGGTTGTTCATACCCATGGGAGTGGAACCGGAGTTCCATTTGTAATGGCATTTTGAGTGCTGGTGTATGTTCATTGCGACAGTCGGGGCCTGAACATCTAGGTATTTTGGGTGCAATATCGTGTTTCTTCCTTATTTCGAGCACCAGGACTCTCCTGTCGTCTAGCTGGACCGCTTAACCAAGTGTGAGTTGCCCTGTGCGGAAGGTGACGAGTGAGGTATCTGTATCCCGGAGGCGTAGGAGTCCCTCGGCTCGGTCGGCCTTGCCACCCAAGGCTTCTCTTGTTTAGTTAAAGGAAACCCCGGCTGCTCTGCGATGAGCCGGAGCCGGAGGCAGCGGTGTCAGCATGGACAGAGGCGGAGTTGGCTCGAGAAGAAACTTCGTCGGCCCAGGAGCAGGTGACTTCCCAGGCCGAAGAGGTGTAGCAGCGGCGGCTGGAACCTGGCCAGGTCGTCCACTGGCGGGACCAACCCTGGAGTCAGGCTGCCGAGGCCATGAGCCGGGCTGATGTCCTCGGGGGACAGCTGGCTGAGGCTACAGAGCGGCTGGTCAAGCCGTCTGCTTGGGCTGGTTTTCTGGAGGAGACCCTGGCGGCGATGGCCCAGGCGCGGTGCTGACATCTTCCTTCGAGGTGGAGATCCTCCGACCGTGTCGCCGTCCGAGGCCGGACCGGATTACGCCGAAGGTGGAGTCGACGCCGAGGGTGCTGCTGCTCCCCCTATTGATGTCTGAACCTATAGGAACAGTTTGTCTGTAGTATGCGTATGTTTTTTGTGGCCGCCGAGGCCCAAACATATCATTGTCGCGTTATAAAGCTGCGTTTCTTTTCCTCTTGTTTCGAGTATCAGGACTTGTTTGTCGGTAGCAGAATCGTTTATCTGAGCGAGAGTTACTTATCGCGGAAGGTGATGAGTGAGGTATCTGTATCCCAGAGGCGTAGGAGTCCCTCGGCTCGGTCGGCCTCGCCGCTTACGTGTGCTCTTACTCGTCCGCAGGATTCTGTTATCGATATAGTCGAGAAGGCACGAAAAATCATTTCGGCAGAAAAGTTTTCGAGCGTTAAGACCTGTTCGGTCAGCGGAATTGCTTATCCGAGCGTGAGTTACTTATCGCAGAAGGTGATGAGTGAGGTATCCGTATCCCGGAGGCGTAGGAGTCCCTCGGCTCGGTCAGCCTTGCCGCTTACGTGTACTCCGTCGTTTTCAGGATCCCGCTATCGAAGTAGTCGAAAAGCACGAAAGATGTTCTGGCAGAAAGACTTTTTCCGAGGAAAATTTTGACGCAGAGGGGGTTCCCCCCTTCTAGCCCCCAAGGGAGGGTCGGGCTTTGCCGAGGCAAGGCTGACCCTTCCTTGATGGTTAGACTTTATTTGTGTATGTGAACGAGGTATATGAACGACTTGAAAACATCTTAAGGGTAAAAGCGACGTAGCTGTCGGATGTTCCAAGCGTTGCTGTAGACCTCGCCTTGACTTTTGGCCAGCTTGTATGTTCCGGGCTTCAAAATCTCGTCAATGATGAACGACCCTTCCTAGGGAGGTGTGAGCTTGTGGCGCCCTCGGGCGTCTTGTCGTAGCCGAAGCACCAAGTCCCCCACCTGGAGGTCTCGGGACCGAACCCCTCGGGCGTGGTAGCGTCGCAGAGACTGCTGATACCGTGCCGAGTGTAGTAAGGCCATGTCCCGAGCCTCTTCCAGTTGGTCCAGTGAGTCTTCTCGGCTGGCCTGGTTGCTTTGGTCATCATACACCCTCGTCCTCGGGGAACCGTATTCTAAGTCTGTGGGCAAGATAGCCTCGGCCCCATAGACTAGAAAGAACGGCGTGAAGCCCGTGGCTCGGCTTGGTGTCGTTCTCAGACTCCAGACCACCGAGGGGAGTTCATTCATCCATCGCCTGCCGAACTTGTTGAGGTCGTTGTAGATCCTCGGCTTGAGTCCCTGCAGAATCATGCCGTTGGCACGCTCTACATGCCCATTCGTCATGGGGTGAGCTACGGCGGCCCAGTCTGTGACGAAACCTCCCAAGTAATTAGGCCCACCTACAGTTGTCCTTGTCCAACGGACATCAGACAACCCTGTAGATGTTCCTGAATCACTTGACAAGTTCGGTATCTTCTTTCTTACCTTTCCAGGAATGTTTCACCCGTCTTGCAGACATTACAGAACATCGGAGATATAGAAATGCGGAAGCGATTACATAAACTTACATTTATTTAGAAAGTAAGATCAAGTTACTTATTACAGACCAGAGATATCCTAGGAGTGCAGAGTAATATTATTACAATACCAAGGGAGGTAAAAACTCCTCCCGATAAGTTCTTATATAAAAGTTCTATATGGAGGACCATGTCCTCCCGCACTTCATTCCTTGTGTTCTTCTTTTGGCACCACCTTAGAGCAGAAGCAACAAAAATTTATCGCTTCCTCACCTAAAAACAACGGAGGGATAAACCCTGCACTAGCCAATTTCTTAAACAAACCATCATCTTTAGTGGAGTCTACGTATAAGTCAGTGACCAAGTCTTTATAACCGCGAAGGTACGGCGATCCGAATCGATTATACTCAGCTGAGGATCTCCAATCACACGACATATGGAGCACTTAACCCTTGCATATGTCAACCCGCCACCGGGGTTCTTAAGACCAGATCAGGTTCACGCAAACCGAGAGCACAGATACACCACAGTCCAGCCTCTTGCCACGGAGGGTACACGCTACTCCCGCCACCGCTCCACGCCCATTTCGTGTTATCTTATTCTGGCCTTAGTCTGCCCGAGGCAAGGCTTACCCATGACCCATGACGAGGCATGTGACCAGTTAAAGGGTCCTCGGTCAGCAGGCCTACATCGACACGGTCCTTAATTGACTCAGACGGAGACACTACACCGAGACTCTCTTCTCGTGCAAGTCACCCGCCCGGTCTCAGCTTAATCATTTAAACCCAAATCTTGGTACCTGACAGAGGTACATCTTTTCCGATGTTGAACCCATCATGGTCATGATGGATCCACCATCACATTTTATTTTCAAAAACATCCCACCCACCTTTGCCACATCATATTTTGTAGAACAAATCCTTTTGTTTTTCTAAAGCAAGACTAAGCATCAAAATCTTTTTGTAAAACGGGTGATCAAGGAAGGTAATCAAGTTCAAGGAAGGTAATGCAGGAATTGTTTAAGCATTCAACTCCTATCACCTAATGCATCAATCAAGTGAGAAGGATTTTAAAAACATCAAGGAAGGTGGCAAATGCACTGGGGCTTGCCTTCGTTAGTAGGTGAGTCAGGCTCGGACCCCGCAGATATCGAAGTAGAAACAATTTCCGGCCTCAGATTCCGAAGGTGGTGGTGTCTTCTCTTCGGTCACTTCAATCTCTTCTTCGTTTTCTAAATATAACTATATAGGTATATATATAAGAATGAATGCCATGTAATGCTCATGAGAGTGCAAAGATAATGAAGATTTATTATCTAAGTCTTGAATACAACTTTCCTTCACGGAACTCCGAGAACTTAGGGTTTCCGGAGTCAGTAAAGGAGTTCAAAGGGCAGGGGGGATTTTGGGTTCTAAGTATCAAACAAGGTCCAAATCAACCCAAACTCTACCCAAGGCTTCTAAATAATGTGTAAAGCTTATATAAAAAGTTTGGACATTTTTGGAATTACTATATGTTTTCTAAAAATCCAGAACTAATACTTTAAACTACTTTAAATGCCTTAAAATTCCTTATTTAACCTAAAAATCATGAAACTATTTTTATTAATTTCTATGGAAAATTAGGAATCTAACAAAATTGGTCTTATATTTTTAGGATTTTTCTACAATTCTCTAAAATTTCTTGAACTCTGGCAGAAAAAGAAAAAGAAAAGGGATGAACAGTCCTGGGCTGATTCTGGCCCGAACCGGCCCAACTAGGGCAGAAATGCGCCCGCGCCCGCGCCCGCGGAGGCAGGTTTGCACAGAAGCCCTCACAGTTTTGGATATCCGCTAAGAATCCCTGGCTACTGTTCAACGTCTCACTGACATCTACAAAAACAACCTCGCGCTTCTATCCTTTCTCCGTTCGAAGTCCACGACGGCGAACCGCATAGGGACGTACTCCGGCGAGCACCTGGACCGGCCGGAGGGAGCCAAGACTGGCGCTCTCAAGAAGCAGACACCGAATCAACCCTGCCTTGAGCATTTCCCCTAAGTCAATTGCACAGTTGGTGAGCTATCAAGCTCTGTCCACGTGAACCGAATGGGTGGCGGACAATTGGGTGCGTTCCCGGTGATTGGTGAGCCCGTAGTCCAAATTGGTGGCTCGGCAAGCATCACAGAGCTATAAGAATGCTCAAACGAGGGAGAGAAAGGGATGAACTGACCGGAAAGGGGGCTGGCCGCGATGAGGTTGGTTTCGGGTGGCAGAAGCTTGATTTGGGGGAAAACCGGAATTCAAGCTCTCGGATGCACGGTTGCTAGCGATTCTTGGTGGCGGGGTGGATGATGACCTTGCGGAGCTGGTGGGGGCTTCAATTTATAGGGAGAGCGAGCGGTGGCCGGGAATTTTAACGGCGACGCGCGACGGTCGGAGGAGGGAGAGGTCACTAGCGCAATGGCTTGGTGTCCAACGCCGTGGCAATCGCTCGGTGATCAACGAAGAGCGAGAGCAGGTTATGGTGATGCAGTGGAAAGGGTTAGACACGCGGCGCAAGGTTGGGAGGTGGCGGTCACCGGTGAAACTATCGGATTCCACCGCGGTAAATAGGGTACGGCGGCCGGAATTGTTTATCGGCCGGAGTTTATCCCCGGCGATGTACACCAGGTGTTATCCACTTACCCCGAGCACACGTTGGACCGGCGGCGGCACGAATCACAGTGGAAATCGGTCGCCGGCGGTGAGTCAGCCGCGCTGGCGGTCTGATCCGGTTCAGGCACTGTACCATGGGAGAGCTCCTTCAGATAGCCTGACAGACAAACTTGGAGCCAAGTTTTACCCTGATTTGGTGATACCCTGAGTAGGCATCAAGGAATGACAGGGTTTCGCACCCAGCAGTGGAATCCACAATTTGATCGATGCGAGGCAGAGGGTAGGGAACCTTCGGACATGCTTTGTTTAGACCAGTGTAGTCTACACACATCCTCCACTTCCCACCATTCTTTTTCACAAGCACAGGGTTGGCTAGCCATTCGGGATGGAATACCTCTTTGATGAACCATGCAGCCATCAGCTTGTGGATCTCCTCGCCTATGGCTCTGCGCTTTTCTTCGTCGAATCGGCGCAGAGGCTGCTTCACGGTTCGGGCTCCAGCTTGGATATCCAGCGAGTGCTCGGCGACATCCCTCGGTATGCCAGGCATGTCCGAGGGACTCCACGCAAAAACCTCGGCGTTCGCGCGGAGAAAGTCGACGAGCACGACTTCCTATTTGGGGTCGAGCTCGGAGCCGATCCGGACTTGTTTGGAGGCGTCGTTGCTGGGGTCGAGAGGGACGAACTTAACCGCCTCTGCTAGCTCGAAGTTACCGACGTGGCGCTTTGCATCTGGCACCTCCTTGGAGAGGCTCTCCAGGTCGGCGATGAGGGCCTCGGATTCGGCGAGGGCCTCAGCGTACTCCACGCACTCCATGTCGCATTCGTACGTGTGTCGGTACGTGGATCCGACGGTGATGACCCCGTTGGGGCCCGGAATCTTGAGCTTGAGGTAGGTGTAGTTGGGGACGGCCATGAACTTGGCGTAGCATGGTCTCCCCAGCACTGCGTGGTAGGTTCCTCGGAACCCGACCCCCTCGAACGTGAGGGTTTCCTTTCGGAAGTTGGAGGGAGTCCCAAAGCAAACGGGCAGATTGAGTTGCCCAAGGGGTTGGACGCGCTTCCCGGCGATGATCCCGTGAAAAGGCGCCGCACCGGCCCGGATTATGGACAAATCAATCTGCAAGAGCTCGAGGGTCTCAGCGTAGATGATGTTGAGGCTGCTGCCTCCGTCCATGAGGACCTTGGTAAGCCTGACGTTGCCGATGACGGGATCGACAATGAGCGGGTACTTCCCTGGGCTCGGCACGCGGTCGGGGTGGTCGCCTTGGTCGAAGGTGATGGGCTTGTCGGACCAGTCTAGGTAGACTGGCGCCGCCACCTTCACCGAGCAAACCTCCCGGCGCTCCTGCTTGCGGTGCCGAGTCGAGGCGTTCGCCACTTGCCCACCGTAGATCATGAAGCAGTCGTGGACCTCGGGGAACTCCTCTGCTTTGTTGCCCTCCTTCTTGTCGTTGTCGTGGGCTTTGCCACCTTTCGCCGGGGGCCCGACCTTATGGAAGTAGCGCCGAAGCATGACGCACTCCTCAAGGGTGTGCTTGACGGGACCCTGATGATAGGGGCACAACTCCTTGAGCATCTTGTCAAACAGGTTGGCCCCTCCGGGAGGCTTCCGAGGGTTCCTGTGCTCGGCAGCGGCGACAAGATCTGCGTCGGCGGCGTCGCGTTTTGCTTGCGACTTCTTCTTGCCCTTCTTCTTCGTGCCGCGCTGAGCGGACGCCTCGGGGACGTCTTCCTGCTGGCGCCTCTGAGGCTGCTTGTCCTTCCGGAAGATGGCCTCAACCGCCTCCTAACCAGAGGCGAACTTGGTGGCGATGTCCATCAGCTCGCTCGCCCTGGTGGGAGTCTTGCGACCCAGCTTGCTCACCAGGTCGCGGCAAGTGGTGCCGACGAGGAACACACCGATGACATCTGAGTCGGTGATGTTGGGCAGCTCGGTGCGCTGCTTCGAAAATCGCCGGATGTAGTCCCGCAGGGATTCTCCCGGCTGCTGGCGGCAGCTTCGGAGATCCCAGGAGTTCTCAGGGTGCACGTATGTGCCCTGGAAGTTTCCGGCGAAGGCTTTGACCAGGTCGTCCCAGTTGGAGATCTGCGCAGGAGGCAGATGCTCTAGCCAGGCCCGGGCGGCGTCGGAGAGGAACAGGGGGAGGTTGCGGATGATGAGGTTGTCATCGTCCATTCCACCCAGCTGGCAGGCCAGCCTGTAGTCCGCGAGCCACAGTTCCGGCCTTGTTTCCCCCGAGTACTTGGTGATGGTAGTCGGGGTTCGGAACCGGGTCGGGAACGACGCCCGTCGTATGGCCCGGCTGAAAGCTTGCGGACCGGGTGGTTCGGGCGAGGGACTCCGATCCTCCCCGCTGTCGTAGCGTCCCCCACGCCTGGGGTGGTAGCCTC
Source organism: Zea mays (assembly GCF_902167145.1). Lineage (NCBI taxonomy): Eukaryota > Viridiplantae > Streptophyta > Magnoliopsida > Poales > Poaceae > Zea > Zea mays. Next base: position 161,963,746 of record NC_050100.1, on the reverse strand, counting down.
GGCGCACCTTCTCGTCGAGGTGGGCTCGACGGTCGCGGCGGTGGTGCTCTTTGCCGAGGCGACCCGGGGCTGTAGGCGTTGCATCCCGCGTGCGCCCGGTATGGACCGAGGCTTCCCGCATGAATCGGGAAGTCGCGACGCGATGCTCCGGGGGGTACCCCTGCCTTCGGGAGGCAGAGCCTTCGACCCGTCGGACCACGACATCCTCCAGGAGATTCTTGAGCTCCCCTGGATACGCCACCCCTCGGTGGTGGATGGTTCCGGCATCGCTCGGAGTAGTATTGCTGCCGCAGCCAGGTTCTGGCCAACCCCGCTGGAAGCTAGAGGCAACCTTGCCCTGACATCGTCAGCGATGCGGTGTTGGATGTCCTGGGGCAGATGACGCGCTTCTCCGGCTGGTGCTCGGCCTGCCCACTCCTGCCCGATGTTCTGCCGGAGCTGCACAAGTTGTCCTGCTTCCTCGTCGAGCCTGGCCTGCATCTCGCGGATTTGCTCGAGCTGTGTGTCCTGACCCCCCATAGGGACTGGGACCACAACTAGCTCCCGAAGGCTGTCAACGCGAGGCGCAGGCCTAGGGGGATCATCGTCCTCCGGCATACCAAGGTGGTTGCCTTCGTCGAGACCCCCTAGTTCGACATGGAAACATTCGTGACTTGGGCCACAATCCTCGTCGTCAAGGCTGTGGCCACCATCGGAGTAATCGGAGAGGTAGTAGTCACATGCGGTCATGAAGTCCCGCATGGCACTGGGGTTATCGAGCCCGGAGAAATCCCAACCATAGTCGGGCTCATCATCTTCCTCGGAACCCGGGGGCCCGTAGGTCGAGACGGTCGTCAGTCGGTCCCAGGTTGACCACATATGGTACCCCGGAAGGTTAGGATATGCCTTTACGAAAGCGTCCACCGAAGCAGGGTCGCTTGGTGGATCGAAGCTGAATCTAAAAGGCACAGGGTGGAAAACGGACGGTACCTCTTGATCGGCGGATGTTGACAGAGTCACGTCGGGGACGGACTGCACCGTGATCTCAGGTACGAGGCTAACGCCCAGCAAGTCCTTCGCGAGCGTGCTGGCGTCATCCGTCCGCTTGGGGTTGGCGTGTTGCGGGGAAACAACGCTCGTCTTCGTCTCAGACGCGAGGTCAACGCCCGACGTGTCCCCCGCTGGGGCGCCGGTGTCGTCGACTCGCTCGACAGCCAACGAGGTGCCACCTCCTGCCTGGCCATGGTTGCCCTGCCTCCTCCTCCTGCGGCAGGGAAGGTGACGGGACAGGCCTGGATGCTGCTCTTCCGCCATGGGGGGAAGACGTCATCGATTCCGCCGCCGACGAGCGGGCTGACAGCCGCCATTGTTGTTGTCGCGCGGCGGAGGAAGGAGTACCATGTCGTAGCTGCCGTCGAGGGACATGAACTCGAGACTCCCGAAACAGAGCATCGTCCCGGGCTAGAGAGGTTGCTGGAGACTACCCATCTGGAGCTTGATAGAAAGCTATTCGTCAACACGCAGCAGGCCCCTACCTGGCGCGCCAACTATCGGCGTTTCGACCCCGGGGGTCCCTGGACCGACGAGTAAATTGTCGCTGCGTGTCCCAGCCCAGATGGGTCGGCGCGAGACGGAACACAAGGGGGAAAAAAGAGAACCGCGGCTCGTGTTGTCCTGCGCCCAGGGCGGATGCGCTTGCAGTAGGGGGTTACAAGCGTTCGCGAGGGAGAGAGAGAGAGCCTGTCCATCAGCCCGTTCTCCCGCGCGGCCACACTCCCGTACGAGGGCCCTGGACCTTCCTTTTATAGATGTAAGGAGAGGGCCCAGGTGTACAATGGGGGGTGTAGCAATATGCTAACGTGTCTAGCAGAGAGGAGCCAGAGCCCTATGTACATGCCGACGTGGCTGTCGGAGAGGTGTTAGTGCACTGTTCATGTGATGTCGTGGCCGTCGGAGGAGCGCTTGAGCCCTGTAGAAGCACAGCTATCGGGGCTGTCGGGTCCTTGCTGACGTCTCCTTGCTTCCGTAAGGGGCTGAGAACCGCCGTCGTCATGGGAGCACGCGGGGTGCCATCATTACCTGTTTACTGGGGTGAGCCAGATGGGACGCTGGTCTTGTTCCCCGTAGCCTGAGCTAGCTAGGGGTAGGGTAATGATGTGGCCCCCTGTAATGTGGTCGGTCCGAGCCCAAGGTCAGGTGAGGCGGTGACTCCTCCAAGGTCGAGGCTGAGTCTGAGCCCTGGGGTCGGGCGAGGCGGAGACCGTCTTCCGGGGTCGAGGTTGAGTCCGAGCCCTGGGGTCGGGCGAGGTGGAGACCGTCTTCCGGGGCCGAGGTTGAGTCTGAGCTCCGGGGTCGGGCGAGGCGGAGACCGTCTTCCGGGGTCGAGGTTGAGTCTGAGCCCTAGGGTCGGGCGAGGCGGAGCTTCCTATGGCGCCTGGGGCTGGATTCAGCTGCTGTCAGCCTCACCCTGGCGGGTGGCACAGCAGTCGGAGCAGGGCAGGCGGTGCTGTTTTTCTGTCAGGTCAGTCAGTGGAGGGGCGAAATGACTGCGGTCACTTCGGCCCTGTCGACTAAGGAACGCGCGTCAGGATAAGGTGTCAGGCGATCCTTGCATTGAATGCTCCTGTGATACGGTCGGTTGGCGAGGCGATCTGGCCAAGGTTGCTTCTCCATGAAGCCTGCCCGAGCTGGGCCTCGGGCGAGTCCAAGGTGCGCCCGTTGCTTGAGGAGGCCCTCGGGCGAGGCGTGAATCCACCTGGGTCTACTGTTCCTGCCCGTGGCTGGGCTCAGGCGAGGCGAGATCGTGTCCCTTGAGCGGACGGAGCCTTGACCTATATTGCGCCCATCAGGCCTTTGCAGCTTGTGCTGATGGTGGTTACCAACCGAGTTTAGGAGTCTTGGGGGTACCCCTAATCATGGTCCCCGACAGTCGCGCTCGTTCGACGACTACTATATCGAGGACTGTGGTGTCATCTTGGCGCTAGAGGTAACGCAGAGGAGGACCGACAATAGTGACCGGTTCGTCATCCTTGCCACTGTTGGGGTAGCTTTTATGCCGGCTTGCCTTTAATTCTCTTCACAAACACACACTTACCTTTTTGTTTAAGCAAAAGCGTATGGTGGTACGTGTCTGATGACTAACGATGTATGAGAGAATTTCTTCTGGTATGTGTGGAACGTGCTCTCCAATGATGAGACCATGCAAATCGTGACATATATCAAAGTCTGCATGATACTGATGGTTGCAGTGTAGTGGTGAAACAAATATATTATAAATAACAAAATTTATGTATGGCCAGAATCACAAATTGATTATGAAATATTTTCTCATAACGGTATAACACACATTTTGTATATAAGTTATCGTAGTATACTGGTATTATATATTCCCGTTGCAACGCACGAGCATTCAGCTAGTTAAGAATGAAGCTCATAGTAACAACCTAAGGAGATATCTAATGATCATCAAGTATTCGGTTTGAAGAAAGAGGTGGCACATCATATATTTGTCCAAACTTTTTTGTTTGCTTTGTGGACTAGAATGAGTTGATCCATCAGGACATCGTTCCTCACAAGATAATAATTAGTATATCATGAGGAATGGGTTGATTCGACCAAATTTATGGAATAAAATCATGATGCACACCACCTCATGAAGCATGGGATGATTCCACAAACCATAAGTGATCAATCACTTAGGGCATCTTCCAAAGATCTCAAGTGGTGTACTGCGGCATTCCAAGCGATGTCATATTTTGCCAAAATTGGCGACAAAGGAGAAGTTATGCACAAAAAGATGAAAAACAAGTTGGATGGACGAAGATATCAAGATGGAGGAGATGAAGAACAAGATTGGAAATAGAAGGGGATCAAAATTTTGAAGAAGCACATAAGTAGGCGGAGCAAACTCATGAATAAAATTGCTTGTTGTATTTGTGTTGTGCAACTTATATGTTTGATTGCAATGCATAGTTTAGTATTCAAGTGGTTTCTTGCTTGTTTGTGTTGGTTGTGAAAGCATATAGGCCCCTAGTTTAGTTTTGATGATTAATGATGATACAATTATTATGACTAACATATGTTTTGTAGAGACAATATGAGTAAAATCACAATAATGATGATTGTATCAGAAACCAATGGCTTGCATGCCATATAGATGGAATTCATTTCATTTTTCAAAGGATGGATGAAGAGTTTAGGGATAGACTAGTCCTAAGTGTCATATGGGGTTGGGAGACAGTTAGTACTTTAGGAATATGTTTTTCCTTTAACTATACTTTAAAGGGGGTATGAACTAGTAGCTTGACCTATGTGAGTCAAGTGAGTTAGGTGTGGTACACACATGGTAAACTTAGGACTATGTAGCTTAGGGAAGCCCAAACATTAGTCAAAAGCAATCCCATTCACAAAGTTGGTTGAAAAAGAAGTGAATGTAGGTTGTGAGGTAACATCATAATGTTCCTATGGTTGGCATAAGAATATAGGCTATGAGAATTTTGTATTTAGGGTTTGATACCCGCATCAGATGTTTAAATAGTTAGGACCAGGGACCGTAGGACTATATGCTACAAGATTCCTACAGAGGGTTTCCTAAAGACTAGAAGCATTGAAGTGGGCGGTGCGAGGCATCAGCATAGTGTCTCCCATTCTGATGCAACATAGAGAGCTACCAAAAAACTTTTTGGCACATTAGAATGTTTTGATGGCCAACATCAAAGTATGTGCTACCACCCCTTACAATAATTGCTAGTTATGATTTTGCTCGGACTTAGTCATTAGAAGGCATTGAATTGTTTTGATGCCTAGTTCACATGGGGCATCAGAGCATCCAATGACCTCGATTTCTCTGTAGTGGGTAGCTAATGACTAGTTGAGTGTGGTTAGAGTATATTCATACTCCCCATCTTATTAAAGGAAGATATTTTGTTTACTAGAATAGTGTGTTACACTTATTAGAGAACAAGGGATGCCTCAAGCATAGTGGAGTCAGTATGATTCACTAATTACAATATTAAGGGATCCATTAGTGTATAGGGAGTAGAAAGTGTGAATTCACCTTCTTCTTTAGGCTAGTTCAAGTGAGAGTTCATTCTCGGTGTCACCTAAAGAGCTTGGTGGTGATCGAGAGTTTGATGATCTCTCGGTGGAGCCTGTGAGAGACCCATGTCATGATGTAAATGGTTTTGGATGATTCACCATGCTAGAGTGGTGAATAATCAAAGTGTAGAGAGCACTCAATCCTTGCAAAGATCAAGGGCGAGCTACCCTCTTATGTGCATGCTCTAATGAAAAGTAATATGGAATCTTGACTCTTTGATGCCTCATGAAAACATCATCGTGTTCCTCAGCCTTCTCCTTTACATTTGAGCATTTTAGTTTCATTTCTTTATATTCTTATTTTTTCCATGATAGTATTGTGGCGGAACCGCCCGAATTATTCCAGCTTAAGTGCCCAAGTCGCACCCTTAAGGGCAGCAACACATTTAAACAGGAATAACCCGTCAGTCCCTCGGATCTAGTCCGATAAAGCCACTTACCAGGATCGAATACCACTTGCTCACACAAAGGTGAGGCACAGAGAAATACAACAAAACATAATACCACAAATTTAATAAGTATCATTAGTGATTACATTATCAGAGTTTCAGAAATAATAACCATAAATTTTAATGCAGCGGAAATAACTAACGGAGGAAACCGAGTAACATGGCGAAGCCTGGCCATGCTACTCCTCCTGGTCCTCTCCTACGGAAGCAGTAACCCACTCGACCATCTATCTCGGTGGCAGGAATGGAGGCCAAGTCACACCAGCAACAAATCATCCTAAGGAGTACCTGCAAAAATTGTGCCACAAGCAAGGCTGAGTATACTAATACTCAGCTAGACTTACCCGGTGTGAGGAGTCTACTCCTCTATCTCTAGACATGCAGCTATTTGGCTGAGGGGTTTGGTTTGCCAAAAACACTAGCTGAGTCTAAAAACAAGTTTTAGCTTTTCAAGTTTTAGTAGAATCCTTTAGACTAGATGTGTACCTAGCTATTCATACAGGGTATCAAACATTTTTATCAATCAACATCTTTTTCCAGTCACCTCATTTCCACTTATTACTCAATGTAGCAGCATGGATCAAACAGTCTCATTAGCTGCGAGAAGCAGACGATTCGAATCGAGTTTTTAAACCTTGCAAGGTAAACCTAAACACACGACGTGGCGAGGCACTCCGTCCCCACACACATCAACCGTCCCCATCGATTCCCCGTCAGCAGAGAGGGGCTCACCGCCTTGGCGTACAATGCCTCACTGACCCCGACTGCCGTCGTGCAGTGACCGCACTTGTACCCACCATAACCGGAATGGGAGACCACGTCTCAGGTCGCGTGAGGAGGGCAATCTGCTGCCAGGTTCACTCAGGTACTAGGCTTACCGATTTACCATATTTCTCGGCATATGTTTAGTACGTTCAAACGCTTGACTCACGGTACCACACCTTAATCCTTATTCCAATTTCCATCCCGTAGACAACGCATCCCCGTGGACCGTTGTCCACACACCATCATCATTATGATATAAAAATGGATACAACCAATTCCTGACCTCGCGCGAGTGCTAGAAAAATCACTCGACTTCTACCGAGATCCCTAATTAGTAAAGCAGCTACTCGACCTAGCATACTAGTATCCATCTCAAAAGGAATCCTGAGTTCATGCAACTAGGGTTTCAGTCAACTCCTACACTTAAGTGCACAGTACAAGCCTACAAACATTAAGTGCAGTAAAATAGCATATATAACGGTTATGCATAAAACCGGGGCTTGCCTTTTTAACACTTAGGTAGTGTTTGCTGGGGGAGGTACTCGCTTGGCGAGTATCTACTGGGTAAGTCCACCATTCTCCAGGTCGTCCACCAACTGCATCTTGTGGTTGGCACCACATCAATGGCTCGATCATCATCTCTCGGTCCTAAATGAGATGCAATATGCATATGTATGAATATAATGAAACAGCACAAGATAATTTAAGTACACGCTAGCGAATTAAACACTAAGTAGCGAGACATTACAAGCAACCACACCCACTAGCGTTAGCTAACTACGTATCGTCGAGCGCACAACATTACATCACTAAAAAGACGACAAACATTTTGGATATTTACGCAACACAATACTACATCACAATTAACTAGAGAAAGAAACGTATAAAAACATGACACATATATTATCTCAAGCTTAGCCATGGCAATTCTATGTGAATTTAGTGCCAACCAATCATTTTTAGCCAAAAGGGTGAACTAACAATTAAATGAGTGCTTGCAGATTTTTGGGACAGCAGCACAACAGTTACTTGTTTTAATCATAACTTTTCAAATATTAATCCAAACATAGCAAACTAGGACTTTCTGGAAAGCGTAAAATGTTCTCTACAACTTTGGTATTTTCACCTCAACAAGATTCAACACTTAGCAAGGTTAAAAGTGCTAACACAACAGATCTGTCCAGATTTGGACAGATTCAGACTTGTGAATTTAAAAATTCATAACTAAAGATTCAAACATCCAAACAAAGTGATTTTAGACTTTCTGAAAAGATAATTAAATGTTCTACAAATTATTTATAAACATCATTGGCTAGTTTAATATGTATCAAGGGTAAAATACACTATGAAGGCTGTACTGTCCAGAACTGGACAGATTCAGTTTTCAGACTTTAAACATCCATAACTTAATCTTCAGACCACCAAAAAGAGTGATCTAAGACTTTTTGGAAAGCTCAGCAAAAGCACTACATAACTTTTATAATCACCAAGAATTGATTCCAGGTTTAAGTAAACCCAACATTACAGTTTTCAAAATCTGTTCTGATAGTGGACAGAACACAACAATCAGTTTGTAAAATTCATAACTCTTAAACTGTCAGGCTTATGGTTATGAAATTTTATCACAAGTAAGATGAGAAAAGCTTCTACAACTTTCTTATAACAACCATGAACAGATTGTAACATTAACTTAAGCAAACAGTGCAGTTTCTGAAATCTGTACAGAATTGGGACAAATTCAGTTACTAAATTTGTAAAAAGCATAACTCCTAAACGATCAGACTTATGACTGTCAAATTTTAACACCAGCAAGATAATAAAGTTATCTACCCCTTTTCTATGGCACATATCTACAGAAAATACAATTTAGTTCATCAAACATGCAGCACGACAAAAACAGCGCGTGCAGCCTAAAACAGCAATTAATAAAATTCAGCTTCTATTTACTTCAAAAATTATCGCGTTCTAGAGACTCGACTTATTCTAACTTATATCAAGGCACACTTAAGCATAGTCACACAATAGATGACGTGATGGCTACGTAGTCATGCCATCACTTCACCCCACAATCCCAAGTAGCAAAATAACTCTAACCGAACTTGGCATTTAGTCGATCGATTCCTAACCCATTTTTTTCATACCACCACTACACGACATGCCTACTACGTTAAATGACTTGTTCACAATTCACATACATATTTACCAAAACATTCCCACATCGCTTGCAACTTAACCTAAGCTTCACTACACAATTTCAGGACATCTACTTAATTCATGAATATCATCGTCACACACATCAACTCGATTTGAATTAACCACACATGTCTATCACATGAATGGAGCATTTCAACAAATATCCTAAAACAAACTAACTTCATCACGCATCTTGCATTACAAACCTACTTGACTTATTTGAAGTATCTACTCGAAATCGTAAGCACAATCATACACTATCTGCGAAACTCCATTTGACGAACTATGTACGCATCGTCACGACTCAACTTATAATTATAGAGAAAGCGACGACTATTTGGCATGTCACCACCTCTCTATATAAGCCAAAACAATTTCTACTATCGACTAAGAGTTCTAAGTATTAAACACACTGTTACTGTCCACGCGCAAATAAACCTACTCTTAACACTAATGACACCGATCGATGGGTTTTTACTAAACTCATCATGTTCATAATCCCGTCTCACATACAATTATATTGCGGCATGCACTCAAGACACTTAAGTATTTCAAGAAACATGCACGCTTTTGTTTACTTCTAATTTGTCTCTAATTCTTCTTATAATTATAAAACGTGTGTCATTTAGCAACATATGAAACTATCTAATTTGGAGCTGAAATTTTTATGTCGCATAGGTAATAACAAATCATGACTAATGTATAAATTTCACATGCTCAGATTTTATATTTTATTTACTACAAAAATAACAATTTGTTAATGCAATAAAGCATGTGAGAGCAAGTTAATTCTAAAATTAATTATTTTCTGTGAATACATGACCATATTAAGTTTTCTTAGGATACTATAATATCATGCAAGGACAGTGGAACACCATTTTCCATTTTTACATGCATATATTATTTATAAATTATTTAAAACTACTTAAGGTGCATTAAACAAGTTAAATCACTAACTTAATCATACATGCACAACAATTCATAAAATTTTTACCAGTCCCCAAGCATCACAACAAGAGTCTACTGTAAAAATGTGAATCGATTTGGAGCAGTAGAGCTACAGATCAAAAAATAACAAGCAAAACAATCATCTTTTTCCTATTTAACATGTTTAAATTAACACACCAAGAAAACAGTGAACAACATATAAGTTTTATATTTTTCCTTGATGGAGCATGACAACATCTAACTAATAAAACAAGTTTCATCATTTTTGGATTTTTATAATTAAAACTATGGAGAGATGCAAGTTCATTTATTTTCTAAACCAATTTTTAAATACGAATTTCTACAGAAAAACTTTTGCACTAAAACATACAAACATATAGATCCAATAGTTAGAGCATTTCACAAGGAAGCCAACAAAACAAATTTCGTGATTTTTGGATCTCCGAAACTCAAGATATGAATTTTATAAAACATCCCACAAATCTGCACATTGACTGTTTTACCTTAGCCCTGGATCCACACGTCATTAGCACAGCGAGTTCTTCTTCAAGCTGCACCCACGCACAGCCATATGCAGAAGGAGCACGACGTTGTTCCATGGGGGAGTCGAGGAGGGAAAGGAAGGGCCGAGCTAGGAGGGGGAATGGCGTGGGGAGGAAAAGTAGAGGGCGCCGAGCGCCATGGGAGCTGAGTGGAGGTGAGGGCCGGCCAGCGAAGAAACGGAGGTCGGCCAGGGAGCAGCTATGGCACGACCATGGCGCGCAGGGCGGAGAAAGCTAGCAGCAAGCGGCGCGTCGGACCGCCGGAGGAAGGAGGGAGCTGAGGAGGAAGGGGAGGAGGCCAAGGGTATCCATTTATAGGAGAGGGAGCAGCCAAGAGCGTGGACAAATGGCAGCTATGGCGGAAGCAAGCTCTGCGCATAGTGGCCACGCGTCCTCCTTTGCAGCAATCCATCAAACAGGTGGTAGATGCTACGGTAGCGACTTTGGGCGGCACTTTTTGGCGTTGTCTGTTTGGATTAGGATCTTGGTCACTGTAGCAAAGTTTCTTCCCGCACAATGCTCTACATGTTTGATTAAGGGTTCTCAGCCATTTGCCAACTAGATTAAGAGATAATTAAGTCCAAAGTTGCTACTGTCAGAGGGTTCATTTCACCTAAAGAATGGATGTCAAACCTTGTCAAAATGGGTCGGATGAATGCCATCTTTTGATATGATGTGCCTCTATTAGTTATTAACAACTTTTATATTTGGGGAAACTTGAGTTGTTCAATAAAAATTTGGGAACGCGAGACGTCGACCCGAACGACACTGATTTCAGACTTAGAAGAATTCGAATCCTGAAATCAGATTTTTGTTCTGTCTTGATGGCACTGTTTGGGATACTTAGAGATTGAATCAAGGCTTGGTTTAAATATAAAGTTTGTTGTATAACACAGGTTCTACAACGTTTATTAAAGGTCAAACCTCATATCTTGAATATAAATAAAAGTTTCACTTTGGTCAAGGTAGTATAGTTATAAAGCTTCAATTTATATTTTTAAAGCGATCGAAGTATTTTCTCGATATTTTCTTGGCATTTTCTCTACATGAACCCTTAATAACTTCTGTTGTAGAGTTGATATAGAGTTGTTTTAGCAATATGACAAGGTTTTGTTGAATTTCAAAATTCGCATTTGTTCGGACGAGCAGTTTCAAGCATGTATAGGATTTATCTTTTCATGTGTGTATTTGGTTCGAACTTCTAGAAATCTTTAGATACACTTGATAGATAGAGATGAATGATGATATAGAGAAAACAAATCGATTTGCATAAGAATTAATTAGAGGTTCACACAGAGAGATCCTGCGGGAGAATGCGAATTCGGATTAAGTATTTGGACGTAGACCGACTATCGAGACAATGAATTCGGACATAGATTGGATAATATCACAACTGTCAAGAGTCCGAATAAATGAGTCTGGACAGGAGTTACGAGACGATATTGACTTTCGAATTTGCATTTGCTCCGAGAAATAAAAGTTTTAACAGGCTCCAAATTTGGCTGTTCTTGAGATTGAATAATTCCAAACTTGGTGAAACATTCATGAGTAACTTGATGAATGAAGATAGATGTGATAGAGAAATAGAAATTTTCACTGAGCATTCGAGATTAGGATAAATCTCCCAACATAACATGAAATTGACACCAGGGGTGTCACAAGTATATGGTTGGAACTAGGTTGTAAAACTCTTGTGTGTAGCCTATAAACACTATTATACACAAGGGGTAAAATAGGTTAAGTGGTATGTCGAAGATTGTTTGATTGTGTTTATATAGGGTAGATCACAAGATTGAAAGTTGAAGGTAAAGGCATAAGAGACACAAAGATTTATATAGGTTTAGGATCTCAATGTGAGATAATACCATATGTCTTGTCTAAGGTGAATATGTTGTTGTATGTTTGGATGAACGATTGTTCTCCTGTCCCTCCCTTTATATCCTAAGGAGGGACAATGGTACATAATAGGCATTAAGTTGGTTACCAAGTTTCTGATAGTCAATACCGAGTTGTATTCAAGTCTAACTCTATGTTTACAAGCTTATATTTGATTTTATTAAGATATTTGCCATATATGTGTGTTGGGTCCTTACACACTGGCCCAAGAACTCGGGAGCATGTGAGACAAACAATGCATGACAAAATGGTTGGTAGGGGAGCATGGATGTCTTGTGAAGCGGGCCCCATCCACTGTCGAGTGGGGGTATTTATAGGGTGACCAAGGGCCTAGGGTCTAAAGTATGTATGTACTCTTGGTTACCTACTATATTCAAATAATATATTGTACAACATGGTAATTACATAACAGTGCTACAATATGCTAATTTACACCAAATGTTACACCCAAGGGACAGGCAAACAGGTGGGCCATGCAGGTAGGCTGAGGCCCCATTGGGCCCCTATAGTCCTCATGTGGCTCTTAAGGTCCAAGTCATGTGGGCCTTTGTCTTGAGGTCTTCAAGATGATCACTTTGACTTGTCTTCAGCTCACCAAGCCTCTATTGTCCACCTATGGCCCTTCGGGTCCAAGTCCTAGGGGCATTTACCTTGAGGTTTTTAGATCAATCACTCCGATCCATCCTCAACTAGCGAATTTGTACCCTTCACTGCCATAGAATCTTTAATGTGGTTTATTGTAATGGTAGTCGATTCCCATAGGGTGCGATGGCCTCATGGTCTTTGGCTTGTAATCGCATGACGCCCTCGCTATGTATGGGTCCTTGGTGTTGCCACCCCTGGATGGGGACTTTGGACCTCTGGCCTCGCCTGGGAGGACTTCGCCTACAGGGAGTGGTCATTGACTTTAAGACTTCACATGCCTCACATCTGTTTCTGGTAGTTAACAGAGGCATATGATTAGTGTGAACATGATAGATGTAAAGTTTGGCCTTCGCTCCTACACTAGTCCCCGAGGGGAGGGTCAACTTGATGAGTCGATGTCGAAGTCTGGTAAGAAGGGTATGAACGCTGCCCTTGATCATCAGTTGAGGCTACGTCAGGGGGCGTGGGAAAAGTGGTTGATTTAACGTTTTCACTATAGTCACCGCCCTTTTTCCCGGCCTTTTTAGTAGGGTTATAAAAGGGGTAAAAGATAAATGGCCTTAAACCATTTTCTATATTGATTTTGGTGCTTGATGACCATCATAACCATTCGGACTAACTAGTTTGCCTAGTCTTTGAATCACAGGTTCATAAGTTCAACAATTCAGTTCCTAAGTTAGAATCAGCTCAAATTCAACCAAAAAGGGGTAAAACTTGGAATAGATGAACTAGCGATAGTTCTATAGTTTTGATAAGTTCTAAATATCTCTAGGAACCCATTTGACTCACCTAAAAAGGTTGGATATCTCAGTTTCAACATTTCACTAATATGAAGACATTTTGAGCTAGAGAAGGAATGTGAGTTGAAGGAATTTAAACAACCATGTTTCATGACTTAGACTAGTTGGAAAGTCACTAGATATGTTTATCTAAGTCATAGGAACACCCTCAAGTGCAGCCAAACTTGTTTGAAGAAGATATGTTCAGAAGTGCCAAAGTTGGTATGTGCTCTGGTGCACCGTACCAGTCCGGTGGGGCAATGGACCAAGTGCGATGAGGGCTCTAGAGTTGGCCTTCGGCGGCTGGAGCACCGAACCGATCTCATGGGTCATCGGACCAAGATTCTAGAGAGGTTGTTTTTGAGCTCATTGGAGGCTGGCACGTCAGACCAGTCTGGTGGCTCACCGGACTGTCTAACAGGTTCAATGGTCATCTACTTCCCTAACGGCTATGCTGACTTGGCAGCAGCCCGGTGCATAAGGACCCAACCCCGTGCACCTATCAGAGGCTGACACTGTCAGAACGACTCCCTGCTACAACAGTCAGACATGGGTCCAATGCGCCGCCGGGCTGACACTGTTCATGGTCCGGTGTGGCACAGAACTTTGTAGATTTCTCCACTCAATTCCAATGACTATGTGGGATGGTTGGGGATATAAATACCCCAACCAGTACATTGAAGACGCAAGAGCTATGCCAAACTCTATACATTCATTGCAACATCTCCCAAGCATTCAAAGCCACACAAGCGCTGCATTTGTTCGATTTGAGTTAGAGAGACTTAGTGCCTTGTGCTCTTAAGTGTTGCAAGTTCTTGTGGTCTTGTTTTGTGTTTTCATTCTCGCTCTCACCCCCATTCTTTCACTTGTACAGCTAGCAAGAAACACCTCAGTGTGTGGTGATCCTTGTGGGACTTGGTGTCCCTTAGAGAAGAGAATAAAACTCGATCGGTCTCGGTGACCGTTTGAGAGAGTGAGAAAGGGTTGAAAGAGAAATGTCCTTTGTGAACTCCTCAACGGAGAGTAGGTTCTTGAGAACCAAACCTTGGGAAACAAATCGCCCGCGTTCTTTGTGTTTGATCCTCATTTGCAATTTGCTTCTTCCTCTCAATTTGCTAGTGCTTCATTCCATATCAATTAAGTTGCTCCCAAAGTAATCCACAATCATTTGAGCAACTTGTTCAAGAAGAAATCTCTCTCCCTTACTTTGAACATTATTATTATCGTTCTAACACTAACCCGGGGTTGAAGTTTGTGTTTAAAGTTGTAAATTTCAGGTTTCGCCTATTCACCCCCCTCTAGGTGACTTTCAAGGGGGCGTAGGGTGTTAGGTTTTCACTTTTTCACTCGTGACTGCCTATGTTTCCCTCTCTCTCCTGTGCTTGTGACTCTTGCTTTCTAACGTCGATCACGCGCCACTGCTCATCATCGACTGTTTCATGCTGTCGCTCCCAATACGCTGCACGCATGTCTTCTCCGTCTGACTTGAGTCATACCGTGTCTCTACCACCGATGATTGTTAATGTCCTAGTGGTCGGTTTGTCTTCTATGGGGTCGAGCAACGCCGGCGCCGCACTGCCCACTGACATCGCTGGGGGCACATGCTGACGTCACCATGTGCAATAGATGGGGAAACCTTTGAGGTTGGGCGATCAAAGTTTTTCAAACACCGAGTTAAAGATATGGAGGCGCTCAACTACTTTTTGATGGGGTCTAGGAGGGCAACTTGATCGAAGATTGTGCCACAGCCATGGGGTGACAAAGTCATTGTCTTTAAATCTTATTTCATTGTTGTTCTTCGCCTTCATTGCCATGACTTTATGGTCGATGTTCTAGAGAAGTTTAGAGTTCAAATTCATCAATTGACTCCCACCACTATAGTCATGTTAAGCAAGTTTGTTTGGCCGGTTACAACTCATGGGGGACTTTATCAGTCGAGGCCTTCATCAAACATTATTATCTGGACTAGTAGAAAAAAGACAGTGAACAAATGAGTGTTGCACCTTTACCACAAAGACTACAAAGATGAAAGGTAATGTGACTGAACTGGTCCCCTATGCCAAAAATTGGTGGGGCAGCTAGACAAACGTTTAGTTCGATGTGCGGGATGAGGAAGATGAGCGGTGGCTGTGTGTGAGTACAATGATCTCGTATGATTATGGTGCCTTCCCTCACTTCAATGTGGAGAAGGATGACCTGGATGACAAGGCCTTTAGATTTGCCTCATGGTCAGTGGAGGCTAGGATTTGATTGAAGAGTATATGGTCGTTGGAATATGGCCCCTGAGTCGAGGCTAGTTTGTCGGTGAGGTGAACTGCCTTGATTTTCCTAGTTTGCCCAGACAAGTGTGAAGGCCTCCTTTTGTAGCTGATTTGAAGGGGATGATAGGGGCAAAGTTTATTAAATAGATTTAGCTCAAGGTCATCAAGCTTGTTGGTCCTATGATGGGCCACAAGGTGGCTAAGAGCTTGGAAAATCGAAAAGGAAGCGTTTGGGTTAATTGAGTTTTTGGATTGATGAAGGTCCCCTATGGCATGGACGTAGTGTGCATCAAGGGCAAAAGTAGTGGGGCCATTGGAGACAAGTGAAAGTTGGAAGAAGAAGATGTGAAGGCTAAGAGGTCCCACATCAAATTTTGGTTACCTGCGGGGGCCTCGACCGAGGGAGTGGGTGGTGCGAAGGTGGAGGTTGTGTCTTACGCGTTCACCGCTGACCTCACGAATACATGCGAGTCACCTCTTGGGTTGTCACATGACACTGGCACATATGAAGAGGACTTCATGGAGAAGGTCATCTATGGTAAGTTTGGGAAAGTTAGTGCGTAAGACGGTTAGCTCGGAGGGATTGAAATGGTGGGTTGTTAATGATGCGCCTCTAGCATTTGGTTGCGAAGTTGCACTAGCCAGGATGGCTAGGGCACTGAATATATACCCATACTCATATAACATTGAGTATGTGATGGTAGGCATGATGGAACCAAAGGGTAAGGTACATAAGATCATGTATGGCATTTTCAATATGACAGGGTGGTCCTTGAAGCAGAAGGTGGGTGTGGCTCATGAATCAACGAATGTTGTTGTGGCCATGGAAACAACAAATATAGTCATCACGATGGTTGTTGGAGGAGGAGGCGGGGCAACAACAAATATAGTCATCACGATGAATGTTGTTGTTGGAGGAGGAGGCGGGGCAACCAAGGCCAAGCAGGAGGCGGCACCTCGTCGGCTGTCGAGCGAGTCGACGGCGCCCCAACGGGGGGCACGTCGGGCATCGACCTCGCGTTTGAGACGAAGACGAGCGTCGTCTCCCCGCAACACGCCAATCCCAAGCAAACGGACGACGCCAGCACGCTCGCGAAGGACTTGCTGGGCGTCACCCTCGTACTTGAGACGATGGTGCAGTCAGTCCCTGACGTGACTTCGTCACCGCCCGTCGACCAAGAGGTACCAACCGATTCCCATCTCACGCCTTTTGGATTCAACCTCGACCCGCCAAGCGACTTCGCTTTGGTGGGCGCTCTCGTAGAGGCGAGTCCAAACCCTCTGGGGTATCGTATGCGGTCACCCTGGGACCGGCTGACGGACGTCTCGACCTACGGGCCCTCGGGGTCCGAGGAAGATGACGAGCCCGACTTCTGTTGGGATTTCTCCGGACTTGGTAACCCCAGTGCCATGCGTGACTTTATGACCGCATGCGACTACTGCTTTTCCGACTGTTCTGACGGTAGCCGCAGCCTCGGCGACGAGGACTGCGGCCCAAGTCGTGAATGTTTCCACGTCGATCTAAGGGGTCCCTCCGAAGGCAACCATCTTGGTATGCCGGAGAACGGTGATCTCCCTAGGCCTGTGCCTCGCGTTGACATCCTACGGGAGCTAGCTGTGGTCCCCTTTCCGGTGGGGGGTCATAACCCACAGCTCGAGCAAATCCGTGGGGTGCAGGCCAGGCTCGACGAGGGAGCAGGAACACTTGAGCCGATCCATCGGGACGTCGGGCAGGAATGGGCGGGCCAACCTCCGGCCGGAGAAGTGCGTCATCTACCCCAGGGTATCCAGCACCGCATCGCCGATGATGTCAGGGTAAGGCCGCCACCCACCTCCAGCGGAGTTGGCCAGAACCTGGCTGCAGCGACAATGCTTCTCTGCGCGATGCCGGAGCCATCAACCGCCGAGGGGCGGCGAATTCAGGGAGAGCTCAAGAATCTCCTGGAGGACGCCGCGGTCCGACGGGCCGAAAGCTCCGCCTCCCGAAGGCAGGGGTACCCCTCGGAACATCGCGCCGCGACTTCCCGATTCATGCGGGAAGCCTCGGTCCACACCGGGCGCACGCGCAACACGGCGCCTGCGGCCCCGGGTCGCCTCGGCAACGAGCACCATCACCGCAACCGTCGGGCCCACCTCGACGAGAGGGTGCGCCGAGGCTACCACCCCAGGCGTGGGGGACGCTACGACAGCAGGGAGGATCGGAGTCCCTCGCCCGAACCACCCGGTCCGCAGGCTTTCAGCCGCGCCATACGACGGGCGCCGTTCCCGACCCGGTTCCGAACCCCGAATACTATCACAAAGTACTCGGGGGAGACGAGACCGGAACTGTGGCTCGCGGACTACCGGCTGGCTTGCCAGCTGGGTGGAACGGACGATGACAACCTCATCATCCGCAACCTCCCCCTGTTCCTCTCTAACACCGCTCGCGCCTGGTTGGAGCACCTGCCTCCGGGGCAGATCTTCAACTGGGACGACCTTGGCCAAGCCTTCGCCGGTAATTTCCAGGGCACGTACGTGCGCCCTGGAAACTCCTGGGACCTCCGAAGCTGCCGACAGCAGCCGGGAGAGTCTCTCCGGGACTACATCCGGCGATTCTCGAAGCAGCGCACTGAGCTGCCCAACATCACCGATTCAGATGTCATCGGCACGTTCCTCGCCGGCACCACCTGTCGCGACCTGGTGAGCAAGCTGGGTCGCAAGACCCCCACCAGGGCGAGCGAGCTGATGGACATCGCCACCAAGTTCGCCTCTGGCTAGGAGGCGGTCGAGGCTATCTTCCGGAAGGACAAGCAGCCCTAGGGCCGCCCACCGGAAGATGTCCCCGAGGCGTCAACTCAGCGCGGCGCCAAGAAGAAAGGCAAGAAGAAGTCGCAAGCGAAACGCGACGCCGCCGACGCGGACCTTGTCGCCGCCGCCGAGTACAAGAACCCTCGGAAACCCCCCGGAGGTGCCAACCTCTTCGACAAGATGCTCAAGGAGCCGTGCCCCTATCATCAGGGGTCCGTCAAGCACACCCTTGAGGAGTGCGCCATGCTTCGGCGCCACTTTCACAAGGCCGGGCCACCCGCGGAGGGTGGCAGGGCTCGCGACGACGATAAGAAGGAAGATCACCAGGCAGGAGAGTTCCCCGAGGTCCGCGACTGCTTCATGATCTACGGTGGGCAAGTGGCGAACGCCTCGGCTCGGCACCGCAAGCAAGAGTGTCGGGAGGTCTGTTCGGTAAAGGTGGTGGCGCCAGTCTACCTAGACTGGTCCGACAAGCCCATCACCTTCGACCAAGCCGACCACCCCGACCACGTGCCGAGCCTGGGGAAATACCCGCTCGTTGTCGACCCCGTCATCGGCGACGTCAGGCTCACCAAGGTCCTCATGGACGGAGGCAGCAGCCTCAACATCATCTACGCCGAGACCCTTGGGCTCCTGCGTGTTGATCTGTCCTCGGTCCAGGCAGGCGCTGCGCCTTTCCACGGGATCATCCCCGGAAAGCGCGTCCAGCCCCTCGGACAACTCGATCTTCCCGTCTGCTTTGGGACTCCCTCCAACTTCCGAAGGGAGACCCTCACATTCGAGGTGGTCGGGTTCCGAGGGACCTACCACACAGTACTGGGGAGGCCATGCTACGCGAAGTTCATGGCCGTCCCCAACTACACCTACCTCAAGCTCAAGATGCCGTGCCCCAACGGGGTCATCACCATTGGCCCCACGTACAGACACGCGTTCGAATGCGACGTGGAGTGCGTGGAGTACGCCGAGGCCCTCGCTGAATCCGAGGCCCTCATCGCCGACCTGGAGAGCCTCTCTAAGGAGGTGCCAGACGTGAAACGCCACGCCGGCAACTTTGAGCCTGCGGAGACGGTTAAGTCCGTCCCCCTCGACCCCAGCAGCGACGCCTCCAAGCAGATCCAGATCGGCTCCGAGCTCGATCCCAAATAGGAAGCAGTGCTCGTCGACTTTCTCTGCGCAAACGCCGACGTTTTCGCGTGGAGTCCCTCGGACATGCCCGGCATACCGAGGGATGTCGCCGAGCACTCGCTAGATATCCGAGCTGGGGCCCGACCCGTGAAGCAGCCTCTGCGCCGATTCGACGAGGAAAAGCGCAGAGCCATAGGCGAGGAGATCCACAAGCTAATGGCGGCAGGGTTCATCAAAGAGGTATTCCATCCCGAATGGCTTGCCAACCCCGTGCTTGTGAGAAAGAAAGGAGGGAAATGGCGGATGTGTGTAGACTACACTGGTCTAAACAAAGCATGTCCGAAAGTTCCCTACCCTCTACCTCGCATCGATCAAATCGTGGATTCCACTGCTGGGTGCGAAACCCTGTCTTTCCTCGATGCCTACTCGGGGTATCACCAAATCAGGATGAAAGAGTCCGACCAGCTCGCGACTTCTTTCATCACACCCTTCGGCATGTACTGCTTTGTTACCATGCCGTTCGGCTTGAGGAATGCAGGTGCAACGTACCAACGGTGCATGAACCACGTGTTCGGCGAACACATTGGCCGGACGGTCGAGGCCTACATCGATGACATCATAGTCAAGACGAGGAAAGCCTCCGACCTCCTTTCCGACCTTGAAGTGACATTCCGATGTCTCAAGGCGAAAGGCGTGAAGCTCAATCCCGAAAAGTGTGTCTTCGGGGTCCCCCGAGGCATGCTCTTGGGGTTCATCGTCTCCGAGCGGGGCATCGAGGCCAACCCGGAGAAGATCGCGGCCATCACCAGCATGGGGCCCATCAAGGACTTGAAAGGCATACAGAGAGTCACGGGATGCCTTGCGGCTCTGAGCCGCTTCATCTCGCGCCTCGGCGAAAGAGGCCTGCCTCTGTACCGCCTCTTAAGGAAGGCCGAGTGCTTCACTTGGACCCCTGAGGCCGAGGAAGCCCTCGGGAACCTAAAGGCGCTCCTTACAAACGCGCCCATCTTGGTGCCCCCCGCTGCCGGAGAAGCCCTCTTGATCTACGTCGCCATGACCACTCAGGTGGTTAGCGCCGCGATTGTGGTTGAGAGATGAGAAGAGGGGCATGCATTGCCCATCCAGAGGCCAGTCTACTTTGTCAGCGAGGTACTGTCCGAGACCAAGATCCGCTACCCACAAATTCAGAAGCTACTATACGCGGTGATCCTGACGCGGCAGAAGTTGCGACACTACTTCGAGTCTCATCCAGTAACTGTGGTGTCATCCTTCCCCCTGGGGGAGATCATCCAGTGCCGAGAGGCCTCGGGTAGAATTGCAAAGTGGGCGGTGGAAATCATGGGCGAAACGATCTCGTTCGCCCCTCGGAAGGCCATCAAGTCCCAGGTGTTGGCGGACTTCGTGGCTGAATGAGTCGACACCTAGCTCCCAACAGCTCCGATCCAACCGGAACTCTGGACCATGTTCTTCGACGGGTCGCTGATGAAGACAGGAGCAGGCGCAGGCCTGCTCTTCATCTCGCCCCTCGGAAACCACCTACGCTACGTGCTACGCCTCCACTTCCTGGCATCCAACAATGTGGCTGAGTACGAGGCTCTGGTCAACGGTTTGCGCATCGCCATCGAGCTAGGGGTCCGACGCCTCGACGCTCGCGGTGACTCGCAGCTCGTCATCGACCAAGTCATGAAGAATTCCCACTGCCGCGACCCGAAGATGGAAGCCTACTGCGATGAGGTTCGGCGCCTGGAAGACAAGTTCTACGGGCTCGAGCTCAACCACATCGCCCGACGCTACAACGAGACTGCGGATGAGCTGGCTAAAATAGCCTCGGGGTGAACAACGGTTCCCCCGGACGTCTTCTCCCGAGACCTGCATCAACCCTCCGTCAAGACCGACGACACGCCCGAGCCTGAGGCACCCTCGGCTCAGTCCGAGGTACCCTCGGCTCAGTCCGAGGTACCCTCGGCCCAGCCCGAGGCACCCTCGGCCCCCGAGGGTGAGGCACTGCGCGTCGAGGAGGAGCGAAGCGGGGTCACGCCTAATCGAAACTGGCAGACCCCGTACCTGCAATATCTCCACCGAGGAGAGCTACCCCTCGACCGAGCCGAAGCTCGGCGGTTGGCGCGACGCGCCAAGTCGTTTGTCTTGCTGGGGGACGGGAAGGAACTCTACCACCATAGCCCCTCGGGCATCCTCCAGCGATGCATTTCCATCACCGAAGGCCAGGAGCTCCTACAAGAGATACACTCGGGGGCTTGCGGCCATCACGCGGCACCTCGAGTCCTTGTTGGAAACGCCTTCCGACAAGGTTTCTACTGGCCAACGGCGGTGGCCGACGCCACTAGAATTGTCCGCACCTGTGAAGGGTGTCAGTTCTACGCAAGGTAGACCCACCTGCCCGCTCAGGCCCTACAGACAATACCCATCACCTGGCCTTTTGCTGTGTGGGGACTGGACCTCGTCGGCCCCTTGCAGAAGGCACCCGGGGGCTACACACACCTGTTGGTCGCCATCGACAAATTCTCCAAGTGGATCGAGGTCCAACCCCTAAACAGCATCAGGTCCGAACAGGCGGTGGCGTTCTTCACCAACATCATCCATCGCTTTGGGGTCCCGAACTCCATCATCACCGACAACGGCACCCAGTTCATCGACAGAAAGTTCCTGGACTTCTGCGAGGATCACCACATCCGGGTGGACTGGGCCGCCGTGGCTCACCCCATG
The DNA here is from genome assembly GCF_902167145.1 of Zea mays. Lineage (NCBI taxonomy): Eukaryota > Viridiplantae > Streptophyta > Magnoliopsida > Poales > Poaceae > Zea > Zea mays. The sequence goes on along the minus strand of NC_050100.1, from coordinate 161,941,556 downwards.
ACGAATGGGCAAGTAGAGCGTGCCAACGGCATGATTCTACAAGGACTCAAGCCTCGGATCTACAACGACCTCAACAAGTTCGGCAAGCGATGGATGAAGGAACTCCCCTCAGTGGTCTGGAGTCTGAGGACAACGCCGAGCCGAGCCACGGGCTTCACGCCGTTCTTTCTAGTCTATGGGGCCGAGGCCATCTTGCCCACAGACTTAGAATACGGTTCCCTAAGGACGAGGGCCTACGCCGACCAAAGCAACCAAGCTAATCGAGAAGACTCACTGGACCAGCTGGAAGAGGCTCGGGACATGGCCTTACTACACTCGGCGCGGTACCAGCAGTCCCTGCGACTCTACCACGGCCGAGGGGTTCGGTCCCGAGACCTCCAGGCGGGCGACCTGATGCTTCGGCTGCGACAAGACGCTCGAGGGCGGCACAAGCTCACGCCTCCCTGGGAAGGGCCGTTCGTCATCGCCAAAGTTCTGAAGCCCGGAACGTACAAGCTGGCCAACAGTCAAGGCAAGGTCTACAGCAACGCTTGGGACATCCAACAGCTACGTCGCTTCTACCCTTAAGATGCTTTCAAGTTGTTCGTATGCCTCGTTCCCACGCAAAATTTGGTCATCAAGGAAGGGTCAGCCTTGCCTCGGCAAAGCCTGACCCTCCCTCGGGGGCCGAAAGGGGGGAACCCCCTCTGCGTCAAAATTTTCAATCAAAAGGCTTCCGCGTTCCCCCGGCTATGTCGGTAGCAGGACCCCAAGAAGCAAACGCGGGTGCATGTAAGTGGCAAGGCTGACTGAGCCGAGGGACTCCTACGCCTCTGGGTTACGGATACCTCACTCATCACCTACCACGAAAAATGACTCCTACTTGGGCAAGCCACCCTGCTACTGACGAACGGGGCCGGGCACGCAAAATGAAAGGAAAAGGGGCACGACTTTATACTATGATAATAAAGTGTTCGGGCCTCAGCGGCCGCAAAAGACACACGTGCATTCAAAGGAAACTGCTCCGGCGGAGTTAGGCGTCGCCCGGGGAAGGAGCCGCGCCTTCGGCTTCGTCCCCGCCTTCGGCTTCGTCCCCGCCTTCGGCAAAGTCCACCCCGGCTTCAGACGACGGCGCAGGCGGGAGGATCTCTGCCTCGAAGGTGGTCGCCAGCACTGCGCTCGGGCCCGCGGCGGCCGCGTAGAGCGTCTGGACTTCAGCCAGGGCAGCTTCATCTTCGTCAGGAAGGCAATACCCCTCGCTGACCCGCTCCAGATCCACGACGTAGCGGGAAGCAAGCACGGCGAAGGCCCGCCTGACGCCGTGGTGTAGCGCCTCGCGGAGTCTGCCGCGCACGTGGTCACCCAAGGCCTGCAGGCGACTTTGAGGGGAGCTTCCTGAGGGGACGTCGCCGAAGCCAAAGACCCGGCAGAAGTCCGAGATGGCCTCGGACATGGCCGCGTGGTCGGCCTCTCTCTGCTCGGCCACCTCGGCAAGCGCCCTGGTGGACTCATCAAGGGCAGACTCGAGCTCTGTGAATGGCCAGAGCGCAAGGCCTCAAACACAAGTGGAGGAAACAAGCTGGAACGAAAACCGAGAACAACCAGGACATACCTCCGGCTCGGGCACGCTGCTCCGAGGCTGCGGCTTGGGCTACGGCTAGGTCTGCTGCAAGGGCTCCGGCCCGGCTTTCAGCCTCGGCAGCCCGGCCCCGAGATTGATCTCGCTCATCGACGACCTGGTCAAACTCCGACTGTCGTCGCTGCACCTCTGCGCGTGCCGCTGCTGCCTCTGCTCTTAGATCGGCGCAGAGCAACCGAAGGTCCGTCACCTTGGCGCCCTGCTGGGAGAGGCGCGCGGTAGCCCCGGCGAGCGAGGTCCTCAAGGATCGCAGCGAGCCCCAGACATCGACCTCGTGGCGGATGAACGATGACTTGGCGGTGCTCAGATCCGTCAGATCCTGAGGGAAGGAGGCGGGGCGTCACAAAGGATGCCTTGATCACCAAAAAGGTATGCCTGAAATCATTACCTGGAGGATCTTGGGGATGTCTCTGCAAAAGACCTCCAAGGATGACCGGAGCGACCCCACCGTTGCTTCGGCACACTCGCGGAGCTCGTCCCAAGACTGCCCCTCCCGCTCATCGTCAAGAACAAAGAAGGGATCCAAAGCCTCACGGGTCCGGAACCGGAGCAACTGGGGCCGCCCCTCGGAGCTCCGCCGCGCAGGGACAAGGCTGCCGCTCGGCGGGACGGGCCGCATTTCCATGCCCCCCTCCTTCGAGGCACCAAGCGCCGATGCCTCGACCATCTCAGCGTCGGTGGCGACAGGTCGCTCCCCGACCGGGACGACAGCGGCTTCGGCAGCAGCTAGCGCCAACACCGGCGGCATGTCTGGTGGGCCCGAGGCCACGTCCGCGCCAGCCGCCTCCCCCAGCGCGACGGCCACCTCGACAGAAGAGCCGGCCTCGGGAACTCGCTCCACGGCGACTGGTGCCGCCTGAGCCCCCCGTTGTGGGGCGCCTTGCGAGAAGGTCAGCTGAACGGCGAGGCCCGGCGCGGCACCGGCTGCGGAAGCCGACGCCGTCTTAAGGACTTTCCGGGGAGCCAGATCGGTCAGGCCATGGCTTCGCTTGCTGAGGAGGAAAGGAAAGTCGCGGTCGGGACATACGAATGAGGAGCCAGGACGAAGACATTCTAAGGTACTTACCCGCTCCGGGCCATGATCAACCGTGCCTGAGGAGAGGTTTCTCGGATCTCGACCCCCGAAGGTGCCGCCGAGGTCCGCCTCGTCGCCAGCTTCGGTACCATCCTCGCCTTGGGCACCTTGGACGCCCGGGAGACGGACTGCCCAGGCGCTGCCACGGCGACCTGAGGGTCGCTCTCCTGCGCTGCCGGCGTGGGCGACGGCACTCGGGGAACAGGCGCCTTGGCCTGACTCCCCGGGGTCACCTCAACTTCCCCAGCCGAGGGGTCGAGTACCCCCTCGGTCTGCCTCCGCTCTTCGGGCCGGGACCTCGGCGTCCCGACCCCAGGAACTGACGGCGCCAGCCCGCTCAGGGGCTGGCTTGACGACTCCTGGCCAAGCCTCAAACCCGGGTTGAGGCCAAGGCGGACAGCCATGTCGTCATCCTTGTCATCGTCTTCATCATCGTCGTCGTCGTCAGGCGTTTTCGGCGACGGCTCCCTTAGGAGTCCATCCCTCTCCTACCGATGACGGAGTTTTCCAAGGCGTCCTAGGCCCGAGCCTTCTTCGCGTCCTTTTTCTTCTTCTTCTCCTTCGCGGCAACCCGCCGCGCTGCTCGGTCCACCGCGTCCTCCGGGACCCGTGGCCGGGAAGGCTTGTGACACCCTACCTCCTGGAGACAGATGAAAAGTCTTGACCGTAAGGACCAAGGGCGATCCGACGCAAGGAGAAAGAAGGAGCGGACACTCACCAGGGACACACACCCATGGTCGGGGCGCATCAAGGGCTGAGAGAAGGCGCTGGCGTCCGGTTTTCCCAACGCGACGGCCACCCGCCCGTGGAGAACGTCGATGGGAAGGGGATCCGAGGACATCCGCGAGCCCTCCAAGTCAGCCTCCGGCGTCATCTCCCAAAGCGGCAACCGCCGCTCCGCCAAGGGAAGCACCCTCCGGCGGTGAATGGCGGCAATCACTCCCACGGCGGTGAGCCCTCCTCCGCAATGCCTCTAGGGCCTTGAGAAGGGGCTCGAGATTATTCTGTCTGTCGTGCGGGGTCCCGTAGCGCCAAGCATCGGCGGCGACGGTGACCACTCGCTGAGAAAACGGCGGAAGCATCTCGTCGTCATTCTGGAGGTAGAACCACTGGCGCTGCCACCCTTTATTCGAGGACGCAAGGACGGCGGGAATATACTGCGACGCCCGCGACTGCCTCAGCTGGAGGATGCAGCCGCCGGCCCGCACTACCGCGCGGACCCTTCTCTCCCCCGTTGGCAAAGCAAAAAGCTCCACAGAGAAGAAATGAGTCCACAAGTCCCAGTGGGGGTCGATCCCCAAGTATCCTTCGCACACCGCTACGAAGATGGCGGCTTGCGAGATGGAGTTGGGGCTGAGGTTGTGCAACTCCACCCCATAGTTATGGAGGATCGCCCGCATGAAGCGGCTTGCCGGCACACCGAATCCCCGCTCGTGGAAGGAGATGAAGCTCACGACGTACCCCGGCGGCGGGGACGGGGCGGCTCCGCTCGGGGGGGGATCCACTCCGACCGCCTCTCATCAGAGAGAGGGCGAAGTAAACCCTTAGCAACGAGGTCCTCCAGGTCATCCGCCGTGACTATGGAGAAAGGCCATGGGTTGCGCGGCAAGACAATGGTCACCCGGTCGGCCATCACCGAGCAGAAGGGGTGGCGGCGGAAAGGACTGGGTGGGCAGTTTCCTTTTCTCTGGCTAAAACTCTCAGGTTGCGAAAACCTAAGAAGGAAGCAAGGAGCGGAGCAAAGAACCGTCACCAGACCCTCCCCCGAGTATATAAAGACCAAGGCGAGACCCGTTCAACGCGTCGCCCGAACCCACCGCGGGATTCAAAGACTCAAAGCGAAACGACCGTTCCTCGAACGGCTCGCGCACGCGCAACGGCCGCCTCGCGAACCACTTGCCCCGTCGCATTAACTCCGCGGCGGGACAGGCGGCGCCTCAGGCAGGAGAAGCGAGCGACGCTTCGCCTTCGCCATAATGACCGCGTCAAAAAAGGTACGCCACATCATTCGATTTCGTATCCTTTTCCTTTTTCCTCTTTCTCTCTCTTACAACAGGGACCGGGAAAGGGGGATACCCTGAAAAGGATCCTTCTCCATGAAGGAAACAGGCCCCGAGCCTCCCTACTGATCAGAGGTTCAAAGGCTGGCCCCTCGGAGGGGATCAACAACCGCCTCAGAGCGCTTGGGTTCTGCGCCCACTACTGGTCAGAGGTTTGAAGGCCGGCCCCTCGGAAGGGTTCAACGGCCGCCTCAGGCCACTCGGGCTCCGCGCCCACTACTGATCAGGGGTTCGTAGGCTGGCCCCCGAAGGGTTCACAGCCGCCTCAGACACAGAGCGAGGGATGACCCTAGGTACGTTCGATACATAACCAAGGCTCGGGCTACGCTCCCGAGGTACCCTAGGACATTTCCGAGGCCAGCGGGAACGATCTTGTAACGGAATCCCATCAGAGGGAGGCATCGAGCCCTCGGACCCCGTCGAAAGGGGACCGGGTCCGGCAGATCACCCACAGGTACTTTTGAGCGCGCCTCCGGGCCTCTAGCCGACCCCTAACAAATGGGGCACGGGCGTCCACTCGGATTACCCGCCAGCAGCTCACCGGAGACACCATGTTCAGCGCCCTCCGAGGGCAACATGGCGCTTTCCCCCCTCCTTGCGGAAAGGCGACGTAGGGGCGTATGTAAAAAAGTCGAGTCTGTCCTTGATCGTCCTCTCACCCTGTGCAGAGGCTCAGGGGCTGCTCTCGAAAACCCGGCTCCGGCCAAACCGTTGACAGCGTCAACATACCAGCCCGAGAACTTGGGACCCGACCGTGCACCCGGGCTACGACCAGCTCGCATGAGGGAACGACCAGACCAGCTGAAGCATTGTGCGAGGCATTAAGACCTCGGAGGACTCAAACCACTCCTCCGAGGCCTCGGGGGCTACACCCGGCGTGCGCTCGCGCGCACCCACCGGAACAAAACGCAACCGAGAAAGGCTGGTCCCCTTGCAAAAAAGTGCGACAAAAGCCTCCAAGCGAGTATTAACACTCCCTTCGAGGCTCGGGGGCTACTGTCGGGGACCATAATTAGGGGTACCCTCAAGGCTCCTAAATCTCAGCTGGTAACCCCCATCAGCACAAAGCTGCAAAGGCCTGATGGGTGCGACTAAGTCAAGGATCGGTCCATTCGAGGGACGCGATAACGCCTCGCCCGAGCCCAGCCTCGAGCAAGGGCAGCCGACCCCGGAGGATCTACGTCTTGCCTGAGGCCCCCCTCCAGCAATGGACACACCTTCGGCTCGCCCAAGGCCCAGTCTTCACCAAGAAGCTACCTTGGCCAAATCGCCGCGCCAACCGACCAAATCGCAGGGGCATTTAATGCAAAGGTGGCCTGACACCTTTATCCTGACGCACGCTCTCCAGTCGACAGAGCCGAAGTGACCGCAGTCACTTCGCCGCTCCACTGACCGGTCTGACAAGAGGACAGCACCGCCTGCGCCGCACCGACTGCTGAGCCACTCGACAGAGTGAGGCTGACAGCAGCCAAGTCTGGCCCTAGGCGCCATGGGAAACTCTGCTTCACCCGACCCCAGGGCTCGGACTCGGGCTCAGCCCCGGAAGACGACGAACTCTGCTCCGCCCGACCCCAGGGCTCGGACTCGGGCTCAGCCCCAGAAGACGACGAACTCTGCTTCGCCCGACCCCAGGGCTCGGACTCGGGCTCAGCCCCGAAAGACGACGAACTCCGCTTCGCCCAACCCCAGGGCTCGGACTCGGGCTCAGCCCCGGAAGACGACGAACTCCGCTTCGCCTGACCCCAGGGCTCGGACTCGGGCTCAGCCCCGGAAGACGACGAACTCCGCTTCGCCCGGCCCTAGGGCTCGGACTCGGGCTCAGCCCCGGAAGACGACGAACTCCGCTTCGCCCGACCCCAGGGCTCGGACTCAGCCCTGGCCTCAGCCGATGATCTCCGCCTCGCCCGACCCGGGGTCTCGGACTCGACCTCGGCCTCGGAAGACAGACTCGACCTCGACCTCGACCTCGGAGGAGCCTCCATATCGCCCAACCCAGGGCAAGGACCGACCACGTCAACAGGAGGCGCCATCATTACCCTATCCCAAGCTGACTCAGGCTACGGGGAACAAGACCGGCGTCCCATCTGGCTCGCTCCGCCAGACAAGTAATGATGGCGCCCCGCACACTCTATGACGACGACGGCTCTCAGCCCCCTTACGAAAGCAAGAGGACGTCAGCAAGGACTCGACAGCCCCGACAGCTGTCCTTCCGCCAGCTCCAGCGCTCCTCCGACAGCCACGACACCACACGAACCGGGTGCCAAAACCTCTCCGGCTGCCACGATGGCATGTACTTAGGGCGCTAGCTCTCCTCCGCTAGACATGTTAGCACACTACTACACCCCCATTGTACACATGGATCCTCTCCTTGCGCCTATAAAAGGAAGGACCAGGCCACCAGGGCCCTCTTACAGAGGGTTGGCCGCGCGGGGAAGGACGGGACGGCGCTCGCGTGAGGCCGCTCGCTCCCTCCCACGTGGACGCTTGTAACCCCCTACTGCAAGCGCACCCGACCTGGGCGCGGGACAAACACGAAGGCCACAGGATTCCACCTCTCACGCCCGTCTCCCTCCGGCTGCCTCCCCCCTTCGCGCTCCGTCTCACACCGACCCATCTGGGCTGGGGCACGCGGCGACAATTTACTCATCGGCCCAGGGACCCCCGGGTTTTGAAACGCCGACAAGAGTATTTCCGACGTTAAAGGGTTGGAGTATGCCGAAGCTTAAAGGAGAGAAGAAAAAGAATGAACTTGTTCGACTGTCCTATCATTTTAAGTTCAAGAAACACTTCAAACAACCCTGCCAAGAATGGTTGGATACAATTGAAGTTATGTGTAATGAAATCTTGGGCAATTATACGAAGAAAGAAGATCAATTGATGACGGCAGCCTTCGGCACCCGACCGAAACAAAGGCTGAACCGAGTAATGGACGCTCTGAAATTTGAATATCCTGACTATGAACGGTTGGGCAAAGGTGCCGAAGGGCCAAAACGAAAAAGAGTTGTCAGTGTTATGCAAAGACAAGCTGCCAGAATGATAAAAGAAGATGAAAATTTAGCAAAAAAGAAAAAATCCAGCCCTGAGCCGAAGGTGGCCGTGTCGAAGAAAAGGAAGGCTACAGCTCCAAAGCCAAAAGCTGATTTAGAAGAAGAGATTCCCTCAACACCTTCTGCCACTGACATAGAAGAAGTTTTAAAGGTAATGACCAAATCTCTACCTAATAAGCTAAGTCCGCTGGGACCGGAACTGATGAAGCTTTTACAGAAGAAGAAAGAGCCTTCGGATGCCGAGAAGCCCGCTGAACCAAAAAAGCGAAGAATTATTACTGTCATTGAGGCTATTGAAGAAACACCGCTGTCGGCCTCAGTGCCGAAAACAGCAGCAGCCGAAGCTGCTCCTGTCGAAGCTTCTACTTCCGAAGCTGCAGCAGCCAAAGCCACAAATTTGGAAAACACGATTTCTATCATTGATGAAATGATTTTGAATATGGCTGAGGAAGAAACTACTGCAGCTGCCGAGGAAACCCCGGCTGTAGTGCCTGAAAAAAGGGAGAAGATGCCTGGAAAAGAGAAGGAGCCTGCCGAAGATGCTTCAGAAGAAGGAAATTTCAACTTTCAAAATATAATTGGGCAAGAATTGTCAAAGGCTGAAAAAGAAGAGCTGAGGGACTATGCCATATCTTGCGGGTACCAGCCAGGGGCGCTGCTCTTCGGTGGTGTTGCTGAAGAGAGTTTAGGATGCCTTCGGGACCGAATTGGGGTGAAGGTTGTCAGCACTTTATCGAAAAGTGTTGGTTTTCCGAAGCTCGAAGCCGATCTCAGCAGATACCGACGATAGCATATCGCCGGTAGCCTGTTTTATTCTAACTTTAAGGTAAAATTCTTCCTTGAACTTTTTTTATTGTTTTGATATGAAGATGTTTTCTGATGAAGGTTATTTTATCAGAGCCTACTACTAAGCAAAGCATTGAGGATGCAACAAGACCTCGAGGACAAGAAAAACGAAGTTATAATTGAGGGCTTAGAGAACAAGATTAAAGATCATGAAGCTGACCTAGAAAAGAAAGACTTCGTGCTTCAAACGATGGAAGGTTCACTGGCAGAAGCTCAAGCCGAGATCGCCAGATTGAATAGTGAACTTTCCCTAAAATCAAAAAGCTTTGAGCAAGAGAAGAAAGATTTCAAAACAAAACTCGAAGCCGAAGTTGAAAGAATTCAAATCTGCAGAAATCACTCAAGGATCTTCAAGAAAAATGCTTAGGCTTCGGCACCCGGTGCATTCAACGGCTGAAACAGGTCTTCAACTCAGTTGGAGCTAGTTCTGAAAAGTTTAAACCTTCGGTTGAAGACCTGTCGGGCACATTTGATCATATTGAAGGTGAAGTTGATGCTCTCGATGAAGTTATAGCTGGACATGGTGACTTTTGTGCTTTGCTAGCTTCTCGAGGCACAACTGTCACTTTCATGAAGGCTGGCTGTACACATGGAAATATCGTAAACAGACCAAACTTTAGCTTGTCACTAGCAGACTTGGATGACATCCCCGGCCTGGCCTGAAGCATCGGAAACAGATTCGTTACTCAAATATGGGCAAAGGGCGGGCGAAACTTGGCTGGTGACGGAGCTCGAAGTTACCTTAAACCGATAATAAACTCATACCTTGTGCTTACCTTTTCCTTGAAACTTGAATTTACCTTATAATGCTTTGATGTGTACAGGATGACGAAGCCGAAGAGCATTGAGCCGAAGCTTAGCAGATGATCTGAAGCTTAGCAGATGATGATGAAGCCGAAAGCTTTGCTGTGAAAAAAACTCTAGAAAAACTCTTGTATTATCCTTGTAAAGAATATTATAATTTGAGAATCAGATACTACTCTGTAAATTTGTCCATACCTTGTAATATATTTTTACCTTTCCGTCCATGTACGAACTGCTTTGATGTGGACGAAACTTGTATTTTTTGAGCCGAAGGCGAAAAACACCTTCCCTTCTTTTCGTACACAACGAAGCATAAATCTGTTTCCGAAGCCGTATCCTTAGAGCCAAAGCAACTGTCTGTATTTGTATGATATGATGATGATGATCCTATGTATGTCTAAATGAATGTTTATGAATGCAATGTATGATGTAATGTATCGTGCAAATGAATGCCCAAACACACACATACGAAGCCACATCCATAACCTTCATTCCCTTGGGAATGACTGAAGTCTCTTTGCCGTTTATTTTTCGGCTGCACCGCTTATTTTTCGGTGTAAGTTCTGCATCCCCTTAGGAACGTCTTTTGAACTTCTTCGCCTTCTATTTCGGCGGTATTCGCGTTGACTTTTCGCGCTTCGCCTTATATTTCAGCGGTATTTGGCTCTGCATTCCCTTAGGAACGAGTTTTGAGCAGAAAACTTACGTTGCGCTCCCTTAGAAACGGCTTTTTGTAGCTTCGTTGTGCTCTGCATCCCCTTAGGGACGACTTTCGAGCTTCTCCCTGTTTTTTTCTCTCTGCACTCGATGGTGCATGCTCAGATTTTACATTTACATATCTTGGGGGATTTTGCTCTCGTAGAGCTGAATAAGAAAGGAGAAATTACAAACTATGGACCCATTAAAAACTTTTCTCCCCCTTTGGAAAGGAAAAGGGTGCCATAGGAAAAATGAAAAAGATTACATCAATTTATACATAATATCGTCGAAGCTCATCCGCATTCCAAGATCTAGGAATGTCATTGCCGTCCATGTTCTTTAATCTGTAAGAACCGGGTCTTGACGAAGATACTACCAGAAAGGGTCCTTTCCACTTCAGCTGAAGCTTGCCTACTGTGTCAGGGTTGGCTACTCTCCGAAGCACCAAATGTCCAGGCTTAATGTTTTTCAACTGAACTTTTCTATCACACCATTTTATTGTTTCGGCTTGATATTTGTTGATATTTTCCACAGCCTGAAGTCTGGTCCCTTCTATAGTATCTTTTGCCATAGAATAATTATCTTCGTCTTCTACCGAAGCTACTATTCTTATCGACCCCGCTTTAGCCTCTTCGGGGGTTATAGCTCCGTCACCGAACAATAACTTGAATAGTGTAAAACCTGTTGACCTTGATATAGATGTATTGTGGCTCCACACCACTTTAACCAACTCATCTGGCCACTTTCCTCTGGGCTGATTGAAGATTAACTTCATTATTCCCATCATTATAATACCATTCGCCCTTTCAACTAGTCCGTTTGATTCCGGGTGCCTGACTGATGCAAAATGATTTTTTGTGCCGATCTGATCGCATAAATCTTTGAAAGTTTCAGCATCAAACTGCATTCCATTGTCCACAGTTATAGCCTTCGGCACACCGAAGCGACAAACTATATTCTGCAAGAAGAATTTTTGGACTGTAGTCGAAGTTATTGTAGCCAAAGGCTTCGCTTCGATCCACTTTGAAAAATATTCTACCGCCACCACGACATATCTCAAGTTGCCCTGCGCTGGTGGAAGTGGACCTAGTAGATCCAGGCCCCATCTTTGCAACGACCAGGTTGGTTGTATTAGCTGAGTTAGTGACGAAGGTTGCTTCTGATCTCTTGCACATTTTTGGCAATTTTCGCACTTTTGAACCAAATATGCTGCGTCCGAAGCTGCCTTCGGCCAATAGAATTCTTGTCGGAAAACCTTTCCCAGAAGAGTTCTGGACCCAATGTGGGATCCACATAATCCTGCATGTATCTCCTTCATCAGTTCTATACCTTCAATTCTGGATAAGCACTTGAGAAGTGGGGAACAAACTCCATGTTTATATAATTCCCCTTCTATTATGACATATGGTCTTGTTCTTGCTTCCATTCGTTTGTTATAAACCTCATCATCAGAGAGACAGTTACCTTGGAGGAAAGAGATAATCTCAGTCCTCCAATCTTCACTATGGACAGGAGATATTGTGAGCACTGCTCTTTCGAGGAGTTCCACCGAAGGTGCTTTTATTGTCTCAAAAAATACTTCCGAAGGTAGAGGAAGCCCCTCTGCCGCTGACTTGGCTAGCAGATCAGCATGCTCATTTTCCCATCTTGGAATATTCTTAACAGAAAATCCTTCGAAAGAAGCTTCAAGCCTTCGAACTGTGTCCAGATATTTCTCAAGCTTCGGATCTCTTGCCTTGCAACTCTTGTCGACATGACCAGAAATAACTTGAGAGTCGGTTTTAAGGATTGCCCTTCTTATTCCCATTGCCTTTAACTTTTGAAGCCCCAAAAGTAAAGCTTTGTATTTAGCAATATTATTTGTACAGCTGAAATCAAGCCTTGCTGCGTAGCATGTTCTAACCTTGGAAGGTGCAACTAGGATAGCAGCCGCACCTGCACCGAAGGTTCCCCAGGAACCGTCGCAGAACATTGTCCAAGCTTCGACATCTTTATTTGCTTCTTCTTCTTGACCCCATGGCATTCAATTAGCAATGAAGTCTGCTAACGCTTGGGACTGAATTGAGGATCTATGCACATAGTCAATACTGAATTCGTTAAGCTCCGCAGCCCACTTTCCAATCCTTCCAGTAGCTTCTCTGTTCCTCATAATATCCTTCAGAGGCTGTGATGATGGAACAATTATGTGGTATGCTTGAAAATAATGCCAAAGCTTCCTGGAGGCCATTAACACAGCATACAACACCTTCTCCAACTCTGTATAGTTTTTCTTTGATAAACTTAGAACTTCGGAGACGAAGTATACTGGGGCTTGCTTTTTAATTTGTCCTTCAAGCTTCTCCTGTACAAGCGCCACACTCACTGCAGAGCGCGAAGCTGCCACATACAATAGCAATGGAGCCCCTGGCGCAAGTGGAGTTAATGTTGTTAGATCAATCAAGTATTGCTTCAGCTCTTCGAAGGCTTTCTGTTGACCCGAACCCCATTGAAAAACTTCAGCTGACTTTAGTATTTCAAAGAATGGCAAGTTTCTTTATGCTGATCTAGATATGAATCTATTCAATGATGCCAGTCTTCCTGTCAACCGTTGGGCCCCCTTCTTTGTGCTTGGCGGCTCCATCCGAAGGATAGCTTCGATCTTGCTTGGGTTAGCTTCAATCCCCTTCATTTAAACTAGACAGCCAAGGAACTTACCCTTCTTCACTCCAAAGACACAATTCTCTGGATTTAATTTCAGGCCAGCTTGCCTGAAAATAGCAAATGTTTCTTGTAGATCAGTAATGTGATTTTCTTGCTTCGTGCTTTTTACTATGATATCATCAACGTATGTTAGCACATTTCTGCCTATCTAAGAATGAAGGACCTTGGCTGTCATTCTGCTGAAGCTTCCTCCAGCATTCTTGAGCCCCCCAGACATCCGAAGATAACAATAGGTGCCACTGGGAGTTATGAAGCTAGTCTTCGGCTCATCCTCCTTCTTCATCCATATTTGATGATATCCTGAGTAGCAATCCAGCAGACTCATAAGTTCTGAAGAAGCTGCTACATCTACAAGAGAGTCTATTCTTGGTAATGGAAATTCGTCCTTTGGACAGGCCTTGTTAAGATCCGTGAAGTCAATACACATTCTCCATTTGCCATTGGCCTTCTTCACCATAACAGTATTGGCTAGCCACTCTGGATATTTTACCTCTCTGATAACACCAGCACTGAGAAGTCTTTTTACTTCATTCCGAGCACCTTCGTCTTTATCATCAGACATTTTCCGAAGCCTTTGCTTTCTTGGCCTGAAGGATGGGTCGACATTGAGTGAATGTTCAATGACGTCTCTGTTGACACCACAGAGATCATTGGCCGACCAAGCAAAAACATCTTTGTTGTTGAATAAAAACCTTATCAAAGTTTTCTCCTGCTCTTCAGATAGTTGAGACCCCAGCAGTACCTTCTGCTCTGCTATGTCTTCACATAGAAGCATGGGTTTTGGCTGATCAGCCGAAGCAGCCTTCTCTCTTCTGTACTTGTACTGTTCACAAGCTTTGGCTCCATCTATATTGTGGATCGCTTTTGAGTCTGTCAAGTTTCCTTCGGCTTTTCTAGCGGCTTCCTGACTCCCATGAATAGCAATGGGCCCTTGTTCCGAAGGTATCTTCATGCATAGATATGCTGGATGAAGTATTGCTTCGAAAGCATTAAGTGTCCCACGACCAATGATTGCATTGTAGGGGTATTCCATATCAACAATGTCAAACACAACCTGTTCAGTCCTTGTATTGTGGACGAAGCCGAAGGACACTGGCATCGTGATTTTGCCGAGTGCTGCAATCTGCCTTCCTCCGAAGCCACAAAGAGGGTGTGTAGCATCATGAATCTTGTCTTCTGGCTCTTGCATCTGTCTGAAGGCCTTAGCAAATATGATATCCGCTGCACTGCCTGTATCAACCAGAACATTGTGGACCAGAAATCCCTTGATGACACAAGATATAACCATAGCATCATTGTGAGGGTAATCCTTGAGCTGAAGGTCCTCCTAGGAGAAGATGATTGGGATGTGGGACCATTTTGACTTGATAAAGGGTCCCTGCACCCCAACATGCTGCACCCTTCTCTGTGCTTCCTTCTTCTGCTTCTTGTTACCCGGCTCTGAACTTGAGCTGCCTGTTATCGGGAGCACCAACTACGTAGCCTGAAAGGGAAATAGGGTCAAACCTTTTCCTAATTGATTTTGGTGGTTGAATTGCCCAACACAAATAATTGGACTAACTAGTTTGTTCAAGATTATACATTCTACAGGTGCCAAAGGTTCAACACAAACCAATCAAAAGAACAAGTTAGGTCTCAAAAGAAAGGAGCAAAAAGGAAACCGAAGGCTGCCCTGGTCTGGCGCATCGGACCGTCCGGTGCACCACCGGACAGTGTCCGGTGCACCAGGGTGAATCAGCTTGAACTCTTCACCTTCGGGTTTCCCAGGCGCAGCTCCGCTATAATTCACCGGACTGTCCGGTGTGCCACCGGACTGTCCGGTGCACCAGCGGAGCAACGACTATCTGCGCGCAACGGTCGACTCTGACAGATGAACAGTACCGTGGCAGAAGTCAGAGCAGCGGTCAGAGGGGCACCGGACTGTCCGGTGTAACACCGGACTGTCTGGTGCCACATGAGGACAAAGCCTCCAACGGTCGACCAGCTTCAGGGCCTAACGATAAGATGACGTGGCGGCGCACCGGACACTGTCCGGTGGCGCACCGGACTGTCCGGTGCGCCCATCGCTAGCAGACTTCACCAACGGCTAGATTTTGGTTGGTGGCTATAAATACCACCCCAACCGGCCACTTCAGTGTGTGGGAGCCCAAGCAACATTCCAAGTCATCTAGTTGACATACTCAAGCCCTCCCAACCACATATATTCATTGATCCATCATATACACAAGATTTAGATCACCACAACCAACACAAGTGCCACAAAAGAGAAACGAGAAAGAGAAGATACTCATTTGAGTTTAGCACTAGTGCCTTGTGAGATTCTTTGAGAGATAGTGTGTGCTACATCTTTGTGTTCATTTGCGCGTGGAGTTTTGACTCCCATTGAACTTCCTCCGAAGTTTTGGAGGCTTGTAAAAGATAAGCAAGAGACACCAAAGAGTGTGGTGGTCCTTGCGGGGTCTTAAGTGATCCTTGAGAAGAAGAAGAGCTCGCCGGTCTTGAGTGATCGGTTGAGAGAGGGAAAGGGTTGAAAAAGACCCGTCCTTTGTGGACTCCTCAACAGGGACTACGCCTTCGAGGGCCAAACCTCGGTAAAACAAATCACCCGTGCTCTTGTGTGCTTATTGCTTGTGATTTGTTTGTTCTTTCCCTTTCCAAGTTTTTCTTGCACTATTCTTTGCTCATACTATTTGGTGTTGCTTTAAGTTAAACTCTCATTTAGTAAAGCAACTCCTTGCAAGAAAGAACTTGTGTTATTGCTCTTCTTATCTAAGCCCTAGTGATTTATTCTTATAGACTTATTAGTAGTATTGATTTATCAATTTCGCATTATTTGAAAGCAATACTCTTTACAAGCAAGGACTTAGTTTTTGTACTCCGATAATTGTATATCTTGTTCTAACCACTAATCAAGGGATCTAGTTGGGGGATAAAGTTTTAAATTTCAGGTTTCGCCTATCCACCCCCCTCTAGGCGTCTTTCATAGCCGAAGGTGCTATGACTTGATTGTTGAATGAAGCCATCAGCTCAAAAGTGGAAGTGAGTTCACCGGAGGTGGGCGCCAATGTTGGGGATTTGTTCTCAAATGCTATGAGTTAAGAACAAGGCAACATAGAATATTAAATGTTAATGTCCTTCGTCCTTCGAAGCATTATTTCCTTTAGGATATAACGATCTTCGGACGAAGGTCATGAAGGACGTACCTTCATCATCACAGTATACGTTAATGAAAGACAAAGCATATAAAACATGAAAGATAACATGAATAATCATATAACATCATTCATATATCTTTATTATATAATCTTGAATAGATAAAGACAATATTTAATTACATTTGTACCTTCGGCTTGACAGAAGGCAAAAATCCAAGCGTGACGCACGAGCGAATACCAGACAACATGAACAGTACGTGGGTACTGTTCATCTATTTATAGGCACAAGACACAGCCTGTGAGAAATTACATTCATGCCCTTTACAAATGATTACAATCATAATACAAGTTAACATGGGCCGATTGGTCATTTCATCTTTAAGTCGGTGCATCTAGAAGTACGCTACGAAGCTCTCTGATTGGTAGCTTCGACTTTGCTTCTGTGTCGATCTTCCGAAGGTGTTTATTCTTATGGGACCTTCGGCGACGAAGCAGACCCCAACACTCTCCCAAGTCCAGAATCACTCCAAACAATTAGTGACTAGTGAGAGAGAGATATTTGTGTTCATTTGAGTTCTTGTCGCTTGGATCGCTTTTCTTCTTCCCCATTCTTGTTCTCAACACCTTTGTAATCAAAAGAAGAGATACCAAGTTGTGGTGGTCCTTGTGGGCTCTAAGTGACCCAATTGATTGAGGAGAAAAGCTCACTCGGTCTAGGTGACCGTTTGAGAGAGGGAAAGGGTTGAAATAGACCCGATCATTGTGACCACCTCATCGGGGAGTAGGTTTGCAAGAACCGAATCTCGGTAAAACAAATCATCGTGTCATCCGCTTTCATTTGCTTGTGATTTGTTTTCTCCCTCTCTTTCGGACTCGACTTTACTTCTAACACTAACCCCGGCTTGTAGTTGTGCTTAAAGTTTATAAATTTCAGATTTGCCTATTCACCCCCCCTCTAGGCGACTTTCAATTGGTATCAAAGCCCACATTGTCGTTGCTGCCTGGGAGAGCTTTGGGCCTCTTAGGGGGGTGGGATGTGAGAGACCGGTATGCACGCCCTGGGTTAGGTATGCACGCCCTGGGTTAGTACCACCTCGCCTAGCCAAGGGGGCCGTGATGCACTTATAAGGGCGGGTCTCCCTCCTCTCTCAGCCTAGGTGAAAGGGAATTAGGCTTACACCTAAGTTCCTAAATAATTTTGGTGGTTGAATTGCCCAACACAAATAATTGGACTAACTAGTTTGCTCTAGTGTATAAGCTATACAGGTGTCAAAGGTTCACAACAAGCCAATTAAAAAGACCAAAGTTGGATTCAAAATAGAGAGCTAAAGGCATCCCGAAAGGCTCCCTGGTCTGGCGCACCGGACTGTCCGGTGGCGCACCGGACAGTGTCCGGTGCACCAGGGGACCTCGCACAGAACTCCTCAGCCTCGGGATTTTCCAGGAGCCGGCGCGCTATAATTCACCGGACTGTCCGGTGTACACCGGACAGTGTCCGGTGCACCAAGAAGACGCGGCTCTGGAACTTGGCAGCCTCGGGAAATTCTAACGGCTGCTCCGCTATAATTCACCGGACATGTCCGGTGTACACCGGACTGTCCGGTGTAACAGCGGGGCAATGGCTACTTCGCGCCAACGGTCGCCTGCAACAGCAATTAATGCGCGCCAGAGCGCGCAGACGTCAGGCACGCCCATGCTGGGCACCGGACACTCTACAGTACATGTCCAGTGCGCCACCGGACATCGAGGCGGGCCCAGAAGACAGAACTCCAACGGTCGAATCGCAACGGCTTTGGTGACGCGGCTGGCGCACCGGACATGTCCGGTGTGCACCGGACTGTCCGGTGCACCATACGACAGACAGCCTCCACCAATGGTCATGTTTGGTGGTTGGGGCTATAAATACCCCAACCACCCCACCATTCATGGCATCCAAGTTTTCCAGCTTCCAACCACTATACAAGAGCTAGCATTCATTGCAAAGCACACAAAAAGAGATCAAATCCTCTCCCAACTCCACACAAAGCCTTAGTGACTAGAGAGAGTGATTTGTAGTGTTCATTTGAGCTCTTGCGCTTGGATCGCTTCTTTTCTTTGGCATTCTTTCTTGTGATCAAACACTCACTTGTAATTGAGGCAAGAGACACCAATTGTGTGGTGGTCCTTGCGGGAAGTTTGATTCCCAAAGTGATTTGAGAAGAGAAGCTCACTCGGTCCGAGGGACCGTTTGAGAGAGGGAAGGGTTGAAAGAGACCCGGCCTTTGTGGCCTCCTCAACGGGGAGTAGGTTTGCGAGAACCGAACCTCGGTAAAACAAATCCGCGTGTCACACTCTTCATTTGCTTGCGATTTGTTTTGCACCCTCTCTCGCGGACTCGTTTTTATTTCTAACGCTAACTCGGCTTGTAGTTGTGTTTATATTTGTAAATTTCAGTTTCGCCCTATTCACCCCCCCTCTAGGCGACTATCAATTGGTATCAGAACCTGGTGCTTCATTAGAGCCTAACCGCTCGAAGTGATGTCGGGAGATCACGCCAAGAAGGAGATGGAGACTGGCGAAAAGCCCACTACAAGCCACGGGAGCACTTCATCGGAAGAGTCCCGCACCAAAAGGAACGAGAAGAAAGACTCCTCCAAAGGGAAGGAGAAGAAGATGGACTCCTCCAAAGGGAAGGAGAAGAAATCTTCTTCACACAAAGAGAAGAAGGAGAAGTCTTCCTCCCACAAGCCGCAACGGAGTGGGGACAAGAAAAAGAGGATGAGGAAAGTAGTCTACTACGAGACCGATTCTTCATCGACATCCACCTCCGGCTCCGACGCGGCGTCCGTCACTTCTAAACGCCAAGAGCGTAAGAAGTATAGTAAGATTCCCCTACGCTACCCTCGCATTTCTAAACATACACCTTTACTTTCCGTCCCATTAGGCAAACCACCAACTTTTGATGGTGAAGATTATGCTAGGTGGAGTGATTTAATGCGATTTCATCTAACCTCACTCCACAAAAGTATATGGGATGTTGTTGAGTTTGGTGCACAGGTACCATCTGTAGGGGATGAAGACTATGATGTGGATGAAGTAGCCCAAATCGAGCACTTCAACTCCCAAGCCACAACCATACTCCTTGCCTCTCTAAGTAGAGAGGAATATAACAAGGTGCAAGGGTTGAAGAATGCAAAGGGGATTTGGGATCTACTCAAGACCGCGCACGAGGGTGATGAACTCACCAAGATCACCAAGCGGGAAACGATCGAGGGGGAGCTCGGTCGCTTCCGTCTTCGCTAAGGGGAGGAGCCACAAGATATGTACAACCGGCTCAAAACCTTGGTGAACCAAGTGCGCAACCTCGGGAGCAAGAAATGGGATGACCACGAGGTGGTTAAGGTTATTCTTAGATCACTCATCTTCCTTAACCCCACTCAAGTTCAATTAATTTGTGGTAATCCTAGATATACACTAATGACCCCCAAGGAAGTTATCGGGAATTTTGTGAGCTTTGAATGTATGATCAAGGGCTCAAAGAAGATCAACGAGCTTGATGATCCCTCCACGTCCGAAGCACACCCGGTGGCTTTTAAGGCGACGAAGGAGAAGAAGGAGGAGTCTACACCAAGTAGACAACCAATCGACGCTTCAAAGCTCGACAACGAGGAAATGGCTTTAATCATCAAAAGCTTTCGCCAAATCCTCAAGCAACGGAAGGGGAAGGATTACAAATCCCGTTCCAAGAAGGTTTGCTATAAGTGTGGTAAGCCCGGTCACTTTATTGCTAAATGTCCATTATCAAGTGACAGTGACAGGGATAACGACAAGAAGGGCAAGAGGAGAGAAAAGAAGAGGTACCACAAGAAGAGGGGCAGCGATGCCCACGTGTGCCGCGAGTGGGACTCCGACGAGAGCTCCACTGACTCCTCCGACGACAAGGACACCGCCAACATCGCCGTCACCAAGGGACTCCTCTTCCCCAACGTCGGCCACAAGTGCCTCATGGCAAAGGACGGCAAAAAGAAGAAGGTTAAATCCAAATCCTCCACTAGATATGAATCCTCTAGTGATGAAAATGTTAGTGATGAGGAAGATAACTTGCGCTCTCTTTTTGCCAACCTCAACATACAACAAAAAGAGAAACTTAATGAATTGATTAGTGCCATTCATGAAAAGGATGATCTCTTGGACACCCAAGAGGACTTCCTTATTAAAGAAAACAAGAAGCATGTCAAGGTTAAAAATGCTTATGCTGTAGAAGTAGAAAAATGTGAAAAATTGTCTAGTGAGCTAAGTACTTGCCATGAGACTATAGACAACCTTAGAAATGAAAATGCTAGTTTGTTAGCTAAGGTTGATTCTCATGTTTGTAATGTTTCAATTACCAATTCTAGAAATAATAATGATGATTTACTTGCTAGGATTGAAGAATTGAACATTTCTCTTGCTAGCCTTAGGATTGAAAATGAAAAATTGCTTGCTAAGGCTAAAGATTTTGATGTTTGCAATGCTACTATTTCCGACCTTAGAACTAAGAATGACATGTTACATGCTAAGATCGTAGAATTAAAATCTTGCAAACCCTCTACATCTATTGTTGAGCATGTATCTATTTGTACTAGATGTAGAGATGTTGATATTAATGCTATTCATGATCACATGGCTTTAATTAAACAACAAAATGATCATATAGCAAAATTAGATGTTAAAATTGCCGAGCATAACTTAGAGAATGAAAAATTTAAATTTGCTCGTAGTATGCTTTATAGTGGGAGACGCCCTGGCATCAAGGATGGCATTGGCTTCCAAAGGGGAGACAATGTCAAACTTAATGCCCCTCCTAAAAGATTGTCTAATTTTGTAAAGGGCAAGGCTCCCATGCCTCAGGATAACGAGGGTTACATTTTGTACCCTGCCGGTTATCCCGAGAGCAAAATTAGGAGGATTCACTCTAGGAAGTCTCACTCTGGCCCTAACCATGCTTTCATGTATAAGGGTGAGACATCTAGCTCTAGGCAACCAACCCATGTTAAGTTGCCTAAGAAGAAAACTCCTAGTGCATCAAATGAACATAGCATTTCATTTAAGACTTTTGATGCATCTTATGTTTTGACTAACAAATCCGGCAAAGTAGTTGCCAAGTTTGTTGGGGGCAAACACAAGGGCTCCAAAACTTGTGTTTGGGTACCCAAAGTTCTTGTTTCTAATGCCAAAGGACCCAAAACCGTTTGGGTACCTAAAGTCAAGAACTAAAATTGTTTTGTAGGTTTATACATCCGGGGGCTCAAGTTGGATACTCGACAGCGGGTGCACAAACCATATGACAGGGGAGAAGAAGATATTCTCCTCCTACGAGAAAAACCAAGATCCCCAACGAGCTATCACATTCGGGGATGGAAATCAAGATTTGGTCAAAGGTCTTGGTAAAATAGCTATATCTCCTGACCATTCTATTTCCAATGTTTTTCTTGTAGATTCATTAGATTACAATTTGCTTTCTGTATCTCAATTATGCAAAATGGGCTACAACTGTCTCTTTACTGATGTAGGTGTCACTGTCTTTAGAAGAAGTGATGATTCAATAGCATTTAAGGGAGTGTTAGAGGGTCAGCTATACTTGGTAGATTTTGATAGAGCTGAACTCGACACTTGCTTAATTGCTAAGACTAACATGGGTTGGCTCTAGCATCGCCGACTAGCCCATGTTGGGATGAAGAATCTTCATAAGCTTCTAAAGGGAGAGCACATTTTAGGACTAACCAATGTTCACTTTGAGAAAGCAGGGTATGTAGCGCATGCCAGGCAGGAAAGCAAGTTGGAGCCCATCATCCACACAAGAACATCATGACGACCGACAGGCCGCTTGAGCTACTCCACATGGATCTATTCGGCCCGATTGCTTACATAAGCATCGGCGGGAGTAAGTATTGTCTTGTAATAGTGGATGATTATTCTCGCTTCACTTGGGTGTTCTTTTTGCAGGAAAAATCTCAAACCCAAGAAACCTTAAAGGGATTCTTAAGACGAGCTCAAAACGAGTTTGGCTTAAGGATCAAGAAAATTAGAAGCGACAACGGGACGGAGTTCAAGAACTCTCAAATCGAAGGCTTCCTTGAGGAGGAGGGCATCAAGCATGAGTTCTCTTCTCCCTACACGCCACAACAAAATGGTGTAGTGGAGAGAAAGAATAGAACTTTATTGGACATGGCAAGGACCATGCTTGATGAGTACAAGACTTCGGATCGGTTTTGGGCCGAGGCGGTCAACACCGCCTGCTACGCCATCAACCGGTTGTATCTTCACCGAATCCTCAAGAAGACATCGTATGAACTCCTAACCGGTAAAAAGCCCAACATTTCATATTTTAGAGTCTTTGGTAGCAAATGCTTCATTCTTGTTAAAAGAGGTAGAAAATCTAAATTTGCTCCTAAGACTGTAGAAGGCTTTTTACTAGGATATGATTCAAACACAAGGGCATATAGAGTCTTTAACAAGTCCACTGGACAAGTTGAAGTTTCTTGTGACGTTGTGTTTGATGAGACTAACGGCTCTCAAGTAGAGCAAGTTGATCTTGATGAGATAGGTATTGAAGAGGCTCCGTGCATCGCTCTAAGGAACATGTCCATTGGGGATGTGTGTCCTAAGGAATTCGAAGAGCCTTCAAATGCACAAGATCAATTGTCCTCCTCCACGCAAGCATCTCCACCGACTCAAAATAAGGATGAAGCTCAAGTTGATGAAATAGAAGATCAAGCAAATGAGCCACCTCAAGATGACGACAATGATCAAGGGGGAGATGCAAGTGATCAAGACAAGGAGGATGAAGAACCAAGGCCGCCACACCCAAGAGTCCATCAAGCAATCCAACGAGATCACCTCGTCGACACCATCCTCGGCGACATTCATAAGGGGGTAACCACTAGATCTCGAGTTGCACATTTTTGTGAGCATTACTCTTTTGTTTCCTCTATTGAGCCACACAGGGTAGAGGAAGCACTCCAAGATTCGGATTGGGTGGTGGCGATGCAAGAGGAGCTCAACAACTTCACTAGGAATGAGGTATGGCATTTAGTTCCACGTCCTAACCAAAATGTTGTAGGAACCAAATGGGTCTTCCGCAACAAGCAAGATGAGCATGGTGTGGTGACAAGGAACAAAGCTCGACTTGTGGCCAAGGGATACTCCCAAGTCGAAGGTTTGGATTTCGGTGAAACCTATGCACCCGTAGCTAGGCTTGACTCAATTCGTATATTATTGGCCTATGCTACTTACCATGGCTTTAAGCTTTATCAAATGGACGTGAAAAGTGCCTTCCTCAATGGACCAATCAAGGAAGAGGTCTATGTTGAGCAACCTCCCGGCTTTGAAGATAGTAAGTACCCTAACCATATCTATAAACTCTCTAAGGCGCTTTATGGGCTCAAGCAAGCCCCAAGAGCATGGTATGAATGCCTTAGGGATTTTCTCATCACTAATGAATTCAAAGTCGGAAAGGCCGATCCTACTCTATTCACTAAAACTATTGAAAATGACTTGTTTGTATGCCAAATTTATGTTGATGATATTATATTTGGGTCTACTAACGAGTCTACATGTGAAGAATTTAGTAGGATCATGACACAAAAGTTCGAGATGTCTATGATGGGGGAGTTGAAGTACTTCTTGGGATTTCAAGTGAAGCAACTCCAAGAGGGCACCTTCATTATCCAAACGAAGTATACTCAAGACATTCTAAACAAGTTTGGGATGAAGGATGCCAAGCCCATCAAGACACCCATGGGAACTAATGGGCATCTCGACCTCGACACGGGAGGTAAGTCCGTAGATCAAAAGGTATATCGGTCGATGATAGGTTCTTTACTCTATTTATGTGCATCTCGACCGGATATTATGCTTTCCGTATGCATGTGTGCAAGATTCCAAGCTGACCCTAAGGAAGCTCACCTTACGGCCGTGAAACGGATCTTGAGATATTTGGCTTATACTCCTAAGTTTGGGCTTTGGTATCCTAGTGGATCCACATTTGATTTGATTGGTTATTCGGATGCCGATTGGGCGGGGTGTAAAATCAATAGGAAGAGCACATCGGGGACTTGCCAGTTCTTGGGAAGATCCTTGGTGTCTTGGGCTTCAAAGAAGCAAAATTCGGTCGCTCTTTCCACCGCTGAAGCCGAGTACATTGCCGCAGGCCATTGTTGCGCGCAATTGCTTTAGATGAGGCAAACCCTGCGGGACTACGGTTACAAATTAACCAAAGTCCCTTTGCTATGTGATAATGAGAGTGCAATCAAGATGGCGGATAATCCCGTCGAGCATAGCCGCACTAAGCACATAGCCATTCAGTATCATTTTCTTAGGGATCACCAACAAAAGGGAGATATCGAGATTTCTTACATTAACACTAAAGATCAATTAGCCGATATCTTTACCAAGCCTCTTGATGAACAAACTTTTAACAAACTTAGGCATGAGCTCAATATTCTTGATTCGCGCAATTTCTTTTGCTAACTTGCACATATAGCTCATTTGTATACCTTTGATCATGTCTCTCTCATATGCTATGACTAATGTGTTTTTCAAGTCTATTTCAAACCAAGTCATAGGTATATTGAAAGGGAATTGGAGTCTTCGGCAAAAACAAAGGCTTCCACTCCGTAACTCATCCTTCGCCGTCGCTCCATGCCACTCTCCATTTTTGGGGGAGAGAGCAAAAGGACTTCGTCTTTGGTATAATCTTAACTCATTTATTTATGACCAAAAGGGGAAGAAAGTACTTCGAGGGCTCTAATGATTCCGTTTTTGGCGATTCATGCCAAAGGGGGAGAAAGTATGAGCCCAAAGCAAAAGGACCGCACCACCACCAAATTTTAAAATTGGAGTTTTTCAAATGGTAAATTTCAAATTGGTATCTTATTGTGTTCAAAAGGGGGAGAAAGTAGTATTTCAAAAATGATATATCAAAACCCTCTTGAACACTAAGAGGAGGATCTCATTTAGGGGGAGTTTTGTTTAGTCAAAGGAAAAGCATTTGAAACAGGGGGAGAAAATTTCAAATCTTGAAAATGCTTTGCTAAATCTTATTCATTTACCTTTGACTATTTGCAAAAGAACCTTGAAAAGGATTTACAAAATAGTTTGCAAAAACAAAACATGTGGTGCAAGCGTGGTCCAAAATGTTAACAAGAGAAGAAACAATCCATGCATATCTTGTAAGTATTTATATTGGCTCAATTCCAAGCAACCTTTGCACTTACATTATGCAAACTAGTTCAATAATGCACTTCTATATTTGCTTTGGTTTGTGTTGGCATCAATCACCAAAAAGGGGGAGATTGAAAGGGAATTAGGCTTACACCTAAGTTCCTAAATAATTTTGGTGGTTGAATTGCCCAACACAAATAATTGGACTAACTAGTTTGCTCTAGTGTATAAGCTATACAGGTGTCAAAGGTTCACAACAAGCCAATTAAAAAGACCAAAGTTGGGTTCAAAATAGAGAGCTAAAGGCATCCCGAAAGGCTCCCTCGTCTGGCGCACCGGACTGTCCGGTGGCGCACCGGACAGTGTCCGGTGCACCAGGGGACCTCGCACAGAACTCCTCAGCCTCGGGATTTTCCAGGAGCCGGCGCGCTATAATTCACCGGACTGTTCGGTGTACACCGGACAGTGTCCGGTGCACCAAGAAGACGCGGCTCTGGAACTTGGCAGCCTCGGGAAATTCTAACGGCTGCTCCGCTATAATTCACTGGACATGTCCGGTGTACACCGGACTGTCCGGTATAACAGCGGGGCAACGGCTACTTCGCGCCAACGGTCGCCTGCAACAGCAATTAATGCGCGCCAGAGCGCGCAGACGTCAGGCACGCCCATGCTGGCGCACCGGACACTCTACAGTACATGTCCGGTGCGCCACCGGACATCGAGGCGGGCCCAGAAGACAGAACTCCAACGGTCGAATCGCAACGGCTTTGGTGACGTGGCTGGCGCACCGGACATGTCCGGTGTGCACCGGACTGTCCGGTGCACTATACGACAGACAGCCTCCACCAACGGTCATGTTTGGTGGTTGGGGCTATAAATACCCCAACCACCCCACCATTCATGGCATCCAAGTTTTCCAGCTTCCAACCACTATACAAGAGCTAGCATTCATTGCAAAGCACACCAAAAGAGATCAAATCCTCTCCCAACTCCACACAAAGCCTTAGTGACTAGAGAGAGTGATTTGTAGTGTTCATTTGAGCTCTTGCGCTTGGATCGCTTCTTTTCTTTGGCATTCTTTCTTGTGATCAAACACTCACTTGTAATTGAGGCAAGAGACACCAATTGTGTGGTGGTCCTTGCGGGAAGTTTGATTCCCAAAGTGATTTGAGAAGAGAAGCTCACTCGGTCCGAGGGACCGTTTGAGAGAGGGAAGGGTTGAAAGAGACCTGGCCTTTGTGGCCTCCTCAACGGGGAGTAGGTTTGCGAGAACCGAACCTCGGTAAAACAAATCCGCGTGTCACACTCTTCATTTGCTTGCGATTTGTTTTGCACCCTCTCTCGCGGACTCGTTTTTATTTCTAACGCTAACCCGGCTTGTAGTTGTGTTTATATTTGTAAATTTCAGTTTCGCCCTATTCACCCCCTCTAGGCGACTATCACTAGGTTTTGACAGCGAGGTGCCCGTGTGAATAGGCTGCGCACGAGCGCATGAACGTCCGACGCTGGTGATGGTGGTCTTTGGGCGGACTGACCCAGTGGGTGCGTTACAATTGGTATCAGAGCCTGATACTTCATTAGAGTCTAACCACTCGAAGTGATGTCAGGAGCATCCGCCAAGAGGGAGATTGGGACCGGCGGCGACAAGTCCGCAAGCTCGGGGAGAACCCACTCAAGGGAGTCCAGCCACAAGCACAAGGAGGAATCCTCTTCCTCCATCAAGACACAACAGAAAGGTGACAAGAAGAAGATGATGAAGAAAGTGGTCTACTACGAGACCGACTCTTCATCACCTTCCACCTCCGGCTTCGAATCGGCATCCGCCACTTCCAAGCGCCATGAGCGAAAGAAGTATAGTAAGATGCCCCTCCGCTATCCTCGCATTTCCAAACGCACTCCATTACTTTTCGTCCCATTAGACAAACCACCGGTTTTTTATGATGAAGATTATTCTATGTGGAGTGATAAAATGAGGCATCACCTAACCTCACTCCACAAAAGCATATGGGATATTGTTGAGTATGGAGCGCAGGTACCAAAGGAAGGGGACAAGGACTATGATTCGGAGGAGGTCGACAAAATCCGGCACTTCAACTCCTAAGCCACTACTATACTCCTCGCCTCTCTAAGTCGAGAGGAGTATAATAAAGTGCAAGGGTTGAAGAGTGCCAAAGAGATTTGGGACGTGCTTAAGACCGCGCACGAAGGAGATGAGGTGACCAAGATCACCAAGCGGGAAACAATCGAGGGGAGCTCGGTCGATTCATGCTCAACCAAGGGGAGGAGCCACAAGCCATGTACAACTGGCTCAAGACCTTGGTGTATCAAGTGCGCAACCTCGGGAGCACAAAATGGGATGACCATGAAATGGTCAAGGTTATTCTAAGATCACTCATTTTTCTTAATCCTACACAAGTTCAATTAATTCGTGGTGATCCTAGATACAAGCTAATGTCTCCCAAGGAGGTTATAGGAAAGTTTGTGAGCTTTGAATTGATGATCAAAGGCTCCAAACAAATCATCGAGTGAGGCGCCACCTCCACACCCAAGGTGCAACCAGTCGCATTCAAAGCGACTGAGGAGAAGAAAGAAGAGTCTACGTCAAGTAGGCTCCCCATCGACGCCTCCAAGCTCGACAACGAGGAAATGACGCTCATCATCAAGAGATTCCGCCAAATCCTCAAGCAAAGGAGGGGGAAGGATTACAAGCCTCGCTCCAAGACAGTTTGCTACAAGTGTGGTAAGCCCGGTCATTTTATTGTTAAATGTCCATTATCAAGTGATAGTGACAGGGGCGATGACAAGAAGGGAAAGAGGAGGGAAAAGAAGAGATACTACAAGAAGAAGGGCGGCGATGCCCATGTATGCCGGGAGTGGGACTCCGATGAGAGTCCACCGACTCCTCCTCCGACGAGGACGCCGCCAACATCACCGTCAACAAGGGTCTCCTCTTCCCCAACATCGGCAACAAACGCGACGCCACCGACGCAGACCTTGTTGCCGCCGCCGAGCACAGGAACCCTCGGAAGCCTCCTGGAGGCGCCAACCTGTTCGACAAGATGCTCAAGGAGTCGTGCCCCTATCATCAGGGTCCCGTCAAGCACACCCTTGAGGAGTACGTCATGCTTCGGCGCTACTTCCACAAGGCCGGGCCACCGGCGGAAGGTGGTAGAGCCCGCAACAACGACAAGAAGGAGGATCACAAGGCAGAGGAGTTCCCCGAGATCCACGACTGCTTCATGATCTACGGTGGGCATGTGGCGAACGCCTCGGCTCGGCACCGCAAGCAAGAGCGCCGGGAGGTCTGCTCGGTAAAGGTGGCGGCGCCAGTCTACCTAGACTGGTCCGACAAGCCCATCACCTTTGACCAGGGCAACCACCCCGACCGCGTGCCGAGCCCAGGAAAGTACCCGCTCGTTGTCGATCCCGTCATCGGCAACATCAGGCTTACCAAGGTCCTCATGGACGGAGGCAGTAGCCTCAACATCATCTACGCCGAGACCCTCGGGCTTCTGCAGATCGATCTGTCCTCGATCCGGGCCGGCGCCGCGCCCTTTCACGGGATCATCCTAGGGAAACGCGTCCAACCCCTTGGGCAACTCGATCTGCCCGTCTGCTTCGGGACTCCCTCCAACTTCTGAAAGGAAACCCTCACGTTCGAGGTGGTCGGGTTCCGAGGAACCTACCACGCAGTACTGGGGAGACCACCAAGTTCATGGTCGTCCCCAACTACACTAACCTCAAGCTCAAGATGTCGGGCCCCAACGGGGTCATCACCGTCGGCTCCACGTACCGACACATGTACGAATGCGACGTGGAGTGCGTGGAGTACGCCGAGGCCCTCGCCGAATCTGAGGCCCTCATCGCCGACCTGGAGAGCCTCTCCAAGGAGGCTTCAGATGCGAAGCGCCACGCCGGCAACTTCAAGCCAGCTAAGACGGTCAAGTCCGTCCCTCTCGACCCCAGCAACGACACCTCCAAGCAGATCCGGATCGGCTCCGAGCTCGACCCCAAATAGGAAGTAGTGCTCGTCGACTTTCTCCGCGCGAACGCCGAAGTTTTTGCGTGGAGTCCCTCGGACATGCCTGGCATACCGAGGGTTGTCGCCGAGCACTCGCTGAACATCCGAGTTGGAGCCCGACCCGTGAAGCAACCTCTGCGCCGATTCGACAAAGAAAAGCGCAGAGCCATAGGCGAGGAGATCCACAAGCTGATGGCTGCAAGGTTCATCAAAGAGGTATTCCATCCCGAATGGCTTGCCAACCCTGTGCTTGTGAGAAAGAAAGGGGGGAAATGGCGGATGTGTGTAGACTACACTGGTCTAAACAAAGCATGTCCGAAAGTTCCCTACCCTCTGCCTCGCATCGATCAAATCATGGATTCCACTGCTGGGTGCGAAACCCTGTCTTTTCTCGATGCCTACTCAGGGTATCACCAAATCAGGATGAAAGAGTCTGACCAGCTCGCGACTTCTTTCATCACACCCTTTGGCACGTACTGCTACGTTACTATGCCATTCGGTTTGAGGAATGAGGGTGCGACATACCAAAGGTGCATGAACCACGTGTTTGGAGAACACATTGGCCGAACGGTCGAGGCTTACGTCGATGACATCGTAGTCAAGATGAGGAAAGCCTCCGACCTCCTCTCCGACCTTGAAATGACATTCCGGTGTCTCAAAGTGAAAGGCGTAAAACTCAATCCCGAGAAGTGTGTCTTCGGAGTCCCCCGAGGCATGCTCCTGGGGTTCATCGTCTCCGAGCGGGGTATCGAGGCCAACCTGGAGAAAATCGCGGCCATCACCAACATGGGTCCCGTCAAGGACTTGAAAGGGGTACAGAGGGTCATGGGATGCCTTGCGGCTCTGAGCCGTTTCATCTCACGCCTCGGCGAAAGAGGCCTACCTCTGTACCGCCTCTTAAGGAAGACCGAGCGCTTCACTTGGACCCCCGAGGCCGAGGAAGCTCTCGGGAACCTAAAGGCGCTCCTCACAAGCGCGCCCATCTTGGTGCCCCCCGCTGCCGGAGAAGCCCTCTTGATCTACGTCGCCGCTACCACTCAGGTGGTCAGCGCCGCGATCGTGGTCGAAGGCTGGCCCCTCGGAAGGGTTCGACAGCCGCCTCAGAGCACTCGGGCTTCGCGCCCACTACTGGTTAGAGGTTCGAAGGCTGGCCCCTCGGAGGGGTTCGACAGCCGCCTCAGACCACTTGGGCTCCGCGCCCACTACTGATCAGGGGTTCGTAGGCTGGCCCCCGAAGGGTTCGACAGCCGCCTCAGAGCACGTAGAGCGAGGGATGACTCTGGGTACGTCCGATACATGGCTGAGGCTCGAGCTACACTCCTGAGGTACCCTAGGACATTTCTGAGACCAGCAGGAGCGATTCTGTAATGGAATCCCATCAGAGGGAGGCATCGAGCCCTCGGACCCTATCAAACGGGACCGGTTCCGATAAATCACTTGCAGGTACTTTTGGAGCGCGCCTCTGGGCCACTAGCCGACCCTTATCGAACGGGGCACGGGCGTCCACTCGGATCACCCGTTAGCAACTCACTGGAGACACCATGTTCGGCGCCCTCCGAGGGCAACATGGCGCTTCCCCCCCCCCCCTCCTCCTTGCGGAAAGGCGACGAAGGGGCGTATGAAAAAAGCCGAGTTAGTCCTTGACCGTCCTCTCGCTCTGTGCGGAGGCTCGGGGGCTGCTCTCTCAAACCCGGCTCCGGCCAAACCGTTGACAGCGTCAACATACCAGCCCGAGAACTTGGAACCTGACTATGCACCCGGGCTACGACCAGTTCGCATGAGGGAACAACCAGACCGACCGAAGCATCACGAAAGGCATTAAGACCTCGAAGGAGTAAAACACTCCTCCGAGGCCTCGGGGGCTACACCCGGCGGGTGCGCTCGTGCGCACCCACCGGAACGAAATGCAACCGAGAAATGTCGGTCCCCTTGCAAAAAGTGCGACAAAAGCCTCCAAGCGAGTACTAACACTCCCTTCGAGGCTCAGGGGCTACTGTCGGGGACCATAATTAGGGGTACCCCCAAGACTCCTAAATCTCAGCTGGTAACCCCCATCAGCACAAAGCTGCAAAGGCCTGATGGGCGCGATCCCGGTCAAGGCTCCGTCCACTCAAGGGACACGATCTCGCCTCGCCCGAGCCCGGCCTCGGGCAAAGGCAGCCGACCTAGGAGAATTCACGTCTCGCCCGAGGGCCCCCTCAAGCAACGGACGCACCTTCGACTCGCCCGAGGCCCAACTCGGGCAGGCTTCGCGGAGAAGCAACCTTGGCCGGATCTCCACGCCAACCGACCATATCGCAGGAGCATTTAATGCAAGGGTCGACTGACACCTTATCCTGACGCACGCTCCTCAGTCGACAGAGCCGAAGTGACCGCAGTCACTTTGCCGCTCCACTGACCGACCTGACAGGAAAACAGCGCCGCCTGCCCCGCTCCGACTGCTGTGCCACTCGACAGAGTGAGGCTGACAGCAGCTAAGTCCAGCCTCGGGCGCCATAGGAAGCTCTGCCTCACCCGACCCCAGGGCTCGGGCTCAACCTCGACGCCGGATGACAGACTCCGCCTCGCCCGACCCCAGGGCTCGGACTCAGCCTCGACCTCGGAAGACGGACTCCGCCTCGCCCGACCCTAGGGCTCAAACTCAGCCTCGACGCCGAACGACAGACTCCGCCTTGCCCGACCCCAGGGCTCGGACTCAGCCTCGACCTCGGAAGACGGACTCCGCCTCGCCCGACCCCAGGGCTCGGACTCAGCCTCGACCTCGGAAGACGGACTCCGCCTCGCCCGACCCATGGCTCGGACTCAGCCTCAACCTCGACCTCGGAGGAGTCACCGCCTCGCCCGACCTCAGGCTTGGACCGACCACGTCACAGGGGGGCCATCATTACCCTACCCCTAGCTAGCTCAGGCTACGGGGAACAAGACCGGCGTCCCATATGGCTCGCCCCAGTAAACAAGTAATGATGGCACCCCGCGTGCTCCATGATGACGGTGGCTCTCAGCCCCTTACGGAAGCAAGGAGACGTCAGCAAGGATCCGACAGCCCCGACAGTTGTACTTCCACGGGGCTCAAGCGCTCCTCCGACGGCCACGACATCACAGGAACAGGGCGCCAAAACCTCTCCGACAGCCACGATGGCATGTACTTAGGGCTCTGGCTCCTCTCTGCTAGACACGTTAGCACATTGCTACACCCCCCATTGTACACCTGGGCCCTCTCCTTACGTCTATAAAAGGAAGGCCCAGGGCTCTCGTACGAGAGGGTTGGCCGCGCGGGAGAACAGGCTGGCGGACAGTCTCTCTCTCTCCCACGCGAACGCTTGTAACCCTCTACTGCAAGCGCATTCGCCCTCGGCGCAGGACAACACGAAGGCCGCGAGTTTCCCCTTTGCTGTTTCTCCCCCCTTTGTGTTCTGTCTCGCGCCGACCCATCTGGGCTAGGACACGCAGCGACAATTTACTCGTCGGTTCAGGGACCCCCCCGGGGTCGAAACGCCGACAGGCAGTGACACCGATTTGGAATAGAAGGGGCATCTTCCGATTTCACTACATGTGTGACCCTATCAGCATATCAGATTATGTCAATGGACTTTGAAGAATTTTATAGGTTATTTGATTCGGAGAAGTATTTGGACATTGAAGGTGACTTAGCTTAATTCATGGTGTTGGACGCGGTGTTGTCGGCCCCTCTTGTTATAAGTGAGTGTGGGGGCAGATATCCCCCGGGTCCACTAGAAGGCAAGAAGGCCTCGCGAGAGGCTTTAGGCCTACTATCTCGCAAGGCCATCCCTTCGTGGGCCGGGATAGAACTACTGGCAGAGTGGACCGACACGAGAATGAAGCAGACTCAGGCCCAAACAACCCGTCAGACTCGAGCGTTATCCGTAGCGTTCACCCAACTTTCCCGCGCGCAGCGCCCTTGAATATTGGAACGAATTAGAGATAAGTCGGCAAGATTATAGGAAGATAAGTTCATTCGGTTCACTATTATTTAGGTACACATCATCATCACATACGCATGTAGTGCCCCTCAGTCGAGTATATAAGGCCTAGAGGGTACCCCATCATTTCCATCAACCATCTACCTATATCCTTAGCTTTTCTCCATACTGGAGACTTCTATTGTAACCTACCACATAAAGATCCACACCAGGAAGTAAGGTATTACGCCTCTCCTAGCGGCCCGAACCTGTAGAAAATTGCTTGTTGTCTCTCGTGCATCCCGCACGAACCATTGAGTTACAGTCAACAACACCGTCCTACGCAAAAGGACCACGAGGGGTAACCCTGGGTGTGCGGTCAGACTCTAAACACCGACAGCTGGCGTGCCAGGTAGGGGGTGTGTCGTTGACCCAAGCTAGCTCAATGGCCATCACTTCCCAATGCAAGATCGCTCTTTGCCCTGGATCCGTATTCTGCTTCGGGACCATCTCGTCCGTGGCAGATGAGAAAGGAATTCTGCACCGCATAGCAGATCCGCCGGAGAAGAAGCTTTTCTTAGAAATTCCCAGGAAAGTCAGAACAAGACAATGGATAGCGCAACCTCCTGCGCCTCAGGCGAAGAGTACTTCTTGCAAGCCAAAAATCGGGAATTTACTTGCCCGAAGAACCCCACTGCCCACTTCGCCCACAAAGGAGTGGACACGGATTACAAGAAAGAAAGAAGCAAGCGTTCCTAGAAAGGGAACAGAAGTTCGCTGAATTATCTTTCTGGCACCTTCGCCCTCAAAGAAGGACAGAAAGGAACTCACCATCACAACAACTCCTTTTTACCCCGACATCCTCTTCATCGAGGGGAGATTGGAGTCATCTCCCATCTCGGATGACGAGCCGACCCTACAGGGGGAAGAGCCTCCCCAGCGAGAAGCTCGGCGATGAAGGAACAGGCGCCGGAATATTCGGCGACATCATGAGGCTGGGGAGCGGGACCAGCACAACCCGTATCTCGGGATGAAGTTTGAGAAGTGGGAGAAACCCCCGATGAGCGGGTATACCAAGAAAGGCGGAATTCTCGCCGACGTGACCGCCGGCAAGCTCAGGAACGAGATCGAGAACAAGCCGAGCAGGGCACAAGGTTACGCCGAGAGAATCCCCTCTTTGCTCGAAACCTAAACCCTGACTTCGCTCACGCAATGAACACGTCGAGCAAAGTCAGAGGAGTGCTGGTCCAGATAGCTGATGACCTCCCGCGGACTTCGGATGCTGAAGGCTATCGACGGTTGCTTACTCGGGCGGCTAACCACCTTCTACCCATCGCTCATCCCCCGAGCGACCTGCGACACGCCATCAACAGTCGGCGAGATGCGCGTAGCTCCATCAATGTTGTGCGTGACCGATGACACGAAACGAGATAAGGCGCCGGGAGGACTATGACCGGGACCACGGCATCCCGGCTCGAAGTCATGCCACCCGAGTTGAGTCGGCTGTGGCCTCAGCTAGTGGCCCGATCTAGGGACGGTCGAGACGACACATCACCGACTCCCCTCCCCAGGATCGACACCATGAACGCCGACAGGAAGACACATGTGGAGTCTCAGCGCTTACTCCGCGTCTCCAGGCCATCTAGTGGCCCCCTAACTTCAAAGTCTCCAACATCGACAAGTA
The DNA here is from genome assembly GCF_902167145.1 of Zea mays. Taxonomy (NCBI): domain Eukaryota; kingdom Viridiplantae; phylum Streptophyta; class Magnoliopsida; order Poales; family Poaceae; genus Zea; species Zea mays. The sequence continues at coordinate 161,906,744 of NC_050100.1, read as the reverse complement.
CGAGCCTAAGCAGGACCCGGGGGCTGGTTGGCTGTCTACACGACCGCCGCCCGGGCCGCCGGGGCAACAAAAGATGTGATGACAGCATATTTGCCCATCGTCCTTGGGCAAGATGCACTGCAGTGGCTACGACATCTGCCACGACACTGCATCGATGATTAGAGTGACTTCAGTCGGCGTTTCATTGCTAACTTCCAGTCCCTCTCTGACAAGCCGGTGCAGCCATGGGACCTCAAATCCATCAGGCGCCAGGGCGATGAAATCACAAGAGGTTTCAGACCATGAGAAATCACATCCCTGAAGTCACCGAGGCAGCGATGATTGAAGATTTCTACCAGAGATCCAATAACTTGGCCTTCGTCTGAGCCATACTGCAGAAAGTGCCGACCACCTCCGAACAACTATTTTGAGAGGCGGACCTCTACATCACCACTGACGAGTGGGCCCAGGACCTCATTGGAGGAACAAAACCCGCACCACCGGCGCCACGACGCGACGTGAACCAGCAACCCGACAGGCGCGGGGAGAAAAGGCCACATGAGGAGGTACATGCCGTCGGACCCCCCCCCTGTCGCTCGAGCTCGAGGGGCACCTCGCGGAGGCGAGCGGACACTGGATGACATCCTCGATGCCCAGTGCCCGTACCACAAGGACATGTGCCACACCCTACGGAACTGTGGGGACATCAAGCACTCCGTCGGACACGGCCGACCGTTCCAGCCTCTACCACCTCCCCACCACGAGGAGGGCCCAGCGAGCCCAGGCAGCCTCAACATCTAGAAGGGGGAGGAGGTGGAGCATTCCCACACGTTGACAGGGAGGTCAACGTCATCTTCGGAGGACATGGGTCGCAGGAGAACAGAAGGCAGCAAAAGCTCAATGACCGGCAGGTCCTGGCGGCAACCACTAGTGCCTCAGCTCCTTATCGGTTGTCAGAGCACGCAATAACCTTCAGTAGAGCGGATCAATGGCTCAACTTCGACCACCCTGGCAAGTACCCGCTCCTCGATGATCCGGTGATCCGAAAAAGCAGGGTAAAGAAAGTACTAGTGGACGAGGGAAGTAGCATTAACGTTACCTTCCCCCGGACACTCCTGGCCTTGGGGGTTGCACTCAAAGACCTCATCGAGTCAGATACACCCTTCTTCGGTATCGTGCCGACCGAAGGAGAGTACCCACTTGGGCACATCTACATGCCCATCACCTTTGGCACTCTGGAGAACTACAGAACTGAGTTCCTGAGGTTCGAGGTGGCACGTTTCGACTGCGGGTACAACGCCATCATCGGCAGACCTGGACTAGCGAAGTTCATGGCCATTCTGCACTATTCATACATGATATTGAAGATGTCAGGACCTCAAGGAATCATCACCGTGCGTGCTGACTTCCAAGGCGCCGCGAAATGCTTTCGGGGAGCCATCCAGGCAGCCCTTACTGCTGGACCCCCGACGACTTCCTCCGTGCAGGCGGACACAAAGCCTAAGGAAGACCTCGCAATACCCACAAACGAAGCTCAAGTCGTGACCTCTATACGACCGACTAAGGAGACTAAAAGCATCAACCTGGGATTCGCTGATGAACGCAAGACTACCATCATCAGTTCCAGCCTTGATGACAAATAGGAAAGCGCGCTCGTTCGGTTCCTGCAAGATAACCGAGATGTATTCGCATGGCAACCTGTGGATATGCCGGGAGTCCCGAGAGAACTGACCGAGCACAAATTGATGGTCTATCCTCAAGCAAGGTCGATTCGACATAAGCTGCATCGTTTCACGCCTGATAAAAGAGAAGTTATTCGCGTCGAGCTAGCCCGCTTAGTGACTGCAAGGTTCATTAGGGAGGCGCTGCATCCCGAGTGGATCGCAAATCCTGTTCTTGTACTAAAAAAGAATAAAGTGGATTGGCACATGTGCGTCGACTATACCGATCTTAACAAACATTGTCTGAAGGATCCCTTCGGTCTCCCTAGAATAGATCAGGTAGTCGACTCGATTGCTAGCTGTTCTATGTTGTCCTTCCTAGATTGTTATTCTGGATACCATCAGATCACCCTCGCAAAAGAGGATGAGGAGAAGACTGCTTTCATCACCCTGTTTGGAGCTTTCTGGTATACCTCCATGCCGTTCGGCCTCAAGAACGCAGGAGCAACTTACCAGAGAGCCATCCAAACATGCTTAGCCGATCACTGGGGCAAGCAGGTGGAATCCTACATCGATGATGTGGTGATAAAAATAGAAAACTCAGAAAACTTCATCAAAGATTTGCAGCTGGTCTTCAATAACTTGAGGCACTACCGGTGGAAGCTCAACCCAGAAAACTGTGTTTTTGGAGTACCAGCAGGGAAGTTACTCGGATTCATTGTCAGCCACCGAGGGATTGGAGCTAACCCAGAAAAAATCGAGGCCATCATGAGAATGGAAGCGCCACGATCACAGAAAAAGGTGCAGAGGCTTACTGGATGCACGGCAGCCTTGAGCAGGTTCATATCAAGGCTAGGCGAGAAAGGCATACCGTTCTAGAAATTGCTCAAAAAGGTGGACAAGTTTCAGTGGACCATAGAGGCGCAGGAAGCTCTAGAGGCACTGAAAAAGTTCCTGACTACACCACCAGTACTTAAGCCACCACGCCGAGCTACGCCGGATCAGCCCGTGGAAGATCTGTTGTTATACATCTCCTGCACGACTCACGTGGTAAGCACCGCGTTGGTAGTCGAGCGGGCAGAGGAAGGACATACATATCCTGTACAACATCCGGTCTACTTCATCAGTGAAGTCCTTGGGTCCTCAAAGACAAAGTATCCTCAAGTCCAGAAGTTGCTATACGTGGTACTCCTAACCGCCCGCAAGCTTCGCCAATACTTTGACGACCATAAAGTCATAGTAGTCACAGGATTTCCAATAGGAGATATTCTTCACAATAAAGAAGCTATTGGAAGGATAGCTAAGTGGGCGTGCGAGCTGGGAGCTCACGACATAGAGTTCCGGCCCCGCACGACAATAAAGACTCAGGCGCTGGTTGACTTCGTATCAGAGTGGACTGAACATCAGGTCCCAGACAGCCCAGAGGTTACCGAGGTGTGGAGAATGTACTTTGATGGCTCGTTGAAGCTGCAAGGAGCGGGTGCAGGGATTCTCTTTATTGCTCCTAGAGGTGAGCAACTCAAGTATGCACTCCAGCTACTATTTCCAGCATCAAATAATGCAGCAGAGTATGAAGCACTGATCCACGGGTTAAGCATCATCGTTTCACTCGGCATCAAGAAACTGATGGTATATGGTGATTCGCTAGTAGTCATAAGCCAGATAAACAAAGACTGGGACTGCTCGACTGACTCCATGGGCAAGTACTACGCAACTGTGCGAAAACTGGAGGACAAATTCGAAGGATTAGAGTTCCATCACGTGGAAAGAGACCGCAACGCAGCAGCAAACGCGTTGTCGAAGTTGGGATCCAGTCGGACCCAGGCTCCACCTAGGATCTTCGTCCAAGAAATATCACAACCGAGCATCCTCTCGGATCAGGTGGAAGAGTGCAACACCTTGAGCCAACCAGAGTCGGACCCCAACGACTGGAGAGAGCCTATCATCAGGTATATAAAAATGAAGAAGAACCGGATAACAAGGCTACAGCAGAACGCATCGCGAGGCAGTCGGCCCACTACACCATCATAGGGGGCTTGCTGTACAAGAGAGGTGCAACAGGAGTCCTCATGAAATGTATTCACTCGGCTACCGGGAAGCAATTGTTGGATGAAATCCATGCCAGACAGTGCGGAGTACATGCAGCGTCAAGGACTCTAGTCGGGAAGGCTTTCAGATCCGGTTTCTATTAGCCAACAACGAAGAGCGATGCTACCGAGTTAGTCCAGAAGTGTGAGGCATGCCAATTCTTATCAAAGCAACATCACTTACCCGCACAGCAGCTGCAGACCATTCCTGTAACATGGTCGTTCGCATGCTGGGGGATGGACATGATCGGACCTTTTAAGAAAGCTCAGGGAGGCTATACTCATGTACTAGTTGTCATTGACAAATTCACAAAATGGATAGAGTACAAGCCAATCGCTTCTTTGACCTCAACCAAAGCGGTGGAGTTTATACAAGACATAATATTCAGGTTTGGGATACCAAACAGCATCATCACTGACCTGGGATCCAACTTCACCAGTTATGAATTCTTTGATTTCTGTGAGCAACGGAGCATCCAGATCAAGTATGCATTAGTGGCACACCCAAGAGCCATTGGCCAGGTAGAAAGAGCCAACAGAATGATACTGGAAGCACTCAGAAAGAAAGTATTTTACAAGAGTGAAAAGCTTGCAGGAAAATGGATCACAGAGCTGCCATACGTGGTTTGGAGCCTGAGAACTCAACCTAGTCGGGCTCTGCATGGAAATACCCCATTTTTCATGGTTTATGGATAAGAGGCAGTGCTACCCACCGACCTAATCTTCGGGGCGCCGAGGTTAACTTTCGAAAGCATAGCAGAAGCAGAAGCAACCAGGCTAGAAGATATCGACGTGCTTGAGGAAGAACGAGTGAACACAGTAATTCAGTCGGCTAGGTACCAACAGACCTTGAGGCGCTACCATGACAAAGTTGTGCGACACCGATCTTTTGCAGTGGGAGACTTGGTCCTTCACCAAATACTAACGGGGGAAGGGCGGCATAAGCTAGCACCACTATGGGAAGGATCGTTCATTGTATCAGAGGTCACATGGCCAGGATCACACTGGCTTAATCAGATGGACGGCACAGAAGTGGGGAACTCGTGGAACATAGAACACCTCAGAAAATTCTATCCTTAGCAAAGGCCTCAAAATTCTTGAAGGAACATTGTACTATGTAATCTGAGGACTTCATCATCAATAAAGTTTTCATTTTCCAAAGGCATTCAAACTCTTGACTTACAGCTGACTTCGATTGGGCTGGGCTTGAAATCAGCGTACCTACCTGACTTAGGGTGACCACTATACCCTGCTAACAGAGCAATTGGCTTAAGTTGATGATGACCCAAGTCGGTGCGACATGCTCACGCTTACTTAACTAAGGGTGACCACTATACCCTGCTAACGGAGCAATTAGCTTAAGTCGGCGACGACTTAAGTCGGTGCGACATGTTCACGCTTACTTGACTTAGGGTGACCACTATACCCTGCTAATGGAGCAATCGGCTTAAGTCAGCGACAACTTAAGTCTTTGTGACATGCTCACGCTTACTTGACTATGGGTGACCACTATACCCTGCTAACGGAGCAATCGGCTTAAGACGGCAACGACTTAAGTCGGTGTGACATGCTCACGCTTACCTGACTTAGGGTGACCACTATACCCTGCTAAAGGTGCGATCGACTTAAGTCGGTGACGACTTAAGTCGGTGCAATATACTTCGACTTACTTCACTTAGGGTGACCACTGCGCCCTACCAGCAAGGCGATCGGCTTAAGTCGGAAAACGCCTTAAGCCAGCGTGGTATACTTGCATTCGCATTGTTTAGGGTGACCACTATACCCTAATAGCAGAACAACCAGCTAAGATTAAAAATACTCCAGAAAAAGAGAACATCTTATTTGCCAGTACCAGTGGTGTATTCTGGCACCCTGTTCACAGAATAATCAAGTTGCACATAAAGATCCATACTTACAAGAGAATATCTTACTTGCCAGTATGGAGAAAAACACAACTGTCGTGTGCACATAAAATTCATATTACATCTATCCTCCAAAGAAATACTAACTCAATACAAAAAGTGTTTTTACAGGACATCACTATGTCGAAGCATCTTTTCAGACAGTATCCTTCGTAGGTGCAACAGAAGAAGAGGGACAGCTTGCAGCATCAGGCACGGCCTTGACATCAGCAACAATATCGTCAGGCACCACGACGCCGGGTCTCCTCATCAAGATCCGTCCAACACGAACGACTTTATCCATAGCCTTGTCGCGCTGGGCCTTCAGGACGGTGAAGTTGTCCTCTAGAGTTTTAACGGCAAGCTAGGCAGCCTCTAGCTCCCGCGCGACAAGCTTCTTGGAAGCGCGCAGATCTTTGATGGTGGAATCCTTGATCGACAGCAATCGTCCAAGTCGTAGAACTTCGTCCTGAGATGCCTGCAGCTCATGGCGGTGATGGTCTAGGTCAGACATGGTGAAGCGGTGGCTCCTCTCTAGGATGGTCAAGGAGTTGCTGGCATCACGGTACAGCCTGTCAAGATTGTCGTGAGAGGCAACAAGTGCTCGTTTCTCCTCCTACAAACAGAAAACACCATTCAGCACAGAAGCAATAATAACAGAGCAGGGTCAGCCAGGGAAGTTTACCTCATGTGCCATCTTTTCAGAATCAAGCTGGGCATTCAGAGAAGAGTTTAGAGAGCGGGCACTATCCAGAAAGGCAGAAGTTTGAGCGAAGTTGGCCTGATTCTGAGAATACTTCACCTCAAGGTCAGAGAATTGTTGAGCCATATCTGATAATGCAGCTGAAAGGGAATGTGTGATTAAAGATAAGTTGATCAGCTAAAGCAGCTAGAGAAACTATAAGCTCACTAACCAACATTCGACGCCTTTAAATCATCCATCTGTTTCTTGAGCAGCAAAGGATTCCACTGCATCAAAGATAAAGCTTGTTCGGGAACAACAGTGCCACAGGACCTCAACTGGGTGGATACTCCATCAACAAAATCATGTGGTCATAGACAGATGAGCAGAAGAAAAATAATTCGCTAGTACGAATAATATAGAGCAAAAGACTAACTCACCTGGAGATTGGAAAGGAATAGTGGAAGGCCCAAGGTAGGAGGAGCGGAGCATGGCTTGATGAGGGAAGATCAAGAGGAACAATCTCGAGAACACTATCCGGGGTGACCTCAGCCCCACCAGCAGACAACGTGCTCCTGGCGTCTGGCTCGCCGACCTCTAAGGCGACTTGGCCAGTTAAGGCCGCAGAAGCACGTGTTGCCGTCACTCCATCGGACTGGATTGGGGATGACCCGTTGTGGACATCCATGGAAGCATTAGAAAGAGAGCACGCCTGAACATCCTCGGAGGCTAGATTACAGCTTGCACTACCCACAGGGGCTGGGTCGCTACCGGCAACACCCTCGGGGGCCGGGTAGCTGCCAGCGACACCCTCGAGGTCTGGGTCTTCTGCAGCAGCCACTTCTGAAGCTAAAAGCCCTTCAACCACCTCCATGGGAGTCAGATAACTCGGATCCGTGTCTTTGCATGGGAGACTGCCCTCCAAGGTCGACGATCCGCGAGACACCACTCGGGTTACCTCTTGCCCGGGAGAACCAAGCAACGAAATGCCACCATCTGGGACCTCTGAACAGACGACTGGGATATCAGCTTCAGGATGCTCCGATAGTATGTCTTCAGGAATGACCTCCTCCAGTGCTTGATCAAAATCTGATATCGAAAGCCCCTAAAGACTGACAAGTGCCGATAGAGCTGGAGAGGGAATATCGCTACCCCCTCGCTGCCTCTATAGAAACGACTGTTCTTGCGGATCAGTGGGATTTCTTCTTATTCCTCCTCTTCATCCTCGTCAAACATGCCGCCAGTAGCCTGTGCATTGTCACAACCTTTGGCATCAACCTTGGGAATGGCGTCCGCCAGGACATCGTCAAGGATCGGTATAGAAGGACCAGCATCCTGATCCAAGCACGACAGTCGCCGAAGTCGCCTCTTCTTCATTTTCTCCTCGACGGGTGCAGTCGGGCGGTTCACTCATCGTGAACGCTTTGGGAATCTCCGCTTCTTCATCAAATTCTTGGCCAGTCGTGATAGCCATCGGCTCGGTGCGGGTAGAGTCGGACGATTCCCCAGCCAGCAGGCTAAGCACAACATCCATCTCAGCATCATCAGTGCTGGCTGGCATCTCAAAATGAGTTTGCCTCTTAGCCTCGAGAAGACTCTGAAGTGGAGCAATCAAGGCCTCAATGTCCTCAGGAGAGGGTCACACTCTATGACCCAAGCTACCGTCACGAGCAGGAGGGTTGGAGACAAACTCAGAGAATGGCCTATTTGGCGGCAGGTTCCATGCAGAATAGGTCACCAACATTTGAGACTCTGTGCCTCAAGATCATGTCTGTAACACCCCTGGTGTTACTGTAACTAAAACATGAGCATGACATCATAAGCATTGGCATTGCATATGTTTGACACACCTAGAGTGCATTTACTAGGTAAAAATTTCAAACAAGTCGTATTGTTTTGGTATTTTGCAAATAGAACCCTGGATAGGGAACTTAACCCTAAATAGGGATTAAAGGGGTAAGACATAACCCAAATTAAGAAAACCAAAAAGCTTTAGGGGAATGGTAACAAAATGTTCCCAAGAATGAACTTGAATTACTTTTATACCCCTAGGATACCAAAAATCCCCATTTGAACCCTAGAAAACCCTAAAACTAAAACCTAGGGGCTTATGTGCAAAATTGATGCACATTTGGACTAAAGTGCAAAAACCAAGTTAATAAAGTATCTTAAGTCACTTGATTCACTAAGGCGTGAATTTGGAAGCCAAACCCTAAGATTTGGATTCATTTGCAAAAAGGCCCCTAGTTATGATTTCATGCTAAGTCTGAATTTCAGATTGATGAGCTCAACTTTGGAGCCTTGCAACTTTTAAAATATAGGGTTTTTGCCCTAGGGCACCACATCAAAATTGTAGACCAAACTAAGGGGAACAACTTTGCTTAAAAGTGTGAGCATAGTTGTTAAGAAAATATTGGAGATAATCAAGCCTGAAGTCAGGCTGTCAGGCTAATACTGTCTGAATTTCACACTAACAATGACTTGGATCCAAGTTTAAGAGCCAATTCAACTCCGATCCAGTGCGAGTTTAAGCATGATTCCTATAACAAATTTGTAGCTGGTATGTAGCATTACAACTTTGATGCAGAGACTTGGGGATGTTTCCATAGAAAATTTAGAGAAAATTTGATCTAAACTTGCTCTGTCAGGCGTTCTGAAGATCCTCTTCATGGTACAGTAGCCTGACTGCATCTGTTTCAGTAACCCTCACCGCCGACGATTCCCCACCGCGATTCACGTCAACGGCGTCCAGATTCGTGCTCAGGTAGACAGATAACGTCGCGGGGTAAGGGAATCTTCACCGCTGGTGAGCTGGGCTCCACTCCGGGGACGACCCCCCCCCCCCCCCCCCCCCCCGTGCTTCCCCCTCTACCCTACGACTGGAGCAGATAAGCTCACCGGTGACCGCCGCCTCCCAACCATGTGCCGCGTGGCTCAACCTTTCCACCGCGTCGCCGTAACTCCCCACTGCTGTCTAATCAACACCGGTGAGGTTGCCATGGCATGGGACACCAATTCACGCGCGCCAGTATTCTTCTCCACCTCCGACCGCCACGCGTCTCGTCCAAATTCGCGGCCACCGCCCGTTCTCCCTATAAATTGAGCCCGTGACTAGCTCCGCAAGGTCATCAGCTACCCAGCCACCAAGAATTGCTAGCAATCGATCACTAGTGCGCCCGAATTCCTTATTTCCCCCAAATCCTTTCTCCGCCACTGTGAAGATCCGTTCGTCGCGGCCAGCTCAAATCAGGTTAGCTCAAGCTGCACCATTGCCTGTTCTAGCGTCCCTAGGCTCTCCTCATGCTCTTTGACCCCTTTGATTAAACTAAGCCGCCATGGATCACCGGGAACACCTTCATCCATCTGCAACGTTCTCGGTCACCGTGGCCAGAACAAACCACTTGATCGATTATGAAATTAAGTTGGGGAAAAGGCTTAGGATGGGTCCGATTTAGTGTCCGCCACTCGGGAGTGCCGGTCATAGCCCCAATCGGCCGGTCCAGGAGCTCGCTGGACTTCGGCCGCGCTCAACGCCATCGGGGACTTGCCCGTGCGAAGAAATAGAAACCGAAGGGGCTTTCTATAAACCGTCAGCGACACATAAGAATAGTAAAAGAACCTGTTTTCTGTTAGCCAGAACCCCGAGGGCCCTTCTGCAAGAATTCCACCGCGGGCACGCGCGCGCTTTCTCCTCTGGATTGGGCCGCCTGGGCTAAAACCAGCCCAGCACTGTTTACCCTTTTTCTTTTTCTTTTCAGTAGAGCTTTGGAAATCTATTATAAATTGTAGAAAAATCCTAAAATTGAGAAACCAATTTTCCTAGACTCCTTATTTTCCCTAATATTTAATAAAAATAGTTTCATGATTTTTAGTTTAAACAGGGAATTTTAGGGCATTTAAAATAGCTTAAAGAAATAGTTCTGGAATTTTAGAGAATTAATAGTAATGCCAAAAATGTTCAAAATTTTTATATGAACTCCACACATTATTTAGAAGCCTTGGGTAGAATTTGGGTTGATTTGTACCTTGTTTGATACTTAGAACCCAAAACCCCCCCTGCCCTTTGAACTCCTTTACTGACTCCGGAAACTATAAGTTCTCGGAGTTCCGTGAAGGAAAGTTGTATTCAAGACTTAGATAATAACTCTTTATTATCTTTGCACTCTCATAAGCATTACATGGCATTCATTCTTATATGTACCTATATGGTTATATTTAGAAAACGAAGAAGAGATTGAAGTGACCGAAGAGAAGACACTACCACCATCGTATTCTTAGGCCGGGAATTGTTTCTACTTCGATATCTGCGGGACCGAGCCTGACTCACCTACTAACGAAGGCAAGCCCCGGTGCATTTGCCACCTTCCTTGATGTTTTTAAAATCTTTCTCACTTGCTTGCTGCATTAGGTGATAGGAGTTGAATGCTTAAACAATTCCTGCATTACCTTCCTTGAACTTGATTACCTTCCTTGAAACCCTGTTTTTACAAAAAAGGTTTTTCTATGCTTAGTATTGCTTTAGAAAAACAAAAGGATTTGTTTTACAAAAGATGTTTGGCAAAGTGGGAGGGTTGTTTTCAAAAATAAAACTTGATGGTGAATCCATCACGGCCGTGATGGATTCAACATTGGAAAAGATGTACCTCTGCCAGGTACCAAGTTTTTGGGTTTAATGATTAAGCTGAGACCGGGCGGGTGACTTGCACGAGAAGAGAGTCTCGGTGTAGTGTCTCCGTCTGAGTCGATTAAGGACCGTCTCGATGTAGGCTTGCTGACCGAGGACCCTTTAACTGGTCACATGCCTCGTCATGGGTAAGCCTTGCCTCAGGCAGACTAAGGCCAGAATAAGATAACACGAAACGGGCGTGGAGCGGTGGCGAGAGTAGCGTGTACCCTCCATGGCAAGAGGCTGGACGGTGGTGTATCTGTGCTCTCGGTTTGCGTGAACCTGATCTGGTCTTAAGAACCCCGGTGGCGGGTTGACATATGCAAGGGTTAAGTGCTACATATGTCGTGTGATTGGAGATCCTCAGCTGAGTATAATCGATTCGGATCGCCGTACCTTCGTGGTTATGAAGACTTGGTCACTGCCCTATACGTAGCAATCCACTAAAGATGATGGGTTTTTGTTAAGAAATTGGCTAGTGCAGGACCAGTGATTGAACTAGGGTAGAAAGAACTCTAGTTACACGTAATTCTACTTAACTTGACAAATAAAACTGGATTTTTAAGGATCCACTTTAGTAAGCATTTCTGCAAAACAGAGTCTTTGATTATTGAAAAGCCTTACCTTGACTCCCTTAAGCCAGCATACCCTTGAGAGTCTTTTCTTTAGTCGGGTAAGACTTGCTGAGTAATTCCATACTCAGGGTTTATCCCTCCGTTGTTTTTAGGTGAGGAAGCGACAATTTTTTGTTGCTTTTGCTCCAAGGTGGTTCCAAAGGAGGAAAAACAAGAGTGAAGCCGCGGGAGGACTTGGTCCTCCATATAGAACTTTTGTGAAAGAACTTATCGGGAGGAGTTTTTGCCTCCCTTGGTATTGTAATACTATTACTCCGCACTCCTAGGACAACTCTGGTCTGTAATAAGTAACTTGATCTTACTTTCTAAATAAATGTAAAGTTATGTAATCGCTTCCGCATTTCTTTATCTCCGATGTTCTGTAATGTCTGCAAGACGGGTGAAACGTTCCTGGAAAGGTAAGAAAGAAGATACCGAACTTGTCAAGTAGTTCAGGGGCACCTATAGGGTTGTCTGAGGTCCGTTAGACAAGGACAACTGTAGGTGGGCCTAATTACTTGGGAGGTTCCGTCACAATGTCCAGTCGGCTTAGCAAATCTTCATTGGGAATCCTCTTGTTCATAACCCGGGTGGAATCATTGACACCGCTATATAAGTAAGTGGGGTAAATTCTGTCCTTCAAGGGTTGGATATTTTTGAAAATGAAGTCAGCAACTACAGCTTCAGCAGTCAGACCCCTATCCTTCAACAAGTAGATCTCAGCAAGTAATACTTTGGCCTCTGTTATCTCCGAAAAGGTAGGAGATTCTACCCAGCTAGGTGTGCGAACATCTGGTTGCCTCCCCGACCGAGGGGGAGAGTTGTAGTGGTTTTCCACGATGAACCACTCAAGACGTCATCCTTTGATACTGTCCTTGAGAGGAATATCGAGATACTCCACTTTCCTTCCCCGGCGAAGCTCTAAACTTGCACTGCCAACAAGCTGGTGTTGTCCGCAGCCATCCCGGGCCGACAGTGATAAAGATACTTCCAAAGTCCGAAGTGGGGGAGAATCCCAAGAAAAGCCTCGCACAGATGTACGAAAATGGTGACTTGCATAATTGAATTAGGGTTCAAATGCATCAGATTCAACTCATAGAAATCAAGGAGGCCACGGAAAAAGGGGGAGATGGGAAGAGCAAGCCCGCGAATGAGAAACAGAACGTAAATGACGGATTCATGAGTGTTCTCTGTCGGAAGTGACACCGCGATAGATGCGCCAAGAACAGAGCTCCTTCAGAAGCAAAACCCCAATTTCAACGAGATGAAGAAGGTCAGATTCAGAGATGATAGACATGTGGTTACCAGCGGATGGAAGCTTTCTGTTGGGGTCGATGGGCGGGATGATTGCAACAGTGGTGCTCTGCCTCTTCCGCTTGGGGGCCATCGCTATCTTTCTGGCAGGACGAGCAGGCTCGGAAATTCAGGGGAAGCAGAGGAGCAGATGAAGAGAAAAAGTGAAGCTAGGGTTCATAAATCAAAAAGGCACGTCGACGCGAGTATAAATGGGGTTTCTTGGGTCGGGCACTATCTCTAAAGTGCCAGATCACTACTCGGAAAAGCAAAAGCATCAAGCATCACTCGGCAGTTACCTCTAAAATGCTAGCAGTATCGGACATATGGACAAACTTTCAAATGCGCAAATAGAAAAATGGCAAAACATTGATCACTTGAGGCAACTAATTCCTTCATTCATATCGGAGGGGGTTACACAAACTCAAAGCCGACTCATTATGAGTCAACCTTTTCCCACCCTGGTTACTACATTACATTATATTACCTTGCTACTTACACTACACTACTAACTACCACTACATTATTCTACTACTACTACCACTAACTATCTATACTAATATTTAGACCAGTGGTGCTATGCCACTGGCCTTGTCGTCACCACTGTCGCCGCCGTCGCCCTTGCTGCCGCCATCGCCACCGTCGCCCTTGCTGCCGCCACCGTCGCCCTTGCTGCTGCCATCGCCACCGTCGCACTCGCTGCCGCTGCCGCCATCGCCTTCACTGCCGCCCTTGCTGTCACTGTCATCGTCGTCGCTGCTGTCGCCCTCGTCATCACCGCCGTCGCCGCTCCACTCCTCGGAAGAGTCGGAGGAGTCTGCCTCATCCGAGGAGACTCCCGAGTCGTCCGATCCACCGAGCCCGGTACGCTCGATGGAGCGCCAGTACGCCCAGGTCGTGGTAGAAAGCCCCATGGAGTCATCCAAGTCATCGGATGACGCTGGGGGAGAAGCCAGAGCGAGCGAGCGGTCCGACTCGGAGGATACCTCCTCCGAGTACTCTGAGTCCCCAAAGTCCTCCAAGGGGGGACTCGGGGCACGCTTGCGCTTGTTGTCACCATGGTGAGGCCAACCGTGACCCCTCCTACCTCTACCCATGGTCGTTTGGAGAAGAATAGAAAGGGATAAGAAAGCAACAGATGATCGAAGGATGAGTGAAGAAAACAACGGTGCAAGCAGGATATTTATAGAGGTCGGGGGTGACCGTCCACTTCCTACCACGCTCGCCAAACAGTCGCAAGTATTCAATAAGCAATTCAAGCCGCCTGAAAATGAGTCAGGCAACAAGCGCCGCTTTGCGTAACACGACACCATTTGGACCAAGGTCAACTGCTCAGACAATAGGATTACACCCCACGGTCCCATCAAGTTACTACTCCAGGACAGTGTGCTAAATGCTCTACGTACCAAGACACCCCTTAGGCACACCCATTGGGTGTGTAGCCAGGAATTTTCAAAAGATTTTCTGAAGAAGTCATATCCATACAGTATATGCAATGAATGTACTGAGACAAAAGGAAGAGATCGACTGAGATGGGAGGAAGTCCAAATATAGCTACTGAACCGCAAGTCTAATCAGCAGAGGCATTGAAGCACAGAGCGGGGTGATGTCCAGCCGAGAGCCATCTGCCAGACGTCCAATCTATCACCGATCAAATAAATTTAAGACATAACAAGGTATGGACAGATAACATTGTTTGGATTCGCAAGAACATGGGATGAAGACAAAATACTGATTTCTAAATCATAAGATGATGGCAGAATGCTGATTTCTAAAGCACAAGATGAAGACTTTTGAGTGGATTATTTTCAAAAATCTACTCAAAGCTCGGGGCTACACCCATTGGGTCCACCTTAGATTTCTAGTCCCAAGAGCGACAAAATGCTTATTTCTAAAGCATAAGATGATAACAAAATGTTGATTTCTAAAGCATAAGATGATAACAGAATGCTGATTTCTAAAGCATAAGATGAAGACCTTTGAGTGGATTATTTTTAAAAATCTACTCAAAGCTCGGGGGCTACACCCACCCAATAGATTTCTAGCCCCAAGAGCGACAAAATACTGGTTTATAAAGCATAAGATGAAGACAGAATGCTGGTTTCTAAAGCACAAGATATAGACCTTTGAGTGGATTATTTTCAAAAATCCACTCAAAGCTCGGGGGCTACACCCATTGGGTGCACCTTCGGTGCACCCAATAGATTCTTAATCCCAGAAGACGAAATGCTGATTTCTAAAGCATAATATGATGACAAGATGCTGATCTCCAAAGCATAAAATGAAGACCTTTGAGAGGACTGTTTTTAATGAGTCAGTCAAAGTTTATGAGCTACACCCAATGGGTGCACTTACGGTACACCCATTGGCAGAGTGGAAACCATGCCACATAACAAACCTACGAGCCGGACCTAGAATCTTTGGGCTGATTATTTCAAAATCACCTCAAAGATTGGGGGCTTGTGGGGGACAGATATCCCCTAGGTCCACTAAAAGGCAAGAAGGCATCGCGAGAGGCTTTAGGCCTGCTATCTCGCAAGGCCATCCCTTCGTGGGCCGGGATAGAACTACTGGCAGAGTGGACTGACACGAGAATGAAGCAGACTCAGGCCCAAGCAACCCGTCAGACTCGAGCATTATCCGTAGCGTTCACCCGACTTTGCCGCGCGCAGCGCCCTTGAATATCGAAACGAATTAGATATAAGTCGATAAAATTATAGAAAGATAAGTTCAGTCGGTTCACTATTATTTAGGTACACATCATCATCACATACGCATGTAGTGCCCCTCGGTCGAGTATATAAAGCCTAGAGGGTACCCCATCATTTCCATCAACCATCTACCTATCTCCTTAGCTTTTTGTCTATACTGGAGACTTCTCTTGTAACCTACCACATAAAGATCCACACCAGGAAGTAGGGTATTACGCCTGTCGGTGTTTCGAACCCGGGGGGTCCCTGGACCGACGAGTAAATTGTCGCCGCGTGCCCCAGCCCAGATGGGTCGGTGCGAGACGGAGTGCGAAGGGGGGAAGAAGCCGGAGGGAGACAGGCGTAAAAGGGGAAACCCGTGGCCTTCGTGTTTGTCCCGTGCACAGGTCGGGTGCGCTTGCAGTAGGGGGTTACAAGCGTCCACGCGGGAGGGAGCGAGCGGCTTACGCGAGCGCCGTCCCGTCCTTCCCCGCACGGCCAACCTTTTGTAAGAGGGCCCTGGACCTTCCTTTTATAGGCGTAAGGAAAGGATCCAGGTGTACAATGGGGGGTATAGCAGTGTGCTAACGTGTCTAGCGGAGGAGAGCTAGTGCCCTAAGTACATGCCATCGTGGCAGCCGGAGAGGTTTTGGCACCCGGTTCGTGTGGTGTCGTGGCCGTCGGAGGAGCGCTGGAGCCTAGCGGAAGGACAGCTGTCGGGGCTGTCGAGTCCTTGCTGACGTCCCCTTGCTTCCGTAAGGGGGCTGAGAGCCGCCGTCGTCATAGAGCATGCGGGGCGCCATCATTACTTGTTTACCGGGGCGAGCCAGATGGGACGCCGGTCTTGTTCCCCGTAGCCTGAGTTAGCTTGGGGTAGGGTAATGATGGCGCCTCCTGTGACGTGGTCGGTCCGAGCCCTGGGTTGGGCGAGGTGGAGGCTCCTCTGAGGTCGAGGTCGAGTCTGTCTTCCAAGGCCGAGGTCGAGTCCGAGCCCCTGGGTCGGGCGAGGCGGAGACCGTCGGCTGAGGCCAGGGCTGAGTCCGAGCCCTGGGGTCGGGTGAAGCGGAGTTCGTCGTCTTCCGGGGCTGAGCCCGAGTCCGAGCCCTCGGGTCGGGCGAAGCGGAGTTCGTCGTCTTCCGGGGCTGAGCCCGAGTCCGAGCCCTAGGGTCGAGCGAAGCGGAGTTCATCGTCTTCCGGGGCTGAGCCCGAGTCCGAGCCCTGGGGTCGGGCGATGCGGAGTTCGTCATCTTCCGGGGCTGAGCCCGAGTCCGAGCCCTGGGGTCTGGCGATGCGGAGTTTGTCGTCTTCCGGGGCTGAGCCCGAGTCCGAGCCCTGGGGTCGGGCGATGTGGAGTTCGTCGTCTTCCGGGGTTGAGCCCGAGTCCGAGCCCTGGGGTCGGGCGATGTGGAGTTCGTCGTCTTCCGGGGCTGAGCCCGAGTCCGAGCCCTGGGTCGGGCGAGGCGGAGCTTCCTATGGCGCTCGAGGCCGGACATGGCTGCTGTCAGCCGCACTCTGCCGAGTGGCGCAGCAGTCGGAGCGGCGCAGGCGGCGCTGTCCTCTTGTCAGGCCGGTCAGTGGAGCGGCGAAGTGACTACGGTCACTTCGGCTCTGTCGACTGAAGGGCGCGCGTTAGGATAAGGTGTCAGGCCACCTTTGCATTAAATGCCCTTGCGATACGGTCGGTCGGCATGGCGATTTGGCCAAGGTTGCTTCTTGGTGAAGATTGGGCCTCGGGCGAGCCGAAGGTGTGTCCGTTGCTGGAGGGGGTCCTCGGGCGAGACGTAAATCCTCCGGGGTCGACTGCCCTTGCCCGAGGCTGGGCTCGGGCGAGGCGAGATCGTGTCCCTTGAGTGGACCGATCCTTGTCTTAATCGCACCCATCAGGCCTTTGCAGCTTTGTGCTGATGGGGGTTACCAGCTGAGATTAGGAGTCTTGAGGGTACCCCTAATTATGGTCCCCGACAGTAGCCCCCGAGCCTCGAAGGGAGTGTTAATACTCGCTTGGAGGCTTTTGTCGCACTTTTTTGCAAGGGGACCAACCTTTCTCGGTTGCGTTTTGTTCCGGTGGGTGCGCGCGAGCGCACCCGCCGGGTGTAGCCCCCGAGGCCTCGGAGGAGTGGTTTGACTCCTTCGAGGTCTTAATGCGTTTCGCAATGCTTCGGCCGTTCTGGTTGTTCCCTCATGCGAGCTGGTCGTAGCCCGGGTGCACGGTCGGGTCCCAAGTTCTCGGGCTGGTATGTTGACGCTGTCAACGGTTTGGCCGGAGCCGGGTTTGCGAGAGCAGCCCCCGAGCCTTCGCACAGGGCGAGAGGACGGTCAAGGACAGACTCGACTTTTTTACATACGCCCCTGTGTCTCCTTTCCGCAAGGAGGGGGGGAAAAGCGCCATGTTGCCCTTGGAGGGCGCCGAACATGGTGTCTCCAGTGAGCTGCTAACGGGTAATCCGAGTGGACGCCCGTGCCCCATTTGTTAGGGGTCGGCTAGAGGCCCGGAGGCGCGCTCCAAAAGTACCTGCGGGTGATCTGCCGGACCCGGTCCCCTTTTGACGGGGTCCGAGGGCTCGATGCCTCCCTCTGATGGGATTCCGTTACAAGATTGTTCCCGCTGGTCTCCGAAATGTCCTAGGGTACCTAGGGAGCGTAGCCCGAGCCTTGGTTATGTATCGAACGTACCTAGGGTCATCCCTCGCTCTGTGTCTGAGGTGGTTGTGAACCCTTCGAGGGCCAGCCTACGAACCCCTGATCAGTAGTGGGCACGGATCCCGAGTGGCCTGAGGCGGCCGTTGAACCCTTCCGGGGGGCCGGCCTTCGAACCTCTGACCAGTAGTGGGCGCGGAGCCCGAGCGCTCTGAGGCGGCTGTTGAACCCCTCCGAGGGGCCAGCCTTCGAACCTCTGATCAGTAGGGGGCTCGGGGCCCGTTTCCTTCGCGGAGAAGGATCCCTTTTGGGGTATCCCCTTTCCCGGTCCCTGTTGTAAGAGAGAGAAAGAGGAAAAGGATACGAAATCGAAACGACGTGGCGCAACTTTTTTGACGCGGTCGTTATGGCGAAGGCGAAGCGTCGCCCGCTTCTCCTGCCAAAGGTGCCGCCTGTCCCGCCGCGGAGTTAATGCGACGGGGCGAGTGGTCCGCGGGGCAGCCGTTGCGCGTGCGCGAGCCGTTCGAGGAATAGGACACGGGCGCGCCGTCTTCACACCGTGGGAGAGGGTTCTCTCGCTATCCCATGAGGGGACGTGAGCTTGACTGACGACGTGACCGCTGCTTCCGCCCTCCTGCCACCGCCATTACTGCCGGCCCATTTTTGGCCGCATCGACCGTCGCGCCTTCTGCCGCGGCTGACTGGCCTGTGACCGGTGTGCCTGGCTGGCACTGTTGGGTCATACGCAGGGTTGCCTCGAGTCGTGGTACTGGTTCCGCAGTCGAGGAGGCGCGGTAGTGGAGCGAGGGGCGGTGCAGTTGCTTGCACGTAGCAACCGGCGCGCCGGTTGCATGACGTGTGGGCCTGGGCCTCCATGCTGGGCACGTTGGAGTCGAAGGGGTGCGCCCACTTGGCGCGGTTGCATGCCGACTGCATGGCTGTCCGCCCTTTCACCCGCTGGACTGGGCGAAAGTGGAGGAATGCTTGTAACCGCTGGGCAGTTGCATGCACCGCGCGCGGCGGTTTGGCTTCTTCTGCCCTGGGCCAGCGTGCATGACGCGTGGGACCCAGCCCCCGTGTCTTAGGAGGAGGACCTTGGAGCGTGTTGGAGAAGACTCAGCCCGCGATGGCTGGGGACGCAAGTGGGGAGAGTTGCCTTTAAAAGGAGGGTGACCCCCTTGAAAGGCGACCATGTCTTCGCGCTCCCTTATGCATCGCGTCTTTCCACCTTCCGAGCCCCCGGATGGGGAACACCCGCAATCCTTCCGCCTTGTCGTTGGAGGAACGCAACTTCGTGGAAGTTGGTACCTTTCAGCCATCGTTCGGCTTCAAGGATTTTCATCAGGCAGCCCGGCCGCATCCCCTCGCCGGTGGTCACCTAAGACGGTGACCACCAGCTCCTAGGTGGGGAGAAGCAAGTCGGGCTGTGATCTTGGTCCCGCCCTCAGCTTCAAGGATCTTCATCATCCTTGCTGGGGTGGAGGCCGGGCAGAGCCGGAGCTCTACCTCCCGCGCGGGTTCGTGGGTCAGCCTCTCCTTCAGCATTCAAGGGAGAGGGCGCTCACCGGCCTAGCGGGAGGGGCGGACTTCGACAACGTGGGGCCGATCGACGGCGAGTGTCGTCAGCTTCAGCGCGTCAGGCTCGCTGGCTCAGCTGGCTCTGGCTTGGCTCCCGGTGCCTCCTCTCGCCGCAAGGGCGGTTGCTGCGCCGCGCGCACCGGAGGACCGCCCAAGACGTCGCGCGCTGCTAGGGCGACGTTCGTGTTCTGGGGTTGTCCTGCCTTTGCCCCGGTACGGCACCTCTGCGCGGAGGTCGGTGCTCCGCTCGTCCGGGAGGATCCGAGCGGGGATCTGCCGGTGGGCAGATGGCTCCTGTCGTCGGTGCTGAGGTGGCGGCGGCTGGAGAAGTCCTCGTCGCCGACGGGATCACCGCCACCATCCGCGCTCCGGGCCTTCGACTCTTTGTACTTGTCCTCGCCCCTCGAGCGTAGACGTGGGCGAGGGCATTGTTGCAGCGGCATCCGCCCTGAGGCCATTGCTGCTGCAGTTCGGCCACCCGGAGCGGAGGTCGTTGTCACTGCTGCTGGAGCGGGCGACGGTGGGCGACCTGGAGCCTTATCGCCCCGCGGGCCCTCCAATGTGGGGGGGGTTGTTCGTACCCGCGGGGACGGAACCGGAGTTCCGTTTGTAATGGCACCTTGAGTGCCGGTGTCTTGTTCATTGTGGCTGTCGGGGCCTCAACATGTATGTATTTTCAGCACTGAGCCGTGTTTTTCCTCATTTCGAGCACTAAGACTCGCCTATCGGCTATCTGAACCGCTTCACCAAGCGTGAGTCGCCTCGTGCGAAGGTGACGAGTGAGGTATCCGTATCCCGGAGGCGTAGGAGTCCCTCGGCTCGATCGGCCTTGCTGTCCGAGGCTTCTCTTGCTTAGTTAAAGGAACCCTCGGCCGCTCTTCGATGAGCCGAAGCCGGAGGTAGCGGTGTCAGCACGGACAGAGGCAGAGTTGGCTCGAAAAGAAGATTTGGTCGGCCGGAGCCTGGTCGGGTCGTCCACTGGCGGGACCGACGCCGGAGTTGAGTCGCCGATGCCACGAGCCGGGCTGATGTCCTCGGGGGATAGCTGGCTGAGGCTTTGGGGTGGCTGGCCGAGACGTCTGCTCGAGCCGGATTCCTGAAGAAGACCCCGCCGGTGATGGTCCGGGTGTGGTGCTGATGTCGTCCTTCGGGGTGGAGATCCTCCGACCGCGTCATCGTCCGAGGCTAGGCCGGACTTTGCCGAAGGTGTAGTTGACGCCGAGGGTGTTGCTGCTCCCTTCAACTGTCGATGTCCGAGCCTGCAGGATCGGGTTATCTTGTAGCGTGTGTATGTTTTCTGCGACCGCCGAGGCCCAAACACACTATCGTCGTGTTGTAGAGCTGCGTTCCTTTTCCTCTTGTTTCGAGTATCTGGACTTATTTGTTGGTAACAGAATTGTTTGTCCGAGCGAGAGTTACTTTTCACGGAAGGTGATGAGTGAGGTATCCGTATCCCGGAGGCGTAGGAATCCCTCGGCTCGGTCGGCCTTGCCGCTTACGTGTACTCTTACTCGTCCATAGGGTTCTATCACCGACGTAGTCGAGAAGGCCCGAAAAATCGTTTCGGTCAGAGGAGTTTTCGAGCGTGAAGACTTGTTCGATCCGCAAGAACCACCTATCCGAGCGTGAGTTACTTATCGCAGAAGGTGATGAGTGAGGTATCCGTATCCCGGAGGCGTAGGAGTCCCTCGGCTCGGTCAGCCTTGGCTGCTTACGTGTACTCTGTCGTTTACAGGATCCACTTTCGAAGTAGTCAAAAAGCACGAAAGACATTCTGACAGAAAAGATCTTTTTCCGAGGAAAAATTTGATGCAGAGGGGGTTCCCCCTTTTAGCCCTCGAGGGAGGGTCGGGCTTTGCCGAGGCAAGGCTGACCCTTCCTTGATGACTAGACTTTGTGTGTGAACGAGGTGTATGAACAACTTGAAAGCATATTAAGGGTAGAAGCGACGTAGCTATCGGATGTTCCAAGCGTTGCTGTAGATCTCGCCTTGACTGTTGGCCAGCTTGTACGTTCCGGGCTTCAGAACCTTGGCGACGACGAACGACCCTTCCCAGGGAGGTGTGAGCTTGTGCCGCCCTCGGGCGTCTTGTCGCAGCCAAAGCACCAGGTCGCCCACCTGGAGGTATCGGGACCGAACCCCTCGGGCGTGGTAGCGTCGCAGGGACTGCTGGTACCACGCCGAGTGTAGTAAGGCCATGTCCCGAGCCTCTTCCAGCTGGTCCAGTGAGTCTTCTCGATTAGATCGATTGCTTTGGTCGGCGTAGGCCCTCGTCCTCGGGGAACCGTATTCTAAGTCTGTGGGCAAGACGACCTCGGCCCCATAGACTAGAAAGAACGGTGTGAAGCCCGTGGCTTGGCTCGGCGTTGTCCTCAGACTCCAGACCACCGAGGGGAGCTCCTTCATCCATCGCTTGCCGAACTTGTTGAGGTCATCGTAGATCCACGGCTTGAGCCCTTGCAGGATCATGTCGTTGGCATGCTCTACTTGCCCATTCGTCATGGGGTGAGCCACGGCGGCCCAGTCCACCCGGATGTGGTGATCCTCGTAGAAGTCCAGGAACTTTCTGCCGGTGAACTGGGTGCCGTTGTCTGTGATGATGGAGTTCGGGACTCCAAAGTGATAGATGATGTTGGTGAAGAACGCCACCGCCTGTTCGGACCTGATGCTGTTTAGGGGTCGGACCTCGATCCACTTGTAGAATTTGTCGATGGCGACCAACAAGTGCGTGTAGCCCCCGGGTGCCTTCTGCAAGGGGCCGACGAGGTCCAGACCCCCACACAGCAAACGACCAGGTGATGGGTATGGTCTGCAGAGCCTGAGCGGGCAGGTGGGTCTGCCTTGCATAGAATTGACACCCTTGGCAGGTGCGGACAATTCTAGTGGCGTCGGCCACCGCGGTTGGCCAGTAGAAGCCTTGTCGGAAGGCGTTTCCAACAAGGGCTCGAGGTGCTGTGTGATGGCCGCAAGCCCCCGAGTGTATCTCTTGTAAGAGCTCCTGGCCTTCGGCGATGGAAATGCATCGCTGGAGGATGCCTGAGGGGCTGCGGTGGTAGAGCTCCTTCCCGTCTCCCAGCAAGACGAACGACTTGGCGCGCCGCGCCAACCGCCGAGCTTCGGCTCGGTCGAGGGGTAGCTCTCCTCGGTGGAGATATTGCAGGTACGGGGTCTGCCAGTTTCGATTAGGCGTGACCCCGCTCCGCTCCTCCTCGACACGCAGTGCCTCACCCTCGGGGGCTGAGGGTGCCTTGGGCTGAGCCGAGGGTGCCTCAGACTGAGCCGAGGGTGCCTCGAGCTGGGCCGAGGCCTTCTCGGGCTCGGGCGAGTCGTCGGTCTTGACGAAGGGTTGATGCAGGTCTCGGGAGAAGACGTCCGGGGGAACCGTTGTTCGCCCCGAGGCTATTTTAGCCAGCTTGTCCGCAGTCTCGTTGTAGCGTCGGGCGATGTGGTTGAGCTCGAGCCCGTAGAACTTGTCTTCCAGGTGCCGAACCTCATCGCAGTAGGCTTCCATCTTTGGGTCGCGGCAGTGGGAGTTCTTCATGACTTGGTCGATGACGAGCTGTGAGTCACCGCGAGCGTCGAGGCGTTGGACCCCTAGCTCGATGGCGATGCGCAACCCGTTGACCAAGGCCTCGTACTCGGCCACATTGTTGGACGCCGGGAAATGGAGGCGTAGCATGTAGCGTAGGTGCTTCCCGAGGGGCGAGATGAAGAGCAGGCCCGCGCCTGCTCCTGTCTTCATCAGCGACCCATCGAAAAACATGGTCCAGAGTTCCGGTTGGATCGGAGCTGTTGGGAGCTGGGTGCCGACCCATTCAGCCACAAAGTTCGTCAAGACCTGGGACTTGATGGCCTTCCGAGGGGCGAACGAGATCGTCTCGCCCATGATTTCCACCGCCCACTTTGCAATTCTACCCGAGGCCTCTCGGCACTGGATGATCTCCCCCAGGGGGAAGGATGACACCATAGTTACCGGATGAGACTCGAAGTAGTGTCACAACTTCCGCCGCGTCAGGATCACCGCGTACAGCAGCTTCTGAATTTGTGGGTAGCGGATCTTGGTCTCGGACAGTACTTCACTGATGAAGTAGACTAGTCTCTGGACGGGCAATGCATGCCCCTCTTCTCGTCTCTCAACCACGATCGCGACGCTAACCACCTGAGTGGTAGCGGCGACATAGATCAAGAGGGCTTCTCCGGCAGCGGGGGGCACCAAGATGGGCGCGTTCGTGAGGAGCGCCTTCAGGTTCCCGAGGGCTTCCTCGGCCTCAGGGGTCCAAGTGAAGCACTCGGCCTTTCTTAAGAGGCGGTACAGAGGCAGGCCTCTTTCGCCGAGGCGCGAGATGAAACGGCTCAGAGCCGCAAGGCATCCCGTGACCCTCTGTACGCCTTTCAAGTCCTTGATGGGCCCCATGCTGGTGATGGCCGCGATCTTCTCCGGGTTGGCCTCGATGCCCCGCTCGGAGACGATGAACCCCAAGAGCATGCCTCGGGGGACCCCGAAGACACACTTCTCGGGATTGAGCTTTACGCCTTTCGCCTTGAGACATTGGAATGTCGCTCCAAGGTCGGAAAGGAGGTCGGAGGCTTTCCTCGTCCTAACTACGATGTCATCGACGTAGGCCTCAACCGTTCGGCCAATGTGTTCGCCGAACACGTGGTTCATGCACCTTTGGTATGTCGCGCCCGCATTCCTCAAACCGAACGGCATGGTAACATAGCAGTACATGCCGAAAGGTGTGATGAAAGAAGTCGCGAGCTGGTCGGACTCTTTCATCCTGATTTGGTGATACCCTGAGTAGGCATTGAGGAAAGACAGGGTTTCGCACCCAGCAGTGGAATCCACGATTTGATCGATGCGAGGCAGAGGATAGGGAACTTTCGGACATGCTTTGTTTAGACCAGTGTAGTCTACACACATCCGCCATTTCCCTCCTTTCTTTCTCACAAGCACAGGGTTGGCAAGCCATTCGGGATGGAATACCTCTTTGATGAACCCTGCCACCATTAGCTTGTGGATCTCCTCGCCTATGGCTCTGCGCTTTTCTTCGTCGAATCGGCGCAGAGGCTGCTTCACGGGTCGGGCTCCAGCTCGGATATCCAGCGAGTGCTCGGCGACATCGCTCGGTATGCCGGGCATGTCCGAGGGACTCCACGCGAAGACGTCGGCGTTTGCGCGAAGAAAGTCGACGAGCACTGCTTCCTATTTGGGATCGAGCTCAGAGCCGATCCGGATCTGCTTGGAGGCGTCGTTGCTGGGGTCGAGAGGGACGGATTTAACCGTCTCCGCTGGCTCGAAGTTGTCGGCGTGGCGCTTCACGTCTAGCGCCTCCTTAGAGAGGCTCTCCAGGTCGGCGATGAGGGCCTCAGATTCGACGAGGGCCTCGGCGTACTCCACGCACTCCACATCGCATTCGTACGCGTGTCGGTACGTGGGGCCGACGGTGATGACCCCGTTGGGGCCCGGCATCTTGAGCTTGAGGTAGGTGTAGTTGGGGACGGCCATGAACTTGGCGTAGCATGGCCTCCCCAGCACTGCGTGGTAGGTTCCTCGAAACCCGACCACTTCGAACGTGAGGGTCTCCCTTCGGAAGTTGGAGGGTGTCCCGAAGCAGACGGGTAGATCGAGTTGTCCGAGGGGTTGGACGCGCTTCCCGGGGATGATCCCGTGAAAAGGCGCAGTGCCTACCCGGACCGAGGACAGATCAATCCGCAGGAGCCCGAGGGTCTCGGCGTAGATGATGTTGAGGCTGCTGCCTCCGTCCATGAGGACCTTGGTGAGCCTGACGTTGCCGACGACGGGGTCGACAACGAGCGGGTATTTCCCCGGGCTCGGCACACGGTCGGGGTGGTCGTCTTGGTCGAAGGTGATGGGCTTGTTGGACCAGTCTAGGTAGACTGGCGCCGCCACCTTTACCGAGCAGACCTCCCGACGCTCTTGCTTGCGGTGCCGAGCTGAGGCATTCGCCACTCGCCCACCGTAGATCATGTAGCAGTCGTGGACCTCAGGGAACTCTCCTGCCTTGTGATCTTCCTTCTTATCATCGTCGTGAGCCCTGCCACCCTCCACGGGTGGCCCGGCCTTGTGAAAGTGGCGCCGAAGCATGGCGCACTCCTCAAGGGTGTGCTTGACGGGCCCCTGATGATAGGGGCATGGCTCCTTGAGCATCTTGTCGAAGAGATTGGCACCTCCGGGAGGTTTCCGAGGGTTCTTGTACTCGGCGGCCGCGACAAGGTTCGCGTCGGCGGCGTCGCGTTTCGCTTGCGACTTCTTCTTGCCTTTCTTCTTGGTGCCGCGCTGAGTTGACGCCTCGGGACATCTTCCGGTAGGCGGCCCTGGGGCTGCTTGTCCTTCCGGAAGATGGCCTCAACTGCCTCCTGGCCAGAGGCAAACTTGGTGGCGATGTCCATCAGCTCGCTCGCCCTGGTGGGGGTCTTGTGACCTAGCTTGCTCACCAGGTCGCGGCAGGTGGTGCCAGCGAGGAACGCGCTGATGACATCCGAATCGGTGACGTTGGGCAGCTCGGTGCGCTGCTTCGAGAATCGCCGGATGTAGTCCCGGAGAGACTCCCCTGGCTGCTGGCGGCAGCTTCGGAGATCTCAGGAGTTCCCTGGGCACACATACGTGCCCTGGAAATTGCCGGCGAAGGCTTGGACCAGGTTGTCCCAGTTGGAGATCTGCCCCGGAGGCAGGTGCTCTAGCCAGGCTTGAGCGGTGTCGGAGAGGAACAGGGGGAGGTTGCGGATGATGAGGTTGTCATCGTCCGTTCCACCCAGGTGGCAGGCCAGCCGGTAGTCCGCGAGCCACAGTTCCGGTCTCGTCTCCCCCGAGTACTTTGTGATAGTAGTCAGGGTTCGGAACCGGGTCGGGAACGACGCCCGTCGTATGGTGCGGCTGAAAGCCTGCGGACCGGGTGGTTCGGGCGAGGGACTCTGATCCTCCCCGCTGTCGTAGCGTCCCCCACGCCTAGGGTGGTAGCCTCGGTGCACCCTCTCGTCGAGGTGGGTTCGACGGTTGCGGTGAGGGTGTTCGTTGCCGAGGCGACCCGGGGCCGCAGGCGCTGTGTTGCGCGTGCGCCCGGTGTGGACCGAGGCTTCCCGCATGAATCGGGAAGTCACGGCACGATGTTCCGAGGGGTACCCCTGCCTTCGGGAGGCAGAGCTTTCGGCCCGTCGGACCGCGGCATCCTCCAGGAGATTCTTGAGCTCTCCCTAGATACGTCGCCCTCGGTGGTTGATGGCTCCGGCATCGCGCGGAGAAGTATTGCCGCTGCAGCCAGGTTCTGGCCGACCCCACTGGAAACCGGTGGTGGCCTTACCCTGACATCGTCGGCAATGCGGTGCTGGATGCCCTGGGGTAGATGACGCGCTTCTCCGGCCGGAGGTTGGCCCGCCCATTCCTGCCCAATGTCTCGGCGGAACGGCTCAAGTGTTCCTGCTCCCTCGTCGAGCCTGGCCTGCATCTCGCGGATTTGCTCGAGCTGTGGGTCATGACCCCCCGCCGGGACGGGGACCACAGCTAGCTCCCGAAGGATGTCAACGCGAGGCACAGGCCTAGGGGGATCACCGTTCTCCGGTATACCAAGATGGTTGCCTTCGTTGGGACCCCCTAGATCGACGTGGAAACATTCACGACTTGGGCCGCAGTCCTCGTCGTCGAGGCTGCAGCTACCGTCGGAAAGGCAGTAGTCGCATGCGGTCATAAAGTCCCGCATGGCACTGGGGTTACCAAGTCCGGAGAAATCCCAACTAAAGTCGGGCTCGTCATCTTCCTCGGAACCCGAGGGCCCGTAGGTCGAGACGGCCGTCAGCCGGTCCCAGGGTGACCGCATACGATACCCCAGAGGGTTTGGACTCGCCTCTATGAGAGCGTCCACCAAAGCGAAGTCGCTTGGTGGGTCGAGGCTGAATCCAAAAGGCACGAGATGGGAATCGATCGGTACCTCTTGGTCGACGGGCGGTGACGAAGTCACGTCAGGGGCAGACTGCACCGTCGTCTCAAGTACGAGGGTGACACCCAGCAAGTCCTTTGCGAGTGTGTTGGCGTCGTCTGTTTGCTTGGGGTTGGCGTGTCGCGGGGAGACGGCGCTCGTCTTCGTCTCAGACGCGAGGTCGATGCCCGACGTGCCCCCCGTTGGGGCGCCGGTGTCGTCGACTCGCTCGACAGCCGACGAGGTGCCGCCTCCTGCTTGGCCTTGGTTGCCCCGCCTCCTCCTCCGTCGGCGGGGGAGGGGACGGGACAAGCCCGAATGTTGTTCTTCCACCATGTGGGGAAGACGTCGTCGATTCCGCCGCCGGCAGGCAGGTTGTCGGCCACCATTGTCGCTGTCGCGCGGCGGGGGAAGGAGTATCATGTCGTAGCTGCCGTCGAGGGACATGAACTCAAGACTCCCGAAACGGAGCATCGTCCCGGGCTGGAAAGGTTGCTGGAGACTGCCCATCTGGAGCTTGACGGGAAGCTGTTCGTCAACACGCAGCAGGCCCCTACCTGGCACGCCAACTGTCGGTGTTTCGAACCCGGGGGGTCCCTGGACCGATGAGTAAATTATCGCCGCGTGCCCCAGCCCAGATGGGTCGGCGCGAGACGGAGCGCGAAGGGGGGAAGAAGCCGGAGGGAGACAGGCGTAAAAGGGGAAACCCGCGGCCTTCGTGTTTGTCCCGCGCCCAAGTCGGGTGCGCTTGCAGTAGGGGGTTACAAGCGTCCACGCGGGAGGGAACGAGCGGCTTACGTGAGCGTCGTCCCGTCCTTCCCCGCGCGGCCAACCTTTTGTAAGAGGGCCCTGGACCTTCCTTTTATAGGCGTAAGGAAAGGATCCAGGTGTACAATGGGGGGTGTAGCAGTGTGCTAACGTGTCTAGCGGAGGAGAGCTAGTGCCCTAAGTACATGCCATCGTGGCAGCCGGAGAGGTTTTGGCACCCGGTTCGTGTGGTGTCGTGGCCGTCAGAGGAGCACTGGAGCCTGGCGGAAGGACAACTGTCGGGGCTGTCGAGTCCTTGCTGACGTCCCCTTGCTTCCGTAAGGGGGCTGAGAGCCACCGTCGTCATAGAGCATGCGGGGCGCCATCATTACTTGTTTACCGGGGCGAGCCAGATGGGACGCCGGTCTTGTTCCCCGTAGCCTGAGTTAGCTTGGGGTAGGGTAATGATGGCGCCTCCTGTGACGTGGTCGGTCCGAGCCCTGGGTTGGGCAAGGTGGAGGCTCCTCCGAGGTCGAGGTCGAGTCTGTCTTCCAAGGCCGAGGTCGAGTCCGAGCCCCTGGGTCGGGCGAGGCGGAGACCGTCGGCTGAGGCCAGGGCTGAGTCCGAGCCCTGGGGTCGGGCGAAGCGGAGTTCGTCGTCTTCCGGGGCTGAGCCCGAGTCCGAGCCCTGGGGTCAGGCGAAGCGGAGTTCGTCGTCTTCCGGGGCTGAGCCCGAGTCCGAGCCCTGGGGTCGGGCGATGCGGAGTTTGTCGTCTTCCGGGGTTGAGCCCGAGTCCGAGCCCTGGGGTCGGGCGATGCGGAGTTCGTCGTATTCCGGGGCTGAGCCCGAGTCCGAGCCGTGGGGTCGGGCGATGCGGAGTTCGTCGTCTTCCGGGGCTGAACCCGAGTCCGAGCCCTGGGTCGGGCGAGGCGGAGTTCGTCGTCTTCCGGGGCTGAGCCCGAGTCCGAGCCCTGGGTCGGGCGAGGCGGAGCTTCCTATGGCGCTCGAGGCCAGACTTGGCTGGTGTTAGCCGCACTCTGCCGAGTGGCGCAGCAGTCAGAGCGGCGCAGGCGGCGCTGTCCTCTTGTCAGGCCGGTCAGTGGAGCGGCGAAGTGACTACGGTCACTTCGGCTCTGTCGACTGAAGGGCGCGCATCAGGATAAGGTGTCAGGCCACCTTTGCATTAAATGCCCCTGCGATATGGTCGGTCGGCGTGGCGATTTGGCCAAGGTTGCTTCTTGGTGAAGACTGGGCCTCGGGCGAGCCGAAGGTGTGTCCGTTGCTGGAGGGGGTCCTCGGGCGAGACATAAATCCTCCGGGGTTGGCTGCCCTTGCCCGAGGCTGGGCTCGGGCGAGGCGAGATCGTGTCCCTTGAGTGGACCGATCCTTGACTTAATCGCACCCATCAGGCCTTTGCAGCTTTGTGCTGATGGGGGTTACCAGTTGAGATTAGAAGTCTTGAGGGTACCCCTAATTATGGTCTCCGACAACGCCTCTCCAAGCGGCTCGAACCTGTAGAAAATTGCCTTTCGTCTCTCGTGCATCCCGCACAAACCATTGAGTTACAGTCAACAACATTGTCCTACCCAAAAGCACCGCGAGGGGTAACCGTGGGTGTGCGGTCGGACTCTAAACACCGACAGTGGGGGACACTACATTTTTTAGGACATGAAGCATCGTGCGGTGTAAAGATGGTTGCGGAAGAATTCAATGGACATTACTGTGGGGGTCTTTGAAAGATATTATTGCGGTGGTTGCTTCTACGAATATCGTCACAATGAGGACTTCAAAGGGTATCATTAAGGTAGGGACTTCGAAGGGTGTACTAAAGGGGAGGAAGCATGTAGCGAAGTCTATGATGTTGACTGACCTTCCCATTCATACCTGAATTTGTGAAGACAGTGTTAGGTATCTTGATTTTACCAAAGAAGAGCTCGATATATTTTCGCGTGATTATATGGAACTTGGTCTTCTTGTGAAGACGGAGCCGTCTAGTCCGAAATAATGTTAACTCTCGTGATTGTTTGTAAGCGGGGACTAGTTACACTTCAACTGTAATAAAACTTTTTTGCTTGTTATGCTTTCGTTTGCAGTGGTCGATGATCGATATTTGACTAGTGGAGGGTAGAGGGTCTGACTATGGAGAAGCAAACAAGAGGAGAAGCAAACAAGGATGAATAATAACAAAGGATTGTACTTTCGTCACCGGCATGGATCGCACACCCCTAGCGTCCTCAGAAATGAGGCAGAAGACCCACACGAGAAAGGATATGGAAGCATGACAAGGTTTTTATCTGGAGTAGACCATTCCTTTTACCCTGACATTATGCTTCCTTCTAGGAGAAGCCATCCATAATCACCTCCCCCTTGATCTATAAAAGTGGGGAGGGTCGGCCTCAAAGAGGCATCGAGGCCCCCTCTCTTTGAGCAAAAACAAGGACTTAAGAAGAGATAGAACTACTAGGAAGACCAAGGTAGCCTTTAGATGAACTACACAGAGAGTTGACATCCTTCCCTCTCCTACCCGCTTGTAGCCCCTGCTACGAGCAATTAGATGCCAGTAGCTCGAGTAACCGAATACTAGAAGTAGGGATGTTTTGCTCGAACCAGTATAACCATTGCACCTACTGAGCACACAATCCAGACCTAAAACGTGCATACACAAATTTACTTGGTGGTACTAGTTCGAAACACCGATAGTTAGCGCATCGAGTAGGAGCCTTTGTGTGTTTTTGTTGTCCTTTTCGTCGGGCTCTACACTACCGGAATTTGGCTCTTTGCCGAGTGCCATATTCTTTGCCGAGTGTTTTATTTCGGGCACTCGGCAAAGAGCTCTTTGCCGAGTGCCACACAAAAAACCCTCGGTAAAAGAAAACACTCGGCGAAGAAGCTCTTTGTCGAGTGTTTTATTTTTGACACTCGGCAAAGAGTTTCTTTGCCGAGTGTCTTTTTTTGACACTCGGCAAAGGGCTCTTTGCCGAGTGTCACAAATACAACACTCAGCAAAGAGCTCTTTGCCGAGTGTTTTTTCTCCAACACTAGGCAAAGACAATTTAAAAATCACATTTTAAAGTAGTAAATTAATTCAAATGAAAAAGTTTTCAACTACAAATTTGTATAACTCATCATGATGTACAATTTATATATTGAACATTTCTTCATATGACAAAATAAAAATAAATTTGTTCATAAAACCTATATCTTTCTCGTAGTTTATGGAACTACGAGAGAGACGTATAGAATTTGTGCATATTGTTAGAACCATCATCTGAGATAAACAAATTACCAAACAACCAAAATAAACTTTGTAGATCTTGAGAAGTTATAGAAGTTTATAGTTGACAACTTTTTCATTTGAAGTCATATTGCCAACGAAAACTACGTCTGAATTTCAAAAATTTAAAATTTGAATTTTGAAAAAGACTTCGAAAGGAAAAACCACCAACATGAAAGTTGTAGGTATTGAAGAGTTATGAAACTTTGTAGTTGACAATGTTTTAGTTTGAAATCATCTTGTTATGCAAAACTATGTTTGAATTTTGAAATTTAAATTTTTCAAACTGTCTCGGGTGAAAAAACCACCAAAAAAAAAGTTGTAGGTCTTGAAATGTAATGAAACTTTGTAGTTGACAATTTTTTGATTTGAAATCATCTTATCATTGAAAATTTCGTGTGAAGTTTTTAAATTTAAAATTCAAATTTTATAAACGGTCTCGGATATAGAAACTATTAAAATAAAACTTTTAGATCTCAAAAAGTTATGCAACTTTATAGTTGGTCACATTTTCAAATGAACTTATTTAGTGTCTTAAATAATCAAATTACTTTCGATTTGTTATAGTACATGGGGAATGAAAACGTAATATAAACATAATTGGTGTAGTAGTGTAGTGGTATAGGAGGGTATGCGCGAGAGATAGGTTGTGAGTTCGAATCTCACCATTTACAAAACATATAAGTTTGATTCAAAATAATAGTGAAAAATGATAGGACAACGGTTAAGGTATAGGGTAAGGGAAGGGTTGGAGAGTTGTTCCTAGAATTTAAAAAATGTTTTGTTGTTTTTTTTTTAATTTTTTCGATTCTTAATTTGCCGAGTGTTTTTCTTTGCCGAGTGCTTTTTGACACTCGGCAAAGTCTTTGCCGAGTGTTCGAAAAAAAGCACTCGGCAAAGAACCCTTTGCCGATGAAATCTTTGCAGAGTGTTCTTTGCCGAGTGTTACACTCGGCAAAGCCTTTGCCGAGTGTAAAATAGTCTTTGCCGAGTGTCTTAGACACTCGGCAAAGAACGCGATTCCGGTAGTGCTAGATGGCCAGTCACGATGTCGTTTTGGTCCTCGGAGCGACATTTGCTTTGGGATCCTCGTCTTCATTGTCAATGACGAGGGAAAGAAGGTCAGGACTCCTACCGCCCACACCCCCTTGTCAGAAGATGTCGATGTCATCGTGGAACCTTTGGGGGGCTCTAACTCCACCTCCCTCAAAGGCGTAACCTAGAACAAGGTCCGATAAGACCCAATTACGTTGAGTTCGTGGGAATGGACAACCCCATCAGGGATTCATTCCATGACCTCCTCCTATCGGATTCTGGCTATAGCCTCATCGTGTCCCACCCGGCAGGGCAGCCATGACCCTTCACAAGAGAGCTTCATGACCAACGCTCATGAAGGTCGCATCCTGAGCGCAGGAAGCCTTGAAGGGACCCCAACAAGTGTGTCGATGTTCACGGCAGCATCTGCCCCACCGCATCTTGCCCAGACACATAAAATGCTGCCAACATCGAAGCCACGCTCGAGGAAACCAGCGCTTGCCAAGGGACAGATGGGATATGCACAGCAACGATCAGTGCAGCCACGACGAAGTGGCATGCGTGCGCGAGCCATGGCACGAGACGCTAGACGACGTATTATGGAGGATGATAGTTGACCACAGTGCTTCCCCTGGCAAGCTAGAACATTGTGGCCACGACGGTCCTCCCTGATACTCCCAGAATCCAACACGCTAGACGAACGCAGAACCCAACGTGAGATACGGGTTTGCTCGGTCTTGCCACCCCAAAAGTAAGCTAAAGCTATGTGTCTTAATGACATAGACCCGAATTTAGTCAGCACATCACAACGACGCAGCCAGTGGAAGGCACCTCATCAGTCTAGCAGCCCGAGCACGACAACAGAGATGTGGTCTGGCCTCCACCCCACCGACGCACTGAGCTAGCTAGTCAAGGATGTGCAAAACATTCTAGACACGAGGCGTGGGGAGGAGGGGTCCAAAAGGCACGGTCACGATCATTGATATTGGTATAGGAACATGCAGGGCGGCCTCGTCGTGGGGAATCCGGGGGCGTGAGCGGCTCAGCGGGAGGGCACCGGCGAGGTCGGGTCCGCGACAGCTCGGAGCGAGGGCGGATGGCTACGTGGGCCAGAGAAGTCAGGCCGGGGGGGGGGGGGGGGGGGGGGGGGGGCGTGTACAGGGGCTACGGTGGCGGCAGTTTGCGAGGGGCACAGCGTAGGCCGCCTTCCTCGACGTGCGTGTGCGCGGGGCGGGGAGGCGGTTACACGGGGTCGATGGTCGCTGACAAGTGGGGTCCACGGGGCGACCTTGCGGGCAGCGGTTGTAGGTGCTCCTGGTGCGCGGGGCCCGCTAGTCAGCGACCGCAGGTCGCGACCGTGCGGGCGGAGCTGCTGGCAGGTGGGGCCTGCCGAGCAAAGAGAGGAAGTGGGTGCGCGAGGAAAAGCGCCGACAAGAGGGGCCCAGGGGCAGAGAGAGGGCGCGTGGGCGCGCGACGATGGGCAAGGGGGGGGGCGAAGGCCGACCAGGCAGGGGTTAAGGACTCCTTTCAGTTTTTCTTTTATTTCTGAAATCTATTTTCCTTTTTTTTTATTTCTCTTTTGGATGAATACTCAAGCATGTCACAAATTCAAAGAATATCCACACAAGCATATGCATTACACAAGGGTAAAATTTGGGATTTGGCATGATGCAACGCTTCATAAAGGTTTTATCTCCTGAAAAGAAAATAAGAACAACTCCAACTAAAACAAGAACCCTCCCTCTGAAGGAAAGAAGGAATAGAGGTTAAGAGAGAAAGGAGAAAAAGAGTAACACCTGAATTTATGGATGTAAGCAAAGAAATTTTATACCTCCAAATTCAGAGTATTATACACGGGTAAACTTGAGCCATGAGAGAGATATTTTCTCTTGAAATTTAAATAAAGATGATGTTTTTCGGTACGCTCAATGTATAACATCTTGATGTAACGAGGGGCACTTTTCAATCACAAACTGATACAAAAATTGAAAATGTGACCGAAAATAAAAAAATTTTTTGGTATCTCCAACAAGGAGTAATCTTAACAAAAGATAACTTATTATGCAGAAAACGAAAAGAGAGCAAAACATGTGTTTTCTGTTATAGTAATGAAACTATTCAACACTTTTTCATTGGTTGCCACCATGCTCGAAATATTTGGAGGGTTGTACACATAACAACAGGACTCCAAATTCCAAGATCGATATCTCATATGTTTAGGAGTTGGCTATCCCGAGTCAACTCAAAAGACAAAAATTTGATTCTAGTGGGGGTTGCAGCTTTGTGCTGGTCAATATGGAGAAGCCGCAATGATATTTATCTTAATGATATGAAATATAATTCATTTTTGCAGGTGGTTTTCAGAGGGGGCATATTTGTTAAGATACTGGGCGTTGCTGCAATCTGAGGAGAAAAGGCCATGTTCCGATCTGTAAGCTCGGCGTTGGAGATCACGACATTGAAGCTTTCTTCTAGATTTGGTTGGAAGTTCAATAATAGGCTTAGCTACATTTGATTTCTCCTTTTCCTCTGACATGCGAAGGTTTTTGATGTTTTTTACTCCTTCAACACTGTGTGTGGACTCGCAGAGGCAAGGACTTTTAAAGGTTTTGTTATCTTAAAACAATTACCCATATTTTATTTAATCTAATAAATTTTAGATACATATTAAATTGTTAGGGGACTTCGAGAGCCATCAAAGTCCTTCATGGGCCTTTGTGGGAGCTGGTGTCGTCAGGACGTCTAGGTCCTCCGAGCCTTCAAGGCCTTCGAGGCTCGTCGGGGGCACCTAACGTCCGAGGCCCTTTGGGCCCTTAGGATCCTTTAAGGTCTTAAATCTGAAAAGAGATAGACGGAGAACTATCTAATTCACTGAAACCTTACAAGTTGGAGCTTGCAGGAAGAGAGGGTCAAATGCAAGAGGAGAGGGTCTCGTGCTGTTTTACCGGGGAGACAAGTCCCAATCAGAGATACAAGCTTCTCATAGAGCCAAATTGAAATGGCAAGATAGAAATCTACTGTCGGTGGAGATGGAAAGTTTTGTATATTCAACGCTTGCTCAAAAATGAATCATACTTAATCATTTGTATTGTGTTTAGTTTGATGTACGAGAAATGGAAGGGGGCGGCTACATTTTCTATGATGTTTGGATGAGAGTCACGCGAGGGTGAGATGAACACCAGAGCAATTTTTAATGACGACGTGGTTCAAAAAATCGAGAGATGGTGTTGTCACCGCTTCATCTTACTTTAACCTCAAACCAAACACATCATTGACTGACCCACTTTGAATAATAGGGTTGTCGGGGCCGTTTGGAAGTCTGGGGCTTTGGGGCTTGTGCTTGTCGTTTTGGGCCCTCGTGGGTTGTCCAGGTTAGCGGCTACATTTTTTAGTACTTTTACTTTAGTACCTCATGTTTATATACCTTGAAGGATTTAATACATTTTTCTCACCTATAGGGCTTGTATAAAATGTGAAAAATATTAAATGTCAGTTAAATTGCTGTGTTCCAATGAGGACTTAAAAGGCTAAAAATAACGAGCCTATTACTTTTCTCTCATTACTGTTTTGTGGCGATTTCATAGTGAATTTTGATATGGCAATGGTAAAGCATAATTAGATATGATGATTTTGGTATTTTCTTATAACGACTTATGAGTCCAGTCCATTTATCAATACATTTGATCTCTCTAAGCAATTTAAATTTGCCAAATAAGAATTCATCCTTAATTATGTCATCAAATATTGGAGATGTAAATTTTCTCTCAACACAAAAATAGAACTTTCGGCTGTCTTCAAACTTCACAACCGACATACTACATAATAATTTGTCCCCAATTGTAACCTTTAGTACATTGGAACAGGTGTCACCATCACCACACTTATAAGTGATGTCAAATTAAAAGAAAAGAACATTGTAATGGAAAACTGAAACAAATGCAAAATCGAAAGATTTCAAAACAGAGGATTAAGGTGACTAAAAATGTACACTGACATGCATATCCTCATATGTAAACATTAACTTTATTACTTCTGAGGGATTTCAATGTTACACTTTTGTTGATGATACAGTGGAAAACGATGGAAGTGGGTAACAACTTTGAAGTCGAATATAGTTAATGGCCATTAAGCAAATTCTTCTTCTTATGCCTTTGGCAGAAAGATTTCAGCCTCTCAAGACCATCAAGAAGAGAAGATGAATCAATGGCGAAAGTGATACGGATCCAGTTTTCCATTCCCAAAACACTCCCTGCATTGGAGAAACACATGTATGTAAGCTTAAGGAGATGTTGGTATCAATTTAAGAAGAGAATCTTAACCAGTGCATTAGAGTAACAAATATCTACTTGTCTAGCTTAAATAGTTAGATACTTATGCCTAGTCGTAAAAGCTACTCCCAAAAATCTCACAAGTTACCAAGGTGTATTTCTCTCTGTCTATGTCATTAACATCTATAAGTTGATAAAGGAGAATCATCCCTCATTTATATATCAGTGAATCACTTATGTTACATTTTTCTCATATGAATAAAAGATGGTTCATGATTGTATTCCAGCATTAATCCGCTGTTAATTTCTTAAACCATTTCTGAGCCCAAACGTACAGTTAAGCATGGAATACTTGTAACCTGAAACAGACAATTGCTAGAGCCAAAAATAAGTTTTTGTCAGATATGTTTTTTTTCTTCAAAAAATCAAATTCATCTCACCTGGACACAAAATCACGGACTCTTCTTTTGCCAGCTTGCAACAAAAATCAATATCATCATGGATGCTCTCCAAAAGATACAAATTTAGTTTCACCTGTTTGTGACTTCTCCAAGTTAGAAAACTGACAAACATGTTCTAAGCCTATCTATATGTTTCATTCAGTATGGTTGTGTAACAGATACATATATATAGAGAGAGATAATGTTTATATAACATGATTAATTTTGATAAAATAAATAAATAATTTGTAAATAGATAAGAGCTAGTGTAGTAAACTGAAACTTTTATATTACGTTCAGGTGCAGCTGGTTGCTCTAACACGATACTTAATTGTTACTTTTTTTTTTTGCTCAACCACTATAACAGCATACAATTTAGTAAATTGATTACCATGACAAACATGGAACCTTCTGGCTTGTGAGGGCATGTGATGCACTTGATGTCCTTTATTCCGCTGAAACATATCTCTGATGTTTCCGCTAGCAGACCAATGATCCTCTTGAAAAAATCTTCCTTTGTGTTCTTAAGAATATGGGGAAGCGCTCCCTAATCAAAATTTTTACAATACCTCTTAGTTATCCGAGACAAACAAAGGTCTCTGCTTTCATTATATAAAAAAAAATGAATGGATACCAGTGTTGGGGAAAATGCAAAAGCCACTAACCTGAACAAAAGTTGCCGGATCTGTTGAAACGTTAAGGAAGTTTGTGATCGATGCAATGATCTGCAAAAAAATCGATAGTGAAACAGCTTAGCAACACTACTTGAAACAAGGACATAAGATATGAGCTAATGATCTATTACCTTGGTTTCTTGCAGAACCTTGTTGGGATCACATACGGCCACCCAACCAAGTCGCCACCCAGGCACTATCCATCTCTTGGACAGTGATCCTATGGTCAACACAGGGGCAATGTGGCCAAAGACACCCATGGGGACGAAAGGGGTGTCCCCAAACACCAGATTTCCGTACACCTCATCAGCGATGACCAGTATTCCAAGCTTCCTTGCCACCTCCGCGACCTAGATGACACCAGGACAGTAGTGCTTTAGAACACACAAACCGATCCGATCCCATCCAATCCAAATGGCCAGCGAAAGATAAGCAGGCTAGCCGTGCCTTGGCCAAATGCTCTCGGGTGTAGACACTCCCGCAAGGGTTGTTGGGGTTTATGATGACCATGGCGGTGGTGTTCTTGTCGGCGATCGACTCCAGACCGTCGATGTCAATCTCCCACCCTCTCTCGGGGATCAGATTGAACCGGCGAACTTCCAGGTTGTGCAGCCCTGCGCGCGCCTCGTAGTTCGGATAGCCCGGCCTCGGGAGCAGTATGTTGGTGCCCGGCTGCGCGAGGACTGAGACCACCACCTCGATGGCTTGCGTGCCTCCGGCGGTGACGAAGATGTCGTCGCTCGACAGCTTGTATGGAAGGTCGCTCGACAGGTGCTCCGCCAGAGCACTGTGTTTTTTTTTTTAAAGCAGGGCAAAAATTCAGTGTTCGTATAAGGACGGATTTGAAATTTTATAAATATAAATGTAAACACTAAACAGGCTATGCCAGTCAGTAATGAGTACGAAGGAAGATATGAAGGAAAAAAAACTGAAACTATTCATAGGAGCTCGTTAAGAAAGGTAATTAATGTACCTTTTTAGACAATATTCTGCCAATTATTTATCGCGTAGTTACTAACTACCGGAATGTTTGTGTGTATTTGGCAGTGTTTGGCCTGTCTTGAGAGTCCTGTATGCTGAGAGTTGCTGACAGCAAGTCCGATCGAGTGCTTCATCAGAACAAGCAAGTCCACTCCAGCAAGGCAGCAGGTGCCAGGTGGTTTCCTTTCGCGTTTCGAAATACGTACTCGTTTGTGCCGTGTTAGTAGATTACTAGTAGTAGGAAGAATTAAGGGATTATTAAGACACGTCTCCATCATGACGAAAAGCCTTTTTTTCCCCCTTGGTTGCCGAAAACTTGGTTCAGTTCAGAGTTCAGAGGTGGTTTTGCCGGAAACGTCAGGCTACAGCAGCCCGGCCCCCCCGGCTACGGAGCCACAGAGCAGGTGGCGTGCCACGTCGGACGCGTGCATGACACGTCGGACGCGTGCTTGGCCATGCCTACTCCGCCTAGGCAGATCACGCGGTGGGGGCGGCGGAGGCGAGCGCGAGGCGGCCTCGTGGAACACCGGCGCCGGCACGTGCACGTGCCATACCAACCTTTTTTTTCAATCTCCTTGCTAATGAGGAGTGTGCCTCGTGATTGATGCTATGCAATTTGAATCAGAGCTTATCCTATAATTAACTACTCTGAACAGGATACCTTTAAAAAAAACTGCAAGTATGAACGTAAGAATGTTTAGGGCACATGGCTTGAGCTTAGAACGTGAGATGAGGCCGATAAAAGACAGAGATCGTTCTGAACTTGAGGTCACATGGCTACTGGTACTGGGACTTCGAGCTTAGAACATGTCGAGGTCCATAAAGACAGAGATTGTTCTGAACTTGAGCTGTACTAAACGATATACCTATACCCTATATATACACTATAAACAATTTCCTTTGAGATGCCTATGCTAGGATGGATCGACGGATACGATGAACACGACAGCTCTGAACTTGAGCTGTACTAAGCAATGGCTTCATTTCAAAGACAGAGAGATATAAGAAGGTTGCAAGCATTGAGCAAGCGAGCCTCCACGCATGTGCGTTACAAGACAGAGTAGTGTTTGATTTTTTTTATTTTCTAACATATACTTACTACACTCATAATAAATTATAAAATCCCGGGAGAAATACAATTGGAAACAGGCAGATATACATGGACCGGACGTCCTTTCTAGGCAGGCAGGTCTGACGAGGTTTCCTTCGTCTAGTGCGGTAGTGCCAAGCCAAACAAACATGCAACTGAACCAGGACAGACACAGACGTGCCACGTACGCCGCAGCGGTTGGTGGTGGCATCGCGCACCGGAGCAACGTGCGCACCACCGACCGAGCGAGCGAGCATGCAGAGACGGAAACGGATTTGCCCAGGACAGCACAGCACATCACAACTCACAAGAAAGAAGGAATTGATTGACCGTACCGGCGGGCTTCGGGGAGGCCGACGCCGGCGGGGTAGCAGTTGAACTTGCCGGTCCGGAGCGCGGCGGCCACGGCGTCCTCGGCCTCGGCGGCGGTGCGGAAGGCCGGGAACACCGAGGGGTCCCCGTGCGCCAGCGGCAGCACGGGCCGCGGGTCGCGCGCGTCCAGGCTCGCGCTGATCTTGAACCGCACCGCCCGGATGCTCATCTTGTCCCCCGCAACGGCCAGCGCGCCCTCCTTCGCCGCCCGCGCGAACCGCCACTCCGCGTGCCCGCCGCCGTTCTCGTGCCCGCTGCCGTTCTCGCCGGCGTGGGTCGCCATGGGGTTGTACACAAACAGGGGGCGACACGGGCGAGAGAGAGAGAGAGAGATGGAGAAGGGAGTTGTGGGCTGTGTAGGCCGGAGGGAGAGGGATTGGCTGCGCGCGACGCGAGAGCTGTGGAACTCGATGACTCGAGTTGGTTTGGTCCCCGGCGACGGCGAGGCGAGTGTTCCAGCATTTTATAGGCGGCCGCCAGCAAGTTAGGGCTGCGGGGCGGGTGGCACTGGCACTGGCACGATTCACGCCCCCCGGCCGGGCTCTGCCTTTGCCTGTGTGGAGTGTGGCCGCTTTGGCAGCGGACGGAGACGGCATCCTCTCGTGTCTCGTCCTCACTCACTGCTCCGTTTTGTCCTCGAGCCGGTGGCGCCAGGTGCGTGCCTGGTACCATACAAACGCAGACGGCTGGTAGCATACAAACGAAGACGCCGGTAGGGTGGTCCGTGCACGCAGCATGCATGATCCGCGCAGTCCTTGCTTGTCTTTCCCTGCTGCTGGCTAATCTACTTTGTTGGCTCATCAACAAAAGTGTTGTGTCAATCAGCAGAGTGTGATCCACACCAACATTGGAGGCAGGCAGTTCGGTGTCAAGCATGATCCTCTGACTTCAATGTTTCTTATACTGTGGTACGGTACGGTCGCTGGTAGAGGCGGAGACAGGTGCATGGCCGTCAGGGCCATGGCTCCGGACGTTGTCTAAAATTTTTAAACCTCTCTTACAACATAGCAATCACATGATAGCAATCACATGATGGTTGTTTATATCTACTCTACTAAAAACCGGCCTCTAGATGGCTGATTCTAAAGATCACACTGACGTCTCTGTCACCAATATCATCAAGTCGACCATGAAGGCACTCTTGGCTTATGGACAACAGCATTTTGAGGGCCTCATGAGACGAGAAGATGAAGAAGTGCTGCGACAACTCGCTAAACAGCGCGAGAAGGCAAAGGAAAAAGTATCTATCACACTTCACGGTGGCTCGCTACCAGAAGATCATCCGTCAATGGGAGATCGATATAACATCTCTCCTACCTTCGCCTCAAACTCCCACTATAAGCATTTCGTTTCAACCTTTTAAGGCTTTCATAGAACAGCGGGGGATCAGTTAAAACAATATATAGACTAATCTGTTAAATGATGGGTGTGTTCGTATGAAAAATCTACTGCCCCTAGTTTTCCCTCGCACGAACTAATATGGAGCCAAACACACCTAACACGTCGGCTAGAAATAGATCATCCTAGACCTAGCCATTGTATGGTATGTCTATGAATACGTTCATAGCACCACCATAACCACCGTCGTCTAGCATGCAACTGGCTCTAAACATGATCGAATTGTCCGAGAGTCATCTCGGACCGTCCGGCTACCTCACGGACCGTCTGGCATCCTTTGCTGGGTCGTCCGACCCTACACAAGCCCACGCACAAACCACCTAGGCAGCGCCATATACGACCAGACTGTCTGAGTATAACCCTAGATCGTTCGACTTGGTCGTGGACCGCCTGGTCGCTTACACCTGACCGTCTAGGTATGCTTACGCGAAACACGGAGCTGCATAATATGCGCAATTTTTGCACCCATCACAACAACACTACGACAACCCGCTGTCATCATATTATAACCATGTCATGCCTTATCATACACACATGGCCGAATGTAAGGAAAATGGACCCAGGCCATTTGGCTAAGTGATTTTGGTGTTGATGAT
This sequence comes from Zea mays, assembly GCF_902167145.1. Lineage (NCBI taxonomy): Eukaryota > Viridiplantae > Streptophyta > Magnoliopsida > Poales > Poaceae > Zea > Zea mays. The sequence continues at coordinate 161,864,149 of NC_050100.1, read as the reverse complement.
CAACATAATCTGTGTACTAATGTGTTTGCGAGTGTTTGTGTTTGAAGTTCATAGGACGCAAAGAGAATTGGACTAAGGCACTGAGGATGCAACACTTCAAAAGAAGACTTAAAAGATGTGTAGAAGTCCAAGAGCAACAGAAGCCTAAGGAAATAGCAAAGAAATCCAAGAAGAGCGCAGTCAGCCAACGCTCTGGTGGCGCACCGGACAGTGAACAATACATGCCCAGTGTGTGACCGGACAACCCGAGCAAAGAGCCCGCAACAAGGGACTCTCGGGGTTGTAGCACCGGACTGTCTAGTGTGCACCAGACAGTCTGGGTGTCGGATCCAACGGTCGACTGCTACAAACCTCAACGATCGACTGACGTGGCTAGGGCACCAGACTGTCCGGTACGTCAGACGACAGAGCAGTCAGCTTTCTGTCCAACGACTATAATTGAGGGGAGGCTATATATACCCCTCCAACCGGCCATTTGAAGGTGTGAAAGCCCAAGAAACATACTAAGACGTATTGTAGACATTTCCAAGTGCTCAAACACCCAAGTGCTTAATAGAATCACTCGGTGATTAGCGTAGGTGCTTTGCGAAGTGTTTAGGCTAGTTAGACCGCTTATGTACTTACTCTAGGTGAATCCTAGTTAGTTGAATGAGTTTAGAAAAAACCACACAACCCCTCAGCTCTTGCGCGAGCCGTTGTAATTGTACCGAGTGGGACGAGAGTCTTGCGAGACCGTGACAACCGAGTTTGTGTCACGGTCGCCACCATGTACCATGGTGGAGACCTCAAATTCATGCAGATGCGAAGCGGCCATGGTTATGACTCAACTTATGGTGATGGCTATGTGAACTAGGGTTTGTGGAGTGTTAGGGAAGATGAAACAGTAGTGAAAATGTGTTCACTAGAAAGATGATTGTTCGTGGAACCCTAAGAGTCAGCATGTGGTCCTATTTATAAGCAACAACAAAAACCAAGAACCGTGAAGCTTCTATTAAGAAATTAGAAGCTTAAGCGACGTGAATCGATAGAATCTGAAGCACCAGTCCAGAGTTTTAGTCAAGTCTTGAACAGTAAAAGGTCGAGTCCATGGACTTGGGGGCTCCATGGACTCAGCTAGGTCAATACGCATCCTAATTTGGCGGGAGACCAGATAAGCTTCCTATAACCACCTCCCTCCTTGAACTATAAAAGGAGAGACATGGCGCTCCAAGAGGGTAGACCATTAGATCATAAGCAATAGCCACCAACACATAGGATGTAGGGTACTATCTCGCATTGAGAGCCCAAACCTGTCTAAATCCTCGAGTCTTCTATGCATTTACCTTCATTTTCTAGATCTCGTGATCCACCCATAAATTCACTATCGAATATTCCTTGATGAGCATGACTAAGTCTTTAGAATCAGCTTATAAGCCATCAAACAAATGTAGTATGAACCCAATTTGACTAAGAGTATGATTCCAACTCAGGCATGGCCAAGTATTCTAAGTTGGCTCCTAAGCCATTATACAACTATGGTCTAAACCAAGTTTGACTATGAGTATTACATCGCGAGCATGACCAAGTCTTCCAAGTTGGGTTCTAAGCTAAGGGACAACTATGTTCCAAACCCAATTCAACTAAGAGTACAAGTCCAACATGGGCACAACCAAGTATTCCAAGTCAGCTTCTAAGCCATCAAACAACCATGGTCCAAACCTAGTTTGACAAGAGTACAAGTCCAACTCAGACATGACCAGATCTTCCAATTCAGCTCTAAGCCATTGGAAAACTATGGTCTAAGCTAGTCCAACTAATCTAAGTAGCATATAGTGGCTCCATTGTTGTTTCTTGCTACTTGGCACACAATAGCATGTTGTCCCTATCTACTCTAAGTACCATACAATGACTTTGTTGTTGGTTTCTACTACTCGACACACAACAGTTGTATGGAAGTCTCCAACCTTTTCATACAGCTTAGACTAGAGCTCCCTCGCCCATGCAAGATTTGAATTGAACATTCAGAAGAAAGGCATCAACTCATGAAGTGTTAGTGTGGCTTTTGCCGCACCCACTGGGATGTAGCTTCTTGCATGGATGGAAGGAATCACTTTGCTAGTTAATGCAAGCTCGATGTCCTGTCCTGCCACCATCTTCAGTGTAGACATTGTTCCTTGCTCAACACGACTCGTTTCAACATCTAGTGCTACAATTTGGGTTATCTTTGGATTGATGGATGGCTGGGGGGCAAGTTTCTTGGGGTGTGGGTATATAAATCTTCTTCTATTGAGTAGCCAAACAAAGAATTTACGTGTGGCATCGACTTCCACTAGGGATTTCACCATCACTACTGATCTAGATATATGCTTGAGTTACTATAGTTCATACAACAAAGAAGACAACAAGAGCAGTTGGTTATAAATAAGTACCTATACCATGGATACTCAATGTTGGATGAGGGATACTATCTCCTCATGGCCTGTAATTGCTAGTAGCTCTGGGTCTCCACTTCAACCTGCACCCTTAACGAGGAGCCCAGAGTCCTCGTCTCTAGGACCTTCCAAGGAGCCAAGTGCTATTTCTTTAGCACATACACATACTTCAAGGATGCTAGGACCCTAAGTGTTTACACATTGTCACATTGCCTCTATTATCTCGCCGCTCCTCGATACCGACCCGTTCTTTAACGATGGTTGGTACCGACCGGTCTAGCTCTAACACGGTCGATACTAACTAGACCGATCGTCAGGCCAAACTATAATCAACGTTGGAACTAGGTCAATCAGTATCAACGTTAGCTCGCCCAGCGTTGAGGTAGCCTAACATGTCTCACCCTTTTGGGCCTACGTACTTGCTATAGTACCGTATGAGATCACTCATCCCTTGGACGTATCGATCTATAACAAGATTGGGCCTCTTGGGAAGTTTCATATGGTTGGAAGCATGCATGACAGAGGCACGTATGGAGATGAGGCCACTTGTGTCGGGCGATGTGTTCACCGAGCGGCTTGGAGCTCGCCATCACTTGCCTCGCTTTCAGGGGAGAGAAAGGGACAATCTCGCGACCAAATCCGTTTCTTATGCCTGGCTCTGTATGTGTTCTGGACTTCTGGTCAACATTTTGTATTGGCAAGTAAGCGAAAGGACGAGAGTGCCCTTCGACTGTCCACACCGGCCACTCCTGTCGACGTGTCGGTCACGCACCGGCAGAGCAACCAATGTCCAAGGTGGCGACACTATGTGCTCATCGCGGAGACTGCCCCTGCCCCTGACGAGTGCCGCGGGCGCTTCTACTGCTCGTGGACTCACTTGGTAGTCCCGCGCGCCGCCCCTGTAGAAAAGTAGCCATGGTTTACCACTTCTTGCACTCGTAGCGCAAGCTGGACAAGGAGAAAACTACGTTGTGAGTCACACTGACGACAGCAACTCCATACAGCAACTGGAGGCACCGAGAAACCACATCATCATTGGCGTCGTTGCCGTTACTGGCTGAGCCATTATTTACAATCTTGAGAGAGAGAGAGAGAGAGAGAGAGAGAGAGAGAGAGAGAGAGAGAGAGAGAGAGAGAGAGAGAGAGAGTAGGTGTCAATAAGAGTGCCAGAGCAGAAAGTACAGAAACAAAGCTGTGGTACCAGCTACAAGACGTGTGCGGATCTGGCGTTGCTAGCGGATTATTCTGACACCATGCATTACCGCACGGAAAGCAGTCAGCAAGTCGAGTCGCAGACGGGCGGCCGGGCCGGCACCATGTGATGTCCCTCGAGATCTCTCAACAACCACAGCCTTGTTTGCACTCACGTCTCGCAAGCAATAAGGACTCACAAAAATCTAGAAATCGCAAGTAAATTTCTAAAAAAAAATGTGAGCATGAATACAATCACGACGATGCTTGGGTCTAGTGATGTGGGCGTAGAGCGCCCATGGCACGACATTGCTCATATAGAATTTATAGCTCATCGTTAATTTAGCCAAATAGCTTTCAGTTCTCACACAAACGTCAGTTTACAATAATTTCCTCATAGCTTATACCTATAGAATCAAATTTTCAGGAATCAATAGCTAAACCAAGTAGTCCTTAAATTGCTAACAACTTCCGTGTAATAGTTCCAACAAGCGAAGCATCAATAATAGCGTGATCAAACATAAGGTCAATTGGATTATCAGTTCTAAGAATTGGATGGCCAAATGGGCGGTTTGGCCCAACACTACTTTAGCCCATTTAAGCATGTCCTAGTCCTATTTCTCCCTCTCGTGTCTTCTCCATCATATCATATCTTATTTCTCCCATATGTGTGAGCGACGATAGCTAAAGGGATGCAGGTATTAGATTTTATTTTATGGCGAGGGCTCAAAAAAGACCTAGGGTCGACTACTATAAATGTGTGGGGTGGGGGTACTGTAGCTGTGTGCTATATATAGTTGATGGGACCATATGCCATCTAAGGGCTTGTTCGGTTATTCCTATTCCATATGGATTGGATGAGATTGGAAAAAAATGTGAACGATTTTGACTTGTTTAGAATTGAAACCCATCCAATCCACATGGATTGAGAGCAAAACGAACAAGCCCTAAGATGGAGGATGAATTAGAAATTTTGTTTCACAAATACAGGCCTCTGGTTTCGCCTAGTCAAAACCTATACAATTAATAAATAAACTATCTAAGTATAACTATGATTTTGACTCAGTTTGTTGCCATCTCTACCATAAATAGTTATGCAATATAGGTTTGAAACCTATCAACTAGCCTCACAACGAAGCTAGAAAGGTAAAGCAAACAACCAAGATACATAGGCTTTGTTTGGCACAACTGCTGCTTGTTGAAAAAAACAACTTATCTGAGAAGCCGGTGAAAAGCTAGCAGCTTCTGCTTGTTGGCTGCTTTTAGTTCATTCTGAGAAGCAGCTAAACTGATAAGCTGCTGCAGAAGCTGTCTTTTTGGTAGAATTTCTGTTTAAATTTGTGAAGAAGCTGAAAATAAGCTGTGCCAAACAGGGCCTAGTGTAAATGGAGAAGCTAAATGGTGATAAAAATAAAAACTCTGGTTGATGACTCTATTAGTTTTACCAAGGTATCAAGAAGCATGAAAGTTTGTCCCTAGTTATTGTTGGAGCCCTTCTCAAGGATGTCAACACAAAAGTCAAGCTCATGTTGCGGTAGCTCTATAGATAGCCCTAGGCGTCCCCATGTGGAAGTGGTCTCCAAAATAGCCTCTCTAGGATTGTTTCCCACCATCTTCGCTATTAATTTTTTTTTTGTCAAAACACCATAGGTTTAATTCCCTCTAATTTTGCAATACTACAAGCCCCTCTAGTATAATTGCAGTGGTGTGCGCAAGGACCAAGGGTAAGAGGTATTCTAACCTCATCAAACATTAGGCCTAAAACTAAAGAAAGCATTATAAGTAGTTGCCTAACTAACATAAGCCCTTCATAAATCACCTAGCTAATCATGAGTGATTCTTTAACACTCGCATGAGGGGGCCACTCTTGCCATCTTGGGTCCGCTAAGGATCTGCTTCGGCTTTCCTAGGATCAAGTTGACGGACCCCCTAGGTCTGCAAGGTTCCCCATTCATTCTAGATGACCCTACGAAGGGGTAGGATGTGCAGGCATTTAATGTGATGTTGATTGGAGTGGGGAGGCGACTCCAGGCGGTGTTCACTGAGGCCTCGATTGGTTTATTCGAGTTCTACGATGGGCCTGTTTGGTTCAGCTTTTTTCTGACCAGCTTTTCCGAGAATTTAGTTGTGGGAAGAATCTGGCTGTGTAGAGAATCTGAGTATCATTAAGATTACGTGCGGAGGAAGATAAAGTTATCCATGGGGCTCAGGATCTATAAAGTGACGGATTACTACTATTGCGACAACTCAACCGATTATATGTTTATGTTGATTTTGAATGCTTTTTACCCAAACGAAATTTATAGAAGCTGGCTGAAAAGTTGAGTGTTTGGCAGTCTGCAGCAGCTTTTGATGGCCAGAAGCTGCGAAAAGCCGAAACAAACAGGGGCGATGCCGATGGTCCATTCGTGGTGGCTTTTGCCTATTTTTTGGTTAGTATTTGCTCTATTTCCTTGTACTATAACATTTATGCGTCTCCGTTAGCTCAGCCACTCATGGAGAGGAACATTGAGAATTCCATGTTCCTTTATCGGTAGGAGATCTAGGAGCGGCTGGAATCTCTCTTGTGAGTTTTGGTGGTTTTGATAATAACCTGTCGGTACCCTAAAACAGAGGTACCCCTTACTACAACATGAAGACGCGGTGCCCACGCGGATATCTTTAGTCGCGTGGTGAACAGCACCTGACCCCACCACATGGACGACTCCGGGACCGCCACGTGGCCAGAGAAGACGATATACTCCAAGGTACCAGCAGTGTGTTCGGACCCTACGGGAAAGTGTCGGACTCCTGTGTATACAGACCGGACCTCTGGGCAAGGTCCAGGACCTCCACGGGTGCAAACCCCTAGGATGGGTTCCGGACCCCTCTGTGTGGGGTCCGGGCCACTCACAGCAGGGTCCCAGGTTTTCGGGACAAAAAATACCCAGGCCTTAATCAAGGCTAGGCGGGGGTCTGGAGCCGACACGTGTCTAGACCATACCGTGTACGCCTCTGCTCCCCGCTTAGGCGGAGCCCCGATGCTGCCACGTGGCCTACTGCTCGTGACGTAAGCCAGCGGGCGGAGCCTGACATAAGGCCTCTGGGCCGCGCGGCCTCTGCATTTATTGCAGATAAGGCGTGCCGCCTGTTGAAAGGGAATTAGGCTTACACCTAGTTCCTAAATAATTTTGGTGGTTGAATTGCCCAACACAAACAATTGGACTAACTAGTTTGCTCTAGTGCATAAGTTATACAGGTGCTAAAGGTTCACTCTCAACCAATAAAAAGATCAAGTTTTGGATTCAACCAAGGAGCAAAGGGTCAACCGAAGGCACCTCTGGTCTGGCGCACCGGACTGTCCGGTGTGCCACCGGACAGTGTCCGGTGCACCACCGGACATGTCCGGTCCACCAGAGGACTCCAACGCAAACTCGCCACCTTCGGGAATTTCCAGAGGCACTCGCGCTATAATTCACCGGACTGTCCGGTGTACACCGGACAGTGTCCGGTGCGCCAAGGAAGAGCGGCCTCAGGAACTCGCCAGCTTCGGGAAACTCCAACGGCTAGTCCGCTATAATTCACCGGACATGTCCGGTGTGCACCGGACTGTCCGGTGCAACTCCGGAGCAACGGCTATTCGGCGCCAACGGCTACCTGCGGCGCATTTAATGCGCGCTGTGCGCGCGCAGAAGGCAGGCGCGCCCATACTGGCACACCGGACAAGGAACAGTAGGTGTCCGGTGTGCACCGGACACCCTGGCGGGCCCACAAGTCAGAAGTTCCAACGGTCAGAATCCAACGGCAGTGATGACGTGGCAGGGGCACCGGACATGTCCGGTGTGCACCGGACTGTCCGGTGCGCCATCGAACAGACAGCCTCCCAACGACCACTTTTGGTGGTTGGGGCTATAAATACCCCAACCACCCCACCATTCATTGCATCCAAGTTTTCCACTTCCCAACTACTACAAGAGCTCTAGCATTCAATTCTAGACACACCAAAGAGATCAAATCCTCTCCAAATCCCACACAACGCCATAGTGACTAGAGAGAGTGATTTGCTTGTGTTCTTTCGAGCTCTTGCGCTTGGATTGCTTTCTTCTTTCTTGATTCTTTCATTGCGATCAAACTCACTTATAATTGAGGCAAGAGACACCAAACTTGTGGTGGTCCTTGTGGGAACTTTGTGTTCCAAGTGATTGAGAAGAGAAAGCTCACTCGATCCGAGGGATCGTTTGAGAGAGGGAAGGGTTGAAAGAGACCCGACCTTTGTGGCCTCCTCAACGGGGAGTAGGTTTGCAAGAACCGAACCTCGGTAAAACAAATCCGCGTGTCACACTCTTCATTTGCTTGCGATTTGTTTTCCACCCTCTCTTGCGGACTCGTTTCTTTATTACTAACGCTAACCCGGCTTGTAGTTGTGTTTATATTTGTAAATTTCAGTTTTGCCCTATTCACCCCCCCTCTAGGCGACTATCAATTGGTATCAGAGCCCGGTGCTTCATTAGAGCCTAACCGCTCGAAGTAATGTCGGGAGATCACGCCAAGAAGGAGATGGAGACCGGCGAAAAGCCCACTACAAGCCACGGGAGCACTTCATCGGAAGAGTCCCGCACCAAGAGGAGGGAGAAGAAGAAGAGCTCCTCCAACAAAGGGAAGGAGAAGAAATCTTCTTCTCACCACAAAGAGAAGAAGGAAAAATCTTCCTCCCACAAGCCGCATCGGAGTGGGGACAAGCAAAAGAGGATGAGGAAAGTGGTCTACTACGAGACCGACACTTCATCAACATCGACCTCCGGCTCCGATGCGCCCTCCGTAACTTCTAAACGCCAAGAGCGTAAGAAGTTTAGTAAGATCCCCCTACACTATTCTCGTATTTCTAAACATGCACCTCTACTTTCCGTCCCATTAGGCAAACCACCAACTTTTGATGGTGAAGATTATGCTAGGTGGAGTGATTTAATGCGATTTCATCTAACCTCACTCCACAAAAGTATATGGGATGTTGTTGAGTTTGGTGCACAGGTACCGTCGGTAGGGGATAAAGACTATGATGAGGATGAGGTGGCCCAAATCGAGCACTTCAACTCTCAAGCGACAACAATACTCCTCGCCTCTTTAAGTAGAGAGGAGTATAACAAAGTTCAAGGGTTGAAGAGCGCCAAGGAGGTTTGGGATGTGCTCAAAACCGCGCACGAGGGAGATGAGCTCACAAAGATCACCAAGCGGGAAACGATCGAGGGGGAGCTCGGTCGGTTCCGGCTTCGCAAAGGGGAGGAGCCACAACACATGTACAACCGGCTCAAGACTTTGGTGAACCAAGTGCGCAACCTCGGGAGCAAAAAGTGGGATGACCACGAGGTGGTTAAGGTTATTCTAAGATCTATTATTTTCCTTAACCCCACTCAAGTTCAATTAATTCGTGGCAACCCAAGATATACACTAATGACCCCCGAGGAAGTAATCGGGCATTTTGTAAGTTTTGAGTGCATGATCGAAGGCTCGAGGAAGATCAACGAGCTTGACGAACCCACCACGTCCGAAGCTCAACCCGTCGCATTCAAGGCGATGGAAGAAAAGAAGGAGGAGTCTACACAAAGTCGACAACCAATAGACGCCTCCAAGCTCGACAATGAGGAAATGACGCTCGTCATCAAGAGCTTCCGCCAAATCCTCAAGCAAAGGAGAGGGAAAGATTACAAATCTCGCTCCAAGAAGGTTTGCTACAAGTGTGGTAAGCCCGGTCACTTTATAGCTAAATGTCCATTATCAAGTGATAGTGACAGGGGCGACGACAAGAAGGGGAGAAGAAAGGAAAAGAAGAGGTACTACAAGAAGAAGGGTGGCGATGCCCATGTTTGTCGGGAGTGGGTGAAAGGGAAATGTGCCCTTGGGCCATTTCTAAGTATTTTGGTGATTAAGTGTCAACACATGTGCTTAAATGTGAATATATGCCCATGGATGAACAAAGTGCAAATCACAAGTAAAGGTATGTTTCTAAGTCTTAGTACATTGGTTTTGTGTACTAATATACTTGTCTAAGTGTTAGAAACAGGAAGAAGAAGAGAAGAAAAAAGTTGGCTGTGTACAGCCAAGAGGCTGTCTCGGTCTGGGGCACCGGACTGTCCGGTGGTGCACCGGACAGTGTCCGGTGGTGCACCGGACAGTGTCCGGTGCGCCAGGCTGCCTCGACCTGAAGATGCTGCTCTCGGGAATTTGCCGACGGCGTACGGTTAAAATTCACCGGACTGTCCGGTGTGCACCGGACTGTCCGGTGAGTCAACGGTCGGCCAAGCCAACGGTCGGCCGCAGAATCTGCGCGCGACACGTGGTCTGGCCAACGGTCGGAAGGAGGCACCGGACTGTCCGGTGTGCACCGGACTGTCCGGTGCGCCAGATCTGCAACGGTTGGCAACGGTCGGCTGCGCTGTTTATGGAAATAAATCGGGCACCGGACAGTGTCCGGTGTGCACCGGACTGTCCGGTGCGCCCGACGACAGAAGGCAAGATTGGCCTTCTGGATTTGCTCTCAACGGCTCCTAGCTGCCTTGGGGCTATAAAAGGAACCCCTAGGCGCATGGAGGAGAACAACCAAGCATTCCTTGAGCACTCTTGATCACTCACACATCAATCTTGCACACTTGTTCGATATTCTAGTGATTTGAGCTCCGTTCTAGTGTGCTAGTCTCTAGAGCTCAAGTCTGGGTCTTGTGTGTGTATTCGCTGTGATCTTTGTGTTGTGTGTGAGTTGCTAATCCCTCCCTTGCTCCGTGATTCTCTGTGAACATCTTTTGTAAGGGCGAGAGGCTCCAAGTTGTGGAGATTCCTCGCAAACGGGATCGAGAAAAGAAAAGCAAGAACACCGTGGTATTCAAGTTGATCATTGGATCACTTGAGAGGAGTTGAGTGCAACTCTCGTCCATTGGGACGCCACAACGTGGAGTAGGCAAGTTTTGTACTTGGCCGAACCACGGGATAACCACCGTGTCATCTCTGTGATTGATTTCTTGTGGTTATTGTGTTTTGACTCCTCTCTAGCCACTTGGGCATACTTGTGCTAACACTTAACAAGTTTTTGTGGCTTAAGTTTTGAAGTTTTACAGGATCACCTATTCACCCCCCCCCCTCTAGGTGCTCTCAATTGGTATCAGAGCCGTTCTCTTCACAAAGGGACTTACCGCCCGAAGAGATGGATCCTAAGGGGAAGGGAATCGTGATCAACGACAAAGAGAAGGAATCCTTCGTCAACGAGCCGAAGGACGACAAGCCTACCGACTCCGGCTCGGGGCAAAGGCGGAAGGAAGGGAAGAAGAAGAAGACAAGGCGCATCAAGGAGATCATCTACTACGACGATAGTGATGAATCTACTTCTTCCCAAAAGGATGATGACAACGACTACAAAAAGACGGTCAATTCGAACTTTTCATTTGATTATTCTCGTATTCAACATAGTTCGAATTCGCATTTGCTTTCCATTCCTCTTGGCAAACCCCCACACTTTGATGGGGAGGACTACGGATTTTGGAGTCACAAAATGCGTAGTCACTTATTCTCTCTCCATCCAAGCATATGGGAGATTGTGGAGAATGGAATGAAATTTGATAGCTCGGATAGCCCTATGCTTATAAATGAACAAATTCATAGAAATGCACAAGCTACTACTGTTCTCTTAGCATCTTTGTGCAGGGAAGAATACAATAAGGTGAGCGGCTTGGACAATGCCAAGCAGATATGGGACACCCTCAAGATCTCTCATGAGGGGAACGACATCACCATGCTTACCAAGATGGAGTTGGTGGAGGGCGAGCTTGGACGATTCGCCATGATAAGGGGAGAGGAGCCAACTCAAACTTACAACCGGCTCAAGACCCTTATCAACAAAATAAGGAGCTACGGAAGCATGCGTTGGACGGATCACGACGTCGTCCGCCTAATGCTCAGGTCATTTACCGTTCTTGATCCTCATCTCGTGAACAATATTCGTGAGAATCCCAGGTACACGATGATGACGCCCGAGGAAGTACTTGGAAAATTCGTGAGCGGGCGGATGATGATCAAGGAGGCAAGATACGTCGACGACGCGTTGAACGGTCCACTCCACGAGCCTCAACCCATTGCTCTAAAGGCAACAAGGAGCAAGGAGTCGCTACCTAGCAAGGTGGCGCAAGTTGAGGCGGCCGGGCTCAATGATGAAGAGATGGCTCTCATCATCAAGAGATTCAAGACGGCGCTAAAAGGTCGAAAGGGACAGCCAAGCAAGGCCAAGACCAAGGGAAAGCGATCATGCTTCAAATGCGGTAAGCTTGGTCATTTTATTGCTAACTGTCCCGAAAATGATAGTGACCAGGAGCAAGGGAAAAATGGGAAGAGAGAGAACAAGAAGGTGTACAAGAAGGCCAAAGGCGAAGCACACCTTGGAAAGGAGTGGGATTCGGATTGCTCTTCGTCCGACTCCGACGACGAAGGACTCGCCGCCACTGCCTTCAACAAATCGGCTCTCTTCCCCAACGAGCATCACACTTGCCTCATGGCAAGGGAAAAGAAGGTAATCACTCGTAATGCTAATACTTATGATTCTTCTAGTGATGATGAATCTAGTGAGGATGAAATTGATTACTCTAGTTTATTCAAGGGATTGGATAGAACTAAGATAGCTAAGATTAATGAGTTGATTGATGCCTTAAATGAAAAGGATAGAATCTTAGAGAAACAAGAAGACCTTTTATATGAAGAACATGATAAATTTGTTAGTGCACAAAATTCACTCGCTCTAGAAGTTAAAAGAAATGGAATACTTTCTTGTGAACTTTCTACTTGTAATGAAACCATTTCTTCTTTAAAAGGTGAAATTAATGTTTTAACTGCTAAACTAGAAGTAGCAAGTAACTCGTGTGTTGAAAATATTACAATTTGCACTAGGTGTAAGGATTTTGATGTTAATGCTTGTAGTGAACACTTAGTTTCAATTTCAAAACTAAATGATGAAGTGGCTAGTCTTAATGCTCAACTTAAGACTAGCAAGAGTGAAGTTGATAAAATAAAATTTGCAAGGGATGCCTACACAGTGGGTAGACACCCCTCAATTAAGGATGGTCTTGGCTTCAAGAGAGAGGCCAAGAACTTAACAAGCCATAAGGCTCCCATCTTCGTCAAGGAGAAAGGGAAGGCCCCTATGGCTAGTAGTGCTAAAAGGAACCATGCTTTCTTGTACCATGATAGGAGACATGCTAGAAATGCTTATAATGATTTTGATTCACATGTTTATGATTCTCATGCCATGTTTGCTTCTAGTTCTTCCTATAAGCATGATAGAGATATGTGTAGGAGAAATGATGTGCATATGCCTATGAGAAATTTTGCTCATGTTCCTAGAAAAGTTGTGAACAAACCTTCTACCATTTATTATGCTTGCAATGCTCCCTTTGCTATTTGTAGAAAGGGTAAGAAGGTAATTGCTAGGAAGTTAGGGGCAAAATGCAAGGGAGACAAAACTTGCATTTGGGTCCCTAAGGAAATTTGCACTAACCTTGTAGGACCCAACAAGAGTTGGGTACCTAAGTCCCAAGCCTAAATTTGCCTTGCAGGTTTATGCATCCGGGGGATCAAGCTGGATTATCGACAGCGGATGCACAAACCATATGACGGGGGAGAAGAAGATGTTCACTTCCTACGTCGAGAATAAGGATTCCCAGGATTCAATTATATTCGGTGATGGGAATCAAGGCAAGGTAAAAGGGTTAGGTAAAATTGCAATTTCTAATGAACATTCTATCTCTAATGTATTTTTAGTAGAGAGTCTTGGATATAATTTGCTATCTGTTAGTCAATTATGTCATATGGGGTATAACTGTCTATTTACAAATGTAGATGTGTCTGTCTTTAGAAGAAGTGATGGTTCACTAGCTTTTAAGGGTGTATTAGACGGCAAACTTTATTTAGTTGATTTTGCAAAAGAAGAGGCCGGTCTAGATGCATGCTTAATAGCTAAGACTAGCATGGGCTGGCTGTGGCATCGCCGCTTAGCACATGTGGGGATGAAGAACCTTCACAAGCTTCTAAAGGGAGAACATGTGATAGGTTTGACTAACGTGCATTTCGAAAAAGATAGACCTTGTGCAGCTTGTCAAGCAGGTAAACAAGTGGGAGGAGCGCATCACGGCAAGAACGTGATGACCACTTCAAGACCCCTGGAGCTGCTGCACATGGACCTCTTCGGACCTGTCGCCTATCTGAGCATAGGAGGGAGTAAGTATGGTTTAGTTATTGTTGATGATTTTTCCCGCTTCACTTGGGTGTTCTTTTTGCAGGATAAGTCTGAAACCCAAGGGACCCTCAAGCGCTTCCTCAGGAGAGCTCAAAATGAGTTTGAGCTCAAGGTGAAGAAGATAAGGAGCGACAACGGGTCCGAATTCAAGAACCTTCAAGTAGAGGAATTTCTTGAGGAGGAAGGAATCAAGCACGAGTTCTCCGCTCCCTACACACCACAGCAAAATGGTGTGGTAGAAAGGAAGAACAGGACGCTAATCGATATGGCGAGGACAATGCTTGGAGAATTCAAGACCCCCGAGTGTTTCTGGTCGGAAGCCGTGAACACGGCTTGCCACGCCATCAACAGGGTCTACCTTCATCGCCTCCTCAAGAAGACTTCGTATGAGCTACTAACCGGTAACAAACCCAATGTATCTTACTTTCGTGTATTTGGGAGCAAGTGCTACATTCTAGTGAAGAAAGGTAGAAATTCTAAGTTTGCTCCCAAAGCTGTAGAAGGGTTTTTGTTAGGTTATGACTCAAATACAAAGGCGTATAGAGTCTTCAACAAATCATCGGGTTTGGTTGAAGTCTCTAGCGACGTTGTATTTGATGAGACTAATGGCTCTCCAAGAGAGCAAGTTGTTGATTGTGATGATGTAGATGAAGAAGATGTTCCGACGACCGCTATACGAACCATGGCGATTGGAGAAGTACGGCCACAGGAACAAGATGAACGAGATCAACCTTCTTCCTCAACTATGGTGCATCCCCCAACCAAAGATGATGAACAGGTTCATCAACAGGAGGCGTGTGATCAAGGGGGAGCACAAGATGATCATGTGATGGAGGAAGAAGCGCAACCAGCACCTCCAACCCAAGTTCGAGCGATGATTCAAAGGGATCATCCCGTCGATCAAATTCTGGGTGACATTAGCAAGGGAGTAACTACTCGATCCCGATTAGCTAATTTTTGTGAGCATTACTCCTTTGTCTCTTCTATTGAGCCTTTCAGGGTAGAGGAGGCCTTGCTAGATCCAGACTGGGTGTTGGCCATGCAGGAGGAGCTCAACAACTTCAAGAGCAATGAAGTTTGGACACTGGTGCCTCGTCCGAAGCAAAATGTTGTGGGAACCAAGTGGGTGTTCCGCAACAAATAGGACGAGCACGGGGTGGTGACGAGGAACAAGGCTCGACTTGTGGCAAAAGGTTATGCCCAAGTCGCAGGTTTGGACTTTGAGGAGACTTTCGCTCCTGTGGCTAGGCTAGAGTCCATTCGTATCTTGCTAGCATATGCCGCTCACCATTCTTTCAGGTTGTACCAAATGGATGTGAAGAGCGCTTTCCTCAACGGGCCAATCAAGGAGGAGGTGTACGTGGAGCAACCCCCTGGCTTCGAGGATGAACGGTACCCCGACCATGTGTGTAAGCTCTCTAAGGCGCTCTATGGACTTAAACAAGCCCCAAGAGCATGGTATGAATGCCTTAGAGACTTTTTAATTGCTAATGCTTTCAAGGTTGGGAAAGCCGATCCAACTCTTTTTACAAAGACATGTGATGGTGATTTGTTTGTGTGCCAAATTTATGTCGATGACATAATATTTGGTTCTACTAACCAAAAGTCTTGTGAAGAGTTTAGCAGGGTGATGACACAGAAATTCGAGATGTCGATGATGGGCGAGTTGAACTACTTCCTTGGGTTCCAAGTGAAGCAACTCAAGGACGGCACCTTCATCTCCCAAACGAAGTACACGCAAGATCTGCTAAAGCGGTTTGGGATGAAGGACGCCAAGCCCGCAAAGACTCCGATGGGGACCGACGGACACACCGACCTCAACAAAGGAGGTAAGTCCGTTGATCAAAAAGCATACCGGTCAATGATAGGTTCTCTCCTTTATTTATGTGCTAGTAGACCGGATATTATGCTTAGCGTATGCATGTGTGCTAGATTTCAATCCGATCCTAAGGAGTGTCACTTAGTGGCGGTGAAGCGAATTCTTAGATATTTGGTTGCTACGCCTTGCTTCGGGCTCTGGTATCCAAAGGGGTCTACCTTTGACTTAGTTGGATACTCAGACTCCGACTATGCTGGATGTAAGGTCGATAGGAAGAGTACATCGGGGACGTGCCAATTCTTAGGAAGGTCCCTGGTGTCATGGAATTCTAAGAAACAAACTTCCGTTGCCCTATCCACCGCTGAGGCCGAGTATGTTGCCGCAGGACAGTGTTGCGCGCAACTACTTTGGATGAGGCAAACCCTCCGGGACTTTGGCTACAATCTGAGCAAAGTCCCACTCCTATGTGATAATGAGAGTGCTATCCGCATGGCGGAGAATCCTGTTGAGCACAGTCGCACAAAGCACATAGACATCCGGCATCACTTTTTGAGAGACCACCAGCAAAAGGGAGATATCGAAGTGTTTCATGTTAGCACCGAGAACCAGCTAGCCGATATCTTCACTAAGCCTCTAGATGAGAAGACCTTTTGCAAGTTGCGTAGTGAGCTAAATGTCTTAGATTCGCGGAACCTGGATTGAATTGTAGCATACATGTAGTTATGCTTTTGATCATGTTCCTTTTTGCATTTTGTTGCTTATTATGGTGCTCAAGTTGTACAAACACTCCCTGGACCTCACAAGTCCGTTGCAAAGTGATGCACATGTTTAGGGGGAGATGTGTTACAACTTGACCCTTTGAGACTAACCATTTGCTTGATTTAGTCTCGAAGGTGGATTGAAAGGGAAAGGTGAACTTGGACCATACAAGACTTCCACTGCACTCCAATGAGAGGGTAACTTATCCCAAGTTCATCTCTATGATCTTATTGCCTTTGTACTCTTAATTGAAGATTTTGGTGAGGCAATGGGGTTAAAGGGGCCAAGATTGATCCCGTTTTGGTGCTTGATGCCAAAGGGGGAGAAAATAAAGGCCAAAGTGATAAATGGATCAGCTACCACTTGAGAGATTTTGAAAATAGTAGAATAGAGTTTTTGTTTTGTTAAACTCTTTTATTGTCTCTCTTGTCAAATGTTGGCTCCTTGTGGGGAGAAGTGTTGATTATGGGAAATAGGGGGAGTTTTTGAAATCTTTGATCAATTTCTTTTGGAATGACTCTCTCTATGCTTCAACGTGTGTGTTTAACTTAGAGATAGAGATTTGAATTTGATTTGCAAAAACAAACCAAGTGGTGGCAAAGGATGATCCATATATGCCAAAATTGAATAAAACTCAAATTTATTTTTATTTGAAGTGATATTGCACTTGTTCTAGTTGCTTTATGTTGTGTTGGCATAAATCACCAAAAAGGGGGAGATTGAAAGGGAAATGTGCCCTTGGGCCATTTCTAAGTATTTTGGTGATTAAGTGTCAACACATGTGCTTAAATGTGAATATATGCCCATGGATGAACAAAGTGCAAATCACAAGTAAAGGTATGTTTCTAAGTCTTAGTACATTGGTTTTGTGTACTAATATACTTGTCTAAGTGTTAGAAACAGGAAGAAGAAGAGAAGAAGAAAGTTGGCTGTGTACAGCCAAGAGGCTGTCTCGGTCTGGGGCACCGGACTGTCCGGTGGTGCACCGGACAGTGTCCGGTGGTGCACCGGACAGTGTCCGGTGCGCCAGGCTGCCTCGACCTGAAGATGCTGCTCTCGGGAATTTGCCGACGGCGTACGGTTAAAATTCACCGGACTGTCCGGTGTGCACCGGACTGTCCGGTGAGTCAACGGTCGGCCGAGCCAACGGTCGGCCGCAGAATCTGCGCGCGACACGTGGTCTGGCCAACGGTCGGAAGGAGGCACCGGACTGTCCGGTGTGCACCGGACTGTCCGGTGCGCCAGATCTGCAACGGTTGGCAACGGTCGGCTGCGCTGTTTATGGAAATAAATCGGGCACCGGACAGTGTCCGGTGTGCACCGGACTGTCCGGTGCGCCCGACGACAGAAGGCAAGATTGGCCTTCTGGATTTGCTCTCAACGGCTCCTAGCTGCCTTGGGGCTATAAAAGGGACCCCTAGGCGCATGGAGGAGAACAACCAAGCATTCCTTGAGCACTCTTGATCACTCACACATCAATCTTGCACACTTGTTCGATATTCTAGTGATTTGAGCTCCGTTCTAGTGTGCTAGTCTCTAGAGCTCAAGTCTGGGTCTTGTGTGTGTATTCGCTGTGATCTTTGTGTTGTGTGTGAGTTGCTAATCCCTCCCTTGCTCCGTGATTCTCTGTGAACATCTTTTGTAAGGGCGAGAGGCTCCAAGTTGTGGAGATTCCTCGCAAACGGGATCGAGAAAAGAAAAGCAAGAACACCGTGGTATTCAAGTTGATCATTGGATCACTTGAGAGGAGTTGAGTGCAACTCTCGTCCATTGGGACGCCACAACGTGGAGTAGGCAAGTTTTGTACTTGGCCGAACCACGGGATAACCACCGTGTCATCTCTGTGATTGATTTCTTGTGGTTATTGTGTTTTGACTCCTCTCTAGCCACTTGGGCATACTTGTGCTAACACTTAACAAGTTTTTGTGGCTTAAGTTTTGAAGTTTTACAGGATCACCTATTCACCCCCCCCTCTAGGTGCTCTCAGTGGGATTCCGACGAAAGCTCAAGCGACTCCTCCGACGACGAGGACGCCGCCAACATCGCCGTCACCAAGGGACTTCTCTTCCCCAACGTCGGCCACAAGTGCCTCATGGCAAAGGACGGGAAACGGAAGAAGGTTAAATCTAACTCCTCCACTAAATATGAATCTTCTAGTGATGATAATGCTAGTGATGAGGGGGATAATTTACGTATTCTCTTTGCCAATCTTAACATGGATCAAAAAGAAAAATTAAATGAATTGATTAGTGCTATTCATGAAAAGGATGACCTTTTGGATTCCCAAGAGGATTTTCTAATTAAAGAAAACAAGAAACATGTTAAGGTTAAAAATGCTTTTGCTCTAGAAGTAGAAAAATGTCAAAAACTATCTAGTGAGCTAAGCACTTGCCGTGAGATGATTGACAACCTTAGAAATGAAAATGCTAGTTTAAATGCTAAGGTTGATTCACATGTTTGTAATGTTCCAATTCCCAATCCTAGAGATAATAATGATGATTTGCTTGCTAGGATTGAAGAATTAAACATTTCTCTTGCTAGCCTTAGAAATGAAAATGAAAAATTGCTTGCTAAGACTAAAGATTTTGATGTTTGCAATGCAACTATTTCCGACCTTAGAAGTAAAAATGAAATATTGCATGCTAAGGTTGTAGAACTAAAATCTTGCAAACCCTCTACATCTACCATTGAGCACACTTCTATTTGTACTAGATGTAGAGATATTAACATTGATGCTATACATGATCACATGGCTTTAATTAAACAACAAAATGATCATATAGCTAAATTAGATGCTAAAATTGCCGAGCATAACTTAGAAAATGAAAAGTTTAAATTTGCTAGAAGTATGCTCTATAATGGGAGACGCCCGGGCATTAAGGATGGCATTGGTTTCCAAAGGGGAGACAATGTCAAACTTAGTGCCCCTCCTAAAAGATTGTCCAATTTTGTTAAGGGCAAGGCTCCCATGCCTCAGGATAACGAGGGTTACATTTTATACCCTGCCGGTTATCCCGAGGACAAAATTAGGAGAATTCACTCTAGGAAGTCTCACTCTGGCCCTAATCATGCTTTTATGTATAAGGGTGAGACATCTAGCTCTAGGCAACCAACCCGTGCTAAGTTGCCTAAGAAGAAAATTCCTAATGCATCAAATGATCATGACATTTCTTTTAAAACTTTTGATGCATCTTATGTGTTGACTAACAAATCCGGCAAAGTAGTTGCCAAATATGTTGGGGGCAAGCACAAGGGGTCAAAGACTTGTGTTTGGGTACCCAAAGTTCTTGTGTCTAATGCCAAAGGACCCAAAACCATTTGGGTACCTAAAGTCAAGAACTAAACTTGTTTTGTAGGTTTATGCATCCGGGGGCTCAAGTTGGATACTCGACAGCGGGTGCACAAACCATATGACAGGGGAGAAAAGGATGTTCTCCTCATATGAGAAAAACCAAGATCCCCAACGAGCTATCACATTCGGGGATGGAAATCAAGGTTTGGTCAAAGGATTGGGTAAAATTGCTATATCTCCTGACCATTCTATTTCCAATGTTTTTCTTGTAGATTCTTTAGACTACAATTTGCTTTCTGTATCACAATTATGCAAAATGGGCTACAACTGTCTATTCACTGATATAGGTGTCACTGTCTTTAGAAGAAGTGATGATTCAATAGCATTTAAGGGTGTGTTAGAGGGTCAGCTATACTTAGTAGATTTTGATAGAGCTGAACTCGACACATGCTTAATTGCTAAGACTAACATGGGTTGGCTCTGGCACCGCCGACTAGCCCATGTTGGGATGAAGAATCTTCATAAGCTTCTAAAGGGAGAACACATTTTAGGACTAACCAATGTTCATTTTGAGAAAGACAGGATTTGTAGCGCATGCCAAGCAGGAAAGCAAGTTGGGGCCCATCATCCACACAAGAACATCATGACGATCGACAGACCACTAGAGCTCCTACACATGGACCTATTCGGCCCGATTGCTTACATAAGCATCGGCGGGAGTAAGTACTGTCTAGTTATTGTGGATGATTATTCTCGCTTCACTTGGGTATTCTTTTTACAGGAAAAATCTCAAACCCAAGAGACCTTAAAGGGATTCTTGAGACGGGCTCAAAATGAGTTCGGCTTAAGGATCAAGAAAATTAGAAGCGACAACGGGACGGAGTTCAAGAATTCTCAAATTGAGGGTTTCCTTGAGGAGGAGGGCATCAAGCATGAGTTCTCTTCTCCCTACACGCCACAACAAAATGGCGTTGTAGAGAGGAAGAATCGAACTCTATTGGACATGGCAAGGACCATGCTTGATGAGTACAAAACTTCGGATCGATTTTGGGCTGAGGCGGTCAACACCGCCTGCTACGCCATCAACCGGTTGTATCTACACCGAATCCTCAAGAAGACATCATATGAACTCCTAACCGGTAAAAAGCCCAACATTTCATATTTTAGAGTTTTTGGTAGCAAATGCTTTATTCTTGTTAAAAGAGGTAGAAAATCTAAATTTGCTCCTAAAACTGTAGAAGGCTTTTTACTTGGTTATGACTCAAACACAAGGGCATATAGGGTCTTTAACAAGTCCACTGGACTAGTTGAAGTCTCATGTGACGTTGTGTTTGATGAGACTAACGGCTCTCAAGTAGAGCAAGTTGATCTTGATGAGATAGGTATTGAAGAGGCCCCGTGCATCGCGCTAAGGAACATGTCCATTGGGGATGTGTGTCCTAAGGAATCCGAAGAGCCTCCAAATGCACAAGATCAACCATCCTCCTCCACGCAAGCATCTCCACCAACTCAAAATGAGGATGAGGCTCAAGTTGATGAAGTAGAAGATCAAGCAAATGAGCCACCTCAAGATGACGGCATAGATCAAGGGGGAGATGCAAATGATCAAGACAAGGAGGATGAAGAGCAAAGACCGCCACACCCAAGAGTCCACCAAGCAATCCAACGAGATCACCCCGTCGACACCATCCTCGGCGACATTCATAAGGGGGTAACTACTAGATCTCGTGTTGCACATTTTTGTGAGCATTACTCGTTTGTTTCCTCTATTGAGCCACACAAGGTAGAGGAAGCACTTCAAGATTCGGATTGGGTGGTGGCGATGCAAGAAGAGCTCAACAACTTCACTAGGAATGAGGTATGGCATTTAGTTCCACGTCCTAATCAAAATGTTGTAGGAACCAAATGGGTCTTCTGCAACAAGCAAGATGAGCATGGTGTGGTGACAAGGAACAAAGCTCGACTTGTGGCCAAGGGATACTCCCAAGTCGAAGGTTTGGATTTCGGTGAAACCTATGCACCCGTAGCTAGGCTTGAGTCAATTCGCATATTATTGGCCTACGCTACTTACCATGGCTTTAAGCTTTATCAAATGGACGTGAAAAGTGCCTTCCTCAATGGACCAATCAAGGAAGAGGTCTATGTTGAGCAACCTCCTGGCTTTGAAGACAGTAAGTATCCTAATCATGTCTATAAGCTCTCTAAGGCGCTTTATGGGCTCAAGCAAGTCCCAAGAGCATGGTATGAATGCCTTAGAGATTTTCTTATTGCAAATGGATTCAAAGTCGGAAAGGCCGATCCTACGCTCTTTACCAAAACACTTGAGAATGATTTGTTTGTATGTCAAATTTATGTTGATGATATTATATTTGGGTCTACTAACGAATCTACATGTGAAGAGTTTAGTAGGATCACGACACAAAAGTTCGAGATGTCTATGATGGGGGAGTTGAAGTGTTTTCTAGGAT
This sequence comes from Zea mays, assembly GCF_902167145.1. Taxonomy (NCBI): domain Eukaryota; kingdom Viridiplantae; phylum Streptophyta; class Magnoliopsida; order Poales; family Poaceae; genus Zea; species Zea mays. The sequence goes on along the minus strand of NC_050100.1, from coordinate 161,841,963 downwards.
TCCAAGTCAAGCAACTCCAAGAAGGCACCTTCCTAAGCCAAACGAAGTACACTCAAGATATTCTAAGCAAGTTTGGAATGAAGGATGCCAAACCCATCAAAACACCCATGGGAACTAATGGGCATCTCGACCTCGACACGGGAGGTAAGTCCGTGGATCAAAAGGTATACCGGTCGATGATAGGTTCTTTACTCTATTTATGTGCATCTCGACCGGACATTATGCTTTCCGTATGCATGTGTGCAAGATTCCAATCCGACCCTAAGGAATCCCACCTTACGGCCGTAAAACGAATCTTGAGATATTTGGCTTATACTCCTAAGTTTGGGCTTTGGTACCCTCGGGGATCCACATTTGATTTGATTGGTTATTCGGATGCCGATTGGGCGGGGTGCAAAATCAATAGGAAGAGCACATCGGGGACTTGCCAGTTCTTGGGAAGATCCTTGGTGTCTTGGGCTTCTAAGAAGCAAAATTCGGTCGCTCTTTCTACCGCCGAAGCCGAGTACATTGCCGCAGGTCACTGTTGCGCGCAATTGCTTTGGATGAGGCAAACCCTGCGGGACTACGGTTACAAATTAACCAAAGTCCCTTTGCTATGTGATAATGAGAGTGCAATCAAAATGGCCGACAATCCCGTCGAGCATAGCCGCACTAAGCACATAGCCATCCGGTATCATTTTCTTAGGGATCACCAACAAAAGGGGGATATCGAGATTTCTTACATTAACACTAAAGATCAATTAGCCAATATCTTTACCAAGCCTCTTGATGAACAAACTTTTACCAAACTTAGGCATGAGCTCAATATACTTGATTCACGTAATTTCTTTTGCTAGATTGCACACATAGCTCATTTATATACCTTTGATCATGTCTCTCTCATATGCTATGACTAATGTGTTTTTCAAGTCTATTTCAAACCAAGTCATAAGCGTATTGAAAGGGAATTGGAGTTTTAGGCGAAGACAAAGGCTTCCACTCCGTAACTCAACCTTCGCCGATGCTCCAAGTCACTCTCCATTCTTGGAGGAGAAAAAGCATGAGCATCAAAGAAAAGGACTTCGTCTTTGGGGGAGAGAGTAAGAGCCCAAAGCAAAAGGACCGGACTTCGTCTTTGGTATAATCTTAACTCATTTCTTTATGACCAAAGGGGAAGATAGCACTTCAAGGGCTCTAATGATTCTGTTTTTGGCGATTCATGCCAAAGGGGGAGAAAGTAAGAGCCCAAAGCAAAAGGACCGCACCACCACAAATTTCAAAAACTTCGTGTTTTCAAAGAATTTTATCAATTATATCCTATTGTGTTCAAAAGAGGGAGAAAGTAGTATTTCAAAAATGATATATCAAAACCCTCTTGAACACTAAGAGGAGGATCTCATTTAGGGGGAGTTTTGTTTAGTCAAAGGAAAAGCATTTGAAACAAGGGGAGAAAATTTCAAATCTTGAAAATGCTTGGCAAAATCTTATTCATTTACCTTTGACTATTTGCAAAAGAACTTTGAAAAAGATTTACAAAAGAATTTGCAAAAACAAAACATGTGGTGCAAGCGTGGTCCAAAATGTTATAAGTAAGAAACAATCCATGAATATCTTGTAAGTATTTATATTGGCTCAATTCCAAGCAACCTTTGCACTTACATTATGCAAACTAGTTCAATTATGCACTTCCATATTTGCTTTGGTTTGTGTTGGCATCAATCACCAAAAAGGGGGAGATTGAAAGGGAATTAGGCTTACACCTAGTTCCTAAATAATTTTGGTGGTTGAATTGCCCAACACAAACAATTGGACTAACTAGTTTGCTCTAGTGCATAAGTTATACAGGTGCTAAAGGTTCACTCTCAGCCAATAAAAAGATCAAGTTTTGGATTCAACCAAGGAGCAAAGGGCCAACCGAAGGCACCTCTGGTCTGGCGCACCGGACTGTCCGGTGTGCCACCGGACAGTGTCTGGTGCACCACCGGACATGTCCGGTGCACCAGAGGACTCCAACGCAAACTCGCCACCTTCGGGAATTTCCAGAGGCACTCGCGCTATAATTCACCGGACTGTCCGGTGTACACTGGACAGTGTCCGGTGCGCCAAGGAAGAGCGGCCTCAGGAACTCGCCAGCTTCGGGAAACTCCAACGGCTAGTCCGCTATAATTCACCGGACATGTCCGGTGTGCACCGGACTGTCCGGTGCAACTCCGGAGCAACGGCTATTCGGCGCCAACGGCTACCTGCGGCGCATTTAATGCGCGCTGTGCGCGCGCAGAAGGCAGGCGCGCCCATACTGGCACACCGAACAAGGAACAGTAGGTGTCCGGTGTGCACCGGACACCCTGGCGGGCCCACAAGTCAGAAGTTCCAACGGCAGTGATGACGTGGCAGGGGCACCGGACATGTCCGGTGTGCACCGGACTGTCCGGTGCGCCATCGAACAGACAGCCTCCCAACGGCCACTTTTGGTGGTTGGGGCTATAAATACCCCAACCACCCCACCATTCATTGCATCCAAGTTTTCCACTTCCCAACTACTACAAGAGCTCTAGCATTCAATTCTAGACACACCAAAGAGATCAAATCCTCTCCAAATCCCACACAACGCCATAGTGACTAGAGAGAGTGATTTGCTTGTGTTCTTTCGAGCTCTTGCGCTTGGATTGCTTTCTTCTTTCTTGATTCTTTCATTGCGATCAAACTCACTTATAATTGAGGCAAGAGACACCAAACTTGTGGTGGTCCTTGTGGGAACTTTGTGTTCCAAGTGATTGAGAAGAGAAAGCTCACTCGATCCGAGGGATCGTTTGAGAGAGGGAAGGGTTGAAAGAGACCCGGCCTTTGTGGCCTCCTCAACGGGGAGTAGGTTTGCAAGAACTGAACCTCGGTAAAACAAATCCGCGTGTCACACTCTTCATTTGCTTGCGATTTGTTTTCCACCCTCTCTCGCGGACTCGTTTCTTTATTACTAACGCTAACCCGGCTTGTAGTTGTGTTTATATTTGTAAATTTCAGTTTCGCCCTATTCACCCCCCCTCTAGGCGACTATCACTTGTCCATTCCACTGGCAGGTGATGTGCCGCCTCAGCATTTAGTGAGTCCTGTCCACTCCGCTGACAGGCGATGTGCCGCCTCAGCATTTAATGTGCCCTATCCACTCCGCTGACGGACAGCGACCAGGCCATCTTGCAGGCGACATGCTTGTCCATTCCGTTGGTAGGCAGTACGCCCGTGCTGCAGCGTACACTATGCTCATCATCACTCGCGCGTTACCGAGGAAGCAGTCGCGACATATTAATATCGTATGGGCTACGGACATTACGGCGCCTGGAGATTGCCCAGGCGTTGCTGGCATGAGATACTTTTATAGTGTATTCCCTCCATTTTGCCCCTGGGCCCACATGTCAGGGCTCAGTATCCTTGTACATGCCCCCCTTGAGCTATAAAAGGGAGGGCACACGACGTTACAAGGCAAGCTGACACATTCACTCAGACTCTCAGAGGCACTTACACGCTCTCACACTCACTCAAACTCACAAGTTCATACAAGCTCTCAAGCTCAATACATCACACAGTGGAGTAGGGTATTACGCTCCGGCGGCCTGAACCACTCTAAACCCTTGTGTGTTCTTGTGTTCTTCCCGATTCCACGTAGCAGGCAAAACGCTTAGGCCCCTCCTCATCTTAGGATTTAGGGTGGGTGCGTTCTGCCACCTGGCCGAAGAATTTCTTCTCCGACATTTGGCGCGCCAGGTAGGGGGCTTGGCATTAGGTTTTTGCTTGTTTTTCTGCTGGACACCATGGTCCACATCGTCGAGCACCATGATTTCATGCCCGAGGACTTCATGGTGGAGGAAGAGGCTGCTTCTTCCACACTGCGGGCCACCAACCGCCCTGCGCCTGGTGCTACTGCTGTGCACTCTGCGTGGCAGCACACTCCCGCGCAGACATCCAGGGCATCTAGGGTTGCGCCTGGTGCTACTGTTGTGCACTCTGCGTGGCAGCACACTCCCGCGCAGACATCCAGGGCATCTAGGGTTGCGCCTGGGGCGCTGTCTGCGGCCAGAGAATTGTTGCGCCACCCTCCTAGCTCCACGGCCTCGCCGGGGCCATGAAGCAGTGGCGTGACGACGTCGACCGTCTGCTCGGCATGGCGCACTCTGGCTCAGCCAGGCCCAAATCTCGGTCATCCCGGCGTCAACATGAGGCGTCGGCGTCAGTGCGCTCCCCCTCAGTGAGGGACGCACCGACTGAGGACCTGCGGGCGGAGCTCAACCGCAGACGTGCGGGCGAGGATGCCCGCGTCTCTCTGGAGAGGGCGCATGAGTGAAAGGGAAATGTGCCCTTGGGCCATTTCTAAGTATTTTGGTGATCTAGTGTCCAACACAAGTGCTTAAGTGTTAAACTATACCAAATGGTGGGCAAAATGCAAATCAAGTGTAAAGGTATGTTTCTAAGACTTAGTACATTGTTTTGGGACTAATGTATTGTGTCTAAGTGTAGAAACAGGAAAAGACCAATTTGGAAAAGACTTGGCTAGGCAGCCAAGACTCTGCGCAGTCTGGGTGCACCGGACAGTGTCCGGTGCGCCAGGCTGGCATCTATCAACTGGCTGCTCTTGGGAAGCGATTAACGGCGTACGACTATAATTCACCGGACTGTCCGGTGGTGCACCAGACTGTCCGGTGAGTCAACGGTCGGCCAGGCCAACGGTCGGCCGCGTAATCCGCGCGCGACGCGTGGCGGAGCCAACGGTCAGAAGGGGGCACCGGACTGTCCGGTGTGCACCGGACAGTGTCCGGTGCGCCAACGGCTCTGAACCGCCAACGGTCGGCTTCGCCAAAGAAGGAAAGAAATCCACACCGGACAGTGTCCGGTGGTGCACCGGACTGTCCGGTGCGCCAGGCGACAGAAGGCAAGAATCGCCTTCCGGGAATGCTCTCAACGGCTCCTAGCTGCCTTGGAGCTATAAAAGGGACCCCTAGGCGCATGGAGGAGAACACCAAGCAACCTTTGAGCATTGTTGATCATTCACACTTCATTCTTGCACACTTGTTCGGCATTCTTAGTGATTTGAGCTCTGTTCTAGTGAGAACCTTGTGATACTCTTTTGAGCTCAAGTCTTGGTCTTGTGTGTGCGTATTTGCTGTGGATTTGAGTGTGTTGCTTCCTTTCCTTACTCTAGTGCTTCATTGTGATTCTTATTGTAAGGGCGAGAGACTCCAAGTTGTGGAGATTCCTCGCAAACGGGAAAGAGTAAAGTAAAGAAGAACACCATGGTATTCAAGTTGATCATTGGATCACTTGAGAGGAGTTGAGTGAAACTCTCGTCCGTTGGGACGCCACAACGTGGAGTAGGCAAGTTTTGTACTTGGCCGAACCACGGGATAAATCCTCGTGTCTCTTGTGCTTGTCCTTATTGTGTCTATTGTGCTTCACAAGAGCTCTCCTCTCTACTCACTTGATTCCATTGTTCTAACTCTTAATCAAGTTTGTGGTGTTAAGTTTTAAGTTTTACAGGATCACCTATTCACCCCCCTCTAGGTGCTCTCAATTGGTATCAGAGCCGTTCTCTTCAAGAAAGGGACTAATCGCCCGAAGAGATGGATCCTAAGAGCAAGGGGATGGTGGTCAATGATAAGGAGAAGGAGTCCTTCGTCAATGATCCAAGGGATGACAAGCCTACTGACTCAGGCTTGGGCTACAAAAGAAAAGACGGGAGGAAGAAGAAAACAAGGCGCATCAAGGAGATAGTCTACTACGCTAGCGACGAATCTTCCTCTTCCCAAAAGGACGACGACAACGACTACGAGAAAAAGAAGACGGTTAATTCAAACTTTTCCTTTGATTATTCTCGTATTCCGCAAAGTACCAATGTTCATTTGCTTTCCATTCCCCTTGGTAAACCCCCCCCCTTTGATGGAGAGGACTACGGATTTTGGAGTCACAAAATGCGTAGCCACTTGTTCTCTCTCCATCCAAGTATATGGGAGATAGTAGAAAATGGAATGCACTTTGATAGTACGGATAGTCCCATGTTCATTAATGAGCAAATTCACAAAAATGCACAAGCTACTACTTTTCTTCTAGCTTCATTGTGCAGGGATGAATACCATAAGGTGAGCGGCTTGGATAACGCCAAGCAGATTTGGGAAACCCTCAAAATCTCACATGAGGGGAACAACGTCACCATGCTCACCAAGATGGAATTGGTGGAGGGCGAACTTGGGAGATTCGCAATGATCAGGGGCGAAGAGCCAACCCAAACGTACAACCGGCTCAAGACCCTCGTCAACAAAATAAGGAGCTATGGAAGCACGCGATGGACGGACCACGACGTCGTCCGCCTAATGCTAAGGTCTTTTACTGTCCTTGATCCACATCTTGTGAACAATATTCATGAGAATCCTAGGTACACTAAGATGACGATCGAGGAGATACTTGGAAAGTTTGTAAGAGGGCGGATGATGGTCAAGGAGGCAAGATACATTGACGATGCGTTGAACGGCCCAATCCACGAGCCTCAAACCGTTGCTCTCAAAGCAACGAGGAGCAAGTAAGTGCTACCTAGCAAGGTGGCACAAGTTGAGGCGGCGAGACTCAATGAGGAAGAGATGGCCCTCATCATTAAGCGTTTCAAGACGACGCTAAGGGGTCGCAAGGAGCATCCCAACAAGACCAAGACGAAGGGGAAACACTCATGCTTCAAATGTGGTAAGATTGGTCATTTTATCGCTAATTGTCCCGATAATGATAGTGACCAGGAACAAGGGAACAAGAGGGAAAATAAGGCTTACAAGAAGGCTAAGGGTGAGGCACACCTTGGAAAGGAGTGGGACTCGGATTGTTCGTCGTCCGACTCCGACAACGATGGACTCACCGCCACCGCCTTCAACAAGTCGGCCCTCTTCCCTAACGAGCATCACACCTGCCTCATGGCAAGGGAAAAGAAGGTACGCACTCATAATACTAGTACTTACGCTTCCTCAAGTGATGAAGAATCTAGCGATGATGAAATAGACTATTCATGTTTATTCAAGGGCCTAGATAGAACTAAGGTTGATAAGATTAATGAATTAATTGATGCATTGAATGATAAGAATAGGTTATTAGAAAAGCAAGAGGATCTTTTGTATGAAGAACATGATAAGTTTGTAGAGGCACAAAAATCCCTTGCTTTAGAAATTAAAAGGAATGAAATGCTTTCTTGTGAATTGTCTACATGCCATGACTCTATTTCTAGCTTAAAGAGCATAAATGATGATTTGAATGCTAAGTTAGAAATAGCTAATAAATCAACATCTTGTGTAGAACATGTTGCAATTTGCAATAGGTGTAAAGATTTTAATATTGATGCTTGTAGTGATCATCTAGTTTCAATTTCTAATTTGAATGATGAAGTGGCTAGTCTTAATGCCCAACTTAAGACTAGTGTAGCATCCCAAAATTTCAAATCCTGAAATTTTCTCAAACTCGCTCTAAATTCAAAATGAATTTCAAATTTCATTTCAAAATGTTTGTTTGTGAGTTGATATCAACAAGTAAAATATAGTGGTCTATATTCTCTCTAAAATCCTCCTCAAAATATCCTACAAATATTTCCCCAGTGATCACCCTCAAACTCTTTCAGAAATACTGCCCAAATATTACACCGATATATCTCCAAGTATTTTCTTCCTCAGAAATACCTTTAGAATCATTTTTGAAGTCCCTACAAATATTTTCTTCATAACTTTCCTCATGCTCATACGTATACGTATGCCTCCGGTGTCATACGTTGAGCTCTACAAGCTAATTACACTCATATAAGACAAATTCATGCTAATCTCCCACTAATCCTCTCATGCTCCCACTAATCCTCTCATCCTCCCACTAATCCTCTCATCCCTCCCCCTAATCCCCCCCACCATGGCTATAAATAGAGGGGCAAGGGCCTCCTCTCATCCCACCCCAAGCCATTTCATGGCAACTCCCTCCCTCCCCCACACACACCCACACGCCCACTCCCACTCCACCTCCCACACAAGCACACACTAGCACAAGGATCGTTCGGTCGTTCTTCGATCGTTCGTCCCCCTGTTCTTAGTTTGTTTGTTCGTTCGTCCGATCGTTCGATCGTTCGTCCGATCGTTCATGGTTCGTTCGTCCGTTCGTCCGATCGTCCGATCGTTCGTCCGTTCGTTCGTCCAAATAATCTTTTTCCTGCCGTTATGCTACCGAAATTCCGATCGTTCGTTTGTCTGATCGTTCGATCGTTCGTCCGATCGTTCATGGTTCGTTCGTCCGTTCGTCCGATCGTTTGATCGTTCGTTCGTTCGTTCGTCCAAATAATCTTTTTCCTGCCGTTATGCTGCCGAAATTCCGATCGTTCGTTCATTCGATCATTCGATCGTTCATCGTCACTATTCACCGTTCGTTTATACGAACTATTCACCATCATTATTTACCATTACTATTCACCATTACTATTCATCATTACTATTCATCGTTACTATTCATCGATCATCCGATCACCCCAAAATTCAACTACTCATCCATCATGCTGTCCAATCCACCTAAGACCAGCCAGACCCATATTCCAGTCATACGAACTTCGGTGACTGTGATTTTCATTCCAGTAGGGAACGTCCCATCTGGTCACCCATCCTAGATTTCTCCAAGTTGAGCACGCTTAACTTTGGGATTCTTTCAAGCCAGACTTCCAAAAAGAAAGGCAAACCATGTTTGTATGGATACGTCTTCAATCCTATAAAACCTGACCCATGATACCACAGCCCATTCGGACCAGAATACCACAACATTCTAGCTATTTGGGTCCCACCTCACTGTTTCTGATGTGACACAGTAGGTAGGAACAATTTCCACCAACATAAACCTCTGCCCAAGAAAAGCCCAAAAATAATTCCTCGCACCCCGCTCAAAAATACATTTGTATTTTTGATTTTCCAAATATCTCTAAATATTCAAATTCTAGAATATTCCAAGAATATTCCTTTCCTTTTCTTTTTCTCCCTATGATTATAAAATCCAAAACTCCTCCATCCAAACTCAGATTTCAGTCATTCTTGTTTCTAAAATTCTTGTCAAACTATTCCCTATCCAACCATGTCATCCCTTAAGTATGGTTCATATTCCAGAAAACTCCTAAAATACTCTTGTCCCATATTCTGCCTATAACTCTCCTGTTCATATTAAGTCAAACGATTCATTCGTCACTATTCTCACCAACAGTGAACTTCACTGTGCTACACCACATACACCCAGCTATAAATACACCCAGCTACCCTCTTCCTCTCCACACACACTCAACACCCTCAGCCAAGGCAAACACCCCACCCACTCAGTTACTCCGCTCTACCGGCTACACGCATAGTGTCGCTTCGTCTCCAGTCCACCCTCCTGGTAAGCACCTTCGCTCCACCACCAACAATATCTCAACACCACATGACACATATTCTACTCAAGACTCTACCCATCCATATATCGCTATTCTGACCACTATACTAAATATTTGTTGGTATACTTGTTGGTTTGTATGTTTGCTTGTTCATGTTGCATAGTTATCGGAGCGTTCGTGCCGTCTCGTGGAGGCCAGATCTGCAAGTCTACGCCAGACAGTGGAGCTAGAAGCCAGTTCCGCGAGCTCCTCTTCCCCCTTCGCCGGATAAGCACGACAAGCTCACTGGATCCCTTTGATGCATAAATTACCTATGTTTTTCAACCACAACCCTCAGCCTGTTATTTTATGCATGATATGATTTTGAGACAAGTTATTATGGCCACCCAGCCGCTTGCCGCAACCAATCCCTGATATATTTGTTACAAATGATTTGAGGAAAGGTGTGAGTTTTCAAAAGAAAATGCTTTTCAAAATGTGTATGATGAAGGGTTTTCACCCTTTTCACCTTCGAGTAGGGATGATCAGGGACTCCCTGGTTTAGGGGAGGGCCTAAGGTGATGGCTCAGCTGGTTTAGGTGTGAGCAGAAGGATTGTCCCCTCACATAAGGACCGGTTTGTCATCCTTCACTACCTGTACTCATGATAAGTACAACCACTCAAGACTGTGTGGGCAGTCACTCAATCTGAACTTGTACGGTCCAACCCCAGGGTTATGAAGGCTGGGGAGCACCGGGAGGATAAGGAGGGGGAATGTTTTGTCCGGTTTGGACATGGCGGTGGCCTGACTCCTTCCGGTATAACCGTTAAGGTTAGTACGTGCGAGGAAAGAAAGAGATTCGGCATTCGGGTCTCATGACGGTGAGATCGCAGAAACCGGACTAGTGGGTAAAGTGTACACCTCTGCGCAGAGTTTGAAAACCTATTCGAATAGTCCGTGTCCACAAGAATGGACGAGTCTGGTATGGTATGGCAATTAATGTTTTGTTTTCATAAAAGAGTGCGTTTGAGAAAAATGGTTTTTAAAAGGTCCGACGGTTGAGCCGTGAGCTATGGTGGACGGGAAGTCTAGTAGCTGTTTTTGAAGAAGAAAACCAGTGGGAAAGTGCTGAGATACCTGGATGTTTTAGTCCAGGGGATTTCGTTTTATACTAAAAAACTTCTTGCTCCTTTTGGAGAGGATGCGCTTTGCAAAATACAAAATGTTTTTCAAAACAACCCTGCATAAAATATTGTTGTTTCTGCAAATATCCTGAGCTCCACATATTCCATGCATTATATCTGATTTCCCCATTCCGCGGGTGAAGGTGGGCTGCTGAGTACGTTTGTACTCACCCTTGATTATTTGTTGTTTTTCAGAAAAAGGAGATCGGGTAAGAGTTACGACTGTTCCCAACCTTGCATGTGGATGTTGGACCGCTGATTTGCTTCGCTGCGTATATCGGGCTGCTTCAGCCCCACTCTGATGATATGTCCCGAGTTGTGGACCAACTCTTAAAGTTGATCGCCACCTTTATAGGTTTGTCTCCTTTAAGCAGATTTGGAATCATCTGATGTATAAATGTGTTTACTAGCCTTCTGGGACTAGTAATTGTATCACATTTGAGTCCCAGAGGATTGGGGACGCTTCAACTAGCAAGAGTGAATTTGACAAACTAAAATTTGCAAGGGATGCCACACGATTGGTAGACACCCCTCAATTAAGGATGGTCTTGGCTTCAAGAGGGAAGTCAAGAACTTAACAAGCCATAAGGCTTCCATCTCCGCCAAGGAGAAAGGGAAGGCCCCTATGGCTAGTAGTTCTCAAAAGAACCATGCTTTCATGTATCATGATAGGAGACATTCTAGGAATGGTTATAGAAGTTATGATGCGTTTGATTCTCATGCCATGATTGCTTCTAGTTCTTCCATTATGCATGATAGAAATTTGGCTAGGAAAAATGCTATGCCTAGAAGAAATGTTGTTCATGTTCCTAGGAAAGTAATGAATGAACCTTCTACAATTTATTATGCTTGCAATGCTTCCTTTGCTATTTGTAGAAAGGATAAGAAGGTAATTGCTAGGAAATTAGGGGCCAAATGTAAGATAGAAAAAGACTTGCATTTGGGTCCCTAAGACTATTGTAACTAACCTTGTAGGACCCAACATGAGTTGGGTACCTAAGACCCAAGCCTAAAATTGCCTTGCAGGTTTATGCATCCGGGGGCTCAAGCTGGATTATCGACAGCGGATGCACAAACCACATGACGGGGGAAAAGAGGATGTTCTCTTCCTACGTCAAGAACAAGGATCCCCAAGATTCAATCATATTCGGTGATGGGAACCAAGGCAAGGTGAAAGGGTTAGGAAAATTGCTATTTCATCCGAGCACTCTATTTCTAATGTGTTCTTAGTTGAGTCGCTTGGATATAACTTGTTGTCTGTGAGTCAACTTTGTAATATGGGATATAACTATTTATTCACAAATGTAGATGTGTCTGTCTTTAGAAGAAGTGATGGTTCATTAGCTTTTAAGGGTGTACTAGAGGACAAACTTTATTTAGTTGATTTTGCAAAAGAGGAAGCCGGTCTAGATGCATGCTTAATTGCTAAGACTAGCATGGGCTGGCTGTGGCATCGCCGTTTAGCACATGTGGGATGAAGAAACTTCACAAGCTTCTTGAAAGTGCATTCATCCCTTTTGTGAGTTTTGGTGATTTGGATAACAACACATTTAAAGGTCTAACGAGTTTGCTAAGTGTTGAACAGGAAATTCAATATGATGAACATACTTGAATAGTGTATAATGATCAGTGAACAAAGGTTCAACACGAGGTTAAATAACCAATGAGACAATGCAAATGGATATAATATGATCTCTACATTGGTTTGAATATATGGACAAGACCTGAGAAATCACTACATACATATGACCAGAATAGAGGACAAAGTGATTTAGAAGATTGGTCAAGCCAAAGAGAATAAGATTTGAGGAATCGTGAATTGGCTTGACCATATTACTATCAGTCCATATATGCTTCTATGAGAATCAAACTACAACTTGATTAATCTTAACAGTTATATCTAGAAGACATTCAAGCAAGGTTCACAATATTGAAGAAATGATTCTCTCAATGGATGCTCAATATGATGTGACTCAAGAATGGCTTGATAGGGTGAAGATACCAAGGAAAGGGCTTCGAGGAACTAGGCGAAGGTGAAGGCCAAGCGACGGCTTGTAGACCGAGGTACCATGGCTAAGGTGAAGAAGAGAGTACTTGCACTAAGTCGATGAACTAATCAGCTATGAAGAGTTATAACATGTTGATGCATCAGTAAGGTGACTTGAAGCCATGATTTGAACTCATATAAGGTGATATGGTACAAGTCACAGGGTTTGATTTGAGTTTGCTTCAAAAGGTGAGACAAAGATGTTTGTGATCCTTATGAAGCAATGCCATGGAGAAATCACACATGAGACACCAATGACTCAAGGAGTTTACTTCATTTTATTTTATTTAACATGAGTATAGGAATCGTCGTACTATAAAGGGGGATCCAAAAAGAAGGTTGGTGTTTGCCAAAGCTCAAACCTCTCTATTCAAAAGCTATTTTTGAAAAGCAAAAATCTCTTTAACGTTCTATGGTTGACCGTGGTTAGGGTTGAGAAACCTAGAGTGTTCTTGCTGAAAAGCAGCTGAACTTCTTCAACTGCAGCTGAGCTTTCCAGCTGAACTTGACTTCAACTGAGTTGAGCTTCTTCAGCTGCAGCTGAGCTTTTTAGCTGAGCTAAACTTCAGCTGAGTTGAGCTTTCTCAACTTCAGCTGAACTCAACTTCAGCTGTGAATCTCTTTGACCATACACCAGCTGAACTTGCCTCCGGGCAGTTGAGCTAGGGTTTTCTCTCCTAAACTCACTGGTCAAGACCGGTTGAACTGGTCCTGAGGGGCAGTTCAGCTGGTCTCTGACCCCTCTGACCTCTGATCTGCAGTCTACCAGTCAGACTGGCAAATAGGTCGCCAGGAGCTATCAGGGGCGGTTCAACCGCCCCCCTGGGCGGTTCAACCGGTGTTGGTCAACTTTGACCAGTCTGCGGTCAGTCTGCGCGTCAGTCTGCCAGTCAGACTGGCAGACAGGCTGCCAGGCCTGCCAGGGGCGGTTCAACCGCCCTAGGGGGCGGTTCAACCGGTCTCAGGCAGAAAAATCTGCCCAACGGCTAGTTTTGAGCTCCACCTATATATACTCACTCCTACCTCTCACCCCAGAGTAGTGAGCACGATTTGAACTCCATTTCTAACCCAAGAAACACCTCCCTCTCCCTCACACACATCTCTTGCCTCTCCCATTTCAAATCTTTGGAGAGGAATCTTTGAGTGAGCTTGAGAGCTGCGGTTTTTGTGCTCCATCTCTAAATCTCTCTTGCTCTTCTTCATTCGAGCTTTGGTACTACATCGAGTTCTTTGTGGATTCATTACTCTTGGAGCTTCTAGCTCCTAGACGACTAGGTGTCTCTTGTGAGTCTCCAAATCTTGTGGAAGACCACAAGAAAGTTTGTATTACCCGCTCGTTTGAGCAAAGATTATTGTGTGGGCTTGACCTTTGTGGTCGGCAAAGGGAGGATTAGGGTTGAAAGAGACCCGACTCTTTGTGGGCGCCTCAACGAGGAAGTAGGGCACCTTTTGTGGTGTGACCAAACCTCGGGATAAATCTTGTGTCTCTTGTGTCCTTGCTCATTGTGTTTGTTAGTGTTCTTCGTTCTCTCACCATTCCGTGGAAGAGTGTTTATATCTTTTTGGTGTGTGGATTTTGAGAAGTGCCCTTCTCTGATCTACTACTTTGAACCCTGTGGATCATTTAGAACATCTCATTTCCAAAGTTAACTGGGTGAATTTCGAGATCAATTCAGTTTTACCCAGTTTGCTTCTAGTTTTTGTTGAAAAAGTTTTAACTTGCCTATTCACCCCCCCTCTAGGCAACTTTCACTTCTAAAGGGAGAACATGTGATAGGTCTAACTAATGTAACTTTCGAAAAAGATAGACCTTGTGCAGCTTGTCAAGCAGGTAAACAGGTGGGAAGCTCTCATCATGCCAAAAATGTGATGACAACATCAAGACCCCTGGAGTTACTTCATATGGACCTCTTCGGACCGGTCGCCTATCTAAGCATAGGAGGAAGTAAGTATGGTCTTTGAAAGGGAAATGTGCCCTTGGGCCATTTCTAAGTATTTTGGTGATTGAATGCAAACACAAGTGCTTAAATGTGAAAATATGCCCATGGATGAACAAAGTGCAAATCACAAGTTAAGGTATGTTTCTAAGCCTTAGTACATTGGTTTTGTGTACTAATATCTTTTCTAAGTGTTAGAAACAGAAAGAAGAAGAGAAGACTTGGCTGTGTACAGCCAAGATGCTGTTTCGGTCTGGGGCACCGGACTGTCCGGTGGTGCACCGGACAGTGTCCGGTGCGCCAGGCTGCCTCGGCCGAAGAGGCTGCTCTCGGATTTTTCTCCGGCGACTTCGGCTAAAATTCACCGGACTATCCGGTGTGCACCGGACTGTCCGGTGAGCCAACTATCGGCCGGGCCAACGGTCGGCCGCGCGATCGGCGCACGACACGTGGCCGAGCCAACGGTCGGATGGAAGCACCGGACTGTCCGGTGTGCACCGGACTGTCCGGTGCGCCAGATCTGCAACGGTCGGCAACGGTCGGCTGTGCCTGTTAAGGAAAGAAATCGGGCACCGGACAGTGTCCGGTGTGCACCGGACTGTCCGGTGCGCCCGACGACAGAAGGCAAGGATAGCCTTCTGGATTTGTTCTCAACGGCTCCTAGCTGCCCTGGGGCTATAAAAGGGACCCCTAGGCGCATGGAGGAGAACATCAAGCATTCCTACAACCTTTCTAAGCACCAAGACATTGATCTAGCGCATTCGATTCATTGTGATAGCATATAGAGCTCTTGTGGAGTTGTGTACTCTTTGAGTTGTGTTGCGAGCTCTTATTGCTGCTTGTGTGCGTGTTGCTCTGATCTTTTGAAGTCTTGTGTGCGTCGCTCATTCCCTCCCTTGCTCCGTGATTCTCTGTGAACATCTTTTGTAAGGGCGAGAGGCTCCAAATTGTGGAGATTCCTCGCAAGCGGGATTGAGAAAAGAAAAGCAAGAACACCGTGGTATTCAAGTTGATCATTGGATCACTTGAGAGGAGTTGAGTGCAACTCTCGTCCGTTGGGACGCCACAACGTGGAAGTAGGCAAGTTTTGTACTTGGCCGAACCACGGGATAACCACCGTGTCATCTCTGTGATTGATTTCTTGTGGTTATTGTGTTTTGACTCCTCTCTAGCCACTTGGCCATAATTGTGCTAACACTTAACAAGTTTTTGTGGCTTAAGTTTTGAAGTTATTCAGGATCACCTATTCACCCCCCCCCTCTAGGTGCTCTCAATTGGTATCGGAGCCGTTCTCTTCAAGAAAGGGACTAACCGCCCGAAGAGATGGATCCTAAGGGGAAGGGAATTGTGATCAACGACAAGGAGAAGGAGTCCTTCGTCAACGAGCCAAGGGATGACAAGTCCAACGACTCGGGCTCGGGCCACAGGCGCAAAGATGGGAAGAAGAAGAAGACAAGGCGCATCAAGGAGATCATCTACTACGACGATAGTGATGAATCTACTTCTTCCCAAAAGGATGGTGACAACGACTACAAAAAGACGGTCAATTCGAACTTTTCATTTGATTATTCTCGTATTCAACATAGTTCGAATTCGCATTTGCTTTCCATTCCTCTTGGCAAACCCCCACACTTTGATGGGGAGGACTACGGATTTTGGAGTCACAAAATGCGTAGTCACTTATTCTCTCTCCATCCAATCATATGGGAGATTGTGGAGAATGGAATGAAATTTGATAGCTCGGATAGTCCTATGCTTATAAATGAACAAATTCATAGAAATGCACAAGCTACTACTGTTCTCTTAGCATCTTTGTGCAGGGAAGAGTACAATAAGGTGAGCGGCTTGGACAATGCCAAGCAGATATGGGACACCCTCAAGATCTCTCACGAGGGGAACGACATCACCATGCTCACCAAGATGGAGTTGGTGGAGGGCGAGCTTGGACGATTCGCCATGATAAGGGGAGAGGAGCCAACTCAAACTTACAACCGGCTCAAGACCCTTATCAACAAAATAAGGAGCTACGGAAGCACGCGTTGGACGGACCACGACGTCGTCCGCCTACTACTCAGGTCCTTTACCGTTCTTGATCCTCATCTCGTGAACAATATTCGTGAGAATCCCAGGTACACGATGATGACGCCCGAGGAAGTACTTGGAAAATTCGTGAGCGGGCGAATGATGATCAAGGAGGCAAGGTACGTCGATGACGCGTTGAACGGTCCAATCCACGAGCCTCAACCCATTGCTCTCAAGGCATCGAGAAGCAAGGAGGCACTACCAAGCAAGGTGGCGCAAATTGAGGCGGCCGGGCTTAATGATGAAGAAATGGCTCTCATCATTAAGCGCTTCAAGACGGCGTTAAGGGGTCGCAAGGAGCATCCCAACAAGACCAAGACGAAGGGGAAGCGCTCATGCTTCAAGTGTGGTAAGATTGGTCACTTTATCGCTAATTGTCCCGATAATGATAGTGACCAGGAAAAGAAGAGTGGAAAATGGGAAAAGAAGAAGAATTACAAGAAGGCAAAGGGCAAGGCTCATATTGGAAAGGAGTGGGATTCGGATTGCTCCTCGTCCGACTCCGACAACGAAGGACTCGCCGCCACCGCCTTCAACAAGTCATCCCTCTTTCCCAACGAACATCACACTTGCCTCATGGCAAGGGAAAAGAAGGTAATCACTCGTAATGCTAATACTTATGATTCTTCTAGTGATGATGAATCTAGTGAGGATGAAGTAGATTATTCATGTTTATTCAAGGGCTTAGATAGATCTAAGATAGACAAAATTAATGAATTAATTGATGCCTTGAATGAAAAGAATATACTTTTAGAAAAGCAAGAGGATTTGTTGTATGAAGAACATGATAAGTTTGTAGAGGCTCAAAAATCCCTTGCATTAGAAATTAAGAGGAATGAAATGCTTGCTTGTGAAGTGTCATCATGCCATGATTCTATTTCTAACTTAAAGAGCATAAATGATGATTTAAATGCTAAACTCGTAGAAGCAAATAAATCCAACTCCTGTGGTGAAACTGTTGTTATTTGCAATAGATGTAAAGACTTTGATATTGATGCTTGTAGTGAACACATAGCTTCTATTGCAAAGTTAAATAATGAAGTGGCTAGTCTTAATGCCCAACTTAAGACTAGCAAAAGTGAATTTGATAAACTAAAATTTGCAAGGGATGCCTACACTATTGGTAGACACCCCTCAATTAAGGATGGACTTGGCTTCAAGAGGGAAGTCAAGAACTTAACAAGCCATAAGACTCCCATTCCCACTAAGGAGAAAGGGAAGGCTCCTATGGCTACTAGTGCTAAAAAGAACCATGCCTTTTTATATCATGATAGGAGATATTCTAGAAATGCTTTTAAAGGTCATGATGTTTTTGGTTCACATGCTTATGACTCTTATGCTATGACTGCTTCTAGTTCTCATGTTATGCCTGGTAGAAATGTGCTTAGAAGAAATGTTGTTCATCAAATGCCTAGGAGAAATGATGCTCATAGTGCTCCTAGGAAAGTAGTAAATGAATCTTCTACAATTTATTGTGCTTTAAATGCTTCCTTTGCTATTTATAGAAAGGATAAGAAAATTGTTGCTAGGAAGATAGGGGCAAAATGCAAGGGAGACAAAACTTGCATTTGGGTCCCTAAGGATATTTGCACTAACCTTGTAGGACCCAACATGAGTTGGGTACCTAAGTCCCAAGCCTAAATTTGCCTTGCAGGTTTATGCATCCGGGGGTTCAAGCTGGATTATAGACAGCGGATGCACAAACCATATGACGGGGGAGAAGAAGATGTTCACCTCCTACGTCAAGAATAAGGATTCCCAAGATTCAATTATATTCGGTGATGGGAATCAAGGCAAGGTAAAAGGGCTAGGTAAAATTGCAATTTCTAATGAGCACTCTATATCTAATGTGTTTTTAGTAGAGTCTCTTGGTTATAATTTGCTATCTGTTAGTCAATTATGCAACATGGGGTATAACTGTCTATTTACAAATGTAGATGTGTCTGTCTTTAGAAGAAGTGATGGTTCACTAGCTTTTAAGGGTGTATTAGACGGCAAACTTTATTTAGTTGATTTTGCAAAAGAAGAGGCCGGTCTAGATGCATGCTTAATAGCTAAGACTAGCATGGGCTGGCTGTGGCATCACCGCTTAGCACATGTGGGGATGAAGAACCTTCACAAGCTTCTAAAGGGAGAACACGTGATAGGTCTAACTAATGTTCAATTCGAAAAAGATAGACCTTGTGCAGCTTGTCAAGCAGGGAAACAGGTGGGAGGCTCTCATCACACCAAAAATGTGATGACGACATCAAGACCCTTGGAGATGCTGCATATGGACCTTTTTGGACCCGTCGCCTATCTGAGCATAGGAGGAAGTAAGTATGGTTTAGTTATTGTTGATGACTTTTCCCGCTTCACTTGGGTGTTCTTTTTGCAGGAAAAGTCCGAAACCCAAGGGACCCTCAAACGCTTCCTCAGGAGATCTCAAAATGAGTTTGAGCTCAAAGTGAAGAAGATAAGGAGCGACAACAGGTCCGAGTTCAAGAATCTTCAAGTGGAGGAATTCCTTGAAGAAGAAGGGATCAAGCATGAGTTCTCCGCTCCCTACACACCACAGCAAAATGGTGTGGTAGAGAGGAAGAACAGGACGCTCATCGACATGGCGAGGACTATGCTTGGAGAGTTCAAGACCCCCGAGCGTTTTTGGTCGGAAGCCGTGAACACGGCTTGCCACGCCATCAACAGGGTCTACCTTCATCGCCTCCTCAAGAAGACGTCGTATGAGCTACTAACCGGTAACAAACCCAATGTATCTTACTTTCGTGTATTTGGGAGCAAGTGCTACATTCTAGTGAAGAAGGGTAGAAATTCTAAGTTTGCTCCCAAAGCTGTAGAAGGGTTTTTGTTAGGTTATGACTCAAATAGAAAGGCGTATAGAGTCTTCAACAAATCATCGGGTTTGGTTGAAGTCTCTAGCGACGTTGTATTTGATGAGACTAATGGCTCTCCAAGAGAGCAAGTTGTTGATTGTGATGATGTAGATGAAGAAGATGTTCCAACGGCCGCTATGCGCACCATGGCGATTGGTGATGTGCGACCACAGGAACACTTGGAGCAAGATCAGCCTTCTTCCTCAACCATAGTGCATCCCCCAACCCAAGATGACGAACAGGTACCTCAAGTGGAGGCGGGTGATCAAGGGGGAGCACAAGATGATCATGTGATGGAGGAAAAAGCGCAACCGGCACCTCCAACCCAAGTTCGAGCAATGATTCAAAGGGATCATCCCGTCGACCAAATTCTGGGTGACATCAGCAAGGGAGTAACTACTCGTTCTCGATTAGTTAATTTTTGTGAGCATTACTCTTTTGTCTCCTCTATTGAGCCTTTCAGGGTAGAGGAGGCCTTGCTAGATCCGGACTGGGTGTTGGCCATGCAGGAGGAGCTCAACAACTTCAAGAGAAATGAAGTTTGGATGCTGGTGCCTCGTCCGAAGCAAAATGTTGTGGGAACCAAGTGGGTGT
Organism: Zea mays; assembly: GCF_902167145.1. NCBI lineage: Eukaryota > Viridiplantae > Streptophyta > Magnoliopsida > Poales > Poaceae > Zea > Zea mays. Next base: position 161,821,887 of record NC_050100.1, on the reverse strand, counting down.
TCCGCAACAAACAGGACGAGCACGGGGTGGTGACGAGAAACAAGGCTCGACTTGTGGCAAAAGGTTATGCCCAAGTCGCAGGTTTGGATTTTGAGGAGACTTTTGCTCCTGTGGCTAGGCTAGAGTCAATTCGAATCTTGCTAGCATATGCCGCTCACCATTCTTTCAGGTTGTACCAAATGGATGTGAAGAGCGCTTTCCTCAACGGGCCAATCAAGGAGGAGGTGTACGTGGAGCAACCCCCTGGCTTCGAGGATGAACGGTACCCCGACCACGTGTGTAAGCTCTCTAAGGCGCTCTATGGACTTAAGCAAGCCCCAAGAGCATGGTATGAATGCCTTAGAGATTTCTTAATTGCTAATGCTTTCAAGGTTGGGAAAGCCGATCCAACTCTTTTCACTAAGACATGTGATGGTGATTTGTTTGTGTGCCAAATTTATGTCGATGACATAATATTTGGTTCTACTAACCAAAAGTCTTGTGAAGAGTTTAGCAGGGTGATGACGCAAAAATTCGAGATGTCGATGATGGGCGAGTTGAACTACTTCCTCTCCCAAACGAAGTACACGCAAAAATTCAAGTGAAGCAACTCAAGGATGGCACCTTCATCTCCCAAACGAAGTACACGCAAGATCTGCTAAAGCGGTTTGGGATGAAGGACGCCAAGCCCGCAAAGACTCCGATGGGGACCGACGGACACACCGACCTCAACAAAGGAGGTAAGTCCGTTGATCAAAAAGCATACCGGTCAATGATAGGGTCATTACTTTATTTATGTGCTAGTAGACCGGATATTATGCTTAGCGTATGCATGTGTGCTAGATTTCAATCCGATCCTAAGGAATGTCACTTAGTGGCGGTGAAGCGGATTCTTAGATATTTGGTTGCTACGCCTTGCTTCGGGCTCTGGTATCCAAAGGGGTCTACCTTTGACTTGGTTGGATACTCAGACTCCGACTATGCTGGATGTAAGGTCGATAGGAAGAGTACATCGGGGACGTGCCAATTCTTAGGAAGGTCCCTGGTGTCATGGAACTCTAAGAAACAAACATCCGTTGCCCTATCCACCGCTGAGGCCGAGTATGTTGCCGCAGGACAGTGTTGCGCGCAACTACTTTGGATGAGGCAAACTCTCCGGGACTTTGGCTACAATCTGAGCAAAGTCCCACTCCTATGTGATAATGAGAGTGCTATCCGCATGGTGGAGAATCCTGTTGAGCACAGCCGCACAAAGCACATAGACATCCGGCATCACTTTTTGAGAGACCACCAGCAAAAGGGAGATATCGAAGTATTTCATGTTAGCACCGAGAACCAGCTAGCCGATATCTTCACTAAGCCTCTAGATGAGAAGACCTTTTGCAGGTTGCGTAGTGAGCTAAATGTCTTAGATTCGCGGAACCTGGATTGAATTGTAGCATACATGTATTTATGCTTTTGATCATGTTCCTTTTTGCATTTTGTTGCTTATTGTGGTGCTCAAGTTGTACAAACACTCCCTGGACCTCACAAGTCCGTTGCAAAGTGATGCACATGTTAAGGGGGAGATGTGTTACAACTTGACCCTTTGAGACTAACCATGTGTTTGAGTTTGATGATTTAGTCTCAAAGGAGGATTGAAAGGGAAAAGGTGGACTTGGACCATGAAAGACTTCCACTGCACTCCGATGAGAGGGTCTCATGAATTCTTATTGCCATTTGCTCTTAATTGAAGATTTTGGTGAGGCAATGGGGTTGAAGGGCCAAGATTGATCCCGTTTTGGTGCTTGATGCCAAAGGGGGAGAAAATAAAGGCCAAAGTGATAAATGGATCAGCTACCACTTGAGATTTTGAAAATAGTAGAATAAAGTTTTTGTTTTGTCAAAACTCTCTTATTGTCTCTTTTGTGAAAAGTTGGCTTCTTGTGGGGAGAAGTAGTGATTATGGGAAAAAGGGGGAGTTTTTGAAATATTTGATCAATCTCTTTTGGAATGACTCTCTTTATGCGTCAACATGTGTGTTTGACTTAGAGATAAACAAACCAAGTGGTGGCAAAGGATGATCCATATATGCCAAAATTGAATCAAAACCAATTTGAGTTTTTATTTGAAGTGATTTTGCACTTGTCCTAGTTGCTTTATGTTGTGTTGGCATAAATCACCAAAAAGGGGGAGATTGAAAGGGAAATGTGCCCTTGGGCCATTTCTAAGTATTTTGGTGATTGAATGCAAACACAAGTGCTTAAATGTGAAAATATGCCCATGGATGAACAAAGTGCAAATCACAAGTTAAGGTATGTTTCTAAGCCTTAGTACATTGGTTTTGTGTACTAATATCTTTTCTAAGTGTTAGAAACAGAAAGAAGAAGAGAAGACTTGGCTGTGTACAGCCAAGATGCTGTTTCGGTCTGGGGCACCGGACTGTCCGGTGGTGCACCGGACAGTGTCCGGTGCGCCAGGCTGCCTCGGCCGAAGAGGCTGCTCTCGGATTTTTCTCCGGCGACTTCGGCAAAAATTCACCGGACTGTCCGGTGTGCACCGGACTGTCCGGTGAGCCAACTGTCGGCCGGGCCAACGGTCGGCCGCGCGATCGGCGCGCGACACGTGGCCGAGCCAACGGTCGGAAGGAAGCACCGGACTGTCCGGTGTGCACCGGACTGTCCGGTGCGCCAGATCTGCAACGGTCGGCAACGGTCGGCTGTGCCTGTTAAGGAAAGAAATCGGGCACCGGACAGTGTCCGGTGTGCACCGGACTGTCCGGTGCGCCCGACGACAGAAGGCAAGGATAGCCTTCTGGATTTGTTCTCAACGGCTCCTAGCTGCCCTGGGGCTATAAAAGGGACCCCTAGGCGCATGGAGGAGAACATCAAGCATTCCTACAACCTTTCTAAGCACCAAGACATTGATCTAGCGCATTCGATTCATTGTGATAGCATATAGAGCTCTTGTGGAGTTGTGTACTCTTTGAGTTGTGTTGCGAGCTCTTATTGCTGCTTGTGTGCGTGTTGCTCTGATCTTTTGAAGTCTTGTGTGCGTCGCTCATTCCCTCCCTTGCTCCGTGATTCTCTGTGAACATCTTTTGTAAGGGCGAGAGGCTCCAAATTGTGGAGATTCCTCGCAAGCGGGATTGAGAAAAGAAAAGCAAGAACACCGTGGTATTCAAGTTGATCATTGGATCACTTGAGAGGAGTTGAGTGCAACTCTCGTCCGTTGGGACGCCACAACGTGGAAGTAGGCAAGTTTTGTACTTGGCCGAACCACGGGATAACCACCGTGTCATCTCTGTGATTGATTTCTTGTGGTTATTGTGTTTTGACTCCTCTCTAGCCACTTGGCCATAATTGTGCTAACACTTAACAAGTTTTTGTGGCTTAAGTTTTGAAGTTATTCAGGATCACCTATTCACCCCCCCCTCTAGGTGCTCTCAGTCTTGTTATAGTTGATGATTTTCCCGCTTCACTTGGGTATTCTATTTGCAGGATAAATCTGAAACCCAAGGGACCCTCAAGCGCTTCCTAAGGAGAGCCCAAAACGAGTTTGAGCTCAAAGTGAAGAAGATAAGGAGCGACAATGGATCCGAGTTCAAGAACCTTCAAGTGGAGGAGTATCTTGAGGAGGAAGAAATCAAGCACGAGTTCTCTGCTCCCTACACACCACAGCAAAATGGTGTGGTAGAGAGGAAGAACAGGACACTACTAGACATGGCGAGGACAATGCTTGGTGAATTCAAGACGCCCGAACGGTTTTGGACGGAAGCCGTGAGCACGGCTTGCCACGCCATAAACCGGGTCTACCTTCATTGCCTCCTCAAGAAGACTTCATATGAGCTTCTAACCGGTAACAAACCCAATGTGTCTTACTTTCGTGTATTTGGGAGCAAATGTTACATTCTAGTGAAGAAAGGTAGGAATTCTAAGTTTGCTCCCAAAGATGTAGAAGGGTTTTTGTTAGGTTATGACTCAAATACAAAGGCGTATAGGGTCTTCAACAAATCATCGGGTTTGGTTGAAGTCACTAGCGACGTTGTATTTGATGAGACTAATGGCTCTTCAAGAGAGCAAGGTGTTGATCTTGATGATGTAGATGAAGAAGACGTTCCAACGACCGCAATGCGCACCATGGCGATTGGAGATGTGAGGCCACTGGAACAAAAGGAGCAAGATCAACCTTCTTCCTCAACAATGGTGCATCCCCCAACTCAAGACGATGAACAGGTTCATCAAGAAGAGGCGCGTGATCAAGGGGGAGCACAAGATGTTCATGTGATAGAGGAAGAAGCGCAACCATCACCTCCAACCCAAGTTCGAGCGACGATTCAAAGGGATCATCCCGTCGACCAGATTTTGGGTGATATTAGCAAGGGAGTAACTACTCGCTCTAGATTAGTTAAGTTTTGTGAGCATTACTCTTTTGTCTCTTCTATTGAGCCTTTCAGGGTAGAAGAGGCCTTGCTAGATCCAGACTGGGTGTTGGCCATGCAGGAAGAGCTCAACAACTTCAAGAGAAATGAAGTTTGGACACTGGTGCCTCGTCCCAAGAAAAATGTTGTGGGAACCAAGTGGGTGTTCCGCAACAAACAAGACGAGCACGGGGTGGTGACAAGGAACAAAGCACGACTTGTGGCAAAAGGTTATGCCCAAGTCGCAGGTTTGGACTTTGAGGAGACTTTTGCTCCTATGGCTAGGCTAGAGTCAATTCGCATATTGTTAGCCTATGCTACTCACCATTCTTTTAGGTTGTTCCAAATGGATGTAAAGAGCACTTTCCTCAACGGGCCAATCAAGGAGGAGGTGTACGTGGAGCAACCCCTGACTTCGAGGATGAACGGTACCCCGACCACGTGTGTAAGCTCTCTAAGGCGCTCTATGAATTTAAGCAAGCCCCAAGAGCATGGTATGAATGCCTTAGAGAATTTTTAATTGCTAATGCTTTTAAGGTTGGGAAAGCCGATCCAACTCTGTTTACTAAGACTTGTGATGGTGATCTTTTTGTGTGCCAAATTTATGTCGATGACATAATATTTGGTTCTACTAATCAAAAGTCTTATGAAGAGTTTAGCAGGGTGATGACTCAAAAGTTTGAGATGTCGATGATGGGCAAGTTAAGCTATTTCCTTGGGTTCCAAGTGAAGCAACTCAAGGATGGGACCTTCATATCCCAAAGGAAGTACACGCAAGACTTGATCAAGCGGTTTGGGATGAAGGACGCCAAGCCCGCAAAGACTCCAATGGGAACCGACGGACACACCGACCTCAACAAAGGAGGTAAGTCCGTTGATCAAAAGGCATACCGATCTATGATAGGGTCCTTACTTTATTTATGTGCTAGTAGACCGGATATTATGCTTAGTGTATGCATGTGTGCTATATTTCAATCCGATCCAAGGGAGTGTCACTTAGTGGCCGTGAAGCGAATTCTTAGATATTTAGTCGCTACGCCTTGCTTCGGAATCTGGTATCCAAAGGGGTCTACCTTTGACTTAATTGGATACTCAGACTCCGACTATGCTGGATGTAAGGTCGATAGGAAGAGTACATCGGGGACATGCCAATTCTTAGGAAGGTCCCTGGTGTCGTGGAGCTCTAAGAAACAAACTTCCGTTGCCCTATCCACCGCTGAGGCCGAGTATGTTGCCGCAGGACAGTGTTGCGCGCAACTACTTTGGATGAGGCAAACCCTCTGGGACTTTGGCTACAATCTGAGCAAAGTCCCACTCCTATGTGATAATGAGAGTGCTATCCGCATGGCGGATAATCCTGTTGAACACAGCCGCACAAAGCACATAGACATCCGACATCACTTTTTGAGAGACCACCAGCAAAAGGGAGATATCGAAGTGTTTTATGTTAGCACCGAGAACCAGCTAGCCGATATCTTTACCAAGCCTCTAGATGAGTCGACCTTTTGCAGGCTGCGTAGTGAGCTAAATGTCTTAGATTCGCGGAACCTGGATTGATTTATAGCATACATGTGTCTTATGCCTTGATCATGTTCCTTAATGCATTTTGTTGTTTATTAATGGTGCTCATGTTGTACAAGCACTCCCCGGACCTCACAAGTCCATTTGCAAGTGATGCACATATTTAGGGGGAGATGTGTTACAACTTGACCCTTTGAGGCTAACTGTGTGCTTGAGTTTGCTTAATTTAGTCTCAAAGGAGGTTTGAAAGGGAAAAGGTGGACTTGGACCATGCAAGACTTCCACTACACTCCGATGAAAGAGTAACTGATTCCAAGTTCATCTTTGTACTCTTATTGCCTTTTCACTCTAAAGTTGAAGATTTTTGTGAGGCAATGGGGTTAAAGGGCCAAGATTGATCCCGTTTTGGTGCTTGATGCCAAAGGGGGAGAAAATAAGGCCAAAGCAACAAATGGATCAGCTACCACTTGAGAATTTTGAAAATAGTAGAATAGAGCTTTTGGTTTGTCAAAAATCTCTTATTGTCTCTTTTGTCAAAAGTTGGCCTCTTGTGGGGAGAATGGTTGATTATGGGAAAAAAGGGGAGTTTTTTGAAATCTTTGATCAATTTCTCTTGGAACAACTCTCTTTATGTCTCAACAAGTGTGTTTAACTTAGAGATAGGAAATTGAGGTTGATTTGCAAAAACAAACCAAGTGGTGGCAAAGAATGATCCAAATATGCCAAATTTGAATCAAAACAAATTTGAGTTTTCATTTGCATTGATGTTGCACTTCTTTAAGTTGCTTTTATTGTGTTGGCATAAATCACCAAAAAGGGGGAGATTGAAAGGGAAATGTGCCCTTGGGCCATTTCTAAGTATTTTGGTGATCTAGTGTCCAACACAAGTGCTTAAGTGTTAAACTATACCAAATGGTGGGCAAAATGCAAATCAAGTGTAAAGGTATGTTTCTAAGACTTAGTACATTGTTTTGGGACTAATGTATTGTGTCTAAGTGCTAGAAACAGGAAAAGACCAATTTGGAAAAGTCTTGGCTAGGCAGCCAAGACTCTGCGCAGTCTGGGTGCACCAGACTGTCCGGTGGTGCACCGGACAGTGTCCGGTGCGCTAGGCTGGCATCTATCAACTGGCTGCTCTCGGGAAGCGATTAACGGCGTACGACTATAATTCACCGGACTGTCCGGTGGTGCATCGGACTGTCCGGTGAGTCAACGATCGGTCGGGCCAACGGTCGGCCGCGTAATCCGCGCGCGACGCGTGGCGGAGCCAACGGTCAGAAGGGGGCACCAGACTGTCCGGTGTGCACCAGACAGTGTCCGGTGCGCCAACGGCTCTGAACCGCCAACGGTCGGCTTCGCCAAAGAAGGAAAGAAATCCGCATCGGACAGTGTCCGGTGGTGCACCGGACTGTCCGATGCGCCAGGCGACAGAAGGCAAGAATTGCCTTCCAGGAATGCTCTCAACGGCTCCTAGCTGCCTTGGGGCTATAAAAGGGACCCCTAGGCGCATGGAGGAGAACACCAAGCAACCTTTGAGCATTGTTGATCATTCACACTTCATTCTTGCACGCTTGTTCGACATTCTTAGTGATTTGAGCTCCGTTCTAGTGAGAACCTTGTGATACTCTTTTGAGCTCAAGTCTTGGTCTTGTGTGTGCATATTTGCTATGGATTTGAGTGTGTTGCTTCCTTTCCTTACTCTAGTGCTTCATTGTGATTCTTATTGTAAGGGCGAGAGACTCCAAGTTGTGGAGATTCCTCGCAAACGGGAAAGAGTAAAGTAAAGAAGAACACCGTGGTATTCAAGTTGATCATTGGATCACTTGAGAGGAGTTGAGTGCAACTCTCGTCCGTTGGGAAGCCACAACGTGGAGTAGGCAAGTTTTGTACTTGGCCGAACCACGGGATAAATCCTCGTGTCTCTTGTGCTTGTCCTTATTGTGTCTATTGTGCTTCACAAGAGCTCTCCTTTCTACTCACTTGATTCCATTGTTCTAACTCTTAATCAAGTTTGTGGTGTTAAGTTTTAAGTTTTACAGGATCACCTATTCACCCCCCTCTAGGTGCTCTCAGTGAGCGCCGACATAACGTCGAGGGTCGCAACCTCGACTACGACTTCGCTGCGGTTGCACCGCAGACTCCAACGGGCACCCGGATCTAGGCGGGTGTCCCATTGGCTGGCGTTGGCTGCTCCGCGCTGGCGGACCATCTCCGCACGGCGACTTGGCCATCCAAGTTCTGGCCACACCTGCCGAAGAAGTACGACGGTACGTCAAATCCGTCGGAATTTCTGCAGGTTTACGTCACCACCATTACGGCAGCAGGTGGAGACACCGCCGTGATGGCAACATACTTCCATGTAGCCTTGTCTGGGCCAGCCCGGACTTGGCTCATGAACCTCACCCTAGGATCGATCTACTCCTGGGAAGAGCTCTACACGCGGTTCACAGCGAACTTTGCCAGCACTTACCAGCAGCATGGCGTGGAGGCCCACCTCCACGCAGTGAGGCAGGAGCCCGGGGAAACTCTCCGAGCGTTTATCTCCCGCTTCACCAAGGTACGAGACACCATACCTCGTATTTCTGATGCTTCCATCATCACTGCTTTCCGTCAGGGAGTACGTGATGAAAAGATGTTGGAGAAGTTAGCCACGCATGACGTGGAGACTGTCACCACACTCTTCGCTCTGGCTGACAAGTGTGCCAGAGCTGCCGAGGGCCGTGCATGGCACTCGGCACCACAGACCCGAGTTGCTCAGACGGGTGGTTCGGGTGCCGTCGCTCAGGACGGCAAAAAGAAGAAGAAGAAGAACCACAACCACGAGAAGCCGTCGTCTGCTGCTCCGATCGTCACAACTGCGACTGGGGGCCGGAGCGAGCGCAACAAGCGCCCTAGGCCACAGGGTGGCAACAGCGGCACATGCCCTGTAAAGAGCATAGAGGACACCATATGTTTCTTTGAAAACTATAGAAATGAAGGATTTGCTTCTAGTTTGATCACTGCAAAAGAAATTGCATCCGAACTTGGTTTACAACCATCATTTCCAGTAAAGGGCCGTGCTACTAGGAAGAAACACTACGATGAAACTAACAATGAGAAAGAAAATCTAGAAGCTCAAAAGGCTTTTGAAGTTAATTACTTTTTGGTGATGGTTGATATTGCAACTAGTTCATTAAAAAGTAGATTTGAAGAACTCCAATCATTCAAAGGTATCTTTGGGTTTTTGATGACCTCAACAACTTTGAAGTCGCTGGAGACTATTGAATTAAGAGACCATTGTACCAAATTTGCAAGTACTTTATCTTTCGATGGCTCATGTGATGTTGATTTAAATGATCTAATTTCAGAGCTTAGTGTTCTGCGGTTGACTTTATCAGATAAACCAATGTCTCCTATGGAGATTTTTGAGCATGTCAGAGAAGTGGATTGTTATCCTAATATTTCTATTGCTTATCGGATTTTATTTACCGTGCCTGCTACTGTAGCATCAGCTGAAAGAAGCTTTTCAAAGTTGAAGTTGTTGATGAATTATTTGAGGTCTAAAATGTATCAGGAAAGATTAAATGGTTTGGCTATTTTATGTATTGAGAAGATATTATTGGATGAGGTTGATATTGACACCATCATTAATGACTTCACATCTAAACATGTCAGAAGAAAATTTTAAGGTAACATCATAATATATATATTTTTATTTACTTGTTATTTGATACACATAGTTTAATATGTATTTTGAGTGTTTATATTGATAATATTTATATAATAAGGGCCTCCATTTTAAATCTTGTCTTGGGCCCCTAAAATGTCAGGACCACCGCCGGTGACATATTGATCCCATTAAACTGTTGCAATTTTCACTTGATTAAGAATGTAAAGAGAGTCAAAACTACCATCGGAAATCTGGAGGCATCAGCCAATGTAACAGATTAGCAAACAAGAGGGAAAAGGAAGGGGAAGGGGAATTTGCAGACTTAGTAGGAATATATAGTCCCACCATACAGGAAATCAATTAGGGCTTCCCAGCTAGAATCGCTGATGAATATAGTAAACATGATCTAATGGAAACTTTGCAGTTTTCAGATTGTTTGGAGCATTCAGTTGCCACTAGAAAAAGGAGCGAATGTGGTGAACAAATCACAGGAAAAATGTACATATTTGAACCTGTCCAAAAGGATTGAGGCACATCCTACATCGCCAAATCATTTTGTTGTACTGAGATTTAGGCCTCCTTTGGAACAAAGGAAAAGCGAAGGAATTTTAAAGGATAGAAATTCTATAGGAAAATTTTACTATGTGGCAAATTAGAACAAAGAATTAAGATCGTATAAATGCTATAAAATTCCTATGTAATGGACCAATGTAGTGAGACATTAGAAGATTTCTAACATGGGGTCCAACCTCTTAGAAATTTTCCTATAAAATTGCAAGTGTTATGTAACTCTAATTATACAATTTTTCTATCCCTATGTTTTACCGGTCGTGCATTTCGAACGATCCTTTAGCCAAGAGACAAATATCGTGTTTAGAGTTTGGTACATTGTCACACGTACAGACACCAAATCTGGCGAAAAGACAACTCCTCAAGTAGGACCTTGGCATGCTGCCGAACGCACAAGTTGGTCATAGACATCTAGCAAGATATCTCTATCTCTACTATATTAAAGCAACAGTTTTCTCGGTTCCATGGTCGTCATGCTTCCCTATATTTAAATAGTAAAAATACTAAAATTATATGTAAATGGGGATTTGGACCATGATTCTTGGCTCAAACCCATAGTCACACCCATTTAGCCAATAGAAAATATATTTTTTGTATTTTATATTCTACACTTAAATATAAATGAAAATCGCAGCAACGTGTGGATGCTTAACTAGTATGTATTTACTTGTATATGAGGTTTTTGTGCAGGCTGAGTTATTTTTGAGTAGTTTTTTTAGTAATTTTATCTGTTGTATGGTCTAGATGCTTTGTAGATTGTTGTTTTTTTAGATTTTTTTCTTTGCCTGCCTTAAGTTTCTACCAAACTTATATTTTTTAGCTCTGCTAATATATTAGAGTGGCAAAGCTTTTGTCGCTTACTCGCTTCCTTAAACAAAGATATAAAGTTAGTGGCAAAGCTTTTACCGCTTCCTTAAAAATATATATATAAAGTTATCGTGGTTGTGAATTTCGTGTTGCATTCTGGAGCGTTAGCATGCGGGATCGAAACAAGCATTTTGGGTATGAGTTTTTGGGTGTGTTTGATTCAGCTTTTTTTAATATGTTTTTGCTTTGAAAAGCAAAAGTTGAACCAAAGAGTTTAACATTTCTGTTGCTACTTTAAAAAAGCTATTTTTTATAAATCTGAAAATAGTTTGGACCCTACTTTTTCTTACCTTTTCAAGTTTGATATACTAATAAAGAGATATTGTAAATAGAAAATAAAATAGGACTAAAAATAGTTGTGTTGGAATAAGAAGAATACATCTTTTAATAATAAAATATATAGCTAGTGGAGTCTGTTTTTATTTGTAAAAGTATTAAGAACATAAGTGTGAAATCTATTTTTTTATTAGATACATTGATCAAGAGATATACGTAAAAAGTGCATATAAACGTTTGTTCATGGTAGATAATTCACAGCAGTTTAAATCAAATGACTTTCAGTTTTTTTATAATAAATAGCTTATAACAGTTTTTTATAGCAGGTAATTTACAATAGCTTTTTCATAGCTAAACGAAATGCACCTCAGTGGTCTGTAGGCAGGCAGGCAGGCATCGACGTGCCCACCTCGTTCCGCTCTGACGTCTGAGATCGCGAGATCGGGAACCCCTGCCCGTCTGCTCCGGAATCTCGCCCGCACGAAACTTCCCCGACCCATCGACCACACCAGCCCCATCCCCTCCGTCGCTCCCAAGTCCCAACTGCCGCCACCTCTCCGCGAGCCGACGCCGACGCCTACGGTCACCAGGACAGAGGGACGGCTGCTACCGCGGGAGTATGGGGGTGGACTACTACAAGGTGCTGCAGGTGGGGCGCGGCGCCTCTGACGACGAGCTCAAGAAGGCTTACCGGAAGCTGGCCATGAAGTGGCACCCGGACAAGAACCCCAGCAACAAGAAAGAAGCGGAGGCCAAGTTCAAACAGATCTCAGAGGCATATGAGGTTCGCGCGACCGCTTCGTGGCCCCATTGGGCCTCTGATCTGCGCTGGTGCTCATAGATGCTCGCTGACAAATGAATGTGCATCGGTTGATGCGCTTACTAGGAAGGATTGTTGATGCGCTTACTAGGAAGGATCGTTTGCATTTCCTCTTATTATTGATTGTGTAGCTGATTGTAGTGCTGTGCTCGCCATTGTGTGAACATTGCTCTTCTGTGCAAAAAGATCTAATCCCACCCACCCACCTTTTGGTCAGAATTTTAGCCGATGTAAGCTTCGTGTGTGGCGTTACTTGTGGTAGTTTAAGGTTTGGTCACGCAACAAATCACGTAAGTCCGACTCTGGCTTTTGTCAGTCATTTTTAGGAGTCTATATGTTTGTGCTATTTGTCCTGAATTTTGGCACTACATTCTTCTCTATTTTTCCACTTCCTGAGCGCATGGGCAATTATTTTGATTTTCTCCTGCTCACCTGTACACTTATCAGTGATCACTATGGCACCAATGAGCTAATTGTGGCATCTTTTTAGCAGTAAACCCTTTCTGCTTGAGTACATTAATTCAACCAATGCTTTTTTCCTGATCTGCTTGCAGGTGCTAAGTGATTCCCAAAAGCGGGCAATCTATGATCAGGCCGGCGAAGAGGGGCTTAAGGCTCAGGTCCCACCTACTGGAGCAGGTGGTCCCAGTGGGTCTTCCTTCTATGGAGGGAATGCATCGACATTCCAGTTCAACCCTCGCAGTGCAGATGATATTTTTGCTGAGTTTTTTGGGTTCTCAAGCCCATTCTCAACCATGGGTGGCATGGGCGGAGGTGCTGAGAGAGGCATGAGGGGCTCCAGGTTTGGGATGTTCGGCGATGACATATTTGGGTCCCACCCTCAGTTTCCTGGTGAGGCATCAATGCATGTTCCACAGCGGTCTCAGAAGGTTCCTCCAATTGAGAATCGGTTGCCATGCAACCTTGCTGATTTGTACAAAGGTACCACCAAGAAAATGAAGATTTCACGAGAGGTTTTAGATGCCAGCGGGTGAGTGAATGTTGTTATGTGCATTAAAATCAGATAACAGTTCGTCTAATACTATATTAATCATTTGATAGTAGAACAGGAACTTGATGAGAATTTATGATCTGCACATTGTGCATAGCAAAATGTGCAGAACCTGAAATCTTGAACACAGGAGAAATCTTCATACTATGTAGCTACATTACATATTTTTTATGATATCACTGAGTGGGGACAACTAAAATCTGGGACCTGCCGACCATTTGCATCATACAAGCTTTAAAATTGGGCCATTGTTTCTTTAACAATTTCTGATTTCCTGACTTTGGCCCAAAAACTCAAATTTTAATTCAGTATTCTGGTCGTGGAGCCTACTTGTGTACTTTTACTTGAGAGAATTGAAATGTGAAATATTATTCATTACCTGAAATCAGCCTCTTAATAACCAAGTTCCCGGATCGATGGGATCGAGGAATGAGAATGTGGTACGCGGTACGCTACAAAAACTAGGATTTAACACTACTGGAACGAGATTGTTCCCATGTTCCTGGAACGGAATGAATGTTCCCGGAACGAGGAACGTGGCCAAGTTCCCAGTTCCGGTTACTAAGATCAGCCTCCTTAGTTTCACACGAAAGTTCTAGGGTATGATTCAGCCAAATAACAGTGAAATACTTTCCTATAGAGACACTCAGCCATTTAATGTGATATTGTTAGGGTGTCAGATATGACTATATGAGTGAAACAGTATCCATTCCTTTTGAAAAGTTAGATATCCTTGGGAATTCTTGGAGCCTCACAATGTTTTTAATGTTAAATAAAGCAGGGAAATCCCCTTTTGAGTTATCTTCTTATCTCCATTTTCTTGGCAAGGTTTTTCTTCAATATTTCTTGATTTTAAAATGGTCAAGCATTCAAAATTTCATCAGAACTGCAAAATCTGCTGCTGTCTAAGTAACACATTTCGGAGTCCAGACATCAGTGTTGCACTTAAGCCAGCATGTCATAGGATGGATTCTTCTTACTCTAGTGATGCCAATAGTAGATTAGCCAATTGAATTTACATAATTCTTGAATCGTGTCACTAGGTATTTCTATGCCATTATTTCCCCATGGCCTAGTGAAGAGAGGCAACCTATAGGACAAAACTACACGAATTTAAGGACATACCAAAGAAAGCGAACTATAAGGACAAAGTGAGACAAACAACTAGGGCCCATGTTGCCACTAACATATATTTTTTTAATCAGAAAAATCATTGATGGAAGAAGTATATTTTCAGGCATGGTCTATGCATTGGCTGAATTAGCACCACATATTAAAAGTTAAAGTAATTGTGGTTCCTAGGTGTCAATAGTATAATGTGATTGTAGCGCTTACGCCATAATTAGTGTATACTGTATAGGAAGAGGCTTTAAGGCAGGAAATCTCTAGAGGAAGAAGACACTAGATTATATTTTAGATAACGTAGGCAATTTCTAAGTTCCACATCAACCAGGGATGCACGCAGACATTTTATCTTTAAAAAATGTGAGCAGTGAGCAACTGAGCACCAATATTTGACCTTTGGATGGCTGGAGTCATGTGCTCACACCTCCATGACTACGATGCTACATTTCTTTTTTTTAACAAATGCAGGGTAGCTATGTGTCATTTCATTTAAGAAGAAAGAAACAGATAGGGGGATGGGGAATTGGGGATGCAGGAACCATCCAACCCCAAAACAAGGCCAGCCAGGACTAGTCCTTGACTGTGCCTGGAACAATCAAAACACTGGGAAAAAAACAGACAGACAACTACTAGGGACGACCAAGAACTATCCTAAGAAGAGCCAGAAGTATGACAACAGACTAAAGGGAAATAAGAAATACGAAAGCTATTTGCTGAAATTGTTAAACTAATGTTTCATGCATTATGCATCAATACTTTGCTACCTTGTACCCATATCTGGCTGGGACATGTGCTAATGATCAAGAATTTGCTTATAGATTTTATTTGATCTTATAGTTTTTATCAGTCTTTTAAAGTTTAGTTACTTAAGGGAACTAATAACCCATATCTCTCTCATTCAATCTTAACAATTCATCCTTAACACGTGTAATTTTCCATTCTGAGTTTTTTGGATGTGAGGGTTTTGCATGCTTTATATGACAAGAGGGTACCACGTAAACTAAAAGGCAAGTTTTATAGGATGTCGATTAGACTTGCTATGTTGTATGTTGCAGAATGTTGGTCTACAAAAAGACGACATGTTCAACAAATAACTGTGAGGAAATGCGTATGTTGCGTTGGATTTATGGCCATACAAACCCGGGGGTTGTGTCCCCCCCGCAGGTCGAGAATAACGATATACGCGATAGGCTAGGAGTAACACTATCTAATTAAAGAAAAGCTTGTCCAACATCGTTTGAGATGGTTTGGACATGTCCGACGAAAACCTTTAGAGTGCGTAGTGCGACCCTAAGACGTGATAGTAATGAGAGGAGAGGAAGAGGAAGACCGAAGTTGAAATGGGAAGAAGTAGTAAAAAGAAATTTGAAAGGAAGGGATGTACTTAAAGATTTAGACTTGAATAGAAGTGCATGGAAAACAATTATCCATGTTCCTGAACGGCTGAACCATGACTTGTGGATTCTATTGGGTTTCTAACTCTAGCCTACCCTAACTTGCTTGGGATAAAAGGTTTTGTTGTTGTTGTTTAGGGGTTTGCATGCTTTCCTTATTCATGGTTTTCTTGGACAACATAACCTTGTTTTATATATTGCTTTGAACACCTGATGCAGTAAACTGAAATTTGCTGAACAATGCACATTCATATAAGAAGCAAGTGAAATATCAGTTGTGCAACTTTTTTTTATAAGATCTGTTACAATCTCACAATATTATCCCTACACATTTGTAGAATTATACTCCATTCCAAATTATAAAATGTTGTCTTTTTTGGATACATAACTTTTGCTACACTTCGACCATGGTTTTTAAAGCGGTAAGGCGAGACAAGGCGTTGGACCACCGCCTGGACGCCTAGGCGAGGTAGGCGGGCAAGGCGCCTAGGCGTTGGACCTCCGCCTGGACGCCTAGGCGACACCTTAAGAACAGAGACTTAGACATACACTATGTCTAGATGTATAGTAAAAGCAATGTATCTTGAAAAGCCCAAATGTCTTATGAATCAAGAGAGTATGTTACATTGATCCACAATTTGCTGCCTTGAAGTCTGAACAATATATTGTTCTAGTTAGTGATTATTATTTTAGTTCTACAATAATTAATTTTCAAAATTAAAGTTATTAACAAATCTGATTCCAGTATGCTTTGTGCCAACCTTACATTACTATATCCCAACACATTCCTAATATTGTATTTTTACATTGATCCACAATTTTCGGCCATTGTTTCAAGTAATGATTATTAGAAGGGCAGACCTGGTGCAGTAGTGAGAGCTGTCTCATTGAGTCACTAGGTCACGGGTTCAAACCAACTTCTCCGTATTTGCTCCGTATTTGCTGGGGAAGGCTTGCCTCGGTTTATTCCTTCCCTAGACTCAACTCATGTGAGAGCCTCTGAGTTCTGCCCTTTTTTGTTTCAAGTAATGATTATTCTAGTACTACAACAAATAGTTCTTGCAATTTTAATTATCTTTGAATCCACGAAAGGGTTTGTAGTCTAGTTGGTCACAGAAGCCTTAGTAGCTCCTCAAGTTCTGGATTCGAATCCGCGTGCGAGTGAATTTAATCACGACTGGGTTAAAAACGCCCATTCACTGGCTGTGTTCCTGAGTTACATGTGTAACCACTTGAGTAACTTTCAGCGAGATGCATGTGGCCACAGGCATATGTCCTAGGTGTTTGGTGCCACGTTCAGGGCAGCCGACCTTCGGGTTGTTTCCCAGCCTTTGTGAGAACTTTCTTCTTAATGCAGTGTTGTGGGGGGCGGTCTTTCCCCTGCAGTTTGAGTTTTTTTAATTATCTTTGAATCCCGTTTATGTTCCATGTTATTTGTTTCTGTTTGATAACTTACAATGCAATGAGCTAATTCAGTAACCAAAACATGATGCAATATGCAGTCATGTAGATTAGGGAATGCATGTGTTAGACTACCCATCTAGGGTTTGTGTTATTCCCTGTGTAATGACCGTTATACCCCTGTGTAATGGGCCTTGGCCCAGTTACTCTCTCTATTTAATATCACTCCCAACCCCTGATTAGGGTATGTGTTCCTATTCTAACATGGTATCTTCAGTCTAGGTTAGGTCTCTGTTTTCCTCTCAGCCGCCAGGGGGTCTTCCACCCTACAGCCGCCGCCAGGGGGTTTCCCCTCCCTGCAGCCGCCGCCGGCCAGCCCCCAACCTCCTCCCGCCGCCGGCCCCCCCACCCCTCAGCCGCCGGCCCCTCCCCCCCCCTCCCACCTCCTCCCCTTTTCCCCATCGCCGGATCCGCGCCGCCCCCGGCACTGCTGCCCCCATGGACGCCGGCCGCCTCCCCTACACGGCCGCCGCCGCTGCGCCGGCCCCTGGCGCGGGCCCCGCCGCCGCTGTCGCTCCCGGCATGGACCCGGCCGCCGCTGCTGCTCCTGGCGCGAGCCGGGCCGCCGCCACGCCTGGAGCGGGCCTGGCCGCAGGAGCCGCCCGCCTGGCCTTCACCACCGCCCCCCTGAGCGCGGCCTCCACCCTGCACGCCGGCCTCGCCTCTCCCACGGCCGTCGGACCTCCCCTGCCCAGTCTCACTGCCCCCCGCAGCGAGCACACTGGTGGCAGTGCCCCGTACATCGACGGCCTCGGGCCCCTCCGTGATGCCACTCCCATGGCCCTGCGCCGTGGGTCTCCGCCGGGGTTTCCCACCATACCGGCACCCGCCGAGCACAACCCCTCACTCGTCGCCGCCCTCGCTACGATCCAGGCCGCTGTGGCTGCCTCGCGGGAGCGTGAGCGCGCCACGTCCCTCGCCCTGGAGCACGAACGTGCCCTGGGCGCCGCTCTGACCACCCAGATGGCCACCGCGCAGCGCCTCCTCCTCGGCCGCCCGCCGGTCGCTCGTGAGGACCCCCGGCGATTCCTGAGGCCATCCCCGCCACTGGCCTCGACGTCGACCACATCGGTGCTCTCCACGCTCAAGCCGCCGGACTTCACAACATCCGGGCCCTCGTGTCCGTGGTGTTGGACCCGGCGTCCTCCCACTACCCCCGTTGGCGAGGACAGGTCCTCCTCACACTGCGGCGGTATGCCCTCGCCGATCACGTCCTCGACGACCTCGACGCTCCGCCGACTCCCTCCTGGTGCCTCATGGACAGTGTCGTCCTCTCGTGGCTCCACGGCACCATCACCGTTGAGCTACAGGACATCATCCGCGACCAGGCGGACACGGCTCGTCAGGCGTGGCTCGCTCTCGAGGACCAGTTCCTCGGGAACCGGGACGCGCGGGCACTCCACCTCGACGCCCAGTTTCACCTGTTCTCTCAGGGGGACCTCTCCATGGGAGAGTACTGCCGCCAGATGAAGGGCCTGGCTGACTCTCTCCGCGATCTCGGCGAGCCCGTTGCCGATCGTACCCTGGTGCTGAACCTCCTGCGTGGCCTCAGCCCTCGCTACGGCCACCTGAAGGCTCTCATCAAGAGGAGTGTGCCCTTCCCCACCTTCCACGCCGTGCGTAACGAGCTTCTCCTCGAGGAGCTCACCATGGCGAATGAGGCACCCACTCCTGCCTCGGCCCTCTACAGCGCTCCCACCAGTGGTCAGCCGCCTTCAGGGGGCCAGGCCACCCGTCCTCCGTCGACTGGGGCTCCCACCCGCCCTACTCCTGCCGTCCCGGCGGCCCCTCGTCCGACTTCCACGACCGACGGGGGTCGTCGCTCCCGCAAGGGCGGCCGTGGGAGCGGCGGCTCCTCTCGTGGTGGTCCCTCCGGCCGGGGTGGCGGCCACGCGTGGCCGTCATTCTACAACCCCTGGACCGGGACCATCGCCATGTGGCCGGGCCAGGCACCGAGTACCCCCCGTCCTCCGGCGCCAGCCCTCCTGACTACACCTCACTACGGCGCACCTCCTTATGGTGTTCCCGTCGTGCCCCAGGCTTCGCCCGCGCTCCTGCCCCCGGGGACCCCCACCTCGACGCCTTGGTCCCCGCCGGCCGGTGGTTGGGACAGCGCCTCCCTCGCTGCTGCCTTCAGCACCATGGCGATGACCCCACCCCCCTCCGACTGGGTGATCGACTCCGGTGCCTCGTACCACACCACCCCCACGGCAGGCACGCTCTCTCGCTCTCATCCCCCCCTCCCCTCTCACCCATCCTCGATCGTCGTTGGAAACGGTTCCACTCTGCCAGTCACCTCAGTAGGTGCCTCGGTTCTCCCTGGGCCGTTTTACCTCAACGATGTTCTCGTAGCTCCCCACATCACCCACAATCTTCTTTCTGTTCGTCGATTCACCACTGACAACTCCTGTTCCATTGAGTTTGACCCCTCTGGTTTTTCTGTGAAGGATCTGGCCACCAGGACCCTTCTCGCCCGCTGTGACAGCTCGGGGCCTCTCTACACGCTCCAGCCCTCCACCGCCGGCGTGTCTCCACCTCCTGCCCTGGTCTCCACCACCTCCTCCACCACATGGCATCGACGTCTCGGCCATCCTGGACCCGACGTCATGACCAAGATTACCAGTAGTCTCGATCTTTCTTGTAGTAGGGGACATTTTGAGGGTCTCTGTCATGCTTGTCAGTTAGGCCGACATACTCGTCTCCCATTTACTACTTCTTCTTCCCGGGCTGAGCAGGCTTTTGATCTGGTTCATTGTGACCTTTGGACCTCCCCTGTACTCAGTCTTTCTGGTTATAAATATTATCTGGTGATTTTGGATGATTTTTCCCATTTTCTCTGGACCTTCCCGCTTCGGTTGAAGTCGGACACATTCACCACCCTCACACACTTCTTCACCTGGGTATCCACTCAGTTTCGTCGCCCGGTCCGTGCTCTGCAGTGTGACAATGGCCGCGAGTTCGATAACAACGCCTCTCGCTCCTTCTTCCTCACTCATGGCGTCCAGTTGCGTCTCTCGTGCCCCTACACTTCTGCCCAGAACGGCCGAGCCGAACGCATGATCCGCACCACCACTAATATGCTCCGCTGTCTCCTCTTCCAGGCGTCTCTCCCTGCCAGCTACTGGGCAGAGGCCCTGCATACTGCCACCCACCTCCTCAACCGTCTTCCCTCGAAGGCGGTACGCCACCCTACCCCCCACTTCGCCCTTTACGGCACAACCCCTTCCTATGACCACCTTCGCGTGTTCGGCTGTGCCTGCTACCCTAACACTTCCGCTACCGCTCCACATAAGCTTTCGCCTCGCTCCACCCGCTGTCTATTCCTTGGCTACTCCCCTGACCACAAGGGGTACCGGTGTCTGGACCTCACCTCCCACCGCATCATCATCTCTCGTCATGTCGTCTTTGACGAAGATGTGTTTCCCCTTGCTGGCTCCACCCCACCCACCGATCTTGACTCCCTCCTCGAGTCCGATCCGATTCCTCCCCCACCTTCGGCTCCCCGTCTTGCGCCGTTACCTGCTCCTCGTGCGGCCCCCACGACCTCTTCCGCGCCACGCGCGGCCCCGTCGACCCCGCCTGCGCCATGCGCGGCCCCGTCGACCCCGCCTGCGCCACGCGCGGCCCCGTCGGTCCTGCCTGCGCCACGCGCGGCCCCGTCAACCCCGCCTGCGCCACGCACGGCCCCGTCGACCCCGCCTGCGCCACGCGCGGCCCCGACGATCCTGCCTGCGCCACGCGCGGCCCCGTCGACCCCGCCTGCGCCACGCGCGGCCCCGTCGACTCCGGCTCGATTCGCCAACCCCGCCCTCGTCTACCATCGCCGCGGCCACGCCACTACCTCGGCGCCCCCCGACGCGGGCCCATCGACGAGCGCGGCCCGATTCGCCGACCCCGCCGTCGTCTATCACCGCCGTGAGCCGGCCCCTCCAACCGCTCCCGACGTTCCGGTGGCTCACTCCGAGTCGTCCGTATACCACCCGGTCGCCATCCATCGCGACCCCGGGCACGTCCACCCGATGGTGACTCGACGCGCTGTCGGCGTTCTCCGCCCCGTCGACCGGCTCATCCTGGCAGCCGCTACGACCAGCACTCCACCCGACGCTTCCCCGGTACCCTCCTCCGTTCGCACTGCCCTCGCCGACCCACACTGGCGTCGCGCTATGGAGGAGGAGTACGCGGCCCTCTTGGCCAACCACACTTGGGACCTGGTGCCGCGTCCACCAGGCACCAACGTGGTCACCGGCAAGTGGCTATTTCGCCACAAGCTGACCTCGGACGGCTCCCTCGACCGCTACAAGGCCCGTTGGGTCCTTCGGGGCTTCACCCAGCGCCCCGGAGTGGACTACGACGAGACCTTCAGCCCTGTCGTCAAGTTCGCCACTGTTCGCGCCGTCCTCTCCCTCGCCCTCTCCCGCGACTGGGCGATCCATCAGCTCGATGTCAAGAATGCCTTCCTCCATGGCACTCTGACGGAGACTGTCTACTGCAGCCAGCCCACCGGCTTCGTCGACGCTGACCGTCCGGACCTGGTTTGCCGGCTGAACCGATCCCTGTACGGCCTCAAGCAGGCGCCACGGGCTTGGTACAGCCGCTTCGCCTCCTACCTGGCCTCCGTCGGCTTCGTCGAGGCCAAGTCGGACACGTCCCTGTTCATCTACCGGCGCGGCGACGACACCGTCTACCTCCTGCTCTACGTCGACGACATTGTGCTCACGGCATCCACCGCCGACCTCCTTCACCGCACGATCGTCGCCCTTCAGCGGGAGTTCGCGATGAAGGACCTGGGGCCCCTCCACCACTTCCTCGGCATCACCGCCGAACGTCGGCCTCAGGGTCTCTTCCTCCACCAGCGCCAGTACGCCATCGACATCCTGGAGCGGGCTGGCATGTCTGACTGCAAGCCCTGCTCAACGCCTGTCGACACTCAGGCGAAGCTCTCTGAGGACGACGGGCCTCCGGTCGCCGACGCGACGTCCTACCGGAGCCTCACCGGCGCGCTCCAGTACCTCACGTTCTCCAGGCCCGACATCGCTTACGCCGTCCAGCAGGTGTGCCTGCATATGCACACTCCACGGGAGCCCCATCTCACTGCGCTCAAGCGGATTCTACGCTACCTCCGCGGCTCCCTCGACTACGGCCTCCTACTCCGCCCATCCCCGACGTCGGAGCTCGTGGTCTACACCGACGCTGACTGGGCTGGCTGTCCCGACACGCGCCGGTCCACCTCCGGCTACGCCGTCTTCCTGGGCGCCAACCTCGTCTCTTGGGCCGCCAAGAGGCAGCCCGTCGTCTCTCGCTCCAGCGCTGAGGCCGAGTACCGTGCCGTGGCCAACGGCGTGGCCAAGGCCTCCTGGCTGCGCCAGCTCCTCCACGAGCTTCACAGTCCCCTCCAGCGCGCCACCCTCGTCTACTGCGACAACGTCAGCGCGGTCTACCTCTCCACCAACCCCGTGCAGCATCAGCGCACGAAGCATGTGGAGATCGACCTGCACTTCGTCCGCGAGCGTGTCGCTGCCGGTGACGTCCGCGTTCTCAGCGTCCCCACCACGCTTCAGTTCGCCGACATCTTCACCAAGGGGTTACCGTCGAGTGTCTTTTTAGACTTTCGATCCAGTCTCAACATCTGTACAGGATAGAGTTGTGACTGCGGGGGGGTGTTAGACTACCCGTCTAGGGTTTGTGTTATTCCCTGTGTAATGACCGTTATACCCCTGTGTAATGGGCCTTGGCCCAGTTACTCTCTCTATTTAATATCACTCCCAACCCCTGATTAGGGTATGGGTTCCTATTCTAACAGCATGTAGACTACTTTTGGCTCGAGGAAGAGGGAATGTGCTGTAAAGATGATATTTTGTCAAAAGTAATTTCTATTCTGTGTGACTACAGATACAAGAGCTTCATCTCTTGTTTGCTTGCAAGAAATATGATGGCTAATGCTTCTCAACTTGATTATGGACACTTTTGAGGGCAGTCAAGTACAAGTTTTCCATTGTGGTTGCACTGAATATCTAATGAATTAGTGTGCTTGCTTCTCCACCAAATTGGATCTTCATTCCCTTAGGAAACCTTGATATTTGTTTGTGCCCACTGCCGAGGTAACATGTACAAAGGAAATGCTGAAAATGCATCATGACCAATTTTGAGTCTAGCCATGTCAAGGTTATAAAATACACCATTGACCTTTTAGTTGATTATGGATGACATTATGTTCTCACATTGTTAGAAGTTTAAATAGGTAATGATATGTAGATTTTGTTAGGATGATTCTGTTTGACACGTTTATATTGCTTTTATATTTTTATAACGTTGAATAGTATTTGGAAAATTGAAGTTTGGTAAGTTTATATGAGTAGAAACTTTATAGTATAATCTCTACTGCTGAATAAACTCAAGGGCTTGTTGTGGAGCCTAGTAAAAGGTCACATGCTGGCTAGTTAGTCTGTACATTCATTAGATTCTTTTTTTTCGAACCACGCAGGAGAGCTACACGTCATTTCATTAAGAAAATAAAGAGGGAGACCACCCACCCTTACAGAAAACAAAAGAAATACATGACCGCGACCTTTAGGAGCCAACCCTTAGGACTAAGTCTTGGAGGGCTGTCGCTCCTGCCAGACACCATAGATGCCCTACATCGGCCACCGACTGAACCACCACTTGAGTATCCCGCATGACATTCTCAAAACTACAGGCATTTCTATGCTTTCATAGCTCCCAAGATACAAGTACCACCAGGGTGTATAGCAGAAAACTGTAATCTACATTTGTTAGACAACAACTCAAGCGGAAAACTTCACTCTTTGTTCAACTCCTGATATTGTACAACTCATGTGATGATACTGTGCTGTCATCTATTCATTATCCTACAGTTTAGCTCTGATACTGTCAGTCATCAGCCATATCTTATTTTCAACGGCATTTTGAGTTTAGAATTCTGTTTCTGTCATTTATATTTCTCTGGCAAGTTGAACAAGATAGTAAATGATTTTCTGTTTCTTGGCGCCCTTCCCTTGTCTGAAGACCACCCATATTGGTATCTTAGGATTTCATGTTCTATTTTGCTTGCCTTTCAGGCTTTCACTAAGTCTCCAACCCTTTCTATGATTTGTTGTTCTACCCCATGGTTTTCTTGAATATATTTATTCAACTTGGCATATTTGTGTATTTTTGTGCAACCATTTGTTAATTTGGGTTAGCCCCATATTAACAACTATTTATTCATTTGGCAGGAGAACTTTGGTTGTTGAGGAGATCTTAACGATAGATATAAAACCTGGATGGAAGAAAGGGACAAAAATAACATTTCCTGAAAAGGGTAATGAGGCTCCTCATATAATTCCTGCAGATATTGTTTTCATAATTGATGAGAAACCCCATGATGTATTCACAAGAGATGGTAATGATCTGGTTATGACTCAGAAGATTACTTTGGCTGAAGCCTTGACAGAATGTACTGTTAATATAACAACATTAGATGGTCGGAATCTGACAGTGCAGATAAATAATATCATCTACCCTGGCTATGAGGAGGTTGTTCCCCGAGAGGGAATGCCGATTCAGAAGGATTCTTCAAAGAAGGGAAATCTTAGGATCAAATTTAGCATTAAATTCCCCTCGAGGCTGACCTCGGAGCAGAAAGCAGAAATCAAGAGGCTACTAGGTTCATAAGGAGCATGCACAACCTTTTTTTTTTCTGGTGACGCAATGCTGTATCCAGTGTACATTCAGATGTTAAATGTGAATACCAGCAAAGTCTCGGTTTCCTTAAACTGTGCCAGTTCCTTTGGCATATGGATGTTTTGAGATGCAAAGTTGAATTGTTTCATTTATCGGGGAATAATTCTAAATTCTACTAGATACTTCTGTGTGATTTTGCTGTGAGGATGTCCATTATGCACCTAACAAAAGCTTTATTTTATTTTGTGGTTAACTTTTTAGTAAATAGTAATGTACGCTGGCTGTTCGTAAACCTGTTTCGTGGTGTTATCTCAGTCCTCAAACTCATTGCATGTGTACGGCATTTTCAATGGACATCTGACTTGTCCGTAGGTTTTCATTTCGCATACTCTCTGTTGTCTGTTCTATAAACATTCTATTTCAAAGGTCGTTTTACTTGCATTTAGACATAACATATCATATGTCTATAGCAAAAGTTACATATCTAGATAAGCTAAATAAAGCCAAACAACGTAATTAGAGACAGGATGGTAAATAACTAAGAGCTAGTTTCGTAACCTTATTTTTCTAAAAAAAATTCATTTTTCTAAGTGCTAATTTGGAAACGTCAATTTTTTAAGAATTTCTATTTTTTAAGGGAAAACCAACTAATTTTCCTTAGGAAAATAAAAATCTCTTGGAAAAATAATGTTCCAAACTAGTCCTAAGAGAAATTAGTTCTTTTGAAAAAATAGAGTTTTCAAACTAGCTCTAACCAGACAATTTATATAATGGTTTGTCTATTTGATTGTCTACAAACTATTTGATGCTATTAATATATTACTCCTTACGTTTCTTTTTAGTTGTCGTTGGATAGTTTACTTTTGTACTATCCAGCGACAACTAAAACGAAACGGATGGAGTATATAATAAAAAAATGAATATAATTCATGTTCACCATTGTGTTGCTTCTCATACAAAATATATCAAGCATAAATAACCAACAGAAACATTTTTTCCTTTTTTAGAATTACACAAACGCTCATAACGCATGCATAATCACTATATCATCTTATGTGTTAAGCATTAAATAAAACCTTGATCATGTTCATTGTCAAGCATAATCACCATTTATTATGATCATCATGTATTAGTTGCACCAAATATAATGTATACATGGAGCGTATGCATTGGATATGTGTGGGTTGTAGTGATAACAAAAAATAAGGCACTTTGAGGCCCTCTTTTAAAAAAAAATTACTTGAATGCTTCAAAATGTGCCCAAGTTAACTTTGATATGCAAAGTGCGTACTTTGCACTAGCACCAAGGTTTGTGTATGTTTTCAAGTCAAATATATTTAAACTTGAGCTCCAAATTTGATTCCAACATTGTTTTCCGCAACCATTTTGGTTCTCTCAACGTCTAGAGATTTATTAGATCAGTTTTCATAAATAAAATATGCTCAAACTTTGGAGTTTGAGCTTTGGTAGTGTGCCTTTGTTTGGAATGTTTGAACCTTCAATTAATGTACCAGATTTTGCTAATTTTAAACTGTTTCAAACATGAAATTAAATTTTAGTTTTCAGTGAGTTTTGTCAAACTGAGTTTCCATACATTTCAAATCATCTATCTTTTTGCTATCAATCATTCAAGCAAAGGTCGAGCAACTGTTCACCGTTCAAAACCTGAGCTACCGGTGCGCGCTCTCTTTTTCCTCTATTCGCGTTGTCGGCAAGGCTCCACTCGATGGCAAAATCTATCACCATCCCCTCGCTACACACGAGAATTTGGGTGTGGGCCACGACATCGCAATGCATGCTACACACGAGAGCAGTAACTATTATGCAGGGTTCACCGTAACCTAGCTGATCTGATGAATTCAACTT
This sequence comes from Zea mays, assembly GCF_902167145.1. Lineage (NCBI taxonomy): Eukaryota > Viridiplantae > Streptophyta > Magnoliopsida > Poales > Poaceae > Zea > Zea mays. The sequence continues at coordinate 161,795,268 of NC_050100.1, read as the reverse complement.
GGCAACAACATATTAGAACCGTTATAAGGAAACCTTTAAACACAGGCATGCAAGGCACGTCGCAAAAGGTCCGTAGCATGCCGTTACACCGTTCAGGGAGAGGCCGTGAAAGGTGGCGGTGGGTACATCAAGGCATGAGCCTCACTTCCAGAGCTTGCGCAGGGACATGTTCTTCTCCGTGTCTTTCTTCATCACCTTGGCCACTGCCATCTCGAAGTCCTCCTGTGTAACGTGCACCCTTCTCTCACGGAGAGCAAACATTCCAGCCTCTGTACAGACGGCCTGAACAGCCAAAAAAAAAATGTTAAACGTTACTTCGAATCAACACAAGATTGAAACGAGAGGCAGCAAACAGTTCATCAGATGAAGTGGATTTAACAAACCTTGAGCTCAGCTCCTGAGGCCCCATTCATCTTTTCTGCGATCTTTTTCAGATCGATACCACGCATCAAGTTCATTTTCCTTGAATGGATCTTCAGAATATCGAAACGTGACTGCAGGGGAAAAAGGTTAAGCACCCTGTCAGCAGGAGTAGCCATATAAGATCAACTGGTATAACAGGATGAGTTAGCCGAACATACGTCCTCGTTAGGATTTGGAAACTCAATCTTCCTGTCTATGCGGCCAGGCCTCAAAAGGGCTTGATCCAAAATGTCTATTCTGTTTGTTGCCATCAAAACCTGCATTAAATATTTAAAACATCACGATTGTTATACATTTATTACAAATCACTAATTCATCGCAAAGGAACACAAGTGATTGTGTACCTTAATTTTGTTTGAAGCTTCAAAACCATCAAGCTGGTTTAGAAGTTCAAGCATGGTACGCTGCACTTCACTATCACCGTTGCCAGTTCCAGACTCCATTCTAGCAGATCCGATAGAGTCAATTTCATCCATAAATATAATGGATGGCGCATGTTCCCTGCAATAAGTGAACCAGATAAAACAAACTAAGCCCACAATGAAAGATAATAACAGATTGTGCATGTGCAAAGTTATGCTTCAACTCACTAAGGCCTTGTTCGTTTCTGCCGGATTGGTGGGTCGGAACGATTCCTAACCGGATTGCTTCTCTAATTTATATAAACTTTGATTAGGTAGAACTATTCCGGGTGCAATCCGACACAAACGAACAAGGCCTAACAAGTAACCACTAATGCTTCAGGTACGACAGGAAAAGAAATGTGGAGATATTTGCTCAGCCTACCTGGCCATAACAAAGAGTTCCCGAACCATCCGGGAACCTTCACCAATATACTTCTGAACCAATTCAGAACCAGACACCCTGATGAAGGTGCAGTCAGTGTGATGAGCAACCGCACGTGCCAGCAATGTCTTTCCTGTGCCTGGAGGTCCATAAAGGAGGACACCCTGAAAAAATAAATAAGATCTCAGTCTTCTCCACCTACATGTAAAGTTCAAAAGGTTAAGATGGTCTTCAAGCCTCAAGAGAGAAAATAAACCTTTGGTTGGGCAATTCCAAGGCTCTCAAATAGTTCCGGATGTTTGATTGGAAGCTCAATGACCTGAAAGTTGTGTTCACAAATCAGAATGTGCATATTTTGGTGATACTGCATTTTAGTTCAAAACAAACCTCTTTGATCTCTTTAATTTGCTGGTCAAGGCCTCCAATCATATCATATGTAGAATCAGGAACCTTCTCAACTTTCATGAGATTGACCAATGGATCAACTTTGCTTGGTAGGATCAGATGGAGCATATAGCTATCATTACGAAGAGCGACTCTTGTTGAAGGTGTGATCTTTGTGATATCAATGCTCTTATCTATATCAACAACATATTTGCCTTCGGGGTGTACCTGAGCAATTTCATTAGAAAGTTGATATCACTTTGACAACCAGGAAGTTAGAACTCCCATTGAGAATGCTCAGATAAGCAGTCCAATAATAACAATATTTGTATTACAAAAAACTACCACTTCCAAATCATTCATAGCTTTAAATATGTATTCAGAAAACAATGCATGGAGCTCTTCTCCATATTGAAAAAAAGAACTTGTACCATAAGTTAAAAAAACATTTCTAATATGCGGAGTTGCAGGAAAATACATGATTTTCAATTGGTACTCCGTTCAGATAATCTGGGGACCATAAAAACATAGCTTAGACAAACTGGACTGCACATGCAGTATATGTCAATTAAGGATTATTTGTCAGCAGTGGTGGATCTAGAAATCTACAAAAGGGGCCCAAATCATCTTCAAACTCTAGAACCCTCTTTGATCTCTTCCATGTTAGGGGCTCCACTACTGCGGAGGGGTAAGGGGGCTTAAGTCCCACCCACCCCACCACCAGATCCGCACCTGTTGGTCAGTAGGCATACCGACAATGTGACAGACTGACAACCAAGATTTTAAAATGCGAAGGTTGATGCTAATTTGTACAAGGCACCTAAGATACTTGTATTACCATGGCCAGATAATTATTTTACTTGTTTGGTTGTTTTAGATATGGTGGGAACATGGATCTATATAATGCATTCCAGTGCTGAATATTTGTTCTTTATAAGCATAGTTCCAGGGATCATAATGCAGTCAAGGATGAATATTTGTTCTTTGTAAAGATACAAAAGTCACAATTTGCACAGCTGAACTTATCTTTAAACAAAGACATGTTCCCATAAGCTCATTTATAGGTGCTAAATGGAGGCAGCAGAGTACTCTTCTAGCATGTAAGCCTAAATGAGAGAGAACTGGTAAAATCTTATTCAAGCTTTGTTTTATATAACAAGAAGAATAAATACTTTTAAGCATTAAATGATATCCATATGATGTCCTGACTGTGGAGTAGGAAAAAATTACCTTCACCAGAACCTTTGATTTCCCCATGACCTTCACCACCTCACCAACATATGAGCCAGGCTCTTGAAGCAACTGCAACTCTTCCCTGAGCATTCTAACTGAAATTAAAATTGCAAGGCCAAACTTAGAGTATGGTAATCAGAAAACAATAGATGTAGAAGGATGTGCTGCTCATGAAACAGAGACAGCAGAAATTTAATAAATCCTAAACAAAAGCATCATGGTGAAATCATGCGAGTGAATATTACTCCACTAGGTAGGTAATGGGGGCGCAGGGTGTTCATCAAGATAATTTCACATTACAAGTGTTCAACTAGAGGCAAATTTAGTCACACAATAGGCAGCCACAATACCAAAATCATGTCAATGAAATGCAGGCAATGAATAATAGTGGATAACCTCAGGAATACAGAAACCTGCTTGAAATATTGTCCTAACAACCCCACAAGAATGTAGTAGAGCAAAATTGAAAGATGACATATGCAAACACAGGCAAGCAACAGATAGCCTGCACAACTTACGTATAATTCACTCCCAAAATCAAGATCCAAACACAGCAAAACAACAGTTACCACTGCGACAATACCATGCACAATTCAAACTGAACAGTCCAAGTCCAAGTCAGCCTGCTGCTCAAGTAGCTAAACATCTAAAGCTTATTCATTTGGAGATATTCTTCAGTCGATCTAACACACTGATCAGTAGTTAACTGGACATCTTCATCAGATCAGATAATTTGGTAAGACACTTCAGCTTGAGGTAACCATGCATCGAAACCCAACACTGTAGACAACTGAAGTCCGGGCCTTTGGCCATGATTAACACCCAGCTAAAGGTAGGGTTTCCACCAAAGGGTTCACCACACCAAACCGCGGTGCGGGAGGGGCACATCGATTCAAGGGTTTGGGGCGTAATCGAGAAGAAATGCTACCTCGGGAGTTGAGGTCATTGCGCTGGGCCTCGAGACGGTTGAGGTTGTGGGTCTTCTGCCGGATCTGGAGCTGCAGGTCGTGGATGTGCTGCAGGTAGTACTGCCGCAGCCCCTCGCCCCCTCCGCCGCTCCTCCCCTTGGCCGCCGCCGCGGCCTCGTCGCCGGACGCCACTGGAGTGGGCTTCGAGATGTCCATCGCCACCGTCGCCATCGCCGATTAGGGTAGGTCGGTCGGGGTGGGGATCCTTCTTGCGTTCCAAGAAAGGTTTCGGTCGGAAGCAGTAGTAATGCTCTTGCTTGTTGGCTTGGGTCTGGCGGTCAGGGCGGCTTGGTTTCCGCCCCTTTGGGTAGGGTGTTTGTTAAACCGTGTTCAGCAGATTAACCTGTTGGCTACGGCTTTAATCCACCAACTTCTAATTTTTCTACGTTATTTTGTTCTAATTATAGCTGTAGCAGTCTGAATAACTTTAATCTAGTTGCAGCGAATAGAACTACTCTAACAGACTATATAGTTATCTAAAACACTCGTACTATAGATTATATTGTTCTCAAAGTATAGTTTAAATATAGATATGGGGATGAATAATCTTCTAGACAGTCTTACAAATGTTTCTAAAATATTTGAAATTGATTTAATATTTTAACATATACATAGAATTTAAGCTAGTTTTTAACCATATTATTAAGAAATATTATGAAATACAAAATAAAATTTTCTCCGTACAACAAAAAACGAAAAAACATTCGAATTTGTATCTGAATTTTATATCAATTATTTAAAATGGTATAGAAGGAATTTAAGGTTTACTTTCTATGAATATTAATAGACCTAATGCTAAAAACAAGAGTGTAAATTTACATAGCAAATTCTATATGTTATTTGTTCACAACTAAAGAAATAATACAAAAATTAAACATCCGAATAAGTATCTAGATCTAACCCTAGTGTTTGTTTCCTGACTAAAATATCGTATTAAATGTTTGAATATCAAATATGAGTACTAAATATTAGTTTAATCAGATTTGGGTGTTTGGTTATTTTAAAGAACTATTTTAGTCACCTCGTTTGGTAATTTAGTGAGTAAATTTAAGTTTAGGACGTGGAAACCAAACACCCCCTAAAATACGAAACCAAATTATAAGGGGTGTGAATGTCGCCTAGAGGGGGGTGAATAGGCAAATCTGAAATTTATAAACTTTATGTACCACTACAAGCCGGGGTTAGCGTTAGAAATAAAAGCGAGTCCGAAAGAGAGGGTGAAAACAAATCACAAGCAAATGAAGAGTGTGACACGATGATTTGTTTTACTGAGGTTCGGTTCTTGCAAATCTACTCCCCGTTAAGGTGGTTACAAAGACCGGGTCTCTTTCAACCATTTCCCTCTCTCAAACGGTCACCTAGACCGAATGAGCTTTTCTCCTCAATCAATTGGGACACTTAGTCCCTACAAGGACCACCACACAATTGGTGTCTCTTGCTTTGATTACAAATGTCTTGGGAACCAGAATGGAAAGAAGAAAAGCGATCCAAGCGCAAGAGCTCAAAGAACACGGGCAAAACTCTCTCTTCTAGTCACTAATTGCTTTGAGTGGAATTGGGACTTGGAGAGGCTTTGATTCAATCTAATTGTGTCTTGTATTGAATGCACTAGCTCTTGTATTGAATGTGTTGGCTGAAAAACTTGGATGCCTTGAAGTGTGGTGGTTGGGGGTATTTATAGCCCCAACCATCAAAATAGCCGTTGGGAGGGGCTGCTGTCGATGGGCGCACCGGATAGTCCGGTGCGCCACCGGACAGTCCGGTGCGCCAGCCACGTCACCCAACCGTTAGGGTTCGACCGTTGGAGCTCTGACAGGTGGGGTCATCGGACAGTCAGGTGGTGCACCGGACAGTCACTGTTCACTGTCTGGTGCGCCTTCTGGCGCTGCTCTTACTCTGCGCGCTCTATCCGTGCACTGTAGCGTTGTCAGCCGACCGTTGAACTCGACCGTTGCGCTGGCGACCGTTGCTCCGCTTGGCACACCTGACAGTCCGGTGCTACACCGGACAGTCCGGTGAATTATAGCGGAGTGGCATTTCCTTTCAATCTCCCCCTTTTTGGTGATTGATGCCAACACAAACCAAAGCAAATATATATGTCCAGAATTGAACTAGTTTGCATAAGGTAAGTGCAAAGGTTGCTTGGAATTAAACCAATTTACTTTTTCATAAGATATGAATGGATTGCTTTCTTCATTTTAACATTTTGGACCACGCTTGCACCACTAGTTTTGTTTTTGTAAATTCTTTGTAAATTTCTTTTCAAAAACATTTTTGTAAATAGTCAAAGATATATGAATAAGATTGAAGGAAGCATTTTCAAGATTTGAAATTTTCTCCCCCTGTTTCAAATGCTTTTCCTTTGACTAAACAAAACTCCCCCTATGAAATTCTCCTCTTAGTGTTCAAGAGGGTTTTACAAATTGAAAGAAGATCAAATATTTTAGATACCAATTTTTGAAGGTCTCTTCTTTAAAATATGGCAATTGAGATAGAATTTCTTTGAGGAATACTAATTTGAAAAATACCAATTGAAAACAACTTTTCAATTTTTTTTAAAATTGGTGTGGTGGTGCGGTCCTTTTGCTTTGGGCTAATACTCTCTCCCCCTTTGGCATTAATCGTCAAAAACGGAGTCTTTAGAGCCCTTTTTCAAACTCTCTCTCCCTTTGGCAAATAATATATGAGTGAAGGATTATACCAAAGTGAAGAGCGATGCGGAGTGACAGCGAAGGGTAAATAATATGATGGAGTGCAGTGGAAGCCTTGTCTTCGCTGAAGACTCCATTTCCCTTTCAATCTATGACTTAGCATGAAATATACTTGAAAAACACATTAGTCATAGCAAGTGAAAGAGATATGATCAAAGGTATATAAATGAGCTATGTGTGCAAGGTATCAATCAAAATTCCGAGAATCAAGAATCTTTAGCTCATGCCTAAGTTTGGTAAAAGTTTTATCATCTAATGGCTTGGTAAAGATATCAGTTAATTGTTCTTTGGTGCTAACATAAGCAATCTCGATATCCCCCTTTGTTGGTGATCCCTCAAAAAGTGATACCGAATGGCTATGTGCTTAGTGCGGCTGTGCTCAACGGGATTATCCGACATGCGGATTGCACTCTCATTATCACATAGGAGAGGGACTTTGGTTAATTTGTAACCATAGTCCCTAAGGGTTTGCCTCCCCAATCAACATCTGAATATCCTATTAAATCAAAAGTGGATCCCTTGGGGTACCAAAGACCAAACTTAGGTGTATGAACTAAATATCTCAAGATTCGTTTTACGGCCCTAAGGTGAACTTCCTTAGGATCGGCTTGGAATCTTGCACACATGCATACGGAGAGCATAATATCCGGTCGAGATGCACATAAATAGAGTAAAGATCCTATTATCGATCGGTATACCTTTTGATCTACAGATTTACCTTCCGTGTCGAGGTCGAGATGCCCATTGGTTCCCATGGGTGTCTTGATGGGCTTGACATCCTTCATCCCAAACTTGGTGAGTACGTCTTGAATGTACTTCGTTTGGCTGATGAAGGTGCCCTCTTGGAGTTGCTTGACTTGAAATCCTAGAGAATACTTCAACTCCCCCATCATAGACATCTCGAATTTTTGAATCATAATCCTACTAAACTCTTCACAAGTAGATTTGTTAGTAGACCCAAATATGATATCATCAACATAAATTTGGCATACAAACAAATCATTTGCAATTGTTTTAGTAAAGAGAGTAGGATCGGCTTTTCCTATTGCACTAACTCTTAACCAAGTTTTATGGATACAAGTATTTGATTTTTTACAGGATCACCTATTCACCCCCCTCTAGGTGCTCTCAATTGGTATCAGAGGCGTTCTCTTCACGCAAGGGACTAATCGCCTGAAGGGATGGATCCTAAGGGAAAGGGGATGATGGTCAACGACAAGACAAAGGAATCCATCGTCAATGAGCCAAGAGATGATAAGCCCTCGGACTCTGGTTCGAGTCATAAGAAAAGAGACAGGAAGAAGAAAAGGCGCATCAAGAAGATCGTCTACCACGACAGCGACAAGTCTTTTTCTTCCCCAAGAGACGACAACGACGAGAAAAAAAATCGGTTAACTCAAACTTTTCTTTTGATTATTCTCGTATTCCGTTTAACTCCAATGCTCATTTACTTTCAATTCCACTTGGGAAACCTCCACACTTTGATGGCGAAGACTACTCATTTTGGAGTCACAAAATGTGTAGTCACCTATTCTCTCTCCATCCAAGTATTTGGGAGATTGTTGAAAATGGAATGCTTTTTGATAGTACTGATAACCCCGTTTTCATTAATGAGCAAATCTATAAAAATGCATAAGCTACCACTGTTTTGCTAGCATCCTTGTGCAGGGACAGTACCACAAGGTGAGCGGCTTGGATAACGCCAAGCAAATTTGGAACACCCTCAAGATTTCTCATGAGGGGAACGACACCACCATGATCACCAAGATGGAGTTGGTGGAAGGCGAACTGAGAAGGTTCACAATGATCAAGGGAGAGGAGCCAACACAAACGTACAACAGGCTCAAGACCCTGGTTAACAAAATCAGGAGCTATGGAAGCACGAGATGGACGGACCACGACGTCGTCCGACTTATGCTCAGGTCCTTCACTGTTCTTGATCCTCATCTTGTGAACTCAATCCGTGAGAATCCTAGGTACACAAAGATGACGCCCGAAGAAATACTCGGAAAGTTTGTAAGTGGGCGTATGATGATCAATAAAGCAAGATATGTTGATGAGGCATTGAATGTAGAGATGGCAATGGGTACCCGAAACCCGAATACCGATGGGTTTTACTCGATATGAAGGAGGGTACGGGATGATTTCTCTACCCGCGGGTATGTTAATGGGTAAAAACCTCTACCCGTTGGGTAGACGGGTACGGGTATGAGTTGGTACTACCCATACCCGTCTACCCGTGGGTAAAATATACCCGCATTAATAGCACTATAAACATCTAATAGAGTCCAACTTAGCTAGAATAAAACTCTTCTCTAGTTATCATTTGTCTAGATACCAAGTTATGTAATCATATGATTTGTTATATGTGAAATTGAAGTTGTTTTTATATGTTTATTTAATATTTTGAGTGATTGGTATATTGGAATTTAATTCTTTCCTAGCGGGTACGGGTTACCCGACGGGTAAAAATACCCGCGCGGGTACGGGTATGGGTAAGATTTTATACCCGCGAGTACATATGGGTAACCCGACGGGTAGAATTTTTTTGATGGGTACGGGTATGGAATGGTACTACCCGACGAGTATGTACCCGTTGCCATCCCTAATTGAATGGCCCAATGCCCATCTACGAGCCTCAAACTGTTGCTCTCAAAGCAACAAGCAGCAGGGAGGCGCTACCTAGCAAGGTGGCACAAGTTGAGGCGGCCGGACTAAACGAGGATGAAATGACTCTAATCATAAAGCGCTTCAAGACCGCATTGAAAGGACGCAAGGAGTACTCAAACAAGAACAAGGGAAAGGGAAAGCGCTCCTGCTTCAAATGCGGTAAGACTGGTCATTTTATAGCAAATTGTCCCGATAACTCTAGTGACCAGGAACAAGGAAAGGGCGGGAAGAAAGAGAAGCAAAAGAGCTATAGGAAGGCAAAGGGCGAGGCACACATCGGAAAGGAATGGGACTCGTACTGCTCATCTTCTGATTCCGACGACGAAGGACTCGCTGCCTCAGCCTTCAACAAGTCCTTTCTCTTCCCCAACGAACGCCACACCAGCCTCATGGCAAAGGAGAAAAAGGTAAGCGTTCGTGAAACTACTAAGTATACTACTTCAAGCGATGATGAATCTAGTGATGATGAAGTAGACTATACTGAATTATTTAAGGGTCTAGATAGATCAAAAGTAGATAAAATTAATGAATTGATTGATGCCTTAAATGAGAAAGATAGACTACTAGAGAGGCAAGAAGACATTCTGTATGAGGAACATGACAAGTTTGTTAGTGTTCAAAAGTCTCTTGCCTTAGAAATAAAGAGAAATGAATTACTATCTTCTGAGTTATCTATTTGCAATGAAACTGTGGCTAGCTTGAAGAGTATTAATGATGATTTAAATGCCAAGCTAGAAGTAGTTAAATCTAGTTCTTGTGTAGAGAATGTTGTAATTTGCAATAGATGCAAGGATTTTAATGTTGATGCTTGTGATGAACATTTAATTTCCATTTCTAAATTAAGTGATGAAGTAGCAAGTCTTAATGCTCAACTTAAGACTTGCAAAAGTGATTTTGATAAATTAAAATTTGCTAGGGATGCCTACACTGTTGGTAGACGCCCCTCAATTAAAGATGGACTTGGCTTTAAGAAGGAAGCCAAGAACTTAACAAGCCAAAGGGCTCCCATTTTCAACAAGGAAAAAGGGAAGGCCCCTATGGCTAGTTGCATTCAAAAGAATCATGCGTTCATTTATGATAGAAAAGTTTCTAGGAATACTCATTATAACAGAAGTTATGGCGCTTATGATTCACATGCTATGATTGCTTCAAGTTCTACTTTTGTGCATGGTAGAAGTAGGCCTAGGAAGGGAAATGTTATTCATCATGTGCCTAAGAAAATGCCTAATGAATCTGCTACTATTTTTCATGCCTGCAACACTAATTTTGTACTTTCATGTAAAAATAAGAAAGTGGTTGCTAGGAAGTTGGGGGCCAAATGCAAGGGAGACAAGACTTGTATTTGGGTCCCAAAGGATATTGTAACTAACCTTGTAGGACCCAACAAGAGTTGGGTACCTAAGACCCAAGCCTAATTTGCCTTGCAGGTTTATGCATCCGGGGGCTCAAGCTGGATTATCAACAGCGGATGCACAAACCACATGACGGGAGAGAAGAAGATGTTCACTTCCTACGTCAAGAGCAAAGATTCCCAAGATTCGATCATCTTTGGAGATGGGAACCAAGGCAAGGTTAAAGGTCTAGGAAAGATAGTTATTTCTTCCGAGCATTCCATATCTAATGTGTTCTTAGTTGAATCGCTCGGGTATAACTTGTTGTCCGTTAGTCAACTATGTAATATGGGCTACAATTGCTTATTTACCAATGTAGATGTGTCTGTCTTTAGAAGGATTGATGGTTCAGTAGCTTTTAAGGGTGTACTAGACGGCAAACTCTATTTAGTTGATTTTTCGAAGGAGGAGGTCGATCTAGATGCATGCTTAATTGCTAAGACTAGCACGGGCTGGCTGTGGCATCACCGTTTAGCACATGTTGGGATGAAGAACCTTCAAAAACTTCTAAAGGGAGAACACGTGTTAGGTCTAACCAATGTTTCTTTCGAAAAAGATAGACCTTGTGCAGCTTGTCAAGCAGGTAAACATGTGGGAAGTACTCATCACAGCAAGAACGTGATGACCACGACAAAACCTCTAGAGCTACTTCATATGGACCTCTTCGGACCTGTCGCCTACCTTAGCGTCGGGGGAAGTAAGTATGGTCTTGTTATTGTTGATGATTTTTCCCGCTTCACTTGGGTATTCTTTTTGCAGGATAAATCAGAAACCCAAGGGACCCTTAAGCGCTTCCTAAGGAGAGCTCAAAATGAATTTGAGCTCAAGGTGAAAAAGATAAGGAGCGACAATGGGTTCGAGTTCAAGAATCTTCAAATGGAGGAGTACCTTGAGGAGGAAGGAATCAAGCACGAGTTCTCCGCTCCCTACACACCACAACAAAACGGTGTGGTAGAGAGGAAGAACAAGACACTTATAGACATGGCAAGGACGATGCTTGGAGAATTCAAGACGCCCGAGCAGTTTTGGTCGGAAGCTGTGAACACAGCTTGCCACGCCATAAACCGAGTCTACCTTCATCGCCTCCTCAAGAAGACGTCGTACGAACTTCTAACTGGTAACAAACCCAACGTTTCATATTTTCGTGTATTTGGGAGCAAATGTTACATTCTTGTGAAGAAAGGTAGGAACTCCAAATTTGCTCCCAAAGCTGTAGAAGGGTTTTTGTTAGGTTATGACTCAAATACAAAGGCGTATAGATTCTTCAACAAATCATCGGGTTTGGTTGAAGTCTCTAGCGACGTTGTATTTGATGAAACTAATGGCTCTCTAAGAGAGCAAGTTGATCTTGATGATGTAGATGAAGATGATGTTCCAACGGACGCAATTCACACCATGGCGATTGGAAATGTGCGACCACAGGAACACAAAGAGCAAGATCAACCTTCTTCCTCAACGACGGTGCACCCCCCAACTCAAGATGATGAACAGGTTCCTCAAGATGAGACATGTGATCAAGGGGGAGCACACGAAGACCAAGTTGTGGAAGAAGAAGCACCACAGGCCCCTCCCACTCAAATCCGAGCGACGATTCAAAGGTATCATCCCGTCGACCAGATTTTGGGCGATATAAGCAAGGGAGTAACTACTCGCTCTAGATTAGCTAATTTTTGTGAGCATTTCTCGTTTGTCTCTTCTATTGAGCCTTTCAGGGTAGAAGAGGCCTTGCTAGATCCGGACTGGGTGTTGGCCATGCAGGAAGAGCTCAATAACTTCAAGCGAAATGAAGTTTGGACCCTGGTGCCTCGTCCAAAGCAAAGCGTTGTGGGAACCAAGTGGGTGTTCCGCAACAAGCAAGACGAGCACAGAGTGCTGACAAGGAACAAGGCTCGACTTGTGGCAAAAGGTTATGCCCAAGTCGCAGGTTTGGATTTCGAGGAGACTTTTGCTCCTGTGGCTAGGCTAGAGTCTATTCGCATTCTATTAGCCTATGCCACTCACCATTCCTTCAGGTTGTTCCAAATGGATGTGAAGAGCGCTTTCCTCAACGGGCCAATCAAGGAGGAGGTATACGTAGAGCAACCCCCTAGCTTTGAGGATGAACGGTACCCTGACCATGTGTGTAAGCTCTCTAAGGCGCTCTATGGACTTAAGCAAGCCCAAGAGCGTGGTATGAATGCCTTAGAGATTTTCTTATTGCTAATACTTTTAAGGTTGGGAAAGCCGATCCAACTCTTTTCACTAAGACTTGTGATGGTGATCTATTTGTATGCCAAATTTATGTCGATGGCATAATATTTGGTTCTACTAACCAAAAGTCTTGTGAAGAGTTTAGCAGGGTGATGACACAGAAATTCGAGATGTCTATGATGGGCGAGTTGAACTACTTCCTTGGGTTCCAAGTGAAGCAACTCAAGGACGACACCTTTATCTCTCAAACGAAGTACACACAAGACTTGCTCAAGCGGTTCGGGATGAAGGACGCCAAGCCCGCAAAGACTCCAATGGGAACCGACGGACATGTTGACCTCAACAAAGGAGGTAAGTCCGTTGATTAAAAGGCATACCGGTCTATGATAGGATCCCTGCTTTATTTATGTGCTAGTAGACCGGATATTATGCTTAGCGTATGCATGTGTGCTAGATTTCAATCCGACCCAAGGGAGTGTCACCTTGTGGCCGTTAAGCGAATTCTTAGATATTTAGTTGCTACGCCTTGCTTCGGGATCTGGTATCCAAAGGGGTCTACCTTTGACTTAATTGGATATTCAGACTCCGATTATGCTGGATGCAAGGTTGATAGGAAAAGTACATCAAGAACGTGCCAATTCCTAGGAAGGTCCCTAGTGTCTTGGAGTTCTAAGAAACAAACTTCTGTTGCCCTATCTACCGCTGAGGCCGAGTATGTTGCCGCAGGACAGTGTTGCGTGCAACTACTTTGGATGAGGCAAACCCTCCGGGACTTTGGCTACAATCTGAGCAAAGTCCCACTCCTATGTGATAATGAGAGTGCAATCCGCATGGCGGGCAATCCTGTTGAACACAGCCGCACAAAGCACATAGACATCCGGCATCACTTTTTGAGAGACCACCAGCAAAAGGGAGATATCGAAGTGTTTTATGTTAGCACCGAGAACCAGCTAGCCGATATCTTTACCAAGCCTTTAGATGAGAAGACCTTTTGCAGGCTGCGTAGTGAGCTAAATGTCTTAGATTCACATAACTCGGATTGATCTATAGCATACATGTGTTTTATGTCTTTGATCATGTTCCTTTATGCATATTATTGCTTACTTATGGTGATCAAGTTATGCAAGAGATTCCCGGACCTCACAAGTCCATGTGTGAATGATGCACATATTTAGGGGGAGAAATGCTACAACTTGACCCTTTGAGACTAACCGTGTGCTTGAGTTTACTTAATTTAGTCTCAAAGGTGGATTGAAAGGGAAAGGTGGACTTGGACCATGAAAGACTTCCACTGCACTCCAATGTGAGGGTAACTAACTCCAAGTTCATCTCTATGCTCTTATTGCCTTTTTGCTCTTAATTGACAACTTGGTGAGGCAATGGGGTTTAAGGGCCAATAATGACCCCGTTTTGGTGCTACATGCCAAAGGGGGAGAAATTAAGGCCATAGCAAATGGATCAGCTACCACTTGAGAACTTTGAAAATAGTAGAGTTAGAACTTTTGATTTGTCAACATACTCTTAATGAACAAAATTCGGTCTCTTGTGGGGAGAATATTTGATTATGGGAAAAGGGGGAGTTTCTGGCTCTTGATCAATTTTCTCTTGGAACAATTTTCTCTTGGAATATCTCTCTTTATGCCTAAACAAGTGTGTTTAACTTAGAGATAGGAAAATGAGGTTGATTTCAAAAACAAACCAAGTGGTGGCAAAGAATGATCCAAATATGCCAAATTTGAATCAAAAACAATTTTTGTTCTCAAGTATATGGATGTTGCACTTCTATTGGTTGCTTTTTGATGTGTTGGCATAAATCACCAAAAAGGGGGAGATTGAAAGGGAAATGTGCCCTTGGGCCATTTCTATTATATTTTGGTGATTAAGTGCTCAACACATATTGAGTGAGTAATTATGTGCCAAATGATGAATGAAGTGCAAATCAACAAGAAGGTATGTTTCTAGACTTAGTACATTGGTTTCTGTGTACTAATCTATTTGTCTAAGTGCTAGAATCAGAGAAAAGAGAAAAAGGAAAACGGACTAGCCACTCTCGGTAATTCGCCAGGCTGGCGTACGACTATAATTCACCGGACTGTCCGGTGAGCCAACGGCCGCCAGCGCAACGGTCGGCCGCCAAATCCGCGGGCGACGCGTGGCTCGCTCCAACGGTCGACAGGAGGCACCGGACTGTCCGGTGTGCACCGGACAGTGTCCGGTGCGCCAACGGCTACAACTCTGCAAGGGTCGACTGTGCCATTTTAGGAAGGCGATCTGCACCGGACACTGAACAGTACCTGTCCGGTGGTGCACCGGACTGTCCGGTGCGCCACCCGACAGAAGGCAAGAATTGCCTTCCCAGATTGCCACCAACGGCTCCTAGCTGCCTTGGGGCTATAAAAGAGGCCCCTAGGCGCATGGAGGAGATATCCAAGCATTCCTTGATCATTCCTAAGCACCAAGACTCCATTCTCGCGCATTCGATTCTTTGAGATAGTGACTTGAGCTCCATTTGAGTAGAGAACTCCTCGAGTTGTGTTGTGAGCTCAAGTTGTGGCTTTGTGTGCGTGATTGTGCTCTTGTTTTGAGTCTTGTGTGTGTTGCTCTCCCCCTTACTTCTGTGCTTCTCTGTGATCATCAATTGTAAGGGCGAGAGGCTCCAAGTTGTGGAGATTCCTCGCAAACGGGAGAAAGTATAAGAAAGGAAAACACCGTGGTATTCAAGTTGATCATTGGATCACTTGAAAGGGGTTAAGTGCAACCCTCATCCATTGGGACGCCACAACGTGGAGTAGGCAAGTGTTATACTTGGTCGAACCACAGGATAAATCACCGTGTCTTTTGTGTTGTTCTTCTCTGTGATCATCGTGTTTGACAAAAGCTCAGTCCTTAGCCACTTGGTCCTATTGCACTAACTCTTAACCAAGTTTTGTGGCTACAAGTATTTGATTTTTTACAGGATCACCTATTCACCCCCCTCTAGGTGCTCTCAAAGACCCACTTGGTTCCTACAATATTTTGATTAGGACGTGGAACAAGATGCCATACCTCATTCCTCGTGAAGTTGTTGAGTTCCTCTTGCATTGCCAACACCCAATCCAAATCACTTAATGCGTCTTCCACCCTGTATGGCTCAATAGAAGACACAAAAGAGTAATGTTCACAAAAATGAGCGACACGAGATCGAGTGGTTACCCCCTTATGAATATCGCCAAGGATGGAGTTCACGGGGTGATCTCTTTGAATCGCTTGGTGGACTCTTGGGTGTGGAGGTCTTGGACCCTCATCATCTTACTTGTCTTGATCAATGGCATATCCCCCTTGATCATTGTCCTCCTCTTGAGGTGGCTCTTCTTGATCTTCATCTTCATTATCTTGAGCTTGATCCTCATCTTGGGTTGGTGGAGATGCTTGCATGGAAGATGAAGGTTGATCTTGTGCTTGTGGAGGCTCTTCGGATTCCTTAGGACACACATCCCCAATGGACATGTTCCTTAGCGCAACACATGGAGCCTCTTCATCATCTAGCTCATCAAGATCAACTTGCTCCACTTGGGAGCCGTTAGTCCCATCAAACACAATGTCACAAGAAACTTCAACTAGTCGAGTGGACTTGTTAAAGACTCTATATGCCCTTGTGTTTGAATCATAACCAAGTAAAAATCCTTCTACAGCCTTAGGAGCAAATTTAGATTTTCTACCTCTTTTAACAAGAACAAAACATTTGTTACCAAAGACTCTAAAATATGAAACATTGGGCTTTTTACCGGTGAGGAGTTCATATGATGTCTTCTTGAGGATTCAGTGAAGGTAGAGACGGTTGATGGCGTAGCAAGCGGTGTTGATTGCTTCCACCCAAAACCGGTCCAAAGTCTTGTACTCATTGAAAGGGAAATAGGCTTACACCTTTTCATAATTGATTTTGGTGGTTGAATTGCCCAACACAAATAATTGGACTAACTAGTTTGCTCTAGATTATGAGTTCTACAGGTGCCAAAGGTTCACAACAAACCAATAAAAAGACCAAGAAAGGGTTCAAATAAAAAGAGCAAAAGACAACCGAAGTGTGCCCTGGTCTGGCGCACCGGACAGTGTTCGGTGCACCAGGGAACCCAACTCTAAACTTACCACCTTTGGGAATTCTGGGAGCCGCTCCGCTATGATTCACCGGACTGTCCGGTGTAGCACCGGACTGTCCGGTGTGCCAGCGGAGCAACGGCTACTTCGCGCCAACGGTCGTCTGCAAAGAGCAGTTAATGCGCTACAGTGCGCACAGAAGTCAGAGCAAAGCCAGAAGGCACACCGAACAGTGAACAGTGACTGTCCGGTGCAACACCGGACTGTCTGGTGGCCCAGAAGTCAGAAGCTCCAACGGTCAGAATCCAACGGCCAGGTGACGTGGCTGGCGCACCGGACAGTGTTCGGTGGCGCACCGGGCTGTCCGGTGCGCCATACGACAGCAGCCTTCACCAACAGTTCTTTTGGTGGTTGGGGCTATAAATACCCCCAACCACCCACCATTCATTGCATCCAAGTTTTCAGCCTTCACACCTCATACAAAAGCTATAGCATTCAATACAAGACACAACCAAAGAGATCAAATCCTCTCCCAAGTCCAAAGACAATTCCAATCAAATAGTGACTAGTGAGAGAGAGATACTTGTGTTCATTTGAGCTCTTGCGCTTGGATTGCTTTTCTTCTTCATTCTTTCTTGATTCTAACTCAATTGTAACCAAGGCAAGAGACACCAATTGTGTGGTGTTCCTTTTGGGGACTTAGTGTCCCGTTTGATTGAGAAGAGAAGCTCACTCGGTCTAAGTGACCGTTTGAGAGAGGGAAAGGGTTGAAAGAGACCCGGTCTTTGTGACCACCTCAACGGGGAGTAGGTTTGCAAGAACCGAACCTCGGTAAAACAAATCACCGTGTCATCCGCCTTATTTGCTTGTGATTTATTTTATCCCTCTCTTTCAGACTCGTTTATATTTCTAACGCTAACCCCGACTTGTAGTTGTGCTTAAAGTTTGCAAATTTCAGATTCACTCTATTCACCCCCCTCTAGGCGACTTTCAATTGGTATCAGAGCCCAGTGCTTCATTAGAGCCTAACCGCTTGAAGTGATGTCGGGAGATCACGCCAAGAAGGAGATGGTGACCGGCGAGAAGCCCGCCATAAGCCATGGGAAGGCTCCATCAAGGGAGTCCGGCAACAAAAAGAAGGAGGGATCCCCTTCACGCATTAGGACACACAAGAGTGGCGAGAAGAAGAAGAAAATGAAGAAAGTGGTCTACTACGAGACCGACTCTTCATTGCCCTCTACTTCGGGATCCGACGCCGCATCCATCACTTCTAAGCGCCAAGAGCGCAGGAAGTATTGTAAGATACCCCTACGCTATCCTCGCATTCCTAAACATACTCCATTACTTTCGGTCCCATTAGGCAAACCACCAATGTTTGATGGTGAAGATTATTCTAGGTGGAGTGATATGATGAAATATCACCTAACCTCACTCCACAAAAGCATATGGGATGTTGTTGAGTTTGGAGTACAGGTACCATCCGTAGGGGATGAAGATTATGATGAGGACGTGGTGGCCCAAATCGAGCACTTCAACTGCCAAGCAACTACTATACTCCTCACCTCTCTAAGTCGAGAGGAGTATAATAAGGTGCAAGGGTTGAAGAGCGCCAAAGAGATTTGGGACGTACTCAAGACCGCGCACGAAGGAGATGAGGTCACCAAAATCACCAAGTGGGAAACAATCGAGGGGGAGCTCGGTCGCTTTATGCTCAACCAAGGAGAAGACCCGCAAGCCATGTACAACCGGCTAAAAACCTTGGTGAACCAAGTGCGCAACCTCGGGAGCTCCAAATGGGATGACCATGAAATGGTCAAGGTTATTCTTAGATCACTCATTTTCTTAACCCCACTCAAGTTCAATTAATTCGTGGTGATCCAAGATACAAACTAATGTCTCCCGAGGAAGTGATAGGAAAATTTGTGAGCTTTGAGTTGATGATCAAAGGCTCCAAGAAAATCATCGAGCAAGACGACTCCTCCACACCCGATGTGCAACCCGTTGCATTCAAGGCAACAGAGGAGAAGAAAGAAGACTCTACACCTAGTAGGGTCCCCATCGACGCCTCCAAGCTCGACAATGAGGAGATGGCGCTCATTATCAAGAGCTTCCGCCAAATCCTCAAGCAAAGGAGGGGGAAAGACTACAAGTCCCGCTCCAAGAAGGTTTGCTACAAGTGTGGTAAGCCCGGTCATTTTATCGTTAAATGTCCTTTATCTAGTGATAGTGACAGGGATAACGACAAAAGGGGGAAGAAGAAGGAGAAGAAGAGATGTTACAAGAAGGGCGGCGATGCCCATGTTTGCCGGGAGTGGGACTCCAACGAGAGCTCTACCGACTCCTCCTCCGACGAGGACGCCGCAAACATCACCGTCACCAAAGGCCTCCTCTTCCCCAATGTCGGCCACAAGTGCCTCATGGCAAAGGACGGCAAAAGGAAGAAGGTAAAATCTAGAGCTTCCACTAAATATGCAACTTCTAGTGATGAGGCTAGCTCTAGTGATGATGAAGATGATTTGCTCACCCTTTTTGCCAACTTGAACATGCAACAAAAAGAAAAATTAAATGAATTGATTAGTGCTATTCATGAAAAGGATGAACTCTTGGATAGCCAAGAGGACTTCCTAATTAAGGAAAACAAAAGGCATGTTAAAGTTAAGAATGCTTATGCTCTAGAGATAGAAAAATGTGAAAAATTATCTAGTGAGCTAAGCACTTGCCATGATGTTATTTCCAACCTTAGAAATGAAAATACCAAATTAATTGCTAAGGTTGAGAAATCAAATGTTTGTGATGATTCAATTGACAATCTTAGGAATGATAATGCTAGTTCAATTGCTAAGATTGAAAAATTGAATGCCTCTCTTGCTAGCCTTAGAAATGAGAATGAAAAATTAATTGCTAAGGCTAAGGAATTAAATGTTTGCAATGTTTCCATTTCCAATCTTAGAGATAAGAATGCTATTTTACACGCTAAGATTGTTGAATTAAAAACTTGCAAACCCTCTACATCTACCGTTGAACATGTTACAATTTGCACTAGATGTAGAGATGTTAACATTGATGCTATTCATGATCACATGGCTATGATTAAACAACAAAATGATCATATAGCAAAATTAGACGCTAAAATTGCTAAGCATGAATTAGAAAATGAAAAATTTAAATTTGCTCGTAGTATGCTTTATAGTGGGAGACGCCCAGGCATTAAGGATGGCATTGGCTTTTAAAAGGAAGACAATGTCAAGCTTAATGCTCCTCCTAAAAGATTGTCAAACTTTGTTAAGGGCAAAGCTCCCATGGCTCAGGATAACGAGGGTTACATTTTATACCCTGCCGGTTATCCCGAGCATAAAATTAGGAGAATTCACACTAGGAAATCTCACTCTGGCTCTAATCATGCTTTTATGTATAAGAGTGAGGCATCTAGTTCTAGGCAATCAACCCGTGCTAAATTGCCTAAGAAGAAAACTCCTATTGCATCAAATGATCATAACATTTCATTCAAGACTTTTGATGCATCTTATGTGCTTACTAACAAATCAGGTAAAATAGTTGCCAAATATGTTGGGGGCAAACACAATGGGTCAAAGACTTGTGTTTGGGTACCCAAGGTGCTTGTTTCTAATGTCAAAGGACCCAAGACCGTTTTGGTACCTAAGAACAAGGCCTAAACTTGTTTTGTAGGTTTATGCATCCGGGGGCTCAAGTTGGATCATCGACAGCGGGTGCACAAACCACATGACAGGGGAGAAGAAAATGTTCTCCTCCTACGAGAAAAACCAAGATCCCCAACGAGCTATCACATTCGGGGATGGAAATCAAGGTTTGGTCAAAGGATTGGGTAAAATTGCTATATCACCTGACCATTCTATTTCCAATGTTTTTCTTGCAGATTCTTTAGATTACAATTTGCTTTCCGTTTCTCAATTATGTAAAATGGGCTACAACTGTCTTTTTATGGATATAGGTGTTACTGTCTTTAGAAGAAGTGATGATTCAGTAGCATTTAAGGGAGTGTTAGAGGGTCAGCTATACTTAGTAGATTTTGATAGAGCTGAACTTGACACTTGCTTAATTGCTAAGACTAACATGGTTGGCTCTGGCACCACCGACTAGCCCATGTTGGGATGAAGAATCTTCATAAGTTTCTAAAGGGAGAGCACATTTTTGGACTAACAAATGTTCACTTTGAGAAAGACAGGGTATGTAGCGCATGTCAAGCAGGAAAGTAAGTTGGTGTTCATCATCCACACAAGAACATCATGACAACCGACAGGCCGCTTGAGCTACTTCACATAGATCTATTTGCCCCGATCGCTTACATAAGCATCGACGAAAGTAAGTATTGTCTTATAATTATGGATGATTATTCTCGCTTCACTTGGGTGTTCTTTTTGCAGGAAAAATCTCAAACCCAAGAGACCTTAAAGGGATTCTTGAGATGGGCTCAAAATGAGTTCGGCTTAAGGATAAAAAAGATAAGAAGCGACAACGTGACGGAGTTCAAGAACTCTCAAATTGAAGGCTTCCTTGAGGAGGAGGGCATCAAGCATGAGTTCTCTTCTCCCTACACACCACAACAAAATGGTGTAGTGGAGAGGAAGAATAGAACTCTATTGGACATGGCAAGAACCATGCTTGATGAATACAAGACTTCGGATCGGTTTTGGGCCGAGGCGGTCAACACCGCTTGCTACGCCATCAATCGGTTATATCTTCACCGAATCCTCAAGAAGACATCTTATGAACTCCTAACCGGTAAAAAGCCTAATGTTTCGACCGGATATTATGCTTTCCGTATGCATGTGTGCAAGATTCCAAGCCGATCCTAAGGAAGTTCACCTTAGGGCCGTGAAACGAATCTTGAGATATTTAGTTTATACTCCTAAGTTTGGCCTTTGGTACCCCAAGGGATCCACATTTGATTTAATTGGTTATTGCGATGCTGATTGGGCAGGGTGTAAAATTAATAGAAAGAGCACATCAGGGACCTGCCAGTTCTTAGGAAGATCTCTGGTGTCTTGGGCTTCAAAGAAGCAAAATTCTGTAGCTCTTTCTACCGCCGAAGCCGAGTACATTGCTGCAGGCCATTGTTGCGCGCAATTGCTTTGGATGAGGCAAACCCTTAGGGACTATGGTTACAAATTAACCAAAGTTCCTCTTCTATATGATAATGAGAGTGCAATCCGCATGGCGGATAATCCCGTCGAACATAGTCGCACTAAACACATAGTCATTCGGTATCACTTTTTAAGGGATCACCAACAAAAGGGGGATATCGAGATAGATTATGTAAACACCAAAGAACAATTAGTCGATATATTTACAAAGCCATTAGATGAGCAAACTTTTACCAAACTTAGGCATGAGCTAAATATTCTTGATTCTAGAAATTTTGATTGACATTTTGCACACATAGCTCATTTCTATACTTTTGATCATGTCTCTTTCATGTGCTATGACTAATATGGTTTCAAGTGCATTTCATGCTAAGTCATAGATTGAAAGGGAATTGGAGTCTTCGGCGAAGACAAGGCTTCCACTCCACTTCATCAAATTATTCATCTTTCATCGTCACTCCACACTACTCTCCAATTTGGTATAATCTTCACTCATATGTTATTTACCATAAGGGGAGAAAGTAGCTAAAAGGGCTTATATTTCACTCACAAGTATCCGTTTTTGGCGATTCATACCAAAGGGGGAGAAAGTATTAGCCCAAAGCAAAAGGACCGCACCACCACCAATTTGAAAAATGAAGTCTTTCAAATTTGTGTTAAGAAAAGATTTTTCTATTAGTATCTTCTATTGGTATCTTATTTTTGATACAATTTCAAATTGGTATACCCTCTTCAAAATTAATCTCTAAAACCCTCTTGAACACTAAGAGGAGGATTTCATTAAGGGGGAGTTTTGTTTAGTCAAAGGAAAAGCATTTAAAATAGGGGGAGAAAATTTCAAATCTTGTAAATGCTTCTCAAAATCTTATTCATTTACCTTTGACTATTTGCAAAAAGACTTTGAAAAGAATCTACAAAAGTGTTTGCAGAAACAAAACAAGTGGTGCAAGCGTGGTCCAAAATTTTTAAATAAGAAGAAAGCCATCCATGCATATCTAGAAGAAATAATTATTGGCTTCATTTCAAGCAACCTTTGCACTTACATTATGCAAACTAGTTCAATTTCACACTTTTATATTTGCTTTGGTTTGTGTTGGCATCAATCACCAAAAAGGGTGAGATTGAAAGGTGTCGGTGTTTCGACCCTGGGGGGTCCCTGGACCGACGAGTAAATTGTCGCCGCGTGTCCCAGCCCAGATGGGTCAGCGCGAGACGGAGCACAGAGGGGGGAAACAAGGAGACAGGCGTAAAGGGGAAACCCGTGGCCTTCGTGTTTGTCCTGTGCCCAGGTCGGGTGCGCTTGCAGTAGGGGGTTACAATCGTCCGCGTGGGAGGGAGCGAGAGGCCTGCACGCGCCGTCCCGTCCTCTCCGCGCGGCCAACCTTTTGTACGAGTGCCCTGGACCTTCCTTTTATAGGCGTAAGGAGAGGGCCCAGGTGTACAATAGGAGATGTAGCAGTGTGCTAACGTGTCTAGCAGAGAGGAGCTAGTGCCCTAAGTACATGCCGTCGTGGCAGCCGGAGAGGTTTTGGCACCCTGTTCATGTGATGTCGTGGCCGTCGGAGGAGCGCTGGAGCCTTGCGGAAGGACAGCTGTCGGGGCTGTCGAGTCCTTGCTGACGTCTCCTTGCTTCCGTAAGGGGTTGAGAGCCGCCGTTGTCATGGAGCACACGGGGCGCCATCATTATTTGTTTACCGGGGCGAGCCAGATGGGACGCCGGTCTTGTTCCCCGTAGCCTGAGCTAGCTAGGGGTAGGATAATGATGCCCCCCTGTGACGTGGTCAGTCCGAGCCCTGGGTCGGGCGAGGCGGAGGCTCCTCCGAGGTCGAGGTCGAGTCTGTCTTCCGAGGTCGAGGTCGAGTCCGAGCCCCGGGTCGGGCGAGACGGAGACCATCGTCTGAGGCCAAGGCTGAGTCCGAGCCCTGGGGTCGGGCGAGGCGGAGTTTGTCGTCTTCCGGGGCCGAGGCCGAGTCCGAGCCCTGGGGTCGGGCGAGGCGGAGTTCATCGTCTTCCGAGGCCGAGGCCGAGTCCGAGCCCTGGGGTCGGGCGAGGCGGAGTTCGTCGTCTTCCGGGGCCGAGGCCGAGTCCGAGCCCTAGGGTCGGGCGAGGCGGAGTTCGTCGTCTTCCGGGGCTGAGGCCGAGTCCGAGCCCTGGGGTCGAGCGAGGCGGAGCTTCCTATGGCGCCCGAGGCCGGACTTGGTTGCTGTCAGCCTCACTCTGTCGAGCGGCACAGCAGTCGGAGCGACGCAGGTGGCGCTGTCCTCTTGTCAGGCCGGTCAGTGGAGCGGCGAAGTGACTGCGGTCACTTTGGCTCTGTCGACTGAGGGTCGCACGTCAGAATAAGGTGTCAGGCCATCCTTGCATTAAATGCTTCTGCGATACGGTCGGTTGGTGTGGCGATCTGGCCAAGGTTGCTTCTTGGCGAAGACTGGGCCTCGGGCGAGCCGAAGGTGTGTCCGTTGCTTGAGGGGGCCCTTGGGCGAGACGTGAATTCTCCGGGGTCGGTTGCCCTTGCCCGAGGCTGGGCTCGGGCGAGGCGAGATCATGTCCCTTGAGTGGACCGAGCCTTGACTTAATCGCACCCATCAGGCCTTTGCAGCTTTGCGCTAATGGGGGTTACCAGCTGAGATTAGGAGTCTTGGGGGTACCCCTAATTATGGTCCCCGACAGTAGCCCCCGAGCCTCGAAGGGAGTGTTAATACTCGCTTGGAGGCTTTTGTCGCACTTTTTTGCAAGGGGACCGGCCTTTATCGGTTGCGTTTCGTTTCGGCGGGTGCGCGCGAGCGCACCCGCCGGGTGTAGCCCCCGAGGCCTCGGAGGAGTGGTTTGACTCCTTCGAGGTCTTAGCGTGTTTCGTAATGCTTCAGCCGGTCTAGTTGTTCCCTCATGCGAACTGGCCGTAGCCCGGGTGCACAGTCGAGTCCCAAGTTCTCGAGCTGGTATGTTGACGTTGTCAACGGTTTGTCCGGAGCCGAGTTTGCGAGAGCAGCCCCCGAGCCTCCGCACAGAGCGAGAGGACAGTCAAGGACAGACTCGACTTTTTTACATACGCCCCTGTGTCGCCTTTCCGCAAGGAGGGGGGGGGGGGAAGCGCCATGTTGCCCTCGGAGGGCGCCGAACATGGTGTCTCTAGTGAGTTGCTAACGGGTAATCCGAGTGGACGCCCGTGCCCCATTCGTTAGGGGTCGGCTAGTGGCCCGGAGGCGCGCTCCAAAAGTACCTGCGGGTGATTTGCCGGACCCGGTCCCCTTTTGACGGGGTCCGAGGGCTCGATGCCTCCCTCTGATGGGATTCCATTACAAAATTGTTCTCGTTGGTCTCGGAAATGTCCTAGGGTACCTCGGGAGCGTAGCCCGAGCCTTGGTTATGTATCGAACGTACCCAAGGTCATCCCTCGCTCTGCGTCTGAGGCGGCTGTCGAACCTTTCGAGGGCCAGCCTACGAACCCCTGATCAGTAGTGGGCGCGGAGCCCGAGTAGCCTGAGGCGGCCGTTGAACCCTTCCGAGGGGCCAGTCTTTGAACCTCTGACCAGTAGTGGGTGCGGAGCCCGAGTGCTCTGAGGCGGCAGTTGAACGCTTCTGAGGGGCTAGCCTTCGAACCTCTGATCAGTAGGGGGGCTCGGGGCCCGTTTCCTTCGCGGAGAAGGATCCCTTTCGGGATATCCCCTTTCCTGGTCCCTGTTGTAAGAGAGAGAAAGAGGAAAAGGGAAAGGATACGAAATCGAACGACGTGGCGCACCTTTTTTGACGCGGTCATTATGGCGGAAGCGAAGCGTCGCCTGCTTCGCCTGCCAAAGGTGCCGCCTGTCCTGCCGCAGAGTTAATGCGATGGGACGAGTGGTTCGCGGGGCAGCCATTGCGCGTGTGTGAGCCGTTCGAGGAACGGAACACGGGCGCGTCGTCTTCACGCCGTGGGAGAGGGTTCTCTTGCTGTCCTAGGAGGGGACGTAAGCTTGGCTGACGACTTGACCGCTGCTTCCGCCTGCCTGCCACCGCCATTACTGCCGGCCCATTTCTGGTCGTATCGACCGTCGTGCCTTCTCCCGTGGCTGACTGACCCGTGACCGATGTGCTTGGTTGGCACTGTCGGGTCATGCGCAGGGTCGCCTCGAGTCGCGGTACCGGTTCCGCAGTCGAGAGGGCACGGTACTGGCGCAAGTGGCGGTGCAGTTTCTTGCACGTAGCAACCGGCGCGCCGTTTACATGACGTGTGGGCCTGGGCCTCCATGCTGGACGCGTCGAAGTCGAAAGGGTGCGCCCCCTTGGTGCGGTTGCATGCCACCTGCATGGCGGCCTGCCCTTTCGCTAGGGATGGATTCGGATATTTATTCGGATGTCATTTTTTTGGTCTTCTTTCTTCGATTGTGAACAACTAACATATAGAATTTGCTATGTAAATTTATATTCTTGTTTTTAGCATTGAGACTATTAATCTTCACAAAAAATAAACATTAAATTCATTCTATATATTTTTAAATAATTCATATAAAATTCGGATGTCTATTCGAATACGGATTCAGATGTTTTTTCACCTTTTTTGTTGTAGGGAGAAAATAATGTACACAAAAAATTATACAAAAATTTATTTAAATACTTCATAATATTCTTAATAACATTGCCGAAAATTAACTTTAAATTCTATATATATCTATGCTAAAATATTAGATTTGTGATACAATTCGGATGTTTTAGGAACATCCCTACCTTTCGCCCGCTGGCCTGGGCGGAAGTGGAGGAATGCTCGTAACCGCTGGGCAGTTGTGCGTATCGCGCGCGGCGATTTGGCTTTTTCTGCCCTGGGCCAGCTTGCATGACGCGTGGGACCTAGCCCCCGTGTCGTAGGGGGAGAACCTTGGAGCGTGTTGGAGAAGACTCAGCCCACGACGGCTGAGGACGCAAGTGGGGAGAGTTGCCTTTAAAAGGTGGGTGACCCCCTTGAAAGGCAACCATGTCTTTGCGCTCCCCTCATGCATCGTGTCTTTCCACCTTCCGAGCCCCCGGATGGGGGGCGCCCACGGTTCTTCCGCCTTGTCGTCGTTGGAGGAACGCAACTTCGTGGAAGTTGGTACCTTTCAGCCATCGTTCGGCTTCGAGGATTTTCATCAGGCAGCCCGGCTGCATCCCCTCGCCGGTGGTCACCCAAGACGGTGACCGCCAGCTCGATGGTGGGGAGAAGCGAGCCGGGCTGCGATCTTGGTCCCGCCCTCAGCTTCAAGGATCTTCATCATCTTTGCTGGGGCGGAGGGCGAGGTGAGCCGGGGCTCTACCTCCCGCATGGGTCGGCTGGCCACCTCTTCTTCCAGCTTCTGGTGGTGGAAACCATCCTCCAGCTCTGCGGAGGAGGCGTCCTCCAGCCATGCCGGGGAAGGCGAACTGTTGCTGCCCAGCTAGGATGCAACATTCCGTCCTCTGTCCTTGCTTTCGTGGCGAGGACGGGAGCGAGGGCCTGCCGGTGCGCTTTGGAGCGGCCCGCGCTTGCTGGTGCGGCGTTGGTGGACAGGCGAACGCCGCCGTTGGTGCTGACGTGGTGGCAGCTGGAGAAAGCTTCTCCGTCGTCGAGGCCGTCGGCGCCGCCTACGGACCGACCTCCGGCTCTTTGGCTTTAATGTTTGGTTCGCGTCCCTTGAGTGGGGACGCGAACGAGAGCTTTCCGGTGGCTGCGTTCGTCCTAGGACCATGGCTGCTGTTGCAGAGGTCGCCAGCGAGTCGCCCGAAGCTTGTCGCCCCGCAGGCTCTCCGGTGTGGAGGTTGTTCATACCCGCGGGGGCGGAACCGGAGTTCCGTTTGTAATGGCACCTTGAGTGCCGGTGTCTGTTCATTGTGGCTGTCATGGCCTGAACATGTATGTATTTTTGGCACGGAGCCGTGTTTTTTCCTCATTTCGAGCACTAGGAATCGCCTGTCGGCTAACTGAACCGCTTAACCAAGTGTGAGTTGCCTCGTGTGAAGGTGACGAGTGAGGTATCCATATCCCGGAGGCGTAGGAGTCCCTCGGCTCGGTCGGCCTTGCCGCCCGAGGCTTCTCTTACTTAGTTAAGGGAACCCTCGGCCGCTCTTCGATGAGCCGAAGCCGGAGGCAGCGGTGTTAGCATGAACAGAGGCAGAGTTGGCTCGAAAAGAAGACTTCGTCGGCCGGAGCCTGGTCGGGCCGTCCACTGGCGGGATCGACGCCGGAGTCGAGTTGCCGAGGCCACGAGCCGGGCTGGTGTCCTCGGGGGACAGCTGGCTGAGGCTTCGGGGCGGCCGGCCGAGCCGTCTGCTCAGGCCGGATTCCTGGAGAAGACCCTGGCGGCGATGGCCCGGGCACGGTGCTGACGTCGTCCTTCGGAGTGGAGATCCTCCGACCGCATTGCCGTCCGAGGCTCGGTCGGACTTCGCCGAAGGTGGAGTTGACGCTGAGGGTGCTGCTGCTCCCCTTCCGTCGACGTCTAAGCCTGCAGGATCGGTTCATCTTGTAGTGTGCGTATGTTTTCTGCGGCCGCCGAGGCCCAAACATACTGTCGTCGTGTTGTAAAGCTGCGTTTCTTTTCCTCTTGTTTCGAGTATCTGGACTTATTTGTCGGTAACAGAATTGTTTGTCCGAGCGAGAGTTACTTTTCACAGAAGGTGATGAGTGAGGTATCCATATCCCGGAGGCGTAGGAGTCCCTTGGCTCGGTCGGCCTTGCCGCTTACGTGTACTCTTACTCATTCGTAGGATTCTGCTACCGATATAGCCGAGAAGGCACGAAAAATCATTTCGGCAGAAGAGTTTTCGAGCGTGAAGACTTGTTCGGTCCACGGAATCGCTTATCCGAGCGTGAGTTACTTATCGCAGAAGGTGATGAGTGATGTATCCGTATCCCGGAGGCGTAGGAGTCCCTCGGCTCGGTTAGCCTTGGCTGCTTACGTGTACTCCGTCATTTTCAGGATCCCACTTTCGAAGTAGTCGAAAAGCACGAAAGACGTTCTGGCAGAAAAGATCTTTTCCGAGGAAAATTTTGACGCGGAGGGGGTTCCCCCCTTCTAGCCCCTGAGGGAGGGTCGGGCTTTGCTGAGGCAAGGCTGACCCTTCCTTGATGGTTAGACTTTGTGTGTGAACGAGGTGTACAAACGACTTGAAAGCATCTTAAGGGTAGAAGCGACGTAGTTGTCGGATGTTCCAAGCGTTGCTGTAGACCTCGCCTTGACTGTTGGCCAGCTTGTACGTCCCGGGCTTCAGAACCTTGGCGATGACGAACGGCCCTTCCCAGGGAGGCGTGAGCTTGTGCCATCCTCGGGCGTCTTGTCGCAGCCGAAGCACCAAGTCGCCCACCTGGAGGTCTCGGGACCGAACCCCTCGGGCGTGGTAGCGTCGCAGAGACTGCTGATACCGCACCGAGTGTAGTAAGGCCATGTCCCGAGCCTCTTCCAGCTGGTCCAGTGAGTCTTCTCGGTTAGCTCGATTGCTTTGGTCGTCGTAGGCCCTTGCCCTCGGGGAACCGTATTCTAAGTTTGTGGGCAAGATGGCCTCGGCCCCATAGACTACAAAGAACAGTGTAAAGCCCGTGGCTCGGCTCGGTGTTGTCCTCAGACTCCAGACCACCGAGGGGAGCTCCTTCATCCATCGCTCGCCGAACTTGTTGAGGTCGTTGTAGATCCGTGGCTTGAGTCCTTGCAGAATCATGCCGTTGGCACGCTCTACTTGCCCATTCGTCATGGGGTGAGCCACGGCGGCCCAGTCCACTCGGATGTGGTGATCCTCGCAGAAGTCCAGGAACTTTCTGCCGGTGAACTGGGTGCCGTTGTCGGTGATGATGGAGTTCGGGACCCCAAAGCGATGGATGATGTTGGTAAAGAACGCCACCGACTGTTCAGACCTGATGCTGTTTAGGGGTCGGACCTCGATCCACTTGGAGAATTTGTCGATGGCGACCAACAGGTGCGTGTAGCCCCCGGGTGCCTTCTGCAAGGGACCAACGAGGTCCAGGCCCCACACAGCAAACGGCCAGGTGATGGGTATTGTCTGTAGAGCCTGAGCGGGCAGGTGGGTCTGCCTTGCGTAGAATTGACACCCTTGGCAGGTGCGGACAATTCTAGTGGCGTCGGCCACCGCGGTCGGCCAGTAGAAACCTTGTCGGAAGGCGTTTCCAACAAGGGCTCGAGGCGCTGCATGATGACCGCAAGCCCCCGAGTGTATTTCTTGTAAGAGCTCCTGGCCTTCGGCGATGGATATGCATCGCTGGAGGATGCCTGAGGGGCTGCGGTGGTAGAGCTCCTTCCCGTCCCCCAGCAAGACGAACGACTTGGCGCGCCGCGCCAATCGCCGAGCTTCGGCTCGGTCGAGGGGTAGCTCTCCTTGGTGGAGATATTGCAGGTACGGGGTCTGCCAGTTTCGATTAGGCGTGACCCCGCTCCGCTCTTCCTCGACGCGCAGTGCCTCACCCTCGGGGGCCGAGGGTGCCACGGGCTGGGCCGAGGCCTTCTCGGGCTCGGGCGTGTCATCGGTCTTGACTGAGGGTTGATGTAGGTCTCGGGAGAAGACGTCCGAGGGAACCGTTGTTTGCCCCGAGGCTATCTTAGCCAGCTCATCCGCAATCTCGTTGTATCGTCGGGCGACGTGGTTGAGCTCGAGCCCGTAGAACTTGTCTTCCAGGCGTCGAACCTCGTCGCAGTAGGCTTCCATCTTCGGGTCGCGACAGTGGGAGTTCTTCATGACTTGGTCGATGACAAGCTGCGAGTCACCGCGAGCGTCGAGGCGTCGGACCCCTAGCTCGATGGCGATGCGCAACCCGTTAACCAGAGCCTCGTACTCGGCCACGTTGTTGGACGCCGGGAAATGGAGACGCAGCACGTAGCGGAGGTGTTTCCTGAGGGGTGAGATGAATAGCATGCCCGCGCCCGCTCCTGTTTTCATCAGCGACCCGTCAAAAAACATGGTCCAGAGTTCCGGTTGGATCGGAGCCGCAGGAAGCTGGGTGTCGACCCATTCAGCCACAAAGTCCGCCAAGACTTGGGACTTGATGGCCTTCTGAGGGGTGAACGAGATTGTCTCGCCCATGATTTCCACCGCCCACTTTGCAATTCTACCCGAGGCCTCTCGGCACTGGATGATCTCCCCCAGGGGGAAGAATGACACCACAGTCACCGGATGAGACTCGAAGTAGTGTCGCAACTTCCGCCGCGTCAGGATCACCGCGTACAGCAGCTTCTGAATTTGTGGGTAGCGGATCTTGGTCTCGGACAGTACCTCACTGATGAAGTAGACCGACCTCTGGACGGGCAATGCATGCCCCTCTTCTCGTCTCTCAACCACGATCGCGGCGCTGACCACCTGAGTGGTAGCGGCGACGTAGATCAAGAGGGCTTCTCCGACAGCGGGGGGCACTAAGATGGGCGCGTTTGTGAGGAGCGCCTTCAGGTTCCCGAGGGCTTCCTCGGCCTCAGGGGTCCAAGTGAAGCACTCGGCCTTTCTTAAGAGGCGGTACAGGGGTAGGCCTCTTTCGCCGAGGCGCGAGATGAAGCGGCTCAGAGCCGCAAGGCATCCCATGACCCTCTGTACGCCTTTCAAGTCCTTGATGGTTCCCATGTTGGTGATGGCCGCGGGCCTCAATGCCCCGCTCGGAGACGATGAACCCCAAGAGCATGCCTCGGGGTACTCTGAAGACGCACTTCTCGGGATTGAGTTTTACGCCTTTCGCCTTGAGACATCGGAATGTCGTTTCAAGGTCGGAAAGGAGGTCGGAGGCTTTCCTCGTCTTGACTACGATGTCATCAACGTAAGCCTCGACCGTTCGACCGATGTGTTGGCCGAACACGTGGTTCATGCACCTTTGGTATGTCGCACCCGCATTCCTCAAACCAAACAGCATAGTAACGTAGCAGTACATGCCGAAAGGTGTGATGAAAGAAGTCGCGAGCTGGTCGGACTCTTTCATCCTGATTTGGTGATACCCTGAGTAGGCATCGAGGAAAGACAGGGTTTCGCACCCAGCAGTGGAATCCACGATTTGATCGATGCGAGGCAGAGGATAGGGAACTTTCGGACATGCTTTGTTCAGACCAGTGTAGTCTACACACATCCGCCATTTCCCTCCTTTCTTTCTCACAAGCACAGGGTTGGCAAGCCATTCGGGATGGAATACCTCTTTGATGAACCCTGCAGCCATCAGCTTGTGGATCTCCTCGCCTATGGCTCTGCGCTTTTCTTCATCGAATCGGCGCAGAGGCTGCTTCACGGGTCGGGCTCCAGCTCGGATATCCAGTGAGTGCTCGGCGACCTCCCTCGGTATGCCAGGCATGTCCGAGGGACTCCATGCAAAGACTTCGGCATTTGCGTGAAGAAAGTCGACGAGCACCGCTTCCTATTTGGGGTCGAGCTCGGAGCCGACCTGGATCTGCTTGGAGGCGTTGTTGCTGGGGTCGAGAGGGACGGATTTGACCGTCTCTGCTGGCTCGAAATTGCCGGCATGGCGCTTCACGTCTGGCGCCTCCTTGGAGAGGCTCTCCAGGTCAGCGATGAGGGCCTCGGATTCGGCGAGGGCCTCGGCGTACTCCACGCACTCCACGTCGCATTCGTACGTGGGGCCGACGGTGATGACCCCGTTGGGGCCCAACATCTTGAGCTTGAGGTAGGTGTAGTTGGGGACGACCATGAACTTGGCGTAGCATGGCCTCCCCAGCACTGCGTGGTAGGTTCCTCGGAACCCGACCACCTCGAACGTGAGGGTTTCCCTTCGGAAGTTGGAGGGAGTCCCAAAGCAGACGGGTAGATCGAGTTGTCCGAGGGGCTGGACGCGTTTCCCGGGGATGATCCCGTGAAAAGGCGACGTGCCCGCCCGGACCGAGGATAGATCGATCCGCAGGAGCCTGAGGGTCTCGGCGTAGATGATGTTGAGACTGTTGCCTCCGTCCATGAGGACCTTGGTGAGCCTGACGTTGCCGATGACGGGGTCGACAACGAGCGGATATTTCCCCAGGCTCGGCACACGGTCAGGGTGGTCGCCCCGGTCGAAGGTGATGGGCTTGTCGGACCAGTCTAGGTAGACTGGCGCCACCACCTTTACCGAGCAGACCTCCCGACGCTCTTGCTTGCGGTGCCGAGCTGAGGCGTTCACCACTTGCCCACCGTAGATCATGAAGCAGTCATGGACCTCGGGGAACTCTCCTGCCTTGTGATCCTCCTTCTTATCGTCGTTGTGGCCCTGCCACCTTCCGCAGGTGGCCCGGCCTTGTGAAAGTGGTGCCGAAGTATGGCGCACTCCTCAAGGGTGTGCTTGACGGGCCCCTGATGATAGGGGCACGGCTCCTTGAGCATCTTGTCGAAGAGATTGGCGCCTCCGGGAGGTTTCCGAGGGTTCTTGTGCTCAGCGGCGGCGACAAGGTCCGCGTCGGCGGCGTCGCGTTTCGCTTGCGACTTCTTCTTGCCTTTCTTCTTGGTGCCACGCTGAGTGGACGCCTCGGGGACATCTTCCGGCTGGCGGCCCTGGGGCTGCTTGTCCTTTCGGAAGATGGCCTCAACCGCCTCCTGGCCAGAGGCGAACTTGGTGGCGATGTCCATCAGCTCGCTCGCCCTGGTGGGGGTCTTGCGACCCAGCTTGCTCACCAGGTCGCAGCAGGTGGTGCCGGCGAGGAACGTGCCGATGACATCCGAGTCGGTGACGTTGGGTAGCTCGGTGCGCTGCTTCGAGAATCGCCGGATGTAGTCCCAGAGAGACTCTCCCGGCTGCTGGCGGCAGCTTCGGAGATCCCAGGAGTTCCCAGGGCGCACGTACGTGCCCTAGAAGTTGCCGGCGAAGGCATGGACTAGGTCGCCCCAGTTGGAGATCTGCCCCGGAGGCAGGTGCTCCAACCAGGCTCGAGCGGTGTCGGAGAGGAACAGGGGGAGGTTGCAGATGATGAGGTTGTCATCATCTGTTCCACCCAGTTGGCAGGCCAGCCGGTAGTCCGTGAGCCACAGTTCCGGCCTCGTCTCCCCCGAGTACTTTGTGATAGTAGTCGGGGTTCGGAACCGGGTCGGGAACGGCGCCCGTCGTATGGCCCGGCTGAAAGCCTGCGGACCGGGTGGTTCGGGCGAGGGACTCCGATCCTCCCCGCTGTCGTAGCGTCCCCCACGCCTGGGGTGGTAGCCTCGACGCACCCTCTCGTCGAGGTGGGTTCAACGGTTGCGGTGATGGTGCTCGTTGCCGAGGCGACCTAGGGCCGCAGGCGCTGTGTTGCGCGTGCGCCCGGTGTGGACCGAGGCTTCCCGCATGAATCGGGAAGTCGCGGCGCGATGCTCCTAGGGGTATCCCTGCCTTCGGGAGGCAGAGCTTTCGGCCCGTCAGACCGCGGCATCCTCCAGGAGATTCTTGAGCTCTCCCTGGATACGCCGCCCTTCGGTGGTTGATGGCTCCGGCATCGCACGGAGAAGTATCACTGCTGCAGCTAGGTTTTGGCCGACCCCACTGGAAGCCGGTGGCGGCCTTGCCCTGACATCGTCGGCGATGCGGTGCTGGATGCCCTAGGGTAAATGACGCGCTTCTCCGACCGGAGCTTGGCTTGCCCATTCCTGCCCGATGTCCCGGCGGAACGGCTCAAGTGTTCCTGCTCCCCCGTCGAGCCTGGCCTGCATCTCGCGGATTTGCTCGAGCTGTGCGTCCTGACCCCCCGCAGGGACTGGGACCACAGCTAGCTCCCGAAGGATGTCAATGCGAGGCGCAGGCCTAGGGGGATCACCGTTTTCCGGTATACCAAGATGGTTGCCTTCGCCGGGACCCCCTAGATCGACGAGGAAACATTCACGACTTGGGATGCAGTCCTCGTCGTCGAAGCTGCGGCTACCATCAGAACAGTCGGAAAGGCAGTAGTCGCATGCGGTCATGAAGTCCCGCATGGCACTGGGGTTACCAAGTCCGGAGAAATCCCAACAAAAGTCGGGCTCGTCATCTTCCTCGGAACCCGAGGGCCCGTAGGTCGAGACGGCTGTCAGCCGGTCCCAGGGTAACCGCACACCGTACCCCAGAGGGTTTGGACATGCCTCTATGAAGGCTTCCACCGAAGCGAAGTCGCTTGGTGGGTCGAGGCTGAATCCAAAAGGCACGAGATGGGAATCGGTCGGTACCTCTTGGTCGACGGGCGGTGACGAAGTCGCGTCAGGGGCATACTGCACCGTCGTCTCAGGTACGAGGGTGACGCCCAGCAAGTCCTTTGCGAGCGTGCTGGCGTCGTCCGTCCGCTTGGAGTTGGCGTGTTGCGGGGAAACGACGCTCGTCTTCGTCTCAGACGCGAGGTCGACGCTCGACGTGTCCCCCGTTGGGGCGCCGTCGACTCGCTCGACAGCCGACAAGGTGCCGCCTCCTGCTTGGCCTTGGTTGCCCTGCCTCCTCCTCCGTCGGCGGGGGAGGCGACGGGACAAACCCGAATGTTGTTCTTCCGCCACGCGGGTTGTCGGCCACCATTGTCGCTGTCGCGCGGCGGGGGAAGGAGTATCATGTCGTAGCTGCCGCTGAGGGACATGAACTCAAGACTCCTGAAACGGAGCACTGTCCTAGGCTGGAAAGGTTGCTGGAGACTACCCATCTGGAGCTTGACGGGAAACTGTTCGTCAACACGCAGCAGGCCCCTACCTGGCGCGCCAACTGTCGGCGTTTCGACCCCGGGGGGTCCCTGGACCGACGAGTAAATTGTCGCCGCGTGTCCCAGCCCAGATGGGTCAGCACGAGACAGAGCACGGAGGGGGGAAACAAGGAGACAGGTGTAAAGGAGAAACCCGCGGCCTTCGTGTTTGTCCTGCGCCCAGGTCGGGTGCGCTTGCAGTAGGGGGTTACAAGCGTCCGCGTGGGAGGGAGCAAGAGGCCTGCACGTGTCGTCCTGTCCTCTCCGCGCGGCCAACCTTTTGTACGAGTGCCCTGGGCCTTCCTTTCATAGGCGTAAGGAGAGGGCCCAGGTGTACAATAGGAGATGTAGCAGTGTGCTAACGTGTCTAGCAGAGAGGAGCTAGTGCCCTAAGCACATGCCGTCGTGGCAGCCGAATAGGTTTTGGCACCCTGTTCATGTGATGTCGTGGCCGTCGGAGGAGCGCTGGAGCCTTGCGAAAGGACAGCTGTCGGGGCTGTCAAGTCCTTGCTGACGTCTCCTTGCTTCCGTAAGGGGCTGAGAGCCGCCATCGTCATGGAGCACGCGGGGCGCCATCATTATTTGTTTACCGGGGCGAGCCAGATGGGACGCCGGTCTTGTTCCCCGTAGCCTAAGCTAGCTAGGGGTAGGATAATGATGGCCCCCCTATGACGTGGTCGGTCCGAGCCCTGGGTCAGGCGAGGCGGAGGCTCCTCCGAGGTCGAGGTTGAGTCTGTCTTCCGAGGTCGAGGTTGAGTCCGAGCCCCGGGTCGGGCAAGACGGAGACCATCGTCTGAGGCTAAGGTTGAGTCCGAGCCCTAGGGTCGGGCGAGGCAGAGTTTGTCGTCTTCCGGGGTCGAGGCCGAGTCCGAGCCCTGGGGTCGGGCGAGGCGGAGTTCGTCGTCTTCCGAGGCCGAGGCCGAGTCCGAGCCTTGGGGTCGGGCGAGGCGGAGTTCGTCGTCTTCCGGGGCCGAGGCCGAGTCCGAGCCCTGGGGTCGGGCGAGGTGGAGTTCGTCGTCTTCCGGGGCCGAGGCCGAGTCCGAGCCCTGGGGTCGGGCGAGGTGGAGTTCGTCGTCTTCCGGGGCCGAGGCCGAGTCCGAGCCCTGGGGTCGGGCGAGGCGGAGCTTCCTATGGCGCCCGAGGCCGGACTTGGCTGCTGTCAGCCTCACTCTGTCGAGCGGCACAGCAGTCGGAGCGACGCAGGCGACGCTGTCCTCTTGTCAGGCCGGTCAGTGGAGCGGCGAAGTGACTGCGGTCACTTCGGCTCTGTCGACTGAGGGGGGCGCGTCAGGATAAGGTGTGAGACCATCCTTGCATTAAATGCTTCTGCGATACGGTCGGTTGGTGTGGCGATCTGGCCAAGGTTGCTTCTTGGCGAAGACTGGGCCTCGGGCGAGCCGAAGGTGTGTCCGTTGCTTGAGGGGCCCCTCGGGCGAGACGTGAATTCTCCGGGGTCGGCTGCCCTTGCCCGAGGCTGGGCTCGGGCGAGGCGAGATCATGTCCCTTGAGTGGACCGAGCCTTGACTTAATCGCACCCATCAGGCCTTTGCAGCTTTGTGCTGATGGGGGTTACCAGCTGAGATTAGGAGTCTTGGAGGTACCCCTAATTATGGTCCCCGAGAAAAGGGAAATAGGCTTACACCTTTTCCTAATTGATTTTGGTGGTTGAATTGCCCAACACAAATAATTGGACTAAATAGTTTGCTCTAGATTATGAGTTCTACAGGTGCCAAAGGTTCACAACAAATCAATAAAAAGACCAATAAATGGTTCAAATAAAAAGAGCAAAAGACAATCGAAGTGTGCCCTGGTCTGGCGCACCGGACAGTGTCCGGTGCACCAGGGAACCCAACTCTGAACTTACCACCTTTGGGAATTCTGGGAGCCGCTCCGCTATAATTCACCGAACTGTCCGGTGTAGCACCGGACTGTCCGGTGTGCCAGCAGAGCAACGGCTACTTCGCGCCAACGGTCGTCTGCAAAGAGCAGTTAATGCGCTACAGTGCGCGCAAAAGTCCGAGCAAAGCCAGAAGGCGCACCGGACAGTGAACAGTGACTGTCCGGTGCAACACTGGACTGTCCGGTGGCCCAGAAGTCAGAAGCTCCAACGGTCAGAATCCAACGGCCAGGTGACGTGGCTGGCGCACCAGACAGTGTCCGGTGGCGCACCGGAGTGTCCGGTGTGCCATACGACAGCAGCCTCCACCAACAGTTCTTTTGGTGGTTGGGGCTATAAATACCCCCAACCACCCACCATTCATTGCATCCAAGTTTTCAGCCTTCACACCTCATACAAGAGCTATAGCATTCAATACAAGACACAACCAAAGAGATCAAATCATCTCCCAAGTCCAAAGACAATTCCAATCAAATAGTGACTAGTGAGAGAGAGATACTTGTGTTCATTTGAGCTCTTGCGCTTGGATTGCTTTTCTTCTTCATTCTTTCTTGATTCCAACTCAATTGTAACCAAGGCAAGAGACACCAATTGTGTGGTGATCCTTGTGGGGAGTTAGTGTCCCGTTTGATTGAGAAGAGAAGCTCACTCGGTCTACGTGACCGTTTGAGAGAGGGAAAGGGTTGAAAGAGGCCCGGTCTTTGTGACTACCTCAACGGGGAGTAGGTTTGCAAGAACCGAACCTTGGTAAAACAAATCACCGTGTCATCCGCCTTATTTGCTTGTGATTTATTTTCTCCCTCTCTTTCGGACTCGTTTATATTTCTAACGCTAACTCCGACTTGTAGTTGTGCTTAAAGTTTGCAAATTTCAGATTCACACTATTCACCCCCCTCTAGGCGACTTTCACTCATCAAGCATGGTCCTCGCCATGTCAAGTAGAGTTCTATTCTTCCTCTCCACTACACCATTTTGTTGTGGTGTGTAGGGAGAAGAAAACTCATGCTTGATGCCCTCGTCCTCAAGAAAGCCTTCTATTTGTGAGTTCTTGAACTCCGTCCCGTTGTCGCTTCTAATCTTTTTGATCCTTAAGCCGAACTCATTTTGAGCCCGTCTCAAGAATCCCTTTAAGGTCTTTTGGGTTGAGATTTATCCTGCAAAAAGAACACCCAAGTGAAGCGAGAATAATCATCCACAATAACTAGACAGTACTTACTCCCGCCGATGCTTATGTAAGCTATCGGGCCGAATAGATCCATGTGGAGTAGCTCAAGCGGCCTGTCAGTCATCATGATGTTCTTGTGTGGATGATGAACACCAACTTGCTTCCCTGCTTGACATGCGCTACAAGTCCTGTCTTTCTCAAAATGAACATTTATTAGTCCCAAAATGTGCTCTCCCTTTAGAAGCTTATGAAGATTCTTCATCCCAACGTGGGCTAGTCGGCGATGCTAGAGCCAACCCATGTTAGTCTTAGCAATTAAGCAAGTGTCGAGTTCAGCTCTATTGAAATCAACTAAGTATAGTTGACCCTCTAAGACTCCCTTAAATGCTACTGAATCATCACTTCTTCTAAAGACAGTAACACCTATATCCGTAAAAAGACAATTGTAGCCCATTTTGCATAATTGAGAAACTGAAAGCAAGTTGTAATCTAAAGAATCTGCAAGAAAAACATTGGAAATATAATGGTCAGGTGATATAGCAATTTTACCAAGTCCTTTGACCAAACCTTGATTTCCATCCCCGAATGTGATAGCTCTTTGGGGATCATGGTTTTTCTCGTAGGAGGAGAACATCCTTTTCTCCCCTGTCATATGGTTTGTGCACCCGCTATCAATGATCCAACTTGAGCCCCCGGATGCATAAACCTACAAAACAAGTTTAGGCCTTGTTCTTAGGTACCCAAACGGTCTTGGGTCCTTTGACATTAGAAACAAGCACCTTAGGTACCCAAACACAAGTCTTTGAGCTCTTGTGTTTGGCACTAACATATTTGGCAACTACTTTGTCTGATTTGTTAGTTAAAACATATGAAGCATCAAAGGTCTTAAATGAAATGTTATGATCATTTGATGCAATAGGAGATTTCTTTTTAGGCATTTTATCATGGGTAGAACGCCTAGAGCTAGAAGTCTCATTCTTATAAATAAAAGCATGGTGAGAAACAGAATGAGTCTTCTTAGCATGAATTCTCCTAATCTTATCCTCAGGATAACCAGCAGGATATAAAATGTAACCCTCGTTATCCTGAGCCATGTGAGCTTTGCCCTTAACAAAGTTAGACAATTTCTTAGGGGCATTGAGCTTGACATTGTCTCTTTGTTAAAAGCCAATGCCATCCTTAATGCCTGGGCGTCTCCCACTATAGAGCATGCTTCTAGCAAATTTAAATTTTTCATTTTCTAAGTCATGCTCATTAATTTTAGCACTAAGTTGAGCTATGTGATCATTTTGTTGTTTAATTAAAGCTAGGTGATCATGAATAGCATCAACATTAATATCTCTATATCTAGTACGAATAGTAACATGATCAACACTAGATGTAGAGGGTTTGCATGCATTTAATTCATCAATCTTAGTATGTAAAATAACATTCTCATTTCTAAGATTGGAAATAGAAACATTGCAAACATTTAAATCTTTAGCCTTAGAAATTAATTTGTCATTCTCAATCTTAAGGCTAGAAAGTGATTCATTCAAATTGTCAATTTCAACAATCAAACTAGCATTATCATTTTTAAGTTTGACAAGAGAATCATCACCAACATTTAATTTCTCAACCTTAGCAATTAATTTAGCATTCTCATTTCTAAGGTTGGAAATAGTATCATGGCAAGTGCTTAGCTCACAAGTTATTTTTTCACATTTTTCTACTTCCTGAGCATAA
Source organism: Zea mays (assembly GCF_902167145.1). Classification (NCBI taxonomy): domain Eukaryota; kingdom Viridiplantae; phylum Streptophyta; class Magnoliopsida; order Poales; family Poaceae; genus Zea; species Zea mays. The sequence goes on along the minus strand of NC_050100.1, from coordinate 161,754,975 downwards.
GCATTTTTAACCTTAACATGCTTCTTGTTTTCTTTAATGAGTAAGTCCTCTTGGCTATCCAAGAGTTCATCCTTCTCATGAATAGCACCTATCAATTCATTTAATTTTTCCTTTTGTTGCATGTTTAGGTTGGCAAAAAGGGCAAGCAAATTGTCTTCATCATCACTAGAGTTTTCATCATCACTAGATGTTGCATATTTAGTGGAGGCTCTAGATTTTACCTTCTTTTTGTCGTCCTTTGCCATGAGGCACTTGTGGCCGACGTTGGGGAAGAGAAGACCCTTGTTGACGGTGATGTTTGCGGCGTCCTCGTCGGAGGAGGAGTTGGTGGGGCTCTCATTGGAGTCGCACTCCCGACATACACAGAAGCTCTTGATGATGAGCGCCATCTCCTCATTATCAAGCTTGGAGGCGTCGATGGGAAGCCTACTCGACGTAGACTCTTCCTTCTTCTCCTTCGTCGCTTTAAAGGCGACGGGTTGCACCTCGGGTGTGGAGGTGGCGCCTCGCTCGATGATTTGTTTGGAGCCTTTGATCATTAATTCAAAGCTCACAAACTTTCCTATAACCTCCTCGGGAGACATTAGCTTATATCTAGAATAACCACGAATTAATTGAACTTGTGTAGGGTTAAGAAAGACGAGTGATCTTAGAATAACCTTGACCATTTCATGGTCATCCCATTTTGTGCTCCCGAGGTTGCGCACTTGGTTCACCAAGGTCTTGAGCCGGTTGTACATGGCTTGTGGCTCCTCCCCTTGGTTGAGCATGAATCGACCGAGCTCCCCCTCGATCGTTTCCTGCTTGGTGATCTTGGTCACCTCATCTCCTTCGTGCGCGGTCTTGAGCACGTCCCAAATCTCTTTGGCACTTTTCAACCCTTACACCTTATTATACTCCTCTCGACATAGAGAGGTGAGGAGTATAGTAGTGGCTTGGGAGTTGAAGTGCAGGATTTGGGCTACCTCGTCCGAGTCATAGCCTTCATCCCCCACGGATGGTTCCTGCGCTCCAAACTCAACAATGTCCCAAATACTAGCGTGGAGTGAGGTTAGATGGTTCCTCATTTTATCACTCAACATACAATAATCTTCACCGTAAAAAACCAGTGGTTTGCCTAGTGGGACGGAAAGTAAAGGAGTGCATTTGCAAATACATGGATAGCGTAAGGGGATCTTACTAAACTTCTTGCGCTCATGGCGCTTAGAAGTGAGGACGGCGCGTCGGAGCCGGAGGTGGATGGCGATGAAGAGTCGGTCTCGTAGTAGACCACTTTCTTCATCTTCTTTTTCTTCTCGCCGCTCCGATGCGACTTGTTGTGTGAAGGGGATCCCTTCAACTTGTTGCCGGACTCTCCCGATGGAGCCTTCCCATGGCTTGTAGCGGGCTTCTCGCCGGTCACCATTTCCTTCTTGGCGTGATCTCCCGACATCACTTCGAGCGGTTAGGCTCTAATGAAGTACCGGGCTCTGATACCAATTGAAAGTCGCCTAGAGGGGGGGTGAATAGGCAAATCTAAAATTTATAAACTTTAAGTCCCACTACAAGCCGGGGTTAGCGTTAGAAATAAAAGCGAGTCCGAAAGAGAGGGCGAAAACAAATCACAAGCAAATGAAGAGTGTGACACGATGATTTGTTTTACCGAGGTTCGGTTCTTGCAAACCTACTCCCCGTTGAGGTGGTCACAAAGACTGGGTCTCTTTCAACCCTTTCCCTCTCTCAAACGGTCACCTAGACCGAGTGAGCTTTTCTCCTCAATCAATTGGGACACTTAGTCCCTACAAGGACCACCACACAATTGGTGTCTCTTGCTTTGATTACAAATGTCTTAGGAACCAGAATGGGAAGAAGAAAAGCGATCCAAGCGCAAGAGCTCAAAGAACACGGGCAAAACTCTCTCTTCTAGTCACTAATTGCTTTGAGTGGAATTGGGACTTGGAGAGGCTTTGATTCAATCTAATTGTGTCTTGTATTGAATGCACTAGCTCTTGTATTGAATGTGTTGGCTGAAAAACTTGGATGCCTTGAAGTGTGGTGGTTGGGGGTATTTATAGCCCCAACCATCAAAATAGCCGTTGGGAGGGGCTGCTGTCGATGGGCGCACCGGACAAGCCACGTCACCCAACCGTTAGGGTTCGACCGTTGGAGCTCTAACAGGTGGGGTCACCAGACAGTCCGGTGGTGCACCAGACAGTCACTGTTCACTGTCCGGTGCGCCTTCTGGCGCTGCTCTGACTCTGCGCGCTCTGTCCGTGCACTGTAGCGTTGTGAGCCGACCGTTGAACTCGACCGTTGCGCTGGCGACCGTTGCTCCGCTTGGCATACCGGACAGTCCGGTGCTACACTGGACAGTCTGGTGAATTATAGCGGAGTGACATTTCCAGAAACCCGAAGCTGAGCAGTTCGAGTGGATTCACCCTGGTGCACCGGACAGTCCGGTGCGCCAGACCAGGGCTGCCTTCGGTTTCTTTTGCTCCTTTTTATTTGAACCCTTTCTTGGACTTTTTATTGGTTTGTGTTGAACCTTTGGCACCTATAGAACTTATAATCTAGAGCAAACTAGTTAGTCCAATTATTTGTGTTGGGTAATTCAACCACCAAAATCATTTAGGAAAAGTTTTGACCCTATTTCCCTTTCAGGGTGTTTGGTTCCCGCCTCTTAAACTTTAGTGACTAAAGTTTTGTCACTTTTAGTCCATAAAATAGCAAATAATGTGACTAAATGAGACCTCTCAAATGATGTTTGGTTCACTGGGTTAAACTTTAGTACAAAACTAGTTACATAGACGAGGACTAAATGACAAGATGAACCTATTAAGTCTAATTAGTTCATATTTCGCTCATGTGATACTATAGTAAACATCTGTTAATTGTAGATTAATTAGGCTTAAAATTTTTGTCTTGATGTTTAGTCTTTGGTTGTGCATTCAAACATTAAATGTGACATGGTCTAAACTTTATCCATACAACCAAACGCCTCTAAAAATTATAGAGACTAAAGTTTAGTCACTAACTTTAGGAAGATGACTAAAGGTATGTTTGGATATCTTAGGCTAAAGTAAAGTGACTAAAGTCCACAGGCTAAATTTTAGCCACCTCTATTTGGATCAACGGACTAAAACAGTTACTATAGTAATTAATAATAACAACAAAGATAAAAATACCCTCATGTATATAGCCTGACCTCATCCCCCGCCCGGCACAAGCTGCACGCATGGCACACGCTGAAGTCTAGCCTCCCCTCTGCACGTGCGGAAATATAAAATTTTAGCCCACTTTAAGGCTAGTTTAGGAACCCTATTTTTTCAAGGGATTTTCATTTTTAAGAGAAATTAGTTTATTTTTCCTTGGAAAATAAGAATTCCTTAGGAAAATGGTGTTTCCAAACTAGCTCTTAACTTTACAAGGTGAGCTAATGGGTCTAAACTAGTTTAGTTTTTTAGCATTTGTGTTTAGTACTTGTCAGGGACCATAATTAGGGGTACCCTCAAGGCTCCTAATTCTCAGCTGGTAACCCCCATCAGCATAAAGCTGCAAAGGCCTGATGGGTGCGATTAAGTCAGGGATCGGTCCATTCGAGGGACTCGATCACGCCTCGCCCGAGCCTAGCCTCGGACAAGGGCAGCCGACCCTGGAGGATCTCCGTTTCGCCCGAGGCCCCACTCCAGCGGCGAACATACTTCCGGCTCGCCCGAGGCCCTGTCTTCGCCAAGAAGCAACCCTGACCAAATCGCCGCACCGACCGACCAAATCGCAGGAGCATTTAATGCAAAGGCGGCCTGACACCTTTATCCTGACGCGCGCCCTTCAGCCGACAGAGCCGAAGTGACCGCCGTCACTTCGCCGCTCCACTGACCGGCCTGACAGAAAGACAGCGCCGCCTGCGCCGCTCCGACTGCGGTGCCACTTGACAGAGTGAGGCTGACAGGCAGTCAGGCCCGGCCGCAGGCACCATAGGAAGCTCCGCTTCGCCCGACCCAGGGCTCGGACTTGGGCTCAGCCCCGGAAGACGGCGAACTCCGCTCTGTCCGACCCAGGGCTCGGACTTGGGCTCAGCCCCGGAAGACGACGAACTCCGCTCCGCCCGACCCAGGGCTCGGACTTGGGCTCAGCCCCGGAAGACGGCGAACTCCGCTCCGCCCGACCCAGGGCTCGGACTCGGGCTAAGCCCCGGAAGACGGCGAACTCCGCTCCGCCCGACCCAGGGCTCGGACTTGGGCTCAGCCCCGGAAGACGACGAACTCCGCTTCGCCCGACCCCAGGGCTCGGACTCCGCCCTGGCCTCAGCCGACGGTCTCCGCCTCGCCCGACCCAGGGGCTCGGACCCGACTTCGGCCACGGAAGATAGACTCGACCTCGACTTCGGAGGAGCCTCCACATCGCCCAACCTAGGGCGCAGACCAGCCACGTCAACAGGAGGCGCCATCATCACCGTACCCCAAGCCGACTCGGGCCACGAGGAACAAGACCGGCGTCCCATCTGGCTCGCTCCGCCAGATAGGCAATGATGGCGCACCGCATACTCTGTGACGATGGCGGCTCTCAGCCCCCTTACGGAAGCAAGAGGACGTCAGCAAGGACTCGACAGCTCCGACAGCTGTCCCTCTGCCAGGCTCCAACGCTCCTCCGACGGCCACGACATCACACGAACCGGGCGCCAAAACCTCTCCGGCCGCCACGATGACGTGTACTTAGGGCGCTAGCTCTCCTCCGCTAGACACGTAGCACTCTGCTACACCCCCCATTGTACACCTGGATCCTCTCCTTACGCCTATAAAAGGAAGGACCAGGGCCCTCTTAGAGACGCGGGATGAACACGAAGACCGCGGGATTTCCACCTCTCTCACGCCCATCTCCGGCCACCTCACTTCCCCCCTTCGCGCTCGGCCTCGCGCCGACCCATATGGGCTGGGGCACGCGGCGACATTCACTCGTCGGCCCAGGGACTCCCCGGTCTCGAAACGCCGACAGTTGGCGCGCCAGGTAGGGGCTTGCTGCGTGTTGACGAACAGCTTCCCGTCAAGCTCCAGATGGGCAGTCTCCAGCAACCTCTCCGGCCCGGGACGGTGCTCCATTTCGGGAGCCTTGAGTTCATGTCCCTCGACGGCAGCTACGACATGATACTCCTTCCACCGCCGTGCGACAGCGACAATGGCGGCCGGCAGCCCGCCCGCCGGCGGCGGAATCGACGACGTCTTCCCCGCGTGGTGGAAGAACAGCCTTCGAGCTCACCCCGTCCTCTCCCCCGCCGACGGAGGAGGAGGCGGGGCAACCAAGGCCAAGCAGGAGGCAGCACCTCGTCGGCTGTCGAGCGAGTCGACGGCGCCGACACCTCAACGGGGGGTGCGCCGGGCATCGACCCCGCGTTTGAGACGAAGACGAGCGCCGTCTCCCCGCAACGCGCCGATTCCGAGCAAACGGACGACGCCAGCACGCTCGCGAAAGGCTTGCTGGACGTCACCCTCGTACTTGAGACGGCGGTGCAGTCAGTCCCCGACGTGACTTCATCACCGCCCGTCGACCAAGAGGTACCGACCGATTCCCATCTCACGCCTTTCTGATTCAGCCTCGACCCGCCTAGCGGCTTCGCTTTGGCGGACGCTCTCGTAGAGGCGAGTCTGAACCCTCTGGGGTTTCGTATGCGGTCACCTTGGGACCGGCTGACGGACGTCTCGACCTACGGGCCCTCTGGGTCCGAGGAAGACGACGAGCCCGACTTCTGTTGGGATTTCTCTGGACTTGGCGACCCCAGTGCCATGCGGGACTTCATGACCACATGCGACTACTGCCTTTCCGACTGTTCCGACGGCAGCCGCAGCCTCGGCGACGAGGACTGCGGCCCAAGCCGCGAATGTTTCCACGTCGATCTAGGGGCTCCCTCCGAAGGCAACCATCTCGACATGCCGGAGGACGGTGATCTCCCTAGGCCGGTGCCTCGCGTTGACATCCCACGGGAGCTAGCTATGGTCCCCGTTCAGGCGGGGGGCCACGACCCACAGCTCGAGCAAATCCGCGGGGTGCAGGCCAGGCTCGACGAGGGAGCAGGAGCGCTTGAGCCGATCCGCCGGAACGTCGGGCAGGAATGGGCGGGCCAACCTCCGGCCGGAGAAATGCGTCATCTACCCCAGGGTTTCCAGCACCGCATCGCCGACGATGTCAGGATGAGGCCGCCGCCCGCTTCCAGTGGAGTCGGCCAGAACCTGGCTGCAGCGGCAATGCTCCTCCGCGCGGTGCCGGAGCCATCAACCATCGAGGGACGGCGAATCCAGGGAGAGCTCAAGAATCTCCTGGAGGATGCCACGGTCCGACGGGCCGAGAGCTCCGCCTCCCGAAGGCAGGGGTACCCCTCGGAACATCACGCCGCGACTTCCCGATTCATGCGGGAAGCCTCGGTCCACACCGGGCGCACGCGCAACACAGCGCCTGCGGCCCCGGGTCGCCTCGGCAACGAGCACGATCACCGCGACCGTCAGGCCCACCTCGACGAGAGGGTGCGCCGAGGCTACCACCCCAGGCGTGGGGGACGCTACGACAGCGGGGAGGATCGGAGTCCCTCGCCCGAACCACCCGGTCCGCAGGCTTTCAGCCGGGCCATACGACGGGCGCCGTTCCCGACCCGGTTCCGACCCCCGACTACCATTACAAAGTACTCGGGGGAGACGAGACCGGAGTTGTGGCTCGCGGACTACCGGCTGGCCTGCCAACTGGGTGGAACGGACGATGACAACCTCTTCATCCGCAACCTCCCCCTGTTCCTCTCCGACACCGCTCGCGCCTGGTTGGAACACCTGCCTCCGGGGCAGATCTCAAACTGGGACGACCTGGTCCAAGCCTTCGCCGACAATTTCCAGGGCACGTACGTGCGCCCTGGGAATTCCTGGGACCTTCGAAGCTGCCGACAGCAGCCGGGAGAGTCTCTCCGGGACTACATCCGGCGATTCTCAAAGCAGCGCACCGAGCTGCCCAACATCACCGACTCGGATGTCATCGGCGCATTCCTTGCCGGCACCACCTGCCGCGACCTGGTGAGCAAGCTGGGTCGCAAGACCCCCACCAGGGCGAGCGAGCTGATGGACATCGCCACCAAGTTCGCCTCTGGCCAGGAGGCGGTCGAGGCTATCTTCCGGAAGGACAAGCAGCCCCAGGGCCACCCACCGGAAGATGCCCCCGAGGCGTCAACTCAGCGCGGTGCCAAGAAGAAGGGCAAGAAGAAGTCGCAAGCGAAACGCGACGCCACCGACGCGGACCTTGTCGCCGCCGCCGAGTACAAGAACCCTCGGAAACCCCCCGGAGGTGCCAACCTCTTCGACAAGATGCTCAAGGAGCAATGCCCCTATCACCAGGGGCCCGTCAAACACACCCTTGAGGAGTGCGTCATGCTTCGGCGCCACTTCCACAGGGCTGGGCCACCCGCGGAGGGTGGCAGGGCCCGCGACGAAGAAAAGAAGGAAGATCACCAGGCAGGAGAGTTCCCCGAGGTCCGCGACTGCTTCATGATCTACGGTGGGCAAGCGGCGAACGCCTCGGCTCGGCACCGCAAGCAAGAGCACCGGGAGGTCTGTTCGGTGAAGGTGGCGGCGCCAGTCTACCTAGACTGGTCCGACAGGCCCATCACCTTCGACCAAGCCGACCACCCCGACCATGTGCCGAGCCCGGGGAAATACCCGCTCGTCGTCGACCCCGTCATCGGTGACGTCAGGCTCACCAAGGTCCTCATGGACGGAGGCAGCAGCCTCAACATCATCTACGCCGAGACCCTCAGACTCCTGCGTGTCGATCTGTCCTCGCTCCGGGCAGGCGCTGCGCCTTTCCACGGGATCATCCCCGGGAAGCGCGTCCAGCCCCTCGGACAACTCGACCTTCCCGTCTGCTTCGGAACACCCTCCAACTTCCGAAGGGAGACCCTGACGTTCGAGGTGGTCGGGTTCCGAGGAACCTACCACGCGGTACTGGGAAGGCCATGCTACGCGAAGTTCATGGCCGTCCCCAACTACACCTACCTCAAGCTCAAGATGTCGGGCCCCAACGGGGTCATCACCGTCGGCCCCACGTACAAACACGCGTTCGAATGTGACGTGGAGTGCGTAGAGTACGCCGAGGCCCTCACCGAGTCTGAGGCCCTCATCGCCGACCTGGAGAGCCTCTCTAAGGAGGTGCCAGACGTGAAGCGTCACGCCGGCAACTTCGAGCCAGCGGAGACGGTTAAGTCCGTCCCCCTCGACCCCAGCGGCGACGCCTCCAAGCAGATCCGGATTGGCTCCGAGCTCGATCCCAAATAGGAAGCAGTGCTCGTCGACTTTCTCCGCGCGAACGCCGACGTCTTCGCGTGGAGTCCCTCGGACATGCCCGGCATACCGAGGGATGTCGCCGAGCACTCGCTGGATATCCGAGCCGGAGCCCGACCCGTCAAGCAGCCTCTGTGCCGATTCGACGAAGAAAAGCGCAGAGCCATAGGCGAGGAGATCCACAAGCTAATGGCGGCAGGGTTCATTAAAGAGGTATTCCATCCCGAATGGCTTGCCAACCCTGTGCTTGTGAGAAAGAAAGGAGGGAAATGGCGGATGTGTGTAGACTACACTGGTCTAAACAAAGCATGTCCGAAGGTTCCCTACCCTCTGCCTCGCATCGATCAAATCGTGGATTCCACTTCTGGGTGTGAAACCCTGTCTTTCCTCGATGCCTACTCCGGGTATCACCAAATCAGGATGAAAGAGTCCGACCAGCTCGCGACTTCTTTCATCACACCCTTCGGCATGTATTGCTATGTCACCATGCCGTTCGGTTTGAGGAATGCGGGTGCGACGTACCAGCGGTGCATGAACCATGTGTTCGGCGAACACATTGGCCGGACGGTCGAGGCCTACGTCGATGACATCGTAGTCAAGACAAGGAGAGCCTCCGACCTCCTTTCCGACCTTGAAGTGACATTCCGATGTCTCAAGGCGAAAGGCGTGAAGCTCAATCCCGAAAAGTGTGTCTTCGGGGTACCCCGGGGCATGCTCTTGGGATTCATCGTCTCCGAGCGGGGCATCGAAGCCAACCCGGAGAAGATCGCAGCCATCACCAGCATGGGGCCCATCAAGGACTTGAAGGGCGTACAGAGGGTCATGGGATGTCTCGCGGCTCTGAGCCGCTTCATCTCACGCCTCGGCGAAAGAGGTCTACCTCTGTACCGCCTCTTAAGGAAGGCCGAGTGTTTCACTTGGACCCCTGAGGCCGAGGAAGCCCTCGGGAACCTGAAGGCGCTCCTCACGAAGGCGCCTATCTTGGTGCCCCCAGCTGCCGGAGAAGCCCTCTTGGTCTACGTCGCCGCGACCACTCAGGTGGTTAGCGTCGCGATTGTGGTCGAGAGGCAAGAAGAGGGGCATGCATTGCCCGTTCAGAGGCCAGTCTACTTCATCAGTGAGGTACTGTCCGAAACCAAGATCCGCTACCCACAGGTTCAGAAGCTGCTGTACACGGTGATCCTGACGCGGCAGAAGCTGCGACACTACTTCGAGTCTCATCCGGTAACTGTGGTGTCATCCTTCCCCCTAGGGGAGATCATCCAGTGCCGAGAGGCCTCGGGTAGGATTGCAAAGTGGGCGATGGAAATCATGGGCGAAACGATCTCGTTCGCCCCTCGGAAGGCCATCAAGTCCCAGGTCTTGGCGGACTCCGTGGCTGAATGGGTCGACACCCAGCTCCCAACAGCCCCGATCCAACCGGAGCTCTGGACCATGTTCTTCGATGGGTCGCTGATGAAGACAGGAGCCGGTGCAGGCCTACTCTTCATCTTGCCCCTCGGGAAGCACCTACGCTATGTGCTACGCCTCCATTTCCCGGCGTCCAACAATGTGGCCGAGTATGAGGCTCTAGTCAACGGGTTGCGGATCGCCATCGAGCTAGGGGTCCGACGCCTCGATGCTCGCAGTGACTCGCAGCTCGTCATCGACCAAGTCATGAAGAACTCCCACTGCCGCGACCCGAAGATGGAGGCCTACTGCGATGAGGTTCGGTGCCTGGAAGACAAGTTCTACGGGCTCGAGCTCAACCACATCGCCCGGCGCTACAGCGAGACTGCGGACGAGCTGGCTAAAATAGCCTCGGGGCGAACAACGGTTCCCCCGGACGTCTTCTCCCGAGACCTGCATCAACCCTCCGTCAAGATCGACGACACGCCCGAGCCCGAGGCGCCCTCAGCCCAGCCCGAGGCGCCCTCAGCCCAGCCCGAGGCGCCCTCAGCCTAGCCCGAGGTACCCTCGGCTCAGTCTAAGGTACCCTCGGCTCAGCCCGAGGCACCCTCCGCTCGGCCCGAGGCATCCTCGGTTCAGCTCGAGGTACCCTCGCCCCCCGAGGGTGAGGCACTGCGCGTCGAGGGGGAGCAAAGCGGGGTCACGCCTGATCAAAACTGGCAGACCCCGTACCTGCGATATCTCCACCGAGGAGAGCTACCCCTCGACCGAGCCGAAGCTCGGCGGTTGGCGCGGCGTGCCAAGTCGTTCGTCTTGCTGGGAGATGGGAAGGAGCTCTACCACCGCAGCCCCTCAGGCATCCCCCAGCGATGCATCTCCATCACCGAAGGTCAGGAACTCCTCCGAGAGATACACTCGGGGGCTTGCGGCCATCACGCAGCACCTCGAGCCCTTGTCGGAAACGCCTTCCGGCAAGGTTTCTACTGGCCGACGATGGTGGCCGACGCCACTAAAATTGTCCGCACCTGCGAAGGGTGTCAGTTCTACGCAAAGCAGACCCACCTGCCCGCTTAGGCTCTGCAGACCATACCCATCACCTGGCCTTTTGCTGTGTGGGGTTTGGACCTCGTCGGCCCCTTGCAGAAGGCACCCGGGGGCTAAACACACCTGCTGGTCGCCATCGACAAATTCTCCAAGTGGATCGAGGTCCGACCCCTAAACAGCATCAGGTCCGAGCAGGCGGTGGCGTTCTTCACCAACATCATCCATCGCTTCGGGGTCCCGAACTCCATCATCACCGACAACGGCACGCAGTTCACCGGCAGGAAGTTCCTGGACTTCTGCGAGGATCACCACATCCGAGTGGACTGGGCCGCCGTGGCACATCCCATGTCGAATGGACAAGTAGAGCGTGCCAACGGCATGATTCTACAAGGACTCAAGCCTCGGATCTACAACGACCTCAACAAGTTCGGCAAGCGATGGATGAAGGAACTCCCCTCCGTGGTCTGGAGCCTGAGGACAACGCCGAGCCGAGCCACGGGCTTCACGCCGTTCTTTCTAGTCTATGGGGCCGAGGCCATCTTGCCCACAGACTTAGAATACGGTTCCCCGAGGACGAGAGCCTATGCTGACCAAAGCAACCAAGCTAGTCGAGAGGACTCGCTGGACCAGCTGGAAGAGGCTCGGGACAAGGCCTTACTACACTCGGCGCGGTACCAGCAGTCCCTGCGACGCTACCACGCCCGAGGGGTCCGATCCCGAGACCTCCAGACGGGCGACCTGGTGCTCCGGCTGCGACAAGACGCCCGAGGGCGGCACAAGCTCATGCCTCCCTGGGAAGGGTCGTTCGTCATCGCCAAAGTTCTGAAGCCCGGAACGTACAAGCTGGCCAACAGTCAAGGCGAGGTCTACAGCAATGCTTGGAACATCCAACAGCTACGTCGCTTCTACCCTTAAGATGTTTTCAAGTTGTTCATATGCCTCGCTCCCACACAAAGTTTAGTCATCAAGGAAGGTTCGGCCTTGCCTCGGTAAAGCCCGACCCTCCCTCGGGGGCTAAAAGGGGGGAACCCCCTCTGCGTCGAATTTTTTCCTCGAAAAAAGATCCTTTCTGCCAGAATGTCTTTCGTGCTTTTCGACTACTTCGAAAGTGGATCCTGAAAACAACAGAGTACACGTAAGCAGCCAAGGCTGACCGAGCCGAGGGACTCCTACACCTCCGAGATACGGATACCTCACTCATCACCTTCTGCGATAAGTAACTCACGCTCGGATAAGTGATTCCGTGGACCGAACAAGTCTTCACGTTCGAAAGCTCCTCTGCCGAAGCGGTTCTTCGGGCCTTCTTGACTGCGTCGGTGACAGAACCCCATGGACGGGCAAGAGCACGCGTAAGCGGCAAGGCCGACTGAGCCGAGGGACTCCTACGCCTTCGGGATACAGATACCTCACTCATCACCTTCCGTGAGAAGCAACTCTCGCCCGCACAAACAATTCTGTTACCGACAAAAAAGTCCAGATACTCGAAACAAGAGGAAAAGAGACGCAGCTTTACAACACGGCGAGGGTGTGTTTTGGGTCTCGGCGGCCGCAGAAAACACACAGTACAAGATAATCCGATCCTGCAGGCTCGGATCTCGACGGTTGAAGGGAGCAGCAGCACCCTCGGCGTCGACAACACCTTCGGCGAGGTCCGACCTAGCCTCGAACGGCGACGCGGTCCGAGGATCTCCACTCTGAAGGATGACTTCATCATCACGCCCGGGCCATCGCCGCCCGGGTCTCCTCCAAGAATCCGGCTCGAGCAGGCGGCTCGGCTGGTCACCCCAAGGCCTCGGCCAGCTGTCCTCCAAGGACATCAGCCCGGCCCGAGGCCTCGGCAGATCAATTCCGGCGTCGGTCCCGCTAACGGACGACCCGGCCAGGCTCCGGTCGACCAAGTCTTCTTTTCGAGCCAACTCCGCCTCTGTCCATGCTGACACCGCTACCCCTGGCCTCGGCTCATCGAAGAGCGGCCGAGGGTTTCCCTTTAACTAAGCAAGAGAAGCCTCGGGCAGCAAGGCCGACCGAGCCGAGGGACTCCTACGCCTCCGGGATACGGATACCTCACTCGTCACCTTTGCACGGGGCAACTCACGCTTGGTGAAGCGGTTCAGACAACCAACAGGCGAGTCTTAGTGCTCGAAAATGAGGAAAAAATACATACATGTTCAGGCCTCGACAACCACAATGAACAAAAACACTGGCATTCGAAGTGCCATTACAAACGGAACTCTGGTTCCACCTCCGCAGGTACGAACAACCCCACTCGATGGGGGGGGCCTGTGGAGCAATAGAAGACCGACGAACGGCACGCCGTCACCCGCTCCAGCAGCGATGACGACGACGACTTCTGCTCCGGGGGGCCGAACAGCGGCAGCAATGACCTCAGGGCGGATGCTGCTGCCAGGAGGCCCCCGCCCATGCCCAAACTCATGAGGCAAGGACGGGCAGAAGGCCGTAGAGTTGGAGGTCGGTCCGTAGGCGGCCCCGGCTATCTCATCGGTGGAAGAACCTCTTCCAGCTGCCGTGGCGGAAGCCGACACCAAGAGCGGCTCCGAAGCCACTCGGGTCCGAGAGCCAGGCACGCGGCAGTTGCCAGCGCCACGGACAACAACCGCCCTTCCCCCCGATCACTGAGGGAAGGAGCGGGCCACCGCCCGCGCGGGGGCCGACCCCAACTCGGCACACTCCCCTCCCTAGCCCTGGTGATGAAAATCCTTGAGGCTGAGGGAGGGGCAGAGGCCGCAGCCCGGCTTGCTTTCCCCCATCGTCGAACTGGAGGTCACCATCTTGGGTGACCGCCGGCGGAGGGGTGCAACCGGGCTGCATGATGAAAATCCTTGAAGCCGAACGATGGCTGAAAGGTACCAACTCCCACAGAGTTGTGTTCCTCCAACGACAAGGCAGAAGGACTGCGGGCATCCCCCATCCGGGGGCTTGGAAGGTGGAAAGACACGATGCGTAAGGGAGCGCGAAGACATGGTCGCCTTTCAAGGGGGTCACCCTCCTTTTAAAGGCGACTCTCCCTACTTGCGTCCCCAGCCGTCGTGGGCTGAGTCTTCTCCAACACGCTCCAAGGTCCTCCCCCTACAGCGCGGGGGCTGGGTCCCACACGTCATGCAAGCCGGCCCAGAGCAGAAGAAGCCGAACCGCCGCGCGCGGTGCACGCAACCGCCCAGCGGTTACAAGCAGCCCTCCACTTTTGCCCAGACCAGCGGACGAAAGGGCGGGTAGCCATGCAGGCGGCATGCAACCGCGCCAAGTGGGCGCACTTCTCCGACTTCCAACACGCCCAGCATGGAGGCCCATGCCCACGCGTCATGCAACCGGCGCGCCGGATGCTGCGCGCGAGCAACTGCACTGCCACCCGCGCCACTGCCACGCCTCCTCGACTGCGGAACCAGTACCACGACTCGAGGCAACCCTGCGCACGACCCAGCAGCGCCAGCCTGGCACGACGGTCAATGCGGCCAAAAATGGGCCAGCAGTAATGGCAGTGGCAGGCGGGCAGGAGCAGCGGTCACGTCGTCAGCCAGGCTTACGTCCCATCCGGGGCAGCGAGAGAACCCTCTCTCATGGCGTGAAGACGACGCGCCCGTGTTCCGTTCCTCGAACGGCTCGCGCACGCGCAACGGCCGCCCCGCGAACCGCACGCCCCGTCGCATTAACTCCGCGGCGGGAAAGGCGGCGCCTCTGGCAGGGGAAGCGAGCAACGCTTCACCTTCGACATAATGACCGCGTCAAAAAAGGTACGCCATGTCATTCGATTTCGAATCCTTTTCCTTTTTTCCTCTTTCTCTCTCTTACAGCAGGGACCGGGAAAGGGGGATACCCCGAAAAGGATCCTTCTCTGTGAAGGAACCAGGCTCTGAGCCTCCTTACTAATCAGAGGTTCGAAGGCTAGCCCCTCGGAAGGGTTCAACAGCCGCCTCAGAGTGCGTGGGCTCCACACCCACTACTGGTCAGAGGTTCGAAGGCCGGCCCCTCGGAAGGGTTCAACGACCGCCTCAGGCTACTCGGGCTCCGCGCCCACTACTGATCAGGGGTTCGAAGGCTGGCCCTCGAAAGGTTCACAGCCGCCTCAGACACAGAGCGAGGGATGACCATGGGTACGTTCGATACATAACCAAGGCTCGGGCTGCACTCCCGAGGTACCCTAGGACATTTCTGAGACCAGCGGGAACGATCTTGTAACAGAATCCCATCAGAGGGAGGCATCGAGCCCTCGGACCCCGTCGACAGGGGACCGGGTCCGGCAGATCACCCGCAGGTACTTTTGGGCGCGCCTCTGGGCCTCTAGCCGACCCCTAGCGAATGGGGCACGGACGTCCGCTCGGATTACCCGCCAGCAGCTCACCGGAGACACCATGTTCGGCGCCCACCGAGGGCAACATGGTGCTTTCCCCCCCTCCTCCTTGCGGAAAGGCGACGCAGGGGCGTATGTAAAAAAGTCGAGTCTGTCCCTGACCATCCTCTCGCCCTGTGCAGAGGCTCGGGGGCTGCTCTCGCAAACCCGGCTCCGGCCAAACCGTTGACAGCGTCAACATACAGCCCGAGAGCTTGGGACCCGACCGTGCACCCGGGCTACAGCCAGTTCGCATGAGGGAACGACCAGACCAGCCAGAGCATTGAGCGAGGCATTAAGACCTCGGAGGAGTCAAACCACTCCTCCGAGGCCTCGGGGGCTACACCCGGCGGGTGCGCTTGCGCGCACCCACCGGAACAAAACGCAACTGAGAAAGGCTGATCCCCTTGCAAAACAGTGCGACAAAAGCCTCCAAGCGAGTGTTAACACTCCCTTCGAGGCTCGGGGGCTACTGTCGGGGACCATAATTAGGGGTACCCTCAAGGCTCCTAATTCTCAGCTGGTAACCCCCATCAGCATAAAGCTGCAAAGGCCTGATGGGTGCGATTAAGTCAGGGATCGGTCCATTCGAGGGACTCGATCATGCCTCGCCCGAGCCTAGCCTTGGACAAGGGCAGCCGACCCCGGAGGATCTTCGTTTCGCCCGAGGCCCCCCTCCAGCGGCGAACATACTTCCGGCTCGCCCGAGGCCCTATCTTCGCCAAGAAGCAACCCTGACCAAATCGCTGTGCCGACCGACCAAATCGCAGGAGCATGTAATGCAAAGGCGGCCTGACACCTTTATCCTGACGCGCGCCCTTCAGTCGACAGAGCCGAAGTGACCACCGTCACTTCGCCGATCCACTGACCGGCCTGACAGAAAGATAGCACCGCCTGCGCCGCTCCGACTGCGGTGCCACTTGACAGAGTGAGGCTGACAGGCAGTCAGGCCCGGCCGCAGGCACCATAGGAAGCTCCGCTTTGCCCGACCCAGGGCTTGGACTTGGGCTCAGCCCCGGAAGACGTCGAACTCCGCTCCGTCCGACCCAGGGCTCGGACTTGGGCTCAGCCCCGGAAGACGGCGAACTCCGCTCCGCCCGACCCAGGGCTCGGACTCGGGCTAAGCCCCGGAAGACGGCGAACTCCGCTCCGCCCGACCCAGGGCTCGGACTTGGGCTCAGCCCTGGAAGACGACGAACTCCGCTTCGCCCGACCCCAGGGCTCGGACTCCGCCCTGGCCTCAGCCGACGGTCTCCGCCTCGCCTGACCCAGGGGCTCGGACCCGACTTCGGCCACAGAAGACAGACTCGACCTCGACTTCGGAGGAGCCTCCACATCGCCCAACCTAGGGCGCAGACCAGCCACGTCAACAGGAGGCGCCATCATCACCCTACCCCAAGCTGACTCGGGCCACGGGGAACAAGACCGGCATCCCATCTGGCTCGCTCCGCTAGATAGGCAATGATGGCGCCCTGCATACTCTATGACGACGGCGACTCTCAGCCCCCTTACGGAAGCAAGAGGACGTCAGCAAGGACTCGACAGCTCCGACAGCTGTCCCTCCGCCAGGCTCCAGCGCTCCTCCAACGGCCACGACATCACACGAACCGGGCGCTAAAACCTCTCCGGCCGCCATGATGGCGTGTACTTAGGGCGCTAGCTCTCCTCCGCTAGACACGTAGCACTCTGCTACACCCCCCATTGTACACCTGGATCCTCTCCTTACGCCTATAAAAGGAAGGAGCAGGGCCCTCTTAGAGAGGGTTGGCCGCGCGGGGACGAGGACGAGACAGGCGCTCGCGTGAGGCCGCTCGCTCCTTCTCCCACGTGGACGCTTGTAACCCCCTACTGAAAGCGCACCCGACCTGGGCGCGGGACGAACACGAAGGCCGCAGGATTTCCACCTCTCTCACGCCCATCTCCGGCCACCTCACTTCCCCCCTTCGCGCTCGGCCTCGCGCCGACCCATCTGGGCTGGGGCACGTGGCGACATTCACTCGTCGGCCCAGGGACCCCCCGGTCTCGAAACGCCGACAGTACTTTAGCCCTTAAACCTTTAGCTCTTTCACTTTAGGCTAGAAAAACCAAACATGTTATAGGGCATATTTGGTTTGAGGGACTAAAGATTAATTTATTTATTTTATTCTCATTTAATCTCTATAAATTGCCAAATAATGATAATAAAATAGGGACCAAATTGCTTTAGTCTCTAGTCTTTTGAGAGGTGACTAAAATGAATTATATCATATTAATTCCACCATTTGTCCCTAATTTATTTCAATTGCACTAATGGAGGGAGAATGATAAGGGGTATTTTGGTCTTCTTATGAGTTATTTAATGCATTATGAATACTTTTACTCTCTACAACCAAATAGCTCTAGGATTTAGGGTCTAAAGATTAGAGTAATCGGCTAAAGAAACCAAACAAACTCTAAGATTTCTAGGGTATAAAGTTTAGTCTCTAAAATTTAGGAGGGTGATTAAAGGAACAAAACACCCTAAACACCCTTTTAATCTTCATCAGTGTAATTAGTTTTATAACCAGACTATATTTAATACATGTAATTATTATTTAAATATTCGATGTGAGAGACTGAATTTTAGTTTAATTTTATACCAAACACCCCCTTGATATAGAGGCGATCACCCCCTAGCTACTCCCTCCATCCATGTTAATTAGCAACCATTTTGATTTTTTAGTTTGAGAATGTCAAATTTAACCAAATTTAAAATAATGTAATATCAAATAACTAATATTAGATTTTTTTATTAACTAAAATCATATCCATGTATGGCAACCAAAAACACTATTAGCTTAGAAAATACCACTTCTGCCCTATGACGGATCACAAATCAAGAATCCACAGTGCACACAAGATTTTTTTTTCCAAGTACTGCTCATCTTGATGTGATGTACAACAATATCAGCAACTACAATACAAGTTTATTAAAAGGAGATGTCATTATCTTTTTAGAAACCGACAATTTTCTTTATTTCTTCGTCTTAAAGAACTTGATAAATACATCTTTTTAGAATCCGACAATTTTCTCTTTTCCTTCGTCTTAAAGAAAGTTTAATACAATTGTAGAGAGTTATATTATGTTGTCATATTTATTTATAGCCAACTAAAAATCTAGTTATATAATATAATAATCTTCTTATAAGCTATATATTTAATACTTATTTTATCACTTCTTCTCACAAAGTGTATTGGAGTCTGTGAACAGCCTACGTTTAGGCTATTAGTGAGCAATACGCTTTCTTTGCCTCTCCATTTTTTTCTCGCTTTCTTTGTCTCTCCATTTTTTTCTCTTCCACGTCAACATAAATCCGATATGACATATCTTATGATCCACCTACATCAATTTATTATGCTTACTTTTAGGTTGTCCGCAGCAGATCGTGTAAAATAGTAGATTTGTACTATATATGACACTGTTTATAAAGTGAAGTTTGAAATACTGAATGTGATAGGGATGTGATAGAAAAGTTGTTGGAGACAGGCTTAGTGAGAACAAATGCATCAGTCTGGCAAGTTGAGTATTGGTTGCCATCTCCACCTAGACATCTCTTCAGCAGACTCTCTATTCTCCTTACAGGTGTACATTTGGGCCGGGCCTGATGGGCCGGCCCGAAGCACGAAAAAAAACACGACCCAGACACGACACGATCCAAAATATTTAAGTGTCAGGCCGGGTTTGGGCTGAGGTCGTGGCCCATGGGCGGGCACGAGCACGACCCGTTTAAGGCAGGCACGAAATGGCCCATATAGAGGCACGAAAAGGCTCATATATTTATTAAAACCACACTCCATTCCACACTTTCATGTACTTGATAAAGAACACAAAGTTAGAGATAATGTTAGTTAAATGTTTTTTTGTAGATTTGAATTAGAGTATATGATGTAATTTTATTTTTGTTATGAACATTAGATAATGAACTGAACTTACGAACTTTATATAGAGTCGATTATACTCTATTTCTTTCTAACAGAATAATTTGTAAATGAGGTAGTCATTGCATAGCTCTGGTAACTTAATACAAATATTAAGTTTGCTTTTGGTCAAATTTATTTGTCTTATCTTTTATTTGTTTTATTAACTCTGATGTGAATTTCGGGCTCTGATGTGAATTTCAGGTCCTGATGTGAATTTCGGGCCAAAAATTGAATTTCGAGCCAAAAATTGAATTTTGGGCCCTAATATGAATTTTGGGCCGCCCGAAATGAGCCCAACACGTTTAAGCAATTACGGACTGGGCCATGGGCCGGCCCGACACGACCCAAAATTCAAACGGACCGGACCGGCCCGAAATTCAAACAATATGGGCCTTTTCGGGCTTGGGCCGGGCGGCCTGAATGTACACCTATAATTCTCCATATCTCACTCACTATTTTAAACTCCACTCTGCAAACAGTATAATCTTTAGTGTAAAACAGTATTTTACATGATCGTTTACACGGTCTACTAGAGATGACCTAAGTCATCATCTTCATCTCCTTTTGGGTCTGCGGCTCATCAAAAGTGTTACTCCTAATTATTGCCGATAAGATACTTCGGCTCACAGTAACATCGATCAGTAGGCCATCATTCAGATTCCTGGCAACAATGGAGGGCGTTGTCCTCGTGCCTTCTGCATTTTCAGCCACCTGTGGTGTCTGCATAAGCAAATCCATCCATTACCTCAAGGGCATCAAACTTCTACCCTTTGAAAATGACCATAAAATTAGCAATGATGGCGAGTGCAAAATTTTAGACGAAAATGTGCTCTGCAAAGCATACAAGAGGCAACTCCATCAAGGAAACCACTTTGTTGGTTCTATGTCAAAAGATCAGAACCAACACTCACATCCTCTAAGGTAGTGTTTGGTTCGGTGTCAACGAGAGATGGAATGTGATCAACCATCGGCTGATCCCGTCCCTTGTTTTTTGAGGAATGGTCTCATCCACTATTTTTGAAGAATATTCCTTCACCCTGACTCTGAACTTCCAAACTAAACACGGGTCAAGTTAGAATGATCACATCCCATCTCTCTTCATCAGTGGCGGCCCTGAGGGTGGGGCGAAGGGCCGCCGCCCCGGACCCCCAATTATATAGATATATGGCCCCCGAACCTAGTTATACATTCAGTAATTAGACTATCAGACATAATAGCTTAATAGTGAAATGTCGAATAATTAGCAGCTACGAAGCGTTCACAACTCAGTCGTATTTAAACATATTAAAAGAACTTTTAAGATAATACTATAATATGTATCTTTTTATTTATTTGTTACTTGGTATGAATATTTTTATATGTGTCTTGAGTTTATATATTGATACTATTTTTATATAACAATAGTTTGATGGACCTCTATTTTAAATTTGTTCCGGGCCCCTAAAACCTCCTGTCCGCTGCCGGTCTTTATTCTTCCTCGTTCCTCCGTCTAAATACTACCTAAGTGTTCGAGCCTTGTCGATAAGAGAGAGAAAAAAAATCTGAAATCATAGACATGCCACAGGTCCCTAAAACAAAGCATAAGAACTGAAGCAAACAACTAACATGCATGCCTCCTGACAAATCTACGTGTCTTTACGTGCCAAAACTTCGTTGTTACATTTCTGGTTGGACTAATCTTTTCGTTTCCAACTGTACTTTTCAATCCACAATCAAGAGGTCCCAACAAGGCCTCGACATCGTTAAAATCCGCAATCAGCTAACCTAACTGTACAACAGATGTATCTAATTCATGGTTCAAGATTCAAATACCGTTGAATAAGGCCGGCGGCTGGCTTAGTACATCTGCTTTTAGCTTCTCGGCAGACAAATTTCACTGCAACTCGCCCAACTATTTGTTCCTGTATGGACCTTACAAATTCCCAAACAAAGGCACATGAATGAAGCCACTATTGATGAACACAGGAACCATATTGTTACAGACATAATTCCCAAACAAAGCCACATGAGTCAAGCTGAGCATGTATGTAGACGTAATTCAGATACAAATCACCATATATGTTTAAACTGCGTTCGTGAGCTTTATCCAGTATGATTGAGCAATGCTTCAGGTCAGGATTTGAAAGGCTTTCATGAAGAAGAAGAAGACGACGGCTTGTGTCTTGCAGTTGCAGATGCCTTCAGCTATAGTTTCAGTTGTAGTTCCAGTATGACTGACACCCGTTTGCAAGACATTCAAGACACAAACAGAATCATGAATATATCAGATTCAGTTAACTTAGTGTAGCAACAGGATGACCTACTATATAGCATGAACTTAATTCAGCAGGCACATACAGAATCATGAATCTATCAGATTCAGTGAACTTAGTGTAGCAACATTGTAAGCTTCATCAGATTAGTGGGACAACACGGATCCGAAGTGGAAAAAAAGGATATAAACTATTTAGTGAAGTTTCCAAAATGCTGTCACAACATTAATTTCTAGTTCAGTTTCAGGTTAACACCTTGAATCCGGCTAACACCTTGCCTAATCATGCAGTTTTAGGATATTCAGAGACGAACACGATGAGCTGCTGAGCATTAGAGAACACCAGCAGACCAAAAGGGGGAAAAAAGAACAGGTACTGCTATGAAAAAGAAAAGGCAAGAATCCACTCCGAGATTTAATCACATATATTCCCTAATTGCCGAAGGGCCAACAAATCGTTCAGATGGTTCATTTGTGGAAGAACAGTGATCAACAGTTGGAGAATGAACAGATATAGTAGAACTGTCAGAACACCGAGCAGTCAACTATATAGATAGGCCAGGGACCGAGTGCCATACAGAAACAACATTAACAGATGTATAATTCAAGATTAGAGAAGTCGATCGCCTTTCCTATCTCCTACAACTATATAGTAATGAACTATGAAAAATTCCAACCAGATCTTCTATCCAAACAATTGCAAGCTCCATCATTCACGCAACTAGCAATGCATTTCAGTCGCTTGAAACCTTAGAGACCTTGGGAACATCCACGGGAAACCTGTCGATCTCGTCCATCCACGGGTTCGTCTCCTCCGCCGGGTTCACCGACCGGAGCGCCCTCCACACGGCGCTGTTGCACTTGAACCCTGACCCGAACGCGATCTGCCACACCCGGTGGCGGCGCCGGATCCTCCCCTTGGCCTCGCTGTAGGCCAGCTCGTACCAGAGCGAGCTGCTGGACGTGTTCCCGAACCGGTGCAGCGTCATCCGCGACGGCTCCATGTGCCAATCCGTGAGCGCCAGGTTGCTCTCCAGCTCGTCCAGCACGGCACGGCCGCCGGCGTGGATGCAGAAGTGCTCGAACGCCAGTTTGAAATCCGGGATGTACGGCTTCACCTTCTTCATCTTGAGCAGCTTCTTGGCGACCAGCGTCGCCATGAACAGCAGCTGCTCCGACAGCGGCAGCACCAGCGGGCCCAGCGTTGTTATGTTCGTCTTGAGCGCGTCGCCCGCCACCGCCATCAGGTCCCTCGACAGCGACACGCCCACGACGCCCTCGCCGTCCTCCTCCTGCGTCACGCAGCCGAAGCACCGGTCGTCCGCGCCCTTGTGCGTGCGCACCGTGTGCACCAGCTCGTACTTGGCCCGCCGCCGGTCGGACCGCCGATTCGAGAGCAGCACCGCGGCGCCGCCCATCCGGAACAGGCAGTTGGACACCAGCTTGGAGCGGTCGTTCCCCGAGTACCAGTTGAGCGTGATGTTCTCCGTGCTGATGACCAGCGCGTACGACCCCGGGTGCGTCTGCAGCAGGTCCTTGGCGAGGTCCACGGACAGCAGCCCGGCGCTGCACCCCATCCCGCCGAGGTTGTAGCTCACCACGTTCCCGCGCAGCTTGTAGTGGTTGACCACCATGGCCGACAGCGACGGCGTCGGGTTGAACAGGCTGCAGTTCACCACGAGGATCCCGATGTCTTTGGGCTTGACCCCCGTCTTGGCGAGCAGCTCGTCAACGGCGCCGAACATGACCTCCCGCGCCTCCGCGCGCGCCTCGTCCATGGACGGGTTGGGCGGCACCCGCGTGACGGCGGGGGGAAGGTACGTGTCCTCGCCCAGCCCCGAGCGCTCCAGGATCTTGCGCTGGAACTCGAGGCTGGCGTCGGTGAAGCAGCCGGTGAGCCTGGAGCAGCGCATGAAGGTGTCGCGCGTGCACCGGCGCTCCGGCCCGGGCTTGTAGCAGGCGAAGTCGACCAGGTACACGGGCCGCGGGCGGGTGAGGAAGTAGGCCGTGCCGAGGAAGACGAGGAGCGTGGAGCAGGCGAGCACGGAGATGAGGTTGAGGCGGAGGTGCGCCCACAGGTCGGCGACGTCGCGCGGGGAGAGCGTGGAGAGGTACACGGCCACGAGCACCATCAGCGGGGTGAGCAGCAGGTACATGCCGTGGGTGATGAGGTAATGGTACCCCAGCTTCACGTACTTGAGACGAACCGACTGCTGGAAGTCCGGCAGCTGCCGCGACGGCGACGGCGTGGCGGAGGCCGGGTTGGTCGGCGGCGCCGGGTTTTCCATGGCCCCTCTCCCTCTGTAACACACAGTTTGAGTTCGGTCGGTCGGTCAGTAAAACGCGAATAAAAATAACAACGCCGAGATTAAGTTTCACAATCTTGCGCTTGTCGATTGTGTAAGGATCTGAGTGGAGAGATGTGGCTAGCTGAAGGCGTTTCCGCTAGTTTCTTAAGCATCCGAGTCAAGAAACTGCCACGAAATCGACCAAACAAAAAATGACATCATATTTCTTTTTTGAAATCTGAATTATCAGTTGTCCTACGTGCGGGGGGGGGGGGGGG
The DNA here is from genome assembly GCF_902167145.1 of Zea mays. Classification (NCBI taxonomy): domain Eukaryota; kingdom Viridiplantae; phylum Streptophyta; class Magnoliopsida; order Poales; family Poaceae; genus Zea; species Zea mays. Next base: position 161,731,156 of record NC_050100.1, on the reverse strand, counting down.
GGGGGGGGGGGGGGGGGGGAAGAAGAGCAATCCAGAACAGAAATGGCCACCACACTAGACGAGACAGGTTTTCTTTCCGTTCCCAATCGGCAGCGCGGAAGAAACTAATCAAGACGAAGAATCTTTCTCGCGTGCTCAAGATCAAATGGCTACGGGGGTTCCTCGATGGTAGGAGAAACGAGCAACGACGGATCAGATACGCCACGCGCGCGATCAACAGAAGAGGAAAAGGCAACCCGATGCGTACCAATCGAACAGCAGAGGAGCCGCCGCCGCCGCCTCCGTCGGACACCAGATCGAACCGAACCCCTGTAAAATCTGAACCAGGCCTCACTCGAAGCAGAGCACGGCGTGGAGAAGAAAGTCAGGGATTCGCCCCGCCCCGCCCCGCCGGAGTTTTAATAGAGGAGGAGGGGGAGGGAGAGGGAGAGAGGAACGGTGCGAGGGCCCACCTGACAGCTTCGGCCCCGGCGCACGAGCGGCGGCACGCCAGCCGTACGCTGGCGTTGACCGATGGACGGCCGGATGGTGGTGGCGGGCGTTCGAACGGGCGGACGGATGGAGGCCGCTCCCCTGTTATTACTTGCCCGCACGGCGCACGCGCAGGCAGGCGGGAAGCCGTTACGTAGTAGTACTGGCACTGCTACGCTGAGCGGACGCGGTACTACCGTACTAGTGTGAATGGTACCGTTTGTAGTTGTTCGATTATTTTTGTTCTAGGCATTGAGATGGAGATAGATTTTGGTTTATTATGAATTTAAATTGGCTCAATATTATCTAATCCATATGGTTTCGTGTCAAGGAACAAGCTCTAGAGGGAGCTGAGATCCGATCCGTATACATCTGACTCAGTAGCGAAGCTAGCAAATATTTTATCGGGGTCATTAGTATTAACTACTTAATTTTTACTATAGAACTTTTGTTATTAACACTGTTTTCTATTAGATATTCAAAAAATTACCGGAGTCAGCTGACCCCAAAATAAAGGCGGGCTCCGCCCCTGATCTGACTATCTGGTATGTATCTTAAAGTTTAATATTTAAAATGTCAATACCTATTAAAATTTAATAATATTTAAAATGTTGATATCTATTAACATTTAATAATATATGTATTCGATTCGATTTTGAAGAAAAAAATATAAAAATAAATATGGAATAAGTAATATCCGTTCGACTCTGACGGCCATGTGGGTGCGTATCGAGTTGGCATCGGCTGGCCGAGGGCGTGTGAGTTTGAGCTGTGGCCTGTGGGGCGGAGAGAACGTGGCTGGAGTGACGGGGTTTTCTTGCGGGAACAGCCGGCGGTTTGTCCGTTTTCTCGGCGGATCAGCTGCCAGTTCATTCCGTTCCGTCTAGTGCTGTGCACTGGTTTAAAAAGTCGTGAGACATCTGTTTGGAGGATTAGCAGGAGTCTAAAAATTCGCGGATAACGCAACTGTCAATGTGAAACGGAACTCTACCAGAGACAGGAACGGTACGGTACGGTACGTGCATGGTGATTGACGAGTTGCAGTCACGGTCCTTTGACGAGTCATCACTGTGCTGAGAATTTTCCTCTGACCCATTCCTCGAGTACCAGAGCAAGACCACGGGGGAGGCTTCGATTGGCCTTCCAGAAGATCGACGACGACCGGAGCTCCGACGCGTTGTCGCCGCACGTCTCGTCACTCGTCAGCGCCCCGCGCCCGGCGACTGTGGACCGGCTACCCCAGCCGGGGAGTGCGGTGCAGCCGAGAGAAGGCCTTTTGTTTGTTGTTGCACGCCTCGTGGAGCCGCGTCGCCCATGTTCCAGAAGCAGAACCTTTGACTGTGATCAGATCCCGGCGCTGCGTTAGAAATGTCTTTAGGACACGTAGAATCTCTCATCGATTGGTTTTCCAAGCGTAAAGAGACGATTAATAGACTGCGCGGCATGTACAACATTATTACACGAGGGTCTCTTATAGAGTTTTTAGGGGGTTAAGTATAAAAAAAATCAAGAGACGAGCTCTTTACGAAAAGTCTGTCTCTTCACGACTTTCTGCATATATTGTCTCTTAACTGCATTAATACTCTAAGGGCCTAGGGTTGTATCATATAATCTCTTAGATATCTCTTGTACCTAGAAAACTGTTTTAAAGGCTCTATATTATACATGCCCTAACTATAAACCTTTAGACCATAAATTGTGTAAAGACAAACTCTTCGTGAAGAGACCAATCTTATGCCTTTTATTTAAACACTTAAGACACCTCATATAAAATATGATTGTACATACCCTTAGCAATTTCATAAGAATATTCTTTACGACTAATTAAGGATAATCATGTCATTATCTCTTAGTTGAAACCACCGAGCAAATTTAGGGGGTGTTTGGTTCCTTTAGTTACCATCGTAAACTTTAGCCACTAAACTTTAGTCTCCGGAAATTCTATTTGGAAGGCCTTATTTAGGGCATGCGTTGAAGCACCCAGTTTTGAAGAAACTGATTTATAGAAACTAGAGTAGTTCTAAATATAGCAGTTTATATTCCAACTCAATAGAAACTAGATTCCTAGTTCCTTAAAAACCAAGACGTACTCTCCCTTAGCTAAAACCAACTTTTGTTTGTTTACTTTTATCATGTGTTTGTTGGTTTCATGGAATTTACATCTATTGCTATCGCTTTTTAAATAGTGGAAGGGTATGTTGGTAATTGTGTATAAAAACTATAAATTGGTTCCTTAGAAAAGTTCCAAACACCTTACCTAACTTTTTTTCCCATAAAACAGTTCTAGAAGCTGAGGATGAAAACCGATATGCTTCCAAATAGACCAAAATGACTAAATAGTTAGTTTGTGGGGAAGCATGGCCTGGAGCGTAGTCTAAGTAGCAAATAACGAGTAGGGTAGGTCTAGAGTCGCACTTGCCATGTTACACGTATCCAGTCCACGAACAGCCGAGCGGTGGCAAGCGGATATCAGCGACGCCAAGGCGAGCCCGACTGCAGACGGTGGCAGGGCATGGTGGAGCTGCGGAGCTTATTGTGGGAGATGAACTGATGAAGACATTCTAGTTCTGGACTCTTGGTTGAAATCGTGAAAGATCCTTGTCGACATCACTCACACAACAGCAACAGTAAGCATTTTCGGCCTTGGGCCTTGTTGTGTGACGATCACTTCCCCTCTCGAGCTTGTCCTTTTAGTATCATGGGTCTCCTCGGGGGAGGGTCATGCACATACTGTTGAGCCACCACTTTCCTACTACAGTGTAGTGTGAGTGTACTCAATGTGTATAGCTCCCGAGGCCCCAACTTACTCGATGAATCACCTAGGGTTACTTTTACCGTCACATCCATCGCCTAGGGACATAACATACCTACCCCTATGCTATGCTCTTGTTTAGAATCCAACGAGTCTTTTATGGCCTCCTAGGTCGTTATTGGGATAACTATGAGTTGTTATCTTCGGCATTATTGAATGAACTAGCCTAAAGGGGTCGAATCCTATTGATATTTGGTAAAATGTTCTTCTAAAGACACGAGGGACGGCTACTGGTAGGATCTAGATGGCTAGATGGAGTGAATAGCATATAAAAACATAAACTTTTGTCGGTGTTTTGGGTCCGACCGCGCACCCGGGGTTGCCCCTCAAAGTGCTTTTTGGTGTAGGACGGTGTTATCGACTGTAGCACGATGGTTCGTGCTAGTTGCACGAGAAACAGCGGACAGTTGTGTACAGGTTCGGGCTGCTTTGAGATGCGTAACACCCTATGTCCTAATGTGAGCACTTTTATGTGGTGGGTTACAAAGAGGTTCTCTAGTATTGGAAACATTGAGAGCTAGTGTGTGGCTAAGTAGAATGAGGTCGATCGTCTTGAAGGGGTGCCCTTGGGCCTTATATACTCGACCGTGGGGCGTTACATGTGGATATGATAATAACAAGTGCCTAAAAATAGTGAACTGACTGAGTCTATCTTCCTACAATTCAGCCGACTCATCCTCGCTCAGTTCCGATGTACGTGGCCCCTGTGCGGGAAGATCAGGTCACTGTTACGATCTCCGCTTGAATTCTTCGGGCCACCTAGGCTCGCGTCGATCCAGTTTATTGGACGTTCCTCCCCAGGCCCACGAAAGGATGACCTTGCGGATTATTGGGCTCACTGGCCCCTCGCGAGGCATCTTGTCCTTCTGGTGGACCCGGGGGATATCTGTCCCCCACAAGCCCCCGATCTTTGGGTTGATTTTGAAATAACCGGCCCAAAGATCCAAGGTCCAGCTTGTAGTTTATGATTTTAATAAGAAATGCCTTGGAAATAAGCCTTCCGAGTCACTACTTTTGAGCTCTTGAGTGATCCGGTAAAAACGATATTTTACTGTCTTCTCCCGCTATTATTCCTCGGAATTCAGTGTTTTGTCTCGGTCTCATGCTTCAGAGGTCAGCATTTTGTACCGTAGAATTTTGAAGTTCCTTGGGTGCACCGAAGGTGCACCCAATGGGTGTAGCCCCTGAGCTTCGAGTGGATTTTTGCAGATAATCCACTCGAAGGTCTTCATTTCAAGTCTTCTCAGAAATTACTTTTGTCTTCCACATGTGCTTTCTCAGAGGTCAGCCTTGCATTAGTTTTGCCGTATGCTTTAGAGGTCAGCATTTTGTCTTTCGAGGATGATTATTCATTGGGTGCACCGCAGGTACACCCAATGGGTGTAGCCCCCGAGCTTCGAGTGGATTTTTGAAAATAATCCACTCGAAGGTCTTCGTTTCTAGCTGTTTTTCAGAAATCATCTTTTTCTTTTGTCGAATGCCCTAGAGGTCAGCATTATGTCATCAACGTTATGCTTTAGAGGTCAGCATACATTTTTATCTTTGAATCCGAGTGCACGATCTGCCCATATCTTACTAGGTCTGGCAATTTATTTGATCTGCGACTGATTGGACGTTCGATAGGTGGCCTTTGGCTAGTCTTCATATCACTTCGTGCTTCAATGCTTCTGTCGATTAGACTTGTACCTCATCGGCTATATTTGGTTTTCCTCTGATATATGTTGATATCCTCCTTTTGTCTTGGGGTATTCATTGCATATACTGTAAGGATGTGATTGCTTGGGAAAATCTATTGAAAATTTCTGGACGTCCCCCCCCAATGGGTGTAGGCAAGGGATGGCTTGGTGCACTGAGCGTTTAGCAAACTGCTTCTGGATAGTAACTTGATGTGACCGCGGGTGTAATCATATCGCCCAAACAGTTGACTGAAGTCCCAATGGGTGTCGTGTTACGTGGAACGGCGTCAGCCGCCTGACGTGTCTTCAGACGGTTTGAATTGCATATTGAATTTTTGCGACTGTTCGGTGACCGTGGTAGGAGGTGAGCGGTTGCCTCCTTCCTCTATAAATAGTGTTCTTGCTTCTCTGGCATTTTCACATCTCTTTTCGCTGCTCGCTGTTTACTTTCTTCTCTTTCTCTCTACTACACCATGGGCAAGAGCAAGAAGGGTGGTAGTTCTTCGCATCACTCCGGCGACAAACGCAAGCGTGAGCCGACTCCTCCCTCGGAGGACTTCGGTGACTCGGAGTACTCGGAGGAGGAGTTCTCCTCCGAGTCCGAGGGTTCACCAGCTCCTGCCTCTCCCCCGGTGTCGTCTGATGACTCAGACAACTCCCAGGGGATCGCCACAGAGGTATGGATCTACATCCGGGCCGTCGAGCACGCCGGGCTCAAGGGCTCGGATGAGTCGGAGTACTCCTTGGACGAGGAGAACTCCTCGAACGAGGAGGGCGGCAGCGGCGATGGCGGTTACGGCGACGACGACAGAGGTGATGGTGATGGCGGCGACGACGACGACAAGAGCGGTGACGGTGGCGGCAAAGGTGGCAGCGGCGATGGCGGTGGCGGCAGCAAGGGCAGCAGCAGAGGCAGCAACAAGGCCAGTGGCTAGATGCCACTGGTTTTAAATGTTAATATAGATTAGTAGTAGAAGTAGTATTAGTGCAATAATGTAGTAGTAGCTAGTAGTATAGTGTAGTGAAATATGATGTAGTAATGGGGAGGTCATCAACTCATAATGAGTTGATTTGTAAGTTCGGTAACGCTTCCCTTATAATGAAGAATGAATTCGCCCCATCTTGTGTGTATCATTTTGCCTTCTAGCTGATCGTCGATCGTGTTAATGCCTATTGCAGAGGCTGTTTCTGGACGTAATGCTTGGGTAGCGACTTAGAATCATTGAGTCGCGCTTCAGACTGCCTTCTTTGCGATGCCAGTGTTTTAGTAGTGGCGGCCGAGTGATTATCAGCGACGTTGGGGCTTTTAGAAGCGGTAGCAGAGTGATAGCGGGCCATGTCGGTATTTTAGAAATAACGACCGAGCGGTTACTGGCGATGTCGGCATTTTAGAGGTAACAGCCGAATCCTCTGGAGCCACGTCACTGTTTTAGGAATAACAGCCGAGTGACTGCTGGCGACGTTGGCGTTTTAGAAGTAACAACCGAGTGATAACGGGCCACGTCGGCCTCTTTGGAAATAGTGGCCGAGTGAAGTCTGGTAACGTTAGCGTTTTTAGAAATAACAGCTGAGTTAATTTGGGTTGCGTCGGCCGTTTTGGAAATAACGGCCGGGTGATGACATGGCACGCCAGCGTTTTAGAAATAACCGCCGGGTGATGACATGGCACGCCAGCGTTTTAGAAGTAACCGCCGGGTGATGACTAGGGGCTTTTAGAAATGGCGTTTGGCCCGGGAAAACCCCATATGTACTGCACTGTCGCATATCTCTGCATTCTATGCCCTAGTTTCGCTTTTCTGCATCTAGGCCTTCTCCGCCCTCTTGCAATACTGCCTCCGCTCTGTTCGCCAGCAAAGTTGAGATGGCGCCCAAGCGGAAATCCCAGAGTTCGTCTGCTGCAATCATTCCTCCTATCAATCCCAACAGTTAGTTGCCCTTCGCAGGTAACCACATGTCTGTTATCTCTGAATCCGACCTCCTCCATCTCGAATCCATCGGAGTTCTTCCTCCGAAGGAGCTCTGTTTTTGGCGGATCTGCCGTGGGGTCACTGTTCCGACAGAAGACACCCACGAATCCGTCATTTACGTTCCTTTTCTCATCCGCGGCCTTGCTCTTCCAATTTCCCCTTTCTTCCGCGGTCTCCTTGACTTTTATCACTTGAATCTGACCCACCTGAATCCCAATTCCATTCGGCAAGTTTCCGTTTTTGTTCACTTGTGCGAAGCTTTCCTTGGTATTCTGCCACACTTCGGCCTATGGAAGTACTTGTACCACTATCGGCCTGGGATGGCTGGAGGGCAGCACCAGCTTGTGGGGGGCGCGAGTTTGGAGATGCGCCATGGGAGAAAGGCCGACTACCTCGACATCCCACTCAAGGACAGCATCAAAGGATGGCGCCTGGAGTGGTTTATCGTGGAGAACCACGGGAATTCCCCCCCCCCCCCACGGTCAGGTAGACAGCCAGATGTTCGTACTCTGAGCTGGACCGAGTCCCCCACAGACCTGGAGGTGGCTGAGGCAGGGGCTCTGCTTGCTGAGGTTGGACTGTTGAAAGAGAGGGGTCTGACTGCAGAAGCTGTGGTCGCCGATTTCGTTTTCAAGAACATTCAGCCATTAAAGGACAGAGCCTACCCGGCTTATTTGTATCGAGGCCTCGCTGATTCAACCTGGGTTACCAACAGAAGAATTCATGCAGTGGATTTGGTCAGCTGACTCGAGATGATACTCAGAGGCAAGGTGTCGAACATCGGTGCTCCTGTTGCATACTCGGCCTGGAATCTGCCTCCTTCCAAGGCTTTTACCAATTTTGTGTCGAATCCTCCTGCTGGTGATAGCGATTTGGGCCTTAGAGTGCGACCATCTCCCGAAGAGGTTAGTGCTTTGGTTGCCTCACTTGGTGAAATCCCTGATGATGAGAGGCAGGTTCATTTCGAAGTACCTTTGAATCCAAGTGATGCTGAGATAAGTGCCATGTTGGATATGTTGGCTAAAGATTCCTCTGACGCAGCCCCTGCTGAAACACTGGATGCAGTGCCCATCCCAGAGGCTGGCAAAGCTTTGGATATTCAGAGGTCTGATAGTGTTCACCTGAAGCGTCCTCACCGAGCCAATCAACCAACTTCTCTTGCTGAGGGGAAGAAAAAGAAAAAGAGACGTCTTCGCCGAGTGTCAAGCTTGGATCAGGATGCTGGTCCTTCTGCTCCTGCTGCTGAGGAAGTGCCCATGCCAGTTTTTGCTGAAGCTAACCCCAATGGGTGTGACCCGACTGACGCTGACCCCAATGGGTGTGATCTAGATGACGCTGAACCCAATGGGTGTGACCAAGCTGAAGCTGACCCCAATGGGTGTGCCGTCCGCATTGTTGATGAAGATGAGGAAGAGGAGGATGAAATCCCTCTAGTTCGGAAGAACAGATGACGCTACTTAGCCAGTGGGGAAAGTAGTGGTGTTCCTTCTCCAGCCTTGTCTGCTCTCATTGGTCTGCAAGAATTGTCTCTGGCAAACTTTGATCAGACTCTTGAAGACATGGTCCCAGAAGATCTGTTGTCAGAGCCGGCAGATGGTGGAATGATGGATATTTGTGCTGATGTGCCTGATGCCAGGCTAGAGTTATCTCGAGCAGCGTCCCGTGCCTCATCGACCTTAGAGCGCGGTCTTAAGGGTCAGGAAGCTGGTCTGGATTGTTCTGCTCCCATGGAAGTGGGTGAAGGTCCTTCAGCCTTAGAGGTGGCTGTTATGGAGAGCTTGGCCCTCAAGGATGGCACTAGCGTTTACCCAGCCCCCGAGGGTGTTGCCGGGGATGACCCGGCTCGGATGGGTAGTGCGAGCTATGACCCAGCCCCCGAGGATGTCCGAGTCGGTTCTCCCTCTCACACTTCCATGGACGTTCACGTAGGGTCTTCTCTTCATTCTGGTTGCATGGCAGCAGCTCACGCTTTGGGTCAGGAAGTCGCCTTAGAGGCCAGCGCTCCTGATGACAGAGTTTTGCCTTCTGCTGATGATACTGACCTGGTCCCCACTGATGCATTGCGGGTTTTTCCGGTTGGTGATCCTTCATCGAGCCATCAATTAACTTCCCACGACTTGGGAGTTCCTTCGTTCTTTTCCAACCTCCAGGTAACTTAGTTTTTACTGATCTGGCTGTACCCCAGGTGTGATGTTGTTCTGACACTCATTTGTTTTTAATGTCAGGCATTGGTTGATGAAATGGTTGGTCAGCTGAGGTCGCAGGGTGCTTTTGTCCCGGAAAGGGCTCTATCTCTAGCGCATTGGAATCCAGTGCTGCTTCAGCGACGAGTGTCTGATTTGGAGATGGCAAATGCTGGTTAATGCCCTTTGTTTCTTCTTTGACTACTTGATTAATTCTGCTTTTTAACTGAACACCCTTGCTTGACTATTTCTTGACAGATATGGCCCGGCGGTACTCTGATCTTGAAGAAAAATATTCTCAAGGTCAGACTGAACTGGCCCGGGTTTCTGCTTCTCTGAATGATGCTAACACGCTGAACTCCACTCTCCATGCTCAGCTCGACTCTGAAAAGGTGACCAGTGAATTAAGTTTTACTTGGCTTTGTCTGCTGTGTTCTTATTGCTTGCTTGACATTTGGAGAAACTGATTCTTGTCTACAGGAGGAAAGGCGTGCCCTTGCCACTTCTCGTGACAACCTTGACAAGCTATACCGCGATGCCAGCAACTCGTTGACCATCTTGGAGAGGAGTCATCGCTTCACCAGGGAAGAGTTGGATAATCATCATTATAAGCTACAAGAGTCCTTGGATGATGTGATTCGCCTCAGGCAATTGGTGTCGTCCAAGGATACTATCATCAAGGATCTGCGTGCTTCCAAGAAATCAGTCGTCCAGGAGCTAGAAGCTGCTTGGTTGGCTGTCAAAGCTGCTGAAGAGACTTCTGCTACTCTGAGGGCCCAGCGCGACAAAGCTATGGACAAAGCTATTCGCGCGGGGTGGATCCTGATGAGGAGACCCGGCGTGGTTGTTCCCGATGACATAGTGTCAGATGTGAATGCCGCTCCTGATTCCTCGAGTCGTCCCTCTTCGTCGGTTGCTCCTGAGAAGAACATTACCAAATAGAAACACTGAATGCTTTGAGCATGTGGTTAGTGTGCTTGGATATTTTGTTAGAAAACACTTTTTAGTACTGAATGCTGCTGTTGTTTTCCCGTTGTTAGAATACAACAGTATTTACAATCGCAGAAGTAAATGTAGTATGAAATTTCTTCGCGGGGCATAGAGGTCGCCCTAAGGTGAGTAATCGCAAACGTGCTTGTGCTGGATTTAAGTAGGCGCGAACGTGCTGCGCCGATTTAAGTCATTACCAACTTAAACCGACCGCTCTGTTAGTAGGGTATAGTGGTCACCCCAAGTTAAGTAAGCATGAGCATGTCACACCGCCTTAAATCATTGCTGATTTAAGCCGATTGCTCCGTTAGTAGGGTATAGTGGTCACCCCGAGTTAAGTAAGCGTGAGCATGTCGCACCGCCTTAAGTCATTGCTGATTTAAGCTGATTGCTCCGTTAGTAGGGTATAGTGGCCGAATTTTTTGTATTTTAATCCCTATCGTGACAAAAATTTACGTTTGGACCTCCAGAAATTTTATTTACAGGTTTGGACCCGATGCTCGGCGCCATAGGCTGTGGCGCCGAGGTAACACGGCTCGGCGCCATAGCCTATGGCGCCGAGGTACGTGACGTGGCAGTCCGCGTGGCGGCACCTAGCTCGGCGCCACAGATCTTGGCGCCGAGCTAGGAAATAACCCCAAGCCACCTTTCTCTCTGCTGTTTCTTCTCTGTTGTTTTCACTTCTACCGCCGCCGCCGTTCCCGCCCAGCTTCGCCGCCCAGCTCCGCCGCCGCCCGCCCGCCCAGCTCCGCCGCCCGCCCGCCCAGCTCCGGCCACCCCGCCCGCCCACCTCCGGCGACGACGCTTGGCTTCCGGCGGGCTGCCGAGCTCGCCCGCCCCGCGCCTGCTCGCCATAGGCCAGCCGCCGCGCGCACGGCAGCGGCCGCTCGCCGCCGCGCCCGCTCTCCACGGCGCCTGCTCGCCACCGGCCGGCCACCGCGCCCGCTCCGGCCCCGGCAGCTCCCGCCCCGGCAGCTCCCGCCCCCGGCCCGCTCACTGCCGCCCGATAATTTTTTTTAATTTCTTAGTTATTAAACTGTTAGCTATTGTTAGTGTTTAGTAATTAGTTAGCTATCCACTTATTTATTGTTTAGTAAATAGTTAGTAATTTTGTTGTTAGTGTTTATTAAAGTAGTTAGCTAGTTTCTTGCTTAGCATATTGTTAGTGTTTATTAAATTCTTAGTGATTATATAGTTAGCATTTTGTTTAGCGCATTGATATTACTTGTTTTCTGTGTTGGCAACCATCGTGTTGTCGTTTATTCGCAGGTTATATAAACATCACTTTACAGGGGAGGTGCTGCCAAATTTTTTATTGACAATAGTTTTTTTTGTACGTAGGTGTTCGTCCGACTTGACCTTCTCCACCGTTAGCTGGACTCGTACGCGATCTCAGGTATACATTGTTTTCGTACATTATTTATAGATTATGTAATTTCGTTTGATGTGTTCATTTAATATTTACTATATAGTTATTAGTTAATATATATTTATTACTTAGTAAGTTTGTAGGCTTAAGTATATAGCCATTATTGAGTTAGTAATCCATTTTTGCAATAGATGGACAGCCTAGTAACACTATACCATGGAGGAAGGGTGGAGATAGATGCTTATGGGAGTGTTACTTTTGATGGTATGAAGATCGTGACCATGTTGTTCGATGAAAGACCATCTTTTGACAAGCTTTTGGCTCGAGCTTGTGAGGAGATTAGTTGCGACATAAACGACCCTAGAATATCAATTCAGGGTATGTTGTCCCATATTACATATGGAACAGTTGTCCGACGGTTGATCTCCATTACCTCAGAATGTGATTGGGTGATATATTTAAGAATTGTGAAGACGATGGTTCCACCATGTTTGGATGTGGTTGTTCAAAAGTTACCTGTTAGTCATTGCGATGGTCCAGTCGGGTTATCTCCACAAATGCCAAATGCATCTCGTATTGAAACTCCTTTGGTAGAGCTTCATGAAGAAGTGGTTGTTGTGCCCGATGCTCAATCGGGTCCGCACGAGTATGGGATTTCTCGTCCTCTTCCTGGCGTTTGTGGAGCTTCTAATGCGGTGGTACCCCCCCAAGAGATCCCATTGACCCAGGATCCAGTTCACGATCATCCTAGTAAGTGTCTTCGACACATTGTTCGTATCCATCGTTATTTCGTTTGATTAGACTTTTTAATGTGGTTTTTCTTGCTCCGACCCGATGCAGGATCTCCACATATCGATAATGCTGCTTATCTTGATGTGCCTGTGTCATATAATATGGACAACATATGCAGGGCATCCAATAGTGTTGATGTTCAGATTGAGGATGAGGAGGAGCCATATGAGGCTGCACGGGCCTTAGATTCTGATGATGACCGTCCGGTTCAAGAAATGACCGAGCAAGAAATTGAACTCATAAGACGTTTGTGTCCGGAGCGAGACCCTCCAGTACATGAATTTAGCAGTTTAAGTCATTCCACCCGTGCTTATGCTGAAGGACGTGACGATGAACTGCTAGAGGCTCCAGATAACGCCGACAGCATTGAGATTAAGGTAGGCTTACTTTTCAAGGACCTGCCTACACTGAGACGATGGCTACAGGAATATTCTGTGAACCGGAAGAGGCCGTTCAAGGTGAGACATTCGTATGCACAGCGTCGTTACACTGTTGTGTGCGAGGTGTCAGAATGTAATTGGAGGGTATGTGCCCGAAGGCAGAAGGACACCAGAAAGTTTAAGATCACCAAAATTGTAGGTCCACACACTTGTGCCCAGACAGAGCTGAGCTCTAAGCATCATCAGTTGACATCTACCCTGATTGCGAAAAGGATATTGAGGATATTGAAGGGTCAGCCAAACTTGAAGGTGAAGTCAATTATGACCATGACTTCGGAGCTGTTTGGTTACATGATCAAATATGGGAAAGCATGGAGGATCAAATATGACAACTCAGCCATCACAGCTGACACCACGTAGAAGGCGTCCACGAGACCCTTACACTCCAGGCACCGACGCTCTTGGGGCCAAGGGCAAGGGTAAGACTAGGAGGAAATGAATACTTTTGTGATGTTGGTCTTATCCTGAAAACTGTGTGATTTGGACTCATGTTGGAGACGTTGTAATATGAACTATGCTATGTGTTTTGGACTATGTGTTGTGGACATTGTATTTTGGACTTTGTTTGTGGACATTGTATGAAGAACTATGTTCTGTGGATGTTTTTATATTCGATGTTATTTTGTGATGTATTATATGTTGAAATGCTTATATGTCTTATAATATGTGATTATTTGAACTGTGGTTGTTAATAAAACAAGGGGAACTCTTGCAATTTTTTTTGTGAATTGTAAAAAACATAATAAGCAATAAGTAACGCATCTTTAGAGTTCTAAATTATTTTTGATACGTAAATAGTACATAATAGGCTACAATTCTTCAGTCTGAATCACAATCTATGAGTAACTCATCTTCGGAGTCATCCGTCGCGCAATCCTCAACGACAACCTCATTCCACTTGCTGCATTGTCCTGCATCACACTTGTCACCAGTTCTCTTGTAATAATTTGCTTCTGCTTCATCTGCAGCTTGGGAGAATAGCTCATCCTCAGCCTCAGCCTCATCAGACTTCTTCTTGTAATAAGCTGCCTCTACCTCTTCGGCGGCCTGAGACATAAACTCATCCTCTTCCTCTTGAGCACGTAATCCTGCCTCAGCTAGTGCGATGAGCTCACTCAACCTTGATGTGTCGTCCTCCTCTTCTTCATGTAATCCTGCCTCTGCGAGAGCGATAAGCTCACTCAATCTAGATGTGTCGTCCTCCTCCTCCTCCATCAGCTCAACCGTTGCCATTTTATCCTGAACATATCTCGCATGCGCCTCATCGGCCAAATAGTTTACGCCGCTTCCAATCTCTGCAAATATAATGAGAAAAATAAGTTAGCAAAGTCAAGATAAATAAATTGTACTAACATAATTATAATATCATTTGTCTCACTTACTTCCCTTGAGGCGATCAGCAAGATTATCCAACATCTGTTTCTCGGCTTGAGCCGCTTCCCATTCCCTTGCATCCTGTGCTCTCTTCTCATCTGCCGCCTTCAACCTCCTATACTCTGCACGCTTCGAGCTATCATAAAAGGCAGATTTTGCTTCCCTACGCATGTCGCGTATGCGATCGTTAATGTACGAATCGACGAGTCGAGATCCACAACGCATCTTCTGTCCCATTATTCTCTTGGACTCTATTGTGCGCATCACCTCTCCTTTGTTGTCGTAACTCTCCCAACTGCATTTCCTCGTCTCCTACAAAAAAATAGTAAGTACCGCTATAATATTACAGCTGGTGCAAAAAAAATACCAACCTCATCGTAATTGACCATATGTCCACAAAAATATCCAACACCAAGCTCCGAAGGAACTAATCCATACTTAGCTTCAATACCACATTTGCAGAGTACTGGATCAAATTTGACCTCTTCTTCCGCCCACCCGTTGTATCTCTTTTCCTTTACCTCTGGCTCTGGCCAATGGGACAAAGGACCATACAACCACTCTCTGAAACGACACTTACGCCACCCGTATGGCTGCAGGAGAAAAAATTAGTAATTTATTGTAAATAAAAACTAGTTCATACATTTAGCGTATCAATGGGCTCACATAATCAATGTTCGGACAACAGAACTGCTTCTCATAGTCTTCGTCGATGACAGCACGGTCTCCACAATCGCATCGAGGCGGTGAGTCCATCCTTCTTTCTGTTGCTACCTCCTTCTCCGCATCCGTCATTGGTGGAGGATTCAGGGGAGGAGGTACCCAACGCTTAAAACGCTCATGACTGGTCTTTCCACTCAACCAATTAACGAAAAGAAGATATCGAGGGTCAAATTTATCAGGACCATCGATCCACTGGAAAAAGAAACACCTCTGATGTCCCTAAAATAAAGGAAAGAAGCACTATTACATATCTACAAAATAATGAATGCAAACAAAATTAAGTGACAAGTCATAAGCTACGTACGTCCAAACTGCCACAAAGGTAATAGCAGCGAGCAGCCGTGTCTGGATGTTGTGATTGATGTACCTGAAAGTCGCCTAGAGGGGGGGGGGTGGATAGGCGAAACCTGAAAATTAAAACTTTATCCCCCAACTAGATCCCTTGATTAGTGGTTAGAACAAGATGAACAAATATCGGAGTATAAAAAGCTAAGTCCTTTGCTTGTAAAGAATGTTGCTTTGAAATAATGCGGAAGTAATAATCAATACAACTACTAGATATATGGATAGTCAAGCAAGAGGGCTTAGATGAAAAGAGCAATAACTCAAGTTTTTTCTTGCGGAGTGTTGCTTCACTAAATGAGAATTTAACTTTAAGCAACACCAAATGATATGAGCAAAGAATAGTGCAAGAGAACTTAGAGTAAGGGAAAGCAAACAAATCTCAAGCAAAAACACAATGAACACGGGTGATTTGTTTTACCGAGGTTCGGCCCTCGAAGGCCTAGTCCCCGTTGAGGAGTCCACTCAAGGACGGGTCTTTTTCAACCCTTTCCCTCTCTCCACCGATCACACAAGGATCGGTGAGCTCTTCTTCTTCTCAAGGATCACTCTCGATCCCACAAGGACCACCACACTTTTTGGTGTCTCTTGCTAGCTTTTACAAGCCTCCAACACTTTGGAGGAAGTTCGAATGGGAGTCAAAACTCCACGCGCAAATGAACACAAAGATGAAGCTCACACTATCTCTCAATGGATCTCACAAGGCACTAGGGCTAAACTCAATTGAGTAGCTCTCAATTGCTCGCTCTTCTCTTTTGTGGCACTTGTATTGGTTGTAGTGGGCTAGATCTTGTGTATAGGATGTATCAATGAATATATGTGGTCGGGAGGGCTTGAGTATGTCAACTAGATGACTTGGAATGTTGCTTGGACTCCCACACCTTGAAGTGGCCGGTTGGGGTGGTATTTATAGCCACCATCCAATTTTGTAGTCGTTGGAGAAGCTGCTGGCGATGGGCGCACCGGACAGTCCGGTGCACACCGGACATGTCCGGTGCGCCAGCCACGTCATCCTATCCGTTGAGATTGGAGCTGGTCGACCGTTGGAGGCTTTGTCCTCATGTGGCACCGGACAGTCCGGTGCAGCACCGGACAGTCCGGTGCCCCTCTGACTTCTGCTCTGACACTCTGAATTCAACTGTACACTTTGCAGAGTCGACCGTTGCGCGCAGATGACCGTTGCTCCGCTGGCACACCGGACAGTCCGGTGAATTTTAGCGGAGCGACCTCCAATTTTCCCGAAGCTGGCCAGTTCAGAGCCGCTTCACTCTGGAGCACCGGACACTGTCCGGTGGTGCACCGGACAGTCCGGTGAATTATAGTGGGCTGCGCCTGAGAAACCCGAAGGTGAAGAGTTTGAAGACAATCCTCCCTGGTGCACCGGACATGGTCCGGTGGTGCACCGGACACTGTCCGGTGGCACACCGGACAGTCCGGTGCGCCATACCAGGGAGCACTTCGGTTTCTCTTTGCTCCTTTCTTTTGAACCTTGTCTTGTTCTTTTTATTGGTTTTGAGTTGAATCTTTGGCACCTGTAGAACATGTAATCTAGAGCAAACTAATTAGTCCAATTGTTTGTGTTGGACATTCAACCACCAAAATTATTTAGGAAAAGGTTTAAAGCCTATTTCCCTTTCAATCTCCCCCTTTTTGGTGATTGATGCCAACATAAACCAAAGCAAATATATAAGAGAATAATTGAACTAGTTTGCATAAGATAGGTGCAAAGATTGCTTGGAATTAAACCAATATTCATTTCATAAAATATGCATGGATGCTTTCTTTGTTTTTAACATTTTGGACCATGCTTGCACCTCAAGTTTTGTTTTTGCAAATGTTTTGGAAATTCTTTTTCAAAGTCTTTTGTAAATGGTCAAAGGTAAATGAATCATAAGATTTGGAAATTTCTCCCCCTGTTTCAAATGCTTTTCCTTTGACTAAACAAAACTCCCCCTAGATTAAATCCTCCTCTTAGAGTTCAAGAGGGTTTTAAGATATTGATTTTTGAAATACTACTTTCTCCCCCTTTTGAACACAATAAGATACCAATTTGAAATTTTCAATTGAACTCATTTTAAAATTAGGGTGGTGGTGCGGTCTTTTGCTTTGGGCTAATACTCTCTCCCCCTTTGGCATGAATCGCCAAAAACGGAGTCATCAGAGCCCATTCTATAAGTTGTCTCCCTCTTTGGTAAATAATATATGAGTGAAAGATTATACCAATGTGGAGAGATAGTATGGAGTGATGGCGAAGGGTAGATAATACCAATAGAGTTGAGTGGAAGCCTTGTCTTCGCCGAAGACTCCATTTCCCTTTCAATCTACGACTTAGCATAGTAATATACTTGGAAACATATTAGTCGTAGTCATGGTACGGGAATAATAGGATATATGCATTTGTACCAAAATGAAAGAGATATGATCAAGAGATATGTCAATTAAGCATGATCATAGTTCTATACAATATAGATTTCTCCCCCTAAATATGTGCCTTGAGAGGAATACATATTTTGGCCTTAAATGCCAAGTGCACATAATTAGGTTAATGAGAACAAGTCTATATCATAGAGAAAGTGAAGTGCATTGTGTCATAGTATATGTGTGATGCTCAAGACAGTTTATGCACTTATGAAAGCATGTTGCAAACATTTTAAGCATTTTCCTTTAAAGATTTCAAAGAGACTTAAGGACCATCCACCTTTGGAACAAAGGTAGCTTATCCTCGTTACAAGGTTAAGCTTTAAGCTCTTTGACAATAGAACCACTTCATCTAGTTTTAGCAAAGATGCAATAATGCATGAGTGAAATTTTAAGAGGTTAAACTAGGTATGAAGCAGGGATAAATGCAAAGGACATGCTTTCTCTTCCTTTTATACAAGATATGCAAAGAGTGTATATAAGAGGAAGTTTTTAGGTACATATGTAAATGATAGGAATAAGTTTTACCCGTTTTGTACCTTTATTTGTAGACGCTCTCTTCATTGTGCTTTTGTCCTTAGTCTTGTTTGCTTAAGACCTATGCTCAATGACAATGTGTGAAAATATTTTGCACAAGAGAGAGTTCTTACAACTAGTGATCCTTTTCTAAGTCATGGTTAACATATATTAAGTGGATCACAAATTGTATAAATGAATCATGAATTCTCCTTTTAACTTAGTACATATCAAGAGAGGTATCGATTGGAAAGAATATGAGGCACTAAGTGTCATTTGATGTTATTCTATGATCAAACAGACAATGGATGCGATCAAGAGAGTAACATATTGGAATAGGAATTAAGCTTAAAAAAGGAGAATCCAATAAGCATGCTACTTTAGTAATGAGAGCAACAATCCTTGATAAAAGCAACATTATTTTAACAAGATGGATTGATGTATAGTAGCATACTTCATGAGAAATACTATTCTCATGCAAGAGACTATATGAAATTACTAAGATAAAGCAATAGTCTCAACATAATCAAAATATAAGAATGAACTCCCCCTAAAGATATGCATCAAGTATTTGAATGAATTGAATGGATGCATTTACTTTAAATAGAGAGAAGCATTATATATCTTGATCAAGGCTCATTAAATTTGTAGTAAACAACTTGAGCCTAGTATTCCCATTATGAAAGGGTTTAGGATACTCACAACCACACCATTGATTGTTTCGTAGAAGTAGGTGGTGTTGTTCTTGATGTTCTCCTCTTTCATTTGAGAGTCCTCCCTTTGTAGTGGCTTCTTTTTCCTTTCAAACTTATTGAAAATACTCAAGAGAGATGTTAATAGCGCAAGGGAGTATATGGTGAAAGATGATTACTTTAGATAATTAACATACATGATTCATCATCCACAAGTCACACAGACATGAAGTAAAATCCTTAACATTTGTGCTTATTACTAAAAAGGAATATGCACTATTTAACTATTTGATCAAACATAGGATTTTGCTTCTTCATATTGAATTTTATTAATTATTACTTAAAAGCAAGTCAATATGAGAACATTTATAGCAAAGGTATGAAATAGATACTAATGGATAAGTGCATTTATGAGAATGTGATTGAATGCACATCAAGACAAATTTAGTCCTCCAAAGAATCTATTCTTCAAGAATGATAATTTAGAGAGAATAACCATTGAAGGGAACTATATTAAAGAGATGAGTTCCCATACCTTTGCTTTTACCTTTCTTCCTTTTTGGTGAAGAGAACCCTTTGAGGCTTGTGGCTTTAACCTTGCACTTACTCTCTTGTAGATTTTCATAAGTAGACTCAAGAGAAATGTTAAAAGCAGCACAAGCACTAGTTTCCCTTTTTGTAATCATTTTGATAAGGAATGAAAAGTGGATTATTAAAGCATGGAAACTTTATAATATGAACTAGATTATTCCAATAAGTATGCTAAGTTTTAACTCATAAAACAAGCATGGTTAAATTCTTGATACTATGGGAATAAATCTAATCCATAACATGGAGAGCGATAAATGAAGAGGAATCATATCCAATTTTGAGCAAGTTGAAATACATCATAAAACATTGGATTGATTTTTCTTTTCATGCTAGATTACGCGCTTCCAAAGAGAAACTTATTCTCTACCAGTGAGACTGCTTGGTTTACTTAGATAAAAACATTAATCTCACTATTCTAGTTATAGAGAGAGTTTTCCTTATAAGTGTCCTAAGAATTTGAATTCCTTACATGACACCTTAGTCTTTTAAGAATTTGAAATATCTTTCTATATCTAGAATCATGGCAATAATAGAATAACTTAGCGAAGAAACATGCCATGAGAAACTTGCAACAAATTAAAGCATGTAGATTACCATAGGATGGAAATGATGGGTATGCAATCTACCATATGAGAGGAAATTCTTCAAAGAATGGTGATATGAATTTTAAAGACATTTGAAGCGCTACACATTTCTTATGTGACTACACAAGACACATAATAAAATACTTGCACTTTAAAAGCATAGAGGTTACCATCCTTTGACTTTCCTCCATGTTGTAGGCCTTGATTTTTCCGCATAAGATAATTATTTATTTCCTACAACATCAATAACTTCCTCGAGATGATATGAGTTTAAGACGTAGTAGTTTGAAGAATAACCTTGGGTCAATCACGGATAAAAATCATTGAAGATTTGATAGCTTGAGTTAAATTGAATTAACTTTCTCAAGCACCCCAAGGCTTCATACCATCTCCTTTTCCTACAAAGCTTGTCAAGCATATTTTGGTACCCATCGCTTGATGGGTCCAACATGGTTAGTCAACAAAGATCTAGGAACCCAAAAGTCCTTTGTGTTAGCACTAGGTAAACTCATTACCTTTCTAGCACAAGTTGCAATTTTGGGTTGCCTAGTTACATGAGAATCAATTGACAAGTTAGGAGTGAAATTGTTACCAATGGGACAATCCTTGCATTGATGTCCCTTCTTACGGCATGTGTAGCAAAGGCGCTTTCCAAGATTTGGCGTTTTCTTCTTTCCTTGTTTGTTGCCTGCTACATGGTTAGTAAAAACTTTCTTTTCTAACCCTATGCCTTTTTGTTTTAAATGGGGACAAGATCTAAGCAAGTGTCCTTTCTTGGAGCATTTAAAACAAAGTCTATCATCCTTGTTAATAATCAAGCCATTTTTAATGTAGGGACATGACCTAATCAAGTGCCCTTCTTCAAAGCAATCACTACACCTCTTAATGGGAAGTGTGGCTTGATCATTACCTTGGACGTTACCTTTTGTGGAGGCGTGGTTGAGGCTTTTGGAGGAGGTGTCGAATTTCATCTTTTGTTTCTTCCTCTTGGCAATCCTCAAATCCTTGACATTTCTTCAAGGGATGTAGTGCATGCCACGGTTATTCCCGTCTCAAGCTTCTTCACCATGTGATCACGGTTATCTTGAGAAGGTTGGGCAATGCATTTCCCTTTTAGTTGTGTCAAGCTCTTCTTTAGCCTCTTATTTTCTTCTTTGAGCTTTTGATATGAATCATCATTTGTTCCTGCAAATTCTAGCTCAAAGGAAGATTTGCTTGTTGACAAACAACAAGCATTAGCACATGATGATATAGTATCAATTTGAATACATGTGCATGAGTGAGGTTGTTGGGATTTTAAGTTTTCTATTACAACCTCATGAGCAATGTTTAATATGATATGATCATCTCTAAGATTTTCATGAGAGCATAGGAGCATATCATATTTTTCTTGAAAAGCTAGATTTTTAATTTTTAGCTTTTCTACTTGGTCCTCAAGCAAGGTATTCTTATTTACTAATTGAGCTATACAATGTAAAGTGTTATCTTGCTCAATTGAAGTAGTTTCATACCTTTGGACCAAATCAACATGAGAGCACTTTAGCTCCTCATGTTCTTTAGTCAACTCGTCAAAGCATTGCATCTTTACGGAGAGAATACTTTCTAGCCTTTGACGAGCTTCGCTTTGCTCTCTCGCTCTTTCTAGAAGTTTGAGCATGACCGCCTTATCTTCTTGGCTTAGGCGAGCGTAGAGTTGCACAAAGCTTCTTTCTTCCTCCTCATCCTCATTTGTGCTTCCGCTATCATTTGCATTAGCCACACAACACATGTGGGAATCGAAATGGGAAGACAAACCTTTTGGAGAGGTGGATTCATCGTTTGGTCTCCACCGTTCATTTTCTTCTTCTTCCTTGCAAGGGTTAGTATCACAAATACTAAAGGAAGTAGAAGCACAAAATGAACTATCATGTTTGGACTTATTAAATTTGCTTTTAATTCTAGTCCAAATATCATGCGCATCATGGATTGATTCGTTATAATTTGATATGAAGGCACGATAATCTTCTTTGCTAATAGAATTAGTTAAGATGTCAAAAGCTAGATAGTTTAAGCGATAACATCTTTGATCCTCCTCGGAATTAATTTTTCCATTGAAATTAGAGGAAAAAATACTCTTGTCTATAATTTGTTCTAATCGTGGATCTATGGTTCTAAAAGCATTTATCACACTAGTAGACCATGAGTCATAATTGGAACAATCATCAAATAATATTTCAAGAGTTACCTCTTTTTGAGTTACGTTCGATGGAGGAGTCTTCTTGTTCTTTTGGGATCTTCTACGAGCCATCACTTCGAGTTGTTAGACTCAAGATGAAGTGCCTAGCTCTGATACCAATTGAAAGTCGCCTAGAGGGGGGGGTGGATAGGCGAAACCTGAAAATTAAAACTTTATCCCCCAACTAGATCCCTTGATTAGTGGTTAGAACAAGATGAACAAATATCGGAGTATAAAAAGCTAAGTCCTTTGCTTGTAAAGAATGTTGCTTTGAAATAATGCGGAAGTAATAATCAATACAACTACTAGATATATGGATAGTCAAGCAAGAGGGCTTAGATGAAAAGAGCAATAACTCAAGTTTTTTTCTTGCGGAGTGTTGCTTCACTAAATGAGAATTTAACTTTAAGCAACACCAAGTGATATGAGCAAAGAATAGTGCAAGAGAACTTAGAGTAAGGGAAAGCAAACAAATCTCAAGCAAAAACACAATGAACACGGGTGATTTGTTTTACCGAGGTTCGGCCCTCGAAGGCCTAGTCCCCGTTGAGGAGTCCACTCAAGGACGGGTCTTTTTCAACCCTTTCCCTCTCTCCACCGATCACACAAGGATCGGTGAGCTCTTCTTCTTCTCAAGGATCACTCTCGATCCCACAAGGACCACCACACTTTTTGGTGTCTCTTGCTAGCTTTTACAAGCCTCCAACACTTTGGAGGAAGTTCGAATGGGAGTCAAAACTCCACGTGCAAATGAACACAAAGATGAAGCTCACACTATCTCTCAATGGATCTCACAAGGCACTAGGGCTAAACTCAATTGAGTAGCTCTCAATTGCTCGCTCTTCTCTTTTGTGGCACTTGTATTGGTTGTAGTGGGCTAGATCTTGTGTATAGGATGTATCAATGAATATATGTGGTCGGGAGGGCTTGAGTATGTCAACTAGATGACTTGGAATGTTGCTTGGACTCCCACACCTTGAAGTGGCCGGTTGGGGTGGTATTTATAGCCACCATCCAATTTTGTAGCTGTTGGAGAAGCTGCTGGCGATGGGCGCACCGGACAGTCCGGTGCACACCGGACATGTCCGGTGCGCCAGCCACGTCATCCTATCCGTTGAGATTGGAGCTGGTCGACCGTTGGAGGCTTTGTCCTCATGTGGCACCGGACAGTCCGGTGCAGCACCAGACAGTCCGGTGCCCCTCTGACTTCTGCTCTGACACTCTGAATTCAACTGTACACTTTGCAGAGTCGACCGTTGCGCGCAGATGACCGTTGCTCCGCTGGCACACCGGACAGTCCGGTGTACACCGGACAGTCCGGTGAATTTTAGCGGAGCGACCTCCAATTTTCCCGAAGCTGGCCAGTTCAGAGCCGCTTCACTCTGGAGCACCGGACACTGTCCGGTGGTGCACCGGACAGTCCGGTGAATTATAGTGGGCTGCGCCTGAGAAACCCGAAGGTGAAGAGTTTGAAGACAATCCTCCCTGGTGCACCGGACATGGTCCGGTGGTGCACCGGACACTGTCCGGTGGCACACCGGACAGTCCGGTGCGCCATACCAGGGAGCACTTCGGTTTCTCTTTGCTCCTTTCTTTTGAACCTTGTCTTGTTCTTTTTATTGGTTTTGAGTTGAATCTTTGGCACCTGTAGAACATGTAATCTAGAGCAAACTAATTAGTCCAATTGTTTGTGTTGGACATTCAACCACCAAAATTATTTAGGAAAAGGTTTAAAGCCTATTTCCCTTTCAGTACCCAAGCCAGTCTGCCACAGTCGCAGTTAGGCACGGGGAGTTCAGGAGGAACAGGAGCATCCTTACTAGATACGTCCGGATATAACTCCCGAGGACGACCTCTCTTCTGCCACAACGCCTCTCGGTACATGTCTTTCATCTAATAAACGATTATAATTATCACTTGTACCTATTATGCTTTATAATAAGTTTACACAAACTAATAATCGAAATGATAATATAATAGGTGTATACAAATTATTAAACTAACAACCCAATATACAAAACGAATCAGTTGGACATCATACCTTGGTCTACGAAGTAACCAACTCAAATCTTTGAATCCAGCAAATTTTGACGAAGTTTGGAAATGATGAAATGAGTTGAAATGCGCTGCTCTCGGCCAGCCGCGCGGGCGTTTTTATAGGAATTCGTAGCTCGGCGCCAAGATCTGTGGCGCCGAGCTACGAGGCCGCGCCGCCACCACGTCAGAGCCAGGTCAGCCCTAGGCGCAAGTAGCCGTTGCTGCCACGTCACAGCTCGGCGCCATATGTGTTACCTCGGCGCCACAACCTATGGCGCCGAGCTTCGGGTCCAAACGTGCAAATAAAATTTCTGGGGGTCCAAACGTAAATTTTTGTCTCGAAAGGGGCTAAAAACAAAAAATTCGGGTATAGTGGTCACCCCGAGTTAAGTAAGCGTGAGCATGTCGCACCGTCTTAAGTCATTGCCGACTTAAGCCGATTGCTCCGTTAGTAGGGTATAGTGGTCACCCCGAGTTAAGTAAGCGTGAGCATATCGCACCGCCTTAAGTCATTGCCGACTTAAGCCGATTGCTCCGTTAGTAGGGTATAGTGGTCACCCCGAGTTAAGTAAGCGTGAGCATGTCGCACCGCCTTAAGTCATTGCCGACTTAAGCCGATTGCTCCATTAGTAGGGTATAGTGGTCACCCCGAGTTAAGTAATCGCGCTGGTTGACAGTGAACAATTCGAGTACTTTTGAAGTCTTTTTATTGATGATATATTTCCCAGTTTACAGAGTACTTTGTCGTCCCAATAGCTTTTGAGATCTAGCTAGGGGTAAAACTTCCTGAGATGTTCTAGGTTCCATGAGTTCCCAATTTCCGTGCCATCCATTTGAGTAAGGCGATACGATCCAGGCCGAGTGACTTCTGCTACTATGAATGGTCCTTCCCATAGTGGCGACAGTTTGTGCCGTTGTAGCATCCCAAAAATTCAAATCCTGAAATTTTCTCAAACTTGCTCTAAATTCAAAATGAATTTCAAATTTCATTTCAAAATGTTTGTTTGCAAGTTGATATCAACAAATAAATTATGGTGGTCTATATTCTCTCCAAAATCCTCCTCAAAATATCCTACAAATATTTCCCTATTGATCACCCTCAAATTCTTTTCAGAAATACTGCCCAGATATTTCTCCAGTGATCCCCCTCAAATTCTTCGAGAAATACCGCCCAGATATTTTCAGAGTAATCCCCTTCAAGTTCTTTCCAGAAATACTGTCCAAATATTCCACCGATATATCTCCAAGTAATTTTCCTCTTGAGAAATACCTTCAGAATCATTTTTCAAGTCCCCACAAATATTTTCTTCATAACTTTATTCATACCCATACGTATATGTATGCCTCCGGTGTCATACGGTGAGCTCTACATGCTAATCTCACTTATACAAGACAAATCCATGCTAATCTCCCACTAATCCTCTCATCCTCCCACTAAATGCTGATTTGGTGACCGGGGATCCCGAGGGGAAGAAATCCTCTTGCTATTCAAATTGAATTGCAAGGGGATTCCTCCCCCATGGATCCCCTAGGGATCCCTAATCACCAAATTAGCCCTAATCCTCCCATCCCTCCCCCTAATCCCCCCACCATGGCTATAAATAGAGGGGCAAGGGCCTCCTCTCATCCCACCCCAAGCCATTTCATGGCAACTCTCTCTCCCCCCACACACACCCACTCCATGTTCCACACAAGCACACACTAGCACAAGGATCGTTCGGTCGTTCTTCGATCGTTCGTCCCCCTATTCTTAGTTTGTTTGTTCGTTCGTCCGATAGTTCGATCGTTCATCCGATCGTTCATGGTTTGTTCGTCCGTTCGTCCGATCGTTCGATGTTCGTCCGTTCGTTCGTCCAAATAATCTTTTTCCTGCCGTTATGCTGCCGAAATTCCGATCATTCGTTCGTTCGATCATTCGATCGTTCATCGTTCGTTCATAGTCCCTATTCATCGTTCTTCCAGATAATCTTTGTCCTGCCGTTATGCTGCCGAAATTCCGATCGTTCGTTCGTTCGATCATTCGATCGTTCATAGTTCCTATTCATCGTTCGTCATTCGTTCATAGTCCCTATTCATCGTTCTTCCAGATAATCTTTGTCCTGCGGTTATGCTACCAAAATTCCGATTGTTCGTTCGTCCGATCATTCGATCGTTCGTCCGTTCGTTCATAGTTCCTAATCATCGTTCATCGTTCGTTCATCGTCAATATTCATCGTTCATCGTTTGTTCATACGAACTATTCACATCACTATTTATCATTACTATTCACCATTACTATTCACTGTTACTTTCATTATCGTTACTATTCATCGACACTATTCACCATTGTTACTATTCGTCGATCATCCGATCACCCCAAATTTCAACTACTCATCCATCATGTTGTCCAGTCCACCTAAGACTAGCCAGACCCATATTCCAGTCATACGAACTTCGGTGACTGTGATTTTCCTTCCAGTAGGGAACTTCCCATCTGGTCACCCATCCCAGGTTTCTCCAAGTTGAGCACGCTTAACTTTGAGATTCCTTCGAACCAAGCTCCAAAACTCAGATTCCAATAATTCTTGTTTCTAAATTCTTATCAAACTATTCCCTATCCAACCATGTCATCCCTTAAGCATGGTCCATATTCCAGAAAACTCCCAAAATACTCTTGTCCCATATTCTGCCTATAACTCTTCTGTTCATACTAAGTCAGACGATTCATACGTCACTATTCTCACCATCAGTGAACTTCACTGTGCTACACCACATACACTCAGCTATAAATACACCCAGCTACCCTCTCCCTCTCCACACACACTCAACACCCTTAGCCAAGGCAAACACCCCACCCACTCAGTTACTCCACTCTGCCGGCTACACGCATAGTGTCGCTTCTACTCCAGTCCACCCTCCTGGTAAGCACCTCTGCTCCACCACCAGTAATATCACAACACCACATGACACAGATTCTACTTAAGACTATACCCATCCATATATCGCTATTCTGACCACTATACTAAATATTTGTTGGTATACTTGCTGGTTTGTATGTTTGCTTGTTCATGTTGCATAGTTATCGGAGCGTCGTGTCGTCTCGTGGAGGCCAGATCTGCAAGTCTACGCCGGGCGGTGGAGCCAGAAGCCAGTTCCGCAAGCTCCCCTTTCCCCTTCGCTGGATAAGCACGGCAAGCTCACTGGATCCCTTTGATGCATAAATTACCTATGATTTTTCAACCACAACCCTCAGCCTATTATTTTATGCATGGTATGATTTTGAGACAAGTTATTATGGCCACCCAAGCCGCTTGCCGCAATCAGTCCTTAATATATTTGTTACAAATGATTTGAGAAAAGGTGTGAGTTTTTCAAAAGAAAATGCTTTTCAAAATGTGTATGATGAAGGGTTTTCACCCTTATCACCTTTGAGTAGGGATGATCAGGGACTCCCTGGTTTAGGGGAGGGCCTAAGGTGATGGCTCAGCTGGTTTAGGCGTGAGCAGAAGGATTGTCCCCTCATATAAGGACCGGTTTGTCATCCTTCACTACTTGTACTCATGATAAGTACAACCACTCGAGACTGTGTGGGCAGTCACTCAATCTGAACTCGTACGGTCCAACCCCAGGGTTATGAAGGCTGGGGAGCACCGGGAGGATAAGGAGGGGGAATGTTTTGTCCGGTTTGGACATGGCGGTGGCCTGACTCCTTCCGGTATAACCGTTAAGGTTAGGACGTGCGAGGAAAGAAAGAGATTCAGTGTCGGATCTCATGGCAGTAAGATCGCAGAGACGGACTAGTGGGTAAAGTGTACACCTCTGCGCAGAGTTTGAAAACCTATTCGAATAGTCTGTGTCCACAGGAATGGATGAGTCTGGTGCGGTATGGCAATTAGTGTTTTGTCTTCAAAAAAAAAAGAGGTGCGTTTGAGAAAAGTGGTTTTTAAAAGGTCCGGCGGTTCAGCCGTGAGCTATGGTGGACGGGAAGTCCAGTAACTATTTTTGAAAATGAAAACCAGTGGGAAATTGCTGAGATACCTAGATGGTTTAGTCTAGGGGATTTTGTTCTATATTGAAAAAAACTTCCTGTTCCTTTGGGAGAGGATGCGCTTTGAAAAATACAAAATGTTTTACAAAACAACCCTGCATAAAATATTGTTGTTTCTGCAAAATATCCTGAGCTCCACATATTCCATGCATTATATCTGATTTCCCCATTCCGCGGGTGAAGGTGGGCTGCTGAGTACGTTTGTACTCACCCTTGCTTATTTGTTGTTTTTCAGAAAAAGGAGATCAAGTAAGAGTTACGACTGTTCCCAACCTTGCCTGTGGCTGTTGGACCGCTGATTTGCTTCGCTGCGTATATCGGGCTGCTTCAGCCCCACTCTGATGATATGTCCCGAGTTGTAGACCAACTCTTAAAGTTGATCACCACCTTTATAGGTTTGTCTCGTTTAAGCAGATCTGGAATCATCTGATGTATAAATGTGTTTACTAGCCTCCTGGGACTAGTAATTGTATCACATTTGAGTCCTAGAGGATCGGGACGTTTCAGGTGGTATCAGAGCTGTTAGGTTGGCCACAGGACGTAACCCTTAGCCTGATCAAAAGTTTTTGAGTCCAAACTATTTTCTTAAAAAAAATTCTTGCTCTCATCCCTTCATTTCAAAAATGCTTTCCCCCTTTCCTTCTCTCAGAAGTCAGATGGAGGTTCGTTACCAAACCAGCTTTTGCCAGAATGAAGATTGTTTCCCCAAGTTGCTGAGAGCATGCACAGTCTGCCTCGGAATCAGGAGTCAGCAAGAGTATGATGGTCGTGAATTCGTCGAGCATGGCACAGAGAAGTGTGTCGTGATTGTATACATTGGATCCAGTCCGCACCATGTGGAATGGAGTGTCACTGCTGCTGGGAACAGATTCAGAGACACCTGCTAAGTCGTTGCCCGTAAGGCATTGAGGGCCCTGTGTCAGATCTATGAAGAAGAAGTGGCCGACACCCCGCTTAGATTCTTTCCGCCCTTTCAGAGAGACCGTCCCGTTTGGATGGCTAGAATGCGTGCATTGGAAGGGCAGCAGCTGCTTGAGGACAACCCCTCAGTCGTGTACCTCACTGCATACCTGCTCACCCTAGATGCCCAGTATGATTTCTTGGCTCGGCACCACCGTCAGATGATTGCCCGAGCAGAAAATGCAGAGAAGCTCAACCGTAAGCTCCATGTGGATCTCACCACAACTCAAGCCCGTGCAACGCATTGGAAAGTCGTGAAGTCATTGCTATTGAAGCCCTGAAGCAAGCCAAGGATGAGCACGTCCAGAAGTTGATGGAGGCCTACTTGGTAACCCACAACCAACGTAGAGCCCTGCGGATCCAAGAGCCCGCCTCATACAACCCAGTTCAACCCAGGAGAGCTGAAGATCCCCAGATTCTTGAAGGTCACCCGGTCTCTACCAGAGGAGAAAAGAAGGCTTGGGAACTCCTGGAAGGAGCCATAGTCTTGGAAGGAATTCTAGTCTTCCCTTAGGCTATGAATAAACAAGAGCACCCTGAGTCCTCCCAAGATCCCCCGCCGAAGTTGTTTGAGCCCCTCACCATGAAGAAGATTCCAGCACCATCCCTTGAAGTCAAAGAAGAAGCTACAAGCACCCCGCCAGCACCACCGCCCTCTGAGGAGCTACAAGAGCCAGTCCCGCTTGAAGAAGAGTTCGACCCCGTGTTGCCATATCAGTCGCCGCCAGAAGAAGTCATCAACATCAGCTCCCTGTTGACCCATCTAGGAGATGTCTCAGATTGAAGTTGTGCGCCAGCCTTGCCAGAAGAGAAGCTGCCTGGTCTGAAGTTAGTTATGCCCAGTCCTCTACATGCATTGGGTAGTGAAGTTTTTCTTCACTTTGGCCAGAGCCCTGCATGTATGAGAGGTAACCGTGTAGCCTCGTGTTTTTGCAAAACTCTAATTGTGTGGCCCCTAGGGCATTTCAAAATGAATTTTGCTTGATGTTTTCTCCCCTTTTGAGTGCATATGTGATGCTTTAACGTTAGTGCTCATATGTCGTGGTTAGCATAGTTCTCAATTCAGGAGCCGAGCAATAGTAGTTATGCTTAGCCCCCGAATCCAAGTAGTTCATGATTTGGAAAACTCTATTCCTCCCTTATTCAAAACATTTGATTTGTTTGTGCTTATCATTGCTGAGCTTGTGTGTTTTCTTTCTTTTTAAGAAATGTTTTCTCTAAAAACATAGATCACAAATTAGATCTAATCCTCACCTTATGCTTCCATTCTCATCTTAACCCATCTCAAGAGAAAAGTGCCTTACCCAAGAAGATACCGGGAAGCTTACCCTTGAAGCATGGAATAAGCTACAGAGGAACCTATCCAGTCGCTCAGTCAAAAGGACCGACCGTGAGAATCAAAGCACTGCCCCTGAGTCAAAGTAAACAGGAAAAGAGGACAGAA
Organism: Zea mays; assembly: GCF_902167145.1. Classification (NCBI taxonomy): domain Eukaryota; kingdom Viridiplantae; phylum Streptophyta; class Magnoliopsida; order Poales; family Poaceae; genus Zea; species Zea mays. Next base: position 161,700,533 of record NC_050100.1, on the reverse strand, counting down.
GGAGTTATTTCCATATAGAGAGGCAAAGATTCTTGGAACCAGAGACCACAAACATCAGGGTCATTGACCCCACCACTCACCCGTGCCCCCTGCACGCGTGCCCGCCTCCATGCGCACCACCACCGCCCACTTCCCCTTTGCAGCGCACCCACCGCCGCCATCATCGCCGACAACACCAGGCCCCCTTCCCCTTGTCGCACCTGCTGCCTCGTGTCACCTGCTCCATCACTACCACTCCACACCCCCAAGCACCCCCGCTCGCCTATATAACCCCCTAGCTCTCTCAACTCCCATCTCGCTCAAAGCAAAGCACACTCCAGATAAATCCCCTCTGCCAAATCGCAAGCAACTCCATTTTCCACTCCCTCGCCCCTAAGATCACAATGCTTGGTAATTCTTGGGTTGAAGACTGTTGTACATGGTTGAACATCTTTGGTTTCCTCCTCTGTATGATGGTAATACTCTTTGATAGAATCCTCAAGTGGGAAGAGCAAAGAGAAAGAAAGGGGCAGTGAAAAGAAGACAGTGAAGAGAAGATGAGAAGGTTGTCCCAGAATCAACCCTATGTCAGTCATTTCTCCGCAGCCTGCTCAAGCAGCAACCGCGGAAGAAGGCCCCGTAACACCCTTGTTATGAGGTACTTCAAGGAGTTCAAATCCCCAAGATTCAAGAGTTCTACCCTCATTCTTTTTAAGTGGGGTAGTGTTCCAGTAAGGTTCCTGCTATGGAGAAAAAGAAGAAGGCCTGTAGCAAGCTTGTGGAGGACCAGACCATCAAAGCATATAAGTTTCTAGATGAGAAGTGGTCACCCAAGTTTTGTTGATAAAGCACCAGAAGACTAATCAAGGAAGGAATCCATGTGGGAGTTCACAAGAGAAAGGTTTGTGTGTTGGCATCGATGCTTCTTCAATAAGCTAGCTGCCAAGCGAAACCTAGAAGCCTGAAGATGATCTTGAGTAGCCAGGATCAACGTTTGCAATCGGCAACCATATGCTCCTCAAGGCCAGATCTTGTTGAAGTTCCATCTCCTCGAAGAGTTGCAAAGTGAAGATATGTAGCTGAAGTAAAGCTATACCCATAACCCTTCTAAGCCGAATCTCAAGGACAAGATTCATTTTAAGTGGGGTAGATTTGTAGCATCCCAAAAATTCAAATCCTGAAATTTTCTCAAACTTGCTCTAAATTCAAAATGAATTTCAAATTTCATTTCAAAATGTTTGTTTGCAAGTTGATATCAACAAATAAATTATGGTGGTCTATATTCTCTCCAAAATCCTCCTCAAAATATCCTACAAATATTTCCCCAGTGATCACCCTCAAATTCTTTTCAGAAATACTACCTAGATATTTCTCCAGTGATCCCCCTCAAATTCTTCCAGAAATACTGCCCAGATATTTCCCGAGTAATCCCCTTCAAGTTCTTTCCAGAAATACTGTCCAAATATTCCACCGATATATCTCCAAGTAATTTTCCTCTTGAGAAATACCTTCAGAATCATTTTTCAAGTCCCCACAAATATTTTCTTCATACCCATATGTATATGTATGCCTCCGGTGTCATACGGTGAGCTCTACATGCTAATCTCACTTATACAAGACAAATCCATGCTAATCTCCCACTAAACCTCTCATCCTCTCACTAATCCTCTCATCCCTCCCCCTAATCCCCCCACCATGGCTATAAATAGAGGGGCAAGGGCCTCCTCTCATCCCACCCCAAGCCATTTCATGGCAACTCTCTTCCCCCCCCCACACACCCACTCCATGTTCCACACAAGCACACACTAGCACAAGGATCGTTCGGACGTTCTTCGATCGTTCGTCCCCCTGTTCTTAGTTTGTTCGTTCGTTCGTCCAATCGTTCATGGTTCGTTCGTCCGTTCGTCCGATCGTTCGATCGTTCGTCCGTTCATTCATCCAAATAATCTTTTTCCTGTCGTTATGCTGCCGAAATTCTGATCGTTCGTTCGTTCGATCAGTCGATCGTTCATAGTTCCTATTCATCGTTCATCGTTCGTTCATAGTCCCTATTCATCGTTCTTCCAGATAATCTTTGTCTTGCCGTTATGCTGCCGAAATTCCGATCGTTCGTTCGTTCGATCATTCGTTCGTTCATCGTTCGTTCATAGTTCCTATTCATCGTTCATCGTTCGTTCATAGTCCCTATTCATCGTTCTTCCAGATAATCTTTGTCCTGCCGTTATGCTGTCGAAATTCCGATCGTTCGTTCGTCCGTTCGTTCATAGTTCCTATTCATCGTTCATCGTCATTATTCATCGTTCGTTCATACGACTATTCACATCACTATTTACCATTACTATTCACCATTACTATTCATCATTACTATTCATCATTGTTACTATTCATCGACACTATTCACCATCGTTACTATTTATCGATCATCCGATCACCCCAAATTTCAACTACTCATCCATCATGTTGTCCAGTCCACCTAAGACTAGCCAGACCCATATTCCAGTCATACGAACTTCGGTTACTGTGATTTTCCTTCCAGTAGGGAACTTCCCATCTGGTCACCCATCCCAGGTTTCTCCAAGTTGAGCACGCTTAACTTTGAGATTCCTTCGAACCAGGCTCCCAAACTCAGATTCCAATAATTCTTGTTTCTAAATTCTTATCAAACTATTCCCTATCCAACCATGTCATCCCTTAAGCATGGTCCATATTCCAGAAAACTCCCAAAATACTCTTGTCCCATATTCTGCCTATAACTCTCCTGTTCATACTAAGTCAGACGATTCATTCGTCACTATTCTCACCATCAGTGAACTTCACTGTGCTACACCACATACACTCAGCTATAAATACACCCAGCTACCCTCTCCCTCTCCACACACACTCAACACCCTCAGCCAAGGCAAACACCCCACCCACTCAGTTACTCCGCTCTGCCGGCTACAGGCATAGTGTCGCTTCGCCTCCAGTCCACCCTCCTGGTAAGCACCTCCGCTCCACCACCAGTAATATCACAACACCACATGACACAGATTCTACTCAAGCCTCTACCCATCCATATATCGCTATTCTGACCACTATACTAAATATTTGTTGGTATACTTGCTGGTTTGTATGTTTGTTTGTTCATGTTGCATAGTTATTGGAGCGTTTGTGTCGTCTCTTGGAGGCCAGATCTGCAAGTCTACGCCGGGCGGTGGAGCCAGAAGCCAGTTCTGCAAGCTCCCCTTTCCCCTTCGCCGGATAAGCACGGCAAGCTTACTGGATCCCTTTGATGCATAAATTACCTATGATTTTTCAACCATAACCCTCAGCCTGTTATTTTATGCATGATATGATTTTGAGACAAGTTATTATGGCCACCCAAGCCGCATGCCGCAATCAGTCCTTAATATATTTGTTACAAATGATTTGAGAAAAGGTGTGAGTTTTTCAAAAGAAAATGCTTTTCAAAATGTGTATAATGAAGGGTTTTCACCCTTATCACCTTTGAGTAGGGATGATCAGGGACTCCCTGGTTTAGGGGAGGGCCTAAGGTGATGGCTCAGCTGGTTTAGGCGTGAGCAGAAGGATTGTCCCCTCATATAAGGACCGATTTGTCATCCTTCACTACCTGTACTCATGATAAGTACAACCACTCGAGATTGTGTGGGCAGTCACTCAATCTGAACTCGTACGGTCCAACCCCAGGGTTATGAAGGCTGGGGAGCACCAGGAGGATAAGGAGGGGGAATGTTTTGTCCGGTTTGGACATGGCGGTGGCCTGACTCCTTCTGGTATAACCGTTAAGGTTAGGACGTGCGAGGAAAGAAAGAGATTCAGTGTCGGATCTCATGGCAGTAAGATCGCAGAGCCGGACTAGTGGGTAAAGTGTACACCTCTGCGTAGAGTTTGAAAACCTATTCAAATAGTCTATGTCCACAGGAATGGACGAGTCTGGTGTGGTATGGCTATTAGTATTTTGTTTTCAAAAAAAGAGGTGCGTTTGAGAAAAGTGGTTTTTAAAAGGTCCGACGGTTGAGCCGTGAGCTATGGTGGACGGGAAGTCCAGTAGCTGTTTTTGAAAATGAAAACCAGTGGGAAATTGCTGAGATACCTGGATGGTTTAGTCCAGGGGATTTTGTTTTATATTGAAAAAAACTTCCTGCTCCTTTGGGAGAGGATGCGCTTTGAAAAATACAAAATGTTTTACAAAACAACCCTGCATAAAATATTGCTGTTTCTGCAAAATATCCTGAGCTCCACATATTCCATGCATTATATCTGATTTCCCCATTCCGCGGGTGAAGGTGGGCTGCTGAGTACGTTTGTACTCACCCTTGCTTATTTGTTGTTTTTCAGAAAAAGGAGATCGGGTAAGAGTTACGACTGTTCCCAACCTTGCCTGTGGCTGTTGGACCGCTGATTTGCTTCGCTGCGTATATCGGGCTGCTTCAGCCCCACTCTGATGATATGTCCCGAGTTGTGGACCAACTCTTAAAGTTGATCACCACCTTTATAGGTTGTCTCGTTTAAAAAGATCTGGAATCATCTGATGTATAAATGTGTTTACTAGCCTCCTGGGACTAGTAATTGTATCACATTTGAGTCCTAGAGGATCAGGACGCTTCAGCCGTCCCTCCCCCATTAGAATTCGGCGGAGGACGAGGTCTCCTACTACGAAGGATCGATGCCGTATGGCCTTGTCATGATAGCGCCTCAGAGTTTGCTGATATCGGGCTGACTGAATCATCGTATTCAATCGTTCTTCTTCTAGTATATCGACATCCTCCAGTCTAGTAGCTTCAGCTTCTGCTATGTTTTCAAAGATTAACCTTGGTGCCCTAAACTTGAGATCGGCAGGTAGCACTGCTTCCGAACCATAGACCATAAAGAAAGGTGTGTTTCCATGCAGAGCTCGGCTAGGTTGAGTTCTCAGGCTCCAAACAACATACGGCAGCTCTCTGATCCACTTTCCTGCGAACTTTTCATTCTTGTCGAAGACTTTCTTTCTGAGCGCCTCCAATATCATCCTGTTGGCTCTTTCTACCTGCTCGTTGGCTCTTGGGTGCGCCACTGAGGCATATTTGATCTGAATGCTCTTTTGCTCACAGAAATCGAAGAACTCTGAACTTGTGAAGTTGGATCCTAGGTCGGTTATGATGCTATTTGGTATTCCAAACCTGAATATTATGTCTTGTATGAATTCCACTGCCTTAGCTGAGGTCAGAGAAGCAATGGGTTTGAACTCTATCCATTTAGTGAATTTGTCGATGGCAACCAGTACAAGAGTGTATCCTCCTTGAGCTTTCTTGAAAGGCCCAATCATATCCAATCCCCAGCATGCGAACGGCCAAGTTACGGGTATGGTTTGCAGTTGCTGCGCTGGTAGATGTTGCTGTTTCGACAAGTACTGGCAGGCTTCGCACCTCTGGACTAACTCGGCTGCATCACTCTTCGTCGTTGGCTAGTAGAAACCCGACCTGAAGACCTTCCCAACCAGGGTCCTGGATGCTGCATGTATCCCACATTGCCCAGCATGAATCTCTTCTAGCAGTTGCTTTCCAGTGGCTGAGAGAATGCATTTCATGAGGACTCCTGATGCGCCCCTTCTGTATAGTGTTTCTCCAATGAGAGTATAATGAGTTGACTGTCTTGCAATCTGTTCTGCTGCATTTTTGTCATCTGGTTCCTCCTCATTTTTTATGTACTTGATGATTGGCTCCCTCCAGTCATCAGAATCTGACTCTGGTTGGCTCAGAGCGTTGCATTCCTCCACCCGATCCAGTGAAATGCTCGGATGCAGTATTTCTTGTACGAAAACTCCAGGGGGGACCTGAGTCCGACTGGATCCAAGTTTGGACAATGTATTAGCTGCTGTGTTGCGATCTCTCTCCACATGATGAAATTCTAGACCTTCAAAATTGTCTTCCAGTTTCCGGACAGCAGTGCAGTATTTTCCCATGGAATCATTCGAGCAATCCCATTCTTTGTTTATCTGACTTATGACCACCAGAAAATCTCCATATATCATCAGTCTCTTGATTCCCAATGATATGGCAATGTTCAGTCCATGAATTAGAGCTTCGTATTCTGCTGCATTGTTGGATGCTGGAAATAACAATTGAAGAGCATATTTAAGTTGTTCACCTCCAGGTGCAATAAAGATGATCCCTGCGTCTGCTCCCTACAGCTTCAACGAGCCATCAAAATACATTCGCCATACTTCTGCAGTTTCCGGGTTATCCGGCACCTGTTGCTCGGTTCATTCTGATACAAAGTCAACCAGTGCTTGAGTTTTGATTGCAGTGCGAGGCCGGAATTCGGTGTCATGAGATCCCAGTTCACAGGCCCACTTGGCTATTCTTCCAATGGCTTCTTTATTGTGGAGAATATCCCCTATTGGAAATCCAGTGACTACTATGACTTTGTGGTCGTCGAAGTAGTGACGGAGCTTGCGTGCAGTTAGAAGTACTACATATAATAACTTCTGAACTTGAGGGTATTTCTTCTTCGAGGGACCCAAGACTTCACTGATGAAATAGACAGGATGTTGTACTGGGTATGCATGTCTCTCTTCTGCTCGCTCTACTACCAACGCGGTGCTCACCACGTGAGTTGTGCAAGAGATGTATAATAGCAAATCTTCAGCTGGTTGAGTCGGCGCAGCTCGGCGCGACGGTTTTAGCACTGATGGTGTTGTCAAGATTTTTTCAGCGCATCTAGAGCTTCTTGTGCTTCTGAAGTCCACTGAAATTTGTCTACCTTCTTGAGCAACTTATAGAATGGTAAGCCTTTCTCTCCCAACCTTGATATGAATCTGCTCAGAGCTGCCATACATCCGGTAAGTCTTTGTACTTTCTTCTGTGATCGTGGTGCTTCCATCCTCATGATAGCCTCGATCTTTTCTGGATTGACCTCAATTCCCTGGTGGCTGACAATAAACCCGAGCAACTTTCCTGCTGGTACTCCGAAAACACATTTTTTGGGATTAAGCTTCCATCGGTATCGCCGTAGACTGTTGAAGACCAGCTGTAAATCTTCAATGAAATTTTCGGAATTCTCTATTTTGATCACCACATCATCCACATAAGCTTCCACACGCTTGCCCCAATGATCGACTAAGCATGTCTGAATAGCTCTCTGATAAGTCGCTCCAGCGTTTTTGAGGCCAAACGGCATGGAGGTATAGCAGAAGGCTCCGAACGGAGTGATGAATGCTGTTTTTTCCTCGTCTTCTTTTGCCAGACTAATCTGATGATACCCAGAGTAGCAATCTAAGAAAGACAACACAGAACATCCGGTGGTTGAATCTACCACCTGATCTATCCTAGGAAGCCCGAAGGGATCCTTCGGACAGTGTTTGTTGAGATCCGTATAGTCGACACACATGCGCCAATCCACTTTATTCTTTTTGAGTACAAGAACAAGATTAGCTAACCACTTAGGATGTAACACCTCTCTAATGAATCATGCCGCGACCAAGCGAGCCAACTCAGCACGGATGGCTTCTCTCTTGTCGGGCGTGAAGCGGCGTAATTTTTGTCGGATCGGCCTCGCTTGGGGGTAGACCTTCAGTTTGTGCTCGGCCAGCTCTCTCGGGACTCCCGACATATCCGCAGGTTGCCATGCGAATATGTCTCGGTTATCTTGTAGAAACTGGACGAGCGCGCCTTCCTATTTGTCATCCAGACTGGAACTGATGATAGCGGTCTTGCGTTCGTCGGTGAACCCAAGATTGATTCTCTTGGTTTCTTCAGTTGGCCGCATAGAGGTCACAGCTTGAGCTTCATTCGCGGGTACTGCGAGATCTTACTCAGGCTTTGAGTTCACCTGCGCAGAAGAAGTCGCCGATGGTTTGGTAGTAAGGGCCGCCTGAATGGCCACTCGGAAACATTCTGCGGTGCCTTGGAAGTCAGCGCGCACAGTTATGATCCCTTGTGGTCCTGACATCTTCAATATCATGTATGTATAATGCGGAATGGCCATGAACTTCGCCAATCCAGGCCTCCCGATGATGGCGTTGTATCCGCAGTCGAAGTTCGCTACCTCGAACCTCAGGAACTCGGTTCTGTAGTTTTCTGGAGTTCTGAAGGTGACCGGTTTGTAGATGTGGCCCAGCGGATATTCTCCTTCAGTCGGCATGATGCCGAAGAAAGGAGTGTCCGACTCGTGGAGCTCTTTGAGGTGAACTACCATGCCTTGGAGTGTCCGGGGGAAGGTGACGTTGATGTTGCTCCCCCCGTCCACTAATACCTTCTTTACCCTGCTCTCTCGGATCATCGGATCGACGAGGAGCGGGTACTTGCCAGGGTGGTCGAAGTTGAGCCACTGATCTCCCCGAGTGAAGGTGATCGGGTGTTCAGACCATCGGTATGGAGCAGGTGGACCGGTAGCCGCCACCAGTATCTGACGATCGTTGAGCTTTTGTTGTCTTTTGTTCTCCTGCGACCCGTGTCCGCCGAAAATGACGTTGACTTCTCTGTCGACGCGCGGGAATGCTCCTCCTCCTCCTTCCTCCTGCTGCTGGGGTTGTCGCGGTTCTCTTGGTCCTCCTCGCGGCGGGGGAGGAGGTAGATGTTGGAAGGGTCGGCCGTTCCCCACGGAGTGCTTGAAGTCTCTGCAGTTCCGGAGGGTGTGGCGCATGTCCTTGTGGTACGGGCACTGGGCGTTGAGGATGTCGTCCAGCGTGCGTTCGCCTCCACGAGGTCCTCCTCGGGTGCGAGAGGCGGGCGGTCCGGCGGCGTGGACCTCTTCACGAGGCCTCTTCTCCCAGCGTTTGTCAGGTTGCTAGTTTGTGTCGCGTCGCGGTGCTGTCGGTGCAGGCTTTGCTCCTCCGATGAGGTCTAGAGCTCGCTCATCGGCGGTGATGTAGAGGTCGGCTTCCCAGAATAGTTGCTCCGAAGTGGTTGGCGCCTTTTGTAGTATGGCTCGGACGAAGGCCGAGTCATTGGATCCCCGGTAGAAGTCCTCGATCACTGCTGCCTCCGCGACCTCGGGGATACGATTTCTCATGGTCTGGAATCTTTTGAGGTACGATCGGAGAGTTTCGTCCCCCCGACGCTTGATGGATTTGAGGTCCCATGGTTGCACCGGTTTGTCGGAGAGAGACTGGAAGTTGGTGGTGAAGCGCCGACTGAAATCGCTCCAGTCGTCGATGCAGTGTCGTGGTAGGTGTCGCATCCATTGCAGCGCGTCTTGCCCAAGGACGATAGGCAAGGACGCGGTCATCACATCCTCGGTTGCCCCAGCAGCTTGGGCGGCGGTGGTGTAGATGACCAGCCAGCCTCCTGGATCCTGCTTAGGTTCATATTTGTCGACATTGGAGACCTTGAAGTTCGGGGGCCATTGAATGGCCCTGAGGCGTGGAGTAAGAGCTGATACTCCACAACTGTCTTCTTGTCGTCGGTGATGATGTCTTTCCCGGGGAGGGGAGTTGTTGTTGTGGTGCCTCGACCGTCCCCGGGTAGTACCACCAGTTGAAGCCGTGGCCGACTCGGTCCTGGTGGCCTGACTCCGTGCCGGGATGCCGTGATCTCGGTCGTACTCTTCCCGGCGACAGATCTCGTTCTCGTGTCGTCGTTCGCGTGAAGCGTTGATGGAGCTCCGTGCGTCTCGCCGACTGTTGATGGCATGTCGTAGATCGTTCGGCGGGTGAGCGAGGGGTAGAAGGTGGTTGGCTGCTTGAGTGAACAGCCGCCGATAGCCCTCGGCGTCGGGAGTCCGGGGGAGGCCATCAGCTATCCGAGCCAACACTCCTCCGACTTCACTCGGCATGTTCATGGCCCGGGCGAAGTCGGGGTTCAGATTGCGTCCGAAGAGTGGATTTTGCCGACGTTGCCTTGTTTCCTGCTCGGCCTGTTCTTGAGCCTGCCGACGGTCACGTTGTCGAGAGTTCCTTCTTTCTCGGAGGACCCGTTCTTCTGGAGTTTCTCCCACTTCTGAGACCTCGTCTCACGATACGGGTTGCGCCGGATCCCGTTCTCCGGCTTCGTGATGTCACCGAATATTTCGGCGTCGGTTCCTCCGTCGGCGAGACTCCCGATGAAGAGGTTTCTCTCCTGGTGCAGTTGGTTCATCGTCGGAGATAGGATTCGATTCCACTCTTCCCCCGATGAAGAGGACGTCGGGGTAGAATAAAGCTGTTGTCGCGACGATCTTCTTTCTGTTCTCCTTTGAGGGCAGTGGCACAGAAAGAGCAGCTTGACGGCGCTTGACCTCATTCGCTTCTTTTCTCCTTGTGATCTGTGTCCATTCTTCCGTCGAAGAGGTAGACAGCGGTGTTCTTCGGGTAGACGAACCCTCGGCTCCTAGCTTGCTGAAGGTGATCTTTTTCCGGAGCACTGGAGGTTGCACTTTTCCCTGTTTTGCTCCGATTTTCTCGGAGATCTTCGAGGATGACTTTCTCTCCGGTGGGTCCGTGATGCGATGCAGAGTTCCCTCCTCATCCGCTACAAATGAGATAGTTCCAAAGCAGAACACGGACCTGGGACGAAGGATAATCTTGTGCTGGAAGGTGACGATCATTGAGCTAGCTTGGATCGACGACACACCCCCTACCTGGCGCGCCAGCTGTCGGTGTTTTGGGTCCGACCGCGCACCCGGGGTTGCCCCTCAAAGTGCTTTTTCGTGTAGGACAGTGTTATCGACTGTAGCTCGATGGTTCGTGCTAGTTGCACGAGAAACAGCGGACAGTTGAGTACTGGTTCGGGCCGCTTTGAGATGCGTAACACCCTACGTCCTGATGTGAGCACTTTTATGTGGTGGGTTACAAAGAGGTTCTCTAGTATTGGAAACGTTGAGAGCTAGTGTGTGTGGCTAAGTAGAATGAGGTCGATCGTCTTGAAGGGGTGCCCCCTGGGCCTTATATACTTGACCGTGGGGCGTTACATGTGGATATGATAATAACAAGTGCCTAAAAATAGTGAACTGACTGAGTCTATCTTCCTACAATTCAGCCGACTCATCCTCGCTCAGTTCCAATGTACGTGACCCCTACGCGGGAAGATCGGGTCACTGTTACGATCTCCGCTTGAATTCTTCGGGCCACCTAGGCTCGCGTCGATCTGGTTTATTGGACGTTCCTCCCCAGGCCCACGAAGGGATGACCTAGCGGATTATTGGGCTCACGGGCCCCTCGCGAGGCATCTTATCCTTCTAGTGGACCCGGGGGATATCTGTCCCCCACAACTTCTCACTACAACCAAATTGATGGATGCATAAGTGTATATTTGGTACATCTCTAATCAGGAGCATCCCGAGGCCTGTGCGACAGCACATGCCCCTTAAAAGTGTAGGCCTAAAAATTTATAGCACTCCATATATATCATTAAAATACCATTTTACATAAAGTATTGGCCACAACATGGTCCAAATCGCAAGAACATTGAAATCGATCATCAAGCTATTTATTCACTTACAAGAAGATTTAAACGATATCAAGGTTATGTAAAAACTATTTGGTTTGTTATTTGCCTCCAATGCATTGAAGTCACGACCTCCCGCCGAGTTCGGGGGGGGGGTTGTTGAGGGAGAGGAAACTGACAAGGTAGGGCCCACGCGTCATGGGCCGAGCACGGACTGGTTCAGTGGCCAGTGGGACCCACGTGCAAGCGGACGTCGGTAAGCTAGAGCGACTGCCCTGTGGGGCCAAGGTGTCAGCGCCAAGTTGCTGGGCTGAGCGCGCGCTGAGAGGTCTAGTTGGGCCAGAATGGTGGGTTCGGCCCACATGTACAGTTTCGTTTTCCCTTTTTTTATTCTATTTCAAATTCGCTTTTATGTCTTCAAATTCTAATATTTGGACTTCAAACTTGAGTTGTGGATCCATCATAAAAGTTAAGTGTACAAAATAAAAACTTCATCAGTATGGAATAGTATTTTTATTTATATATATATTATTTATATTTATGTACCACTCCCTTATTTCTTCATGCCATTTGTTTTCTTTTCATTTTTCCTAAGTGGTAAGTTGGGTCTAAATTCCAAGTTTGGCACTAACATATCTTCATTAATATTATCTTTATTGTTTATAGATGCAACAACACATAAACTCCAACATGATGTACATTTTATTGAGAAATTATTCACTTTAATTATGTTTCCTAACAACTCTCATGAATGAAAATACATTACACATGAGAATTTATTCCTTTCTTTTTATACTAGGAATATGCCCGTGCGTTGCTACAGTATCAATATGATAAAATACATTTATAATGCAAAAAAACAAATAGTAGTAGAGATGCTGCTGCAATAGTGAAAATGTCAGCAGGAGTAATATATGAACAAATCTGCCAGCATATGCAGTGTAGTTGTAACTGAAAATGCAGCGAGTGAAATGAGAAACATAGAAAACATTGGAAGAAGGTTAGTACCATTTGTTATGAATCAGGTAACTTAATACAAAGTTTAATTTGCTTTATCCTTTCCATTTCCTTTCAAAATAATCTAGTTTAAATAATTACAGTAACTTGCTTACTTATCACTTATCAGTACAATACCAACTTGCCAAGCCTTGCACAAACACAAAATCTATACACACTTTCGGTTTTTGGAAGCACTACGAAAGCATGGAAACTCCCATGAGAAAACTCAGTTTACATGGGAACGAGCAAACCTCAACAAGTGCCACTTTTACTGTCACTAACAACAAAAAAGTCCAAAATTCCAAGAAAGGTGATCATGCAAACTGCAGGTCACGAAGCGCTCATGGCACGACACCTGCTGCCATAGCTGGAGCAGCAGGAGGCTTGCTCGTTTCTGCAGCGAGATGACGGTCTGTCGGTCTCAAAGGCACCGACGAGTGCCTTCACCTTGCTCTTCCTCGTCTCAGCGACTCGATCACATTGTTGAACAGCTCTGACTCCTACTTTTTCGTCTCCTTCCCGTCCTACCACCACCGCAGCACGGCGACCTCGTCACCCGCGTCTCTCGCTACAGCATCGTTGCCGCTCCTACTTATGATCCTGTCGCATCTGCTCCTAGATGTCGCGTCTGCCATGGCTATGGAAGGCCTGAACTGGAGCCATTTTGGGGGTGCTGCCACGGCTCTCTTCAGGGTTCAATACTTTGCCCAGCCGTAACATCAACTTGCGAGGCGGCTGCGCTTGTAGCACCGTAGCAGGGTGCTCGAGGGGGTCACTGGCGCAGGCTTTGACCTCCTTGCAGTGTCGATTTTTTTCTGTAGAAACGGGGAGTGAAAATCGTCATCCTCGTGCAGCAGGCAAAAACTTAAATTTATATAGAAGTGATCGAGTCGCTGAGGCGAGGAAGAAAGGTCACCTGTATGGTTAGTAGCACATGCGTTACCACATGCAACGCACGTGCACTCACCTGCGAGGCGGCTGCGCTGACAGCACCATAGCAGGGTACTAGAGGGGGTCACGGCGTAGGCTTTGGCCTCCTTGCAGTGTCGCTTTTTTCTGTAGAAACGAGGAGTGAAAAATTGTCATCCTCGTGCAGCGGGCAAAAACTTAAATTTATATAGAAGGAACGTTTGCCAGCAACTTAGACCTATGTTGACTTCAGAACCACTATTATTTACCAAAAACGAGAAAAGAATTTACTCAAAAAATATAGAAACTTACATTAAGGTGAAGAAATGCACCCTAGTTCAGAAATTTGCATAGAGAAACAAAAAAGCACACAACCTCATTCAAAAAAAAATATTTGCATCGAGTAGAGTAGAGATGCACAATTGTGTGAATCTGTACCTTTGTTGGGTCTGATCTCTTTAGTCTCTAGTTTCCACACTTTAGGTGAAGCCGTCTTCAGAATTCTCTATTTAGCATCCTATCAGAATTCTCTATTTAGCATCCTTAGCATCAATACTATAATTTTCTGTTCCAGAAACCTTTTTGCTGCTAATGCTTGGGGGATCAATTTTCTCTTTTCTAACTGTTCAAAAATTGCTGCAGGATCAATTATCGCTTCCCTATAGGATAATTTTAGAAAGCAAATCAGAATGCAATCACCAGACAAGATTTGAGAGCACATGATATTATATACCAGGTATAGAAACCAACTATCAAGAAAAACATATTCTAATAGAGCATTAAAGTTTCAACAACACAATGGCATGTATCAGTACTTAAACATACAAAAAAATGAGCATGTATCTGCCATTGATCCTATAAAATAATCACTGTGGACGCCTACGGTTGATTCAGAGTTGGATAGCAAGGTGGAGATACATGGCAATAATCCTAGGTATGTTCATTGAAGATGGTTATCGTTTGCCCTTTGTAGGACATAAGATAAATAAGGGTCACAATTGCAGAGACGCTCTAGGTGTAATTGTTTAGATTCAGTGAAACATGTGTCCAATGGTGCTGACTAAACCAATCTTGCACTGGTAGATTTCCCTCGAGGAAACACAAAGGCTTCACCATGGGATCGCCGTCATGGGGAATGACAGGGGCCATCAGTGGTCCACGTCCCAAGAAAGGTCAGTGACTTTCCCGTGAGGAGACACGAAGGCTTCACCCTATCAAAGAACAGGGAAAACACCATGAAGCTTGTTACCAGGAGAATACAATCTATGTACAGTCATGCACCACAAACAGAAATACACATTCCATGGACTCTATAATATGTGTATGGTCAACTACGATTCTCTATTATTAGACTATTGTCTTCTTTAATACCAACAAATTCCTAGAATTTTTGTTCCAATCGACCAAACATATGAACTCAGAAAAAAAATCTAACCAAACAAGCATCATGCATTCAGAAAAAAGTATACCTCTGGCACACAAAACATACAATTTCACGAGAACATTCATCCTAAGCAGGATAGTTCCCTGACAAAAGATGATCTCGTTTGGCTCTGTCACATTCTGGCTTTGTGATCTAAAATGGGATGGACAACTTAAAAAACAAACATGTACTACAATTGCTTACAAAAACTGAGTCGGGTACTCAATATTGATGATTTCTAACAAATATGATGTCCACACTCCACAGAGTTGTCCATATCCAATCATATAGCAGGTAGTTCAATGCAGACAACAAGACAAGTAACCAGGCAAAACAATCATGGTACCTGTAAATACAGAGCAGATTCCAATCCCATGACCACCGCACTATGATCCTACAAGCATATACGGAACATAGATAAAAATGTTCACGACAAGAGCACTGCCATGTAGGCGTTAAGCTAAAGCAATCTGAGATTCAGGTTTTCAGGGGATATAGGTCGCAAACAGTCAAAGATTCAGTATGTACCTACGTTCACAAGAATTATCGATCAACACTTACCATTTATTCTGGAGCAACCTTGACGCGTCCTGGCACCGTTGCTCCTCTACAACACTCTGCGAGAATGCAAGAGCACCCAAACAGAACGAGTGTAGTTAGAAAATTGTAATCTACAATGGTGGGGAAAGATACACATCTCAACTAAAAATAGACAACACAAAGCAGTTCTAGACC
Source organism: Zea mays (assembly GCF_902167145.1). Lineage (NCBI taxonomy): Eukaryota > Viridiplantae > Streptophyta > Magnoliopsida > Poales > Poaceae > Zea > Zea mays. The sequence goes on along the minus strand of NC_050100.1, from coordinate 161,685,146 downwards.
ACCCTGATATAATTGGATAATGTGCACAGTGCTAACGAATGCTAAAATGTTTTGTGGATTTATTTTGAGACCAAAACAACACTCAAATTTCACAAATACCTGAAATTTACATTGCATACGAGAGAAAGATGCAACTTATTGAAAGAACAACCTAAGAGAATTAGACAAGAAATTAAAAAATTTGGTCAGGACAACAAACTATGACAGAAAAACATAGCGGCTTTGGGAGAGTGATGGCAGTGATGTTATTATCCTAGAGCAACATATAGTCATCCTCATTTCAGGATAGGTGTACACAATACATTGACATTTATTCCTAGTAGGAACAAATGGAGGTACCTCTTCCTTTTCTTTTTAGTTTTCTTTGTTCGCTTTTCAAATTCATCTTGACCATCCTCTGCACATAACCCGTGATCCATATAAATCAAAATCCAATTATTTTTAGGAATATGTTTTAGGGTGCTTGTGTGATAGAAAAGATATTTGCTAGCCAATAAACCAACATCCATTCAGCAGGAGCGAAGGACAGAGGGTCATGCCTTTGATGAGATTATCTTTTTCCTAACAATGATCCTAACAAAGTAGCACATAATTGTTAATATCTACCTCAACAACAGGGCTTGAAATAAAAGCTTCATTTGACTATCAGACATGTCATAGACCTACAACAAAGATATAAAGGAGTCAATCATCAATAACATAACTGAAACAAATATATAAAGGAGTTAATCATAAATAACATAACTGAAACAAAACAAAATAAATCTGACCATTTGCATATCATCCACAAAATTCTAGTGTATATATCACGATAATTGAACCATGATGTCAATGTTATATCATGAATCACATATGATCCATGGACCAATATATAAATAGGTGTGTACACTTGGTGTATAAGGCCCTACATAGTGAAGGAAATACAAGCTTCAAAATAAATACATGTACTGATCACTGCATTCAGTTCTAAGCATAGAAGATTCTCTTGCAAGAAAGAGATAGAGGGAAGAAAACAAAAAAAGGCCATTCTCTAGTGGATGTTGCTTACCAAAAGGCAAAATCATCAAAGCGGCCAGCAAACAGGGTCCAAAGTTGACTCCCATAGTTCTTAAATATAAGAAAGTGCATTTAGACACATCAAACCATCATAAGGCTCTACTGTCTCAGTTCAGGCCTAAAGCACAAGACCCTTGGTAGCCTTCGCCAGCAGGTCCGTGTATTGATGGAACGGAGTCATGGAAAACTTGGTATGGCTCCAAAATTCAGGCGTGAGGAAGCCATAGGTCTTCATCGGGCAGTCGAAGGTTGCCTGTGCACAACCAAATCAGATGACTTATGAATGGCTATGAATAGACATCTACAAGAACGTATGAATTAAATTGCAATACAACCAAAAGGTTAATACGTGCTAACAGTTCAAGTTTTAGAGTAACCACAGAACGGAATTATATACTTTAGAATTTTCAATACTGCATGACTCGAAGCTAAGTATATGTAAAGAAAGAATGATGTTATGTAGTAAATATTAGCACTTTTGAAATATAGTTTAGAATTTTAGATACTGCATTTATTCACAAACTAAGTTCTGACGATGTTCCAATAAGAGCCATTAAGGATGCACAAGCTTAATCTCGTGATAGAGAAAGTAGGCAGTCAATAGTAAGTGTCTAACCATTAACCCGCTTGTGTTATTTAGTCACTATAAAGACAACATGGAATCGAACAATAGAGTAGAACATGATACGGTTCACATTTATCGCCTTCATCTGAAACTAAAAGACTAAAGATAACTGGAGAAACAAAATGCTACTGTTAGTTTCATTCTCTTCCCCCAATTCAAGGTTGAAAAAAATCAAATCTAAAAAAGGGAGATCGACAAGCCAAGTTGAAAAATATGCTAGATCATCTGCAGCTCGGTTCAAAGTTCAATTGTAACTATGGCAGAAGCGATATGTAACACATGTTTATCAAAGAAACTAAATATTTATATTTATTACACGTAAGTTAATTTAGACACAAAACACTATGGAATAACTCACTTTTAATCAGAACTACTACTATATCGAAACGAAGTGGTAAAAAAATCAACAACCTAGACTAATTTGAAGACAAATTGATACATGATCTTATCGGCAAACTACTTGTCGTCCACCTCTAGAAACCTTGAACTAAAATAAAACATCCATCCAGGATTCAGAAGCACATGGTTCACACTAACTGAACAAGAGCCTAACAGGTACACCATTTTTAGATAGATGAAAAGGAAGCATGAATCACACTCAACTAAAATAAAAGGTAGAGCCTACAGTGGTTCCAGCACCAGATGAATTGGATCTGAGGGTAAAAAAATTCTAGGAAGATTCAAGCATGTACGTGCCTTGATAAAATAGTGCTAATAGAGCTATGATTCTGTCCATTGTGTAGAGTTACCTGATGAAAGAAAACACTTATCAGTTTGCAAAATCAACTCAACAACTAAAAATGACACTAAATTCTTAGATGGAAAATGGAACTTACAAACACGATTCATGCACAACTGAAAATTAGGATTGCAAAATCAACTCAACAACTGAAGAAACAAACTTTTATCATTAGACATCAGATAATGGGATTCTTGAAGTGTCCCATATTCATTTTGGTTTACCATTGCTCAAATTAGTAGACACAATGCTTCCAATAAGAAAACTGACTCTTAATGAGGTTAGCAGAAGTAGCACAAACCTAGTTTGCTTTACGTCCTAAACCCATGAGAAAATTATCAGGCTTGATGTCACGATGTAGAAACCCCCTTGTGTGCATGTATTCTACTCTACTGATCTGTATCCCACACCAAGGCATGTTATTTTTGTTGCAAAGACCAAGGAAATGCAAAGTGAAGAATTTATTGACACTACATCAGTATGTGGTTTCAACAGGTCCAAAACAAATACAAGAAAAATGTAGAACCATAGGATAGACTCACCATATGATCAGCAAGCATTAGTACTGTTTTAAGTGAGAACTTTCTGCTGCAGCAGTTAAATAAGTCTCCATAGTTGGACCAAGCAGATCAATCACCATGACATTGTACTGCCCCTCCACCCCGAACCACTTAAGATGTGGAATCCCAACTGCAAATCAGGGCAGAAAAGAAACAAATTAGTAAAATACCGGTGTAATTGGCTAACCAAATCGTACTGTTGTTGCACTTACTTCCACCCTGCAAAAGCATGTATAGTTTTGATTCATAGTGAAGCTGTGGATGTCGTGATGTGACTGATTCCTAATAACAAGTTATATACGCACAAAACATATGGTGAGCAAGCAGTCCAGAATTCCTAATAGCAACTATGGCAAACAATATCGACCATCTAGAAATTAGGAAGTTGCACTGGATATATCTGTGCCAAAAATATTGTTTGATATGCCACTGTTGATATTACAGCCTTGGAGCAACATTCATCATCAGCTAACACACTAATTCAAATTAGCATATATAGACGAAGCATAGCTCCAAAGCAGCTAATCCCAACTTAAAGAATATACTGACCTCTTCGTGCTTCTGAACACCCTACAAGACAATACATGAATACAAGGCAAATCACTCAGTATTTTCTACATATCTCAGCACAGAGTATGAAGCATGAAGAAGAAATAAGATGACCAACAATGTGTGCTAGTCATTTTTTTCAAATATTCAGAAGAATTGTGTTAGTTATTACAGCATGATGTCTCCCTTCTCATGATATCAAATATAAAGTATCAAGAGATTCTCATCTCTAGAATAACCATGTTCTTAAAATTCGAACCGTGCATATACCCAATTTTGTGGAAGAACATATAGCCCATGGTGAAATTGTACTAATTATCGATGGTGTTAGTAATGTATTTCAATATTCAGAAGAAATGCAACAGAATATAGCAACATGACTTCTCTTTTGTCATGATATTAAGTACCAACTATCAAGCCAAGCCCTTCATATTTGAATTGTACTGCTCTCTGATTTTGAGGGAGAACATGTAGCCCATAGTGATACTATACTAATCATTGATTGAATTTGTCATTTCTTCCTAACATCCAGAAGCCTGCTAAATTGTATGCTATAAAGGAGTAATAACAAATTAACGATGCTGCAACATAGAAAAACGAAGACAGAAGCATAGCGGTTTAAAGGCAGTACAAGGATCAGCTTAACTTGACTAGGGCCATAAATCCTCATGCCTACACCGATGAAACTGTGTTTGTTCACGTAAGATTGTAATAGTAGGCTATAAAGGAGTAATAACAAATTAAGGATGTTGCAACTTAGAAAAACGAACACACAAGCATAACGGTGGCATCTCAATACATATAACTAAAGGTAGTAGAAGGATCAGCTTAACTTGACCCTTGTTAATGCAATGGATACACTAATCACAAAGTTCTTACAATCTTACCTGAACAAACACAGTCTCATTGGTGTAGGCATGAGGATTGATGGCCCTGGTCGTACGCTGCCCGCACACGCTGCAGGCGAAGGCCACCCGCATGTGCCACTGTGGTGATTTCGTCAAGAGCGACCAAGGTACTGTCTTAAGTAGTATAGATTTGACCCTGAGTGAAATATATTCAGTAATATAAATATATGTGAGAATGTGAGATACACTAACCTCTACCCCAACAAACCCTGAGTGCACTTCTTGTTCCATAATGGATGATGTAGTTTGAACTCCAGATGAGACCTCCAACTTCATGGGCACCTTTTTGCCATCCTTACTCGAAATCTCAACTTGCTCACAGTTATTATTCTCCCCACTTGGCTCCAAGGATTCATCCATCTTCTTCTTGGTTTTAGCAGTTTCAGTGTGACCATCATCGCAAATGGAATCCTGTATCCCATAGCCCTCACTCTGCTGACACCCATTCTTCCAACTATCAGGCTCTATAGCACATAGGAACCGAAAAAACAATGTATTAAAAAAAGAGTGTTCTTTGTGCAGCAATTAAACAGGAAATCATACCCAAACTATTAACATTTAGTTTTTATAAATCGCTTCACACTTACAGTGGGATCGAGACCTTTGAGATCTTGATAATGATCGTCTTGTGTTCTTCCGTTCATGTACCTACCACTACATCAACGAAAGCACAAATTTATTTCTTTTTAGTTTTTCAAGTATAAGTTTACCATGATGTTGCTAAGGACAACCAAGAGCACATATCAAAGGATAAAGAAACAAATAATGAACCTACTTCTTGTTCTCATGCACATTTCTTATGGCGTTTTTCGATTCTCCTCGCATAAATTATTGAAATTTCTCGACCACCAATGACTTGATGATTCATCTCGTGCTTGGCAACTATAGCATCCTCAAGGTAGCGAAATTTGAGAAATCCAAAACCACTTAGTTCCCTATAAAATTGACCAATTCAGCCAAGGATTAAGAAGGAAAGAAGTCGTTGTCAATCAACAAATATACTCCGTGTTCCAACATATGTCTGTTCATTCCAATCCCAATTTAACAAAGAACCGGTAAATACACTTAAAAACCTATTTATAAAAAAACAGGGAACATATACAACAAAACCATGCCATGATGTTAAATGACATTCTTTTTATTGCCAAAAGAACCATAATTTTTAATGAGATAATTTCAAGCCATGTGAAGTCTTAAAATAGCTTATATGAAATCTTAAACCATCACTAATATGTAATATGTTGAATTAAGGGGATGACAATGTTTAATAGATAGAAAGCACACACAGAAGAGCAACTAATCTGTAAGGATAATATTAAGAAGATCCACATTCCATCAAAACTATGAAATATGTGCCAAAATGAACATATCTCCACAAAATTAACGATTTCCATCCAATAAACTTCACCTGCAGATTTGTTCTCCTAGATGATGACAAGAATATGGCTAGGGCTTGATTGTGTATATGACTTGATGCTTAGCTCTTTCGTGCAAAATTGGATATTTAGATAAACATACACAATAGGAGCAGAAATAAGAACTCCAATATTATTAGATTTCTTTAGATAAGTATAAATCGGAATAGAGAGATGTAAGTGATAATAATTTGTCTAGATATTGGGTACTAATAACAGTAGATAAGATTAATTATAAATGTAATCAGGAGAAGCATGGTGTATATCTAATCAGTCCGTACATAAGGTCTCGGTGGTGGCCCTCTCCCTAGTCTGTGCGTGCTCGGTTATCGCGAGTAGGACGGGGAGCGGTTGCGAGATCATGGAGCACGACTCAGACGATGCACTGGAGGCGGTTGCTAGAAACGTCGCGGCGTTGGTTGGGACGCGAGGAGGGCATGCCCTTGAGTAGTAGATGCAGAGTTCGACGCCGCGAGATGATCGGAGTCGGGCGAGGGTTGGGAGGGTTGGGCGACGTGCTAGCGGCTAGGAGCAGAGGGAGTGCGGGGTGGGGGAGGGGGGCACGCAGGCGCGGCGGGAAGGAGGGGTCACTAGCAGTGAAGGGGGATTGGATGCAGTTCCTTTTCGCACAGGGAGAAAGAACTCGAATTTCAAGAAATGACAACGGCACCACCTTCTCGGAGAGGTTGTGCACCTCAGCAGCGCGGCTCCGCTTGCTGCCGCCGCCGAACCCCCCACGCGTCCGCTCTGGCAGTGGCTCGGGCTCCGACCCGCCCGCGTCGCTGTCCCCGAGCCCGCCGGCGTCCTCCCCGTAGTCCACCTGCTGACCGTGGCCCAGCGCTGCCGGGAACGCCGCCACCCCGCCGAACGTCATCCTCCTCCTCGAGCTGCCGCCGTTGCTGTTGAAGCTGCTGGTGCTGCAGGAGCGCCATCGCCCTCGCGCCTCCAACCTCCGGGGCAGGGGCCGGGCGGCGGGATCGGGCGACTGGCGGCGGTGAAATCGGGGAAGGAAGAAAAAGGGTCGCGATGAATTTGGGGTCTGGCCGGCAGGATCGGGGTGGGATCGGGCGGCTGGTGGCAAGATCGAACGGTTGAAACTACAGAACAATGGATTGGACGGTTGAGGTTGCAGATGACAGAACGGCAGAACGGCAGACTACTCTTACACTCTTAATAAGTAGTATAGATATAGATTCTAAAGTTGGGGATTACAACAGCCGAGCGACGTTCGAGCGACGTTTGGGATGCCGCCGAGACTGAGCGACTAGGGCCAGGAGCAGCGTCTGCTCTGCTCTTTTCATTACTGGGCTGTTCTTTCTTAGGCTAGTAAAGCCTGAAAACTTGGTTCTAAAAAACTTTGGACCGCAACTAGGGCCGTGGCCCTGCTGGTCTTAGGCCTTGGCCCAACCTCAGTGACAGTGAGCAGGCAGGTTGCACCATAAAAAAAGGTGAGACCCCAGCTGAGCCACCATATCAGTTCGCCTGCGTCACTGAATGTTTGAGGCCGACTCTTGATCCGATCAGCAATAACGTTTTGACAGGAACAAGTAGCTAGTACTTTTTTACTGTCTGTTCAAGTCACTCGCACAATGCAGTCATCCATCAAATCATCCATCATGTATAAGTTGCCCAGACAAACCACGTTATTTTTTCTTTCCAATCGAGGAAACGACAGGCGAACGATCTAAAAGTGCTATACATACATTTGCCTCCAATTGGTTACTAATGTAAAATTATTGGTCTAGCTAGTGCTAGTTCCTTTCGACACCTATGGCTATGGGTTAGGATGAAAACGACGAGCTAGCTAGATACGCTCGATCGTTCCAAGTGGGTTTAGAGGTGTTTGGTTAGAGGGACTAAAGATTAGTTTCTAGTTTTTAGTCTCATTTAGTCCTTTTTTTTGCCAAACACTAGGACTAAAATATAGACTAAAATGATTTAGTCTTTAGTCCTTCACGTATGTGCTAAAAAGGACTAAACCATATTAATTACATATTTACCCCTCATTTAGTTCAATTGTACTAATAACGGGAGAATGTTAAAGACCATTTTAGTATTATTATGAGTCATTTAGTATATTCTTACTATTTTTAGTCTATAGAACCAAACATGTTAATAACCCTAGATTAAACAAACCAAATATGGCCTTAATAACCGACTAGCGTGCGGAGTCGCAGCCGCAGGCCGCAGCCCCGCCGATGTGGTGGTGGTGGTGGAACTGGTGGGCAATAATGCAAAATGATCGAGCGGATGGCCTTGCTGTGGGTAAGGATGTAAATGGTCGGTAAAATTCGGTAAATTCTCGGTACCGTTTACTAGATTTTTCCGACCGTTTTCATATTTTTCGGGATATACGGAAAACGGGACAGAAACAGGATGTGTTATTACGAAAACGGTACGATAAACGGTGAGACATATTTACCGTCCGTTTTCGGAATTCTCGGGAAAATCCGGTATTTTCCCATATTTTAACCGTATTTTTCCGGTCCACAAAAAAAACAAAGGAGGTAAGAACTATACTCGTTAGGGTTTAGAGATTAGGGTTTTAGATGTCATAGAAGATATATCAAGTGATCCATACGACATGCCACATGATTTCTAGTTTATGTATCGTGTGTTTAAGACTTATATACTATGTGGTTAAAACTTTAGTGAACATGTATGATCATTTATTTGTGGTCATGACTATGTATTGTATATTTGTGTGGTTGAGACTTGTATGTGAATGTGAATGAACAATCGTGTTTTAAAACTTATGTGTTGTGTGTTATAATTTAAGAGTGGACATGGATGAATGTATGACCAATTATATGTGGACAAGATTGTGTTTTGTGTACTTTTGTGAATGAGACTTGTATGTGGATGTGAATGAACATCTGTGTGGTTAGGATTTGTTTATTGTGAGCTTTTCCGATTACAGTTACCGTTTCCTGATCAATTTCGAGCTATTTTGCTCGGATTTATCCGTTTTCGATATACCGGAATTTACCGGCCGTTATCTGTTTCTGACTTTTCCGTTTACCGATTCCGACCGAACAAAAATTTATGCGGGTGAAAACGGTGAGAGGTTTTTTCCGACCGTTACCGGCCGTTTTCATCCTTAGCTGTGGGATGGGTGTCCCCTTGTATGTTCACAACGAAGAAAGAAAAAAGGCATAAGAGAATACTTCGTTGACAGAGATTATAAAACACACACACTCACTCACTCAGGGCTTGTTCGGTTAGCTCCGAATCCACATGGATTGAGTGGGATTGGGTGGGTTTAAATTCCAACTAAGGCCTTGTTCGGTTACATGGGATATAATCTCACCATGGATTTAATCCGAGTATGGATTGGGTGAATCCATATCTCACACCCAATCCCATGGTGGGATTAAATCCATCAACAAATCCATGTGACTTTCAAAGCTAGTTATTCTTTTGATCCATGGATTCTAATGTAAACTTGTGCAATATCTCATGGATTTGTTCCATACCTAATAGGCTATGGATAGAATCCATGTCTTCCATAGTTTAAAATATTCCCAAACTTTTGGGTTATATTCCATGATGTGTGTTTAACCGAATAAAAAAGTTAAGTAGTCATGGATTATTTTGGGGCATGGATTGAGACATGGATTTAATTCCAATCCATGTTAATCCAGAGCGGGATTGGTGTAAACGAACAAAGCCTAAGTCAAACTCTTTCTTAATTTTTTCCAATCCCATTCAATCCATGGGTAACAGGATTAACCGAACAAGGCCTCACTGTGAAGATAAAAGATTCTGCACCAGTACTGTACTGCCATTGCGATGGTAGTCCACGGTTAGCTCCATGCATGCACTGTTCTAGCCTAAGCCTAACCTTTTCTTGCCTCCACTTGCCCGAAGCTCTCGATGAGCTGCGTCAGGTTCTCATACGAGGAGCCTCCTTTCTCCATGGCGCCGTGAGCTTTCTCTCCGTACTCCCTGGCCCTCCGCCTCCTCTCGCCGGCCTCTTTCCCTTCGCCCATCAGCGCCGACACCGCCCGCGCGACGTCCCCACGCGCCACCACCACGCTCTCGTCGTCGAACACCATCACGGGCGCCGTCACGCCGATGGGCACGCCCACGCCGAGCACGTCCACCGCCAGCCGCTCGTTCAGGAACTGGTCGGCGAAGTGGGGCCACGTGACCACCGGGACGCCGTGCGCGACGGACTCCAGCAGCGAGTTCCATCCGCAGTGGGTGACGAAGCCCCCCACGGCGCGGTGGGACAGGATGGCGAGCTGCGGCGCCCACCCACGCACCACGAGACCCCGCCCCGCCGCGCGCGCCTCCAGGGCTCCCAGCCACTCCCGCACCTCCGGCGGGGACGCCTCGGCCAGCTTCACCACCCACAGGAACGGCCTGCCGGAGTCCTCCAGGCCATGCCCCACCTCGAACAGCTGCTTCGGGAGCTTCCGCGCGAGGCTGCCGAAGCTGACGAACACGACGGAGCCGGTCTCCTTGGAGTCGAGCCAGGCGGCTACCGCGCTGTGCTGCTGGCCGCCGTCCGCCCCCCGCGACGACATGGCGTCGGCGTCCCGCTCGCGGAGGCAGAGCGGCCCCAGCGTCCACACGGGTTTGCCGAGCGCCGCCTCGTAGCACGACACGAACTGGCCCTCGAGGCCCACGAACGTGTTCACCACTGCGCCGTCGGCCGCGCGCATGGCCTCCACGCACTCGCCCCGGACCGCCTCCCACCCCGGCGAGTTGAAGAAGCCCGGCGCCGTGGCCTTGGTCACCTCTACGTGCACCGGCATGCCCGGCACCACGAACTGTTAGTCTGAATAAGGTTTGTCACGTGTAATCTAGTTGGAACATTTGTGTTTACGTTATCTAGTCTTAGTGGCGTAGCTTTGTGGGTGATCAGTGCTGTGCCTGGCACCACAAGCCGCCTTGGTGTTTGTTGACCCCGTCGCACTCGCGCTGCGCATGCACATGATCTGCGTGATCCGAAAATGGTGGAGATCATGGGGCACGATGGCGACGGGGTGGAGGGCTTTCAAGCCTGTGTAAGAGCAACTCCAATAGTTATGTAAATTTTAGCTCTCTAAATCACAAATTTAAGAAGTTGCTAAATGGCTTTTAGAGTAAAAAAATATGAGTTCTCCAATAGTTCTCTAAATATAGGTTGTAATTTTGTTTTGTATTTATCCACATAAAAAATAAGTCACAAAAACTATATAATACAGTCAACATTTTTGTTTAGTGAGTTGTTAAATGGTTGCCAAATGTAGAGAGAAAATGAGGTTAGATGACAAGTTGTTAAATTTAGAAAGTTCATTTAGAGAACTGTTGGAGAATAGTTTTCATGTTAACTACCTAAATTATTGATTTAGGAAGTCTTTTAGAGAACTACTGGAGTTGCTCTAAGCACCGTTCATTTATTCAGTGAAAAAACCCAGAAAAGCTGCGGCACATTGCGCAGGCAAAAATAATCTGTTCTAACCTGTGTGTGTCCGCGCGCTCAGCCTTCCTCGCTCTCGCCGCAGTCACCGCGCCTGTCTGCGTTCGCCGTCGCGGCTGTACTCGTCGCTCGTTGATCCGGCCGGGGATCCAACATCTGGTATCAGAGGGCGGTTTATGTTCTACGGTGGATCTGTCTGTCCACCGCGAGAACCCCAAGGAAGAAGTTCGTCGTTCCTCGGAGATCGCCTGTGAAGGATCAGGAGATGGGTGACACCAGGACCAGTTCAAGCGCGGCGTCGTCCGGCATCAAGGAGAGTTCCCTGGTATGGCCTATGTTGACTCGATCGAATTATGCAGAGTGGGCCATGTTAATGCAGATTAACTATGAGGCAATGGAAATCTGGGATGTCATTGATCCGGGAACCACTGTCAAGCGCTCGCAAGATCGACAGGCAATGGGTGCTCTGATGAGATCCGTGCCAAAGGAGATGTGGGGAACCCTTGGCGCCAAAAGGACAGTGAAAGAGGCATGGGAGGCTGTGATGAACATGAGGATTGGAGCCGATCGAGTTAAAGAGGTAAACGTGCAGAAACTTTTAAAAGAATTTGAAAATATTGAGTTCAAAGATGGAGAGAGTGTTGAGGATTTTGGGATGAGAATAACAAATCTTGTTGCCAACATCAAGTCACTTGGGGAATCTGTTGATGACACTCGGGTAGTAAAGAAGTTTCTGCGAGTTGTACCACCTCGTTTTAATCAGGTTGCAGTCTCAATTGAAATGTTCTGTGACCTGAAGACACTCACAGTTGAAGACTTGGTTGGACGCCTGCGTGCAGCTGAGGATCGGTTTGAAGACAAGCTTGAGCAAGTAACTGACAAAACTGGTCGACTGTTGTTAGCTGAGGAGGACTGGCTTGAAAAACATAAGCATCGGTTTCAGTCTTACTCTCAAAAGGATGGTGGCAGTGGTAGTCAGTGGAAAGGTAAGGGACCTCATCGTTCTGATGGTGGCAGTTCAAGCAATTCAAACAAGCCAAAGCTGACATCAAAGGGGACACCAAGAAGAAAGGGGAGATGTCGAAATTGTGGCATTTATGGCCACTGGGCACAGAACTGTAAACGTCCAAAGAAGGATGACAAGGATCAAAAACAACAGGAAGCAAATGTTGTAGTTGGAGATGTGGAGAATGCAACACTTCTATTAGCTGAGGTGCAAGGGGCAGTGAGTGAAGCATCTCAAGTAATTCATCTGTCTGAAGATAAAGTAGTGCCAGTAATCTGCCCAGATGGAGTGTGGGTACTGGACACTGGTGCCAGTAACCACATGACAGGCACCAAGTCTGCACTTTCTCAACTTGATGACACTGTCAGTGGGTCAGTGAGATTTGGAGATGGTTCTACTGTCAGAATCTGTGGATTAGGCTCAGTGGTGATGAATACTAGACAGGGAGATCACAAGGTGCTTACAAGTGTGTACTATATTCCACAATTGAAAAGCAACATAATTAGTCTTGGACAGCTAGAGGAGGCAGGCTGTGACATTAGACTTTTTGTTGGCAGACTGAAAGTTTTTGATCCAGAGTATAACCTGTTGGTCAGTGCACCTCGCACTGGAAACAGACTTTACACAGTGAAGTTGGGAGTTGTACCTCCAGTGTGTCTGCTGTCAAAGGCAGATGATGTAGCATGGTTGTGGCATGCAAGATTTGGCCATCTAAATTTCAGAGCTCTTAGAGATCTTGGAAAGAAGAGTATGGTTGAAGGAATGCCTATTGTAGACCGAGCTGAACAGGTGTGTGATGGTTGTACTCTTGGGAAGCAACATCGAACACCTTTTCCAAGGCTGTCCTCATATAGAGCCACAAAGGGGTTGGAGTTATTCCATGCTGATCTGTGTGGACAGATCAGTCCACAGACAGTAGGTGGAAAAAGTTACTTTTTGCTAGTGGTTGATGACTTCAGCAGGTTTATGTGGATTGAGTTGTTGAAGACAAAAGATGAAGCTCTACATTTCTTGAAGAAGATCAAGCAAAGGGCTGAAGTTGATCAGGAGGGCAGATTGAAGGGCATAAGAACTGATAGAGGTGGTGAGTTCAATTCAAATATGTTTACTGCCTTTTGCACTGAACAAGGCATCAAGCACTTCACGACCACTCCTTACTCTCCCCAACAAAATGGGGGTAGTGGAGCGTAGAAACCAGACTGTAGTGGAGATGGCAAGGTGCATGATGAAGAGTAAAGGGGTGCCATCAAGATTCTGGGGTGAGGCTGTGACAACAGCAGTCTACTTGTTGAATAGATCCCCTACCAAGAGTGTACAGGGAAGAACACCATATGAAGCTTGGTTTGGCAAGAAACCCAGTGTTCAGCACCTTAAAACATTTGGCTGTATTGCTCATGTGAAGAAAATTGGTCCAGGGGTAAACAAATTGTCAGATAGGTCCACTAAGATGGTCCTGTTGGGTTATGAGTCAGGTACAAAAGGGTATAGATTGTTTGATCCTATCACTGAGAAGCTGTGTATCAGCAGAGATGTAGTGTTTGAAGAAAGTGAAAGATGGGACTGGGAGAGTGCAGAAAAGAATCAGCAGACTGAAACTACAATTCCTTTCACTACACAGTTTCAGTTTACTGTGCCAGATCAGACAATACAAGTACCAGCTGGTTCAGGTGATACGAGTGAGTCTTCAGGGGGTGCTGCTGCGTCACCACCCTCACCACAAACTCCTATGACACCTTCAGTGTCCCAGAATCAATCCCAAGCTGCATCTGTTGCCTCAGGTTCAAATAATAGCTCTCAGTCAGTGAATGCAGGAAGTTCAGACATGATTCCTTTGAGATACAGAACAATATCTGACTTATTAGACTCAACACAAGAAGTTCATGATTTTGAGTACAGTGCTTTTTGTTTACTAGCTGCAGATGAGCCAAAAAATGTTGAAAGTGCCTTGACAGATCAGTGCTGGAGACAGGCCATGAATTCAGAACTTGACTCTATTGAACAAAATCACACTTGGGTGTGGGCAGATCTGCCAAAAGAACAAAAAGCAATTGGTTTGAAGTGGGTTTTCAAAGTCAAAAGAGATGCTGCTGGAAATATAGTGAAACACAAAGCAAGACTTGTTGCTAAGGGGTATGCTCAAAAGGAGGGTGTTGATTTTGATGAAGTATTTGCTCCTGTGGCAAGGTTTGAAACAATAAGAGTTTTGATAGCTCTTGCAGCACAGTGGAATTGGGAAATTCACCACATGGATGTAAAATCAGCATTCCTAAATGGAGACCTTCAAGAAGAAGTATATGTCACTCAACCTCCCGGTTTCCAAGATACAAAGAAGCTAGGCAAGGTACTCAGACTGAACAAAGCACTATATGGGCTGAAACAGGCACCTAGGGCTTGGAACATCAGGCTTGATTCAGAACTGGTGTCCCTGGGATTCAGAAAATGTGAAGTAGAACATGCAGTTTACAGGAGAGGAACTGGCAAAACCATGCTGGTTGTGGGAGTATATGTGGATGATCTAATCATCTGTGGGCCTTCTGTAAGTAGCATTGCAGAGTTCAAGCAACAAATGATGAAGACATTCAGTATGAGTGATTTGGGACTGCTCAGCTACTACTTGGGAATGGAGGTGAAGCAAGGAGAAAATAGTATCACAATCTGTCAAAAATCCTATGCAACCAAGATTCTAGAGCAGTGCAACATGACTTCCTGTAATCACACTGACACTCCTATGGAGCAGCGAGTAAAGCTCAGTACTGCTCAGAAAGGGACTGAATATGATGAGACCAGATATAGAAGTGTCGTTGGGAGTCTGAGGTACCTGGTGAATACTAGACCTGATCTAGCTTTTGCAGTTGGTCTGGTAAGCAGATTCATGGAGGCCCCAGGTAAAGAACACTGGACTGCAGTGAAGAAAATTCTCAGATATGTGGCAGGTACACTTAACCTGGGAGTGAATTTCAAGAAGGGGGCAGCAGCAGATTATACATTGCTTGGCTACACAGACAGTGATTGCTCAGGTGACTTAGTGCACAGAAAAAGTACCTCAGGTATTCTATTCTTCTTGGGAGATAACTTGGTGACTTGGTCCTCTCAGAAGCAAAGGGTTGTAGCCCTGTCATCATGTGAAGCTGAATATGTGGCTGCTGCATTGGGAGCTTGTCAAGGTGTATGGCTGAGAATGCTGATAGCAGACATCATGCATAAGAATCCTCAGAAGTTCAGACTGTTAATAGATAACATGTCTGCAATTGAGCTGAGCAAAAACCCCGTGTATCATGACAGAAGCAAACACATCGATACACGATATCACTATATTCGTGACTGCATTGACAAAGGCATAGTGGATGTGGAGCATGTGGGAACTGAACACCAACTTGCAGACATCCTGACAAAGCCTTTGAGCCGAATCAGACTTGTGGAACTGAGATCAAGACTAGGGATGGTTCAAGTCCAACAAGATTAAGGGGGTGATATGTTAGTCTGAATAAGGTTTGTCACGTGTAATCTAGTTGGAACATTTGTGTTTACGTTATCTAGTCTTAGTGGCGTAGCTTTGTGGGTGATCAGTGCTGTGCCTGGCACCACAAGCCGCCTTGGTGTTTGTTGACCCCGTCGCACTCGCGCTGCGCATGCACATGATCTGCGTGATCCGAAAATGGTGGAGATCATGGGGCACGATGGCGACGGGGTAGAGGGCTTTCAAGCCTGTGTAAGCACCGTTTATTTATTCAGTGAAAAAACCCAGAAAAGCTGCGGCACATTGCGCAGACAAAAATAATCTGTTCTAACCTGTGTGTGTCCGCGCGCTCAGCCTTCCTCGCTCTCGCCGCAGTCACCGCGCCTGTCTGCGTTCGCCGTCGCGGCTGTACTCGTCGCTCGTTGATCCGGCCGGGGATCCAACACGAACCTCTCCTGCCCCCCGTCGTCGACGTCAGCCGCCGCCGCGCCCGCGGCCAGCTCGCGTAACCCGTGGTCGGTGGCGTTGAGGTCGCAGAGCGAGTAGAAGCACGGCGGCCCGTGGAAGAAGAGGCGGCGGATCCCGAGGCTTCTGGCCGCGCCGGCCGCCCACGGGTTGCACCAGTCGGAGACGATGCAGCTCGGCCGCGGCGCCTGCGCTCGCAGGTACGCTTCCAGCGGGCCGGCGAGCTTCTGCAGAGCGTCGAACAGGGGGACGAAGTGGCCGTTGTCCGTGACCTGGTCCATGTTCTCGATGCCCGGGGGCAGGCCGTCGACGTCCGTCGGGAACGGGAGCTCCACGATCTCGAGGGGCAGCTTGGCGCGCGCGGCCTGCTCGGCGACGCCACGCAGCCGTGCCCCGTTCAGCGGTGTCGTCACCAGGCTCGCGCGCGCGCCGCGCTCCGCCAGGAGGAGGGCGAGGTCGACCATGGGGAGTGTGGCCCTGCGCCACGAGGGGGACGATAACGAAGTGAGGTGGCGGCGGTGGTGGCGCTGGCGTATCAGCAGCCGATTCCTCCGTGGGCGCCATGGACGACGTGCGTGCTAAGCTAGCTGCCTGCCAAGGACTTCGGGCGGGCCGCACCGCATGAATGGTGTAGGAAATAGAGTGTGTGGCCTGAGTAGAAGTGTCGAGGTGCACATAATTTATATAGCCATGGGAGGGCGTTTTTTTCTTTCTTTCCGCAAGTAGGTTCCTTTTTCCTTCTAGGGTTTTCAGTCAAAATTTGCCAAACATTTTGGCTGATGTTGTCACTTGTGAGGACATATTTTTGTAAGCTTGGTTTTTTCTAGAATAGAACATATGGGTAAACCTATATTTTGATCTCTTCTACGATGCACAATCTCAGCCTCTCTATGCTCATCCACGAGCACCGAACACCAGAAGGCAAGGATGCCCAGTGCATTCCTTGGAAAAATTTGGGTTGGAGATGTCAAGCCGTTTTGCAGGAGCCGCCCCATCGGTGCCAGCAATTTTGGCGCCATCGACCTCACCCGAAGATGGCACAACAGCACGAGATTTCCAATGATCTTGCCTCGTCGTATCTGCGATTTCTCGTTTAGAAATATTTTTTTTCTCAAAACAATAATCGCTCGGGGGTATTTTTCGTCGCGCCACGTAGATATGAAAAAGGAAAATTTAAAGGACTTACTAAAATTTTGGTGCCTGAATTTTAGTTTTTTTGACATAGTTATTATATATTAAAATTATATATTAGTTTGTTGTAATTTCTGTAGACATAATTTACAACTTCTCAGTTCCAAGAATGAAAAATCCTTTAGGGTCTGTTCGTTTGTCTAGGATAGGACTAAGATCCATTCCAACTTATCAAAACTTACATAAATTAGAGAAACAATCAGGCCATGAACCGTTTCGAGCCTCCAATCCGTGAAAAACGAACATGGCCTTAAACAAAACTATAATCTGATTTATGTTAGTACAAAGACAATTAATAATCTATAATTGTTTTTATAGTCGGACAAGGACAAAAAACGATATCAAAATAAATAACAAATTATAAAATAAATATTATACTTACACTAGTTAATGACATGATAGTGTTATATAAAATTAAAATTTTATAGGCTATAACGATCTGTTAGTTTTGTAGAAAGCTTTTAGAGGCTATTCATCGCCCTCTAGCTATCTAGGTCCTTTAGTATACCATCATCGGGATATATCTAAATTGTCAATAGGTATGCATGACACATGCATTGAAGAGGATAACTTAGATGGGATACACTAGTAAAAGGTGTTAACATTTGGATATCGATCAATAGAAACCCTCGAACCAATTTTCCAAATCGTAAGAAGGTTCAGGAGCTAGTGTCAGTGACATGTACCTATGGTACATCACCACATGGAAAATATCCAATATGAGATGAGGTACACCAAGCTAGCCATGTAAGGAGCCCAACCTAGATGGGATACCTCATCTACTTAAGACAAGACATAGCCATATAGAGAGAGAGATACAAACTCTATATGATAGTTTCCTTGAAACAAATTAGGAAACCCATATGCAAACTGGTCAAGACTATCTATAACCCCACCTCTGTACTACTATATAATGGGTAGGGAGCCCCTAATTGGTACCTCTATATCACATCTTCTCACATCCCTAATTCCCTAAACATCTTTACTCTGCTAGGTAACTATGAGAGCATCTAGAGAGGGGGTGAATAGGTGATCATGAAAAATACAACTCAAACCACAAATTTGGTCTAAAATCAGGAGTTAGCGTAAAACTAAACCAAGTTTGAAGTGAGAAGAAGAGAGAAAGTCCTCTTCACTTGATTGTTCTTTCAATGTATAAATTAGGCTAAGAGCAATATTTCAAGTGAATTTAGAGAACTTAGGAAGAGCGAGAAAAATCACAAAGAAATAAGCACGCTAGACACAATTATTTTTCCTGTGGTTCGATCAAGCCTAAAATGCTTTCCTACTCCATGTTGTGGTGTCCTAGTGGACAAGGGTTGCACTCAACTCCTCTCAAGTGATACAATGATCAAACTTGAGTGTCAAGGTCTTCCTTATATCAATATGAATCCCCTCGCAAGGAATCTCCACAAATTGGAGCCTTTTACAGCCATACACAAGATCAGAGTTACAACTTAGCACAAAAGAGGGGAGAGAGTACATACACGAGAGACAAAACCAACACAACACAAGAACAAGATAGCAAAGCGCAAAACACATAGAGTTACAAGAACAAATCAAACTTGCGCTTGGATCTCACTAGAATTGTTGAACGTGTTGTGGCAGAGTGTGAGAGTGTAGAGTAGCTCTTAGTATGCTTAGATGCAGAAGAGGTGCGCCATGGGAGTCTTTTATAGCCCCAAAAGGTCCCATAGCCATTGCCCCTTCCTTCTCAAAAGATGCTGAAATCTGGCTATTTGTGGGGGCACCGGATCGGGTCCTTGTGGACTAACTCCGGGCTCTGACAGACACCTTCCTTCTGGGGGAGCACCAGACCGAGTCCTTGCACCATCGAACCAAAAACATGTTGCCTCCCCGTGAAGTAGCCATTGGCGCCTGGAGCTAGCCATTACTGGGTAGTCCGGTGGGCCATCGGACCGTGAACAGTACCTGTCCGGTGAATTTTATAATTAAAATTTCTGAGACCTCACTGTTTAGCCATACATGTGATTCGGTGCACATGGACTCTAGGACACCAAAGTGTCTGAGTTTGGACGCATCATAGACTCGGTCCGGTGCGCCACCAGACTAGTCTGATGCTGCCTAGACTAGAGCACCTAAGTCATTTTCTTCGCAAACTTAGTTGCTTCGACTTGGACTTTCTTGTGAGCCTTTCCAACACTTAGACAAATATAGTTAGTCTAAGTTAGTGATGTGCTTCATGGAGAGATGTTTTGTCAGAGGGGGTTTCTGAGCCACGGAGAGCTTTCGTGAGTTGTGTTGAGCCTTTACCTCTTTCTGGAGGAACTAACTTTGATTTTAGTTTTTTTGCTGATTTTGTACTTCAGTTTGGCTTTGTCTGTTGGCTAGTGGTGTTGAGCCCCTTTTATGCATCTTCTTAAGGACTAGCCATTTTCTCGCTTGGTCGTGTCGAGTCATTGCCCATTTCTTTAGGGACCAAGCTTTGCTCACTCTGGATGATCTATATTGGATTTTGTCTGGCTTTTGGTCACCTAATTGAGTTTCTCTTTTTCTTCCTTCTTTTGTTGATATATGTTGACAATGTACTCATCAAGGGGGAGATTGTGAACACAAGGTTGACTTGTTCCTTGTGGTTCGGGTTGAGATGAGTGATTATCAATGGGTAGTGCTTTGGTGTGAGTCTTGGACTAACCAAAGTATGAGAGCTTGTGTTGTGCAACCATGTTTGTTGGCTTGTGGTGTGTAGGTGTAGAGCAAAGTGATGGTGGTCGACTGTAAAGATGAATGTCATGTGGGTTCGTGCTGATAGACCGAGAGCGGTAAAGATCGAGCGTTGGGACTTGGCTGAGGGACCAGAAAAGCCAGGCGACTAGCTGTGGTGGCTGACACCTAGGGCACACAAGAGAACGAGGATGTGGTAGAGCGGATCATGTCACCGGCGCGATCGAGGACTGGCGGGACACGTGTCTAGGACGTGGGGACGCGCATGCGATGCGCTACTCACGGTGGTTTCAGTGGTTGAGCCTCAAAACCATCCAGTTGCTGGTTTTACTAAGTTTGGGCCTCAAAACTCGACGGTGTGATTCCCGTGGAAATCAGAGGCGACACATGGCGTCATCGCGAAGTGTGCGTCGAGGCGAAGCAACTTCGTGTGGAGCGTGTGGCCATCAGATCAAAATCCTAGGAGTTGGTCAATTTCGCCCTGGCTAAGTGGATATGTTCTATGTATCTACGGATAGTTGAAACTAGTGAAATAACTGTTGGTCCTTACTCTTGGATGCTATGCACCAAGAACAAAGCAACACAATTATTAATGATTAGAGACCTCCACCCTCCGAAACATTATTTCCCTTAGGATATAATGATCTTCAGACGAAGGTCATGAAGGGCATACCTTCATCATTTCACTAGGCAAAGATGTAAATAGAGACATATAAAACATAAAGAGAATATGAACAATCATTTCAAATTATTGAATTATTTATATTCTTATTTTATAAAAATGGATAAATATCAATAACATTTATATTACATTTGTACCTTCGGCTTGACAGAAGGTGAAAAAGCAAGAGTGACGCGAGAGTGATTACAAGTCAGCGTGAACATTACAGTGTTATTGTTCATCTATTTATAGGCACAGGACACAACCTGAGCAAAATTACATTCATGTCCCTGACATTTACTGTTGACCATAAAGCAAGCTGTCGAGGACTAAACGATCTTTTCTCCTTTAGGTCGGTTTCTCCTTTTATCATCATCATCGCGCTAAGCCGAAGCTCCTTCAGCCACAGCTTCGGAGCTAGCTGGTCCTTCGTTCAGACTGCATCTTCATACCACGCACACCTTCATCTCAAAGCCGAAGCCTCCTGTAACGGTCTATGTTATACTGAAAAACATGTTAGTTAAGTTTTTGAGGATCTTCGGAAGAGGAAGGCCCCCAAAAATAACCATGTATATATAGATGAGCGGGCTATTGTGGACAATCATGTCTTTGGTTAGCTATATTGTGTTTTGTTTAGAAAAATCTAGTTTCTATTTCCCTAGTTTTAGCCCGAGATACACAGATGCTTTCAACTTGATGTCTGTACTTTTGTATTCTTCATCGCATTATTCAAAGGAAGAGTGGCCAGATCCATCCACAAGGTTTTCGAATCGCATGTTCAGTTTTGTACGTGATGAAGTTTCTGATTCAATTTTGTCTCCACGCTCGTTTCCCCTCCTCTCCTTCAGATTTTTGGAGAATCCTTGATTTATTGAGTTGGGATTGTTTTGGGGATTGTCTTGGGGTAAAGATCAATCTCTAGATTACTAAGAACCTCTGGTTTACACAGTTTTTGGTTGTGGATTGATCTGAACTCGTTTGATAAAAAGGCAAAACTCCAACATAAGCCCGAAGTCTGTTCATATTTTCTGATCCGTGATTAAGTTATAAATCCGTTTGAGTTCAAATTTTGTGGACACCTTGGAAACTCTCTTGTCTAAGTGTGTGCAAAATTTCAACTCAATGGATGCTCATTTGGATCAGTTATACACTCGAAAAAATTGAATTTCGAGCTGATGAAAACCGCACTAGAAAGTGACACGGTTTTGGACCGATTCAGACTTTTCGATGTCCATTTTGGGGTTCATTTATTTTGTTGGTCTCGTATGAGTCATAGTCACAAAGTTCTCGGAACGATAGGGTCGAGGGACGGGGTTGAGGAACATGGTACGCTAACTGTGAGAGGTTTTTACATGGTGGTAATGAAAATGACCCCGCGTTTCTGGGTCACGTTTCCGGATCGAGGGTTGCTACCACCGTACCCGTTTCTTGTGACTATGGTATGAGTCCTAGGAACATTTTGAAATTATGAGATTACTAGGTGAGTGTCCGTGCGTTGCAACGGGAACATATAATACCACGATAACTTATATACAAAATGTGTGTTATACTGTTATGAGAAAAAGTTTCATAATCCATCTATGATCCTGGCCATACATAAATTTGTTATTTTAATCTAGTTGTTTTACCACTATATTGCAACCATCAGTACCATGTAGACTTCAATATATGCCACGATTTGCATGGTCTCGTCGTTGGAGAGCACGTTCCACACCTGCCGGAAGAAGTTCCCTCGTACATCGTCAGTCATCAGGCACACATCACCATACGCGCTTGCTTAAACAAAAAGACAAGTGTGTGTGTTTGTGAAGAGAATTAAAGGCAGGCCAGCACAAAAGCTACCCCAACTACGACAAGGATGACGAACTGGTCATTGCTGCCGATCCTCCTCTGCGTCACCTCCGACGCCGAGATGACGCCACAGTCCTTGATATAGTAGTCATCGAACGCACGCGACATGGCGAGTCCCGATGGCTCTTGGCTGGGCTGCTAGACGAAGTGCACCCGGAGTCATCAGCGAGGTAGTACACCTGGTCGTTGCACCACTGGATGCGCTACCCCTCTACATACATCATGTTCGAGGACACTCACACAACGTCAGCAATGGATGTCGTCCTAGCGCATAAGAATTCATGGCCGGTCAGTAGCGACTTACGTGGCAGGTTGGGCTTCAGGTGTACGATGAGTTGGACGGTGTGATGGCACCGTCGTCGGATGCGGTGTCCAGAACAACCCGAGAGTCACCAGCGTTGGCGACGACCATGAGGTCCCCCTGCTTGACGATGGACAGCGCGGTGCAGCCGCTTTGGACCGTGTCCAAGCAACGGCTGTGTCGGAGCTTGTCATCTACAGCGGTGCATGCGACCACGTAGAACTGCTTCCAGAGGTCGAACTGGTAGTCGCCAAGCTTCTTCTCGTCGTCGATGAGCGACGCCAACGCGAGCGCCTTCTACTAGTGGTGTTTGTTCAAGGTTTCCAAGTAACAAACATGGATTCATCCTTGGTGTTGGTTTATGAAAATGACTCACAAGTTAGATCCATAGAAAAATATTATGCATAATAAATGCCACGCATGCAAAAAAGGAATTTAATTTGAAAACATTATTCAAACAAAAGAAATTGCATGTAAGGCTCTTCTTTAAATACTACTCCCTCCATTCAAAAATATAATTCAAGAATCTAAGTGATACTTATCTACTACTGCATATTGTGCAAGGGTAGCAGGTGGGCTTGGAGAAAGATGTAGTAAATGTTTTTCTATCATAGATGTAGACAGAAACACACATGTGGTGTAGAGATATATACTGCTCACATTGGCCTGAGAGAGCGTTGGTTCGAATCCTCTTGTGGCCATGTGTTTTTTAATTTTAGCTAGGTGTGAGCTATGCGGGGGAGTGAAAATGGGAAAATAGGTGTGGGCTGTGCGAAGAGGGAGAATGGGAAAGGCAAAATAAGGAATGAGAATGACAGAACAGGGAATGACAGGCTACCCTTGCAGCCTTAATAAGTAGTAGAGGTCTGCTATATCACCAAGATGCTGAGGCATAGCGGGAAAATAATTCTTTGCCAAACAGCTTGAAAATAATTCTACCAGTATGATCCTGTAAAATGACAAATCAAGATAATACAGATACATGATTGATATGGTAAGAGGTCTTGCAAAGGTTCTACAAAATGAAATTGCAAGGTTCACGTAGAAACTACCTGTCCATCTGAATTCAAGGTTGAAGGTGAATGGTCTGAACAAGATGATGAGGCATAGCAGGACTCGACTGGTTGTTCAGACAATAGGAACTATGCTAGAGAATGGTTTAATAAAGAATAAAATTTTATTACAAATTACTATGGAGCAACATCCTTAGGAAGAATGCTAATAAGACCAGTGGACTCTATATAGCATACCACACTGGGTAATCAATTACTGGAACACAGATGTATCAAATTGTTCTTTCAAGCTTTGAATAAAAGGGCAAAAAATCTACTCAGAACATCATTTTACCTGATCGGCTAGAAGCCAGCAGAAAGAGCAACAACTCTGAACTTATCAGGATTCTCCGCAACAATGACCAATGTCTTTGCGCTCTGCAAAAGATGGAATATTAGTGTTGCAGAATATACAGGCCTATTTGTATTTTTTTGAAGTTGCATATATTAATGTTGCGTAGGTGGGCTGCATGTTCCCAACCCTCAACCTGTAGGCTTGAAAAACAATTGTAGATCCATGTCCATGTGGTGGTTGTCATGAGAATTAAACGTTAAATATATACATGGGCACATAACAATATCAAGATAATAGATGCCATGAATTGGTAAAAGACTCCTAAATAACATTGATGTGGGGATTTCTTTTCCTCTCCTTGTCAAGCTTGATTGCACAAGGTGGTGGCCTTTGAGCTCTGGTACGGGAACATGCCAATCTCCCCCTCGATCTGCCCCTGATGTCAAAGAGCAGGCAACGGTACCTAACCACCTCTGCCTCAAGCGATGTGTGGCTATGGAGCTAGCTGTTGATTGAGCGTCTTGAGATGTACCACATTCTCCTTCAGCGACACCGTTTCCACCACCCCCTGATGGTGCGCTGAAGCCGCCTTGGTTGCCGACTTTTGTCTGTGCGAATCAAACATGGTGATGTTAACAAGACATTGAGACACTGTCACGAATAAAAATATATACAATCTTTAGTTCTACATAAAGAAAAAAGATTAGGGGGGTCCTTTAATCTTTATGCTGCCCATGTTACACAATTACACATTTGTACAACTGAAAAGCATGTCAATAGATACTACAAACTTAGCCTGTTGACTGGATCATGAAAGGAGTATGCCTTTTTTTACTGAAACAACACTATCATGTTCTTTCCTTACATGAACTTTAAATACATTGTTCTGCTCTCAGCTTCTGTAAGGACTAAGGAGGCAACTTCTTCACAAGAGAATTCAAAAGCTGGACACTTTATTAGACGATGCGACACCAAAGGTGTGTACAAAATCATGATCATTGCCCTGATAGTTCATTGCTAATGTGGTTGATGCAAGCTCCTATGATACGTCAACTTCACCATGCTTAGAAGACGAGTCAGCATCAATCCTATATCCACTTCTAGGTATACCTTTAATTGTAGGTTCATCTAAGATTCTATAATTACAGAAAAACAACCTAAAATATTATGCATAGTATATTTTTCTAACAACCACCGCTAGGTATACCTATGTGACTTGTGACTAACAAAGTGACAATATCAAATAGAGGACACTACCACTTGTTTCTGTGGGGGAACTATATGTTGCTTCAAATATAGGCCAGGAAGATAGAACAATAAGATTGAAAGAGAACACATCAATACTACCACTTGTTTCTATGGGGGGGACTATATGTTGAGGTGATTGCGCTCTCGCCGGGGATGCTGCTGGCCACGAAACGCTCCGCCGGGTGTACGTGTGCTCAAGCCCAACTGCATGCACCACTCCCTAGCCCGAAGAGGCAGTATTCATTACTGCCAAACATACTTCCTTAGTAGTTTGACCCTTAAAGTGTGAAATGATATCTCAGTATAATTTTGAACTAAAAACAAGGAGATTCAGGGATACAATTTATATGCACAAAGGCCTCAAAATGACAAACCTCAAGGCACACGCCAAGACCTGCGGCCCTCGCGAGTACCACTGCGACTGCGACACGCTCTTCACCAGGTGCTTGATTACTTGCTTGTTGCTGAAAGAATGGTCATAAAGATATATAACTCTGACTATTGGTATCCCTAAGGTTGGACCAGGGAGTAAAATGGATGAAATACAATGTTGAAGTTGACGATGGACTGTGAGAAAGAGGGATGAATGGGCATACTTGTCAATGCCATCCCAACAGTCAAATATACAGAAAGATTCTCTGTCCAATTCCAAAAAAACAACCAGAAAGAGTCAAGCTCATGGCAATGACCATGAGGCCTATAAATTCCAAATTCAATAAAAAACATTTAGCACTGCTAAAAGCTCATACCTTATTTTAGACACAGATGTTGCACCAGACAATGCATCTGTGGTTTTCCAAGCACACATGACACATCTCGCCAAAGCATCCAGGCAAGGCATCTAAGGTGGGGGCACTGCATCCAGCTAAGGCGCCAAACCATGATAGTCCTAATTAGTTTTATCATCGAAGAATGAGAAGTATTACTTGGAAAATAACTATCATCTGATATGAACACTTGCTAATATATATCTTGTATAGAAAATATCAAAATGGATTAGCTAGTGACCAATAAAATGTAATATTTAACGACAATTTGTGGAAAAATATCATACAAATACTCGGCACAAAGAACTGACAGTTAAATAGGACTGCATTTTTTAACGTAGCTATAGAGGACTGAGGACCAATTATAGTACTTAGTTCAAACATAATTTCCCGGTATGGATTTGGTTTGCCTTCAACCTACAATATCCTGTAAATATTGCACAATTAGGAGATGAACTCACCATAATTTTAGACACAAAATGGCGCCCATCCTCCAAATGGGCACACAGAGAGAAGTAGCATCATGATCTTCATAGCAGTAAGGGCATGGAAGTCCGAGCGCACATCATCCTCAGGTTCGATATCATCACACCCAAATTGATAATATCCTGTAAATATTGCATAATTAGGAGATGGACTCACCATAATTTTAGACTCAAAAGGGTGCTCGTCCTCCAAATGGGCACAAAGAGAAGTAACATCATGATCTTCATAGCAGCAAGGGCATGGGAAGTCCGAGCACACAACATCCTTATGTTCGACATCATCATACCCAAATCGATCTGTAAGTGTGTTTATTTGTGACATAAACAAATTGTTTGTATAGAAACTGATTTATTTCGATCTGCATGCAATAAGGGAAATGAATTGAACAGTAAGTACCATAAGAAAAATATATAACATCGTTGATAGCACCTTTCATCTCAAAGAAATGGACATTTTTGTAATACCAAAAGGAAAGCCATATCGCAAAGCAAAATCTGCAGCATCATTTGAGAAATAAAATTCTAGGCCAATAGTGTTGTACAAGTGTCTTGTGTATAAGTGGCACGCATAGGTTATCACAAAATACTCTATAGAAACATTTGTCGCTTTACAATGATGTGATTGGTCTCTAGATTATTTAACATTAGAAAAACTGCAATTTCAGATTTATATAGTATTCAAAGGATTAAAACATTCGATACTTGCATAATCTATTAACATTATGACAATTGACAACACAATTTGTTCGTATGCAATATGCATTTTAAATTCTGTTATGGTTAATGAATGAAAGAATTCAGTTATATAAGGTATATTTTTGTAAAAAAATGAAAGTAGTTTACTATGAGAACAAATAAAGGTATAAGAAGGCAAATTCAATGAGAAATGGATTGGTCACAAATGCATCTTAGGGTGTAAATGCAAGCAAATGAGGTCAAATTTATAAGATATGATACAATAGATTCTGGCAGGAAAACGTTACCTACGATGCATATGTAAGACGGATGTTTTCTTCGATAATATCCTATCTGTAATACAAAGCTTTTGATGCATCATCAACCGGATCTAGTTGCTGCTGATCAAATGACAGTCCAGAAAAAAAGGAAAAAGGAAATTAAGAGAAATAGTAAAACCACAATCACATGCACTCCAAGGTAGTAGTTGACGTGTCATAAATAAAATGTTTACCATGTGAATATATGCAATGCATTTTTCCAGGACATGTTTCTCATTAAGTAATTGGGCCTCCTATTAAAAGACAAACGAGTGAAATAATAAAGATTGAAGAAAAGAACAATAGGAAAAAGATTTTTGGTGTGCACGGTCACCTTGACAGAATAGTCAGAAGGAAGTCTTCTCAGTTGTCCAATGTCCTACTCTTGTTCTTTAACCTTAGCATGGAGATCCTGTGTAAGGAAATAAGCCAACCCAGCAATAAGAGTTGAGGTCTGAAACAGGCAGTGTGCCTTGCCCAAATAGGTTGAGCCTAGAAATTTTCATACAATTCCCGTGCATTGCGACATATGGGCCTAGAATATCTCCACTTGAATTTGTGGGATATTGCTTGTTTTCATGTAACAGTTGTGCACTAATATTGTATCGGATAATTTGTGTACCAAAACATAATCATTCAAATTTTCTGAAATAAATGGTTATGATATACCATGCAGAACTGTAACACCCCGGGCTTTAAGGGACAAAGCCGGGTGCATCTCATACATGCGCCAAAGAAAATCCATCCTTGGCGCCAGAAAGTATAGAGATAAATGTCACAATATAATCAGAGTACTTATTACATAACGAAAGTCTTACAAAATAAAAGATAAATATAACAGGATCTAAAATCCATCCTTGGCGCCAGAAAGTCAACTAGGAGACGCCACCTAGATCGAATCGAACTCCTCGCTGTGTGGCTCCTCTTGAACCACCTGTTTTTTCTCCTGTAGGGGGGTTTGAGACAACAAGGGTGAGCTCACACATGATCATAGCTCAACAAGTTGTGGGGAAACCAATGTGCATGAACTCACCAAAGGTGAGAGTTCATGTGATGTGTAAGGCTAATCAACAACTGGGGTTAAAGCTGAGCATTGCTTTTAATTAGTTGGTCAAAATTTTATTAGCAATTACTAGATGTAAGTAAATACAATTCCCGTGCATTGCGACATATGGGCCTAGAATATCTCCACTTGAATTTGTGAGACGTTGCTTGTTTTCATGTAATTGTTGTGCACTAATATTGTATCGGATAATTTGTGTACCAAAACATAATCGTTCGAATTTTATGAAATAAATGGTTATGATATGCCATGCAGAACAAAGAACAAACTACAAGAATAAACAGATTCAAGAGAGAACAATTGCCTGGTTTTAAAACTAAGCAACTTAATCAAAGGAAGAGGAGTCATGTAAAGATAGGTGATTTACCATAGTTCTCAACTGCAATAAGGTGAGGTTGAAATCCATGCATCACTGTGCAATATCCAAGCCAAATATCAGATCCGATAGAGCATCTAGTAGCTCTCCAATACCATCCCTCATCCCCATAAAACTGTCATATTGGGGAAGATGAGGCAATTCCATTGCTCCAATAGCTCCCTGAAAGGGAATTAGGCTTACACCTATTTCCTAATTGATTTTGGTGGTTGAATTGCCCAACACAAATAATTGGACTAACTAGTTTGCTCTAGTCTATAAGTTTTACAGGTGCCAAAGGTTCACAATAAGCCAATAAAAAGACCAAGAAAGGGTTCAAACAAAGAGAGGAAAAGACAACGCAAAGGCACCCTGGTCTGGCGCACCGGACTGTCCGGTGCACCAGGGCACTTGAAGCTGAACTCGCTACCTTCGGGAAATTCAGAGGGCGCTCCGCTATAATTCACCGGACTGTCCGGTGCACACCGGACTGTCCGGTGCACACCGGACTGTCCGGTGTGCCAGCGGAGCAACGGTTACTTCGCGCGCAATGGTCGTCTGCAACCGCATTCAATGCGCTACAGTGCGCGCCGGAGTCAGAGCACGCGCAGTTGGCGCACCAGACAGTCTACAGGACCTGTCCGGTGCACCACCGGACAGCCCAGAGGCCCCACAAGTTAGAGCTCCAACGGTCGAACCCCAACGGCTGGCTGACGTGGCTGGCGCACCGGACTGTCCGGTGCGCCATGCGACAGCAGCCTTCCAACGGCCATTCTTGGTGGTTGGGGCTATAAATACCCCACCCACCCCACATTCAATGGCATCCAAGTTTCTACACTTCTACACCTTACAAGAGCTATAGCATTCAATACAAGACACACCAAAGAGATCAAATCCTCTCCCAACTCCACACAAAGCTTTAGTGATTAGAGAGAGAGATTTGTTGTGTTCATTTGAGCTCTTGCGCTTGGATTGCTTCTTTTCTTTCTCATTCTTCTTGTGATCAAACTCAATTGTAACCTAGGCAAGAGACACCAATTGTGTGGTGGTCCTTGCGGGAACTTTGTGTTCCGTTTAATTGAGAAGAGAAGCTCACTCGGTCTAAGTGACCGTTTGAGAGAGGGAAAGGGTTGAAAGAGACCCGGTCTTCGTGACCACCTCAACGGGGAGTAGGTTTGCAAGAACCGAACCTCGGTAAAACAAATCATCGTGTCTCGCTCTTTATTTGCTCACGATTTGTTTTGCGCCCTCTCTCTCTCGGACTTGTTTATATTTCTAACGCTAACCCAGCTTGTAGTTGTGGTTAAGTTTACAAATTTCAGATTCGCCCTATTCACCCCCCTCTAGGCGACTTTCAATTGGTATCAGAGGCTGGTGCTTCATTAGAGCCTAACCGCTCGAAGTGATGTCGGGAGCATCCACCAAGAGGGAGTTCGGGACCGGCGAGAAGCCCGCTACAAGCCATGGGAAGGCTCCATCCGGGGAGTCCACCAACAAGGTGAAGGGATCACCTTCACACAACAAGTCGGGTCGGAGCGGTGACAAGAAGAAGAAGATGAGGAAGGTGGTCTACTACGAGACCGACTCTTCGTCGCCATCCACCTCCGGCTCCGACACGCCGTTCGTAACTTCTAAGCGCCATGAGCGCAAGAAGTTTAGTAAGATTCCCCTACGCTACCCTCACATTTCCAAACGTACTCCTTTACTTTCTGTCCCATTAGGCAAACCACCTATGTTTGATGGTGAAGATTATAATATATGGAGTGGTAAAATGAGGCACCACCTAACCTCACTCCACACAAGCATTTGGGATGTTGTTGAAATTGGAGTACAGGTACCATCACCGGGGGATGAAGACTATGATTCGGACGAGGTCGCCCAAATCCGACACTTCAACTCCCAAGCCACCACTATACTCCTCGCCTCTCTAAGTTGAGAGGAGTATAACAAGGTGCAAGGATTAAAGAGCGCAAAGGAGATTTGGGACGTACTCAAGACCGCGCACGAAGGAGATGAGGTGACCAAAATCACCAAGCGAGAGACGATCGAGGGGGAGCTCGGTCGATTCCGACTCAACCAAGGCGAGGACCCTCAAGCCATGTACAACCGTTGAAGACCTTGGTGAACCAAGTGCGCAACCTCGGGAGCACCAAATGGGATGACCATGAAATGGTCAAGGTTATTCTAAGATCCATCGTTTTTCTTAATCCTACGCAAGTTTAATTAATTCGAGGTAATCCTAGATATACACTAATGTCTCCCGAGGAAGTAATAGGAAACTTTGTGAGCTTTGAGTTGATGATCAAAGGCTCAAAGAAAATCATCGAGCTAGATGGCCCCTCCACGCCCGAAGCACAACCGGTCGCATTCAAGGCGACAGAGGAGAAGAAGGAGGAGTCTACATCAAGTAGACAACCCATCGACGCCTCTAAGCTCGACAATGAGGAGATGTCGCTCATCATCAAGAGCTTCCGCCAAATCCTCAAGCAAAGGAAGGGGAAAGATTACAAGCCCCGTTCCAAGAAGGTGTGCTACAAATGTGGTAAGCCCGGTCATTTCATTGATAAATGTCCGCTATCTAGTGACAGTGACAGGGATAACGACAAGAAGGGCAAGAGGAGAGAAAAGAAGAGGTACCACAAGAAGAGGGGCGGCGATGCCCATGTGTGTCGCGAGTGGGACTCCGAGGAGAGTTCCTCCGACGAGGATGCCGCCAACATCGCCGTCACCAAGGGACTCCTCTTCCCCAACGTCGGCCACAAGTGCCTCATGGCAAAGGACGACAAAAAGAAGAAGGTGAAATCAAAATCCTCCACTAAATATGTGTCACACCCGGTTTTGAAGGTAAACCGAATGCGAACCATGTACGTGCCAGGATCAGTAATTCACGTACACAGCGATTACATAAATGACTCATCATAGCACAATGCTTCGAATTACAATAAAGAGTAAGTAATAAAATTACAAACTAGAGTCATTTACATAATATAAATCAAAGTACGCAGAATCGAAACGTAGCCAACGTAAACAACCCACCACAGGCAGCTGACTGGGGGAGATCGCTAGCCTAATCATCGAACTCGTCGAAGTCCTGGAACTCCTGGAGATCCGCCTCGACGCCTTCTTCTTTACCTGAGCATAGGTTGCACCAAAGGCAACCTGGTGTTTTGTGAAAGCAAGGGTGAGTACACATCAACGTACTCAGCAAAATGTCCCGTTTGGCTGAGGTGGACTAGCTTTATGTGGAGTTAAGCTCAAGCAGTTGCTTTTAGTTGGTCAGGTATTTATTATTAGTGGAAGCCAAGTTTTAGTAATAACCAACCCGTGAACAGCTTCCTCCTCGAGGAACATCATGATCATCATCGAACCAAAAAACATTAATAGAACCATTGAGTCTCGAACCAGTTGTATCTCTAATCAAAGAGGATCCCAAGGCCGCTCTTAACCGTGAGCACGGCTGATATATCAGTTTCACTACCCTCTGCAGAGGTCGCACACTTTACCCATGAGTCGTGATTCCCGTTTTGCCTGGGGATCATGACTCCCCATTGATCACTTCCTAGGTGGTCCGGCAGGGTATCACTACGTAGCTTTTACAAAGATTCCCTAGAGGTCATAGTCGCCCGTTAGGTTTCTCCAGTTTGATAAACACAGTACTCCTCCCCGCAGGAGGGTGACTAACAAAAGCAAAACGAAAGGACCTCGGCACCCCGCCTCGGCAGAGCAAGCACTGTGCCTGGACCCCATTAACGGCACGACGGCGAAGCAACTACACCTCTAGTTCCTCTAATTAATTAGCTAAGGGCATCCCATTTCACCCTCATGGTTGCACTGTTATCCCGGGTGGTCTCTCAACGAACAGGTCCTTACGGAGAGGTACTCGGGAAACAGCCCGAGTCCCCTAAATGCCACAAGTATATCATCATATCCAGAATAAAATCATAGTATCATCATTGTATCTCATCATGTTCATTGATTAAAGTAAAGCGCTAGCATGTAGCTAACCATAGTAACCCAAAAGGTAAATCAAGGACAAGGTAAATAGAAAGCTAGTAAATCCTTAGGTTGTTCATAGTATGCGGGACAGTGTATTATAAAGTAAATGGGACATAATGGGTTAGAGGACACTTGCCTTCACCAAACAGATGCTCAGAGTCTTCAACTTCGTGGAACTCGAATAGCTAGATTACTTGATCGCCGAAGCTTGACCGTCGATTCCTCGAAGTTCGGAAACGAATCGCGATCCAATCGCAACGCGAAGCGAAGACAAACAGACACAAGCAAACAAACATATATATGCATAAGAACATGACACCATACAAGATAAAATGTTATAAAGGCGAGCAATATAAAATAGAGAGCGCTTCTACGGTTACGCGAGAAAAAGAACCATGATAGACGAAGCTATGGTCGAGGGGTTAGTACGTTTACGTTAAACAAGTACTAATTAGAACATCTAATTCAACATAATTATATTAATTGATATTAATCAAATATAAATTAATACTACTACTTAGTTTTGACTAACTTACTATTTTAATAGTTGACAGTTAAGCAAGTAACTTAATGAATATGAGCGATTCTAAGCGAGACGAATTAAGGACGCACGACGTGCAAACACGATGTGCGCAACGCGTGGACACAAACGACTTAGCGCGCGGACAACGCGTGATACGCGCGAACGGCACGCGGCAAGGCGCACGACACACGCGAACGGCACACGACAACGCGTGCGAACAACACGCGCAACACTCGCGAACGACACGCGACGACGTGCGCGAAACAGCACCGCGACACGCGCGGACCGATATACGAAACTAATAATTAAACAACATGATTAAACTAAATAATTATTAATAACTAATATTTCAGTTAAGGTTAATCATATTGGTGACTAATTATAAATGCACAAATCGAATTCCTAAATTAGATTTTTAAATTAAAATGTCGTTCTAGTAGTCACTGGTTAAACAAACGTTTAACTAAATTAAATAAAATGTGCAAAAATTAGGATAAATATTTCTAAATTAAGATTATTTTAACACGAATCTAACGCAACTTGAATGGATCGAATCGGATTTAAAACGCAAAAGTTATGAATGTTTTAAACCATACTGTAATTCGCGCGTCCTAATTTACAGAACTGCCATCTTCTTCTTCCTCTCCTCATCTTCTTCCTCCCATCCATGGAAGAGAGAGGAGGGAAAGGGGGCTGCGCAGGGAAGGACGAGACCGGGCCGGTCGGGGGCGGACGCGGCCGCACCGGGCGCGCGGGCGCGAGAGCACGGGACGCGGGCGCCACCGCCGGCCACCGCCGCCGCCGCCGGGGAGGGAGAAAGGGGCGCCG
The DNA here is from genome assembly GCF_902167145.1 of Zea mays. Lineage (NCBI taxonomy): Eukaryota > Viridiplantae > Streptophyta > Magnoliopsida > Poales > Poaceae > Zea > Zea mays. The sequence continues at coordinate 161,650,660 of NC_050100.1, read as the reverse complement.
TCGAGGAGGGGAAATGGAGGGGGGAGGGGCGCCGCCACTGGGGAAGGTGAGGGGAGAGTGAGAGAGGCTCTGCACGGACGGGAAAACGAAGAAACGAAGAAACCCTAAGTGCAACAATGGAGGTTTCTCACCAGGGAAGAAGACCCTCGCCGGAGCCGAAGCCAAATCCGTCGATTGCCGGAGATTCGGGGATCCAATCGACGAACCGAACGCGCTGCGACGAAGCCCTCGACGAGACGAACGCAGCGGTACCCTCGGATTCCGCAGACGATGCACGGATTGGGAGTAATTGCTCGCCGGAGTTGTCGCCGGAGTTGGAACCACCCCGAACTTCGGCGAGCAATACCGGGAGCTAGGGATTGGATTTGGGGAAAACGTTTGGTGTTCTGGAACGGGCTCGACGAGATGAAGCCGGACATGTATATATACCTAGGGTTTGGACGAGATAAAAATTCAGTTAAAATTCGGATTTTACTATTTTTTAAAATTCGAAAAAGCCTAGAAATCCATATTTTGTGCTCAAAATATTATAGATACTTTCAAAAATTCCAGAAAAATTCCTATAAATGTTTTGGGACCTAATGAACTCAAAAAACATAATTAGAATTTCTAAAAACATTTTTAAGTTCCACAAATAAATAGATTTTGGTTTCCGGAAAATAGAAAAATATTCCGAAAAATATGAAAATTTACCGAGCGCTTCTATAAGATATGTTAACATGTTTCAAACACATTTTGCACTTAGAAACACCATGCAACGGCATGAATGCAACAACCAAAGTGCCTCTAGGGCTCATTCCACTAGGTTTACGCTAATATAAAACAAAATGATTCTCCATTTTTAGGGAAAAGAGAAAGGAAAGCGAAGAACTGAGAGAGTAACACCTGAATTTGGTGGATATTAGAAAAGAAATTTTATACCCTCAAATTCAGGGTGTTACAAATCTAACCCCCTTAACAGAATCTCGTCCTCGAGATTCAAGAAGAGGCTAGCAGGAAAATGAGATTGGTTCATTAGTCTTTCATAGCTTTTTCTAACTCAACTTTGACTCCGCCAGCTTGACTTGTGGATTGGTTGCTTTGACCATCAGATGCTTGAGACCGATTGATGCAATTCTTGAGGATCTCATGGACCTGTGGGTTAGGACCCACACACGCTTTCGCTGCGCCAATCTGATCTTGTTGGTTGATGTTGATTGCATTGTCTTCATTGAGGTTAGCGGCTAACCCCCTTAACAAGAGCATTGATACACACTTGATGAAGATGTTGCCGACTCTGATCTTGACTGATTTGGAGGAGTTGAGGTTGCCAAAAGGACAGGTGCAAGAGGAAAGAATAACGAGATAAGGTAAGTATAGACAGATTAGAGAGAGGAGGGGGAGAACCCAACTACTTAACTCTATGGCACTCACCTAGTAAACAGATTCCATTACGGTCAAAGGGCCACAACACATCAACACTCATTCCAAAGAAGCAAACCAGTCATAGCAGAAGGACAAACATCATGAGCACACATCAACAAACATCTCATTGCTATACGTTCCTTTTAATTAAATGGTGGTCTTTCCTTGAAAAGGGAAACTACTCTAAGGCCAACAAAAGGCAAGGGGAATAATAAGACATGGAGGGTAGGGGCATGAGCATAATAAAGGATGGAGCTAAAGCAATGATTGTAACTGACAAGGGAGAGAATGCAACCAAGGTCAGGATAGGTAAAACACCATTCTCAAATCGAGATGGAAAAGATGATATTTCAAAAGGTAGGCATAAGATAACATCATGGAAAGATCTAGAGATTACAAAGGTAAGGGAGGTGAAAGGCAAAACACACCAAAAGATAGAGTTAGGACAAGACTTGCAACGCGACAGAGGAAAAAGGGAATGAACAAGAGCGGGATAGGCAAGACGTCACTCTTGAAATGAAATGGGAGAGGAGGCTTTAAAATGCAGGTGCAAGATAAGCATCAAGGTAAAAATCGAGGGATGACAAGTGTTAAGGTGATAATGGACAAACACACAATAAAGGATGTATTTTAGACAAGACTTGCAATGCGTCAAAGAAGGGGGAGCAGTCAATAGCGAAATAGGTAAGACATTATCCTCGAACAAGGATGGAAAAGAGAAGGCTTTTAAAGGGAGGTTCAAAGTAAGCATGAAGGTAAGGGTATGAATATTACAAGGGCTAAAGGTGATACCGAACAAGAATGTAAGAGAGGAAGTAAATGTGCATAAGAACCAAGGATATAAGTACCACAAAGGATGAAGTTCAGACAAGATCTGCAAGTGGAAAAGAAGAGGATACGTCCAAGGGCCCGATAGGTAAACTATCACTCTGAAATTGAGGTGGAAGAGAGGGGGTTTTTAAGAAGTAGGAATAAAGATGAGTATCCAGGCAAGATCGATGGACGACAAGGTGAGGGTGATAGCAAATAAAAACATAGCAAGAGATGGAATTAACACAAAACTTGTAAGGCGACAAGAAGTGAAAAGAAATCAAGGGAGAGATAGGTAACTCACAGCTCCCAAACTGGGATAGGAGATTGAAGATCTTAGAGAACGGACATAGTTTGATCTCCAAGGTAAGATTAAAAGATGAGAAAGGTAAAGGTAATACTCAACTGGAGCACGACCAAGGATGGAGTTAAAACTTGCAAGCGACAAGGAATAGCATACGATCAAGGGAAAATAGGTAAAATACAACTATAAAATTGAGATGGAAGAGAGAAGGTTTTAAAGGCCGGGTATAATATAAACATCAAGGTAAGATGTAGAGGCGATAAGGGTAAATGTGATAATGATGAAAAGCATAATCCATGGACAGAGTCAAGGCAAGACTCACCAAATGGCAAGGTGGAGAAAACAATCAAGGATAAGATAAGTGAGGTTCCGACAGAAGAGTTGAAGTAAAAATTCATTACCGAAGGAAGTTACAAGGAAACAACGATATTACCACAGGTGCGCAAAATAAAATGATCACTCATGGATCATTAGGAAACAAGGGTGGTCAAGGGCATGTTAACCGAAATATTTCAAACAGATATTGGGATATAAAGGTAAGCATATATAAAAATAGGAGTATGCAAGATTCCAATGGTACGAGCATACCAAGACCAAGAAAGTACAATTTGCCAAAAAGATAGAGACTTAACAAGAGAATAGGAAAGGGTCTCAAAAGACAGTAAGATCATGGACATATAACTGAAATGTTTAAATAGGCAGTAGAGGTACAAGGGTAAGTGCTTTAGATTAAGGGATAAGGGTATTAAAAATGCAAGGATACGAGCATGTCAATAACAAAATGGAATAGAGATGGTCAAATTGTAGCAATTTAATAATGGATGAGGAAAGAGTCCCAAAAGACTAAAGGCTATGGTCAGGGGGCATCTACAAAGATGTCGCAAGCACAAGATGAGATCAGATCTAATAGATTGAGAGAAGTATAGACCATACTAGAATAAAATATTTTTTTGTCAAGGGGGCATATAGGAGCACAACATAGAATTAGTCAAGGTGACTAATATTTTGAAGCAGAATCAAGGATGAGATGAAGTAATAATCAATAAGTCCTTAAAACGGCCAATGCTACTCTAGGTCAGCGGTCCTACAGTCAGCACGGCTTTGATACCACTTATGTCACACCCGGTTTTGAAGGTAAACCGAATGCGAACCATGTACGTGCCAGGATCAGTAATTCACGTACACAGCGATTACATAAATGACTCATCATAGCACAATGCTTCGAATTACAATAAAGAGTAAGTAATAATATTACAAACTAGAGTCATTTACATAATATAAATCAAAGTACGCAGAATCGAAACGTAGCCAACGTAAACAACCCACCACAGGCAGCTGACTGGGGGAGATCGCTAGCCTAATCATCGAACTCGTCGAAGTCCTGGAACTCCTGGAGATCCGCCTCGACGCCTTCTTCTTTACCTGAGCATAGGTTGCACCAAAGGCAACCTGGTGTTTTGTGAAAGCAAGGGTGAGTACACATCAACGTACTCAGCAAAATGTCCCGTTTGGCTGAGGTGGACTAGCTTTATGTGGAGTTAAGCTCAAGCAGTTGCTTTTAGTTGGTCAGGTATTTATTATTAGTGGAAGCCAAGTTTTAGTAATAGCCAACCCGTGAACAGCTTCCTCCTCGAGGAACATCATGATCATCATCGAACCAAAAAACATTAATAGAACCATTGAGTCTCGAACCAGTTGTATCTCTAATCAAAGAGGATCCCAAGGCCGCTCTTAACCGTGAGCACGGCTGATATATCAGTTTCACTACCCTCTGCAGAGGTCACACACTTTACCCATGAGTCGTGATTCCCGTTTTGCCTGGGGATCATGACTCCCCATTGATCACTTCCTAGGTGGTCCGGCAGGGTATCGCTACGTAGCTTTTACAAAGATTCCCTAGAGGTCATAGTCGCCCGTTAGGTTTCTCCAGTTTGATAAACACAGTACTCCTCCCCGCAGGAGGGTGACTAACAAAAGCAAAACGAAAGGACCTCGGCACCCCGCCTCGGAAGAGCAAGCACTGTGCCTGGACCCCATTAACGGCACGACGGCGAAGCAACTACACCTCTAGTTCCTCTAATTAGTTAGCTAAGGGCATCCCATTTCACCCTCATGGTTGCACTGTTATCCCGGGTGGTCTCTCAACGAACAGGTCCTTACGGAGAGGTACTCGGGAAACAGCCCGAGTCCCCTAAATGCCACAAGTATATCATCATATCCAGAATAAAATCATAGTATCATCATTGTATCTCATCATGTTCATTGATTAAAGTAAAGCGCTAGCATGTAGCTAACCATAGTAACCCAAAAGGTAAATCAAGGACAAGGTAAATAGAAAGCTAGTAAATCCTTAGGTTGTTCATAGTATGCGGGACAGTGTATTATAAAGTAAATGGGACATAATGGGTCAGAGGACACTTGCCTTCACCAAACAGATGCTCAGAGTTTTCAACTTCGTGGAACTCGAATAGCTAGATTACTTGGTCGCCGAAGCTTGACCGTCGATTCCTCGAAGTTCGGAAACGAATCGCGATCCAATCGCAACGCGAAGCGAAGACAAACAGACACAAGCAAACAAACATATATATGCATAAGAACATTACACCATACAAGATAAAATGTTATAAAAGCGAGCAATATAAAATAGAGAGCGCTTCTACGGTTACGCGAGAAAAAGAACCATGGTAGACGAAGCTATGGTCGAGGGGTTAGTATGTTTACGTTAAACAAGTACTAATTAGAACATCTAATTCAACATAATTATATTAATTGATATTAATCAAATATAAATTAATACTACTACTTAGTTTTGACTAACTTACTATTTTAATAGTTGACAGTTAAGCAAGTAACTTAATGAATATGAGCGATTCTAAGCGAGACGAATTAAGGACGCACGACGTGCAAACACGATGTGCGCAACGCGTGGACACAAACGACTTAGCGCGCGGACAACGCGTGATACGCGCGAACGGCACGCGGCAAGGCGCGCGACACACGCGAACGGCACACGACAACGCGTGCGAACAACACGCGCAACACTCGCGAACGACACGCGACGACGTGCGCGAAACAGCACCGCGACACGCGCGGACCGATATACGAAACTAATAATTAAACAACGTGATTAAACTAAATAATTATTAATAACTAATATTTCAGTTAAGGTTAATCATATTGGTGACTAATTATAAATGCACAAATCGAATTCCTAAATTAGATTTTTAAATTAAAATGTCGTTCTAGTAGTCACTGGTTAAACAAACGTTTAACTAAATTAAATAAAATGTGCAAAAATTAGGATAAATATTTCTAAATTAAGATTATTTTAACACGAATCTAACGCAACTTGAATGGATCGAATCGGATTTAAAACGCAAAAGTTATGAATGTTTTAAACCATACTGTAATTCGCGCGTCCTAATTTACAGAACTGTCATCTTCTTCTTCCTCTCCTCATCTTCTTCCTCCCATCAATGGAAGAGAGAGGAGGGGAAAGGGGCTGCGCAGGGAAGAACGAGACCGGGCCGGCCGGGGGCGGGCGCGGCCGCACCGGGCGCGCGGGGCGCGGCCACAGCCGCCGGGGAGGGGTGCGCGCGGGCGCGGGAGCACGGGACGCGGGCGCCACCGCCGGCCACCGCCGCCGCCGCCGGGGAGGGAGAAAGGGGCGCCGTCGAGGAGGGGAAACGGAGGGGGGAGGGGCGCCGCCACCGGGGAAGGTGAGGGGAGAGTGGGAGAGGCTCTGCACGGACGGGAAAACGAAGAAACAAAAAAACCCTAGGTGCAACAATGGAGGTTTCTCACCGGGGAAGAAGACCCTCGCCGGAGCCGAAACCAATTCCGTCGATTGCCGGAGATTCGGGGATCCAATCGACGAACCGAACGCGCTGCGACGAAGCCCTCGACGAGACGAACGCAGCGGTACCCTCGGATTCCGCAGACGATGCACGGATTGGGAGTAATTGCTCGCCGGAGTTGTCGCCGGAGTTGGAACCGCCCCGAACTTCGGCGAGCAATACCGGGAGCTAGGGATTGGATTTGGGGGAAACGTTTGGTGTTCTGGAACGGGCTCGACGAGATGAAGCCGGACATGTATATATACCTAGGGTTTGGACGAGATAAAAATTCAGTTAAAATTCGGATTTTACTATTTTTTAAAATTCGAAAAAGCCTAGAAATCCATATTTTGTGCTCAAAATATTATAGATACTTTCAAAAATTCCAGAAAAATTCCTATAAATGTTTTGGGACCTAATGAACTCAAAAAACATAATTAGAATTTCTAAAAACATTTTTAAGTTCCACAAATAAATAGATTTTGGTTTCCGGAAAATAGAAAAATATTCCGAAAAATATGAAAATTTACCGAGCGCTTCTATAAGATATGTTAACATGTTTCAAACACATTTTGCACTTAGAAACACCATGCAACGGCATGAATGCAACAACCAAAGTGCCTCTAGGGCTCATTCCACTAGGTTTACGCTAATATAAAACAAAATGATTCTCCATTTTTAGGGAAAAGAGAAAGGAAAGCGAAGAACTGAGAGAGTAACACCTGAATTTGGTGGATATTAGAAAAGAAATTTTATACCCTCAAATTCAGGGTGTTACAATATGCATCCTCTAGTGATGAAGATAATGCTAGTGATGATGAGGATAATTTGCGTACCCTTTTTGCCAACCTAAACATGCAACAAAAAGAAAAACTGAATGAATTAATTAGTGCTATTCATGAGAAGGATGATCTCTTGGACTCTCAAGAGGACTTCCTAATTAAAGAAAATAAGAAGCATGTTAAGGTTAAGGATGCTTATGCTCTAGAAGTAGAAAAATGTGAAAGATTGTCTAGTGAGCTAAGCAAGTGCCATGATATTATTATCAACCTTAGAAATGAGAATGCTAGTTTAATAGCTAAGGTTGATTCAAATGTTAGTGATGATTCAATTTCCATTCTTAGAAATGATAATGTTAATTTGCTTGCTAGAATTGAAAAATTGAATAATTCACTTGCTAGCCTTAGGATTGAAAATGAAAAATTAATTGCTAAAGATTTAGATGTTTGCAATGTTACAATTTCCAATCTTAGAAGTGAGAATGACATTTTACATGCTAAGAATGTTGAACTAAAATCTTGCAAACCCTCTACATCTACCGTTGAGCATGTTTCCATTTGCACTAGATGTAGAGACATTAATGTTGATGCTATCCATGACCACCTAGCTTTAATTAAGAAACAAAATGATCACATAACTCAACTTAATGCTAAAATTAATGAGTATGACTTAGAAAATGAAAAATTTAAATTTGCTAGAAGCATGCTCTATAGTGGGAGACGCCCTGGCATCAAGGATGGCATTGGCTTCCAAAAAGGAGACAATGTCAAACTTAATGCCCCTCCTAAAAGATTGTCAAACTTTGTTAAGGGCAAGGCTCCCATGCCTCAGGATAACGAGGGTTACATTTTGTACCCTGCCGGTTATCCTGAGAGCAAAATTAGGAGAATTCATTCTAGGAAGTCTCACTCTGGCCCTAATCATGCTTTTATGTATAAGGGTGAGACATCTAGCTCTAGGCAATCAACCCATGCTAAATTGCCTAAGAAGAAAACTCCAATTGCATCAAATGAGTCTAAAATTTCATTTAAAACTTTTGATGCATCTTATGTTTTAAATAACAAATCCGGCAAGGTAGTTGCCAAGTATGTTGGGGGCAAACACAAGGGCTCCAAGACTTGTGTTTGGGTACCCAAAGTTCTTGTATCTAATGTCAAAGGACCCAAAACCATTTGGGTACCTGTTGGAGACTTGTTCTTAAATACTATGAGTTAAGAACAAGGCAACACACAAAAAAATGTTAAACGTTAAAGTCCTTCGTCCTTCGAAGCATTATTTCCCTTGAGATATAATGATTTTCAGACGAAGGTTATGAAGGGCATACCTTCATAAACACAACATTCCAAAATGATATAAAGGATCATATGTAATATAAAGGATGACATAAACAATTATGTATAATTATCAACTCATTTCTATCTTATTATTATAGAAAAATAGAAATTATATCAAATTACAAATGTACCTTCGGCTCGAAAGAAGGTAAAAGTACGAGCGTGACGCAAAAGTAAATGCCAAGTCAGCGTGAACAGTACAGGGGCACTGTTCACCTATTTATAGGCACGGGACACAGCCCATGTAAAATTACACCTATGCCCTTTACATTTGGTAGTAATTCTATAGTAATCCACCGAGGTCTGAATAGCCTTTTCATCTTTAAGTCGGTTTCCTTTTCTGCTATCACGTCGAAGCTTTCCTGCTCACAGCTTCGGCGCTGTGTCAACCTTCGTATTCTTTGAGCTTCTCCCACTGTGGTACCGATTCGAGTCCGAAGATACCTGTTCACACATTATACTCCAGAAACATTGTTAAATCATGTTTTTGAGGACCTTCGAAAGCCGAAGGCCCCCAACAGTAGCCCCTCGCAATATTAATTTGCTAGAGTGATAAATTTAGATTGCGACATGGACGAAGGCCTTAAGCCGAAGGTCCGAAAAAACACCTTCCCTTTGCTAGAATAGCAACATTCACTGACAAGCGGGGTCTTCCAACTTTCAATGCACTGGGTGTATAAATAAGAGCATACCACGAGCTCAGTTGGTACGCTTTCTTGCCATCTGCTCTTGCTTACTCGATTTTTAGCTCTTGCGCACCAACACTTGCTTAGCTTTTTAAGTTTTTAAGCTTCGGCTTTGAAAACAGTTTTTTAGCATTTTCGAAGATGTCTGAAGATAAAAAGGCTGCTATCGAGATGAAGCTGAGTCTCTCTGAAGAGAAAAACCTGGGGTTTCTTGAAGCAATGTCGAAAACCAATACAGAAAAGATCACCAAAGATATTTTAGAAGGTTTATCTGAAGATACTGATGACAGCGATAGTTATGATGCGGATAGTGGTGGTGAAGACTCCAAAGATCGCCCATGGCGACCAAGCCATGCGGTTTTCGGCAAATCAAGTATCAAAGAAAATCATCTTGTCAACATGAGGGGAAGATATTTCCGGGACTTGTCCGTTGTGAGGGTCGACGAAGGAGAGAAGACTTGTCCGACCCCTGAGGAAAATGAAGTTGTAGTATTCCAAAGCTTTTTGAAAGCTGGACTACGATTTCCCCTGAGCAGCTTTGTCGTAGAGGTGCTGAAAATATTTGAAATCTATCTTCACCAACTTACCCCCGAAGCAATCATAAGGATGAATATCTTCGTGTGGGCCGTGAGAAGTCAAGGTCTGGAACCTGATGCGAAAAGTTTCTGCAACATACACGAGTTGTTATACGAGACAAAACCCTGGGGTAAGGAGCAGTATCACAATAATTTCGGCTGCTACAGTTTCGTCTCTCGGTCTGGGTCAAGCTGTCCCGTGCCAACCTTTCGGAAGAGATGGCCCGGCGACTGGATGACAGAATGGTTTTATGTGAAGAATGACCTGAAAACACGGGAAGATATTAAAGGTATAATTATGCGCCCTATTTGGCAACGCTTCGGACTACGGAGGCCGAAGGTTGAAATGAATGAAGCTGCCGAAGAATGCAGAGAGCCTTCGGAGTTATTTGCTCTTTTATTGGAACGAGGGATTTGGTCCAAGAGCACATTGCCTTCAGAGTATGGCCGCTCGCAGAAAAATGGGAAATGCCGCAAGAGACCATAAAGGAGGCTGACGAAGGTGGACTTATTAGGCTGAAGTATGCTTTCAAGTTCGGAGATAAATTCGTTGAGCCAGATGATGACTGGCTAAAAAGCATTGAAAATTTAAGTGATGAACTACTTAGGGTTTATTCAAAGGCCGAAGACACTGCATTGTCAGCAGCCTTCGGAGGCCGGAAAAAGAAAAGACTGAACCGAGTGTTTGACGCAATTTGGTTCGTGTACCCCGACTACGACTATCCAGCGCGGGGCCAAAAAAGAAGAAGCACAACTTCTGCACAGAAAGCTGCTTCAGCCGCTCCCAGCGAGCCAGCGCCGAAGAGACAAAGGGTAAAGGTTCTCACACACCGGCCACGCTACATTGAACCAGCTACAGTGCCTGAGTTTGCCGGTGAAACCTCTTCGGCCATCGAAATTAAAGAACCAACTTTAGTGCCGAAGATCGAAGAAAAAGCTGAAGCACTCTCAGCAGAGAAAGCAGAAAAACCGAGAACTGAAGGAACAAAAATATTGGAAATTTTAAGTCCTTCAGCAAGTGTTGAGACAATAAAAAACCAAAAGGGCCCGGCAATGACCCCAAAGAGAAAAAGAATGGTCAATATGCTAGATGTACTGGAGACAATTAAGTCCTCAAGCACGACTCCGAAGAAGACTGTTGAAACTTCTGAAGCGGAAACTGAAATCTTTGATACTAAATCTCCAAAGCAACAAACTGAGACTGAAGCTGGGCCTTCAGAGCCCACGAAGGTAAAATCCTTGGAAACCGAGGAGGAAAAAATGACGGAGCCAATTCTTGTTGAAGAAATCAGTACTGTTGCCCCCGAAGCATCCCCCAAAGTCCTTGATTATATTGTTCGACATGCTTCGGGGAAAAAGTTATCAGAAGAAGAAGTTTTTGAAGCTAATCATTATGCCAAAGAATTGAAATATCCGAAGGGGGCACTAGTGTTCAATGGTACAAATGAAGAAGATTTCCTATACTGCCTCCCGGATAACAAGGAATTACTCGTCTGTCGGGAAATGGCCCGAAGCATGGGGTTTCCGAAGCTGGAGGCTGGCCTCTGCGCGATGTCAAAGGACGATCTTGCGGACAGCCTTGCGTATAATAGCCTGAAGGTACGAGATCTGCGCATTTGGAAACTTTATGATTTGAAATCTTATTCTTTTATTCTTATACTAACTGTTTTACATATAGGGTTTAATATTAAGCAACGCGATGAGAGCGCAAAAGAATGCCGAAGACGAGAGCTATGAAATTGCTTTCAACAACCTTCGAACAGAGGTTATCAAACTAAGAAATGAAGCCTTGGAAAAGGACAAAATTCTAGTTACATTGGTGGATAAAATAAAGGAGGACGAAGCTGCCTCTAAAGCACAAACTGCAGCTCAAAAGCACGAGATTGACGATCTTCGGAAGCAGTTAGCCCGAGCTAAAGAAGAACACATACTTGAAGAAACGAAGCGAGAACTTAGCGACCAATGGGCAAATCATTTAGAAGGAACTGTCGAAGAGCTTCGTTCGTCCAAGAAAAGATGCTATGACAAATCTATGGAGTGTGTTAAGAAAATGAAAGCTAGCTTCGCCAGCGTTGGCGCATTCTCGAGCGAAGAAAACTTTACAAGAGGCAACCCCGAAGGTGCCATCGAATGGATTAATCACGAAGCTGAGGCCTTTGAAGAAATTTTAAATAGCCGCGGAGACATATGCGCTTTTTCGGGTGCCAGGGGGATTGCCACCATTTTGGAGAGAAAGGGTTGCGAACATATAAAGATTTTAGCGCAATCCGAAGCTACCTTGTCCTTCGAAGATGCAAAAGATCCTTCAGCCGAAGCTAGTATGGCTGGTGGAAAATTTTTCACCGATATCTGGGACAATGGTGGTCGAGAAATGGCCCGAGAAATTATCCAAAAAAGCGAAAAAGGCATCCATGACGCTAGAAAAGTAGCAGAGGCTGTTGAAAAAAGCGCAGAGCCCGAAGGGCAAATAGGTATTAACGAATGGTTTTTATTGTGTTGTAATATTTGATTTTAAACTTCGTTCGCAATTTGTAATAGCAATGTAGCCGTTTCCTGTCCTCTCTCAGATCCTACTAAAGCGTCTCCGGGCCCTCACCCGAAAGGAGACGATGAAATTAAAAAGATGGCTGAAGCTATCATGGATCAAGTTGTCAATCAACTCCTAAACGAAGCTGCGGAAGTAGTACTTAGGGAAGACTAGGTGCTTATTGTAAAAACATCTGAAATGTAATATGTGTAATATCTTGTAACTCTGTATGTAATATACTTGTTTTTTATGGTTCAATTCTTTACGATGCATGAAATTTTACATACGTACCGTTTTTAAGTCTTTGACGAAAAAAACACCTTCCCTTCTTTTCATGCTTCGTGAAGAAGAATTTTCATTTATCACAACGATATCCATAGTGTTCTGATGAAGAATATCCAAGCTTCGTGAATATATTTTCCAAAGCTACACTCCGAAGATCACTATTGTATCTCTTTGTGACTTAGCACGATTTTCCCTTTTTCAAAGCATTCTTCCGAAGATCGATATTGTGTCCCCTTCTTGTGCCATATGCAGCATGATGTATGATGCTTATGCTATGCGAAATGATGTGATGATGTTATGCTATGTAAAATGGTATTTATTCCGAAGATACACGCACATCCCCGCAATAAAACACATAATCTATTTAGATCAGCGTTGACTTTTCGCTGCAAGCCTCCCTTAGGAGCTTCTTCGCCTTTTACTTCAGCGGAATCAGCGTTTATTTTTCGCTGTAAGCCTCCCTTAGGAGCTTCTTCGCCTTTTACTTTCGGCGGTATTCGCGTTGACTTTTCGCGCTTCGCCTTTTACTTAGGCAGTATCAGCGTTTATTTTTCGCTGTAAGCTCTGCATTCCCTTTGGAACGACTTTTGAGCAGAAAACTTACACTGCGCTCTCTTTGGAACGGCTTTTTGTAACTTCAGCAAACTTACTCTGCGTTCCTTGGAACGGCTTTTTGTTGCTTCAAAGAATTCATGCCGTGCCTTTTAAAATATATTTTTAATAATTCGAAGGTCCTTCTTGCTATCACAAATCTTTAAGCTTCAACATCTTAAGCCTGTAGAGAAGATATATTTTCCTTGCGGCAGACAACGAAACTATTACATGAGATTTAAAAAGTGTCCTTTATTACACAGAAAATAAAACTGAATGGAAAAGACTACTATCAAGGTAGGATATTTGTCAATAAATGTGCTTCGACTCTAGCACAGTGCTATTGACTGTGCGAGCTTCGGACTGTTCTCTGAAGTCCCTTTGGTGTTGAGCATATTGGCCCCCTTCTGGCTGCTGGCCTTGTTGCAGCGTTGGTGGAGGCGGAGGCTGTTGCCAGGAAGCTTGAGGTTGACTCGCCGAAGCAACAGAAACTGCAGGGTGGTTGCCTACATATTCTGGGATATAAGGCGAATGATACGAAGCAGTGTGCATGATCTGCTTCGGCTGACCCTGTTGTGCTGCAGCTTCGGCTATCTCCTTTTGCTTCAGGATGGTAACATGGCACATCCTGGTGGTATGGCCCTTGTTTTCACCACAGAACAAGCAAAATGTTCTCCTTGGTTGATCTCCAAATCTTCCGCCAAAGCCCCTGGCGCCTCTGCCTCTTGGAGCTGGCGGCCGGAAGGAGCTTTGCTGTTGCCCCGAAGCCTGTGAGGAGCACTGTGGCCTTTGCTGCTGACTCCCCTTATCATCATTTTGAGTAGAGTTGTGAATTGACCTGACATGCCTCGGATAAAATCTTCCTCCGAAGCCCCTGGTCATTTCGGAAAACCTGAAAGCCTCCTCCCTTCTTTGACGAAAATCATTGTCGGCCCGAATATACTCGTCCATCTTCTGGAGCAGCTTCTCCAAAGTTTGAGGAGGCTTCCTAGCAAAGTACTGAGCTGAAGGTCCTGGCCGAAGTCCCTTGATCATGGCCTCAATGACAATTTCGTTGGGCACTGTTGGCGCCTGTGCCCTCAAACGCAAGAACCTCCGGACATATGCCTGAAGGTATTCTTCATGATCCTGGGTGCACTGGAATAGAGCTTGAGCAGTGACCGGCTTCGTCTGAAACCCTTGGAAGCTGGTTAACAACATGTCCTTCAGCTTTTGCCATGAAGTGATCGTTCCTGGTCGAAGGGAGGAATACCAGGTTTGAGCAACACTCCTGACAGCCATAACAAAAGATTTTTGCCATGACTGCAGTATTGCCACCATACGAAGATACTGTTGTTTCGTAGCTCATCAAAAACTGCTTCGGGTCTGAATGGCCGTCGAATATGGGAAGCTGGGGCGGCTTGTAGGACGGAGGCCAGGGTGTAGCCTGCAGCTCAGCGGACAGAGGAGAAGCATCATCAAAAGCAAAATTTCCGTGGTGGAAATTCTCATACCAGTCGTCTTCGTTGAAGAAATCCTCCTGATGAAGGTCTTTGTGCTGAGGCCTTCGGTTCTGCTCATCTTGAGTAAGATGACGAACTTCTTCAGAGGCTTCGTCTATCTGCCTTTGCAGTTCAGCTAGCCTGGCCATCTTTTCCTTCTTCCTCTGCACCTGTTGATGAAGCATCTCCATGTCTCTGATTTCATGGTCTAGCTCCTCCTCTTGCGGTGTCGGGCTGACAGCCTTCCTCTTCTGACTTCGGGCCTCCCGAAGGGAGAGAGTCTCCTGATTGGGGTCCAGCGGTTGCAGAGCTGCAGCCCCAGTTGCTGAAGCTTTCTTCGGCGCCATAGCGAAGGTTTATGATTGCCGAAGGTGTTCAAAACTCAAAAGTGGAAGTGAGTTCACCGGAGGTGGGCGCCAATGTTGGGGACTTGTTCTTAAATACTATGAGTTAAGAACAAGGCAACACACAAAAAATGTTAAATGTTAAAGTCCTTCGTCCTTCGAAGCATTATTTCCCTTGAGATATAATGATTTTCAGACGAAGGTTATGAAGGGCATACCTTCATAAACACAACATTCCAAAATGATATAAAGGATCATATGTAATATAAAGGATGACATAAACAATTATGTATAATTATCAACTCATTTCTATCTTATTATTATAGAAAAATAGAAATGATATCAAATTACAAATGTACCTTCGGCTCGAAAGAAGGTAAAAGTACGAGCGTGACGCAAAAGTAAATGCCAAGTCAGCGTGAACAGTACAGGGGCACTGTTCACCTATTTATAGGCACGGGACACAGCCCATGTAAAATTACACCTATGCCCTTTACATTTGGTAGTAATTCTATAATAATCCACTGAGGTCTGAATAGCCTTTTCATCTTTAAGTCGGTTTCCTTTTCTGCTATCACGCCGAAGCTTTCCTGCTCACAGCTTCGGCGCTGTGTCAACCTTCGTATTCTTTGAGCTTCTCCCACTGTGGTACCGATTCGAGTCCGAAGATACCTGTTCACACATTATACTCCAGAAACATTGTTAAATCATGTTTTTGAGGACCTTCGGAAGCCGAAGGCCCCCAACAGTACCTAAAATCAAGAACTAAACTTGTTTTGTAGGTTTATGCTTCCGGGGGCTCAAGTTGGATCATCGATAGCGGGTGCACAAACCACATGACAGGGGAGAAGAATATGTTCTCTGTGGGGGATAGATATCCCCCGGGTCCACTAAAGAAATAAAAGACCTCCCGAAAGGCCCAAGGGCCCAATAAATCGTAAGGTCGTTCTTTCGTGGGCCTAGGGAAAGACGATCAACAAAGCAGAGAAGACGTAAGGCTGGATTGGAGCAAACCCGGACGGCCCACAACGTCGAACAAGTAAATCCCAACGGAGACCCGACTTTCCCGCGCTGAAGCCCCCATGCAATGGAGCCATGCGAGGATAAGTCGGCGAGGGTTACGTAGGGATAAACTCAAGAGATTCACTATCTTTCAGCTACTTGTTGTTATCATATCCACGTGTACTGCCCCACGGTCGAGTATATAAGGCCTAGGGGGCACCCCTTCAGAACGATCGACCCTATTTTTGACCAAGCCACTTACGTAAACTCTCTGTGCCTTCAATCCAGAGAGCCCTCTTGTAACCACACTCGAATACTCACCAGGACGTAGGGTGTTACGCATCTCTAAGCGGCCCGAACCTGCAAATCTTGTCCACTGTCCCTCGTGCAATCAGGCATGAACCATTTTGCTATAGTCGTTGACACCGTCCTACTCCTAAAAACACCTTGAGGGGTAACCCCGGGTGTGCGGTCGGACCCAAAACACCGACAGCTGGCGCGCCAGGTAGGGGGTGTGTCGACGATCCAAGCTAGCTCAATGGCCGTCACCTTCCACAGCAAGATCATCATGCGCCCCAGATCCATACTCTGCTTCGGGACAATCTCATCTATAGCGGATGAAGAGGGAATTCTACACCGCATCGCGGACCCGCCGGAAAAGAAGTCTCCTCCAACGAACTCCGAAAAAGCTGGAGAAACGCAACTTCCGACCCTTCGGAAAAAGATCGTCTCCGGAAAGGCTGGAGCTGGAAGCTCGCCGACCCGGGAGACTCCGCTGTCTACTTCCCCGACAAATGAATGGACACGGATCGCGAGGAAGAAGGAGACCAGGGAAAGGCAAGTCATTCTTTCCGTTACTCCGGCCTCAAAGGAGAACAGAAAGAAAGTCGCCACGACAGCAGCACCATTCTACCCCGACGTCCTCTTCATCGGGAGAGTGGAGTCGCCCGTCGTCTCTGACGATGAACCGAACGCTCCTGGAGAAGAACCACCCCAACGAGAATCCCGCCGACGGAGGAACCGACGCAGGAACATTCGACGACATCATGCGGCCGGAGAACGGGATCCGGAGCAGCCTGTCTCGCGAGACGAGGTCTCGGAGATAGGAGAAACTCCAGAGGAACGCGCCTTCAGAGAGCGAAGGAATTCCCGACGACGTGATCGCCGACGGACTCAGGAGCAAGCCGAACAAGATGCAAGGCAACGCCGGGAGAATCCGCTCTTCGGGCGCAACCTGAACCCCGACTTCGCTCGAGCTATGAACACGCCAAGCGAAGTCGGAGGCGTACTAGCTCGGATAGCTGATGGACTTCCTCGGACTCCCGACACCGAAGGATACCGACGACTATTCACTCAGGCGGCCAACCATCTTCTACCGCTCGCTCACCCGCCGAACGACCTACGACACGCCATCAACAGTCGCCGAGACGCGCGGAGCTCTATCAATGCTTCGCGCGAACGGCGGCATGAAAACGAAATTCGCCGTCGGGAGGAGTATGATCGAGATCATGGCTTTCCGACTCAAAGCCAGGCCACCAGGACTGAGTCGGCAACAGCTTCAACTGGCGGTACCACCCGGGGACGGTCGAGGAACCACCATCGCCACTCCCCTCCCCGGGATAAACATCGTCCCCGACGACAGGAGGACACGTGCAGAGTATCCGCTCTTACTCCACGCCTTAGGGCCATCCAATGGCCTCCCAACTTCAAGGTATCCAATGTCGACAAATATGAACCGAAGCAGGATCCAGGGGGTTGGCTAGCCGTCTACACCACCGCTGCTCGGGCTGCCGGGGCATCTGAGGACGTCATGACCGCGTATCTGCCCATTGTCCTTGGGCAAGATGCGCTGCAGTGGCTACGACATCTACCCCGACATTGCATCGACGACTGGGGAGACTTCAGTCGACGTTTCACCGCCAACTTCCAGTCCCTCTCCGACAAGCCAGCGCAACCATGGGACCTCAAATCCATCAAGCGCCGAGGGGACGAGACTCTCCGGTCGTACCTCAAAAGGTTCCAGACCATGAGAAACCGCATCCCCGAGGTCACGGAGGCGGCCGTGATCGAGGACTTCTACAGAGGATCCAATGACTCGGTTTTCGTCCGAGCCATACTACAAAAGGCGCCGACTACCTCCGAGGAGCTGTTCCGGGAAGCCGACCTCTACATCACCGCCGACGAGCGGGCCCAGGATCTCATTGGAGGAGCAAAGCCCGCACCGGCAGCACCACGACGTGACGCGAACCAACCGCCCGACAAACGCTAGGAGAAGAGGCCTCGTGAAGAAGTACACGCCGCCGGACCACCCACCTCTCGCGCCCGAGGAGGACCTCGTGGAGGCGAGCGCACGCTGGACGACATCCTCGACGCCCAGTGCCCGTACCACAAGGACATGCGCCACACTCTTCGTAACTGCCGGGACTTCAAGCACTCCGTCGGGCACGGCCGACCCTTCCAACCTCTACCGCCTCCTCCGCCGAGGGGAGGACCAGATGAACCACGACAGCCCCATCAGCAGGAGGAGGGGGGAGGAGGAGCCTTCCCACGCGTTGACAGGGAGGTCAACGTCATCTTCGGCGGACATGGGTCGCAGGAGAACAAAAGACAACAAAAGCTCAATGACCGCCAGATACTGGTGGCGACCACCGGTCCTCCCGCCCCATACCGGTGGTCGGAGCACCCAATCACTTTCACTCGGGAGGATCAATGGCTCAACTTCGACCATCCAGGCAAATACCCGCTCCTCGTCGATCCGGTGATCCGAGAGAGCCGGGTAAAGAAGGTGCTAGTGGACGGGGGGAGCAGCATCAACGTCACTTTCCCCCGGACACTCCAAGGCTTGGGAGTTCACCTCAAAGAGCTCCACGAGTCGGACACTCCTTTCTTCGGCATCGTGCCGACGGAAGGGGAATACCCGCTGGGCCACATCTACATGCCAGTCACCTTCGGAACTCCGGAGAACTACAGAACCGAGTTCCTGAGGTTCGAGGTGGCGAACTTCGACTGCGGGTACAACGCCATCATTGGGAGGCCGGGGCTGGCTAAGTTCATGGCCATTCCACACTATACATACATGATACTGAAGATGCCAGGACCGCAAGGAATCATAACTGTGCGCGCCGACTTCCAAGGCGCCGCAGAATGTTTCCGAGTGACCATCCAAGCAGCCCTCACCACCAAGCCGTCAACGGTTCCTTCTACACCGGCGAACTCTAAGCCTGAGGAAGACCTCGTTGTACCGGCAAACGAAGCTCAGGCCGCGACCTCTATGCGGCCGACTGAAGAAACCAAGCGGATCAACCTGGGGTTCGCTGATGAGCGCAAGACGGCCATCATCAGCTCCAGTTTGAATGACAAATAGGAAAGCGCGCTCGTCCAGTTCCTGCAAGATAACCGAGACGTATTCGCATGGCAACCTGCGGATATGCCGGGAGTCCCAAGAGAACTGGCCGAGCACAAATTGAAGGTCTATCCCCAGGCGAGGCCGATCCGGCAAAAGCTACGTCGTTTCACGCCCGACAAGAGAGAGGCCATTCGTGCCGAGTTAGCTCGCTTGGTCGCGGCGGGATTTATTAGAGAAGTATTACACCCCGAGTGGCTAGCCAACCCTGTTCTTGTACTCAAAAAGAATAAAGTGGATTGGCGCATGTGCGTCGACTATACTGATCTCAACAAACACTGTCCGAAGGATCCCTTCGGGCTCCCGAGGATAGATCAGGTGGTGGATTCCACCGCTGGGTGTTCTGTGCTGTCTTTCTTAGATTGCTATTCCGGGTATCATCAGATTAGTTTGGCAAAGGAAGACGAGGAGAAAACGACGTTCATCACTCCGTTTGGTGCTTTCTGTTATACCTCCATGCCGTTCGGCCTCAAAAACGCTGGAGCGACTTATCAGAGAGCCATTCAAACATGCTTAGCCGATCACTGGGGCAAGCGTGTGGAGGCTTACGTAGATGATGTGGTAATCAAAACAGAGAATTCGGAAAACTTCATCGAAGATTTACAGCTAGTTTTCAACAGCCTGAGAAGATATAGATGGAAGCTCAATCCTGAAAAATGTGTTTTCGGGGTACCAGCAGGAAAGTTGCTCGGGTTCATCGTCAGCAACCGGGGAATTAAGGCTAATCCGGATAAGATTGAAGCTATCATGAAGATGGAAGCTCCCCGTTCACAAAAGAAAGTTCAGCGACTCACTGGATGTATGGCAGCTCTGAGCAGATTTATATCCAGGCTGGGAGAAAAAGGTTTGCCATTTTACAAGCTACTCAAGAAGGTGGATAAGTTTCAATGGACTTCAGAAGCACAAGAAGCTCTAGACGCACTGAAGAAATTCTTGACAACACCACCAGTATTGAAACCACCCCGGCGAGCTACGCCGATTCAACCGGCTGAAGATTTGTTGCTGTATATCTCTTGCACGACTCACGTGGTAAGCACCACGTTGGTAGTCGAGCGAGTAGAAAAGGGACATGCCTATCCAGTACAACATCCTGTTTACTTTATCAGTGAAGTTCTAGGCCCCTCGAAGAAAAAGTATCCTCAGGTTCAGAAGCTAGTATATGCAGTACTTCTAACTGCCCGCAAGCTGCGTCACTACTTTGACGACCACAAAGTCATAGTAGTCACTGGTTTTCCAATAGGGGACATTCTTCACAACAAGGAAGCCATTGGCCGAATAGCCAAGTGGGCTTGCGAGTTGGGATCCCACGATATCGAGTTCCGACCTCGCACTGCCATCAAAACTCAAGCACTGGTTGACTTCGTATCAGAGTGGACAGAGCAGCAAGTACCAGACAATCCAGAAACTGCAGAAGTATGGCGAATGTATTTCGATGGCTCGCTGAAGCTGCAGGGAGCTGGAGCAGGGATTCTCTTCACCGCACCTGGAGGCGAGCACCTCAAGTACGCTCTCCAGTTGCTATTCCCGGCCTCTAACAATGCAGCCGAGTATGAAGCTTTGATACACGGATTGAACATCGCCATGTCACTGGGCGTCAAGAGATTGATGGTATACGGAGATTCTCTGGTAGTCATCAGCCAGATAAACAAGGAATGGGATTGTTCAAGTGATTCAATGGGAAAATATTGCGCTGCCGTCCGAAAGCTGGAAGATAAATTCGAGGGTCTGGAGTTTCATCATATAGAAAGAGATCGGAACACGACGGCCGATGTACTGTCCAAGCTCGGATCCGGTCGGACTCAGGTCCCGCCTGGGGTCTTCGTGCAAGAAATTCTCCAGCCGAGTATCTCAATGGATCAAATAGAAGAATGCAACATCATAGATCAACCCGAGTCAGACTCTGATGACTGGAGACGGCCGATTATTAAGTATATAAGGAATGAAGAAGAACCAGATGACAAGAACTCGGCAGAGCGCATTGCCAGACAATCAACTCACTATGCACTCATTGGGGAGGTATTGTACAGGAGGGGCGCGTCAGGCGTCCTCATGAAGTGCGTTCTCCCGTCCACCGGAAAGCAACTTCTGGAGGAAGTCCATGCAGGGCAGTGTGGAGTACATGCAGCATCCAGAACACTAGTCGGGAAGGTCTTCAGGTCAGGATTCTATTGGCCGACGGCGAAGAACGATGCAGCCGAGTTAGTTCAGAGATGCGAAGCTTGCCAATACCTGTCAAAGCAACAGCACATGCCAGCACAGCAGC
Organism: Zea mays; assembly: GCF_902167145.1. Classification (NCBI taxonomy): domain Eukaryota; kingdom Viridiplantae; phylum Streptophyta; class Magnoliopsida; order Poales; family Poaceae; genus Zea; species Zea mays. Next base: position 161,629,035 of record NC_050100.1, on the reverse strand, counting down.
TACAGACCATACCAGTAACTTGGCCTTTCGCATGCTGGGGACTGGATATGATTGGACCTTTCAAGAAAGCTCAAGGAGGATATACCCATGTATTGGTGGCGATTGACAAATTCACTAAATGGATAGAGTTCCAGCCCATTGCTTCTTTAACCTCTGCTAAAGCCGTGGAATTCATACAAAGCATAATATTCAGATTCGGGATACCAAACAGTATCATCACTGACTTGGGATCCAACTTCACCAGTTCAGAATTCTTTGACTTCTGCGAGCAAAAGAGCATTCAGATCAGGTACGCATCTGTAGCGCATCCAAGAGCCAACGGGCAGGTTGAGCGAGCCAACGGAATGATATTGGAGGCACTCAGGAAAAGGGTCTTCGATAAGAATGAAAAATTCGCAGGAAAATGGATAAGAGAACTGCCTTATGTCGTTTGGAGCTTGAGAACCCAACCTAGCCGAGCCCTGCATGGAAACACTCCTTTCTTCATGGTCTATGGGTCGGAGGCAGTGCTACCTGCTGATCTCAAGTTTGGGGCGCCAAGATTGATCTTTGAAAGCATAGCAGAAGCCGAGGCCACCAGGCTGGAGGATATTGATATACTTGAGGAAGAACGACTGAATGCAGTGATCCAATCAGCACGGTACCAGCAAACTCTAAGGCGCTATCACGACAAGGCTGTGCGACAATGCTTCTTTTCGATAGGAGACCTCGTCCTCCGCCGAATTCTAACGGGGGAGGGACGGCACAAGTTATCACCCTTATGGGAAGGGCCTTTCATAGTAGTAGAGGTTACTCGGCCCGGATCGTATCGCCTCACCCAGATGGATGGCACAGAAGTTGGGAACTCCTGGAACATAGAGCACCTCAGAAAGTTTTACCCCTAGCTGTATTTCAAAACAGCTGGGGCGACCATGTATTCTGTAAAATGGAAATACGTCATCAATAAAGAGAGATTTCAAAGATACTCGACTCGTTTACGATTGACTTGCATTCTTACTTAACTCGGGGTGACCACTATGCCCTACAAACGGAGCAATCGACTTAAGTCGGCAACGACTTAAGGCGGTGCAACATGCTCACGCTTACTTAACTCGGGGTGACCACTATGCCCTACAAACGGAGCAATCGACTTATGTCGGCAACGACTTAAGGCGGTGCAACATGCTCACGCTTACTTAACTCGGGGTGACCACTATGCCCTACAAACGGAGCAATCGACTTAAGTCGGCAACGACTTAAGGCGGTGCAACATGCTCACGCTTACTTAACTCGGGGTGACCACTATGCCCTACAAACAGAGCAATCGACTTAAGTCGGCGACGGCTTAAGGCGGTGCAACATGCTCACGCTTACTTAATTCGGGGTGACCACTATGCCCTACAAACGGAGCAATCGACTTAAGTCGGCAACGACTTAAGGCGGTGCAACATGCTCACGCTTACTTAACCCAGGGTGACCACTATACCCTACTAACGGAGCTATCGGCTAAAGTCAGTGGTGGCTTAAGCCGGTGCAGCTTACTCGCGCTTACGCAATTCAGGGGATGACCTCCATGTCCCGCAAACAAACTTCATAATCATCATGCAGCGTTACCACAAACTTGCGAATTAATAAATTCTGATACGATAAGAGAGTGATCATGTCATTCGAATGATAGGCTGATATCCTCTAACGAGTACTTGATCATACTAACCGCGCGCTCATAGCACACAAAATGTTTCTCTATTTTCCAATGTCTTTCTCAGGAACGATTGACGAAGAAGGGCGATTCGAAGAATCGGGGGCAGCATTCACATCGGCTTTTATGTCTTTAGGGACAACCACGCCGGGTCTCCTCATCAAGATTCGTCCCGCCCGAATAGCCTTGTCCATGGCTTTATCGCGCTGGGCTTTGAGAGTAGCAGCAGTCTCTTCGGCAATTTTAGCAGCCAGCTGAGCAGCTTCTAACTCCTGGGCAATGGTTTTCTTGAAAGCTCGGAGTTCTTTGATGGTGGCATCCTTCGCTGATAGCAATCGCCTAAGACTGGTCACTTCATCCACGGATTCTTGCAACCTACAACGTTGATTGTCCAGTTCCTCCATTGTGAAGCGGTGACTCCTCTCTAAGATGGTCAGCGAGTTGTTAGAATCTCGATACAATCTGTCCAGATTGTCGCGAGAAGCAGCAAGGATACGTTTTTCTTCCTACAAGCAAAAATCAACTCTTTCAGAATCCAAGCAAGTAATAAGAGCATAGCAAGACGAGGCACAGTTTTGTAAGTTACCTTTTCAGAGTCAAGCCGAGCATGAAGAGAAGAACTCAGAGCGTTGGCATCATCCAAAGCAGCGGAGACCTGATTCAGTTTAGTCTGGCTCTGAGAATACTTCTCCTCGAAGTCAGCACACCGTTGAGCCATTTCAGCTTGATCTCGGGAATGTTTTTCCTCAAGAACTGCAATCTGCCGAGTCATTCCTATCAAGAGGTAATCAAACGAAAGGAGGTCAGAAGGTAAAACAATCTACGAATAAAGGCAAGGAAGAAGAAGAAGGGCACTAACCAGCATTAGTTGCCTCCAACTCGGATACACGACGATGAAGCGACACCGGATTCCAACGCTCAAGAGATGAAGCCACTTCTGGGATGGAAGCACCCTGCGATCTCAGCTGGCTGGCCATCCCATCCACCAAAGCCTGATGAGAAGAGCGGATGAACATAATGACAAAAATTCATGCAACGTAAAGATCAAGCTAAAGTACAGCACAGTACCTGGAGGTTGGAAAAGAACGAAGGGATCCCCAAGTCAGGAGAAATCAGCTGATAACCAGGTGCCAGACCACCACCCGAAGCAGTTTGCAACAGACCAGCAGGAACGAGCTCAGTACATTCAACAGAGCCTAATGCCAGACCAGCGGGGATGCTGCCCTCTAAAGCGACTCCCTGATCTAGAGTTTGGGCCACCACCATACCGCCAGAGTGTGGAGGTGAACCTGCATGAACATCCATGGAAGTGCAGGAAGGAGACCTTGCTCGGACACCCTCGGGGGCTGGGTCACAGTTGGCACTGCCCACTTGAGCCGGATCATCCCCGGCAACACCCTCGGGGGCTGGGCAGTGGCTTATACTCTTCACCCGAGCTAAGTCTTCCCCGGCGACATCCTCGGGGGCTGGGCACGTGTCAGCACTATTCAAGGGGTCCAAGCTCTCTGCCGTAACCACCTCTAAGGTTGACGGGCCTTCAGCTACTTCCATGGGACCAGAACAATCCAAGTCAGCATCCCGACCCTCGAGATCGTGCTCTAAGGTCGACGAGGCACGGGATGACCTCAACCCAGCATCTGGCACGGCAGCACAAGTCTCTGTTGCGTCATCATCCACAGGTTCTGATAGCAAGTCCTCTGGGACCATATCCTCTAGAGTTTGATCAAAGTTGGCCATGGACAGTTCTTGCAGACCAATAAGGGCAGACAAAGCAGGAGAAGGAACTCCACTACTTCCACCGCTGGCGATGAACTGCCGACTGTTTTTCCGAGTTAAAGGAGCTTCATCTTCTTCCTCTTCATCCTCCACAGCGGCAACGCAAGCAGCACTCCCATTGGGATCAGCAACAGTTTGGGCACACCCATTGGGATCAGTGTCAGTAAGACCAGTTGTAGGCACTTCTTCAGCAGCAGGAGCTAAGGTACCAGCGTCCTCATCAAAACTGGATACTCGCCGGAGGCGTCTTCTCTTCTTCTTTTGCTCATCAGCAGAAGGCTCGGGCTGACTGGTTCGGCTAGGGCGTCTCAGGCAAGTACTGACAGGTTTCGGGACATCCAAAGTTGTATCAACCTCTGGAAGGGGCACCACTGCCAACGTACCATCAGGAGCAGCATCGGACGAATCCTCAGCTAACAGATCAAGCATGTCATTTATGTCTGCATCACTAGGGTTCAGAGGCACTTCAAAATAAACCTGTCGTTCATCATCAGGAATCGCCCCGAGCGAAGCAACCAAAGTACTGACTTCTTCAGCAGAGGGTCGCACTCTAAGGCCCAAATTGCTATCAGTCACAGGCGGATTTGACACAAAAAGGGTGAAAGCTTTGGGAGGAGGTAGGTTCCAAGCCGAGTATGCCACTGGAGCACCAACATTTGAAACTTTACCCCTGAGGATCATTTCAAGTCGGCTTACCAAGTCAACAGAAGGAATTCTCCTATTGGTAACCCGAGTTGAGTCGGCCAGCCCTCGATACATATATGCCGGATAGGCCCTGTCTTTCAGTGGCTGAATGTTCTTGAAAACAAAATCAGTGACCACAGCTTCGGCAGTCAGACCTCTCTCTTTCAGTAATCCGACTTCAGTAAGCAACACGCCTGCCTCGGCCACTTCCTGATCTGTGGGAGACTCAGTCCAACTCGGAGTGCGAACGTCTGGCTGTCTTCCTGACCGGGAGGGGAGAGAATTTCCATAATTATCAACTATAAACCACTCCAGACGCCACCCTTTAATGCTATCTTTGAGGGGAATCTCAAGATACTCGGTCTTCCGCCCACGGCGCATCTCCAAACTGGCACCTCCGACCAGCTGATGTTGCCCCCCGGCCATCCCAGGGCGACAATGATACAGATACTTCCATAAACCGAAATGCGGCAGCACACCGAGGAAGGCTTCGCATAGGTGAACGAAAATGGAGATTTGGAGAATAGAATTAGGGTTCAAATGGGTCAAGTTGATATGATAGAAGTCAAGGAGGCCATGGAAAAAAGGAGAGATGGGAAGGCCGAGGCCGCGGAGAAGAAAAGGAGCGTAAACTACAGACTCGTGGGTATCCTCTGTTGGGACAGTTGTCCCGTGGAAAATCCGCCAAGAACAGAGCTCCCGCGGAGGAAGAACCCCGATGGAGACGAGGCGGAGAAGTTCAACTTCGGAAATAACGGACATATGGTTACCTGCGAAGGGTAACTGACTGTTGGGGTTGATTGCGGGGATCACCGCAGCAGACGAGTTCGCAGTTTTCCTCTTGGGCGCCATCTTGCTTCTCACTGGTGAACAGAGTAGGAGGCGAGTGGCAGAGAAGATTCAGATGCGGAAATGCAAGAATTAGGGCACGGAAAGCAAAGGCGGCTAAAAGCGAAACTCTTATGGGATATTCTTGAGCCAGATACCGCTTCAAAAAGTGCCCAGTCATCACCCGGCAGTTACTTCTGAAACCTCAGCATGCCACGTGGACATCTGGCAGTTATTTCCGAAAAAGCCAACGTGCCACTTCATCACTCGGTTATTATCCTCAAAATAACTCGCGTGGCCGGCTATTGCTCAGCGTTGCCTCTGAAACGCTGACCCCGTATTCAATCGCTCGGCATTACTTCTAAAATGCCGACGCCGACCTTCAATCACTCGGCGTTGCCTCCCAAACGCTGAACTCGTATTCTATCGCTCGGCATTACTTCTAAAATGCCGACGCCGACCTTCTATCACTCGGCGTTGCCTCTAAAACGCTGACCTCGTATTCAATCGCTCGGCATTACTTCTAAAATGCCGACGCCGACCTTCAGTCACTCGGCGTGGCCTCTAAAACGCCGATCTCGTGTTCCATCGCTCGACGTTACTTCTAAAACGCCGACGCCGACCTTCGCTGACTTGGCGTTGCCTCTAAAACGCTGGTCTCGTGTTCTATCGCTCGGCATTACTTCTAAAATGCCGACGCCGACCTTCTATCACTCGGCGTTGCCTCTAAAACGCTGACCTCGTATTCAATCGCCCGGCATTACTTCTAAAATGCCGACGTCGACCTTCAGTCACTCGGCGTGGCCTCTAAAACGCCGATCTCGTGTTCCATCGCTCGACGTTACTTCTAAAACGCCGACGCCGACCTTCGCTGACTTGGCGTTGCCTCTAAAACGCTGGTCTCGTGTTCTATCGCTCGGCATTACTTCTAAAATGCCGACGCCGACCTTCAGTCACTCGGCGTGGCCTCTAAAACGCCGATCGCGTGTTCAATCGCTCGGCGTCGCTTCTAAGATGCTGATGTCGACCTTCACTGACTCAGCATTGCCTCTAAAACGCCGGTCTCGTGTTCGATTGCCCGATGTTACTTCTAAAATGCTGACGTCAACCTTCAATCGCTCGGCGTTGCTTCTAAAACGCCGACACCGACTACAATATTACTCGGCAGCTACTTCTGGAAGCGTCAATGTGACGCGCAAGTTATTCATCTACTATATCAAAAAAAAATCAGTTCGACAAACAGAGAAAGCGAGTCATCGAGAAGGGGCCAACGACAGTTCTTCATTAAGGGGAAGTTAATAAGTTTATAAACCAACTCTTCGCGAGTTGGTGCCTCCCTACTTCTACTCTACATTACTACTACATTATTCTAACTACACTATACTAATATCTAAAGACCAGTGGCGTTTAGCCACTGGCCTTGCTGCTGCTGCCCTTGCCGCCGTCGCCCCTGGTGCTGCCCTTGCTGCTGCCGCCTCTGGTGCTCCCCGTGCTGCTGCCGCCTCTGGTGCTGCCCTTGCCGCCGCTGCCCCCGCCGCCGTTGCTGCCGTCACCGTCGCCATCGCCACCGTCGTCGTCGTCGTCACCGTCGTCGTCGTCATCTTCGTCCTCGCCGCCGTCCGAGTCCTCCTCGTCCGAGGAGAACTCAGACTCATCCGAGCCCTCGAGCCCGGAGCGCTCGACGACCCGGATGTACGTCCAGACCTCCGCGGCAATCCCCTGGGAGTCGTCTGAATCATCAGACGACGCCGGGGGAGAGACGGGAGCCGGAGATCCCTCGGACTCGGAGGAGAACTCCTCCTCCGAGTATTCCGAGTCACCGAAATCCTCCGACGGAGGAGTCGGCTCGCGCTTGCGCTTAGTACCCTTGCCCATGGTGGAAGCAGACAGAGGGGAGAAGAAGGACGCAGTAAAGAACAATGAAGAGATGTGAAAAAACCAGAGGAGCAAGGGCATTATTTATAGAAAGGAAAGGCAACTGCTCACTTCCAACCGCGGTCACTGAACAGTCGCAAAGCATTCAATAAGCACTCCCACCCATCTGAAGAGACGTCAGACGGCAGACGCCGTTTCATGCAACACTACACCCATTGGGACTCCAGTCAACAGCGCAAAGGATATGATTACACTAGCCGTCCCATCACATTACTACTCAGAAGCAGCCGGCTAAAACACTCAGCGTACCAAGCCGTCCCTTGCCCACACCCATTGGGGGGGGACGCCCAGGAATTATCAGTATATTTTCCAAAACGGTCACATCCGTGCAGGGCATGCAGTAAATACCTCAAGACAAAAATGAGATATCAGTAAGGATCAGAGGAAAGCCAAATATAGCCAGCAAAGTACAAGATATGGCCGACATAAGCGATGTGAAGACTAGACAGAGAACGCCCATCAAACGTCCAATCAAGTCGCAGAAGCAAATAAATTGCATTACCTAGCAAGATATGGATGGATTGCAAACTCGGCTGCTAAAGACAAAATATATGCTGACCTCTGCAGCAAAATTTTGATGACATAATGCTGACCTCCAAAGCATAATGCGAATAGCTTCGTGCCAGTTTTTACAAGCAAAAGGAAGACCTTCGAATGGATTATCCTTAAAAAATCCATTTGAAGGTCGGGGGCTACACCCATTGGGTGCACCTCCGGTGCACCCCATGGATTATCATTCTAAACCGATATAGTGCCGACTTCTAAGGCGTGGGACAAGATTGAAAAGACCAATCCTCAACCGAGGTACAGGAGCGCACATGGAGATAATTTCTGGGGAAGACCTTCGAGTAAATTATCTTCTAAAATCTACTCAAAGGTCGGGGGCTACACCCATTGGGTGCACCTCCGGTGCACCCAATGAAGTTCAGAATCCTACGAGTCAAAATGCCGACCTCTAAGGCACAAGCACAGAACTAAACTTCGGTCGAACGAGTGATCGGAGCAAGAGAAGACAACAGGAAGTCATTTTCTTGGACCTTGGATCTTTGGGTTGATTACCTCTAAATCAACCCAAAGATCGGGGGCTTGTGGGGGATAGATATCCCCCGGGTCCACTAAAGAAATAAAAGACCTCCCGAAAGGCCCAAGGGCCCAATAAATCGTAAGGTCGTTCTTTCGTGGGCCTGGGGAAAGACGATCAACAAAGCAGAGAAGACGTAAGGCTGGATTGGAGCAAACCCGGACGGCCCACAACGTCGAACAAGTAAATCCCAACGGAGACCCGACTTTCCCGCGCTGAAGCCCCCATGCAATGGAGCCATGCGAGGATAAGTCGGCGAGGGTTACGTAGGGATAAACTCAAGAGATTCACTACCTTTCAGCTACTTGTTGTTATCATATCCACGTGTACTGCCCCACGGTCGAGTATATAAGGCCTAGGGGGCACCCCTTCAGAACGATCGACCCTATTTTTGACCAAGCCACTTACGTAAACTCTCTGTGCCTTCAATCCAGAGAGCCCTCTTGTAACCACACTCGAATACTCACCAGGACGTAGGGTGTTACGCATCTCTAAGCGGCCCGAACCTGCAAATCTTGTCCACTGTCCCTCGTGCAATCAGGCACGAACCATTTTGCTACAGTCGTTGACACCGTCCTACTCCTAAAAACACCTTGAGGGGTAACCCCGGGTGTGCGGTCGGACCCAAAACACCGACATTCTCCTCCTACGAGAAGAACCAAGATCCCCAAAGAGCAATCACATTCGAGGATGGAAATCAAGGTTTGGTCAAAGGATTGGGTAAAATAGCTATATCACCTGACCATTCCATTTCCAATGTTTTTCTTGTAGATTCTTTAGATTACAACTTGCTTTCAGTTTCGCAATTATGTAAAATGGGTTACAACTGTTTTTTACAGATACAGGTGTTACTGTCTTTAGAAGAAGTGATGATTCAATAGCATTTAAGGGAGTGTTAGAGGGTCAGCTATACTTGGTAGATTTTGATAGTGCTAAACTTGACACTTGCTTAATTGCTAAGACTAACATGGGCTGGCTCTGGCATCGCCGACTAGCACATGTTGGAATGAAGAATCTTCACAAGCTTCTAAAGGGAGAACACATTTTGGGACTAACAGATGTTCATTTTGAGAAAGACAGGATTTGTAGTGCATGTCAGGCAGGGAAGCAAGTTGGTGTTCATCATCCACACAAGAACATCATGATGACTGACAGGCCACTCGAGCTCCTACACATGGATCTATTCGGCCCGATTGCTTACATAAGCATCGGCGGGAGTAAGTACTGTCTAGTTATTGTGGATGACTATTCTTGCTTCACTTGGGTGTTCTTTTTGCAGGAAAAATCTCATACCCAAGACACCTTAAAGGGATTCTTGAGACGGGCTCAAAATGAGTTCGGCTTGAGGATCAAGAAGATAAGAAGCGACAACGGAACGGAGTTCAAGAACTCACAAATTGAAGGCTTCCTTGAGGAGGAGGGCATCAAGCATGAGTTCTCTTCTCCCTACACGCCACAACAAAATGGTGTAGTGGAGAGGAAGAATAGAACTCTATTAGACATGGCAAGAACCATGCTTGATGAGTACAAGACTTCGGATCGGTTTTGGGCCGAGGTGGTCAACACCGCTTGCTACGCCATCAACCGGTTGTATCTACACCGAATCCTCAAGAAGACATCATACGAACTCCTAACCGGTAAAAAGCCAAATGTTTCATATTTTAGAGTCTTTGGTAGCAAATGCTTTATTCTTGTTAAAAGAGGTAGAAAATCCAAATTTGCTCCTAAGGTTGTAGAAGGTTTTTTACTAGGATATGATTCAAACACAAGGGCATATAGAGTCTTTAACAAGTCCTCTGGACAAGTTGAAGTTTCTTGTGACATTGTGTTTGATGAGACTAACGGCTCTCAAGTAGAGCAAGTTGATCTTGATGAGATAGGTGATGAAGAGGCTCCGTGCATCACACTAAGGAACATGTCCATTGGGGATGTGTGTCCTAAGGAATCCGAAGAGCCACCACATGCACAAGATCAACCGTCTTCCTCCACACAAGCATCTCCACCAACTCAAGATGAGGATAAGGCTCAAAATGATGAAAGAGAAGATCAAGAAGTTGAAGCACCTCAAGAGGAGAGCAATGATCAAGGGGAAGATGCCCATGATCAAGATAAGGAAGATGAACAATTTCCAAGACCACTACACCCAAGAGTCCACCAAGCAATTCAACGAGATCACCCCATCGACACCATCCTCGGCGACATTCATAAGGGGGTAACCACTAGATCTCGTGTTGCACATTTTTTTGAGCATTACTCTTTTGTTTCCTCTATTGAGCCACACAGGGTAGAGGAAGCACTACAAGATTCGGATTGGGTGGTGGCGATGCAAGAGGAGCTCAACAACTTCACTAGGAATGAGGTATGGCACTTAGTTCCACGTCCTAATCAAAATGTTGTAGGAACCAAGTGGGTCTTCCGCAACAAGCAAGACGAGCATGGTGTGGTGACAAGGAACAAAGCCCGACTTGTGGCCAAGAGGTATTCACAAGTCGAAGGTTTGGATTTCGGTGAAACCTATGCACCCGTAGCTAGGCTTGAGTCAATTCGCATTTTACTTGCCTATGCTACTTACCATGGCTTTAAGCTTTATCAAATGGACGTGAAAAGTGCTTTCCTCAATGGACCAATCAAGGAAGAGGTCTATGTTGAGCAACCTCCCGGCTTTGAAGATAGTGAGTATCCTAACCATGTGTATAAACTCTCTAAGGCGCTTTATGGGCTCAAGCAAGCCCCAAGAGCATGGTATGAATGCCTAAGAGATTTTCTTATCACTAATGGATTCAAAGTCGGAAAGGCCGATCCTACTTTATTTACTAAAACTCTTGACAATGATTTGTTTGTATGCCAAATTTATGTTGATGATATTATATTTGGGTCTACTAACGAATCTACATGTGAGGAATTTAGTAGGATCATGACACAAAAATTCGAGATGTCTATGATGGGGGAGTTGAAGTACTTCTTAGGATTTCAAGTAAAGCAACTCCAAGAGGGCACCTTCATTAGCCAAACGAAGTATATTCAAGACATTCTAAACAAGTTTGGGATGAAGGATGCCAAGCCCATTAAGACACCCATAGGAACCAATGGGCATCTCGACCTCGACACGGGAGGTAAATCCGTCGATCAAAAGGTATACCGGTCAATGATAGGCTCTTTACTCTATTTATGTGCATCTCGACCGGATATTATGCTTTCCGTATGCATGTGTGCAAGATTCCAAGCCGACCCTAAGGAAGCTCACCTTACGGCCGTAAAACGAATCTTGAGATATTTAGTTCATACTCCTAAGTTTGGGCTTTGGTACCCTCGGGGATCCACATTTGAGTTAATTGGTTATTCGGATGCCGATTGGGCGGGGTGCAAAATTAATAGAAAGAGCACATCGGGGACTTGCCAGTTCTTGGGAAGGTCTCTGGTGTCTTGGGCTTCAAAGAAGCAAAATTTTGTAGCTCTTTCTACCGCCGAAGCCGAGTATATTGCCGCAGGCCATTGTTGCGTGCAATTGCTTTGGATGAGGCAAACCCTTAAGGACTATGGTTACAAATTAACCAAAGTTTCTCTTCTATGTGATAATGAGAGTGCAATCCGCATGGCGGATAATCCCGTCGAGCATAGCCGCACTAAACACATAGCCATTCGGTATCATTTCTTAAGGGATCACCAACAAAAGGGAGATATCGAGATTGCATATATTAACACTAAGGAACAATTAGTCGATATCTTCACCAAGCCACTAGATGAACAAACCTTTAACAAACTTAGGCATGAGCTAAATATTCTTGATTCTAGGAATTTCTTTTGATGTCTTGCACACATAGCTCATTAATATACCTTTGATCATGTCTCTTTTATATGCTATGACTAATGTGTTTTTCAAGTGAATTTCAAACCAAGTCATAGATTGAAAGGGATTTGGAGTCTTCGACGAAGACAAAGGCTTCCACTCCACTCCATCAAATTACAATCCTTCGCCGTCGCTCCGAGCAACTCTCCAACTTTGGTATAATCTTTACTCATATTTTATTCACCAAAGGGGGAGAAAGTAGTTGATAAGGGCTTATATTTCACTCAAGTATTCGTTTTTGGCGATTCATGCCAAAGGGGGAGAAAGTATTAGCCCAAAGCAAAAGGACCGCACCAAAGGACCGCACCACAGGACCGCACCACCACCAATTTTCACAATTTGAGTTAAGAAAAAGTCTTGAAATAATGAAATTTTCAATTGATACCTTACTGTATTCAAAAGGGAGAGAAAATAGTATTTTTCAAATTGGTATTTTAAAACCCTCTTGAACACTAAGAGGAGGATTTTATTGAGAGGGAGTTTTGTTTAAGTCAAAGGAAAAGCATTTGAAATAGGGGGAGAAAAATTTCAAATCTTGAAAATGCTTCTCAAAATCTTATTCATTCATCTTTGACTAATTGCAAAAGAACTTCGAAAAGAATTTACAAAAGAATTTGCAAAAACAAAACATGTGGTGCATGCGTGGTCCAAAATGTTAAAAATACAGAAACAATCCATGCATATCTTATGTGAATTAATATTGGTTTAATTCTAAGTAACCTTTGCACTTATGTTATGCAAACTAGTTCAATTATGTATTTTTATACTTGCTTTGGTTTGTGTTGGCATCAATCACCAAAAAGGGGGAGATTGAAAGGGAATTAGGCTTACACCTATTTCCTAATTGATTTTGGTGGTTGAATTGCCCAACACAAATAATTGGACTAACTAGTTTGCTCTAGTCTATAAGTTTTACAGGTGCCAAAGGTTCACAATAAGCCAATAAAAAGACAAAGAAAGGGTTCAAACAAAGATAGTGTTGGGTCTATGCTTCGTCGCCGAAGGTCTTCTAGGAAGAAGCGGCTTTCGGCTGAAGCTGTTTGTATAGGATGGCCGAAGGTTCCTCTTCATAAAGCTTCGGCATTACAAACCGACCTAAAGATAGAATGACCTTTTAGTCCATAAAGGTCTGAGTCAATGTTGTAAACTTTTATGAGGGGCATAATTGTAATTCCTCACAGGCTGTGTCCTGTGCCTATAAATAGTGAACAGTATTCCTTTACTGTTCACGCATTCCTGTATTGGCAATCGCATCATTCGGGAACCAATCTTTGCCAAGGCAGAGGTATAACTGTATTCAATGAGTAAATATACTGACTAAATATAATATGGTTCGTTTATGATTCGTTTACCTTTAATACTCTATGTTTTATGTTATTTTATACAACTTATTAAAATACAATCACGAAGATTTAATCTTCGTAATCGTATTATCATCAACCTTCGTCCAAGGTCCATTAATCCTCAAAGGACTAATGCTTCGTTGGACGAAGGACATTAACTTTTAACACTTTATGTTGCCTTGTTCTTGATTCATAGCATTTGAGAACAAGTCCCCAACATTGGCGCCCACCTCCGGTGAACTCACTTCCACTTTTTTGAGCTGATGGCTTCGTTCAACGATCAAGCTGGAGCTGCTTCGGACCCGAAGCTGGTGCTCCCGATCACAGGTGGCTCGTCCTCAGAGCCAGCTAACAAGAAACAAAAGAAGGAAGCACAGAGAAGGGTACAACATGTTGGGGTGCAAGGACCCTTCGTCAGGTCAAGATGGTCTCACATTCCTATTACCTTCTCCCAAGAGGACCTTCAGCTCAAGGATTACCCACACAACGATGCCATGGTTATTTCTTGTGTTATCAAAGGATTTCTGGTCCACAATGTCTTGGTTGACACAGGCAGTGCAGCTGACATCATATTTGCTAAGGCCTTCAGACAAATGCAAGAGCCAGAAGATAAGATTCATGATGCTACACATCCTCTATGTGGCTTCGGAGGAAGACAAATTGTGGCACTAGGCAAGATTACCATGTCAGTAACCTTCGGGTTCATCAACAACACTAGAACTGAGCAAGTTGTGTTTGACATCGTTGACATGGAATACCCTTACAATGCAATTATTGGTCGTGGCACTCTCAATGCTTTTGAAGCAATTCTTCACCCTGCCTATCTTTGCATGAAGATACCTTCGGACCAAGGACCCATCGCTATTCATGGAAGCCAGGAAGCTGCCAGAAGGGCTAAAGGAAACTGGACTGATTCAAAAGCAATCCATAACATAGATGGAGCTGAAGCTTGTGAACAATACAAATTCAGAAGAGAGAAAGCAGCTTCAGCAGATCAGCAGAAGCCCATGCTTTTATGTGAGGATATAGCAGAGCAGAAGGTGTTGTTGGGCTCTCAGTTATCCGAAGAACAAGAGAAAACCTTGATAAGGTTTTTGTTCAACAACAAAGATGTTTTTGCTTGGTCAGCCAATGATCTCTGCGGAGTTAATAGGGATGTTATTGAGCACTCGCTCAATGTCGATCCATCCTTCAGACCCAGAAAGCAAAGGCTTCGGAAAATGTCAGATGATAAGGCCGAAGGTGCTCGCAACGAAGTCGAAAGACTCCTCAGCGCAGGAGTTATCAGAGAAGTAAAGTACCCAGAATGGCTAGCTAATACTGTTATGGTAAAAAAGGCCAATGGCAAGTGGCGAATGTGTATCGATTTTACAGATCTTAACAAGGCTTGTCCGAAGGATGAATTCCCATTGCCAAGGATAGACTCTTTAGTTGATGCAGCAGCTTCTTCAGAGCTCATGAGTCTGTTAGACTGCTATTCAGGCTATCATCAAATCTGGATGAAGAAGGAAGATGAGCCGAAGACTAGCTTCATAACTCCAAGTGGCACATATTGTTATCTTCGGATGCCTGAGGGGCTCAAAAACGCTGGAGGAAGCTTCAGCAGAATGACTGCGAAGGTTCTCCAGTCTCAGATAGGCAGAAATGTGCTAACTTATGTTGATGACATCATTGTCAAAAGCACGAAGCAGGAGAATCATATTGCTGACCTGCAGGAGACCTTCGCCAGTTTCAGGCAAGCTGGCTTAAAGTTGAATCCAGAAAAATGCGTCTTCGGAGTAAAGAAGGGGAAATTTCTAGGATGCTTGGTTTCAACAAAGGGAATTGAAGCTAATCCAAGTAAGATTGAAGCTATACTTCGGATGGAGCCACCAACTACAAAAAAGGGGGCTCAAAGATTGACAGGAAGGTTGGCATCTCTCAATAGATTCATATCCAGATCAGCAGAGAGAAACTTACCATTCTTTGAAGTGCTGAAGTCAGTCGAAGTCTTTCAATGGGGACCAGTCCAGCAGAAGGCCTTCGAAAAGCTGAAGCAGTATTTGATAGATTTAACAGCACTAACTCCACCCACGCCAGGGGCTCCTTTATTATTATATGTGGCAGCTTCGCACTCAGCGGTAAGTGCAGCACTTGTCCAGGAGAAGCTTGATGGCCAAGCCAGGAAGCAGGTCCCAGTATATTTTGTATCTGAAGTTCTTAGTATATCAAAGAAAAACTACACAGAATTAGAGAAGGTGTTATATGCTGTTTTGATGGCATCCAGGAAGCTTCGGCACTATTTTCAAGCTTACAACATAATTGTTCCTTCTTCACAACCTCTGAAGTATATTATGAAGAATCGAGAAGCTACTGGAAGGATTGGAAAATGGGCTGCAGAGCTCAATGAATTTTGTATTGAATATGTTCATAGATCTTCGATTCAGTCCCAGGCGTTAGCAGACTTCATTGCTGACTGGACGCCAGGGGCTCAAGAGGAAGAAACAAATAAAGATGCCGAAGCATGGACAGTGTTTTGCGATGGGTCCTGGGGAACCTTCGGAGCGGGAGCGGCTGCTGTGTTGGTTTCACCCTCCAAAGTCAAAACTTGTTATGCGGCAAAGCTTGATTTTAGTTGCACAAACAACATTGCCGAGTACGAAGCCCTGCTTCTGGGTCTTCGGAAGCTAAAAGCAATGGGAATCAGAAGAGCTGTTCTTAAAACTGATTCCCAAGTTGTTTCGGGTCATATTGACAAAAGTTGCAAGGCTAAAGATCCGAAGCTTGAAAAGTATCTGGATATCGTTCGAAGAGTTGAAGCTTCCTTCGAGGGATTTTCTGTCAAAAATATCCCTCGAGGACAAAATGAGCATGCTGATTTGCTAGCTAAGTCAGCAGCACAGGGGCTGCCCTTACCTTCGGATGTGTTCTTCGAAACAATAAAAGCACCTTCGGTCGAACTTCTTGAAAGAGCAGTCCTCAATATATCTCCTGTTTATAGCGAAGATTGGAGAACTGAGATCATCTCTTATCTTCAGGGTAAATTCCTTTCAGATGACGAAGCTTATAACAGGAGGATAGAGGCAAGAGCTCGTCCATATGTCATGATAGGAGGAGAGTTGTACAAGCATGGAGTTTGTGCTCCGCTGCTCAAGTGTTTATCCAGAACTGAAGGTATAGAGTTGATGAAAGAAATACATGCAGGCCTGTGTGGATCTCACATTGGATCTAGGCCGTTACTTGGAAAAATTTTCCGTCAAGGATTTTATTGGTCGAAGGCAGCTTCGGATGCAGCGGAATTAGTCCAAAAGTGCGAAGGTTGTCAGAAATGTGCACGAGATCAAAAACAACCTTCGTCTTTAACACAGCTCATACAACCCATTTGGCCATTGCAAAGGTGGGGCCTTGACTTGTTAGGTCCGTTACCACCGGCCCAAGGGAACCTAAAATATGTTGTAGTGGCGGTGGAATATTTTTCTAAATGGATTGAGGCAAAGCCTTTAGCCACAATAACTTCGGCCACCGTCCAAAAGTTTTTCTGGCAGAATATTGTTTGTCGATTCGGGGTACCAAAGGCTATCACCGTGGATAATGGAACACAGTTTGACTCCGAAGCTTTTAGGGATTTCTGTGATCAAATTGGTACGAAGATCCATTTTGCATCAGTCAGACATCCGGAGTCAAATGGACTCGTTGAAAGAGCCAACGACATTATAATGACAGGAATAATGAAGTTAATCTTCAATCAACCCAGGGGAAAGTGGCCAGATCAGTTAACCAAAGTGGTGTGGAGCCACAATACAACAACATCAAGGTCTACAGGCTTTACTCCATTCAAGTTATTATTCGGTGACGAAGCAATAACTCCGGAAGAAGCTAAAACCGGATCAATAAGGGTAGTAGCTTCGGCAGAATCAGGTTCCAAAGCTGCTTATTCTGTGGAAAAAGATGCTTTAGAAGGGATCAGACTGCAAGCCGTGGAAAACATCAATAAATATCAAGCCGAAACAATTAAATGGCGAGATAGAAAGGTTCGGCTAAAGAATATTGAGCCAGGACATTTGGTGCTTCGGAGAGTGGCCAATCCAGAAACGGTGGGCAAGTTGCAGTTGAAATGGGATGGACCCTTCTTAATAGCATCTTCGTCAAGACCCGGTTCATACAGATTGAAGGATATGGACGGCAACGACATTCCTAGATCTTGGAATGCGGATGAGCTTCGGCGATACTATGTATAACTCGATGTAATTTTTCATATTTTTTATTTTTTCTTCATGGCACCCTTTTCCTTTCCGAAGGGGGAGAAAGGTTTTTAATGGGGCCATCACATGTAATTTCCTTTTTTAGTTCTATAAGAGCAAAATCCCCCAAGGAATGTAAATGTAAAAGCTGAGAACGCACCATCGAGTGCCGAAAAGTAAAGGCGAAGAAGCTCCAAAGTCGTTCCTAAGGGAATGCAGAGCTTACAGCGAAAAGTCAACGCTGATATCGCCAAAAGTAAAGGCGAAGAAGCTCCAAAGTCGTTCCTAAGGGAATGCAGAGCTTACAGCGAAAAGTCAACGCTGATTCCGCCAAAAGTAAAGGCGAAGAAGCTCCAAAGTCGTTCCTAAGGGAATGCAGAGCTGAGGTGTGATTGTTTTTAAGAAAATAATGGCTATGAGTATGGCTTCGGAATACGTGTTTAGCCATTCATTTGCACATCACATTACATCATAGCATTTGCATTCATAAACATTCATTCAGACATATGTAGGATAATCATCCCCATGGCATAAGTGGTTGCTTCGGCAAAAAGAAAAAAAAGGGGGAAGAAAGAGCTTCGTGTACAAAAAGGAGAGCTTCGGAAAAAAGGAAAATTTTGTTTTCTATGCTCCGCTGCGTACGAAAAGAAGGGAAGGTGTTTTTTCGCCTTCGGCTCAAAAAAGGAAAATTTCGTCCACATCAAAGCATTTCTCATACATCAATGGAAGGATAAGGATATAACACAAGGTATGAACAGAATTCATTAAAGACAAGTTTTAGTTACATTTACAAAGTTATCTCAAAAGTTTCTCAAGTACAGTCTACAGTCTACTATCTAATCTCCAAAGAGCTTCGGCTTCGGCGTCATTTTTAATCATCGGCTCCGGCTTCGTCATCCTACATGAATAAGGTCGTTATAAGTCAGAGTCGACCTTTCAGGAAAAGGTAAGCACAAGGTATGGTTTCTTACTGGTTCAAGGTGGCTACGAGCTTCGTCTCCAGCCTTTTCTCGCCCACCTTTTGTCCATATCATTTTTACAAATCTATTAGAGATACTTCGGGCGAGATCAGGAATGTCATCTAGGATTGATGGTGTTAAAGTGAAATTTGGCCTATTGACAATGTTTCCATGATCACAGCCAGCTTTCATGAAAGCTGCAGCAGTGCCCCGAGAAGCCACCCAGGCACAGAAGTCACCGTGCCCAGCTATGACTTCGTCGAGCTCGTCAATCTCACCCTCAATATGTTCGAAGGTTCTCGGTAGATCTTCAGCTGAGGGTGTGAATTTTTCACTGCTGGCCCCAACTGAGTGAAAAATCTTTCTTAATCGTTGAATGCATTTGTTGCTAAATTCCAAACATTTCTCTTGAAGGCTTGTCAATAGTTTTCTCAAATCTGAATTTTGTTGAGCTTCGGCTTCAAGCTTTGTATTAAGATCTTGCTTTTCTCGTTCGAACTGTTCAGACTGGCGGAGAAGCTTCGTGTTCAGTTCTGTTATTTTTGCTTCAGCTTCCGCCAATAAACCTTTGGTTGCCTGGAGCTCAAAGTTCTTTTTCTCGAAAGCATCTGATTGTTCCTTTATTTTGCTTTCCAAATTTTCAATTATAACTTCGTGCTTCCTATCTTCAAAATCTTGCTGCATTTGCAAGGCTTTGCTCAACAGCATACTCTGCACAAGAACAACCTTCGTCAGACATGTTTTCATTATTAGAAACAATAAGAGTTAAGGCAAAAGTAGTTCACCTTGAAGTTGGAATAAAATAAACTACCGACGATATGTTGTCGTCGGTAGCGGCTTATGTCTGTTTCTAGCTTCGGAAAGCCGATACTCTTGGACAGAGTACCGATAACTTTGGCTCCGGTTTGATCTCGAATACAATTTAATTTTTCATCGTCAACGCCTCCGAAGAGGAGTGCTCCAGGTTTGTATCCGCAGGATTTTGCATATTCTCTAAGCTCTTCTCTTTCAGCTTTTGACAATTGTTCTCCAACTAAATTCTGGAACATGAAGGCTTCGTTTTCTGAAGCTTCATCAGCAATTTCTTTCCCTTTCTCCGAAGCTGTGGTCGCGGCCTCTTCGGCGGCGGTGGTAGTTTCTTCTGCAGCCATGTCTAGCAGTATTTTGTCAATGTGTTCGATTGTGCTCTCCAGGTTCAAATCTTCAGCCGAGGCAGCTTCGGCAGCTGCGACCTCCGAAGGTGTAATTTCAATATCTGTCTCTTTCGCAGCTGCTGGTGTTTTCTGAGCTAAAGCTCTTGGCGGTGTCTTGTCAATTACTTCTGTCACAGTAATAATTCTTTGTTTCTTTGCCTTGGTCATTTTCTTCAAATTTTCGGGCTCCTTGTCCTTCTGAAAAAACTTTGTCAGTTGGGGCCCCAGTGGACTTAGCTTCGCAGGTAAGGATTCAGTCATTACCTTCAGAATTTCCTCAATGTCAGCGGCAGAGGGTGATGTGGGGGTTTCTTCTTCGTCGGATATTTTACGCTTCGGAGAAGGCGCTCTCTTCCTCTTCGGAATTTTCTTCTTTGGTAGTTCTTTTTCATCTTCATTTAAGTCTTCAGTTATCTTTTTCCTTTTTTGGCCTCCGACACCTTTGTTCAGATTTTCGTAATCAGGGTATTCGAAACCTAGGGCGTCCAGCACTCGGTTTAGTCTTCGCTTCGGACGGGTGCCGAAGGCTGCGGTCATCAACTGATCTTCTTTTTTAGAATAATTGCCAAGAATCTCATTGCACATCACCTCAATTGTATCCAGCCACTCTTGGCAAGGTGTTTTGAAGTATTTCTTAAACTTGAAGTAGTAAGGTAAGCGCACGAGTTCACCTTCTTTCTTCTCCCCCTTCAGCTTCGGCATTTCCCACTCCTTTACACTAGGAAAAACTTTGAAAGCCAAAAACTCCTGAACCAGGTCCCTTGTGCTGATATGTTCTGCAATAATTCTGAATTCATTCATTGCTTGTTGTGTTGGACCTTCGGGTGTCATATTGCAGCGAGGACGGGTTTCTCCGAAGATTAATTCAAGTGGACTTTGTACAAGCTTTTCCTTGTCGTCATCAACCTTGACATAGAACCACTCTGATTTCCAGCCTGCTGCCCATTTGCTTCGGTAGCTAATTACAGGAAATTTTGTAGATTTCCGATAGGCGAAGTTATAGCAGCCAAAATTGTCGTGCAATCCATCCTTTCTAGCCTTCGTTTGATAATGCAACTCGTGAACCCGGCAAAAGCTGTCCGCAAATGGTTCCACCGCTTGGCTTCGGAGTGCCCAGATATAAACACTAAGCCTAACGATAGCGTTAGGGGTCAGCTGGTGAAAATAGATACCGAACCTCTTCAGTACCTCTGCAATAATCCCATGTAAGGGAAATCTTAACCCAGCCTTCAGGAAGCTCTTGAAAATAACAATTTCATCCTTCTCCGGCTTTGGGGTAGTTTCTTCTCCTCCGAAGCGTAATAGCTTCTTCTGACTTTCAGTAAAAAAGCCTGACTTTACCATCTTGGACAGATCAGCCTTCGAAACAGTAGATTTCCCGAAGTCCAAGTGGTTGGGCTTGCTTGGCGTGGCAATGCGATAATCATCTTCAGAATCAGTTTCCTCAATATCTTCTTCTTCTGCTTCAGCGATTGCTTGTTCTGCTTGTTCTGCATCATCATGAGGGATCTTTTCCGAAGTCACCAGCCCGGATCGTTGCATAGCTTCGGAGATGGGAACAGTCTCCGAAGCTTCAGTCTCGTCCCCCTCACGCTCAACCCTGGCGGTAGAACGCACTCTGGCCATTTAATTATGAACTTGTGGAACGTTAATACTTTCTTCCTCCGAAGCAGGTATCAAACTGGAGCTATGTTCGATCCCGACAGACAAGCTTCGGCGACAGTTAAAAATTTTGGCAGCAAAACAGTGTAAATAGCAATGAATGCTGTGGTAACTTCACACCTACTCGTCTGTTTATATAGTGTTGCAGGTAAGAAGGCGAACCGCCAGGATTTTTACACCAGGCGGATATCCGCTCGCACTCGCTGTGTGGTGGACCGCAAAGACCGAACAGTAACTCTGCAAGGTGGGGCCGCTACACGCTGGGAAATTGAATCGTTTCTCGACAACGAGCTCAGGGAAGGTGTTTTTTAGACCTTCGGCGCTCCGAAGCTTAAGAGACTTTTTCACGGATCAAGCTCGTTACGAAAAACGATCTAGCACCGCGAAAGGGGCTACTGTTGGGTCTATGCTTCGTCGCCGAAGGTCTTCTAGGAAGAAGCGGCTTTCGGCTGAAGCTGTTTGTATAGGATGGCCGAAGGTTCCTCTTCATAAAGCTTCGGCATTACAAACCGACCTAAAGATAGAATGACCTTTTAGTCCATAAAGGTCTGAGTCAATGTTGTAAACTTTTATGAGGGGCATAATTGTAATTCCTCACAGGCTGTGTCCTGTGCCTATAAATAGTGAACAGTATTCCTTTACTGTTCACACATTCCTGTATTGGCAATCACATCATTCGGGAACCAATCTTTGCCAAGGCAGAGGTATAACTGTATTCAATGAGTAAATATACTGACTAAATATAATATGGTTCGTTTATGATTCGTTTACCTTTAATACTCTATGTTTTATGTTATTTTATACAACTTATTAAAATACAATCACGAAGATTTAATCTTCGTAATCGTATTATCATCAACCTTCGTCCAAGGTCCATTAATCCTCAAAGGACTAATGCTTCGTTGGACGAAGGACATTAACATTTAACACTTTATGTTGCCTTGTTCTTGATTCATAGCATTTGAGAACAAGTCCCCAACAGATAGGAAAAGACAACCCAAAGGCACCCTGGTCTGGCGCACCGGAGTGTCCGGTGTGCCACCGGACAGTGTCCGGTGCACCAGGGCACTTGAAGCTGAACTCGCTACCTTCGGGAAATTCAGAGGGCGCTCCGCTATAATTCACCGGACTGTCCGGTGAGTCACCGGACAGTGTCTGGTGCACACCGTACTGTCCGGTGTGCCAGCGGAGCAACGGCTACTTTGCACGCAACGGTCGTCTGCAACCGCATTCAATACGCTACAATGCGCGCCGGAGTCAGAGCACGCGCAGTTGGCGCACCAGATAGTCTACAGAACCTGTTCGGTGCACCACCGGACAGCCCAGAGGCCCCACAAGTCAGAGCTCCAACGGTCGAACCCCAACGGCTGGCTGACGTGGCTGGCGCACCGGACTGTCCGGTGCGCCATGCGACAGCAGCCTTCCAATGGCCATTCTTGGTGGTTGGGGCTATAAATACCCCACCCACCCCACATTCAATGGCATCCAAGTTTCTACACTTCTACACCTTACAAGAGCTATAACATTCAATACAAGACACACCAAAGAGATCAAATCCTCTCCCAACTCCACACAAAGCTTTAGTGATTAGAGAGAGAGATTTGTTGTGTTCATTTGAGCTCTTGCGCTTGGATTGCTTCTTTTCTTTCTCATTCTTCTTGTGATCAAACTCAATTGTAACCTAGGCAAGAGACACCAATTGTGTGGTGGTCCTTGCGGGAACTTTGTGTTCCGTTTAATTGAGAAGAGAAGCTCACTCGGTCTAAGTGACCGTTTGAGAGAGGGAAAGGGTTGAAAGAGACCCGGTCTTCGTGACCACCTCAACGGGGAGTAGGTTTGCAAGAACCAAACCTCGGTAAAACAAATCATTGTGTCTCGCTCTTTATTTGCTCACGATTTGTTTTACGCCCTCTCTCTCGGACTTGTTTATATTTCTAACGCTAACCCGGCTTGTAGTTGTGGTTAAGTTTACAAATTTCAGATTCACCCTATTCACCCCCCCTCTAGGCGACTTTCACTCCCCAATAGCTCTCCCATTTTTTGGTGGTCACCAAAACAAATCTCCCATCTCCCCCTCAAATAAAAGGGGTGTTGCATCTCCCCCTATAGTGTTGGGACCACAACAATTGTCTTCTTCTTCCTCCCACATCCTCTATTCTGACATGTGGGTCCCATGTATTGGGAAAGATTATTGGTAATCTACTATAGCGTCTCCCCAATATTCCAAAAAAGCACTATTGGGGACCACCAATACCATTTTATTAGGGACGAATTATTGGTGAGCTGCTAGACATGCTCTAAGTGCCCATCGCCGCCATTTCCTTCCTCAACTTCTCGACCATCTCATAGTTTTCAGACTTCTCATAAGCACTAATAAATGCATAGTACACCTCGCTGCCAGCAGTGAATCCTTTTCCAGCCATCTCTGCTTGGAGTCTGATTGCCACCTCCACCTTCCATCCATCACAAAACCCCATAATCAACACCTCGTAACTCCTCCGGGTTGGCACAAATTCTTCCCTCTTCATCTGTCACACCCGGCTTTAAGGAACAAAGCCAGGTGCATCTCATACATGAGCCAAGAAGACAACATATATAATAACAGAGTGTATAGAGATAAATGTCACAAAACATCAGAGTATTTATTACATAGCGGAAGACTTATTACAAAATAAAATAATAAATATAAAACGAACTAAGGATCGTCGGCGCCAATGTCAACCGAGAAACGCCACCTAGATTAGATCATACTCCTCGCCTTGTGGCTCCTCCTGAACCACCTGCTCTTCTCCTGTGGGGGGTGTGAGACAGCAAGAGTGAGCTCACATACGTTCATCGCTCAACAAGTCGTGGGGAATAATGTGACATGAACTCACCAAAGGTGGGAGCTCATGGAGTGTAAGGCTTATCAAAGAGAATGGTTAAAGCTGAGCATTGCTTTTAAGTAGTTGGTCAAAATTTTATTAGCAGTTACTAAGTGTAAGTAAATACCAAACCTTAAATAAAGTAATAGAACAAAATTAATAATAAACCCATGCATATGCAAATGACAAAATTGAATTTAAGTTCCATAATTTAATCATCAGAGAGTCCTGAGCTGCTCATGACCGTGAGCTCGGCTAGTATACCAGTTTTACACTCTGCAGAGGTTGTACCCTTTACCCACAAGTCACGTTACCCATCTGCGAAGGGGTTGCGACTCCCATACACCTCTACCTAGGAAGCGCGGCAGGGCAACACTATGAGGCCTTTACAAAGTTCCACTAGCTTCCGAAAACCCGCTACAGTTTATAGGAAGCTCCAATGCAGGGTTCTTGCCTGACCGCCATCGCAGCAAAATCAACCAAGGACCTCCCTACACTGACCACTCCCCTACTACCCTTGCCCCTTTCGGGTAAGGTAGTCTTCCACTAGCTTTCCTAATTAGTCAGCCAAGGGCGTCCCATTAAACCCTTGTGGTGGCACATGTTTCTCAAGTTAAGCTCTATGTTCCAATTAACATTAATGAACTTGACATGAACATAAATAGAATAACAAGAATAATTGGAACATAGATATAATAAATGATTATCCCAAAACCATATAAAGCAATAGCAAACTACCCAAGTGATTCAGGGGTAAACAAGGTAATGAGATAAACAATCTAGGGTGACCTATCGGGTCCCATCAAAATTAACCTATGCATGAATAAGTGATATTAAAGAACATTATTGGGTAAAAAGTGGTCAAGGGCACAACTTGCCTTCAATGAGATCCTGCTCAGCGACTTCTATCTGCTGCTCACCAGGATCCTCAGACACGGGCTCTTCTACTCGCCACAATACAAACAAGTACAGTATATAGAGAAAATCAACATCACACCAAACATGTAAATAAAATGCATGATAATAATATACACAGTAAAATAAAATCCTAGGAACAGGACTCATAATTTTTGGAGTTATAGATTTTAAGTTATGAATTTTCAAAGGTTTTATGTGCTTAAAATAGGATTAAATGAGAATTAATTTTTCTTATTGTTTTCATGACAAAACAGATACTCTAAGTGATACAGAACAATATTACAAAAATTTAGAAAGTGGAATGGATCAATTTGGACTAAAAATGGATTTTCTACCAATTAAACAAGTTTCTGCAATTAATTTAATACTAAAAAACTATTTCTAAATTCATTTCTCTGATTTTTCTTATTCTCTGGACTGGGACTCATTTACTGAAAAGTGTAGGGGTCTCGGTGAAAACGATTCCAACACTCAGGGAACAACTGGTTGGACTGCGGGTCAAAACCCTAATTACTAGGGGGTTATTTAACAAAATTGATCCGCGAAGGGGTATCGCGATATCTGGGCCGTTGGATCATAATCCAAAGGCACGGATTAGATCCACTCCCACCCGAACGGGTACGCCACATGGGCCACCCGATCGACATCTAACGGTTGTGTTTTAATGAAACGTGATCCAACCAGGACCACCCGATCATGATCTGAGGGCCGAGACACCACAACAGTTTGATGAGATTGCGATCCAATCCAGCCCATCCGATCCGCGATCCACGGTTGGTAGTCGCCCAAGCCCCCATCGGATCGCATCCACCCATCAAAACCTCAACGGCGCAGAGCATTTCTTCTACCCTCGACACTCTCTCTCCTCACTGCGACCCGAGCACGACGGAGCTACAGCTCTCGATTGAATGAAATCGCACGCTAGAGGTAAAGGCGGCCGCCTGGTAAAGGACTCACCGAGGTTATAGGAGACGACTGGCCATGGTGTCGGCGCTCCCCAAGGGCCGGAGAGATCTCCAGCAGCCCACCGACTTGTGGACAACGCCGCGGAGTGCTCCTCCGCCTAAATCCGCCCTCGGCCACCACTAGTTTGAGCGCCGAGTAGGTCCCGCTCACCACCACGAACGAGCACACCACAGTCGCATGCAGTTTTCCAAGACGACGATTTTCTTGCTCTCAATCTCTCTCTACGACGGGTCTCAACGGGACGCTCACCAGGGATACCGCTGGCGAGGAACTCGGTCGGCAATGGGCTCAACAGAAAGCCCCGGCGGCGGATAGGAGGAACGCAGGGAGGAGCACGAGGGGTAGTCGGGTTGGTTTTATGGACAAGTGACCACGCGGCCGCAGCTGGCGAGAAGAGCGGAGGTGCTCGCGCGGACTGCGGGAGAGGTAGTTGCGCCAGCGCGTCCAGGAAGGAAAACAGTACTGCCTGACGTGTAGGCCCAAGGTGTCAGCCATTCACGGCCGGGTGCGCGCGTGAGAGCGGTAGTGCATAGAGCGAATGACAAGCGGGCCCCGCGGTGTCGGCGCCGATCCTTGTAACTGGGCTGTGCGGCTGCGAGAGAAAACAAGGAAGTGGGCCGAAAACACGGGATTTGGGCCCAGTGCGAGTTTTTCTTTTTCTTTTGTATTTTCTCTTTTCTTTTCTAATTTCCTTTTTCTCATTTTGAATTTCAAATTTTGACTTTAAATTTTGGTTTTGACTCGTTCATATTTCAATTGTACAAATTCAAATCTAGTGATGAACAAGGTATAATTGTTTGTGTATGTATTCCTTCAAGGCTTCTTTTCTCTCTTTCTTTATTATTTCAAATTGTAAATTGTAAACCAAGTCTTAATTCCCATTGATGTAATCACTATTTTCAGTGAATGCACACACACAAAATAACTTCAGCATGATGCACATTTTATTAAGGAATTATCCACTTTATCTTTGCCTTCTAATAATTTTCATGAATGAAAAGGTACTACACATGAAGATTTATTTCTTTCTCTTATATTTCAAAGTTGGGTATTACATCATCTCCTCTCGCAAAACACTGAAACCATCCTCAACCCTCCCATTTTTACATAATCCATCCAGCAATTCCTCAACAACCTCTGGCGCCAACCCAAACCCCTTCCTTTTCATGTCTGCATGCACAAGCATTGCTGCCTCAGCATCCCGTGCCATACAATGCCCTCTGACCAACCATTCGAACGTCGTGGCACTTGAATCAATCGCACCCATCAACATATTTTTAAACATATCCTCTGCCACCCCTACCTCCCCAGATTGGCAATACCCACTAATCATTGTGTTGTACGCAGTTATATCAGGTTAGACCCCTTCCTGAATCATCTCATCCCATAGTGTCCATGCCTTCTCCACATGACTGCCATTGCAGTACCAGACATCCTGATGCTATAGGTGCACACGTTGTGCTTGCAGGAATATTTGTCCATTTCCTAGAGCACAATCTTGAATTCATCACACTTGCCATCATGGTGGAAAGCAAGGAGGAGGGAATTGAAGGTGTGAACAGTTGGCAGGAGGAGGTGATTGCTCCGTGGACTTGAATGCGTGTAGATTTGATGATACATGTCGAGGGCCACGGTGGCGGAAGGGAGTGAACAAAGAAGAGCCGCCGCAGTGGTGGGGAGCGGTCGTGCGCCGGCAACGAGGATGCGGCGGGTGACGGAGGTCGAAGATGAATGGGGCAGAGCCAAAACATCGGTAGGTGGTAGCGAGGGCATTGAAGATCTGGGCCAGTGAGCAGTGGCGGAAGGCAGAGGAGGATGGCACTAAACTACTCAAAACGCGGATGAAGCCTGATTAGCACTAAACTACTCAAAACGCGTCGAGAACCCATACCCGTCGCACTTCCGAGCGAAAGACGACGCGTCACTCCCGCTAACACTGGAGGCAAAATTCTAGGGCGGACAAATTCCTCACCTTCTCGTCCATGGCGTGGCACTTGGACTGCACGTAGGCATCGGGGTCAAAGTTGTCAGCCTTGAATATCTTGAGCTTGTCCACGAGCTACACCCCACTATCGCTGCCTCCCGCGCCGGCCACAACGTTCACCGGGAACACTCTGAAGTGGCCGGTGGGCCGTGACCTCGACGACTTGGCAGACGCCATTGGACCGGGAGAAACCCTACCCACAGGCGTAGAGCGCTGGCGTGCTCCCCTCCCCGCCCCCGTTCGGGAGGTGCAGAAGCTTCTCCAAGTGGATTTCTCGCTTTGGTTGGGCGGCGACTCTTGGAGGCTGAATCCGCCTCCAGGTGGCCATGGAGGCGAGCAGGGAGGGTGGGCCATGGGAGCGGCGGCGGTGTGGGGAGGAGAGTCAGGGGGGAGGTTGGACGGCGGCGTGGGAAGGCCGGAGCCATTGCCGACGACGACGCGGATGAAGCTTGATGGAGGATCTGTCGAGGAAGAGGGGAGCGGAGAGAGGAGCAGTTGCGATCGAGGGATGGAGGAGGCTTGAAGCGGAGGCGAGGACGGTGATGATTTGATGGATATAGATGGACGGTGTAGATTGGCTGAAGGCAGAACCAGGTGGAGGCAGGCTATCCCTTACAGCCTTAATATAGTAGTATAGATTACTGGTTGGCTGATGTGCTTTTGGTTTGAGCGATTTCTTCATCTAAATTGATGTTAAGTGCTCGATGAAAATTTTGATTGACTCTCATTCACCCTTCTCGACGTCTCACCGGTCCTAAAAAATTGTCATACCTAATCCTTAAAATCCTTGAGTGTCAAATTAACAATAAGATCAGACTTCTTAATTATGATCTTCAAATTTTGAATGAAAATATTTCATTGGATAGCCAAAATTCTCCATGATAATGCACAGCAGGCTGCCACCCAATCTTTTGCACATACCAATGTTTCTACCCTCCTAGGTTTGAGGATTCTATCGAATGGATCAATGACAAATAACAGATCGTGAAGCAATAGTGGATGCTTAGATGGCTAAGATATTACGAGCAAGTACACTAGAATTTTATATATTTGTTGATATGTCTTCTACCATGATAAGAGCTCAAATTTATTAGAACCAACTTTAGGAACACTTAGTGGTGATTATGCCATGTATTTGTCCAAGTCACTTGCCTTTGCTTCACCTTCGCCAGCCCTCCCCTCCAGATAAGTAGCACTCACACTCCATCCGAAATATAATTTGTTGTAGACTAATAACATATTCATTAAGTAACATATGAACGTGATTTTCTTGTATTTCTATATTCATTATCATTTGAATAAATGTGAACGGAAAAAAGTGGCTAAAAAGAACTATGTTTTGGGACAAAGGGAGTAGTAGGCTAGTAGTTCTGAAAATTTATTCTTACTCTTTGTTTCAGAATTGACACTAGAGTTTGGTCCAACAGGGCTTTGGGGGAAAAGTAACATATTGCTGATACATTCGTCTGACAACAAAGAACTCTTCTACTTTACCATAGTGTAATTATGGGCCATAAATCTTTCTCATGTAAAACTCTATTGCCTTTCATTTGTACCTAGGTTCAAGAAAGAGAGTCACAACAAAGGAAACATTTGAGTTTTCCCAGTACTTCTCAAACTCGGTGTTTAGGCTATCTCCAGTAGCTTATCCATCTCCATACCCATATTGAAACTCTACTCTGCGAACAGTGCAGTCTACAGTGCAAAACAATGCTTTTGGGTAAACATTGAGTAGACTGTTGCAGACGGCCTCACAGAATTTACCATTTCTCTAATAGTGTCATTTGCACTAGTACACAACTATGAATTTAAAGATGTAATGCACAAAAAAGCTTTGATGAAATAGATTTGTAATTGGATATGTAGTACACTTGCATATCTTTTTTCATCCGATGCCATTACCCTTGCATATTGTTAGCGCCGATCTGGGCGCCGGTCACTGTGATGTGTACCAGCAGCGGTGCTCTCTGCGGTAGCGCGAACCATCTACGGTCGAGGGTCAGATGGTTCGCGACCTAACACAGAGGCTAGGGTTTCTGTCGACGAGCCAGACGGTCCGCACCTGATGGTCGGATGGTCCACACGTGCATAGAGGCAACGAAGTTTGCCAACAACACCTGGATCTTGCTCCCGGGAAGGACCCCATCGGGGAGGAGAGATCCTAGGATTTGTCTTGGGATCGCCAGGCCACCTGAGACGCCTCTATACGACATAGAGTCGGAGAGAGGTGAAGGTTAGAGGGAGAAAGCTACGTTCCTATCCACTCCTAGGGAAAATGTAAAGAACGAAAGATATTGATTGTTGATCCAATTTTTTGTTATTCAATCGATCGTACCCCTTCAAATATATAAGGGGGAGGTCTAGACCCATTCCTAGGCATTCTCCAACAGCTCCCGCGAGATTAGATGGATAAACACACGAGGAGATATGAGTTTAATCGCCTGATCTAATCCTATCACGGACAGTCCACGCCTATGATCGAACTATCCGGTGGCTGGACCGTCCGGGCCTCAATGCCGAACTGTTCGACCATGCTAGTGCCACAAATGGTGCTCAACACATGCCCCTTGCCTTTTGGGAAGCTGAACGAACCAAAAGCACTAGTGCAGGCTAGAATCAACTCGATGTGGCAACATCAACTTTTCCTAAGCGTCTTGCTACATACTAGGATGATATTGTTGTGCGATCTTGTAAGAGCCTTGATCAAACTATTGCCTCCAACGCCGCTAAGCGTCATATTAATCCTAATTAGCTCGTCATCTTGTTTACCAAATTTTCTATGTGCTCGGGCGAGACTCCGTAGTCGACCAAATCCTCTCCTAGTAGGTCGTCCTCCTCGATGTTACCTTCATCCATAAGTGTTGGCACATCATTGGAGGTTTCCTAGCGAGGTGCGGACGGTCCGGACTCAG
This sequence comes from Zea mays, assembly GCF_902167145.1. NCBI lineage: Eukaryota > Viridiplantae > Streptophyta > Magnoliopsida > Poales > Poaceae > Zea > Zea mays. The sequence continues at coordinate 161,598,185 of NC_050100.1, read as the reverse complement.
GGGGTCGAATGATCCACTATGTGCTCGGACGGTCCGGCTGCTGGAGCTGGATGGTCCATCGTATCTGCAGAGAGCCGCGTAGCTGCTGAGGCTTCCTGACAAGGCGCGGATAGTCCAGTCTCAGGTGTAAGATGGTCTGTCGTACCTGTAGAGAACTATGTAGCTAGTGTTTCGCCTTCTATCTTCGTGCCCGCTTGAGTTGCTTCGGTGGCCTTTGGCCTCCACCTTTTTGTGGTGGTGGGTACTACGAATGTGTCATTAAATATTTTTATGCCTCTTTTTCTATGCTCTACTTTTTTCTCAAGCGCTGCAATTTGCGCTTTTGAGACTACGTTAGACCCGATGGACACCATCAAGGCATGGAGTATTTCGGGTTAACTGCTTTGTTGGTTGCTCCTGTGTCTTTCTCCTCATTTGTCTTGGCTGGTTTACCAAAAATTATCGGCTCTTCAATGTTCCCCTGTATGACAACATCTGTTGTACCTATCTTAGCACTCATATATATTTTCTCTCTATGTTCCCCTGTCGAATCAGTCGGTCTTCGTGGCCGAGTAGTCCGACGATCTCGCTAGACCTGTGTATGGTGACTAGATTGAGGTGAACCCAATCAATCTTGCACTGGTGGTGTCAACTTGTCAGATACAGAAGTTTGGGATGCCCCCAGGCAGGGTACTGTGTCATCCCATATGGGTACAGTGGCATGTCCCACATTTGATTGGGCGAATACAGTGGTGGAAGATATGCATACTGATATGGCACAGGTGGGTATGAGGGTGGAGGTGTCCATGTAGGTACATTGGGTCTTGAATGAATATCGTTATGTGCTGACTCCTCCGATTGGTGAAATGACTCAATCGGTCTTACCTGTAGTCGTTCTTCAGTAGGTGAGCAAGCTCGCTTTGCTGGCCGGTCATTTGGGTTGGCCTTCTTTTTCATATATTGAGATAATAACTGATCAAAGGTTAGTCTGGCTTTGACCAGTCGACTGGATGCCTTAAACGTGTTTGCCTTCCACGTAACTATTTCTAGGCATCGATGTTTGAAGGTATGTGGTCGCTGCTCCTGGGCAGTGTCGGACCGTCCGCGACTACGCGCCAGACTGTCCGCGGTGCACTGAACAGGGGGCTGCACCTGGCCTCTTTTGTGCACCTGCCGCCAGTGTTGGAGGTCGTGATGGTGATCTTTAATGTCTCCCCTCCATCAGGGGTCTTTTCTATCACCACTTTCATGCAAGAAATTTTGGCGTTTTCATGGACCTCTCGTGTATCGTCGATGATGATCACTTTGCTCTTTCCCTCATCGGTTGCGCTAGGCCGAACCAAAACTTTTTTATCATTAAAGTTGAACATATATTATTGGAAAGGGTTTAGTGTTCACCTGTATTCCCTAAAAATTCAATCGACCCTCGTTAATGCCCGATTGGACCTGTCATCGAAGCACATTACAATCATTAGTGGCATGAGAGCAAGAATTATGCCACTTACAATAAGCATGACGTTCAAGTTCGTCGACAGATGGAATAGTATGATTTATTTTAATGTTGGCGTTTTTGAGTTATTCATCAAAAATTTTGTCACACTTGCCAACATTAAATGTAAATTTATGCTCTTCTTACCGTTTCTTTTGAACCGGCTACAAAGAGAAACAAACTAAAGATTTAGCTTGTTTCGGCCAAACCAACTCAGCGGCATACACCTCTTGTGGCTCATCATCCGAGTTACTCTGGTTACAATCTAATGTATGGATGTTGTTATGAACTGCTTTAGCTGTGTCTTTGCATCGACTTTCGCAAGACAAAGCTCTCTGGTGTAATTGAGCTAGTGTAAAAAATGAATGCCTTTTAATCTCTCTCTTAAGTAATGAGACATTCCATCAAATGCTAATCCAGCTAGCTGTTTTTAAGGTGAATCTGGAAACATCGGTTCCTTGTGTCCTAGAATCTTCAGATGTAGTCATTAACCGATTCATCCTTCCCTTGTTATAGAGCTACTAGATCTACTAGGGTGTTGTGGGGTGTAACAGGAGGTTTGGTTGAGACGGGTGTAAAGATGAGGGATGATAATTAATATTACATTCTATATATTCCGTGCCGGACTGTTCGGTCTGATATGTAGACCGTTCGGCTGTGTGCGCGGACTATCCGGGGGGTATATCTGGACCGTCCAATGATGTATTCGAACTGTCCGACCATATGCGCGGACGGTCCGAAATGGTCTGTTAGGGTTTGCACAAAATGTGGGGGCCCTGGAGCAGAATTCGGTAACTCGGTTCAAAAAATGGGACCGACCACCACTACTCCGGACGGTCCACACTCAGGCGCGGATGGTCCGACCGTGCGGAGATCGGTGGATTTACCCCAACGCACAAGGTTGTGGTTGTCTAGGATATGTGTCCATCGGCATCCCATAAAGTGGTAGGTATTGGTCTTGCCAATTTGCAATCGATGAATCTCGTGTATTTTCCTAGTCTTACCCTCGTGCGATGGAAAATTAGCAACATCGGATTTATCAAATGCACATGCTAGCCTCTTATAATCCTCTTGCATACCCCCTAGTATTCATTGCATTTGTTCTCATGCTCGTCTACGTAAGATATAAGGGATTGGATTTCGTTTGTTTCACTTACTTTGGGGTAGTTACAATAGGTCGATGCGAAGCCAGAATAGTCGCCCACTGTCATATGACTTTTTGATTTCGGACCACCTTGAAGTTGGCGAGGAACTTCGCCTAGGCCTCCTTGATCAGCTGCGCCTTGTGCTCCTCGAACTCTCGCTGATCCTCAGCCGACAGAGTCTCCATTGTTGGCTCCATAATGTTGTTGGGAGAGATGTTGGAACTATCCTTTGAACCGGCCATCGGGACCGATCTGATAGATCTTTACATCTTGTCCCTAGCAGAGTCACCAAAAATGTGTGTTGGCGCTGATCTGGGCGCCAATCGCTACGATGTGTACCGACAGCGGTACTCTTTGTGGTAGCGCGGACGATCCACGGCCGAGGGCCGGACGATCCACGACATGGCATAGAGGCTAGGGCTTTTGCCGACGAGTTGGACGGTCCGCGCGTGCGCAGAAGCAATAAAATTTGCCAACAACCCCTGGGTATCGCTCTCGGGAGGGACCCCATCAGGGAGGAGAGATCCTAGGATTTGTCTTAGAATCGGCAGGCCACCCGAGATGCCTCTATACGATGTAGACTTAGAGAGGGGTGAAAATTAGAGAGAGAAAGCTATGTTACTGTCTACTCCTAGGGAAAAAGGTAAAGAACATAAGATAAATTGATTGTTGATTCGATTGTTTGTTATTCAATCGGTCGTACCCCTTCAAATATATAGAGGGTCTAGACCCGTTTCTAGGCGTTCTCTAACAGCTCTTCGAGATTAGAGGGATAAACACACGAGGAGATAGGAGTTTCATCGTCTGATCTAATCCTATCACGGACCGTCCGTGTCTATGACCAGACTGTCCGCAGAGCGGAGCGTTCGGGCCTCAATGGTGGACCGTGCAGCCATGTCCAGTGCCTTAAATGTTGTTCCACATATATCTTTTTTTGTCAGTTTCGTAAGCATACCAGAAGCACCTCTATAATATATGGCGTCCTTGGACAAAAGGTAAGTTGACTTCCATCTGAAAGGAGCATCTAGCGAGAGTGGTTGTGTTCAATCCACACTCCTGCACGTTATGATCTTATTTATTACTACCTCATTCTTAAGTATTTATTGTCCACTAGTTTATTTTTATATTAAATTGTGACAAATAGAAAAGAATGAGAGGAGAGAGTATCTCTAAGCCCTTAGTCCTAGAGATGGCCAAACGAGCCGCCCGACCTGGGCCCGGTGAAGCCCAACCCGTTTTGGGCCCGGCCCGGCCCGCCACGCACCGTTAGAAAACCGGGCCGAACCTTCTAAGCACGCGGGCTCAATTTCCTATCTGAGCCCAGCCCACAGCGGGCTTAAACGGGCTGGGCCGGCCCGTTTAGCACGAAAAAAGCGGGCCGAATAACGGGCTATGCGGGCCGGTAAGCACGTTTTAGTGTAAAAAAGCGGGCTTAACGGGCTTAGAGGTAAACGGGTCGTACTGGGCTAGCCCACCGTGCCTAGTTTCCTGTCCAAGCCCGGCCCGCTTATTCATGCCGGGCCGGCCCGGGCCCGCATAGTACCGGGTCGTGTCGGGCTCGGACCGGGCCCAGACAGCGGGCTTCGTGCCGGGCTCGCGGGCCTCGTGCTTATTGGACATCTATAGTCAGTCCCAATCAATGTCCGCATCTCTGTGGGACTAATCGATGATGATTAGCAGCCATCAACATTGCCCATCCAATCTCGCCGTCATAACCCCCATGTCGTCGGCTCCAAAGCAAGACCTTGTTCAGCCACACGCTCTGTCTTGGTCGGTCTAGGTGCTGTCCGCACGGATTCATGATGCCGCACTTCGTGCTGGTGCCTATGCTGGCCGCGGGCCACGCTAGTTCGATGCTCGACATGGCCCGCGCTCTGGCATGCTGAGGCGCGCTGGTCACATTCGTCACCACGCCGCTGAACCTGCTCCGCCTTGGCCACGCCCCCGGTGATGGCGCGCTCCCCATCCGCTTCCCATGCGCCGAGGCCGGTCTACCCGAGGGCTGCGAGAGTGCCGACGTGCTCCCGGGCATCGACTTCCTCAGGAACTTCCACGACGTGTGCACCATGCTCCGCGCGCCGCTCGTTGCGCACCTTAGGGAGGCCGACCCCTCGGCGAGCGACCTCGTTTCCGATACCTGCCACCCATGGACTAGTGCGAGAGCTCGACATGCCGTGTTTCATGTTGGAGACCTTCTGTGCTTTCTCCTCATTCTACATGCGCCAGATGAACATCCACAGCGTCTTCGAGGGAATCGGTGACCAGAAGCACCCCATGCGTGTCCCTAGCTTCCACATACACGTCGAGATGTTGAGGGCGCGATCGCCGGAAAACTTCTCTAGTTTTGGCAAGGTGTTCGCCGACGAGGTCATGGCTGAAAACGCGTGAGCCGATGGCCTGGTGGTCAATAGCTTCGCAGAGCTCGAGCCCCTCTTCGTTGATGTCTATGTGGCGGCGCTCGACAAGTGAAAGGGAAATAGGGTTAAACCTTTTCCTAAATAATTTTGGTGGTTGAATTGCTCAACACAAATAATTGGACTAACTAGTTTGCTCTAGATTATGCATTCTACAGGTGCCAAAGGTTCAACACAAACAAATAAAAAGAACAAGTTAGGGTTCAAAAGATAGGTGCAAAAAGGAAACCGAAGTGTTCCCTGGTCTGGCGCACCGGACTGTCCGGTGCACCAGGGGCCGTACACTCCAAACTCTTCAGCTTCAGGTTTCCAGGCGCAGTGCCGCTATAATTCACCGGACTGTTCGGTGTACCACCGGACTGTCCGGTGTACCAGCAGAGCAACGACTATCTGCGCGCAATGATCGACTCTGACGGATGAACAATGCAGCACAGTGTCGCGGCAGAAGTCAGAGCAGTAGGTCAGAACGGGCACCAGACTGTCCGGTGTGACATCGGACTGTCCGGTACCACATGAGGACAAAGCTTCCAACGGTCGACCAGCTCCAAGCCCTAACGACAGGGTGACGTGGTGGCGCACCGGACACTGTCCGGTGTGCCCATCGCCAGCAGCCTTCTCCAACGGCTATAATTTGGTTGGTGGCCATAAATACCACCCCAACCGGCCACTTCAAAGTGTGAGAGCCCAAGCAACATTCCAAGTCATATAGTTGACATATCCAAGCCCTCCCAACCACCTCTATTCATTGATCCATCCTATACACAAAATCTAGACCACTACAACCAACACAAGTGCCACAAAAGAGAGAGCAAGCAAAAGAAAGCTTCTCGTGTGAGTTTAGCACTAGTGCCTTGTGAGATTCATTGAGAGAAAGTGTGTGCTACATCTTGCGTTCATTTGTGCGTGGAGTTTTGACTCCCATTGAACTTCCTCCAAAGTTTTGGAGGCTTGTAAAGCTAGCAAGAGACATCTAAGAGTGTGGTGATCCTTGCGGGGTCTTAAGTGATCCTTGAGAAGAAGAAGAGCTCGCCGGTCTTGGTGATCGGTGGAGAGAGGGAAAGGGTTGAAAGAGACTCGTCCTTAGTGGACTCCTCAATGGGGACTAGGCCTTCGAGGGCCGAACCTCGGTAAAACAAATCACTCGTGTCTCTTATGTTTATTGCTTGTGATTTGTTTGTTCTCTCCATTTCTAAGTTCTCTTGCGCTACTCCTTGCTAATATTATTTTGTGTTGCTTCAAGTTAAATTCTCATTTAGAGAAGCAACTCCTTGCAAGAAAGAACTTGTGTTTATCTTCTTCTTATCTAAGCCCTCTTGCATTATTCTCCACTAACATTTCTAGTAGTATTGCTATTGATTAAATTCCACACTCTTTGAAAACAATACTCGTTGCAAGTAAAGGACTTAGTTTTATACTCCGATAATTGTGAATCTTGTTCTAACCACTAATCAAGGGATCTAGTTTGGATTTAGAATTATAATTTTCAGGTTTCGCCTATCCACCCCCTCTAGGCGACTTTCAGCAAGAAGATATGGGCCGTGAGGCCTCTCTTCCTCCAGCACAACATGTCGTTGTTTGCGACGTCTGGCTCTGATGACGCGACCGCCGTCCGCTGCGGGAGCTAGCTTGAGCAGAAGAAGCCCCGGTCCGTGGAGCTCTTGAGCTTTGGCAGCCTGGCCCGCTCGTCGCAGCCACAGCTCGTGGAGATCGCCCACGGGCTGGAGGCGAGCAATCACCCGTTCATCTGGGTTGTGAAGCCCACCAACCTCGCCGAGTTCGAGCGGTGGCTGTCCGACTCCGACAACGGCTTCGAGCGCGGCGTTGGGGACAAGGGGCTCGTGGTCACGGGCTAGGCACCGCAGAAGGCAATCCTGTCGCACCCGGCCACGGGCGCCTTTGTGACGCACTGCGGCTGGAACTCCCTGCTCGAGTGCGTCGCCGTGGGGTATGACTGACTGAGAACCCCTGAATACATTCCAATGAAAACAATCTAGTTTATTTACCTTTTCTGCTCTAGGAATAGATGTAGCATAGTTCTAGTTAGCCTTCTGCATATCCACCTCCACCCCTATTCGACTCTACGTCTTCTAGATCCGTCCTGGGTGGCCTGCCGACCCCAGGACGACCCTATGATCTTTACCCCTCCTGAGGGGCAAGATCTACTTCGTCTACTTCAATCAAGATCTCTTCCTCGAATTGATCTCTTAATTTCTAGGTGATTCTACGTCGTCTGAAGATGTCCCGGGTGACCTACTGATCTGGAGCACCCTAAGGTCTCTCCCCCAGGGGCGGATCTAGGTCCTGCGGGGAGAAGAAGATGACCCTACGCCATCACGGACCATCCGGTCTTGAGCGCGAATTGTCTGGACAGCTCGTAGGAAAGGCACCGCTTCTGCCGCCAGGTCACAGATCGTTCGGCCTAGAGCCGCTTACCGTCCGCGCCCCCGCAGTGAGCACCACCAGGCAACTCGGCGACCCAGTGACCCGTCGTGGACCGTCGCGCTGTCCAACTCGCAGAGCCGAACCCAAGGTACTGCTCATCATGAGAAGGCCCCAGGGTTCATTGCTGTTTAGTCCTAAATAGTTGGTGGCCATCATAAATGCGGTGTCCCATCTTCAGGATAACCATGTTAGGTCTTGAGACTCCACGGGCGAAACCTAGGGATCATCCCAAAGGTCTGAACTCACTACAAGGACGACCTAGGGATCGTTAGTGTTTGGTCCAAAAATTTGCCAACACACTTTTTGACGACTCTGCTGGTGAAGAGGTTGGAGATATACAAAATAAGGCTTATATGGCCGATTCTAAAGATCTCAACAGTGCTTCTCCAAATAACGACACAAGGCTGACTAATTTGTTGGCCGCTGAGCATAAAAGATTAAAAGATGACATGAAGAAAATAGACGAGGAGGTCCAGTGACAAAAGGATCAGGTGCTCAAGGTGGCGGAGAAGTGGTTCCTCTCGCACTTCAGGGTAGATTGTTACCAGAAGACCGTCCAAGAGAGGGAAATAAACGCCGAGTACATGTCAACCGTGCTACAATAGCTCGCCACGATAGGTGATGCCAGGTCAGCCGATGATATTCCATCTATTAAAATTTCTTTTGATAATCGGATTAAAAGTATCACAGAGGATATAGAGAGGATGGCACATCCATTAGGAAAAACTCACATGCCTAATTTTTTGTCACATAAATTAGGCACCAAAACAATTGCGCCTTCCCCAGCCATATTCTGGTATGCCGATGGACTCATATCCAGGACGACCATCACTGCCATCTTCGCTAAATGGTGGGTTAACTCTGAGCATGACCGGACCGTCGTCCGCACACGATTTCGTACCGTCGGACCCTCCGTCAGACCATCTGGAGTTATACAGAGCCCACCACAAGGGTCACAGGTATTGCCTGACGCGACCGGGCAGTCCGAGAATAGTACCGGACCATCCGATCCACTCGCAGACCGTTCGACTACATAGGTCGGACCATCCGGAGCACCAGAAGTCACCTGTGATCCGCCTAGTACGGAAGGCCGGCATAAATATAGTCGGTCACCCTACGCCATCGTGGACCGTCTGGACAGCCCGCAAGAAAGGCACCGCTTCTGCCGGCAGGTCACGGACCGTCCGGTCTAGAGCCACGGACCGTCCGCGCCCCTATAATGAGCATCGCCAGGCAACTCGGCGACCCAGCGAACCTCCGCGCCGTCCACCTCGCAGAGCCGAACCCAAAGTATTGCTCATCACGAGAAGGACCTAGGGTTCATTACTGTTTAGTCCCAAATAGGTGGTGTCGATCATAAAGGTGGTGTTCATCTTCAGAATAACCATCTTAGATCTTAACCCTCCGTGGGCAAAATCTAGGGATCATCTAAAGGTTAGAACTCACTACAAGGACGACTAGGGATCGTTTGGTCAAAAAGGCGCCAACAGTAGAGAGGGCCTTGGAGGTGGTGATGGACGGCGGGGAGGTGGGGGAGCAGCACGGCGCCAATAGTTGAGCAGATGAAGACCACCGTGTAACCATGTGAAGAGGACAAGAATATTTTAAATAATACATAATGTTTTTATCAATTGTGTAATACCGTAAAGTAATACGATTATTAATGTGATACTCGCGCGTTAGTGCACGGTACATATATGCACGTTTATCTACGGTCGCTCGGCTTCTTTTCAATCCATGTATTTCTAGTGCTGGTTCGCTGCTGGACGTGTTGTATGAGCAGCGCCACGTTGCGGAACGACGAGCCACCGTGTACCACGGCTTCCCGAGCCTTCCTGCCGAGCTCGGCGGCCCTTGCCCGGCGCGCGGAGCCCTCCTCCCCGCAGTCCATCACCGCAGCCACCGCCCCCTCCACGTCCTGCCTCGTCGCTAGCACACCCTCCGCCTCCACGCACCACTGCGCGGCACCCTTGACGCCGACAGGCACGCCGACCCGCAGCACATCCACCACGAGCTTCTCGTTCATGAACTGCTCGGCAAAGTGCGGGCACGACACCATCGGCAGGCCCACCGTGACGCACTCGAGCACGGAGTTCCAGCCGCAGTGCGTGACAAAGGCTCCCGTTGCCGGGTGCGACAGGATCGCCTTCTGTGGTGCCCAGTCCCTGATCACCAGGCCCGTCTCCCCGACGCGGGACTCGAAGCCATCCTCGGACAGCCACCGCTCGAACTCGGCGAGGTTGCCGGGCTTGACCACCCAGATGAACGGGCGCTTGGTCGCCTCGAGGCCGTGCCCGATTTCGACGAGTTGCGGCAGCGACGAGCGCACTAGGCTGCCGAAGCTCACGAACACCACGGTCCGGAGCTTGTTGGACTCGAGCCAACTCACACACCGGACGGCGTTGGCGTCTTCTGCTGTCGTCGCCAACGGCACGGTGGGGGCCAGGAACAGAGGCCGATGGTCCATACCTTCTTGCTCATGGCCGCCTCGTAGGCGTCAACAAACATGGGCTCCATCTCCGCGAAGCTGTTCACCACCAGGTCGTTGGCCCTCTCGCTCTCGCTCATGATCTCCTCGCCGAACTCCTTCATGCTGGGACCCGTGAAGTTTCCGGGCGACCGCGCCCTCGATATCTCGACATGGATGGGGAAAGCAGGGACGCGCACGGGGCGCGTGTTGTCGTCATCGACGCCCTCGAAGATCCTGTGGAGATTCATCTGGCGCATACACAAGGAGGAGAAGGCGCAGAACCCTTCGAACGAGAAGCGCGGCACGCCGAGCTCCCTCGCCACCCCGCCGGTCCACGGATGGCAGGCGTCGGAGACGACGCAGCTCGCTGGTGGGGCGTCGCCCTCCCTGTCCCTGAGGAGCACGACGAGTGGCCCACGGAGCATGGCGCAGGCGTCGTTGAAGTTGCGGAGGAGGCCGAGGCCTGGGAGCGCGTCGAGGCTCTCGCAGCCCTCGGGGAGGCCTGCCTCGGCGCAGGGGAAGCGGAGCGGCAGGAAGCGGATGGGGAGCGCGCCGTCGCTAGGGGCGCGGCCGAGGCGGGGCAGGTTGAGGGGCGTCGTGACGAACGTGACGAGCGCGCCTCGCCTGGAGAGGGTGCGAGCCATGTCGAGCATCGGGCCGGCGTGGCCCGCGGCCATCATCGGGACCAGCACGAAGTGAGGCGCCAAGTCCATGCCAGACACGGCGGCCGCACTTGCCGCCGACATGGCACTGGCAGACGAGACGACCGGGCCGGGCGAGTACTTGACGGAGCGTAGGAGTCGTTCTCGATTTGGAACTTTTGTCACTATGTGGATAGAGCCTAGATGATGGCTGCTTCTGTTGACGTGCAAGCTCGATTGTTTCTAAATGGTCGTCGACATCGATCTGGTGCGAGAGATAATATTGTTTATACGTGGCTTTGGGTCGGAGCAGGTATTAACACGAGAAGTGTATTTTGTCACTTCTGAGTATGTGTCCTTCACAAAGTTTCAGCAAAAGCTCTTAAAGAGAAGTTCAATGTTTTTCAGTGCCGAACATGCCATGCTCGTGGCTTGGTGGTGCCGAAGTGTGCCGTGACATTGGAATTGGTTGTCTAAAAAACAAGCTCATTAGATTTTTTAAAAAATATTAGAAGTTATTAAAGTAGTAGCATTTTTTAGTATTTAAATTTTTATGTATGTTCCAATTTTCATGTATTGGGAGAAATGTTTTTGAGAATTGTTAAAGATGCTCTAACATCGAACCACGCACGCAAACTATCTTACAACCATCCCGACACGATTTCGACAGTATGTTTTTATGATAGAGTATGGCTACTAAATGCATGCTTAAACGAAATGGGCTTCCTGTGACCGGAGCGCATCAGGCTAGGCTGCTGGGGATTCGCATGACCAGCTGGTGAAGCCAAACACAAATTGTTTCGGCTTCACGCATAAACAGTGTTGGTCAAAATATGTTTTATGAATAGGAGAAAGCAAAAATGGATGAACTCTGGTGTGAGTCTTTTTAGTATATATAAGTAAATGATGAAGCAGCTAGAGAGGCATGCGCTACGGCAGTTTGTAGTTTAGTCTAATCAAGCCATGGTGTTGAAACTTGAACATACTTGTCTCAATGAGACTTTGGAGTGAACCAAATGAGCTTATGTTCTTATATGACTACTAGCTAGAAGTTAGAGCCTAGATGATGGCTGCTTCTGTTGGCGTGAAAGCTCGAGTGCTCCTAAATGGTCGTCGTATTAGCTGATACGACATCGACCCGATGCAATAGATAATATTGTTTACACGCGTGAGTCCAAAATTGTTGGCTTTGGGTCGGAGCAGTTAACGCGAGAAGTGTATTTTATCACTTCCGAGTGCAACCTTTTTTTTATTATTTTTCCGAGCTTCTGCCTCTTGCATATGTTGTAGATTCTCGCCGAGAAGGGAGTAGTAGTATTACCTGATATCTATGCTAATTCAGGTGGTGTGGTCGTTAGCTACTTTAATTGAGTGGGTTCAGGTAAAATGCCTATTCGTCGCTGCTTCATTGCTCGATTGGTTCCTTGCTCTAATCTGCTTTCTTGTGCCATGTTGATTGATCGTGCAGAACATTCAAGGTTTCATGTGGGCCGAGGAGAAAGTGGACGATGAACTAGAAAAGGACATGAGCAGTGCTTTTCAACACATGAAGGCCATGTGCAAATCTTTGGTGCTGCCGAAGTGTGTCGTGACATTGGAACTGCGGGTCTAGAAAAACAAGCTCATTAGATTTCTGAAAAAACATTAGGAGTTATTAGATTGGTAGCATTATTTTAAGATTTAAAATTTTATAGAAGTCATCATTTTCGTTTATTGGAAGAAATATTTTTGGAAGTTGAAAAGATGCTCTAACATCCAACCATGCAAACTATCTTGCAACCACTCTAACACGATTTCGGTAATATGTTTTTATGATACGAGTATATGTTTTTATGAACGAGTGTGCTACCAAATGCATGATTAAACGAAATGGGCTTCCTGTGACCGGAGCGCATCAGGCTAGGCTGTTGGGGATTTGCATGGCCAGCTGGTGAAGCCGAACACAAATTGTTCTGGCTTCATGCATAAATAGTGCTGGTCAAAATATGTTTCATGAATAGGAGAAAGCAAAAATGGATGAACTCTCGTGTGAGTCTTTTTAGTATATATAAGTAAATGATGAAGCAGCTAGAGAGACATGCGCTACGGCGGTTTGTAGTTTAGTCTACTCAAGCCATGGTGTTGAAACTTGACCATACTTGTCTCAATGAGACTTTGGAGTGAACCAAATGAGCTTATATTCCTATATGACTACTAGCTAGAAGTTGAGAGCGCTAATACTATATTAATTGTATAACATATTCATTATTTGCTCATTTGAGGAGAAATTTAAAGTCTTACTAGTGTCACTACTGATATTTTATTTATCCTAAAATAATAATAATAATAATAATAATAATAATAGTATTAAAGGTGTGTCATATAAAACACACTATACTATCTATTTTTAGATGTGTGTTATTAGAGTGGTCTACTGTGTGTTGTTATTGCCGTTAAATCCTGACCATATTGACTCCTCATGCTACAATGGTTGAACGTCAGCGATGTAGTGAAAGGGCAACGTCATCCCCTCCGGCGTGCTCGGCTAGCAGCTTATCTACTCGTGTAGTAGACATCGGGAAAAGTGTTGCAGTGGGTCAAATTGTTGTGTGATGTGTCGGGTAACAGCCAAGGACTACTCTAATATTTTACTCGTGGTGGATGTGTCATACAAATCCTGACTCCTCATATATACTAAATATTTTAAAAAAAATGGAAACGCTGAGTTGTTCGCTCACTTACTTATAATGACTATTTTTATGTAGAATGATTGACACACTAAAATAACTGAGGCTAAAAGATGAAATGATCGAGTTTGTTTACTTCCTTTCCAATAATGCCTGTTTTTAGAACGACTAACTCACTAAATGGCTTCTATATCAATTGTTCTAATTAATGACTAAGACTAAAAATATAGAATGACTGATTTTGTTCACTTCTTTTCTTGCAGTACCTATTTATTTTAGAATGACTGACTCATCAAACGACTCATATCTCAGTTATTCTCATGAACGATCGAGGCTAAAACACATGTATTGTTCTTTTTTATAAATCAAGCGTGTGGATGTTGATGGTTGACCGACACGATATGCGGATAGATGGCCAGGCACGCGCGAGGTCGAAGAGGCCTACCACTACCATATATATATAGTTTGTATATTTGGAGCATTGGGCTGCCAATAACTAGAGGAAGCCCTAGCCCAATGGTGCCATCCGGTCCAACCGCACCAGGTGAAGACGGATATAAAAAGACCCCCAGGTCGCCAGGGATTAGGTTTTAGCAGGGTGGCTGTTCCCTCGGGCGAGCGAGCGGCGGTGGCAGTTTCCTCTGGCGTGCGAGCGGTGGCAATCCCGGGGGCTAGCGGCTGTGGCGCGCCGAGGCGGGCGACCGGCGACGACGCTCCTATGGCGGACGGGCAAGCACCGACGGCGCTCTTGAACCGGACGAGCGGCGATGGTGGCGGTTTCCTCGGGCGTGCGAGCGGCGGCAATCTCGGGGGCTAGCGGCTGTGGGCGCCGAGGCAGGCGACTGGCGGCGACGCTCCTATGGCGGGCGGGCAAGCACCGACGGTGCTCCGGAATCTGACGAGCGGCGGTGGCGCACCCTAGGCCCGATGGTGACGGTGGTTGCGCGAGGCGCGGTAGGCTTCGGCAGCAGAGGCGGCGGATCTTGGAGGAGCGCACACGGCGGCGAATCCCGGAGGCGCGCGCTGTGGTCCCCCCTTCCGCGACGACATCGGCCTTCCCTAGACGCGAGCGACGACGACGACTTTCCTAAGCGGCGAGCGGTGGCAGATCGACATATCTGTTTTTATGCTATTTTGTATACATATTTATGCCAACGTCAATAGGTTTTTATGATATTTCTATTAACATTTTATGTAAACATTTGTTGATTTTTGCATAGTGTACCGTAATGCATAAATACTTTCAACATGTAGCATAATTAGTATCAGTATATATCATAAACTGGTTCTAACGAGCCTAATTGCATGACTATTTGAGAGATCGTATATTTATGGATGAAATAAAATATTGAATATCAGATTTTTGTTTCCATGCATGTCAATCCATTTCCTTTCAACTCACATTCTTGTCATCCTAAATTTGTGCACATGCAATAGTAAACAGATTTTGTACATAGTGTACCGCATTGCATAAATACTTTCGACGTGTAGAATAATTAGTCTCAGCGTATATCATAAACTGGTTCTAACGATCCTAGATGCATGGCTGTTGGAGAGATCCTATATTTATGGAGGAAATTAAGCATTTAAATCAGATTTTTTGTTTTCATGCATGCCAATCTATTTCATTTCAACGCATATTCTTGTCATCCTAAATTTGTGCGTATGTAGTAGGAAACATATTTTTTCGTGCTGTACCGCAGTGCATAAATATCTATATCGTGTAGCATAATTAGTGTTAGTATATATCATAAACCGGTTCCAACGATCCTACCTGCATGGCTGTTGTTAAGATC
Organism: Zea mays; assembly: GCF_902167145.1. Taxonomy (NCBI): domain Eukaryota; kingdom Viridiplantae; phylum Streptophyta; class Magnoliopsida; order Poales; family Poaceae; genus Zea; species Zea mays. The sequence continues at coordinate 161,583,143 of NC_050100.1, read as the reverse complement.
CTACTTTTATGGATGAAATAAAGTATTTAAATCAGATTTTTTGATCCATGTATGCCAATCTATTTCCTTTGAACCCGCATTCTTATCATGCTAAATTTGTGCACATGCAGCAGGAACACATATTTTTTACGCGGTGTATCACACTACATAAATATCTACACAGTGTAGCATAATTAGTATCAGTATACGTCATAAACTGGTTCCAACGAGCTTAACTGCATTGTTGTTGTAGATATCCCATTTTTATGAACAAAATAAAGCATTAAAATCATATTTTTTATTTCCATGCATGTCAATCCATTTTCTCTCAACGCACATTATTGCCATCCTAAATTGGTGCACATGCAGTAGGGAACTAATTTTTTACGCAGCATACCGTATTGTATAAATACCTACACTGTGTAGCATAGTTAGTACCAGTATATTTCATAAAATGTTTCCAACGGGTCTAGCTGCATGGTTGTTATTGAGATCCTATGTTTATGGAAGGAATAAAGCATTCAAATCAGATTTTTTTTATTTACATGCATGCAACAGTTAACGAATACACTTTCTAATTTCTCGCGCATGTAATTGGAAACAAATTGAGCCCATGCAAGGAATGACTGCATGCGGGGGGTGGGCTGGCGGCCACGCTGCGGTGGTGCATGGCTGGCTGGGGCTTCTTGTATGCTACGACAACTAACGGCCACAGTCACGGTGCTGGCACCGCACCTGCATCAAAGGAGGTCGTCGTGCCTTTGCAGCGTCATCGTTTGCTCATCCCTAGCGGCGGGGAGCAGGACCCAAGGTGGCATCGGCCATCGATGCATCTCGGCGAGTGGGCGAGACAGCCAGGGTAGAGGGGAAATGGTGGCATCCTAAGTAGTACGACAATTTTTATAGTGTGGACTAAAAATTATGGGTTGCGCCTCGAACCATGGGCTAGGTGGCTCAGAGCCTAGGTCCACCCCTGAGTGAAGTGGTGCGGCTAAACCAAAAGGTATCATTAGACCAGGGCTTACTCTAGTTATTGGAAAAACATAGGGATACTAATATACAATCTCTTTCTGTGTATATATATGGCATATTTATTCATCACCTTGGACCATACCTAGCACGCTAACCTCCTCACACCGTCTAAGATAGGAATTATGTGGATCATGGAGTTAGGGGAGGCCTAAGTCCATAATCACACATTTAAGAATTAGTTGCATATTCAAGAATGTGTTTAAATTCTAAATGACCATATATATACCAATTCAGTATCTTATACATCTTGCCTATGCACATGCATCCATATTAAGTAGAGTGCATTTTTCCTTTTGTTATTTAATATTTTCTTGCTTTGGTTATGTTGTCATCCATCACCAAAAAGGTGGAGATTGTAAGGAAAATAGACCCCAGCTCATTTGACTAAGTGATTTTGGTGTTTGATGATTAACATAACCGGTGGACTAATGGTTATGCAAGTGTTTATGTTTTTTTAGTTCACGAGATGCGAAATGGATTGGACTGGGGCCCTGTGGATTCAACACCTCAAAGCAAGACCGAAAAGACTCAGAAGACTTATAAATGCTCGGCATAAGTCCAAGACACAAGTCTAAAAGAGCCTAAGAAATAAAGAAGATAGAAGAAAGAAGAAATGGGTTGTCGGTTGATTCACCGGACCGGTCCGGTGGTGCATAGGACTAGTTACGTATGTAGAGAGCTCTGCAATCACTCTCTGGCTAGCCGGTTATCTGGACCAGTCTAGTGGTGCACTGGACCACGGTCCAATGGCTAGTTTCCAACGGTCATCTGACCTCGCATGCACCAGACTGGGTCCGTGTGCACTGGACACTGCACTATAGCAGGGTTCGTGTTAGAAGCGGCAACGACTAGCTGACATGGAGGGTCTGGACAGGTCCGGTGTGACGCAGAAACTGCTACTTTCCTCCAATGGCTAGTTTTTGATGGGGGCTCTGTATATACTCCCTAGCCAGACATTTGAAATTGTGGGAGCCCAAGCAACATACCAACACATGTGATATACATCTCCAAGGCTTCAAACACCCAAGTGCTTAATAGAATCACTCGATGATTAGCGTAGGTGCTTTGCGAAGTGCATAGGTTAGTTAGATCTCTTATGCGCTTGCCCTGGGTTGTTCTGAGTAAGTTGAGTGAGTTTTAAAAAAACCCACCAAACCCCTCATCTCTTGGGTGAGCTGTTGTAATATAGTACCGAGTGGGGCGAGAGTCTTGCGAGAGCACACCAACCGAGTTTGTGGTGTGGACACCGTGTACCAGAGGGAACGAGGTCCATGATGTTTTGGCAGGAAGCTCGATATTGAAGATGGCGGGGTGCATCCGAGAGGAGGCCAGAAGCGGAGAACCACTTGCGCATGGAGAAGGCCCCGCGTCTCTCTACGGAGTTACTGGACCGGGTGCTTGGCCCTCATGTGGGCTTCCCTTTGCATAGGGGCACCAATGAGAATTAGTTAGAACCTTGTGCGGTTCTAGATACCTCGGTAAAAATACGAGCGCGTCTACGAGAAGTTTGCTTTTTCTACCTTTTCTCTTAAGCTTCTGCATTTATTGTTTACTTAAGTTGTAATCTCTCTATTCTTAGTTTAGAATATAGGATTGGAACTTAGGTTGCTAAACTCATTTTTGCGGTAGAGATAGTAACACTTAGACAAAACCTAGTTTGCACATTATTGCTTAGTTATTTGCATAGATTTTGTTTAGTAGATTTATTTGTGGCCAAGATTAGCGAGAAAAATAGAAGTCATAATTCACCCCCCTCTTTGACGTGTTTAGTCCTTTCAATTGGTATCGAAGCCTGGTTTGGCTCATCAGGAATCTTTTAGCTTAACCGCTAATTCACCCCCTCTTTTTGCCGACACTTTTAGCTTAACTTGTAGGTCACCACACATCGACGACACTAACTTTCCTTATTATAGCGTTAGAATGACTTGCTGCCTAGAAGCTTTTGATATAGGTGTTTGGAGAGTCACTCATGACGGGATGAAACCGCCTAAGAATCTCAAGAAGCTCACAATGAGTGACAAAAAAGAAATTCATCGGAATGCTAGAGCCACAAATTGTTTGTATGAATCACTTAGCATGGAAATTTTCAATTAATTATCCACTTTGAAAACTTCTAATGAGGTTTGGCTAAAATTGCATGAGCTCCATGATGACACATGAAATGTCTGTAAGCAAAAAAATTGCCTAGTTTTAAATGAGTATAATTATTTTACAATGAAACAAAATGATCTTGTTAGGGATATGTATTCAGCTAGGTGATGCGAACATTATGAGGAAGATCATCTCCCTTCTACCACAACAAAAATACGGAAGCATCATCACCATCCTTCACAACTTGTAAAACTCGAGTCAAATTATCCCGACACTTGTGATCAGAAACATTGTGGCATTTGAGATGTCATGAAAGATGGGTCAAGAGGAAGCCACTTCTTCAACGCCATATGCTTTTGTATGTGATGAGAAGAAGAAAGGCAAGAAGAAGGCCCCTAGCTCAAGTTCCTCAAGTGAAGAATAAATGGAATATGAAGAAGGTGATGATGGTGAAGATGGTCAAGCCTTGACTTCATCCTCCGAGGATGAAGAAACGGTCCAATGCATCAGAAAGGTAATGAGGATGATTCACAATATTAATCTAATGGGTGTGCCCCTTGAAGCGTCCCGATCCTTTGGGACTCAAATGTGATACAATTACTAGTCCCAGGAGGCTAGTAAACACATTCCTTACTTCAAATAGTACAGATTTTAAATAGAGGTTATTACAATACCGGGGTACAAGCTCGAGAGAGCCAAAATAAAAAGCGCAGTAGAAAAATATACTAGCCCAAGCCACAGGCAAAACTGGGTGCAGACACAGCCCTCTCAATCAAGCATAGCAGAAAAGAAGTCTTCGGCTGCTAAAAAACATAAATAAATCTGGGTGAATACACTAGATATTCTGCAAGCCCACCCCGCTCCCATAAAGAGAAAGAGACCTATATCATACATGCTTTATTTGGTGGAGTTGAAGTCACTATTCATTTTTTTAGAGAAGGGCAGTTGCTGTAAGGTTTTTCCCAAAGACTTAAAAGTAACAAAATACTCAACCGCCACTGAGCTTCCCGCTCCCGTGGCCTTGTTTTCTTTTCAGTATGAACTTACACACACATTTCCCTGTTCACGGAGGTTATAGGAAATCTCTAATTGTCATACCACACCAGACTCGTCCATACCAGTGGACACGAACTATTCGAATAAGTTTCAACTCTGCGCAGAGGGGTACACTTTACCCACTAGTTCGGTTTCTGCGATCTCACCGTCGCGAGACCCGAATGCCGGATCTCTTTCTTCCCCCGTACGTCCTAACCTTAACGGTTATCCGAAAGGAGTCAGGCCACCGCCATGTCCAAACCGGACAAAACATTCCCCCTCCTTATCCTCCCGGTGCTCCCCAGCCTTCATAACCATGGGGCTGGCCGTACGAGTTCAGATTGAGTGACTGCCCACAGAGTCTTGAGTGGTTGTACTATTAAAGAGTACAGGTAGGGAAGATGACAAACCGGTCCTTATATGAGGGGACAATCCTTCTGCTCACGCCTAAACCAGCTGAGCCAACACCTTAGGCCCTCCCCTAAACCAGGGAGTCCTTGATCATCCCACTCCCGAGGTGATGAGGGTGAGTACCCTTCATCGCACATCCCTTTTTTAAAAGAAACCTTATTTGAAGTATCATATTCCCCTTTCTGCCAACCCACATTTTGTATCTGAAAGATATATGTGAATGCAGGCTATCTCTTTGCTCACAGTGCAAATATTCCACCCTAAAATCCCAGCCTAGGTAGTGGCAGAAAGAATAGGTAATTTATGCATCAAGGGAAGGATGGACTTGCCTTCGTCGAAGCTTTCCTGGCACAAAAGATCTACTTCCGGGAGATCGGGCTCCGGCCCTTCTTCCGGGGCTACGGGTTCCGGATCAACGGTCCCCGCTTCTTCTAGTAGAACAGTCAATAAAACAATACATCAATAGTGGTTTACTAATTGTAGTGTGTCATTTTCTAACATTATTATTACATGTGACTTTAGAAATCATTTTGATAATTTTTGGTGCATAAAATATTGAGAAATACTAATTAGAGGAGAAAAGGCTGAAAAAGGAAAAAGAAAAAGGGATTCCAGCACTGGTGGGCCGGAGGGGAATTTCTGGCCTAGCCAGGCGCAGCGCGCGCGCGAGGGCGCGAGCCCAGCTGCGGCCCAATATAGAGCTGAGGGCAGAGGCTCAACCACATAGTGCTGCTGCCTGCTGAGTGTCCCCCTTTCTCTTTTGTTGTTTTTTCTAAGCATGTAATTTATGGATCCAAGAAAAATATTTATATGTAATGTTAGGGGACTGAATTCTACTTCGAGACAGAGTTATGTTCACAGTTTTATTGACTCCCTGGGAATGGACATTGTTTGTTTGCAAGAGACTAAGATGCAGGAAATTACCAGAATAAAAGTGTTAGCCATTTTGGGAGTAGACTTCAAGCATTTTGTCTACTTACTCTCTTTGGGTGCCAGCGGAGGAATTCTTGTAGCCTAGAAGCGCCATTTGCAAGTCACAGGGCTAAGTAGACTGGACAATTTCAGCATTTCTGTGCAATTCAAAAACTCCAATGGCCAGCACTGGTGGTTAACCAATGTATATGGTCCCCAAAACAATGAAGATAAGATCTCCTTCCTGCTAGAACTCAGACAAATCAGAGCAGAGTGTCAGGGGCCTTGGGTTGTTGTAGGGGACTTCAATCTTATATACAAAGAGGATGACAAAAACAATGTTTTTTGCAATAGAGCCATGATGGGGAGATTCAGGAAATTTATCGATGATACAAGCCTTATTGACCTGCCTCTAATTGGGCGTAAACACACCTGGTCTAATCACCAAGTGTCTCCCACTTTGGTTAGATTAGACAGAGCCCTGTGCTCAAGTGAGTGGGAAGATGTTTTTTCCAATAACCTCCTCCAAAGCGCTGCTTCCGAGGACTCTGATCATTGCCCCCTTGTGCTTGGTCTATAGAGCAACTGCTTTGGCAAGAGGCGGTTCCATTTTGAATCCTTTTGGCCAAAGTTGGATGGATTCTAGGAAACTGTCAATGAAGCATGGATGTCTATCGATGAAGGAGTCTGCCCAACTTCTAAGCTTTGATAGGAGACTAAAAGCCACTTCTAGATCCTTGCAGAAATGGAGTGGGCAAAAGATTGGGCATGTGACCTCATAGTTAGCTTTAGCAAGAGAGATTCTTCACAGACTTGAAATAGCCCAAGATTTCAGGCTTTTGTCCCCTATGGAGGATTGGCTGAGATGTGGACTAAAAAAGCACTCCTTAGCCCTTGCCTCATTTAAGCGCACCATTGCACGCCAGATATAGAAAAAAGAAGAACTTTGTGGCAAAATTGGTCTCTGGAGATAATGTGTTTACTGATCATGCTCACAAAGCCATGCTGGTAGATGATTTCTATAGAAGCCTGCTGGGAACAAGATTGAATAGAACTGTCACTATTAATCTTAACTACTTGGGGCTGCCCTCTCATAATCTGAAGGATTTGGACTTACCAATTACAGAAAAAGAAGTCTTTGAAGCCATTAAAGAGATGCCGTCCGACAAAGCTCCTGGACCTGATGGGTTCATAGAAAGATTTTACAAGGCTTGCTGGCCTACCATTAAGGAAAATGTGATGCAGGTTTTGGCAGCTATTTGGGACAGGAAATTTGGTCACTTTAGCAAATTAAATTCAGCTTTTGTCACCCTTATTCCAAAAAAGGAGGGTGGTGACCAAGTCAAGGACTTTAGGCCTATTAGTTTAGTGCATAGCATGGCCAAGCTAGTCACTAAAATCCTAGCTAACAGAATGGGGGATAAGCTACAATCTATGGTCTCTCAAAGGCAAAGTGCATCCATCAAAGGTCGGTTCATCCAAGACAATTTTATGATTGTGCAACAAACTGCCAGACTTCTCCATCAGCAAAGACAAACAAGAATCCTTTTGAAGCTAGACATTACTAAAGCTTTTGACTCAGTATCCTAGCCTTTCCTCCTCGAAGTTCTTCAAAAACTGGGGTTTGGGCAGATTTGGACGGATGTTCTGTGTGGACTGCTATCTACCTCGTCCACACAAGTAATGCTTAATGGTGTTGCTGGTGAAAAAATTCAACTTAAAAAGGGCTTAAGACAGGGAGACCCCCTCTCACCTATGTTGTTCATAGTTGTCATGGATGTGCTAGGTTGGTTAATCTCAAAAGTTGAGTTGGAAAATCTGCTACAACCATTATCTTCTAGACCTTTGCAACACAGAGTGTCCTTGTATGCTGATGATGTGATCATGTTTTTGCATCCAAAAGAATCTGATATTCAACTGGTTCTCAAAATTTTAGAGATTTTTGGATAAGCTTCAGGGCTGAAAACCAACATCCAAAAAAGCAGTGTGTACCCAATTAGATGTGGGGAAGAGGAAATGGCAACCCTTCATGAGCTTCTCCCTTGTGAGATCTCTTCTTTCCCCTATAAATACCTTGGCATGCCCCTGTCTTTGAGAAAGCTTTCCAGAAATCAAACTCAATGCATAATCAACAAGATTGCTGACTAGCTCCCTGGGTGGAAAGCTGACTTGATGACTAGAGCTGGAAGAAAAGTGCAGGTTCAATATGTTATGACAGGAATGATCATCTACCTTGCAATGGCGGTGTACTTACCTCCAAGAGCTCTCAAGGACATTGATAAAATTAGAAAAGAATTCCTGTGGCGTGGAAGAAAAGAAGTCAGAGGGGGACACTACCTGGTGGCTTGGGGTAAAGTGTGCAGACCAGTTGATATGGGAGGTTTGGGCATTTTCAGCCTTAAAGAGCTTGGATGGGCTCTGAGAATGAGATGGTTGTGGCTGGATAAAGTGGAGCCTGGTAAACCTTGGGCAGGGCTCCCTATGCATTTTCCTTCAAAGGTGGAATCCTTCTTCCATGCTACCATTCACACGGAAATTGACAATGGATGTTCAACACTTTTCTGGAAAAATAGATGGATTCATGGACGAAATGTGATGGACATTGCTACCAGATTGCTGCTAGCTGTGCCAAGGTGAATTCAAAACAGTAGAACTATCCATACAGCTCTAGCAAACAAAAGTTGGCTAAATGACATTCAAGGAGCTCTCACTGTGGAAGTCCTTGCTGATTATCTTGATCTTTGGGATGCTATTCTCACAGTAAACATAAATCTGCATAGAGAGGACAAACACATTTTTAGGTTTGCACATAACGGCAAATACTCTGCCAAAGTAGCCTACGAAAGTCTATTCATTGGTTCAACATATTTTGAGCATTGTGACAGGGTTTGGCCCTCCTGGTCCCCCCCCAAATGCAAAATTTTCCTATGGCTTGTGGCGCTGTAGAGGTGTTGGACAACTGACAGACTTCGAAGGAGGGGGCTAGATCACCCTGAGCAGTGCCCTCTTTGTGACCAGGAAATGGAAACCATTGACCACCTCCTCGTGAGCTATGTGTTTGCAAGAAACTACTGGTTCAAGCTGCTGAGAAAGGTTAACCTCCAGAATTTCACTGCTCAAGTTTATGAAGAGAATACCATGCTCTAGTGGAAAAGATGTAGTGATCAGTTGCATTGAATTGCCAGAAAAGGGCTAAACTCGCTTATCAGTCTCGGCCTATGGATCTTGTGGAACCATCGAAACGACTGTATTTTTGACAGTCTGTCTCCCTGTCTTAATGCAGCCATAAGAGGACCGAGGAGGAGAGGGATCTGTGGGTTAGGAGGGGCTACAAACTTAGATCTCCTAATAGCCCCAATCCCAGGCCTTTAGATCAGAGTTGTTTCTGGTTCTTTTTCTTTATGGATGTATTTTTGTTTCTTTGTTTTCGACCACCGTAATGGGGGTCTTCTTGTACTGATCCATTTTGGATCCTTTTTTCCTCCCTTCTTAATGAAATGATGCGCATGTCTCTTGTGTGTTTGAGAAAAAAGGGATGATTTGTCCACTAGCCACTTGAACTGTGATTGGGTTAACCAGAGGTTGCACGCTAGATAACATCGGTTGCAATTTATCACTAAGAAAAGAATGAGATGATGCGGAGTCAATGAGCACCATAATGTCTTGTTGCTGAATTTGACCTTGTAATTTCAATGTGGTAACTGTCTCAGTACCTGACCAAGCTGGAGCTGACAACACCATCATGAGTTGTTCCATGGGTTCAAATATCACCTCAGCCCCTTCTTCTGCATTCAATAAAAATCCCATACTCCTTCTATGGCATGGAGTTGTACAGTATTGGCACATTTTTGACCTGGGAACCACTTTTCAACACAACAGTCGCATAACCCCTTCGCACGCCGATAGTTTTTGAGTGATGCAACATGATCAGTTGTTGATAAATAGCGAATGTTGTCGGGAATGGCCTTGTCCACAGTCAGAAATGGACCTATGGAACACTCTAGTCTTCCGGTATTCGATCAAGTACTCCCAATCGACCAAGCCATCTTGTTGGAGATAGTCTCGCCACGGCATCGTCGAGTAGACTCCAACGCCTCCTCCTGGGTTGGTTCGTGACTCATAAGTTGCACGCTCATCGACTGTAACACCCAAAATTCTGAATTTGGGATTGATAGAAGAAATCTGAGCAAAATACCATTGATAAATAATTAAACTTTATAATTCACACTTTTTAAAGGTAAATACTCATAATAAAATAAATGAAGAAACACTATGTAGTAATTGTGCATCATGTGAAAGTTTAACTTATGCATAAATTTGAAATCTAGAATTTAAAACTTGGTTTGGTTTGAATTGGAAATTAGGGTTTGAAATAAGAGAAGGGAAGAACTAAGAAAAATATTACATAAAATAAAATAAATAAACATCCTTCACACTTATATTAATAAAATATACCTTTCAAACTAAAGACAAGTTATTCACAAAGTTTGAATTTAAACTTGAACTCAAATTGGATTTGAAAATGGAGAAAAGAAAATAGAAAAGAAAAAGAAAAGGAATAGAACCTTACGTGGGCCATGAACACCAAATTCGGCCCATTAACCCTTAGCCTCCCGCGCGGCCTTGCTCCTGGTGATGGCGCCGACAGGTGGGGCCCACGCTCCAGTCTCTGCCGCGCACAGCTAGCCCTCTCGCACGCTCGCTCCCTTTCACCGCCAGGCGGGCCCCGCGTTGTCAGCATCTTCCCTTACCTGCCATAGCCGGCATCTACGGATCCACCGCAACAAACCTCCGCGAGCTCCGCGCGATCCTCCCCGATTCCATCCTCCTTCGGACCTGCGTCTTCGCGATATAAAACCGGGCACCGCCTCTACTCCCTCCTCCCACCTCCTTGCGCCACCGTGGGCGAATCGAACTGCGCCTGTGCAGAAGAGAGAATTAAGAGCACGGGAGATCCACCATCACCGTCGACAACCGCAATCGCCTCGCTGCGTGTCCGTCGGAGGTGATCGGAGACCTCCTCTGGGTGCTCCGATGTCGGATTGTCGGTCTGGCACCAGGAATTTCCTCGCCAAGCGCTGTTCATCACCGTGTAGTTACCGCAGTACCGCCTGCGCCGCGGCCAAGCTCGCCATCTCCGCCCTGACCTCTGGTAAGCGCACTAGTCCGCTCGTTACATCCGTGGGACCGTGTAACCCCAATAGGACAACAGTCGGGTTGATGGATAGTCGTAGATTGCTCGCCGGATTTTTGTATGCACCGCCGGACCGCCATTCGTGGTGGGAAGCTCCTTAGCGTCGACCGACTTACTGGTTCGGCCTCCAGATTGTTCCTAATTGTCACCAGCTCGGTGTAGCACCTTCTTGTGGTGAGGATTGTGCGTTATGGCGTTGGATTGCCTCACTCCGGCGAGAGGGCGCCGTGATGTTGGGCGGCGCCGCCGTCGCTGGCTGGGAATTTGGGGAGATAAGCGATGACCGTTGGATCGTGATCGTGCGGCCCAGATTAGATCGACGCATAACCCTTCGCGTGATGGATCCTGCGCCGTTGATGCCTGATCGTGTGGTAGTCGGGCGGATCGCGTTTCATTAAATCTCGGCCGTTGATCTCTGATCCGACGCGCAGCAGAGCGTACCGGTTCGAGTGGGAAATGATCTAATCTGAGCCACCCACTTGAGATCGGACGGCCCACATTAAATCGTGCCCTTTCGGCTTGCATGTTTTGCGTATGAACCCCTCGGGTTTCACTAAATCAACCCGCCGTCCATATGTTACTGTGCGCTGTGTCTGGGACGACTTACCCCGAGCCCCCTGACTTTTCTTATAATTGAGGCCCAGTCCAGAACTCGTTTAAATTGAATAAATAAAATAGAAAATGGATTTTTAATATGAAAATAATTGCTAGAACTTAGATAATTCATAGAAAATTCATTTTAGCTCCAAATTGAACCATTCCAGTTTCTAAAATTTTGTAATAATATTCTTCATCATTTTGTGCCTCTGTTTTGGCATGAAAGGCTCATTTAAATTTATCTAATACTTAATCTTGTATTAAACACATAAAACATTAGAAAATCCATAACTTAAAATCTATAACTCCAAAATTAATGATTCCAGTTCCTATGATCTCATTTTAGTGTCTAGTTTATTACTGTGTATTTTATTTACATGTTTGGTGTAATGTTAATTCTTGCTATACAATGTTTGTTTGAATTGCTACGACTAGCAGTGAGGATACGTATCACCTGAGGATCATCCTGGTACCTGGATTCTCAAGGCCCAGGCAAGTTGTGCCCTTGATCACTTCTTTTTACCCACTCATGTTCTGATTAATCATAATGATCTGCATAGGTTAATTTTGATGGGACCCAACAGGTTACCTAGTTTGATTATCTTTATACCTTGTTCACCACTGAACTTTCTGGGTAGTACTTGCTAGTGCTATATGTGGTTTTGGGTATGGAGATACACTATTCATGGTTACACTTTTGTTATCAGTTATTATTTATTGTTCATATTGAGATCATTATGTTAATTGGAACATGGAGAACCACCCGGGAAAACAGTGCTACCACAAGGGTTTAATGGGACGCCCTTGGCTGATTAATTAGGAAAGCTAGTGGAAGACTACCTTACCCGAAAGGGGCAAGGGCAGTAGGGGAGAGGTCAGTGCGGGGAGGCCCTCGGGAGGATTTTGCTGCGATGGCGGTCCTGCAAGGGATTCCTGTACTGGATCTTCCTATAAACTGTAGCGGGTTTTCGGAAGCTAGTGGAACTTTGTAAAGGCCTCGTAGTGGATCCCTAGCCATTCACCTCGGAAGTGTCTAAGGGCCTTGCAAACCCTGGCGACATGGGATACACGACTTGTGGGTAAAGATGCGCAACCTCTGCAGAGTGTAAAACTGGTATACTAGCCGTGCTCACGGTCATGAGCGGCTCGGACACTCACATGATTAAATTATGGAACTAAATTCAATTTGTCATATGCATTGCATCGCAGGTGAAGTTGTTACTTTGGTTCTACTATTTAACTGGGTTGGTATTTACTTATACTTAGTAACTGCTAATAAAATTTTGACCAACTTTAAAAGCAATGCTCAGCTCTAACCATCTTCTTTGGTAAGCCTTACACTTCACGTGAGCTCCCACCTTTGGCGAGTTCATGCACATTATTCCCCACAACTTGCTGAGCGATGAACGTATGTGAGCTCACTCTTGCTGTCTCACATACACCACAGGTCAAGACCAGGTACTGCAGGATGATGCTCATGGAGGATGCTGCGATGTGTTCGTGAGTGGTCTAGGCCGTCGTCTCCCAGTCAACTTTGGGTTGCTGGACCGTTGTCTCCTTATACTGTAATTATTTATTTTGTATAGAACTCCTGTTATATATAAAGATGTGACATTCGATCCTGTGCCACTTTACATCATATGTGTGAGACTTGGTCCCAGCATACCTGGTGTTTATGTTAGCGCCCGGGTTTTGGACCCCTAAAATCCGGGTGTTACAGAAGTGGTATCAGAGGAATGTTGACTGTAGGACGAAACCTAGATAGAACTGGACAACCATTATCTACTTACCTTTGCTACTCTGATTCTTTTCTAAACTTTTCTTAATCCTTTCTCATCTATTTCCGCTTTACTCTGATTATTCTTACCTTTATCTTTCTAAGAACAAATGTGGATTTCACACTTTGAAATCCTGTGCCTAAAGTGACTTTAAGAATAGGAGATCTATTCTTAGGAACAAAAACAAAACTATTTTTTTTTTTTTAAAAAAAACATTTATATGCTTGAATGTTTGTTCTTATGATACTTGCCTGATTTGGATCTTTGTTTGAGTGTGATGAGTTGTGGAGTAATGTCCACAATTGCATCTGCATATACACATATGTATAAAAATATATTTATAAAATAACTAGACAACCTAAATTATCCCCATTGGAACCTATCTAGCTTAAGAGATTTATCTTATCCTAAAAGATCTCATTCTAACCAATTCATCTCATCTTAAAAGATTCTCCCTTATCTTAATAAATCCATCTCATCTTAAAAGATACTCATCTTATCTTGAAAAGATTTTATCTCAGCCTAATAGATCTAACTGACCTCAAAAGATTCATCTTATCCTAATAAAGCATACTTATCCACCCTAGATTAAGCAACCATGACCTAATGCAACTTAATTAGATCCTATTTAGTCAAACTAGTCATACCAGTCTAACCTAGATTCAATCTTGTGTAATAAATCCATCTTATCTTAAAGGATATTCTATTACCTTAATAGATTCATCTTACCTTAAAAAGACTGTATTTGGTCCTAATAGATCTAACTAACTTCTAAAGATTCTAACATATCCTAATAATATTTATCCTACCCTGGTTGATCTAGCTAATCTTAACTAGTTTAATCTAGTCATACCAGCCTAATCTGGATTCTATCTAATCCAATATGATCTAAGCTAGTGTGAGTTACTTAATGCTGGTAGAAAGGATAAGGCCATACTCCTAAATCACTTAAGCCTAATTTGGAGACTTATATCAACCTGGCCATACACAACAACTCGACCTATATAACAAGTTACATAACTTACCCAATCAATAGAGTCTTAATGGATTGCATAATCTATCAACCACCACCTGACATCAAACCAGATTTTGACCTACATCATGTAGTCTATATCAACCATACCTATCTTAACCATATTCTCTAGCCCAATAATATACACTAACCTCGAATCAATGAGACAAGACCGGAGAAGATGATCAACTTCATCAAGAAAGGATGAGCATCAACTCAAGTCTTCAAGGATCAAGTGAGATCACCAAGATGAATCAAGATCCACAAAATCTTGGGGGAAGTCTTTCCTTACCCTACACTTTCTTACCCAAACCTATCTATACTTTAAAGACATCTTCTATCCTACATAATAAAGTGGACATACATATATACACCCATGCTTTCCTAACCACCAGTTCCACCAAGCTACATAAACATATATATAGATTACGACTATTTCTAAGCTCTAAGCGTTACTTTAGTTAGTAGTTGATAAGATACTATTTTAGTGGGAATAATAAGGTCTATTTGACCCCATGTGTTACTAATAAGATATGCATCATGCCGAGATTTTGTTTATGCATATGTGTTGAAACCATATGAACATACATCCTTTTCTTACAAATCTCGAGGACGAGATTATTTTTAAGGGGGGTAGGATTTGTAACACCCAAAATTCTGAATTTGGGATTGATAGAAGAAATCTGAGCAAAATACCATTGATAAATAATTAAACTTTATAATTCACACTTTTTAAAGGTAAATACTCATAATAAAATAAATGAAGAAACACTATGTAGTAATTGTGCATCATGTGAAAGTTTAACTTATGCATAAATTTGAAATCTAGAATTTAAAACTTGGTTTGGTTTGAATTGGAAATTAGGGTTTGAAATAAGAGAAGGGAAGAACTAAGAAAAATATTACATAAAATAAAATAAATAAACATCCTTCACACTTATATTAATAAAATATACCTTTCAAACTAAAGACAAGTTATTCACAAAGTTTGAATTTAAACTTGAACTCAAATTGGATTTGAAAATGGAGAAAAGAAAATAGAAAAGAAAAAGAAAAGGAATAGAACCTTACGTGGGCCATGAACACCAAATTCGGCCCATTAACCCTTAGCCTCCCGCGCGGCCTTGCTCCTGGTGATGGCGCCGACAGGTGGGGCCCACGCTCCAGTCTCTGCCGCGCACAGCTAGCCCTCTCGCACGCTCGCTCCCTTTCACCGCCAGGCGGGCCCCGCGTTGTCAGCATCTTCCCTTACCTGCCATAGCCGGCATCTACGGATCCACCGCAACAAACCTCCGCGAGCTCCGCGCGATCCTCCCCGATTCCATCCTCCTTCGGACCTGCGTCTTCGCGATATAAAACCGGGCACCGCCTCTACTCCCTCCTCCCACCTCCTTGCGCCACCGTGGGCGAATCGAACTGCGCCTGTGCAGAAGAGAGAATTAAGAGCACGGGAGATCCACCATCACCGTCGACAACCGCAATCGCCTCGCTGCGTGTCCGTCGGAGGTGATCGGAGACCTCCTCTGGGTGCTCCGATGTCGGATTGTCGGTCTGGCACCAGGAATTTCCTCGCCAAGCGCTGTTCATCACCGTGTAGTTACCGCAGTACCGCCTGCGCCGCGGCCAAGCTCGCCATCTCCGCCCTGACCTCTGGTAAGCGCACTAGTCCGCTCGTTACATCCGTGGGACCGTGTAACCCCAATAGGACAACAGTCGGGTTGATGGATAGTCGTAGATTGCTCGCCGGATTTTTGTATGCACCGCCGGACCGCCATTCGTGGTGGGAAGCTCCTTAGCGTCGACCGACTTACTGGTTCGGCCTCCAGATTGTTCCTAATTGTCACCAGCTCGGTGTAGCACCTTCTTGTGGTGAGGATTGTGCGTTATGGCGTTGGATTGCCTCACTCCGGCGAGAGGGCGCCGTGATGTTGGGCGGCGCCGCCGTCGCTGGCTGGGAATTTGGGGAGATAAGCGATGACCGTTGGATCGTGATCGTGCGGCCCAGATTAGATCGACGCATAACCCTTCGCGTGATGGATCCTGCGCCGTTGATGCCTGATCGTGTGGTAGTCGGGCGGATCGCGTTTCATTAAATCTCGGCCGTTGATCTCTGATCCGACGCGCAGCAGAGCGTACCGGTTCGAGTGGGAAATGATCTAATCTGAGCCACCCACTTGAGATCGGACGGCCCACATTAAATCGTGCCCTTTCGGCTTGCATGTTTTGCGTATGAACCCCTCGGGTTTCACTAAATCAACCCGCCGTCCATATGTTACTGTGCGCTGTGTCTGGGACGACTTACCCCGAGCCCCCTGACTTTTCTTATAATTGAGGCCCAGTCCAGAACTCGTTTAAATTGAATAAATAAAATAGAAAATGGATTTTTAATATGAAAATAATTGCTAGAACTTAGATAATTCATAGAAAATTCATTTTAGCTCCAAATTGAACCATTCCAGTTTCTAAAATTTTGTAATAATATTCTTCATCATTTTGTGCCTCTGTTTTGGCATGAAAGGCTCATTTAAATTTATCTAATACTTAATCTTGTATTAAACACATAAAACATTAGAAAATCCATAACTTAAAATCTATAACTCCAAAATTAATGATTCCAGTTCCTATGATCTCATTTTAGTGTCTAGTTTATTACTGTGTATTTTATTTACATGTTTGGTGTAATGTTAATTCTTGCTATACAATGTTTGTTTGAATTGCTACGACTAGCAGTGAGGATACGTATCACCTGAGGATCATCCTGGTACCTGGATTCTCAAGGCCCAGGCAAGTTGTGCCCTTGATCACTTCTTTTTACCCACTCATGTTCTGATTAATCATAATGATCTGCATAGGTTAATTTTGATGGGACCCAACAGGTTACCTAGTTTGATTATCTTTATACCTTGTTCACCACTGAACTTTCTGGGTAGTACTTGCTAGTGCTATATGTGGTTTTGGGTATGGAGATACACTATTCATGGTTACACTTTTGTTATCAGTTATTATTTATTGTTCATATTGAGATCATTATGTTAATTGGAACATGGAGAACCACCCGGGAAAACAGTGCTACCACAAGGGTTTAATGGGACGCCCTTGGCTGATTAATTAGGAAAGCTAGTGGAAGACTACCTTACCCGAAAGGGGCAAGGGCAGTAGGGGAGAGGTCAGTGCGGGGAGGCCCTCGGGAGGATTTTGCTGCGATGGCGGTCCTGCAAGGGATTCCTGTACTGGATCTTCCTATAAACTGTAGCGGGTTTTCGGAAGCTAGTGGAACTTTGTAAAGGCCTCGTAGTGGATCCCTAGCCATTCACCTCGGAAGTGTCTAAGGGCCTTGCAAACCCTGGCGACATGGGATACACGACTTGTGGGTAAAGATGCGCAACCTCTGCAGAGTGTAAAACTGGTATACTAGCCGTGCTCACGGTCATGAGCGGCTCGGACACTCACATGATTAAATTATGGAACTAAATTCAATTTGTCATATGCATTGCATCGCAGGTGAAGTTGTTACTTTGGTTCTACTATTTAACTGGGTTGGTATTTACTTATACTTAGTAACTGCTAATAAAATTTTGACCAACTTTAAAAGCAATGCTCAGCTCTAACCATCTTCTTTGGTAAGCCTTACACTTCACGTGAGCTCCCACCTTTGGCGAGTTCATGCACATTATTCCCCACAACTTGCTGAGCGATGAACGTATGTGAGCTCACTCTTGCTGTCTCACATACACCACAGGTCAAGACCAGGTACTGCAGGATGATGCTCATGGAGGATGCTGCGATGTGTTCGTGAGTGGTCTAGGCCGTCGTCTCCCAGTCAACTTTGGGTTGCTGGACCGTTGTCTCCTTATACTGTAATTATTTATTTTGTATAGAACTCCTGTTATATATAAAGATGTGACATTCGATCCTGTGCCACTTTACATCATATGTGTGAGACTTGGTCCCAGCATACCTGGTGTTTATGTTAGCGCCCGGGTTTTGGACCCCTAAAATCCGGGTGTTACATCGACTAAAGGAGCGAACTGCTCCACATACTTTGAAACTGACCCACTTAACGAATTTGACACAACCGCTGAATCAGAGATTCATGCTACTCACGGCCAAAGGGTTCATGGACCAAACTACAAAACTCCTCCTAAGATAATTGACGCGGACGACGTTCAACTGATTGAATCCAACGCGTTGTGCGCCCCTGGAAATGCATTGTAGCCACTTCTACCCACATATAGTATTTGGTTTCATACATTTCAAAATAGCTTTCACACTTAGACTTCCATAATTGAGGTTGGTAACCATTGAACTAGGGAAAATTGAGTTTGGGCAGTCTATCATACGCTGGTCGCGACATCTCACGCATGAACTCTTGTGGGTAATATTGTTCAAGCATAAAACCTGAAAGACGAGAGGGGTGAGGGGTAGACATACCCTTGAGGTCGTGAGCCTAGGCGAAACCACGTCTCGACTCATGCTCCCGGTGATAGTTGTTGACGTGATGGCCAAAAGGCCCACCGGCGAGATGGAATCCGACAGGTGGGCATCTGGTCGCCGACTCGCACAGGACGAATATGCCTAGTTTGCCGAACACAGCTATGTAGTGCTCGCGTTCGCGGAATTTGCCGACGTATGTCACTTCCAAGGCGAGATCATCCACCTTTTTCTCTAGATTAGGTCTCCAGATGTCGATCTCCGTCTTCATCACCTCCAACGCCATCGGTCGTACCCGATTTTTGATATAGGCAGATGACATAGGAAACCATTTGTAACATTAGCAGGAGCGTACATAATACCTAATGAACTGTTGCTAGAAATATATTTTCAAGGACATAAAGCATCTAGGCCCTCTATGGTTTCAATGATTAATGGTAATATAAGATTATTACAACTAAAGCACAATTTGTAAACCAATTATCATGAAAACTCTTATTGTGACCATATATTTCTTTTTTGGGATATGCACGACCTTTTGTTTCACAAGGACCTAACAAGACATACTCCCTTTTTACATCATCCCTAATGTTCGAATGCATTTTCTCAATTGGTTTTTGAAGCCCTAGAACTGCAATGATACCTTCAGGATCAAGCGTGTGATTAGAATCACCCTCCACACAATTAGCATTTCCTCAGGGGTGGAGGAGTCATTATGGTTAGGTATAGCCCAAGGCATACCTACATATGAAAACAAAATTTAGTAGATCAACCCATAGAAACATAAGGTTAGCACAATTTAAGAGGATAGGAAGAAAAAACAAAAGAAAGTCACAAACTCGTAAATTTCAATAGCTATTTTAGTCGGGCATCTAGTAGCACAAATCCAAGTATTTATGGGAGTGGAGTTGGCCAGAAGGCAGACAATCCACCAATAGTAACAGTGGAGGAAGCTATTGAATCTCAATTAGAGGACGATGAAGAGATTCAATGTGAAGATGTCTATGGTAAAGGTATCATCAATGAGTTCCATATAAATCATGTTTCTTAGCAATTTATTCTCATTTAGACAATATTATACTTCTATATATATGTTGTTTATTTTTATTCTACAATTTAATTAGTTATATACTAAATATTGTAGGATGTAGGGCTATACCTAACTTTTTTCTGCGTCGTCCGCCACTACATTTCATCGTTTTACTTCTACAAGAGGTTGGATGTTTTATTTTCTTGCTCTAGACCTTACGCCGGTGGAGGAGGGATGGTTTGCTAAGAAATATGTATTAAATTCCTGGTCGTCTTCATCGAATTGGAATCAAAGTTTAAATCAGTTGAAGTCAAATATAGTACACAACACATTACTTGGGAAAAAAAAAGAAATAACTTCAGAGCTGGTTTGGTTTACGGTTCACTCTTGCTCTGCTTGCCCTGCTCGGGCGTTCGACGATGCGGCAGCCGGCGGCCTGGGACGATGCCCAATGCAGGCATGGTGTCCAACGGGACGACGCGGTGGCCAGCGGGCCAGGACGGCAGCAAAGCCTAGGGCGAGGCTTGGCCCCACGCCGGCTACGGCGGACGCCGGCCGGCCGCAGACTGGAGGCGTGGGGCTGAGCGTGTAAGGTGCCCCGTGTCGGCGCCGGCGAAAGGCAGGAGCAGCGGGCGGCGGTGTGATTAAAAGCGAGCGAGAAGAGAAAGAGAGGAAGAGCCGCGACTCCGCGAGCAGGCGAGGGGCCAGCGACGTTCGGGTTGCGGCCGAGACTGAGCGACGACGACGAGGGCCACGAGCAGCGTCTGCTCTGCTCTTTTTCTTACTGGGCTGTTCTTTCTCAGGTAAAGCCTGAAAACCTGTTCTAAAAAACTTTGGACCGCAACTAGGGCCCTATCCCTGGTCGTCTTAGGTCTTTGCCCACCACTAGCTTAAAACCTCAGTGACAGTGAGCAGGCAGGTTGCACCATAAAAAAGATGACCTCAGCTACGCTTGAATATCAAGTTAGCTTGGCTTGGTTGGATCGAGCTCGAGGTGGCTCGTTAAGATAACGAACTGGCTCGGCTCGACTCGTTTAGCAACCGAGCCAGAGAACTAGCTCGGCTCGGTTTGTTTGCAAGCACGAGCTGGCTCGTTTAACTCGCGAGCCACAACAAAAATCTCTACTACTTATTAGGGCGGTAAGGGGTAGACTGTCATTCCGTGTTCTGTCATTCTCATTCCCCTCCCTGCAAAGCCCATTCACATTCCCATTCTCAGCTGTCATTCCGTGTTCTGTCACTCCCCGTACAAATCGTGGCATATATCGAAGTCTGCATGATACTGATGGTTGCAATGGAGTAGTGAAACAGCTAAATTAAAATAACAAAATTTATGTATGGCTAGGATTACAAATGGATTATGAAATATTTTTTATAACAATATAAGACACATTTTGTATATAAGTTATTATGTTATTATATGTTCCTGTTACAACGCACGGGTACTCACCTATTAATATAAATGTATGTATACAACAATATAATCAATTGCTAGTTAATTTTATACTAATTTAACACTAGAAAACACTAATACTACTCATAATTTCATATATCACATCATTTAAGCCATAAATTAACATAGTTCATCACTTATTAATTCATCCAATACAAGTATAGGCTTTGTTTTGTTGATAAATGATAGCTCATTCGAGCTAACGAGCTAGCTCGAGCTCGTGTCGAGCTGGCTCGTTAACGAACCGAGCTGAGATGTTAGCTCAACTCGTGGCATGCGTCGACTCGACTAGATTTATAAGAGGTCAAGTATGAAAATCAACTGTCTGATAGTGATTTTACTCACTTGACCCATATAAACCTAGGGGTATAATGAAATCGCGAAGGATCTCAAACTTTTCCTTCACAACCAAGATCGTAATAAATTAACATTCACTACTTCATATGATACAACATTCCACTGAAAATAAAATAGATTAGAGTAAATAGAGTTATTACAACTTAGCCGACACGAAGGCCTAAATGTGACATAACAAGTAGCATCACTATGGTGATAAGGTTTAGCGGAAGCATTTGTTCAAGTAGCGCCCACAACACGTGTGGGGTTTTCAAAATACAGTGCCAATATTAGGGCTGTCAACCCACTAAAAGCATGAGAGAAGAATGGAGAAGCCATGTCCATGGCTTAGTTATCTCCCGTAGCCGGGTATAAGCAGTGTTCACAGTATCCATAAAACATCTGGCCATTTGCAACAACATTGGAAATAGAACCCTGAGTACTGGAATGTACTCAGCTAGACTGACCCGTCCAAAACCAGGAAACAAGAAAGTAAAAGACTCCAATGATTATGCAAAGCTTTATCTAGGGTTGGCTCTTTGCTTTGTAGGATTAAAAATAATTAATGTAGTTATTAACATCTTAAAATGGTATCAAGTTTATTAATCCACTTTTAACAGTTCAGTATTAATACCTATTCCGCTGCAAAACTAGATTTGCACCTAATTATCTAAATAACCATTGCCAAATTCATTATAAGTCTAATTGTGACTTTAGTGATGAATCAAGTTAAGGAAAATTATTGATGATTAACTAAACAAGATTAACCTAACCCTTGATTTTAATCATAAGTATCATCATTCTTAATCCCTATCATCCTTCTCATGGAAATCATAGTTCTTACTACTATGAGATAGCTCAAGTCAAGCGCTCACTATCCAGAAGCGATGGCGATTCGAATCGATTACTAACCAGCTAGCGGAGTATTCTTAACACAAACCATACCCACAGTACTTCGTGAGATATGATCACCACCACACATATTCCAGTAGTAGCCCAGCTGCATGTCGTGGATTCCACAGGGGCCACCATACCTAGGGACCGCCCGACTACCAGAGGGTCAGGACGCATCATGCACCATGGGTTTTCTCGTCGTGTCCCCGTCACTCCTCACCCACACCAATAGGTGCATCGCAAGGTCGAATCCAGCTAGGATAGTGCTCTGGCTTCGCGGTCGGAACGAATTATCCGGCCAGCTAAGTGTTTAGGCATAAGTTCAACATGACTCGAGTGACCACAATGGTATGGTCCTTAATCGACACAGGCGGGATCACTATGACCTACATTTTCCCCATAAGACTTCAACTGGTCTCAAATTTAACCTTCACACTAGCATGGATATTACCCGATGACTTTATCCAAACCAAGCATAAGGTAACCACATATATCTCGCAGGTGACAGGAAATCACCCGACTTCTATCGTCTAAGCAGCCTTAAGCATTTAAGCGTACTTAAATTACCTAGGTGACAAGGATAGGGTAAATAAGGGTAATCAAGGATAAATGCAACAATTGTTTCCAAACAACTCCTACAACCTAATGCAACAAACATAGGCAGGTAGTAAATAAATTAATTAATGCAAACCATAGAAAATTAGATGTTGGGGCTCGCCTTTCTCGAAGGAATTGGGGCAGTGATCAGAGCACTCCTAGACTTCGGCTTCCGACTCACCCTCTTCAGCGAGAACCTCTTGCAGTTCCTCGGCAACTCCTACTGTCACTTCACCTACCCTCATACATGGGTGTAGTATGAGGGTAGGTGATGCATAGTGCAAGGAATGCATGATGCTTATGGGTGCACGCGGTTTATAACATCCTTTACGGTATACTTTTTTAGGGTTAGCTACAAATTGGTTCTACAAGATAGTCTACATTGTCCAAGAACTTGTAGCTTGTCTTTTCTTGGTCGCTCCTGATTATTGTTTCAAGAAATCGTACAACCCATCACCATCTCCACTACAAGGTAGTCCTACCTAGCAGGTCAATTACCCTCAAGCAAGCCATTATTCACAAAACATAGTATACTTTCATTTTCTTACCTAACCACTTACTTTCCTACACTTAGCAGGGTTGGAGGGTATCCTTTTATTCCTAATCACACCACACATACATATGCACACACATTCAACATACTTCATATATTTTAAGAGTTGTTCATCACTTAGTGAGAAGGACTTACTAAATGAATTGGACTATTATAACAGTATGTGTTTCTTCATTAAACATGTCTTAACCATATCTAAACCAAGAATCACTTATAATCACTTAAATCCTCACACTACTTATTTGGACTTACATAACAACTACTAATTAGACTCCTCCAAAAATACTACAAAAATTATAGTGAGCAGGGATCATCTACCATACTTCACCACAGAAATATCAACTTATTTTTGACTGCACAAAAATACCAAGAAATTTGACAGAAAAGCACTTTAAATTACTTTGTACTACCAAACTAGCCAAACAACAAATACTATAATTTTACCATGATTTTCATAGCACAAGAACATGGAGCAAAAATTTATACGGACATTTTCTCAAAAAATATTTTCCTGTGTTTTTTAAAGAAAATATTCTTTTCTATTTTTAAATCCTAACTCAAAATCTTTCCATACAACCAATAGCTCATATTTGATTCTGGGGTGACAAATCACATAAGTCATGCTCCTAAAAAGTTTCACACCAACCTTAGAGAGTTTGCTATTTATCTATTAATTTCTAAGAAACCAATAACTTCACTTTTTAATTCACAAAAGCCATTTTCTCAGCAGAACATACCCCTAATATATTTATCACAGAAATACAATTTTATGAGAAATCTAAAAAACTGTAATCATATTTTTATCACCATTATTTAAATTACTATGACTTTTGAAAGAAAAGAAAGTTTCTTTATTTAAATGCAAACCTTATACAAAAATAGCTAGAAATCGACATGCAATATTTTTAAACTATAAATCTATTACAGAGAAGTATCACAAAATTTGTTTCACGATTTTTTGTGTTCTAAAACTCGAGTTATGAATTTCCCAAGGTTTTCTATGGTTTAAATAGAAAGAAAAGAAATGAAAAAGGGAAAACCACTTTGCATGTTAGTCCTCGAGTTTTCACCAATCCTCAAATACTATTCATATGAGTCCCTGATAGTTTTCCAAAAATCCCTTCCCCTTTCTTCTATTCTAGCCTGATGTCCTTCTTCTGGCTTACAAACAGAGGGAGGGAGTTCGACTCGAGGCTCACCAGTGGCAGAGGAACGCTATCGAGGTGGCGAGAAGGCATGAGGGTCGACGACAAACATAGTGGCGTCTTCTGTTCTTCGAACGGTGGGCGACGGTGCTCGGGCCACCCACGCCGACGTGAATCGGGGCGCGGTGATGTCGACGGCGAGGCTCCGACATCCTTCGAGCTCAGGCGGAGGCTTCGGGACTTTGGCACGCGACGATGGAGCTAGTATGGGGCTCGGCTCGAATAGAGGAGGATGGAGGGAGTGCTACCGTGAGAGCTATCCACCGGGCACCCATGGTGGCGTGGCGCGCGGAGTGCAGGAAGAGGAGGGCATCGACGAGATAGGAGGCGCAAGGCGAGAACAGGAGAGCACAAAGGCGATGGCATGCTCGGCGCAAATGGAGTGGGCACGACAATGGGCTTGCCCACGCACGGAGACAAGGCGTGGCACGCGTAGATCTCGACGTCCACGCGTCCAAGTGAGCGCCACTTGGCCAACGCGATCTGCTGAGCTCGCAGACGCAAAAACGACAAGAAAACATGCTCTCAAGCGTCGGCCACTGTAGCAAAGCTGTTCTCCATACTCCTAACTATAATTTCTATACAGTACTTAAGCTAATTAGATGCTCGGTTTAGAAGTTAGTGACCTTCAAACTTTGGTTTGTCACGATTGCGAAAATCAGTGGAAAACCGAAGTCTAGCCATGTCAAAACATGTCAAACGACTTTAAAAGTTTGTCAAATTTTTACAGGGTGTGCCTCAAGTAACTATCGACAACTTTTGTAATTGGAGCCATTCAATTTGAAGATTATCTTTAGATGCGACGTTTGAAGAGAGGTGAATAGTTGAACTTAGAAAAATCAGATTTTTCCTAATTCTTTTAACCCATTTTCCCAAATCTTTATTGCTGTTGAAATTCTTTCTTTTAAAAATTGAGTCCACCTTCTTAGTAGTTTTATGAAGTTAGTTTTACTCCTTAGGTTTTGGTTCTAAGTAACATCCTTACACATTAAGCAAAACTTTTACTAAACCACACCTATCACATACAAGTTAAGAAGATATCATCAGATGAAATCAAAGGTGGAAAAAACTAACCAAACCAAATCTAAATTTCTTCGAGTTGGTTTAGCTACACACACAATTCTTCTTAATAATATAAGATTCTAGAACATAGGCTTCTATTAATGTCAAGCATCAAATCACTTCACACCAAACTGCAAACAATTCAAGATTTTGATGCAAGTGATGAATGATTAATGATGCTTATGATGATGTTTTCATGATGCACATAAGATGTATAAACATACTTAACATAAGAGGTGTTATATAACAAAATTGAAATGAGCCGAATAAAGCTAACTACGAGTCGAGCGCCAGTCGAGCGCACGAGCGTGAGCCACCTTATTTTCGGCTGCGTCACTGAATGTTTGAGGCCGAATCTTGATCCGATCAGCAATAACGTTTTGACAGGAACAAGTAGCTAGTACTTTTTTACTGTCTATTCAAGTCACTCGCACAATGCAGTCATCCATCAAATCATCCTTGTACAAGTTGCCCAGACAAACCACATTATTTTTCTTTCCAATCGAGGAAACGACAGGCGAACGATCTAAAAGTGCTATACATAGATTTGCCTCCAATTGAATACTACTGTAAAATTATTGGTCTAGCTAGTGCTAGTTCCTTTCGACACCTATGGCTATGGGCTAGGATGAAAACGACGAGCTAGCTAGATACGCTCGATCGTTCCAAGAGTGGGCTTAATAACCGACTAGCGTGCGGAGTCGCAGCCGCAGGCCGCAGCCCCGCCGATGTGGTGGTGGTGGTGGAACTGGTGGGCAATAATGCAAAATGATCGAGCGGATGGCTGGCTGTGGGATGGGTGTCCGTGTCCCCTTGTATGTTCACCACGAACAAGAAAGAAAAAAAGACTTACGTAACTGGCATGAGAGATTATAACACACACACTCACTCACTCACTGTAAAGATAAAGATTCTGCACCAGTACTGTGTACTGCCATTCCGATGGTAGTCCACGGCTAGCTCCATGCATGCACTGTTCTAGCCTAAGCCTAACCTTTTCTTGCCTCCACTTGCCCGAAGCTCTCGATGAGCTGCGTCAGGTTCTCATACGAGGAGCCTCCTTTCTCCATGGCCCCGTGAGCTTTCTCCCCGTACTCCCTGGCCCTCCGCCTCCTCTCGCCGGCCTCTTTCCCTTCGCCCATCAGCGCCGACACCGCCCGCGCGACGTCCCCACGCGCCACCGCCACGCTCTCGTCGTCGAACACCATCACGGCCGCCGTCACGCCGATGGGCACGCCCACGCCGAGCACGTCCACCGCCAGCCGCTCGTTCAGGAACTGGTCGGCGAAGTGGGGCCACGTGACCACCGGGACGCCGTGCGCGACGGACTCCAGCAGCGAGTTCCATCCGTAGTGGGTGACGAAGCCCCCCACGGCGCGGTGGGACAGGATGGCGAGCTGCGGCGCCCACCCACGCACCACGAGACCCCGCCCCGCCGCGCGCGCCTCCAGGGCCCCCAGCCACTCCCGCACCTCCGGCGGGGACGCCTCGGCCTGCTTCACCATGTTGGAACCGGACCGCCGACACATGGCGTGTCCGTCGGGGCCGCCCGCACACACGGTGCGCCCACCCAGGCTGTCGGGCCGCGACACACGCGCCCGCACGTATAGCAGCGGGCTTTAGGTCTCTTGGGCCAACACTCCCCCTAAAAAGCTAGCCTAATAGGGGTTGCACCCTCAACCATATAAACCATGCTTTTCCACTCTCACCAGACAATGTGGGACTATTCCCAACAATCTCCCCCTCACACATTGTGAGCCGAGATTTGTCTTGAGAATGCACTGGGCCAACCTGGCTCCGATACCACACCACCCACAGGAACGGCCTGCCGGAGTCCTCCAGGCCATGCCCCACCTCGAACAGCTGCTTCGGGAGCTTCCGCGCGAGGCTGCCGAAGCTGACGAACACGACGGAGCCGGTCTCCTTGGAGTCGAGCCAGGCGGCTACCGCGCTGTGCTGCTGGCCGCCTGAAAGGGAAATGTGCCCTTGGGCCATTTCTATGTATTTTGGTGATTGAGTGCCAACACATGTGCTTAATTGGGAATTTATGTACAAGGATGAACAAAGTGTAAATCACAAGTAAAGGTATGTTTCTAAGCCTTAGTACATTGGTTTTAAGTACTAATATATTTGTCTAAGTGTTAGAAACAGAAAGAAGAAGAATAGAGAAAAGGAGAAGGGACTTGGCTGTGTGCTGCCAAGACCCAGCTCGGTCTGGAGCACCGGACTGTCCGGTGTGCACCGGACAGTGTCCGGTGCGCCAGGCTGGCACGACTCGAACTTGCCGCTCTCGGGAAATTGGCCGGCGGCGTACGGCTAAAATTCACCGGACTGTCCGGTGTGCACCGGACTGTCCGGTGAGCCAACGGTCGGCCGGGCCAACGGTCGGCCGTGCGATCGGCGCGCGACACGTGGCCGAGCCAACGGTCGGAAGGGAGCACCGGACTGTCCGGTGTGCACCGGACTGTCCGGTGCGCCAGATCTGCAACGGTCGGCAACGGTCGGCTTCGCTTTCTATGGAAACAAATCGGGCACCGGACAGTGTCCGGTGTGCACCGGACTGTCCGGTGCGCCACGAGACAGAAGGCAAAGATGGCCTTCCAGATTTGTTCCCAACGGCTCCTAGCTGCCTTGGGGCTATAAAAGGGACCCCTTGGCGCATGGAGGAGAACACCAAGCATTCCTTGAGCACTCTTGATCACTCACACATCAATCTCGCGCACTTGTTCGACATTCTAGTGATTTGAGCTCCGTTCTAGTGTGCTAGTCTTTTGAGCTCAAGTCTGGGTCTTGTGTGTGCGTATTCGCTGTGATCTTTGTGTCGTGTGTGAGTTGCTAATCCCTCCTTTGCTCTGTGATTCTCTGTGAACATCTTTTGTAAGGGCGAGAGGCTCCAAGTTGTGGAGATTCCTCGCAAACGGGATTGAGAAAAGAAAAGCAAGAACACCGTGGTATTCAAGTTGATCATTGGATCACTTGAGAGGAGTTGAGTGCAACTCTCGTCCGTTGGGACGCCACAACGTGGAGTAGGCAAGTTTTGTACTTGGCCGAACCACGGGATAACCACTGTGTCATCTCTATGATTGGATTCTTGTGGTTATTGTGTTTTGACTCCTCTCTAGCCACTTGGCATAAACTGTGCTAACACCTAATCAAGTTTTGTGGCTATAAGTTTAAGTTTTTACAGGATCACCTATTCACCCCCCCCTCTAGGTGCTCTCAATTGGTATCGGAGCCGTTCTCTTCACAAAGGGACTAACCGCCCGAAGAGATGGATCCTAAGGGGAAGGGTATAGTGATCAACGACAAAGAGAAGGAATCCTTCGTCAACGAGCCGAAGGACGATAAGCCTACCGACTCCGGCTCGGGCCAAAGACGGAAGGAAGGGAAGAAGAAGAAGACCAGGCGCATCAAGGAGATCGTCTACTACGACAGCGACGAGTCTACTTCTTCCCAAAAGGACGAGGACCACAACGACTACGAGAGAAGAAAACCGGTTAATTCGAACTTTTCTTTTGATTACTCTCGTATTCCGCAAAGTTCACATTCTCATTTGCTCTCCATTCCACTCGGCAAGCCCCCACACTTTGATGGAGAGGACTACGGATTTTGGAGCCACAAAATGCGTAGTCACCTATTCTCTCTCCATCCTAGTATATGGGAGATTGTAGAGAGTGGAATGCATTTTGATAGTTCGGATAGTCCCATGTTCATTAATGAACAAATTCATAAGAATGCACAAGCTACTACTGTTCTTCTAGCTTCCTTGTGCAGGAATGAATACCATAAGGTGAGCGGCTTGGATAACGCCAAGCAAATCTGGGACACCCTCAAGATTTCTCATGAGGGGAACGACGTCACCTTACTCACCAAGATGGAGTTGGTGGAGGGCGAGCTTGGACGGTTCGCAATGATAAGGGGCGAGGAGCCAACGCAAACATACAATCGGCTCAAGACCCTCATCAACAAGATAAGAAGCTACGGGAGCACGCGATGGACGGACCACGACGTCGTCCGCCTAATGCTAAGGTCATTTACCGTTCTTGATCCTCACTTGGTGAACAATATACGTGAAAATCCCAGGTACACCAAGATGTCGCCCGAAGAAGTTCTTGGGAAATTTGTTAGCGGGCGAATGATGATCAAGGAGGCGAGATATGTGGACGACGCCTTGAATGGTCCGATCAACGAGCCGCAACCTCTCGCTCTCAAGGCAACACGAAGCAAGGAGGCGCTACCTAGCAAGGTGGCACAAATTGAGGCGGCCGGACTCAACGATGAAGAGATGGCTCTCATCATCAAGAGATTCAAGACGACGCTAAATGGTCGCAAGGGGCAGCCAAGCAAGACCAAGACCAAGGGGAAGCGCTCATGCTTCAAATGCGGTAAGCTTGGTCATTTTATCGCTAACTGTCCCGATAATGAAAGTGACCAGGAAAAGGGGAACAAAAGAGAAAAGAAGAAGCAATACAAGAAGGCAAAGGGCGAGGCGCATCTAGGAAAGGAGTGGGACTCGGATTGCTCCTCCTCCGACTCCGACAACGAAGGACTCGCCGCCACTGCCTTCAACAAATCGGCTCTCTTCCCCAACGAGCGTCTCACATGTCTTATGGCAAGGGAGAAGAAGGTGAGTACTCAAGACTCCACTTATGCTTCTTCTAGTGATAGTGAGTCTAGTGATGATGACATAGATTATTCATGCTTGTTCAAGGGCTTAGATAGATCTAAGATAGATAAAATCAATGAATTGATTGATGCATTGAATGAAAAGGATAGGCTTTTAGAAAAGCAGGAGGATTTATTGTATGATGAACATGATAAATTTGTAGAGGCACAAAAATCATATGCTTTAGAAGTAAAAAGAAATGAAATGCTTTCTTATGAACTATCTACTTGTCATGAAACCATTTCTACTTTACAAGGTGTTAACAATGATTTAAATGCTAAGTTAGAAGTAGCAAATAAATCTAATTCTTGTGTAGAACATGTTAAGATTTGCACTAGGTGTAAGGATTTCGATGTTGATGCCTGTAGTGAACATCTAGTTTTAATTTCCAAATTAAATAAGGAAGTGGCTAGTCTTAATGCCCAACTTAAGACTAGCAAGAATGAAGTTGATAAAATAAAATTTGCAAGGGATGCCTATACGGTTGGTAGACACCCCTCAATTAAGGATGGTCTTGGCTTCAAGAGAGAGGCCAAGAACTTAACAAGCCATAAGGCTCCCATCTTCGTCAAGGAGAAAGGGAAGGCCCCTATGGCTAGTAATGCTAAAAAGAACCATGCTTTTATGTATTATGATAGGAGAAATGCTAGAAATGCTTATAATGATTTTGATTCACATGTTTATGATTCTCATGCCATGTTTGCCTCTAGTTCTTCTTATAAGCATGATAGGGATATGCCTAGGAGAAATATTGCTCATGTGCCTAGAAAGAATGTTATTCATGCTCCTAGGAAAGTAGTGAATGAACCTTCTATAATTTATTGTGCTTTAAACACTTCCTTTGCTATTTGTAGAAAGGATAGGAAAATAGTTGCTAGGAAGTTAGGGGCAAAATGCAAGGGAGACAGGACTTGCATTTGGGTCCCTAAGGACATTTGTGCTAACCTTGCAGGACCCAACATGAGTTGGGTACCTAAGACCCAAGCCTAAATTTGCCTTGCAGGTTTATGCATCCGGGGGTTCAAGCTGGATTATTGACAGCGGATGCACAAACCATATGACGGGGGAGAAGAAGATGTTCACCTCCTACGTCAAAAATAAGGATTCCCAAGATTCAATTATATTCGGTGATGGGAATCAAGGCAAGGTAAAAGGGCTAGGTAAAATTGCAATTTCTAATGAGCATTCTATATCAAATGTATTCTTAGTGGAGAGTCTTGGATATAATTTGCTATCTGTCAGTCAATTATGTCAAATGGGATATAATTGTTTATTTACAAATGTAGATGTGTCTGTCTTTAGAAGAAGTGATGGTTCACTAGCTTTTAAGGGTGTATTAGACGGCAAACTTTATTTAGTTGATTTTGCAAAAGAAGAGGCCGGTCTAGATGCATGCTTAATGGCTAAGACTTGCATGGGCTGGCTGTGGCATCGCCGCTTAGCACATGTGGGGATGAAGAACCTCCACAAGCTTCTAAAGGGAGAACATGTGATAGGTCTAACCAATGTTCATTTCGAAAAAGATAGACCTTGTGCAGCTTGTCAAGCAGGGAAACAGGTGGGAGGAGCGCATCACAGCAAGAATGTGATGACCACTTCAAGACCCCTGGAGCTGCTGCATATGGATCTCTTCGGACCCGTCGCCTATCTAAGCATAGGGGGAAGTAAGTATGGTCTAGTTATTGTTGATGACTTTTCCCGCTTCACTTGGGTGTTCTTTTTGCAGGATAAGTCTGAAACCCAAGGGACCCTCAAGCGCTTCCTCAGGAGGGCTCAAAATGAGTTTGAGCTCAAAGTGAAAAAGATAAGAAGCGACAACGGGTCCGAGTTCAAGAACCTTCAAGTGGAGGAGTTCCTTGAAGAGGAAGGGATCAAGCACGAGTTCTCCGCTCCCTACACACCACAGCAAAATGGTGTGGTAGAGAGGAAGAACAGGACGCTCATCGACATGGCGAGGACGATGCTAGGAGAGTTCAAGACCCCCGAGTGCTTTTGGACGGAAGCCGTGAACACGGCGTGCCACGCCATCAACAGGGTCTACCTTCATCGCCTCCTCAAGAAGACGTCGTATGAGCTACTAACCGGTAACAAACCCAATGTATCGTACTTTCGTGTATTTGGGAGTAAATGCTACATTCTAGTAAAGAAGGGTAGAAATTCTAAGTTTGCTCCCAAAGCTGTAGAAGGGTTTTTATTAGGTTATGACTCAAATACAAAGGCGTATAGAGTCTTCAACAAATCATCGGGTTTGGTTGAAGTCTCTAGCGACGTTGTATTTGATGAGACTAATGGCTCTCCAAGAGAGCAAGTTGTTGATTGTGATGATGTAGATGAAGAAGA
This sequence comes from Zea mays, assembly GCF_902167145.1. Taxonomy (NCBI): domain Eukaryota; kingdom Viridiplantae; phylum Streptophyta; class Magnoliopsida; order Poales; family Poaceae; genus Zea; species Zea mays. The sequence continues at coordinate 161,550,535 of NC_050100.1, read as the reverse complement.
TGTTCCGACGGCCGCTATACGGACCATGGCGATTGGAGAAGTACGGCCACAGGAACAAGATGAACGAGATCAACCTTCTTCCTCAACTATGGTGCATCCCCCAACCAAAGATGACGAACAGGTACCTCAAGTGGAGGCGCTTGATCAAGGGGGAGCACAAGATAATCAAGTGATGGAGGAAGAAGTGCAACCGGCACCTCCAACCCAAGTTCGAGCGATGATTCAAAGGGATCATCCCGTCGACCAAATTCTGGGTGACATTAGCAAGGGAGTAACTACTCGATCTCGATTAGTTAATTTTTGTGAGCATTACTCCTTTGTCTCTTCTATTGAGCCTTTCAGGGTAGAAGAGGCCTTGCTAGATCCGGACTGGGTGTTGGCCATGCAAGAGGAGTTAAACAATTTCAAGCGCAATGAAGTTTGGACACTGGTGCCTCGTCCGAAGCAAAATGTTGTGGGAACCAAGTGGGTGTTCCGCAACAAACAGGACGAGCACGGGGTGGTGACGAGAAACAAGGCTCGACTTGTGGCAAAAGGTTATGCCCAAGTCGCAGGTTTGGATTTCGAGGAGACTTTTGCTCCTGTGGCTAGGCTAGAATCAATTCGTATCTTGCTAGCATATGCCGCTCACCATTCTTTCAGGTTGTTTCAAATGGATGTGAAGAGCGCTTTCCTCAACGGGCCAATCAAGGAGGAGGTGTACGTGGAGCAACCCCCTGGCTTCGAGGATGAACGGTACCCCGACCATGTGTGTAAGCTCTCTAAGGCGCTCTATGGACTTAAGCAAGCCCCAAGAGCATGGTATGAATGCCTTAGAGATTTCTTAATTGCTAATGCTTTCAAGGTTGGGAAAGCCGATCCAACTCTTTTTACTAAGACTTGTAATGGTGATTTGTTTGTGTGCCAAATTTATGTCGATGACATAATATTTGGTTCTACTAACCAAAAGTCTTGTGAAGAGTTTAGCAGGGTGATGACGCAGAAATTCGAGATGTCGATGATGGGCGAGTTGAACTACTTCCTTGGGTTCCAAGTGAAGCAACTCAAGGACGGCACCTTCATCTCCCAAACGAAGTACACGCAAGATCTGCTAAAGCGGTTTGGGATGAAGGACGCCAAGCCCGCAAAGACTCCGATGGGGACCGACGGACACACCGACCTCAACAAAGGAGGTAAGTCCGTTGATCAAAAAGCATACCGGTCAATGATAGGTTCTTTGCTTTACTTATGTGCTAGTAGACCGGATATTATGCTTAGCGTATGCATGTGTGCTAGATTTCAATCCGATCCTAAGGAGTGTCACTTAGTAGCGGTGAAGCGAATTCTTAGATATTTGGTTGCTACGCCTTGCTTCGGGCTCTGGTATCCAAAGGGGTCTACCTTTGACTTAGTTGGATACTCAGACTCCGACTATGCTGGATGTAAGGTCGATAGGAAGAGTACATCGGGGACGTGCCAATTCTTAGGAAGGTCCCTGGTGTCATGGAACTCTAAGAAACAAACTTCCGTTGCCCTATCCACCGCTGAGGCCGAGTATGTTGCCGCAGGACAGTGTTGCGCGCAACTACTTTGGATGAGGCAAACCCTCAGGGACTTTGGCTACAATCTGAGCAAAGTCCCACTCCTATGTGATAATGAGAGTGCTATCCGCATGGCGGAAAATCCTGTTGAACACAGCCGCACAAAGCACATAGACATCCGGCATCACTTTTTGAGAGACCACCAGCAAAAGGGAGATATCGAAGTGTTTCATGTTAGCACCGAGAACCAGCTAGCCGATATCTTCACTAAGCCTCTAGATGAGAAGACCTTTTGCAGGTTGCGTAGTGAGCTAAATGTCTTAGATTCGCGGAACCTGGATTGAATTGTAGCATACATGTAGTTATGTTTTGGTCATGTTCCTTTGTGCATTATGTTGCTTATTATGGTGCTCAAGTTGTACAAACACTCCCTGGACCTCACAAGTCCGTTGCAAAGTGATGCACATGTGTAGGGGGAGATGTGTTACAACTTGACCCTTTGAGACTAACCATGTGCTTGAGTTTGATAATTTAGTCTCGAAGGAGGATTGAAAGGGAAAAGGTGGACTTGGACCATGAAAGACTTCCACTGCACTCCGATGAGAGGGTAACTAATTCCAAGTTCATCTCATGAAATCTTATTGCCATTTGCTCTTAATTGAAGACTTTGGTGAGGCAATGGGGTTAACAGGCCAAGATTGATCCCGTTTTGGTGCTTGATGCCAAAGGGGGAGAAAATAAAGGCCAAAGTGATAAATGGATCAGCTACCACTTGAGAGATTTTGAAAATAGTAGAATAGAGTTTTTGTTTTGTCAAAAGCTTTTATTGTCTCTTATTGTCTCTATTTTCAAAAGTTGGTTTCTTGTGGGGAGAAGTATTGATTATGGGAAATAGGGGGAGTTTTTGAAATCTTTGATCAATCTCTTTTGGAATGACTCTCTTTATATACTTCAACATGTGTGTTTGACTTAGAGATAGAGATTTGAGTTTGATTTGCAAAAACAAACCAAGTGGTGGCAAAGGATGATCCATATATGCCAAAATTGAATAAAACCAATTTGAGTTTTTATTTAAAGTGATTTTGCACTTGTTCTAGTTGCTTTATGTTGTGTTGGCATAAATCACCAAAAAGGGGGAGATTGAAAGGGAAATGTGCCCTTGGGCCATTTCTATGTATTTTGGTGATTGAGTGCCAACACATGTGCTTAATTGGGAATTTATGTACAAGGATGAACAAAGTGTAAATCACAAGTAAAGGTATGTTTCTAAGCCTTAGTACATTGGTTTTAAGTACTAATATATTTGTCTAAGTGTTAGAAACAGAAAGAAGAAGAATAGAGAAAAGGAGAAGGGACTTGGCTGTGTGCTGCCAAGACCCAGCTCGGTCTGGAGCACCGGACTGTCCGGTGTGCACCGGACAGTGTCCGGTGCGCCAGGCTGGCACGACTCGAACTTGCCGCTCTCGGGAAATTGGCCGGCGGCGTACGGCTAAAATTCACCGGACTGTCCGGTGTGCACCAGACTGTCCGGTGAGCCAACGGTCGGCCGGGCCAACGGTCGGCCGCGCGATCGGCGCGCGACACGTGGCCGAGCCAACGGTCGGAAGGGAGCACCGGACTGTCCGGTGTGCACCGGACTGTCCGGTGCGCCAGATCTGCAACGGTCGGCTTCGCTTTCTATGGAAACAAATCAGGCACCGGACAGTGTCCGGTGTGCACCGGACTGTCCGGTGCGCCACGAGACAGAAGGCAAAGATGGCCTTCCAGATTTGTTCCCAACGGCTCCTAGCTGCCTTGGGGCTATAAAAGGGACCCCTTGGCGCATGGAGGAGAACACCAAGCATTCCTTGAGCACTCTTGATCACTCACACATCAATCTCGCGCACTTGTTCGACATTCTAGTGATTTGAGCTCCGTTCTAGTGTGCTAGTCTTTTGAGCTCAAGTCTGGGTCTTGTGTGTGCGTATTCGCTGTGATCTTTGTGTCGTGTGTGAGTTGCTAATCCCTCCTTTGCTCTGTGATTCTCTGTGAACATCTTTTGTAAGGGCGAGAGGCTCCAAGTTGTGGAGATTCCTCGCAAACGGGATTGAGAAAAGAAAAGCAAGAACACCGTGGTATTCAAGTTGATCATTGGATCACTTGAGAGGAGTTGAGTGCAACTCTCGTCCGTTGGGACGCCACAACGTGGAGTAGGCAAGTTTTGTACTTGGCCGAACCACGGGATAACCACTGTGTCATCTCTGTGATTGGATTCTTGTGGTTATTGTGTTTTGACTCCTCTCTAGCCACTTGGCATAAACTGTGCTAACACCTAATCAAGTTTTGTGGCTATAAGTTTAAGTTTTTACAGGATCACCTATTCACCCCCCCCTCTAGGTGCTCTCACCGCCGTCCGCCCCCCCGACGACATGGCGTCGGCGTCCCGGTTGCGGAGGCAGAGCGGCCCCAGCGTCCACACGGGTTTGCCGAGCGCCGCCTCGTAGCACGACACGAACTGGCCCTCGAGGCCCACGAACGTGTTCACCACCGCGCCGTCGGCCGCGCGCATGGCCTCCACGCACTCGCCCTAGAGCGCCTCCCACCCCGGCGAGTTGAAGAAGCCCGGCGCCGTGGCCTTGGTCACCTCTACGTGCACCGGCATGCTCGGCACCACGAACCTCTCCTGCCCGTCGTCGACGTCAGCCGCCGCCGCGCCCGCGGCCAGCTCGCGTAACCCGTGGTCGGTGGCGTTGAGGTCGCAGAGCGAGTAGAAGCACGGCGGCCCGTGGAAGAAGAGGCGACGGATCCCGAGGCTTCTGGCCGCGCCGGCCGCCCACGGGTTGCACCAGTCGGAGACGATGCAGCTCGGCCGCGGCGCCTGCGCTCGCAGGTACGCTTCCAGCGGGCCGGCGAGCTTCCGCAGAGCGTCGAACAGGGGGACGAAGTGGCCGTTGTCCGTGACCTGGTCCATGTTCTCGATGCCCGGGGGCAGGCCGTCCACGTCCGTCGGGAACGGGAGCTCCACGATCTCGAGGGGCAGCTTGGCGCGCGCGGCCTGCTCGGCGACGCCACGCAGCCGTGCGCCGTTCAGCGGTGTCGTCACCAGGCTCGCGCGCGCGCCGCGCTCCGCCAGGAGGAGGGCGAGGTCGACCATGGGGATGGTGTGGCCCTGCGCCACGAGGGGGACGATAACGAAGTGAGGTGGCGGCGGCGGTGGCGCTGGCGTATCAGCAGCCGATTCCTCGGTGGGCACCATGGACGACGTGCGTGCTAAGCTAGCTGCCTGCCAAGGACTTCGGGCGGGCACCGCATGAATGGTCTAGGAAATAGAGTGTGTGGCCTGTGAGTAGAACTGTATAAGTGTCGAGGTGCACATAATTTATATGGCCATGTGAGGGCGCTTTTTTTTTTCTTTCCACAAGTAGGCTCCTCCTAGGTTTTTCAGCTAAAAACTGCCAAACATTTTGGCTGATGTTGTCACTTGTGATGACATTTTTACAAGCTTGTTTTTTTTTCTAGAATAGAACATATGGGTAACCCTATATTTTGATCTCTTCTACGATGCACAATCTCAGCCTCTCTATGCTCATCCACGAGCACCGAACACCAGATGGCAAGGATGCTGGATGCCCAGTGCATTCCTTGGAAAAGTTTGGGTTGGAGATGTCAAGCCATTTTGCAGGAGCCGCCCCATCGGTGCCAGTAATTTTGGCGCCATCGACCTCACCGGAAGATGGCACGGCAGCACGAGATTTCCAATGATCTTGCCTCGTCCGAATTTTTTTATTTTAACCCTACTTTTAAAAAATATTTACGTTTGGACTCCCAGAAATTTTATTTGCAAGTTTGGACCCGATGCTCGGCGCCATAGCCTGTGGCGCCGAGGTAACACAGCTCGGCGCCACAGCCTATGGCGCCAAGTTATGACGTGGCAGTAACGGCTACCTACGACCAGGGCTGACCTGTCCTCGATGTGGCGGCGACGCGGCCTCGTAGCTCGGCGCCACAAATCTTGGCGCCGAGCTACGGACGCCTATAAAACAGCCGCGCTGCTGGCCGAGAGCAGCACAATTCCTCTCATTTCAAAACTTCGTCAAATTTATTTGGATTCAATGATTCGAGGTGGTTTACTTCGTAGACCAAGGTATGGTGCCCAACTAATTTGTTTTGTATATTTGGTTGTTAGTTTCATAGTTGCTCATAGTTTCATAGTTTGATAGTTTGTGTAAACTTATTATATAATCATTTCGATTATTAGTTTCATAGTTGCTCATAATATATATAGTATCATTAATATGATGAGTATATTTTATTTGATAGTTTGTGTAAACCTGTTATAAAGCATATTAGGTATAAATGATAATTATAATCGTTTATTAGATGAAAGACATGTACCGAGAGGCGTTGTGGCAGAAGAGAGGTCGTCCTCGGGAGTTATATCCGGACGTATCTAGTAAGGATGCTCCTGTTCCTCCTGAACTCCCTGTGCCTAACTGTGACTGTGGCAGACTGGCTTGGGTACATCAATCACAACATCCAGACACGGCTGCTCGCTGCTACTACCTTTGTGGCGGTTTGGACGTACGTAGCTTATAACTTGTCACTTAATTTTGTTCGCATTCATTATTTTGTAGATGTGTAATAGTGCTTCTTTCCATTATTTTAGGGGCATCAGAGGTGTTTCTTTTTCCAGTGGATCGACGTCCTGATAAATTTGATCCTCGATATTTTCTTTCGTTAATTGGTTGAGTGGAAGGACTAGTCATGAGCGTTTTAAGCGTTGGGTACCTCCTCCCCCGAATCCTCCACCAATGACGGATGCAGAGAAGGAGGTAGCAACAGAAAGACGGATGGACTCACCGCCTCGATGCGATTGTGGAGACCGTGCTGTCATCGATGAAGACTATGAGAAGCAGTTCTGTTGTCCGAACATTGATTATGTGAGCCCATCGATACGCTAAATGTATGAACTAGTTATTTTTTACAATAAATTACTAATTTTTTCTCCTGCAGCCATACGGGTGGCATAAGTGTCGTTTTAGAGAGTGGTTGTATGGTCCTTTGTCCCATTGGCCAGAGCTAGAGGTAAAGGAAAAGAGATACAATCAGTGGGCGGAAGAAGAGTTGAAATTTGATCCAGTACTCTGCAAATGTGGTATTGAAGCTAAGTATGGATTAGTTTCTTCCGAGCTTGGTGTTGGATATTTTTGTGGACATATGGTCGATTACGATGAGGTTGGTATTTTTTTTGCACTAGCTGTAATGTTATAGCGGGACTTACTATTTTTTGTAGGAGACGAGGAAATGCAGTTGGGAGAGTTACGACGACAAAGGAGAGGTGATGCGCACAATAGAGTCCAAGAGACTAATGGGACAGAAGATGCATTGTGGATCTCAGCTCGTCGATTCGTACATTAATGATCGCATACGCGACATGCATAGGGAAGCAAAATCTGCCTTTTATGATAGCCCAAAGCGTGCAGAGTATAGGAGGTTGAAGGCGGCAGATGAGAAGAGAGCACAGGATGCAAGGGAATGGGAAGCGGCTCAAGCCGAGAAACAGATGTTGGATAATCTTGCTGATTGCCTCAAGGGAAGTGAGTGAGAAAAATGATATTATATTTATGTTAGTACAATTTATTTATCTTGACTTTGCTAACTTATTTTGCTCATTATATTTGCAGAGATTGGATGTGGCATAAACTATTTGGCCGATGAGGCGCATGCAAGATATGTTCAGGATAAAATGGCGACGGTTGAGCTGATGGAGGAGGAGGAGGACGACACATCTAGATTGAGTGAGCTTATCGCTCTCGCAGAGGCAGGATTACATGAAGAAGAGGAGGACGACACATCAAGGTTGAGTGAGCTCATCGCACTAGCTGAGGCAGGATTACGTGCTCAAGAGGAAGAGGATGAGTTTATGTCTCAGGCCGCCGAAGAGGTAGAGGCGGCTTATTACAAGAAGAAGTCTGATAAGGCTGAGGCTGAGGCTGAGGATGAGCTATTCTCCCAAGCTGCAGATGAAGCAGAAGCCAATTATTACAAGAGAACTTTTGACAAGTGTGATGCAGGACAATGCAGCAAGTGGAATGAGGTTGTCGTTGAGGATTGCGCGACGGATGACTCCGAAGATGAGTTACTTATAGATTGTGATTTAGACTGAAGAAACTTGTAGCCTGTTATGTAGTATTTTTGTATCCAAAATAATTTAGAACTCTACTTGAATATCTAAACTATTTTAGAACTCTAAAGATGCGTTACTTATTGCTTGTTATGTTTTTTACAATTCACAAAATTTTTTGCAAGAGTTCCCCTTGTTTTATTAACAACCACAGTTCAAATAATCACATATTATAAGACATGACCAAATTTCAACATATAATACATCACAAAATAACATCGAATATAAAAACATCCACAGAACATAGTTCTTCATACAATGTCCACAAATAAAGTCCAAAATACAATGTCCACAAAACATAGTCCAAAACACATAACATAGTTCACATTACAACGTCTCCAGCATGAGTCCAAATCACAAAGTTTTCAGCATAAGACCAACATCACAAAAGTATTCATTTCCTCCTAGTCTTACCCTTGCCCTTGGCCCCAAGAGCGTCGGTGCCTGGAGTGTAAGGGTCTCGTGGATGCCTTCTGCGTGGTGTCAGCTATGTGGCTGAGTTGTAGGAGCATCCTGCAACTGAGATGGTCCAATCTCCTCCTGACCTGCGGCGCCAGCGCTAGTGTCATCGTCGTCGTCCTCGTCCTCGTCGTCGTGGGCCACGTCCTCAAACGTGTCCCGCGTCGATCGCGAGAAGCTCAGTCCTGCTGTAGATGGTCCAACTGCACAAATGGGAGGCTGAACGTCCTGCTGCATACGAGGCACAGGCAGCTGCATGTCAACGCCCGCTAGAGACCGACATCCACACCGAGCCGCTGCACGACGAAGACGACGTGATACCCTCTGTAATCAAAATATTAGTTACAGACATATGTTACAACATACAAATAAACAAGTTTTCTTTTAAACATTGATACTCACTGATAGTAACGAAAGCGTAGTACTATCTGAAGTTCTCTGTGAGATACGCTCAAGTTCAACAACAGATACGAGCATAGAGTTTCCCTATTCACAAGTTAAAACATTAGGATGCTCAAAACTAGACATAAAGCATTGAATTGAGATCTCTAATTTTAGTAAAGAAATAGTTACCACTCTGTCAAGGATTGGAGCAGCCTCAATTTGGGACCCGTGCCGAGCAGCTATGTCGAAAGTTGTGTCTTCGTCGTCTGACGATTCTTGCTCGGCATAGTCTGCAGCTGTCCACTATCCCTTCAGCTTGCACCTAGTCACACCAGCATACCAAATCAAATACCTCCGGAAGTTGTAGTTTATGTGCGCCTGTTCGTTCTCATAGTTAAGATCCCCCTGCTGTTCCCATTCATCAATGTAATCACGGTGGTGGGTCTCGAAGTCCGTGACCTTCTTCTGTCTCTGTCTGTCGAACCTGCAAAAGTTAGAAACATATATTAGTAACTCATTCAATATTTGAATTATTAGTTATAATAACAAGTGCATGTAGTCACTCACTTATGAAGTTCTATTGAAGTCGAGAATGGCTCCACCGGAAACTCCTGTCGCAATCCGAACTGTCGAGCAACTCTGTGGGGCAAGTGGTACTCAACAGCATAAAAACAGACGAGGGGACACCTCATTAGGTAGAGGTCCTCGTCTATTGAGCACATGCTGCTCAACTGTATGCTAGCGAAATATGGATCAAGATACGGTTGCCAGGTCACCTGCAAAAGTTTTAGAAAGAACATGTAAGTTTATAGTCATTTTACCAACTGTTTAAGGAAAAATATAAAAATAGACAACTCACCATTGAAGGAGTAAGTGCGTCGAGCTCGTTTGAGTACTCCAAGTAAGCACGCTGGTGTCATGCGAATGGCTCCTCGACCTGGTCCCAGCGGTAAGAAGCCGTGGGCTTAAGCCGATGTCTGGCTACCACGAACCACTCACGAGGAGGAAACTCTCTGGGTCGCCCGACGGGTATGTGTGACCACATCCACAGCTGTAGTAGGTAGACACATCCACCTAAGCTAGCGGTCCTCAACGAACGACGACAAGCCTCACAAAGTTGCCTGTACAGGAAGGCCAACACTGCAGAAGCCCAGCTGTAACCTCCTGTCGTATCCCAGTCAGTCAGGCAGGGCAGAAACATCCATGACATGCTGTCGCCTGTCGCGTTTGGAAAAAGAACTGAACCAAATAGGTGGAGAATCCAAGCTCGACAATGGTATCCAACCGTCTGCTCGTCCGCACCAGGTGGACACTGCCCAAAGGCCTGCCTAAGCCAGGTCAGTGGGACTCCGGTGTTGTGGCTACCTCGTAGGTCATCCGGAAGCAGTCTCCCAAGAAAGGCCTCCACCCTCTGCCTCCATCCGCCTGGTGATGCCTGACCGGTCACTGGACGACCAGTAATGCTGAGACCAAGAATCTTCTGGCAATCTTCAAGCGTCACGATCATCTCACCGTAGGGAAGGTGGAAAGTGTGAGTCTCAGGCCGCCACCTATTTGAAGACAAACAAATACAAAATCATTAGTATGCAAAGTAGATTTGATAATTGTTAATATTAAACAACTAGAGAAGTCTTTACCTGTCGACCAGAGCCGTCAACGCCGCTGGGTTGAAAGTGGACAGCCCACGGCGAACCTAGTACGATACGACGTCCAAGCCAGCCCTCTGTAGGAGAGGAGTGTACCTCTCATCGTACCTCATCTCCTCCAGAAACCGGTCGTGGGTCCGGACCCGCAGAACGGGCAACACCTAGCAATCAAAAGAATTTTATTAGTCAAATATACGTCACATATATTAATTCGAAAATTTAATATATGTGCAAAATATTACCTCTCCCTCTGCGGTGAGACGGCCCCTGTGGTGCTCGTCGTAGTGAGGGTCCAGCAAGTGGAACTGCGCCATCCTGCAAATTAAGATATCAACATATTAGAATATAAGTTGTGTACAAAGTGTAACAAAAATATCGACATATTAGAATAAAAGTTGTGTACAATAAAATATTAAAATGTATCACACCTGACTAAGTGACCAAATGCATGTACGTGAGTTGTGGCCAAGTCTACTGCATTTTCCGCATTCATTCTGCTCTGGTTCCACGAGAAAGGGGGACACTCGACCTCTCCTACTGCGACCGAAAACCTGATCCATAACCATGTTGCACCGGCTCCTTTTCCTACTACCACGTTTGTCCCATCGATGCGCTGGATCAACAACGTATATCGGACTGGTGTACGTTGGCCATTGTGACACATCAAGAAATGGCTCAAAACGAGGGCTCCAGGTATGTACTAAGCTCTCTACACTGAACTCAGAAGGTATTCTGCTCTCAAATGCAAAGTTACGATGACGTGCGGCCGCAACATAATGAGAACATGGAAAATGGTATTGTCTAGGTTTACCACAACCGCACGAGAATGCATCAAGTAACACGACATGTGTCCTCGAAGGTCGCACCTCACCATCGGAAGTTATGTCGCCTAGTGTTGTTACCTCGTATTTACCCAACTCCTCATCAAAGCATTGTACCTCATGTCTATGGGCATGTTCCCTTGCATTATTAAGGTGTGATGTTGGTTTAGGTGCCCATCTCTGCCCTCGCGTCTGCATTGCCTTGGCCTGCGCGTGTCTATCATTAAACCAAGCCACAAGCCTATAAAAAGTGAATGTTACTATAGCATTGACTGGCATGCCCCATATACCCTTGAGCACACTGTTAAATGACTCGACCATGTTGCTAGTCTGAAACTCGAACCGCCAGCCACCTTCGTCGTAGGCCCTTGTCCATTTCTGTGGTTCCCTCAGCAATCCAGTTCTTACCTTCAGCATTTGTTGCATCTTTTAGTTCCTTCAACTTATCCTCGAAAAACAAAACCTCCAACTATCGACATACCTCCTCAAAAAGGGGGAAGTTAGCCTTGCTATGATCCTTTTGAAGAAGATTTTCTGCTAGATGTCGAGTGCACCATCTGTGGTGCATGGGTGCGTAGCCAGGAATCTGCTCTTGCACCGCATTAAGAATACCTTGGTGTCTGTCAGATATGATACCAACCTCATGTCCAGGGCCTATGACATGGATGCGTACAAGCCGCAAGAACCAAGACCAACTATCTCTGTTCTCCCTCTCCACCAAAGCAAATGCCAAAGGAACCAGTGCGTTGTCTGCGTCGCATGATATGGCAACCAACAATGTGCCCTTATACTTCCCAAGCAGAAAAGTACCATCAATAGAGAGCACAGGACGACAATGCCTGAAGGCCTCTACGCACTGCGAGGAACACCAGAAAGCACAAAAAAATATCTCTCTGCCATTCCTCCATTCATTAGGTTTGGGGATGTACTCGTAATGCATGCCTGGGTTTTTTTGCTTTGATTGCATTGAACAATGCTGGTAACTTCTCATAACCCTCCTCCCAATCCTCGTATATCATCTTCCATGCTCGCTGCTTTGCCCTCCATGCTTTCGCATATTTGATCCTGTAACCAAACAACTCCAAAGTCATGGTCATAATTGACTTCACCTTCAAGTTTGGCTGACCCTTCAATATCCCCAATATCCTTTTCGCAATCAGGGTAGATGTCAACTGACAATGCTTAGAGCTCAGCTCTGTCTGGGCACAAGTGTGTGGACCTACAATTTTGGTGATCTTAAACTTTCCGGTGTCCTTCTGCCTTCGGGCACATACCCTCCAATTACATTCCGATACCTCGCACACAACAGTGTAACGACGCTGTGCATACGAATGTCTCACCTTGAACGGCCTGTTGCGGTTCACAGAATATTCCTGTAGCCATCGTCTCGGTGTAGGCAGGTCCTTGAAAAGTAAGCCTACCTTAATCTCAATGCTGTCGGCGTTATCCGGAGCCTCTAGCAGTTCATCATCACGTCCTTCAGCATATGCACGGGTGGAATGACTTAGACTGCTAAATTCATGTACTGCAGGGTCACGCTCCGGACACAAACGTCCTATGAGTTCAATTTCTTGCTCGGTCATTTCTTGAACCGGACGGTCATCATCAGAATCTAAGGCCCATGCTGCCTCATATGGCTCCTCCTCATCCTCAATCTGAACATCAACACTATTGGATGCCCTGCATATGTTGTCCATATTATATGACACAGGCACATCAAGATAAGCACCATTATCGATTTGTGGAGATCCTGCATCGGGTCGAAGCAAGAAATACCACATTAAAAAGTCTAATCAAACGAAATAACGATGGATATGAACGTGTCAAAGACACTTACTAGGATGATCCTAAACTGGATCCTGGGTCAATGGGATCTCTTGGGGGGTGCCACCGGATTAGAAGCCCCACAAACGCCAGGAAGAGGACGAGAAATCCCATACTCGTGCGGCCCCGATTGAGCATCGGGCACAACAACCACTTCTTCCGGAAGCTCTACCAAAGGAGCTTGAATACGAGATGCATTGGGAATTTGTGGAGTCAACCCGACTGGAGCATCACGATGAGTAACAGATAACGGCTGAACAACCACATCCAAACATGGTGGAAGCATGGTCTTCACGATTCTTACATATCTCACCCAATCATCTTCTGAGGCAATGGAGATCAACCGTCGGACAACTGTTCCATATGCAATATGGAACAACAAACCCTGAATTGATATTCTAGGGTCGTTTATGTCGCAACTAATCTCCTCACAAGCTCGAGCGAAAATCTTGTCAAAAGATGGTCTTTCATCGAACAACATGGTCACGATCTTCATACCATCAAAAGTAACATTCCCATAAGCATCTATCCCCACGCTTCCTCCATGATATAGTGTCACTAGGGTGTCCATCTCTTGCAAAAATGGATTACTAACTCATTAATGGCTAGGTACTTAAGCCTAAAAACTTACTAAATAATAAATAAATAGTAACTACTTATTAACTAATAACTATATAGTAAATATTAAATGACCACATCAAACGAAATTACATAATCTATGAATAATGTACGAAAACAATGTATACCTGAGATCGCGTACGAGTCCAGCTAACGGTGGAGAAGGTCAAGTCGGAAGAACACCTATGTGCAAAAATACTATTGTCAATAAAAAATTTGGCAGCACCTCCCCTGTAAAGTGATGTTTCGAAAACCTACAAATAAACGATAACACGATGGTTGCCAACACAGAAAACTGCACGATATCTACATAATAAACAATATGCTGAACATGTAATATTAATGTGCTAAACAAAATGCTAACTATATAATCACTAACAATTTACTAAACACTAACAATATGCTAAACAAGAAAATAGCTAACTATTTACTAAACACTAACAAGAAAAATATCTAACTATTTACTAAACACTAAACAAGTGGATATCTAACTAATTACTAAACACTAACAATAGATAACAATTTACTAACTAAGTAACTACCAACAATAAAAAAAATTACCTGGCGACGGGCGGAGGATGCTCTGGCGGGCGCGTGCGGTGTTGGGCGCGTGGCAGCCGGGGCGGGCGAGCGCGGTGGCTGGAGCTGGCGCGCGCGGTGGCCGGGCCGGGGGCGCGCGGCGGCCGGGGCGGGCGAGCGCAGTGGCCGGAGTGGCCGCGCGCGGTGGCCGGGCCGGAGCGGGCGCGCGCGGTGGTCAGGGAGGGTGGCGGGGCGTCTTGCGGCGGCGGCTCGGGCGCGTGGAGGCTGGAAACAGAGAAGAAACGAAGAGAAAACGTGCCTCGCGGTTAAGTCCTAGCTCGGCGCCAAGATCTGTGGCGCCGAGCTAGGTGCCACGCGGACATCCACGTCACCCCTGGCCGCCATGGTCACGTCATCGCTTGGCGCCATAGCCTATGACGCCGAGATGTGTTAGCTCGGCGCCATAGGCTATGGCGCCGAGCTAAGGGTCCAAAATTGAGATTAAAATTTTTTAGGTTTAAACGTGATTTTAATCCTGATAAAGGGCTAAAATGCAAAAAATTCGGTTGCCTCGTGGTATCTGCAATTTCTCGTTTGGAAATATTTTTTTTCTCAAAACAATAATCGCTCGGAGATATTTTTCGTCGCGCCACGTAGATATGAAAAAGGAAAAATTAAGGGACTTACTAAAATTTTGGTACCTGAAATATTAAAATTATATATTAGTTTGTTGTAATTTCTGTAGACATAATTTACAATTTCTCAGTTCTAAGAATGAAAACCCCTTTAAACAAAACTATAATCTGATTTATGTTAGTACAAATACAATTAACAATCTATAATTGTTTTTATAGTCGGACAAGGACAAAAAACGATATCAAAATAAATAACAAATTATAAAATAAATATTATACTTACTAGTTAATGATCTGATACTGTTGTATAAAATTAAAATTTTATAGGCTATAACGACATGTTAGTTTGTAGAAAGCTTTTAGAGGCTATTCATCACCCTCTAGCTATCTAGGTCCTTTCAGTATACCAGCATCGGGATACATCTAAATTGTCAATAGGTATGCACGACACATGCATTGAAGAGGACAACCTAGATGGGATACACTAGTAAAAGGTGCTAACATTCGGAGTTTTGATCAATAGAAACCCTCCAACCAATTTTCCAAATCGTAAGAAGGTTCGGGGGCTAGTGTCAATGACATGTAGCTATGGTACTTCACCACATGGAAAATATCCGGTATGAGATGAGGTACACCAAGCTAGCCATGTAAGGAGCCCAACCTAGATGGGATATCTCATCTACTTAAGACAAGACATAACTATATATAGAGAGATACAAACTCTATCTGATAGTTTTCCTTGAAGCAAATTAGGAAACCCATATGTAAACTAGTCAAGACACTACCTATAACCCCACCTCTATACTATATAATGAGTAGGGAGCCCCTAATTGGTACCTCTATATCACATCTTCTCACATCTCTAAACATCTCTACTCTGCTAGGTAACTATGAGAGCACCTAGAGAGGGGGTGAATAGGTGATCCTAAAAAAATACAACTCAAACCACAAATTTGGTCTAAACTCAGGAGTTAGCGTAAAACTTGTGCTCGGATCAAGCCTGTAATGTATAAATTAGACTAAAGAGAAGAGAGAAAGTCCTCTTCACTTGATTGTTCTTTGAATGTATAAATTAGACTAAGAGAAATATTTCAAGTGAATTTAGAGAACATAGGAAGAGCGAGAAAATTACAAAGAAATAAGCATGCTAGACACAATTATTTTTCCTGTGGTTCGGTCAAGCCTGAAATGCTTGCCTACTCCACGTTGTGGTGTCCCAGCGGACAAGGGTTGCACTCAACCCATCTCAAGTGATACAATGATCAAACTTGAGTGTCAAGGTCTTCCTTATATCAATATGAATCCCCTAGCAAGGAATCTCCACAAATTGGAGTCTCTTTGTAGCCGTACATAATATCAGAGTTACAACTTAGCACAAGAGAGGGGAGAGAGTACATACACGAGAGACAAAACCAACACAACACAAGAACAAGATCGCAAGAGCGCAAAACACACAGAGTTACATGAACAAATCAAACTTGTGCTCGGATCTCACTAGAATTGTTGAACGTGTTGTGGCAGAGTGTGAGAGTGTAGAGTAGCTCTTAGTATGCTTAGGTGCAGAAGAGGTGCGCCATGGGTGTCTTTTATAGCCCCAAAAGATCCCATAGCCATTGCCCCTTCTTCTCAAAAGATGCTGAAATCTGGCTATTTGTGGGGGCACCCAGTCGTGGACTAACTCTGGTATCTGACAGACGCCTTCCTTCTGGGGGAGCACCGGACCGAGTCCTTGCACCATCGAACCTAAAACATGTTGCCTCCCTATGAAGTAGCCATTGGCGCCCGGAGCTAGCCATTACTGGGCAGTCCAGTGCGCCATCGGGCTGTGCACAGTACCGGTCTGGTGAATTTTATAAATAAAATTTCCGAGACCTCACTGTTTAACCATACATGTGATTCGGTGCACACATACTCAGTCTAGTGCACTAGGACACCAAAGTGCATGAGTCTGGATGCATCACAGACTCAGTCCGGTGCACCACCAGACCGGTCTGATGCTGCCCAGACTAGAGCACCTAAGTCATTTCCTTCGCAAACTTAGTCGCTTTGACTTGGACTTTCTTGTGAGCATTTCCAACACTTAGACAAATATAGTTAGTCTAAGTTTGTGATGTGCTTCAGGGAGAGATGTTTTTGTCAGAGGGATTTTCTGAGCCACAGAGAGCTTTCGCAAGTTGTGTTGAGCCTTTACCCTTTTCTGGAGGGACTAGCTTTGATTTTAGTTTCTGTGCTGTTTTTGTGCTTTGATTTGGCTTTGTATGTTGGATAGTGGTGTTGAGCCCCTTTTAAGTGTCTTCTTTAGGACTAGCCACTTTCTCACTTGGTCATGTCGAGTCGTTGCCCATTTCTTTGGGGACCAAGCTTTGCTCACTCTAGATGATCTATTTTGGATTTTGTCTGTCTTTTGGTCACCTAATTGAGTTTCTCTTTTTCTTGCTTCTTTTGTTGACATATGTTCGATGGTGGTGTTGACAATGTACTCATCAAGGGGGAGATTGCGAACACAAGGTTGACTTGTCCCTTGTGGTTCGGGTTGACATGAGTGATTGTCAATGGGTAGTGCTTTGGTGTGAGTCTTGGACTAATTAGAGTATGAGAGCTTGTGTTGTGCAACCATGTTTGTCGGCTTGTGGTGTGCAGGTGTGGAGCCAAGGGACAGTGGTTGACAGCAAAGATGAATGTCATGTGGGTTCGTGCCAATAGACCTAGAGCGGTAAAGAACGAGTGTTGGGACTTGGCTGAGGGACCAGAAAAGGCGGGCGACTAGCCGTGGTGGCTGACACCTAGGACACGCACGGGCATGAGGATGTGGCAGAGTGGATCATGTCACCGGCGCGGTCGAGGACTGGCGGGACACGTGTCTAGGACGTGGGGGACACGCATGCGATGCACTACTCACGATAGTTTCAGTGGTTGAGCCTGAAAACCATCTAGTTGCTGGTTTTACTAAGTTTGGGCCTTAAAACTCGGCGGTGCGGTTCCCGCGGGAATCGGAGGCGACATGTGGCGTCATCGCGAAGTGTGTGTCGATGCGAAGCAACTTCGTGTAGAGCGAGTGGCCATCAGATCAAAATCCTAGGAGTTGGTCCATTTTGCCCCAGCTAAGTGGATATGTTCTATGTATCTACGGATAGTTGAAACTAGTGAAATAACCATGTATATATAGATGAGCGGGCTATTGTGAACAATCATCTCTTTGGCTAGCTATATTGTATTTTGTTTAGAAAAATCTAGTTTCTATTTCCCTAGTTTTAGCCTGAGATACACAGATGCTTTCAACTCGACGTATGTGCTTTTGTATTCTTCATCGCATCATTCAAAGGAAGAGTGGCTAGATCATCCATAAGGTTTTCGAACCGCATGCTCATTTTTGTACGTGATGAAGTTTCTGATTTGATTTTGTCTCCGCGCTCGTTTCCTCTCCTCTCCTTTAGATTTTGAAGAATCCTTGATTTATTGAGTTGGGATTGTTTTGGGGATTGCCTTGGGGGTGAAGATAACTCTCTAGATTACTAAGAACCTCTGGTTTACACAGTTTTGGGTTGTGGATTGATCTGAACTCGTTTTTGATAAAAAAGGAAAAACTTGCGTGATAGGTTTTTACATGGTGGTAACGAAAATTGATAGTCGCCTAGGGGGGGGTGAATAGGCGAAACCTGAAATTTATAAACTTTAAACACGCACTAAGGTCGGGGTTAGCGTTAGAATTAAATCGGAGTACAGAAGATAGTTCTCCTTGCTTAGAGTTGCTTAATTAATGCGGATAACGTTTGGGAGCAAACTCAAAAGCAATGTGAGCAAGGGAACTCTTTGAGAGAGAGGAAAGAGGGGAAACAAATCAAGTGAAAATCAACAAGTGGTCATAGTGATTTGTTTACCGAGGTTTGGTTCCAAAGAACCTAGTCCCCGTTGAGGAGGCCACAAAGGCCGGGTCTATTCCAACCCTTTCCCTCTCTCAATCGGTCACACAGACCGGTCGAGGCTTCTCCTTAATCACTTGGGTCACTAAGACCCCGCAAGGATCACCACACACTTAGGTGTCTCTTGCTAGCTTTACAAGGCACTTATAAGAATAAAAATGGAGAAGGAGAAATCAATCCAAGCAACAAGAACAACAAAAGAACACAAAACACCCTCTCTCAAGTCACTAGGCAATTGAGTTGATTTGGAGGCTTGGAGAGGATTTGATCTATTGATTGTGTCTTGGAGCGTAGTCTTTTGCTCTTGTATTGAATGTTGAGTTCAGAAAACTTGGATGGATTGAATGGAGGTGGTTGGGGGTATTTATAGCCCCAACCACTATTCTAGCCGTTACTGTCGATGGCGCACCGGACAGTCCGATGGTGCACCGGACAGTCCGGTGGTGCATCAGACAGTACACTATTTAGTGTTCGGTGCGTGCCACGTCAGCGGCCCATTGGGGTTTGGAGAGGTTGACCGTTGAAGTTCTTTGTCCTGTAGCTGCACCGGACAGTCTGGTGGCACACCGAACATGTCCGGTGCGTTCTGACTTTGCAGCCTGACATCTGACTTCTGCACTATGCGCTTTCACTGTAAACGCAGTCGACCGTTGAGTGCCAGGTTACCGTTGCTCCGTTGGCTCACCGGACATGTCCGGTGCACACCGGACAGTCCGGTGAATTATAGCGGAGCACGTCTCTGGAAAACCCGAGAGTGGCCTGTTTGAGTGGTGCCTGGCCTGGGGCACCGGACACTGTCCGGTGCGCCACTTGGCAGCACTATTCCAACTCTTTGCTCCACACTTGATTGAATCCCCAATTTAATTTCTTTCTTGGTTTATGTTGAACCTTATGCACCTGAGATAGAAGACATCTAGGCAAACTAGTTAATCCACGTGGTTTGTGATGGACGTCAACCACCAAAATCGATTATAGGAAATGATTAAGCCCATTTCCCTTTCAATCTCCCCTTTTTGGTTATTGATGCCAACACAAACCAAAGCAAATATAAAGTGTAAAATGTAACTAGTTTGCAATTATGATAGATGTGCATAGGTTACTTAGATTTGAACTAATTGAAAGACTTTCTTCATGAGTCTAAAATGAATGCGATTACTTTCTTCTATTTAACATTTTGGACCACATTTGCACCACTTGCTTGTTTTTGCAAATCTTTTTGAAAAGTATTTTCAAATTCTTTTGCGAATAGCCAAAGGTATAGGAATATGATTTCAAGAAGCATTTTCAAGTTTTGAAAATCCTCCCCCTGTTTCAAATGCTTTTTCCTTTGACTAAATAAAAGCTCCCCCTGAAGAAATTCTCCCCTTAGCTTATCAAGAGGGGTTTTGAAAGAAATATCTGTTGAAATTAGACCAATTGAGTTTTTGAAACCAAATGAAATACCAATAGAAATTATGATACCAATTGAAATAATTTCTTCCTTTTTGTGAAATAGTTTTTGAATTTTGAAAATGTGGTGGTGCGGTCCTTTGGCTTTGGGTCTAATACTTTCTCCCCCTTTGGCATTAATTGCCAAATACGAAGTATCTTGAGGGCCCTTTGAATTCTCCCCCCTTTGGGGCCTATTTTCTCCCCCTTTGGTAAAAGAAATATGAATGAAGATATATACCAATTGAGAGTTTCCTGAGTAACGACAAAGGATAAACGATACCGTCAGAGTTGGAGTGGAAGCCTTGTCTTTGCCAAAAACTACATTTCCCTTTCAATGTGAGACTAAACATAGAAGTATACTTGAAAACACATTAGTCTTAGCGTTGGTACAAAAAGAATAAAAAATATGCATTTGTACCATATGAAAGAGATATGATCAAAGGTATATTCATGAGCTATGTGTGCAATGCTTCAATCAAAGTTCCGAGAATTAAGTATATTTAGCTCATTCCTAAGTTTGCTAAAAGTCTTTTCATATAGTGGCTTGGTAAAGATATCGTCTAATTGGTTATGGGTGCTAACATAAGCAATTTCAATATCCCCTTTTGTTGGTGATCTCTCAAAAAGTGATACCGGATGTCTATGTGCTTAGTGTGGCTGTGTTCAACAGGATTATCTGCCATGCGGATTGCACTCTCATTATCACACAGGAAAGGGACTTTACTCAACTTGTAGCCAGTCCCTAAGGGTTTGCCTCATCCAGAGTAATTGTGCACAACAATGGCCTGCAGCAATATACTCGGTTTTGGCAGTGGAAAGAGCTACTGAGTTTTGTTTCTTTGAAGCCCAAGACACGAGGGATCTCCCCAAAAACTAACAAGTTCATGATGTGCTCTTCCTATCAATTTTACATCCAGCATAATCGGCATCAGAATACCCAATTAAATCAATGGTAGATCCCTTGGGGTACCATAGGCCAAACTTAGGAGTGTATACTACATATCTCATGATTCTTTTCATAGCCCTAAGGTGAACTTCCTTAGGATTTGCCTGGAACCTTGCACACATGCATACAGAAAGCATAATATCCGGTCGTGAAGCACATAAATAGAGTAAAGAACCTGTCGTAGACCGGTATACCTTTTGATCTACGGATTTACCTCCCGTTCTATTCATCTTAATGTTTATTATTAGTATATATGCCCCTTTGTTTAGGGGATTCTATTCCTAATTATTCAAAAAATTGGATTGATTGATACGAGTTGATTTCCTGTTATGATGGATGGAAGAAAGAATGGATAGTCCAATAGCTGCTTCAGCAGCCGCAAGGGCTATAACAAAAATGGCGAAAATGTAGTTGTGGAAGTAGTCTTGCCCACTTTGCCTTACGCTCATAGAGATCTATAAGTATCCCTCTTGTCTAAGTAGGTAAGTACGCTCTGCCCAGTACTTTGGCATTAAAGCCTGAGTCCTTTGACCTTCTTTCTTGAATGTTCTGGAATCCCAAAGTTAGAATTGAATGCCATGCCCTAAAGAAAGAAAGTAAATTCCAAGTGAATCACGAAAGAAGCAAAGCCGTAACTCGCTTCCGCCTGCAAGTAGGCATGAAAATTAAACAATGGTGACCCCTCTTGCATCCCCTCCTTCAAAACCCTATCCTCGATCAATGGTATTGGAATTTGAGCCCAGACAAAGCTTTTCTCCTCAGGAATTTGATTAATGAATTTTATTATCTTGATAGACCGATGAGCTATAATGTCTCTGGGTAGGGGGGCCTGCCTGGATCTATGATCATCAATATTGGGGTGCTATCATAAGGTGGTTAGATATCAACCCTTTGATGCCTATTTGTTCCCATGGGTGTCTTGATGGGTTTGGCATTCTTCATCCCAAACTTCTTAAGTATATCTTGAATGTACTTAGTTTGGCTGATGAAGGTGCCCTATTGGAGTTGCTTGATTTGAAATCCAAGGAAATATTTGAACTCCCCCATCATAGAAATCTTGAATTTCGGTATCAATATCCTACTAAACTCTTCACAGACTTGTTAGTAGACCCAAATATAATATAATAACATAAATTTGGCATATAAATAAGTCTTTAGCAATTGTTTTGGTGAAGAGAGTAGGGCCAGCTTTTCCAACTTTAAAGCCATTAGTGATAAGAAAGTCTCTCAGGCATTCATACCATGCTCTTGGGGCTTGCTTGAGCCCATAAAGCGCCTTTGAGAGCTTATAAACATGGTTAGGATACTCACTATCTTCAAAGCCGGGAGGTTGCTCAACATATACCTCTTCCTTGATAGGGCCATTGAGGAAGACACTCTTCACGTCCATTTGATATAACTTAAAGCCATGGTAAGTAGCATAGGCAAGTAATATACGAATTGACTCAAGCCTAGCTACGGGTGCATAGGTTTCATCGAAATCCAAACCTTCGACTTGCGAATAACCTTTTGCAACAAGTCGGGCTTTGTTCCTTGTCACCACACCATGCTCATCCTGTTTGTTGCGGAATACCCACTTGGTACCTACAACATTTTGGTTAGAACGTGGAACTAAATGCCATACCTCATTCCTCGTGAAGTTGTTGAGCTCCTCTTGCATTGCCACCACCCAGTCCAGATCTCTTAGTGCATCTTCTATCCTGTACGGCTCAATAGAAGACACAAAAGAGTAATGTTCACAAAAATGAGCAACTCGAGATCTAGTGGTTACCCCTTGTGAATGTCACCAAGTATGGAGTTGACGGGGTGATCTCTTTGATTTTCTTGGTGGACTCTTGGGTGTGGTGGTCTTTTATCTCTAATCTCTTGATCATCTTCCTTGTTGAAAGGATCACGATGCCCAAGAGGGGGGTGAATTGGGCTTTTCTAAAATTCAACAACAATTAAACCCTAAACAAGACACCAACTTCACCCCAACAACTAGTAATAAAGGAATATTACTAGAAATACAACAAAGCTAAGACAATACTTCAAATACTCGCTAAACAAATACACAATGTAGAATGCTTGAATTAAGTGCGGAATGTAAAGTAAGGTTTAGAAGACTCCTCCAATTTTTCCCGAGGTATCAAAGAGTCGACACTCTCCCCTAGTCCTCGTTGGAGCACCCGCGCAAGGGTAACACTCCCCCTTGGTCCTCGCAAGAACCAAGTGCTCACTATGAGATGATCCTTTGCCACTCCGACGCGATGGATCCCTCACGATCGCTTACAATCTTGAGCCGGGTCACCCACAAAATCTCCAAGGTGATCACCGAGCTCCCAACACCACCAAGCCGTCTAGGTGATGCCGATCACCAAGAGTAACAAGTCGTAGACTTTCACTTGACCAAGAGAAGCCTAATGCATGCGGTGTGTGCTCTAGGTGGCCTTCGCTAGCGCTAATGAGGTCCAAATGCGGGATTAAGATTCTCAAATCACCTCACTAGGCTTTGTGGTGCTTGCAATGCTCTAACAATGTGTAGGAGTAAATGTGGGCAGCAAGACAATCAATATGGTGGGTGGAGGGGGTATAAATAGCCCTCACCCACCAACTAGCCGTTACAGGAATTCTGCTGTGCATGGGCGCACCGGACAGTCCGGTGCGCCATCGGTGCGCCAACGGTCGACTCCAACGGCTAGTTCTGACAGATAGCCATTGGGAAGATGGCACACCGGGTAGTGAACAATCACTGTCCGGTGCGCACTGGACAGTCCGGTGTGCTGTCCGGTGGCCAGCTATAATTCAACTTCTGAACTCTGCGCTCTCGGGTTTCTGCGCAGGGGGAGAGCCTTCGCCGGGCCAACCTAGCCCCACTTGACAGAGGGCGCACCGGACAGTCTGGTGCCCCAAAGCCAGAAACCCTAGTTTCGGTTTTCTTCTGTTTTTCAAATCGGTTTTCGTTCTAACTCGTGAGTATGTTCTAGAGTGACACCTAGCATTATATGTGAGTGTGAATATGCTACAACACTACACTAGAACTGTCTTGGTCAAACTACTCATCGACAACCCCTCTTTATAGTACGGCTAAAACAAAATAAAAGACCTAACTATAGAACGAGTGTTCGCAACTCCTTGACACTCAGAATACGAAGACCTTCACTTTTTGTTTCGTCGCTTTAGCCATCGGTTCAAGTTCTTATCTCCGGGATTGTTTTCACCGTTGTAGTACATCTACCTGTAATGCGACCTAACTCACCATTTGTCTCTGCAAAACACACGTTAGTCACATACAATATTACGTTGTCATTAATCACTAAAACCATCCAGGGGCCTAGATGCTTTCAGTCTCCCCCTTCTTGGTGATTGATGACAACACTACAAGATTGTGAGAGTAGTTTGTTTGAAATTTCTGTCAATAGAGAAGATGGTTAGTTATACTTAATAATTTTTGACAGAAAGAGTGTGTAACATAATAATAAGAATGAGCGCATACACAACATAAGTTTCTTGTTCATATAAAAGTGAAATGAAATCGATGAACAGGAACTAGAAGACTGGTGATAACACATTAGGTGAAAACACAATACACACACAGTCAACATAAGCATCGAGAGCATATAATAGAGTTTGTGAGCCAAAATTGTCATAAAAAAGTGGAGCTAGTACAGAGAGTATCAAGCACATATATTACATCAAAATACACAAGACTCTCTACTAACTCCCTAACTCCCCCTAGCTTTCACAACTCTCATATCTATCCCCCTTTGGCGTCAAACACCAAAAGGGAACCCGAACCTACAGACTAGAAGAGGAAGGAGGAGGAGGGGGCGCATCCGGTCGTGGTCGTGGCAGAAGAGCAAACACCAGCTGAGGGTCAGAGTCAGTCTCGGATCCAGGATCTACCGTAGAAGCTGGAGCTGGTACTGACTCAGACGGAGGCTACGCTGCAGGAGCTGCCAGAGCTGAAGGGGTCACAGACACCACTACAGCAGTAGTGGTAACAGCAAGCATTGGTGGCACTGGCAGATGAGCACTAACGGATCTGATAACCGGCGACGAGAAGTCCAGGGTGACCGACCGGATTGGAGAGGAAGAAGGACCGAAAGAAGGTAGAGGAGGTCCTGCCAGAATTGCTGGAACAACAACTGCCTGAAGAGCTGGAGGGGGTGCAGACTGAACATGAGGGATCTGAACACCGTTATGCTGAAGAATGTGAGTCATGAAGGCTCGGTGCTTAGCCCTTTCTACCAAAAACTGCTGCCGCAGAGTGTCCTTTCTGTCCTGAATAGTCTAAAACAGGGAAAGCATCCTCTCAGACATCTACTGCTAGACCGCTGCCTGAAGAGCCTGCTCAGCTGCCTGTCGAGCCTGCTCGGCTGCCAGTCGAGCCTGCTCGAATGCTATAAGAGCCTACTGCTGCGTAAGAGACTGAAGGATCACAGCCAGAGCAGGGTCAACAGCAGGAGGGGCAGCAGGGACAGCACAGGAACTTCTGGCCTCATGATCATGTGAGCGTGGAGACATAAGAGGCGGAGGCGGAATCCCAAAATCATCATCATCATCAGGAACTGCGGTGCCCTGAGTCTCGAACTGATGGAAAGCCGTATCCTCTGCCAAAATGTCTGTCACTGGATCAGGTACTGGCACTGGGTCCTCAGGGGCTGGACGGTAGGAGCCAAAGTGGAGGCGTGAGGCCTCAAGAGTGCCCTGGAACTGCGATGGCTGGATTAGCTATGCGAAAATGTAGTAGAGATAATGAGCATACGACAGCTGACGCCGGGCACGAAGACCATCCAAGACTGTGTCCTCGATCTCACATATAAGGAAGTCAACTACATCAAACTCAGAATGAGAGATCAGGGCACCAACTAGCCAGAGCTGGATGTGAGTGGTGGCCTCCCTATAACCCATCTAGGGCAGTAGCGTCCGTCTCATGAGTTGATATAAGTACTTGGCTGCTGGAGTGAAATCTACCGGAGAGCGTCGCGACCCATCTGAGAAAGGTGGTCGGAATAGGGCCGCGACGTGAGCTGTAGCTGGAGCGACACCGCCGTGAGGGCGACGAGGAGGATCAGAGGTATCATAGCACAAACTGTGAAGGCGAGTCGACGACTCGGTAAATCCAAACAACTAGCAAATCTGGCTGGCATGAATAGTAACATCCTCTCGCTTAAAGTGGAACCTCATCCACTGGTGATCGGGGTTGATCCATACTGAAGCATAGAACACTCAGACCCGCTCCTCAACATATCTGCCGCTGGTAGTCAGAAGAGAGAGAAGTACAGGCAAATATGAGAGGTGCACCTCAGAGTCTGCACCGGCGGCTAGCAGAAACGCAGGGAGATCCAATAGCCGGTGCGCACACAGAGCTATCTGGGCTGACATTTGAGCTCGAAAGAATGACTCCTGGATCCTAGTGCTAAATAGATCTGCCGCTGCAGGGTCCCTCTGAGCAGGTAGCCAAGACTCCACGGGTACGTGTCTGAACTGACGTACCCGGGCCGCAGTAGCACGCTGAAGATCGATCAGACGAGGATCGGCAACCAGTGGACGCACCTCGGCCTCATCATGCTCCTGGAAGCGAGCAGGTGGAATGGGTGGAGCGGAAAAGGGAGCGAGAGGAGGAGCAGTGGAAGCAGGAGTGGTGGAGGTGGTAGGTATGGCTGAGGTGGTGGATAGCTCAGGAGTGACTGGAGCGGGCGAAGTGGGAGGTGGAGTGGTAGCAGTGGTGGGTGTAGAGGGAGAGGAGGAGCGAGGCTGAGAGGCGATTCGACGAACTCTGTAAGCAATCTGATCGGATGAAATCTGCAGCTGACCACCTCTATCTGCCTGCTCAACGGCTACTGCCACTGCAAGAGCTGCTCGGGCCGCTCTATCCAAACGCTGCTTCTTGCGGCCTTCCTACTGCTCTAGGTAGACGATCTTCCCCTTGACCTGTCAGAAGGGGTGTGTAACACCCCGGGATCCACAAATACACCAGAATGCTACTAAACTACACATCTAACATTCATATATAAAATTTCGACAGCATCCCCTTTAAAAATTGCATAAACGGGGAAGCAACAAAGTATAAATAGATATCATGATAAGAAAACATAATAGACATTAATAATCTGCTAGCAATGGGAACACAACCATAACGACATGAACTGAATTAACCACTACGCACGACTAGTTAAAAACAAACATCCTTTGACAAGAAGTTTCTAATTAAATCATGACTGCGCCTAGGCAGCGTTATTATGAGAGTGAAGGTGGATGTGCTGCTACTTCCCACTCCCCTTGACGAATAACAAACACCTGCATTGAGTAATGCAAGAGTGAGATGAAACATCTCAGCAAGCAAATTGTTTTGACGAGATATTTAAACCACAAATTGAATTAATCAACATTCTAAAAGAATCACAAATAAGATCAGAAATACTTGTAGATATAGAACTCAGTAGTCCCAATATAACCAATACCATCTCATTTCCTCGAACAACCACGATAGGTTGTATAACACTTCCCTGCGTCAACAATACCTGCAAATATCACTCAATGTATGCACACGAATGCAATGTGTAGGTCCTCTGTCTTCATACCTCTGAGGGTATAAAATCACATCATCTGCAAATATCACTTCAATGAATGCATATGAATGCAATGCATATGTCCTCTGCCTTCATACCTCTAAGGGTATGAAGCCGCATCGTACCCCTCCTCGGGCAACGTACGATGCTAAGTTGTACCAGTATGGTCGTACCATAGGTCACGACAAAACTTCAGATGCAAATGAGTCATGCAATGTATATGGCATGCTGCATTTATCAATAAACTACACTTCCTTCAGTTACAATACAAACCTCAATTAATACTTCATCTGCCTTCAAGTACAATACAAACCTCAAATAATACTTCATCTGCCTTCAGATACAATACCAACCTCAAATAATGCTTCATCTGCCTTCAGATACAATACCAACCTGAAATAATGCTTCATCTGCCTTCAGGGGTGTGAATTAATCTCATGGGTCATACTCGAACCATAATCATCATCAATATATGATAGAGCATCAATATAATACAATCAAGTAAAATATCATCATATAGTTCAATTATGAAAGAATTCAATAATTCTGAATATTAGAGTGTAGGCGATAGAAGTAAAAGGTCAAAACGGTAGCAACCACCGCTACATTCACTTGCCTTCATCGAAGAAGAAAAATGTACTGGGCATGATCTGGAGTGTAGCCACCTGCTAGCGCGCATAAAACTTAGTACAAAAATTTCACAAATATTTGCCAACAATCAACAATTCGCTCCTACACTGGGAACCAAGACCTGGTGGAAAGACTCCCACCCTGAACCACATGTCATACAGCAGCAGCGCTGTTTGTTAATTTTGTATCCTTAAAATTATAACAGTGGTGATATCAAACAAATACTCTAGGAGTATCTACACAAAATACTCTGCAACTTTGGTATTCAATGGATAATTAAATTCAACCATCTATAAGTTCTAAAGCATCTGACAAGATAGCTGACTGAATCTGTTTCAGACAGCAGCAGAGGTAACTTCAAAATTCGTTATCTCCCAAACTACTCAACCAAAAATTATGAAATTCTGCTGGCAGTAAGATCTTTTATCCCTCTACAAAAGTCTTCATAGTTGGAAGAGCCATTTCGGCAAATTACTAGATGAAACCTACCAGTGAACAGACCCGCTTATTTTTGTCAGGCAAAAAAGAACAGCCACAGTAAAACAAACATAACTGGAGTTTCAAAATTCATATGAATGCACTCTTTAACAATATGGAAAGATTATGAAATTATCTACAACTTCTTTTACCAACCTAAAGTTTAATTCTGTTGATAAAATTTCCTAAATCTTAAGAGAACAGATTCTACACAGAATTATGAGACTGAAAAACTGCTATAATCAAACTGCAATAACTTTCTGATCTGATGTCCGATTGGGGTGTTCTTCGCGGCCACGGAAAGATCTACAAATTTTCTACGACTCATAGACAGACTTTTTTATTTTTTTGAGGCCACTAAGAGCACAGAAAACTGGTAGGAACAGAAATAGTTGAATTAGCCATTCTGCAGAAACTAATTTCGAGATCAAAAACTAACCCCCCATCTAATCCAACCTCTAATCCTTCAATCCCCATGATTCACAACCTCCAAAAATACATAATTACAGGGAGGAACATGGATATTATCCTTACCTAGGGTTTCCCCAAGAAAAACTGCAAGAAGAGATGGGGTAGAACATCTCCTTGATCCCCTATTCCTCTTCAATTCAACGTGCTCCTCCTCTTCTTGATCCTTGCAGCGTGGGGGGAGATCTAGAGGGGTAGGAAGTCGTGGAGAGGGTAGAGGGCAGCTGCAAATGGGGAGGAGAGGAAGAGGGAGGGGGCGGCTACAACAATTGGGGAGAGGGAGAGGGGGTCGGCTAGGGTTGGGGAGGAGAGGGGGGCTCCCATCCATCAGATCGAGATCAATGGCCCGAACTCGCTCTCCCATCTGAGCTCCCGACCCCAGCGGAAAAAATGCCAAAAGATCTACTGTTTCCCTGAGGAATGCCTCCTGAAACTCCAAACCCCAATGCCACAGGACATGAAAGAAAAGAGAAATGGAAATTTAACTTCTTTTCAGAAAATTGGGGTATCACACTCTACCCCCTTTAAAAAGAATTTGTCCTCGAATTCGACCACTTCCAAGCAAAGCATCCAAGGTACCCCATATAGCACCACCATTCAAAACATGGGTCCATTATTGGTCTTAATTAACACAAGAACCTCTACCTCGGACTAATTGTCTAAGGAAACTACACAACCTGATATCAAGCATGAAACAACATGCAATGAAGCTCAAAGCAAGTCATAGATGCAATCAGCACTACGATTTCACACCATCGAATTTGGATGCAGCTATACATCAACATCAATGTCTTAAAACAACACTCTTTTATGAAGGGGTAATATGCACTAAGCACAACCCTTACTAGCTTCAACAATTCATTTTAATTCAATAGTGAAACATCCACACCAGATGAATGTATAAGAAGATCAAACACCTCACCTCAAAGCACCACCAAAACAAGTAGTTCTATTGAAACAAAACTCCTAATCTTCCTAAACCTTGTTCTTGCCATCATGAAAAGATAATCATATAATCTCACATTCTTTGCACCCCACAAAAGGGAGAAAGTCTACAGAACTAATGGAGCAATAAAGCCGACAAGAAGCCAATAACATTCTGCGCAGCACAGTTCATCGAAGAAATGCCAAAAACTCCACAAAGAGCACTAACAGCACAACAACAACACAATACTTGCTTAACCAATGTCACTATACTTCATCCAACAACTCAACTAAGATAAATATCTAAACTAGTAAGGTTAACCTACACATAATATAAGTCTTCATCTACTGTAGTTCAGAAACTTACATTTCATTCTATCATACGATGCACTCAAAGTACAAGACATACAGGGTCAATAATAACCCCGTAATCCTTCACACATTTGACAAACATCTCAAGCTGATGTAAAAACCACATCATTTAGGAATAGGTTACTAACCACACACAACCAACTCTAGGCTAGGCAATGACTTCATTCAAACCAATAGATAAGTGGTCCAACAATGGCTCCACAAACATGCATCGGGAAGAGAACCATCAAATCCTCAACGTATTAATACATAATCAATGGATCAAGAAAAATCAAAGATTTATTCTACAATTAGCATGACTAACATGCAACCACTTTAAACCACATCTAGGCTTTGTGACTACTAAAACACACGATAGAAGAGAGACATGTAAGCCATTCTGGCTATGTAAAGACTTCCCCCAAAAATCCATATAAAAGTACCAATATTCATTTCTTTCAGAACTGGTTTCTCAACATAAACAATCATTCTTTGCAAAGATAGTTGGAGCTATCCACCAACCGCTCAACAACTTAAATTCAAATTGATGATTACCTTGTACCCCAAAACACGCAATTCACACTCCTCTTAGAAACACCCTCAATCAAGCATATATAACAATATTATTGTAATAAAACTCAACCATGAAAAACATGGCAAAAACAACATAGACATACTTGTATATCACAAGCATAATAACAACTTCATTCTCACAAATGACCAGCAATATCTACCGCATTAATAAAACAATATCAAAATTTTAGAAATAAATTATATCAAGTATTAAGCCATAAACAACTTACCACATCACCGTAAAGGAATAGGGAGGGGTGAGGTTATTGTCATCTGCACTTCAAAGACACCAACATATATCAAATATATTTAAACCCATACCCTTCCTATATGTGCGAGTGTGTCAAATTTATCTTCAAATTGCCAAGAATCTAAAGCCTATGCTTTGATACCAACTGTAACACCCTGGGATCCACAAATACCCCAGAATGCTACTAAACTACACATCTAACATTCATATATAAAATTTCGACAGCATCCCCTTTAAAAATTGCATAAACGGGGAAGCAATAAAGTATAAATAGATATCATCATAAGAAAACATAATAGACATTAATAATCTGCTAGCAATGGGAACACAACCATAACGACATGAACTGAATTAACCACTGCGCACGACTAGTTAAAAACAAACATCCTTTGATAAGAAGTTTCTAATTAAATCATGACTGCGCCTAGGCAGCGTTATTATGAGAGTGAAGGTTGATGTGCTGCTACTTCCCACTCCCCTTGATGAATAACAAACATCTGCATTGAGTAATGCAAGAGTGAGATGAAACATCTCAGCATGCAAATTGTTTTGACGAGATATTTAAACCACAAATTGAATTAATCAACATTCTAAAAGAATCACAAATAAGATCAGAAATACTTGTAGATATAGAACTCAGTAGTCCCAATATAACCAATACCATCTCATTTCCTCGAACAACCACGATAGGTTGTATAACACTTCCCTGCGTCAACAGTACCTGCAAATATCACTCAATGTATGCACACGAATGCAATGTGTAGGTCCTATGTCTTCATACCTCTGAGGGTATAAAATCACATCATCTGCAAATATCACTTCGATGAATGCATATGAATGCAATGCATATGTCCTCTGCCTTCATACCTCTAAGGGTATGAAGCCGCATCGTACCCCTCCTTGGGCAATGTACGATGCTATGTTGTACCGGTACGGTCGGACCATAGGTCACGACAAAACTTCAGATGCAAATGAGTCATGCAATGTATATGGCATGCTGCATTTATCAATAAACTACACTTCCTTCAGTTACAATACAAACCTCAATTAATACTTCATCTGCCTTCAAGTACAATACAAACCTCAAATAATACTTCATCTGCCTTCAGATACAATACCAACCTCAAATAATGCTTCATCTGCCTTCAGATACAATACCAACCTCAAATAATGCTTCATCTGCCTTCAGGGGTGTGAATTATTCTCATGGGTCATACTCGAACTATAATCATCATCAATATATGATAGAGCATCAATATAATACAATCAAGTAAAATATCATCATATAGTTCAATTATGAAAGAATTCAATAATTCTGAATATTAGAGTGTAGGCGATAGAAGTAAAAGGTCAAAACGGTAGCAACCACCGCTACATTCACTTGCCTTCATCGAAGAAGAAAAATGTACTAGGCATGATCTGGAGTGTAGCCACCTGCTAGCACGCATAAAACTTAGTACAAATATTTCACAAATATTTGCCAACAATCAACAATTCGCTCCTACACTGGGAACCAAGACCTGGTGGAAAGACTCCCACCCTGAACCACATGTCATACAGCAGCAGCGCTGTTTGTTAATTTTGTATCCTTAAAATTATAACAGTGGTGATATCAAACAAATACTCTAGGAGTATCTACAAAAAATACTCTACAACTTCGGTATTCAATGGATAATTAAATTCAACCATCTATAAGTTCTAAAACATCTGACAAGATAACTGACTGAATCTGTTTCAGACAGCAGCAGAGTTAACTTCAAAATTCGTTATCTCCCAAACTACTCAACCAAAAATTATGAAATTCTGCTGGCAGTAAGATATTTTATCCCTCTACAAAAGTCTTCATAGTTGGAAGAGCCATTTCGGCCAATTACTAGATGAAACCTACCAGTGAACAGACCCGCTTATTTTTATCAGGCAAAAAAGAACAGCCACAGTAAAACAAACATAACTGGAGTTTCAAAATTCATATGAATGCACTCTTTAACAATATGGAAAGCTTATGAAATTATCTACAACTTCTTTTACGAACCTAAAGTTTAATTCTGTTGATAAAATTTCCTAAATCTTAAGAGAACAGATTCTACACAGAATTATGAGACTGAAAAACTGCTATAATCAAACTGCAATAACTTTCTGATCTGATGTCCGATTGGGGTGTTCTTCACGGCCACAGAAAGATCTACAAATTATCTACGACTCATAGATAGACTTTTTTATTTTTTTGAGGCCACTAAGAGCACAGAAAACTGGTAGGAACAGAAACAGTCGAATCAGCCATTCTGCAGAAACTAATTTCGAGATCAAAAACTAACCCCCCATCTAATCCAACCTCTAATCCTTCAATCCCCATGATTCACAACCTCCAAAAATACATAATTACAGGGAGGAACATGGATATTATCCTTACCTAGGGTTTCCCCAAGAAAAACTGCAAGAAGAGATGGGGTAGAACATCTCCTTGATCCTCTATTCCTCTTCAATTCAACGTGCTCCTCCTCTTCTTGATCCTTGCAGCGTGGGGGGAGATCTAGAGGGGTAGGAAGTCGTGGAGAGGGTAGAGGGCGGCTGCAAATGGGGAGGAGAGGAAGAGGGAGGGGGCGGCTACAACAATTGGGGAGAGGGAGAGGGGGTCGGCTAGGGTTGGGGAGGAGAGGGGGGCTCCCATCCATCGGATCGAGATCAATGGCCCGAACTCGCTCTCCCATCTGAGCTCCCGACCCCAGCGGAAAAAATGCCAAAAGATCTACTGTTTCCCTGAGGAATGCCTCCTGAAACTCCAAACCCCAATGCCACAGGACATGAAAGAAAAGAGAAATGGAAATTTAACTTCTTTTCAGAAAATTGGGGTATCATAGGGCGAGGAGGGTCCTCGTCGTCTCCTCCCCCTGGCACTGACACATTCTTTGTGCGCACCATCCTGACCTAAAGACTGCATAGTAGAGAGAAAAACTAAGCACGAGAAGATAGCAGCCGATAGGATTACAAAAGAATGGATAACTACCTGGAAATCTCACGAGAGAGGGAGAGAATCCAGGCAGGACATGAGACGGCTCACGGGCAGGCGAGATTACTGAAATGACATAAGAGGTGAGCACGTATTAGTCACATAGTCATAAGTATATGAAATGTGAATAAATACATACACAGAGAATTATGACATAGAAAACGAGTGATTTGGCGATAGAGAGGTCAAACGACACGAAAACGACGTTTGAACGAGGAATAGTGCCATAGGAGATTTGAAATTGGATTTGAGGCATTAAATGACTTGGAATGGAGCTGATACTTCATGAATAGGTTTATGTGGGTAAATATGAGTGAAGTACACGCTTGGTTTGATTTTAGGCGAAGAAAGTGGAATTTGGGCACTCAGCTCGGAATCGATCGCTAGAAATGGGGATTTGTGGAAATTTGGAGTCTGGGATATCGGATTGGCGTGAAATTTGGCGAATATGTTACTGGAGGAATCATGAAGGTGCCTGAAAAATTTGGGATCGATTGGAGCAATTTTGGCTGGTTTGGGCATTTCACTAAGCACGTGGTGTGCGGAGGTTTAGGGTTTCGGTGAAAAGGCTATTTGAGGTGGTGAAACCCTCCCTAAGGAGCTAGGAACCTGCAGGGGTATTCAAGAAGTATATAGGAACCAATGCATGCACTTGTATTCACAAATTTAACAGAGATTGAAGAATTTTCACAAGGGGTGGTGAGAGGTTGACACTGCTAAGCACAAACAGAGAGAAAGGCAGTGCAGAGGGGGAAATCACTAGGGGAGAAGAAGGTGGAGCCCACGCTGATCACCGGAGCATGGCACCAACGAGGGGGGTCGTCGCCAGTGAGGTGGAGTCGCTAGAGAGGGAAGAGAACTAGAGAGCTGAGAGGAAAGTGTGGCCTCTGGCTCGATCTCGGGTTGGAGGCTGTTTTTTAAAACGCATTATGGGCGCACCGGACAATCTACAATGCCTATCTGGTGCACATCGAACAACACACAGTAGCTGTCCGGTTAACCATCGGACAGTGCATAGCAGAAAGGGGATCTGCGCGCGCGCGGCCGGTGCACCGGACAGTGCACAGTGCAGTGTCCGGTGCACACCGGACTGTCCGGTGAGGCCAGACAGAGGGAATTTTGAGAATTTTCAAATTTTCTATCTCGTTTTTAACCAAACCAAATCCCAACTTATAATCACACAAAAGAACACCTGTTGGGACATGTATTGGCACCCTCATATATTTTCCCATAAATTTCAAAATATTTTGCCATAGGCTAGTTAATTTTTAGAGAAAATAGTCAAATGGTGAGATTTGCATGTTGGCTTTGCTCTAGGGGTTTTCATGAACAATTTGAGTTTTGAATACTCCCTCTAAGTGTAGTACCACATGCATATCTCAAGAACCAACAATGGCATAGTAAATAAGAATTTAAGTACTAAAAGCTTAAAGCTAAGACTTGTCAAGTTTGAGCCCGAGTTAAGCTTTTTCACTCGCTTTGTTGGCGATTACCTTAACTAGGTTAGACAAGCCCTAGATGCAATACAAGAAATTTAAATATGCAATGCAGGCTTGACAACACCATTTTGAGATCTTAAATAAAATTTCTGAGATCAAGTATGTTTAATTTATTCCTCAACATGCAAAAGCGGCTTTTATCAAGTGGCTTAGTGAAAATATCCGCTATTTGATCTTCCGACCTCACTGCTTCTAAAATAATGTCTCCTTTAGCAACATGATCTCTAAGGAAGTGATGACGAATATCAATGTGCTTGGTGTGAGAGTGTTGTACAAGATTATTAGCAATTTTAACAGCACTCTCATTGTCACACAACAAAGGTACCTTTTCTAGAACTACACCATAGTCTAGAAGAGTTTGTTTCATATATAAAATCTGTGTGCAACAAGCACCCACGACAATGTATTCTGCTTCGGTGGTTGACAAGGCAACACTATTTTGCTTTTTGGATGTCCATGATACTAGTGATCTCCCAAGCAAATTACACCCCCAGAAGTATTTTTTCTATCAATTTTGCAACCGGCATAATCCGAATCAGAATAGCCAATTAAGTCAAAAGTAGCTCCTTTGGGATACCAAAGGCCAATGCATGGGGTGTGCTTGAGATACCTAAGAATTCTTTTAACATCACAAAGATGAGCTTTAGGATTTGATTAAAATCTAGTACACATACAGATAATAAACATGATATCAGGCCTAGATGCGGTAAGATACAATAAACTACCAATCATAGAACGGTAGAGAGTTTGATCAACCGGGTTACCTCCCTCATCTAGGTCGAGATGTCCATTTGTAGGCATAGGTGTCTTGATTGGTTTGCACTTCTCCATGTTGAATCTTTTCAACAAGTCTTTGGTATACTTCTCTTGTGAGAGGAAGTTACCATCTTTCATTTGCTTGACTTGAAAGCCGAGGAAGTACGTCATCTCACCAATCATAGACATCTTGAACTCCTTCGACATCAACTCACCAAATTCCTTGCAATGATAATCATTTGTCGAGCCAAAGATTATATCATCAACATATACTTGACAAATGAAAATATCACCGTTATGTTTCTTTGTGAATAAGGTTGTGTCGACGGTCCCAATCTTAAAGCCCTTTTCGATGAGGAAGTCGCGAAGACGCTCATACCAAGCCCTTGGAGCTTGCTTTAGCCCATATAGCGCCTTGGACAACTTGTAAGCATGATTAGGATATTTAGGGTCTTCAAACCCGGGTGGTTGCTCAACATATACAAGTTCATTTATAAAGGCATTTAAAAATGCACTTTTACATCCATTTGATAAAGCTTTATATCATAGCATGATGCATATGGGAGTAGGATACAGATGGCTTCAAGTCGAGCAACCGGTGCAAAGGTCTCTCCAAAATCTAAGCCTTCAACTTGAGAGAACCCCTTTGCAACAAGTCTTGCCTTGTTCCGCACAATCATGCCTTGATCATCTTGTTTGTTTTTGAACACCCATTTTGTTCCTATGATCCTTGCATCTTGTGGAGGCTTCTCCAGGGTCCAAACTTGGTTGCGGGTGAAGTTGTTTAGTTCTTCATGCATGGTGTTCACCCAATCCGGATCCTATAGCGCCTCATCTATACATGTAGGCTCAACACAAGAAACAAAAGAGTGATGTTCAATAAATGAAGCATGTTTATGTGATCGAGTAATAAACCTTTGTGAAGGACTCCCAATGATTTGATCTTGTGGGTGTGCTTGAAGTAGTGATGAATTTCTCCTGTCAACCACTTGGGAAGAAGGTCCTAGAGCATCAACATCTTTGGCTTGTACCCTTTCTTGTTCATGAGGGACAAATGTATCTTCATTTGCATGCCTCTCATCTTTTTCATCATCTTGTGGTACACTTGATGAAGAAGGCTTGTTAATGTTTTGCACCTCTTCTTCATCTTCTTTTGGTTTGATAGCTCCAATTGGCATGTTCTTCATGGCTTCCCTAAGTGGCTCATCACCTACATCATCAAGATTTTCAAGTGCTCCTTGGGAGTCATTAGTCTCATCAAACTCCACATCATATGTTTCTTCTACCACGCTAGTGGCATGATTGAATACTCGATATGCTTTAGACTTTGATGAATAACATAGTAGAAAACCAA
Organism: Zea mays; assembly: GCF_902167145.1. Classification (NCBI taxonomy): domain Eukaryota; kingdom Viridiplantae; phylum Streptophyta; class Magnoliopsida; order Poales; family Poaceae; genus Zea; species Zea mays. Next base: position 161,512,806 of record NC_050100.1, on the reverse strand, counting down.
TATCACAACGTCTTTGAAACTTCCCTAGGTGATGGCGTTTCTTGTAGATGTAGCATTTGCATCCAAACACCCGAAAGAAGAAGACGTCTGGCTTTTTCCCATTTAGCAATTCATAGGGAGTCTTCTCAAGTAGCCGATGAGGAAACAACCTGTTTGATGCATAACATGCAGTGTTGACAGCTTCGGCCCAAAACCTCTCCGGTGTGTTATACTCATCAAACATTGTCCTTGCAAGTGTGATCAAGGTCCTGTTCTTCCTTTCAACAACTCCATTTTGTTAAGGTGTATATGTTGCTGAAACTTCATGCTTGATCCCAATCTCATCACATTATTCATGTATGTTGGTGTTATCAAATTCTTTTCCATTATCACTTCTAATCTTCTTGATCTTGCAATCAAATTCATTTTGAGCTTTCTTGGCAAACTTCTTGAATATAGATGCAACTTCAGATTTATCATGGAGAAAGAACACCCAAGTGTATCTTGAGAAATCATCAACTATAACCAGACAGTAGAGGTTGCCACCAGCACTTGCATTAGTTGTTGGTCCAAATAGATCCATGTTAAGTAGTTCCAGTGGCCTTGATGTTGACATGAAAGCTTTTGTAGGATGTGTGTTAGCAACTTGCTTTCCAGATTGACATGCACTACAAGGATTGTCCTTTTCAAATACAACATCATTTAGTCCTCTAACCATGTCCTTCTTTAATACTTTATTGAGTGTGCTCATTCCAACATGTGCAAGCCTTCTATGCCATAGCCATCCAAGTGATGCTTTGGTAAAGAGGCAAGTTCTTAAGTCTGCATCTTCAGAGGTGAAATCCACTAAGTAGAGAGTGTTGTATCTAAATCCTTTGAACACCACTGATTCATCATCCAATTTTGATACAATAACCTCTATTGGAGTGAATAAGCATTGAAGGCCAAGATCACAAAGTTGACCCACTGATAATAAGTTGAAGCTCAAAGGTGCAACCAAGAGAACATTTAAAATTGATAGATCATTTGAAATTGCTACCTTGCCAAGTCCTTGAACTTTTCCCTTTGAATTGTCCCCAAAAGTAATTTTGTCCTGGACTCTGTATATTCTTCATACTATTCCTAAGATACAGAACTCGAAAAATGATTTAAGCACAATAACTACGCCAAGTACTATTTTAACGCAAGGCTTTGCCACGTCGGGTCTTTTAACTGAAATGCATCAATCCACAATACTAGTACCTGCTCTACAATCTCAGTGGTTAATGATGCATGTCAGTATGATGTTACTAAGCTATGCAACTCTTTTGTGTGGATCCTTATTATCCGCCGCTCTTCTAATCATTAGATTTCGAAAGAATTTCGATTTCTTTTCACTAAAGAAAAATGTTTTTCTTAAAACATTTTTCTTTAGTGAGATTGAATATTTATATGTGTCCATCAACATTCTCATCAAGTGAGGTGAACATCCGTGGGTTGCCTATCATATGTTGTGTGCATCTATTGTCAATAACCTAATGGCTCCCACCGGTCTTGTAGTTGACCTACATCCACAGACAAGTCAAGCTTGAGTTTTGAGGGCTCTATATTGCATAGGACCAGTGACTTTCTCAATCAAGGACTTTGCAACCCAAATTTGTCTAGGTCTACTCTTGCTTGGTGGACCTAGGAATGTAACTTTGACTTTTCCATTTGCTACTTTTCTTAGAACATAATGAGCATTGAAGGCAAATGGTCTTGAGTGCTTTGGAAGGGGAGTTTGTGGTTTGGCTTTGCAGTTGTGGGCAAAATGACCTTCTTTTCCACACTCAAAGCATTTGATAGGCTTATGAGTCTGCTTTGGCTTGTATTGAGTTGTAGCTTTCTTTTGCACAAAAGAATTATATCCAATACCACTCTTGTTGTTTTTCATGACAGTGTTCATGAGCAATTCATTTTGGAGGTATTGGCCCTTGTTGAATTTTTGCACACTTGTTGCAAGATGTTCATTTTCACTCTTAAGTTTCTTGACCTATTTTTTAAGCCTTTCATTATCCACTGCCAACTCATTATTGAAGTCATTGTTCTCAATGGCAACCTTTCCTCTAGTAGTTGCATCAGTCAAATATCTCTTCAATTTTTGGTTGTCTAATATCAAGACTTCAACTTTTTCGGTGAGTTCATCATGAAGACTAGTTTGATCGTCTTGGCTCAAATCATGACATGAGGTTGCTACATCAATCTTAACAACAGGGTTAATAGCCTCATGTTTATTGCAAGATAAAATTTCATTTTTAACAAGAAGATTATCATGATCAAATTTAATCTTAGTATAGTCTTCCTTAATTTTTACTAGTCTATCTTTCAACTCCCTATTTGCTTCATTTAACTTGTCACACTTATCCTTAGCATCTTTTAGGGAGGATGTAAGCTCATTTACAGTGGATGACATAGTTTTGTTTTCTTCTTTCATTTCATCACTAGCTTTCATAACTATGTCATATTTGGCATTTAAAAATTCATTTTCATCTTTCAACTTATGACATTTAGCTTTTGACTTCCTAATGATTTTAGTGTATTCCTTAAGCAAGTCAGCTAGTTCATCATAGGAAGGTGAAGTAAATTCATCATCACTATCACTATCATCAATAATATCATTATCATTTTGTACCTTCCGTTCACCTCTAGCCAGGAGGCATAGGTGAGAAGTGGATGATGGTGATGGTGGTGGTGAAGAGAAGTCCCCAGCGATGGTGGCAACTTTTTCATCATTTTCTTCTTCACTTGAAGAAGACCCACTTGATGACTCAATGTCAGTGAGCCAGTCACCAACAATGTATGCATTTCCATTTTTATTTTTGTGGAACCTCTTGTGCTTCCCATCCTTCCTCTTGAAGAATCTCTTTTCCTTTTTCTCGTCATCACTATCATCTTCTTTCTTTCCCTTGAACTTGTTCTTCTTGGGCTTGTTGCATTGATGAGCAAGATGACCAAGCTCTCCACAGTTGTAGCAATCCATTTTACAAATGGGCTTTCTTTTACTGGAAAAAAGTTTCTTCTTTCTTGAGTCAAACTTGATGCCTTCTCTATTGAGCTTCTTTAACATCTTAGTGGTCGCAAGAACCAAGTGCTCACTATGAGATGATCCTTTGCCACTCCGGTGCGGTGGCTCCCTCACCACCGCTTACAATCTTGAGCCGGGTCACCCACAAGATCTCCAAGGTGATCACCGAGCTCCCAACGCCACCAAGCCATCTAGGTGATGCCGATCACCAAGAGTAACAAGCCGTAGACTTTCACTTGACCAAGAGAAGCCTAATGCATGCGGTGTGTGCTCTAGGTCGCTCTCGCTAGCGCTAATGAGGTCCAAATGCGGGATTAAGATTCTGAAATCACCTCACTAGGCTTTGTGGTGCTTGCAATGCTGTCACACCCGGTTTTGGAAGGTAAACCGAATGCGAACCATGTACGTGCCAGGATCAGAACTCACGTACACAACGATTACATAATTGGACATCATCACACAATGCTCGAATTAAATAACGAAAAGGTACTTGAATTACATCAAGATGTCAGAGACATCCATAGAGTCTAATACATAGCCATAATGTTCAACATAAATATCAAAGTGCGGAGATACGAAACGTAGATAATAAGCCTACACAGGCAGCTGATTGGGGGTTGCCACTAAATAAACTAGAACACATCGTAGTCCTGGAACTCCTCGAAGTCCTCCATGTTGCCAGCATCACCTCCTGAGCACTGAGTACAATGGGGACAACCTGGGGTGGGGGTGGTGTGTAAAGCAAGGGTGAGTACACATCAACGTACTCAGCAAATGTCCCGTTTGGCTAAAGTGGACTAGCTATATGTGGGGTTGAAATTAAGCAGTAGCTTTTAGTTGGTCAAGTATTTATTATTATTAGTAGAGCCAAGTTTTAGTAATAAACCCAGTTATTACCCAAAAGTACTCCCTCAAAAGAGGAAATACCAGAGATCAGACTTATAACATCATTGTTAACCATCATCATAAAAGTAACTAGAATTCTTCTAATCAAAGAGGATCCCAAGTCTGCTCTTAACCATGAGCTCAGCTGATATACCAGTGTCTAACACTCTGCAGAGGTTGCACACTTTACCCACGAGTTGTGATTCCTTTCCAGCCTGGGTTGTACAGACCCGATCTTCACTACCAAGGTGAATGGCCATGAATACACTACGTAGCCTTTACAAAGACTCCCCTGGTGCATAGATGCTCGTTAGGTTTCGCCAGTCGTACAAATGCAGTACACCTCCCCAAGGTGGGTGATTAACAAAACCAAACCGAATGAACCTCTGCACCCCAACCTTGGCAGAGCGAGCACTATGCCATGGCCCCCATTAACGACCCTCCAGCAAAGCCAACTACTCCCCCAGGTTCATCTAATTAATCAGCTAAGGGCATCCCATTCCACCCTCATGGTTGCACTGTTATCTCGGGTGGTCACTCCACGAACAGGTCCTTACGGAGAGGTACTTAGGAAAAAGGCCTGCGCCTCCTAGAGTATCACAAGATCATCAACATAATCAGGATAACAGTATCATATCATAAATGTTCACATCATGTTCATTGATTAAAGTTAAGGCAATAGCAAAATGCTTACCATGATATCCCAAAAAGGTAAACAAGGATAAGGTACATACAAACTAGTCAATCCTTAGGTTTCATAAAGTAATGCGGGACAGTGAATTATAGAGTTTGTAGGACATAATAGGCCAAAGGACACTTGCCTTCACCAGGTTGTTGCTCAGGGAGGTCTCCAACAACACACTCAGGAATCTCGGACTGCTCGTTGTCTAAATAAAGCTAGCATGCATTCAATACATTTGGAAAGTACAAATGAACAGCACGCCAAACATGTACAAACATAGAAATACATCTCAAAGGGCACAATACTAAATAAGGAATAATGAGATCAAAGTATAACATAAACTATAACATAAACTAACTTCATTTGGAAATTGATTATTATTTCTCTAAGTGTTACTCACATATACATAACATAGTTCAATTCATTTTATTGTGACCTAAAAATTAGACCAGAGATGATTTCATGTAATACACATTATTAATCTCACAAGATTAAACATGTTTAAATCTCTAGGGTTCTCCTTTTATTTATTTTATTAAATTAAATAAATCTACACCTACATTAGTTCATACTTAATCATAAAAATTAGAATGTGCATACAATAAATGAAAATATTTTATTTAAACAGAGAATAATCCTATGAACATTTTGCAATTTGAATCACTAAATTTGAAGTTCATATGCAAAAGTTATGAAATAAACAAGTTTGGGAATTCAAAATATGAAATTAGGTCTAATTCTGTGACTATTTAAAAGTCCAGGGTTCAATCTGCAAGAAAACATGGGCCTGCGCGCGAAAACCAGGGACGACGGGTTTATGTAATACCTAAAATTAGTAGAAGAAAAAAATTATATATCATAAAATAATAAAATATAGAAATAAGAATATCTAGGATACTATTTCTAGAATTTCCAAAAAAACCCTTGAGAATTTATTAAGATCCTTCCCATTTATAATCAATTAATGATATTAAGTTAAGCAACCATCAAATAAAAATGAAGAAAATGCATCCCTTGCTTATCACTTTGGCTAAGGCATTTTATTGAAGACATAACTTGGATTTGACCTTAGAATTTTAAATGAAAACGTAAAATAGAAATTGAGAAAAGGAATTTTAATGAAGTCATTGGTTTCTTCCATGAATAAATAATAAGGAAAAGAATCAATAATAATAATAATTATAATATTGTAAACAGTAAAGTTTATATTAGGATTAATTTTGGCACTTAAAAAGTTGAAGTTCAAATTTGAATAAATTTGAATTTGGAATAGAGATTTGAAAATTTAAAAGAAATTGGAAATAGAAAAGAAAAACAAAGAACAAACCTGCGTGGGCCAAATCCCTGCGCCCTCGGCCCATTTTCCCCAACTTCCCCACCGCGTGGCCCATTCAATTTTCCCCTTCCTCTGCGCATTGTGTCTGGCTGGTGGGGCCTCCTCGGCAACGCTCACACCACGCCCACGCGCTCGGCTGTTCCACCGCCGTGTGGGACCTGGTCGCGGTGGCACTTACGTGTGGGGCCTGGATGTCAGGAACCTCTTCTCCCTCCCTTATCCACTTTTCTGTTGGGCACGCCGAATTCCACCGCCGCACAAACAGTCCCCGCGAAATAGCAGGCAAATCCTCCGCTGTAATCATCTCTTGGTGGTTGGCACGCATCCTGTTGGAGATCTCGACGTCGTACATATATATACGTGCCCCGGAACCATCCCTCTCATCACAGCGGGTTAATCATCACCATTTGCGAGGTCCTATGAGAGCGCATCGAAGAGGAGAGAGAAGAGGGTGGAGCCGCTGCTGGTTTCGTGCCGGAGCTTGGTCTGTCGACAGGATCAGGGTGACCGCGACCTCATCATCGGCTGGTGAGTCTCCCGGGGTTGTCGCTTTCTCCGTTCCTTTTCGTACGGCCGCGGTTGACGATGGTGCGCATGGTGATTGTGGCCGGTTGGGCGCCGACCGCCCAGATGTATCGGTCGCCCTGGTTCTAGCTTGCGAGGGGAGAGGGTAATGGGCATGGATGTGTGCCTGTGGTACCGCCGCTGCCAGTGGTTGCGTGACCATCCCGGCATAGGCGAGTGAGATGGAGTGTGGTAGGAGCGCGAGGTGGAAGATGGGCTGGAGACCGCTCGATTGATGATTAACGGTTGAGATTGGGCGAGGTGGGTCTGGACCATTGATCCCCACGCGGAGGGCTATGTGCCCGTGCGCCGATGGTCACGTGATGGACAGTGGAGATCAGATCTCCAGTCGTCGCATTCAAGCTAAGATCCAGACCATCCATCTGGAGTTCAATGGAGTAGAATAGATCGCGTTAAATAAAATCTGAGCCGTCCACGTTCGATCCAGTGGCCCATATGTTGCGGTACCCCTTCACGGGTATGCTTTATAAATGGACACCTGTCTTTTCTAGATATCAACGCGCCATCCACCATGCGTTAAAACTGAGTCTTGGGAATGTTTGCACGCTAGCCCCTGTGTTTCTCTGTTATTGGCGCCCAGTCCAGAGCTCAAGGAAAATCAGATAAATGAATTTAGAATTTGATTTTCAATACAAAAATAATACTAGGAACTTGTATAATTCATAGAAAATCCATATTAAGTCCAAATTAGTCCATTCCAGTTCCTATAACTTTGTAATATTATTGTTTATCATTTTGTGCCACTATTTTGACATAAAGGCCACATTAAAATTGTTATCTTAATTAATCTTGTACAAAGCACATAGAATCTTTGGGAATCCATAACTTAAAATCTATAAATCCAAAATTAATAATTCCTGTCCCTGTGATCTTATTTCAATATGTAGATTATTAATATGTATTTTGCATATATGTTTGGTGTAATGTTAACTTTGCCTATACACTGTCTATTTGTAATGCTACGACTAGCGTGAGGTCACGTGTCATCTGAAGAGCAAGTTGGTACCTAGAATCTCAAGTCCCCAGGCAAGTTGTGCCCTTGAGCACTTCTTTTTATCCACTCATGTTCTAATTAATCATAATGATCTGCATAGGCTAATTTTGATGGGACCCAATAGGTTACCCTAGTTTGTCTATCTTTATACCTTGTTTACCACTGAACTTTTTGGGTAGTACTTGCTAGTGCTTTATGTGGTTTTGGGTATGAAGATACATTATTCATGATCACACATTTATTATCTGTTTATTATTACTGTTCATGATAAGATCATTATGTTATTTGGAACATGGAGCGACCACCTAGGAAAACAGTGCTACCACAAGGGTTTAATGGGACGCCCTTGGCTGATTAATTAGGAAAGCTAGTGGAAGACTACCTTACCCGAAAGGGCAAGGGCAGTAGGGGAGTGGTCAGTGTAGGGAGGCCCTTGGGATAATTTTGCTGTGATGGCGGTCATGCGAGGGGTCCCTGCATTGGAGCTTCCTATAAACTGTAGCGGGTTTTCTGAAGCTAGTGGAACTTTGTAAAGGCCTCGTAGTGTTACCCTGCCTCGCCTCCTCAGAAGAGGTGTATGGGAAATCGCGATCCCTTGGCAGATGGGTAACATGACTTGTGGGTAAAGATGTGCAACCTCTGCAGAGTGTAAAACTGGTATATCAGCCGTGCTCACGGTCATGAATAGCTCGGACCCTCACATGATTAATTTATGGAACTAAATTCAATTTGTCGTATGCATTGCATCGCAGGTGATGTTGTTACTTTTGTTCTACTACTTAATTGGGTTGGTATTTACTTATACTTAGTAATTGCTAATAAAATTTTGACCAACTTTAAAAGCAATGCTTAGCTCTAACCATCCTCTTTGGTAAGCCTTACACTTCACGTGAGCTCCCACCTTTGGCGAGTTCATGCACATTATTCCCCACAACTTGTTGAGCGATGAACGTATGTGAGCTCACTCTTGCTGTCTCACACCCCCCACAGGTCAAGAACAGGTACCGCAGGATGAGGCGCATGGAGGATGCTGTGACGAGTTCGTGAGAGGTCTAGGTCGTCGTCTCCCAGTCAACTTTGGGTTGCTGGACCGTTGTCTCCTTATAATGTAATTATTTATTTATTTTGTATGGAACTCCTGTTATATAGAAAAGATGTGACATTCGATCCTGTGCCATGATTCATCATATGTGTGAGACTTGGTCCCATCACACCTCGTGATTGTTCGCGCCCGGGTCTTGGTGCCCCGAAACCCGGGTGTGACAGAAGTGGTATCAGAGGAATGTTGACTGTAGGACGAAACCTAGATAGAAATGGACAAACCCTTTCCTACTTACCCTACTCTGACTCATTCTATACTCATCTCATCTTGATCTTGTCTCACCTTTTGCTATTCTACTCTGGTTACTCTTATCTTCTCTACTCTAAGACAAGATGGATTTCACACCTTGGAATCCTACCACTATGATCTTTTTAAGAGATAGGGAACCTAAGACAAAATTTAAAACTATTTTCTTTATTTAAAAATGATTGGTTGATTGTGCTGATGATAAATGCCTGATTTGCTTCTTTGATTGATTGAACTATTATAGATGGACATCTTAGCATGTACCACCATAAGGTATTGAATTAGCCATGGTAGGTAAGATATTAATCTGCTTAGCTAATAAAATCCCCCAAAGTAACCTGATTTGTAAATACCTGCCTTGTCTACTATTCTCTTACCATATGTATCTAACTCAGATGTTCAATAACAGGCGGGGTGGTGGAATTGATTTACCTCCTAATCGACACACTCGGTGGATATATAGACAACCCCAGCCACAGCCAGCAGAGATGAATCCTCCTAATCCTCCACCAGGCGGAGTTGACCCACTGATTGCAGCTTAGATGAGGATGATGCAGCAAATGGCGGACACTATGGCAAATATGCGCGCTCAGATGCAGCAAGAACGCCAGGAAATGCGCCAGGAAAGAGAGGATGTACGTCGGGAGATGCGCCAAGAGCGGGAGGAGATACATCAAGAGAGAAGGGCGCAACAGCAACAGCAACAAGTGCCACTGCCTCCACCTCCACCACCAGTCCACCCCGGGACAAGCACCGGGAATTCATGAGCCACAAACCACCAACCTTCTCCAACTCCGCGGATCCGCTGCAAGCAGATGACTGGCTAAAGTCTGTAGAAAAGATGCTCAACATAGCTCAGTGCTCGGACAGAGAGAAAGTACTCTACGCATCAGGTCGTCTTGCTGGTCCTACTGCGGATTGGTGGGATGCGTACTGCGCTGCTCTTGCTGCTGTCGATACAATTACCTGGGCAGAATTCTCCACTCAATTAAGGAATTACCATATTCCTGCTGGGCTAATGAAGATTAAGAGAAAGGAGTTTCTGTCCCTCAAGCAAGGAAGTATGTCTGTGAGTGAATATAGGGACAAATTCATCCAGTTATCTCGATATGCTCCTAGAGATGTTGAGGATGATGAGCAAAAGCAGGAGCTTTTTTCTGGACGGTTTGATTGGACCCTTGCAATATCAACTGGTATCGCACACATTCCCATCCTTCCAAAGGCTACTTGACAAAGCTATTGTTGTAGAAAACAAGAGGAGTATATTTGGAGAGAAAAGAAGGGCTGCAAACCAAGGGCAGGCTGGAAGTAGTTCCCGTCCTTGCTATACTACCACTCCAAGTACACCAGCTAGTGGCAGTTCTGGACAACAAACTCAACGGGCACCAACTGCTCCTCTGCAAGCAAGCACCCCAGCAGGACCTGTTGCTCCTAACACATCCACCAACAGGGCATGCTTCAAGTGTGGACAACCGGGACACTACGCCAACTATTGTCCCAACAGAGCTGCCTACACTACACCGGCTCCGATGAAGCAAGGTCAAGCCTCGGCAGGAAAGAGTCAACCCTTATCTGTCAACCGGGGACAAGCCCATCATGCAGAAGTAGAAGCTGAGCCGGGTGAACTTGAAATTTAGGAAGAAGAGCTAGTTGAAGATGAAGTAGTCGGTGAAGAAGTCAATGAACAACAAGAATAGAGATAAACATAAATATAGATACATATATATATATATATATATATATTTTCTATTTGTAAGACCTAAATATTAGTTTAGCCAGTAGTTCGTATTTGAGAAACTAGGGAAATTGAGCACATGCAAAGGTGTCTTACATCGGGGCGGAGCTTGGGGAGGCTTGGCACGGTCTCTGATGAGCTAGATGGTCAGGAACGTGGGCGCGGGTCTCCGGCGGTGTCTTGCGGTGAGGGTAGAGCGCGAGAGAGGGCAAAGCTGTGCGAAATGAGGCAGGGGGGGCGAGCGTGGGGCACTGGTGGGGCTCTAAGAAGGGAGCTGGGCGTGTGGGCGGGTGTCGTGGCCGAGAAATCTGGCGACGTGCGCGAGTGCGCACTCGCCGGTCCACGGCGGGCGTGGGGAGGGCGGAACTGATAGGGAGGGCCCATAGCACAGAGAGAGAAAAGAGGGACGCGCGGGGCAACGGCTCAGCGCCTAGCGAATCGGGCCCGCGAGATAGGGAGAGAGGAGGGGGCGCGGACGAAGAAACTGGCGCCGACAGGTCAGCCCCACTGGGCAGCGAGCGAGAGAGGGAGGGCGCGAGAGAGAGAGAGCTATCGCTGACAGGCGGGGTCCGCCTGTCAGGCGGCGCGGGCGCGCGGGCGTGCGGCCTGGCTGGGCTGGTTTGGGTTGCTTCCTCTTTTTCTTTTTCTCTAGATTTTCTAATTCCTTTTCTATTTCTTTTCTATGGGGTTTTCAATTCCAAATTCAAATTAGGTTTCAAATTCAAATAAATTCAACCATGTGCAACACTTCAAAGAATATTTTAAGCTCAGCATGATGCAACATGTCATTACCCATAATGTTTTGGCAAAAATAAATAATTAAATCCCCCTAACTTTAAGCTAATTCTACCTAAAAGGGAAAAAGGGAGAGAGAATCTAGGGAGAGATAGAACCTAGGGTGAGAGAGAGAAGAGTAACACATGAATTTGGGTGATCATTAGAAAGAAATTTTATACCCCCAAATTCAGGATGTTACAAATGCTCTACCAATGTGTAGGAGTAAATGTGGGCAACAAGACAATCAATATGGTGGGTGGAGGGGGTATAAATAGCCCTCACCCACCAACTAGCCGTTACAGGAATTCTGCTGTGCATGGGTGCACCGAACAGTCAGGTGCGCCAACGGTCCACTCTAACGGCTAGTTCTGACAGATAGCCGATGGGCAGATGGCACACCGGATAGTGAACAGTCACTGTCTGGTGCGCACCGGACAGTCCAGTGCGCATCGGACAGTCCGGTGCGCTGTCCGGTGGCCGACTATAATTCAACTTCCGAACTCTGTGCTCTCGGGTTTCTACATAGGGGAAGAGCCTTCCCCGGGCCAACCTAGCCCCACTTGACAGAGGGTGCACCGTACAGTCCGGTGCACACCAGATAGTCCGGTGCACACGGGACAGTCCGGTGCCCCAAAGCTAGAAACCCTAGTTTCAGTTTTCTTCTGTTTTTCAAATTGGTTTTTGTTCTAACTCATGAGTATGTTCTAGAGTGACACCTAGCACTATATGTGAGTGTGAATATGCACCTACACTACACTAGAACTCTCTTGGTCAAACTACTCATCGACAACCCCTCTTTATAGTACGGCTAAAACAAAATAAAAGACCTAACTATATAACTAGTGTCCGCAACTCCTTGACACTCAGAATACGAAGACCTTCACTTTTTGTTTTGTTGTCTTCATCTCCCCCTTGATCAATGTCCTCCTCTTGAGGTGGCTCATCGTCTTGGTCTTCATCCTCTTCTTGTTGAGCCATGTCCTTATATTGAGTTGGTGGAGATGCTTGCACGGAAGATGATGGTTGATCTTGTGCTTGTGGAACCTCTTCGGATTCTTTTGGATACACATCCCAATGGACATGTTTCTTAGCGTGACACATGAAGCCTCTTCATCATCTAGTTCATCAAGATCAACTTGCTCCACTTGGGAGCCATTAGTCTCGTCAAACACAATGTCACAAGAAACTTAAACTAATCTAGTGGACTTGTTGAAGACTATATGCCCTTGTGTTTGAGTCATAACCAAGTAAAAAGCCTTCTACTGCTTTAGGAGCAAATTTAGAATTTCTACCTCTCTTAATAAGAATAAAGCATTTGCTCCCAAAAACTCTAAAATAAGAAACATTGGGCTTTTTACTAGTGAGGAGTTCATATGATGTTTTCTTGAGGATTTGGTGAAGGTAGAGTCGGTTGATGGAGTAGCAAGCGTGTGTTAATCGCCTCCGCCCAAAACCGATCCAGTGTCTTGTACTCATCAAGCATGGTCCTTGCCATATCCAACAGAGTTCTATTCTTCCTCTCCACTACACCATTTTGTTGAGGTGTGTAAGGAGAAGGGAACTCACGCTTGATGCCCTCCTCCTCAAGAAATTCTTCAATTTATGAATTCTTGAACTCTGTTCCATTATCGCTTCTAATCTTCTTGATTCTTAATCCAAACTCATTTTGAGCCCGTCTCAAGAATCTCTTTAAGGTCTCTTGGGTTTGAGATTTTTCCTGTAGAAAGAATACCCAAGTGAAGCGAGAATAATCATCCATAATAATAAGATAGTACTTACTCCCGCCGATGCTTATGTAAGCGATCGGGCCGAATAGGTCCATGTGGAGTAGCTCAAGTGGCCTGTTAGTTGTCATGATGTTCTTGTGTGGATGATGCACTCCAACTTGCTTCCCTGCTTGACATGCGCTACAAATCCTATCTTTCTCAAAATGAACATTTGTTAGTCCTAAAATGTGTTCTCCCTATAGAAGTTTGTGAAGATTCTTCATTCCAACATGGGCAAGTCAACGATGCCAGAGCCACCACATATTAGTCTTAGCAATTAAGCAACTGTCTAGTTCAACTTTGTTATCATTAAAATCAACTAAATATAGCTGACCATCTAACACTCCCTTAAATGCTATTGAATCATCACTCCTTATAAAGACAGTAACGCCAATGTCAGTAAACAAATAGTTGTAACCCATTTTACATAATTGAGAAACAGAAAGCAAATTGTAATCTAATGAATCTACAAGAAAAACATTGGAAATGGAATGGTAAGGAGATATATCAATTTTGCCCAAACCTTTGACCAAACCTTAATTTCCATCCTCGAATGTGATAGCTCCTTGGGGATCTTCATTTTTCTTATATGAGGAGAACACCTTTTTCTGCCTAGTCATGTGGTTTGTGCATCCGCTATCAATTATCCAATTTGATCCACCAGATGCATAAACCTACAACACAAATTTAGGCCTTGTTCTTAGGTACCCAAATGGTCTTGGGTCGTTTGACATTATAAATAAGCACCTTGGGTACCCAAACACAAGTCTTTAGACTCTTGTGTTTGCCCCCGACATATTTGGCAACTACTTTGCTTGATTTGTTAGTGAGCACATAAGATGCATCAAAAGTCTTAAATGAAATGTTATGCTCATTTGATGCACTTGCAATTTTCTTTTTAGGCATTTTGATATGAGTGGAAGGCCTAGAGCTAGAAGCCTAATTATTATACATAAAATCATAATGAAAAACAATATGAGGTTTTCTAGCATGAATTCTCCTAATCTTATAACTAGGATAGTTTTCAGGATATAAAATGTAACCCTCTTTATCCTGAACCATGTGAGCCTTACCCTTAACAAAATTAGATAGTTTCTTGGTGGCAGTTTGATGTTGCTTTGGCTCCCTTGTTGGAAGCCAATGCCATCCTTAATGCTAGGGCGTCTCCCATTATAAAGCATGCTTCGAGCAAATTTAAAATTTTCATTTTCTAATTCATGCTCGGCAATTTTAGCATTTAATTTGGCTATGTGATCATTTTGTTCTTTAATCATGGCAAGGTGATCATCAATAGCTTCAATACTAACATCACTACATCTAGTGCAAATAGTGACATGCTCAATATTAGATGTAGAGGGTTTGCAGACATTCAATTCTTCAATCTTAGCAATTAAATTATTATTCTCAATTCTAAGACAAGAAATTGAATCATTGCACATATTAAGCTCTTTAGATAAATTTTCACATTTTCCACCTCTAGAGCATAAGCACTTTTCAGTTTAACAAATTTCTTATTTTCCTTAACGAGCAAGTCCTCTTGGCATTCCAAGAGATCATCCTTCTCGTTAATGAATTCTATCAATTCATTAATCTTTTTCTTTTGATTCTTAGTAAGGTTAGCAAAAAGAGAAGTTAAATCATCATTATCATCACTAGAGCTACCCTCATCATCAGATGTAGTATATTTTGGGGTATCTCTAGAATGTACCTTCTTGTTCTTGTCGTCCTTAGCCATTAGGCATTTGTGGCCGACCTTTGGGAAGAGAAGTCCCTTGTTGATGGCGATGTTCGCGGCGTCCTCGTCGGAGGAGGAGTCGGTGCAGCTTTCGTCAGAGTCCCATTCCCGCCCCATGTGTGCTTCGCCACCCTTCTTCTTGTAGTATCTGAGAGCACCTAGAGGGGGGGGGTGAATAGGTGATCCTGCAAAACTTGAAACTTAAGCCACAAAAACTTGGTTAATCATTAGCACAATAATCGCCAAGTGGCTAGAGAGGAGTCTGAGAGCCGTTGGCGCACCGGACACTGTTCGGTGCACACCGGACAGTCCGGTGCACCAATGTGACCGTTGGCTCGGCCACACATCACGCGCGGAATCCTCGGCCGACCGTTGCCCCGGCTGACTGTTGACTCACCGGACAGTCCGGTGCACCACCGGACAGACCGGTGAATTTTAGCCGTACGCCGTTAATCATCTCCCGAGAGCGACGAGTTCGCCTGTGAACGGCTCACCGGACAGTCCGGTGAATTATAGCCGTACACCGCCGTCGAAGTCCCGAGAGCAGCCTATTCGCCAGAGCCAGCCTAGCGCACCGGACACTGTCCGGTGCACCCAGACTGAGCAGACTTTGGCTGAACAAAGCCATCTCATTTCCAATTCAATCTTTCCTGTTTCCAGCACTTAGACACAATACATTAGTCCATAAAGCAATGTACTAAGTCTAGAAACGTACCTTTTGACATGATTTGTACTTTGTCCACCACTTTACATAAATTAACACAAAAGCACTTGTGTTGGCACTCAGTCACCAAAATACTTTGAAATGGCCCAAGGGCACATTTCCCTTTCAATCTCCCCCTTTTTGGTGATTTATGCCAACACAACATAAAGTGACTAGAACAAGTGCAATTACAATGCAAATGAAAACCAAAAGTTGTTTTGAATCAATTTTGGCATATATGGATCACTCTTTGCCACCACTTGGTTTGTTTTTGCAAATCAAACTCAAATTCCTATCTCTAAGTCAAATTCACTTGTAGAGACATAAAGAGATGTATTCCAAAGGAAATTGATCAAGGATTTCAAAAACTCCCCCTTTTCCCCATAATCAATACTTCTCCCCACAAGAGGCCAACTTTTGACAAAAGAGACAATAAAAGAGTTTTGCCAAACCAAAAGCTCTAATCTACTATTTTCAAAATTTCTCAAGTGGTAGCTGATCCATCTATTGCTTTGGCCTTTATTTTCTCCCCCTTTGGCATGAAGCACCAAAACGGGATCAATCTTGGCCCTTAAACCCCATTGCCTCACCAAAATCTTCAAATAAGAACACAAAGGCAATAAGAGCACGTGAGATGAACTTGGAATAAGTTACCCTCTCATTGGAGTGCAGTGGAAGTCTTTCATGGTCCAAGTCCACCTTTTCCCTTTCAAACCTCCTTTGAGACTAAATCAAGCAAACTCAAGCAAACGGTTAGTCTCAAAGGGTCAAGTTGTAACACAACTCCCCCTAAATATGTGCATCACTTGCAAAAGGACTTGTGAGGTCCGGGGAGTGATTGTACAACTTGAGCACCACAGTAAGCAGCAAAAATGCATAAGGAACATGATCAAAGGCATAAATACATGTATGCTATGAATCAATCCAAGTTCCGCGAATCTAGGACATTTAGCTCACTACGCAGCCTGCAAAAGGTCTTCTCATCTAGAGGCTTGGTAAAGATATCGGCTAGCTGGTTTTCGGTGCTAACATAAAACACTTTGATATCTCCCTTTTGCTGGTGGTCTCTCAAAAAGTGATGCCGGATGTCAATGTGCTTTGTGCGGCTGTGCTCAACAGGATTTTCCGCTATTCGGATAGCACTCTCATTATCACATAGGAGTGGGACTTTGCTCAGATTGTAGCCAAAGTCCCGGAGGGTTTGCCTCATCCAGAGTAGTTGCGCGCAACACTGTCCTGCGGCAACATACTCGGCCTCAGCGGTGGATAGGGCAACGGAAGTTTGTTTCTTAGAGTTCCACGACACCAGGGACCTTCCTAAGAATTGGCACATCCCCGATGTACTCTTCCTATCAACCTTACATCCAGCATAGTCGGAATCTGAATATCCAATCAAGTCAAAGTTAGACCCCTTTGGATACCAGATCCCGAAGCAAGGCATAGCGACTAAATATCTAAGAATTCGCTTCACGGCCACTAAGTGACACTCCCTTGGATCGGATTGAAATCTAGCACACATGCATACGCTAAGCATAATATCCGGTCTACTAGCACATAAATAAAGCAAAGAACCTATCATGGACCGGTATGCTTTTTGATCAATGGACTTACCTCCTTTGTTGAGGTCGGTGTGTCCGTCAGTTCCCATCGGCGTCTTTGCGGGCTTGGTGTCCTTCATCCCAAACCGCTTTAGCAAGTCTTGCGTGTACTTCGTTTGGGAGATGAAGGTGCCGTCCTTGAGTTGCTTCACTTGGAACCCAAGGAAGTAGTTCAACTCGCCCATCATCGACATCTCAAATTTCTGCGCCATCACCCTGCTAAACTCCTCACAAGACTTTTGGTTAGTAGAACCAAATATTATGTCATCGACATAAATTTGGCACACAAAAAGATCACCATCGCAAGTCTTAGTGAAAAGAGTTGGATCGGCTTTCCCAACCTTGAAAGCATTAGCAATTAAAAAGTCTCTAAGGCATTCATACCATGCTCTTGGGGCTTGCTTAAGTCCATAGAGCGCCTTAGAGAGCTTACACACGTGGTTGGGGTACCGTTCATCCTCGAAGCCAGGGGGTTGCTCCACGTACACCTCCTCCTTGATCAGCCCGTTGAGGAAAGCGCTCTTCACATCCATTTGGTACAACCTGAAAGAATGGTGAGCGGCATATGCTAGCAAAATACGAATTGATTCTAGCCTAGCCACAGGAGCAAACGTCTCCTCAAAGTCCAAACCTGCGACTTGGGCATAACCTTTTGCGACAAGTCGAGCCTTGTTCCTCGTCACCACCCCGTGCTCGTCCTGTTTGTTGCGGAACACCCACTTGGTTCCCACAACATTTTGCTTGGGACGAGGCACCAGTGTCCAAACTTCATTGCGCTTGAAGTTGTTGAGTTCCTCCTGCATGGCCAACACCCAGTCCAGATCTAGCAAGGCCTCTTCTACCCTAAAAGGCTCAACAGAAGAGACAACAAAGTAATGCTCACAAAAATTCACTAATCTAGAGCGAGTAGTTACTCCCTTGCTAATATCACCTAATATTTGGTCGACGGGATGGTCCCTTTGAATCGTTGCTCGAACTTGGGTTGGAGGTGCCTGAGGTGCTTCTTCCTCTTCACTTTGAACATCTTGTGCTCCCCCTTGATCATGCGCCTCCACTTGAGGTACCTGTTCGTCATCTTGGGTTGGGGGATGCACCATCATTGAGGAAGATGGTTGATCTTGCTCTTTTTGTTCCAGTGGCCTTACATCTCCAATCGCCATGGTGCGCATTGCGGCCGTTGGAACATCTTCTTCATCTACATCATCAAGATCACAAACTTGCTCTCTTGGAGAGCCATTAGTCTCATCAAATACAACGTCGCTAGAGACTTCAACCAAACCCGATGATTTGTTGAAGACCCTATACGCCTTTGTATTTGAATCATAACCTAATAAAAACCCTTCTACAGCTTTGGGAGCAAATTTAGAAGTTCTACCTTTCTTCACAAGAATATAGCACTTGCTCCCAAATACACGAAAATAAGACACATTGGGTTTGTTACTAGTTAGCAGCTCATATGAAGTCTTCTTGAGGAGGCAGTGAAGATAGACCCTGTTAATGGCATGGCAAGCCGTGTTCACGGCTTCTGACCAAAAACGCTCAGGGGTCTTGAACTCTCCAAGCATAGTCCTCGCCATATCGATGAGTGTCCTGTTCTTCCTCTCTATCACACCATTTTATTGAGGTGTGTAGGGAGCGGAGAACTCGTGCTTGATCCCCTCCTCCTCAAGGAACTCCTCCACTTGAAGGTTCTTGAATTCGGACCCGTTGTCGCTCCTTATCTTCTTCACCTTGAGCTCAAACTCATTTTGAGCTCTCCTGAGGAAGCGCTTGAGGGTCCCTTGGGTTTCAGATTTATCTTGCAAAAAGAATACCCAAGTGAAGCGGGAAAAATCATCAACTATTACAAGACCATACTTACTTCCTCCTATACTTAGATAGGCGACGGGACCGAAGAGGTCCATATGAAGCATCTCCAAGGGTCTTGATGTGGTCATCACATTTTTGGTGTGATGAGAGCCTCCCACCTGTTTCCCTGCTTGACAAGCTGCACAAGGTCTATCTTTTTCGAAATGTACGTTAGTTAGACCTATCACGTGTTCTCCCTTTAGAAGCTTGTGGAGGTTCTTCATCCCTACATGTGCTAAGCGGCGATGCCACAGCCAGCCCATGCAAGTCTTAGCAATTAAGCATGCATCTAGACCGGCCTCTTCTTTTGCAAAATCAACCAAATAAAGCTTGCCGTCTAGTACACCCTTAAAAGCTAGTGAACCATCACATCTTCTAAAGACAGACACATCTACATTTGTGAATAGACAATTATATCCCATATTGCATAATTGACTAATAGATAACAAATTATATCCAAGAGACTCAACTAAAAACACATTAGATATAGAGTGCTCGGATGAAATAGCAATTTTACCTAACCCTTTTACCTTGCCTTGGTTCCCATCACCGAATATTATTGAATCTTGGGAATACTTGTTTTTGACGTAGGAGGTGAACATCTTCTTCTCCCCCATCATATGGTTTGTGCATCCGCTGTCGATAATCCAGCTTGAACCCCCAGATGCATAAACCTGCAAGGCAAATTTAGGCTTGGGTCTTAGGTACCCAACTCTTGTTGGGTCCTACAAGGTTAGTCACAATTGTCTTAGGGACCCAAATGCAAGTCTTGTCTCCCTTACATTTGGCCCCTAACTTCCTAGCAATCACCTTCTTATTTTTTCTACAAATGGCAAATGAAGCATTGCAAGCATGATATATTGTAGAAGGTTCATTAACTTTCCTAGGAACATTAACAACATTTCTCCTAGGCATATTATGAACAACATTTCTCCTACCAACATTTCTATCATGCACATAGGAAGAACTAGAAGCAAACATGGCATGAGAATCAAAAGCATCATATGCAATACAACTCCTATAAGCATTTCTAGATTGTCTCCTATCATGGTACATAAAAGCATGGTTCTTTTGCACACTACTAGCCATAGGGGCCTTCCCTTTCTCCTTGGCGGAGATGGGAGCCTTATGGCTTGTCAAGTTCTTGGCTTCTCTCTTGAAGCCAAGACCATCCTTAATTGAGGGGTGTCTACCAATCGTTTAGGCATCCCTTGCAAATTTTAATTTGTCAAATTCACTTTTGCTAGTCTTAAGTTGGGCATTAAGACTAGCCAATTCATCATTCAGTTTAGAAATGCACTCTAGGTGTTCACTACAAGTATCAACATTAAGATCTTTACACCTAGTGCAAACATGTTCTACACAAGAGTTAGATTTACTAGCTACTTCTAGTTTAGCACTTAAATCATCATTAACACCTTTTAAAGTAGAAATGGTTTCATGACAAGTAGATAGTTCATAAGAAAGCATTTCATTTCTTTTAACTTCTAAAGCATGAGATTTTTGTGCCTCTACAAATTTATCATGTTCTTCATACAACAAATCCTCTTGCTTTTCTAAAAGTCTATCCTTTTCATTCAAGGCATCAATCAATTCATTGATTTTATCAATTTTATTTCTATCCAATCCCTTGAACAAACTAGAGTAATCTATTTCCTGATCGCTAGACTCATCATCACTAGAACAATCATAAGTAGTACTGTCTCGAGTACATACCTTCTTCTCCTTCGCCATGAGGCATGTGTGACGCTCGTTGGGGAAGAGGGATGACTTGTTGAAGGCGGTGGCGGCGAGTCCTTCATTGTCGGAGTCAGAGGAGGAGCAATCCGAATCCCACTCCTTTCCAAGATGTGCCTCGCCCTTGGCCTTCTTGTAATTCTTCTTCTTCTCCCTCTTGCTCCCTTGTTCCTGGTCACTTCCATTATCGGGACAGTTAGCGATAAAATGACCAATCTTACCACATTTGAAGCATGAACGCTTCCCCTTTGTCTTGGTCTTGCTTGGCTGTCCCTTGCGACCCTTTAGCGCCGTCTTGAAGCGCTTGATGATGAGGGCCATCTCTTCATCATTGAGCCCTGCCGCCTCAATTTGCGCCACCTTGCTAGGTAGCGCCTCCTTGCTTCTCGTTGCCTTGAGAGCAACGGGTTGAGGCTTATTGATTGGACCATTCAACGCGTCGTCCACGTATCTTGCCTCCTTGATCATCATTCGCCCGCTCACGAACTTCCCAAGGACTTCTTCGGGCGACATCTTGGTGTACCGAGGATTTTCACGAATATTGTTCACCAAGTGTGGATCAAGTACAGTAAAGGACCTTAGCATTAGGCGGACGACGTCATGGTCCGTCCATCGCGTGCTTCCGTAGCTCCTTATCTTGTTGATGAGGGTCTTGAGCCAGTTGTATGTTTGAGTTGGCTCCTCGCCCCTTATCATCGCAAATCTTCCAAGCTCGCCCTCCACCAACTCCATCTTGGTGAGCAAAGTGATGTCGTTCCCCTCATGAGAGATCTTGAGGGTGTCCCAGATTTGCTTGGCATTGTCCAAGCCGCTCACCTTATGGTACTCGTCCCTGCACAAGGAGGCTAACAACACAGTAGTAGCTTGTGCATTTCTATGAATCTGTTCATTAATAAAAATAGGACTATCCGAGCTATCAAATTTCATTCCATTCTCAACAATCTCCCATATGCTTGGATGGAGAGAGAACAGGTGACTACGCATTTTGTGGCTCCAAAATCCGTAGTCCTCCCCATCAAAGTGTGGAGGCTTGCCGAGAGGAATGGAGAGCAAATGTGAATTTGAACTCTGAGGAATATGAGAGTAATCGAAAGAAAAATTCGAATTAACCGTCTTTTGTTTCTCGTAGTCGTAGTCATCCTTTTGGGAAGAAGTGGACTCATCGCTGTCGTCGTAGTAGACGATCTCCTTGATGTGTCTCGTCTTCTTCTTCTTCCCATCTTTGCGCTTGTGGCCCGAGCCCGAGTCGGTAGGCTTGTCATTCTTCGGCTCGTTGACGAAAGACTCCTTCTCCTTATCGTTGATCACGATTCCCTTCCCCTTAGGATCCATCTCTTCGGGCGATTAGTCCCTTTATGAAGAGAACGGCTTTGATACCAATTGAGAGCACCTAAAGGGGGGGTGAATAGGTGATCCTGCGAAACTTGAAACTTAAGCCACAAAAACTTGGTTAATCGTTAGCACAATAATCGCCAAGTGGCTAGAGAGGAGTCTGAGAGCCGTTGGCGCACAAGACACTGTCCGGTGCACCAATGTGACCGTTGGCTCGGCCACGCATCACGCGCGGAATCCTCGGCCGACCGTTGCCCCGGCTGACTGTTGACTCACCGGACAGTCCGGTGCACCACCGGACAGACCAGTGAATTTTAGCCATACGCCGTTAATCATCTCCCGAGAGCGACGAGTTCGCCTGTGAACGGCTCACCGGACAGTCCGGTGCACCACCGGACAGTCCGTTGAATTATAGCCGTACACCGCCGTCGAAGTCCCGAGAGCAGCCTGTTCGCCAGAGCCAGCCTAGCGCACCGGACACTGTCCGGTGCACCACCGGACAGTCCGATGCACCCAGACTGAGCAGACTTTGGCTGAACAAAGCCATCTCATTTCCAATTCAATCTTTCCTGTTTCCAGCACTTAGACACAATACATTAGTCCATAAAGCAATGTACTAAGTCTAGAAACGTACTTTTTGACATGATTTGTACTTTGTCCACCACTTTACATAAATTAACACAAAAGCACTTGTGTTGGCACTTAGTCACCAAAATACTTAGAAATGGCCCAAGGGCACATTTCCCTTTCAGTATCTCTTCTTCTCCATCCTCTTCTTTCCTTTCTTGTCATCGTCCCTGTCACTGTCACTTGTATATGGGCATTTAGCAATAAAGTGACCGGACTTACCACACCTGTAGCACACCCTCTTGGAACAGGGCTTGTAGTCCTATCCCTTGCTTTGTTTGAGGATTTGTCGAAAGCTCTTAATGATAAGAGCCATCTCCTCGTTGTCGAGGTTGGAGGCGTCGATTGGGTCTACTTGGTGTAGACTCTTCCTTCTTTTCTTCCGTTGCTTTGAATGCAACGAGTTGCACCTCGGATGTGGAGGTGGTGCCTTGCTCCAAGTTGACAATGTGTTTGGAGTCTTTGATCATTAGTTCAAAGCTCACAAACTTGCCA
Source organism: Zea mays (assembly GCF_902167145.1). Classification (NCBI taxonomy): domain Eukaryota; kingdom Viridiplantae; phylum Streptophyta; class Magnoliopsida; order Poales; family Poaceae; genus Zea; species Zea mays. The sequence goes on along the minus strand of NC_050100.1, from coordinate 161,489,601 downwards.
ATCACTTCCTCGAGAGACATCTATTTATATCTAGGGTCTCCACAGATTAGTTGCACTTGAGTGGGATTACAAATAACAAGAGATATAAGAATAACCTTGACCATCTCATGGTCATCCCACTTGGTGCTCCTGAGGTTGCGCACTTGATTCACCATTGTTTTGAGCCGGTTGTACATCGCTTGTGGCTCCTCTCCTTTGTTGAGGACGAATCGATCGAGTTCTCCCTCGATCGTTTCACGTTTGGTGATCTTGGTCACCTCGTACCCTTTGTGCGCCCTTTTGAGGACATCCCAAATCTCTTTGGCATTTTTCAACCCTTGCACCTTATTATACTCCTCTCGACATAAGGACACGAGGAGTATAGAAGTTGCTTGGGAATTAAAATGCCTAATTTGGGCGGCCTCATCTGAGTCGTAGTCCTCGTCGCCCACCTGTGGTGCCTGCGCTCCAAACTCAACAATATCACATATGCTTTCGTGGAGTGAGGTTAGATGGTGCCTCATTTTATCACTCCACATACAATAGTCTTCACCATCAAAATATGGTGGTTTGCCTAGGGGTACCGAAAGTAGACGAACACGTTTAGGAATGCGAGGATAGCGAAGAGGCATCTTACTATACTTCTTACGCTCGTGGCGCTTCGAAGTTGTAGACTCGGCGCCGGATGTGGAAGGTGATGAAGAGTCGGTCTCATATTAGACCACCTTCTTCATTTTCTTTTTATTCTTGTCACCCTTCCTATGTGACTTGATGGAGGAAGAGGATTCTACCTTGTATTTGTCACCGAACTCCCTTGACGGTGTCCTTTCCGAGCCTACGGCCTTGTCGCCGGTGACAATCTCCCTCTTGGCGTGATCTCTAGACATCACTTTGAGTTTGTTAGACTCTTAATGAAGCACCTCCTCTGATACCAATTGAAAGTCGCCTAGAGGGGGGGTGGGGTGAATAGGCGAAACCTGAAATTTATAAACTTTAAACACACATTAAGGCCAGGGTGAGCGTTAGAATTAAATCAGAGTACAATAGATAGTTCTCCTTGCTTAGAGTTGCTCAATCAATGCGGATAATGTTTGGGAGCAAACTCAAAAGCAAGGGAACTAGAGAGAGAGGAAAGAGGGGAAACGAATCAAGTGAAGATCAACAAGTGGACACGGTGATTTGTTTACCGAGGTTCGGTTCCAAAGAACCTAGTCCCCATTGAGGAGGCCACAAAGGCTGGGTCTATTCCAACCCTTTCCCTCTCTCAATCGGTCACACAGACCGGTCGAGACTTCTCCTTAATCACTTGGGTCACTAAGATCCCGCAAGGATCACCACACACTTAGGTTTCTCTTGCTAGCTTTACAAGGCACTTATAAGAATAAGAATGGAGAAGGAGAAAGCAATCCAAGCAACAAGAGCAACAAAAGAACACAAAACACCCTATCTCAAGTCACTAGGCAATTGAGTTGATTTGGAGGCTTAGAGAGGATTTGATCTATTGATTATGTCTTGGAGAGTAGTCTTTTGCTGTTGTATTGAATGTTGAGTTCATAAAACTTGGATGGATTGAATGGAGGTGGTTGGGGGTATATAACCCCAACCACTATTCTAGCCATTGCTATCGACGGTGTACCGGATAGTCCGGTGGTGCACCGGACAGGACGCTGTTCGGTGTCCGGTGCGTGCCACGTCATCGACCCGTTGGCGTTTGGAGCGGTTGATCATTGAAGTTTTTTGTCTTGTAGCTACACCGAACAGTCCGGTGGGACACTGTACATGTCCGGTGCGTTCTGACTTCGCAGCCTGACATCTGACTTCTGCACTATGCGCTTTCACTGTATACGTAGTTGACCGTTGCTCCGTTGGCTCACCAGACATGTCTGGTGCACACCGGACAGTCTGGTGAATTATAGTGGAGCACGTCTCTGGAAAACTCGAGAGTGGCCAGTTTGAGTGGTGCCTGGCCTAGGGCATCGGACACTATCCGGTGCGCCACTTGGCAGCACTATTCCAACTCTTTGCTCCACACTTGATTGAATCCCCAACTTAATTTCTTTCTTGGTTTATGTTGAACCTTATGCACATGAGATAAAAGACATCTAGGCAAACTAGTTAGTCCACGTGGTTTGTGATGGACGTCAACCACCAATATCGATTATAGGAAATGATTAAGCCCATTTCCCTTTCAAAAATGACCCCGCGTTTTTGGGTCACGTTTTCGGATCGAGGGTCGCTACCACCATACCCGTTTCTTGTGACTATGGTATGAGTCCTAGGAACATTTTTAAATTATGAGATTACTGGTTGGTTGATGTGATTTTGGTTTGAGCGATTTCTTCATCTAAATTGAAGTTAAGTGCTCAATTGAAAATTTGATTAACTCTCATTTACCCTTCTGGTCGCATCACCGATCCTCCAAAAACTGTCATACCTAATTCTTAAAATCCTTGAGTGTCAAATTAACAATAAGATCGGACTTCTTAATTATGATCTGCAAATTTTGAAGGAAAATATTTCATTGGATAGCCAAAATTCTCTATGATAATGCACAACAGGCTGCCATCCAATCTTTAGCACATACCAATGTTTCTACCCTCCTAGGTTCGAGGATTCTACCGAATGGATCAATGACAAATAGCAGATTTTGAAGCAATAGTGGATGCTTAGATGGCTAAGATATTACGAGCAAGTACACTAGAATTTGTTATACTTGTTGATATGTCTTCTACCATGATAAGAGCTCAAATTTATTAGGACCAACTTTAGGAACGCTTAGTGGTGATTATGCCATGTATTTGTCCTAGTCATTTGCCTTTGCTTCATCTATCGTCTTCGCCAGCCCTCCCCTCCAGATAAGTAGCACTCACTCCATCCCAAAATATAATTTGTTTTAGACTAATAACATATCTATTAAGTAACATATGAACATGGTTTTCATGTATTTCTATATTCACTATCATTTGAATAAACGTAAACAGAAAAAAGTGAGCTAAAAAATAATTATATTTTAGGCGAAGGGAGTAGTAGACTAGTAGTTCTGAAAATTTATTCTTACTCTTTGTTTCGGGGTTGATACTAGAGTTCGGTCCAACAGGGCTTTGGGGAAAAAGAAGCATATTGCCGATACATTCGTCTGACAACAAGGAACTCTTCTACTTTACCATAGTGTAATCATGGGCCATAAATCTTTCTCATGCAAAATTATATTGCCTTTCATTGTACCTAGTTCAAGAAACAGAGTCACATCAAAGGCAACATTTGAGTTTTCCCAGTACTTCTCAAACTCAACTCGATGTTTAGGCTATCTCCACTCTCCAAGACCAGTAGCTTACCAATCTCCATACTCATATCAAACTCTACTCTACGAACAATGCAGTATATAGTGCAAAACAGTGCTTTTGTGTAAACTTTGGGTAGACTGCTGCAGACGGCCTCACAGAATTAACCATTTCTCTAATAGTGTCATTTGCACTAGTACACCACTCTGAATTTAAAGATGTAATGCACAAAAAAGCTTTGATGAAATAGATCTGTAGTACACTTGCATATATTTTTTCATCCGACAACATTGCATATTGTTAGCGCCGATCTGGGCATCAATCACTGTGATGTGTAATGGCGACGGTGCTCTTTGCGATAGCGCAAACCATCTACGGTCAAGGGCCAGACGGTCCGCGACCTGGTGCAGAGGCTAGAGTTTCAACCGACAAGCCGGATGGTCCACGTCTGATGGTCGGACGGTCCATGTGTGCGCAAAGGCAACAAAGTTCGCCGACAGCACCTGGATCTCGCTCCCGGGTGGGACCCTGTCGGGGAGGAGAGATCCTAGGATTTGTCTTAGAATCAGCAGACCACCCGAGACGCCTCTATACGATGTAGAGTCAGAGAAGGGTGAAGATTAGAGAGAGAAAGCTACATTACCGTCTACTCCTAGGAAAAAAAGGTAAAGAACGAAAGATAAATTGATTGTTGATTCGATTATTTGTTATTCAATCGGTCGTACCCTTCAAATATATAAGGGGGATGTCTAGACCCGTTCCTAAGCATTCTCCAACATCTCTCGCAAGATTAGAGGGATAAACATGCGAGGATATATGAGTTTAATCGGCTGATCTAATCCTATCGCGGACCGTCCGCGCCTATGACTGGACTATCCGCAGGCCATACCATTGGAGCCTCAATGCCGGACCGTCCAACCATACTCAGTGTTTCAAATAGTGCTCAACACATATCTTTTTTTTGTTCAGTTTCATAAGCCTACTAGAAGCACCTCTATAATATATGTCGTCCTTGGACAAAAGGTAAGTTGAATTCCATCTGGAAGGAGCATCTAGTGAGAGTGGCTGCGTTCAATCCACACTCCTCTACGTTAGAATACTACCTTTGTTCTTAAATATTTATCGTCTGTTAATTTATTTTTGCACTAAATTGCGACAAAAACCGAGAGAGTATGTCTCAAGCCTTCAGTCCCAATCACTGTCCGCATCTCTGCGGGACTAATCGACGACGATTAGCAGTCGTCAACATTGCCCATCCAACCTCGCCGTCACAAACTCACAACCCCCATGTCGTCGGCTCCAAAGCAAGACCCTGTTCAGCCACACGCTCTGTCTTGGTCGGTCTAGGTGTCGTCCGCACGGATTCGCGATGCCGCACTTTGTGCTGGTGCCTATGCTGGCCACGGGCCACGCTGGTCTGATGCTCGACATGGCCCGCGCTCTGGCAGGCCGAGGAGCGCTGGTCACGTTCGTCACCACGCCGTTGAACCTGCTCTGCCTCGGCCGTGCCCCCGTTGATGGCGCGCTCCCCATCCACTTCCTCCCGCTCCTCTTCCCATGCGCTGAGGCCGGTCTACCCGAGGGCTGCGAGAGTGCCGACGCGCTCCCGGGCATTGACTTCCTCAGAAACTTCCACGACTTGTGCGCCATGCTCCGCGCGCCACTCGTTGCGGACCTTAGGGAGGCCGACACCCTGGCGAGCGGCCTCGATTCCGATACCTGCCACCCATGGACTGGAGCGGTGGCGCGGGAGCTTGGCATGCCGCGGCTCGCGTTGGAGACCTTCTGCGCTTTCTCCTCATTCTACATGCGCTAGATGAGCATCCACAGCGTCTCCGAGGGAATCAGTGACCACAAGCGCCCTGTGCGCATCCCTGGCTTCCCCATACACGTCGAGATGTCAGGCGCGGTCGCCGGAAAACTTCTCAGGTTTCGGCAAGGTGTTCGCCGATGAGGTCATGGCTGAAAACACGAGAGCCGATGGCCTGGTTGTCAATAGCTTCGCAGAGCTCGAGCCCCTCTTCGTTGATGCCTATGAGGCGGCGCTCGGCAAGAAGATATGGGTCGTGGGGCCTCTCTTCCTCCAGCACAACATCAACATGCCGTTGTCCACGACGTCTGGCTCTGATGACGCGATCGCCGTCCACTGCGGGAGCTAGCTTGAGCAAAAGAAGCCCCGGTCCATGGGGCTTGTGAGCTTCGGCAGCCTGGCCCGTTCGTCGCAGCCGCAGCTCGTGGAGATCGCCCACGGGCTGGAGGCGAGCAACCGCCCGTTCATCTGGGTTGTGAAGCCCGCCAGCCTCGCCGAGTTCGAGCGGTGGCTGTCCGACGACGGCTTTGAGCGCCACGTTGGGGATAGGGGGCTCGTGGTCACGGGCTGGGCGCCGCAGAAGGCAATCCTGTCGCACCCGGCCACGGGCGCCTTCGTGATGCACTGCGGCTGGAACTCCGTGCTGGAGTGCGTCGCGGCGGGGCTACCGATGACAACGTGGCCGCACTTTGGGGATCAGTTCATGAACGAGAAGCTCGTGGTGGACGTGCTGCGGGTGGGGGTGCTCGTTGGCGTGAAAGACGTGACACAGTGGGGTGTGGAGATGGAGGGCATGGTGGCGACATGGGAGGATGTAGAGAGGGCCTTGGAGGCAGTGATGGACGGCAGGGTGGGGGGGGGGGGGGCAGCGCGGCAGGCGTGGGCTACCGAGCTTGGCAGGAAAGCGCGGGACGCCGTGGCGCGTGTCGGCTCGTCGGATCGGAACACGACACTTCTGGTGGACTTCGTTGAGCAGATGAAGGCCACCGTGTGACTATGTGAGGAGGATAAGAATATTTGAAATAATACATAATGTTTTTATCAATTGGGTAATACAGTTATTAATGTGGTACTCGTGTTAGTGCACATTTATCTACGGTCACTCGGCTTCTTTTCAATCCATGGATTTCTAGTGCTGGCTCGCTGCTGGACGTGTTGTATGAGCAGCGCCACGTTCCGGAATGACGAGCCACCGTGTACCACGGCTTCCTGAGCTTTCCTACCGAGCTCGGCGGCCCTTGCCCGGCGCGCGGAGCCCTCCTCCCCGCAGTCCATCACCGCAGCCACCGCCCTCTCCACGTCCTGCCTCGTCGCCAGCACACCCTCCGCCTCCATGCCCCACTGCGCGGCACCCTTGATGCCGACCCGCAGCACATCCACCACGAGCTTCTCGTTCATGAACTGCTCGGCGAAGTGCGGGCATGACACCATCGGCAGGCCCGCCGCGACGCACTCGAGCACGGAGTTCCAACCGCAGTGCGTCACGAAGGCTCCCATCGCCGGGTTCAACAGGATCACCTTCTGCGGTGCCCAGTCCCTGATCACCAGGCCCGTCTCCCCGACGCGGGACTCGAAGCCGTCCTCGGACAGCCACCACTCGAACTCGGCGAGGTTGCGCGGCTTGACAACCCAGATGAACGGGCGCTTGGTTGCCTCGAGGCCGTGCCCGATTTCGACGAGCTGCGGCAGCGACGAGCGCACCAGGCTACCGATGCTCACGAACACCGCGGTTCGAGGCTTCTTGGACTCGAGCCAACTCACGCACCGGACGGCGTTGGCGTCCTCTGCTGTCGCCGCCAGCGGCATGGTGGGGGCCAGGAAGAGAGGCCCGAAGGTCCATACCTTCTTGCCGAGGGCCGCCTCATAGGCATCAACAAACATGGGCTCCATCTCCGTGAAGCTGTTCACCACCAGGCCATCGGCTCTCGCGCTCTCGGCCATGATCTCCTCGCCGAACTCCTTCATGCCGGGACCCGTGAAGTTTCCGGGCGACCGCGCCCTCGATATCTCGACGTCGATGGGGAAAGCAGGGACGCGCGCGGGGCGCGTGTCGTCGTCGACGACGCCCTCGAAGATCCTGTGGAGATTCATCTGGCACATGCACAAGGAGGAGAAGGCGCAGAACCCGTCGAACAAGAAGCACGACACACCGAGCTCCCTTGCCACCCCGCCGGTCCACGGGTGGCAGGCGTCAGAGACGATGCAGCTCGGCGGCAGGGCATCGCCCTCCCTGTCCCTGAGGGCGGAGCATGGCGCAGGCATCGTTGAAGTTGCAGAGGAGGCCGAGGCCTGGGAGCGCGTCGAGGCTCTCGCAGCCCTCGGGGAGGCCTGCCTCGGCGCAGGGGAAGCGGAGCGGCAGGAAGCGGATGGGGAGCGCGCCGTCGCTAGGGGCGCGGCCGAGGCGGGGCAGGTTGAGGGGCGTTGTGACGAATGTGACAAGCGCGCCTCACCCGGAGAGGGTGCGGGCCATGTCAAGCATCGGGCCGGCGTGGCCCGCGGCCATCATCGGGACCAGCATGAAGTGCGGCGCCGAGTCAGTGCCAGGCATGGCGGCCACACTTCCCGCCGACATGGCACTGGCAGACGAGACGACCGGCCCGGGCGAGTACTTGACAGAGCGTAGGAATCGTTCTCGATTTGGAACTTTTGTCACTGTGTGCATAGAGGCTAGAGGATGGCTGCTTCTGTTGGTGTGCAAGCTCGAGTGCTCCTAAATGGTCGTCGTATCGTATTAGCTGATACGACATCGACCCAAGCAAGAGATAATATTGTTTACACGCGCGAAGCGAGTCCAAAATTGTTGGTTTGGGTCAGAGCAGGTATTAATGCGAGAAGTGTATTTTATCACTTCTGAGTGTGGGTCGTTCGCAGAAGTTTCAACAAAAGCTCTCAAAAAGAAGTTTACTGTTTTTCAGTACCGAAAAGGCCATGCTCGTGGCTTGGTGCTGCCGAAGTGTGCCGTGACATTGGAATTGTTTGCATAGAAAAACAAGCTCATTAGATTTTTGAAAAAAATATATATTGGAAGTTATTAAAGTGGTAGCATTTTTTAGGATTTAAATTTGTATGGATGTTCTAATTTTCATGTATTGGAGAAATGTTTTTGAGAGTTGTTAAAGATGCTCTAACATCGAACCACACACGTAAACTATCTTGCAACCATCCTGACACAATTTCAGCAATATGTTTTTATGAAAAAGTGTGGCTACCAAATGCATGTTTAAACGAAATGGGCTTCCTGTGACCGGAGCGCATCAGGCTAGGCTGCTGGGGATTCGCATGACCAGCTGTTGAAGCCGAACACAAATTGTTCCGGCTTCACGCATAAACAATGCTGGTCAAAATATGTTTCATGAATAGGAGAAAGCAAAAATGGATGAACTCTCGTGTGAGTCTTTTTAGTATATATAAGTAAATGATGAAGCAGCTAGAGAGGCATGCGCTACGGCGGTTTGTAGTTTAGTCTACTCAAGCCATGATGTTGAAACTTGATACTTGTCTCAATGAGACTTTGGAGTGAACCAAATGAGCTTATATTCCTATATGACTACTAGCTAGAAGTTAAGAGCGCTAATACTATATTAATTATGTACTATATTCATCATTTGCTCATTCGAGGAGAAATTTAAAGTCTTACTAGTGTCACTACTGATATTTTATTTATACTAAAATATTAAGAATAATAGTAAAAGTGTGTCTTGTAGAACACACTATAATATCTATTTTCAGATGTGTGTTATTAGAGTGGTCTACCGTGTGTTGTTATTGCCATTAAATCCTGACCATATTGACTCCTAAAGCTACAAAGGTCAAACGTCAGTGATGGAGTGGAAGGGCAACAACATCCCCTCCAGCGTTCTCAGCCCCGTGACGTCGGAAGGTGCAAGGGAGTCTTCGACAGCGAGCAAGAAGATGAACAGTGAGGAGCAACAACAACAGAGCGAAGGCCGTCATCGCACGGAAGGCATGTCAACGTTCGTTTGAATGGGCTCAAGTGGGCCGTATAATACTTAAGTGGGCCGCTGGGTCTCGATGGTGATATAGGTCAGTCTATGAGAACATTAAGGTCGTCGAATAACAAAATAGCAAATCCATTTTTGCCGCTACTGCTATCTTCTTATTTCCCACGACATCTCTTCTCCCTTTTCCTATGCGGCCAGCAACTGCTGTTCGTGCACTAGTCGACGGAGTTGCTAAGGTGCAAGGGAGTCTTCGACGGCGAGCAAGAAGATGAGCAGCGAGGAGCAGCAGCAAGAGAGCGAAGGTTGTCATCGCACGGAAGGCGTGTCAACATTCGTTTGAATGGACTCAAGTGGGCCGTGTAATACTTAAGTGGGCCGCTAGGTCTCAATGATGATATAGGTCAGTCTGTGAGAACATTAAGGCCATAAAATAACAAAATAGCAAATCCATTTTTGCCACTATTGCTATCTTCTTCTTTCCCACGACATCTCTTCTCCCTTTTCCTACGCCGCCAGCAACTGCTGTTCGTGCACTAGTCGACGGAGTTGCTAACATCTGGTATCAGATTCAGTCTCCTGGATTCGCTTGCTGCTGTGCCGCGGCGACCCTGATCTTCCATGATGGAGCACCAAGACACCGCCATCCGCAAGCTGCTCGACGAAATGCGACTCATGGAGGTGCGCCTGTCCGAGCGCATCAGCGGATGTTGCGATGGCGTCGAGCGCTGCCGGGACGAGCGTTGTGAAGAGCCCTGTGACGAGACGTCCATCTTCGACGAGGAGCCCTGTTTCCACCACCGCTTCCTCGATTCGGATCCAGACTCTCCCTGTGACTGGGTCGATCTGTCCTCGATCGTTTGTGCCACGACCATGAGCTCTCGTGATTTGCTTCCTTTACCGGGCATCCGTGTCGTGCCGAGCAGCTACGTCGCAAGCGAGCATCTGCAGGAGGTGGTCGGCGACGACATCCGAGTCGATGTGCCACAGGATCTTCTCCCGCTTCGACTCCAGCTCAGCATGGACTTCACCAACCCCATGGGCTTCCTCAACAAGGCCGCCGTCGTGCCTAGCGGGGCGGTGCCGACAGGGAGCCTCTACACGGTGACCCGGGTGGAAGAGACGAAGCAGTTCCTGAAGCTGGTGCCCCTCGACGCGCTTAAAATGCGACAGGCCCGACCACGCGCCCGACGCCTACACCGTGCAGAGCATGCTCGCCGTCTGCGCGGCCACCGACACGCTGTCTCTCAGGCTCTACACGCACGTGCTGCTGTTCCAAGAGCTCGGCGGCACCAGCCACACCTCAGCGGTGACGTGTGATGTGCTCATCAACATCTCGCTCATAGGCGCGCGCCGGGCTGAGATCCTTGCGAGGCGAGCAAGAAGATGAGCAGCGAGGAGCAATAGCAAGAGAGCGAAGGCCGTCATCGCACGGAAGGCGTGTCAACGTTCGTTTGAATTGGCTCAAGTGGGGCGTGTAATACTTAAGTGGGTCGCTGGGTCTCGATGGTGATATAGGTCAGTTTGTGAGAACATTAAGGCCATCGAATAACAAAATAGGAAATCCATTTTCGCCGCTACTGCTATCTTCTTCTTTCCCACGACATCTATTCTCCCTTTTCCTACGCCGCCAGCAACTACTGTTCGTGCACTAGTCGACGGAGTTGCTAACAGGCGTGCTGGGCTAGCAGCTTATCTATTCGTGCAATAGGCATCGGGGAAAAAGTGTAGCAGTGGATCAAATTGCTATGTCGGGTAGCTGCCAAGGACCACCCGCCGTTAGCATTGGTACATGGATGTTACTAAAACATCATACTTATATGATAAATCTAATATTTTAACATAGACTAGCTAAGTGTCTGTGCATTGCGACGGTATCTATATACTTAAGGTAGACCTTATTCAGTTGAAATAAATGTTATCTGACTAAGCGGGCGCAACACTGGTGTACGAGTATACATGTCCAAATAAAACAGGCCTGATTTGTGGTCTGTGGCCCAACAAGGTTTTGGTCGGCCCGAGCACGACATGACTTGGCCTATTTTATTATTTCATTGTTTTTGTATAAAATCTCTATAGTATACTTGAATATAGAGTATAAAACATAAAAACATGTGTTCTAGTGGCTATGTGGATGTGAATGTAGGTTTAGATCCAACAATTGTGCATAGTTTTTCTTATTTTTACCATTTAAACCCTGCATCCTTATGAAAAGCTGTAGATGAGTCCGAAATTTATCCATATTGCCGGTACATGGTTACGGTGGTTCCTATATATCATGTGTGATTATATTTTAAATTTTCTAATTATTAGTTTATATATTAACGATATCGATCTCTCTTAATTTTAATGCAATTATACAAGTGTTGTTGTGGTAGAGGGTGTTGGTTCGATCCCTACTCTCACTTAATATTTTTGTTGTATGCCTTGAATTTTGATGTAGATACAAACACACGCGGCGAGGCATGGGATGCTCGCGCGGGAGTGCATTGACGCACGAAAAAACCGATGAAACTCCTATATTATACAATAGTAAAGTTAAATGTTTTCCAGAACGGGCGACTGGCTAAGGCGGTTATGTCGTGCGTGGGTAGGGGCGGGCGCGATATTGGGGGAGAGGGCATGCGCAGTTGGATGGTGTGGGGCGGTAGAACGGACGGTGCAGATGTGCGGACAGCAGAACGGTGGGTTTATTCCAAAAGGTGTAAGGGACTTTTTTTGCAAAAAATGATGCGGGATGATCGTTGAAACTGGTGTTTTAATATAGTAGAGATAGAGAAGGGATATGCAAATAACTTGAAACTATTTTTTGGTCATGCCATTAAGAATATTGTGAGGTATAAGAATAAAATTTGTATATTTTTTGTGTGCATTATTTTCTCCCTACAACAGAAAAAGTGAAAAACATCTGAATCTGTATCCGTAACCGATTTTTGTATCAATTATTTAAAAAATATATAGAATGTATTTGAGGTTTACTTTTATGATTATTAATAGTCTCAATGCTAAAAAACAAGAATATAAATTTACATAGTAAACTCTATATGATATTTGTTCATAATCGAAGAAAGAAGACAAAAAATTTAACATCTAAATAAGTATTCGGATCAATCCCTACCTTTGTATGTGGAGTCTGGCGGCAGGGACATGCATCTCCTACCACGAGGCACAACTGTCTCTGAGGAGCACCATGGCGCAACTGTCCCTTAGGCTACATGGGTGGAACACCAGCGCTGGAGGGGGAAAGCATGCTCGGCTAGCAGCTGTTAGAAATATATGTATTTTCCATATTATTTTAATTCCATAAATTAACATTACGATGATGACATATAAAGTATAATTAATCATGAAAATCATGATGTCAAATATATCCATAACAATATGGAACATGGGAACATAAAATATATGAATCATATAAATATAATAAGCATATAAACATGGTACATGTATCATGACGAAACAACTAAAAATAAATAGATAGCAACATAAACAATATGACTATAAAATTAAAACAAACATATATAACATATTACTAGCATGAACAGACATCAGACATGTCATGAAATGATACGACAGAACAGATTGGATAAATTCATGGCTATATATGAAACAGTAGAGATGGACAACATATATAATCTGGAAAATGTAAAACAGTAAGGAGATGAATTGATCATACCCTCCCATGCGCTCCGAGGATCCAGATCTTTGTCCAACTTCTCTTGTCATGCCGTACAAGATGAAGACGCTAGGAAGAAGAAGATGTTTACCAGAAGGATGGTCTGGCAGTCGCGTAAAGGCTCCCCAAAAATCTAATTGCCGATCCCCCGTGCAAGGTCTCGAACGGCAAGGTCTTCGGAGGCACCTGCCCTCTCGCTCCTCTTTGCGCGCAGAGTTACGAGATGGAAATACCCACACTTCGGCTGGACTATGATTCTGAAAGAGTTCTGCTAGCGTACCAAGCGACAGGAGTTCTCCCCTTTTAACCTCATCGCAGAAGGGAAGCTGAAGGAGAAGGATCTCGCATGCGGCAGATCAAGAGACGAGCATCTGAAAAGTTTAACCCGGAGTTGAAACTCCCGTGGTTAATGAGTGCTAAAAATTAACACAACCACACCATGCCTCGCCCACTCGCTGCCTGCCTGCCTGCCTCGCCTCGCCTCGCCACGCCACGCCACGCCCGGCCCGACCGGCGGCAGCGCGCGCGCGTGTGGCACACCTGGTTCGTTTCTTGACTTCTCAAATTAAGTGGAATAATTCCCACCATATAAGTCAAGCCAACGACCCTTGGAATTCCAATATGGTACTATTGGTATTGTCCACAGTTACACACCATAGAGTTTATTGATTAAATGGGCCAAGCCCATAATAAATCCAACAATCCCCACCAAACTCTAGGGTTTGTAATGATGAAGTATCAGAATCACAATCCTTTGATATACCAGTGTTTCGATGGAGACTGTTAAGTTGAACATCCATCTAGAATAAGAGTTTCACTCATTCACAACTGAACAATGGACTAAGCCTTGAATTGACAGTTTTGTGCGAAGTGAGATTCACTCAAATCCTTTGCTGATACTAGGCTACAAAAGGGCATTCCCGCTGTTTAGAAGCATATAAGTCACACTTCAGTGCCTTTCATGAGTATTTAGGGATTACCCAAGTCCCATAGACTGTGACCAGCAGTCTGACTCATATAGGTGTACTCCTCAGAAGATGTTCTGTAGGACAACATCTCACCTTTATAAGACTCTTGGAATATATTAAGGTAAATACCATCCTGCCTTATAGATAGGAAAGATGTGCATCAGAAATGAGTTAAAGGAAGGGATCTTTCCTCACAATCTACTCCTAGCTTGTTTCTCCACTCTACTTCATGGGATCTCCGATCACATAGAGCAGGTTACCACTATAGTAGATTTCACATGGGTATTATACCCATTTCTCTCGATGCACTTTCTATCACATTACGTGACAGACCCTTAGTGAATTGATCTGCCAGATTATTTGATGTGTGGACATAATCCACTGTTATAACTCCAGAGTTTTTCAGCTTTCTGACAAATTTTAATCTCCTCTTAACATGCCTTGTAGACTTCATGTTATTCCTTGAACTGTTAACCTTTGTAATCACCGTTTGGTTGTCACAGTTCATGGAAATAGCCGGTATCGGTTTTTCAACTACCGGTAAATCCAATAGGAAATCACAGAGCCACTCGGCCTCAGCCCCAGCAGTGTCTAATGCTACGAGTTCTGCTTCCATTGTAGACTTTGTTAAGATAGTCTGCTTGCAAGACTTCCAGGAAACAGCGCCACCTCCAAACAGAAACACATATCCGCTTGTGGCATAAAGCTCATCAACATCAGAAATCCAGTTGGCATCACAATAGCCTTCCAGCACTTTTGGGTTTCCAGTATAATGAATACCATATGTCATAGTACCTTTCAAATACCGCAACACTCTCTCAAGAGCACGCCAGTGATCATCTCCTGGTTTTGACACAAACCGACTTAGCTTACTCATAGCATATGAGATGTCTGGTCTTGTTGCACTTGCAAGGTACATGAGCGAGCTAATGATCTAGGAGTATGTCAATTGATCCCTTGCTATTCTCCGATTCTTTCTCAATAGCATGCTAGGGTCATAAGGTGTTGGAGTAGGATCACAGTCACTAAAACCAAAGCGACTCAATACCTTTTCCACATAGTGAGATTGTAACAAAGTTACCCCACCATCACCTTCTCTAACAAGCTTGATGTTTAGAATGACATCAGCTTCTCCCAAATCTTTCATTTCGAAATTGCTCGATAGAAGATTTTTAACTTCCTCAATCACATTGAGATTTGATCCAAAGATCAGGATGTCATCAACATAAAGGCACAGCATAATAGACTCACCCCCACCATACCGATAATATACACACATGTCAGATTCATTTACAGCAAAACCAGCAGCTGTAAGAGTATTATCAAACTTTTCATTCCATTGCTTAGGTGCTTGTTTTAGGCCATACAATGATTTTATCAACCTGCACACCTTGTTCTCTTGACCATCCGCAATGAACCCTTCTAGCTGATCCATGTAGATCTCCTCATCTAACTCTCCATTTGGGAAAGCTGTCTTAACATCCATCTGATGAATGATAAGACCATAAGAGGCTGCCACAACTATTAATGTGCGAATTGTAGTCAATTGAGCAACTGGTGAGTAGGTATCAAAGAAATCTTCACCCTCTTTTTGGGTACATCCTTTGGCCACATGCCTTGCCTTGTACCTTTCGATTGTACCATCAGGCCTAAGCTTTTTCTTGAAGATCCATTTGCAGCCTATAGGTTGACAACCATAAGGACGGTCAACGACCTCCCAAGTTCCATTAGACATAATAGATTCCATCTCACTCCTTATTGCTTCCTTCCATAAGTCAGCATCAGGAGAGGAATATGCCTCACTAATGGTAGTTGGTGGGTCTTCCACAAGGTACACTATAAAGTCATTACCAAAGGATTTTGCAACCCTCTGTCTCTTGCTCTTTCGAGTGACTATAGTGTCATCCTCCTCAGGGATGTGCACGTGAGAATCCTCAGCATGATCTATAGGAATAGACAGTTCGTGCTCATGGGGAATTATAGTCTCATGACTTGTATCACTAGGTGTATTCTTTATGGGAAACTCATTCTCAAAAAAATATTATGTCTCTTGATTCCATGATAGTATCAACATACATATCAGGCACATCAGATTTTATAATTAAGAACCTATACCCAGTGCTGTGAAAAGAGTACCCAAGGAATATACAATCAACAGTTTTAGGCCCAAGTTTACGCTTTTTGTTGATTGGCACATTCACTTTAGCCAAGCAACCCCAAGTGCGTAAATATGAGAGATTTAATCTTCTCTTTTCCCATTCCTCAAATGGTGTGATCTCTTTGTTCTTTGTTGGAACTCTGTTCAGGACATGACACGCCATCAAAATCGCCTCACCCCACCATGCCTTGGATAATCCCGCTGTACTCAACATGGTATTCACCAAATCTATTAGAGTGCGGTTTTTCCTTTCAGCAATCCCATTGGATTGTGGTGAGAATGGTGGTGTCTTCTCATGAATAATACCATGTTCCACGCAGAACTCATCGAAAACATTAGAGAAATATTCTCCACCTCGATCGGACCTTAACCGTTTTATTTTCCTCTGAAGTTGGTTCTCAACTTCAGCTTTATAGGTCTTAAAATAATTAAATGCTTCATATTTTATTTTTAAGAGATACACATAGCAAAATCTGGTGGAGTCATATATAAAAGTGAGAAAGTATCTTTTACCACCTTTTGTCAAAATTCCATTCATCTCGCACAGATCAAAATGAACAAGTTCTAGAGGTGCCAAATTCCTCGCCTCAGCAGCCTTGTGAGGCTTGCAGGGTTGTTTTGATTCAACACACACATGGCACTTACGCTTTTTGACCAAGATAAATTTAGGATTAAATTTAGATTTGCTAACCGCATAAGACAACCAAAGCTTGCATGACAAAAACATGAATGCCATAAATCTGACTCATCAAAAAAAAATTAACAGAATTCACCATTTTATTACACACATCATGCAGTGATAAGCGGAACAAACCTCCGCAGTCATATCCTTTACCAACAAAAGTACCATGTTTCGACACAACACATTTATTAGACTCAAGAACAACTCTGTACCCATCTCGACATAGCATAGAAGCACTAACAAGATTCTTCTTGATAGAGGGCACATGCTGCACGTTCTTCAATGGCACCGTCTTTCTCGAAGTAAACTTCAGAATGACTGTACCAACACCAAGAACATGAGCACGCGACCCATTTCGCATTAACAAGGCACCAGACCTCCCGACCTGGTAGGAGGAGAACATAGAGGCATCAGCACACACATGAATATTTGCACCACTATCCATCCACCACTCAGGTGAATTGCAAACTAAAAGAACAAATGGTAAAGAATTACCATACCCAGATGTTCCATCTCCAGTTTCAGTGGTTACAACATTAGCTGATTTTTTGTCCTGTGTGAACTTGCGATCAGGGCACTCTCTAGCCAAATGTTGATCACTGCTACAAACAAAACATCCTCCCTTTCCCTTGTATTGTTGTTGTTCTTCTTTTTAAACTGTGCTGTTTGAACAGGTTTATTTGTGTTCTCTTGTTTGTTCTGGTTTTTCTTCTTGATAAACTTGCGGAAGTTTCTCTTTTGCACCACATTAGCAGTAGAGGTCTCAACACCTTTACCACTGTCCTTTGTTCTAGCCCTTTCCTCAACATCAAGAGTACCAATGAGCTCTTCCACATTGAACTCTTGTCTCTTATGTTTGAGAGAGGTAGCAAAGTCCTTCCAAGAGGGTGGCAACTTGGCGATTATACCGCTAGCCACAAACTTGTCAGGCAAAGGACAAGGAAAAAGCTCAAGTTCCTTAGCTAGTGCCTGAAACTCATGAGCCTATTCTACTATAGATCGATTCTCAACCATCTTGTAGTCATACAACTGCTCCATGAGATACAGCTCGCT
This sequence comes from Zea mays, assembly GCF_902167145.1. Taxonomy (NCBI): domain Eukaryota; kingdom Viridiplantae; phylum Streptophyta; class Magnoliopsida; order Poales; family Poaceae; genus Zea; species Zea mays. The sequence continues at coordinate 161,472,035 of NC_050100.1, read as the reverse complement.
ACCAGCGTCAGTTACTCCAAACTTTCCAACAAGTGCATCCCACAGCTCTTTCCCTATAGGAAGGATGATATAGCTTTTCTGGAATTTTGTATCAAGTGCGCTTATCACTGCTCCTCGAAAGAGGTTGTCATTAGCCTTAAACTTAGCCTCATCCTTAGGAGGTAAGTTGACAGGCTTGCCCTCAGCGGCATGATAACAAGATATTGCAGTAAGCCACAATTCCATCTTAGCTTTCCAAATCAAGAAGTTTTTACCATCAAAAGGATCAGGCTTTAACACAGCAGCAAAACCTCTGACAGAAAAATGCCTAACATTAGATTTTTAGATTGTTAGAAATATAGGCATTTTCCATATTATTTTAATTCCATAAATTAACATTACGATGATGACATATAAAGTACAATTAATCATGAAAATTATGATGTCAAATATATCCATAACAATATGGAACATGGGAACATAAAAAATATGAATCATATAAATATAATAAGCATATAAACATGGTACATGTATCATGACGAAACAACTAAAAATAAACAGATAGCAACATAAACAATATGACTGTAAAATTAAAACAAACAGATATAATATATTACTAGCATGAACAGACATCAGACATGTCATGAAATGATTCGACATAACAAATTGGATAATTTCATGGCTATATATGAAACTGTAGAGATGGACAACATATATAATCTGGAAAACGTAAAACAGTAAGGAGATGAATTGATCATACCCTCCCATGCGCTCCGAGGATCCAGATCCTTGTCCAACTTCTCTTGTCATGCCGTACGAGATGAAGACGCCAGGAAGAAGAATATGTTTACCAGAAGGATGTTCTGGCAGTTGCGTAAACGCCCCCTAAAAACCTAATTGTCGATCCCCCGTGTAAGGTCTCGAACGGTAAGGGCTTCGGAGGCACCTGCCCTCTCGCTCCTCTATGCACGCAGAGTTACGAGATGGAAATACCCACACTTCGGCTGGACTGTGATTCTGAAAGAGTTCTGCTAGCATACCAAGCGACATGAGTTCTCCTCTTTTAACCTCATCGCGGAAGGGAAGCTGAAGGAAAAGGGTCTCGCATGCGGCAGATCAAGAGACGGGCATCTGAAAGGTTTAACCCGGAGTTGAAACTCCCGCGGTTAATGAGTGCTAAAAATGCCCTAAAAACCTAATTGCCGATCCCCCGTGTAAGGTCTCGAACGGTAAGGGCTTCGGAGGCACCTGCCCTCTCGCTCCTCTATGCACGCAGAGTTACGAGATGGAAATACCCACACTTCGGCTGGACTGTGATTCTGAAAGAGTTCTGCTAGCATACCAAGCGACATGAGTTCTCCTCTTTTAACCTCATCGCGGAAGGGAAGCTGAACGAAAAGGGTCTCGCATGCGGCAGATCAAGAGACGGGCATCTGAAAGGTTTAACCCGGAGTTGAAACTCCCGCGGTTAATGAGTGCTAAAAATTAACATAGCCACGCCTCGCCCGCTCGCCGCCTGCCACGCCACGCCCGGCCCGAGCCCGGCCTGGCCGGCGGCGGCGCGCGTGCGCGCACGCGTTTGGCACGCCTGGTTCGTTTCTTGACTTGTCAAATTAAGTGGAATAATTTCCACCATATAAGTCAAGCCAACGACCCTTGGAATTCCAATATGGTACTATTGATATTGTCCATAATTACACACCATAGAGTTTATTGATTAAATGAGCCAAGCCCATAATAAATCCAACAGCAGCCGCTCGCGTCATTGGCACAGGGAGAAAGCATGGTAGCATTGTGGGTTGAATATAGAAAGTTTAAGTTTTTTTAAAAAATATGATGGTCGAATTAAGTAAACTGGTGTTTTATAAAGGTAGAGATGGACTAATAGATTTAATTGTTTTTAACAGAGTAAACGAGATTGAATGTAAATATGGGCTTTACAAGAATTCTCATAACACATAGAAAGCCCCAGCCAGCTATCCCGCACCACCGGACTAGCTTGCCCGCTAGGCGCTAGCCTACCTTCTGCATGCGTCTCATTTTTTATGTGTGTAGTTTGTTTCTATTTGCATGCGCGAGAAATTAGAAAGCGTATCCGTTAACTGCTGCATGCATGTAAACAAATAAATTTGATCTGAATGCTTTATTCCATCCATAAATATAGAATCTCTATAACAGTCATGCAACTAGTATTGCTAGAAATATTTTATGAAATATACTGCTACTAACTATGCAACACAGTGTAGGTATTTATGCAATATGATATGCTGCGTAAAAAATCAGTTTACTACTGCATGTGCACAAATTTAGGATATCAATAATGTGCATTGAGAGGAAATAGATTGACATGCATGTAAAAAATCTGATTTTAATGTTTTATTTCGTCCATAAAAATAGTATCTCTACAACGGTAATGCAGCTAGACTCGTTGAACCACTTTATGACATATACTGATACTAATTATGCTACACTATATAGATATTTATGCAGTGTGGTACACCGTATAAAAATTGTTTCCTGCCGCATGTGTATAGATTTAGGATAACAAAAATGTGCGTTGAAAAGGAAATGTATTGACATTCATGGAAACAAAAAATATGATTTAAATGCTTAATTTTCTCCATAAATATAGGATCTCTCCAACAGCCATGCATCTAGGCTTGTTAGAAACCAGATTATGGTATATACTGATACTAATTATACTACACAGTGAAGGTATTTATGCACGGCGGTAGACTGCGTAAAATATCTGTTTTCTGCCGCATGCGCACAATTTTAAGATGACAAGAAATATGAGTTGAAAGGAAATAGATTGACATGCATGTAAACAAAAAAAATCTGATTTTCAATGCTTTATTTCATCCATATCTATAGTATCTCTCCAGCAGCCATGCAGCTAGGCTCGTTAGAACCAGTTTATGAAATATAATGATACTAATTATGCTACACGTCGAAGGTATTTATGCATTATGGTACACTACGTAAAAATCAACAAAGGTATACATAAAATGTGAATAAAAATATTATAAACATACAAAAGATAGAAGGAGAGCCATGAACTGACAATGTATAATAAAAACCTATTGATGTTGGCATAAATATGTATACAAAACAACATAAAAACAGGGTCGCCGATCCGCCACCGCTCGGGCCAAGAGAAGTCCGTTGTCGTCGCTCTCGCCTATGGAAGGCCGGCGTGGTCGAAGGAGGTGGGACGCCAGCGTGCTCCACTCTAGAGTGCGCACCTCTAAGGAGTCGATGTTGCGCGCACGCCTCTAGGAAGCCATCGACACCGCGCCTCTAGATCGGAGAGTCGTTGTCGCTGCGCCTCCAGATCGAGGAACTACCATAGCCATGACACCGGATTGGGGAGTCTTTGTCGTTGCGCCTTCGGATCGAGAAACTGCCATCGTCGCGCTGCCGGGGAGCTGCCGCCGCCGTGCCATCGGAACAGGGAGCCACTGTCGCCGCAGCTCTGGATCGAAGAGCCGCCACTGTCACACCTTCAGATCGAGAAGTCGTCGCCCCCACGACAGAGGCCGCAGCCGCCTCACGTGAACGCAACGGGTAGAAGGGAGCCCGATCTTTAGATGAGAGATGGTGGAGGTGGAAATTTGGTTGGATGCCGACGTTGGCTGCCCGACTACCACAACCAAGATGTTGTGGCGCCTTGAGCGACAGGTACACCGTCTTCTGATAACTACGATTTGGGGTGGAGGTCAACGTTGTGCTATCTGACTACAACAACCACAAGGGTGCTGCGCCTTAGCGATAGTTACACCGGCTCCTATTGTTGCTGCTCTTGTCGTGCCAAGAACAACCTTGAACCTGCAAGCAATTGAGAACAAGCAAGAACAAGATAACAAGCAGACACTCACGGATCTGATAGAGTTGGGGTTTTTTGGTAAACCCAACGGGTAGAAGGGAGCTCCATCTTTCGATGATAGATGGTGGAGGTGGAAATTTGGTTGGAAGCCGATGTTGGCTACCTGACTACCACAACCAAGATGGTGTGGCGCCTTGAGCGATAGGTACACCGTCTCCTGATAACTACGATTTGGGGTGGAGGTCGACATTGTGTTATCCGACTACAACAACCACAAGGGTGCTACGCCTTAGCGATAGTTACACCGGCTCCTATTGTTGCTGCTCTTGCCGTGCCAAGAACAGTCGTGAACCTACAAGCAATCGAGAACAAGCAAGAACAAGATAAAAAGCAGACGCTCACGGATCTGATAGAGTTGGGGTTCTATTTTAAGTATCCGGGTGGTCTAGCCGACACACACGTTTACAAGGAAGTAGCAAAGGATAAACTTACATCAAACAAAAACCCAAGTTCTTTGGTGGCTGCTAGTTGCTTAAATAGAGGAATAGAAAGAAGTTCTGGTGGAGAACGAAACTCTATTGACAGTTTCTGGACGCCTCGTTTGGTTTCTGTCATTGATTCTTGATGCACCAGAAAGTAGACGAATAGAGCTTTCCAACAAGTAGTTACTTGTACTAAACAACCTTGGGAGTTGAAAGTTATGCTCCATTTAGTATTGTGCTTGCTGCAGTTACGAAATCCCCTCAGCTGATGGAGTTACTAAGTCTCTTGGCCATTCGTGGATGCCTCGAGTCTGATCTGTCATTCATTCTTGATCCACTAGAAAGTATACGAAGAGACCTTTCCAACAAGTACTTATTTGCAATAAACAACCTTGGGAGTTTAAAGATATGATCCATTTAATTTGGTGCATGCCGCAGTTAGAAAGGCTTGGGTAGAGCAGGAGTTCACTCGGTAGTTTCTGGACGCTTAGTATCTGATCCCTCATTGATTCTTGATCCACTGGAAAGTAGACGAAGAGACCTTTCCAACAAGTGTTTATTTGCTTTAAACAACCTTGAGAGTTGAAAGATATGCCCTCTTTAACATGCACTTGCTGCAGTTACGAAATTATCTCGGGTCCAACAACTTTTATTGCCTTGTTGTCTTCTCCACTCCAAGATGGTTCACCTCCCAAACACCTGAGCATAATAAAGTCATAACAAGGCTTTAGTACCACAATTAAAGAAGAATTAGCTTCAACAACAGAAATGAGTTCACCTTATAATTAAGTTTACGTGCACAAGCTCGTGTCATTGGTCCCTGATTAGCAACTAATGGTGAAGTGATCATTTGTGTGGTTGTATCAATGGTAGTGATGTCCTCATTATCCTCCCCTTCTTGCAATAGAGTCGTCCTTGACTCTAGCATGTACTCCTCACCTAAGTGTGTGGTCAATTCTAATGATGTGGTTGCCTGATTGGGGATGTTGGAAATATCGTTACTTGGTCCCCAATCAACTTCTTTGTTCCTCAATGCCTTCCTTGTACCCTTCGCAGCAGGAGCCATTGACATGGTCATATCTGAGCAGGTTATGTTCTCATCATTCTCCCTTTCTTGAGAGCAAACTGTCCTCGGTTTTGCATCAAGATTGATGTTCATGACTAAGGTTTTATCATGATCTTCTAAAAATAAACCTGAAACTTCTACTAAAGTACATGGAAACAATAATTTCTCCACTTCTTGAGAACATGCCAATATCTTATTTGTGCAATGTGAAGAAACACTATATATTGATGAAATATAAACTCTATGCACTAAAAATTGTCTTGTATTGTTGTACTTGCTAGCAAAGTAAAATATAGCATGAGAAGGACAAGGCATAGTTGATCTATCAAATAAAATATTGTCCAAATTACCGAGCTCACAAAGATCATCAAACTCAATATAGCCCCAAGTATTTAAAGAAGAGAGCAACCTCATTTCTTCAGTTTTGTTTGCAATGCAAATGACATGTTTAGCCAAATTATTTGGTTCAATAACAGATGTAACATGTTCATTTACTAGTTGTTGCCTTAGTACATGTGAATCATTATCCCACAAAACTTCACTATCATAAGGGTCAGCAATCAATTCTTGTGATGATGGAAAAACAATAGCTGGTTTCACTATTTTGTGTTCTTGATCAGCATGTAGAGCAGACGCAAAAGAGGAACTATGGCTGACTTGTTCAGTGCTTGTATAATTGTATAATAGAATCTCATTTTCAGCTTTCCATCACCTGCCATGTTTAGTAAAGACAAGAAATAATAAAAAATATATTTGATCCTATAAAGTACTAGGAATCATTGTAGTAATCTCTCACTCTCAAACTGGTTAAACAAGTTCTTACAAAATCTCATCACACAAAACAGGAGGTGCCGGCAAACAACAAGAACAACAACAACGGTGGCAGCTAGCACAACCTGGTGGTGTTGTAGAAAAATTTGTGGATTTATAGGTAGCTGCAATTTCAATAGTTCCAAGGAATAGCTAGTACCTCGTTAGCCACAACAAGTTGATTAAAATTCCACAATGGTGTTGTGCTGGTCCTAGTCCAAACCGTAATAGAGACACGAGCCGTTACGCAAATAGTATCACCAAAAGCTCAGAACAGCAATCTGATTTCTGAAACTATAAAGAGAAGGCACACAAACTGCCTTTTGTTTTGTTGCACTTACAGATTTTATCTACCAAAATTCAGAACTGGAGTTTCTCTCTATTTTCACGTGTCTTTTTTGTTTTGCTGATTAGAGCGGCTTTTTGTGCACTCTCCTTTTGCTTTCTCTTCTTTTTGGTTGAATTGCAGCAAGAGGTCTAAACTAGTGATTGAAACAAGGTGGCGCGAACTCGAAACTCTAGCGGTAATTGTTGGGGACTTGTTCTCAAGCACTTCAAGAGTTAAGAACAAGGCAACATAGAAAATGTTAATCGTCAATGTCCTTCGTCCTCCGAAGCATTATTTCCCTTAGGATGTAATGACTTGCGGACGAAGATTATGAAGGACATACCTTCATAAACTCATCAGACAATGACGAAGGTGATAAAATATAATATAAAAGAAAACATGAACAATCATTTATTATTGAGCATAAATAAAAATATTATTGAATCACAAGTGTACCTTCAATCGGAAGGAAATGACAATACAAGTGTGACGCAAAAAGCGAATGCTAAGTCAGCGTGAACAGTACAGGGACACTGTTCACCTATTTATAGGCACGGGACACAGCCCTTACAAAATTACATTCATGCCCTTTACATTTGATAATAATTCTATAGTAGTCTACCGAGGTCTGAATAGCCTTTTTATCTTTAAGTCGGTTCCACTCTTTGCTGTCACGCCGAAACTTTCCTGCTCACACCTTCGGCTCTGTATCAACCTTCGTATTATTCCGGTTTACAGTAACGCCGATTTTAGTCCGAGGGTACCTGTTCACACATTGTACTACAGAAATACTGTTAAATCCTGTTTTTGAGGACCTTCGGACGCCGAAGGTCCCCAACAGTAATAAAACTTTAGACCAGCAAGTCGACACAAATGCAGCAACCATGAATTCAACAAGTCAAAAACTAAGTAGTAAAGAAAAGGCTCAAAATGTTTTTAGGTAATTTTCTAATCTAAATATATCTTTGCGTAAAAGTGGACTGTAGATAAATAAAACAAGGATGATCCAGATCTCTCACTGAACAACCTAAAATTTGATACCACTTGATAAACCCAACGAGTAGAAGGGAGCCCGATCTTTTGATGAGAGATGGTGGAGGTGGAAGTTTGGTTGGAGGCCAACGTTGGCTGCCTGACTACCACAACCAAGATGGTGTGGCGCCTTGAGCGACAGGTACACCATCTCCTGATAATTACGATTTGGGGTGGAGGTCCACGTTGTGTTATCCGACTACAACAACCACAAGGGTGTTGCGCCTTAGCGATAGTTACACCGGCTCGTATTGTTGTTGTTGTTGCCATGCCAAGAACAACCTTGAACTTGCAAGCAATCGAGAACAAGCAAGAACAAGATAAAAAGCAGACGCACGAATCTGATAGAGTTGAGGTTCTGTTTCAAGTATCCGGGTGGTCTAGCCGACACACGCGTTTACAAGGAAGTAGCAAAGGTTAAACTTACATCAAACAAAAACCCAAGTTCTTTGGTGGCTGCTAGTTGCTTAAATAGAGGAATAGAAAGGAGTTCTGGTGGAGAACAAAACTCTCTTGGTATTTTCTGGACGCCTCGTTTGGTTTCTGTCATTGATTCTTGATGCACCATAAAGTAGACAAAGAGAGCTTTCCAACAAGTAGTTATTTGCACTAAACAACCTTGGGATTTGAAAGTTATGCTCCATTTAGTATTGTGCTTGCTACAGTTACGAAATCCCCTCGGCTGGTGGAGTTACGAAGTCTCTTGGCCATTCGTGGACGCCTCAGGTATGATCTATCATTCATTCTTGATCCACTAGAAAGTATATGAAGAGACCTTTCCAGCAAGTGCTTATTTGCAATAAACAACCTTGGGAGTTTAAAGATATGATTGATTTAATTTGGTGCATGCTGCATTTACAAAATTGGCTTGGGTAGAGCAGGAGTTCACTCAGCAGTTTCTGGATGCTTAGTGTATGATCTCTCATTGATTCTTGAGCCACTAGAAAGTAGACGAAGAGACCTTTCCAACAAGTGCTTATTTACTTTAAACAACCTTGGGAGTTGAATGATATGCCCTCTTTAACATGCACTTGCTACAGTTACGAAATTATCTCGGGTGCAACAACTTTTATTGCCTTGTTGTCTTCTCCAGTCCAAGATGGTTCACCTCCCAAACACATGAGCATAATAAAGTCGTAGCAAGGCTTTAGTACCACATTTAAAGAAGAATTAGTTTCAACAGCAATGTTGGAGACTTGTTCTCAAATGCTATGAGTTAAGAATAAGGCAACACAAAAAATGTTAAATGTTAATGCTCTTCATCCTTCGAGACATTATTTCCCTTAGGATATAATGATCTTCAGACGAAGGTCGTGAAGGACATACCTTCATCATTGCAGCATACGATAATAAAAGGAGAATCATATGGAATGTAAGAGATAACATGAACAATTATGTAGCATTATCAGCTTATTTCTATTTTATCATCATGGAAAAATAGAAATGTATCAAATTACAAATGTACCTTCGGCTTGAAAGAAGGTAAAGGTACAAACGTGATGCAGAAGCAAATGCCAAGTCTGCGTGAACAGTACAGGGGTAATGTTCATCTATTTATAGGCACAGGACACAGCCTGTGAGGAATTACATTCATGCCCTTTACAAAGGCCTACAATCATAATACAAATCGTTATGGGTCGGTTAGTCATTTCATCTTTAAGTCGGTGCCTTTGGAAATGTACTCCGAAGCCTTCTGATTGGTAGCTTCGGCTTTGTGTCAATCTTCTGAAGGTGCTTCTTCTTATGGGACCTTCGGCGACGAAGCATACCCCCAACAAGCAAGAAACGAGTTCACCTTATAATTAAGTTTACGTGCACAAGCTCGTGTCATTGGTCCTTGATTAGCTACGAATGGAGAAGTGATCATTGGTGTAGTTGTATCAATGGCAGCGATGTCCTCATCAGTTTTCTGCCACATGCGCACAATTTTAAGACGACAAGAATATGAGTTGAAAGGAAATGGATTGGCATGCATGTAAACAAAAAATCTGATTTTCAATGCTTTATTTCGTCCATAACTATAGTATCTCTCCAGCAGCCATGCAGCTAGGCTCGTTAGAACTAGTTTATGATATATAATGATACTAATTATGCTACACGTCGAAGGTATTTATGCATTGCGGTACACTACGTAAAAATCAACAAAGGTATACATAAAATGTGAATAAAAATATCATAAACATACAAAAGATGGAAGGAGAGCCATAAACTGACAATGTATAATAAAAACCTATTGATGTTGGCATAAATATGTACACAAAATAGCATAAAAACAGGGTCGCCGATCTACCACCGCTCGTGCCTAGAGAAGTACGTCGTCGTCGCTCTCGCCTATGGAAGGCCGGCGTGGTCGAAGTAGGTGGGACGCCAGCGTGCTCCACTCCAGAGTGCGCGCCTCAGAGGAGCCGATGTCACGTGCACGCCTCTAGGAAGCCATCGACACCGCTCCTCCAGATCGGAGAGCCGCTGTCGCAGCGCCTCCGGATCGAGGAACTGCCGTAGCCGTGCCACCGGATCGGGGAGCCGTTGTCGTTGCGCCTTCAGATCAAGAAACCACCATCGGTGCGCTGTGTTGAGCTACCGCCGTCGTGCCATCGGAACAAGGAGCCACTGTCGCCGCAGCTCCAGATCGGAATGTAATATCCCAAAAAAAATGTTGCCAAAGGTTGATCTTTGGTGCGTGGATGTGGGAAAAGGGTTGTGGGCCGTTGGATGCTAAGTCAGAGTCATCTGTGGTGTCGCTTCTTTTCTCCCACAAAGAAAACCCTAGTGGTGGCCTTTTCCCCCTGTTGCCACTACTTGGCCGCCACCCCTCCCCCCTCCCACACTTGGCCGCCCCTCCCTCCTTTCCCCTTGGGCTGGCCATCCTCTCCTCCCATGGCAGCCCCTCTCCACGGCTTCCTCCTCCCTCTAGATCTCCCCCGCGCAGCAAGGATCGAGAAGAGGAGGAGCACGTTGAATTGAAGGGGAATTGAGGATCAAGGAGATGTTCTTCCCCATCTCTTCTTGCAGAATTTCTTGGGGAAACCCTAGGTATGGATGAGATCCTTGTTCCTCCCTGTAATTATGTGCTTTTAGAGGTTGTGGATTATGGGAATTAAAGGATTAGAGGTTGGATTAGATGTGGGGTTAGGTTTTGATCTCGAATTTAGTTTTCTGCAGAATGGCAGATTCGACAGTTTCTGTTCATACCAGTTTTCCGTGGTCTTAGTGGCCTCAAAAAAATAAAAAGTCTATATATGAGTCGTAGATAATTTGTAGATCTTTCCGTGGCCGTGAAGAACACCTCAATCTGACATCAGATCAGAGAGTTATTGTAAATTGATTATAGCAGTTTTTCAGTCTCTTAATTCTGTGTAGAATCTGTTCTCTTAAGATTTAGGCAATTTTATCAACAGAATTAAACCTTAGGTTTGTAAGGGAAGATGTAGATAAATTCATAAGCTTTCCAGATTTTTAAAGAGTGCATTCATATGAATTATGAAACTCTAGTTATGTTTGTTTTACTGTGGCTGTTTCTGTTGGCCTGACAGAAATGAGCGGGTCTGTTCACTGGTAGGTTTCATCAGGTAAATGGCCGAATTGGCTCTCCCAGCTATGGAGATTTTTGTAGAGGAATAAAAGTTCTTACTTCCAGCATAATTTCATGATTTTTGGTTGAGCAGTTTGTGAGATATCGAATTTTGAAAGTTAACTATGCTACTGTCTAAAACAGATTCAGTCAGTTATTTTGTCAGATGTTTTAGAACTTATAGATGGCAGAATTTAATTATCCATCGAATGCCGAAGTTGTAGAGTATTTTGTGTAGATACTCCTAGAGTATTTGTTTGATATCACCACTGTTATAATTTTAAAGATACAAAATTAACAAACAGTGTTGCTGCTGTATGACATGTGGTTCAAAGTGGGAGGTTTTCCACCAGATCTTGGTTTCAGGTGTAGGAGCGATTTGTTGATTGTTGGCAAATGTTTGTGAAATATTTGCACTAAGTTTTATGCCCGCTAGCAGGTGGCTACACTCTAGATCATGTCTAGTACATTTTTCTTCTTCGATGAAGGCAAGTGAATGTAGGGGTGGTTGCTTCCGTTCTGACCTGTTCTTTCTATCACATACACTCTAGTATTCGGAATTATTGGATTCTTTCATAATTGGACTCTATGGTGATGCTTTACTTGCTTGCATTATCCTGATACTCAATCATATATTGATGATGATTATGATTCGAGTACGACTCATGAGATTAATTCACACCCCTGAAGGTAAATGAAGTATTATTTGAAGTTTGTATTGTATCTGAAGGTAAATGAAGTATTATTTGAGGTTTGTATTGCATGTGAAGGAAGTTAAGTATATTGATAAATGCAGCATGCCACATACATTGCATGATTCACTTGCATCTGAAGTTGGGTCGTGACCAATGGTCCGACCGTACCGGTACAACTTAGCATCGTACGTTGCCCGAGGAAGGGTACGATGCGGCTTCATACCATTAGAGGTATGAAGGCAGAGGACATATGCATTGCATTTATATGCATTCATTGAAGTGATATTTGCAGATGATGTGGTTTTATACCCTCAGAGGTATGAAGACAGAGTACCTACATTTTGCGTTCCTATGCATACATTGAAGTGATATTTGCAGGTATTGTTGACGCAGAGAAGTGTTATACAAACTATTGTGGTTTTTCAAGGAAATGAGATGGTATTGGTTATATTGAGACTACTGAGTTCTATATCTACAAGTATTTCTGATCTTAATTGTGATTCTTTTAAAATGTTGATTAATTCAATTTGTGGTTTAAATATCTTGTCAAAATAATTCGCTTGCTGAGATGTTTCATCTCACTCTTGCATTACTCAATGCAGGTGCTTGTTGCTCATCAAGGGAAGTGGGAAGTAGGAGCACATCCACCTTCACTCTCATAATAACGCTGCTTAGACACAGTCATGATTTAATTAGAAACTTCTTGTGAAAGGATGTTGTTTCTAACTAGTTGTGCGCACTGGTTAATTTAGTTCATGTCGTTATGGTTGTCTTTCCATTGCTAGCAGATTATTAATGTCTATTATGTTTTGTTATCATGATATCTATTTATACTTTGTTGCTTCCCCGTTTATGCAATTTTCAAAGGGGATGCTGTCGAAATTTTATATATGAATGTTAGATGTGTAGTTTAGTAGCATTCTGGGGTGTTTGTGGATCGCGGGGTGTTACAGTTGGTATCAAAGCATAGGCTTTAGATTCTTGGCAATTTGAAGATAAATTTGACACACTCGGACATATAGGAAGGGTATGGGTTTAAATATCTTTGATATATGTTAGTGTCTTTGAAGTGTAGATGACAATAACCTCACCCCTCCCTATTCCTTTACGGTGATGTGGTAAGTTGTTTATGGCTTAATGCTTGATATAATTAATTTCTGAAATTTTGATATTGTTTTATTAATGCGGTAGATATCGCTGGTCATTTGTGAGAATGAAGTTGTTATTATGCTTGTGATATACAAGTATGCCTATGTTGTTTTCACCATGTTTTTCATGGTTGAGTTTTATTACAATAATATTGTTATATATGCTTGATTGTGGATGTTTCTAAGAGGAGTGTGAATTGCGTGTTTTTGGGTACAAGGTAATCATCAATTTGAATTTAAGTTGTTGAGCGGTTGGTCGATAGCTCCAACTATCTTTGCAAAGAATGATTGTTTATGTTGAGAAACCAGTTCTGAAAGAAATGAATATTGGTACTTTTATATGGATTTTTGGGGGAAGTCTTTCATAGCCAGAATGGCTTACATGTCTCTCTTCTATCATGTGTTTTAGTAGCCACAAAGCCTAGATGTGGTTTAAAGTGGTTGTATGTTAGTCATGCTAATTGTAGAATAAATCTTTGATTTTTCTTGATCCATAGATTATGTATTAATACGTTGAGGATTTGATGGTTCTCTTCCCGTTGCATGTTTGTGGAGCCATTGTCGGACCACTTATCTATTGGTTTGAATGAAGTCATTGCCTAGCCTAGAGTTGGTTGTGTATGGTTAGTCACCTATTCCTAAATGATGTGGTTTTTACATCAGCTTGGGATGTTTGCCAAATGTGTGAAGGATTATGGGGTTTGTGTTGACCCTTTATATCTGGTACTCTGAGTGCATCATATGATAGAATGAAATGTATGTTTCTGAACTACAGTAGATGAAGACTTATATTATGTGTAGAACCTTACTAGTTTGGATATTTTCTTAGTTGAGTTGTTGGATGAAGTATAGTGACATCGGTTAAGCAAGTATTGTGTTGTCGTTGGGCTGTCAGTGCTCTATGTGGAGTTTTTGGCATTTCTTCGATGAACTATGTCGCGCAGAATGTTATTGGCTTCTTGTCGGTTTTATTGATCCATTAGTTCTATAGATTTTCTCCCTTTCGGTGGGGTGCAAAGAATGTTAGATTACATGATTATCTTTTCATTATGGCAAAAACAAGGTTTAGGAAGATTAGGAGTTTTGTTTCAATAGAACTACTTGTTTCATGGTGCTGTGAGGTGAGGTGTTTGATCTTCTTATACATTCATCTGGTGTGGATGTTTCACCATTAAATTAAAATGAATTGTTGAAGTTGGTAAAGGTTGTGCTTAGTGCATATTACCCCTTCATAAAAGAGTGTCGTTTTAAGACATTGATGCGGATGTATGGCTGCATCCAAATTCGATGTTGTGAAATCGTAGTGTTGATTGCATCTATGACTTGGTTTGAGCTTCATTACATGTTGGTTCATGCTTGATGTCAGGTGGTGTAGTTTCCATAGACATTTAGTCCGAGGTAGAAGTTATTGTGTTAGATAAGACCAATAATGACCCATGTTTTGGAATGGTGGTGCTATATGGGGTACCTTGGATGTTTTGTTTGGAGTGGACGAATTTGAGGACGAATTCTTTTTAAGGGGGGTAGAGTGTAATATCCCAAAAAAAAGTTGCCAAAGGTTGATCTTCGGTGCGTGGATGTGGGAAAAGGGTTGTGGGCCGTTGGATGCTAAGTCGGAGTCATCTGTGGTGTCGCTTCTTTTCTCCCGCAAAGAAAACCCTAGTGGTGGCCTTTTCCCCCTTTTGCCCCTACTTGGCCGCCACCCCTTCCCCCCCTCCCACACTTGGCCGCCCCTCCCTCCTTTCCCCTTGGGCTGGCCGTCCTCTCCTCCCGTGGCAGCCCCTCTCCATGGCTTCCTCCTCCCTCTAGATCTCCCCCGCACAGCAAGGATCGAGAAGAGGAGGAGCACGTTGAATTGAAGGGGAAGAGAGGATCAAGGAGATGTTCTTCCCCATCTCTTCTTGCAGAATTTCTTGGGGAAACCCTAGGTATGGATGAGATCCTTGTTCCTCCCTGTAATTATGTGCTTTTGGAGGTTGTGGATCATGGGAATTAAAGGATTATAGGTTGGATTTGATGTGGGGTTAGGTTTTGATCTCGAATTTAGTTTTCTGCAGAATGGCAGATTCGACAATTTCTGTTCATGTCAGTTTTCCGTGGTCTTAGTGGCCTCAAAAAAAATAAAGAGTCTATATATGAGTCGTAGATAATTTGTAGATCTTTTCGTGGCCGCGAAGAATACCTCAATCGGACATCAGATCAGAGAGTTATTGCAGTTTGATTATAGCAGTTTTTCAGTCTCTTAATTCTGTGCAGAATCTGTTCTCTTAAGATTTAGGCAATTTTATCAACAGAATTAAACCTTGGGTTTGTAAGAGAAGATGTAGATAATTTCATAAGCTTTCCAGATTGTTAAATAGTGCATTCATATGAATTATGAAACTTCAGTTATGTTTGTTTTACTGTGGCTGTTTCTGTTGGCCTGATAGAAATGAGCGGGTCTGTTCATTGGTAGGTTTCATTAGGTAAATGGCCGAATTCTTACTTCCAGCAGAATTTCATGATTTTTGGTTGAGTAGTTTGTGAGATATCTAATTTTGAAAGCTAACTATGCTGCTGTCTAAAACAGATTCAGTCAGTTATCTTGTCAGATGTTTTAGAACTTATAGATGGCAGAATTTAATTATCCATCGAATGCCGAAGTTGTAGAGTATTTTGTGTAGATACTCCTAGAGTATTTGTTTGATATCACTAATGTTATAATTTTAAAGATACAAAATTAACAAATAGCGTTGCTGCTGTATGGCATGTGGTTCAGAGTGGGAGGTTTTCCACCAGGTCTTGGTTTCAGGTGTAGGAGCGATTTGTTGATTGCTGGCAAATGTTTGTGAAATATTTGTACTAAGTTTTATTCCTGCTAGCAGGTGGCTACACTCCAGATCATGCCTAGTACATTTTTCTTCTTCGATGAAGGCAAGTGAATGTAGGGGTGGTTGCTTCCGTTCTGACCTGTTATTTCTATCGCCTACACTCTACTATTCACAATTATTGGATTCTTTCATAATTGGACTCCATGGTGATGCTTTACTTGCTTGCATTATCCTGATGCTCAATCATATATTGATGATGATTATGATTCAAGTACGACTAATGAGATTAATTCACACCCCTGAAGGTAAATGAAGTATTATTTGAGGTTTGTATTGTATCTGAAGGTAAATGAAGTATTATTTGAGGTTTGTATTGCATGTGAAGGAAGTTAAGTATATTGATAAATGCAGCATTGCCACATACATTGCATGATTCACTTGCATCTGAAGTTGGGTCGTGACCTATGGTCCGACCGTACAAGTACAACTTAGCATCGTACGTTGCCCGAGGAGGGGTACGATGCGGCTTCATACCCTTGGAGGTATGAAGGCAGAGGAATATGCATTGCATTCATATGCATTCATCGAAGTGATATTTGCAGATGATGTGGTTTTATACCCTCAGAGGTATGAAGACAGAGTACCTACACTTTGCGTTCCTATGCATACATTGAAGTGATATTTGCAGGTATTGTTGACGCAGGGGAGTGTTATACAAACTATTATGGTTGTTCAAGGAAATGAAATTGTATTGGTTATATTGAGACTACTGAGTTCTATATCTACAAGTATTTCTGATCTTAATTGTGATTTTTTTAAAATGTTGATTAATTCAATTTGTGGTTTAAATATCTTGTCAAAACAATTCGCTTGCTGAGATGTTTCATCTCACTCTTGCATTACTCAATGCAGATGCTTGTTGCTCATCAAGGGAAGTGGAAAGTAGCAGCACATCCACCTTCACTCTCATAATAACGCTGATTAGGCGCAGTCATGATTTAATTAGAAACTTCTTGTCAAAGGTTGTTGTTTCTAACTAGTTGTGCGCACTGGTTAATTTAGTTCATGTCGTTATGGTTGTCTTTCCATTGCTAGCAGATTATTAATGTCTATTACGTTTTCTTATCATGATATCTATTTATACTTTGTTGCTTCCCCGTTTATGCAATTTTCAAAGGGGATGCTGTCGAAATTTTATATATGAATATTAGATGTGTAGTTTAGTAGCATTCTGGGGTGTTTGTGGATCCCGGGGTGTTACACGGAGAGCCGCCAGCGTTACACCTTCGGATCGAGAAGTCGTCGTCGCCACGACCAGAGGCCGCAGCCGCCTCGCGCTCTCGTGGAACCACTACCGCCGCGCGCGCCTAGGTGGGCGCCTAACACTCGTGCATCGTGGCTGGGCATAAAAAACTGAACCCTAGCGGCCTAGTGCTTTTTTTTGTAGTTCGAAACCTGGTTCGGCTTTACGGATGGCAGCATTATGCGAGGGCTTCCCCTAGCTATTGAAAACATAGGGCTCGTAATATACAAACAATATATGTATATATAGATTGTATATTATGAGCCCTAGGCTTCCAATAACTTGAGGAAGCCTAGATCAGATGGTGCAATCTGGTCGAGCCGGACCAGGTCTGGGTTGCTATAAAAACACCCCCATACCGCTAGAGGTTAGGTTTTAGCGGCGGCGGCGGTTTCCTCGCGCGTGCGAGCGGCGACGATCCTGGGTGCCAGCGGCGGTGCCGCCCCGAGGCGGGCGACCGACGGCTGTGCTCCACCAGGAACAAGCGACGGTGACGCTCCCGAGGCGGGCGGGCAAGCGGTGATGGTGCTCCCAAAGCGAACGGGCAGCGGCGGCGCAACCTAGGCCCGGTAGAAACGACGGTTGTGCGAGGCGCGGTAGGCGTCGGCAGCGGTGCCACGAGGTACGTGGGTCGCTCCAACGGTTGCACGAGGAGCGTTCGTCTCTGGCGAGGGCGGGCATGCGAGGCGTGGGTGGCTATGGCGTCCTTCGATGACTAACTCCTCCAAACCAGTGCCTTCAGCAGCGTCCTTTGATCTAGGGGGCTCGGGATCGTCCTCCGGCGATGAACTATCTGATCCATGTTTATGCCATCGATGATTATGTTTTATGCCTGCTACTTACACTACTTATGCATTCCAGTGATGATTTTTACGATGATGAATACGATTTTATGTTGCCATAAAACTATCCCTAATTCCTGCAGGGGCTGTTAGTTGAACGGATATTAGGTTTTTTATCAATTATGCTACACAGTGCATGTAATTATATGACTTTGTATATGAATATATGCTCTGTGTGAACAATGTCATCCTATTTTTTTGCATGAGTACACTGGAAACGAATATATCATCCAAAATTTTTGCACATGCAATGGAAACTCCAACGATGTGCCATAATTTTTGGATCTGCATAAAAATAGAAACCCCATGGATGTGACTCCCATATTTTTCGGAACTGCCATAAAAATAGGATCGTTAATACAACCCACCAGAGATATCAACCTCTCACATTGGCTCGGTATTTATGCTTATAACCGAGGGGTTTTATGCTCAAAACTTAAGATTTTTACGCTCGAACCTGTAGATGCGTCCACCAGTGAACCGCATGCCAGATTTTTTTACACAGTGTACAACATTGCATAAATACCTACACCGTGTAACATAATTTGTATAAGTATATATCATAAACTGGTTCTAACGAGTCTAGTTGCATGGCTGTTGGAGTGATCCTATATTTATGGAGGAAATAAAGCATTAAATATGATTTTTTTGTTTCCATGCATGCCAATCTATTTCCTTTCATCGTACATTTTTGTCATCCTAATTTTGTGTGCATGCAGCCGAATAGATCCATGTGGAGTAGCTCAAGCAGCCTATGTGGATGATGAACTCCAACTTGCTTTCCTGCTTGACATGCGCTACAAATCCCGTCTTTCTCAAAATGAACATTTGTTAGTCCTAGAATGTGTTCTCCCTTTAGAAGATTGTGAAGATTCTTCATTCCAACATGGTCAAGTCGGTGATGTCAGTGCCAACCCATATTAGTCTTAGCAATTAAGTAAGTGTCTAGTTCAGCATTGTTATCATTAAAATCAACTAGATATAGCTGACCATCCAACACTCCCTTAAATGCTATTGAATCATCACTTCTTCTAAAGACAGTAACACCAATATGAGTAAAGAGACAGTTGTAGCCCATTTTACATAATTGAGAAACTGAAAGCAAATTGTAGTCTAAAGAATCTACAAGAAAAACATTGGAAATAGAATGGTCAGGAGATATAGAAATTTTACCCAAACCTTTGACCAAACCTTGATTTCCATCCCCGAATGTAATAGTTCATTGGGATCTTCATTTCTCTCATATGAGGAGAACATCCTTTTCTCCCCTGTCATGTGTTTTGTGCACCCGCTATCGATTATCCAACTTGATCCACCGTATGCATAAACCTACAAAACAAATTTAGGCCTTGTTCTTAGGTACCCAAACAGTCTTGGGTCCTTTCACATTAGAAACAAGCACCTTGGATACCCAAACACAAGTCTTTGGACTCTTGTGTTTGCCCCCAACATATTTGGCAACTACTTTGCCTGATTTGTTAGTGAGCACATAAGAAGCATCAAAAGTCTTAAATGAAACATTATGCTCATTTGATGCATTTACAATTTTCTTTTTAGGCATTTTGATATGAGTTGAATGCCTAGAGCTAGAAGCCTTATTATTATACATGAAAGCATGATGAGAAACATTATGAGATTTTCTAGCATGGATTTTCCTAATTTTGTGCTCATGATAGTTATCAGGATATAAAATGTAACCCTCTCTATCCTGAACCATGGGAGCCTTACCCTTAACAAAATTAGACAGTTTGTTCTTGGGGGCATTAAGTTTGATGTTGCTTTGGCTCCCTTGTTCAAAGCCAATGCCATCCTTAATGTCTGGGCATCTCCCATTATAAAGCATGCTTCGAGCAAATTTAAATTTTTCATTTTCTAATTCATGCTCGGCAATTTTTGGCAGTTAATTTAGCTATGTGATCCTTTTGTTCTTTAATCATGGCAAGATGATCATCAATAGCTTCAATATTAACATCTCTACATCTGGTGCAAATAGTGACATGCTCAACAGTAGATGTAGATGGTTTGCAAACATCCAATTCTTCTATCTTAGCATTTAAACTGGCATTCTCATCTGTAAGACAAGATATTGAATTATTGCAAATGGTAAGCTCCTTAGATATATTTTCACATTTTTCTACCTCTAGAGCATAAGCATTTTTCAATTTAACAAAGTTCTTGTTTTCCTTAATTAACGAGCAAGTTCTCTTGGCATTCCAAGAGATCATCCTTCTCGTTAATGGATTCTATTAGTTCATTTATCTTTTTCTTTTGGTCCTTAGTAAGGTTAGCAAAAAAGAAGTTAAATCATTATTATCATCACTAGAGCTACCCTCATCATCAGATGTAGTGTATTTAGGGGTATCTCTAGAATGTACATTCTTCTTCTTGTCGTCCTTAGCCATTAGGCTCTTGTGGCTGATGTTGGGGAAGAGGCGCCCTTTATTGATGACGATGTTGGCGGCATCCTCATGAAGAGGAGTCGGTGGAGCTCTCATCAGAGTCCCATTCCCGCACCATGAGCGCCTCGCCACCCTTCTTGTAATACTTTTTCTTCTCCATTTTCTTCTTCCCTTTCTTGTCGTCGTCCCTGTCCCTGTCACTTGTATATGGACATTTTGCAATAAAGTGACTGGACTTACCACACCTATAGCACACCCTCTTGGAACGGGGTTTCTAGTCCTTTCCCTTCCTTTGTTTGAGGATTTGGCGAAAACTCTTAATGATAAGAGTCATCTCCTCGTTGTCAAGCTTGTAGGCGTCGATTGGAAGTCTACTTGGTGTAGACTCTTCCTTCTTCTCTTCTGTTGCTTTGAATGCAACGGGTTGCACCTCGGGTGTAGAGGTGGCGCCTTGCTCCAAGTTGACAATGTGTTTGGAGTCTTTGATCATAAGTTCAAAGCTCACAAACTTGTCAATCACTTCCTCGGGAGACATCTGTTTATATCTAGGATCTCCACGAATTAATTGAACTTGAGTGGGATTATGAAAACAAGATATCTAAGAATAACCTTGACCATTTCATGGTCATCCCATTTTGTGCTCTCGAGGTTGCGCACTTGATTCACCATTGTTTTGAGCCGGTTGTACATCGCTTGCGGCTTCTCTCCTTTGTTGAGGACGAATCGACCGAGTTCTCCCTCGATCGTCTCTCGCTTGGTGATCTTGGTCACTTCGTCCCCTTCGTGCGCCGTTTTGAGGACATCCCAAATTTCTTTGGCATTTTTCAACCCTTGCACCTTATTATACTCCTCTCGACACAAGGAGGCGAGGAGTATAGAGGTTTCTTGGGAATTAAAATGCCTAATTTGGGCGGCCTCGTCTGAGTCGTAGTCCTTGTCGCCCACCTATGGTGCCTGTTGGGCCTATGCTTCGTCGCCGAAGGTCTTATAGGAAGAAGCGGTTTTCAGCTGAAGCTGTTTGTATAAGATGGCTGAAGGTTCCTCTTCGTGAAGCTTCGGCATTACAAACCGACTTAAAGATAGAATGACCTTTTAGTCCATAAAGGTCTGAGTCAATGTTGTAAGCTTTTATAAGGGGCATACTTGTAATTCCTCACAGGCTGCGTCCTGTGCCTATAAATAGTGAACAGTATTCCTTTACTGTTCACACATTCTAGTAATTGCAATCGCATATTCTGGAATTCAACCTTTGCCAAGGCAGAGGTATTATTGTATTCAATGATTCAATATATTAAGTAAATATAATATAATTCGTCTATGATTTATTTACCCCTTTTGTACCTTTTATTTTGTGTCGTCTTACAATATCTATTGAAATTTTATTACGAAGACTTAAGCTTCGTAATTATACTCTCATCAACCTTCGTCCAAGGCCCATTATCCTCAAGGGAATAATGTTTCATGGACGAAGGACGTTTACATTTAACATTTTATGTTGCCTTGTTCTTAACTCATAGCATTTGAGAACAAGTCCCCAACATCGAAGACTTAAGCTTCGTAATTATACTCTCATCAACCTTCGTCCAAGGCCCATTATCCTCAAGGGAATAATGTTTCATGGACGAAGGACGTTTACATTTAACATTTTATGTTGCCTTGTTCTTAACTCATAGCATTTGAGAACAAGTCCCCAACATTGGCGCCCACCTCCGGTGAACTCACTTCCACTTTTCGAGCTGATGGCCTCGTTCAACGACCAAGCTGGAGCTGCTTCGGACCCGAAGCTGGTGCTCCCGATCACAGGTGGTTCGTCCTCAGAGCCAGCTAACAAGAAACAAAAGAAGGAAGCATAGAAAAGGGTACAGCATGTTGGGGTGCAAGGACCCTTCATCAAGTCAAGATGGTCTCACATTCCTATTACCTTCTCCCAAGAGGACCTTCAGCTCAAGGATTACCCACACAACGATGCCATGGTTATCTCTTGTGTTATTAAAGGATTTCTGGTCCATAATGTCTTGGTTGACACAGGCAGTGCAGCTGATATCATATTTGCTAAGGCCTTCAGACAAATGCAAGAGCCAGAAGATAAGATTCATGATGCTACACATCCTCTCTGTGGCTTCGGAGGAAGACAAATTGTAGCACTGGGCAAGATCACCATGTCAGTGACCTTCGGGTTCATCAACAACACTAGAACTGAACAAGTTGTGTTTGACATTGTTGACATGGAATACCCTTACAATGCAATTATTGGTCGTGACACCCTCAATGCTTTTGAAGCAATTCTTCACCCTGCTTATCTTTGCATGAAGATACCTTCGGATCAAGGATCCATCGCTATTCATGGAAGTCAGGAAGCTGCTAGAAGGGCCGAAGGAAACTGGACTGACTCAAAAGCAATCCATAACATAGATGGAGCTGAAGCTTGTGAACAATACAGATTCAGAAGGGAGAAAGCAGCTTCAGCAGATCAGCCGAAGCCCATGCTCTTATGTGAGGATATAGCAGAGCAGAAGGTGCTGTTGGGCTCTCAGTTATCCGAAGAACAAGAGAAAACCTTGATAAGGTTTTTGTTCAACAACAAAGATGTTTTTGCATGGTCAGCCAATGATCTCTGTGGAGTTAATAGGGATGTTATCGAGCACTCGCTCAATGTCGATCCATCCTTCAGACCCAGAAAGCAGAGGCTTCGGAAAATGTCAGATGATAAGGCCGAAGGTGCTCGTAACGAAGTCAAAAGACTCCTCAGTGCAGGAGTTATCAGAGAAGTAAAGTACCCAGAATGGCTAGCTAACACTGTTATGGTAAAAAAGGCCAATGGCAAGTGGCGAATGTGTATCGATTTTACAGATCTTAACAAGGCTTGTCCGAAGGATGAATTCCCATTGCCAAGGATAGACTCTCTAGTTGATGCAGCAGCTTCTTCAGAGCTCATGAGTCTGTTAGACTGTTATTCAGGCTACCATCAAATCTGGATGAAGAAGGAAGATGAGCCGAAGACTAGCTTCATAACTCCAAGTGGCACATATTGCTATCTTCGAATGCCTGAGGGGCTCAAAAATGCTGGAGGAAGTTTCAGCAGAATGACTGCGAAGGTTCTCCAGTCTCAGATAGGCAGAAATGTGCTAACTTATGTTGATGACATCATTGTAAAAAGCACGAAACAGGAGAATCATATTGCTGATCTGCAGGAGACCTTCGCCAGTTTTAGACAAGCTGGCTTAAAGTTGAATCCAGAAAAATGCGTCTTCGGAGTAAAGAAGGGGAAATTTCTAGGATGCTTGGTTTCAACAAAGGGAATTGAAGCTAATCCAAGTAAGATTGAAGCTATACTTCGGATGGAGCCACCAACTACAAAAAAGGGGGCTCAAAGGTTGACAGGAAGGTTGGCATCTCTCAATAGATTCATATCCAGATCAGCAGAGAGAAACTTACCATTCTTCGAAGTGCTGAAGTCAGCCGAAGTCTTTCAATGGGGACCAATCCAGCAGAAGGCCTTTGAAGAGCTGAAACAGTATTTGATAGATTTAACAGCACTAACTCCACCCACGCCAGGGGCTCCTTTGTTATTATATGTGGCAGCTTCGCACTCAGCGGTAAGTGCAGCACTTGTCCAGGAGAAGCTTGATGGCCAAGTCAAGAGGTAGGTCCCAGTGTATTTTGTATCTGAAGTTCTTAGTATGTCAAAGAAAAACTACACAGAATTAGAGAAGGTGTTATATGCTGTTTTGATGGCATCCAGGAAGCTTCGGCACTATTTTCAAGCTTACAACATAATTGTTCCTTCCTCACAACCTCTGAAGGATATTATGAGGAACCGAGAAGCTACTGGAAGGATTGGAAAATGGGCTGCAGAGCTCAATGAATTTTGTATTGAATATGTTCATAGATCTTTGATTCAGTCCCAGGCGTTAGCAGACTTCATTGCTGACTGGACGCCAGGGGCTCAGGAGGAAGAAACAAATAAAGACGCCGAAGCATGGACAGTGTTTTGCGATGGGTCTTGGGGAACCTTCGGAGCAGGAGCGGCAGCTGTGTTGGTTTCACCTTCCAAAGTTAAAACTTGCTATGCGGCAAAACTTGATTTTAGTTGCACAAACAACATTGCCGAGTACGAAGCCCTGCTTCTGGGTCTTCGGAAGCTAAAAGCAATGGGAATCAGAAGGGCCATTCTTAAAACTGATTCCCAAGTTGTTTCGGGACATATTGACAAGAGTTGCAAGGCTAAAGATCCGAAGCTTGAAAAGTATCTGGATATGGTTCGAAGAGTTGAAGTTTCCTTCGAGGGATTTTCTGTCAAAAATATCCCTCAAGGACAAAATGAGCATGCTGATTTGCTAGCTAAGTCAGCAGCACAGGGGCTGCCCTTACCTTCGGATGTGTTCTTCGAAACAATAAAAGCACCTTCGGTGGAACTTCTTGAAAGAGCAATCCTCAATATATCTCCTGTTTATAGCGAAGACTGGAGAACTGAAATTATCTCTTACCTACAGGGTAAATTCCTTTCAGATGACGAAGCTTATAGCAGAAGGATAGAGGCAAGAGCTCGTCCATATGTCATGATAGAGGGGGAGTTATACAAGCATGGAGTTTGTGCTCCGCTACTCAAGTGTTTATCTAGAACCGAAGGCGTAGAGTTGATGAAAGAAATACATGCAGGCCTGTGTGGATCTCACATTGGACCTAGGCCGTTACTTGGAAAAGTTTTCCGTCAGGGGTTTTATTGGCCGAAGGCAGGTTCGGATGCGGCGGAATTAGTTCAAAAGTGCGAAGGTTGTCAGAAATGTGCAAGAGATCAAAAACAACCTTCGTCCTTGACACAGCTCATACAACCCATCTGGCCATTGCAAAGGTGGGGCCTTGACTTGTTAGGTCCGTTACCACCGGCCCAAGGGAACCTAAGATATGTTGTAGTGGCGGTAGAATATTTTTCTAAATGGATTGAGGCAAAGCCTTTAGCCACAATAACTTCGGCCACCGTTCAAAAGTTTTTCTGGCAGAATATTGTTTGTCGTTTTGGAGTACCAAAGGCCATCACCGTGGATAATGGAACACAGTTCGACTCCGAAGCTTTCAGAGATTTCTGTGAGCAAATTGGTACGAAGATCCATTTTGCATCAGTCAGACATCCGGAGTCAAATGGCCTCGTTGAAAGAGCCAACGGCATTATAATGACAGGAATAATGAAGTTAATCTTCAATCAACCAAGGGGAAAGTGGCTAGATCAGTTAACCAAAGTGGTGTGGAGCCACAACACAACAACATCAAGATCTACAGGCTTTACTCCATTCAAGTTATTATTCGGTGACGAAGCAATAACTCCGGAGGAAGCAAAAACTGGATCAATAAGAGTAGTAGCTTCGGCAGAATCAGGTTTTGAAGATGCTTATTCTGTAGAAAAAGATGCTTTAGAAGGGATCAGGCTTCAAGCTGTGGAGAATATCAATAAATATCAAGCCGAAACAATCAAGTGGCGAGATAGAAAAGTTCGGCTAAAGAATATTGAGCCAGGACATTTGGTGCTTCGGAGAGTGGCCAATCCAGATACAGTGGGCAAGTTGCAGCTGAAATGGGACGGACCTTTCTTAGTAGCATCTTCGTCAAGACCCGGTTCATACAGATTGAAGGATATGGACGGCAACGACATTCCTAGATCTTGGAATGCGGATGAGCTTCGGCGATACTATGTGTAACTTGATGTAATTTTTTACGTTTTTTTTTCTTTTTTATGGCACCCTTTTCCTTTCTAAAGGGGGAGAAAGGTTTTTAATGGGGCCATCATATGTAATTTCCTTTTTTAGTTCTATAAGAGCAAAATCCCCCAAGGAATGTAAATGTAAAAGCTGAGAGTGCACCATCGAGTGCCGAAAAGTAAAAGGCGAAGAAGCTCCAAAGTCGTTCCTAAGGGAATGCAGAGCTTACAGCGAAAAGTCAACGCTGATTCCGCCGAAAGTAAAAGGCGAAGAAGCTCCAAAGTCGTTCCTAAGGGAATGCAGAGCTTACAGCGAAAAGTCAACGCTGATTCCGCCGAAAGTAAAAGGCGAAGAAGCTCCAAAGTCGTTCCTAAGGGAATGCAGAGCTTACAGCGAAAAGTCAACGCTGATTCCGCCGAAAGTAAAAGGCGAAGAAGCTCCAAAGTCGTTCCTAAGGGAATGCAGAGCTGATGTGTGATTGTCTCTAAGGAAATAATGGCTATGAGTATGGCTTCGGATACGCGTTTGGACATTCATTTGCACATCACATTACATCATAGCATTTGCATTCATAAACATCCATCCAGGCATATGTAGGATAATCATCATCATGGCATAAGTGCTTGCTTTGGCAAAAAAGAAAAAAAAGAGGAAGAAAGAGCTTCGTGTACAAAAAGGAGAGCTTCGGAAAGAGGGGAAATGTTGTTTTCTATGCTTCGCTGCGTACGAAAAGAAGGGAAGGTGTTTTTTCGCCTTCGGCTCAAAAAAGAAAATTTCGTCCACATCAAAGCACTTCTCATACATCATTGGAAGGATAAGGATATATTACAAGGTATGAATAGAATTCATTAAAAACAAGTTTTAGTTACATTTTCAAAAGTTATCTCAAAAGTTTCTCAAGAACTGTCTACAGTCTACTATTTAATCTCCAAGGAGCTTCAGCTTCGGCGTCATTTTTTAATTATCAGCTTCGTCATCCTACATGAATAAGGTTGTCGTAAGTCAAAATCGAACTTGAAGGAAGAGGTAAGCACAAGGTATGATTTCTTACTGGTTCAAGATGACTCCGAGCTTCGTCTCCAGCCTTTTCTCGCCCACCTTTCGTCCATATCATGTTTACAAATCTATTAGAGATACTTCGGGCGAGATCAGGAATGTCATCTAGGATTGATGGTGATAAAGTGAAATTTGGCCTATTGACAATCTTTCCATGATCGCAGCCAGCTTTTAGGAAAGCTGCAGCAGTGCCCCGAGAAGCTACCCAGGCACAGAAGTCACCGTGCCCAGCTATGACTTCGTCGAGCTCGTCAATCTCACCCTCAATATGTTCAAAGGTCTTCGGTAGATCTTCAGCTGAGGGGGTGAATTTTTCACTGCTGGCTCCAACTGAGTGGAAAATCTTTCTTAATCGTTGAATGCATTTGTCGCTAAATTCCAAACATTTTTCTTGAAGGCTCGTCAATAGTTTTCTCAAATCTGAATTTTGTTGAGCTTCGGCTTCAAGTTTTGCATTAAGGTCTTGCTTTTCTCGTTCGAACTGCTCAGATTGGCGAAGAAGCTTCGAGTTCAGTTCTGTTATTTTTGCTTCGGCTTCCGCCAATGAACCTTCGGTTGCCTGGAGCTCGAAGTTCTTTTTCTCGATAGCATCTGATTGCTCCTTTATTCTGCTTTCTAAATTTTCAATTATAACTTCGTGCTTCTTGTCTTCAAAATCTTGTTGCATTTTTAAGGCTTTGCTCAACAGCATACTCTGCACGAAATCAACCTTCGTCAGACGTGTTTTCATTATTAGAAACAATAAAAGTTAAGGGAAAAGTAGTTCACCTTGAAATTGGAATAGAATAAACTACCAACGATATGTTGTCGTCGGTAGCGGCTGATGTCTGTCTCCAGCTTCGGAAAACCGATACTCTTTGACAGAGTACCGATAACTTTGGCTCCAGTTTGATCTCGAATACAATCTAATTTTTCATCATCAACGCCTCCGAAGAGGAGTGCTCCAGGTTTGTATCTGCAAGATTTGGCATACTCTCTAAGCTCTTCTACTTCAGCTTTTGATAGTTTTTCCCCAACTAAATTCTGGAACATGAAGGCTTCGTTTTCTGAAGCTTCATCAGCAATCTCTTTCCCTTTCTTCGACGCTGCGGTCGCGGCCTCTTCGGCGGCGGTGGTAGCTTCTTCTGCAGCCATGTCTAGCAGTATTTTGTCAATGTGTTCGATTGTGCTCTCCAGGTTCAAATCTTCAGCTGAGGCAGCTTCGGCAGCTGCGACCTCCGAAGGTGTAATTTCAATATCTGCCCCTTCCGCAGCCGCTGGTGTTTTCTGAGCTGAAGCTCTTGGTGGTGTCTTGTCAATTACTTCTGTCACAGTGATAATTCTTTGTCTCTTTGCTTTGATTGTTTTCTTCGATTTTTCGGGCTCCTTGTCCTTCTGAAAAAACTTTATCAGTTGGGGCCTCAGTGGACTTAGCTTCGCAGGTAAGGATTCAGTCATTACCTTCAGAATTTCCTCAACGTCAGCGGCAGAGGGTGATGCGGGGGATTTTTCTTCGTCGGATATTTTCCGTTTCGGAGAAGACGCTTTCCTCTTCTTTGGAATTTTCTTCTTTGGTGTCTCTTTTTCATCTTCATTTGTGGCTTCGGTTACCCTTTTCCTTTTCTGGCCTCCGGCACCTTTGTTCAGATTTTCATAGTCAGGGTATTCAAAACCCAAGGCGTCCAACACTCGGTTCAGTCTTCGCTTCGGACGGGTGCCGAAGGCCGCAGTCATTAATTGATCTTCTTTTTTGGAATAATTGCCAAGTATTTCGTTACACATTACTTCAATTGTGTCTAGCCACTCTTGGCAAGGCGCTTTAAAGTATTTCTTAAACTTGAAATGGTAAGGTAAACGTACAAGTTCACCTTCTTTCTTCTCCCCCTTTAGCTTCGGCATTTCCCATTCTTTCAAACTGGGAAAAACTTTGAAAGCCAAAAACTCCTGAACCAGGTCCCTTGTACTGATATGTTCTGCAATAATTCTGAATTCATTCATTGCTTGTTGTGTTGGACCTTCGGGTGTCATGTTACAGCGAGGTCGGGTTTCTCCGAAGATTAGTTCGAGTGGACTTTGCACAAGCTTCTCCTTGTCGTCATCAACCTTGACATAGAACCACTCCGACTTCCAGCCTGCTGCCCATTTGCTTCGATAGCTGATTACAGGAAACTTTGTGGTTTTCCGATAGGCGAAGTTATAGCAACCAAAATTGTCGTGCAATCCATCCTTTCTAGCCTTCGTCTGATAATGCAGCTCGTGAACCCGGCAAAAGCTATCCGCAAATGGTTCCACTGCTTGGCTTCGGAGTGCCCAGATATAAACGCTAAGCCTAACGATAGCGTTAGGGGTCAGCTGGTGAAAATAGATACCGAACCTCTTCAGTACCTCTGCAATAATCCCATGTAGGGGGAATCTTAATCCAGCCTTCAGAAAGCTTTTGAAAATAACAATTTCATCCTTCTCCGGCTTTGGGGTAGTCTCTTCTCCCCCGAAGCGTAATAGCTTTTTCTGATTTTCAGTAAAAAAGCCTGACTTTACCATCTTGGACAGATCAGCCTTCGAAACAGTAGATTTCCCGAAGTCCAAGTGGCTGGGCTTGCTTGGCATGGCAATGCGATAATCATCTTCGGAATCAGTTTCCTCAATATCTTCTTCTTCTGCTTCAGCAATTGCTTGTTCTGCTTGTTCTGCATCATCACTAGGGATCTTTTCCGAAGTCACCAGCCCGGATCGTTGCATGGCTTCGGAGATGGGAACAGTCTCCGAAGCTTCAGTTTCGCCCCCCTCACGCTCAACCCTGGCGGTAGAACGCACTCTGGCCATTTAATGATGAATGAGTGGAAATTTAATACTTTTTTCTTCCGAAGTTTTTTCTGACGAAGCAGGCTTCAAACTGGAGCTTCGTTTGATTCCGACGAACAAGCTTCGGCGATGGTTAAAAATTTTGGCAGCAGAACAGTGCAAATAGCAATGAATGCTGTGGTAACTTCACACCTACTCGTCTGTTTATATAGTACTGCAGGTAAGAAGGCGAAGCGCCAGGATTTTTACACCAGGCGGACACCCGCTTGCACTCGCTGTGTGGTGGACCGCAGAGACCAAACAGTAACTCTGCAAGGTGGGACCGCTACGCGCTGGGAAATTGAATCGTTTCTCGACAACGAGCTCAGGGAAGGTGTTTTTTGGACCTTCGGCTCCCCGAAGCTTAAGAGACTTTTTTCACGGATCAAGCTCGTTACGAAAAACGATCTAGCACCGCGAAAAGGGCTACTGTTGGGCCTATGCTTCGTCGCCGAAGGTCTTATAGGAAGAAGCGGTTTTCAGCTGAAGCTGTTTGTATAAGATGGCTGAAGGTTCCTCTTCGTGAAGCTTCGGCATTACAAACCGACTTAAAGATAGAATGACCTTTTAGTCCATAAAGGTCTGAGTCAATGTTGTAAGCTTTTATAAGGGGCATACTTGTAATTCCTCACAGGCTGCGTCCTGTGCCTATAAATAGTGAACAGTATTCCTTTACTGTTCCCACATTCTAGTAATTGCAATCGCATATTCTGGAATTCAACCTTTGCCAAGGCAGAGGTATTATTGTATTCAATGATTCAATATATTAAGTAAATATAATATAATTCGTCTATGATTTATTTACCCCTTTTGTACCTTTTATTTTGTGTCGTCTTACAATATCTATTGAAATTTTATTACGAAGACTTAAGCTTCGTAATTATACTCTCATCAACCTTCGTCCAAGGCCCATTATCCTCAAGGGAATAATGTTTCATGGACGAAGGACGTTTACATTTAACATTTTATGTTGCCTTGTTCTTAACTCATAGCATTTGAGAACAAGTCCCCAACAGTGCCTGCTCTCCAAACTCAACAATATCCCATATGCTTTCGTGGAGTGACGTTAGATGGTGCCTCATTTTATCACTCCACATGCAATAATCTTCACCATCAAAATATGGTGGTTTGCCTAGGGGTTCCAAAAGTAGAGGAGCATGCTTTGGAATGCGAGGATAGCGAAGAGGCATCTTACTATACTTCTTACGCTCGTGGCGCTTCAAAGTTGTAGACTCAGCGCCGGATGTGGAAGGTGATGAAGAGTTGGTCTCATAGTAGACCACCTTCTTCATTTTCTTTTTCTTCTTATCGCCCTTCCTACATGACTTGATGGAGGAAGTGGATTCCTCCTTGTATTTGTCGCTGGACTCCCTTGACAGAGTCCTCCTCGAGCCCATGGCCTTGTCGCCCGTGACAATCTCCCTCTTGGCGTGATCTCCAGACATCACTTCGAGTTTGTAGAGTCTTAATGAAGCATTGGCTCTGATACCAATTGAAAGTCACATAGAGGGGGGTGAATAGGTGAAACATGAAATTTATAAACTTTAAACATGCACTAAGGGCGGGGTTAGCGTTAGAATTAAATCAGAGTCAGAAAGATAGTTCTCCTTGCTTAGAGTTGCTCAATCAATACGGATAACATTTGGGAGCAATCTCAAATCAATATGAGCAAGGGAACTTTAGAGAGAGGAAAGAGAGGAAACAAATCAAGTGAGAATCAACAAGTGAACACGGTGATTTGTTTTACCGAGGTTCGGTTCCAAAGAACCTAGTCCCCGTTGAGGAGGCCACAAAGGCTGGGTCTATTCCAACCCTTTCCCTCTCTCAATCGATCACACAAACTGGTCGAGGCTTCTCGTTAATCACTTGGGTCACTAAGACCTCGCAAGGATCACCACACACTTAGCTGTTGTTGGGGACTTGTTCTCAAATGCTATGAGTTAAGAACAAGGCAACACAAAAATAGGTTAATGGTTAACATCCTTCGTCCTTCGAAGCATTATTTCCTTAAGGATATAATGATCCTCAGACGAAGGTCATGAAGGACGCACCTTCATCATGATAGTATATGTTAATGAAAGAAGAAACATGTGAAAACATGAGAAATAACATGAATAATCATATGATATCGTTCATATATCTTTTATTATATAATCATGAATGAATAAGAACAATATTGAATTACATTTGTACCTTCGGCTAGAAGGAAAGTACAAGCGTGACGCAAAAGCGAATGCCAAGTCAGCGTGTCCAGTACGGGAGTACTGTTCATCTATTTATAGGCACGGGCCGCAGCCCATGCAAAATTACATTCAGGCCCTTTACATTTGATAATAATTTTATAGTAATTTATCAGGGTCTAGATAGCCTTTTCCTCTTTAAGTCGGTTTCTTTTTTCCTGTCATCATGCCGAAGCTCCTTTGTGCACAGCTTCGGCTCTGCGCCACCATTCATACTCTTCACGCTGTGGTTTTGATTTATGTCCGAATGTACCTGTTTACACATTATACTCCAGAAACATAGTTAAATCGTGTTTTTGAGGACCTTCGGAAGCCGAAGGCCCCCAACAGTAGCCCCTCGCAATATTAATTTGCTGAAATACCAAATTCAAATTGCGATATGGATGAAGGCCTTAAGCCGAAGGTCCGAAAAAACACCTTCCCTTTGCTAGAATAGCAACAGTGAGTGACAAGTGGGGCCCTGCCACTTGCGATGTACTGGGTGTATAAATAAGAAGGCATCGCCAGCTCATTTGGCACGCTCTCTTGCCGCCGGCTCCTGTCTTCCTAATTTTTAGCTCTTTGCCCACCAACGCTTGCCTGACCTTCTACATTTTTAAGCTTCGTCTTTGAGAGTACCTCCCTGGCGTTTTCGAAGATGTCTGAAGACAAGAAAACTGTCGCTGAGTCGAAGCTAAGCCTTTCTGAAGAGATGAACCTTGGCTTCCTTGAATCAATAGCAAAGACAAATACATAGAAGATTACTAGGGAGATTTTAGAGGGTTTGTCTGAAGACACTGGTGATAGCGACAGCTATGATGTGGAAAGTGGAGGTGAAGATTCCGAAGATCGACCTTGGCGACCAAGCCATGCAGTTTTTGGAAAATCAAGCATCAAACAAAGTCATCTTGTCAATATGAGGGGCAGATATTTTTGAGATTTAACTATTGTAAGGGCTGACGAAGGGGAGAAAACTTGTTCGACTCCTGAGGAAAATGAAGTCGTGATATTCCGAAGCTTCTTTAAGGCTGGACTTCGGTTTCCTTTGAGCAGCTTCGTGGTAGAAGTTTTGAAGATATTTGAAATCTACCTTCATCAAATTACTCCTGAAGCAATCATAAGGATGGGAATCTTCATATGGGCTGCGAAGAGCCAAGGTTTGGAACCAAATGCAAAAAGTTTCTGCAATATGCATGAGTTATTGTATGAGACGAAACCATGGGGTAAGGAACAATATCACAACAATTTTAGCTGTTATAGCTTCGGTGCCCGTTCTGGGTGAAGCTGTCCCGTGCCAACTTTTCGGAAAAGATGGCCTGGGGACTGGATGAAGGAATGGTTCTACGTGAAAAACGACTTGAAAACACGAGAAGACATTAAAGGTATCATTATGCGTCCTATCTGGCAGCGCTTCGGCCTTCGGAAACCGAAGGTAGAAATTGACGAAGCAGCTGAAGAATGCCGGAGAGCCTTCGGAGTAGTTTGCTCTTTCATTGGGACAAGGGACTTGATCTAGGAACACATTGCCTTCAGAGTATGGCCACTTGCAGATAACTGGGAAATGCCGAAAGAAACTGTTGACGAACCTAACAAAGGTGGACTGGTTAGGTTAAAATTCACCTTCAAGTATGGAGATAAGTTCGTCGAGCCAGACGACGACTTGCTGAAAAGCATTGAGGCCGTAAGCGATGAGCTGCTTGGTCCATATTCGAAGGCAGAAGATACTGCACTATCCGCAGCTTTCGGAGGCCGAAAGAAGAAAAGGCTCAACCGAGTATTTGATGCCATTGGGTTTGTGTATCCTGAGTACCATTACCCAACACGGGGTCAAAAAAGGAAAGATACGGCGTCTACAAAGGAAGCCGCCTCAGCTGCTCTTAGTGAGCCAGCGCTGAAGAGGAAAAAGATAAAAGTTCTTACACACCATCCACGCTATATTGAACCGGCCACAGTGCCCGAGTTTGTCGGTGAATCTTCTTCAACCCCCGAAGCCAAAGAGGCGACTCCCCTGAAGAATATTGAAGAGCTGGTCACAATGCCGGAAACAAAGAAAATAGAAGAACCAAAGGCTGAAGAAACAAAGACATCTAAAATTTTAAGTCCTTCAGCAAAAGTTGAAATACCGAAAAGCCAAAAGGGGCCAGCATTGACCCCCAAAAGAAAAAGGATGGTTAATGTACTGGATGTATTGGAGACAATAAAGTCTTCAAGCAGCACTCCGAAGAAGATTGCCAAAACTCCTGAAGTGCAAATCGAAGCCTTTGAGACAGAAGCTTCAAAACACCAAGCTGAATCTGAAACTAGGCCCTTAGAGCCCGCCAAGGTACAATTCTTGGAAACCAAAGGAACAGAAACAACAGAACAAATCTTTGTTGAAGAAAGCGGCACTGTCGCCCCCGAAGCCTGTTCTGAAGCTTCCGATTATATTTTACGACATGCTTCGGGAAAGAAATTGACTGAAAAAGAGAAGCAGGAGGCTCAATTCTATGCCCGAAGACTGAAATATCCCAAGGGAGCGTTGATATTCAATGGCAGCGGAGAAGAAGACTTTTTGTATTGTCTCCCTGACAGCAAGGAGATTTCAGTCTGTCGGGAGATGAGCAAAAGCTTCGGATTCCCAACACTAGAAGACGGGCTCTCAGTGTTGTCAAAGAACGAGCTGGCTGACAGCTTAGCGTACAATAGTTTAAAGGTGAAACAATGAAATCTTTGCATTATTTATTGAAACCAAAAAAATTTTATTTGCTTAAATTTATTTAACAAACATTTTTCTCCAGGGTCTTATACTTAGCAATGCCCTCAGGGCACAAAAAGATGTTGAAGACGAAGGGTATACCATAGCCTTGAGCAACCTTCGTTCCGAAGTAATTGAACTGAGGAACGAAGGTCTCGAAAAAGATAAAATATTGCACTCTCTATTGAATAAAATAAAATAAGACGAAGCTGCTTTCAAAACTCAAGCCGAAGCTCAGAGGCGTGAAATCGAAGATCTTCGGAAACAACTAGTCAGAGCTAAAGAAGAATGCACACTTGAAGAAACAAAACGAGAGATTAGTGAACAATGGGCCAATCATTTAGAAAGAAACATTGAAGAGCTTCGTGCGTCCAAGAAAAAGTGTTATGAAAAATCTATGGAATGCGTTAAGAAAATAAGAACCAGCTTCGCCAGCATCGGCGCATTCTCAAGTGAGGAGGACTTCATAAGGGGTGACCCCGAAGGCCCAATTGGATGGATCAGTCACGAAGCTGAAGCTTTTGAAGAAGTTTTGAATAGCCGTGGAGACATATGTGCCTTTACGGGTGCCAGGGGGATTGCCACTATTTTGGAGAGGAAAGGCTGTAACCATGTAAAATTTTTGGCACAATCTGAAGCCGCATTGTCCTCTGAAGATATAAAAGACCCCTCGACCGAAGCGAGCTTGGTTGGTGGAAAATTTTTCACCGATATCTGGGACAATGGTGGCCGGGAGATGGCCCAAGAAATTATACAAAAGAGCGAAAAAGGTATTCGTGACGCTAGAAAAGTAGCAGAGACCGCTAAGAAGAGTGCAGATGCCGAAGTGCCAATAGGTACTGACTAGCAGTTTTTGGCTCTATTGTAATTTTTGATTTCGAACTTGTTTACACTTTGTAACACAGCCGCACTTTCTCGCCCCTCAGAGCGTGCCAAGCCATCCGCGGACCCCACGCGAAGGGGGACAACGAAATTAGAAAAATGGCTGAAGCTATCATGGATAAAGTTGTTGATCAACTACTGAACGAAGCTGCAGAAGTTGTTTTAAGGGAAGACTAGATGTTATTGCAAAAAACATTTGGAATGTAATATTCATTGAACACATGTAATATTTTGTAACTTTGAATGTAATATATAAGCTATTTATGGTTCAGTTCTTTACGATGCATGAAACTTTATATACATACCGTTTTTTGAGCCTTCAGCGAAAAAACACCTTCCCTTCTTTTCATGCTTCGTAAATAATATCCGTATTTTCATAAAAACGTCCAATCTTCGTAAAATCAATAGCCGATAAATCTTTTCATTTCAGAGTTTGACGAAGGTATGCTTCTTCAAAATTTACTTTTTTGTGCCTTGGCACTGTTTCTTCGAAACAATCTCCAAATATCAACATTGATTCCCTTCTTACGTCATTGATGCAGTATGATGTATGATGTTATGCTATGCAAATGATGAGATGATGTGATGTTATGCAAAATGATATTTGCTAAAGATCGACGTTTATTTTTCACTTTAAGCCTCCCTTAGGAGCTTCTTCGCCTTTTACTTCAGCGGAATCAGCGTTTATTTTTCGCTGTAAGCCTCCCTTAGGAGCTTCTTCGCCTTTTACTTTCAGCGGTATCAGCGTTTATTTTTTGCTGTAAGCCTCCCTTAGGAGCTTCTTCGCCTTTTACTTTCAGCAGTATCAGCGTTTATTTTTCGCTGTAGGCTCTGCATTCCCTTCGGAACGACTTTTGAGCAGAAAACTTACGCTGCGATCCCTTAGGAACGACTTTTTGTTATTTCGGAAATTCCCCTTGCAATCATAAATCTTATGCTTTGGCAACTCTGCTACTCTGTGGAGAAGGTATACTTTTATTGTGGCAAAAAACGAAACTATTACAAGAGGTTTGAAAAACGGCAAAAATACTTAGGCTTTCAATAATTGTTCCTTATTAAAAAAGAAAATGATACTGAATGAAAAAACTGCTGCCGAAGTAGGATATTTGTTAGTAAATATGCTTCGATTCTGGCACAGTACTATTGACTGTGCGAGCTTCGGACTCTTCTCTGAAGTCCCGTTGGAGGTGAGGATGTTGACTCCCTTTTGGTTGCTGGCCTTGTTGCATTGGCGGTGGAGGGGGAAGCTGTTGCCAGGATGCCTGAGGTTGGCTTGCCGAAGCGACAGAAGCTGCAGGGTGATTGCCTACATACTCTAGAATGTATGGAGAATGGTACGAAGCAGTGTGCATAACTTGCTTCGGCTGGCTTTGTTGGGCCGCAGCTTCTGCTATCTCTTTTTGTTTCTGGATGGTAACATGGCACATCCTAGTGGTATGGCCCTTGTCCTCACCGCAGAATAGGCAATAGATCTTTCTGGGCGCTGATCCCCAAATCTCCCTCCGAAGCCCCTGGCGCCTCTACCCCTTGGAGCTGGAGGTCGAGGATAGCTCTGCTGCTGCCCCAAAGCCTGAGAGGAATATTGCGGCCTCTGCTGCTGGCTTCCCTTGTCATCATTCTGAGTGGAATGAATCGATCTGACATGTCTGGGATGAAATCTCCCCCCGAAGCCCCTGGCTATTTCGGAGAACCTGTAAGCTTCCTCCCTTCTCTGTCGAAAATCATTGTCAGCGCGGATGTATTCATCCTTCTTCTGAAGAAATTTCTCCAGAGTCTGAGGGGGCTTTCTTGCAAAGTATTGGACTGAAGGTCCTGGCCGAAGCCCCTTAATCATGGCCTTAATGACAATTTCATTGGGCACTGTTGGCGCTTGTGCCCTCAGGCGTAAGAATCTTCGGACATACGCCTAAAGATACTCTTCGTGATCTTGGGTGCACTGGAATAAAGCTTGAGCGGTAACCGGCTTTGTTTGGAACCCTTAGAAGCTGGTGATCAACATATCCTTCAGCTTCTGCCATGATGTGATTGTTCCTGGCCGAAGAGAGGAGTACCATGTTTGTGCAACATTCCTGACAGCCATGACGAAAGACTTTGCCATGACTGCAGTATTGCCACCATAGGAAGATATTGTTGCTTCGTAGCTCATCAGAAACTGCTTCGGGTCTGAATGGCCATCATACATGGGGAGTTGAGGTGGCTTGTAAGACGGAGGCCAAGGTGTAGCCTGCAGTTCTGCTGATAGAGGAGAAGCATCATCAAAGGCAAAATTTCCATGATGGAAATTCTCATACCAGTCATCTTCGTTGAAGAAGCCCTCTTGATGAAGCTCTCTATATTGAGGCCTTTGGTTCTGCTCATCTTGAGTGAGATGGCGAACTTCTTAAGAGGCTTCGTCTATCTGTCTTTGCAGTTCAGTCAGCCTAGCCATCTTTTCCTTCTTCCTTT
Source organism: Zea mays (assembly GCF_902167145.1). Taxonomy (NCBI): domain Eukaryota; kingdom Viridiplantae; phylum Streptophyta; class Magnoliopsida; order Poales; family Poaceae; genus Zea; species Zea mays. Next base: position 161,433,895 of record NC_050100.1, on the reverse strand, counting down.
GCACCTGCTGGTGAAGCATCTCCATATTTCTGATCTCTTGGTCCAGGTCGTCCTCCTGAGGCGTTGGACTGATGGACTTCCTTTTCTGGCTTCGGGCCTCCCGAAGAGAGAGAGTGTCCTGGTTGGGGTTCAGCGGCTGCAGAGCGGCAGCCCCTGTTGCTGAAGTTTTCTTTGGCGGCATGACGAAGGTCTTCGCTTGCCGAAGGTTTTCGAAACTCAAAAAGTGGAAGTGAGTTCATCGGAGGTGGGCGCCAATGTTGGGGACTTGTTCTCAAATGCTATGAGTTAAGAACAAGGCAACACAAAAATAGGTTAATGGTTAACATCCTTCGTCCTTCGAAGCATTATTTCCTTAAGGATATAATGATCCTCAGACGAAGGTCATGAAGGACGCACCTTCATCATGATAGTATATGTTAATGAAAGAAGAAACATGTGAAAACATGAGAAATAACATGAATAATCATATGATATAGTTCATATATCTTTTATTATATAATCATGAATGAATAAGAACAATATTGAAGTACATTTGTACCTTCGGCTCGAAGGAAAGTACAAGCGTGACGCAAAAGCGAATGCCAAGTCAGCGTGTCCAGTACGGGAGTACTGTTCATCTATTTATAGGCACGGGTCGCAGCCCATGCAAAATTACATTCAGGCCCTTTACATTTGATAATAATTTTATAGTAATTTATCAGGGTCTAGATAGCCTTTTCCTCTTAATGTCGGTTTCTTTTTTCCTGTCATCATGCTGAAGCTCCTTTGTGCACAGCTTCGGCTCTGCGCCACCATTCATACTCTTTACGCTGTGGTTTTGATTTATGTCCGAATGTACCTGTTCACACATTATACTCCAGAAACATAGTTAAATCGTGTTTTTGAGGACCTTCAGAAGCCGAAGGCCCCCAACAGCTGTCTCTTGCTAGCTTTACAAAGCACTTATAAGAATAAGAATAGAGAAGGAGAAAGCAATCCAAGCAACAAGAGCAACAAAAGAACACAAAACACCCTCTCTCAAGTCACTAAGGAATTGAGTTGATTTAGAGGCTTGGGGGATTTGATCTATTGAAATGTGTCTTGGAGTGAATGCTATTGCTCTTATATTGAATGTGAACTTCAAAAAACTTGGATGCCATTGAAGGAGGCGGTTGGGGGGTATTTATAGCCTCCAACCACTTCCTAGTCGTTGGTTGTTTTTGCTGTCGATGGGCACACCGGACAGTCCGGTGGTGCACCGGACAGGGTACTGTTCACTGTCCGGTGCGTGCCACGTCAGCACACCGTTGGGGTTTGGAGCGGTTGACCGTTGGAACCCTTTGTCATGTAGCTGCACCGGATAGTCCGGTGCCACACCGGACATGCTCTGACTTCTCTGCTCTGAGTCCTAACGCGCACTGTACACCTTTTTGCAGTCGACCGTTGGCACATGTTACCGTTGCTCCGTTGGCTCACCAGACATGTCCGGTGCATACCGGACAGTCCGGTGAATTATAGCGTAGCACGCCCTAGGAAAACCCGAGAGTGGCTAGTTAGGATGGTGCTCGGCCTGGGGCACCGGACACTGTCCGGTGCACCACTGGCAGCACACTCTCAAGTCTTTCTCCAAACTTTGTTGAGTCCCCAACTTAATTTCTTTCTTGGTTTATGTTGAACCTTATGCACCTGAGATAAATGACATCTTGGCAAACTAATTAGTCCACATGGTTTGTGATGGACGTCAACCACCAAAATTAATTATAGGAAATGTTTAAGCCCATTTCCCTTTCAAGGAGTACAGGTCTGAGATATTGGACAACCAAGGCTCGTAGCGCTGCAGTAGTCGGCATATGCTACGGAGTTGGTGGTGGTGTTGTGTCGCCTCAGCGGGTCCATGGCTGGGAAAGCACTCACATTATGTCGCCCTTCTCGGACCGATGCTTGGTGTGGGTGCCTCTCGGTTTGGAGCTGCTCCGGGTAGGCTTCTTTCTTGGTTTGCGAGCTCTCTCCCTATATGTATCTAGCGGTATACTACCTATGATGCTTCCAGATGCCTAGGTCTTCATCGTGTCCTTCTCTGGCAACGAACATGTTTGTCCGCCTCTTCCCTTCCCTTCCCTTCTTGCTCTACGAAACCTTGGAAGTGGGGAGGCGAGGGATGGGGGTCATTGATTTGCTGCCTATGGTACCCGTTCAATGGCGCGGCATCACCTGTCTACATGGCATTTCCCTTACCATGGTGTCGACTCGGTATGCTTCTACCGCTTCTATGTACCTGTCACTATCCTTCTGTCATTGCAAAAATTATTGTGTTGTTCCTCTGTAGTTTTGGGTGTTAGTTTTTTGTTGTGCTAAGGACTGAACATAATTTGGTTGTGTTAATACTTTATTTATTGTCTGCACATGGTTTGTGTTCTTTAATGATGGCTCATGGATCCTGCAAAATATGTGTTAGGATTTGGAGATCCATGCGGGCACCACCACAGGGTGCTTGTCCCTTGTGTTTTGGCTCTTGCATGCATTAGGTCGTTTTTGAGACCACATTGGTGCAATGGACTCCATGGTGTTTGAGGTTGCTGAATTGGATGGAGCAACAATGATTTTTCATGCTAACAATAAAAGGAAAGGTTATTTGTTGGTTTTAAACGTTAGTAATTTCTACGAAGTACCATAATTTGTATGGAGAGCATCCAGTATTTATTGATGCTTGGCTTTAGCAACCACTTCATATTTTGATCTATCTTTTTTTATAAATTTGAGTTCATGTGACTTATTTTAGAAACTTGAGCTCACAAACTTCCTCTTATTTGGTCTCTGTATGGTGGAATTATGTCATTCTATAATCTCTGTTCGTTCAGTCAGATGTTGTGAACTCTCTTCTAATCGCTCCCTTTATTGGCCATGTTGTACCAAGACATATTGGATGGAGTAAACAACAACATCAGTTAGTCAAATCAAAAAAATATTATGCGGAGAGCGGAGACAGTCAATAAAAAATCTTGAGATCTTTTTGGTGGATAGTTTATGTGGGTATTGTTGTGAGTCGTCGCAACACACAGACAAGCGACTAGTATATATATATATATATATATATATATATATATATATATATATATATATATATATATATATATATATATATATATATATATATATATATATATATATATATAATTTGGAAACCTAGGTACCAAATAGCTATTTAGCGCTAGCCTCCTCTGGAGCCTTATCCCAGGCGGCCTAGCAGCTATTAGATGTCTTATCTCGAGCGCCTAGACGTTACTTTAAGTGACTACTGCTTTCCCTCTCAGTTTGCTTTTAACTACCTTGTACTGATTTTTTTAAAACTAAGTGTCAAATTTGAACATCGAGTTTACTATTATGTTCGTTGCGACGAAAGCTTCAAAACTATATCCCACTTGACATATTTATCTCGAAGTTTATCAAATTTAGTCATTCCATCTTTTAGCCTCAAACATTTATGAAAATTACTAAGGTAACAACCATTTAGTGAGTTAGTCATTCCACAAAAATGTACATTATCTGAAAGAAATTGAACAAACTCAATCATTATATGAATAATCAGTCATTCCATTATTTTAGACTCAGTATTTCATGAGAATAACTGAGACATGAGTTGTTTAATGAGTAAGTCATTCTAAAAAATAGGTACTACAAGAAAAGAAGTGAACAAACCTAGTCATTCTATATTTTTAGTCTCAGTCAATCATTAGAACATTTGATATAGAACCTATTTAGTGAGTCAGTCATTCTAAAAAAAGATATTATTAAAAAGGAAGTAAACAAACTCAGTCATTCCATCTTTTAGCTGGAGTCATTTTAGTGGGTTAATAGGCATTATAAGAAAGTGAGTGAACAACTTAGTCTTTCCATTTTTTATTTTCAAATATTTAGTATATATGTTGGGAGCCTTCGGCTTTGGAAGGTCCTCAAAAACATGATTTAACAATGTTTTCCAAGAGAAATATGCAAACAGGTACCTTCGAAGTTAGATTGCGGGTATACAAAAGCACGGTTAAAGACGAAGCTTGACTAGGACGAAAGGTGATCACGACGAAGGATAAGACGATCACGAAGCTATATGCAGAAAAGCTTCGGCATAACGGCAGAAAAGGGGAACCGACTTAAAGATGAAAAGCCAAATTAGACCTCGAAGAATTACTATAGGGTTATTGTTAAATGTAATGGGTATTAATGTAATTTTGCATGGGCTGCGACCCGTGCCTATAAATAGGTGAACAGTATTCCTGTACTGTTGACGCTGATTTGGCATTGACTTTTGCGTCACACTTGTACTTTTACCTTCTCACAAGCTGAAGGTACATTTGTCATTTGATATCATTTCTATTCTTCCATCATAATAAAATAGAAATGATTTGTCAATGATACATAATCGTTCATGTTAACTTATATGTTTCATATGATTCCTTCTTCATTATTATATTTTATGCTGGTGAAGGTATGTCCTTCATAACCTTCGTCCAAAAATCATTATATCCTTAGGGAAATAATGCTTCGGAGGGCGAAGGATATTAACATTTAACATTTTGTGTTGCCTTGTTCTTAATTCCTAGCATTTGAGAACAAGTCTCCAACAATATATATATTAATTATAATTATATCTTATATAACATAAAGGGACATGAGTTACGGTTTTGAACCCAAGCCTTTAAGGAGCAAAGTGTTACACCTTAACCACTACAACTCATGTCCCTTTATGTTACATAAGAGATAGTTATTATTATTAATATATATATATATATATAGACACACACACTAAATATTTGAAAATAAAAAATGGAAATGCTGAGTTGTTCGCTCACTTTCTTATAATGCCTATTTTTATGTAGAATGATTGACCCACTAAAATGGCTGAGGCTAAAAGATGGAATGACTGAGTTTTTATACTTCCTTTTCAATAATGTCTGTTTTTAGAATGACTGGCTCACTAAATGGCTTCTATATCAATTGTTCTAATGAATGACTAAGACTAAAAATATAGAATGACTGAGTTTGTTCACTTCTTTTCTTGCAGTACCTATTTATATTAGAATGACTGACTCATTAAATGACTCATATGTTAGTTATTCTCATGAACGATCAATGCTAAAACACATGTATCGTTCTTTTTTTTATAAATCTCGCGTGTCGATGCAGATGGTTGACCGACATGATATGCGGGTAGATGGCCAAACACAGGCGGAAGAGGCCTACCATATATATATAGTTGTAAGGAAAATGGACCCTGTGGCATCGTCGTCTCCTAGAACGCGACAACTAACGACCACAGTCATGGTGCTGGCACCACACCTGCATCAAAGGAAGTCATCGTGCCTTTGCAGCGGCATCGTTTGATCATCCCTAGCGGCGGGGAGCAGGACCAGAGGTGGAGTCGGTCATCGATGCATCTTGACGAGTGGGCGAGACAGCTAGGGTAGAGGGCAAATGGTGGCATCCTGAGTAGTATGACAATTTTTATAGTGTGGGCTAAAAGATTCTGGGTTGCGCCTCGAACCATGGGCTAGGCGGCTCAGAGCCCAGGTCCACCCCTGATTGAAGTGGTGCAGCTAAACCAAAAGGTATCATTAGACCAGGGCTTACTGTAGTTATTGAAAGCATATGGCTACTAATATAAAATCTCTTTCTATGTATATATGGCATATTTATTCATCACCTTGGACCATACCTAGCACGCTAACCTCCTCACACCGTGTAAGATAGGAAGTATGTGGATTATGGAGTTAGGGGAGGCTTAAGTCCATAATCGCACATTAGGGACTAGTTGCATATTCAAGAATGTGTTTAAATTCTAAATGACCATATATCTATCAATTTGGTACCTTATACATCTTGCATATGCACATGCATCCATAGCAAGTAGAGCGCATATTTCCTTTTGTTATTTAATATTTGCTTGCTTTGGTTATGTTGTCATCCATCACCAAAAATGGGGAGATTGTAAGGAAAATAGACCCCGACCCATTTGAGTAAGTGATTTTAGTGTTTGATGTTCAACATAACCGGTGGACTAATGGTTATGCAAGTGTTATGTAGTTCATGAGACGTGAAATGGATTGGACTGGGCCCTAAGGATGCAACACCTCAAAAGAAGACCGAAAAGACTCATAGAAGACTTATAAATACTCAGCACAGGTCCAAGACACAAGACCAAAAGAGCCCAAGAAAAGAAGTAGAAGAAACAAGAAATGGGTTGCGTACGCCAAGAGCTCTGCAATCACTCTCTGGCCAGTCGACTATCTAGACTAGTCCGGACCATGGTTTAATGGCTAGTTGCCAACGGTCATCTGACGTGGCATGCACCAAACTGGGTCCGTGTGCACTGGACCACTGCACTGCAGCAGGGTTCATGTTAGAAGCGGCAACAACTAGGTGACGTGGAGGGTCTGGACAGGTGGTCTGGTGCGGCGCAGAAACTGTTGCTTTCTTCCAACGGCTAGTTTTCGATGGGGGCTCTATAAATACTCCCTAGCCACACATTGAAAGTGTGGGAGCCCAAGCAACATACCAACACATGTGATTAGCGTAGGTGCTTTGCAAAGTGTTTAGGTAGTTAGATCGCTTATGCGCTTGCCCTAGGTTGTTCCTAGTTAGTTGAGTGAGTTTAGAAAAATCCAACAAATCCCTCAACTCATGTGTGAGCTGTTGTAATATAGTACCGAGTGGGGCAAGAGTCTTGCGAGACCACACCAACCGAGTTTGTGGTGTGGACACCGTGTACCGAAGGGAACAAGGCTCGCGATGTTTTGGTAGGAAGCTCGATATTGAAGACGGCGGGGAGCGTCCGAGAGGAGGCCGAAAGCGAAGCACCATTTGCGCGTGGAGAAGGCTCACGTCTCTCTACAGAGTTACAAGACCAGGTGCTTGGCCCTCGTGTGGGCTTCCCTTTGCGTAGGGGCACCAAAGAGAATTAGTTAGAACCTTGTGCAGTTATGGATACCTCGATAAAAATACCAGCGTGTCTACGAGAAGTTTGGTTTCTCTACCTTTGCTCTTAAGCTTTTGCATCTATTGTTTACTTAAGTTATAATATCTCTATTCCTAGTTTAGAATATAGGATTAGAACTTAGGTTGCTAAACTCTTTTTTGCGGTAGAGATAGCAACACTTAGACAAAACCTAGTTTGCACATTATAGCTTAACTATTTGCATATATTTTGTTTAGTAGATTTATTTGTGGCCTAGATTAGTGAGAAAAATAGAAGTCATAATTCACCCCCCTCTTAGGCATATGTAGTACTTTCAATTGGTATTGGAGCCTGGTTTGGCTCATCAGGAATCTTTTAGCTTAACCGCTAATCGAGCCGATGCTTTTTAGAAAAAAGGGATGGATACCCGCAGGCCACCACACATTGACGACGCTAACTTTCCTTATTATAGCGCAAGAATGGCTTGCTACCTAGAAGCTTTTGATCTAGGTGCTTGGAGAGTCACTCATGACGGGATGAAACCGCATAAGAATCCTAATAAGCTCACCACGAGTGACAAAAAAGAAATTCATTTGAATTCTAGAGCCAAAAATTGCTTGTATGAATCTCTTAGCATGGAAATTTGCAATCAATTATTCACTTTGAAAATTGCTAATGAGATTTGGCTAAAATTGCATGAGCTCCATGATGGCACATGAATTGTCTATGGGCAAAAACATTGCCTAGTTTTAAATGAGTATAATTCTTTTACAATGAAAGAAAATGAGCTTGTTAGGGATATGTTTTCAGCTAGGTGATGCAGACATTGTGAGGAAGACCTTCTCCGCCATCGGAACGAAGGAATAGGACGAGAAGAAGATGAAGGGCTCCTTTTGCGGGAGGAGAAAACGGAGCATGAAAGCGGGAAGGCTAAACGACAAAGGTAACGGTCCAAAGCCTCCCTCTTTATCGACTTTATATAGGAACGGACGAAGCCACCGAGGTGCGAACCGTGATGGTCGGACAACGGTTGTTTCGAATCCTGCGCGCACGCACGTCGCAAACGGTCGGCTGACCGATATTAAAAGGTCGTGTCTCCTCTAGGGAAAAACGCGTTGAGCACCATTCCGCATTCCGCCTCGAAAGGTATGCCCTCCACCCTCAACTTCTCCGCCCTCTATCCTCTCGGCGGATTAACCAAAAAGAAGCGTCTTCGGCCTCGTGCATCTCACCTCGGGAAGGAAGCAGCCAACCGAAAGAAGGTGTCTTCTGCCTCGGGCATCTCATCTTGGGAAAAAAGGCATGGAAAAATATTGTTCAGAGGTTCGAAGGTTCAGCCCTCGGAAGGGTATAGAAGAATCACCATAGGACTCTAGGGCTCCGAGCTCAATATTGATCAGGGGTTTGAAGGTTGGCCCCTTGAAAGGGCTCCATAACCGCCCCAAAGCACAGAGTCAGGGATGACTATAGGTACGCCCGTACATGGCCCTAGTTCGGGTTGCGACCCAAGGTTCCTTATGACATATCCGAGACCCCTAGGAGCGATTTGTGATGGTATCCCATCGTAGGGAGGCATAGAGCCCTAGGACCCCATTAAATGGGTTTGGTACCAGGCGAATCACCCGCAGGTATCTTTTGGGGCGTGTCTCTGAACCACTAGCTGACTCCAATCGAAAGGAGCTTGGACCCCCACTCAGATTACCCGGTAACAACTCAATGGAAACATCCTGCTAGTCACCCATCAAGGGTAGCATGACGCATTCCCCCCTCTTCCTCCTCACGGAGAGGCGACGAAGGGGCGTATAAACCAAAAGTCGAGACATCCTTCGATCGACCTCTTGCTCCGTGCAAAGCCTCGAGGGCAGTCCTCGCAAACCACACAAAAGGTTCCCACAGGTCGACTGAAAGATCAAACGGGACCTATCAAAGAACAAAGCCCCCAAAGGAGTCAACTACTCCTTCGGGGCTTCGGGGGCTACACCCGACGGGTGCGCTCGTGCGTACCCATCAGAAAACAAAATGTTCTACTCCTCAAAAAGTAGCACGCTCGCAAGCGAGCAGCAGAGCCTCGAAACAAGTACCAAAGTACTTCCTTGGAAGGCTCGAGGGCTACTATGGGGGGTAATAATTAGGAATACCCGAATTGTCCCTCGAAGAACACACTTAGAGAGGTAAGAACGAAATCACCAAGGGGAAACAGCTGAGGAACATGTTAAAGCTGAGGCCTCTCCCCGAGAGTCTCCTGCCTCGGGCAGAACTTCGCCTCGCCCGAAGTAGCCACCGCCCCGTCCATCTCGCCCGAGCCACTCTCAGGCAGATAAGACAGAAGCACCCACAAATAGGAAGGGAACACCCGCATTTAATGCTCGTACCTACCCCACGACGCGGCAGTGGAGCACAGTGGCTGACAAGATAGCGATCACATCTAGGCGCAACAACATGATTACGTCTCCGCTACAGTGCATGCATGCCGCCTGCCATCCCTGATGGGACACCTAATACGACAAGCTGAGCAGACTAGCCCTCGAGTGCAAAATCTCCGCCTCGCCCGAAGCAGAGTCTAGCCCACGGGCGCAATCTCCGCCTCGCCCGACCCTGGGTCCAGCCTTCGGGTGATTTCTCTGCCTCACCCGACGATGAGTTCGACCCTCGGGTGAATTCTCCGCCTCGCCCGAGCTCGGCCTTGGCCACCTGTTCCGCCACGAATCCCTCAGACGGCCACTCCACCAAATTGTGGTGCACGTCAAGGGACGGCTCGTCCAACACCTCAGGAAGACTTCTGCCTCACCCGAGCGGGGCTCCGACCTCGATAAGCGTCATAGGGAATCTTCATAGGCCCTGTAAACAACCTTTAGCCCATACCCGGGCACTGCTACAATAACTACGTACTGGGCAGCCGCTCCCCTAAGGGCTCGGGTGTACGGACAATCCCTCGGTCTTTGCCTCGGCTCTCAGCGGGAAACCAGCGGATGCAAGTCAACAACATAGTGCGCCGTCACGCCGGTGTTGGTCACTTGTTCTCAAATGCTATAAATTAAGAACAAAGCAACACAAATGTTAATGGTTAAAGACCTTCGTCCTTCGAAGCATTATCTCTCTTAGGAAATAATGATCTTCGGACGAAGGTCATGAAGGATATACCTTCATCATTTCAATAAGCAAGAATATAAACAGAGGCATGTGAAACGCAAAGGGAATATGAATAATCATTTTAAATCATTAGAATATTCATATTCTATATTATATAAATATGAACAAACATCAATGATATTAATATTACATTTGTACCTTCGGCTTGACAGAAGGTGATAAAGTAGGTGTGACGCGTGAGTGATTACCAGTCAGTGTGAACAGTACAGTGTTACTATTCATCTATTTATAGACACAGGACGAAGCCTGGGCAAATTACATTCATGTCCCTGACATTTACTGTTAGCCAAAAGGTAAGCTGTCAAGGACTAAGCAGTCTTTTCCCCTTTAGGTCGGTTTCATTCTCCATCATCGTCCTTGTGCTAAGCCAAAGCTTCTCCATCCACAGCTTTAGAGCTGGTTCATCCTTCTTCCAGATCACGCCTTTCATACCATGCACACCTTCATCTCAAAGCCGAAGCTTCCTGTGATAGTATACTATATTGAAAAACATGTTAGTTGTGTTTTTGAGGTCCTTCGGAACAGGAAGGCCCCCAAAAGTAGCCCATCGCAGTATTAATTTGTTTTTGCGTTTAACAAATTCAGACTGTGACATAAACGAAGGCCTTTAGCCGAAGGTTTGAAAAAACACCTTCCCTTCGCTAGAATAGTGAAAGTCAATGACAAATGGGGCCTGCCAAGTTGCAATGCACTGGGCATATAAATAGAAACCTGCAGTGACAGCATCTGCTGCACCATTTCAATCACTTGTGCTATTTTCTCAAATTTTAATTTTCTTGCTGTCAGATTTCGCTTGTTTTGTGAGCTTCGGCAATTGTTCAATTGTCCATCAAATGGCTGACGAGAAGAAGGTTGCTGATCCTGCACTAGCTAGTTTTTAAGAGGCCATGGAAAAAACAAACACAAAGAAGATTACAAACGAAATACTAGCTGATTTGTCTGATGATTCTGACGATAGTGGAAGCTTTGATATGGAAAGTGAAGACGAAGATGCGGAAAATTGGCCCTAGCGACCAAGTCACACTATCTTCGGAAAATCATCCATTAAGCAGAGTCAAATTGACGCTATGAAAGGGAGATATTTCTGAGATATTTCAATTGTGAGAGCTAGAGGGGACAGTGCCGCACCTGCTCCCGAAGAAGATGAGGTGGTTGTTTACAGGAGCTTCATGAAGGCAGGGCTTCGGTTCCCATTAACCAAATTCCTGGTTGAAGTGCTGAAGACCTTCGAAATTTTCCTTCATCAAATTACCCTTGAAGCCATTATCAGGATGGGGGTTTTCATTTGGGCCATGAGAAGCCAGGGGCTCGAGCCAAGTGCAAAATGCTTCTGCAACATGCACGAGCAGCTGTATGATACGAAGGCTACTGGCAAGGAGAAGTATCACAACAACTTTGGTTGTTATGGCTTCGTGCCTCGCCCTAATGTAAGCTATTCAGTTCCAATATTTCGGAAAAGGTGGCAAGGAACTTGGATGGAAGAATGGTTTGATGTGAAGAATAATTTAGTTGAGAGGGAAGATATAAAAGGAATTATTCAACGCCCCATTTGGTCTAGCTTCGGCATCAGGAGGCCAGCCATCGCTCTTGGGAACGATATAGAAGCATGCCAGAGAAGCTTCAACACTGTGTGTACTTTTATTGGCACAAGAGACTTGGTTCAAGAACACATCGCCTACAGAGTATGCCCGCTTGTGAATGAATGGGAGATGCCGAAAGAAGCTGCTGTCGGGTCTAGTCAGGGTGGCCTGGTCTATTTAAGATATACCTTCATATATAGAGGCAAGTTTGATGAGCCAAACGATGAGTGGTTGAGCAGTATAGAGGCAACAAGTGACGAATTTCTTGGGGCATACACAAGGGCCAAAGATGATGCAATGACCTTGGCCTTCGAAGGCCGAGGTAAGAAAAGATTGAATAGAGTTATTGACGTCATTGGTTTTGTATACCCTGATTATAGCTATCTCTCTCGAAAGCAGGGAAAGAAAAGGAAACTGCCGCTTCAGCCATCTCTGTTGTGCTGAAAGGCAAAAAGATCAAGGTCTTAACGCACTGGCCAAGATACATTGAGACGACCACAGTGCCGAAGCTTGGTGAAGGGACATCTTCCACTGCCGAAGCAGAACAACCTACTCCTGTCATCCCCTGGGAAGATCTAACTAAATTGCTGAAGGTTCCTACAGCCGGGCCAGCCGAAACGCCAAAACACAGTACCGAAGCCAAAGAAAAGGCGGCCAAAGAGCCAGAGCTAGGGGAAATGGTAGAGCTGCCAAAAATCTTGAGCCCACCAGAAGAGCTAGGATTGCCGAAGATAAAAAGAGGTCCTGCAATAACTCCCAAGAGGAGGAGGATGGCAAGTGTGCTGGACACTGTCATGGAGTCGACAAGGGCATTAACTCCTGCCCCTATAAAGAAAATTGCCAAAGCTGCTACAGGTCGCGCTGAAACCGGAGCTGGGCCCTCAGTGCTCGCTGAGACAGAGTCTGCTGGAACTGGGCAAGGAACTGAACAAGAATCTCCAGATGCTGGCTTGGCTCTAGAGAATAAAGACGTGCCTGAAAAAGCTAAATCTCTTATTCCCGAAGCACCATCCGAAGATCTTGACTTTATTATTCGACATGCTTCGGGAAAAAGGTTATCTGAAGAAGAAATCGTGGAAGCCAAACACTACGCCTAGGAACTGAAATACCCGAAGGGGCCTTGGTGTACAATGGCACTGTTGGGGGCCTTCATCTTACGAAGGTCCTCAAAAACACGACTAAAATGTTTTCCAGTATAGTATACTGTCATAGGAAGCTTCGGGTTTAAGACGAATGCGTGCATGGTATGAAAAAGCATGATCTGAAAGAAGGATAGACCAACTCCGAAGTTGTGGCTGGAGAAGCTTTGGCTCAGCACAAGGATGATGATGGAGGATGAAACCGACTTAAAAGGAAAAGATTGCTCAGTCCTCAACAGATTACCTTTTGGCTAATAGTAAATGTCAGGGACATCAATGTAATTTTACCCAGGCTGCGTCCTCTACCTATAAATAGATGAACAGTAACACCATACTGTTCACGCTGACTTGCAATCGCTCGCACGTCACTTTCGGATTTTTACCTTCTGTCAAGCCGAAGGTACAAATGTAATTTAATATCATTAATGTTTGTTCATGATTATATAATGACAATATGAATAATCTAATGATTTAATATAATTATTCATGCTCTTTCTACGTTTATATGTCCCTGTTTATATTTTTACATATTGAAATGATGAAGGTATGTCCTTCATGACCTTCGTCTGAAGATCATTATATCCGAAAGGAAATAATGCCACCAAGGACGAAGGTCTTTAATCATTAACATCTTTGTTGTCGTGTTCTCTATCCAAAGCTTTTGAGAACAAGTGACCAACATTGGCGCCCACCTCCGGTGAACTCACTCGACCACCTTCGGCAAGCATTGACCTTCGTCATGCCGCCGAAGAAGTCATCAGGGTAAGGGGCTGCACTGCAGCCACTGGATGTTAATCAAGAAACATTACGTGAAGCTAGGAGCCAGAAAAGGAAGGCTACCAGTCCAACACCTCAGGAGGAGGAGTTGGCCCAAGAAATTAGGGACCTCGAAGCCATCCATCAACAGGTTCAGAAGAAGAAAGAAAAGATGCTTTGTCTCATCGATCTTCAGAGGAAGATTGATGAGGCCGCTAAAGAAATGTGTCATCTTACTCAAGATGACCAAGACCGAAGGCCTCAACACAGAGAGCTTCATCAAGACAATTCATACAACGATGATGAATGGTATGACGATTTCCATCATGGCAATTTTGCTTTTGATGACGCTTCTCCTCTTGCAGCAGATTTGCAGGCTACCCCATGACCCCCATCATACAAGCCACCTCAGCTTCCTATGTATGATGGGCAGTCAGACTCGAAGCAGTTCCTAATGAGCTACGAGGCAACCATGTCTTCATATGGGGGCAACACTGCAGTCATCGCGAAATCTTTCGTCATGGCAGTGAAAAGTGTCGCACAAACTTGGTACTCTTCTCTCCAGCTAGGGACAATCACATCATGGCAGAAGCTCAAGGATATGCTAATCACCAGCTTTCAAGGCTTTCAGATGAAGCCCATCACTCCTCAGGCTTTGTTTTAGTGCATGCAAGACCACGAGGAGTACCTTCAGGTGTATGTCCGAAGGTTCCTGTGTCTGAGAGCACAAGCGCCTATAGTGCTCAATGAAATTTTCATTGAGGCCATGATCAAGGGGCTTCGGCCAGGACCTATAGCTCAGTATTTTGCCAGGAAACCCCCACAAACCCTGGAGAAGCTTCTTCAGAAGATGGATGAATATATCCAGGCTGATAATGATTTCCGCCAAAGATGGGAAGAAGCATACAGGTTTTCTGAGATGACCAGAGGCTTCGGAGGAAGAATTCACCCCAGGCACGTCAGATCGATTCATAATTCCAACCCAAGTGATGACAGAGGAGGTCAACCTCAAAGGCAGCAACATAGCTCCTAGTCTTCTGAGCTACAACAAAGCTCCTTCAGGCCACCAGCCCCAACGGGTAGAGGCGGCAGAAGCTTTGGAGGAAGATACAGAGGTCAGCCTAGAAGACTATACTGCTTATTTTGCAGTGAAGACAAGGGCCACACGACAAGAACTTGCCAAGTCACAATTCAAAAGCAAAAGGAGATTGCCGAAGCTGAGGCACGACAGAATCAGTCGAAGCAGGTCCTACATACTGCCTCATGCTATTCTCCCTATGTACCAGAGTATGTAGGTAATCAACATCCTACGACCTCTATTGCTTCGACGAGCCATTCTCAAGCTTCCTGGGCTCAACTTCCACCACCACCACCGCTACCACCTACTCTGACCCAAAGCTAGCAACCAGAAGGGCACCAGCACGCTCAACAACAGCATGACTTCCGGGAGGAGTCCGAAGCTCGCACAGTTAACAGCACTGTGCCTGAATCCAAGACATCTACTAAAAGAATATCCTACTCTTGGTGTATCTTTATCTTTCCTGCCATTTTATTTTTTGTAAGAAAAACAAGCCACAAAGGGTTGAATTTTAATCTCATGTAATAATTGTGCCAGTATCAATAAGTAAGATGTGCCTTCCTAACAGACTTCCGAAGCTACAAAAGTCATTCCTAAGGGAGCGGAGTAAGTTCTGAAGCTACAAATGTCATTCCTAAGGGAACGCAGAGTAAGTTTCAAATCTACAAAAGTCGTTCCTAAGGGAACGCAAAGTAAGTTCCGAAGCTTGAAAGTTGTTCCTAAGGGAATGCAGAGCCAAAAATTCCACCGAAATATAAGGTGAAGAAGCTCAAAAGTCGTTCCTAAGGGGATACAGAGCTTAAATACCACCGAAATAGAAGGTGAAGAAGCTCCAAAGTCGTCCCTAAGGGGATGCAGAGCTTAGATACCACCGAAATATAAGGTGAAGAAGCTTCAAAGTTGTTCCTAAGGGGATGCAGAGCTTAAAGACTCCAAAGACGTCCCTAAGGGAATGCAGAGTCTTGGGTGTTCCAGTGTGGGCGTGTGTGTGTGTTCGGCATAACCATCATATTGCATCATATCATCGCATCATTCCGCATAATATTACATCATACGTCATATCGCATCAACAACAAAGATTGGGTATGAAGCAAGTCTTCGGCAATAACTTGAATGAAAATGTGCTGAGGCACGAAGGAAACCTTCGGAAAATACAATTTTATCAGATTTGCCATAGAAGGGGCTTCTTTCTTTATGAAGCATGAAAAGAAGGGAAGGTGTTTTTTCGTCGAAGGCTCAAAAACGGTATGTCCGTAAATTTCATGCATCACAAAGAAATATATTACATTAATGTACATATCTGTTAATTGTCTCATACACAGAATGTTACATTGTATCATACAATAAAAGCCTAATCTTCTTTAATAATTTTCTCTGCGGCCTCATTCAACAGCTTATCGACGACTTCGTCGATGATGGAATTAGTGACACTCATTACATCCAGTGCTTCTTTCATGAGGGGATCGGCTTGGGGTAGTATGGCTCGGGCAGCGGTGAGAGTTTAGCTGTAGTAGACAAATTGTTAGTCCGAAGCCAGAAAAGCAAACACTAAATCTAAAATTCAAAAATAATACCTATATGCCTGACGCGCTCGACAACTTCTTCGGCTAGTCTCGCTTCTTCTCGAGCATCGTGGGTTTCTTTTTCGTTTTTCTTTACGATTTTATTGGCCAATTCTCGACAACCGTTAACCCAGACATCGAAATAAAATTTTCCGCCCACTAAAGTAGCTTCGGCCAAAGGGTCTCTCATGTCGTCTGTGGAGAAGGCGGCTTTGGTCTGGGCTGTAGCTTTAACATGGTCACAACCATCCTTCTCGAGAATTGCTGCAACCCCTCGAGTGCCGGCGAAGGCACAAATGCCCCTGCGATCACTGAGGATCTCTTCAAAAGCTTTGGCTTCTCCGCTTATCCAATCAATAACACCCTCGGGATCGCCTCGAATAAAATTCTCTTCGGAAGAATACGCACCCACCTTGGCAAAGCTGGTTTTCAATTTTCTCACACATTCCAAGGATTTCTCAAAACATCTCTCCTTGGAATCGCGAAGCTCCACAACATTTTTCTCCAACCTAGTGTTTGACCATTCACTTATTTCTTGCTTCACCTTTGCAAGTTCAAAATTTTCATTAGCTTCGGCAAGTTGTTTCCAAAGATCTTCAACTTCGAATTTATGAGCTTCGGATTGAGCGTTAAAATTTGCTTCGTCTTTCTTCACTTTGTCTACCAATGAAAGTAGAATTTTATTCTTCTCCAAGGCTTCATTTGTCAGCTTGATAACTTCTGATCGAAGGTTGCCGAGAGCTATCACGCAGCTTTCAGCATTCTTCTACGCCCTCAAAGCGTTGCTAAGAATTAAGCCCTGCAAAAAAGAAGAAAGGATAAAGGATTAGCATGAGAATAAAAGACTTTATTTCTAAGTTCATAGACTTTGTTTTTAAGTTCATAACTTCTGTACCTTCAGACTGTTGTATGCAAGGCTGTCCGCGAGGTCATCCTTCGACATGGCAGAAAGGCCAACTTCAAGCTTCGGAAATCCCATATTTTTGGCCATCTCCCGGCAGACGGATATTTACTTGTTGTCTGGGAGACAGTATAGGAAGTCATCTTCGTCTGTGCCATTGTACACCAAGGCCCCATTTGGGTATTTCAGTTCCCAGGCATAGTGTTTGGCTTCTACAATTTCTTCTTCAGATAGTCATTTTCCCGAAGCATGTCGAATAATAAAGTCAAGATCTTCGGACGGTGCTTCGGGAGCAGGAGATTTAGCTTTTTCGGCCACATCCTTCACCAGAGACATGCTAGTATCTGGAAATTCTTGCTCAGCTCTCTGCTCAATTGCGGCAGGCTCTGCCTCCGCAGGCACTGAGGGCCCAGCTTCGGTTTCAGCACGAGCCGTAACAGTTTTGGCAACCTTCTTCACAGGTGTAGGAGTTAAAGCCCTTGTCGTTTCCTTGACAGCGTCTAGCATGCTAGCCATTCTCCTCCTCTTGGGAGTTGTTGCGGAAGCCTTTGCAACCTTCGGCAATTCTGCTTCTGCCGGTGGGCTCAAGATTTCTGGGAGCACTATTGTTTTTTCTAGCTCTCGCTTTTTAACCGCCTCTTCTTTGGCTTCGGCACCATTTTTTGGCGTTTCGACTGGCTTGACTATAGGCACCTTCGGCAATTCAATTTGTTCTGCCTCAGCAGTGGAAGATGTCCCTTCGCTAAGCCTTGGCACTGTGGCCATTTCAATGTATCTTGGCCGATGTGTTAAGACCTTGATCTTTTTGCCCTTCGGCACAACAGAAATGGCCAAAGCGGCAGTTTTCCTTTTCTTTCCCAGCTTTCGCGAGGGATACCAATAATCAGGGTATATGAAACCAATGATGTCAAAAACTCTATTCAATCTTTTCTTGCCGCGGCCTTCGAAGACCAATGTCATGGCATCATCTTTGGCCCTTGTGTAGTCCCCAAGCAATTCGTCACTGGTTGCCTCAATACTGCTTAACCATTCATCGTTTGGCTCATCAAATTTGCCTCTATATCTGAAAGTATATTTTAAATAGACCAAGCCGCCTTGCTTAGACCCGACAGCAGCTTCCTTCGGCATCTCACATTCATTCACATGTAGCCATACTCTGTAGGCGATGTGTTCTTGAACTAGGTCTCTAGTGCCAATAAAACTAAACACAATGTTGAAGTTTCTCTGGCATGCCTCTATATCGTTCCCAAGAGCAGTGGTTGGTCTCCTGATGCCGAAGCGAGACCAAATGGGATGTTGAATAATTCCTTTTATATCTTCGCCCTCAATTAAATTATTCTTAACATAGAACCATTCCTCCATCCAGGCCCCGGGCCACCTTTTTTGGAATGTTGGGACTGGGTAACTTACATCGGTGCGGGGCACGAAGCCATAACAACCAAAATTGTTGTGATACTGCTCCTTGCCAGTAGCCTTCGTCTCGTACAATAGCTCGTGCATATTGCAGAAGCATTTTGGCTTGGCTCCAGCCCCTGGCTTCTCACGGCCCAAATGACAACCCCCATCCTAATAATGGCTTCGGGGGTAATTTGATGCAGAAAAATCTCGAAGGTCTTCAGCACTTCAACCAGGAATTGGCTTAATGGGAACCGAAGCCCAGCCTTCATAAAACTCCTGTAAACAACCACCTCATCCTCTTCGGGAGCAGGTGCAGCACTATCTCCTCCAGCTCCCACAATTGAAATATCTCGAAAATATCTCCCTTTCATAGCGTCAATTTGACTCTGCTTAATGGATGATTTCCCGAAGATGGTATGACTCGGCCGGCAGGGATGATTTTCCGCATCTTCGTCTTCACTTTCCATATCAAAGATCCCACTATCATCAGAATCTTCAGACAAATCAGCCAGTATCTCATTTGTAATCTTCTATGTGTTTTTTTCCATGGTCTCATAAAAACCAGCCAGGGCAGGATCAGCAACCTTCTTCTCGTCAACCATTCGGTGGAAAATTGAACAAACGCCGAAGCTCGCAAAACAAGTGAAATCTGATAGCAAGAAATTTAAAATTTGAGAAAACAACACAAGCAATTGAAATGGTGCAACAAATGCTGTCGTTGTGGGTTTCTATTTATACGCCTAGTGCATTACAACTTGGCGGGCCCCATTTGTCATTGACTTTCGCTATTCTAGCGAAGGGAAGGTGTTTTTTCGGACCTTCGGCTAAAGGCCTTCGTTCACGCCTTAGTCTGAATTTGTTAAACAAAAAATTAACACTGCGAGGGGCTACTGTTGGGGGCCTTCATCTTCTGAAGGTCCTCAAAAACATGACTAACATGTTTTCCAGTATAGTATACAGTCATAGGAAGCTTCGGGTTTAAGACGAAGGCATGCATGGTATGAAAAAGTGTGATCTGAAAGAAAGATAGACCAACTCCGAAGCTGTGGCTGGAGAAGCTTCGGCTCAGCACAAGGATGATGATGGAGGATGAAACCGACTTAAAAGGAAAAGACTGCTCAGTCCTCGACAAATTACCTTTTGGCTAATAGTAAATGTCAGGGACATGACTATAATTTTATCAAGGCTGCGTCCTGTGCTTATAAATTGATGAACAGTAACACCGTACTATTCATGCTGGCATGTAATCGCTTGCATGCCACTCTCAGATTTTTACCTTCTGTCAAGCCGAAGGTACAGATGTAATTTAATATCATTAATGTTTGTTCATGATTATATAATGACAATATGAATAATCTAATGATTTAATATAATTATTCATGCTCTTTCTACGTTTCATATGTCCTTGTTTATATTTTTACATATTGAAATGATGAAGGTATGTCCTTCATGACCTTCGTCTGAAGATCATTATATCCAAAAGGAAATAATGCCATGAAGGACAAAGGTCTTTAATCATTAACATCAGTGTTGCCTTGTTCTCTATTCGAAGCTTTTGAGAACAAGTGACCAATAGGCACGGACGAAGATGATTTCCTATACTGTCTCCCAAACAACAAGAAAATATCCGTCTGCCGGGAGATGGCCAAAAATATGGGATTTCCAAAACTTAAAGCTGGCCTCTCTGCCATGTCAATGGATGACCTCGCAGATAGCCTTGCGTACAACAGTCTGAAGGTAGAGAAGTTATGGACATGTAAATAGATTATCTTTGTCTTTTATTCTCGTGCTGATCCTTTATCTCCCTTCTTTTTGCAGGGTTTAATTCTTAGCAACGCTTTGAGGGCGCAGAAAAATGCTGAAGACGAAAGTTGCCAGATAGCCCTCGGCACCTTCGGTCAGAGGTTATCAGACTGAGGAACAAAGCTGCAGAGAGAGACAAAATTTTGCTTTCCTTAGTGGACAGAGTGAAGAAAGACGAGGCAAAATTTAATGCTCAATCTGAAGCCCATAAAGCTGAAGTTGAGAACCTTCAGAAAAAGCTTGCCGAGGCCAATGACAATTTTGAGGTTGCAAAAGTGAAGCAAGAATAAGTGAATGGTCGAACGCTAGGCTGGAGAAGAATGTTGAGGAGCTTCGTGAATCCAACGAGAGATGCTTTGAGAAATCCTTGGATTGCGTAAGAAAATTGAAAGCCAGCTTTGCAAAGGTGGGTGCATATTCTTCCGAAGAGAATTTCATTTGAGGTGACTCCGAGAGAGTTATTGATTGGATAAGCAAAGAAGCCGAAGCTTTTGAAGAGATCCTGTCACACCCAGATTTAAGGGACAAAGTCGGGTGCATCTCATACATGCGCCAAAGAAGACAACAAATATAATAACAGAGTGTATAGAGATAAATGTCACAATATAATCAGAGTACTTATTACATAGCGGAAGACTTACAAAATAAATTATAAATATAAAACGAACTAAGGATCATCCTTGGCGCCATAAAGTCAACTAGGAGATGCCACCTAGATCGAATTGAACTCCTCGATATGTGGCTCCTCTTGAACCACCTGTTCTTCTCCTATGGGGGGTGTGAGACAGCAAGGGTGAGCTCACACATGTTCATCGCTCAACAAGTTGTGGGGAATAATGTGGCATGATCTCACCAAAGGTGGGAGTTCATGTGATGTGTAAAGCTGATCAATAATAGGGGTTAAAGCTGAGCATTGCTTTTAATAAGTTGGTCAAATTTTATTAGCAGTTACTAAGTGTAAGTAAATACCAAACCTTAATAAATAATAGAACAAAATTAATAAATAATCCAATGCAAATGCAAATGACAAATTGAATTTAAGTTACATAAATTAATCATGTGGGTGTCCGAGCTGCTCATGACTGTGAGCACGGCTAGTATACCAGTTTTACACTCTGCAGAGGTTGTGCATCTTTACCCACAAGTCATGTTACCCATCTGCCATGGGGTCATGAATCCCATACACCTCTACCAAGGAAGCGAGGGAGGGTAACACTGCGAGTCCTTTACAAAGTTCCACTAGCTTCAGAAAACCCGCTACAGTTTCTAGGAAGCTCCAATGCAGGGATCCCTTGCCTGACTGCCATCGCAGCAAAATCAACCCAAGGACATCCCTACACTGACCACTCCCCTACTGCCCTTGCTCCTTTCGGGTAAGGTAGTCATCCACTAGCTTTCCTAATTAGTCAGCCAAGGGCATCCCATACTACCCTTGTGGTAGCACTATTTTCCCGGGTGATTCTCCATGTTTCCATTAACATAATGATCTTATCATGAACATAAATAACATAACAGAATAAGAGGAATATGGATATAATGAAATATTAACCCAAAAACCGTGTAAAGCAATAGCATAACTACCCAATGATTCAAGGGTAAACAAGGTAAAAAGATAAACAGTCTAGGGTGACCTATTGGGTCCCATCAAAATTAAGCCTATGCATGGTACATGAATATAAAGAACATTATTGGGTAACAAAAGTGGTCAAGGGCACAACTTGCCTGGCACTTGAGATTCCAGTTACCAGGGTGATTCTTCATATCCTCGTGACCTCACTACTAGTCATAGCAATACAAACAAACATGGTATAGACAAAATTAACATCACACCAACCATAAGTACAAACTGAATTATAATAATCTATGCGTCGTAACAAGATCGTGGTTCGAGAACTACTAAGATCGGAGTTACGATTAAGGAGTTATGATTTTATAGAAGATCTGTGTGATCAAAATATTAAACTATACTATAAATCATATGAGAGAATATCTTATCAATAATTAACTCACTTTGATCTAAATTATAAATTGACCATAGATCATATTCCAGTATTTTATAAGCAGTTTAACCAGACTAATCAACATCAGTTATATACAGATGTAATTATAAAATAATGAGACATGGTATAATAAATTTTGTTATTGCATAGTAAATATTTATACGAGACTAACACAACTTGAACGGATCAAATCGGAATTAAAACGAAAGAGTTACGAATTTCCGAGGTTTTATGTATTTGATATAAGATTAATTATGAGGTACATTTTAATATGGTTTTCATGTCAAAACAAAGGCACAAGGTGATAAACAATAATATTACAAAATTATAGAAACTTAAATGGATTAATTTGAAGTTTCTATGAATTTTCTATGAATTAAACAAGTTTATGAATTTATTTTTGCACTAAAATTCAATTTCTATAATTAATTATATGATTATGCCTGCCCTCTGGACTATGCCTCAATTATCAGAGAGAACAGGGGCAAAAGCATAAATTGTACGCAGACTCAGAACTCTGTTTCACTGGACGGCGGGTTGAAACACTATAAACAGAAGGGCTCATTTGCAAAAGGGCACGGTGAAGCGGTATCATGGATCTAGAACCGTTGGATCTTGGTCTGACGGACTAGATTAAATCAGTCCCACACCGAACCAGTATGCAATCGTAACCCTCGGATCACAAATCAACGATTTTTGATTTTAACTCTCCTTCATTAAACCATGTGCGCACATCTACGGATCTACGGTTGTAGATCACCTAGGTGAACCAGTACCTAGACCTCCTAATCCTGACCGTGCAGGTGCCAATCGATGGTCACGGACGACTTCTCCTTCCCAGCAACAACAGAAGCGGTGACGCACAGGTCCGACGGCGGAGACCTCACCGGTGAACCCCCATTCCCCGCCCTGAAGCTCCAAATCCCGTCATTGTGAGCGCAAAAGGAAATTGAACCTCCAATTAACACGCTAGGGCTACCATACCTCCGGTAGAAGTGTCCCAGGGCGACGACTGCGAGGAATTGCGGCCCGACGGAGGTTCACGGCTCCGGTGAGGAATCCACTGACGCCCAGGGCTCCACTACCCGTGCAGATGCCGCGGATGCGCTCGCTAATTCGCCGCAAACCTCACCAACCTCTTTGGCTTGGAGCACTGAGGTCTACGACCGAACTCAAGGATTTCTCCTCCCTGGCAGCAGGTCGACTCGAGCTCACCCGCGACGGAGAAATTATTGGCGGCGAGCGAGGAGATAGGTGGTCAAGGTGTTGCAGGATGAAAACCTTAGAAGACCCAATTTTTATCCCCAGGCGCTCACGACCCCGACGGTCATAGGGACCTAGTCCAGCTGCTCCTCCGGCCGCATCGCTCGGAGCGGTTGCAACCGCCCGAACCTACGGGGAGGACGAGGTCGGCCGGGCCCACATGTAGGCGAGCGGAGGAGAGGGGCATTGACCGCGGCCCGCTAGTCGGTGACTGGAAAAGGGAAACGCACGCGGGGAGGTGACTGACACGTGGGTGCTGAGAGCCGCGGACGGTGTGTGACTGTTGTGTGGGCCCGAGCCGCCAGT
Organism: Zea mays; assembly: GCF_902167145.1. Lineage (NCBI taxonomy): Eukaryota > Viridiplantae > Streptophyta > Magnoliopsida > Poales > Poaceae > Zea > Zea mays. The sequence continues at coordinate 161,410,034 of NC_050100.1, read as the reverse complement.
GGCGCGAGTGCGCGGCGCAGAGGAGAACTTGGGCCGCGGGGAAAAATCACGAGGTGGGCCGACAACAGAGAATTGAGCCCAAACTTCATTTTTTCTAGTTTACTTTTATTATTTTCTGTTTCTATTTTCTTCCTTTCTATATTCACATCTTTAACTCAAATTTAAATTCAAACATTGTGGAAAATTTTTCCCCAGGTTACATGTTCAATTCAAACATAGTATGGGATAAATTTATTTATTTATAAGTTTATTTTGTTTTGCATAGTATTTTCTCTCTTGCTTTATATATATATTATTTCTAATTTCCTTAAGTGCACCTTTGATTTAGATTCAAATTCCCATCTCAGATGAAGTTTAATAATTTAAATGTGATTCCCACTAAAATCAGTCATTATGAAGTAGATATCTATTTATTCTAATTAATTCATTTGTTTGATTAATGTTTGAAATATGAGACACACTCATATTGTTTTCTTTCTATCTAGAAAAATAGTATCTTGATTATGGAACAAGAATTTAGATTTACTTCAAAATTAACTATTCATGTGAATAAATGCTTATGGTGGATCATTTAATGAAATGAATAGTCATTTAGTTGAATTGAAAACCTTTCCACTACTTCTTTTCTAATATAATTATTGGTTTTCAAAATTCAGTCCTCAACATTCATTGCTCAAGTATAAGTTGAGATGTCAGAATTTTACTATTTTATTTCTTCATATATTTATTTTATTATTATCAATAATTTTTTATACAGCTTTTGGGCCTTACAGATCCTCAGTGATCGCAGGGAGATTTGTGCCTTTGCCGGCGCGCGAGGGGTTGCAGCAATTCTGGAGAAGGCTGGTTGTGACCATGTTAAAGCTGCAGCTCAGACCGAAGCCGCCTTCTCCACAAACGACACAAAAGACCCCTCGACCGAAGCTACTTTAGTGGGTGGAAAATTTAATCTGATGTCTGGTGAACGATGGCCGAGAATTGGCCAATGAAATCATAAAGAAAAATGAAAAAGAAACCCACGATGCTCGAGAAGAAGCTAAGCGAGCCGAAGAAGCTGCCGAGCGCGCAAAGCGTATAGGTATTATTATTGAATTTTAGCTTCGATGTTTGTTTTCTGGCTTTAGACTAACGATTTGTTTACTACAGCTAAACTCTCACCGCTGCCCGAGCCATACGACCCAAGGCTGATCCCGTTATGAAAGAGGCGCTGGATGTGATGAGTGTTGCCAATACCATCATCGATGAAGTCGTCGACAGACTGCTGAATGATTCCACCGAGAAAATTCTTAAAGAAGACTAGGCTTTTGTTGTAATGATACAGTGTAACATTTGTGTATGAGATAACTAACAAACATATAAATTAATGTAATATATTTCTTTGTGATGCATGAAATTTACGCACATACCGTTTTTGAGCCTTCGGCGAAAAAATAACGTCCCTTCTTTTCATGCTTCGTAAAGAAAGAAGCCCATTTTATGGCAAATCTGTTGTGATACTGTTGCCAACAGATTTTCCTGATAAGATTGTATTTCCCGAAGGTCTGCTTCGTGCCTCAGCACATTCTCATTCGATAGGCTATGGCCGAAGATTTGCTTTGTGCTCAATCTTTGCTATTGATGCGATATGAAGTATGATGTAATGCTATGCGAAATGGTGCAATGATATGATGCAACATGATGTTTATGCTGAACACGCACACGCCCACACTGAAACACTCAAGACTCTGCATCCCCTTAGGGACGTCTTTGGAGTCTTTAAGCTCTGCATCCCCTTAGGAACGACTTTGGAGCTTCTTCACCTTATATTTCGGTGGTATTTAAGCTCTGCATCCCCTTAGGAACGACTTTGGAGCTTTTTCACCTTCTATTTCGATGGTATTTAAGCTCTGCATCCCCTTAGGAACGACTTTGGAGCTTCTTCACCTTTTATTTCAGTGGTATTTTGGCTCTGCATTCCCTTAGGAACGACTTTTGAGCTTCGGAACTTACTCCGCGCTCTCTTAGGAACAGCTTTTGTAGTTTCGGAACTTACTATGTGCTCCCTTAGGAACTACTTTTGTAGTTTCGGAAGTTACTATGCGCTCCCTTAGGAACGACTTATATGGCTTTGGAAGTTTGTTAAGAGGAAGCATTTCACTTAATAATACGAACACTATTATTACATGAAATCAGAATTCAGTTCTTCAAGACTTGCTCTTTCATACAAGAAAAATAAAATGGCGGAAAAGATAAAGATACACAAAGGGTAGGATATTCTTTTAGTAGATGTGCTTGGATTCAGGCACAGTACTATTAACTGTGTGAGCTTTGGACTCCTCCCAAAAAATCGCATTGCTGTTGAGCATGCTGGTGCCCTTCTGGCTGCTGGCTTCGGGTCAGAGTAGGTGGTAGCAGTGGTGGTGGTGGGAGCTGGGCCCAGGAAGCTTGAGAGTGGCTTGCCGAAGTGACAGAGACCGCAGGCTGTTGATTACCTACGTACTCTGGGATATAGGGAGAATAGCACGAAGCAGTATGTAGGACCTGCTTCGGTTGATTCTGTCGTGCCTCAGCTTTGGCAATCTCTTTTTGTTTCTGAATTGTGACTTAGCATGTTCTTGTGGTGTGGCCTTTATCTTCACCGCAGAACAAGCAAAACAGTCTTCTGGGTTGATCTCTGTACCTTCCTCCGAAGCCTCTGCTGCCTCTGCCTCTTGAGGCTGGTGGCCTGAAGCAGCTTTGTTGTGGCCCTGAAGACTGGGAGCTGTGTTGCTGCCTTGAGGTTGACTTCCTCTGTCATCACTCGGGTTGGAATTGTGGATCGAACTGACATGCCTGGGGTGAATTCTTCCTCTGAAGCCCTTGGTCATCTCAGAAAACATGTATGCTTCTTCCCTTCTTTGGCAGAAATCATTGTCGGCCCGGATATAGTCATCCATCTTTTGAAGAAGCTTCTCCAAGGTTTGTGGGGGCTTCCTGGCAAAATATTGAGCCATAGGTCCTGGCCGAAGCCCCTTGATCATGGCCTTAATGACAATTTCATTAGGCACTATAGGCGCTTGTGCTCTTAGACGTAGGAACCTTCGGACATACGCCTGAAGGTACTCCTCATGGTCTTGCGTGCACTGAAACAAAGCCTGAGCAATGACTGGCTTCGTCTGAAAACCTTGGAAGCTAGTGATTAGCATATCCTTGAGCTTCTGCCATGATGTGATTGTCCCTGGCCTGAGAGAAGAGTACCAAGTTTGTGCGACACTTTTGACTGCCATGACGAAGGATTTCGCCATTACCGCAGTATTGCCCCCATATGAAGATATGGTTGCCTCATAGCTCATTAGGAACTGCTTCGGGTCTGAGTGCCCATCATACATAGGAAGCTGAGGTGGCTTGTATGATGGGGGCCATGGGGTAGCCTGCAACTCTGCTGCCAAAGGAGAAGCATCATCAAAAGCAAAATTGCCATGTTGAAAATCATCATACCATTCATCATTGTTGTATAAATTGTCTTGACAAAGCTCTTTGTGTTTGGGCCTTCGGTCTTGGTCATCCTAGGTGAGCTGACGCATTTCCTTAGCGGCATCATCAATTTTCTTCTGAAGATCGGCGAGACGAAGCATTTTTTTCCTTCTTTTTTTGAACCTGCTAATGGATAGCTTTGAGGTCCCTGATTTCTTGATCCAAGTCCTCCTCCTGAGGTGTTGGGCTGGTAGCCTTCCTCTTCTGGCTCCTTGCTTCGTGTAGCGTTTTCTGATTAACGTCCAGTGGCTACAGTGCAGCCCCTGTTCCTGCTGTCTTCTTCGGCGGCATGACGAAGGTCAAAGCTTGCCAAAGGTGGTCGAGTGAATTCACCGGAGGTGGGCGCCAATGTTGTTCACTTGTTCTCAAATGCTATGAATTAAGAACAAGGCAACACAAATGTTAATGGTTAAAGACCTTCGTCCTTCAAAGCATTATCTCTCTTAGGAAATAATGATCTTCGGACGAAGGTCATGAAGGATATACCTTCATCATTTCAATAAGCAAGAATATAAACAGAGGCATGTGAAACGCAAAGGGAATATGAATAATCATTTTAAATCATCAGAATATTCATATTCTATATTATATAAATATGAACAAACATCAATGATATTAATATTACATTTGTACCTTCGGCTTGACAGAAGGTGATAAAGCAGGAGTGACGCGTGAGTGATTACCAGTTAGCGTGAACAGTACGGTGTTACTGTTCATCTATTTATAGACACAGGACGCAGCCTGGGCAAAATTACATTCATGTCCCTGACATTTACTGTTAGCCAAAAGGTAAGCTGTCGAGGACTAAGCAGTCTTTTCCCCTTTAGGTCGGTTTCATTCTCCATCACCGTCCTTGTGCTAAGCCAAAGCTTCTCCATCCATAGCTTCAGAGCTGGTTCATCCTTCTTCCAGATCGCGCCTTTCATACCATGCACACCTTCATCTCAAAGTCGTAGCTTCCTGTGACAGTATACTATACTGAAAAACATGTTAGTTGTGTTTTTGAGGACCTTCGGAAGAGGAAGGCCTCCAACAGCCGGCTTGCAGGGCGCCAAGACATCTCTCCTTCGGAAACAACACTTAGCTTCACTACGGACGCCCCCCTTTATGTATAAATAGGGCAATAGAGTCCCTCCAAGGGATATCCAGACAACCAAGGGGACAACCAGACCAGCAAACAAGCAACACACCGACGAACACTCAATTCTCCACTCGGTCTACTCGGTCTTAGATATTGGTACTTGTCTTAATCATTTCTAGAGACTTGGGGACTTCTCTCCTCCCGCAGTGCTTGTAACCCCTACTGCAGTCACCTCGGCGCGAGTAATATAAGCACCATTTCCCCTCAGCTGGAAGCAGGGCCTTGTGTTGCCCGAACCAGAGTAATTGCTTGTGTCTACTCGCACACCGTATAGAGTCCTGCCACGCGGCATTATTTACATGTTGGTTAAGGACCCATGGTCCAAACACTGACGGTTACTACCTCTGTTCTTAAATATTTTTTGGCTGCTAATTTATTTTTGCACTAAATCGTGACAAATAGAAAATAACGGAGTGAGTATCTCTGAAGCCCTCAGTCCCAATCACTGTCCACATCTCTGCGGGACTAATCGACGACGATTAGCAGTCGTCAACATTGCCCATCCAACCTCGCCGTCACAACCCCATGTCGTCGGCTCCAAAGCAAGACCCTGTTCAGCCACATGCTGTCTTGGTCGGTCTAGGTGTTGTCCTCATGGATTCGCGATGCCGCACTTCGTGCTGGTGCCTATGCTGGCCGCGGGCCACGCTGGTCCGATGCTCGACATGGCCCGTGCTCTGATAGGCCGAGGCGCGCTGGTCACGTTCGTCACCACGCTGCTGAACCTGCTCCACCTTGGCCGTGCCCCCGGCGATGGCGAGCTCCCCATCCGCTTCCTCCCGCTCTACTTCCCGTGCACCGAGGCCGGTCTACCCGAGGGCTGCGAGAGTGCCGACGCGCTCCCGGGCATCGACTTCCTAAGGAACTTCCACGACGCATGCGCCATGCTCCGCGCGTCGCTCGTTGCGCACCTTAGGCACGCCGTCCCCCAGCGAGCGGCCTCATTTCCGATACCTGCCACCCATGGACTAGCGCGGTGGCGCGGGAGCTTGGCGTACCGCGGCTCATGTTAGAGACCTTCTGCGCTTTCTCCTCGTTCTGCATGCGCCAGATGAGCATCCACAGCGTCTTCGAGGGAATCAGTGACCACAAGTGCCCCATGCGCGTCGTCCCTGGCTTCCCCATACACGTCGAGATGTCGGGCGTGGTCGCCGGAAAACTTCTCGGGTTTCGGCAAGGTGTTCACCGACAAGGTCATGGCTGAAAACGCGAGAGCCGATGGCCTGGTTGTCAATAGCTTCGCAGAGCTCGAGCCCCTCTTTGTTGATGCCTATGAGGCGGCGCTCGGCAAGAAGATATGGGCTGTGGGGCCTCTCTTCCTCCAGCACAACATCAACATGCCGTTGTCCGCGACGTCTGGCTCTGATGACGCGATCGCCGTCCGCTGCGGGAGCTGGCTCGAGCAGAAGAAGCTCTGGTCCGTGGTGCTCGTGAGCTTCGGCAGCCTGGCCCGCTCGTCGCAGCCGCAACTCGTGGAGATCGCCCACGGGCTGGAGGCGAGCAACCGCTCGTTCATCTGGGTTGTGAAGCCCGCCAGCCTCGCCGAGTTTGAGCGGTGGCTGTCCAACAACGACTTCGAGCGTTGCGTTGGGGACAGGGGGCTCGTGGTCACGGGCTGGGCGCTGTAGAAGGCAATCCTGTCGCACCCGGCCACGGGTGCCTTCGTGACGCACTGCGGCTGGAACTCCGTGCTGGAGTGCATCGAGGCGGGGCTGCCGATGACGACATGGCCGCACTTTGGGGATCAGTTCATGAACGAGAAGCTAGTGGTGGACGTGCTGCGGGTGGGGGTGCCCGTTGGCGTGAAAGACGCGACGCAGTGGGGCATGGAGATGGAGGGCGTGGTGGTGACACGGGAGGATGTAGAGAGGGCCTTGGAGGCGGTGATGGACGGCGGGGTGGTGGGGGCAGCGCGGCAGCGCGGCAGGCGAGGGCCGCCGAGCTTGGCAGGAAAGCGCGGGACGCCGTGGCACGTGGCGGCTCGTCGGATCGGAACATGGCGCTTCTGGTGGACTTCGTTGAGCAGATGAAGGCCACCGTGTGACTATGTGAGGAGGATAAGAATATTTGAAATAATACATAATGTTTTTATCAATTGGGTAATACAGTTATTAATGTGGTACTCGCGTTAGTGCACATTTATCTACAGTCGCTCGGCTTCTTTTCAATCCATGGATTTCTAGTGCTGGCTCGCTGCTGGACGTGTTGTATGAGCAGCGCCACGTTCCGGAACGATGAGCCACCGTGTACCACGGCTTCCCGAGCCTTCCTGCCGAGCTTGGCGGCCCTTGCCCGGCGCGCAGAGCCCTCCTCCCCGTAGTCCATCACCGCAGCCACCGCCCTCTCCACGTCCTGCCTCGTCGCCAGCACACCCTCCGCATCCACGCCCCACTGCGCGGCACCCTTGACGCCGACAGGCACGCCGACCCATAGCACATCCACCACGAGCTTCTCGTTCATGAACTGCTCGGTGAAGTGCGGGCACGACACCATCGGCAGGCCCGCCGCGACGCACTCGAGCACGGAGTTCCAGCCGCAGTGCGTCATGAAGGCTCCCATCGCCGGGTGCGACAGGATCGCCTTCTACGGTGCCTAGTCCCTGATCGCCAGGCCCGTCTCCCCGACGCGGGACTCGAAGCCGTCCTCGAACAGCCACTGCTCGAACTCGGTGAGGTTGCGCGGCTTGACCACCCAGATGAACGGGCGCTTGGTCGCCTCGAGGTCGTGCCCGATTTCGACGAGCTGCGGCAGCGACGAGCGCACCAGGCTGCCGAAGCTCACGAACACCACGGTTCGGGGCTTCTTGGACTCGAGCCAACTCACGCACCGGACGGCGTTGGCGTCCTCTGCTGTCGCCGCCAGCGGCATGGTGGGGGCCAGGAAGAGAGGCCCGAAGCTCCATACCTTCATGCCGAGGGCCGCCTCATAGGCGTCAATAAACATGGGCTCCATCTCCGCGAAGCTGTTCACCACCAGGCCGTTGGCTCTCTCGCTCTCGGCCATGATCTCCTCGCCGAACTCCTTCATGCCGGGACCCGTGAAGTTTCCAAGCGACCGCTTCCTCGATATCTCGACGTCGATGGGGAAAGCAGGGACACACACGGGGCGCGTGTCATCGTCGTCAATGCCCTCGAAGATCCTGTGGAGATTCATCTTGCGCATGCATAAGGAGGAGAAGGCGTAGAACCCATCGAACGAGAAGCGCAGCACGCTGAGCTCCCTCGCCACCCCGCCAGTCCACGGGTGGCAGGCGTCGGAGACGACGCAGCTCGGCGGCAGGGCGTCGCCCTCCCTGTCCCTGAGGAGCGCGACGAGCGGCCCGCGGAGCATGGCGCAGGCGTCGTTGAAGTTGCGGAGGAGGCCGAGGCCCGGGAGCGCGTCGAGGCTCTCACAGCCCTCGGGGAGGCCTACCTCGGCACAGGGGAAGCGGAGCGGCAAGAAGCGGATGGGGAGCGCGCCGTCGCTAGGGGCGCGGCCAAGGCGGGGCAGGTTGAGGGGCGTCGTGATGAACGTGACGAGTGAAAGTCACCTAGAGGGGGGTGAATAGGGCGAAACTGAAATTCTCAAAAATAATCACAACTACAAGCCGGGTTAGCGTTAGAAATATAATCGAGTCTGCGAGAGAGGGCGCAAAACAAATCGCAAGCGAATAAGGAGTGTGACACGTGGATTTGTTTTACCGAGGTTCGGTTTTCGCAAACCTACTCCCCGTTGAGGAGGCCACAAAGGCCGGGTCTCTTTCAACCCTTACCCTCTCTCAAACGGTCCCTCGGACCGAGTGAGCTTTTCTTCTCAATCACTTGGAACACAAAGTTCCCACAAGGACCACCACAAGATTGGTGTCTCTTGCCTCAATTACAAGTGAGTTTGATCGCAAATGAAGAACCAAAGGAAGAAGAAAGCAATCCAAGCGCAAGAGCTCGAAAGAACACAAGCAAATCTCTCTCACTAGTCACTAGGGCGTTGTGTGGAGTTTGGAGAGGATTTGATCACTTTGGTGTGTCTAGAATTGAATGCTAGAGCTCTTGTAAGTAGTTGAGAAGTGGAAAACTTGGATGACTTGAATGGTGGGTGGTTGGGGGTATTTATAGCCCCAACCACCAAACTAGCCGTTTGGTGAGGCTGTCTATCGAATGGCGGACCGGACAGTCCTGTGCACACCGGACATGTCCGGTGCGACAGCCACGTCACCAAAGCCGTTGGGTTCCGACCGTTGGAGCTCTGACTTCTGGGCCCGCCTGGATGTCCGGTGGCGCACCGGACATGTACTGTAGAGTGTCCGGTGCGCCAGCATGGGCGTGCCTGACCTCTGCGCGCGCTGGCGCGCAATAAATGCGCTGCAGGTAGCCATTGCCCCGCTGTTACACCGGACAGTTCGGTGTACACCGGACATGTCCGGTGAATTATAGCGGAGCAGCCAAAATGAATTCCCGAGGCTGGCGAGTTCCTGAGGCCGCTCTTCCTTGGAGCACCGGACAGTCCGGTGAATTATAGTGGAGTTGCCTCTGGATTTTCCCGAAGGCGACGAGTTTGCGCTGGAGTCCTCTGGTGCACCGGACATGTCCGGTGGCACACCGGACAGTCCGGTGCGCCAGACCAGAGGTGCCTTCGGTTGTCCCTTTGCTCTTTTGTTGAACCCAAACTATGGTCTTTTTATTGCCTAAGTGTGAACCTTTGGCACCTGTATAACTTATACACTAGAGCAAACTAGTTAGTCCAATTATTTGTGTTGGGCAATTCAACCACCAAAATTAATTAGGGACTAGGTGTAAGCCTAATTCCCTTTCAATCTCCCCCTTTTTGGTGATTGATGCCAACACAAACCAAAGCAAATATAAAAGTGCATAATTGAACTAGTTTGCATAATGTAAGTGCAAAGGTTGCTTGGAATTGAGCCAATATAAATACTTACAAGATATGCATGGATTGTTTCTTTATTATTAACATTTTGGACCACGCTTGCACCACAAGTTTTGTTTTTGCAAATTCTTTTGTAAATTCTTTTCAAAGTCTTTTTGCAAGATAGTCAAAGGAAAATGAATAAGATTTTGCTAAGCATTTTCAAGTTTTGAAATTTTCTCCCCTTGTTTGAAATGCCTTTCCTTTGACTAAACAAAACTCCCCCTCAATAAATTCTCCTCTTAGTGTTCAAGAGGGTTTTAAGATATCAATTTTGAAAAAGCTACTTTCTCCTCCTTTAGAACACAAAGAGATACTAATTTGAAATTTTCCAATTGAAAATCATCAATTTTTAAAATTAGGGTGGTGGTGCGGTCCTTTTGCTTTGGGCTCATACTTTCTCCCCCTTTGGCATGAATCGCCAAAAACGGATACTTTGAGTGAGATATAAGCCCTTGTCTAACTACTATCTCCCCTTTGGCAAATAAAACATATGAGTGAAGATTATACCAAAGACGGAGAGTGGAGCGGAGCGACGGCGAAGGATGAGTAGTAGAGTGGAGTGGAAGTCTTGTCTTCGCCGAAGACTCCAATTCCCTTTCAATATACCTATGACTTGGTTTGAAATACACTTGAAAACACATTTGTCATAGCATATATAAAGAGATATGATCAAAGGTATACTTATGAGCTATGTGTGCAAGTTAGCAAAAGAAATTCCTAGAATCAAGAATATTTAGCTCATGCCTAAGTTTGGTAAAATTTGTTCATCAAGTGGCTTGGTAAAGATATCGGCTAATTGATCTTTAGTGTTAATGTATGAAATCTCGATATCCCCTTTTTGTTGGTGATCCCTAAGAAAGTAATACCGAATGGCTATGTGTTTAGTGCGGCTATGCTCAACGGGATTATCCGCCATGCGGTTTGCACTCTCATTATCACATAGAAGAGGAACTTTGGTTAATTTGTAACCATAGTCCCGCAGGGTTTGCCTCATCCAAAGTAATTGCGCGCAACAATGGCCTGCAGCAATGTACTCGGCTTCGGCGGTAGAAAGAGCGACCGAATTTTGCTTCTTTGAAGCCCAAGACACCAAGGATCTTCCCAAGAACTGACAAGTCCCCGATGTGCTCTTCCTATTAATCTTACACCCCGCCCAATCGGCATCCGAATAACCAATCAAATCAAATGTGGATCCCCGAGGGTACCAAAGCCCAAACTTAGGAGTATAAGCCAAATATCTCAAGATTCGTTTTACAGCCGTAAGGTGTGATTCCTTAGGGTCGGCTTGGAATCTTGCACACATGCAAACGGAAAGCATAATGTTCGGTCGAGATGCACATAAATAAAGCAATGAACCAATCATCGACCGGTATACCTTTTGATCGACGGATTTACCTCCCGTGTCGAGGTCGAGATGCCCATTGGTTCCCATGGGTGTCTTGATGGGCTTGGCATCCTTCATTCCAAATTTGCTTAGAATGTCTTGAGTATACTTCGTTTGGCTAATGAAGGTGCCCTCTTGGAGTTGCTTGACTTGGAATCCTAGAAAATACTTCAACTCCCCCATCATAGACATCTCGAATTTCTGTGTCATGATCCTACTAAATTCTTCACAAGTAGATTCGTTAGTAGACCCAAATATGATATCATCAACATAAATTTGGCATACGAACAAATCATTGTCAAGAGTTTTAGTGAATAAAGTAGGATCGGCCTTGCCGACTTTGAAGCCATTAGCAATAAGGAAATCTCTAAGGCATTCATACCATGCTCTTGGGGCTTGCTTGAGCCCATAAAGCGCCTTAGAGAGCCTATAAACATGGTTAGGGTACTCACTATCTTCAAAGCCGGGAGGTTGCTCAACATAGACCTCCTCCTTGATTGGTCCGTTAAGGAAGGCACTCTTCACGTCCATTTTATAAAGCTTGAAGCCATGGTAAGTAGCATAGGCCAATAATATACGAATTGACTCAAGCCTAGCTACGGGTGCATAGGTTTCACCAAAATCCAAACCTTCGACTTGTGAATACCCCTTGGCCATGAGTCGAGCTTTGCTCCTTGTCACCATACCATGCTCATCTTGCTTGTTGCGGAATACCCACTTGGTTCCTACAACATTTTGGTTAGGACATGGAACTAAATGCCATACCTCGTTCCTAGTGAAGTTGTTGAGCTCCTCTTGCATCGCCATCACCCAGTCCGAATCTTGTAGCGCTTCCTCTACCCTGTGTGGCTCAATAGAGGAAACAAAAGAGTAATGCTCACAAAAATGTGCAACACGAGATCGAGTGGTTACCCCCTTATGAATGTCGCCGAGGATGGTGTCGACGGGGTGATCTCGTTGGATTGCTTGGTGGACTCTTGGGTGTGGCGGCCTTGGTTGTTCATCCTCCTTGTCTTGATTGTTTGCATCTCCCCCCTTGATCATTGCCATCATCTTGAGGTGGCTCATCTCTTTGATCTTCTACTTCATCAACTTGAGCCTCGTCCTCATTTTGGATTGGTGGAGATGCTTGTGTGGAGGAGGATGGTTGATCTTGTGCATGTGGAGGCTCTTCGGATTCCTTAGGGCACACATCCCCGATGGACATGTTCCTTAGCGCGATGCACGGAGCCTGTTCTTCACCTATCTCATCAAGATCAACTTGCTCTACTTGAGAGCCGTTAGTCTCATCAAACACAACGTCACAAGAAACTTCAACTAGTCCTGAGGACTTGTTAAAGACTCTATATGCCCTTGTGTTTGAGTCATATCCTAGTAAAAAGCCTTCTACAGTTTTAGGAGCAAATTTAGATTTTCTACCTCTTTTAACAAGAATAAAGCATTTGCTACCAAAAACTCTAAAAATATGACATATTGGGCTTTTTACCGGTTAGGAGTTCATAGGATGTCTTCTTGAGGATTCGGTGTAGATATAACCGGTTGATGGAGTAGCAAGCGGTGTTGACCGCCTCCGCCCAAAACCGATCCGGTGTCTTGTACTCATCAAGCATGGTTCTTGCCATGTCCAATAGAGTTCGATTCTTCCTTTCCACTACACCATTTTGTTGTGGTGTGTAGGGTGAGGAGAACTCATGCTTGATGCCCTCCTCCTCAAGGAAGCCTTCAATTTGAGAGTTCTTGAACTCCGTCCCGTTGTCGCTTCTAATTTTCTTGATCCTTAAGCCGAACTCATTTTGAGCCCGTCTCAAGAATCCCTTTAAGGTCTCTTGGGTATGAGATTTTTCCTGTAAAAAGAATACCCAAGTGAAGCGAGAATAATCATCCACAATAACTAGACAGTACTTACTCCCGTTGATGCTTATGTAAGCGATCGGGCCGAATAAATCCATGTGTAGGAGCTCGAGTAGCCTGTCACTTGTCATGATGTTCTTGTGTGGATGATGAGTGCCAACTTGCTTCCCGGCTTGACATGCGCTACAAATCCTATCTTTCTCAAAATGAACATTTGTTAGTCCTAAAATGTGTTCTCCCTTTAGAAGCTTATGAAGATTCTTCATTCCAACATGGGCTAGTCGGCGGTGCCAGAGCCAACCCAAGTTAGTCTTAGCTATTAAGCAAGTGTCGAGTTCAGCTCTATCAAAATCTACCAAGTATAGCTGACCCTCTAACACTCCCTTAAATGCTATTGAATCATCACTTCTTCTAAAGACAGTGACACCTACATCAGTAAATAGACAGTTGTAGCCCATTTGACTTAATTGCGAAACGGAAAGCAAATTGTAATCTAAAGAATCTACAAGAAAAACATTGGAAATATTATGGTCAGGTGATATAGCAATTTTACCCAATCCTTTGACCAAACCTTGATTTCCATCCCCGAATGTGATAGCTCGTTGGGGATCTTGGTTTTTCTCATATGAGGAGAACATCTTCTTCTCCCCTGTCATGTGGTTTGTGCACCCGCTGTCGAGTATCCAACTTGAGCCCCCGGATGCATAAACCTACAAAACAATTTTAGTTCTTGACTTTAGGTACCCAAACGGTTTTGGGTCCTTTGGCATTAGAAACAAGAACTTTGGGTACCCAAACACAAGTCTTGGAACCCTTGTGTTTGCCCCCAACAAACTTGGCAACTACCTTGCCGGATTTGTTAGTAAGCACATAAGATGCATCAAAAGTTTTAAATGAAATGCCATGATCATTTGATGCATTAGGAGTTTTCTTCTTAGGCAACTTAGCACGGGTTGGTTGCCTAGAGCTAGATGTCTCACCCTTATACATAAAAGCATGATTAGGGCCAAAGTGAGACTTCCTAGAATGAGTTCTCCTAATTTTGCTCTCGGGATAACCGGCAGGGTACAAAATGTAACCCTCGTTATCCTGAGGCATGGGAGCCTTGCCCTTAACAAAGTTAGACAAATTTCTAGGAGGGGCATTAAGTTTGACATTGTCTCCCCTTTGGAAGCCAATGCCATCCTTGATGCCAGGGCGTCTCCCATTATAGAGCATACTTCTAGCAAATTTAAACTTTTCATTTTCTAAGTTATGCTCGTAATATTGCTATATGATCATTTTGTTGTTTAATTAAAGCCATGTGATCATGAATAGCATTTATATCAACATCTCTACATCTAGTACAAATAGAAGTGTGTTCAACGGTAGATGTAGAGGGTTTGCAAGATTTTAATTCTACAACCTTAGCATGCAACATATCATTCTTAGTTCTAAGGTCGGAAATAGTAGTATTGCAAACATCAAAATCTTTAGCCTTAGCAATTAACTTTTCATTTTCAATCCTAAGGCTATCAAGAGAAATATTCAATTCATCAATCCTAGCAAGCAAATCAACATTATCATCTCTAGGATTGGAAATTGAATCAATACAAACATGGGAATCAACCTTAGCAATTAATTTAGCATTTTCATTTCTAAGGTTGTCAATGGTCTCATGGCAAGTGCTTAGCTCACTAGACAATTTTTCACATTTTTAAACTTGTAGAGCATAAGCATTTTTAACCTTAACATGCTTTTTGTTTTCCTTAATAAGGAAGTCCTCTTGAGAGTCCAAGAGATCATCCTTCTCATGAATAGCACTAATCAATTCATTTAATTTTTCCTTTTGTTCCATGTTAAGGTTGGCAAAAAGGGTACGCAAGTTATCCTCCTCATCACTAGCATTTTCATCACTAGAAGACTCATATCTAGTGGAGGATTTAGATTTAACCTTCTTCCTTTTGCCGTCCTTTGCCATGAGGCACTTGTGGCCGACGTTGGGGAAGAGAAGTCCCTTGGTGATGGCGATGTTGGCGGCGTCCTCGTCGTCGGAGGAGTCGGTGGAGCTCTCGTCGGAGTTCCACTCGCGGCACACGTGGGCATCGCCGCCCTTCTTCTTGTGGTACCTTTTCTTTTCTCTCCTCTTGCCCTTCTTGTCGTTATCCCTGTCACTATCACTTGATAATGGACATTTAGCAATAAAGTGACCGGGCTTACCACACTTGTAGCAAACCTTCTTGGAACGGGATTTGTAATCCTTCCCCTTCCGTTGCTTGAGGATTTGGCGAAAACTTTTGATGATTAAAGCCATCTCCTCATTGTCGAGCTTGGAGGTGTCAATTGGTTGTCTACTCGGTGTAGACTCCTCCTTCTTCTCCTCCGTCGCCTTAAATGCCACCGGTTGTGCTTCGGACGTGGAGGGTTCATCAAGCTCGTTGATCTTCTTTGAGCCTTTAATCATACATTCAAAGCTCACAAAATTCCCGATTACTTCCTCGGGAGTCATTAGTGTATATCTTGGGTTACCACGAATTAATTGTACTTGAGTAGGGTTAAGGAAAATAAGTGATCTCAAAATAACCTTAACCACCTCGTGGTCATCCCATTTCTTGCTCCCGAGGTTGCGCACTTGGTTCACCAAAGTTTTGAGCCGGTTGTACATATCTTGTGGCTCCTCCCCTTGGCGAAGACGAAAGCGACCGAGCTCCCCCTCGATCGTTTCCCGCTTGGTGATCTTGGTGAGTTCATCATCTTCGTGCGCGGTCTTGAGAAGGCCCCAAATCTCCTTTGCACTCTTCAACCCTTGCACCTTGTTATATTCCTCTCTACTTAGAGAGGCGAGGAGTATGGTTGTGGCTTGGGAGTTGAAGTGCTCGATTTGGGCCACTTCGTCCGTATCATAGTCTTCATCCCCTATGGATGGTACCTGTGCTCCAAACTCAACAACATTCCATATACTTTTGTGGAGTGAGGTTAGATGAAATTTCATTAAATCACTCCACCTAGTATAATCTTCGCCATCAAAGGTTGGCGGTTTGCCTAATGGAATGGAAAGTAATGGAGTATGTCCAGATGTACGAGGATAGTGTAAGGGGATCTTACTAAACTTCTTGCGCTCTTGGCGCTTAGAAGTTACGGACGGCGCATCGGAGTCGGAGGTCGATGTTGATGAAGTGTCGGTCTCGTAGTAGACCACTTTCCTCATCCTCTTATGCTTGTCACCTTTCCGATGCGACTTGTGGGAAGAAGATTTTTCCTTCTTCTCTTTGTGGTGTGAAGAAGAAGATCTTTTCTCCTTCCGTTTGGAGGAGTCCTTCTTCTTCTCCTTCCTCTTGGTGCGGGACTCTTCTGATGAAGTGCTCCCGTGGCTCGTAGTGGGCTTGTCGCCGGTCTCCATCTCCCTCTTGGTGTGATCTCCCGACATCACTTCGAGCGGTTAGGCTCTAATGAAGCACCGGGCTATGATACCAATTGAAAGTCGCCTAGAGGGGGGGTGAATAGGGCGAAACTGAAATTCTCAAAAATAATCACAACTACAAGCCGGGTTAGCGTTAGAAATATAATCGAGTCCACGAGAGAGGGCGCAAAACAAATCGCAAGCGAATAAGGAGTGTGACACGTGGATTTGTTTTACCGAGGTTCGGTTTTCGCAAACCTACTCCCCGTTGAGGAGGCCACAAAGGCCGGGTCTCTTTCAACCCTTACCCTCTCTCAAACGGTCCCTCGGACCGAGTGAGCTTTTCTTCTCAATCACTTGGAACACAAAGTTCCCACAAGGACCACCACAAGATTGGTGTCTCTTGCCTCAATTACAAGTGAGTTTGATCGCAAATGAAGAACCAAAGGAAGAAGAAAGCAATCCAAGCGCAAGAGCTCGAAAGAACACAAGCAAATCTCTCTCACTAGTCACTAGGGCGTTGTGTGGAGTTTGGAGAGGATTTGATCACTTTGGTGTGTCTAGAATTGAATGCTAGAACTCTTGTAAGTAGTTTAGAAGTGGAAAACTTGGATGACTTGAATGGTTGGTGGTTGGGGGTATTTATAGCCCCAACCACCAAACTAGCCGTTTGGTGAGGCTGTCTGTCGAATGGCGCACCGGACAGTCCGGTGCACACCGGACATGTCCGGTGCGACAACCATGTCACCAAAGTCGTTGGGTTCCGACCGTTGGAGCTCTGACTTCTGGGCCCGCCTGGATGTCCGGTGGCGCACCGGACATGTACTGTAGAGTGTCCGGTGCGCCAGCATGGGCGTGCCTGACCTCTGCGCGCGCTGGCGCGCAATAAATGCGATGCAGGTAGCCGTTGGCGCCTGAAGTAGCCGTTGCCCCGCTGTTACACCGGACAATCCGGTGTACACCGGACATGTCCGGTGAATTATAGCGGAGCAGCCGAAATGAATTCCCGAGGCTGGCGAGTTCCTGAGGCCGCTCTTCCTTGGAGCACCGGACACTGTCCGGTGTACACCGGACAGTCCGGTGAATTATAGTGGAGTTGCCTCTGGATTTTCCCGAAGGCGACGAGTTTGCGCTGGAGTCCTCTGGTGCACCGGACATGTCCGGTGGCACACCGGACAGTCCGGTGCGCCAGACCAGAGGTGCCTTCGGTTGTCCCTTTGCTCTTTTGTTGAACCCAAACTATGGTCTTTTTATTGGCTAAGTGTGAACCTTTGGCACCTGTATAACTTATACACTAGAGCAAACTAGTTAGTCCAATTATTTGTGTTGGGCAATTCAACCACCAAAATTAATTAGGGACTAGGTGTAAGCCTAATTCCCTTTCAACGAGTGCGCCTCGCCCGGAGAGGGTGCGGGCCATGTCGAGCATCGGGCCGGCGTGGCCCGCGGCCATCATCAGGACCAGCATGAAGTGCGGCGCCGAGTCAGTGCCAGGCACGGCGGCCACACTTCCCGCCGACATGGCACTAGCAGACGAGACGACCGGGCCGGGCGAGTACTTGACGGAGCGTAGGAATCGTTCTCCATTTGGAACTTTTGTCACTGTGTGCATAGAGCCTAGAGGATGGCTGCTTCTGTTGGCGTGCAAGCTCGAGTGCTCCTAAATGGTCGTCGTATCGTATTAGCTGATACGACATCGACCCAAGCAAGAGATAATATTGTTTACACACGCGAAGCGAGTCCAAAATTGTTGGTTTGGGTCGGAGCAGGTATTAATGCGAAAAGTGTATTTTATCACTTCTGAGTGTGGGTCCTTCGCAGAAGTTTCAACAAAAGCTCTCAAAAAGAAGTTTACTGTTTTTCAGTACCGAAAAGGCCATGCTCGTGGCTTGGTGTTGCCGAAGTGTGCCGTGACATTGGAATTGTTTGCATAGAAAAACAAGCTCATTAGATTTTTTGAAAAAATATATTGGAAGTTATTAAAGTAGTAGCATTTTTTAGTATTTAAATTTGTATGGATGTTCTAATTTTCATGTATTGGGAGAAATGTTTTTGAGAGTTGTTAAAAATGCTCTAACATCGAACCACACACGTAAACTATCTTGCAACCATCCTGACACGATTTCGGCAATATGTTTTCATGAAAAAGTGTGGCTACAAAATGCATGTTTAAATGAAATGGGCTTCCTGTGACCGGAGCGCATCAGGCTAGGCTGCTGGGGATTCGCATGACTAGATGGTGAAGCCGAACACAAATTGTTCCGGCTTCACGCATAAACAGTGCTGGTCAAAATATGTTTCATGAATAGGAGAAAGCAAAAATGGATGAACTCTCGTGTGAGTCTTTTTAGTATATATAAGTAAATGATGAAGCAGCTAGAAAGGCATGCGCTACGGCGGTTTGTAGTTTAGTCTACTCAAGCCATGATGTTGAAACTTGATACTTGTCTCAATGAGACTTTGGAGTGAACCAAATGAGCTTATATTCCTATATGACTAATAGGCATCGGGGAAAAAGTGTAGCAGTGGATCAAATTGCTATGTCGGGTAGCCGCCAAGGACCACCTGCCGTTAGCATTGGTACATGGATGTTACTAAAACATCATACTTATATGATAAATCTAATATTTTAACATAGACTAGCTAAGTGTCTGTGCGTTGCGATGGTATCTGTACACTTAAGGTAGACCTTATTCAGTTAAAATTAATGTTATCTGACTAAGTGGGCACAACACTGGTGTACGAGTATACATGTCCAAATAAATCAGGCCTGATGAGTGGCCTGTGGCCCAACAAAGTTTTGGTCGGCCCGAGCAAGACATGACTTGGCCCTATTTTATTATTTCGTTGTTTTTCTATAAAATCTCTATAGTATACTTGAATATAGAGTATAAAACATAAAAACATGTGTTCTAGTGGCTATATGGATGTGAATGTAGGTTTAGATCCAACAATTGTGCATAATTTTTCTTATTTTTACCATTTAAACCCCGCATCCTTATGAAAAGCTGTAGATGAGTCCGAGATTTATCTATATTGCAGGTACATGGTTACGGTGGTTTCTATATATCATGTGTGATTATATTCTAAATTTTCTAATTATTAGTTCATATATTAACGATATCGATCTCTCTTAATTTTAATGAAATTATACAAGTGTTTTTGTGGTAGTGGGCGTTGGTTCGATCCCTACTCTCACTTAATATTTTTGTTGTATGCCTTCAATTTTGATGTAGATACAAACACGCGCGGGGAGGCATGGGATGCTCGCGCGGGAGTGCATTGACGCACGAAAAAACCGATGAAACTCTTGTATTATACAATAGTAAAGATAAATATTTTCTGTTAAAGGAGCGGCAGTCGTAGTCAGACTCGCAGAACGGGCGACTGGCTAAGGCGGTTATGTTGTGCGTGGGTAGGGGCGGGCGCGATATTGGGGGATAGGGAATGCACGGTTGGATGGCGTGGGGCGGTAGAACGGACGGTGCAGATGTGCGGACAGCAGAACGGTGGGTTTATTCCAAAAGGTGTAAGGGACTTTTTTGCAAAAAATGATGCGGGGCGATCGTTGAAACTGGTGTTTTAATATAGTAGAGATAGAGAAGAGATATGCATAGAACTTGAAACTATTTTTTGGTCATGTTATTAAGAATATTGTGAGATACAAGAATAAAACTTTATATATTTTTTGTGTGCATTATTTTCTCCCTACAACAGAAAAAGTGAAAAACATCTGAATCTGTATCCGTAACCGATTTTTGTATCAATTATTTAAAAAATATATAGAATGTATTTGAGGTTTATTTTTATGATTATTAATAGTCTCAATGCTAAAAACAAAAACAAGAATATAAATTTACATAGTAAACTCTATATGATATTTGTTCACAATCGAAGAAAGAAGACAAAAAATTTAACATCTAAATAAGTATTCGGATCAATCCCTACCTTTGTACGTGGAGTATGGCGGCAGGGACATGCATCTCCTACCACGCGGCACAACTGTCTCTGAGGAGCTCCATGGCGCAACTGTCCCTTAGGCTACACTATATGGGTGGAACGCCAGCGTTGGAGGGGGAAAGCATGCTCGGCTAGCAGTCGCTCGCGTCATTGGCACAGGGAGAAAGCATGGTAGCATTGTGGGTTGAATATAGAAAGTTTAAGTTTTTTTTAAAAAGATGATGGTTGAATTAAGTAAACTGGTGTTTTATAAAGGTAGAGATGGACAATAGGTTTAATTGTTTTTAACAGAGTAAACGAGATTGAATGTAAATATGAGCTTTACTAGAATTCTCATAACACATAGAAAGCCCCAGCCAGCCATCCCGCACCGCCAGACCAGCCTGCCCGCTAGGCGCTAGCCTACCTTTAGCATGCGTCTCATTTTTTATGTGTGTAGTTTGTTTCCATTTGCATGCGCAAGAAATTAGAAAGCATATTTGATCTGAATGCTTTATTTCATCCATAAATATAGAATCTCTATAACAGTCATGCAGCTAGTCTTGCTAGAAACATTTTAAAAAATGTATTGCTACTAACTATGCAACACGGTGTATGTATTTATGCAATATGATACGCTTCGTAAAAAATCAGTTTACTACTGCATGTGCACAAATTTAGGATGTCAATAATGTGCATTGAGAGAAAATAGATTGACACGCATGTAAAAAAATCTGATTTTAATGTTTTATTTCGTCCATAAAAATAGTATCTCTACAACGGTAATGCAGCTAGACTCGTTGAACCAGTTTATGACATATACTGATACTAATTATGCTACACTATATAAATATTTATGCAGTGTGGTACACCGCATAAAAATTGTTTCCTGCCGCATGTGTATAGATTTAGGATGACAAAAATGTGCGTTGAAAAGAAAATGGATTGACATTCATGGAAACAAAAAATATGATTTAAATGCTTAATTTTCTCTATAAATATAGGATCTCTCCAACAACCATGCATCTAGGCTCGTTAGAAACTAGATTATGGTATATACTGATACTAATTATACTACATAGTGAAGGTATTTATGCACTGCGGTAGACTGCGTAAAATATCTATTTTCTGCCACATGCGCACAATTTTAAAATGACAAGAAATATGAGTTAAAAGGAAATGGATTGACATGCATGTAAACAAAAAATCTGATTTTCAATGCTTTATTTGATCCATATCTATAGTATCTCTCCAGCAGCCATGCAGCTAGACTCGTTAGAACCAGTTTATGATATATAATGATACTAATTATGCTACACGTCGAAGGTATTTATGCATTGCGGTACACTACGTAAAAATCAACAAAGGTATACATAAAATGTGCATAAAAATATCATAAACATACAAAAGATGGAAGGAGAGCCATGAACTGACAATGTATAATAAAAACCTATTGATGTTGGCATAAATATGTATACAAAACAGCATAAAAACAGGGTCGCCGATCCGCCACCGCTCGAGCCTAGAGAAGTCCGTCGTCGTCGCTCTCGCCTATTGGAAGGCCGGCGTGGTCGAAGGAGGTGGAACACCAGCGTGCTCCACTCCAGAGTGCGAACCTCCGAGGAGCCGATGTCGCACTCACGCCTCTAGGAAGCCATCGACACCGTGCCTCCAGATCGGAGAGTCGCTGTCGCTGCGCCTCCGGATCGAGGAACTGCCATAGCCATGACACCGGATCGGGGAGTCGTTGTCACTGCGCCTTTGGATCGAGAAACCGCCATCGTCACGCTGCCGTTGTCGTGCCATCGGAACAGGGAGCCACTGTCGCCACAGCTCTGGATCGAAGAGCCGCCAGCGTCACACCTTCGGATCGAGAAGTCGTCGCCCCCACGACCGGAGGCCGCATCTGCCTCACATGAACCCAACAGGTAGAAGGGAGCCTGATATTTCAATGAGAGATGGTGGAGGTGGAAATTTGGTTGGATGCCGACGTTGGCTGCCCGACTACCACAACCAAGATGGTGTGGCACCTTGAGCGACAGGTACACCGTCTTCTGATAACTACGATTTGGGGTGGAGGTCGACGTTGTGCTATCTGACTACAATAACCACAAGGGTGCTACGCCTTAGCGATAGTTACACCTGCTCCTATTGTTGCTGCTCTTGCCGTGCCAAGAACTACCTTGAACCTGCAAGCAACTGAGAACAAGCAAGAACAAGATAACAAGCAGACACTCACTGATATGATAGAGTTGGGGTTTTTTGATAAACCCAACGGGTAGAAGGGAGCCCAATCTTTCGATGAGAGATGGTGGAGGTGGAAATTTGGTTGGAAGCCGACGTTGGCTACCCGACTACCACAACCAAGATGGTGTGGCGCTTTGAGCGACAGGCACACCATCTCCTGATAACTACGATTTGGGGTGGAGGTCAACATTGTGTTATCCGACTACAACAACCACAAGGGTGCTACGCCTTAGCGATAGTTACACCGGCTCCTGTTGTTACTGCTCTTGCCGTGCCAAGAACAGCCTTGAACCTACAAGCAATCGAGAACAAGCAAGAACAAGATAAAAAGCAGACGCTCACGGGTCTGATAGAGTTGGGGTTTTGTTTTAAGTATCCGGGTTGTCTAGCCGACACACACGTTTACAAGGAAGTAGCAAAGGCTAACCTTACATCAAACAAAAACCCAAGTTCTTTGGTGGCTGCTAGTTGCTTAAATAGAGGAATAGAAAGGAGTTCTAGTGGAGAACGAAACTCTCTCGGCAGTGTCTGGACGCCTCGTTTGGTTTCTGTCATTGATTCTTGATGCACCAGAAAGTAGACGAAGAGAGCTTTCCAAAAAGTAGTTATTTGCACTAAACAACCTTGGGAGTTGAAAGTTATGCTCCATTTAGTATTGTGCTTGCTGCAGTTATGAAATCCCCTCGGCTGATGGAGTTACGAAGTCTCTCGGCCATTCGTGGATGCCTCGGGTCTGATCTGTCATTCATTCTTGATCCACTAGAAAGTATACGAGGAGACCTTTCCAACAAATGCTTATTTGCAATAAACAACCTTGGGAGTTTAAAGATAGTATCCATTTAATTTGGTGCATGCCGCAGTTAGAAAGGCTTGGGTAGAGCAGGAGTTCACTCGGCAGTTTCTGGACGCTTAGTGTCTGATCCCTCGTTGATTCTTGATCCACTAGAAAGTAGACAAAGAGACCTTTCCAACAAGTGCTTACTTGCTTTAAACAACCTTGGGAGTTGAAAGATATGCCCTCTTTAACATGCACTTGCTGCAGTTATGAAATTATCTCGGGTCCAACAGCTTTTATTGCCTTGTTGTCTTCTCCACTCTAAGATGGTTCACCTCCCAAACACCTGAGCCTAATAAAGTCATAGCAAGGCTCTAGTACCACATTTAACGAAGAATTAGCTTCAACAGCAAGAAACGAGTTCACCTTATAATTAAGTTTACGTGCAGAAGCTCGTGTCATTGGTCCCTGATTAGCTACGAATGGTGAAGTGATCATTGGTGTGGTTGTATTAATGGCAACGATGTCTTCATCATCCTCCTTTTCTTGCAATAGAGTCATCCTCGACTCTAGCGTGTACTCCTCACCTAAGTATGTGGTCAATTCTGATGATGTGGTTGCCTGATTGGGGATGTGGGAAATATCATTACTTGGTCCCCAATCAACTTCTTTGTTCCTCAATGCCTTCCTTGTACCCTTAGCAGCAGTAGCCATTAACATGGTCATATCTGAGTAGGTTATGTTCTCATCATTCTCCCCTTCTTGAGAGCAAACTGTCCTAAGTTTTGCATCAAGATTGATGTTCATGACTAAGGTTTTATCATTATCTTCTAAAAATAAACCTAAAACTTCTACTAAAGTACATGGAAACAATAATTTCTCCACTTCTTGAGAACATGCCAATATCTTATTTGTGCAATGTGAAGAAACACTATATATTGATGAAATATTAACTCTATGCACTAAAAATTGTCATGTATTGTTGTACTTGCCAACAAAGTAAAATATAGCATGAGAAGGACAAGGCATAGTTGATCTATCAAATAAAATTTTGTCCAAATTACCGAGCTCACAAAGATAATCAAACTCAATATAGCCCCAATTATTTAAAGAAGAGAGCAAATTCAGTTCTTCAGTTTTGTTTGCAATGCAAATGACATGTTTAGCCAAATCATTTGGTTCAATAACAGATGTAACATGTTCATTTACTAGTTGTTGGCTTAGTACATGTGAATCATTATCCCACAAATCTTCACTATCACAAGGGTCAGCAATCAATTCTTCTTGTGATGATGGAAAAACAATAGCTGGTTTCACTATTTTGTGTTTTTGATCAACATGTAGAGCAGACGCAAAAGAGGAACTATGGCTGACTTGTTCAGTGCTTGTATAATTGTATAATAGAATTTCATTTTTAGGTTTACATGCAAGCTAAAACAAGTGAGAAATGTGTTTGTATGCTTCATGCATGACTATAGTCTGAATTTCAGAATTGAGTCATTTCACGAACCTAGTCATTACATCTTCCATGCATTCATCTAAACCAGCAAACATGGTAAAAAATTTAAAATCATGAAAATAATCTTTCACAGTCCTAGCACCCTACTTTATGTGTCTAATTTAGAAAGCAAATGATCAGCATAGTATATAGGAATGAATGCATCTCTAAAATGAAGTTTGAAGTCTTCCCAAGACTGTGGAACTTTGTTGTGCCTACAAATGTATTTCCATTCCATCAATGCATGCTCAGTTAACACATTAGAGGCAATATAAATCTTTTGTTTTTAAGATAGATCATACTCATCAAATTCCTTATCTACCTTGAGCTCCCAATCAATGTATGCATGAGGATCGAATTTACCGGCATATGAAGGCAAGTGTTGAATGATGCCTTGAATATAATGTTCGGTTGGCTCAAAAATCTCCATATCACCTGCCATGTTTAGTAAAGACAAGAAAAAATAAAAAATATCTTTGATCCTATAAACTATTAGGAATCATTGTAGTAATCTCTCACTCTCAAACTGGTTAAACAAGTTCTTACAAATTCTCACCACGCAAAACAGGAGGTGCCAGCAAATATCAAGAACAACAACAACAACGGTGGCAGCTAGCACAACCTGGTGGTGTTGTAGAAAAAATTGTGGATTTATAGGTAGTTGCAATGTGATACCCGGTTTGCAAAGAAGAGAAGTTGGAGGTTATTATTTTTTTTGTTTTTTTCCCATTCGGTTGATGCATTTTGGGGATTTGGAATTTGTGGAAAACATTCACCAGTAGGGCAGTAGAATTTCTTTGGTTAGGCGCTTGCGACGGGGTCGGGAGCTGTCGCGTGGGAGAGTTGGGCCGCGAATCGTGATTCAGCCCACTAACCTCCCCTAACCCTAGCTGCCCTCCCCCCTAACCCCCTTCCTTTGTGCAGCCGCCCCCTCCCCCCCCATTTCCCCTAACCCTTGGCCGATGCCCCCCCTCCCATCTCCTCCTCCCTCAAACCCTTGCAGCCACACCACCTAACCCTAGCCGCCCCCCCCCCCCCCATCTCCTCCTCCCAAGGTGCCATTCCTTGCCGTTCGGATCTACGTCGCGTGGTGCAAGTCTCCAATTGTTTTCGGTGGAGGGAAGAAGGGAGGAAGGAAAGGGGGAGAATCCAAGGTGATTTTTGTGTTTATCTCTTGTTCATTTGTGCTGCAATCCAATTGATTAGATGTTGCGTATGCGATTTGGTAGAGGGGCTGTCCAGTATTTTAGGGGGTGGACGAACAACAAACGTTCTAGCAGTTTCTGGGCATTTTTCGTGGGAAATTAATGGGAATCAGTTTGGGAATCATGTAGAACTTTGGCATACCTTTCCAACGAGTATTTATGCGCTCAATTCAGAGTTATAAATTAAAAGATATCGATGTTTGAATCCGGGTATGTGGCTGTCCAAAAAAACAGATTTTCAGGTGGACGAACAGCAGCAGTATTAGCAGTTTCTGGGAATTTTTTGTGAGTAGTTAGTGTTAATCAGTACGAGAATCATGTAGGGCTTTATCTTACCTTTCCAACAAGTACTTATGCGCTCGATTCGGAATTATATTCTAAAAGTTATCGCTGTTTGAATTCGGGTATGTCGCTGCCCAAAAGAGAAAAAACAGATTGCAGGGTTTATCTTGTGGACCGTTTTGGTGTAAATAGATGTTGGAATTTAATCATAAATTGTATACAAAACTTGTGGGGAATTTTATGTAGTTGTCTCTGGAGTTTTTGTTTGTCACCACTGCTGTCTTAATTTTAAAGTTATGGAATTGTTAAGCAGCGCCGCTGCAGTTTGGTGGGTGTGGGGAGAATTGTTACCCGCGGCGGGGTTTGAGATTTCGCGTAGGTGTGGTTGTTTTTGAGGCTTATTATGTGAAATTGGTGCACTAAGTTGGGTGTCAAAACAGGTGGTGGACTTCCGGATCATACTTAGGGATTTGCCCAAACTTCCGGTGAAGGCAAGTAAAACAGTGATGGTTATTCCGTCTGTCGAATGAGGAGTCTCATACTTGATTATGATGTGTTGTTGTGTTCGTATTCATATTTTTAATTGAGTACCATCGTTTGAATATATTCGTGTTTTATTGATTACATATGTGGAGTTTGTGGTTTGATCATGTTACTCAAGTGGTTATTATGTGGAATGGGTAGAAGTAAATGTCTAGCACATTTTATTTGGGAAGAATTCATGTTGTTGTCATGCATAATGCATTCATTATTCATTGCATGGAAGTTTGTCGTGATCTTATGGTCCAACCGTACCGGTACATTGAGCATCATATATTGCCCGAGAAGGGGTATGATACAGCTTCATATACTTAGAGATATGAAGGCAGAAGTCATTACTGCATCTATAGCCATGTGCATTCATGGGAGAGGTGTGGAATCTATTATGTGGATGTGGATAGTGTGGATTTATACATTGTGATTCTCCTTGGCATTAAGTAATTAGTTACTCGCTTACTTGCTGCAAATTATTATTCAAGAAGAAAGTTTTGAACTATGTGGTTGTTTAAGCATAGTTTCTTTACACTGTCCAATTGTTGTTTGCTCTGTATACTTGCTGAGACGTGTCATCTCACTCTTGCATTGTTTGATGCAGGCACCTGATTTCTGCTTTGGGAAAAGAGGGATGTAGCAGCACGGCCACTACACCTTTAATAAAGGAACCACTGCTTAATAATGTTGTTAATTAGGGAGGGTCAAGTCTAGGAAATTATTATGTTCTAGCTTTTCATGGTGGTTGAGCTGTTTTTGGGTGGGCTGAGTTACCTATCCTTTTATTTGGTCATGAATGTGTTTTACCACTTTTGCATTTAGATTCTACTACGTGAATTATCTGTCTTTTATATCCTGTATGAACTCCATGTTTCTCCCCCCTGTTATGCTTCTTTCAAGGGAGGTGCTGCCGGATTTTGCAATACTTTCTCTCTTTATTTCATTTCTTGTGTTGCATAAGTTTAGTGGGAAGGGTATTTGGTAACATCCAATGTGTGGGACCAGTGGGGCTGTTACAATTGGTATCAGAGGAATAGGCTGTAGGTCCTAGCAAGTGGAGTAATAATAAATTGACACACTGCACAAGTAGGATGGGATTTCTGATTTACTATTGATATGTTATGTTTTTGTCTGTGCTAGTTTGTCATTATCTGAAGAAATGCTATGCCAATCTTATTTACTAATTATTCTCACCCCTGTGGCTGCAGCTATGCCGCCTCGTAGGGCTCGGGGTAGTCCGCAAGTTCCTAGTGGGGACTCAATGAGTCCGGCGGCAATGTTAGCCGCGATGCAGGCCATGCAGCAGGAGTTGGCCATTTTGAGGCAAGCTATTCCTGTTGCCCCTGCTGGTGCTGCCCAGGGTGCTGGTGGTGGAGGAGTGCCCGGGGGCGCTGTCCTTGCGGGTGCTGCTCCAGGTGGTGGGGCCGAGGTGCCTCTTCCAGTCAGTGGTCTTTCTCTGATGCAGTGGATGGGCATGAAGTTGGATTCTTTTGATGGCAGTGGTACTCCGGTGGAGGCGGCAGATTGGCTGACTTACATGGAGGATAAGATGAATGTCTTCGAGATTGTGTATGGAGATCGGGTTTGCTTTGGCACACAGCTGCTGAAGGGAGAGGCTCAAATTTGGTTGAGAGGCGTGCAGGCAGCGCACTCCTCATCACCAGGAGTCCTGTCTTGGGATGTCTTCATCAGGCAGTTTGAAAGGAGATTCTACCCGGTCACCTTCCTGGAGAAAATGAAGATTGACTTGCAGTCCTACAAGCAGGAGAAGAAGTCTGTCACAGAGTATGAGGTGGGCTTCAACAAGATGGTCTGCTTTGTCCCTCATGTGGCTTATAATGAGATGGAGAAGGCAAGCCAATTCTGTCAGGGTCTGAAACTTCTATTAGGCATGCACTAGGAGCCTTTCCGTTGGTGGACTTCTGTACTACGGTGGAGCAGGCACTGGGTGTGGAGATGCAAGACCAGTATACCATGGAGTCGCAGAAGTCTTCGGGTGTTGATCAGCCTCGTGGCCAGCACGCGAGGAGGGGCAACACGGGAGGTCCAGCCCACAAGAGGGGCAAGTCTCAGCATCAGCACCACCATCCTTACCGTGGCAAATCTTCTGACTCGGGTACTTCGGGAGGAAGTACTCAGAGGTTTCGGTTGTTCCTAAGCCCGGGCTGGGGCTGGTGTGTTTCCGCTGTGGTGATGCGCATCGCCGTGCAGAGTGCCAGTGGAGTGGCAGGTGTTCTATCTGTAGTCAGGACCACAAGGATGTGGTGTGTAGGAGGAATCCTAATGGGAAGCTCAGATGGGAGCCGGTGACTTCCTCCTCTTCTCAGGGCACTATCAACATGATGTCAAGTGCTGAGCAGCAGTTTTCAGTTCCTCTTCCTCCGCAGCAGCTTTATGTGCCTGGGACTTCTCAGTTCGTGCCGATGCAGGGTTTTCCTCAGTATCTGGCTGCGCCTACTCCTGCACCGTCTACTCCTATGTCGTCTCAGTTTGGAGCTTCGCGTCTGCCTCACCCGGCGGCTCAGTGGGGTTCTTCTATTAATTTCACTCCGAGAGCTTCCTCTTCTGCGGGTATTTCTGGAGCTTATGTGCTACCCGCTGCGGATGGCAGAGAGCAAGGAGACATGGTGACAGGTACGATTTTAGTTGATTCGTTTGTGGCCCATGCTCCTTTTGGCTCTGGCGCTAGCTATTCGTTTGTTTCGGAGGATTTTGTGTCGCGGGCTGGTCTTTCGGTGCAAAGGTTGGGTCACATAATTTTGGTTAGTTCTGCTAATGGCTCCATTAGTAGTTGTTCAGTTTGTCAGGTGTGTTCTATCATTCTTGCTGATGAGGTCTTTTCGGCCAATCTGGTTGTGATTTCCTTGGGGGCATTCGATGTTATCTTGGGTATGGATTGGTTATCCTAGTATCGCGCAGTTATATCCTGTTTTTGGAAGATAGTGTTATTGCAGGCGCCGTCGGGTATGGCGGTGGTATTTTTGGGAAGTTCCCCAAAGTTCACGTTATCCTTGTTGGCGCAATTGCTTCCAGATCGCCGGTCAAGGAAGTCGGGGATCTTTTTCTCCATGGTGGTGGAGGGTGAGGCTGCCTTGCGGGTGCAGGACATCCGAGTGGTGTGTGACTTTGCTGACGTATTTCCGGCAGAGCTTCCAGGCATTCCTCTAGAGCGCGATGCAGCTTTTGAGATGAAGCTGATTCCGGGTACGCAGCCTATTCATAAGGCCCGTATCGAATGGCCCCAAAGGAGCAGGTTGAATTGAAGCGGCAATTGGATGATCTGCTGGCTAAGGGTTTCATTAGGCCTAGCAGGTCTCCATGGGCTTCCCCAGTATTGTTTGTTGAGAAGAAGGATAAAAGCAAGCGGCTATGTGTGGATTATCGCGCTTTGAATCAAGTGACAATCAAGAATAAATATCCGCTCCCCCGTATTGAGGTCCTCTTTGAGTAGTTGAGGGGTGCCCAGGTGTTCTCCAAAATTGATTTGAACTCAGGTTATCATCAATTGAGGATTCATGAGGAGGATATTGAGAAGACCGCTTTTTGCACCAGGTAAGGGCATTATGAGTTCATAGTCATGTCTTTTGGCTTAACTAATGCCCCTGCTGCTTTTATGGAAGCAATGAATAGGATGTTGCATGAATTCCTGGACGACTTTGTGGTCGTGTTCCTGGATGATATTCTGATTTATTCAAAGACCGAGGCCGATCATGAGCAGCATCTCCGTCTTGTTCTGGGTGCCCTAAGGAAGAATCTGTTCTATGGCAAGTTGAAGAAGTGTGCCTTTTGGCTGTCCGAAGTGGCTTTCCTGGGGCACGTCATTAATCAACAGGGCATTGCGGTTGATCCCAAGAATGTTGCGGCTGTGGTGGAGTGGAAGAGACCCTCTAGTGTCTCTGAAATCTGAAGTTTCTTGGGGCTCGCTGGATATTATCAGCGCTTCGTACCAAATTTTTCCAGCATTGCTAAGCCTTTGGCTAGACTCTTGGAGAAGGGTGTTCTCTTCATCTGGTCTGGCGATTGCGAGGTCAGTTATCAGACATTGAAGAGCAAGCTGGTGGACGCCCCTATCCTAGCTTTGCTTGAGAGCGGTAAGCGTTTCACAGTTTATACGGATGCTTCGCGTATTGGTCTTGGTTGTGTGTTGATGCAGGAAGGCAGAGTGATTGCTTATGGATCAAGGCAGTTGAGGAAGCATGAGAGGAATTACCCAACTCATGATCTTGAATTGGCCGCGGTGGTTTTTGCTCTAAAGTCGTGGAGGCATTATCTTTATGGCGAGGCTTGTGACATTTACACCGATCATAAAAGTCTCAAGTATATTTTTACTCAGAAGGAGCTGAATTTGAGGCAGCGTTGGTGGCTTGAATTGATTAAAGATTATGATTTGTCCATTCATTATCACCCGGGGAAGGCTAATGTAGTGGCTGATGCCCTTAGCAGGTCCGGGGTTCCAAAAGTGGCCTTGCCGTTGATCGCTGATTTGGACCGTTTGGGGATCGCTTTGTGTTATGTCGGCACCGCTAGTGAGGAGACTCGGATGCTTATTCAATCCTCCCTCATGGAGAGAGTGCGTGCGGCTCAGCAGTAGGATCATCTATTGCAGGAAGCTCGAAAGAGGGTTGGTGATGGTAAACCACGGGAGTTCACCATTGATGAGAATGATTTGGTTTGTTTCAGGGGCCATCTTTATGTGCCTCAGAAATCAGAGGTGAAGATGGATATCTTGAGAGAAGCTCATAAAACGCCTTACACCATTCACCCTGGCGAAACCAAAATGTACCGAGATTTGAAGCAAAACTTCTTGTGGAAGCGGATGAAGGTTGATGTTTCTAAGTATGTGGCCGCCTGTGAAGTATGTCAGCGCGTGAAGGCCGAGCATAAGCGGCCTGCAGGTTTATTGAAGCCATTAGAAATTCCAGAGTAGAAATGGGAGCATATCACCATGGATTTTGTGGTGGGTCTACCTCGTTCCCCTCAGGGCAGGGATGCTATATGGGTGGTAGTGGATCGCTTGACTAAGTCTGCACATTTTATTCCCATGAAGACCATAAATTCAGCTTCAGATTTGGTTCCCTTGTATATGAAGGAAGTAGTCAGGCTTCACGGGGTACCTAAGTCCATTGTTTCTAATCGAGACTCCAAATTTGTATCCAAATTCTGGGAGAGTCTTCACAGTGCATTGGGCACCAAGCTTTCACTTAGTGTCGCTTTTCACCCTCAGACTGATGGTCAGTCAGAGCGAACGATTCAAACCTTGGAAGATATGTTGTGTGCTTGTGTTCTGTCATGGAAGGGTAGCTGGGAGGATCATCTTGCATTGGCAGAGTTTGCTTATAACAACAGCTACCAGGCTAGCATCAAGATGACACCATTTGAGGCTTTGTATGGCAGGCGGTGTATCTCCCCTCTGTGCTGGGAGACTTTGGGAGAGAGATCCCTGGATGGTCCTGATTGGGTTCAGCAGACTTCTGAAAAGGTTCGAGAAATTCATCAGAATATTTTGGCAGCTCAGAGCCGTCAGAAGAGTTATGCTGATGTGAGGAGGTGGGATTTGGAATTTGCAGTGGGTGACCAAGTCCTTCTTAGGGTATCACCTACTAAAGGAGTTGTTCGGTTCGGTGTCTCTGGAAAGCTCAGCCCGAGATACATTGGACCGTTCACTATCTTGGCCCGAGTGGGCAGCTTGGCTTATCGCTTGCTACTGCCGGATTCCATGGCAGGGATACACCCGGTTTTTCATGTCTCTATGTTGAGGAAGTTCTTGCGGGATCCGGACCATCCGATTGAGATGGAACCAATTGCTGTGCAGCAGGATCTGACTTTGGAGTGTCGTCCGGTGCGTATATTGGAATTCTCGGAGCGTGTATTGAGGAAGAGATCAATTAAGTATGTCAAGGTCTTATGGACTAATCAGTCTGAGCGCGAGGCTACGTGGGAACTTGAGGACCTGATGCGACAGAAGTATCCGGAACTTTTCGTTGTGGGTAAGTGTTGTTGATTCATTAATCTTTCCTTTTGTCGTTCCGATAGAAGCGTCAGAATTCGAGGTCGAATTCTTTTTAAGGGGGTAGAGTGTGATACCCGGTTTGCAAAGAAGAGAAGTTGGAGGTTATTCTTTTTTTGTTTTTTCCCATTCGGTTGATGCATTTTGGGGATTTGGAATTTGTGGAAAACATTCACCAGTAGGGCAGTAGAATTTCTTTGGTTAGGCGCTTGCGATGGGGTCGGGAGCTGTCGCGTGGGCGAGTTGGGCCGCGAATCGTGATTCGGCCCACTAACCTCCCCTAACGCTAGCCGCCCTCCCCCCTAACCCCCCTTCCTTTGTGCAGCCGCCCCCCCATTTCCCCTAACCCTTGGCTGCCGCCCCCCACTCCCATCTCCTCCTCCCTCAAACCCTTGCAGCCACACCACCTAACCCTAGCCGCCCCCCCCCCATCTCCTCCTCCCAAGGTGTCATTCCTTGTCATTCGGATCTACGTCGCGTGGTGCAAGTCTCCAATTGTTTTCGGTGGAGGGAAGAAGGGAGGAAGGAAAGGGGGAGAATTCAAGGTGATTTTTGTGTTTATCTCTTGTTCATTTGTGCTGCAATCCAATTGATTAGATGTTGCGTATGCGATTTGGTAGAGGGGCTATCCAGTATTTTAGGGGGTGGACGAACAGCAAACGTTCTAGCAGTTTCTGGGCATTTTTCGTGGGAAATTAATGGGAATCAGTTTGGGAATCATGTAGAACTTTAGCATACCTTTCCAACGAGTATTTTTGCGCTCAATTCGGAGTTATAAATTAAAAGATATCGCCGTTTGAATCCGGGTATGTGGCTGTAAAAAAAACAGATTTTCAGGTGGACGAACAACAGCAGTATTAGCAGTTTCTGGGGATTTTTCGTGAGTAATTAGTGTTAATCAGTATGTGAATCATGTATGGCTTTATCTTACCTTTCCATCAAGTACTTATGCGCTCGATTCGGAATTATATTCTAAAAGTTATCGCTGTTTGAATTCGGGTATGTCGCTGCCCAAAAGAGAAAAAAACAGATTGCAGGGTTTATCTTGTGGACCGTTTTAGGGTAATTAGATGTCAGAATTTAATCATAGATTGTATACAAAACTTGTGGGGAATTTTATGTAGTTGTCTCTGGAGTTTTTGTTTGTCACCACTGCTGTCTTAATTTTAAAGTTATGGAATTGTTAAGCAACGCTGCTGCAGTTTGGTGGGTGTGGGGAGAATTGTTACCCGCGGCGGGGTTTGAGATTTCGCGTAGGTGTGGTGTTGTTTTTGAGGCTTATTATGTGAAATTGGTGCACTAAGTTGGGTGTCAAAAATAGGTGGTGGACTTCCGGATCGTACTTAGAGATTTGCCCAAACTTCCGGTGAAGGCAAGTAAAACAGTGATGGTTATTCCGTCTGTCGAATGAGGAGTCTCATACTTGATTATGATGTGTTGGTGTGTTCGTATTCATATTTTTAATTGAGTACCATCGTTTGAAGATATTCGTGTTTTATTGATTACATATGTGGAGTTTGTGGTTTGATCATGTTACTCAAGTGGTTATTATGTGGAATGGGTAGAAGTAAATGTCTAGCACATTTTATTTGGGAAGAATTCATGTTGTTGTCATGCATAATGCATTCATTATTCATTGCATGGAAGTTTGTCGTGATCTTATGGTCCAACCGTACCGGTACATTGAGCATCATATGTTGCCCGAGAAGGGGTATGATGCAACTTCATATACTTAGAGATATGAAGGCAGAAGTCATTACTGCATCTGTAGCCATGTGCATTTATGGGAGAGGTGTGGAATCTATTATGTGGATGTGGATAGTGTGGATTTATACATTGTGATTCTCCTTGGCATTAAGTAATTAGTTACTCGCTTACTTGCTGCAAATTATTATTCAAGAAGGAAGTTTTGAACTACGTGGTTGTTTAAGCATAGTTTGTTTACACTGTCCAATTGTTGTTTGCTCTGTATACTTGCTGAGACGTGTCATCTCACTCTTGCATTGTTTGATGTAGGCACCCGATTTCTGCTTTAGGAAAAGTGGGATGTAGCATCACGGCCACTACACCTTTAATAAAGGAACCACTGCTTAATAATGTTGTTAATCAGGGAGGGTCAAGTCTAGGAAATTATTATGTTCTAGCTTTTCATGGTGGTTGAGCTGTTTTTGGGGTGGGCTGAGTTACCTATCCTTTTATTTGGTCATGAATGTGTTTTACCACTTTTGCATTTAGATTCTACTACGTGAATTATCTGTCTTTTATATCCTGTGTGAACTCCATGTTTCTCCCCCCCTCGTTATGCTTCTTTCAAGGGAGGTGCTGCCGGATTTTGCAATACTTTCTCTCTTTATTTCATTTCTTGTGTTGCATAAGTTTATTGGGAAGGGTATTTGGTAACATCCAATGTGTGGGACCAGTGGGGGTGTTACATGCAATTTCAATAGTTCCAAGGAATAGCTAGTACCACGTTAGCCACAACAAGTTAAATAAACATTCCATAATGGTGTCGTGCTGGTCCTAGTCCAAACCGTAATAGACACGTGAGACGTTACGCAAATAGTATCACTAAAAGCTCAGAACAGCAATCTGATTTCTGAAACTATAAAGAGAAGGCACACAAACTGCCTTTTGTTTTGTTGCAATTACAGATTTTATCTACCAAAATTCTGAACTGGAGTTTCTCTCTTTTTTTCACGTGTCTTTTTTGTTTTGCTGATTAGAGCGGCTTTTTTGTGCACTCGCCTTTTGCTTTCTCTTCTTTTTGGTTGAATTGCAGCAAGAGGTCTAAACTGGTGATTGAAACAAGGTGGCGCGAACTCGAAACTCTAGCAGTAATAAAACTTTAGACCAACAATTCGACATATGCAGCATCTGTGAATTCAACAAGTCAAAAACTAAGTAGTAAAAAAAAGGCTTAAAATGTTTTTAGGTGATTTTCTAATCTAAATATATCTTTGGGTAAAAGTGGATTGTAGGTAAATAAAACAAGGAAGATGGAGATCTCTCACCGAACAACCTGAAATTTGATACCACTTGATAAACCCAATGGGTAGAAGGGAGCCCGATCTTTCGATGAGAGATGGTGGAGGTGGAAATTTGGTTGGAGGCTGACGTTGGCTGCCCGACTACCACAACCAAGATGGTGTGGCGCCATGAGCGACAGGTACACTGTCTCCTGATAACTACGATTTGGGGTGGAGGTCCACGTTGTGTTATCCGACTACAACAACCACAATGGTGTTGCGCCTTTGCGATAGTTACACCGGCTCCTGTTGTTGTTGCTGTTGCCGTGCCAAGAACAACCTTGAACCTGCAAGCAATCGAGAACAAGCAAGAACAAGATAAAAAGCAGACGCTCACAGATCTGATATAGTTGGGGTTCTGTTTCAAGTATCCGGGTGGTCTGGCCGACACACGAGTTTTCAAGGAAGTAGCAAAGGCTAAACTTACATAAAACAAAAACCCAAGTTCTTTGGTGGCTGCTAGTTGCTTAAATAGAGGAATAGAAAGGAGTTCTGGTGGAGAATGAAACTCTCTTGGTATTTTCTAGATGGCTCGTTTGGTTTCTGTCATTGATTCTTGATGCACCAGAAAGTAGACGAAGAGAGCTTTCCGACAAGTAGTTATTTGCTCTAAACAACCTTGGGAGTTGAAAGTTATGCTCCATTTAGTATTGTGCTTGGTGCAGTTACGAAATCCCCTCGGTTGGTGGAGTTATGAAGTCTCTCGACCATTCGTGGATGCCTCGGGTCTAATCTGTCATTCATTCTTGATCCACTAGATAGTATACGAAGAGACCTTTCCAACAAGTGCTTATTTGCAATAAACAACCTTGGGAGTTTAAAGATATGATCCATTTAATTTGGTGCATGCTGCAGTTACAAAATTGGCTTGGGTAGAGCAAGAGTTCACTCGACAGTTTCTGGATGCTTAGTGTCTGATCTCTCGTTGATTCTTGATCCACTAGAAAGTAGACGAAGAGACCTTTCCAACAAGTGCTTATTTGCTTTAAACAACCTTAGGAGTTGAAAGATATGCCCTCTTTAACATGCACTTGCTATAGTTACAAAATTATCTCGGGTGCAACAACTTTTATTGCCTTGTTGTCTTCTCCACTCCAAGATGGTTCACCTCCCAAACACCTGAGCATAATAAAGTCGTAGCAAGGCTTTAGTACCACATTTAAAGAAGAATTAGCTTCAACAGCAAGAAACGAGTTCACCTTATAATTAAGTTTACGTGCACAAGCTCGTGTCATTGGTCCTTGATTAGCTACGAATGGTGAAGTGATCATTGGTGTAGTTGTATCAATGGCAGCGATGTCCTCATCAGTTTTCTGCCACATGCGCACAATTTTAAGACGACAAGAATATGAGTTGAAAGGAAATGGATTGGCATGCATGTAAACAAAAAATCTGATTTTCAATGCTTTATTTCGTCCATAACTCTAGTATCTCTCCAGCAGCCATGCAGCTAGGCTCGTTAGAACCAGTTTATGATATATAATGATACTAATTATGCTACACGTCGAAGTTATTTATGCATTGCGGTACACTACGTAAAAATCAACAAAGGTATACATAAAATGTGAATAAAAATATCATAAACATACAAAAGACGGAAGGAGAGCCATGAACTGACAATGTATAATAAAAACCTATTGATGTTGGCATAAATATGTATACAAATAGCATAAAACAGGGTCACCAATCCGCCACCGCTTGCGCCTAGAGAAGTCCGTCGTCGTCGCTCTCGCCTATGGAAAGCCGGCCTGGTCGAAGGAGGTGGGACGCCAGTGTGCTCCACTCCAGAGTGCGCGCCTCCGAAGAGCCAATGTCGCGTGCACGCCTCTAGGAAGCCATCGACACCGCGCCTCCAGATAGGAGAGCCGCTGTCGCAGCACTTCTGGATCGAGGAACTGACGTAGTCTTGCCACCGGATCGGGGAGCCGTTGTCGTTGTGCCTTCGGATCGAGAAACCACCATCGTCGCGCTGCCGGGGTGCTGCCGCTATCGTGTCGTCGGAGCAAGGAGCCACTATCGCCGCAGCTCCAGATCAGAGAGCCGCCAGCGTCACACCTTCGGATCGAGAAGTCGTCGCCGCCACGACTGGAGGTCGCAGCCGCCTCGCGCTCTCGTGGAACCACCGCTGTGCGTGCCTAGGTGGGCGCCCGACACTCGTGCATCGTGGCTGGGCATCAAAAACTGAACCCTAGCGGCCTAGTGCTTTTTTTGTAGACCGAAACCTGGTTCGACTTTACAGATGGCAGCATTATGCGAGGGCTTCCCCTAGCTATTGAAAACAAGGGGCTCGTAATATACAAACAATATATGTATATATAGATTGTATATTATGAGCCCTAGGCTTCCAATAACTTGAGGAAGCCCAGATCAGACGGTGCAATCCGGTCGAG
Organism: Zea mays; assembly: GCF_902167145.1. Taxonomy (NCBI): domain Eukaryota; kingdom Viridiplantae; phylum Streptophyta; class Magnoliopsida; order Poales; family Poaceae; genus Zea; species Zea mays. The sequence continues at coordinate 161,371,985 of NC_050100.1, read as the reverse complement.
CCGGACCAGGTCTGGGTTGCTATAAAAACACCCCCATACACTAGAGGTTAGAATTTAGCGGCGGCGGTGGTTTCATCGGGCGTGCGAGCGGCGACGATCCTGGGTGCTAGCGGCGGTGCCGCCCCGAGCAGGCGATCGACGGTGGCGCTCCACCAGGAACGAGCGATGGTGACGCTCCTGAGGCGGGCGGCCAAGCGGTGACGGTGCTCCCAAAGCAGACGGGCGGCGGCGGCGCACCCTAGGCCCGGTGGCAACGGCGGTTGTGTGAGGCGCGGTAGGCGTCGGCAGCGGTGGCCACGAGGTACGCGGGTCACTCTGACGGTTGCGCGAGGCATGTTCATCTCTGGCGATGGTGGGCATGCGAGGCGTGGGTGGCTCTGGCGTCCTTCGACGACTAACTCCTCTGAACCGACGACTTCGGCAGCGTCCTTTGATCTAGCGGGCTTGGGATCGTCCTCCGGCGATGAACTATCCGATCCATGTTTATGCCATCGATGATTATTGTTTTATGCCTGCTACTTACACTACTTATGCATTCCAATGATGATTTTTACAACGATGAATACGATTTTATGTTGCCATAAAACTATCCCTAATTCCTGCAGGGTTGTTAGTTGAATGAATATTAGGTTTTTTATCAATTATGCTACACAGTGTATGTAAGTATACGACTTTGTATATGAATATATGCTCTATGTGAACAATGTCATCCTATTTTTTTGCATGTGTGCAGTGGAAACAAAAATATCATCTAAAATTTTTGCACATGCAATGGAAACTCCAATGATCTGCCATAATTTTTGGATCTGCATAAAAATAGAAACCCATGGATGCGACTCCCATATTTTTCGGAACTGCCATAAAAATAGGATCTTTAATACAACCCGCCAGAGATATCAAACTCTCACATTGGCTTAGTATTTACGCTTATAACCGAGGGGTTTTATGCTCAAAACTTAAGATTTTACGCTCGAACCTGGAGATGCGTCCACCAGTGAACTACATGCTAGATTTTTTTACACAGTGTACAGAATTGCATAAATACTTACACCATGTAACATAATTTGTATAAGTTTATATCATAAACTGGTTCTAATGAGTCTAGTTGCATGACTATTGGAGTGATCCTATATTTATGGAGGAAATAAAGCATTAAATATGATGTTTTTTGTTTCCATGCATGCCAATCTATTTCCTTTCATCGTACATTTTTGTCATCCTAATTTTGTGCGCATGCAGCAGGTAACAGATTTTTACACAGTGTACCGAATTGCATAAATATCTACACCGTGTAGCATAATTAGTATCATTATATATCATAAACTGATCCTGACGAGCCTAGCTACATGGCTATGGGAGCGATCCTATATTTATGTAGGAAATAAGGCATTAAATACGATTTTTTATTTTCATACATGACAATCCATTTTCTTTCATCATAAATTTTGTGCATTCGACATATAATAGATTTTTACGTAGTGTACTGAATTGTATAAATATCTACACTATTTAGCATAATTAGTATCAATATATATCATAAATTGGTCCTGACGAGTCCAGCTGCATGTCTGTTGCAGCGATTCTATATTTATAGAAGAAATCAAACATTTAAAATTAGAAACCGTCACATATCTCTTTCCGAAATTTATGGGCATGCAGGAAACATGTTTGACTCATGCATGCCTTCCTTTTTTTGCATGCATAGACGTGGGCTGGGGGGGCGCACACGACAGCCTGGCTTGGCGAGTGGGTGTAGTGGGCGCGTCGGGCTGGACTAGGTCGCAGGGGTGGTCAGGCTTTCTCTAACTAGAGGAAGCCCAGAGCTCCTAATATATATATACTATATTAAAGCACCAGTTTTAACGGTCGTCCCGCATCATCTTTTTACAAATAACCCCTCACATCTATTTCAAATTAAACCGTTGCACGCTCGTCCCCTCCGCGCAACCAACTTCCACGTCTTAAAACACACCTCCGCATATAGATGGCCAAACGGCGGCCTGACATAGGCCCAACGCCCGCGGGCCATAGCTCTGGCCCAGGCACGGCATGCCGGCCTACTGACTGTGCCGGGCCGTTACCCCATCGTGCCATTTGGTTAAATCAGCGTAAAAGGTTATAAAAACGGTGCAGGAGGTGGGGTTCGAACCCACACCCTTGTGGAAGAAGGGCGAGAGACACTAGGTGAAGTCGTCTAACCAGTAGAACATCATGCCCAGGTGTTTTTAATATTAAATATAAATTATACATATGTATATACTGTTGGGGACCATAATTAGGGGTACCCTCAAGACGCCTAATTCTCAGCTGGTAACCCCCATCAGCATAAAGCTGCAGAGGCCTGATGGGTGCGATTAAGTCAGGGATCAGTCCATACGAGTGACTCGATCACGCTTCGCCCGAGCTAGCCTCGGCCAAGGGCAGCTGACCTCGAGGGACTTCCGTCTCGCCCGAGGCCCCCCTTTTAACGGCGGACGCATCTCCGGCTCGCCCGAGGCCTTGGCTTCGCTGAGAAGCAACCCTGACCAAATCGCCGCACCGACTGACCGAGTTGCAGGAGCATTTAACGCAAAGGTGGCATGACACCTTTATCCTGACGCGCGCCCCCCGGCAGAGCCGAAGTGACCGCCGTCACTCCGCCGCACCACTGACCGGTCTGACAGAAGGACAGCGCCGCCTGCGCCACTCCGACTGCAGTGCCACTCAACAGAGTGAGTCTGACAGGCAGTCAGGCCTTGCCAAAGGCGCCATAGGAAGCTCCGCTCCGCCCGACCCAGGGCTCGGACTCGGGCTCAGCCCCGGAAGACGGCGAACTCCGCTCCGCCCGACCCCAGGGCTCGGACTCGGGCTCAGACCCGGAAGACGACGAACTCCGCTCCGCCCGACCCCAGGGCTCGGACTCGGGCTAAGACCCGGAAGACGGCGAACTCCGCTCCGCCCGACCCCAGGGCTCGGACTTAGGCTAAGACCCGGAAGACGGCGAACTCCGCTCCGCCCGACCCGAGGGCTCGGACTCGGGCTAAGACCCGGAAGACGATGAACTCCGCTTCGCCCGACCCCAGGGCTCGGACTCCGCCCGGGCCTCTGCCGAACGATCTCCGCCTCGCCCGACCCGGGGGCTCGGGCTCGGCCTCGGCCACGGAAGACAGACTCGACCCCGGCTTCGGAGGAGCCCCCACGTCGCCCGACCTAGGGCACAGGCCCGCCACGTCAACAGGAAGCGCCATCATCGTCCTACCCCGAGCCGACTCGGGTCATGGAGAACAAGACCGGTGTCCCATCTGGCTAGCTCCGCCAGATGGGCAATGATGGCGCCCCACAAGCTCTGTGACGACGGCGGCTCTCAGCTCTCTTACGGAAGCAGGTGGACGTTAGCAAGGACTCGATCGCTCCAACAGCTGTCCCTCCGCCAGGCTCCGTTGCTCCTCCGACAGCCACGACATCACGCCAGCAGGGTGCCAAGATCACTCCGGCTGCCACATTGGCATGTACTTAGGGCGCTAGCTCTCCCTCCGCTAGACACGTAGCACTCTGCTACACCCCCATTGTACACCTAGATCCTCTCCTTACGCCTATAAAAGGAAGGACCAGGGCCTTCTTAGAGAAGGTTGGCTGCGCGGGACGAGGACGGGACAGGCGCTCTCTTAGAGCCGCTCGTTTCCCTCACCCGCGTGGACGCTTGTAACCCCCCTACTGCAAGCGCACCCGACCTGGGCGCGGGACGAACACGAAGGCCGCGGGATCTCCACCTCTCTCACGCCCGTCTCCAGCCACCTCGCTTCTCCCCCCTTCGCGCTCGCCCACGCGCTCGACCCATCTGGGCTGGGGCACGCGGCACACTCACTCGTCGGCTCGGGGACCCCCCGGTCTCGAAACGCCGACAGTTGGCGCGCCAGGTAGGGGCCTGCTGCGTGCTGACGAACAGCTTCCCGTCAAGCTCCAGATGGGCAGTCTCCAACAACCTCTCCGGCCCGGGACGGTGCTCCGTTTCGGGAGTCTCGAGTTCATGTCGTTCGACGGCAGCTACGACATGATACTCTTTCCACCGCCGCGCGACAACGACAATGGCGGCCGACAACCCGCCCACCGGCGGCGGAACCGACGACATCTTCCCCGCGTGGTGGAAGAACAACGTTTGAGCTCGCCCCGTCCTCTCCCCCGTCAACGGGGAAGGAGGCGGGGCAACCAAGGCCAAGCGGGAGGCCGCGCTTCGTCGGCCGTCGAGCGAATCGACGTTCCCAGCGCCCCAACGGAGGGCACGCCGGGCGTCGACCTCGCGTTCGAGACGAAGGCAGGCGCCGTCCCCCCGTGACACGCTGATCCCGAGCAAGAAGATGACGCCGGCGCACTTGCGGAGAGCTTGCAGGACGTCGCCCTCGTACCTGAGACGACGGTGCAACCAGTCCCCGATGTGACTACGTTGCTCCTCGTCGACCAAAAGGTACTGACTAACTCCCATCTTACGTCATTTCGACTCGGCCTCAACCCGCCAAGCGACCTCGCTTTGGCGGTCGCTCTCATTGAGGCGAGTGCAACCCCACTGGGGTTTCGTATGCGGTCGCCTTGGGACCGATTGACGGACGTCTCGACCTACGGGCCCTCTGGGTCCGAGGAAGATGACGATCCCAGCATCTATTGGGATTTCTCTGGATTTGGCTACCCCAGTGCCATGCGGGACTTCATGACCGCATGTGACTACTGCCTCTCCGACTGTTCCGACGGAAGCCACAGCCTTGACGACGAGGACTGCGGCCCAAGCCGCGAATGTTTCCACGTCGAGCTAGGGGATCCCTCCGAAGGCAACCGTCTTGGCATGCCGGAGGACGGTGATTTTCCTAGGCCGGCGCCTCGCGCCGACATCCCGCGGGAGCTAGCTGTGGTCCCCGTTCCGGCAGGGGGTCATGACCCACAGCTCGAGCAAGTCCGCGGGGCGCAGGCCAGGCTCGACGAGGGAACAGGGGCGCTTGATACGATCCGCAGGGACGTCGGGCAGGCATGGGCGGGCCAACCCCCGGCCTGAGAAATACGTCACCTGCCCCAAGGTCTCCAGCACCTCGTCGCCAACGATGTCAGGCTCAGACCGCCGCCCGCATCCAGCGGAGTTGGTCAGAACCTGGCAGCCGCAGCGATGCTCCTCCGCACGATGCCGGAGCCATCAACCATCGAGGGTCGGCGAATCCAGGGAGAGCTCAAGAATCTCCTGGAAGGCGCTGCGGCCCGACGGGCCGAGAGCACTGCCTCCCGAAGGCAGGGATACCCCTCGGAGCCTCACGCCGCGACTTCCCGATTTATGCGGGAAGCCTCGGTCTACACCGGGCGCACGCGCAACACCGCACCTGCGGCCCCGGGCCACCTCGGCAACGAGCACCATCGACGCGACCGTCGGGCCCACCTCGACGAAAGGGTGCGCCGAGGCTACCACCCCAGACGTGGGGGGCGCTACGACAGTGGGGAGGATCGGAGTCCCTCGCCCGAACCACCCGGTCCGCAGGCCTTCAGTCGGGCCATCCGACGGGCGCCGTTCCCGACCCGGTTCCGACCCCCGACTACTATCACAAAGTACTCGGGGGAAACGAGGCCGGAACTGTGGCTCGCGGACTACCGCCTGGCCTGCCAACTGGGTGGAACGGACGACGACAACCTCATCATCCGCAACCTCCCCCTGTTCCTCTCCGACACTACTCGCGCCTGGTTGGAGCACCTGCCTCCGGGGCAGATCTCCAACTGGGACGACTTGGTCCAAGCCTTCGCCGGCAATTTCCAGGGCACGTACGTGCGCCCCGGAAATTCCTGGGACCTTCGGAGCTGCCGGCAACAGCCGGGAGAGTCGCTCCGGGACTACATCCGGCGATTCTCGAAGCAGCGCACCGAGCTGCCCAACATCATCGACTCGGGTGTCATCGGCGCGTTCCTTGCCGGCACCACCTGCCGCGACCTGGTGAGTAAGTTGGGTCGCAAGACCCCCACCAGGGCGAGCGAGCTGATGGACATCGCCACCAAGTTCGCCTCTGGCCAGGAGGCGGTTGAGGCTATCTTCCGAAAGGACAAGCAACCCCAGGGCCGCCCATCGGAAGGGGCTCCCGAGGCGTCTACTCCGTGCGGCGCCAAGAGGAAGGGCAAGAAGAAGTCGCAATCAAAACGCGACGCCGCTGACGTGGACCTTGTCGCCGCCGCCGAGTACAAGAACCCTCGGAAGCCCCCCGGAGGTGCTAACCTCTTCGACAAGATGCTCAAGGAGCCGTGCCCCTACCATCAGGGGCCCGTTAAGCACACTCTCGAGGAGTGCGTCATGCTTCGGCGCCACTTCCATAGGGCCGGGCCACCCGCGGAGGGTGGCAGGGCCCACGACGACGACAAGAAAGAAGATCACCAAGAAGGAGAGTTCCCCAAGGTCCGCGACTGCTTCATGATCTACGGTGGGCATGCGGCGAATACCTCGGCTCGGCATCACAAGCAAGAGCGCCGGGAGGTCTGCTCGGTGAAGGTGGCGGTGCCAGTCTACCTAGACTGGTCCGACAAGCCCATCACCTTCGACCAGGCTGACCACCCCGACCATGTGCCGAGCCCGGGGAAATACCCGCTCGTCGTCGACCCCATCGTCGGCAACGTCAGGCTCACCAAGGTCCTGATGGATGGGGGCAGCTGCCTCAACATCATCTACGCCGAGACCCTCAAGCTCCTGCGCGTCGATCTATCCTCTGTCCGAGCAGGCGCTGCGCCCTTCCACGGGATCATCCCTGGGAAGCGCGTCCAGCCCCTCGGACGACTCGACCTCCCCGTCTGCTTCGGAACGCCCTCCAACTTCCGAAGGGAGACCTTGACGTTCGAGGTGGTCGGGTTCCGAGGAACCTACCACGCGGTACTGGGAAGGCCATGCTACGCAAAGTTCATGGCCGTCCCCAACTACACCTACCTGAAGCTCAAGATGCCGGGCCCCAACGGGGTCATCACCGTCGGCCCCACGTACAAACACGCGTTCGAATGCGACGTGGAGTGCGTGGAGTACGCCGAGGCCCTCGCCGAGTCCGAGGCCCTCATCGCCGACCTGGAGAACCTCTCCAAAGAGGTGCCAGACGTGAAGCGTCATGCCGGCAACTTCGAGCCAGCGGAGACGGTTAAGGCCGTCCCACTCGACCCCAGTGGCGACACCTCCAAGCAGATCCGGATTGGTTCCGGGCTCGACCCCAAATAGGAAGCAGTGCTCGTCGACTTTCTCCGCGCAAACGCCGACGTCTTTGCGTGGAGTCCCTCGGACATGCCCGGCATACCGAGGGATGTCGCCGAGCACTCGCTGGATATTCGGGCCAGAGCCCGACCCGTCAGGCAGCCTCTGCGCCGATTCGACAAGGAGAAGCGCAGAGCGATAGGCGAGGAGATCCACAAGCTAATGGCAGCGGGGTTCATCAAAGAGGTATTCCATCCCGAATGGCTTGCCAACCCTGTGCTTGTGAGGAAAAAAGGGGGGAAATGGCGGATGTGTGTAGACTACACTGGTCTCAACAAAGCATGTCCGAAGGTTCCCTACCCTCTGCCTCGCATCGATCAAATCGTGGATTCCACCGCTGGGTGCGGAACCCTGTCCTTCCTCGATGCCTACTCAGGGTATCACCAGATCCGGATGAAAGAGTCCGACCAACTCGCGACTTCTTTCATCATGCCGTTCGGCATGTACTGCTATGTCACCATGCCGTTCGGTCTGAGGAATGCGGGCGCGACGTACCAGCGGTGCACGAACCATGTGTTCGGCGAACACATCGGTCGCACAGTCGAGGCCTACGTCGATGACATCGTAGTCAAGACAAGGAAGGCTTCCGACCTCCTCTCCGACCTTGGAGTGACATTCCGATGTCTCAAGGCGAAAGGAGTCAAGCTCAATCCTGAGAAGTGTGTCTTCGGGGTGCCCCGGGGCATGCTCCTGGGGTTCATCGTCTCCGAGCGAGGCATCGAAGCCAACCCGGAGAAGATCGCAGCTATCACCAGCATGGGACCCATCAAGGACTTAAAAGGCGTACAGAGGGTCATGGGATGCCTCGCGGCCCTGAGCCGCTTCATCTCACGCCTCGGCGAAAGAGGTCTGCCTCTGTACCGCCTCTTAAGGAAGGCCGAGAGTTTCGCTTGGACCCCTGAGGCCGAGGAAGCCCTCGGGAACCTGAAGGCGCTCCTTACAAAGGCGCCTGTCTTGGTGCCCCCAGCTGATGGAGAAGCCCTCTTGGTCTACGTCGCCGCTACCACTCAGGTGGTTAGCGCCGCGATTGTAGTCGAGAGGCAAGAAGAAGGGCATGCATTGCCCGTTCAGAGGCCAGTCTACTTCGTCAGCGAAGTATTGTCCGAGACCAAGATCCGCTACCCGCAAGTTCAGAAGCTGCTGTATGCTGTGATCCTGACAAGGCGGAAGTTACGACACTACTTCGAGTCTCATCCGGTAACTGTGGTGTCATCCTTCCCCCTGGGAGAGATCATCCAGTGCCGAGAGGCCTCGGGCAGGATCGCAAAGTGGGCAGTGGAAATCATGGGCGAAACGATCTCGTTCGCCCCTTAGAAAGCCATCAAGTCCCAGGTGTTGGCGGACTTCGTAGCTGAATGGGTCGACACCCAGCTGCCGACGGCTCCGATCCAACCGGAGCTCTGGACCATGTTTTTCGACGGGTCGCTGATGAAGACGGGAGCCGGCGTGGGCCTGCTCTTCATCTCACCCCTCGGGAAGCACCTACGCCACGTGCTACGCCTCCATTTCCCGGCGTCCAACAATGTGGCCGAGTACGAAGCTCTGGTCAACGGGTTGCGGATCGCCATCGAGCTAGGGGTCAGACGCCTCGACGCCCGCGGTGACTCGCAGCTCGTCATCGACCAAGTCATGAAGAACTCCCACTACCGCGACCCGAAGATGGAGGCCTACTGCGATGAGGTTCGGCACCTGGAAGACAAGTTCTTCGGGCTCGAGCTCAACCACATCGCTCGGCGCTACAACGAGACTGCAGACGAGCTGGCTAAAATAGCCTCGGGGCGAACGACGGTCCCCCCGGACGTCTTCTCCCGGGATCTGCACCAACCCTCCGTCAAGGTCGACGACTCGCCCGAGCCCGAGGCACCCTCAGCTCAGCCCGAGGCACCCTCGGCTCAGCCCGAGGCGCCCTCGGTTCGGCCCGAGGTACCCTCGGCCCCAGGGGCCGAGGCACTGCACGTCGAGGAGGAGCAGAGCGGGGCCACGCCTGATCGAAATTGGCAGGCCCCGTACCTGCGATATCTCCGCCAGGGAGAGCTACCCCTCGACCAAGCCGAGGCTCGGCGGGTAGCTCGACGCGCCAAGTCGTTCGTCTTGCTGGGCGATGAGGAGGAGCTCTACCACCGGAGCCCCTCGGGCATCCTCCAGCAATGCATCTCCATCGTCGAAGGTCAGGAACTCCTGCAAGAAATACACTCGGGGGATTGCGGCCATCATGCAGCGCCTCGAGCCCTTGTCGGGAATGCCTTCCGGCAAGGCTTCTACTGGCCAACGGCGGTGGCTGACGCCACTAGAATTGTCCGCACCTGCGAAGGGTGCCAATTCTATGCGAAGCAGACCCACCTGCCCGCTCAGGCTCTGCAGACGATACCCATCACCTGGCCCTTCGCTGTATGGGGTCTGGACCTCGTCGGTCCCTTGCAGAAGGCGCCCGGGGGCTACACGCACCTGCTGGTCGCCATCGACAAATTCTCCAAGTGGATCGAGGTCCGACCCCTGAACAGCATCAGGTCCGAGCAGGCGGTGGCGTTCTTCACCAACATCATCCATCGCTTCAGGGTCCCAAACTCCATCATCACCGACAACGGTACCCAGTTCACCGGCAGAAAATTCTTGGATTTTTGCGAGGATCACCACATCCGGGTGGACTGGGCTGCCGTGGCTCATCCCATGTCGAATGGGCAAGTAGAGCGTGCCAACGGCATGATTCTACAAGGGCTCAAGCCTCGGATTTACAACGACCTCAACAAGTTCGGCAAGCGATGGATGAAGGAACTCCCCTCGGTGGTCTGGAGCCGGAGGACGACGCCGAGCCGAGCCACGGGTTTCACGCCGTTCTTCCTGGTCTACGGGGCCGAGGCCATCTTACCCACTGACCTGGAATACGGCTCCCCGAGGACGAGGGCCTACAACGATCAAAGCAACCAAGCTAGCCGAGAAGAATCGCTGGACCAGCTGGAAGAGGCTCGGGACAAGGCCTTACTACACTCGGCGCGGTACCAGCAGTCCCTGCGACGCTACCACGCCCGAGGGGTCCGGTCCCGAGACCTCCAGGTGGGCGATCTGGTGCTTCGGCTGCGGCAAGACGCCCGAGGGAGGCACAAGCTCACGCCCCCCTGGGAGGGGCCATTCGTCATCGCCAAAGTCCTGAAGCCCGGAACATACAAGCTGGCCAACAATCAAGGCGAGATCTACGGCAACGCTTGGAACATCAAACAGCTACGTCGCTTCTACCCTTAAGATGTTTTCAAGTTGTTCATATACCTCGCACCCACGCAAAGTTTAGTCATCAAGGAAGGGTCGGCCTCGCCTCGGCAAAGCCCGACCCTCCCTCGGGGGCTAAAAGGGGGGAGACCCCCTCCGCGTCGAAATTTTCCTCGAAAAAGGATCTCTTTTTAGCAGAATTTCTTTCGTGCTTTTTGACTACTTCGAAAAGCGGATCCTGGAAACGACGGAGTACACGTAAGCAGCCAAGGCTGACCGAGCCGAGGGACTCCTACGCCTCCGGGATACGGATACCTCACTCATCACCTTCTGCGATAAGTAACTCACGTTCGGATAAAGTGATTCCGCGGACCGAACAAGTCTTCACGTTCGGAAGCTCTTCTGCCGAGGCGGTCCTTCAAGCCTTCTCGACTGAATCGGTGACAGGGCCTCATGGACGGGCGAAAGTACGCGTAAGCGGCAAGGCCGACCGAGCCGAGGGACTCCCACGCCTCTGGGATACGGATACCTCACTCATCACCTTCCGCGAGAAGCAACTCTCGCCCACACAAACATCCCTGTTACCGACGAAAAGTCCAGATGCTCGGAATAAGAGGAAAAGAGACGCGGCTTTACAACGCAGCGAGGGTGTGTTTTCTGGCCTCGGCGGCCGCAGAAGGCACACGCTACAAGATAATCTGATCCTGCAGGCTCGGATCTTCACGCTGGAAGGGGGCTGTAGCACCCTCGGCATCGACGACGCCTTCAGTGAGATCCGACCCAGCCTCGGACGGCGACGCGGTCCGGGGACTTCTCCGGGAATCCGGCCCGAGCAGGCGGCTCAGCCGGTTAACCCTGGGGCCTCGGCCAACCATCTTCCAAGGGCGCCAGCCCGACCCGAGGCCTCGGCTGATCAACTCCGGCGTCAGCCCCGCTGACGGGCAACCCGGCTAGGCTCCGGCCAACCAGGTTCCCATTTTCGAGCCAACTCTGCCTCTGTTCGTACTGATATCGCTACCCCTGGCCTCGGCTCATCGAAGAGCGGCCAAGGGGTCCCTTTAACTGAGCTAAAGGAGCCTCAGACAACAAGGCCGATCGAGCCGAGGGACTCCTACGCCTCCGGGATACGGATACCTCACTCGTCACCTTGACACGGGGCGACTCACGCTTGGTGAGGCGTTTCAGATAATCAACAGGCGAGACTTGGCGCTCGAAAATAAGGAAAAAAACACGGCTCCGTGCCGAAATTACATACATGTTCAGGCCTCGACAGCCACAATGAACAAAAACACTGGCATTCGAAGTGCCAGCGGAACTCCGGTTCCCCCTCCGCAGGTACGAACAACCCCACTCCATGGGGAAGGCCTGCAGAGCAACAGAAGACTGACGAGCGGCTCGCCGCCGCCCGCTCTGACTACGACGACGACGACTCCCGCTCCGGATGGCCGAGCCGCAGCAGTGCAGGCCTCAGGGTGGGCGCTGCTGCAATCTTGCCCTCGCCCACGCCGACGCTCGAGGGGCGAGGACAAGTACGAAGAGCTGGAGGCCCGGGGCGCGGATGGTGGCGGTGATCCCGTCGGCGACGGGGACTTCTCGAGCCGCCTCCGCCTCGGCGCAGATGGCGGGGGCCACCAGCCCCCCGGCAGATCCCCACTCGAATCCTCCCAGACGAGTGGGGCACCGGCCTCTGCGCGAGGGCGCCATCCCGGTGCAAAAGCAGGGCCACCCCAGAACACGAACGCCGCCCTAGCAGCGCGCGGCATCGTGGGTGGTCCTCCTGTGCACACGGCGCGGCAGCCGCCCTCCGGCAGGGGGGGCCGCCGGGAGCCAAGCCGACGACTCCGACACGCTGGAGGTGACGACGCCCGCCGTCGATCAGCCCCATGTTGGCTAAGTCTGCGCCGCCTGCAGGGCCAGTGAGCGCCCTCTCCCTCGAACACCGCGGGAAGGGGTGACCCGCGAACCTGCGTGGGAGGTAGAGCGCTGGCTCATCCCGGCCCCCACCCCAGCGAGGATGATGAACATCCTTGAAGCTGAGGGTGGGACCAAGATCGCAGCCCGGCTTGCTTCTCCCCACCCAGGAACTGGCGGTCACTGTCTTGGGTGACCACCAGCAGGGGGAAGCAACCGGGCTGCATGATGAAAATCCTTGAAGCCGAACGATGGCTGAAAGGTACCAACTCCCACGGAGTTGCGTCCCTCCAGCGAGGAGGCGGAAAGACGGCGGATACCCCCCATCCGGGGGCTTGGAAGATGGAAAGACACAACGCATAAGGGAGGAAGAAGACATGGTTGCCTTCCGAAAGGGGTCGCCCTCCTTTTAAAGGCAACTCTCCCTACGTGCGCCCCCAAACGCCATGGGCTGAGTCTTCTCCAACACGCTCCAAGGCCCTCCCCTGCGGCTTGGGGGCTGGGTCCCGCATGTCATGCAAACCGGCTCAGAGCGGAAGAAGCCAAACCGCCGCGCGCGGTGCACGCGACCGCCCAGCGGTTACAAGCGACCCCCCACTTTTGCCCAGACCAACGGGCGGAAGGGGCGGGCAGCCATGCAGGCGGCATGCAACCGCGCCAGGTGGACGCGCTTCTCCGACTTCTGACACGCCAGCTTGGAGGCCTAGGCCCACGCGTCACGCAACCAGCGCGCCAGTTGCTGCATGCAAGCAACCGCACCGCCACTTGCACCACCGTCGCACCTCTTCGGTTGCGGAACCTATGCCGCGACTCGAGGCGACCCAGCGCACGACCCAGCAGCGCCAGCCTGGCGCGACGGTCAATGCGGCTGAAAGTGGGCCGGCAGTAATGACGGTGGCAGGCGGGCGGGAGCAGCGGTCACGTCGTCAGCCAGGCTCACGTCCCATCCAGGGACAGCAAGAGAGCCTCCTCCCACGGCGTGAAGACGGTGCACCCGTGATCCGTTCCTTGAACGGCTCGCGCACGCGCAACGGCCACCCCGCCAACCACTCGCCCCGTCGCATTAACTCCGCAGTGGGACAGGCGGCGCCTCTGGCAGGAGCGGCGGGCGACGCTTCGCCTTCGCCGTAATTACCGCGCCAAAAAAGGTACGCCACGTCGTTCGATTTCGTATCCTTTTCCTTTTTTCCTCTTTCTCTATCTCTTGCAACAGGGACCGGGAAAGGGGGATACCCCGAAAAGGATTCTTCTCTGCGAAGGAACCGGGCTCCGAGCCCCCCTACTGATCAGAGGTTCGAAGGCTGGCCCTCCGAAGGGTTCAACAGTCGCCTCAGATCGCGTGGACCCGACACCCACTACTGGTCAGGGGTTCGAAGGCCGGCCCCCCGAAGGGCTCCATGGCCGCCTCAGGCTACTCGGGCTCCACGCCCATTACTGATCAGGGGTTCGAAGGCTGGCCCTCGAAGGGTTCACAGTCGCCTCAGACACCGAGCGAGGGATGACCAGGGGTACGTTCAATACATAACCGAGGCTCGGGCTGCGCTCCCGAGGTACCCTAGGACATTTCCGAGACCAGCGGGAACGATCTTGTAACGGAATCCCATCGGAGGGAGGCATCGAGCCCTCGGACCCCGTCGCCAGGGGACCGGGTCCGGCAGATCACCCGCAGGTACTTTTGGGCGTGCCTCTGGGCCCCTAGCCGACCCCCAACGAATGGGGCACGGACGTCCACTCGGATCACCCGCTTGCAGCTCACCGGAGACACCATGTTCGGTGCCCATCGAGGGTAACATGGCGCTCTCCCCCCCTCCTCCTTGCGGAAAGGCGACGCAGGGGCGTATGTAAAAAAGCCGAGTCTGTCCCTGATCGTCCTCTCGCCCTGTGCGGAGGCTCGGGGGCTGCTCTCGCAAACCCGGCTCCGGCCAGACCGTTGACAGCGTCAACATACCAGCCCGAGAGCTTGGGCCCCGACCGTGCACCCGGGCTACGGCCAGTTCGCATGAGGGAACAACCAGACCAGCCGAAGCATTACACAAGGCATTAAGACCTCGAAGGAGTGAAACCACTCCTCCGAGGCCTCGGGGGCTACACCCGGCGGGTGCGCTCGCGCGCACCCACCGGAACAAAATGCAACCGAGAAAGGCTGGTCCCCTTGCAAAAAAGTGCGACGAAAGCCTCCAAGCGAGTGCTAACACTCCCTTCGAGGCTCGGGGGCTACTGTCGGGGACCATAATTAGGGGTACCCTCAAGATGCCTAATTCTCAGCTGGTAACCCCCATCAGCATAAAGCTGCAGAGGCCTGATGGGTGCGATTAAGTCAGGGATCAGTCCATACGAGTGACTCGATCACGCTTCGCCCGAGCCTAGCCTCGGCCAAGGGCAGCCGACCTCGAGGGACTTCCGACTCGCCCGAGGCCCCCCTTTTAACGGCGGACGCATCTCCGGCTCGCCCGAGGCCTTGGCTTCGCTGAGAAGCAACCCTGACCAAATCGCCGCACCGACTGACCGAGTTGCAGGAGCATTTAACGCAAAGGTGGCCTGACACCTTTATCCTGACGCGCGCCCCCCGGCAGAGCCGAAGTGACCGCCGTCACTCCGCCGCACCACTGACCGGTCTGACAGAAGGACAGCGCCGCCTGCGCCACTCCGACTGCAGTGCCACTCAACAGAGTGAGTCTGACAGGCAGTTAGGCCTTGCCAAAGGCGCCATAGGAAGCTCCGCTCCGCCCGACCCAGGGCTCGGACTCGGGCTCAGCCCCGGAAGACGGCGAACTCCGCTCCGCCCGACCCCAGGGCTCGGACTCGGGCTCAGACCCGGAAGACGACGAACTCCGCTCCGCCCGACCCCAGGGCTCGGACTCGGGCTAAGACCCGGAAGACGGCGAACTCCGCTCCGCCCGACCCCAGGGCTCGGACTCGGGCTAAGACCCGGAAGACGGCGAACTCCGCTCCACCCGACCCCAGGGCTCGGACTCGGGCTAAGACCCGGAAGACGACGAACTCCGCTTCGCCCGACCCCAGGGCTCGGACTCCGCCCGGGCCTCTGCCGAACGATCTCCTCCTCGCCCGACCCGGGGGCTCGGGCTCGGCCTCGGCCACGGAAGACAGACTCGACCCCGGCTTCGGAGGAGCCCCCACGTCGCCCGACCTAGGGCACAGGCCCGCCACGTCAACAGGAAGCGCCATCATCATCCTACCCCGAGCCGACTCGGGTCATGGAGAACAAGACCGGTGTCCCATCTGGCTAGCTCCGCCAGATGGGCAATGATGGCGCCCCACAAGCTCTGTGACGACGGCGGCTCTCAGCTCTCTTACGGAAGCAGGTGGACGTCAGCAAGGACTCGACCGCTCCGACAGCTGTCCCTCCGCCAGGCTCCGTTGCTCCTCCGACAGCCACGACATCAC
Organism: Zea mays; assembly: GCF_902167145.1. NCBI lineage: Eukaryota > Viridiplantae > Streptophyta > Magnoliopsida > Poales > Poaceae > Zea > Zea mays. The sequence continues at coordinate 161,356,243 of NC_050100.1, read as the reverse complement.
GCCAGCAGGGTGCCAAGATCTCTCCGGCTGCCACATTGGCATGTACTTAGGGCGCTAGCTCTCCCTCCGCTAGACACGTAGCACTCTGCTACACCCCCATTGTACACCTGGATCCTCTCCTTACGCCTATAAAAGGAAGGACCAGGGCCTTCTTAGAGAAGGTTGGCCGCGCGGGACGAGGACGGGACAGGCGCTCTCTTAGAGCCGCTCGCTTCCCTCACCCGCGTGGACGCTTGTAACCCCCCTACTGCAAGCGCACCCGACCTGGGCGCGGGACGAACACGAAGGCCGCGGGATCTCCACCTCTCTCACGCCCGTCTCCGGCCACCTCGCTTCTCCCCCCTTCGCGCTCGCCCACGCGCTCGACCCATCTGGGCTGGGGCACGTAGCACACTCACTCGTCGGCTCGGGGACCCCCCGGTCTCGAAACGCCGACATATACATTTTTTTGTAAAATAAAAAATATAACCATGTCAGGTCGGGCCAGCACTACGGGCCGAGGCTATAGCCCAAGCACGGCAGACGCTCATGAGGGCAGGCCCAGGCACTATTAAATGGGCCGTGCCTGAGACCAGCCCATCAGACACAGCCCATTTGATCATCTATACCTCCACATGATAATGATGGTCCTCGCCTTAATTGCCGCCACCTCGTTCGCCATCCTGCTTCTTTTCTCTCTCCCCTCAGGCCTCCGCCTCCGCGTCACCCCATTCTCGATAGAGGGCATGGGAGTAGACGTCTCCTCCCCATATTCGTCCAACACCAGCCCCGACACCGACCCGTGCAGTGGCTATTACACGTCCATGAGGACGTTTTACAGTATGCGCGCACCATCGTTTTTGCCATCATCGGATGTCCCGTTCGTCTTCCCGGCCTTCGCCATGTTCTTCCTTCCTAACCTACTGCCCCCGCCCACGGTCACAGCCGCGAGCCAACCGATGCTCTTCGACGCAGGTACGGGGCGAGTCGGTCTTGCTCCTGGCCTTTCTTCATGCGTGCCACCGAGGAGGACATGGTGGCACCTGCCACGCTTAGGTTATCTTGGCGATGAGGAGTGAAAGTCGCCTAGAGGGGGTGAATAGGTGAAACCTGAAATTTATAAACTTTAAACACACACTAAGGCTGGAGTTAGCGTTAGAATTAAATCGAAGTCTGAAAGATAGTTCTCCTTGCTTAGAGTTGCTCAATCAATGCGGATAACGTTTGGGAGCAACCTCAAATCAATATGAGCAAGGGAACTTTAGAGAGAGGAAAGAGGAGAAACAAATCAAGTGAGAATCAACAAGTGAACACGATGATTTGTTTTATCGAGGTTCGGTTCCAAAGAACCTAGTCCCCGTTGAGGAGGCCACAAAGACTGGGTCTATTCCAACCCTTTCCCTCTCTCAATCGGTCACACAGACCGGTCGAGGCTTCTCCTTAATTACTTGGGTCACTAAGACCCCGCAAGGACCACCACACACTTAGGTTTCTCTTGCTAGCTTTACAAAGCACTTATAAGAATAAGAATAGAGAAGGAGAAAGCAATCCAAGCAACAAGATCAACAAAAGAACACAAAACACCCTCTCTCAAGTCACTAAGGAATTGAGTTGATTTGGAGGCTTGGAGGGGATTTGATCTATTGAAATGTGTCTTGAAGTGAATGCTATTGCTCTTGTATTGAATGTGAACTTCAGAAAACTTGGATGCCAGTGAAGGAGGTGGTTGGGGGTATTTATAGCCCCCAACCACTTCCTAGCTGTTGGCTGTTTTTGCTATCGATGGGCACACCGGACAGTCCGGTGGTACATCGGACAGGGTATAGTTCACTGTCCGGTGCATGCCACATCAGCACGCCGTTGGGGTTTGGAGCGGTTTGTGGCAGAACCACCCGAATTATTCCAGTTAAGTGACCGAGTCACGCCTTGGAGGCAGCAACACACTTAAATCGTAATAACCCATCAGTCCCTCAGATCTAGTCCGATAAAGCCACTTACCAAGGATCAAATACCATTAGCTCCCACGATGGTGAGGCCTAGAGAGAATACAATAATCACGAAACCATAATTAAAGTACTGGAGTTATTACATAAATCGGAGTTTTAACAAAAGATGACAAGTTCTTAATAAAATGCAGCGGATAATCGATAACGACGATACTGAGGAATAGGGCAAGGCTTAGCCCACTACTCCTCTAGGTCCTCTCCTGTCGAGGCAGCATCCCACTCGACCGTCCAACCCGGTGGCAGGGTGGAAGGCCAAGTCACACCATCAACCATATCCTGTAGCGTACCTGAAAAAATATGCCACAAGCAAGGCTGAGTATACTAATACTCAGCTAGACTTACCCAATGTGAGGAGTCTACTCCTCTACCTCTAGACCATGAAGCTGTTTGGCTAAGGGGTTTGGTTTGCCAAAAGCACTAGCTGAGTCTAAAAAATAGTTTTAGCTTTTCCAGTTCTAGCATAATTAATTAAACTATCTCCTCTCTAAGCATACATGGTAACAATCATTTAGTACAATCAACATGTTATCTCAAGTAAAACCTCATTTCACTTTTTACTCGATGCAGTACAAGGGGTCAAGCAGTCTCATTAGCTGCAAGAAGCAGACGATTCAAATCGATTTTTAACCTTGCAAGGTAAACCTAAACACACGACATGTAGGGGCACTCCGTCCCCACACACGTCAACCATCCCCATCGATCCCCCGTTCGCGGCCAGGGCTCACCGCCTTGGCATACAATGCTCCACTGACCCCGACTGCCACCATGCAGTGACCACACTTGTACCCACCATAGCTAGCATGGGAGACCCCGTTTCAGGACAAGTGAGGAGGAAAGTCCTTGCCCGGCTTCACTCAGGTACTAGGCTTACAGATTACCATATTTCCCAACATGTGTTTAGTACTTTCAAACGCTTGACTCAGGTATCCGCACATTAATCCTTAATTTCATTCCCGTCTCATAGACAAGGCATCCACCCTGGATCCAAGTCCACATACCATCATAGATCCCGTTATCAAGATGAATACAATCAATTCCTGACCTCACGCGAGTGCTAGAAAATCACTCAACTTCTACCGATATTCTAATTAGCAAAGCAGCTACTCGACCTAGCATACTAGTATCCATCTCAAAAAGGAATCATGAGTTCATGCAACTAGTGTTTCAAGCAACTCCTACACTTAAGTGCACATTACAAACCTACAAACATTAAGTTAGAAAAATAGCATATATAAACGGTTATGCATAAAACCGAGGCTTGCCTTAAAAAACTGGGGCTGAGGGGAGATCCTCGGTGGCAGGCTCTTGAGCTAGCTCTTGGACTTCCTCTTGGGCAACTTCTTGCTTGGGGATGAGTACGTACTCTCCGTCAGCGAGGTTGCAATCTAAATGAATGCAATGAATAAGATACATTTATGCTATGTTATGTAAGCTCAATAATTAGAATGAGAGGTGAAGTACTCAAGTTAGCAGGACGGGACTTAGTCCCACTATTGAAGGTTTTAGTGGTATACTTGGCGTTTAGGAATAGGTGTGGTCAGTCTAAGAAGTTGGATTAATGTTGTACTCAATAATCCTTCAATGTCTTAGTGAAGACTTAATAAGGTTTTTGGCTGAAGTTATTTATGACTTAATTTAGTACTTCATTAATCCTTTCCTGTCCTCTTTCTACTAAGGCTTTTAGAGTGGCTTTGAACTACAACACTAATTTAAAAATTCATAAAAATCTTTAAAAATTACAGTGGCTTCTCATGGGTTTATATAATTCAGTCTCAAAAATTTAGGCCTAAAATGGGAATGGTTTTCTCTGCACAAAAATGTTAAAATTTAGGGCAGAGGGGGTGCTTTGAACTACAACTCTCTTCTAGGAGTGGATTTTACCATAAGGTTTATCTTTGCTGGTATCTAAGTGTAATATTATGGTTTTATGCCAAATTTTAGCCAAAGATATCTACTAGTTAATTTATGGTGATTTTCTAAAGTTTGGGGGCTTAGTGGTGCTTTCTACTACTACTACTACTTTTGAAAAATGTCAAACAATAGATTTTCTAATTTTTCTAGTTTCTTCTTTGCGCAAGAGCAATCATTCTTAAAGTTGGTAAATTTAGCTTACAGGGAATGGGTTGTAAAATTTCTTGGAATATATGGTCTTTTTCATGGGGCAGGGGGTGAGGTGTACTCCCTTACATTTTTACCTTAGTCTTATATTTTTCTCTTGTAGTATGCATCATAAGTACTTAGGTAAAAATATGGTTGCTCTCTGTTTTCCACTTTTAGTCTTTCTTTTGATTTATTTTAAGTATTGGCAAAATCCAAGTTTTATTTGTTTAACTCACTTACTGTGATAGTTTGGGGTGGTTATCATTTTTGCAGTGGTACATTAGTGGTCAGGGGCCTACTAGATTTTTCTTACCATTATTGCATGTGTCCTTATATTATTAATCATGGTCTTTATTAACTTCTTATCACCTAAATGAAATTATAAATTCAGATCAGTACTGGACTAGGGTTCCATATATTTTTCCTATGAACTACATCACTTAGGCTTACTAGGAAAAAAATGTGGTCACCCTCTGGTTTCTATTTTCTATCCCCTTTTTCATTTTCCTAAAGTTTGGGCAGAAATAGGTTTTAATGAATATCTCTGGTTTAGCTTTGTACACTGTGGTGTCTATTATTTTTAAACAGTGCAACTACTAGGTGAGTGTCTCCACAATTTTTCTCAAGCCTAGTCTAGAAGCATTTCTATTTTTCTCTGTATTATTAAGATTTGGGCAGTTTTCTAATTTAATTCAAAACTCTTAAAAATAGTACATGAAGCATGGGGTTTACTATTTTTGTTTGATAGTGCATATTTCACAGAGTCTAACAAAATTTGTTTGACCAAATTTAGATGAATATTCTTTAACTTATGCATTTATCAAGTTTGCTGCAGATTTAAGGAATTTGGATTTTAAATTGAAAAAGGAAATCTACTTTGCGCTTGGGTCCCTGGCGTATATTTCCTGCATTCCTTTCAAACAGGTCCTCGGGCTACTATTCAACTGAGTCACTGACATTGCAGAAAACCCCCTTAGCTTGTGAACTATCTAACCCGCGCTCCTAACCTCACTAGAACAGTAACCATGGTGGAAAAAAGGCGGTGGGGCTTACCGACGGTGATCTAGTTCCGGCGAAGTGTCCACGGAGGTCGAGGAGGTCACGGCGGTCACGTCGATGGTCGGCTCGTCGCTGGCGGTGGTCGGAGTCGGTCGGACCTCGTGCGCAGGCGGGGGAGCTCGTCGGCGGCGAGTGTTCCGGCCTAACCACAGCGGTAGGATTCGATTAAATCGTGTAGCGAGCTTCACTAGGTGTCAGGGAAGACATGGGCGCGGGTAATCAAACTACGGCTTACCGGTTAGTCGTGGCCACGCGTGCCGGCGGGGGAAACAACTCCAGCGAGGGTGGAACGATGTCTCCGGTGAGGTAATGTTCGGTTTCTTGCTTCTGGGAGCTCTACGGGGCTCTGGGGAAACTAGCCGAGGCACTGGATCGATTGGAGGTCGTCGGGAAAAGGTCTCGGCACGGTGGCCGAGCTCTAGCGGTGGTTGCGGGTCACGAGGAGGTTGCCGGAGCTACGGGCTGGCTCTGGGAGTTGGGAACGGTGTGGAGGGAGTACGACCGAGGCCGTGCTGCTCTTATAGGCGCGGGCACGGTGCACGGTCGGGCATGGACCAGTGCGGGCGCGCGAGCGGGCGGGGCTCGGCGTGGGCGCGCGGGTAGGCATGCACCGGCGCGTCAACCGCGGTCGAGCACGTGGCATATTGCTTCTGCTCCTGTTCCAACGCCCATAGGCTCCAAATCTTCGTGAATTTGGGCAAGATCATATTGTAAGATATGTTCCCTAGGGTATGCTTTGTCGTTTTTGTGTGGGAGCCGAGGGGTTTTCGGTCGTGTATAGAGAGTTGTCGCGATGACAAGTCGTTAGTGTCTGGCTGCAGCGTCTCGAGGCATCATGCCAAGATTATGTCAAACGGCTCGGGTTTGTCTCCAATTTTTGCCAGGGCATGCCTAAGGTAATTTGGCGCCAATTTGTTATCTGGACCTCGTAGATTTGAGCTGTGGAACTAGGTGAACACGGTTGATTTTGATGAGAAGGTCAGATTTCAAAATTCAGAATTTCTGATTTTCATTTGAAGTCTCCACTTAATGGCTGTTTTGAGAATTTTGCAAAACCCTTTTGATTAAACTTTCTTACTATATTTTGTAGCTTATTTAGTGTACTACAATTTGTTAATTGGTCCAAATCATGATTTTATGTTTTTCATAGTCTTTTCACTAAATTTCTTGGTGATACTTAAAAAGGCTTAAATAAGTTAGTTTTATGGTTTGAGAATTTTGCTCACTTTGGGGTGCATGATGTGGTTAGGGTATGATTCTTGGGATGAAAAGACTTGATTTAGTTTTAGCATTTCATGTTTTGTGTCTTTTTCTCAACTTAATTCACATGTGATAATGTTCACAAATGTGGGTGTGGAGAGAAAATCCTGAGTAACACCTAGGGTGTTACACGGTTGACCGTTGGAACCCTTTGTCATGTAGCTGCACCGAACACTACGGTGCCATATGCTTTGACTTCTCTGCTCTGACTTCTGACGCGCACTGTACACCATTTGCAGTCGACCGTTGGTGTAGGTTATCGTTTCTTCGTTGGCTCACCGGACATGTCCGGTGGACACCGGACAGTCTGGTGAATTATAGCGGAGCGCGCCCTAGGAAAACCTGAGAGTGGCTAGTTAGGATGGTGCTCAGCCTAGGGCACCGGACACTATCCGGTGTGCCACTGGCAGCACACTCTCAAGTCTTTGCTCCAAACTTTGTTGAGTCCCCAACTTAATTTCTTTCTTGGTTTATGTTGAACCTTATGCACCTGAGATAAAAGACATCTTGGCATACTAATTAGTCCACGTGGTTTGTGATGGACGTCAACCACCAAAATCGATTATAGGAAAGGTTTAAGCCCATTTCCCTGTCAATCTCCCCCTTTTTAGTGATTGATGCCAACACAAACCAAAGCAAATGTAGAGTGTAAAAATATAACTAGTTTGCGATTATGATAGATGTGCATAAGTTACTTAGATTTAAACCAATTGAAAGACTTTCTACATAAGTCTAAAAATAAACGTGATTGCTTTCATATATTTAACATTTTGGACCACATTTGCACCACTTGCTTGTTTTTGCAAATCTTTGGAAAAATCTTTTCAAATTCTTTTGCAAATATCCAAAGGTATAGGAATATGATTTCTAGAAGCATTTTTAAGATTTGAAATTCCTCCCCCCATTTCAAATGCTTTTTCTTTGACTAAATAATAGCTCCCTCTGAAGAAATTCTCCTCTTAGCTTTCAAGAGGGTTTTTGAAATGATTTCCCTTTTTGAAACAGATACAAAATGAAATTATACCAATTTGAAATTTTGAGACTAACTGGAATACCAATTGAAATAATTTCTTCCTTTAGTTTTGAATATTTTAAAATAATGATGGTGCGGAAAATAATGGTGGTGCGGCCCTTTTGCTTTGGGCTTACTACTTTCTCCCCCTTTGGCATTAATCGCCAAAAACAGAGAACTTGAGAGCCCTTTGAATTCTCCCCCTTTTGTAAAAGAAATATGAGTGAAGGTTTATACCAATTGAGAGTTTCCTGAGTAACGACAAAGGATAAATGATACCATCAGAGTTGGAGTGGAAGCCTTGTCTCTGCCGAGTACTCCATTTCCCTTTCAATTTAAGACTAAAGATAGAAATACACTTGAAAGCACATTAGTCTTAGCCTTGTCACAAGAATAATAAGAAATATGCATTTGTTCCAAATGAAAGAGACATGATCAAAGGTTTATACATGAGCTATGTGTGCAATGTTTCAATCAAAGTTCCGAGAATCAAGTATATTTAGCTCATTCCTAAGTTTGCTAAAAATCTTTTCATCTAGTGGCTTGGTAAAGATATCGGCTAATTGGTTGTGAGTGCTAACATAAGCTATTTCGATATCCCCCTTTTGTTGGTGATCTCTCAAAAAGTGATATTGGATGTCTATGTGCTTAGTGCGGTTGTGTTCAACGGGATTATCCGCCATGCGGATTACACTCTCATTATCACATAGGAGAGGGACTTTGGTCAACTTGTAGCCATAGTCCCTAAGGGTTTGCCTCATCCAGAGTAATTGTGCACAACAATGTCCTGCAGCAATATACTCGGCTTCGGCGGTAGAAAGAGCTACTGAGTTTTGTTTCTTTGAAGCCCAAGACATCAGGGATCTTGTAACACCCCGGGATCCACAAACACCCCAGAATGCTACTAAAGTACACATCTAACATTCATATATAAAATATCGACAACATCCCCTTTGAAAATTGCATAAACAGGGAAGCAACAAAGTATAAATAGATATCATGATAAGAAAACATAATAGACATTAATAATATGCTAGCAATGGAAAGACAACCATAACGGCATGAACTAAATCAACTAGTGCGCACAACTAGTTAGAAACAACATCCTTTGACAAGAAGTTTCTAATTAAATCATGACTGCACCTAAGCAGCGTTATTATGAGAGTGAAGGTGGATGTGCTGCTACTTCTGACTTCCCTTGATGAGCAACAAGCACCTACATTGAGTAATGCAACAGTGAGATGAAACATCTCAGCAAGCGAATTGTTTTGACAAGATATTTAAACCACAAATTGAATTAATCAACATTTTAAAAGAATCACAATTAAGATCAGAAATACTTGTAGATATAGAAATCAGTAGTCTTAATATAACCAATACCATCTCATTTCCTTGAACAACCACAATAGTTTGCATAACACTTCCCTGCGTGAACAATACCTGCAAATATCACTTCAATGTATGCATAGGAACGCAAAGTGTAGGTACTCTGTCTTCATACCTCTGAGGGTATAAAACCACATCATCTGCAAATATCACTTCAACGAATGCATATGAATGCAATGCATATGTCCTCTGCCTTCATACCTCTAAGGGCATAAAGCCGCATCGTACCCCTCCTCGGGCAACGTATGATGCTAAGTTGTACCGGTACGGTCGGACCATAAGTTATGACAAAACTTCAGATGCAAATGAATCATGCAATGCATATGGCATGCTGCATTTATCAATATACTTCACTTCCTTCACATACAATACAAACCTCAAACAATACTTTATCTTCCTTCAGATACAATACAAACCTCAAATAATACTTTACCTTCCTTCAGATACAATACAAACCTCAAATAATACTTCATCTTCCTTCAGATACGTGAATTAATCTCATGGGTCATACTCGAACCATAATCATCCTCAATATATTATTGAGCATCAATATAATACAATCAAGTACAACATCAACATAGAGTTCAATTATGAAAGAATTCAATAATTCTGAATCTTAGAGTGTAGGCGATAAAAATAACAAGTCAAAACGGTAGCAACCACCGCTACATTCACTTGCCTTCATCGAAGAAGAAAAATGTACTAGGCATGATCTGGAGTGTAGCCACCTGCTAGCGGGCATAAAACTTAGTACAAATATTTCACAAACATTTGCCAACAATTAACAAATCGCTCCTACACCTGAAACAAAGACCTGGTGGAAAACCTCCCACTCTGAACCACATGCCATACAACAGCAACGCTGTTTGTTAATTTTGTATCTTTAAAATTATAACAGTGGTGATATCAAACAAATACTCTAGGTGTATCTACACAAAATACTCTACAACTTCGGCATTCGATGGATAATTAAATTCTGCCATCTATAAGTTCTAAAACATCTGACAAGATAACTGACTGAATCTGTTTTAGATAGCAGCATAGTTAACTTTCAAAATTCGATATCTTACAAACTATTCAACCAAAAATCATGAAATTCTGCTGTAAGTAAGAACTTTTATCCCTCTACAAAAGTCTCCATAGCTGGGAGAGCCAATTAGGCCATTTACCTGATGAAACCTACCAGTGAACAAACCCGCTCATTTCTGTCAGGCCAACAGAAATAGCCACAGTAAAACAAACATAAATGGAGTTTCATAATTCATATGAATGCACTCTTTAACAATATGGAAAGCATATGAAATTATCTACATCTTTTCTTACAAACCCAAGGTTTAATTCTGTTGATAAAATTGCCTAAATCTTAAGAGAACAGATTCTGTACAGAATTAAGAGACTGAAAAACTGCTATAATCAAACTGCAATAACTCTCTAATCTGATGTCCGATTGAGGTGTTCTTCGTGGCCACGGAAAGATATACAAATTATCTACGACTCATATATAGACTTTTTATTTTTTTTGAGGCCACTAAGACCATGAAAAACTGGCATGAACAGAAACTGTCGAATCTGCCATTCTGCAGAAAACTAAATTCGAGATCAAAACCTAACCCCACATCTAATCCAACCTCTAATCCTTTAAATCCTATGATCCATAACCTCCAAAAGCACATAATTACAGTGAGAAACAAGGATCTCATCCATATCTAGGGTTTCCCCAAGAAATTCTGCAAGAAGAGATGGGGGAAGAACATCTCCTTGATCCTCTCTTCCCCTTCAATTCAATGTGCTCCTCCTATTCTCGATCCTTGCTGCGCGAGGGAGATCTAGAGGGAGGAAGCCGTGGAGAGGGGTTGCCATGGGAGGAGAGGACGGCCAGCCCAAGGGGAAAGGAGGGAGGGGCGGCCAAGTGTGGGAGGGGGGGAAGGGGTGGCGGCCAAGTAGGGGCAAAAGGGGGAAAAGGCCACCACTAGGGTTTTCTTTGTGGGAGAAAAGAAGCGATGCCACAGATGACTCCGATTTAGCATCCAACGGCCCACAACCCTTTTCCCACATCCACGCACCAAAGATCAACCTTTGGCAACATTTTTGGGATATTACAGATCTCCCCAGAAACTAACAAGTCCCTGATGTGCTCTTCCTGTCAATTTTACAACCAGCATAATCAGCATCGGAATACCCAATTAAATCAAAGGTAGATCCCTTGGGGTACTGAGAGCACCTAGAGGGGGGTGAATAGGTGATCCTGCAAAATTCAACACTAATAGCACAAACTCGGTTTATAAAATGTTAGTTAGATTAAACCAAGTTGCTATAGAGCGAGCTTTTGAGAAGAAATCATTCACAGAGAAAAGCGACACAAGAGACACGGTGTTTTATCCCGTGGTTCGGTCAAGTAACACTTGCCTACTTCCATGTTGTGGCGTCCCAATGGACGAGGGTGCACTCAACCCCTTTCAAGTGATCCAATGATCAACTTGAATACCACGGTTTTCTTACTCATCGATGTTTTCCCGTTTGCAAGGAATCTCCACAAGTTGGAGCCTCTCGCCCTTACAATGTTGATCACAAGAAAAGCACAAGAGTAAGGGAGCGAAAGAAACACACACAAGAATCACAACAAACACACCCACACAAGTCAAGACGTGAGCACAAAACACAGCGCAGGGAGTTTACAACTCGAAAAGGTGCTCAAATCTCAATCACGATGATCCAAGTGCGTGGTGGCGAAGTCTAGGCGTCTTAGAATGTTCAATGGATGCTTGGTGTCATGCTCCATGTGCCTAGGGGTCCCTTTTATAGCCCCAAGGCAGCTAGGAGCCGTTGGAGTTCCATTTGGAAGGCAATTCTTGCTTTCTATCGTGCACCACCGGACATGAACAGTCCCTGTCCGGTGCCCGATCTCCTTCCTTATCTGGCGCAACCGATCGTTGAGCCTTCGGTCCCCTTGGCGCACCGAACACTGTTCGGTGCACACCGGACAGTCCGGTGCGACCAGGTGACCGTTGGCTCGGGCCACATGTCGCCCGTTGATCGTGCTGCCGACCGTTGGCCGCGGGCGCCGTTGACTCACCAGACAGTCTGGTGCACATCGGACAGTCCGGTAAATTTTAGCTGCGGCGCCCTCGGTGAATTCCCGAGAGCGACGAGTTCGTCGCCGAGCACTGAGCGCAGGCGCTGATGGCTCACCGGACAGTCTAGTGAATTTTAGCCACGTCGATTCCCGAGAGCAGCAAGTTTGCTGCTGAACCAGCCTGTGCACCACAGGCTGATGCAAGGCTTGGCTAGACTTAGCCAAACTTCTCCAATCCATTTCCACTCTTCTTGGAAAGGTTCCTAGCACTTAGAGAAATATATTAGTACCAAAAACAATTCACTAAGACTAGAGACATACTTTGATTTTTGATTTGCAATTCTTTGGCACTTAGCTCATATTAACCAAAACACTATGTGTTGGGCATCTAATCACCAAAACATTTATAGAAATGGCCCAAGGGCACATTTCCCTTTCAATCTCCCATTTTTTGGTGATTTATGCCAACACATTTAAAAGCAACTTGAAGTGCAATATTATTCTCAAAAAGTGTAAATTGAAGACCAAAATTTTCTTACTTAGACTTTGGCATATTTGGATCACTTTTGCCAACACTTGGTATATTTTCACAAAACAAATTCTTTTTCCTATCTCTAAGTCAAACACACTTGTTTGGGCAAATATAGAGATATTTCAAGAGTAAATTTGATCAAGTGCCAAAAACTCCCCCTTTTCCCATAATCAAAATTCTTCCCCATAAGATACCAAATTGTGCAATAAAAGGGTTTTGATCAAATACAAAGACCGAATTGTGCAATAAAAGGTTTTGATCAAATACGAAGCTTCTAACTCTACATTTTTGAAATTTCACAAGTGGTTGGCTGATCCATTTGCTTTGGCCTTAATTTCTCCCCCTTTGGCATTAAGCACCAAAACGGTATATCTTTTGGCCCTTTAACCCCATTGCCTCACCAAAATGTCAAATAAGAGCAAAAAGGCAATAAGAGTACAACAGAGAACTTAGGACAAGATACATTTTATCGAAATGCAGTGGAAGCTGTTTCGTTGTCCAAGTTCACATTTTCCTTTCAATATCCCTATGAGACTATTTCAAGAATACTCAAACAAACAAGTTAGTCTCAAGGGAGTCAAGTTGTAGCAAATCTCCCCCTAAACATGTGCATCATTTGCAAAGGGACTTGTGAGGTCCGGGGATGACTTGTACAACTTGAGCACCAGAAATAAGCAATTAAAGACAATAAAGCTTAAAGTAACATGATCAAAGGCATAGAGCACATTTATGCTATAGATCAATCCAAGTTACGCGAATCTAAGACGTTTAGCTCACTACACAACCTGCAAAACCTTTTCTCATCTAAAGACTTGGTGAAGATATCGGCTAGCTGGTTCTCGGTGCTAATGTGGTAAATATCGATATCTCCCCTTTACTGGTGGTCTCTCAGGAAGTGATGCTGGATATCTATGTGCTTAGTGCGGCTGTGTTCAACAGGATTATCCGCCAAGCGGATTGCACTCTCATTATCACATAGGAGTGGGACTTTACTCATATTGTAGCCAAAGTCCCGGAGGGTTTGCCTCATCCAAAGTAGTTGCGCGCAACATTGTCCTGTGACAACATACTCGGCCTCAGCGGTGGATAGGGCAACAGATGTTTGTTTCTTAGAGCTCCAAGACACCAGGGACCTTCCCAGAGACTAACAAATCCCTGATGTGCTCTTCCTATCAACCTTGCACCCGGCATAATTGGAGTCTGAGTATCCGATTAAGTCAAAGGTAGACCCCTTTGGATACTAGATCCCGAAGCAAGGTGTAGAAACTAAGTATCTAAGAATTCGCTTAACGGCCACAAGGTGACACTCCTTGGGGTTGGATTGAAATCTTGCACACATGCATACACTAAGTATTATGTTCGGTCTACTAGCACAAAGATAAAGTAATGATCCTATCATTGACTGGTATGCCTTTTGATCAACGGACTTACCTCCTTTGTTGAGGTCCAGATGTTCGTTCGTTCCCATTGGTGTCTTCGCGGGCATGGCATCTGTTGGGGACTTGTTCTCAAATTCTATGAGTTAAGAACAAGGCAACACAAAATGTTAAATGTTAATGTCCTTCGTCCTTCGAAGCATTATTTCCTTTAGGATATAACGATCTTTGGACGAAGGTCATGAAGGACGTACCTTCATCATTACAGTATACATTAATGAAAGATGAAGCATATGAAACATGAAAGATAACATGAATAATCATATAACATCATTAAAATAACTTTATTTTATCGTCATGGAAAAATAGAGACAATATTGAATTACAAATGTACCTTCGGCTTGACAGAAGGTAAAAGTACAAGCGTGATGCACGAGTAAGTACAAGTCAGCGTGAACAGTACGGGGGTACTGTTCATCTATTTATAGGCACAGGGCACAGTCTGTGAGATATTACATTCATGCCCTTTACAAAAGATTACAATTATGACACAGGCTCTCATGGATCAATCGTTCATTTCATCTTTAAGTCGGTTCAATCCTTTGTCTTGAGACATGCCACTATGCTGAAGCTTTATGGATGATAGCCTCGGCACTGCTTTTGAGAGGATCTGCCGAAGGTGTTTTTTCTTACAGGATCTTCAGCGACGAAGCATACCCCCAACAGTAGTCCCTTCGTGGTGCTAGATCATTTTTCGTAACGAGCTTGATCCGTGAAAAAATCTCCTAGGCTTTGGATTGCCGAAGGTCCGAAAAACACCTTCCCTAAGCTCGTTGCCAAGAAACGATTAAAATATTCCGAGCGCGAGGTGGCCCCACCATGCAGCGGGTACACGCATCCTAGCGATTCACCTTCTCGGGTTCTGTGGCCCACCATTCAGTGGGTGCGGGTGACTGTTCGTCCGGTACAGAAGACTTGACGATTCACCTTCCCCCCTGTGGCACTATATAAACAGACGGGTAGGTGTGAAGTTACCACAGCATTCATTGCTATTGCACTGTTTTGCTGCCAAAAATTTGACCATAGCCGAAGCTTGCTCATCGCACTCATCCGAAGCACCGCTGTTGGTTTTGCTTCGTCACAAAAGGAAGAGCTTCGGGAAAATTAAAAAAGTTAACAACTTCATCAAAAATTATAAGGAATTCATCATCAAATGGCAAGGGTACGTTCCACTGCCAGGGTTACACGTGATGGAGAAGAAGCTGAAGTTGCTGAAACCGCTCCAATTTCTGAAGTGATGAAACGGTCGGGGCTGGTAATGCCGGAGGATGTTTCTGACGAAGGTGCACCTGCCACTGAAGCTGAGCAGGTTGATGCTGAGGAAGGTGAATCTGAAGATGATTACAGTGCCCTGCCATCTAAACCCAGCCACCTGGAGTTTGGGAGATCCACTATTACCGAAGATGATATGCCTAAGTTGATGAAGTTAGGCTATTTCAGTGAAGCCAAAAAGAAGCTGATTCGCTTTGGCGGAGAGGAAATTACTCCGAAGCCAGAAAAGGATGAGGTGGTAGTCTTTAAAAACTTCTTTAAAGCAGGATTAAGATTTCCTTTGAATGAGATGATTGTGGATGTTTTGGAGAAGTTTGGGATTTATCTTCATCAGCTAACTCCTAACGTCATCATTAGGCTTAGCGTCTACATCTGGGCTCCCTGAAGCTAGGGGGCAGAACCGCTTGCCGAAGGCTTCTGCCGGGCACATGAGCTTCATTATCACACAAAAGCTAGAGAAGATGGGCTGCACGAAAACTTCGGTTGCTACAATTTTGTTTATCGCAAAGATGCGAAGTCTCCAGTTATCAGCTATCGTACCAAATGGCCAGCTGGCTAGAAAACTGAATGGTTTTATGTCAAAGTTGATGTGAAAAAGGAGAAGCTGGTTCAAAGCCCATTAGAATTAATCTTCGGAGAGACTAGGCCCCGGTGCGACATGAAACCGAAGAGTCCATGCCAAGTTGCACTGGGCGAATTTCGAGTTGTTGTGGAGCACATTGGTACTAGGGATCTGGTGCAAGAATTCTTAGCTTTTAGAGTATTCCCAACTTTGAAAGAATGGGACATGCCGAAGCTCAAAGGGGAAAAGAAAGAGAAGGAACTTGTTCGGTTGCCTTATTACTATAAATTCAAGAAACACTTCAAAGAACCTTGTCAAGAATGGTTAGACACGATTGAAGTTATGTGCAATGAGATCCTTGGCAACTATTCTAAAAAAGAAGATCAATTAATGACTGCAGCCTTCGACACTCGACCGAAGCGAAGGTTGAACCGGGTGATGGATGCCCTGAATTTTGAGTATCCTGACTATGAGCGATTGGACAGAGGTGCCGAAGGACAAAAAAGAAAAAGTGTTGCTAGCGTCCTAGATAAAGAAGCTGCTAAATTGGTGAAAAAGGATGAAGAAACTTTGAAGAAAAGAATATTAAGCCCTGAGCCGAAGATAGCTACTTCGAAGAAAAAGAAAGATGCGGCTTTGAAGCGAAAAACGACTGATACTGAGGATGAAGGTCCTTCAACACCTCCTGCTGCCGATGTGGAAGAAATTTTAAAGGTAATGACCGAATCTTTGCCTGTCAAGCTAAGTCCACTAGGGCCACATCTGACGAAGCTTTTTCAGAAGGAAAAGGAGCCTTCGGTGGCGAAGAAGCCAGATGAGCCGAAAAAACGAAGAATTGTTCATGTAGTTGAAGTTATCGAGCAGACACCGCCGCTGGCATCGGCATCAAAGACTCCAACTATTGAGAGCACTGCTGCTGCTGAAGCTGCACCCACCGAAGCCGAAAGTGCCGAAGGTGAAACCGCTGAAGATGTAAATCTAGAGGCTATACTCTCTGAAATTGATACCATGCTTTTGGATGCGGCCGCGGAAGAAGCTGTTGTAGCCGCTGAAGAGGTCCCGGGCACAGTTGATGGAAAAGGGAAGGAGAAAATCGAGGATACTTCAGCAGAAGAGGACTTCAATTTCCAAGATATACTTGGGCAAGAATTGTCAAAGGCTGAAAAAGAAGAACTGAAAGAATATGCTATATCTTGCGGGTACAGACCAGGTGCGTTACTCTTCGGAGGAGTCAACGAAGAAAGCTTAGGATGCCTTCAAAACCATACTAGGGCGAAGGTTGTCGGCACTCTATCGAAGAGTGTCGGCTTCCCGAAGGTTGAGGCAGACCTCAGCAGGTACCGGTGGCAACATATCGCCGGTAGCCTATTTTATGCTAACTTTAAGGTAAAATTCTTAACTTTTTATTGTTTTGATATGAAGATTGTTTTCTGATGAAGCTAATTTTATCAGAGCTTACTGCTGAGCAAAGTCCTGAGGATGCAACAAGACCTTGAGGACAAAAAGAACGAAATTATAATTGAGGGCCTGGAGAAGAAGATTAAAGACCATGAGGCTACCCTAGAGAAAAAAGACTTCGTACTTCAAACTATGGAAGGTTCATTGGCGGAGGCCTGGGCCGAAAGTGCTAGATTGAATAGTGAACTCTTCATGCAAAAGAAAAATTTTGAAGCCAAACTCGAAGCTAAAGCTGAGAAAAATTCAAATTTGCGGAAATCACTGAAAGAACTTCAAGAAAAATGCGTAAACTTCGGCAACCAGTGCCTGCAGCGGCTGAAGCAGGTTTTCAACTCGGTTGGAGCCAGCGCTGAGAAATTTAGTCCTTCGGTTGAAAACCTGACGGAAACCTTCGAACACATTAAGGGCGAAGTTGATGCACTCGACGAAGTTATAGCTGGACATGCCGATATCTGCGCCTTGCTAGCTTCTCGGGGCACAGCTGTTGCCTTCATGAAATCTAGCTGTACACATGGAAACATTGTCAACAGACCAAATTTTAGCTTATCACCGGCAGATTTAATTGACACCCCTAGCCTAGCTCGGAGTATAGCAAATAGATTCATAACTCAAATATGGGTAAAAGGCGGGCGAAAAATGGCTGGCGATGAAGCTCGAAGCCACCTTAAGCCGGTAAAAAATTTGTGCCTGTTACTTTACCTTCTTCTTGAACTCTGCACTTCTCTCATACCGTTTTAATATGTACAGGATGACGATGCTAAGGAACAATGAGCCAAAGCTTGATGGATGATCCGAAGCTCAGATGATCCAAAGCTCAATGATGTTAAAGCTGAAGACCTTGCTGAAAGAGTTCTAGAGAAAATCTTGCAATATCATTATAAAAATATTTGTAATTTAAGAATGAAATACTAATTCTATAAATTTGTACATACCTTGTAATATATTTTTACCTTTTCGTCCATGTATGAACTGCTTTGATGTGGACGAAACTAGTATTTTTTGAGCCGAAGGCGAAAAACACCTTCCCTTCTTTTCGTACACAACGAAGCATAAAACTGCTTCTTTTTCTTTTTAGCCGAAGCCTTATCTTTATAGCTGAAGCAACTGCTTGTGTCTTTATGTTATGATGATGATGATCCTATGTATGTCTAAGTGCATGTTTATGTATGCAATGTATGAAGTAATGTATCGTGCAAATGAATGCCCAAACACACACACATCTGAAGCTTCATCCACAACCTTCATTCCCTAAGGAATGACCGAAATCTCTTAGCCGTTTATTTTTTGGCTGC
Source organism: Zea mays (assembly GCF_902167145.1). Lineage (NCBI taxonomy): Eukaryota > Viridiplantae > Streptophyta > Magnoliopsida > Poales > Poaceae > Zea > Zea mays. The sequence goes on along the minus strand of NC_050100.1, from coordinate 161,337,816 downwards.
ACCGTTTATTTTTCGGTGTAAGTTCTGCATTCCCTAAGGAACGTCTTTTGAACTTCTTCGCCTTCTATTTCGGCGGTATCAGCGTTGACTTTTCGTTGTAAGCTCTGCATTCCCTTGGCTTTTGAGCAGAAAACTTACGTTGCGCTCCCTTAAGAATGGCTTTTTGTAGCTTCGTCGTGCTCTGCATCCCCTTAGGGACGACTTTCGAGCTTCTCCCTGTTTTTTCCTTTTTCCCTGCACTCGATGGTGCATGCTCAGTTTTTACATTTACATATTTGGGGGATTTTGCTCTCGTAGAGCTGAATAAGAAAAAGAGAAATTACATGCTATGGCCCCATTAAAAACCTTTCTCCCCCTTTGGAAAGGAAAAGGGTGCCATAGAAAAAATAAAAAGATTACATCAAGCTAGACATAATATCGCTGAAGCTCATCCGCATTCCAAGATCTAGGAATGTTGTTGCCGTCCATATCCTTCAATCTGTAAGAACCGGGTCTTGACGAAGATACAACCAAAAAAGGTCCTTCCCACTTCAGCTGTAGCTTGCCTACTGTATCTGGGTTGGCCACTCTTCGAAGTACCAAATGCCCTGGATTAATGTTCTTTAGCCGAACTTTTCTGTCACGCCATTTTATTGTTTCGGCTTGGTATTTATTGATATTTTCCACGGCTTGAAGCCTGATCCCTTCTATAGCATCTTTTGCCACAGAATAATCAGCTTCGTCCTCTGCTGAAGCCACTGTTCTTATTGATCCTGCATTAGCTTCTTCTGCGGTTATTGCTTCGTCACCAAATAATAGTTTGAATGGTGTAAAACCTGTTGACCTTGATATTGTTGTGTTGTGGCTCCACACCACTTTGATCAATTCATCTGGCCACTTTCCTCTGGGCTGATTGAAGATTAACTTCATTATTCCCGTCATTATAATACCATTAGCTCTTTCAACAAGTCCATTTGACTCCGGATGTCTGACCGATGCAAAATGAATCTTCGTGCCAATTTGTTCATAGAATTCCTTGAAAGCTTCAGCATCGAACTGTGTTCTGTTGTCTACAGTAATAGCCTTCGGCACTCCAAAGCGACAAACAATGTTTTGCCAGAAGAATTTCTAGACGGTAACCGAAGTTATTATGGCCAAAGGCTTCGCCTCAATCCACTTGGAAAAATACTCTACCGCCACCACAACATATCTTAGATTTCCTTGTGCTAGTGGAAGTGGGCCTAGCAAATCGAGGCCCCACCTTTGCAACGGCCAAGTGGGCTGTATTAACTGAGTGAGAGATGAAGGTTGCTTCCGGTCTCTTGCACATTTTTGGCAGCCTTCGCATTTTTGGACTAATTCTGCTGCATCAGAAGCTGCCTTCGGCCAGTAAAATCCTTGCCGAAAAACTTTTCCCAACAAGGGCCTAGATCCGATGTGAGATCCACACAGACCTGCATGTATCTCTTTCATTAATTCCATACCTTCAGTTCTTGATAAACACTTGAGGAGTGGTGAACAAATTCCATGTTTATACAATTCCCATTCTATTATCACATATGGTCTTGTTCTTGCCTCCATTCTCTTGTTATATGCTTCGTCACATGAAAGACAATTGCCTTGGAGGAAAGATATTATTTCAGTTCTCCAGTCTTCACTGTGTACTGGAGAAATAGTAAGCACTGCTCTCTCCATGAGCTCAACCGAAGGTGCTTTTACTGTTTCAGAAAATACTTCCGAGGGTAGGGGGAGCCCCTGAGCCGCTGATTTGGCTACAAATCTGCATGCTCATTTTCACCTCTTGGGATATTCTTGACAGAAAAACCTACGAAGGAAGCTTCCAACCTTCGAACTGTATCCAGATATCTTTCAAGCTTCAGATCTCGTGCCTTGCTACTTTTGTCCACATGGCCTGCAATAACTTGAGAATCAGTATTTAGGATGGCCCTTCTTATTCCCATTGCCCTTAGTTTTCGAAGCCCCAATAGAAGTGCTTCGTACTCAGCAATATTATTTGTGCAACTGAAATCCAGTTTGACTGCATAACATGTTTTGACTTTTGAAGGTGCTACTAGGACCGCAGCTGCTCCTGCACCGAAGGCTCCCCAAGAACCATTGCAAAACACTGTCCAAGCTTTGGCATCTTTGCTTGTCCCTTCTTCGTGAGCCCCTGGCGTCCAATCAGCGATGAAATCTGCTAGCGCTTGGGATTGAATTGAAGATCTGTGCACGTAGTCAATAGTGAATTCATTAAGCTCCGCGGCCCACTTTCCAATCCTTCCAGTAGCTTCTCTATTCCTCATGATATCCTTCAGGGGCTGTGATGAAGGAACAATTATGTGATATGCTTGAAAATAATGCCGAAGCTTCCTGGACGCCATTAACACAGCATACAACACCTTCTCCAATTCTGTATAGTTTTTCTTTGATAAACTCAAAACTTCGGAGACAAAGTATACTAGGACTTGCTTTTTAGCTTGTCCTTCAAGCTTCTCTTGTACAAGCGCCTCACTCACTGCAGAGTGCGAAGCTGCCACATACAATAGCAATGGAGCCCCTAGCACGGGTGGAGTTAATGTTGTTAAATCAATCAGGTATTGCTTCAGCTCTTCGAAAGCTTTCTGTTGAGTTGGGCCCCATTGAAAAATTTCAGCTGACTTTAGTACTTCAAAGAATGGTAAATTTCTTTCTACTGATCTAGATATAAATCGATTCAAAGATGCCAGTCTTCCTGTCAGTCGTTGGGCCCCCTTCTTTGTGCTTGGCGGCTCCATTTGAAGGATAGCTTCGATCTTGCTTGGGCTAACTTCGATCCCCTTCGTTGAAACTAGACAGCCAAGGAACTTGCCCTTCTTCACTCCGAAGACACATTTTTCTGGATTTAATTTTAGGCCAGCTTGCCTAAAAATAGCAAATGTTTCCTGCAAATCAGTAATGTGGTTTTCTTGCTTCGTGCTCTTCACTATGATATCATCAACATATGTTAGTACATTTCTGCCTATCTGAGAATGAAGAACCTTGGCTGTCATCCTGCTGAAGCTTCCTCCAGCATTCTTGAGCCCCTCAGGCATTCGAAGATAACAATATGTACCACTGGGGGTTATGAAGCTGGTCTTTGGCTCATCTTCCTTCTTCATCCAGATTTGGTGATAGCCTGAATAACAATCTAGTAGACTCATGAGCTCTGACGAAGCTGCTGCATCTACTAGAGAATTTATTCTTGGTAATGGGAACTCATCCTTTGGACAAGCCTTGTTCAGATCATTAAAATCAATGCACATTCTCCATTTACCATTGGCCTTCTTCACCATAACAGTGTTGGCTAGCCATTCTAGGTATTTTACTTCTCTAATGACACCAGCACTGAGAAGTCTTTTTACTTCGTTCTGAGCACCTTCCGCTTTATCGTCAGACATTTCCAAAGCTTTTGCTTCCTGGGTCTGTAGGATGGATCGACATTGAGTGAATGTTCAATGACGTCCATGTTGACACCATAGAGATCGTTAGCTGACCATGCAAAAACATCTTTGTTGTTGAATAAAAACCTTATCAAGGTTTTCTCCTGCTCTTCAGATAATTGGGACCCCAGCAATACCTTCTGCTCTGCTATGTCTTCACATAGAAGCATGGGCTTCGGCTGATCAGCCGAAGCAGCCTTCTCTCTTCTGTACTTATACTGTTCACAAGCTTCGACTCCATCTATATTGTGGATTGCTTTTGAGTCTGTCCAATTTCCTTCAGCCTTTCTGGCAGCTTCCTAACTTCCATGAATAGCAATAGGCCCTTGATCCGAAGGTATCTGCATGCATAGATATGCTAGATGAAGAATTGCTTTGAATGCGTTGAGTGTTCCACGACCAATGATTGCATTGTAGGGGTATTCCATGTCAACAATATCAAACACAACATGTTCAGTTCTTGTATTGTGAACAAATCCGAAGGTCACTGGCATCGTGATCTTGCCAAGTGCTACAATTTGCCTTCCTCCGAAACCACAAAGAGGGTGTGTAGCATCATGGATCTTATCCTCTGGCTCTTGCATTTGTCTGAAGGCCTTAGCAAATATGATATATGTTGCACTACCTGTATCAACCAGAACATTGTGGACTAGAAATCCCTTGATGACACAAGATATGTCCATAGCATCATTGTGAGGGTAATCCTTGAGCTGAAGGTCCCCTTGAGAGAAGGTAATTCGGATGTGGGACCATTTTGACTTGATGAAGGGTCCCTGCACCCCAACATGTTGTACCCTTCTCTGGGCCTCCTTCTTCTGCTTCTTGTTGGCCAGCTCTGAGCATGAACCGCCTGTTATCGAGAGCACCAGCTTCGTAGCCGAAGCAGCTTCAGCTTGATTGTTGAACGAAGCCATCAGCTCAAAAAGTGGAAGTGAGTTCACTGGAGGTGGGTGCCAATGTTGGGGACTTGTTCTCAAATGCTATGAGTTAAGAACAAGGCAACACAAAATGTTAAATGTTAATGTCCTTCGTCCTTTGAAGCATTATTTCCCTTAGGATATAACGATCTTTGGACGAAGGTCATGAAGGACGTACCTTCATCATTACAGTATACATTAATGAAAGATGAAGCATATGAAACATGAAAGATAACATGAATAATCATATAACATCATTAATATAACTTTATTTTATCATCATGGAAAAATAGAGACAATATTGAATTACAAATGTACCTTCGGCTTTGTTGGGGGCCTTCGGCTCCCGAAGGTCCTCAAAAGTATAGTCTGATAGTATTTTCCAAGTGTAATATGTGAACAGGCACCTTCGGAGTCAGGCCGCGAACATACAAGAGTATGGTTAAGACGAAGCGTGACTGGAACGAAAAACGATCATGACGAAGGATAAGGCGATCACGAAGCTATGTGCAGAAAGGCTTCGGCACAATAACAGAAAAGAGGAACCGACTTAAAGATGAAAAGCCGAATTGGACCTCGAAGAATTACTGTAGTTATTAATAAATTTAAAGGGCACCAATGTAATTTTGTACGGGCTGTGTCCCGTGCCTATAAATAGGTGAACAGTACTCCCGTATTGTTCACGCTGACTTGGCACTCGCCTTTTTGCATCACGATTTGTACCTTTACCTTACATCAGTCCGAAGGTACATTTGTAATTCGTTTTTATGAATTTAATAACGGAAATGTATCGATGATAATGTTAGTATTATTACTTGCACATTATATATATATAATTATTCTGTTTAATCATTTATCAACCTAACGAAGGTCTTTTCCTTTGTAACCTTCGTCCGAGACTCATTATATCCAAAGGGATATACTGTTTCTAAGGACGAAGGAGTTCGACATTTAACACTTTTATGTTGTCTTGTTCTTAATTCATAGCATTTGAGAACAAGCCCCCAACATTGGCGCCCACCTCCGGTCAACTCACATCCACTTTTTGGGTTTTTGAAAACCTTCGGCAAGCGTCACCTTCGTCATGCCGCCGAAAAAGCTTCAGCGACAGGGGCTGCCACTCTGCAGCCACTGGACCCCAATCAGGATGTCGTCTCTCTTAGGGAGGCCCGAAGCCAGAAGAGGAAGGCCATCAGTCCAACGCCTCCGGAAGACGACTTGGACCAAGAAATACAAAAAATGGAGATTCTCCATCAACAGGTCCAACGGAAGAAGGAGAAGATGGCTCGTCTAGCTGATCTTCAAAAGCAGATAGATGAAGCCTCTGAAGAGCTTCGACATCTCGCTCAAGATGACCAGAATCAAAGGCCCCCGCATAGAGAGCTTCATCAAGAGGGTTTCTACAACGAGGATGACTGGTATGAAGATTTCCATCACGGAAATTTTGCTTTTGATGATGCTTCTCCCTTGTCAACAGAACTGCAGGCTGTTCCTTGGCCACAGTCTTACAAGCCGCCTCAGCTCCCCATGTACGATGGGCATTCAGACCCAAAACAATTCTTGATGAGCTATGAGGCAACTATATCTTCATACAGTGGCAACACAGCGGTCATGGCAAAGTCCTTCGTCATGGCTGTCAGAAACGTTGCACAAACTTGGTACTCTTCCCTTAGGCCAGGGACAATCACCTCATGGCAAAAGTTGAAGGATATGCTGATAACCAGCTTCCAAGGGTTTCAGACGAAGCCAGTCACTGCTCAAGCTTTATTCCAGTGCACCCAGGATCATGAAGAATACCTTCAAGCATACGTCTGAAGGTTCCTACGTCTGAGGGCACAGGCACCAACAGTGCCCAATGAAATTGTCATTGAGGCCATGATCAAGGGGCTTCGGCCAGGACCTGCAGCTCAGTACTTTGCCAGGAAGCCTCCTCAAACACTGGAGAAGCTGCTCCAGAAGATGGACGAGTACATTCGAGCTGACAATGATTTTCGCCAAAGAAGGGAGGAAGCTCTCAGGTTCTCTGAAATGACTAGGGGCTTCGGAGGAAGATTTTATCCAAGGCACGTCAGGTCAATTCACAATTCTACTCAAAATGACGACAAAGCGAGTCAACAGCAAAGGCCACAGTGCTCCTCGCAAACTTCGGGGCATCAGCAAAGCTCCTTCCGGTCGCCAGCGCCAAGGGGTAGAGGCGCCAGGGGCTTCGGGGGAAGATTTGGGGATCAACCAAGAAAAATATACTGCCTATTCTGTGGTGAAGGTAAGGGCCACACCACCAGGATGTGTCACATTACCATCCAGAAGCAAAAGGAGCTAGCAGAAGCTGCTGCACAACAGAATCAGCCGAAGCAGGTCATGCATACTGCTTCGTACCATTCGCCTTACATTCCAGAATATGTAGGCAATCACCCTGCAGCCTCTGTTGCTTCGGCAAGCCAACCCCAAGCTTCCTGGCAACAGCTTCCACCGCCACCACCAATACAACGAGCTTCGCAGCCAAAAGGGAGCCAGCACTCTCATCCCAGAGGGACTTCAGAGAAGAGTCCGAAGCTCGCACAGTCAATAGCACTGTGCCAGAGTCGAAGCACATTTATTGATAAATATCCTACCAAAACAGCAGTTTTTTCGCATTTTTACATTCAGTATTACTTTTTTTTAATAAGGAACAATTATGGGAAGTCTAAGTGTCTTTTATCGTTTTTCAATTTCTTGTAACACTTTCTCCATAGGCTTGAGTTGCCGAAGCATACAAATTTATGGTGGCATGAAGGACCGTTGTATTGTCAAAAGTTTTTTATAACGGACACAGTGCAAATTGTTCGAAACAGTGAAAAGTCGTTCCTAAGGGAGCGCAGAGTAAGTTTTCTGATCTTACAGCGAAAAGTCAGCGCTGATTCCGCCGAAAGTAAAAGGCGAAGAAGCTCCTAAGGGAGGCTTACAGCGAAAAATAAATGATGATTCCGCTGAAAGTAAAAGGCAAAGAAGCTCCTAAGGGAGGCTTACAGCGAAAAGTCAACGCTGATATAAAAAGTGTGTGTGCTTTATTACAGGGATATGTATCTGTGGCACAAATGTTATTTTGCGTAACATAACATCATCACATCATTTTGCATAACATAAGCATCATACAGCATATTGCATGTGGAGCAAGAAGGGGGTACAGTATTGATCTTTTGGAAGAATATTTTGGAAAAGAGAAAATCGTACTAAAGCTCAAAACAAGTCGAGAAGAAGTGTGACTTTTCTATAGCTTCGGAGAATATTTCATGAAGCTTGGATAACCTTCACCAGGGAAGTGTGCAATTTTTTAAAATATAAGATTTTCTTCACGAAGCATGAAAAGAAGGGAAGGTGTTTTTTCGCCGAAGGCTCAAAAAATGGTATGCAAGATTTCATGCATCGTAAAGAATTAAAACTGTACATGAATTATATATTACATTCAAAGTTACAATATATTACATACGTTACGTTCCAAATGTTTTTACAGTAGCATTTAATCCTCTTTAAGAACTATTTCTGCAGCTTCGTTCAGTAGCTGGCCGACAACCTTGTCCATAATGGCTTCGGCCATTTTTCTAATTTCATCGTCCCCCTTCGGGTGGGGGCCCGGAGATGCCTCAGCAGGTTCTGAGCGAAGAGAAGATACGGCTATATTACTATTACAAACCGTGAACAAAGTCTGGAATCAAAAATTACAACATAATAAAAACCACTAATTAATACCTATTTGCCCTTCGGGCTCTGTACTTTTTTCGGCAGCCACCGCTACTTTTCTAGCATCATGGATGCCTTTTTCGCTCTTTTGAATAATTTCTTGCGCCATTTCTTGGCCGCCGTTGTCCCAGATATCGGTGAAAAATTTTCCGCCGATCATGCTTGCTTCGGCTGAGGGGTCTTTAATGTCTTCGGAGGACAAAGTAGCTTCGGATTGCGCTAAAGATTTTACATGCTCACAACCTCTCTTCTCCAAAACAGTAGCAACTCCTCTAGCACCCGAAAAAGCACATATGTCTCCGTGGCTATTCAGGATTTCTTCGAAGGCCTCAGCTTCGTTACTGATCCATTCCATCGGACCTTCGGGATTGCCCCTCGAGAAATTCTCTTCGCTAGAGAATGCGCCAACATTGGCAAAGCTGGATTTTATCTTTTTAACGCACTCTATGGATTTAACATAGCATCTTCTCTGAGAAGCACAAAGCTCTTTAACATTAACTTCCAAATGATCTGCCCATTGATCGCTTAATTCTCGTCTTGTTTCTTCAAGAGTGCGTTCTTCTTTGGCTCGGGCTAGTTGTCTACGAAGATCTTCAATTTCACGTTTCTGAGCTTCGGCTTGAGTTTTAGATTTAGCTTCGTCTTCCTTCATTTTTTCCACTAATGTAAGCAGAATTCTGTCCTTCTCCAAGGCTTCGTTCCTTAGCCTGATAACCTCTGTTCGAAGGTTGTTGAGAGCAATGGTGCAGCTCTCGTCTTCAGCATTCTTTTGTGCCCTTAGGGCATTGCTGAGAATTAACCCCTATTCAAAAAAGAATGAACGGATTAACACAACAGTAAAAGATTCATTCAAAATCTACAAAATTCAAAATTTACAATCTTCGTACCTTCAGACTGTTATATGCAAGACTATCCGCAAGATCCTCGTTCATCATGGCGCAAAGGCCAGCTTCAAGCTTTGGGAATCCCATGCTCCTAGCCATCTCCTGGCAGACAGATGGTTCTTTATTGTCTGGGAGGCAATACAAGAAGTCGTCATCATCTATCCCATTGAACACTACAGCCCCCTTCAGATACTTTAATTATCGGGCATAATGGTTAGCTTCAAAGATCTCTTCTTCGGATAATTTCTTTCCCGAAGCATGTCGAATAATATAGTCGTGCATTTTGGAAGATGCTTCGGGGGTGGCAGTGTCAATTTCCTCGACTAAAATTTGCTCTGTTATTTTTGTTTGTTCAGTTTCCAAAGTTGCCTCTGTCAATTTTGTCTTTTCAGCTTCCAAATGTTTTACCTTGGTGGGTTCTGAAGGTCCAATCTCAGTTACAAATTGTTGCTTTGAAGCTTCACTAACAAAGGCTTCAACAGATACTTCAGAAGCTTTAGCAGTTTTCTTCGGAGTTATGCTCGAAGATTTAATTGTTTCTAAAACATCCAGCACATTAACCATCCTTTTTCTTTTTGGAGTTGCTACTGTCCCCTTTTGGCCTTTAGTCGCCTCAACTTTTGATGATGGACTCAAAATTTCTGTTGTTTTTCCTTTTTCAGTTTCTGGTTCTTCTGCTTTTTCTATTGCTGGTGCTTTGGCCATTGCTTCGGATTTTGCCGCTGAAGTTGTTTCTTTGGCTTCGGTGGCCTAAGAGACCTCGCCAATAAACTCGGGCACTGTGGCCGGCTCAATACAGCATGGAGGGTGTGTGGACACTTTTATTTTCTTCCTCTTCGGTGCTGGCTCCCCCGGAGCAGCCGAAGCAGTGTCCTTTGTAGGAGAAGTATTTTTCTCTTTTGACCTCGCATTGGATAATGGTAGTCGGGATAGATAAATCCAATTGCATCAAATACTCGGTTGAGTCTCTTCTTTTTTCGGCCTCCGAAAGTCGCTGATAATGCAGTGTTTTTCGGCCTTCGAGTATGCTCCAAGCAATTCATCACTTACATTCTCAATGCTTTTCAGCCAATCATCATCCGGTTCAACAAACTTATCTCCATACTTGAATGTATATTTCAGCCTGATTAGTCCACCCTCGTCAGTTTCTTTAACGGTCTCCTTCGGCATTTCCCAGTCATCTACAAGTGGCCACACTCTGAAGGCAATGTGCTCTTGCATTAAATCCCTGGTCCCAATAAAAGAACAGACTACGCCGAAGGCCCTTTGACATTCTTCAGCTGCTTCGTCCATTTCTATCTTTGGTTTTCGGAGTCCGAAGCGCTGCCAGATAGGGCGCATGATGATCACAACAACAATCCAGGATATTCCCGTCGGCCGGGTACCGACGGGATTTACTCTAAAACCGACGGGATTTAGCTATTTCCGTCGGTTTTAGTGTAAATCCCGTCGGTACCCGGCCGACAGGAGCTACCCGACGGGGATTGCATTAACTCCCGTCGGCCCCGACGGGAGATAATTAACTCCCGTCGGCCCTAAGTAGCCGACGGCGGTTGTCGCTCCCCGGGCCAGGGCTGACGTGGCGGGCAATTAACTCCCGTCGGCCTAGGTAGCCGACGGGAGTTATGTGTCCGCCACGTCAGCCCTGGGTGCCGGGACGGAGGAGCGACAACTGCCGTCGGCTTGGCTAAGCCGACGGGAGTTATCCTGGACAGTACCAGTTTAACTCCCGTCGGCTTTGCAAAGCCGACGGGAGTTAAACTGTCCCCCCCCCAAAAAACCCCATATTTATGATCAATGGCACAGAAAATATACACAATATCATCATGCACATTCACACATCAATCACATCCATCAACACACATATATATAAGAACATTCATCCACATTCATACACATAAGAAGTGTTCATCCACATAAGAAGTGTTCATCCACAAAAGAAGTGTCCATTACTGAAAAGGTAGAGATCGAAGTGTTCATTACTGAAAAGGTAGAGATCGAAGCACATTCACGAACCGCGGCGGCTAGGGTTGTTGGAGCTTTGGCCGCTGCCTCCGTCCGGAGTTGGGTACGCGAATAGGGAGTTGACGAAGCCATCCATCGTTCCACTTCCTTCCTGATTGTCCTATGGAGCGAGAATGCAATTTGTCAGAAATCGTACATATTAACTGCTGAACTGTCGGCGATAGCTATAGAGTTAGAATACAAACCTGTGCGCCAGGGGCAGGTAGCTGTGCCGGCGGTGTGCTAAACTGAGGCTGCTGCGGCACAAGTCCCTGTTGAATACAAGAATAATACATATTCATGTGAGTGCAGTGCGGCACAAGTCGTCGTTTTTACTATGTAACTAGAGAATGGACATAGAATTTCTTACCGGAGGTGGAGGAGGGCCCATAGGGACGAACGTCCATTGCGGCGGAGGCGGAGGGGCCACATACGGAATGCCCTGCTGCTGAGCTAGTAACTATTGACCAAGCATATTAGTAGTACGCATTGGATGTGTAAAGCAATGAATAAACAGTAATAATGCAATGGGCTTACTTGAATCATCTGTTGTTGCTGCGCGTGGACTGAGGCATAGTACTCACTTTGAGCCCTCAACTGCTCAGTTTGAGCCCTCAACTGCTCATCGCGCTCACGGTTCTCCTCACGCAGCCTCACGATCTCAAGCTCTTGCTCAGTGAGCCGACGAGAGCTACGACCGGAGCTTCCGGACCCGGATGCCGACCGCCGAGACGCTCTAAAATCCGTCGTGTTGATCATTCCATCAAAGAGAGAGAATCTACAATTGTTGTCAAAGAAAGATTAATTAAGGCATATGCTCATGTCACTATATAAATGGCATGTAATGTAACATCTCACCGCCATGTGCCTTTCCTCCACCGGATTTATGCACGGCTTGAGCATCGATCGGCATGGTCCTCCAATCGCAGTCTTCTCCGTGACGGTCCTTCATCTCTTCCGCATATGCCGCCTGTATCGATTATATAACCTTAGTTAGTACGTTGCGAGCATTAACCGAATATTGAGGACAACAGCTCACCAGACGCTCCCTTTGTGTCTGGCTGCACAAAGGGTTGGAAGGGTCGCTTCCCCTATGGCCAGCTTCCCACACCTCGATGGGAGTCGGCTCGCGACCTAATTGAGCTTCCTACAACACAGAGTTAGTACAATAAAAGAATATATGACATCTCAACATATTTGTTAGTTTTCTTACCAGGCGTTTCGCCTTTCGCGTGAAGTTGTCGCCACCGAAGGTGTGGTTCGGCGTGGTGCCTCGATTGTCCCTGTGACTTTTTGACTTCTGTTGGAAGGCTTCAGAAGCCCATACCCCACACCAAGCTGCGTAGGCCTCTGGCCGGTTAGACATCCACGGAACCACCACCTTCATAAAAACAAACATATATCAGTACCTATTCAAATGAAACAAACACAAAGGAAAGGATTGAAATATAACCTTACGATACTCTTCCTCGCGAAGGTATATACTCGAGGCCCCTGTCTTCTTGTTCATCTTTTGCCCTAAAATTTGTTGATAATACATGCACGTGGCCTGAATCCTTGCCTCGTACAGGGCCTCCTTCACCAACCGATAGGCATTTACTTGAAACACCTTCTCGGCGTGGTTCGCGTCATCCCCGTCGGCCAACCGAAAACGTGCCTACAAAAAGAATGCAATGTTATCTAACTTTTTAATGATTGCTTCCATATAACACACACAAGATTACGTACCCAGAAGTCAGCGCGAACAAGCCCCTGGGCATCGCCATAAGTGACATCGACCTTCAGCTTGTAATCGTCCCAACATGAGACGAGGACCGGCGCAGCGTCTGCATCGTCGGACGTCTTCACCAGTCCAGGGTAGTGAAACTTCAGGAGCGAACTCAACACAGAGTTCACCTGCTTTTGACGACCCTGGCCGGTGAAAGAGTAGTCCAACCACTCCCTACAAAAAGACGGGCAAGCATCAAACATGCTTACATTTGATGAATACAGCTGATTCAAATCAAAAGATACAGCACTTACCTATCTCCGACGGGGGAGATCACCGTCTTCCCCGTCTCGGAGCTCGGAACAGGTGGAGGTTGTACGGCATGAGGCCTTCTAAACTTACGTGGACGCCTTGCTGGAGCTGCCTCAGCCTCATCTCCACCCTCAGCCGCACCTCCTGCCTCAGCCTCAGTCTCATCTCCACCTCCACCCTCTCCCTGCTCACCTCCTGCCTCAGCCTCCTCACCTCCACCCTCAACCTCATCCTCATCCTCATCCTCATCCTCATCCTCATCCTCATCCTCATCCTCATCCTCATCCTGATCCTCATCCTCATCCTCATCCTGCAAATAAGTAACTCAAGTGTCACATTCACGCGTTAAAGTCTTACACAAATTAAAAGCAACAATACAATGATTCTTACATCGCCTCTCTGAAACCCCAAGGGCTGGCCCTGTAACTCTGGGTGTAGGCTTCTGTAGAGCTGCTCCTTCTTACTAGCGCTCAAGGAACTCCCTCGGAAAAGGGAGTCCCTGAACCCCTTCACCACCTGCTTAAACTTTTTAGGCATCCTGCAGCAATTGAAAGTTTTTATTAGTACTGAGTATTGTAAATAAATAAACAAACGGTGCAAAATAAACCAACATTAAACAAATAAACATTCATATGGAAATAAACTTAACTTGTTACTTATCGTTTCGTTTCCTTTTTTGTGGCAATGATATATCATTGAGGTCTCCAACTAAACAATCCAATGTAGGAGCAGGGTCTATATCAAATGAGGATGGCAACTCATCTTCTTGGAATACCCCGTCAGCTTGTTGAGCCTCACGATTGTAATCATCGGGAACAGGAGTGGACAACCGATCACGGGGGTAGGTTTTGTATACGACCCACCAAGCGCTCAACTTAGGGCATGGATATGACGAGTAATATACCTGCTCCACCTGATGAGCAAGGACATATCTATCGGCCCCTTGAAGTATTTGCTTGCGTTTAACCTGCGTCATTCCAAATTCGGTTCTATAATGCTTCGGGTCAAACCATGTACAGTCAAAAAACACCACCCTCAGATCCTTGTTCCCTACAAATTGGCACTCGAGTATATTGTTTATGATTCCGTAATACTCGGATTCGTGCCTTTCCATATCTTCAGCCCGGATTACGACTCCGTTATTTTTCGTAGCTGCTAAAGGACGGGAAGCTTCAAATTTGGTTGTACGGAAGCGAAACCCGTTTACGTCGTAACGGCCATAACTCTTCACTATCACACTACCAATAGAAAGCTGACGCAGGTCCTTATGGACACTACGCCGACGTGCGGGAGAATCAATGCCCTCATGTGAAGGAGATCCCACAGGACACATTTGTGAGTCATCCGGTACATTCCCGAACTGACAGTCAATAAATGAAAAAGTGTTACAATTGTCATACCTATACACGATGTATGAGGACAAAGAATACAAGGCTTACATGGTCTCGGATCCAGGAGATAAAATTAGGTCCCCCGTGCAATCCATTTAGACGCAAGTTGTCTAGCTGTTTCGCCGTTGGTTGACGGTTACGAGAAGACCTCCAGTTTTCTTTATCGAACTCGCTAAAAAAGAACGAGAGTAAGAAAACATTGTGTTTCCTAAACATTGAATATACAATTCCTTTAAGCCTAGTAAACTATTACCTGAAGAATTTCTCAGCCTCTTCTATATTTGACCACATGTAGAGCAAAGCAGATTTCCGTTCGTTCTCACTGAATTCATATGCCACTGGTGGACCAACAGCCTTGCCGTTCCATTGAAATATGCTAATGTGACTGCACGGATGCACCGTTTCATCTTCATGGTACCTCTTCGTATGGGCAAATACATTGTGGTCTTCAGTCAAGTAACCACTTGTGAGGAAAGCTATCTCCTTAAATTTGAACTCCTCTGCTATACAACCTTCAACCTTTGCCTTGTTACCCACCATTGATTTCAGTTTTTTCAACATTCTTTCTATGGGATACATCCACCTATAACACACTAGCCCACCTACCTTTGCTTCATATGGGAGATGGATAAGAAGATGCTGCATAGGATTGAAGAACGCAGGCGGGAATATTTTCTCCAGCTTGCAAAGAAGCACCGGTGCCGATTCCTCTAGTTTCTGCATCATCTCCTTTAAAATTTCTTTAGCACAAAGCTGCCTGTAGAAATAGCTAAGTTCAGCTATCGCTTTCCACACTTCCTCGTTAATGTAACCACGCAACATTACTGGGATCAGCCTTTCCATCATTATATGGTAATCATGACTCTTCAACCCATTGATCTTCATTGTTTTCAAGTTCACAGATCTTCTGAACCCCGCACCATAACCATCGGGAAATTTTAAATCTTTCATCCACTTCATCACTTCTTTTCGTTCATTGGGTCTCAAGGCAAATTCAGCACGAGGCTTGCCTCCATTTTCTCTGAGCATGAGAGTTGGGCGGTTACATATGTTACCTAAGTCCACTCGGGCCTTGAAATTGTCTTTTGTTTTATCTGGGAAATCCATGACGGTGTTAAATAGTGCTTCACACATGTTACGCTCTTGGTGCATTACATCGATGTTGTGCGGGAGCTGCAATGCCCTCATGTAAGGGAGCTCCCAAAGGCCACATTTGTGAGTCCAGTTATGGGTCTTCCCGAAACCTGCAAACCCATCCCCATCCTCATTTCTCACTAGATTACTCAGCTCCTCAGCGATTTCCCACCCGGTGCGACGCTTCGGGGGTTCCTTCGTGACAATGGTGTCCTTCCTGAACTCGTGTGCCTGGAGCCTGAAGGGGTGGTTCAAAGGAAGAAAAGACCTATGACAATCGAAGTAACAGAACTTCCCACCCTTATCGAGCCAGAAACAATCTGTTTCTTTTCCACAAATAGGACAACCTAGCCTTCCACTGACTCTCCACCCAGCAAAGATCCCATACGCTAGATAATCATGTATGGACCACAAATATGCTGCCCGAAGTTTGAATTTTTGCTTCATGAAGCTGTCATACGCCTCCACTCCTTCCCAAAGCTCTTTCAACTCCTCAATCAATGGCTCAAGCATAACATTGAGGTTTACGCCGGGATGATCCTTCCCAGGTATGATGAGAGTTAAGAACATAAACTCATCTTTCATGCAATCTTCAGGTGGAAGGTTGTACGGTATGGCAAAGACAGGCCAACATGAGTAAGACGCTGCGGTCATACTGAAAGGCGTGAAACCATCTGTCGCCAACCCAATACGAACATTCCTCTCTTCACTAGCAAATTCTATATCGAAGCTGTCCAGGGCCTTCCATGCGTCGCTATCACACGGATGCTGCATTACCCCATCCTTCGGGGGCTTACGATTCTTGCGCCACCTCATGCGGCTCGCAATTCTACTAGCCAAGAACAGACGTTTCAGTCTTGGAGTGAGACGCATCCAGCGAAGCTGCTTATGTGCCCTCTTTGTTGTCACCTTCTCCCCTTCTTCGTTTACCACCTCTATGTACCTCGACAGGCCACATTTCAAGCATTTCTCTAGTTTCGCACGATCGCGCCAATATATCATGCAGTTGGACGGGCATATATCGATCTTCTCATATGGCATTCCCAAAGCCTTTAGCAGCTTCTTTGACCGGTAAATGTCTTTAGGCACCTTATGATCGGCAGGAAGGACATCACTAAACAAGTCCAAAATCGCCTTATAACATTTGGCTGAGCAACCAAACTTTGACTTTATGCTCATTAGACGGGTCACGAACTGGAGGATGGTAACCGTTGTGTGTCCATGCAGAGGCATTTCTAAGTCTTGGAGGAGTTTGAACAACTCTTCAACCTCTTTTGTAGGCAGATCTTCAGGATTGTTGACAAACTCTGCCTGCATATCTTCTAACATATGGTCCAATCGATCAACGTTTTCACCGTCATCCACCTCCATCTGTGCTGATACTATACACCGTGACTCGCCGTGGTTATCCCAAACCTTATAACCTTGAACATACCCATGACTGCAAAGGTGTAGTGCCACAGTTCTCTTGTCATGTGACTGGATGTTCCCACATTTGGTGCATGGGCACCTAATCACAGCGTGGGTTGACTCTCCACGAGCGTTCTCTAAAAACTTTTCTGTCTTCTGAAACCATTCCTTTGTGTGACATCCGCCCTTCTTCCAACCAGCATACATCCACTCACGGTCATCTTCCATGTTTGTGGACTAGGATGGCTCAGTTTTGCTGTTGTGTAAACCACCAACCAAAAATTCAGCATATAAGAGCGATGCACGTGGCTTAGGTGATAACCCTACTATAGGAAAGGACATAAACCCACCCGAGAATGGAGGCGGCCGCATGCGACTCGTGACGTGCCCGATGGTCCGAACGAAATTTCGGCAGCATAACCCCGCTGTTCTCCGAACACACGCCTATCATGGTGCGACGGAGAACAACTGGGTTATGCTGCTGAAATCTCGTTCGGACCAACGGACACGTGCACGAATCACATGCGGCCACACCCATTCTCCGGCTGTCCAAATACGTGGACAATCCCGGAACCACGCACATCACAAGTAATCTTGTGTTTGGACCGAATGAAACTATACAATCTATGCATTCATAGATTGTCTAGGTGCATTAGGCCCAAACATATGAATAAATGTGATGCATGTGCATGCTTCCGGAACGGGTGACGCCTAGGGTTAACTACTGGTCTGCGCACTTAACCCTAAAACTCTAGGAAAATAAACAGTGTATCATACTAATTAAACGACCACAACGTAGTTAACTCCCGTCGGCTTAATCAATACAATCAACCAACCGACGGGAATAAACATATTTTCGATATAAATATAAATATATATCGCAATGATATAATTTTAAATAATTTCAATCTTACTGTCTCAGTGGAGGTTGCAGCGGCGTCGGGGGAGGGGACGGGCGGGGGCAGCGGCGTCGGCAAGCCGCGGCGGAGGACGGGACGGGCGCGGCGGGGTCGGCGGCGGCGGCGTAGGCGCTGGCGGCGCTCGGGCGGGGCGGCGCACGGCGGCGGCGGCGGCGCAGGCTCGGGCGGCGCTCGGGCGGCGCTCGGGCGCACGGCGGCGGCGGCGCAGGCTCGGGCGGCGCTCGGGCGCTGGACGGCGATCGGCGGCGGCGCGGGATGAGTGGCCGGCGATGGATGAGTGGCCGGCGGCGCGGGATGAGCGACCGCGCGATGAATAGAGCCTGGGCGAGTGGCCGGCGCGCGCGTTTTAGCCGGGCCCGCCCTAAACCCCGTCGGCCTCCGGACTAACCGACGGGAGTTATTTTATCTCCCGTCGGCTTCGTTATGGCCGACGGTAGTTAATTAACTCCCGTCGGCAACCCTAAAAACCGACGGGAGTTATTTTATCTCCCGTCGGCTTCGTTATGGCCGACGGTAGTTAATTAACTCCCGTCGGCAACCCTAAAAACCGACGGGAATTATTATGGCCGACGGGAGTATTCAGTTTTGCTGTTGTGGATGTCTTTGATATCTTCCCGAACCTTCAAATCATTCTTCACATAGAACCATTCCTTCATCCATTCCCCGGGCCATCTCTTCCGGAAGGTTGGCACGGGACAGCTTGACCCAGAGCGAGCACCGAAGCTATAGCAACCAAAATTGTTATGATATTGCTCCTTACCCCAGGGTTTCGTCTCATATACTAGCTCGTGTATATCACAAAAGCTTTTTGCACTTGGCTCCAGGCCCTGGCTTCTCACGGCCCAGACAAAGATTCCCAATCTTATCACTGCTTCGGGCGTAAGTTGATGAAGGTAGATTTGATATAATTTCAGAACCTCTACCACAAACCTGCTTAGAGGAAATCGTAGCCCAGCCTTTAAAAAGCTTCGGAAGATCACAACCTCATTATCTTCGGGGGTCGGCGTAGTTTTTTCTCCGTCATCTGCCCTCACGATTGATATATCCCGGAAATATCTCCCCCTCATATTTTCAAGGTGACTCTGCTTTATAGTTGATTTTCTGAAGTTTGAGTGACTAGGTCGCCACGGGCGATCTTCGGAGTCCTCCCCACCACTATCCACATCATAGCTATCACTGTCGCCAGTATCTTCCGATAAACCCTCCAAAGTTTCCTTGACAATCTTTTCTGTATTGGTCTTCGACATTGACTCAAGAAAACCCAGGTGCATCTCCTCCGAAAGGCTTAGCTTCGAAGCACCAGCAGCTATCTTATCTTCAGACATTTTCGCGAATGCTGGCAAACCAGACTTGACACCGAAGCCTAAAAATCTAAGACCGAGCAAATGCTGACGCACGCAGGCTGAAAGCTAGGTGCGTGGGCTAATAGCTGGGTGAGGAAAAGCAGGTGGCAAAAGGGCGTGCCAAATAAACTCGCGGTGAGCTTGTATTTATACACCCAGTATGTCAAAAACTGGAGGGCCCCGCTTGTCAATGACTGTTGCTATTCTAGCAAAAGGAAGGTGTTTTTTCGGACCTTCGGCTTAAAGCCTTTGTCCATGTCGCAATATGAATTTATCTTTACAATAAATTGACATTGCGAGGGGCTACTGTTGGGGGCCTTCGGCTCCCGAAGGTCGTCAAAAGTATAGTCTGATAGTATTTTCCAAGTGTAATATGTGAACAGGCACCTTCGGAGTCAGGCCGCGAACATACAAGAGTATGGTTAAGACGAAGCGCGACTGGAACGAAAAACGATCATGACGAAGGATAAGGCGATCACGAAGCTATGTGCAGAAAGGCTTCGGCACAATAACTGAAAAGAGGAACCGACTTAAAGATGAAAAGCCGAATTGGACCTCGAAGAATTACTGTAGTTATTAATAAATTTAAAAGGCACCAATGTAATTTTGTACGGGCTGCGTCCCGTGCCTATAAATAGGTGAACAGTACTCCCGTACTGTTCACGCTGACTTGGCACTCGCCTTTTTGCATCACGATTTGTACCTTTACCTTACATCAGCCCGAAGGTACATTTGTAATTCGTTTTTATGAATTTATTAACGGAAATGTATCGATGATAATGTTAGTATTATTACTTGCACATTATATATATATAATTATTCTGTTTAATCATTTATCAACCTAACGAAGGTCTTTTCCTTTGTAACCTTCGTCCGAGACTCATTATATCCAAAGGGATATACTGTTTCTAAGGATGAAGGAGTTCGACATTTAACACTTTTATGTTGTCTTGTTCTTAATTCATAGCATTTGAGAACAAGCCCCCAACAGGCTTGACAGAAGGTAAAAGTACAAGCGTGACGCACGAGTAAGTACAAGTCAGCGTGAACAGTACGGGGGTACTGTTCATCTATTTATAGGCACAGGGCACAGCCTGTGAGATATTACATTCATGCCCTTTACAAAAGATTACAATTATGACACAGGCTCTCATGGATCAATCGGTCATTTCATCTTTAAGTCGGTTCAGTCCTTCGTCTTGAGACATGCCACTATGCCGAAGCTTTATGGATGATAGCTTTGGCACTGCTTTTGAGAGGTTCTGCCAAAGGTGTTTTTTCTTACAGGATCTTCGGCGACGAAGCATACCCCCAACAGTATCCTTCATCCCAAACCTCTTGAGAAGATCTTGAGTGTACTTCATTTGGGAGATGAAGGTGCCTTCCTTGAGTTGCTTTACTTGAAATCCAAGGAAGTAGTTCAACTCGCCCATCATCGACATCTCAAATTTTTGCATCATCACCCTGCTAAACTCCTCACAAGACTTTTGATTAGTAGAACCAAATATAATGTCATCGACATATATTTGGCATACAAAGAGATCACCATTACAAGTCTTTGTGAATAGAGTAGGATCAGCTTTCCCAACCTTGATAGCATTATCAATAAGAAAATCTCTAAGGCATTCATACCATGCTCCTGGCACTTGCTTAAGTCCATAGAGCACCTTAGAGGGCTTGTAGACGTGGTCGGGATACCTGTCATCCTCAAAGCCAGGGGGTTGTTCCACGTATACCTCCTCCTTGATTGGTCCATTGAGGAAGGCGCTCTTCACGTCCATTTGGAACAGCTTAAAGGAATGGTGAGCAGCATAGGCTAACAAAATCCGAATTGATTCTAACCTAGCCACAGGAGCAAAAGTCTCCTCAAAATCCAAACCTGCGACTTGGGCATAACCTTTTTCCACAAGTCGAGCCTTGTTTCTTGTCACCACACTGTGTCCGTCTTGTTTGTTGTGGAACACCCACTTGGTTCCCACAACATTTTGCTTAGAAAGTGGCACCAGGCTCCAAACTTCATTTCTTTTGAAGTTGTTGAGCTCTTCCTGCATGGCCAACACCCATTCTGGATCTTGCAAGGCTTCTTCTACCCTGAAAGGCTCAATAGAAGAAACAAACGAGTAATGGTCACAAAAATTAGCTAATCGTGAGTGAGTTGTTAATCCCTTGCTGATGTCACCCAGAATCTGATCTACTGGATGATTTCTTTGGATCGTCGTTCGGACTTGAGTTGGAGGGGCCCGTGATGCTTCTTCCTCCTTATTAGGTTCTTCATGTGCTCCCCTTGATCCTGCCCTTCTTCTTGAGGTACCTGTTCATTGTCTTGAGTTGGGGGATGCACCACCATAGAGGAAGAGGGTTGATCTTGCTCTCGTGGTTCCTGTGGTCGCACATCACCTATCTCCATTGTTCGCATTGCGGCCGTTGGAACCTCATCTTCATCTACATCATCAAGATCAACTTGCTCTCTTGGAGAGCCATTAGTCTCATCAAATACAACGTTGCTAGAGACTTCAACCAATCCTGATGATTTGTTGAAGACCCTATATGCCTTTGTATTTGAGTCATATCCTAGTAAAAAACCTTCTACAGTGTTGGGAGCAAACTTTGAATGCCTACCTTTCTTTACCAATATGTAGCATTTGCTCCCAAATACACGAAAATAGGAAACATTAGGTTTGTTACCAGTTAAGAGTTCATAGGATGTCTTCTTGAGGAGGCGGTGCAGATAGAGCCGGTTTATGGCATGGCAGGCTATATTCACAGCTTCCGACCAAAACCGCTCAGGCGTCTTGTATTCCCCAAGCATCATTCTCGCCATGTCAATTAGCGTCCTATTCTTCCTCTCTACCATGTTATTTTGCTGAGGTGTGTAGGGAGTGGAGAACTCGTGGTTGATGCCTTCCTCCTCAAGATATTCTCCAACTTGTAGATTCTTGAACTCAGACCCATTTTATCGCTTCTTATCTTCTTCACCTTTAGCTCATATTCATTTTGAACTCTCCTTAAGAAGCGCTTTAGGGTTCCTTGGGTTTTGGATTTATCCTATAAAAAGAACACCCAAGTGAAGCGGGAAAAATCATCAACTATAACAAGACCATACTTCCCCCGATGCTGAGATAGGCAATGGGGCCGAAGAGATCCATGTGGAGGAGTTCCAGTGGTCTTGTTGATGTCATCACGTTCTTGCTTTGATGTGAGCTTCCCACCTGTTTCCCTGCTTGGCATGCTGCACAAGGTCTGTCTTTCTCAAAACAGACATCGATTAGTCCTAACACAAGATCTCCCTTTAGAAGTTTATGAAGGTTCTTCATCCCAACATGTGCTAGGCGGCGGTGCCAAAGCCAGCCCATATTAGTCTTAGCGATTAAGCATGCATCTAGATCGGCATTCTCTTTTGAGAAATCAACTAAATAGAGCTTGACATCTAATGCACCCTTAAAGGCTAATGAACCATCACTTCTTCTAAAGATAGATACATCAATATTCGTAAATAAACAATTATAGCCCATATGACACAATTGATTTACAGACAATAAATTATACCTGAGCGATTCTACTAAAAACACATTTGATATTGAATGCTCGGTCGTGATGGCTATCTTGCCTAAGCCTTTAACCTTGTCTTGATTCCCATCTCAAAAGATGATGGTGTCTTGGGAATCCCTGTTCTTGACGTAGGACGTGAACATTTTCTTCTCCCCCGTCATGTGGTTTGTGCATCCGCTATCAATAATCCAGCTTGAGCCCCCGAATGCATAAACCTACAAGGTAATTAAGCTTGGGCTTTAGGTACCCAACTCTTGTTGGGTCCTACAAGGTTAGTTACAACAGATTTTGGAACTCAAATGCAAGTTTTGTCTCTCTTGCATTTAGATCCCAACTTTCTAGCAACTACTTTAGCATTTTTATACGACAGAACAAATGAAGCATCACATGTCTGGTAAATTGTAGTTGGACCAGTGCATACTTTCCTAGGCACATAAAAAACAACATGATTATGCTTAGGCCAATTTCTACAATGAGTAAGAGAGGAACTAGATGCGAACATAGCATGAGAATTAACTACGGTATCATGATATACATGAGAAACAATCTTATTACAACACCTATCATTATGAGCATGACTAGTAAATTTCTTATCATAAAGATAGGAATGGTTCTTTTGAGAACTACTAGCCATAGGAGCCTTCCCTTTCTCCTTGTTGAGATTGGAAGTTTTATGGCTTGTCAAGTTCTTGGTCTCCTTTTGGAAACCAAGTCCATCCTTAATTGAGGGGTGTCTACCAGTGGTGTAGGCATCCCTAGCAAATTTTAGTTTCTCAAAATTATCCTTGCAAGTCTTAAGTTGAGCATTAAGACTTGCAACATCATTGTTTAACTTAAGAATGGTAGAGGCATGTTCTTTACAAGCATCAATGTTAAAATCTTTGCACCTATTGCAAATAACAACATGCTCTATAGATGAACTAGCTGAATTTGCTTCTTCTAACTTAGCATTTAAATCAACATTT
This sequence comes from Zea mays, assembly GCF_902167145.1. Taxonomy (NCBI): domain Eukaryota; kingdom Viridiplantae; phylum Streptophyta; class Magnoliopsida; order Poales; family Poaceae; genus Zea; species Zea mays. Next base: position 161,314,125 of record NC_050100.1, on the reverse strand, counting down.
AAATTCTTAAGCTTAGAGATAGAGTCATTACAAGCAGATAATTCAGAAGTTAATAGTTCATTCTTCTAAGTTTCTAGAGCAAGGGCTTTTTGAACATTAATGAATTTATCATGTTCTTCATAAAGAATATCTTCTTGCTTTTCTAGAAGCCTATCATTTTCATTAAGAGCATCAATTAATTCATTTATTTTGTCTACTTTGGTTCTATCTAATCCTCTAAACAAATCAGTATAATCTATCTCATCATCAGAAGATTCCTCATCGCTAGAAGAAGAATATTTAGGAGTATCTCGAATACGCACCTTCTTATCCTTAGCCATAAGGCACGTGTGGCGTTCATTGGGGAAGAGAGAAGACTTGTCGAAGGCCGAGGCAGCTCGTCCTTCATCATCGGAGTCAGATGAAGAACAGTCGGAGTCCCATTCCTTTCCAATGTGTGCCTCGCCCTTCGCCTTCCAGTAGTTCTTCTTTCTTTCTTTCATCCCTTTCTTCTCTTGTGTCTGGTCATTGTCATTATCGGGGCATTGTGCAATAAAATAACCAGACTTACCGCTCTTGAAGCAGGAGCACTTTTCCCTTGATTTATTCTTGTTGGGAAACTCCTTGCGTCCCTTCAAGATGGTCTTGAATTGCTTGATGATGAGTGCCATCTCATCCTCATTGAGCTCAGCAGCTTCCACTTGTGCTACCTTGCTGGGTAGCGCCTCCTTGCTATTGGTTTCTTTGAGAGCAACAAGATGCGACTCGTGGAGAGGAAGCGGTCCGTTTAGAGCGTTGTCCACATATTGTGCCTCCTTCACCATCATGCGCCCGCTTATGAATTTTCCGAGGATTTCCTCGAGCGTCATCTTGGTGTATCTGGGGTTCTCACGAATAAGATTTACAATATGGGGTCAATAACTTTAAATGACCTGAGCATGAGTCGGACGACATCATGATCCATCCATCATGTACTCCCATAGCTTTGGATTTTGTTGACAAGGGTCTTGAGCCTATTGTATGTCTGTGTTGGCTCTTCTCCCCTTATCATCGCGAATCTCCCCAGCTCGCCTTCCACTAGTTCCATTTTAGTAATCATGGTGGCATCATTTCCCTCGTGAGAGATCTTGAGGGTATCCCAGATTTGCTTGGCATTGTCCAAGTCGCTCACTTTGTTGTATTCATCCCTGCATAGAGATGCTAGCAAAACAGTAGTGGCTTGGGCATTTTTATGTATTTGTTCATTGATAAACACAGGGTTATTAGTACTATCAAAATACATTCCATTTTCTACAATTTCCCAAATGCTAGGATGGAGGGAAAATAAGTGACTACGCATTTTATGACTCCAAAATGAGTAATCCTCTCCATCAAAGTGTGGGGGTTTTCCAAGTGGAATAGAGAGTAAATGGGCATTCGAATTGTAAGGGATGCGAGAATAATCAAAGGAGTAATTTTGATTAACCGTTTTCTTTTTCGACGAAGAGTCTTCGTCGTCATCATCCTTGGTGAAGAAGAGGAGGCATCGCTGTCGTAGTAGATGATCTTCTTAATGCGCCTCTTCTTCTTTCCATCCCTCTTCTTATGACTCGAGCATGAGTTAGTGGGCTTGTCGTCTCTTGGCTCATTGAAGAGGGACTCCTTCTCCTTGTCGTTGATCACCATCCCCTTGCCCTTAGGATCCATCTATTCGGGCGGTTAGTTCCTTTAATAAAGAGTATGGCTCTGATACCAATTGAGAGCACCTAGAGGGGGGTGAATAGGTGATCCTGCAAAATTCAACACTAATAGCACAAACTCAGTTTATAAAATGTTAGTTAGATTAAACCAAGTTGCTATAGAGCGAACTTTTGAGAAGAAATCAATCACAGAGAAAAGCGACACAAGAGACACGGTGTTTTATCACGTGGTTCGGCCAAGTAACACTTGCCTACTTCCACGTTGTGGCATCCCAATGGAGGAGGGTTGCACTCAACCCTTTTCAAGTGATCCAATGATCAACTTGAATACCACGGTTTTCTTACTTATCAATGTTTTCCCGTTTGCAAGGAATCTCCACAAGTTGGAGCCTCTCACCCTTACAATGTTGATCACAAGAAAAGCACAAGAGTAAGGGAGGGAAAGAAACACACGCAAGAATCGCAGCAAACACACGCACACAAGTCAAGACGTGAGCACAAAACACAACGCAGGGAGTTTACAACTCGAAAAGGTGCTCAAATCTCAATCACGATGATCCAAGTGTGTGGTGGTGAAGTCTAGGCATCTTAGAATGTTCAATGGATGCTTGGTGACGTGGTCCATGCGCCTAGGGGTCCCTTTTATAGCCCCAAGGCAGCTAGGAGTCATTGGAGTTCCATTTGGAAGGCAATTCTTGCCTTCTGTCGTGCACTACCAGACATGAACAGTCCCTGTCCGGTGCCCGATCTCCTTCCTTATCTGGCGCAACCGTCCGTTGAGCCTTTAGTCCCCTTGGCACACTGGACACTGTCCGGTGCACACCGGATAGTCCGGTGCGACCAGGTGACCATTGGCTCGGGCCATGTGTCGCCCGTTGATCGCGCTGCCGACCGTTGGCCGCAGGCGCCGTTGACTCACCGGACAGTCCGGTGCACACCGGATAGTCCGGTGAATTTTAGCCGCGGTGCCCTCGGTGAATTCCCGAGAGCGATGAGTTCGTCGCCGAGCACTGAGTGCAGGCGCTGATGGCTCATCGGACAGTCTGGTGCACCACTAAACAGTCCGGTGAATTTTAGCCACATCAATTCCCAAGAGCAGCAAGTTTGTTGCTGAACCAACCTGTGCACCGGACACTGTCCGGTGCGCCACCTTATAGTCCGGTGCACCACAGGCTGATGCAAGTCTTGGCTAGACTTAGCCAAACTTCTCCAATCCATTTCCACTCTTCTTGGCAAGGTTCCTAGCACTTAGAGAAATATATTAGTACCAAAAACAATTCACTAAGACTAGAGACATACCTTGATTTTTGATTTGCACTTCTTTGGCACTTAGCTCATATTAACCAAAACACTATGTGTTGGGCATCTAATCACCAAAACATTTATAGAAATAGCCCAAGGGCACATTTCCCTTTTATGTACCAAAGCCCAAACTTAGGAATGTAAACTAAATATCTCATGGTTCTTTTCACGGCTCTAAGGTGAACTTCCTTAGGATTTGCCTGGAACCTTGCGTACATGCATAAGAAAGCATAATGTCTGGTCGTGAAGCACATAAATAGAGTAAAGAACCTATCATCGACCGGTATACCTTTTGATCTACGAATTTACCTCCCATGTCGAGGTCGAGATGCCCATTGGTTCCCATGGGTGTCTTGTTGGGTTTGGCATTCTTCATTCCAAACTTGTTAAGTATGTCTTGAATGTACATAGTTTGGCTGATGAAGGTGCCCTCTTGGAGTTGGTTGATTTGAAATCCAAGGAAATACTTCAACTCCCTCATCATAGACATCTCGAATTTTTGTATCATTATCCTACTAAACTCTTCACAAGTTGACTTGTTAGTAGACCCAAATATAATATCATCAACATAAACTTGGTATATAAACAAGTCTTTTGCAATAGTTTTAGTGAAGAGAGTAGGGCCAGCTTTTCCAACTTTGAAGCCATTAGTGATAAGAAAGTCTCTCAGGCATTCATACCATGCTCTTGGGCTTGCTTGAGCCCATAAAGCGCCTTTGAGAGCTTATAAACATGAGAAGGGTACTCACTATCTTCAAAGCCGGGAGGTTGCTCAACATATACCTCTTCCTTGATAGGACCATTGAGGAAGGTATTCTTCACGTCCATTTGATACAACTTAAAGCCATGGTAAGTAGCATAGGCAAGTAATATACGAATTGACTCAAGCCTAGCTAGGGGTGCATAGGTTTAATCAAAATCCAAACCTTCGACTTGTGAATAACCTTTGGCAACAAGTCGGGCTTTGTTCCTTGTCACCACACCATGCTCATCTTGTTTTTTGCAGAATACCCACTTGGTACCTACAACATTTTGGTTAGGACATGGAACTAAATGCCATACCTCATTTCTTGTGAAGTTGTTGAGCTCCTCTTGCATTGCCACCACCCAATCCGGATCTCTAGTGCATCCTCTATCCTATATGGCTTAATAGAAGAAACAAAAGAGTAATGTTCACATAAATGAGCAACTCGAGATCTAGTGGTTACCCCCTTGTGAATGTCACCAAGAATGAAGTTGACGGGATGGTCTCTTTGAATTGCTTGATGGTCTCTTGGGTGTGGTGGTCTTTGATCCCGAATTTCTTGATCATCTTCCCTATCTTCATTATCATCATCCCCCTTTGATCAATGTCCTCCTCTTGAGGTGGCTCATCGTCTTGATCTTCATCCTCTTCTTCTTGAGCCTTATCCTCATCTTGAGTTGGTGGAGATGCTTGTATGGAAGATGATGGTTGATCATGTGCTTGTGTGGGCTCTTCAGATTCTTTTGGTCACACATCCCCAATGGACATGTTCCTTAGCGCGACACATGGAGCCTCTTCATCATCTAATTCATCAAGATCAACTTGCTGTACTTAGGAGCCATTAGTCTCATCAAACACAATGTCATAAGAAACTTCAACTAATCCAGTGGACTTACTGAAGACTTTATATGCCCTTGTGTTTGAGTCATAACCAAGTAAAAAGCCTTCTACTGCTTTAGGAGCAAATTTGGAATTTCTACCTCTTTCAATAAAAATGAAGCATTTGCTCCCAAAAACTCTAAAATAAGAAACATTGGGCTTTTTACCAGTGAGGAATTCATATGATGTTTTCTTGAGGATTCGGTGAAGATATAACCGGTTGATGGAGTAGCAGGCGGTGTTAATCGCCTCTGCCCAAAACCGGTCTGGTGTCTTGTACTCATCAAGCATGGTCCTTACCATGTCCAATAGAGTTGTATTCTTCCACTCAACAACACCATTTTGTTGAGGTGTGTAGGGAGAAGAGAACTCATGTTTGATGCCCTCCTCCTGAAGAAATCCTTCAATTTGAGAGTTCTTGAACTCCGTTCCATTGTCGCTTCTAATCTTTTTAATTCTCAATACGAACTCATTTTGAGCCCATCTCAAGAATCTCTTTAGGGTCTCTTGGGTTTGAGATTTTTCCTGCAAAAAGAATACCCAAGTGAAGCGAGAATAGTCATCCACAATTACAAGGCAATACTTACTCCCGTCGATGCTTATTTAAGCGATCAGGCCGAATAGATCCATGTGGAGTAGCTCAAGCGGGCTGTGTGGATGATGAACTCCATCTTGCTTTCCTGCTTGACATGCGCTACAAATCCTGTCTTTCTCAAAATGAACATTTGTTAGTCCTAAAATGTGTTCTCCCTTTAGAAGCTTGTGAAGATTCTTCGTTCCAACATGGTCATGTCGGTGATGCCAGTGCCAACCCATATTAGTCTTAGCAATTAAGTAAGTGTCTAGTTCAGCATTGTTATCATTAAAATCAACTAGATATAGCTGACCATCCAACAATCCCTTAAATGCTATTGAATCATCACTTCTTCTAAAGACAGTAACACCAATATGAGTAAAGAGACAGTTGTAGCCCATTTTACATAATTGAGAAACTGAAAGCAAATTGTAGTCTAAAGAATCTACAAGAAAAAACATTGGAAATAGAATGGTTAGGAGATATAGCAATTTTACCCAAACCTTTGACCAAACCTTGATTTCCACCCCCGAATGTAATAGTTCTTTGGGGATCTTCATTTCTCTCATATGAGGAGAACATCCTTTTCTCCCCTGTCATGTGGTTTGTGCACCCGCTATCGATTATCCAACTTGATCCACCGGAGCATAAACCTACAAAACAAATTTAGGCCTTGTTATTAGGAACCCAAACGGTCTTGGGTCCTTTCACATTAGAAACAAGTGCCTTGGGTACCCAAACACAAGTCTTTGGACTCTTGTGTTTGCCCCCAACATATTTGGCAACTACTTTGCCTGATTTGTTAGTGAGCACATAAGAAGCATCAAATGTCTTAAATGAAACATTATGCTCATTTGATGCATTTACAATTTTCTTTTTAAGCATTTTGATATGAGTTGAATGCCTAGAGCTAGAAGCCTTATTATTATACATGAAAGCATGATGAGAAACATTATGAGATTTTCTAGCATGGATTTTCCTAATTTTGTGCTCAGGATAGTTCTTAGGATATAAAATGTAACCCTCTCTATCTTGAACCATGGGAGCCTTACCCTTAACAAAATTAGACAGTTTGTTCTTGGGGGCATTAAGCTTGATGTTGCTTTGGCTCCCTTGTTGGAAGCCAATGCCATCCTTAATGCCAGGGCATCACCCATTATAAAGCATGCTTCGAGCAAATTTAATTTTTTCATTTTCTAATTCATGCTCGGCAATTTTGGCAGTTAATTTAGCTATGTGATCCTTTTGTTCTTTAATCATGGCAAGATGATCATCAATAGCTTCAATATTAACATCTCTACATCTAGTGCAAATAGTGACATGCTCAACAATAGATGTAGATGGTTTGCAAACATTCAATTATTCTATCTTAGCATTTAAACTGGCATTCTCATCTCTAAGACAGGATATTGAATTATTGCAAATGGTAAGCACCTTAGATATGTTTTCACATTTTTCTACCTCTAGAGCATAAGCATTTTTCAATTTAACAAATTCCTTGTTTTCCTTAACGAGCAAGTCCTCTTGGCATTCCAAGAGATCATCCTTCTCATTAATGGATTCTATTAGTTCATTTATCTTTTTCTTTTGGTCCTTAGTAAGGTTAGCAAAAAGAGAAGTTAAATCATCATTATCATCACTAGAGCTACCCTCATCATCGGATGTAGTGTATTTAGGGGTATCTCTAGAATGTACCTTCTTCTTCTTGTCGTCCTTAGCCATTAGGCACTTGTGGTCGACGTTGGGAAGAGGAGCCCTTTGTTGATGGCGATGTTGGTGGCGTCCTTGTCAGAAGAGGAGTCGATGGAGCTCTCGTCAGAGTCCCATTCCCGCCCCATGAGCGCCTCGCCACCCTTCTTCTTGTAATACTTTTTCTTCTCCATTTTCTTCTTCCCTTTCTTGTTGTCGTCCCTGTCACTGTCACTTGTACATGGACATTTTGCAATAAAGTGACCGGACTTACCACACCTATAGCACACCCTCTTGGAACGGGGTTTGTAGTCCTTCCCCTTCCTTTGTTTGAGGATTTGGCGAAAACTCTTAATGATAAGAGTCATCTCCTCGTTGTCAAGCTTGGAGGCATCGATTGGAAGTCTACTTGGTGTAGACTCTTCCTTCTTCTCTTCCGTTTCTTTGAATGCAACGGGTTGCACCTCGGGTGTGGAGGTGGCGCCTTGCTCCAAGTTGACAATGTGTTTGGAGTCTTTGATCATAAGTTCAAAGCTCACAAACTTGTCAATCACTTCCTCGGGAGACCTGTTTATATCTAGGATCTCCACGAATTAATTGAACATGAGTGGGATTATGAAAAACAAGAGATCTAAGAATAACCTTGACCATTTCATGGTCATCCCATTTTGTGCTCTCGAGGTTGCACACTTGATTCACTAGTGTTTTGAGCCGATTGTACACCGCTTGCGGCTCCTCTCCTTTGTTGAGGACAAATCAACCGAGTTCTCCCTTGATTGTCTCTCGTATGGTGATCTTGGTCACTTCGTCCCCATCGTGCGCTGTTTTGAGGACATCCCAAATTTCTTTGGCATTTTTCAACCCTTGCACCTTATTATACTCCTCTCGACACAAGGAGGCGAGGAGTATAGAGGTTGCTTGGGAATTAAAATGCCTAATTTGGGCGGCCTCGTCCGAGTCGTAGTCCTCGTCGCCCACCTATGGTGCCTGCTCTCCAAACTCAACAATATCCCATAAGCTTTCTTGAAGTGAGGTTAGATGGTGCCTCATTTTATCACTCCACATGCAATAATCTTCACCATCAAAATATGGTGGTTTGGCTAGGGGTTCCGAAAGTAGAGGAGCACGCTTTGGAATGCGAGGATAGCGAAGAGGCATCTTACTATACTTCTTACGCTCGTGGCGCTTCGAAGTTGTAGACTCGGCACCGGATGTGGAAGGTGATGAAGAGTCGGTCTCGTAGTAGACCACCTTCTTCATTTTCTTTTTCTTCTTGTCGCCCTTCCTATGTGACTTGATGGAGGAAGAGGATTCCTCCTTGTATTTGTCGCCGGACTCCCTTGACAGAGTCCTCCCCGAGCCCATGGCCTTGTCGCCCATGACAATCTCCCTCTTGGCGTGATCTCCAGACATCACTTTGAGTTTGTTAGACTCTTAATGAAGCACTGGCTCTGATACCAATTGAAAGTCGCATAGAGGGGGTGAATAGGTGAAACATGAAATTTATAAACTTTAAACACGCACTAAGGTCGGTGTTAGCGTTAGAATTAAATCGGAGTCCGAAAGATAGTTCTCCTTGCTAAGAGTTGCTCAATCAATGCGGATAACGTTTGGGAGCAATCTCAAATCAATATGAGCAAGGGAACCTTAGAGAGAGGAAAGAGGGGAAACAAATCAAGTGAGAATCAACAAGTGAACACGGAGATTTGTTTTACCGAGGTTCGGTTCCAAAGAACCTAGTCCCCGTTGAGGAGGCCACAAAGGCTGGGTCTATTCCAACCCTTTCCCTCTCTCAATCGGTCACACAAACCGGTCGAGGCTTCTCCTTAATCACTTAGGTCACTAAGACCCCGCAAGGATCACCACACACTTAGGTGTCTCTTGCTTGCTTTACAAAACACTTATAAGAATAACAATAGAGAAGGAGAAAGCAATCCAAGCATAAGAGCAACAAAAGAACACAAAACACCCTCTCTCAAGTCACTATGGAATTGTAATACCCAAGTTTGTAAAGCTTGTGAAATAAGAGTTTCTCCTTGTATGTTTTGACCTCTATTCATTATAACATATCAACATACACCAATAAAGTGATAAACAAGATAATGACAACCAAATAATATGTGCATCATGTTGGGTTTTAATTGTCTGTGCATTTAATAATAGTAATAATAATATTAATAGAAATACAGTAATATCTAATTCACAATTTAGAATTTGGAGAAATAGAATGGAAGATTGGAGGATGGCTAATAATCATAACAGTAAATAAGTAATAATTACTTAAAAAATGATATAAGATTATTCATAAGATAATTTTATCTGATACTTAAAAGTATGAAGTCCAAACAATTAATTCAAATTCATTTGAACTCATGAATTTGGAAAATAGGAGAGAAAACACCAAAAGAAAAAGGAAATTGGAGCTTAGCCTGCGCTTGGGCTGAAAAACGATCTGCCAGCCCACTTACTCACTGCGCTCGGCCCATAATTTTTCTCTCCTCAGCCCAGCTGTTGCCAACAAGACTTGGCATGTGTCACTGACGCATTGGGTTGGCGCGTCAGTCCTTACCCCGCGCGCGCGCTCTTGGGCATGCGGACGCTGCCGTGTGGGCCATCGATGTCAGCACCTTCATCTCCGCCAAGACTCAATAGAGAAGCACCGCGATTCGCTCGATTCGCTGCCTACGATTCCTCCAGCCGGGCGCAAAAATTGAACCACTCGTGCGAGATCCGTAAACGACCTTACCCGCGAAATCTGCGCCCTACAAAACCCAACCAGTTTAGGCCGCCTCTCACCCAGATTGTGACTCGTGCCATGGCCGGGTCAACCACCTCCGTGATGCTCGGCATGGTGGGCGGGGTCCGCGCTGGACGGAATTCGGGGCCAGCTTAAGTATAAATGTGGGTCCCTATGCCCCATTGACCAACAAACTAGCACTATGGTGCTGCGTTGTGGGTTGTGGGCTCTGGCGCCGTGGGAGTTCCGCCGGGTGGAGTTCGTCGTGGAATTGAGCTCTGCCGTGCACGTGGCTCGGTGAGTTTTCCCTCCTATGAAATCGTCTCGTCTCCCTCATCCGTTAGCGCTCAACTTTAGTAGGAATCCGGCACCTGGCAGGGCTTGGGCATATCGCCGGCGTGCAGCGCCACCGCGGGCAGTGCGCCTGCGGCCGGGTGGAAGCATGATGGCCCTGCGCCATTCATTTCGGAGATGTACGGTAGCGATTAGGAGTCAGTTCACCTTTTTGGCTTGATTAGATCAGAACCGTTGATACTTCCGCGGGTGGCTGGGATGGCATAGGAGCATTTCCTGCTTGGCGACCTAATCTGGCGCGCTCGCTTTAGATCGGACAGCTGGGAACGTGAGATACCCCTTTGCCATGCACATTAGGGCAAGAAACCCTCTATTATTTTAGTATCAACTCGCCGTCCATATTCACTATGCACTGAGTCTAGGATATCTTGTGCAGAGACCCCTACACTCTCTGGATTATGAGGCCCAGTCCAGTGCCGTTTTAAATTGAATAAATGGATTAGAAAATAGATTTTTAATATAAAATAAGTGCTAGAATTTGTATAATTCATAGAAAATTCATATGAACTCCAAATTGTTCCATTCCAGTTTCTAAAATTTTGTAATATTATTGTCTATCACTTAGAGTCTATTTTGACATGAAAACAGTAAAAAAATTAATTCCTCACTTAATCCTATTTCAAGACATAAAACCTTTGGAAATTCATATCTTAAAATCTCTAACTCCAAAATTTATGATTCCTGTTCCTAGGATTTTATTTTAATGTGTAGATTTTTATTATGTATTTTGTTTACATGTTTGGTGTGATGTTAATTTTCTCTATATACTATGTATGTTTGTATTGATGCGAGTAGAAGAGCCTGTGGCTGAGGATCCTGGTGCCCAGCAGATAGAAGTAGCTGAGCAGGAGCTCATTGAAGGCAAGTTGTGCCCTTGACCACTTTTTACCCAATAATGTTCTTTAATGTCAATTATTCATGCATAGGTTTAATTTTGATGGGACCTGATAGGTCATCCTAGTCTGTTTATCTATATTACCTTGTTTACCCCTAAATCACTTGGGTAGTTTTTGCTATTGCTTTACATGGTTTTGGGTTAATATTTCATTATATCCATGTTCCAATCGTTTTGTTATTCTATTTATGTTCATGTAAAGATCATTAATGTTAATTGGAACATGGAGCTTAACTTGAGAAACACGTGCCACCACAAGGGTGGAATGGGACGCCCTTGGTTGACTAATTAGCTAAGCTAGTGGAAGACTACCTTACCCGAAAGGGGCAAGGACAGTAGGGGAGTTGCATGCAAGGAGGTTCTCGGGTTGATTCTGCTGCGATGGCGATCAGATGAGGGGTTCTTGCAAGTGCTCTTCCCATAAACTATAGCGGGTTTTCAGAAGCTAGTAGAACTTTGTAAAGGCCTCGTAGTGTTGCCTTGCCTCGCTTCCTTGGTCGAGGAGTATGGGAGTCGCGATCCCTTGGCAGATGGATAACATGACTTGTGGGTACAGGGTACAACCTCTGCAGATTGTAAAACTGGTATACTAGCCGAGCTCACGGTCACGAACAGCTCAAGACTCTCGCATGATTAATTTATGGAACTTAAATTCAATTTGTCATTTGCATTGCATGGGATTATTTATTAATTTTGTTCTACTATTATTTTATTATGGTTTGGTATTTACTTACACTTAGTAACTGCTAATAAAACTTTGACCAACTTATAAAAGCAATGCTCAGCTTCAACCTTTATTTTGTTGATCAGCCTTACACTTCACATGAACTCCCACCTTTGGTGAGTTCATGCCCACTTGTTGCCCCACAACTTGTTGAGATATGATCATGTGTGAGCTCACCCTTGCTGTCTCACAACCCCCCACAGGAGAAGAACAGGTGGTTCAAGTGGAGCCACACAACGAGGAGTTCGATTCGATCTAGGTGGCGTCTCCCAGTTGACTTTCTGAGAGCACCTAGAGGGGGAGGGTGAATAGGTGATCCTGTAAAATTTAACAACTAATAGCCAATAAAACTTGGTTAAGTGTTAGTATGGCTAAGTAGCAATCACAGAAAAGCAATCACAAGAGACACGCGAGTTATCCCATGGTTCGACCAAGTATAACACTTGCCTACTTCCATGTTGTGGCGTCCCAATGGACGAGGGTTGCACTCAACCCCTTTCAAGTGATCCAATGATCAACTTGAATACCACGATGTTCTTCTTTCTTATCTCTTTTCCCGTTCGCGAGGAATCTGCACAAGTTGGAGTCTCTCGCCCTTACAATAAAGATCACGGTGAAAGCACAAGAGTAAGGATGGGAAGCAGCACACACAAATCCGCAGCAATACACACGCACACAAGCCAAGACTTGAGCTCAAAATGACGCACAACGAGTTGACTACAGGAACGGAGCTCAAATCACTAACACAATTGATCAAGTGAGTGGAGACGGATTGTGGAAGACTTAGAATGCTCAAAGTATGCTTGGGTGGCTCCTCCATGTGCCTAGGGGTCCCTTTTATAGCCCCAAGGCATCTAGGAGCCGTTGGAGGCATTCTTGGAAGGCAAATCTTGCCTTCTGTTGGGTGGCGCACCGAACAGTCCGGTGCACCACCGTTGCAACTTCGGGCTGGTTGGCGCACCAAACACTGTCCGGTGCACACCGGACAGTCCGGTGCCCCCAGCCGACCGTTGGAGCGGGCCACGCGTCGCCCGCAGATTTGGCGGCCGACCGTTGCGCTGGCGCCGTTGGCTCACCGGACAGTCCGGTGCACCACCAAACAGTCCGGTGAATTATAGCTGTACACCACTGAAGTTTTACCGAGAGTGGCCAGTTCGCCGGGGACCAGTCTGGCGCACCGGACACTGTCCGGTGCACCACCAGACACTGTCCGGTGTGCCAGACTGTGCTGTGTCTTGGCAGCACACAGGCACTCTCTTCCAATCTTTTTCTTTTCCTGTTTCTAGCACTTAGGTAACTTCATTAGTACCCAAGACAAATGTACTAAGTCTAGAAACATACCTTCTTGTTGATTTGCACTTCATTCATCATTTGGCATATAATAACCCACTTAATATGTGTTGGACACTTAATCACCAAAACATACTAGAAATGGCCCAAGGGCATATTTCCCTTTCAATCTCCCCCTTTTTGGTGATTTATGCCAACACATCAAAAAGCAACAAATAGAAGTGCAACATCAATGCAATTGAAAACAAAAATAGTCTTTGACAAGATTTGACATATTTGGATCGTTCTTTGCCACCACTTGGTTTGTTTTTGCAAATCAAATTCATTTTCCTATCTCTAAGTCAAACACACTTGTTTGGGCACAAAGAGAGATAATCCAAGAGTAAAAATGATTAAGAGCCAAAAACACCCCCTTTTTCCCATAATCAAACATTCTCCCCACAAGAGACCAAATTTTGACAATAAGAGTATTTTGACAAATCAAAAGTTCTAACTCTACTATTTTCAAAATTCTCAAGTGGTAAATGATCCATTTGCTTTGGCCTTAATTTCTCCCCCTTTGGCATTAAGCACCAAAACAGAATCATTATTGGCCCTTTAACCCCATTGCCTCACCAAAATTGTCAATTAAGAGCAAAAAGGCAATAAGAGCGTAGATATGAACTTGGAGTTAATACCGGAGTGCAGTGGAAGTCTTTGCATGGTCCAAGTTCATATTTCCCTTTCAATTCACCTTTGAGGCTACATTAAGTAAACTCAACACAAATGTTAGTCTCAAAGGATCAAGTTGTAGCACTTCTCCCCCTAAATATGTGCATTACTTACACATGGACTTGTGAGGTCCGGGGATCCCTTGCACAACTTGGGCACCAGAAGTAAACAACAAATCTCATAAATGCATAAAGTAACTTGATCAAAGGCATAAAACACATGTATGCTATAGATCAATCCAAGTTACGCGAATCTAAGACATTTAGCTCACTACGCAGCCTGCAAAAGGTTTTCTCATCTAAAAGCTTGGTAAAGATATCGGCTAGCTGGTTCTCGGTGCTAATATAGAACACTTCGATATCTCCCTTTTGCTGGCGGTCTCTCAAAAAGTGATGCCGGATGTCTATGTGCTTAGTGCGGCTGTGTTCAATAGGATTATCCGCCATGCGGATTGCACTCTCATTGTCACATAGGAGTGGGACTTTACTCAGACTATAGCCAAAGTCCCGGAGGGTTTGCCTCATCCAAAGTAGTTGCGCGCAACACTGTCCTGCAGCAACATACTCGGCCTCAGCGGTGGATAGGGCAACGGAAGTTTGTTTCTTAGAATTCCAAGACACCAGGGACCTTCCTAAGAATTGGCACGTCCCTGATGTACTCTTCCTATCAACCTTGCACCCGGCATAATCGGAGTCTGAATATCCAATCAAGTCAAAGGTAGACCCCTTTGGATACCAGATCCCGAAGCAAGGCGTAGCAACTGAATACCTAAGAATTCGCTTAACGGCCACAAGGTGACACTCCCTTGGATCGGATTGAAATCTAGCACACATGCATACGCTAAGCATAATATCCGGTCTACTAGCACATAAATAAAGCAAAGAACCTATCATAGACCGGTATGCCTTTTGATCAACGGACTTACCTCCTTTGTTGAGGTCGACATGTCGGTCGGTGCCCATTGGTGTCTTCGTGGGCTTGGCGTCCTTCATCCCGAGCCGCTTGATCAAGTCTTGTGTGTACTTCATTTGGGAGATGAAGGTGCCGTCCTTGAGTTGCTTCACTTAGAACCCAAGGAAGTAGTTCAACTCTCCCATCATCGACATCTCAAATTTCTGTGTCATCACCCTGCTAAACTCCTCACAAGACTTTTGGTTAGTAGAACCAAATATTATGTCATCGACATAAATTTGGCACACAAATAGGTCACCATCACAAGTCTTAGTGAAAAGAGTTGGATCGGCTTTCCCAACCTTGAAAGCATTAGCAATTAGGAAATCTCTAAGGCATTCATACCATGCTCTTGGGGCTTGCTTAAGTCCATAGAGCGCCTTAGAGAGCTTACACACATGGTCGGGGTACCGTTCATCCTCAAAGCCTGGGGGTTGCTCCACATACACCTCCTCCTTGATTGGCCCGTTAAGGAAAGCGCTCTTCACATCCATTTGGAACAACCTAAAAGAGTGGTGAGCGGCATAGGCTAATAGAATTCAAATAGATTCTAGCCTAGCCACAGGAGCAAAAGTCTCCTCAAAATCCAAACCTGCGACTTGGGCATAACCTTTGGCCACAAGTCGAGCCTTGTTTCGTGTCACCACCTCGTACTCGTCTTTCTTGTTGCGGAACACTCACTTGGTTCCCACAATGTTTTGCTTGGGACATGGCACCAGGGTCCAAACTTCATTTCGCTTGAAGTTGTTGAGCTCTTCCTGCATGGCCAACACCCAGTCCGGATCTAGCAGGGTCTCTTCTACCCTGAAAGGCTCAATAGAAGAGACAAACGAGTAATGCTCACAAAAGTTAGCTAATCTTGAGCGAGTGGTTACTCCCTTGCTTATATCACCCAAAATCTGGTCGACGGGATGATTCCTTTGAATCGTCGCTCGGACTTGAGTTGGAGGGGCCCGTGGTACTTCTTCTTCCATAACTTGATCTTCTTGTGCTTCCCCTTGATCACACGCCTCCTCTTGAGGAACTTGTTCATCATCTTGAGTTGGGGGGTGCATCATTGTTGAGGAAGAGGGTTGATCCTGCACTTGGTGTTCCTGTGGTCGCACATCTCCAATCGCCATGGTGCGAATTGCATCCGTTGGAACATCATCTTCATCTACATCATTAAGATCAACTTGCTCTCTTGGAGAGCCATTAGTTTCATCAAATACAACGTCGCTAGAGACTTCAACCAAACCCAATGATTTGTTGAAGACTCTGTACGCCTTTGTATTTGAGTCATAACCTAGCAAAAACCCTTCTACAGCTTTGGGAGCAAATTTAGAATTTCTACCTTTCTTCACTAGAATGTAACATTTGCTCCCAAATACACGAAAGTATGATACGTTGGGTTTGTTACCGGTAACAAGTTCATACGAGGTCTTCTTGAGGAGGCGATGAAGGTAGAGCCAGTTTATGGCGTGGCAAGCTGTGTTCACTGCTTTCGACCAAAACCGCTCGTGCGTCTTGAACTCTCCAAGCATTGTCCTCGCCATGTCTATAAGCATCATGTTCTTCCTTTCTACCACACCGTTTTGCTGTGGTGTGTAGGGAGTGGAGAACTCGTGCTTGATTCCTTCCTCCTCAAGGTACTCCTCCACTTATAAGTTCTTGAACTCGGACCCGTTGTCGCTTCCTATCTTTTTCACCTTGAGCTCAAATTCATTTTGAGCTCTCCTTAGAAAGCGCTTTAGGGTCCCTTGGGTTTCTGATTTATCCTGCACAAAGAATACCCAAGTGAAGCGGGAAAAATCATCAACAATAAAAAGACCATACTTACTTCCCCCGATGCTGAGGTAGGCGATGGGTCTGAAGAGGTCCATATGAAGTAGCTCCAGAGGTATTGATGTGGTCATCACATTCTTGCTATGATGAGTACTTCCCACCTGTTTACCTGCTTGACAAGCTGCACAAGGTCTATCTTTTTCGAAGGATACATTGGTTAGACCTAACACATGTTCTCCCTTTAGAAGTTTATGAAGGTTCTTCATCTCAACATGTGCTAGACGGCGATGCCACAGCCAGCCCATGCTAGTCTTCGCAATTAAGCATGCATCTAGATCGGCCTCCTCCTTTGAAAAATCAACTAAATAGAGTTTGCCGTCTAGTACACCCTTAAAAGATAATGAACCATCACTCCTTCTAAATACAGACACATCTACATTTGTAAACAGACAATTATAACCCATATTACATAGTTGACTAACAGACAATAAGTTGTATCTGAGCGATTCAACTAAGAACACATTGGATATGGAATGCTTGGATGAAATAGCTATCTTTCCTAGTCCTTTAACCTTGCCTTGGTTCCCATCTCCAAAGATGATCGAATCTTGGGAATCTTTGTTCTTGACGTAGGAGGTGAACATCTTCTTCTCCCCTGTCATGTGGTTTGTACATCCGCTGTCGATAATCCAGCTTGAGCCCCCGGATGCATAAACCTGCAAGGCAAATTAGGCTTGGGTTTTAGGTACCCAACTCTTGTTGGGTCCTACAAGGTTAGTTACAATAGTCTTTGGGACCCAAATGCAAGTCTTGTCTCCTTGGCATTTGGACCCCAGCTTTCTAGCAACCACTTTTTCATTTTTACATGAAAGAACATACGTAGTGTTGCAAGCATGAAAGACAGAGGTAGGTTTATTACACATTTTCCTAGGCCTACTATTAATATTGGAACTTGAAGCAATCATGGCATGTGAATCAAAAGCATTATAACTCCTTTTATAAAGAGAACTTCTAGAAAATTTTCTATCATTATACATGAAAGCATGATTCTTTTGATTACTACTAGCCATAGGGGCCTTCCCTTTCTCCTTGTTGGGAATGGGAGTCCTTTGGCTTGTTAGGTTCTTGACTTCCTTTCGAAAGCCAAGTCCATCCTTAATTGAGGGATGTCTACCAATGGTGTAGGCATCCCTAGCAAATTTTAACTTATCAAAGTCATTTTTGCAAGTCTTAAGTTGGGCATTAAGACTTGCCACTTCACGATTTAATTTTGTAATAGAAGTAAGGTGCTCAACACATGCATCAACATCAAAATCCTTACACCTATTACAAATGACAACATGCTCTACACAAGAACTAGATTTATTAACTACTTCTAGCTTAGCATTTAAATCATCATTAATACTCTTTAAGCTAGACACAGTTTCATGACAAGCAGATAATTCTGAAGAAAGCATTTCATTCCTTTTAACCTCTAAAGCAAGAGACTTTTGCACACTTACAACCTTATCATGCTCTTCATATAAAATATCCTCTTGCTTTTCTAAAAGTCTATTCTTTTCATTTAAAGCATCAATCAATTCATTGATTTTATCTACTTTAGTTCTATCTAAACCTTTGAATAAGCTTGTGTAATCTACTTCATCATCACTAGAGTCATCATCACTTGAAGTAGTATACTTAGGAGTATCTCGAGCGCTTACTTTTTTCTCCTTTGCCATGAGGTAGGTGTGGCGCTCGTTGGGGAAGAGAGACGACTTGTTGAAGGCCGAGGTGGCAAGTCCTTCATCGTAAGAGTCGGACGAAGAGCAATCCGAATCCCATTCTTTGCCAAGGTGCGCCTCGCCCTTCGCCTTCTTGTAGGCCTTCTTCTTTTCCCTCTTCCCGTTCTTTTCTTGTTCCTGGTCATTAGCATTATCGGGACAATTTGCTATGAAATGACCAGTCTTACGACATTTAAAACAGGAGCGCTTTCCCTTTGCTTTGCTCTTGTTGGGATGCTCCTTGCGTCCTTTTAGTGCCGTCTTGAAGCGCTTGATGATGAGGGCCATTTCATCTTCATTTAGCCCGGCAGCCTCAACTTGTGCCACCTTGCTAGGTAGCGCCTCCCTGCTGCTGCTTGTTGCCTTGAGTGCAATGGGTTGAGGCTCATAGATGGGCATTGGGCCGTTCAATGCATCATCAACATATCTTGCTTCCTTGACCATCATACGCCCGCTCACAAACTTTTCGAGTATCTCCTCGGGCGTCATCTTTGTGTACCTAGGGTTCTCACGGATTAGGTTCACAAGATGAGGGTCAATGACAGTGAAAGACCTGAGCATAAGTTGGACGACGTCGTGGTCCGTCCATCTCGTGCTTCCATAGCTCCTGATCTTGTTGACCAGGGTCTTGAGCCTGTTGTACATTTGCGTTGGCTCCTCTCCCCTGATCATTGCGAACCTTCCCAGCTCGCCTTCCACCAACTCTATCTTGGTGATCATGGTGGCGTCGTTCCCCTCATGCGATATCTTGAGGGTGTCCCATATTTGCTAGGCGTTGTCCAAGCCACTCACCTTGTTGTATTCATCCCTGCACAACGATGCTAACAAAATAGTGGTAGCTTGTGCATTTTTATGAATTTGTTCATTAATGAATACAGGGTTATCCGTACTATCAAATTGCATTCCATTCTCAACTATCTCCCAAATACTAGGATGAAGAGAGAAAAGGTGACTACGCATTTTGTGACTCCAAAAAGCATAATCCTCTCCATCAAAGTGTGGAGGTTTACCAAGAGGAATAGAAAGCAAATGGGCATTGGAATTATACGGAATACGAGAATAATCAAATGAAAAGTTTGAGTTAACCGGTTTCTTTTTCTCGTCGTAGTCGTCGTCTTTTGGGGAAGAAGAAGACTCGTCGCTGTCGTAGTAGACGATCTTCTTGATGTGCCTCTTCTTCTTCCCGTCCTTCTTCTTATGACTTGAGCCAGAGTCAGTGGGCTTGTCGTCCCTCGGCTCGTTGAGGAAGGACTCCTTCTTCTTGTTGTTGACCACCATCCCCTTTCCCTTAGGATCCATATCTTCGGGCGATTAGTCCCTTTCGTGAAGAGAACAACTCCGATACCAATTGAGAGCACCTAGAGGGGAGGTGAATAGGTGATCCTGTAAAATTTAACAACTAATAGCCAATAAAACTTGGTTAAGTGTTAGTATGGCTAAGTAGCGAGCTCTTGCGAGCACACAAGTAATCACAGAAAAGCAATCACAAGAGACACGCGAGTTATCCCGTGGTTCGGCCAAGTATAACACTTGCCTACTTCCACGTTGTGGCGTCCCAATGGACGAGGGTTGCACTCAACCCCTTTCAAGTGATCCAATGATCAACTTGAATACCATGGTGTTCTTCTTTCTTATCTCTTTTCTCGTTCGCGAGGAATCTCCACAAGTTGGAGTCTCTCGCCCTTACAATAAATATCACGGTGAAAGCACAAGAGTAAGGATGGGAAGCAGCACACACAAATCCGCAGCAATACACACACACACACACAAGCCAAGACTTGAGCTCAAAATGAAGCACAACGAGTTCACTACAAGAACGGAGCTCAAATCACTAACACAGTTGATCAAGTGCGTGGAGACGGATTGTGGAAGACTTAGAATGCTCAAAGTATGCTTGGGTAGCTCCTACATGCGCCTAGGGGTCCCTATTATAGCCCCAAGGCAGCTAGGAGCCGTTGGAGGCATTCTTGGAAGGCAAATCTTGCCTTCTGTCGGGTGGCGCACCGGACAGTCCGGTGCACCACCGGACAGCCACAGTGCATGTCTGGTGCGCGATTTCCTTCCATTCCTGGCACAGCCGATCGTTGCAACTTCGGGCTGGTTGGCGCACTCGACACTGTCTGGTGCACACCGGACAGTCCGGTGCCCCTAGCCGACCGTTGGAGCGAGCCACGCGTCGCCCGCGGATTTGGCGGCCAACCGTTGCGCTGGCGGCCGTTGGCTCACCGGACAGTCCGGTGCACCACCGGATAGTCCGGTGAATTATAGCCGTACACCGCTGAAGTTTTCCCGAGAGTTACCAGTTCGCCGGAGACCAGCCTGGCGCACCGGACACTGTCCGGTGCACCACCGGACACTGTCTGGTGCACCACCGGACAGTCCGGTGTGCCAGACTGTGCTGTGTCTTGGTAGCACACAGGCACTCTCTTCCAATCTTTTTCTTTTCCTGTTTCTAGCACTTAGGTAACTTCATTAGTACCCAAGACAAATGTACTAAGTCTAGAAACATACCTTCTTGTTGATTTGCACTTCATTCATCATTTGGCATATAATAACCCACTTAATATGTGTTGGACACTTAATCACCAAAATATACTAGAAATGGCCTAAGGGCACATTTCCCTTTCACTTTCTCACGCCAAGGATGGATTTTAGTTTGATCCATATTTATATTTTATTTTGTAAGACTTCCGCTATGTAATAAGTACTCTGATTATAATGTGACATTTATCTCTATACACTCTGTTATTGTATATGTTGTCTTCTTTGGCGCAAGTATGAGATGCACCCGGCTTTGTCCCTTAAATCTGAGTGTGACAGAAGTGGTATCAGAGGAAATGTTGACTGTAGGACGAAACCTAGATAGAAATGGATAAAACCCTTACCTACTTATCTTACTCTGATTCATTCTATACTTATCTTGGTCCTGTCTCACCTTTTGCTGTCATACTCTAATTACTCTTATCTTTTTTGCTCTATGACAAGATGGATTTCACGCCTTGGAATCCTACATTTATGAACTTTTTAAGAGATAGGGGACCTGAGACAAAATTAAAACTATTCTCTCTATTTTAAAAAAATGTTGGTTGATTGTTCTGATGATAAATGCTTGATTTGCTTCTTTGATTGATTGAAACATTATAGTTGGGCATCTTAGCATGTACACCATAAGGTAATGTATTAGCTTTAGTAGGTGACACACTAATCTACTTAGCTAATAAATCCCCCACAGTAACATTCCTCGTAATTACTCGCCTTGTCTACAATCCTTCCTTTCTTACCCTGTGTTTCTAATCCAGATGTCCTACCCCTATAGTGTTAGAAGAGAGCAGTATAGATCTGATCCTTGGTATGTCATGGATAAGAAAGGCAAAGGCCATTATACAATGTGGTAGATGTACGGTAGAACTCACCAGCCCTAAAGGAGAAAGGTTTCAATTTGAAATTGCAGTAACTACTTCTACCCAACGTGCAACATTCTTTATAGATGAGGAGTTTGTTGGTGACAACGTCCGTGTGGTTAGGGATTTTTTGGATGTCTTTCCAAAGGAGTTACCAGGGATGCCACCAGATAGGGAAGTTGAGTTTGTCATTGATCTCTTACCTAGGACTGCTCCTATTTCTAAACAGCCATACAGGATGTCGGTAGAAGAGTTAAAAGAACTTAAGAAGCAGTTAACGGAGTTACAAGAGGCTGGGTACATTCCTCCGAGTTCTTCACCTTGGGGAGCGCCGGTCTTGTTTGTACAGAAGAAGATGGATCACAGCGAATGTGTGTGGATTATATATCCCTTACTGATGTTACTGTGAAGAACAAATACCCGTTACCCCGTATTGAGGATTTATTTGAACAGATGAGAGGTGCTAGGGTATTCTCGAAGGTTGATCTTCGATCAGGTTACCATCAAATGAGGATTAGGCCATCCGATATTCCCAATACAGCTTTTTCGACCCGATATGGTTTATATGAGTTCACAGTTATGTGGTTTGGACTAACTAATGCACCAGCTTATTTTATGAATCTGATGAATAAGATGTTTATGGAGTATTTGGATAGATTTGTCGTAGTATTCATCGACGATATTCTTATTTATTCCAAGAGTGATAGTGATCATGAGGAACATCTGAGATTGGTGCTACAGAAGCTACGGAATAATCAACTCTATGCCAAGTATAGCAAATGCGAGTTTTGGATTGGTGAGGTGCCATTCCTTGGACATATCATTTCTAATGGAGGGATATCAGTGGATCCTGCTAAAGTCAAGGAGATAATGGCGTGGAGCGTACCCACTACAGTTACAGAGACCGGAGTTTCTTGGGGCTTGCCGGATACTATCGGAGATTTATTGAAGGATTTTCTAAGATTGCTAAACCTATGACCTCGCTTCTGGAGAAGGGAAGAGAGTTTAAGTGGGATGAGAAGTGCCAAGATAGCTTTGATCAATTAAAGAAGAGATTGATGTCACCACCAGTGTTGGTTATGTCAGATCTATAGAAGGGATTTGACATTTATTGTGATGCCTGTGGCCAAGGCTTGGGATGTGTGCTCATGCAAGAAGGACATGTGATCGCCTACACGTCTCGTCAGTTGCAGAAACATGAATTGAACTAGTCTACTCATGACTTAGAACTGGCAGCCGTAGTGCATGCACTTAAGATATGGAGACATTATATCATGGGAACCAAGTGTCAAGTATACATGGACCATAAGAGTTTGAAGTATATATTCACTCAAAAGGATCTCAACCTTAGGCAACGCCGTTGGTTGGAGCTTATTAAAGATTATGATTTGGAGATTCACTATCACCCGAGCAAGGCGAATTTGGTTGTCGATGCCTTGAGTCGGAAGGAACACGTTCATTCAGCTATTGTTGCCCAACTACCTGATGAGATTGTTGAGGATTTTAGGAGAATTAACCTGGGATAGTTACTCACATTGAAGGAGTTACTATTGATGTGGAATCTACCTTGGAGAAAGAAATCCGCAAAGGATAGACTGACTATGCTAGGATACAAGAGATCAAGGATCTTATTACTGAAGGTAGAGGTCTAGAATTCACAGAGGATGAGCAAGGCACCGTATGGTTCAAGGACAGTATATGTGTTCTTGAGATTGATAACCTTCGTGAAACTATACTAAAAGAAGCCCATGACTCAGATTATTCTATTCAACCTGGGAGTACCAAGATGTATCAGGATTTGAAGTTGAAATACTGGTGGTATGGATTGAAGAGAGATGTGGCTGCACATGTGGCTATGTGCGATGTGTGTCAAAGAGTTAAGGATGAACACCAGAGGCCAGCTGGACTACTGCATCCACTAAAGATACCCGAGTGGAAGTGGGAAGAGATTGGTATGGACTTCATTACTAGATTGCCTCGCACCTCGAAAGGATATGATTCTATATGGGTTATTGTGGATAGACTGACCAAAGTGGCTCATTTCATTCCAGTCAAGGCTACTTATAATGGATCTCAATTGGCAGAGTATATATGGCTCGGATTGTGTCTCTACACGGTGTACCAAAGAAGATCGTTTCGGATAGAGGATCACAGTTTACCTCCAGATTTTGGAAAAGTTTTCATGAGAATATGGATACGAAGTTGAATTTTAGTTCGGCCTACCATCCTCAGACTAATGGACAGACTGAAAGGACTAATCAAGTATTGGAGGACGTGTTGAGAGCTTGTGCCCTTCAGCATGGTAGTAGTTGGGACAAGAGTCTACCTTATGCTGAGTTCTCATATAATAATAGCTATCATGCCTGTCTGAAGATGTCACCGTTCAAAGCTCTATATGGCAAGAAGTGCAAAACTCCTCTATATTGGGACCAAACTGGAGGAAGACAGTTCTTTGGACCTGAACATATTCAAGAGGCAGAAGAACAAGTCTGTATAATCAGGGAGAACTTAAGGGTAGCTCAGACTAGGCAAAAGAGCTACGCTGATAATAGAAGAAGACCACTAGAGTTTGAGGAAGGTATTCATGTGTACCTCAAGGTGTCACCACTTCGTGGAATGAGGAGATTTAAAGTTAAGGGCAAATTGTCCCCTCACTTTATTGGACCATTCAGAGTTTTTAGGCGTGTTGGAGAGATGGCCTATCAACTCGAGCTACCTGATAATCTATCTGATGTGCATAATGTATTCCATGTGTCTCAACTTAAGAAGTGTCTCCGTGTCCCTGAGGAACAGTTACCAATGGAAGAGCTCAGTGTCTAGGGTGATTTGACTTACATGGAATATCCTGTCAAGATTCTTGATACATTGACTCGAGTTACAAGAAATAAGGCGATAAAGATGTGCAAAGTGCAATGGAGTCACCATGGAGAAGATGAAGCAACATGGGAAAGAGAAGAAGAGCTTCGCATAGATTTTCTCCATCTTTTCCCTAGACCTTCTTAAATCTCGAGTACAAGATTCTTTTTAAGGGGAGTAGGATTTGTAATACCCAAGTTTGTAAAGCTTGTGAAATAAGAGTTTCCCCTTGTATGTTTTGACCTCTATTAATTATAACATATCAACATACACCAATAAAGTGATAAACAAGATAATGAAAACCAAATAATATGTGCATCATGCTGGGTTTTAATTGTGTGTGCATTTAATAATAGTAATAATAATATTAATAGAAATACAGTAATATCTAATTCACAATTTAGAATTTGCAGAAATAGAATGGAAGATTGGAGGATGGCTTATAATCATAACAGTAAATAAGTAATAATTACTTCAAAAATGATATAAGATTATTCATAAGATAATTTTATCTAATACTTAAAAGTATGAAGTCCAAACAATTAATTCAAATTCATTTGAACTCATGAATTTGGAAAATAGGAGAGAAAACACCAAAAGAAAAAGGAAATTGGAGCTCGGCCTGCGTTTGGGTCGAAAAATGACCGGCCAACCCACTTACTCACTGGGCTCGGCCCATAATTTTTCTCTCCTCAGCCGAGCCGCTGCCTGCAAGACTCGCATGTGTCACTGACGCGTTGGGTTGGCGCGTCAGTCGTTACCCCGCGCGCGCGCTCTTGGGCATGCGGATGCTGCCGTGTGGGCCATCGATGTTAGCACCTTCATCTCCGCCAAGACTCAACAGAAAAGCACCGCAATTCACTCGATTGGCTGCCTGCGATTCCTCCAGCCGGGCACAAAAATCGCGCCACCGCCTTACCCACGGAATCTGCGCCCTACAAAACCCAACTTGTTTAGGCCGCTTCTCACCCAGATTGTGACTCGCACCATGGCCGGGTCAACCACCTCCGCTATGCTCAACATGGTGGGCGGGGTCCGTGCTGGACGGAATTTGGGGCCGGCTTAAGTGTAAATGTGGGTCCCTATGCCCCATTGACCAACAAACTAGCACTGTGGTGCCACGTCGTGGGTTGTGGGCTCTGGCGCCGTGGGAGTTCCGCCGGGTGGAGTTCGTCGTGGAATTGAGCTCCACCGTGCATGTGGCTCGGTGAGTTTTCCCTCCTATGAAATCGTCTCGTCTCCCTCGTCCGTTAGCGCTCAACTCCAGTAGGAATCCGGCACCTGGCAGGGCTTGGGCACATCGCCGGCGTGCAGCGCCGCCACGGGTAGTGCGCCTGAGGCCGGGTGGAAGCGCGATGGCCCTACGCCGTTCATTTCAGAGATGTACGGTAGTGATTAGGAGCCAGTTCACCTTTTTCGCTTGATTAGATCAGAACCGTTGATACTTCCACGGGTGGCTGGGATGGCATAGGAGCATTTCTAGCTTGCGACCTAATCTGGCGTGCTCGCTTTAGATCGGACGGCTGGGAACGTGAGATACCCCTTCGCCATGCACATTAGCGCAAGAAACCCTCTATTATTTTAGAATCAACCCGCCGTCCATATTCACTATGCGCTGAGTCTAGGATATCTTGCACAGAGACCCCTGCACTCTCTGGATAATGAGGCCCAGTCCAGAGCCGTTTTAAATTGAATAAATGGATTAGAAAATAGATTTTTAATATAAAATAAGTGCTAGAATTTGTATAATTCATAGAAAATTCATATGAACTCCAAATTGATCCATTCCAGTTTCTAAAATTTTGTAATATTATTGTCTATCACTTAGAGTCTCTATTTTGACATGAAAGCACATAAAACCTTTGGAAATTCATATCTTAAAATCTATAACTCCAAAATTTATGATTCCTATTCCTAGGATTTTATTTTAATGTGTAGATTTTTATTATTTATTTTGTTTACATGTTTGGTGTGATGTTAATTTTCTCTATATACTATGTATGTTTGTATTGATGCGAGTAGAAGAGCCTGTGACTGAGGATCCTGGTGCCCAGTAGATAGAAGTAGTTGAGCAGGAGCTCATAGAAGGCAAGTTGTGCCCTTGACCACTTTTTACCCAATAATGTTCTTTAATGTCACTTATTCATGCATAGGTTTAATTTTGATGGGACCCGATAGGTCATCCTAGTCTGTTTATCCATATTACCTTGTTTACCCCTGAATCACTTGGGTAGTTTTTGCTATTGCTTTACATGGTTTTGGATTTATGTTCATGTAAAGATCATTAATGTTAATTAGAACATGGAGCTTAACTTGAGAAACACATGCCACCACAAGGGTGGAATGGGACGCCCTTGGCTGACTAATTAGGAAAGCTAGTGGAAGACTACCTTACCCGAAAGGGGCAAGGGCAGTAGGAGAGTTGCATGCAAGGAGGTTCTCAAGTTTATTTTGCTGCGATGGCAGTCAGACGGGGGATTCTTGCAAGTGCTCTTCCCATAAACTGTAGCGGGTTTTTGGAAGCTAGTGGAACTTTGTAAAGGCCTCGTAGTGTTGCCCTGCCTCGCTTCCTTGGTAGAGGTGTATGGGAGTCGCGATCCCTTGGCAGATGGGTAACATGACTTGTGGGTATAGGGTACAACCTCTGCAGAGTGTAAAACTGGTATACTAGTCGAGCTCACGGTCACGAGCAGCTCAGGACTCTCGCATGATTAATTTGTGGAATTTAAATCCAATTTGTCATTTGCATTGCATGGGATTATTTATTAATTTTCTTCTATTATTATTTTATTATGGTTTGATATTTACTTACACTTAGTAACTGCTAATAAAACTTTGACCAACTTATAAAAGCAATGCTCAGCTTCAACCTTTATTTTGTTGATCAGCCTTACACTTCACATGAACTCCCACATTTGGTGAGTTCATGCCCACTGGTTTCCCCACAACTTGTTGAGCTATGATCATGTGTGAGCTCACCCTTGCTGTCTCACACCCCCCACAGGAGAAGAACAGGTGGTTCAAGTGGAGCCACACAACGAGGAGTTCGATTCGATCTAGGTGGTGTCTCCCAGTTGACTTTCTGGCGCCAAGGATGGATTTTTGTTCGATCCATATTGTAACGCCCTGAATTTGGGGGTAGGATTTTTTCTTCTTTTCTCTCACCAAATTCGGGCGTTACTCTCTTTTCTCTTTCCCCGTTTGCTCCTTCTTCCCAATTTCAAACCAGTATAGCGACAGGTGTCCGTGTCATGTATAAACCAAAACCTAAGTGTCATGGGTGTTGCATCATGCCGAAGCACATTTCTTTGTCTGATGTTGAGTGTTCGTCTCGTTCCGTTCCGGATTTCGATTCGCGATTTAATTCCGTTTAGTGGTCCGCGCTCGTCGTGGGTTTTCGATCCGCGAAGTGACCCGGCCCAGCCCAACCTAGTCCAGCCCAGCCCAACCGGCCCGGCCCGCCCCGGCCTGCGCGCCCCTGGCGCCCAAACCCCCCCCCCCCCCCATGCGCCCCCTCCCCTCTCTCTCTCTCATTTGGATCTCCCGCGCAACAACCTCTCCTCTCCCTCTTCCACGTCTCTCTCCCCGTGGTGCCCTAGGATTTGGAGACGGCGATCACCGGATTTTGGACCCCGAGGTGAGCTCCCCTCCCCTCCCCTTCTCCTCTCTCTCTCTCTCTCCCTCCCCTTTTCCCCTGCCCGCGCGCGCCCCTGCTCGCCCCGGCCCTGGCGGCGCTCGGCCCCGCCCGGCTGCCCTCCCCGGCGGCGCTCGCCCGCCCGCCCCCTCCCGCGGCGGCGCTCGGCGCCCGTCCCCGCCCCCCCCCTCGCGCGGCCCCTCCCCCTCCCTCCCCGGCGATGCTCGCCCGCCCGGCCTCCCTCCCCGGCGGCGCTCGGCCCCCTGCCCGCCCTTGCCCGGCCCCGCGCGGCGGCGCCCGCCCTCCCCTGGCCCGCGGCGGCGCTCGCCCGCCCCTGCTCGCCCGCGGCGGCGCCCGCCCGCCCCTGCCCGCCCGGCGGCGCCCGCCCGCCCCTGCCCCTCCCCTGCTCGCGCGCAGCGCGGCCCCGGCGCGCCCCCAGCGTGGCCCGGCGCGGCCCCGGTGGCCCCTGCTCGCCGGCGCGACCCCGGCGCGGCCCCGGCCGGCCCAACCGCCCCCGGCCGGTTCAACCGCCCCCCTGGCCGGTTCAACCGCCCTGGCCCCAGCTCGGCCGCCCGTTCCCCCGTCCCGGCCTCGCCCGACCGTATCTTCGCTCGCCCGCGCTTGCGGTGATTATTCGTTAATTAGCGTGTTGCGTCGCGTGCTTCGCCGCGCGACGGATTTGTCTAAATTCAGATTCTATCTTGTGTTGCGTCGTGCGCTTCGTCGCGCGACGATCCATTTTTGTTTCAGGTTGTTTAAGGTGTAACGCCGCGTGCGTATTCACGCGACGTTCCACTTTGGACTCAGTTTAGTCGACGTATGCCGTCATGCGCTTCGTCGCGCGACGCTTAACGTCTCCTCGTAGCTAAGGCGAAGTGTCTCGTTGCGTGCTCGGTCGCGCGACGAGTCGTTAACTTCTTAATTTGTTTTAGAGAGCTTTGTCGCGCGTCTCGCCGCGCGACCATCCTTTTATTTATCTCCACCTACTTATAATAATTAGACATGAAACATGACTTTACTTTACGCTAAACATAGTGTCTACATTAAATTTCCTTCCATTAAGCGAGTGGTTAATTTATAATCATGTAACGTGATCGTTTCTCGACTGTCTTTTCCTATTTCTTTCTTAACCGTACTCGCGAGCCCGCGTGGAACGTCTGTTTACTTATTGCATTCTATTGTATGGTGTACTGTTCTTTGGTATTAAATATGTGGATGTATGTATGTTTGCGCTCGCATAGAGAACGATCCTGTTGAAGAGCCCGAGGAACTCGCAGGAGAAGCCCCTGAGCAGCAGTCGGTTGGTGGAGGAAAGTGTCCCTTGACCTATCTATGTCCTATTCATTATTTAATTCACCTCCCGCTTTACACATTTATGCCTAAGGATTGACTAGCTTTTGTTATCCATGTCCTTGTTTACCTATCTGGGTTGGATTATTATTGTTTAGCTTTATGCTATTGCTCAAACTCTAATCAATGAACATGATGAGATTATCTATGATACGCTGTTTTCCCTTCTCTTATTATGATGTTATACTTGTGGTCTTCAAGGGGGCTCGAGCGGTTTCTCGAGTGCCTCTCCGTAAGGACCTGTTCTATGGATGACCGCCCGGGAAAACAGTGCAACCATGAGGGTGGAATGGGATGCCCTTAGCTGAATAATTAGAGGATCCGGGGTGTAGTTCGCTTAGCCGTCGTGTCGTCAATGGGGCTCGGTGTATGCGGCTCGCTCTGCCAAGTTTGGGTTCGCCCCTTGGGGAGGAGTGCGGTGCATTTAGGAAACCTAACGGGTGGCTACAGCCCCGGGGAATCTCTGTAAAGGCTACATAGTGATGCCCTGCTGGGTCACCTTGGTAGTGATCAATGGAGAGTCATGATCTCCGGGCAGAATGGGAATCACGGCTTGTGGGTAAAGTGCACAACCTCTGCAGAGTGTTTGAAAACTGATATATCAGCCGTGCTCGCGGTTATGAGCGGCCAAGGGAGCTCCAGTGATTAGTGGTACTTGATGATAGATACTTTGGTACAGGTGGTTATGAGATTGATGGTTCTGGTTATGACTCTGGTGTTGGTAAGTGGTACTCTTTCCGTTTGGAAAGGAGTACGTTTGGGTTAATAACTTGGGTTAATGCTAAAACTTGGCTTTCTACTAGTAAGTAATAATCTGACCAACTAAAAGCAACTGCTTGACTTATCCCCACATAAAGCTAGTCCACTACAGCCAAAACAGGATACTTGCTGAGTATGTTGATGTGTACTCACCCTTGCTCTACACACCAAACCCCCCCATCCCCAGGTTGTCAGCATTGCAACCACTGCTCAGACGAAGATGAAGCTGTGGAAGGAGACTTCCAGGAGTTCCAAGACTACGACGAGTTCTAGGTGTGGGTTAGCGGCAACCCCCAGTCGGCTGCCTGTGAAGGCCGCGGTTATCTACGTTTCTTTTCCGCACTTTGATTTATTGTAAGGACTATATGGGCGTCTCAGACGTATGATGTAATCAACTATTATTCCCTTTTAATACTATTTTGAGCACTGTGTGATGATGTCCATGTTATGTAACTGCTGTGTACGTGAATAACTGATCCTGGCACGTACATGGTTCGCATTCGGTTTGCCTTCTAAAACCGGGTGTGACATAAGTGGTATCAAAGTCGTGCTGACTGTAGGACCGCTAACCTAGAGTAGAATGGTCGTTCTAAGGACTATAGACCTCTGTCTCTGCCTTGACTTTGATATCCCTTCAAAAGTTGGTCATACCGACCAAACCTATGTTCTACTATATATTATACCTTGCTGAAAATCATGTTTTATTCTAATCCTTCATTTACTTATGTATCATTACTTGCTGGTCATATTAATTCTGTTCTCACCCTTTTGCTTGCGATGTCTTTTGTAGATGGCTCGACTTAGACACACTGCACGAAAGTCAGTCATCCCCTTCTTACCCTCCCGCCTTGCTGAGCGTCCGCTTCGCCGTCCCGTGGCCGGACAGTACAGCCACTTGGAGAGACTGCACCACCGCCTGCATGAGGAGCAGGAACGTCGACGACAGGAGCAGCAGGGCTCTTCCTTCTCGCTCCAACAGGAGATAGAGTCTGTGAGGAGCTGCTCCCCTGTGCTTCCTTTGGAGGCGCCCCCTGCACCACCACTGGGCGTCCCAGCTTCTGGAGTAGCCGCTGGAGGAGACCCAGACGACGAAGGTGGCGACGACAGCTCGAGCCACGACACCGACTTCTCTGCTAACCATGAGCCGGAAGGATGGGTTGCTCGACCCATCACTCGCGACGCTGCTCGCGGGTGTCACTTCCACGATGCGCTCGACACCCTGCTACGTCGGGCATTTGACCGGCATACTTGGTCCGTCGAGTATCGCTGTGTGGTCTACCAGCACAGTCGCGGGGTCTACCCGGACCGCTGGGAGGCAACCTGCTTGGTGCGCTGCCCGGAGAACAGTCTCCAGGGTGCGGAGGCCTGCTCAGAGCACTATTCTATCTCTGAGCGGGACTCAGCTGAGGTAGCCATGCAAGATGCTGCACGGCGTGCGCTTTCGCACTACTGCTCGGTTTTCGGTGGGGCAGCTGATGGTCTTGACCTGAAGTATTACCCCCGCCGTCCATCTGGCAGCACAGGAGGCGTGATTGTCTCACCTGTCGGTGAGGGCAATCCTAGGTTGAGCAGCACAGTCAACCTAGCCGCCGTGCTAAACACGGAGCTGGACCATACATTAGACGAGCTGAGTAGGGCTCGTGCTGAGATCGCCCTGCTGCGGGCTGAGCGCGCGGAACGTCGTCACCTGGATGGTGGTTCCCCCACTCCCGTCGGGACTCAGCACCCGTACCGCTCACCTCAGCGTGGACACCAGTCCTATGGCAACCCCGACTGCAAGACCAAGATAACTCTAGAACCATAGCTCGTTAGAGTTGGATCTTGTAATTAATACGAAATATATACGTAGAAGCTACAGTCTTAGTGTTAGTCTCGGTCTTAGTTAGTCCTAGTTAGACAGGGTAGTTTGCTATATCCTGTGCATCTATGTTTGTCATGATGAACTATGTTTGGTTTGGATCTTTGTAATGACTGTCACCAGAGTGTGGGTATCCCCCGCATTTTGGTTTACCTATTATGTTAATGGAGTTAGCTATATAGTTGGGAAACCTTTTATTCCCCTTTCCTCTTTATCTGAGAAGTTGTGTGGTCTGTGTTGGAGATCAGTGAAGATGCTTATCTGTTCAGTGCTGTTGAAGAATTCTATACTCTTTTCTTATGCTGCAAGATTTGCCAGATCAGTTCTGATGTGTGGTTGCATTCTGCAGATGTCAGAGAACAGGCGCAGAGAAGGAAGGCGTGCTCAGCAGGAGCGAGCCGCTCAACAGGATGAGGTGCCCCAGCAGCAGCACCTGCCGCCCCCGCCCCCGATGTCCATCGAGCAGATGTTTCTGATGCAGACTCAGGCAGTTCAAGCCATTGGTCAGACTTTGGCCGCCATTCAGCAGCAGCAGCAACAGCAGCAGCAGGCCCCACCTCAGCCTCAGATGCCTCAGATGCCCAGAGACAAGCGTGCTGAATTCATGAGAGGTCATCCACCAACGTTCGCTCACTCTTCTGACCCCATGGATGCTGAAGATTGGCTGCGCACTGTGGAGCGGGAGTTGCATACCGCTCAGTGCGATGACAGGGAGAAAGTCCTGTATGGTCCCCGTCTGTTGAGAGGAGCAGCCCAATCATGGTGGGAGTCTTACCTCGCCACCCATGCCCACCCTGACGCCATCACCTGGGAAGAGTTCAGAGGTAGCTTTCGTCAGTACCATGTTCCTGCAGGTCTGATGACAGTGAAGAAGGAGGAGTTCCTGGCTCTCAAGCAAGGGCCATTGTCTTTCAGTGAGTATCGGGACAGATTTCTGCAGTTGTCTCGCTATGCTCCTGAAGATGTCAACACCGACGCCAAGCGACAGTACCGTTTCTTGAGAGGCTTGGTTGACCCTCTGCAGTACCAACTGATGAATCACACCTTCCCAACATTTCAGCACCTGATTGACAGAGCAATCATGACAGAGAGGAAGCGTAAGGAGATGGAAGATCGTAAGCGCAAGATCAGTGGACCGCAGCCTGGAAGCAGCAATCGTCCTCGTTTCTCAGGCAATCAACCTCAGCAGTTCAGGCAGAACCAGCGTCCACCTCAGCAACATCAGCAGTTCCAAAGGCAGTATCCTCAGCATCAGTACCAGAACCGTCAGAGCAATCAGTCAGGAGGTCAGTTTCAGAGGCAGAATCAGCAACCACCTCGCCTTCCTGCCCCAGCAAACCAGCAGAACAATCAGGCAGCACCAGCTCAGGTTGGAAATAGAGCATGTTTCCACTGTGGAGAGCAAGGCCACTGGGTGATGCAATGTCCGAAGAAGGCAGCCCAGCAGCAGTCAGACCCCAATGCCCCCGCCAAGCAAAATGTGCCTCAGCCTGGATCAGGCAACCGCTCTCAGCCGCGCTATAATCATGGGAGACTGAACCACTTGGAGGCTGAAGCAGTTCAGGAGACCCCCGGCATGATAGTAGGTATGTTCCCAGTCGACTCCCATATTGCAGAAGTGTTATTTGATACTGGAGCAATGCATTCTTTCATTACTGCATCATGGGTAGAAGCACATAATCCTCCAATTACTACCATGTCAACCCCCATTCAAATTGACTCAGCCGGTGGTAGAATTCGAGCCGATAGCATTTGTTTGAATATAAGTGTGGAAATAAGGGGGATAGCGTTCCCCGCCAACCTTATAGTAATGGGTACTCAGGGAATAGATGTCATCCTAGGGATGAATTGGCTAGGTAAGTATCAGGCAGTTATCAGTTGTGATAAAAGGACAATCAAGTTGGTGTCCCCACTAGGAGAGGAAGTGGTGACCGAGTTAGTCCCGCCTGAGCCAAAGAAAGGAAGTTGTTATCAGATGGCTGTCGATAGCAGTGAAGCAGACCCAATTGAGAGGATCAAGGTTGTGTCCGAGTTCCCAGATGTGTTTCCAAAGGACTTACCGGGTATG
Organism: Zea mays; assembly: GCF_902167145.1. Lineage (NCBI taxonomy): Eukaryota > Viridiplantae > Streptophyta > Magnoliopsida > Poales > Poaceae > Zea > Zea mays. The sequence goes on along the minus strand of NC_050100.1, from coordinate 161,280,163 downwards.
CCACCAGAGCGGAAAGTTGAGTTTGCTATAGAGCTTCTTCCTGGAACCGCCCCTATCTTCAAGAGAGCTTACAGAATATCTGGACCAGAGTTAGTTGAGCTTAAGAAGCAAATCGATGAGCTATCAGAGAAAGGTTACATTCGGCCAAGCACCTCGCCTTGGGCCGCCCCTGTCCTATTTGTGGAGAAGAAAGATGGCACCAAGAGGATGTGTATCGATTATCGAGCTCTGAATGAAGTCACGATTAAGAACAAGTATCCCTTGCCCAGAATAGAAGATCTGTTCGACCAGTTGAGAGGAGCCAGTGTGTTCTCCAAGATTGATCTGAGGTCAGGTTATCATCAGCTCAGGATCCGACCTTCGGACATTCCGAAGACGGCATTCATTTCCAAGTATGGTTTGTATGAGTTCACAGTGATGTCTTTTGGTTTGACCAATGCGCCAGCGTTCTTCATGAACTTGATGAATAGTGTATTCATGGATTACCTTGATAAGTTTGTGGTGGTATTCATTGATGACATTCTGGTTTATTCTCAAAGCGAAGAAGAACATGCAGATCATTTGAAGATGGTATTGCAGAGATTGCGAGAGCACCAGTTGTATGCGAAGTTGAGCAAGTGTGAGTTCTGGATCAGTGAAGTCCTGTTCTTGGGTCACATAATCAACAAAGAAGGATTGGCTGTGGATCCGAAGAAAGTGGCAGACATTTTGAACTGGAAAGCGCCAACAGATGCTCGAGGAATCAAGAGTTTCATTGGAATGGCCGGATACTATCGGCGATTCATTGAAGGGTTTTCGAAGATTGCGAAACCGATGACAGCGTTGCTAGGCAACAAGGTTGAGTTCAAGTGGACCCAGAAATGTCAAGAGGCCTTTGAAGCGCTGAAAGAGAAGTTGACTACAGCGCCTGTCCTAGTCTTGCCTGATGTGCACAAGCCCTTCTCGGTGTATTGTGATGCTTGTTACACAGGTTTGGGATGTGTGTTGATGCAAGAGGGAAGAGTTGTGGCTTACTCGTCCCGACAGTTGAAGGTTCATGAGAAGAATTACCCAATCCATGATCTAGAGTTGGCAGCAGTGGTTCACGCACTGAAGACATGGAGGCACTATTTGTATGGACAGAAATGCGATGTTTACACAGACCACAAGAGTCTGAAGTACATATTCACTCAGTCCGAGTTGAATATGAGGCAACGAAGATGGTTAGAGTTGATCAAAGATTATGAGTTGGAGATTCATTACCATCCAGGCAAAGCAAACGTAGTGGCAGATGCTTTGAGCAGAAAGAGTCAAGTCAATCTGATGGTTGCTCGTCCGATGCCTTATGAGTTGGCCAAGGAGTTTGACAAGTTGAGTCTCGGTTTTCTGAACAATTCGCGAGGAGTCACAGTTGAGTTGGAACCTACCTTAGAGCGCGAAATCAAAGAAGCGCAGAAGAATGATGAGAAGATCAGTGAGATTCGGCGACTGATTCTAGATGGCAAAGGCAAAGATTTTCGAGAAGATGCACAAAGTGTGATATGGTTCAAAGACCGCTTGTGTGTTCCCAATGTCCAGTCCATTCGGGAGTTGATTCTTAAAGAAGCTCATGAGACAGCCTATTCGATTCACCCTGGCAGTGAGAAGATGTATCAGGATCTGAAGAAGAAATTCTGGTGGTACGGAATGAAGAGGGAAATCGCAGAGCATGTGGCTATGTGCGATAGTTGCCGAAGAATTAAGGCAGAGCACCAGAGACCTGCTGGATTGTTGCAACCGTTGCAGATTCCTCAGTGGAAATGGGATGAAATCGGTATGGATTTCATAGTCGGATTGCCTCGCACTCGAGCCGGCTACGATTCCATCTGGGTAGTAGTGGACCGCTTGACCAAATCAGCCCACTTCATACCTGTCAAGACCAACTACAGCAGTGCAGTATTAGCAGAGTTGTATATGTCTCGGATCGTTTGTCTTCATGGTGTGCCAAAGAAGATAGTGTCAGATAGAGGAACGCAGTTCACCTCTCATTTCTGGCAGCAGTTGCATGAAGCTTTGGGCACACATCTGAATTTCAGTTCAGCTTATCATCCGCAGACAGATGGCCAGACCGAAAGGACCAATCAAATTCTTGAAGACATGTTGAGAGCCTGTGCGTTGCAAGATCAGTCCGGATGGGACAAGCGATTGCCTTATGCAGAGTTTTCCTATAACAACAGTTACCAGGCCAGTTTGAAGATGTCACCATTTCAGGCGCTCTATGGAAGGAGTTGTAGAACTCCGTTGCAATGGGATCAGCCTGGAGAGAAGCAAGTGTTTGGGCCAGACATTTTGCTTGAAGCCGAAGAGAACATCAAGATGGTCCGAGAGAATCTGAAGATAGCGCAATCGAGGCAGCGAAGCTATGCAGACACAAGAAGAAGAGGGCTGAGTTTTGAAGTCGGAGACTTTGTCTATCTGAAAGTGTCACCGATCAGAGGAGTCAGAAGATTCGGAGTGAAAGGCAAGCTAGCACCCCGCTACATTGGTCCGTATCAGATTCTTGCAAGACGTGGAGAAGTGGCCTATCAGCTCAGTTTGCCAGAGAATTTGTCTGCTGTGCATGATGTCTTTCATATGTCTCAGTTGAAGAAGTGCTTGCATGTGCCAGAAGAGCAGTTGCCAGTGGAAGGTCTTGAAGTCCAGGAGGACTTGACCTACGTTGAGAAGCTAGTGCAAATCCTTGAGGTTGCAGACAGAGTCACCCGAAGGAAGACCATCAGAATGTGCAAAGTCAAATGGAATCATCACTCTGAGGAAGAAGCAACCTGGGAGCGTGAAGATGATCTGATGGCTAAATACCCTGAGCTCTTTGCTAGCCAACCCTGAATCTCGAGGGCGAGATTCTTTTAAGGGGGATAGGTTTGTAACGCCCTGAATTTGGGGGTAGGATTTTTTCTTCTTTTCTCTCACCAAATTCGGGCGTTACTCTCTTTTCTCTTTCCCCGTTTGCTCCTTCTTCCCAATTTCAAACCAGTATAGCGACAGGTGTCCGTGTCATGTATAAACCAAAACCTAAGTGTCATGGGTGTTGCATCATGCCGAAGCACATTTCTTTGTCTGATGTTGAGTGTTCGTCTCGTTCCATTCCGGATTTCGATTCGCGATTTAATTCCGTTTAGTGGTCCGCACTCGTCGTGGGTTTTCGATCCGCGAAGTGACCCGGCCCAGCCCAACCTAGTCCAGCCCAGCCCAACCGGCCCGGCCCGCCCTGGCCTGCGCGCCCCTGGCGCCCAAACCCCCCCCCCCATGCGCCCCCTCCCCTCTCTCTCTCTCTCATTTGGATCTCCCGCGCAACAACCTCTCCTCTCCCTCTTCCACCTCTCTCTCCCCGTGGTGCCCTAGGATTTGGAGACGGCGATCACCGGATTTTGGACCCCGAGGTGAGCTCCCCTCCCCTCCCCTTCTCCTCTCTCTCTCTCCCTCCCCTTTTCCCCTGCCCGCGCGCGCCCCTGCTCGCCCCGGCCCCGGCGGCGCTCGGCCCCGCCCGGCTGCCCTCCCCGGCGGCGCTCGCCCGCCCGCCCCCTCCCGCGGCGGCGCTCGGCGCCCGTCCCCGGCCCCCCCCCCTCGCGCGGCCCCTCCCCCTCCCTCCCAGGCGGCGCTCGCCCGCCCGGCCTCCCTCCCCGGCGGCGCTCGGCCCCCGCTCGGCCCCCCGCTCGGCCCCTCCCCCGGCCTCCCCGGCGGCGCTCGGCCCCCTGCCCGCCCCTGCCCGGCCCCGCGCGGCGGCGGCCGCCCTCCCCTGGCCCGCGGCGGCGCTCGCCCGCCCCTGCTCGCCCGCGGCGGCGCCCGCCCGCCCCTAACCTTCCCCTGCTCGCGCGCAGCGCGGCCCCGGCGCGCCCCCGGCGTGGCCCGGCGCGCCCCCGGTGGCCCCTGCTCGCCGGCGCGACCCCGGCGCGGCCCCGGCCGGCCCAACCGCCCCCGGCCGGTTCAACCGCCCTGGCCCCAGCTCGGCCGCCCGTTCCCCCGTCCCGGCCTCGCCCGACCGTATCTTCGCTCGCCCGCGCTCGTGGTGATTATTCGTTAATTAGCGTGTTGCGTCGCGCGCTTCGCCGCGCGACGGATTTGTCTAAATTCAGATTCTATCTTGTGTTGCGTCGTGCGCTTCGTCGCGCGACGATCCATTTTTGTTTCAGGTTGTTTAAGGTGTAACGCCGCGTGCGTATTCACGCGACGTTCCACTTTGGACTCAGTTTAGTCGACGTATGCCGTCATGCGCTTCGTCGCGCGACGCTTAACGTCTCCTCGTAGCTAAGGCGAAGTGTCTCGTTGCGTGCTCGGTCGCGCGACGAGTCGTTAACTTCTTAATTTGTTTTAGAGAGCTTTGTCGCGCGTCTCGCCGCGCGACCATCCTTTTATTTATCTCCACCTACTTATAATAATTAGACATGAAACATGACTTTACTTTACGCTAAACATAGTGTCTACATTAAATTTCCTTCCATTAAGCGAGTGGTTAATTTATAATCATGTAACGTGATCGTTTCTCGACTGTCTTTTCCTATTTCTTTCTTAACCGTACTCGCGAGCCCGCGTGGAACGTTTGTTTACTTATTGCATTCTATTGTATGGTGTACTGTTCTTTGGTATTAAATATGTGGATGTATGTATGTTTGCGCTCGCATAGAGAACGATCCGGTTGAAGAGCCTGAGGAACTCGCAGGAGAAGCCCCTGAGCAGCAGTCGGTTGGTGGAGGCAAGTGTCCCTTGACCTATCTATGTCCTATTCATTATTTAATTCACCTCCCGCTTTACACATTTATGCCTAAGGATTGACTAGCTTTTGTTATCCATGTCCTTGTTTACCTATCTGGGTTGGATTATTATTGTTTAGCTTTATGCTATTGCTCAAACTCTAATCAATGAACATGATGAGATTATCTATGATACACTGTTTTCCCTTCTCTTATTATGATGTTATACTTGTGGTCTTCAAGGGGGCTCGAGCGGTTTCTCGAGTGCCTCTCCGTAAGGACCTGTTCTATGGATGACCGCCCGGGAAAACAGTGCAACCATGAGGGTGGAATGGGATGCCCTTAGCTGAATAATTAGAGGATCCGGGGTGTAGTTCGCTTAGCCGTCGTGCCGTCAATGGGGCTCGGTGTATGCGGCTCGCTCTGCCAAGTTTGGGTTCGCCCCTTGGGGAGGAGTGCGGTGCATTTAGGAAACCTAATGGGTGGCTATAGCCCCGGGGAATCTCTGTAAAGGCTACGTAGTGATGCCCTGCTGGGTCACCTTGGTAGTGATCAATGGAGAGTCATGATCTCCGGGCAGAATGGGAATCACGGCTTGTGGGTAAAGTGCACAACCTCTGCAGAGTGTTTGAAAACTGATATATCAGCCGTCCTCGCGGTTATGAGCGGCCAAGGGAGCTCCAGTGATTAGTGGTACTTGATCAGAGATACTTTGGTACAGGTGGTTATGAGATTGATGGTTCTGGTTATGACTCTGGTGTTGGTAAGTGGTACTCTTTCCGTTTGGAAAGGAGTACGTTTGGGTTAATAACTTGGGTTAATGCTAAAACTTGGCTTTCTACTAGTAAGTAATAATCTGACCAACTAAAAGCAACTGCTTGACTTATCCCCACATAAAGCTAGTCCACTACAGCCAAAACAGGATACTTGCTGAGTATGTTGATGTGTACTCACCCTTGCTCTACACACCAAACCCCCCCATCCCCAGGTTGTCAACATTGCAACCACTGCTCAGACGAAGATGAAGCTGTGGAAGGAGACTTCCAGGAGTTCCAAGACTACGACGAGTTCTAGGTGTGGGTTAGCGGCAACCCCCAGTCGGCTGCCTGTGAAGGCCGCGGTTATCTACGTTTCTTTTCTGCACTTTGATTTATTGTAAGGACTATATGGGCGTCTCAGACGTATGATGTAATCAACTATTATTCCCTTTTAATACTATTTTGAGCACTGTGTGATGATGTCCATGTTATGTAACTGCTGTGTACGTGAATAACTGATCCTGGCACGTACATGGTTCGCATTCGGTTTGCCTTCTAAAACCGGGTGTGACACATATTTATATTTTATTTTGTAAGACTTCTGCTATGTAATAAGTACTCTGATTATAATGTGACATTTATCTCTATACACTCTGTTATTATATATGTTGTCTTCTTTGGCGCATGTATGAGATACACTCGGCTTTGTCCCTTAAATTCGGGTGTGACAGGAATTGAGTTGATTTAGAGGCTTGGGGGATTTGATCTATTGAAATGTGTCTTGGAGTGAATGCTATTGCTCTTGTATTGAATATGAACTTCAAAAAACCTGGATGCCATTGAAGGAGGTGGTTGGGGGGGTATTTATAGCCTCCAACCACTTCCTAGTCGTTGGTTGTTTTTGCTGTCGATGGGCACACCGGACAGTCCAGTGGTGCACCGGACAGGGTATTGTTCACTGTCCGGTGCGTGTCACGTCAGCACGCCGTTGGGGTTTGGATCGGTTGACCGTTAGAACCCTTTGTCCTGTAGCTGCACCGGACAATCCGGTGCCACACTAGACATGCTCTGACTTCTCTGCTCTGAGTCCTAACGCGCATTGTACACCTTTTGCAGTTGACCGTTGGCGCATGTTACCGTTGCTCCGTTGGCTCACCGGACATGTCCGGTGCACACCGGACAGTCCAGTGAATTATAGCGGAGCGCGCCCTGGGAAAACCCGAGAGTGGCTAGTTAGGATGGTGCTCGGCCTGGGGCACCAGACACTATCCGGTGCGCCACTAGCAGCACACTCTCAAGTCTTTGCTCCAAACTTTGTTGAGTCCCCAACTTAATTTCTTTCTTGGTTTATGTTGAACCTTATGCACCTGAGATAAAAGACATCTTGGCAAACTAATTAGTCCACGTGGTTTGTGATGGACGTCAACTACCAAAATCGATTATAGGAAATGTTTAAGCTCATTTCCCTTTCAAGGAGTACAAGTCTGAGATATTGGACAACCAAGGCTCGTAGCGCTGTAGTAGTCGGCATATGCTACGGAGTTGGTGGTGGTGTTGTGTCGCCTCAGCGGGTCTAGGGCTGGGAAAGCACTCGCATTATGTCGCCCTTCTCGGACCGATGCTTGGTACGAGTGCCTCTCGGTTTGGAGCTGCTCCGGGTAGGCTTCTTTCTTAGTTTGCGAGCTCTCTCCCTATATGTATCTAGCGGTATACTATCTATGTTGCCTCCAGATGCCTAGTTCTTTGTCGTGTCCTTCTCCGGCAACGAATAGGTTTGCCCGCCTCTTCCCTTCCCTTCCTGCTCTACGAAATCTTGGAAGTGGGGAGGCGAGGGATGGGGGTCACTAATTTGCTGCCTATGGTACCCGTTCGATGGCTCGGCATCGCCTGTCTACATGGCATTTCCCTTACCATGGTGTCGACTCGGTATGCTTCTACCACTTCTATGTACCTATCACTATCCTTCTGTCATTGCAAAAATTATTGTGTTGTTCCTCTGTTGTTTTGGGTGTTAGTTTTTTGTTGTGCTAAGGACTGAACATAATTTGGTTGTGTTAATACTTTATTTATTGTCTGCACATGGTTTGTGTTCTTTTAATGATGGCTCATGGATCCTGCAAAATATGTGTTAGGATTTGGAGGTCCATGCGGGCACCACCACAGGGTGCTTGTCCCTTGTGTTTTGGCTCTTGCATGCATTAGGTCATTTTTGAGACCACATTGGCGCAATGGACTCCATGGTGTTTGAGGTTGCTAAATTGGATGGAGCAACAATGATTTGTCATGCTAACAATAATAGGAAAGGTTATTTGTTGGTTTTAAACGTTAGTAATTGCTACGAAGTACCATAATTTGTATGGAGAGCATCCAATTTTTATTGATGCCTAGTTTTAGCAAACACTTCATATTTTGATCTATCTTTTTTATAAATTTGAGTTCATGTGACTTATTTTAGAAACTTGAGCTCACAAACTTCCTCTTATTTGGTCTTTGTATGGTGGAATTATGTCATTCTATAATCTCTGTTCGTTCAGTCAGATGTTGTGAACTCTCTTCTAGTCGCTCCCTTCATTGGCTGTGTTGTACCAAGACATATTGGATGGAGTAAACAACACCATCAGTTAGTCAAATCTAAAAAAATATTATGCGGAGAGCAGAGACAGTCAATAAAAAATCTTGAGATCTTTTTGGTGGATAGTTTGCGTGGGTATTGTTGTGAGTCGTCGCAACGCACGGACAAACGACTAGTGTATATATATATTATTTGGAAACCTAGGTACCAAATAGCTATTTAGCGCTAGCCTCCTCTGGAGCTTTATCCCAGGCGGCCTAGTAGCTATTAGATGTCTTATCTCGAGCGCCTAGACGTTACTTTAAGTGGCTACTACTTTCCCTCTTAGTTTGCTTTTAACTACCTTGTACTGGTTTTTTAAAAAAATATCTTCTAAACTGAGTGTCAAATTTGAACATCGAGTTTACTATTATGTTCGTCGCGATGAAAGCTTCAAAACTATATCCCACTTGACATATTTATCTCGGAGTTTATCAAATTTAGTCATTCCATCTTTTAGCCTCAAACATTTATGAAAATTACTAAGGTAACAACCATTTAGTGAGTTAGTCATTCCACAAAAAGGTACATTGCCAGAAAGAAATTGAACAAACTCAATCATTATATGAATAATCAGTCATTCCATTGTTTTACACTCAGTATTTCATGAGAATAACTGAGACATGAGTCGTTTAATGAGTAAGTCATTCTAAAAAAATAGGTACTACAAGAAAAGAAGTGAACAAACCTAGTCATTCTATATTTTTAATCTCAGTCATTCATTAGAACAATTGATATAGAACCTATTTAGTGAGTCAGTCATTCTAAAAACAGATATTATTAAAAAAGGAAGTAAACAAACTCAGTCATTCCATCTTTTAGCGTGAGTCATTTTAGTGGGTCAATAGACATTATAAGAAAGTGAGTGAACAACTTAATCTTTCCATTTTTTATTTTCAAATATTTAGTATACATATATATATATTAATAATAACTATATCTTATATAATATAAAGGGACATGAGTTACCGGGTTTTGAACCCAAGCCTTTAAGGAGCAAAGTGTTACACCTTAACCACTACAACTCATGTCCCTTTATGTTACATAAGAGATAGTTATTATTATTAATACATATAGACACACACACACTAAATATTTGAAAATAAAAAATGGAAAGGCTGAGTTGTTCACTCACTTTCTTATAATGCCTATTTTTATGTAGAATGATTGACCCACTAAAATGACTGAGGCTAAAAGATGGAATGACTGAGTTTGTTTACTTCCTTTTCAATAATGCCTGTTTTTTAGAATGACTGGCTCACTAAATGGCTTCTATATCAATTGTTCTAATGAATGACTGAGACTAAAAATATAGAATGACTGAGTTTGTTCACTTCTTTTCTTATAGTATCTATTTATTTTAAAATAACTGACTCATTAAACGACTCATATGTCAGTTATTCTCATGAACGATCAAGGCTAAAACACATGTATCGTTCTTTTTTTATAAATCTCGTGTGTGGATGCGGATGGTTGACCGACACGATATGCGGGTAGATGGCCAAGCGCGCGCGAGTATATATATATATATATATATATATATATATATATATATATATATATATATATATATATATATATATATATATATATATATATATATATATATATATATATATATATATATATATATATATATATATATTAGGTGAGTGCCCATGTGTTGCAACGGGAGCATATAATACTACCGTTTGCATTTGAGTCGCCCAATTCAGACATGTTGTAAAGGTCTTGGTGTTCAGTGGAGGCATTGAGTGCACAACCACTGGCTTGATAACCTCATGTAGAGCTTGTGCAACATCTGGTGGCCCACAGTAAAAAGGAACATAATCGTAGCAGTGCACTGGCACAAAAGCAGTATGATAGTATGGAGGAGGAATCAGCACTGGATAAAGATTGGGAGTCATGGCTCCTGGCATCAATGTCCCCGCCTCTCCAGCAATTGAACTTGTGGCATCTTAGTCCTGTTCCATAGGCTGAGATATCATCATTAGAGATGAAACTGGAACCGAGACCTGAACTGCCGAACTGGCGACGGAACTGAAGTGGGCTTCCACAGGCACAAGAGAAAGTACCACAATAGCTAGAGAGACCACAGGTGCAGCCTTGCAGGTAGGGCTGCAACAGGCTGTGGAGCGTCCAAATGTTGCTGCTCCATTTCTTCTAAATATGAACGCGAGAGCGAAAGTTGATCAGACAACTAAAAATAAAAACACAAGAAACTTCTCATTAGCAAAGAAGGGGTCAAGGAATAAATAAATGTTTTTATGATAATAAGGAGCTCCAACAAAAATGGGGTGCTACATTAATAATTAATAAGGAACTCGAAACTCTCATACTTTAGCGTCATTATATATTACTCCCGTACCATAGAGAAGGTAACATGTAGTGAAGAATAAAAATAATTTAGGTGTTTGTGTTGCTACAGGGTTAACAAAAATCATTACAAATCATTCATCAGAGTTAAATGAATGAGTTAAATATTGGAGAGAGGCTAAAACACCACGGAGTTTTAATAAAAGAGATGGTTCAATTTTAGGAAATGAAAAAAGAACATATTTTAAGGTAAAACAGGAAGCTTCAAATAACCATTTCCTTCTTTGCCTAAAACTCATACTTGCGGGAACAAATTAAGAATGCAACAAGTTATAATATCTAAAAGAATCACAACTACTATAATAGGCTAGTAGCAGCAGCAGCAGCAGCTGTAAATAGGATATTAAAATGGTAAGTATAACTCCCCTGAGACATTATTCATGTATAAATAAATATTCCAAACCAGCTTGTAATAGGCTAGTAGCTAACATTGCCATGAAATTTGATTTGCATGGAAGATGTTAGCGCCAAGTAGTAATACTAATATATGGTCTTAATTAGAGGCAGTTGTTTGTCCGTAGAATTATCTTAGCAACACAGTGTGCTCACAATCTTGGTTTGTTTCCCTCTTAGTTTGCTTTTAACTACCTTGTACTGGTTTTTTTTAAAAATATCTTCTAAACTGAGTGTCAAATTTGAACATCGAGTTTACTATTATGTTCGTCGCGATGAAAGCTTCAAAACTATATCCCACTTGACATATATAAATTCCATCTTTTAGCCTCAAACATTTATGAAAATTACTAAGGTAACAACCATTTAGTGAGTTAGTCATTCCACAAAAATGTACATTGCCAGAAAGAAATTGAACAAACTCAATCATTATATGAATAATCAGTCATTCCATTGTTTTAGACTCAGTATTTCATGATAATAACTGAGACATGAGTCGTTTAATGAGTAAGTCATTCTAAAAAATAGGTACTATAAGAAAAGAAGTGAACAAACCTAGTCATTCTATATTTTTAATCTCAATCATTCATTAGAACAATTGATATAGAACCTATTTAGTGAGTCAGTCATTCTAAAAACAGATATTATTAAAAAAGGAAGTAAACAAACTCAGTCATTCCATCTTTTAGCGTGAGTCATTTTAGTGGGTCAATAGGCATTATAAGAAAGTGAGTGAACAACTTAGTCTTTCCATTTTTTATTTTCAAATATTTAGTATACATATATATATTAATAATAACTATATCTTATATAACATAAAGGGACATGAGTTACCGGGTTTTGAACCCAAGCCTTTAAGGAGCAAAGTGTTTCACCTTAACCACTACAACTCATGTCCCTTTATGTTACATAAGAGATAGTTATTATTAATAATATATATAGACACACACACACACTAAATATTTGAAAATAAAAAATGGAAAGGCTGAGTTGTTCACTCACTTTCTTATAATGCCTATTTTTATGTAGAATGATTGACCCACTAAAATGACTGAGGCTAAAAGATGGAATGACTGAGTTTGTTTACTTCCTTTTCAATAATGCCTGTTTTTTAGAATGACTGGCTCACTAAATGGCTTCTATATCAATTGTTCTAATGAATGACTAAGACTAAAAATATAGAATGATTGAGTTTGTTCACTTCTTTTCTTGTAGTACCTATTTATTTTAAAATGACTGACTCATTAAACGACTCATATGTTAGTTATTCTCATGAACGATCAAGGCTAAAACACATGTATCGTTCTTTTTTTTATAAATCTCGCATGTGGATGCGGATGGTTGACCGACACGATATGCGGGTAGATGGCCAAGCGCGCGCGAGGCGGACTATATATATATATATATATATATATATATATATATATATATATATATATATATATATATATATATATATATATATATAGTTGTAAGGAAAATGGACCATGGTGGCATCGTCGTCTCCTAGAACACGACAACTAACGACCATGGTCATGGTGCTGGCACCGCACCTGCATCAAAGGAAGTCATCGTGCCTTTGCAGCGGCATCGTTTGATCATCCCAAGCGGCGGGGAGCAGGACCGAAGGTGGAGTCGGTCATCGATGCATCTCGACGAGTGGGCGAGACAGCTAGGGTAGAGGGCAAATGGTGGCATCCTGAGTAGTATGACAATTTTTATAGTGTGGGCTAAAAGATTTTGGGTTGCACCTCGAACCATGGGCTAGGCGGCTCAGAGCCCAGGTCCACCCCTGATTGAAGTGGTGCGGCTAAACCAAAAGGTATCATTAGACCAGGGCTTACCCTAGTTATTGAAAGCATATGGCTACTAATATACAATCTCTTTCTATGTATATGTGGCATATTTATTCATCACCTTGGACCATACCTAGCACGCTAACCTCCTCACACCGTGTAAGATAGGAAGTATGTGGATTATGAAGTTAGGGGAGGCTTAAGTCCATAATCACACATTGGGGACTAGTTGCATATTCAAGAATGTGTTTAAATTCTAAATGACCATATATCTATCAATTTGGTACCTTATACATCTTGCATATGCACATGCATCCATAGCAAGTAGAGCACATATTTCCTTTTGTTATTTAACATTTGCTTGCTTTAGTTATGTTGTCATCCATCACCAAAAATGGGGAGATTGTAAGGAAAATAGACCCCGGCCCATTTGAGTAAGTGATTTTAGTGTTTGATGATCAACATAACCGGTGGACTAATGGTTATGCAAGTGTTTTGAAGTTCACGAGACATGAAATGGATTGGACTGGGCCCTAAGGATGCAACACCTCAAAAGAAGACCGAAAAGACTCATAGAATACTTATAAATACTCAGCATAGGTCCAAGACACAAGACGAAAAGAGCCCAATAAAAGAAGATAGACAAAACAAGAAATGGGTTATGTATGCAAAGAGCTCTGCAATCACTCTCTGGTCAGTCGACTATCTAGACTAGTCCAGACCATGGTCTAATGGCTAGTTGCCTGTTGGGGACTTGTTCTCAAATGATATGAATTAAGAACAAGGCAACATAAAAATTGTTAAATATTAGAGTCCTTCGCCCTTCGAAGCTTTATTTCCCTCAGGATATAATGCTTTCCGGACGAAGGTTATGAAGGTTATACCTTCATAAACACAACAAATAATAATGAAGGATAAAAATATATAAAATAATTCAAACATATGATTATCATTATTAACTCATTTCTATTTCATTATTGTAGAAATGATAACGAATTACAAATGTACCTTCGGCTCGGAGAAAAGCAAAAATACCAGCGTGAAGCAAAAACAAATGCCCAATGCGCGATTACAAGAGAGCATGTGAACAGTACGGGGGTACTGTTCACCTATTTATAGGCACAGTTCACAGCCTGTATATAATTACATTCATGCCCTTTACAATGAACTATAATGATGACACATAATATCATGGGTCTTTAAGTCATTTCATCTTTAAGTCGGTTCACCCCTTCGTCTTGAGACATGTCACTGTACCGAAGCTTTATAGTTGATAGCTTCAGCGCTGTTTTGGAGAGGATCTGCCGAAGGTGTTTATTTCTTTAGGATCTTCGGCTACGAAGCATACCCCCAACATTGCCAATGGTCATCTGACATGGCATGCACCAAACTGGGTCCGTGTGCACTGGACCACTGCACTGTAGCAGGGTCGTGTTAGAAGCGGCAACGACTAGGTGACGTGGAGGGTCTGGACAGGTGGTCTGGTGCGGCGCAGAAACTGTTGCTTTCTTCCAACGGCTAGTTTTCGATGGGGGCTCTATAAATACTCCCTAGCCACACATTTGAAAGTGTGGGAGCCCAAGCAACATACCAACACATGTGATACACATCTGCAAGGCTTCAAACACCCAAGTGCTTAATAGGGTGTTTGGTTTGAGGAATCAAACCATCCAAAATGTAGTGGTGCATCATGAATCCATTCCTCAAATTTGGTGAGATGATCTCATTCCTCATATTAGTACTAACTAACTAACTATAAGGAATGAGGTGATGATGGATCAACTCATTCCATTGCACAAACCAAACAAAAAAAGTGAGGAGTGAGAAGACGATGGACTAGCTCAATCCTCAAACCAAACATCCTATAATAGAATCACATAGTGATTTGCGTAGGTGCTTTGCGAAGTGTTTAGGTTAGTTAGATCGCTTATGCACTTGCCCTAGGTTGTTCCAAGTTAGTTGAGTGAGTTTAGAAAAATCCAACAAATCCCTCAACTCTTGTGTGAGCCGTTGTAATATAGTACCGAGTGGGGCGAGAGTCTTGCAAGACCACACCAACTGAGTTTGTGGTGTGGACACTGTGTACTGAAGGGAACAAGGCATGTGATGTTTTGGTAGGAAGCTTGATATTGAAGATGGTGGGGAGCGTCCGAGAGGAGGCCGAAAGCGGAGCACCACTTGCGTGTGGAGAAGGCTCGCGGCTCTCTACGGAGTTACAAGACCAGGTGCTTGGCCCTCGTGTGGGCTTCCCTTTGCGTAGGGGCACCAAAGAGAATTAGTTAGAACCTTGTGCAGTTATGGATACCTTGATAAAAATACCAGCGCGTCTATGCAAGTTTAGTTTCTCTACCTTTGCTCTTAAGCTTCTACATCTATTGTTTACTTAAGTTATAATATCTCTATTCCTAATTTAGAATATAGGATTGGAACTTAGGTTGCTAAACTCTTTTTTGCGGTAGAGATAGCAACACTTAGACAAAACCTAGTTTGCACATTATAGCTTAACTATTTGCATATATTTTGTTTAGTAGATTTATTTGTGGCCTAGATTAGCGAGAAAAATAGAATTCATAATTCACCCCCTCTTAGGAATATGTAGTACTTTCAATTGGTATTGGAGCCTGGTTTGGCTCATCAGGAAATTTAGCTTAACCACTAATCGAGCCAACGCTTTTTAGAGAAAAGGGATGGAAACCCGCAGGCCACCACACATCGACGGTGCTAACTTTCCTTATTATAGCGCTAGAATGGCTTGCTACCTAGAAACTTTTGATCTAGGTGTTTGGAGAGTCACTCATGACAGGATGAAACCGCATAAGAATCCCAATAAGCTCACCACGAGTGACAAAAAAGAAATTCATTTGAATTCTAGAGCCAAAAATTGCTTGTATGAATCTCTTAGCATGGAAATTTGTAATCAATTATTCACTTTGAAAATTGCTAATGAGATTTGGCTAAAATTGCATGAGCCCCATGATGGCACATGAATTGTCTGTGGGCAAAAACATTGCCTAGTTTTAAATCAGTATAATTCTTTTACAATGAAAGAAAATGAGCTTGTTAGGGATATGTATTCAACTAGGTGATGCGGACATTGTGAGGAAGATCTTCTCCGCCATCGGAACGAAGGAATAGGACGGGAAGAAGATGAAGGGCTCCTTTTGCGGGAGGAGAAAACGGCGTATGAAAGCAGGAAGGCTAAACAACAAAGGTAACGGTCCGAAGCCTCCCTCTTTATCGACTTTATATAGGAACGAACGAAGCCACTGAGGTGCGAACCGTGATGGTCGGACGACGGTTGTTTCGAATCCTACGCGCACGCTCGTCGCAAACGGCCGGCTGACCGATATTAAACGGTCGTGTCTCCTCTAGGGAAAAACGCATCGAGCACCATTCCGCATTCCGCCTCGAAAGGTATGCCCTCCACCCTCAACTTCTCCGCCCTCTATCCTCTCGGTGGATTAACCAAAAAGAAGCATCTTCGGCCTCGTGCATCTCACCTCGGAAAGGAAGTAGCCAACCGGAAGAAGGTGTCTTCTACCTCGGGCATCTCATCTCGGGAAAAAAGGCATGGAAAAATACCGTTCAGAGGTTCGAAGGTTCGGCCCTTGGAAGGGTATAGAAGAATCACCACAGGACTCTAGGGCTCCGAGCTCAATACTGATCAGGGGTTTGAAGGTTGGCCCCTCGGAAGGGCTCCATAACCGCCCCAAAGCACAGCGTCAGGGATGACTATAGGTACGCCCGTACATGGCCCTAGTTTGGGTTGCAACCCGAGGTACCTTAAGACATATCCGAGACCCCTAGGAGCGATTCGTGACGGTATCCCATCGTAGGGAGGCATAGAGCCCTAGGACCCCATTAAATGGGTTCGGTACCAGGCGAATCACCCGTAGGTATCTTTTGGGGTGTGTCCCTGGACCACTAGCTGACTCCAATCGAAAGGAGCTCGGACCCCTGCTCGGATTACCCGGTAACAACTCAATGGAAACATCCTGCTAGTCGCCCATCGAGGGTAGCATGACGGATTCCCCCCTCTTTCTCCTCACGGAGAGCCAACGAAGGGGCGTATAAACCAAAAGTCGAGACATCCTTTGATCGACCTCTTGCTCCGTGCAAAGGCTCGGGGGCAGTCCTCGCAAACCACACAAAAGGTTCCCACAGATCGACTGAAAGATCAAACAGGACCTATCTAAGAACAAAGCCCCCAAAGGAGTCAACTACTCCTTCAGGGCTTTGGGGTCTACACCCGACGGGTGCGCTCATGCGTACTCATTGGAAAACAAAATGTTCTACTCCTCAAAAAGCAGCACGCTCGCGAGCAAGTAGCAGAGCCTCCAAATGAAAGGCCTTCGTTCACGCTGCAGTCTAAATTTGTTAAACAACAAATTAACACTGCGAGGGGCTACTGTTGGGGGCCTTCATCATCCGAAGGTCCTCAAAAACACGACTAACATGTTTTCTAGTATAGTATACTGTCACAAGAAGCTTCGGGTTTAAGATGAAGGCGTGCATGGTATGAAAAAGTGTGATCTGAAAGAAAGATAGACCAACTCTGAAGCTGTGGCTGGAGAAGCTTCGGCTCAGCACAAGGATGATGATGGAGGATGAAACCGAGTTAAAAGGAAAAAAGACTGCTAGTCCTCGACAAATTACCTTTTGGCTAATAGTAAATGTCAGGGACATGAATGTAATTTTACCCATGCTGCGTCCTGTGTCTATAAATAGATGAACAGTAACACCGTACCGTTCACGCTGACTTGTAATCGCTCGCACGTCACTCTCGGATTTTTACCTTCTGTCAAGCCAAAGGTACAAATGTTTGTTCTTGATTATATAATGACAATATGAATAATCTAATGATCTAATATAATTGTTCATGCTCTTTCTATGTTTCATATTTCCCTGTTTATATTTTTACATATTGAAATGATGAAGGTATCTCCTTCATGACCTTCGTCTAAAGATCATTATATCTGAAAGGAAATAATGCCACGAAGGACAAAGGTCTTTAATCATTAACATATGTGTTGCCTTGTTCTCTATCTGAAGCTTTTGAGAACAAGTGACCAACATTGGCGCCCACCTCCGGTGAACTCACTCGACCAACTTTGGCAAGCATTGACCTTCTTACCTTTTTTTAGATACCGATAAAAATAGTTTTGTTTTGGTTCCTAAGATTAGGTCTCCCATTCCTAAAGGTCACTTTAGGCACAGGATTTCTAAGTGTGAAATCCAGTTTTGTCTTTAGAAGGAAAAAGGTAAGAATAATCAGAGTGTAGCGGAATTAGATGAAAAAAATTAAGAAAAGTTTAGAAAAGGATCAGAGTAGCAAAGGTAAGGTTAATCATAGTAGAACAGTATAAGATGAGACTGGATCAAGAAAAGTATAGAAAGAATCAGAGTAAGGTAAGTAGGTAATGGTTGTCCAGTTCTATCTAGGTTTTGTCCTACAGTCAACATTCCTCTAATACCACTTCTGTCACACCCAGATTTAAGGGACAAAGCCGGGTGCATCTCATACATGCGCCAAAGAAGACAACATATATAATAACAGAGTGTATAGAGATAAATGTCACAATATAATCAGAGTACTTATTACATAGCGGAAGACTTACAAAATAAATTATAAATATAAAATGAACTAAGGATCATCGTTGGCGCCATAAAGTCAACTGGGAGACGCCACCTAGATCGAATTGAACTCCTCGATATGTGGCTCCTCTTGAACCACATGTTCTTCTCCTGTGGCAGGGTGTGAGACAGCAAGGGTGAGCTCACACATGTTCATCGCTCAACAAGTTGTGGGGAATAATATGGCATGATCTCACCAAAGGTGGGAGTTCATGTGATGTGTAAAGCTGATCAATAATAGGGGTTAAAGCTGAGCATTGCTTTTAATAAGTTGGTCAAATTTTATTAGCAGTTACTAAGTGTAAGTAAATACCAAACCTTAATGAACAATAGAACAAAAATAATAAATAATCCCATGCAAATGTAAATGACAAATTGAATTTAAGTTACATAAATTAATCATGTGAGTGTCTGAGCTGCTCATGACCGTGAGCACGGCTAGTATACCAGTTTTAAACTCTATAGTGGTTGTGCATCTTTACCCATAAGTCATGTTACCCATCTACCAAGGTATCATGAATCCCATACACATCTACCAAGGAAGCGAGGTAGGGTAACACTATGAGGCCTTTACAAAGTTCCACTAGCTTCAGAAAACCCGCTACAGTTCTAGAAAACTCCAATGCAGGGATCCCTTGCCTGACTGCCATCGCAGCAAAATCAACCCAAGGACCTCCCTACACTGACCACTCCCCTACTGCCCTTGCCTCTTTCGGGTAAGGTAGTCATCCACTAGCTTTCCTAATTAGTCAGCCAAGGGCATCCCATACTACCCTTGTGGTAGCACTGTTTTCCCGGGTGGTTCTCCATGTTCCCATTAACATAATGATCTTATCATGAACATAAATAACATAACAGAATAATAGGAATATGGATATAATGAAATATTAACCCAAAAATAGTGTAAAGCAATAGCATAACTACCCAATGATTCAGGGGTAAACAATGTAAAAAGATAAACATTCTAGGGTGACCTATTGGGTCCCATCAAAATTAAGCCTATGCATGGTACATGAACATAAAGAACATTATTGGGTAACAAAAGTGGTCAAGGGCACAACTTGCCTGGCACTTGAGATTCCAGTTACCAGGGTGATTCTTCAGATCCTCGTGACCTCACTGCTAGTCGTAGCAATACAAACAAACATGGTATAGACAAAATTAACATCACACCAACCATAAGTACAAACCGAATAATAATAATCTACGTGTCGTAGCGAGATCGCTGGTTCGAGAACTACTAAGATCGGAGTTACGATTAAGGAGTTATGATTTTATAGAAGATTTGTGTGATCAAAATATTAAACTATACTATAAATTGGTTAGTATAAATCATATGAGAGAATATCTTATAAATAATTAACTCATTTTGATCTAAGTTATAAATTGACCATAGATCATATTCCAGTATTTTATAAGCAGTTTAACCAAACTAACCAACATTAGTTAAATACAGATGTAATTATAAAATAATGAGACATGGTATAATAAATGTTGTTATTGCATAGTAAATATTTATACAAGACTAACGCAACTTGAACGAATCAAATCGGAATTAAAACGAAAGAGTTACTAATTTTCGAGGTTTTATGTATTTGATATAAGATTAATTATGAGGTACATTTTAATATGGTTTTCATGTCAAAACAGAGGCACAAGGTGATAAACAATAATATTACAAAATTATAGAAACTAAAATGGATTAATTTGGAGTTTCTATGAATTTTCTATGAATTAATCAATTTATGAATTTATTTTTGCACTAAAATTCAATTTCTATAATTAATTATATGATTTTCCCTGCCCTCTCGACTATGCCTCAATTATTAGAGAGAACAGGGGCAAAAGTATAAATTGTACGCAGACTCAGAACTCTGTTTCAATGAACGGCGGGTTGAAACACTATAAATAGAAGGGCTCATTTGCAAAAGGGCACGGCGAAGCGGTATCATGGATCTAGGGCCGTTGGATCTTGGTCTAAAGGACTAGATTAAATCAGTCCCACACCGAACCAGTATGCAATCGTAACCCTCGGATCACAAATCAACGGTTTTGATTTTAACTCTCCTTCATTAAACCATGCGCGTACATCTATGGATCTACGGTTGTAGATCACCCAGGCGAACCGGTACCTAGACCTCCTAATCCTGACTGTGCGGGTGCCAATCGACGGTCACAGGTGGCTTCTCCTTCCCAGCAACAACAGAAGCGGCGGCGCACAGATCCGACGGCGGAGACCTCATCGGTGAACCCCCATTCCCTGCCCCGAAGCTCCAAATCTCGTCATCGTGAGCGCAAAAGGAAATTGAACCTCCAATTAACACGCTAGGGCTACCATACTTCCGGTAGAAGTGTCCCAGGGCGACGCCTGCGAGGAATGGCGACCCGACGGAGGTTCATGGCTCTAGTGAGGAATCCACTGACGCCCAGGGCTCCACTACCCGTGCAGATGTGATGCGTCATGATGCCCGATCTTTACGACGTAGGATCGATCTTCAGATAACTAGCTTCAAAGAAGCCATGATAACTTGCTGCAAGCAGCGATAACTAGTGTAACCTGACAAATAAAACTCGAAGCCAACCATCGTCTTTAAACGGCAGCCTGAATCAAGGATTCGCCCACCACACTCACAAAGAACCAACCAACACAGCCTACAATCAATCGAGGAGACCTCGAAGGGAGTAGAAGCACCACTTGGGAGCGGATGAAGCCGTCGCTTCTGCAATCCCGCGAAGGAATTCACAAAAGCAAAGGGGTAGAGATCACTCTCAATATTTGTTAGCACACAGCTGAACAAAGGGGGTTCTGTTTTAGATTATCAAAAGCTGCCTTACATCATAGACATAGGGGGGGTATTTATACTAGTAACAACTAGCCTTAGCGAGGTATAAACACGAAACAAAAGTATTTTCACGTGCTAATGTGAAGGAGCCTCTTCGGGAGATCTGGAGAGCTGATTTCCGTGTGGCTGTTTGACTTCTGAGCAGCCTTCAGTATTTTGACAATAACTTCTTCTAGGTATCTTCAAATGACGTGGGGCTGGATGTGTTGGAAAGCTGACTTGATAAGCTTTCTCACCATGTATAGCATGCTTAATAAAACTTCGTAGAATGATGCAGTTTAATACAAAAACTTGGATATCAAACAGACTGTTGACCTTCTGACTAGTCAGCACTAAAGTAGGTCGGCTGCCTTCCTGGTAGATTTGATTAAGTCGGCCTTAGAAGCATTGGAAACTAGACTTCAAGATCTTTCCAAAAAGTACTTATGGGCCTTCATAGCTTTTGGGAATCAAAGGATATGACTGTTTCTTCTGGACGGTTCTATAGCGCTAGACTGACTCGGACATAGCTCTTCTTGCTGATTCGCCTTTGATATGTTTTGTCCTTCCTCTTTGGTGAACCTAAGTAATATCAACATACATGACTTACGTATCATAAAGTTCTCATTAGTGTTTAATTGAAATTCATAAAGTAGCGCGTGCACCTCTTGCTGTAGCTTCTTAGCTCGGCTACGTGTAATTGGTCCATCAAAGACTTGTGTTGGTGATGATGTTGGTTGTACTTGAGTTGATGTAGTATGACTTGGGGGTTGTAACATATTGCTTAATGGTGTGGTCATATCCTCCTCCTCCCCTTGAAAAGGAGTCGTCCTCGACTCTGAACTGTCTTCACTTGTAAATGGTAAGAGGTCAGCAACATTGAACGTGTTGCTCACGCCATAGCTTGGTGGAAGATCTATCTTGTATGCATTATCATTGACCTTGACAAGAATACGAAATGGACCATCCCCTCGTGGCATCAATTTAGATTTGCGCTGATCAGGAAAACACTCTTTGCACAAGTGAATCCAAACCACGTCCTCCGGTGCAAATAAAATTTTCTTCCTATGCTTTTGTTCATACTTGCAGTCTTGCGCACTGCTTTGAGCTCAATTGCTTCATTGGTCTTCTCATGTATCTTTTTTATATAAGCAGCACGCTTGGAGGCTTCCATATTAGTTCTTTCATTCATTGGAGCTGACCAATCCTTGATTGCTTTCTCCTTGGATTCATCCACTTCTATTCCCTTTCCTGAAACAACAAAGCCAAGAAACACAACATGGTCTGTGCAAAAACTACACTTCTCAAGATTAGCAAATAATTTCTCCTTTCTAAGCTCATCTAAGACTTGCCAAATGTGTTTCACATGTTCATCAAAAGATTTGTTATAAATTAGAATATCATCAAAGTAGACAACAATAAATTTTCCAATGTAAGTTCTTAAGACATGGTTCATTAATCTCATAAAAGTACTAGGAGCATTTGTCAAACCAAATGGCATCACTAACCATTCATACAACTCGAATTTTGTTCGAAATGCAGTTTTCCACTCATCTCTAGTTTTAATCCTTATTTGATGGTATCCACTTCTCAAATCAATTTTAGTAAAAATTGTGGAACCACTTAATTTATCAAGCATACCATCTAGCCATGGAATAGGATGGCGATAGCGAACTGTAATATTATTTATAGCTCTCCAATCAACACACATCCTCCAAGATCCATATTTTTTAGGTACTAAAATCACAGGAACAGCACAAGGGCTTAAATTTTCACGAACAAAACCTTTATCAAGAAGTTCTTGCACTTGCCTTCATATCTTCTTAGATTCTTCAGGATTGGTTCGATATGGTGGACGGTTAGGAAGTGCAGCCCCTGGAATGAGATCAATTTGACGCTCAATCCCATGAATTGGAGGTAGTCCAACCGGTGTTTCTTGTGGAAACACGTCTTCAAAGTCATACAAAAGATCAGCCACAACACTAGGAAGAGATGTTATGTCGTTAGGAGAAATCAAAACATCTTTGCTCACAAGTACAAATAGCACTTGATAAGAGTTGTTCCTCACTTCTCTCAGCTCAGATTTTGTGGCTAGCATAACTAGATGTTCTCCCTCTTCTTTCTTTTTATCTCTTGAATTTGGCTTGTAGAACTCACTCACCGAATTGTGGATGGCACTCAATTTCTTTTGCTCTTCTCCTCCTCTACTTGCTGCACTAATTTCAGTTTTCTTTTGTAAGTGTTCAGCCATGATTTGTTGAGGGGTCATAGGCTTGACTACAAATTTTCTCCCTTTCAGATCTAGTGTGTACTGATTTGTTGTTCCACAATGCTGAGAATATCGGCCATATTGCTAAGGTCTTCCCAACACCAAGTGACACACAAACATGGGTGCAACATTGCACTCCACTGTGTCAACAAACTCTCCAATCTTGTACGGAACTTTCACCTTATAACCAATCTTGATATCTCCTGATTCATTCAACCATTGGACATGATATGGATGAGGGTGTCGCTGCAACTTCAGATCAAGCCTTTCAACCATCTCACGACTTACAAGATTATGACAACTTCCTCCATCAATGATCACCTTTACTACTTTGTCTTGCACTTTTGCTCTAATTTGAAAAAGATTATGTCGCTGTCCAATTTCAGCTTCTTTCATTTGAACGCTCAATATTTGTGTAACCACAAGAGCGGTACTATGCTCAAATTCACATCACGTATGTTCTTCCAATTTATCAGTGTCATCTACATTTCCTGCTTCAGCTTCCTCTTCACTAGCTGATGTATATTCTCCATCATCAGTCACAAGGATCACATGATTATTTGGACACTCCTTAATGACATGACCATGACCTCCACACTTGAAGCACTGAATACCACTACTCTTGGCTGTTGAACCCACTGATGTTGAAGTGGATGATGCTGATTTAGAACCTATGATTGGAGCAACAGCGTTCTTTCCACTATAATTGCTTTGAATGTGGGAATGCAAGTCTCCAGTTGAACCTTTTGACGCTAAGGGTGCAACAGTAAACCTTGAGCTTCCTCCAGTCATGGTTCGTGCACCATATGACAAGGGTTTGTTGTTCTTAGCATCTTGCTGCAGCTGGCGTTCAACTTTGGTGGCTTGATGTACCAAATCAATAAGACATCGGTACGGCTGAAACTCAACAATGCGTTGAATGCTGCTGTGTAACCCAGCCATGAAACGTGCAATGGTTTGCTCTTCATCTTCATACACATTGGCTCTAATCATGGCCTTCTCCATCTCCTTATAATACTCCTCAACAGAGAAACTTCCTTGCCTCAAGTTCTGCAATTTATCAAAATGATCACGCTGATAATGCTTCGGCACAAAACGAATTCTCATTTCTCGTTTCATCTCTTGCCAAGTAATAATAGGGTCCTCTCCATCTTCTTCACGATCACGAAGAAGTTTCTCCCACCAAATCAGAGCATATCCTTCAAACTCAAGAGATGCAATTGCAAGTTTCTTCTCCTCTGAATAATTATGTAGGCGGAAGATTTTCTCCACCTTGAATTCCCATGTGAAATAATCTTCAGGATCAGATCTACCATTAAATTTTGGCATGGTAAACTTAAGTTTCCCAAATCTCTCTTCTTGGTTGATGCCTCTATGATGACGACGACCATAGCGATGATGGGACTGATCATCATCATTCCCAAATTCAAATTCTTCATTGTCATCATTTCTTTGATTCCAGCCTCTTCCTCTACCACGTGCAGCACCTTGATTTCTCCTCCCATGTTCACTTGCTCTTCTAGAATAATTTCCTTCACCTTCTTCGCCGTCTTCATCATGGTTTCTTGCACCATCAGGGAGTTGACGACGACCTCTGATTTCAGCCATAAGTGTCTGAAGATCTGAGAGCACCTAGAGGGGGGGGTGAATAGGTGATCATGTAAAAACTTGAAACTAAAAGCCACAAAACTTGATTAAGAGTTAGTAGACTAAATAGCAAGCTCTTGTGAGCACAAGTATCACGGAAAAGCAATCACAAAAGACACGTGAGTTATCCCATGGTTCGACAAGTACAACACTTGTCTACCTCCACGTTGTGGCGTCCCAATGGACGAGGGTTGCACTCAACCCCTTTCAAGCGGTCCAAAGACCCACTTGAATACCATGGTGTTTCTCTTTGTTTCACTATATCCCGTTCGTGAGGAATCTCCACAACTTGGAGCCTCTCGCCCTTACAATTTGATGATCACAAAGAAGCACAAAAGTAAGGGTGGGAAAAGCAACACACACAAGACTCAAAGCAAGAGCACAAACACGCACACTAGCCAACAACTTGAGCTCTAAGTTCACACACGGAGTTCTCAACTCAGAAGGAGCTCAAATTGCTATCACAACGAACCAAATGCGCTAGAATGGAGTTTTGGTGCTTAGGGATGATCAAAGAATGCTTGGTGTACTCCTCCATGCGCCTAGGGGTCCCTTTTATAGCCCCAAGGCAGCTAGGAGCCATTGGAAGCAATCCAGGAAGGCAATTCTTGCCTTCAGTCGGGTGGCGCAGCGGACAGTCCGGTGCACCATCGGACAGGCACTCTTCACAGTCCGGTGCAGATTGCTTTCCTAAATTGGTGCAGTCGACCGTTGAAGACTTGGAGCCATTGGCGCACCGGACACTGTCCGGTGCACACTAGACAGTCTGGTGCCCCCATCTGACCGTTGGCTCGGCCACGCGTCACGTGCGGATTGCGCGGCCGACCGTTGGCGCAGTCGACCGTTGGCTCACCGGACAGTCCGGTGCCTCACCGGACAGTCCGGTGAATTTTAGCCGTACGCTGTTGACTGTTTCCCGAGAGCGGCGACTTCGCCGCAAACGACTCACCGAACAGTCCGGTGCACCACCGGACAATCCGGTGATTTATAGCCGTACGCCGTCGTCGAGACCCGAGAGCAGGCTGTTCACCTGGACTAGTCCTGGCACACCGGACACTGTCCGGTGCACCCAGACCGAGCAGCCTTTTGGCTGACCACAGCCAACTTATCTCCAAAGCGATTTCTCCTGTTTCTAACACTTAGACACAATATATTAGTCTTGAAAACAATGTACTAAGTCTAGAAACATACCTTTAAACTTGATTTGCACTTCTTGAGTCTTTGGCACAAATATCACTCAAAGCATTTGTGTGGAGCACTTAATCACCAAAATCTTATAGAAATGGCCCAAAGGCACATTTCCCTTTCAATCTCCCCCTTTTTGGTGATTTATGCCAACACAACAAAAAGCAACTAAAAGAAGTGCAACATCAATGCAAATGAGAACAAAAATTTGTTTTTGATTCAAATTTGGCATATTTGGATCATTCTTTGCCACCACTTGGTTTGTTTTTGCAAATCAAACTCAATTTCCTATCTCTAAGTCAAAATCACTTGTTGAGGCATAGAGAGAGGTATTCCAAGAGAAATTGATCAAAGATTCAAAAACTCCCCCTTTTCCCATAATCAAACATTCTCCCCACAAGAGACCAACTTTTCGCAATAAGAGACAATAAGAGTATTTTTACAAAACAAAAGCTCTAACTCTACTATTTTCAAAATTCTCAAGTGGTAGCTGATCCATTTCTTGCTTTGGCCTTAATTTCTCCCCCTTTGGCATTAAGCACCAAAACGGGATCATTATTGGCCCTCAAACCCCATTGCCTCACCAAAATCTTCAATTAAGAGTAAAAAGGCAATAAGATCACGGAGATGAACTTGGAGTAAATTACCCTCTCATCGGAGTGCAGTGGAAGTCTTGCATGGTCCAAGTTCACCTTTTCCCTTTCAATCCTCTTTGAGACTAAACTAAGAGAACTCATGCACAACGGTTAGTCTCAAAGGGTCAAGTTGTAGCATTTCTCCCCCTAAGTATGTGCATCATTCACACATGGACTTGTGAGGTCTAGGGATCCCTTGCACAACTTGAGCACCCAAAAATAAGCAATAAAATGCATAATGGAACATGATCAAAGGCATAAAACACATGTATGCTCTATATCAATCCAAGTTACACGAATCTAAGACATTTAGCTCACTACGCAACCTGCAAAAGGTCTTCTCATCTAAAGGCTTGGTAAAGATATCGGCTAGCTGGTTCTCGGTGCTAACATAAAATACTTCGATATCTCCCTTTTGCTGGTGGTCTCTCAAAAAGTGATGCCGGATGTCTATGTGCTTTGTGCGGCTGTGTTCAACAGGATTGTCCGCCATGCGGATTGCACTCTCATTGTCACATAGGAGTGGGACTTAGCTCAGATTGTAGCCAAAGTCCCAGAGGGTTTGCCTCATCCAAAGTAGTTGCGCGCAACACTGTCCTACAGCAACGTACTCGGCCTCA
Organism: Zea mays; assembly: GCF_902167145.1. Taxonomy (NCBI): domain Eukaryota; kingdom Viridiplantae; phylum Streptophyta; class Magnoliopsida; order Poales; family Poaceae; genus Zea; species Zea mays. The sequence continues at coordinate 161,252,711 of NC_050100.1, read as the reverse complement.
GTGGTGGATAGGGCAACAGAAGTTTGTTTCTTAGAACTCCACGACACCAGGGACCTTCCTAGGAATTGGCACGTCCTTGATGTACTCTTCCTATCGACCTTACATCCAGCATAGTCGGAGTCTGAATATCTAATCAAGTCAAAGGTAGACCCCTTTGGATACCAGATCCCGAAGCAAGGCGTAGCGACTAAATATCTAAGAATTCACTTAACGGCCACAAGGTGACACTCCCTTGGGTCGGATTGAAATCTAGCACACATGCATACGCTAAGCATAATATCTGGTCTACTAGCACATAAATAAAGTAAAGACCCTATTATAGACCGGTATGCCTTTTGATCAATGGACTTACCTCCTTTGTTGAGGTCGACATGTCCGTCGGTTCCCATTGGAGTCTTTGCGGGCTTGCGTCCTTCATCCCAAACCGCTTGAGCAAGTCTTGCGTATACTTCGTTTGAGAGATGAAGGTGCCATCCTTGAGTTGCTTCACTTGAAATCCAAGGAAGTAGTTCAACTCGCCCATCATTGACATCTCGAATTTCTGAGTCATCACCCTGCTAAACTCTTCACAAGACTTTTGGTTAGTAGAACCAAATATTATGTCATCGACATAAATTTGGCACACAAATAGATCACCATCACAAGTCTTAGTAAAAAGAGTTGGATCGGCTTTCCCGACCTTGAAAGCATTAGCAATTAGAAAGTCTCTAAGGCATTCATACCATGCTCTTGGGGCTTGCTTAAGTCCATAGAGCGCCTCAGAGAGCTTACACACGTGGTCGGGGTACCGTTCATCCTCAAAGCCAGGGGGTTGCTCCACGTACACCTCCTCCTTGATTGGCCCGTTGAGGAAAGCCCTCTTCACGTCCATTTGGAACAACCTGAAAGAATGGTGAGCGGCATAGGCTAACAAAATACGAATCAACTCTAGCCTAGCCACAGGAGCGAAAGTCTCCTCAAAGTCCAAACCTGTGACTTGGGCATAACCTTTTGCCATAAGTCGAGCCTTGTTCCTTGTCACCACCCCGTGCTCGTCCTATTTGTTGCGGAACACCCACTTGGTTCCCACAACGTTTTGCTTGGGACGCGGCACCAGTCTCCAAACTTCAATTCGCTTGAAGTTGTTGAGCTCTTCCAGCATGGCCAACACCTAGTCTGGATCTAGCAAGGCCTCTTCTACCCTGAAAGGCTCAATAGAAGAGACAAAAGAGTAATGCTCACAAAAATTAGCTAATCTAGAGCGAGTGGTTACTCCCTTGCTTATGTCACCCAAAATCTGGTCGACAGGATGATTCCTTTGAATCGTCACTCGAACTTGGGTTGGAGGGGCCCGTGGTACTTCTTCCTTCTCATCTTCGACATCCTGTGCTCCCCCTTGATCACACGCCTCTTCTTGAGGGACCTGTTCGTCATCTTGAGTTGGGGGGTGCACCGTCGTTGAGGAAGAAGGTTGATCTTGCTCCTTGTGTTCCTGTGGTCGCATGTCTCCAATTGCCATGGTACGAATTGCGTCCGTTGGAACATCATCCTCATCTACATCATCAAGATCAACTTGCTCTCTTGGAGAGCCATTAGTCTCATCAAATACAACGTCGCTAGAGACTTCAACCAAACCTGATGATTTGTTGAAGACTCTATACGCCTTTGTATTTGAGTCATAACCTAACAAAAACCCTTCTACAGCTTTGGGAGCAAACTTTGAATTCCTACCTTTCTTCACTAGAATGTAGCATTTACTCCCAAAAACTCGAAAATACGAAACGTTGGGTTTGTTACCGGTTAGAAGCTCGTATGACGTCTTCTTGAGGAGACGATGAAGGTAGACCCGGTTTATAGCGTGGCAAGCTATGTTCACAGCTTCCGACCAAAACCGCTCGGGCGTCTTGAATTCTCCAAGCATCGTCCTCGCCATGTCTATAAGCGTCCTGTTCTTCCTCTCTACCACACCATTTTGTTGTGGTGTGTAGGGAGCGGAGAACTCGTGCTTGATTCCTTCCTCCTCAAGAAACTCCTCCACTTGCAGTTTCTTGAACTCGGACCCGTTGTCTCTTCTAATCTTTTTCACCTTGAGCTCAAATTCATTTTGAGCTCGCCTTAGAAAGCGCTTGAGGGTCCCTTGGGTTTCTGATTTGTCCTGCAAGAAGAATACCCAAGTGAAGCGGGAAAATCATCAACAACAACAACATACTTACTTCCCCCGATGCTAAGGTAGGCGACGGGTCCGAAGAGGTCCATGTGCAGTAGCTCCAGAGGTCTTGATGTAGTCATCACATTCTTGTTGTGATGAGCGCTTCCCACCTGTTTACCTGCTTGACAAGCTGCACAAGGTCTATCTTTTTCGAAAGTTACATTTGTTAGACCTAACACATGTTCTCCCTTTAGAAGCTTGTGAAGGTTCTTCATCCCCACATGTGCTAGACGGCGATGCCACAGCCAGCCCATGCTAGTCTTAGAGATTAAGCATGCATCTAGATCGGCCTCCTCCTTCGAAAAATCAACTAAATAGAGTTTGTCGTCTAAAACACCCTTAAAAGCTAATGAACCATCACTCCTTCTAAAGAGAGACACATCTACGTTTGTAAATAAACAATTGTAACCCATATTACATAATTGACTAACGAACAACAAGTTATATCCGAGCGATTCTACTAAAAACACATTAGAAATGGAATGCTCGGATGAAATAGCTATCTTTCCTAGTCCTTTAACCTTGCCTTGATTCCCGTCACCGAATATGATTGAGTCTTGGGAATCTTTGTTCTTGACGTAGGAGGTGAACATCTTCTTCTCCCCCGTCATGTGGTTTGTGCATCCGCTGTCGATAATCCAGCTTGAGCCCCCGGATGCATAAACCTGCAACGAAAATTAGGCTTGGGTTTTAGGTACCCAACTCTTGTTGGGTCCTACAAGGTTAGTTATAATAGCCTTAGGGACCCAAATGCAAGTCTTGTCTCCCTTGCATTTGGCCCCACCCTCTTAGCAACCACCTTCTTATTTTTACATGTAAGTACAAAATCAGTGTTGCAAGCATGAAAAACAGTAGCAGATTTATTTTGCATTTTCTTAGGAACATGATGAACAACATTGTTCCTAGGCATATTTCTACCATGCATAAAGGAAGAACTTGAACCAAACATGGCATGTGAATCATAAGCATTAAAACTCCTATTATGATGAAAATTCCTAGCATATTTTCTATCATGATACATGAAAGCATGATTCTTTTGACTCCCACTAGTCATAGGGGCCTTCCCTTTGTCCTTGGCGGAGATGGGAGCCCTTTGACTTGTTAAGTTCTTGGCTTCCCTTTGAAAGCCAAGCCAATCCTTAATTGAGGGATGTCTACCAATAGTGTAGGCATCCCTTGCAAATTTTAGTTTATCAAAATCATTTTTGCTAGTCTTAAGTTGGGCATTAAGACTAGCTACTTCATCATTTAATTTAGAAATAGAAATTAAATGTTCACTACAAGCATCAACATTAAAATCTTTACACCTAGTGCAAATCACAATATGCTCAACACAAGAACTAGATTTATTTGCAACTTCTAGCTTAGCATTTAAATCATCATTCAAAATCTTCAAGCTAGAAATAGATTCATTGCAAATAGATAATTCAGAAGATAGTAATTCATTCCTTTTAATTTCTAAGGCAAGAGACTTTTGAACATTAACAAATTTGTCATGTTCCTCATAAAAGATGTCCTCTTGCCTCTCTAGCAGTCTATCTTTTTCATTCAAAGCATCAATCAGCTCATTAATCTTTTCTATCTTAGCTCTATCTAATCCTTTGAACAAGCTAGTGTAATCAAATTCATCATCACTAGAGTCCTCATCACTAGAAGTAGAGTACTTTGGAGTTTCTCTAGTGATTACCTTCTTTTCCTTTGCCATTAGGCAAGTGTGGTGCTCGTTGGGGAAGAGCGATGATTTGTTGAAGGCCGAGGCGGCGAGTCCCTCGTCGTCGGAGTCAGACGACGAACAATCCGAGTCCCACTCTTTGCCGAGGTGTGCCTCGCCCTTTGCCTTCTTGTAGGCCTTCTTCTTTTCCCTCTTCCCGCCTTTCTCTTGTTCCTGGTCATTAGTGTTGTTGGGACAATTTGCTATAAAATGACCATACTTACCACACTTGAAGCAGGAGCGCTTCCCCTTCGTCTTGTTCTTGTTGGGATGCTCCTTGCGACCCTTTAGCGCCGTCTTGAAGCGCTTGATGATGAGGGCCATTTCTTCCTCGTTAAGCCTCGCCGCCTCAACTTGTGCCACCTTGTTAGGTAGCGCCTCCCTGCTACTTATTGCTTTGAGAGCAACGGTTTGAGGCTCGTGGATCGGTATTGGGCCATTCAACACCTCATCAACATATCTTGCCTCCTTGATCATCATTCGCCCGCTTACAAACTTTCCGAGTATTTCCTCGGGCGTCATCTTGGTGTACCTAGGATTTTCACGAATAGAGTTTACAAGATGAGGATCAAGGACAGTGAAGGACCTTAGCATAAGCAGGACGACGTCGTGGTCCGTCCATCTCGTGCTTCCATAGCTCCTTATTTTGTTGACCAGGGTCTTGAGCCTGTTGTATGTTTGGGTTGGCTCCTCCCCCCTGATCATTGCGAACCTTCCTAGTTCGCCCTCCACCAACTCCATTTTGGTGAGCATGGTGACTTCATTTCCTTCATGCGAGACCTTGAGGGTGTCCCAAATCTGCTTGGCATTATCCAAGCCACTCAACTTATGGTACTCTTCCCTGCACAAGGATGCTAAAAGAACAGTGGTAGTGTTGGGACCATGCTTCGTCGCCGAAGGTCCTGCAGGAGGAAACAGTTTTTGGTTGAAGTTGTCTGTACGTAATGCCGAAGGATGCTGCCCATGAAGCTTCGGAATTACAAACCGACTTAAAGATAGAATGACCTTTTAGTCCATAAGAGTTTGAGTCGATGTTGTAAACTTTTATGAGGGGTATGATTGTAATTGTTCACAGGCTGTGTCCTGTGCCTATAAATAGTGAACAGTATTCCTTTACTGTTCACGCATTCCTGTAATTGCAAAAGCATCACTCGGGAATTATTACTTGTCAAGGCGAAGGTATAATCGTACCTTAAATATTATATTCATATAATAAAATATGTGAATGGTATCATTTATTCTCGATATATTTATCTTTTGATATTTTGCATCACTTTATATCATCTTTATAAGTTTGATTACGAAGGTGAAACCTTCGTAATATTTTACTCCTGGTCATCGTCCGAAGTTCATTAAATCCTTGGGGAAATAATGCTTCAGCGGACGATGGACATTTGATATTTAAACTTTTTTGTGTTGCCTTGTTCTTGATTCATAGCATTTGAGAACAAGTCCCCAACGTTGGCGCCCACCTCCGGTCAACTCACTTCCACTTTTTTGAGATGATGGCTTCGTTCAACGATCAAGCTGGAGCTGCTTCGGCCCCGAAGCTGGTACTCCCGATAACAGGTAGTTCATGCTCAGAGCCAGCCAACAAAAAGCAGAAGAAGGAAGCACAGAGAAGGGTACAGCATGTTGGGGTGCAAGGACCCTTCATCAAGTCAAAATGGTCTCACATTCCAATTACCTTCTCTCAAGAGGATCTTCAACTCAAGGATTACCCACACAATGATGCTATGGTTATCTCTTGTGTGATTAAAGGATTTCTGGTTCATAATGTTCTGGTTGACACAGGCAGCGCAGCTGATATCATATTTGCTAAAGCTTTCAGACAAATGCAAGAGCCCGAAGACAAGATCCATGACGCTACGCATCCTCTTTGTGGCTTTGGAGGACGGCAAATTGTAGCACTTGGGAAGATTACCATGCCAGTAACCTTCGGATTTGTTAACAACACAAGGACTGAGCAAATTGTGTTTGATATTGTTGACATGGAGTATCCTTACAATGCTATCATTGGTCGCGGTACTCTCAATGCCTTCGAAGCAATTCTTCATCCAGCTTACCTCTGCATGAAGATACCTTCGGACCAAGGGCCTATAGCTATTCATGGAAGTCAGGAAGCTGCCAGAAGGGCCGAAGGAAATTGGACAGATTCAAAAGCAATCCATAACATAGATGAAGCTGAGGCTTGCGAGCAATACAAGTTCAGAAGGGAAAAAGCTGCTTCAGCTGACCAGCCGAAGCCCATGCTCTTATGTGAGGATATAGCAGATCAGAAGGTGTTATTGGGATCTCAATTGTCTGAAGAGCAGGAAAAAACCTTGATAAGGTTTCTCTTCAACAATAAAGATGTTTTTGCCTGGTCAGCTAATGATCTTTGTGGAGTTAACAGGGATGTTATTGACTTATTGAGCATTCACTCAATGTTGATCCATCCTTTAGACCCAGAAAGCAGAGGCTTCGGAAGATGTCTGATGACAAGGCCGAAGGTGCTCGGAATGAAGTGAAAAGACTTCTCAGTGCCGGAGTTATTAGAGAAGTAAAATACCCAGAATGGTTGGCTAACACTGTTATGGTGAAGAAGGTCAATGGTAAATGGAGAATGTGTATTGATTTTACTGACCTCAATAAGGCTTGTCCGAAGGACGAGTTTCCATTGCCAAGGATAGATTCCTTAGTCGATGCAGCAGCTTCATCAGAGCTTATGAGTTTGCTGGATTGCTATTCAGGCTATCATCAAATCTGGATGAAGAAGGAGGATGAACCGAAAACCAGCTTCATAACCCCTAGTGGGACATATTGCTACCTTCGGATGCCTGAGGGGCTTAAAAATGCTGGAGGAAGCTTCAGCAGAATGACAGCGAAGGTTCTCCATTCTCAGATAGGCAGGAATGTACTAACTTATGTTGATGACATCATTTTAAAAAGCACGAAGCAAGATAACCACATTGCTGATTTACAGGAGACCTTCGCTAATTTTAGACAGGCTGGTTCAAAGCTGAATCCAGAAAAATGTGTCTTCGGAGTAAAGAAGGGGAAATTTCTTCGTTGCCTGGTTTCAACAAAGGGAATTGAGGCTAATCCAAGTAAAATCGAAGCTATACTTCGAATGGAACCACCAAGTACAAAAAAGGGGGCTCAAAGATTGACGGGAAGGCTGACATCTCTCAACAGATTCATATCCAGATCAGCAGAGAGAAATTTACCATTCTTCGAAGTGCTGAAGTCAGCCGAAGTCTTTCAATGGGGACCTATCCAGCAGAAAGCCTTCGAAGAGCTGAAGCAATATTTGATAGATCTAACAACATTAACTCCACCAACGCCAGGGGCTCCTTTATTATTATATGTGGCAGCTTCGCACTCAGCGGTAAGTGCGGCACTTGTCCAGGAGAAGCTTGAAGGCCAAGTTAAGAGGCAGGCCCCAATATATTTCGTATCCGAGGTTCTTAGTTTATCAAAGAAAAATTATACAGAATTGGAGAAGGTACTGTATGCTGTTTTGATGGCCTCCAGGAAGCTTCGGCATTATTTTCAAGCTTACAACATAATTGTTCCTTCTTCACAACCTCTGAAGGATATTATGAGAAACCGAGAAGCTACTGGAAGGATTGGAAAATGGGCTGTAGAGCTCAATGAATTTTGTATTGATTATGTTCATAGATCCTCGATTCAGTCCCAGGCGTTAGCAGACTTCATTGCTGACTGGACGCCAGGGGCTCAGGAGGAAGAAACAAATAAAGATGCCGAAGCATGGACAGTGTTTTGCGATGGGTCTTGGGGAACCTTCGGAGCAGGAGCGGCTGCTGTGTTGGTTTCACCTTCCAAAGTTAAAACTTGTTATGCGGCAAGACTTGATTTTAGTTGCACAAATAATATCGCTGAATATGAAGCTCTGCTCTTGGGTCTTCGGAAGTTAAAGGCAATGGGAATTAGAAGGGCCATTCTTAAAACTGATTCTCAAGTTATTTCTGGTCATGTTGACAAGAGCTATAAAGCAAGAGACCCGAAACTTGAAAAGTATCTAGATACAGTCCGAAGGATTGAGGCTTCCTTCGAAGGTTTCTCTGTCAAAAATATTCCTCGTGGAGAAAATGAATATGCTGATCTATTGGCCAAGTCAGCAGCCCAAGGGCTGCCCATACCTTCGGAAGTATTTTTCGAAACAATAAAAGCACCTTCGGTCGAGCTTCTTGAAAGAGCAATCCTTAATATATCCCCTGTTTATAGCGAAGATTGGAGAACCGAGATCGTCTCTTTCCTTCAGGGTAATTTTCTTTCAGACGACGAAGCTTATAACAGGAGAATAGAAGCAAGAGCTCGACCATATGTCATAATAGAAGGGGAGTTATACAAGCGTGGGGTCTGTTCCCCATTGCTCAAATGTTTATCTAGATCCGAAGGTATAGAATTAATGAAGGAAATACATGCAGGCCTGTGTGGATCTCACATTGGATCTAGGCCCTTGCTTGGGAAAGTTTTTCGCCAAGGATTTTATTGGCCAAAGGCAGCTTCGGATGCAGCAGATATAGTCCAAAAGTGCGAAGGTTGTCAGAAATGTGCAAGAGATCAAAAACAACCTTTGTCTTTAACTCAATTAATACAACCCACTTGGTCGTTGCAGAGGTGGGGCCTTGATTTGCTAGGTCCATTACCACCAGCACAGGGGAACTTAAGATATGTGGTAGTGGCAGTGGAGTATTTTTCCAAATGGATTGAGGCAAAGCCCTTAGCCACAATAACTTCATTTACTATTCAAAAGTTTTTCTGGCAGAACATTGTTTGTCGCTTCGGAGTGCCGAAGGCCATTACTGTGGACAATGGGACACAGTTTGATTCTGAAGCCTTCAGAGAATTTTGTGATCGAATTGGCACAAAGATCCATTTTGCATCAGTTCGACACCCAGAGTCAAATGGACTTGTCGAAAGAGCTAATGGGATCATAATGACAGGAATAATGAAGTCAATCTTCAACCAGCCTAGGGGAAAATGGCCTGACGAGCTAATCAAAGTGGTATGGAGCCATAATACAACCATGTCAAGGTCAACAGGTTTTACGCCCTTTAAACTATTGTTCGGTGACGAAGCAATAACCCCAGAAGAGGCCAAAGCAGGATAAATAAGGGTAGTAGCTTCGGCAGAAGGCAAAGACGAAGCTGATTGCTCTGTAGAAAAAGATGCTATTGAAGGGATCAGACTTCAAGCTGTGGAAAACATCAATAAATATCAAGCTGAAACAATAAAATGGCGTGACAGAAAAGTCAAGCTGAAGAACATTGAACCAGGACACTTGGTACTTCGAAGAGTAGCCAATCCTGAGACAGCAGGCAAATTACAGCTGAAGTGGGAAGGCCCCTTTTTGGTAGTATCTTCGTCAAGACTCGGTTCCTACAGATTGAAGGATATGGACGGCAACGACATTCCTAGATCATGGAATGCGGATGAGCTTCGACGATATTATGTTTAGCTTGATGTAATTTTTTATATTCTTTTTTGTGGCACCCTTTTCCTTTCCAAAGGGGGAGAAAGGTTTTTAATGGGGCCACAACATGTAATTTTCCTTATTTCAATTTTATGAGAGTGATATCCCCCAAAAGATGTAAATGTAAATGCAAAAGGAAAAAAAGAAAAGGAAACAGGGAGAAGCTCAAAAGTCGTTCCTAAGGGAATGCAGAGCTTACAGCGAAAAATAAACGCTGATTCCGCTGAAAGTAAAAGGCGAAGAAGCTCCTAAGGGAGGCTTACAGCGAAAAATAAACGCTGATTCCGCTGAAAGTAAAAGGCGAAGAAGCTCCTAAGGGAGGCTTACAGCGAAAAGTCAACGCTGAAGGACTATGATTATGTATTTTGATATTCATTTGCACAATACATCTCATCATGTCATTTGCATTCATAAACATGCATTTAGACATATATAGAATCATCATCATACCGCACAAAAACGCAGATGCTTCGGTGATGAGGAGAAACTTGAAGGAAAATTTTTATGCTTCGTTGTGTACGAAAAGAAGGGAAGGTGTTTTTCGCCTTCGGCTCAAAAAAGAAGTTTCATCCACAGCAAAGCAGCTTGTACGCAGATAGCAGGAACAAAATATATTACAAGATATGTACAAATTTACATAAGTTGTTCCATAACTATATTACAAAAGTTTCTCCAGAATTTTTGCAGGAAAATAAATTGTAAACAACTATAAAGCTTCAGGCTAGGCTTCGTCAAATTTCAACTTTGTCATTCTTCAGCTTCGTCATCCTGCGTGTATCAAACAGCAAAGTAAGGAAGGTGCAAATTTCAAGGAGAAGGTAAAAGTAACAAAAATAAGTTTCTTACCGGCTTAAGATGACTTCGAGCTTCGTCACCCGCCATTTTTCGCCCGCCACTTACCCAGATCTGGGTCATGAATCTATTCCCAATGCTTCGGGCTAGGCTTGGGATATCTATCAGATCTAATGCTGACAAGCTGAAGTTTGGTCTGTTCACAATATTCCCATGCGTGCAGCCAGCCTTCAGAAAAGCGGTGGCTGTGCCCCGAGAAGCTACCAGGGCGCAGAAGTCGACATGCCCACCAATAACTTCGTCAAGGGCATCAACCTCGCCTTCAATATATTCTAACGTGCTGGGCAGATTATCAGCTGAAGGTGTAAATTTTGCAGAGCTGGCTCCGACAGAATGAAACACATCCTTCAGTCGTTGCACGCATCGGCTGCCGAAGCTAAGGCATTTCTCTTGAAGTTCTTTAAGGGATTTCTGCAAAATTGAATTTTTATCCACCTCAGTTTTCAGCCTCGCTTCGAGATATTTCTTTTCTTGCTCAAATTTTTCTGATTGTTGGAGCAGTTCATTCTTTAAGCTGTCATTCTCGGTTTGGACTTCAGCCAAAGAACCCTCCATAGTCTGAATAACAAAATCTTTCTTTTCTAATGCACATTTGTGCTCTTTGACCATCATTTCAAGATCTTGGATGGCGAAATCCTTCTTTTTCAAATCAGCTTCGTAGTTTTCAACTTTTTCAGCCAAATTTTGAATGGCGGCTTTGTTCTTCTCTTCTTCGAGATCTTGTTGCATTTTTAGAACTTTACTTAACAGTATGCTCTGTCGAAAACATCTTCGTTAGAAGGCGACCTAAAAGATAATAATAAAATAGTAAAAATTTTTGTTACCTTGAAGTTGGCATAAAGCAAACTTCCGGCGATATGGTGCCGTTGGTAACGGCAGAGGTCCACTTCGAGCTTCGGCAAGCCAATGTTTTTGCAGAGAGTTCTGACAATTTTAGCTTCGCTACGATTTCGAAGGCACCTCAGTTTTCCTTCGTTAACCCCACCAAATAGTGTAGCCCCTGGCTTATATCCGCAGGCTATGGCACATCTTTTAAGCTCTGCTTTTTCAGCGTCTGTCAGCTCTTGCCCAAGTAGATCTTGAAATTCAAAATCTTCACCCTCCAAAATGTCTTCAGTTTGTTTTTTCCCCTTTTCAGTGCCTGTGCTCGTCGCGGGCACAGTAGATTCTTCCTCAGTCATTTTTAAAAGTATGTTATCAATAACTTCAAGTGTTTCGTCCAGGTTCAGATCTTCTGCGGCCTCAGTTCCAACTCCGACATCTTCGGCTGCGCCAGTTTCAGCTTCGAAGATTTCTGCTCTGGTGGTTTCGGCTGTAGCGCCTTTAGCTTCGGCAGTTCCGGCAGTCTAGTCAATGGAAATTCTTGATGCCGCTGTCGGCAACGGTGTCCCATGAATTACATCTGCTATTTGAATAATCCTTCGTTTTTTCGGCAGTGCAGGACCTTCTTCTGCCGAAGCTGCCTTGTCCTTCTGAAAAAACTTCGTCAGTTCCAACGATAGTGGACTTAGCTTCACAGGCAAGGGTTCAGTCATTACCTTCATAATCTCTTCTACTTCAACAGCAGAAGGCGTTGCAGGAGTATCTTCTTCTTGAACCAACGTTCTTGGTTCTGGAGATGCAGTTTTCCTCTTTCCTGCAGTGGCCACCTTCGGCTCAGGATTCAACTCTTCAGGGCTAAGTTTTTCAGAATCTCCCCTTTTCTTTTTGGTCACCTTGGTGATCTCTTCGTCAGCAGTGCTGGAAATTCTTTTTCGCTTCGGGCCTCCAGCATCTCCACCCAGATGATCATAATCAGCATATTCAAAACCTATGGCATCAAGCACCCTGTTCAGCCTTCGCTTCGGCCGAGTGCCGAAGGCTGCTGTCATTAGTTGGTCCTCTTTTTTGGAGTAATTTCCAAGGATTTCATTACTCATTACTTCAATTGTATCAAGCCATTCTTGACAGGGCGTTTTAAAATACTTCTTAAACTTATAATAATAGGGTAGTCGGACAAGCTCCCCTTCTTTCTTTTCTCCTTTAAGCTTCGGCATAGTCCACTCCTTCATAGTCGGAAATACTCTGAAGGCCAGAAATTCCTGCACTAGATCTCTAGCGCCAATCTGTTCTGCAATAATTTTGAATTCGGCCAGTGCGACCCAAGTTGGACCTTCGGTTGTCATTCTGCAGCGGGGTCTTGTTTCTCCGAAGATCAATTCAAGAGGGCTCTGTACTAGCTTCTCTCTATCTTCGTCAACTTTAACATAAAACCATTCTGACTTCCAGCCTACCGGCCATTTGCTTCGGTAGCTAATCACATGAAATTTTGTGGTCTTCCGATAAGCAAAATTGTAACAACCAAAATTTTCGTGCAACCCATCCTTTCTGGCCTTCGTCTAGTAATGCAGCTCATGCACTCGACAGAAGCTGTCGGCAAACGGCTCCACCGCCTGGCTTCGGAGAGCCCAGATATAAACGCTAAGCCTGACGATGGCGTTGGGGGTCAACTGATGAAAATAGATCCCAAACCTTTGCAGCACATCAGAAATCATCCTATTCAAAGGAAATCTCAACCCAGCCTTTAAGAAACTCTTGAAAATAACTATTTCATCCTTTTCTGGCTTCGGGGTAGTCTCCTCTCCCCCAAATCGAAGTAGCTTCTTCTCATCTTCTCTGAAATAGCCCGCCTTCACCATCTTGGAGAAATCCGCCTTGGAAATAGTCGACTTCCCGAAGTCCAAATGACTAGGCTTGCTTGGTACTGCGATATGGTAATCATCGTCAGAACCAGCTTCCTCAATATCTCCTCGTTCTGCTTCGGCAGCAGCTTGTTCTGTTTCGGCACCAGCCTGTTCTGTTTCGGCAGTAGGGATTTTTTCCGAAGTCACCAATCCGGATCGTTGCATTGCTTCGGAGATAGGGACAGTCTCTGCACCTTCGACTTCACCTCCCTCACGCTCAACTCTAGCAGCAGAGCGCAATCTGGCCATTTAATTTTAAATTTCTTGAAAGACTTCTCGAGAAATAAATAACCTTTTCTCCCGAAGCTTTTCTTCTGACGAAGCAGGCACCAAATTGGAGCTTCGTCCGAATCCGAGAGTCGAGCTTCGGCTATGGTTGAAAATTTTGGCAGCAAAACAGTGTAATAGCAATGAATGCTGTGGTAACTTTACACCTACCAGTCTGTTTATATAGTGTTGCAGGAAGGAAGGTGAATCGTCGGGAATTTTTACACCAGGCAAACAGTTGCTCGCACCCGCTGAGCGGTGGACCGCAAAAACCAGAATAGTGAACTCGCATGGTGGAACCGCCACGCGCTCGAAAGCTGTATCGTTTCTCGACAACGAGCTAAGGGAAGGTGTTTTTCGGACCTTCGACTTCCTGAAGCCTGAGAGACTTTTTTCACGGATCAAGCTCGTTACGAAAAACGATCTAGCACCGCGAAGGGGCTACTGTTGGGACCATGCTTCGTCGCCGAAGGTCCTGCAGGAGGAAACAGTTTTTGGTTGAAGTTGTCTGTACGTAATGCCGAAGGATGCTGCCCATGAAGCTTCAGAATTACAAACCAACTTAAAGATAGAATGACCTTTTAGTCCATAAGAGTTTGAGTCGATGTTGTAAACTTTTATGAGGGGTATGATTGTAATTGTTCACAGGCTATGTCCTGTGCCTATAAATAGTGAACAGTATTCCTTTACTGTTCACGCATTCCTGTAATTGCAAAAGCATCACTCGGGAATTATTACTTGTCAAGGCGAAGGTATAATCATACCTTAAATATTATATTCATATAATAAAATATGTGAATGGTATCATTTATTCTTGATATATTTATCTTTTGATATTTTGCATCACTTTATATCATCTTTATAAGTTTGATTACGAAGGTGAAACCTTCGTAATATTTTACTCCTGGTCATCGTCCGAAGTTCATTAAATCCTTGGGGAAATAATGCTTCAGCGGACGATAGACATTTGATATTTAACCTTTTTTGTGTTGCCTTGTTCTTGATTCATAGCATTTGAGAACAAGTCCCCAACAGGTAGCTTGTGCATTTTTGTGAATTTGTTCATTAATAAACATGGGATTATCCGTACTATCAAATTGCATTCCATTCTCTACTATCTCCCATATACTTGGATGAAGAGAGAACAAGTGGCTACGCATTTTGTGACTCCAAAATCCGTAGTCCTCTCCATCAAAGTGTGGAGGTTTACCAAGAGGAATGGAAAGCAAATGTGCATTTGAATTATGCGGAATACGAGAGTAATCAAAAGAAAAGTTTGAGTTGACCATTTTCTTTTTCTCGTAGTCGTCGTCGTCTTTTTGGGAAGAAGAAGACTCATCGCTGTCGTAGTAGACTATCTTCTTGATGCGCCTCTTCTTCTTCCCATCTTTCTTCTTGTGACTCGAGCCAGAGTCGGTGGGCTTATCGTCTCTTGGCTCGTTGAAGGTGGACTCCTTCTCCTTATCGTTGACCACCATCCCCTTTCCCTTAGGATCCATCTCTTCGGGCGATTAGTCCCTTGCGTGAAGAGAACGGCTCTGATACCAATTGAGAGCACCTAGAGGGGGGTGAATAGGTGATCCTCTAAAAACTTGAAACTTAAAGCCACAAAACTTGATTAAGAGTTAGTAGACTAAATAGCGAGCTCTTGTGAGCACAAGTATCACGGAAAAGCAATCACAAAAGACACGCGAGTTATCCCGTGGTTCGACAAGTACAACACTTGTCTACCTCCACGTTGTGGCGTCCCAATGGATGAGGGTTGGACAACCCCTTTCAAGCAGTCCAAAGACCCACTTGAATACCATGGTGTTTCTCTTTGTTTCACTATATCCCGTTCGCGAGGAATCTCCACAACTTGGAGCCTCTCGCCCTTACAATTTGATGATCACAAAGAAGCACAGAAGTAAGGGTGGGAAAAGCAACACACACAAGACTCAAAGCAAGAGCACAAACACGCACACTAGCCAACAACTTGAGCTCTAAGTTCACACACGGAGTTCTCAACTCAGAAGGAGCTCAAATTGTTATCACAACGAATCAAATGCGCTAGAATGGAGTCTTGGTGCTTAGGGATGATCAAAGAATGCTTGGTGTACTCCTTGATGCGCCTAGGGGTCCCTTTTATAGCCCCAAGGCAGCTAGGAGCCGTTGGAAGCAATCTAGGAAGGCAATTCTTGCCTTCTGTCGGGTGGCGCACCGGACAGTCCGGTGCACCACCGGACAAGCACTGTTCACAGTCCGGTGCAGATTGCTTTCCTAAATTGGCGTAGCCGACCATTGAAGACTTGGAGCCGTTGGCGCACCGACACTGTCTGGTGCACACCGGACAGTCTGGTGCCCCCATCTGACCGTTGGCTTGGCCACGCGTCACGCGCGGATTGTGTGGCCGACCATTGGCGCAGTCGACCGTTGGCTCACCGGACAGTCCGGTGCCTCACCGGACTGTCTGGTGAATTTTAGTCGTATACTGTTGACTGTTTCCCGAGAGCGGTGACTTTGCCGCAGACGACTCACCGGACAGTCCGGTGCACCACCGGACAGTCCGGTGATTTATAGTCGTACGCCACCGTTGAGACCCGAGAGCAGGCTATTCACCTGGACTGGTCCTGGCACACCGGACACTGTCCGGTGCACCACCGGATAGTTTGGTGCACCCAGACCGAGCAGCCTTTTGGCTGAACATAGCCAACTTATCAACAAAGCGCTTTCTCCTGTTTCTAACACTTAGACACAATATATTAGTCTTCAAAACAATGTACTAAGTCTAGAAACATACCTTTAAACTTGATTTGCACTTCTTGAGTCTTTGGCACAAATATCACTCAAAGCATTTGTGTGGAGCACTTAATCACCAAAATCTTATAGAAATGGCCCAAAGGCACATTTCCCTTTCAAGATCTTGTGCCAACTGATCTTGCTTGTCTTCTATGCTTTGTTTGAGCTCATTAAATTGTATCAGGGTGACACATTCTTCAATCTCAACGTTGGGATCCATCTTGCTGCAAAATTAGTGGCGACAAGGCAAAAAATATAGGTGGAATATGAAGCTATATAGAATCTCACAACCTCGCCACTCTTACCAACCAAAGCTCTTATGAGGTCCCTGCGGGTTGCAAGAAAAATGTGTGGTGGCAACAATAAAGTGATGGTTAAGCGAATACAAGACCAGAAGACCGGTTACGATGGCTTATATGTGGAGCTTGGTGGAGAATAGTAAACAAGGAATGCAATCTGAATTCTAGTTGTTGTAAAGTTAAATAACCATCCAAATAGAAAAGTTAAATAACCATCCAAATAGAAGTTCACTGCCTAGTGCTGACCACAAGATACGAGTGATGTAAGTAGATCAAACACATGCGCAAAGAATTTTCAAATTTGATGCAAATCAAGGAGTATGGTTGGAATGCAAGTGTTGCGATCAGACCCAACCAAAATTTTTGCACCAAATGACAATAGCAAACTGGTTGAACAACTTGATGAACTTTCAGCACTTGTGCACATAAACAAACTAATCGTTCTACTTTTCTTTCACAATCTTGTCAACACTTTTTTTGGTACTTTTCTTTCTTCTCTTTTTTTGATACTCTTTTTTCATAGAACTAAACACAGAGATCTGACATGATATTGCACACTTTATAATACTTAACAAAGAACTCAACCAGCAGCTATAACTTAAATAGGATCAAAGTTAACGCGAAGGATATGATGAGGGTTTTCATATTTCTCTTTTGGTGGATATTTTCAGATATATATAAGAGGCTCAAAGGAAACACAAAGGATAGAGTGACCAGCAACTAAACAAGGACTCTAAGGACTGAAAACTTAACAAAACTCACTAGAACAACAGATTGAAACAAAGGGCTATGGCAAAAATATTTTATGGCTTTTTGGTGGATCGGACGAACACAAAATATATGTAGCTAAGGGTAAAGAATACTACCGTGGCAACTAAGGCTTTGATACCAGATGATGCGTCACGATGCCTGATCTTCACGATGTAGGATCGATCTTCAGATAACTAGCTTCAAAGAAGCCAAGATAACTTGCTGCAAGCAGCGATAACTAGTGCAACCTGACAAATAAAACTCGAAGCCAACCACCGTCTTTAACCGGCAGCCTGAATCGAGGATTCGCCCAACCACACTCTCAAAGAACCAACCAACACAGCCTACAATCAATCGAGAAGACCTCGAAGGGAGTAGGAGCACCACTTGGGAGCGGATGAAGCCGCCGCTTCTGCAATCTCGCGAAGGAATTCACAAGAGCAAAGGGGTAGAGATCACTCTCAATAGTTGTTAGCACACAGCTAAACAAAGGGGGTTCTATTTTAGATTATCAAAAGCTGCCTTACATCATAGACATGGGGGGTATTTATATTAGTAACAACCAGCCTTAGCAAGGTATAAACACGAAACAAAAGTATTTTCACGTGCTAATGTGAAGGAGCCTCTTCGGGAGATCTGCAGAGCTGATTTCCGTGTGGCTGTTTGACTTCTGCGCAGCCTTCAGTATTTTGACAATAACTTCTTCTAGGAATCTTCAAATGACGTGGGGCTGGATGCGTTGGAAAGCTGACTTCATAAGCTTTCTCACCATATATAGCATGCTTAATGAAACTTCGTAGGATGATGCAGTTTAATACGAAAACTTGGTCATCAAACAGACTGTTGACCTTGTAACCAGTCAGCACTAAAGTAGGTCGGCTGCCTTCCTGGTAGATTTGATTAAGTCGGCCTTAGAAGCATTGGAAACTAGACTTCAAGAGCTTTCCAAAAAGTACTTATGGGCCTTCATAGCTTTTGGCAATCAAAGGATATGACTGTTTCTTCTAGACAGTTCTGTAGCGCTAGACTGACTCGGACATAGCTTTTCTTGCTGATTCGCCTTTGATATGTTTTGTCCTTACTCTTTGATGAACCTAAGTAATATCAACATACATGACTTAGGTAGCATAAAGTTCTCATTAGTGTTTAATTGAAATTCATAAAGTAGCACGTGCACCTGTTGCTGTAGCTTCTTAGCTCGGCTACGTGTAATTGATCCATTAAAGACTTGTGTTGGTGATGATGTTGGTTGTACTTGAGTTGATGTAGTATGACTTGGGGGTTGTAACATATTGCTTAATGGCATCACTAAAAGAATATTGACCTTCTATGACGTTTTGATGGGATCATAAGCGTCACAGAAGGTGCATAATTAAAGGTCTTCTATGACGAAACATAATAAATAATGACGTTCCTAAGAATATTCCTCCATAGGAACGTCATAATTTTTTATGTTTCGTCACAGAAGATCTTTAATTACACACCTTCTGTGACGCTTATGATACCATCAGAACGTCATAGAAGGTCAATATTCTTGTAGTGCGTGGTCATATCAAGATGCCGTGGACGCGCTCGCCAAGTCGCCGCAAACCTCACCAACCTCTTTGGCTCGGAGCACTGAGGTCTACGACCGAACTCAAGGATTTCTCCTCCCTCGCAAGTCGCCTTGAGCTCACCCGCGACGGAGAAATTATTGGCGGCGAGCGAGGAGATAGGTGGTCAAGGTGTTGCAGGATGAAAACCCTAGAAGACCCAATTTTTATCCCAGGCGCTGACGAGCCCGACGGTCATAGGGACCTGGTCTAGCTGCTCCTCCGGCCGCATCGCTGGGAGCGGTTGCAACCGCCCGGACCAACGGGGAGAACGAGGCCGGCTGGGCCCACATGTAGGCGAGCGGAGGAGAGGGGCATTGACCGTGGCCCGCTAGTCGGTGACTGGAAAAGGAAAACGCTCGCGGGGAGGTGACTGACGCGTGGGTGCTGAGAGCCGCGGACGGTGTGTGACTGTTGTGTGGGCCCGAGCCGCTAGTGGCGCAAGTGCGCGTGTAACACCTAATTTGCAATAGATCATATTAAAAGTAGAAACGTGTTTTCCTTTATTTATATGTGTGTATCGCATCTATTTGTCATTACATGTGAACACCACCTTTAAAAACAATTAATAAAAATATATATCACTAAACATGGCATCATGCTGGATTTTGTTTTGTGTGCATTTTGCGACAACATAAAATAATTTGAAGAAGAAATATATTAATTTACCAAAATAGAATTTGGAAAATAAAAGGAGATCCTAGAATTTAGAAAAGAGAAGCAAACGAATATTAGGTGGAATAAAAATAAGTATAAAAAATATATATATTATTCTTACACATATTTGAATTTATACATTTAATTCAAAGGTGAAATTCATAGTCAAAATTCAAATTTGGATTCAAATAATTATGAATAAAAAAATAATAATACAAAAGCAAAAGAAAAAGGGAGGAGACACCACATGGGCCGCGGCCACCCTAATCGGCCCATTTCCATTTCTCCTATCCCGTGCAGCCCACCTTTCTCTACTCCTCTTTCCTTTCACTGGCTCAACGAACTCCTGTGCGCGTTCTCAAACACTGGCATGTGGGCCCGCACCCCAGCTCCAAGCGCGCCTGCTCTCTACCGGTGAAGGGAGACCATTGGGTGGGCCCCGTTCTGCAGACCCACGCGCCAGTCGCACGGCCAACATTTCCTATACCGCTTCAACACCCACTGACTCACGGGCCCCGACGGTCAGGCCCGTCCCTCCCACTGCGCAGCTCCTTCTTCTCCCTTTTTCTCGTAATCACGCACAGAAATCCGGATCGCATTCCCGAGCTCTCTTCCTCTCATGCCGATTGCCGTTCCAACTCGACCCCTGACAGCAGACTACCTCACCAAATCGTCGTTCCCCTAGCTCGTATCGAACTTGGCAAATGCCGCGCATCTCGGAGGCCCCAACCGAATCCCAGTCACGCGGCCAAGTCTCCTTCCCCACGTGCGCTGCCCCTTGAAGTACGGCGCCGCTCGACAGCCTTGACCACGTCTACTAATCTCCCGCGTGGACCTAGGGGGGCTAGCGATGTTCAATTTCTTTGTGGTAACAACTCCGCCGCAACAAACGCCATTGCCGCGATCTCCCCGCGAAGCTCGGAACTGACCCTGCGTGGCTATAAATCAAAGAGCCTAGGGTCAGCGCCCTTCTTTCCCCTTCCAAGACCCGCTCGTGCTTACTGCTCCTTCCCTCCTCCTTCCCGTTCACACCCAAAGTCGTAGGACAGCAACAGTGGAACCGCCGGTGCCGTGGACGAGAGTCTATGCAACAAAACCTCCGGTGAGATCTCTCCACTACGATTCACTATGGCCTGTAAATTGTGTAGAGAGTTTCGGATCGTGGAATAGTGCGCCAAAGCCATGGACCGCCGCACGCCGGCAAGTGCGCCGCCGCTCTTCGCGTGTGCGCTGTTCGGGTCATCGGCGAGGGGTAGGGGACAAGCTCCGGGACGTCGATCTTTGTTGCAACGGCTTAGATCGACCGGGGGGGAAATAGCTACCGCAGCGTCTCATCGGGACCGTCGGATTCAAGTGGGCGGTCACGATGGGTCCACGACTAGGTTGCCAATTGAGCCATAGATCTTAGATCCATGGGCTAGCAGCGCTTACAGACTCAGATCTAATCTGATCTGTTGATTTAGAATCGAACGGCCATACGACCCTGATACCCCTTCGGCTGACGGTTTTACAAAAGAAACCATAGGGATTTCAGTTATAAACCCGTAGTACAACTTGAGGTTAGTCTAAGTCTAGGGAACACTTGCGCGCCAGCCCCTGGCTTTTCCAGAATTTGGCGCCCAGTCCTGGGAAATAGAAAATCAGAGAATTTGATTTATAAAATGAATTTCTTATATAAAAACAGCTCAGAATCTTGTTAAATTCATAGAAAATTCATATTAAGTCCAAATGAGTCCATTCCAATTTCTATAATTCTATAATATTATTGTTTATCTCATAGTACCTCTGTTTTGTCATGAAAACAACAATAAAATTGATTTTATAATTAATCCTATATCAAATACATAGAAACTTTGGAAATTCGTAACATCCCCATTGTAATTCCAAATTGAATCGTTCCAGTTGCGTTAGTCTCGTATGAATATTTACTACACAGTAACAACATTTATTATACCACGTCTCATTTTTTCTAATTAGATCCTTATGTAACGTGTGTTGGTTAGTCTTATTAAACTGCTCATCTACTAAAATATGATCTATGGTCAAGTTATAATTTAGATTAAAGTTGAATTAATTACTACTATAGGTTACCTTTTTCTCTGGGATTATAAAATAAACATAAAACCTGGTGTTAATCATGTAATCACATCACAGCTTGATGACCACGACTCTGATCTTAGTAGTTCTCGATCCCACGATCTCGTAGCAACGCGTAGATTATTATTATTTAGTTTGTTATTATGTTTGGTGTGATGTTAATTTTATCTATACCATGTTTTTTGTATTGCTACGACTAGCGCGAGGACACGTGTCATCTGAAAAGCAAGTTGGTATCTGGAATCTCAAGTGCCAGGCAAGTTGTGCCCTTGATCACTTTTGTTACCCAATAATGTTCTTTATAATCATTTACCATGCATAGGTTTAATTTTGATGGGACCCGATAGGTCACCCTAGATTGTTTATCTCATTACCTTGTTTACCCCTGAATCACTTGGGTAGTTTGCTATTGCTTTATATGGTTTTGGGATAATCATTTATTATATCCATGTTCCAGTTATTTTGTTATTCTATTTATGTTCATGTCATGATCATTAATGTTAATTGGAACATGGAGCTTAACTTGAGAAACACGTGCCACCACAAGGGTTTAATGGGACACCCTTGGCCAACTAACTAGGAAAGCTAGTGGAAGACTACCTTACCCGAAAGGGTCAAGGGCAGTAGGGGATTGCATGCAAGGAGGTTCTCGGGTTGATTTTGCTACGATGGCGATCAGACGGGGGATTCATGCTAGTGCTCTTCCCATAAACTATAGTGGGTTTTCGGAAGCTAGTGGAACTTTGTAAAGGACTCATAGTAGTGTCTAAGGGTCTAGCTAGCCCTGGCGACATGGGATACACGACTTGTGGGTACAGGGTACAACCTCTGCAGAGTGTAAAACTGGTATACTAGTCGTGCTCGAGGTCATGAGCAGCTCAGGACTCTCTGATGATTAATTTATGGAACTTAAATTCAATTTTTTCATTTGCATATGCATGGGATTCTTTATTAATTTTGTTCTATCATTTTTATTAAGGTTTGGTATTTACTTACATCTAGTAATTGCTAATAAAATTTTGACCAACCTATAAAAGCAATGCTCAGCTTCAACCTTTATTTTGTTGATCAGCCTTACACTTCACATGAACTCCCACCTTTGGTGAGTTCATGCCACATTATTCCCCACAACTTGTTGAGCGATGAACATGTGTGAGCTCACCCTTGCTGTCTCACACCCCCCCACAGGAGAAGAACAGGTGGTTCAGGAGAAGCCACAAAGCGAGGAGTTTGATTTAATCTAGGTGGCGTTTCTCTCAGTCGACTTTCTGGCGCCAAGGATGAATTTTAGGTCCTGTTATATTTATCTTTTATTTTGTAAGACTTCCGCTATGTAATAAGTACTCTGATTATATTGTGACATTTATCTCTATACACTCTGTTATTGTATATGTTGTCTTCTTTGGCGCATGTATGAGATGCACCCGGCTTTGTTCCTTAAAGCCCGGGTGTGACAGCGCGGCGCAGAGGAGAACTTGGGCTGGTGGAGCGAGTTGGGCCACGGGGGAAAATCACGAGGTGGGCCGACAACGGAGAATTGAGCCCAAACTTCATTTTTTTCTAGTTTCCTTTTATTATTTTCTGTTTCTATTTTCTTCCTTTCTAAATTCACATCTTTAACTCAAATTTAAATTCAAACATTGTGGAAAATTTGTCCCCCAGGTTACATGTTCAATTCGAACATAGTATGGGATAAATTTATTTATTTATAAGTTTATTTTGTTTTGCATAGTATTTTCTCTCTTGCTTTATATATATTATTTACAATTTCCTTAAGTGCACCTTTGATTTAGATTCAAATTCCCATCTCAGATGAAGTTTAATAATTTAAATGTGATTCCCACTAAAATCAATCATTATGAAGTAGATATCTATTTATTCTAATTAATTTATTTGTTTGATAAATGTTTGAAATATGAGACACACTCATATTGTTTTCTTTCTATCTAGAAAAATAGTACTTTGATTGTGGAACAAGAATTTAGATTTACTTCAAAATTAACTATTCATATGAATAAATGCTTATGGTGGATCATTTAATGAAATGAATAGTCATTTAGTTCAATTGAAAACATTTCCACTACTTCTTTTCTAATACAATTCTTGGTTTTCAAAATTCAGTCCTCAACATTCATTGCTCAAGTATAAGTTGAGATGTCAGGATTTTACAATTTTATTTCTTCATATATTTATTTTATTATTAATAATAATTTTTTATACAGATTTTGGGCCTTACAGATCCTCAGTGATCATGGGGACATTTGCGCCTTTGCCGGCGCACGAGGGGTTGCAGCAATTCTGGAGAAGGCTGGTTGTGACCATGTTAAAGCTGCAGCCCAGACCGAAGCCGCCTTCTCTACAGACGACACAAAAGACCCCTCGACCGAAGCTACTTTAGTGGGCGAAAAATTTTATTCCGATGTCTGGGTGAACGGTGGCCGAGAATTGGCCAATGAAATCATAAAGAAAAATGAAAAAAAAACCCACGATGCTCGAGGAGAAGCTAAGCGAGCCGAAGAAGCTGCCGAGCGCGCAAGGCGTATAGGTATTATTATTGAATTTTAGCTTCGATGTTTGTTTTCTAGCTTCGGACTAACGATTTGTTTACTACAGCTGAACTCTCACCGCTGCCCGAGCCATACAACCCCCAGGCTGATCCCGTTATGAAAGAGGCGCTGGATGTGATGAGTGTTGCCAATACCATCGTTGACGAAGTCATCGACAGACTGCTGAATGAGGCCGCCGAGAAAATTCTTAAAGAAGACTAGGCTTTTGTTGTAATGATACAGTGTAACATTTGTGTATGAGATAACTAACAAACATGTAAATTAATGTAATATATTTCTTTGCGATGCATGAAATTTACGAACATACCGTTTTGAGCCTTCGGCGAAAAAACACCTTCCCTTCTTCTCATGCTTCGTAAAGAAAGAATCCCCTTTTATGGCAAATCTGTTGTGATACTGTTGCCAATAGATTTTCCTGATAAGATTGTATTTCCCGAAGGTCTGCTTCGTGCCTCAGCACATTCTCATTCGACAGGCTATTGCCGAAGATTTGCTTTGTGCTCAATCTTTGCTATTGATGCGATATGATGTATGATGTAATGCTATGCGAAATGGTGCAATGATATGATGCAACATGATGTTTATGTTGAACACACACACCCACACTGAAACACTCAAGACTCTGCGTCCCCTTAGGGACGTCTTTGGAGTCTTTAAGCTCTGCATCCCCTTAGGAACGACTTTGGAGCATCTTCACCTTATATTTCGGTGGTATTTAAGCTCTGCATCCCCTTAGGAATGACTTTGGAGCTTCTTCACATTTTATTTCGGTGGTATTTTGGCTCTGCATTCCCTTAGGAACAACTTTTGAGCTTCAGAACTTACTCTGCGCTCCCTTAGGAACAGCTTTTGTAGTTTTAGAACTTACTCTGCACTCCCTTAGCAACTACTTTTGTAGTTTCGGAAGTTACTCTGCGCTCCCTTAGGAACGACTTATATGGCTTCGGAAGTTTGTTAAGAGAAAGCATTTCACTTAATAATACGAGCATTATTATTACATGAAATTAGAATTCAGTTCTTCAAGACTTGCTCTTTCATACAAGAAAAATAAAATGGCAAAAAAGATAAAGATACACAAAGGGTAGGATATACTTTAGTAGATGTGCTTAGATTTAGGCACAGTACTATTGACTGTGCGAGCTTCGGACTCCTCCCGAAAATCGCATTGCTGTTGAGCGTGCTGGTGCCCTTCTGGCTGCTGGCTTCGGTTCAGAGTAGGTGGTACCAGTGGTGGTGGTGGGAGCTGGGCCCAGGAAGCTTGAGAGTGGCTTGCCGAAGCGACAGAGGCCGCGGACTGTTGATTACCTATGTACTCTGGGATATAGGGAGAATAGCACGAAGCAGTATGTAGGACCTGCTTCGGTTGATTCTGTCGTGCCTCAGCTTCGGCAATCTCTTTTTGTTTCGGAATTGTGACTTGGCATGTTCTTGTGGCGTGGCCTTTATCTTCACCACAGAACAAGCAAAACAGTCTTCTGGGCTGATCTCCGTACCTTCCTCAGCTTCGGCAATCTCTTTTTGTTTCTGAATTGTGACTCTACCTCTTGAGGCTAGTGGCCTGAAGGAGCTTTGTTGTGGCCCTGAAGACTGGGAGCTGTGTTGCTGCCTTTGAGGTTGACTTCCTCTGTCATCACTCGGGTTGGAATTGTGGATCGACCTGACATGCCTAGGGTGAATTCTTCCTCCGAAGACCCAGGTCATCTCAGAAAACCTGTATGCTTCTTCCCTTCTTTGGCAGAAATCATTGTCGACATGGATATACTCATCCATCTTTTGAAGAAACTTCTCCAAGGTTTGTGGGGGCTTCTAGGAAAAATATTGAGCCATAGGTCCCGGCCGAAGCCCCTTGATCATGGCCTCAATGACAATTTCATTGGGCACTATAGGCACTTGTGCTCTTAGACGTAGGAACCTTCGGACATACGCCTGAAGGTACTCCTCATGGTCTTGCGTGCACTGAAACAAAGCCTGAGCAGTGATTGGCTTCGTCTGAAAACCTTGGAAGCTAGTGATTAGCATATCCTTGAGCTTCTGCCATGATGTGATTGTCCCTGGCCTGAGAGACGAGTACCATGTTTGTGCGACACTTTTGACTGCCATGATGAAGGATTTCGCTATGACCACAGTACTGCCCCCATATGAAGATATGGTTGCCTTGTAGCTCATTAGGAATTGCTTCGGGTCTGAGTGCCCATCATACATAAGAAGTTGTGGTGGCTTGTATGATGGGGGCCATGGGGTAGCCTCCACGGGCAAAACCTAGGGATCATCCCCATGGTCTGAACTCACTACAAGGACGACCTCGGGATCGTTAGTGTTTGGTCCAAAAAGGTGCCAACACACTTTTTGGCGACTCCGCTGGTGAAGAGGTTGGAGATCTACAAAATTAGGCTTATATGGCCGATTCTAAAGATCTCAATAGTGCTTCTCCAAATAACGGCACAAGACTGACTAATTTGTTGGCAGCTAAGCATAAAGATTAAAAGATGACATGAAGAAAATAGACGAGGAGGTCCAATGACAAAAGGATCAGGTGCTTAAGGTGGCGGAGAAGTGGTTCCTCTCGCACTTCAGGGTAGATTGTCACCAGAAGACCGTCCAAGAGAGGGAAATAAACGCCGAGTACATGTCAACTGTGCTGCAATAGCTCGCCACGATAGGTGATGCCAGGTCAGCCGATGATATTCCATCTATTAAAATTTCTTTTGATAATCGGATTAAAAGTATCACAAAGGATATAGAGAGGATGGCGTATCCATTAGGAAAAACTCACATGCCTAATTTTTTGTCACGTAAATTAGGCGCCGAAACAATTGCGCCTTCCCCAGCCATATTCTGGTATGCCGATGGACTCATATCCAGGACGACCATCACCGCCATCTCCGTTAAATGGTGGGTTAACTCTGAGCACGATCAGACCGTCCGCACACAATTTTGGACCGTCTGACCCTCCATCAGATCATCCAGAGTTATACAGAGCCCACCACAAGGTCGCAGGTGTTGCCTGATGCGACCGGATAGTTCGAGAATAGTACCAGACCATCCGATCCAGTCGCGGACTGTCCGACTGCACAGGTCGGACCATCCGGAGCACCAAAAGTCACCTGTGATCCGCATAGTGCGGAAGGCCGGCATAAATATAGTCAGTCACCCAAGCCCCAAGAGCCAAAAAAGTCACCTGTCACTAAGCTTGTTTGGCCCACTAAGGTCAAACTTTCTGTTCGCTCTCACTCACACTCGACACAAAAGGAGAAAGTTAAGTTCACATTTAATATTACTAAGTGTGATAAAATATTTGATGAGTTACTTAAATATGGTAATATTGAATTGTCACTTATAATTCCTTTGGTTGAGAAATTAAAAGGGCGTGTACATTGTAAATGGCATGGCTCTTTTCTTGATAACACCAATGATTGTGTTGTCTTTCGTCAGCAAATACAATCGGCTATAAACGAAGGTCGGTTGAGGTTTCAAAAGGAGGTGATGATTGACAGGCCACCTGCCCCTGCCACGACATTAGAGCCGACAAGCAAAAAAGTCATAGTTCGGCCTTGTGCGGCCGATAAAAGTAAAGATAAAAATATCGTCATTGGTGATCCCCGCACACCAAATATGTCATGTAAAGTGGTTACTCGGAAGGCTCCGGACAAAAGAAAGAGGTTCCTGGTCTATCCATCGTCGATGTGTTCTCCTACTCATGTGTGGAGTGGTATGGTGATGAATCCGTATCACCGTCCCAATCCATTTGCTTATTTGGGCTAGGACATGTTGATAAGGCAAACATGGCCAAAGAGGATGCAATCCAAAACGATCTCTGTGCATTAAAGTTCTATCAAGTATTTATATTATACGGTCACAAGAGGCGATGACTTGCATCGAGCTGAGTCCTTACTTCGGAAACAAAGTAACTCGTGAGGTCAATTGTTTCTGAAGTTTCACTGGTGCTTTTGGTTCACCAAGCTCTACCAAAAGGCATGGGGCATGTGTTGAGCACCAAAAGTGGCGGACGATCCGGCCCTAGGAATGGGTTATCCATCTAATCACATGCGTAGTTATCCATCTAATCATATGGGGTTTGTTAGCTATCGCCTAGGAACGGGTCCAGACCTCCCCCTATATATATGAAGGGTACGATCGATTGAGAACCCCCCGAACACATTCCAATCGAACCTATCTACTTTATTTACCTTTCCTGTCCTAGGAGTATATGTAGCATAGTTCTAGCTGTAGCCTTCTGCATATCCACCTCCACCCCTATTCGACTCTACACTATCTAGATCCGTCTTGGGCGGCCTGCTGACCCAGTATGACCCTATGATCTTTACCCCTCCTAAGGGGCAAGATCTACTTCGTCTACTTCAATCAAGTTCTCTTCCTCGAATTGATCTCTTAATTTCTAGGCGACACCCCGGGTGACTTGCTAATCCAGAGCACCCTAAGGTCTCTCCCCCAGGGGGCAGGATCTAGGTCCTATGAGGATAAGATGACCCTACGCCATTGCGGACCGTCCGGCCCAGAGCGCGGACGTCTGGACAGCCCGCAGGAAAGGCACCGCTTCTACCGGCAGGTCACAGACCGTCTGGCCTAGAGCTGCGGACCGTCTGGCCTAGAGCTGCGAACCGTCCACGCCCCCGCAATGAGCATCACCAGGCAACTCGGTGACCCAGCAACCCGTCGCGAACCGCTGCACCGTCCACCTCGCAGAGCGGAACACAAAGTATTGCTCATCATGAGAAGGACCTAGGGTTCATTAATGTTTAGTCCCAAATAGGTGGTGTCCATCATAAAGGTGGTGTCCATCTTCAAAATAATCATCTTAGATCTTAACCCTCCGTGGGCAAAACCTAGGGATCATCTCAAGGTCTAAACTCACTACAAGGATGACCTAGGGATCGTTTGGTCAAAAAGGTGCCAACAGTAGAGAGGGTCTTGGAGGCGGTGATGGATGGCGGGGAGGTGGGAGCCACTACAGTAAAACAGTAAAAGTCCGACGGCCTCCTAGGAGACCGTCGGACATAAGCTTATGTCCGATGGCCTCGGACAGCCGTCGGACGTAACGTGGTATATCCAAGGGTTGTCAGAATGGCCATCGGACATAAGCTTATGTCCAACGGCTGTCAGATAAGCCGTCGGACATAAGCTTATGTCCGATGGTCTCGTAGGGGGCCGTCGGAAATAAAGGATTTTAACCGACGCCCTCTGCCCACATCATTTCATTATGTCTCTCCCGCTTGCATGTTCACCAGCCGCTGCCTCTGCAAAAGAGCCGCCGCCACCACTGACGAGCCGTTGCCGCTGTCGCAAGGTGTCTCCGCTGCCGCCCAAGCGGCTCCTAGTGACCTCCCGCCCTGCCCCGATGCCCAGCCGCCCAAGCACGAGCCCGTGGCCGCCTCCGTGACCATCCCAACGCCACCAGAGCCACCCCGACGTAGCCCGCGCCCGCCCGAGCCTCTGCCCCTGTCCCTGACGCCACCGGCGCCCACCCCGACCGCGACCCCACCGGCGCTCACTTCACCGGCTCATCGTCCGGCTAAGTGAGTAATTTTATAATTTTTAGTATAATTTTGTATATGCATATAGATTGTTTGCTAGTAGTTATGTTTGGTTTTGTTATGTCCGATGGCTTGAGTTAATTATGTAATTAAATTAGCTTGTTTTAGTTTATTTATTAGTGCCTATATAATTTAAGCTTTAAATTTCCGAGGGTAATTATTAAGCCCTCAGAAATAAGGTTATTTTATTTGATTTAGGGTCCCGTGAAATGCTTTTTCTGTAGTGATATTGTATTAGTGTGGTTCATTAGTAATCATAACTAATTAAGTTAACGTCTCGTATCTAGTATGGAGGAGGATCGTTGGTGGATGTATGAAGGTTGGAAGAAAAGAGGTGCTCTATCAACTGAGTGGGTTGCCAAGACTGACGCGTTTCTCGATCGTGCTTTTGCTCGGTCAGAGACTGGAACCGATGTTAGGTGCCCTTGTAGCAAGAGTCAGAACATTTATTTCCTTGATAGGAGGACTATGTCGATAGATCTTTGTAAGAACAGTTATATGCCAGGCTATGAGGTGTGGGTGCACCACGGTGAGGACCCACCTCCTCGTATTGTATCGGAAGTTCAGTCACATGAAGAGGGGGACTATGATAGGATGGAAGAGATGCTTGACGATGTACGCCATGAGCTTCTAACCGTTGATTCGAAGAACTCCGGTCAACCCACCGATTATGAGGATCCAGCTACACCTGAGGTTCAGAAGTTCTTCGAGCTCCTTAAAGCTGCCGAAGAGCCGTTGCATGAGCACACAAAAGTGACCGTCCTTGTATTTATGACTCGACTTATGGCTATTAAGTCTAAGTTTGCATTCTCAAGCAACTACTATAAGGAGCTTTTGAACTTGATTAGTGATGTACTTCCGGAGAATTACAAGATGCCAAAGGACATGTATCAGTCCAAAAAGTTGCTCTCTGGGCTCGGTATGGACTACAAAAAATCGATGTCTGTGACAATAACTGTATGTTTTTATGGAAGGAGACTGCGAGTGAGAAGAAGTGTACCGTATGTTACTTTGATTGCCATAAATGTTTTTTGCCAAAGGATCACCCGTTCAGGTTCAATAGGAACGCTTTTAAAAAGGACACGATTGTGACGAGGGGACCATCCAAGCATCTTAGTGGTCCAGAGATTCTCGCGAGACTTAATGATTTGAAACTAAACGAACATGGAAATCGTTTTGAAGGTTATGGAACCGAGCATAATTGGACTCACAAATGTGGTTTATGGGAACTCCCTTATATGAAAGCCTTGATTCTAATGCATAACATTGATGTGATGCACCAAGAACGAAATATGGGTGAAAGCATTATCAACACTTGCATGAATATCACTGACAAAACAAAAGACAACCCTAAGGCTAGAAAAGACTTGGCCTTAATCTGTAGAAGACCAACTATGGAGATAGGAGAGAACTAGAAGAAGCCACATGCTCCTTTCAGTATTAAACCTAAAAGGAAGAAACAATTGATGAAATGATTGAAAAACTTAAAGTTCCTAGATGGTTACGCCGCGAGCTTTAGAAGGTCTGTGAATTTGAAGACGGGCAAGTTTTTCGGGTTGAAGAGTCATGACTACCACATAATAATGGAAAGACTCCTTCCTGTTATGTTTCATGGTTTTGTAAAAAATGATGTCTGGAAAGCATTAGCGGAGCTAAGCTACTTTTATAGACATCTTTGTGCTAAAGAAATAAAGAAAGAGATGATGGAGAAGCTTGAGCCACAAATACCGATTTTGGTATGCAAACTTGAAAAAATGTTTCCACCAGGTTTGTTCAATCCGATGCAACATCTACTTGTTCACCTACCATACGAAGCTAAGGTAGGAGGTCCTGTGCAGTATAGATGGATGTATCACATCGAAAGGACACTAAAGAAGCTACGTGCAATGGTTGGTAATAAGAGACGAGTTAAATGGTGCATCGCTGAAGAATTCAAATACAAAAAGATAGCATCGTTCATGGGTCTATACTTTGCAGAGGAACATAATGTTAATGACCCTGCGTTGCGGTATCATGTCGACGAGCCCCCTATCAGTGATATTGAAATTTTTCAATGGAGGGGCAAAACTGTAGGACCCAACACAACATACTATTTCACCAATGACGAATGGAAGACCGCTTTACTCTACATGTATAACAACATGGAAGAGATGAGTTAGTTTCTCCTATAAGTGTAAACTTAATTTTTAGTCATTGCCGCTACAATTTTTTTGTTATACTAAAAGGTTTGTTTCCTTGTACTAACAGTGAATTTGATTCTCAAAATTACATCTCTGGCTGTGAACGTGACCAGATTCATCGAGAGGGAAAAGATGGGGGACCTAATTTCTTGTGTTGGTTTCAAGATTATGTAGATATAAATGACAATATACACTCGGACCTTCAATAATTATCCCTAGGAGTAGTAACTGCCAGACGTTATGGTCGGTATGATGTCAATGGTTTTAGATTCCGTTCTATAAGGTTCCAAGATGATCATCCTCTAGCAGCCACGACAAATTCTGGAGTTGTAACTAGAGCTGTCGATGATGAAGGGAAGGTGAATAATTATTATGGAGTCATTAATGATATACTCGAGTACAAGTTTTTTGGAGATAAACAACTCAAAGTGGTGTTCTTCGATTGTGATTGGTTTTCTCCAAATACAACGCGAGAAAACCAATATGGCATGGTGGAAGTCAAACACAACGATCGATTAAAAGGCCACGACACTATAATCCTTGCCCACCAATGCGAGCAGGTGTATTATATGACATATCCATCTAAGAAAAAGGGTTTGGTTGATTGGAGGGTAGTGTACAAAGTTAATCCTTGTGAACGACTATATGCTCCTGGTGATGCTGGTTATGTTGAAAGTCAAATCGAGCAGGAAGTGGGGGCTGCTGAGATTTTCGAAGACGACGAACTTACCAGCACATTTAATGTACAAACGGAAATGTTGGAAGAATCTTTATTAGGCGATCAAAATGATGTAGAGGTTCCTCCAAAAAGAAAATGAGTGACGAGAAAGAAGAAAGCTACTTGGTGTCCATTGAATCGATGAAAGCAACTAGATCCTGATTTTGATTATGATTACGATTGACGAGTATGGATCATTATTTTATATATTTTTTAATTTGTTTCATTATTTTATTATCGATTTATGTACTAACTTGTTTTTGTTAAAACAGGATGTCAAATAAAATGAGGTCTTTTGCTTGTAGTTTGCTTGGGACGAGGAGTAGCTCGAGGAGCAGCTTGAGGAGTGAGAATTCAGTTTTTCAGGGCACAGGTTCTACCATGAGCAGACGTAGAGCGCTAGCAGAACATTTGCCTCCACACGATGTAAGTTAGTTGTTAAATTACATTATTTGAGTTACTTAATATTGTATGATGTAAGTTACTTGTTTCATAGGATGCTAAAATTGAGGAACTAGTGGTAGAGGATCATGCGAGAGATGATGATGAAGATGATGGTGGAGATGATGTGGGAGATGATGCTGGAGACGATGCTGGTGGGTATTCTGCAGGCGTGGATTCTGGTGCTGGTGGAGATTCTGCAGCTGGGTCTAGAACTTCTCGAGTTAGGAGAACGAAGAAGCTGCATTTTGTTGGACCACCTCCAGAGCTTCCACCCGAATCTCGGGTTCTGATAAAGCCTAGTGGAAAGTGAGAGACATATCTTTGCTTAATTGTTATTGAAAGTTATGTTTTCATTTCTATATTGTTTTCTGCTTGCAGGACTTGGATCCATGACTCGTTCACAGGCACAGGACACTACAGGAAGGTGAACATGGTCCTTGGTAATCTTGTTCGTCTGCACTGGCCTAGTCTTGTGACTTTGCCTAGTGACGAGTCTGTCCTCGCCACCACTTGGGAGCATTATCGCTATGGTGTCTGTAGAACGTTTGGCAACACACATGCACTAGTTTGGGATGCATTCTGGGTATGAATTGTTTATACTAATTTAGTTATTCCATATATGGTTGCTTTTATGATAACACTACTTTTTTGTAGAAACGGTACAAGTTGCCGGACGATGGATCATATGATATGAACGCTCGTTACGTGTTTGAGTATAACGCGAACGATGTCGTTGCAGATGCAATGTACTATGCACGAATTCAGGCTATAAAGGCATGGTACAGAGCAAGTGTTGATGATCGATCGATGCTGAATACCAAGGCCGAGTGGTCATCAATTTACCTTACGGAGGAGCAATACCTTGAGGTAAACAAGTTGTTGCATCTCATATTGCACGAATCCATGTATTTGCTTTATCGAAAAAAATTTCATGTAGGTGTCGGTGCCATGGATGGCCACCCGATCAGAGGGTTATCGGGCCTTGTGCAGATGGTGGGCTTCCCCTGAGTTTCATGCCATTTTTGAAAGGAACAGGGGAAACTGTGGGACTGAGTCATTCCACAACTACGGTGGCGATGGACATGTGCGCTTGGCTAAGCGAATGGTATGTCACAGTATGTAGTAACTTCGAATTACATAGAAATGTGTCATTCTAACTTGTATGTACAGGAAGTCAAATCCGGCCGTACGCCCACGGATGTGGAGGTGTATATGCAAGGGATAGGGGTTCTGATCCTCAAAATCCTGATGTTTTATGCACTCAGACGGCCACCGACCGTCGAGTGAGTTTTTGGTACTCTATTATGTGTTTGTCCATCAATTTGGTGATGCACTTATATTTGGTATTGTTTGCCTCTAGGCTTCGTATGTGCAGGAGATGGTTCAACGCCATGGACAGGAGTACTATTGGAGGAGCCAGCCAATCGACCCTCAGGCAGCATATGCTAGCGCAGGAGGACAAGGCTATGGACTGTGGGATTATTTGATTTGGATTTCAAAATTATCCTCATATGCTTGCGATTCAACTGAGTCCATGATTTACTATACTAAGTGCATGGTTCACTCTTGTAGGTTGGGTATTTTTTATTCTACGATTGATTCTAGGGAGCTGAGACGTCGTGGACGACAGTCCACATCCTCGTCTTCACAGTCGTCCCGTTCACGATCATCCGCCCAAGAGATAGAGCTTGCAGTGTTGCTTCAACAGGCAGAGTATCATCAATCAGTTTTGAGGGAACAATTGGAGTACCAGAGACAACAAGCTGAGTACCAGAAGAAGAATGACGAGTATTATGCAAACCTCCAGGCCCATAATCAAGCTCTTCACTCGATAAGTTGAAGTAACATTTTATACCTTATTTTGCAAAACACATGATGTGTACCTTATTTTCTCAACAATGGCTTGTATATAATTTTTAGCAACTGACACAACAAGCGGGCATCCCGATGCCAATATATGGGATGTCGCCTCCAGACTTTGCACTGCCGATGCCAATGCTGTCGCCTCCAGCTCCGCCTCTGTCACAATTCCCTATGGTATGTACACATATGCGTGTATGACATTTTCATAGATGCCTTATGTGTTTAAATGAAAAACTGAGTGGTTACTATTTCATGTGCGTGTGTTATAGGGATTTCAGACACCACCCGCTTCAGTTGCCGCACCTGGAGATGGGTCTGGTCAAGATGACACATCGCATTCTTGGGTGAACAACCTTTTCAACACGTAGAGTCCAGCCAGAGGAAGTGGCTATAACTCGAACCAACCAGGCAATGGATATGAGTGATAGTTCATCAAATATGTTTAATTTGGAACTATCAC
The DNA here is from genome assembly GCF_902167145.1 of Zea mays. Lineage (NCBI taxonomy): Eukaryota > Viridiplantae > Streptophyta > Magnoliopsida > Poales > Poaceae > Zea > Zea mays. The sequence continues at coordinate 161,217,531 of NC_050100.1, read as the reverse complement.
TGTTCATGTCAAAGACTATCCGTCGAACAATGTCAGTTTTTATTTTGGAACTATATGTTGATGTAAAAGACTTGTTGCAACTATTTGGAACTATATGTTTGTGAATGTGAGGTGATGTTAAATTTGTGAATGTGAATACTTATGTGAATGTATTTGTGATTGTGAATATGTGGTTGTATATGAACTCTGTGTATATGTATATGCAATCTATGTTTTTTTGTAAATGTCAGAAATTTTAAAAAACAGATTTTTTGTAATTTATGAAATTTGTTATGTCCGACGGTCTGGCGTCAGCCGTCGGACATAAGAGCCTGTTATGTCCGACGGCTTAAGATAAACCATCGAAGATAACAAGTACTTATGTCCGACGGCTGATGCCAGGCCGTCGGACATAAGGGATGTGGGCCCCACATGCGACCGTTAAAACGGTTGACATGCATTATGTCCGACGGGCGGACGTGGCCATCGGAGATAGTGTATGTCCAACGGCGGCCGTTGGACATACTGCTATATCCGACCTCTTATGTCCGATGGTCAGCTGCCGTTGGAGATAAACGGATGTCGTCGGACATAGCCTATCTCCGATGGTTTAATGCTCATGTCTGACGGCTTTGGCCGTCGGAAGTTTTGTGATTTACTGTTGTAGTGAGCAGCGCGGCGCCAACAGTTGAGCAGATGAAGACCACCGTGTAACCAAGTGAAGAGGACAAGAATATTTTAAATAATACATAATGTTTTTATCAATTGTGTAATACCGTAAAGTAATACGGTTATTAATGTGGTACTCGCGTGTTAGTGCACGGTACATATATGCACATTTATCTACGGTCGCTCGGCTTCTTTTCAATCCATGGATTTCTAGTGCTGGTTCGCTGCTGGACGTGTTGTATGAGCAGTGCCACGTTTCGGAACGACGAGCCACCGTGTACCACGGCTTCCCGAGCCTTCCTGCCGAGCTCGGCGGCCCTTGCCCGGCGCGCGGAGCCCTCCTCCCCGCAGTCCATCACCGCAGCCACCGCCCTCTCCACGTCCTGCCTCGTCGCCAGCACACCCTCCGCCTCCACGCCCCACTGCGCGGCACCCTTGACGCCGACAGGCACGCCGACCCGCAGCACATCCACCACGAGCTTCTCGTTCATGAACTGCTCGGCGAAGTGCGGGCACGACACCATCGGCAGGCCCGCCGTGACGCACTCGAGCACGGAGTTCCGCCGTAGTGCGTGACAAAGGCTCCCGTTGCCAGGTGCGACAGGATCGCCTTCTGCGGTGCCCAGTCCCTGATCACCAGGCCCGCCTCCCCGATGCAGGACTCGAAGCCATCCTCGTACAGCCACCGCTCGAACTCAGCGAGGTTGCGCGGCTTGACCACCCAGATGAACGGGCGCTTGGTCGCCTCGAGGCCGTGCTCGATTTCGACGAGCTGCGGCAGCGATGAGCGCACCCGGCTGCCGAAGCTCACGAACACCACGGTTCGGGGCTTCATGGACTCGAGCCAACTCACGCACCGGACGGCGTTGGCGTCCTCTGCTGTCGCCGCCAGCGGCATGGTGGGGGCCAGGAAGAGAGGCCCGATGGTCCATACCTTCTTGCCGAGGGCCGCCTCATAGGCGTCAACAAACATGGGCTCCATCTCCGCGAAGCTGTTCACCACCAGGACGTCGGCTCTCGCGCTCTCAGCCATGATCTCCTGGCCGAACTCCTTCATGCCGGGACCCGTGAAGTTTCCGGGCGACCGCGCCCTCAATATCTCGACGTCGATGGGGAAAGCAGGGACGTGCACGGGGCGCGTATCGTCGTCGTCGACGCCCTCGAAGATCTTGTGGAGATTCATCTGGCGCATGCAGTGGTGGACGCAGGACGAAAAATCATGGGAGCTAAAAAATCACATGACAAATCAAGCAAAAGATCATAAAAACCAATGTTGCATTGAATTCAAGTTTTATATCAATACACGATATAAATTCAAAGAAAAAATAAATAAACAAAAGAAGTAAACATACTGTTAAGTTCTTAGTAGCCTAATAAAAATTGGGTGTACCTTGTCGAATATTGATCTCTTCGATGGGCAAGTGTGCCAAGAAAGGGGTGGGTCAAGGGATATCTCTAGTTAAGAGATAGGGTCGTTGGTTCGACAAGCTCGCTGACCTTCAAGGACGGGTCACACCATCACGTCGTGAGGATGACGAGTGAGGCAGGGGCACCAAGAAGGGGTGGGGTTGTGCAGTGTCGCGACATAAGGAATGAGACATCGAAGCGGACTGGATCAGGCAGTGTCGATAAGAATGGGACTGGGCCATAGTCAAAATGTTCCTGGATTGATTGGATTGAGGAGCAGGGTCATGGGTTGTTGGTCGACACTTTAAAAAGGGAAGTATACATCTATGGGACGGGAATATTATGAATTTGATATGTTGAGTCTAATGAGCCAATGATCTCGGGTTGATTCTATGGGTCAAGGGTTTTGTTCTAAAATTTCAATAACAACCTAACATCTCATTCTACCATTGAAACTTTAGGCTATCTCTATCAAATTCCCTATCTTATCCTCTATTTTGAACCTTACTCTACAAACAGTATCATCTACAGTTATGTGTCACCTATTTTACACTATCTGCTGGAGACAGTGTTATACTTATACAAACAGAAAACTTCAACCGACTTAAAACATTAATTTTTCTCTATACTAACACTAAATAAATATGAGATATATAAGAGAGATAGAAAATTGAGGGGGGCCATGGCCCACTTTGCCCCCCTCTCGGTCCGCCCCTGGGCGCATGCACAAGGAGGAGAAGGCGCAGAACCCGTCGAACGAGAAGCGCGGCACGCCGAGCTCCCTCGGCACCCCGCCGGTCCACGGGTGGCAGGCGTCGGAGACGACGCAGCTCGGCGGTGGGGCGTCGCCCTCCCTATCCCTGAGGAGCGCAACGAGCGTCCCGCGGAGCATGGCACAAGCGTCGTTGAAGTTGCGGAGGAGGCCGAGGCCCGGGAGCGCGTCGAGGCTCTTGCAGCCCTCGGGGAGGCCTTCCTCGGCGCAGGGGAAGCGGAGCGGCAGGAAGCGGATGGGGAGCGCGTCGTCGCTAGGGGCGCGGCCGAGGCGGGGCAGGTTGAGGGGCGTCATGACGAACGTGACGAGCGTGCCTCGCCCGGAGAGGGTGCGGGCCATGTCGAGCATCAGGCCAGCGTGGCCCGCGACCATCATCGGGACCAGCACGAAGTGCGGCGCCGGGTCAGTGCCAGGCACGGCGGCCGCACTCCCCGCCGACATGGCACTGGCAGACGAGACAACCGGGCCGGGCGAATACTTGACAGAGCGTAGGAGTTGTTCTCGATTTGGAACTTTTGTCACTGTGTGGATAGAGCCTAGATGATGACTGCTTCTGTTGGCATGCAAGCTCGAGTGCTCCTAAATGGTCGTCGTATTAGCTGTTATGACATCGATCTGGTGCAAGAGATAATATTGTTTACACGCGCGAGTCCAAAATTGTTGGCTTTGGGTCGGAGCAGGTATTAACGCAAGAAGTGTATTTTATCACTTTTGAGTATGGGTCCTTCGCAGAAGTTTTTAGCAAAAGCTCTCAAAGAGAAGTTCACTGTTTTTCAGTGCAGAACAGGCCATGCTCGTGGCTTGGTGGTGCCGAAGTGTGCCGTGACATTGGAATTGTTTGTCTAGAAAAACAAGCTCATTAGATTTTTGAAAAAAAAAATATTGGAAGTTATTAAAGTAGTAGCATTTTTTAGGATTTAATTTTTTATGTATGTTTTAATTTTCATGTATTGGGAGAAATGTTTTTGAGAGTTGTTAAAGATGCTCTAACATCGAACCACGCACGCAAACTATCTTGCATCCATCCCGACACGATTTCGGCAATATGTTTTTATGATAGAGTATGGCTACCAAATGCATGCTTAAACGAAATGGGCTTCCTGTGACCGGAGTGCATCAGGCTAGGCTGCTGGGGATTCACATGACCAGCTGGTGAAGCCAAACACAAATTGTTCTGGCTTCATGCATAAACAGTGTTGGTCAAAATATGTTTCATGAATAGGAGAAAGCAAAAATGGATGAACTCTCGTGTGGGTCTTTTTAGTATATATAAGTAAATGATGAAGCAGCTAGAGAGGCATGCACTACGACGTTTTGTAGTTTAGTCTACTCAAGCCATGGTGTTGAAACTTGACCATACTTGTCTTAATGAGACTTTGGAGTGAACCAAATGAGCTTATATTCCTATATGACTACTAGCTAGAAGTTAGAGCCTAGATGATGGCTGCTTCCGTTGGCGTGCAAGCTCGAGTGCTCCTAAATAGTCGTCGTATTAGCTTATACGACAACGACCCGATGCAAGAGATAATATTGTTTACACGCGCGAGTCCAAAATTGTTGGCTTTGGATCAGAGTAGTTAACGTGAGAAGTGTATTTTATCACTTCTGCCTCTTGCATATGTTGTAGATTCTCGCCAAGAAGGGAGTAGTAGTATTACCTGATATCTATGCTAATTCAGGTGGCGTGGTCGTTAGCTACTTCGAGTGGGTACAGGTAAAATGTCTGTTCGTTGCTGCTTCATTGCTCGATTGGTTCCTTGATCTAATCTACTTTCTTGTGCCATGTTGATTGATCGTGCAGAACATTCAAGGCTTCATGTGGGCTGAGGAGAAAGTGAACGATGAACTAGAAAAGTACATGAGCAGTGCTTTTCAACACATGAAGGCCATGTGCAAATCTTTGGTGCTGCCGAAGTGTGCCATGACATTGGAATTGCGGGGTCTAAAAAAACAAGCTCATTAGATTTCTAAAAAAATATTGGGAGTTATTAGATTGGTAGCATTTTTTTAAGATTTAAAGTTCTATAGAAGTCATCATTTTCGTTTATTGGAAGAAATATTTTTGGAAGTTGAAAAGATGCTCTAACATACAACCACGCAAACTATCTTACAACCACCCTGACACGATTTCGGTAATATATTTTTATGATATGAGTATATGTTTTTATGATACGAGTGTGGCTACCAAATGCATGCTTAAACGAAATGGGCTTCCTGTGACCGAAGCATGTCAGGCTAGGCTGCTGGGGATTCGCATGGCCAGCCGGTGAAGCCGAACACAAATTGTTCTGGCTTCACGCATAAACGGTGATGGTCAAAATATGTTTCATGAATAGAAGAAAGCAAAAATGGATGAACTCTCATGTGAGTCTTTTTAATATATATATATATATATATATAAGTAAATGATGAAGCAGCTAGAGAGGCATGCGCTACGGCGGTTCGTAGTTTAGTCTACTCAAGCCATGGTGTTGAAACTTGATCATACTTGTCTCAATGAGACTTTGGAGTGAACCAAATGAGCTTATATTCCTATATGACTACTAGCTAGAAGTTGAGAGCACTAATACTATATTAATTGTGTAACATATTCATTATTTGCTCATTCGAGGAGAAATTTAAAGTCTTACTAGTGTCACTACGATATTTTATTTATCCTAAAATAATAATAATAATAATAATAGTAGTAGTAGTTGTAAAGGCGTGTCATATAAAACACACTATACTATCTATTTTTAGATGTGTGTTATTAGAGTGGTCTACTGTGTGTTGTTATTGCCGTTAAATGCTGACCATATTGACTCTCATGCTACAATGGTTGAACGTCAGCGATGTAGTGAAAGGGCAACGACATCCCCTCCGGCGTGCTCGGCTAGCAGCTTATCTACTCGTGTAGTAGACATCGGGGAAAGTGTTGCAGCAGGCCAAATTGTTGTTTGCTGTGCCGGGTAACCGCCAAGGACTACTCTAATATTTTACTTGTGGTAGATATGTCATACAAATCCTGACTCCTCATATATACTAAATATTTGAAAATAAAAAATGGAAACGCTGGGTTGTTCGCTCACTTACTTATAATGACTATTTTATGTAGAATGATTGACACACTAAAATAACTAAGGCTAAAAGATGAAATGACCGAGTTTGTTTACTTCCTTTCCAATAATATCTGTTTTTTAGAACGACTAACTCACTAAATGGCTTCTATATCAATTGTTCTAATTAATGACTAAGACTAAAAATATAGAATGACTAATTTTGTTCACTTCTTTTCTTGCAGTACCTATTTATTTAGAATGACCGACTCATCAAACGACTCATATCTCAGTTATTCTCATGAACGATCAAGGCTAAAACACATGTATTGTTTTTTGATAAATCGCGCGTGTGGATGTGGATGGTTGACCGACACGATATGCGGATAGATGGCCAGGCGCGCGCGAGGCGGAAGAGGCCTACCACTACCATATATATAGTTTGTATATTTGGAGCTTTGGGCTTCCAATAACCAGAGAAAGTCCTGGCCCAACGGTGCCATCCGGTTCAGCCGCACCAGGTGCAGACGGCTATAAAAAGAACCCCAGGCCACCAGGGATTAGGTTTTAGCAGGGTGGCGGTTCCCTCGGGCGAGCGAGCGGCGGTGGCGGTTTCCTCTGGCGTGCGAGCGGCGGCGATCCCGGGGGCTAGCGGCTGTGGCGCGCCGAGGCGGGCGACCGACGACGACGCTCCTATGGCGGACTGGCAAGCACCGACGGCGCTCCTGAGCCGGACGAGCGGCAACAGTGGCGGTTTCCTCGGGCGTGCAAGCAGCGGCAATCTCGGGGGCTAGCGGCTGCGGGCGCCGAGTCGGACGACCGGCGGCGACGCTCCTATGGCGGGCGAGCAAGCACCGACGATGCTCCCGAATCGGACGAGGCCCAGTGGTGACGGTGGTTGCGCGAGGCGCGGTAGGCTTCGGCAGCAGCGGCAGCGGATCATGGAGGAGCGCACACGGTGGCGAATCCCAGAGGTGCGCGCCGCAGAGTGGCGCCCACTATGGTCCCCCTCCCTCGACGACATCGGCCTTCCCTAGACGCGAGCGACGACGACGGACTTCTCTAAGCGGCGAGCGGTGGTGGATCGACGGACCTATTTTTATGCTATTTTGTATATATATTTATGCCAAGGTCAATAGGTTTTTATGATATTTCTATTCACATTTTATGTAAACATTTGTTGATTTTTGCGTAGTGTACCGTTATGCATAAATACCTTCGATAGCATAATTAGTATCAGTATATATCATAAACTGGTTCTAACGAGCCTAACTACATGGCTATTTGAGAGATCCTATATTTATGGATGAAATGAAATATTGAAAATCAGATTTTTGTTTCCATGCATGTCAATCCATTTCCTTTCAACTCACATTCTTGTCATCCTAAATTTATGCGCTTGCAATAGTAAACAGATTTTGTACAGTGTACCGCATTGCATAAATACTTTCGACGTGTAGAATAATTAGTCTCAGCGTATATCATAAATTAGTTCTAACGAGCCTAGATGCATGGCTGTTGGAGAGATCCTATATTTATGGAGGAAATTAAGCATTTAAATCAGTTTTTTTGTTTTCGTGCATGCCAATCCACGCATATTCTTGTCATCCTAAATTTGTGCGTATGCAGTAGGAAACATATTTTTTCGCGCTGTACCGCAGTGCATAAATATCTATACCATGTAGCATAATTAGTGTCAGTATATATCATAAACCGGTTCCAACGATCCTACCTGCATGACTGTTGTCAAGATCCTACTTTTATGTACGAAATAAAGTATTTAAATCAGATTTTTTGTTCCATGTATGCTAATCTATTTTCTTTGAACCCACATTTTTACCATGCTAAATTTGTGCGCATGCAGTAGGAACACATATTTTTTTACGTGGTGTACCACACTCTGAAGATGTCGGACGTCGAGGAAATGAGCTGCAGGGATCCAGATCGTATATCTCCGATACGGGATATTATCTTGTTGGAGGGGAAAAGAAGCAGGAGGAAGATATCAGAAGGAAGAGTACGGAGAGGAGGGCAACGGACTGGAATTATACGATAGTAGTTCTGTTTTCCATACCCTTCTCGGCTACAGTTCCATACTATATATTCGGCTTACTTAGCCCATCACGCCTTACGTGGCCCACTCAGGCCCAAATACTCGTGTACTGTCGCCTGCTTCGCTTCCCGTGTTTCTCTTCAGCAACTCCCTCCTGACGTGGTGGACTCGCCTTCGTCCTCCTTGGCCTCTGTCCGGTCTCGTCTAGACGTGCTAACACGAGCATCTGTCTAGGGTGATAATGGAACACGATTTAAAAGTCTCTTCACAAAAAGTTAAGGCCCTTAAATAGTTTTAGTTTAAAAATGAATTGGAATATGACCCGATCCTAATCTGATTAGATCCTTAAAGTATGTAGTATAAAATCTAGAGCCCATTACCACCCCTACCTCTGTCCGGTCTCGTGTAGACGTGCTAACACGAGCCCACGCCACGTCGGGTCGGTGCCACCATTGACGCGGATGTGTGTTGGGCAGCAGCCGGATCACGCTCTTGAGCTCCTCCACTAGCGTCACCGAGCAGAACCGCCACTAAGAATACTCATCCCTACTACTCTATAAGATTGTAATGTAGACCGTGCACAGTGGTTCTGCCTCTCTATTCTGCCACCTCCGATCGTATGACAGGTGAGACCCATGTCTCCGTCACTCATCTAGCACGCGATTGCGCCCCCTCTCCCTCGCGTTGACAACTACCCCGCCGGCGATTACGCCCTTGGACACAGCTCCTTGTCCTTAGCCGCTCGGGCGATGCCCTCGGCATCGGCAACCGCTGCGCCCGCCCCACCACACACGACGCACCTACTGTCACCCACCCCTGTCATGGACGACATGCCGTCGGTCGCTGCACCCCACTCGCTTCCTCTCCTCGCCCCCTCCCCTCTGCCACCTCCACCAGATCTGGGAGCGGGGCATCGCGTGGAAGTCCTCCACGGGCGCCGACTCCCATGGTCTTTCGCCTCGACCACGACAAATAGGTCAACGTTGATGGCTACTGCCTCTTCACCACCGTGGTCCATCATGGCTGCAAAGGCCGACGCGCACGCGCCAGGGCAAAAGGTTGCACCGCACTTCGGCTCCCGCTGTAGCCGAGCAACGCGTCCGCGGCGGCCCCGTCCAGAAGTGAGGGGTACCCATTTAACGACAGCAGCTCGACGGTGCCGCTGCCCACCGGCATAACCAACACCGCCACTATGCTACCGCTGCTGGACATCGAGATAGGACGCCACCACCAAGGTGCTTTAACTTGTGCTTTATTTCTTTCCTTTTGCTCGTCACATTAGGTCCTACTCATGTGATTGCTAATGCTTTTGCTCTGCTTTACTTCGCTACAGGCAGTGGGGTTGGTAGCGTCCGATTGTGCTCCCGTCTCCACCATGATTGAGCTTGGGGTTTCCCCTGCCACCCTATTCCTGTGCAACATCTAATCATGAGATCTACTACCTGTTCTTGTCATAAACAATTCTAGAGATATACTATCGGTTCCTTTCACCTCCCAGTTATTTCAATTCAACAATAGCACCACGCCTCATTGTTATGCCTGCCTTTCCTCGGCTTTGTCAGTGTTTTGACTCCCCAAGGCCCATATGACTTATTACCAGAACCATATGCAATAGATACAGAACACACAATCATAGTTATGGTAGTTGAGGGATACCTCTTATTCATGATCGGGGATTTGCCACATATTCATAGAAGGATACTTTTTATTCACCTATGGGGAGTCACCCTCTGTTGATTATATGAAACTTAGCTTACTAGACGGAATCAGTTTTCTTCTACTGGCCCTTGAGCGCAATTTTAGCAGGTTGAGTCATAACCTAACGTATATACTTGAGCTCACCATCTATTTAATAAGCTGTGACAGGGAGACTTCTTTTATCGGGCATTTGTAATTTGAATTTCTTTCTGGTAGTTAGGTACAACTTCTTCCCTATTAGTGGTCAGTATCCATTGGCTTCTGGATATATATAGAGTTAGAGAAATTGGCTTCAAGTTTACAATTAATTAGAGAAGTTACTTGGCTAACTTCTAGAAACCATTATATAGGGCCTGTCAGCATACCCTCCCTATGAACATAATCCTAATTTACACTATGACATGTTCAGATGCTTCTTTAGTCCATTATAATTCTATGCAGTATCTTTATTGCATTATATATATTTTCATATTCCACATCTTATTTTACAGCTGAAGTGTTGAGTGGGTATTTGTGTTTGTTTGAAATCTGATGAATGAAATGTTCTCAAACTCAAAGTCCTCCATGTGCTACATGATGCTTTATTTTTATACATATGTTTCACAATTGCAACACCATTTAAGTTTGGTGGTATTATTTTTAGTATTTTTCTTGCAAGGCTGGTTCATATTTGGACCTGATATGGGATCCTTGTTTCTCACCATATTCCCTTTTCTTGCACCCATGGTGGTCTTCAACATATTTGTGCCTAAACATTTTATCAACAACTTCCCTGATCATTGGGGAGTTTTAGTTATGGTCATAGCGATTGTCTTCACAATATATGTAAGTGTTGTTTTGCTTTCTAAACTTTTCAAGGAATTTTGTGGAGGCTTGTCTTCACAATATATTAGTTGTTGTGCTTGACCTTGCAGATCCTATGCATACCGATCTATTAGAGCTTGGTCGTCACCGATCAAAAAGGCTGCAAATAAGTTGTTTACAATTGAAATCAGGAGTGAAAACATCGATGGAGGGTCTAGGTAATGCCTTGTAAATAGCCATTTATCAAGTTACGATGGCCGCCTGTCAAAATGAGACAATATTTATATATTTAGTTCAACTAAGCTTATATGTTCCAGAATAGGGACTCCATAGTTTTTATAACACAACTTCAGTTAGCACCTCAAGATGTTGCATGTGTTCACTTGCTTCTCAATTTGTGTTCATTGTACCCCTTTCTCGTGTTTTTAGAAATCATGATTCTTGAGAATTAACAATAACTTCGTCACTAATGATAATTTTACAAGGGTGGCAAATAAAAGAGGCCAAAGGTTATGTATACAAGGGTTGGCACACAAATCATTTAGGAAGTAGGAATGATTGTAATGTAGACCGTGCACCATGATTCTGCCTCTCTATTCTGCCACCTCCGATCGTATGACAAGTGGGACCCATGTCTCCATCACACATCTAGCACGCGATTGCGCCCCCTCCTCCTCGCGTTGACAACTGCCCCGCCGGCGATTATGCCCTTGGACACAGCTACCTGTCCTTCGCCCCCCGGGCGATGCCCTCGGCGTCGGCAACCGCTGCGCTCGCCCCACCACACACGACGCACCTACTGTCACCCACCCCTGTCATGGAGGACATGTCGCCGGCCGCTGCGCCCCACTCGCTTCCTCTCCTCGCCCCCTCCCCTCTATCACCTCCACCAGATCTGGGAGCGGGGCATCGTGTGGAAGTCCTCCATGGGCGCCGACTCCCATGGTCTTCCACCTCGACCACGACAGATAGGTCGACATTGATGGCTACTGTCTCTTCACCACCGTGGTCCATCATGGCTGCAAAGGCCGACGCGCATGTGCCAGGGCAAAAGGCTGCGCCGCACTTCGGCTCCCGCTGTAGCCGGGCAACGCGTCCACGGCGGCCCCGTCCAGAAGTGAGGGGTACCTGTTTATCGGCAGCAGCTCGACGGTGCAGCTGCCCACCGGCATGACCGACACCGCCACTATACTACCGCTGTCGCACATCGAGATCGGACGCCACCACCAAGGTGCTTTAACTTGTGCTTTATTTCTTTCCTTTTGCTCGTCACGTCAGGTCCTACTCATGTGATTGCCAATGCTTTTGCTCTGCTCCACTTTGCTGCAGGCAGTGGGGTTGGTAGCGTCCGTTGTGCTCCCGTCTCCACCAGACTATAATGTAGACCGTGCACCGTGGTTCTGCCTCTCTATTCTGCCACCTCCGATCGTATGACAGGTGGGACCCATGTCTCCGTCACTCATCTTGCACGCGATTGCCCCCTCCCCCTCGCGTTAACAACCGCCCCGCCGGTGATTACGCCCTTGGACACAGCTCCCTGTCCTTCGCCCCCCGGGCGATGCCCACGGCGTCGGCAACCGCTACGCCCGCCCCACCACACACGACGCACCTACTGTCACCCACCCCTGTCATGGAGGACATGTGGTCGGCCGCTGCGCCCCACTCGCTTCCTCTCCTCGCCCCTCCCCTCTGTCACATTCACCAGATCTAGGAGCGGGGCATCGCGTGAAGTCCTCCACGGGCGCCGACTCCCATGGTCTTCCGCCTCGACCACGATAGATAGGTCGACGTTGATGGCTACTGCCTCTTCACCACCGTGGTCCATCATGGCTGCAAAGGCTGATGCGCACGCGCCAGGGCAAAAGGCTACGCCGCACTTTTGCTCCCACTGTAGCCGAGAAACAAGTCCGCGGCGGCCCCGTCCAGAAGTGAGGGGTACCCGTTTATCGGCAGCAGCTCGACGGTGCCGCTGCCCACCGGCATGACCGACACCGCCACTGTTCTACCGCTGCCGGACATCGAGATCGGACGCCACCACCAAGGTGCTTTAACTTGTGCTTTATTTCTTTCCTTTTGCTCGTCACGTCAGGTCCTACTCATGTGATTGTCAATGCTTTTGCTCTGCTTCACTTCGCTGCAGGAAGTGGGGTTGGTAGCGTCCGTTTGTGCTCCCGTCTCCACCATGATTGGGCTTGGGGTTTCCCCGCCACCCTATTCCTGTGCAACAACTAATCATGAGATCTACTACCTGTTCTTGGCATAAACTATTCTAGAGATCTACTACCGGTTCCTTTCACCTCCCAGTTATTTCAATTCAACAATAGCACCATGCCTCATTGTTATGCCTGCCTTTCCTCGGCTTTGTTAGTGTTTTGACTCCCCAAGGCCCATATGACTTATTACCAGAACCATATGCAATAGATACAGAACACTCAATCATAGTTATGGTAGTTGAGGGATACCTCTTATTCATCATCGGGGATTTGCCACATATTCATAGAAGGATAGTTTTTATTCACCTATGGGGAGTCACCATCTGTTGATTATATGAAACTTAGCTTACTAGATGGAATTAGTTTTCTTCTACTAGCCCTTGAACACAATTTTAGCAGGATGAGTCATAACCTGACGTATATACTTGAGCTCACCATCTGTTTAATAAGCTGTGACAGGGAGACTTCTTTTATCGGGCATTTGTAATTTGAATTTCTTTCTGGTAGTTAGGTACAACTTCTTCCTTGTTAGTGGTCAGTATCCATTGGCTTCTGGATATATATAGAGTTAGAGAAATCTGCTTCAAGTTTACAATTAATTAGAGAAGTTACTTGGCTAACTTCTAGAAACCATTATATCGGGCTTGTCAGCATACCCTCCCTATGAACATAATCCTAATTTACACTATGACATGTTCAGATGCTTCTTTAGTCCATTATAATTCTATGCAGTATCTTTCTTGCATTATATATATTTTCATATTCCACATCTTATTTTACAGCTGAAGTGTTGAGTGGGTATTTGTGTTTGTTTGACATCTGATGAATGAAATGTTCTCAAACTCAAAGTCCTCCATGTGCTACATGATGCTTTATTTTTATACATATGTTTCACAATTGCAACACCATTTAAGTTTGCTGCTATTATTTTTAGGATTTTTTCTTGCAAGGCTGGTTCATATTTGGACCTGATATGGGATCCTTGTTTCTCACCATATTCCCTTTTCTTGCACCCATGGTGGTCTTCAAAATATTTGTGCCTAAATATTTTATCAACGACTTCCCTGATCATTGGGGAGTTTTAGTTATGGTCATAGCGATTGTCTTCACAATATACGTAAGCGTTGTTTTGCTTTCTAAACTTTTTCGAGGAATTTTGTGGAGGCTTGTCTTCACAATATATTAGTTGTTTGCTTGACCTTGCAGATCCTATGCATACCGATCTATTAGAGCTCGGTCGTCACCGATCAAAAAGGCTACAAATAAGTTGTTTACAATTGAAATCAGGAGTGAAAACATCGATGGAGGGTCTAGGTAATGCCTTGCAAATAGCCATTTATCAAGTTACGATGGCCGCCTGTCAAAATGAGACAATATTTATATATTTTGGTAGTAGGCCAAATGTTATGTATACAAGGGTTGACACACGAATCATTTGGGTAGTTGGAATGACGGGGAATAAGTTGTACCTAACTACCAGAAATAAACTTTTGACTATTGGAGAAAAATATGTGACTCATGTATTTCCATTTACTCATGTGAAACAGTTACAATCATAGGTAGAATGATTCATGACCATCATATGATTCCTAAGAATGAGAAACATGGGTCTAGAACTGAATTCGTCTTTCACCAAATTCTTTCTGATAGTTCTTTGACAGGTGATAGAACTCCTTTCCTTTTTGGTGACAGACCTCAATGGTGGCCTAAAGCCCTGAAGGAACTTGCAGTGGGTCACTGATTTTGTATAGGGTACAAAAGACTCCATCAGCCATCCATTCCATCCTATTTAGATAGTCTTCTAACTCACCTCCCTTTTTGGTACTTATTATTTTGTATTATTCTGATGTACAAGGTATGTAATATCATAGAGATAAATAAGCCCCTAATGTTACAACTAACTCATAATGACTGTCCAGTGGCAAGTGTTTTATTGTCCCATTAACAATTTCAACAACCCACTATTTTTTTGTTTATCCAGTGCACATAACAAACTCACTTACTTTGAACACACTGCCACTATTTTTAACCTTGAATCAGACTGGGGCTTCATTAGAAGAATCGAACACCTCCATAACATAAACTGGGTCACCAACCTTGATGATCTTTCCTTCGCCCTTTCCTGATAGAGATTCCTTGCAGACTAAATTTTGTGCGAAGTACACCTAAAAAAATTATTAAAGTGTTCTATTGTCATTGTCAATGATCCTAACGACCTTACCAACTTGCAAGGCCACAGATAATTTCTTAGCAAACTAAGTTGGTAATATGAGGAAGACATGCTGCATAAGGCAAATACATGTCGTTTATTTTTGTAGCTTGGATGAAGCACTTGGTCGGACCGAAATGTTTATAGAGTTTCAGTTGGTTTAGTGCTAGGTACTGGTACTCCGTCCTCTTGATTAATGGTTGGCCCCTAAATTAATCAACACAATAACTAAATAAACAATAATTTTATATGCATTGGCTTGTTGAAGTAATGTACACCATTCACCATTGTCCACTATGTCCGGGGAAAACACCATTAGTCTATTACAATTAATTATTTCTCATTTTTACAATGGCCAACTAATAATCAAGTAATAACCATACTGAAGTCTACGAATGATCAAGAGATCGACCTTTTTATTCATTCGGTAATGGCAGGGTGGAAAATCCAAAAAGGTGGGGGTCTGTCAGGTAACATTTCTGTCCTTTTTACATATGCAATAGAGTCATAAAACTGTAGCAATTTCTTATACATCAAACAATCATCTGTTATGGTTGTATGTTATCTTTATACTTGCAGCATGGTGATACGTGATAACATATCACAATAATGTTTGTTATTCTATATCTACGTTTTACACTAATTTTTAACTCTCGTGGCAACACACGGGCACATACCTAGTATATATATAAACTAGTCGGTTACTCATGCGTTGCAACGGCTCACAACAATACCTACATAAATTATCCAACAAAAAGATCTCAAGATTTTTTATTGATTGTCTCCACTCTTCACATGATATTTTTTATGAATGTGTGGGTACCATAGACAGCAAATCAGAGACCCCATCGCTCGCCTCCCCCACTTCCAAGGTTTCGTAGAGCAGGAGGGGAAGGGAAGAGGCGGACATACCTATTCGTTGCCGGAGAAGGACACGACGAAGACCTGAGCATCTGGAGGCGACATAGGTAGTATACCGCTAGATATATAAGGAGAGAGCACGCAAGCGGACAAAGAAGCCCAGCCGGAGCAGCTCCAAACCAAGAGGCAACCACACCAGGCGTCAATCCGAGAAGGACGAGAGGATGCGAGTGTTTTCCTAGCCTTGGACCCGCCGAAGCGACATAACACCACCACCACCTCCGTAGCATATGCTGGCTGCTGCCACCCTATGGGCTTTGGTTGTCGAATATCTCAGACCTGGACTCCTCATCGCCAAGATAACCTAAGTGTGGCAGGCGACACCATGTCCTCCTCGACGCCACGCACGAAGAAAGGCCAGGAGCATGACCGACTCGTGCTGTACCCGCGTCGACGAGCGTCGGTCGGCTCGCGACTACGACCGTGGGCGGGGGCAGCAGGATGGGGAGGAAGAACAGGGCGAAGGCCGGGAAGACGAAAGGGACGTCCAACGACGGCGAAAACGATGGTGCGCGCATGATGTGAAACGTCCTCGTGGACGTGTAATAGCCACTGCGCGAGTCGGTGTCGAGGCTGGTGTCGGACGAATACGGGAAGGAGGCGCATGCTCCTACGCCCTCTACCGAGAATGGGTGGCGCGGAGATAGAGGCATGATGAGAGAGAGAAAAGAAGTATAATGGCGAACAAGGTGGTGGCAACTGAGGTGAGGACCATCATTATCGTGCGGAGGTATAGATGACCAAATGGGTCGTGTCTGGCAAGCCGGCCCGAGGCACGACCCATTTATTAGTGTCTGGGCCAACCCGGCACGAGCACCGTGTTGTACTTGGGCCATAGCCTCGGCCCGTAATGCTGGCCCGACCCGACATGATTATTTTTTATTTTACAAAAAATCATATATACATATGTACAATTTATATTCAATATTATAAACACTTGAGCATGATGTTCTACTGGTTAGACATCTTTGTCCAGTGTCTGAGAGGAGAGAGAAAAGAAGTAGAATGACGAACGAGGTGGTGGCAACTGAGGCGAGGACCATCATCGTCGTGCGGAGGTATAGATGGCCAAATGAGCCGTGTCTGACGAGCCATCCCGAGGCACGACCCATTTATTAGTCCCTGGGCCAACCCGGCACGAGCGCCGTGTGGTGCTTGGACCGTAGCCTCGGCCCGTAGTGCTGGTCCGGCCCGACATGATTATTTTTTATTTTACAAAAAATCATATATACCTATGTACAATTTATATTCAATATTATAAACACTTGAGCATGACGTTCTACTAGTTAGACATCTTCGTCCAGTGTCTCCTACCCTTCTTCCATCAAGGTGTGAGTTCAAACCCCACCTCCTCTGCATCGCTTTTTAATATTTTGCATCGCTTTTTAATATTTTACACCGAGTTGATTTAGAAGAAATATAGGGACTTTTTTATAAAAAGATGACGCAAGACGACCGTTGAAACTGGTGCTTTAAGTATAGTAGAGATATTCATCTCAAGTAAAAGAATTCATAATATGTGTTCACCTTAAAATTTTCTTATAATATGTTTTGATGAGAAGTCATTATGATGACATCAATACAAATTTACCTATTTATGCCTTCTCAATATATAAGGTAGCCAAACTATTTAATCTTTCTTGCGATATTTTAGACTTTAAATAAATTTTCAGCAACTTTAAATTTGAAAATCTCTTTTTTGTGATGCATCAGTCACGAGTTGTGCATCGCAAACTCGTTGCATCGTAAACTCGTTTGATGCAATCTGTTATTGGGTAACGTTGCACGATATCTGATAGATGACGAGAGACTAGACACGTGAACCGTTGTATGTGCTGTGTGGGCCTAAGACTTTAAACCAGTTATTTGTCACAAATATCATATGATAGTTAGAACTAAATACTGAATATATAAAATAATATGTTATTGATAGGCCCCATGGAACCGGTGGCCGGGGCGGCCGCACCCCTCGCCCCCTCGCCCTCACGAACAGCCCTATTCACTCTTGCTCTGCTCGCACTGTTTGGGCGTTCGACGATGCGGCCACCGGCGGGCAGGGATGATGCCCGATGCAGGTGTGGTGTCCAGCGGGACGACGCGGTGGCCGGCGGGCCAAGACAGCAGCGAAGCCTAGGGGCGGTGAGCTGCAGCCGAGGGGCGAGGCTAGGCCCTGCGACGGCTACGGCGGGCGCCCGGCCGCAGACGGGGGGGGGGGGGGGGGGGGGGGGGGGGGGGGCATGGGACGTTTGGGATGCGGCCGAGCGACTAGGGCCAGGATCAGCATCTGCTCTGCTCTTTTCATTACTGGGGGCTGTTGCTTTAGGCTAGTAAAGCCTGAAAACTTGTTTCTAAAAAACTTTGGACCGTGGCCCTGCTGGTCTTAGGCCTTGGCCCAACCTCAGTGACAGTGAGCAGGCAGGTTGCACCATAAAAAAAGGTGAGACCCAGCTGAGCCACCCTATCAGTTCGCCTTCGTCACTGAATGTTTGAGGCCGAATCTGATCCGATCAGCAATAACGTTTTGACAGGAACAAGTAGCTAGTACTTTTTTACTGTCTGTTCAAGTCACTCGCACAATGCAGTCATCCATCAAATCATCCTTGTACAAGTTGCCCAGACAAACCATGTTATTTTTCTTTCCAATCGAGAAAACGACAGGCGAACGATCTAAAAGTGCTATACATAGATTTGCCTGCAATTGGATACTAATGTAAAATTATTGGTCTAGCTAGTGCTAGTTCCTTTCGACACCTATGGCTATGGGCTAGGATGAAAACGACGAGCTAGCTAGATATGCTCGATCGTTCCAAGCGGGCCGACTAGCGCGCGCAGCCGCAGCCCCGCCGATGTGGTTGGTGGTGGTGGTGGAACTGGTGGGCAATAATGCAAAATGATCGAGCGGATGGCTGGCTGTGGGATGGGTGTCCATGTTCACCACGAACAAGATTCTGCACCAGTACTGTGTACTGCCATTGCGAGGGTAGTCCATGGCTAGCTCCATGCATGCACTGTTCTAGCCTAAGCCTAACCTTTTCTTGCCTCCACTTGCCCGAAGCTCTCGATCAGCTGCGTCAGGTTCTCATACGAGGAGCCTCCTTTCTCCATGGCGCCGTGAGCTTTCTCCCCGTACTCCCTGGCTCTCCGCCTCCTCTCGCCGGTCTCTTCCCCTTGGCCCATCAGCGCCGACACCGCCCGCGCGACGTCCCCACGCGCCACCACCACGCTCTCGTCGTCGAACACCATCACGGGCGCCGTCACGCCGATGGGCACGCCCACGCCGAGCACGTCCACCGCCAGCCGCTCGTTCAGGAACTGGTCGGCGAAGTGGGACCACGTGACCACCGGGATGCCGTGCGCGACGGACTCCAGCAGCGAGTTCCATCCGCAGTGGGTGACGAAGCCCCCCACGGCGCGGTGGGACAGGATGGCGAGCTGCGGCGCCCACCCACGCACCACGAGACCCCGCCCCGCCGCGCGCGCCTCCAGGGCCCCCAGCCACTCCCGCACCTCCGGCGGGGACGCCTCGGCCTGCTTCACCACCCACAGGAACGGCCTGCCGGAGTCCTCCAGGCCATGCCCCACCTCGAACAGCTGCTTCGGGAGCTTCCGCGCGAGGCTGCCGAAGCTGACGAACACGACGGAGCCGGTATCCTTGGAGTCGAGCCAGGCGGCTACCGCGCTGTGCTGCTGGACGCGGACGCCGACGCCGCCGTCCGCCCCCCGCGACGACATGGTGTCGGCGTCCCGGTTGCGGAGGCAGAGCGGCCCCAGCGTCCACACGGGTTTGCCGAGCGCCGCCTCGTAGCACGACACGAACTGGCCCTCGAGGCCCACGAACGTGTTCACCACCGCGCCGTCGGCCGCGCGCATGGCCTCCACGCACTCGCCCCGGAGCGCCTCCCACCCCGGCGAGTTGAAGAAGCCCGGCGCCGTGGCCTTGGTCACCTCTACGTGCACCGGCATGCCCGGCACCACGAACCTCTCCTGCCCGTCGTCGACGTCAGCCGCCGCCGCCGCCGCGGCCAGCTCGCGTAACCCGTGGTCGGTGGCGTTGAGGTCGCAGAGCGAGTAGAAACACGGCGGCCCGTGGAAGAAGAGGCGATGGATCCCGAGGCTTCTGGCCGCGCCGGCCGCACACGGGTTGCACCAGTCGGAGACGATGCAGCTCGGGCGCGGCGCCTGCGCTCGCAGGTACGCTTCCAGCGGGCCGGCGAGCTTCTGCAGAGCGTCGAACAGGGGGACGAAGTGGCCGTTGTCCGTGACCTGGTCCATGTTCTCGATGCCCGGGGGCAGGCCGTCCACGTCCGTCGGGAACGGGAGCTCCACGATCTCGAGGGGCAGCTTGGCGCGCGCGGCCTGCTCGGCGACGCCACGCAGCCGTGCGCCGTTCAGCGGTGTCGTCACCAGGCTCGCGCGCGCACCGCGCTCCGCCAGGAGGAGGGCGAGGTCGACCATGGGGATGGTGTGGCCCTGCGCCACGAGGGGGACGATAACGAAGTGAGGTGGCGGCGGTGGTGGCGCTGGCGTATCAGCAGCCGATTCATCCGTGGGCGCCATGGACGACGTGCGTGCTAATTAAGCTAGCTGCCTGCCAAGGACCTCGGGCGGGCACCGCATGAATGGTGTAGGAAATAGAGTGTGTAGCCTGTGAGTAGAAGTGTCGAGGTGCAGCACATAATTTATATAGCCATGTGAGGGCGCTTTTTTTCCTTTCCACAAGTAGGCTCCTCCCATGTTTTTCAGCCAAAATTTGCCAAACATTTTGGCTGATGTTGTCATTTGTGAGGACATATTTTTACAAGCTTGGGTTTTTCTAGAATAGAACATATGGGTAACCCTATATTTTGATCTCTTCTACGATGCACAATCTCAGCCTCTCTATGCTCATCCACGAGCACCGAACACCAGAAGGCAAGGATGCTGGATGCCCAGTGCATTCGTTGGAAAAGTTTGGGTTGGAGATGTCAAGCCGTTTTGCAGGAGCCGCCCCATCGGTGCCAGCAATTTTGGCGCCATCGACCTCACCGGAAGATGGCACGACAGCACGAGATTTCCAATGATCTTGCCTCATCATATCTGCAATTTCTCGTTTGGAAATTTTTTTTTCTCAAAACAATAATTGCTCGGAGATATTTTTCGTCGCGCCACGTAGATATGAAAAAAAGGAAAATTAAGGAACTTACTAAAATTTTGGTACCTGAATTTTAGTTTTTTTTGACATAGTTAATAAATATTAAAATTATATATATTAGTTTGTTGTAAAAGAATGAAAAACCCTTTAAACAAAACTATAATCTGATTTATGTTAGTACAAAGACAATTAATAATCTATAACTCTTTTTGTAGTCGGACAAGGACAAAAAACGATATCAAAATAAATAACAAATTATAAAATAAATATTATACTTACACTAGTGTTGGGGGTCTTCTTCTTCGTTAGGGATGAAAACGGTCGGAAACAGTATTTATTCGGTAATCAGTTTTTTCTTTGATTGCGAATAAATAGGATATAGAATGTACAATACAAATTTGTATTCTTGTTTTTAATATCTAGCTTGTTAAGATTCATAAAAGGTAAATCTCAAATTCATCCTACATTTTCTCAAATAATAGATATAAACTTCGGTATGGATTCGGAAACAAATTCGGTAATTTTTGAACTTTTTGTGTTGTAGGGAGCAAATAATACATAAAACAACTTATATAATATTTTATTCATATTTGCACTAATGTGCTTGATAACATAAGAAAAGATCAACATCAAATTTTATACATATCTATTTTAAAATATTAAATTTGTTCTAACAGTTCGGATTACCACTTTCATCCCTATTCTTCGTCGAAGGTCCTCTAAGCAAAAACACCTTCGGCACGATGATATGCAAGCAGATACAACACGAAGGTATATGCCGAAGCTACAATCTAGGGAGCTTCGGCATGATGACACGCTTTGTGACGAAGGGCAACACCGACTTAAAGAGGAAAAAACCGTTTAGTCCATGATAACTTGTGTCATGCTTATAATTAGTTATCAATGACATTAATGTAATTTCGACTGGGTTGCGTCCCGTGCCTATAAATAGGTGAATAGTAACCCCGTACTGTTCACGTTGACTGGTAATCATCTGTACGTCGCTCTTGGATTCTTACCTTCTGTCAAGCCGAACATATAAATGTAATCAATACCATTAATGTTTGTTCATGATTATATAATAAGAACATAAATAATAATCTGATGATTTAATATGATTATTCCATGTTCTTTTCATGTTTTATATGTTTCTACTTTTATTATTACCTACTGAAATGATGAAGGTATGTCATTCATAACCTTCGTCTGAAGATCATTATATCCCGAGAGAGATAATGTTTCGGAGGACGAAGGTTTTTAACCATTAACATTTGTGTTGCCTTGTTCTTAACTCATAGCATTTGAGAACAAGTCCCCAACATTGGCGCCCACCTCCGGTGAACTCACTTCCACTGTTGAGACGATGGCTTCGTTCAACAACCAAGCTGTAGCACCTTCGGTCACGAAGCTGGTGCTCTCAATCACGAGCGGTTCAAGTTTAGAGCCAGCCAACAAGAAGCAGAAGAAGGAAGCGCAGAGAAGAGTGCAACATGTTGGGGGTGCAAGGACCCTTCGTCAGATCCAAGTGGTCCCATATCCCAATCACCTTCTCCTAGGAGGATCTTCAGCCAAAGACTATCCTCACAACGATGCTATGGTTATATCTTGTGTCATCAAGGGATTTCTGGTCCACAGTGTTCTGGTTGACATAGGCAGTGCAGCGGACATCATATTTGCAAAGGCTTTTAGATAGATGCAAGAACCAGAGGACAAGATTCATGATGCTACACACCATCTTTGTGGCTTCGGAGGAAGACAGATTGTGGCACTTGGCAAAATCACAATGTCAGTTACCTTCGGTTACGTCCACAACACAAGGTCTGAGCAGGTTATCTTTGACATTGTTCACATGGATTACCCATACGATGCAATCATTGGTCGAGGGACGCTTAATGCATTCGAAGCCATACTTCATCCAGCATACTTATGCATGAAGATACCTTCGGAGCAAGGGCCCATTGCTATCCATGGAAGTCAAGAAGCTGCCAGAAGGGCTGAAGGGAGTTAGACAGATTCAAAGGCGATTCGTAACATAGATGGAGCCGAAGCTTGTCAACAATATAAGCACAAAAGAGAGAAGGCTGCTTCGGTAGATCAGCTGAAGCCTATGCTCCTATGTGAAGATATAGCAGATCAAAGTGTACTGCTGGGATCTCAGCTATTTGATGAGCAAGAAAAGACTTTGTTAAGATTTTGTTCAATACAAAGATGTCTTCGCCTGAACAGCCAATGATCTTTGTGGTGTCAACAGAGATGTCATTGAACATTCACTTAATGTGGATCCATCTTTCAGGCTAAGGAAGCAAAGACTTTGGAAGATGTCTGAGGATAAAGCTGAAGGTGCTCGGAACAAAGTAAAGAGACTTCTCGGTGCTGGTGTTATCAGAGAAGTAACATATCCAGAATGGCTAGCCAACACTGTTATGGTGAAGAAGGCTAATGGCAAATGGAGAATGTGTATTGATTTCACAGATCTCAACAAAGCATGTCCAAAGGTCGAGTTCCCATTACCAAGAATAGACACCCTTGTAGATGCAGCAGCTTCTTCGGAGCTCATGAGTTTATTGGACTGCTACTCAGGCTATCATCAGATTTGGATGAAGAAGGAAGATGAGCCAAAGACTAGCTTCATAACTCCCAGTGGTACTTATTGCTACCTTCAAATGCCTGAGGGGCTCAAGAATGCTGGAGGAAGCTTCAGCAGAATGATAGCCAAGGTCCTTCATTTTCAAATAGGCAGGAATGTGCTGACTTATGTTGATGACATCATAGTAAAAAGCACGAAGCAAAAGAATCATATTGTTGACTTGCAAGAGACTTTTGCCAATTTTAAGCAAGCTAGACTTAAATCCAGAAAAGTGTGTTTTTGGAGTAAAGAAGGGCAAGTTCCTTGGTTGTCTGGTATCAACGAAGGGAATCGAAGCTAACCCAAATAAGATCGAAGCTATCCTTCAGATGGAGCCGCCAAATTCAAAGAAGGGGGCTCAACGATTGGCAAGAAGGCTGGCATCGTTAAATAGATTTATTTCAAGATCAGCAGAAAGGAATCTACCATTCTTGGAAATACTAAAGTCAGCCAAAGTTTTCCAATGGGGTCCGGCTCAGCAAAAGGCTTTTGAAGAGTTAAAGCAATACTTGATAGACTTGACAACTCTAACTCCACCTTCGCCAGGGGCTCTGTTACTCCTATAGGTAGCAGCCTCTCACTCTGCAGTCAGTGCGGCGCTTGTACAGGAGAAGCAAGATGGCCAAGTCAAAAGACGAGCACCAGTATATTTCGTTTCCGAAGTTCTAAGCTTATCAAAGAAAAATTATACAGAATTGGAGAAGGTATTATATGCTGTGTTGATGGCCTCCAGGAAGCTTCAGCATTATTTTCAAGCATATCATATAATTGTTCCTTCATCACAACCTCTGAAGGACATAATGAGGAATAGAGAAGCTACTGGAAGGATCGGAAAATGGGCTGACGAGCTAAATGAATTCACTATTGGTTATGTATATTGATCCTCAATTCAGTCCCAGGCGTTAGCAGATTTCATTGCTGATTGGACGCTAGGGGATCACAGAGAAGAAGTAACAAAAGACGCCGAAGCCTGGACAGTCTTCTGTGATGGTTCTTGGGGAACCTTCGGCGCAGTAGCGGCTGCTGTTCCAGTAGCGCCCTCTAAAGTCAGAACATGCTACACAGCAAGGTTGGACTTCAGTTGTACAAATAATATTGCTAAATACGAAGCTCCTCTGTTGGGGCTTCGGAAGCTAAAGGCAATGGGAATAAGAAGGGCGATCCTTAAATCAGACTCCCAAGTCATTTCTGGTCATATAGACAAAAGTAGCAAGGCAAGAGATCCGAAGCTTGAAAAATATTTGGATACAGTCCGAAGACTGGAGGCTTCCTTCGAAAGATTCTCTGTAAAAAATATTCCAAGAGGGGAAAATGAGCATGTAGATCTGCTAGCTAAGTCAGCGGCACAAGGGCTCCCTCTACCTTCGGAAGTATTTTTTGAGACAATAAAAGCACCTTCAGTTGAACTTCTAGAGAGAGCAGTGCTTGCAATATCACCTGTACATAGTGAAGATTGGAGGACTGAAATCATATCTTTCCTCCAAGGTAAATGTCTTTCGGATGACGAAGTTTATAATAAAAGAATGGAAGCAAGGACAAGACCATATGTCATTAATAGAAGGGGAGTTATACAAGCATGGAGTCTGCTCTCCACTTCTCAAGTGTTTATCCAGAACCGAAGGTATAGAGCTGATGAAGGAAATACATGCTGGTTTGTGTGGATCTCACATTGGGTCTAGTCCTTTGCTGGGGAAGGTTTTCAGATAAGGATTTTATTGGCCGAAGGCAGCTTCAGATGCAGTAGATCTGGTTCAAAAGTGCAAAAATTGTCAAAAATGTGCAAGAGACCAGAAACAACCTTCGTCACTAACCCAGTTAATACAGCCAACCTGGCCATTGCAAAGATGGGGCCTGGATTTGTTAGGTCCACTCCCACCAGCACAGGGCAACTTGAAGTATGTTGTAGTGGCAGTAGAATATTTTTCCAAGTGGATTGAGGCGAAGCCCTTGGCTACAATAACTTCGATCAGGGTCCAAAAATTCTTCTGGCAGAATATTGTTTGTCACTTCGGTGTGCCGAAGGCAATAACTGTGGACAAAAGATTTTTGTGACAAAATTGGTACGAATATTCATTTTGCATCAGTTAGGCATCCAGAATCAAATGGGCTGGTAGAAAGAGCAAATGACATTATAATGACAGGAATAATGAAGCTAATCTTCAACCAACCCAGAGGAAAGTGGCCAGATGAGTTGATTAAAGTGGTATGAAGCCACAACACAACTACGTCAAGGTCAACAGGATTTACACCCTTCAAGCTCCTATTTGGTGACGAAGCAATAACTTCAGAAGAAGCAAAGACAGGGTCAATAAGAAAAACAACTTTGGCAGAAGACGAAGCTGATTATCAAATAACAAAAGATACTATAGAAGAGACCAGACTTCAGGCTATAGAGCACATCAATAAATATCAGGCCGAAACAATAAGGTGGCGTGATAGAAAAGTTCGATTGAAAATTATCAAGCCATGACATCTGGTGCTTCGGAGAGTGGCCAACCCAGATACAATGGGCAAGTTGCAACTGAAGTGGGAAGGTCCATTTCTGGTAATATCTTTGTTAAGACCCGGTTCTTATAGATAGAAGGATATGGACGGCAACGACATACCCAGATCTTGGAATGCGGATGAGCTTCGGCGATACTATGTGTACTTTGATGTAATCTTTTTTCATTTTTTCTATGGCACCCTTTTCCTTTCAAGAGGGGAGAAAGGTTTTTAATGGGGCCATAGCTTGTAATTTTTCATTCTTAATTAGCCCTACGAGGGACAAATCCCCCAAAGATGTAATATGTAAAATCTGAGCCTGCACCATCGGGTGCAAAAAGAAAAACAAGGAGAAGCTCAAAAGACGTCCCCAA
This sequence comes from Zea mays, assembly GCF_902167145.1. Lineage (NCBI taxonomy): Eukaryota > Viridiplantae > Streptophyta > Magnoliopsida > Poales > Poaceae > Zea > Zea mays. The sequence continues at coordinate 161,191,156 of NC_050100.1, read as the reverse complement.
GGGGATGCAGAGCTTGACGAAGCTGCAAAAAAGTCATTCCTAAGGGAGCGCAGCGTAAGTTTTCTGCTCAAAAGTCGTTCCTAAGGGAATGCAGAGCCAAAAATTTGACGAAGATGCAAAAGTCGTTCCTAAGGGAGCGCATAGTAAGTTTTCTGCTCAAAAGTCATTCCAAAGGGAATGCAGAGCCAAATGCCACCGAAATATAAGGTGAAGAAGTTCAAAAGTCATTCCTAAGGGGATGCAGAACTTAAATACCACCGAAATAGAAGGTGAAGAAGCTCAAAAGTCATTCCTAAGGGGATGCAGAGCTTAAAAGACTCAAAAGTCGTTCATAAGGGGATGCAGAGTCTGGGTGTGGTTTCGTGTGTGTGTTCGGGACATTCATTTGCACAATACATTACATCATTCATTGCATTCATACACATTCATGTAGACATTCGTAGGATCATCACCATCATAACATGAAGCACAAACAGAAATACTTCAGCTTTGACAACAATGCTTCGATGAGCACGAAGAAGCAAGGACATGCTTCGTTGTGTATGAAAAGAAGGGAAGGTGTTTTTCGCCTTTGGCTCAAAAGATACAAGTTTTGTCCATAGCAAAGCAATTTATATATGGATGGAAAGGTAAAAATATATTACAAGGTATGGACAAGTATACAAAGTAATGTTCAATCCTCGATTACAATGTCCTTTACAAAGATAATACAAATGCTTCTAAGTTCTATGCAGGCAAGCCTAAAAAATAGCTTCAGCAGCCTTCGGAATGTGCTTCGGACTATCAATCTTCGACACCACCATCCTGCACACAAACAAGCAGTATAAGGTAAAAAGTAATTACAAGAGACGGCAGCCAACATGTATAAGTTTCATACTGGCTTAAGCAAGCTTCGGGCCTCGTCACCAGCCAAATCTGACCCACCCTTCGCCCAAATTTGAGTTATAAATCTATTTCTAATACTTCGGGCTTCGCTGGGGATATCAACCAAGTCTGTTGGAGACAGACTGAAGGTTGGTTTGTTTACCGTTTTTCCATGTGTGCAACCAGCCTTCATGAATGCTACAGCCGTGCCGCGGGAAGCCAGCTGGGCATAGAAGTCATCGTGCCCGGCTATCACTTCATCAAGCGCCTCAACTTCGCCTTCAATGTGTTCGAAGGTGTTTGGAATACCTTCAGCTGAAGGGGTAAACTCTTCGGAGCTGGCTCCAACCGAGTTGAAGACCCTTTTCAGTCTTTGTACGCAGCGGTTGCCAAAGTTTAAACATATGTTCCGAAGATCTTTCAAAGTTTGTTGTAGCTTTGTATTTTTGTCAGCTTTAGCTTCGAATTTTGTTTGCAAATCTTTTCTCTCTTGTTCAAAGCTCTCTGATTTTTGGAGAAGTTCCTCGTTTAATCTAGCGTTTTCGGCTTGGGCTTCTGTAAGTGAACCCTCCATTGCCTGAAGCAGGAAATCTTTCTTCTCAAGAGAAGCTTCGTAGTCTTTAATTTATTTTCCAAACCCTCGATTATAATTTCGTTCTTTTTGTCTTCAAGGTCTTACTGCATTCTCAGTGCCTTGCTTAGCAACATACTTTGTAGAAATAAACCTTCATCAGAAAACTTTGCTTCATCACAAAAATAAAAAGAAAATTTTGCTTGATCTTTTTAAAAAAGAGAGGAATTTTACCTTAAAGTTGAAATAAAACAAATTGTCGACGATATGTTGTCGCCGGTAGCTGCTAATATTAGCTTCGAGCTTCGGGAAACCGACACTCTTCGATAGAGTGCCGATTATCTTTGCCCCGGTGCGGTCGCGAATGCATCCTAAGGCCTCTTCATCGATCCCACCAAAGAGCATGGCTCCTGGCTGGTAGCCACAGGATATACCATACTCCTGTAGCTCCTTTTCGGCCTCGGATAATTCTTGCCCGACCAGGTTCCGAAGGTCGAAGTCTTTCTCCTCCGAAGCAGCATCGACAATCCTCCTTCCTTTGTCAGGCACTGTGGCCATGACCTCCTCTGCAGCCGCAGCTGTCTCTTCCGTAGCCATATCCAAGAGCAGTTTATCAATTCTAGAAAGTGTACTCTCAAGGTTGGTGGCTTCGGCAGCAGCTGCAGCTTCGACAGAGGTATTTGCTTCGGTAGTGGCCTCGACGCTTGCAATAGGTGTTATTTTAGATGCCGAGGCTGATGGTGGCGTCCGTTCAATGGCTTGCATTACAGTAACGATTCTTCGCTTTTTCTGCCCATCCGCCTTCTTTGCAGCCGAAGGCTCGTCCTTCTTCTGTAAAAGCTTCATCAGTTCCGGTCCCAGAGGACTTAGCAGCTTGATAGGTAGAGATTCAGTCATTACCTTTAAAATTTCTGCCACTTCGGTAGTAGGAGGTGTCGAAGGAGTCTCCTCTTCTACCTCAGTAACCTTCGGCTCTAGAATTTCAGCCTTTCTTTTCTTCGAAGCTGCCATCTTTGGCTCAGGACTGGATTTTCTCTTCTTTAAAACCTTCTCATCCTCCTTCACCATTCTGGCAGCTTGTCTATTCAGAACGCTGACAATTCTTTTCCTTTTTACCCCTTCGACACCCTTCTAAGCCGCTCATAATCAGGATATTCAAATTTTAGAGCATCCATCACCCGGTTTAACCTTCGTTTTGGCCGGGTGCTGAAGGCTGCTGTCATCAATTGGTCTTCTTTCTTGGTATAGTTTCCCAATATTTCATTGCACATAGTTTCAATCATATCTAGCCATTCTTGGCAAGGCTCCTTGAACTGTTTTTCAAATTTGAAACGATAAGATAATCGAACAAGTTCATGTTTCTTCTTTGTCCCCTTCATCTTCGGCATCCCCAGCCACTTGACGTTGGATACGTCCGGTTGGCCAGGTATTCCTGCACCAAGTCCCTAGTGCTGATTTGCTTAGCCACCACCCAGAATTCTACTCCGACCAGCTGGCATGGTGACCCTAGCTTCATGTTGCACAGGGGCCTGGTCATTCCGAAGTTTAAGGACATCGGGCACATGACCATCGTCATCAGTTTCCCCCTCTACATCTCATCAGCCTTAATATAACACCATTCACCTTTCTAGCCGGTTGGCCTTTTTGTGCGGTAACCGAGAACTGGAGCCTTTGTATCCTTGCGATACGCAAAATTGTAGCAACCAAAATTTTCATGAAGACCGTCTGCCCTGGCCTTCGTCTGGTAGTGCAACTCGTGCACTCGGCAGAATGCTTCGGCATCTGGGCTCATCCCTTGGCTTCGGGGGGCCCAGATGAAGACGCTAAGCCTAACAATGGCGTTAGGGGTTAGCTGATGAAGATATATTTCGAAATTTTTCAAGACTTCCCCTATCTCTCGTTCAGAGGGAATCACAGTCCTGCTCTGAAGAAGCTCTTGAAAACCACTATATGGCTAGGTTTTGTTGGGATCAAAATACTATAATCTTCCTCATCTTCATCAATATTTTTTTTCTTCAGCAACGATCTATTCAGCTTCGGCAACAGGAGTACCTTCATCAGTAGTTCCCTCTGTCACAACTAGACCTGATTGTTTCATGACTTTAGAAATTGGTGCTGTCTCAGTGACCTCGGTTTCTTCTCCCTCACGAGACACCCTTGCAGTCGAACGCACTCTGGCCATTTGATGGATTTTTTGCGGTTTTAACAAAGTTGATGGTTGTTTTATAGTTTTGACGAAGCTCACTCTTCTAACGAAGTTAACTCTAAATGATGAAGCGCTCGCTTGAGAGTGCAGTGAAAAAAGCTTCGGCTATAGATAAATTTTTTAACAGCACAACAGTGCAATGGCAATGAATGCTGTGGTAACTATGCACCAACCCATCTGTTTATATAGTGCTGTAGGTGGGAAGGTGAACCGCCAAATCGCCAGCACCCGCTGAACGGTGGACCACTCGACGCTTGGGAGGTGAACCGCCGGATCGCCTGTATTCGCTGAACGGTGGACCACCCAACGCTTAGAGTATTTTAATCGTTTCTCAGCAACGAGCTCAGGGAAGGTGTTTTTCAGATCTTCGGCATTCCGAAGTGTCACACCCGGTTTTAGAAGGCAAACCGAATGCGAACCATGTACGTGCCAGGATCAGCAATTCACGTACACAACAGTTACATAACATGGACATCATCACACAGTGCTCAAATAGTATTAAAAAAGGGAAATAATAGTCGATTACATCATATGTCTGAGACATCCACATAGTCTTTACAATAATCAAAGTGCGGAAAAGAAACGTAGATAAACGCGGCCTTCACAGGCAGCCGACTGGGGGTTGCCGCTAACCCACGCCTAGAACTCATCGTAGTCTTGGAACTCCTAGAAGTCTCCTTCCACGGCTTCATCTTCTCCTGAGCAATGGTTGCAATGTGGACAACCTGGGGGGGGGGTTGGTGTGTAGAGCAAGGGTGAGTACACATCAACATACTCAGCAAGTGTCCTGTTTGGCTGTAGTTGACTAGCTTTATGTGGGGATAAGTCAAGCAGTTGCTTTTAGTTGGTCAGATTATTATTACTAGTAGAAAAAGCCAAGTTTTAGAGTTAACCCACGTTATTAACCCAAATGTACTCCTTTCCAAACGAAAAGAGTACCACTTACCATTACCAGAGTCGAAACCAAGAACCAACAGTCTCATTGTCACTTGTAATCCGAACATCTCTGATCAATACCACTAATCACTAGAGCTCCCTTGGCCGCTCATAACCGCGAGCATGGCTGATATATCAGTTTCATAACACTCTGCAGAGGTTGCGCACTTTACCCACAAGCCGTGATTCCCTCTTGCCTCGGGCCGATCAAACCCTTAAACACTACCAAGGTGAATAGGCAGGGTCTCACTACGTAGCCTTTACAAAGATTCCCTGAGGCTGTAGCCGCCCGTTAGGTTTCCTAAATGTACCGCACTCCTCCCCAAGGGGCAAACCAACCTTGGCAGAGCGAGCCGCATACACCGAGCCCCATTGACGGCACGACGGCGAAGCAAACTACACCTCAGTTCCTCTAATTATTCAGCTAAGGGCGTCCCACTCCGCCCTCATGGTTGCACAGTTTTCCCGGGCGGTCATCCAACGAACAGGTCCTTACGGAGAGGCACTCGAGAAATAGCTCGAGCCCCCTTAAATGTCACAGTACCATCATCATAATCAAAAGGGAAAACAACGTATCATAGATAATCTCATCAAGTTCATTGATTAGAGTTGAGCAATAGCATAAGACTAAGCAATAATAATCCAACCCAAATAGGTAAACAAGGACATGGATAACAAAAGCAAGTAAATCCTTAGGTATAAATGTGTAATGCGGGAGGTGAATTAAAGAATGAATAGGACAGAGATAGGTCGAGGGACACTTGCCTCCACCAACCGACTGCTGCTCAGGAGCTTCTCCTGCGAGTTCTTCGGGTTCTCCGATCGGATCGTTCTCTATGCGAGCGCAAATATACATACATCCACATATTTAATACAAAAGAACAGTACACCATACAATAGAATGCAGTAAGTAAACACACGTTCCACGCGAGCTCGCAATTACGGTTAAGAGAGAAAGAGGAAAAGACAGTCGAGAAACGATCACGTTACATTATTATGAATTAAACCACTCACTCAATTGAAAGGCATTAATGTAGACACTACGTTTAGCATAAAGTAAAGTCATGTTTCATGTCTAATCATTATAAGCAGATGAAGATAAATTAAAAGGATTGTCGTGTGGCGAGACGCGCGATATAGCACTCTAAATCGAATTAAGAAATTAACGACTCGTCGTGCGACATAGCGCACGACGAGACACTTGCATTAATTATAAAGAGACGTTGAGCGTCGCGTGGCGAAACGCACGACGCACACATCGACAGAGCTGAGCTTAAAGTGAAACGTCGCGCGACTGGACGCGCAACGTCACACAATAAACAACCTGAAATCAAAATGGATCGTCGCGTGATGAAGCGCGCGACGCAGCACACTAATATTTATAAATTAAAAGAATCGTCGCGCGATGAAGCGCGCGACGCAGCATGTCGACTAAACAATTTAAATAGATTAAAACGATATTAAGCGCAGTGCGACTACGGTCGCACGCGCGAAAGCACATTACGCGTGCCGAAGGCACGCGAACCGTGAGGCACGCGGGACGCGAGTCGCCGGGGCAGGGGCGCGGCCGAGGGCAGGGCACGGGGCCGGGCAAGGCCGCTGGGGCGCGCGACGAGGGCGCAGCCGCCGGGGCACGGCTGGGGAGCGAGGGCTCGCGACGGGGCAGGCTCGGCGAGGCGAGGGCGCGGCAGGCAGGGGCCGAGCCGCCGGCGCCGGGCGCGAGGATGCCGGGGCGGCGTGGGCAAGGGGCCGCGGGCGCGGGGCCAGGGAGGGCTCGCTGGGCGCGGGGAGGACGCCGGGGGGCGCGGGGCGGCACGAGGGCGGCTCGCCGGGGCGGGCACGGGGGCGGCGCGCCGGTACGGGGCCCGCAGGGGCGCGCGCGACGGGGGAAGGGGAGGGCGCGCAGGGGAAGAAGAAGGGGAGGGGAAGGAGAGAGAGGGAGAGGAAGGGGAGGGGAAAACTCACCTCCGGGGATCCAAATTCCGGCGATCTCGACTCCAAACCCAAGGGCACCACAGGGAGAGAGGGAGAGGTGGAAGAGAGAGAGGTTGCTGCACGGGAGAAATCAAATGAAGCAAATGGATCTGGGGGGGAGGGGGAGGGCGCGCATGGGGTGGCCAGGGGTGCCAGGGGCGCGCGAGTCGGACCGGGTCGGGCTGGGCTGGGCTGGATTGGATCACAACGCGGATCGGCACCCACGACACGCACGACCATTAAACAGACTCCACTCGCGAGCCGAAAAGCCGAAACAGAACGAGACGAACACGCAACATCAGACAAAGAAATGTGCGTCGGCATGATGCAACACCCATTACACTTAGGTTTTGTTCATACATGACACGGACACCTGTCACTTTACTGGTTTTGAACTTGGGAAGGAGGAGCGAAGCGGGGAAGAGAAAAGAGAGTAACGCCCGAATTTGGTGAGAGAAAAGAAGAAAAAAATTCTACCCCCAAATTCAGGGCGTTACAAACCTATCCCCCTTAAAAGAATCTCGCCCTCGAGATTCAGGGTTGGCTTGCAAAGAGCTCAGGGTATTTAGCCATCAGATCATCTTCGCGCTCCCAAGTTGCTTCTTCCTCAGAGTGATGATTCCATCTGACTTTGCACATTCTGATGGTCTTTCTTCGGGTGACTCTGTCTGCCGTCTCAAGGATCTGCGCTGGTTTCTCTGTGTAGGTCAAGTCCTCTTGGACCTCCAGACCTTCCACTGGCAACTGCTCCTCTAGCACACGTAAGCACTTCTTCAACTGAGACACATGAAAGACATCTGCACTGCGGACAAGCCTTCTGGCAAACTGAGCTGATAGGCCACTTCTCCACGCTTTGCGAGAATTTGGTACGGACCGATGTAGTGGGGTGCTAGCTTGCCTTTGACTCCGAATCTTCTGACTCCTCTGATCGGTGACACTTTCAGATAGACGAAGTCTCCAACCTCGAAACTCAGCTCTCTTCTTCTTGTGTCTGCATAGCTTCGCTACCTTGATTGCGCTATCTTCAAATTCTCTCGGACCATCTTGATGTTCTCTTCGGCTTCAAGCAGAATGTCTGGCCCGAACACTTGCTTTTCCCCAGGATGATCCCATTGCAACGGAGTTCTACAACTCCTTCCATAAAGCGCCTGAAATGGTGACATCTTCAAGCTGGCCTGGTAACTGTTGTTATAGGAGAACTCTGAATAAGGCAATCGCTTGTTCCATCCGGACTGATCTTGCAACGCACAGGCTCTCAACATGTCTTCAAGGATTTGATTGGTTCTTTCGGTCTGACCATCTGTCTGCGGGTGATAAGCTGAACTGAAATTCAGATGTGTGCCCAAGGCTTCATGCAACTGCTGCTAGAAATGAGAGGTGAACTGCGTTCCTTTGTTTGACACTATCTTCTTTGGCACACCATGAAGACAAACGATCCGAGACATGTACAACTCTGCCAATACTGCACTGCTGTAGTTGGTCTTGACCGGTATGAAGTGGGCTGACTTGGTCAAGCGGTCCACCACTACCCAAATGGAATCGTAGCCAGCTCGAGTGCGAGGCAATCCGACTATGAAGTCCATACCGATTTCGTCCCATTTCCACTGAGGAATTTGCAACGGTTGCAACAATCCAGCTAGTCTCTGGTGCTCTGCCTTGATTTGCCGACAACTATCACACATAGCCACATGCTCTGCGATTTCTCTCTTCATTCCGTACCACCAGAATTTCTTCTTCAGATCCTGATACATCTTCTCACTTCTAGGGTGAATCGAATAGGCTGTCTCATGAGCTTCCTTGAGAATCAACTCCTGAATAGACTGGACATTGGGAACACACAAGCGGTCTTTGAACCATATCACACTTTCTGCATCTTCCCGAAAATCTTTGCCTTTGCCTTCCAGAATCAGTCGCCGGATCTCACTGATCTTCTCATCATTCTTCTGCGCTTCTTTGATTTCCCGCTCTAGGGTAGGTTCCAACTCAATTGCAACTCCTCACGAATTATTCAGAAATCCGAGACTCAACCTGTCAAACTCTTTGGCCAACTCATAGGGCATCGGACGAGCGACCATCAGATTGATCTAACTCTTCCTGCTCAAAGCATCTGCCACTACGTTCGCTTTGCCTGGATGGTAGTGAATCTCCAACTCATAGTCTTTGATCAGCTCTAACCATCTTCTTTGCCTCATATTCAGCTCTGACTGAGTGAATATGTACTTCAGACTCTTGTGGTCTGTGTAAACATCACATTTCTGTCCATACAGATAGTGCCTCCATGTCTTCAGTGCGTGAACCACTGCTGCCAACTCTAGGTCATGGATTGGATAATTCTGCTCATGAACCTTCAGCTGTCGGGACGAGTAAGCTACAACTCTTCCCTCTTGCATCAACACGCATCCCAAACCGGTGTAACAAGCATCGCAATACACCGAGAAGGGCTTGTGCACATCGGGCAAGACTAAGACAGGCGATGTAGTCAACTTTTCTTTCAGTGCTTCGAAGGCCTCTTGACATTTCTGGGTCCACTTGAACTCAACCTTGTTGCCTAACAACGCTGTCATTGGTTTCGCAATCTTCGAAAACCCTTCAATGAATCGTCGATAATATCCGGCCATTCCAATGAAGCTCTTGATCCCTCGGGCATCTGTTGGTGCTTTCCAGTTCAGAATGTCTGCCACTTTCTTTGGATCCACAGCCAATCCCTCTTTGTTGATTATATGACCCAAGAACAGGACTTCACTGATCCAGAACTCACACTTGCTCAACTTTGCATACAACTGGTGCTCTCGCAATCTCTGCAATACCATCCTCAAATGACTTGCATGCTCTTCTTCGCTTTGGGAATATATCAGAATATCATCAATGAGTACCACCACAAACTTGTCAGGATAGTCCATGAATACACTGTTCATCAAGTTCATGAAGAAGGCCGGTGCATTTGTTAGACCGAAAGACATCACAGTGAACTCATACAACCCATACTTGGTAATGAATGCCGTCTTCGGAATGTCTGAAGGTCGGATCCTGAGCTGATGATATCCTGACCTTAGATCTACCTTGGAGAACACACTGGCTCCTCTTAACTGGTCAAACAGATCTTCTATTCTGGGCAAGGGGTACTTGTTCTTGATGGTGACCTCATTCAGAGCTCGATAATCGATACACATCCTTTTGGTGCCATCTTTCTTTTCCACAAATAGGACAGGGGCGGCCCAAGGCGAGGTGCTTGGCCGGATGTAACCTTTCTCTGACAACTCATCGATCTGCTTCTTAAGCTCAACCAACTCTGGCCCAAATATTCTGTAAGCTCTCTTGAAGATGGGGGTGGTTCTAGGAAGAAGCTCTATGGCAAATTCAACTTTCCGCTCTGGTGGCATACCTGACAAGTCCTTTGGAAACACATCTGGAAACTCAGACACAACCTTGATACTCTCAATTGGGTCTGCTTCACTGCTATCGACAGCCATCTGATAACAACTTCCTTTCTTCGGTTCAGGCGGGACTAACTCGGTCACCACTTCTTCTCCAAGTGGGGACACCAACTTGATCGTCCTCTCATCACAACTGATAACTGCCTGATACTTATCTAGCCAATTCATCCCTAGGATGACATCTATTCCCTGAGTACCCATTACTATGAGATTAGCGGGAAACGCTATCCCCCTTATTTCCACACTTACTTTCAAACAAATGCTATCGGCTCGAATTCTACCACCGGCTGAGTCAATTTGAATGGGGGTTGACATGGTAGTAATTGGAAGATTATGTGCTTCTACCCATGATGCAGTAATGAAAGAATGCGTTGCTCCAGTATCAAATAACACTTCTGCAATATGGGAGTCGACTGGGAACAAACCTACTATCATGCCGGGGGTCTCCTGAACTACTTCCGCCTCCAAGTGGTTCAGTCTCCCATGATTATAGCGTGGCTGAGAGCGGTTGCCTGCTCCAGGCTGAGACACATTCTGCTTTGCTGGGGCATTGGGGCCTGACTGCTGCTGGGCTGCCTTCTTCGGACATTGCATCACCCAATGGCCTTGCTCTCCATAGTGGAAACATGCTCTATTTCCAACCTGAGCTGGTGCTGCTTGATTATTCTGCTGGTTTGCTGGGGCAGGAAGACGAGGTGCCTGCTGATTCTACCTCTGGAACTGACCTCCTCCTGACTGATTGTTCTGACGATTCTGATACTGGTGCTGAGGATACTGCCTTTGGAACTGCTGCTGCTGAGGTGGACGCTGGTTCTGCCTGAACTGCTGAGGTTGATTGCCGGAGAAACGAGGACGATTGCTGCTTCCAGGCTGGGGTCCACTGATCTTGCGCTTGCGATCCTCCATCTCCTTACGCTTCCTCTCTGTCATGATTGCTCTGTCAATCAGGTGCTGGAATGTCAGGAAGGTATGATTCATCAGCTGATACTGCAGAGGGTCAACCAAGCCTCTCAGGAAACGATACTGTCGCTTGGTGTCAGTGTTGACATCTTCAGGTGCATAGCGAGACAGCTGCAGAAACCTGTCCCGGTACTCACTGACAGACGATGACCCTTGCTTGAGGGCTAAGAACTCCTCCTTCTTCACTGTCATCAGACCTGCAGGAACATGGTACTGACGAAAGCTTCCTCTAAACTCTTCCCAGGTGATGGTGTCGGGGTGGGCATGGGTGGCGAGATAAGACTCCCACCATGACTGAGCTGCTCCTCTCAATAGACGGGGACCATACAGGACTTTCTCCCTGTCATCACACTGAGCGGTATGCAACTCCCGCTCCACAGTGCGCAGCCAGTCTTCAGCATCCATGGGGTCAGAAGAGTGAGCGAACGTTGGGGGATGACCTCTCATGAATTCAGCACGCTTGTCCCTGGGCATCTGAGGCATCTGAGGCTGAGGTGGTGGCTGCTGCTGCTGCTGATTAGCGGCCAGAGTCTGACCAATGGCTTGAACTACCTGATTCTGCATCATAAACATCTGCTCGATCGACATCGAGGGTGGGGGTGGCAGCTGCTGCTGCTGGGGTACCTCATCCTGCTGAGCTGCTTGCTCCTGCTGAGCACGCCTTCCTCCTCTGCGCCTGTTTCCTGATATCTGCAGAATGCAACCACACATTAGAACTGATCTTGCAAATCTTGCAGCATAAGAAAAGAGTATAGAATTCTTCAACAACACTGAACAAGTGAACATCTTCACTGATCTCCAACACAGACCAACACAGCTTCTCAGATAAAGAGGAAAGTGGAATAAAAGGTTTCCCAACTAAATAGCTAATTCTATTAATATATAACAGGTAAACCAAAATGCAGGGGATACCCACATCCTGGTGACAGTCATTACAAAGATCCAAATCAAACATAGTTGACCATGACAAACAGAAATGCACAGGATATAGCAAACTACCCTGTCTAACTAAGACTAACTAGAAGCGAGACTAATGCTAAGACTATAGCTTTTATGTATATATTTCGTATTAATTACAGGATCCGACTCTAACGATCTATGGCTCTAAATTTATCTTGGTCTTGCAGTCGGGGTTGCCATAAGACTGGTGTCCACGCCAAGGTGAGCGGTACGGGTGCTAAGTCCCGACGGGAGCAGGGGAACCATCATCTAGGTGACGACGTTCTGCGCGCTCAGCCCGCAGCTGGGCGATCTCAGCACGAGCCCTACTCAGCTCATCTAATGCATGGTCCAGCTCCGTGTTTAGCACGGCGGCTAGGTTGACTGTGCTGCTCAACCTAGGATTGTCCTCACCAACAGGTGAGACAATCACGCCTCCTGTGCTGCCAGATGGACGGCAGGGGTAGTACTTCAGGTTGAGACCATCGACTACCCCACCGAGCACTGAGCAGTAGTGCGAAAGCGCACGCCGTGCGGCATCTTGCATGACCGTCTCAGCTGAGTCCCGCTCAGAGATGGAATAGTGCTCTGAGCAGACCTCCGCACCCCGGAGACTGTTCTCCGGACGGCGCACCAGGCAGGTCGCCTCCCAGCGGTCCGGGTAGACCCCGCGACTATGCTGGTAGACCACACATAGATACTCGATGGACCAAGTACGCCGGTCAAGTGCCCAACGTAGCAGGGTGTCGAGCGCATCGTGGAAGTGACACCCGCGAGCAGCGTCATGAGTGATGGGTCGAGCAACCCATCCTTCCGGCTCCTGGTCAGCAGAAAAGTCGGCGTCGTGGCTCGAGCTGTCGTCGCCACCTCCGTCGTCTGGGTCTCCTCCAGCAGCTACCCCAAGGGCTGGGGCGCTCAGTGGTGGTGCAGGGGGCGCCTCCAGGGGGAGCACGGGGGAGCAGCTCCTCACAGACTCTATCTCCTGCTGGAGCGAGAAAGAAGAGCCCTGCTGCTCCTGCTCCTATCATCGACGTTCCTGCTCCTCATGCAGGCGGTGGTGCAGCCTCTCCAAGTGGCTGGACTGACCGGCCACGGGACGGCGAAGCGGACGCTCCGCGAGACGAGAGGGTAAGAAGGGGATGACAGACTTCTGTGCGGTGTGTCTAAGACGAGCCATCTACAAAAGACACTGCAAGCAAAAGAGTGAGAACAGAACTAGTATGACCAGCAAGTATTGAACCATAAATAAATGAAGGATTAGAATAAAACACAATTTTCAGCAAGGTATAATATATAGTAGAACATAGTTTTGGTCGATATGACCAACTTTTGAAGGGATGCCAAAGTCAAGGCAGGGACAGAGGTCTATAATCCTTAGAACGACCATTCTACTCTAGGTTAGCGGTCCTACAGTCAGCATGGCTTTGATACCACCTATGTCACACCCGGTTTTAGAAGGCAAACCGAATGCGAACCATGTACGTGCCAGGATCAGCAATTCACGTACACATCAGTTACATAACATGGACATCATCACACAGTGCTCAAATAGTATTAAAAAAGGGAAATAATAGTCGATTACATCATATGTCTGAGACATCCACATAGTCTTTACAATAATCAAAGTGCGGAAAAGAAACGTAGATAAACGCGGCCTTCACACGCAGCCGACTGGGGGTTGCCGCTAACCCACGCCTAGAACTCGTCGTAGTCTTGGAACTCCTGGAAGTCTCCTTCCACGGCTTCATCTTCTCCTGAGCAGTGGTTGCAATGCGGACAACCTGGGGGGGGGGGTTTGGTGTGTAGAGCAAGGGTGAGTACACATCAACATACTCAGCAAGTGTCCTGTTTGGCTGTAGTGGACTAGCTTTATGTGGGGATAAGTCAAGCAGTTGCTTTTAGTTGGTCAGATTATTATTACTAGTAGAAAAAGCCAAGTTTTAGAGTTAACCCACATTATTAACCCAAATGTACTCCTTTCCAAACGGAAAGAGTACCACTTACCATTACTAGAGTCAAAACCAAGAACCAACAGTCTCATTGTCACCTGTAATCCGAACATCTCTGATCAAGTACCACTAATCACTGGAGCTCCCTTGGCCGCTCATAACCGCGAGCACGACTGATATATTAGTTTCATAACACTCTGTAGAGGTTGCGCACTTTACCCACAAGCCGTGATTCCCTCTTGCCTCGGGCCGATCAAACCCTTAAACACTACCAAGGTGAATAGGCAGGGTCTCACTACGTAGCCTTTACACAGATTCCCTGAGGCTGTAGCCACCCGTTAGGTTTCCTAAATGTACCACACTCCTCCCCAAGGGGCAAACCAACCTTGGCAGAGCGAGCCGCATACACCGAGCCCCATTGACGGCACGACGGCGAAGCGAACTACACCTCAGTTCCTCTAATTATTCAGCTAAGGGCGTCCCACTCCGCCCTCATGGTTGCACTGTTTTCCCGGGCGGTCATCCAACGAACAGGTCTTTACGGAGAGGCACTCGAGAAATAGCTCGAGCCCCCTTAAATGTCACAGTACCATCATCATAATCAAAAGGGAAAACAACGTATCATAGATAATCTCATCATGTTCATTGATTAGAGTTGAGCAATAGCATAAGACTAAGCAATAATAATCCAACCCAAATAGGTAAACAAGGACATGGATAACAAAAGCTAGTAAATCCTTAGGTATAAATGTGTAATGCAGGAGGTGAATTAAAGAATGAATAGGACAGAGATAGGTCAAGGGACACTTGCCTCCACCAACCGACTGCTGCTCAGGGGCTTCTCCTGCGAGTTCTTCGGGTTCTCCGACCGGATCGTTCTCTATGCGAGCGCAAACATACATACATCCACATATTTAATACAAAAGAACAGTACACCATACAATAGAATGCAGTAAGTAAACAGACGTTCCACGCGAGCTCGCAATTACGGTTAAGAGAGAAAGAGGAAAAGACAGTCGAGAAACGATCATGTTACATTATTATGAATTAAACCACTCGCTCAATTGAAAGGCATTAATGTAGACACTACGTTTAGCATAAAGTAAAGTCATGTTTCATGTCTAATCATTATAAGCATATGAAGATAAATTAAAAGGATTGTCGCGCGGCGAGACGCGCGACATAGCACTCTAAATCGAATTAAGAAATTAACGACTCGTCGTGCGACAGAGCGCACAACGAGACACTTGCATTAATTATAAAGAGACGTTGAGCGTCGCGCGGCGAAACGCACGACGGCACACATCGACATAGCTGAGCTTAAAGTGAAACGTCGCGCGACTGGACGCGCGACGTCACACAATAAACAACCTAAAATCAAAATGAATCGTCGCGCGACGAAGCGCGCGACGCAACACACTAATATTTATAAATTAAAAGAATCGTCGCGCGACGAAGCGTGCGACGCAGCACATCGACTAAACAATTTTAAATAGATTAAAATGAGATTAAGCGCAGTGCGACTACGGTCGCACGCGCGAAAGCACGTTACGCGTGCCGAAGGCACACGAACCGTGAGGCACGCGGGACGCGAGTCGCCGGGGCAGGGGCGTGGCCGAGGGTGGGGCGCGGGGCCAAGCACGGCCGCCGGGGCACGGCTGGGGAGCGAGGGCTCGCGACGGGGCGGGCTCGGCGAGGTGAGGGCGCGGCGGGCAGGGGCCGAGCCGCCGGCGCCGGGCACGAGGACACCGGGGCGGCGCGGGCAGGGGGCCACGGGCGCGGGGCCGGGGAGGGCTCGCCGGGGCGCGGCCAAGGGGGCGCGGGGCGGCGCGGGGGTGGCTCGCCGGGGCGGGCACGAGGGCGGCGCGCCGGGACGAGGCCCGCAGGGGCGCGCGCGACGGGGGCAGGGGAGGGCGCGCAGGGGAAGAAGAAGGGGAGGGGAAGGAGAGAGAGTGGGAGAGGAAGGGGAGGGGAAAACTCACCTCCGGGGATCCAAATTCCGGCGATCTCGACTCCAAACCCTAGGGCACCACGGGGAGAGAGGGAGAGGTGGAAGAGAGAGAGGTTGCTGCGCGGGAGAAATCAAATGAAGCAAAGGGATCTGGGGGGAGGGGGAGGGCGCGCATGGGGTGGCCAGGGGCGCCAGGGGCGCGTGGGCCGGACCGGGTCGAGCTGGGCTGGGCTGGGCTGGACTGGATCACAACGCGGATCGGCACCCACGACACGCACGACCATTAAACTGACTCCACCCGCGAGCCAAAAAGCCGAAACAGAACGAGACAAACACGCAACATCAGACAAAGAAATGTGCGTCAGCATGATGCAACACCCATGACACTTAGGTTTTGTTCATACATGACACGGACACCTGTCACTTTACTGGTTTTGAACTTGGGAAGGAGGAGCGAAGCAGGGAAGAGAAAAGAGAGTAACGCCCGAATTTGGTGAGAGAAAAGAAGAAAAAAAATTCTACCCCCAAATTCAGGGCGTTACATGAAGCCTTTGAGATTTTTCGCGGATCGAGCTCGTTACGAAAAACGATCTAGCACCGCGAAGGGGCTACTGTTGGGGGCCTTCTTTTCGCCGAAGGTCCTCTAAGCCAAAACACCTTTGGCAGGACGATATACAAGCACATACAACACGAAGGTATATGCCGAAGCTACAATCTAGGGAGCTTCGGCATGATGACATGCCTTGTGACGAAGGACAACATCGACTTAAAGAAGAAAAGACCATTTAGTCCATGATAACTTGTGTCATACTTATAATTAGTTATCAAGGACATTAATATAATTTCGACCGGGCTGCGTCACGTGCCTATAAATAGGTGAAAAGTAACCCCGTACTGTTCACGTTGACTGGTAATCATCTGTACGTCGCTCTTGGATTTTTACCTTCTATCAAGCCGAAGGTACAAATGTAATCAATACCATTAATGTTTGTTCATGATTATATAATAAGAACATAAATAATAATCTGATGATTTAATATGATTATTCCATGTTGTTTTCATGTTTCATATGTTTCTACTTTTATTATTACCTACTGAAATGATGAAGGTATGTCCTTCATGACCTTCGTCTGAAGATCATTATATCCCGAGGGAGATAATGCTTCAGACGACGAAGGTTTTTAACCATTAACATTTGTGTTGCCTTGTTCTTAACTCATAGCATTTGAGAACAAGTCCCCAACAACTAGTTAATGACATTATAGTGTTATATAAATTTAAATTTTTATAGGCTATAACGACCTGTTAGTTTTGTAGAAAGCTTTTAGGTGCCGGTTGTGTAATACCTAAAAATGTATGCAAAGAGAATATAGTTGATCTCCCTATTTTGTGTGCCATATATTTATAACAACAAGAGCATACATATTAAGAGTGATTAATTAAAACAAGTGATACTAAAATAAAAGAATATACATCATGTTGGAGTTTATATGTTTGTGCATTAAATAAAAATAATAAGGATAATAATAATATAATAATGACTAGAAGTTGGATTAAACCTTAAATTGAAATTAGGGTTTGAAAATAAGAAAAAGAGAAAAGATATGAAAATATAAATAATATATATAAATAAATATCTTCAAACTTAGTACTTTTAATTGCACAAATATAGTTTGTAATTGATGAGACACAAAGTTTGAATTTAAATTGAAATTTAAATTAAGATTCAAATAAGAGGAAAATGGAATGGAAAAAAGAAAAAGATAAAAACCTTACTTGGGCCGACTTCCATCTTTTCGGCCAACTCCTCCACCTTCTCTACGCGGCCCAACTCTCCATCCCGCACTCACGCGACTGGCTGACGCCTGGGGCCCACCGATCAGACGCACGGGTCGCGCGAGCGCATACACGAGTGCCCCCTGTCGCTGCTCCGCGGGGCCCATCTATCAGCTACATCATCGCAACAGCGCGCTGAACGTGTACCACTGCCAGACCGGGCCCGCTCCTCATTCACACGCCGCGTTATGTCACCTACACGTGGGACCGAGACATCGGTTCGCTGGCCAATGGCTTCGCCGAGCTCCGCGGGCGCTTGCAACCATCCACCTGACAATGGCGGGCCACGACCTCCATAACCGGGGCGCTCAACCGCCACGCTTGGGCCTCACCATTACATTACCATCACTTCTCCCTTCTCGCCTCGCCGTAGTGACTAGCGCAACTGAAAACCAGAGAAAGCGGGGGGAGAAAAGGAAGTGCGCGGCCGCGCTCGGTTCTCCGGTGATTACCGTGTTCCGCCGTCGATTGGAGCCGGAAAGCTGGCGGGGAGGATGGTTCGGACGTTGGCGGGGTATTCTCTTCCATAAAGGGCCATCGTCTGCTCGCGAATTGCCCGCCGTAGCAGAAGATCTCCGTCGAGCGCCGTGGTCGGCTTCTTCGTCTTGGGCATCCTCGGTGAGACACATTCTACGTGATCGCCTAGCCCTTAATTTCATTTTGCATACGGTCTTAGCCACAGCGGGTCACCGGGACGGTATGATTTGATGGCGCCGGCGAGGGCTCTGCCGTGACCGGGGTGCCTCTACATGACTGTCGTCGGGAGGTTAGGGGAGCTTTCCCTGGCGTTGGATCCTAATCCAGCGGTGGGAATTAGACTGCGCATAACGATTCAGCCAGGTGCACGATGACCGTCCGATCGGGATCTGATGGTGGGTACTCGCATTAGGACTCATTAAATCGTGGCCGTCGTATTGAGATCCGAGGGATCACGCTGCGTACTGCTTCACGGGTGGCCAGATCTAATCTGGTGCGCACATCTTAGATCGGACGGCTGAGAGCGCTGCGTACCTCATCGCGGGTTAGTTTTGCACATGTGCCCCTCTATTATTTTAGAATCAACCCGTGATTCATCCCTGGTATAGTCTGTGCCTTAGGTTCTTTTACGCCAGAACCCCTGTGCTTACCAGAAATTGAGGCCCAGTCTAGAAAGTTGGAAAATCAGAGAAAAGTAATTAGAAATAGACTTTTAGTGCAAAAATAATTACTAGAACTTGTATAAATCATAGAAAATTCATATGAACTCTAAATTGATCCATTCTAGTTGCTAAAATTTTGTAATATTATTGTTTATCACCTAGAGTATCTGGTTTGATATGAAAACAGTAAGAAAATTAATTTCTCACTTAATCCTATTTCAAGTACATAAAACCTTTGGAAATTCATCACTTAAAATCTATAACTCCAAAATTAATGATTCCTGTTCCTAGAATCTTAGTTTAATGTGTAGATTATTATTGTATATTTTATTTACATGTTTGGTGTGATATTAATTTTTGCTATACTATGTATGTATTGTGTTGATGCAAGTAGACGAGCAAGCTACTGAGGATCCAGTGGTTCAGCAGATAGAGATTGCTGAGCAGAAGCTCGTTGCAGGCAAGTTGTGCCCTTGATCACTTATTTTTACCCAGCCATGTTCTTATTAATCATAATGATCTGTATAGGTTAATTTTGATGGGACCCTTTTAGGTTACCCCAGTTTTGGCTATCTTTATACCTTGTTTTACCACTGAATATTTTTGGGTAGTACTTGCTATTGCTTTATGTGGTTTTGAGTATGGAGATACAATATTCATGATTACACTCTTATTATTAGTTTATTATTACCGTTCATGTTAAGGTCATTATGTTAATGGGAACATGGAGCGACCACCCGGGAAAACAGTGCTACCATAAGGGTAGTATGGGATGCCCTTGGCTGATTAACTAGGAAAGCTAGTGGATGACTACCTTACCCGATAGGGGCAAGGGAAGTAGGGGAGTGGTCAGTGTAGGGAGGTCCTTGGGTTGATTTTGCTGCGATGGCGGTCAGGCGAGGGATTCTTGCACTGGAGCTTCCTATAAACTGTAGCGGGGTTTTGGAAGCTAGTGGAACTTTGTAAAGGCCTCGTAGTGTTACCCTGCCTCGCCTCCTCGGTAGAGGTGTATGGGATTGGCCGTATCTTGGCAGATGGGTAACATGACTTGTGGGTAAAGATGTGCAACCTCTGGAGAGTGTAAAACTGGTATACTAGCCTTGCTCACGGTCATGAGCAGCTTGGACCCTCACATGATTAATCTATGGAATTAAAACTCAATTTGTCATTTGCATCGCATTGGGATTATTTATTTATTACTTTATTTGTTATTACTATGGTTTGGTATTCACTTACACTTAGTAACTGCTAATAAAATTTTGACCAACTTATAAAAGCAATTCTCAGCTTCAGCCTTTATTTTGTTGATCAGCCTTACACTTCACATGAACTCCCACCTTTGGTGAGTTCATGCACATTATTCCCCACAACTTGTTGAGCTATGAATGTATGTGAGCTCACCCTTGTTGTCTCACACCCCCACAGGAGAAGAACAGGTGGTTCAAGAGGAGCTGTCCAATGAGGAGTTCGACTTAATCTAGGTGGCATCTCCCAGTCAGCTTTGTGGCGCCAGGGAATAATATTTAGTTTGCTTTATTTTATCATTTATTTTTGTAAGACTTCCGCTATGTAATAAGTACATTTATGATATTTATGATATTTATCTTTATGCACTCTATTATTATGTGTGTTGTTCTTCCTTGGCGCACATATGAGATGCACCCGACTTTATCCCTTAAATCCGGGTGTGTTAGAAGTGGTATCAGAGCAATATTGACTGTAGGACTAAACCTAGATAGAAATGGACAAAACCCTTACCTACTTACCTTACTCTGATTCTTTCTATACTTATCTTGATCTTGTCTCACCTTCTACTGTTCTACTCTGATTATTCTTACCTTTTCTACTCTGAGACAAGATGGATTTCACACATTGGAATCCTACATTTATGATCTTTTTAAGAGATAGGAGGCCTAAGACAAAATTAAAACTATCTTCTATATTTAAAATGTTGGATGATTGTTCTGATGATAATGTCTGATTTGCTTCTTTGATAGATTGGAATAGTGTAGTTGGGCATCTTAGCGTGTACCACCATAAGGTAATGTATTAGCTTCAGTAGGTGACACACTTAGCTAATAAACGCCCCAAAGTAACATGCTTCGTAATTACTGCCTTGTCTACAGTCCTTTCTTTCTTACCGTATGTTTCTAACTTAGATGGTCAATACTAGGAAGGGTGGTGGAATTGATCTACCTCCCAATCGACACACTCGAAGGATATTCAAACAACCACAGCAACAACCTAAGATGGATCCTCCACAGCCTCCACTAGCCGGAGCTGATCCCGCAGTTACTGCCCAGATGCGGATAATGCAGTAGACGACAGATACCATGGCGAACATGCATGCACAGATGCGGCAGGAACGCCAAGAATGCGCTAGGAGAGAGAGGATATACACTAGGAGATGTGCCATGAGCGAGAGGAGATACGCCAGGAGAGGAGGGTGCAACAGCAACAAGCACCACTGCCACCACCACCACCTCCACTTCCACCCTTGATAAGCATCGGGAATTTATGAGCCACAAGCCGCCTACCTTCGCCAGCTCGCCAGATCCACTCCATGTTGATGATTGGTTGAAGTCAATTGAGAAGATGCTCAACATCGCCCATTGCTCTGACCGAGAGAAGGTTCTATGGGAGAAGGTTCTATATGCTTTTGGTCGTCTGACTGGTCCTGCTGCTGACTGGTGGGATTCTTATGTTGCTGCCCATGATGCTGCTGATACTATTACTTGGGCGGAATTTACAACTCAGTTCAGAAACTACCACATTCCTGCTGAATTAATGAAGATCAAGAAGGAGTTTCTGTCATTGAAGCAAGACAACATGTCTATCAGCGAGTACCGTGACAAATTCATTCAGCTATCATGATATGCTCCTGATGAGGTGGCTGACGATGAGAGGAAGCAGGAACAATTCATTGAGGAACTCAATGGGCCACTACAGTACGCATTGGTTGCTCACACATTTCCATCATTCCAGAGGCTACTTGATAAGGCTCTTACTATTGAATACAAGCGTGTTCAACTGGGAGATCTGAAGAGGAAGGCCATTGCATAGGGTCAGGGTAGCAGCAGTGTTCGTCCTCGCTACGTTCCACCTCAGGGTACCCCAGCTCGTCCAGAAGGAGGACCACGTCTAGCTCATTATGCTCCACAGGGGACTCCACAGACGCCTCACACTCGTTAGGCTGCCCCCACTGGCACCCCGGCGAGGCCTACAGGACAGAAGACCAGCCCTACATGCTTCAAGTGCAGTCAGATTGGGCACTATGCTAATGCTTGTCCGGTGGGGAATTCTGGTACACCAGCTCAGAACAAGCAACACACTCCTAGCAAGGGATACTCTATTGCTAGGGTTAATCAAGTCAGCGCTGATGCTACTCCTGATGGTGCTGACATCGCACTTGGTATGTTTTATATTAATGCAATTCCTGCAACCATATTATTTGATTCTGGTGCTACACATTCATTTATGTCTGCTCGATATGCCAACACAAATGAGATACCACTGCAAAATATGAAAACACAAATGATAGTAATTACACCAATAGTGCCTATTGAGGCAAATCATATGACATATAGATTGACATTAACAATTATGGGAAGAGAATTCAGGGCTACCGCTATAATATTAGAGGCAAGCAGTATAGATCTGATCCTAGGTATGTCATGGTTAATAAAGGCAAAGACCATTATACACTGTGGTAGGGGTACTGTAGAACTCACCAGCCCTAAAGGAGAAATATTTCAAGTTGAAATTGCAGTAACTACCTCTACCAGACGTGCGACATTCTTTATAGCTGAGGAGTTTGTTGGTGACAACATCCGTGTGGTTAGGGATTTTCCAGATGTCTTTCCAAAGGAGTTACCAGGGATGCCACCTGAGAGGGAAGTTGAGTTTGTTATTGATCTCTTATTTGGGACTGCTCCCATTTCTAAACATCCCTACCGAATGTCCATAGAAGAGTTACAAGAACTTAAGAAGTAGTTAACGGAGTTGCAGGAGGCAGGGTACATTCATCCGAGTTTCTCACCTTGGGGAGCACCGGTACTGTTTGTACAGAAGAAGGATGGTTCGCAACGGATGTGTGTGGACTATAGATCACTTAATGATGTCACCATTAAGAACAAGTACCCGTTACCTCGTATTGATGACTTATTTGATCAGATGAGAGGTGCTAGGGTGTTCTCTAAGATTGACCTTAGGTTGTGAGAGCACCTAGAGGGGGGGGGGGTGAATAGGTGATCCTGTAAAAACTTCAAACTTAAGCCACAAAAACTTGTTAAGTGTTAGCACGATTATTGCCAAGTGGCTAAGGTGAAGTCTCAACAAAACACAGTACCACAAGAGAATCAAGCACAGAGTGACACAGTGGTTTTATCCCGTGGTTCGGCCAAGACCAACGCTTGCCTACTCCACGTTGTGGCGTCCCAACGGACGAGGGTTGCAATCAACCCCTCTCAAGCGGTCCAAAGACCCACTTGAATACCACGGTGTTTTGTTTTCCTTTCACTATCCCGTTTGCAAGGAATCTCCACAAATTGGAGTCTCTTGCCCTTACAAGTATATGATCACAAATGAAACACAGAGTAAGGGAGGGAAGCAACACACACAAATCCACAGCAAAAGCGCACACACACGGCCAAGAATCGAGCTCACAAGACTATCTCAGAGTTCTCACTTAGAACAGAGCTCGAATCACTTAGAAACACAAACGAATGCGCAGAGACTTAGTGTGGATGATCAAGAATGCTCAAAGGTTGCTTGTGTGTCTCCTCCATGCGCCTAGGGGCTCCTTTTATAGCCCCAAGGCAGCTAGGAGCCGTTGAGAGCAAATCCGGAAGGCCATCCTTGCCTTCTGTCGTCGGGGGCACCGGACAGTCCGGTGCACACCGGACACTGTCCGGTGCCCGATTTGTTTCCTTAAACGGCGAAGACGACCGTTGCAGACCGTTGGCAGATCTGGCGCTGTTGGCGCACCGGACATGTCCGGTGCACACCGGACAGTCCGGTGCCGTCTTCGGACCGTTGGCTCGGCCACGTGTCCCGCGCGGATTGCGCGGCCGACCGTTGGCCCTGGCCGACCGTTGGCTCACCGGACAGTCCGGTGCACACCGGACAGTCCGGTGAATTTTAGCCGAAGTCGCCGGAGAAAAACCCGAGAGCGGCCTCTTCGGCCGAGGCAGCCTGGCGCACCGGACACTGTCCGGTGCACCACCGGACACTGTCCGGTGCACCACCGGACAGTCCGGTGCCCCAGACCGAAGCAGCCCCTTGGCTGTACACAGCCAAGTCTTCTCTTCTCTTCTTCTATCTGTTTCTAACACTTAGACAAATATATTAGTACACAAAACTAATGTACTAAGGCTTAGAAACATACCTTTACTTGTGATTTACACTTTGTTCATCCATGAGCATATTTTCACATTTAGGCCCTTGTGTTTGCACTCAATCACCAAAATACCTAGAAATGGCCCAAGGGCACATTTCCCTTTCAATCTCCCCCTTTTTGGTGATTTATGCCAACACAATATAAAGCAACTAGAACAAGTGCAAAATCACTTTAAATAAAAACTCAAATTGGTTTTATTCAATTTTGGCATATATGGATCATCCTTTGCCACCACTTGGTTTGTTTTTGCAAATCAAACTCAAATCTCTATCTCTAAGTCAAACACACATGTTGAAGTATAAAGAGAGTCATTCCAAAAGAGATTGATCAAAGATTTCAAAAACTCCCCCTTTTTCCCATAATCAACACTTCTCCCCACAAGAAGCCAACTTTTGAAAATAGAGACAATAAGAGACAATAAAAGCTTTTGACAAAACAAAAACTCTATTCTACTATTTTCAAAATCTCTCAAGTGGTAGCTGATCCATTTATCACTTTGGCCTTTATTTTCTCCCCCTTTGGCATCAAGCACCAAAACGGGATCAATCTTGGCCTTTTTAACCTCATTGCCTCACCAAAGTCTTCAATTAAGAGCAAATGGCAATAAGATTTCATGAGATGAACTTGGAATTAGTTATCCTCTCATCGGAGTGCAGTGGAAGTCTTTCATGATCCAAGTCCACCTTTTCCCTTTCAATCCTCCTTCGAGACTAAATTATCAAACTCAAGCACAAGGTTAGTCTCAAAGGGTCAAGTTGTAACACATCTCCCCCTAAACATGTGCATCACTTTGCAACGGACTTGTGAGGTCCAGGGAGTGTTTGTACAACTTGAGCACCATAATAAGCAACATAATGCAAAAAAGGAACATGATCAAAAGCATAACTACATGTATGCTACAATTCAATCCAGGTTCCGCGAATCTAAGACATTTAGCTCACTACGCAACCTGCAAAAGGTCTTCTCATCTAGAGGCTTAGTGAAGATATCGGCTAGCTGGTTCTCGGTGCTAACATGAAACACTTCGATATCTCCCTTTTGCTGGTGGTCTCTCAAAAAGTGATGCCGGATGTCTATGTGCTTTGTGCGGCTGTGCTCAACAGGATTCTCCGCCATGCGGATAGCACTCTCATTGTCACATAGGAGTGGGACTTTGCTCAGATTGTAGCCAAAGTCCCGGAGGGTTTGCCTCATCCAAAGTAGTTGCGCGCAACACTGACCTGCGGCAACGTACTCGGCCTCAGCGGTGGATAGGGCAACGGATGTTTGTTTCTTAGAATTCCATGACACCAGGGACCTTCCTAAGAATTGGCACGTCCCCGATGTACTCTTCCTATCGACCTTACATCCAGCATAGTCGGAGTCTGAGTATACAACTAAGTCAAAGGTAGACCCTTTTGGATACCAGAGCCCGAAGCAAGGCGTAGCAACCAAATATCTAAGAATTCGCTTCACCGCCACTAAGTGACACTCCTTAGGATCGGATTGAAATCTAGCACACATGCACACGCTAAGCATAATATCCGGTCTACTAGCACATAAGTAAAGCAAAGAACCTATCATTGACCGGTATGCTTTTTGATCAACGGACTTACCTCCTTTGTTGAGGTCGGTGTGTCCGTCGGTCCCCATTGGCGTCTTTGCGGGCTTGGCGTCCTTCATCCCAAACCGCTTTAGCAGATCTTGCGTGTACTTCGTTTGGGAGATGAAGGTGCCGTCCTTGAGTTGCTTCACTTGGAACCCAAGGAAGTAGTTCAACTCGCCCATCATCGACATCTCGAATTTCTGCGTCATCACCCTGCTAAACTCTTCACAAGACTTTTGGTTAGTAGAACCAAATATTATGTCATCGACATAAATTTGGCACACAAACAAATCACCATCACATGTCTTTGTAAAAAGAGTTGGATCGGCCTTCCCAACCTTGAAAGCATTAGCAAGTAAAAAGTCTCTAAGGCATTCATACCATGCTCTTGGGGCTTGTTTAAGTCCATAGAGCGCCTTAGAGAGCTTACACACGTGGTCGGGGTACCGTTCATCCTCGAAGCCAGGGGTTGCTCCACGTACACCTCCTCCTTGATTGGCCCGTTGAGGAAAGCGCTCTTCACATCCATTTGGAACAACCTGAAAGAATGGTGAGCGGCATATGCTAGCAAGATTCGAATTGACTCTAGCCTAGCCACAGGAGCAAAAGTCTCCTCAAAATCCAAACCTGCGACTTGGGCATAACCTTTTGCCACAAGTCGAGCCTTGTTTCTCGTCACCACCCCGTGCTCGTCCTGTTTGTTGCGGAACACCCACTTGGTTCCCACAACATTTTGCTTCGGACGAGGCACCAGTGTCCAAACTTCATTGCGCTTGAAATTGTTTAACTCCTCTTGCATGGCCAACACCCAGTCTGGATCTAGCAAGGCCTCTTCTACCCTGAAAGGCTCAATAGAAGAGACAAAGGAGTAATGCTCACAAAAATTAACTAATCGAGATCGAGTAGTTACTCCCTTGCTAATGTCACCCAGAATTTGGTCGACGGGATGATCCCTTTGAATCATCGCTCGAACTTGGGTTGGAGGTGCCGGTTGCATTTCTTCCTCCATCACTTGATTATCTTGTGCTCCCCCTTGATCAAGCGCCTCCACTTGAGGTACCTGTTCGTCATCTTTGGTTGGGGGATGCACCATAGTTGAGGAAGAAGGTTGATCTCGTTCATCTTGTTCCTGTGGCCGTACTTCTCCAATCGCCATGGTCCGTATAGCGGCCGTCGGAACATCTTCTTCATCTACATCATCACAATCAACAACTTGCTCTCTTGGAGAGCCATTAGTCTCATCAAATACAACGTCGCTAGAGACTTCAACCAAACCCGATGATTTGTTGAAGACTCTATACGCCTTTGTATTTGAGTCATAACCTAACAAAAACCCTTCTACAGCTTTGGGAGCAAACTTAGAATTTCTACCTTTCTTCACTAGAATGTAGCACTTGCTCCCAAATACACGAAAGTAAGATACATTGGGTTTGTTACCGGTTAGAAGCTCATACGACGTCTTCTTGAGGAGGCGATGAAGGTAGACCCTGTTGATGGCATGGCAAGCAGTGTTCACGGCTTCCGTCCAAAAGCACTCGGGGGTCTTGAACTCTCCTAGCATCGTCCTCGCCATGTCAATGAGCGTCCTGTTCTTCCTCTCTACCACACCATTTTGCTGTGGTGTGTAGGGAGCGGAGAACTCGTGCTTGATCCCTTCTTCTTCAAGGAACTCCTCCACTTGAAGGTTCTTGAATTCGGACCCGTTGTCGCTCCTTATCTTCTTCACTTTGAGCTCAAACTCATTTTGAGCCCTCCTGAGGAAGCGTTTGAGGGTCCCTTGGGTTTCAGACTTATCCTGCAAAAAGAACACCCAAGTGAAGCGGGAAAAATCATCAACAATAACTAAACCATACTTACTTCCCCCTATGCTTAGATAGGCGACGGGTCCGAAGAGGTCCATATGCAGCAGCTCCAGGGGTCTTGAAGTGGTCATCACATTCTTGCTGTGATGCGCTCCTCCCACCTGTTTCCCTGCTTGACAAGCTGCGCAAGGTCTATCTTTTTCGAATTGAACATTGGTTAGACCTATCACGTGTTCTCCCTTTAGAAGCTTGTGAAGGTTCTTCATCCCCACATGTGCTAAGCGGCGATGCCACAGCCAGCCCATGCAAGTCTTAGCCATTAAGCATGCATCTAGACCGGCCTCTTCTTTTGCAAAATCAACTAAATAAAGTTTGCCGTCTAATACACCCTTAAAAGCTAGTGAACCATCACTTCTTCTAAAGACAGACACATCTATATTTGTGAACAGACAGTTATATCCCATATTGCACAATTGACTAACAGATAGTAAATTATATCCTAGTGACTCTACTAAAAATACATTTGATATAGAATGCTCATTAGAAATTGCAATTTTACCTAGCCCTTTTACCTTGCCTTGATTCCCATCACCGAATATGATTGAATCTTGGGAATCCTTATTCTTGACGTAGGAGGTGAACATCTTCTTCTCCCCCGTCATATGGTTTGTGCATCCGCTATCAATAATCCAGCTTGAACCCCCGGATGCATAAACCTGCAAGGCAAATTTAGGCTTGGGTCTTAGGTACCCAACTCATGTTGGGTCCTACAAGGTTAGCACAAATGTCCTTAGGGACCCAAATGCAAGTCCTGTCTCCCTTGCATTTTGCCCCTAACTTCCTAGCAACTATTTTCCTATCCTTTCTACAAATAGCAAAGGAAGTGTTTAAAGCACAATAAATTATAGAAGGTTCATTCACTACTTTCCTAGGAGCATGAATAATATTCTTTCTAGGCACATGAGCAATATTTCTCCTAGGCATATCCCTATCATGCTTATAAGAAGAACTAGAGGCAAACATGGCATGAGAATCATAAACATGTGAATCAAAATCATTATAAGCATTTCTAGCATTTCTCCTATCATAATACATAAAAGCATGGTTCTTTTTAGCATTACTAGCCATAGGGGCCTTCCCTTCCTCCTTGACGAAGATGGGAGCCTTATGGCTTGTTAAGTTCTTGGCCTCTCTCTTGAAGCCAAGACCATCCTTAATTGAGGGGTGTCTACCAACCGTATAGGCATCCCTTGCAAATTTTATTTTATCAACTTCATTCTTGCTAGTCTTAAGTTGGGCATTAAGACTAGCCAGTTCATCATTAAGCTTGGAAATTGAAACTAGGTGTTCACTACAAGCATTAATGTCAAAGTCTTTACACCTAGTACAAATTTCAACATGTTCTACACAAGAATTGGATTTGTTTGCTACTTCTAATTTAGCATTTAAATCATTGTTGACACCTTTCAAAGTAGAAATGGTTTCATGACAAGTAGATAGTTCAAAAGAAAGCATTTCATTTCTCTTAACTTCTAAAGCATAGGATTTTTGTGCCTCAACAAATTTATCATGCTCTTCATACAACAAATCCTCTTGCTTTTCTAAAAGTATATTCTTTTCATTCAAGGCATCAATTAATTCATTAATTTTGTCTATCTTAGATCTATCTAAGCCCTTGAACAAACATGAATAATCTACTTCATCCTCATCACTAGATTCGTCCTCACTTGAAGAAGCATAGGTAGAGTTGCGAGTACATACCTTCTTCTCTCTTGCCATAAGGCATGTGTGACGCTCGTTGGGGAAGAGGGTTGATTTGTTGAAGGCGGTGGCGGCGAGTCCTTCATTGTCGGAGTCGGACGAGGAGCAATCCGAGTCCCACTCCTTGCCTAGATGCGCCTCGCCCTTTGCCTTCTTGTAATGCTTCTTCTTTTCCCTCTTGTTCCCCTTTTCCTGGTCACTATCATTATCAGGACAGTTAGCAATAAAATGACCAGGCTTACCGCATTTGAAGCATGATCGCTTCCCCTTGGTCTTAGTCTTGCTCGGCTGTCCATTGCGACCCTTTAGCACCGTCTTGAATCTCTTGATAATGAGGGCCATTTCTTCATCGTTGAGTCCAGCCGCCTCAATTTGTGCCACCTTGCTAGGTAGCGCCTCCTTGCTTCGTGTTGCCTTGAGAGCGAGAGGTTGCGGCTCGTTGATCGGACCATTCAAGGCGTCGTCCACATATCTCGCCTCCTTGATCATCATTCGCCCGCTAACAAATTTCCCAAGAACTTCTTCGGGCGACATCTTGGTGTACCTGGGATTTTCACGTATATTGTTCACCAAGTGAGGATCAAGAACGGTAAATGACCTTAGCATTAGGCGGACGACGTCGTGGTCCGTCCATCGCGTGCTCCCGTAGCTTCTTATCTTGTTGATAAGGGTCTTGAGCCGATTGTATGTTTGCGTTGGCTCCTCGCCCCTTATCATTGCGAACCGTCCAAGCTCGCCCTCCACCAACTCCATCTTGGTGAGTAAGGTGACGTCGTTCCCCTCATGAGAAATCTTGAGGGTGTCCCAGATTTGCTTGGCGTTATCCAAGCCGCTCACCTTATGGTATTCATTCCTGCACAAGGAAGCTAGAAGAACAGTAGTAGCTTGTGCATTCTTATGAATTTGTTCATTAATGAACATGGGACTATCCGAACTATCAAAATGCATTCCACTCTCTACAATCTCCCATATACTAGGATGGAGAGAGAATAGGTGACTACGCATTTTGTGGCTCCAAAATCCGTAGTCCTCTCCATCAAAGTGTGGGGGCTTGCCGAGTGGAATGGAGAGCAAATGAGAATGTGAACTTTGCGGAATACGAGAGTAATCAAAAGAAAAGTTCGAATTAACTGGTTTTCTTCTCTCGTAGTCGTTGTGGTCCTCGTCCTTTTGGGAAGAAGTAGACTCGTCGCTGTCGTAGTAGACGATCTCCTTGATGCGCCTGGTCTTCTTCTTCTTCCCTTCCTTCCGTCTTTGGCCCGAGCCGGAGTCGGTAGGCTTATCGTCCTTCGGCTCGTTGACGAAGGATTCCTTCTCTTTGTCGTTGATCACTATACCCTTCCCCTTAGGATCCATCTCTTCGGGCGGTTAGTCCCTTTGTGAAGAGAACGGCTCTGATACCAATTGAGAGCACCTAGAGGGGGGGGTGAATAGGTGATCCTGTAAAAACTTCAAACTTAAGCCACAAAAACTTGTTAAGTGTTAGCACGATTATTGCCAAGTGGCTAAGGTGAAGTCTCAACAAAACACAGTACCACAAGAGAATCAAGCACAGAGTGACACAGTGGTTTTATCCCGTGGTTCGGCCAAGACCAACGCTTGCCTACTCCACGTTGTGGCGTCCCAACGGACGAGGGTTGCAATCAACCCCTCTCAAGCGGTCCAAAGACCCACTTGAATACCACGGTGTTTTGTTTTCCTTTCACTATCCCGTTTGCAAGGAATCTCCACAAATTGGAGTCTCTTGCCCTTACAAGTATATGATCACAAATGAAACACAGAGTAAGGGAGGGAAGCAACACACACAAATCCACAGCAAAAGCGCACACACACGGCCAAGAATCGAGCTCACAAGACTATCTCAGAGTTCTCACTTAGAACAGAGCTCGAATCACTTAGAAACACAAACGAATGCGCAGAGACTTAGTGTGGATGATCAAGAATGCTCAAAGGTTGCTTGTGTGTCTCCTCCATGCGCCTAGGGGCTCCTTTTATAGCCCCAAGGCAGCTAGGAGCCGTTGAGAGCAAATCCGGAAGGCCATCCTTGCCTTCTGTCGTCGGGGGCACCGGACAGTCCGGTGCACACCGGACACTGTCCGGTGCCCGATTTGTTTCCTTAAACGGCGAAGACGACCGTTGCAGACCGTTGGCAGATCTGGCGCTGTTGGCGCACCGGACATGTCCGGTGCACACCGGACAGTCCGGTGCCGTCTTCCGACCGTTGGCTTGGCCACGTGTCCCGCGCGGATTGCGCGGCCGACCGTTGGCCCTGGCCGACCGTTGGCTCACCGGACAGTCCGGTGCACACCGGACAGTCCGGTGAATTTTAGCCGAAGTCGCCGGAGAAAAACCCGAGAGCGGCCTCTTCGGCCGAGGCAGCCTGGCGCACCGGACACTGTCCGGTGCACCACCGGACACTGTCCGGTGCACCACCGGACAGTCCGGTGCCCCAGACCGAAGCAGCCCCTTGGCTGTACACAGCCAAGTCTTCTCTTCTCTTCTTCTATCTGTTTCTAACACTTAGACAAATATATTAGTACACAAAACTAATGTACTAAGGCTTAGAAACATACCTTTACTTGTGATTTACACTTTGTTCATCCATGAGCATATTTTCACATTTAGGCCCTTGTGTTTGCACTCAATCACCAAAATACCTAGAAATGGCCCAAGGGCACATTTCCCTTTCAGGTTGGGCTACCATCAAACGAAGATTAGGCCATCTGATATTCCCAAGACGGCCTTTTCTACCCGATATGGTTTATATGAATTCACAGTCATGTCGTTTGGCTTAACCAATGCACCAGCTTATTTTATGAATCTGATGAATAAGGTGTTCATGGAGTATCTTGATAAATTCGTCATAGTATTCATCGATGACATTCTTATTTATTCCAAGAATGATAGTGAGCATGAGGAGCATTTGCGGATGGTGCTACAGAAGTTACGGGATAATCAGCTTTATGCCAAATTTACCAAGTGTGATTTGTGGCTTGATGAAGTACATTTTCTCGGGCATATCATCTCCAAGGGAGGAATTGCTGTGGATCTGGCTAAAGTAACAGTGATAAATGATTGAAAGATACCAAGTACAGTCTCGGAGATCCGGAGTTTCTAAGGACTCTCAGGCTATTACCGGTGATTCATTGAGGGTTCTCCAAGATCGCTAAGCATATGACCTCATTGTTGGAGAAGGGCAAGGAGTTTAAGTGGACTGAGGAATGCCAAGAGAGTTTCGATCAGTTGAGATCTAAGTTGATGGCTGCTCTAGTGCTGATTATGCCAGATCTACAGAAGAATTTTGATATATATTGTGATGCAAGTCGCCAAGGCCTAGGATGTGTGCTTATGCAAGAAGGACACATCATTGCCTACGCGTCTCGTCAGTTGCAGAAACTTGAGTTGAATTACCCCACTCATGACTTAGAACTGGCAGCCGTTGTGCATGCTCTCAAGATTTAGAGACACTATATTATGGGAACCAAGTGCCGAATCTACACTGATCACAAGAGCTTAAAACACATTTTCACTCAAAAGGATCTTAACCTTAGGCAACGCCGATGGTTGGAGCTCATCAAGGATTATGACCTGGAAATTCACTATCATCCGGGCAAGGCGAATCTGGTTGCAGATGCTTTGAGTCGGAAGGGGCAGGTCCATGTAGCTATTGTCACCCAGTTACCCGATGAGTTAGCAGAAGATTTTGAGAGGCTCAATCTGGGGATAGTTGCTCATACTGAAGGAATTACTATATAGGTGGAACCTACCTTAGAGCAAGAAATACGAAAGGGTCAGATCGGTGATGCCAAAATTCAAGAGATCAAGGATCTGATAACAGAAGGTAGAGGCCCGGATTTCACGGAGGATGAGCAGGGCACGATATGGTTCAAGAACCGGATTTGTGTTCTAGAGATTGACAGTCTTCGTGAAACCATATTGAAGGAGGCACATGACTTAGTTTACTCCATCCACCATGGTAGTACTAAGATGTACCAGGATTTGAAGCAGAAATATTGGTCGTATGGACTAAAGAAGGATGTTGCTTCACATGTTCTATATGTGATGTTTGCTAGAGGGTGAAAGCGGAACATCAAAGACTTGCTAGTTTACTGCACCCGCTTAAGATACCTGAGTGGAAATGGGAAGAGATTGGCATGGACTTCATTGTGGGATTACCTCGCACATCTGCTGGGTATGACTCTATATGGGTGATTGTGGACAGGCTAACTAAAGTAGCCCACTTTATTCCAGTGAAGACCACGTATTCAGGAGCCAAGCTAGCGGAGTTATACATGGCACAGATTGTATGCTTACATGGTGTGCCAGAGAAGATTGTGTCAGACCGGGGATCACAATTTACTTATCAGTACTGGAAGAAGTTGCACGAGTGCTTGGATACAAGATTGAATTTTAGTTCGGCCTACCATCCCCAAACTGATGGACAGACCGAGAGGACCAACCAAGTACTAGAGGATATGTTAAGAGCTTGTGCTCTTAAACATGGTGGTAGTTGGGATAAGAGTTTACCGTATGCAGAGTTCTCCTACAATAATAGCTACCAGGCCAGTTTGAAGATGTCCCCGTTTGAGGCTTTGTCTGGTAGAAAGTGCAGAACTCCACTGTATTGGGATCAAACTGGTGAAAGGCAGTTCTTTGGACCTGAGATTATACAAGAGGCAGAAGAACAAGGCCACCAAATTAGGGAGAATTTGAGAACTGCGTAGTCAAGGCAGAAAAGCTATGCTGATACCCGGAGAAGACTAGTAGAATTTAAGGAGGGTGATTATGTGTATTTGAAGGTGTCACCAATCTGGGGTATGCGACGATTCGAAGTCAAAGGGAAGTTGTCCCCTCACTTCATTGGGCCCTTCTTGATCTTAAAGCGAGTGGGAGAAGTAGCATATCAACTAGAACTACCCGATCATCTTGCGGATGTACATCATGTCTTCCATGTATCTCAGCTGAAGAAATGTCTCAGGGTACCTGAAGAGTAGCTACCAATGGAGGATCTTAGTGTTCAAGATGATCTGACTTATGCAGAATATCCTATCAAGATTCTTGATACTTTGACTCGTGTCACGAGGAGTAAAGTGATTAAAATGAGCAAATTGCAATGGAGTCATCATGGAGAAGATGAAGCAACTTGGGAGAGAGAAGAAGAACTACGCATAGACTTTCCCCACCTCTTTCCTAGTCCTTCCTAAATCTTGAGGACGAGATTTTTTGTAAGGGGGGTAGGATTTGTAATACCCAAAAATGTATACAAAGAGAATATAGTTGATCTCCCTATTTTGTGTGCCATATATTTATCACAACAAGAGCATACATATTAAGAGCGATTAATTAAAACAAATGATACTAAAATAAAAGAATATGCATCATGTTGGAGTTTATATGTTTGTGCATTAAATAAAAATAATAAAGATAATAATAATATAATAATGACTAGAAGTTGGATTAAACCCTAAATTGAAATTAGGATTTGAAAATAAGAAAAAGAGAAGGGATATGAAAATATAAATAATATATATAAATAAATATCTTCAAACTTAGTACTTTTAATTGCACAAATATAGTTTGTAATTGATGAGCCATAAAGTTTGAATTTAAATTTAAATTTAAATTGAGATTCAAATAAGAGGAAAATGGAATGGAAAAAGAAAAAGATAAAAACCTTACTTGGGCCGACTTCCTTCTTTTCAGCCCACTCCTCCACCTTCTCTACGCAGCCCAACTCTCCATCCCGTGCTCACACGAGTGGCTGACGCCTGGGGCCCACCGATCAGACGCACGGGTCGCGCCAGCGCATACACGCGTGCCCCCTATCGCTGCTCCGCGAGGCCCATCTGTTAGCTACATCATCGCAACAGTGCGCTGACCGTGTACCACTGCTAGATCGGGCCCGCTCCTCATTCACACGTCGCGTTATGTCACCTACACATGGGACCGAGATGTAGGATCGCTGGCCAACGGCTTCGCCGAGCTCCGCGTGGGCGCTTGCAACCATTCGCCCGACAATGGCGGGCCACGACCTCCATAACCGGGGCGTTCAACCACCACGCTCGGGCCTCGCCATTACATTACCAACACTTCTCCCTTCTCGCCTCGCCGTAGTGACTAGTGCAACCGAAAACCAAAGAAAGCGGGGGGAGAAAAGGAAGTGCGTGGACACGTTCGGATCTCCAGTGATTACCGTGTTCCACCGTCGATTGGAGCCGGAAAGTTGGTGGGAGGATCGTTCGGATGTTGGCGGGGCATTCTATTCCACAAAGAGCCATCGTCTGCTCGCGAATTGCCCGCCATAGCGGAAGATCTCCACCGGCCGCCAAGCGTCGTGGTCGGCTTCTTCGTCTTGGGCATCCTCGGTGAGCCTTCTACGTGATCGCCTAGCCCTTAATTTCATTTTGCATACGGTCTTAGCCACAGCGGGTCACCGGGACGGTAGGATTTGGTGGCGCTGGCGAGAGCTCCGGCATGACCGGGGCGCCTCTGCACGGCTGCCGTCGAGAGGTTAGGGGATCTTTCCCTGGCGTTGGATCCTAATCTAGCGGTGGGAATTAGACCACGCATAACGATTCGGCCAGGTGCACGATGACCGTCCGATCGGGATCGGATGGTGGGTACTCGCATTAGGAGTCATTAAATCGTGGCCGTCGGATTGAGATCTGAGGGATCACGCTGTGTACCGCTTCACGGGCGGCCATATCTAATCTGGTGCGCACATCTTAGATCGGACGACTGAGAGCGCAGCGTACCTCTTCGCAGGTTAGTTTTGCACATGTGCCCCCCCTGTTATTTTAGAATCAACCCGCGGTTCATCCCTGGTGTAGTCTGTGCCTTAGGTTCTTTTACGCCAGAACCCATGTGCTTACCAGAAATTGAGGCCCAGTCCAGAAAGTTGGAAAATCATAGAAAAGTAATTATAAATAGATTTTTAGTGCAAAAATAATTACTAGAACTTGTATAAATCATAGAACATTCATATGAACTCCAAATTGATCCATTTCAGTTGCTAAAATTTTGTAATATTATTGTTTATCACCTAGAGTCTCTGTTTTGACATGAAAACAGTAACAAAATTAATTTCTCACTTAATCCTATTTCAAGTACATAAAACCTTTAGAATTTTATAACTTAAAATCCATAACTCCAAAATTAATGATTCCTGTTCCTAGAATCTTAGTTTAATGTGTAGATTATTATTGTGTATTTTATTTACATGTTTGGTGTGATGTTAATTTTTGCTATACTATGTATATATTGTGTTGATGCGAGTAGACGAGCAAGCTACTGAGGATCCAGTGGTTTAGCAGATAGAGATTGCTGAGCAGGAGCTCGTTGCAGGCAAGTTGTGCCCTTGATCACTTATTTTTACCCAGCCATGTTCTTATTAATCATAATGATATGCATAGGTTAATTCTGATGGGACCCTTTTAGGTTACCCTAGTTTTGGCTATCTTTATACCTTGTTTTACCACTGAATATTTTTGGGTAGTACTTGCTATTGCTTTATGTGGTTTTGGGTATGGAGATACAATATTCATGATTACACTCTTATTATCAGTTTATTATTACAGTTCATGTTAAGATCAATATGTTAATGGGAACATGGAGCGACCACCTGGGAAAACAATGCTACCACAAGGGTAGTATGGGATGCCTTTGGCTGATTAACTAGAAAAGCTAGTGGATGACTACCTTACCTAATAGGGGCAAGGGCAGTAGGGGAGTGGTCAGTGTAGGGAGGTCATTGGGTTGATTTTGTTGTGATGGCGGTCAGGCGATGGATCCCTGCACTGGAGCTTCCTATAAACTGTAGCGGGTTTTCTGAAGCTAGTGGAACTTTGTAAAGGCCTTGTATTGTTACCCTGCCTCGCCTCCTCGGTAGAGGTGTATGGGATTGGCCGTCTCTTGGCAGATGTGTAATATGACTTGTGGGTAAAAATGTGCAACCTCTGCAGAGTGTAAAACTAGTATACTAGCCATGCTCACGGTCATGAGCAGCTCGGACCCTCACAGGATTAATCTATGGAATTGAAACTCAATTTGTCATTTGCATCGCATTGGGATTATTTATTTATTACTTTATTTATTATTACTATGGTTTGGTATTCACTTACACTTAGTAACTGCTAATAAAATTTTGACCAACTTATAAAAGCAATGCTCAGCTTCAGCCTTTATTTTGTTGATCAGCCTTACACTTCACATGAACTCCCACCTTTGGTGAGTTCATGCACATTATTCCCCACAAGTTGTTGAGCTATGAACGTATGTGAGCTCACCCTTACTGTCTCACACCCCCATAGGAGAAGAACAGGTGGTTCAAGAGGAGCCGCCCAACGAGGAGTTCGACTTAATCTAGGTGGCGTCTCCCAGTCAGCTTTGTGGCGCCACGGAATAATATTTAGTTCGCTTTATTTTATCATTTATTTTTGTAAGACTTCCGCTATGTAATAAGTACATTTATGATATTTATGATATTTATCTTTATGCACTCTATTATTATGTGTGTTTTTCTTCCTTGGCGCACATATGAGATGCATTCGGCTTTATCCCTTAAATCCGGTGTGACAGTTTGATTCACGAAATGTAACATAAATGGTAATGGTACTGATTCACACTCGAATATCGGCGGTAACAAGTTTGAATAAGTCGCTATTCATTTCTAGTGTATCGATTACGGTTAGACTTAAACAAACATAATTTAATGTTATCGGTTATCCATTATGTTACCAATATATAAACCAAACGACACCTTAGAGGCTATCCATCGCCCTCTAGCTATCTAGGTCCTTTTAGTATACCATCATCAGGATACATCTAAATTGTCAATAGGTATGCACGACACATGCATTGAAGAGGACAACCTAGATGGGATACACTAGTTAAAGGTGCTAACATTTAGAGTTCAATCAATAGAAACCCTCTAATCAATTTTCCAAATCGTAAGAAGGTTCGGGGGCTAGTGTCAGTGACATGTACCTATGGTACTTCACCACATGGAAAATATCCAGTATGAGATGAGGTACACCAAGCTAGCTATGTAAGGAGCCCAACCTAGATGTGATACCTCATCTACCTAAGACAAGACATAGCCATATATATAGAGAGAGATACAAACTCTATCAGATAGTTTTCCTTGAAACAAATTAGGAAACTGAAAGTTGCCTAGAGGGGGGGGGGGTGAATAGGCAAGCGAGAACTTTTTCAACAAAAACTAGAAATGAACTGGGTAAAACCGGTTCAGCCGGTGTCAAAACTGGTTCAGCCGGTTTGCACAAGCTCAACTAAAGAATGAGATATAAAACTGAATTGATCTCGAAATTCACCTAGTTAACTTTGGAAATGAGATGTTCTAGATGATCCACAGGGTTCAAAGTAGTAGATCTAAGAAGGGCACTTCTCAAAATCCACACCCAAAAAGATATAAACAAATCTTCCACGGAATGGTGAGAGAACGAAGAACATAAACAAACACAATGAGTAAGAACACAAGAGACACAAGATTTATCCCGAGGTTCGGTCACACCACCAAGGTGACCTACTTCCTCGTTGAGGCGCCCATAAAGAGCTGGGTCTCTTTCAACCCTAATCCTCCCATTGCTGACCACAAAGGTCAAGCCCACACACTAATCTTTGCTCAAACGAGCGGGTAATACAAACTTTCTTGTGGTCTTCCACAAGATTTGGAGACTCACAAGAGACACCTATTCGTCTAGGAGCTAGAAGCTCCAAGAGTGATGAATCAACAAAGAACTCAATGTAGTACCAAAGCTCGAATCAAGAAAATCAAGAAGGATTTAGAGATGAAGCACAAAAAACGGCAACACTTCTATCTCACTCAAAGATTTCTCCCCAAAGATTTGAAATGGGAGAGGCAAGAGGTGTGTGAGAGAGAGTGGGAGGTGTTTCTCAGGTTAGGAATGGAGTTTGATTCATGCTCTTGTGTGGGGGAGAGAGGTATGAGTGAGTATATATAGGTGGGGCTCCATAACTAGCCGTTTTTGACTTTTCTGCTCAAAAACCGGCTGAGCCGGTTATAAAACCGGCTGAACCGGTTTCCAGCAGACTGAATTCCGGTTCAATGGTCGGCTAAGCTGGTTTTCAAAAATCTGCACACAGACTTGTATAGAAAGGTGGACTAGGATCAAAACCAGATGAGCTGGTATTTGAATACCAGCTGAACCAGCCTAAAAACCAGCTGAACCAGTATTTTCCAGAGAGCAATTTTGGCCAAGATAAACTTAAAAAGGTTGTACTACATACTTTCACTAAGGATTAACAAGGGTAAAATAGAAGTTTTGGATCAATGATTTTGAGCTTTAGTACAAACACCAACCTTCTTTTTGATCCCCCTTGATAGTACGACGATTCCTATAATCAAGTTAAATAAAATATAATTAAGTCAACTCCTTGAGTCATTGGTGTCTCATGTGTGATTTCTCCATGGCGTTGCTTCATAAGGATCACAAACATCTTTGTCTCACCTTTTGAAGCAAACACAAATCGAGCCTATGAATTGAACCATTTCACCATATATGAGCTCAACTTAAGGCTTCAAGTCACCTTACTGATGCATCAACACGATATAACTCTTCATAGCTGATTAGTTCATCGACTTAGTGCAAGTACTCTCTTCTTCACCTTAGCAATGGTACCTTGATCCACAAGCCGTCGCTTGGCCTTCACCTTCGCTTAGTTCCTCGAAGTCCTTTCCTTGCTATCTTCACCCTATCAAGCCATTCTTGAGTCACATCATATTGAGCATCCATTGAGAGAATCATTTCTTTGATATTGTGAACCTTTCTTCTAGATATAAATGCTAAGATCAATCAAGCTCTAGTTTGATTCTCATAGAAGCATTTATGGACTAATAGTAATATGGTCAATCCAATTTCAGAGCACCTAGAGGGGGTTGAATAGGTGATCCTGCAAAATTCAATACTAATAACACAAACTTGGTTTATGATATGTTAGTTTGATTAAACCAAGTGGTTATAAAGCAAGTTCTTGGAATGGAATCGATCACACAGAAAAGCAACACAAAAGACACACAGTATTTATCCCGTGGTTCGGCCAAGTAACACTTGCCTACTTCCACGTTATGGCGTCCCAATGGATGAGGGTTGCACTCAACCCCTTTCAAGTGATCCAATGATCAACTTGAATACCATGACCTTTTCTTTTAGAGTACTCTTCCCGTTTGCGAGGAATCTCCACAAGTTGGAGCCTCTCGCCCTTACAGTGATTATCACACAAGAAGCACAATAGTAAGAGAGGGAGAGCAACACACGCAAGACTCAAATCTGTAGCACACACACGCACACAAACCAAGACTTGAGCTCGAAACACAATATAGGGAGTTCGGTGTGCCCACCCGACTGTTGGCGCGGGCCACGCATCTCCCGCTGATTGTGTTGGCGACCGTTGGCTCGGGCGGCTCTGACTCGCCGGACAGTCCGGTGCACCACCGGACAGTCCGGTGATTTTTAGCCGTGGCGCTTTCTCCTTTTCCCAAGAGCGGCCAGTTCGTCACCGGGCCAGCATAGGGCACCGGACAGTCTAGTGCACCACAGACTACGCTGGTTTGGCTGACTTAGCCAACTCTTTTCCATCTCAAATCATTTCTTCTCGGCAATGTTTCCTGGCACCTCGATGCATATGTTAGTACTCAAAGACAGTTTACTAAGGCAAATACATACCTTTTTCTTCGATTTGTACTTCTCATTCATTTAGCACATAAGAACTAAACACAGTGTGTTTGACATTTAATCACCAAAACAATTATAGAAATGTCCCAAAGGCATATTTCCCTTTCACAATTCACGATTCCTCTTATCTTATTCACTTTGGCTTGACCAATCCTCTTAATCACTTCAACCTCTATTCTGATCATATTTATGCATAGTGATTTATCAGGTCTTGTCCATATATTCAAACCAATTTAGAGACCATATTATATCCATTTGCATTGTCTCACTGGTTATTATACACTATTCAAGTATGTTCATCATACTGATTTCATGTTGAACACTTAGCAAACTTGTTAGTATTTTAAATGTATTGTTATCCAAATCACCAAAACCCACAAAAGGGATGAATGCACTTTCAATCCCCCCTTTTTGGTGATTGATGACAACACATTTAAAGCTTACATAAGATTTGATAAATAAGATTTTGAATCCTATGGTATAGTTTCCTCCCCCTAAATAAGATACCGGCTAGCTGGTTCTCGGTGCTAATGTGGTAACCATCGATATCTCACTTTTGTTGGTGGTCTCTCAGGAAGTGATGCAGGATGTTTATGTGCTTAGTGCCGCTGTGTTCAACTGGATTATCCGCCAAGTGGATTGCACTCTCATTGTCACATAGGAGTGGGACTTTGCTCAGATTGTAGCCAAAGTCCCGGAGGGTTTGCCTCATCCAAAGTAGTTGCGCGCAACACTGTCCTGCG
Organism: Zea mays; assembly: GCF_902167145.1. Classification (NCBI taxonomy): domain Eukaryota; kingdom Viridiplantae; phylum Streptophyta; class Magnoliopsida; order Poales; family Poaceae; genus Zea; species Zea mays. The sequence continues at coordinate 161,149,394 of NC_050100.1, read as the reverse complement.
ACAACGTACTTGGCCTCAGCGGTGGATAGGGCAACATATGTTTGTTTCTTGGAACTCTAGGACACCAGGGACCTTCCTAGAAACTGGCATGTCCCTGATGTGCTCTTCCTATCTACCTTGCACCTGGCATAGTCGGAATCTGAGTATCCCATTAAGTCAAAGGTATACCCTTTGGATACCCGACCCCGAAGCAAGGCATAGAGACTAAATACCTAAGAATTCGCTTAATAGCCACAAGGTGACACTCCTTGGGATCTGATTGAAATCTAGCACACATGCATACTGAAAGTCGCCTAGAGGGGGGGTGAATAGGCAAAATATGAAATTTATAAACTTTAAGCACAACTACAAGCCGGGGTTAGTGTTAGAAATAAAACCGAGTCCGAAAGAGAGAGCGAAAACAAATCACAAGCAAATAGCGAGAGTGACACGGTGATTTGTTTTACCAAGGTTTGACCCTCGAAGGCCTAGTCCCCGTTGAGGTGGTCATGGAGATCGGGTCTCTTTCAACCCTTTCCCTCTCTCGAACGGTCACCTAGACCGAGTGAGCTTTTCTCCTTAATCAATGGGTCACTTAGACCCCTCACAAGGAACACCACAACTTGGTGTCTCTTGCGTTGATTACAAGTTGCTTGAGAACAAGAAATGGGGAAGAATAAAAGCGATCCAAGCGCAAGAGCTCAAATGAACACAAATATCTCTCTCTCACTAGTCACTAATTGTTTGGAGTGATCTTTGGACTTGGGAGAGGATTTGATCTCTTGTTTGTGTCTTTGAGTGAAGTCTAGAGCTCTTGTATTGAATGCAATGGCTGAAAACTTGGATGCCTTGAAGGTGTGGTGGTTGGGGGTATTTATAGCCCCAACCACCAAATTGGCCGTTGGGGAACTCTGCTATCGACGGGCGCACCAGACACTGTCCGGTGCGCCAGCCACGTCCGGTGCGCCTTCTGGCGCTTGCTCTGACTCTGCGCGCGTAGTCCGCACTATTCACTGTTCACTTTTGCAGACGACCGTTGGCGCGCTAGTCGTTGCTCCCGCTGGCACACTGGACAGTCCGGTGCTACACCGGACAGTCCGGTGAATTATAGCGGAGAGCATTTTCCAGAAACCCGTAGGTGGCAAGTTCGGAGTTGATCTCCCTAGTGCACCGGACACTGTCCGGTGGCACACCGGACAGTCCGGTGCGCCAGACCAGGGCAGCCTTCGGTTTTCTTTGCTCCATTGTTTTGAACCCTTTCTTTTAACTTTGTATTGGTTTGATTTGAACCTTTGGCACCTGTAGAACATATATTCTAGAGCAAACTAGTTAGTCCAATTGTTTGTGTTGGGCAATTCAACCACCAAAATTATTTAGGAAAAGGTTTGAGCCTATTTCCCTTTCAATCTCCCCCTTTTTGGTGATTGATGCCAACACAAACCAAATAAAATATAGAAGTGCAGAATTGAACTAGTTTTGCATAAGGTAAGTGCAAAGGTTGCTTGGAATGAAACCAATAATTATTTCTACTAGATATGCATGGATTGTTTTCTTCTTATTTAAAATTTTGGACCACGCTTGCACCACAAGTTTTGTTTTTGCAAATCTTTTGGAAATTATTTTCAAAAACCTTTTGCAAATAGTCAAAGGTATAAGAATAAGATTGAAAGAAGCATTTTCAAGATTTGAAATTTTCTCCCCCTATTTCAAATGCTTTTCCTTTGACTTAAACAAAACTCCCCCTCAATGAAATTCTCCTCTTAGTGTTCAAGAGGGTTTTACAAATTTTTGAAGATACTAGTACTTTCTCCCCCTTTTGAAAACACATTAAGATATCAATTTGAAAACTTCATTTTTTTAAAAAAATTCGTTGGTGGTGGTGCGGTCCTTTTGCTTTGGGCTAATACTTTCTCCCCCTTTGGCATGAATCACCAAAAACGGATACTTTGAGTGAAATATAAGCCCTTTAACTTTCTCCCCAATGGCAAACAAATAAATATGAGTGAAGATTATACCAATGTGGAGATATAGCGGAATACCGACAAAGAGTAAATAATACCGATGGAGTTGAGTGGAAGCGTCGTCTTTGCCGAATACTCCATTTCCCTTTCAATTCTATGACTAAGCATAAGATTACACTTGAAAACACATGAGTCATAGACATAAAAGAGATATGATCAAAGGTATATAAATGAGCTATGTGTGCAAAGTATTAATCAAAGTTCCGAGAATCAAGAATGTTTAGCTCATTCCTAAGTTTGGTAAAAGTTTTCTCATCTAGTGGCTTGGTAAAGATATCGGCTAATTGTTCTTTGGTGTTAATATAGGCTATCTCGATATCCCCTTTTGTTGGTGATCTCTCAAAAAGTGATACCGAATGGCTATGTGCTTAGGGTGGCTGTGTTCAATGGGATTATCCGCCATGCCGATTGCACTCTCATTATCACATAGGAGAGGGACTTTGCTAAATTTGTAGCCATAGTCCCTAAGGGTTCGCCTCATCCAAAGCAATTGCACGCAACAATGGCCTGTGACAATATACTCGGCTTCGGCGGTAGAAAGAGCTACTGAGTTTTGTTTCTTTGAAGCCCAAGACACCAGGGATCTCCCCAGAAACTGACAAGTCCCTGATGTGCTCTTCCTATCAATTTTACACCCTGCCCAATCAGCATCGGAATATCCTAGTAAATCAAAAGAGGATCCCTTGGGGTACCAAAGACCAAACTTAGGTGTATGAACTAAATATATTAAGATTCTCTTCATGGCCCTAAGGTGAACTTCCTTAGGATCGGCTTGAAATCTTGCACACATGCATACGGAAAGCATAATGTCCGTTCGAGATGCACATAAGTAGAGTAAAGATCCTATCATCGACCGATATACCTTTTGATCTACGGATTTACCTCCCGTGTCGAGGTCGAGATGCTCATTGGTTCCCATGGGTGTCTTGATAGGTTGGCATCCTTCATTCCAAACTTGGTGAGTATATCTTGAATGTACTTCGTTTGCCTGATGAAGGTGCCCTCTTGGAGTTGCTTGACTTGAAATCCTAGAAAATACTTCAACTCCCCCATCATAGACATCTCGAATTTTTGACCCATGATCCTACTGAACTCTTCACATGTAGATTTGTTAGTAGACCCAAATATAATATCATCAACATAAATTTGGCATACAAACAAATCTTTTGCAATAGTTTTAGTAAAGAGAGTAGGATCGGCTTTGCCGACTTTGAAGCCATTAGTGATAAGAAAATCTCGAAGGCATTCATACCATGCTCTTGGGGCTTGCTTGAGCCCATAAAGCGCCTTTGAGAGTTTGTATACATGGTTAGGGTACTCACTATCTTCAAAGCCTGGAGGTTGCTCAACATAGACCTCTTCCTTGATTGGTCCATTGAGGAAGGCACTCTTCATGTCCATTTGATAAAGCTTAAAGCCATGGTAAGTAGTATAGGCAAGTAATATGCGAATTGACTCAAGCCTAGCTATGGGTGCATAGGTTTCACCAAAATCCAAACCTTCGACTTGTGAATAACCCTTGGCCACAAGTCGGGCTTTGTTCCTTGTCACCACACCATGCTCATCTTGCTTGTTGCGGAAGACCCACTTGGTTCCCACAACATTTTGGTGAGGACGTGGAACTAAATGCCATACCTCATTCCTCGTGAAGTTGTTGAGCTCCTCTTGCATCGCTAGCACCCAATCTGAATCTTTAAGTGCATCCTCTACCCTGTGTGGCTCAATAGAGGAAACAAAAGAGTAATGTTCACAAAAATGAGCGACTTGAGATTGAGTAGTTACCCCCTTATGAATATCGCCGAGGATGGTGTTCACGGGGTGATCTCTTTGAATCGCCTGGTGGACTCTTGGGTGTGGCGGCCTTGGACCCTCATCATCTTCCTTGTCTTGTTCATTAGCATCTTCCCCTTGATCATTGTCCTCCTCTTGAGGTGGCTCCTCTTGATCTCCATTTTCATCATCTTGAGCTTGATCCTCATCTTGAGTTGGTGGAGATGCTTGCATGGAGGAAGATGGTTGATCTTGTGCTTGTGGAGGCTCTTCGGATTCCTTAGGACACACATCCCCAATGGACATGTTCCTTAGCGCAACACATGGAGCCTCTTCATCATCTAGTTCATCAAGATCAACTTGCTCTACTTGAGAGCCGTTAGTCTCATCAAACACAATGTCACAAGAAACTTCAACTAGTCCAGTGGACTTGTTAAAGACTCTATATGCCCTTGTGTTTGAATCATAACCAAGCAAAAAGCCTTCTACAGCCTTAGGAGCAAATTAGGTTTTCTACCTCTTTTAACAAGAATAAAACATTTGCTACCAAAGACTCTAAAATATGAAACAATAGGCTTTTTACCGGTGAGGAGTTCATAGGATGTCTTCTTGAGGATCCGGTGTAGATATAACCGGTTGATGGAGTAGCAGGCGGTGTTAATCGCCTCGGCCCAAAACCGATCCGGTGTCTTGTACTCATCAAGCATGGTCCTCACCATGTCAAGTAGAGTTCTATTCTTCCTCTCCACTACACCATTTTGTTGTGGCATGTAGGGAGAAGAGAACTCATGCTTGATGCCCTCCTCCTCAAGAAAGCCTTCAATTTGAGAGTTCTTGAACTCCGTTCCATTGTTGCTTCTAATCTTTTTGATCCTTAATCCGAACTCATTTTGAGCCCGTCTCAAGAATCCCTTCAAGGTCTCTTGGGTTTGAGATTTATCCTGCAAAAAGAATACCCAAGTGAAGCGATAATAATCATCCACAATTACAAGACAATACTTACTCCCGCCGATGCTTATGTAAGCGATCGGGCCGAATAAATCCATGTGGAGTAGCTCAAGCAGCCTGTCGGTCATCATGATGTTCTTGTGTGGATGATGGGCACCAACTTGATTCCCTGCTTGACATGCACTACAAACCCTGTCTTTCTCAAAATGAACATTTGTTAGTCCCAAAATGTGTTCTCCCTTTAGAAGCTTGTGAAGATTCTTCATCCCAACGTGGGCTAGTCGGCGATGCCAGAGCCAACCCATATTAGTCTTAGAAATTAAGCAAGTGTCGAGTTCAGCTCTATTAAAATCAACTAAGTATAGCTAACCCTCTAACACTCCCTTAAATGCTACTGAATCATCACTTCTTCTAAAGACAGTAACACCTATATCTGTAAAAAGACAATTGTAGCCCATTTTGCATAATTGAGAAACTGAAAGCAAGTTGTAATCTAATGAATCTACAAGAAAAACATTGGAAATAGAATGGTTAGGTGATATAGCATTTTTACCAAGTCCTTTGACCAAACCTTGATTTACATCCCCAAATGTGATAGCTCTTTGGGGATCTTGGTTTTTCTCATAGGAGGAGAACATCCTTTTCTCCCCAGTCATGTGGTTTGTGCACCCACTATCAATGATCCAACTTGATCCCCCGGATGCATAAACCTACAAAACAAGTTTAGGCCTTGTTCTTAGGTACCCAAACGGTCTTGGGTCCTTTCACATCAGAAACAAGCACCTTGGGTACCCAAACACAAGTCTTTGACCCCTTGTGTTTGCCCCCAACATATTTGGCAACTACTTTGCCTGATTTGTTAGTTAAAACATATGATGCATCAAAAGTCTTAAATGAAATGTTATGATCATTTGATGCAATAGGAGATTGCTTTTTAGGCATTTTAACATGGGTAGAACGCCTAGAGCTAGAAGCCTCATTCTTATAAATAAAAGCATGGTGAGAAACAGAATGAGTCTTCTTAGCATGAATTCTCCTAATCTTATCCTCAGGATAACCAGCAGGATACAAAATATAGCCCTCGTTATCCTGAGGCATGGGAGCCATGCCCTTAACAAAATTAGACAATCTTTTAGGGGCATTAATTTTGACATTGCCCCCCTGTTGGTAGCCAATGCCATCCTTAATGCCAGGGCGTCTCCCACTATAAAGCATGCTACGAGAAAATTTAAATTTCTCATTTTCTAGTTCATGATCGGTATTTTTAGCATCTAGTTTAGCTATATGATCATTTTGTTGTTTAATCATAGCAAGGTGATCATGAATAGCATCAACATTAATATCTCTACATCTAGTACAAATAGTAACATGATCAACACTAGATGTAGAGGGTTTGCAAACATTTAATTCATCAATCTTAGCATGTAACATGGCATTTTCATTTCTAAGATTGGAAATAGCATCATTGCAAACATTCAAATCCTTATCCTTAGCAATTAATTTTTCATTCTCAATTTTAAGGCTAGAGAGTGATTCATTTAACTTATCAATTTTAGAAATCAAACTAGCATTATCATTTTTGAGGTTGACAAGAGAATCATCACAAACATTTAACTTCTCAACCTTAGCAATTAATTTGGCATTTTCATTTCTAAGGTTAGAGATAGTGTCATGGCAAGTGCTTAGCTCACTAGTCAATTTTTCACACTTTTCTACCTCTAGAGCATAAGCATTTTTAACCTTAACATGTTTTTTGTTTTCCTTAATAAGGAAGTCCTCTTGGCTATCCAAAAGTTCATCCTTCTCATGAATGGCACTAATCAACTCATTTAATTTTTCCTTTTGTTGCATGTTAAGATTGGCAAAAAGAGTAAGCAAATCATCCTCATCATCACTAGAGTTATCCTCATCACTAGAAGTTGTATACTTGGTGGAGGATCTAGATTTTACCTTCTTCTTCTTACCGTCATTTGCCATGAGGCACTTGTGGCCGACGTTGGGGAAGAGGAGGCCCTTGTTGATGGCGATGTTGGCGGCGTCCTCGTCGTTGGAGGAGTCGGTGGAGCTCTCATCGGAGTCCCATTCCCGACACACGTGGGCATCGCCGCCCTTCTTCTTGTAGTACTTCTTCTTTTCCTTCCTCCTTCCCTTCTTGTCGTCGCCCTTGTTACTGTCACTAGAAATAGGACATTTTGCTATAAAGTGACCGAGCTTACCACATTTGTAGCAAACCTTCTTGGAGCGGGGTATATAATCCTTCCCCCTCCTTTGCTTGAGGATTTGGCGGAAGCTCTTGATGATGAGCGCCATCTCCTTATTGTCGAGCTTGGAGGCGTCGATGGGGAGTCTACTTGATGTGGACTCTTCTTTCTTCTCCTCTGTCGCCTTGAATGCGATGGGTTGTACCTCGGGTACGGAGGAGGCGCCTTGCTCGATGATTTTCTTGGAGCCTTTGATCATAAATTCAAAGCTCACAAATTTTCCTATAACCTCCTCGGGAGACATTAGCTTGTATCTAGGATCACCATGAATTAATTGAACTTGTGTAGGATTAAAAAAACAAGTGATCTTAGAATAACCATGACCATTTCATGGTCATCCCATTTTGTGCTCCCGAGGTTGCGCACTTGATTTACCAAGGTCTTGAGCCGGTTGTACATGGCTTGTGGCTCCTCTCCTTGGTTGAACATAAAACGACCGAGCTCCCCCTTGATCGTCTCCCTCTTGGTGATCTTGGTCATCTCATCTCCCTCATGCGCGGTCTTGAGTACGTCCCAAATCTCCTTGGCACTCTTCAACCCTTGCACCTTATTATACTCCTCTCGACTTAGAGAGGCAAGGAGTATAGTAGTGGCTTAGGAGTTGAAGTGTCGGATTTGAGCAACCTCGTCCGAATCATAATCTTCATCCCCCGGCGATGGTACCTGCACTCCAAACTCAACAACGTCCCAAATACTAGCATGGAGTGAGGTTAGGTGATGCCTCATTTTATCACTCCACATGTTATAATCTTCACCCTAAAAAATGGGTGGTTTGCCCAGTGGGACGGAAAGTAAAGGAGTACGTTTTGAAATGCGAGGATAGCGTAGGGGGATCTTACTAAACTTCTTGCGCTCATGGCGCTTAGAAGTAATGGATGGCGTGTTGGAGCCAGATGTAGATGGAGACGAAGAGTCGGTCTCGTAGTAGACCACCTTCTTCATCTTCTTTTTCTTGTCGCCGCTCCGATGCGACTTGGTGTGTGAAAGGGATCCCTTCCCCTTGTTGCCGGACTCTCCCGATGGAGTCTTCCCGTGGCTTGTGGCGGGCTTCTCGTCGGTCACCACCTCCTTCTTGGCGTGATCTCCCGACATCACTTCGAGCGGATAGGCTCTAATGAAGTACCGGGCTCCAATACCAATTGAAAGTCACCTAGAGTGGGGGTGAATAGGCGGAATCTGAAATTTATAAACTTTAAGCACAACTACAAGCCGGGTTTAGTGTTAGAAATATGTAAACCCTGAATAATGCTTTAAGGAATTTTCGCTAGTTCTTTATTATTTTATAAGAATAATAGTAAGGATCTACAGGACTTTAGTTAATCAAGAAAAAGTATTAGAGTTATTTTTAGTATGTGTCTAAGTGTTGAAACGTGTTCCTTTTAAATCAATAGGCAATGAATCATTTCACCATAATAATACCTATTGAATTATAATGTGAATTTCTCGCTTATTGAATGTCATAAATGAAAATGAATACACGAGCAAAGTAAGAGAAAGGAATAAATACACATAAAATATATTTTGCATCCATACTGAATATTTTGGTTGTTACAAATTTAGATTTGGATAACTAAACTTTTGAATCTAAATTCTAGGATAAATAAATAAAGAATTTCGTTTGATAAATGAATTACATCTCCATCAACTATATGTTGAGAAACACCTATCATAAAATACTAAATACAATATAATATATTGCATATCATGCTAGAGTTGGAGTATGCATTAAATTTGAATTCTTAAAATTTATCTCGAATTTGAATTTGAAATTTTAAAACAACAACAACATAGAAATTAAAAGGAAAAAGGAAAAAGGACAGAAGCCTCGGCTAGGCCGACTTCCCTCCATTCGACCCACGAATGAATTTCCCCAGTGCCGCTTAGCCTAGCTCCATGTGTCGCTGTCGACTGGGTCCCGCTGGTCAGCTCACAGGTAATGCTGCTTTCGCCTTCGGTCACCTACATGTGGGCCCCTTCTGTCGGACTAGTCTTCTTCCCCGCCGTAACGAAGACCGAAGCTAACGGAGACCGCGACTTCGGTGGGTTGTTGGGATACCGATTCTCCTGTTGCCCCTCCGCCCTAGCCATAAATACTACTTGCCGCGACCTTCCCTCGACCCAGAGCCTCCAGATCGAGCTCGATCCTCTCGAGCGCATCTCCAGTGGTGCCCTCCTCCACGTCGCTCTCTGTGCTCTGCAACTCCACACCGGGATCTACGCGACTGTTTTAGCCTCCATCGGGGATATAAAGGCTAAAGCCTAGCCCCTTGAATCCCATGGAATCGGGACCTCGGGTGGGCTCGCTCGGGTGGCCATGGTCAAAATCCTCCGTGATCCTGCGCCGTGGCATGGGTTGTACATCTCACCGCCCGTTCGTCGGTGTGATGCATGCCCGGATGTACGCCCGAGCACATTAGGCACATGAATGTGGCGCCGGGTGCCTGTACGCCGCAGCCTCAGTAAGAGTCTCCTCCCTCTTGATTGAACTTCGTCCCTGGATCGTGATGCGCCTATTGAATTTGAGTTTGAAGCCTTGGGGCCATGTTGGAGCCGCCGGTAATGGCCTCCGCCATGGCTTGTTCCGACGCCGCCGCAGATCAGGGGCAGGGCTAACCGTCGCAAGTCTTCTGGTGAGTGCCTTCTCGATTGGTTCGCTTGTGTCCCCGCTTCACATGGGATTCCTAGGATAAGCGTTTGGGGTGCCGTGGGGCGTTCACCGATCATGGCGCCGCCGCGCTCGTTGCAGCGCCACCGCGCGGCCTAGCTAAAGCTGGGGGCGCTTGTGGGTCGTTGGATGGTTGGTGGGCGATCCAGATTAAGATAGCTATACATCCCCGCGCGATTCAATCAGGGCCACATGATTTTTGATCGAACGGATGAACGTAAATCTACTATCATAAAACCCGAACGGTTGGATCGTGATCTAGCGGTTGGCAGCACGTACCCGTTCGCGTACTGCGCCGATCTAATCAGGGCCTTAGATCCTAAAATGGATGACCCAGAACCGAGCACGTTGTAGCCGCGTGGTGTTTTTGCATTATGAGTCCTTAGGGTTTTCCGTAATTTACCCGCCGTCCTGTGCGGAAGTTACTGATTCTAGTGAATCTTTCAAGTTAGCCCCTGATCTCTTAAGAAATATTGTGCCCAGTCTAGAACCCCTAGGAAATTCATAATTTAATAAAGAAAATGGGTTTTTATATAAAAATAAATCTAGAAACTTATTTAATTTATATATAATCCATTTTTGCTCCAAATTGACTCATTCCAGTTCCTATAATTTTGTTTTAATATTGTTCATCACTCAGTAATACTGTTTTAGCATGAACCTCATGATTAAATTTATCTCCTAATTAATTTTGTGCTAAACACATAAAGCCTTTAGAAATTCATAACCTAAAATCCATAACTCTAAATTGATTCATTCTAGTGGAATTAATTTTGTACAAATATTTTTATCACCTAGTACCTTTGTCTAACCATGAAACTTGATTTAAAATTATTCACATGAATAACTCTATTCTAGGTATTAAATAACTTCAGAAAATCCTAACTTTTTAACCGTAGCTCCGAATTTAGTAATTCTCGAACCCACAATCTCGTAGCAACGCGTAGATCATTATTACACAATTTATTCTTATGTTTGGTGTGATGTTAATTTGGTCTATACCATGTTTGTTTGTATTGCTACGACTAGCGTGAGGTCACGAGAATCTGAAGAGCAAGTTGGTACCTGGAATCTCAAGTCCGAGGCAAGTTGTGCCCTTGATCACTTCTTTTTACCCAGTCATGTTCTGATTAATCATAATGATCTGCATAGGTTAATTTTGATGGGACCCTATAGGTTACCCTAGTTTGACTATCTTTATACCTTGTTCACCACTGAATCTTTGGGTAGTACCTGCTATTGCTTTATGTGGTTTTGGGTATAGAGATGCACATTTTATTCATGATTATATCTTTATTATCAGTTGTTTATTACTGTTCATGATAAGATCATTATGTTAATTGGAACATGGAGAACCACCCGGGAAAACAGTGCTAGCACAAGGGTTTAATGGGACGCCCTTGGCTGACTAACTAGGAAAGGGGCAAGGGCAGTAGGGGAGTGGTCAGTGTAGGGAGGTCCTCGGGTTGATTTTGCTGCGATGGAGGTCAGACGAGGGATTCCTACATTGGAGCTTCCTATAAACTATAGCGGGTTTTCTAAAGCTAGTGGAACTTTGTAAAGGCCTCGTAGTGTTACCCTGCCTCGCCTCCTCGGTAGAGGTGTATGGGATTGGCCGTCTCTTGGCAGATGGGTAACATGACTTGTGGGTAAAGATGCGCAACCTCTACAGAGTGTAAAACTGGTATACTAGCCATGCTCACGGTCATGAGCAGCTCAGACACTCACATGATTAATTTATGGAACTAAATTCAATTTGGCATATGCATTGCATCGCAGGTGATGTTGTTACTTTTATTCTACTACTTAATTGGGTTTGGTATTTACTTATACTTAGTAATTGCTAATAAAATTTTGACCAACTTTAAAAGCAATGCTCAGCTTCAACCATCCTCTTTGGTAATCCTTACACTTCACGTGAGCTCCCGCCTTTGGCGAGTTCATGCACATTATTCCCCACAACTTGTTGAGCTATGAACGTATGTGAGCTCACTCTTGCTGTCTCACACCCCCTCACAGGTCAAGAACAGGTACCACAGGATGAGGCACATGGAGGATGCTGTGATGAGTTCGTGAGAGGTCTAGGCCGTCGTCTCCCAGTAAACTTTGGGTTGCTGGACCGTTGTCTCCTTATAATGTATTTATTTATTTATTTTATACAGAACTCCTATTATATAGTAAAGATGTGACATTCGATCCTGTGCCATAATTTATCATATGTGTGAGACTTGGTCCCAGCACACCTGGTGATTATGTTCGTGCCCGGGCTTTGGACCCCTAAAACCCGGGTGTGAGAAAAGTGGTATCAGAGGAATGTTGACTGTAGGACGAAGCCTAGATAGAACTGAACAACCATTGTCTACTTAGCTTTGCTACTCTGATTCTTTTCTAGACTTTTCTTAATCTATTCTTATCTATTTCCGCTTACTCTGATTATTCTTACCTTTTCTTTCTAAGAACAAATGTGGATTTCACACTTTGAAATCCTGTGCCTAAAGTGACCTTCTGGATAGGAGACCTAATCTTAGGAACAAAAACAAAACTATTTTTATAAATATCTATGAACTTGAATGTTTTGGATCTTTGATTGAGTGTGATGAGTTGTGGAGTAATGTCCACAATTGCATCTGCATATACATATAGGCAAAAAAATGCTTATAAAAAATAACTAGATAAACTAGATTTTTCCTCATTAAAATATCTAGTCTAACAATATCCATCTCATCTTAAAAGATTCTATCCTACACTCATAGATCCATCTTATCTCAAAAGATCCTAACTTATCCTAATTAAAATATATCTAGCTTAATAGATCCATCTGATCTTAAAAGACACTCTATTACCTTAGTAGATTCGTCTTATCCTAACAACTTTACTTATCTCATCCTAAAGTAACAACCAGAATCTAATCCAAAATAATATTAGATCTAAGTTATATTTGTGTGACTAAAACCACATGATTTATCCCACCATGATCATGATCTAACCTAAATTAATTGAATCTTGTCTAGTCGAAGCTAGTCATACCTAGATCTGATCTAATGTGATAGATCAATCTAACCTAACGAAGGCTAAAGTGGAGCTAATCTAATGTAAGTTTCTTAACAAGAAGGATAATACTGATGAAATAAATGAGACTTTACTCCTATAAATTATGTTTACCTTAATTCACGCTGCACTAAGTTAAGAACGACCGACCAACTCGGCCTTGTGCAACTACCTCAACCATTCAATGGTTACATAACCCCTCTATTTTAACCTAACAGATATTCTGACATACCTACCCATATAATCTATCCTATCTCAAAAGATTCTAACATATCCTAATAATATATATCCTACCCTAGTAGATGTATCTAACTTAAACTAGTCTAATCTAGTCATACCAACCTAATCTAGATTCTATCTAATCTATTATGATGTAATCTATAGTGAGTTACTTAATGCTGGTACAAAAAGATAAGGCCATACACCTAATTCACTTACGCCTAAATGGTGATTTAGATCAACTCGACCATACCCAACAACTTGACCTACATGATAGGTTACATAATCTATACAAACCATTTAGAAGCAAAACAACCAAACCAGATTATGACTAATATCATTTAACTTATAGCCACCTACTAAACTAGCTGCTCCACCTACTACTTTATCTTAACTACATTCGAATAACAACTTCAAGAACGAAGATCGAAGATGATCGACCTCATCAAATCAAGGAAGGATAAGATTCAAGTCAGATCTTTAAAAGAATCAAGAGCCACAATCTTGGAATGGACTATTTTCTTTACCCTACTCTTTCTTACCCAAACCTATATATGCTTTAAAGATATCTTTTATCCTGCATAATAAAATGACTATACCCATATATACCCATGCTTTCCTAATCACCTGATAATTTGCGATACAGAAAAAAATTTGGTATTAAAATCAATTAATAACGTACCCATAGACTACAAACAATTTCTTCTACATCTTTTTCTTACAAATCTCGAGGACTAGATTTCTGTTAAGGGGGGTAGGATCTGTAAACCCTGAATAATGCTTTAAGGAATTTTCGCTAGTTCTTTATTATTTTATAAGAATAATAGTAAGGATCTACAGGACTTTAGTTAATCAAGAAAAAGTATTAGAGTTATTTTTAGTATGTGTCCATGTGTTGAAACATGTTCCTTTTAAATCAATAGGCAATGAATCATTTCACCATAATAATACCTATTGAATTATAATGTGAATTTCTCGCTTATTGAATGTCATAAATGAAAATGAATACACGAGCAAAGTAAGAGAAAGGAATAAATACACATAAAATATATTTTTGCATCCATACTGAATATTTTGGTTGTTACAAATTTAGATTTGGATAACTAAACTTTTGAATCTAAATTCTAGGATAAATAAATAAAGAATTTCGTTTGATAAATGAATTACATCTCCATCAACTATATGTTGAGAAACACTTATCATAAAATACTAAATACAATATAATATATTGCATATCATGCTAGAGTTTGAGTATGCATTAAATTTGAATTCTTAAAATTTATCTCGAATTTGAATTTGAAATTTAAGAAAAAACAACAACATAGAAATTAAAAGGAAAAAGGAAAAAGGAAAAAGGACAGAAGCCTCGGCTGGGCCGACTTCCCTCCATTCGGCCCATGAATGAATTTCCCCAGCGCCGCTCAGCCCAGCTCCATGCGTCGCTGTCGACTAGGTCCCGCTGGTCAGCTTCACAGGTAATGATGCTTCCGCCTTCGATCACCTACATGTGGGCCCCTTCTGTCGGACTAGTCTTCTTCCCCGACGGAACGAAGACCGAAGCTAACGGAGACCACGACTTTGGTGGGTTGATGGGATCCTCCGATTCTCCTGTTGGCCCTCCGCCCTAGCCATAAATACTGCTTGCCACGACCTTCCCTCGACCCAAAGCCTCCAGATCGGGTTCGATCCTCTCGAGCGCATCTCTAGTGGTGCCCTCCTCCGCGTCGCTCTCTGTGCTCTGCAACTCCACACCAGGATCTACACGGCTGTTTCGGCCTCCATCGGGGATATAAAGGCTAAAGCCTAGCCCCTTGAATCCCATGGAATCGGGACCTCGGGTGGGCTCGCTCGGGTGGCCATGGTCGGAATCCTCCGTGATCCCGCGCCGTGGCGTGGGCTGTACACCTCACCGGTCGTTCGTCGGTGTGATGCATGCCTGGATGTACGCCCGAGCACATTAGGCACATGAATGTGGCACCGGGTGCCTATACGCCGCAGCCTCAGTAAGAGTCTCCTCCCTCTTGATTGAACTTCGTCCCTGGATCTTGATGCGCCTATTGAATTTGAGTTTGAAGCCTTGGGGCCGTGTTGGAGCCGCCGGTAATGGCCTCCGCCATGGCTTGTTCCGACGCTGTCGTGGATCAGGGACAGGGCTAACCGTCGCAAGTCTTCTGGTGAGTGCCTTCTCAATTGGTTCGCCTGTGTCCCCACATCACATGGGATTCCTAGGATAAGCGTTTGGGGGTGCCGTGGGGCGTTCACTGATCATGGCGCCGCCGCGCTCGTTATAGCGCCGCCGCGTGGCCCAGCTAAAGCTGGGGGCGCTTGTGGGTCGTTGGATGGTTGGTGGGCGATCCAGATTAAGATAGCTATACATCCCCGCGCGATTCAATCAGGGCCACAGGATTTTTGATCAGACGGATGAACGTAAATCTACTATCATAAAACCCGAACGGTTGGATCGTGATCTAGCGGCTGGCAGCGCGTACCGGTTCGCGTACTGCGCCGATCTAATCAGGGCCTTAGATCCTAAAATGGATGGCCCAGAACCAAGCACGTTGTAGCCGCATGGTGTTTTTGCATTATGAGTCCTCAGGTTTTTCCGTAATTTACACGCCGCCCTGTGCGAAAGTTACTGATTCTAGTGAATCTTTCAAGTTAGCCCTGATCTCTTAAGAAATATTGTGCCCAGTCCAAAACCCTAGGAAAGCTAGTGGAGGACTACCTTACCCGAAAGGGGCAAGGGTAGTAGGGGAAAGGTCTGTGTAGGGAGGTCCTTGGGTTGATTTTGCTGCGATGGCGGTCAGACGAGGGATTCCTGCATTGGAGCTTCCTATAAACTGTAGCGGGTTTTCTGAAGCTAGTGGAACTTTGTAAAGGCCTCGTAGTGTTACCCTGCCTCGCCTCCTTGGTAGAGGTGTATGGGATTGGCCGTCTCTTGGCAGATGGGTAATATGACTTGTGGGTAAAGATGCGCAACCTCTGCAGAGTGTAAAACTGGTATACTAGCCGTGCTCACGGTCATGAGCAGCTCGGACACTCACATGATTAATTTATGGAACTAAATTCAATTTGGTATATGCATTGCATCGCAGGTGATGTTGTTACTTTTATTCTACTACTTAGTTGGGTTTGGTATTTACTTATACTTAGTAATTGCTAATAAAATTTTGACCAACTTTAAAAAGCAATGCTCAGCTTCAACCATCCTCTTTGGTAAGCCTTACACTTCACGTGAGCTCCTGCCTTTGGCGAGTTCATGCACATTATTCCCCACAACTTGTTGAGCTATGAATGTATGTGAGCTCACTCTTGCTGTCTCACACCCCCTCACAGGTCAAGAACAGGTACCACAGGATGAGGCGCATGGAGGATGCTGTGATGAGTTCGTGAGAGGTCTAGGCCGTCGTCTCCCAGTCAACTTTGGGTTGCTGGACCGTTGTCTCCTTATA
Organism: Zea mays; assembly: GCF_902167145.1. Lineage (NCBI taxonomy): Eukaryota > Viridiplantae > Streptophyta > Magnoliopsida > Poales > Poaceae > Zea > Zea mays. The sequence continues at coordinate 161,133,031 of NC_050100.1, read as the reverse complement.
ATGTATTTATTTATTTATTTATTTTATACAGAACTCCTATTATATAGTAAAGATGTGACATTTGATCCTGTGCCATGATTCATCATATGTGTGAGACTTGGTCCCAGCACACCTGGTGATTATGTTCGTGCCCGGGCTTTGGACCCCTAAAACCCGGGTGTGACAAAATAAAACCGATTCCGAAAGAGAGGGCGAAAACAAATCACAATCAAATAGCGAGAGTGACACGGTGATTTGTTTTACCGAGGTTTGGCCCTCGAAGGCCTAGTCCCCGTTGAGGTGGTCACAGAGACTGGGTCTCTTTCAACCCTTTCCCTCTCTTAAACGGTCACCTAAATCGAGTGAGCTTTTCTCCTTAATCAACGGGTCACCTAGACCCCTCACAAGGACCACCACAACTTGGTGTCTCTTGCGTTGATTACAAGTTACTTGAGAACAAGAAATAGGGAAGAAGAAAAGCGATCCAAGCGCAAGAGCTCAAATGAACACAAATATCTCTCTCTCAGTAGTCACTAATTGTTTGGAGTGATCTTTGGACTTGGGAGAGGATTTGATCTCTTGTTTGTGTCTTAGAGTGAAGTCTAGAGCTCTTGTATTGAATGCAATGGCTGAAAACTTGGATGCCTTGAAGGTGTGGTGGTTGGGGGTATTTATAGCCCCAACCACCAAAGTGGCCGTTGGGGAACTCTGCTGTCGACGGGCGCACCAGACAGTCCGGTGCGCCACCGGACACTGTCCGGTGCGCCAGCCACGTCACCCAACCGTTAGGGTTCGACCGTTGGAGCTTCTAACAACTAGGCCACCGGACAGTCCGGTGGTGCACTGGACAGTCACTGTTCACTATCCGGTGCGCCTTCTGGCGCTTGCTCTGACTCTGCGCGCGTAGTCCGCACTATTCACTGTTCACTTTTGCAGACGACCGTTGGCGCACTAGTCGTTGCTCCCGCTGGCACACCGGATAGTCCGGTGCTACACCGGACAGTCCGGTGAATTATAGCGGAGAGCATTTTCCAGAAACTCGAAGGTGGCAAGTTCGGAGTTGATCTCCCTAGTGCATCGGACACTGTCCGGTGGCACACCGGACAGTCCGGTGCGCCAGACCAGGGCATCCTTCAGTTTTCTTTCCTCCTTTGTTTTGAACACTTTCTTTTAACTTTGTATTGGTTTGATGTGAACCTTTGGCACCTGTAGAACATATATTCTAGAGCAAACTAGTTAGTCCAATTGTTTGTGTTGGGCAATTCAACCACCAAAATTATTTAGGAAAAGGTTTGAGCCAATTTCCCTTTCACATACACTAAGCATAATGTCTGGTCTACTAGCACAAATATAAAGTAATGAACCTATCATTGACCGGTATGTCTTTTGATCAACGGACTTACCTCCTTTGTTGAGGTCAAGATGTCCGTCAGTTCCCATCGGTGTCTTCGCGAGCTTGGCATCCTTCATTCCAAACCTCTTGAGAAGATCTTGAGTGTACTTAGTTTGGGAGATGAAGGTGCCGTCCTTGAGTTGCTTTACTTGGAATCCAAGGAAGTAGGTCAACTCGCCCATCGTCTCGAACTTTTGCATCATTACCCTACTAAACTCCTCACAAGACTTTTGGTTAGTAGAACCAAATATAATATCATCGACATATATTTGGCAAATAAACAGATCACCACCACAAGTCTTTGTAAAATGAGTGGGATCAGCTTTCCCAACCTTGAAAGCATTAGTAATAAGAAAGTCTCTAAGGCATTCATACCATGCTCTTGGGGCTTGCTTAAGTCCATAGAGCGCCTTAGAGAGCTTATACACGTGGTCGGGATACCTGTCATCCTCAAAGCCAGGGGTTGTTCCACGTATACCTCCTCCTTGATTGGCCCATTGAGGAAAGTGCTCTTTACGTCCATTTAGTACAACCTAAAGGAATGGTGAGCAGCATAGGCTAATAAAATCCGAATCGACTCTAACCTCACCATAGGAGCAAAAGTCTCCTCAAAATCCAAACCTGTGACTTGGGCATAACCTTTTGCCACAAGTCGAGCCTTGTTTCTTGTCACCACTCCGTGCTCGTCTTGCTTGTTGTGGAACACCCACTTGGTTCCTACAAAGTTTTGCTTTGGATGTGGCACCAGACTCGACTTCATTTCTTTTGAAGTTGTTGAGCTCTTCCTGCATGGCCAACATCCAGTCCGGATCCTGCCAGGCCTCTTCTACCCTGGAAGGCTCAATAGAAGAGACAAATGAGTAATGCTCACAAGATTTGGCTAATCGTGAGCGAGTAGTTACTCCCTTACTGATGTCACCCAGAATCTGATCGAGGGGGTGATGTCTTTGGATAGTCACTCGGACTTGGGTTGGAGGGGCCCGTGGTGGTTCTTCCTCCATAACCTGTTCTTCCTGTGCTCCCCCTTGATCCTGCCCCTCTTCTTGAGGTACCTGTTCATCGTCTTGAGTTGGGGGATGCACCATTGTCGAGGAAGACGGTTGATCTTGTTCTTGCAGTTCCTATGGTCGCACATCACCTATCGCCATGGTTCGCATTGCGGCCGTTGGAACTTCATCTTCATCTATATCATCAAGATCAACTTGCTCTCTTGGAGAGCCATTAGTCTCATCAAATACAACATCGCTAGAGACTTCAACTAATCCTGATGATTTGTTGAAGACCCTATACACCTTTGTATTTGAGTCATATCCTAGTAAAAACCCTTCTACTGCCTTGGGAGCAAATTTCGAATGTCTACCATTCTTCACCTGAATGTAGCATTTGCTCCCAAATACGGAAATAAGAAACATTGGGTTTGTTACCAGTAAGGAGTTCATAGGAAGTCTTCTTGAGGAGATGGTGTAGATAGAGCCGGTTTATGGCATGGCAAGCTGTGTTCACAACTTCTGATCAAAACCGCTCAAGTGTCTTGTATTCTCCAAGCATCGTTCTCACCATGTCGATTAGTGTCATGTTCTTCCTCTCTACCACACCATTTTGTTATGGTGTATAGGGAGCGGAGAACTCGTTCTTGATGCCTTCCTCCTCAAGATACTCTTCAACTTGAAGATTCTTGAACTCGGGTCCATTGTCACTTCTTATCTTCTTCACCTTAAGCTCAATCTCATTTTGAGCTCTCCTTAAGAAGCGCTTTAAGGTCCCTTGGGTTTCGGATTTGTCCTACAAAAAGAATACCTAAGTGAAGCGGGAAAAATCATCAACTATCACAAGACCATACTTACTTCCCCCGATGCTGAGATAGGCAACGGGACCGAAGAGATCGATGTGAAGAAGTTCCAGTGGTCTTGATGTCGTCATCACATTCTTGCTGTGATGAATGCTTCCCACCTGTTTCTCTGCCTAGCATGCTGCACAAGGTCTGTCTTTCTCTAAACAGACTTAGGTTAGTCCTAACACATGATCTCCCTTTAGAAGCTTATGAAGGTTCTTCATCCCAACATGTGCTAGATGGCGATGCCAAAGCCAGCCCATATTAGTCTTAGCAATTAAGCATGCATCTAGATCGACATTCTCTTTTGAAAAATCAACTAAATAGAGTTTGCCGTCTAATACACCCTTAAAGGCTAATGAACCATAACTCCTTCTAAAGACAGATACATCAACATTTGTAAATAAACAATTGTAGCCCATGTGACACAATTGATTTACAGACAGTAGATTGTACCCGAGCGACTCTACTAAAAATACATTTGATATTGAGTGCTCATTTGTGATGGCTATCTTTCCCAGTAATTTAACCTTGCCTTAGTTCCCATCTCCAAAGATGATAGTGTCCTAGGAATCCCTGTTCTTGATGTAGGAGGTGATCATCTTTTTCCCCCCCATCATGTGGTTTGTGCATCCGCTGTCGATAATCCAGCTTGAGCCCCCGGATGCATAAACCTTCTTCTCCTTAGCCATAAGGCACGTATGGCATTCATTGGGGAAGAGCGAAGATTTGTCGAAGGCAGAGGTAGCCAGTCCTTCATCGTCGGAGTCGGATGAAGAGCAGTCAGAATCCCATTCCTTTCCAAGGTGTGCCTTGCCCTTCGCCTTCCTATAGTTCTTCTTCTTCTCCTTCTTCCCATGCTTTTCTTGTGCCTGGTCATTTTCATCATCGGGACATTGAGTGATAAAATGACCAGTCTTACCGCATTTGAAGCAGGAGCTTTCCCCTTGTTTTATTCTTGTTGGGGTATTCCTTGCGTCCTTTCAAGGCGGATTTTCAAGCGCTTGATGATGAGCGCCATTTCGTCCTCATTGAGCCTGGCAGCCTCCACTTGTGCTACCTTGATGGGTAGTGCCTCCCTGCTGCTGGTTGCTTTGAGAGCAACGGGTTGTGGCTCGTAGATGGGTAGTGGACCGTTTAGTGCATCGTCCACGTATCGTGCCTCCTTCACCATCATGCGCCCGCTCACGAATTTTCCAAGGATTTCCTCGGGCGTCATTTTGGTTTACCTAGGGTTCTCACGAATAAGATTCATAAGATGGGGGTCAATAACTGTAAATGACCTGAGCATGAGTCGGACGACATCATGATCTGTCCATCTTGTACTCCCATAGCTTCAGAATTTATTGACTAGGGTCTTGAGCCTGTTGTAGGTCTGTGTTGGCTCTTCTCCCCTGATCATCGCAAACCTCCCTAGCTCGCCTTCTACCAGTTCCATCTTGGTGATCATCGTAGCATCATTACCCTCATGTGATATCTTGAGAGTATCCTAGATTTGCTTAGCGTTGTCCAAGCCGCTCACTTTATTGTACTCATCCCTGCAAAGAGATGCTAGCAACATAGTAGTAGCTTGGGCATTTTTGTGTATTTGTTCATTTATAAACACAGGATTATCAGTACTATCAAAATGCATCCCATTTTCTACAATTTCCCATATGCTAGGATGGAGGGAGAATAAATGACTATGCATTTTATGACTCCCAAAAGAATAGTCCTCTCCATCAAAGTGCGGGGGTTTTCCAAGGGGAATTGATAGTAAATGAGCATTTGAATTGTATGGCATGCGAGAATAGTCAAAAGAGTAGTTCCGATTGACCGTTTTCTTTTTCGACGAAGAGTCGTCATCGTCCCTTGGTGAAGAAGAGGAGGCGTCACTATCATAGTATATGATCTTCTTGATGCGCCTCTTCTTCTTCCCGTCCCTCTTCTTGTGACTCGAGCCTGAGTTAGTGGGCTTGTCGTCTCTTGGCTCATTGAAGAGGGATTCCTTCTCCTTGTCGTTGACCACCATCCCCTTACCCTTAGGATCCATCTCTTCGAGCGGTTAGTCCCTTAGATGAAGAGTACGACTCTGATACCAATTGAGAGCACCTAGAGGGGGGTGAATAGGTGATCCTACAAAATTCAATACTAATAACACAAACTTGGTTTATGATATGTTAGTTTGATTAAACCAAGTGGTTATAAAGCGAGTTCTTGGAATGGAATCGATCACACAGAAAAGCAGCACAAGAGACACACAATATTTATCCCGTGGTTCGGCCAAGTAACACTTGCCTACTTCCACGTTGTGGCGTCCCAATGGATGAGGGTTGCACTCAACCCCTTTTAAGTGATCCAATGATCAACTTGAATACCATGGCCTTTTATTTTAGAGTACTCTTCCCGTTTGCGAGGAATCTCCACAAGTTGGAGCCTCTCGCCCTTACAATGATTATCACACAAGAAGCACAGTAGTAAGAGAGGGAGAGCAACACACGCAAGACTCAAATCCGCAGCACACACACAAACCAAGACTTGAGCTCGAAACACAGCACAGGGAGTTCATGACTCAAACTGAGCTCAAATCACTAACACAACGGATCAAATGTGTGGAGGCGGAGTCTGGGAGTCTTAGGATGCTTAGTGAATGCTTGGTGTCCTGCTCCATGCGCCTAGGGTTCCCTTTTATAGCCCCAAGGCAGCTAGGAGCCATTGGAGATCAACTTGAAAGGCAAATCTTGCCTTCTGTCGAGTGGTGCACCGGACAGTCCGGTGCACCACCGGACAGGTCCTGTAGCAGTCCGGTGCTCGATCTCCTTCCTTATCTGGCGCATCCGACCGTTGGGCCGGCAGTCCCATTGGCGCATCGGACACTGTCCGGTGCACACCGGACAGTCCGGTGTGCCAACCCAACCATTGGCGCGGGCCACGCGTCGCTCGCTGATTGCGCTGGAAACCGTTGGCTCAGGCGGCCCTGACTCACCGGACAGTCCAGTGCACCACTCGAGAGCGGCGCTTTCTCCTTTTCCTGAGAGCGGCTAGTTCGTCGCCGGGCCAGCCTAGGGCACCGGACACTGTCTGGTGCACCACCGGACAGTCCGATGCACCACAGACTGCACTGGTTTGACTGACTTAGCAACTCTTTTCCAACTCAAATCATTTCTTCTTGGCAATGTTTCCTGGCACCTCGATGCATATGTTAGTACTCAAAGACAGTTTACTAAGGCCGGATACATACCTTTTTCTTCGATTTGTACTTCTCACTCATTTAGCACATAAGAACTAAACACAGTGTGTTGGGCATTTAATCACCAAAACAATTATAGAAATGTCCCAAAGGCATATTTCCCTTTCACAATTCACGATTCCTCATACCTTATTCACTTTGGCTTGACCAATCCTCTTAATCACTTCAACCTCTATTCTGATCATATTTATGCATAGTGATTTCTTAGGTCTTGTCCATATATTCAAACCAATTTAGAGACCATATTATATCCATTTGCATTGTCTCACTGGTTATTATACACTATTCAAGTATGTTCATCATACTGATTTTCATGTTGAACACTTAGCAAACTTGTTAGTATTTTAAATGTGTTGTTATCCAAATCACCAAAACCCACAAAAGGGATGAATGCACTTTTAATCTCCCCCTTTTTGGTGATTGATGACAACACATTTAAAGCTTACATAAGATTTGATAAATAAGATTTTGAATCCTATGGTATAGTTTCCTCCCCCTAATTATGTGCATTTCAGAAAATACCAATTTTGTACTCAAATGCGAAAAGCACATATTTGGGTCAAAATATGGAGACAACTTATCTCATACTTTTCGTGGGGTGCATTGTGTCATAAAATAAACATGATGCTCATGACATACTATGCACTCATCAATTTTCCACATTTTATGTTTTAATTATGATTCTCCTCCTTTTGTCAAGTATTTCTCCCCCCTTTTCAAAGGTCTTCTTACACTTAGTTACATAAGACTCAAGGTAAGCTTTAATGCACAATTTCTCCCCCTTTGTCATAAATCTCCAAAAAGGATACAAAGAATATAAAGGGTAGAAATTATGATTAAGCAAGATTTGAACACACTATCATGAAAAGGGTCCTTATATGGCACAAAGGTAATGGAGAAGTGACAAGAAGTGATGTACCTTTATATTTTACCTTTTCAAAGGGGTTCCAGACTTATGTTGGATTTATAATTCATTTGCAAGCTCTTGTTGGCATAGTTGTGACATAGGTCCAAGATATCAAATGAAGATTGTGATACTAAATCGAAGGTGAATCTTGATACTTGGATTCTAGATGTCACCTAGCATTTTCTTATCACAACATGAAGCAACATGAAAATTGCACAAGTATGGATTGTACAACTAGTGATCATGTACGAAAAATACCAATTGAAAACCACCAATTGATACAATTTGATAGGTAAGCACATCACTAATTGCATATTACACTAAATTCTTCTCAAGTTTTAGTGCACACATATATATGATTTCAATTGATACATGTTGAGAGTACTTATTTGCAATTTAAAGTACCATTGGCATAAAAGGAGTATCAATTGAACATAATCATGCAACATAAAGAACATGAACACTATTTAACCAATTAAGTTCTAGACAAGAGACATGTGCACTTTAGATATTTGCAATTCAAAAGAATACGATACACATTTACTAATTTTAGATGACATTGGAGTAGCATATACAAGAGAAACTCATTCTCTTATGAAATGTTTAAAAGAAACATTTATTGGAGCAAATAATCTTTGATACCCATCAAAATTTGAAGTGGAAGCGATTGTCTTTGCCCGAAAGTTCCTTTTTAATTTGATACTACACACATAATAGACTTGGGTATGAAGCCCGAAAGTTCCTTTTTAATTTGAGACTACACACATAATAGACTTGGGAATGAAGTTAGTCTCAAAGATTCAAATTATAGACCATTCTCCCCCTAAATGTATGGATCAAGTACTTGAATTACTTGTAACATGTACTTGATTCAATTAAAATTCTTAGCGGGGTTCATCATATATCTTGGTTAGGGCATAATAAATTTGCAACAATTGAAATTATGCTAGAGAACACATATCGTTCCCCAATAGAACTAATCCATGGGGTGGCATGTGGTAAATACTTGATCATTTCCATGGAACCACTCATCCTCATTTGAGATTCTCCTTTCTCTATGGTGTAAGACTACAAAATATGAACTTGAAAGAAATCATTAGTCTCACAAGATATAGGCTAAACTCTCTCTCAATTTGTGCATGCAAGGGTACACAAAGTACACTCATGCACATCAACAATATGAGGTTAAAGGTGAAGTTTGCACTATATCTTGGCTTAATTGAACATGCTTTACATATATGATGAATATTATACCAATTGAAGTTGAAGAACTGAAAGTGTACCAATTGAAGTCCTTAAAGGCAAAGCATGCTAATATGAACCCCAAACCTCATAACGAAGGATATTATATGATTATGTCACTACATCTTCATTATTTGGTTTACAGGATAGTTCAACTCCCTTCTTGATTCACTGTGATATCTTTTCTCTTTATGATTTCATCCAACAAAGTGATCTTCAACTTAATTCATCTTTGTTAGGTTCGATCATACTCGATATGAGGCCAATTGAAAGTCAATGATTGAAAGAACCAAGACTCTTATATCCGTAGATTTTGAATCCATCTTGAAAGCACTTGGAAGGACCTTATTGAAACACTTAGAAAAGAGAGCATTAAAAACACAAAGGAGGGTTTCACAAATAATTATCCTTATATGTGGATGGCAAATGAATCATCATTCTTGAAACCCATAAGGATAGATTAAATTCCTTTAAATTAGTGCACACATATGGTTGATGTCAAAGTTATATGCACTATTGATCATTTTATATTGCAAGGAAATTAACATATACTATGGTACATCCCACTAAGGATAGAATACTAAAACAATTGAATGAGAGTAAGTTTTCATACCTTGGAGTCTTATCAACTTCATCATACTTTAGTTGAATAGTATCCTTTAAGCTTGTGATTTATCCAATTTAAAACAAGCACCATCTCTTAACATAGATTTTCTATGGATAAAATCAACACAAGAGATGGCATTAGTAACACAAGCACTAGTTTCTTATTTAGCAACACTTTATATGAGGAAGGCAAGCGAGTTGCTAAAACAGAGAAACCTCATAATATGGACTAAATTTGCCTTGAACCCTCATGCACAATATACTTTGAATGACATGGATAATATGCATGGTTATTCAATGAAGTCTAAAGGGCTTACTTAATCCATATTATGGTGAGTGTCTAATATAGAAGAATCAAATCCAAATTAACTAGAGAGTACATCACATAGTTTTGGATTGTTGACCATATGATAATATTCATTTATCTTACAATTGGATCTTTATTTCATAATCAACAACTTATTTATATCCTCAAGTGCTTCTTATTCCTTAGTGGCTACACAAGTCACAAAAGAGATAAGATTTGAAAATAATATGCACTTGAGATTCAGTTATTACCACCCTTGCTACTATCTCCAAATATGATTTATACATCCATTATCGAGCACCCAGCTTGATCCATGTAAGGAGTGATCCTGCAAAACAAGTTTAAGCTTCATATTTTGGTACCCAATTTGAATTGGGTCCTTTGAGATTAGTAGTAAGAGCCTTGGGTACCCACACATTCCTTATTGTGGCCTTTCTCTTTGTGTAGGCATCTACATATACTTGACAACCATCTTACTATGGTTCCAAGTTAATACGTAAACTCATAGATAAGAGCTAGAGTTAAGAATAGGAGCCTTTTTTTTCTTTTGTTACATTTCTTTTATCTTGCACTTCAAACAACCCATTTTGATCATGTTATGAGCTTGGATGGGTTGCCACCAAGTGCCCTTCTTCCATGGTTGTTTCTTAGGGGCTTATATTTGGCGTTACCTTTTCTTGTTACATCATTGTTTGAAGGTCGTCTTCTTGATGATGTACCTAGCTTGACCTTGGGTGCACCTAGCTTATCAAGGTTAGTCGCACAAGCATTCATATCATAAAGACCAATTATGCATGGAATTTACAACTCAGTGATCCAATCTGGTGTGAAGCATATGGATACAAATTGAAGTAGATTTCTAAGATATCAATTTGTAGGTTTCCAAAATTTAGAGAGTATGGATCACTAATTTCACCTTTTACAGTTTAAAAAATATATCCATGTTATTACATACGCATATGATGAATATCAACTAAAATAAAGGATTCATATGCACTTTTAGTTTTAACAATAAGAGAATTTTAAACTGCATCAAGAGTAGCTATTTACAAAATGAAGATTACAATACATAAGAATGAGATACAATTCTACCATTGTGGATTGAGTTAGTATAGCTTACTAAAGAGAAACTTATTCTCTAAGACACAAGATATATAATGTGCTCCCCCTTGATATGTGCATCAAGTATTTGAATGACTTGTCAAATGCACTTTCAATTCAATTAAGAGTCACATGAGGAGTACATTAGATATATTGGTCAAGGCATGACAAATTTGCAATGAATAAACTTATGCCTAAGAATACTTACCACCATATAGAATGTACCATTTGTTATATCAATTGAAAGGTCTTACTATATGAGATGGTGTCATCTAAGTATTCTTATTTTTTTCATTTATGGAGACTTCCTTCTTTAGCTCGTTATGTCCTTTTCCTTTTAAAACGAGTCGAAAACACTTTGAAAAGAGGTATTAGTGGTACAAGAAAGTATTTAATGAATGACAAATAAATCATCATTTATGAGGCATAAAGACATAAATTAAATTCCTTTTATGTTAATGCACATGGAGGAGTGAATTAACAATATGCACCAATTTGCAAATTTAAGCCAAAAGGAATTTAACCTTCATATTGACATTTCTTTGCATAGAATAGATTATTACCAATTGAAAAAATGACACTTGAAAGGAACTACAATTGATCCACTACCAATTGAAGTAATTAGTGCCATACCTTTGCCTTTAGCATTCCTAATCTTTATTTAGGTGAAGATTAACCTTTAATGCTTGTGATTTTACCAATTGAAAGAGCACAATCTCTACTTATGAATTTCCATGAAATATCTTAAAAGAGATTGCATTTGAAACACAAGCAATAGTTTACTATTTAGCAACCTCTATTATATGAATGATAAGAAGGTTACTAAATTAATGAAACCTCATGATATGAACTAAATTACCCTTACAAGCATCATGCATAACACCGATTTAAACAAGGTGAAAACAACATGATTATTTGATTAAGTTTACATTGCAAGTTTGATTCATAGCATGGTGAGTGATTAATGTAGAAGACTCAAAACCAATTTAAACAAGAGGGAATACATCACATAGTATTGGATTGATCTTCTTTTAATGCTGAATGGCACACTCCATTTGGGAAACACATTCTCATGTTGTGAAACTACATAAATCACTTAGATAAAAACATTAGTCTCACAACTCTAGTCATATAGAGAATTTCCCTTTTGATAAGTGCTTTAAGAATTTGAATTTCTTACTTAGCACCCTATTCATTTAAGAACTTGGGATAATCCTATTTATGTCTAGATTAAGGCAATAATACGATAATTAATTAGAAATATGCCACAAGATACATACAACCAATTTAAAGCATGTAGATTGTCACAATATAAAAATATAAACTTGCAATCTACCATATAATTGGACCTTTTCCAAGGCAAGGTAAAATCTTTTAAGTTCATTCTCAAGTGCTTCATTTTTCCTATGTGGCTACAAAAGACACAAAGGAATATACTACCTAAAAGCAATGTGCACTTAAGATTTAATTATTACCGTCCTTTGGATATCCCTTAGTTGTAGGCCTTTTGCTTGATTCCCACAAAGGTTAATCCTTATTCCCTACAACACAAGTTCTTGCTAAAGATGAATATGAAGTTAATGATATAACAACTCAATTCATCTTTGGGCCAATCTTAAAAGAATAGTTAATGTAAGATTGATAGCTTGAGATAAGAATTGAGTTAAACCGCTCAAGCACCCCAAAGCTTCATATCATCTTTGGGTACCTACAAATTCTTTCAAACATATTTTGGTACCCATCTCATGATGGGTCCATCAAGGTTAGCCAATAAGAACTTAGGCACCCAAATAGCCTTGGTTCTAGAATGTGGTGAACTCATCAGCGTTCTAGCACAAGAGTCAAATTTGGGTCTCCTAAGCATATTTGAATGTATTGACAAGTTAGGCTTACGAGTTTTACCCTTTGGACAAACCTTGAGTAGATGACCTTTTTCACGACAATTGTAGCAAATGCGGTGCTTGTCCTTGCAATGCATTTGCCTTTTGCTTTCATCCTTTTTGATGGTCATCTTTCTTAATCGTGCAAGGTCTTGGTTCTTCATGTGGGGGCATGAACCAATTTCATGACCCTTGTCCTTGCATCTATAGCACCTCCTATCGCTTCTCTTTGATCTTTCTTTGTTGAAACACATAGGTACATCGTTAGAGCAAATAATATGAGCATTAATTTTCTCACCTTGAGTCTTGCTCATGTCCTTCTTAGAAAGCTTGGTATTCTTTTGAAGGGGTTTTGTACATGCTACTATTGTCCCCTTCTCAACCTTTTTCAGTATATTATCACGCTTATCTTGAGAAGGTTGAGCATGACACTTTCCCTTCAATTGAGTCAAGCTCCTTTTAGCCTCTCATTTTCTTCCTTGAGCTCATTGTTTTCTTTTGCATAGGAAACATTACTTGTTCCTAAAAATTCTAGCTCAATGGAAGATTGGCTTTCTTGAGAGCAACATTTGTTAGCACATGATAATATAGTTTCTATTTGAGTACATGTGCATATGTGAGGTTGGTATGATTTTAAATTAATTAACACAACCTCATGAGCCATTTCTAACATGATATGTGAATCCATAAATTTATTATGAGAGCACACAAGCATATCATGTTTTTCTTGCAAAGCTAGATTTTCAATATTTAGCTTTTCTATCGTGTTCTTGAGCATAACATTTTTATTTTCTAATTGAGCAATATATGATGAATGATTAACAACTTTAATTTGTTCAATTGAAATGTCTTCATACCTTTGGACCAAATCATCATGAGAACACTTTAGCTTCTCATGCTCTTTGGTCAACTTCTCTAAATCTTCAATTTTTTGATGAGGAAATCTTCTTGCTTTTTCAACATCCTTTCAGCGATTCTCATGGCAAGGTCTATTGCCCTAGGATCAACATCTGCACCAAAAGATGAAGTTGAGGCAACCTCAACTTTTTCAAGCTTAGAAGCACTTTCGTTTCTTAGTCCCCCCGACATGATCTTTTCCTAACATGGTTAAGCGTTAGAACGAGGATTAGGCTCTGATACCAATTGAAAGTTGCCTAGAGGGGGGTGAATAGACAAGCAGGAACTTTTTCAACAAAAACTAGAAACGAACTGGATAAAATCAGTTCAGCCGGTGTCAAAACCGGTTCACCCGGTGTGCACGAGCTCAACTAAAGAATAAGATTTGAAACTGAATTGATCTCGAAATTCACCTAGTTAACTTTGGAAATGTGATGTTCTAGATGATCCACAATGTTCAAAATAGTAGATCTAAGAAAGGCACTTTTCAAAATGCACACACCAAAAAGATATAAAAAAATCTTCCACGGAATGGTGAGAGAACGAAGAACACAAACAAACACAATGAGTAAGAACACAAGAGACACAAGATTTATCCTGAGGTTCGGTCACACCACCAAGGTGACCTACTTCCTCGTTGAGGCGCCCACAAAGAGCCGGGTCTCTTTCAACCTTCTCCCTTTACCGACCACAAAGGTCAAGCCCACACACTAATCTTTTCTCAAACAAGCGGGTAATACAAATTTTCTTGTGGTCTTCCACAAGATTAGGAGACTCACAAGAGACACTTAGTTGTCTAGGAGCTAGAAGCTCCAATAGTAATGAATCCACAAAGAAATTGATGTAGTACCAAAGCTCGAATCAAGAAAATCAAGAAGGATTTAGAGATGAAGCACAAAAAATCGCAGCTCTTCTCACTCAAAGATTTCTCTCCAAAGATTTGAAATGAGAGAGGCAAGAGGTGTGTGAGAAAGAGTGGGAGGTGTTTCTCAGGTTAGGAATGGAGTTTGATTTGTGCTCTTGTGTGGGGGAGAGAAGTAGGAGTGAGTATATATAGGTGGGGCTCCGTAACTAGCCGTTTTTGACTTTTTCTGCTCAAAAACCGGCTGAACCAGTTTCCAGCATACTAAATTTCGGTTCAGTGGCCGGCTGAGCTGGTTTTCAAAAATCTGCACACAGACTTGTATAAAAAGGTGGACCAGGGCCAAAACCAGCTGAGCTAGTATTTGAATACTAGTTGAACCAGCCTGAAAACCAGCTGAACCAGTATTTTCTAGAGAGCAATTTTGGCCAAGATAAACTTAAAAAGGTTGTACTACGTACTTTCACTAAGGATTAACAAGGGTAAAATAGAAGTTTTGGATCAAAGATTTTGAGCTTTAGTACCAACACCAACCTTCTTTTTGGATCCCCGTTGATAGTATGACGATTCCTATAATCAAGTTAAATAAAATATAACTAAGTAAACTCCTTGAGTCATTGGTGTCTCATGTGTGATTTCTCCGTGGCGTTCCTTCATAAGGATCACAAACATCTTTGTCTCACCTTTTGAAGCAAACACAAATCGAGCCTGTGACTTGAACCATTTCACCATATATGAGCTCAACTCATGGCTTCAAGTCACCTTACTGATGCATCAACACGATATAACTCTTCATAGCTGATTAGTTCATCGACTTAGTGCAAGTACTCTCTTCTTCACCTTAGCAATGGTACCTCGATCCACAAGCCGTCGCTTGGCCTTCACCTTCGCATAGTTCCTCGAAGCCCTTTCCTTGCTATCTTCACCCTATCAAGCCATTCTTGAGTCATATCATATTGAGCATCCATTGAGAGAATCATTTCTTCAATATTGTGAACCTTGCTTGAATGTCATCTAGATATAAATGCTAAGATCAATCAAGCTCTAGTTTGATTCTCATAGAAGCATATATGGACTAATAGTAATATGGTCAAGCCAATTCACGATTCCTCATATCTTATTCACTTTGGCTTGACCAATCCTCTTAATCTCTTCAACCTCTATTCTGATCATATTTATGCATAGTGATTTCTCAGGTCTTGTCCATATATTCTAACCAATTTAGAGACCATATTATATCCATTTGCATTGTCTCACTGGTTATTTAACCTTGTGTGAACCTTTGTTCACTGGTCATTATACACTATTCAAGTATGTTCATCATACTGAATTTCATGTTCAACACTTAGCAAGCTTGTTAGTCTTTTAAATGTGTTGTTATCCAAATCACCAAAACCCACAAATGGGATGAATGCACTTTCAGAAACCCATATGTAAACTGGTCAAGACTCTATCTATAACCCCACCTCTGTACTATATAATGAGTAGGGAGCCCCTAATTGGTACCTCTATATCACATCTTCTCACATCCCTAAACATCTTTACTCTGATAGGTAACTATGAGAGCACCTAGAGAGGAGGTGAATAGGTGATCCTAAAAAAATATAACTACAAATTTGGTCTAAAATCAGGAGTTAGCGTAAAACTAAACCAAGTTTGAAGTGAAAAGAAGAGAGAAAGTCCTCTTCATTTGATTGTTCTTTCAATGTATAAATTAGACTAAGAGCTATATTTCAAGTGAATTTAAAGAACTTAGGAAGAGCGAGAAAAATCACAAAGAAATAAACACGCTAGACATAATTATTTTTCCTATGGTTTGATCAAGCCTGAAATGCTTGCCTACTCCACGTTGTGGTGTCCCAGTGGACAAGGGTAACACTCAACCCCTCTCAAGTGATACAATGATCAAACTTGAGTGTCAAGGTCTTCCTTATATCAATATGAATCCCCTCGCAAGGAATCTCCACAAATTGGAGTGTCTTGCAGCCGTACACAAGATCAAAGCTACAACTTAGCACAAGAGAGGTGAGAGAGTACACATACGAGAGACAAAACCAACACAACGCAACACAATAACAAGAGCGCAAAACACACAGAGTTACAAAAACAAATCAAACTTGCGCTCGAATCTCACTAGAATTGCTGAACTTGTCGTGGCAGAGTGTGAGAGTGTAGAGTAGCTCTTAGTATGCTTAGGTGTAGAAGAGGTGTGCCATGGGTGTCTTTTATAGCCCCAAAAGGTCCCATAGCCATTGCCCCTTCCTTCTCAAAAGATGCTGAAATCTGGCTATTTGTGGGGGCACCGGACCGGGTCCTTGTGGACTAACTCCGGGATCTGACAGACACCTTCCTTCTAGGGAGCACCGGACCGAGTCCTTGCACCATCGAACCAGAAACGTATTGCCTCCCCGTGAAGTAGCTGTTGGCTCCCGGAGCTAGCCTTTACTAGGCAGTCCGGTGCGCCATCGGAGCGTGCATAGTACCGGTCTGATGAATTTTATAATTTAAATTTTTGAGACCTCACTGTTTAGCCATACATGTGATTCCATGCACACGAACTCGGTCCAGTGCACTAGGACACCAAAGTGCCTGAGTCTGGGCGCATCACAGACTCGGTCCAGTGCGCTACCGGACTGGTCTGATGCTGCCTAGACTAGAGCACCTAAGTCATTTTCTTCGCAAACTTAGTCGCTTCGACTTCGAATTTCTTGTGAGATTTTCCAACACTTAAACAAATATAGTTAGTCTAAGTTTGGGATGTGCTTCAGGGAGATATGTTTTTGTCAGAGGGAGTTTCTGAGCCATGGAGAGCTTTCACGAGTTATGTTGAGCCTTTGCCTCTTTCTGGAGGAACTAGCTTTGAGTTTAGTTTTTGTGCTGATTTTGTGCTTCAATTTGGCTTTATCTGTTGGCTAGTGGTGTTGAGCCCCTTTTATGCGTCTTCTTAAGTACTAGCCATTTTCTCGCTTGGTCGTGTCGAGTCATTGCCCATTTCTTTAGGGACCAAGCTTTGCTCACTCTGGATGATCTATTTTGGATTTTGTCTAGCTTTTGGTCACCTAATTGAGTTTCTCTTTTTCTTCCTTCTTTTGTTGATATATGTTTGATGGTGGTGTTGATAATGTACTCATCAAGGTGGGGATTGCGAACACAAGGTTAACTTGTCCCTTGTGGTTCAGGTTGAGAGGAGTGATTGTCAACGGGTAGTGCTTTGGTGTGAGTCTTGGACTAACCAGAGTATGAGAGCTTGTGTTGTGCAACCATGTTTGTCGACTTGTGGTGTGTAGGTGTGGAGCAAAGGGATGGTAGTCGATGACAAAGATGAATATCATGTGGGTTCATGTCGATAGACTGAGAGCGTTAAAGAACGAGCGTTGGGACTTGGCTGAGGGACTAGAAAAGTCAGACGACTAGCCATGGTGGTTGACACCTAGGACATGCATGGGCATGAGGATGTGGCAGAGTGGATCGTGTCGTCAGAGTCGTCGAGGACTAGCGGGACACGTGTCTAGGACGCGGGGGACGCGCATGCGATGCTCTACTCGCAACGATTTAAGTGGTTGAGCCTCAAAACCATCCATTTGCTGGTTTTACTAAGTTTGGGCCTCAAAACTCGGCGGTGTGGTTCCCGCGGTAATTGGAGGCGACACATGGTGTCATCACGAAGTGTGCGTTGAGGCGAAGCAACTTCGTGTGGAGTGCATGGCCATCAGATCAAAATCCTAGTAGTTGGTCCATTTTGCCCCAACTAAGTGGATATGTTCTATGTATCTACGGATAGTTAAAACTAGAGAAATAACCTTGTATATATAGATGAGCGGGCCATTGTGGACAATCATCTCTTTGGCTAGCTGTATTGTGTTTTGTTTAGAAAAAATCTAGTTTCTATTTCCCTAGTTTTAGCCAACTCGTCTGTGCTTTTGTATTCTTCATCGCATCATTCAAAGGAAGAGTGGCCAGGTCCATCCAAAAGGTTTTCGAATCGCATGCTCAATTTTGTACGTGATGAAGTTTCTGATTCGATTTTGTCTGCGCGCTCGTTTCCTCTCCTCTCCTTTGGATGTTCAAGAATCCTTTATTTATTGAGTTGGATTGTTTTAGGGATTGTCTTGGGGTAAAGATCACTCTCTAGATTACTAAGAACCTCTAGTTTACACATTTTTTGGTTGTGGATTGCTCTGAACTCATTTTGATAAAAAGGCAAAACTCCAACAAAACCCCAAGTCTGTTCATATTTTCTGATCCGTGATTAAGTTATAAATCCGTTTGAGTTCAAATTTTGTGTACACCTTGGAAACTCTCTTGTCAAGGTGTGTGCAAAATTTCAGCTCAATCGATGCTCGTTTGGATCAGTTTCACACTCGAAAATTGAATTTTGAGCTGCTGAAAACCGCACTAGAAAGTGATACGGTTTTGGACCGATTCAGACTTTTTCGATGTCCATTTTGGGATTCATTCATTTTTTGGTCTCGTATGAGTCATAGTCACAATGTTTTCAGGACGATAGGGTCGAGGGACGGGGTTGAGGAACGTGGTACGCTAACTGTGAGAGGTTTTTACATGGTGGTAAAGAAAATGACCCTGCGTTTCTGGGTCACGTTTCCGGATCGAGGGTCGCTACCACCGTACCCGTTTCTTGTGACTATGGTATGAGTCCTAGGAACATTTTGAAATTATGAGATTACTGGTTGGTTGATGTGCTTTTGGTTTGAGCGATTCCTTCATCTAAATTGAAGTTAAGTGCTCAATGCAAAATTTGTTTAACTCTCATTCACCCTTCTGGTCGCCTCACCGGTCCTCCAAAAACTGTCATACCGAATGGATCAAATTAACAATAAGATCGGACTTCTTAATTATGATCTGCAAATTTTGAAGGAAAACATTTCATTGCATAGCCAAAATTCTCTATGATAATGCACAGCAGGCAGCCATCCAATCTTTAGCACATACTAATGTTTCTACCCTCCTAGGTTTGAGGATTCTACCGAATGGATCAATGACAAATAGCATATTTTGAAGCAATAGTGGATGCTTAGATGGCTAAGATATTACGAGCAAGTACACTAGAATTTGTTATACTTGTTGGTATGTCTTCTACCATGATAAGAGCTCAAATTTATTAGGACCAACATTAGGAACGCTTAGTGGTGATTATGCCATGTATTTGTCCAAGTCACTTGCCTTTGCTTCACTATCACACCCGGATTTAAGGGATAAAGTCGGGTGCGTCTCATATGTGCGCCAAAAAAGAACATCATATATAATGACAAAGTGTATAGAGATAAATGTCACAAGTATCATTATTACATAGCGGAAGTCTTACAAAAATAAATGATAACAATAAAAAAACTAAATATTATTTCTTGGCGTCATCAAGCTGACTGGGAGACGCCACCGAGATCAACTCGTACTCCTCATTATAGGGATCCTTTTGGACCACCCGCTCTTCACCTGTGGGGGGGTTTATATATTGCAAGGGTGAGCTCACAAAAGATCATAGCTCAACAAGTTGCGGGGAATAATGTGCATGAACTCACCAAAGCTGGGAGCTCATGTGAAGTGTAAGGCTGATCAACAAATAATGGTTAAAGCTGAGCATTGCTTTTAATAAGTGGTCAAGTTTTATTAGCAGTTACTAAATGTAAGTAAATACCAAACTAGAGTAATAAATAGATCAAATTAATAATAAACCACAATGCGATGCAAATGACTAATTGAATTTAATTCCATAAATTAATCATGTGAGTGTCCGCGCCGCTCATGACCGTGAGCACGGCTGATATACCAGTTTTACACAATGCAGAGGTTGCACATCTTTACCCACAAGTCATGTTACCCATCTGCCAAGGGATCACGACTTCCCATACACCTCTACCAAGGAAGCGAGGTAGGTTAACACTACGAGGCCTTTACAAAGTTCCACTAGCTTCAGAAAACCCACTACAGTTTCTAGGAAGCTCCAAATGCAAGGATCCCTCGCCTGACCGCCATCGCAGCAAAATCAACCCAAGGACCTCCCTACACTGACCACTCCCCTACTTCCCTTGCCCCTTTCGGGCAAGGTAGTCATCCACTAGCTTTTCTAATTAGTCAGCCAAGGGCGTCCCATACCACCCTTGTGGTAGCACTATTTTCCCGGGTGGTTCTCCACGTTCCAATTAACAATATGATCTTATCATGAACAGTAAATACAAATTGATAATAAAATCCTGATCATGAATAATGTGTATCTCCATACCCAAAACCACATAAAGCAATAGCAGGTACTACCCAAAAGATCAGTGGTAAACAAGGTATAAAGATAGTCAAACTAGGGTAACCTATTGGGTCCCATCAAAATTAACCTATGCAGATCATAATGATTAAAAGGAACATTATTGGGTAAATATAAGTGATCAAGGGCATAACTTACCTTCAACAAGCTCCTGCTCAGTAGTCTCCACCTGCTGAACTCCCGAATCCTCAATAGCTTGCTCGTCTACTCGCAACAATACAAACAAACATGGTATAGTAGAAATTAACATCACACCAAATAGTAGAATAGAATGCATGATAATATTCTAAGCGTTGTAACGAGATCGTAGGAACAAGAATCACTAAGTTCGGAGTTACGGTTATCGAGTAATGAATTTATGAAGTTATTAAGTGCTTGGTATAGGATAAATTAAGTAGACAATTTTAATCTAGGTTTCATGTCTAAAAAGAGTTACTAAGCGATGAACAATATTAACACCAAATTATTGCAACTGGAATGGAGTAAAAAAGAGCTAAGATGAATTTTCTAGGGATTAAACAAGTTATAGATTTAATTTTATACTAGAAAGTATTTTATGTATTTATTTATTCAGTTTTCATTGAGTTATGGACTGTGCACGGTAATACAGAATAGCTCAAGGGTGAACCTGCAAAAGATCCTAGACTTAGTTTATACCTGGGATGGACTGTGGGTTGGTTTTCCAAAACCCTAGGGTCTCTTATGCAAGAGTCACACACCAAAACAGTATGGTGCGATATGGGCCGCACGATCTAAAGGCAACGACCATGATTAGATCTCTCGTATAGCCGGCCAGGTACAATCTATTGTTCGCAAGATTTTAGATCGACTGTAGTGTTGGGGGCCAGCTTCGTCGCCGAAGGTCCTGCAAGAAGAAACACCTTCGGAAGATCAACACTGAAGCAGCGCCAAAACTATCGTCTAAGGAGCTTTGGCATAGTAACACGCTTTGAGACGAAGGTGTAGCATCGACTTAAAGATGAAAGGACAGATTGACCCATGATAATTTATGTCATAAATGTAGTCAATTATACAGGGTGTAATTGTAATTTTACACAGGCTGTGCCCTGTGTCTATAAATAGATGAAAAGTACCCCCGTACTGTTCACACTGATTTATGCTCGCTCGTGTATCACGCTCGGACCTTTGCTTTCTGTCAAGCTAAAGGTACAAATGTAATTCAATATCGATTTTGTTTATCCATAACAATTAAAATATATTAATAACATCATATGATTATTCATGATTATTCATGTTGACTTTCATATTTAATATGCTTCTTCTTACATTAATTTACACTGTGATAACGAAGGTATGTCCTTCATCACCTTCGTCTGAAGATCATTATATCCCATGGGAAATAATGCTTCGGAGGATGAAGGGCATTATCTTTTAACATTTTATGTTGCCTTGTTCTTGATTCATAGCACTTGAGAACAAGCCTCCAACATTGGCGCCCACCTCCAGTGAACTCACTTCCACTTTTGAGCTGATGGCTTCGTTTAGCAACCAAGTTGTGGCACCTTCGGCTACAAAGCTGGTAATTGCTATCATTGGCCGAGGGACACCTTCAGCCATTGAGAAGAAACCAAGTTGATACAGGCAGTGCAGCAGATATCATATAACAGGCGGTTCATGCTCAGTACCCATACAATGCAATCATTGGCCGAGGGACACTCAATGCTTTCGAAGCTATACTTCATCCAGCATACTTATGTATGAAGATACCTTCAGAGCAAGGGCCAATTGCTATCCATGGAAGTCAAGAGGCTGCTAGAAAAGCGGAAGGAAATTGGACAGATTCAAAGGCAATCCATAATATAGATGAAGCTGAAGCCTGTGAACAGTACAAATACAAAAGAGAGAAGGCTGCTTCGGCGGATCAGTCGAAGCCTATGCTTCTATGTGAAGACATAGCAGAACAAAAGGTACTGCTGGGGTCTCATCTATCTGAAGAGCAAGAGAAAACTTTGATAAGATTTTTATTCAACAACAAAGATGTCTTTGCTTGGTCAGCCAATGATCTCTGTGGTGTCAACAGAGATGTCATTGAACATTCACTCAATGTGGATCCATCCTTCAGGCCAAGAAAGCAAAGGCTTCGGAAAATGTCTGATGACAAAGCTGAAGGTGCTCAAAATGAAGTGAAAAGACTTCTCAGTGCTGGTGTCATCAGAGAGGTAAAATATCCAGAATGGTTAGCCAATATTGTTATGGTAAAGAAGGTTAATGGCAAATGGAGAATGTGCATTGATTTTACAGATCTTAACAAGGCTTGTCCGAAGGATGAATTCCCATTGCCAAGAATAGATTCTCTAGTAGACACAGCAACTTCTTCAGATCTCATGAGTCTACTGGATTGTTACTCTGGCTACCACCAAATCTGGATGAAAAAGGAAGATGAGCCAAAAACTAGCTTCATAACCCCCAGTGGCACATATTGCTATCTTCGGATGCCTGAGGGGCTCAAGAATGCTGGAGGAAGCTTTAGCAGAATGACAACCAAGGTCCTTCATTCTCAGATAGACAGAAATGTGCTGACCTATGTTGATGATATCATAGTGAAAAGCACGAAGCAAGAAAATCATATTGCTGATTTGCAAGAAACATTTGCCAATTTCAAACAAGCTGGTCTGAAGTTAAACCCAGAAAAATGTGTTTTTGGGGTGAAGAACGGCAAGTTCCTTGGCTGTCTAGTATCCACGAAAGGAATTGAAGCTAACACAAGCAAGATCGAAGCTATCTTTCGGATGGAGCTACCAAGTACGAAGAAAGGAGCTCAACGACTAGCAGGAAGATTGGCTTCATTGAACAGATTCATACCAAGATTAGCAGAAAGGAATCTACCATTTTTTGAAATACTGAAGTCAACCGAAGTCTTTCAGTGGGGCCCGACGCAACAAAAAGCTTTTGAAGAATTGAAACAATATCTGATTTATTTAACAACGTTAACGCCACCTACGCCAGGGGCTCCATTGCTTTTATATGTGGCAGCCTCGCATTCTGCAGTAAGCGCAGCGCTGGTGCAGGAGAAGCTAGATGGCCAAGCTAAAAAGCAAGTTCCAGTATACTTTGTCTCTGAAGTTTTAAGTCCATCAATGAAAAATTACACAGAATTGGAGAAGGTATTATATGCTGTGTTAATGGCTTCCAGAAAGCTTCGGCGTTATTTTCAAGCATACCACATAATTGTTCCTTCGTCACAACCTCTAAAGGACATCATGAGGAACAGAGAAGCTACTGGGAGGATTGGAAAATGGGCTGCAGAGCTTAATGAATTCATCATTGATTATGTGCATAGATCTTCAATTCAGTCTCAGGCGTTAGCAGACTTCATTGCTGACTGGACGCTAGGGGCTCAGGAAGAAGAAATAAATAAAGAAGCCGAAGCTTGGACAGTGTTCTATGATGGTTCTTGGGGAACCTTCGGCACAGGAGCAGCTATTGTTCTAGTAGCACCTTCGAAAGTCAAAACATGTTATGCACCCAAGCTTGATTTCAGTTGCACAAATAATATTGCTGAGTACGAAGCACTTCTGTTGGGGCTTCGGAAGTTAAGGGCAATGGGAATAAGAAGGGCCATTCTGAAAACTGATTCTCAAGTTATTTCTGGCCATGCGGACAAAAGTAGTAAGGCAAGAGATCCGAAACTTGAAAGATATCTGGATACAGTTCAAAGGTTGGAGGCTTCTTTCGAAGGTTTTTCTATTAAGAATATCCTAAGAGGTGAAAATGAGCATGCAGATTTATTAGCCAAATCAGCGGCCCAGGGGCTCCCTCTACCTTCGGAAGTATTCTTTGAAACAATAAAGGCACCTTCAGTTGAACTCATGGAGAGAGCAGTGCTCGCCATTTCTACAGTACATAGTGAAGATTGGAGGTCCTCCAGGGTAACTGTCTCTCAGACGACGAAGTTTATAATAAGAGAATGGAAGCAAGAACAAGACCATATATCATAATAGAAGGGGAATTATACAAACATGGAGTTTGCTCCCCACTTCTCAAGTGTTTATCCAGAACCGAAGGTATAGAACTAATGAAAGAGATACATGCAGGATTGTGTGGATCTCATATTGGGTCTAGGCCTTTGCTGGGAAAGGTTTTTATGCAGGGATTTTACCGGCCGAAGGTAGCTTCTGATGCAGCAGATCTGGTCCAAAAGTGTGAGAATTGTCAAAAATGTGCAAGGGACCAAAAACAACCTTCGTCATTAACTCAATTAATACAGCCAACCTGGCCATTACAAAGATGGGGCCTGGATTTGTTAGGTCCACTTCCACCAGCACAAGGCAATTTACGATATGTTGTGGTGGCCGTAGAATATTTTTCCAAGTACATTGAAGCCAAGCCTTTGGCCACAATAACTTCAGTCATAGTCCAGAAATTCTTCTGGCAAAACATTGTTTGTCGCTTCGGCGTGCCGAAGGCTATAACTGTGGACAACGGAACACAGCTTGATGCCGAAGCTTTCAAGGATTTCTGTGATCAAATTGGCACGAAGATTTATTTTGCATCAGTCAGGCACCCGAAGTCAAACGGGCTGGTCGAAAGAGCAAATGGTATTATAATAACGGGAATAATGAAGTTAATCTTCAATCAACCCAGAGGAAAGTGGTCAGATGAGTTGATTAAAGTGGTGTGGAGCCACAATACAACTATATCAAAGTCAACAGATTTTACACCGTTCAAGTTATTGTTTGGTGATGAAGCTATAACCCTAGAAGAAGCCAAGGCAGGGTCAATTAGAATAGTAGCTTCGGCCGAGGATGAAGCTGATTATTCTGTGCAAAAGATGCTATAGAAGGGACCAGACTTCAGGATGTGGAGAATATCAATAAGTATCAAGCCGAAACAATAAAATGGCGTGACAGAAAAGTTCGGCTTAAAAACATTAAGCCAGGGCTTTTGGTACTTTGGAGAGTGGCCAATCCAGACATAGTAGGCAAGCTACAACTGAAGTGGGAAGGACCCTTTCTGGTGGTATCTTCGTCAAGACCCGGTTCTTACAGATTGAAGGATATGGACGGTAACGACATTCCTAGATATTGGAATGCAGATCAACTTCGACGATATTATGTGTAACTTGATGTAATCTTTTTTCATTTTTTCTATGGCACCCTTTCCTTTCCAAAGGGGGAGAAAGGTTTTTAATGGGGCCATAATTTGTAATTTTTCCTTTCTTAACCAGCTCTACGAGAGCAAAATCCCCCAAAATGTGTAGAATGTAAAATCTAAGTATGCACTATCGAGTGCAGAGAGAGAAAAAAACAGGGAGAAGCTCGAAAGCTGTCCCTAAGGGGATGTAGAGCACGACGAAGCTACAAAAAGTCGTTCCTAAGGGAGCGCAGCGTAAGTTTTCTGCTCAAAAGTTGTTCCTAAGGGAATGCAGAGCCAAATACCGCCGAAATAGAAGGCAAAGATGTTTAAAAGTCGTTCCTAAGAGAATGCAGAACTTACACCAAAAAGTCAACAGTGATACCATCGAAATAGAAGGCGAAGAAGTTCAAAAGACATTCCTAAGGGGATGCAGAACTTACACCGAAAAATAAGCGGTGCAGCCGAAAAATAAACGGCAAAGAGATTTCAGTTATTCTTAAGGGAATGAAGAGTTTTGATGTGGCTTTGTAAGCATGTATCTGGACATTCATTTGCACAATACATCACATCATTCATTGCATTCATATACATTCATTCAGACATACATAGGATCATCATCATCATATCATACAAATACAGACAGTTGCTTCGGCTTTAATGATAAGGCTTCGGTGAAAGGAAAAGAAGCAAATTTATGCTTCGTTGTGTATGAAAAGAAGGGAAGGTGTTTTTCGCCTTCGGCTCAAAAAATACAAGTTTTGTCCACATCAAAGCAATTCATTCATGGACAGAAAGGTAAAAAAATATTACAAGGTATGGACAAATTTACAGAGTATTATCTGATTATAATATTCTTTACAAGAATAATTCAAAAGTTCCTCTAAAGTTTTTCATAGCAATGTTTTCGGCTTCAGCTTCATCCACCAAGCTTCGGATCATTGCTCTTCGGCTTCGTCATCCTATACATAACAAAGCGTCATAAGGTAAATTCAAGTTTCAAGGAAAAGGTAAGCACAAGGTATGAGTTTTTTACCGATTTGAGGTGACATCGAGCTTCGTCACCAGCCAAGCTTCATCCACCCTTCGCCCAAATTTGAGTTACGAATCTGTTCCCAATGCTTCGGGCTAGGCCGGGGTGTCATTCAAGTCCGCTGGTGATAAGCTGAAGTTCGGCCTATTTACAATATTCCCGTGCGTGCAACCAGCCTTCATAAAAGCAACAGCTGTGCCACAAGAAGCTAGCAGAGCACAGAAGTCACCATGCCCAACTATGACTTCATCAAGAGCATCAACTTCGCCTTCAATATGATCAAAGATGCCTGGCAGGTCTTTAGCTGAAGGTTTAAACTTTTCAAAACTGGCTCCAACTGAGTTGAAGACCTGCTTCAGTCGTTGCATGCAACGGTTGCTGAAGTTCAAACATTTATCTTGAAGTTCCTTCAATGACTTTTGCAAGTTTGAACTCTTTGCAACTTCAGCTTCAAGCTTTGCATCAAAATCCTTCTTCTCTTGTTCGAAGCTTTTTTATTTCATGGAGATTTCACTGCTTAATTTAGCAATCTCGGCTTGGGCTTCTGCTAGTGAACCCTCCATTGTTTGAATCATGAAATCTTTCTTCTCCAGAGCAGCTTCGTAATCTTTAATTTTGGCCTCTAAGCCCTCAATTATAATCTCATTTCTCTTGTCCTCGAGGTCTTGTTGCATCCTCAAGGTTTTACTTAGTAGTAGACTCTGAAAAAATAACCTTCATTAGAAGCAATCTTCATCTCGAAAATAATAAAAAAGTTAAGGTAGGAATTTTACCTTAAAATTAGAATAAAACAAGCCACTGGCGATATGTTGCCGCCGGTATCTGCTGAGGTCGGCCTCAAGCTTCGGAAAACCAACACTCTTCGATAGAGTGCTGACAACCTTCGCTCCAGTCCGGTCCCAGAGACATCCTAAGCTCTCTTCGTCAACACCACCGAAGAGTAATGCTCCTGGTTGGTAGCCGCATGATATTACATAATCCCTCAACTCTTCCTTCTCAGCTTTAGACAGCTTTTGCCCAAGTATGTTTTGAAAATTAAAATCCTTTTCCCCTGAAGTATATTCGGCAATCTCCTTCCCCTTCTCTTTCCCGGGCGCTGGGGCTAGAGTCTCTTTGGCAGCTGCAGCAGCTTCTTCCGCAGCCATGTTCAAAAGCATCTTATCAATATCAGAAAAAGTGCTTTCTAGATTTGTATCTTCAGCCATCTCAGCTTCGACAGTTGTAGCTTCGATGGGGGTAGCCTCAGTAGCTGCAGTGTCTTCGATAACTAGTGTTTTTGATGCCGAAGCCGATGGTGGCGTTTCTTCAATAGCATCAATAACAGTAATAATCCTTCACCTTTTTTCAGCAGGCTTCTTGATGCCGCAGGCTCCTCTTTCTTCTGTAAAAGCTTCATCAGTTGTGGCCCTAGTGGACTTAGCTTGAGAGGTAAAGATTCGGTCATTACCTGTAAAATTTCCTCCATGTCAGCAGCAGGAGGCGGTGAAGGAACTTCTTCCTCTATATCAGTGGTTCTTGGCTTCGTAGCCGCAGCTTTTCTTTTCTTCAGAACAGCCACCTTCGGCTCAGGGCTGGATTTTTTCTTCTTTAAAGCTTTCTCATCTTCTTCTATCATTCTAGCAGCTTGTCTCTTTATAACACTAACAACTCTTTTTCGCTTTGGCCCTTCAGCACCCTTGCTTAATCGTTCATACTCAGGGTATTCAAATTGCAGGCATCCATTACTCGATTCAGTCTTCATTTTGATCGGGTACCGAAGGCTGCGGTCATCAATTGATCTTCTTTCTTAGTATAGTTGCCCAAAATTTCATTGCACATAGCGTCAATCAATTCCAACCATTCTTAGCAAGGCCCTTTGAAATGTTTCTTGAACTTGAAGTGATAAGGCAGTCGAACAAGTTCATTCTTTTTCTTTTCTCCTTTAAGCTTTGGCATATTCCATTCCTTTAATGTCGGAAATACTTTATTGGCCAAGTATTCCTGCACCAAATCTCTAGTACCGATATGCTTAGATACAACTCAGAATTCGCCCATAGCTTCTCGGCATGGTGACCCTTGTAGCATGTGGCACAGGGGCCTAGTTAACCCGAAGGTTAGGACTAGTGGGCTCTAAACTATCTTCTCCTTTTTCTCATCAACCTTAACATAAAACCACTCATTCTTCCAACTGGTTGGCCATTTGGTGCAATAACTGACCACCAGAGTCTTCATATCTTTGCGATAAGAAAAGTTGTAACAGCCGAAATTATCGTGAAGCCCATCTTCTCTAGCCTTCGTCTGATAATGAAGCTCGTGCACCCGGCAGAAAGCTTCGGCAAGCTGCTCCACTCCTTGGCTTCGAAGAGCCCAGATAAAGACGCTGAGCCTAACGATGGCGTTAGGAGTCAGCTGATGAAGATAAATTTCGAAATCTTCCAAAACATCCCTAATCATTTCATGTGAAGGAAACCTCAATCCTGCTTTGAAGAAACTTCTGAAAACTACCACCTCATCATTTTCTGGCTTCGGAGTGGTTTCTTCTCCGCCAAAACGAATTAGCTTCTTCTCGGCTTCCCCAAAGTAGCCTAGCTTTAACATCATGGGCATATCAGCCACAGAGACAGTAGACTTTCCAAAGTCCAAGCGGCTGGGTTTGGATGGCATGACTGTGTTATAATCTATCTCTTCTTCATCAGCATTACCCTCTTCAATGTCAGCCTGTTCAGCTTCGGAAGCATGTGCACCTTCGTCAGAGGCACCCTCTGTTACAACTGTTACAACCAGTCCCGATTGCCTCATTACTTTGGAGATTGGGTCAGTTTCAACAGATTTGGCCTCCTCTTCGTCGCGCATAATTCTAGCGGTTGAACGCACTCTGGCCATTTGTTGATTTCCTTGCAGTTCTTACAAAGTTGATTGTTTTTTCGCAGTTTTTTTTACGAAGCTCGCTATTTTGACGAAGCTAATCCAGAACAATGGCTCGCTCGGAAATGGTGAAAAAGCTTCGGCTATGGTTAAAATTTTCAACAGCATAACAGTACAATGGCAATGAATGCTGTGATAACTTCACAACTACCCGTCTGTTTATATAGTGTTGCAGGTGGGAAGGTGAATCGCTAAACTAACCGCACCCACTGAATAGTTACTCACACCCGCTGAACGGTGGACCAACCGGTGCTTGGGACAAGAACCGCCAGACCGCGCATATTCGATGCATGGTGAACCACCTCTCGCGCATGGAATATTTTAATCGTTTCTCGACAACGAGCTCAGGGAAGGTGTTTTTCGGACCTTCGGCATTCCGAAGCTTCAGAGATGTTTTCACGGATCAAGCTCGTTACAAAAAACGATCTAGCACCACGAAGTGGCTACTGTTGGGGGCCAGCTTCATCGCCGAAGGTCCTGCAAGAAGAAACACCTTTGGAAGATCAACACTGAAGCAGCGCCGAAACTATCGTCTAAGGAGCTTCGGCATAGTAACACACTTTGAGACGAAGGTGTAGCACCGACTTAAAGATGAAAGGACAGATTGACCCATGATAATTTATGTCATTAATGTAGTCAATTGTACAGGGTGTAATTGTAATTTCACACAGGCTATGCCCTGTGTCTATAAATAGATGAACAGTACCCCCGTACTGTTCACGCTGATTTATGCTCGCTCGTGTATCACGCTCGGACCTTTGCTTTCTGTCAAGCCGAAGGTACAAATGTAATTCAATATCGATTTTGTTTATCCATAAAAATTAAAATATATTAATAACATCATATGATTATTCATGATTATTCATGTTGACTTTCATATTTCATATGCTTCTTCTTACATTAATTTACACTGTGATAACGAAGGTATGTCCTTCATCACCTTCGTCTGAGGATCAATATATCCCATGGGAAATAATGCTTCGAAGGACGAAGGGCATTATCTTTTAACATTTTATGTTGCCTTGTTCTTGATTCATAGCACTTGA
Organism: Zea mays; assembly: GCF_902167145.1. Taxonomy (NCBI): domain Eukaryota; kingdom Viridiplantae; phylum Streptophyta; class Magnoliopsida; order Poales; family Poaceae; genus Zea; species Zea mays. Next base: position 161,102,446 of record NC_050100.1, on the reverse strand, counting down.
GAACAAGCCTCCAACAGGTAGAGAACCCACCCGTGCTACACACCCTCCAGTAGAAGATCTACATTTTAGATTTGGTAGGCGAAATTGTTACTCTAGCTTCTAATCTCGACCCTTCGTTTAAAATCCGACGGCTCCAATGACTCGGGTGAATCAGTACACAGTGCCCAACCGTAGCTGTCCATTTTTAGATCAACAGCCACCGCGTTATCACTCTCCTCAAGCCAAGCATCGGCGCGGTGGCGCCATTTATGCGCCACCATGATCACCCACACTACCGCCCTAACCTCCAATCGGCCGGTTGCAACATGTAATGCTGGGCAAATCAACATGGGGAAGCCATAACTCACCGAGGATGGCGCGCACAAGAGTCCGGTCTGCCGTGAACTGTGGCTTGGCGCGGTCGTCGCACTCTGACAAGCAATTCACCAGCAATGCTCCCCCTCTAATGCCCGTAGATCCCGCGCGTGTGTTTGGGGCACCCAGGTGATGGCACCTGACCCCTTCTACGACTTATAGCAGCGGCGTATGGATGCGAAGGCGCGGTGACGTCCTCTATCTAAAAGCTCTCTTGTGGGTTTTGGTGTTTAGATGACAACCCAATTAAAGGACTAACAAGTGTGCTAAGTGTTGAACAGGTGCTTAATGCAAAGCTAACAGGGTTCAACACAAGTGAACAAGTGTGATGGTCCAAAGACTAGATTATCTATAGATAATGGACATCACAAGTAAGATGGACATTGTTTAAGTCAGACTCGATGTGCGTAACTCAGAGACAAGCGATCAAGCCAAGGATGGAGGCAAGAAGAGCTTCGAGGTACCGAGAGCACGGGAGAAGGTCAAGGAGACCAGGAGTCCAAAGCCAGGGGTGAAGAATAAGACTTGCAAAGTCAAGGTTGATTGAGTTAAGAAGAGTTATGGTGCACAAGGATCACTACATAAGGACAAGACTTACAACCAATGAGGTAACATCTACAGTTATGTGGTGTAAGTCATAAGGCTCAAGATAAGCTCAGGAAGTGAACAAGGGGGTTGGAGCTCAGATATGTCAATCTAGATCAAGTCAAGATGACTTGACGGTTTAGAGTCCAACATCAACCTCAACCATGACAAATTGGGTAAAACAATGAAAAAGGTTAAGTATGTAAGGTTTGAGTGTTCAACCATTTTGCATACACCTCTTACTACAAGTTTGGTGCCTTGGTTTGCTCTCTAACTCTTTCTGTAGAGAAAGTGTCATTCTGATCTCTGCTTGAGGAGAAACAGAAAAGCTAGGAGAAGAACAAGAAAGAGGTAAGTTTCTAGGACAAAATCAATTGGATTATACTCTAAATGTGTTTGTTTAAGTCTTAGGAAAATCCTCCCAAAAGTTGAAGTCAAACGGAGAAAGAATGGAGGAAAAGCACTTAGTGTGTTGTTGGCTGGTGCAGGACAGTGAATAGTAACTGTCCGACGCACAGGACAGAGTAACTATTCACTGTCCTGTGCACCGGACAGAGTAAGACACCAAAGAGGTATGGTGCGATATGGGCTGCATGATCTAAAGGCAACAACCACGATCAGATCTCTCGTATAGCCGCCTAGCCGGCCAGGTACAATCTATTGTTCACAAGATTTCAGATCGACGACAAAGAACCCACCCATGCTACACACCCTCCAATAGAGGATCTACGATTTAGATTCAGTAGGCAAAATTGTTACTCTAGCTTCTAATCTCGACCCTTCATTTAGAATCCGACAGCTCCAACAACTCGGGCTAATCAGTACGCAGTGCCCAACCACAGCCGTCCACTTTTAGATCAACGCCACCGCGTTATCACTCTCCTCAAGCCAAGCATCAGCTCGGCGGCGCCATTTATGAGCCACCGTGATCGCCCGCACTACCGCCCTAACCTCCAATTGGTCAATTGCAACATGCAACGCTGGGCAAATCGAAATGGGGAAGCCATAACTCATCGAGGATGGCGCACACAAGAGTCCGGTCTACTGTGAACTGTGGCTCGGCGCGTTCGTCGCACTCCGACGAGCAATTCACCAGCAGTGCTCCCCCCTCCGATGCCCATAGATCCCGCACGTGTGTTTGGGGTACCCAGGTGATGGCCCCTGACCCCTTCTACGGCATCTAGCGGTGGCGTATGGATGGGAAGGCGTGGCGGCGTCCTCTATCTAGAAGCTCTCTTGTGGGTTTTGGTGTTTAGATGACAACCCAATTAAAGGACTAACAAGTGTGCTAAGTGTTGAATAGGTGCTTAATGCAAAGCTAATAGGGTTCAACACAAGTGAACAAGTGTGATGGTCCAAAGACTAGATTATCTATAGATAATGGACATCACAAGTAAGATGGACATTGCTTAAGTGAGACTCGATGTGCGTAACTCAGAGACAACCGATCAAGCCAAGGATGGAGGCAAGAAGAGCTTCGAGGTACCGAGTGCACGGGAGAAGGTCAAGGAGACCAGGAACCCAAAGCAGGGGTGAAGAAGAAGACTTGCAAAGTCAAGGTTGATCGAGTTAAGAAGAGTTATGGTGCATCAAGGATCACTACATAAGGACATGACTTACAACCAATGAGGTAACATCTATAGTTATGTGGTGTAAGTCATAAGGCTCAAGATCAAGCTCGGGAAGTGAACAAGGGGGTTGGAGCTCAGATATGTCAATCTAGATCAAGTCAAGATGACTTGATGGTTTAGAGTCCAACATCAACCTCAACCATGCCAAATTGGGTAAATCAATGAAAAAGGTTAAGTATGTAAGGTTTGAGTGTTCAACCATTTTGCATACACCTCTTACTACAAGTTTGGTGCCTTGGTTTGCTCTCTAACTCTTTTTGTAGAGAAAGTGTCATTCTGATCTCTGCTTGAGGAGAAACAGAAAAGCTAGGAGAAGAACAAGAAAGAGGTAAGTGATGAGGACATCCTCCACTATTACCCGTTGGCAAAGACGCAATTGGCCTAGTTGGCCCAATTGTAGTCGAACAGCGATCGTGTGAGCCACAGAATTATCCCACCTCACTTAACTTGGGAGGAGGAAGCAACTTTAAAAGGGAGAGCCACCCTTCCCCCATTGGACTAGTCTTTTGGGGCGATTGGGCCTTTCCCTGAGTTGGGTGTGCTTAATGAACTGTTGGGCTCCGGGCAACCCTAACTTGTTGGGCCTCGGCCAACTCCACCTGGGCTGGGTGTATCATCTGGTATTAGAGCTAGGGCCCATTTTAAGAAGGTGGGAATGATGAGGACATCCTCCACTATTACCCGTTGGCAAAGACGCAATTGGCCCAGTTGGCCCAATTGTAGTCGGACGGCGACCGTGTGAGCCTCAGAATTATCCCACCTTGCTTAACTTGGTAGGAGGAAGCCACTTTAAAAGGGAGAGCCACCCTTCCCCCATTGGACTAGTATTTTGGGGCGATTGGGCCTTTCCCTGAGTTGGTGTGCTTAATGAACTGTAGGGCTCCCGGCAACCCTAACTTGTTGGGCCTCGGCCAACTCCACCTGGGCTGGGTGTATCAGTAAGTTTCTAGGACTAAATCAATTGGATTATACTCTAAATGTGTTTGTTTAAGTCTTAGGAAAATCCTCCCAAAAGTTTAAGTCAAACGGAGAAAGAATGGAGGAAAAGCACTTAGTGTGCTATTGGCTGGTGCACAGGACAGTGAATAGTAACTGTCTGACGCACAGGACAGAGTAATTATTCACTATCATGTGCACCAGACATAGTAACACACCGAAGAGGTATGGTGCGATATGGGCCGCACGATCTAAAGGCAACAACCACGATCAAATCTCTCGTATAGCTGGCCAGGTACAATCTATTGTTCGCAAGATTTCAGATCAACGACAGAGAACCCACTTGTGCTACACACCCTCCAATAGAAGATCTACGGTTTAGATTCAGTAGGCAAAATTGTTACCCTAGCTTCTAATCTCGACCTTTCATTTAGAATCTGACGACTCCAACGACTCGGGCTAATCAGTACGCAGTACCCAACCACAGTCGTCCACTTTTAGATCAACGACCAACGCGTTATCACTCTCCTCAAGCCAAGCATCAGCTCGGCGGCGCCATTTATGAGCCACCGTGATCACCCGCACTACCGCCCTAACCTCCAATCGGTCGGTTGCAACATGCAACGCTGGGCAAATCAAAATGGGGAAGCCATAACTCATCGAGGATGGCATGCACAAGAGTCTGGTCTGCCGTGAACTGTGACTCGACGCGGTCGTCACTCCGACGAGCAATTCACCAGCAGTGCTCCCCCTTCGATGCCCGTAGATCCCGCGCGTGTGTTCTAGGCACCCAGGTGATGGCCCCTGACCCCTTCTACGACTTCTAGCGATGGCGTATGGATGGGACGGAGCGGTGACATCCTCTATCTGAAAGCTCTCTTGTGGGTTTTGGTTGTTAGATGACAACCCAATTAAAGGACTAACAAGTGTGCTAAGTGTTGAACAGGTGCTTAATGCAAAGCTAACAGGGTTCAACACAAGTGAACAAGTGTTATGGTCCAAAGACTAGATTATCTATAGATAATGGACATCACAAGTAAGATGGACATTGCTTAAGTGAGACTTGATTTGTGTAACTCAGAGACAACCGATCAAGCCAAGGATGGAGCCAAGAAGAGCTTCGAGGTATCGAGTGCACGGGAGAAGGTCAAGGAGACCAGGAACCCAAAGCCAGGGTTGAAGAAGAAGACTTGCAAAGTCAAGGTTGGTCGAGTTAAGAAGAGTTATGGGGCATCAAGGATCACTACATAAGGACATGACTTACAACCAATGAGGTAACATCTACAGTTATGTGGTGTAAGTCATAAGGCTCAAGATCAAGCTCAGGAAGTGAACAAGGGGGTTGGAGCTCAGATATGTCAATCTAGATCAAGTCAAGATGACTTGATGGTTTAGAGTCCAACATCAACCTCAACCATGCCAAATTGGGTAAAACAATGAAAAAGGTTAAGTATGTAAGGTTTGAGTGTCCAACCATTTTGCATACACCTATTACTACAAGTTTGTTGCCTTGGTTTGGTCTCTAACTCTTTCTGTAGAGAAAGTGTCATTCTGATCTCAGCTTGAGGAGAAACAGAAAAGCTAGGAGAAGAACAAGAAAGAGGTAAGTTTCTAGGACTAAATCAATTGGATTATACTCTAAATGTGTTTGTTTAAGACTCAGGAAAATCCTCCCAAAAGTTGAAGTCAAACGGAGAAAGAATGGAGGAAAAGCACTTAGTGTGTTGTTGGCTAGTGCACAGGACAGTGAATAGTAACTATCCGGTGCACAAGATAGAGTAACTATTCACTGCCCTGTCCACCGGACAGAGTAACACAGCGAAGAGATATGGTGCAATATGGGCCGCACGATCTAAAGGCAACGACCATGATCAGATCTCTCGTATAGCCAGCCAGGTACAATCTATTGTTCGCAAGATTTCAGATCGACGACAGAGAATGCACCCGTGCTACACACCCTCCAGTAGAAGATCTACGGTTTAGATTCAGTAGGCAAAATTGTTACTCTAGCTTCTAATATCGACCCTTCGTTTAGAATCCGACGGCTCCAACGACTCGGGCTAATCAGTACGCAGTGCCCAACCACAACCGTCCACTTTTAGATCAACGACCACCGCATTATCACTCTTCTCAAGCTAAGCATCAGCATGGCGGCGCCATTTATGAGCCACCGTGATCACCCGCACTACCGCCCTAACCTCCAATCGGCCGGTTGCAACATGTAACGCTGGGCAAATCGAAATGGGGAAGCCATAACTCACCGAGGATGGCGCACACAAGAGTCCGGTCTGTCGTGAACTGTGGCTCGGCACGGTCGTCACTCCGACGAGCATTTCACTAGCAGTGCTCCCCCTTCGATGCCCGTAGATCCCGCGCGTGTGTTCGGGGCACCCAGGTGATGGCCCCTGACCCCATCTACGGCTTCTAGCTGCGGCATATGGATGGGAAGGCGCAACGGCGTCCTCTATCTGAAAGCTGTCTTGTGGGTTTTGGTGTTTAGATGACAACCCAATTAAAGGACTAACAAGTGTGCTAAGTGTTGAACAGGTGCTTAATGCAAAGGTAACAGGGTTCAACACAAGTGAACAAGTGTGATGGTCCAAAGACAAGATTATCTATAGATAATGGACATCACAAGTAAGATGGACATTGCTTAAGTGAGACTCGATGTGCGTAACTCAGAGACAACCGATCAAGCCAAGGATGGAGGCAAGAAGAGCTTCGAGGTACCGAGTGCACGGGAGAAGGTCAAGGAGACCAGGAACCCAAAGCCAGGGGTGAAGAAGAAGACTTGCAAAGTCAAGGTTGATCGAGTTAAGAAGAGTTATGGTGCATCAAGGATCACTACATAAGGACATGATTAACAACCAATGAGGTAACATCTACAGTTATGTGGTGTAAGTCATAAGGCTCAAGATCAAGCTCGAGAAGTGAACAAGGGGGTTGGAGCTCAGATATGTCAATCTAGATCAAGTCAAGATGACTTGATGGTTTAGAGTCCAAAATCAACCTCAACCATGCCAAATTGGATAAAACAATGAAAAAGGTTAAGTATGTAAGGTTTGAGTGTTCAACCATTTTGCATACACCTATTACTACAAGTTTGGTGCCTTGGTTTGCTCTCTAACTCTTTCTGTAGAGAAAGTGTCATTCTGATCTCTGCTTGAGGAGAAACAGAAAAGCTAGGAGAAGAACAAGAAAGAGGTAAGTTTCTAGGACTAAATCAATTGGATTATACTCTAAATGTGTTTGTTTAAGTCTCAGGAAAATCCTCTCAAAAGTTGAAGTCAAACCGAGAAAGAATGGAGGAAAAACACTTAGGTAGTGTTTGGTTGAGGAGCCAAGTAGAACGGATCCGTTCCATCCCTGATTCTAGGAACGGAGCCGCTCTGTTCTGTGTTTGGTAATCTAGAACGGAGCGGCTCTGTTTTTTGTTTGGTTGCAGAATGAACGGAGCACAGCGTGACTGTGAGAGCGGGATGGGAACGGAGCGGCTCCGTCCGGTTGATTTTTTGGAGCGGAATGGTTCCGGAACTGAGGAGAATATTCCCTAATTGGAGCCATTCTGTTCTAGTTCCTTTGTAACCAAACAGCAACAAAACTAGGACAGAACGGTTCCGTTATACTTGGCTCTTCAACCAAACACTACCTTAGTGTGTTGTTGGCTGGTGCACAGGACAGTGAATAGTAACTGTCCGGTGCACAGGACAGAGTAACTATTCACCGTCCTGTGCACCGGACAGAGTAACACAGCGAAGAGGTATGGTGTTGTAACACCATAAAAGCCATCAATTAAAAATAATAAATTTAGTTATTATATTAATTAGGGTAATAATTTTTTTAAGTGTTTAATTACTTATTTGCATTTTGAATCAATTTTCTTTGTATGCGCTTGATTGATTATCAGATGTTTTTTTATCAATTCTTTTTAAAAGAAAAACCTAGTAATTAATATAATAATTAAATAATATAATAGTTATTAGTCTAAAAATAAGTATTTTATTTATAAATAGTTTTGGTGAATTTTTAGGAATTTTTGAGCTCTTTAAAAATACATTTCGGAATTTGAAAAAAAACACACAAATACCTAACCTTAACCCGGACCACCAGGGCCCATCTCCTAAACCTAGTCACGAGCGCCTTCTCTCTGAAACAAGCCGCCGCCGCCTGTGTCCTGCTCCCTTCCCTCTTCTCTCCCCTAACTCTCTCTCTCCCCTAACTCTCTCTGCTCTCACGCACGCGCGCAGGGAGGCCGAGCCGGCCCCTGCGTCCCGCGCTCTGCCCAGCCGCGCGATGCGCGCACGCCCCGGCCCCATCGCGCCGAGCGCGCAGCCGCCTAGGCTGACCGGCCACCCCGCGCGCCCACCCGTGGCCAACTGCGCGCGCTGCCCTGGTGCACCGCGCCATGCGAGCTCCCTACCGCGCTGAGCCGCCATGCCACGCGCAGCTCCCTGACGCGCAGCACCCGACGCCGCGTCGACCGCGCCCGAAGTTCGACCAACGCCGCGACGACCTCGCGCAAGCCAGGCAGCCGGTCCCCGCGCGACGCCGCGTCACCGAGCACGACCCGCGCCCGAAGCCCAACCGTCACGCGCCGTACATTGTTAATAGTGCTTGATTTCGTCTGTTTCCCTCTCCCATTACCTCTCCTAGTGAAGAACGCCATCAATGGTAGCCATGAAGACCGACCGTTCCCTCTCCCTGGCAGACTCTTTCTCTCCCTCCAGCTCTCTATAAAAGGCAGCAGAGCTCTCTCTCCATTTTCCCCCTACCCAAGCTCGCCCCATCTCTCTAGCTCTCCTCGCTCGCTAGTGTACTGCTCGTCGCCGGAGGTTGCCGTTCGTCGCCGGAGTTCACCGGAGCCCGCAGTTCGTCGCCGGAGCCACACACTCGCCATCCGCCGTCCGTAGTCGAGCCCCTGCTCTTCTCCACCCGGCCGAAAACCCGTCAATCCATCACCACACGCACGAACCCAAGGTTGATGACGACCCAAATTATTTTGTGTATTTTATAAAATACGTTTTGATTCGATTCATGAATTGTATATTTAGTTTGTTGTAATATGAACACGTGTGATCCACGATTTATGTGTATGTGCGTTATAGAATTTTTGGTAGAGATATGCGATTGTTAGTACACCGTGATATTTCATGTTAGTCGTGGCGATGATTTTTGGATTAGAGAAATATGACGTAGATTAAGTAATCACACGCTGGTGATAAAAATACTAGATAAGAAACTTTGTAGTTAAATTTGGTCACAAGGAACTTTAAAAACTATTTGGAGAATTATAGTCATAGGTGCATTTTAATGGATTTAGAAAAGGGTATAAAACTCATGTCATATGAATAATATAGGATTTTTAGATGATTTATCTAACTATTTTATTAACATTTTCTTTTTATAAAGAAAGGAGAAAATATCATTAGTAGGATGGAAAATAGATTTTTGCTAGTCGAATAAACAGGTTCGCAAATTTAACACTTAAATTTTTAGAGTAAGCAAAATACTAGTTTATGTCAAAATAACCTCACTTGTGTTATAAAAAGTTCAATTAGTATTTATAGGGATTTTTAGAATGTTAAATTCATTTTTGGCTATACTCAATAATTTGAGTTAGAAATAAAAAGGATAAAAGGTATTAATTTATTTATTAGTATTAAAGATGATAATTATCATTTAATTTCATTGATGATGTTAAAAGATATTAATACTAGTTAAAACTGTGTTTATTGCACTCACTCATAAATTCATCATTTAGGACTCACAATAATAGCTATAATTGAATTAATAAATATTTACGCGATTAGGACGTATTTAAGATGTGATAAGTGCGATGCGTTAATGTGTATGTAATGGTGTATGTTTATGTAATGGTGCGTGTTTATTTATTGGTGTATGCTTTCTTTTTGTATGGCGACGTGTAACGTTATTAGAGGCTGACGGTGTGGTAGACGAACCAAATTCGTTCGAGGACGATCCGCAGGACTCGTTTGAGCAAGGCAGTGGATTCTCCCTCTGCATATTTTTTTGTACCCACTCATTGCATATAATAGTGTTTACTTTTTGATATATTGCATAATTTGATGGGTTTACCTAATTAAGGATTCCTTAGATTTACCAAATGTATTCCTTGTTTACCCTCGGAAATAATTAAGCTTTGCAAAATTTATGCTACCGCTCAACTTAATGATTTTTGATGTCACTCATTAATTGGTTTTAATGTTCCAAAAATTTAACTGGCAATTATGACATTAACCCGATGGTTAAAACGACATTATTTCAAATTAATTGGAACATGGAGTGACCACCCAGGATAACAGTGCAACCACGAGTGCTATCAGGGCTTTGGCTTTGGTAATTAGCTTTATATGCTTAGTGCCTAGCAACCTTACCTGAAATATGGCAAGACGGGGAGCGGTAGGTGCTGGCAGCCCACGTTAACATGGGGACGTATTCTTGGCTAAGGTACCTCACCCAGGGGGCCACCACCGTCGTCTTTAGAAACCTTAGCGGGTTGCTTAGTATTAAGTGTATTTTTTGAAAGCCTCATAATGGATCCCTAGCCATTCACCTTGGCAGTGTTTAAGGGTCCGATCAACTCGGGCTAGATGGGATACATAGCTTGTGGGTAAAGTCGTACCACCTCTGCAAAGTGTAAAACTGATATATCAGCCGTGCTCCCGGTTAAGAGTGACCTGGACTCCTCACATGATAATTGAACTTGAAGATGGAATTAAATTGAGATCCGATGATCTGCCAATAATTTGCTTAAGTGATTTCACTTAAGTGTTTTTGTTATATTCATATTCCTTTGCATAAATGGGATATTGGGGATTCACACTTATTAGTAAGATAGGTGTTGTTAATAAAATGTTGACCAACTAAAATGCTTACTGCTCAACCTTAGCCTCACCTTGTTATACCTGCATTAATTTTTCCCCCACTTGCTGAGCCCCGACCATAAGTGAGCTCACCCTTGCTAATATTTTGATCAGAGGGTGATGCTGGAGACTTTGATGGAGATTTTATCGACGACGAATTCTAAGTCTAACGATGCGCCGGTCATCTTCCTGTGGGAGATTGCCCCTGTTATTTATTTCCGCTTTACTTTGATGTGATACTTGTTCAAGATACAATGATGCAGATGATGTAATAAAGTATTATACTCTCTCTTCACGCCTTTATTGCATTTTCTTTTGATATATTACACTTGTGACGTCAACATATGTGTGGAAATGGATCCTGGCACACATATGGTATGCGCTCGGTTCTACCCCCTGGAACCGGGTGTGACAGAAGTGGTATCAGAACTATGCTGACCCTAGGTCGTTAGACTAGTTAGAAATGGAAAGCCTAGTTATTCAAAACTTGCTAATTTCATTCTTATAACTTATTTTATTAGCCTTACCTCTTTAAAATTTCAACTGAGTTGACTCTTCTCTTGTAGATGGTTCGTACTCTCCAAACTACCCGCATCAACACCAGCTACGCCCCTCAACCCTGGCAGATCCTGGTCTACCTAGTGGTAGTCAAGGAAGTTCCGGCGGATCTCCCTCCCATCCGAGTGGAGAATGTAGTCAACCTGGAGGATAGCTCGGAGGAGCAGCTGCCGACACCCACCCCATTGGCAGAGTCCCTGGCATTCGCAGCTAGGTCATCGACGTCAGCACCGCCTGCACCAGCCTTCCAAGCACCTGCACCCAGAGGCGACGACCCCGACGACTTAGGGATGACGATGACGAGGATGACGACGACAAAGAAGGTGGAGACGAACACGTCCACGAGGAAGCTGACTACGCCCAGCAGGACTACTTCATGGGGTTTGGTCCTGTTGTCGAACATTATACATCAATGTTCGAGACGGGGCACTTCCCCAACCTGCTGCAAGAAGTGCTGCACGCGCTAGGCACCTACGCCCGCCCCCTGTACGAAACAAGGCGAGTAAGCGAGCCTCCCCGGGCTTGCTACTACATCACTCGCATCCACGTCAGGGTGATGGATGCAGGGGACAGGGGATTCAGGACTCTGTCTGCTCACGAGTCCCTGACACCACTGTCCACCTACGCTGCCTCGGTCAGTGATGCTGCCCGTCGGACCCTGTGGTCGCTCAGCCACACCTACCGGCAGCAGATGCAGAACATGAGGTTCAGACATCTTCCTCAGCGTCTGCGTGGAGGAAGTCAGACCAGCAACGTCCCAGGAGAAGCTGGTGAGGATCGCCTCAACACCCTAGCTGGTGTAGTGGCCGGTCTCAACACCGACTTGGACAGTGCCACCCTAGATCTCTCTAGGGTGCACTTGGAGCTGGAGAATGCCCATGCCAGGATTGCAGCCCTGGAAGCCCAACTGCAAGGACTGGATCCGCCCAAAGCTCAGGTCCCCGCCATGGCGTTGTCTCCTCCCCGCAAGAGGCTGCGCTATGGGGAGCCCGAATCTTTCACTAGGCTGCTTTAGCTGTTTTGAGACATGATGTAATAAGTTATGCCTCACGTTAGACGATGATACTCTTTTAAGTTATCATATTAATAAATAACAACCATGTGATGGTGATTGGTTGACATGCTTGAGTTGGATCTTTGTTTGAGTGCAATGGTCTTATGGAATGATGGCCATAAGAATAGATAAAAAATTTTAAACATAAGCTATTTCCCCTCCTAGAATCTTTTCTACTCCTCACTTTTCTAAGGACTTCACTTCCTAACCAATCAGATGGTGAACGCTCGTCAAGGACCCAACAACAACCGGAACCAGCGTGGTCAACAAGTACCACCACCACCACCGAATCCCAACATGGAGCAGTTCATTGCCGCCCAGATGCAGATTCTGCAAGGACTCACTGCGGCTATTCAACAAATTCAGCAGAACCAGCAGAATCAGCAACATCAGCAGCAACAGCAGTATGCACCCCCGGCCAGAGATAAGCACCGGGATTTCATGAGTCATCATCCACCAACATTCTCTCATGCGGTTGATCCTCTGGATGCCGATGACTGGCTCAAAGTCATTGGAAAGAAGCTTGACATCACTCAGTGCAACGACCAGGAGAAGGTCTTGTACGCCTCTGGAAGACTCGAGGGTACCGCGTCCGACTGGTGGGATGCCTTCACAGCGGCACACCCCAACGCAGATACAATAACTTGGCAGGAGTTTTAGGAGAACTTCCACGCTCATCACATCCCCTCAGGAATCATGAAGTTGAAGAAGAAAGAATTCCTTTCCCTTACTCAAGGGAATATGTCTGTCAGTGAGTATCGTGATCGCTTCACTCAGCTTTCACGCTATGCCCCTGAAGAAGTGGACACAGATGAGAAGCGCCAAGAGCATTTCTTGGAAGGACTAATTGGACCTCTGAATTATCAACTTCAGAGTCATACATTCCCTAATTTCCAGACACTGTTGAACAAGGCAATTGGCCTTGAAAGCAAAAGAAAGGAATTATCTGACCATAAAAGGAAGTTTCAAGGTCAGTCCAGCAGGAATACCCGCCCTAACAACGCTCAAGGTTCGCAGTTCCGCTCTGGAAATCAAGGCAGAAACAATTATCAAGTGCAACGCTCTGGACAACAAAGCCAGAGAAATAATCAGAGTCAGAACCAACAAAGGAGCAACTCTCAGACCAACCAGAGGTCTGGTGGGAGTTCCCAGAATCATCAAGGTGGCGCCAGTAACGCGCAGGCCAGAAGCAACGCACCAGTCCAACCCAATGGCTACTTCAAGTGCAGTGAGCTAGGCCACTATGCTAACAACTGCCCAAGGCGCAACCAGCAGACACCCCAGAAAAGCAATAACCAGAGAAATGACCAGAACACCCCCGCTCGTGGATCTGATCAGAACAAGACATCACAGAACCAGAGCAGAGGAAGGGTCAATCACGTCACCGCAGAATCAGTACCTGAGGATGCCGACATAGTGTATGATATGTTCCTCGTTAACTCCATACCTGCATCAGTTTTATTTGACTCTGGAGCATCGCATTCGTTTATAACTGAGTCATTTGTGGAAAAACACAATATACCTAAGTATCCTCTTAAGAAGATGTTACATATTAGTTCACCGGGAGGTGACATGAAGGCCACACACTCATGCCCCCATGTTAATCTCAAGATTCAAGGAATAGATTTTTCAGTCAACCCAGTGGTCCTAGGATCCAACGGTATTGATGTGATTCTTGGATGCGATTGGTTGAAAAGTTGTGATGGAGTGATACAGTGTGCCAACGGAACAATTACGTTGACAAGTCCTCAAGGTGAAAGAATCCAAGTTAACATAGACAAGTCAACGGATGAAAAAGGGGAAACAGTGATCAATCACTTGGAAGAAAAGCCCTTGGAAAATATCAAAGTAGTGTGCGAATACCTAGACGTATTTTCGGAGGAATTGCCAGGTATGCCACCTGACCATGATATAGAGTTTTCTATTGAATTATTACCCGGAACCGTACCTATCTCAAAAAGACCATATAGAATGGATGCCAAAGATTTAGTAGAACTAAAGAAACAAATAGAAGAATTACTAGAAAAAGGTTTCATTCGCCCAAGTTCATCCCCTTGGGGAGCCCCGGTGCTATTTGTGAACAAGAAGGATGGTTCGAGGAGAATGTGCGTTGATTATAGAAGTTTGAATGAAGTAACCATCAAGAATAAATACCCATTACCTCGGATTGAAGATTTATTCGATCAAATGAAAGGACCTAAGATATTCTCGAAGATAGATTTGAGATCGAGATATCATCAGTTAAAGATTCGAGCAGAAGATGTACCCAAGACAGCCTTCACGACGAGATATGGATTATATGAGTTTTTGGTCATGTCGTTTGGACTGACTAATGCACCTGCATACTTTATGAACTTGATGAATAAAGTATTTATGGAATATCTAGATCAGTTTGTGGTCGTATTCATTGATGACATACTGATATATTCTCCAAATGAAGAAACACATGAAGATCATCTAAGGCTAGTCCTACAAAAGCTTCGTGACAACCAGCTATATGTGAAGTTCTCGAAGTGTAATGTTTGGTTGAAGGAAGTTGCTTTCTTAGGGCATATCGTTACCAATGGTGGAATTAAAGTGGACCTAGGAAAGATAAGTGAGATACTAGATTAGAAGCAACCAAAGGATGCGTCCAAGATCAGAAGTTTTCTTGGATTGGCAGGATACTATAGAAGATTTATTGAAGGTTTTTCCAAGTTAGTGAAACCACTTACCTCTCTACTGGAGAAAGGTAAAGAGTTCAAATGGGATGAAGCTTGTCAGAATTGTTTTGAAGAACTCAAGAAAAGGTTAACCACTGCACCAATATTGGTAATGCCAGACATCCACAAGGGATTTGATGTGTATTGCGATGCATCACACCTTGGACTTGGATGTGTGCTAATGCAAGAAGGAAAAGTGATAGCTTATGCCTCAAGGCAGTTGAGGAAGCATGAGAAGAATTATCCTACACATGATTTGGAACTAGCTGCCGTAGTGCATGCTTTGAAGATTTGGAGGCACTATATGATTGGAAACAAGTGTAGAATCTTCACGGATCACAAAAGCTTGAAATATATATTCACTCTGAAGGAACTCAACCTCAGATAGAGAAGATGGCTTGAGTTGATTAAGGACTATGATTTGGAAATACAATATCACCCAGGAAAAGCAAATGTAGTAGCTGATGCTTTGAGCCATAAGGGTCAAGTGAACAACATCACTACTCATTTGATGTCACAAGAATTGTGCTAGGAAATGGAACAACTCAACCTTGGATTGCTCAATAATGTAGAAGCAACAGTTATGGAAGTTGAATCTACTTTGGAAGAAGAGATTCGTAAAGGACAAGAGTCTGATGAGAAAATCAAAGAAATTAAAACTTTGATTGGTTTGGGTAAAGCCCCAGATTTCACGGAAGATGAACAAGGCACAATATGGTTTAAGAAGAGAATCTGTGTACCCGAAATCGAGCACCTACGCCAACTTATTTTGAGAGAAGCTCATGATTCAGCTTACTCCATTCACCCTGGAAGTACAAAGATGTACTAGGATCTTAAGGAAAAGTATTGGTGGTACGGATTGAAAAGAGATGTAGCTACTCATGTTGCATTATGTGACGTGTGTCAGCGAGTTAAAGCTGAACACCAAAGACCAGCAGGATTACTACAACCTCTTAAGGTACCTGAATGGAAATGGGAAGAAATCAGTATGGATTTCATAGTTGGACTACCCCGTACTCGAGATGGCTATGATTCAATATGGGTCATAGTAGACAGGTTGACTAAAGTGGCACATTTTATACCTGTGAAGACAACTTACTCGGGAGCCCAGTTAGCAGAGTTATACATGTCGAGGATTGTTTGTCTGCATGAAGTACCGAAGAAGATCGTATCAGATCGAGGAACCTAGTTTACCTCGCGCTTTTGGAAAAGACTACATGAGTCCATGGATACCAAGCTAAATTTTAGTTCAGCTTATCATCCACAAACAAATGGGCAAACAGAAAGGACAAACCAAGTGTTGGAGGACATGCTAAGAGCCTCTAAAGCATGGTAGAAGCTGGGATAAAAGTTTGCCTTATGCAGAATTTTCGTATAACAATAGTTATCAAGCAAGTCTCAAAATGGCACCGTTTGAAGCACTCTACGGACGAAAGTGTAGAACACCGCTTTATTGGAATCAGACCGGAGAAAGTCAAGTATTTGGTCCAGAAATTCTCCAAGAGGCGAAAAAGCAAGTGCAGATTATCAGAGAAAATTTGAAGACAGCACAGTCAAGACAGAAAAGCTATGCTGATAATAGAAGAAGAGAGTTGATGTTTGAAGTAGGAGACTTCGTATACCTTAAAGTTTCGCCGATGAGAGGAATGAAAAGGTTTAAGGTTAAGGGAAAATTATCACCTCGCTATATCGGCCCATTCAAGATTTTGGAAAGAAAAGGTGAAGTAGCCTACCAGTTAGAGCTACCCGATAGATTATCAGATGTGCATGACGTATTTCACGTATCACAACTCAAGAAGTGCTTAAGAGTACCAGAAGAACAGTTACCCATGGAAGAATTGAATGTTAATGAGGATTTGACTTATTCAGAGTATCCGGTCAGAATTTTGGAAACATCTCGTAGAATTACACGGAGTAAAGTCATTAACATGAGCAAGTTCAGTGGAGTCATCATTCGGAAGATGAGGCCACTTGGGAAAGAGAAGATGAACTCAGAGCAGAATTCCCCCAGTTATTCTCGGAAGTTTCTTAATCTCGAGGACGAGATTCTTCTTAAGAGGGATAGGTTTGTAACACCATAAAAGCCATCAATTAAAAATAATGAATTTAGTTATTATATTAATTAGGGTAATAATTTTTTTAAGTGTTTAATTACTTATTTGCATTTTGAATCAATTTTCTTTGTATGCGCTTGATTGATTATCGGATGTTTTTTTATCAATTCTTTTTAAAAGAAAAACCTAGTAATTAATATAATAATTAAATAATATAATAGTTATTAGTCTAAAAACAAGTATTTTATTTATAAATAGTTTTGGTGAATTTTTAGGAATTTTCGAGCTCTTTAAAAATACATTTCGGAATTTGAAAAAAAACACACAAATACCTAACCCTAACCCGGCCCACCAGGTCCCATCTCCTAAACCTAGTCACGCGCGCCTTCTCTCTGAAACAAGCTGTCGCCGCCTGTGTCCTGCTCCCTTCCCTCTTCTCTCCCCTAACTCTCTCTGCTCTCACGCACGCGCGCAGGGAGGCCGAGCCGGCCCCTGCATCTCGCGCTCTGCCCAGCCGCGCGATGCGCGCGTGCCCCGGCCCCACCGCACCGAGCGCGCAGCCGCCCAGGCCGACCGGCCACCCCGCGTGCGCTGCCTTGGTGCGCCGCGCCTTGCGAGCTCCCTGCCGCGCCGAGCCGCCATGCCACGCGCAGCTCCCCGACGCGCAGCACCCGACGTCGCGTCAACCGCACCCGAAGTTCGACCAACGCCGCGATGACCTCGTGCATGCCAGGCAGCCGGTCCCCGCGCGACGCCGCGTCACCGAGCACGACCCGCGCCCGAAGCCCAACCATCACGCGCCGTCCGTTGTTAATAGTGCTTGATTTCGTCTGTTTCCCTCTCCCATTACCTCTCCTAGTGAAGAACGCCATCAATGGTAGCCATGAAGACCGACCGTTCCCTCTCCCTGGCAGACTCTTTCTCTCCCTCCTGCTCTCTATAAAAGGCAGCAGAGCTCTCTCTCCATTTTCCCCCTACCCAAGCTCGCCCCATCTCTCTAGCTCTCCTCGCTCGCTAGTGTACTGCTCGTCGCCGGAGTTCACCGGAGCCCGCAGTTCGTCGCCGGAGCCACGCACTCGCCATCCGTCGTCCGTAGTCGAGCCCCTGCTCTTCTCCACCCGGCCGAAAACCCGTCAATCCATCGCTGTCACACGCACGAACCCAAGGTTGATGGCGACCCAAATTATTTTGTGTATTTTATAAAATACGTTTTGATTCGATTCATGAATTGTATATTTAGTTTGTTGTAATATGAACACGTGTGATCCGCAATTTATGTGTATGTGCGTTATAGAATTTTTGGTAGAGATATGCGATTGTTAGTACACCGTGATATTTCATGTTAGTCGTGGCGATGATTTTTGGATTAGAGAAATATGACGTAGATTAAGTAATCACACGCTGGTGATAAAAATACTAGATAAGAAACTTTGTAGTTAAATTTGGTCACAAGGAACTTTAAAAACTATTTGGAGAATTATAGTCATAGGTGCATTTTAATGGATTTAGAAAAGGGTATAGAACTCATGTCATATGAATAATATAGGATTTTAGATGATTTATCTAACTATTTTATTAACATTTTCTTTTTATAAAGAAAGGAGAAAATATCATTAGTAGGATGAAAAATAGATTTTTGCTAGTCGAATAAACAGGTTCGCAAATTTAACACTTAAATTTTTAGAGTAAGCAAAATACTAGTTTATGTCAAAATAACCTCACTTGTGTTATAAAAAGTTCAATTAGTATTTATAGGGATTTTTAGAATGTTAAATTCATTTTTGGCTATACTCAATAATTTGAGTTAGAAATAAAAAGGATAAAAGGTATTAATTTATTTATTAGTATTAAAGACGATAATTATCATTTAATTTCATTAATGATGTTAAAAGATATTAATACTAGTTAAAACTGTGTTTATTGCACTCACTCATAAATTCATCATTTAGGACTCACAATAATAGCTATAATTGAATTAATAAATATTTACGCGATTAGGACGTATTTAAGATGTGATAAGTGCGATGTGTTAATGTGTATGTAATGGTGTATGTTTATGTAATGGTGCGTGTTTATTTATTGGTGTATGCTTTCTTTTTGTATGGCGACGTGTAACGTTATTAGAGGCTGACGGTGTGGTAGACGAACCAAATTCGTTTGAGGACGATCCGCAGGACTCGTTTGAGCAAGGCAGTGGATTCTCCCTCTGCATATTCTTTTTGTACCCACTCATTGCATATAATAATGTTTACTTTTTGATATATTTCATAATTTGATGGGTTTACCTAATTAAGGATTCCCTAGATTTACCAACTGTATTCCTTGTTTACACTGGGAAATAATTAAGCTTTGCAAAATTTATGCTACCGCTCAACTTAATGATTTTTTATGTCACTCATTAATTGGTTTTAATGTTCCAAAAATTTAATTGGCAATTATGACATTAACCTAATGGTTAAAACGACATTATTTCAAAATAATTGGAACATGGAGTGACCACCCAGGATAACAATGCAATCACGAGTGCTATCATGGCACTGGCTTCGGTAATTAGCTTTATATGCTTAGTGCCTAGCAACCTTACCTGAAATATGGGCAAGAGGGAGAGCGGTAGGTGCTGGCAGTCCACGTTAATATGGGGACGTATTCTTGGCTAAGGTACCTCACCCAGGGGGCCACCACCATCGTCTTTAGAAACCTTAGCGGGTTGCTTAGTATTAAGTGTATTTTGTGAAAGCCTCATAATGGATCCCTAGCCATTCACCTTGGCAGTGTTTAAGGGTCCGATCAACCTGGGCTAGATGGGATACATGGCTTGTGGGTAAAGTTGTACCACCTCTGCAGATTGTAAAACTGATATATCAGCCGTGCTCCCGGTTAAGAGCGACCTGGACTCCTCACATGATAATTGAACTTGAAGATGGAATTAAATTGAGATCCGATGATCTGCCAATAATTTGCTTAAGTGATTTCACTTAAGTGTTTTTGTTATATTCATATTCCTTTGCTTAAATGGGATATTTGGGATTCACACTTATTAGTAAGACAGGTGTTGTTAATAAAATATTGACCAACTAAAATGCTTACTGCTCAACCTTAGCCTCACCTTGTTATACCTGCATTAATTTTTCCCCCACTTGCTGAGCCCCGACCATAAGTGAGCTCACCCTTGCTAATATTTTGATCAGAGGGTGATGCTGGAGACTTTGATGGAGATTTTATCGACGACGAATTCTAAGTCTAACGATGCGCCGGTCATCTTCCTATGGGAGATTGCCCCTGTTATTTATTTCCGCTTTACTTTGATGTGATACTTGTTCAAGATACAATGATGCAGATGATGTAATAAAGTATTATACTCTCTCTTTACGCCTTTATTGCATTTTCTTTTGATATATTACACTTGTGACGTCAACATATGTGTGGAAATGGATCCTGGCACACATATGGTATGCGCTCGGTTCTACCCCCTGGAACCCGGTGTGACAGGTGTGATATGGGCCGCACGATCTAAAGGCAACGACCACGATCAGATCTCTCATATAGCCGGCCAGGTACAATCTATTGTTCGCAAGATTTCAGATCGACGACAGAGAACGCACCCGTGCTACACACCCTCCAGTAGAAGATCTACGGTTTAGATTCAGTAGGCAAAATTGTTACTCTAGCTTCTAATATCGACCCTTCGTTTAGAATCCGATGGCTCCAACGACTCGGGCTAATCAGTACGCAGTGCCCAACCACAGCCGTCCACTTTTAGATCAACGGCCACCGCATTATCACTCTTCTCAAGCTAAGCATCGGCACGGCGACGCCATTTATGAGCCACTGTGATCACCCGCACTACCGCCCTAACCTCCAATCGGCCGGTTGCAACATGTAACGTTGGGCAAATCAAAATGGGGAAGCCATAACTCACCGAGGATGGCGCGCACAAGAGTCCGGTCTATCGTGAACTGTGGCTCGGCGCGGTCGTCACTCAGACGAGCAATTCACCAGCAGTGCTCCCCCTTCGATGCCCGTAGATCACGCGCGTGTGTTCGGGGCACCCAGGTGATAGCCCCTAACCCCTTCTACGGCTTCTAGCTGCGGCGTATGGATGGGAAGGCGCGGCGGCGTCCTCTATCTGAAAGCTCTCTTGTGGGTTTTGGTGTTTAGATGACAACTCAATTAAAGAACTAACAAGTGTGCTAAGTGTTGAACAGGTGCTTAATGCAAAGCTAACAGGGTTCAACACAAGTGAACAAGTGTGATAGTCCAAAGACTAGATTATCTATAGATAATGGACATCACAATTAAGATGGACATTGCTTAAGTGAGACTCGATATGTGTAACTCAGAGACAACCGATCAAGCCAAGGATGGAGGCAAGAAGAGCTTCGAGGTACCGAGTGCACGGGAGAAGGTCAAGGAGACCAGGAACCCAAAGCCAGGGGTGAAGAAGAAGACTTGCAAACTCAAGGTTGATCGAGTTAAGAAGAGTTATGGTGCATCAAGGATCACTACCTAAGGACATGACTTACGACCAATGAGGTAACATCTACAGTTATGTGGTGTAAGTCTAAGGCTCAAGATCAAGCTCGGGAAGTGAACAAGGGGGTTGGAGCTCAGATATGTCAATCTAGATCAAGTCAAGATGACTTGATGGTTTAGAGTACAACATCACCTCAACCATGCCAAATTGGGTAAAACAATGAAAACGGTTAAGTGTGTAAGGTTTGAGTGTTCAACCATTTTGCATACACCTCTTACTACAAGTTTGGTGCCTTGGTTTGCTCTCTAAATCTTTCTGTAGAGAAAGTGTCATTCTGATCTCTGCTTGAGGAGAAACAGAAAAGCTAGGAGAAGAACAAGAAAGAGGTAAGTATCTAGGACTAAATCAATTGGATTATACTCTAAATGTGTTTGTTTAAGTCTTAGGAAAATCCTCCCAAAAGTTGAAGTTAAACGGGGAAAGAATGGAGGAAAAGCACTTAGTGTGCTGTTGGCGGGTGCACAGGAGAGTGAATAGTAACTATCCGGTGCACAGGACAGAGTAACTATTCACTGTCCTGTGCACCAAACAGAGTAACACAGCGAAGAGGTATGGTGCGATATGGGCCGCACGATCTAAAGGCAACGACCATGATCAGATCTCTCGTATAGCTGGCCAGGTACAATCTATTGTTCACAAGATTTCAGATCAACGATAGAGAACGCACCCGTGCTACACACCCTCCAGTAGAAGATCTACGGTTTAGATTCAGTAGGCAAAATTGTTACTCTAGCTTCTAATCTCGAACCTTCATTTAGAATCCGACGGCTCCAACTACTCGGGCTAATCAGTACACAGTGCCCAACCACCGCCGTCCACTTTTAGATCAACGGCCACCGCATTATCACTCTTCTCAAGCTAAGCATCGACACGGCAACACCATTTATGAGCCACCGTGATCACGCGCACTACCGCCCTAACCTTCAATCGGTCGGTTGCAACATGTAATGCTGGGCAAATCGTAATGGGGAAGCCATAACTCACCGAGGATGGAGCGCACAAGAGTCCGGTCTATCATGAACTGCGGCTCGGCGCGTCATCACTCCGACGAGCAATTCACCAGCAGTGCTCCCCCTCCGATGCCCGTAGATCCCGCGCGTGTGTTCGGGGCACCCAGGTGATGGCCCCTGACCCCTTCTACGGCTTCTAGCTGCGGCGTATGGATGGGAAGGCGCGGCGGCGTCCTCTATCTGAAAGCTCTCTTGTGGGTTTTGGTGTTTAGATGACAACCCAATTAAAGGACTAACAAGTGTGCTAAGTGTTGAACAGGTGCTTAATACAAAGCTAACAGGGTTCAACACAAGTGAATAAGTGTGATGGTCCAAAGACTAGATTATCTATAGATAATGGACATCACAAGTAAGATGGATGTTGCTTAAGTGAGACTCAATGTGCGTAACTCAGAGACAACCTATCAAGCCAAGGATGGAGGCAAGAAGAGCTTCGAGGTACCGAGTGCACGGGAGAAGGTCAAGGAGACCAGGAACCCAAAGCAAGGGGTGAAGAAGAAGACTTGCAAAGTCAAGGTTGATCGAGTTAAGAAGAGTTATGGTGCATCAAGGATCACTACATAAGGACATGACTTACAACCAATGAGGTAACATCTACAGTTATGTGGTGTAAGTCATAAGGCTCAAGATCAAGCTCGGGAAGTGAACAAGGGGGTTGGAGCTCAGATATGTCAATCTAGATCAAGTCAAGATGACTTGATGGTTTAGAGTCCAACATCAACCTCAACCATGCCAAATTGGGTAAAACAATGAAAACGGTTAAGTATGTAAGGTTTGAGTGTTCAACCATTTTGCATACAACTCTTACTACAAGTTTGGTGCCTTGGTTTGCTCTCTAACTCTTTCTGTAGAGAAAGTGTCATTCTGATCTCTGTTTGAGGAGAAACAGATAAGCTAGGAGACGAACAAGAAATAGGTAAGTTTCTAGGACTAAATCAATTGAATTATACTCTAAATGTGTTTGTTTAAGTCCCAGGACATTCATCCCAAAAGTTGAAGTCAAACGGAGAAAGAATGGAGGAAAAGCACTTAGTGTGTTGTTGGCTGGTGCACAGGAGAGTGAATAGTAACTGTCCGGTGCACAGGACATAGTAACTATTCACTGTCCTATGCACCGGATAGAGTAACACACCAGAGAGGTTTGGTGCGATATGGGCCGCACGATCTAAAGGCAACGACCACGATCAGATCTCTTGTATAGCCGGCCAGGTACAATCTATTGTTCGCAAGATTTTAGATCGACGACAGTGAACGCACCCGTGCTACACACCCTCCAGTAGAAGATCCACGATTTAGATTCAGTAGGCAAAATTTTTACTCTAGCTTCTAATCTTGACCCTTCATTTAGAATCCGATGGCTCCAACGACTCGGGCTAATCAGTATGCATTGCCCAACCACAGTCGCCCACTTTTAGATCAACGGCCACCGTGTTATCACTCTTCTCAAGCCAAGCATCGGCGCGGCGGCGCCATTTATGAGCCACCGTGATCACCCGCACTACCGCCCTAACCTCCAATCGACCAATTGCAACATGTAACGCTGGGCAAATCAAAATGGGGAAGCCATAACTCACTGAGGACGGCGCGCACAAGAGTTCGGTCTGTCGTGAACTATGGCTCGGCGCGGTCGTCACTCTGACGAGCAATTCACCAGCAGTGCTCCCTCTCCTATGCCCATAGATCCCGCGCGTGTGTTCGGGGCACCCAGGTGATGGCTCGTCCCCTTCTACGGCTTCTAGCTGCGGCGTATGGATGGGAAGGCGCGGCGGCGTCCTCTATCTGAAAGCTCTCTTGTGGGTTTTGGTGTTTAGATGACAACCCAATTAAAGGACTACCAAGTGTGCTAAGTGTTGAACAGGTTCTTAATGCAAAGCTAACAGGGTTCAACACAAGTGAACAAGTGTGATGGTCCAAAGACTAGATTATCTATAGATAATGGACATCACAAGTAAGATGGACATTGCTTAAGTGAGACTCGATGTGCGTAACTCAGAGACAACCAATCAAGCTAAGGATGGAGGGAAGAAGAGCTTCAAGGTATCGAGTGCACGGGAGAAGGTCAAGGAGACCTGGAACCCAAAGCTAGGGGTGAAGAAGAAGACTTGCAAAGTCAAGGTTGATCGAGTTAAGAAGAGTTATGGTGCATCAAGGATCACTACATCAGGACATTACTTATAACCAATGAGGTAACATCTACAGTTATGTGGTGTAAGTCATAAGGTTCAAGATCAAGCTCGGAAAGTGAACAAGGGGGTTGGAGCTCAGATATGTCAATCTAGATCAAGTCAAGATGATTGATGGTTTAGAGTCCAACATCAACCTCAACCATGCCAAATTGGGTAAAACAATGAAAACGGTTAAGTATGTAAGGTTTGAGTGTTCAACCATTTTGCATACACCTCTTACTACAAGTTTGGTGCCTTGGTTTGCTCTCTAACTCTTTCTGTAGAGAAATTGTCATTTTGATCTCTGCTTGAGGAGAAACAGAAAAGCTAGGAGAAGAACAAGAAAGAGGTAAGTTTCTAGGACTAAATCAATTGGATTATACTCTAAATGTGTTTGTTTAAGTCTCAGGAAAATCCTCCCAAAAGTTGAAGTCAAACAGAGAAAGAATGGAGGAAAAGCACTTAGTGTGCTGTTGGCTGGTGCACATGAGAGTGAATAGTAACTGTCCTGTGCACAGGACAGAGTAACTATTCACTGTCCTGTGCACCGGACAGAGTAACACACCGAAGAGGTATGGTGCGATATGGGCCGCACGATCTAAAGGCAACGACCATGATCAGGTCTCTCGTATAGCCGACCAGGTACAATCTATTATTCGCAGATTTCAGATCGACGACAGAGAACCCACCCGTGCTACACACCCTCTAGTTGAAGATCCACGGTTTAAATTCATAGGAAAAATTGTTACTCTAGCTTCTAATCTCAACCCTTCATTTAGAATCCGATGGCACCAACGACTCGGGCTAATCAGTATGCAGTGCCCAACCATAGTCGTCCACTTTTAGATCAACTGCCACCGCGTTATCACTCTCCTCAAGCCAAGCATCGGCGCGGCGGCGCCATTTATGAGCCACCGTGATCACCCGCACTACCGCCCTAACCTCCAATTGACTGGTTGCAACATGTAACGCTGGGCAAATCGAAATGGGGAAGCCATAACTCACCGAGGATGGCGCGCACAAGAGTCCGGTCTGTCGTGAACTGTGGCTCGGCGCGATCGCCACTCCGACGAGCAATTCACCAGCAGTGCTCCCCCTCCGATGCCCGTAGATCCCGCGCGTGTGTTCGGGGCACCCAGGTGATGGCCGTTGTCCCCTTCTACGGCTTCTAGCTGCGTCGTATGGATGGGAAGGCGTGGCGGCGTCCTCTATCTGAAAGCTCTCTTATGGGTTTTGGTGTTTAGATGACAACCCAATTAAAGGACTAACAAGTGTGCTAAGTGTTGAACAAGTGCTTAATGCAAAGCTAACAGGGTTCAACACAAGTGAACAAGTGTGATGGTCCAAAGACTACATTATCTATAGATAATGGACATCACAAGTAAGATGGACATTGCTTAAGTGAGGCTCGATGTGCGTAACTTAGAGACAACCGATCAAGCCAAGGATGGAGGCAAGAAGAGCTTCGAGGTACCGAGTGCACGGTAGAAGGTCAAGGAGACCAGGAACCCAAAGCTAGGGGTGAAGAAGAAGACTTACAAAGTCAAGGTTGATCGAGTTAAGAAGAGTTATGGTGCATCAAGGATCACTACATAAGGACATTACTTACAACCAATGAGGTAATATCTACAGTTATGTGGTGTAAGTCATAAGGTTCAAGATCAAGCTCGGGAAGTGATCAAGGGGGTTGGAGCTTAGATATGTCAATCTAGATCAAGTCAAGATGACTTGATGGTTTAGAGTCCAACATCAACCTCAACCATGCCAAATTGGGTAAAACAATGAAAACGGTTAAGTATGTAAGGTTTGAGTGTTCAACCATTTTGCATACACCTCTTACTACAAGTTTGGTGCCTTGGTTTGCTCTCTAACTCTTTCTGTAGAGAAATTGTCATTTTGATCTCTGCTTGAGGAGAAACAGAAAAGCTAGGAGAAGAACAAGAAAGAGGTAAGTTTCTAGGACTAAATCAATTGGATTATACACTAAATGTGTTTGTTTAAGTCTCAGGAAAATCCTCCCAAAAGTTGAAGTCAAACGGAGTAAGAATGCTGGAAAAGCACTTAGTGTGTTGTTGGCTGGTGCACAGGAGAGTGAATAGTAACTGTCCGGTGCACAGGACATAGTAACTATTCACTGTCCTATGCACCGGATAGAGTAACACACCAGAGAGGTTTGGTGCGATATGGGCCGCACGATCTAAAGGCAACGACCACGATCAGATCTCTCGTATAGCCGGCCAGGTACAATCTATTGTTCGCAAGATTTCAGATTGACGACAGAGAACCCACCCGTGCTACACACCCTCCAGTTGAAGATCTACGGTTTAGATTCAGTAGGCAAATTGTTACTCTAGCTTCTAATCTCAACCCTTCATTTAGAATCCGATGGCTCAAACGACTCGGGCTAATCAGTACGCAGTGCCCAACCAAAGTCGTCCACTTTTAGATCAACGGCCACCGCGTTATCACTCTCCTCAAGCCAAGCATCGGCGCGGCGGCGCCATTTATGAGCCACCGTGATCACCCGCACTTCCGCCCTAACCTCCAATCGACTGGTTGCAACATGTAATGCTGGGCATATCAAAATGGGGAAGCCATAACTCACCGAGGATGGCACGCACAAGAGTCCGGTCTGCCGTGAACTGTGGCTCGGCACGGTCGTCACACTCCGACAAGCAATTCACCAGCAGTGCTCCCCCTCCGATGCCCATAGATCCCACATGTGTGTTCGGGGCACCCAGGTGATGGCCCCTGACCCCTTCTACGGCTTCTAGCGACGGCGTATGGATGGGAAGGCGCAGCGGCATCCTCTATCTAAAAGCTCTCTTGTGGGTTTTGGTGTTTAGATGACAACCCAATTAAAGGACTAACATGTGTGCTAAGTGTTGAACAGGTGCTTAATGCAAAGCTAACAGAGTTCAACACAAGTGAACAAGTGTGACGGTCCAAAGACTAGATTATCTATAGATAATGGAAATCACAAGTAAGATGGACATTGCTTAAGTGAGACTCGATGTGCGTAACTCAGAGACAACCGATCAAGCCAAAGATGGAGGCAAGAAGAGCTTCGAGGTACCGAGTGCATGGGAGAAGGTCAAGGAGACCAGGAACCCAAAGCCAGGGGTGAAGAAGACTTGCAAAGTCAAGGTTGATCGAGTTAAGAAGAGTTATGGTGCATCAAGGATCACTACATAAGGACATGACTTACAACCAATGAGGTAACATCTATAGTTATGTGGTGTAAGTCATAAGGCTCAAGATCAAGCTCGGGAAGTGAATGTTGGGGACTTGTTCTCAAGTGCTATGAGTTAAGAACAAGGCAGCACAAAATGTTAATGGTTATAGACCTTCATCCTTTGAAACATTATCTCCCTTAGGATATAATGATCTCCACACGAAGGTTATGAAGGACGTACCTTCATCATCTCCATATATAATGAATCAAGTATAAACATATGAAACATGGGTAATAACATGAATAATCATATGTCATTATCAAAACATTTTTATTATGTCGTCATGAATAAATGTGGATAGTATTGAATTACATTAATACCTTCAGCTTGACAGAAGGTAAAAGTCCAAGCGTGACGTGCGCGTGAATACAAGTCAGCGTGAACAGTACGGTGTCACTGTTCTTCTATTTATAGGCACAGGACACAGCCTGTGTAGAATTACATTCATGCCCTTGACATTTACTATTGGCTTAGAGATAATCTATTGAGGACTAGACGGCCTTTTCCCCTTTAAGTCGGTTCCATTTTTCACCGCTAAGCCGAAGCTTCTTCACAGGTAGCTTCGACACTGGTTCGTCCTTCACTCGAACCGCGCTCTTTATGTCATGTATAACTTCGTCCCATGTCCGAAGGTTCCTGTACACACATTATACTTGGGAAGCATGTTAGTCATGTTTTTGAGGACCTTCGGAAGACGAAGGCCCCCAACAGTAGCCCCTTGTAGTATTAATTTGTTATAACAATGAATTTAGATAGCGACGTGAATGAAGGCCTTAAGCCGAAGTTCCAGAAAAACACCTTCCCTTCACTAGAATAGCGACAGTCAATGACAAATGGGGTCTGCCAAGTTGCAAAGCACTAGGCGTATAAATATGAACCCATAGCGGCACCATTTTGGTACGCTGTCTCTGCTATTTGCGTTATTTTCTCAAATTTCTAGCTCTTGCTCAATAGCTCTCACCTGATTTTCGAGCTTTTAGAGCTTCGGTTTAAAGGCATGTTTGCTCCAAATTTGAGGAGAAAAAGATGAGTGGGGAGAAGAAGATGACTAAAGAGAAGAAAATAACCGAGGAGACGAAGTTGTATGAAGAGAAGAAAGTTGCGGATCCTTTCATCGCTGGGTTTTATCAGTCCATGGCAAAAACGAATACAGAGAAAATTACTAAGGAGATCATGGAGGGTTTATCCGAAGATTCTGGTGACAGTGATAGTTATGACGTGGAGAGTGGGGATGAAGATTCTGAGGATCAGCCCTGGCGGCGAAGTCCTACTATCTTCGAAAAATCAACTATCAAGCAAAGTCATATTGACGCCATGAGGGGGAGATATTTTCGCGACATGTCTATTGTCAGAGTTGGAGGGGACAGTACTGCCCCTGCTCCGGAGGAAAACAAAGTTGTTATTTACCGAAGCTTCTTGAAGGCAGGCCTTCGGTTCCCGCTGAGTAAATTTGTGGTCGAAGTATTAAAGATATTTCAAACCTTTATCCATCAGATTACCCCTGTAGCTATAATTAGGATGGGGATATTTGTCTGGGCTGTAAGGAGCCAGGGGCTAGAGCCGAGCGCGAAGTGCTTCTGCAACATGCACGAGCTTTTATATGAGACGAAGGCTATCGGCAAAGAACAATACCACAACAACTTCGGTTGTTACGGGTTCATTGCTCGTTCTAATGCAAGCCACCTGGTGCCAACATTCCGGAAAAGATGGCCCGGGGCCTGGATGGAGGAGTGGTTTTACGTAAAGAATGATTTAATTAAAAGAGAAGATATCAAGGAAATTATCCAGTGCCCCATCTGGTCTCGCTTCGGCCTCCGAAGGCCGAAGGTGGATATTGATGACAATGTTGAAGCATGTCAGAAGGCCTTTAGTACTGTGTGTGCCTTCATTGGCATAAGGGATTTAATTCAAGAGCACATAGCCTTCAGGGTATGGCCACTTGTGGAGAATTGGGAAATGCCAAAGGATATTGTTGCTGAATCCAGTGAAGATGGCCTGGTTCGATTAAAGTATACCTTCAGATTTAGGGAGAAGATTGATGAGCCAGATGATGACTGGTTGAAATGTATCAAAGCTACCAGTGACGAGCTGCTTGGGACATATTCCCGGGCCGAAGATGATGCCCTGTCCGTAGCCTTCGGGGGCCGGGGAAGAAAAGATTGAACAGGGTATTTGATGCGATTGGCTTCGTATACCCTGATTATCGCTACCCGCTACGAGGGCAAGGAAAAAAGAGAAAGACTACCGCTTCGGCCACCACAGTTGTGCCGAAGGGAAAAAAGTGAAGGTTCTGACCCACCGGCTGTGGTATATTGAACCGGTCGTAGTGCCTGAATTTGGCGATGGGGCCTCTTCAACTGCGGAAGCAAGACAAGCTGCTCCGATTGTGCAGAGCGTTGAAGAGCTTACTATGGTGCCAAAGGTACCTATAGTCGGGCCAGCCAAAGAGCCACAGGTGGAAAAAATAGAGAAAATGCCAGAAATTCTGAGCCCACCAGCTGAGGCAAAATTGCCGAAGGTGCAAAAGGCTCCTGCCGCAACTCCTAAGAGGAGGAGAATGGCCAGCGTGCTGGACGCTGTCTCGGAGACTTCCAAGGCCATGAGCCCTGGACCTATTAATAAAAATGCTGAAGCTACCAAAGTGCAAGACGAGGCCGAAGCTAGGCCTTCAGCGCCCGTTGGGACAAAAGCTATCACGCCAGAAGATAAAGCTGATCAACAAACTGTAGATATCGGCATGGCAGCAAGGCAAGACATGGCAGAAAAGCAAAACCTTCTGTCCCCGAAGCCCTAGTTGAAGATATTGATTACATTTTTCGACATGCTTTGGGGAAAAATTATCTGAAGAAGAAATCGTAGAAGCAAAACATTATGCTCAAAAACTGAAATATCCAAAAGGAGCCTTAGTGTTTAACGGCAGTAACGAAGATGATTTCTTATACTGTCTCCCGGACAACAAAGAATTATCCGTTTGCTGGGTGTTGGGGGCCTTCGGCTTACGAAGGTCCTCAAAAACAGGATTTAACAGTATTTCTGGAGTATAATGTGTGAACAGGTATCTTCGGACTCAAGTCGGTATCACAGCAGACCAGAATAATACGAAGGTTGATACAGCGCCGAAGGTGTGAGCAGGAAAGCTTCGGCGTGGTAGCAACAAATGAAACCGACTTAAAGATGAAAAGGCTGTTCAGACCTCGATAGATTACTATAGAATTATTATCAAATGTAAAGGGCATAAAAGTAATTTTGTATGGGCTGTGTCCTGTGCCTATAAATAGGTGAACAGTATCCCCGTACTGTTCACGCTGACTGTACATTCGCTCTTGCGTCACGCTTGTACTCTCATTTCCATCAAGCTGAAGGTACATTTGTAATTCGATGTTATTTCTGTTTCTACACAATAATAATGCAAAGACAAATTATTGATAATATGTAATTGTCTATGTTATTCTTTATATTCCTTATAATTCATCTTTCGTCATTGTATATTGTATTTATGAAGGTACGCCCTTCATAACCTTCGTCCGAAAATCATTATATCCTAAGGAGAATAATGCTTCGAAGGACGAAGGACTTTACCGATTAACATTTTCTATGTTGCCTTGTTCTTAACACATAGCATTTGAGAACAAGTCCCCAACATTGGCGCCCACCTCCGGTGAACTCACTTCCACTCTTTGAGTTTTCTGAACACCTTCGGCGATCATAAACCTTCGCTATGGCGCCGAAGAAAGCTTCAGCAATTGGCACTGCAGCTCTTCAACCGCTGGACCACAATCAGGAGACTGTCTCTCTTCGGGAGGCCCAAAACCAGAAAAGGAAGGTTGTTAGCCCGACACCACCAGAGGATGAGATAGACCAAGAAATCAGAGACATGGAGATGCTTCACCAACAGGTGCAGAGGAAGAAGGAAAAGATGGCCAGGCTAGCTGAATTACAAAGGCAGATAGACGAAGCCTCTGAGGAAGTTCGTCATCTTACTCAGGATGAGCAACACCGAAGGCCTCAGCACCAAGACCTTCATCAGGAGGGTTTCCTCAATGAAGATGACTGGTATGACAATTTCCATCATGGGAATTTTGTTTTTGATGATGCTTCTCCTCTGTTCGCTGAGCTGCAGGCTACACCTTGGCCTTCGTCGTACAAGCCGCCTCAGCTTCCCATATTTGATGGCCACTCAGACCCGAAGCAGTTTTTGATGAGCTACGAAGCAACAGTATCTTCGTATGGTGGCAATGCTGCGGTCATGGCCAAATCTTTTGTTATGGCTGTCAGGAGTGTTGCTCAAACCTGGTACTCCTCCCTTCGACCAGGAACCATCACTTCGTGGCAAAAGCTGAAGGACTTGTTGTTAACCAGCTTCCAAGGGTTCCAGACGAAGCCGGTCACGGCTCAAGCTCTATTCCAGTGCACCCAGGATCACGAAGAGTACCTTCAGGCGTACGTCCGGAGGTTCTTGCGTTTGAGGGCACAGGCACCAACAGTGCCCAACAAAATTGTCATTGAGGCCATGATCAAGGGGCTTCGGCCAGGACCACCAGCTCAGTACTTCGCTAGGAAGCCTCCTCAAACTTTGGAGAAGCTGCTCCAGAAGATGGACGAGTACATTCGGGCCGATAATGATTTTCGCCAAAGAAGGGAGGAGGCTTTCAGGTTTTCTGAAATGACCAGGGGCTTCGGAGGGAGGTTCTATCCGAGGCACGTTAGATCAATTCATAACTCTACCCAAAATGATGATAGAGGGAGCCAACAGCAAAGGCCACAGTGTTCCTCACAGGCTTCGGGGCAACAGCAAGGCTTCTTCCGACCACCAGCTCCGAGAGGCAGAGGCGCCAGGGGCTTCGGCGGAAGATTTGGCGATCAACCGAGAAGAATCTTTTGCTTATTCTGTGGTGAGAACAAAGGTCATACCACCAGGATGTGTCATGTTACCATCCAGAAGCAAAAGGAAATAGTCGAAGCGGCAGCACAACAGGCTCAGCCGAAGCAGGTCATGCACACTGCTTCGTATCATTCGCCTTACATCCCAGAGTATGTAGGCAATCACCCTGCAGTTTCTGTTGCTTCGGCGAGTCAACCTCAAGCTTCCTGGCAACAGCCTCCACCTCCACCACCGCTGCAACAAGGCCAGCAGCCAGAAGGGAGCCAATATGTTCCACACCAAAGGGACTTCAGAGAACAGTCCGAAGCTCGCACAGTCAACAGCACTGTGCCAGAGTCAAAGCACATCTATTGACAAATATCCTACCTTAATAGCAATATTTTTCATTCAGTTTTATTTTCTGTGTAATAAAGGACATTGTTTAGGTTTCATGTAAATAGTTTCGTTGATTCCCACAAGGAAAATATATTTTCTTCACAGGCTTAAGTTGTTAAAGTTTAAAGATCTGTGATAACAAAGAGGACCTTCGAATTATCGAAAATCCTTCAAAGCAACAAAAAGTCGTTCTAAGGAACGCAGAGTAAGTTTGCCGAAGTCACAAAAAGTCGTTCCAAAGCGAGCGCAGTGTAAGTTTTCTGCTCCAAAGTCGTTCCAAAGGGAATGCAGAGCATACAGCGAAAAGTCAACGCTGATACCGCCTAAGTAAAAGGCGAAGCGCGAAAAGTCAACGCGAATACCGCTGAAAGTAAAAGGCGAAGAAGCTCCTAAGGGAGGCTTACAGCGAAAAATAAACGCTGATTCCGCTGAAGTAAAAGGCGAAGAAGCTCCTAAGGGAGGCTTATGAAAGATTATGTGTTTTATTGCAGGGATGTGTGTATCTTCGGAATAAACACCACCTCACATAACATAACATCATCGCATCATTTCGCATAGCATAAGCATCATACATCATGTTGCATATGGCACAAGAGGCGGACACAGTATCGATCTGCAGAAGAATGTTTTGAAAAAAGGGAAAAATCATGATGTCACAAGGAGATACATTATTGATTTTCGGAAGCGTAGCTTCGGAAAATATCTTCACGAAGCCTAGATATTATTCATCAGAACACTATGGATATTGTTGTGACAAAGAAAAATTCTTCTTCACGAAGCATGAAAAGAAGGGAAGGTGTTTTTTCGTCAAAGACTCAAAAACGGTACGTGTAAAATTTCATGCATCGTAAAGAATTGAACAATAAAAACAGGTATATTACATTCAGGGTTACAAAATGTTACAATATATTACATTTTAGAAGTTTTTACAATAATACTTAATCTTCTCTCAAAACAACTTCTGCAGCCTCATTCAGGAGCCGATTAACAACGTCATCCATGATAGCTTCAGCCATCTTTTTAATTTCGTCGTCTCCTTTCGGAGGGGGGCCCGAAGACGCTTTAGTAGGATCTGAAGGAGGACACGATACGGCTACATTGTTATTACAAATTGTGAACAAAGTCTAAAATTGAAAATTACAACACAATAAAAACCATTAGTTGATACCTATTTGCCCTTCGGATTCTGCGCTTTTTTCAGCAGCCTCAGCCACTTCTCTAGCATCGTGAATGCCCTTTTTGCTTTTTCGAATAATTTCTCGGGCCATTTCTCGGCCACCATTATCCCAAACGTCGGTGAAAAATTTTCCACCTACCATGCTAGCTCCGGCCGAAGGATCTCTTGCATCTTCGAAGGACAAGCCAGCTTCGGATTGCGCTAAAATTTTTACGTGCTCGCAGCCCTTTTTCTCTAAGATGGTGGCAATTCCCCTGGCACCCGAGAAAGCACATATGTCTCCGCGGCTGTTTAAAATTTCCTCGAAAGCCTCAGCTTCGTGATTGATCCATTCGATAGGGCCTTCGGGGATGCCCCTTGTGAAGTTTTCTTCGCTCGAGAATGCGCCGACACTGGCGAAGCTAGCTTTCAACTTCTTGACACACTCTATAGATTTGCTATAACATCTTTTCTTGGATGAACGAAGCTCTTCAACAGTTCCCTCTAAATGATTTGCCCATTGGTCGCTGAGTTCTCGCTTCGTTTCTTCAAGCATGCGTTCCTCTTTGGCTCTGGCCAGTTGTTTTCGAAGATCTTCAATTTCGCGCTTCTGAGCTTCAGCTTGACCTTTAAAAGTAGCTTCGTTTTCCTTTATTCTATTTATTAATGAATGCAATATCTTATCTTTTTCGAGACCTTCGTTCCTCAGTTCAATTACTTCGGAACAAAGGTTGCTCAGGGCTATAGCACACCCTTCGTCTTCAACATCTTTTTGGGCCCTGAGGGCATTGCTAAGTATCAGGCCCTGCAAAGAAAAATATGTGTACGACATTAGATTTAAGCAAACGAAAAATTTTGGTCTCAACAAAAAATACAAAGATCCCATTTATTGCACCTTTAAGCTATTATATGCCAGGCTGTCGGCCAGATCGTTCTTCGACAGCACCGAGAGCCCGTCTTCTAGTGTTGGGAATCCGAAGCTCTTGCTCATCTCCCGACAGACAGAAATCTCCTTGCTGTCAGGGAGACAATACAAAAAGTCTTCTTCTCCACTGCCATTGAATATTAACGCCCCCTTTGGATACTTTAGTTTTTGGGCGTAGCGCTGGGCCTCTTGTTTTTCTTCTTCTGATAATTTTTTCCCCGAAGCATGACGAACAATATAATCAAGGACTTTGGGGGATGCTTCGGGGGCAATGACACTGATTTCTTCAACAAAAGTTGGCTCTGTTATTCTTTCTTCCTCGGTTTCCAAGGATTTTATCTTCGTGGGCTCTGAGGACCCAGCTTCGGCATCAGTTTCTTGCTCTGAAACTTTAATATCAGAAATTTCAGTTTTCGCCTCGGAAATGGCAACAGTTTTCTTCGGAGGTGTGCTTGAAGATTTAATTGTTTCCAAAACATCTAGCACATTAGCCATTCTCTTTCTTTTCGGAGTCACTGCTGGCACCTTTTGATTTTTTACTGTCTCAATATTTACTGCAGGACTCAAAACTTCTGATATTTTTTCCTCAGTTGGTTTTTTCACTTCTTCCATTTTTTATGTGGATGGCGCTTCGGCCATCTCTTTTGTTTCTGGTAACAAAATCTTTGGTTCTTCCAATTCTATCCTTGTTGGCGCTTCGGCCATTTCTGCGACTTCTGGCAGCAAGGTTGGTTTGGTTGGCTTTTCAGCTTCGGTGGCCGAAGCAGTTTCTCCGGTAAACTCAGGCACCGAAGCTGGTTCAATATACCGCGACCGATGTGTGAGGACCTTTATCCTCTTTCTTTTCGGTTCTGGCTCGCTAGGAGCAGTTGCAGCTTCTTCTTTTGCAGAGGTTGTGTTTTTTCTTTTCTGCCCTCGAATGGGATAACGATAGTCAGGGTAGACGAACCCGATTGCATCAAACACCCGATTCAGCCTCTTCTTTTTTCGGCCTCCGAAGGCTGCTGACAGTGCAGTATCTTCGGCCTTTGAATAAGCCCCAAGCAGTTCATCGCTTAAATTTTCAATGCTTTTTAACCAGTCATCATCTGGCTCAACGAATTTATCTCCGAACTTAAAAATATACTTCAGCCTGATAAGTCTACCTTCGTCGGCCTCCTTTATGGTTTCTTGCGGCATTTCCCATTTCTCCGCGAGCGGCCATACCCTGAAGGCAACATGCTCTTGTACCAAATCTCTCGTTCCAATAAAAGAACAGATAACGCCGAAGGCTCTCTGGCATTCTTCGGCAGCTTCATTCATTTCAACCTTCGGCCTCCGAAGGCCGAAGCTTTGCCAAATAGGGCGCATAATTATACCTTTGATATCTTCTCGTACTGTCAGGTCATTCTTCACATAAAACCATTCTGTCATCCAGTCGCCGGGCCATCTCTTCCGAAAGGTTGGCATGGGACAGCTTGACCCGGACCGAGAAACGAATCTGTAGCAGCCAAAATTATTGTGATACTGTTCCTTACCCCAAGGTTTTGTTTCGTATGATAATTCGTGTATATTGCAGAAACCTTTTGCATCAGGCTTCAGACCTTGGCTTCTCGCGGCCCACACGAAGATATTCAGCCTTATGATTGCCTCGGGGGTAAGTTGGTGCAGATAGATTTCGAATATTTTCAGCACCTCTACGACAAACTCGCTCAGGGGAAATCGTAGTCCAGCTTTCAAAAAGCTTCGGTACACTACGACTTCATTCTCTTCAGGGTGTGGACAAGTTTTTTCCCCTTCGTCGGCCCTTACAATGGACAAATCTCGGAAATACCTTCCTCTCATGTTGACAAGATGATTTTCTTTGATAGTTGATTTGCCAAAAACCGCATGGCTTGGTCGCCAAGGGCGATCTTCGGAGTCTTCACCACCACTGTCCACATCATAACTGTCGCTGTCACCAGTATCTTCAGACAAACCTTCCAGAATCTCCTTGGTGATTTTTTCTGTGTTGATCTTCGACATCGCTATAAGAAACCCCAAGTTCTTCTCCTCGTCGAGACTCAGCTTCATCTCAGCAGCAACCTTCTTATCTTCAGACATCTTTGGAAACACTAAAAAATTGTTTTCAAAGCCGAAGCTTCAAAACTAAAAGCTCAGCAAATCTTCGTGCACAAGAGCTAAAAATTGAGTGAGCGGAAGCAGATGGCAAGAGAGCGTGCCAAATGAGTTTGCGGTATGACCGTATTTATACGCCCAGTGCGTTGAAAATTGAAAGACCCCGCTTGTCAGTGAATGTTGCTATTCTAGCAAAGGGAAGGTGTTTTTTCGGACCTTCGGCGTAAAGCCTTCATCCATGTCGCAATCTAAATTTATTATTTTAAACAAATTAATATTGTGAGGGGCTACTGTTGGGGGCCTTCGGCTTACGAAGGTCCTCAAAAACAGGATTTAACAGTATTTCTAGAGTATAATGTGTGAACAGGTATCTTCGGACTCAAGTCGGTATCACAGCAGACCAGAATAATACGAAGGTTGATACAGCGCCGAAGGTGTGAGCAGGAAAGCTTCGGCGTGGTAGCAACAAATGAAACCGACTTAAAGATGAAAAGGCTGTTCAGACCTCGATAGATTACTATAGAATTATTATCAAATGTAAAGGGCATAAAAGTAATTTTGTATGGGCTGTGTCCTGTGCCTATAAATAGGTGAACAGTATCCCCGTACTGTTCACGCTGACTACATTCGCTCTTGCGTCACGCTTGTACTCTCATTTCCATCAAGCTGAAGGTACATTTGTAATTCGATGTTATTTCTGTTTCTACACAATAATAATGCAAAGACAAATTATTGATAATATGTAATTGTCTATGTTATTCTTTATATTCCTTATAATTCATCTTTCGTCATTGTATATTGTATTTATGAAGGTACGCCCTTCATAACCTTCGTCCGAAAATCATTATATCCTAAGGGGAATAATGCTTTGAAGGACGAAGGACTTTACCGATTAACATTTTCTATGTTGCCTTGTTCTTAACACATAGCATTTGAGAACAAGTCCCCAACACTGGGAGATAGCTAAAAGTATGGGATTTCCGAAACTTGAAGAAGGCCTTTCGGTTATGTCGAAGGATGATCTTGCTGATAGCCTGGCATACAACAATATAAAGGTATGGAAGTTAACCTTGAAGTTGGGAATGAAGTATTTTACTTGTCATGCTCAATTCTTTCTTCTTCTTTGCAAGGTTTAATTCTTAGTAATGCCTTGAGAGCACAAAAAAGCACCAAAGACGAAGGTTGTACAATAGCCCTTAACAACCTTTGCTCAGAGGTGATTGAGATAAGAAATGAAGGTCTAGAGAAAGACAAAATTTTGATTTCATTGGTAAATAAAATAAAAGAAGACGAAGCTCAATACAAAGCTCAAGCTGAAGCCCAAAAAGCTGAGGTTGAAGACCTTCGGAGACAACTGAACAAAGCTAATGAGAGGTGCGCGCTCACACATGCTAACCAAGAGATAAGTGAATACTGGAAAAATAAGCTAGAGAAAAATGTTGAAGAACTTCGCGAATCCAAGGAAAGGTGCTTTGAGAAATCCTTGGATTGCGTAAAGAAATTAAAAACTAGCTTCACCAAAGTGGGCGCCTACTCTTCTGAAGAAAATTTCATACGAGGCAACCCCGAGGGCGTTGTTGAATGGATAAGTGGAGAAGCTGAAGCCTTCGAGGAAATATTAAGTGATCGCGGCGATATTTGTGCCTTCTTCGGTGCCTGGGGAATCGCAGCTACTCTGGAGAAGGTCGGATGTGATCATGTTAAGGCTATAGCCTAGGCCGAAGCTGCCTTCTCCACAGATGATACGGAGGATCCTTCACCCGAAGTGACCTTAATGGGTGAGAAGTTTTATAACGATGTCTGGGTGAACGGTGGCCGAGAGCTAGCCCACGAGATTATAAGAAAGAATGAAAAAGACACCCACGATGCTAGGGCAGAAGCAAAGCGAGCTGAAGAGGCTGCTGAACGTGAAAGACGTATAGGTATTGTTTTTTGATTTTTTTAGCTTCGGTACTTGCTTTGTGACTTCGAACTAATCAATTTACCTACTTCAGCTGAACTATCCCCGCCACCGGAGCCGTACGATCCCCTAGCTGATCCAGAAATGAAGGAAGCACTGGATATTATAAGCATGGCGGACTCCATTATCGATGAAGTCGTCGATAAACTTTTGAATGAAGTTGCAGAAAAAGTCCTTGAGAAGAATAGATTTTATTGTAATAATATTTTGAAATGCTTGATGTATGGAACAATTGAATGAAGATTAGGCTTCTATTGTACAAAACTATGTAACATTTGATGTATGTAATATTGAGTCAAATATGTAAGTTGTTGTAATTTATTTCTTTGCGAAGTATGAAACATACACACATACCAGTTTTTGAGCCTTTAGCAAAAAAACACCTTCCCTTCTTTTCATGCTTCATGAAGAAAGAAACCCTTTCTAGGTCAGATCTGATAGAACTATCATCCAAAGCTTGTTTTGTGCCTTAGCACATTTTCATTCAACGAAGTATTCCCAAAGATTTGCTTTGTGTTTGATTTTTTCTGTTGATGCGGTATGATGTATGATGTGATGTTATGCTCAATGATGCGATGGTATGATGCAATATGATGATGTATTAACACCCACACATACGCCCATGCCCATGCCCACACTGGTACTCTAGAGACTCTGCGTCCCCTTAGGAACGTCTTTTGAGTCTAAGCTCTGCAACCCCTTGGGAATGACTTTTGAGCTTCTTCACCTTCTATTTCGGTGGTATAAGTTCTGCATCCCCTTAGGAATGACTTTTGAACTTCTTTGCCTTATATTTCGGCGGTATTTGGCTCTGCATTCCCTTTGGAACGACTTTTGAGCAGAAAACTTACGCTGCGCTCCCTTAGGAATGACTTTTTGTAGCTTTGTCAATTTTGGCTCTGCATTCCCTTAGGAACGACTTTTGAGCTTCAAGAACTATTTCGTTCCTTTACGAGTCGCCTTTCAAGCTTTGTAAATCTATGAAGAAGATATATTTCATTCTGGTGTAGTCAGAATTATTACAAGAAATTGAAACTGAGTTTCTCATTACTTGTTTCTCGTACAAAAAATAAAATGACATAAAAGATAAAAGTACTTCAGAAGTCGGATATTCCTCAGTATATGTGCTTCGATTCTGGTACAGTGCTATTGAATGTACGAGCTTCAGACTCCTCCCTGAAGTCGCATTGCTGTTGGGGGTGCTGGCGCCCTTCTGGCTGCTGGCTTTGGGTATGAGCAGGTGGCCATGGTGGTGGTAGTGGAAGCTAGGGCCAGGAATCTTGTGAATGGCTTGCCGAAGCAACAGAAGCTGCAGGTTGATTGCCAACATATTCTGGTATGTAGGGAGAATAGCACAAAGCAGTATGTAAAACCTGCTTCGGCTAATTCTGTCGGGCTTCTGCTTCGGCAATCTCTTTTTGTCTCTGAATGGTAATCTGGCATGTTCTTGTAGTGTGGCCCTTGTCTTCACCATAGAATAAGCAATAGATTTTCCTGGGCTCATCCCCATATCTTCCTCCGAAGCCCCTGCCACCTCTGCCCCTTGGAGCTGGTGGCCTAGAGAAGCTTTGCTGCTGCCCTGAAGACTATGAGCTTTGCTGTGGCTTCTGGAACTGGCTTCCTTTATCATCGCTCTGACTAGAGCTGTGAATTGATCTGACATGCCTAGGGTGAATTCATCCTCCGAAGCCCTTAGTCATCTCAGAAAACCTATAAGCTTCCACCCTTCTTTGGCGGAAATCATTATCGGCCCAGATGTACTCATCCATTTTTTGAAGCAGCTTCTCCAGAGTCTGAGGGGGTTTCTTAGCGAAGTACTGAGCCATAGGTCCTGGCCAAAGACCCTTGATCATGGCTTCAATGACGATTTCATTAGGCACTGTTGGCGCTTGTGCTCTCAAACGCAAGAACCTTCGGACATACGCTTGAAGGTACTCCTCATGGTCTTGTGTGCACTAGAATAAGGCCTGAGCGGTAACTGGCTTCGTCTGAAACCCTTGAAAACTGGTGACCAACATGTACTTAAGCTTCTGCCATGATGTGATTGTCCCTGGCTGGAGATAAGAGTACCATGTCTGGGCCACACTTCGGACTACCATGACGAAGGACTTTGCCATGACAGCAGCATTGCTTCCATATGAGGATATTGTTGTCTCATAACTCATCAAGAATTGCTTTGGGTCTGAGTGCCCATCGTACATGGGCAACTGGGGTGGCTTGTAGGATTATGGCCATGGAATAGCCTGCAATTCTGCTGCTAAGGGAGAAGCATCATCAAAAGTAAAGTTACCATGATGAAAGTCATCGTACCATTCATCTTCGTTGAATGAGCTATCTTGATGAAGCTCCTTGTGCTGAGGCCTTCGGTCCTAGTCATCTTGAGTGAGATGACGCATTTCTTTAGCGGCCTCATCGATCTTCTTCTGAAGATCGGCGAGACGAAGCATCTTCTTCTTTTTTTCTCTAGCCTGTTGATGAATGGCTTCGAGGTCCCTGATCTCTCAGTCCAACTCTTCCTCCTGAGGTGTCGGGCTAGTAGCCTTCCTTTTTTGAGTTCTGGCTTTGCGTAGTGCATCCAAATTGACATCTAGTGGCTACAGTGCAGCCCCTAGTCCTGACGAAGCTTTCTTCGGCGTCATGACGAAGGTCACGGTTTGTCGAAGGTGGTCAGATGAGTTCACCGGAGGTGGGCGCCAATGTTGGGGACTTGTTCTCAAGTGCTATGAGTTACGAACAAGGCAACACAAAATGTTAATGGTTATAGACCTTCATCCTTTGAAACATTATCTCCCTTAGGAAATAATGATCTCCAGACAAAGGTTATGAAGGACGTACCTTCATCATCTTCATATATAATGAATCAAGTATAAACATATGAAACATGGGTAATAACATGAATAATCATATGACATTATCAGAACATTTTTATTATCTCGTCATGAATAAATGTGGACAGTATTGAATTACATTAATACCTTCGGCTTGACAGAAGGTAAAAGTCCAAGCGTGACGTGCGCGTGAATACAAGTCAGCGTGAACAGTACGGTGTCACTGTTTCATCTATTTATAGGCACAGGATGCAGCTTGTGTAGAATTACATTCATGCCCTTGACATTTACTATTGGCTTAGAGATAATCTATCGAGGACTAGACAGCCTTTTCCCCTTTAAATCAGTTCCATTTTTCACCGCTAAGCCGAAGCTTCTTCACAGGTAGCTTCGGCACTAGTTCATCCTTCACTCGAATTGCGCTCTTTATGTCATGTATAACTTCGTCCCATGTCTGAAGGTTCCTGTACACACATTATACTTGGGAAGCATGTTAGTCATGTTTTTGTCGGAAGATGAAGGCCCCCAACAGTGAACAAGGGGGTTGGAGCCCAGATATGTCAATCTAGATCAAGTCAAGATGACTTGATGGTTTAGAGTCCAACATCAACCTCAACCATGCCAAATTGGGTAAAACAATGAAAAATGTTAAGTATGTAAGGTTTGAGTGTTCAACCATTTTGCATACACCTCTTACTACAAGTTTGGTGCCTTGGTTTGCTCTCTAACTCTTTCTGTAGAGAAAGTGTCATTCTGATCTCTGCTTGAGGAGAAACAGAAAAGCTAGGAGAAGAACAAGAAAGAGGTAAGTTTCTAGGACTAAATCAATTGGATTATACTCTAAATGTGTTTGCTTAAGTCTTAGGAAAATCCTCCCAAAAGTTGAAGTCAAACGGAGAAAGAATGGAGGAAAAGCACTTATTGTGCTGTTGGCTGGTGCACAGGACATTGAATAGTAACTGTCCGGTGCACAGGACAGAGTAACTATTCACTGTCCTGTGCACCGGACAGAGTAACACACCGAAGCGGTATGGTGCGATATGGGCTGCACGGTCTAAAGGCAACGACCACGATTAGATCTCTCGTAGAGATGGCCAGGTACAATCTATTGTTCCCAAGATATCAAATCGATGGCAGAGAACCCACCCGTGCTACACACCCTCCAGTAGAAGATCTACGGTTTAGATTCAGTAGGCGAAATTTTTACTCTAGCTTCTAGTCTCGACCCTTCATTTAGAATCTGACGGCTCCAACGACTCAAGCGAATCAATACGCAGTGCCCAACCACAACCGTCCATTTTTAGATCAACGGTCACCGCGTTATCACTATCCTCAAGCCAAGCATCGGCGTGGCGGTGCCATTTATGAGCCACCGTGATCACCCGCACTACCGCCCTAACCTCCAATCGGTCGGTTGCAACATGTAACGTTGGGCAAATCGAAATGGGGAAGCCATA
Source organism: Zea mays (assembly GCF_902167145.1). Lineage (NCBI taxonomy): Eukaryota > Viridiplantae > Streptophyta > Magnoliopsida > Poales > Poaceae > Zea > Zea mays. The sequence goes on along the minus strand of NC_050100.1, from coordinate 161,059,063 downwards.
ACTCACCGAGGATGGCGCGCACAAGAGTCCGGTCTGCCGTGAACTGTGGCTCGGTGTGGTCATCGCACTCTAACGAGCAATTCACCAGCAGTGCTCCCCTTCTAATGCCCGTAGATCCCGCGCGTGTGTTCGGGGCACCTAGGTGATGGCCCCTGACCCCTTTTACGGCTTCTAGCGGCGACGTATGGATGGGAAGGCGCGGCGACATCCTCTATCTGAATGCTCTCTTGTTCATTTTGGTGTTTAGATGATAACCCAATTAAAGGACTAACTAGTGTGCAAGTGTTGAACAGGTGCTTAATGCAAAGCTAATAGGGTTCGACACAAGTGAACAAGTGTGATGGTCCAAAAACTGGATTATCTATAGATAATGGACATCACAAGTAAGATGGACATTGCTTAAGTGAGACTCGATGTGAGTAACTCAGAGACAACCGATCAATCCAAGGATGGAGGCAAGAAGAGCTTCGAGGTACCGAGTGCACAGGAGAAGGTCAAGGAGACCAGGAACCCAAAGCCAGGGGTGAAGAAGAAGACTTGCAAAGTCAAGGTTGATCGAGTTAAGAAGAGTTATGGTGCATCAAGGATCACTACATAAGGACATGACTTACAACCAATGAGGTAACATCTACAGTTATGTGGTGTAAGTCATAATGCTCAAGATCAAGGTCGGGAAGTGAATAAGGGGGTTGGAGCTCAGATATGTCAATCTAGATCAAGTCAAGATGACTTGATGGTTTAGAGTCCAACATCAACCTCAACCATGCCAAATTGGGTAAACCAATGAAAAGGGTTAAGTGTGTAAGGTTTGAGTGTTCAACCATTTTGCATACACCTCTTACTACAAGTTTGGTGCCTTGGTTTGCTCTCTAACCCTTTCTGTAGAGAAAGTGTCATTCTAATCTCTGCTTGAGGAGAAACAGAAAAGCTAGGAGAAGAACAAGAAAGAGGTAAGTTTCTAGGACTAAATCAATTGGATTATACTCTAAATGTGTTTGCTTAAGTCTTAGGAAAATCCTCCCATAAGTTGAAGTCAAACGGAGAAAGAATGGAGGAAAAGCACTTATTGTGCTGTTGGCTGGTGCACAGGACATTGAATAGTAATTGTCTGGTGCACAGAACAGTGAATAGTACCATGTCCGGTGCACAGAACTGTGAATAGTTACTCTACCTGGTGCACAGGACAGTGAATAGTTACTCTGTCCGGTGCACAGGATAGTGAATAATAACATGTCCGGTGCACACGACAATGAATAGTAACCTGTCCGGTGCACCAACGGCTAGCTCTTCCAGAGAAGGAAACTGTCAATCAGATATGTTACTGTTCACTGTCCGGTGCGCCAACGGACAGTCCGGTGCACCCGCAAACAGGAAAGGTTGGGAGCTTCCAAATGAAGCTCCAACGGCTCCTAGGCCCTTTGGGACTTTAAAAGGGACCCCTAGGCGCCTCCAACAAGTACACAAGAGCAACCAACAAGTCCATACATCATTTGGATCAATTCTTTCTTTCCCTCTCTTGTGTATCTCTCTAGTTTGTGTAGAGGCGAAGTTATAAGCCTTTAGAGAGAAGGGAAGTGCTGCTGAGAGCTAGAGCAAAAGCTTGAGCGCATTGTTACTCAGCCGGAGTGCTGTCGAGAAGATTGTAAGCAGCCTCGACATCGTTGTAACTGATATCAACATAGTGGAAGGCTCTATCTGTCGCACTGATAGATCTGAGCAAACGAAGGAAGGAGTTGAAATAGACTCCAAGCCAAGGTGTGGCTAACTCCAACAAGGACTAGGCAAGCATTTCAGGCTTGGCCGAACCTCAGGATAAATCCCTGTGTCTATGTGCACTGCTCTATGCTGTGTGCTGTTTCTCTGTCTTATTTGTTGTTTATACTTGCACTTCAATACTTATATGTGGTACAAGCTGTCTTCGAAGTGCAGGGTATTTTAAGACAGGAACTTCAATTCCGCTGCAACCTACTCAAAGGGTCTTTCATTCCACTGCGATCCAGCCTTCGAGTAGAGTAAGAATTTCCAGTTTTAAAGTGATAATTATTATTCGCCTATTCACCCCCCTCTAGGTGATATCCAGATCCTGTTCCCGGGCATAGGGAACTTTCACTATCTCACTTCCCTCCCCTTTTCTCTCTCAATCTGTGTCCATGACGAGGACGACTGAGGCGCGATGAGGAGAGAGGGTAAAGGCTTCGGATACTCGACACTTAAATCCCCACAGACCAGCCCAGGCACACAAAACTAGCATCTCCGAGATCCACAACGAGGTTCTGCCATGCTCGGTGTGGTGGTTGGAGAAGGGTACTGACTACCCGGGCCTAACTGTAAGCCAAACCGAGAGGCAAGGGTGTTGGTGCATCGGCCCCACTTATCGGCGCGCGGTGGAGGCGATAGTGGGCTGGCCCAGCCAGAAGGGGGCAACCTTGGTGGGCTGGATGGATTTGGCCCAAGTGCATGGTTGTTCTTCCCTTTTTTGTTTTCTTTTTATATTTTCTTTTCCTAGTTTTCCAAATTCAAGTATTCAAATGAGTTTGAATCCCTAGTTTGAACCCTTAGACTTTCAAATGCCCATAAAATGATACTACCCTCCTTTGGCATCAATTATTACTTATTATGGTTTTATTCTTTATGTATTACACATTCTTTAACCCTATTACTCCCCATTTATTTAGTGCTCTTAATTTACATTTGAGACAGGGCTTGTTTTACTCCTAAATTTGTGTTTGATGTACCAACAAATAAAATCTAGCATGATGCATAAATCTATGTGTTTTTATTTGTTATTTGCTTGAATGAATGTGTCTCATTAACAAATCACATACTCAAAATAAAACTCCTTTATTCCTACCAATTACACAAGTCATGGATGCTTCTTGGGTCGTAATTACTATTTTGCTAGGTTCAGTTATCATAGTTGTTCGGAATCCACAAACCATCCCGACTGATGGTCAGAATTTCTTCGAATATGTCCTTGAGTTTATTCGAGACTTGAGCAAAACTCAGATTGAGTGCATCTAGGGTTTACATTCATCTTCGCCAGCCCTCCCCTCCAGATAAGTAGCACTCATTCCATTCCAAAATATAATTCGTTTTAGACTAATAACATATTCGTTAAGTAACATATGAACGTGGTTTTCATGTATTTCTATATTCACTATCATTTGAATAAATGTGAACAGAAAAAAGTGGGCTAAAAAGAACTATATTTTGGGACAAAGGGAGTAGTAGACTAGTAGTTCTGAAAATTTATTCTTACTCTTTGTTTTGGGATTGACACTAGAGTTCGGTCCAACAGGGCTTTGGGGAAAAAAGAAGCATATTGATGATACATTCGTCTGACAACAAGGAACTATTCTACTTTACCATAGTGTAATCATGGTCCATAAATCTTTCTCATGCAAAATTCTACTGCCTTCATTGTACCTAGTTCAAGAAAGAGAGTCACAACAAAGGCAAAATTTGAGTTTTCCCAGTACTTCTCAAACTCGGTGTTTAGGCTATCTCCAGGACTAGTAGCTTACCCATCTCCATACCCATATTCAAACTCTACTCTACGAACAGTGCAGTATACAGTGCAAAACAATGCTTTTGTGTAAACATTGGGTAGACTGCTGCAGACGGCCTCACGGAATTTACCATTTCTCTAATAGTGTCATTTGCACTAGTACACCACTCTGAGTTTAAAGATGTAATGTACAAAAAAGCTTTGATGAAATAGATCTACAGTTGGATATGCAATACACTTGCATATTTTTTTCCATCCGACAACATTAACCTTGCATATTGTTACCGCCGATCTGGGCGTCAATCACTATGATGTGTAACGGTGGCGATGCTCTTTGCGATAGCGCAAACCATATGTGGTCGAGGGCCAGACGGTCCGCAACCTGGTGCAGAGGCTAGAGTTTCAACCGACAAGCCAGACGGTCCGCGTCTGATGGTCAGACGGTCCACGTGTGCACAGAGGCAACGAAGTTCGCCAACAGCACTGGATCTCGCTCATGAGAGGGACCCCGTCAGGGAGGAGAGATCCTAGGATTTGTCTTGGGATCGCCAAGCCACCCGAGACACCACTATACGACGTAGAGTTGGAGAGCGGTGAAGGTTAGAGGGAGAAAGCTACGTTAATGTCTAATCCAAGGGTAAAAGTTAAAGAACGGAAGATAAATTGATTGTTGATTCGATTATTTGTTATTCAATCGGTCGTACCCTTATAAATGTATAAGGGGGAGGTCTAGACCCGTTCCTAGGCATTCTCCAACATCTCTCGTGAGGTTAGAGGGATAAACACGCGAGGAGATATGAGTTTAATCGCCTGATCTAATCCTATCGTGGATCGTCCGTGCCTATAACCGAACTATCCACAGGCTAGACCATCTTGGCCTCAATGTCGGACCGTCCGACCATGCCAGTGCCACAAATGGTGCTCAATACATGCCCCTTGCCTTTTGGGGAAGCTGAACGAACCAAAAGCACTGGTGCAGGCTAGAATCAACTTGATGTGGCAACAACGACTTTTCCTAAGCGTCTTGCTACATACTAGGATGATATTGCTGTGTTATCTTGTAAGAGCCTTGATCGGACTTTGCCTCCGACGTCGCTAAGCGTCATATTAGTCCCGATCAGCTCGTCATCTTGCTTATCTAATTTTCTGCGTGCTTGGGCAAGGCTCTGTAGTCGACCAAATTCTCTCCCAGTAGGTCGTCCTCCTCGATGTTACCTTCATCCATAGGTGTTGGCGCATCGTCGGAGGTTTCTTAGTGTGGTGTGGATGGTCCAGACTCAGGGGTCGAACGATCCACTATGTGCTCGGACGGTCTGGCTACTGGAGCCAGATGGTCCATCATATTTGCAGAGAGTCGTGTAGCTGCTGAGGTTTCCTGGCGAGGCGCAGAAAGTCCAGTCTTAGGGGTCAGACAGTCCATCATACCCGTAGAGAACTGTGTAGCTATTGTTTCGCCTTCTATCTTCATGGCCGCTTGAGTTGCTTCGGTGGCCTTTGGCCTCCACCTCTTTTGTGGTGGTGGGTACTACGGATGTGTCATTAAATATTTTCTCTGCTCTCCTTTGTTCTTAGGCGCTGCAATTTGCACTTTTGAGATTGTGTTAGACCCGATGGACACCATCAGGGCATGAAGTATTTCGGGTTAACTACTTTGCTGGTTGCTCCTATGTCTTTCTCATCATTTGTCTTGGCCGATTTACCAAAAATCATCAGCCCTTCAATGTTCTCCTGTATGACGACATTTGTTGTACCTATATTGATAATATCTCCATCGGTCGTCCTCTTGGCACTCATAGATATTTTCTCATTATGTCCCCTGTCGAATTAGTCGGCCTTTGTGGCCGAGTAGTCCGACAATCTCGCTTGACCTATGTCTGGTGACTAGATTGAGGTGAACCCAATCGATCTTACACTAGTGGTGTCAACTTGTCAAATACAGAAGTTTGGGATGCTGTAATACCCAGTTTAGAAATAATAAGAGAAAGGGGTGATCTCATTTGTTGGTTTGTCTTCTACTTATCATCAATTGGGAATAACCATACTTAGAGGGAATAATTAGTTAAAAACACCAAAAAGATAATTTGTCCATCATGCTAGATTTTAAGTGTTTGTGCATTTAATAATAATAGAATTAATAAGGATACATTAATAATGAGAATTTGGGATTAAACCTAAATTAAATCCTAGAATTTGGAAATAGGATATAGAAGGAGAAGAGGAAAATAGGAAAAAGCCCTACATATAATGAAAGGAAAATATATAAGTAAATGTGTCTTTTCATATCAACATCTTAGGCTAGTATATCTAGTTCAAGTTCAAAAGTTACAATCAAAATTTGGATTTAAAATTTAGGATTCAAAAAGGAGAAGAAAAGGAAATAGAGAAAAATAAGAAAAGAAAAAGAATAAAACGCTCCTCGGGCCAGGATACCACTTTCGGCCCACTACCCTAGTTCCTCGCTCGCGGCCCAGCGCCTCACCCGCAGCTTCGACCTCAGCTCACTCGGCCCCACTCGTCAGTCGTTCCTCACGGGTGCTTGGGGTGGAGGTCTATCGCTGGCACGAAGAGCCCACCGGTTAGGAACGCTATCCTCGCCATGGAGATCGGGTCATGCCAACGAACACTCCTAGGATCTCGGCTAGGGGGAACTCCAGGGATCTCGGTTCGACCATTGCTCAGCCCTGGTATAAGACTGAGTCCTGCACGCGTCACAAACCCTTCACGACCCACGCCAAAAGCCTGGCTGCCACGTCCGCCGCCGAGATACAGGAAGAACGCCGCTGCCGCCACACCATTCTCTAATTGGGGGGTGGTTTGGTGCCGTGGTGGGAGTCGAGGGCTTCCTCGCGTGGGCGCGCGCGGTAGTGTCAACCTGGGCGATTAGGGGCCACTGGGGGTACCCGTAATTGCTCGTCGTCGCTATCATTAGACGGCGGATCTGGCGATGCGTGGGCAGTGGTCTTCGTTGCTGTGTCACCGGTTAGTTATCTCCCACCCATTTCGTTTTAGCTCTGTGATCATGTAGTGTCAATCGGGGTGTGTTTGGGTGTGGGGTTGCGCCTGGGCGGGTCGCCGGAGTGTTTGCCGCCCTGGCTCTGCGCGCCACCGTGGTTCGGTGCTGGAGGTAGAAGAGGGAGCGTGGGTCATTGGATCGGTCCCCTACTGTAGAGATTAGATGACTACGTACCCATTCGCTCAGATGACTCCCAGCCGTTGATTTCGTATCTGGTGGTTGAGAATAGACCCACTTCATTTAAAATCTACGTCGTTGACTGGAGATCCGAGGGATCTCATGGCGTACCTGTTCGGTAAAGTGACTGACCTAATCCAGACCGTCCAAGTTTGATCTAGCGTCCAGGAATCATTGATACCGCTTCGGCCAAGACTTTTTGCTAAAGAGTCCTTGAAATTCTTAGGAATAAACCCGTGATCCGTCCTAGTGTTTACTGAGTCTTTGTAGATTTTGCGCTATAGCCCTAGCCTTTCCAGTATTTGGCGTGCAATCCAGGAAATAGAGAAAACAGAGAAATAATTATGAAAATTGATTTTGAATACTGATAGCACCTAGAGGGGGGTGAATAGGTGATCCTGTAAAAATCAAACACTAATAGCCACAAAACTTAGTTATAAGTGTTAGTACGGCTAAGTAGTTTGAAGCGAGCTTTTGCGAACACAAATAATCACAGAAAGCAATCACAAGAGACAAGCGATTTAATCTCGTGGTTCGGCCAAGTAACACTTGCCTACTTCCACGTTGTGGCGTCCCAATGGACGAGGGTTGCACTCAACCCCTTTCAAGTGATCCAATGATCAACTTGAATACCACAGTTTTTCCTTTCTTAGTCTTTCTCCCGTTTGTGAGGAATCTCCACAACTTGGAGCCTCTCTCCCTTACAATGATGATCACAAAAGAAGCACAGAAGTAAGGGAGGGGAGAGCAACACACACAAGACTCAAATCCACATCACAATCACGCACACAAACCACAACTTGAGCTCAAAACACAACGCACGGAGTTCACAACTCAAATGGAGCTCAAGTCACTATCTCAAAGAATCGAATGCGTGAAGTTGGAGTCTTGGAGTCTTAGAATGTTTCTTGTAAGCTTGGTTAGCTCCTCCAAGCGCCTAGGGGTCCCTTTTATAGCACCAAGGTAGCTAAGAGCTGTTGAGGACCAACAAGGAAGGCTATCCTTGCCTTCTGTCGAGTGGCGCAGAGAACAGTCCGGTGCGCCACCGGACAGTCACTGTAGACAGTCCGGTGCCGATCTCCTTCCTTTTCTAGCGCAGGTGACCGTTGCAGCTCCGGGCCGGTTGGCGCACCGGACACTGTCCGGTGCACACCGGACAGTCCGGTGCCCCCCGCCGACCATTGGCGTGGGCCACGCGTCGCCCGCGGATTGCGCGGCCGACCGTTGCGCTGGCGACCGTTGGCTCACCGGACAGTCTGGTGTACCACCGGACAGTCCGGTGAATTATAGCCGTACACCACCAAACTTTTCCCGAGAGTGACCTGTTCACCGGAGTTCAGCCTCGTGCACCGGACCCACCGGACAGTCCGGTGTGCCAGACAGAGCAGAGTTTTGGTTGCACCGAGCCAAGACTTTTTGCAATTCTTTTCTCGATGTTTCTAGCGCTTAGACAGAATATGTTAGTACTCAAAACAATGTACTAAGTCTAGAAATGTACCTTGTTACATGATTTGCGCTTCTTGCTTGTTTGGCACCTAACAACTTAAAGATTATGTGTTGGGCACTTAATGACCAAAACATTATAGAAATGGCCCAAAGGCACATTTCCCTTTCAATCTCCCCCTTTTTGGTGATTTATGCCAACACCTCAAAAAGCAACCAAAATAAGGGCAATATCAATGCAAATGAGGACCAAATTGTTTTTGACTCTAATTTGGCATATTTGGATCATTCTTTGCCACCACTTGGTTTGTTTTTGCAAATCAAATTCATTTTCCTATCTCTAAGTCAAACACACTTGTTTGGGCACAAAGAGAGATAATGCAAGAGTGAAATTGATCAAATGCCAAAAAACTCCCCCCCTTTTCCCATAATCATAAATTCTCCCCACAAGAGACCAAATTTTACAATAAGAGTATTTTGGTCAAATCAAAAGTTCTAACTCTATTGTTTTCAAAATTCACAAGTGGTAGCTGATCCATTTGCTTTGGCCTTAACTTCTCCCCTTTGGCATTAAGCACCAAAACGGGATCATTCTTGGCCATTTAACCCCATTGCCTCACCAAAATTGTCAATTAAGAGCAAAAAGGCAATTAGAGCATAGATATGAACTTGGAGTTAATTACACTAGTACCGGAGTGCAGTGGAAGTCTTTGCATGGTCCAAGTTCACCTTTCCCTTTCAATGCACCTTTGAGACTACATAATGTATACTCAAACACAAAGGTTAGGCTCAAAGGGTCAAGTTGTAGCACATCTGCCCCTAAATATGTGCATCATTCACACATGGACTTGTGAGGACCGGGGATCCCTTGCACAACTTGAGCACCATCAATAAGCAACAAATTACATAAATGCATGAAGTAACATGATCAAAGGCATAGAACACATGTATGCTATCGATCAATCCAAGTTACGCGAATCTAAGACATTTAGCTCACTATGCAACCTGCAAAACCTTTTCTCATCTAAAGGCTTGGTGAAGATATCGGCTAGCTAGTTCTCGGTGTTAATATGGTACACCTTGATATCTTACTTTTGCTGGTGGTCTCTCAGGAAGTGATGCCGGATGTCTATGTGCTTAGTGCGGCTGTGTTCAACAGGATTATCCGCCATGTGGATTGCACTCTCATTGTCACATAGGAGTGGGACTTTGCTCAGATTGTAGCCAAAGTCCCGGAGGGTTTGCCTCATCCAAAGTAGTTGCGCGCAACACTGTCCTGTGGCAACATACTCGGCCTCAGCGGTGGATAAGGCAACAGAGGTTTGTTTCTTTGAACTCCAAGACACTAGGGACCTTCCTAGAAATTGGCACATCCCTGATGTACTCTTCCTATCAACCTTGCATCCAGCATAATCGGAGTCTGAATATCCAATTAAGTCAAAGGTAGACCCCTTTGGATACCAGATCTCGAAGCAAGGCGTAGCAACTAATACCTAAGAATTCGCTTAACGGCCACAAGGTGACATTCCTTAGGGTCAGATTGAAATCTAGCACACATGCATACACTTAGCATAATGTCCAGTCTACTAGCACATAAATAAAGCAAGGAACCTATCATAGACCGGTATGCCTTTTGATCAACGGACTTACCTCCTTTGTTGAGGTCGACATGCCCGTCGGTTCCCATCGGTGGCTTTGCATCCTTCATCCCAAACCTCTTGAGAAGGTCTTGAGTGTACTTCGTTTGGGAGAGGAAGGTGCCATCCTTAAGTTGCTTCACTTGGAACCCAAGGAAGTAGGTCAACTCGCCCATCATCGACATCTAAAACTTTTGATTCATCACCCTGCTAAACTCCTCACAAGACTTTTGGTTAGTAGAACCAAATATTATGTCATTAACATAAATTTGGCACACAAAAAGGTCACCGTCACAAGTCTTAGTGAAAAGAGTGGGATCGGCTTTCCCAACCTTGAAAGCATTAGCAATTAAGAAATCTCTAAGGCATTCATACCATGCTCTTGGGGCTTGCTTAAGTCCATAGAGTGCCTTAGAGAGCTTAAAAACGTGGTCGGGATACATGTCATCCTCAAAACCAGGGGGTTGTTCCACATACACCTCCTCCTTGATTGGCCCGTTGAGGAAAGCGCTCTTCACATCCATTTGAAACAACCTGAAAGAGTGGTGAGCGGCATAGGCTAATAATATTCGAATAGACTCTAGCCTAGCCACAGGAGCAAAAGTCTCCTCGAAATCCAAACCTGCGACTTGGGCATAACCTTTTGCCACAAGTCGAGCCTTGTTTCTTGTCACCACCCTGTGCTTGTCTTGCTTGTTGCGGAACACCCACTTGGTTCCCACAACATTTTGCTTGGGACATGGCACCAGGCTCCAAACTTCGTTCCTCTTGAAGTTGTTGAGCTCTTCCTGCATGACCAACACCCAGTCCAGATCTTGCAAGGCCTCTTCTACCCTGAAAGGCTCAATAGAAGAGACAAACGAGTAATGCTCACAAAAATTAGCTAGACGTGAGCGAGTTGTTACTCCCTTGCTTATGTCACCTAGTATCTGATCGATGGGGTGATGTCGTTGGATCGTCGCTCGGACTTGAGTTGGAGGGGCCAGTGGTGCTTCTTCCTCCAAAACTTGTTCTTCTTGTGCTCCCCCTTGGTCACACGCCTTTTCTTGAGGAACCTGTCCATCATCTTGAGTTGGGGGATGCACCATTGTTGAGGAAGAAGGTTGATCTTGCTCTTGTTGTTCCTATGGTCGCACATCTCCAATCGCCATGGTGCGTATTGCGGCCGTTGGAACATCATCTTCATCTATGTCATCAAGATCAACTTGCTCTCTTAGAGAGCCATTAGTCTCATCAAATACAACGTCGCTAGAGACTTCAACCAAACCCGATGATTTGTTGAAGACCCTATACGCCTTTGTATTTGCGTCATATCCTAGTAAAAACCCTTCTACAGCTTTGGGAGCAAATTTAGAATGTCTACCTTTCTTCACCAAAATGTAACATTTGCTCCCAAATACACGAAAGTAAGAGACATTGGGTTTGTTACCGGTAAGGAGTTCGTAGGAGGTCTTCTTGAGGAGACGATGCAGATATAGCCGGTTTATGGCGTGGCAAGCTGTATTCACAGCTTTCGACCAAAACCGCTCGGGCGTCTTGAACTCTCCAAGCATCATCCTCGCCATGTCGATAAGTGTCCTGTTCTTCCTCTCTACCACACCATTTTGCTGTGGTGTGTAGGGAGCGGAGAACTCGTGCTTGATGCCTTCCTCCTCAAGATACTCCTCCACTTGTAGATTCTTGAACTCGGACCCGTTGTCGCTTCTTATCTTTTTCACCTTGAGCTCAAATTCGTTTTGAGCCCTCCTTAGAAAGCGCTTTAGGGTCCCGTGGGTTTCTGCTTTATCCAGCAAAAAGAACACCCAAGTGAAGCGGGAAAAATCATCAATAATAACAAGACCATACTTACTTCCCCCGATGCTAAGGTAGGCAATGGGTTCAAAGAGGTCCATATGTAGTAGCTCCAGTGATCTTGATGTTGTCATCACATTCTTGCTGTGATGAGTGCTCCCCACCTGTTTCCCTGCCTGACAAGCTGCACAAGGTCTATCTTTCTCGAAACATACATTTGTTAGTCCTAACACATGTTCTTCCTTTAGAAGTTGGTGAAGGTTCTTCATCCCAACATGTGCTAGACGGCGATGCCACAGCCAGCCCATGCTAGTCTTAGCTATTAAGCATGCATCTAGATCGGCCTCCTCTTTCGAAAAATCAACTAAGTAGAGTTTGTCATCTAGTACACCCTTAAACGCTAATGAACCATCACTCCTTCTTAAGACAGATACATCTATATTGGTAAATAGACAATTATAACCCATATTACATAATTAACTCAGACAATAAGTTGTACCCGAGTGATTCAACTAAGAACACATTGGATATAGAATGCTCGGATGAAATGGCTATCTTCCCCAATCCTTTAACCTTGCCTTGGTTCCCATCTCCAAAGATTATCGAATCCTAGGAATCCTTGTTCTTGACGTAGGAGGTGAACATCTTCTTCTCCCCCGTCATGTGGTTTGTGCATCCACTGTCGATAATCCAGCTTGAGCCCTCGAATCCATAAACCTACAAGGCAATTTACACTTGGGTTTTAGGTACCCAACTCTTGTTGGGTCCTACAAGGTTAGTTACAATAGCCTTTGGAACCCAAATACAAGTCTTATCTCCCTTGCGTTTGGATCCCAACATTCTAGCAACTACTTTTTCCTTCTTACATAAAAGAGAAAATGAAGTATTGCAAGCATGGTAAATGATAGTAGATTCATTGCACATTTCCCTAGGCACATGATGAGCAACATTACCTTTTCTAGGCCTACTTCTACCATGCACAAAAGTAGAGCTTGAAGCAATCATAGCATGTGAATCAAAAGCATCATGATCATAACTCCTATTATAATTAGAATGACTAGCAATTTTCCTATTATACATGAAAGCATGATTCCTTTGAATGCTACTAGCCATAGGGGCCTTCCCTTTCTCCTTGGCGAGAATGGGAGCCTTTTGCCTTGTTAAGTTCTTGGTTTCCTTTCGAAAACCAAGTCCATCCTTAATAGAGGGGTGTCTACCAATTGTGTAGGCATCCCTGGCAAATTTTAATTTATCAAAATCAATTTTGCAAGTCTTAAGTTGAGCATTAAGACTTGTCACTTCATCATTCAATTTTGTAATAGCAATAAGATGTTCATTACAAGCATTAACATCAAAGTCCTTACATCTATTACAAATACTAACATGCTCTACACATGAATTAGATTTATTAGCTTCCTCTAGCTTAGCATTTAAATCATCATTTAAACTCTTTAAACTAGATATAGTTTCATGGCAAGCAGATAACTCAGAAGATAGTATTTCATTCCTTTTAGTTTCTAAAGCAAGAGATTTTTGTACACTGACAAATTTGTCATGTTCTTCATATAAAATGTCCTCTTGCTTCTCTAGCAATCTAACTTTTTCATTTAGAGCATAAATTAACTCATTAATTTTATCTACTTTAGCTCTATCTAAACCCTTAAATAAATCAGTATAATCTACTTCATCATCACTAGAATCATCATCGCTTGAAGTAATATACTTAGGGGTTTCTTGAACACTTACCTTCTTTTCCTTGGTCATGAGGCAAGTGTGGCGTTCGTTGGGGAAGAGAGAAGACTTGTTGAAGGCCGAGGCTGCCAGTCCTTCATCGTCGGAGTCGGATGAAGAGCAGTCCGAGTCTCATTCTTTGCCAAGGTGTGCCTCGCCCTTCGCCTTCTTGTAAACCTTCTTCTTCTCCCTCTTCCCATGCTTTTCTTGTTCCTGGTCATTTTCATTATCGAGGCATTGTGCTATAAAATGACCAGTCTTACCGCATTTGAAGCAGGAGCGCTTCCCCTTTGCTTTGTTCTTGTTGGGGTGCTCCATGCGTCCTTTTAGAGCGGTCTTGAAGCGTTTAATGATTAGGGCCATCTCTTCTTCGTTTAGCCCGGCAGCTTCAACTTGTGCCACCTTGCTTGGTAGTGCCTCCCTGTTGCTTGTTGCTTTGAGTGCAACGGTTTGAGGCTCGTGGACGGGTAGTGGACCGTTTAGAGCATCGTCCACATATCGGGCCTCCTTCACCATCATGCGCCCGCTCACAAACTTCACAAGAATCTCCTTGGGCATCATCTTGGTGTACCTGGGATTCTCATGAATAAGGTTAACAAGATGGGGGTCAATTACCGTGAATGACCTTAGCATAAGTCGGACGACGTCGTGGTTCGTCCATCTTGTGCTTCCATAGCTTCTAATCTTGTTAACTAGGGTCTTGAGCCTGTTGTATGTTTGTGTTGGCTCCTCTCCCCTGATCATCACGAACCTTCCCAGCTCGCGTTCCACCAACTCCATTTTGGTGATCATGGTGGCGTCGTTCCCCTCATGAGATATCTTGAGGGTGTCCCAGATTTGCTTGGCGTTGTCCAAGCCGCTCACCTTGTTGTACTCATCCCTGCATAAAGATGCTAGCAAGATAGTGGTAGCTTGTGCATTCTTATGAATTTGCTCGTTAATAAACACAGGGTTATCCGTACTATCAAAATGCATTCCATTTTCAACTATCTCCCAAATACTAGGATGGAGAGAAAATAAGTGACTACGCATTTTGTGAATCCAAAAGGAGTAGTCTTCTCCATCAAAATGTGGAGGTTTACCAAGTGGAATTGATAGTAAATGAGCATTAGAATTGAATGGAATACGAGAATAATCAAATGAATAGTTTTGATTAACCGGTTTATTTTTAGATGAGTCATCGTCGTCGTCGTCTCTTGGTAAAGAAGAAGATTCATCGTTGTCGTAGTAGACGATCTTCTTGATGCGCCTCTTCTTCTTCCCATCCTTCTTCTTGTGACTCGAGCCGGAGTCAGTGGGCTTGTCATCTCTTGGCTCGTTGAAGATGGACTCCTACTCCTTGTCGTTGACCACCATCCCTTTCCCTTAGGATCCATCTCTTCGGGCGATTAGTCCCTTATGTGAAGAGAACGGCTCTGATACCAATTGATAGCACCTAGAGGGGGGTGAATAGGTGATCCTGTAAAACACTAATAGCCACAAAACTTAGTTATAAGTGTTAGTACAGCTAAGTAGTTTGAAGCGAGCTCTTGCGAACACAAATAATCACAGAAAGCAATCACAAGAGACAAGCGATTTTATCCCGTGGTTCGGCCAAGTAACACTTGCCTACTTCCACGTTGTGGCGTCCCAATGGACGAGGGTTGCACTCAACCCCTTTCAAGTGATCCGATGATCAACTTGAATACCACGGTTTTTCCTTTCTTAGTCTTTCTCCCGTTTGCGAGGAATCTCCACAACTTGGAACCTCTCGCCCTTACAATGATGATCACAAAAGAAGCACAGAAGTAAGGGAGGGGAGAGCAACACACACACAAGACTCAAATCCACAGCACAATCACGCACACAAACCACAACTTGAGCTCAAAACACAACGCACGGAGTTCACAACTCAAATGGAGCTCAAGTCACTATCTCAAAGAATCGAATACATGAAGTTGGAGTCTTGGAGTCTTAGAACATTTCTTGTAAGCTTGGTTAGCTCCTCCATGCGCCTAGGGGTCCCTTTTATATCCCCAAGGCAGCTAAGAGCCATTGAAGACCAATAAGGAAGGCTATCCTTGCCTTCTGTCAAGTGGCGCACCGGACAGTCCGGTGCGCCACCGGACAGTCACTGTAGACAGTCCGGTGCCGATGTCCTTCCTTTTTTGGCGCAGGTGACCATTGCAGCTCCGGGCCGGTTGACGCACTGGACACTGTCAGGTGCACATCGGACAGTCCGATGCCCCCCGCTGACCGTTGGCGCTGGCCACGCGTCGCCCGCGGATTGCGCAGCCGACCATTGCGCTAGCGACCGTTGGCTCACCGGACAATCCGGTGTACCACCGGACAGTCCAGTGAATTATAGCCGTACGCCGCCAAACTTTTCCCGAGAGTGGCCTGTTCACCGGAGTTCAGCTTGGCGCACCGGACACTTTCCGATGCAGCACCGGACAGTCCAGTGTGCCAGACTGAGCAGAGTTTTGGCTGCACCGAGCCAAGACTTTTTGCAATTCTTTTCTCGTTGTTTCTAGCACTTTCCGGTCCTTGGGTTGATTTTGCTGTGATGGCGGTCAGGCGAGGGATCCCTGCATTGGAGCATCCTAGAAACTGTAGCGGGTTTTCTGAAGCTAGTGAACTTTGTAAAGGCCTCATAGTGTTACCCTGCCTCGCTTGGTAGAGATGTATGGGATTCATGACCCCTTGGCAGATGGGTAACATGACTTATGGGTAAATATGCGCAACCTCTGCAGAGTGTAAAACTGGTATATCAGCCATGCTCATGGTCATGAGCAGCTCGGATTCTCACATGATTAATTTATGGAATTAAATTCAATTTGTCATTTGCATCGCATTGGGATTATTTATTATTACTTTTATTTATTATTACTATGGTTTGGTATTTACTTGCATTTAGTAACTGCTAATAAAATTTTGACCAACTTATAAAAGCAATGCTCAGCTTCAACCTTTATTTTGTTGATCCGCCTTACACTTCACATGAACTCCCACCTTTGGTGAGTTTATGCACATTATTCCCCACAACTTGTTGAGCTATGATCTTTTGTGAGCTCACTCTTGCGATATATAAACCCCCCCACAGGTGAAGAGCAGGTGGTTGAAGTGGAGCCGCACAACGAGGAGTTCGACTTGATCTAGGTGGCGTCTCCTAGTCAGCTTTGTGGCGCTAGGGAAATAATATTTAGTTTGTTTTATATTTATCATTTATTTTGTAAGACTTCTGCTATGTAATAAGTACATTTATGATATTTATGACATTTATCTCTATGTACTCTGTTATTATATGTGTTGTTCTTCCTTGGCGCACATATGAAGGTATGTGGTCGCTGCTCCTGGGCACTATCGGATCGTTCGTGTCTACATGTTGGACTATCCGTGGTGCGCAGAACAGGGGGCCGCACCTGGCCTCTTTCGTGCACCTGCCCCTAGTGTTGGAGGTCGTGATGGTGATATTTAATGTCTCCTCTCCATCAGGGGTCTTTTCTATCACCACTTTCCTGCAAGAAATTTTGGTGTTTTTATGGACCTCTCGTGTATCGTCGATGATGATCTATTTGCCCTTGCCCTCATCGGCCACGCTAGGCCGAACCAGGACTTTTTTATCATTAAAGTTAACATATATTATTGGAAAGGGTTCAATGTCCACCTGTATTCCGTAAAATTTCAATCGACCGTCATTAATGGCCGATTGGACCTGTCGTCGAAGCACATTACAATCATTAGTGGCATGAGAGAAAGAATTATGCCACTTACAACAAGCATGACGATTAAGTTCGTCGATAGATGGAATAATATGATTTATTTTAATGTTGACATTTTTGAGTAATTCATCGAATATTTTGTCACACTTGCCAACATTAAATGTAAATTTATGCTCTTCTTACTGTATCTTTTGAATCAGATGCAAAGAGAAACAAACTGACGGTGTAGCCTATTTCAGCCAAACCAACTCAGCGGCGTACACCTCTTGTGGTTCATCATCTGAGCTACTCTGGTTACAATCTATTGTATGGATGTTGTGATGAACTGCTTTAGCTGTGTCTTTGCATCGACTTTCGCAAGACAAAGTTCTCTAGTGTAATTGAGCTAGCGTAAAAAATTGAATGCCTTCTAATCTCTCTCTTAAGTAATGAGACATTCCATCAAATGCTAATCTAGCTAGCTGTTTTTCTTTAAGGTGAATCTGGAAACATCGGTTCCTTGTGTCCTAGAATCTTCGGATGTAGTCATTAACCGATTCATCTTTCCATTGTCGAAGAGCTACTAGATCTACCAGGTCTAATTCATAATCGCTAGAGAAAAGCAATCATGGAATTTATGTTCTAAATCCCCCCACGAATAAATAGAGTTAGGTGGCAGCGTGGCGTACCAGGCAAATGCAGTCCTAGTTAGAGACAATGAAAATAAACGGACGTGGAATGTCTCTATATCAGTGAATTCTCCTAACTGTGCTAGGAACTGGCCTATGTGCTCGTGCGTGCATTTACCTTGTTGACCCGAAAAATTTGCAAACTCGGGTGCAACAAGACCTGAGCGCCAACATAATCACCAAGTGTGTTTTTTTCTTTTCTGTTTTAGTTTTCCTCTTTCAGATTTCATTCAAGTCTAGGTTTTGAATTTCCAAATCCAATTTAGATGCAACAATGAAACAAACATACGACATGAATGAAATTATTTTATATTTACTTATTTCTTATTTACTTTGCTCAAATAATTATTTGCATGTATAAATTCAATAAGAAAGGAATTAATATAATCATATAACCCAATAGGAATAATTTAGGTAAAACAATTCACCATCCTTTATTTAAAATATAGTTTAATTATGTAGCAAAATTTGTATATTTACTCTTTATTAAATTTTCAGGGAAGATAGTCTCAATTCATAACATTGTTATAATACACTTGAAATTCTAAATCTTTAGGGAATTTTCTTAATTTACCAAGATACAATTTCGAGTGTTACAAATTCTACTCCCTTAAAATAATCTCGTCCTCGAGATTAGTAAAAAAGGGATATAGAAGGTTTCGTTTGTATTTCACTTCTAGTTTTCAATTGGTACCAAACCATAAGGTTTTTTTACTAACTAGTAGGTGTCTAGGATAGCATGGGTACCCTATAATCATGTTTTAGCTATTGGTAAGAAAGTTGGGGTAAGAAAGATCAAGGCAAGTATAAGAATGAAAGATTTTGGCAAGGGAGGACTCCATCATGCATAGAGGATCTTGATTCATCTAGGGATATGTTTCACTCTTTATCCTTTCTTGATGAGATTGATTGATTCCTTCTTTGGCCATGGTGTTACTATCCGTGTTAGAGATCTTCGGTCTTGGTGTCGCCATTTAGGGGCATATAGTTAAGATATTTATGGGTAGAATAGATTTCATGGGATAGGTTGGTCAGAATCTCTGTTTTGTTGTTAGGTTGAAACAAAGGGGTTATGCAGCCATCTAATGGGTAAGGTAGTTGCATATGGTCAGGTAGTTTTACATGGTCAAGTTAGTCTGGGGCACCAATTTAGGTTAAAACCTATTTATAGGAGTACGGTCTAATCTATTTCACCAGTATTAACTAATCAGTTAGGTAACTCATTTTGGATTAGATCATATTAGATTAGATGGGATCTAGATTAGATTGGATATGACTAGATTAGACTAGTTTAGGTTAGATAGATCTATTAGGGTAGGATAAATATTATTGGGATATGTTATAATCTTTTGAGATAAAATGAATATGTGAGTAAAGATAGAATCTTTTAAGATGAGATGGGTCTGTTAAGCTAGATATTTTAATGGGAGATAATCTAAGCTAATTAGTTATCTTATAACCTTTTTATGACTATATGTATATGTAGATGCAATTGTGGACATTACTCCACAACTCATCACACTCAATAAAAGAATCAAATCAAGCAATTATCATAAGGACAAACACTCAAGCATATAAATATTTACAAAAATAGTTTTGATTTGGTTCCTAAGATTAGGTTTCCTATTCCTAAAAGTCACTTTAGGTACAGGATTTCAAAGTGTGAAATCTACTTTTGTCGTTAGAAGTGAAAAGGTAAGAGTAATCAGAGTAAAGCAGCAATAGATGAGAAAAGAAAAAGGAAAGTTTAGAAAGAATCAGAGTAGCAAAGATAAGTAGGTAAGTGTCGATGTTTTGGGTCCGACCGTGCACCCAGGGTTGCCCCTCGAGGTGCTTTTCGGAGTAGGATGGTGTTACCGACTGTAGCTCGATGGTTCGTGCCGAATGCACGAGAGACAGTGAACGGTTTTGTATAGGTTCGGGCCGCTTTGAGATGCGTAACACCCTACGACCGGGCGTGGATATGTCGTGTGGTGGATTACAAGGGGATCCACGAGAGAAAGTGGACGTTTAGAGAACTGAGTGGGTGGCTAAGTGGTGAGATGATCTTGAAGGGTGCCCCTAGGCCTTATATATTCGACCGTGTGACGTTACATGCGGATGTGATAACCACGTGTTCCTAAGTAATAGTGAACCGACTGAGTTTATCTTCCTATAACCTTGCCGACTTATTATCCTTCGGCTCCGACGTCTGAGAGCGCTGCGCGGGAAAGTCGGATCAATGTTGCAGATAGCGTTTGAGTTCAGCGAACCGCATGGGCTCGAGTTGATCCGTTATGTTGAAAGTTCCTCCCCTGGCCCACGAAGGGATGGCCTCACGAAGTAATGGGCCTGGGGCCTTCCGCGAGGCCTTCTTGCCTTCTAGTGGACCCGGGGGATATCTGTCCCCCACAGTAAGGGTTGTCCAGTTCTATCTAGGTTACGTCCTATAGTCAACATTCCTCTGATACCACTTCTGTCACACCCGGGTTTCGGGGGCACCAAGACCCGGGCGTGAACATAATTACCAAGTGTGCTAGGACCAAATCTTACACATATGATGACTCATGGTACAGAAATGAATGTCACAACATTAATATATAATGGAGTTCCGTACAAAATAGTTAAAAATTTACATCATATGAAGACAACGATCCAACAACTAAAGTTATCTGGGAGACGACGATCTAGACCTCTTATGATCTCATCGCATCATCCTCCATGCGCCTCATCCTGTGGTACCTGTTCTTGACCTGGGGGATGTGAGTACAACAAGGGTGAGCTCACATACGTTCATCGCTCAACAAGTTGTGGGGAATAATGTGCATGAACTCACCAAAGGTGGGAGCTCATGTGAAGTGTAAGGCTTACCAAAGACGATGGTTAAAGTTTAGCATTGCTTTTAAAGTTGGTCAAAATTTTATTAGCAGTTACTAGGTATAAGTAGATACCAACCTAATTAAATAAGAGATCAATATTAATAACAACACCCACAATGCAATGCAAATGACAAATTGAATTTAATTCCATAACTTAATCATGTGAGGGTCTGAGCTGCTCATGACCGTGAGCACGACTGATATACCAGTTTTACACTCTGCAGAGGTTACACATCTTTACCCACAAGTTGTGTTACCCATTTATCATGGGGTTGATCAGACCCCATACACCTTTACCAAGGAAGCGAGGCAGGGTACCACTACGAGGCCTTTACAAAGTTCCACTAGCTTCAGAAAAACCGCTACAGTTTCTAAGGAGCACAGCATAGAAATCCCCCGTCTGAAAAGCCATCGCAGCAAAATCAACCGGGAACCTCCCTATACCGACCACTCCCCTACTGCTCTTGCCCATTTTGGGTAAGGTAGTCCTCCATTAGCTTTCCTAATTAGTCAGCCAAGGACGTCCCATACCACCCTTGTGGTAGCACTATTTTCCTGGGTGGTTCTCCATGTTCTAATTAACAATATGATCTTATCATGAACAATAATTAAACAACAACATAATTGGAACATGATCAAAATAAAACATTAGTTTCCCAAAACTAGGTAGAGCAATAGCAAATCTACCCAATAATTCATCTGTTTGCAAGGTGGGGATAAACAATGCTAGGGAAACCTATTAGGTCCCATCAAATTAACCTAAGCATGTCACAGTGATTAACAACAAATATTATTAGGTAAAAAGGAGTGATCAAGGGCACAACTTGGCTGTGACTCGAGATTCCAGGTACCAGGATGATCTTGAGATTCTTGTGACCTCACTACTATTCGTATCAATACAAACAAACATGGTATAGGCAAAATTAACATCACACCAAACATAAGCACAAACTGCATAATAATATTCTACACATCGCTACGAGATCGTAGGTTCGAGAACTACTAAAATCGGAGTTACGGTTAAGGAGTTATGATTTTCTAAAGATTTAAATGTTGGGTACAAAAGAAATTAAAGTGCATAATTTTAAGTTATGATTCATAACAAAATAAATTTATAGATGATAAACAATATTATTATGAATCTAATGTAACTAGAATGGATTGATTTGGGTTTAAAACAAAGAAGTTATGTCTTTATGAAGGTTTAGGATTTAATTCCTACATTAAAAATCCATTTTCTGGTTTATTTATTAAACCTGAGTTCTATTTGGACTCCAGGCACAAATTCCAGAGAGGGTAGGGTTTAAAGTGTAAAACTAAGGACTTGGATGCAAGGATACCTTCCCCCATGCGGACTGCGGGTTGAATATAAAAAAGAGCAGGGGCTCTTTATGAAGATCACCGGCCGAAGAGGTATCGGCCAATCCTGGCCATCTGATTAGAACCAACGGTCCTGATTTTATTAACCCCAATCCGATCATAATCGTTACTTGAAGATCCAATGGCCCCAATCTGGTCGCATCTGAGCCCTTGGATTCAAAGCCCACGACCCCGATAAAAAACCCAAAACAACATCCTAAGTTTTAATCTTAGCCGTAGCCATGAGATCGGATGGTGATGAATCAATCTCCTACGGTCCTACCTAGTTACCTGCCCGGTGGCGGACACAACCATCATATCGCTTTGCTCGTGCCGGAGTTGTCGTCGACGATGACGCGGATATCGTTCTCCGTCGCTGGCCCAGCTTGCGTCTGCGAAAACCACCGCCTGATCACCTTCGCCCTCCTTGGGCCCTTACCACCAGTAGCACAACCCACCCACGGAGCCCAGCGGTATCTCCCCGACGTGGCCATGGAGCCCGCGGACGCGACGGCCGTGATGGTGCTCCCCTCGCTGGCCACGTCATTGCTCCTCTCGCTCTGGTCGTCGTCACCATCGCTGTTAATCTCAATCCACACGCCCTTTCGCTTCTTCTCTGTGTTGGTATGGAATAGCACTCTTGTGACCTCAACTAGCACCATAGGGTCGATGCGACGGAGGGAGGCGACGACAGAGAGTACGCGTAGGGGGTCTACGGGGCGACCGCGCTGTGCCGAGTTGGAAACGCACGACCTCGTCGACGCGCCAGAGTAGGAGAACAAGGAGCCTGAGTAGCAGTAGAACTCCACACTGAGAGCGGGAGGACGCGAAGGCGGGGCCAGCGGGGGGGGGGGGGGGGGGGGGGGGTGGAGTTGGTGAGGAAGAGGAGTACGCGAGCTGTCATTTATACTCCCATTGAGGATAATCGAGCGGATGCGAACGACCTCCCTGGATTTCCACCGCGCCTATGAGTCAGGGTCGGGTCGTAGCTCCCCTTCTTATGCACCAGGTGTCGAGGAGAAGCGTGGGGTTGTTACGATGGTGATGGACGAGAGCTAGCATGGAACTCGGCCAGGCAGTTTGGAGTCTGAGAGCATGGGTTCCGTAGCTAGGGATGACCTACGGGCCCCACACGGAGGAGGCACACCTGCGAGCCTTGGCTGAGGACGCAGGAGGACGGATCCGTCGGCAGCTCCGCGATGTGATCTGGTATTCTGGTGCGCTCGGCTTGTGCTATGGAACGAGACCCAGGTGGTGTCTTTTTTTCTTTTCTGTTTTAGTTTTCCACTTTCAGATTTAATTCAAGTCTAGGTTTTGAATTTCCAAATCCAATTTAGATGCAACAATGAAACAAACATACAACATGAATGAAATTATTTTATATTTACTTATTTCTTATTTACTTTGCTCAAATAATTATTTGCATGTATAAAATTCAATAAGAAAGGAATTAATTATGTGTTTGGATGGAGGGACGAGGATGAATGAAGAGGGATAGGATGAGATCATTTTAATTTGACCTGCGTTTGGTTTGAAGATTCAGAGTCAGGGTCAAGAAATATTCTTAAAAAATGGTGGATGGGGTCATCTCTCAAAAAATAAGGGACGAGGTCAACTCAGGGTTGATCCCGTCCCATTCTTCGTTGACACCGAACCAAACACTACCCATATAACCCAAAAGGAATAGTTTAGGTAAAACAATTCACCACCCTTTATTTAAAATATAGTTTAATTATGTAGCCAAATTTGTATATTTACTCTTTATTAAATTTCAGGGAAGATAGTCTCAATTCATAACATTGTTATAATACACTTGAAATTCTAAATCTTTAGGGAATTTTCTTAATTTACCAAGATACAATTTTAGAATGTTACATCGGGTATCCTTGTTCCCTGGGGTACGGGTGGTAATCAAATTAGCTGTCATAGGGTTTTCGATATAACTGCTCTCCCGGGATTATGCTAATTCGGAGCTTATCTCGAAATGCTCCAGCTATCTCTTCCCTTACTATGTCAATAGCGACCGATGGTAGTCCACTGACCCTTTGTTTTGGCATATGTTTGGGTGTTTGGGTATTATGTCGTCTTCCTGCCCACAGGTTTGGGTTATGTGGAGCATTAATGCTGGCCCCTGGTGGCTCATATGACTAGTCATCTCTTTCTGGCCTTCTAGGGGGCAAAAGTACTCACCACCACATGTCAGGCATGTAGTATTATGGTACTGTGGTGTTGTGGGGTGTAACGTGAGGTTTGGCTGAGACAGGTATAAAGATGAGGGATAATTAATATTACGTTCTGTATACTCCATGCCGGACTGTCCGATCTGGTACATGGGTCGTTCGGCTGTGTGCGCGGACTATCCGGGCGTATATTTGGATTGTCCGGCCATATCCGCGGACAGTCCGAAAGGGTCTGTTAGGGTTTGCACAAAATGTGGTGGCCCTGGCGCAGAATTCGGTAACTCGGTTCAGAAAATGGGGTCGGTCGCCGCTGGTCTGTACAGTCCACACTCAGGCGCGGACGGTCCGGCCATGCGCAAATCGGTGGATTTACCCCGATCTGCGCAGAAGGTTGTGGTTGTCTAGGATATGTGTCTATCGGCACCCCATAAAGTGGTTGGGACTGGTCATACCAATTTGTAGCCGATGGATCGCGTGTATTTTCCCTAGTCTTACCCTCGTGCGATAGAAAATTGGCAACATCAGATTTATCAAATGCACGTGCTAGCCTCTTATAATCCTCTTGCATACCCCTTAGTATTCATTGCATTTGTTCTCGCTGCTCATCTACGTAAGATCTAAGGGATTGGATTTCGTTTGTTTCACTTACTTTGGGGGTAGTTGTAGTAGGTCGGATCGAAGCCAGATCAATCGCCCATTGTTGGACAACTTTTTTATTTCGGTCCACCTTAAAGTTGGCCAGGAACTTCGCCTAGGCCTCCTTGATCAGCTACTCCTTGTGCTCCTCGAACTCTCGCTGATCCTCAGCCGATAGAGTCTCCATAGTCGGCTCGATAATGTTGCTGGGAGAGACGTTGGAACTATCCTTTGAACTGGCCATCGGGGCTGATCTGATAGATCTTTACATCTTGTCCCCAGCGGAGTCACTAAAAAGTGTATTGGTGCCGATCTGGGCGCCAATCACTATGATGCTCTCTGTGATAACATGGACGATTCGCGGCCGAGGGCCGAACGGTCCACGACCTGGCGTAGCGGCTAGGGTTTCTACCGACGAATCGGATGGCCCGCGCGTGCGTAGAGGCAATAAAGTTTGCCAACAACACCTGAGTCTCGCTCCCGGGAGGGACCCCGTCGGGGAGGAGAGATCCTAGGATTTGTCTTAGAATCGGCAGACCATGCGAGACGCCTCTATACGAAGTAGAGTCAGAGAGGGGTGAAGATTAGAGAGAGAAAGCTACGTTACCGTCTACTCCTAGGAAAAAAATGTAAAGAACGAAAGATAAATTAATTATTGATTTGATTGTTTGTTATTCAATCGGATGTATCCCTTCAAATATATAGATGATCTAGACCCGTTCCTAGGTGTTCTCCAATAACTCCCGCGAGATTAAAGGGATAAACACGTGAGAAGATAGGAGTTTAATTGCCAGATCTAATACTATCACGAACCGTCCACGTCTATGATCGGGCTGTCCGCAGGCCGGACCTTCGAGCCTCAATGCCGGACCATCCAACCATACCCAGTGTCTCAAATGGTGCTCAACACATTTTTTTGTCAGTTTCATAAGCCTACTAGAAGCACCTCTATAATATATGTCGTTAATGGACAAAAGGTAAGTTGAATTCCATCTCGAAGGAGCATCTAGCGAGAGTGGTTGTGTTCAATCCACACTCCTCTACGTTAGATTACTATCTTCGTTCTTAAATATTTATCGTTCTTAAATATTTATCGTCCGTTAGTTTATTTCTGTTAATTTATTTTAATATTAAATCACAACAAATAAAAAAGAACTGAGAGAGTATGTCTGAAGCCCTCAGTCCCAATCACTGTCCACAGCTCTGCGGGACTAATCGACGACGATTAGCAGCCGTCAACATTGTCCATCCAACCTCGCCGTCACAAACTCACAACCCCCATGTCGTCGGCTCCAAAGCAAGACCCTGTTCAGCCACACGCTCTGTCTTGGTCGGTCTAGGTGTTGTCCTCACGGATTCGCGATGCCGCACTTCGTGCTGGTGCCTATGCTGGCCGCGGGCCACGCTGGTCCGATGCTCGACATGGCCCGCGCTCTGGCAAGCCGAGGCGCGCTGGTCACGTTCGTCACCACGCCGCTGAACCTGCTCCGCCTCGGCCGCGCTCCCGGCGATGGCGAGCTCCCCATCCGCTTCCTCCCGCTCCGCTTCCCGTGCACCGAGGCCGGTCTACCCGAGGGCTGCGAGAGTGCCGACGCGCTCCCAGGCATCGACTTCCTAAGGAACTTCCACGACGCGTGCGCCATGCTCCGCGCGCCGCTCGTTGCGCACCTTAGGGAGGCCCACCCCCCGGCGAGCGGCCTCGTTTCCGATACCTGCCACCCGTGGACTGGCGCGGTGGCGCGGGAGCTCGGCGTGCCGCGGCTCGGGTTGGAGACCTTCTGCGCTTTCTCCTCGTTCTGCATGCGCCAGATGAGCATCCACAGCGTCTTCGAGGGAATCAGTGACCACAAGCGCCCCGTGCGCGTCCCTGGCTTCCCCATACACGTCGAGATGTCGAGGGCGCGGTCGCCGGAAAACTTCTCGGGTTTCGGCAAGGTGTTCGCCGACGAGGTCATGGCTGAAAACGCGAGAGCCGATGGCCTGGTTGTCAATAGCTTCGCAGAGCTCGAGCCCCTCTTCGTTGATGCCTATGAGGCGGCGCTCGGCAAGAAGATATGGGCCGTGGGGCCTCTCTTCCTCCAGCGCAACATGCCGTTGTCTGCGACGTCTGGCTCTGATGACGCGACCGCTGTCCGCTGCGGGAGCTGGCTCGAGCAGAAGAAGCCCCGGTCCGCGGTGCTCGTGAGCTTCGGCAGCCTGGCCCGCTCGTCGCAGCCGCAGCTCGTGGAGATCGCCCACGGGCTGGAGGCGAGCAACCGCCCGTTCATCTGGGTTGTGAAGCCCGCCAGCCTCGCCGAGTTCGAGCGGTGGCTGTCCGACGACGGCTTCGAGCGCCGCGTTGGGGACAGGGGGCTCGTGGTCACGGGCTGGGCGCCGCAGAAGGCAATCCTGTCGCACCCGGCCACGGGCGCCTTCGTGACGCACTGCGGCTGGAACTCCGTGCTGGAGTGCGTCGCGGCGGGGCTGCCGATGACGACGTGGCCGCACTTCGGGGATCAGTTCATGAACGAGAAGCTCGTGGTGGACGTGCTGCGGGTGGGGGTGCCCGTTGGCGTGAAAGACGCGACGCAGTGGGGCGTGGAGACGGAGGGCGTGGTGGCGACACGGGAGGATGTAGAGAGGGCCTTGGAGGCGGTGATGGACGGCGGGGTGGTGGGGGCAGCGCGGCAGGCGAGGGCCGCCGAGCTCGGCAGGAAAGCGTGGGACGCCGTGGCGCGTGGCGGCTCGTCGGATCGGAACATGTCGCTTCTGGTGGACTTCGTTGAGCAGATGAAGGCCACCGTGTGACTATGTGAGGAGGATAAGAATATTTGAAATAATACATAATGTTTTTATCAATTGGGTAATACAGTTATTAATGTGGTACTCGCGTTAGTGCACATTTATCTACGGTCGTTCGGCTTCTTTTCAATCCATGGATTTCTAGTGCTGGCTCGATGCTGGACGTGTTGTATGAGCAGCGCCACGTTCCGGAACGACGAGCCACCGTGTACCACGGCTTCCCGAGCCTTCCTGCCGAGCTCGGCGGCCCTTGCCCGGCGCGCGGAGCCCTCCTCCCCGCAGTCCATCACCGCAGCCACCGCCCTCTCCACGTCCTGCCTCGTCGCCAGCACACCCTCCGCCTCCACGCCCCACTGCGCGGCACCCTTGACGCCGACAGGCACGCCGACCCGCAGCACATCCACCACGAGCTTCTCGTTCATGAACTGCTCGGCGAAGTGCGGGCAGGACACCATCGGCAGGCCCGCCGCGACGCACTCGAGCACGGAGTTCCAGCCGCAGTGCGTGACAAAGGCTCCCGTTGCCGGGTGCGACAGGATCGCCTTCTGCGGTGCCCAGTCCCTGATCACCAGGCCCGTCTCCCCGACGCGGGACTCGAAGCCGTCCTCGGACAGCCACCGCTCGAACTCGGCGAGGTTGCTCGGCTTGACCACCCAGATGAACGGGCGCTTGGTCGCCTCGAGGCCGTGCCCGATTTCGACGAGCTGCGGCAGCGACGAGCGCACCAGGCTGCCGAAGCTTACGAACACCACGGTTCGGGGCTTCTTGGAGTCGAGCCAACTCACGCACCGGACGGCGTTGGCGTCCTCTGCTGTCGCCGCCAGCGGCATGGTGGGGGCCAGGAAGAGAGGCCCGATGGTCCATACCTTCTTGCCGAGGGCCGCCTCATAGGCGTCAACAAACATGGGCTCCATCTCCGCGAAGCTGTTCACCACCAGGCCGTCGGCTCTCGCGCTCTCGGCCATGATCTCCTCGCCGAACTCCTTCATGCCGGGACCCGTGAAGTTTCCGGGCGACCGCGCCCTCGATATCTCGACGTCGATGGGGAAAGCAGGGACGCGCACGGGGCGCGTGTCGTCGTCGACGCCCTCGAAGATCCTGTGGAGATTCATCTGGCGCATGCACAAGGAGGAGAAGGCGCAGAACCCGTCGAACGAGAAGCGCGGCACGCCGAGCTCCCTCGCCACCCCGCCGGTCCACGGGTGGCATGCGTCGGAGACGACGCAGCTCGCCGGCGGGGCGTCGCCCTCCCTGTCCCTGAGGAGCGCGACGAGCGGCCCGCGGAGCATGGCGCAGGCGTCGTTGAAGTTGCGGAGGAGGCCGAGGCCCGGGAGCGCGTCGAGGCTCTCGCAGCCCTCGGGGAGGCCTGCCTCGGCGCAGGGGAAGCGGAGCGGCAGGAAGCGGATGGGGAGCGCGCCGTCGCTAGGGGCGCGGCCGAGGCGGGGCAGGTTGAGGGGCGTCGTGACGAACGTGACGAGCGCGCCTCGCCCGGAGAGGGTGCGGGCCATGTCGAGCATCGGGCCGGTGTGGCCCGCGGCCATCATCGGGACCAGCACGAAGTGCGCCGCCGAGTTCGTGCCAGGCACGGCGGCCGCACTTCCCGCCGACATGGCACTGGCAGACGAGACGACCGGGCCGGGCGAGTACTTGACGGAGCGTAGGAGTCGTTCTCGATTTGAAACTTTTGTCACTGTGTGGATAGAGCCTAGATGATGGCTGCTTCTGTTGTCGTGCAAGCTCGATTGTTTTTAAATGGTCGTCGACATCGATCTGGTGCGAGAGATAATATTGTTTACACGCGGCTTTGGATCGGAGCAGGTATTAACGCAAGTGTATTTTATCACTTCTAAGTATGTGTCCTTAGCAAAGTTTCAGCAAAATCTCTTAAAGAGAAGTTCATTGTTTTTCAGTGCCGAACAGGCCATGCTCGTGGCTTGGTGGTGCCGAAGTGTGTCGTGACATTGGAATTGTTTGTCTAGAAAAACAAGCTCATTATATTTTTGAAAAAATATTGGAAGTTATTAAAGTAGTAGCATTTTTTAGGATTTAAATTTTTATGTATGTTCTAATTTTCATGTATTGGGAGAAATGTTTTTGAGAATTGTTAAAGATGCTCTAACATCGAACCACGCACGCAAACTATCTTGCAACCATCCCGACACGATTTCGGCAATATGTTTTTATGATAGAGTATGGCTACTAAATGCATGCTTAAATGAAATGGGCTTCCTGTGACCGGAGCGCATCAGGCTAGGTTGCTGGGGATTCGCATGACCAGCTGGTGAAGCCAAACACAAATTGTTCCGGCTTCACGCATAAACAGTGTTGGTCAAAATATGTTTCATGAATAGGAGAAAGCAAAAATGGATGAACTCTGGTGTGTCTTTTTAGTATATATAAGTAAATGATGAAGCAGCTAGAGAGGCATGTGCTACGGCGGTTTGTAGTTTAGTCTACTCAAGCCATGGTGTTGAAACTTGACCATACTTGTCTCAATGAGACTTTGGAGTGAACCAAATGAGCTTATGTTCCTATATGACTACTAGCTAGAAGTTATAGCCTAGATGATGGCTGCTTCTGTTGGCGTGAAAGCTCGAGTGCTCCTAAATGGTCGTCGTATTAGCTGATACGACATCGACCCGATGCAATAGATAATATTGTTTACACACGCGAGTCCAAAATTGTTGGCTTTGGGTCGGAGCAGTTAACGCGAGAAGTGTATTTTATCACTTCTGAGTGCAACCTTTTTATTATTATTTTTTCGAGCTTCTGCCTCTTGCCTATGTTGTAGATTCTCACCGAGAAGGGAGTAGTAGTATTACCTGATATCTATGCTAATTCAGGTGGTGTGGTCGTTAGCTACTTTAACTGAGTGGGTTCAGGTAAAATGCCTGTTCGTCGCTACTTCATTGCTCGATTGGTTCCTTGCTCTAATCTGCTTTCTTGTGCCATGTTGATTGATCGTGCAGAACATTCAAGGTTTCATGTGGGACGAGGAGAAAGTGGACGATGAACTAGAAAAGGACATGAGCAGTGCTTTTCAACACATGAAGGCCATGTGCAAATCTTTGGTGCTGCCGAAGTGTGCCGTGACATTAGAATTGCGGGTCTAGAAAAACAAGCTCATTAGATTTCTGAAAAAACATTAGGAGTTATTAGATTGGTAGCATTTTTTTAAGATTTAAAATTTTATAGAAGTCATCATTTTCGTTTATTGGAAGAAATATTTTTGGAAGTTCAAAAGATGCTCTAACATCCAACCACGCAAACTATCTTGCAACCACCCTAACACGATTTCGGTAATATGTTTTTATGATACGAGTATATGTTTTTATGATACGAGTGTGCTACCAAATGCATGATTAAACGAAATGGGCTTCCTGTGACCGGAGCGCATCAGGCTAGGATGTTGAGGATTCGCATGGCCAGCTGGTGAAGCCGAACACAAATTGTTCTGGCTTCATGCATAAACAGTGCTGGTCAAAATATGTTTCATGAATAGGAGAAAACAAAAATGGATGAACTCTCGTGTGAGTCTTTTTAGTATATATAAGTAAATGATGAAACAGCTAGAGAGACATGCGCTACGACGGTTTGTAGTTTAGTCTACTCAAGCCATGGTGTTTAAACTTGACCATACTTGTCTCAATGAGACTTTGGAGTGAACCAAATGAGCTTATATTCCTATATGACTACTAGCTAGAAGTTGAGAGCGCTAATACTATATTAATTGTGTAACATATTCATTATTTGCTCATTCGAGGAGAAATTTAAAGTCTTACTAGTGTCACTACTGATATTTTATTTATCCTAAAATAATAATAATAATAATAATAATAATAATAGTATTAAAGGTGTGTCATATAAAACACACTATACTATCTATTTTTAGATGTGTGTTATTAGAGTGGTCTACTGTGTGTTGTTATTGCCGTTAAATACTGACCATATTGACTCCTCATGCTACAATGGTTGAACGTCAGTGATGTAGTGAAAGGGCAACGACATCCCCTCCGGCGTGCTCGGCTAGCAGCTTATCTACTCGTGTAGTAGACATCCGGAAAAGTGTTGCAGCAGGTCAAATTGCTGTGTGATGTGCCGGGTAACCGCCAAGGGCTACTCTAATATTTTACTCGTGGTGGATGTGTCATACAAATCCTGACTTCTCATATATACTAAATATTTAAAAAATGGAAACGCTGTGTTGTTCGCTCACGTACTTATAATGACTATTTTTATGTAGAATGATTGACACACTAAAATAATTGAGGCTAAAAGATGAAATGACCAAGTTTGTTTACTTCCTTTCCAATAATGCCTGTTTTTTAGAACGACTAACTCACTAAATGGCTTCTATATCAATTGTTCTAATTAATGACTAAGACTAAAAATATAGAATGACTGATTTTGTTCACTTCTTTTCTTGCAGTACCTATTTATTTTAGAATGACCGACTCATCAAACGACTCATATCTCAGTTATTCTCATGAACGATCGAGGCTAAAACACATTTATTGTTCTTTTTTATAAATCAAGCGTGTGGATGTGGATAGTTGACCGACACGATATGCGGATAGATGGCCAGGCGCGCGCGAGGTCGAAGAGGCCTAACACTACCATATATATATATAGTTTGTATATTTGGAGCCTTGGGCTTCCAATAATTAGAGAAAGCCCTAGCCCAATGGTGCCATCCGGTCCAGCCGCACCAGGTGAAGACGGATATAAAAAGACCCCCAGGCCGCCAGGGATTAGGTTTTAGCAGGGTGGCAGTTCCCTTGGGCGAGCGAGCGGCGGTGGCAGTTTCCTCTGGCGTGCGAGCGGCGACAGTCCCGGGGGCTAGCGGCTGTGGCACACCGAGGCGGGCGACCAGCGACGACGCTCCTATGGCGAACGGGCAAGCACCGACGGCGCCCTTGAACCGGACGAGTGGCGACGGTGGCGGTTTCCTCGGGCGTGCAAGCGGCGGCAATCTTGGGGGCTAGCGGATGCGGGCGCCGAGGCAGGCGACCGACGGCGATGCTCCTATGGTGGGCGGGCAAGCACCGACGGTGCTCCGGAATCGGACGAGCGACGACGACGCACCCTAGGCCCCGTGGTGACGGTGGTTGCGCGAGGCGCGGTAGGCTTCAGCAGCGGCGGCGGCGGATCTTGGAGGAGCGCACACGACGGCGAATCCCGGAGGCGCGCGCCGTGGAGTGGCGCGCGCTGTGGTCCCCCCTCCCGCGACGACATCGGCCTTCCCTAGACGCGAGCGATGACGACGGCTTCCCTAAGCGGCGAGCGGTGGCAGATCGACAGACCTGTTTTTATGCTATTTTGTATACATATTTATGCCAACGTCAATAGGTTTTTATGATATTTCTATTCACATTTTATGTAAACATTTATTGATTTTTGCGTAGTGTACCGTAATGCATAAATACTTTCGACATGTAGCATAATTAGTATCAGTATATATCATAAACTGGTTCTAACGAGCCTAACTGTATGACTATTTGAGAGATCGTATATTTATGGACGAAATAAAATATTGAATATCAGATTTTTGTTTCCATGCATGTCAATCCATTTCCTTTCAACTCATATTCTTGTCATCCTAAATTTGTGCGCATGCAATACTAAACAGATTTTGTACATAGTGTACCGCATTGCATAAATACTTTTGACGTGTAGAATAATTAGTCTCAGCGTATATCATAAACTGGTTCTAACGATCCTAGATGCATGGCTGTTGGAGAGATCCTATATTTATAGAGGAAATTAAGCATTTAAATCAGATTTTTTGTTTTCATGCATGCCAATCTATTTTATTTCAACGCATATTCTTGTCATCCTAAATTTGTGCGTATGCAGTAGGAAACATATTTTTTCGCGCTGTACCGCAGTGCATAAATATCTATATCATGTAGCATAATTAGTGTTAGTATATATCATAAACCGGTTCCAACGATCCTACCTGCATGGCTGTTGTCAAGATCCTACTTTTATGGACGAAATAAAGTATTTAAATCAGATTTTTTGTTCCATGTATGCCAATCTATTTCCTTTGAACCCGCATTCTTATCATGCTAAATTTGTGCGCATGTAGCAGGAACACATATTTTTTACGCGGTGTACCACACTGCATAACTATCTACACAGTGTAGCATAATTAGTATCACTATACGTCATAAACTGGCTCCAACGAGCTTAACTGCATTGTTGTTGTAGATATCCCATTTTTATGGACAAAATAAAGCATTAAAATCATATTTTTTCCATGCATGTCAATCCATTTTCTCTCAACGCACATTATTGTCATCCTAAATTGGTGCACATGCAGCAGGGAACTGATTTTTTACGCAGCATACCGTATTGCATAAATACCTACACTGTGTAGCATAGTTAGTAGCAGTATATTTCATAAAATGTTTCCAACGGGTCTAGCTGCATGGTTGTTATTGAGATCCTATGTTTATGGAAGGAATAAAGTATTTAAATCAGATTTTTTTTATTTACATGCATGCAACAGTTAACGAATACACTTTCTAATTTCTCGCGCATGTAATTGGAAACAAACTGCGCCTATGCAAGGAATGGCTGCATGCGGGGGTGGGCTGCATGCGGGGGTGGACTGGCGGCCACGCTGCGGTGGTGCATGGCTAGCTGGTTGGGGCTTCCTATATATATATATATATATATATATATATATATATATATATATATATATATATATATATATATATATATATATATATATATATATATATATATATTGTAAGGAAAATGGACCCTGGTGGTATCGTTGTCTCCTAGAACACGACAACTAACGGCCATAGTCACGGTGCTGGCACCGCACCTACATCAAAGGAGGTCGTCGTGCCTTTGCAGCGTCTTCGTTTGCTCATCCCTAGCGGCGGGGAGTAGGACCCAAGGTGGCGTCGGCCATCGATGCATCTCAGCGAGTGGACGAGACAACTAGGGTAGAGGGGAAATGGTGGCATCCTGAGTAGTACGACAATTTTTATAGTGTGGACTAAAAAATTCTGGGTTGCGCCTCGAACCATAGGCTAGGCGGCTCAGAGCCTAGGTCCACCCCTGAGTGAAGTGGTGCGGCTAAACCAAAAGGTATCATTAGACCAGGGCTTACTCTAGTTATTGGAAAAACATAGGGATACTAATATACAATCTCTTTCTGTGTATATATATGGCATATTTATTCATCACCTTGGACCATACCTAGCACGCTAACCTCCTCACACCGTCTAAGATAGGAATTATGTGGATCATGGAGTTAGGGGAGGCCTAAGTCCATAATCACACATTGAGGATTAGTTGCATATTCAAGAATGTGTTTAAATTCTAAATGACCATATATCTACCAATTTAGTATCTTATACATCTTGCCTATGCACATGCATCCATATTAAGTAGAGTGCATTTTTCCTTTTGTTATTTAATATTTGCTTGCTTTGGTTATGTTGTCATCCATCACCAAAAAGGGGGATATTATAAGGAAAATAGACCCCAGCTCATTTGACTAAGTGATTTTGGTGTTTGATGATTAACATAACCGGTGGACTAATGGTTATGCAAGTGTTTGTGTTTTGTAGTTCACGAGATGCGAAATGGATTGGATAGGGGCCCTGTGGATTCAACACATCAAAGCAAGACCGAAAAGACTCAGAAGACTTATAAATGCTCGGCATAAGTCCAAGACACAAGTCTAAAAGAGCCCAAGAAAATAAGATAGAAGAAAGAAGAAATGGGTTGTCGGTTGATTCACCGGACCGGTCCGGTGGTGCACCGGACCAGTTACGTACGTACACTACTACAGTAAACCTCTGTACAGGCGGTCCAGTTAGCCTCTACACAAGCGGTTCCAGGAACCGCTTGTGGTGCACCGCCTGTGATGTAAAACAACATCACAGGTGGTCAATCAAAAACAGCTTGTGATAGACACACATTACAGGCGGTCCAGTTTAAAGGAACCGCCTGTGATAGACACACATCACAGGCGGTTTCTAATCATAGCCGCTTGTGTTAGCCACACATCACAGGCGGTTTTTAATATAAGTCCGACTGTATTCAATATAAATCACAGGCGGTTTTCAATATACAGATTCATATACAGAATTTTCAAACACAGATTCAGCACAGATTCCATACACAGATTATACACAGATTCCATACACAGATTATACACAGATTCACATAGATTCCATACACAGATTTATACATATCAAGTTCCATAACAGGTTCCATACACAGATTCATCCACATATCAA
This sequence comes from Zea mays, assembly GCF_902167145.1. Classification (NCBI taxonomy): domain Eukaryota; kingdom Viridiplantae; phylum Streptophyta; class Magnoliopsida; order Poales; family Poaceae; genus Zea; species Zea mays. The sequence goes on along the minus strand of NC_050100.1, from coordinate 161,023,310 downwards.
GTTCCATCATACACAGATTTATACACATATCAAGTTGCATAACAACTCAACATCTCAAAGTTCCATAGACAACTAAACATCTAAAGTTCCTAACTAAAGATCTAAACACTATGTGATATCGTGTACAAACTTAGTTCTAGGAATTGTTGCAAATTTCCATTTGTATTGTAGAATAGCCCTTGTTGATGAAGAACTTCACGGCGCATAAAGTAAAGCAAGTCTTTTACAACCTTAGCCACGCCGACGGGAACCATATCTCTTTCTAACCATTCAGCATTGATCTTGGATTTAGGAACCTACAATGAAAGCAAAAAGCAAGCAGTGCTAAGAGTAATGTGATGAGCAACAATATAACATAAAAATTGCAACATAGACAATGATAGCGAACTTACATCCTCACGATTGACCATGTAATGGAAGGTGACACGACACCATTCGCATACATAATAACCGCACAGGACAGTACCCGGAGGTTGTTTGTCACCATATGGAAATATGATATTGACAAATTAGGCTTGTCCTCTGGATGTTCGCCGCCAAGATCTTTCCAATAAAAACGGTATGCACTGCATATAAGAATAGCATTGTGAGATTAAGAATACATTTGTTAAGTTGTAATAAGTACAAGTGTGCAATTATAATCATACTTCTCTAAAATCTTCAAGAAGTCATTATACATAACCTTTTCCATTCTCAGTGAGTCGAAGACCACGACTTTACCATGCTTTGGAAAGATCATGATACAAATGTAGTGGTCACTATATAGACATAGACGAAAACACATGTTAAGATCACGATTGCCATAATTTATAGTTCAAAACCATGTAGAGAACTTACTTAAAGTGGTGTGGAGCTATTATTAAGTCCTTGCCATGTTGTACATGATTATACATGGCTCGTCCAATGTATGCCACCATTACCTTCATTTTCTTTCTCTGATTCTGTTTGACGGCTTTCTCAAATTCAGCATCATCCAAGTCTTTGTATTCTTCTCCATGTCTCCAAGCAACTTCTTTGTAGCGAGCTTGGGATATCATCAACGGGTCAAGAAACCGTGTCTTAAGTTGTTTCTTCTTATCATCCATGTATTGCATCCTACGTGTAAAAGTGTTAATCGTTAGACTCTCGTTTATGTGTGCGTGTACAAAACTAACAAATATGAGAGTTTAGAGGTACTTACAAGCAAAAGAGGGTTAAGTAGTTGGTTTCCATCCTTTGTCGGTGGTACAACGACCAAAGATCGTCAAAGAATAAATGCCGCACAGGATCTATATTATCTTTGCTCCAAAATGCATCCTCTGGCACAACAAATGTGAAGTCCTCGAGTTTGTATTTGTCGCTAGCCACCATGTACCACTCATGCATTCTAATCTCCGGAGTCAACAACTTAGAAAGTTGCACCGTCGTCAAGAACGGCCTCCCATTCACAAATTTCATCCTCCTTCTTGTATATCGAGATATTGGTTTTAAGACGTAATGATTCTCGAGTATGAATCATTCCATCTTCTTCCCATACTTCGAAATTGTCTATTTGGGACCATGTGCCTACTCCATGAGATGCTGATACCGCTTTTGATTGATTTGTCATAACTCTCCGCAATTTATGCAGGTAGCGTGCCACTGATTCTGACGGTTTCTTGACATCGTCAGTGGCGATTCGCTGGTGAATTTTCTTTGAAATAGTTGGCCCTTCAACATTGGTGTCAACCTTTGCCTCCTTTTTGATGTTTGCGTCCCCCTCGCCGAGTTCCTTCGCAAGAGGTGATATGATTGTTTCAACGATTTTTTTGGAGGTCGGTGTCATATTTTCCTGCACCATGGGGTATGGAATGATCGAACTATCTTTCTGTTGCATTGATGTTGAATTCGGCGTTGGTGACTTATGACGCGATACACGGCTTAAGATCGGCTCATCACCCAACTTGATGTCGCGTCGATGCCAAAGGACCAACTCGTTCATTGCCTCATGCAAAGTTATGATCCCCTCAACTGGAAAGTCTATCTCCCAATCTTCACAACCACTGTCTATGATCTCTAGAACTTGGACCACAGCATAGTATGGCGGGACAGGATTATCCTTGTAGTTAACAAGTCCTGGTTTACCAAACCAGTAGCAGCTTGTTTTGTTTTTGTCCCAGATCGATTGATTGGAATATGAAGAAAGCAAGGCTTGTCCTCAACAATATCGTCTACAGGGTACTTGGTGAAGTCTTGCATAGATCCTACGCTGCTAGGGACTATAGGTGGATTCATGTGGCCTGGCTTGAGTTCAAATGATATGCATTCTGTTTTCTTCATTTTGTTCATCACTTCATTAATAGCCTTTTGTACCCTTTCATCAATAGTCTCTTCAAGGGTCCTTTTCGACTTCTCGTGTTTCCTATATGACGCCGCATACTCTAGAAACGCCTCTCTCCAGAAAATCTTAGAAGAGATTCCCCGAGCCCGTCCAGTGTGTTCAGGATTGCCTAGTGCTGCAGTTATGTAACACCCCGGGGTCCACAAACACCCCGGAATGGTACTAAACAACACTTCTGACATCTATATATAAAATTTTGGCAGCATCCCCTTTGCAAAATTGCATAAATGAGGGGGCAACAGTGTATAAACATATATCATGACAAAAACATACTAAATAATATTAATCGGCTAGCAAAGAGAAGTTAAACATACGACATGAACTGAATTAACTAGTGCGCACGACTAGTTAAAAAACAAACTTCCTTTGACAATAAGTTTCTAGTTAAATCATGGCTGCGTCTGGGCAGCGTTATTGTGAGAGTGAAAGTGGACGTGCTGCTACTCCCCTCATTCCCAACATGTATCAAGTACCTGCATTGAGTAATGCAAGAGTGAGATGACACATCTCAGCAAGTAAAATAATACCAAACTGTTTAACCACATAAGAACATTGTTTTACTACCACTTGATTCCACAACTTTCTTATTATGAAGGTGCAGCACGTATACAACGTACAACACACCTAGTCACCACACCTCGCAAGTAGAAACCACAATAGTAACATAGTAATGTCTCACTTCATATATATACCTCATGAGTGCAAATGTCTGCAAATGCAAGGATGACTTCTGCCTTCATACCTCTAAGGATATGAAGCCGCATCGTACCCCTCCTCGGGCAACGTACGATGCTAAAAATGTACCGTTACGGTCGGACCATAAGATTACGACATAACTTCAAAATGCAAGATGGATGATGTGATGTGCATGTCATGCCTACAACATCTCATATAACGTGATTCCAAAAAAAGATACTTCAACTTCATCCAAGATTGGAATCAACCACATATATCATTACCACATTATGATCATCCACAATATTAGACAATTGAGAATTAATACTTCCAAACAAATAAACTTCATCATAGAATTCAATGATTAACATAATTAAAACTTATGCATAATCAATGACAGGGAATAGGATGCAAACCAAACGGTAGCAACCACCACTGTATTTACTTGCCTTTACCGGAAGTTCGGGCAAATCCCTAAGTACGATCCGGAAGTCCACCACCTATTTTTGACACACAACTTAGTGCACCAATTTCACATAATCAGGCTCATAAACGATGCCGCACCTACGCACAAACTCAAACCCCGCCGCGGGTTACATCTCTCCCCACACCCACCAAACTGCAGCGGCGCTGCTTAATAATTTCATAACTTTAAAATTATGACAGCAGTGGTAACAAACAAAAACTCCAGAGGCATCTACATAAAATTCCCCACAAGTTTTGTATACAATTTATAATTAAATTCCAACATCTAATTAGCCCAAAACAGTCCACAAGATGAACCCTGTAATCTGTTTTTTTTGTCTTTTGGACAGCAACATACCCGGATTCAAACAGCGATATCTTTTAAAATATAAATCCAAATCAAGCGCATAAGTACTCATTGGAAAGATAAGACAAATACCTACATGATTATCATACTGGTTAACACTAATTACCCACGAAAAATTCTCAGAAACTGCTAATACTACTGCTGTTCACCCACCTGAAAAATCTGTTTTTTTGGACAACAACATAACCGGATTCAAAGAACGATATCTCCTAAATTATAACTCCGAATCGAGCGCATAAGTACTCCTTGGAAAGGTATGACAAAGCTCTACATGATTCTCCCACTGATCCCCACTAATTGCCCACGAAAAATTCCCAGAAATCTCTAGAACTACTGCTGTTTGTCCACCCACTAAATTTCTGGACAGCACCTCTACCAAATCGCATAGGTAAACATGTAACCAATTGGATTGCAGCACAAATACAACAAAATGATCACGAAAATCACCTTGGGCTCCTCCTTTCCTCCTTCTTCTGTTCCTTCTTCCTCCCTCCAAACTCCCATGGAGGACTCGCACCCACACGACGGACACCAAGCGGGGAGGCTCCACCTTGGAGAGGAAGAGGGGGAGGGCGGCTAGGGTTGAGGGGTGGCGCTGCAATCTCTTGGGGACGAAGGAGAGGGATTGGGGCAGCTACAATAGAGGAAGAGAGAGGGGGGGGCGGCCAAAGGGGTGGGGGAGTGAGAGGGAGGGGGCGGCTAGGGTTAAGGGGGGAAACTAATGGGCTCCCCACCGCTGGATCGAGAACCACGGCCCAAACTCGCTCTCACGTCAGCTCCCGACCCCAGCGCACAAATCCAACAAGTATTCTACTGTTTTACTGGTGAATGCTTCCTAAAAAACTCCAACCCCAACTACACAGATCACGAAAGAAAAGGGAAAAAAATTTAACTTCTTTTCAGAAAATTGGGTATCACACTCTACCCCCTTAAAAAGAATTCGACCTCGAGTTCCGACGCTTCTATCGGAACGACAAGGAAAGATCAATGAATCAACAAAACTCACACATAAAGAAAGGTTCAGGTACTTCTGCCGCATCAGCTCCTCAACTCCTAGGATTCTAAGATACGCAGCAGACGACACTCTAGAGTCTGGTCTTGCTACACAGGAATCGACTCTAGCTCGATTTGATGGTATGGATTCCGCAAATACTTCCTGAACATAAAGACATGGAATACATGGTGTACTCTGATCATAGACTCCGACAATTGTAGGTGCTAAGCCAATCTGCCAACTCGGGCTAAGATAGTAGACGGTCCTATATAACTCGGACAAAGCTTTCCTGACACCAAATCAACATTGACACATGTAAGTACTTCAATGAATATATATGAATGCAATACATACTGTGCTCAAATAGCCTAAACCAAACCTATCCAATCAAGAGTAACTTCAAAAGATCAATTTAATGCTTGCATATTTCTAGACAGCAGCACAACAGTTATTTGTTTTCCTCATAACTCACAAAATATGCATCCAATAGAAGTAAACTAGGACTTTATGGAAAGCTTACAAAGTACACTATACCCGTGGTATTATCATCACCACAAGATTTGACACTTAGAAAGGCCAAACAATGCGAAACGTAAATTTTGTCCAGACTTGGACAGAATTCAACTACTCACTTCAAAAAATCCATAATTGGAGTTTCAGTCATCCAATTCAGTCGCTCCTAGACTTTTTAGAATTGTCTATATTTCATTTATAAACCTATCAGGTTAATTCAATGCATATCAAGATCAAAAGACATAAGAAAGGCTTTGCTGTCCAAATTTGGACAGATTCAAAGATTCTAATTAAAACAGCTGTAGCTTAACTTATAGGTCACTAAAAGGGTGATCCAAAATTTGTTGGAAAGCTTAAGGAAAGTACTACCACTTCTTTATAATTTATAAGAACTGATTCGAAGTTTAACTTGGGAAAACAAGGTCAGTTTCGAAATCTGTACAGAGTCCGGACAGATTCCAAGACTAGACTTGAGAAAATCATAACTCCGAAACTACTAGACCTATGGTCATGAAATTTGACACAAGTAAGATGAAGAAGTTGGCTACAACTTTTATATACAACACCTCTACCGAAAACATGGTGTAATTCATTGAACTAGCGGCATAACCAAAATTGGTCATGTAGTCCCAAACAGCAAGCAATAGATTTATTCAGGTTCTATACTCTTCTAAGATTAACGTTCATCGAAGGACTAATAACTTTAGGTTCTTCATTACGAGACACTTAGAGCCAACATAAGGGTAGAAGCAATATGATTACTTTTTAAATCATTTTAAGCTTGATCTCACATCATGCAAGCAAGAATCGATTTAAGCATACTATGCTTGCCCATATATCCATCCAAGCACATTTTATACATTATATCATCCCATCGAAGAACTCTCTCTTTTTTAATAATACTATGCATATATATATATCCATCCAATAACTCACACAATCTGCATCTCCACCTAGACTTCACACGACGTAACTATTTCATACTTACGCAAACACGCCAAGACCAGAAAACATGGCTTCACAACAATACGTACTGGCCTATTCAAATATCCCTCGCTATCTCTCTGTTTCAGCCCATGCTCTGCATATACAATAACAAGATAACTATCACAACCACTTCATCTATTCCCTCCCACCATACAATATAATTAACATGGATTGCGAAGGAGCTCACCATAACTAAACCAAACTCCCAAAGAAATATCCCTAAATAGAAAATTGACAATCAATAGCACAAATGCTCATTCTGTCTCTACCTCTTTCACTATAAAAGCAATGATAACAAAGAAATATTGTAAAATCATCTAAACTTCATGACCTACAACTTTTGTATTCAAAGGATAAACAAAGTTTTATTTTATCTCCATTTTTTTAATTTGACTTGTAAGGCGACATACATGATCTGCCACCAGAACCTGACGGAACATGACCGATAAATTCAGAACCTCATAACTCTCTGCATCTAACAAAATGTTACAAATATAAACTCATTGAAAAGATTATAACATTCCCTAAAACTTTTATTATAATGAGTGTCTCAGAATTGGTTTCCAAACCGATAGAACAATGCAAATGCTTTGTTGCAAAACTGATAGGTTAGAAACAATGGACAACTAAAATTCAAAATACTATAACCCTGCTATACTCAACTTAAAACTACAACAAATACGCGTTGGTAATGTTTGGAAATTGTCCACGACTTTTGCAATAAAGTTGCACCCAAATTTATCTTTATAGCCCTCAACCCTGCATGACCTACAACTAAACTCAGCCTGAGATGATGCACATCAGAGATTCGACTTATATCCGGACAACCACCTCTCCCAATCTATTTAACAGACAATTACAAGTAAATACCCATTAAAAGGTACTAAGAAAAACTAAAAGTTTTTCTTAAAGAGAATTCCCAAATTTGGGCTCTAAAACTATCAAAACGCGGTTGATTTATTAGTTGTTTTAACGACACTTAAAGTTCAGACACAACGGTGCAACAACTTTAGAGTAGCCTAACTCCAATTATATGCAATGAAGATTACAGACCAATACTCTTTGGGAAGATCATGAAATTACTAAAACTTTCATAATCCAACAAAACCCACTTTACCATATTCAATGTCTATACTTCCGCACAAAATTAAGGCTGCTATAGGAAACCCATAACTCTCAAATGTTTAGACCAAACTGGGTGATTGAGCATCCTATGCAAAGATGAAGAAACCTACTACAAAACATTCTAGATAAGTGAAGCCTGATTTAGCCTCCAACTAGTTTAAAATGACTCCCAAAATGAAACAACACCTTACCCATAATAAAAAAACAATATAAAATAAAACCCAAGGCATTGGCAGGTGCGATCAACACTAGGATTTTCCACTACCAAATGGGGATGCAACTCCCCAAAGCCTTTAAGCAACACTTTACCTAATAGGTTAGAACACTAAGCACAACAATCAACAAATTCAACAACCTCGTTTGTTAATGCCACTAAGGTCAAACATCCATGTATCGACAATGTATGAAACACCTGACATACCCACCTCTAGCACTATAAAACATGGTTGTTATTACACAAGAATCCAACTATTAGAGCGCTCCACAACTATTCGGTTGACGTGAAGCAAATGGTGCTCATGTCATGTAACGTCTTTTCCTCCTCTCAAAAGAGATAAAATTTGCAATACTCATAAAGCAATGGAGGGATAACAACAAGAAAAACTAATGTACTTCTTGACACAGACTCATGCAAAAGCTTCATAAATATTACCTTCAATACTAAAATAATAACACGATACTATGCTCAACAGGAGTAGTTGGACGTCAATAAGACAATCCACATAACCAAACTACCTTGATTAACCTCACATACAACAAAACCTACTATTACTGCACTTGAACAATTTGTACCTCATGATATCACAGGATGCATTCAAAGTAGTAGACATACATGATCTATCAACCATCATTCATATAAGAAAAATCTCAATCCGATGCAACAACCCCATCATTAAAGAGATAGATGACTAACAAACATAAGCAACTCCCAGTTAAGCATTGACTTCGTTTAAGATAAAGCGGTCCAAATAATGATTCAACAAGCATGCATAGAGAAACTGCTCATAAAAAAATATAAAACGGGTTGTCAAAATCGCCCACATGACTAGCCTGCAACAACTAAAAATTATGCATAGCCTTTATGGCTATTGAAACAAGCCATAGAAGGAAAACATGCACGACATAAAATCCACTTGAAACCACCCTATTTATTGTTAAAAATAAGGTTGCACATAATAAGAAAACCTATCAGGTAGACATGGTTGGACTTATCAATCTACGTCATCTCACAAATTCACTCGAGTTCTACCAGTCTAAAGATTTCATAGACATTACAATGCTGCCTCTGCTCTATAGAGACAAACCAATTTTATACTAAGATCAAGTTAGCAAGTAGCCACACTAGCCTAAAAAAAGTGAGGCGCAAAGCATTGCACCCATGGAAATATTACATTAATAAGTTGTGTTGTAACCCAACAGTCAATCGAACTCAACAACACCATAAAACTACATCATATAGTGTTTTCACACTACACCAAGTCGGATTAGACCCACTATACACAAGCTCAATAAACAATCGGTCCTATAAGTACAAGAACCCAAGAATCCTTTTGGGAAAAAACATCCAGAGTCAAGCATATAGAAATATATGATGGTAATAGCTCAGAGATTTGAAAACATTGCATCCCAAAAAAAACATCATGACGATATGTATATAAAACAAGTACATTAGTAGCTTCACTTGCATAATATCTTCAATAACAACCACATCAAGAAACCAATATTAAATAGAAGTAACATATCATATCAAGCATTACGTCGTTAACGACATACCCCATCAAACCATAAAGGGATTTGGAGTAAGGATGTTCTAGTCATCTATATAATAAAATACTTATATGAAAGATATACGAACCCATACCCTTCCTATATGTGCAAGTGTGTCAAATTTATCTTCAAATTGCGTAGAATCTAAAGCCTATCCTTTGATACCAACTGTAACACCCCGGGGTCCACAAACACCCCGGAATGGTACTAAACAACACTTCTGACATCTATATATAAAATTTTGGCAGCATCCCCTTTGCAAAATTGCATAAATGAGGGGGCAACAGTGTATAAACATATATCATGACAAAAACATACTAAATAATATTAATCGGCTAGCAAAGAGAAGTTAAATATACGACATGAACTGAATTAACTAGTGCGCACGACTAGTTAAAAAACAAACTTCCTTTGACAATAAGTTTCTAGTTAAATCATGGCTGCGCCTGGGCAGCGTTATTGTGAGAGTGAAAGTGGACGTGCTGCTACTCCCCTCATTCCCAACATGTATCAAGTACCTGCATTGAGTAATGCAAGAGTGAGATGACACATCTCAGCAAGTAAAATAATACCAAACTGTTTAACCACATAAGAACATTGTTTTACTACCACTTGATTCCACAACTTTCTTATTATGAAGGTGCAGCACGTATACAACGTACAACACACCTAGTCACCACACCTCGCAGGTAGAAACCACAATAGTAACATAGTAATGTCACACTTCATATATATACCTCATGAGTGCAAATGTCTGCAAATGCAAGGATGACTTCTGCCTTCATACCTCTAAGGATATGAAGCCGCATAAGGATGACTTCCGCCCCGGCTTCATCTGTGCGCTTCTCTTCTCTTATGTCGGCTGCTAAGATCACTTAGCAGCCCACCTAAGAGAAGAGAAGCGCACACATGAAGCCGGGTGGCTTTACATTTTGTGACCACACATCCGGACATAGTACACCGGCTCACCATCGTCTGGCCCCTTAACAAGCTCACAGACGTCCCCAGCCCGAAGGTCGTTTGCTGCCACCAAATGTTTCCAGCCCTCGGTGAAGCCCACAAATAACGGGCAGTGGTGGTGGACGACAGGCCATAATCTCTTCTTGGGGTCCTTCAGCATTATAACATCACAGCCATGCCTTCTCTGTCTAACTGCATTGGAAAGTGCACTTCTATCTGCTCCGTGCTTCCCGACCCGATTCAGGCATTCAGCCGATGCCATTCTCCATATAAGTCCCAAACAGAGAATATGGATGAGGTAGTCAAGATTGTAGGCGCTAGTGCTCAACTACTAGCATCTATAGATATGGACACAAGTCCAAATTTGGTGCTACTCGGCACCATCGATATCACTAGGGAAAACAAATACATCAAAGAGATCCACTTCCCAATAGTACTCGAAGATAGTTCATTGACTTGACACTCTCTAAGGGTTCATACAAAATACATTATCTCAAAGAGTGAAACCTACGATACTCATATCGTGTTGTTTAGGACTAAACATCAACAACCCCTTGACTGGTCGCTATCATACTCAATTCCAAAATATTTTTCCAATATGTCGGCTTGAGTAAGGAGATCTAGGCTTGGGAGTTCCTCCAAATCATCTGCAACTTCATCATCTTCAGCATATTGCACGGTTTCATCTTGAATAATTTTAGCCCTCTTGGAGTCAGCATACTTTTTGATGGACAAAGCACACTTCTCAAGTATGTCGCATACATCTCCAATTTGAAACAAAGTGGTCTTAAGTGTGTACACTGACATGGTCTTAAGTGTGTACAACCCCATCAGTCACTAGACTACGAATGATGTCAACATGTGTCTCGATGACTTGAACTGAGCTCTCAACCATGTCAAGTGGCTTTTTTTCCATCTCTAAAACTGAAAATGACCAAGTCTCACAATTAAAATTGAGATTGCAACAAAGGCAGGGATCAGAGGGAAAACAAGGATGTGGCTTATAGGGCAAAAAGAGGGGTCCAAATAACACTGTCATGGCTATGAACAAGTCAAAGAAGGGAGATAAGAAAAAGAGGGGTCCAAATAACACTATCATGTGGCTTATATATAACATAGGGTTGGGAAGCACAGGGAATTCATGTGTGCCAACAATGCACATACTCAGTGCTCGATAAGGGGTTCCATGATGTACTTCCATGATGTATGTGGCCATAAGCACATTTGCCCTAATGATTATCAAACAAAGATAGGTAGTCAAAAAACACTAAAAATAGACTTGTTGCCCCAATCACTATGGAGATTTTCTACCAAGAAGGGGTCCTAGTAGTTGCATCAACTATCCATGACAAGATCAAACAACTGACATCGATGGAGGGACACAAAATTCTTCATTCGAAGGATACTAACACCTTAATGGTATACAAATATTTAATTAGAAGGGATAAAAGAAATAAAAAACTGATACATGAGAAGTAATTGACAACCAAGCAATAAGCATACACAGCTAGCAAGTATCTTATAACTGACTGGCAACAAGCTACTAAAGCAAAAATGGTGACCTTAACAAAATATGTAAGTGAAAACACCAACAATATAAGCATAATGACCAACAGTAACAATATAAGATTAACAATAATTAATCTAAGCACTGATATCAGGGGAACAATACAGTAACAACACAAAGTCTGTAACAAGTAATCTGCCATCAATTAACTTCTGAAATTTGGAAAGCTATGATTCAATTAATCCACTGATTCTAACAAGTAATTAATCCACTGATTCTAACAAGTAATCCACTGATTCTAGCAAGTCAATTAATCTGCCATCAAGTAATCTGCCATCAATTAACAAGTAATCTGCCATCAAGAGGCTTTTGGACATGATGTGTTGAAGGGCCATCAATTAACAAGTAATCTACAAATTGATGGCAACAATACCTGTGGGCTCGGAGATGGGGACGACGGCGCACTCGGCGCTCGGGCTCGACGGCGCTCGGGCTCGGGGACGGGGACCGCGGCGCTCGGGGTCGGGGACGGGGACGGCGGCGCTCGGGGTCGGGGATGGCGGCGCTCGGGCTCGGCGGCGCTCGGGCTCGTGGATGGGGACGGCGGCGCTCGGGGACGGGGACGGCGCGGCGCTTGGGCTCGTGGACGGGCGCGACAGCCTAGCGGCGCAACTGTGTCAGCTCGGGCAGGACGAGTTAGGGTTCCTGCCGGAACCAAAGCCTTTTATATTGTAAATAATCACAGGAGGATTTTAAGAAAAACCGCTTGTGATATATAACATCACAGGCGCTTTTTTATTCCGATCGCCTGTGATAAATTAACTTCACAGGCGATCGGAATAAAAAAGCGCCTATGATGTTATATATCACAAGCAGTTTTCTAAAAATCCGCCTGCGATGTGTGTACACTATAAAAGGACGAGCCCACGGGTTCCAGAACCCTAACTCCCAGAACAGTCGCAACACTGTAGCGGCGACGGGTGTTTTTTGAGATCTACAGGGAGAAGGTTTTGTTTTTGAATTTATTGATTGATTTCAATAGTTTATGCATATATATGATCTCCGTTTGTTTTCTTTCTCATTTTGATGCGATTTTTTGCCTCAATTTTGTAATATAGATCGGATTTGAAGAAAAGTTTAGGATTTCCAAGATTTGGACTTGTAGTAGTTGATCTAATTTAAAGATTATTTAGAAACACAGTTGTCTCACCTCAAGGTACCTATTGCTGCAATGTTTGTTTCACTTTCATGCACATCAATTCGTTTCATGTTTTATGGATGAATTCAATTAATTAATGATTTTATTGATGTTAATCTTTATAGGGATAGGTAATGGACTGAGGTTGGATGTACAATGTGCCAAGACCACATCCGTCGTACATTCGAAATTTGAGAAGCTTTATTGAAGCGGCCAACAAGCACGCGAATTTGCGAAAGAGTAAGGAGATATTATGTCCGTGCATCGATTGTGATAATAAGATAGCTTGGAGAGATACAAGAGTAATCCAATCACATCTTCTAAAAAGAGGGTTTAAAGACAATTACACGATATGGTCAGAACATGGTGAGTTGGATCCGTGTGAAGTGCCTGGTAATGACGAGAGAGTTGTCGGAATTTTAGATCTTAAAGTTGATGGTAAAGTGGATTATGTGGATGCTAATCAAGATTTTGAAGAATTTGATTGCAAAGAGATGTTGCGCCATATGGAACCAGAAATGTTGAGTTCTGTGGGATCGCAGAAAGGGCTATCTAAAATGGAGGGACTGGAAAATGCCTCAAAAGAACCTTTATATGATGAATCAAAGGGCTGTGACAAAGAGTTTACTACACTGCGTACAGTTCTAGAACTTCTTAAGTTGAAGGCTAGCGCCGGATGGTCTGATAGTAGCTTCACAGATCTTTTGAATTTTCTGTCCCAATTACTACCAAAACCCAACAAACTACCAACAAGCACTTATAAAGCGAAGAAGCTTATATCTCCCATAGCTCTGGGTGTGCAAAAAATTCATGCATGTCCGAACCATTGTATTCTGTATCGTGGCGATTTTGAGAACGCATCAAGATGCCCAGTTTGCAATGTCAGTCGATACAAGAAGAGCTACAATCAAGACTGTGTAAAAAAATCCCCGAGGAAAAATAAAAACAAGAAATCCACTACTGGACCTGAAAGTGACGATGACACTTTTGATGACATGGATGGGAAAAAGAAGTCAAAGATCCCAGCTTTGGTGATGTGGTATCTTCCAGTAATTGATCGCTTAAAACGTTTGTTCTCAAATCCTAGGGAGGCTGAGCTTATGCGTTGGCATGCTGAAAATTGCAAGCAGAATAGCAAACAGACTCGACACCCTGCTGATGCATCACAATGGAAAAATTTCAATCTTATGTATCCTGAGTTTGCCAAAGAAACCAGAAATGTAAGATTTGCTTTGGGTACAGACAGAATGAATCCATTTGGTGAAAAAAGAAGTGTACATAGCACCTGGCCCGTGACTTTAACGATGTACAACCTTCCATCATGGCTGTGTCACAAAAGAAAGTACATTATGTTGACTATTCTTATTCAAGGTCCGAAATCAGCTAGTGTTGATATTGATGTGCTCCTAGAACCTCTTATGGAAGATATGACAAAGCTCTAGAATGAAGGAGTTAGAATATGGGATGAGTATTGCCATGAGTATTTCAACTTAAGAGCAATTATATTTGTTACCATCCATGATTCTCCCGGCGGCGCCACACTATCAGGGCAAAAGACTAAAGGAAAGAATGGTTGTGTAGTGTGCGTCGATGGAACTGCTTCCATGTACCTTAAATCATCTAAGAAGTTGGTGTTCATGGGACACAGACGGTTCTTGATGAAGCAGCATAAGTACCGAAAGATGAAAGAGGAATTTAACAATGAACTGGAAAGTGAAGGTGCACCAAAGCCTTATAGTGGGAAACTTGTTTTTGAAATTGTAAAGAACATTCATGTTGTATTCGGAAAGGGAAAAAACAAAGGAGAAAAGAGAAAGAGAACTGACCCTTCAACTTACACAACTTTTAAGAAGCAATCAATTTTTTTCAAGTACCTCCCATACTGGAAGGATATGGAAATTTGCCACAGCATTGATTTGATGCATGTAACAAATAATTTTTTTGACAGCATCATTGGAACCTTGCTGGGCATGCCGAGTAAGACAAAGGGCGGACTTAAATCACGCAATGATCTAGTAGATCTTCAAATCAGACCAGAACTTCATCAAGTGGATAGTGGCAAAGGGAAGCATTACCTCCCCCCAGCTAGCTACAACTTGTCAGTTGAGGAGAGAACAAAGATTTGCAAATGTTTGCGTGGGGTCAAAGTGCCCACAGGTTTCTCATCCAATATCAGCAAACTAGTCAGGACGAAGGACTTGTCTCTATTTGGCTACAACTCTCATGACTGCCATGTGATGACGACGGTGTTCCTCCCAATTGTGGTAAGAGCCCTCGAAACAGAGCATGTCAAAGTTGTCATCACACGCTTGTGTTACTTTTTCAATGCGGTTTCACAAAAAGTAATAGCTTTAGAAGACTTGGACTATCTAAAGGCATACATCATCGAGACTATGTGCAAGCTTGAAATGTGTTTTCCTCCATCATTTTTTGATATGCAAGTACACCTAATCATACATCTCGTGGATCAGATAAAAATATTAGGGCCACTATATTTACATCATATGTTTCAGTTGGAGAGATACCTGGGAGTATTAAAAGGTTATGTGCGAAATCGCGCTCACCCAGAGGGTTCAATCATGGAGGGATACACTACAGAAGAAGTGATTGAGAGCTGTATAGATTACATCAGTGACGGAACAATGATAGGTGTGCCTGTACCTAAACATGAGGGTAAACTATGTGGGAGAGGGAGAATGGGCAGGAAAACTTTTCGCGTTGAGGATTACAAGCTAGTACATTGTGCTCATGGTAGTGTACTACAACATCTTACGATAGCTGAGCCTTACATAGAGGAACACCTGGATGAGCTTCGTAAAGAAAATCAGAACCGCACAGAGGACTGGATCATGAGGGAGCACAAACATCATTCAGCGAATGGTTAATGGACAAAAACATCCCATTCGGAGACTCTATGGAAGAGAAAACAATGAATAATTTGGCTTCTGGGCCATCGTGTTTTGTGACATCATGGCAAGCATATGACATCAATGGGTACACATTCTACACTAAATCAAAAGACATGAAAAGTGTTGCACAAAATAGCGGTGTTCGTATCGATGCTTTTGACCTACATGGACAGAAGACCACATATTTTGGATTCATAGAGGAAATATGGGAACTTGATTATGGCCCAAGCATGAAAATACCCTTATTTAAGTGCCAATGGGTACAACATCCCATGGGGGTGACAGTGGATAACTACGGACTCACACTTGTAGACTTAAAGAAAGTAGGATATAAAGATGACCCATGGGTTCTCGCCGAATGTGTTGCACAAGTGTTCTATATACTCGATCTAGCAGATGAGAAGATGCATGTACTTATTTCTGGAAAGCAAAAAATTGTTGGAGTTGAGAATGTGGGAGACGGAGATGAGGAATACAATAAGTATGAAGAGATGTTCGTCTTTAACGGTCCAGAAAGAATCAAGCGTGTGGAAAAGAAAATTGATAAGAACTTAAAGCCATACATGCGGAAAAATGGTAGTTCATGAAAAATTGTATGAATCAAATTGTATTTGTTATCATGTATGATCGACTATATGCATTGTGGTTGCCAATTAATTTAAAATCTCTCTAGTTATCTATGTGTGCTATTAAAATTCATTTAAATTGTATTTGCATATTTCTATTAAAAATTAAAATATTAATTCATTTAAATTGTATTTGCATATTTATGTTAAAAATTAAATATTAATTCATTTAAATTGTATTTGCATATTTCTGTTAAAAAATAAAATATTAATACAAATTAAAATATTAATATGGTTAAAATATTAATAATATGGTAATCAAATCGCAATCACAGGCGGTTTTTCATTAGGGTCCGTTTGTGAAAAGAATAGAGCACCACAGGCGGTCCTAAACAAAAACCGCTTGTGATACTAATACATCACAGGCGGTTCGAATAGCCTGGGACATCCCAGGCGGTTTTCTAACCGAACCGCCTGTGATGTAAAAAGCCTACCGCTTGTATAGAGCCAAATAGTACTAGTGGTAGAGAGCTCTGCAATCACTCTCTGGCTAGCCGGTTATCTAGACCAGTCTGGTGGTGCACTGGACCACGGTCCAATGGCTAGTTTCCAACGGTCATCTGACCTCGCATGCACCAGACTGGGTCCGTGTGCATTGGACCACTACACTGTAGCAGGGTTCGTGTCAGAAGCGGCAACGACTAGCTGACATGGAGGGTCTGGACAGGTCCAGTGCGACGCAGAAACTGCTACTTTCCTCCAATGGCTAGTTTTTGATGGGGGCTCTGTATATACTCCCTAGCTAGACATTTGAAACTATGGGAGCCCAAGCAACATACCAACGCATGTGATATACATCTCCAAGGCTTCAAACACCCAAGTGCTTAATAGAATCACTCGATGATTAGCGTAAGTGCTTTGCGAAGTGCATAGGTTAGTTAGATCTCTTATGCGCTTGCCCTGGGTTGTTCTGAGTAAGTTGAGTGAGTTTTAAAAAAACCCACCAAACCCCTCATCTCTTGGGTGAGCTGTTGTAATATAGTACCGAGTGGGGCGAGAGTCTTGCGAGAGCACACCAACCGTGTTTGTGGTGTGGACACCGTGTACCAGAGGGAATGAGGTCCATGATGTTTTGGCAGGAAGCTCGATATTGAAGATGGCGGGGAGCGTCCGAGAGGAGGCCAGAAGCGGAGCACCACTTGCGCATGGAGAAGGCCCGCGTCTCTCTACGGAGTTACTGGACCGGGTGCTTGGCCCTCATGTGGGCTTCCCTTTGCATAGGGGCACCAATGAGAATTAGTTAGAACCTTGTGCGGTTCTAGATACCTCGGTAAAAATACGAGCGCGTCTACGAGAAGTTTGTTTTTTCTACCTTTTCTCTTAAGCTTCTGCATTTATTGTTTACTTAAGTTGTAATCTCTCTATTCTTAGTTTAGAATATAGGATTGGAACTTAGGTTGCTAAACTCATTTTTGCGGTAGAGATAGTAACACTTAGACAAAACCTAGTTTGCACATTATTGCTTAGTTATTTGCATAGATTTTGTTTAGTATATTTATTTGTGGCCAAGATTAGCGAGAAAAATAGAAGTCATAATTCAACCCCCTCTTTGACGTGTGTAGTCCTTTCAATTGGTATCGGAGCCTGGTTTGGCTCATTAGGAATCTTTTAGCTTAACCGCTAATTCACCCCCTCTTTTTTGCCGACGCTTTTAGCTTAACTTGTAGGTCACCACACATCGACGACACTAACTTTCCTTATTATAGCGTTAGAATGACTTGCTGCCTAGAAGCTTTTGATATAGGTGTTTGGAGAGTCACTCATGACGGGATGAAACCGCCTAAGAATCTCAAGAAGCTCACAATGAGTGACAAAAAAGAAATTCATCTGAATGCTAGAGCCACAAATTGTTTGTATGAATCACTTAGCATGGAAATTTTCAATCAATTATCCACTTTGAAAACTTCTAATGAGGTTTGGCTAAAATTGCATGAGCTCCATGACGACACATGAAATGTCTGTAAGCAAAAAAATTGCCTAGTTTTAAATGAGTATAATTCTTTTACAATGAAACAAAATGAGCTTGTTAGGGATATGTATTCAGCTAGGTGATGCGAACATTGTGAGGAAGATCATCTCCCTTCTACCACAACAAAAATACGGGAGCATCATCACCATCCTTCACAACTTGTAAAACTCGAGTCAAATTATCCCGACACTTGTGATCAGAAACATTGTGGCATTTGAGATGTCATGAAAGATGGGTCAAGAGGAAGCCACTTCTTCAACGCCATATGCTTTTGTATGTGATGAGAATAAGAAAGGCAAGAAGAAGGCCCCTAGCTCAAGTTCCTCAAGTGAAGAAGAAATGGAATATGAAGAAGGTGATGATGGTGAAGATGATCAAGCCTTGACTTCATCCTCCGAGGACGAAGAAACAGTCCAATGCATCAGAAAGGTAATGAGGATGATTCACAATATTAATCTAATGGGTGTGCCCCTATAGGTCGAGAATCTTCTCGTTAATATTGATAGGAAAAAGCAAACAAAGAGAGGATGCTTCACATGTGGTAGAAGGAACACTTCCGGGATAATTGCCCAAATATTGTAACACCCCATCCACTCGCGGACCAGCGGTACTTACTCCTAGCAACCCTCTAGGATCATGGACCATCCCCATAGACCAACACGAGTCCTTTGTGTGCACTTTGTCCTCACTCATGCGCACTCGGGAAAACTTCCCGATCGGGCACCCACCTAAGAGTTATCTAGGCCAAGGTTATTTTGAGGTAGGCTTCCAAAAAGGAAGATGCACCTTGTTGATATGAGTACTGTATTTATTCTATTAAGCCTTGGACCAGGATATCACAATCCAACCGAGCCAGGATATCACAATCCCCCTAGAAGACTGACGTCCTCGTTGGTCAACCCCAATCCAGGAACATCCCCTCTTGGTCACGTCTGTGTGTCTATTGCTGGGATATGCCAAGCCATGTGGCCACTTAGGGCCCACATGTGCCATGTGCTATATGCTCAAACCCTATTCCACACATGCCCGTGAAACCGCGAGGGTCAGCTCTGATACCATTTGTAACACCACATCCACTCCTAGACCAGTGATACTCCTGGCAGCTCTTTAGGACAATAGACCATCTCCACAGACCAACACGAGTCTTTTGCATGCACTTTTTCCTCACTCTTGCACACTCGGGGAAACTTCTCGATTGGTCACCCATCCTAAGATTTCTCTAGGCTAAGCGCACTTAACCCGAGGTTCTTTTGAGGTGTGCCTTTGTAGGTTGAGAATCTTCTCGTTAATATTGATAGGAAAAAGCAAAGAAAAAGATGATGCTTCACATGTGGGAGAAGGGCCACTTTCAGGATAATTGCCCAAATATTGCCAAACCCAAGAAGAGGAGCAAAGGCAAAGTGCTCACAAGTGTCAAGGCTTGGGATGATACTTCAAGCGATGATGAACCGCCAAGGAGTCGCGACCATTTCTCTTCATCATACTTGTCACGCTCTTCATCACATAAATGTCTTATGGCAAGAGGCAACTTGATTATCCCATCCTCTAGTGATGATAGTGACGGTGATGATGAAGATAAGCTATCCACAGATGAACATGTGCATGCCGTTAAATTTTGAGGATGTTTCACTAAATATTAAGCTCAGTTAAAAGTGCTAAAATCAAAGTTGCTTATCTCTCAAAATGATTATAAATGTTTGAAGAATCTCAAACATTTGCAAATTTAAATAGTGAGCTCACAACAAAAATGGGGCAACTTGAGTCTAAAGCTCCATCATCAACTATCGATGATATTTTGATTAAAAAGAATGAAAAACTTAAGGCTAAGTTAGCTAGCTCTCAAGATGCCAAAGAAAATGAAAATTCTTAGCATTCATAATGTCACATCCAATTTTAGAAGGTAAACCGAATGCGAACTATGTATGTGCCAGGATCAGAAATTCACGTACACAGCGATTACATAATTGGACATCATCACACATTGCTCAAAATAATAGCATAAATAAGTACTTTATTACATCACGATGTCCAAAACATCCACAAAGTCATTAACTTAAGTCATAATCAAAGTGTTGAACAAAACGCGGTACGATAAGGCCTTCACAGGCAGCTCACTAGGGGTTTGCCACTAAACTATTCTAGAACTCGTCGCAGTTCTGAAACTCCTGGAAATCCTTCATGTTGCTTTCATATTCTCCTGAGCACTGGTTGCAATGGGGACAACCTAGGGTTTGGTGTTTTTAAGCAAGGGTGAGTACACATCAACGTACTCAGCAAATGTCCCGTTTGGCTAAAGTGGACTAGCTGTATGTGGGGTTAAGCTTAAAGCAGTTGCTTTTTGTTGGTCAGGTATTTATTACTAGTAGAAAGCCAAGTTTTAACAATAATCCCAAGTTATTACCCAAATGACACTACCTCCAAGAGGAAATACCAAATACCATAAATATAATCATCATCATTAAGCATCTTCATAAAGGTATCCAGAGTAACTCTAATCAAAGGAGCTCCCAAGGCTGCTCATAATTGTGAGCACGATTGATATACCAATTTTTAACACTCTGCAGAGGTTGCACACTTTACCCACGAGTTGTGATCCCTTCCCAACCTAGGTTGTACAGACCTGATCTTCACTAGCGAGGTGAATGGCCAGGGATTCACTACATAGCCTTTACAAAGATTTCCTTGGTGTGTAGTTGCCCATTAGGTTTCGCCAGTCATACAAACACAATACTCCTCCCTAAGGTGGGTGACTAACAAAACTAAGTCGAATGAACCTTGGCACCCACCCTTAGCAGAGCAAGCACTATGCCCTAGCCCCCATTGACGGCACAACTGCGAAGCAAACTACACCCCCAAATTCATCCAATTAATCAGCTAAGGGCGTCCCATTCCACCCTCATGGTTGTACTATTTTCCCGGGTGGTCATCCAGCGAACCGGTCCTTACGGAGATGTACTCGGGAAACAACTCGAGTCCCCTAAAGTATCCCAAGTTCATCATCATAATCAAGATATCATCAACATGTCATAAATATTCTCATCATGTTTATTGATTAAAGTAATGCAGTAGCATGGTACTAATCATAATAACCAATTCCCAAAGGGTAACCAAGGATAGGAAAAAAGAACACTAGTCAATCCTTATGTTGATCATGGTATGTGGGTGTTGGGGGTCTTCTTCTCCGCTGAAGGTCCTCAAGGCAAAAACACCTTCGGCAAAATAATACAGAGGCTCGTCAAAGCTACCTTCAGCCTCGGTTTAGCCCCTCAAGACAAAGACTCTGTGTAGAAGCAACAATGCAGAATGCCGAAGCTCAATAGCTTCGGCCTAGACCAAGCAGAGAAGGAAAAAGGAATAGATAGACCTTATTAGTTTGAGTTGCTTGTAAACAAATGTTCAAGGGCATGGATGTAATTTTACCCGGGCTGCGTCCCGTGCCTATAAATGGATGAACAGTACTCCCATACTGTTGACGCTGGATTGTACTCACTCCCTTGCATCCTCACCTTTGAGCAAGCCGAAGGTATCAATGTAATATTAACATTGTTGATATTCATTTATGTTTTATGAAATGCAAGAATAAATGAATTACTAAGATTTAATTATCATACTTATTTCCTTGCATTCCTATCCTTATATTGATATGATGAAAGTATGTCCTTCTTGACCTTCGTCTAAGAAGCATTGTCCTTCTTGACCTTCGTCTAAGAAGCATTATACTCGCAAGGAGATAATGATTTGAATGACGAAGGTCCTTAATGATTAACAATTGTGTTTCCTTGTTCTTGACTCACAGCATTTGAGAACAAGTGACCAACATTGATACCCACCTCCGGTGAACTCAGTTCCTATCACAACCGGGCTTTAAGGGACAAAGCCGGGTGCAGCTCATACATGCGCCAAAGAAGACAACATATATAATAACAGAGTGTATAGAGATAAATGTTACAATAATCAGAGTATTTATTACATAGCGGAAGACTTATTACAAAATAAAAGATAAATATAAAACGAACTAAGGATCATCCTTGGCGCAAGTCAACTGGGAAATGCCACCTAGTTCAGATCAAACTCCTCGCTTTGTGGCTCCTCCTGAACCACCTGTTCTTCTCCTATGGGGGGTGTGAGACAGCAAGGGTGAGCTCACACATGATCATAGCTCAACAAGTTGTGGGGAAACCAGTGGGCATGAACTCACCAAAGGTGGGAGTTCATGTGATGTGTAAGGCTAATCAACAACAGGGGTTTAAGCCGAGCATTGCTTTTAATCAGTTGGTCAAAATTTTATTAGCAGTTACTAGATGTAAGTAAATACCAAACCTTAATACAAGTAATAGAACAAAATTAATAATAAACCCATGCATATGCAAATGACAAAATTGAATTTAAGTTACATAAATTAATCATGCGAGAGTCATGAGCTGCTCATGACCGTGAGCTCGGCTAGTATACCAGTTTTACACTCTGCAGAGGTTGTACCCTATACCCACAAGTCATGTTACCCATCTGCCAAGGGATCGCGACTCCCATACACCTCTACCAAGGAAGCGAGACAGGGCAACACTACGAGGCCTTTACAAAGTTCCGCTAGCTTCCGAAAACCCGCTACAGTTTATGGGAAGAGCACTTGCAAGAATCCCCCGTCTGACCGCCATCGCGGCAAAATCAACCCAAGAACCTCCTTGCATGCAACTCCCCTACCGCCCTTGCCCTTTCGGGTAAGGTAGCCTTCCACTAGCTTTCCTAATTAGTCAGCCAAGGGTGTCCCATTAAACCCTTGTGGTGGCACGTGTTTCTAAAGTTAAGCTCCATGTTCCAATTAACATTAATGATCTTGACATGAACATAAATAGAATAACAAAATAATTGGAACATGGACATAATGAAATATAATCCCAAAACCATGTAAAACAATAGCAAAACTACCCATGTGATTCAGGGGTAACAAGGTAATGAGATAAACAGTCTAGGGTGACCTATGGGGTCCCATGAGAATTAAACCTATGCATTGAATAGTGACAATAAAGAACATTATTGGGTAATAAATGTGATCAAGTGCACAACTTGCCTTCAATGAGCTCCTGCTCAGCTACTTCTATCTACTGGTCTCCAGGATCCTCAATCACAGGCTCCTCTACTCGCCACAATACAAACAAGCACAGTATATAGAGAAAATTAACATCACACCAAACATGTAAACAAAATACATAATACTAATCTACACCTTAAAATAAAATCCTAGGAACAGGAATCATAATTTTTTGGAGTTATAGATTTTAAGATATGAATTTCCAAAGGTTTTATGTGCTTAAAATAGGATTAAATGAGAAATTATTTTTCTTACTGTTTTCATGTCAAAACAGAGACTCTAAGTTGTAGAGAATAATATTACAAAATTTTAGAAACAGGAATGGGTTTAATTTGGAGTTCATATGAATTTTCTATGAATTTAGCAAGTTTCTGCAAATAATTTAATACTAAAAATTCATTTTCTAATTGATTTTATTAATATTATTCACTGTCTGGACTGCACAACAATTACCAGAGAGTCCAGGGGCTTATGGGTAAAATTCCTAAGACACAACGAACAGTGGAGGTGGATGGCGGGTTGATTCCCACATTGGTCAGGGGCTCTTTTACAAAATTGGCTCGGCGAAGGGGTATGGAGCCGCAATGGCCGTTGGATTAGATTCGGGCGCGCCAGATTAAATTATCACTCTTGCGAACCGGTACGCGATATCGCCCATCGGATCAAATCTCGATGGTGTGGATTGGAATCTAGTTACAAACAGCGGCAACTCGCTAGAACCGCCCGATTTCCTATCTACGGTTGAGATTTAATGAAGTCCCCACCCATCATCTTAACCGTACGATGCTAATCGTACGGGCTAGACCCTTCGTTCTCTGGATTCAATCACAACCGCATGATGCATATCGCATGACCCGCTGTCACTCTCCTTCCCCTAGCGCTGGCTCACGGCGAGCAGGCCATCACACGGCGGCGGGTTCACCGGAGCCTGTGCAAATTCGGTCCTCCCAAGCGCCATACCCAAATTCGCACGACCCTCACGAAATTGACGATGCCCCAAGCCTGATTCACCCCTCAATTTCAACCGCTACACAACGCATACCCCCGGTCCACGGTGCTTCGCGATTTAGGGTGGCCGGCGGTGCTCCGGTGTGAAATTCCAGGAGCACACGCCGAGGTTTCCGCGCGGCGCTATGTCGACTGCCTTCTATCAACTCCAGAAAAGGGTTTGGTGCAAACCTTGAAGTTCCGGCTGACGTAGAGACCTGATCCCGTGGCGGCGTGCCGTTCGCAGTCCGTGGTCAGTGCCCTGCTGAGGTCCGCGAGTGATTCCTAGGTGAATTTATGATGGCGGTGCGATGCGGTGGAGGAGTGTGGAGGAGACAGGCCGGGTGGGGTTTTATATCCCCGGTAGGGATATAGCTCGGGCAGCGCCGATAATCCCGGCAGGTCCACCTCCGCCCGTGTCGAAATCGTGAGGTAGTTGATGGTTCTGCGTAGACGGGCCCACCTGGCAGCGAGTCAGCCCGAACAGAGGCAACGCGCGCGCGTGGGAGCTAGCGGCTGGCACGCGAGCCCCATCTGTCGACGCAACAGCGATGGCGCAGGTCTGGCGAAGCGGCCCACGCGCCAGTGAAAGGATGATAGGGAGCGTGGGATGAAGTTGGGCTGCAGATGCATTCGGGAATGGGCCGAGTTGAAGGATTTTGGGCCTAGGCGCTGGTTTTTTTTTCTTTTTCCTTTTTTTCTTTCTATTTTCTATTTTCTTTTCTCCCTTTTTCAAATTCAATTTGAATTCAAATTTAATTCAAACTTTTATGGCCCATAATTACAATTTTATGTTTGTGCAATTAGAGGTACTAATTCTGGAGACATTGATTTACATATATTATTTATTTATTTATATCCTTTATCTTTCCTTTTCTCCACACCTCTAGAATTCCCTTTAAATATTAAATTCTCATCTAGGTATTAATATATTTCTCTTTATTTTATTTTTGTATTGCCATAAAATGCACACAAAATAAAATCCAGCATGATGCATAATTTAGTGGCATATATTTTTATTAATTGTTTTTAAAGATGGTGTTCACATGCGACGACAAATAGGTTAAACCCACACATATAAATAAAGGAAATAGAATTTTCTTCTCCTTTTATATTCTCTCTTACAAATTGGGTATTACAAATCCTACCCCCTTAAAAATAATCTCGTCCTCGAGATTTAAGAAGGTCTAGGGAAAAGATGGGAAAAGTCTATGCGAAGCTCTTCTTCTCTCTCCCAAGTAGCTTCATCTTCTCCATGGTGACTCCATTGCACTTTGCACATCTTTATCACTTTATTTCTTGTAACCCGAGTCAATGTATCAAAAATCTTGATAGGATACTCCGTGTAAGTCAAATCACCCTGAACACTGAGCTCTTCCATTGGTAACTGTTCCTCAGGGACACGGAGACACTTCTTAAGTTGAGACACATGGAACACATTATGCACATCAGATAGATTATCAGGTAGCTCGAGTTGGTATGCCATCTCCCCAACTCGCCTAAAGATTATGAATGGTCCAATGAAGCGAGGGGCCAACTTGCCCTTAACTAAGTGGTGACACGAAGTGGTGACACCTTGAGGTACACATAATCTCCTTCCTCAAATTCTAGTGGTCTCCTTCTATTATCAGCATAGCTCTTTTGCCTGGTCTGAGCTACCCTCAAATTCTCTCGAATTATATGGACTTGTTCTTCTGCTTCTTGAATCAGTTCAGGCCCAAAGAACTGTCTTTCTTCAGTTTGATCCCAATATAAAGGAGTCCTGCATTTCCTGCCATATAAAGCTTCAAAATGTGACATCTTCAGACTGGCCTGATAACTATTATTATATGAGAATTTAGCATATGGTAAACTTTTATCCCAACTTCCTCCATGCTGAAGGGCACAAGCTCTCAACATATCTTCCAATACTTGATTAGTCCTTTCCGTCCGTCCATCAGTTTGAGGGTGGTAAGCTGTACCAAAGTTCAACTTCGTATTCATATTCTCATGGAAGCTTCTCCAGAATCTTGAGGTAAACTGTGAACCTCAATCAGACACTATCTTATTTGGTACACCGTGTAAACTCACAATCCGAGCCATGTATAACTCTGCTAATTAAGAACCTTTATAAGTAGTCTTGACAGGAATGAGTGTGCCACTTTGGTCAGTCTATCCACAGTCACCCATATAACATCATATCCTTTCTGGGTGCGAGGCAATCCAGTAATGAAATCCATACCAATCTTTTCCCACTTCCACTCGGGTATCTTAAGTGGGTGCAGTAGTCCAGCTGGCCTCTGGTGTTCATCCTTAACTCTTTGACACACATCGCACATAGCCACATGTGCAACCACATCTCTCTTCAATCCATACCACCAGTATTTCTGCTTCAAATCTTGATACATCTTGGTGCTGCCAGGATGAATAGAATAATCCGAGTCATGGACCTCCTTTAAAATAGTCTCACGAAGGCTTTCAATATCAGGAACACATATCCTGTCCTTGAACCATATGGTGCCTTGCTCATCCTCCATGAATTCTGGACCTCTACCTTCCGTAATAAGATCCTTAATCTCTTGTATTTTAGCATCACCAATCTGTCCTTTGCGAATTTCTTGCTCCAAAGTAGGTTCCACATCAATAGTAACTCCTTCAGTGTGAGCAACTATCCCCAGGTTAAGTCCCCTGAAATCCTCAACAATCTTGTGACGGAACCTCCCAAGTCATTAGGCCCACCTACAGTTGTCCTTATCCAGCGAACCTCAGACAACCCTGTAGATGCACCTGATCACTCGACAAGTTCGGTATCTGTATCCTTTACCTCTCCCAAGAGCGTTTCACCCGTCACGCAGATATTACAACACATCGGAGGAATGAGTAAGCGGAAGCAATTATAGTAACTTAATTTACATTAAAATATAGAAAGAGTGTTATTATTACAAACCAACGGTATATGAGTGCAGAAGTATTATTGTTACAAACTCGGGAGGCAAAAACCCCTCGCGCTTAAAAGTATAATGTTTTTAAGGAGGACAACATCCTCCAAGGCTTCACTCTTGAGATTCTTCCTTTGGCACCACCTTAGAGCAAAAGCAACAAAAGTTCGCTGCTTCCTCACCTACAACAACATGGGTTCGAAAACCTTGAGTACGAAGTGTACTTTCGCAAGTCTTACCCGTCAAAATAAAAGACTCTCAAGGATATGCTGGCTTGAGGGAGTCAAGGTAAGGCTGAATCAAGAATCAAGACTCTGTTTGCAAAAATGCTTACTAATAGTGGATCCTTAAAAATCCAGTTTTATGAGCAAGTTAAGTCATTACCTGAATCTAGAGTTTTTTCTACCCTAGTTCAAGCACTTGGCCTATACCAGCCATCCTTTTATCATCCCTTTAAGTTCACTGGAAAGCTACGTGTAAGTCAGTGACCAAGTTTTCATGTCCGAGAAGTAACGGCGATCCGAATCGATTAATACTCAGCTGAGGATCTCCAGTCACACGACATATGTAGCACTTAACCCTTGCATGTGTCAACTCTCCACCGGGGTTCTTAAGACCAGATCAGGTTCACGCCAACCGAGAGCACAGATACACAACCGTCCAGCCTCTTGCCACGGAGGGTACACGCTACTCTCGCCATCTCTCCACTCCCATTGCGTGTTGTCTTATTCTGGTATTAGTCTGCCCGAGGCAAAGCTTACCCATGATGAGGCATGTGACCAGTTAAAGGGTCCTCGGTCAGCAGGCCTACATCGACACGGTTCTTAATCGACTCAGATGGAGACACTACACCGAGACTTTCTTCTCGTGCAAGTCACCCGCCCGGTCTCAGCTTCATCATTTTAACCCAAAGTTTGGTACCTGACAGAGGTACATCTTTTCCGATGTTGAACCCATCATGGCCATGATGGATCCACCATCCAGTTTTATTTTTGAAAATCATCCCATCCCACTTGAAGCATCATCTTTTGTTGAAAACAAAACATTTTGTTTTTCTAGAGCAAGACTAAGCATCAGAAAAACCTTTTCATAAAACAGGTGATCAAGGAAAAGTAATCAATTTTTCAAGGAAGGAAAAGCATCAATTGTTTAGCACAAAACTCCTATCACCTAATGCATCAAGCAAGTGAGAAAGATTTTAAAATAGCAAGGAGGTGGCAAATGCACTGGGGGTTGCCTTGTGTTATAGGAGAGTCGGGTTCTGCTCCACAAATATCAAAATAAAAGTAGTTCTGGGCAGGTGGGTCTTCAGGTGGTGGTGGTGCAACTCCTTCTTCTTAAACCACTACTTCTTCATCGTTCTCTATATATAATCATGTATAACCATGAATGCTCATGTAATGCTTATGAAAATGCAATGATAATAAAGGTACATCATATTAGGTCTTGAATACAATTTTCCTTCACGGTACTCCAGGAAACTTTGGTTTTTGGAGTCAGTTCTTTATTTCAGAGGGCAGCCATTATCTAGAAGACTAGGGTTTTAGGTTTAAGGATCAAACAATGTTCAAAGGAAGCCAAACTTCACTCAAAGTTTCTAAATATCATTTTAAGCCTGGCCAAAAAGTTTGGTGATTTTTGGAGTCTTCAAATAATTCCTAAAATTCCAAGAGACTAGGTTTTAGCTATTTTAAATACTTCATAATTCCTGGTTTGGACTAAAAATCTTGAAACCATTTTTATTAAATACTATAGAAATTTAGGAGTTCAACAAAATTGGTCTCATATTTTTAGCATTTTTCTAAAATTTTCTATGAATTCTCTAATCCTGGTAGAAAAAGAAAAAGAGAAACAATGAATAGTGATGGGCTGAAACAGTAGCCTGTGAACAGGCAAACGCGCCCGCGCGCGCCCGCGGTGGACAGTTTGCACAGAGACCCCTGGCGATTTAAACAACTTAGAAAGGGGTTGCGACACTATTTATATGTTTCACTGACGTTTGCAGAAAACCCTTTCTACTTCTGTTTCTTCGCAGTGCCAAGTCCACGACGGTGGACGGCGACAAGCGTGTCTCCGACAAGTCTGTACTGGCCAAAATACGCCAAGACCGGACCCCTAACTTAGCCGACACCGAATTCTACCCTTGGCGACACTAACCCCTCATCAATTGCACCAATCCGGGCTAGAATACGCCTGCTTACGATGACGGCGAAAACCGAGAAGAAACTACGGTGTTCCGGGCAATTTAGTGTGGTCTAATTCAATCCACCGAGTCTACAAGAAACAGGGGACCTAAGAGATGCTAGAACATGTAATAAACAGGCATGAACCAACCTAAGGAGGGCTGGCCACGGGGAGAGGCTCCACGACGGAGTTCTTGACCGATTTGGGGGAAATGGGCAAATTGGAGGCTCTGGTGGACGATCGGAGATGAGAGCTGGTGCTTTGGATGTGTAATTACCCTATGGAGCTCATGGCATGCTCAATTTATAGAGTTCGCGAGCGGTGGTGTCCAATTCGAAGAGATTGTGCTAGTGGCCGGGAAGGAGAGATGAGTCACCGCGGCGATCTACCGTGGCGATCACTGGTTGCGAAGCTACGGCGGTTACCGGGCAGTCACTATGGCGCGCAACGACGTGGTAAATGGCCTAAGGCGTGGCATAACCAGAGACAACGGCGATAGCCCCGACGATGATCGCACGGCCACGTCGCCGGGCAAGTGGGCATAGCAACAGGGTGGCCATAGTGCTCCAAACTCATCCGCGACGAGATCTTTTTACCGTCGAGCACAATCCATCCATCCGAGGCGTGAATCGTGGCGGCGGACGCGAATCCAGGCGCACGGTTCACCGGCGGCGAGGGTTGATGCATCTGAAGATTTTTTTGGTACTGTACCATGGCCACCACCTTCAGTCATTCTGACAGAGCATTTTTGTAGCGCGATTTGCTTTAGATTTTATGTAGTGACCTGACCAACTCTCTGCATCAAAGTTGTAGTCCTATAATCCAGCTACAAATCGACTTTAGAGACCTGGCTCATTTGCCCACTCCTTTGAGTTTGAATTGAATCCAAAGTTGAGCAAATCTCACTGTCAGTCCCAGTTCAGCTTCAGGGTGGTCTGACAGCCAGACTTTAAACCTATTTATCTCCTATTTTTGTACAACACCAAGGCTTAATCACTTAAGCAAAGTTGTACTCCTATCTTAGCTCTACAAGTTTGCTATATTGTCTTAGGGCAAAATCCTAATGGATTTATACGTATAGAGCTCTAAAGTTGATCCCATTCAACTAAACTTCAGACTTAGCCACATATAATTCATAGGGTGCTTTTTGCAAATGGGTCCAAACTCCACTATTC
The DNA here is from genome assembly GCF_902167145.1 of Zea mays. Lineage (NCBI taxonomy): Eukaryota > Viridiplantae > Streptophyta > Magnoliopsida > Poales > Poaceae > Zea > Zea mays. The sequence goes on along the minus strand of NC_050100.1, from coordinate 160,992,536 downwards.
AACTTGCAAATCTTCAAATGTGTGAAACATATGATTTGAGATGCCCTAATACCTTGGTTTTGGCACTTTGGTCCAAAGTGTACAAAATTTACACTTAGCCCCCTATGGTTCCAATTTAGGGTTTTTTAGGGGGGTTTTTTAGGGTTTTGACATATTTAGGGTTTTGGTGCTATCAAAGTCCATTAAATGTGACATCCTATGATCATTTCTCATATCTTTTGAAGTTTTCACATGTTTGGGCTTCCCTTGTATCCATAAGCCCAAATCTACGGTTAAGCACTCTAACCTTGGGTTAACCACACATCAAGCCATATCAGTACAACTTATTTAAAATTTTTTACCTAGTGAATGCACTCTAGGTGTAACAAACATATGATATGCTAATGCTCATGATGTTATGTTCAAGTTTTAGTGGCAGTAAGACCAGGGGTGTTACATCCTTCCCCCATAAAAGAATCTCGTCCTGAGATTAAAGTCGTGGGGCAAGTAGTGGAAAAGGAAACACGTCATATTTTTATTTCCTTTTTTCTTGTACAAGGCAGGGGTGGTATGGGGTCTACTCCTCTTTTACAACAATTGTACATATCTCACAAATTACATGAAGCTAAAAAGCCTAGGAAATTCTTTTCTAAAAAGTCTTGGGTTTCCCATGTGGCTTCATCTTCCGTATGTTGGTTCCATTGTATCTTATGGAATTTGAGAACTCTTCTTCGGGTGATCTTGTCCTTTTGATCCAGGACTCGAATAGGATGTTCTGAATATGTTAAGTCTGGTTCCAAGGTAACATCCATCACTTCTATGGTTCGATCTGGAACCCGAAGGCACTTCTTTAATTGGGATACATGGAACACATTGTGCACTGCAGACAATGTTTCGGGTAGTTGGAGTCGGTATGCCACCGGTCCACATCTTTCAAGAATAGGAAATGAACCAATGTACCGGGGTGCAAGCTTTCCTTTTACACCGAAACGAGATACACCCTTCATTGGTGATACTTTCAGTAAACATAATCTTCAACTTGAAAGTACAACGGTTGGCGTCGTTTGTCTGCATAACTCTTTTGTCAAGCTTGTGCTTCTTTCAAATTATGTATAATTCGTTGAACTTTTTCTTCCATTTCTTTAACCACATCAGGCTTTAAAAACCATCTTTCCCCTAGTTCAGACCAATTCAATGTTGTACGGCACCATCGTCCATATAAAGCTTCAAAGGGTGCCATCTTGATACTTTCTTAATAACTATTGTTATATGAAAATTCTGCCAATGGTAAACATTCATCCCATTTTTGTGGGGATTCCAGAACACATGCCCGCAACATGTCTTCAAGTATTTGATTCACTCTTTCAGTCTGCCCACCGGTTTGGGGATGATAGGCCGAACTGTGAAGCAACTTAGTACCCAGGGACTTATGCAGTGCTTCCCAAAACTTGGATACAAATTGCGGTCCATGATCCAACACTATGGTCTTTGGAATTCCGTGCAGACTAAGAATACGAGTAATATATAACTGAGCATAGACAGCAACTGGGTGATCTGTCTTGATGGGCAGAAAATGGGCTATCTTGGTAAGTCGATCAATTATAACCCAAATAGAATCAAATCTTTTTGCTGTCCTGGGTAATCCCACAATGAAGTCCATGCTAATGTCCTCCCATTTCCAAGTTGGAATGGGCAAAGATTGCAGTGGACCAGCAGTTTTCATATGTATGGCTTTGATACGTCTACAGGTGTCACATTTCACCACATAGCGTGCAATTTCAATCTTCATCTTTGTCCACCAATAATGTTGTTTTAAATCTTGATACATCTTAGGGCTTCCGAGATGAATGAAATAGCGACTAAGATGAGCTTCATCCAAAATTTGCTAGCGGACTTCATCATTCTTGGGCACAACTATGCGGTTATTAAACCATACTATGCCTTGATCATCCTTTCTAAAACAGTTTGCTTTACCGGCTTTTATTTTCTCATGAATGTGTTTCATACCCTTATCACTTCTTTGTGCATCAATAATCTTTTGCAGAAGAACTGACTCAAGCTTCAATTGGTTTAAGGTTCCATGTTGAATCATTCCTAGGTTTAATTTCTCCATTTCTTGGCATAATGTGATGTCAGAAGTCTTTACTGTAAGACAATGGTAGGAAGCTTTGCGACTTAGTGCATCTGCCACCACGTTGGCCTTGCCTGGGTGATAGTAAATTTCTAATTCATAATCCTTAATCAGTTCAAGCCATCTCCTCTGCCTCATATTTAGTTCTGACTGGGTAAAAATGTACTTCAAACTTTTATGATCTGTATATATATGGCAGATATTTCCCAGCAGATAATGACGCCATATTTTAAGGGCATGAACCACAACAGCTAATTCTAAGTCATGAGTTGGATAATGCTCCTCATGCCGGCGCAATTGTCTTGAAGCATATGTTATAACTCAGCCCTCTTGCATTAAGACACATCCTAGACCACTGCCTGATGCGTCACAGTATACATCAAAAGGCTTCTCAATATCCGATTGAGCCAATACCGGAGCAGTGGTCAATAATACCTTCAGCTGTTCAAAGGCTTCGTTGCATCTTGAGGACCAGTTAAATTTTGTATCATTCTTTAATAAGCTTGTGATTAGCTTTACAAGCTTGGAGAAATCCGGGATAAATCCACGGTAATAGCCAGCCAGTCCAATTAAACTTCAAACTTGATGTACAGTGGTTGGCAGTTTCCACTCTAGAATATCCTTGACCTTGCTGGGATCAACTGCAATCCCATTTGTAGACAATACATGTCCCAGAAATTGGATTTCCTCCAGCCAAAACACGCACTTGCTAAATTTAGCATATAATTGATGTTCCCTCAAGCGCGTTAATACGATTCGTAGGTGCTGAGCATGCTCCTCTTCATTCTTGGAATATATCAAGATATCATCAATGAAGACCACCAAAAATTTGTCCAACTCGGGCATAAATACCGAGTTCATTAGATATGTGAAGTGGGCAGGAGCATTCGTTAATCCAAAAGACATAACCAAATATTCAAATAATCCGTACCGCGTAGTAAATGCGGTCTTGGGTACATCTTCGGGTCGAATACGGATCTGATGATAGCCTGACCTGAGGTCAATTTTGGAAAATACCCGAGCTCTGGTAAGCTTATCGAATAAGATATCAATCCGGGGAAGAGGGTACTTGTTCTTGATTGTGACCTCATTAAGGGGTCTGTAGTCCATGCACATCCGAAGCGTTTGATCCTTCTTCTTGACAAAGATTGCGGGACATCGCCAAGGTGACGAACTGGGTCGAATGAATCCCTTCTCCAGTAGATCTTGTAATTGAGTCTTGAGCTCTGCCAACTCATTCGGAGGCATTTAGTACGACCTTCTAGAAATAGGAGCCGTACCGGGCTTTAGTTCAATCACAAACACTACATCTCTTTCTGGAGGTAATCCAGGCAGATCTTCTAGAAAGACGTCCGGAAACTCACACACTACCGGAATATCTTGGATTTCCGGTATGATAGCTTCATAGACTCTGCCAAATGGTTTAGCTAGAATAGCTACAGGGATGGACAGGAGAACCTCTTCATGGCCATAGCTCAACCTGATGGTTCTTAAATCAGTGTTGAGGATAGCTTTGTGCTGGGCTAACCAATTCATGCCCAGAATTACATCTATATCTTGACCTTTCAGAACAATCATATTGGTGGGAAAATCCCGTTCAGCCAATGTTACTGGCATATTGAAGGCCACTTCTTTAGTAAATATTTATCCCCTAATAAACTCTTCCCTTGATTCAGTGCAAGGAATGCAATATTTTCCCACAAATTTCTTGCTTATGAATGTATGCGAAGCACCAGAATCAAAGAGAATGACTGTTGGGTGATTGGCCACAAGAAACGTACACATCATAACCGGCTCTCCCTCTGGTGTAGTGGCCACTTGAGTGTAATATATTCGCCCAGTCTTCTTAATATTCTTGCCCACTGATTTATTTGCCATGTTTCCCTTGCCTTGATTTGAGCTCCCTGAGTTCTACTGATTGTTGGATTTGTTCTGCCTCGGATATGGGCAGTCCTTGATAAAATGTCCAGACTTCCCACAATTGAAGCAACCAGTTGAGGAACTAGGGAGGGCGAGGAAACGAGCACCAGGGGCACTCGGCTGATTTGTTGAAGTGGGGGCGGTGGCAGGGTGAATGAAGACAGGTTGTTTAAATGGGTAGGTGGGTGGATGAGGTGAAGAACAGTTTTAATTGAAAGGTCGGATTACCAACCTTTGTCGCTTTTCAGGCCCTTGATTGGACCTGTCACCTCCGAATACCTTCGATTTTCCTTGGCATGTATTCTTAGCTTCTACTGCCATCGCTGTGCTGACAGCCCTGCTGTATGTGAGATCTAGGCAGGTGGCCATCTTTCTTTGAAGCCGGTCGTTGAGGCCTCTCATGAAGCAATTCTTCTTTTTCAAGTCAGTATTTACTTGATCAATTGCATACTGGGATAGATGATTAAATTTGTTGAGATACTGCATGACAGTATCTCCTCCTTGCTTGAGTCGCATGAATTCCTCATGTTTCATGTGTAGCACTCCTTCTAGAATATAGTGCTCACGAAACTCTAACTTAAATTCATCCCGGCAGGTTGAATGGCCACAAAATTTCCCCACCAAGTATTGGCAGAGCCTCTTAACTGTTGAGCAGCGAACAACGACTTCTGGGTTTCAGTGCAGCGGATGAGTCCAAATTTCTGCTCCATAACCCGTACCCATTCGTCGGCTTCCAAAGGGTCTTCGGCTTTAACGAAGAGTGGGGGACGGGTTTCAGAGAAGTCCAGGTATGAAGTCTCACGTGGTCCCTATGGATAAGCCCTTCCACCATGTTGCTGGAATTGATTTCCCGCCATTTCACGTAAAAAGCGGGTATTGTCGGTGGTCGCATTGACCAAGGCAGCGATAGCCTCGGCCAACGTTGGCGGTACCGGTGGTGGATTGGGCGTGTCTTCCTGACCACGGGAAGTACCTGCGCCGTCATGCGCATGAGTCCTTGGTGGCATCTGAGGCAAAGAAACATTTGGGAAAAATATAACATGCCGATATACACCATCATTTTACATTACCAAGATGTAATGATACAGACTCGTATGTACAACATGACTTCATTACCTATTTTACATTAGTATTATATCTAAACTATACTACTCTAGTATTTATCGTCTTTGGTTGCTTCACTGTCTGTTGTAGGGGACCGCTCATCAGCCAGGTTCATAGAAGGAGGGGGCTTAAAAAGGTCCAATTCCCCACCAAGTCCTTCACCTGCTGTTCCTGAGGGTCCGGCTCCCATTGCAACAGGGTCGGCAGGCACATTTGGGTGCAGTCGCAAATATAGTACATGGACTTCCTCATGTAAAGTATTGCAATACACCTGCAAGTTGTCAATGGCCACACTAAGCTCTACCACACGAGCACGAGCTTTGGCTTCCCGGTCCCAAGCAATCGAACGTGAATTGACAACCCAATCGATTGCCAAATCCCGTTCAGCAAGCTCGTTTTGCAGATGTCTGACGTCAGCTCTCAACTCATTCATACGCTGACCATCTTCTACCCACACCCTGTTTCAATGACGTAGCTCCGTCCGAAGCTGCTCCACTTGGGCTTCTAGATCTCTGATGGGGTCGTTACTGCCGCTGCTGCTCCCTTCATGTCTTGGAGCCAAGTGATGCTGAGGTACGCCAATAGGTCCAGTGGACTTACACGTGGTTTTCCTCGTACGCGGCGGCATATCTCCATAAGGGGAAAACTTTATTAATATAGTTTTTAAACATGATGCATGCATAATTACAGAATCAACTTTCGTTGATTCCCAACCTCCTATACATTGCACACTATTACCTGGTCTTATAAGATGAGTACTCCAGAAAGTAGTAAGATAAGAATGAAAGAAATTTTCTTAGATAAGCCTTTGAATCTTTTTGAATTGCCTCATAATATCTGAAGAGATGGGCTTCGCTCTGATACCAGCTATGACAGAACCTCCCAAGTCATTAGGCCCACCTATAGTTGTCCTTATCCAGCGGACCTCGAACAACCTTGTAGATGCACCTGATCACTCGACAAGTTCGGTATCTGTATCCTTTACCTCTCCCAAGAGCGTTTCACACGTCACGCAGACATTACAACACATCAGTGGAACGAATAAGCGGAAGCAATTACAGTAACTTAATTTACATTAAAATATAGAAAGAGTGTTATTATTACAGACCAACGGTATATGAGTGCAGAAGTATTATTATTACAGACTCGGGAGGCAAAAACCCCTCCCGCTTAAAAGTATAATGTTTTTAAGGAGGACAACATCCTCCGAGGCTTCACTCTTGAGATTCTTCCTTTGGCACCACCTTAGAGCAAAAGCAACAAAAGTTTGCTGCTTCCTCACCTACAACAACATGGGTTCGAAAACCTTGAGTATGGAGTGTACTTTCACAAGTATTACCCGTCAAAATAAAAGACTCTCAAGGATATGCTGGCTTGAGGGAGTCAAGGTAAGGCTGAATCAAGAATCAAGACTCTGTTTACAAAAATGCTTACTAATAGTGGATCCTTAAAAATCCAGTTTTATTAGCAAGTTAAGTCATTACCTGAATCTAGAGTTTTTTCTACCCTAGTTCAAGCACTTGGCCTATACTAGCCATCCTTTTATCATCCCTTTAAGTTCACTGGAAAGCTACGTGTAAGTCAGTGACCAAGTCTTCATGTCCGAGAAGTAATGGCGATCAGAATCGATTAATACTCAGCTGAGGATCTCCAATCACATGACATATGTAGCACTTAACCCTTGCATATGTCAACTCGCCACCGAGGTTCTTAAGACCAGATTAGGTTCATGCCAACCGAGAGCACAGATGCACCACCGTCCAGCCACTTGCCACGGAGGGTACACGCTACTCTCGCCATCTCTCCACTCCCATTGCGTGTTGTCTTATTCTGGTATTAGTCTGCCCGAGGCAAAGCTTACCCATGATGAGACATGTGACCAGTTAAAGGGTCCTTGGTCAGCAGGACTACATCGACACGGTCCTTAATCGACTCAGATGGAGACACTACACCGAGACTTTCTTCTCGTGCAGGTCACACGCCCGGTCTCAGCTTTATCATTTCAACCCAAAGTTTGGTACCTAACAGAGGTACATCTTTTCCGAAGTTGAACCCATCATGGCCATGATGGATCCACCATCCAGTTTTATTTTTGAAAATCATCCCATCCCACTTGAAGCATCATCTTTTGTTGAAAACAAAACATTTTGTTTTTCTAGAGCAAGACTAAGCATCAGAAAAACCTTTTCATAAAACAGGTGATCAAGGAAAAGTAATCAATTTTTCAAGGAAGGAAAAGCATCAATTGTTTAGCACACAACTCCTATCACATAATGCATCAAGCAAGTGAGAAAGATTTTAAAATAGCAAGAAGGTGGCAAATGCACCAGGGCTTGCCTTGTGTTATAGGAGAGTCGGGTTCTGCTCTACAAATATCAAAATAAAAGCAGTTCCCGGTAGGTGGGTCTTCAGGTGGTGGTGGTGTAACTCCTTCAACCACTACTTCTTCTTCGTTCTCTATATATAATCATGTATAACCATGAATGTTCATGTAATGCTTATGAAAATGCAATGATAATAAAGGTACATCATATTAGGTCTTGAATACAATTTTCCTTCACAGTACTCAAGTAAACTAGGGTTTTGGAGTCAGTTCTTTATTTCAGAGGGCAGCCATTACCTAGAAGACTAGGGTTTTAGGTTTAGGGATCAAACAATGTTCAAAGCAAGCCAAACTTCACCCAAAGTTTCTGAATATCATTTTAAGCTTATCCAAAAAGTTTGGTGATTTTTTGAGTCTTCAAATAATTCCTAAAATTCCAAGAGACTAGGTTTTAGCTATTTTAAATACTTCATAATTCTTGGTTCGGACTAAAAATCTTGAAACCATTTTTATTAAATACTATAGAAATTTAGGAGTTCAACAAAATTGGTCTCATATTTTTAGCATTTTTCTACAATTTTCTATGAATTCTCTAATCCTAGTAGAAAAAGAAAAAGAGAAACAATGAATAGTGATGGGCTGAAACTGACCCAAGTCAGCCCGTCAACAGGCAAACGCGCCCGCGCCCGCAGTGGACAGTTTGCACAGAGACCCCTAGCGATTTAAATAACTTGAAAAGGGGTCGAGACACTATTTATATGTTTCACTGACGTTTCCGGAAAACCCCTTCTACTTCTGTTTCTTCGCAGTGCCAAATCCACGACGGTTGACGGCGACGAGCGTGTCTCTGGCGAGTCTGTACTGGTCGAAATACGCCAAGACCGGATCCCTAACTTAGCCGACACCGAATTCTAACCTTGGCGACAATAACCCCTCAATCAATTGCACCAATCCAGGCTAGAATACGCCTGCTTACGACGACGGCAAAAATCGAGAAGAAACTACGGTGTTCTTGGCAATTTAGTGTGGTCTAATTCAATCCACCGAGTTTACAAGCAATAGGGGATCTAAGAGATGCTAGAACATGTAATAGAGAGGCATGAACCAACCTGAGGAGGGCTGGCCACAGGGAGAGACTCCACGGCGAAGTTCTTGACCGATTTGGGGGAAATGGGCAATTTGGAGGCTCTGGTGGACGATCGAAGACGAGAGCTAGTGCTTTGGATGTGTATTTACCCTACGGAGCTCATGGCATGCTCAATTTATAGAGTTCGCGAGCGGTGGTGTCCAATTCGAAGAGATTGCGCTGGCGGCCGGGAAGAAGAGATGAGTCACTGCAGCGATCACTGGTTGCGAAGCTACGGCGGTTACCGGGCAGCCACTACGGCGCGCGACGACGTGGTAAATGGCCTAAGGCGTGGCATAACCAGAGACAACGGCGGCAGCCCCGGCGATGATCGCACGACCACGTCGTCGGGCAAGTGGGCATAGCAACAGGGTGGCCACAGTGCCCCAAACTCATCCGTGACGAGATCTTTTTACCGTCGAGCACAATCCATACATCAGAGGCGCGAATCATGGCGGCGGACGCGAATACAGGCGCACGGTTCACCGGCGGCGAGGGGTGATACATCTGAAGATTTTTTTGGTACTGTACCATGGCCACCACCTTCAGTCGTTCTGACAGAGCATTTTTGCAGCGCGATTTGCTTCAGATTTTATGTAGTGACCTGACCAACTTTGTGCATCAAAGTTGTAGTCCTATAATCCAGATACAAATCGACTATAGAGACCTGGCTCATTTGCCCACTCCTTTGAGCTTGAATTGAATCCAAAGTTGAGCAAATCTCACTGTCAGTCCTAGTTCAGCTTCAGGGTGGTCTAACAACCAGACTTTAAACCTATTTATCTCCTATTTTTGTACAACACCAAGGCTTAATCACTTAAGCAAAGTTGTACTCCTATCTTAGCTCTACAAGTTTACTATATTGACTTAAGGCAAAATCTCAATGGATTTAGAGGTATATAGCTCTAAAGTTGATCCCATTCAACTAAACTTCAGACTTAGCCACATATAATTCATAGGGTGCTTTTTGCAAATGGGTCCAAACTCCACTATTCAACTTGCAAATCTTCAAATGTGTGAAACATATGATTTGAGGTGCCCTAATAGCTTGGTTTTTGGCACTTTGGTCCAAAAGTGTACAAAATTTACACTTAGCCCCCTAGGGTTCCAATTTAGGGTTTTCCAGGGGTTTTTAGGGTTTTGACATATTTAGGGTTTTGGTGCTATCAAAGTCCATTAAATGTGACATCCTATGATCATTTCTCATATCTTTTGAAGTTTTCACATGTTTGGGCTTCCCTTGTATCCACAAGCCCAAATCTAGGGTTAAGCACTTTAACCTAGGGTTAACCACACATCAAGCCATATCAGTACAACTTATTTGAAAATTTTTACCTAGTGAATGCACTCTAGGTGTAACAAACACATGATATGCTAATGCTCATGATGTTATGTTCAAGTTTTAGTGGCAGTAACACCAGGGGTGTTACAAATCTCTTCGGGTAGCTGGGCAACAATAGCTGAATGAACATGCTCCTTACGACTCAAGGCATCTGCAACCAAGTTCGCCTTACCCGGGTGATAGTGAATCTCCAAATCATAATCCTTAATAAGCTCCAACCATCGGCGTTGCCTAAGGTTGTGATCCTTCTGTGTGAATATATACTTCAACCTCTTATGATCCGTGTACACTTGGCACTTGGTTCCCATGATATAATGTCTCCAAATCTTAAGCGCATGCACAACGGCTGCCAGCTCTAAGTCATGAGTTGGGTAGTTCAACTCATGTTTCCGCAATTGATGAGAAGCGTAGGCAATCACATGTCCTTCTTGCATGAGCACACATCCCAAGCCTTGGCCACATGCATCACAATAAATGTCAAACCCCTTCTGCAGATCTGGCATAACCAACACTGGTGGCGACATCAATCTCTTCTTTAATTGATCAAAGCTATCTTGGCACTTCTCATCCCACTTAAACTCTCTTCCCTTCTCCAGAAGCGAGGTCATGGGCTTAGCAATCTTAGAAAATCCTTCAATAAATCTCCGATAATAGCCCGCAAGTCCCAAGAAACTCCAGACCTCAGTAACGGTAGTGGGTACGCTCCACTCCATTATCTCCTCGACTTTAGCAGGATCCACTAGAATCCCTCCATTAGAAATGATATGTCCAAGAAAGGGCACCTCGCCAATCCAAAACTCGCATTTTCTATACTTGGCGTAGAGTTGATTATCTCGTAGCTTCTGTAGCACCAATCTCAGATGTTCCTCATGATCGCTATCACTCTTGGAATAAATAAGAATATCGTCGATGAATACTACGACAATTCTGTCCAAATACTCCATAAACACCTTATTCATAAAATTCATAAAATAAGCTGGTGCATTAGTTAATCCAAACGACATAACAGTAAACTCATATAATCCATATCGAGTCGAGAAAGCTGTCTTGGGAATATTCGATGGCCTAATCCTCATCTGATGGTATCCCGATCAAAGATCAATCTTCGAGAATACCCTAGCACCTCTCATCTGATCAAATAAATCCTCAATACGGGGTAACAGGTACTTGTTCTTCACAGTAACATCATTAAGGGATCTATAATCCACACACATCCTTTGTGATCCATCCTTCTTCTGTACAAACAGAACCGGCGCTCCCCAAGGTGAGGAACTTGGACGAATGTACCCAGCCTCTTGTAACTCAGTTAACTGCTTCTTAAGTTCCTTTAACTCTTCTACATACATCCTATATGGCCATTTATAAATAGGAGCAGTCCTAGGTAAGAGATCTATTACAAACTCAACTTCCCTATCTGGCGGCATCCCTGGTAACTCCTCTGGAAATACATCCGGAAAATCTATAACCACACGGATGTTATCACCAACAAACTCCTCAGCTATAAAGAACATCGCACGTTTGGAAGAGGTGGTTACTGCAATTTGAACTTGAAATCTTTCTCCTTTAGGGCTGGTGAGTTCTACAGTACTCCTACCACATTGTATAATGGCCTTTGCCTTTCTTAACCATGACATACCAAGGATCAGATCTATACTGCTTGCCTCTAATATTATAGCAGTAGCTCCAAATTCTCTTCCCATAATTTTTATTGTCAATCTATGTGTCATATGATTTGCCTCAACAGGCCCTTTAGGTGTAATCACTATCGTTGGTTTTCTCATATTTAGCAGGGGTATCTCATTTGTGTTGGCATATCGAGCAGACATGAATGAATGTGTAGCACCAGAATCAAATAGCATTGTTGCAGGAATTGCATTAATGTAAAACATACCAAGTGCAATGTCAGCTCCATTAGGAGTAGCATCAGCGCTGACTTGATTAACCCTGGCAATAGAGTATCCCTTGCCAGATCCTGGAGTCTGCTGCTTGCTTTGAACTGGGGTAGTAACAATCCTCTGTGGGCAAACATTTGCATAATGTCCAGTCTTCCCACACTTGAAGCAAGTAGTGCCTACACTCTGTCCTGAAAACTTCGTCGGGGTGCTAGTGGGGTAGCCTGACGAGTCGGTGGAGTCCTCTGAGGTGATTGCTGAACTGGGCGCTGGCTTCCGCCAGTGCGAACTGGTGTACCCTGGGGTGAACTGTAGCGAGGACGAACACTTCTGCTTCCTTGTCCTTGGGTTATAGCCTTCCTCTTCAAATCTCCCAGCTGAACACGCTTGTGTTCAATAGCTAGGGCCTTGTCAAGCAGCCTTTGAAATGATGGAAATGTATGTGCCACAAGAGCATACTGCAGGGGTCCATTAATCCTTCAATAAAATGCTCATGTTTCCTCTCATCTTTAGCAACTTCATCAGGCGCATATCTAGATAACTGGATGAACTTGTCGCGGTACTCGCTGACTGACATGCTTCCTTGCTTCAGTGACAGAAATTCTTTCTTCTTAATCTTCATCAATCCAGCTGGTATATGATAGTTCCTGAACTGCGTAGCAAACTCCGCCCATGTGATAGTATCAGCAGCATCGTGGGCAGCAGTGTATGAATCCCACTAATCAGCAGCAAGACCTATCAGACATCTAGAAGCATATAAAACCTTCTCTTGGTCAGTGCACTGAGCAATGTTCAACATCTTCTCTATGGACTTCTGCCAATCATCTGCATCCAGTGGATCAGGAGAACTAGCAAATGTCGGTGGCTTATGGCTCATGAACTCCTTGCATGCAACTCCCCTACTGCCCTTGCCCCTTTTGGGTAAGGTAGTCTTCCACTAGCTTTCCTAATTAGTCAGCCAAGGGCGTCCCATTAAACCCTTATGGTGGCACGTGTTTCTCAAGTTAAGCTCCATGATCCAATTAACATTAATGATCTTGACATGAACATAAATAGAATAACAAAATAATTGGAACATGGACATAATGAACTATAATCCCAAAACCATGTAAAGCAATAGCAAAACTACCCATGTGATTCAGGGGTAACAAGGTAATGAGATAAACAGTCTAGGGTGACCTATTGGGTGCGATCAGAATTAAACCTATGCATTGAATAGTGATAATAAAGAACATTATTGGGTAATAAATGTGATCAAGGGCACGACTTGCCTTCAATGAGCTCCTGCTCAGCTACTTCTAACTGCTGGTCTCCAGGATCCTCAGTCACAGGCTCCTCTACTCGCCACAATACAAACAAGCACAGTATATAGAGAAAATTAACATCACACCAAACATATAAACAAAATACATAATACTAATCTACACCTTAAAATAAAATCCTAGGAACAGGAATCATAATTTTTGGAGTTATAGATTTAAAGATGTGAATTTCCAAAGGTTTTATGTGCTTAAAATAGGATTAAATGAGAAATTACTTTTCTTACTGTTTTCATGTCAAAACAGAGACTCTAAGTTGTAGAGAATAATATTACAAAATTTTAGAAACTGGAATGGGTTTAATTTGGAGTTCATATGAATTTTCTATGAATTTAGCAAGTTTCTACAAATAATTTAATACTAAAAATTCATTTTCTAATTTATTTTATGAATATTATTCACTGTCTAGACTGCGCAACAATTACCAGAGAGTCCAGGGGCTTATGGGTAAAATTCCTAAGACACAGCGAACAGTGGAGGTGGATGGCGGTTTGATTCCCACATTGGTCAGGGGCTCTTTTACAAAATTGGCTCGACGAAGGGGTATGGAGCCGCAACGACCGTTGGATTAGATACGGGCGTGCCAGATTAAATAATAACTCTTGCGAACCGGTACTCGATATCGCCCGTCGGATCAAATCTCGATGGTGTGGATTGGAATCTAGTTACAAACAGCGGCAACTCGCCTGAATCGCCCGATTTCCTATCTACGGTGGAGATTTAATGAAGTCCCCACCCCTCATCTTAACCGTACGATGCCAATCCTATGGGCCAGACCCTTCATTCTCTGGATTCAATCACAACCGCACGATGCATATGGCACGACCCGCTGTCACTCTCCTTCCCCTGGCGTTGGCTCACGGCGAGCAGGCCACCGCACGGCGGTGGGTTCACCGGAGCCCGCGAAATCCGGTCCTCCCAAGCGCCATACCCAAATTTGCACGAACCTCATGAAATTGACGATGCCCCAAGCCAGATTCACCCCTCAATTTCAACCGCTACACAACGCAGACCCCCGATCCACGGTGCTTCGCGATTTAGGGCAGCCAACGGTGCTCCGGTGCGAAATTCTAGGAGCACACGCCGAGGTTTCCGTGCGGCGCTACGTCGACTGCCTTCTATCAACTCCAGAAAAGGGTTCGGTGCAAACCTTGATGTTCCGGCTGACGCAGAGGCCCAATCCCGCAGCGGCGCGCCGTTCGCAGTCTGTGGTCAGCGCCCTGCTGAGGTCCGCGAGCGATTCCTAGGTGAATTTATGATGGCGGTGCGATGCGGTGGAGGAAGAGTGTGGAGGAGATGGGCCGGGTGGGGTTTTGTATCCCCGGTAGGGATATAGCTCGGGCAGCGCCGATAATCCCAGCAGGTCCACCTCCGCCCGCGTCGAAATCGTGAGGTAGTTGACGGTTCTGCGCAGGCGGGCCCACCTGGCAGCGAGTTAGCGTGAACAGAGGCAACGCGCGCACGTGGGATCTAGCAGCTCGCACGCGGGCCCCATCTGTCGGCGCAACAACGACGGCGCAGGTCTAGCGAAGCGGCCCACGTGCCAGTGAAAGGATGATAGGGGCATGGGATGAAGTTGGGCTGCGCAGATGCATTCGGGAATGGGCCGAGTTGCAGGATTTTGGGCCCAGGCGCTGGTTTTTTCTTTTTCCTTTTTTTCTTTCTATTTTCTATTTTCTTTTCTCCCTTTTTCAAATTCAATTTGAATTCAAATTTAATTCAAACTTTTATGGCCCATCATTACAATTTTATGTTTGTGCAATTAGAGGTACTAATTCTGGAGACATTGATTTACATATATTATTTATTTATTCATATCCTTTATCTTTTCTTTTCTCCACACCTCTAGAATTCCCTTTAAATCTTAAATTCTCATCTAGGTATTAATATATTTCTCTTTATTTTATTTTTGTATTGCCATAAAATGCACACAAAATAAAATCTAACATGATGCATAATTTAGTGGCATATATTTTTATTAATTGTTTTTAAAGATGGTGTTCACATGTGATGACAAATAGGTTAAACCCACACATATAAATAAAGGAAATAGAACTTTCTTCTCCTTTTATATTCTCTCTTACAAATTGGGTATTACACTTCCACGATTACGATAATGACTTCGCAAATCAACCAAGCTGTGGCACCTTCGGCTACGAAGCTGGTGCTCCCAATCACAGGCGGCTCAAGTTCTGAACCAGCCAACAAGAAGCAGAAGAAAGAAGCACAGAGAAGGGTACAACATGTTGGAGTGCAAGGACCCTTCATCAAGTCCAAATGGTCTCACATACCAATCACCTTCTCCCAGGAAGACCTTCAGCTCAAGGATTATCCCCACAATGATGCAATGGTCATATCTTATGTCATCAAGGGATTTTTGGTCCACAATGTCCTAGTGGACACGGGCAGTGCGGTAGATATCATCTTCGCAAAGACTTTCAGGCAAATGCAAGAGCCGGATGACAAGATACATGATGCAACACACCCCCTTTGCGACTTCGAAGGAAGACAGATCGTGGCGCTCGGCAAGATAACTATGCCAATCACCTTCGGCTATGTTCACAACACAAGGACATAACATGTTGTCTTTTTGACATTGTCGATATGGAGTATCTCTACAATGCAATCATTGGTCGAGGGACACTGAACGCCTTCGAAGCAATACTTCACCTAGCATATCTTTACATGAAGATACCTTCGGAACAAGGGCCCATTGCTGTACATGGAAGCCAAGAGGCCGCCAGGAGAGTCGAAGGAAACTGGACGGATTCGAAGGCCATCCATAACATAGATGAAGCCGAAGCTCATCAGCAATATAAGCATAAAAGAGAAAAGGCTACTTTAGCAGATCAACCAAAGCCCATGCTTTTGTGTGAATACATAGCCGAGCAAAAAGTGCTATTGGGATCTCAATTATCTGACGAACAAGAGAAGACTTTGCTAAGATTCCTATTCAACAACAACGATGTTTTTGCTTGGTCAGCCAATGATCTCTGTGGTGTCAATAGAGATATCATTGAGCACTCACTCAATGTAGATCTAGCCTTTAGACCAAGAAAGCAGAGGCTTCGAAAAATGTCCGATGATAAAGCCGAAGGTGCACGAAACTAAGTGAAAAGACTTCTAAGTGCCGGTGTTATCAAAGAAGTGACATACCTAGAGTGGCTGGCTAATATTGTGATGGTAAAGAAAGCTAATGGAAAATGGAGAATGTGCATTGACTTTACAAACCTCAATAAGGCATGCCCGAAGGATGAATTCCCATTGCCAAGAATAGATTCCCTTATGGATGCAACATCTACCTCGGAGCTCATGAGCTTATTGGACTGCTACTCAGACTATCATCAAATCTGGTTGAAGAAGGAGGATGAGCCAAAGAAAAGCTTCATAACTCCTAATGGGACCTATTGTTACCTTTGGATGCCTGAGGGGCTCAAGAATGCTGGAGGAAGCTTCAGCAGGATGACTGCCAAAGTTCTTCACTCCCAAATTGGTAGAAATGTGCTAACATATGTTGACGATATCATAGTAAAGAGCACAAAGCAAGAAAACCACGTTGCTGATTTGCATGAAACATTTGCCAACTTCAGACTGGCTAGTCTTAAACTAAATCCAAAGAAATGTGTCTTCGGAGTGAAGAAGGGCAAATTTCTTGGTTGCTTGGTATCAACAAAGGGTATCAAAGCTAATCCAAGTAAGATAGAAGCCATACTTCGAATGGAGCCGCTAAAGTCAAGAAAGGGTGCCCAAAGGTTGACAGGAAGGCTGGCATCATTGAACATATTCATTTCAAGGTCAACAGAGAGGAACATGCAATTCTTTGAAGTGTTGAAGTCAGCTGAAGTCTTTCAATGGGGACCAAATCAGCAAAAAGCCTTCGAAGAACTGAAACAATATTTGATAGAGTTGACAACCTTAATTCCACCTTCGTTAGGAACTCCATTGCTGTTGTATGTAGCTGCTTCTCACGCTGCGGTTAGTGCAGCACTGGTGCAAGAGAAGCAGGAGGGCCAGGCAAGAAAACAAGTGCCAGTCTACTTCGTTTTCAAAGTGCTTAGCGCATCAAAGAAAAATTATATAGAGTTCGAGAAGGTACTATATGCTGTATTAATGGCTTCCAGGAAGCTTCGGCATTATTTTCAAGCATACCACATCATAGTACCTTCTTCACAACCTCTTAAGGAAATTGTCTTTCAGATGACAAAATTTACAATAAAAGAATGGAAGCAAGACCAAGACCATATGTGATCATAGAAGGGGAGCTATACAAACAAGGAGTATGCTCTCCATTGCTCAAGTGCTTGTTCAGAGCCGAAGGTCAAGAACTGATGAAGGAAATACATGTAGGATTATGTGGAGCTCATATTGGATCTAAGCCTCTACAAAGGTGGGGTCTGGATTTGTTAGGACCAGAAACAACCTTCGTCTTTAACCCAGCTAATACAACCAACTTGGCCACTACAAAGGTGGGGTCTGGATTTGTTAGGACCACTTCCACCAGCACAAGGCAACTTGAAATATGTTGTGGTGGTAGTGGAGTACTTTTCTAAGTGGATCGAAGCAAAGCCCTTAGCTACAATAACTTCAGCCATAGTACATAAATTCTTTTGGCAAAATATTGTTTGTCGCTTCGGCGTACCGAAGGCTATAACCGTTGATAACGGAACTCAGTTCGATGCTGAAACATTCAAAACCTTTTGTAGCCAGATCGATACAAAAATACACTTCGCATAAGTGGGGCATCCGGACTCAAATGGACTGGTAGAAAGAGCAAACGGAATTATAACAACAGGAATAATGAAGTCAATCTTCAATCAACCCAAAGGAAAGTGGCTAGACGAATTAATAAAGGTGGTGTGGAACCACAACACTGCTATGTCAAGGTCAACATGATTTACCCCGTTCAAGCTTCTGTTTGGTGACGAAGCAATAACACCGGAAGAAGCAAGAATGGGTTCAATAAGAACCTTAACTTCGATAGAGGATGAAGGTGATTGCCAAATAACAAAAGACACCATAGAAGGGACTAGACTGCAAGCCATAGAACACATCAATAAGTACCAAGCCGAAACAATCAAATGGCGTGATCGAAAGGTAAAATTGAAGAATATCAAGCCAGGACATTTGTGCTTCGTAGGGTGGCCAACCCAGATACAGTGGGGAAGCTTCAACTCAAATGGAAAGGTCCCTTTTTGGTGGTATCTTCATCGAGACCTAGATCTTATAGGTTGAAAGACATGGATGGCAATGACATACCAAGGTCTTGGAATGCAGATGGGCTTCGAAGATATTATGTGTAAATTATGTAATTTTCTTATTTTTTTTCCTATGGCACCCTTTTCCTTTCAAGAGGGGAGAAAGGTTTTTAATGGGGCCACAGGTTGTAATTTTCATTTTTTTGTTTAGTCCTGAGCAATACAAGGGCCAGATTCCCCCACATGTAAAATGTAACATCAGGGACCACACCATCGAGTGCAAATAGCCACGAAGAAGCTCAAAAGTCGTCCCTAAGGGGATGCAGAGCTAAAATGTCACCTAAAAGGTGAAGAAGCTACAAAGTCGTTCCTAAAGGGACACAGAGTAAGTTACGAAGCTCCAAAGTCGATCCTAAGGGAATGCAGAGCTAAAATACCACCTAAATCAAAGGTGAAGAAGCTCCAAAGTCGTTCCTAAGGGGATGCAGAGCTTAAATGCCACCTAAGTAAAAGGTGAAGAAGCTCCAAAGTCGTTCCCAAGGGAATGTAGAGCTTAAATACCACCTAAGTAAAAGGTGAAGAGACTCAAAAGTCGTTTCTAAGGGGATGCAGAGTCTGGGTGTGTTTCTGGCATACATTTGCACATTTCGTCACATCATCTTTTGCATTCATAAAGGCATACATTAGACATCCGTAGGATCATCATCATGGCATAAAAGCATAGACATTGACAGCAAAAATAGGGGATCCCGTTTTGATGAGAAAATGTTTCGAAGGTGCTTCGTATCAAATGAAACTTCATCCTATAGAAAGATGCTTCGTTTTCAAAGGTGTAACACCTTGAATTTGGGGGTAGAAAATTTCTTTTCTAATATCCACCAAATTCAGGTGTTACTCTCTCATTTCTTTACATGCTCTTCTTCTCTTTTTCTAAATAATAGGGAGTTAGTTCATTTTGTATAAATATCAAGCCTAGTGAAATAAAACCCTAGGGAAGTCTCGATTGTTGCATCATGTTGGAGTACATTCTTCTCTTGGTTGATGAATTTGCTTGTTGTGAATTCTCCTCATTTGTGGGATTGTGCTCGAGCTTGAAATTAAATCGGAGGAAATAGAAACAAAATAGAGAGAGAAAAGAAAGGAAAATAGATAAAAAGGGAAAAGCCCAACCTCTCCCTAGCCCCCCTTCGGCCGGCCCACACCCCCCTCTTCCCCGCGTGGCCCAGCTCCCCTGGCCCACCCGTGGCCCAGCGTGCCCCTCCCCTCCAAACCCTAGTGTCGCCGCCCACCCCTGACCCAGCCGCCCCTAGCGCCACCACCCACTCTGGATCCCCCGCGGGCTCGCCCACCCATCTCTCCCTCCCTTTCTCATCTCCTCTCCCTGCTCCCCACGATCTCCAACTCCGGCACCAGGACACGCTCATTCTCTCCTCTCCCAAACCACCAGCGCCGACCTCCTCCCCGTCCCCCTCCTTCCCGTGTTCGGCCGGCGCGGCCGCGGCCTTGCGCGCGTGCCGCTTGGCGCGTGTGGCCGGAGCTCGCCCGGCGTGGCGGCCCCCCGACACAACGGTGTGCGGGCGCGACCCCCGGCTCGTGGCGCGGCCTCGCGCGGCGCAATGGCTCCCGTAGCGGCCAGGCACGGTCTGTTGCGCGGCCAGCTCTCCCGCGGCGCGCTCGCGGCAGCCTACGCGGCTTGCTTGCGGTGGCCTACGCGGCGCGGCCAGCCCGCCCGTGGCGCGCTCGCAGCAGCGGCCCTTGGCGCGCCTCGCGGCCATGGCGTGGCGTGGCCCGACCCCCTGCGCAGCGCCGCTCGCCCAGCCGCTCGCGTGCCCCGCGCCCTAGCCCGCGCTCGCCAGCGCAGCCACGCAGCTCAACGTGCGCAAGCGCGTTCGCTCTAGCGTGCCCGTCCACCCGCGTGCGCAGCAGCTCCCCCTAGCCGTCGCACGCCTTGGCGAGTTCGCCCAACCCTCGCGCCGTGATGCGTGCAAGCCAGGCCCGGCGTCGCGGCACCCCGTGCCGAGCACCTGCTCTAGCCGCGCTGTGGTGTGTCGTGCCGTCATCCATGCTCCAACAGGTCAGTCGCATCCTGCGTGCGCGCAGTTTCTGTGGGTTGAAGAAGAGCACAGGAAATCCCAGCATCCAGATCTTCTGTGGTTGCGCCCTCTGCGACTCCCGGTATAGCTTCGTTTTCGTCCAATAGAAATGTGCCATGTCGTTTAAATCCATGAATCGTTGGTTATTTAATGAATTTTGCGCCATAGACCTGTCTCGATGTGCTTCACTTGCGTTAACTTTATATTAACGTTGATTACACGTTAGTAGCTTTATTCTTTGTCGCAACGCATGGTCTAATTAATTATTTGATTATCTGTGGGGTATTAAAATAAGTTTTTGCATTAAGACTAGGTTATATTATTAAGTGCGCTTTTATAAATTTACATTAACATGATTAATCATGACATCGGTTAGTGATCCTCGTTTGTCGACGCGCGCTGTCGCATGCGCCTTTCTGCGCACCTTGTTTAGCGGGTTGCGTGTCTTGTGCGCAGCGCGTCGTCAGGGTCCCGACGACATCCGTCTACCCCCTAGACGACTCCCGGCTACCCCCTACTCGTGTGCGAGTTCGCACCGTTCGCACGTGTCGTTGTTGCCTTTCGCGTGCGCGGTTTGTGCGCATCGTCACCGTCCGTTCGCGCTACGTCGCGCACGCGATCCGCACACATTAGTTAATCTTTTCGCTTTAATCGTTCATAATTAGTAATGCGATCTTGTTAATCGTTGACTGATTATTAATTCAATTTATCTAAAATGTTCTACGTGAATAATTTATATTAACTAAAAATCAACTTAGAAATATAGTTTTGTATATCTAATTATAATCTGGTGATAGTCGCATGTCGCGTGCTGTCTACGCGCTGTTCGCACGCGTAGAGCTCATCGTCGTCAAGTTGTTCGTGTGTCTGCTTCGTGTTGTGTCACACAGGTCGTCACATGTCATTCGCGAGCGTCATGCGTGCTGTTTGCACACGTTGTCGCGCGCCGTTCGTGCTATCGCGCGTCTCGCCGCGTGTTGCTCGCGCATCTCGCGTGAATCTGCATGTGATAATAAATTGTTTTCACTCGTAAACACTCGTGTTAGTGACATTAGTTTATGAAGTCATATATGATAGATAATTAACTTAAAGTTCACTTGACTAATATTATAATTAATACTCGTTTAGTGTAGACGTTATAACTTCTCGACCGTAGCTTCGACCGTCGCGCTCCTTATCCCCGCGTAACCATAGAAGCGATCTATATTTTATATTGCTCGTTTTGATAATATTTTATCTTGTATGGTGTAATGTTCTTATGCAAGTATATGTTTGCTTGTGCCAGTTTGTATTCGTTGCTCGTCGCGAATACATTGCGATCTGTCCCTGAGCTTCGAGGAATCAACGATCAAGATTTGGTGAACCACTGGTTCGGAGATCAAGCTCTTCGAGTTCTGTAGGGTTGAAAACCCTGAGCATCGGTTTGGTGAAGGCAAGTGTCCTCTGACCTATTATGTCCCATTTACTTTATAATTCATCAATCCGCATACCATGATCAACCTAAGGATTGACTAGCTTTGTATTTACCTTGTCCTTGATTACCTTTTGGGTTACTATGGTTAGATTCATGCTATTGCTTTACTCTAATCAATGAACATGATGTGAACACTTATGATACGATGTTTTCATTATGATTATGATGTTGGACTGGTGATACTTTAGGGGGCTCGAGCAGTTTCTCGAGTGCCTCTCCATAAGGACCTGTTCATTGGATGACCGCCCGGGAAAATAGTGCAACCATGAGGGTGGAATGGGACGCCCTTAGCTGAATAATTAGAGGAACCGGGGTGTAGTTCGCTTCACCGTTGCGCCGTTAATGGGGCTCGGTGTATGCGGCTCGCTCTGCCAAGGTTGGTTCGCCCCTTGGGGAGGAGTGTGGTGCATTTAGGAAACCTAACGGGCGGCTATAGCCTCGGGGAATCTTTGTAAAGGCTACGTAGTGATACCCTGCTAGGCCACCTAGGTAGTGGTCAATGGGGAGTAGCTCTCTCCGGGCAGAAAGGGAATCATGACTTGTGGGTAAAGTACGCAACCTCTGCAGAGTGTTATGAAACTGATATATCAGTCATGCTCGTGGTTATGAGCGGCCAAGGGAGCTCCATTGATTAGTGATACTTGATTAGAGATGTTCGGATTACAGGAGGTCACGAGGATGATGCTTATGACTATGGTAATGGTAAGTGGTATTCTTTCCGTTTGGAAAGGATACTTTTGGGTTAACAACTTGGGTTAATGCTAAAACATGGCTCTCTACTAATAATAATTACCTGACCAACTAAAAGCAACTGCTTTACCTTAACCCCACATAAAGCTAGTCCACTACAGCCAAACGGGACATTTGCTGAGTACGTTGATGTGTACTCACCCTTGCTTTCACAAAACACCAGGTTGCCTTTGGTGCAATCTATGCTTAGGTAAAGAAGAAGGCGTCGAGGCGGATCTCCAGGAGTTCCAGGACTTCGACAAATTCAAGGATTAGGCTAGCGACCTCCCCCAGTCAGCTGCCTGTGGTGGGTTGTTTACGTTGGCTACGATTTGATTTTGTGTACTTTGATTTATATTTTGTAAATGGCTCTATTCTGTAATATTATTACTTATTCTTTATTGTAATTCGAAGCATTGTGCTATGATGAGTCATTTATGTAATCGCTGTGTACGTGAATTACTGATCCTGGCACGTACATGGTTCGCATTCGGTTTACCTTCTAAAACCGGGTGTGACATAAGTGGTATCAAAGCCGTGCTGACTGTAGGACCGCTGACCTAGAGTAGCATTGGCTGTTTTAAGGACTTATTGATTTTTACTTCATCTCATCCTTGATTCTGCTTCAAAAATATTAGTCACCTCGACTAAGTCTATGTTGTGCTCCTATATGCCCCCTTGCCAAAAAGTATTTTATTCTAGTATGGTCTATACTTCTCTCAATCTATTAGATCTCATCTCATCTTGTGCTTGCGACATCTTTGTAGATGCCCCCTGACCATGGCCTTTAGTCTTTTAGGACTCTTTCCTCATCCATTATTAAATTGCTACCATTTGACCATCTCTATTTCATTTTGTTATTGACATGCTCGTATCCTTGCATTTTGAATACCCTTATCCCTTAATCTAAAGTACTTACCCTTGTACCTCTATTGCCTATTTAAACAGTTCAGTTTATGTGTCCATGACCTCCTTGTCTTCTGAGATCATTTCTTATTCTGTTGTTAAGTCGCTATCTTTCGGCAATTTCTATGCCCTTGGTCTTAGTATGCTCGTATCTTTGGAATCTTGCACTCTTATATTCTTATGTATGCTTATCTTCATACCCCAATGACTGTTCAAAACATTTCAGCTTACATGCCCTTGACCACCCTTGTTTCTCAATGATCCATGAGCGGTCATTTTATTTTGCACATCCTTGGTGATCTCATTAATTCCTTATAACTTCCCTCGGTAATAATTTCTTTTACTAAACCATTCTGTTGGAACCTTACCCACCTTACCCGTGATTGTTTTCTCCATCTCGCCATTTCGTGAGTCTTGCCTTAGCTCCACCCTTTCCTATGCTCTTTGTTATTATCACCTTTACCCTTGACACTTCTATATATTGCATTGATGTTCATCTCATACCTGCCCTTTAAAATCACCCCTCTTCCATCTCATACCTTCTTTCTCTTGGTCGTATCCTCTTCTTTGGCTCGCGAGTTTGTAACCTCATCCTTTGTTATGCTTTTATTTCTTATTGCCTTCACCCTTCTCATCTCTCAATCTTACCTTGGCGATCACGCTATGTTCGTTATTTAAAACCTCCAATCTCCCACCTTAGTTCAAGCGTGGTCTCTTACTTATCTCACCCGTGGTTATATCCTATACTTTACCACTTGCAAGACTTATCTTAACTCTATTCTTGGTTGTACCTAGATTCCTGGTTTTTTTATGCACATTTACCTCTTCCTTTATATCCTTGCCTATTATCACCTTTGACCCTTGACCCCTCTCCATATTTACCATGATGTTTACCTATTTTTCTTAGCCTCACTTATTCCATTTCAATCCGAGAGTGTTGTTTTCCCTATCCCACTCTTGTTCGTTTCCTTTCCCTTTATCGCTTTGCAAGTCTTGCCTTACCTTAACTTCATCCTTTGTTGAGCTTTTGTTTGATATCATCCTTACCTTTGTAATCTATAGATCTTGCCTTGATACTTATCTTAGGTCTGCTTGTTGAAATCCCCTCTTTTCTATCTCAATTCGAGAGCTATGTTTTACTTATCTCACCCTTGACTATATCCTCTTCTTTACCGCGTGTAGGCCTAGACTTAACTCCGTTCGTTATTGTATTTGTACCACTTGCTCTTCTATGCCTTTATCTTTTCTCTTACACCCTTGTCTATTATCGCCTTTGGCCCTTGCGATATTTATGTCTTCTACCTAAATGCTTACCTTAAACTTATCCTTTAAATCCTCCCCTTTCTTTCAACCCATTTTGAGAGTTGTGAGTTACCTACCTCTCCCTTGATTTCTTTTCACTTCTTGTCGCCTTACAAGTTTTGTTTCAATTCCATCCTTTGCTATGTGTTTTATTTGCGATCACCACCTCCTTGTCATCCATCGATCTTGCCTTGATACTCATCTTTATTCTGGCTCTTTAAAATCTCCTCTCTTCCACCTCAATTGGAGAGTGGCAATTCATCTATCTGGCCCTTGGACGCACCCTCTCCTTTTCCATTTGCAGGTCCTGTCTTAACTCCATCCTTTGCGATATTTATATTCTTGGTTCTTATGCACATTTACCTCCTCTCCTACATCCTTGTCCGTTATCACCTTTAAACCCTCGTGATACCTATGCCCTTGCCACATGCCTACTTTGAACCTACCCTTTAAAGCCTCCTCTTTTTCATCGCTGTTTGAGGATAATGCCTCACCTACTTCACCATTGATTGATTCCCCTTCTTTGATGCCTCACGAGTTTTGTCTAAAATACATCCTTGGTGGTGTTTGTCTGTTATCACCTTAACCCTTGTCATCCCTTGATCTTTACCATGATGCTTATCTTGCACCGACATTTTAAAGCCTCCTCTCCCATTTCATTTCAAGAGCGATGTCTTACCTATCCCACTCTTGTTCGTTCCCTTTTCCTCTGTCGCATTGCAAGTCTTGTCCTAACTCTATCTTTTGGTGTGCTTTTGCCTTTCATCTCCATTACCTTAGTAATCTCTATATCATTCCATGATACTTATCTTCTGCCTACCTTTTGAAATATCATCCTTCCCATCTCGATTTGAGAATGGTGTTTTACCTATCCTGACCTTGGTTGCATTCCCTCCCTGTCAGTTTTAATCCTTGCTTTAGCTTCATCCTTTATTATGCTCATGCCCCTATCCTGCACATTTTATCTTTCCCCTTGGCTTTCGGTGGTCTTAGAGCAGTTTCCCCTTAGTAAGGAAAGACCACCATTTAATTAAAAGTTACGTATAGCAACAAAATGTTTGTTGTTGTATGCTTGTGTTGTTTGTCTTTGTGTGATGACTGATTTGCTTCTTTGTGATGAGTGTTGATGTGTTGTGGCCCTTGGTCCGCAATGACATTAGTTTACTAGCTGAGTGCCATATAGATAAGTGATTGGGTTCTCCCCCCTGCTCTCCCTAATCTGTCTATACTTACCTTTTCTCGCTATTCTTTCCTCTTGCACCTATTCAGTTGGTAACCTCCAACCTTTCTCAATCAGTCAAGATTAGAGTCGGCAACATCTTCACGAAGTGCATATCAACGCTCCTGTTAAGGGGGTTAGCTGCTAACCCCAATGAAGACAATGCGATCAACATCAACAAACAAGATCAGAGCGGTGTAGCGAAAGCATGTGTGGGTCCTAACCCACAGGTCTAGGAGATCCTCAAGAATTGCCTTAGCTGGTCATGATCATCTGAAGGTCAAAGCAACCAGTTCACAAGTTAAGCTGGAAGAATCCGAGTTGAGTTAAAGAACCTAAAAAAACCAATAAAACAATCTCATTTTCTTGCTAGCCTATTCTTGAATCTCGAGGGCGAGATTCCTGTTAAGGGGGTTAGATTTGTAACACCCTGAATTTGGGGGTAGAAAATTTCTTTTCTAATATCCACCAAATTCAGGTGTTACCCTCTCATTTCTTTACATGCTCTTCTTCTCTTTTTCTAAATAATAGGGAGTTAGTTTGTTTTGTATAAATATCAAGCCTAGTGAAATAAAACCCTAGGGAAGTCTCGATTGTTGCATCATGCTGGAGTACATTCTTCTCTTGATTGATGAATTTGCTTGTTGTGAATTCTTCTCATTTGTGGGATTGTGCTCGAGCTTGAAATTAAATCGGAGGAAATATAAACAAAATAGAGAGAGAAAAGAAAGGAAAATAGATAAAAAGGGAAAAGCCCAACCTCTCCCTAGCCCCCCTTCGGCCGGCCCACACCCCCCTCTTCCCCGCGTGGCCCAGCTCCCCTGGCCCTCCCGCGGCCCAGCGTGCCCCTCCCCTCCAAACCCTAGTGTCGCCGCCCGCCCCTGCCCCAGCTGCCCCTAGCGCCACCGCCCACTCCGGATCCCGCGCGGGCTCGCCCACCCATCTCTCCCTCCCTTTCTCATCTCCTCTCCCTGCTCCCCACGATCTCCAACTCCGGCACCAGGACACGCTCATTCTCTCCTCTCCCAAACCGCCAGTGCCGACCTCCTCCCCGTCCCCCTCCTGCCCGTGCTCGGCCGGCGCGGCCGCGGCCTTGCACACGTGCGGCTTGGCGCGTGTGGCCGGAGCTCGCCCGGCGTGGCGGCCCCCGGCTCGGGCGCGCGGCTCCGGCGTGGCAGCCCCCCGGCACGACGGCGTGCGGGCACGATCCCCAGCTCGTGGCGCGGCCTCGTGCGGCGCAATGGCTCCCCTGGCGGCCAGGCACAGTCTACTGCGTGGCTAGCTCGCCCGCGGCGCGCTCGCGGCAGCTTGCGTGGCTTGCTCGTGGTGGCTTGCGCGGCGCGGCCAGCCCGCCCGCGGCGCGCTCGCAGCAGCGGCCCTTGGCGCGCTTCACGGTCATGGCGTGGCGTGGCATGACCCCCTGCGCAGCGCCCAGCAGCGCCGCTCACCCAGCCGCTCGCGTGCCCCGCGCCCTAGCCCGAGCTCGCCAGCGCAGCCGCGCAGCTCAACGCGCGCAAGCGCGTTCGCCCTAGCGTGCCCGTCCAGCCGTTTGCGCAGCAGCTCCCCCTAGCCGTCACGCGCCTTGGCGAGTTCGGCCAACCCTCGCGCCGCGATGCGTGCAAGCCAGGCCTGGCGTCGTGGCACCCCGTGCCGAGCGCCTGCTCTGGCCGCGCTGTGGTGTGTCGTGTCGTCGTCCATGCTCCAACAGGTCAGTCGCCTCCTGCGTGCGCGCAGTTTCTGCGGGTTGAAGAAGAGCACATGAAATCCCAGCATCCAGATCTTCTGTGGTTGCGCCCTCTGCGACTCCCGGTATAGCTTCGTTTTCATCCAATAGAAATGCGCCATGTCGTTTAAATCCATGAATCGTTGGTTATTTAATGAATTTTGTGCCATAGACCTGTCTCGATGTGCTTCACTTGCGTTAACTTTATATTAACGTTGATTACACGTTAGTAGCTTTATTCTTTGTCGCAACGCATGGTATAATTAATTATTTGATTATCTGTGGGGTATTAAAATAAGTTTTTGCATTAAGACTAGGTTATAGTATTAAGTCCGCTTTTATAAATTTACATTAACATGATTAATCACGACATTGGTTAGTGATCCTCGTTTGTCGACGCGCGCTGTCGCATGCGCCTTTCTGCGCACCTTGTTTAGCGGGTTGGGTGTCTTGTGCGCAGCGCGTCGTCAGGATCCTGATGACATCCGTCTACCCCCCCCCCTACGCGTGGGCGAGTTCGCACCGTTCGCACGTGTCGTTGTTGCCTTTCGCGTGCGCGGTCTATGTGCGTCGTCACCGTCCGTTCACGCTACGTCGCGCACGCGATCTGCACACATTTGTTAATCTTTTCGCTTTAATCGTTCATAATTAGTAATGAGATCTTGTTAATCGTTGACTGATTGTTAATTCGATTTATCTAAAATGTTCTACGTGAATAATTTATATTAACTAAAAATCAACTTAGAAATATAGTTTTGTATATCTAATTAACTTAAAGTTCACTTGACTAATATTATAATTAATACTCGTTCAGTGTAAACGTTATAACTTCTCGACCATAGCTTCGACCGTCGCGCTCCTTATCCCCGCGTAACCATAAAAGCGATCTATATTTTATATTGCTCGTTTTGATAATATTTTATCTTGTATGGTGTAATGTTCTTATGCAAGTATATGTTTGCTTGTGCCGGTTTGTATTCGTTGCGCGTCGCGAATAGATTGCGATCTGTCCCAGAGCTTCGAGGAATCGACGATCAAGATTTGGTGAACCACTGGTTCCGAGATCAAGCTCTTCGAGTTCTGCAGGGTTGAAAACCCTGAGCATCGGTTTGGTGAAGGCAAGTGTCCTCTGACCTATTATGTCCTATTTACTTTATAATTCATCAATCCGCATACCATGATCAACCTAAGGATTGACTAGCTTTGTATTTACCTTGTCCTTGATTACCTTTTGGGTTACTATGGTTAGATTCATGCTATTGCTTTACTCTAATCAATGAACATGATGTGAACACTTATGATACGATGTTGTCATTATGATTATGATGTTGGACTGGTGATACTTTAGGGGGCTCGAGCAGTTTCTCGAGTGCCTCTTTGTAAGGACCTGTTCATTGGATGACCGCCCGGGAAAATAGTGCAACCATGAGGGTGGAATGGGACGCCCTTAGATGAATAATTAGAGGAACCGGGGCGTAGTTCGCTTCACTGTCGTGCCGTTAATGGGGCTCGGTGTATGCGGCTCGCTCTACCAAGGTTGGTTCGCCCCTTGGGGAGGAGTGCTGTGCATTTAGGAAACCTAACGGGTGGCTACAACCTCAGGGAAACTTTGTAAAGGCTACGTAGTGATACCCTGCTAGGCCACCTAGGTAGTGGTCAATGGGGAGTAGCTCTCTCCGGGCAGAAAGGGAATCACGACTTGTGGGTAAAGTGCGCAACCTCTGCAGAGTGTTATGTAACTGATATATCAGCCGTGCTCGCGGTTATGAGCAGCCAAGGGAGCTCCATTGATTAGTGATACTTGATCAGAGATGTTCAGATTACAGGAGGTGACAAGGATGATGCTTATGACTATGGTAATGGTAAGTGGTATTCTTTCCGTTTGGAAAGGATACTTTTGGGTTAACAACTTGGGTTAATGCTAAAACATGGCTCTCTACTAGTAATAATTACCTGACCAACTAAAAGCAACTGCTTTACCTTAACCCCACATAAAGCTAGTCCACTACAGCCAAACGGGACATTTGCTGAGTACATTGATGTGTACTCACCCTTGCTTTCACAAAACACCAGGTTGCCTTTGGTGCAATCTATGCTCAGGTAAAGAAGAAGGCGTCGAGGCAGATCTCCAGGAGTTCCAGGACTTCGACGAGTTCAAGGATTAGGCTAGCGACCTCCCCCAGTCAGCTGCCTGTGGTGGGTTGTTTACGTTGGCTACATTTTGATTCTGTGTACTTTGATTTATATTTTGTAAATGGCTCTAGTCTGTAATATTATTACTTATTCTTTATTGTAATTCGAAGCATTGTGCTATGATGAGTCATTTATGTAATCGCTATGTACGTGAATTACTGATCCTGGCACGTACATGGTTTGCATTCGATTTACCTTCTAAAACCGGGTGTGACAAAAGGGAACCTCGTTGCGTAAGTAAATGCTTCATTGTAAACGAAAAGAAGGGAAGGTGTTTTTCGCCTTCGGCTCAAAAGGCCACCAGCATTTGTTTCGTCCACATCAAAGCAGTTCACACACGAAGAAAAAGGTAAAATTGCATTATAGGATATTTACAAATGTTTATAATAATTTGTTCACTGCCAGTTACAACCTTTTGTCATATGGTATAAAGGATTTCTAAGTGTTCCTACAGATAACTACAAAATGAGATTTCAAGGTCTTCTTCGGCATTTCAGAAGCAACTTCGGCTTATCGACCCTCAGCGCCATCATTATGTAGGGTAACAAAAGTATAAGGTAATCAGAAATTTGATGAAGGAAGATCAAGGTAAAAAGCAAAGGTAAAATTTCATAATGTGTCAAGCAACTTTCAGGCTTCGTCTCCAGCCAATTCACGTCCTCCCTTAGCCCAAATTTGAGTAATAAATCTATTTCCTATGATTTGGGCTTCAGTTGGAATGTCAACCAGATCCGATGTTTAAAGATTGAAATTCGGCCTGTTGACAACCTTCACATGATTACATCCGGCTTTTAGGAAGGCGACAGCTGCACCACGAGAAGCTACCAGCGCACAGAAGTCTCCGTGGCTGGTTATGACTTCATCAAGGACATCAACCTCCTTTTTAATACATTCGAGCGCCCCGAGTATATCTTCGACTGAGAGGTTGGTTTCTTCAGATGCAGCTCCAACTGAATTAAATATACTCCTCAATCAGGCGGTGCATCGGCTTGAAAACTCGAAGCATCTCTCTTTCAAAGCCTTCATCGCCTCACTAAGCTTCGAATTTTTCTCTGATTCAACCACAAGTCTTGCTTTCAGAGCTTTGTTTTCCTGTTTGAACTAATTAAAGTTCTCCTCCAAAAGTGCTTGAGTGCTTGACAGGTCTTTGCTTAATTTCCTGTTCTGAGTTCGAGCTTTGGCAAGGGACCCTTCGGCTGAACATAGCATTTTGCCTTTCTTCTTCAAGGAGTCTTTGAGCACTTTGACCTTATCCTCTAAGCCCTTGACAATGACTTCATGTTTCCTATCTTAGTCGTCTTGTTGCATCTTTAGAGCTTTGCTCAGTAGTAAACTCTGTAAAATCAGGCCCAAACATAGAATATTTAAGCTAATGCAGACGCATCAGGGGTATTTTAAAAGAAGAAGCACTTACTTTAGAATTGGAATAAAACAGGCTCCCTATGATATGTTGGCACCTATAACAGCTGATATCCCTTTCAAGCTTCGGCAATCCGATGCTCTTTGATAGGGTGCCTATAATCTTTTCACCAACACGATCACGAATGCATCCTATAACTTCTTCGTCCACCCCGCCAAAGAGCATGGACCCTGGCTGGTAGCCGCAGTTGATAGCAAAATTCTTCAGCTCCACCATATCTTCTTCAGAAAGCTAATGGCCACCCACGTGCCGTAGGTCGAAGTGTGCTTCTTCTGAAGAGACTTCCTTAGCCTTCTTCCCTTTGTCTAACACTTCTGTGGCCACCTCCTTTTTCCACAGCCACATCTGATATAATCTTGTCAATTTCGGACATGGTGGCTGTGAGATCTTCTCCTTCAGTCACGAAGCTGGAGGCAGGGTTTGTTCAATCGCCTGTAGTATGTTCATCATGCATTGCTTCTTTTGACCCACGTCTTTTTCGTCGGCAGCCGAAGGGTTTTTCCTCTTCTGTAAAAGGTTGGTCAGTTCCGATCTCAGAGGACTTATCAGCATGAATGGTGGGGATTCAGTCATTACCTTCAAAATTTCTGACACCTCGGCAGCAGAAGGCGACACAGGGCTCAAGGTTTTCTTTGGCGCTTCATCTACCTTCGGTTTGACAAAAGGTATCTCATCAAGTTTCCTTTTCTTAGGAGCCGGTGCCTTCAGCTCCGGCGCTACTTTCACTTTCCTCAGAGCCTCTTCGTCCACCTTCGCGGACCGTGTAGCTTGCCTGCTCAGAACGTTGGCAACTCTTTTCCTTTTCGATCCCCCGGCCCCTTCGTCAAGTCTCTCATAATCCGAATACTCGAAGTTCAGGGCATCCATTACCCGATTTAGCCTTCGTTTCGGCCTGGTGCCGAAGGTAGCAGTCGTTAATTGATCCTCTTTCTTCGTGTAATTTCCAAGAATCTCATTACACATAGTTTCAATCATTTCAGGCCATTTAGTACATGGTTTCTTGAATTGCTTCTCAAATTTGAAGCGGAAGGGGAGTCGAACAAGCTCATATTTCTTTCCCCTTCCTTCTTCTTCGGCATCCCCTAGCCGCTAGAGGTTGGAAAGGTTCTATTTGCCTTGTATTCCTGCACTAGGTCTCTAGTGCTAATCTCAGTAGCTACCACTCTAAAATGGACTTCGGCCACTTGGCATGGGGAGCCGAGCTGCATATTGCATAATGGCCTTGTCATTCCGAAGCTCAATCTCATAGGACTCATAACCATAGTCATCAGTGTTCCCTCTTCTTTTCGTCAGCTTTTAAGTAAAACCATTCATTTGTCCACCCGGTCAACCACTTTGTGCGGTAGACGATTACCGGGGCCTTGGTATCTTTTCGATACGCAAAGTTATAGCATCCAAAGTTTTTGTGAAGGCCATCTGCCCTGGCCTTCGTCTGATAGTGCAACTCGTGCACTCGACAGAAACCTTCAGCATCGGCACTTATGCCTTGGCTTCGAAGAGCCCATATGTAAACACTCAGCCTGACAATGGCATTTGGTGTCAGCTGATGAAGATAAATCTCAAACCTCTTCAAAACCTCTTCTATTATGTCATATAGAGGAAACTGAAGCCCTGCCCTGAAGAAGCTTTTAAAACAACCACTTCCTCGCCAGCAAAACGAATATGTTTACTCTCAGTTTTCCCAAAATAGCCCAACTTCTTCATCATAACCAGGTCCTCTGCTGACACGGTAGATTTTCCAAATTCAATATGGCTTGGTTTCGATGGGCTCAGAATACCGTTGTCTTCTTCAATTTCATCATCACTCCTATCATCAACTACAGTCTTACCAGCTTCGGCAGCTTCACCTTCGGCAACAGCTTCTTCCGGCACTACTAGACCCGATCGCCTCATCATTTCTGATATTGGCGCTGTTTCTATCATTTCAGCATCATCTCCCTCATGTGACACTCTAGCAGTGGATCTTACTCGGGCCATCTCAAATGTCGCGGTTCCTTAAGATGAAGCTGACTTCGAATGACAAAGATCGTGTTTGGAAAGAGCAATCCGGAAGGCTTCGGCTTTGGTTAAAAATTTTAACACCACAACAGTGCAATGGCAATGAATGATGTGGTAACTCCTCACCAACCTGTCTTCTTATATAGTGCTGTAGGGGAAGAAGGTGAACCGCCAGACCGCCTACACTAGCTGAGCGGTGGACCGTTTGACGCTCAAAATATTTTAATCATTTTTCGATAACAAGCTTAGGGAAGGTGTTTTTCGGGCCTTCGACATTCTGAAGCCTTTGTGTTTTTCGCAGATCGAGCTCGTTACGAAAAAACGATTTAGCACCACGAAGGGGCTATTGTTTGGGGTCTTCTTCTCCGCAGAAGGTCCTTAAGGCAAAAACACCTTCGACAAAATAATACAGAGGCTCATCAAAGCTACCTTCAGCCTTGGTTTAGCCCCTCAAGATGAAGACTCTGCGTAGAAGCAACAATGTAGAATGATGAAGCTCAATAGCTTTGGCCCAGACCAAGCAGAGAAGGAAAAAGGACTAGATAGACCTTATTAGTTTGAGTTGCTTGTAAACAAATGTTCAAGGGCATGGATGTAATTTTACCCGGGCTGCGTCCCGTGCCTATAAATAGATAAACAATACCCCCGTAATGTTCACACTGGATTGTACTCACTCCCTTGCATCCTCACCTTCGAGCAAGCCGAAGGTATCAATGTAATACTAACATTGTTGATATTCATTTATGTTTTATGAAATGCAAGAATAAATGAATTATTAAGATTTAGTTATCATACTTATTTCCTCACATTCCTATCCTTATATTGATATGATGAAGGTATGTCCGTCTTGACCATCGTCTAAGAAGCATTATACCCGCAAGGAGATAATGCTTCGAAGGACAAAGGTCCTTAATGATTAACAATTGTGTTACCTTGTTCTTGACTCACAGCATTTGAGAACAAGTGATCAAAAGAGGGACAATAAATTATAAAGTAAATAGGACATAATGGGTTAGAGGACACTTGCCTTCACTAGGTTGCTGCTCAGGGAAGTCTCCTGCAACACACTCGGGAACCTCAGACTGCTCGTTGTCTACGCAAAACAATCATTCATTCATCACACATGGATAATGACAAAAGAATAGTACACCAAACATATGCAACAGAGTGAACACAAGTTCAATAAAAGGGGTAAAGACACACAAGTGCATTCTAGGTTTTAGGGTAGATCACTATGTCTAGTGGTCTATTGTTCTCTAACTAAGTTTGTCTCAGTAAATTAGTTACCTAAATAAACTTATTATATGGATGGCGTCATATATTAAATGAGGTTAGGTCTACAAATTTGAGCACATGAATATTCACTAGGGTTTCATCTTTTATTTTACATTTAATGAATCTATACTATACTTAAAGCACCAGTTTCAACAGTCATCCCGCGTCATCTTTTTACAAATAACCCCTCATAGCTATTTCAAATTAATCGCCAAACGGTGCCCGGCACGGGCCAGACGCCCGCGGGCCACAACTCTGGCCCAGGCACGTCATGCCGGCCTGCTGACTGTACTGGGCCAGTCCCTCAGCTCATTTGATTAAATCAGCATAAAATATTAAAAATGGTGCAGGAGGTGGGGTTCGAACTCATGTCCTGATAGAAAAAGGGCGGGAGACACTGGGTGAAGCTATCTAACCAGTAGAACATCATGCATAGATGTTTTTAATATTGAATATAAATTGTATATATGTATATACGTTTTTTGTAAAATAAAATATATATAATAGTGTCTGACCGGGCCAGCACTATGGGCCGAGGCTACAGCCCAAGCACAGCACGATGTTCTTAGCTCTTGCAAGCATTAGGCCGTTTCTGAGACCACATTGGCGCAATGGACTCCATGATGTTTGAGGTTGCTGAATTGGATGAAGCAACAATGATTTGTCAGACTAACAGTAAAATGAAAGGTTATTTGTTGGTTTTAAACATTAGTAATTGCTACGAAGTAGCATAATTTATATGGAGCACATCCAGTTTTTATTAATGCCTAGCTTTAGCAATCACTCCATATTTTGATCTTTCTTTTTTATAAGTTTGAGTTCATGTGACTTATTTTAGAAACTTGAGCTCACAAACTTTCTCTTATTTGGTCACTGTATGGTGGAATTATGTCATTTTATAATCTATGTTCGTTCAGTCAGTCGTTGTGAACTCTCTTCTAATTTGCTCACTTCATTGGTCGTGTTGTACCAAGACATATTGCATGGAGTAAACAATAACATCAGTTAGCTAAATCAAAAAATGATACGGAGAGCGGAGACAATTAATAAAAAATCTTGAAATTTTATTGGTGGATAGTTTACGTGGGTATTGTTGTAAGCCGTCGCAACGCACGGGCAACCGACTAGTATTCTATAACCTTACACTAAACTAGAGACTAACCACAAAATTAGGACATGAAAATAGTGGGTGAGCATAGTTTAAATAGATAGAAAATATTATTATGAACAATTTACAATTTGAACCACCCAATTTGGAGTTCATATGCAAAAGTTATGAAATTTACAAGTTTTAGAGTTCAAAACCCTAAATTAAACCTATTTCTGTTATTAAAATAAAGTCCAAGGGTCTCTTTGCAAGAAACCAGGGACTCAGGCACAAGAGAACTGGACTGCGGGTTGATTTCTAAGAAACCGAGGGGCTCTTTAACAAATTTACCAAGCGAAGGGGTAAGGGGTGTTCTCGACAATTCGATCGTAGGTCAACAACCGTGATCTGATCTATGAGCGAGCATGTCATGCGGGCGCGAGCGAGCGCTGATAGACGGGCCAGGGTGGTCAGTGGCTTGGGGGCAAGGGTGGGCTGACCGATCGGGCCCAGCGCTAGGGGCGAAGGTGACCGACGAGTGGGACCTAAGGGCAGGGGCGCATGCTGGAACCGGTATCCAGTGACTTGGGCTGCTGGATCAGGGACGAGCGGCCGAGAACAGGCACACGGGGGGTTAACCGCACGGTGGCCGACGCTACACCCGTCCGCGGCGGTGAAGTCGCCGAAGATGAGGCAGGCGTGGGCTCCAGGGGGTCTAAGGTCGCCAGAGCTAGCCAGGACCGGTGAGAGGGACCCGACGAACTCGATGGTGGGGTTCTGGTCGTGAGAGCGGGGCTGGAAACGGGCAAACAACGGAGGGGGCGCCCCGGGTGGGTTGGTTGTACTCCGACGAGCAATCCCGGTCGAGGGGAGGGGTGATCAGGTGCACCGAGGCCAGCGCAAGCTCCGGTGAGGGGTGTGGGATGCCTAGGGCCAAAACACAGGCACGAGGCGGCGCTAAATCGGCCGGACGCCGAGTTGGCGGGGCGGACCGGTGCGCAGCGATTCCGGCGAGCACTAATTCGCTGCAGAGGGAAAGAAACCAGGGCAAGAAAAGCGCAGGGATGGTTCCTTACCTCGTGACGGTGCTCAGGGAGGCTTGGAGCGGCGCTTGGAGCTCCAGGTGGTCAGCACGGTGGGCGTGGATCACCGACGAGCTCGGGCAGCGGCAGCGGCGGCTAAGCGTGAGAGAGGCTGGAAGCGGATGAAATGAGACAGGGGAGAGAGGGTGGGTGCGTGCGGGGCTCAAAAAGAGCTGGGGATGTGGGGTGTGACGTGGCCGAGCTTCTCGGCATGCGTGCGTGGGCGGGGTCAGCGGCGGTTGCAGGGAGGATGGAGCTGACAGGGTGGGCCCATGGCGCAAATGCACGGGCGCACAAAGGGAAATGACACGGCGCTAATGGGTTGGGCCCGCGAAGCAGAGAGAGGGAGTGCGCGTGGCTGGGGAGGTTGGCGCCGACAGGTTGGCCCCACCGGGTAGAGGGAGAGAGGAGGCGGGCGCGCGCGGGCGCGAGGTGTGCCGATTGGGCCGAAAGGCTGAAGGAGAGGGGGTTTGGGCTGCTTTTTTGTTTTTCTTTTCTTCCGAATTTTCTCTATTGAATTGAAACCCAAGCAAACCATTGAAAGAGAAATGGGCTTAATCATTTCCTATAATCGATTTTGGTGGTTGACGTCCATCACAAACCACGTGGACTAACTAGTTTGCCTAGATGTCATTTTTTCTCAGGTGTATAAGGTTCAAGACAAACCAAGAAAGAAATTCAGTTGGGGACACAAACAAAATTGGAGCAAAGGATAGGAGAGTGTGCTGCCTTTGGCGCACCGGACAGTGTCCGGTGCACCAGACCCACGCGCAAGCGAACAGGCCACTCTCGGGAATTCTCTAGGCGCACTCCGCTATAATTCTCCGGACTATCCGGTGTGCACCGGACATGTCCGGTGAGTCAGCGGAGCAATGGTCACTGGGCATCAATGGTCGATTGCAAAAGTGTACAGTGATGAATAGTGCGTGGCAGAAGTCAGAGCAGCGAAGTCAGAGGTCACCGGACATGTCCGGTGTGGCACCGGACTGTCCGGTGCAACTACAGGACAACGGCTCCAATGGTCAACTCGCTCCAAACCCCAACGGGTGTGCTGACATGGCACGCATCGGACAGTGAACAATGACAGTCCGGTGCACCACCGGACTGTCCGATGTGCCCATCGCCAGCAAAAACAGCCAACGACTAGGAAGTGGTTGGAGGCTATAAATACCCCCAACCACCTCCTTCAAGGGCATCCAAATTTTCTAAAGTTCCTATTCAATACAAGAGCAATAGCATTCACTCCAAGACACATTCCAAAAGATCAAATCCTCTCTAAGTCCCAAAATCAACTCAACCACTTAGTGACTTCAGAGAGAGAGTTTTGTGTTAATTTGTTGCTCTTGTTGCTTGTATTGCCTTTCTCCTTCCCATTCTTATTCTCTAAGTGCTTTATAAAGCTAGCAAGAGACACCTAAGTGTGTGGTGGTCCTTGCGGGGTCTTAGTGACCCGATTGATTAAGGAGAAGGCTCATCCGGTCTAAGTGGCCGTTTGAGAGAGGGAAAGGGTTGAAATAGACCCGGCCTTTGTGGCCTCCTCAACGGGGACTAGGTTCTTTGGAATCGAACCTCAGTTAAACAAATCATCGTGTTCACTCGCTTTGATCTTCACTTGATTTGTTTGCCCTCTTTCCTCTCTCTAAAGTTTCCTTGCTAATATTGATTTGAGTTTGCTCTCAAACGTCATCCGCATTAATTGAGCAACTCATAGCAAGGGAAACAATCTTCTGCACTCGAATTTTATTCTAACGCTAACCCCGACTCTAGTGTGTTTAAGTTCATAAATTTAGGTTTCACCTATTCAACCCCCTCTAGGCGACTTTAAATTAGTATCAGAGCTAGTGCTTCATTAATAGTCTAACAAACTCAAAGTGATGTCTGGAGATCACGCCAAGAGGGAGATCGTCACTGGTGACAAACCCATAGGCTTTGGAGGACTCTATCAAGGGAGTCCGGCGACAAATACAAAGAGGAACCCTCTTCCTCCATCAAGTCACTAAGGAAGGGTGACAAGAAGAAAAAGAAAATGAAGAAGGTGGTCTACTACGAGACCGACTCTTCATCACCTTCCACATCCGGCGCCGAGTCGACAACTTCGAAGAGCCACGAGCGTAAGAAGTTTAGTAAGATGCCTCTATGCTATCCTCGCATTCCAAAGCGCACTCCATTACTTTTGGTACCCCTAGGCAAACCACCATATTTTGTTGGTGAAGATTATTGTATGTGGAGTGATAAAATGAGGCACCATCAAACCTCACTCCACGAAAGTATTTGGGATGTTGGGGGCCTTTGTCTTCCGAAGGTCCTCAAAAACATGATTTAACAATGTCTTCCAAGTGTGACATATGAACAGGTACCTTCGGACTCGGGTTGAAAGTATATACAATGTGAAGAGCATGGTCATGACGAAGGCTGGTGTTGCTCCAAAGCTATGTGCAAGGGAGCTTCGGCTTAATGGCGGAAAAAGGGAACCGACTTAAAGCGAAAAAGGCTATTTAGTCCTCATATATTTGTCCATAAGTCAATAGTAAATATGAAGGGCATGAATGTAATTTCTCACAAGCTGCATCCTGTGCCTATAAATAGATGAACAGTACCCCCGTACTGTTCATGCTGATTTGTACTCGCTCGTGCATCACGCTTGTATTATCTCCTTCTGTCAAGCCGAAGGTACAAATGTAATTGCCTTATTCCTGTTTATTCATGATAATATAATAGAAGATGAGTTAATAATGTTACATAATCATTCATGTTGTTTCTTATGTTTCACATACTTCTTCTTTCATTAATGTATACTGCGATGATGAAGGTATGTCCTTCAAGACCTTTGTCTGAAAATCATTATATCCTAAGGGAAATAATGCTTTGAAGGACAAAGGGCCTTAACCTTTAACATTTTGTGTCGCCTTGTTCTTAATTCATAGCATTTGGGAACAAGTCCCCAACATTGGCGCCCACCTCCGATGAACTCTTTCGACCACCTTCGGCAAGCACTAACCTTCGTCATGCCGCCGAAGAAAGCTTCAGCGCCAGGGGCTGCTGCACTGCAGCCACTAGACCCAAACCAGGAAACTCTTTCTCTCTGAGAAGCTCGAAGCCAGAAGAGGAAGGCCACCAGTCCAACACTCCACGAGGAGGAGTTGGACCAAGAGATCAGGGACATGGAAATCATCCATCAGCAAGTACAAAGGAAGAAGGAGAAGATGGCGTGGCTGGCTGATCTTCAAAGGAAGATCGACGAAGCTACTGAAGAAGTGCATCATCTTGCTCAAGATGAACAAGATCGAAGGCCCCAACATAGGGAGCTTCGTCAAGAAGGCTTATTTAACAAAGATGGTTGGTATGATGATTTTAATCATGATACCTTTACTTTTGATGATGCTTCTCCCTTGGCAACAGAACTGCAGGCTACCCCATGGCCCTTGTCATACAAGCTACCTCAGCTTCCCATGTATGATGGGCACTCAGATCCAAAGCAGTTTCTGATGAGCTACAAAGCAACTATATCTTCGTATGGGGGCAATACCGCAGTCATGGCGAAGTCCTACGTCATGACATTCCAGAATGTAGCCCAAACATGGTATTCTTCTCTTCGGTAGGGACTATCACGTCATGGCAGAAGCTTAAGGACATGCTGGTTACCAGTTTCCAAGGCTTTCAAACGAAGCCAGTCACAGCTCAGGCTCTGTTCCAATGCACGCAAGACCACAAAGAATACCTTCAGGCATATGTACGAAGGTTCTTACGACTGAGGGCACAAGCGCCTACAGTGCCCAATGAAATTATCATTGAGGCCATGATCAAGGGTCTTAAGCCAGGACCTACTGCTCAATATTTCACCAGAAAGCCCCCATAGACCCTGGAGAAGCTACTTCAGAAGATGGATGAGTACATTCGGGCTGATAACAACTTCCACCAAAGAAGGGAGGAACACTACACCATGACACAATTTTAGCATCAAACATTTGACGGTAAAAATAGACGTTTTGCGACAGACAGTGTGTCACAAAATATTACCATCACACTATCTGTCGGTATTTATTTTATTGGAGTCAACAAATCTGTCGGCAATAATGTCGAGTTATTGGGGCAGTCCATCTGTCGGTAAAACTGATTATGCGTGGCGCACAGTATGTCGGAAAAAAGTAGCATCAGATCGTTTGTCGGTAAATGGATGTCATGATCCTATAGGAAAAAAAAATAAACGAGCGTGAGTATGTATGTAGGAATCAGGAATCGAACCCATGACCCTTTGCAAAAACAGAAGACACAGAACCATTGAACTAGTGATGATTATTCAATCTACTTTCGGTATTGTTTTTTATAAACATGTACATGTTAGTTATTGAAGGGCTACAATTTCATTGGATACAACACATTAGCCCAGTAAAAAACCTGGCGCCGTACGTGTCCCGCGCGACTCTAGCAACAGGCGGCGCCGATTAAGGTCGCGAGGCCTGCACGGACGACCATGCGGCGGCGCTTGAGAGGGCCGAGGCCGGCGCGGGCGAGCAGACCGGCGCGGGCGAGCAGGCCGGTGGGTGAGCAGACCGGCGCGCCGTCACCTGTGCGTGCGTCCCTAGACCTAACAGCAGCGACTGCGCCCCAGCGTGCAGGCTTCTTCATCACCTGCGACGGCGGCCGCAAGCACTAGGCCACCCGCGAGGCGCTCTCCCTCCTCGACTCCGTAAGCTGCTCCCCAGTTTTCCGCATCTCTGTGTTTGTCATTGGCCGGCATGTAGTGTGGCCGTTCCTTGCGATGCACGCCCGCTAGGTGTTCGTCAAAGTGTTCTTGTCCTTTCTTAGATAAGCAACCTCTCCAGACTCCAGCGAAAGTTTCGCATGGGGAGATGTGATGGCTTGTGATGGCAGCAAAGTTTCGCATGAGAGACGCATGGTGTATGTATAGCGAGCAGGAAAACACGTCCATCAAGCAGACCAACAAGAACTTTGCAGTGGCGGGAGGGAGACGAACCTGTTGTGGCGGCGGCGAGGAAGGCGATCTCCGATTGGCGGCAGTGAACAGGAAATCTCAACTCTGCGATAGAAAGACGTATCGATGGATAGATTACAGGGGCAATGTGGTCAGCTGAGAAGACGAAGGGAAAGGAGTAGGAGATAATTGAAATAATTTTAAAAAATATTAGACTGCTATTAAGAATGACAATATCACTTCTAAATACTATTAGTGAGACGATGGAGTTTAGAGTACTCCAATAGAGAAGCCTGTTAAAACAAATATTATTGAAAGGGAATTAGGCTTACACCTAGTTCCTAAATAATTTTGGTGATTGAATTGCCCAACACAAATCTTTGGACTAACTAGTTTGCCCAAGTGTATAGATTATACAGGTGTAAAAGGTTCACACTCAGCCAATAAAAAGACCAAGTTTTGGATTCAATAAAGGAGCAAAGGGGCAACCGAGGGCACCCCTGGTCTGGCGCACCGGACTGTCCGGTGTGCCACCGGACAGTGAACAGTACCTGTCCGGTGCACCAGGGACTCAGACTCAAACTCTTCGCCTTCGGGAATTCTCGGAAGCCGGCGCGCTATAATTCACCGGACTGTCCGGTGTGCACCGGACATGTCCGGTGCTCCAAGGAAGCTCGGCCTCCTGAACTCGCCAGCCTCGGGTTCGCGCGGCAGCCGCTCCGCTAAAATTCACCGGACTGTCCGGTGTGCACCGGACTGTCCGGTGTGCCAGCGGAGCAACGGCTCCCTGCGGCGCCAACGGCTCCCTGCGCTGCATTTAATGCGCGCGCAGCGCGCACAGACGTCAAGAACGCCCATGCCGGTGCACCGGACATCAAACAGTGCATGTCCGGTGTGCACCGGACTCCCAGGCGGGCCCACAAGTCAGAAGCTCCAACGGTCAGAATCCAACGGCAGTGATGACGTGGCAGGGGCACCGGACTGTCCGGTGTGCACCGGACTGTCCGGTGCGCCATCGTGCAGACGCCTCCAGCCAACGGTCAAGTTTGGTGGTTGGGGCTATAAATACCCCAACCACCCCACCATTCATTGCATCCAAGTTTTCCACTTCTCAACCACTTACAAGAGCTAGGCATTCAATTCTAGACACATTCAAAGAGATCAAATCCTCTCAAATTCCACACAAAACCCTAGTGACTAGTGAGAGTGATTTGCCGTGTTCATTTGAGCTCTTGCGCTTGGATTGCTTCTTTTCTTTCTCACTTGTTCTTGTGATCAAAACTCCATTGTAATCAAGGCAAGAGGCATCAATTGTGTGGTGGCCCTTGCGGGGAAGTTTTGTTCCCGGCTTTGATTTGAGAAGAGAAGCTCACTCGGTCCGAGGGACCGTTTGAGAGAGGGAAGGGTTGAAAGAGACCCGGCCTTTGTGGCCTCCTCAACGGGGAGTAGGTTTGAGAGAACCGAACCTCGGTAAAACAAATCCGTGTGTCACACTTCATTATTTGCTTGCGATTTGTTTTGCGCCCTCTCTCGCGGACTCGTTTATATTTCTAACGCTAACCCGGCTTGTAGTTGTGTTTATATTTGTAAATTTCAGTTTCGCCCTATTCACCCCCCCTCTAGGCGACTATCAATTGGTATCAAAGCCCGGTGCTTCATTAGAGCCTAACCGCTCGAAGTGATGTCGGGAGATCACGCCAAGAAGGAGGTAGAGACCGGCGAAAAGCCTACTACAAGCCAAGGGAGCACTTCATCGGAAGAGTCCCGCACTAAAAGGAGGGAGAAGAAGAAGAGCTCCTCCAACAAAGGGAAGGAGAAGAAATCTTCTTCTCACCACAAAGAGAAGAAGGAAAAAGCTTCTTCCCACAAGCCGCACCGGAAAGGCGACAAGCACAAGAGGATGAGGAAGGTGGTCTACTACGAGACCGACACTTCATCAACATCGACCTCCGACTCCGATGCGCCCTCCGTCACTTCTAAGCGCCAAGAGCGCAAGAAGTATAGTAAGATCCCCCTACGCTACCCTCGCATTTCCAAACATACACCTTTACTTTCCGTCCCATTAGGCAAACCACCAACTTTTGATGGTGAAGATTACGCTAGGTGGAGCGATTTAATGCGATTTCATCTAACCTCGCTCCACAAAAGCATATGGGATGTTGTTGAGTTTGGCGCGCAGGTACCATCCGTAGGGGATGAGGACTATGATGAGGATGAGGTGGCCCAAATCGAGCACTTCAATTCTCAAGCAACAACAATACTCCTCACCTCTCTAAGTAAAGAGGAGTACAACAAAGTACAAGGGTTGAAGAGCGCCAAGGAGATTTGGGATGTACTCAAAACCGCACACGAGGGAGACGAGCTCACCAAGATCACCAAGCGGGAAACGATCGAGGGGGAGCTCGGTCGGTTCCGGCTTCACAAAGGAGAGGAGCCACAACACATGTACAACCGGCTCAAGACTTTGGTGAACCAAGTGCGCAACCTCGGGAGCAAGAAGTGGGACGATCACGAAGTGGTAAATGTTATTTTAAGATCTCTCATTTTTCTTAATCCCACTCAAGTTCAATTGATTCGTGGTAATCCTAGATATACTAAAATGACCCCCGAGGAAGTTATCGGGCATTTTGTAAGTTTTGAGTGCATGATAGAAGGCTCGAGGAAAATCAACGAGCTTGGCGACTCATCCGAAGCCCAACCCGTTGCATTCAAGGCAACGGAGGAGAAGAAGGAGGAGGCTACACCAAGTCGACAACCAATCGACGCCTCCAAGCTCGACAATGAGGAAATGGCGCTCGTCATCAAGAGCTTCCGCCAAATCCTCAAACAAAGGAGGGGGAAAGACTACAAGTCCCGCTCTAAGAAGGTTTGCT
This sequence comes from Zea mays, assembly GCF_902167145.1. Taxonomy (NCBI): domain Eukaryota; kingdom Viridiplantae; phylum Streptophyta; class Magnoliopsida; order Poales; family Poaceae; genus Zea; species Zea mays. The sequence continues at coordinate 160,947,898 of NC_050100.1, read as the reverse complement.
ACAAGTGTGGTAAGCCCGGTCATTTTATTGCTAAATGTCCTATATCTAGTGACAGTGACCGAGGTGACGACAAGAAGGGGAGAAGAAAGGAAAAGAAGAGGTACTACAAGAAGAAGGGCGGCGATGCCCATGTTTGTCGCGAGTGGGACTCCGACGAGAGCTCAAGCGACTCCTCCGACGACGAGGACGCCGCCAACATCGCCGTCACCAAGGGACTTCTCTTCCCCAACGTCGGCCACAAGTGCCTCATGGCAAAGGACGGCAAAAAGAAGGTTAAATCTAAATCCTCCACTAAATATGAATCCTCTAGTGATGACAATGCTAGTGATGAGGAAGATAATTTGCGTTCCCTTTTTGCCAACCTTAACATAGCTCAAAAAGAAAAATTAAATGAATTGGTTAGTGCTATTCATGAAAAGGATGACCTTTTGGATTCCCAAGAGGATTGTCTAATTAAAGAAAACAAAAAACATGTTAAGGTTAAAAAGGCTTATGCTCTAGAAGTAGAAAAATGTGAAAAATTATCTAGTGAGCTAAGCACTTGCCGTGAGATAATTGACAACCTTAGAAATGAAAATGCTATTTTAAGTGCTAAGGTTGATTCACATGTTTGTAATAGTTCAAATCCCAATCTTAGAGATGATAATGTTGACTTGCTTGCTAAGATTGATGATTTGAATGTATCTCTTGCTAGCCTTAGATTAGAGAATGAAAGTTTAATTGCTAAGGCTAAAGATTTTGATGTTTGCAAAAATACAATTTCCGATCTTAGGGATAAAAATGATATTCTCCATGCTAAGATTGTTGAACTTAATTCTTGCAAACCCTCTACATCTATTGTTGAGCATGTATCTATTTGTACTAGATGTAGAGATGTTGATGTTGATGCTATTCATGATCATATGGCTTTAATTAAACAACAAAATGATCATATAGCAAAATTAGATGCTAAAATTGCCGAGCACAACCTAGAAAATGAAAAATTTAAATTTGCTCGTAGCATGCTTTATAATGGGAGACGCCCAGGCATTAAGGATGGCATTGGCTTCCAAAGGGGGGACAATGTCAAAATTAGTGCCCCTCCTAAGAGATTGTCCAACTTTGTTAAGGGCAAAGCTCCCATGCCTCAGGACAACGAGGGTTACATTTTATACCCTGCCGGTTATCCCGAGGACAAAATTAGGAAAATTCATTCTAGGAAGTCTCACTCTGGCCCTAATCATGCTTTTATGTATAAGGGTGAGACATCTAGTTCTAGGCAACCAACCCGTGCCAAGTTGCCTAAGAAGAAGATTCCCAATGCATCAAATGAACATAGCATTTCATTTAAAACTTTTGATGCATCTTATGTGCTTACTAGCAAATCCGGCAAGGTAGTTGCCAAATTTGTTGGGGGCAAACACAAGGGCTCCAAGACTTATGTTTGGGTACCCAAAGTTCTTGTTTCTAATGCCAAAGGACCCAAAACCGTTTGGGTACCTAAAGTCAAGAACTAAAATTGTTTTGTAGGTTTATGCATCCGGGGGCTCAAGTTGGATACTCGACAGCGGGTGCACAAACCACATGACCGGGGAGAAAAGGATGTTCTCCTCATATGAGAAAAACCAAGATCCCCAACGAGCTATCACATTCGGGGATGGAAATCAAGGTTTGGTCAAAGGACTTGGTAAAATTGCTATATCTCCTGACCATTCTATTTCCAATGTTTTTCTTGTTGATTCTTTAGATTACAACTTGCTTTCTGTTTCCCAATTATGTCAAATGGGCTACAACTGTCTTTTTACTGATGTAGGTGTCACTGTCTTTAGAAGAAGTGATGATTCAATAGCATTTAAGGGTGTGTTAGAGGGTCAGCTATACTTAGTAGATTTTGATAGAGCTGAACTTGACACATGCTTAATTGCTAAGACTAACATGGGTTGGCTCTGGCACCGCCGACTAGCCCATGTTGGGATGAAGAATCTTCATAAACTTCTAAAGGGAGAGCACATTTTAGGATTAACAAACGTTCATTTTGAGAAAGACAGGATTTGTAGCGCATGCCAAGCAGGGAAGCAAGTTGGAGTCCATCATCCACACAAGAACATCATGACGACCGACAGGCCACTTGAGCTACTCCACATGGATCTATTCGGCCCGATTGCTTACATAAGCATCGGCGGGAGTAAGTATTGTCTTGTTGTTGTGGATGATTATTCTCGCTTCACTTGGGTATTCTTTTTACAGGAAAAATCTCAAACCCAAGAGACCTTAAAGGGATTCTTGAGACGGGCTCAAAATGAGTTCGGATTAAGAATCAAGAAAATAAGAAGCGACAACGGGACGGAGTTCAAGAACTCTCAAATTGAAGGCTTTCTTGAGGAGGAGGGCATCAGGCATGAGTTCTCCTCTCCCTACACGCCACAACAAAATGGTGTAGTGGAAAGGAAGAATCGAACTCTATTGGACATGGCAAGAACCATGCTTGATGAGTACAAGACACCGGACCGGTTTTGGGCCGAAGCGGTCAACACCGCCTGCTACGCCATCAACCGGTTATATCTTCACCGAATCCTCAAGAAGACATCCTATGAACTCCTAACTGGTAAAAAGCCCAACATTTCATACTTTAGAGTTTTTGGTAGCAAATGCTTTATTCTTGTTAAAAGAGGTAGAAAATCTAAATTTGCACCTAAAACTGTAGAAGGCTTTTTACTAGGATATGACTCAAACACAAGGGCATATAGAGTCTTTAACAAGTCCACTGGACTAGTTGAAGTCTCATGTGACGTTGTGTTTGATGAAACTAACGGCTCTCAAGTAGAGCAAGTTGATCTTGATGAGATAGGTGATGAACAGGCTCCATGCATAGCACTAAGGAACATGTCCATTGGGGATGTGTGTCCTAAGGAATCCGAAGAGCCTCCACAGGCACAAGATCAACCATCCTCCTCCACGCAAGCATCTGCACCAACTCAAAATGAGGATGAAGCTCAAGTTGATGAAGAAGAAGATCAATCAAATGAGCCACCTCAAGATGACGGCAATGATCAAGGGGGAGATGCAAATGATCAAGACAAGGAGGATGAAGAGCAAAGGCCGCCACACCCAAGAGTCCACCAAGCAATACAACGAGATCACCCCGTCGACACTATCCTCGGAGACATTCATAAGGGGGTAACTACTAGATCTCGGGTTGCTCATTTTTGTGAACATTACTCTTTTGTTTCCTCTATTGAGCCACACAGGGTAGAGGAAGCTCTCTAAGATTCGGATTGGGTGGTGGCGATGCAAGAGGAGCTCAACAACTTCACTAGAAATGAGGTATGGCATTTAGTTCCACGTCCTAACCAAAATGTTGTAGGAACCAAATGGGTCTTCCGCAACAAGCAAGATGAGCATGGTGTGGTGACAAGGAACAAAGCTCGACTCGTGGCCAAAGGGTATTCACAAGTCGAAGGTTTGGATTTCGGTGAAACCTATGCACCCGTAGCTAGGCTTGAGTCAATTCGCATATTATTAGCCTATGCTACTTACCATGGCTTTAAGCTTTATCAAATGGATGTGAAAAGTGCCTTCCTCAATGGACCAATCAAGGAAGAGGTCTATGTTGAGCAACCTCCCGGCTTTGAAGACAGTGAGTATCCTAACCATGTTTATAGGCTCTCTAAGGCGCTTTATGGGCTCAAGCAAGCCCCAAGAGCATGGTATGAATGCCTTAGAGATTTCCTTATTGCTAATGGATTCAAAGTCGGAAAGGCCGATCCTACACTCTTTACTAAAACTCTTGAGAATGACTTGTTTGTATGCCAAATTTATGTTGATGATATTATATTTGGGTCTACTAACGAGTCTACATGTGAAGAGTTTAGTAGGATCATGACACAGAAATTCGAGATGTCGATGATGGGGGAGTTGAAGTATTTTCTAGGATTCCAAGTCAAGCAACTCCAAGAAGGCACCTTCATTAGCCAAACGAAGTACACTCAAGACATTCTAACCAAGTTTGGGATGAAGGATGCCAAACCCATCAAGACACCCATGGGAACTAATGGGCATCTCGACCTCGACACGGGAGGTAAGTCTGTGGATCAAAAGGTATACCGGTCGATGATTGGTTCATTGCTTTATTTATGTGCATCTCGACCGGACATTATGCTTTCTGTTTGCATGTGTGCAAGATTCCAATCCGACCCTAAGGAATCCCACCTTACGGCCGTAAAACGAATCTTGAGATATTTGGCTTACACACCTAAGTTTGGGCTTTGGTACCCTCGGGGATCCACATTTGATTTGATTGGTTATTCGGATGCTGATTGGGCGGGGTGCAAAATTAATAGGAAGAGCACATCGGGGACTTGCCAGTTCTTGGGAAGATCCTTGGTGTCTTGGGCTTCAAAGAAGCAAAATTCGGTCGCTCTTTCCACCGCCGAAGCCGAGTATATTGCCGCAGGACATTGTTGCGCCCAATTGCTTTGGATGAGGCAAACCCTGCGGGACTATGGTTACAAATTAACCAAAGTCCCTTTGCTATGTGATAATGAGAGTGCAATTAAAATGGCCGACAATCCCGTCGAGCATAGCCGCACTAAGCACATAGCCATTCGGTATCATTTTCTTAGGGATCACCAACAAAAGGGGGATATCGAGATTTCTTACATTAATACTAAAGATCAATTAGCCGATATCTTTACCAAGCCACTTGATGAACAATCTTTCACCAAACTTAGGCATGAGCTCAATATTCTTGATTCTAGAAATTTCTTTTGTTAGCTTGCACACATAGCTCATTTGAATACCTTTGATTATATCTCTTTTATATGCTATGACTAATGTGTTTTCAAGTCTATTTCAAACCAAGTCATAGGTATATTGAAAGGGAATTGGAGTCTTCGGCGAAGAAAAAGGCTTCCACTCCGCAACTCATACTTCGCCATCACTCCGAGCAACTCTCTACTCTTTGGGGGAGAAATGAGCATCAAAGAAAAGAACTTCATCCTTGGGGGAGAGAGTAAAAGCTCAAAAGCAAAAGGAACGGACTTCATCTTTGGTATAATCTTAACTCATTCATTTATGACCAAAGAGGAAGAAAAACACTAACGAGGGCTCTAATGATTCCGTATTTGGCGATTCATGCCAAAAAGGGGGAGAAATGAGCCCAAAGCAAAAGGACCGCACCACCACGCACCACCACCAATTTCAAAAACTTAGTGCTTTCCAAAAGTATTTATCAATGGGTATCCTATTGTGTTCAAAAGGGGGAAAAAGTAGTATTTCAAAAATGGTATATCAAAACCCTCTTGAACACTAAGAGGTGGATCTCTTTTAGGGGGAGTTTTTTTGTTTAGTCAAAGGAAAAGCATTTGAAACAGGGGGAGAAAATTTCAAATCTTGAAAAATGCTTTGCAAACTCTTATTCATTTACCTTTGACTATTTGCAAAAGATCTTTGAAATGAATTTACAAAAGGATTTGCAAAAACAAAACATGTGGTGCAAACGTGGTCCAAAATGCTAAATAAGAAAGGAACATTTCTTGCATATCTTGTAAGTAGTTATATTAGCTTAATTCCAAGCAACCTTTACACTTACATTATGCAAACTAGTTCAATTATGCACTTCTCTATTTGCTTTGGTTTGTGTTGGCATCAATCACCAAAAAGGGGGAGATTGAAAGGGAATTAGGCTTACACCTAGTTCCTAAATAATTTTGGTGATTGAATTGCCCAACACAAATCTTTGGACTAACTAGTTTGCCCAAGTGTATAGATTATACAGGTGTAAAAGGTTCACACTCAGCCAATAAAAAGACCAAGTTTTGGATTCAATAAAGGAGCAAAGGGGCAACCGAGGGCACCCCTGGTCTGGCGCACCAGACTGTCCGGTGTGCCACCGGACAGTGAACAGTACATGTCCGGTGCACCAGGGGACTCAGACTCAAACTCTTCGCCTTCGGGAATTCTCGGAAGCCGGCGCGCTATAATTCACCGGACTGTCCGGTGTGCACCGGACATGTCCGGTGCTCCAAGGAAGCTCGGCCTCCTGAACTCGCCAGCCTCGGGTTCGCGCGGCAGCCGCTCCGCTAAAATTCACCGGACTGTCCGGTGTGCACCGGACTGTCCGGTGTGCCAGCGGAGCAACGGCTCCCTGCGGCGCCAACGGCTCCCTGCGCTGCATTTAATGCGCGCGCAGCGCGCACAGACGTCAGGAACGCCCATGCCGGTGCACCGGACATCAAACAGTGCATGTCCGGTGTGCACCGGACTCCCAGGCGGGCCCACAAGTCAGAAGCTCCAACGGTCAGAATCCAACGGCAGTGATGACGTGGCAGGGGCACCGGACTGTCCGGTGTGCACCGGACTGTCCGGTGCGCCATCGTGCAGACGCCTCCAGCCAACGGTCAAGTTTGGTGGTTGGGGCTATAAATACCCCAACCACCCCACCATTCATTGCATCCAAGTTTTCCACTTCTCAACCACTTATAAGAGCTAGGCATTCAATTCTAGACACATTCAAAGAGATCAAATCCTCTCAAATTCCACACAAAACCCTAGTGACTAGTGAGAGTGATTTGCCGTGTTCATTTGAGCTCTTGCGCTTGGATTGCTTCTTTTCTTTCTCACTTGTTCTTGTGATCAAAACTCCATTGTAATCAAGGCAAGAGGCATCAATTGTGTGGTGGCCCTTGCGGGGAAGTTTTGTTCCCGGCTTTGATTTGAGAAGAGAAGCTCACTCGGTCCGAGGGACCGTTTGAGAGAGGGAAGGGTTGAAAGAGACCCGGCCTTTGTGGCCTCCTCAACGGGGAGTAGGTTTGAGAGAACCGAACCTCGGTAAAACAAATCCATGTGTCACACTTCATTATTTGCTTGCGATTTGTTTTGCGCCCTCTCTCGCGGACTCGTTTATATTTCTAACGCTAACCCGGCTTGTAGTTGTGTTTATATTTGTAAATTTCAGTTTCGCCCTATTCACCCCCCCTCTAGGCGACTATCAATTATAATAGCAAAAAAACTCGAAGAAGACAACTGTTAGGCCCCGTTTGTTTAGTTGGAATGCAGGCACGGGCGAGCAGGCGGCGGCGATTGAGAGGTAGCCTACTAGTGTTAGCTCCCTGAAATTTTGCTTGTGTGTTGGTTGCGATTGGATACCTGGTTTTAGCATTATTAGTAGGGTTGTATAATGTGATGGAACTCCATCTCCGACGCGGCGGCAACCAGCTGCCGAGGGAGGAGCCCTAGCGCGCGGAACAGTAGACGGCGGCGCGCTATCGGTGACGGGGATACAGCGACATCGTCCCCCTCGGCCCCTCCTCCATCTCCGGCGTGGCGGCGCCAGTAGCCGGCGTGCAGGTACGGGGTCGAGTCTCCGGTCTCCCTGTTTTCTGTAGTGTGCTCTGTTGTAGTCTGTAGGCAGGCGCGAATTAGGATTTTGGATTGGGGGGGGGGACAGGTCGAACAGCGGGACGGGGACGAGACCAATCCTTCGAATATCAACTATCAACATAAAAATGTCTAAAACAACATAGTGCAAAATGATGCAGCGCCAAGATATATAGAACTATTTAATGCCTTGACAAAAGTAAAAATATGCCAATATATGTTTTGAGATAAAAAGACACCTGTTCAATATGTTCCAGCTTCTATCCAATAAATTACGTATTTATTAACTTGAATTTAGCTTTCCGAGAACTAGCAAGGTCATAGGAATCAATGATGTCATCAGAACTGATAGTCGCAGCCAACTCTTTTTCAATGTAAACAACCAAGTAATCGCGGAGAAAGGCATCTCCAATTTTATTCATAGCTGAAAAAGCTCTTTTGGTGGTCGTTGTTGATACTGTAAGAGTTATGACTAATCTTAGCAACCTTTCCACCATTGGATAAGAAGCACTTTTACCTGTCTTAACTAGCCCACATGTCAAGTCAGCATGGACATCAGCAGCTACCAAAGTGCTAGAATCAACTGGCTTAAAGAAACGATGAAGTGTTGTTCTTGGTCTCTTTTGACTCTTCATATCTTTATTGAACTGAAATTGAAAGCTAAAATATTACCATCACACTATTTGTCACAAATTCGGCTTTTATCTTTGATACTTGTAATGATTCCCCCTTTTCCAGCCTTTTTGCACAAATATTGTGAAGCTGGGAAGGGTATATTTTCATCTTATTATTTGTTAAGGTACAACATGGATAAAAGGTGGATGAATGAACCTAGGTATATTTCTGACAATGTTCTATAAACCATTATTTTGTAGTAATCACCTTTGACGAACATATCATTTTTGTACCTAATATTTATAGGCACACGAAGGTCTACATAGATGGGATAGCTGGATTTATTGAGTTTGCGTTTAGCAATTCTATAGGTGGAAATAGAATTCTATGTCCTTGTAGAAAATGTGTTAATTCTCTATGGAAAGATGAAAATGAAGTTCGTGCGCACTTGATATGTGATGGCTTTCAAGAGGGATACAAAAGGTGGACTTATCATGGAGAAATAGACTCTATGCCTATTAATAGTCATGACTATAGTGATATAGAGGCTGCAAACAATTCAGATGAAGATGACATAGCCAATTTGGTTCAAGACATGGCTGGTGGTCTAGATGATAAAGGGGATTTTGAAGTATCTGATGGTTTAGATGAAACTGATGTAGATTTAGAAGCCATCAATCAGTTAGTGAAAGATAATACCCAAGAGCTATACCCAGGGTGTAAGAAGTTCTCAAAGTTGCATTTCTTAATAAGAATTCTTCACTTGAAATTGCTTGGAGGGTGGACAGATAAAAGTTTTGATATGCTACTAGATCTACTAATGGAGGCTTTCCCTGATGGCTTGGCATTGCCAAAAAATTTCAATGAAGCAAAGAAAGTAATTAAGTGTCTAGGACTCGGGTATATCAAAATTGATGCATGTGAAAATGATTGCATTTTGTTTAGGAACGAGTATGCTAATTGTGATTCATGTCCCACATGTGAAAGGTCACGCTGGAAATCAAAAAGGAGAAGTTTAAATGGAAAACATGTACACAAGGTTCCATGCAAAGTTCTTCGCTATTTTCCAATAAAAAGAAGGCTTCAGAGGTTATTTCTATCATCTAAGACAGCAAGTGACATGAGGTGGCACGATGAGGAGCGTATACAAGATGGATTACTAAGGCATCCTGCAGATTCACCTCTCTGGAAGGATTTTGACCAAAAGCACCCAGTGTTTGCTTCTGACAGTCGCAACATTAGACTTGCTTTAGCTACAGATGGTTTTAATCCGTTTAGGTCCATGAATGTTAGCTATAGCATTTGGCCTGTTATTCTCATCCCATATAACTTTGCACCATGGTTGTGTATGAAGCAAACAAATTTCATTATCTCATTGCTGATTCCGGGCCGTAGATCTCCTGGTAGTGATATAGATGTTTATTTTGAGCCACTAATTGATGCTCTGCTAGATATGTTTGTTGAAGGGGTGAGAACATACGATTCTGCAAAGCATGAGTATTTTCAATTACGTGCTGCAATAATATGGACCATATCTGATTATCCAGGCCTAGGGTACATTGCAGCATGTACTACATCAGGTGAAGTAGCATGTATTGGATGCCACTCATATACATGTTCTCTACGATTGAAACAAGGTACAAAAAATTGTTATATGGGACACCGTAGATTCCTGGGCCCAAACCATCCATATAGATTTGATCTAGATTCGTTTGATGGTAAAGTTGAGGACAGGCCAGCGCCTAGACCACTTTCTGGAGAGGAAGTTTTATTGCAAACAGAGAATATGCACACAGTGCATGGGAAAGGTTGCCAACATAAAAAGAAAGCAAAAAAGAAGGAAGGGGAGCCTACTATCATATGGAAAAGGAGGTCTATTTTTTTAGGCTTCCATATTGGAAGGATTTAATGTTACGACATAATTTAGATGTCATGCATATCGAGAAGAATGTGTGTGATAACATTGTCAACACCCTCCTAGGCATTCAACGAAAGTCCAAGGATAACTTGAAATATCGTTTGGATATTCAGTCCCTAGGCATTCGAACTGAGCTTCATCCTATTCCAGTGGGTGACAAGTTATATTTACCACCAGCATCATATACAATGAGTGCGTCCGAGAAGACGTTATTTTGTGAGGTACTGAAAGGAGTAAAATTTCCAGATGGATATGCATCAGATATAAGAAACAATGTGGATGTGAAGGAGAAGAAGCTTGTTGGGCTAAAGAGCCATGATAACCATGTTTTGATACAGTATTTACTCCCACTTGCTGTGAGAAGGATTTTACCAGAAATAGTTAGTGCTGCACTTATTCGTGTGAGCAATTTTTTCAAGCAAATCTATTCGCCAGTTATTCGTATAAGCGATATGCATAAGCTAGAGTCAGAAATAGCTGAGACTCTAAGCATTCTTGAGACTATATTCTTGCCATCCTTTTTTGATATTATGGTACACTTAATGGTTCATCTCCCTACTCATGTCAGAATTGATGGCCCTGTTCAATTTCGTAATATGTACCCAGTGGAGAGGTAAATTTTAAAATATTTTAGCAATAAATTAAACTTAGTTTTACTCAAAGGAAGGTTTAACATATATGCCATTTCTCCTTTATAGGTTTTTAATGAGATGTAAGGGCCATGTTCGCACTAGGAGTCACCCAGAGGGGTCAATTGCAGAAAGTTATCTATTTGATGAGAGTCTCACATTCTGTTCTCGCTATTTACATGGTGAAACTAGATTTAACCGGAAAAAAAGAAATGATGATGGCTTCAATGTTGATTTAATAAATACCACCCCTTTCTTCCATAACATAGGTCGTGGATTGGTTGGTAAGCGTAGTGTCACATTAGACCACAAAACATGGCTTCAAGCACATAGATATGTCTTGTTCAACTATGACCATATAGAGCCTTACTTGAAGTAAGTTGAACATTATATTTTATAATCAGTATCATCCATTTATTTCATGATTACTAAATTATAATGTTTGTTTAGTAAACATATAGAATACCTTTACTCTGCTAGTCATCAAAATCAAAGAGCAATCAGTCGTTTACACTATGAGACTTTTCACGAGTGGTTTAAGTCACACGTAAGTATCTAGGAAACTGTTTATATAGAGTATAGTTCCACATTATTTTTTTAGTGCAATAACAATCTTCAATATCATCAGGTGGAAACAACGAGTGAGGAAGTACCTGAGGAGATAACAATATTAGCTAAGGAGCCTAACATGGTTGCACATTCTTATGATAGTTATTCTATAAATGGGATAAATTTCCGTACACATTCTTATGATGTGGGTAGGTCAGTGCAGTGTAGTGGTGTAGCCCTAGTTGCACATGCAACAAGTTTTGATGGGACAAACAATAATAACCTAGTATCAATGAGCAAAACTTATTATGGTGTTATAAAAGACATTCTTGAGCTGAACTACCATCACCAGGGAAAAATAGTATTATTCAAATGTGATTGGATTGATAACCGAGTACGAGACAAATGGGTCAAAATAGACAAGTTTGGGGTGACAATGGTCAACTTCAAGCATTTATTCAATACCGGTGACAAGGAATTAGATGAGCCATTTATTTTTGCATCTCAGGCAACTCAAGTTTACTATGTGCAAGATCCTATTGATGCTGATTGGTTTGCTGTTTTAAAGTCAAAACAACGTGACATGTATGATATGGAAGAAAGGCTAGACAATAGTACAGAAATAGGTTCTTTCTTGCCAGATTTGGATGCAAACACGCAAGTGAATGTATCTATTGGTGGTAGTTGTGTTAGGACTGATATAGATGGAATAATGGTTGCTGAAAACCAACCTAGCAAGTAAGATATGTTTATATCTGTTTACGCAAAAATGTTTCATTTTACGTTGTAATCTCTTTGTCTTGAATCTTGATTGTAATCTCTTTATGTCTTGATTTAGGAGGAAAGTTTGTAAGAGGAAGAGGAATGGGTAAAGAAACGGAGGTCAATGAATATGAACTACAAAGGGCTACCAACATAAAAGAAAATTTGAAGCGGATGAGATCTCTTAATCTCCATGTACCTAGTACTATGGTTAGTGAAGAAGCAAATGGATCACATCAAGCCAATAAGAAACATAAGGTTAATGTATTTCCCTATTTAATAAGTTCATGTTTTTTACATTTAATTTAATAGTACCACAATCTATTTAATACTGCTTGTACTTTCTTTCCAATATTTCAGTTTCAGACTTTCAGTTCTGCTGCTACTGCTATATTTCCATTCCAATTTCAGACTTTCATTTCTGCTGCTTCACTGCTTGTAATTTCAGACTCAGTGACCATTGAATTCACCAGTGACCATTGAAATTTACCAGTCACAAGTAACTAGATTTTTCTGCCATAGCCACATAAATTCACCAGTGACCATTGAAAATGGGCTGTTAGGCCCTTGGGATTTTCAGATGATAAATAGCAGTCAGTGCCAATTTCAGTGTTTGACTCAAACCTTGGAGAGTTCCTGTAGCTTAGTTGTAGGGATTTGGGCAAAGGTATCTTTGGTAAGTGGTAGCTTAATTCAAGAAGAATAAGGGGACTGAGGTAATTAAGCCTGGCACTACATAAAAAATTTAAAAGAAAATCAATGCTCATATGGACTGACAGGTAGTGGCAACTGAGGGTTATTCAGTCGCTGAAGAACCATAGGACTGCATGTGGCACCTAGATTGGGGCTCTTTGGTACTCAAACCATGCAGTTTTTGGCTGAAGCTTCTGTAGTAAGTTGGTAGACCATAGACCTTCTTATATAGGTTGTATGGCTTGGTGCTACACAAAATGTGAGGAAAGTGATTCCCAATTTGCCCTGTCAGACTGTGCAGATGGAGTTGGTTTCAGATAACAGAAATAAAAACCAGGGCAGGATGCTTGACTTTGGGGCAATGTAACACAAAATTCATGTATTATTAGATATGTAATGTTATAGCAAAGTGGAAGACCAATACTTGGTGAACAAGTTTGGTGTAATGGGAAAGGTCTGTCCTTATGTGGAATTCGAAGGGAAGTGGGGAGGAAATTAATATTTCAGTCGATTGATCAGATTCTAGTTTTTCTTTTTCAAAATGTCTGAAGAATATCCTGATCCCTTATCCTTTCTAGCAGATTCTGGGCAGCTTGTAGATAGAGTTAACTTGGGATTCGAAAGTGGAGTATTGGAAATATTTTTTAACTACCCTGAGTGCAGAGAGGAGATAAGTGTGGGGCATGTTCCTTGAAGATGACTCAGTTGCTGATTTGCTTTGTTGAAGATGACATAGCCAATTTACTAACTAGTTTTACCTCAAGGAACTCCACTGTTTTGCATAACTCAAAGTTCATTTTTTCGACTCATCCAATTCCTGCTCTTTTTGCGTAAGACGACCGTGTAATTCCTGTTCTGTCTCCTGTTGGGGACTTGTTCTTAAATACTATGAATTAAGAACAAGACAACACAAGATGTTAAATGCTAATACCCTTCGTCCTTCGAAGCGTTATTTCCCTTAGGACATAATGATCTTCAGACGAAGGTCATGAAAGACATACCTTCATCATTGCAGTATATGTTAAATAAAAGAAGAAGCACGTAAAATATGGAATATGAAGTAAAATGTAGGCAATTATATGTTGTTATCAATTCATTTCTGTATTATTATTATTGAAGAATAAAAACGACATCAAGTTACAGATGTACCTTCAGCTTGGAAGGAAATAAAAGTACAAGCGTGACGCAAAAAGCAAATGCCAAGTCAGCGTGAACAGTACGGGGATACTGTTCACCTATTTATAGGCACGGAACACAACCCACATAAAATTACATCCATATCCTTTACATTTGGTAGTCGTTCTATAGTAATCCACCGGGGTTTAAATAGCCTTTTCATCTTTAAGTCGGTTTTCTTTTCTGCAGTCACGCCGAAGCTTTCCTGCTCACTTCTTCGGCGCTGTATCAACCTTCGTATTCTTTGAGCTTCTCCCACTGTGGTACCGATTCGGGTCCAAAGATACCTGTTCACACATTATACTCCAGAAACACTGTTAAATCCTGTTTTTGAGGACCTTCGGAGCCGAAGGCCCCCAACAGTAGCCCCTCGCAATGTTAATTTGTTAAATCGACAAATTCAGATTGCGACATGGACGAAGGCTTTAAGCCGAAGGTCCGAAAAAACACCTTCCCTCTGCTAGAATAGCAACATTCACTGACAGGCGGGGTCTTTCAATCTTTCACGCACTGGGCGTATAAATAAGAGCATACTGCGAGCTCATTTGGCACGCTCTCTCGCTAGCTGTTCTCGCTCACTCAATTTTTAGCTCTTGCGTACCAAGATTTGCTTAGCTTTTTAAGTTTTTAAGCTTCGGAGCTGAAAACAGTTTTTTAGTGTCTCCGAAGATGACTGAAGATAAGAAGGCTGCTGCTGAGATGAAGCTGAGTCTCGATGAAGAGAAGAATCTGGGGTTTCTTATAGCAATGTCGAAGACCAATACAGAAAAAATCACTAAAGAAATTTTAGAAGGTTTGTCTGAAGATACTGATGACAGCGACAGTTATGATGTGGATAGTGGTGGTGAAGACTCCGAAGATCGCCCCTGGCGACCAAGCCATTCAGTTTTTGGCAAGTCTGGTATCAAAGAAAATCATCTTGTCAACATGAGGGGAAGGTACTTCCGGGATTTATCCATTGTGAGGGCTGACGAAGGAGAAAAAACTTGTCCGACCCCTGAGGAAAATGAAGTCGTAGTGTTCCGAAGCTTTTTGAAAGCTGGACTCCGATTTCCCCTGAGCGAGTTTGTCGTAGAGGTGCTAAAAATATTCGAAGTCTATCTTCACCAACTTACCCCCGAGGCGATTATAAGGCTGAATATCTTCGTGTGGGCCGTGAGAAGCCAAGGTCTAAAGCCTGATGCAAAAAGTTTCTGCAATATACACGAATTATCATACGAAACAAAACCTTGGGGTAAGGAACAATATCACAATAATTTTGGCTGCTACAGCTTCGTTTCTCGATCCGGGTCAAGCTGTCCCGTGCCAACCTTTCGGAAGAGATGACCTGGCGACTGGATGACAGAATGGTTTTATGTGAAGAATGACCTGACAGTTCGAGAAGATATCAAAGGTATAATTATGCGACCTATTTGGCAAAGCTTCGGCCTTCGGAGGCCGAAGGTTGAAATGAATGAAGCTGCCGAAGAATGCCAGAGAGCCTTCGTCGTTATCTGTTCTTTTATTGGAACGAGAGATTTGGTACAAGAGCATATTGCCTTCAGGGTATGGCCGCTTGCAGAGAAATGGGAAATGCCGCAAGAAACCATAAAAGAGACCGACGAAGGTGGGCTTATCAGGCTGAAGTACACTTTTAAGTTCGGAGATAAATTCGTTGAGCCAGATGATGACTGGTTAAAAAGCATTGAAAATTTAAGTGATGAACTGCTTGGGGCTTATTCGAAGGCTGAAGATACTGCACTGTCAGCAGCCTTCGGAGGCCGAAAAAAGAAGAGGCTAAATCGGGTATTTGATGCGATCGGGTTCGTCTACCCTGACTATCGTTATCCCATTCGAGGGCAGAAAAGAAAAAACACAACCTCTGCGAAAGAAGAAGCTGCAACTGCTCCTAGCGAGCCAGAACCAAAAAGAAAGAGGATAAAGGTCCTCACACATCGGCCGCGCTATATTGAACCAGCTTCGGTGCCTGAGTTCACCGGAAAAACTTCTTCGGCCACCGAAGCTGAAAAGCCAACCAAACCGACCTTGCTGCCAGAAGTCGCAGAAATGGCCGAAGCGCCAACAAGGATAGAATTGGAAGGACTGAAGATTTTGTTACCAGAAACAAAAGAGATGGCCGAAGCGCCATCCACAGAAAAAATGGAGGAAGTGAAAAAACCAACTGAGGAAAAAACATCAGAAGTTTTGAGTCCTGCAGCAAATGTTGAGACAGTAAAAAATCAAAAGGTGCCAGCAGTGACTCCGAAAAGAAAGAGAATGGCTAATGTGCTAGATGTTCTGGAAACAATTAAATCTTCAAGCACACCTCCGAAGAAAACTGTTGCTATTCCCGAAACGAAAACTGAAATTTCTGATATTAAAGTTCCAGAGCAAGAAACTGGAGCCGAAGCTGGGTTCTCAGGGCCTACGAAGATAAAATCCTTGGAAACCAAGGAAGAAAAAATAACAGAGCCAACTTTTATTGAAGAAATCGGTGTCGTTGCCCCCGAAGCATCCCCCAAAGTCCTTGATTATATTGTTCGTCATGCTTCGGGGAAAAAATTATCAGAAAAAGAAAAGCAAGAGGCCCAGCGCTACGCCCAAAAACTGAAGTATCCAAAGGGGGCGTTAATATTCAATGGCAGTGGAGAAGAAGACTTTTTGTATTGTCTCCCTGACAGCAAGGAGATTTCTGTCTGTCGGGAGATGAGCAAGAGCTTCGGATTCCCAACATTAGAAGACGGGCTCTCGGTGTTGTCGAAGAACGATCTGGCCGACAGCCTGGCCTATAATAGCCTAAAGGTGCAACAAATGGAATCTTTGTATTTTTTGTTGAGACCAAAAATTTTTCGTTTGTTTAAATCTAATGATGCACACATATTCTTCTTTGCAGGGCCTGATACTTAGCAATGCCCTCAGGGCCCAAAAAGATGCTGAAGACGAAGGGTGTGCTATAGCCCTGAGCAACCTTCGTTCCGAAGTAATTGAACTGAGGAACAAAGGTCTCGAAAAAGATAAAATATTACATTCATTAATAAATAGAATAAAGGAAGACGAAGCTACTTTTAAAGGTCAAGCTGAAGCTCAGAAGCGCGAAATTGAAGATCTACGAAAACAACTGGCCAGAGCCAAAGAGGAACGCATGCTTGAAGAAACGAAGCGAGAACTGAGCGACCAATGGGCAAATCACTTAGAGGGAACTGTTGAAGAGCTTCGTTCATCCAAGAAAAGATGTTATAACAAATCTATAGAGTGTGTCAAGAAGTTGAAAGCTAGCTTCGCCAGTGTCGGCGCATTTTCAAGCGAAGAAAACTTTACAAGAGGCAACCCCGAAGGCCCTATCGAATGGATCGGTCACGAAGCTGAGGCTTTCGAGGAAATTTTAAACAGCCGCGGAGACATATGTGCTTTCTCGGGTGCCAGGGGAATTGCCACCATCTTGGAGGGAAAAGGCTGCGAACATGTAAAGATTTTATCGCAATCCGAAGCCACCTTGTCCGTTGAAGATGTAAAAGATCCTTCAGCCGAAGCTAGCATAGTTGGGGGAAAATTTTTCACCGATATCTGGGACAATGGTGGTAGAGAAATGGCCCGAGAAATCATCCAGAAAAGCGAAAAAGGGATCCACGAAGCTAGAAAAGTAGCCGAAGCTGCTGAGAAAAACATAGAGCCCGAAGGGCAAATAGGTATTAACTAATGGTTTTTATTGTGTTGTAACTTTTGATTTTAAACTTCGCTCGCAATCTTGTAATAGTAATGTAGTCGTATCCTGTCCTCCCTCAGATCCTACTGAAGCGTCTCCGGGCCCTCAGCCTAAAGATGACGATGAAATTAAAAAGATGGCTGAAGCTATCATGGATCAAGTTGTCGATCGACTCCTGAACGAAGCTGCAGAAGTAGTACTTAGGGAAGACTAGGTGCTATTGTAAAAACATTTGAAATGTAATATGTGTAATATCTTGTAACCCTGAATGTAATATACTTGTTTTTTATGGTTTAATTCTTTACGATGCATGAAATTTTAAACACATACCGTTTTTGAGTCTTCGACGAAAAAACACCTTCCCTTCTTTTCATGCTTCATGAAGAAGGATTGTCATTTATCACAACAATATACAAAGTGTTCTGATGAAGAATATCCAAGCTTCGTGAAAATATTTTCCGAAGCTATACTCTGAAGATCAATATTGTTTCTCCTTGTGGCTTAGCATGAATTGCCCTTTTTCAAAGCATTTTCCCGAAGATCGATATTATGCCCCCTTCTTGTGCCATATGCAGCATGATGTATGATGCTTATGTTATGCAAAATGATGTGATGATGTTATGCTATGTGAGATGGTATTCATTCCGAAGGTACACGCACATCCGTGCGATAAAATACATAATCCTTTTTTGAATCAGCGTTGATTTTTCGCTGTAAGCCTCCCTTAGGAGCTTCTTCGCCTTTTACTTCAGCGGAATCAGCGTTGACTTTTCGCTGTAAGCTCTGCATTCCCTTAGGAACGTCTTTGGAGCTTCTTCGCCTTTTACTTTCGGCGGAATCAGCGTTAACTTTTCGCTGTAAGCTCTGCATTCCCTTAGGAACGTCTTTGGAGCAAAAAACTTACACTGCGCTCCTTTTGGAACGGCTTTTTGTTGTTTCGAAGAATTCATATCATATATACTTGCTATTGCAAATTCTCAAGCTTCAGCAACTTAAGCCTGTGTAGAAGATATGTTTACCTTGTGACAAACAACAAAACTATTACTTGAAATTCAAAAGGTGTCCTTTATTACTCAGAAAATAAAACTGAATAGAAAAGACTGCAGTCAGGGTAGGATATTTGTTAATAGATGTGCTTCGACTCTGGCACAATGCTATTGATTGTACGAGCTTCGGATTGTTCTCTGAAGTCCCTTTGACGTTGCTCATATTGGCCCCCTTCTGGCTGCTGGCCTTGTTGCAGTGGTGGTGGTGGGGGCGGAGGCTGTTGCCAGGAAGCTTGAGGTTGGCTCGCCGAAGCAACAGAAACTGCAGGGTGATTACCTACATATTCTGGGATGTAAGGCGAATGATACGAAGCAGTGTGCATGACCTGCTTCGGCTGACCCTGTTGTGCTGCGGCTTCGGCTATCTCCTTTTGCTTCTGGATGGTAACATGACACATCCTAGTTGTATGGCCCTTGTTTTCTCCACAAAACAAACAAAATATTCTCCTGGGTTGATCCCCAAATCTTCCGCCGAAGCCCCTGGCGCCTCTGCCTCTTGGAGCTGACGGTCGGAAGGAGCTTTGCTGTTGCCCCGAAGCCTGTGAGGAGTTCTGTGGCCTTTGCTGCTGACTCCCTTTATCATCATTTTAAGTAGAATTGTGAATTGACCTGACATGCCTTGGATAGAATCTTCCTCCGAAGCCCCTGGTCATTTCAGAAAACCTGAAAGCCTCCTCCCTTCTTTGACGAAAATCATTGTCAGCTCGAATGTATTCGTCCATCTTCTGGAGCAGCTTCTCCAGCGTTTGTGGTGGCTTCCTGGCAAAATACTGCGCTGATGGCCCCGGCCGAAGCCCCTTGATCATGGCCTCAATGACAATCTCATTGGGCACTGTCGGCGCCTGTGCCCTCAGACGCAGAAACCTTCGGACATACGCCTGAAGGTACTCTTCATGGTCTTGGGTACACTGGAAGAGAGCCTGAGCGGTGACCGGCTTCGTCTGAAACCCTTGAAAGCTAGTTATTAGCATATCCTTCAATTTCTGCCAAGAAGTGATTGTCCCTGGCCGAAGAGAAGAGTACCAAGTCTGAGCAACACTCCTGACGGCCATGACAAAAGATTTTGCCATGACCGCCGTATTGCCACCGTACAAAGATATAGTTGCTTCATAGCTCATTAGGAATTGCTTAGGGTCTGAGTGACCGTCATATATGGGAAGCTGAGGTGGCTTGTAAGTCTGTGGCCAAGGTGTAGCCTGCAATTCTGTTGAGAGAGGAGAAGCATCATCAAAAGCAAAGTTTCCATGATGGAAATCTTCATACCAGTCATCCTCATTGTGGAAGCCTTCCTGATGAAGCTCTCTGCGTGGAAACCTTCGGCTTTGATCATCTTGAACAAGATGACGAACCTCTTCAGAAGCTTCATCTATCTGTCTCTGAAGATCAGCTAGACGAGCCATCTTCTCCTTCTTGCGTTGGACCTGCTGCTGAAGGATCTCCAGATTTTGAATTTCCTGATCTAGATCATCCTCTGGAGGTGTTGGACTGATAGCCTTCCTCTTCTAACTCCGAGCCTCTCTAAGAGAAAGGACGTCTTGATTGGGGTCCAGCGGCTGCAGCGTGCCAGCCCCTGTTGCTGAAGCTTTTTCGGCGGCATGACGAAGGTGATGCTTGCCGAAGGTGTTCAAAGCTCAAGAAATGGAAGTGAGTTCACCGGAGGTGGGCGCCAATGTTGGGGACTTGTTCTTAAATACTATGAATTAAGAACAAGACAACACAAGATGTTAAATGCTAATACCCTTCGTCCTTCGAAGCATTATTTCCCTTAGGACATAATGATCTTCAGACGAAGGTCATGAAAGACATACCTTCATCATTGCAGTATATGTTAAATAAAAGAAGAAGCACGTAAAATATGGAATATGAAGTAAAATGTAGGCAATTATATGTTGTTATCAATTCATTTCTGTATTATTATTATTGAAGAATAAAAACGACATCAAGTTACAGATGTACCTTCAGCTTGGAAGGAAATAAAAGTACAAGCGTGACGCAAAAAGCAAATGCCAAGTCAGCGTGAACAGTACGGGGATACTGTTCACCTATTTATAGGCACGGAACACAACCCACATAAAATTACATCCATATCCTTTACATTTGGTAGTCATTCTATAGTAATCCACCGGGGTTTAAATAGCCTTTTCATCTTTAAGTCGGTTTTCTTTTCTGCAGTCACGCCGAAGCTTTCCTGCTCACTTCTTCGGCGCTGTATCAACCTTCGTATTCTTTGAGCTTCTCCCACTGTGGTACCGATTCGGGTCCAAAGATACCTGTTCACACATTATACTCCAGAAACACTGTTAAATCCTGTTTTTGAGGACCTTCGGAGCCGAAGGCCCCCAACATCTCCGCCGTAAGAGGTAATCTGACGTTCTGCCAACTGTTCAGATTAACAGCGCTACTGTTCTTTCGCCCTGTGTTCTTCAACCCATTGTCAGCCAAAACATTGCAGCCCCTCCCTCCTGAGATCGCCCCATCCCCGACAGTGATGCTATCCTCAAGTCTGCCTACGCCAACCCTGCTATGCTAAACAGTTTTTTTATGGCGCTGATGATTGACAGTATCTCACCAGGAAAAATCGCACCACCACTAACTGCAGTTCACTGAATTGATGTCCAGACGACTGAAATCGAGGAAGAAGATAAATATTGCTAGTGCACAAACAAAAACACGGAGCACACCTCTAATTGACCAAACAGTGCCTAAGCAGAGGAACATAAGTGGTGAAGGCATCAAGAAGCATAACTCATAAACAAACCTAGTATATACAATTGTAATCAGATGCAATACATGGCAACTGCTGAGTTAATTTTATGAATTCACCCACCAATCACACAATGTAGAAAGCATCACCAAGACATCAAGTAATTTCAAGTAAGCGAAGTAGCACACTCATCAGCAGAGGATGGACCATTATTAGGTCAAAAAAGGGACACGAGGCCGTGCCGTAGCAGTAACATAAACCAGAAGTCACATCATTCTTCAGTTGCACGAATATCTGTTTTTATGTCAGCGCCATAAAACGATATTGGTGAAACAAAAACTGTCATGAGACATAACCAGTCTCCGGATCCCTGTATTTTTGTAGGCTAATAAGCAACTACTCATAGAAGTCACATCACTCCCAGTTCAGTTATAGAAGCATCACAACGAAAATTTCCAGTACTTCTACGGAACCGATCACCAGAACGTCAGATTACCTCTTACGGCGGAGACAGATCAGCATGACGGCAGATTACCTCTTACTGCGGAGACAGAACAGGAATTTTCCAGTACTGCTCTTTTTTCGACTCATCTAATTCCTGTTCTAACATGTATGTATGCATGTAATTGGAAAATGAAACCATGTAAACAGATTGTATTTACATTTTATTAATTGCCACTATATCACAGTAACTGGGCATTCTAACAGAAACTATAGAAAATGCAAGGTCACAGCTCATAGGGAAGGGCAGAGGAAAATCAGGTATTGGTTTGTCGGAGAATATCATACCTCGAGCTCTTGATTGACTTTACGCTTCAGATTATTATTAGATTCTTGGGGCCTCAGACTGCATATTTGTTCCAAGTTATTTTCAGAACCGATCTCCAAGTTATTTTCAGCATTTACATCTTTCTGATTAGTTTGATAGGATACCAGCTCATCAAGTTCATCAGGTGTGGCTGGAATAGCTGGGGATAACTTCAGCAAGTTGTTTGCAGCACTGCCTGCACATTCCCTTTTTGAACTGTTAAGAGAGGAATCAGATCCATACAATTGTGAATCGTTGTTTGAATTTGGGAGCAAACTGTTAGGTTGCTTGACTACAAGGCACACGGTATTCTGCACAGCCGCAAACTTACTTTCCTGATAGTGGTCTGGATGTTCACTCTCAATAGATTCTGCATGAAAATTAGCAGACCCATTCAGAACTACTTTATTGGGTAAGCTAGGGGGTAACAGAGAAATACTTCCTGGCAACTGAAAGCCTCCAGCAAAATCTGGTTCTGGTTGTTTCATATAACTGCCTTTACATGGTACATGTTGAGCATCACTACAACTGGCAACGCCCAATAGGTTTCCCACTTGATCATCAGCTGAAACATCACGTGTTGGAATGGCACGGCTGTTCTTGTGCGTTGTTCTAGAAGTATGAGAAGGACGCACTCCACCAGGAAAAACAAACAAAGGGATTTCTTTTCTTTTTACATGGGACACTTCAATGTCCATTCCTTCTTTCCAGTGTTGATATGCACAAATAGTATTCTTAAACTCATTTACAATTCCCCTGATGTCGAATTGCTCAGTTGCTTGAGCTTGGGTAGTTTGTTTTCTCCAAAGACCCATGTTTGCCGTGTGGGTCAGTCATGCACTGCTGGCACTTAATATTACTGTTGTGTGGGTAGTTTATATTACAGCTATATTACTGCTTGAAATTTCTGCTGTTTCACTGGCAATTGGTTGACTACTTTAATTTCTGAACCTTAAGTTTTAATGTTTTCATTTCTTTGAGTGTAGACAAGGACATTAGCAGCTTCAACTAATGGACCTACTTTGCGATCAAGGACTGAAAGGGATATTGTTGATGAAGAATCTGAAAATAGTTACGAAGAATCTGAAAACCCCATCAATGATGAAGGTAAAAATCAAACAAACTTTAAATTTATTGTAGCAATTTTGAAAATAGTTATGAACAAAGGTTTTCATCTGTTTTATCTCCTGTAATAAGCAGAGCAACCTATTGGGCATCGAAATATAAAGAAAGGAAGGGGCCCAACCTTGAAGAAGAACATATATTCAAGTAGTGGTGGGCCTAAAATCTGCATTACCCTTAATGAATATGGACAACCAGTTGGTAGGAACAGCAAAGAGTTTGGTAATTTCATAGGAACTTTGGTGAGGAAAAATATCCCGGTTTCTTGTGAGGATTGGAGACTAGTTGATTCTAAAAAGAAGTTTGAGTTATGGACAAAAGTGAAGGTAATCTGATTTAGTGAGATAATTTGTCTTAGCCTATTGTCAGTAGATTTGGTAAGCAACTACATTTTTGTTGAAACAGGAATACTATGAAGTGGATGAATCTGGTATAGATTATGTTATAACATCTGCAGCAAAAAAGTGGAGAGAGTTTAAGGCTGACCTAAAGAACAAATATTTTGATGAAACATTGAGTTTTGAAGAGCTTATTGCTAAAAGGGATGAAAGGGTGAAAGAATCTGATTGGGAGTGGTTGATAACTTATTGGATGTCTCCAGAAGCCGAGGTACATGCTGATTTGTTTTTAATTCTTTTTTGAGATATAAACCTTCATTAAACTTTTGTATGAATGAATTTGTATTATTGTTTTGATATATTCATATTTATGTTGTAGGTTCGTACAAACAGAGGTAAAGATAACCGTTCAAAGCTGACTATGTCGCATGCAGCTGGCAGCAAGAGTTATGCTCGTGTGGGGCATGAACTGGTAAAAAAATTATAATCACTAGTTTGTATAATCATTAGTTTAATTTATGAAAAATCTAGTCAATTACTGGACCAAATCATTTTTTCTTGTAGGCCGAGCAACAAGGACGCCCTGCGAGAAGAGATGAAATATATGTTAGAACACACACGCGTAAGAACAAAGAAGGGGATATTGTGCCTCTACCTGGAGCAGAAATATTCATTGTGAGTACACATATTTTTGATTTATGTAATAATTAAAATATAAGTGAACAAAATATAACATATGTGTGGTCCTCTTAAGAATAAATTTGAAGAAGCTGTTGCTGAGAACCCAGAACTGAAGGACAGAAGTATTGAAGATGGTGATTTATATGCACATGTTTTTGGAGAGAAAGAACCAAGAGGTCGTATTCGTGGTTTAGGCTTAGGACCAACTCCACAAGATGTAGGCACCCCTGGAACTCAAATGAAAATGTCAACAAAGCTTCAAATGGCATTGCAAGCTCGCAGTCAGTCTGAGCAAGAGGTTAGAGCCTTAAGACAGGATATGAATCAAATGAAAGAAAAAATGGATCAAATTTATCAAATGATGGTAGCAGCTCAAGGGGTGAAACATATAGAAAGCCCATCACAACATGGGTCTAATTCTCGACAGGTGATATAATATTGCATATGTTTAGTCAGTGTAGCATATATTGAGCAGTTCGCCGTCTATCGAGTTAATTAGGCTTGTTTCCTTTATCTCACTAACACTTTTTCCCTTTTTATTTTTCTTTAGAACTCAAGGGTGCATCGGTCAGATGAGGTGGCACATGATTACAATGGTAATGACTATTCACAAAATATGGTTGAAGATGACTTGCAGCTTACTAGGCGAGTTGCAAGCACTGTGGGTCGTCTAAGGAATCGTGAAGATGTTAATACTATTGAAGAGCAAAGTCGCAGGCGAGACATTGCAACAATGGTACCTCAAAGAAATCATGGATCACCTCAAAATGCAGACGATAATCATGTAATTTCTCATCTATCACTTCATATTTATGTTTCATTATTTGAACTTTGTAATCTTACTTCGCATATTTTATTAGGTTGGTAAAGAAGTCATATTATATTCTATGATGAGATCAGAAGTTCCTGTTGCAATAGCAAATATTATCTCAACCGACCCAACCACTAAGGTTGCAGATGTTCC
This sequence comes from Zea mays, assembly GCF_902167145.1. Taxonomy (NCBI): domain Eukaryota; kingdom Viridiplantae; phylum Streptophyta; class Magnoliopsida; order Poales; family Poaceae; genus Zea; species Zea mays. The sequence goes on along the minus strand of NC_050100.1, from coordinate 160,922,855 downwards.
TCTTGGAAGGGAGTTCACACAGGTTTTTGTGACTCGCGTGCTAAAAAGGGAAAGTACTCTGCCACGACCATACTTAGGTGTAGAGAGTATGGGGGATGCTCTTTTTATGCCCGTTGCATGGCCAACAAACAAGGTAATACTACAACCTTGTCTTTTATTTATGTAATTAATGGAACAAGCTTCTAATGTTCTGTATTTTTAGATGGGTCGTAACAAAAAATCAACATTGACCCAAGGTTCTACAGCAGCAGGTAAATATTTTGCCTGAAAATATGTGTTGGGGACTTGTTCTCAAATGCTATGAATTAAGAACAAGGCAACATAAAATGTTAAATGTTAATGTCCTTCGTCCATGAAACATTATTCCCTTGAGGATAATGAACCTTGAACGAAGGCTGATGAGAATATAATTACAAAAGTTAAGTCTTCGTAATTAAATTTTAATAGATTGTATAAGATAACATAAAATAAAGGGTATCAAAGGTAAATGAATCATATTATATTTACTTAATATATTGAATCATTGACTACAGTTATACCTCAGCCTTGGCAAAGATTGGTTCCCGAATGATGCGATTGCGATTACCAGAATGCGTGAACAGTAAAGGAATAATGTTCACTATTTATAGACACAGGACACAGCCTGTGAAGAATTACAACTATGCCCCTCATAAAAGTTTACAACATTGACTCAGACCTTTATGGACTAAAAGGTCATTCTATCTTTAAGTCGGTTTGTAATACCGAAGCTTCATGAAGAGTAACCTTCGGCCATCCCATACAAACAGCTTCAGCCGAAAGCCGCTTCTTCCTACAAGACCTTCGGTGACGAAGCATAGTCCCAACAGTAGCCCCTTTCGCGGTGCTAGATCGTTTTTCGTAACGAGCTTGATCCGTGAAAAAAGTCTCTTAAGCTTCGGGGAGCCGAAGGTCCAAAAAACACCTTCCCTGAGCTCGTTGTCGAGAAACGATTCAGCTTCCCAGCGCGTAGCGGTCCCACCTTGCAGAGTTACTGTTTGTCTCTGCGGTCCACCACGCAGCGAGTGCAAGCGGGTGTCCGCCTGGTGTAAAAATCCTGGCGCTTCGCCTTCTTACCTGCAGTACTATATAAACAGACGAGTAGGTGTGAAGTTACCACAGCATTCATTGCTATTTGCACTGTTTTGCTGCCAAAATTTTTAACCATCGCCGAAGCTTGACTCTTGGAATCGAACGAAGCTCCAACTTGAAGCCTGCTTCGTCAGAAGAAAAAACTTCGGAAGAAAAAAGTATTTAATTTCCACAAATTCAGAATTAAATGGCCAGAGTGCGTTCTACCGCTAGGGTTGAGCATGAGGGGGGCGAAGCTGAAGGTTTGGAGACTGTTCCCATCTCCGAAGCGATGCAAAGATCCGGGCTGGTAACTTCGTAAAAGATCCCCAGTGATGATGCAGAACAGGCAGAACAAGCAATTGCCGAAGAAGAAGAAGAAGATATTGAGGAAACTGATCCCGAAGACGATTATCGTATTGCCATGCCAAGCAAGCCCAGCCACTTGGACTTCGGAAAGTCTACTGTTTCGAAGGCTGATCTCTCCAAGATGGTAAAGTCGGGCTTTTTCAATGAAAATCAGAAGAAGCTACTACGCTTCGGGGGAGAAGAGACTACCCCAAAGCCGGAGAAGGATGAAATTGTCATTTTCAAGAGCTCTCTAAAGGCTGGATTAAGATTCCCCCTACATGGGATTATTGCAGAGGTACTGAAGAGGTTTGGTATCTACTTTCATCAGTTGACTCCTAACGCTATCGTTAGGCTTAGCGTTTATATCTGGGCCCTCCGAAGCCAAGCGGTGGAGCCGTTTGCGGACAGCTTTTGTCGAGTTCACGAACTGCACTATCAGACGAAGGCTAGAAAAGATGGATTGCATGACAATTTTGGTTGCTATAATTTTGCTTATCGGAAAACCACAAAGTTTCCTGTAATCAGCTACCGAAGCAAATGGGCAGCAGGCTGGAAGTCGGAGTGGTTCTATGTCAAGGTTGATGACGACAAGGAGAAGCTTGTGCAAACTCCACTTGAACTAATCTTCGGAGAAACCCGACCTCGTTGCAACATGACACCAGAAGGTCCAACCCAACAAGCGCTGAATGAATTCAGAATTATTGCAGAGCATATCAGTACAAAAGACCTGGTTCAGGAGTTTTTGGCTTTCAAGGTTTTTCCTAGTTTAAAAGAATGGGAAATGCCGAAGCTAAAGGGGGAGAAGAAAGAAGGTGAACTTGTGCGATTACCTTACCATTTCAAGTTTAAGAAATACTTTAAAACACCTTGCCAAGAGTGGCTGGATACCATTGAAGTAATGTGCAATGAAATACTTGGCAATTACTCCAAAAAAGAAGATCAGTTGATGACTGCGGCCTTTGGAACCCATCCGAAGCGAAGACTGAATTGAGTACTGGACGCCTTGGGTTTTGAATACCCTGACTATGAAAATCTGAATAAAGGTGTCGGGGGCCAGAAAAGGAAAAGGATAACTGAAGCCTTAAATGAAGATGAGAAAGAACCATCAAAGAAGAAAATTCCGAAGAAGAGGAAAGCGTCTTCTCCGAAGCAAAAAATATCCGACGAAGAAGAAACCCCCGCATCACCCTCTGCCACTGACGTGGAGGAAATTTTGAAGGTAATGACTGAATCCCTGCCTGCGAAGCTAAGTCCATTGGGGCCTCAACTGACAAAGTTTTTTCAGAAGGAAAAGGAGCCCGAAAAATCGAAGAAAACGACTAAAGCAAAGAGACAAAGAATCATCACTGTGACAGAGGTCATTGACAAGACACCACCAAGAGCTTCAACTCAGAAGACACCAGCGGCTGAGGAAAGAACAAATATTGAAATCACACCTTCGGAGGTCGCGGCTGCCGAAGCTGCCTCAACTGAAGATTTGAACCTGGAAAGCACAATCGAACACATCGATAAAATGCTGCTAGACATGGCCACAGAAGAAGCTACCACTGCCGCCGAAGAGGCTATGGCCGCAGTGCCGGGGAAAGAAAAGGAAATTGTTGACGAAGCTTCAGAGGACGAGGCCTTCATGTTTCAAAATTTAGTTGGAGAAAAATTGTCAAAACCCGAAATAGAAGAGCTTAAAGAGTATGCCAAATCTTGCGGGTATAAACCAGGAGCACTCCTCTTCGGAGGTATTGATGATGAAAAATTAGATTGTATCCGAGATCAAACTGGAGCCAAAGTTATCGGTACTCTGTCAAAGAGTATCGGTTTTCCGAAGCTAGAAACGGACATTAGCCGCTACCGACGACAACATATCGTTGGTAGTTTATTTTATTCCAATTTCAAGGTGAACTACTTTTCCCTTAACTTTTATTGTTTTTAATAATGAAAACATGTCTAACGAAGGTTGTTTTCGTGCAGAGTATGCTGTTGAGCAAAGCCTTGAAAATGCAGCAAGATTTTGAAGACAAGAAACACGAAGTTATAATTGAAAATTTAGAAAGCAAAATAAAGGAGCAATCAGCTGCTATTGAGAAGAAGAACTTCGAGCTCCAAGCAACTGAAGGTTTATTGGCGGAAGCCGAAGCTAGAATAACAAAACTAAACACGAAGCTTCTCTGCCAATCTGAGCAGTTTGAACAAGAAAAGCAAGAACTTAATGCAAAACTTGAAGCCGAAGCTCGACAAAATTCAGATTTGAAAAAACTATTGGCGGGCCTTCAAGAAAAATGTTTGGAATTTAGCAACAAATGTATTCAACGACTAAGAAAAATTTTCCACTCAGTTGGAGCCAGCAGTGAGAAATTTACCCCGTCAGCTGAAGATTTACCAAAGACCTTCAAACATATTGAGGGTGAAATTGATGAGCTTGACGAAGTTATAGCCGGGCACGGTGACTTCTGTGCCTGGGTAGCTTCTCGGGGCACTGCTGCAGCTTTCCTAAAAGCTGGCTGCGATCATGGAAAGATTGTCAATAGGCCCAATTTCACTTTATCATCATCAATCCTAGATGACATTCCTGATCTCGCCCGAAGTATTTCCAATAGATTTGTGAAGATGATATGGACAAAAGGCGGGCGAGAAAAGGCTGGAGACGAAGCTCGGAGTCATCTTGAACCAGTAAGAAGTCATACCTTGTGCTTACCTCTTCCTTCAAGCTCGATTTTTACTTATAACAACTTAATTCATGTAGGATGACGAAGTCGAAGCCGATGGTTAAAAAGAATGACGCCGAAGCTGAAGTCCCTTGAAGATTAAATAGGAGTAGACTGTAGACAGACTCAAGAAACTTTTGAGATAACTTTTGTAAATGTAACTAAACTTGTCTTTAATGAATTTTAGTCATACCTTGTAATATGCTCTTATCCTTCCATTAATGTATGAGAGGTGCTTTGATGTGGACGAAATTATCTTTTTGAGCCGAAGGCGAAAAAAACACCTTCCCTTCTTTTCGTACACAGCGAAGCATAGAAAACAACATTTCCCTTTCTTCCGAAGCTCCTCTTTTCGTACCCGAAGAAGCTCTTCTTTTTTTCTTTTTTGCCGAAGCAACTACTTATGCTATGATGATGATTATCCTACATATGCCTGGATGAATGTTTATGAATGCAAATGCTATGATGTAATGTGATGTGCAAATGAATGTCCAAACACATATCCCAAGCCATAATCACAGCCATTATTTCCTTAGAAACAATCACATATCAGTGCTAACTTTTCGCTGTAAACTCTGCATTCCCTTAGGAATGACTTTAGAGCTTCTTCGCCTTTTACTTTCGGCGGAATCAGCGTTGACATTTCGCTGTAAGCTCTGCATTCCCTTAGGAACGACTTTGGAGCTTCTTCGCCTTTTACTTTCGGCGGAATCAGCGTTGACTTTTCGCTGTAAGCTCTGCATTCCCTTAGGAACGACTTTGGAGCTTCTTCGCCTTTTACTTTTCGGCACTCGATGGTGCGTTCTCAGCTTTTACATTTACATTCCTTGGGGGATTTTGCTCTTATAAAACTAGAAAAGGAAATTACATATGATGGCCCCATTAAAAACCTTTCTCCCCCTTCGGAAAGGAAAAGGGTGCCATGAAAGAAAAAATAAAAAATGTAAAAAATTACATCAAGTTATACATAATATCGCCGAAGCTCATCCGCATTCCAAGATCTAGGAATGTCGTTGCCGTCCATATCCTTCAATCTGTATGAACCAGGTCTTGACGAAGATACTACCAAAAAAGGTCCCTCCCATTTCAACTGCAACTTGCCCACTGTGTCTGGGTTGGCCAGTCTCCGAAGCACCAAATGTCCTAGCTCAATATTCTTTAGCCGAACCTTTCTATCTCGCCATTTGATTGTTTCGGCTTGATATTTATTGATATTCTCCACAGCTTGAAGCCTGATCCCTTCTAAAGCATCTTTTTCCACAGAATAAGCATCTTCAGAACCTGATTCTGCCGAAGCTACTACTCTTATTGATCCAGTTTTAGCTTCCTCCGGAGTTATTGCTTCGTCACCGAATAATAACTTGAATGGAGTAAAGCCTGTTGACCTTGATGTTGTTGTGTTGTGGCTCCACACCACTTTGGTTAACTGATCTGGCCACTTTCCCCTGGGTTGATTGAAGATTAACTTCATTATTCCTGTCATTATAATGCCATTGGCTCTTTCAACGAGTCCATTTGACTCCGGATGCCTGACTGATGCAAAATGGATCTTCGTACCAATTTGATCACAGAAATCTCTGAAAGCTTCGGAGTCGAACTGTGTTCCATTATCCACAGTGATGGCCTTTGGTACCCCGAAACGACAAACAATATTCTGCCAGAAAAACTTTTGAATGATGGCCGAAGTTATTGTGGCTAAAGGCTTTGCCTCAATCCATTTGGAAAAATATTCCACAGCAACTACAACATATCTTAAGTTCCCTTGGGCCGGTGGTAATGGACCCAACAAGTCAAGGCCCCACCTTTGCAATGGCCAGATGGGTTGTATGAGCTGTGTTAAGGACGAAGGTTGTCTTTGATCTCTTGCACATTTCTGACAACCTTCGCACTTTTGAACTAATTCCGCTGCATCCGAAGCTGCCTTCGGCCAATAAAACCCTTGGCGGAAAACTTTTCCAAGTAACGGCCTAGATCCAATGTGAGATCCACACAGGCCTGCATGTATTTCTTTCATCAACTCTATGCCTTCGGTTCTAGATAAACACTTGAGTAACGGAGCACAAACTCCATGCTTGTACAACTCCCCTTCTATTATGACATATGGACGAGCTCTTGCCTCTATCCTCCTGTTATAAGTTTCGTCATCTGAAAGGAATTTACACTGAAGGTAAGAGATGATCTCAGTTCTCCAATCTTCGCTATAAACAGGAGATATATTGAGGACTGCTCTTTCAAGAAGATCCACCGAAGGTGCTTTTATTGTTTCGAAGAACACATCCGAAGGTAAGGGCAGCCCCTGTGCTGCTGACTTGGCTAGCAAATCAGCATGCTCATTTTGTCCTCGAGGGATATTTTTGACAGAAAATCCTTCGAAGGAAGCTTCGACTCTTCGAACCATGTCCAGATATTTTTCAAGCTTCGGATCTTTAGCCTTGCAACTCTTGTCGATATGACCCGAAACAACCTGGGAATCAGTTTTAAGAATGGCCCTTCTGATTCCCATTGCTTTTAGCTTCCAAAGACCCAAAAGTAGGGCTTCGTACTCAGTAATATTGTTTGTACAACTGAAATCGAGTCTTGCAGCATAACAAGTTTTAACTTTGGATGGCGAGACCAACACAGCAGCTGCTCCTGCCCCGAAGATTCCCCAAGACCCATCGCAAAACACTGTCCATACTTCGGCATCTTTATTTGCTTCTTCATCCTGAGCCCCTGGCGTCCAATCGGCGATAAAATCTGCCAACGCTTGGGACTGAATCGAAGATCTATGCACATAATCAATGCAAAATTCATTGAGCTCTGCAGCCCATTTTCCAATCCGCCCAGTAGCTTCTCTATTTCTCATAATATCCTTCAACGGCTGCGAAGAAGGAACAATAATATTGTATGCCTGAAAGTAATGCCGAAGCTTCCTGGATGCCATCAAAACAGCATATAACACCTTCTCTAATTCTGTATAGTTTTTCTTTGATATACTAAGAACTTCAGATACAAAATACACTGGGACCTGCTTCTTGACTTGGCCATCAAGCTTCTCCTGGACAAGTGCTGCACTTACCGCTGAGTGCGAAGCTGCCACATATAATAACAACGGAGCCCCTGGCGCTGGTGGAGTTAATGTTGTTAAATCTATCAAATATTGCTTCAGGTCCTCGAAGGCTTTTTGTTGGCTTGGTCCCCATTGAAAGACTTTGGCTGATTTCAGTACTTCGAAGAATGGTAAATTTCTTTCTGCTGATCTGGATATAAATCTATTAAGAGATGCCAGCCTCCCTGTCAATCTTTGGGCACCCTTTTTTGTAGTTGGTGGCTCCATTCGAAGTATAGCTTCAATTTTACTTGGATTAGCTTCAATTCCCTTTGTTGAAACCAAGCATCCAAGAAATTTCCCCTTCTTGACTCCGAAGACACATTTTTCTGGATTCAACTTTAGGCCAGCTTGCCTAAAACTGGCGAAGGTCTCTTGCAAATCAGCAATGTGATTTTCCTGCTTCGTGCTTTTTACAATGATATCATCAACATAAGTTAGCACATTTCTGCCTATCTGAGATTGGAGAACCTTCATAGTCATTCTGCTGAAACTTCCTCCAGCATTCTTGAGCCCCTCAGGCATCCGAAGGTAACAATATGTTCCACTAGGGGTTATGAAACTGGTCTTTGGCTCATCCTCCTTCTTCATCCAAATTTGATGATAGCCTGAATAACAATCGAGAAGACTCATAAGCTCTGACGAAGCTGCTGCATCAACTAAGGAGTCTATCCTTGGCAATGGGAATTCGTCCTTCGGACAAGCCTTGTTGAGATTTGTAAAATCGATACACATTCGCCATTTGCCATTGGCCTTTTTTACCATAACAGTGTTAGCTAGCCATTCTGGGTACTTTGCTTCTCTGATAACTCCTACGCTGAGGAGTCTTTTGACTTCATTACGAGCACCTTCGGCCTTATCATCAGACATTTTCCGAAGCCTCTGCTTTCTGGGTCTGAAGGATGGGTCAACATTGAGAGAGTGTTCAATAACATCCCTATTAACTCCACAGAGATCATTGGCTGACCATGCAAAAATATCTTTGTTGTTGAACAAAAACCTTATCAAGGTTTTCTCCTGTTCTTCGGATAATTGAGAGCCCAACAACACCTTCTGCTCTGCTATGTCCTCACATAAGAGCATGGGCTTCGGCTGATCTGCTGAAGCTGCTTTCTCCCTTCTGAATTTGTACTGTTCACAAGCTTCAGCTCCATCTATGTTATGGATTGCTTTTGAGTCAGTCCAGTTTCCTTCGGCCCTTCTGGCAGCTTCCTGACTTCCATGAATAGCGATGGGTCCTTGATCCGAAGGTATCTTCATGCAAAGGTAAGCAGGATGAAGAATTGCTTCGAAAGCATTAAGGGTGCCACGACCAATAATTGCATTGTAAGGGTACTCCATGTCAACAATGTCAAACACAACTTGCTCAGTTCTAGTGTTGTTGATGAATCCGAAGGTCACTGGCATGGTGATCTTGCCCAGTGCTAAAATCTGTCTTCCTCCGAAGCCACCGAGAGGATGTGTAGCATCATGAATCTTATCTTCTGGCTCTTGCATTTGTCTGAAGGCCTTAGCAAATATGATATCAGCTGCACTGCCTGTATCAACCAAGACATTGTGGACCAGAAACCCTTTGATAACGCAAGAAATAACCATAGCATCGTTATGAGGAAAATCCTTGAGCTGAAGGTCCTCCTGGGAGAAGGTGATTGGGATGTGGGACCACCTTGACTTGATAAAGGGTCCTTGCACTCCAACATGTTGTACCCTTCTCTGCGCCTCTTTCTTCTGCTTTTTATTGGCTGGTTCTGAGCATGAACCACCTATAATCGGGAGCACCAGCTTCGGGTCCGAAGCAGCTCCAGCTTGATCGTTGAACGAAGCCATCAGCTCAAAAAAGTGGAAGTGAGTTCACCGGAGGTGGGCGCCAATGTTGGGGACTTGTTCTCAAATGCTATGAATTAAGAACAAGGCAACATAAAATGTTAAATGTTAATGTCCTTCGTCCATGAAACATTATTCCCTTGAGGATAATGAACCTTGAACGAAGGCTGATGAGAATATAATTACAAAAGTTAAGTCTTCGTAATTAAATTTTAATAGATTGTATAAGATAACATAAAATAAAGGGTATCAAAGGTAAATGAATCATAAACGAATCATATTATATTTACTTAATATATTGAATCATTGACTACAGTTATACCTCAGCCTTGGCAAAGATTGGTTCCCGAATGATGCGATTGCGATTACCAGAATGCGTGAACAGTAAAGGAATACTGTTCACTATTTATAGACACAGGACACAGCCTGTGAAGAATTACAACTATGCCCCTCATAAAAGTTTACAACATTGACTCAGACCTTTATGGACTAAAAGGTCATTCTATCTTTAAGTCGGTTTGTAATACCGAAGCTTCATGAAGAGTAACCTTCGGCCATCCCATACAAACAGCTTCAGCCGAAAGCCGCTTCTTCCTACAAGACCTTCGGCGACGAAGCATAGTCCCAACAATATGTTTTCAGACTCTTGAAATAAATGACATCTAGTTTACAACAGGTAAATAGTTTACAGTTTACAACAGTTTATAGTTTAGTTTTAGACTTGTATTTTTAGTGAAGGCGCCACTTGTTCTGATCATGATGTGTGGACCAAACTTTCTTGAACCTAGCTAAGTCTGAGTCGGTCTTCCAAGTCTAGGGGTCCCTGTCCAAGTTACTTAGTCCAAGTCAAAATTCCTGACTAGACCTAGGTTAGTTTCTTTTCTCTTTTGATGTTTTAGCCATCAATGTACCTGGGATCGATCTTCCTGGGTTCTGTTTTATCAAGATTTTTAACTCAGCCTTCCTGGGATCGATCTTTTATAAAGTTTAGAACCTAAAAGGATTGGTGCTCTGTGTTGGATGGAAGCATAGCCTCAGAACGAGGATAATGGATAGAGAAGCAATTCTGCCTTTACTTGAAGCAATTCTGCCACATTTTATCGTAACAGTAAGAGTCCCAAGCAAGCACTGAAGAAGCAATTCTGCCTTTTCTTGAAATCGCGGTGGGCCAGACTGTATCAAGTACTGAAGTAGAGGAATAGCCTCTGATGCAGCGACTGATTGTGCTTTAAACACTTCAGCTAGGCAAGCTGACCAAGCTTGCCTGAGAAGATATAGGGCGCGATTGGTTCCCTTCCCTCTATAGCCAGGACTACATGTGCCAGCTAGGCCCCTAGTAGCCCTTGCGCTCGTGCAAAGAATCTGTTTGCTTTCTCATACACTATTAGCTTGGTCTGACAGAGTCTTTGTTTGGTTCCCATGATCAGCCAGGCTCCATAGAAACGGATAAAAATCTTGCACAGAGAGAGCCAGGCCCGACGGAACCTTCTGCACATGCTCAGCCTGGCTAGATTGCAAGCGCACCCAACCAATCATGTGTGCTTGCACCGGAGGAGCCTAGTTGTCCTTGGTAGAGCTAACCAAACGTGACCATAGCTTTTGGATGCTGAGTGAGCTAACTGTTGTCATACTCCTGAGAGGCACTATGGATATATAGGAGTCCCTTGTCATGCTCGAGAGGCTCTATTTTGTGTCCAACAGTGAGCATGCCTCTTTGAGCCAGTCGATACGATACTTGTCAAACAATTACCTGATGTCCAAGCAAGCTCATAAGAAGAAAGTTGTGCCCAGATCGCCCCCTATCTCCTAAATCTCCAAAATCTGTGAAGGAGGTTCTAGAGGAACCAAAGTTCAGTTTTTTGATCTGGATGAGTGAGCTAACTGAAGCGACGTCCTTACATAGAAATTCCATAAATTTCATACTATTTTCTTCATATATTTTCTGCATGCTGTCTCTATTTTGTCTTAATTTTTAATGTCCAAATTCATGTCTCTGTTTTGTCCTCTTCAGAACTTATTTGGTGATCTTTTGGCCCATCTTTGCTAATACCGACAAAGTACGCATGCTGCTGTTGTCAAGGTATAGTATGTGCCCACCTAAATGACTTCATAAAACTCCATCTCTCCATTCACCCTTAAACTTTCATCTACAGTACACCGAACTTTGTGATTTACTTTCATCTTTGTGATTTACTTTCATCAGCAGTATCACCGAACTTTTTGCAATTTAATACTTTTATTAAACTTTCAGTTTGAATTTTCTGTTGGGAGTTTATAGACCTGTTGATATATATAGTAATTGACAAATTATCAAAATATGTTGTAGGGGAGGTGCTGGAAGCAAGGATCAGGAGTGCTTGAAGTGTGTGAAAAAATGATTACTCGCATGCATGCTAGCCGTTGGCGTAACATCACCCAGCTCATGGAGAGATTTTAGTTTGCTAGCTAGATGAATCTTTAGACTTTGCATGTAATTGAACTGAAAGATCACTTCAGAATTTAGAAAACATGTATGCTATTATTTTTTTATATGTTCATCACACAAATTGTATTCCAAAACAATATACGTTGGAATTCAAAGTCAAAGATTGATCTCTTTCTTTTAGTAATCAAATTCCATATATTCTGAGCTACATATTATTCAAGTTGTCCTGTAATGTGCATCATAATCAGTTTATTATTTGTTTCATTAGCATATATTTGTATACATGTTTTTTTAACTGCACATAGGGAATAACATCAGACAATCTGTCGGTATATAGACTTTTAGCGACACACAAGCTGTTGGCACAAGAATCTGTCGGCACAAATTTGTCTGACGGCAAAGATATGTCTGTCGGCAATAATATAAACATTACCGACAGATAGTCTGTCGGTAGATCTATGTCTGCCGGTAAAGGTTATTGCCGACAGGACTTTCGCCGACACACATTATCTGTCGGCAAAGCTCTTTACCGACGGACTGTGCGACGCTATTTAGGTGTTTTACCATCAGACAATCCGTTGGCAATATTGTGTCATGGTGTAGTGGAAGTGTACAGATTCTCTGAGATGACCAGGGGCTTTAGAGGATGAATCCACCCGAGGCATGTCAGGTCGATTCATAGCTCCAGTTAGAACGACGACAAAGGGAGCCAACCTTAGAGGTCATAATACACCCAACAATCTTCGGCCCAACAGCAAAGCTCTTTCAGGTCACTAGCTCCAAGGGGCAGAGGCATAGGGGCTTTGGAGGAAGATTTGGGGATCAGCCCAGGAAGATCTACTGTTTATTCTGTGGCGAGGACAAGGGTCATACTACAAGAATGTGCCAAATCACTATTCAGAAGCAAAAGGAGATCGTAGAAGCCAAAGCTCGGTAGAATCAGCCGAAGCAGGTCTTGCACACTGCTTCGTGCCACTCTCCCTACATACCAGAGTATGTGGGCAATCATCCTGCAGCTTCTATTGCTTCGGCTAGTCAGTCACACGCTTCTTGGCCACAGCCCCCACCTCCACCACCACTTCAACTTACCTATTCACGGGGCCAATAGCCAGAAGGGCGCCAGCACTCTCAACAACAATGGGAATTCAGGAAGGAATCCGAAGCTCGCACAGTCAATAGTACTATGCCGGAATCAAAGCACATTTATTGAGAGATATCCTACCTCTGAAATACTTTTACGTTCTCTATCTTTTTGTTTTTCAATAAGGAACAAGTAATGTAAATTTAGTTTTAATTCCTTCTAATAGTTTCACTTCTATTAAAATGAAATATATCTCCTTCACAGATTTATGAAGCTCAAAAATTGCGAAGCTTAAAATCGTTCCTAAGGAAATGTAGAGCTAGATAAATGCCGTAGCTACAAAAAAGACGCTCCTAAGGGAGCACAGCGTAAGCTTTGCCGAAGCTACAAAAAAGTCGTTCCTAAGGGAGCGCAGTGTAAGTTTTCTGCTCAAAAGTCGTTCCAAAAGGAATGCAGAGCCAAATACCGCCAAAATATAAGGCAAAGAAGTTCAAAAGACGTTCCTAAGGGAATGCAGAACTTACACCGAAAAGTCAATGGTGATACCGCCGAAATATAAGGCGAAGAAGTTCAAAAGACGTTCCTAAGGGGATGCAGAACTTACACCAAAAAATAAGCGGTAAAGCCGAAAAATAAACGGCAAAGAAGACTTCAGTTGTTCCTAAGGGAATGCAAAAATTGTGTGTTTTAGTGTGGGCGTGTGGGTGTGTGTCTTCGGCATTAGCATCATATTTTGCATCATATCATCACATCATCCCGCATAGAATCACATCATACATCATATCGCATTAATGAGACGAATTGAATACGAAGTCGATCTTCGGAGAATGCTTTGTGAAATGAAAATGTGCCAAGGCACAAAAGTAAGCCGAGCAATGCAGTTTCATCAGCTATGTTACAAAAGAAGGGATCCCTTGTTTTCGAAGCATGGATGATTTTATGAAGCATGAATGTTTTTACAAAGTATGGATATTTTCACGAAGCATGGATTCTTTTCTTTACGAAGCATGAAAAAGAAGGGAAGGTGTTTTCTTCGCCGAAGGCTCAAAAACGGTATGTGTATAAAAGTTTCATGCATCGCAAAGAAGAGAATTACAAATAATTTACATATTAGATTCAAAACTTTACACATTGAATATTACAACCTTGTTGCAGCAAAGTTACATTGTTCATCTAAAAATGTTTTTACAATAAGTACTAGTCTTCCTTCAGGACCTTCTCCGCAACTTCATTCAGCAATTTGTCAACAACCTCGTCAACAACAGATTCGGCCATATTAATGATTTCTAGTGCTTCCTTTGTTGCTGGATTGGCTAGTGGATCGAACAGTTCCGGTGGCGGAGATAATTCAGCTACAATGGAAAAAATTAATCTGTTCGAAGCCACAAAAACAAAAGCCAAAGCTAGGTGCCGCAAAACAATACCTATGCGTCTCTCGCGCTTTGTAGCTTCTTCAGCTCGCTTTGCTTGTACTCGGGTGTCATGAATGTCTTTCACACTTTTCTTCATAATTTCGCGAGCCATTTCTCGGCCACCATTTACCCAGATGTCATTGTAAAATTTTCCGCCCATTAAACTTGCTTCAGCTGAGGGATCCTTTGTATCATCCACAGAGAATGCAGCTTCGGCTTGGGCCAAGGTCTTGACATGGTCGCACCCCGCCTTCTCGAGGATGGCTGAAATTCCTCTCGCACCGGAGAACGCGCAGACATCCCCGCGATCACTTAAAATTTCTTCGAAAGCTTCGGCTTCTCCACTTATCCATTCAATAACACCTTCAGGGTCGCCTCGTATGAAGTTATCTTCGTTGGAATAGGCACCCATGTTGGCGAAGCTAGCCTTTATCTTCTCCACGCAGCCCAATGATTTTTCAAAGCATCTTTCTTTGGATGCACGAAGTTCTTCAACTATTTTTTCTAAATAGTTTTTCCAATATTCACTAATATCTCGGTTAGCTTCTGCAAGACCGCATTTTTCTTTGGCTTCGGCCAACTGTTTTCGAAGGTCTTCGATCTCATTCTTTTGGATTTCAGCTTGAGCCTTGAAACTAGCTTCATCTTCTTTCACTTTGTTTACCAATGAAATCAAGATTTTGTCTTTTTCAAGACCTTCGTTCCTTAGTTCGATTACTTCAGAATGAAGGTTGTTCAGAGCCATTGTATATCCTTCATCTGTTTTTCTGAGCCCTAAGCGCATTGCTAAGAATTAAGCCCTGCAAGAGATGGACGAAATTAAGTATAAGCAAATAAAATATTTCGCTCTCAAAATTAAAAAAGTAGCTTTTATACCTTTATGCTATTATATGCTAAGCTGTCAGCAAGCTCATCCTTCGATAAGATTGAAAGACCGTCTTCTAGCTTCGGGAATCCGATGCTTCTACCTATCTCCCAGCAAACGGATATCTCTTTATTATCCGGGAGACAGTACAAAAAATCTTCTTCCCCGCTACCATTAAACACTAATGCCCCCTTCGGGTATTTTAATTTCTGGGCATAATGTAGTGCTTCTAGCTTTTCTTCTTCAGAAAGTCTCTTCCCCGAAGCATGACGAGTGATGTAATCGGTGTTTTCTTTTGAAGCTTCGGTAGCGGCAGCTTCAACCATTTCAGACGCCATTTGCTCTACCGTTTTTCTTCAACTACGACAGGCTCTGTCTCGGTGGGCTCTGAAGGCCCAGCTTCGGTTTTAGCTTGAATTGTTGCAGCTTTGACTTCTGCTTGCTTTGTTTTAGCTTTGGGTTGCGCTTTCAAAGCTTCGGCAATTTTTCTTGAAGGGGTAGAACTTAAGGTTTTTGCTGTTTCTAATACAACATCTAGCACATTTGCCATCCTCCTCCTCTTAGGAGTTGTGGTAGAACTCTTTTGTGTCTTCGGCGCTATTGCTTCTGTTGAAGGGCTTAAAATCTCTGGCATCTTTGTTACTTCTTCAGTTTTTGACCTTTCAGCCTTATCTTTGTCAACCTTCGTTTCAACTAGCTCAACCGAAGGTGCCTTCGGCATTATAGCCGGCTCTTCAGTCCTCTGCACGGGAGGAATAGTTTTTCTTGTTTCAGCAGATGAAGAGGCCTCCCCGCCAAACTCAGGCACCACAGCCGGTTCGATGTAACGCGGCCGGTGGGTAAGAACCTTCATCTTTTTGCCCGCAGCCTTCGGCACAGGTTCAGCTGGGGCGGCCAAAGCAGCAGCCTTTCTCTTCTTCCCCTGTCCCCGCAGCGGGTAGCGGTAATCGGGGTAGACGAAGCTGATGGCGTCAAAAACTCTGTTCATTCTCTTTTTTCCCCAACCTCCGAAGGCTACAAATAGTGCATTGTCTTCTGCCTTAGAATAAGCTCCAAGCAGTTCATCACTTGTAGCTTCGATGCATTTCAGCTAGTCATCGTTTGGTTCATCGAACTTATCCCCAAACCTGAATGTATACTTCAGCCGGACCAAATCACCTTCGCTAGACTTGGTGATGATCTCCTTCGGCATTTCCCAGCTTTCTACAAGTGGCCATACTCTGAATGCTATATGCTCTTGAATTAAATCTCTTGTACCAATGAAGGAGCAGACTGTACTAAAGGCCTTTTGACACGCTTCGGTGGCATCATCAATTTCGACCTTCGGCTTTCGGAGGCCGAAGCGGGACCAAATGGGGCACATAATGATTTCCTTAATATCTTCCCTTGCTTTCAGATCATTTTTCACATAAAACCATTCTTCCATCCAAGCTCCGGGCCAACTCTTCCGAAATGTTGGTACTGGGTGGCTTGCGTTGGAACGGGCGATAAATCCATAACAACCGAAGTTGTTGTGGTACTGTTCTTTACCCATGGCCTTCGTCTCATATAGCAATTTGTGCATATTGCAGAAGCATTTTGCGCTTGGTTCTAACCCCTGGCTCCTTACTGCCCAGACAAAAATCGCCATCCTTATTATGGCTTCGGGGGTGATCTGATGAAGAAAGATTTGGAACGTCTTTAGCACTTCAACTACAAACTTACTCAAAGGGAACCGAAGCCCAGCCTTGAAGAAGCTTCGGAAAATCACAACTTTGTTCTCCTCAGGCACAGGAACGTTGTTGTCTCCATCAGTCCTCACAATAGACATATCCCGAAAGTACCTTCCCCTCATGTTTTCGAGGTGACTCTGTTTGGTGGTCGATTTTCCAAAGATTGAATGACTTGGCCTCCAGGGCCGGTCCTCAGAATCTTTGTCCCCACTTTCTACATCATAGCTATCGCTATCATCGGTATCTTCGGACAAGCCCTCCAGTATCTCTTTAGTAATCTTCTCTGTATTTGTTCTTGCCATCGACTCGACAAATCCAGCAATATAAGAATCCACAGTCTTCTTCTCCTCAAAAGCCTTCTCCTCTTCAGTCATCTTCGTCTCAGCAGCAGCCTTCTTGTCTTGAGACATTTCTTCTTCAGAAATGACGAAAATGTGTCTTTTAAGCCGAAGCTCAGAGAGCTTGAAAAACTAGCAAGCGCTAGTGAGCAAGAGCTATAAAATTGAGAAAATAAAGCAAATGGTACAAGAAGCGTATCAAATGTAGCTGGTGTGAGTTCTTATTTATACGCTCAGCACGCTCCAAATTGGGGGCCCCGTCCGTCATTGACTGTTGCTATTCTAGCAAAGGGAAGGTGTTTTTTTGGACCTTCGGCTTAAGGCCTTCGTCCATATCGAAGTCCGAATTCATTATCCTAACAAATTAATACTGCGAGGGGCTACTGTTGGGGGCGTTTGTCTTCCGAAGGTCCTCAAAAACATGATTTAACAATGTCTTCCAAGTGTGACATATGAACAGGTACCTTCGGACTTGGGTTGAAAGTATATACAATGTGAAGAGCATGGTCATGACGAAGGCTGGTGTTGCTCCGAAGCTACGCGCAAGGGAGCTTTGGCTAAATGGTGGAAAAAGGGAACCGACTTAAAGGGGAAAAGGCTATTTAGTCCTCATATATTTGTCCATAAGTCAATAGTAAATATGAAGGGCATGAATGTAATTTCTCACAGACTGCGTCCTGTGCCTATAAATAGATGAACAGTACCCCCATACTGTTCATGCTGATTTGTACTCGCTCGTGCATCACGCTTGTATTATCTCCTTCTGTCAAGCCGAAGGTACAAATGTAATTGCCTTATTCCTGTTTATTCATGATAATATAATAGAAGATGAGTTAATAATGTTACATAATCATTCATGTTGTTTCTTATGTTTCACATACTTCTTCTTTCATTAATGTATACTGCGATGATGAAGGTATGTCCTTTAAGACCTTCGTCTGAAAAACATTATATCCTAAGGAAAATAATGCTTCGAAGGACGAAGGGCCTTAACCTTTAACATTTTGTGTTGCCTTGTTCTTAATTTATAACATTTGAGAACAAGTCCCCAACATGGGATATTGTTGAGTTTGGAGCGCAGGCACCTCAAGTGGGTGACGAGGACTACGACTCAGACGAGACTGCCCAAATTAGGCATTTTAACTCCCAAGCAACTTCTATACTCCTTGCCTCCTTGTGTTGAGAGGAGTATAATAAGGTGCAAGGATTGAAAAATGCTAAAGAAATTTGGGACGTCCTCAAAACGGCACACGAAGGGGACGAGGTGACCAAGATCACCAAGCGGGAGATGATCGAGGGAGAGCTCGGTCGATTCGTCCTCAACAAAGGAGAAGAGCCACAAGCGATGTACAATCGGCTAAAAACAATGGTCAATCAAGTGCGCAACCTCAGGAGCACCAAATGGGATGACCATGAGATGGTCAAGGTTATTCTAAGATCCCTCGTTTTTCGTATTCCTACTCAAGTTCAATTAATTCATGGGGATCCTAGATATAAACAGATGTCTCCCGAGGAAGTAATTGGTAAGTTTGTGAGCTTTGAACTTATGATTAAATACTCCAAACACATTGTCAACTTGGAGCAAGGAGCCACCTCTACACCCGAGGTGCAATCCGTTGCATTCAAAGCAATGGAAGCAAAGAAGGAGGAGTCTATGCCAAGTAGGCTTCCAATCGACGCCTCCAAGCTCGACAACGAGGAGATGGCTCTTATTATTAAGAGCTTTCGACAAATCCTCAAGAAAAGGAAGGGGAATGATTACAAACCCCATTCCAAGAGGGTGTGCTACCGATGTGGTAAGTTCGGTCATTTTATCGCTAAATGTCCATATACAAGTGAAAGTGATAGGGACGACGACAAGAAGGGGAAGAAGAAGATGGAGAAGAAAAGGTACTACAAGAAGAAGGGTGGCGAGGCACACATGGGGTGGGAATGGGACTCCGATGAGAGATCCACCGACTCCTCCTCTGATGAGGACGCCGCCAACATTGCCATCAACAAAGGCCTCCTCTTCCCCAACGTCGGCCACAATTGTTTCATGGCTAGGGACGGCAAGAAGAAGAAGGTACATTCTAGAGATACCCCCAAATATACTACATCCGATGATGAGGGTAGCTCTAGTGACAATGAAGATGATTTAATTTCTCTTTTTGCCAACCTTACCATGGACCAAAAGAAAAAATTGAATGAATTAATAGAAACCATTAACGAAAAGGATGATATCTTGGAATGCCAAGATGACTTGCTCATTAAGGAAATCTAAAAATTTGTTAAATTGAAAAATGCTTATGCTCTAGAAGTAGAAAATTGTGAAAATTTGTCTAAGGAGCTTAGCACATGCAATGATTCAATTTCTAGTCTTAGAATTGAGAATGATAATTTAATTGCTAAAATTGAAGAATTGCAAAGCTTCTACATCTACTGGTGAAAATATCACTATTTGCAGTAGATGTAGAGATGTTGATGTTGAAGCTATAGATGATCACCTTGCCGTAATTAAAAAACAAAATGATCACATAGCTACATTAAATGCTAAAATTGCTGAGCATGAGCTAGAAAATGAAAAATTTAAATTTGCTAGAAGCATGCTCTATAATTGGAGACGCCCTGGCATTAAGGATGGGATTGGTTTCCAACAAGGAAGTCAAAACAACACCAAACTTAATGCCCCCAAGAAACTATCTAATTTTGTTAAGGGTAAGGCTCCCATGGTTCAGGATAGAGAGGGCTACATTTTATATCCTGCAAACTATCCTGAGCATAAGATTAGGAAGATTCATGCTAGAAAACCTCATAATGTGTCTCATCATGCTTTTATGTATAGAAATGAGGCTACTAGCTCTAGGCATTTCACTCATATCAAATTGCCTAAAAAGAAAATTGTAAATGCATCAAATGAGAATGAAATTTCATTTAAGACTTTTGATGCATCTTATGTGCTTACTAACAAATCAGGCAAAGTAGTTGCCAAATATGTTGGGGGCAAACACAAGAGACCCAAGACTTGTGTTTGGGTACCTTAGGTGCTTGTTTCTAATGTAAAAGGACCCAAGACCGTTTGGGTACCTAAGAACAATGCCTAAATTTGTTTTGTAGGTTTATGCATCCGGTGGATCAAGTTGGATAATCGATAGCGGGTGCACAAACCATATGACAGGGGAGAAAAGGATGTTCTCCTCATATGAGAAAAATGAAGATCCCCAAAGAGCTATTACATTCGGGGATGGAAATCAAGGTTTGGTCATTTCTAATGTTTTTCTCGTAGATTCTTTAGATTGCAATTTGCTTTCTGTTTCTCAATTATGCAAAATGGGCTACAACTGTCTTTTTACTATTATAGGTGTTACTGTCTTTATAAGAAGTGATGATTAAATAGCATTTAAGGGAGTGTTAGATGGTCAGCTATATTTAGTTAATTTTAATGATAACAATGCTGAACTAGACACTTGCTTAATTGCTAAGACTAACATGGGTTGGCTCTGACTTCGCCGACTTGCCCATGTTGGAATGAAGAATCTTTACAAGCTTCTCACTACACCAAAATCATACACTTCCTATGGTTTTCTAACTTCCTACGGCTTTTATAACAAACCATAGGAAATAAATAACTTCCAAGAGGCAACTAGTAGCTCTAGGAAATAAACATAACTTCCTACGGTATTTTATAAAAATTGTAGGAAGTTAGCTTTCATATGCTGACTCGTGTGTGCGGTCAAGCGAGCCGCTAACTTCCTAGAGGCGGCCGTAGGAAGTTAGCATGCACAGCTAACTTCCTACGGCCTCCTCTAGGAAGTTAGCTTTTAGTTGCTCATCCGCGGGTGCGGTCAAACGAGCCGCTAACTTCCTACGGCCGCCTCTAGGAAGTTAGCTGCACATGCTAACTTCCGACGGCCTCCTCTAGGAAGTTAGCTTTCAGCTTTTGACCAGTTAAACGAAAAGCTAACTTCCTACGACCTGCTCTAGGAAGTAAGATTCTTTTGCTAACTTCCTACGGCCTCCTCTAGGAAGTTAGCTTTCAGTTGCTGATCCGCGGGTGCGGTCAAACGAGCCCAATACAGTTTATGTTTAGCATTGTTTGACCTTTCTAAAGGTCCAATCTTGTTCTGATTGTAATACAAAAGATGTAGAATACTTTATAAGCTTTCCATAAAGTCCTAGTTTACTATTTTTGAATGAATATCTTGTGAGTTATGAGCTAAACAAATATAGTTGTTGTTCTGTTGTCCAAAAATCAGCAAGGATTAAGGTGATTGTTTGGAGTTTCTTTTCTGTGAGTATGGTGAACTTAGTAACACGAAGGAGCTTTAGTAGACATGTTTACCTAGTGTTTATAAGGGTAATGTAAATGTCTTATGATTAATAACAATGTGATGTTCCCTTTAATGGCATGGTATGCATAATAACCTGGCACACAAATTTGTAGTTGCGGTATTAGGTTGCTCTGTATTTGATGCTTCTGTTGTTTATGTCTTAAGGGTTCCATGACATTTGGGTGAAGCTCTCCTTTTAGCTTCGAAATACCCGCATGTTCTCTGTGGGGTGCTCGGATGTTGGGGCCCTAGAGCAAATGCAGTGGTCTCATAGTACGAGGCTGTACTTTGACTAATGGGTGTCTCATCAATCGCTTCCTCAGCCTTGCCTCCAATGACCACAACATTCATTATTTGTGTAATTGTATTGGGCCCTGCATTATATGCTTTTCTGTTTAGGTGATTCTGTATCTATCTTTCGCTAGATTGTTGAACAGTTTTATACTATGTTACAGATTTGAAAATTTGTTGACACATTGATATGGGCAAGCAAACTGTATTATATACCTGGTTTGTCTTGTTTGAATTCTGCTTTACTAGGTAGTCAATACACTCATATACGTTTAGTTGTTATTCAGTCCTACCCTATCTTTGTTGCCACAGCAGCAAAGGTTGCCTCGGCACGTCGCCATGTCTGTCTGCTCGTAGCAGAGCTGGGTATAGTTCCTGTTTGCAAAAGTGAATCTTCACATTCAAGCTACAGTACAGGAAACAACAATATACGGAAGGGTATGGAATTACGAATATATTGGATATTGCAATGTTGTAGAACCATACATGGAAGGATTCTATGATGTAGCTGGCTGTTGTTGGCTTATACTTCTTTCTACTAATGGATTGAAGTAGTAATAATTTGAAACATTTTTTATTTGAGGTGTTTGTAGTTCTCTGCTCCTTTTGAAATTATATTTATGATGACAAGAGATTTACATGCATATCTCCAGAACTAGTTGTTTACCAATTGATGATTGTTAAAGGGCAGACTTAGTGCCGGAGGCTCCCACACAAGTGGGGTATGGTGAAAGAATAAACCGAGGCAAGCCTAGACACTACAGGAAACGCCTAAATTTTCATGGGCCAAAAACCCACGAAAATAAGCTTAAACCGACGAAAATAGATTATTTTCGTCGGCATACCGACGAACATAGCCGCCGAAAATATGTTAGACGAAAATAAGAAACTATTTTCGTCGGTACCGACGAAAATAACATATTTCCGTCGGTTTGTCCAAGGCCGACGAAAATACACAGGCTATTTACGTGGGCCCCTTTGGCCGACGAAAATACACAGGCTATTTTCGTGGGCCTCTTTGGCCGACGAAAATACAGGCTATTTACGTGGGCCCCTTTGGCCGACGAAAATACACAGGCTATTTTCGTGGGCCTCGTTGGCCGACGAAAATAGAGCAGTTATTTTCGTGGGCCCCGTTGGCCGACGAAAATTAATGATACCCCCCCAAAACAGATTTTTCTGCACCTTTTAATTCACAGCAAAATACACATAATCCACAATGACATATACATATTTCACAAGCAATACAGATTTCACAAACCACATTCACAAGCAATACCATAATTGTTTCAAACATAGTCCATACATAGTTCATACAGTTCATACAGTTTCAATACCATAATCACATCTATAATAAAGTGTACACATAGTCCATACATAGTCTATAATCAAACTCACTCCTGCGGGCTGTGGGAGTTTTGGCCACTCCCTCCTCCGCCACCAGGAAGGTGGCCACTCCCTCCAGAACCATGGACGAGGAAGCCTTGGACGTTGGCAGCACCCTCCGATCCCTGAGCATTTGACACTGAACCCTGCAATTCATCAAGCATTCAAATAAGGCTGTGTATTGCTATCCCTAATGTTTGGTCACGATTTGCATAAAATTAAACATGGAACGTCACCTGTGATCCTGCATGCATCCACGGGTACTGTTGTGCTGGCCACCCCAGAGGTGGTGGCACCCACCCCGTCGGTGGCGGTGTCATCCACGCTTGAAATGGCTGAGAGCCCGCCGGTGGCTGGAAGACCGGTGGCACCCATCCCCGGACTGGCTGCGATCCTTGGGGTGGTGGAGGCGTCCAAGTGCCTGGAGGTGCCTGCGTCCACCCAACACCGGTCCCGGGTGGCTGCGACGCTGGAGCTTGTCCTGGCCACTGTCCCCATCCTTGTGCCTGCGAGCCATTTTTTATAATAAAAAAGAGTTGCTATGGAATTGAAGTGTTTAGATAGTGTTACCTGGGGAGGGCGAAAAGCGGGCAAGTTCATATCAGGGCCGAGTCTAGTAGTCATTTCCTACAAATGGATGCAACGTTAGAATCGCAACATTATACTTTGAATTCAATGACGACACGTGATGAGATAGACGAATTACCTGAAAATAAGAAGCCATATATTGCGTCAGCTGCCCAACCTGCTCCTGCGCTGCTCGAGCCTGCTCCTGTGCTGCTCGAGCCTGCTCATGTGCTGCCCGAGTCTCCTCCTCCAGCTGAGCCTCTCGAGCAGACCTGGAGGAGCGAGAACTCCCTCCCGAAGACGATGCCTTCCCTTGACCTATTGTCCTGTTATAATCCACAACGCCGGTGCCAAAGGCAAACCTGCATGATACACATAGTTGAGCCATTAAGTGGACACATTCTTGTTAATGAAATCGTCGAATCAAACACAAACACCTCACCTGCCATGCTTTCTACCCCCACCACTGTGGTACAACGCCGAGACATCTAAGTCTGAATGCATCCAGTCGAAGTCAGGCCCATGGCGTTGAGTCATTTCCTCCCCATATGCATTCTGCAAAGAAAGTTAGAGTTGGAGTTAGACACAAAATATGCAATTTAATTCATAAATACAAACTTGTTTACCATTTTCTCCCTTGCCGCCTCGCTGCATAGCACATCAGGGTTAGCCGGATCAGGGCCACGGTGACCACGGACGTAAACCTCCATAAAACTTGGAGCAACTCCACTTTCAGCTTCCTGCATGAAAAAGAAGAGTTAAACCATAGAATTTTCATAGATGTAACATACAAGTTTGATTTATATACTTACCATGCGGCGTGCGGTACCAAGGTGTCCATCGGCGCCGTACCTGTGCCCCGGTCCTTCAGTGCCACGGTTGGTACGGTGCTTCTGGGACTCTGCAATCCACTCTGGCGACGCCCATCTCTTAGCCAACCACCTCCAGGCTTCCATGTCCTTCGCCAGCCAATCCACAACGCTCTCCAGGTACTGCATGCATATGGGACAACACAACCGACCATGCTTCAATCTGAATGCATCCGTATCATTCATACATATGGGACAACACAACCGACCATGAACACACCATCCAGACCAATCTCCATACGCTAGCAGATCATGCACTGACCACAAATAAGCAGCGCGCATGGTAAACTCCTTTTCAGTATGGCTGTCATAAGCCTTCACACCTCTCCACAATTGTTTCAGCTCTTCAATTAAAGGGCGAACAAACATATTCAGCTTTGGCCCTGGATGCTCGGGGCCTGGGATGACTAGTGCAAGGAACATGAACTCTTCTTTATTGACCAACTCAGGAGGAAGATTATATGGCACAATGAAGACAGGCCAACACGAGTAAGGGCTTGCACTGCTATTGAAAGGTGTGAATCCGTCCGTCGATAGACCAAGCCGTACACTCCTAGGGTCGTTTGCAAATTCGGGATAAAACTCGTCAAATGCCTTCCACGCATCACCGTCCGACGGATGGACCATTATGTCTGGATCAGTGACGAGACGTACACCATTCTTTGGCCACGTCATATGCAGAGCTATTTCCTTGTTGAGGAACAACCTTGAAAGCCGAGGAATGATGGGCAACCGACGAAGTTGCTTAGCTGCGACCTTCGTAACTACCAATTCACCCTCATCATTTGTCACCTCGACATATCTAGAAGCTTCACAATGCTTACAACGGTCCAGCTTGTCATCCTCCTCAAAGAATAGCATGCAACTATTGGGACACACGTCGATCTTCTCATATGTCATCCCAAGACCAGCCAACATCTTCTTTGCGAAGTACATATTCTTTGGCAACTTATGATTCTCCGGGAGAACCTCGCCCATCAGTTGGACAATGTCGTTGTAAGCACTGTTTGAAATGTTGTGCTTCGACTTTATCGCCATTAGTCTTGTGAGAGTCCCAAGAACTGACATCTGAGTGTGCTCGTGCAGTCTCTCTTCTCCCGCGGCGAGTAGCCGGAAGAATTCCTGAGCATCGCGTGGAAGCTGCCCCGGCTCCTCAGCGTTCATTTCAACCTCCCTACCAAGATCATGCAACATGTCGTCCATCCTATCATGATCATCATCAAGTTCCACCTCCGCGTCAACGTGTCTAATAGACTCTCCATGCCAGTACCATACAAGGTAGTTCGGCATAAACCCACTTTTGCAAAGGTGTTTCTCCATTTCTTCCTTCTTCTGAGGCCACTTGTTCTCGCAACGATTGCAAGGACACTTCACTAGACGACCAGTTGCATCTTTGAAAGCGTGCTCAAGAAAAGCCTTTGTTACAACCATCCATTCATTCGAATGTGCCCCATCCTTTCTCCACCCGTCATACATCACCCTCCGATCACCGTCCATTTCAAAGGCTAATTAAACAAAAGACAAATAACATCAACGATCGTCCGTGGCTTAGGTGAACTCCCTATTAGGTAAAGGCCCTAAACCCACCCAATAGTGTAGGCCGATGCTTGTGATTTGTGACGTGTAGCCTACGATTGCCGTGAAATTTCAGCAGCATAACCCCGCTGCTCTCCAAGCACACGCCTGAACATGGTGTGTTGGAGAACAACTGAGTTACACAACCGAAATTCCCCGTCAATCGTAAGGCACATGTCACAAATCACAAGCATCGGCCTACACTCTCAGGCTGTCCAAAATACGTGGACAATTCCGGAACGGCAAACCTCACAAGCCAATGTGACGTTCGCCGTTCCCGAACGGGTGACGCATACGGTTCGCTACGGTTAACGATTAAAACTAAACTCTAAACATTAAAAAATAACTCGGAGACAAATATGAATTTGAATTAAAGCAAACAACAGTTAAACTAATCACAACACGACAAGATGACTAATATAAATTAAAGCAAACAACAGTTAAGCTAGGCTGAGGCCGGCGAAAAACATTGTGCAATCTAGTGGTAAACATCAAGTCACTAGGTGAGACAGTGGAAGACACTCGAGTGGTGAAAAAAATTCTGCGTGTAGTTCCACCTCGCTTCAACCAAATTGCAGTTTCCATTGAGATGTTTTGTGATATGAAGACTCTCACAGTTGAAGATTTAGTGGGGCGTCTTCGTGCTGCAGAAGACCGGCTGGAAGATAAAATGGCTCATATTACGGATAAAACTGGTCGTCTGTTACTTGCTGAAGATGAGTGGCTTGAGAGACACAAGCACCGTTTCCAAACTAGCTCACAGAAAGATGAAGGCAGTGCAGGCAGCAGTCAGTGGAAGGCCAAGAATCAACACCGTTCAGACAGTGGCAGTTTAGGCAGTGTCAGTAAGGGAAAATTCACTTCCCAAGGGACACCGAGAAGGAAGGGTAGATGCAGAAATTGTGGCATATATGGACACTGGAGCTAGGACTGTAAACGTCCAAAAAAGGATAAGAAGGAGCAGAAGCAACCCGAGGTAAATGTTGCTGTTGGGACAGAAAATGCAGCACTCCTGCTGACTGAAGTTGAAGAGATAAAAAGTTTGTCACTACAGTTTGTTCATCTATCAGAAAACAGAGTGGTGCCCATGATTTGTGCTGCTGATGAGTGGGTACTAGACACTGGAGCTAGTAACCACATGACAGGTACTCGATCTGCTCTATCATATCTTGATGATACTGTTAGAGGGTCTGTGAGGTTTGGAGATGGATCCACTGTTAAAATTTGTGGGTTAGGTTCTGTGGTTGTTCAAGGAAGGCAGGACCAACACAAAGTGCTCACAAATGTTTACTACATCCCAAAGCTAAAGAGCAATATTATCAGCCTTGGTCAGCTAGAAGAGGTGGGTTGTGATATAAGACTGTTCAACGGTCGTCTAAAGGTGTTTGATCCTGAATGCAACCTACTAGTATGTGCTCCCAGGGCTGTAAATAGACTGTACACAGTAAAATTGGGCATAACAGAAAAATATGGTTGAAGGTATGCCTACTGTAGATCGTGTGGAACAAGTGTGTGATGGCTGTACTCTGGGAAAGCAGCATAGGTCACCATTCCCAAAGGTGTCACCTTATAGAGCCAAAAAGGGTTTGGAATTGTTCCATGCTGATCTGTGTGGGCAAGTAAGACCACAAACAGTGGGTGGACACTACACCAAAACTTTGAACTTCCTACGGCTTTATAACTTCCTACGGTTTCTATCGAGAACCGTAGGAAGTTAATAACTTCCTAGAAGCCCTAGTTGCCTCTCGGCAGTTTATTCAACTTCCGACGGTTGTAACTGTAGCCTCTCGGAAGTTTATTTAACTTCCGACGGGCTCTCGGAAGGCTCTTAACTTCCGACGGCTACGGACCGGGCTCTCGGAAGTTAGACTGCGGACCGGGCGTAGGGTTCCTTACGGCTACGGACCGGGCCCCGCCCTGTTAACTTCCGACGGGCTGACTCAAAGCTCTCGGAAGCTAATTTTGTAAAGTAACGGCGCCGTCGGGTTTTTTCCCAACAGGCGCCTCGCATCTCCTCTCGCCATTGACGTCCATCGCTGCTCCTCTCGCCCCGCGCTGCCGCCCGCCGTTCCCCGGCGGCCGCCCCGCGCTGCCTGCCCCGCCGCCCTGCACCGCCGTGCCCGGCCCCACCCTGCACCGCCCCGCCCCGCCCTGCCCCGCCGTGCCGGGCGCTCGCCGCCCCGCCCCGCCCTGCCCCGCCGTGCCGGGCGCTCGCCGCCCCGCCCAGCCGGCCGTACAGGCCGCTGCCCCGCCGTGTCGCCCCGCCAGCCCCGCCCCGCCGTGCCGGCCGCTCGCACGGTCTCGCCGGCCACCGCGGCAACACCGCCCTGCGCGGGGCTCGCTGCTCACTGCGCCGGCCGCTACCCGTCCCGTGTGGCTCATCGCTCCCTGCGCCGAGCGCCGCCTCTCCTCCACGCAGCACCATCTTCGCCATCGAGCTTCGCATCGCTACAGGTAACTTCCGAGTGTTTGTACTATAGTTTTTTATATTAAATATACTAACTTCCGAGAGTTAACTGTTTTTAAACCGTAGAAAGTTATGTTAATAGGGTTAATTAACTTAATAAGCTAGGTGGTGCATATAATTTAATTATGTTAGTCTCTTATTTGTTGCGTGCTAGTAATATTTTTGGTGCATATAATTTAATTATGTTAGTCTCTATTACACCATTTATGGGCATGCAAATAGAGAACAACGGGGTTATGCTGCTAAAATTCGTTCTGACTCGTTGCTCGTAATAAATTGTTGCTCTATACGGAATAAATTTATGAATGATGTGTTTTACTATTTTAGCATCAAATATGGTGGGTGAGGACCGTCGATGGATGTATGAAGGTTGGCGTATGAATGATCCCTCGGTGGATTGGATAAGAAAGACAGAGGATTTTATTGATCGTGCTTTTGCTATATCAAGAACCGGCACGGATGTGCGTTGTCCATGTAGTATGTGTCGGATTTGTAGATGTCAAGACAAGAGAACTCTGTCGGGACACCTTTGCAAATATGGCTACATGCCTGACTATGAAGTCTGGGTGTATCACGGCGAGGACTTTCCCCGTGAAAATTCGCCGGAAGCCAACAACACTGACGACGTGGAGTGCGATAGAATGGACGAGATGCTTGAAGATTTAAGGGAGGATCCTGATTTTGTGTTTCCACCAAATCATGAGGAGCCGCCTCCTCCAGAGGTTAAAAAGTTCTTCGACCTCCTTAAGGCTGCAGAAGAGCCTTTGCACGAACACACAACAGTTTCAGTCCTCGCTTTCGTGACTCGACTTATGGCTATCAAGTCCAAGTTCGTGTTCTCGAACAATTGTTATAACGAGCTCTTGAACTTAATCAGCGAAGTGTTTCCACCAAATCACAAGATGCCGAAAGACGTGTATCAGTGTAGGAAACTGCTATCTGGTCTAGGTATGGACTATCAGAAAATTGATGTATGTCCAGATAATTGTATGCTGTTCTGGAAGGATCATGAGAATGATAGTAAGTGTCTAAAGTGTGGCAAGTCGAGATATGTAGAGGTTAAAAATGATGATGGTGAAATGGTCACATCAACGGTAGCCCAAAAGCAACTTCGTTACATGCCTCTTGCACCTCGTGTTAAGCGTTTGTTTCTTTCGAGGAACACAGCTAGGCACATGAGATGGCATAAAGAACGTGAACGGGAGGACACTCATGTGATGACGCACCCGTCTGACAGTGATGCGTGGAAGGCTCTAGATGACTTTGATCCAGAATTTGCTAGTGAAGCGAGAAACATTCGAATTGGGTTGGCGACAGATGGATTCACACCTTTCAATACAAACGCGGCATCATATTCTTGTTGGCCTGTATTTGTTATTCCATACAACCTTCCACCTCATCTGTGCATGAAATATGATTACATGTTTCTTTCCCTAATTATTCCTGGTCCAGACCATCCTGGTAAAGGGTTGAATGTGATGATGCAACCCTTGATTGATGATCTCAAAAAGTTATGGAAAGGAGTTGAAGCATACGATTGCTACAAAAATGAGAGATTCACACTTCGAGTTGCGTATTTGTGGTCCATTCATGATTTCATGGCATACAGTTTATTTGCTGGATGGAGTTGCCATGGAACTCTGACATGCCCAATATGTGGCAAGGATACAGATTGTTTCCGCCTAGAGTTTGGAGGGAAGATCTGTTACTTTGACTGCCACAGATGCTTCTTGCCCCAAAAACACCCGTATAGGTTCGAGGTTAACACCTTTAAGAAGGGCACTATCGTGACAAAGGGACCGCCCAGACGTCTGAGCGGAATAGAGATTGAGGCTATGCTTAATAATTTGAAAGAGAATGAAAGTGGTGATGGATACATAGGTTTTGGAACCGAGCATAACTGGACACATAAATGTGGTTTATGGGAACTCCCTTATGTTAAGGCATTGATTCTGATGCATAACATTGACGTCATGCATCAGGAACGTAATGTTGGTGAAAGCATTCTAAGTACTTGCATGAATCTAGGCGACAAAACAAAAGACAATATAAAGGCCAGGAAGGACTTAGCAAAACTTTGTAACCGACCAACCCAGGAACTCGACGAAAATGGAAAAAAGCCACGTGCTCAATTTTGTCTAAAACCTAAACAGAAAAATGAAGTAATGGAATGGTTGAAAAAATTGAAATTCCCAGATGGTTATGCGGCTGGGTTTAGGAGAGCTGTGAACTTGAAGACAAAGAAAATAACTGGATTGAAAAGCCATGATTATCATATAATGATGGAAAGGCTCCTCCCTATAATGTTCCGTGGGTACTTGAAAGTCAGTATCTGGAAGGCGTTAGCTGAGTTAAGCTACTTTTATAGGCAACTTTGTGCTAAAGAAATAAAGAAAGAGGTGATGGAGAAGTTGGAGACAGAAATTCCTGTCCTTATATGCAAGTTGGAAAAAATATTCCCCCCAGGATTCTTCAATCCAATGCAACATCTACTTGTCCACCTTCCATATGAAGCTAAGGTTGGTGGACCTGTGCAATACAGGTGGATGTACCATATTGAAAGGGCTTTAAAGAAGCTTAGTTCAATGGTTGGTAACAAAGGAAGAGTTGAAGGGTGTATAGCTGAAGAATTCAAATATAAAGAGGTAGCAGCCTTCACGAGTGTATACTTTGCAGACGAGCACAATATCAATGCCCCTACATTGAGGTATCATGATGCCAAAGTACGGACTCGCAGCAATCTCCAAATTTTTGAGATTGAGGGCAAGACTATTGGAGCATCCACGGAATATCATCCTGAGTGCGAAGAAAAGTTGGACGCTTTGCACTATATGTATGAAAATATGGATGAGATGACCCCATATTTCAAGTAAGATGAAATTTAATTTGTCATTTGTGTATCTATATAGTAATCGTGTTCCGCACCTCATTTGTTTACTTGTTGTAACAGAGAATTCCAATCGCAACTTAATGAGAAATTGTCCTCGAGGCAGTATGAAAACGCACTTCGAGGAAGACATGGGAAGCCCAATTTCATTAATTGGTTGCGAGCTTATGTAAATAACCTAACACTCTTGTTCTACTTTATATATTTTTTTAGAAATCTAATTTCACCATCTGATTGGCAGTGTGACAAAATTCCAAATTTAGACGAGGACTTGCTTCAGATGTCTTACGCAATCGTAAAAGTCAGAAGCTACGGTCGTTACGACATTAAGGGGTTTCGTTTTCGTTCGACCAAATTTGAATGTACTCGTCCATTTGCGGCGACAAAAAATACTGGAGTTGTATGCAGGGCAGTCGATGATCGTGGAAGAGAGATGAATTATTATGGAGTTATTAATGACATACTCGAGTACGACTTCGCTGGGAGCAAAAATCTTAAGGTGGTGTTTTTCAAATGTGATTGGTTTGATCCCAATCAAGGGACTGTAGAAAACCAATTTGGCATGGTAGAAGTCAAACATGAGCTCAAAACAAGTGCATGTAGCAAATTTGTTCTTGCTCACCAAGTTGACCAGGTGTACTACATACCATATCCATCTATAAAGCTGGAAGCCACATGGGTAGTGTACAAAGTTAATCCTCGTGAACAGTTACACAACAAGGGTGAATGGTTTGAGGCGGAAGTTGAAGAAATTTACCAAGAAGATGAACTTCCGGCCAATTTTAATATAGATACTGAGGTTTTGCCAGAATCATTAGTGGGAGATCCTGAAGATGTAGTAAGTCCCAAAAAACGGAAACGGAAGTCAAAGAAGATAACATCTAATCGAAGAAAACAATTTGATCCTGATTTTGAATACGACTAAAAAGTAATTATTTATTTATTGTTCATTTCAATACATTATGCTCATTTACTTTATGTTCATTTACTAATTTGATTTTGTTTTAATAACAGGATGTCTAAAAAGGTCAAGCAGCTCGCTAAGGGACTAGCGAGGAGAGCCTCCATTTTTGGGAGAAAGGAGGACTTAGTGTTCCAGGGCACTAGTTCAAGCTCGAGCAGGCGTAGAGCTTTGTTGGAGCATGTTCCAGAGTTGCAGGGCCAGCCAGTCGGCGTACTAAGGGATGAGGTAACCAATATATTTGTTTTGTAATGTAATATTTGTATGATTTCGAATAACTAAATTATTAATTTTGTTCTGTAGAATGAGTCTGAAGATGAGGTAGAGACAGAGGAGGGGATACAAGTGGAAGATGTTGAGGATGTCCAGGGTAGGGAGGCGGAGAGAGGGTGGGATGAATGGCCCAAGGATGCAAGTGGGTGGGCAGGAGATGGAGGGTCGGGAGTTGGGGGAGCTAGTGGAGGAGGTTCTGGAAGCGGCGGAGTTGTAGGGTCTTCACGGGTCCGGAAGCCACGAAAGACTAGTTGGGTCCCCCCTCCTAAAGAACCAGTTAACAAGGTTGAGATAATACCGTATGGAGATGGGTAAGAGCATCTTTGCTTTGTTCTTATGTCTTACACATTGAGGATAAACAATTATTTTTTGATTTTGACAATTGTGCTTGTGTTGTTAGGGGTTGGGTGGATAGTAGTTTCACCGGCAAAGATCGTGTAAGGCAAGTAAATAAAGTGTTGGGCAATATCTGTCGTATGAGATGGCCTGGATTGGTGATTGAGAATGGTAATGAGGTCCCTGTCACAAGATGGGATCAATACGGCCTTGCTGTTAACGCGCAACATGGGAATGCGCAAGGTGCAGTTTGGCACGACTTCTGGGTATGTTTATCTATCTTCTTGCCAAGTTATCAGCTCAATGATTGATTCATATTATGGATTCTTGACTATGTTTTTTTTCAGAAACATTATAAGTTGCCTGATGGAGATACTCATACCGAGCATGCACACTCCGTGTTCCATAGGAACGCGGCAGATGTTGTTGCGGATATGATGTACTATGTTCGAATCCAGGTGATTAATCAAGCTATGTTGAGTAGTGAAGGACGACGTGCAGCCACTAAGAGCGAGGCGACACAGTATGGACTTTCTATGACTGAGCAAGATTTTCTTCAGGTAATTGATGTTTGTGCTCGTGTTAGAAATTTTTTTGTTGCTTGTATATGATACAATTACTTGTAAATGAATTGTGTTTCCGTAGCATTCGATTCCATGGATAGCCGCCAATGATGCTGCTTGGCGTGCCTTATGCCGTTATTGGGCTTCTGATGATTTCAAGGCAAAGTCTATGCGACAAAGTTCCAATCGTGGAACCGAGTCGTATCACAAGTATGGAGGTGATGATCACTTTCGTTTGGCAAAACGAATGGTAAGTGCAATTTATTTCATTTTTGTTGATTGTAGTTGACTTGCTGTAATTTCTGATTATAATGTTTGTCAAATGTACATACAGGAAGCTAGCAGTGGTGTAGTGCCCAGTGATATTCAAGTATACCTGAGGGGGCACAGAGGACCAGATCCTGCAAACCCAGATGTGTTGTGTAGCCAAAAGGCAACAGATTGTCTGGTGAGTGTTTTGAAATGCTTGATACATTTTGTTCATATGAAATTTTGTATGTAAGATGGCATTGTTCTTTTGTATGCAGGCTGCATATGGTGAGGCGATGTCTAGTCAGCATGGATCGGACTATGACTGGAGGACCGCACCTATTGATCCTCAGGTTGTGTATGCGAGTGGTGGAAAACCCCATGGAAGGTATGGACTCTACATACCTTATCTTGTTTCATCGGTTTAAGTACAATACATTTATTTTGAATCTGTTGTGATGTTACTTGTTTGAAGGTACTCGATGTTCGATAACGTCATCGACTCGAGCCAGGTGACGGTTCAGAGGGGAGGTTCGTCGAGGTCTGCTGCTCGTAGCTCCCGTCGCTCTACTCAGGATACTGCAGAAGTTGAGCGACTACGAGAAGAGCTTAGGCAACATCAGGAGCGGCAAAGGGTTCAGGAGGAATACTTGAGGCAACATGCTGCGCAACAAGAATACTATGCTACTCAGTTTCAACAACAGCAAACACTGATACAAGTAAGTTCAAAAAGATCTTTCATTTTAAGTTATGTATTGATTTAAAACACTGGCATTAATGTGTTCGTCGATTTGATAGCAACTAGCACAAGCCCAAGGGATACAGGTTCCGATGGCCCCCCCACCTCCACCTCCCATACATTTTCCTTGGCCATCACCTCCACCTCCACCTACCGAACATCAGGTTTGCAAATTTTTCATTATTTACTTGTTATATTATGGTGTAACTTCATGAATGTCATTTGTTCAGGTATATGAGACCCCTCCAGCTACCTTGTCGGTGCAGCAACAACATGATGGCTTAGACTTTGTCGATGCGTTGTTCGCCAGTGGAGGTAGCGAGCATCACTTTTCGCTGATTCCTGATGCTGATCGACAGTAGTGGACTTCCATTCTGTGTTTTGTGAGACTTGAAACTTATGTCTTGTGAGACTATTATGTGGATGTAACTTGTGTCTTGTGAGACTTGAAACTTTGTGGACTGTTCTGGCCAGACTTTTATGACTTTATATGTGACATGTGGTATATTGTGGCTTTTAAATATATTGTGGTATATTGTGGCTGTCATTTTTGTACATTGTGATATATGTGGCTGTTATTTTGATATATGTGGCTGTTATTTTGATATATGTGGCTGTTAATGTGGTGAATAATGAAAATTAAATTGCATTGTTTGTGCTGGTCATTTTAACTTCCGAGAGGACAACCAAAACGGTCGGAAGTTAGCCTTCACACGGCGTCAGCGCAAAACAAACGGCGTCAAACTTTAACTTCCGAGAAAACTGCATTGGCTCTCGGAAGTTAGCGTAACTTCCGAGAGGGATCTTTGGCTCTCGGAAGTTAGCGTAACTTCCGAGTGTCTCTCGGAAGTTAGCGTAACTTCCGACAAAAATGTTACGAGAGCCAAACTTCCGACGGATTTATCTATCTTCCGACGGTTTATATAACTTCCGAGAGTTTAGCTCTAACTTCCGACGGTTTAGGCCCTAGGAAGTTAAGTATTTTGGTGTAGTGGGAAAATCCTATTTTCTACTTGTAGTGGATGATTTCAGTCGATACATGTGGATAGAATTGCTAAGATCTAAGGATGAGGCATTGTTGTCACTAAAGAAGATCAAGCAAAGGGCTGAGACTGAAAATGAGGGTAAGCTAAAGGCTATAAGAACTGATCGAGGGGGTGAGTTCAATTCAGCTACCTTCACCATTTTCTGTAATGAACAAGGCATCAAGCACTATACAACCACCCCATATTCACCTCAGCAAAATGGTGTGGTTGAGCGTCGAAACCAGTCAGTGGTGGAGATGGCCAGGTGTATGCTAAAGAGTAAAAGAATGCCACAGAAATATTGGGGAGAGGCAGTCACAACAGCAGTATATCTGCTGAACCGATCTCCAACGAAAAGTGTTCAAGGTAGGCTTTGTGCCATGCCAAACTTCAAATGGTGTTGGGAAATTGTCAGACAGGTCCTCCAAGATGGTACTGCTGGGGTATGAACCAGGAACAAAAGGCTACCGACTGGTTGACCCTACCACTGAAAAGTTACATATTAGTCGAGATGTAGTGTTCGAGGAGCATGAAGCGTGGGACTGGAACAATCATAACACAGTTCAGCAATCTGAAACTGAGGGGTTTATTGTGGATTTTCAGTACACTGTACCTGGTTCGGAAATAGAAATTTCAGCTGAGACAGATACTGGTAGTGGAAATTCAGGGGGTGAAAACTTATCACTTCAATCTCCACAGTCATCAACAGCATCTATGGTTCCTCATGGACAATCCTCCACAGGCTTTGTAACTCCACAGGCCCAACCATCTGCAACACCTATGACTCCAGCTGCTCCACGTGCTCAAGCCCAAATTCCTGTTTCAACTTCAGGCTCAAGTGGGAACACAGATGGTGTGCCAGTGAGATATAGAACACTGACTGATCTGTTTGATGCAACTGAAGAAATCCATGATTTCGAATACAGTGGTCTGTGTTTGCTTGCAGCAGAAGAACCTGCGAATGTGGAGAGTGCCTTATCCAATCAAAATTGGAAAAACGCCATGGATCCAGAACTCCAGGCTATATAGAGAGTAACAATACCTGGGAGTGGTCTGATCTACCAATGGGACATAAAGCAATTGGTCTCAAGTGGGTGTTTAAGGTGACAAAAGATGCAGCTGGGAATGTTGTGAAACACAAAGCAAGGCTAGTGGCTAAAGGGTATGCTCAAAGAGAAGGAGTAGACTTCGATGAAGTGTTTGCACCTGTAGCTAGACTAGAAACAGTGAGAGTGTTGATTGCCTTAGCTGCTCATGAAAATTGGGAAATACATCACATGGATGTAAAATCTGCTTTTCTGAATGGATACCTCAAAGAAGAAGTGTATGTCTCACAGCCACCAGGATTTCAGAAATCAGAAGTGGATTCAAAAGTTTTGAGGTTGAACAAGGCCCTGTATGGTCTGAAACAAGCTCCCAGGGCTTGGAATTCAAGACTAGACTCTGAGCTGATTCTGTTGGGGTTTGCAAAATGCAGTGTGGAGCATGCAGTTTATAGAAAGGGCTCTGGTGAATCTTTGTTGATAGTAGGTGTCTATGTGAATGACTTGATTATTTGTGGCCCTTCAGTAAAAGAAATTGCAGACTTTAAGAGGAAAATGAAGCAGTCATTTGACATGAGTGATCTGGGCTTGCTAACTTATTATCTGGGGTTAGAAGTCAGACAGACAACAGATGAAATCACCTTCTGTCAGAAGGCGTATGCAGCAAAATTAGTGGAGTCTTTGAATATGACTGGTTGCAATCCAAGTGACACTCCAATGGAACAAAGAATTAAGCTGGTAACGGCAGAAAAGGGAACTGAAAGAGATCAAACAAAATACAGAAGTATTGTTGGGAGCCTGAGATACCTCGTTAATTCTAGACCTGATATATGTTTTGCTGTTGGTATGGTCAGCAGGTTCATGGAGTCACCTGGAGTCCCTGATATATGTTTTTAAAATGCCACACGCGCAGCGCATCACAGCAGTGCATCAGGTCGCTAATCGCCGAGCACTGAGTCCCAGACGAAGCAGGGAGCGGAAGGGAGAGATTTTTAAAAAAACAAAGTGTGGCGACGAGCAATCCGTCACCAACCGCACCTAACACGAAGATTTCGCCGTAACGAAAGCACCTAACGTACCGGATTGAACCGAGCCTGGCGGATCCGGACAGTGGCGGAGCCAGAATCTCTATTAGTGTAGGGCCGGATATAACACTACAAATTATTTATATCAGCTAAACTTTTTAAATCAAACAAATATATAGCTGGTGGCACGTATGAATTCCATTTGAACACAATAATTGCAATTAACATAAAATTAACTTAAATAAGTGGTTATCTAATTAAGAAAAATGATATATGTTCGTCTCAATGATCAATTCATTAATTATTTGGGTTGCTTTCATCAACAATAGGAAGTCTTTCTGGAATTAAATGATATTATGTTGTTGCATACACAATCAAAGAAAACGAACTATAAAGTATAAAATTGTAAGAACTAAATGTACCACTCATTTGAACATGTTGACATGTGAAGCATCTCTATATGACTGTATTAGAACCTGCCCTTTGGCTTTGCTAATGACTGAAAAGAAAATGTTACTGGTATTTGGCTTTGGTAACATGTAACAACCGAATAAAGTAGACAACAATGATTTAAATGATTTAAGAGCAAGCTAAGCACAGTACATTCTCCACTGAAAACTTATTTGTATACCAATTTCACTATCCTGCACAGAATAGAACATTTGCATGCTGAAGATTGATTTCTCGTCCACTAGTCCACATACGTCGCATCCATGGTTTAAATGTGGTGTTGCTGGCGTGGCTACACATGAACTTGTAGGTGGCATTCGTAGCGGCGGTGGCTATGGAAACGTACCGTTGCCCAGCGAGGTAGTAGACGGAGTCAAGGTCAAGGAGGGAGCCAGCGATGCGGTTGGAGATGGAGCCTCCCTGCGGCCTGGCGGGGGCCTCCCTGCGGCGGATCGAAGTGGCGTCCTCCTGGACTTGCCGGTTGGGAGCAGGTCGGCGGCGGCGGTGGTTGGGAGCAGGTCGGCGGCGGCGGTGGTTGGGAGCAGGCCGGCGGCGGCGGTGGTTGGCTAGCTGTGGGGTGCCCGCGCGCGACAGGTGAGCAGGAGTGTCAGGACGTGCGTCGGTCGATTCAATGGGTTTTAGGGCCACCATTTTCGTCGGCCCAGAGGCCGACGAAAATAACTACAGTATTTTCATGGGCCCGCCCACGAAAATATTCACCGGCCCACGAAATACGTCGCATTTTCGTCGGTCCAGAGGCCGACAAAAATAACTACAGTATTTTCATGGGCCTGCCCACGAAAATATTCCCCGGCCCACGAAAATACGTCACATTTTCGTCGGTCACGAGGCCGACGAAAATAACATTCGAATTTTCGTAGGTCGGCCGACGAAAATAAAACGGCCCACGAAAATTTATGCGTTTCCTGTAGTGAGAGGATGCTTCAAACCCGTGACCTGGTGACTCAGTGAGACAGTTCTCACCACTGCACCAGGCCTGCCTTCTCAATTGATGATTGTTAACAAATAAATTATTTATTCGAATAGCAGACTACTATATAGCCTTTGCTTATTTATCTTGTCTACTTTAGATGTGTCTTATTTTTCATTTTGTCCTTCATATAAATGCATGTCTTATTTGTCAGATGGTATATGCTTTCGCCTAGAAGCAGGCTTTTTAAATGGACTTTTAGAGGCTGGTGCCAGTGCCACAGAAAGTTCAGGTTTTTCCAATTGTCAACTAGGAAATGACGTCTCTTCAGAATAACAACAATTGATATTCTGGAGAAGATGTTCCTTCCATAAAGTGGTCCATGGCATGCGAATAATGAGTTTGTTTCTGCTGCTCTCAAAAAGTTGCCAGAAAATGGTTTGTTCTGCTCCATATTTTCTATTGTAGAATAGCTTTCATGTGTCATTTAAGGTACGCTAAAATTTTCCTTAATTTGTTCATGTTCTCTAGAACACAGCAGGCAATTGCACCGTGCTACCAATGATGTGTTATCCAAGCTTCACGTGGTGATGCGTGCAGTAGATAATCTTCACTTGAAACACATGCAGTTAGCAGGGAACTATAAAAAACAAAGAGATTCGAGTGCCTAGAACAGAGCTGAACAGAAACGTCTGAAAGGTATTTTGTATTTGTTTTGTAGACGGTAATTTTAAGGGGGTTCCATCTTTTAGTAGTACTTGTGTTCTTAATTGAAAGTTCTTTACCAATATTTTAAGTTTTGTTCTGTACCCTAGATCATCAAATAAGTTAATATTAATCACAGTTAAAATGGTGAATGCCTTGAGGCAATAATATGTTCATTATGTTGTGAAACTGTAAATCAATTGTTTCTTGCAGTGGCACTGCCAACACATGGCATACCGATAGTCCGATACTATATTTTATTCTATATGTGTACCTAGCTGTCGTGTAATAGTAAACTAACCCAGTATTTATGTACTTCTCAAGAGGAGTTGACTAGTGTTGTTGCCAAGTTGGAAGAAAGCAAACAAAAACTGGCAGTATCCTTGGTCTTCACCTCCACCTACCGAACATCAGGTATGCAAATTCATCATCATTTACTTGTTGTTAGTTATATTATGATGTAACTCAGCAAATACCATTTGTACATGTATATTAGACCCCTCCTGCTACCTTGCCGACGCATGAACGAGAAGACGGGTTAGACTTTGTCGAAACCCTCTTCACTAGTGGAGGTATCGACCATCACTCGTCACTGTAACCCGATGGCGATCGGCGACCGTGAGCTTCCATGTTATTGTGTTCTGATACTTGAGACTTTTATTATGACTATGTATGAGATATTATCTCTTATTAGTACTAGCTGAGATGTATCTTATTGACTATGGATGAGACTTTTGTGATGTAATTGATGAGACTATGGATTTAAATATTGTTATGTGATTGTGTGTGGGATGTTTTATGTGAAAATATGTTGTGCTATATAGCTGTTGATATATTTGTTATATTGTGGAATGTGGTGTAAAATAAAAATAAACAACATTTGTAATGCTGGTCAAATTAATTTCCTAGAGGCCAATTGGGCCGTAGGAAGTTAGCCAACTAACTTCCTAGGGGCTACAGTTAGCCATAGGAAGTTAGCCAGCTAACTTCCTAGGGCTACAATCAGCCGTAGGAAGTTAGTCAGCTGACGGCGCTGACGGCGTGAAGCTACTAACTTCCGAGAACCTACTAACTTCCGAGAGACTTCTTTGGCTGTAGGAAGTTAGCGAACTTCCTAGAGGGCTCTAGGAAGTTAAGCTAACTTCCGACAAAAAATTTCCGAGAGCCAAACTTCTGACGGGATGGCTTAACTTCCGAGAGTTTAGCTAACTTCCTAGAGTTTATGGCTAACTTCCTAGGGTTTAGGCTCTAGGAAGTTCACTATTTTGGTGTAGTGCCAGCCCACACTCGACAGCTTCGGGCGTTCATGCGCTCGTGGGCTGGCCCAGCCAAGAGAGCCCACCACTCACATCCTAAAAACCAGGCTGATGAGAGGAGGGGGAACTCTCCCTTTTAAGCTACCCACGGTCCCCTTGGCTAGCCGATGTGGGACTAAAGCCGATGCACTGACTACCAGCCCCTGACATCCCACCCCCTTGGGAAGCCCCCCAAGGCAGGCATGGGCCAACCAGGCTCCGATACCAGATGTCAGCGTCCAACCCCCGGCCCAGCCCACACTCGACAGCTTCGGGCGTTCATGCGCTCGTGGGCTGGCCCAACCAAGAGAGCCCACCACTCACATCCCAAAAGCCAGGCTGATGAGAGGAGGGGGGACTCTCCCTTTTAAGTTGCCCACGGCTCCCTTGGCTAGCCGATGTGGGACTAAAGCCGAGGCACTGACTACTAGCCCCTGACAGCGGGTTGAGCTAGGTGAGGATGGAGGAGAATAGGGCACGAGAGAACAGTAGGGAGCGCAGGACGACGTAGGCCACGCGTAGCGCGCGAGGATTCAGATTTGTCACCTACTCGCGACGGCCGGGCAACGCCTCAAGGAGCGACGTCCATTTGCGCCTAAATCCGGATGGGGAGGTTGTAGAGGTGGCTACGTCGCGGCGTGGTCGCGAGGAGATTCGGGCGCACGGCTAGGTCACTCAACCATTGCACCGGCCACGTGGCCTATGGAGACGCTCGACCCCTGGGTAGAAGCCGAGTATAAGGGGGCAAGAGGACGCTCCAGCTGTGAACGATGTATGCATTGGTGGCCGTTGCAAACAGATCCTATGGCTGAGATTCGAGGAGATGACATGGATAGGCTAGGAGGACGTGTTTTCGATTTGCGCCTGAATCCGGATGGGGAGGTTGTAGAGGTGGCTACATCGTGGCGTGGTCGCGAGGAGATTCGGGCGCACGGCTAGGTCACTCAACCATGGCACGCGGCAAGGCCGGTGGCGGCGTTTGGGGTGGGGGGAGCTAGCATTTTCTTGAACCTTCGTGGCCTATGGAGACGCTGGACCCCTGGGTAGAAGCCGAGTACAAGGGGGCAAGAGGACGCTCCAGCTATGAATGATGTATGCATTGGTGGCCGTTGCAAACAGATCTTGTGGCTAACATTTGAGGAGATGACGTAGATAGGCTAGGAGAACGCATTTTGTAACGGCTTTCATAATATAGAAATTTTGTATGTGTATTTTCCTTTATTTTTTGTCAGCAAATAAGTTGATAACATCGTAAGGCTTGGTTGTGTTTTTTCATTTTTGTCTTTCCTTCAATTTGCCCGGTTACATAGGCTAGAATTTTTATCGAAAAAACGAATGGTGCTCTTGTCGGACTGAGGTTCATTTAGTGTAGTAGTTTTAAATTATTTTGGTCCCTCCATTCTAAATTATAACATATTATCATTTTTATAAATAATTTTACTATAAATTCAAATATATATTGTTTGTTCATTATATTCAGTAAAATTATTATAACTGTAAAAAATAAAATATCTTATAGTTAAGAATTAATATACATTGTACATGCCTTAAAAGGCCCGTTATATTTTTTCCCTTTATGTTTCTTCAATTTGTTGGGTTAACACAAGCCAGAACTTTTATCGGAAAAACACATCAATGCTCTTATCAGACTTAGGTTCATTTAATGGAGTAGTTTTAAATTCTTCTACTCATCCATTCTAAATTATAACATATTTTTCATTTTAACTATATAATTTTTCTATACATTTAAATATATATATTATCTCTCCTATATATTTAGAAAAACTATTGTATCTAAAAAACAAAATATCTTATAGTTTAGAACAAAAGGAGTAACAACCAACAAAGCAAACTATCTTGCAACCATCATGAGACAATTTTTGCAACACAATCTGATGATG
Source organism: Zea mays (assembly GCF_902167145.1). Lineage (NCBI taxonomy): Eukaryota > Viridiplantae > Streptophyta > Magnoliopsida > Poales > Poaceae > Zea > Zea mays. The sequence goes on along the minus strand of NC_050100.1, from coordinate 160,880,123 downwards.
CGAGTGTGGCTACCAAATGCATGCTTAAATGAAATGTGCTTCATGTGATTTGCATGGCCTGTTGAAGTAGATTATTCTACCTTCATGCATAAACAGTGTTGGTCAAAATATGTTTCATGAGTAGTAGAAATCAAAAATGGATGAACACCCTTGTCGATCTTCCTAGTATATATAAATATAAGTAAATGATGAAGCAACTAGAGGCATGCCGATTTAGCAGTTTCTATTTGTGTCTCCGTATGCCAAGGAGTTGAAATTTGTCTCATTGAGACATTGGTGTGAACCAAACGAGCTCATATTTCCATATGACTAGCAGGCTACAAGATGGAAGTGGAAAGACTAATTGTGTACAATAACCATTATATTTATTGTTTCGAAGGGGAAGACTTAAGATCTTACTGGTGTCATTAATAACATCTTTACCTACCCTATGATTATGTATCTAGCCACCTCAAAGTTGATCCCGATAGAAGGATGAAGATGTCCAAAGAGGATAAATTATATTAGTCTTTTTTTGGTTGCTTTTTGCAAAAATTAAAATCTATCATTTAGTTCACTTCACCCCTCGTGTTTGATGTGATTTCAATTCTATGCATAAAGTTTTACATACTAATGTAAATACATAAAGTAAAGAGAGCGATAACAACATAGCAATGTTTTCTCAAGTTATTGAAGAGTCGATACTTCTCACTAGTTTTTGTTAGAGCACACATGCAAGAGTATTGCTCCCCTATATCTAGATATGGCAATGGGGCGGGGTAGGGCCAGGGACTACCCTCCCGTCCCCGTTCAACGAAACTCATTCCTCATCCGTGCCTAGTTTAGCTTAACGTGGATAAAATTATCCTCGTCCCCGTGGGTCCCCGTTCCCCGTTCGGGGCCCCACGGGGAATACTAGAACACAAAAAATAAATATATATTGCATAATAACAATTACAAATATATCAATTATTAGGAAAAAATAAATCTAAAATAACTAACAACCTTATAATACAAACATAAGTTTTAAGCCACTATTATTTCAACTTAGTAATAGTCTCACACTTTCACAAAATACAAATCACAATATACAAATACATATTATAATTTCTTATCGGGTGCCTAGTGGGGCCTCAGGGGGGTTATTTATTTCCCATTCCTGCCCTGTTAATTTTCGAGCCCCCCTAGTTAGCCCCGTGGAGGAGAAACCGTCCCTATACCATCCCGAACGGGTTGGATCCCCGCAAGTCCCACTCCCTCCATGTAAGGAATGAGTGCTCACTGCAAGCTGGTTCTTTGTTACGTCTAGTGAATTGCCCACAACCGCTCACACCATGACTTGGATCATCCAAAAGCTAAAATAGGTTACCACCAAGCATTCAATTGTTAACAAGCTATCTAGGTGATGCTAATTGTTGGGGACTTGTTCTCAAATGCTATGAATTAAGAACAAGGCAACATAAAATGTTAAATATTAATGTCCCTCGTCCGCTGAAGCATTATCTCCCTAAGGATTTAATGAACTTCGGACGAAGGCCATGAGCAAGATATTATGAAGGTCACACCTTCGTAATCAGACTTATAAAACAATGAAATACAAAATATTAGAGAAAAATATACCAAAGATAGATAATATCATTCGTACATATTTTATTATACAAGCCTAAATATTATACATAATATTTAGGTATATTTATACCTTCGCCTTGGCAGAAAACAATAATTCCAGCGTAATGTGTTAGCGATTACAAGATTGTGTGAACAGTATAGGGGTACTGTTCACCTATTTATAGGCACAGGGCGCATCCTGTGTAAAATTACATTTATGCTCTTTACAATCGACTACAATAATGACACAAAACATCATGGGTCTTTAAGTCATTTCATCTTTAAGTCGGTTCACCCCTTCGTCTTGAGATCTGTCACTGTGCCGAAGCTTTATAGGTGATAGCTTCGGCGCTGCTTCTGAGAGGATCTGCCGAAGGTGTTCTCTTTCTTTAGGATCTTCGGCTACGAAGCATACCCCTAACACTAATCACCAAGAGTAATAGACAAACTCTCACTTGAGCTAAACAAAGCCTAAGGAGAAAGGTGGATGCACACTTGTTACCCTCTATGCACTAATGAGGTCTTTAATATTGCAATTATCAAACCTCAATCACGCACTAGCCCTTTGCTCTCCTATGTGTTTCTTTAGCTAAACGAATGGGCAAGATATCTCAATTAGATGATATGGAGGTGTATAAATACATCCTAACTTCCCAACATGTTGTTGTGGTTCCACTACAATAAAATCAAGGTCATAGGACTAGTGAACTATCATCATACTACTCTTAGTTTGATGTGACTCAATGGTCATAGTATGACAATTATACCCAAAAACTAGCCATGGAAATCCACGTCGTAGAGTACTGTCACACCCGGGTTTCAGGGGTCGGAAACCCAAGCGCGAACATAATCACCAGGTGTGCTGGGACCAAGTCTCACACATATAATGAATCATGGCACAGGATTGAATGTCACATCTTCACTACATAACAGCGGTTCTATACAAAATAAATAAATATTTACATCATATGAAGACAACGATCCAGCAACTCAAAGTTGACTGGGAGACGACGGCCTAGACCACTCACGAACTCATCACAGCACCTCCATGCGCCTCATCCTGCGGTACCTGTTCTTGACCTGTGGGGTGTGAGACAGCAAGAGTGAGCTCACATACGTTCATAGCTCAACAAGTTGTGGGGAATAATGTGCATGAACTCGCCAAAAGTGGGAGTTCATGTGAAGTGTAAGGCTTACCAAAGAGGATGGTTGAAGCTGAGCATTGCTTTTAAAGTTGGTCAAAATTTTATTAGCAATTACTAAGTATAAGTAAATACCAACCCAATTAAGTAGTAGAACAAAAGTTATAACAACACCTGCGATGCAATGCATATGACCAATTGAATTTAGTTCCATAAGTTAATCATGTGAGTGTCCGAGCTGCTCATGACTGTGAGCACGACTAGTATACCGGTTTTACACTCTGCAGAGGTTGCGCATCTTTACCCACAAGTCATGTTACCCACCTACCAAGAGACGGCCAATCCCATACACTTCAACCGAGGAGGTGAGGCAGGGTAACACTACGAGGCCTTTACAATGTTCCACTAGCTTCAGAAAACCCGCTATAGTTTCTAGGAAGCTCCAATGTAGGGATCCCTCGCCTGATCGCCATCGCAGCAAAATCAACCCAAGGACCTTCCTACACTGACCACTCCCACAACAACAATCCAGGATATTCCCGTCGGCCGGGTACCGACGGGATTTACTCTAAAACCGACGGGATTTAGCTATTTCCGTCGGTTTTAGTGTAAATCCCGTCGGTACCCGGCCGACAGGAGCTACCCGACGGGGATTGCATTAACTCCCGTCGGCCCCGACGGGAGATAATTAACTCCCGTCGGCCCTAGGTAGCCGACGGCGGTTGTCGCTCCCCGGGCCAGGGCTGACGTGGCGGGCAATTAACTCCCGTCGGCCTAGGTAGCCGACGGGAGTTATGTGTCCGCCACGTCAGCCCTGGGTGCCGGGACGGAGGAGCGACAACTGCCGTCGGCTTGGCTAAGCCGACGGGAGTTATCCTGGACAGTACCAGTTTAACTCCCGTCGGCTTTGCAAAGCCGACGGGAGTTAAACTGTCCCCCCCCCCCCCCCCAAAAACCCCATATTTATGATCAATGGCACATAAAATATACACAATATCATCATGCACATTCACACAGCAATCACATCCATCAACACACATATATATAAGAACATTCATCCACATTCATACACATAAGAAGTGTTCATCCACATAAGAAGTGTTCATCCACAAAAGAAGTGTCCATTACTGAAAAGGTAGAGATCGAAGTGTTCATTACTGAAAAGGTAGAGATCGAAGCACATTCACGAACCGCGGCGGCTAGGGTTGTTGGAGCTTTGGCCGCTGCCTCCGTCCGGAGTTGGGTACGCGAATAGGGAGTTGACGAAGCCATCCATCGTTCCACTTCCTTCCTGATTGTCCTATGGAGCGAGAATGCAATTTGTCAGAAATCGTACATATTAACTGCTGAACTGTCGGTGATAGCTATAGAGTTAGAATACAAACCTGTGCGCCAGGGGCAGGTAGCTGTGCCGGCGGTGTGCTAAACTGAGGCTGCTGCGGCACAAGTCCCTGTTGAATACAAGAATAATACATATTCATGTGAGTGCAGTGCGGCACAAGTCGTCGTTTTTACTATGTAACTAGAGAATGGACATAGAATTTCTTACCGGAGGTGGAGGAGGGCCCATAGGGACGAACGTCCATTGCGGCGGAGGCGGAGGGGCCACATACGGAATGCCCTGCTGCTGAGCTAGTAACTATTGACCAAGCATATTAGTAGTACGCATTGGATGTGTAAAGCAATGAATAAACAGTAATAATGCAATGGGCTTACTTGAATCATCTGTTGTTGCTGCGCGTGGACTGAGGCATAGTACTCACTTTGAGCCCTCAACTGCTCAGTTTGAGCCCTCAACTGCTCATCGCGCTCACGGTTCTCCTCACGCAGCCTCACGATCTCAAGCTCTTGCTCAGTGAGCCGACGAGAGCTACGACCGGAGCTTCCGGACCCGGATGCCGACCGCCGAGACGCTCTAAAATCCGTCGTGTTGATCATTCCATCAAAGAGAGAGAATCTACAATTGTTGTCAAAGAAAGATTAATTAAGGCATATGCTCATGTCACTATATAAATGGCATGTAATGTAACATCTCACCGTCCATGTGCCTTTCCTCCACCGGATTTATGCACGGCTTGAGCATCGATCGGCATGGTCCTCCAATCGCAGTCTTCTCCGTGACGGTCCTTCATCTCTTCCGCATATGCCGCCTGTATCGATTATATAACCTTAGTTAGTACGTTGCGAGCATTAACCGAATATTGAGGACAACAGCTCACCAGACGCTCCCTTTGTGTCTGGCTGCACAAAGGGTTGGAAGGGTCGCTTCCCCTATGGCCAGCTTCCCACACCTCGATGGGAGTCGGCTCGCGACCTAATTGAGCTTCCTACAACACAGAGTTAGTACAATAAAAGAATATATGACATCTCAACATATTTGTTAGTTTTCTTACCAGGCGTTTCGCCTTTCGCGTGAAGTTGTCGCCACCGAAGGTGTGGTTCGGCATGGTGCCTCGATTGTCCCTGTGACTTTTTGACTTCTGTTGGAAGGCTTCAGAAGCCCATACCCCACACCAAGCTGCGTAGGCCTCTGGCCGGTTAGACATCCACGGAACCACCACCTTCATAAAAACAAACATATATCAGTACCTATTCAAATGAAACAAACACAAAGGAAAGGATTGAAATATAACCTTACGATACTCTTCCTCGCGAAGGTATATACTCGAGGCCCCTGTCTTCTTGTTCATCTTTTGCCCTAAAATTTGTTGATAATACATGCACGTGGCCTGAATCCTTGCCTCGTACAGGGCCTCCTTCACCAACCGATAGGCATTTACTTGAAACACCTTCTCGGCGTGGTTCGCGTCATCCCCGTCGGCCAACCGAAAACGTGCCTACAAAAAGAATGCAATGTTATCTAACTTTTTAATGATTGCTTCCATATAACACACACAAGATTACGTACCCAGAAGTCAGCGCGAACAAGCCCCTGGGCATCGCCATAAGTGACATCGACCTTCAGCTTGTAATCGTCCCAACATGAGACGAGGACCGGCGCAGCGTCTGCATCGTCGGACGTCTTCACCAGTCCAGGGTAGTGAAACTTCAGGAGCGAACTCAACACAGAGTTCACCTGCTTTTGACGACCCTGGCCGGTGAAAGAGTAGTCCAACCACTCCCTACAAAAAGACGGGCAAGCATCAAACATGCTTACATTTGATGAATACAGCTGATTCAAATCAAAAGATACAGCACTTACCTATCTCCGACGGGGGAGATCACCGTCTTCCCCGTCTCGGAGCTCGGAACAGGTGGAGGTTGTACGGCATGAGGCCTTCTAAACTTACGTGGACGCCTTGCTGGAGCTGCCTCAGCCTCATCTCCACCCTCAGCCGCACCTCCTGCCTCAGCCTCAGTCTCATCTCCACCTCCACCCTCTCCCTGCTCACCTCCTGCCTCAGCCTCCTCACCTCCACCCTCAACCTCATCCTCATCCTCATCCTCATCCTCATCCTCATCCTCAACCTCATCCTCATCCTGATCCTCATCCTCATCCTCATCCTGCAAATAAGTAACTCAAGTGTCACATTCACGCGTTAAAGTCTTACACAAATTAAAAGCAACAATACAATGATTCTTACATCGCCTCTCTGAAACCCCAAGGGCTGGCCCTGTAACTCTGGGTGTAGGCTTCTGTAGAGCTGCTCCTTCTTACTAGCGCTCAAGGAACTCCCTCGGAAAAGGGAGTCCCTGAACCCCTTCACCACCTGCTTAAACTTTTTAGGCATCCTGCAGCAATTGAAAGTTTTTATTAGTACTGAGTATTGTAAATAAATAAACAAACGGTGCAAAATAAACCAACATTAAACAAATAAACATTCATATGGAAATAAACTTAACTTGTTACTTATTGTTTCGTTTCCTTTTTTGTGGCAATGATATATCATTGAGGTCTCCAACTAAACAATCCAATGTAGGAGCAGGGTCTATATCAAATGAGGATGGCAACTCATCTTCTTGGAATACCCCGTCAGCTTGTTGAGCCTCACGATTGTAATCATCGGGAACAGGAGTGGACAACCGATCACGGGGGTAGGTTTTGTATACGACCCACCAAGCGCTCAACTTAGGGCATGGATATGACGAGTAATATACCTGCTCCACCTGATGAGCAAGGACATATCTATCGGCCCCTTGAAGTATTTGCTTGCGTTTAACCTGCGTCATTCCAAATTCGGTTCTATAATGCTTCGGGTCAAACCATGTACAGTCAAAAAACACCACCCTCAGATCCTTGTTCCCTACAAATTGGCACTCGAGTATATTGTTTATGATTCCGTAATACTCGGATTCGTGCCTTTCCATATCTTCAGCCCGGATTACGACTCCGTTATTTTTCGTAGCTGCTAAAGGACGGGAAGCTTCAAATTTGGTTGTACGGAAGCGAAACCCGTTTACGTCGTAACGGCCATAACTCTTCACTATCACACTACCAATAGAAAGCTGACGCAGGTCCTTATGGACACTACGCCGACGTGCGGGAGAATCAATGCCCTCATGTGAAGGAGATCCCACAGGACACATTTGTGAGTCATCCGGTACATTCCCGAACTGACAGTCAATAAATGAAAAAGTGTTACAATTGTCATACCTATACACGATGTATGAGGACAAAGAATACAAGGCTTACATGGTCTCGGATCCAGGAGATAAAATTAGGTCCCCCGTGCAATCCATTTAGACGCAAGTTGTCTAGCTGTTTCGCCGTTGGTTGACGGTTACGAGAAGACCTCCAGTTTTCTTTATCGAACTCGCTAAAAAAGAACGAGAGTAAGAAAACATTGTGTTTCCTAAACATTGAATATACAATTCCTTTAAGCCTAGTAAACTATTACCTGAAGAATTTCTCAGCCTCTTCTATATTTGACCACATGTAGAGCAAAGCAGATTTCCGTTCGTTCTCACTGAATTCATATGCCACTGGTGGACCAACAGCCTTGCCGTTCCATTGAAATATGCTAATGTGACTGCACGGATGCACCGTTTCATCTTCATGGTACCTCTTCGTATGGGCAAATACATTGTGGTCTTCAGTCAAGTAACCACTTGTGAGGAAAGCTATCTCCTTAAATTTGAACTCCTCTGCTATACAACCTTCAACCTTTGCCTTGTTACCCACCATTGATTTCAGTTTTTTCAACATTCTTTCTATGGGATACATCCACCTATAACACACTAGCCCACCTACCTTTGCTTCATATGGGAGATGGATAAGAAGATGCTGCATAGGATTGAAGAACGCAGGCGGGAATATTTTCTCCAGCTTGCAAAGAAGCACCGGTGCCGATTCCTCTAGTTTCTGCATCATCTCCTTTAAAATTTCTTTAGCACAAAGCTGCCTGTAGAAATAGCTAAGTTCAGCTATCGCTTTCCACACTTCCTCGTTAATGTAACCACGCAACATTACTGGGATCAGCCTTTCCATCATTATATGGTAATCATGACTCTTCAACCCATTGATCTTCATTGTTTTCAAGTTCACAGATCTTCTGAACCCCGCACCATAACCATCGGGAAATTTTAAATCTTTCATCCACTTCATCACTTCTTTTCGTTCATTGGGTCTCAAGGCAAATTCAGCATGAGGCTTGCCTCCATTTTCTCTGAGCATGAGAGTTGGGCGGTTACATATGTTACCTAAGTCCACTCGGGCCTTGAAATTGTCTTTTGTTTTATCTGGGAAATCCATGACGGTGTTAAATAGTGCTTCACACATGTTACGCTCTTGGTGCATTACATCGATGTTGTGCGGGAGCTGCAATGCCCTCATGTAAGGGAGCTCCCAAAGGCCACATTTGTGAGTCCAGTTATGGGTCTTCCCGAAACCTGCAAACCCATCCCCATCCTCATTTCTCACTAGATTACTCAGCTCCTCAGCGATTTCCCACCCGGTGCGACGCTTCGGGGGTTCCTTCGTGACAATGGTGTCCTTCCTGAACTCGTGTGCCTGGAGCCTGAAGGGGTGGTTCAAAGGAAGAAAAGACCTATGACAATCGAAGTAACAGAACTTCCCACCCTTATCGAGCCAGAAACAATCTGTTTCTTTTCCACAAATAGGACAACCTAGCCTTCCACTGACTCTCCACCCAGCAAAGATCCCATACGCTAGATAATCATGTATGGACCACAAATATGCTGCCCGAAGTTTGAATTTTTGCTTCATGAAGCTGTCATACGCCTCCACTCCTTCCCAAAGCTCTTTCAACTCCTCAATCAATGGCTCAAGCATAACATTGAGGTTTACGCCGGGATGATCCTTCCCAGGTATGATGAGAGTTAAGAACATAAACTCATCTTTCATGCAATCTTCAGGTGGAAGGTTGTACGGTATGGCAAAGACAGGCCAACATGAGTAAGACGCTGCGGTCATACTGAAAGGCGTGAAACCATCTGTCGCCAACCCAATACGAACATTCCTCTCTTCACTAGCAAATTCTATATCGAAGCTGTCCAGGGCCTTCCATGCGTCGCTATCACACGGATGCTGCATTACCCCATCCTTCGGGGGCTTACGATTCTTGCGCCACCTCATGCGGCTCGCAATTCTACTAGCCAAGAACAGACGTTTCAGTCTTGGAGTGAGACGCATCCAGCGAAGCTGCTTATGTGCCCTCTTTGTTGTCACCTTCTCCCCTTCTTCGTTTACCACCTCTATGTACCTCGACAGGCCACATTTCAAGCATTTCTCTAGTTTCGCACGATCGCGCCAATATATCATGCAGTTGGACGGGCATATATCGATCTTCTCATATGGCATTCCCAAAGCCTTTAGCAGCTTCTTTGACCGGTAAATGTCTTTAGGCACCTTATGATCGGCAGGAAGGACATCACTAAACAAGTCCAAAATCGCCTTATAACATTTGGCTGAGCAACCAAACTTTGACTTTATGCTCATTAGATGGGTCACGAACTGGAGGATGGTAACCGTTGTGTGTCCATGCAGAGGCATTTCTAAGTCTTGGAGGAGTTTGAACAACTCTTCAACCTCTTTTGTAGGCGGATCTTCAGGATTGTTGACAAACTCTGCCTGCATATCTTCTAACATATGGTCCAATCGATCAACGTTTTCACCGTCATCCACCTCCATCTGTGCTGATACTATACACCGTGACTCGCCGTGGTTATCCCAAACCTTATAACCTTGAACATACCCATGACTGCAAAGGTGTAGTGCCACAGTTCTCTTGTCATGTGACTGGATGTTCCCACATTTGGTGCATGGGCACCTAATCACAGCGTGGGTTGACTCTCCACGAGCGTTCTCTAAAAACTTTTCTGTCTTCTGAAACCATTCCTTTGTGTGACATCCGCCCTTCTTCCAACCAGCATACATCCACTCACGGTCATCTTCCATGTTTGTGGACTAGGATGGCTCAGTTTTGCTGTTGTGTAAACCACCAACCAAAAATTCAGCATATAAGAGCGATGCACGTGGCTTAGGTGATAACCCTACTATAGGAAAGGACATAAACCCACCCGAGAATGGAGGCGGCCGCATGCGACTCGTGACGTGCCCGATGGTCCGAACGAAATTTCGGCAGCATAACCCCGCTGTTCTCCGAACACACGCCTATCATGGTGCGACGGAGAACAACTGGGTTATGCTGCTGAAATCTCGTTCGGACCAACGGACACGTGCACGAATCACATGCGGCCACACCCATTCTCCGGCTGTCCAAATACGTGGACAATCCCGGAACCACGCACATCACAAGTAATCTTGTGTTTGGACCGAATGAAACTATACAATCTATGCATTCATAGATTGTCTAGGTGCATTAGGCCCAAACATATGAATAAATGTGATGCATGTGCATGCTTCCGGAACGGGTGACGCCTAGGGTTAACTACTGGTCTGCGCACTTAACCCTAAAACTCTAGGAAAATAAACAGTGTATCATACTAATTAAACGACCACAACGTAGTTAACTCCCGTCGGCTTAATCAATACAATCAACCAACCGACGGGAATAAACATATTTTCGATATAAATATAAATATATATCGCAATGATATAATTTTAAATAATTTCAATCTTACTGTCTCAGTGGAGGTTGCAGCGGCGTCGGGGGAGGGGACGGGCGGGGGCAGCGGCGTCGGCAAGCCGCGGCGGAGGACGGGATGGGCGCGGCGGGGTCGGCGGCGGCGGCGTAGGCGCTGGCGGCGCTCGGGCGGGGCGGCGCACGGCGGCGGCGGCGGCGCAGGCTCGGGCGGCGCTCGGGCGGCGCTCGGGCGCACGGCGGCGGCGGCGCAGGCTCGGGCGGCGCTCGGGCGCTGGATGGCGATCGGCGGCGGCGCGGGATGAGTGGCCGGCGATGGATGAGTGGCCGGCGGCGCGGGATGAGCGACCGCGCGATGAATAGAGCCTGGGCGAGTGGCCGGCGCGCGCGTTTTAGCCGGGCCCGCCCTAAACCCCGTCGGCCTCCGGACTAACCGACGGGAGTTATTTTATCTCCCGTCGGCTTCGTTATGGCCGACGGTAGTTAATTAACTCCCGTCGGCAACCCTAAAAACCGACGGGAGTTATTTTATCTCCCGTCGGCTTCGTTATGGCCGACGGTAGTTAATTAACTCCCGTCGGCAACCCTAAAAACCGACGGGAATTATTATGGCCGACGGGAGTATTCAGTTTTGCTGTTGTGTCCCCTACTGCCCTTGCCCCTTTCAGGTAAGGTAGTCCTCCACTAGCTTTCCTAATTAGTCAACCAAGGGCATCCCATACCACCCTTGTGGTAGCACGTTTTCCCAGGTGGTTCTCCATGTTCCAATTAACATAACGATCTTAACATGAACAGTAAATAACAACTGATAATAAAATTATAATCATGAATAAAATGTATCTCTATACCCAAAACTACATAAAGCAATAGCAGGTACTGAAAGGGAAATAGGGTTTAACCTTTTCATATAAATAATTTTGGTGGTTGAATGCCCAACACAAATAATTGGACTAACTAGATTGCTCTAAATTATATATTCCATAGGTGCATAAAGGTTCAACACAAACCAATAAAAGATCAAAGTTATGGTTCAAAAGAAAGGAGCAAAAGAAACCGAAGAGAACCCTGATTTAGCGCACCGGACTGTCCGGTGTGCCACCGGACAGTGTCAGGTGCACCAGGGCCGTACACTCTAAACTTGCCACCTTCGGGTTTTAGAAGAGCCACTCCGCTATAATTCACCAGACTGTCCGATGTGTCAGCGGAGCAACGGCTAGGCAGCACAACGGTCGGCTCCAACAGTCGCCTGCAGAAGCTACAGTGCGCAGACAGGTCACGCAGAGTCAGAGCAGCCGCCAGAAGGCGCACCGGATAGTGAACAATGCCTATCCGGTGCGGCACCAGACTGTCTGGTGCCACAAGAAGACAAAGCTCCAACGGTCAAAACCGCCAGAACCCTAACGGTTGGGTGGCATGGCTGGCGCCCATCGACAGCAGCCTGCCCCAACGGTTGTTTTGGTGGTTGAGGGTTATAAATACCCCCTAACCACCTCCACTCCAACAATCCAAGCATTCACAACAGTGCATTCAATACAAGAGCAATACACTTCACTCCAAAGACACAATTCAAGTGATCGATCCGCTCAAAGTCCCAAATTCAACTCTAGCGCATTAGGACTTGTGAGAGGATTCTTTGTGTTCCTTGTTGCTCTTGTTTGCTTGGCTTGGATTTCTTTTCTTTCTCACTTCTTACTCTCAAGCTTTGTAAGCGAGGCAAGAGACACTAATTGTGTGGTGGTTCTTGCGGGGTCTAAGTGACCCGTGAGATTAAGGAAGAAGCCTCACTCGGTCTAAGTGACCGTTTGAGAGAGGGAAAGGGTTGAAAGAGACCCAGTCTTTGTGACCACCTCAACGGGGACTAGGTTCTTTGGAACCGAACCTCGGTAAAACAAATCACCGTGTCATCCGCTTTATTTTCTTGGTTTATTTGTTTTCCCCTCTCTCCTGGACTCGGATTTTATTCTAACGCTAACCTCAGCTTGTAGTGTGTTTAAAGTTGTAAATTTCAGTTTCCGCCTATCCACCCCCCCCCCTCTAGGCGACTTTCAGGTACTACCTAAAGATTCAGTGGTGAACAAGGTGTAAAGATAGACAAACTAGGGTAACCTATTGGGTCCCATCAAAATTAACCTATGCAGATCAATATGATTAATCAGAATATGACTGGGTAAAAAGAAGTGATCAAGGGCACAACTTACCTAGGACTTGAGATTCCAGGTACCAGGATGGTCTTCAGATGACTCGTGACCTCACTGCTAGTCGTAGCAATACAAACAAACATGGTATAAACAAAATTAACATCACACTAGACATAAGAACAAAATACATTATTAATAATCTACATATTAAAATAATATCATAGGAACAGGAATCATTAATTTTGGAGTTATGGATTTTAAGTTATCAATTTCCAAAAGTTCTAGGTGCTAGGTATAGGATTAATTAGGAGAATAATTTTAATATGGCTTTCATGTCAAAACAGAGACACTAGTTGATAAACAATAATATTACAAAATTATAGAAACTGGAATGGACCAATTTGGACTTAATATGATTTTTCTATGAATTATACAAGTTTCTAGCATTTATTTCACATTAAAAATAATTTTCTAATTAATTTTACTGGATTTTCTAATTCTCTGGACTAAGCGCACAAAACCAGAGAAGTTCGGGGGCTAATCCACAATTTTTCCCGAGACTCTATAACCACCGCACAGGACGGCGGGTTGATTTTACTAAATCCGGAGGGCTCCTATGTAAAAGGGGTTCTGCGAAGGGGTATCAACTCATGTGAGCCACACGATCTAATCTGGGCGGTCCATATTAGATCCCGGTCACCTCGAACCGGTATGCGACGTGCGCCATTGGATGAGAGATCAACAGCACAGATTTAAAGTAACCAGACTGTTTTCCCATGCGCCCCATCCAGATCGAACGGCCACGGTTGCATCGTCCCAAATTGGAATATGGATTAGATCTCGACCGTTAATCCCAATATCAACGGTCGCAATCCTTTCTCTCTCCCCCAACCAGCCCGACGGTGGCACCGCCAGCCCTGACCGCGGTGATTCCTCCCTGGTGATCCAATCCGCAAGCACCGTCGTTCACTCCCCAATTTGACACAGCGACACAGTGAGGGGGAAACAAGGAATACGAGGGTAAGCCCATTACCATGGTTCATGCAGTGCGTTGATCCGACCACAATAGGGCGGTGCTCCGTGGCGGCATTTGTACTCCGGCGAGGAATCGGTGGAACCATGGAGCACAATCCTGTCCAGGACGGCCATGAATAACACCCTGGCGACCAAGCGAAGCACCCCAGATAGCTTGGTGTCAGCTCGACGGCGGCAAGCACGGCGCCCCCAACATCCTCCCTACAGCGGCGATGTTTCTTCCCTATCCGCCCTTGAGAATCCAATCGGGTTTCGATGGATGGGTCAAGGGGTCACGGAGCTTGACTTTTATACACCACGGACGAAGTCCGCGTGAGGGGGGTGTGGGGGACAGATATCCCCCAGGTCCACTAGAAGGCAAGAAGGCCTCACGAAAGGCTTTGGGCCTATTATTTCGCAAGGCCATCCCTTCGTGGGCCAGGGGAGAACTGCTGGTGGAATGGGCCGACGCGAGAAAGAAGTAGACTCAGGCCTAGGCGGCTCATTGGATTTAAGCGTTATCCACAGCGCCGATCCGACTTTCCCGCGCACAGCGACCTCGAATAATGGAGCGAACTAGGGATAAGTCAGCAATATTATAGAAAGATCAGTTCAGTCGGTTCACTATTGTTTAGAAACATATTGTCATCATCACATACGCATGTAGTGCCCCATGGTCGAATATATAAGGCCTAGGGGGTACCCCATCATTTCCATCGACCATCTATTTAGCTCATTAGCCTTTCTCCATACAGGAGACTTCACTTGTAACCTACCACATAAAGATCCACGCCAGGAAGTAGGGTGTTACGCATCTCAAAGTGGCCCAAACCTGTAGAAAATCGCCTATCATCCCTCATGCATCCCGCACGAACCATTGAGTTACAGTCAACAGCACCGTCCTACCCAAAAGCACCGCGAGGGGTAACCCCGGGTGTGCGGTCAGGCTCCAAACACCAATAGCTATCGCGCCAGGTAAGGGTTGTGTTGTTGATCCAAGCTAGCTCAATGGATGTCACTTCCCAGTGCAAGATCACTATTCGCCTTGGATCCGTATTCTACTTCAGGACCATCTTGTCCGTAGCAGATGAGAAGGGAATCCTGCACCGCATAGCGGATCCAACGGAGAAGAAGCTTTCCTCAGAAATCCCCAGGAAAGCCGGAACAAGACAGCGGAGAGTGCAACCTCCTGCGCCCTAGACGAAGACTACCTCTTGCAAGTCGAGAGCCAAGAATTCACCTGCCCGAAAAACCCCATCGAGTGGACACGGATTACAAGAAAGAAAGAAGCAAGTGTTCCTAAAAGAGGGATGGAAGCCCGTCGAGCTGTCCTTCCGACACCTTCCCCTCAAAGAAGGATGGAAAGGGACTCACCACCGCAGTAACTCCTTTCTACCCTGACATCCTCTTCATCGGGGGGAGATTGGAGTCATCTCCCATCTCCAACAACGAGCCAACCATGCCAGGGGAAGAACCTCCCCAGCGAGAAGCTCGATGACGAAAGAACAGACACCAGAATGTTCAGCGACATCACGAGGCTGGGGAGCAGGACCCAGCGCAGCTCGTATCTCGGGATGAAGTCTCGGAAGTGGGAGAAACTCCCGACGAACGGGTCTTCAAAGAAAGGAGGAATTCTTGCCGACGTGACCACCGACAAGCTCAAGACCGAGAACGAGAACAAGCTGAGCAGGGTGCAAGGCTACAACGAGAGAACCCTCTCTTTGCTCGAAACCTAAACCCTAACTTTGCTCGTGCAATGAACACGCTGAGTGAAGTCGGAGGAGTGCTGGCTCAGATAGCTAATGGCCTCCCACAGACTCCGGATGCTGAAGGCTATCGATGGTTGCTTACTCAGGCAGCTAATCATCTCCGACCCCTCGCTCATCCCCCAAGCGACCTGCGACATGCCATCAACAGTCGTCAAGACACGTGGAGCTCTATCAACGCTTCACGCGACCGGCGACACCAAAACGAGATAAGGTGCCGGGAGGAGTATGATCGGGACCATGGCGTCCCGGCTCGAAGTCGTGACACCCGAGTTGAGTCGGCAGCAGCCTCAACCAGTGGCCTGATCCAGGGGCGGTCGAGATGACACATAATCGACTCCCCTCCCCAGGACCGACACCATGAACGTCGACAGGAAGACACATGTGGAGTATCCACGCTTACTCTGCATCTTAGGGCCATCCTGTGGCCCCCAAACTTCAAGGTCTCCAATGTCGACAAGTACGAGCCTAAGCAGGACCCAGGAGGCTAGTTGGCCGTCTATACGACCACCGCTCGGGCCACCGGGGCAACTAAAGATGTGATGACTGCATATTTGCCCATCGTTCTTGGGCAGGATGCATTGAAGTGGCTACGAAATCTGTCGTGACATTGCATCGATGATTAGGGTGACTTCAGTCGGTGTTTCATCGCCAACTTTCAGTCCCTCTCCGACAAACCGGTGCACCTATGGCACCTCAAATCCATCAGGCGCCGGGGCGATGAAACACTTCGGTCGTACCTCAAGAGGTTTCAGACCATGAGAAATCGTATCCCTGAGGTCACTGAGGCAGCAGTGATTGAGGACTTCTATCGGGGATCTAATGACTCAGCCTTCGTCCGAGCCATACTGCAGAAAGCGTCGACCACCTCCGAACAACTGTTCTGAGAAGCGGGCCTCTACATCACCGCTAATGAGCGGGCCCAGGACCTCATCGGAGGAGCAAAACCTACACCACCGGCACCACGGTGTGACGCGAACCAGCAACCCGACAGGCGTTGGGAGAAAAGGCCTCGTGAGGAGGTCCATGCCGCCGGACCACCTGTCGCTCGTGCTCGAGGGGCACCCCATGGAGGCGAGCGGACACTGGACGACATCCTCGACGCCCAGTGCCCGTACCACAAGGACATGCACCACACCTTGCGGAACTGCATAGACTTCAAGCATTCCGTCGAGAATGGCCGACCATTCCAGCCTCTACCACCTCCACCACCACAAGGAGGGCCTGGCGAGCCCAGGCAGCCTCAACAACAAGAAGGGGGAGGAGGTGGAGCGTTCTCACACATTGATGGGGAGGTCAACGTCATCTTCGGAGGACACGGGTCGCAGGAGAACAGAAGGCAGCAAAAGCTCAACGACCGGTAGGTCCTGGTGGCAACCACCTGTACCCCAGCTCCCTATCGATGGTCGGAGTACACAATCACATTCAGTCAAGCGGATCAATGGCTTAACTTCAATCATCCTGGCAAGTACCCGCTCCTCGTTGATCCGGTGATTTGAGAGAACAGGGTAAAGAAAGTATTAGTAGACGGGGGAAGCAGCATCAACGTTACCTTCCCTCGGACGCTCCTGGGCTTGGGGGTCGCATTCAAAGACCTCACCGAGTCAGACACCCCTTTCTTTAGCATTGTGCCGACCGAAGGAGAGTACCCACTCGGGCACATCTACATGCACGTCACCTTTGGAACTCCAGAAAACTACAGAACCGAGTTCCTGAGGTTCGAGGTGGCGAGTTTCGACTACGGGTACAACACCATCATCGGCAGGCCAGGATTGGCAAAATTTATGGCCATCCCGCACTACTCATACATGATATTGAAGATTCCATGACCACAAGGAATCATCACCGTGCGCGATGACTTCCAAGGCGCCGCGGAATGCTTTCGGGGAGCTATCCAGACGGCCCTCACCACTAAGCCGCTGATGGATCCCTCCGCGCAGGCGAACACAAAGCCTGAGGAAGACCTCGCAATACCCACGAATGAAGCTCAAGCCGTGATCTCTATGCGGCCGACTGAGGAGACAAAGAGGATCAACCTGGGGTTCGCTGATGAACGGAAGACCGGTATCATCAGCTCCAACCTCGACGACAAAAAGGAAAGCGCGCTCGTCTAGTTCCTGCAAGATAACCGAGATGTATTCGCATGACAACCTGCGGATATGCCGGGAGTCCCGAGAGAACTGGCCGAGCACAAATTAAAAGTCTATCCTCAAGCAAGGCCGATTCGACAGAAACTGCATCGTTTCACGCCTGACAAGAGAGAAGCTATTCGCGCCGAGTTAGCTCGCTTAGTGGCGGCAGGGTTCATTAGAGAAGTGATGCATCCTGAGTGGCTAGCAAATCCTGTTCTTGTACTCAAAAAGAATAAAGTGGATTGGCGCATGTGCGTCAACTATACCGATCTCAACAAACACTGTTCGAAGGATCCCTTCGGGCTCCCTAGAATAGATCAGGTGGTTGATTCGACCACTGGATGTTCTATGTTGTCCTTCCTAGACTGCTATTCTGGATACCATCAGATCAGCTTAGCAAAAGAAGATGAAGAGAAAACTGCATTCATCACCCCGTTTAGAGCTTTCTGCTATACCTCCATGTCGTTCGGCCTGAAAAACGTGGGAGCGACCTACCAGAGAGCCATTCATACATGCTTAGCCGATCACTAGAGCAAGCGGATGGAAGCCTATGACGGAACCTCACAAGTCATTAGGCCCACCTACAGTTGTCCTTGTCCAACAGACTTCAGACAACCTTGCATGTGTTCCTGAATCACTTGACAAGTTCGGTATCTGCTTTTCTTACATTTCCCAAGAGCGTTTTACCCATCACGCAGATATTACAAATCATCGAAGGTACGAAAATGCGGAAGCGGTTACATAAACTTACCTTTATTTAAAAGTAGGACGGAGTTATATTATTACAGACCAGGACATAATATACGAGTGCAGAGTAGTATTATTATTACAAGCCAAGGGAGGCAAAAACCCCTCCCGATAAGTTTTAAACAAAGTTCTAATGGAGGAACCCTTCCTCCTGCAGCTTTACTCTTGGTTTTCTTCTTTTGAGACCACCTTGGAACAGAAACAACAAAAGTTTGTCGCTTCTTCACCTAAAAACAATAGGGAATAAAACCCTGAGTATGGAATTACTCAGCAAGACTTACCCGACTAAAGAAAAGACTCTCAAGGGTATGCTGGCTTTAAGGGAGTCAAGGTAAGGCTTAACAATAATCAAGGACTCTGTTCGCAGAAATGCTTACTAAAAGTGGATCCTTAAAAATCCAATTTTACTTGTCAGGTTAAGTAAGATTACCTATATCTATAGTTCTTTCTACCCTAGTTCAAACACTTGACCTGCACTAGCTAATTTCTTAACAACCCTTCATATTTACTGGAGTTCTACGTATAGGTTAGTGACCAAGTCTTCATAACCGTGAAGGTACGGCGATCCGAATCGATTATACTCAGCTAAGGATCTCCAGTCACACGACATATGTAGCACTTAACCCTTGCATATGTCAACCCGCCACCGGGGTTCTTAAGACCAGATCAGGTTCACGCCAATCGAGAGCACAGATACACCACCGTCCAGCCTCTTGCCACGGAGGGTACACGCTACTCTCACCATCTCTCCACTCCCGTTGCGTGGTATCTTATTCTGGCCTTAGTCTGCCTGAGTCAAAGCTTACCCATGACGAGGCATGTGACCAGTTAAAGGGTCCTCGGTCATCAAGCCTACATCGACACGGTCCTTAATCGACTCAGACGGAGACACTACACCGAGACTCTCTCTTCTCGTGCAAGTCACCCGCCCGGTCTCAGCTTAATCATTTCAACCCAAAGTTTGGTACCTATCAGAGGTACATCCTTTTCCGATGTTGAACCCATCATGGCCATGATGGATCCACCATCAAGTTTTATTTTCAAAAACATCCCTCCCACTTTGCCACATCATCTTTTGTAAAAACAAAACCTTTTTCTTTGCTAAAGCAAGACTAAGCATAGTAAAAACCTTTTATAAAGCAGGGATTCAAAGGAAAGTAATCAAATTCAAGGAAGGTAATGCAGGAATTGTTTTAACAGTCAACTCCTATCACCTAATGCATCAAGCAAGTGAGAAAGATTTTAAAAGAGTCAAGGGGGTGGCAAATGCACCGGGGCTTGCCTTGGTTTATAGGTGATTCAGGCTCAGTTCCACAGATGTCAAAATAAAAACTGATGTCTGCCTGATGTTCCTGAGGTGGTAGTGGTGAAGTCTTCTCTCCTTCTACTTCAACTTCTTCCTCGTTTTCTAAATATAACCAGACATAATAATGAATGCCCATGTAATGCTCATGAGAGTGCAAAGATAATAAGAGTTTATTATCTAAGGTTTTGAATACAATTTTCCTTCACGGTTCTCCGAGAAACTAGGGTTTCCGGAGTTAGTACAGGAATTCAAAGGGCAGAGGGTAGGGTTTTGGGGTCTAGGTATCAAACAAGGTCCAAATCATACCAAATTCTACCCAAAGCTTCTAAATAATGTTTAGAGTTCATATAAAAAGTTTGGGGATTTTTGGAATTATTACCTATTTTCTAAAAATCCAGAAACCATGTTTTAAGCTATTTTAAACGCTCTAAAATTCCTTATTTTACCTAAAAATCATGAAACTATTTTTATTAAATTCTATGGAAAATTAGGAATCTAGGAAAATAGGTTTGACATTTTTACCATTTCTCTACAATTTCCTATAGATTTCCAAAGTTTTATAGAAAAAGAAAAGGAAAAAGCTGGAACAGTGCTGGGCCGGAAGCAGCCCAAGCGGCCCAAGTCCAGGGGAAAGCGCGTGCGCCCGTGCCCGCACTGCGGACTTTGCAGAAAGGACCTTGGCTTAATGAATAACTGGAAGCGGGACCGAAGCACTATTCAACCAAGTCGCTGACATATTACAGAGAACCCCTGCTAGTTCTGTTTCTTCACAGACCAGGGTCCCCAACGGTGAGCGGCGCGGCAGAGCTCCGGCGAGCTCGTAGACTGGCCGAACGGGGCAAGGACTGGTGCCCTACTTCGGCCGAAACCGAATTCAAGTCCTAACCCTTGTTTCCCCTAAGTCAACTTCATGAATGGCTACCCAAATGTCCCTGGCCACGGTGACCGCGCGGATGATCCAAAGAACAACGCGTTCCCGGCGATTGGTGGCGGTCTAGTTCAATCAGGTTGGTCGACGAGCATCACGGGTTCATGAGAGCACTCAAACAAGAGAGCAGAGAGAATGAGCTGACATGTATCGCGCTAGCCACGGCGAGGTTGCTTTCACGGTGGCGGAAACTCGGTTTGGGGGAAATCCGGAATTAGAGCTCCTCAGTGAACGATTGAGGGTGATTCTTGGTGGCTGGGTGCTCGACTACCCTACGGAGCTCACCGTGGCTTCAATTTATAGCGATCGGTTGCGAGCGCAGCAAATTCGAGCGGCGAATTGTGATCGGTAAGACGGGGTGAGTCACTGGTGGCCTCGCAACGTGGTCATTATTGTGGCGATTTCCCCGACGATCACCGGACATGCGTAGCACGATTAGCCGCGACATGGTAAAGTGTTTGGACACGCGGAGGATGGCAGTGACGGCTCAACGACGGTGAGATCTTATCTGCGTAATCGATGAGCATGGGGGGGTACGGCGGCTAGCCGGATTGGTATCCACGGCCCATCGGCGGTGATGATCTTTCTACCCCGAGACGTTATCCATTTACCCCGAGCACGAATCGGGACGGCGATGGCACGAATCATGGTGGAGGGATCATCAGCGGCGAGGGGGGGAAATCAGATGATCTGATTCAGTTATAATACTGTACCATGGCGAACTCAATGTAGTGCATCTGACAGCCAAGATTTAGGGCAGATTTTCTCTTCATTTTATGTAGTAACATGATCGACACTCTTTAGCAAAGTTGTAGCTCTAGGATCAAGTTATAATCTTGTTATAGCAACCCTAGACAAATTCTTGCCGATCATGCATTAATTCATGACCAAAGTGCTTGCAGGTACACTGTTAGCCTGATCTTTAGACATTCAACAGCCTGACAGCCCAACTTTGAGTGCATTTTTCTCCAATTTCTTCATAACAACAATGTTTAACCCCTTAAACAAAGTTGTTCACCTTTGATAGATATACAAAGTTGATGTGGTGATCTAGGGTAAAAACCTTAGAATTTGAAAGTTACAAAGCCTCAAAGATGATCTCAAATACTGAATTTCTGACTTAGCCTTTAGAACACCAATAGAGTCTTTTTTGCAAAAAGGTCCAAAATCCAGGGTTTAGCTTGCAAATCTTCATGATTGTGAACCATTTGACTTTATATGCTTTAACATCATAGTTTTTACACTTTAGTCCAAAAGTGCCCTAATTTTGCACTTTGCCCCCTAGGGTTTAGGTTTAGGGTTTTCCAGGGTTCCAATTAGGGTTTTTGGTATTTCAGGGGGGTGAATGTAATGTAGGTCCATTCTTAGTAACATTTTATGACTATTTCACTTTAGCTTTAGGGTTTTCTCTATTTGGATTTTGTTTTACCCTTTTGAACCCCATTTAGGGTTAAGTACCCAACTCCAGGGTTTTATTTGCAAAATGCCATATCAATACAACTTGTTTGAAACTTTTACCTAGTGAATGCATTCTAGGTGTGTCAATCTTATGAAATGTTGATGCTTATGATTTTATGCTCAAGTTTTAGTGACAGTAACACCAGGGGTGTTACATTCTTCCCCCCATAAAAGAATCTCGTCCCGAGATTAAAAGTCCTAGGGTAAGTAGTGGAAAAGGAAATGCTTCACATTTTTATTTCCTAATTTTTGGTACAAGGCAGGGGTGGTTTGGGGCTCACTCCTTTATGACAAAAATTTTATACACTTTACAAATTACAGGAGGCTAAAAAGCCTGGGAAATTCTTTTCTAAAAAGTCTTGAGTTTCCCATGTAGCCTCATCTTCGGAATGTTGATTCCACTGTATCTTATAAAACTTGAGAGTTTTTCTTCGGGTAACCCTGTCCTTTTGATCCAAGACTCGAATAGGGTGTTCTGAATATGTCAAGTCTGGCTCTAGGATAACATCTGTTACTTTGATAGTTCGATCTGGAACCCGAAGACACTTCTCCAACTAAGATACGTGGAATACATTATGTACAACAGATAAGGTTTTGGGTAGCTAAAGTCGGTATGCCACTGGCCCGCATTGTTCAAGGACAAGGAAAGGACCAATGTATAGAGGTGAAAGCTTTCCTTTTACCCTGAAACGTGTTACGCCCTTCATTGGGGAGACCTTCAGATAGACATAATCTCCCACCAAAAAATACAAGGGCATTTGCTGTTTGTCTGCATAACTTTTATGACGAGCTTGAGCTTTCTTCAAATGATGAATTATTCGTTGAACTTTTCCTTCGGTTTCTTTTACCCTATCTGGCCTGAAGAAGCTCCTTTCACCAGGTTCAGACCAATTTAGCGGAGTATGACACCGTCGACCATACAAAGCTTCAAATGGTGCCATCTTAATGCTTTCTTGATAGCTGTTATTATATGAGAACTCCGCTAATGGTAAACATTCATCCCATTTTTGTGGGAACTCTAGAATACTTGCTCGTAACATATCTTCAAGTATCTAATTAACCCTCTCCGTCTGCCCACTGGTCTAAGGATGATAGGCTAAACTGTGGAGTAATTTGGTACCTAGGGATTTATGAAGTTCTTCCTAGAATTTGGATACGAATTGAAGTCCACGATCCGACACTATAGTCTTCGGAACACTGTGCAAACTGAGAATGCGAGCAATGTATAATTCCGCATAGGTGAGAATCGGGTAATATGTCTTGACTGGCAGAAAATGAGTATTTTTTGTGAGCCGATCAACAATAACCCAGATAGAATCATACCCTTTCGCTGTTCTGGGCAATCCCACAATAAAGTCCATACTAATATCTTCCCATTTCCATGTCGGTATTAGTAAAGATTGTAATGGACCAGCAGCTTTCAGGTGTACGGCCTTGACACGTTTACAAGTGTCACATCTAGCCACATAGCGTGCAATTTCAATTTTCATCTTCATCCACCAATAACGCTGTTTCAGGTCTTGATACATCTTAGTGCTTTCGGGATGAATAGAATAGCGACTAAGATGTGCTTCATCTAGAATTTGCTGGTGGACTTCTTCATTCTTTGGCACCACTATGCAGTTGTTGAACCATACGACACCTTGATCGTCTTCTCTGAAGCAGTTGGCTTTTCCAGCCTTTATCTTCTCATGGATATGTTTCATACCTTCATCATCCTTTTGTGCGTCAATTATCCTTTGTAAGATGACTGACTCAAGCTTCAATTGATTTGAAGTTCCATGCTGAATCATTCCCAGGTTCAGATTCTCCATCTCCTGGCATAATGTAATGTCAGAAATCCTCATTGTTAAACAATGGCAGGAGGCCTTGCGACTGAGTGCATCTTCCACTACATTAGCTTTGCCTGGGTGATAATGGATTTCCAGTTCATAATCCTTAATAAGCTCGAGCCATCTCCTTTGTCTCATATTGAGCTCGGACTAGGTAAAGATATACTTCAAACTTTTGTGGTCTGTATAAATATGATAGACATTCCCCAGTAGATAATGACGCCATATCTTCAGGGCATGAACCACTGCAGCTAGCTCCAGATCATGAGTTGGATAATGCTCCTCATGCCGGCGCAACTGCCTTGAAGCATAAGCTATTACTCGGCCTTCTTGCATTAACACACAGCCGAGACCACTGCCTGATGCATCGCAATACACATCAAAAGGCTTTTCAATATCTGGTTGAGCCAATACCGGAGAAGTGGTTAATAATACCTTCAATTTTTCAAAGGATTCATTACATTCCGAAGACCAATTGCATTTAATATCGTTCTTCAATAAACTCGTGATTGGTTTCACAAGTTTGGAAAAATCTGGTATAAATCGGCGGTAATAGCTAGCCAGTCCCAGGAAACTTCGGACTTGATGTACAGTGGTTGGGGGTTTCCACTCCAAAATATCCTTGACTTTGCTGGGATCTACCGCAATTCCCTTGGCAGATAACACATGTCCCAGAAATTGGATTTCTTCCAGCCAGAACGCGCATTTACTGAATTTGGCATATAACTGATGTTCTCTCAAGCGCGTTAATACAATCCGCAAGTGTTGAGCATGCTCCTCTTCATTCTTGGAGTATATTAAGATATCATCTATGAAGACCACCACGAATTTGTCCAACTCGGGCATAAATACCGAGTTCATCAGATAAGTGAAGTGGGCTGGAGCATTTCTCAGTCCGAAAGACATTACCAAGTATTCAAATAAACCATATCGCGTAGTGAATGCGGTCTTTGGTATATCCTCGGGCCTGATACGGATCTGATGATAGCCCGACCTGAGATCAATTTTGGAGAATACCCTCGCTCCAGTCAGTTGATCAAACAAAATATATCCGAGGAAGAGGATACTTATTCTTGATAGTGACCTCGTTAAGGGGTCGATAATCCACACACATTCGTAATGTTTGATCCTTCTTTTTGACGAAGATGGTTGGACAACCCCATGGTGATGAGCTTGGTCGGATGAATCCCTTCTCAAGTAGATCTTGCAATTGGGTCTTAAGTTCTGCCAGCTCATTTGGAGGCATTCGGTACGATCTTCTAGAAATAGGAGCCGTACCGGGCTTCAACTCAATTACAAACTCTACATCTCTTTCGGGTGGCAATCCAGGCAAATCTTCTGGAAAAACATCTGGGAACCCGTATACTACCAGAATATCTTTGATCTCCGGTATAATGGCTTCATTAATTCTGCCAATTGGTTTAGCTGAAATGGCTATGGGGATAGACAAAAGAATTTCTTCTTGGCCATAACTCAACCTGATAGTTCTCAGATCAGTGTTGAGGATTGCTTTATGCTGGGCTAACCAATTCATGCCCAAGATTACATCTATGTCTTGGCCTTTCAGAACAATCATACTAGTAGGAAAGTCCCGTCCAGCCAATGTTACGGGCACTTAGAAAACCACTTCTTTAGTAAATATTTGTCCCCCAGGTGAATGAATTTTAAACCCTTCCCTTGATTCAGTATATGGAATGCAGTGTTTCTCCACAAACTTTTTGCTTATGAAAGTATGTGAAGCACCAGAATCAAAGAGAATAAGTGCAGGGTGGTTGGCTACGAGGAACATACCCATCATCACCGGTTCACCTTCCGGTGTTGTAGCCACTTGAGTGTAATAAACCCATCCAGTTTTCCTTGTATTCTTGCCCACGGTATTGGTTGCCGCATTTCCCTTAGAACCTCTGAAGCTTTGCTGATTATTTGATTGATTTTGCCTCGGATATGGACAGTCCT
Organism: Zea mays; assembly: GCF_902167145.1. NCBI lineage: Eukaryota > Viridiplantae > Streptophyta > Magnoliopsida > Poales > Poaceae > Zea > Zea mays. The sequence continues at coordinate 160,854,114 of NC_050100.1, read as the reverse complement.
TAATGAAATGCCTGGACTTTCCATAGTTGAAGCAACCGGTTGATGAGCTTGGAAGAGCAGGGAAACGAGTGCCAGGGGCACCTGGCTGATTTGTAGTAGTGGGGGCAGTAGTTGGACGGATAAACACTGGTTGCTTGAATGGGAAGGAGGGTGGACATGAGGAGGAGCGATTTTGGTTGAAAGGTCGGATAACCAACCGTTGCCTTTTCTCGGGACCCTGATTGGGCCTATTGCCTCCATTCCCCTTGGATTTTCCGAAACTTGCATATCTAGCATCAACTGCCAGTGTTGTGCTGACAGCCCTTCCATAAGTAAGGTCGATGCAAGTGGCCATCTTTCTTTGCATCCGATCGTTCAAGCCTCTCATGAAACAATTCCTTTTCTTCACATCTGTGTTGACTTGGTCGATTGCATACTGAGATAAGTGATTAAATTTATTGAGATACTGGGTGACAGTATCTCCGCCTTGCTTCAATTTCATGAACTCCTCTTGCTTCATGTGAAGAACTCCCTCAGGTATATAATGCTCTCTGAAGGCCAACTTGAATTCATCCCATGTGATCTGATGACCGGCCGGCTGAACGGCCACAAAATTTCCCCACCACGTACTGGCAGGGCCTCGCAGTTGTTGGGCTGCAAACAGGGGCTTTTGAGTTTCTAAACACCGAAGAAGCCCGAATTTTTGTTCAATGACGTGGATCCATTCATCCGCCTCTAAAGGATCTTCTGCTTTGACGAACAATGGAGGGCGCGTCTCGGAGAAGTCCAGATAAGATGTCTCACGGGGGCCTTGTGGATATGCCCGCCCACCTTGTTGTTGGAGTTGTTGACCTGCCATCTCCCGTAGGAAGCGGGTATTGTCTGCTGTAGCGTTTACCAAGGCAGCGATGGCCTCGGCAAGTGTCGGGGGTACTGGAGGTGGATTCGGGGTCGCTTCCCTCCCACGAGAGGTACCAGCCTTATCCTGAGCGCGAGTCCTGGAAGGCATCTGAGGCAAAGAACATTTGGAGCAATATGATATGCCATACAAACCATGCATTTCACATTACTTAAGAAGGTAATGTTACAGACTCGTACTTTACAATAGGATTACACCCCCTATTACACAATAGTACTATTTCTATACTATACTATTCCTACTTTTTGTCACTCTGGGTAGCCTCACTGTCAGGCGTAGGAGACCATTCGTCGACCAGCTTCATAGAGGGAGGGGGCCTGAAAAAGGTCCAGCTCGCCGCCAAGTGCTTCTCCCGCTACTCGAGAAGGTCCGGCTTCCGTCCTGACAGGATCCGCAGGGACGTTCGGGTGCAGTTGCGAGTACATACATGAACTTCTTCATGTAGTGTGTTGCAATATACCTGCAAGCTATCCACGGTTGAGCTAAGCTCTTCCACTCGGGCTCGAGCTTTCGCCTCCTTAGCCCAGGCAAGCGAACAAGAGTGAACCGCCCAGTCGAGCACTAGATCTCGATCCATGAGCTGATCTTGCAGGCGACGGATGTCGCTTCTCAATTCATTGATCCTCTCGCCATCCGCGACCCATATGTTATTCCTGCGACGGAGTTTTGTTTGAAGCTGATTAACTTGAGCTTCTAAGTCCCCGATTGGATCGTTACTACCACTACTGCTATCGTCATGTCTCGGGGCAAGTTGGTGACGAGGTATACCGATCGGCCCGGTTGACTTGCATGCAGTCTTTCTTGTACGTGGCGGCATTTTTCTAAGGGGGAAATCTTATTAGCATAATTTTTTAGCATGATGCATGTGTAGTTATAGAATCAACCTTAGTAGATTCAACCTTCTATACATTGCACTCCTCCTATCTGGTCTTCGCAATAAACTCTTCAGAGATGCTTAGGTAAGAAGGGAAGAAATTTTCTAGATGAGTCTTAGAAAATTCTTTTTGAAGATGCCTCATAATATCTGCAGAGATAGGCTTCGCACCGATACCAGCTGTGACGGAACCTCACAAGTCATTAGGCCCACCTACAGTTGTCCTTGTCCAACAGACTTCAGACAATCCTGCAGGTGTTCCTGAATCACTTGACAAGTCCAGTATCTGCTTTTCTTACCTTTCCCAAGAGCGTTTTACCCGTCATGCAGACATTACAAATCATCGGAGGTACGAAAATGCGGAAGCGGTTACATAAACTTACCTTTATTTAAAAGTAGGACAGAGTTATATTATTACAGACCAGGACATAATATACGAGTGCAGAGTAGTATTATTATTACAAGCCAAGGGAGGCAAAAAACCCTCCCGATAAGTTTTAAACAAAGTTCTAATGGAGGAACCCTTCCTCCTGCAGCTTTACTCTTGGTTTTCTTCTTTTGAGACCACCTTGGAACAAAAACAACAAAAGTTTGTCGCTTCTTCACCTAAAAACATTAGGGAATAAAACCCTGAGTATGGAATTACTCAGCAAGACTTACCCGACTAAAGAAAAGACTCTCAAGGGTATGCTGGCTTTAAGGGAGTCAAGGTAAGGCTTAACAATAATCAAGTACTCTGTTTGCAGAAATGCTTACTAAAAGTGGATCCTTAAAAATCCAATTTTACTTGACAGGTTAAGTAAGATTACCTGTATCTATAGTTCTTTCTACCCTAGTTCAAACACTTGACCTGCACTAGCTAATTTCTTAACAACCCTTCATATTTACTGGAGTTCTACGTATAGGTCAGTGACCAAGTCTTCATAACCGTGAAGGTACGGCGATCCGAATCGATTATACTCAGTTGAGGATCTCCAGTCACACGACATATGTAGCACTTAACCCTTGCATATGTCAACCCGCCACCAGGGTTCTTAAGACCAGATCAGGTTCACGCCAACAGAGAGCACAGATACACCACCGTCCAGCCTCTTGCCACGGAGGGTACACGCTACTCTTGCCATCTCTCCACTCCCGTTGCGTGGTACTTTATTCTGGCTTTAGTCTGCCTGAGGCAAAGCTTACCCATGATGAGGCATGTGACCAGTTAAAGGGTCCTCGGTCATCAAGCCTACATCAACACGGTCCTTAATCGACTCAGACGGAGACACTACACCGAGACTCTCTCTTCTCGTGCAAGTCACCCGCCCAGTCTCAGCTTAATCATTTCAACCCAAAGTTTGGTACCTATCAGAGGTACATCCTTTTCCGATGTTGAACCCATCATGGCCATGATGGATCCACCATCAAGTTTTATTTTCAAAAACATCCCTGCCACTTTGCCACATCATCTTTTGTAAAAACAAAACCTTTTTCTTTGCTAAAGCAAGACTAAGCATAGTAAAAACCTTTTATAAAGCAGGGATTCAAAGGAAAGTAATCAAATTCAAGGAAGGTAATGCATGAATTGTTTTAACAATCAACTCCTATCACCTAATGCATCAAGCAAGTGAGAAAGATTTTAAAAGTGTCAAGGGGGTGGCAAATGCACCGGGGCTTGCCTTGGTTTATAGGTGATTCAGGCTCAGTTCCACAGATGTCAAAATAAAAACAGTTGTCTGCCTGATGTTCCTGAGGTGGTAGTGGTGAAGTCTTCTCTCCTTCTACTTCAACTTCTTCCTCGTTTTCTAAATATAACCAGACATAATAATGAATGCCCATGTAATGCTCATGAGAATGCAAAGATAATAAGAGTTTATTATCTAAGCTCTTGAATACAATTTTCCTTCACGGTTCTCCGAGAAACTAGGGTTTCCGGAGTTAGTACAGGAATTCAAAGGGCACGGGGTAGGGTTTTGGGGTCTAGGTATCAAACAAGGTCCAAATCATACCAAATTCTACCCAAAGCTTCTAAATGATGTTTAGAGTTCATATAAAAAGTTTGGGGATTTTTGGAATTATTACCTATTTTCTAAAAATCCAGAAACCATGTTTTAAGCTATTTTAAACGCTCTAAAATTCCTTATTTGACCTAAAAATCATGAAACTATTTTTATTAAATTCTATGGAAAATTAGGAATCTAGGAAAATTGGTTTGACATTTTTACCATTTTTCTACAATTTTCTATAGATTTCCAAAGTTTTATAGAAAAAGAAAAGGAAAAAGCTGGAACAGTGCTGGGCCGGAAGCAGCCCAAGCGGCCCAAGTCCAGGGGAAAGCACGTGCGCCCGTGCCCGCACTGCGGACTTTGCAGAAAGGACCTTGGCTTAATGAATAACTGGAAGCGGGACCGAAGCACTATTCAACCAAGTCGCTGACATATTACAGAGAACCCCTGCTAGTTCTGTTTCTTCACAGACCAGGGTCCCCGACGGTGAGCGGCGTGGCAGAGCTCCGGCGAGCTCGTAGACTGGCCGAACGGGGCAAGGACTAGTGCCCTACTTCGGCCGAAACCGAATTCAAGTCCTAACCCTTGTTTCCCCTAAGTCAACTTCATGAATGGCTACCCAAATGTCCCTGGCCACGGTGACCGCGCGGATGATCCAAAGAACAACGCGTTCCCGGCGATTGGTGGTGGTCTAGTTCAATTGGGTTGGTCGACGAGCATCACGGGTTCATGAGAGCACTCAAACGAGAGAGCAGAGAGAATGAGATGACCTGTATCGCGCTGGCCATGGCGAGGTTGCTTTCACGATGGTGGAAACTCAGTTTGGGGAAAATCCGGAATTAGAGCTCCTCAGTGAACGATTGAGGGTGATTCTTGGTGCCTGGGTGCTCGACTACCCTACGGAGCTCACCGTGGCTTCCATTTATAGCGATCGGTTGCGAGCACAGCGAATTTGAGTGGCGGATTGTGATCGGTAAGACGGGGTGAGTCACTGGTGGCTGCGCAACGTGGTCATTACCGTGGCGACTTCCCCGACGATCACCGGACATGCATAGCACGATTAGCCGCGACATGGTAAAGTGTTTGGACACGCGGAGGACGGCAATGACGGCTCAACGGCGGTGAGATCTTATCTGCGTAATCGATGAGCATGGGGGGGTACGGCGGCTAGCCGGATTGGTATCCACGGCCCATCAGCGGTGATGATCTTTCTACCCCGAGACGTTATCCATTTACCCCGAGCACGAATCGGGACGGCGATGGCACGAATCGCGGTGGAGGGATCATCGGCGGCGAGGGGGGGAAATCAGATGATATGATTCAGTTATAATACTGTACCATGGCGAACTCAATGTAGTGCATCTGACAGCCAAGATTTAGGGCAGATTTTCTCTTGATTTTATGTAGTAACATGATCGACACTCTTTAGCAAAGTTGTAGCTCTAGGATCTAGTTATAATCTTGTTATAGCAACCCTAGACAAATTCTTGCCGATCATGCATTAATTCATGACCAAAGTGCTTGCAGGTACACTGTTAGCCTGATCTTCAGACATTCAACAGCGTGACAGCCCAACTTTGAGTGCATTTTTCTCCAATTTCTTCATAACAACAATGTTTAACCCCTTAAGCAAAGTTGTTCGCCTTTGATAGATCTACAAAGTTGATGTGGTGATCTAGGGTAAAAACCTTAGAATTTGAAAGTTACAAAGCCTCAAAGATGAGCTCAAATACTGAATTTCAGACTTAGCCTTTAGAACACCAATAGGGTCTTTTTTTGCAAATAGATCCAAAATTCAGGGTTTAGCTTTCAAATCTTCATGATTGTGAACCATGTGACTTTATATGCTTTAACATCATAGTTTTTACACTTTAGTTCAAAATTTCCCTAATTTTGCACTTAGCCCCCTAGGGTTTAGGTTTAGGGTTTTCCAGGGTTCCAATTAGGGTTTTTGGTATTTCAGGGGGGTGAATGTAATGTATGTCCATTCTTAGTAACATTTTATGACTATTTCACTTTAGCTTTAGGGTTTTCTCTATTTGGATTTTGTTTTACCCTTTTGAACCCCATTTAGGGTTAAGTATCCAACTCCAGGGTTTTATTTGCAAAATGCCATATCAATACAACTTGTTTGAAACTTTTACCTAGTGAATGCATTCTAGGTGTGTCAATCTTATGAAATGTTGATGCTTATGATGTTATGCTCAACTTTTAGTGATAGTAACACCAGGGGTGTTACACTTATGTTGATGATGTGGTGATCAAAACAGAAAACTCAGAAATCTTCATCGAAGATTTGCAACTGGTCTTCAACAACTTGAGGCGATACCGGTGGAAGCTCAATCCAGAAAAGTGTGTCTTTGGAGTACCGGCAGGAAAGTTACTCGGATTCATTGTCGGCCACTGAGGAATTGAAGCCAACCTAGAAAAAATCGAGGCCATCATGAGAATGGAAGCGTCGCAGTCACATAAAAAGGTACAGAGGCTTACTGGATGCATGGCAGCCCTGAGCAGGTTCATATCAAGGCTAGGCGAGAAAGGCATGCCGTTCTACAAATTGCTCAAAAAGGTGGACAAATTTTAGTGGACCACAGAGGCACAGGAAGCTCTAGAGGCACTAAAAATGTTCCTGACTACACCACCAGTACTCAAGCCACCACGCTGATCCACGCCGAATCAGCCAACAGAAGATCTATTGTTATACATCTCCTGCACGACTCACGTGGTAAGCACCACGTTAGTAGTCGAGCGGGTAGAAGGACATACATATCCAGTACAACATCCGGTCTACTATATCAACGAGGTTCTCGGGCCCTCAAAAATGAAGTATCCCCAAGTTTAGAAACTGCTATACGCTGTACTTCTAACCGCTCGCAAGCTCCGTCACTACTTTGACGACCACAAAGTCATAGTAGTCACAGGATTTCCAATAGGGGACATTCTCCACAACAAAGAAGCTATCGGAAGGGCATCCAAGTGGGCATGTGAGCTGGGAGCTCATGACATAGAGTTCCGACCTCGCACGGCAATAAAGACTCAAGCACTGGTTGACTTCATGTCAGAATGGACTGAGCATCAGGTCCCAGACAACCTGGAGACTACCGAAGTATGGAGAATGTACTTTGATGGCTCGCTGATGTTGTAGGGAGCAGGTGCAGGGATCCTCTTCATTGCTCCTGGAGGAGAACAACTCAAGTATGCACTCCAACTATTATTTCCAGCATCAAATAATGCGGCAGAATATGAAGCATTGATCCATGGATTGAACATCGCCGTATCACTGAGCATCAAGAAGCTGATGGTATATGGAGATTCGCTAGTGGTCATAAGTGAGATCAATTAAGACTCGGATTGCTCGACTGATTCCATGGGCAAGTACTGTGCAACCGTCCGAAAATTAGAGGACAAATTCAAAGGGTTGGAGTTCCATCACGTGGAAAGAGACCGCAACGCGGCAGCAGATGCGTTGTCGAAGCTGGGATCCAGTAGGGCCCAGGTTCCACCTGGGATCTTCGTCCAAGAAGTATCACACCCGAGCATTCTCTCAGATCTGATAGAAGAGTGCAACACCTTGAGCCAACCAGAGTCGGACCCCAATGACTGGAGAGAGTCTATCATCAGGTACATAAAAAATAAAGAAGAACCGGATGATAAGGCGGCAGCAGAACGCATAGCAAGGCAGTCAGCCCACTACACCCTCATAGGGGGCACACTGTACAGAAGAGGTGTGACGGGAGTCCTCATGAAGTGCATTCACTCGGCTATTGGGAAGCAACTGTTAGATGAAATCCATGTCGGGCAGTGTGGAGTACATGCAGCATCCAGAACTCTGGTTGGGAAGGTTTTTAGATCTGGTTTCTATTGGCCAACAGCGAAGAGCGATGCTGCCGAGTTAGTCTAGAGATGTGAAGCTTGCCTATTCTTATCAAAGCAATAACATTTACCTGCACAGCAGCTGCAGACCATTCCTGTAACATGGCAATTTGCATGCTGGGGTTGGACATGATCGGACCTTTCAAGAAAGCTCAGGGAGGCTATACTCACGTGCTGGTTGCCATTGACAAATTCACAAAATGGATAAAGTACAAGCCCATTTCCTCTTTGACCTCAGCCAAGGCAGTGGAATTCATACAAGACATAATATTTAGGTTTGGGATACCAAATAGCATCATTACCGACCTAGGGTCCAACTTCACCAGCTCTGAATTCTTCGACTTCTGCGAGCAACGAAGCATCCAGATTAAGTATGCATTAGTAGCGCATCCAAGAGCCAATGGCCAAGTAGAAAGAGCCAACGGGATGATACTGGAAGCACTCAGGAAGAAAGTATTTGACAAGAGTGAAAAGCTTGCAGGAAAGTGGATCAGAGAGCTGCCATACGTGGTTTGGAGTCTGAGAACTGAGCCCAGTCGAGCTCTATATGGAAATACCCCGTTCTTCATGGTTTATGGGTTAGAGGCAGTACTGCCCGCCGACCTAATATTCGAGGCGCCGAGGTTGACTTTCGAAAGCATAGCTGAAGCAGAAGCTACCAGGCTAGAAGATATTGATGTGCTGGAGGAAGAATGATTTAACATAGTAATTCAGTTGGCTAGGTACCAGCAGACCTTGAGGCGCTATCATGATAAAGTCGTGCGACACCGGTCCTTTGCAGTGGGAGACTTGGTCCTTCGCTGAATTCTAACGGGGGAAGGACGACACAAGCTGTCACCACTATGGGAAGGGTCATTCATTGTATCAGAGGTCACTCGGCCAGGATCATACTGGCTTACTCAAATGGATGGCACGGAAGTGGGGAACTCATGGAACATAGAGCATCTTAGAAAGTTCTATCCCTAGCGAGGCCTCAAAAATTCTCGAAGAAACGTTGTACTCTGTAATCTAGGGACTTCATCATCAATAAAGTTTTCATTTTCAAAAGCATTCAGACTCTTGACTCTCAGCTGACCTCGATTGGATGGGACTTGAAATCATCACGCTTACTCGGCTTAGGGTGACCACTATACCCTACTAACGGAGCAATCGGCTTAAGTCAGTGACGACTTAAGTCGGTGCGACATGCTCACGCTTACTCGACTTTGGGTGACCACTATACCCTACTAATGGAGCAATCGGCTTAAGTCAGCGACGACTTAAGTCGGTGCGACATGCTCACGCTTACTCGACTTAGGGTGACCACTATACCCTACTAACGGAGCAATCGGCTTAAGTCGGTGCAACATGCTCACGCTAACCTGTCTTAGGGTGACCACTATACCCTGCTAACGGAGCAATTGGCTTAAGTCAGCAATGACTTAAGTTGGTGTGACATACTCATGTCTACTTATCTTAGGGCAACCACTATGCCCTACCAGCTAGGCCATCGGCTTAAGTCGAAAAACGCCTTAAAACCAGCATGGCACACTTGCTTTCACGATTGTTCAGGGTGACTACTATACCCTAACAGCGAAACAATTAGCCCTTCAGGAAAAAGAACATTTTACTTGCTGGCACTAGGGGCATGTTCTGGCGCCCTGTCCACAAAAAAATTCAAGTTCTAACACAACCATCACACGCACCTAGAATTCATATTACATCGAGTGTTTTGCAGGACATCGCTGCACCGAAACGTCTTTGCTAGCAATGTCTTTCGCAGGAGCGATGGAAGAAGAAGGACGACTCAAAGCATCGGGCGTAGCCTTGACATTGGCGACAATGTCGTCAGGCACCACGACGTTGGGCCTCCTCATCAAGATTCGTCCAGCGTGAACGGCTTTGTCCATAGCCTTGTCGCGCTGAGCTTTCAAGATGGTGCAGTTGTCCTCTGAAGCTTTAACAGCCAGTCGAGCGGCTTCTAGATCCTGTGCGACAAGCTTCTTGGAAGCACGAAGATCCCTGATGGTGGAATCCTTGGTCGATAACAGTTGTCCAATTCGCAGAACCTCATCTTGGGAAACTTGCAGCTCGTGACGGTGATGATCCAGGTCAGACATGGTGAAGCGGTGGCTCCTCTCCAATATGGTCAAGGAGTTGCTAGCGTCACGATATAGCCTGTCCAGATTGTCACGAGAGGCCACGAGTGCTCGTTTTTCCTACTACAAACAGAAAGCAACATTCAGTACCAAGGCAACAATAGCATGACAGGGTCAACCAAGGAAGTTTGCCTCATGCACCATTTTTTCAGAGTCAAGCTAGGCATTAAGTGAGGAATTCAAAGAACGTGCACCGTCCAAAAAAGCAGAGGTCTGGGCCAAGTCGGCTTGACTTTGAGAATACTTTTCCTCAAGGTCAGAGCATCGTTGGGCCATATCCGACAATGCAGCTAAAAGGGGATGCATGACTAAGAACAAGTTGATCAATATAAACAACTAGGGAAGCTGTAAGATCACTAACCAGCGTTCGACGCCTTCAAGTCATCGATCTGTTTCTGGAGCAGCAATGGGTTCCACTGCATCAGAGACAGAGCTTGTTCGGGAACATTGGCACCGCACGATTTCAGCTGAGTGGATATTCCATCAACAAAAGCCTATGATCATAGACAGATGAGCAAAAGAAAGAAAATTCGCTAATATGAACAATGTAGAACAAGAGGTCGACTCACCTGAAGATTGGAGAGGAACAGTGGTAGACCCAGGGCAGGAGGTGTTGAGTCATGGCTCGACGAGGGAATGTCAGCAGGAACAAACTGAAGAGCACTATCCGGGGTGACCTCAGCCCCACCAGCAGACAGTAGGTGTAACACCCAGAATTTGGGGTATAAAATTTCTTTCTTATGATCATCCAAATTCAGGTGTTACTCTTCTCTATCTCACTCTAGTTTCTCTCTCTCTCTCTAGTTTTCTCTCTCTCTCTTTCTTTTAATTAGAGTTAGTTGTATTCGTGAAGGATTATTTATTTTATTTTGCCCAAAACTTATGAGTAATGAAATGTTGCATCATATTGAGCCTAAATATTCTTTGAATTGTTGCACATGTTTGAATTAGTTTAAATTTGAAACTTGATTTGAATTTGAATTGAAAACCCTAGAGAAAATAAATAGAAAAGCTATTAGAAATTCCCTGGAAAATAGAAAAACCAATTTCAGCCCAAACCGGCCAATTAACTCAACCCACACGCGCGCGCCCGCGCCCCCTGTGCCTGACAGGTGGGCCCCGCCTGTCGGCGCCAACCAGCGCGACCTCTCTCCCTTTCTCTCTCTCTCTCTCGCTGCCCCATGGGCCAGGCTTGATGGCGCCGTCCTCTCGCACGCGTGCCCGCTTCTCTCTCTGTCCCGCCGTCCCCACCAGTCAGCTCGTCCCTAACCTCTCGCCCACGATCTCCCCGTCGTGGACGTGCCCACGACCGTGCGTTCTCCGGCCACGTCCGCGCCCCCGCGCCCCTTTTGAACCCCGTGTCGTGCTCACCCACCTCTCCTCTCTCATTTGCGCCCTCTGCTCAACCCTCTCGCCCTCTCTCTCGCTCTGCCCACGCGTGCAAGGAACCCCGCCACCGCCCGCCATCGACTACTGCCTATTTCGTGGCCGCCGTCGCGCCCGTGCCCCATCCAGTGCCACGGTGAGCTCCGCCTTACTGTCATCTGCTCGGGACACCCTTCGGTGTGCCCTTTCCCTCTCTACTGCGTCCGGTCCACGCTCACCGGAGCCATCTTCGCGCAGCCGGAGCTCCGCCACCGTCGCCCCGTCGAGCCCTTGCGCCTCCGCCGTTGCTTCGCGACTCCAGCGCTTCTACTCGAGGTGAGCGACCCGCCAGTACCCTTAATTTAGTTATCCCCGCTCTGTAGCTCGCGCGATTGCTCGCCGGAGCAATCCAGCGCCGCCGTTAGCCCGCCCCGCCATGGTCTGCGCTCTCCGGTGCCCCCGCGCCGGTGTGAAGGCCATGGCCGAGTCCGCAAGACCGCCCTGATTGCGCCCAGACTAGTCCCCGAGCCTCTAGTGCCCCGTCGTGGCCGGCCTTCTCGTCTCCAGCGAGTTCTTGCCGCCGGACCGAGCGGCGCCACCGCGCCCGTGTCTGCCCTAGTCGTTAGATCTCGACTGTTCGTCCAAGATCGGATAGTTTAGACTTAACCCGAGCGGATCTAATCCCAGCCCTCCGATCTGGATCCCACCATCCCACTCTCTTCCCCCCTCTCCCGCCTCTCTGCCTCTGGGTCCGGCTTGTCAGCCCGCCCTGGCCCGCTGACGCCCTGGCCCCACTTGTCAGTCATGTCCGCGTGCTCGCGCGACCTAATCTGGGCCACTGATCTCTGATCCGATGGCTGAGATTACCCCGTACCCCTTCGTGTGTGAATTTTGCTTGAGAGCCCCCTGGTTTTAGGAAATCAACCTGTCGTCCTCTGTTTTAGTGCATAGGTCCCTGGATTCTTTTGAATAGCCCCCTGGACTTTTATTTAATCACAGATTCAGCCCTAATTTCATATTTCAAACTTTAAAACTTGTTTATTTCATACCTTTTTCATATGAACTCCAAATTTAGTAGTTCAAATTGCAAAATGTTCACAAAATTATTCTCTGTTCAAATAAAATATGACCAACTGTAATCTGTATACTTTATTTTTACACTTAGAATTTAGGATTAATGTATATGTTAATTTATTTATTTAATGAAATAAATAAAATGAAAGCCCTAGGAGTTAAAAAATATATTTAATCTTGTGAGATTAGTAACATGCATTACATGAATTCATTTTTGGGTTTAACTTTTAGGTCTTAATGAGATAAATAGAATTAGGTATGTAATTATGGATAACACTTAAAGGATAATCAAATTCCTAAATGAGAGTAGTTCATCTTGTAAGTTAATCTTTTCTTTGGGTAATTATTACTTAACCTTTTTGAGTTATGTTTCAACACTTAGAGAGTAATGAATCCTCAATGAAGGTTATCCATTTTACAACTTGATCTTATTCTCCTTTATTTATGGTTACCTCTTTTTGAGTTGTGTTCCATTGTTTGTATATGCTTGATGTGATGTTCATTTTTACCTTCCAAATGTATTGAATGTATGCTCGCTTTACTTAGACAACGAGCAGCTCGTGATTCCTGAGTGTGTTGCCGAAGATCCCTCTGAGTAACAACCTGGTGAAGGCAAGTGTCCTCAGACCTTTCATGTCCTACTTTACTTTATAATTCATTGTCCCGCATTACATTATTGAAACTTAAGGATTGACTAGTCTGTATTTACCTTACCCTTGTTTTCCTTTTGGGGTTAATCATGGTTAGCTTATGCTATTGCTTTAACTTAATCAATGAACATGATGTGATTATTTATGATACGATGATGTTATCTCGATGTGGTTCTTGTGATTACTTTAGGTGACTCAGGCTATTTCCTGAGTACCTCTCCGTAAGGACCTGTTTGGGCAGTGACAACCCAGGATAACAGTGCAACCATGAGGGTGGAATGGAACGCCCTTAGCTGATTAATTAGAGGAACCAGAGGAGTAGTTGGCTTTGCCGTAGGGATGTCAATGGGGTCCGGGCACAGTACTTGCTCTGTCGAGGCTGGTTGCAGAGGTTCTTTGATTTGGTTTTGTTAGTCACCATTCCTCTAGGGAGATGTGCTGTGTTTATCAAACTGGAGAAACCTAACGGGCGGCTATGACCTCTGAAAAATCTTTGTAAAGGCTACGTAGTGATACCCTGCTAGGTCACCTTGGTAGTGATCAATGGGGAGGCTAGAACCTTGGGCAGAATGGGAATCATGGCTTGTGGGTAAAGTGTGCAACCTCTGCAGAGTGAAACTGGTATATCAGTCGTGCTCACGGTTATGAGCAGCCTTGGGATCCTCTTTGATTAGAAGAACTTTGGTTACTTTTATGATGATGATTAGCAATGATGATTATAATTTAGATCTCTAGTATTTCCTCTTGGAGGGAGTGCCTCTAGGTAATAACTGGGTTATTACTAAAATTTGGCTATACTTATAGTAATAAAACTTGACCAACTAAAAGCAACTCCTTAACCTTAACTCCACATACAACTAGTCCACTTTAGCCAAACAGGACATTTGCTGAGTATGTTGATGTGTACTCACCCTTGCTTTACAAACCACCCCACCCAGGTTGTCCCCACTGTACTCAGTGCTCAGGAGGAGATGTTGGCAACATGGAGGACCTTGAGGAGTTCTAGGACTACAACGAGTTCTAGTTTACTTTAGTGGCAAACCCCCAGTCAGCTGCCTGTGTAGGCTTAACTTCTACGTTTCGTTACTCCGCACTTTGATGTTAATGTTAAACACTATGGTTATGTATTAGACTCTGTGGATGTCTCAGACATCTTGATGTATTTAAAGTACCTTTCCGCTATTTAATTCGGGCATTGTGTGATGATGTCCAATTATGTAATCGTTGTGTACGTGAGTTCTGATCCTGGCACGTACATGGTTCGCATTCGATTTACCTTCCAATACCGGGTGTGACATAAGTTGTATCAAAGCCTTGCTGACTGTAGGACCGCTAACCTAGACTAGAATGGTCGACCTAAGGACTTTAGACCCCTACTCTTACCTTGACCTTAGTGTCTTTTCAAAAGTTGGTTATCTTGACCAACTCTATGTTATTTACTTATCTCAAAAGTTTTGTCTTACTTTTCTTTCTAGTTACTTTCTGGTCTCATAGTTCTACTCTTACTCTTGTGCTTACGATGTCTTTTGTAGATGGCTCGTATCAGGTGCACTGCACGTAAGTTTGTGATCCCCTTTTTGCCTTCTCGTTTGGCGGAGCGTCCACTGCGTCGCACGGTGTCAGATCAGTCCAGTCACCTAGAGAGACTGCATCATCACCTGCATGAGGAGCAGGAGCGCCGACACCAGGAGTAGGAGCAGGAGCAGCAGGACACTCTTCCCCCTCGCCTCAGCGGGAGGTGGAGTCTGAGAGGCCGCCTTCCCCTGCACCTTAGCCAGAGATGCCCCCTGCACCACCTTAGGGCATCCCGGCTGCTGGAGGAGACTCTGGCGGAGACTGAGACGACGACGACGACGCCAGTGGCAGTTCGAGCCACGGCACGGAGCACTCAGAGGAGCCGGAGCTGAAGGGATGGATCGCTAGACCCATCACTCATGACGCTGCTTGCGGGTGTCACTTCCACGACGCTCTCGATACCCTGTTGCGTCGGGCCTTCGACCGACACACCTGGTCTATCGAGTATCGTTGTGTAGTCTACCAACATCGTCGCGGGTTATAGCCGGATCAGTGGGAGGCTACTTGTTTGGTGCGCCGTCCGGACGATGATCTCCGGGGTGAACATGCCCTCTCAGAGCACTACTCTATCACTGAGAGGGACACTGCCGAGACAGCAATGCAAGATGCAGCACGACGGGCACTTTCTCATTATTGCTCGTTGTTCAGCGGGGTAGCTGACGGCCTTGACCTGAAGTACTACCCTCGTCGTTCGACCGGCAGTGCTGGAGGTGTGATTGTCTCGCCAGTTGGTGAGGGCAAACCTAGGCTGAGCAGCATGGTCAACCTGGCCGCCGTGCTCAACACAGAGTTGGACCATACCCTTGACAAGTTGGGCAAGGTTCGGGCGGAGGTTGCGGAATTGCGTGCTGAATGCGTGGCACACCACTATCTTGATGGTGGTTCTCCCGCCCCTGTAGGGATTCAGCACCCTTACCGTTCACCGCCCCGTGGTCGCTTCGATTATGGTACCCCAGACTACAGGACCCGCATAGATTTAGATCCATAGATCGATGGAGTCAGAGTCTGTAATAATGCTTAATTCAGTGTCTTAGTCTAGTCAGTCTTAGTTAGAGTTATTTTTGTTATCTTTTGTTGGATGCTGTCACACCCGGTTTTAGAAGGCAAACCGAATGCAAACCATGTACGTGCCAGGATCAGCAATTCACGTACACAGCAGTTACATAACGTGGACATCATCACACAGTGCTCAAATAGTATTAAAAGGTAAATAATAGTCGATTACATCATAAGTCTGAGACATCCACATAGTCCTTACAATAAATCAAAGTGCGGAAAAGAAACGTAGATAAACGCGGCCTTCACAGGCAGCCGACTGGGGGTTGCCGCTAACCCACGCCTAGAACTCGTCGTAGTCTTGGAACTCCTGGAAGCCTCCTTCCACGGCTTCATCTTCGCCTGAGCAGTGGTTGCATTGCTGACAACCTGGGGATGGGGGGGTTTGGTGTGTAGAGCAAGGGTGAGTACACATCAACATACTCAGCAAGTATCCCGTTTGGCTGTAGTGGACTAGCTTTATGTGGGGGTAAGTCAAGCAGTTGCTTTTAGTTGGTCAGATTATTATTTACTAATAGAAAGCCAGGTTTTAGCATTAACCCAAGTTATTAGCCCGATGTACCCTTTCCAAACGGAAAGAATACCACTTACCAGCACCATAGTCATAACCAAAACCATCAGTCTCATTGCCACCTGTAAACCAAAATGTCTCCGATCAAGTACCGCTAATCACTGGAGCTCCCTTGGCCGCTCATAACCGCGAGCATGGCTGATATATCAGTTTCAAACACTCTGCAGAGGTTGTGCACTTTACCCACAAGCCGTGATTCCCTCTTGCCTCAGGCCGATCAAACCCTTAAACACTACCAAGGTGAATAGGCAGGGTCTCACTACGTAGCCTTTACAAAGATTCCCCGGGGCTGTAGCCGCCCGTTAGGTTTCCTAAATGTACCGCACTCCTCCCCAAGGGACGAATCAACCTTGGCAGAGCGAGCCGCATACACCGAGCCCCATTGACAGCACGACGGCGAAGCGAACTACACCCCGGATCCTCTAATTACTCAGCTAAGGGCGTCCCACTCCACCCTCATGGTTGCACTGTTTTCCCGGGCGGTCATCCATAGAACAGGTCCTTACGGAGAGGCACTCGAGAAACCGCTCGAGCCCCCTTAAAGGCCACAAGTACAACATCATAATAAGAGAAGGGAAAACAGCTTATCATATATGATCTCATCATGTTCATTGATTAGAGTTGAGCAATAGCATAAAGCTAAACAATAATAATCCGACCCAAATAGGTAAATAAGGACATGGATAACAAAAGCTAGTCAATCCTTAGGTATAAATGTGTAATGCGGGAGGTGAATTAAAGAATGAATAGGACAGAGATAGGTCAAAGGACACTTGCCTCCACCAACCGACTGCTGCTCAGGGGCTTCTCCTGCGGGTTCCTCGGGCTCTTCAACCGGATCGTTCTCTATGCGATTGCAAGCATACATACATCCATCCATTCAAATTAGGAAACAAACAATACACCATACAAGGGAACAAATAAAGTAAATATGCATAGAATATCACATACGATAATGAATTTACCTTGGTTAGAAAGAAATGGGGAAAGGTCTCGCGGGAGTTAAAGCTTATGCCTGAGACGCACTACGGGTAAACGAATAACTAAACGTTACGTGCTCTAGTTCCAATTGGTTCTAACAAAAGAATTAGCTACATGCACTAATGTAAACGTGAGCACTTTTAGTAGATTAACATTGAATGAGATAGACGATTAGCTATACAAATTAACTAACGTAACCAATTTCCAAATTGAGACTCCTATCTTATTAATATAAACACGTGATTAGCGTGCATAGGATACGGGGGGTAGACGGGGCGTCTGGGGGGTAGACGATCGTGTCGCGGACACGACAGGGCGCTATGCATCGCGTCGCGGGCACGATGAGCTACGCCAAGGCGCTGCGCGGGCATACGCATGCGCAAAGCCACGCTTAACGTGCCACGAACGAGTCGCGCACGCGTCGGGGCCGCGCGCTGGCCGAGCTCGAGGCCGCGCGCCGAAGGCACGCTGGGCCGAGCTCGAGGCCGTGCCGGGGCCATCACGACACGAGCAAGGCACGTCGGCGGCACGCCGGGGCGGGCGGGCGAACACGGGCGACGGTGAGGGCGGCCGGGCCGGGCGCAGGGCTCGCCGGGGACGAGCGGGGCAGCTCGCCTTAGAGGCGGCCGAGCACGGGGGCGGGCGGGTCGCCGGGGGCGGCTGAGCCGGGGGACGGCGGGGCCGGCGAGGGCGCGGTTGAGGTCGGGGACGGGTTCGCTGGAGGGGGCGGCCGAACCGAGGGCGGCGCGAGGGCGAGGCGGGTTCGCCGGGGGGCCGGGGCGGCGGAGGTCGGCACGGCGGGGCGGGGCGGGCTCGCCGGTCATGGGGGCGGGGCTCGCCGGGGACGGCCGAGCCGGGCGGGCGAGGAAGGAGGAGGGAGAGGGGGAAAGGAGAGGGGAGGAGGGGGGAGGCCTCACCACGGCGGGGGAGGGCGGCGCGGCGGCGCGCGGGGGAGGGAGCGGCGGCGGCGGCGCTAGTGCAGGGGAGGGCGGCGGCGGCGCTAGGGTTAGGGAGAGGGAGTTGGGGAGGGGGAGGGAATTTTGGAAAAAGAAAAAAAAGGGGGGGAGGGGGCGGCTGGGCCGGCTGGGCCCAAAGGGGGGAGGGGCGCGCGGTTGGCCCGGCTGGGCCCAAAGGGGGGAGGGGCGCGCGGTTGGGCCGGCCGGGATGGCCCACTGCGGGGGAGGCGGTTGGGCCGCCAGCTGGGCCAGCCGAAGGGGGGAGGCGGTTGGGCCAAAAGGGGAGAAGGGGGGAGAGAGAAAAAGAAAAGGTTTTTCTTTTTCCTATTTTCCATATTTTCTTATATGCCTAATTCTTCAATTCACTCGACCACAAACAAAAGAGTGCATAATCCGGCATGATGCAACAACCAAAAATAGTTCTAGGTTTTGCTTACACAAGATGTCGAGCTAATTCTCGCTATAACTTTTGGAAAAGATCAAGGCTTAGCGAGAAGAAAAGGGAAAAGGAAAGAGTAACGCCTGAATTTGGTGAGAGAAAAGAAGAAAAAAAATTCTACCCCCAAATTCAGGGCGTTACAAACCTATCCCCCTTAAAAGAATCTCGCCCTCGAGATTCAGGGTTGGCTAGCAAAGAGCTCAGGGTATTTAGCCATCAGATCATCTTCACGCTACCAGGTTGCTTCTTCCTGTAAATGATGATTCCATCTAACTTTGCACATTCTGATGGTCTTCCTTCGGGTGACTCTGTCTGCAACCTCAAGGATTTGCACTGGCTTCTCAACGTAGGTCAAGTCTTCCTGGACTTCAAGACCTTCAACTGGCAACTGCTCCTCTGGCACACGCAAGCACTTCTTCAACTGAGACACATGAAAAACATCATGCACTGCGGACACATTCTCTGGTAGGCTGAGCTGATAGGCCACTTCTCCATGCCTTGAGAGAATTTGGTATGGACCAATGTAGCGGGGTGCTAGCTTGCCTTTGACTCCGAACCTTCTGACTCCTCTGATCGGTGACACTTTCAGATAGACAAAATCTCCGACTTCGAAACTCAGCTCTCTTCTTCTGGTATCTGCATAGCTTCGCTGCCTTGATTGCGCTATCTTCAGATTCTCTCGGACCATCTTGATGTTCTCTTCAGCTTCAAGCAAAATGTCTGGCCCAAACACCTGCTTTTCTCCAGGCTGATCCCATTGCAACGGAGTTCTACAACTCCTCCCATAAAGCGCCTGAAATGGTGACATCTTCAAGCTAGCCTGGTAACTGTTGTTATAGGAGAACTCTGCATAAGGCAACTTCTTATCCCATCCGGAATGATCTTGCAACGCACAGGCTCTCAACATGTCTTCAAGAATTTGATTGGTCCTTTCGGTCTGACCATCTGTCTGCGGATGATAAGCTGAACTGAAATTCAGATGTGTGCCCAAGGCTTCATGCAACTGCTGCCAGAAATGAGAGGTGAACTGCGTTCCTCTGTCTGACACTATCTTCTTTGGCACACCGTGGAGACAAACGATCCGAGACATGTACAGCTCTGCCAATACTGCACTACTATAGTTGGTCTTGACAGGTATGAAGTGGGCTGACTTGGTCAAGCGGTCCACTACTACCCAAATGGAATCGTAGCCGGCTCGAGTGCGAGGCAATCTGACTATGAAATCCATACCGATTTCATCCCATTTCCACTGAGGAATTTGCAACGGTTGCAACAATCCAGCTGGTCTCTGGTGCTCTGCCTTGATCCGCCGACAACTATCACACATAGCCACATACTCTGCGATTTCCCTCTTCATTCCATACCACCAGAATTTCTTCTTCAGATCCTGATACATCTTCTCACTGCCAGGGTGAATCGAATAGGCTGTCTCATGAGCTTCCTTGAGAATCAACTCCCGAATAGACTGGACATTGGGAACGCACAAGCGGTCCTTGAACCATATCACACCTTCTGCATCTTCCCGAAAATCTTTGCCTCTGCCATCTAGAATCAGTCGCCGGATCTCACTGATCTTCTCATCATTCTTCTGCGCTTCTTTGATTTCCCGCTCTAGGGTAGGTTCCAACTCAACTGTGACTCCTCGCGAATTGTTCAGAAATCCAAGACTCAACCTGTCAAACTCCTTGGCCAACTCATAAGGCATCGGATGAGCGACCATCAGATTGATTTGACTCTTCCTGCTCAAAGTGTCTACCACTACGTTCGCTTTGCCTGGATGGTAATGGATCTCCAATTCGTAGTCTTTGATCAACTCTAACCATCTTCTTTGCCTCATATTCAGCTCTGTCTGAGTGAATATGTACTTCAGACTCTTGTGGTCTGTGTAAACATCACATTTCTGTCCATACAGGTAGTGCCTCCATGTCTTCAATGCGTGAACCACTGCTGCCAATTCTAGGACATGAATTAGGTAATTCTTCTCATGAACTTTCAGCTGTCGGGATGAGTAGGCCACAACTCTTCCCTCTTGCATCAACACACATCCCAAACCAGTGTAACAAGCATCACAATACACCGAGAAGGGCTTGTGCACATCAGGCAAGACTAAGATAGGCGCTGTAGTCAACTTCTCTTTCAGCGCTTCGAAGGCCTCTTGACATTTCTGGGTCCACTTGAACTCAACTTTGTTGCCTAGCAACGCTGTCATTGGTTTCGCAATCTTCGAGAACCCTTCAATGAATCGCCGATAATATCCGGCCATCCCAATGAAACTCTTGATTCCTCGGGCATCTGTTGGCGCCTTCCAGTTCAGAATGTCTGCCACTTTCTTCGGATCCACAGCCAATCCTTCTTTGTTGATTATGTGACCCAAGAACAGGACTTCACTGATCCAGAATTCACACTTGCTCAACTTTGCATACAACTGGTGTTCTCGCAATCTCTGCAATACCATCCTCAAATGATCTGCATGCTCTTCTTCGCTTTGAGAATAAATCAGAATGTCATTGATGAATACCACCACAAACTTATCAAGGTAATCCATGAATACACTGTTCATCAAGTTCATGAAGAACGCTGGTGCATTGGTCAAACCAAAAGACATCACTGTGAACTCATACAACCCATACTTGGTAATGAATGCCGTCTTCGGAATGTCCGAAGGTCGGATCCTGAGCTGATGATAACCTAACCTCAGATCAATCTTGGAGAACACACTGGCTCCTCTCAACTGGTCGAACAGATCTTCTATTCTGGGCAAGGGGTACTTGTTCTTGATGGTGACTTCATTCAAAGCTCGATAATCGATACACATCCTTCTAGTGCCATCTTTCTTCTCCACAAATAGGACAGGGGCGGCCCAAGGCGAGGTGCTTGGCCGGATGTAGCCTTTCTCTGACAACTCATCAATCTGCTTCTTAAGCTCAACCAATTCTGGTCTAGATATTCTGTAAGCTCTCTTAAAGATAGGGGCGGTTCCAGGAAGAAGCTCTATGGCAAACTCAACTTTCCGCTCTAGTGGCATACCTGGTAAGTCCTTTGGAAACACATCTAGGAACTCGGACACAACCTTGATACTCTCAATTGGGTCTGCTTCGCTGCTATCGACAGCCATCTGATAACAACTTCCTTTCTTTGGCTCAGGCGGGACTAACTCGGTCACCGCTTCCTCTCCTAGTGGGGACACCAACTTGATTGTCCTTTTATCACAACTGATAACTGCCTGATACTTATCTAGCCAATTCATCCCTAGGATGACATCTATTCCCTGAGTACCCATTACTATAAGGTTGGCGGGAAACGCTATCCCCCTTATTTCCACACTTATATTCAAACAAATGCTATCGGCTCGAATTCTACCACCGGCTGAGTCAATTTGAATGGGGGTTGACATGGTAGTAATTGGAAGATTATGTGCTTCTACCCATGATGCAGTAATGAAAGAATGTGTTGCTCCAGTATCAAATAACACTTCTGCAATATGGGAGTCGACTGGGAACATACCTACTATCATGTCGGGGGTCTCCTGAACTGCTTCAGCCTCCAAGTGGTTCAGTCTCCCATGATTATAGCGTGGCTGAGAGCGGTTGCCTGCTCCAGGCTGAGACACGTTCTGCTTTGCTGGGGTATTGGGGCCTAACTGCTGCTGGGCTGCCTTCTTCGGACATTGCATCACCCAATGGCCTTGCTCTCCACAGTGGAAACATGCCATGTTTCCAACCTGAGCTGGTGCTGCCTGATTGTTCTGTTGGTTTGCTGGGGCAGGAAGACGGGGTGCTTGCTGATTCTGCCTCTGAAACTGATCTCCTGACTGATTGCTCTAACGGTTCTGGTACTGGTGCTGAGGATACTGCCTTTGGAACTGCTGATGCTGCTGAGGTGGACGTTGGTTCTGCCTGAACTGCTGAGGTTGATTGCCTAAGAAACGAGGACGATGGCTGCTTCTAGGCTGGGGTCCACTGATCTTGCGCTTACGATCCTCCATCTCCTTACGCTTCCTCTCTGTCATGATTGCTCTGTCAATCAGGTGCTGGAATGTCAGGAAGGTGTGATTCATCAATTGGTACTGCAGAGGGTCAACCAAGTCTCTCAGGAAACGATACTGTCTCTTGGCGTCGGTGTTGACATCTTCAGGAGCATAGCGGGACAACTGCAGATACCTATCCCGGTACTCGCTGACAGACGATGACCCTTGCTTGAGGGCCAGGAACTCCTCCTTCTTCACTGTCATCAGACCTGCAGGAACATGGTACTGACGAAAGCTACCTCTGAACTCTTCCCAAGTGATGGCGTCGGGGTGGGCATGGGTGGCGAGGTAAGACTCCCACCATGATTGGGCTGCTCCTCTCAACAGACGGGGACCATACAGGACTTTCTCCCTGTCACCGCACTGAGCGGTATGCAACTCCCGCTCCATAGTGCGCAGCCAATCTTCAGCATCCATGGGGTCAGAAGAGTGAGCAAACGTTGGTGGATGACCTCTCATGAATTCAGCACGCTTGTCTCTGGGCATCTGAGGCATCTGAGGTTGAGGTGGGGCCTGCTGCTGTTGTTGTTGCTGCTGCTGAATGGCGGCCAGAGTCTGACCAATAGCTTGAACTACCTGAGTCTGCATCAGAAACATCTGCTCGATGGACATCGGGGGCGGGGGCGGCAGGTGCTGCTGCTGAGGCACCTCATCCGGCTGAGCGGCTCGCTCCTGCTGAGCACGCCTTCCTCCTCTGCGCCTGTTCTCTGACATCTGCAGAATGCAACCACACATCAGAACTGATCTGGCAAATCTTGCAGCATAAGAAAAGAGTATAGAATTCTTCAACAGCACTGAACAGATGAGCATCTTCACTGATCTCCAACACAAACCAACACAGCTTCTCAGATAAAGAGGAAAGTGGAATAAAAGGTTTCCCAACTATATAACTAACTCCATTAACATAATACGTAAACCAAAATGCAGGGGGTACCCACACTCTGGTGACAGTCATTACAAAGATCCAAACCAAACATAGTTCATCATGACAAACATAAATGCACAGGATATAGCAAACTACCCTATCCAACTAAGACTAACTAAGAGCGAGACTAACGCTAAGACTGTAGCTTCTACGTATATATTTTGTATTAATTACAAGATCCAACTCTAACGATCTATGGTTCTAGATTTATCTTGGTCTTGCAGTCGGGATTGCCATAAGACTGGCGTCCACGCCGAGGTGAGCGGTACGGGTGCTGAGTCCCGACGGGAGTGGGGGAACCATCATCCAGGTGATGACGTTCCGCGCGCTCAGCCCGCAGCAGGGCGATCTCAGCACGAGCCCTACCCAGCTCGTCTAATGCATGGTCCAGCTCCGTGTTTAGCACGGCGGCTAGGTTGACTGTGCTGCTCAACCTAGGATTGTCCTCACCGACAGGTGAAACAATCACGCCTCCTGTGCTGCCAGATGGACGGCGGGGGTAATACTTTAGGTCGAGACCGTCAGCTACCCCACCGAGAACCGAGCAGTAGTGCGAAAGCGCACGTCGTACAGCATCTTGCATGGCCGCCTTAGCTGAGTCCCGCTCAGAGATGGAATAGTGCTCTGAGCAGACCTCAGCACCCTGGAGACTGTTCTCCGGACGGCGCACCAAGCAGGTCGCCTCCCAGCGGTCCGGGTAGACCCCGCGACTATGCTGGTAGACCACACAGCGATACTCGATGGACCAAGTACGCCGGTTAAGTGCCCGACGTAGCAGGGTGTCGAGCGCATCGTGGAAGTGACACCCGCGAGCAGCGT
The DNA here is from genome assembly GCF_902167145.1 of Zea mays. Classification (NCBI taxonomy): domain Eukaryota; kingdom Viridiplantae; phylum Streptophyta; class Magnoliopsida; order Poales; family Poaceae; genus Zea; species Zea mays. The sequence goes on along the minus strand of NC_050100.1, from coordinate 160,829,905 downwards.
CGCGAGTGATGGGTCGAGCAACCCATCCTTCCGGCTCCTGGTCAGCAGGGAAGTTGGTGTCGTGGCTCGAGCTGTCGTCGCCACCTCCGTCGTCTGGGTCTCCTCCAGCAGCTACTCCAGAGGCTGGGCGCCCAGTGGTGGTGCAGGGGGCGCCTCCAGGGGAAGCACAGGAGAGCAGCTCCTCACAGACTCTATCTCCTCATGCAGGCGGTGGTGCAATCTCTCCAAGTGGCTGGACTGTCCGGCCACGGGACGGCGAAGCGGACACTCAGCAAGGCGGGAGGGTAAGAAGGGGATGACGGACTTTCGTGCAGTGTGTCTAAGACAAGCCATCCACAAAAGACACCGCAAGCAAAAGAGTGAGAACAGAATTAATATGACCAGCAAATAATGAATCATAAATAAATGAAAGATTAGAATAAAACATAATTTTCAGCAAGGTATATTATATAGTAGAACATAGGTTTGGTCGGTATGACCAACTTTTGAAGGGGTATCAAAGTCAAGGCAGGGACAGAGGTCTATAGTCCTTAGAACGACCATTCTACTCTAGGTTAGCGGTCCTACAGTCAGCACGGCTTTGATACCAGCTTATGTCACACACGGTTTTAGAAGGCAAACCGAATGCGAACCATGTACGTGCCAGGATCAGCAATTCACTTACACAGCAGTTACATAACGTGGACATCATCACACAGTGCTCAAATAGTATTAAAAGGGAAATAATAGTCGATTACATCATAAGTCTGAGACATCCACATAGTCCTTACAATAAATCAAAGTGCGGAAAAGAAACGTAGATAAACGCGGCCTTCACAGCCAGACGACTGGGGGTTGCCGCTAACCCACGCCTAGAACTCGTCGTAGTCTTGGAACTCCTGGAAGTCTCCTTCCACGGCTTCATCTTTGCCTGAGCAGTGGTTGCAATGCTGACAACCTGGGGATGGGGGGGTTTGGTGTGTAGAGCAAGGGTGAGTACACATCAACATACTCAGCAAGTATCCCGTTTGGCTGTAGTGGACTAGCTTTATGTGGGGGTAAGTCAAGCAGTTGCTTTTAGTTGGTCAGATTATTATTTACTAATAGAAAGCCAGGTTTTAGCATTAACCCAAGTTATTAGCCCGATGTACCCTTTCCAAACGGAAAGAATACCACTTACCAGCACCATAGTCATAACCAAAACCATCAGTCACATTGCCACCTGTAAACCAAAATGTCTCCGATCAAGTACCGCTAATCACTGGAGCTCCCTTGGCCGCTCATAACCGCGAGCACGGCTGATATATCAGTTTTAAAACACTCTGCAGAGGTTGTGCACTTTACCCACAAGTCGTGATTCCCTCTTGCCTCGGGCCGATCAAACCCTTAAACACTACCAAGATGAATAGGCAGGGTCTCACTACGTAGCCTTTACAAAGATTCCTCGGGGCTGTAGCCGCCCGTTAGGTTTCCTAAATGTACCGCACTCCTCCCCAAGGGACGAATCAACCTTGGCAGAGCGAGCCGCATACACCGAGCCCCATTGACGGCACGACGGCGAAGTGAACTACACCCCGGATCCTCTAATTACTCAGCTAAGGGCGTCCCACTCCACCCTCATGGTTGCACTGTTTTCCCGGGCGGTCATCCATAGAACAGGTCCTTACGGAGAGGCACTCGAGAAACCGCTCGAGCCCCCTTAAAGGCCACAAGTACAACATCATAATAAGAGAAGGGAAAACAGTGTATCATATATGATCTCATCATGTTCATTGATTAGAGTTGAGCAATAGCATAAAGCTAAACAATAATAATCCGACCCAAATAGGTAAACAAGGACGGATAACAAAAGCTAGTCAATCCTTAGGTATAAATGTGTAATGCGGGAGGTGAATTAAAGAATGAATAGGACAGAGATAGGTCAAAGGACACTTGCCTCCACCAACCGACTGCTGCTCAGGGGCTTCTCCTGCGGGTTCCTCGGGCTCTTCAACCGGATCGTTCTCTATGCGATTGCAAGCATACATACATCCATCCATTCAAATTAGGAAACAAACAGTACACCATACAAGGGAACAAATAAAGTAAATATGCATAGAATATCACATACGATAATGAATTTACCTTGGTTAGAAAGAAATGGGGAAAGGTCTCGTGAGAGTTAAAGCTTATGCCCGAGACGCACTACGGGTAAACGAATAACTAAACGTTACGTGCTCTAGTTCCAATTGGTTCTAACAAAAGAATTAGCTACATGCACTAATGTAAACGTGACCACTTTTAGTAGATTAACATTGAATGAGATAGATGATTAGTTATACAAATTAACTAACGTAACCAATTTCCAAATTGAGACTCCTATCTTATTAATATAAACACGTGATTAGCGTGCATAGGATACAGGGGGGTAGACGGGGCGTCGGGGGGGGGGGGGGGGGGGGGGTAGACGATCGTGTCGCGGACGAGTCGCTTAACGTGCCGCGAACGAGTCGCGCACGCGTTGGGGCCACGCGCTGGCCGAGCTCGAGGCCTCGTCGGGGCCATCACGACACGAGCAAGGCACGCCGGCGGCACGCCGGGGCGGGCGGGCGAACACGGGCGACGGCGAGGGCGGCCGGGCCAGGCGTGGGGCTCGCCGGGGACGAGCGGAGCGGCTCGCCGGAGAGGCGGCCGAGCATGGGGGCGGGCAGGTCGCCGGAGGCGGCCGAGCCGGGGCACAGCGGGGCCGGCGAGGGGGCGATCGAGGTCGGGGATGGGCTCGCCGGAGGGGGCGGCCGAACCGAGGGCGGCGCGAGGGCGAGGCGGGTTCGCCGGGGCGGCCAGGCGCGGGCAGGGGCGGGCTCGCCGGGGTGCCGGGCGGACGGGGCGGGGTGGGGAAGGGGCGGCGCGGGGCGGCCGAGCCGGGGTCGGGCGCGGCGAGGGCCGGCCGAGGTCGGGGCGCGGCGGGGCGGCCGAACGCGGGGTCGGGGCGGGGGTGGCCGAACGCGGGGTCGGGGCGGGGGCGGCTCGCCGAGGCGGGGGCGGGCGCGGGCTCGCCGGGGGGCCGGGGCGGCGGAGGTCGGCACGGCGGGGCGGGGCGGGCTCGCCGGTCATGGGGGCGGGGCTCGCCGGGGACGGCCGAGCCGGGCGGCCGGGCGGGCGAGGAAGGAGGAGGGAGAGGGGGAAAGGAGAGGGGAGGAGGGGGGAGACCTCACCACGGCGGGGGAGGGCGGCGCGGCGGCGCTAGTGCAGGGGAGGGCGGCGGCGGCGCTAGGGTTAGGGAGAGGGAGTTGGGGAGGGGGAGGGAATTTTGGAAAAAGAAAAAAAAGGGGGGAAGGGGCGGCTGGGCCGGCTGGGCCCAAAGGGGGAGGGGCGCGCGGTTGGGCCGGCTGGGCCCAAAGGGGGGAGGGGCGCGCGGTTGAGCCGGCCGGGATGGCCCACGGCGGGGGAGGGGAGGGGGGAAGGGGGGAGGCGGTTGGGCCGCCAGCTGGGCCGGCCGAAGGGGGGGAGGCGGTTGGGCCAAAAGGGGAGAAGGGGGGAGAGAGAAAAAGAAAAGGTTTTTCTTTTTCCTATTTTCCATATTTTCTTATATGCCTAATTCTTATATGCCTAATTCTTCAATTCACTCAACCACAAACAAAAGAGTGCATAATCCGGCATGATGCAACAACCAAAAATAGTTCTAGGTTTTGCTTACACAAGATGTCGAGCTAATTCTCGCTATAACTTTTGGAAAAGATCAAGGCTTAGCGAGAAGAAAAGGGAAAAGGAAAGAGTAACGCCTGAATTTGGTGAGAGAAAAGAAGAAAAAATTCTACCCCCAAATTCAGGGCGTTACAGATGCTTGTCATGATAAACATGTAATGAAGTTGGATCTTTGTAATGATTGTCACCAAGGTGTGGGTATCCCCTGCAACTTGGTGTAGTTATTAATAAAGTCAGTTATTTAGTTGGGTAATCCATTTATTTCCACTTTCCTCTTTATCTGAGAAGTTGTCAGTGAAGATGATCAATTGTTCAGTGCTATGAAGATTTCCGTATATCTTTTCTTATGATGAAAGACTGTAGAGTCAGGTCTGATATGTGTGTGGTTTCTACAGATGTCTGAGAACAGGCGCAGAGGTGCGAGGCGTGCTCAGCCAGAACAGCAGGCACCCCAAGAGGATGCAGTTCCGCAGCAGCAGTTGCCACCGCCACCCCCGATGATCATTGAGCAAATGTTCTTGATGCAGACCCAAGCAGTTCAGGCAATTGGTCAGACATTAGTAGCGATGCAGTAGGTGCAGCAGCAGCCACCCCCACCACAGCCTCCAGTGCAAGTTCAGATGTCATAAGTGCCTAGAGACAAGCGGGCAGAGTTCATAAGGGGCCATCCCCCTGTCTTTGCCCACTCTGCTGATCCCATGGACACGGAAGATTGGCTGCGTACCATGGAGCGTGAGTTGCACACTGCTAAGTGCAACGATCATGAGAAGGTGTTGTACGGTCCTTGACAGTTGAGGGGAGCGGCACAGTCTTGGTGGGAGTCCTACCTCGCCACCCATGCCAACCCTGAAGTCATTACTTGGGAGGAGTTTAGGGACAACTTCCATCACTACCATGTGCCCAAAGGACTGATGATAGTGAGGAAGGAGGAGTTTCTCGCCCTGAGGCAAGGTCCCCTGTCCGTTAGTGAGTACAGGGATAAGTTTCTGCAGTTGTCACGTTATGCCCGAGAGGATGTCAACACAGATGCTAAGAGGCAGTACCGCTTTTTGAGAGGATTGGTTGATCCCCTCCATTACTAGCTCATGAACCACACTTTCCCCACCTTCCAGCATTTGATTTATAGGGCAATCATGACTGAAAGGAAGCGTCGGGAGATGGAGGATAGGAAGCACAAGATTGGTGGACCTCAGGTCGGGAGTAGCAGTTGTCCCCGCTACTCAGGCAACTCACCACAGCAATTCAAGCAAGGTCACCAGCACCAGCATCAACGTCAGCACCAGCACTAGTACCAGAGGCAGTTTCCTCAGCAGCAGCAGCAGCAGCAGTACCGTCATAGCACCCAACCTGGAGGAAATCAGTACCAGCGTCAGAACAACCAGGCAGCTCGTCTTCCTGCCCCAGCACCCAACCAGAATGGCCAAGCAGCCCCCGCGCAAGTAGGAGGTCGTGCATGCTTCTGCTGTGGAGAGCAAAATCACTGGGCGAAGAATTGTCCAAAGAAAGCAGCTCAGCAGCTGCCAGCAGTTAATGTCCCAGCAAGACAAGGAGCACCACAGCAAGCACCAGGAGTCTGTGGTCAGGCTTACAACTGTGGAAAGGTGAACCACTTGGAGGCCGAAGCAATCCAGGATGCTCAGGACGTGGTAGTAGGTATGTTTCCAGTCGAATCCTACCCAGCAAAAGTACTATTTGATACTGGTGCCACACATTATTTTGTTTCTGCATCTTGGGTAGAATCACATAACATCCCCATAGAACCAATGATTCCACCTTTAAGAGTTAATTCAGTTGGGGGAAAGTTCAGTTCAATAGGATTTGTCTGAATCTAAGGATTGAAATAAGGGGGATAGATTTCCCCGCTAGCCTAGTAGTAATGGGAACTCAAGGGTTAGATGTCATCCTAGGGATGAATTGGGTACACAGAAATCAAGCCACTGTCAGTTGTGACAAGAGAACAGTTAAGTTGGGGTCCCCATCCAGAAAGGAAGTAGTAACCAAGTTGTACTTACCTGTACTAGAAGGAGCCTGTCACCATTTATCAGTAGATTACGAGGAGTCCAATCCAATTGAAGCAATTAGGATTGTGTCAGAATTCCTCGATGTATTCCCTGAAGAGTTACCAGGCATGCCACCCAAAAGGAAAGTTGAATTTGTCATAGAGCTTATCCCAGACACCGCCCCTATTTCCAAGAGAGCTTATCGAGTGTCCGGACCAGAGTTGGTGGAACTCAAGAAGCAAATTGATGAGTTATTAGAGAAGGGCTACATCATACCAAGTACCTCACCTTGGGCAGCCCCAGTATTATTTGTGGAGAAGAAGGATGGCACAAAGAGGATGTGCATTGATTACAGAGCTTTGAATGAAGTCACTGTCAAGAACAAGTACCCCCTGCCTCGAATTGAAGACCTATTTGATCAGTTGAGAGGAGCCAGTGTGTTCTCAAAGATAGATCTGAGGTCAGGTTACCATCAACTCAGAATTCGACCCGCAGACATACTGAAGACAGCATTCATCACCAAGTATGGACTATATGAGTTCGTGGTTATGTCATTCAGATTGATGAATGCGCCAACTTACTTCATGTACCTGATGAACAGTGTGTTCATGGACTACCTCGACAAGTTCGTAGTGGTGTTCATTGATGATATTCTCGTATATTCCCAGGATGAGCAAGAGCATGAGGAACATTTGAGGAAAGTACTTCAGAGACTACGAGATTGCCAGTTGTATGCCAAGCTTAGCAAGTGCGAGTTCTGGATCAGCGAAGTTCTGTTCTAGGGTCATATTATAAATCAAGATGGACTAGCTGTGGATCCAAAGAAGGTAGCCGCGATTCTAGACTGGAAAGCACCAAAGGATGTCCGAGGAATCAAGAGTTTCATTGGAATGGTCGGTTACTATCGGCGTTTTATTGAAGGTTTCTCCAAGATTGCCAGACCAATGACAGCCTTGCTAGCAAAGAAGGTTGAGTTCAAGTGGACCCCAGCGTGCCAAGAGTCATTTGAGATGTTGAAGCAGAAGTTGACAATAGCACCGGTGTTGGTTTTACCAGATGTTCACAAGCCATTCTCAATATACTTTGATGCTTCGTACACTGGACTGGGATGTGTGTTAATGCAGGAAGGGAAAGTAGTGGCATACTCGTCCCGACAATTGAAAGTTCATGAGAAGAATTACCCCACACATAATCTAGAGTTAGCAGCAGTGGTTCATGCACTGAATACCTAGAGACATTATCTTTATGGGCAGAAGTGTGATATCTACAGGACCACAAGAGCCTCAAGTACATATTCACTCAGTCAGAGTAAAACATGAGGCAGCAAAGATGGCTAGAATTGATCAAAGACTATGAGCTGGAGATTCATTATCACCCAGGCAAAGAAAATGTAGTTGCAGATGCTCTTCGCAGGAAGAGTCAAGTCAATATGTTGGCCGCTCACCCGATGCCGTATGAGCTAGCGAAGGAATTCGATAGGTTGAGTCTCGAATTTCTGAACAACACTCAAGGGGTGACAATTGAGTTGGAACCCACTCTAGAGCAAGACATCAGGAAAGGTCAGAAGGATGATGAGAAGATCAACGAGATCCGGCAGCTAATCATCGATGGGAAAAGTCTAGATTTCCGTGAAGATGCGAAAGGAGTGGTATGGTTCAAGGATAGGTTGTGTGTTCCCGACATCACCTCGATCCGGGAACTGATTCTCAAGGAAGCTCATGAGACAGTGTATTCTATACACCCTGGTAGCGAGAAAATGTACCAAGACTTGAAGAAGAGATTCTGGTGGTATGGTATGAAAAGAGAGATAGCACAGTATGTGGCCAGATGCGATAGTTGTCAGAGAATCAAGGTAGAACATCAGAGACCCGGAGGTTTGTTGCAGTCGTTGCAGATTCCTCAGTGGAAATGGGATGAGATTGGGATGGACTTTATAGTCCGTCTGCCCCGCACTCGAGCTGGTTATGACTCCATCTGGGTAGCAGTGGACCGTTTAACAAAGGCGGCCCATTTCATACCAGTCAAGACCACTTATAACAGTGCGGTGTTGGCAGAATTATACATGTCTCGGATTATGTGATTGCATGGTATTCCAAAAAATATAATATTGGATAGAGGCACCCAGTTTACTTCTCAATTTTGGCAGTAGCTACATGAAGCTTTGGGTACTCACTTGAAATTCAATTCAGCCTATCACCAGCAAACAGATGGTCAGACTGAGAGAACCAACCAAATTCTTGAGGATATGTTGAGAGCTTGTGCTCTGCAAGACAAGTTAGGTTAGGACAAGAGGCTATCGTATGCAGAATTCTCCTACAACAACAGTTATCAGGCCAGTCTAAAGATGTCACCATTTGAAGCACTTTATGGGAGGAATTGCAGAACTCCGTTGCATCGAGACCAACCCGGCGAAAGGCAGGTATTCGGTCCAGAGATTTTGCTTGAAGCTGAAGAGAATATCAGGATGGTCCAGGAAAATCTGAAGGCACCATAGTCCAGACAGCGAAGCTATGCTGACACCAGAAGAAGGGAACTCAGTTTTGAAGTGGGAGACTACGTCTACTTGAAAGTGTCACCCATTAGAGGAACCAAAAGGTTTGGAGTCAAAGGAAAGCTAGCCCCTCGCTATATCGGTCTGTTTCAGATTCAAGCAAGACGTGGAGAAGTAGCTTATCAACTCAGCTTACCAGAGAACCTGTCCGCAGTGCATGATGTGTTTCACGTGTCTCAGTTGAAGAAATGCTTAAGAATACCAGAAGAGCAGTTGCCAATGGAAGACCTTGAAGTTCAGGAAGATCTGACGTACATTGAGAAGCCAACACAAATTCTAGAGACAGTAGATCGGGTCACTCGGAGGAACACCATCAGAATGTGCAAAGTCAAATGGGGCCATCACTCAGAAGAAGAAGCAACCTGGGAAAGAGAAGATGATCTGAGAGCCAAGTACCCTGAACTCTTTGCTAGCCAGCCCTGAATCTCGAGGGCGAGATTCTTTTAAGGGGGATAGGTCTGTAACACCCTGAATTTGGGGGTATAAAATTTCTTTCTTATGATCATCCAAATTCAGGTGTTACTCTTCTCTATCTCACTCTAGTTTCTCTCTCTCTCTCTAGTTTTCTCTCTCTCTTTTTCTTTTAATTAGAGTTAGTTGTATTAGTGAAGGATTATTTATTTTATTTTGCCCAAAACTTATGAGCCATGAAATGTTGCATCATATTGAGCCTAAATATTCTTTGAATTGTTGCACAGGTTTGAATTGGTTTGAATTTGAAACTTGATTTGAATTTGAATTGAAAACCCGAGAGAAAATAAATAGAAAAGCTATTAAAAATTCCCTGGAAAATAGAAAAACCAATTTCAGCCCAAACTGGCCCACTTAACTCAGCCCACGCGTGTGCGCCCGCGCCCGCGCGCCCCCTGTGCCTGACAGGCGGGCCCCGCCTATCGGCGCCAACCAGCGCGCCCTCTCTCCCCCTCTCTCTCTTGCTGCCCCATGGGCGAGGCTTGTCGGCGTCGTCCTCTCGCACGCGTGCCCGCTTCTCTCTCTGTCCCGCCGTCCCCACCTGTCAGCTCGCCCCTAACCTCTCGCCCACGATCTCTGAGTCGTGGACGCGCCCACGACCGCGCGTTCTCCGGCCACGTCCATGCCCCCGCGCCCTGCTCGCCCACCTCTTCTCTCTCATTTGTGCCCTCTGCCCAACCATCTCGCCCTCTCTCTCGCTCTGCCCACGCGTGCAGGGAACCTTGCCACCGCCCACCATCGACAACTGCCTGTTATGTGGCCGCTGTCGCGCCCGTGCCCCGTCCAGTGCCACGGTGAGCTCCGCCTTACTGTCAGCTGCTCGGGACACCCTTCGGTGTGCCCTTTCCCTCCCTGCTACGTCCGGTCCACGCTCACCAGAGCAATCTTCGCGCAGTCGGAGCTCCGCCATCGTTGCCCCATCGAGCCCTTGTGCCTCGTCGCTGTTTCACGACTCTAGCGCTTCTACTTGAGGTGAGCGACCCGCCAGTACCCTTAATTGAGTTACCCCCGCTCTGTAGCTTGCGCGATTGCTCGCCGGAGCAATCCAGCGCCGCTGTTAGCCCGCCCCGCCGTGGTTTGCGCTCTCTGGTGCCCCTGCGCTGGTGTGAAGGCCATGGTCGAGTCCGCCAGACTGCCCTGATTGCGCCTAGGCTAGTCCCCGAGCCTCTAATGCCCCGCCTGGCTGGCCTTCTCGTCTCCGGCGAGTTCTCACCGTGGGACTGAGCGGCGCCACCGCGCCCATGTCTACCTCTGATCGTTAGATCCCGACCGTTCGTCCGAGATCGAACGGTTTAGACTTAACCCGAGCGGATCTAATCCCAGCCCTCCGATCTGGATCCAACCGTCCCTCTCTCTTCCCCCCTCTCTCGCGTCTCTGCCTCTGGGTCCGGCTGGTCAGCCCGCCCTGGCCCGCTGACGCCCTGGCCTCGCTTGTCAGCCGTGTCCGCGCGCTCGCGCCCACGCACGCCCGCGCGATCTAATCTGGGCCGCTGATCTCTAATCCGATGGCTGAGATTACCCCATACCCCTTCGCGTGTGAGTTTTGCTCAAGAGCCCCCCTGGTTTTAGGAAATCAACCCGCCGTCCTCAGTTTTAGCGCATAGGTCCCTGGTTTCTTTTGAATAGCCCCCTGGACTTTTATTTAATCACAGATTCAGCCCTAATTTCATATTTCAAACTTTAAAACTTGTTTATTTCATATCTTTTTCATATGAACACCAAATTTAGTGGTTTAAATTGCAAAATTTTCACAAAATTATTCTCTGTTCAAATAAAATATGACCAACTGTAATATGTATACTTTATTTATACACTTAGAATTTAGGATTAATGTATATGTTAATCTATTTATTTAATGAAATAAATAAAATGAAAGCCCTAGGAGTTAAAAAATATATTTAATCTTATGAGATTAGTAACATGCATTACATGAATTTATTTTTGGGTTTAACTTTTAGGTCTTAATGAGATAAATAGAATTAGGTATGTATTTATGGATAACACTTAAAGGATAATCAAATTCCTAAATGAGAGTAGTTCATCTTGTAAGTCAATCTTTTCTTTGGGTAATTATTACTTAACCTTTTTGAGTTATGTTTCAACACTTAGAGAGTAATCAATCCTCAATGAAGGTTATCCATTTTACAACTTGATCTTATTCTCCTTTATTTATTGTTACCTCTTTTTGAGTTGTGTTCCATTGTTTGTATATGCTTGATGTGATGTTCATTTTTACCTTCCAAATATATTGAATGTATGCTCGCTTTACTTAGGCAACGAGCAGCTCATGGTTCCTGAGTGTGTTGCCGATAGAGATGTCAATGGGGACCCGATACCCGATAACCCGTGGGGAATTCCCCTATTAGGGTACGGGTATGGGACAAAAATTGTACCCATGGGTATGGATATGGGACAAAATCTCCACCCATTAGGTAAACGGGTATGGGTTTGGGAAGCAATAATCCGAACCCGATTACCCATGGGTATTTCATACGTGTAGACCTGTCGTGTTTGTATGAATGAGTTGAGGCCGAGCTGGCCACCAAGCCTAGCACGACAGCACACCAGGCCCCAGGTCCTAGCCCAACAAGGCAAAATGACAAGGCAACTAGCAGACTAGCAAAAAAACAAAACCCTAAAATAACCAGCCATATGCTACGCCCTGCCTAGACGACGGTGACGACCATGGATTCTCAGGCGCCAACCAACTCAGATGGTGACCAAGGAAGGTGAGCAAACTCTATTTCTCCATTTCTTCTATCGGTCTCGAGGTACTTATTTCTTTTCTGATGGATGGATGAATAGATCATTGTTCATAGATGAGTGCTAGCTTGTCGATGTGGTGATGTCTGAAATCTAGATAGTTTGTGCTACCTGTTAATACCTAGTTATCCCTTAATTGGGGATGGGGACCCATTGGGGACCCGAAACCCGAATGGGTATGGGTATGGGATGAGTTTTTCACCCATGATGAGTATGGGGATGGGTATGGGGACGGATCAAACATGATGGGGATGGGTATGGGATGCTATAACCCGATGGGGAATTCCCCATTGACATCTCTAGTTGCCGAAGATCCCTCTGAGCAACAACCTGGTGAAGGCAAGTGTCCTCAGACCTATCATGTCCTACTTTACTTTATAATTCACTGTCTCGCATTACATTATTGAAACTTAAGGATTGACTAGTCTGTATTTACCTTACTCTTGTTTTCCTTTTGGGGTTAATCATGGTTAGCTTATGCTATTGCTTTAACTTAATCAATGAACATGATGTGATTATTTATGATACGATGATGTTATCCCGATGAGGTTCTTGTGATTACTTTAGGGGACTCAGGTTGTTTCTTGATTACCTCTCCGTAAGGACCTGTTTGGGGAGTGACAACCTAGGATAACAGTGCAACCATGAAGGTGGAATGGGATGCCCTTAGCTGATTAATTAGAGGAACCAGAGGAGTAGTTAGCTTCACCGTAGGACCGTCAATGGGGTCCGGGCACAGTACTTGCTCTGCCGAGGCTGGTTGCAGAGGTTCTTTGATTTGGTTTTGTTAGTCACCCTTCCTCTAGGGAGATGTACTGTGTTTATCAAACTGGAGAAACCTAACGGGCGGCTATGACCTCTGGGAAATCTTTGTAAAGGCTACGTAGTGAGACCCTGCTAGGTCACCTTGGTAGTGATCAATGGGGAGGCTAGAACCCCGGGCAGAATGGGAATCACGACTTGTGGGTAAAGTGTGCAACCTCTGCAGAGTGTTACAAACTGGTATATCAGTCGTGCTCACGGTTATGAGCAGCCTTGGGATCCTCTTTGATTAGAAGAACTTTGGTTACTTTTATGATGATGAATAGCAATGATGATTATAATTTTGATCTCTGGTATTTCCTCTTGGAGGGAGTGTCTCTGGGTAATAACTAGGTTATTACTAAAATTTGGCTATACTTATAGTAATAAAACTTGACCAACTAAAAGCAACTGCTTAACCTGAACTCCACATACAGCTAGTCCACTTTAACCAAACGGGACATTTGCTGAGTACGTTGATGTGTACTCACCCTTGCTTTACAAACCACCCCACCCAGGTTGTCCCCACTGTACTCAGTGCTCAAGAGCAGATGTTGGCAACATGGAGGACTTTGAGGAGTTCCAGGACTACGACGAGTTCTAGTTTACTTTAGTGGCAAACCCCCAGTCAGCTGCCTATGTAGGCTTATTCTACGTTTCGTTACTCTGCACTTTGATGTTAATGTTAAACACTATGGTTATGTATTATACTCTATGGATGTCTCAGACATCTTGATGTAATTAAAGTACCTTTCCGCTATTTAATTCGAGAATTGTGTGATGATGTCCAATTATGTAATCGTTGTGTACGTGAGTTCTGATCCTGGCATGTACATGGTTCGCATTCGGTTTACCTTCCAAAATCGGGTGTGACAGCAGGCTCCTCGCATCTAGCTCGCTGACCTCTAAGGCGACTTGTCTAGTTAAAACTGTGGAAGCACGCACCGTCGTCGCCCCATCGGACCAAGGTGGGGACGACCCAACGTGGACGTCCATGGATGCGTGGGAAAGAGAGCCCACCTGAACACTCTCGGGGGCTGGGTTGTAGCTTGCACTACCCACAAGAGCTGGATCACTACTAGCAACACCCTTGGGGCTGGGTAACTACCGGCACCACCCTCAGGGGTTGGGTCTTCTACAGTAGCCACCTCTAAGGCTGAGGGCCCCTCAGCCACCTCCATGGGAGTCAGATGACTAAAACCAGCGTCTCGGCATGGAAGACTATCCTCCAAAGTCGGCGATGTGCGAGACACCGCTCAGGTTACCTCTTGCCCAGCGGAATCAAGCAAGGAAAGCCCACCGTCTGGGACCTCTGAATAGACGGTCGGGATATCATCTGCAGGGTGCTTTGATAACATGTCTTCGGGGACGACTTCCTCTAATACTTGATCAAAATCTGATATAGAGAGCCCCTGAAGACTGACAAGGGCTGACAGAGCTGGAGAGGGAATATCACTACCCCCCTCGCTACCCCTATAGTGTCGGTTATTCTTGCGGATCAGCGAGACTTCTTCTTCTTCCTCCTCTTCATCCTCGTCAAACAAGCAGACAACAGCCTGTGCACGATCACAACCCTTGGCATCAACCTCAGGAATGCCCTCTACCGGTACATCATCAGGATTCGAAGCTGAAGGGCCTGCACCCTGGTCCAAGCACGACAGTTGCTGAAGTCGCCTCTTCTTCCTTTTTTCCTTGGCAGGTGCAGTCGGGCGGCTCACTCGGCGTGGACGCTTTGGGCGGGCGCCTTCAGGTCTCCGAGTTTCCACCTCTTCACCAAGTTCTTGCCCAGTTGTGATGGCCATTGGCTCGGTGTGGGTTGAGTCGGATGATTCCCCAGCCAGCAAGCTAAGCACAGCATCTATCTCCACGTCGTCAGTGCTAGCCGGCATCTCAAAATGAGTCTACTTCTCATCCTCTGGAAGACTCTGAAGTGGAGCAATCAAAGCCTCAATGTCCTCAGAAGAGGGTCGCACTCTAAGACCCAGGCTACCATCACAAGCAGGAGGGTTGGACACAAACTCAGAGAATGGCCTAAGTGGTGGCAGGTTCCATGCAGAATAGGCCACAGGAGCACCAGCATTTGAATCTCTACCCCTCAGGATCATGTCCACTCGACTCATCAGATCTTCAGTGGGAATTTTTCTGTTCGTGACCCGGGTAGAATCGTTGACACTGCTATACAAATAAGCAGGGTAGGCTCTGTCCTTTAAAGGCTGAATGTTCTTGAAAATGAAGTCAGCAACTACAGATTCGACAGTCAGACCTCTATCCTTCAGCAAGCAGACTTCGGCAAGCAGTACTTTAGCCTCTGTTATCTCCGGAGGGGTCAGAGATTCTATCCAGCTCCCTGACCGAGGGGGAGGGACTTGCAGTGGTTCTCCATAATGAACCACTCAAGGCGCCACCCCTTAATGTTGTCCTTGAGAGGAATGTCGAGGTACTCTGCCTTCCTCCCCCGACCAAGCTTCAGACTTGCGCCGCCAACAAGCTGGTGTTGTCCCCCAGCCATCCCGGGCCGACAATGATAAAGGTATTTTCAGAGACCGAAATGGGGGAGAATCTCGAGAAATGCCTCACACAGATGTACAAAAATGGAAACTTGCAGAATGGAATTAGGGTTCAGATGTGTCAAGTTCAATTCGTAGAAATCAAGGAGACCGCGGAAAAAGGGGGAGACAGGAAGAGCAAGACCGCGAATAAGAAATGGAACGTAAATGACAGATTCATGAGTATCCTCTGTCGGAACGGTGATGCCGCGGCAAATTTGCCAAGAGCAAAGCTCTTTTGGAAGCAAAATCCCAACGTCAACAAGATGAAGGAGGTCGGACTCTGAGATGATGGACATGTGGTTACCCGTGAATGACAGCTGGCTGTTGGGGTCGATAGGCGGGATGATTGCAGAAACGGTGCTCTGCCTCTTCTGTTTCGGCGCCATCGCAGTCTTGCCGGCGGAACGAGCAGGATCAAGATCTTAGGGAAGCAGAGGAGTGGTTCGAGGTGAAAAGAGAAGTTAGGGCTTAGAAATCAAAAATGCACGTCGGTGCGTGTATAAATGGGGTTTCTCGGGTCGAACACTATTTCTAAAAAGTGCCAAGTCACTACTCGGGAAAGCAAAGTTCCAGGCATGACTCGGCGGTTACCTCTAAGATGCTGGCAGCGTTGGCACTACTCGGCGGTTACCTCTAAGACGCCGGCAGCATCAGATATGACTCGGCGGTTACCTTTAAAACGCCGGCAGCATCAGACATTTCTCGGTGGTTACCTCTAAAATGCCGGCAGCGTCAGCACTACTTGTCGGTTACCTCTAAAAACGTCGGCTGCATTAGGCATATGGGTGAACTGTCAAGCATGTAAACAGAAACAACAGCAAAGGCAACATTCACTCGAAGCATCTAAAGTTTTTCATTAATATTGGAGGGGGTTACACAAACTCAAAGGCTGACTCATTATGAGTCGGCCTTTTCCCCCCTTTTTTGTGCTACATTACATTACATTACTTCACTACTTACACTACACTATACTACTATCTACTACTACATTATTCTACTACTACTACTAATTATCTATACTAATATTTAAACCAGTGCCGCTTTGCCACTGGCCTTGCCGCCGCCACTGCCGTCCTTGCCGCTGCCGCCGCCACTGCCGCCGTCATCGCCTTCACCGCCCTTGCCGCCGCCTTCGTCGCCTTTGCCACTGTCACCATCGTCGCTGTCATCGCCACCACCACCGCCCTCGTCGTTGCTGGCGTCGCCGCTCCGCTCCTCGAACGAGCCGAAGGAGTCCTCTGCATCCGAGGAGACCCCCGACTCATCCGACCCTTCGAGCCCGGCGTGCTCGACGGAGCGGATGTACGTCCACACCTCAGCAGCCAACCCCTGGGAGTCGTCTGAGTCATCGGACGACGTCGGGGGAGAGGCGAGAGCAAGTGACCCCTCGGGCACGGAGGAAACCTCCTCCTCCGAGTACTCAAAGTCGCCGATGTCCTTCGAGGGAGGACTTAGATCGCGCTTCTGCTTATCGCTGGCACGATGGGGTGAGCCTCGACCTCTCTTGCATTTGCCCATGGTCGGAGGGAGAAGAGGATAAAAGAAGAAGAAAGTAGCAGATGATCGAAAGATGAGTGAAGAGAACAACGGTTCAAGCAGGCTATTTATAGAGGTCGGGAGTGACCGTCCACTTCCTACCACGCTCGCCGAACAGACGCAAGTATTCAATAAGCAATTCAAGCCGCCTGAAAATGAGTTAGGCAAAAGGCGCCGCTTCATGTAACACGACACCATTTGGACTAAGGTCAACTGCTCGGGCGATATGATTACACCCCACTGTCACATCAAGTTACTACTCTAGGACAGTGTGCTAAACGCTCTACGTACCAAGACACCCCTTGGTCACACCCATTGGGGGGAAACCAGCAATTTTCAATAGATTTTCTGAACCAGTCATATCAATACAGTATATGTAATGAATGTACTAGGACAGAAGGAAGAGATCGAAGGAAATTCAAATATAGCTACTGAACCGCAAGTCTAGTCAGCAGAGGCATTGAAGCGCAGAGCGGGGTGAAGACCTGCCAAGAGCCATCTACCAAACGTACAATCTGTCATCGATCAAATAAATTTCAAACCTAACAAGGTGTGGGTAGATAATATTGTTTGAATTCATAAGAGCATGAGATAAAGACAAAATGTTGATTTCTAAAGCATGAGATGAAGACAAAATGTTGATTTCTAAAGCATAGGATGAAGATCTTTTAGTGGATTATTTTTCAAAAATCCACTCAAAGCTTGGGGGCTACACCCATTGGGTGCACCTCCAGTGCACCCAATAGATTTTTAATCCCAGAAGACAGAATGCTGATTTCTAAAGCATAAGCTGATGACAGAATGCTGATTTCTAAGGCACAAAATGAAGACCTTTGAGGGGTTTGTTTTCAAAAACCTACTCAAAGTTCCAAATGCTGACTTCCAAAGCACGATATGATGATAAGATGCTGATCTCCAAAGCATCGAATGAGCACCTTTGAGAAGACTGTTTTTACTGAGTCACTCAAAGTTTAGGAGCAATGCTCAATATGTGCACCCTTCGGCGCGCCCATCACCAGAATGGATAATCAAGCCACAGATTCGCGAGCTGTACCTAGAATCTTTGGGCTGATTATTTCAAAATCAACTCAAAGATTGGGGGCTTGTGGGGGACAGATATCCCCGGGTCCACTAGAAGGCAAGAAGGCCTCGCAAAAGGCTTTGGGCCTATTATTTCGCAAGGCCATTCCTTCGCGGGCCAGGGGAGAACTGCTGGTGGAATGGGCCGACGCAAGAAAGAAGCAGACTCAGGCCCAGGCGGCTTGTTGGATTTAAGCGTTATCCACAGCGCCGATCCGACTTTCCCGCGCACAGCGACCTCCAATAACAGAGTGAACTAGGGATAAGTCGGTAATATTATAGAAAGATCAGTTCAGTCGGTTCACTATTGTTTAGGAACATATTGTCATCATCACATACGCATGTAGTGCCCCACGGTCGAATATATAAGGCCTAGAGGGTACCCCATCATTTCCATCGACCATCTATTTAGCTCATTAGCCTTTCTCCATACAGGAGACTTCCCTTGTAACCTACCACATAAAGATCCATGCCAGGAAGTAGGGTGTTACGCATCTCAAAGTGGCCTAAACCTATAGAAAATCATCTATCATCCCTCGTGCATCCCGCACGAACCATTGAGTTACAGTCAACATCACCGTCCTACCCAAAAGCACCACGAGGGGTAATCCTAGGTGTGCGGTCGGGCTCCAAACACCGACAGGGGGGAATTTGACTGGCGAACTTAGCTGCGAGGATCACGCGCGGATTTCTCTCGGTTGTTACGACGGATAAGAACGGTCTTATGGAGTGGTCCCACCAGTCAGCGACCGGATGAACATGCTAATGCCCTGGCAGCCCAGCCCCACACACCAGAGAGTAAGCGAGCGAGCGCGGGTTACGCAAGTAGGGGAGGCCGACGGCTAGGGCCCATCTATCAGCACGGTGCTCGGCTGGTGGCTGGTGCAGGGAAGTGCGCCGACGGGGAAGGGGAAAAATACAAGATGGGCCGGCTGAGGGAATAGGCCCAAGCGCGGGTTTCTCCTTTCTTTCCTTTTTTCATATTTGCTTTCAAATTCAAGTTTTAAATTCAAACCTTTGTTAACTTTAAATATACATCAGCAACTCCAACATGTAAGCAATTATATAACTTTATTTATTTACTATTATTTTTTTGAATGATTTTATAGAGAATAATTAGTTCTCCTATTTTTTAACTTTTCAAATTCAAAGTTAAAGTTTGATTTGAATATAACATTTCAAATGCAGAAGACAAAATCCCAGCATGATGCAATGTATACTTATTATTATTATATTTTTAGATTAATTATAGAATTGCAAATGTGTTGTACTCACACAAAGAACTTTTAATTTTCAAGAGATACATGGTTTGCCCAATTAAAATCTTATTTAATGTTTTATGCTTATTTCTTTTGTATGATTTTTGTGGAGGGATAACTTACTTTGAATATCAGGGAGAATATTTTTGAATATATGATTTAATGAAACTATTAACTTATATGAGGATCATTTATTTAAATCTCTTATTTTAAACCATAATTATTTAAACATTAAGATAAACTCTACTAAATCCCAAAACCGAGATTTGAGGTGTTACAAATCCTACCCCCTTAACAAGAATCTTGTCCTCGAGATTTGTAAGAAAAGGGATATAGAAGGATTGGTTTGTAATTTGGCTTTTAGTCTATAATTGGTTCAAAAATCTAGGGTCTCATTTTTTATAGTCAATAGTGGGTGATTAGAAGAGCATAGGTATCTGGCTACTTATTATGTGGGGTAAGAGATGGATAGGTTAGGGCAAAAATAGCCTAGGGTAAGAAAGTTTATGGTGAGGAAGAACTCCATGGTGAGTGGTAATGCATCTGCAGATCGAGTTTGACTTCTCTCCTTTCTTGACGAGGTTGATCTTTTTCTTCTTTGGTCTTGGTCTCATTCTTTCAGGGTTAGTGTATATCATCACGGTTGCGGAATATGGTTAAGATAGATTTGGATGAGATAGACTACATGATGTAGATCAAAAACTTGTTTGACGATAGGTGGGATGTTAGGAACTTGTTCTCAAATGCTTTGAATTAAGAACAAGGCAACATAAAATGTTAAGTGTTAATGCCCTTCGTCCGTTGAATCATTATTTCCTCAAGGGTATAATGATCTTCGGACGAAGGTCATGAACAAAAGTCCACGAAGGTTATACCTTCGTGATTGAGGTTATGAAATAATAGAAGATAAAATATATGAAATATGGAGCATGAAAGAATAATATATCAAAACACATAAACTTATTCATATATTTCATCATATAAACTTAAATATTAAAACATAACATTTAATCACATTTGTACCTTCGTCTTGGCAGAAGGCAATAATCCGAGTGTCGCATGCAAGTGATTACAAGATTCCGTGAACAGTACGGGGGGTACTGTTCATCTATTTATAGGCACAGGGCGCAGCCTGTGAGAAATTACATTCATGCCCTTTACAAATGCTTACGATCATTATACAAGCTATCGCGGGTCGATTGGTCATTTCATCTTTAAGTCGGTTCACTCCTTCGTCTTGAGACATGTCACTATGCCGAAGCTTTATGGATGATAGCTTCGGCACTGCTTTCGAGAGGATCTGCCGAAGGTGTTTCTTCTTACAGGATCTTCGACGACGAAGCATATCCCCAATAGTAGCCCCTTCGCGGTGCTAGATCGTTTTTCGTAACAAGCTTGATCCGTGAAAAAGTCTCCTAGGCTTTGGAGAGCCGAAGATCCGAAAAACACCTTCCCTGAGCTCGTTGCCGAGAAACGATCACAAAATTTCGAGCACGAGATGGTCCCACCATGCAGCGGGTAAACGCGTCCTAGCGATTCACCTTCTCGAGTTCTATGGCCCACCACTCAGTGAGTGCGGGCGACTGCTCGTCCGGTGCGGAAGACTTGACGATTCACCTCCCCACCTGCGGCACTATATAAATAGATGGGTAGGTGTGAAGTTACCACATCATTCATTGCTATTGCCCTGTTTTGCTGCCAAAAATTTGACCATAGCCGAAGCTTGTTCATCGCACTCAACCGAAGCACCGCTGTTGACTTTGCTTCATCACAAGAGGAAGAGCTTCAGGAAAATTAAAAAAGTCAACAATTTCATCAAAAATTGTGAGGAATTCATCATCAAATGGCAAGGGTACGTTCTACGGCCAGGGTTATACGTGACGGAGAGGAAGCCGAAGTTGCTGAAACCGCTCCGATTTCCAAAGTGATGAAACGGTCAGGGCTGGCAGTGCCGGAAGAAGCTTCTGAAGGTACCCCTGCTGCCGAAGCTGAGCAAATTGATGTTGAAGAAGGTGAAACTGAAGATGAGTACAACGCCATGCCATCTAAACCTAGCCACCAAGAGTTTGGGAAGTCTACTATTACTGAAGGTGATATGCCTAAGTTGATAAAGCTAGGTTATATCAGTGAAGCCAAGAAGAAGCTAGTTCGTTTTGGTGGAGAGGAAATTACTCCGAAGCCAGAAAAGGATGAGGTGGTAGTCTTTAAAAGCTTCTTTAAAGCAGGATTGAGATTTCCTTTGCATGAGATGATTGCCGATGTGTTGGAGAAGTTTGGGATTTATCTTCATCAGCTAACTCCTAACGCCATCATTAGGCTTAGCGTTTACATTTGGGCTCTCCAAAGCTAGGGGCGGAACCGCTTGCCGAAGGTTTCTACTGGGCACATGAGCTTCATTATCACACAAAAGCTAGAGAAGATGGGCTGCACGAGAATTTTGGCTGCTACAATTTTGCTTATCGCAAAGATGCAAAGTCTCCAGTTATTAGCTATCGTACCAAATGGCCCACCAGCTGGAAGACCGAGTGGTTTTATGTTAAGGTTGACGAGAAGAAGGAGAAGCTGGTTCAGAGCCCATTGGAGTTAGTCTTTGGAGAAACTAGGCCCCAGTGCAACATGTTGCCGGAATCACCATGCCAAATTGCCTTGGGTGAATTTCGAGTTGTTTCAGAGCACATTGGCACTAGGGATTTGGTGCAAGAATTCTTAGCTTTCAGAGTATTCCCGACTTTGAAAGAATGGGACATACCGAAGCTCAAAGGGGAAAAGAAAAAGAAGGAATTTGTTCGGTTGCCTTATTATTATAAATTCAAGAAACACTTCAAAGAACCTTGCCAAGAATGGTTAGACACGATTGAAGTTATGTGCAACGAGATCCTTGGCAACTATTCTAAAAAAGAAGATCAACTAATGACTGCAGCCTTCGGCACTCGACCGAAGCGAAGGTTGAACCGGGTCTTGGATGCACTGAATTTTGAGTATCCTGACTATGAGCAATTGGACAGAGGGGCCGAAGGGGAAAAAATAAAAAGAGTTGTTAGTGTTCTGAATAGAGAAGATGCTAAATTGGTGAAGAAAGATGATGAAATTTTGAAGAAAAGAAAATTGAGCCCTGAGCCAAAGATGGCTGCTCCAAAGAAAAGAAAGGTTGCTGCTCCGAAACCAAAAACGACCGATATAGAGGAAGAGGCTCCTTCAACGCCTTCTGTTGCCGACGTGGAAGAAATTTTAAAGGTAATGACTGAATCTTTGCCTGTCAAGCTAAGTCCACTAGGGCCACATCTGACGAAGCTTTTTCAGAAGGAAAAGGAGCCTTTGGCAGCGAAGAAGCCTGCTGAGCCGAAGAAACGAAGAATCATTCATGTAGTTGAAGTTATCGAGCAGACACCGCCAGTGGCCTCGGCATCAAAGACACCAGCCGTGGAGACCACTGCTGCTACTGAAGCCGTAGCCATTGAAGCTGAAAGTGAAGCTGACACTGCCAAAGCTGAGGCCGCCAAAGATACAAATCTAGAAACCACACTTGCTGATATTGATAACATGCTTCTGAATGAGCCCACGGAAGAAGCTGCTAGAGTTGCTGAAGAAACTCTGGCCACAGCGCCTGGGAAAGGAAAAGAGGAAACCGAAGATATCCCGGAAGAAGAGGACTTTAACTTCCGAGATATACTTGGGCAAGAATTGTCGAAGGTTGAAAAAGAAGAACTGAAAGAGTACGCTATATCTTGCGGATACAGACCAGGTGCGCTACTCTTTGGGGGAGTTAACGAAGAAAACTTAGGATGCCTTCGGGACCACACTGGGGCGAAGATTGTCTGCACTATATCAAAGAGTGTTGGCCTCCCGAAGGTTGAAGCAGACCTCAGTAGGTACGGCGGCAGCATATTGCTGGTAGTCTATTCTATGCCAACTTTAAGGTAAAATTCTCAACTTTTTATTGTTTCGTTATAAAGATGTTATCTGATGAAGGTTATTTTGTCAGAGCTTACTGTTGAGCAAAGTCCTGAGGATGCAACAAGACCTCGAGGACAAAAAGAATGAAATTATAATTGAGGGCCTGGAGAAGAAGATAAAAGACCATGAGGCTACTCTGGGAAAGAAAGACTTCGTACTTTGAACCATGGAAGGTTCATTGGCAGAAGCCCAGGCCGAAATTGCTAGATTGAATAATGAACTTTCCACGGAAAAGAAAATTTTCAAAGCCAAACTCGAAGCTGAAGCCGAGAAAAATTCAAATTTGCGGAAATCATTGAAAGAACTTCAAGAAAAATGTGTGGACTTCAGCAACCGGTGCCTGCAACGGCTAAAACAAGTTTTCAACTCGGTCGGAGCCGGTGCTGAGAAATTCATTCCTTTGGTTGAGAACCTGCCGGAAACCTTCGAACATATTGAGGGCAAAGTTGACGCACTTGACGAAGTTATAGGTGGACATGCCGATTTATGTGCTCTGCTAGCTTCTTGGGGCACCGCTGTTGCCTTCATAAAATCTGGCTGTCAACATGGAAAAATTGTCAACAGACCAAATTTTAGCTTACCTCCGACCGATTTAATTGATATCCCTAGCCTAGCTCGGAGTATAGGGAACAGATTCATAACTCAAATTTGGGTAAAAGGCGGGCGAAAAATGGCTGGCGACGAAGCTCGAAGCCACCTTAAGCTGGTAAAAAATTTATGCCTGTTATTTTACCTTCTCCTTGAAGTCTGCACTTCTCTCATACCGTTTTAATATGTATAGGATGATGATGCTGAAGAAAAATGAGTCGAAGCTTGACAGGTGATCCAAAGCTCAGATGGTCCGAAGCTTAGATGATCCGAAGCTGAATGATGTCAAAGCTGAAGACGTTGCTAGAAAAATTCTAGGGAAAATTCTTGTAATATCATTGTAAAAAATCTTTGTAATTTAATAATCATATACTAATTCTATAAATTTATGCATACTTTGTAATATATCTTTACCTTTTTGTGCATGTATTGAACTGCTTTGCTGTGGACGAAACTAGCATTTTTTGAGCCGAAGGCGAAAAACACCTTCCCTTCTTTTCGTACACAACGAAGCATGAATCTGCTTCTTTTTCTATTCTCTGAAGCCTTATCTTTAGAGCCGAAGCACTCGCCTGTGTTATGATGATGATGATCCTATGTATGTCTAGATGAATGTTTATGAATGCAAATGTATGATGTAATGTGTCGTGCAAATGAATGTCCAAACACACACATGCGAAGCCACAACCATAGCCTTCATTCCCTTGGGAATGACCGAAGTCTCTTTGTCGTTTATCTTTCGACTTCACTGCTTATTTTTCGGTGTATCAGCGCTGACTTTTCGCTGTAAGTTCTACATCCCCTTAGGAACGTCTTTTGAACTTCTTCACCTTCTATTTCGGCGGTATCATGTTGACTTTTCGCGCTTCACCTTATATTTCGGCGGTATCAGCGTTGACTTTTCGCTGTAAGCTCTGCATTCCCTTGGGAACAACTTTTGAGCAGAAAACTTACGCTGCGCTCCCTTAGGAACGGCTTTTTGTAGCTTCGTCATGCTCTGCATCCCCTTAGGGACGACTTTCGAGCTTCTCCCTGTTTTTTCCTTTTTCCTTGCACTCGATGATGCATGCTCAGTTTTTACATTTACATATTTGGGGAATTTTGCTCTCGTAGAGCTGAATAAGAAAAAGAGAAATTACATGCTATGGCCCCATTAAAAACCTTTCTCCCCCTTTGGAAAGGAAAAGGGTACCATAGAAAAAAGAAAAAAAAGATTACATTAAGCTAGACATAATATCGCCGAAGCTCATCCGCATTCCAAGATCTAGGAATGTCGTTGTCGTCCATATCCTTCAATCTGTAGGAACCGGGTCTTGACGAAGATACTACCAGAAAAGGTCCTTCCCACTTGAGCTGTAACTTGCCTACTGTATCTGGGTTGGCCACTCTCCGAAGTACCAAATGTCCTGGTTTAATGCTCTTTAGCTGAACTTTTCTGTCACGCCATTTTATTGTTTCGGCTTGGTATTTATTGATATTCTCCACGGCCTGAAGCCTGATCCCTTCTATAGCATCTTTTGCCACAGAATAATCAGCTTCGTCTTCTGCCGAAGCCACTATTCTTATTGATCCTGCCTTAGCTTCTTCTGGGGTGATTGCTTCGTCACCAAACAATAGTTTGAATGGTGTAAAACCTGTTGACCTTGATATTGTTGTGTTGTGGCTCCACACCACTTTGATCAATTCATCTAGCTACTTTCCTCTAGGCTGATTGAAGATTAACTTCATTATTCCCGTCATTATAATGCCATTGGCTCTTTCAACAAGTCCATTTGACTCCGGATGTCTGACCGATGCAAAATGAATCTTCGTGCCAATTTGTTCACAGAATCCCTTGAAAGCTTCAGCATCAAACTGTGTTCAATTGTCTATAGTAATAGCCTTCGGTACTCCGAAGCGACAAACAACGTTTTGCTAAAAGAATTTCTGGACAGTGACCAAAGTTATTGTGGCTAAAGGCTTCGCCTCAATCCACTTGGAAAAATACTCTACCGCCACCACAACATATTTTAGATTTCCTTGTGCTGGTGGAAGTGGGCCTAGCAAATCGAGGCCCCACCTTTGCAATGGCCAAGTGGGTTGTATTAATTGAGTGAGGGATGAAGGTTGCTTCTGGTCTCTTGCACATTTTTGATAGCCTTCACATTTTTAGACTAATTCTGCTGCATCTGAAGCTGCCTTCGGCCAATAAAATCCTTGTCAAAAAACTTTTCCCAACAAGGGCCTAGATCCAATATGAGATCCACACAGACCTGCATGTATCTCATTCATTAATTCCATACCTTTAGTTCTTGATAAACACTTAAGGAGTGGTGAACAAACTCCATGTTTATACAACTCCCCTTCTATTAACACATATGGTCTTGTTCTTGCCTCCATTCTCTTGTTATAAGCTTCGTCACTTGAAAGACAATTGCCTTGGAGGAAAGATATTATTTTAGTTCTCCAGTCTTCACTGTGTACTGGAGAAATAGTAAGCACTGCTCTCTCCATGAGCTCAACTGAAGGTGCTTTTATTGTTTCAAAAAATACTTTGGAGGGTAGTGGGAGCCCCTGAGCCGCTGATTTGGCTAGCAAATCTGCATGCTCATTTTCACCTCTTGGAATATTCTTGACGGAAAAACCTTCGAAGGAAGCTTCCAACCTTCGAACTGCATCCAGATACTTTTCAAGCTTTGGATCTCGTGCCTTGCTGCTTTTATCCACATGGCCAGCAATAACTTGAGAACCAGTCTTTAGGTTGGCCCTTCTTATTCCCATTGCCCTTAGTTTCCGAAGCCCCAATAGAAGTGCTTCGTACTCAGCAATATTATTTGTGCAATTGAAATCTAGTTTTACTGCATAACATGTTTTGACTTTCGAAGGTGCCACTAGGACCGCAGCTGCTCCTGCACCGTAGGCTCCCCAAGAACCATCGCAAAACACTGTCCAAGCTTCGGCATCTTTGCTTGTCCCTTCTTCATGAGCCCCTGGCGTCCAATCAGCGATAAAATCTGCTAGCGCTTGAGATTGAATTGAAGATCTGTGCACGCAGTCAATAGTGAATTCATTAAGCTCTGCGACCCATTTGCCAATCCTTCCAGTAGCTTCTCTATTCCTCATGATATCCTTCAGGGGTTGTGATGAAGGAACAATTATGTGATATGCTTGAAAATAATGCCAAAGCTTCCTGGATGCCATTAACAAAACATACAGCAACTTCTCCAATTCTGTATAGTTTTTCTTTGATAAACTCAAAACTTCAGAGATAAAGTATACTGGGACTTGCTTTTTAGCTTGTCCTTCGAGTTTCTCTTGTACAAGTGCTGCACTCACTGTAGAGTGCGAAGCTGCCACATACAATAGCAATGGAGCCCCTAGCACGGGTGGAGTTAACGTTGTTAAATCGATCAGATATTGCTTCAGCTCTTCGAAAGCTTTCTGTTGAGTTGGGCCCCATTGAAAAACTTCAGCTGACTTTAGTACTTCAAAGAATGGTAAATTTCTTTCTGCTGATCTAGATATAAATCGGTTCAAAGATGCCAGTCTTCCTGTCAACCGTTGGGCCCCCTTCTTTGTGCTTGGTGGCTCCATTTGAAGGATAGCTTCGATCTTGCTTGGGTTGGCTTTGATCCCCTTCATTGAAACTAAACAGCCAAGGAACTTGCCCTTCTTTACTCCGAAGACACATTTTTCTGGATTTAATTTCAGGCCAGCTTGCCTAAAATTAGCAAATGTTTCCTGCAGATCAGTAACGTGGTTTTCTTGCTTCGTGCTCTTCACTATAATGTCATCAACATATGTTAGCACATTTCTGCCTATCTAAGAGTGAAGGACCTTGGCTGTCATCCTGCTGAAGCTTCCCCCAGCATTCTTGAGCCTCTCAGGCATCCGAAGATAACAATATGTACCACTGGGGGTTATGAAGCTGGTCTTTGGCTCATCTTCCTTCTTCATCTAGATTTGGTGGTAGCCTGAATAACAATCTAGCAGACTCATGAGCTCTGACGAAGCTGCTGCATCTACTAAAGAATCTATTCTTGGTAATGGGAACTCATCCTTTGGACAAGCCTTGTTCAGATCAGTAAAATCAATGCACATTCTCCATTTACCATTGGCCTTTTTTACCATAACAGTGTTGGCTAGCCATTCTGGGTATTTCACTTCTCTGATGACACCAGCACTGAGAAGTCTTTTTACTTCGTTCCGAGCACCTTCGGCTTTATCGTGAGACATTTTCCAAAGATTTTGTTTCCTGGGTCGGAAGGATGGATCGACATTGAGTGAATGTTCAATGACGTCCCTGTTGACACCACAGAGATCGTTGGCTGACCATGCAAAAACATCTTTATTGTTGAATAAAAACCTCATCAAGGTTTTCTCCTGCTCTTCAGATAATTGGGATCCCAGCAATACCTTCTGCTCTACTATATCTTCACATAGAAGCATGGGCTTCGGCTAATCAGCCGAAGCAGCCTTCTCTCTTCTATACTTATACTGTTCACAAGCTTCGGCTCCATCTATATTGTGGATTACTTTTGAGTCTGTCCAATTTCCTTCAGCCTTTCTAGCAGCCTCCTGACTTCCATGAATAGCAATGGGCCCTTGATCCAAAGGTATCTGCATGCATAAATATGTTGGATGAAGAATTGCTTCGAATGCATTGAGTGTTCCATGACCAATGATTGCATTGTAAGGATATTCCATGTCAACAATATCAAACACAACCTGTTCAGTTCTTGTATTGTGGACAAATCCGAAGGTCACTAGCATTGTGATCTTGCCAAGTGCTACAATCTGCCTTCCTCTGAAACCACAGAGAGGGTGTGTGGCATCATGGATCGTATCCTCTGGCTCTTGCATCTGCCTGAAGGCCTTAGGAAATATGATATCCGCTGCACTGCCTGTATCGACCAGAACATTGTGGACTAGAAATCCCTTGATGACACAAGATATGACCATAGCATCATTGTGAGGGTAATCCTTGAGCTGAAGGTCCTCTTGGGAGAAGGTAATTGGGATGTGAGACCATTTTGACTTGATGAAGGGTCCTTGCACCCCAACATGTTGTACCCTTCTCTAGGCCTCCTTCTTCTGCTTCTTGTTGGCCGGCTCTGAGCATGAACCGCCTGTTATCGGGAGCACCAGCTTCGTAGCCAAAGCAGCTTCAGCTTGGTTGTTGAACGAAGCCATCAGCTCAAAAAGTGGACGTGAGTTCACCGGAGGTGGGCACCAATGTTGGGAACTTGTTCTCAAATGCTTTGAATTAAGAACAAGGCAACATAAAATGTTAAGTGTTAATGCCCTTCGTCCATTGAATCATTATTTCCTCAAGGGTATAATGATCTTCGGACGAAGGTCATGAACAAAAGTCCACGAAGGTTATACCTTCGTGATTGAGGTTATGAAATAATAGAAGATAAAATATATGAAATATGGAGCATGAAAGAATAATATATCAAAACACATAAACTTATTCATATATTTCATCATATAAACTTAAATATTAAAACATAACATTTAATCACATGTGTACCTTCGTCTTGGCAGAAGGCAATAATCCGAGTGTCGCATGCAAGTGATTACAAGATTCTGTGAACAGTATGAGGGTACTGTTCATCTATTTATAGGCATAGGGTGCAGCCTGTGAGAAATTACATTCATGCCCTTTACAAATGCTTACAATCATTATACAAGCTATCGCGGGTCGATTGGTCATTTCATCTTTAAGTCGGTTCACTCCTTCGTCTTGAGACATGTCACTATGCTGAAGCTTTATGGATGATAGCTTCGGCACTGCTTTCGAGAGGATCTGCTGAAGGTGTTTCTTCTTACAGGATCTTCGGCGACGAAGCATATCCCCAACATGGGAATAGACAGATTATGCAATTCATCATGACTCTACTGCTGGGTTAGATCTCTTCTGTTCATGGTTGAGTTGGTCTAATGTGCTTAAGTTAAGTAAACACCTGGCTAGTAGGGTCTAATTTCTTCTGCTAGTATTACTAATCTGTTTAAGTAGTCCATGTTAGATTAGATCGTATTAGATTAGATAGGATCTAGATTAGATTGGATATGACTAGATTAGACTAGTTAAGATCTCATTATTTTGGAGTAGATCCCGGTTGTTAATTTAGGATGAGATAAGTAAAGTGGTTAGGATAAGATGATTCCTTCAAGATAAGATGAATCTATTAAGATAAGAGAGAATCTTTTAAGATAAGATGGATCCATTAAACTAGATATATTTTTAATAGGGAATATTCTTAGTTGGTCTAGCTATTTTATAAACATTTTCTTTTCTATATATATATATATATATATATATATATATATATATATATATATATATATATATATATATATATATATATATATATATATATATATATATATATATGCAGATGCAATTCTGGACATTACTCCACAACTCATCGCACTCAACCAAAGATCCAAATTAGACAAATATCATAAGAACAAACAGTCAAGTGCATAGATACCTAAAAAATAATTTTGTTTTTGTTCCTAAGATTTGGTCACCTATTCCTAAAGTCACTTTAGGCATCGGATTTCAAAGTGTGAAATCCACATTTGTCTTTAGAAGGAAAAGATAAGAATAATCAGAGTATAGCAGCAGTGGATGAGAAAAGATTAAGGAAAGTTTAGAAAGGATCAGAGTAGCAGAGGTAAGTATGACAATGGTTGTCTAGTTCTATCTAGGTTTCTGTTGGGTCCATGCTTCGTCGCCGAAGGTCTTATACGGAGAAGCGATCCTCGGATGAAGCTGTTTGTATAAGATAGCCGAAGGTCCCTCTTCGTAAAGCTTCGGCATTGCAAACCGACTTAAAGATAGAATGACCTTTTAGTCCATAAATGTCTGAGTCAATGTTGTAAGTTTTTATAAGGGGCATACTTGTAATTCCTCACAGGCTGTGTCATGTGCCTATAAATAGTGAACAGTATTCCGTTACTGTTCACGCATTCTAATTTTTGCAATCGCATCTCTCGGGATACAACCTTTGTCAAGGCATAGGTATTATTGTATTTAATGATTCAATGTATTAAGTGAATATGATATAATGTATCTGTGAAACATTTATCCGTTTTATACCTTTTATTTTGTATTATCTTACAATGTTTCTTGAAAGTTTATTACGAAGGTTCAACTTCGTAATAAGACTTTTATCAACCTTCGTCCTAGACCCATTATCCTCAAAGGAATAATGCTTCACGGACGAAGGACAGTATCATTTAACATTTTATGTTGCCTTGTTCTTAATTCATAGCATTTGAGAACAAGTCTCCAACATTGGCGCCCACCGTGGGGTGAACTCACTTCCACTTTTTAAGCTGATGGCTTCATTCAACGACCAAGCTGGAGCTGCTTCGGGCCCGAAGCTGGTGCTCCCGATCACAGGTGGCTCGTCCTCAGAGCCAGCTAACAAGAAACAAAAGAAGGAAGCACAGAGAAGGGTACAGCATGTTGGGGTGCAAGGACCCTTCATCAAGTCAAGATGGTCTCACATTCCTATTACCTTCTCCCAAGAGGACCTTCAGCTCAAAGATTACCCACACAACGATGCCATGGTTATCTCTTGTGTTATCAAAGGATTTCTGGTCCATAATGTCTTGGTTGACACAGGCAGTGCAGCTGACATCATATTTGCTAAAGCCTTCAGACAAATGCAAGAGCCAGAAGATAAGATTCATGATGCTACACATCCTCTCTGTGGCTTCGGAGGAAGACAGATAATAGCATTGGGCAAGATCACCATGTCAGTGACCTTCGGATTCATCAACAACACTAGAACTGAACAAGTTGTGTTTGACATTGTTGACATGGAATATCCTTACAATGCAATTATTGGTCGTGGTACTCTCAATGCCTTTGAAGCAATCCTTCATCCTGCCTATCTTTGCATGAAGATACCTTCGGATCAGGGACCCATTGCTATCCATGGAAGTCAGGAAGCTGCAAGAAGGGCCGAAGGCAATTGGACTGACTCAAAAGCAATCCATAACATAGATGGAGCTGAAGCTTGTGAACAGTACAAATTCAGAAGGGAGAAAGCAGCTTCAGCACATCAGCCGAAGCCTATGCTCTTATGTGAGGACATAGCAGAGCAGAAGGTGCTGTTAGGCTCTCAGTTATCTGAAGAGCAGGAAAAAACCTTGATAAGGTTTTTGTTCAATAACAAAGATGTTTTTGCATGGTCAGCCAATGATCTATGCGGAGTTAATAGGGATGTTATTGAGCACTCGCTCAATGTCGATCCATCCTTCAGACCCAGAAAGCAAAGGCTTCGGAAAATGTCAGATGATAAGGCCGAAGGTGCTCGCAACGAAGTCAAAAGACTCCTCAGTGCAGGAGTTATTAGAGAAGTGAAGTACCCAGAATGGCTGGCTAACACTGTTATGGTAAAAAAGGCCAATGGCAAGTGGCGAATGTGCATCGATTTTACAGATCTTAACAAGGCTTGTCCGAAGGATGAATTCCCACTACCAAGGATAGACTCTTTAGTTGATGCAGCAGCTTCGTCAGAGCTCATGAGTCTGTTAGACTGCTATTCCGGCTATCACCAAATTTGGATGAAGAAGGAAGATGAGCCGAAGACTAGCTTCATCACTCCAAGTGGCACATATTGCTATCTTCGGATGCCTGAGGGGCTCAAAAATGCTGGAGGAAGTTTCAGCAGAATGACTGCGAAGGTTCTTCAATCTCAAATAGGCAGAAATGTGTTAACTTATGTTGATGACATCATTGTCAAAAGCACGAAGCAGGAGAATCATATTGCTGATCTGCAGGAGACCTTCGCCAGTTTCAGGCAAGCTGGCTTAAAGTTAAATCCAGAAAAATGTGTCTTCGGAGTGAAGAAGGGGAAATTTCTTGGATGCTTGGTTTCAACAAAGGGAATTGAAGCCAATCCAAGTAAAATTGAAGCTATACTTCGGATGGAGCCACCAACTACAAAAAAGGGGGCTCAAAGATTGACAGGAAGGTTGGCATCTCTCAATAGATTCATATCCAGATCGGCAGAGAGAAATTTACCATTCTTCGAAGTGCTGAAGTCGGCCGAAGTCTTTCAATGGGGACCAATCCAGCAGAAGGCTTTCGAAGAACTGAAACAGTATTTGATAGATCTAACAACATTGACTCCACCAATGCCAGGGGCTCCTTTATTGTTATATGTGGCAGCTTCGCACTCAGCGGTAAGTGCAGCGCTTGTTCAGGAGAAGCTTGATGGTCAAGTCAAAAGGCAGGCCCCAATATATTTTGTTTCCGAGGTCCTTAGTTTATCAAAGAAAAATTATACAGAGTTGGAGAAGATACTGTATGCTGTCTTGATGGCCTCCAGGAAGCTTCGGCACTATTTCCAAGCTTACAACATAATTGTTCCTTCATCACAACCTCTGAAGGATATTATGAGGAACAGAGAAGCTACTGGAAGGATTGGAAAATGGGCTGCAGAGCTCAATGAATTTTGTATTGAATATGTTCATAGATCTTCGATTCAGTCGCAGGCACTGGCAGACTTTATTGCTGATTGGACACCAGGGGCTCAGGAGGAGGAAACAAATAAAGACAACGAAGCCTGGATAGTGTTTTGTGATGGATCTTGGGGAACCTTCGGAGCAGGAGCGGCTGCTGTGTTGGTCTCACCTTCCAAAGTCAAAACCTGTTATGCGGCAAAACTTGATTTTAATTGCACAAATAACATTGCTGAGTACGAAGCATTGATTTTAGGTCTTCGGAAGTTAAAAGCAATGGGAATCAGAAGGGCCATACTTAAAACTGATTCCCAGGTTGTTTCGGGTCATATTGACAAAAGTTGTAAGGCTAAGGATCCGAAGCTTGAAAAATATCTGGATATGGTTCGAAGAGTCGAAGCTTCCTTCGAAGGGTTTTCTGTCAAGAATATCCCTCGAGGACAAAATGAGCATGCTGATCTGCTAGCTAAGTCAGCAGCACAGGGGCTGCCTTTACCTTCGGATGTGTTCTTTGAAACAATAAAAGCACCTTCGGTGGAACTCCTTGAAAGAGCAGTTCTTAATATATCTCCTGTTTTTAGCGAAGATTGGAGAACTGAGATCATCTCTTACCTTCAGGGTAAATTTCTTTCAGATGACGAAGCTTATAACAAGAGAATAGAGGCAAGAGCTCGTCCATATGTCATGATAGAAGGGGAGTTGTACAAACATGGAGTTTGTGCTCCGTTGCTCAAATGCTTATCCAGAACCGAAGGTATAGAGTTAATGAAAGAAATACATGCAGGCCTGTGTGGATCTCACATCGGATCTAGGCCGTTACTTGGAAAAATTTTCCGTCAAGGATTTTATTGGCCGAAGGCAGCTTCGGATGCAGCAGAATTGGTTCAAAAGTGCGAAGGTTGTCAGAAATGTGCAAGAGATCAAAAACAACCTTCGTCCTTGACACAGCTCATACAACCCACTTGGCCATTGCAAAGGTGGGGCCTTGACTTGTTAGGTCCGTTACCACCGGCCCAAGGGAACCTGAGATATGTTGTGGTAGCTGTGGAATATTTTTCTAAATGGATTGAGGCGAAGCCTTTAGCCACAATAACTTCGGCTACCGTCCAAAAGTTTTTCTGGCAGAATATTGTTTGTCGTTTCGGGGTGCCAAAGGCTATCACTGTGGACAACGGAACACAGTTTGACTCCGAAGCTTTCAGGGATTTCTGTGACCAAATTGGTACGAAGATCCATTTTGCATCCGTCAGGCACCCGGAGTCAAATGGACTCGTTGAAAGAGCCAACGGCATTATAATGACAGGAATAATGAAGCTAATCTTCAATCAACCTAGAGGAAAATGGCCAGATCAGCTAACCAAAGTGGTGTGGAGCCACAATACGACAACATCAAGGTCTACAGGCTTCACTCCATTTAAGTTGTTATTCGGTGACGAAGCAATAACTCCAGAGGAAGCTAAAGCCGGATCAATAAGGATAGTAGCTTCGGCAGAATCAGATTCCGAAGCTGCTTATTCTATAGAAAAAGATGCTTTAGAAGGGATCAGACTGCAAGCCGTGGAGAATATTAATAAATATCAAGCTGAAACAGTTAAATGGCGGGATAGAAAGGTTCGGCTAAAAAATATTGAGCCGGGGCACTTGGTGCTTCGGAGGGTGGCCAACCCGGAAACAGTGGGCAAATTGCAGTTGAAATGGGACGGGCATTTCTTAGTAGCATCTTCGTCAAGGCCCGGTTCATACAGATTGAAAGATATGGACGGCAATGACATTCCTAGATCTTGGAATGCGGATGAGCTTCGGCGATATTATGTATAATTCGATGTAATTTTTCACATTTTTTATTTTTTCTTTCATGGCACCCTTTTCCTTTCCAAAGGGGGAGAAAGGTTTTTAATGGGGCCAGCATATGTAATTTCCTTTTCTAGTCTTATAAGAGTAAAATCCCCCAAAGAATGTAAATGTAAAAGCTGAGAGCGCACCATCGAGTGCCAAAAAGTAAAAACGAAGAAGCTCCAAAGACGTTCCTAAGGGAATGCAGAGCTTATACCGCCTAAGTAAAAGGCGAAGAAGCTCCAAAGACGTTCCTAAGGGAATGCAGAGCTTATACCGTCTAAGTAAAAGGCGAAGAAGCTCCAAAGACGTTCCTAAGGGAATGCAGAGCTTACAGCGAAAAGTCAACGCTGATTCCGCCAAAAGTAAAGGCGAAGAAGCTCCAAAGTCGTTCCTAAGGGAATGCAGAGCTGAGGTGTGAATGTTTTTAAGAAAATAATGGCTATGAATATGGCTTCGGATACGTGTTTGGCCATTCATTTGCACATCACATTACATCATAGCATTTGCATTCATAAACATTCATCTAGGCATATGTAGGATAATCATCTTCATCGCATAAAATGGTTGCTTCGGCAAGAAGAGAAAAAAGAAAGGGAAAAATTTCTATGAAGGAGAGCTTCGGAGAAAAGGAAAATGTTGTTTTCTACGAAGGAGAGCTTCGAAGAAAAGGAAAATATTGTTTTCTATGCTTCGTTGCGTACGAAAAGAAGGGAAGGTGTTTTTTTGCCTTCGGCTCAAAAAAGGAAATTTCGTCCACATCGAAGCATTTATCATACATCAGTGAAAGGTTAAGGATATATTACAAGGTATGAACAGCATACATTAAAAACAAGTTTTTGTTTACATTTATAAAAGTTATCTCAAAAGTTTTTCAAGTATTGTCTGCAGTCTACTATCTAAATCTCCAAGGAGCTTCGGCTTCGGCGTTATTTTTGAGCATCAGCTTCGGCTTCGTCATTCTACATGAATAAGGTCATTGAAAGTCAGAATCAAGTTTACAAGAAAAGGTAAGAACAAGGTATGATTTCTTACTGGATCAAGGTGGCTACGAGCTTCGTCTCCAGCTTTCTCTCGACCACCTTTTGTCCATATCATTTTTACAAATCGATTCGAGATGCTTCGGGCGAGATCAGGGATGTCATCCAAGATTGATGGTGACAAAGTAAAATTTGGCCTATTAACAATTTTCCCATGATCACAGCCAGCCTTCATGAAGGCTGCAGCAGTCCCTCGAGAAGCCACCCAGGCACAGAAGTCACCATGCCCAGCTATGACTTCGTCGAGCTCGTCAATCTCCCCCTCAATGTGTTCGAAGGTTTTTGGTAGATCTTCAGCTGATGGGGTAAATTTTTCGCTGCTAGCTCCAACCGAGTAAAAAATCTTTCTTAGTCGTTGAATGCACTTGTTGCTAAATTCCAGGCATTTTTCTTGAAGATTTGTCAGTAGTTTTCTCAAATCCGAATTTTGCCGAGCTTCGGCTTCAAGTTTTGCATTGAGATCTTGTTTTTCCCGTTCGAACT
This sequence comes from Zea mays, assembly GCF_902167145.1. Lineage (NCBI taxonomy): Eukaryota > Viridiplantae > Streptophyta > Magnoliopsida > Poales > Poaceae > Zea > Zea mays. The sequence continues at coordinate 160,793,866 of NC_050100.1, read as the reverse complement.
GCTCAGACTGGCGGAGAAGCTTTGTGTTCAGTTCTGATATTTTTGCTTCAGCTTCCGCCAGTAAACCTTCGGCTGCCTGGAGCTCAAAGCTCTTTTTCTCAAAAGCATCTGATTGCTCCTTTATTTTGTTTTCCAAATTTCCAATTATAACTTCATGCTTTTTATCTTCAAGGTCTTGCTGCATTTGCAAGGCTTTGCTCAATAGCATGCTCTACATAAACACAACCTTCGTCAGACGTGTTTTTATTAGAAGCAATAAAAGTTAAGGGACAAGTTATTTACCTTGAAGTTGGAGTAAAATAAACTACCAACGACATGTTGTCGTCGGTAGCGGCTGATATCTGTTTCTAGCTTCGGGAATCCAATACTCTTGGACAGGGTGCTGATAACTTTGGCCCCTGTTTGGTCTCGAATACACTCTAATTTCTCATCATCAACGCCTCCGAAGAGGAGTGCCCCAGGTTTGTACCCACAGGATTGGGCGTATTCTTTAAGCTCTTCTATTTCAGCTTTTGATAGGTGTCCTCCAACTAAGTTTTGGAACACGAAGGCTTCGTCTTCCGAAGCTTCTTCAGCAACTTCTTTTCCTTTCTTTGACGTTGTGGTCATGGCCTCTTCGGCAGCAGTGTTGGCTTCTTCTGCAGCCATGTCTAGCAGTATTTGGTCAATATGTTCAATCGTGCTCTCCAAATTCACATCCTCAGCTGAGGCAGCTTCGGCAGCTGCGGCCTCCGAAGGTACAATTTCAGTATCTGCTCCCTCTGCAGCTGCTTGTGTTTTTTGGGCCGAAGCTCTCGGCGGCGTCTTGTCAATTACCTCTGTCACGGTAATGATTCTTTGTTTCTTTGCCTTGATTGTTTTCCTTGATTTCTCGGGCTCCTTGTCCTTCTGAAAAAACTTTGTCAGTTGATGACCCAGTGGACTTAGCTTCGCAGGTAAGGATTCAGTCATTACCTTCAGAATTTCCTCAACAACAGCAACAGAAGGCGATGCGGGGGTTTCTTCTACTTCGGATATTTGTTGCTTCGGAGAAGAAGCTTTCCTTTTCTTTTGAATTTTCTTCTTTATTGGCCCTTTTTCACCTTCATCTAAGGCTTCAGTTGCCCTTTTCCTTTTTTGGCCCCCGGCACCTTTGTTCAGATCTTCGTAGTCTGGGTATTCGAAGCCCAAGGCGTCCAACACTCGATTCAGCCTTCGTTTTGGACGGGTGCCGAAGGCTGCAGTCATCAATTGATCTTCTTTCTTCGAATAATTGCCAAGTATCTCATTGCACATCACTTCAATCGTATCCAGCCACTCTTGGCAAGGAGTTTTAAAGTATTTCTTAAATTTGAAGTAGTAAGGCAAACGTACAAGTTCACCTTTTTTCTTCTCCCCCTCCAGCTTCGGCATTTCCCACTCTTTTACACTAGGAAAAACTTTGAAAGCCAAGAATTCCTGGACCAAGTCCCTTGTACTGATATTCTCTGCAATTATTTTGAATTCATACATTGCTTTTTGAGTCGGACCCTCTGGTAACATGTGGCACTGGGGGCGAGTTTCCCCGAAGGTCAGTTCCAGTGGACTTTGCACAAGCTTTTCTTTATCATCATCAACCTTAACATAGAACCATTCTGATTTCCACCCTGCTGCCCATTTGCTTCGATAGCTGATCACAGGATACTTCGTAGTTTTCCGGTAAGCAAAATTATAGCAACCAAAATTCTCATGTAATCCATCCTTTCTAGCCTTTGTCTGATAGTGCAGTTCGTGAACTCGGCAAAAGCTGTCAGCAAACGGTTCCACCGCCTGGCTTCGGAGTGCCCAAATATAAACACTAAGCCTAACGATAGCGTTAGGGGTTAGCTGGTGAAAATAGATTCCAAAATTCTTCAATATCTCTGCAATAATCCCATGAAGGGGGAATCTCAACCCAGCCTTTAAGAAGCTTTTAAAAATAACAATTTCATCTTTCTCCGGCTTTGGGGTAGTCTCTTCTCCCCCGAAGCGTAGTAGCTTCTTTTGATTTTCAGTGAAATAGCCTGACTTTACCATCTTGGACAAATCAGCCTTCGAAACAGTAGATTTCCCGAAGTCCAAATGGCTGGGTTTGCTTGGCGTAGCAAGGTGATAATCATCTTCGGGGTCAGTTTCCTCAGCATCTTCTCCTTCTGCTTCAGCAATTGTTTGTTCTGCATCATCAATAGGAGCCCTTTCCGAAGTCACTAACCCGGATCGTTGCATGGCTTCGGAGATAGGGACAGTCTCCGAAGCTTCCGTTTTGTCCCCCTCACGTTCAACCCTGGCGGTAGAACGGACTCTGGCCATTTAGCTATGAACTTGTGAAACTTTAATACTTTTTTCCTCCGAAGCAGGCTTCAAGATGGAGCTTCGTTCGATTATGACAAACAAGCTTCGGCGACGGTTAAAAATTTTGGCAGCAAAACAGTGCAAATAGCAGTAAATGTTGTGGTAACTTCACACCTACTCGTCTGTTTATATAGAGCCGCAGGTAAGAAGGCGAAGCGCCAGAAGTTTTACACCAGGCGGATACCCGCTCGCACTCGCTGTACGGTGGGCCGCAAAGACTGAACAGTAATTCTGCACGGTGGGGCCGCCACGCGCAGGGAAATTGAATCGTTTCTCGACAACGAGCTCAGGGAAGGTGTTTTTGAGACCTTCGGCGCTCCGAAGCTTAAGAAACTTTTTTCACGGATCAAGCTCGTTACGAAAAACGATCTAGCACCGCGAAAGGGGCTACTATTGGGTCCATGCTTCGTCGCCGAAGGTCTTATACGGAGAAGCGATCCTCGGATGAAGCTGTTTGTATAAGATAGCCGAAGGTCCCTCTTCGTAAAGCTTCGGCATTGCAAACCGACTTAAAGATAGAATGACCTTTTAGTCCATAAATGTCTGAGTCAATGTTGTAAGTTTTTATAAGGGGCATACTTGTAATTCCTCACAGGCTGTGTCCTGTGCCTATAAATAGTGAACAGTATTCCGTTACTGTTCACGCATTCTAATTTTTGCAATCGCATCTCTCGGGATACAACCTTTGTCAAGGCATAGGTATTATTGTATTTAATGATTCAATGTATTAAGTGAATATGATATAATGTATCTATGAAACATTTATCCGTTTTATACCTTTTATTTTGTATTATCTTACAATGTTTCTTGAAAGTTTATTACGAAGGTTCAACTTCGTAATAAGACTTTTATCAACCTTCGTCCTAGACCCATTATCCTCAAAGGAATAATGCTTCACGGACGAAGGACAGTATCATTTAACATTTTATGTTGCCTTGTTCTTAATTCATAGCATTTGAGAACAAGTCTCCAACAGTTTCGTCCTACAGTATCCCTTTGGTACCACTTCTATCACACCCGGGTTTCAGGGGTCTAAAACCCAGGCGCGAACATAATCACCAGGTGTGCTGGGACCAAGTCTCACACATATGATGAATCATGGCACATGATCGAATGTCACATCTTTACTACATAACAGGAGTTCTATACAAAATAAATAAATATTTACATCATATGAAGACAACGATCCAGCAACCCAAAGTTGACTGGGAGACGATGGCCTAGACCTCTCGCGAACTCATCACAACATCCTCCATGTGCCTCATCCTGCGATACCTGTTCTTGACCTGTGGGGGGTGTGAGACAGCAAGAGTGAGCTCACATACATTCATAGATCAACAAGTTGTGGGGAATAATGTGCGTGAACTCGCCAAAAGTGGGAGTTCATGTGAAGTGTAAGGCTTACCAAAGAGGATGGTTGAAGCTGAGCATTGCTTTTAAAGTTGGTCAAAGTTTTATTAGCAATTACTAAGTATAAGTAAATACCAACCCAATTAAGTAGTAGAACAAAAGTTATAACAACACCTGTGATGCAATGCATATGACCAATTGAATTTAGTTCCATAAATTAATCATGTGAGTGTTCGAGCTGCTCATGACCGTGAGCATGGCTAGTATGCCAGTTTTACACTGTGCAGAGGTTGCGCACCTTTACCCACAAGTCATGTTACCCACCTGCCAAGAGACTGTCAATCCCATACACCTCTACCGAGGAGGTGAGGCAGGGTAACACTACGAGGCCTTTACAAAGTTCCACTAGCTTTAGAAAACCCGCTACAGTTTCTAGGAAGTTCCAATGCAGGGATCCCTCGCCTGACCGCCATCGCAGCAAAATCAACCCAAGGACCTCCCTACACTGACCACTCCCCTACTGCCCTTGCCTCTTTCGGGTAAGGTAGTCCTCCACTAGCTTTCCTAATTAGTCAGCCAAGGGCATCCCATACCACCCTTGTGGTAGCACTGTTTTCCCGGGTGGTTCTCCATGTTCCAATTAACATAATGATCTTAACATGAACAGTAAATAACAACTAATAATAAAAGTATAATCATGAATAAAATGTATCTCTATACCCAAAACCACATAAAGCAATAGCAGGTACTACCCAAAGATTCAGTGGTGAACAAGGTATAAAGATAGTCAAACTAGGGTAACCTATTGGGTCCCATCAAAATTAACCTATGCAGATCATTATGATTAATCAGAACATAACTGGGTAAAAAGAAGTGATCAAGGGCACAACTTGCCTAGGACTTGAGATTCCAGGTACCAGGATGGTCTTCAGATGACTCGTGACCTCACGATAGTCGTAGCAATACAAACAAACATGGTATAAACAAAATTAAAATCACACCAGACATAAGAACAAAATACATATTAATAATCTACATATTAAAATAAGATCATAGGAACAAGAATTATTAATTTTGAAGTTATGGATTTTAAGTTATGAATTTCTAAAAGTTCTAGGTGCTAGGTACAGGATTAATTAGGAGATTAATTTTAATATGGTTTTCATGTCAAAACATAGACACTAGTTGATAAACAATAATATTACAAAATTATAGAAACTGGAATGGACCAATTTAGACTTAATATGAATTTTCTATGAATTATACAAGTTTCTAGCATTTATTTTCACATTAAAAATCATTTTCTAATTACTTTTACTGGATTTTCTAATTCTCTGGACTGGGCGCACAAAACCAGAGAAGTTCGGGGGCTAATCCACAATTTTTCCCGAGACTCAATAACCACCGCATTGGACGGCAGGTTGATTTTACTGAAACCCGAGGGCTCCTATGTAAAAGTGGTTCTTCGAAGGGGTATCAACTCGTGTGAGCCACACGATCTAATCTGGGTGGTCCAGATTAGATCTTGGTCACCTCGAACCGGTATGCGACGTGCGTCGTTGGATCAAAGATCAACAACACAGATTTAAAGTAACCAGACCGTTTTCCCATGCGCCCGATCTAGATCGAACGGCCACGGTTGCATCGTCCCGAATTAGAACATGGATTAGATCTCGACCGTTAATCCCAATATCAATGGTCGCAATCCTTTCTCCCTCCCCCAACCAGCCCGACGGCGACGCCGCCAGCCCTGGTCGCGGTGATTCCTCCCCGGCGATCCAATCCACAAGCACTGTCGTTCACTCCCTAATTCGACACAGCGACACAGTGAGGGGGAAACGAGGAATACGAGGGTAAGCCCATTACCATGGTTCGTGTAGTGCGTTGATCCGACCACAGCAGGGCGGTGTTCCGTGGCGGCGTTTGTACTCCGGTGAGGAATCGGTGGAACCATGGAGCACAATCCTGTCCAGGACGGCCATGAACAACACCCTGGCGACCAAGCGAAGCACCCCGATTAGCTTGGGGTCAGCTCGACGGCGGCAAGCACGGCGCCCCCAACATCCTCTTTACCGCGGTGATGTTTCTTCCCTATCCGCCCTTGAGAAGCCAACTGGGTTTCGATGGATGGGTCAAGGGGTCGCGGACAGACGAAGTCCGCGTGAAGGAGGGGAATTTGACTGGCGAACTTAGCGGCGAGGATCACGCGCGGACTTCTCTCGGTTGTTACGGCGTAGAAGAACGGTCTGACGGAGTGGTCCCACCAGTTAGCGACCGGATGAACGTGCGAATGCCCTGGCAGCCCGGCCCCACAGACCAGAGAGTAAGCGAGCGAGCGCGGCTTACGCAAGTAGGGGAGGCCGACGGCTGGGGGCGTCTGTCAGCACGACACTCGGCTGGTGGCTGGTGCAGGAAGTGGGCCGACGGGGAAGGGGAAAAATAGAAGATGGGTCGGCTGAGGGAATAGGCCCAAGTGCGGGTTTCTCCTTTCTTTCCTTTTTTTCATATTTGCTTTAAAATTTAAGTTTCAAATTCAAACCTTTGTTAACTTCAAATATACATCAGCAACTCCAACATGGAAGCAATTATATAACTTTATTTATTTACTATTATTTTTTTGAATGATTTTATAGAGAATAATTAGTTCTCCTATTTTTCAACTTTTCAAATTCAAAGTTAAAGTTTGATTTGAATATCACATTTCAAATGCAGAAGACAAAATCCTAGCATGATGCAATGTGTACTTATTATTATTATTATATTTTTAGATTAATTATAGTGTTGCAAATGTGTTATACACACACAAAGAACTTTTAATTTTCAAGAGATACATGGTTTGCCCAATTAAAATCTTATTTAATGTTTTATGCTTATTTCTTTTGTATGATTTTTGTGGAGGGATAACTTACTTTGAATATTAGGGAGAATATTTTTGAATATATGATTTAATGAAACTATTAACTTATATGAGGATCCTTTATTTAAATCTCTTATTTTAAACCATAATTATTTAAACATTATGATAAATTTTACTACATCCTAAAACCGAGATTTGAGGTGTTACAAGTATGGTTTGGTGGTCTAGCATCGGACCAGTCCAACACATGTGTTTCCTCTCTAGAAGCTTGCATAACACATATTACCTCTTGTTTTTTGATCGGAATATGTTATGGTGTATACCCTACGGTGATGCAACATGCTAATAATAGCTTCAACAAAGACAATGTATTGAATACCATCTGCATGCTAATGATACCATCATGAGGGTCTTGTGATGATTTCCTATACAACAGTAGTCTAGTGTCACAAATGGCCTTGTCAGTCATGCTAATGTCCCTATAGTTTGGAATGCCAGGAATCAACATTGGCCGACCTTAATTTTGTCATGTCCATTGTATAAGGCTCTAGGGAAATGTAGTGTTGTACTTCGCTCAACCTCTCTCATGATTGCACTCAGTAGCCACCTCTTCATGCTAACAATGTCCCTTGTTGCGCAATGGCATTAACATACAGCGTGCCCTACTCTTCCCACGATCAAACACATCATCTTCTTCTTCTTCTTCTTCTCTGACAATTCCTCCATAGAACAAACGGGCTAAACAATCCATGTACAAAAGCATTTGAGCAAAGTGCATCAAGTCTTAACTCACTAACTCATACAACTAAGTGTTTGAAGCAAATGTTCACCGTGAACCACTAAAAGACAAATGCTAGAATTTCAGATGGACCAAAGCGAGGGAGGGGAGGAGAGATAGTGCAGAAGTGGACTTATATGCGCTATAAAGATTGGTGCGGTAGTTAGTTTTGAGAAGAAGAAAAAATAGATATGGTTTTAGAAGGAGATTAATAAAATAGAAAGAAAGAAAAAAAAACGAACGTGCGAGAAGAACATGCGTCGCCGGAAAGGCAAAGGGGAGTAATTTGAAGGCGACGGCAGTCTTGCTTGCAGGCCCGTGACGGTCACGCGCGTAAAGCCAAAAGCTGGGCCTAACAAACAGCTAGCCCACACTCCACTCCAACTGCTAACGCATCTCCTTCCGAGCACTCGTGCCTATATATATTCTCGTGTGTTGACATTGACAACGGAAATTAGTTACCACCAGCCTGGGGCTCCTCTCCTGACCACTGCCTCCTAATATGTTCCGGTCACGTACGTACGTTCCAGTAAAGCAGTGACTGACCCCTTTCGCCTGCCCTGAGTAGTTACTGCACTCGTGTGTTCAGGCCAGGTTAGGCCAGGGAAGGGAACGTTGCCCGACCCCACAGTCTTGAGCCTCGGTGCCACGCGCCGGGTTTGCCTGGGAAAAAGAGCGCCGCCGGCCGGGACGTGACACGCTGCGGTGGAGTGGGGAACACCGGGACAGAGGGGTCGCGAGCTCCTGGCCGTCAATCCGTCCGTCCCGGTCCCGGCTCCGCCTCCGCCCACGCACGCACGTCCAGATGCAAGCGGGTATCCCATGGTTTAGTTTATTTTCTTTCCACTTCCCAAAAACGTTATTCTAGTTCATTTGATGGATTTTTTTGGATGGACCCAACCCAAGGATCCAAAATAGTTAACTTGCATCCGTAGCCGACATGCAGGGCCGCGTGTCCAGACACGGCCACACGGGAAGCTGTAGCCTGGTTTCGTGTATTTGTAACGTAGTGGGATAACTCGTACTAACGTTAAATCATATTTATTTAAGTCTAATCGTAATTGAATACGACACTAAAAAGTGATACCGGACTATTTAAATATATTATCGTTGGTACTTAAACGTATCATTTACGTTACATTTTATGAACCAAACAACATCAAACTGATAACAACGCAACCAGATTATAAACACCATGAATACATCGTGTTACATGTGTTTGTTTGGTATATGACGTAGGACTCTTAACGAGAAAACCGGCAATGCAAATCCTAGCCTCGTTAAAACCGGCAATGCAAATCCTAGCCACTGGAGATCTTATTTAAATACTAGGTGTGTAGTAGTATGTTGTAACGGATATTAAAAATTAATATTGTCGGTACTTCAAGATTGGGGTACCCACTATTGCTGGGTCAAGCCGGACACCATCATAATGATGGTTCATCCTAGCACAGTGGCTGGGACTACCCAGTAAGGCCACTGGCCTCAAGTGAAGGCCAGCACCTATAATCAACGCTCTGGAACCCCAGCGGAGGGGGTCTGTGTTTGCTACGTGTCTTGAAGACGATGGCTCTTGGCACCTGCGCCGGGGGGGGACCCCTGGGAATGGTCTAGACTCTCATGGCAGGCCACCCGGACCTCTGGCTTAAGGGGGTCCGTGTTTGCCACGTGTCTTGAAGACGATGGCTCTTAGCACCTGCGCCCGGGGGCCGAACCCCTGGGAATGGCCTAGACTCTCATGGCAGGCCACCCGGACCTCTGGCTTAAAGGGGTCTGATGCTGCCATGTGCTGGCCAACACCAGAGGAGACGAGACCTCCCCCGAACACCATCCAGACCCCCAGCCAAGGGCGGTCCGGAGCTGTCACAAGGAAGGGCGGTCCCAGTCACTACTCCCCACACAAGGCGAAGCCTGGTGCTGCCACGTATTCTACAACGCGTGACATAAGCCATAGGGGAAAGCATAATGTCAACCTCTAAGTGTGAAGCGCATCTGCATTAACTGCAAATGAGACGTATACCTGCCCGCCCCAGTACAGACAGTGTGTCCGCGGTACACGGGTCGCACAGTAACTCACATGTTACTGAGGCAAGACCATTGATTCTCTGCGCCGCTTGGGCTGCTACCATTACGACTCCCACTGTAGCATGTGTGTTACCGAGGCAAAGGGAAACAGGCAGAGAAGAAAGGACGACGTCGTCTGAGCACCCCTACATGTGGTACCACATCAGCCTACGCCACAACCTACTCTTGCACCCTGCTCCGATTAGACAGGACAAGGGCACGATAAGCCAGGAGATCTACATGGCGACCAAGAGAAGATATATGTTCTCCATAGACCGCCGCTCCACCTACTCCATATCTAGCAATAGATTAATAGGCCCCCTTGTCGAGGCTCTGTCACCATGTATGTGCCTCCCTTGGGCTATAAAAGGGAGGGCACATTCACAGTAGGGGACAAGTCTGGAACGAGTTCCAACTCAGGCTTCTCATGGACACACACAGAGACTCCCAAGTAATACAACTCACAGTGAATGTAGGGTATTACGCTCCGGTGGCCTAAACCACTCTAACCCTTGTGTTCTCGCGTGTTCCTCCATCTAGCGCCAAATCATATAACATCGGCCCTGTTCTTAGTCCGACATTCGGCGCGCCAAGTAGGATCCTAGGCTTAGATTTCTTGTCTGTTTTCCTTGCTCGACATGATGGTACAGATCGTTGAGCACCACGACTCGTCCTCCCGGGACTTCCCGATGGGGGAAGAGGCGGCATCTTCCACGTCACGAGGCTCTTACCGCCCTGCTCCTCGTACTGCTGCTACGCATGCTGCGCAGCACTACATGCTGATGCAGGCTAAAAGGGAAATAGGGTCAAACCTTTTCCTAAATGATTTTGGTGGTTGAAATGCCCAACACAAATAATTGGACTAACTAGTTTGCTCTAGATTATATGTTCTACAGGTGCTAAAGGTTCAACACAAACCAATAAAAAGATCAAAGTTAGGGTTCAAAACAAAGGAGCAAAAGAAACCGAAGAGAACCCTGGTCTGGCGCACCGGACTGTCCGGTGTGCCACCTGACAGTGTCTGGTGCACCAGGGACTGTACAGGCTGAACTCTTCACCTTCGGGTTTCTGGAGAGCCACTCCGCTATAATTCACCGGACTGTCCGGTGGGTCATCGGACTGTCCGGTGGGTCACCGGACTGTCCGGTGTGCCAGCAGGAGCAACGGCTAAGAAGCGCAACGGTCAACTCCAACAGTCGCCTATAAACGTGAACAGTGCGTGAACAGTTCGCGCAGAGTCAGAGCAGCGACAGAAGGCGCACCGGACAGTGAACAGTGCCTGTTCGGTGTGGCACCGGACTGTCCGGTTCCCCAAGATGTCAGAGCTCCAACGATCAAAATCGTCAGAACCCTAACGGTTGGGTAACGTGGCTGGCGCACCTGACAGTGTCCGGTGGCGTACCAGACTGTCCGGTGCGCCCATCGACAGCAACCCTCCCCAACGGCTGTTTTGGTGGTTGGGGCTTTAAATACCCCCCAATCACCATTATTCAAGGCATCCAAGTTTTTCAGACATCTCATTCAATACAAGAGCTAGTGCAATCAATACAAGACACAATTCAATAGAATCAAAGCCTCTCCAAGTCTCAAATCCACTCCAAACAAATAGTGACTAGAGAGAGAGTTTTGCTCGTGTTCTTTGAGCTCTTGTTCTTGGATCGCTTTCTTCCTTCCTCATTCTTGTTCCAAAGTGTTTTGTAAGCAAGGCAAGAGACACCAATTATGTGGTGGTCCTTGCGGGGTCTAAATGACCCGTGAGAATTAAGGAGAAAGCTCACTCGGTCTAAGTGACCGTTTGAGAGAGGGAAAGGGTTGAAAGAGATCCGGTCTTTGTGACCACCTCAACGGGGACTAGGTTTGCAAGAACCGAACCTCGGTAAAACAAATCACCATGTCACTCTCTTCATTCGCTTGTGATTTGTTCTCGCCCTCTCTTTCGGACTCGAATTTATTTCTAACGCTAACCCCGGCTTGTAGTTGTGCTTAAAGTTTGTGAATTTCAGTTTCCGCCTATTCACCCCCCTCTAGGCAACTTTCAATTGGTATCGGAGCCCGGTACTTCATTAAGAGTCTAACCGCTCGAAGTGATGTCGGGAGGATCCGCCAAGAGGGAGATGGAAACGGCCACAAGCCACGGGAAGGCTCCATCGAAGGAGTCCGACGCAAAAGGAAGGGAGGACTCACCTCCCCGCTTCAAGTCGTACCGGAGTGGCAACAAGAAGAAGAAGATGAAGAAAGTGGTCTACTACGAAACCGATTCTTTGTCACCCTCCACCTCTGGCTTCGACGCTTCGTCTGTCACTTCTAAGCGCCATGAGCGCAAGAAGTTTAGTAAGATCCCCCTACTCTATCCCCGCATTTCTAAACGCACTCCTTTACTTTCCGTCCCATTATGCAAACCACCATTTTTTGACGGTGAAGATTACTGTATGTGGAGTGATAAAATGAGGCATCATCTAACCTCACTTCATGCTAGCATTTGGGACATTGTTGAGTTTGGAGCACAGGTACCATCCGTGGGGGATGAAGGATATGATTCGAACGAGGTCGCCCAAATCCGACACTTTGATTCCCAAGCCACTACTATACTCCTCGTCTCCCTATGTCGAGAGGAGTATAATAAGGTGCAAGGGCTAAAAAGTGCCAAAGAGATTTGGGACGTACTAAAGACCACGCATGAAGGGGATGAGGTGACCAAGATCACCAAGCAGGAGACGATCGAGGAGGAGCTCGGTCGATTCATCCTCAACCAAGGAGAGGAGCCATAGGCAATGTACAACCGGCTCAAAACCTTGGTCAACCAAGTGCGCAACCTCGGGAGCACCAAATGGGATGACCATGAAATGGTCAAGGTTATTCTTAGATCACTCGTATTTCGTAATCCTACTCAAGTTCAATTAATATGTGGTGATCCTAGATATAAGCTAATGTCTCCCGAGGAAGTGATAGGAAAGTTTATGAGCTTTGAGTTGATGATCAAAGGCTCCAAACAAATTGTCGAGCAAGGCGGCACCTCCACACCTGAGGTGCAATCCGTCGCATTTAAAGCGACGGAGGAGAAGAAAGAAGAGTCTACATCAAGTAGGCTCCCCATCGACGCCTCCAAGCTCGAAAACAAGGAAATGGCGCTCATTATCAAGAGCTTCCGCCAAATCCTCAAGCAAAGGAGGGGGAAGGATTACAAACCCCGCTCCAAGAAAGTGTGCTACAAATGTGGTAAGCCTGGTCATTTTATTGTTAAATGTCCATTATCTAGTGATAGTGACAGGGGCGACGACAAGAAGAGAAAGAGGAAGGAAAAGAAAAGATACTACAAGAAGAAGGGCGGCGATGCCCATGTGTGCCGGGAATGGGACTCTGATGAGAGCTCCACCGACTCCTCCTCCGACGAGGACGCCGCCAACATCACCATCACCAAAGGTCTCCTCTTCCCCAACGTCGGCCACAAGTGTCTCATGGCAAAGGACGACAAAAAGAAGAAGGTAAAATCTAGAGCCTCCACTAAATATACGACATCTAGTGTTGAGGGTAGCTCTAGTGATGATGAAGATGATCTGCTTGCCCTTTTTGCTAACTTAAACATGCAACAAAAAGAAAATTGAATAAATTGATAGGTGCATTCATGAGAAGGATGAACTCTTGGATAGCCAAGAGGAATTCCTTATTAAGGAAAACAAAAGGCATGTTAAAGTTAAAAATGCTTATGCTCAGGAAGTAGAGAAAAATGAAAACTTATCTAATGAGCTTAGCATTTGCCATGACACTGTCTCTAACCTTAGAACTGAGAATGCCAAATTACTTGCTAAGGTTGAGAAGTTAAATGGTTGTGATGATTCTCTTGTCAATCTTAAAAATGATAATGCTAGTTTAATTGCTATGATTGATAAATTGAATGAATCACTTTCTAGCCTTAAAATTGAAAATGACAAATTAATTTCTAAGGCTAAAGATTTAAATGTTTGCAATATCTCTATTTCCAATCTTAGAAATGAGAACACCATTTTGCATGCTAAGATTGATGAATTAAAATCTTGCAAACCTTCTACATCTAGTGTTGATCATGTTTCTATTTATGCTAGATGTAGATATATTAATGTTGATGCTATTCATGATCACCTAGCTTTAATTAAAGAACAAAATGATCACATAGCTCAACTAACTGCTAAAATTAATGAGCATGAGATAGAGAATGAAAAGTTTAAATTTGCTCGTAGCATGCTTTATAATGGGAGACGCCCTGGCATTAAGGATGACATTGGCTTCCAACAGGGAGACAATGTCAAGCTTAATGCCCCCAAGAAATTGTCTAATTTTGTTAAGGGTAAGGCTCCCATGGCTCAGGATAACGAGGGCTATATTTTATATCCTGCTGGTTATCCCGAGCATAAAATTAGGAGAATTCATTCTAGGAAGTCTCATTCTGGTTCTCATCATGCTTTTATGTATAAGAATGAGACATCTAGTTCTAGGCATTCTACCCATGTTAAAATGCCTAAAAAGAAATCTCCTGTTGCATCAAATGAGCCTAATGTTTCATTTAAGACTTTTGATGCTTCTTATGTTTTAACTAACAAATCAGGCAAAGTAGTTGCCAAATATGTTGGGGGCAAACACAAGGGCTCCAAAACTTGTGTTTGGGTACCCAAGGTGCTTATTTCTAATATGAAAGGACCCAAGACCGTTTGGGTACCTAAGAACAAGGCCTAAACTTGTTTTGTAGGTTTATGCATCCGGGGGCTCAAGTTGGATAATTGATAGCGGGTGCACAAACCACATGACAGGGGAGAAAAAGATGTTCTCCTCCTACGAGAAAAACGATGATCCTCAAAGAGCTATCACATTTGGGGATGGAAATCAAGGTTTGGTCAAAGGACTTGGTAAAATTGCTATATCACCTGACCATTCTATTTTCAATGTTTTTCTTATAGACTCTTTAGATTACAATTTGCTTTCTGTATCTCAATTATGCAAAATGGGTTACAAATGTCTTTTTATGGATTTAGGTGTTACTTTCTTTAGAAGAAGTGATGATACAGTAGCATTTAAGGGAGTATTAGAGGGTCAGCTATACTTAGTTGATTTTAATAGAGCTGAACTCTATACTTGCTTAATTGCTAAGACTAATATGGTTGGCTCTGGCATCGCCGACTAGCCCATGTTGGGATGAAAAATCTTCACAAGCTTCTAAAGGGAGAACACATTTTGGGACTAACCAATGTTCATTTTGAGAAAGACAGGGTTTGTAGCGCATGTCAAGCAGGGAAGCAAGTTGGTACACATCATCCACACAAGAACATCATGACGACCGACATGCCGCTTGAGCTACTCCACATGGATTTATTCGGCCTGATCGCTTACATAAGCATCGGCGGGAGTAAGTATTGTCTTGTAATTGTGGATGATTATTCTCGCTTCACTTGGGTATTCTTTTTGCAGGAAAAATCTCAAACCCAAGAGACTTTAAAGGGATTCTTGAGATGGGCTCAAAATGAGTTCGGATTGAGAATAAAAAAGATAAGAAGCGACAACGGGACGGAGTTCAAGAACTCTCAAATAGAAGGCTTTCTTGAGGATGAGGGCATCAAGCATGAGTTCTCTTCTCCCTACACGCCACAACAAAATGGTGTAGTGGAGAGGAAGAATAGAACTCTACTTGACATGGTGAGGACCATGCTTGATGAGTACAAGACTCTGGACCGGTTTTTGGCTGAGACGATTAACACCGCCTGCTACTCCATCAACCGGTTATATCTTCACCGAATCCTCAAGAAGACATCATATGAACTCCTCACTGATAAAAAAACCCAATGTTTCTTATTTTAGAGTCTTTGGTAGCAAATGTTTTATTCTTATTAAAAGAGTTACAAAATCTAAATTTGCTCCTAAGGCTATAGAAGGCTTTTTACTTGGTTATGATTCAAACACAAGGGCATATAGAGTCTTCAACAAATCCACTGGATTAGTTGAGGTTTCTTGTGACATTGTGTTTGATGAGACTAATGGCTCTCAAGTAGAGCAAGTTGATCTTGATGAGCTAGATGATGAAGAGGCTCTGTGCGTCATGCTAAGGAACATGTCCATTGGGGATGTGTGTCCTAAGGAATCCGAAGAGCCTTCACAAGCACAAGATCAACCATCATCTTCCATGCAAGCATCTCCACCAACCAAAGATGAGGATCAAGCTCAAAGTGATGGAAATAAAGATCAAGGGGATGAGCCACCTTAAGAGGAGGACATTAATCAAGGCGGAGATGGCTATGATCAAGACAAGGAAGATGATCAAGAAATACAGGGTCCAAGACCGCCACACCCAAGAGTCCACCAAGCGATTCAAAGAGATCACCCCGTGAACTCCATCCTCGGCGATATTCATAAGGGGGTAACCACTCGATCTCGAGTCGCTCATTTTTGTGAACATTACTCTTTTGTTTCCTCTATTGAGCCATACAGGGTAGAGGATGCACTAAGAGATTCAGATTGGGTGTTGGCAATACAAGAGAAACTCAACAACTTCACGAGGAATGATGTATGGCATTTAGTTCCACGTCCTAACCAAAATGTTGTAGAAACCAAGTGGGTGTTCCGCAACAAGCAAGATGAGCATGGTGTGGTGACAAGGAACAAAGCCCGACTTGTGGCCAAGGGATATTCACAAGTAGAAGGTTTAGATTTCGGTGAAACCTATGCACTTGTAGCTAGGCTTGAGTCAATTCGTATATTACTTGCCTATGCTACTTACCATGGCTTTAAGCTCTACCAAATGGACGTGAAAAGTGCCTTCCTCAATGGACCAATCAAGGAAGAGGTATATGTTGAGCAACCTCCCGGCTTTGAAGATAGTGAGTACCCTAACCATGTGTATAAACTCTCTAAGGCACTTTATGGGCTCAAGCAAGCCCCAAGAGCATGGTATGAATGCCTAAGAGATTTCCTTATCACTAATGGCTTCAAAGTCGGTAAAGTCGATGTTACCCTCTTTACTAAAACTATTTCAAATGATTTGTTTGTATGCCAAATTTATATTGATGATATCATATTTGGGTCTACTAACAAATCTACTTGTGAAGAGTTTAGTAGGATAATGATTCAAAAATTCGAGATGTCTATGATGGGGGAGTTAAAGTATTTTCTAGGATTTCAAGTTAAGCAACTCCAAGAAGGCACCTTCATCAACCAAACAAAGTACATACAAGACATACTTATCAAGTTTGGAATGAAGGATGCCAAGCCCATCAAGACACCCATGGGAACCAATGGGCATCTCGACCTCGACACGAGAGGTAAATTCGTAGATCAAAAGGTATACCGGTCGATGATAGGATCTTTACTCTATTTATGTGCATCTCGATCGGATATTATGCTTTCTGTATGCATGTGTGCAAGGTTCCAAACCGATCCTAAGGAAGTTCACCTTAAGGCCGTGAAAAGAATCATGAGATATTTAGTTTATACACCTAAGTTTGGTCTTTGGTACCCCAAGGGATCCACTTTTGATTTAATAGGATATTTAGATGTTGATTGGGCAGGATGCAAAATTGATAGAAAGAGCACATCAGGGACTTGTCAGTTTCTGGGGAGATTCCTGGTGTCTTGGGCTTCAAAGAAACAAAACTCCGTAGCTCTTTCTACCGCCGAAGCCGAGTATATTGCCGCAGGCCATTGCTGTGCGCAATTACTTTGGATGAGGCAAACCCTTAGGGACTATGGCTACAAATTGAGCAAAGTCCCTCTCCTATGTGATAATGAGAGTGCAATCCACATGGCGGATAATCCCGTTGAACACAGTCGCACTAAGCACATAGCCATTCGGTATCACTTTTTGAGGGATCACCAACAAAGGGAGGATATCGAGATAGCTTATGTTAGCACCAAAGAACAATTAGCCGATATCTTTACCAAACCACTAGATGAGAAAACCTTTACCAATCTTAGGAATGAACTAAACATTCTTGATTCTAGGAACTTTGAATGAAACTTTGCACACATAGCTCATTTATATACTTTTTATCACTTCTCTTTTTGTCTACGATTCATGTGTTTTCAAGTGTATTTCTTGCTAAGTCGTAGATTGAAAGGGAAATGGAGTCTTCGGCGAAGACAAGGCTTCCACTCTAGTCTATCAGTATCATCTACCCTCACCATCACTCCACTCTCAATTGGTATAATCTTCACTCTTATTACTCATACCAATGAGGAGAAAGTAAAAAAGGGCTCACAAAGTCTCCATTTTTTGCGATTAATGCCAAAGGGGGAGAGAATATAGCCCAAAGCAAAAGGACCGCACCACCACCAACTTCAAAAATTTTCGAAATAAAGTTTTCAATTGGTATATTTCAAATTAGTATTCCTCTGGAAATTATATCTCAATCACTATCCATATTTAAAGGAGGATTTTTCAATTGATATCTAAATCTTGTTCATATTGGTAAAACCCTCTTGAACACTAAGAGGAGAATTCCATCCAGCGGGAGTATTGTTTAAGTCAAAGGAAAAGCATTTGAAATAGGGAGAGAAAAATCTCAAATCTTGAAAATGCTTCTCGAAATCTTATTCATTTACCTTTGACTATTTGCAAAAAGACTTTGAAAAGATTTTTCAAAAGAAATTGCAAAAACAAAACAAGTGGTCCAAAATGTTAAAAGAAAGAAAGCAATCCATGCATATCTAATGAAAGTATAAATTGGTTTAATTCCAAGCAACCTTTGCACTTGCCTTATGCAAACTAGTTCAGTTCTGCACTTATATATTTGCTTTGGTTTGTGTTGGCATCAATCACCAAAAAAGGGGAGATTGAAAGGGAAATAGGGTCAAACCTTTTCCTAAATGATTTTGGTGGTTGAAATGCCCAACATAAATAATTGGACTAACTAGTTTGCTCTAGATTATATGTTCTACAGGTGCTAAAGGTTCAACACAAACCAATAAAAAGATCAAAGTTAGGGTTCAAAACAAAGGAGCAAAAGAAACCGAAGAGAACCCTGGTCTTGCGCACCGGACTGTCCGGTGTGCCACCGGACAGTGTCCGGTGCACCAGGGACTGTACAGGCTGAACTCTTCACCTTCGGGTTTCTGGAGAGCCACTCCGCTATAATTTACCGGACTGTCTGGTGGGTCACCGGACTGTCCGGTGTGCCAGCAGGAGCAACGACTAAGAAGTGCAATGGTCGACTCCAACGGTCGCCTGTAAACGTGAACAGTGAGCAGACAATTTGCGTAGAGTTAGAGCAGCGCTAGAAGGCGCACCTGACAGTGAACAGTGCCTGTCCGGTGCGGCACCGGACTGTCCGGTGCCCCAAAATGTCAGAGCTCCAATGGTCAAAACCGTCAGAACCCTAACAGTTGGGTGACATGGCTGGCGCACTGGACAGTGTCCGGTGGCACACCGGACTGTCTGGTGCGCCCATCGACAACAGCCCTCCCCAACGACTGTTTTGGTGGTTGGGGATATAAATACCCCCAACCACCACTATTCAAGGCATCCAAGTTTTTTAGACATCTCATTCAATACAAGAGCTAGTGCAATCAATACAAGACACAATTCAATAGAATCAAAGCCTCTCCAAGTCCCAAATCCACTCCAAACAAATAGTGACTAGAGAGAGTTTTGCTCGTGTTCATTGAGCTCTTGTTCTTGGATCACTTTATTCCTTCCTCATTCTTGTTCCCAAGTGTTTTGTAAGCAAGGCAAGTGACACCAATTGTGTGGTGGTCCTTGCGGGGTCTAAGTGACCCGTGAGAATTAAGGAGAAAGCTCACTCGGTTTAAGTGACCGTTTGAGAGAGGGAAAGGGTTGAAAGAGACACGGTCTTTGTGACCACCTCAACGGGGACTGGGTTTGCAAGAACCGAACCTCGGTAAAACAAATCACCGTGTCACTCTCTTCATTCGCTTGTGATTTGTTCTCGCCCTCTCTTTCGGACTCGAATTTATTTCTAACGCTAACCCAGGCTTGTAGTTGTGCTTAAAGTTTATGGATTTCAGTTTCCGCCTATTCACCCCCCTCTAGGCGACTTTCATAGGTGTCTAGGACCCCCTTGCGGGGATGCTCTTGGTGGGGCGATGTCAGCAGCCAGGGAGTTGCTTCGCAACCCCATAATGTCCACAGCGCCATCGAGTCCATGAGGCAATGGCGTGAAGACGTCGACCGCCTTCTCGACATGGCCCAAACCGCTCCAGTCACTGCAAGTGGGGGCCAGAACGTGTGTGGCAAGCGCCCACGCCAACAGGGTGGCGACAGTGGCTCATGTTATGTCCACCCCACCAGCTCGCAGCATACCTCATTCATGTGAGGGAGCTAGAGAAGGACTTCGACACCTTGGAACTGATGATGTTCCTCGCGGCATACGTCATTCATGCGAGGGAGCTCGAGAAGGACTTCGACGCCTTGGAATTGCAACATGTTCTTCGTGGCAACTCGGCGGTAGATGAACTCCCTGCGAGGGCATCAACTTGGGTATCCGTGCCTGAGGATGTCTTCGAAAGACAACTGCTGAGACCATCCGCCCAGCCTGCCGAACAGGACGAAGGGAGCGAGACTAGCACCTCGAAGCTAGCGGTCCCAGAGGCGTTCCATCCGTGGAACCCGCTAAGGATTATGTGTGCTATCGAGGATCCGGGACCACCTGAAAGACAACATCCTTCCTGAAGAACATGTATCCGCTGAGCGCATAGTGTCATTGGCTAAGTGATACATAGTGGTAGAGGGGACCTTTACCGTCGTGGCGCCAATGACATTTTCATGCGGTGCATTATCCGGGAGGAGGGCCGCGAGTTGCTCACGGAGATCCTTGGAGGCGAGTGTGGAAGTCATTCTCCATCACGCATGTTGGTCGGTATGTCCTTTTTGGCATGGCTTTTATGACCTTTCCCGTTCGATGGCTTGGCATCACCTGTCTATGGTACCCGTTCGATGGCTTGGCATCACCTGTCTACATGACCTTTCCCTTACCATGGTGTCGACTCAATATGCTTCTACCACTTCTATGTACCTATCACCCATCCTTCTGTCATTGCAAAAATTATTGTGTTGTTTTGGGTGTTAGTTTTTTGTTGTGCTAAGTGTCGGGGACCATAATTAGGGGTACCCTCAAGGCTTCTAATTCTCAGCTGGTAACCCCCATCAGCATAAAGCTGCAAAGGCCTGATGGGCGCGATTAAGTCAGGGATCAGCCCATTCGAGGGACTCGATCACGCCTCGCCCGAGCCTAGCCTCGGACAAGGGCAGCCGACCCCGGAGGATTTCCGTCTCGCCCGAGGCCCCCCTCCAACGGCGAATATATTTCCGGCTCGCCCGAGGCCCTGTCTTCGCCAAGAAGCAACCCTGACCAAATCGCCGCACCGACCGACCAAATCGCAGGAGCATTTAATGCAAAGGTGGCCTGACACCTTTATCCTGACGCGCGCCCCCCAGCCGGCAGAGCCGAAGTGACCGCCGTCACTTCGCCGCTCCACTGATTGGCCTGACAGAAGGACAGCGCCGCCTGCGCCACTCCGACTGCGGTGCCACTTGACAGAGTGAGACTGACAGGCAGTCAGGCCCAGCCAAAGGCACCATAGGAAGCTCCGCTTTGCCCGACCCAGGGCTCGGACTCGGGCTAAGTCCCGGAAGACGACGAACTCCGCTCCGCCCGACCCAGGGCTCGGACTTGGGCTCAGCCCCAGAAGACGACGAACTCCGCTCCGCCCGACCCCAGGGCTCGGACTTGGGCTCAGCCCCAGAAGACGACGAACTCCGCTTCGCCCGACCCAGGGCTCGGACTTGGGCTCAGTCCCAGAAGACGACGAACTCCGCTCCGCCCGACCTAGGGCTCGGACTCGGGCTAAGTCCCGGAAGACGACGAACTCCGCTCCGCCCGACCCAGGGCTCGGACTCGGGCTTAGCCCCAAAAGACGACGAACTCCGCTTCGCCCGACCCCAGGGCTCGGACTCCGCCCTGGCCTCAACCGACGATCTCCGCCTCGCCCGACCCAGGGGCTCGGACTCGACCTCGGCCACGGAAGACAGACTCGACCTCGGCTTCGGGGGAGCTTCCACATCGCCCAACCTAGGGCGCAGACCAGCCACGTCAACAGGACGCCATCATCACCCTACCCCGAGCTGACTCGGGCCGCAGGGAACAAGACCGGCGTCCCATCTGGCTCGCTCCGCCAGATAGGCAATGATGGCGCCCCACATACTCTGTGACGACGGCGGCTCTCAGCCCCCTTACGGAAGCAAGAGGACGTCAGCAAGGACTCAACCGCTCCGACAGCTGTCCCTCCGCCAGGCTCCATCGCTCCTCCGACGGCCACGACATCACACCAGCTGGGTGCCAAAATCTCTCCGGCTGCCACGACGGCATGTACTTAGGGCGCTAGCTCTCCTCCGCTAGACACGTAGCACTCTGCTATACCCCCCATTGTACACCTGGATCCTCTCCTTACGCCTATAAAAGGAAGGACCAGGGCCCTCTTAGAGGAGGTTGGCCGCGCGGGGACGAGGATGAGACAGGCGCTCGCTCGAAGCCGCTCGCTCCCTCTCCCGCGTGGACGCTTGTAACCCCCTACTGCAAGCGCACCCGACCTAGGCGCGGGACGAACACGAAGGCCGCGGGATTCCCACCTCTCTCACGTCGGTCTCTGGCCGCCTCACTCTCCCCCCTTCGCGCTTGCCCTCGCGCTCGACCCATCTGGGCTGGGGCACGCGGCGACATTCACTCGTCGGCTCAAGGACCCCCCGGTCTCGAAACGTCGACAGTTGGCGCGCCAGGTAGGGGCCTGCTGCGTGTTGACGAACAGCTTCCCGTCAAGCTCCAGATGGGCAGCCTCCAGCAACCTCTCCAACCCGGGACGGTGCTCCGTTTCGGGAGTCTTGAGTTCATGTCCCTCGACGGCAGCTACGACATGATACTCATTCCACCGTCGGGCGACAGCGGCAATGGCGGCCGACAGTCCGCCCGCCGGCGGCGGAATCGACGACGTCTTCCCCGCATGGTGGAAGAACAACCTTCGAGCTCATCCCGCCCTCTTCCCCGCCGACGGAGGGGAAGGCGGGGCAACCAAGGCCAAGCAGGAGGCAGCGCCTCGTCGGCTGTCGAGCGAGTCGACAGCGCCGGCACCCCAACGGGGGGCGCACCGGGTATCGACTTCGCGCTTGAGACGAAGACGAGTGTCGTCTCCCCGCGACACGCCAATCCCGAGCAAGCGGACGACGCCAGCACGCTCGCGAAAAGCTTGCTGCACGTCACCCTCGTACCTGAGACGGCGGTGCATTCAGTCCTCGACGTGACTTCATCACCGCCCGCCGACCAAGAGGTACCGACCGATTCTCATCCCACGTCATTTGGATTCAGACTCAACCCGCCTAGCGACTTCGCTTTGGCGGGCGTTCTCGTAGAAGCGAGTCCAAACCCTCTGGGGTTTCGTATGCGGTCACCTTGGGACCGGCTGACGGACGTCTTGACCTACGGGCCCTCCGGGTCTGAGGAAGACGACGAGCCCGGCTTCTGTTGGGATTTCTCTGGACTTGGCAACCCCATTGCCGTGCGGGATTTCATGACCGCATGTGACTACTGCCTCTTCGACTGTTCCGACGGTAGCCGTAGCCTCGGTGACGAGGACTGCGGCCCAAGTCGCGAATGCTTCCACGTCGATCTGGGGGGTCCCTCCGAAGGCAACCATCTCGGCATGCCGGAGGACGGTGATCTCCCTAGGCTGGTGCCTCGCGTTGACATCCCACGGGAGCTAGCTGTGGTCCCCGTTCAGGCGGGGGGCCATGACCCACAGCTCGAGCAAATCCGCGGGGTGCAGGTCAGGCTCGACGAGGGAGCAGGAGCGCTTGAGCTGATCCGCCAGGATATCGGGCAGGCATGGGCGGGCCAGCCTCCGGCCGGAGAAATACGTCATCTACCCCAGAGCTTCCAGCACCGCATCGCCGACGATGTCAGGTTCAGGCCACCACCCGCATCTAGTGGGGTCGGCCAGAACCTGGCTGCAGCAGCAATGCTCCTCCGCGCGATGCTGGAGCCATCAACCACCGAGGGGCGGCGAATCCAGGGAGAGCTCAAGAATCTCCTAGAAGGCGCCGTGGTCCGATGGGCCGAGAGCTCTGCCTCCCGAAGGCAGGGGTACCCCTTGGAACCTCATGTCGCGACTTCCCGATTCATGCGGGAAGCCTCGGTCTACACCGGGCGCACGCGCAACACCGCGCCTGCGGCCCCGGGTCGCCTCGGCAACGAGCACCGTCACCGCGACCGTCGGGCCCACCTCGACGAGAGGGTGCGCCGAGGCTACCACCCCAGGCGTGAGGGACGCTACGACAGCGGGGAGGATCAGAGTCCCTCGCCCGAACCACCCGGTCCGTAGGCCTTCAGCCGGGCCATCCGACGGGCGCCGTTCCCGACCCGGTTCCGACCCCCGACTACTATCACAAAGAACTCGGGGGAGACGAGACCGGAACTATGGCTCGCGGACTACCGTCTGGCCTGCCAACTGGGTGGAACGGATGATGACAACCTCATCATCCGCAACCTCCCCCTGTTCCTCTCCGACACTGCTCGCACCTGGTTGGAGCACCTGCCTCCGGGGCAGGTCTCCAACTGGGACGACCTGGTCCAAGCTTTCGCCGGCAATTTCCAGGGCACGTATATAGGTGTACATTCGGGCCGCCCGGCCCGGCCCGGCCCAAGCCCGAAAAGGCCCGTAATGTTTGAATTTCGGGCCGGCCCGGCCCGTTTGAATTTCGGGCCGTGCCGGGCCGGCCCATGGGCCTAGCCCTCGGCCCACGGCCCGGCCCGTAATTGCTTAAACGTGCCGGGCTCATTTCGGGCGGCCCGAAATTATAAAAGCCCGAAATTCACATTACGGCCCGAAATTCAATTTTAGGCCCGAAATTCAGTTTTTGGCCCAAAATTCACATTAGAGCCCTAAATTCAAAAAAAACAAATAAAAGATAAGACAAATAAATTTGAACAAAATCAAACTTAGTATTTGTATTAAAGTTACCACAGCTATGCAATGACTACCTCGTTTATAAATCATTTTGTTAGAAGGAAAAAGAGTATAATCAGCTCTATACAAAGTTCGTAAGTTCAGTTTATTGTCTAATGTTCATAACAAAAGCAAAATTACATCACACACTCTAATTCAAAGCTACAAAAAACATCTAACTAGCATTATCTCTAGCTTTGTGTTATTTATCAAGTATATGAAAGTGTGGAATGAAGTGTGGTTTTAATAAATATATGGGCCTTTTCGTGCCTCTATATAGGCCATTTCGTGCCTGCCTTAAACGGGCCGTGCTCGTGCCCGCCCATGGGCCGTGACCTCGGCCCAAACCCGGCCCGATATAATGGGCCGTGCCGGCCCGGCACTAAATTATTTCGGGCCGTGCCGTGCCTGGGCCGTGCTTTTTTCCGTGCTTCGGGCCGGCCCACTAGGCCCGGCCCAAATGTACACCTATAGGCACGTACGTGCGCCCTGGGAATTCCTGGGACCTCCGAAGCTGCCGACAGCAGCTGGGAGAGTCTCTCCGGGACTACATCCGGCGATTCTCGAAGCAGCGCACCGAGCTGCCCAACATCACCGACTCGGATGTCATCGGCGCGTTCCTCGCTAGCACCACCTGCCGCGACCTGGTGAGCAAGCTGGGTCGCAAGACCCCCACCAGGGCGAGCGAGCTGATGGACATCGCCACCAAGTTCGCCTCCGGCCAGGAAGCGGTCGAGGCTATCTTCCGAAAGGACAAGCATCCCCAGGGCCGCCCATCGAAAGATGCCCCTGAGGCGTCAACTCAGCGCGACGCCAAGAAGAAGGGCAAGAAGAAGTCGCAAGCAAAACGCGACGCCGCCGACGCAGACCTTATCGCCGCCGCCGAGTACAAAAACCCTCGGAAACCCCCCGGAGGTGCCAACCTCTTCGACAAAATGCTCAAGGAGCCGTGCCCCTATCACCAGGGGCCCGTCAAGCACACCCTTGAGGAGTGCGTCATGCTTCGGCGCCACTTCCACAGGGCCGGGCCACCCGCGGAGGGTGGCAGGGCCCACGACGCCGATAAGAAGGAAGATCACCAAGTAGGAGAGTTCCCCGAGGTCCGCGACTGCTTCATGATCTACGGTGGGCAAGCGGCGAATGCCTCGGCTCGGCACCGCAAGCAAGAGCGCCGGGAGGTCTGCTCGGTGAAGGTGGCGGCGCCAGTCTATCTAGACTGGTCCGACAAGCCCATCACTTTCGACCGAGCCGACCACCCCGACCATGTGCCGAGCCCGGGAAAATACCCGCTCGTCGTCGACCCCGTCATCAGCGACGTCAGGCTCACCAAAGTCCTCATGGACGGAGGCAACAGCCTCAACATCATCTACGCCGAGACCCTCGGGCTCCTGCGTGTCGATCTGTCCTCCGTCCGGGCGGGCGCTGCGCCCTTCCATGGGATCATTCCCGGGAAGCGCGTCCAGCCCCTCGGACAACTCGACCTTCCCGTCTGCTTCGGAACACCCTCCAACTTCCAAAGGGAGACCCTGACGTTCGAGGTGGTCGGGTTCCGAGGAACCTACCACGTGGTACTGGGAAGACCATGCTACGCGAAGTTCATGGCCGTCCCCAACTACACCTACCTGAAGCTCAAGATGTCATGCCCCAACGGGGTCATCACCGTCGGCCCCACGTACAAACACGCGTTCGAATGCGACGTGGAGTGCGTGGAGTACGCCGAGGCCCTCGCCGAGTCCGAGGCCCTCATCGCCGACCTGGAGAGCCTCTCTAAGGAGGTGCCAAATGTGAAGCGACATGCCGGCAACTTTGAGCCAGCGGAGACGGTTAAGTCCGTCCCCCTCGACCTCAGCGGCGACGCCTCCAAGCAGATCCAGATCGGCTCCGGGCTCGAACCCAAATAGGAAGCAGTGCTCGTCGACTTTCTCCGCGCGAACGCCAACGACTTCGCATGGAGTCCCTCGGACATGCCCGGCATACCGAGGGATGTCGCCGAGCACTCGCTGGACATCCGAGCCGGAGCCCGACCCGTCAAGCAGCCTCTGCGCCGATTCGACGAGGAGAAGCGTAGAGCCATAGGCGAGGAGATCCACAAGCTAATGGCGGCAGGGTTCATCAAAGAGGTATTCCATCCCGAATGGCTTGCCAACCCTGTGCTTGTGAGAAAGAAAGGGGGAAATGGCGGATGTGTGTAGACTACACTGGTCTAAACAAAGCATGTCCGAAGGTTCCCTACCCTCTGCCTCGCATCGATCAAATCGTGGATTCCATTGCTGGGTGCGAAACCCTGTCTTTCCTTGATGCCTACTCAGGGTATCACCAAATCAGGATGAAAGAGTCTGACCAGCTCGCGACTTCTTTCATCACACCCTTCGGCATGTACTGCTATGTCACCATGCCGTTTGGTTTGAGGAATGTGGGTGCGACGTACCAGCGGTGCATGAACCATGTGTTCGGCGAACACATCGGCCGCACGGTCGAGGCCTATGTCGATGACATCGTAGTCAAGACAAGGAAAGCCTCCGACCTCCTTTCTGACCTTGAAGTGACATTCCGACGTCTCAAGGCGAAAGGCGTCAAACTCAATCCCGAGAAGTGTGTCTTCGGGGTGCCCCGAGGCATGCTCTTGGGGTTCATCGTCTCCGAGCGGGGCATCGAAGCCAACCCGGAGAAGATCGCAGTCATCACCAGCATGGGGCCCATCAAGGACTTGAAAGGCGTACAGAGGGTCATGGGATGTCTCGTGTCTCTGAGCCGCTTCATCTCACGCCTCGGCGAAAGAGGTCTACCTCTGTACCGCCTCTTGAGGAAGGCCGAGTGCTTCACTTGGACCCCTGAGGCCGAGGAAGCCCTCGAGAACCTGAAGGCGCTCCTCACGAAGGCGCCTATCTTGGTGCCCCAGCTGCCGGAGAAGCCCTCTTGGTCTACGTCGCCGCGACCACTCAGGTGGTTAGCGCCACGATTGTGGTCGAGAGGCAAGAAGAGGGGCATGCATTGCCCGTTCAGAGGCCAGTTTACTTCATCAGCGAGGTACTGTCCGAAACCAAGATCCGCTACCCACAAGTTCAGAAGCTGTTGTATGCGGTGATCCTGACACGGCGGAAGTTGCGACACTACTTCGAGTCTCATCCGGTAACTGTGGTGTCATCCTTCCCCCTGGGGGAGATCATCCAGTGCCGAGAGGCCTCGGGTAGGATTGCAAAGTGGGCGGTGGAAATCATGGGCGAGACAATCTCGTTCGCCCCTCGGAAGGCCATCAAGTCCCAGGTCTTGGCAGACTTCGTGGCCGAATGGGTCAACACCCAGCTACCAACGGCTCCGATCCAACCGGAGCTCTGGACCATGTTTTTCGACGGGTCGTTGATGAAGACAGGAGCCGGCGCAGGCCTACTCTTCATCTCGCCCCTCGGGAAGCACATACGCTATGTGCTACGCCTCCATTTCCCGGCATCCAACAATGTGGCTGAGTGCGAAGCTCTGGTCAATGGATTGCGGATCGCCATTGAGCTAGGGGTCCGACGCCTCGACGCTCGCGGTGACTCGCAGCTCGTCATCGACCAAGTCATGAAGAACTCCCACTGCCGCGATCCGAAGATGGAGGCCTACTGCGATGAGGTTCGGCGCCTGGAAGACAAGTTCTACGGGCTCGAGCTCAACCACATCGCTCGGCGCTACAACGAGACTGCAGACGAGCTAGCTAAAATAGCCTCGGGGCGAACAACGGTTCCCCCAGACGTCTTCTCCCGGGATCTGCATCAACCCTCCGTCAAGATCGACGACACGCCCGAGCCTGAGGCACCCTCGGCCCAACCCGAGGTACCCTCGGCACATCCCAAGGCACCCTCGGCACAGCCCGAGGCGCCCTTGGTTCAGCCCGAGGTACCCTCGGCCCCCGAGGGTGAGACGCTGCACGTCGAGGGGGAGCAAAGCGGGGTCACGCCTAACCAAAACTGGCAGACCCCGTACCTGCAATATCTCCACCGAGGAGAGCTACCCCTCTACCGAGCCGAGGCTCAGCGGATGGCGCGGCGCGCCAAGTCGTTCGTCTTGCTGGGTGATGAGAAGGAGCTCTACCACCGCAGCCCCTCTAGCATCCTCCAGCGATGCATCTCCATCGCCGAAGGTCAGGAACTCCTGCGAGAGATACACTCGGGGGCTTGCGGCCATCACGCAGCGCCTCGAGCCCTTGTTGGGAATGCTTTCCGACAAGGCTTCTACTGGCCCACGGCGGTGGCCGACGCTACCAGAATTGTCCGCACCTGCGAAGGGTGCCAATTCTATGCAAGGCAGACCCACCTGCCCGCTCAGGCTCTGCAGACGATACCCATCACCTGGCCTTTTGCTATGTGGGGTCTGGACCTCGTCGGCCCCTTGCAGAAGGCACCCGGGGGCTACACGCACCTGCTAGTCGCCATCGACAAATTCTCCAAGTGGATCGAGGTCCGACCCCTGAACAGCATCAGGTCCGAGCAGGCGGTGGCGTTCTTCACCAACATCATCCATCGTTTCGAGGTCCCGAACTCCATCATCACCGACAACGGCACCCAATTCACCGGCAGAAAGTTCCTGGACTTCTGCGAGGATCACCACATCCGGGTGGACTGGGCCGCCATAGCTCACCCCATGACAAATGGGCAAGTAGAGCGTGCCAACGACATGATTCTACAAGGGCTCAAGCCTCAGATCTACAACGACCTCAACAAGTTCAGCAAGCGATGGATGAAGGAACTCCCCTCGGTGGTCTGGAGCCTGAGGACAACACCGAGCCGAGCCACGGGCTTCACGCCGTTCTTCCTAGTCTACGGGGCCGAGGCCGTCTTGCCCACAGACCTGGAATACGACTCCCCGAGGATGAGGGCCTACACCGACTAAAGCAACCAAGCTAGCCGAGAAGACTCGCTGGACCAGCTGGAGGAGGCTCGGGATAGGGCCTTACTACACTCGGCGCGGTACCAGCAGTCCCTGCGACGCTACCACGCCCGAGGGGTTCGGTCCCGAGACCTCCAGGTGGGCGACCTGGTGCTTCGGCTGCGACAAGACGCCCGAGGGCGGCACAAGCTCACGCCCCCCTGGGAGGGGCCGTTTGTCATCGCCAAAGTTTTGAAGCCCGGAACGTACAAGCTGGCCAACAGCCAAGGCGAGGTCTACGGCAACGCTTGGAACATCCAACAGCTACGCTGCTTCTACCCTTAAGATGTTTTCAAGTTGTTCATATACCTCGCACCCACGCAAAGTTTAGTCATCAAGGAAGGGTCGGCCTCGCCTCGGCAAAGCCCGACCCTCCCTCGGGGGCTAAAAGGGGGGGAACCCCCTCTGCGTCGAAATTTTCCTCGAAAAAAAAGACCTTTTCTGCCAGAATGTCTTTCGTGCTTTTTGACTACTTCGAAAGTGGATCCTGAAAACGACGGAGTACACGTAAGCAGCCAAGGCTGACCGAGCCGAGGGACTCCTACGCCTCCGGGATACGGATACCTCACTCATCACCTTCTGCGATAAGTAACTCACGTTCGGGTAAGTGATTCCGCGGACCGAACAAGTCCTCACGTTCGGAAGCTCTTCTGCCGAAGCGATCCTTCGAGCCTTCTCGACTGCGTCGGTGACAGAACCCTATGGACGAGTAAGAGTGCGCGTAAGTGGCAAGGCCGACCGAGCCGAGGGACTCCTACGCCTCCGGGATACGGATACCTCACTCATCACCTTCCGCGAGAAGCAACTCTCGCTCGCACAAACATTTCTGTTACCGACAAAAAAGTCCAGATACTCAAAACAAGAGGAAAAGAGACGCAGCTTTACAACATGGCGAGGGTGTGTTTTGGCCTCGGCGGCCGCAGGAAACACGCGCTACAAGATAATCTGACCCTGCAGGCTCGGGTCTTGACGCTGGAAGGGAGCAGCAGCACCCTCGGCATCGACAACACTTTCGGCGAGGTCCGACCTAGCCTCGGACGGCGACGCGGTCCGAAGATCTCCACTCTGAAGGACGACGTCATCGCCACGCCCGGGCCATCGCTTCCAGGGTCTTCTCCGGGAATCCGGCCCGAGCAGGCGGCTCGGCCGGTCACCCCGGGGCCTCGGCCAGCTGTCCTCCAAGGACGTCAGCCCGACCCGAGGCCTCGGCTGGTCAATTCCGGCGTCGATCCCGCTAACGGACGACCCGGCCAGGCTCCGGCCAACCAGGTTTTCTTTTCGAGCCAACTCTGCCTCTATTCATGCTGACACCGCTACCCCTGGTCTCGGCTCATCGAAGAGCGGTCGAGGGGTTTCCTTTAACTAAGCTAGAGAAGCTTCGGACAACAAGGTCGACCGAGCCGAGGGACTCCTACGCCTCCGGGATGCGGATACCTCACTTGTTACCTTTGCACGGGGCGACTCACGCTTGGTGAAGCGGTTCAGACAACCAACAGGCGAGTCTTAGTGCTCGAAAATGAGGAAAAAACACGGCTCCGTGCCAAAATTACATACATGTTCAGGCCTCGACAGCCACAATGAACAAAAACACTGGCATTCAAAGTGCCATCACAAACGGAACTTTGGTTCCACCTCCGCAGGTACAAACAACCCCACTCGATGGGGGGCCTACGGAGCAACAGAAGACTGACGAGCGGCCCGCCGCCGCCCGCTCTAACAGCAACAACAACGACCCCCGCTCCGGGTGGCCGAACTGCAGCAGCGCAGGCCTCAGGGCGGGTGTTGCTGCAATCTTGCCCTCGCCCACGCCGACGCTCGAGGGGCGAGGACAAGTACAAAGAGCCGGAGGCCCGAAGCGTGGGTGGTGGCGGTGATCCCGTCGGCGACGGGGACTTCTCGAGCCGCCTCCACCTCGGCACCGATGACAGGGGCCGTCAACCCTCCGGCAGATCCCCACTCAGATCCTCCCGGACGAGTGGGGCACCGACCTCCGCGCGGAGGCGCCATACCGGTGCAAAGGCAGGACCGCCCCAGAACACGAACGCCGCCCTAGCAGCGCGCGACATCTTGGGCGGTCCTCCCGTGCACACGGCGCGGCAGCCGCCTTCTGGCAGGAGGGGGCACCGGGAGCCAAGCCGACGAGCTCGACACGCTGGGGCTGACGACGCCCGCCGTCGACCAGCCCCGCATTGTCGAAGTCCGACCCGCCCGCAGGGCCAGCGAGCGCCCTCTCCCTCGAACGTCGCAGGAGAGGGTGACCCACGAACCCACGCGGGAGGTAGAGCTCCGGCTCAGCCCGGCCTCCACCCTAGCGAGGATGATGAACATCCTTGAAGCTGAGGGTGGGACCAAAATCGCAGCCCGGCTTGCTTCTCCCCACCCAGGGGCTGGTGGTCACCGTCTTGGGTGACCGCCGGTGGGGGGTACAGCCGGGCTGGCTGATGAAAATCCTTGAAGCCGAACGATGGCTGAAAGGTACCAACTCCCACGGAGTTGCGTTCCTCCAACGATGAGGCGGAAAGACGGCGGGTATCCCCCATCCGGGGGCTTGGAAGGTGGAAAGACACGATGCATAAGGGAGCACGAAGACATGGTCGCCTTCCAAGGGGGTCACCCTCCTTTTAAAGGCGACTCTCCCTACTTGCGTCCCCAGCCGTCGCGGGCTGAGTCTTCTCCAACACGCTCCAAGGTCCTCCCCTGCAGCGCGGGGGCTGGGTCCCACACGTCATGCAAGCCGGCTCAGAGCAGAAGAAGCCAAACCGCCGTGCGCGGTGCGCACAACCGCCCAGCGGTTACAAGTGACTCTCCACTTTTGCCCAGACCAACGGGCGAAAGGGGCGGGCAGCCATGCAGGCGGCATGCAACCACGCCAAGTGGGCACGCTTCTTCGACTCCCAACACGCCCAGCATGGAGGCCCAGGCCCACGCGTCATGCAACCGGCGCGCCGAATGCTTCGTGCATGCAACTGCACCGCCACTTGCGCCACCACCGCGCCTCCTCGACTGTGGAACCAATACCGCGACTCGAGGCGACCCAGCGCACAACCCAGCAGCGCCAGCCTAGCGCAGCGGTCAGTGCGGCCAAAAATGGGCCGGCAGTAATGACGGTGGCAGGCGGGCAGGAGCAGCGGTCACGTCGTCAGCCAAGCTCATGTCCCATCCGGGGGCAGCGAGAGAACCCTCTCTCATGGTGTGAAGACAACGCGCCCGTGTTCCGTTCCTCGAACGGCTCGCGCAACGGCCGCCCCGCCAACCACTCGCCCTGTCGCATTAACTCCGCGGCGGGACAGACGACGCCTCTGGCAGGAGAAGCGGGCGACGCTTCGCCTTCGCCATAATGACCGCGTCAGTAAAGGTACGCCGCGTCGTTCGATTTCGTATCCTTTTCCTTTTTTCCTCTTTCTCTCTCTTGCAACAGGGATCGGGAAAAGGGGAAACCCCGAAAAGGATCCTTCCCCGTGAAGGAACCAGGCTCCGAGCCTCCCTACTGATCAGAGGTTCGAAGGCTGGCCCCTCGGAAGGGTTCGACAGCCGCCTCAGATCATGTGGGGCCTACACCCACTACTGGTCAGAGGTTCGAAGGCTGGCCCCTCGGAAGGGTTCAACGACTGCCTCAGGCTACTCGGGCTCCGCGCCCACTACTGATCAGGGGTTCGAAGGCTGGCCCCCGAAGGGTTCACAGCCGCCTCAGACACAGAGCGAGGGATGACCATGGGTACGTTCAATACATAACCAAGGCTCGGGCTGCGCTCCCGAGGTACCCTAGGACATTTCCGAGACCAGCGGGAACGATCTTGTAACGGAATCCCATCAGAGGGAGGCATCGAGCCCTCGGACCCCGTCGCCAGGGGACCGGGTCCGGCAGATCACCCGCAGGTACTTTTGGGCGTGCCTCTGGGCCCCTAGCCGACCCCTAACGAATGGGGCACGGACGTCCACTCGGATTACCCGCCTGCAGCTCACCGGAGACACCATGTTCGGCGCCCATCGAGGGCGACATGGCGCTTTCCCCCCTCCTCCTTGCGGAAAGGCGACGCAGGGGTGTATATAAAAAGGTCGAGTCTGTCCCTGATCGCCCTCTCGCCCTGTGCAGAGGCTCGGGGGCTGCTCTCACAAACCCGGCTCCGGCCGAACCGTTGACAGCGTCAACATACCAGCCCGAGAACTTGAGACCCGACCGTACACCCGGGCTACGGCCAGCTCGCATGAGGGAACGACCAGACCAGCCGAAGCATTACGCGAGGCATTAAGACCTCGAAGGAGTGAAACCACTCCTCTGAGGCCTCGGGGGCTACACCCGGCGGGTGCGCTCGCGTGCACCCACCGAAACAAAACGCAACCGAGAAAGGCTGGTCCCCTTGCAAAAAAGTGCGACGAAAGCCTCCAAGTGAGTGCTAACACTCCCTTCGAGGCTCGGGGGCTACTGTCGGGGACCATAATTAGGGGTACCCTCAAGGCTCCTAATTCGCAGCTGGTAACCCCATTAGCATAAAGCTGCAAAGGCCTGATGGGCGCGATTAAGTCAGGGATCAGCCCATTCGAGGGACTCGATCACGCCTCGCCCGAGCCTAGCCTCGGACAAGGGCAGCCGACCCTGGAGGATTTCCGTCTCGCCCGAGGCCCCCCTCCAACGGCGAATATATTTCCGGCTCGCCCGAGGCCCTGTCTTCGCCAAGAAGCAACCCTGACCAAATCGCCGCACCGACCGACCAAATCGCAGGAGCATTTAATGCAAAGGTGGCCTGACACCTTTATCCTGACGCGCGCCCCCCAGCCGGCAGAGCCGAAGTGACCGCCGTCACTTCGCCGCTCCACTGACCGGCCTGACAGAAGGACAGCGCCGCCTGCGCCACTCCGACTGCGGTGCCACTTGACAGAGTGAGACTGACAGGCAGTCAGGCCCGACCAAAGGCACCATAGGAAGCTCCGCTTCGCCCGACTCAGGGCTCGGACTCGGGCTAAGTCCCGGAAGACGACGAACTCCGCTCCGCCCGACCCAGGGCTCGGACTTGGGCTCAGCCCCAGAAGACGACGAACTCCGCTCCGCCCGACCCCAGGGCTCGGACTTGGGCTCAGCCCCAGAAGACGACGAACTCCGCTTCGCCCGACCCAGGGCTCGGACTTGGGCTCAGCCCCAGAAGACGACGAACTCCGCTCCGCCCGACCCAGGGCTCGGACTCGGGCTAAGTCCCGGAAGACGACGAACTCCGCTCCGCCCGACCCAAGGCTCGGACTCGGGCTCAGCCCCAGAAGACGACGAACTCCGCTTCGCCCGACCCCAGGGCTCGGACTCCGCCCTGGCCTCAACCGACGATCTCCGCCTCGCCCGACCCAGGGGCTCGGACTCGACCTCAGCCACGGAAGACAGACTCGACCTCGGCTTCGGGGGTGCTTCCACATCGCCCAACCTAGGGCGCAGACCAGCCACATCAACAGGAGGCGCCATCATCACCCTACCCCGAGCTGATTCGGGCCGCAGGGAACAAGACCGGCGTCCCATCTGGCTCGCTCCGCCATATAGGCAATGATAGCGCCCCGCATACTCTGTGACGACGGCGGCTCTCAGCCCCCTTACGGAAGCAAGAGGACGTCAGCAAGGACTCAACCGCTCCGACAGCTGTCCCTCCGCCAGGCTCCATCGCTCCTCCGACGGCCACGACATCACACCAGCTGGGTGCCAAAATCTCTCCGGCTGCCACGACGGCATGTACTTAGGGCGCTAGCTCTCCTCCGCTAGACACGTAGCACTCTGCTATACCCCCCATTGTACACCTGGATCCTCTCCTTACGTCTATAAAAGGAAGGACCAGGGCCCTCTTAGCGGAGGTTGGCCGCGCGGGGACGAGGACGAGACAGGCGCTCGCTCGAAGCCGCTCGCTCCCTCTCCCGCGTGGACGCTTGTAACCCCCTACTGCAAGCGCACCCGACCTGGGCGCGGGACGAACACGAAGGCCGCGGGATTCCCACCTCTCTCACGCCGGTCTCCGGTCGCCTCACTCTCCCCCTTCGCGCTCGCCCTCGCGCTCGACCCATCTGGGCTGGGGCACGCGGCGACATTCACTCGTCGGCTCAGGGACCCCCCCGGTCTCGAAACGCCGACACTAAGGACTGGACATAATTTGACTGTGGTAATACTTTATTTATTGCCTGCACATGGTTTGTGTTCGTATGATGATGGCTCATGGATCCTGCAAAAATATGTGTTAAGATTTGGAGATCCGTGTGGGCACTACCACAAGGTGCTCGTCCCTTGTGTTCTTGGATCTTGCATGCATTATGTCGTTTCTAAGACCACATTGGCGCAGGACTCCATGGTGTTTGAGGTTGCTGAATTGGATGGAGTAGCAATGATTTGTCACGCTAACAGTAAAAGAAAAGATTATTTGTTGGTTTTAAACGTTCGTAATTGCTACGAAGTACTATAATTTGTATGGAGCGCATCCAGTTTTTATTGATGTCTGACTTTAGTAATCACTCCATATTTTGATCTATCTGTTTTATAAGTTTGAGTTCATGTGACTTATTTTAGAAACTTGAGCTCACAAACTTCCTCTTATTTGATCACTGTATGGTGGAATTATGTAATTTTATAATCTCTGTTCGTTCAGTCCGTCGTTGTGAACTCTATTCTAATCGCTCCCTTCATTGACCGTGTTGTCGACATATTGGATGGAGTAAACAACAACTTCAGTTAGTCAAATAAAAAAATTATGGAGAGCGAAAACAATAAATAAAAAATCTTAAGATAATTTTGATAAATAGTTTACGTGAATATTATTGTGAGCCGTCGCAACGCACGTACAATTGACTAGTATGCATATATATATATATATATATATATATATATATATATATATATATATATATATATATATATATATATATATATAACACATTCACCGACTATTATATGAAACTATTAAAAAGTCAAAACAAAATTTATTTTAGAACAAAGAGAGTAAATAAAATAGGCAGACCCACACTGTGCCAACCCCACCCGTCAGCTCGTTCGTTCACCGTCACCACTCACAATCACTCTCCCCTGTCCACGATTAGCGAAGGTTCACTCCGTTAATCCCTAATCAAACGACCGCCCTCCTCTAATCTCTGCGCCACCGCTCCATCCACCACCATCCTGGAGTATAAGACAGCGGCCTCCCCTTCCCAAGCCCGCTGCTTGCCGGGCGCCTGACCTTATCTCCTCCTCCACCCCGAGATATTTCCACGTCTCCTCCGCCACCATGGAGTCCGGCCTCGTTGCAAGCCACCGCCTCCGCGTCCCGCCCCCCTCCGCCTCCGCCGGGCACCACCACCTCATCCGCCACCGCCACGCCCACGCCCCGGTGGCCGCTGCGCCCCTCCGCCTCAGTCTCCCGCGCCACCTCCCCCGGTCCACCCCGCTCCGCCTGCCCGCCGCGCTCCCGCTCCGCCACTGCCTCCCGCCCCTCCGCGCCGCCTCCGCCGCCGCCGCCGCAGTCCCAGCGCCCGGGGACGACGCGTCGCCCAAGTTCCTGGGCGTGGAGACGAAGACAATCAAGAAGATCGTGCCCCTGGGGCTCATGTTCTTCTGCATCCTCTTCAACTACACCATCCTGCGGGATACCAAGGACGTGCTCGTCGTCACCGCCAAGGGCAGCAGCGCCGAGATCATCCCGTTCCTCAAGACCTGGGTCAACCTGCCCATGGCAGTCGGCTTCATGCTCCTCTACACCAAGCTCGCCGATGTCCTCTCCAAGGAGGCGCTCTTCTACGCCGTCATCTTCCCGTTCATCGCCTTCTTCGGCGCCTTCGCCTACGTGCTCTACCCCATGCGCGACGCCATCCACCCCACTGCGCTCGCCGATCGCCTCCTCGCCTCGCTCGGGCCCAGCTTCCTCGGACCCGTTGCCATCCTCCGCGTCTGGAGCTTCTGCCTCTTCTACGTCATGGCCGAGCTCTGGGGCAGTGTCGTCATATCCGTCCTTTTCTGGGGGTTTGCAAATCAGGTACGGCTCACCCAATTCTATTACCGTGTCTCCTCTGTCACAGCTAACAATTTAATATTTGGTTCACCTGTTGCCAGTTCTCTACTGAAATGCTAGTGATTCATGGCTAGACATTTTAAAATTGCAAGTAGTAATTGATGCTTGCTCTGTTGTGGACTCTGAATGTCCCCTTCCCCCAAAAAAACTTTGGAATGGCTGGTGGGGACGTGGGGTATGGTTGTCTTTATGCGCAGAAATTAAAGGAGTTCTCTCCAACTTCAAAGAAAGGGCAGTTGATAGTTGTCCGATGTGGTGCTGTTTGTTTATTAATCTTCAGGTGCTTTTAATCACTGCAGATTACTACAGTTGAAGAGGCCAAAGAGTTCTACCCGCTGTTTGGGCTTGGGGCCAATGTGGCCCTCATCTTCTCTGGGCGCACGGTGAAATATTTCTCAAACATGAGGAAGAATTTGGGTCCTGGAGTGGATGGTTGGGCAATTTCGTTGAAGGCCATGATGAGCATAGTGGTTGTACTGGGTCTTGTCATCACCGGTATCTATTGGGGAGTGAACAAGTTTGTTATTGATAACTCATCTGTGCCCGTGGTTGAGCGGAAAAAGAAGGTTGGGCCTGGCAGATTTTCTTCTTCTTGTGTTTATGGATCTCTCCTTAACGGTTCTGCGAACATAACCTTTCAGGACAAGCCAAAGCTCAGCATGGGTGAGAGCATGAAGGTTCTGTTGTCATCTCGGTATGTGAGGGATCTTGCTACATTGGTTGTTGCTTATGGAATAAGCATTAACCTTGTCGAGGTGACATGGAAATCAAAATTGAAAGCACAGGTATGTTAATCTCAAAACATGTATTCTGACTGTTAGTAGCGCGCGCATACACACACAGTACAGTTGTCAATTAATTCTCTGCTGGTGTTTTGCAGTTCCCAAGCCCGAATGAATATTCTTCATTCATGGGCGATTTCTCAACTGCCACCGGCATAGCTACATTTACAATGATGTTGTTAGGAAGAGTGATCCTCAGAAAGTTTGGGTGGGGAGTTGCAGCTACGATCACGCCTGCAGTGTTACTCCTCACAGGAGTTGGGTTCTTCTCACTGATTTTGTTTGGTGAGCCATTGACTCCTCTTATGACCAAGTTTGGGATGACACCTTTGCTTGCGGCAGTCTATGTTGGAGCAATGCAGAACATTTTCAGTAAGAGTGCAAAATACAGTCTGTTTGATCCTTGCAAAGAGATGGCATACATTCCTTTGGATGAGGATATGAAGGTGAGTCTCCAAAAATTACCGATTCTCGTGTAGATTCATATCAAATGCATATATTGCCATAAATGACACTTGTATTGGTATGATTGCTCCAATGAGCAGAAAAATAATTACCTGATTACTTAACCTCATCAGAAAAGTAGGTGTGATCACTGATCAGCATATATCATAACTTATAGAACACGAGATTCCTATTTTTAATGGAGCCACATTAATTTCCTTGATGTTGGAAACAGGGACCTATATTAAATTTAGGTCTATGTGAAAGATATTGTGCTAATTTGCCTTTTACTCCCGTTGTACATGTATCTCTGAAACTCTGATAAGCGACTTAGCCACTTAGGTCAAGTGAAAGGCTCATAATCATCTACCAAAAGTCACGTAAACCTACAGAATAAAATTATATGCTTTTAGTGATCATGGCAAAAAAAAAAAACCTAATGTTCAGTTTGATGAAACCTTCACATTCATTTGTTCTCAACTCTTTCTGGTCATGATAACAGGTGAAAGGTAAAGCGGCTATTGATGTTGTGTGCAACCCCTTGGGGAAATCTGGAGGTGCTCTGATCCAGCAGTTCATGATCCTGTCATTTGGTTCTCTCGCGAACTCGACACCCTACCTTGGCGGAATACTCCTGGTGATTGTCCTTGCATGGCTGGGTGCTGTAAGGTCCCTCGACCTGCAGTTCTCTTCCCTGGCGAAGCAAGAGCTCGGCAGAGAGAAGCTGCTGAAAACGCAGGCCGTCGAAACGGTCGCCGAAGTAGTCGGCACTGGAAACGGTTCTCTCCAAGAAACTCTAGCTAGCGAGCCGTCTGCAAATGGCGCGGCCACCAAACAGTCGCAAGAACCTGAGAGCACAGCCTCAGAGAAATCAGGCCAGCAGTCTCAATAAGTTCTCCCCCCCAAGAAATTTAGCTAGCACGAGCCTTTGGAGGAACCGGAAGTTTCTTATCTGGAGCTACTGAAGAAGGCAGGAATCATGCCAGAAATAAGAAGGCCTGTTCTTCTTCTGTTGTTGTAGTGTTTTTGTTTTTAAACTTCGCCGTATCTGTAGCTGTTTGTTTCATTCCATAGGTATGAACTGTTTATGTTCGTTATTAAAATTTTGGGAGGTCTGCTTCATCGTAATCTTCATTAGCAGCTGGTCCTTGTTGTGAAAAAAAAATATTTTGCATGGTTTTGATAGTCATGGGTACCATATATCCAATTTATTCATATTCCTACTACTAATCAGTGATGTAGCTAGGACAAATACCCTTCACCGCAGGTCCACAACATAAAAGGCGGGCATGGTCATGGTTCAATCAGTGATCCGGAACTGTTTTTGTGTGATGACTAGAGAGTGGAACTGGGAATGTTTTTTTGCGTGACCGCAGAGATGTGTGGTTCAATTCGATTTCATGTAAAGCGAAGGCAGTTTTGATATGCCGTGAATCCTCTTGAAAGAGAGGCGTGCCTTCAGGAACTCCGACACGGTTTGTGCGTTGCTATCGTCTGCTTATGCCGTAGTAAGTTCTATCCCCTTCCGTTCCTGAAAGGAGCATACTACTGGATGGTACATGATACTGGCCGGCCTCCCTGCTACCACCACCGGTATCTCAGTTGTCTCACTGTGCTGACATGATTGCAACAAGGTCCGAGCTGGTCACTTATGGTGCGTTTGGTTGCGGGACAAACAGGACAGAACGTCTACTGGTGTTATCTCTCATCCCTCCAATTTTGAGGGATAACTGGGTACAACACTGAGATAGTCTTGTCTCAATCCTTACCCTAAACCAAACAACCTTATTTGAGGGATCGTTCTATTCCGTCCCGTCCTGTTATTGCAACCAAACGTATCCTTGTATCCCTGTAAATTTGCACAAGTGTTATACAAAGCATTGAACC
Source organism: Zea mays (assembly GCF_902167145.1). Taxonomy (NCBI): domain Eukaryota; kingdom Viridiplantae; phylum Streptophyta; class Magnoliopsida; order Poales; family Poaceae; genus Zea; species Zea mays. Next base: position 160,753,462 of record NC_050100.1, on the reverse strand, counting down.
CACAGTAGACACCGATGCTGGATACAATTAGGGAGCAAGGGTACCTGCACTGCACTGCAGTGCAGTGCACAGCCCAGCTCCGGAATCAACTGTTGAGCTGCTGGCTGCTAGAGCGAAATATAGGAGACCCCGGGTAGACCCGAAGTTAGCCCCCCCCCCCCCCCCCCCCCCCATATTTTGGTCAAATTCATGCTCTGCAGTCTACACCGAGATGTGGCGCCATTTAGGAGACCTGACGATACATAGCTATAAATGCTCTCGGAGAGGTAAATCGGATGGTTTCAAGAGTTAAAAAGAGTCCACAAATTCGGTTTTTGAAAGAGGCAAATCAGACTCGACGCGATAATGGAGGGAGGTCAGATGGACTTCTTTTTCCCTGTTATAAAATATTCACCAGTTGCAGAAAGCCCACAGGGAAATATTCTAACTGGGCCATGGCCAGGACTGAGAACAGGTTGCTGTGACGTTCTCCACGGCGGGGATTTGGCCCATCCACACTACGCCCATCGCCCCATGAGCGAAATGGACGGCGGAGATCGGCTGGCCGCAGATGGCGAGGGCCGAGGAGGGGAAGTGGACACGCGGATCCGTGATTTTTCCAGATCAGATCCGACAACTCGCCCTCCCGTCTTTCCCTCTCTCTCCTCCCACCACACCCGGTCGTCGTTGTCGCGGCGTGAGCGAGCGAGAGGGGAAAACCCAAAACCCTAGCACCCCCGCCCCGTCGCCGACGGCCGCCGGAGTAGAGAGATGGCGGTGGACGAGGTGAACTCGGTCTACGTCGGCGGCCTTCCCTACGAGGCCAACGAGGAGATGCTTCGCGACGCCTTCGGGTACTACGGCACCATCGTCTCCGTCAAGGTCCGACCCGCTCCTCTCCCTCTACTCTTCTCCGTTTAGTCACCTCCCGCGTTTGCTCTCGAGAGAGTTTGCCGGGCGCTGCTGGTTTGATTCAATGAAATGAGGCTGTGCTGCGGCCGCTGATGTTTTCTTTTTCCGAAATATGGTGGAAAAGGTTCTTCTCCTTTTTATAGGATCTTAGAGAGGGTCTCGGGAGTGGCTGTCTTACATACATACAAAAAAAAAAAGTAACAAACAACACGAGAACACGAACGAAAGAGAGGAGGTGGTGTCCGCCTATTCCCAGTTTTTGGTGGCTAAACTAATTTAATGCCAAGATGAATTGGGAAGTATTATTCTGAGATCTGGTTATTGTACTTGCAAGGTAGATGTTTGGTTTTCCTTTTGGATGGTTTTCCCCCTCATGGCATTAGCTCATTGGGTTCGATACCTTGAAGAATTGGTTATTTGAAGAGCTGTTCCAAAGTGGATATCAGTGGCGGGGCATGAATTCAAGGGCATTATAGTTTTATATGTCGTAGACATCTTGCTTTTCTTCGACTGAGAGGGGGTGTGAAGATGATGGCATCATCATTTGCAAATGTGGTGTATGGAATTGTCAAACAACTTACATAGTTTCATACAGAAAGACAAACAATCTGTTGGTTGTTGTACTTGTTTGCTAGTATGATTTAGCAGTTGATGCTTCCTAATGATATAACCAACTGTTTTGAGGCTGTGTGAGATTATATAGCTTTTGTTTTCTGATTAATTTGCGCATTCCAGGTGATTAATGATCATGCTGTCAAAGGCAAGTGTTATGGTTTTGTTACTTTCACTCACCCCAGAGCTGCTGAGCAAGCAATTGCGGGCATGGACGGCAAGGTATTCTGTATGCTTCCTTTTTATTTAAAACTCACTTGGCACCTCCCCCCTTATCTTGTGTTAAACATGTCTTTTTGTTTGGAACAGAAATTAGGCAACCGTATTGTTCGAGTAAATGAAGTGCGTACAAGAGGCCCCCGCGATTTTGGCCGAGATGGTTTCAGACGAGATCCAAGAAGGTATGGTAGAGATCCATACTGGGACAGAAGGGACAGGGAACGGAGCTATGATCGTGAAAGAGATCCCTACCATGACAGGGATAGTGATAGATCCCGTGAGCATGATAGAGAAAGAGATTATGAACATGGTGGATTTAATAGAGAAATTGACTATCCCATGGACCGAGATCGTGAAGGAGATGAGAGACGTCCTAGAGAACATGATCGTACAGCAGAAATGCATAATGTGGATTCAGATAATGACAAAGATAAGGAACATGTATCAAGAAAAAGGTTCAGGTGCCATGTTGATTTTGTTTTTTTATAGTGGACTGACTACTGTCTATTTATAAAGAAAGATCCAGATTTCAATGGACTGACTACTGTCTATTTATAAAGAAAGATTGTACCACTATGTGAAATATTTCATGGGTGAACTATAATCCTTAGAAAAAAACTGATGCATTTACTTTCCTTATGTTCTGTATGCAGCCGCCCAAAAGGTCGTGATAGCAGAGATTTATCAAGTTCCAGTGATGGTCTTCAAAATGATGTAAGTGCATCTTCTTTCTGTGCTATTGTGAATGACTGTTCCTGACTCTTTATATCAGCTCCTTTCTTATTTTGGTAAAATTTTCATTTCTCCTTTTTTTGTATATCAGGGAAAACATCAGTTGGATAAAACTATTCAGATGCGCGAGGACCTTGAAAATGAGGCATGACATTTCCTTAACGACCTTGTTCTGTGTTAGTTTGATCTGGGAACCATAAAATCATGATGGATTTATTTCTTTGCCAGAATCCATTTAAGTTAACTTGCCTACATTGCCTTTGGAACATAAAGATGAAATCATTTTAAATGCAAATATCTCTACTCCTTTAAAGCATGATTTTCGACTGTCGTGCTTCACGCGTGAAGCACGTATGGTTATTCCTCTTTCCCTGGATAAGGCTTTATCTCACCAGAGTCAAAACTAATCCAGCTATAAATTGCTCGCATTCCTATCGTTCCTATCTCCTCGTATGGTTATTCCCCCTCCCTTGGATAAGGCTTATTTCACCAGAGGCAAAACTAATCCCGCTATAAATCGCCTGCGTTTCTATCTTTTCGCGTGTATCGATATTCCCCTCCCTTTGGATAAGGCTTATCTCACAAGAGACTACTAATTTCCTATTTTTTATAAAGCATGGTATGAAATTAATCAAAGTTCTCCAGGCTTAATGGATTTAGATTTATAGATATTGATGACCTGCAGCATGAACTCAATTGCCTTTGCATGGTATAAAAAGTTGAATTTATAGTCCCGTTTAGGATTTATCTTTTGCTTGATTTCTATAGAAATTTTCTTATTTAGCTCAGTTTTATTCTATACACTGACATGCTTGGATATCTCAGATGACAGCCATGCATTGATTACTGAATGAACTGTCCTTTTTTTTCTCAGAGAAGCTTCACAATTAGTTGCCTATTGCATTACAATATATAGTATTGATCTTTGCAGCTAAAGTTATACTGTACATGGGATCCACGATCCAAGAACCATGATAGACTGATAGTGTACTCAGCTACTTTTTATATAGCCATGGGTGACTTTTGTTCATGAATTAACTGTTCTTTGTGTTTTTATATTATGAGCTTTGCAGGTTAACCAGATTAAGGATAAAATATCTGGGAAAGAACAGCACATTGCAGATTTGCAGAAGAAAGCTCAGGTGATCTATGTCATGATTTTCAAAGGATTCTGCTGTCTTCATTTGCACCGTTAGTATATGAGATAGCCACCGTTTGGCCATCTCTTAGTCTCAGTTGGGACGATGAGTTCTGATGATAAGTCAAATGAAACATTTTTCGTGTCAAACTGCAGAAACTAGAGGATGAACTGGTTGCCGCACGGAAAGTATCTTCAGAACGACAGTTGGCGGTTACAGACGTATGTGCTCTTCACTTGTTGACTGCTTATTTATGCAAGATGCAGTCGGAGTCCTGCAATGCCCTTTTCTGATGAAAAACGTTGTATATGTGCAGCTGTACAAACATTTCCTCCAACTTCAGGACTACAATGATAGGGTCAAAACAGCTGAACAGAGGCTGCAGGTGATTTCTCATCATTTAAGTTTCTTTCGTTTCTCGAGTTCCGTGGTCTTGTAACAACCGTTAGTTTTTTGTCGCGAACAATTATTCTGTCGTTTTGGATTGCTTGTGTGCTGACCCTGTCTCTCTCTCTCTCTGTTTTGGTTCTAGTCTCTCGTTGATGCTGCCTTGGTCGAGCTCGACATGGCCGAAGATGCTACTACCAGAGATGGCTCGATGTACGAGAACGGCGTGCTTTGAACACCCAACTGCCATGGGTTTGTGTGGTTGCTGATTTGTTAGATTTGTAGTTTGCGTCTGCCATGTAATAGAACTGCATTGTAACTAGAAACAGGAAAAATGTTGTGTAAGGGTCGGAGAATCTGCTGTCGTGGTCCCTGAGCCCGGATTTCTCTTTCGAAGTTGGATTCATTAACCGGCCTGATTATTCCTGATACCGTATGTTTTGAGCGTGATACTTGATATGTCAAGCACGAGCGCGAGCAGCCCTTCCCCCACCTCTAGATGTGAAGTAGTGCTGCTCTGCTAACTGATCAGGGAGGAGATTAGGAGAGGAGACCAGACGAGACTCCAAAAGTCTCTTGAAACGGCAGAGCAGAGCAGGCCATCTCTGATTTGTATCTGCCGCCTGCCACAATTGTTTTCTACGGGCACCGTCCACGTCAACGGCGCAGGCTCATCTTGACCGCTTCTCATCAGCACCTCCTGACGCAGATTAAGTCCATGACAGAATAACATAAGAAAAAAAAAGAAGCTAGTAACTATGGTCTTGATTGGATGACTGCATGTCTGTAATCAGGCTCGCGGCTCGTCCCATCCTGGCTGTCCGGATACGGTTGTTTCGAGGGTACGAGTGGATACAATCAAAATGATTTAAAATGACATATTTTGTATCCGTTTATCCAGTCTACGTCTCTCATGTGCAGCCAACCAAATAAAAGCTTAGCTAAATTCAATGCACGTGGTGGTTCAAGACGAGATAGTGCAGATAACCAATGTAACGAAGAAGGGCCAGGCCGTTGTCTCCGAGGTGGAACTGAGGGAGAAGCATGTGAACCATACTGGCGAAAACGTCGAGCTGCTGCCGGTTCTTGGAACAGCAGCTTCCCAGAATCCGCCTCCAGATGGTCAGTCAGTCAGTCATGACTCACATGGCATGAGCAGATCTCCATGCAACATGCATGCATCAGATAATGCATGCATGCCATCGTTGCGTCATTGTAACAAGTCCGTAGAAATGCAGGAAGGGGAGGAGTCGCTGGAGCTGAGACCAGGAAGAGAGGGATGGTGCTCCCGTTTACGCCACTGTCCATCACTTTCGACGACATCAAATACTCGGTGGACATATGCCTCAGGTAAGCATACATTAGAAAAGACCTGCCTTATCAGCAAGATACAAACCGATAATACTAAACAACAAATTGTATGGCTCTTTGACAGGAAATGAAAGACAAAGATATCACTGAAGATCGTCTGCTGCTGCTGAAGGGAGTCAGTGGAGCGGGCAATACCACACTGATGGACGTGCTGGCGGGAAGGAAAACTGGCGGGCACATCGAAGGAGACATTTCAATCTCTGGATACCCGAAGAAACAGGAGACGTTCGCTCGGATCGCTGGCTACTGTGAGCAGAACGATATCCATTCTCCGCACGTCACTGTTTACGAATCCCTCTTGTACTGTACTCCGCGTGGCTCTGGTTGCCCCCATGAAGTGGATTCAGAAGCAAGAAAGGTAGGCCAAAGATTGTCTCCATCCTGCTAATCGGATCACTGGTAATTAATTATAGTGCTTGGTAATTAATCTTCTTCACGACAGGAACCATCTTCTTGAACCTGGGGAACAAGATGTAAGCATGCACCCTTGCTGACAGCGCACCTATTGAGACCTGGTGGTATATGCTGTGCTGGGCATACTTTGACAAAGAAACTTACTTGTGCTTCGTCTTTCCTCGTGTAGTGTGGCACAAGACAGGACCTTTTCAATTCCTTGGGATTCATGTACGCCGCAGTTCTTTTCATTGGAATCCAGAATGGCCAAACTGTGCAGCCGATTGTGGACGTCGAGCGAACGGTTTTCTACCGAGAAAAGGCGGCCGGAATGTACTCTGCTGTCTCCTCTACCCTACGCTTTTGCGCAGGTAACTGGTTGTTCTAGCCGAACATTTGGATTACAGGAAAGAAGAACGGCTCTTTCCCTTCCTTCATCCTAGAGCTGATGAGTTCTAACAGTTCTACCTTGGAACAGGTTCTCATCGAGATCCCACACATCTTCCTCCAGACAGCCGTGTACGACTACGGCCTCATTGTCTACAGCCTGATTGACTTTGACTGGACAGTCGAGAAGTTCTTCTGGTACATGTTCTTCACCTTCATGTACTTCACGTTCTACGGGATTCGGGATGATGGCGGTCGCCATGACGCCGAACAGCGACATCGCCGCTATAGTCTCGACCGCGTTCTACCTACGCGATATGGAACATATCTTTGCCGGGATGATGGCTTCCTCTTGCACTACGTACGCTACACCCCAGTTTTCTCTGTGCTGCTGGATGCTGAAGCGTACATGGCTGGCTGGCTGGCTTTGTAGAGGATACCGATATGGTGGAGATGGTACTCGTGGGCTTGCCCGGTGGCTTGGACGCTGTATGGGCTCGTCGCCTCACAGTTTGGAGACATCACACACGTCAGGCTGGAAGACGATGGGGAAGCGGTGAAAGACTTCGTCAACAGATTCTTCGGATTCGAGCATGAGAACCTGGGTTATGTAGCTACTGCTGTTGTTGGGTTCACTGTTCTCTTCGCTTTCGTCTTCGCCTTCTCCATCAAAGTCTTCAACTTCCAGAGAAGATAAGGGAGGGCGCTATGGTGCTGCTTCAGCTCGCTTCAGTTTATATGCGTTTCAGCAATGTAACATGATGAGAGAGTATACATTTAGCCTTTGTTTATTTGTAGGAAGTTTGACTTCATTTTTTGTTTTCTGGCCAGTTTGGCCTGTTTTGAACTGAAAGGAGCCCCCCAGTGTAAATTGTATGTAGACGGTGCACAGCTGAGTTCAATACTTGAATGTAAGATTTTTCTCTGACTTGCGTCCTGAATTAAGGCTTCTTGGATTATATAATTCAACTTATGGATTATATAAGCATCTATTGATCTGCTTATGAATTATCATAATCTAGATATCTAGATTATATAATCCACCTAATAATCTGTGTTGTTTATTTATCTCTCAACTTATTTAAGCTGGATTATATAATCTAGGGGTAAACAAACATGATAACTTAAGAAAAAGAAGAAGCTAGTAACTATGTAACGAAGAAGGGTATTCAGGTTCAGACAGATAATTGAGGACGTCCATAAACATTAGACGCAAATAAACTGACCATACAGAAGCAGCATCCCTCTCACTGCTGAAGTGCTGAGTGACGAACAAAATCATAAAATCACTTGTCGAAATTTCTATGCAGAACCCAGAACGGTGCACCGATCGATCAGCAAAAGATCATCAAATCACTTCTCTCGTTAAAATGAATATCCCAAAAAAAAAACTCATGTGATGACATGCTTCAGAGGCTATCCTAAACGCTTTTAGATCGTCCATGCTTACTGTGAATTTGTGATAAATAGATCCTCTGCTAAAAGATACAAGTATGAAGGTAAAATGCAGAAAGATAAGAAAGTGGATTATGGGAATCTGGAGGATGGAAACACTAAACAACATGATGAGTGTAACAGAAAATCTCAGAGTTACATTTATCAAATGCAAGGGCTTGACAAGAATATAAGCAAAGGAAAGAATGTAGGAGCTGATGAAGGTAAAACTGGCAAATCTTATTCCAGCTGTTCTGGTGAAGAAAAGAACAAGGTGCATATAACTGATAGCGATGAGGATGATGATAGTGATCTTCTTGGAGAGGAGCTTATGGCAATGAAAAATTGTGGATCTGGATCAAATAGCCAGAATCTGTGGAATATACCGGCTGACTCTGTTGACAACTTGAATTCTAGGAGTGTAAGCCAGACTAAAACCTCTAAATGCTCTGTCATTATTGAAGAACTTGATACCAATGAGAAAGGTGTTGATAATTCTGAAGAATTGTTTTCCGGCACTCAAGGTAGCTCGATTGTGAATGTTTCGCAAGAGGAAGGTGAAGATCTTTCGGATCAAAGAAAGAAAATTGATGGCGTTATTTTTCATGAAGATAATCAGAAATCTATGCCTTCACCCATTCCGGTGAGAAGGGTCAGTGAACGTCTTAAAAAAGATATGGGTATCAGAATTGAAGAGAAGAACAGAAGAATGGCTGTGAAAAGGAATCTAGAAGGTAATTCTTGTATTCCCGAACCTAATTTTTCCTGTTTAGCTTCTAAAGAAATTATTGATATTAGCAAGAAAATGGGAGTTAATATAAATGAGCAAAATATGGAATCTATTGAGTTACTCAAAGAAATGGAATTAGCTAGACAATGTTTGGGTCAGAAAAAAACTGAGATTTTACAGAAAAAAGAGGTGGATAATATGGTTAAACGAAATGATGAGTATTTCGGGAGTCAAGTCAATGAAGAATCTGAAACAGATGACTTCATTTTGGTCCAATCCAGGAAAAAAAAGAGAATACAAAAAAGGAATTCAGAAAGGTTACAAAAGCAAGGCACAAGAAAATCTTGGCCTCAACAAAAAAATCAGAAACACTGGGAAAATCCCAAAAAGTGTTGATGATATTAATACAAATAAAAACGGTTCAAAATGAAAGGTCTCATTTGGAATTGTAGAGGCATTAGGAAGAAAGGTGTTGCCCCTCTTATGAGACACATGATTAGTCAATATAAATTTCAGTTTATTGGCCTTCAAGAAACTATGATTGGGGACTGTGATGAATTCATCACAAGAAAGTTGGATCCCTCTGGTGATTATTTGTGGCTTTGGTCCTCTGCTAAAGGGAAATCTGGTGGCATTCTTGTGGGTTCTAGAATTGATGATCTTGATGTGGGATCTTTTAAGAAAGGTAATCACATTCTCCAGGTGAATTACTGGGATAAAACTCTGTTATGTAAATGGAATCTTATGGTGATTTATGGTCCTGCTCAGGAGAAATATAAGAATATTTTTTTGAAAGAGCTTGATGAGTTCTGTGACAATAGTAGAGAGCCTTACATCGTGGGAGGAGATTTCAATATTATTCGTTTCTCCTATGAGAAGAATAAAGATCACATTTTACACAAGCATTCTGCTCCTTTTAACGATTTGATTTATAAGCACAATTTGGTGGAAATTCATATGATTTCTGGTGGATTTACTTGGTCTAATAATCAGGCAACACCCACTTTGGTTAAATTGGATAGGGTTCTGATGAGTGGGAGTTGGGAAAATATCTTTCCTCTTGTTAAGGTTAAGAAGCTTCCCAGAAATATTTCTGATCATAATCCTCTTGTTGTTGATTCTGGAAATTTGAGCGCAAAAATGCATTCCTCTTTTGTTTTTGAGATTGGATGGTTAAAACATCCAGATTTTAAACAGATTATTGAGAGGATTTGGAGTAAACCTTGCAGAGCTAAAAGTACCTTAGATAAGATTCAACAAAAATTGAAGTTGTGTAAACAGTACCTCAAAGGTTGGGATTGGAATCTCAAAGGTATAAAAAAGAAGAGAAGGGATCAGATTGCTTCTGAGTTGAAAAAATTGGAAGAAATTGAAGAATCTGATCTTTTGAACAGTAATCAGATTGATTATAGATGTTCTCTTATGACTGAAATTTTAATGATGCTTGATGAGGAAGAGCTATTCTGGAAGCAGAGGGCTCATGAAAATTGGCTTCTTCATGGTGATGGAAATAATGAGTATTTCCACCTTATTGCGAATGGTCGTAGAAGGAAAAACAACATAATTTTTCTTGAAGATGGAGATAGGAAATTTTTTGGGGATGAGAACATTTTGCTTCACGCTACAGAATACTATTCTGGCTTGTTTGGTCCTGCTCCTGGAAATATGTTCCAAATTGATAGGGAGGTTTGGGATGGACTTGAACAGCTGAATGAGTTAGACAATAATGTGCTTTGTGATCATTTCTCTGAGAAAGAGATTAAAGAGGCCCTCTTTCAGATGGAGGAAAATAAAGTTGCTGGTCCTGACAGCATTCCTGCTAAATTTTATCAGATTTGTTGGGACATTGTTAAAAATGATACTGTTAGTCTTTTTCAGGACTTTCATGCTGGGCAGTTGGATGTTAGTAGACTTAATTATGGCATCATTACTTTGCTTCCTAAGATCAAAGAAGCTACCAAAATTCAACAGTACAGACCTATTTGTCTTCTTAACTGCTTATATAAGTTGATTACCAAGGTCTTGACCATAAGAATCGAACCTTATGCTCAGAAATTGATTAGTGAGCATCAGACTGCTTTTATCAAAGGGAGAAATATAATGACTGGTGTTATGATTCTTCATGAGATCATGCATGAGACTAAAAAAAGGAAAGAAACTGGTATTATTTTGAAATTGGATTTTGAGAAGGCCTATGATAAAGTCAATTGGGATTTTTTATTCCTTAGCCTTCAACATCGGGGTTTTGGCAATAAATGGATGATGTGGATGCATATGGTTGTCGAGGGTGGCACTGTTAGTGTGAAAATAAATAATCAGATTGGTAAATATATTAAGAGTTACAAAGGAGTGCGTCAAGGAGATCCTCTCTCGCCTATCCTCTTTAATTTTGTGGCGGATAGCCTCGCTAGAATGATGGACAAAGCCTGTGCTAATGGGGTCTTGAATGGTTTGGGTAGACATTTGATCCCAAATGGTGTGATTTTGTTACAATATGCTGATGATACTATCATTTGTATGGAGAATGATTTGTCCAAGGCTAGAAATTTGAAAATGCTCTTGTACATTTATGAAATGATGGCAGGATTAAAAATCAATTTTATGAAAAGTGAAATTTTTGTGATCAATGGGGATGATGATACTAAGATGCAATATGTGAATCTCTTTGATTGCCAATTGGGCTCTTTCCCCATGATGTATCTTGGGGTCCCTGTTAGTCCTTCCCGTCTGAGAATTGCAGATTGGATAAAGTTGGAAGAAAAATTTGACAAAAGGTTGGATAGCTGGAAAGGAAGTTCTCTTTCCATTGCTGGGAGAATTACTTTGATTAATGCTTGTTTATCCAATTCACCCATCTATCATATGTCGATGTATCTCCTTCCTAGCACTACTATCAAAAAGCTTGATATTAAACGGAAAAAATTTCTGTGGCAAGGTGGAGGAGATAGAAAGAAATACCACCTGGTTAAATGGGATAGAGTTTGTGCTAATAGGAAAAATGGTGGACTCGGTATTAAGGATTTGAGAGTCATGAATATTTGCCTTATGTGCAAGTGGTGGTGGAAACTTGAATATGAAAATGGAATCTGGCAAGAAATTGTGAAAAAGAAGTATATTCATGGTGACAGTATCATGAATGTTAGTCACAAATTGTTTGATTCTCAGGTCTGGCACGATCTGTTGAATATAAGAGATCACTATGCAATTGGAAGGAAAATTATCACTCGATCTGGTGATAAAACCAGATTCTGGGAGGATACTTGGCTCAATGAGATTCCTCTAGCTATTTCTGAACCAGATTTATATGAGATGTGCGATGATAAATTTATTCTGGTCCAGCATGTTAGGGAAAAAAATGCACAGCTTGATTTTCGTAGATGGTTGAATAATGATATCAGAGGTAATTTGGACAAAATCATGGAAAAATTCCAGGATTTTGAGTTTCAAGAGACAGAAGATTATGTATCCTGGAAATGGGGTAAAAGTAAAGAATTTTCTGTGAAATCTTTATATGATAATATTACTTGTAGTACATATGGTCCATATCTGAAACATATCTGGAAAGGAAAAATTCCTCCAAAAATTAAGGTTTTCATGTGGTTACTTGAAAATAATGTGCTGCTGACCAAAGAGAATATGGTTAGGAGAAATTGGAATGGAAATTCTTCATGTGGTTTCTGTGATGAGTTTGAATCGACCTCTCACCTTTTTTTTAATTGTCATATAGCCAAATGTGTGTGGGGAATGGTTGCTAAATGCTTTAATTCTAATGTTGTTCCTGGAAACTTGCATCAATGCTGGTTTTGGCTTGATAGTAATTTGGGTGATGCTAAAGAGATTAGCACTGTTTGTGTTGCTGCCATTTGTTGGGCAATTTGGAAAGCCAGGAATAATGTGTGCCTTCAAGACATTGTGGTCAGCTCTCCTGTTGAAATTGTGTGTCATGCTTGTGCATTGATCTTTAACTGGGCAGGTTTGAGCAAGAAAGAGCTGCAAGATTTACTTCAGGACGGGGCCAAGTTTCTGCTGAAAGCTGCAAATGCGAGGAATCCTGGGAGAGAACTTCAAGGGCAAGCTGTTGATGATGTCCAGAAGATGGATTTGGAGTAACCGTCGGTCTCTGGATGCGAGATGGCTGTCTTGTGGCTTGGGTCCCTTTTTTTATTGTCAGTCCTGTCTTGACTGCCTTATGGTTTGTGTGCGCTGTGTCGCAGTCTGATGATGTTCTATGGCTCCTTTTGGTTAATATCTTTTCTGCTTGATGTCGTGAATTTAGACGTTGTCTGGTAGATTTCCTTGACCTGAATCAGGTCGGTTATGTTTTTCTTCATGTGTGTGGTTGATTGGTTGCTGTGGCAGCCGGTCCGTACTTTGTATTTCTGTTATGCAAGTAATAGAAATGAAGTTTCTCCGGTCAAAAAAAAAAAGATCCTCTGCTCCCGCAAGTACTGAACCGGATCATCTGAAAGTGTCGAAAGACCAAACAAACTGAATAAATAGTTACTAGCCCTTCTTCTCGTGACCTGTGAGAAACGCTTCATGTGAAACCGGTTGGGCGTCACGTCTTTATTCTCTTTTCCCCCATTGCAACCTTACTCCAGTTGCTTGCTGCCTTGCATGATTCAGATAGCTCTGACTTCTGATTGATATCGGGAATACTTGCCAGGAACAGTGGACGGCTTTTCAATAGGCAAAACCATCTATCTCATAAGGAAGTTGATGAGAGTGCGAGGGAGAGCAAATCTCACAATTCACAAGAAACTTATATATACACAATTAAGGGCTGTAATACATGTAGTACCAGTGCGTTGGCATGCAATCACAATTCACAGATTTACAGTTACAAGCACAGCGTCTCACTGAACTCGCTCACGAGTCACAGATACGTACTGGGGTACCTAAGCTAGCTCACTACGAGTACGTACGGTTAACGTAGAGTTAACGCTCCAAACCAATCGCATTTATTTACAGCATCAACATGCATGTTCTATCACGACGAACAGTTCCAGATTGATCGCAGTTCTTCACAAATCACAACCGAAACAAATCAAATCCACGACGAATTACAAACCGATCATTCATCATTGGTGGGCGGGCGGAACTGGTTGGACCGGCCTTAATCACTCGTCCTTCTTGCCGCAGCAGCAGAAGCACTCCAGGCAGTGCTCGCAGGCCTCGTAGCAGCAGAAGCAGCAGCAGAACATGAAGGCGCTGCAAGCAAGGGAAAGGAAAAAAAAAAAAACTGTTCAGCGTGACGCATCTGACAAACATGAGATTGTGGTGATTCTGCAGATGCAGAAGAACAAGTACGTCTGGATTGTGGTGATCTTACTGACCAGGCATAGAGGAATCCCTTCTCCTCGTGGCGTTTCTTGACGTGCTCCATGGCCGACAGCTTCCGGTCGTCGTCGCTCTGTGGCGGAGGCTCATCCATCGTCGCTGCCTCTTCTCTCTCTTCCCGACAGAAACGAACACTGCAGTGTGCTGACACAAGATGGCTGGCAGCTGGTAATTAGGTAGCTAGTTAACCGAAGGAAGGTGTATCTTGTTCTTGCACCACCCCCTTGTGGTGTGGATGTGGTATATAAGAAGGCTGCCTTAGCTTAGAGCATCATGCGGCTTACAGCCTCTTGCTTGCTATGCTTCGTTGTCAGACTGTTTCAACATCCATTGACAGTGCCCTGTTTTTTTTTTATTGCAGAAATAGCATCTGCCGACTGATCGAGCAACGAGCGCCATTATCTTTATTTTCCTTCTCTCCGTTTATCGTAGCGATAAGCTCGAATGCTCGATCATATCGCGATCATCGTGCTCCCCCACCAACTTCAAGCGATAGTCACTCACGCGCAGACTGCTCACTGGGAGAAGATGCCCTCAAAAATGTCGCTGTGAGATGGGGATGTTTTAGGCCCCTGACAGTGCGTTCGCTCTTGCAAGCTTGTCAGGCCGTGACTGGAACAAGTTTCTGATTCCTAAAAAGAAGCTCTTGCAAGTTGCGGCAAATGGAAACGAAAATAGTGTGTCTCCATTGGCGCCGATTTAGTTACCAAACACTAGAATGAACCGTCCGTCTGACGGTGCTTGACGCCTTTATATGATGTAGGGTCTAATAAAATTGAAAATCTCTAGATTACTGAGTCACATCTATGATAGCCACCACCTATTTGGGTCAAACACCAATAAACCCTAGATCCTTCTTGTGATGAGCAATACCTTGGTTTCAGCTTTACGAGGTGGACGGCGCCTACGGTTTGCGAGTCACTGGGCCGTCTCGCGGTGCTCCCTGCGGCGACGAGGACGGTCCGCGACCTGGTGACAAAAGCGACTTCTTCCATGTGTCGAGCCGAACGGTTCGCGCTCTGGACCGGACGGTCAACGATGACGTAGAGTCGTATTCTTCCTTGCGGGAACCTAGATCCTGCCCCCTGAAGGGAGATCTTAGGGTGCTCCAAGTTGGTAGGTCACCTGGGTCATCCCTAAACGACGTAAAGTCACCTAAAAATTAAGACATCAATTCAAGGAAGAAATCTTGAGTGAAGTAGACAAAGTAGATCTTGTCCCTCACGAGGCATAAGATCGTAGGGTCGTCTTGGGGTCGACAGACTACCCAAGACGGATCTAGACGACGTAGAGTTGAATAAGGGTAGAGGTGGATATGTGAAAAGCAACAAATAAAGCTACGTTACATCTAATCCTAGAGCATGAAAGGTAAATAAAATAGATTGGTTCGATTGTAATGTGTTCGGGAAAATTCTCAATCGGACATACCCCTTTATATTTATAGGGGAGGAGGTCTAGACCTGTTCCTAGACGATAACTGAAAGGAAAATGTGCCCTTGGGCCATTTCTAAGTATTTTGGTGATTGAGTGCCAACGCAAGTGCTTTTGTGTTGATCTATGCAATGTGGTGGACAAAGTGCAAATCATGTCAAAAGGTATGTTTCTAGACTTAGTACTTTATTTTTTGGACTAATGTATTGTGTCTAAGTGCTGGAAACAAGAAAGATTGAATTGGAATTGAGATGGCTCTGTTCTGTCTAAGTCAGCTCGTTCTGGGTGCACCGGACTGTCCGGTGGTGCACCGGACAGTGTCCGGTGCGCCAGGCAGGCTCTTGCGAACTCGCTGCTCTTGGGAATTCAATCGGCGGCGTACAGCTAAAATTCACCGGACTGTCCGGTGTGCACCGGACTGTCCGGTGAGCCAACGGTCGGCCGCGCGATCCGCGCGAGACACGTGGCCGAGCCAACGGTCGGGAGGGGGCACCGGACTGTCCGGTGTGCACCGGACTGTCCGGTGCGCCAACGGCTCCCAGGCGCCAACGGTCGGCTTCGCCAAATAAGGAAGGAGATCCGCACCGGACAGTGTCTGGTGGTGCACCGGACTGTCCGGTGCGCCAAGCGACAGAAGGCAAGAATTGCCTTCCCGGATTGCTCTCAACAGCTCCTAGCTGCCTTGGGGCTATAAAAGGGACCCCTAGGCGCATGAAGGAGTACATCAAGCATTCCTTGAGCACTCTTGATCACTCACACTCCATTCTTGCGCACTTGTTCGACATTCTAGTGATTTGAGCTCCGTTCTAGTGTGCTAGTCTTTTGAGCTTAAGTCTGGGTCTTGTGTGTGCGTAATTGCTGCGATCTTTGTGTCTTGTGTGAGTTGCTAATCCCTCCCTTACTCCGTGCTTCTTTGTGAACTTCAAGTGTAAGGGCGAGAGACTCCAAGTTGTGGAGATTCCTCGCGAACGGGATTAAGAAAAGCAAAGCAAAACACCGTGGTATTCAAGTGAGTCTTTGGACCGCTTGAGAGGGGTTGATTGCAACCCTCGTCCGTTGGGACGCCACAACGTGGAGTAGGCAAGCGTTGGTCTTGGCCGAACCACGGGATAAACCACTGTGCCATCTCTGTGATTGATCTCTTGTGGTTATTGTGTTTTGTTGAGACTCCTCTCTAGCCACTTAGCGATTATTGTGCTAACACTTAACCAAGTTTTTGTGGCTTAAGATTCAAGTTTTACAGGATCACCTATTCACCCCCCCTCTAGGTGCTCTCAATTGGTATCAGAGTCGTTCTCTTCAAGAAAGGGACTAACCGCCCGAAGAGATAGATCCTAAGGGCAAGGGGATTGTGATCAATGATAAGGAGAAGGAGTCCTTCGTCAACGAGCCCAAGGATGACAAGCCTACCGACTCGGGCTCGGGCCACAAACGCAAAGATGGGAAGAAGAAGAAGACGAGACACATCAAGGAGATCGTCTACTACGACGACAGCGATGAGTCCACTTCTTCCCAAAAGGACAACGACGACAACGACTACGACAAAAGAAAGACGGTTAATTCGAACTTTTCTTTTGATTACTCTCGTATTCCGCAAAGTACAAATGCTCATTTGCTCTCCATTCCACTTGGCAAACCTCCTCACTTTGATGGAGAGGACTACGAATTTTGGAGCCACAAAATGCATAGTCACCTGTTCTCTCTCCATTCAAGCATATGGGAGATTGTGGAAAGTGGAATGAAATTTGATAGCTCGGATAGTCCTATGTTTATCAATGAACAGATTCATAGAAATGCACAAGCTACTACTGTGTTGTTAGCCTCTTTGTACAGGGACGAGTACCATAAGGTGAGCGGCTTGGACAATGCCAAGCAGATCTGGGACACCCTCAAGATCTCTCATGAGGGGAACGCCGTCACCTTACTCACCAAAATGGAGTTGGTGGAGGGCGAGCTTGGAAGATTCGCAATGATAAGGGGTGAGGAGCCAACCCAAACTTACAACCGGCTCAAGACCCTTATCAACAAAATAAGGAGCTACGGAAGCACGCAATGGACGGATCACGACGTCGTCCGCCTAATGCTAAGGTCTTTTACTGTACTTGATCCACACTTGGTGAACAATATTCGTGAAAATCCTAGGTACACCAAGATGTCGCCCGAAGAAGTCCTTGGAAAGTTCGTAAGCGGGCGAATGATGATCAAGGAGGCAAGGTACGTGGACGACGCGTTGAACGGTCCAACCCATGAGCCTCAACCCATTGCTCTCAAGGCAACGAGGAGCAAGGAGGCGCTACCTAGCAAGGTGGCGCAAGTTGAGGCGGCCGGGCTCAATGATGAAGAGATGGCCCTCATCATCAAGCGCTTCAAGACGGCGCTAAAGGGTCGCAAGGGACAACCAAGCAAGACCAAGACAAAGGGGAAGCGTTCATGCTTCAAATGCGGTAAGATTGGTCATTTTATTGCTAACTGTCCCGATAATGAAAGTGACCAGGAACAAGGGAGCAAGAGGGAGAAGAAGAAGGCATACAAGAAAGCCAAGGGCGAGGCACACCTTGGAAAGGAGTGGGACTCGGATTGTTCGTCGTCCGACTCCGAAAATGAAGGACTCACCGCCACCGCCTTCAACAAGTCATCCATCTTCCCCAACGAGCGTCACACATGCCTCATGGCAAAGGAGAAGAAGGTATGTACTCGAGACAGTACTACTTATGATTCTTCTAGTGATGATGAATCTAGTGATGAAGAAATAGATTACTCTAGTTTGTTCAAGGGATTGGATAGAACTAAAGTAGATAAGATTAATGAATTGATTGATGCCTTGAATGAAAAGGATAGACTCTTAGAAAAAACAAGAGGACATTTTATATGAAGAGCATGACAAATTTGTAGAGGCACAAAAATCTTATGCTTTAGAAGTTAAAAGAAATGAAATGCTTTCTTGTGAACTATCTTCTTGCCATGAAACAATTTCTAGCTTAAGGAGCATGAATGATGATTTGAATGCTAAGTTAGATATAGCTAGTAAATCTAACTCTTGTGTAGAACATGTTATGATTTGCAAGAGGTGTAAAGATTTTGACATTGATGCTTGTAGTGAACACCTAGTGTCAATTTCTAAATTGAATGATGAAGTGGCTAGTCTTAGTGCCCAACTTAAGACTAGCAAAAGCAAATTTGATAAGTTAAAATTTGCAAGGGATGCCTACACGATTGGTAGACACCCCTCAATTAAGGATGGACTTGGTTTCAAGAGGGAAGCCAAGAACTTAACAAGCCATAAGGATCCCATCTCCGCCAAGGAGAAAGGGAAGGCCCCTATGGCTGGTAGTGCTAAAAAGAACCATGCTTTTATGTATCATGATAGGAGACATGCTAGAAATGCAAATAGAAGTTATGATGCTTTTGATTCACATGTTTATGATTCATATGCTATGTTTGCTTCTAGTTCTTCCTATATGCATGGTAGAAATATAGCTAGGAGAAATGTTATTAATCACATGCCTAGGAGAAATGGTGTTAATGTTCCTAGGAAAATTAATGAACCTTCTACAATCTATCATGCTTGCAATGCTTCATTTGCCATTTGTAGAAAGGATAGGAAGGTAATCGCTAGGAAATTAGGGGCAAGATGCAAGGGAGATAAAACTTGCATTTGGGTCCCTAAAACCATTGTGACTAACCTTGTAGGACCCAACAAGAGTTGGGTACCTAAGACCCAAGCCTAAATTTTCCTTGCAGGTTTATGCATCCGGGGGTTCAAGCTGGATTATCGATAGCGGATGCACAAACCACATGACGGGGGAGAAGAAGATGTTCACCTCCTACGTCAAGAACAAGGATTCCCAAGACTCAATCATATTCGGTGATGGGAACCAAGGCAAGGTGAAAGGCTTAGGCAAGATTGCAATATCAAATGAACACTCTATTTCTAATGTGTTTTTAGTTGAGTCTATTGGATATAATCTGATATCCGTTAGTCAATTATGCAAAATGGGATATAACTGTTTATTCACAAATGTAGATGTGTCTGTCTTTAAAAGAAGTGATGGTTCATTAGCTTTTAAGGGTGTATTAGACGGTAAACTGTATTTAGTTGATTTTGCAAAAGAGGAGGCCGGTCTAGATGCATGCTTAATTGCTAAGACTAGCATGGGCTGGCTGTGGCATCGCCGCTTAGCACATGTAGGGATGAAGAACCTTCACAAGCTTCTAAAGGGAGAACACGTGATAGGTCTAACCAATGTTACTTTCGAAAAAGATAGACCTTGTGCAACTTGTCAAGCAGGTAAACAAGTGGGAGGAGCGCATCACAGCAAGAATGTGATGACCACGTCAAGACCTCTGGAGCTACTAC
This sequence comes from Zea mays, assembly GCF_902167145.1. NCBI lineage: Eukaryota > Viridiplantae > Streptophyta > Magnoliopsida > Poales > Poaceae > Zea > Zea mays. Next base: position 160,734,039 of record NC_050100.1, on the reverse strand, counting down.
ATATGGACCTCTTCGGACCCATCGCCTATCTAAGCATAGGAGGAAGTAAGTATGGACTAGTTATTGTTGATGACTTTTCCCGCTTCACTTGGGTATTCTTTTTGCAGGATAAATCTGAAACCCAGGGGACCCTCAAGCGCTTCCTCAGGAGAGCTCAAAATGAGTTTGAGCTCAAGGTGAAGAAGATAAGGAGCGACAACGGGTCCGAGTTCAAGAACCTTCAAGTGGAGGAGTACCTTGAGGAGGAAGGGATCAAGCACGAGTTCTCCGCTCCCTACACACCACAGCAAAATGGTGTGGTAGAGAGGAAGAACAGGACGCTCATTAACATGGCGAGGATGATGCTTGAAGAATTCAAGACCCCCGAGCGCTTTTGGTCGGAAGCCGTGAACACGGCCTGCCACGCCATCAACAGGGTCTACCTTCATCGCCTCCTCAAGAAGACGTCGTATGAGCTACTAACCGGTAACAAACCCAATGTTTCGTATTTTCGAGTTTTTGGGAGTAAATGCTACATTCTAGTGAAGAAGGGTAGGACTTCCAAATTTGCTCCCAAAGCCGTAGAAGGGTTTTTATTAGGTTATGACTCAAATACAAAGGCGTATAGGGTCTTCAACAAATCATCGGGTTTGGTTGAAGTCTCTAGCGATGTTGTATTTGATGAGACTAATGACTCTCCAAGAGAGCAAGTTGTTGATTTTGATGATGTAGATGAAGAAGAAGTTCCAACGACCGCAATACGCACCATGGCAATTGGAGATGTGTGGCCACAGGAACAAGATGAGCAAGATCAACCTTCTTCCTCAACAATGGTGCAACCCCCAACTCAAGATGATGAACAGGAGGCATGTGATCAAGGGGGAGCACAAGATGATCATGTAATGGAGGAAGAAGCACAACCGGCACCTCCAACCCAAGTTCGAGCAATGATTCAAAGGGATCATCCCGTCGACCAAATTTTGGGTGACATTAGCAAGGGAGTAACTACTCGATCTCGATTAGTTAATTTTTGTGAGCATTACTCCTTTGTTTCCTCTATTGAGCCTTTCAGGGTAGAAGAGGCCTTGCTAGATCCAGACTGGGTGTTGGCCATGCAGGAGGAGCTCAACAACTTCAAAAGAAATGAAGTTTGGACACTGGTGCCTCGTCCCAAGCAAAATGTTGTGGGAACCAAGTGGGTGTTCCACAACAAACAAGACGAGCACGGAGTGGTGACAAGGAACAAGGCTCGACTTGTGGCAAAAGGTTATGCCCAAGTCGCAGGTTTGGACTTTGTGGAGACTTTTGCTCCTGTGGCTAGGCTAGAGTCCATTCGTATATTGTTAGCATATGCCGCTCACCATTCTTTCAGGTTGTTCCAAATGGATGTGAAGAGCGCTTTCCTCAACGGGCCAATTAAGGAGGAGGTGTACGTGGAGCAACCCCCTGGCTTCGAGGATGAACGGTACCCCGACCACGTGTGTAAGCTCTCTAAGGCGCTCTATGGACTTAAGCAAGCCCCAAGAGCATGGTATGAATGCCTTAGAGACTTTTTAATTGCTAATGCTTTCAAGGTTGGGAAAGCCGATCCAACTCTTTTTACTAAGACTTGTGATGGTGATCTTTTTGTGTGCCAAATTTATGTCGATGACATAATATTTGGTTCTACTAACCAAAAGTCTTGTGAAGAGTTTAGCAGGGTGATGACTCGAAAATTCGAGATGTCGATGATGGGCGAGTTAAGCTACTTCCTTGGGTTCCAAGTGAGGCAACTCAAGGATGGAACCTTCATCTCTCAAACCAAGTACACGCAAGACTTGATCAAGCGGTTTGGGATGAAGGACGCCAAGCCCGCAAAGACTTCGATGGGAACCGATGGACACACCGACCTCAACAAAGGAGGTAAGTCCATTGATCAAAAAGCATACCGGTATATGATAGGGTCTTTACTTTATTTATGTGCTAGTAGACCGGATATCATGCTTAGTGTATGCATGTGTGCTAGATTTCAATCTGATCCAAGGGAGTGTCACTTAGTGGCCGTGAAGCGAATTCTTAGATATTTAGTCGCTACGCCTTGTTTCGGGATCTGGTATCCAAAGGGGTCTACCTTTGACTTGATTGGATATTCAGATTCCGACTATGCTGGATGTAAGGTCGATAGGAAAAGTACATCGGGGACGTGCCAATTCTTAGGAAGGTCCCTGGTGTCATGGAGTTCTAAGAAACAAACCTCCGTTGCCCTATCCACCGCTGAGGCCGAGTACGTTGCCGCAGGACAGTGTTGCGCGCAACTACTTTGGATGAGGCAAACCCTCAGGGACTTTGGCTACAATTTGAGCAAAGTCCCACTCCTATGTGATAATGAGAGTGCTATCCGCATGGCGGATAATCCTGTTGAACACAGCCGCACAAAGCACATTGACATCCGGCATCACTTTTTGAGAGACCACCAGCAAAAGGGAGATATCGAAGTGTTTCATGTTAGCTCCGAGAATCAGCTAGCCGATATCTTTACCAAGCCTTTAGATGAGCAGACCTTTTGCAAGTTGTGTAGTGAGCTAAATGTCTTAGATTCGCGGAACTTGGATTGATTTATAGCATACTTGTGTTTATGCCTTTGATCATGTTCCTTATGCATTTTGTTACTTATTTATGGTGCTCAAGTTGTACAAGCACTCCCCGGACCTCACAAGTCCATTGCAAAGTGATGCACATATTTAGGGGGAGATGTGTTACAACTTGACCCTTTGAGACTAACCATGTGTTTGAGTTTGCTTGATTTAGTCTCGAAGGAGGATTGAAAGGGAAAAGGTGGACTTGGAACATGCAAGACTTCCACTGCACTCCGATGAGAGGGTAACTTATTCCAAGTTCATCTTTATGATCTTATTGCCTTTTACTCTTAGTTGAAGATTTTGGTGAGGCAATGGGGTTAAAGGGCCAAAATTGATCCCGTGTTGGTGCTTGATGCCAAAGGGGGAGAAAATAAGGCCAAAGCAACAAATGGATCAGCTACCACTTGTGAATTTTGAAAATAATAGAGTTAGAGTTTTTGTTTTTGTTTGTCAAAATACTCTTAATTGCTCTTATTGTCAAAAGCTGGCTTCTTGTGGGGAGAAGTGTTGATTATGGGAAAAAGGGGAGTTTTTGAAATCTTGAATCAATTTCTCTTGGAATGACTCTCTTTATGTCTTAACAAGTATGTTTGACTTAGAGTTAGGAATTTGAGGTCAATTTGCAAAAACAAACCAAGTGGTGGCAAAGAATGATCCATATATGCCAAATTTGATTCAAAATAAATTTGAGTTTTCATTAGCATTGATAATGCACTTGTTCTAGTTGCTTTATGTTATGTTGGCATAAATCACCAAAAAGGGGGAGATTGAAAGGGAAATGTGCCCTTGGGCCATTTCTAAGTATTTTGGTGATTGAGTGCCAACGCAAGTGCTTTTGTGTTGATCTATGCAATGTGGTGGACAAAGTGCAAATCATGTCAAAAGGTACGTTTCTAGACTTAGTACTTTGTTTTTTGGACTAATGTATTGTGTCTAAGTGCTGGAAACAGGAAAGATTGAATTGGAATTGAGATGGCTCTGTTCTGTCTAAGTCAGCTCGTTCTGGGTGCACCGGACTGTCCGGTGGTGCACCGGACAGTGTCCGGTGCGCCAGGCAGGCTCTTGCGAACTCGCTGCTCTCGGGAATTCAATCGGCGGCGTACGTGAAAGGGAATTAGGCTTACACCTAGTTCCTAAATAATTTTGGTGGTTGAATTGCCCAACACAAATAATTGGACTAACTAGTTTGCTCTAGTGTATAAGTTATACAGGTGCCAAAGGTTGACAACAAGCCAATTAAAAAGACCAATGTTGGGTTCAAAATAGAGAGCTAAAGGCATCCCGAAAGGCTCCCTGGTCTGGCGCACCGGACTGTCCGGTGTGCCACCGGACAGTGTCCGGTGCACCAGGGGACTTCGCACTGAACTCCTCAGCCTCGGGAATTTTCAGAGCCGGCGCGCTATAATTCACCGGACAGTGTCCGGTGCTCCAAGAGGACGCGGCTCTGGAACTTGGCAGCCTCGGGAATTCGCAACGGCTGCTCCGCTATAATTCACCGGACATGTCCGGTGTACACCGGACTGTCCGGTATAACTGCGGGGCAACGGCTACTTCGGCGCCAACGGCTACCTGCAAGTGCATTAAATGCGGGCCAGCGCGTGCAGAAGTCAGGCACGCCCATGCTGGCGCACCGGACACTCTACAGTACATGTCCGGTGCGCCACCGGACATCCAGGCGGGCCCAGAAGACAGAGCTCCAACGGTCAGAACCCAACGGCTTTGGTGACGTGGCTGGCGCACCGGACATGTCCGGTGTGCACCGGACTGTCCGGTGCACCATGCGACAGACAGCCCCACCAAACGGCTAGTTTGGTGGTTGGGGCTATAAATACCCCCAACCACCCACCATTCATTGCATCCAAGTTTTCCACTTCTCAACCACTTACAAGAGCTAGGCATTCAATTCTAGACACACCAAAGAGATCAAATCCTCTCCAATTCCACACAAGGCTTTAGTGATTAGCGAGAGAGATTTGTCGTGTTTTTTTGAGCTCTTGCGCTTGGATTGCTTCTTTTCTTTCTCACTTGTTCTTGTGATCAAAACTCCATTGTAATCAAGGCAAGAGGCATCAATTGTGTGGTGGCCCTTGCGGGGAAGTTTTATTCCCGGTTTTGATTTGAGAAGAGAAGCTCACTCGGTCGGAGGGACCGTTTGAGAGAGGGAAACGGTTGAAAGAGACCCGGTCTTTGTGACCACCTCAACGGGGAGTAGGTTTGCGAGAACCGAACCTCGGTAAAATAAATCCTTGTGTCACACTCCTTATTTGCTTGAGATTTGTTTTTGCACCCTCTTTCGCGGACTCGTTTTTATTTCTAACGCTAACCCGACTTGTAGTTGTGTTTATATTTGTAAATTTCAGTTTCGCCCTATCCACCCCCCCCTCTAGGCGACTATCAATTGGTATCAGAGCCCGGTGCATCATTAGAGCCTAACCGCTCGAAGTGATGTCGGGAGATCACGCCAAGAAGGAGATGGAGACCGGTGAAAAGCCCACTACAAGCCACGGGAGCACTTCATCGGAAGAGTCCCGCACCAAGAGGAAGGAGAAGAAGAAGGACTCCTCCAAAGGGAAGGAGAAGGGATCTTCTTCACACCACAAAGAGAAGAAGGAGAAATCCTCTTCCCACAAGCCGCATCGGAGTGGGGACAAGAAAAAGAGGATGAGGAAGGTGGTCTACTACGAGACCAATTCTTCATCGGCATCCACCTCTGGCTCCGACGCGGCATCCGTCACTTCTAAGCGCCAAGAGCGTAAGAAGTATAGTAAGATTCCCCTACGCTACCCTCGCATTTCTAAACATACACCTTTACTTTCCGTCCCATTAGGCAAACCACCAAGTTTTGATGGTGAAGATTATGCTAGGTGGAGTGATTTAATGCGATTTCATCTAACCTCGCTCCACAGAAGTATATGGGATGTTGTTGAGTTTGGTGCACAGGTACCATCCGTAGGGGATGAAAACTATGATGAGGATGAAGTAGCCCAAATCGAGCACTTCAACTCCCAAGCCACAACCATACTCCTCGCCTCTCTAAGTAGAGAGGAATATAACAAGGTGCAAGAGTTGAAGAATGCAAAGGAGATTTGGGATCTACTCAAGACCGCGCACGAGGGTGATGAACTCACCAAGATCACCAAGCGGGAAACGATCGAGGGGGAGCTCGGTCGCTTCCGTCTTCGCCAAGGGGAGGAGCCACAAGATATGTACAACCGGCTCAAGACCTTGGTAAACCAAGTGCGCAACCTTGGGAGCAAGAAATGGGATGACCACGAGGTGGTTAAGGTTATTCTTAGATCACTCATCTTCCTTAACCCCACTCAAGTTCAATTAATTCATGGTAATCCTAGATACACACTAATGACTCCCGAGGAAGTTATCGGGAATTTTGTGAGCTTTGAATGTATGATCAAGGGCTCAAAGAAGATCAACGAGCTTGATGATCCCTCCACATCCGAAGCACAACCGGTGGCATTCAAGGCAACGGAGGAGAAGAAAGAGGAGTCTACACCAAGTAGACAACCAATCGACGCTTCAAAGCTCGACAACGAGGAGATGGCTTTAATCATCAAAAGCTTTCGCCAAATCCTCAAGCAACGGAAGGGGAAGGATTACAAATCCCGTTCCAAGAAGGTTTGCTACAAATGTGGTAAGCTCGGTCACTTTATTGCTAAATGTCCATTATCAAGTGACAGTGACAGGGATAACGACAAGAAGGGCAAGAGAAGAGAAAAGAAGAGGTACCACAAGAAGAGGGGCGGCGATGCCCACGTGTGCCGCGAGTGGGACTCCGACGAGAGCTCCACCGACTCCTCCGACGACGAGGACGCCGCCAACATCGCCGTCACCAAGGGACTCCTCTTCCCCAACGTCGGTCACAAGTGCCTCATGGCAAAGGACGACAAAAGGAAGAAGGTTAAATCTAAATCCTCCACTAGATATGAGTCCTCTAGTGATGATAATGCTAGTGATGAGGAAGATAATTTACGTACCCTTTTTGCCAACCTTAACATGGAACAAAAAGAAAAACTAAATGAGCTAATTAGTGCCATCCATGAGAAGGATGATCTCTTGGACTCCCAAGAGGACTTCCTAATCAAGGAAAATAAAAAGCATGTTAAGGTTAAGAATGCTTATGCTCTAGAGGTAGAAAAATGTGAGAAATTAACTAGTGAGCTAAGCACATGCCATGACACTATTGCCAACCTTAGAAATGACAATGCTAATTTATTATCCAAGGTTGATTCTCATGTTTGTAATGGTTCAATTTCCAATTCTAGAGATGATAATGATGATTTACTTGCTAGGATTGAAGAATTGAACATTTCACTTACTAGCCTTAGAATTGAGAATGAAAAATTGCTTGCTAAGGCTAAAGATTTTGATGTTTGCAATGCTACTATTTCCGACCTTAGAACTAAGAATGATATATTGCATGCTAAGGTTGTAGAATTAAAATCTTGCAAAACCTCTACATCTACCGTTGAGCACACTTCCATTTGTACTAGATGTAGAGATGTTTATGTTAATGCTATTCATGATCACATGGCTTTAATTAAACAACAAAATGATCATATAGCAAAATTAGATGCTAAAATTGCCGAGCATAACTTAGAGAATGAAAAATTTAAATTTGCTCGTAGTATGCTTTATAATGGGAGACGCCCTGGCATCAAGGATGGCATTGGCTTCCAAAGGGGAGATAATGTCAAACTTAATGCCCCTCCTAAAAGATTGTCTAATTTTGTTAAGGGCAAGGCTCCCATGCCTCAGGATAACGAGGGTTACATTTTGTACCCTGTCGGTTATCCCGAGAGCAAGATTAGGAGAATTCACTCTAGGAAGTCTCACTCTGGCCCAAATCATGCTTTTATGTATAAGAGTGAGACATCTAGTTCTAGGCAACCAACCCGTGCTAAGTTGGCTAAAAAGAGAACTCCTAATGCATCAAATGATCATGACATTTCATTCAAAACTTTTGATGCATCATATGTTTTGACTAACAAATCCGGCAAGGTCGTTGCCAAGTATGTTGGGGGCAAACACAAGAGCTCCAAAACTTGTGTTTGGGTTCCCAAAGTTCTTGTTTCTAATGCCAAAGGACCCAAAACCGTTTGGGTACCTAAAGTCAAGAACTAAACTTGTTTTGTAGGTTTATGCGTCCGGGGGCTCAAGTTGGATCATCAATAGCGGGTGCACAAACCACATGACAGGGGAGAAAAAGATGTTCTCCTCTTACGAGAAAAACCAGGATCCCCAACGAGCTATTACATTCGGGGACGGAAACCAAGGTTTGGTCAAGGGTTTGGGTAGAATTGCTACATCTCCTGACCATTCTATTTCCAATGTTTTTCTTGTAGATTCATTAGATTACAATTTGCTTTCTGTATCTCAATTATGCAAAATGGGTTACAACTGTCTTTTCACTGATATAGGTGTTACTGTCTTTAGAAGAAGTGATGATTCAATAGCATTTAAGGGTGTGCTAGAGGGTCAGCTATACTTGGTAGATTTTGATAGAGCTGAACTCGACACATGCTTAATTGCTAAGACTAACATGGGTTGGCTCTGGCATCGCCGACTAGCACATGTTGGGATGAAGAATCTTCATAAGCTTCTAAAGGGAGAGCACATTTTAGGATTAACCAATGTTCATTTTGAGAAAGACAGGGTTTGTAGCGCATGCCAGGCAGGAAAGCAAGTTGGAGCCCATCATCCACACAAGAACATCATGACGACCGACAGGCCGCTTGAGCTACTCCACATGGATCTATTCGGCCCGATTGCTTACATAAGCATCGACGGGAGTAAGTATTGTCTTGTAATAGTGGATGATTATTCTCGCTTCACTTGGGTGTTCTTTTTGCAGGAAAAATCTCATACCCAAGAGACCTTAAAGGGATTCTTGAGACGGGCTCAAAATGAGTTCGGCTTAAGGATCAAGAAAATAAGAAGCGACAATGGGACGGAGTTCAAGAACTCACAAATTGAAGGCTTCCTTGAGGAGGAGGGCATCAAGCATGAGTTCTCTTCTCCCTACACCCCTCAACAAAATGGTGTAGTGGAGAGGAAGAATCGAACTCTATTGGACATGGCTAGAACCATGCTTGACGAGTACAAGACTTCAGATCGGTTTTGGGCCGAGGCGGTCAACACCGCCTGCTACGCCATCAACCGGTTATATCTACACCGAATCCTCAAGAAGACATCTTATGAACTCCTAACCGGTAAAAAGCCCAATATTTCATATTTTAGAGTCTATGGTAGCAAATGCTTTATTCTTGTTAAAAGAGGTAGAAAATCTAAATTTGCTCCTAAGACTGTAGAAGGCTTTTTACTAGGATATGATTCAAACACAAGGGCATATAGAGTCTTTAACAAGTCCTCTGGACAAGTTGAAGTTTCTTGTGACGTTGTGTTTGATGAGACTAACGGCTCTCAAGTAGAGCAAGTTGATCTTGATGAGATAGGTAATGAAGAGGCTCCATGCATCGCGCTAAGGAACATGTCCCTTGGGGATGTATGTCCTAAGGAATCCGAAGAGCCTCCAAATGCACAAGATCAACCGTCCTCCTCCACGCAAGCATCTCCACCAACTCAAAATGAGGATGAAGCTCAAGTTGATGAAGTAGAAGATCAAGCAAAAAAGCCACCTCAAAATGATGGCAATGATCAAGGGGGAGATACAAATGATCAAGACAAGGAGGATGAAGAGCAAAAGCCGCCACACCCAAGAGTCCACCAAGCAATTCAACGAGATCACCCCGTCGACACCATCCTCGGCGACATTCATAAGGGGGTAACCACTAGATCTCGATTTGCACATTTTTGTGAACATTACTCTTTTGTTTCCTCTATTGAGCCACACAGGGTAGAGGAAGCACTACAAGATTCGGATTGGGTGGTGGCTATGCAAGAGGAGCTCAACAACTTCACTAGGAATGAGGTATGGCATTTAGTTCCACGTCCTAATCAAAATGTTGTAGGAACCAAATGGGTCTTCCGCAACAAGCAAGATGAGCATGGTGTGGTGACAAGGAACAAAGCAAGATGAGCATGGTGTGGTGACAAGCAACAAGCAAGATGAGCATGGTCTTCCGCAACAAGCAAGATGAGCATGGATGTTTTTGAAATCTTGAATCAATTTCTCTTGGAATGACTCTCTTTATGTCTTAACAAGTATGTTTGACTTAGAGTTAGGAATTTGAGGTCAATTTGCAAAAACAAATCAAGTGGTGGCAAAGAATGATCCATATATGCCAAATTTGATTCAAAATAAATTTGAGTTTTCATTAGCATTGATACTGCACTTGTTCTAGTTGCTTTATGTTATGTTGGCATAAATCACCAAAAAGGGGGAGATTGAAAGGGAAATGTGCCCTTGGGCCATTTCTAAGTATTTTGGTGATTGAGTGCCAACGCAAGTGCTTTTGTGTTGATCTATGCAATGTGGTGGACAAAGTGCAAATCATGTCAAAAGGTATGTTTCTAGACTTAGTACTTTGTTTTTTGGACTAATGTATTGTGTCTAAGTGCTGGAAACAGGAAAGATTGAATTGGAATTGAGATGGCTCTGTTCTGTCTAAGTCAGCTCGTTCTGGGTGCACCGGACTGTCCGGTGGTGCACCGGACAGTGTCCGGTGCGCCAGGCAGGCTCTTGCGAACTCGCTGCTCTCGGGAATTCAATCGGCGGCGTACGTGAAAGGGAATTAGGCTTACACCTAGTTCCTAAATAATTTTGGTGGTTGAATTGCCCAACACAAATAATTGGACTAACTAGTTTGCTCTAGTGTATAAGTTATACAGGTGCCAAAGGTTGACAACAAGCCAATTAAAAAGACCAATGTTGGGTTCAAAATAGAGAGCTAAAGGCATCCCGAAAGGCTCCCTGGTCTGGCGCACCGGACTGTCCGGTGCACCAGGGGACTTCGCACTGAACTCCTCAGCCTCGGGAATTTTCAGAGCCGGCGCGCTATAATTCACCGAACTGTCCGGTGTACACCGGACAGTGTCCAGTGCTCCAAGAGGACGCGGCTCTGGAACTTGGCAGCCTCGGGAATTCGCAACGGCTGCTCCGCTATAATTCACCGGACATGTCCGGTGTAACTGCGGGGCAACGACTACTTCGGCGCCAACGGCTACCTGCAAGTGCATTAAATGCGCGCCAGCGCGCGCAGAAGTCAGGCACGCCCATGCTGGCGCACCGGACACTCTACAGTACATGTCCGGTGCGCCACCGGACATCCAGGCGGGCCCAGAAGATAGAGCTCCAACGGTCAGAACCCAACGACTTTGGTGACGTGGCTGGCGCACCGGACATGTCCGGTGTGCACCGGACTGTCCGGTGCACCATGCGACAGACAGCCCCACCAAACGGCTAGTTTGGTGGTTGGGGCTATAAATACCCCCAACCACCCACCATTCATTGCATCCAAGTTTTCCACTTCTCAACCACTTACAAGAGCTAGGCATTCAATTCTAGACACACCAAAGAGATCAAATCCTCTCCAATTCCACACAAGGCTTTAGTGATTAGCGAGAGAGATTTGTCGTGTTCTTTTGAGCTCTTGCGCTTGGATTGCTTCTTTTCTTTCTCACTTGTTCTTGTGATCAAAACTCCATTGTAATCAAGGCAAGAGGCACCAATTGTGTGGTGGCCCTTGCGGGGAAGTTTTGTTCCCGGTTTTGATTTGAGAAGAGAAGCTCACTCGGTCGGAGGGACCGTTTGAGAGAGGGAAAGGGTTGAAAGAGACCCGGTCTTTGTGACCACCTCAACGTGGAGTAGGTTTGCGAGAACCGAACCTCGGTAAAACAAATCCTTGTGTCACACTCCTTATTTGCTTGAGATTTGTTTTTGCACCCTCTTTCGCGGACTCGTTTTTATTTCTAACGCTAACCCGGCTTGTAGTTGTGTTTATATTTGTAAATTTCAGTTTCGCCCTATTCACCCCCCCTCTAGGCGACTATCAGTACGGCTAAAATTCACCGGACTGTCCGGTGTGCACCGGACTGTCCGGTGAGCCAACGGTCGGCCGGGCCAACGGTCAGCCGCACGATCCGCGCGAGACACGTGGCCGAGCCAACGGTCGGGAGGGGGCACCGGACTGTCCGGTGCGCCAACGGCTCCCAGGCGCCAACGGTCGGCTTCGCCAAATAAGGAAGGAGATCCGCGCCGGACAGTGTCCGGTGGTGCACCGGACTGTCCGGTGCGCCAGGCGACAGAAGGCAAGAATTGCCTTCCCGGATTGCTCTCAACGGCTCCTAGCTGCCTTGGGGCTATAAAAGGGACCCCTAGGCGCATGAAGGAGTACATCAAGCATTCCTTGAGCACTCTTGATCACTCAAACTCCATTCTTGCGCACTTGTTCGACATTCTAGTGATTTGAGCTCCGTTCTAGTGTGCTAGTCTTTTGAGCTTAAGTCTGGGTCTTGTGTGTGCGCAATTGCTGCGATCTTTGTGTCTTGTGTGAGTTGCTAATCCCTCCCTTACTCCGTGCTTCTTTGTGAACTTCAAGTGTAAGGGCGAGAGACTCCAAGTTGTGGAGATTCCTCGCGAACGGGATTAAGAAAAGCAAAGCAAAACACCGTGGTATTCAAGTGAGTCTTTGGACCGCTTGAGAGGGGTTGATTGCAACCCTCGTTCGTTGGGACGCCACAACGTGGAGTAGGCAAGCGTTGGTCTTGGCCGAACCACGGGATAAACCACTGTGCCATCTCTGTGATTGATCTCTTGTGGTTATTGTGTTTTGTTGAGACTCCTCTCTAGCCACTTAGCGATTATTGTGCTAACACTTAACCAAGTTTTTGTGGCTTAAGATTCAAGTTTTACAGGATCACCTATTCACCCCCCTCTAGGTGCTCTCAATAACCAACCGATCTCATGTGATTAGATAGATAACCACGCACGAGATAAGGATGATCGCCTGAGTTAATCTAATCATGGGGCGCCCAGACTATCTGGGCCCTAGGGTTGGATCGTCCGCCACTTTTGATGCTCAACCCATGCCCCTGCATTTTGGTGGAGCCTGGCGAACCAAAAGCACCAGCGCACTTCGGAAACAATAGACCTCATGAGTTATTTTGTTCCCGAAGTAAGGACTCAGCTCCATGCAAGTCATTGACTCTTGTGATCAGATAATATAAATATTTGTCGCACAGAGGCAGTTTCGGATTACATTTGTCGGGGGCGATAATTAGGGACACCTGAATTATCCCCCTAGCAAACGCACTCAGAGAATATAAGGACTACACTTTCGAGGGGAGACAATCGAGCCACCTATAAAGATCCGAGACGTCCTCCCGAGGGTCTCCCACCTCGAGCAGGGCTCTGTCTCGCCTGAAGTCGACGCCAATCACTCTGCCTCGCCCGAGGGCGCCTGTGACGGAACCTCCCAAGTAATTAGGCCCACCTACAGTTGTCCTTGTCTCACAGACATCAGACAACCCTGTAGGTGCCCCTGAACTACTTGACAAGTTCGGTATCTTTCTTTACCTTACCAGGAACGTTTCACCCATCTTGTAGACATTACAGCACATCGGAGATAAAGAAATGCGGAAGCGAATTACATAATCTTACATTTATTTCAAAAGCAAGCTTGAGTTATGTTATTACAGACCAAACTAAAAGTGAGTGCATAGAAGTAATATTATACAAACCAGGGAGGCACAAACTCCTCCCGAGAAGCTAAAAGCAAAAGATCTTAAGTGGAGGACCGAGTCCTCCCGCACTTCAGTCTTGATTTTCTTCTTTTGGAACCACCTTGGCACAGAAGCAGCAAAAGTCTGCTACTTCCTCACCTAAAAACAACGAAGGGATAAACCCTGAGTATGGAATACTCAGCAAGTCTTACCCGACTAAAGAAAAGACTCTCAAGGGTATGCTGGTTATATGGGAGTCAAGGTAAGGCTTTTCAATATTCAAAGACTCTGTTTTGCAGAAATGCTTACTAAAGTGGATCCTTAAAAATCCAGTTTTAATTTGTCAAGTTAAGTAAAATTACCTGCACTAGAGTTCTTTCTACCCTAGTTCAATCACTGGTCCTGCACTAGCCATTTTCTTAACAAGAGCCCATCATCTTTAGTGGAAAGCTACGTGTAGGGCAGTGACCAAGTCTTCATAACCGCGAAGGTACGGCGATCCGAATCGATTATACTCAGCTGAGGATCTCCAATCACACGACATATGTAGCACTTAACCCTTGCATATGTCAACCCGCCACCGGGGTTCTTAAGACCGGATCAGGTTCACGCAAACCGAGAGCACAGCTACACCACCGTCCAGCCTCTTGCCACGGAGGGTACACGCTACTCTCGCCACCGCTCCACGCCCATTTCGTGTTATCTTATTCCGGCCTTAGTCTGCCCGAGGCAAGGCTTACCCATGACGAGGCATGTGACCAGTTAAAGGGTCCTCGATCATCAAGCCTACATCGAGACGGTCCTTAATCGACTCAGACGGAGACACTACACCGAGACTCTCTTCTCGTGCAAGTCACCCGCCCGGTCTCAGCTTAATCATTTAACCCAAAACTTGGTACCTGGCAGAGGTACATCTGTTTCGATGTTGAATCCATCACGGCCATGATGGATCCATCATCAAGTTTTATTTTTGAAAACATCCCACCCACTTTTGCCACAACATCTTTTGTAAAAACAAAACCTTTTGTTTTTCTAAAGCAAAGCTAAGCATCAAAAAGCTTTTGTAAAACAGGTGATTAAGGAAGGTAATCAAATTCAAGGAAGGTAATGCAGGAATGGTTTTAGCAATCAACTCCTATCACCTAATGCATCAAGCAAGTGAGAAAGATTTTAAAAGTATCAGGGGAGGTGGCAAATGCACCGGGGCTTGCCTTCGTTCACAGGTGAATCAGGCTCAGGTCCACAAATGTCGAAGTAGAAACTATTCCCGGCCTGAGTGTCCAAAGGTGGTTGTGGTGTCTCCTCTTCGGTAACTTCTACCTCTTCTTCTCGTTCTAATCATAACCATACATATGTATAAGAATGGATGCCATGGGATGCTCATGAGGATGCAAAGGCAACATAAACTTATTATTTATGTCTTGAATACAACTTTCCTTCACGGAGTTCCGGGAACTTAGGGTTTCCGGAGTTGGTAAAGGAGTTCATAGGGCAGGGGGGGTGTTTTGGGGTTTGGTGATCAAACAAGGTCCAAATCAATTCAAACTCTACCCAAGGCTTCTAAATATTATATAACACTCTTATAAAAATTTTGGGCATTTTAGGACTTATCAATTATTTTCTAAAAATCTATAACCAAGACTTTTAACTACTTTAAATACCCTAAAATTTCTTACTTTCACTAAAAATCACCAACTTATTTTTATTAAATACTATGGAAAATAACAAACCTAGGAAAATTAGTTTCATAATTTTAGCATTTTTCTACATTTTTCTACATATTTTAAAGCTCTGCTGGAAAAAGAAAAAGAAAAAGATTAAGGGGAACTGGGCCGGATTCAGCCCAGCGGCCCAAGACCAGGGAGGAAAGCGCCCGCGCGCGGCCGCGCCCTGGCGGCTTTGCACAGGGGACCTTGGGGTTTTGGTTAATTTGAAGCAGGTTTATTTACTGTGTTTCTCAGTCACTGACAACTTGCAAAAGAGACCTCCGGTTTCTGTTTCTTCGCAGGGGGAGGTCCCCGACGGTGCTCACGCGGAGGACGAACTCCGGTGAGCGCACAGACCGGCCGGATGGGGCTATTACCGGCGCTCCCGAGCGACGAACATCACATCGGGCCTACCCCGATCATTTTCCCAGACCTAATTGCACGAATGGCGACCTATTACGCTCTGTCCACGTGAACCGAGAACATTGCGGATGGGTGAAGGTGTTCCCGGTAATCCATGGTGGCTTGGTCCAATCAAAAGGGTCAGTGAGCATGTGGAAAGCCTAGGGACGTTAGAACAAGCAACGGTGCAGCTTGAACTAACCTGGGTTGAGCTGGCCGCGGTAGGGTGTAGTTCTTGGCGGCGGAGAGGGATTTGGGGGAAACCAGAAATTCGAGCGTGCTGGTGGAGGATTGAGGGTGGGAGCGGGTGCAATAGCTTCGGGATGACCTAGCGCAGCTGCTCAGAGGCTCAATTTATAGTGTTCGCGGGCGGTGGTGCTCAATTTGGATGGAGATGAGCGGCGGCCGGAGATAGGGAAGAACACAGGTGTGGTGAATGTGTGGCTATTGCCGTGGCAAGCTCCCCGGCGACGATGGGACGGGTAGAGGGAGTCATGGCGACGCTGTAAAACGGCTAGGCCACGCGGCGCACGGTCGGGAAGCGGCGGTCGACGGCGAACCTATCGGGTTTCCACCGCGGCAACTCTGTACGGTGGTCGGGTTTACTTTTCCGGCCGGACTTATCCACGGCAACGTGCACCAGGTGTTATCCACTTACCCCAAGCTCAAGTTGGACCGGCGGCGGCACGAATCGCGGCGGAAATCGGTCGCCGGCGGTAAGAGCAGTCGCACTGGCGTCCTGATCCATTCCAGTCTACTGTACCATGGTGGCCATCAATTAGAGCACCTGACAGACGATGTTCAACTTGAATTTTCTCCAAATTTGCTGTGGTAACCGATTCAATTCTCTGCATCAAGTTTATAGACCTATAGTCCATCTTCAACTTTGCCATGGAGCTTACCATAAAATAGTTACCAAATTCTATTCAAAATCGGGCTCAAAGTTTACCCCATCACACTGTTACTGAAGATTCAGTCCAGTGATTACCTGACAGCCTGACTTTGAGCTTAATTATCTCCAATTTACTATTAACAACTATGCTTACACTCTTAAGCAAAGTTGTTCTCCTATGATTGAGCTACAAACTTGATGTGGTGACCTAGGGCAAAAACCCTATATTCTGAAAGATACAAGGCTCCAAAGTTGAGCCAATATCACTAAAATCCAGACTTAGACTATATAGAGGTCAAGTGATACTTTTTGCAAATAAACCCAAAACTTAGGGTTTTGCTTTCAAGTCCACATATTTGTGAACCAAAGGACTTAAGATACTTATTTGGCTTGATTTTTGCACTTTAGTCCAAAAGTGGACTAATTTTGCATATAAGCCCCTAGGGTTTGGTTTTAGGGTTTTCTAGGGTTCCAATTAGGGTTTCTGGTATCTCAGGGGTACAAAAGTGATTCAAGTTTATTCTCTGGGGTCATTTTATGACTTTTACCCTAAAGCTTTAGGTTTTCTTAACTTGGGTTAAGTTTTACCCCTTTAACCACTATTTAGGGTTAAGTCCATTGACCAGGGTTTCATTTGCAAAAACATTAACAATACAACTTGTTTGAAATTTTTGCCTAGTGAATGCACTCTAGGTGTGTCAAACATATGCAATGCCAATGCTCATGATGTCATGCTCAGGTTTTAGTTATAGTAACACCAGGGGTGTTACATCCTCCCCCCCATAAAAGAATCTCGTCCCGAGATTAAAAGTCCTAGGGTAAATAATGGAAAAGGAAACGCGGAATACTTTTATTTCCTTAATTTTGGTACAAGGCAAGGGTGATGTGGGGGTTACTTCTTCATTACAACCGCTATACAGACTTTACAATTTACATGAGGCTAGGAAGTCTGGGAAATTTTTATTTAAAAAGTCTTGGGTTTCCCATGTAGCCTCATCTTCCGAATGCTGGTTCCACTGTATCTTGTAGAACTTGAGAGTCTTTCTTCGGGTGACCCTGTCCTTTTGATCCAGAACTCGAATAGGATGTTCCGAGTATGTTAAATCTGGTTCCAGGACAACATCAGTCACTTCAACGGTTCGATCAGGAACCCGAAGACACTTCTTCAGTTGTGACACGTGGAACACATTGTGCACAGCAGACAATGCTTCGGGGAGTTGAAGTCGATACGCCACTGGCCCATATCTTTCCAGAATAAGAAAAGGACCAATATATCGTGGTGCAAGTTTTCCTTTAACTCCGAAACGCGATACGCCCTTCATTGGTGAGACCTTCAAGTAGACATAGTCTCCTTCCAGGAAATATAAGGGCATTCGCCGTTTGTCTGCATAACTCTTTTGCCGTGCTTGAGCTTTCTTCATATTATGGATAATTCTCTGAACCTTTTCTTCAACCTCTTTCACCATATCAGGTCTAAAGAAGTATCTTTCTCCAGGTTCAGACCAATTTAGCGGAGTCCGACACCGTCGTCCATATAAAGCTTCAAAGGGTGCCATCTTGATACTTTCTTGGTAGCTATTGTTATATGAAAACTCCGCTAAAGGTAGACATTCATCCCATTTTAGTGAGAAATCCAGGACACATGCCCGTAGCATATCTTCAAGTATTTGGTTCACTCTCTCAGTTTGTCCACTGGTTTGAGGATGATAGGCCGAACTGTGGAGCAGTTTAGTACCCAGGAATTTATGAAGTTCTTCCCAGAATTTAGATACAAATTGAGGTCCACGATCCGACACTATAGTCTTTGGAACACCATGCAAACTGAGAATACGGGTAATGTATAACTCCGCATAGGTAATGACGGGATATTTAACTTTGACCGGGAGAAAGTGGGCGATCTTCGTAAGTCGATCGATGATAACCCAGATGGAGTCAAAGCCTTTTGCGGTTCTGGGCAATCCCACAATGAAGTCCATGCTGATGTCTTCCCATTTCCATGTTGGGATTGGCAAAGATTGCAATGGACCAGCAGTTTTCATGTGTATGGCCTTGACACGTCTGCAGGTGTCACACTTAGCCACATAGCGTGCAATTTCAATCTTCATCTTAGTCCACCAGTAATGTTGTTTTAAGTCTTGATACATCTTAGTGCTTCCGGGATGAATAGAATAGCGACTAAGATGTGCTTCATCCAGAATTTGCTGGCGGAGCTCTTCATTCTTTGGCACAACTATGCGGTTTTTAAACCATATCACACCTTGATCGTCTTCTTTGAAACACTTGGCTACTCCAGCCTTTATCTTCTCTCGAATGTGCTTCATACCCAGATTATCCTTTTGAGCATCACTTATCTTTTGCAAAATGATTGACTCGAGCTTTAACTGATTTAGAGTCCCTTGCTGAATGATCCCCAGGTTTAGCTTTTCCATTTCTTGACACAAAGTGTTCTCGAAGATCTTCGCCATAAGACAGTGGCAGGAAGTCTTACGACTCAATGCATCTGCCACCACATTGGCCTTACCTGGGTGATAATGGATCTCCAGTTCATAGTCTTTAATGAGCTCAAGCCATCATCTTTGTCTCATATTCAACTCTGACTGGGTGAAGATGTACTTCAAACTTTTATGATCTGTATACATGTGACAGATATTACCCAGCAGATAGTGACGCCAGATCTTTAGGGCATGAACCACAGCAGCTAGCTCCAGATCATGAGTTGGATAGTGCTCCTCATGCCGGCGCAACTGCCTTGAAGCATACGCAATCACTCGGCCCTCTTGCATCAGTACACAGCCGAGCCCACTGCCAGATGCATCACAATATACATCAAAAGGTTTAGTGATGTCCGGTTGAGCCAAAACCGGAGCAGTGGTCAATAGTGTCTTCAGTTGCTCAAAGGCTTCATTGCACTTAGAAGACCAATTGAACTTAGTGTCATTCTTTAACAAACTTGTGATTGGCTTCACAAGCTTAGAAAAATCTGGTATGAATCTGCGATAATACCCAGCTAGTCCAAGAAAACTCCGGACTTGGTGAACAGTTGTTGGGGGTTTCCACTCCAGAATATCTTTGACCTTGCTAGGATCTACCGCAATTCCTTTAGCTGATAATACGTGCCCCAAGAATTGAATTTCTTCCAGCCAGAATGCGCACTTACTGAACTTGGCATAAAGCTGATGTTCCCTGAGGCGCGTCAATACAATCCGTAAATGCTGAGCATGGTCTTCTTCATTCTTAGAATATATCAAAATATCGTCGATGAAGACTACCACGAACTTGTCCAACTCGGGCATGAACACCGAGTTCATCAAATAGGTGAAATGGGCAGGAGCATTTGTGAGCCCGAAAGACATTACCAGGTATTCAAACAATCCATATCGCGTAGTAAACGCGGTCTTCGGTATATCCTCGAGCCGAATACGGATTTGATGATAGCCCGACCTGAGATCAATTTTGGAAAATACCCTTGCCCCAATCAGTTGATCAAATAAGATGTCGATCCTTGGGAGAGGGTACTTATTCTTGATAGTGACCTCATTTAGGGGTCGATAATCCACGCACATTCTCAAGGTTTGATCCTTCTTCTTAACAAAAATGGCGGGACAACCCCACGGGGACGAGCTTGGCCGGATGAATCCCTTATTCAGTAGATCTTGTAATTGAATCTTCAGTTCCGCCAATTCATTAGGGGGCATACGGTACGACCTTCGGGATATGGGAGCCGTACCGGGCTTTAGCTCAATTACGAATTCTACATCTCTTTCAGGGGGGCAGTCCAGGCAAATCTTCCGGAAATACATCTGGAAACTCACATACTACCGGAATGTTCTTGATCTCCGGTACAATGGCTTCATAGACTCTACCAGAAGCTTTGGCTGGATTGGTTGCGGGGAGAGTCAAGAGAATCTCTTCTTGGTTATAGCTCAACCTGACGGTTCTGAGCTCAGTGTTGAGGATTGCCTTGTGTTGGGTTAGCCAATTCATACCCAAGATTACATCTATATCCTGGCCTTTCAGAACAATCATGTTAGCAGGAAAGTTCCGTTCGGCCATAGTTACTGGCACTCCATAGGCCACTTCTTTAGTATAAATGTGTCCCCCAGGTGAATGAATTTTAAATCCCTCCTTTGATTCATGGTATGCAATATGATGTTGTTCCACAAACTTCTTGCTAATAAATGTATGTGAAGCACCAGAATCAAAAAGAATAATTGCTGGGTGACTGGCCACGGGAAACGTACCCATCATCACCGGCTCTCCTTCCGGTGTAGTAGCCATTTGAGTATAATACACACGCCCCGTTTTCTTCATATTCTTCGCCGTAGCATTTCCTTTAGGCTGAACTGATTTCCCAGATCCTTGCGGAGCATTAGATTGATTTTGCCTAGGATATGGGCAGTCTTTGATGAAGTGTCCCGACTTGCCGCAATTAAAGCACCCAGTTGAGGAACTAGGCAAGGCAGGAAATCGAGTGCCTGGGGCACCCGGCTGTTTTGGGGTAGTGGGGGCATTACTGGGGCGGATAATGATAGGCTGCTTGAAGGGAAATGAAGGTGGACGAGAAAAAGTACGGTTTTGGCTAGAAGGCCGGATGACGAACCGTTGCTTCTTTGCCTGGCCCTGATTAGGCCGCTCACCACCGAATCCCTTATTCTTTCCAGAATTTGTGTATTTGGCTTCAACAGATAAGGCTGTGCTGACAGCCTTTCCATACGTGAGGTCTATGCATGTGGCCATTTTCCTTTGTAGCCGATCATTCAGTCCCCGCATAAAACAGTTCTTCTTCTTTAAATCCGTGTTCACCTGGTCAATGGCATACTGCGACAGGTGATTGAATTTGTTGAGATATTGAGTAATGGTATCTCCGCCTTGTTGTAACTTCATAAACTCCTCTTGTTTCATGTGCAGCACTCCTTCGGGGATGTAGTGTTCACGGAAAGCTGCTTTAAACTCGTTCCAGGTGACTTGATGGTTGTCAGGTTGAATAGCCATAAAATTTCCCCACCAGGTACTGGCAGGACCACGAAGTTGTTGTGCGGCGAACAACGGCTTCTGCGTCTCTGAGCAACGAAGAAGACCAAACTTTTGCTCGATAACCCGAATCCACTCGTCAGCTTCTAAGGGATCTTCTGCCTTGACGAATAGGGGTGGACGAGTTTCTGAGAAATCCAAATAGGTGGTCTCACGGGGACCCTGCGGATAACCTCTTGCTGCTTGCTGCTGGAATTGTTGCTGACCCGCCATTTCCCTAAGGAAGCGGGTATTATCGGCGGTGGCATTCACCAAGGCGGCGATCGCCTCGGCTAACGTGGGAGGAACTGGAGGTGGGTTTGGGGTAACATCCTGTCCCCCAGAAGTTCCTGCTGCATCCTGTCCTCGAGTCCTGGTCGGCATCTGTGGCAAAAACATTTGAAGTAAACATAATGTGCCAGAGAAAACCTTCCATTTTACATTACTATAAAAAGTAATGATACAGACTCGATATTACATAACAGGATACAATACCCATTATACAACAGTACATCCTACAATACCCTACAATACACTACTCTACTTCTATTACACCCTTATTCCTGCTTGCCATCAGTCTTGGCGGCTTCATCGTCAGGTGTGGGAGTCCAGACATCAACCAACCTCAAAGAAGGAGGGGGCTCAAAAAGGTCTAACTCCCCACCAGCGCACGTCCCGCAACGTGAGATGGTCCAGCTTCGGCCTCAGCAGGTGGTGCAGGCTCACTTGGGTGTAGTTGTGAGTATAATACATGGACTTCCTCGTGCAACGTATTGCAGTAAACCTGCAGGTCATCGACAGTCGAGCTAAGTTCTTTAATTCGGGCCTGAGCCCTTGCTTCCTTAGCACACATTAGCAAACGAGACTGTACGGCCCAGTCAAGTGCTAAGTCTCGATCAGCGAGTTGATCCTGCAAGTGTCGGATGTCCCTTCTCAGTTCGTTGATTCTATCTCCGTCAGCAACCCAAGCATCGGTCCTCTGTTGAAGACCTGCTTGAAGTCGACTCACACGAGCTTCAAGGTCTCCGATAGGGTCGTTGCTTCCACTGCTGCTACTTTCATGTCGGGGAGCCAATTGATGCCGAGGCACCCCAATTGGTCCCGTAGACTTGCGTGCCGTTAGCCTGGTACGTGGCGGCATCTTTTCTAAGGGGAAAATGTTATTAGTATGATTCTTAGCATGATGCATGTATAATTACAGAATCAACCTTAGTCGATTCAATCTTCTATATGTTGCACTCTTCCTATCTGGTCTTTAAGATAGACTTCTTCAGAATACTTAGGTAAGAAGAGAAAAGAATTTCTAGGTAAGACTTTTAAAAATCCTTTTGAAGATGCCTCATAATATCTGCCAAGAAGGGCTACGCTCCGATACCAGCTGTGACGGAACCTCCCAAGTAATTAGGCCCACCTACAGTTGTCCTTGTCTCACAGACATCAGACAACCCTGTAGGTGCCCCTGAACTACTTGACAAGTTCGGTATCTTTCTTTACCTTACCAGGAACGTTTCACCCATCTTGTAGACATTACAGCACATCGGAGATAAAGAAATGCGGAAGCGAATTACATAATCTTACATTTATTTCAAAAGCAAGCTTGAGTTATGTTATTACAGACCAAACTAAAAGTGAGTGCATAGAAGTAATATTATACAAACCAGGGAGGCACAAACTCCTCCCGAGAAGCTAAAAGCAAAAGATCTTAAGTGGAGGACCGAGTCCTCCCGCACTTCAGTCTTGATTTTCTTCTTTTGGAACCACCTTGGCACAGAAGCAGCAAAAGTCTGCTACTTCCTCACCTAAAAACAACGAAGGGATAAACCCTGAGTATGGAATACTCAGCAAGTCTTACCCGACTAAAGAAAAGACTCTCAAGGGTATGCTGGTTATATGGGAGTCAAGGTAAGGCTTTTCAATATTCAAAGACTCTGTTTTGCAGAAATGCTTACTAAAGTGGATCCTTAAAAATCCAGTTTTAATTTGTCAAGTTAAGTAAAATTACCTGCACTAGAGTTCTTTCTACCCTAGTTCAATCACTGGTCCTGCACTAGCCATTTTCTTAACAAGAGCCCATCATCTTTAGTGGAAAGCTACGTGTAGGGCAGTGACCAAGTCTTCATAACCGCGAAGGTACGGCGATCCGAATCGATTATACTCAGCTGAGGCTCTCCAATCACACGACATATGTAGCACTTAACCCTTGCATATGTCAACCCGCCACCGGGGTTCTTAAGACCGGATCAGGTTCACGCAAACCGAGAGCACAGCTACACCACCGTCCAGCCTCTTGCCACGGAGGGTACACGCTACTCTCGCCACCGCTCCACACCCATTTCGTGTTATCTTATTCCGGCCTTAGTCTGCCCGAGGCAAGGCTTACCCATGACGAGGCATGTGACCAGTTAAAGGGTCCTCGATCATCAAGCCTACATCGAGACGGTCCTTAATCGACTCAGACGGAGACACTACACCGAGACTCTCTTCTCGTGCAAGTCACCCGCCCGGTCTCAGCTTAATCATTTAACCCAAAACTTGGTACCTGGCAGAGGTACATCTGTTTCGATGTTGAATCCATCACGGCCATGATGGATCCATCATCAAGTTTTATTTTTGAAAACATCCCACCCACTTTTGCCACAACATCTTTTGTAAAAACAAAACCTTTTGTTTTTCTAAAGCAAAGCTAAGCATCAAAAAGCTTTTGTAAAACAGGTGATTAAGGAAGGTAATCAAATTCAAGGAAGGTAATGCAGGAATGGTTTTAGCAATCAACTCCTATCACCTAATGCATCAAGCAAGTGAGAAAGATTTTAAAAGTATCAGGGGAGGTGGCAAATGCACCGGGGCTTGCCTTCGTTCACAGGTGAATCAGGCTCAGGTCCACAAATGTCGAAGTAGAAACTATTCCCGGCCTGAGTGTCCAAAGGTGGTTGTGGTGTCTCCTCTTCGGTAACTTCTACCTCTTCTTCTCGTTCTAATCATAACCATACATATGTATAAGAATGGATGCCATGGGATGCTCATGAGGATGCAAAGGCAACATAAACTTATTATTTATGTCTTGAATACAACTTTCCTTCATGGAGTTCCGGGAACTTAGGGTTTCCGGAGTCGGTAAAGGAGTTCATAGGGCAGGGGGGGTGTTTTGGGGTTTGGTGATCAAACAAGGTCCAAATCAATTCAAACTCTACCCAAGGCTTCTAAATATTATATAACACTCTTATAAAAATTTTGGGCATTTTAGGACTTATCAATTATTTTCTAAAAATCTATAACCAAGACTTTTAACTACTTTAAATACCCTAAAATTTCTTACTTTCACTAAAAATCACCAACTTATTTTTATTAAATACTATGGAAAATAACAAACCTAGGAAAATTAGTTTCATAATTTTAGCATTTTTCTACATTTTTCTACATATTTTAAAGCTCTGCTGGAAAAAGAAAAAGAAAAAGATTAAGGGGAACTGGGCCGGATTCAGCCCAGCGGCCCAAGACCAGGGAGGAAAGCGCCCGCGCGCGGCCGCGCCCTGGCGGCTTTGCACAGGGGACCTTGGGGTTTTGGTTAATTTGAAGCAGGTTTATTTACTGTGTTTCTCAGTCACTGACAACTTGCAAAAGAGACCTCCGGTTTCTGTTTCTTCGCAGGGGGAGGTCCCCGACGGTGCTCACGCGGAGGACGAACTCCGGTGAGCGCACAGACCGGCCGGATGGGGCTATTACCGGCGCTCCCGAGCGACGAACATCACATCGGGCCTACCCCGATCATTTTCCCAGACCTAATTGCACGAATGGCGACCTATTACGCTCTGTCCACGTGAACCGAGAACATTGCGGATGGGTGAAGGTGTTCCCGGTAATCCATGGTGGCTTGGTCCAATCAAAAGGGTCAGTGAGCATGTGGAAAGCCTAGGGACGTTAGAACAAGCAACGGTGCAGCTTGAACTAACCTGGGTTGAGCTGGCCGCGGTAGGGTGTAGTTCTTGGCGGCGGAGAGGGATTTGGGGGAAACCAGAAATTCGAGCGTGCTGGTGGAGGATTGAGGGTGGGAGCGGGTGCAATAGCTTCGGGATGACCTAGCGCAGCTGCTCAGAGGCTCAATTTATAGTGTTCGCGGGCGGTGGTGCTCAATTTGGATGGAGATGAGCGGCGGCCGGAGATAGGGAAGAACACAGGTGTGGTGAATGTGTGGCTATTGTCGTGGCAAGCTCCCCGGCGACGATGGGACGGGTAGAGGGAGTCATGGCGACGCTGTAAAACGGCTAGGCCACGCGGCGCACGGTCGGGAAGCGGCGGTCGACGGCGAACCTATCGGGTTTCCACCGCGGCAACTCTGTACGGTGGTCGGGTTTACTTTTCCGGTCGGACTTATCCACGGCAACGTGCACCAGGTGTTATCCACTTACCCCAAGCTCAAGTTGGACCGGCGGCGGCACGAATCGCGGCGGAAATTGGTCGCCGGCGGTAAGAGCAGTCGCACTGGCGTCCTGATCCATTCCAGTCTACTGTACCATGGTGGCCATCAATTAGAGCACCTGACAGACGATGTTCAACTTGAATTTTCTCCAAATTTGCTGTGGTAACCGATTCAATTCTCTGCATCAAGTTTATAGACCTATAGTCCATCTTCAACTTTGCCATGGAGCTTACCATAAAATAGTTACCAAATTCTATTCAAAATCGGGCTCAAAGTTTACCCCATCACACTGTTACTGAAGATTCAGTCCAGTGATTACCTGACAGCCTGACTTTGAGCTTAATTATCTCCAATTTACTATTAACAACTATGCTTACACTCTTAAGCAAAGTTGTTCTCCTATGATTGAGCTACAAACTTGATGTGGTGACCTAGGGCAAAAACCCTATATTCTGAAAGATACAAGGCTCCAAAGTTGAGCCAATATCACTAAAATCCAGACTTAGACTATATAGAGGTCAAGTGATACTTTTTGCAAATAAACCCAAAACTTAGGGTTTTGCTTTCAAGTCCACATATTTGTGAACCAAAGGACTTAAGATACTTATTTGGCTTGATTTTTGCACTTTAGTCCAAAAGTGGACTAATTTTGCATATAAGCCCCTAGGGTTTGGTTTTAGGGTTTTCCAGGGTTCCAATTAGGGTTTCTGGTATCTCAGGGGTACAAAAGTGATTCAAGTTTATTCTCTGGGGTCATTTTATGACTTTTACCCTAAAGCTTTAGGTTTTCTTAACTTGGGTTAAGGTTTACCCCTTTAACCACTATTTAGGGTTAAGTCCATTGACCAGGGTTTCATTTGCAAAAACATTAACAATACAACTTGTTTGAAATTTTTGCCTAGTGAATGCACTCTAGGTGTGTCAAACATATGCAATGCCAATGCTCATGATGTCATGCTCAGGTTTTAGTTATAGTAACACCAGGGGTGTTACAGCGCCTCAGCTTAGTCTGTCTCGCACGAGCTAGCCTCAGGCAAATAAGACAAGGGCGCCCGAAAACAGGCAGGGGACAGGCACATTTAATGCATGTGCCAACCCGTGTTGTGGCAGCGGAGCACAGTGGTGGACAAGACAATAATCGTGTTGTGGCAGCGGAGTCGCCAAAAAGTATTTGGCGCTGATTTGATCACCGAACACTAGCATGAGCCGATGGCGGTGCTTGGCACGTTTAGATGATGTAGGGTCAAATAAAGTTGCAAATTTTTAGACCACCGAGTCACCTCTGATAACCACCACCTATTTGGGGCCAAACAGCAATGAACCCTAGGTCCTTCTCGTGATGAGCGATACCTTGGTTTTTGCTCGGCGAGGTGGATGGAGGCGGCGGTCTACGATGGGTCACTAGGTCGCCTAGCGGTGCTCCTTGCGTAGGCGCGGACGGTTCGTGGCACGGGGCCGGACGGTCCGCGACCTGGCGGAGGCGCGGACGGTTCGTGACAGCAATCTTCTGTAGGACCGGTAAGGCGACTAGAGGGAGTGAATGGGAGCCAATCAGATTTTGCTTCCAAACACTGAAAATGAACACTTCACTTCAATTGAGATGGAGCAAGTGTTCAAACCATGAACACATCAGCGAACGAGTTATATCATGATTACAAAACGTTCCTAATACTCACATGAGACCAACAAAACAAACGGATCGCAAATCGGACACCAAAAAGTCCAAAACGGTCCAATACAGTATCGTCAACAAGTGTTGTTTTCGGCAGTACGAAATTCCGTTCTTGAATTCAAAAATGAACCAAACGAACTCCGATTGAAATAAAATTTTACGCACACCTGAGCAAATACGTTTCCAATATCTTCCCAAATTTTGAGCTCAATCGGACTTGTGAATCACCCGCAGATTTCAAAATACAACCAGACACTGGGGTTTCGTTGGGGTTTTCTAGAACGAGTTTAAACTGAGTTTTTCTCGAATTGCGACCAAAATCTGCAACAACTAGGTGTATGCAGTGGTCCGAAGAGTGCAACTCACCACCAATCAATCCCAAAACCAAATCCTCTCATAGGAACCAAAGGTTTTTCACCAACAACACAAGATCGGGAAAATGAGAAACCAAGAATATAAAACTTTAGAAATTCCAGCAAGGGTACAAACTGAGATTTGAAGCAAAGAGCCATGTGGGCCGGACCGATACCCTTCCTCTGATTAAACTTGAAACTCAAGAACACAGTTGAAGTACAAAATCGCTGCGGAACCCTCGGCTCAACTGGTGTCTACCTAGAGAGAAAACTAAGAGCTTTAGAATGAGTGCTCAAAACAAATGACAACCAAGAGATGCTAAACTAATCAGCCCTCTCCTCTATTTATAGAGGGTTATTCTCACTTTCTAAACTATCCCTATTTACATAGAGCATATCCACTCCACCGAGGGCGAAATGGACCAACTCCTAGGTTTTCGATCCGACGACCACGTCCTTCACACGGAGTTGCTTCGCCTTGACGCACCCTCCGCGATCACGCCGCGTGCCGCCACCAGTTCCCTCCAGAACCGCCACCGCCGAGTTTTGAGGCCCAAACTCAGCAAAACCCACCATTCGTAGCGTTGGGTGGTTTTGAGGCCCAAACCACCAAACCTGTCGTGAGCACCGCACCTCGTGCACGTCCTCCACGATCAGACGCGTGTTCCTCCAGTCCTCGACCACGCCGACAACACGGTCCACTCCACCACATCCTCGCACAAGTGCGTGTCCCAGATGTCAGCCACCGCGGTTGGTCACCTGCACGAGCACACATGACCTTCACCTCAGCCGTCGACCACCGTTCCTGTGCTCCACACATGCACACCACAAGTCGACTGACATGGTTGCACAAGCATAATCTCACACTCTGGTCAGTCCACTGACTACCCTAGAGTGCTACCCATTGACAATTACTCATCATCAACTTGAACCACAAGGGACAAGTCAACCTTGTGTTCACATCTTCCCTGTGTCAAACCAGACGATTTGTGCTCTGGGTCGGACGGCCCGTGATGGCGCGGGGTCGTCTTCTTCCTTGCGGGAACCTAGATCCCGCCTCCTAGGGGGAGATCTTAGGGTGCTCTAGGTTGGTAGGTCACCCGGAGCGTCCCATACGACATAGAGTCTCTTAAGAGTTATGAGATCATTTGAGGAAGAGATCTTGAGTGAAGTAGATGAAGTAAATCTTGGCCCTCAGGAGGGGTAAGATCTTAGGGCTGTCTTGAAGTCGACAGACCACATAAAGACAGATCTAGACGACGTAGAGTCGGATATAGGTGGAGGTGGATATGTGGAAAGCTATAACTAAAGCTACGTCACATCTATTCCTATGACAAGAAAGGTAAATAAAATGGATTGATTTGATTGGAATGTGTCCAGTGGTTTTCAATCGGATGTACCCCTTCATATTTATAGGGAGAAGGTCCGGATCTGTTTGTAGATGACAACCAATAGACCGCACGTGATTTGATGGATAACCACGCACGAGATAAAGATGATCGTCTGAGTTAATCTGATCACAGGGCGCCGGAATCTCTGGGTCCTAGGGTCGGACCTTATCACTTTTGGTGCTCAAAGGGACTCGACACCCAAAATGGCAAATTTTGCTAGCTATGAACAGGGAACGATATGACAATAAAATAAAATGTCATATAGGCAGGTCGATAGATGGGTCATATGTCTGCACCATGCTGCAGGGTGCTAGGTAGCTAGGCTCCTGGTTAAATAATTCATCGAGCATAATCGAAGGCTAAGATACATCACGGTGACATGCCACCAAATGAGCGACAGCTCCTTGAAATGTAGTATTGTTTTCGCATGTTATTTTCAATGACTCATCCGTGTGTCCCAGTCTCCACTCTCCACTACATGTAAACATCAATCTTGGTAAGTAGGATTTAAAAAAAAGCTCGAGGCTCACGAGCTCGCTCAAGATCAGCTCGATCCGGAGAGGCTCGCGAGATTGAATGAGCTCGAGTCGGTACAAGCCCGATACAACTTAATGGCATGATGTTATATCATATTACATTATTATATTATTGATTTATTTTCTTATTTTTATAGACTCAATGCTAGATATATTTTAAAATATGTTGCTAGACTTTTAGTACATAATGTTTATTATATATATAAAGAAAATATATAATTTATACTTTAAATAAGGTTTAGTGTGCTGGCTCGTTCAGCCGATCTAAGCCACATTTTTTAGGTCATACTGCGACCAAGCCTAGTCTCATTTCGCCTCGTTTCCAGCCCTATCGGCCAGCAGTATGAAATGGTGTGGCTTAATACTAGGGGTGTGAGGTGTCCAATTAGCAATATAGCTAGATACATCGCACGAATCAGATAAGCTACCGTGTGTGGTTGCATAACAGCCTACTTTCCAGGCATCAAAAGGTCAAGGTTCACATAATACATATCACATCAGCGTATCTCGTTTCTTCTGGTCTGTTTATATTACTTTTTCTCTGAGTTGAACTAGCACTACTCCCTCCATAACTGTTTCCTAGCAACTTGCCTAGTGCCCACAACATGATTTCACCGTGTTTCAAACAGAATATTGTATAGGAATTTCCCCTAAAGAATTCAAATCCAATTAGATGTTTTTGAACGAAAGCAGCTGGTCCTAATTTCCAACTCAGTTAGGACATGTTAGTTTTAATCCCAATTCATATGAATTGGTGAAATTAAGTAGGTTTAAATTTATAGTAAGTCAAAAAATTCTCCTAATCCCTCTAATTCCTATAGAGGACTTGTTTGGTTAGGAGTGTATCGAGTGGGATTGGAGGGACTTCCAATCCACCTCAATCCGAACAAGCCTATAATGAGGATAACCGAAAGGCCTTGGTAGTGTGCGGGTCAGCGGGTGTGGACTAGACCATCATGGGCCACCCGACTCGACGCGCCCGAAAAAAGTTGGCCCGACCAGACCAATGCAACGACGGGTATGGGCCATAATTTTTGACCCGCAATAATTCAGGGGTCAGGTACAGCCTGTAATTTTTGACCCAAAACCCGACCAACTCGAAAAAAACCTAACCCAAACCGAAAAATCTGACCCGACACGTCAAATAGGGACTCGACCCGACACTAGACACGGATCAACCATGGACCATGATAAGTGGCTTATGATCCAACCTTAACCCGACTTGAACTCGATCAAAATCAGACCAGACGTTTGAACATGTCTAGAGTGGATGTCCAATTTCAAGACAGTCGGTGTGGAGAAATATTTGTAATTTTTTTGCTGGTTTCTAGACAGAGCACAAAATGATGCATGGAATAGAAGTCTTTTATTCTTTAATCACTTCTTGGGCCTGTAGTCCAAAAGGCCGAACGGTGAAGGCCCAGCTATCATTACAAGGCCGAAATAAAAGGATAAACCGCCTGGCTGCTTCAGAGATCGTGCTGCACGGCGCACGCTGTTTGCGCGCAGCACCTAGCAGGATGCGGATGCACAGACCTGCTCGCGCGTCTCATCCGCACGCACGCACCCACCCACAAGCAAATGGAAAAATAAAATCAACGAGACCTGCTCTCACATCGCTAACCCTAAACCCCCAAATCGCCCACCTTCCGATCGCCATCTTCGCCGCCGCCGCCACCACCACGGGGCTTACCGGCTGGTGCCGCTGAGCGCTGTGCTCGCCGCGGGCCACCGCCCAGCCCCACGGCTTCCCTCGAGGTACGGTGAAAGCCTATCCTACCAAACAAATCCGGTTTGCGCACAATCGGTGCTTGCAGATTCTGTTGCGTGTATGCCTCCGTGTGACGCTCCGTGTCGCGGGTTGGATGCGTGGAGCGGGGCGAATTTTCAGTTGGATTAGTGTTCGGGATTGTGCCTGGGGGATTTGGGGGGAGATTTTGCCTTGGGCTGCCATGTCTCGCGAAAATTTTCGTCATCAGCGCGTGTCTATGTTCCGTTCTAGAGTGGATGTGAGGTCGTGAGGACACCCGTTTTGCAACCTGGCGCGCGGCGCTCAAGTTATGTGGTGGTTTTGGGCTCGTGATGTTGCAGATGCTCTTTGTTGACGCTTTCGGCTATTTATTGAATATCTTGGGTCTTTTGTGGACTGGGAGCGTAGATTCAGCGTCTTTGCTATGTTGGGGATGTTCCAGATGCAATTTTTTTACTGTGCTATACTGTTGAAAGGTCGATCCTTTCTATGCCATGTTATCAGAAGAAACCAACCTGAGTCACATTTCTTTTTCGGCTAGCTATCGGAACTTCTAGTATCCTTCCTGTTTATGTTGAAAGTAGCATGACGCTTTTGCAGTACATGCTCATCTTAGCACAGTAGCTCTCTAAATGATGTATTGGTTTAATGGAATATTTTTACAATTAAACAGACTGCATTGTTTGTGTTCATCTTTTAGTAATTGCAATGCTCCACTCTACTGCCATTTGGGGTTCACACTATATGCCACATCGTCATATAAGACTGCTTTTGATTTCCTAGTTAGGGCTATTTGGACAAGTATTTAGTTAAAAATCTTAAATAATTTGACTTATGCACTTCAGACATTTGTGATGCAAATACTCATGTTTACTTTTTTTTTGTTCCATGAATCTAAGGTGCCTCCACTTATTTGACTCATTTTCAGATATCTGCATTTGAAGTTGCAGTAAACAACACTGCTATTTGTGCCAAGAATTTTGGGAGTTATTGGCATAATGGAGTTTTCAAAGCAAGGGCAGGCACCCGTGCCAAACAACATCGGATCACAACCGCTGCCCTCTTCAAATGTCCAATCTAATCAAACAGAGCGTCCATCAATGTTTTATCCATCATCATTGCCTGGTGACTGGAGTTCGCAGCAGATGTTCTCCATGGGAACCTCAGTACCAGTTAGCTCATATTGTATTGTCCCCATGAATCAGCAACCAGTCCAGCTAGGTGCTTCCAGGCCAGAGATTTCACGTCCTTTGGGGCCACAACCTTTGCTAAGTAGGGTATCATTGAGGCCACCCCAGCAGGTGCTAAATATTCATACATCTTTGCCAGGAATGGCTGGATCGCAACACTCACCATCTATGGCAGGCAGGAGATCACAACAGACAATTGGTTCTCCAAAGGTTCAAATGCTGAAATCTCCATCATTCCAGTCATCTAATAAGCGATCTGCACAGAAGGAGCCACCGTCAAAGGTTCAGCATCAGCAACTTGAATCTGTGAGGTCCAAGTTCAGGGAGTCACTTGTTGCTGCCCTGAGTTTGGATTCTGATCAGCAGAATAAGATTCAGTCTGATAATGTGCAGTCTGCTGGGTCTATAGATAATTTCAAACCAGGAGCAGGAGATGCGGTACAGGATTTAGTGGCAACCACATCAAAAGATGTGTGCACAACCAATTCAGGTGTAGACACAACTGTAGCTCCCAGTAGATGTGAGGAAAATGAGAAGTTAAGCAGTGATTTAGCTTTAGAGATGACCACAAGCATAAATGATGGCATGCAGCAACAGTCAATTCAGGTTTCCTCAGAAGATGACTTATTGGGTCAGTGTATGGTTGCAGATGAACTTTTGCAAGGTCATGGGCTTAGTTGGGTTTCTGATCTTGATGCTGGGATTTCTGAACTTAACGCAGAACCTAATGCTCTAAAAAGGCCGCGGACTTCTAATGTGGAGTCTGAGTCAAAAAGAATAAAGTCTGCCAATGAGTTAGCAATGGAGAAGGAGAAATTTAATCAAAGAGCTGAAATTCTGGCGTTTAGAATTGAAGAGGAGCTGTTCAAGTTGTTTGGTGGAGTAAATAAGAAGTACAAGGAAAAGGGCAGATCTCTTCTGTTTAATTTGAAAGACAAAAGCAACCCTGAGTTAAGAGAGAGGGTCTTGTCTGGAGATATTGTGCCTGAACGACTTTGTTCAATGACTGCAGAAGAACTTGCCTCCAAAGAACTCTCAGAGTGGCGGCTGGCTAAAGCTGAGGAGTTTGCACAGATGGTTGTCCTTCCGACTATGGAGGTTGACCCTAGGCGTTTGGTTAGAAAAACTCACAAAGGAGAGTTCCAAGTTGAAGTTGAAGAGCCAGATGGTTTCTCAGTGGAGGTTGAACTTGGGAGTAATGTTACTAATATTCCATCAAAAGCTGTTGAAGATCAGACAAAGTCTAATGGAACAGCTGGTAAAGTAGATGTTCAAGAAAAGGACAAAGCATCTGATAGCGCTTCACACGATGAGGATGGCAGAACAGGCAACAATGGTATACCAGGTGATGTAGAATGTATCGATAATGAGAAAGCTGATCTCATGCAGGAACTTATCTTGGATGATGTGAAGGACACTGTAAACCTCCCACCAATTCCTTCGTTAGATGAATTCATGCAGGGCTTAGATTCTGAGCCACCTTTTGTTGATATCTCAGTTGGGACTCCTCAAGAAGATGTCAATGACTCTGACGAACTTGACACCACCATGGAGCCTTCGGATCTTCCAGAGACAGAAGATAATGCATCTGCACCAGAAAAAACTGAATCTAAATCTGATAAGTCATCTGCACAGGTTAACAGCGAGCACAGGTTAGAGTCACCAGGACATATAGCGGTTCAAAATTCGGATCTTACTGAACCACGTGATGGAGAGCTGAGCAAATCCTCCCCATCCCCTGACAAAGATGAAGCAAAGAAAACAACTGTTGATAATGCCTCTAATTCCGATTCTGTTCATCACAATCAGGCAGCCAGTCTCCCTATGATACGTGAGAGCATTTGGGAGGGTGCAATTCAGCTGACCGTATCTTCGCTCTGTAATGTTGTTGCTATTTTCAAAAGGTATGTGTCATCTACATGTTTTGTTTTTTATGACTATTGTCATTTGTATGTAATGTTGATTTAATCCATTCTTCTTGACATCTTCATATTTTCTTCACTTTCAAATCAAATTGATTTTCTGCTATTTGTCTTGATATTCTTGTGGCCTTTGTTAGGTCATTGTTAAGTTTAGAACATCTGAGTAACATCTCTTGGCTCTTGCTTAGGAAAACAATTTGTAAACAAATGCT
This sequence comes from Zea mays, assembly GCF_902167145.1. NCBI lineage: Eukaryota > Viridiplantae > Streptophyta > Magnoliopsida > Poales > Poaceae > Zea > Zea mays. The sequence continues at coordinate 160,699,351 of NC_050100.1, read as the reverse complement.
CATGTCATGGTCCTTCTGTTTAAAGTTATGCAATTGCACCACTTTATAAACGGAAGTTAAGCTACATTTTTGTAGTGCAACCAACAGAAATGGAGTTTTACATTTCAGCAGCTAAGAGTCACTCATAATGTCATTATCTCTTACCTTGATATTTGCTTTGACTTTCTGCGTTCTTTTGTTTATGTACCCCTGGACATTCTAAATTGGGCTATTTTTCTACCTAGCCTTGTGCGAACTTGGTAGATATCATATGCTGGTCCGTGCTAAACTGCTAATTCTAGTAAGGTCGAACTGTTTCCACATTTTTCCAACCAACCCAGTATTTGTATACTAACTCTTGTGAAGGAAACTGAGTGCAATTGCAAATATTTTAAATTATTATTATTGTGTTCACCCTAGTAATAGTTTTTATATAACATACCATGGATACATTAAGTGGTTTTAGGTTAAAAATGGATGCAGTTTGTGTTGTTTTGTGCTAAATATTGGTTACTTTGTATATGATTTTTTGTACTCAGTCTGAATTAATTGCTTGCAAACTATTGAGTGCATGGAAATGTGTAAATGACTGAATGTATTTGTTCTATTTGGACTGTGGCTAACATGTCTTAAAATTTGAACTTTTCAGTGGTGAAAAGCCGTCATTAAAAGATTGGCGTAGCTTTATTGAGATAAAGGGAAGAGTTAAACTTAGTGCTTTTCAAGAGTTTGTCGATCAGCTTCCCAAATCTAAAAGCCGCGCTATAATGGTATTTCTTTTTCTTGCTGTAGTCTGTTTATGTATTCCCTTCGTAACAGGTTTAATATGCCGAGGCTGGTGAAAATATCTTATCTTTGTGTCTAATTACCTCATGGATATTATTGCCATGTGGCAAAGTATTATATATATTCTGAGTTGGAGCACAAGCACTTATTTGATATTTGAGATTGAACAATGGTTGAACTTAGCTAGTTGGGATAATCAGTGCTAAAAAGAAAACCACATCATTGCTTGTCAGGTTTGTGTCGGCACACCTATATGCAAATGGAATTCTAAGCAATTACCAGTTTCTTAATACCTGGACTCTAAATTGACATCATGTTATATAATGTCATTTGGCTTTGTTAGCCAGAGTATTCATAGGGTCCTAGAAGATATGAACTGTTGTTTCAGATTAGCTGTTGGTTATCTATTTCGTCAATTTAACTACCCGCTAACTATTTTGATAGATAACGGAGCTGTGTTGGAAGGAGGGTTCATCGGAAAGTGGCCGCCAAAATATCTTGCAGGTTACATTCTACCTTTTGCCTCTCACTACTGTTGGAGCAATCTTAATAGGATATAGAGGATTGGGTATACTAAATTTGGTTCTTGTTGTGCAGACTATCGATGCATATATTTCAGATGAGAGAGTAGGATTAGCTGAGCCTGCAGAAGGAATAGAGCTGTACCTGTGCCCTCCTCATGGGAAAACCGTGGAAATCCTCTCACGGCACTTGCCAAAGGAGCACCAAGAGAGCCTTGCTGTGGCGGGATCATCCTTCATCGGAGTTGTGGTATGGCGGAGGCCCAGCATTTCCAGGGCACCCACCTCCCACCACAACAACAGGCATGATGGTTCCAAGAGGCAGTCGATCCTAGGGAAACCACAGGTTACAAATCCGGCCGCAAGGCCCTCCCTACCTCCCAACTCATACGGCGCACCACCAGGCTTTACCAGCCAGCGCGAAGAGGAAGATGTAACTGATGACGCCCCTCCAGGCTTTGGACCCGGTGTTGCTAGGGATGAGGATGATCTTCCTGAATTTAATTTTGTTAAATCGTCACACCATGCCGCAAATGTAACTGCGCATGCATACAAGGGCCCGTGGCCACATGTACCACCACCCTCTGCTCGCCCAGCAGAGCAAATGAGGGAACTGGTTCAGAAGTATGGTAAAAGATCATCTGTTCAAGAAGCCCCCCGTGCCTGGGATGACGACGACGATGACATACCGGAGTGGAACCCCACCCACCAGACGATTAAGCAGCCTCCACTGCCGCACGCCCCACAGCAACTGCCGTTGCCTCCGCCTCCCGTCCAGCAGATGAACGCCGCCTACCAGCAGCAGTACCACATCCCAAGTGCTGTGCAGCCTCAGGTTCCCATCACTTCGCTTCCCCATGCCTATCTCCGGACCCAGCAGCCTCAGCCTGGGCAGGCATGGCAGCAGCCGAGCAATGCTTGGTGGCCAGCGCAGGGCGTTGCTGCCCCTGCCGCACAGCAACCCCAGTATGGGGTAGTGCCTGGCAGCAGTGGCGTCCAGGGCTACGACTCTAGCAACGCGGGTGGTATGGCATGGAGGCCGAGATAGAGCATTGTAAAATTCAGCTGGTTTTCTATTGTAGCTGTGGTCAACCTGACGAGCGTCCGTTGTAGGGTGTCTTTTTTTTTTTATTATGGTTGGCTGTTCATGTAAGTATAAATGGTGTACAACCGTACAAAGGATGTAATCTTGATAGACTAGATAGATAGTTGCTGGTTGTACCCGTTCATCCGTTAGGACTTGCTGCAATCGTTTTGAACAGCAGTCGCTCTTCACTTAATGCTCTTATTAGGCACTGCCAACAATAGCAATAATGTACCGCAAAGTTTCTAAATCATTTTATGCATTGCATGGTATTTGGTGGACTGGGATATACGCATCGAGGAAAGGCATTCTGCCAGCGGCTGCTGCTGCTGCATTTTCACTATCTATTTAAGCAGTAGTTGTATGTTCAAGTGGAAGCCGGCTGAGGCTGTGGCCGCTAATAATGCCTTCCGGACGGATTTTGAGACGCTTTATCACTTGTGGGTTGTAACACATTCGTTTTCTCTTTTTTTCCCTAAGAAATGCAACTGGTATTGTTGGAACAACGGGTTTCTCCAATATAAATTTGCTTTACCATAAGTCGTGACAAATCCCCCGCGTTTTAAAGAGTGGTGATTTTCACAGGCTTGTTATGCGGTTATGCCTTTGGATGTAAAGTTTAGTTTAGAACTACATTTTCTCGAGAGATTTCTATTTTTCCCAATAAATTTCACGAGGAAAGCAATAAAGGCTAGTTTAGTTTAGAAACTACATTGTTCCAAGATATTTCCATTTTTCCAAGCAGAATTGGTTCATTTCAAACTAGCACTAAGCATTTAGCTTGTTCGGCAATATTATTTCCCCGCTTTTCTGTGAACAAACATTGTTTTTCTTTAAAAGATTAAAAAACATTACTTCGCCGGTCCAACACACTAATACACACAAGCTTTATAGTGGTTGTTCTAGAACTCTTCGCACTATTTTTTCGGTACCGCCAGTGCTAGGAGCCTTCCATTGGCGATTATTTTAAAACCTTTAGTGAAAATGCATTTTCCACTAGCGGTTTTCTTTATTTAGCCGCCAGTTGTAGTTTTTTCGACTTTTTCAAATTTTGAAACAAAACTATATATATATATATATATATATATATATATATATAACAACATAGAAATAAATTTATCATACATTTATATACATCAAATTCTTATATTTACAACCATATATGCATCACACATTCTATACATAAAAGTTTTCATCTAAGCTCTAATAACTATCTTGACTAAGAGATAGTCTACTAATTTCCACTAGCAGTTGCCTAGTCAGGCCCACCAGTTTATTATCACTTGCACGCGATAACTGAAACAACTTGTAAAAAGTTGAACGCACCGCATACCTAGAGCTCTTTTTTACTAGTGAACAATTTGGTTAAAACAGAAGTTCCGGGCAGTTAGCGTTAGAACAATATACGGAGTATAATCAATATGTGATGGTAGCGGTTTAGGTGTCTAAGTGCAACTCTAATAATTCTCTAAAACACTCGTAAATCAATAATTTAGGTAGTTAAACTAAGAGCAACTCCAGTAGTTCTCTAATAGACTTCCTAAATCAACAATTTAAGTAGTTAAAACAAAAACGCATCTCCAACAGTTATCTAAATGAACTTTCTAAATTTAACAACTTCTCATCTAACCTTATTTCCTCTCTACATTTGGCAACCATTTAGCAACTCACTAAACAAAAATGTTTACTGCATTATATAGATAATGAAGCTAATTGATGACATTTGTGACTTTATTTTTTATGTGGATAGATACAAAACAAAACTACAACCTATATTTAGAGAACTATTGGAGAACTCACATTTTTTTACTCCTAAAGTTATTTAGCAACTTCTTAAATCTGTGATTTAGAGAGCTAAAATTTACATAACTATTGGAGTTGCTCTAAAAACTCCTCTCCAATAGTTTTCTAAATGGACTTCCTATATTTAGCTAATTCTTATCTAACCATTTTTTCTCCATACATTTGGCAACCATTTACTAGTCACTAAAAATCTGGTTGTATTATGTAGGTAACGAAGGTGGTTGTTGAATTTATGACTTATTTTTTTACGTGAATAGATTAAAAACAAAACTACAACATAAATTTAGGAAACTATTAGAGAACTTATATTTTTTTACTCCCAAAATTATCTAGTAACTTCTTAAATCTGTGATTTAGAGAGCTAAAATATACAAAACTATTGGAGCGAACAACTCTAAGAGCACTGTTAAAGCAGCCGAAAAAGCAGTTTTATAGGTAAAAGCATGTTTCCCCGTTCCAACGGCTTCTTCAACTTTTCCCAATCTTTTCGCCATCACCAATCAGTTGCGTTGGGTCCCGCATATTTGCGTGAGGTGGGATCTCCCCCAATCCCCTCATTCGCGCGCGTCCCTTGATCCCAAAGCTTCGAGCTCGCACGGGATTCAATCGAGGACACCATGCTGAGCAGGAAGTCTCTCGCCATGCTGAGTAGGAAGTCTCCCACCATGCTGAGCAGGATCTCCGCTCCCCAGCAGACGCTCCTATATCTGCCGGTGGAGGTACCGCGAGAGAATTCTGGTATGATAGTTGGAGGAGTGATTCGTCGCCGAACCGGAATGTTATCATGGTTGATCTCGCCCCGCAGCTGCGTTTGAGTAGGAACCCCATGTCGACGTTTATCCTGCACAACACAGCTCGCGCGGCTTGGCGCCATGGCACGACACCGCTGTTCCATAGCCATGTCTCCTCTCTGGCTCCATGAATATCCTGTTTGTCCTGGCCCATCACATATGTAGCTTGTTTCAAACTTTTTAAGGGACTAGTTATTAGCAGTCTGCTGCAGATTTCAATTTTTTGGCGATTTTTTTACAACATCCTCCAACAACAATTTTTGGGGAGAATTTTTTTAGCAACCTTTTGAAGTTTCTCTAAGTAGTTTTTTAAGGATAGTTGGTTAGACAATGTGTATATGAACTATTAGTACATATTTATAATTTTAAATATGTTAATAGAACTAACGGTTGTTAGTGGCATTCTAGTTAATAGTTAGTTGTCCGTACATTGCTACGGTTTCTATATATTATATAGATAGATCTTAATTAAATGAAATATTTTTATTTAAACATAATATAATTTTTATTTTCAAATTACCAATAGATTTATATATTTACAAACACATTGAGACTCCTAAATCAATGTTTGTGCTGAGGCCATCGCGAAAAGTATACTCTATCCACCATTTCAGGCCACCCCACTGTCCCATTGACTATAAATTCATCTCCATCGTCTAGACACCTTGACACCGCCACCGCCAGTAAACCTCTTGTGCCGAGACGCGGTCAGAGCATCTCCTATGCTGCCTTCATGCCGTCGCCACGAGGACCTCCATGCACGGTGTGTGTTTGTCGCTACGACCGTCTGGTCTTCTATCGACAACTCTGACTTCCCAAGACGTTAGGGAAAGTTGTTAATACTGATTTCTGTCGCTAGCTCAATTAAAAATAGAAAGCAAACCGCTTGTTTTTTGTTGACATGGACAATTTAAAAAATTAGTAATTAATAAATAGAGAACTGTTGGAGCACAAATATTTTTTACTTTTTAAAGTATTTTAGCAACTTTCTAAACATAAAATTTTGGATCCTAAATTTACATAACTATTGAAGCTGCTTTAAGGGAGTATTTGTTTGAGATTATAATTTAACCAGATTATATAATCTAACTTATTTTTGAACTATCTTAGTTTAAAATAAGTTAGATTATATAATCTAGATAAATTATAATCCCAAATAAACAGACTCTTATATGTGACCATCAAAGAAAATACTCTATTATCCATACCCGATACACATCACATGTACAAAATTATTCCATATCCATTATCCACGTGGGTAACGGTTACCTACAGGATACCCGTAATCACATTATTTCAATAGACATGTTTATTTTAATCGTAACAATAAAATCAAATATAAAACACAGAAGTCTCAAACCTTATCAATAATGAAAGATGCTAGAATATTCAGCATAGGAGTTTAACATTTTATATAGAGTGCTTCTATACTCCAGACCTATATGTCATATGGTAGCGTCTTCACCATCAGATAGTGGTACAGGACAAGGGAGCGCATGCTCACACTCACCATACTCGATGAATGTAGAAAATAGCTCAATAACATACAACGTGGGCATCCAAATTCATCATATCTGTACCTAATAGGGGTTTTAAACCATCGAATATCAAGTACTCATTGACACTTTTAGGATCAAACGATCTTTGCTTGACCACTGTCCTGATTGCAGTTTGTTGATTGGGCCATCTCCAAGATGTTCACCAGAGCGAATTGTGATTACTAACGCATGTTCCATTGTCGACGACAAGAACTTTTGGGGGATGATTATCCTAAGTTTGCCAAAAAAACAGCTAAGGTCTTGTTTGTTTACACCGATCCAGGTCTAGATTAGCACAAATTTGAATTAAATTCATGTCATAATCCAAGCACCAAAATAATCTAAACATACTTAATTTTATATTCGATTAAACCCATAGTCCAAGGGTCTCGGAATTTTTTAAATTATGGAAGACATAGATTCTATCCATAGTTCATTAGGTATGGAACAAATCCATAAAGATATTGCACAAGTTTATATTAGATTTAATGGATCAAAATAATAACTAGTTTTGAGAGATACATGAATTAAATGATGGATTTAATCTCACCATGAAATTGAGTGTGAGGTATGGATTCACCCAATTCAGACTCGATTATATGGTGGGATTTCATCCCTTAGAACCGAACAAGACCTAACAATTGCCAAAGATCACAACCATACAGTCTGTACTACTTGCGGATAATGTCCTTGTTTGTTTCAGCATTTTGTGATAATGTCACTGTATAGTTTAATTATAAAACTAATTATAGAGATAAAGACTAAACGATAAGATAAACTTATTAAGACTATCTATAATTGCAAGTGGAGGGGAAAGTCACAAAGTTGAAAAAACGAGAGATAAAGTTACAATTGCAAGGCTCGAGAGAAGTATAGTCACAATTGCCATTTAAAAAATTAAACACACATCCACACAAGTAGGGATGGAGGTGAATATCCAATTGTTAGAACAAATCTAATATTTTAAAATAGATACACATAAAAATTGGCGATGATCTTTTATTATGTTATTAAGCATATTATTGCAAACAAGAATAATTTTTTCCATAAATTGTTTTCTGTGTTATTTGCTTCTCACAACGAAAAAGGTGAAAAATATATATGTATTTAACTCTGAATACAGATTTTATATTTATCATTTGAGAACATATATGGTAAATTTAAGACTTACTTTTTATGGATCTTTATAAACTTAATGCTTAAAATAAGCATACAAATTTGTGTAACAGATACTATATCATATCTCTCAAAGGAAAAAAACTAAAAATGATATTTGAATAAATAATAACGTTTCCATCCTGGTAGTCTTTCTCATCACCTGTCGGTAGGGCTGGAAATGAGCCGAGCCGAGCTCGGCTCGGCTCGGTGCAGCTCGGTGGCTGACCGAGCTCGGCTCGTCCATTTCACGAGTTGAGGAGACAGGCTCGGCTCGGCTCGAAGGTGGCTCGCGAGCCAGCTCGGTTCGGCTCGCGAGCCACACCCTGATATATATAATTGCATTATATAGTGAATTATTAGTATATAAATATAAAATATATAGATATCATTCATCATTATGAGTCATCTAAATTATCAATTGTCATATATCTATCATGAAACACCGATGAACAAACTGACTATCTATAAAATTAGTCAATATCCATCACTATTTTACATATTTAGTAATTTGGCAAAGCTCGCGAGCCGGCTCGGCTAGCTACCACAACGAGCCCAAAAGACAGGCTCGGCTCGGCTCGCTCGAGGCTCGAGCCGGCTCGCGAGCCTCGAGCTTATTTTCCAGCCCTCCCTGTCGGTGATTTAGCACTCCCGAGGCAGTTAGCTTCCCAAACCCAAAACAAGCAGGAATCACCACGTTCAGGTCCAGCTCACCGCGCACCCACCAAAACCGAACCCGAACTGTCTCTGCCACGCGGGTCCCATAAGCCCCGCACTCTAGAAACCGCCTCCCCGGCGACCGGCTGCACCCGGTCCCAGCCAGCGGCTGACCGGCAGCCTTCCCGCTCGGCGCTCCCTTCTTCTCACCTCTCCGCAAACCCCACGACGAAAAACTTCTTTTCCCCCTCCCCTGTTAAACACGCGCAGCGAAGCAACGCAGCAGCAACAAACCTTTTCGCTCGCAGCTGCCACCACCTCGTCGTCTCGCCTCCCCCTCGGCCTCCGCACGCGCGCGCGGGATCTCGCCCTCGCCCGCCTCGCCGCTCGCGCGCGCGCACCGAGGAAGGGCGCACCCACCCGCAGGTGAGGCTGGCTCGATTGGGCAGCGGTGATTCGGGGGCGGATCTGGCTAGCTTGCCGGATCTCGGGCCATTCCGTCCGGGGTTTTGTGTGATTTTGCTTGCTCTGCTGCGAGTTTCAGGCTTCCTGGCGGGCCGATACGGCGGCGATGGCGAGCCGGGTCAAGGAGGACGAGAGGCACGAGAAGATCCTTCGCGGCCTGCTCAAGCTGCCCGCCAACAAGCGCTGCATCAACTGTAACAATTTGGTGAGCCTCTCGTCTCGAGTTCTCTTGCTGAATGTGGACGGGTTTCGGGGCCTGAGAGCTAGCAAGCAGGTAGGAGCTGTTTTTAGCTTGTTTGGCTTCATCTGCCACAATGCTCTGTTGCCATGAATGGCGCACACACGGCATATTGGGAGGTAGCTGCAGAACTAGGTGTTTGACCGGAGAGCGCCGCTATATTGAGTGGGTTTCGAGGTCAGCAGTAGATTCCTCATTCAATTTGTGCCTGTAATGAAATGTAGCCTTATGCAAGCGGTTGGAATTCGGTCTGTCATTATGGTATCACACATTATTGTTTTATTACTGCAATGTAATTTTATAGTTGGTGATTGTAGCTACTGCTTGCAACAGAAGCAACCTTTATGATCCTGTCTCACTTCCACCGCTTTCCTTGATCAAGCTAACAAGAATCTAAGCTGATAGTTAGGGAAGTTTTATTGTGTTAGCTAACAGGAACCTAAGCTGATAATTAGCAAAGTTGTATTGTGGTTATCTCTGAGGCATTGGCTAGCAATGCAGTCAAATGTTAAGGTTGTGGATTGTGATGTTTAGGTAACAAAATATGGATCTTTCACTTATTTTGGGCATCACTTTCATAAATGAATAATGATGTGGAAATTTCAGAAAATGTATTTAAGAAAGGTCACCGTATCATCGATAAGTCAGATAGCATATCAGTTTCTTTTTCTTGATATAATTTGCCACATTTGTAGAGGATGTGGCACATGGATTAAGATAAAGAATAAACTGATATGTGAGCAACAGATCTCATGATGCCCGCTATCCGTGAACTGCATTTGATTGCTTAAGAACCTATTAAATTTGTTAGAGGTAAACAGAGTGGTTTTGCCGGAGGTACTAACCTCAGCCATCATTGCTTGATTATATAGAAAGATGAGATGAGTCATATTGATTACATAACAGCTCATTAGAGCTTAGCTAATCAGATAGGAGCCTTGGCAGCCGCACACACCTGTTGAGCTGCCCAAGGTCTTTAATGACTATAATTAACTAGCACAAGTAACTAGGAGAGTGCTTAGGAAACAGGACTTAATAACAACATTTCTCCCCCTAAGGCCTGTTTCAACTGATCTTGATCTCCTTGATCCCAATTCTGCTTCTCATATCTTCCAACTTGGTCTTGCCCAAGGCTTTGGTCAGTATATCAGCAAGCTGATCTGTAGTGGGAATAAATTCTGTTTTGATGCTACCTTCTTCCACACAGTCCCTGATGAAGTGATGCTTGATTCTAATATGTTTGCTCCTGTCATGGAAAACAGGATTCTTTGCCAAAGATAGAGCAGATTTATTGTCTACTCTAAGTTCCACCACCTCAACTTCTCTTCCCAATAATGCTGCAAACAACCTTGACAACCACAAGGCTTGGGTTGCAGCTGTTGTCATTGCCACATATTCAGCCTCACAGCTTGATAATGCAACAACTCTCTGCTTGATAGATTGCCAGCTGACCAGACTGTTTCCAAGGAAAAACAAACATCCAGTAGTGCTTTTACTTGTATCAATATCTCCAGCCAAGTCTGAGTCACTATAACCCACAAGTCTTGCCTTGCCTGTCATTCTAGTATAGCATAGCCCATGATCTAGAGTACCAGTCACATATCTCAAGATCCTTTTTACAGCCTGAAGATGTTCAGCTGTTGGCTTCTCCAGAAATCTGCTAACATACCCTACAGCAAAAGCCAAATCTGGCCTTGTGTGCACTAGATATCTCAGACTACCAACTAGTCTTCTATACTGAGTTGGATTTACCTCCTTTGCTGTACTTTCCTTGCTCAGTTTCAACCTTTCTTCCATGGGGGTGGTAGCTGGATTACAGTCTGCCATACCACCGAGCTCAAGTATCTTCTTAGCATAATGAGTCTGTTTCAGAGTAATGCTTCCCTCTGATTGTCTTACCTCAACCCCAAGATAGAAAGACAACAGACCCAAATCACTCATTTCGAATGTCTGCTTCATTTTTGCCTTGAAAGCTTCAATCTTCTGCTGATTGACTCCAGTGATGATCAAATCATCAACATAGACTCCAATTATCAGCAAAGAATCACCTGAACCTTTCCTGTACATGGCAGCCTCATATACATTCTGCTCAAAACCCATCTGCTTGAGAGTCAAGTCAAGTTTGGCATTCCACGCCCGATGAGCCTGTCTTAGGCCATACAATGCCTTGTGTAACCTGTACACTTTCTTCTCTTCTCCTGATACTTCAAAACCTGGTGGCTGAGTAACATAAACCTCTTCTTTGAGTTCTCCATTCAGAAATGCAGACTTCACATCCATGTGATGTACTGTCCAACCTTCTTGTGCTGCTAGAGCAAGTAAAACACGTACTGATTCCATTCTTGCAACTGGTGCAAAGGCATCTTCATAGTCAATCCCTTCCTTCTGAACAAAGCCACGGGCCACAAGTCTTGCCTTGTGCCTGATCACAACACCATGTTCATCCTTCTTCAATTTAAACACCCACTTCAATGAAATTGGGCGATGACCTGGACTAGGAGTAACAAGTTCCCAAGTCCCATTCCGCTCAACTGAGCTCAGCTCTTCCTTCATTGCTGCCTGCCAATCTGGATCATCTTTTGCCTCTTCATAGCTTGTAGGCTCACCGACATGAGTGAGGTTTAGTTCTGCAAACAACCTCTGTGCCGGCAAAGGGGTTGGCTGATTACCAATAATATCATGGACCTTCCTATAACGAAGCTCTTCACCATCATGATAAGCATCCACCCTTTCACTATCATTTTCCAGAGGAGTCACATGCTCTATCTGCGGGCTTGCTGGAGCTGGTGTAGGTGTTCTAGGTGACACAGGCACCTCTGTCTCCACTGCGGATTCCTCTGCTTCTGCTGCAGACTCTCCTGCACTCACCAAAGGGAGACTAGGTGATGTAGGATGTGGCTGAAGAGGTGGTGAGGGTAACACTGAACTTTCTGCTTCAGGAAACTCTTCTGCCCATGGAAACTCAACAACAAAATCGCTGCATGCTGCCTCTGAAGTACCTGCTGCCGCTGATGCCCAGTCCCAGCCACGTCCTTCATCAAATACCACATCACGGCTGACTCGCACGCGCTGGGACACTGGATCAAATACACGATATGCCTTGGCCCCTTCTGCATAGCCAATGAACACTCCAGCCTTACCGCGATCATCAAGTTTCTGGAGCTGAGTAAGCTGCCGGGTATAAGCCACGCAACCAAATACCTTGAGATGGCCAACTGTTGGTGCGCGGCCATGCCATGCCTCATACGGAGTTACATTCCTCAGTGCCTTTGTTGGAGATCGATTCAGAATATGCACAGCCGTCATCACAGCCTCCCCCCAAAACCGAGAAGGCATCTGGCGTTGCTTGAGCAGAGCTCGTGCCATGGCCACCACAGTTTGATTCCTGCGCTCAACCACACCATTCTGTTGCGGTGAATAAGGAGCACTGAAATGCCTTTTAATACCTTCATTGGCGCAGTATGCGGCGAACTCCGCGACGGTGAATTCCCCGCCATTGTCGGTGCGCAGGACCTTCAACTTGCGCCCACTTTCCACCTCTGCTGCCGCCTTGATCTTCTTGATTGCTTCCGCCGCTGCGTCCTTGGATGGCAGCAACACAGCCCACATAAAACGGGTGGCATCATCGACGAGCAGCAGGATGTAGCGGTTGCCCGCCGGTGTTGCTGGCGTGACTGGGCCGCACAGATCACCGTGCACCAATTCGAGTTGATTCTGGGCACGATATGCTGCTGCGGCCGGAAAAGAGCGCCGCCTCTGCTTCGTGGTGACACAAGTGTCACATACCTGCTCCACATGATCGACCATCGGCATCCCACGCGCCATCTCCTCCTTGCTGAGTCGTCGGAGTGCATCGAAGTTCAGATGGCCGAAACGTTCGTGCCACTGCCATGCCTCAACATCCTTGCGCGCCGCGAGACAGATAGGTTGTGCAGCCTCGAGGTGCAAAATGTACAACCTGTTCTTCCCTCGATGTACCTTGGCCAGCAATCGGTGATGATTGTCCCAAATGTGGAGCACGCCATGGTTAATCACAACCTTGGACCCTCCTTCATCAAGCTGTCCCAAACTTAGTATGGAGTTCTTCAGCGCTGGAATGTAGTAAACGCCGTGAAGAACTCTCTGCTCACCGGTCTTGGCTTGAAAAATGATGGATCCAACTCCCTTGATTTCCACCTTCGATGCATCCCCGAACCGGTCCGTTCCTCGAACGCCAGTGTTCAGATCAGCAAAGAGTTCCTGACGCCCGGTCATGTGATGTGTTGCGCCAGAGTCTAGGTACCAACCGCTGTCCATATCTTCTTCATCCACGCCAAGGTAGGCACATGCACGTGGCTCAGAAAGCTCGACGTGCTGCGCCGTGTAGCTGTGCGCCGGCGTGCTCTGCTCTAGGCTGATAAAGCCCTGTGCCAGAAACAGAGCACCATCTTCTTCACATTCGGCGTACTGGACGCGCGCCTCATGCCTTCCTTGGTTCCCGCCACGCTGTCCAGCCTGATTTCCACCGCCGCGACCTCCACCACGGTTGCCACCGCCGCGGCCAGCACGGTTTCCACCGCCACCGCCGCGCTCTGCATCCTCACGACGCGGCTGCGGACACTCACGTGCCCAGTGGCCTTCCTGGTTGCAGTTGAGGCAGGTGTTGGGGCCGACACGGCCAGCAACATTGCCGTCTCCTCGTCCGCCACCACGTCCACCTACTCTGCCTCGTCCTCGTCCACCACCGCGGCTGCGTCCACCGCCACCGCGCTGGTTCCTGGAACCAGAGCCACATGCATCGTCTCCCTTCTTTTCCTTTCTGCATCGCGCTTTCCACTGCTCCTCAGTGTACAACAGCTTGCCATTGATGGCCACCGGCTCAGTCAGTATTTGTTCTTCGCGATTGTCCACTGCCTTAAGCCTTCCAGTCACCTCCTCAAGAGTCAGTGCCTCAAAATCAAGGAACTGCTCAATGGCGACGACGATCTGCGAGTACTTGGCCGACACCGTGCGCAGGAATTTCTCCACCACGCGCTCCTCGGTGATGTCCCTATCGCCATGGATGACAAGCTGCTGGTGCAGAGTTGACAACCGCACAGCAAAGTCATCCACTTGCTCACCAGGATTGACGCTGATGTTCTCCCAATCACGGCGTAGGCGCTGCAGTGTTGCTCGACGGACCCTGTCCACGCCGATGCGGGTCGCAGCGATGGCGTCCCACGCCTCCTTCGCCGTAGCCTTGTCGAGCAGTGGGAGACCCATCTCCTTGGGTACAGCCCCGACGATCACCTCCAGTGCGCGTCTGTCATCGCGGAACTGGACAGGACCGCCTTCAATGGCGTCCCAGAGATCGCGCGCCTGCATCCTCAGCTTCATGGTCTGGCTCCACTCGTAGTAGTTTGTCTTGTCCAGCATTGGCCACGACGTGCCGCTGCCGGAGTCGCGGTACACCACCCTTCCTTGCGGCGACTCGTAGCGAGCGCCGCCACGGCAGCGCCTTCGGTCCCGTAGTGGTGACTGCGAGCGCCTCCTATCTCGCGGTGGAGTCCTCATCCGCCTGTTCCTCTCTGTCTCCTCTTCCTCCTCCCAGTCCTCCTCATCTTCTCCCTTCTCGGCGGCGATTTCGGCCCGCAGCTCCTGCGCCGTCCTTGCCGCTGCCTCTGCTGCAGCCGCTGCCTGCTTCGCTGCCTGGACTGCCAGCGCCGCTGCTTCCTCTGCAGCCTTCAGGCGTGCAGCCCTGCTGGAGAAGTCGCCCAGCTCTCCTTCGCTGGTTCCCTTGGCCTTGAGCCTGGCAGCGCGCTCAGCAGAGGTCGACATGAGTAGAGAAGAGAGGAGTCGGCCTTGAGACTCTCAGGTGTCTAACCTAAGCTTTGATACCAAATGTTAGAGGTAAACAGAGTGGTTTTGCCGGAGGTACTAACCTCAGCCATCATTGCTTGATTATATAGAAAGATGAGATGAGTCATATTGATTACATAACAGCTCATTAGAGCTTAGCTAATCAGATAGGAGCCTTGGCAGCCGCACACACCTGTTGAGCTGCCCAAGGTCTTTAATGACTATAATTAACTAGCACAAGTAACTAGGAGAGTGCTTAGGAAACAGGACTTAATAACAACAAAATTCATGTAGTTAGGACTACCCTACTGCTCTTTTCCTTCTTTTTCACTTTCTGTCTGGGGCTAAGTCATCCTGCGTGGTGAGAGGTGCACGCCTCACTTCAGGCACTGCACTTTAAGAACCTTGAAGTAACCCTACTCCCTCAGTGCTCAAGTGAATATTGTGTGTGCCTTTGACTGAACTGCTATCTTGTATCTCATCAAACTTTGGGCATTACTATCTTTCATATGTCCCATTTGCTTCGTAAAGTGAATACCTTGTTTATTTTCTTTCATCTTTTGTACTTATTTTTTTACCTTGTCGACTTAGAAGTGTCTTGGTTCTGGGATCTTCTGTACATATCTTGCTAATATATTATGAGAATAATGTTTTGTTATTGCCTTCCCTACTGTTCCACCTGAAGAAAAAAGCAAGAACACTGATATGCTGATTTGAACAGGGACCACAATATGCCTGCACAAATTTCTGGACCTTCGTTTGTACCAATTGCAGTGGAGCACAGTAAGTATTTTAGTGTGCCCTCTTTTAGTTTAGACGACCAATCTATCGAGCCTTCCCTTCTTTTTTGTTTAACAGTATATGGCATGATGGAGTGAATTATTGGGCACACCAGTCCCCTGGTGAAATATGCCAGTCTTTTTCCTAATATAAATCACTTTGTTTTCCTAGTCGGGAGTTCACGCATCGAGTAAAATCGGTTTCCATGGCCAAATTTACTGCACAAGAAGTTACTGCCCTTCAAGAAGGGGGGAATGAGGTAACATGTATCTGTTTTTTTTTCTACTTTTCCCATCAATCCCATGTCTTCTATTCAACACGGCATTGATTTTGAAGGAGAATAGAATTGGTGTAATTGAATGGATGTATTGCAATATTGCATTGAGCCCTTAGTCAGTTTATGTAGAGTACAAGACTTGGGAGACAAGGAACACATGGATACATGTGGCGGTCTACGATACACAATATCTAAACTACCAAATATACTCTAACAACCCTCCGCAGTCGTAGCGGGAACATCGCAGACGATTGGACTGGAGAAGAGGAGCCAAAGGCTAACATTCTCCTGAAGTCGTAGTGACATTGCAATGCAAATGTTGCAACTAGAGTAGAAACCAACAAGGAGCTTATGTGGTTGTGCCAATGCGAGGTAGCCGAGCATAAGGCACAATTGATGTGGTTGAAGGAGTCGTGCTGAAGATAGCGAGGCCGACATAGTTGTGGTGAGGTTGCTGTGTTGGTGTAGTTGCAAGCGCATAAGAGGTGTCAAGGAGATGATGAAGACATGTCTGGGTAGTCGTCGTGGAAGGAGGCTATACTGAGGTTCATACAGTCAGGGCTGCCAAAGACGAAGGTGAAAGGAGACGATGCAATCGAGGCAGATGGGGTGGGAACATGAGAGTTGATGCCGATGTAGATGCAGTCAAGTTGCCTGAACCGAGGCTTGGGCTGGATTTGCCAGACTCAGCAACGCGCCAGACACGAAAGCAAGTGTCGTTGTTGCCAATACCGGACGTACAAGGTAGAGGGACCATCATAGAAGTAGTAGCGTTGATTGTTGTAGAACAGTAGGGTAGAAGGTATGGATGCAGCACACAGTTAACGGAATAGACGAAGTGGTGGGGACAAGACGAAGATGCTGGTGATGTTGTGTTGGACGGAGAAGCAGTGAGGGAGTGGATGCGTTGAACCCGAAGGCAAGCAGTCCGGGCTGGCGATGGATGGGCAGCGGTGCTTTCGCGCACAAGGCCTCACGCTCACATGTAGTGCTCTAAGTCGACGACAAAGGCGATCAATAGGACAAAGGCCTTGTGCAGACGGATGGTGCAACAGATTGTGCAGCACAGTCATCGATGCACATGGGATGATGATGTATATGCAACCACCAAGCAGACCTTGATGATGGTGTGGCTCGACGAGGCGACACAGCAGCAGCCCTGTTGCTCGAAGAAGACGTGCATAGTACCCTGCGATGGACGTCACGGGAGCCAGGTGGACCACACAATCAATTGTAGGGAGTTGGGACCAAGTACGCGCGAGATGGAGCGACGACGGAAGAGGTCAGCAGAGGTGTCTTGAATCCTGATCTATGCTGGTGATGACAAACTGACAATATAGACATGCAGACGGGATGGTTGAGAAGCGACGTGGGAATGCATCCCCACAACATCGCACGCTTGGCCAAGCCGCACAGTCGAAGATGTAGATGCCGGTGTTGGAGTAGCACGTGAGGTTGGCAAGCAACGGGTGACTTAGTCCCGATTAGTGATCATGCAAACCAAAAAGGGTGCAACAGCAGCAGTGGGATCTTCCCTGTGCAACTCAACGGGTGCACCTACAACTTGATCGCAGACTAAACAGTGACAACGAGTGTCCAACGCCCGGCATGAAGAGGTGGGCGCCTAAACAGTGGCGTTGCCCCTGGTGGAGATAAATCTCTCCCCGGGGGTGCGTGGTGCAGAATCTATCGCTGGCTAGGGTTAGATCTAAACCGAACCCGGGCAATTGATACCATGGAGGAAAATAAAATTGTTGTAATTGGATGGATGCATTGCATTGAGTCCTTAGGTGGTTTATATAGAGTACAGGACTAGGAAACAAGGCAACCCATGGATACATATGATAGTCTACGATACACAATATCTAAACTACCAAATATAACAGATTTTACTTGACTTGTAGCGTGCTAGAGAAGTATTTTTCAAGGAGTGGGATCCTCAACGAAATGGATACCCTGACAGCAGGTGATCTTTTTTAGCAATTTCTTTTTGTAAGTCACAATGCTTAATTATGTATGGGAAGTATGACATGTTTCTTTTGGTCTCAGTAATGCTGACAAATTGAGAAATTTCATTAAGCATGTGTATGTGGAACGGAGATACACAGGAGAAAGAAGTACTGATAAGCCACCAAGGGCAAAGGTGATGTTGTATCCTTACCGCTTTAAATGTTTCTCCTCAGTAACCAATCCTTATTTCTGGAAATGTAATTTTCCCTTTGAAATTCACTGTGTGCTGGTTGATCGTCATCTTGCAGGATGACAAGGATGAGTATAGTGAAAATAGGAGATCTGATGGAAATTGGGGTGGTTCAAGAAGTCCGCCAGATGGAAGTTACTCTGATCGTCGGAGTTATAGTGGACGGAGTGATGACAGAAATTCCAGATATTCCTATGGGGACCGTAGTCCTGGCTATGACCAAAATGACTATAAGAAAAGTCCTCGCTACTTTGAGGTTGTCGATGATAGATCTGGAAAAACAACTCCAGTTCAAAGGTTTGAAGACCGTTGGTCTTCGGAGCCCAGAAAACCAGATAGTGGATCTCCAGATTTCCAGAAAGAAGCTGATGGTTCTAGTCCTGTTGTACGACCAGTTAGGGATATATTGGGTGACAATACTCCTCAACTTCGGGTTGGTGAACCGTCAAAGCCAGCTACTGAACCTCCAAAGCCAAGCGTAGTCAGACCAATTGATCCTCCAAAGCCGAGTGTAGTCAGACCAATTGGTCCTCCAAAGCCAAATGGAACCAGGGCAATTGATCCTCCACCACTGACAAAGGTTATTCTTTGTTACTCCTGACATTCCCCTTCTTTTGACATTGCTTTTGTACACTTGAAATATCATCGTGTTCTTGTGCATATGTTCGCTTAATATTCCTCTTGCTTGTTCATAATGTAGACAATATCTAGTGCCAGCAGCATTGGTTCTTCAGAAGGCACATCAGAACAGACAAAGGTGGCAAGTGCTGTAAGTTTAATTGATTTTAGTGCAGATCCTGAACCTGCGTCCACAGCACCACCACAACCCACCCCTATGCCACAACAACCTCCATTTAACGCAGCAGCACCACAGCCTATTCTTGAACAAGGGAAAAGTGATCCTTCTGTCAGTGGTGGTGACTGGGCATCTTTTGATTCTTTTGGCCAACAACAAACACCACAAACAAGCAGCAGTGTAAATCCTCTTGAGTCTGCACTTGCACAGCTGTCATTCTCTGAAGCACCCTCTGCACCAAATGCGTCAGCTTATCCTGTTTCTCTTGATCCCACTTTGAAAGCAAATGATGGAGGACATTCATCTGTGCTAGACCAGTCACATTCCTTGTTTGATGCGCCCTTTGGAATCTCAGGCAACCAGGTAGTTGTGTTTTCATAAATTTTTAAGCTTTATGCACCTGAGCCTTTTTTCCTAAAAAATAGTTTTCACTGGATTCCTTCCCCAGGCCTCAACAGTAATGTCCGGCCAAGGATCATCAGTTCAACAATCTCCTCTAGCTGCCCCAACAGCTGGACCTCCATCTCAAGCTACTGCAAATCCACAAGGAACCAGTGGTATTCAAGGAGCAGCCTCTTCTACTGACAGTAAATTCAGTAGCAGGAAAGAACTTCCAGTGGTATGTCATACATGATTAGCTGTGTGTTTTGCGTCTTCTAAAAAATAATGAGCATTTTCTTGATTGAATGTGATGTCACTTAGTGGAGTTTTATTTGACAAGCACTGTATATGTTATGAGGTAGTTAAGTGAAATCATGGTCTACATTGGATTCCAAATGAAAATGGGTAGCCACCATACAAATGTATAATGTTCAGCAATAATTGTAGTTTCTCTTTAGATTCATGGTTTTGTTTTGATGTGTTTCGTTTGGCTGGCTTATGGGAATGAACTAGTTGCTAGATTGAAAATAATTTGTGCAAACTTCATTTGCTTTGAGCCTTTGGTTTCTGTAAACTTATGGGTTGAATGCCATAAATGTTGTTAATGTTTTTGTACTTGTCAGTGCATGTGTTCTCACGGTCGTTCATTTGCAAGATCATTACCTATTATCAATAGAAGACAACTGGACAAGTTTCTTCTATTCGATTCTTTGCAGAGTGTTTTGGAAAAAAATGATGAACTGATGGATCTGACACTGCTTTCCAACGGACTCATTTGCATGAGCATATTTGACACTGGACAAAACTTATTGCAGGATATCTTTACTGCACTATATCCACCATCAACTCAAATGATGCCTGGCTGGCAGAGAGCTCCCCATTTTGGAATGGGATACGCCATGCAATATCCACCTGGAGTGGTATCCATGTCATTCTAATTTGTGTAACATATTATGCACCTGAGCTGTTACTGTCTTTTTATCTTACATAAGGAATGCTCTTCAATTCCAGGGATTGCAATCATATCTTCACGGAGCATTTCCTCAGCCTACATATCAGCAACCTGTATATTCACAACATGCATATTCCCACCCCCAACCTGTGAAAGCTTCAAACCCTTTTGATCTTGGGAATGAGTCAGCTCATATTCAAGCTCACATGGTATAACTAAAATGTCTACTGTAGACTTTGTTGTCATGCATATTCTGCATTCCTATTTTGTCAACATGCTCATTACTTCTCCAATAACATCAGTTTGTTTTATCTATGAGCAGCCCCCATCTGGGCCACCTGGAGCATCAGCAGGCTCAGCTCCCCAAACCTTAATTGGTAACTCTAGTTTTGGTGTTCCTCCACAGCAGCCTCACCAGCTCTATCAGTCAGAAGCGCATCTAAGTAGTTGCATATCTCGCCCTCACAATCTTTCTCTTTAGTACCTCCTTTTTGCGCACTGTGCTAATTATTGCTTCAATCAGGCCATTTTATGATGCAGCAAGTTCCGAACAGCATGCCCATGCCTGAACAACAACCTAATAGCATGCTTGCAACGTGAGTAAATGTTGTATTTACTATATCTTCCAAAGTTAAAACATGCAAATAGTGTTAGGGCCCAAGAGGGCCCGCTACAGTGCCACTACAGTTGTGGCGGTGCTGTAGTACGCCCTTAGTTTGGTTAGATAAAGATAAGGCTAGTTTGGGATAAGATTAGAATTAGAGATAAGATTAGATCTAGTGCTTAGAGCTCAAGTAACCCTCTCTATACAAGGAGAGGGATTATATCAGTTGAAGGTAAGCAAGAGATTAGAAGGAAATCCCTTCTCTCTCTTGCCGGCCGTGTGGAAATCCCTGCGGCCGGCCTCCCCAGCACCCCTAACCCTAGCCATCAAGCGCCCCTAACCCTAGCCGTCGCCCTCAAACCCCTCGCAGCCATCTAGTGAACCGCACTGCGGGTACTGCAGCACTGTTCATAAGGGCCTTTATCTCTTTAACAATTACCGCGCCTCCTCAGCCAACAGACAGACGAAGCTCAAGCGTCGGGGTCCTGGTCCTAGACCCCAAACCTACCACTCGTACTACCTCCGTAACCCTAGATCCATATCAGATAGACTGTTTAAATGAGGTGTCTAATTATTTATGATATGTATCACATCCCTTATATGAGGGGACCTTTACTTAAATTATAAGAACTGCCCTTGGATCAAGGATTTATGTATTAAAAAAAGGTCGACCTGCATGGGGTCGCAGATTTAAGTAGCTGATATCGACTACACAAAGTAGCCACATTTCACAATTGAAGTATCTAAACTTAAATTACCGGTTAACAATTCACCTATTCTGGTAAAAAGAACCGTTTTCCGTAGCTGTGGTGCTGTGACAGCCTCATTTGGCTTGTAGCAAGAGGAGATGAATGCGGGTGTCTGGCTGAACTTTTTTGCCTTTTGTAGTCATTTTTGTATAGACTTGTATCTGACTGGGTCTTTTGTTTCTTTGGTGTGCATCTCATCTGAACCCTGGGCATTCAGTGAGGACAGCAATAGTCGTTTCAGGGCTTTGAACGTTTTAAGTTTCACAAACTCTTGTAGTTTCGTTGCTCATGTGCAATGCAATTTAGTTAGTGAGGCGCAGTTCACAAACTGTGTTGGTCTATTTTAGACCTTTTTTCCCTATCTTAATATAATGTGGCGCAGTTCTCGTGCCCGTTCGAGAAAAAAAATCAGTTAGTCCGTTGTCGAAGAAAATTCACCTTCTATTCTAGTGGCATGGAAGTCCCTTGGTTTGCATCTTCAAAAAATTAAATACAGCAACCCAAGCTGCACTCACCAAATTGTGTCATCTGTGCGTCATGAAAGTAGACGTTTTTTTCACTGGTACTGGTGAACTTGGGATCTTAAGGGCCTTTATCTCTAACAATTTGGTTGCTTTAGGATGGTATATTAGCAACACTGATGTCTGATGTATGACATCGCAGGCAACAAGGTTTGGGTTCCTTCAACATGGGTTTTGATCAGGAAGCTCCTCTCGGATACCCCCAGGCAAACACCTCACCTTCCTACGGCTCCGTTGGTGGTGGTAGTAATCCATTTGGCTGAAAGAAGTGTGGAAATACCTGATCGTTCATCACTAGACGAAGGGTCTGCAGCACTCAGGGGGACAGACATGCATCGAAGCCCTGGAGAGATTGTGTTTCATACAACAAGGTGGTGTATCTTGTCGGCCGTAGTCTGTTGTACAACTTGTTTCCAAAGGCTTAATGATCGAATATAACTCTGTTTTGGAGGGCCTAAGCTGATTTCAGCCTCATTCCATGTACATTGTGTCTGGCGTTCTGCTTGGATTGCACAGTATGTATATTGTGTTTCTTCGTTGTTGTCATGGACAGTGTCAGCTCCTGTTTTAGTACAAGTTGTTTCTAGTGCACTTGATTATTCGATTTAATGTGGATGATTAGTACACTATAGATCAGATGTAGAATCGTGATCGATCAATTTTGTGGTTTCTTTTTACTTGCTATCTTAGTACCACTTAATTTTGTGGTGATCTTTTGTAAGGGTTATTTTCTTGTGGAACTCATTACTTGTTATCTACATTTTGTAATGCAATTCAAGGTATGTTCAACTTAACTAATTTCTCCCTCAGTTCCCTCTAATTTCCAAGAGGATTTGAGTTTCTAAACTACACGGTGTACAGTTTGGTCCAAATCCTAGAGTAGAGTTGGTCTTTGCATAGCGTCCTGTCGGCTGTCGCGGAGCTATACACCCCATAGGAAACTGTATGATTATTGTATCCCGTTTGTATCATGTAAGTGTTATGGGCTTTAGCCTAGTTCACGTAACTTTGATTTCTAATATACATGCAATTCCCAACATACTCTTGAGGGTTAGGGTTTTTTTTCTAAGGGCTAGTTTAGAAACTCTATTTTTTTCAAGGGATTTCTATTTTTTCAAGGGAAGATGAACTGATTTACCTTGAGAAAATAGAAAATTATTTAGAAAAATGAGGTTCCCAAACTATCCCTAATATGGTATCCATCTAGGGTTTCTTCTATCCCTCCCCTAGTAGTCACTATAGGCACTGTTGCCAGTCGGCTGCACCTGCCACCATGATCGGTCCTCCACCTCCTTTAGTTTTCCTTCCTCTCTTCTTATGCCTTTCTCGTCGATGGTCCTCGTTGGTTGCCGCCCCCTCCTCCCCTTCCTTTTCAGTTGTTATCGTTAGATCCACCCCTCTAGTCACTAGCTCGCTCACCCCCTCTTGAGGGTGATGGCTCCTAGGCCTGGTCGACCGTCGCTATCGTGGACCCAACCAGTGTGAGGCCTAGGCTTCCTGCATCGCCTCTCCCTCCATCAATTGGCCCACCTGCTCCCTCTCGTGCATGGCAGCTCTCAAGCCTGATCGGTTGTCGCTGTCATGGGCCAAGTGTAAGGGAAATGGACATCATACCATTTCAATATTGGTTTTGGTGTTTGATGACCAGACAACTAACTGGACTAACAACTTTGCTAAGTAATCATTTATATAGTCCAAAGGCTGGAGCATATACTTGGAGAAAATATGCAAAGCGATTCAGATCAACTTAGATCAAAAATACTTTAAGGGGCATATTGAATGTTTGTTAAGGTCACACAAAAGTCCAAGACACAATACAAAGCAAGCCCAAGCAAAAGAACTCGAAGAAACAACCCTGAACAACCCATGGAGCATCGAATGTATCCGATGGTGCACCAAATAGCTCATCGAATACGACTTGCAACGAAGGCTAAAAAATGGACTTC
This sequence comes from Zea mays, assembly GCF_902167145.1. Taxonomy (NCBI): domain Eukaryota; kingdom Viridiplantae; phylum Streptophyta; class Magnoliopsida; order Poales; family Poaceae; genus Zea; species Zea mays. Next base: position 160,675,311 of record NC_050100.1, on the reverse strand, counting down.
GGGAAGGATGAGCACCGAACGTATCTGGTGGCGCACTGGATGTCCCACCAGATATGACACTCAAAAAGGGTGTTAAAAGGACCAAGTCAGATAAAGGACAGCTGGCGTGTTTGGTGTAGCACTTGATGGCATGCCATACACGACACTCAGAGAGCTTGTATTTTGGACCAAGTCAGGCGATACGCACCTGACATATTCGATGGCGCATCGGATGCACAATGTCAATGGTCGCTTCGAGAAGATTTCAATGGCTATTTGTTGTGGCTTGTCCAATGGCACGCCGGACATATCAGGTGAACTCTGACAGCTGATGGACCGACAACTTTATCCAATAGTTAACTCTGAGACGGTGCCGGTCATGTCTGGTGCACCATCAGCATGTCTGGTGAGTATGCAAAAATATGAGTGGGGTTCAAACGACTATATTTAAGTTGAGAGCCTATATATACCATCCCAATCGGACACAACCCAATCTAAGAGCTAAGAAATATCAGATACAAGTGAAGGGATAATCTCCATGAAAACATCTAGGCCCCTGGTTGGTTTTAGTGATTAATGACAACGTAATGTTATATGTGACTAACGTGTGTTTTGTAGAGACAAATGGTAAGTTAGGTCGCATTACAGGTAGATGTACTACAACGGTGAAAACAATCCCGGAGATAAGAACTTGAAGCGATGGCTAAAGAGACGAAACAAAAAGTGAAGGTCTTCGTATTCCGAGTGTCAAGGAGTTGCGGACACTCGTGATATAGTTAGGTCTTTTATTTTGTTTTAGTCGTACTATAAAGAGGGGTTGTCGATGAGTATTTTGAACAAGAGAGTTCTAGTGTAGTGTTGGTGCATATTCACACTCACATATAGTGCTAGGTGTCACTCTAGAACATACTCACGAGTTAGAACAAAAACCGAATTGAAAAACAGCAAAAATAGAAATCAGGGTTTCTGTCTGTGGGGCACCGGACTGTCCGGTGCTCCCTCTGTCAGGTGGGGCCAGGCTGGCCTGGGGAAGGGTTTCCCCCTCGCAGAAACCCAAGAGCGCAGGGTTTGAGAGTTGAATTTTAGTGGCGCACCGGACAACGCACCGGACCGTCCGGTGCGCACGGACAGTAACTGTTCACTATCCGGTGTGCCATCTGCCCAACTGCTAGCTGTCAGAACTAGCCGTTGGAGTCAACCATTGGCACACCGGTGGCGCACCGGACTGTCTGGTGCGCCCATGCGCAGCACATTGCTGGTAACGGCTAGTTGGTGGGTGAGGGCTATTTATACCCCCTCCACCCACCATATTCATTGTCTTGCTTCCCACATTTACTCCTACACATTGGTAGAGCATTGCAAGCACCAAAAAGCCTAGTGAGGTGATTAGAGAATCTTAATCCCGCATTTGGACCTCATTAGCGCTAGCGAGAGCCACCTAGAGCACACACCACTTGCATTAGGCTTCTCTTGGTCAAGCGAAAGTCTACGACTTGTTACTCTTGGTGACCGGCATCACCTAGACGACTTGGTGGCGTTGGGAGCTCGGTGATCACCGTGGAGATCTTGTTGGTGACCCGACTCAAGTTTGTAAGCGGTCATGAGGGATCCACCGCGCCGGAGTGGCAAAGGATCATCTCATAGTGAGCACTTGGTTCTTGCAAGGACCAAGGGGGAGCGATACCCTTGCGCGGGTGCTCCAACGAGGACTAGCGGAGAGTGCTGACTCTTCGATACCTCGGGAAAAATTGGAGGAGTCTTCTAAACCTTGCTTTACATTCCACACTTAATTTAAGCATTTTACATTGTGTATTTGTTTAGCAAGTATTTGAAGTATTGTCTTAGCATTATTGTATTTCTATTATTATTCTCTTAGTGCTAGTTGTTGGGGTGAAGTTGGGCTCTTGCTTAGGTTTTAATTAGTGTTGATTTTTAGAAAAGCCCAATTCACCCCCCTCTTGGGCATCGTGATCCTTTCAATTGGTATCAGAGCCTTGTTGCTCTTAGATTAGCTTAACCGCTAGAGTAACGATGTCCGGTGGGGATGGACATCCTCCCGTTTTTGATGGTGACGATTTTCCATATTGAAAAATTCGTATGGAAGCATACTTAGAGGCTATAGACATTGGTGTCTACAAAGCCGCCACAAAAGGATTCCCCGAACCTAGAGATCCCACAAATCTTGTAGGTGAAGAGTTTAACTATGAGAAATGGAATGCTAAGGCCAAAACACCCTTTTTAGAGGCCTTTGCAAAGATCTGTTTAATAGAGTTAGAAACCATAAAATGCTCATGATTTGTGGATGGACATATGTGCTCTACATGAAGGAACTAGAAGTGAGCATGAAGAGAGATATCACATTGCTATGAGAAAATTAAATTCCTTTGAAATGCTTGCTAATGAAAATGCCAATGCTATGTACTCACGTCTCAATATTCTTGTAGAGGAAGTAAATGGCTTGGGGCTTACACAAATCTCACAACCGGATGTTGTGAGGAAGGTTCTTAGTGTCCTCCCAATTGACAAATATGGACAAATTGTCACTGTGCTGTATCAGATGGATCTTTCAGTTACCACTCCTACATAGATATTGGGAAAGATCAATGCTCATGAGATGTACATGCACATCAATGACAAGGATGAGTCATCTTCCAAGAGAAAGGATTTGGCTCTCAAAGCAAATCAAGAAAGAAAAGGAAAAGCTAAAGTACAAATTTAGGAAGAATCCTCAAGTGATGATGACCTTGATGCTAACATTGCCTTGATGGTGAGGAAGACCACCAAAATGTTTAAGAAGCTCAATAGAGAAGGCATCAAATTTGACTCAAGAAAGAAGAAATTCTTTTCCAGCAAAAGAAAGCCCATTTCTGAAATGGATTGCTACAACTGTGGAGAGCTTGGTCATCTTGCTCATCAATGTAACAAGCCCAAGAAGAACAAGTTCAAGGGCAAGAAAGAAGATGACAACGATGATGAGAAAAAGGAAAAGAGATTCTTCAAGAGGAAGGATGGGAAGCACAAGAGGTTCTGTAAAAAGAAAAATGGAAAGGCATATATTGTTGGTGACTGGCTTACTGACATTGAGTCATCAAGTGGATCTTCTTCAAGTGAAGAAGAAAATGATGAAAAAGTTGTCGCCATCGCTGGGGACTTCTCTTCACCACCACCATCGCCATCATCGACTTCTCACCTATGCCTCATGGCTAGAGGTGAACAGAAGGTACAAAATGATAATGATATTACTGATGATAGTGATAGTGATAGTGATGATGAATTTGCTTCACCTTCCTATGATGAACTAGCTGACTTGCTTAAAGAATACACTCAAATCATTAGGAAGTCAAAAGCTAAATGTGATAAGTTGAAAAATGAAAATGAATCTTTGAATGCCAAATATGACATAGTTATGAAAGCTAGTGATGAAATGAAAGAAGAAAACAAAAGTATGTCATCCACTGTAAATGAGCTTACATCCTTCCTAAAAGATGCTAAGGATAAATGTGACAAGTTAAATGAAGCTAATAGGGAGTTGAAAGATAGACTAGTGAAAATTAAGGAAGACTATACTAAGATTAAATTTGATCATGATAATTTTCTTGTTGAAAATGAACTTTTATCTTGCAATACACATGAGGCTATTAACCCTGTTGTTAAGATTGATGTAGCAACCTCATGTGATGATTTGAGTCAAGGTGATCAAACTAGTCTACATGATGAACTGACCGAAAAAGTTAAAGTCTTGACATTAGACAACAAAAAATTGAAGAGATACTTGACTAATGCAACTACTAGAGGAAAGGTTGCCGTTGAGAACAATGATTTCAACAATGAGTTGGCAGTGGATAATGAAAGGCTTAAAAATGAGGTCAAGAAACTTAAGAGTGAAAATGAACATCTTGCAACAAGTGTGCAAAAGTTCAACAAGGGCCAATACCTCCAAAATGAATTGCTCATGAACACTGTCATGAAAAACAACAAGAGTGGTATTGGATACAATTCTTTAGTGCAAAACAAAGCTACTACTCAATACAAGCCAAAGCAGACTCATAAGCCTATCAAATACTTTGAGTGTGGAAAAGAAGGTCACTTTGCCCACAACTGCAAAGCCAAACCACCAACTCCCTTGCCTAAGCACTCAAGACCATTTGATTTCAATGCTCATTATGTTCTAAGAAAAGTAGCAAATGGAAAAGTCAAGGTTACATTCCTAGGTCCACCAAGCAAGAGTAGACCTAGACAAATTTGGGTTGCAAAGTCCTTGATTGAGAAAGTCATTGGTCCTATGCAATATAGGGCCCTCAAAACTCAAGCTTGATTTGTCTGTGGATGTAGGTGAACTACAAGACCGGTGGGAACCATTGGGTTATTGACAGTGGATGCACACAACATATGACAGGCAACCCACGGATGTTCACCTCACTTGATGAGAATGTTGATGGACAAGACAAAATCACATTTGGGGATAATTCAAAAGGGAAAGTTCAAGGACTTGGCAAGGTGGCAATTTCAAATGATCTATCAATTTCAAATGTTCTCTTGGTTGCACCTTTGAGCTTCAACTTATTATCAGTGGGTCAACTATGTGATCTTGGACTTCAATGCTTATTCACTCCAACAGAGGTTATTGTATCAAAAAAGGATGATGAATCAATGGTGTTCAAAGGATTTAGATACAACAATCTCTATTTAGTGGATTTCACCTCTGAAGATGCAGACCTAAGAACTTGCCTCTTTACCAAAGCATCACTTGGATGGCTATGGCATAGGAGGCTTGCACATGTTGGAATGAGCACACTCAAGAAAGTATTAAAGAAGGACATGGTTAGAGGATTAAAGGATGTTGTATTTGAAAGGACAAGCCGTGTAGTGCATGTCAAGCTGGTAAGCAAGTTGCTAACACACATCCTACTAAAGCTTTCATGTCAACATCAAGGCCACTGGAACTACTTCATATGGATTTATTTGGACCTACAAATTATGTAAGTCCTGGTAGCAACCTCTACTGTCTAGTGATAGTTGATGATTTCTCAAGATACACTTGGGTGTTCTTTCTCCATGATAAATCTGAAGTTGCATCTATATTCAAGAAATTTGCCAAGAAAGCTCAAAATAAATTTGATTGCAAGATCAAGAAGATTAGAAGTGATAATGGTAAAGAATTTGACAACACCAACATACATGAATACTGTGATGAGATTGGGATCAAACATGAAGTATCTGCAACATATACACCTCAACAAAATGGAGTTGTTGAAAGGAAAAGCAGGACCTTGATCACACTTGCAAGAACAATGATTGATGAGTATAACACATCGGAGAGGTTTTGGGCAGAAGCTGTCAACACTGCATGTTATGCATCAAACAGGCTATTTTCTCACCGACTACTTGCGAAGACTCCCTATGAACTGCTAAATGGGAAAAAGCCAGATGTCTCCATCTTCCGGGTGTTTGGATGCAAATGCTACATTTACAAGAAACGCCATCACCTAGGGAAGTTTCAAAGACATTGTGATATTGGTTTTCTATTGGCTTATTCATCAAAGTCCAAAGCATATCGAGTATTCAATCATGCCACTGGCGTGGTAGAAGAAACATATGATGTGGAATTTGATGAGACTAATGGCTCCCAAGGAGCACTTGAAAATCTTGATGATGTAGGTGATGAGCCACTTAGGGAAGCCATGAAGAACATGCCAATTGGAGCTATCAAACCAAAAGAAGATGAAGAAGAGGTGCAAAACATTGACAGACCTTCTTCATCAAGTGTACCACAAGATGATGAAAAAGATGAGAGGCATGCAAATAAAGATACATTTGTTTCTCATGAACAAGCAAGGGTACAAGCCGAAGATGTTGATGTTCCAGGATCTTCTTCCCAAGTGGTTGACACGAGAAACTCATCACTACTTCAAGCACACCCAAAAGACCAAATCATTGGGAGTCCTTCACAAGGGGTTATTACTCGATCACATAAACATGCTTTTTTATTGAACATCACTCCTTTGTTTCTTGTGTTGAGCCTACATGTATAGATGAGGCGCTACAGGATCCGGACTGGGTAAACGCCATGCATGAAGAACTAAACAACTTCACCCGTAACCAAGTTTGGACCCTGGAGAAGCCCCCACAAGATGCAAGAATCATTGGAACAAAGTGGGTGTTCAGAAACAAACAAGATGATCAAGGCGTGATTGTAAGGAACAAGGCAAGGACTTGTTGCAAAGGGATTCTCTCAAGTTGAAGGCTTAGATTTTGGAGAGACCTTTAGACCAGTTGCTCAACTGGAAGCCATCCGTATCCTACTCGCATATGCATCATGCTATGATATAAAGTTTTTATCAAATGGATGTAAAAAGTGAATTTTAAATGGTTTCATAAATGAACTTGTATATGTTGAGCAACCACCCAGGTTTGAAGACCCTAGATATCCTAACCATGCTTACAGGTTGTCCAAGACGCTATATGGGTTAAAGCAAGCTCCAATGGCTTGGTATGAGCGTCTTCGCGACTTCCTCATCGAAAAGGGCTTCAAGATCGGGACCGTCGACACAACTCTATTCACAAAGAAACATAACGATGATATTTTCATTTGTCAAGTATATGTTGATGACATAATCTTTGGCTCGACAAATAACTATCATTGCAAGGAATTTGGTGAGTTGATGTCGAAGGAGTTCGAGATGTCAATGATTGGTGAGCGGACGTACTTCCTTGGCTTTAAAGTCAAGCAAATGAAAGATGGTAACTTCCTCTCATAAGAGAAGTATACCAAGGACTTGTTGAAAAGGTTCAACATGGAGAAGTGCAAACTAATCAAGACACCTATGCCAACAAATGGACATCTCGACCTAGATGAGGGAGGTAACCCAGTTAATCAAACTCTCTACCGTTCTATGATTGGTAGTTTATTGTATCTTACCACATCTAGGCCCGATATCATGTTTAGTGTCTGCATGTGTGCTAGATTTCAATCAAATCCTAAGAAAGCTCATCTTCGCGCTGTTAAAAGAATTCTTAGGTATCTCAAACACACCCCAAGCGTTGGCCTTTGGTATCCCAAAGGAGCTACTTTTGACTTAATTGGCTATTCCGATTTGGATTATGCCGGTTGCAAAATTGATAGAAAAAGTACTTCTGGGGGATGCCATTTGCTTGGGAGATCACTAGTATCATGGACATCCAAAAAAGCAAAATAGTGTTGCCTTGTCAACCGCCGAAGTGAAATACATTGCCACAGGTGCTTGTTGTACACAAATTTTATATATGAAACAAACTCTTCTATACTATGGCGTAGTTCTAGAAAAGGTACTGTTGGGGGTCTACTTCGTCGCCGAAGGTCCTGTGAGAAGAAACACCTTCGGGAGATCAAAACAAAAGCGGCGCCGAAGCTACCAATCGGGGAGCTTCGGCATAGTGACACGCCTTGAGACGAAGGGTGGCACCGACTTAAAGATGAAAAGACTGATTGGCCCATGATAATCTGTGTCATGATTGTAATCAGTTATAAAGGACATGAATGTAAATCCACACAGGTTGCATCCTGTGCCTATAAATAGATGAACAGTATCACTGTACTGTTCACGCTGACTTGTATTCACTCGCACGTCGCACTTGGATTTTTACCTTCTATCAAGCCAAAGGTATAAATGTAATTCAATATTGTTTATATTCATTCATGATTAAATAACAATAAATATATATTATAACATCATTTCATTATTCATGTTGTTTCCCATGTTTTATATGCTTCGTCTTTCATCTAAGTATACTATGATCATGAAGGTATGTCCTTCATGACCTTCGTCTGAAGACCGTTATATCCTCAGGGAAATAATGTTTCGAAGGACGAAGGGTATTAACCTTTAACCCATTTTTTGTGTTGCCTTGTTCTTAATTCATAGCAATTGAGAACAAGTCCCCAACATTGGCGCCCACCTCCGGTGAACTCACTTCCACCGATTGAGCTGATGGCTTCGTCCAACAACCAAGCTGAAGTAGCTTCGGCTACGAAGCTGCTGGTGCTTCTGATAACAGGCGGCTCAGGTTCAGAGCCGGCTAACAAGAAGCAGAAGAAGGAAGCACAGAGAAGGGTGCAACATGTTGGGGTGCAGGGACCCTTCATCAAGTCAAAATGGTCCCACATCCCAATCACCTTCTCCTAGGAGGACCTTAAGCTCAAAGATTACCCTCATTATGATGCTATGGTTATATCTTGTGTCATTAAGGGATTTTTTGTCCATAATGTTCTGGTTGATACAGACAGTGCAACAGATATCATATTTGCTAAGGCTTTCAGACAGATGCAAGAACCAGAGGACAAGATCCATGATGCTACACATCCTCTATGTGGCTTCGGAGGAAGACAGATTACATCACTCAGCAAAATCACAATGCCAGTTACCTTCGGCTTTGTTCATAACACAAGAACCGAACAGGTCATCTTTGACATTGTTGACATGGAATATCCTTACAATGCAATCATTGGTCGTGGAACACTGAATGACTTCGAAGCAATACTTCATCCAGCATATCTATGCATGAAGATACCTTCGGAACAAGGGCCCGTTGCTGTTCATAGAAGTTAGGAAGCTGCCAGGAAAGCCGAAGGAAACTGGACAGATTCAAAGGCAATTCATAACATAGATGGAGTCGAAGCCTGTGAACAGTACAAATACAAAAGAGAGAAGGCTGCTTCAGTGGATCAGCCGAAGCCTATGCTTCTATGTGAAGACATAGTAGAGCAAAAAGTACTGCTGGGGTCTCAGCTATCTGAAGAGCAAGAGAAAACTTTGATAAGATTTTTATTTAACAATAAAGATGTCTTTGCTTTGTCAGCCAATGATCTTTGTGGTGTCAACAGAGATGTCATTGAACATTCACTCAATGTGGACCCATCCTTCAGGCCAAGAAAGCAAAGGCTTCGGAAAATGTCTGATGATAAAGCCGAAGGTGCTCGGAATGAAGTGAAAAGGCTTCTCAGTGCTGGTGTAATCAGAGAGGTGAAATACCCAGAGTGATTAGCCAATACTATCATGGTGAAGAAGGCCAATGGCAAATGGAGAATGTGCATTGACTTCACAGATCTTAACAAGGCATGCCCAAAAGACGAATTCCTGCTACCAAGAATAGACTCTCTTGTAGATGCAGCAACTTCTTCAGAGCTCATGAGTCTATTGGATTGTTATTCAGGCTATCATCAAATCTGGATGAAGAAGGAAGATGAGCCGAAGACTAGCTTCATAACTCCCAGTGGCACCAATTCCTATCTTCGGATGCCTGAGGGGCTCAAGAATGCTGGAGGAAGCTTCAGCAGAATGACAACCAAGGTCCTTCATTCCTAGATAGGCAGAAATGTGCTGACCTATGTTGATGATATTATAGTGAAAAGCACGAAGCAAGAAAATCACATTGCTGATTTGCAAGAAACATTTGCCAATTTCAGGCAAGCTGGCCTGAAATTAAATCCAGAGAAATGTGTTTTTGGAGTGAAGAAAGGCAAGTTTCTTGGCTGTCTGGTATCAACAAAAGGAATTGAAGCTAACCCAAGCAAGATTGAAGCTATCCTTCGGATGGAGCCACCAAGCACGAAGAAAGGGGCTCAACGGCTGGCAGGAAGATTAGCATCATTAAACAGATTCATATCCAGATCAGCGGAAAGAAATCTGCCATTTTTTGAAATACTGAAGTCAGCCGAAGTCTTTCAATGGGGCCCGGCACAACAAAAAGCTTTTGAAGAATTGAAACAATATTTGATTGATTTAACAACATTAACTCCACCCGCGCTAGGGGCTCCATTGCTCTTATATGTGGCAGCTTCGCATTCTGCAGTGAGTGCGACACTGGTACAAGAGAAGCTAGATGGTCAGGCTAAAAAGCAAGCACCAATATACTTCATCTCTGAAGTTTTAAGTCCATCAAAGAAAAATTACATAGAATTGGAGAAGGTATTATATGCTGTGTTAATGGCCTCCAGAAAGCTTCAGCATTATTTTCAAGCATACCACATAATTGTTCCTTCGTCACAACCTCTAAAGGACATCATGAGGAACATAGAGGCTACTGGAAGGATTGGAAAATGGGCTGCAGAGCTTAATGAATTCACCATTGATTATGTGCATAGATCTTCAATTCAGTCCTAGGCGTTAGCAGACTTCATCGCTGACTGGACGCCAGAGGCTCTGGAAGAAGAGATAAATAAAGATGCCGAAGCTTGGACAGTGTTTTGCGATGGTTCTTGGGGAACCTTCGGTGCAGGAGCAATTGCTGTTCTAGTAGCACCTTCAAAAGTCAGAACATGTTATGCAGCCAAGCTAGAGTTTAGTTGTACAAATAATATTGCCGAATATGAAGCACTCTTGTTGGGGCTTCGGAAGTTAAGGGCAATGGGAATAAGAAGGGCTATTCTAAAAACTGATTCTCAAGTCATTTCTAGCCATGTAGATAAAAGTAGCAAGGCAAGAGATCTGAAACTTGAAAAATATCTGGATACAGTCCGAAGGCTAGAGGCTTCTTTCGATGGTTTCTCTGTCAAGAAAATTCCAAGAGGCGAAAATGAGCATGCAGATCTGTTAGCCAAATCAGCGGCTCAGGGGCTCCCTCTACCTTCGGAAGTATTTTTTGAAACAATAAAGGCACCTTCGGTTGAACTCATTGAGAGAGCAGTGCTCGCCATTTCTCCAGTACACAGTGAAGATTGGAGGACTGAAATCATATCTTTCCTCCAGGGTAATTGCCTTTCGGACGACGAAGTTTATAATAAAAGAATAGAAGCAAGAACAAGACCGTATATCATAATAGAAGGGGAATTATACAAACATGGAGTTTGCTTCCCCCTTCTCAAGTGTTTATCCAGAACCGAAGGTATAGAATTAATGAAGGAGATACATGCAGGATTGTGTGGATCTCATATTGGGTCTAGGCCTTTGCTGGGAAAGGTTTTTAGACAGGGATTTTACTGGCCGAAGGCAACTTCGGATGCAGCAGATCTGGTCCAGAAGTGCGAAAATTGTCAAAAATGTGCAAGAGACCAAAAACAACCTTCGTCATTAACTCAGTTAATACAACAAACCTGGCCATTGCAAAGATGGGGCCTGGACTTGTTAGGCCCACTTCCACCAGCACAAGGTAATTTGAAATATGTCGTGGTGGCTGTAGAATATTTTTCTAAGTGGATTGAAGCAAAGCCTTTAGCTACAATAACTTTGGTTACAATCCAGAAATTCTTCTGGCAAAATATCGTTTGTCGCTTCGGCGTGCCGAAGGCTATAACTGTGGACAATGGAACACAGTTTGATGCCGAAAATTTCAAAGATTTCTATGACCAGATTGACACGAAGATTCATTTTGCATCAGTTAGGCACCCGGAGTCAAACGGGCTGGTCGAAAGAGCAAATGGTATTATAATGACAGGAATAATGAAGTTAATCTTCAATCAACCCAGAGGAAAGTGGCCAGATGAGTTGATTAAAGTGGTGTGGAGCCACAATACAACTATATCAAGGTCAACAGGTTTTACACCGTTCAAGTTATTGTTTGGTGACGAAGCTATAACCCTAGAAGAAGCTAAGGCAGGGTCAATTAGAACAGTAGCTTCGGCAGAGGACGAAGCTGATTATTCTGTGGCAAAAGATGCTATAGAAGGGACCAGACTTTAGGCTGTGGAGAATATCAATAAATACCAAGCCAAAACAATAAAATGGCGTGACAGAAAAGTTCGGCTGAAAAACATTAAGCCAGGGCATTTGGTACTTCGGAGAGTGGCCAATCCAGATACAGTAGGCAAGCTACAACTGAAGTGGGAAGGACCCTTTCTGGTGGTATCTTCGTCAAGACCCGATTCTTACAGATTAAAGGATATGGATGACAACAACATTCCTAGATCTTGGAATGCGGATGAGCTTCGACGATATTATGTGTAACTTGATGTAATCTTTTCCATTTTTCCTATGGCACCCTTTTCCTTTCCAAAGGGGGAGAAAGGTTTTTAATGAGGCCATAGTTTGTAATTTTTCCTTTCTTATCCAGCTCTACGAGAGTAAAATCCCCCAAAATTATGTAAAATGTAAAAGCTGAGCATGGACCATCGAGTGCAGAAAAGAAAAAAATAGGGAGAAGCTCGAAAGTCGTCCCTAAGGGGATGCAGAGCACGACGAAGCTATAAAAAGTCGTTCCTAAGGGAGCGCAGCGTAAGTTTTCTGCTCAAAAGTCGCTCCTAAGGGAATACAGAGCCAAATACCGCCGAAATATAAGGCGAAGAAGTTCAAAAGACGTTCCTAAGGGAATGCAGAACTTACACCGAAAAGTCAATGGTGATACCGCTGAAATAGAAGGCGAAGAAGTTCAAAAGACGTTCCTAAGGGGATGCAGAACTTAGACCGAAAAATAAGCGGTGCAGCCGAAAAATAAACGACAAAGAGATTTCAGTCATTCCTAAGGGAATGAGGAGTTTTGATGTGGCTTCGTAAGCGTGTGTCTGGACATTCATTTGCACAATACATCACATCATTCATTGCATTCATATACATTCACTAGGTGAGTGCCCGTGCGTTGCAACGGGAATATATAATACTATAATAACTTATGTATAAACATGTGTTATATTGTTAAGATAAAAATGTTTCGTAATCCATTTATGATCCTATCTATATATAAATTTTATTATCTTAATCTAGCTATTTCACCACTACATAGTACAGTGTTAGTTGTTGTCTCTCTTTTCTTGAAAAGCTATTCTATTCTTAGTGCCTTAGCCAATCTAGGTCCCAAAGTCTTGCTGCTCGTCCGGCAAGTCAGGGGCATGCTTAACGTGCAACCTTATATGGTTAACAGACACAAACTCATCACATCCTTCATTGTCATCATGAGTCCTGATGTTTGCTGGAAAAATTTCAAGGGTACTCGAGGTTAGACGAGATTCACCAAAACATATGGTACAACGACAATGTACAGATATCTATAAGGTTAACAGTGGATATGCGAAATGAAGAAAGCACACTACTTCTACCTTAATATAATTATGATCAAAGTGGTAAAGACTTGTCATAATCATTCTTCAGACATGTGACCAACCTTGATGATTTTCAGTGCGAGAACACGTATGAAAAAGTTTACCATTCTCTGTAGCAGGTGATATTATATTCAATGTGTGACACAAGGTGCTAGCATGACCAAAAAAAACTCAGCAAGATTACAAATACACAGTATCAGGAACCTGAAAAAAGTAGAATTCTTAAGTAATGAAATGTGAAAGAGAAACATGTCAATATAGATGGAAAGCTGTGGATTCTACCTGATTTTCAGGTCACACAAGATCACACACCCTGCATCCTTCTGAACACATTATAAACAGATGAGGGATCTACATCACACCTGACACCCTCACCTCCATACTGTACAGAGGTATTCTCTCGAAGACACTTGAGGGGGCAAAAGATCTGATACCAGGGCTAGATCTTGGTCGGGAAGTAAAGATTCCCTTTGGTTTAAAGGCCATGGCTGCATGAAAAAATCAGATTAATTTGAGTAGTTTGGTCAATCAGGCAATAGTTGCAGCAGATTCACACCAAGAATCGAACTCAAATTAGTAGTAAATAGAAATAGTTTCACCATGGTGTAAAAACGAAGAAAAGAAGCAGCTTGGGGGCAATATTTACCTACGGACTGTAAAAACGAAAAAAGGAATAGGATTCCTGTCAGGGAGAGAAGAAAATGAAACTTGCCTTGAAGCGAATGGGAGAAAATGAAGATGCCTTCCAGCTCTGCTGGACGAGTGGCCGAGCAGGCTGACCGGCGACGTGGGCAACAGGAAGCGGGAGGTCTTGGTTCTGGGCAGCAAGAAGCGGGAACTGAAGATTGGGATGATTGCTTCCCGCCTTTTCTTGCTAAAACGGTTGATGGAGGCCCATTTTAGATGGTTTGTTGGAGAACCAACAATTTGGGTCCCCATTTCAGCAGACCCATTAAGACGCATACGGCGTATGGGTCTCCTGTTTGAGACTCCACTATTGGAGACAGCCTACCTCAGGAAGGTAGCATACAATCAGGTTAAAGTTAGAGAAAAAGCAGGTACCCCATAAACTAAATGCAACATTAAAACTCTAGTCCAGGAGCCAAGAAAATATAAATGTCTATAAATTTGCTGTTTATTGACTAATACTCCCTCTGTTCCTTCCACGAAAAATTAAATCTGCATGCAGGTGAGCATGCGAGCGTGAGTACTGAGTATGATGCAGCATCAATTGCACGGAGCAGAAAAAACAAGGATTAACTCAGCGTTAATCTCATCCTTGTCTGTGCACTAAGACAAATATGATATCTAAATAAAAACGAAGGGAGATGTCAAAAATCCATAGATATCTAAACTGACCACTATAATTCCTGACCCAAGCTCAAGCATATAAATTAGGATAAACATTTTCAAAGAGAAATAATGGCACTTATTGTTTAGTATATTGCTGCTCAGAATATGATGCACAAGGATAAAGATAGGATCATTAGAGGCTTAAGACTTAGGAATCATAGGAGAATAACTAACTCCAATCATGACATTAGAGCAAGTTAATAGCTCACCACTTGATCATCTCCAGTTCTGATCACTGAAATAGCTTGATATCTCAAATAGCAATCACGATATATGGAGAATAGAACAAGAAAGGAGCGCACTAATTGAGTAGTCGGCATAGAGAAAACATAAAAGATTAATTGTGTTTTCATTAATGGTCGGGTAGGTTGGTAAATACCATTTCGAAAGCTCATTGCTCATATTAATAGCACACAGACACAAAGGAATCATTTCATAACTCAGCAGAAACGCAACTGACTTCATGATCATCGAACTATATATATTCCCAGGTAAAAGGTTGAGCTTTATTTTTAAAAATATATCTGCTATAAAAGAAAAACAAATGAATTTCAAGCCTTCATCAAAATACATCACTGTCACATCTTCAAACAACTATTGATGTTTACATAGGGATGCATAGGATTTAAAATCTCAGTTAGATTATTTAATCAGCAAGACTGGAATATGTATCCAAAATTCCAAATTGATAACCTACACACCTCCCGACACTCCAATAGAAATCTATAGCCCTTCTTAGTTGTCTTAAATTTCTTACCTTCACAAGAGCATCGATCACACCCAGGCTGGTAAGCTTCAAGAACTCATACTCTCTTGTTTTGTAGACAGTGTTCAAGAAAGGGTAAAGGTACAGTGCAACCAGTGCTGCAAGAAGAGATAGTTACTGAAAAATGTATGTTATAAACCAGAAGACTAAAAAGTGAAAAGTAAAATCAGTGCAGGGGAAATTTTCTACAGGAAACACTATCTATATGTGATACATACTTTCTACAACTTAGAATCAAATCTATGTTAAACAAGAGAAAATCGGGGATAACAGGGGCACATTCTTTAAAGTACACCATCATAAAGGTATTCATATTTTTGTCATAAGCATGGTAGCAGTCATTACCATTTACGAATGGCATCCTAATATCAAGGTGCAATGGTCAGGCGGTCAGCAACCCCAGACGGAACAATTAATTTATGCAAGTTATGAAACAATAGTTACAAGTCATTTGTTTCTATCACTTTTCTGGTTTAATAGGTGAGTGCCCGTGCGTTGCGACAGGAACATATAATATCATGATTATATATATGTGCGTGTGTTATACTAAAAGTTTTCGTAATTCATTGGTGATTCTGGTCATGTAAATTTTGTTATTTTAATCTATTTGTTTCACCACTACATTGCAATCATCAATATCACGCAGGCTTCTATATATGATAGTTAGATGCTCATTAATAAAACGTTAGTGCACAACGATTACATGAAAAAGAACAACACATTATCATCAACCTCAATATCTCACTATTGTTTTGCAAACAACCAATACAGAAATACACTGGAACAAATCAAATTATACTGCAATGTGAAATCTCAAAACAATACGCTAGCCAAGTTCCAATTCTTTTTGCTTAGTTGCAACCATCATATCTTTCCAAAGCCCTAACCAATATCTGGTTTCTTCGCCCTTCCCAATAAAATAAGTTAAAGTAATTTTGGATGCTTGACCATGATCTGTTGCTTCATTTTAAAATGATTTTGTTGCTAACCCGAGCATTTTTGCATTTGTATATAAAAAATAAACAAAATATAATGGAAGTATAGGTATGAAGTAGGTCCAGTGAGAACTGGGAAACAGATAGGCTGTGAAAACTTGAAATGCAGTAAGTGACATTCTTCTATACAATGAGCACACTGAATATGAAAAAAATAAGTTACTTGAAGCAATAAATTCACAGTATATGACGATGATCACAAGAGTTAAAAATAATAGAATGTGTCATACATGTATCTGGTAATAGATGGGAGCACCCAACTTTTCTTGTATATGGACTTCATCATCTACAAGCAACCAAGAACATTGGACTACAACTCCACCAGTGAGGCAGTGAACCAGTTGGTTCCATTAAAGCTTCACACTATATGGCTAAAGTGGAAGAACAACCTTCAACAGTATAATTAATTCTAATAAGATTATAGGACCAAAATCTCAGTAAGGATCTGTCTGGCATTGTATAGTGGCTTTATGTATGTTGTTATACCTGTTGTCCAGTTGTTAGACGTGGAATTTAGTGATGGGGTTCATGTCGAGAATACGAAGAGATGTCAACATCTCCCCTTATCCCCACAGCTGCAACACAGGCCCTTGGACATTGCCTTGTGTATACTGTATAGTTTAATTCATTGTCCAAATCAACTCCATCCTCCTCATCTCCCCAAACTTGAGTGCTTCCTAAATTTGAACATGGAGATTTTAAAGACCACATAGTGATGATGTGCATAATTTATTTTCCATTAGAAAATTTAAACAGATGTTTGCAATATCCAGTAACAGATTTCATCAAGCAGTTTGAACTTGCAAAGTATTGAGTAAGCTCAGTATGTACACAAGAAACAGACCTTTGTGCCTCTTGTATCTAGTTTTGCATTGAGGACAACATTGATTCCCCTCTTTGCGCTCATACTCATAGCGTGTCCGACACACAGGGAAGGCACATTCGTTGCACGCAAAAAAATATCGCCTGTTGCTAAGAACCCGACAGTGTCACCATAGATTTGACATTTGTGTTCATTCACATTCTTCAACTGCTTAGCCTGCACACCAACAACGTAGATGTAGGTGAGATTATGACAGCAACAAGACCACAATCAGAGATTTTGTATAAGAATATCATAAAATCTAACAAGACTGCAATCAATTCCCCTCATGGCCCACAGATTTAGGAGAAATGGATATATTAATTAAGACCAAAGTTTGATGCATTAGCAGGTCAATAGCTTCTTAATATCAACAAACTGGAGCGTTTGAACTATGCCTAGAAAGTACAGATGACAAACCGAAGCGAGTTGAATAATCCATCTCAACCAAATCCTCTCTACATTTCCTTACAACACCGTCGCGAGCAGGTGTCAAAGGGAACACTGAAACTAATAGACTCGTCAGCGACCAGCACACCGCCCCGAAAACCCCCCACAATTACATGTACCTATTGCTGGACTCAAAGATAAAATCGTGCTTCGCAAGTTATGTAGTGTGAAAATGAAACTCCTTCCTACAAAACTTGGAACATGAGAATATGTTAATCACTTCGAATATATTTAACATTATATAGGAACTAACCATCACATTCACATGAAAATTAGAACAAAAGCATAGTTGAAGCAGAAACCATCACATTCACATGAAAAATAGAGAAAAAACATAGTTCGGAGCAGTAAGGTAGACCATAGAACAACACCTGAGATGACTGCAACTGTCATACGAACCGTGCACGACATCAACATGAAGAACGACCTTATTCTACACAAATTTTAGGGGAGTTTTTGTTGTGGTCTTTTGACTCCTTTATCTCTTTTAGAACTGGATGATAGTGATTAGACACGTGTGTTAGGACTTTTCCGGATGTTTGGAAGTTCAGTTATAGCAACAATTATAGATCATTTTTCTCCTTTTTATGTAGTATGAGAGTAGCTATCTAAAATGACTAAACCAAGTAAGTAATGTTGCTGAGTACCTATATCCATCATCAAGCGATTATATTTAGATGGCTAAAGTGTCTAACAACAGCTGCTTCAGTGGGCTTTAGTTAGGTAAAGATTGGCTCACTTTTTTCTGTTTCGGCGACACACTTGTGACCTTTGAAATTCAATGTTCCAGAAGAAGATTTTTTTTGAGGCTGCCATGATTTGATCAGGGTTAATCTACAGACGATATATACTCCATACCCGACAAATACCAAATAATAAGGAAATAAAATTTTAGTATCATAATTTCCAAAGGACAAGGAGTGCAGCAGAGTCAACTACAAGAATACATGTCACAATTCATTTTAGATGTGAGATATTTGAATGCTCCATAGATACACAGATATATAAATCCATCAAATCTTCAAAATTTATTGTATAGGGACTTAGAGACTCGAAATTTTGAAAGCTAAGGTAGTTGGTACAAACCAGTTATCAAGTTCCAAGTTTTTTGAATGTATGAATTCCTAGCCAAACCAAGGTTAATTAAATTAAAGAACCATTGTTGTACTAAAGACAAAATTCTCTAACTGGTTTGAAGTGTGTGCACAAGAGGAAAGTGTGTTCTGTTCCTAATTAAGTGCGGCCTTGGTGCATATAAAGATCTAACCTAACATAATTATAAGGGGACAAAAATAATATAATAGCACAAGAAGTGTTGTAAGAGTATGCTGTAAAAAACCAAATCATGTGATAATAGACAAAATCATTTTCACCCATTCACTTCCTTGGCCTCAAATTAACATAGGGCAACAATCACACACATGGATTTTATTGAATGGAAGGAAATTGAATCAGTAGCAGAAATCTAGTGAGCGGAATATGAGGATTGAGGATCCTAGTACCAGAGGTTCAAGTAACATCGATAGCCATAGCAATCCAGGTTTAACAAAAACCAGCGACTTTCTATTTACCTTCGACCTAGTTGGGTATGAATGAATAAATTAATATGACGATGCAAAGAAATAATAGTGCAACAGAGCCTTATGGAAATGTACCCTCTCCACGAGGTTATGACAGTCCATCGCCTCGCCATGCCTTGCTCGCCACGCCTTGCCCAGACATGGATGTAGTCCTTGGGCAGCTAGGGGGGCTTCGTTGCGTTGTCCTTCCCCTGCTTCTTTCCACCATTCTCGGGTTGTCCTTCGTGCCACCGCGCTTGGTCGATCTGCACCGCTTCCCATTGGATTCCTCCTGTAGAAAACACAACCAGAATGAAATACAACAGGATGATTTTTTGCTTCTATTGTTGATCAAGCAAGAGATAAACCTCATATTTCAGATAACATTCGAGAACATCTAAAAACATTGGACTACTTTTAGCACTCTTGCTCCCCTCAGCTTCACTTTTGTTAGAGAAGTCTTTCAGTTCATTCTATCAGAAGTCCGGCTGATTTACAAACAAAACGGGGAAACATATTAATGGATATTGATATCCAAAATATAAAAATGAAATATTATGAATGGTCACCAGTTACCAGGTTACACTCTGGAAAGTAAAGTTTCATTGTGTGACTTAGTTGTGGTCACTCCAAGTATTCACAAACAAGTGCAGTCAGTAACCAACCTGCAAGCAATAGAAATCTTAGAATGTAAAACCATTCCATGTTATGAGCAGCTTGCAAAACGCATGGCTAAACTTAGTATTGAAGATCATTTAAAGCCAGCATAACAACCCTAAACATTTGAGATATCCTAGTTGGGACTTAAAAACAACATAAACATTAACAACTGAATACAATAGGGGAATGCTTCTGGGACAAGGAATACCAATTTTGTTACCTTTCCAAGGAGCTGCACACTGGAGGCCCTAGAGTAGGACATGCCGATCTCGAGGAGGGTGCCCCTCATACATGAACTCAGCACAGCTAGTGCTCATAGAAACTCATCATGCTGGACATTAGCACATTATCTGTTACAACCTATGGGACTAAGCTTGTGAAATGTATCTCAAGTTATTGATTTGTTATGCCAGTCACCTATAAGAAAGGTACAAAGTCTTAAAAGCCATGCTTAAATTGGATGTCACTGTTTAGGTCTATTTAAAGGGTGAACATGTTGGACAATGATATCACAGTTAGGAAGCCCATCGCCAAACTACGTAACTTTAGTTTAAGAATTGGTCACGAAGACGTGAACATGATGTATCAAAGGAAGATCAGCAACGAAAGTATACAATCCAAAAAGGGCTTAATCATCATTCAAGGATTAAAAACATAGTATCTACTGTCATATGAACAAGTATCTGCATTTAGCATGTACGCCAATACAAATGTCGACCAACTGATACTTGACACTTAGGCATCAACCATATCCAATGTAACATAGAATTTTTTAAAAATGCATGGTCTAGCATATACATCACCTTCTAGGGAGAAATTTCGTCAGGTAATAAGGCTTAATAGATAGAATGAAAAGAAGAGAGGGGCATAGATTCACACACTGTGCCAATTGCCGAACCTCCTATAAATTACTACTGAATAGGTAGCACATCCCGTAAAAAACAGAAGGAAAGAGTCGGTATGGCTCCTAGTATGAGATAGAGATTTGAGTTCTGAACCTGGCAGAATGAGCAATTATCTAAGAGAGATAGTAATCCACTATGCGATTGAATTCTTTCGTAACTAAATTTTTTCTTAAAGCCTTCTTAAAAAATATCTGCAAATTATTATTCAATAGGCGGTTACAACTTACTAACAACGAAAAAATGATGCACTGCTACACCAGTTCAGCAATCTACCAGAACATACTTGATATTTTTTCCTTCAGATTTTCGCTATTCTGAAAAAATAGATACACGACAGATGTTCATGATCTTCAATTTTTTTGACAGGTTCATCTGATCTTCCACCCGAAACCATGATGCATAATGTTTGAAACAAATTATTCAGAAACAACAAATTACATTATTTATTGATGCAGTGTATTTGCACGCATAGTGAAGTATGCTTAGTCAGAACTTCTGAAATTTTGTCCAAAAGTTGTACCCCCACCAAAAAACACGCCTTTGCCGTTAATGAGTATAATTCATACCGTCCAGGTTGAATGGAAAAAATCTCCGAGCTTGCGAATCGGATCTACTCGTTACACAAAATTTGCTACTGATGTTCTAACGTCGAAAGTTTATTTTGCCAGCTAACAAGATTTTTTTGGCAATTACAGAACTTTATTAAAATTTTGGATCGTTTGTTGCCACTGCCTTGCTTCCATTTAAAGTTGTGTTGTGCGATAAATAAAAAAGGTTCCCATTTGTTAATGCAAGGAAAAGGAAAGGGAAAAGAGAGGTGATATTAGTACATACATGGCTTGGTGGTGGGCTCGGACGCTGCATCCTCGTCGTCGTCCTTCCTGGTGGGCAAGCCATCCTTGTTGGAAACCGCCGCCATGTCCTTCCTCATAACGGCAGCTTCTGGCAAGCCGGGTTCCTCGGAGCCTGTAACACTCTCACGCGGATCGACGAGATCTATGTTGTCGTCGCCGCCGCCTAGCGTCTCTTGCGGCGGGATGGTCTCCGTCTCCGGCACGGGCGACTTGGACAAGTTGGGAGGCGAGTTCTGCTGCATCAGCGCAGACGTGTCGACTGGGCTGGCTGAGAAGAGAGGAAGGCAGCTACGGTTAGATTCATGGGGAGGATGGATAAAGGGGAACTCGAGCGCACGCACCGAAGTCTGCGAAGAGCTTAGCGAGGGAAACCTCTGCGATCAACTGGATCCGGTAGGGCACAAACTCCCCAGCCCCTACACCCGCACCGCCACGGTCGCCGTTGTCAGAGCGCCCGCTGTTGGGGTAGGTGGCGGCGGTGCCGAGGAGCACCACGCTGCACGCCAGGTTATTACGGAAGGAGGAGGTACTGGGAGGTGAGCGAGCGGTGATGAGCATGGATCTGAGAAGCATCGCCAGTCTTGGCCGCTTGCAGTTCTAGGCCAGGTGGGAGCGGAGTTGGACGGGAAGAGGTGGAGGATGCGGGCATGCGGGGCGTGGACGGTTCTGCAGAAGTGCCGAGGCTGAAACGGCGCATGGTCGTGGTCATGGGGGAGGAGGTCAAGGTCGTGGGCAGAGTGCGGCGCGCCGTCGTGGAGTGGAGGGCACCACCGCACCGAAGAAGATGACAGGCGCCGTAGTCTGGGCTGCACAATGGGCCGCGCCAACTGTTGGGCCGCACGAACCACTGGCTGCATAAACCGCTCGAACACAGACGCTGCTACGGGGTTTTTTATTAGTGCCATACCGGCCACTGAAAGCTTTGAAACGTAGCTTATAAACGTCAGTATGTGTTGTTTGTTGTTCATACTAACGTCTCTAGTGCCGCATCAAAATGATTTTTTGGCTTGTACGACCGTCGGTGGCAGAACAGGTCGGTGGCAGAACAAGTGAGAGGCAGAACATGTCAGAGGCAGACTACTATTGCTTACTTAATAGGTAGTAGAGATTTAGACATACATAGGATCATCATCATCATATCATACAAATACAGACAATTGCTTCGGCTCTAATGATAAGACTTCGGCGAAAGGAAAGGAAGCAGATTTATGCTTCGTTGTGTACGAAAAGAAGGGAAGGTGTTTTTCGCCTTCGGCTCAAAAAATAAAAGTTTCGTCCACATCAAAGCAGTTCATACATGGACAGAAAGGTAAAAATATATTACAAGGTATGGACAAATTTACAGAGTAGTATCTGATTCTTAAATTACAATATTCTTTACAAGGATAATTCAAGAGTTTCTCTAGAGTTTTTTTCACAGCAATGTCTTCGGCTTCATCATCATCCATTAAGCTTCGGATCATCCGCCAAGCTTCGGATCATTGCTCTTTGGCTTCGCCATCCTGTACATAACAAAGCGTTATAAGGTAAATTCAAGTTTCAAAGAAAAGGTATGCATAAGGTATGAGTTTATTACCGGCTTAAGGCGACTTCGAGCTTCGTCACCAACCAAGCTTCGTCCACCCTTTGGCCAAATTTGAGTTACGAATCTGTTCCCAATGCTTCGGGCCAGGCCGAGGATGTCATTCAAGTCCGCTGGTGATAAGCTGAAGTTCGGCCTGTTTACAATATTCCCGTGCGTGCAACCAGCCTTCATAAAAGCAACAGCTGTGCCACGAGAAGCTAGCAGAGCGATGAAGTCACCATGCCCAGCTATGACTTCATCAAGAGCATCAACTTCGCCTTCAATATGATCAAAGACGCCTGGCAGGTTTTCAGCTGAAGGTTTAAACTTTTCAGAACTGGCTCCAACAGAGTTGAATACCTGCTTCAGTCGTTGCACGCAACGGTTGCCAAAGTTCAGACATTTATCTTGAAGTTCCTTCAATGACTTCTGCAAGTTCGAACTCTTTGCAAATTCAGCTTCAAGCTTTGCATCAAAATCCTTCCTCTCTTGTTTGAAGCTTTTTGATTTCGTGGAGAGTTCACTGTTTAATCTAGCAATCTCGGCTTGGGCTTTTGCCAGCGAACCCTCCATTGTTTGAAGCACGAAATCCTTCTTCTCCAGAGCAGCTTCGTGATCTTTAATTTTGCCCTCTAAGCCCTCAATTATAATCTCATTTTTCTTGTCCTCGAGGTTTTGTTGCATCCTCAAGGTTTTACTTTGTAGTAGACTCTGAAAAAATAACCTTCATCAGAAGTAACCTTCATCTCAAAAACAATAAAAAGTTAAGGTAAGATCTTTACCTTGAAATTAGAATAAAACAAGCTGCCGGCGATATGCTGCCGCCAGTATCTGCTGAGGTCGGCCTCAAGTTTCGGAAAGCCAACACTCTTCGATATAGTGCCGACAACCTTCGCTCCAGTCCGAAACTCTCTTTGTCAACGCCACCGAAGAGCAATGCTCCTGGTTGATAGCCGCATGATATTGCATAATCCCTCAGCTCTTCTTTCTCAGCCTTAGACAACTTTTGACCAAGTATGTTTTGAAAATTAAAATTCTTTTCCTCCGAAGTATCTTCGGCAATCTCCTTCTCTTTCCCGGGCACTAGGGCCAGGGTCTCTTCGGCAGCTGTAGCAGCTTCTTCCGCGACCATGTTCAAAAGCATCTTATCAATATAAGAAAAAGTGCCCTCCAGATTTATATCTTCGGCCGTCTCAGCTTCGGCAGTTGCAGCTTCGGCGGGGGCAACCTCGGTAGCTGCAGTGTCTTTGGCAGTCGGTGTTTTTGACGCCGAGGCCGGCGGTGGCGTTTCTTCAATAGCATCAATAACAGTAATGATCCTTCGCCTTTTTTCAGCAGGCTTCTTGATTGCCACAGGCTCCTCCTTCTTCTGTAAAAGCCTCATTAGATGTGGCCCTAGTGGACTTAGCTTGAGAGGTAAAGATTCAGCCATTACCTTTAAAATTTCCTCCACGTCAGCAGCAGGAGGCGTTGAAGGAATTTCTTCCTCTATATCAGTTGTTTTTGGCTTCGCAGCCAAAGCTTTTCTTTTCTTCGGAACAACCACCTTCGGCTCAGGGCTGGATTTTTTCTTTTTCAAAGCTTTCTCATCTTCTTCTATCATTCTAGCAGCTTGCCTCTTCATAACACTGACAACTCTTTTTCGCTTTGGCCCTTCGGCACCCTTGCTTAACCGTTCATAGTTAGGGTATTCAAATTTCAGGGCGTCCATTACTCGGTTCAGCCTTCATTTCGATCGGGTGCCGAAGGCCGCGTTCATCAATTGATCTTCTTTCTTAGTATAGTTGCCCAAAATTTCATTGCACGTAGCTTCAATCAGTTCCAACCATTCTTGGCAAGGCTCTTTGAAATGTTTCTTGAACTTGAAGTGATAGGGCAGTCGAACAAGTTCATTCTTTTTCTTTTCTCCTTTAAGCTTTGGCATATTCCATTCCTTTAATGTCGGAAATACTCTATTGGGTAAGTATTCCTGTACTAAATCTCTAGTACCGATATGCTCAGACATAACTCGGAATTCGCCCACAGCTGTTCGGCATGGTGACCCTTGCAGCATGTCGCACAGGGGCCTAGTTAACCCGAAGGTTAGGTCCAGTGGGCTCTGAACTATCTTCTCCTTCTTCTCATCAACCTGAACATAAAACCATTCATTCTTCTAACCGGTTCGCCATTTGGTACGATAGCTGACCACTGGAGTCTTCATATCTTTGCGATAAGCAAAGTTGTAACAGCCGAAATTCTCGTGTAGCCCATCTTCTCTAGCCTTCGTCTGATAATGAAGCTCGTGCACTCGACAGAAAGCTTCAGCAAGCGGGTCCACTCCTTGGCTTCGGAGAGCCCAGATAAAGACGTTGTGCCTAACGATTGCGTTAGGAGTCAGCTGATGAAGATAAATTTTGAAATCTTCCAAAACATCCCCAATCATTTCATGCAAAGGAAACCTCAATCCTGCTTTGAAGAAACTTCTAAAAACTAGCACCTCATCATTTTCTGGCTTCGGAGTGGTTTCTTCCCTGCCAAAATGAATCAGTTTCTTCTCGGCTTCCCCGAAGTATCCTAGCTTTATCATCATGGGCATATCAGCTTCGGAGACAGTAGACTTTCCAAAGTCCAAGTGGCTAGGTTTGGATGGCATAATGATGTTATAATTTCTCTTCTTCAGCATCACCCTCTTCAATGTCAGCCTGTTCAGCTTCGGCAGCAGGTGCACCTTCGTCAGAGGCACCCTCTATCACAACCAGTCCTGATCGCCTCATTACTTTGGAGATTGGGGCAGTCTTAGCAGCTTCGGCCTCCTCTCCGTCGCGTGTAACTCTAGCTGTTGAACGCACTCTAGCCATTTGATACTGAATTCCTTACGGTTTTGATGAATGACTTTTTGCAATTTTGCCGAAGCTCCCTCTTATGACGAAGCTAAAACAAGACGATGCTTTGATTGAGAATACGATGAATAAGCTTCGGCTTTGGTCAAATTTTTCAGCACCACAACAGTGCAAATAGTAATAAATGCTGTGGTAACTTCACACCTACCCGTCTGTTTATATAGTGCTGCAGGTGGGAACGTGAATCGTCAAGCCGCTCGCACCGGCTGAACAGTCGCCCGCAACCACTGAACGGTGGGCCATAATGCGCGAGAAGGTGAATCACCAGATCACGCATGCCCGTTGTATGGTGGGACGACCTCGCACTCGAAATATTTAATCGTTTCTCGACAACGAGCTCAGGGAAGGTGTTTTTTGAACCTTCGGCATTCTGAAGCCTAAGAGAATTTTTCACGGGTCGAGCTCGTTACGAAAAACGATCTGGCACCGTGAAGGGGCTACTGTTGGGGGTCTACTTCATCGCCGAAGGTCCTGTGAGAAGAAACACCTTCAGGAGATCAAAACAAAAGCGGTGCCGAAGCTACCAATCAGGGAGCTTCGGCATAGTGACACGCCTTGAGACGAAGGGTGGCACCGACTTAAAGATGAAAAGACCGATTGGCCCATGATAATCTGTGTCATGATTGTAATCAGTTATAAAGGACATGAATGTAAATCCACACAGGTTGCATCCTGTGCCTATAAATAGATGAACAGTATCACTGTACTGTTCACGCTGACTTGTATTCACTCGCACGTCGCACTTGGATTTTTACCTTCTGTCAAGCCGAAGGTATAAATGTAATTCACTATTGTTTATATTCATTCATGATTAAATAACAATAAATATATATTAACATCATTTCATTATTCATGTTGTTTCCCATGTTTTATATGCTTCGTCTTTCATCTAAGTATACTATGATCATGAAGGTATGTCCTTCATGACCTTCGTCTGAAGATCGTTATATCCTCAGGGAAATAATGTTTCGAAGGACGAAGGGTATTAACCTTTAACCAATTTTTTATGTTGCCTTGTTCTTAATTCATAGCAATTGAGAACAAGTCCCCAACATGTACCTTTGTTGTGTGACAATGAGAGTGCTGTTAAAATTGCTAATAACCCTGTACAACACTCTCGCACCAAGCACATTGATATCCGTCATCACTTCCTTAGAGATCATGTTGCTAAAGGAGACATCATTTTAGAAGGAGTGAGGTCGGAAGATCAATTAGCAGATATTTTCACTAAGCCACTTGATAAAACCCGCTTTTGCTTGTTGAGGAACGAATTAAATATACTTGATCTCAGAAATTTTATTTAAGATCTCAAATGGTGTTGTCAAGCTTGCATTGCATATTTAAATTTCTTGTATTGCATCTAGGGAATGTCTAACCTAGTTAAGATAACCACCAACAAAGCGAGTGAAAAAGCTTAACTCGGGCTCAAACTTGACAAGTCTTAGTTTTAAGCTTTTAGTACTTAAATTCCTACTTACCTTGCAATTGTTGGTTCCTTGTTGGCCTCCAACGGCTCCTAGCTGCCTTGGGGCTATAAAAGGGACCCCTAGGCGTATGGAGGAGCTACCCAAGCATTCACTAAGCATTCTAAGTCTCCCACACTCCGTCTCCGCGCACTTGATCGATTGTGTTAGTGATTTGAGCTCCGTTCTAGTTGTGAACTCTTTGTGCCTCATTTTGAGCTCAAGTCTTGGCTTGTGTGCGTGTGTGTGTGCTGCGGATTTGTGTGTGTTGCTCCCCAACCTTACTCTTGTGCTTTCATTGTGATCTTTGTTGTAAGGGCGAGAGACTCCAACTTGTGGAGATTCCTCGCAAACGGGAAAAAGAGATAAGGAAGAAAAGCCGTGGTATTCAAATTGATCATTGGATCACTTGAAAGGGGTTGAGTGCAACCCACGTCCATTGGGACACCACAACATGGAAGTAGGCAAGTGTTACTTGGCCGAACCACGGGATAAAATCGTGTGTCTCGTGTGATTGTTCCTTCTTTGATTGTCTGTGTTCGCAAGAGCTTGTCTCATTGACTTGATTAACCCGCACTAATATTTTTATAATCTAGGTTGTTCGAATTTAGTGTTGAATTCTACAGGATTACCTATTCACCCCCCTCTAGGTGCTCTCAAGTTGCTCCTGGTACAGCTCACGTCGCGGCTTTGTTCCGACCGCCCTTCTCAGATGGGTCGCGACGTTCTCCGACAGATTTCACTACAGCGGCCAAGTTTTTATATCAGCTCATGAGACGGACGCTTCTGCCGCAGATGGGTTATAGGGAGGCTGCCACTCATATCCAGCTCTGGCTACTTGGTGCCCTGGTCTCTCACTCAGAGTTTGATGTTGTTGATGTAACACCCCAGGTGTTACCCAAGGGCCTGGCTCAATACATGCACTTATGGCCTATTATCACAAGTGTTTAAGTGGGGGAGAAGGGGCACCAAAACTTTAGAAACCATGGATTAATTAAGGAATGATCATGACAAAAGAAATACCCAATATTTTCATGCATCTTCACCTTGGAAAAAGATGCTCACACCCTAGACCCCCTCTTGAGCCATTGGACCTCCAAGCATGGGATTAGTGGGAAAGCTATGCAAATTACCATTTCATGACTTAAGTCCTTTACCAAAGTTGAAGTACATTAATATATCTACAAGAAATAGTAAGGAAGGTATTCCAAAAAGGTCCCACAAAATTCTCAAATTCAGCCCCCAAGTGAAGAGCACTCAAGACTCATGAGCAACCAAATTTTCTCTAAGTTAAAAATCAGCCCTCTTCCAAAGATCAGAGATGTTCACTTAGTTGCTGGCGCCAAATCCATATGGTCCAATTGACAAAAGGGAGCCAAATTACCCAAGGCACACCTCTGAAAATTTTGAAACCAATCCAGAACCGTTTGACATTGTTTGACACCAGTTTTGTCGTGGGTTGAACAGTGCCGACACTACTGACTTGGCGCCATCATATCTCCCAAACCAGACCCAATCTTCCCTTGGAACTCACATGAACTAGGTAGCCCTAGGTGTAGAGATGAGATCTCACAAAAGTCTTATGGCGAGATTCGCACGTTTGGCTGCTCAGCAAGGGACAAAACTCGGGCAGAAAGAAATGGCCACGTGTTCGACGCGCCCTGGCAACACCAGAGCACGCCCCGGCGCTCGGCCCCGCACGCGCCGTGCCACACCACGCCAGACCCTGTGCCAATGCCCGCGCCCGCGCCTATAAAGCCAACCTCGGCCTTGACCGTATGCCCCCGCTCGCTCTCAACCCCGCCCGAGCGCAAGTTCACCGGCGATCGCTCTGCGCACGTTGTGGCAGCGGCCGCCCGAGCCCTGACAACCGTGGACCGACCACTCTAGCCCTACTCCATCCCAACCAATCCCTCAGCTAGCCTCCCTGGAACTCAGCAAAGCTCCCCGAGCCCTTGGACCGAGCACCACCTCACCGGAGGTGCCGGATTAACGTCGCCGGACTTCGCCCGACCGTCGGCGTGCGTAGACCAAGCTACACGGTGAGCCGCTCTTCGATTCCGTGCGCATACAACACTAGTGACCTCCCATGAAGCTCCCCGTGCGGTTTAATTGAACTCTACCACCGTGAGCAGGCCAGAGCATACGCCGCCGCCGAGCCTGACCGCCTGCGCACGTGGCCCGACTGATTCCGTCCATCACCGTCGATGAGCCGCACCTCGACGTGACCGTCAGGACCTCTCGGAGCTAACCCCACCCCTCACCGGACCTTCCTCGCCGCAGGTAAGCCGCGCCACCCTGTTTAATCCCAGTGGTTACTGTTTTAAAGGGGGAGGGAGCTCAGGGAAAAAGAAGAAGAAGAAGCTGAGGGGTTTTTTGAATAGTCAGTGACTCATGTGAATAGTCCCGCAGGGGTATAAGTTAAAGATTTGGTTTAGGAAAAGCCCAGGGGTCTCGGTGTAAACTGGTTTTTCTTAAAACCTTTAAACATTATTCATTTAAATGTAGACAGAGCTTGTAAAATTCATAACTTCAGTTTTGTTCAAACAAATCTGGTCAAACTAATTTTGCTAGGTTCTAAATAATATGGACTACTTAGGAAAAATACCAAACACCCTAAGTATTGCAGGAAATTTTAAAGTTTAGATTTAAATAGTAAACTGGCCAAAAGCTAAATAAAGAAGGGAACAATAGCTACACTTTTAGACTGGGGTTAAGAAAAATCAGAGAGCTACTAAACCACCACCTAGCCTGTTTAAAAATAATAAACCCCTCAGTACACCAGATTAGGGAAGGGTTTACCATTTAAATTTACTTTGGTTCAAAACTATAGAAAATAGAAAAGGGATTTTAAAATAAGAACCAGGGGCAACCACATTTTTGCTAGCTTACTTCTTACCATAGTTCACTAGAAAATTTTGTTAAGCCCTCTGTTAGTACAAAAGAAGTGCACCACATTTTATTTTATGAAAACAAGAAAAACTCAGAAAAATCATAGAAAAATAATCCTGAGGAGAACCCACCCCAATTCTTGAGATAACTAATAATATGCTTATATGAATCTAGGAATAATATGAGTTCTGTTGTTTGATATTTTTTAAATAACAAGTTAGTTATAAGTACCTTTTTAGCATTAAATTTAGAAAATCACAACTAAATAACCAGTGGGTCTTTTTCTGTGATTTTTTAACACAAAGACCTATTATCACCTAGGGATCATTGCAAAAATAAAATTTAGTCCAGAAACCTCACCTAAAGCAGAGCTATAGTGTAAAGTACCCTTTTACCCTTACTTTTGTTAATTTTTCACAAGGAGTATCTGAATTAATTTCAACCTCAAATTTTTAGAATAAACCACAGAGGCCAATGTTTAACCATTGTAATTTTTTAACCTTTTTGGAAAATGTTAACTTGCCATGATAGTTCAAAGGAACTCAATAAGAAAACCAAATAGAAAGTAAAATGGTAATTTTTTTGGGGAATTTAGTGGAGTGCAACCTTAATTCCTCGAAGAGCCACAACAAAAAAATCCAAGGGATGACTGAAATTGTAAGTTCAATCAAGACCCTAAAAATGAATGCATGAAACTCTTAAGGCCAACAAAGGAAACCCTAGTATACCACTTTTTTGGTACTGATTTACTATACTTAGTATTTACAAAATGCCATATCATTAATATGCATATATCTTATTCATTGCATTCAATAGACTGTAATCTCGCTGACGGAGAGTGCATCCTCGTTCTGGAGCAAGGAGTTGCTCAGGAGGTAGTCCAGGAGCCAGCACCAGAGCCTGCCATCGAGGATCTGCCTACCCCAGCTGTGGAAAGGCAAGCCCCGGTTTTATGCATAACCATTATATATATGCTATTTTACTGCACTTAATGATTGTAGGCTTGTATTGTGCACTTAAGTGTAGGAGTTGTCTGAAACCCTAGTGGCATGATCTCAGGAGTCCTTTTGAGATGGATACTAGTATGCTAGGTCGAGTAGCTGCTTTACTAATTAGGGATCTCGGTAGAAGTCGAGTGATTTTTCTAGCACTCACGCGAGGTCAGGACTTGGTTGTATACATTTTGATATCGTAATGATGATGGTCTGTGGACAACGATACATGGGGATGCTTGTCTACGAGACGGAAATTGGAATAAGGATTAAGGTGTGGTACCGTGTGTCAAACGTTTGAACGTACTAAGCACATGCCGAGAAATATGGTAAATCGGTAAGCCTAGTACCTAAGTGAACCTGCCCGCAGATTGCCCTCCTCACGCGACCTGAGACGTGGTCTCCCATTCCGGTTATGGTGGGTACAAGTGCGATCACTGCACGACGACATTCGGGGTCAGTGAGGCATTGTACGCCAAGGAGGTGAGCCCCTTTCTGTTGCCAGGGGATCGATGGGGACAGTTGATGTGTGTGGGGACGGAGTGCCTCGCCACATCGTGTGTTTAGGTTTACCTTGCAAGGATAAAAACTTGATTCGAATCATCTGCTTCTCGCAGCTAATGAGACTGCTTGATCCATGCTGCTACATTGAGTAACAAGTGGAAATGTGTTGATTTGGCAAAAGATATTGATTGCTAAATGTTTGATACCATGTATGATTAGCTAGGTACACATTTAGTCTTAAGAGAGTCACATTAAAACTTGAACAGCTAAAACTTGATTTTAGACTCAGCTAGTGCTTTTGGCAAACCAAACCCCTCAGCCAAACAGTTGCATGTCTAGAGGTAGAGGAGTAGACTCCTCACACCGGGTAAGTCTAGCTGAGTATTAGTATACTCAGCCTTGCTTGTGGCATAATTTTTTACAGGTTCTCTGGAGGACATGGTTGCTGGAGTGACTTGGCTGTCCATCTTGCCACCGGGGTGGACAGTCGAGTGGGACCCTACCTCGGCAGAGGAGGAGCATGAGAAGTGATGGGCCAGGCTTCCCCATCCCTCCGTTTATTTACGTTAGTTATATTCCGTTGCATTCCGAACAATGATCACTTCTTTTGATAAACTTCAATAATGTTGTAATAAATTAAGTACTCCTTAATGTTTGGTTTTATGCTTTATTGTATTTGCTCTGTGCCTCACCTTCGAGTGAGTACGTGGTACTTGATCCTGTTAGAGGCCTCGTCGGACTAGATCCGAGGGACTGACTGTTTATTCCTATTTAAGTGGGGTCTAGCCTCCAAGGCGGGACTTAGGTACTTAAGTTGGAATAATTCGGGCGGTTCCGCCACAGCTGGTATCAGAGCTTGTACCACCACAGATGAATCAATAAACCGTAATTACCATCCTTTTCAAAAAGTAAAACTTGTTAGAAACCAATGTTGGTAGATCGGTAAGGCGACAAGGATGGACCTAGAGCGTGAAGCCTTAGGATACTAGATGGGTAGCTAGGTGGCTATTTGAATGTGCCCTACAGGCTACTATAATGGATGGAGATTTCTATCCTTATAGGTTGATGTGAGGTCGCTTAGAACGAGCATGCATGCATCATTATGTTCTAACTACTTAGTAAGTGGTCAAGAATTTTAAAAGCTATGTAATCCAAGAGGCACCGTAATAAAAATTAAGTATACCTCAAGGATCTCAACGTAACCTTGGGATAGCCAAGCAATAATTCCCTTTTATTTTTGTAATTCTTTTCTTTTTCGCTTACGCAGGCTTACCCTTGCACAGATGACTTCTCACGAATCCTCGAAAGGAGGGAACGCACATTCCCACACAGACGGACTCGCACGAGAGGGTTTTCCCCGCATTTTGTGGGAGGTGCTGCAGGGAGCCGGGTATATGACGCCTCCCCGGTATGCGGTGCAGTTGTTCGAGGAGCACCGAGTACCCCCACTGTAGGGTGAGGATGACCTTGGAGCCTCATCCCTTGCAGCCGGGCTGGCGTTCGTTGGACTCCGAGTCTTTTGGGTTCAGGGCTAAAGATACCATCGAGTCCATTGCTCTCCACGGGCTGATGACCTTTTGTGTCTTTCACCCCTTGGAGCTGTCAACTCATCCCATTGGCTTATTCCCCGCTGAAAAGGAGGACGACCCAATGTGGAAGGATAGAGTGGAGCATGCTAAGGATGTGTGGGCTCTTTACCCAGGGCAGACTGCTCACCTGACAGTGCGATGCATGAATGCCCTGTATCGTTTGCAGGCAGTGCGAGGTGAGGCAATGTCACAACTGATGGGATTGGTTGAGTCTACCAAGATCACCCTAGATAACAGGGAGGACCTTGTGGTAGACTTGTCCACCGAATTGGTGGAAAAGGACCTCCAGGTGGAGCAGATGGCCACCCAAATCCAAGAGCTTGAGGAGCAAGTAGGAGCCAGGGAGAACACCATCGAGGTTCTCGAGGATCAGCTCCTTACTACGCAACAACAACTTGAGGAAGCCAACTAGCACTTGGATATGCACCATCAGAAAATTCAAGACATGGAGGCAGAAGGAGCCGACGAGAATGTCGACATCGAGGGAGGAGAGGAGCCGGTGCCAGCATCCAGCTTGGACACTGCTGGCTCAGGAAGACCACCTTCCCCCGAGTCTAGTGTTGCCTCATTTGCCCATTAGGTTTCAGAAATTGGGATAGAAGAGTGCGGCAGTAGAACTCCTCGAAGCTAGCTTAGCTTTTGCACCTTTGGGGTACTAGGCTAGAAAGAGTTGAGTCTTTTGAACACTGTTGTAACCGTTAGAAAACTCTTTTGGATTTATGAATGATGGATGATGTCAATTTTAAGTTATGAAGAAGATTTAGGTCATGTGGTACCTCTTATGAAAATGCAAGGAAATGTTTGACACTTTACAAACTTTGTCCTTTAAAAATCTCTTACCATGTACAACCCCTGATTTCCAAAGCATGATATTATG
Organism: Zea mays; assembly: GCF_902167145.1. NCBI lineage: Eukaryota > Viridiplantae > Streptophyta > Magnoliopsida > Poales > Poaceae > Zea > Zea mays. Next base: position 160,641,162 of record NC_050100.1, on the reverse strand, counting down.
AGCATCCTAAATTCAAATGGCAGGAAGAGCGTGCCGTGGACAGAATGAGCGCATTCCTCCACCACCGCCGTCGCCTCCTACCATGCAAGAACTGATGGCTCAACAAAATGAGATTCTGCGATAGTTAGCTCAGCATCAGCCACCACCCCAGCACTATGGTTGTGGTGATCACCATCAGCGACCACCTATCAGGAGTTCCTAAGCACTCAACTTCCCTTGTTCACTAGGGTAGAGGATCCACTTGATGCTGATGTATTGCTCAGGGTGGTGGAATCCAAATTCCCACTGCTTAATGAAGTTTGTTCAGATGTGGCCAAGGTTCGTTTCGCCACCCAGCAGCTTCGCGGACCCACGCGAACATGGTGGGATCACTTCCTCGCTATGCAGCCAATTGACCACTTGGTGGAATGGGGATAGTTCAAGGCAACATCCAGAGGGCATCACATACCGGCAGACATCATGGACTGCAAGCTCAATGAGTTTCTGGCACTCACTAAGGGGAATCGTACAGTGTTGCAGTACGCCCAAGCCTTCAATGACATGTGTCAGTACACAGGTTATCATGCTGACATAGATGAGAAGAAGAGGGACATGCTTATGAGGGGCCTTAGTACTAAGCTCCGCGACCGTCTCAACACAGTCAGGGCCAACAGCTACAATGAGTTAGTCAACATGGCCATTTCTCAGGAAGACTACATCACAGCCCGCCAGGAAGAAAAGAAGAGGAAGACCCCTATGGCAAGACCTTCAGCTCAGCCTCAGCGCTTCAGGATCGTGTCCGACACTCAGAGTAGGGGACCTCAGCAGCAAGGCCAGTGGGTGGCACCCAACCGCTCTCAGCCCTCAGTTTAGAGGAACAACAACCAGCCACAGCAGCAGTACCGTCAGGCCAATGACAATAGATGTTTCACTTGTGGCAGCACTGGACACTACGCCAAGAATTGCCTTAAGAACCAGCAGAGGCAGGGGCAGAATTCCAATCAGAACCAACGCAAGAGGCAGAAGGTGCAAGTGAGGCAAGGCAGGTTGAACTTCACCACTATGGCTGACATTCCAGAGGGAGCACCCGTCATGACCGGTATCTTTTCTGTTTTGAATTATCCTACAACCATTCTTTTTTATTATGGTGCATCACACAGTTTTATCAGTGCAAAATTTAGTGCCAAATGTTAGTTACCTTTCCATCACACAAATGGGGGCATTACAATTTCAACACCAGGAGGCAGGGTTGCCACCTATCAAATCAACAGGCAGGTGCCTATAAAATTTGGTAGTCTTGTAATTAGAACCACCCTCCTTATCTTGGGATTGGATAGTGTGGATATCATATTAGGAACTGACTGGTTATCAAGGCATCAGGCAGTGATTGATATCGCAGCAAGGGCCATTGAGATACACTCACCTACTTGTGGTGAAATCACGTTATATTTGCCTAACCAGGGTTGTACCCGTTCCTGTGCCGTCGCCCTAATAGAATCACCTATTGAGATAATTCTAGTGGTCTGTGAGTACCCAGATGTTTTTCCAGATGAGTTGCTAGGGATGCCGCCCGACAGAGACATAGAGTTTGCAATTGAGCTACAACCCAGAACTGCACCTATATCCAAGAGACCCTATAGGATGCCTCCAGTAGAGTTGGCAGAATTGAAAAAGCAGTTACAAGAGTTGTTGGACAAGGGATTCATTCACCCAAGTACTTCACCATGTGGATGTCCAGCCTTGTTCGTGAAGAAGAAAGATGAGAGTTTGAGATTGTGTGTTGATTACCGCCCTCTCAATGCGGTGACAATAAAAAATAAGTATTTGTTGCCTCGCATTGATGTATTGTTTGATCAGTTGGTGGGAGCCAAGGTGTTTTCTAAGATAGACCTTCGCTCTAGCTATCATCAAAATCAAGATCCGAGCTAGTGATATTCCGAAGATAGCTTTCTCTACCAGATATGGACTTTATGAGTACTTGGTGATGTCATTCGGGCTGACCAATTCCCCGACATATTTCATGTATTTAATGAACTCAGTGTTCATGCCAGAACTAGACAAGTTTGTGGTGGTTTTCATTGATGACATTCTGGTATATTCAAGGAATGAATGGGAGCATACTAAGCACTTGCATACATTACTTCAAAGACTGCACGATCATCAGTTGTATGCAAAATTGTCCAAATGTGATTTCTGGCTAAGGGAAATTAAATTCTTGGGTCACACCATTTCTCAGGATGGGATATTTGTTGATCCTGAGAAAGTACAAGAAGTGATGAATTGGAAGCCTCCTACCACCGTACGACAGATTCAGAGTTTTCTGGGATTGACAGGATATTATCGGCGATTTATTCTGGATTTCTCCAGGATTGCAAAGCCAATGACTGAATTGTTGAAGAAAGGAGTAAAGTATGAATGGAGTCAGAAATGTGAAGATGCCTTTCATACATTGAGGCAGAATTTGACAACAGCACCCGTGCTAGCACAGCCTGACAACACCAAATCTTTCGATGTTTATTGCGATGCTTCAGGCACTGGATTGGGATGTGTCTTGATGCAAGACAATAGAGTTATTGCCTATGCATCCCGAGCACTCAGGCCTCATGAGCAGAACTACCCCACCCATGATCTGGAGTTAGCAGCCGTAGTTCATGCTCTGAAGATATGGAAACATTATTTGATGGGAGCTCATTGTAATATCTATACTGACCATAAGAGTCTCAAGTATATTTTCACTCAGGCTGATCTTAATATGAGGCAGAGAAGATGGTTGGAATTGATCAAGGACTATGATTTGGAAGTGCATTACCATCCTGGCAAGGCCAATGTTGTGGCAGATGCCTTAAGTCGAAAGGCCCAGTGTAATTGTGTAACTATGGACTCTAAGGTCGCCACTCTGTGTGATGAGTTGCGCAAGCTGAACCTGGAAGTTATTTCCCTAGGTACCTTGAGTTATATCTCAGTGGAACCCACTCTACATGAGCAAATAGTCCTGGCACAGATTGGTGACAAGGGTGTTCAAGTCATTAAGGATATGCTCGAATAAAAGGTAGATAAGTACAAATGCTTTCGTCAGGACAACAAGGGAGTTCTATGGTTTGAAGACCGATTGGTTGTTCCTAAGAACCCAAAACTCAGGCGGAAAATATTGGATGAAGCTCATCTTTCAAAATTTTCCATGCAACCCGACAGTAATAAGATGTATCATGATCTCAAACCTTTGTATTGGTGGACCAGAATGAAGAGGGAAATTGCTAAGTATGTATCCGAATGCGACACTTGCCAAAGAATCAAGGCTAGCCATTTGAAGGTAGCATGTACCTTACAGCCTCTTCCCATACCATCTTGGAAATGGGAGGACCTCAGCATGGATTTTATTGTGGGTTTGCCCAATACCTCCCGACACCACGATTCTATTTGGGTCATTGTGGACAAGCTAACTAAGACAGCTCATTTCTTGCCAGTACATACCACCCACAGGGCAGAAAAGTATGCAGAAATCTATATTGACCAGATAGTGCATTTGCATGGAATACCAAGGACTATCGTGTCAGACAGAGGAGCACCGTTCGTAGCACATTTCTGGGAGCAACTGCAAGAGTCACTTGGAACCCATGTGATAAGAAGCTCATCATACCATCCTCAGACAGATGGTCAGACAGAAAGGGTAAATCAGATTTTGGAAGACATGTTGAGGGCATGTGTGTTGCACTATGGGAAGAATTGGGATAAATGCCTTTCGTTGGCAGAGTTCTCTTATAACAACAGCTACCAGTCCAGCCTAAAGATGGCACCTTTTGAGGCCTTGTATGGGAGAAGGTGTAGAACACCGCTAAATTGGTCACAAGCTGGAGAGAGGGAAATTTTTGGACCAGACTTAGTACTTGAAGCTGAGGAGAAGGTCAGGGTCATTAAAAAGAACTTGGAAGCTGCTCAGGCCAGACAGAAGAGCTATCATGATAAGAGAAGGAAACTTCTACAATTTGAAGTGGGAGATCATGTATACCTTAAGGTGTCACCCACCAAAGGTGTTCAGAGGTTTGGAATCAAGGGCAAGTTAGCTCCTCGCTATATTGGGCCCTATGAGATCAAAGAGACTTGTGGACCTGTAGCATACCAGTTGAAGTTGCCACCTCATATGTCAGCAATTCATGATGTATTCCACGTATCTCAGCTATGGAAGTGTGTCTGCTTACCCACGGAAATGCTACCTGAACCAGAGTTGGAGATAGAACCGGACTTGTCTTATAAAGAGCACCCCATCAAGGTATTGGACCAAAAAGAAAGATCCACTCGAGCAAGGTCAATCCAAATGTATAAGATTCAGTGGAGCAACCATTCAGTAGAAGAGGCTACGTGGGAAACTGAGGATTTTCTACGCTCTCGCTTCCCTAACTTTCTGCCTAAAGGAGTCGGTACGTAACCCAAAACACTGTAGAGCCCAAAAATTTGTATCAAAGAAAAACAAGGATATAAATAAATAAATAAATGTAGTTATAAGTTAATGTCTTGAGAAATTATGGAACCCTGAGAGATTAATTGAATTTCTTCTATGTGTGCATATTCAATTGATGGGATTATATTGCTCAAATAACAAATAAATAATGAAATATGCATCTCATGCCGATAATTTTGTCGTGGTGCATTTTGTTTGAATAAAGGAATCAAGATTTAATTTGACCTCAAATGATAAATGAGAATATATAAAAAAATGAATAAAAAAAGGAATTTTTCTTTTAAGAAAACCACTTATACCTCCCATGAAATAAATAACAAGGAGAAGAATAAATATTGACATTGTAAACAATAAAAGTTATATTCACATACTAGTAATAATTTAATTTTCTAAAGAGAAATAATATGGGTGCATGTGGGATTATGTTAGGGAGCGTTTAATTCAATAAATACTAATATAAGTATAATACAAAACCTTTGCATTTTTATGCTGGAGTCTATACTGTGCATAGTAATTTGAATTGAAAACTGGAAACCTAGGTTTAAAATTTGGATTTAATCCATATTTAAACTTGAGGGAAATAGAAAAGTAAAAATGAAAATAGGGAAAAGAAAAGAAATGGCGAACCGGCCAATTGGGCCGAATTTCATCAGCTGGCCCATTTCCACCGCCGTGCTCCACTATTGCCGAGTCGTTGACATGTGGGGCCACCCCGTCGGTCACCTTTTCTGTCGCATGGGCGGGTGCGCGCCTGGTTGAGTTATCACTGGCTCATGGGGCCCACCTCGTCATTCTCACGCGCCTCCACTCGTTTCTCTGCCATGTGGGGTCGCACTATCAGACTTCCTTCAACCTCCCACCGTCGAGTTTGCCGCGCGGATTCCCCTCCCCGTATCTCGCTCCGGCCGGGTATATCGGACTTCCCTGACCCTATAAATGTCGCCCGGGGTCGCCTCCGCATTCCACCGTGGCCATATCATTTCGGTTCGTGGAGTCCTGTGGGTACCGGAGGGAGAGAAGGGAGCTTTGGAACGCCGCTTGGGAGCTGTCGTCGCGCCGCGCCCAGTGACTCAGATTTGTTCTTGCCGGTCGCTGCGGAGCTTCGCCCGTGCCCCGGGGACAGTATTTGGGATCTAGCTATGGAGGTTTGGCGATTGGGGGCCAACAACGTCGGAATCGCTCGCCGTACCTCAAGCGCCGCCGCGGTGCCGCTTCAGGTCGTGGTCGGAGTCTACGGCTGCTTGGCGTTCGGTAAGGTATTTCCCATATTCTTCGTCATCCTCTCGGCTTTGCGTAGAGCCTAGCGGGGTTGTTCTAGGGCATCGAGATGCCGTAACCCCATGTTCGAGTCATGGCGCCGCCGCGACGGTATTATTGTCTCCGCGGCGGGGCGTCATGGGGACGACGATCTGTGGGCCGTTGATCGGGCCATGTACGGGTAAGATTAGAAGGATGGGTTGGGGGGCTTTCGACCGCGGATCGATGATCTTGCGGCTAGGATTAAATGGGCGATACCGGTTCGGTGGGGTGGATTTGCGCCGTTCGATCTGAATTGGGCGCACCGAAATCAACCCGAGTGTTTTAAATCCTAGGCGTTGGTCATTGATCTGACGACACACGCTGCATGCCGTTTCAGATATGAGGACTTCTAATCTGGGCCCTCGGTTTTGGATCGAGCGGCCAGTGGTATTCCATACCCCTTCGCCGAGCCTGTTTTGTAAATGAGCCTCTCACCTTTTAGCGAATCAACCCGCCGTCCACGCCAGTAGTTTTCTGTGTCTTAAGCAAACTTACCTCGAGACCCCTGGGTTTCTCTGGATTTGAGGCCCAGTCCAGAAACTCGAAAAACCAGAGAAAACAAATAGAAAATAGATTTTTAATATAAAAATAATTCCAGAACAGTGTTTAATCTCTAGAAAATTCATATTAGCTCCTTTTTAGTTCATTCTAGTGCCTATAATTTGGTAGTAACATTGTCTATTACTGAGTAACACTGTTATAGCATGAAACTCATATTAAAATTTATCACACAATTATTTTTGTACCAAACACAAAAGAACTTCAGAAAATCATAACTTAATAACCGTAAATCCGAATTTAGTGGTTCTCGTTCCTACAACCTGGTAGCTTCGTGTAGATTATTATTACTCAGTTATTCTTATGCTTGGTGTGATGTTAATTTTGCCTATACATGTTTGTTTGTATTACTACGACTAGCGCGAGGAGACGTGTCCTCTGAAAAGCAAGTTGGTACCTGGAATCTCAAGTGCCAGGCAAGTTGTGCCCTTGATCACTTCTTTTTACCCAGTCATGTTCTAATTAATCATAATGATCTGCATAGGTTAATTTTGATGGGACCCAATAGGTTACCCTAGTTTGATTATCTTTATACCTTGACTCCACTAAACTTTTTGGGTAGTACCTGCTATTGCTTTATGTGGTTTTGGGTATGAAGATTACACTATTCATGATTATACTTTTGTTATCAGTTGCTATTTACTGTTCATGATAAGATCATTATGTTAATTGGAACATGGAGAACCACCCGGGAAAACAGTGCTACCACAAGGGTTTAATGGGACGCCCTTGGCCGATTAATTAGGAAAGCTAGTGGAAGACTACCTTACCCGAAAGGGGCAAGGGCAGTAGGGGAGTGGTCAGTGTAGGGAGGCCCTCGGGAGGATTTTGCTGCGATGGCGGTCCTGCAAGGGATTCCTGCATTGGAGCTTCCTATAAACTGTAGCGGGTTTTCTGAAGCTAGTGGAACTTTGTAAAGGCCTCGTAGTGTTAACCTGCCTCGCCTCCTCGGTAGAGGTGTATGGGAAGTCGCGATCCCTTGGCAGATGGGTAACATGACTTGTGGGTAAAGATGCGCAACCTCTGCAGAGTGTAAAACTGGTATACTAGCCGTGCTCACGGTCATGAGCAGCTCGGACACTCACATGATTAAATTATGGAACTTAAACTCAATTTGTCATATGCATTGCATCGCAGGTGAGGTTGTTACTTTTGTTCTACTACTTAATTGGGTTGGTATTTACTTATACTTAGTAATTGCTAATAAAATTTTGACCAACTTTAAAAGCAATGCTCAGCTCTAACCATTCTCTTTGGTAAGCCTTACACTTCACGTGAGCTCCCACCTTTGGCGAGTTCATGCACATTATTCCCCACAACTTGTTGAGCGATGAACGTATGTGAGCTCACTCTTGCTGTCTCACACCCCCCCCACAGGTCAAGAACAGGTACCGCAGGATGAGGCGCTTGGAGGATGCTGTGATGAGTTCGTGAGTGGTCTAGGTCGTCGTCTCCCAGTCAACTTTGGGTTGCTGGACCGTTGTCTCCGTATAATGTAATTATTTATTTTGTATAGAACTCCTATTATATAGTAAAGATGTGACATTCGATCCTGTGCCATGATTCATCATATGTGTGAGACTTGGTCCCAGCACACCTGGTGATTATGTTTACGCCCGGGCTTTGGACCCCTAAAACCCGGGTGTGACAGAAGTGGTATCAGACGAATGTTGATTGTAGGACGAAACCTAGATAGAACTAGACAACCATTGTCTACTTACCTTTGCTACTCTGATCTTTTCTAAACTTTCCTTAATCTTTCTCATCTATTTCCGCTTGACTCTGATTATTCTTACCTTTTCATTCTAAAGACAAATGTGGATTTCACACTTTGAAATCCCGTACCTAAAGTGACATTTAGGAATAGGAGACCTAATCTTAGGAACAAAAATAAAACTATTTTTTTATCTATATGCTTGAATGCTTGTTCTTATGATACTTGTCTGATTTGGATCTTTGATTGAGTGTGATGAGTTGTGGAGTAATGTCCACAATTACATCTGTATATACATATAGGCATAAATATAAATAAATAAAATTCATAAGATAAAAAAAACTAGATTATCCTCCATTAAAGTGTATCCATTTTAATAAATACATCTTATCTTAAAGGGTTCTCTCTTATCTTAATAGATCTGTCTTATCTCGAAAAGATTCTATCTTATCCTAACAGATCTAACGTGCCTCAAAAGATTCTACCTCATCTTTATGGATTCATCTTGCCCTAATTAGCATATTTATCCCACTCTAGAATAACAATCATGATCTAATCCAAAGTAATCATATATTACCTAGTCTAACCTAGTTATACCAATCTAATCTAGATCCCATCTAATCTAATAGGGTCCAATCTAAAGTGAGTTACTTAATGGAGCAGTTAATACTTGTGAAATAGATTAGACCATATCCACATGTTTTAACCTAGTTCACCCTACACTAAATAAAGAATGATAGACCAACCCAACCAATAGAGTCATGATGGATTGCATAATCTGCCTATCCCCACCTAACATTAAGCAAACTTTTGACCTACATAATGTAGTCTATCTCCTCCATATCTATCTTAACCATATTCCCCAACCGATGATATACACTAACAATGAATCAATGAGACCAAGACTGGAGAAGAAAAGATCAATCTCGTCAAGGAAGGAGAGAAGTCAAACTCAACCTTCAGATGCATTACCACCCAGCACGGAGTTCTTCCTCACCACAAACTTTTTCACCTCTAGCTATTCATGCCCTAACCTATCCATCTTTTATCCCACATAATAAGTAATTGGATAACTATGCTCCCCTAATCACCCACTAATGACTAGAAAAAAATGAGACTCTGGATTTTTGAACCAATTATAGATTAAGAGCTTAAATTACCAATCCTTCTGTATCCCTTTTCTTACAAATCTCGAGGACGAGATTCCTTTTAAAGGGGGTAGGATTTGTAGAGCCCAAAAATTTGTATCAAAGAAAAACAAGGATATAAATAAATAAATGTAGTTATAAGTTAATGTCTTGAGAAATTATGGAACCCTGAGAGATTAATTGAATTTCTTCTATGTGTGCATATTCAATTGATGGGATTATATTGCTCAAATAACAAATAAATAATGAAATATGCATCTCATGCCGATAATTTTGTCGTGGTGCATTTTGTTTGAATAAAGGAATCAAGATTTAATTTGACCTCAAATGATAAATGAGAATATATAAAAAAAATGAATAAAAAAAGGAATTTTTCTTTTAAGAAAACCACTTATACCTCCCATGAAATAAATAACAAGGAGAAGAATAAATATTGACATTGTAAACAATAAAAGTTATATTCACATACTAGTAATAATTTAATTTTCTAAAGAGAAATAATATGGGTGCATGTGGGATTATGTTAGGGAGCGTTTAATTCAATAAATACTAATATAAGTATAATACAAAACCTTTGCATTTTTATGCTGGAGTCTATACTGTGCATAGTAATTTGAATTGAAAACTGGAAACCTAGGTTTAAAATTTGGATTTAATCCATATTTAAACTTGAGGGAAATAGAAAAGTAAAAATGAAAATAGGGAAAAGAAAAGAAATGGCGAACCGGCCAATTGGGCCGAATTTCATCAGCTGGCCCATTTCCACCGCCGTGCTCCACTATTGCCGAGTCGTTGACATGTGGGGCCACCCCGTCGGTCACCTTTTCTGTCGCATGGGCGGGTGCGCGCCTGGTTGAGTTATCACTGGCTCATGGGGCCCACCTCGTCATTCTCACGCGCCTCCACTCGTTTCTCTACCATGTGGGGTCGCACTATCAGACTTCCTTCAACCTCCCACCGCCGAGTTTGCCGCGCGGATTCCCCTCCCCGTATCTCGCTCCGGCCGGGTATATCGGACTTCCCTGACCCTATAAATGTCGCCCGGGGTCGCCTCCGCATTCCACCGTGGCCATATCATTTCGGTTCGTGGAGTCCTGTGGGTACCGGAGGGAGAGAAGGGAGCTTTGGAACGCCGCTTGGGAGCTGTCGTCGCGCCGCGCCCAGTGACTCAGATTTGTTCTTGCCGGTCGCTGCGGAGCTTCGCCCGTGCCCCGGGGACAGTATTTGGGATCTAGCTATGGAGGTTTGGCGATTGGGGGCCAACAACGTCGGAATCGCTCGCCGTACCTCAAGCGCCGCCGCGGTGCCGCTTCGGGTCATGGTCGGAGTCTACGGCTGCTTGGCGTTCGGTAAGGTATTTCCCATATTCTTCGTCATCCTCTCGGCTTTGCGTAGAGCCTAGCGGGGTTGTTCTAGGGCATCGAGATGCCGTAACCCCATGTTCGAGTCATGGCGCCGCCGCGACGGTATTATTGTCTCCGCGGCGGGGCGTCATGGGGACGACGATCTGTGGGCCGTTGATCGGGCCATGTACGGGTAAGATTAGAAGGATGGGTTGGGGGGCTTTCGACCGCGGATCGATGATCTTGCGGCTAGGATTAAATGGGCGATACCGGTTCGGTGGGGTGGATTTGCGCCGTTCGATCTGAATTGGGCGCACCGAAATCAACCCGAGTGTTTTAAATCCTAGGCGTTGGTCATTGATCGGACGCCACACGCTGCATGCCGTTTCAGATGTGAGGACTTCTAATCTGGGCCCTCGGTTTTGGATCGAGCGGCCAGTGGTATTCCATACCCCTTCGCCGAGCCTGTTTTGTAAATGAGCCCCTCACCTTTTAGCGAATCAACCCGCCGTCCACGCCAGTAGTTTTCTGTGTCTTAAGCAAACTTACCTCGAGACCCCTGGGTTTCTCTGGATTTGAGGCCCAGTCCAGAAACTCGAAAAACCAGAGAAAACAAATAGAAAATAGATTTTTAATATAAAAATAATTCCAGAACAGTGTTTAATCTCTAGAAAATTCATATTAGCTCCTTTTTAGTTCATTCTAGTGCCTATAATTTGGTAGTAACATTGTCTATTACTGAGTAACACTGTTATAGCATGAAAATCATATTAAAATTTATCACACAATTATTTTTGTACCAAACACAAAAGAACTTCAGAAAATCATAACTTAATAACCGTAAATCCGAATTTAGTGGTTCTCGTTCCTACAACCTGGTAGCTTCGTGTAGATTATTATTACTCAGTTATTCTTATGCTTGGTGTGATGTTAATTTTGCCTATACATGTTTGTTTGTATTGCTACGACTAGCGCGAGGAGACGTGTCCTCTGAAAAGCAAGTTGGTACCTGGAATCTCAAGTGCCAGGCAAGTTGTGCCCTTGATCACTTCTTTTTACCCAGTCATGTTCTAATTAATCATAATGATCTACATAGGTTAATTTTGATGGGACCCAATAGGTTACCCTAGTTTGATTATCTTTATACCTTGACTCCACTAAACTTTTTGGGTAGTACCTGCTATTGCTTTATGTGGTTTTGGGTATGAAGATTACACTATTCATGATTATACTTTTGTTATCAGTTGCTATTTACTGTTCATGATAAGATCATTATGTTAATTGGAACATGGAGAACCACCCGAGAAAACAGTGCTACCACAAGGGTTTAATGGGACGCCCTTGGCCGATTAATTAGGAAAGCTAGTGGAAGACTACCTTACCCGAAAGGGGCAAGGGCAGTAGGGGAGTGGTCAGTGTAGGGAGGCCCTCGGGAGGATTTTGCTGCGATGGCGGTCCTGCAAGGGATTCCTGCATTGGAGCTTCCTATAAACTGTAGCGGGTTTTCTGAAGCTAGTGGAACTTTGTAAAGGCCTCATAGTGTTACCCTGCCTCGCCTCCTCGGTAGAGGTGTATGGGAAGTCGCGATCCCTTGGCATATGGGTAACATGACTTGTGGGTAAAGATGCGCAACCTCTGCAGAGTGTAAAACTGGTATACTAGCCGTGCTCACGGTCATGAGCAGCTCGGACACTCACATGATTAAATTATGGAACTTAAACTCAATTTGTCATATGCATTGCATCGCAGGTGAGGTTGTTACTTTTGTTCTACTACTTAATTGGGTTGGTATTTACTTATACTTAGTAATTGCTAATAAAATTTTGACCAACTTTAAAAGCAATGCTCAGCTCTAACCATTCTCTTTGGTAAGCCTTACACTTCACGTGAGCTCCCACCTTTGGCGAGTTCATGCACATTATTCCCCACAACTTGTTGAGCGATGAACGTATGTGAGCTCACTCTTGCTGTCTCACCCCCCCCACAGGTCAAGAACAGGTACCGCAGGATGAGGCGCTTGGAGGATGCTGTGATGAGTTCGTGAGTGGTCTAGGTCGTCGTCTCCCAGTCAACTTTGGGTTGCTGGACCGTTGTCTCCGTATAATGTAATTATTTATTTTGTATAGAACTCCTATTATATAGTAAAGATGTGACATTTGATCCTGTGCCATGATTCATCATATGTGTGAGACTTGGTCCCAGCACACCTGGTGATTATGTTTACGCCCGGGCTTTGGACCCCTAAAACCCGGGTGTGACAAACACCCACCCCACCTGCCCTTTGAATCTAAATATAAGAGAAACCTAGTTAGAAGGAGTAGAGTAAGTTGTGAAAATAACTCTAGAAGGACTTCCTTCTGAAGTTGCAAAGAGGATGACATTCGAAGAGCAGTAACTAGAGAAACTTGGTTAAAAAAACTGCAACACCACACAAGCACGCACCTTCTTAGCACCCCTCTAAAGGATCCCTATCCAAATCTCGGGGCGAGATTCCTTTAAGGGGGGAGGGCTGTAACACCCCAGGTGTTACCCAAGGGCCTGGCTCAATACATGCACTTATGGCCTATTATCACATGTGTTTAAGTGGGGGAGAAGGGGCACCAAAACTTTAGAAACCATGGATTAAATAAGGAATGATCATGACAAAAGAAATACCCAAGATTTTCATGCATCTTCACCTTGGAAAAAGATTCTCACACCCTAGACCCCCTCTTGAGCCATTGGACCTCCAAGCATGAGATTAGTGGAAAAGCTATGCAAATGACCATTTCATGACTTAAACCCTTTACCAAAGTTGAAGTACATTAATATATCTACAAGAAATAGTAAGGAAGGTATTCCAAAAGGGTCCCACAAAATTCTCAAATTCAGCCCCCAAGTGAAGAGCACTCAAGAGCAACCAAATTTTCTCTAAGTTAAAAATCAGCCCTCTTCCAAAGATCAGAGATGTTCACTTAGTTGCTGGAGCCAAATCCATATGGTCCAATTGACAAAAGGGAGCCAAATTACCCAAGGCACACCTTTGAAAATTTTGAAACCAATCTAGAACCGTTTGACATTGTTTGACACCAGTTTTGTCGCGTGTTGAACAGTGCCGACACTAAGGACTTGGCGCCACCATATCTCCCAAACCAGACCCAATCTTCCCTTGGAACTCACATGAACTAGGTTGCCCTAGGTGCAGAGAAGAGATCTCACAAAAGTCTTATGGCGAGATTTGCATGTTTGGCTGCTCAGCAAGGGCCAGAACTCGGGCAGAAAGAAATGGACACGTGTTCGACACGACCTGGCAACACCAGAGCACGCCCCGACGCTCGGCCCCGCACGCGCCGTGCCACGCCACGCCAGACCCCGTGCCAACGCCCGCGCCCGCGCCTATAAAGCCGACCTCAGCCTTGACCGTACGCCCCCGCTCGCTCTCAACCCCGCCCGAGCGCAAGTTCACCGGCGATCGCTCTGCGCACGCTGTGCTAGCGGCCGCCCGAGCCCCGACAACCGTGGACCGACCACTCTAGCCCTCCTCCATCCCAACCAATCCCTCGGCTAGCCTCCCTGGAACTCAGCAAAGCTCCCCGAGCCCTTGGACCGAGCACCACCTCACCGGAGGTGCCGGATTGACGTCGCCGGACTTCGCCCGACCGTCGGCGTGCGTAGACCAAGCTACATGGTGAGCCGCTCTTCGATTCCGTGCACATACAGCACTAGTGACCTCCTGTGAAGTTCCCCGTGTGGTTTAATTGAACTCTACCGCCGTGAGCAGGCCGGAGCATACGCCACCGACGAGCCCGACCGCCTGCGCACGTGGCCCGATCGATTCCGTCCATCACCGTCGACGAGCCGCACCTCGACGTGACCGCCAGGACCTCCCGGAGCTAACCCCGCCCCTCGCCGGACCTTCCTCACCGCAGGTAAGCCGCGCCACCCTGTTTAATCCCCGCGGTTACTGTTTTAAAGGGGGAGGGAGCTCGGGGAAAAAGAAGAAGAAGCCGAGGGGGTTTTTGAATAGTCAGTGACTGATGTGAATTGTCCCGCACGGGTATAAGTTAAAGACTTGGTTTACGAAAAGCCCAGGGGTCTCGGGTAAACTGGTTTTTCTTAAAACCTTTAAACATTATTCATTTAAATGTAGACAGAGCTTGTAAAATTCATAACTTCAGTTTTGTTCAAACAAATCTGGTCAAACTAATTTTGCTAGGTTCTAAATAATATGGACTACTTAGGAAAAATACCAAACACCCTAAGTATTACAGGAAATTTTAAAGTATAGATTTAAATAGTAAACTGGCCAAAAGCTAAATAAAGAAGGGAAAAATAGCTACACTTCTAGACTGGGGTTAAGAAAAATTAGAGAGGTACTAAACCACCACCTAGCCTGTTTAAAAATAATAAACCCCTCAGTACACCAGATTAGGGAAGGGTTTACCATTTAAATTTACTTTGGTTCAAAACTATAGAAAATAGAAAAGGGATTTTAAAATAAGAACCAGGGGCAACCACATTTTTGCTAGCTTACTTCTTACCATAGTTCACTAGAAAATTTTGTTAAGCCCTCTGTTAGTACAAAAGAAGTGCACCACATTTTATTTCATGAAAACAAGAAAAACTTAGAAAAATCATAGAAAAATAATCTTGAGGAGAACCCACCCCAATCCTTGAGATAACTAATAATATGCTTATATGAATCTAGGAATAATATGAGTTCTGTTGTTTGATATTTTTCAAATAACAAGTTAGTTATAAGTACCTTTTTGGCATTAAACTTTAGAAAATCACAACTAAATAACTAGTGGGACTTTTTCTGTAATTTTTAACACAAAGACCTATTATCACCTAGGGATCATAGCAAAAATAAAATTTAGTCCAGAAACCTCACCTAAAGCAGAGCTATAGTGTAAAGTACCCTTTTACCCTTACTTTTGTTAATTTTGCACAAGGAGTATCTGAATTAATTTCAACCTCAAATTTTTAGAATAAACCACAGAGGCCAATGTTTAACCACTGTAATTTTGTAACCTTTTTGGAAAATGTTAACTTGCCATGATAGTTCAAAGGAACTCAATAAGAAAACCTAATAGAAAGTAAAATGGGATTTTTTTTGGGGAATTTAGTGGAGTGCAACCTTAATTCCTCAAAGAGTCACAACAAAAAAAATCCAAGGGATGACTGAAATTGTAAGTTCAATCAAGACCCTAAAAATGAATGCATGAAAATCTTAAGGCCAACAAAGGAAACCCTAGTATACCACTATTTTGGTACTAATTTACTATACTTAGTATTTACAAAATGCCATATCATTAATGTGCATATATCTTATTCATTGCATTCGATAGACTGTAATCTCGCTGACGGAGAGTGCATCCTCGTTCCGGAGCAAGGAGTTGCTCAGGAGGTAGTCCAGGAGCCAGCACCAGAGCCTGCCATCGAGGATCTGCCTGCCCCAGCTTTGGAAGGCAAGCCCCGGTTTTATGCATAACCATTATATATATGCTATTTTACTGCACTTAATGATTGTAGGCTTGTATTGTGCACTTAAGTGTAGGAGTTGTCTGAAACCCTAGTGGCATGATCTCATGAGTCCTTTTGAGATGGATACTAGTATGCTAGGTCGAGTAGCTGCTTTACTAATTAGGGATCTCGGTAGAAGTCGAGTGATTTTTCTAGCACTCGCGCGAGGTCAGGACTTGGTTGTATACATTTTGATATCGTAATGATAATGGTCTGTGGACAACGATCCATGGGGATGCTTGTCTACAAGACGGAAATTGGAAAAAGGATTAAGGTGTGGTACCGTGTGTCAAACGTTTGAACGTACTAAGCACATGCCGAGAAATATGGTAAATCGGTAAGCCTAGTACCTGAGTGAACCTGCCCGCAGATTGCCCTCCTCACGCGACCTGAGACGTGGTCTCCCATTCCGGTTATGGTGGGTACAAGTGTGGTCACTGCACGACAGCAGTCGGGGTCAGTGAGGCATTGTACGCCAAGGCGGTGAGCCCCTTTCTGTTGCCAGGGAATCGATGGGGACTGTTGATGTGTGTGGGGACGGAGTGCCTCGCCACATCGTGTGTTTAGGTTTACCTTGCAAGGATAAAAACTCGATTCGAATCGCCTGCTTCTCGCAGCTAATGAGACTGCTTGATCCATGCTGCTACATTGAGTAACAAGTGGAAATGTGTTGATTTGGCAAAAGATGTTGATTGCTAAATGTTTGATACCATGTATGATTAGCTAGGTACACATTTAGTCTTAAGAGAGTCACATTAAAACTTGAACAGCTAAAACTTGATTTTAGACTCAGCTAGTGCTTTTGACAAACCAAACCCCTCAGCCAAACAACTGCATGTCTAGAGGTAGAGGAGTAGACTCCTCACACCGGGTAAGTCTAGCTGAGTATTAGTATACTCAGCCTTGCTTGTGGCATAATTTTTTTACAGGTTCTCTGGAGGACATGGTTGCTGGAGTGACTTGGCCATCCATCTTACCACCGGGGTGGACAGTCGAGTGGGACCCTACCTCGGCAGAGGAGGAGCACGAGAAGTGATGGGCCAGGCTTCCCCATCCATCCGTTTATTTACGTTAGTTATATTCCGTTGCATTCCAAACAATGATCACTTCTTTTGATAAACTCCGATAATGTTGTAATAAATTAAGTACTCCTTAATGTATGGTTTTATGCTTTATTGTATTTGCTCTGTGCCTCACCTTCGAGTGAGTACGTGGTACTTGATCCTGTTAGTGACCTCATCGGACTAGATCCGAGGGACTGACGCTTTATTCCTATTTAAGTGTGGTCTAGCCTTCAAGGCGGGACTTAGGCACTTAAGTTGGAATAATTCGGGCGGTTCCGCCATAGTTGATTTCCTCATTTGTGAGATAGAGGACACCATATTGGATGGTCTTCGTGCCCGGCAATAGCTGCCCTATGCTCGCTATCTCTGCCACATCTTCGCTCAGCTGATCCAGCCACCCCAGTTCTAGGGCACCCTTGAGGCCTCTCGCCTCCTCTTTGGCTCTTATCGTCCAGCCCCTAAGGATCTAGTGCCAGCACTTGATCTAGTGATTGACACTTAGGCAGAGGATACAACTTACCATCAGTTTGAGACTTAGGGCGCAGCAGTCCCTGATGATGATGATGATGATGATGATGATGATGATGATGATGATGATGATGAGTTTGGGATTCCGCCTCTGCCTCCCCGCTCACATGATCATGAGGCCGAGAGTTCCAGTGCTGTTCCCATTGCCCCTCATGTGGTTGATGAAAGGGAAATAGGCTCAAACCTTTTCCCTAAGGCCCCGTTGGTTTCATTGGAATTGAATTCCATTTTAATAATTATAATTTAGATAAAACTAATTAAGTTCATATATTTATATATATATATATTATATTTGTATATTACTCTAAATCATATGAGAGTGATAGTTATATACTACATTTATGTTATAGCGAAGCAAGTAGAAGAGTGTGCTATAAGTTGTACATTGGGAAAATAGCATGTAAATCTACATAATCAATTTCCATCTCTCACCCCATGAATTTGAGAGACTTATATGATAACTTTGGAAAGTGGTGGAATGTCACATTTTAAAAAAATAGCCTATTCTATTAGTAAGATTCCAATTCCTCAAAATGAAAGGAAACAAACGGGACCTAAATGATTTTGGTGGTTGAATTGCCCAACACAAATAATTGGACTAACTAGTTTGCTCTAGATTATACATTGTATAGGTGCCAAAGGTTCAACACAAACCAATAAAAAGAACAAGTTAGGGTTCAAAAGAAAGGAGCAAAAAGGAAACCGAAGTGCTCCCTGTCTGGCGCACCGGACAGTCCGTTGCACCACCGGACAGTGTCCGGTGCATCAGGGGTCGTACACTCCAAACTCTTCAGCTTCGGGTTTTCTAGGCGCAGCTCCGCTATAATTCACCGGACTGTCCGGTGTACCAGCGGAGCAACGGCTACCTGCGCGCAACGGTCGACTCTAACAGATCAACAATGCAGCACAGTGTCGCGGCAGAAGTCAGAGCAGCAGGTCAAAAGGGCACCAGACTGTCCGGTGTGACACCGAACTGTCCGGTGCCACATGAGGACAAAGCCTCCAACGATCGACCAGCTCCAAGCCCTAACGACAGGGTGACGTGGCGGCGCACCGGACACTGTCCGGTGGCGCACCGGACTATTCGGTGTGCCCATCGCCAGCAGCCTTCTCCAACGGCTACAATTTGGTTGGTGGCTATAAATACCACCCCAACCGGCCACTTCAAGGTGTGGGAGCCCAAGCAACATTCCAAGTCATATAGTTGACATATCCAAGCCCTCCCAACCACCTCTATTCATTGATCCATCCTATACACAAGATTTAGACCACTACAACCAACACAAGTGCCACAAAAGATAGATCAAGCAAAAGAAAGCTACTCGTGTGAGTTTAGCGCTAGTGCCTTGTGAGATTCATCAAGAGAAAGTGTGTGCCACATCTTGTGTTCATTTGTGCGTGGAGTTTTGACTCCCATTGAACTTCCTCCAAAGTTTGGGAGGCTTGTAAAGCTAGCAAGAGACACCTAAGTGTGTGGTGATCCTTGCGGGGTCTTAAGTGATCCTTGAGAAGAAGAAGAGCTCGCCGGTCTTGGTGATCGGTGGAGAGAGGGAAAGGGTTGAAAGAGACCCGTCCTTAGTGGACTCCTCAACGGGGGCTAGGCCTTCGAGGGCCGAACCTCGGTAAAACAAATCACTCGTGTCTCTTGTGTTTATTGCTTGTGATTTGTTTGTTCTCTCCCTTTATAAGTTCTCTTGTGCTACTCTTTACTAATATTATTTTGTGTTGCTTCAAGTTAAATTCTCATTTAAGGAAGCAACTCCTTGCAAGAAAGAACTTGTGTTTATCCTCTTCGTATCTAAGCCCTCTTGCATTATTCACCGCTAACATTTCTAGTAGTATTGCTACTGATTAAATTCCGCGCTCTTTGAAAACAATACTCGTTGCAAGCAAAGGACTTAGTTTTATTCTCCGATAATTGTGAATCTTGTTCTAACCACTAATCAAGGGATCTAGTTTGAATTTAGAATTATAATTTTCATGTTTCGCCTATCCACCCCCCTCTAGGCGACTTTCAATTGGTATCAGAGCTAGACACTTCATATTGAGTCTAACAACTCGAAGTGATGGCTCGTAGAAGATCCCAAAAGAACAAGAAGACACCTCCAAAGGAAACAATGAGGTAACTCTTGAGATATTACTTTCCGATTGTTCTAATTATGATTCATGGTCTACTAGGGTGATAAATGCTTTTAGAACCGTAGATCCACAATTAGAACAAATTTTAGACAAGAGTATTATACCCTCTAGTTATAATGGGAAAAATGCTTCCGAGGAAGATCAAAGATGTATACGCTTAAACTACGTAGCTTATGACATCTTAAGTAATTCTCTTAGCAAAGAAGATTATCGTGCCTTCATAATGAATTATAATGAATCTATTCGTGATGCACATGATATTTGGACTAGAATTAAAAATAAATTTGATGAGTCCAAACATGATGGTTCATTTTGTGCTTCTACTTCCTTTGGTCCTTGTGAAACTAACCCTTTGAAGGAAGAAGAAGAAAGTGAACGTTGGAGACCAAACGATGAATATACCTCTCCAAAAGGTTTATCTTCCCATTTCGATTCCCACATATGTTGTGTGGCTAATGAAAATGATAGCAGTAGCACAAATGAGGATGAGGAGGATGAAAGAAGCTTCATGCAACTCTACGCTCGTCTAAGCCTAGAAGATAAGGCGGTCATGCTCAAACTTCTAAAAAGAGCGAGAGAGGAAAGCAAAGCTCGTCAAATGCTAGAAGATATTCTCTCCATAAAAATGCTAAGCTTTGATGAGTTGACTAAAGAACATGAGAAGCTAAAGTTCTCTCATGTTGATTTGGTCCAAAGGTATTGTTGGGGCCTTCGTCCTCCGAAGGTCCTCAAAAACGTAATTTAACAGTGTTTTCCAAGCATGGTTTATAGACAGGTACCTTCGGATTCAGGATTAAAGGCATATACGATGAGAAGGACATGATCGTGACGAAGGTTGTCGTTACTTCGAAGCTATGCAGAAAGGAGCTTCGGTTCAATCGCGGGAAAAGGAACCGACTTAAAGGGGAAAAGGCTATTCAGTCCTCATAGATTTTTATATAAGCCAATAGTGTGGCGGAACTGCCCGAATTATTCCAACTTAAGTGCCTAAGTCCCGCCTTAGAGGCTAGACCACACTTAAATGGGAATAACCCGTCAATCCCTCGGATCTAGTCCGACGAGGCCACTGACAGGATCAAGTACCACAGTCTCACTCGATGGTGAGTCACAGAGCAAATACAATAAAGCATAAAACCATACATTAAGGAGTATTAAACTTATTACATCATCATCGGAGTTTTAGCAAATGTAGTCATCATTGTTCGAAGTGCAGCGGAATAAAACTAACGATAAATAAACAGAGAGATGGGGAAGCCTGTCCCATCACTCCTCATGCTCCTCCTCAGCCGAGGCAGGTTCCCACTCGACAGTCCAACCTAGTGGCAAGATGGACGACCAAGTCACTCCAACAACCATGTCCTCTAGAGAACCTGTAAAATTATGCCACAAGCAATGCTGAGTATACTAGGGTTTCAAACAACTCCTACACTTAAGTGCACATTCAATCCTACAATCATTAAGTGTAGTAAAATAGCATAATAAATAGGTTATGCATAAAACCGGGGCTTGCCTTCCAAAGCTGGGCAGACAGATCCTT
Source organism: Zea mays (assembly GCF_902167145.1). Classification (NCBI taxonomy): domain Eukaryota; kingdom Viridiplantae; phylum Streptophyta; class Magnoliopsida; order Poales; family Poaceae; genus Zea; species Zea mays. Next base: position 160,619,892 of record NC_050100.1, on the reverse strand, counting down.
TGGGGCAGGCTCTGGTGCTGGATCCGAGGCTACCTCCTGAGTAACTCCTTGCTCCGGCACGAGGATGTACTCTCCGTCTGCGAGGTTGCAATCTATCGAATGCAATGAATAAGATATATGCATGCTATGATATGTAGAATTTAATAACAATTATGCCTTAGTGCAGAGAACTGAGTTAGTTAATCATTTTAGGGTTTCTTTGTCATAAGAGGCTCTTAGGGTTTTAGGCTTATTAATTTAGGTTTGAGGTTCTTGCCTAAGCATAATGGATTAATACTTGGGATGCCCCTTAAATGTTTTAGTGGGTCAAGGGGTTTTGCTGGTTTAGTTAGGGTAACATTAGTCTCCACTATTATTTCCCCTTTTTCAATTTCTATTTATGAATTCTAGTGTGGGTTTGAACTACAACAGTGATTCAACTCCTTCCAAAAATTCTGAAAAATTTACAGTGGGTTACTATTGCTCACTGTAGTCTGTCCTATAAATTTGAGGTCCAGAATAAATAAAATATGCCATGGACAAAAATAACAAAAGTTGGGGCAAAGGGGTCACTTTGCACTACAACTCTTAACTAGGGGTGGGTTCTTTCCTAAGGGTCATTTTTGCTGGTGTCTAAAAGTAATAACATGCTTCTGTGCCAAAAATCACAGAAGATTATTTGGTGGTTATTTAATTGTGATTTTCTAAAGTTTAATGTTAAAAAGGCACTTACTACTATCTTGTTATTTGAAAAATGTCAAACAACAGATTTCATATTTTTCCTATGTTCTTAATAACAAAACATTAGTTACCCCAAGGTTTGGGGTGTTTTCTCCTTGGGGTTATTTTTCTGGGGTTTTTCTAAGGTTTCCTTGTTTTTTTCTAAATTAAAAGGTATTTCCTTTCTTGTGCAGTAAACAAAGGTATAATAAATTTTTCTAGTGAACTATACTGAATAGGGGGCTAACAAAAATGTGGGTGCTCCCTGGTTCTTATTTTAAACCACTTTTAGTATTTTCTTTAACTTTAAGCAAAAAGTGATTAAAAGGGCAAACTCTGCCTTAAAGGGGTGTACAGAGGGGTTTATTATTTTTAAACATGTTAGGAAGTGATTAAGTACTTCTCTAAATTTTCTTAACCCCAGTCAAATAGTGTAGCTACTTTTCCTTATTTCTTTTAGCTTTTGACCAGTTAATTATTTAAATCATAACTTTAAAGTTTTCTGCAACACTTAGGGGTTTTATATTTTTCCTAAGTAGTTTACATTATTTAGGATCTAGCAAAGTTGGTTTGACTCGATTTGGGTAAACCAAACTGAAGTTATGAATTTTTCAAGTTCTGTTTGGATTTAAATCAGAATATTTTAAAAGGTTTCCTGGAATACTACTTTGCACCGAAGACCCTGGGTTCTTTCTAAATCAATCCATTCATTTCTACCCCTGCGCTACTATTCCCCTGAGTCACTGACAGCGCACAAAACCCCCTGGCCTTTTCTTCTTCCCCCCCCGAGGTCCCTCCCCTTATGTAAACAGTACCAGCGGAAAGGAAAAGGGCGGCGCGGCTTACCGGCGGTGAGAGAGGTCCGACGAGGGGCGGGGTTGGCTTCGGGAGGTCCTGGCGGTCACAGCGAGGTACGGCTCGACGACGGTGGTGGCCGGAATTGACTGGTCCACGTGCGCAGGCGGGTGATCTCGTCGGCGGCGGGTGTTCCGGCCTAACCACGGCGATCCAGCTCAATTAAATGGCACGATGAGCTCCACAGGGTGACGTAGAGGCTATGCATGCGGGGAATCGGAAAATGGTGCGGAGACTTACCCGGTCTACGTTCACCGGCGATTGGGTGAAGTCCGGCGACCGTGGACTGGCTTCTCCGGCGAGGCAAAGTCCGATTCCTTGCTCGGGGAGCTTCACCGAGGCATGCACGGTCTCTTCCGAGGGTCGGGCGTGGCTGGGAAGGGCCCTGCAGGCCGGTCTACAGTGGCGGGGGATCGAGTGGCCGCGGGCACGCCGTTTGCAGGGCAAACGCCGGTGATCACTGGCTCCGGTGAGGTCGAGCGTGCGTGGAGGAGTACGGTCGACGTCTATGGGGGCTTTATAGGCGCGGGCGCGGGCAACGGCGCCGGCTCGGCTTTGGCACGACGCGGGGCATGCGGGGGCGCGCGCGGGTGTGCTCTGGTGAGCTCAGAGCGCGTCGAACACGTGGCTCTTTGCTTCTGTTCGTGTTCTACCCTCTGCTGAGCGACCAAAACGTGCGAATCTTGCCCTAAGACCTGTGAGAGATCTCTTCCCTGCACCTAGGGCTACCTAGTTCACGTGAGTCCCAAGGGGAGATGTGGTCGGGTTAGAGAGATATGGGGGTGGGAAGTTGTCTCTGTCCTAGCTGTCCAAACCGAGACAAAACTTGTGCCAAGTAGTGTCAAACGACTTAGGGTTGGGTTCAAACTTCTCCACGGTGTTCTGGAGGTATTTTGGCGCCACTTTGTCAATGGGGCCAAATGGTTTTAAGTTTGGGATCAAGGTGAACATGTTTGATCTTTGAAAAGGGGGTGGTTTTGGACTTAGAAGAATTCTGATTTTTTTTGTGCTTAACCCTTTGGTGAACCTTTTGGGGTTTTTCTGAATTCTTTTTGGGGTCACTTTCTTACTATCATTTGTGGGGTATCAAGTGTACTACATCTTTTATAATTGGCCCAAGTCTTGATCATGTGGTTTTCATACCCTTTTGTTCATGCTTACTTCTAGTGCTCCACTTGTCCAAAAGGGTTTGAATTAGGGTTTGGGCAATCCTCCCCATTATATGTGCATAACAAGCCAAGGTATGACTTCTAAGGTGGGTTGCACTTACTTAGGATCTTGAGCTCCAACTTTGGTGTACTTTTCCCAACTTAAGTCACATGTGATGATGGCTTACTTGTGTAGTCTTGAGTGAAAACCGTAAGTAACACCTGGGGTGTTACAGCCCTCCCCCCTTAAAGGAATCTCGTTCCGAGAATTTAAGTAGAGTCCTTTGGAGGAGTGCCATGAAGGTGTGTTGGTGTGTGGTTTCTTCCTTTATCCAAGTTTCTCTAGTTAACTGCTCTTCGAATGTCATTCTCTTTGCGACTTCAGAAGGAAGTCCTTTTTAAGTCATTTCTAAAGCTTACTACACTTTTAGCATCCAAGTTTTTCTTATATTTAGATTCAAAGGGCAGGTGGGGGTGGGGTTTTAGGTTACGTACTGACTCCTTTGGGCAGAAAGTCGGGGAAGCGAGAGCGTAGAAAATCCTCAGTCTCCCATGTAGCTTCTTCTACTGAATGGTGACTCCACTGAACCTTATACATTCTGATCGACCTTGCCCGCGTTGATCTCTCCTTCTGATCCAATATCTTGACGGGGTACTCTTGATAAGATAAGTCTGGTTCTATCTCAATTTCTAGTTCAGGTAGCACTTCAGTGGGTAAGCGGACACATTTCCGTAGCTGAGATACATGGAACACATCATGAACAACTGACATGTGGGGTGGCAACTTCAATTGATATGCTACAGGTCCACAAGTCTCCTTGATCTCATAGGGTCCAATGTAGCGAGGAGTTAACTTGCCCTTGATTCCAAATCTCTGGACACCTTTGGTGGGTGACACCTTAAGATAAACATGATCTCCCACTTCAAACTGCAGGGGCTTCCTTCTCTTGTCATGATAGCTCTTTTGCCTGGCCTGGGCAGCTTCTAGGTTATTCTTAATAACTCTGACCTTTTCCTCTGCTTCAAGTACCAAGTCTGGTCCAAATATTTCCCTTTCTCCTGCTTGAGACCAATTCAGCGTGGTCTTACACCTTCTTCCATACAAGGCTTCAAAAGGTGCCATCTTCAAACTGGACTGGTAGATGTTATTATAGGAGAATTCTGCCAAGGAAAGACACTTGTCCCAATCCTTTCCATAGTGTACCACACAGGCTCTCAACATGTCTTCCAAAATCTGATTTACCCTTTCTATCTGGCCATCCGTTTGAGGATGGTATGCTGAGCTTCTTCTTACATGGGTCCCAAGTGATTCCTGTAATTGCTCCCAAAATTGTGCCACGAATGGTGCTCCTCTGTCCGATACTATAGTCCTTGGTATTCCATGCAAGCGAACTATCTGGTCAATGTAGATTTCTGCATACTTCTCCGTCCTGTGGGTGGTGTGCACTGGCAAGAAGTGAGCTGTCTTGGTCAATCTGTCCACAATGACCCAAATGGAATCATGGTGCCGTGAGGTATTGGGCAATCCCACGATAAAATCCATACAAATGTCCTCCCATTTCCAAGATGGTATGGGAAGGGGTTGCAAAGGGCCTGCTACCTTCAAATGACTGGCCTTGATTCTCTGGCAGGTGTCACATTCGGATATGTACTTGGCAATTTCCCTCTTCATTCGGGTCCACCAGTATAAAGATCTGAGATCATGATACATCTTGTTACTGCCAGGGTGCATGAAGAATTTTGAAAGGTGAGCTTCATCCAATATCTTCTTTCTGAGCTCAGGGTCCTTGGGAACAACCAATCGGTCTCCAAACCATAGGATTCCTTTGCTGTCCTGACGGAAGCATTTGTATTTTTCTGCTTTCTACTTGATCATTTCCTTAATGACCTGAACACCCTTGTCTTCAATCTGTGCCCTGACTATTTGCTCTTGTAATGTGGGCTCCACTGAAATATAATTTAAAGCACCCGAGGAAACAACCTCTAGGTTTAGTTTGCACAACTCATCACACAGGGTGGCGACTCTTGCATCCATGTTCATACAATTGCACTGGGCCTTCCTGCTTAAGGCATCTGCCACAACATTGGCCTTGCCAGAGTGGTAATGCACCTCCAAATCATAGTCCTTGATTAGCTCTAACCATCTCCTCTGCCTCATATTAAGATCCGCTTGAGTGAAAATGTATTTGAGACTCTTATGATCAGTGTAAATGTTGCAGTGAGCTCTCATCAGGTAATGTCTCCATATCTTGAGAGCATGAATCACAGCTGCTAATTCCAGATCATGTGTGGGGTAGTTCTGCTCATGGGGTCTAAGTGCTCGGGAGGCATAAGCAATCACTCTATTGTCTTGCATTAAGACACATCCCAATCCAGTACCAGAAGCATCGCAATACACTTCAAAGGGCTTGGTGTTGTCAGGTTGAGCTAGCACTGGTGCTATTGTCAAGTGCTGCCTTAGTGTATGAAAGGCATCCATACACTTCTGGCTCCAATCATACTTGACTCCCTTCTTCAACAGTTCAGTCATTGGCTTGGCAATTCTGGAGAAATTCGGAATGAATCGTCGATAATACCCTGCCAATCCCAGAAAACTCTGAATCTGTCTCACTGTGGTAGGAGGTTTCCAATCCATTACTTCTTGTACCTTTTCAGGATCAACTGATATCCCATCCTGAGAAATTGTGTGACTCAAGAATTTAATTTCCCTTAGCCAGAAATCACACTTAGACAACTTAGCATAAAGACGATGATCGCGCAGTCGCTGAAGCACGATGTGTAGATGCTCAGTATGCTCGTCTTCATTCTTGGAATAGACTAGAATATCGTCAATGAAAACGACCATGAATTTGTCCAGCTCTGGCATGAATACTGAGTTCATTAGGTACATGAAATAAGCCGGGCATTGGTCAGCCCAAAAGACATCACCAAGAATTCATAGAGCCCATATCTGGTAGAGAAAGCCGTCTTGGAAATATCGCTGGTACGGATCTTGATCTGATGGTAGCCCGAGCGAAGGTCTATCTTGGAGAACACTTTGGCTCCCACCAACTGATCAAACAAAACATCAATGCAGGGCAGCGGATATTTGTTTTTTATGGTCACCGCATTGAGAGGGCGGTAATCAACACACATTCTCAAACTCTCATCCTTTTTCATCACAAATAAGGCAGGACATCCCCACAGTGAAGTACTTGGGCGAATGAACCCCTTGTCCAACAACTCTTGCAGTTGCTTCTTCAATTCTGCCAATTCTGCTGGAGGCATTCTATAGGGTCTCTTGGATATAGGAGCAGTCCCGGGTTGCAATTCAATCGCGAACTCGATGTCTCTATCAGGTGGCATCCCTGGCAATTCGTCAGGAAAGACATCTGGGTAGTCACAGACCACATGGATTCTTTCAACCGGCGACTCTACCATAGTGAATGCACAAGAACGGGTACAACCCTGATCAGGCAAATATAAAGTAGTCTCGCCATAAGCAGGGGAGTGAATCTCAATGGCCCTTGCTGCAATATCCAATACTGCCCGATGCCTGGATAACCAATCCGTTCCCAATATAATGTCCATGCTATCCAACCCTAAGATGAGAAGGGTGGTTCTAATCACAAGACTACCAAATTTTATAGGCACTTGCCTGTTGATTTGGTAGGTGGCAACCCTGCCTCCCGGTGTTGAAATTGTGATACCCCCATCGGTGTGGTGAAAAGGTAATTGGCACTTGGCACTAAATTTGGCACTGATAAAACTATGTGATGCACCATAATAAAAAAGAATAATAGCAGGATAATTCAAAACTAAAAAGATACCAGTCATGACGGGTGCTCCCTCTGGAATATCAGCCATGGTGGTGAAGTTCAGCCTGCCTTGCCTCACTTGCACCTTCTGTCTCTTGCCTTGGTTCTGGTTGGTATTCTGTCCCTATCGCTGCTGGTTTCTGGGGCAATTCTTGGCATAATGTCCGGTGTTACCACAAGTGAAACACCTATTGTCATTGGCCTGACGGTACTGCTGCTGTTGTGGCTGATTGTTCCTCTGAACTGGAAACTGGGTGCGGTTGGGTGCCTGCTGCTGCTGCTGTGGCCGGATCACCCAACGTCCTTGTTGCTGCTGGGGTCCCCTGTTCTGAGTGTCAGACACGATCCTGAAGCGCTGTGGCTGAGCTGAGGGTCCTGCCACAGGGGTCTTCCTCTTCTTTTCTGCCTGACGAGCTGTGATACAGTCCTCCTGAGAAATGGCCATGTTGACTAACTCATTGTAGCTGTTGGCCCTGACGGTGTTGAGACGGTCACAGAGCTTAGTGCTGAGCCCCCTCCTGAACCTATCCCTCTTCTTCTCATCGGTGTCTGCATGATATCCGACATACTGGCATAGGTCATTGAAGGCCTGAGCATACTGTAACACTGTTCGGTTCCCTTGAGTGAGTGCCAGAAACTCGTTGAGCTTGCGGTCCATAATGCCTGCTGGTATATGGTGCCCCCTAAAAGCTACCTTGAACTCTCTCCATTCCACCTCACGGTCAACTGGCTGCATAGCAAGGAAGTGGTCCCACCATGTCCACGCGGGTCCGTGAAGCTGCTGGGTGGCGAATCTGACCTTAGTCACCTCTGAAAAATTTCCATGGAGTAGCAGGAATTTGGATTCCACTACCCTCAGCCATACATCAACATCAAGTGGGTCCTCGGCCCTGGTGAACAACGGTGGCTGGGTACTGAGGAACTCCTGATAAGTGGCTGCTATGGGGTGACGTTGATGATCACCACCACCATAGTGCTGAGGTGGTGGCTGACGCTGAGCCAGCTGTCGCAAGATCTTGTTCTGTTGAGCCATCAACTCTTGCAGAGTAGGAGGCGGTGGCGGTGGTGGAGGAACACACTCATTCTGACCACAACGCGCTCTTCCTGCCATCTGAAAAATCATGTATATTCTCAATACAACATTTCTGAGGTTCAAGGTTCAATCGTGGTGAAAGAGTCAAAAAGGGTAAAACCAATAGATTTTTGCATAATTATAAAAGGTCCCACATGGCATAAACTTTTTCCTCTTAAATCTAAAAACTGGCATCATTCATCATCCATGCTTCCAAAGAGTTTGCCATGATTACATCAGTAACTCAAAAGACTCAACTCTATCTAGACTAGTACCCCAAGGGTGCAAAAGCTAAGCTAGCTTCGAGGAGTTTTACCGTCACCGACTTCTAACTCTATCCCTGCGACCTAGTGGGCAAATGAGGCAATGCTCGACTCGGGGGAAGGTGGTCTCCCTGAGCCAACAGTGTCCAAACTGGAGGCAGGCTCCTCTCCTCCCTCGATGTCGACATCATTGGCCTCCATGTCCTGGATCTCCTGGTGGTGCATATCCAGGTGCTGGTTAGCCTCTACAAGCTACTGCTGGGTGTTGATCAACTTATCCTCGAGAACCTCGATGGTGTTCTCCCTCGTTCCCACTAGCTCCTCTAGCTCTTGGATCTCATTTGACAGTTGCTCCACTTGTAAGTCCTTTTCCACCATCTCAGTGGACAAGTCTACCACAAGTTCCTCTCTGTTATCCAAGGTAATTTTGGTAGCCTCCAATAATGCCATCAGATGGGACATTGCCTCTCCACACATCACTTGCAGACAATACAGGGCATTCATGCATCGCACCGTCAAGTGAGCAGTCTGCCCTGGGTAGATAGCCCAGATATCCTTGGCATGCTCCACTCGGTCCTTCCACATTGGGTCGTCCTCCTTTTCCGCGGGGAACAAGCCAATGGGGTGAGTGGACAGCTCCAAGGGGTGGAATCCGCAGAAGGTGGTCAGTCCGTGAAGAGCAATTGCCTCCATAGTGTCCTCAGCCCTGTATCCAAAAGACTCAGAGTCCAGCGAATACCAGCCTGGCTGTAGGGGATGAGGCTCCAGGGTCATCCTCACCCTACAGCGGGGCACTTGGTGCTTCTCGAACAGCTGCACCGCGTACTGGGGAGGCGTCGTGTAACCAGCTCCCTGAAGTACCTCCCACAAAATACAGGGAAAACACTCTCGTGCAAGTCCGTCAGTGTGGGACTGTGCATTCCCTTCGTCCGAGGATCTGTGAGAAGTCATCTGTGTACGGTTAAGCGTAAGTAAAAGAAAAAGAATTATAAAAAGAAAAGGGATCACCACTCAGCCTCTCTATAGCTACGACAATGGTACTGGGGTACTTAGTTTGCCATCATTTTGTATTAAAGTTCTTACCCAATTATCCATTAGTTTAATTAAGGATGCATGCATGCTCGTCCTGAACGACCTCACATCAACGTAGAGGGAATAGGGAAGAATTCCCATCCTTTATAGTAGCCGGTAGGGCTTACTCAAATAGCCACCTAGCTACCCATCTATTATCCTAAGGCTTCACGTCCTAGGTCTATTCTTATCGTCCTGATGATCTATCCAACATTTGTTTCTAACCTGTTTTACTTTGAAAAAGGATGGTATTTATAGTTTATTGATTCCTCTGTGGTGGTACAAGCTCCGACACCAGCTGTGGCGGAACTGCCCGAATTATTCCAACTTAAGTGCTTAAGTCCCGCCTTAGAGGCTAGACCACACTTAAATGGGAATAACCCGTCAATCCCTCGGATCTAGTCCGACGAGGCCACTGACAGGATCAAGTACCACAGTCTCACTCGATGGTGAGTCACAGAGCAAATACAATAAAGCATAAAACCATACATTAAGGAGTATTAAACTTATTACATCATCATCGGAGTTTTAGCAAAAGTAGTCATCATTGTTCGAAGTGCAGCGGAATAAAACTAACGATAAATAAATAGAGAGATGGGGAAGCCTATCCCATCACTCCTCATGCTCCTCCTCAGCCGAGGCAGGGTCCCACTCGATAGTCCAACCCGGTGGCAAGATGGACGACCAAGTCACTCCAGCAACCATGTCCTCCAGAGAACTTGTAAAATTATGCCACAAGCAAGGCTGAGTATACTAATACTCAGCTAGACTTACCCAGTGTGAGGAGTCTACTCCTCTACCTCTAGACATGCAGCTGTTTGGCTGAGGGGTTTGGTTGCCAAAAGCACTAGCTGAGTTTGTAAATCAAGTTTTAGCTTTGTCAAGTTTTAGTGTGACTCTCTTAAGACTAAATGTATACCTATCTAATCATACACGATATCAAACATTTAGCAATCAACAACTTTTGCCAAGTCATCTCATTTCCACTTGTTACTCAATGTAGCAGCATGGATCAAGCAGTCTCATTAGCTGCGAGAAGCAGACCATTCGAATCGAGTTTTTATCCTTGCAAGGGAAACCTAAACACACGACGTGGCGAGGCACTCCGTCCCCACAAACATCGACCGTCTCCATCGATTCCCCGTCAGCAGAGAGGGGCTCGCCGCCTTGGCGTACAATGCCTCACTGACCCCTACTGCCGTCGTGAAGTGACCGCACTTGTACCCACCATAACCGGAATGGGAGACCACGTCTCAGGTCGCGTGAGGAGGGCAATCTGCTGCCAGGTTCAATCAGGTACTAGGCTTACCAATTTACCATATTTCTCGGCATATGTTTAGTACGTTCAAACGCTTGACTCACGGTACCACACCATAATCTTTATTCAAATTTTTATCCCGTAGACAACCAATCCCCATGGATTGTTGCCCACAAACCAACCTCGTTATGATATGAAAGTGAGTACAACAAATTCCTGACTTCGCGCGAGTGCTAGAAAAATCAGTCGACTTCTACCGAGATCCCTAATTAGTAAAGCAGCTACTCGACCTAGCATACTAGTATCCATCACAAAAGGATTCCTGAGATCATGCAACTAGGGTTTCAAACAACTCCTACACTTAAGTGCACATTCAATCCTACAATCATTAAGTGTAGTAAAATAGCATAATAAATAGGTTATGCATAAAACCAGGGCTTGCCTTCCAAAGCTGGGGCAGGCAGATCCTCTGGGGCAGGCTCTGGTGCTGGATCCGGGGCTACCTCCTGAGTAACTCCTTGCTCCGGCACGAGGATGTACTCTCCGTCCGCGAGGTTGCAATCTATCGAATGCAATGAATAAGATATATGCATGCTATGATATGTAGAATTTAATAACAATTATGCCTTAGTGCAGAGAACTGAGTTAGTTAATCATTTTAGGGTTTCTTTGTCATAAGAGGCTCTTAGGGTTTTAGGCTTATTAATTTAGGTTTGAGGTTCTTGCCTAAGCATAATGGATTAATACTTGGGATGCCCCTTAAATGTTTTAGTGGGTACTCAAGGGGTTTTGCTGGTTTAGTTAGGGTAACATTAGTCTTCACTATTAATTCCCCTTTTTCAATTTCTATTTATGAATTCTAGTGTGGGTTTGAACTACAACAGTGATTCAACTCCTTCCAAAAATTCAGAAAAATTTACAGTGGGTTATTATTGCTCACTGTAGTCTGTCCTATAAATTTGAGGTCCAGAATAAATAAAATAGGCCCTGGACAAAAATAACAAAAGTTGGGGCAAAGGGGTCACTTTGCACTACAACTCTAAACTAGGGGTGGGTTCTTTCCTAAGGGTCATTTTTGCTGGTGTCTAAAAGTAATAACATGCTTCTGTGCCAAAAATCACAGAAGATTATTTGGTGGTTATTTAATTGTGATTTTCTAAAGTTTAATGTTAAAAAGGCACTTACTACTATCTTGTTATTTGAAAAATGTCAAACAATAGATTTCATATTTTTCCTATGTTCTTAATAACAAAACATTAGTTACCCCAAGGTTTGGGATGTTTTCTCCTTGGGGTTATTTTTCTGGGGTTTTTCTAAGGTTTCCTTGTTTTTTTCTAAATTAAAAGGTATTTCCTTTCTTTTGCACTAAACAAAGAAATAATAAATTTTCTAGTGAACTATACTGAATAAGGGGGCTAACAAAAATGTGGGTGCTCCCTGGTTCTTATTTTAAACCACTTTTAGTATTTTCTCTAACTTTAAGCAAAAAGTGATTAAAAGGGCAAACTCTGCCTTAAATGGGTGTATAGAGGGGTTTATTATTTTTAAACAGGTTAGGAAGTGATTAAGTACTTCTCTAAATTTTCTTAACCCCAGTCAAATAGTGTAGCTACTTTTCCTTATTTCTTTTAGCTTTTGACCAGTTAATTATTTAAATCATAACTTTAAAGTTTTCTGCAACACTTAGGGGTTTTATATTTTTCCTAAGTAGTTTACATTATTTAGGATCTGGCAAAATTGGTTTGACTCGATTTGGGTAAACCAAACTGAAGTTATGAATTTTTCAAATTCTGTTTGGATTTAAATCAGAATATTTTAAAAGGTTTCCTAGAAAACTACTTTGCACCGAAGACCCTGGGTTCTTTCTAAATCAATCCATTCATTTCTACCCCTGCGCTACTATTCCCCTGAGTCACTGACAGCGCACAAAACCCCCTGGCCTTTTCTTCTCCCCCCGAGGTCCCTCCCCTTATGTAAACAGTACCCGCAGAAAGGAAAAGGGCGGCGCGGCTTACCGGCGGTGAGAGAGGTCCGGCGAGGGGCGGGGTTGGCTTTGGGAGGTTCTAGCGGTCACAGCGAGGTACGGCTCGACGACGGTGGTGGCCAGAATCGACCGGTCCATGTGCGCAGGCGGGTGATCTCGTCGGCGGCGGGTGTTCCGGCCTAACCACGGCGATCCAGCTCAATTAAACGGCACGATGAGCTCCACGGGGTGACGTAGAGGCTATGCGTGCGGGGAATCGGAAAATGGTGCGGAGACTTACCCGGTCTACGTTCACCGGCGATTGGGTGAAGTCCGGCGACCGTGGACTGGCTTCTCCGGCGAGGCAAAGTCCGATTCCTTGCTAGGGGAGCTTCACCAAGGCATGCATGGTCTCTTCCGAGGGTCGGGCGTGGCTGGGAAGGGCTCTGCAGGCCGGTCTACGGTGGCGAGGGATCGGGTGTCCACGGGCACGCCGTTTGCAGGGCAAACGCCGGTGATCACTGGCTCCGGTGAGGTCGAGCGTGCGCGGAGGAGTACGGTCGACGTCTATGGGGGCTTTATAGGCGCGGGCGCGGGCAACGGCGCCGGCTCGGCTTTGGCGCGACGCGGGGCACACGGGGGCGCGCGTGGGCGTGCTCTGGCGAGCTCAGAGCGCGTCAAACACGTGGCTCTTTGCTTCTGTTCGTGTTCTACCCTCTGTTGAGCGACCAAAACGTACGAATCTTGCCCTAAGACCTGTGAGAGATCTCTTCCTTGCACCTAGGGCTACCTAGTTCATGTGAGTCCCAAGGGGAGATGTGGTCGGGTTAGAGAGATATGGGGGTGGGAAGTTGTCTCTGTCCTAGCTGTCCAAACCGAGACAAAACTTGTGCCAAGTCATGTCAAACGACTTAGGGTTGGGTTCAAACTTCTCCAGGGTGTTCTAGAGGTATTTTGGCGCCACTTTGTCAATGGGGCCAAATGGTTTTAAGTTTGGGATCAAGGTGAACATGTTTGATCTTTGAAAAGGGGGTGGTTTTGGACTTAGAAGAATTCTGAATTTTCTTTTGTGCTTAACCCTTTGGTGAACCTTTTGGGGTTTTTCTGAATTCTTTTTGGGGTCACTTTCTTACTATCATTTGTGGGGTATCAAGTGTACTACATCTTTTATAATTGGCCCAAGTCATGATCAAGTGGTTTTCATACCCTTTTGTTCATGCTTACTTCTAGTGCTCCACTTGTCCAAAAGGGGTTTGAATTAGGGTTTGGGCAATCCTCCCCATTATATGTGCATAACAAGCCAAGGTATGACTTCTAAGGTGGGTTGCACTTACTTAGGATCTTGAGCTCCAACTTTGGTGTACTTTTCCCAACTTAAGTCACATGTGATGATGGCTTACTTGTGTAGTCTTGAGTGAAAACCCTAAGTAACACCTGGGGTGTTACAAATAGTAAATGTAAAGGGCATGACTGTAATTTTTCATAGGCTGTGTCCTATGCTTATAAATAGATGAATAGTACCCTCGTACTGTTCACACTGACTGGTACCTGCTTTTGCGTCACGCTTGTACTTTTTTGCCTTCTGACAAGCCGAAGGTACCTTTGTAATTCAATATTGTTCCTGTCTTTCCATGATTATATAATAAGAATGAATTAATACTGTTATATGATCGTTTATGTTGCTTCTTATATGTCATAGGCTTCTTCTTTTATTTAACACATATTGCGATGATGAAGGTATGTCCTTCATGACCTTCGTCTGAAGATCATTATATCCTAAGGGAAATAATTCTTCGAAGGACGAAGGGCATTAACATTTAACATCTTGTGTTGCCTTGTTCTTAATTCATAGTATTTGAGAACAAGTCCCCAACATTGGCGCCCACCTCCGGTGAACCCTTTTTTCGACCACCTTCGGCAAGCACTGACCTTCGTCATGCCGCCAAAGAAAGTTTCAGCGCCAGGGGCTACCGCACTACAGCCACTGGACCCAAATCAGGAGACCCTCTCTCTCCGAGAGGCCTGAAGCTAGAAAAGGAAGGCCACCAGTCCAACACTCCAGGAGGAGAAGTTGGACCAAGAGATCAGAAACATGGAGATAATCCATTAGCAAGTACAAAGGAAGAAGGAGAAGATGGCCCGACTGGCCAATCTTCAAAGGCAGATCGACGAAGCCACTGAAGAAGTACGCCATCTTGCTCAAGACGAACAAGATCGAAGGCCCCAACACAGGGAGCTTCATCAAGAAGGCTTATTCAACGAGGATGGATGGTATGATGATTTTAATCATGATACCTTTACCTTTGATGATGCTTCTCCATTGGCAGCAGAACTTCAGGCTATCCCATGGCCTCCATCATACAAGCCACCTCAGCTCCCCATGTATGATGGGCATTCAGATCCAAAGCAGTTTTTGATGAGTTATGAAGCAACTATATCTTCATATGGAGGCAATGCAGCTGTCATGGACAAGTCCTTCGTCATGGCAGTTCGGAATGTGGCCTAAACATGGTACTCTTCTCTTCGGCCAAGGACTATTAGTTCGTGGCAGAAGCTCAAGGATATGCTAGTGATATGTTTCCAAGGCTTTCAGACGAAGCCAGTCATACCTCAGGCCCTGTTTCAATGCACGCAAGACCATGAGGAGTATCTCTAGGCATATGTCCGAAGGTTCTTGCGTCTGAGAGCACAAGTGCCTATAGTGCCCAATGAAATTGTCATTAAGGCCATGATCAAGGGGCTTCGTCTAGGACCTACTGCCCAGTGTTTCGCTAGAAAACCCCCACAGACTCTGGAGAAGCTGCTTCAAAAGATGGATGAGAACATCCAGGCTGACAATGACTTCCGTCAAAGAAGGGAGGAAGCTTACAGGTTCTCTGAGATGACCAGGGGCTTCGGAGGAAGAATCCACCCGAGGCATGTCAGGTCAATTCACAACTCCACTCAGAGTGATGACAGAGGAAGTCAGCTGCAGAGACCACAATATACTTCACAATCTTCGGGGCAGCAACAAAGCTCTTTCCGGCCGCCAGCTCCAAGAGGCAGAGGCGCCAGGGGCTTCGGAGGAAGATATGGGGATCAGCCCAGGAAGATCTATTGCCTATTTTGTGGTGAAGACAAGGGCCATACTACAAGAATGTGCCAAATCACCATCCAAAAGTAGAAGGAGATCGCAAAAGCTGAAGCCAGTCAAAGTCAACCGAAGCAGGTCCTGCACACTGCTTCGTGTCACTCGCCCTACATACCAGAATATGTGGGTAATCATCCTGCAGCTTCTGTTGCTTCGGCTAGTCAGCCACAGGCTTCTTGGCCACATCTTCCACCTCCGCCACCACTACAACCTGCCTATTCATGAGGTCAACAGCCAAAAGGGAGCCAACAGACCCATCAGCAGCGAGATTTCAGGGAGGAATCCGAAGCTCGCATAGTCAACAGTACTGTGCCAGAATCAAAACACATCTATTGAGAGATATCCTACCTCTGAAACATTTTTACATTCATTGTCATTTTCTTTTTAATAAGGAACAATCAATGTAAACCTAGTTTTCTTGTCATTTTTAATTTCTTGTAATAGCTTCGCTTTTGTCAGAATGAAATATATCTTCTTCATAGACTTACGAAGCTCAAAAAATTGCTGAAGCTCAAAAGACGTTCCTAAGGGAATGCAGAGCTAAAAATCGCAGTGCAAGTTTCACCGAAGCTACAAAAAGTCATTCCTAAGGAGCGCAGCGTAAGTTTGCCAAAGCTATAAAAAGTCGTTCCTAAGGGAGCGCAGTGTAAGATTTCTGCTCAAAAGTCGTTCCAAAGGGAATGCAGAGCCAAATACCGCCGAAATATAAGGCGAAGCGCAAAAAGTCAACACGAATACCGCCGAAATAGAAGGCGAAGAAGTTCAAAAGACGTTCCTAAGGGGATGCAGAACTTACACCAAAAAATAAGCGGTGAAGCCGAAAAATAAGCGGCAAAGAGATTTTGATCGTTCCTAAGGGAACACAGAGATTGTGTTGTAGGTGGGTGTGTCTTCGCAATTAGCATCATTTTTTGCATCATATCATCGCATCATATCGCATAGCATCACATCATACATCATATCACACCAATGACACGAATTGGAAATGAAGTTGATCTTCGGAGAATGCTTTACAAAAATGAAAAGGTGCCAAGGCACAAAATAAGCTGAGAAGCACATCTTCATCAGCTCTGATATGGAAGAAGAGATCTAATGTTTACAAAGCATTGAAGTTTTTACGGAGCTTGGATGTTCTTTACGAAGTATGGATATTCTCACGAAGCATAAACACTCTTCTTTACGAAGCATGAAAAGAAGGGAAGTTGTTTTTTCGCCGAAGGCTCAAAAACGGTATGTACACAAAGTTTCATGCATCGCAAAGAACTGAATTACAAACAATTTACATATTAGATTCAAAACTATAAGCATCAAATATTACAGACTTAGTTCAGCAAATGTTACATTAATATCCTAGAAATGTTTTTACAATAACTACTATTCTTCCTTCAGAACTTTCTCTGCAACTTCGTTAAGCAGTTTGATAACAACTTCGTCGACAATAGCTTCGATCATATTAATTATTTCTATTGCTTTCTTCGTTTCTGGGTCGGCCAGTGGGTCGAATGGCTCTGGTGGAGGAGGTAGTTCAGCTGCGGTAGAAAACATTAATTAGTTCGAAGTCACGAAACAAATGACGAAGCTAGAAGCTATTAAACGATACCTATCCGTCTCTCGCGTTCGGCAGCTTCTTCAGCTTTTTTTGCCGCTTCTCGAGCCTCATAAATATTTTTTCACTTTTCTTCATTATTTCGTGAGCCATTTCTCGGTCGCCATTTTCCCAGATATCAGTGAAAAATTTTCCGCCCATAAAACTTGCTTCGGCCGAGGGATCCTTCGTGTCATCCACAGAGAAAGCAGCTTCAGCCTGGGCCAAAGTTTTAACATGATCACAACCCGCCTTCTCCAAGACGACTGCAACTTCTCTCGCACCAGAGAATGCACAGACGTCCCCACGATCACTTAAAATTTCATCAAAAGCTTTGGCTTCACCACTGATCCACTCGATAACGCCCTCAGGATCGCCTCGTATGAAGTTGTCTTGGTTTGAATAGGCGCCCACGTTGGCGAAGCTAGTTTTCATCTTTTTCACGCACTCCACAGATTTTTTTAAAACATCTTTCCTTGGAGGCGCGAAGCTCTGCAACTGTCTTTTCTAAATAACTTTTCCAATATTCGCTGGCATCTCGATTAGCTTCAGCAACAGCGCATTTTTCTTTGGCCTCCGCTAATTGTCTCCGAAGGTCTTCAATTTCACTCTTTTGGGCCTCAGCTTGAACTTTGGAACTAGCTTCGTGTTCTTTTATTTTGTTTACCAATGAAATTAATATATTATCCTTTTCAAGGCCTTCGTTCCTCAGTTCAATCACCTCTGAACGAAGATTGTTCAGAGCCATTGTACACCCTTCATCTTCGATGTTTTTCTTTGCTCTGAGGGCATTGCTAAGGATCAAGCCCTGCAAGAGGAGTACAGCATTAAGTATAAATAAATGAAGTAATTTGTTTTCAAACACAAAATTGATTTTCATACCTTTATGCTATTATATGCTAAACTGTCAGCCAATTCATCCTTTGACAATACTGAGAGGCCATCTTCTAGCTTTGGAAAACCGAAGCTTCTTCCTATCTCCCGGCTGACGGATATCTCTTTGTTATCCGGGAGACAGTACAAAAAATCTTCTTTCCCGCTGCCATTAAACACTAATGCCCACTTCGGGTATTTCAGTTTTTGGGCATAATGTTGAGCTTCTTGTTCTTCTTCTTTAGAAAGTACCTTTCCCGAAGCATGGCGGATGATATAATCAATGCTCTCTTTCAAAGCTTCGGGAGCAGGAGTAGCAACCTTTTCAGGCGAAATTTGCTCTGTGGTTTTTTCTTCTGTTGCCTTTTCTTCAATTTCCACAGGCTTTATCTCAGCGGGCTCCAAAGGCCCAGCTTTGGTACCGGCTTGGATTACTGCAGCTTCAATTTCGGTCTGCTCTGTTTCAACTTCAGTTTGCGCCTTTGAGGCTTCAGCAATTTTCTTTGAAGGAGTCAAGTTCAAAGTCTTTACTGTTTCTAGCACATCTAGTACATTAGCCATCCATCTTCTCTTGGGAGTTACCGCAAAACTTTTTTGTGCCTTCGGCACTATTACTTCTGACAAAGGGCTAAAAATTTCTAACATTTTTGTTCCTTCAATTTTTGGCTCTTCAGCCTTATCTTTATCAGTCTTTGACTCAGCTAGCTCGGCTGAAGGTACCTTCGGCATTATAGCCGAATCTTCAGCCTTCTGCGCAGGAGGAATGGGCTCCGTTGGTTCAACAACCGAAGAAGTCTCCCCGCCAAACTTAGGCACCACGGTCGATTCAATATAGCGTGGCCGGTGGGTAAGGACTTTCAACTTTTTGCTCTTCGGCGCAGGCTCATCTGGAGTGGCCGAAGCAGCAGCTTTCCTCTTCTTTCCCCGTCCTCGCAGTGGGTAGCAGTAGTCGGGTAAACAAAACCAATGGCATCAAAAACTTTGTTCAATCTCTTTTTTCCTCGACCCCCGAAGGATGTGGATAATGCATTATCTTCTGCTTTGGAATATGGCCCAAGCAGTTCATCACTTGTAACTTCGATACATTTCAGCCAGTCATCATTTGGTTCATCAAATTTATCTCCATATCTGAATGTATATTTCAGTCGAACCAGGTCACCTTCGCTAGACTCGGTGACAGTCTCCTTCAGCATTTCCTAGTTCTCTACAAGCGGCCATACTCTGAATGCTTTATGTTCTTGAATCAAGTCTCTTGTGCCAATAAAGAAGCATACAGTACCAAAGGCCTTCTGGCATGCTTCGGCGGCTTCATCGATTTCAACCTTCGGCTTTTGAAGGCCGAAGCGGGACCATATGGGACGCATAATAACCTCCTTAACATCCTCCCTCGCTACCAAGTCATTCTTCACATAAAACCATTCCTCCATCCAATTTCCCGGCCACCTCTTCCGAAATGTTAGCACTAGGTGACTTGCGTTGGGACGGGCGATAAACCCGTAACAACCGAAGTTGTTGTGATATTGTTCCTTCCTCGTGGCCTTCGTCTCATACATAAGTTCGTGCATGCTGTAGAAGCATTTTGCGCTTGGTTCTATCCCTTGGCTCCTTGCTGCCCAGACGAAGACTCCCATCCTCAATATGGCTTCGGGGGTCAGTTGATGAAGGAAAGTCTGGAAGGTTTTCAACACTTCAACTACAAACCTGCTTAGTGGGAACCGAAGCCCAACTTTAAAGAAGCTTCGGAAAATTACAACTTCATTCTCCTCAGGCGCAGGAGTGTTATTGTCTTCGCCAGCCCTCACAATAGACATATCTCGAAAGTACCTCCCCCTCATGCTCTCAAGGTGACTTTGCTTGATGGTCGACTTTCCGAAAATTGTATGGCTTGGCCTCCACGGTCGATCTTCGGAATCTTCACCCCCACTTTCTGCATCATAGTTGTCACCGTCACCAGTGTCTTCAGACAGGCCCTCCAATATCTCTTTTGTAATCTTCTCTGTATTTGATTTTGCCATTGATTCTAAAAACCCAGCTATATAAGGATTCGCAGCCTTCTTCTGCTCAAAGAGCTTCTTCTCTTCGGTTAGCTTCGTCTCAGCAACAATCTTCCTGTCTTGAGACATCTTTTCTTCGGAAATGACAAAAACGTGTCCTTCGAACCGAAGCTTAGAAAGCTTGAGAAACTAGCAAGCGTTGGTGAGCAAGAGCTATAAAATTGAGAAAACAAAGCAAATGGCGCAAGCAGCGTACCAAATGTGGTTGGTGCAAGTTCTTATTTATACTCTCGGCACGCCCTGAGTTGGAGGGTCCCGTCTGTCATTGACTGTTGCTATTCTAGCATAGGGAAGGTGTTTTTTCGGACCTTCGGCTTAAGGCCTTCGTCCATGTCGCAGTCTGAATTCGTTATCTTAAACAAATTAATACTGCGAGGGGCTACTGTTGGGGGCCTTCGTCCTTTGAAGGTCCTCAAAAACGTAATTTAACAGTGTTTTCCAAGCATGGTTTATAGACATGTACCTTCAGATTCAGGATTAAAGGCATATACGATGAGAAGGACATGATCGTGACGAAGGTTGCCGTTACTTCGAAGCTATGCGCAAAGAAGCTTCGGTTCAATCGCGGGAAAAGGAACCGACTTAAAGGGGAAAAGGCTATCCAGTCCTCATAGATTTTTATATAAGCCAATAGTAAATGTAAAGGGCATGACTATAATTTCTCATAGGCTGTGTCCTGTGCCTATAAATAGATGAACAGTACCCCCGTACTGTTCACGCTGACTGGTACCTGCTTTTGCGTCACGCTTGTACTTTTTTGCCTTCTGACAACCTGAAGGTACCTTTGTAATTCAATATTGTTCCTGTCTTTCCATGATTATATAATAAGAATGAATTAATAATGTTATATGATCGTTTATGTTGCTTCTTATATGTCATATGCTTCTTCTTTTATTTAACACATATTGTGATGATGAAAGTATGTCCTTCATGACCTTCGTCTGAAGATCATCATATCCTAAGGGAAATAATGCTTCGAAGGACGAAGGGCATTAACATTTAACATCTTGTGTTGCCTTGTTCTTAATTCATAGTATTTGAGAACAAGTCCCCAACAGGTATGAAACTATTTCAATTGAGCAAGATAACTCTTTACATTGTATCGCTCAATTAGTAAATAGGAATGCCTTGCTTAAGGACCAAGTAGAAAAGCTAAAAGTTGAAAATCTAGCTTTTCAAGAAAAATATGATATGCTTCTATGTTCTCATGAAAATATTATGGATGATCATATCATGTTAAATATTGCTCATGAGGTTGTGATAGAAAATTTAAAATTCCAACAACCTCACTCATGCACATGTACTCAAATTGAAACTATATTACCATGTGTTAATGCTTGTTGTCCGTCGACAAGCAAATCCTCTTTTGAGCTAGAATTTGCAGGAACAAAAGATGATACATGTCAAGAGCTCAAAGAAGAAAATGAGAGGCTAAAATGAGCTTGACACAACTAAAAGGGAAGTGCATTGCTCAACCTTCTCAAGATAACCGTGATCACATGGTGAAGAAGCTTGAGACGGGATCAACCATGGCATGCACCAAATCCCTTGAAGAAAATGTCAAGTACTTGAGGATTGTCAAGAGGAATGAACATAAGAAGAAAATCAATACCTCTTCCAAAAGCCTCAACCGTGCCTCCATGCAAGGTAACATCCAAGGTAATAATCAAGCCACACTTCACACTAAAAGAAGTAAGAAGTGTAGTGAATGCTTTGAAAAGGGACACTCGATTAGATCATGTCTCTATATTAAAAATAGCTTGATTATTAACAAGGATGATAAACTTTGTTTTAAATGCTCAAAGAAGGGACACTTAACTAGGTCTTGTCCCCATTTAAAACAAAAGGGCATAATGTTAGAAAAGAAAATATTCACTAACCATGTAGCAAGCAAGAAACAAGGAAAGAAGAAATCTTCAAGACTTGAAGATCGCCTATGCTACATATGCCGAAAGAAGGGACATCAATGCAAGGATTGTCCCATTGGTAACTATCCCACTCCTAGCTTGTCAATTATTTCTCATATAACTAGGCAACCCAAAATTGCAACTTGTGCTAGAAAGGTAATGAGTTTACCTAGTGCTAACACAAAGGACTTTTGGGTTCCTAGATCTTTGTTGACTAACCTTGATGGACCCATCAAACGATGGGTACCAAAACATGCTTAACAAGCTTTGCAGGAGAAGGATATGATATGAAGCTTTGGGGTGCTTGAGAGAGTCAATTCAATTTTTATTAACTCAAGCTATCAATCTTCAATGATCTATATATCCAAGATTGACCCAAAGTTATTTTGAATTGTTATGTCTAAAACTCATATCATCTCGGGGGGAAGATATTGATGTTGTAGGAAATAAAGAATTATCCTGTGCGGAAAAATCAAGGCCTACAACATGGAGGAAAGCCAAAGGATGTGGCAGAACCGCCCGAATTATTCCAGCTTAAGTGCCTAAGTCACGCCTCAGGGGCCGTAACACACTTAAATCGGAATAACCCGTCAGTCCCTCAGATCTAGTCTGATGAAGCCACTTAACCAGGATCAAATTCCACAATCTCACTCGAAGGTGAGTCACAGAAGAAATACAATAAAACAGGAAACCTCAAATTAAGTACTGAGTTATTACATAAATCGGAGTTTTTGAGTAGCAAATAAAGTTCACAAAATAAAGTGCAGCGGATAATCGATGTCGTCGGTAATGAGGAAATGGGCAAGGCCTAGCCCACTACTCCTCATGCTCCTCTCCTGCCGGAGCAACATCCCACTCGACCGTCCAACCCGGTGGCAGGGTAGTAGGCCAAGTCACACCATCAACCAAATCCTGCATGGTACCTGCAAAAATGGTGCCACAAGCAAGGCTGAGTATACTAATACTCAGCTAGACTTAACCGGTGTGAGGAGTCTACTCCTCTACCTCTAGACTATGCAGCTGTTTGGCTGAGGGGTTTGGTTTGCCAAAAGCACTAGCTGTTTCTAAAATCAAATTTTAGCTTTTCGAATTCTACCATCATTAACTTAGCTAGATTTGCTCCTTCTAAGCATTCATGGTAACAATCAATTAGTTCAACCAACAAGTTATCTCATATAACCACATTTCACTTCTTACTCGATGTAGTACAAGGAATCAAGCAGTCTCATTAGCTGCGAGAAGCAGACGATTCGAATCGAGTTTTAACCTTGCAAGGTAAACCTAAACACACGTCAAGTCAGGGTACTCCGACCCACACAAGACAACCGTCCCCATCGATTCCCCGTTCGCGTCCAGGCCTCACCGCCTTGGCATACAATGCTCCACTGACCCCGGCTGCCGCCGTGCAGTGACCGCACTTGTACCCACCATAGCTAGCATGGGAGACCCAGTCTCAGGTCGCATGAGGGATAAAGTCCGCGCCCGGCTTCACTCAGGTACTAGGTTTACCGTTTACCATTTTTCCCGGCATGTGCTTAGTACGTTCAAAAGCTTGACTCAGGTATCCACACATTAATCCTTAATTCATTTTTCCCGTCTCATGGACAAGGCATCCTCCCTGGATCCAAGTCCATAGACCAACATAAATCCAGTTATCAAGATGAATACAATCAATTCCTGACCTCGCGCGAGTGCTAGAAAAATCACTCGACTTCTACCGAGATCCTGATTAGCAAGCAGCTACTCGACCTAGCATACTAGTATTCATCTCAAAAAGGAATCCTAAGTTCATGCAACTAGAGGTTTCAAGCAACTCCTACACTTAAGTGCACATTACAATCCTACAAGCATTAAGTGTAGTAAAGTAGCATATAATAATACGGTTATGCATAAAACCGGGGCTTGCCTTCAATTGCTGGGGCTGCGGGGAGATCCTCAATAGCAGCCTCTGAAGCCTGCTCCTGGTCCTCCTCTTGGACAGGTCCTTGCTCGGGGATGAGCACGTACTCTCCGTCGGCAAGATTACAATCTAATGAATGCAATGCGTAAGATATATGCATGATAGGATATGTGCCTTTAGAAATTACAACCTTAACGGTGTATGGGCTTTTGAGTTTAAACAAGTTAACTTTACTTATGTAAAACCCTTGGGTGGTATACTTGGTAAATTGGGTTAAACTTAGTTAAGGTAAGGGGGTAGGTTTACTTTTGGGGTTCCACTGAATTCTTTTTAAGTCTTAGTGATAAATGATAAGTTCTCAAGTTAGACTTATTGAGGTGGGGTTTATTTCTTCTTTCCTCTTCTTTTATTCTTTTAATGTTTTGGGAGTAGGTTTGAACTACAAGTTGCTTTTATAAAATTCTAAAAATTCTGCAAAAATTACAGTGGCTTGTTACTGGTGTATGATTTTCTGTCTCAAAATTTGGGGGTCAGAAGGTGAATGGTTTTCTCTGGACAAAATTACCAAATTTTAGGGCAGAAGGGGTACTTTGAACTACAACTATTATTTAACAGTGGGTAATTCTCCAAAACTTATTTTTGCTGACTTTTAGGTGTCATAACATGACTTGATACAAATTTCTAGTCATTAACACCTTTTAATTCTTTTCCTATGGTTTTCTTAAGGTTTCTAGCCAAAGGGGTGCTTTCTACTACCACTATATTTGAAAAACATCAAACAACAGAGTTCTTATTTTTCTTAGTTGGTATTTTGTGCAAGAGCAATCATTCTGAAGTTTGGCTTCTATTTGCTTAAGGGAAGGGGTGGTTTGCATTATTTGAATTAAGTGGTCTTTCTCTTTAATCACTAGCAAAAGGTATGAGTTTACTTCTTTTTCATGGGTTTGCATTTTTCTCTGGTGGATTGTCTCATCATGGACTTAGCTAATTTTTGGTTGCCCATTATCACATTAAAAGGGGTTGTTTATGATTTATTGGAAAAATGCCTTATTATCACTCTGTATTTGTTTTCCCTACTTAAAAAGTTGGGCTGAGGTGTTCTGTATTTTTGTAGTGGGGCTCTGGTGGTTATAAGTTCACTGGATTTTTACTAACCACTTTGGTTATAGTTTTGCAATTATAATAATTGATTTTCAGTCTATATAAGGTTAATTAAATCATCTTAATTAAGAACTGGTCCAAATTAATGGTCTCTGTATTTTTCCTAGGTTCTCTGTTGCATAAGTAAACTAGGAAAAATATTATTAATCACTGTTCATTAATCTCTAAGGCCTTTCTGATTTTCTCTAAGTTTTGGGCAAAATAGCTTTAAATAAACAACTACCTCATATTTTCCAATGCTGGTGTTCCTACTATTTTTAAACAGTGTCTAAATAAGGTATAAACATCTACAAATTTTCTTAAGCTCAGCACAAAAGAAAAACTAATTTTCCTTAATTAAATAAGGTTTAGGGGGTTTCTGTTTTTAATTTTAAACTCTAAAATTTAGAACAGAAAGCATAGGGTTCACTATTTTTAAATGACAGATTACAATATTCCAGAGCTAGCAAAATTGGTTTGACAACTTTTTATTAAGATTTCATCAAGTTATGGATTTTCTAAGTTCTCTGGTCATTTTAAAAAGAATAGCAGAATTGATTAAGTGGAAATCCACTTTGCACTGGGGTCCCTGGCGGTTTTCTAAGTTTCCTTTGCGAATCAGTCCTTAGGTTACTATTCACATGAGTCGCTGACATTACAGAAAACCCCTCGGGTTCTACAGAACCTAACCCGAGGTCCTTCTTCTACCTTAAACAGTAGCTGCGGCGAAGAAAAGGGCGGAGGGGCTTACCGGCGGCGAGACTGTTCCGGTGAAGTGGTCGAGGGTGAAGGGGAGGTCGCGGGGATCACAACGGTGTGCGGAACGCCGTCGGAGATGGCCGGAGTCGGTCGGTCCACGCGCGCAGGCGGGGATGCTCGTCGGCGGCGAGGAGACCGGCCTGGTCACGGCGAGATAGTTCAATCAAATAGGTCAGGGAGGTCCACGGGATGCCAGAGAAGACATGAGCGAAAGGAATCGGGCGGAGACTCACTAGATAGCTCAGTCCACGCGCGGCGGCGGAAGACCGAAGTCCGGTGAGGTCGATCTCGGGCCTCCGGTGAAGTCCGGTCGGGTCCGAGGGCTTGGCAAGCTTTACGGGCTACTGGCGGAGCTAGCCGAAGCACTGGCTTGCCCAGAGGATGGCTGGGGTGGGCTGGCCATGGTGGCCGAAGCTCTGGCGGCAATGGCGGGTGGATTTAAGCTCGCCGGAGCTAAGGGGAAGTGGCTGGCCGGTGAGGGTGAGTGCGGGGCGAAGTGGGGCGCGCCTGGGAGGGCTTTATAGGCACGGCGCGGTGCACGGGCGGTCGTGGACCGGCGAGTGCGCGCGGGCGTGCACTGGGAAGGCGCGGTGCGCGAACGGGCGTGAACCGGGGGTGTCAGCCGCGGTCGAACACGTGTTCCCGTTGCCTCTGCCCCTGTTCAAGCGCCGATTGGGAGCAAATCTTCGCGAATTTGGGCAAGATCACTGCAAGGGATTTGTTCACCAGACCAAGCTTTGTCTTTTGTGTATGGACGACGTGCGGTTTTAGGCTAGGGACAGGGAGTTGTAGCGTCACCAAGGTGCCAGTGTCAGAATGCCTGGTCCCGAGGTTGAGCTGCGCCAAAACCGTGTCAAATGAATTTGGTTTGAGTTCAAACTTTCCCAGAATGTGTTCAAGGTAATTTGGCACGACTTTGATATTTGGATCTTCTGGCTTTGAGTTTGGAAAAGCAGAGAACACAGATGATCTTTGAGAAGAGGTCTGAAATTCAGAAATTCAGAAATCTGAATTTCTCTAAGGGTTCATTGATCAAGGGCTGATTTGGGGATTTATTTGAGTTATTTTGGCTAAGCCTTCTTAATCTTTCTTGTTGCTCATTAAGTGTACTTTAATTTTTATAATTGGCTCAAGTCAAAATTTTAAACTTTTCATTCCCTTTTTCTTACATTCTTGAATTTTGTTCATGGGGTTTACTTAGGGTTTTGAATTAGGGTTGCACATTCTTATCTTTCAAAAGTCTCAATTGTTTTGATCATGACACTTTTAAGTATATACTTGGTGAATTCTTTATTACTTAAGTTAATTTGATGCCCATGCTTACTTTGATTCACATGAAATAATGGTTCTTGGTTTGGCTTTTTAAGAGAAACCCTAGGTGACACTGGGGTGTCACAGCCTTCCCCCCTTAAAGGAATCTCGTCCCGAGATTCGGGCCAGAGTCCTCCCGGGGTGAAGCGAAGGGTGAGACTGATAGGAAAAAGGGTGGTGATTGTTATTATTAGGGCAAAACTGCTCTTCGAATGTCACTCTCTTTGCAACTTCAGAAGGAAGTCCTTTTAAGTTTTATCTTTTAGTTACTTCATTCTGAATTAAGATCATATTTTTGAAAATTAGATTCGAAAGGCAGGAGGAGGGGTTGGGGGTGATTACATACCAACTTCCTTAGGTAGGCAATCGGGGAAGTTGGATCTTAAGAATTCCTCGGTTTCCCAAGTAGCTTCCTCCTCTGAGTGATTACTCCACTGGACCTTGAACAGCTTGATCAATTTAGCCCGAGTTGATCTTTCCTTGCAATCCAGAATCTTGGAGGGGTACTCTTGGTACGAGAGATCTGGCTCTATCTCCAATTCTGGCTCTGCTAGGATCTCAGTCGGCAATCGAACACACTTCTTCAGCTGAGATACATGGAATACACTGTGAATGGCAGACATCTTTGAAGGTAACTTCAGCTTGTATGCCACGGGTCCACATGCTTCTATGATCTCATAGGGTCCAATGTAACGAGGGGCTAGCTTGCCTTTGATCCCAAACCTCTGCACTCCCTTGGTGGGTGATACCTTGAGGTATACAAAACTTCCCACCTCGAACTGGAGAGGTTTCCTTCTATCATGATAGCTCTTCTGCCTGGCCTGAGCAGCTTCTAGATTCTTCCTGATTAGCTTGACCTTCCTTTCGGCTTCAGTCACTAAGTCAGGTCCAAAAACTTCTCTTTCACCAGGCTGAGACCAATTGAGTGGTGTCCTGCACCTTCTTCCATAGAGAGCTTCAAAAGGTGCCATCTTTAGGCTGGATTGATAACTATTGTTATAAGCAAACTCTACTAAGGAGAGGTGCTTATCCCAGTTCTTGCCACAATCGATCGCACAAGCTCTCAGCATATCCTCCAGAATCTGGTTTACCCTTTCCGTCTGACCATCAGTCTGTGGGTGGTAAGCTGAACTCCTGATTAGCTTGGTTCCCAAAGACTCTTGCAATTGTTCCCAAAATCTGGCAACAAATTGGGCTCCTCGGTCAGAAACAATGGTCCGAGGTAATCCGTGCAAACACACGATCCGGTCAATATACAATTCTGCATACTTCTGAGCCTTATCAGTGGTGTGCACAGGAAGAAAATGTGCTACTTTCGTCAATCGGTCCACAATAACCCAAATCGAATCATGATGACGAGAGGTGTTGGGCAGACCCACAATGAAATCCATGCTGATGTCGTCCCACTTCCACGAAGGTACGGACAGTGGTTGCAAAGCTCCAGCGGACTTCAAGTGGCTTGCCTTAATCCTCTGACAGGTGTCACACTCTGATACATACTGGGCTATCTCCCTCTTCATTCTGGTCCACCAGTACAAAAGCTTCAAATCATGGTACATCTTGGTGCTTCCCGGATGCATAGAGAATTTGGAGAGATGAGCCTCATCCAAAATTTTCCTCTTGAGCTCCTGGTCCTTAGGAATCACCAATCTGCTTTTGAACCATAACGCACCTTTCTCATCCTGGCGGAAACAATTATACTTCTCAACCTTTTGATGAAGATTCTTCTTGATAATCTGCACTCCCTTGTCACTGAGCTGGGCCATGATAATCTGGTCTTGCAAAGCTGGCTCAACAGCAATTTGAGACAAAGAACCAGAAGGAATCACTTCAATTTGCATCTTGCTCAACTCATCACACAAGGTGTTAACGCGAGAATCCATCAGAATACAATTGCATTGCAACTTCCGACTCAAGGCATCTGCTACTACATTAGCCTTCCCTGGGTGATAATGTACCTCCAGGTCATAATCCTTGATCAGCTCTAGCCATCTTCTCTGCCTCATGTTGAGATCAGCCTGAGTAAAAATGTACTTAAGGCTCTTATGATCAGTGAAGATGTTGCAGTGGGTTCCCATTAGATAGTGCCTCCACATCTTCAATGCATGAACCACTGCTGCTAACTCAAGGTCATGAGTGGGATAATTTTGCTCATGAGGCCTGAGTGCTCTTGAGGCATAAGCAATGACTCGGTTGTCTTGCATCAAGACACAACCTAGCCCGGTGCCAGAGGCATCACAATACACATCAAAAGGCTTGCTGCTGTCGGGTTGCGCCAATACTGGTGCCGTGGTCAGATGCTGCCTTAATGCATGGAAGGCATCTTCGCACTTCTGACTCCACACAAATTTGACTTCTTTCTTCAGCAACTCAGTAATAGGCTTCGCAATTCGAGAGAAGTCCGGAATAAATCTTCGGTAATAACCAGCCAATCCCAGAAAACTCTGAATCTGGCGAACAGTCGTTGGTGGCCTCCAGTTCATCACCTCTTGCACTTTGTCAGGATCAACAGCTATTCCAGCCTGAGAGATAGTGTGACCCAAGAATTTGATTTCCTTTAGCCAAAAATCACACTTGGATAACTTGGCATAAAGGTGGTGCTCTCGCAAACGTTGAAGCACTACATGCAAATGCCCGGCATGTTCTTCTTCGTTCCTTGAGTACACCAGAATATCATCGATGAAAACCACCACGAACTTGTCCAATTCCGGCATAAAAACAGAATTCATCAGATACATGAAATATGCTGGTGCATTTGTCAGCCCGAATGACATCACCAAGAATTCATATAACCCATATCTGGTTGAGAATGCCGTCTTCGGTATATAACTTGCTCGTATTTTGATCTGATGGTAGCCAGAGCGAAGGTCTATCTTGGAAAACACCTTGGCTCCGACCAACTGGTCAAAGAGACCATCAATATGAGGCAAAGGATACTTGTTCTTGATAGTTACCGCATTAAGAGGGCGGTAATCTATACACAGCCTCAAGCTTTCATCTTTCTTCTTCACAAACAGTGCTGGACATCCCCAAGGCGAAGTGCTTGGACGAATGAATCCCTTATCCAGCAACTCTTGCAACTGCTTCTTCAACTCTGCCAACTCAGCGGGTGGCATTCGGTAGGGCCTCTTGGAAATTGGGGCCGTTCCCGGTTGCAACTCGATAGCGAATTCAATATCCCGGTCCGGTGGCATTCCTAGCAATTCATCAGGAAAGACATCTGCATACTCACAGACCACTGGGATCTTCTTTAGGGGTAACTCCGTCATAGAGAAAGCACATGACTGAGAAGAACCCTGACTAGGCAGAATCAAAGTGAAATTCCCGCAGAAAGGAGAATTAACTTCCACGGTACGACTGGCTACATCAAGCACAACTTGGTGCAAGGTCATCCAATTTGCTCCTAGAATAATGTCCACATTTTCCAATCCCAATACAAGAAGAGTGGTTTTGATAATGTGGCTTCCCAGTTGAATAGGCACACTTTGGTTTAATTGATTAGTTGCAATTTTACCCCCAGGTGTGACTATCACGAATGACCCTTTTGAGTGAGAGAATGGCAGTTTGCAATTAGCACTGAACTTTTGGCTAATGAAACTATGAGACGCACCAGAATCAAACAGAATTAAAGCAGGTTGATTATAAACTGAAAAGGTACCGGTCATGATAGGAGCTCCTTCTGGCACTTCCTCTAGAGCAGTGAAGTTGAGCTTCCCTTGCCTGACTTGCACCTTCTGCTTTCTTCCCTTGTCTTGATTTGGTGCTGGCATCTGCCTCTGCTGGTTCCTGGGACAATTCTTGGCATAGTGGCCCACATTGCCACAAGTGAAACACTTGTTCCCATTGCCCTAGCGGAACTGCTGCTGCTGCGGAGGCTGATTGTTCCTTGGGGCGGGAGCTGGATAGCGGTTGGGTGCCGGCTGCTGCTGCTGAGGTGGCCTGATCACCCATCTGCCTGCCTGCTGCTGAAAACCCCTGCTCTGATTGTGAGAAACAATCCGGAACCTCTGAGCCTGAGCGGATGGTGCTGCCATTGGTGCCTTTCTCTTCTTCTTTGCCCGGTGAGCAACAATGCAATCCTCCTGAGAGATGGCCATGTTGACCAACTCATTGAAGCTATCAGCCCAGACAGTGTTGAGTCGTTCCCGCAGTTTGGTATTGAGACCCCTGCGGAAGCGATCCCTCTTCTTCTCATCAGAATCAGCATGATACCCTGCATACTGGCATAAGTCGTTGAAGGCTTGCGCATACTGCAGTACCGTGCGGGTTCCTTGATTGAGGGCCAGGAATTCATTCAACTTCCGATCAAGAATGCCAGCTGGAATGTGGTGTCCTCTGAAGGCAGTCTTGAATTCCTCCCAAGATACTTCACGATCAGCGGGGAGCATAGCACGGAAGTGGTCCCACCAAGTCCGAGCAGGGCCGCGAAGCTGCTGTGCGGCGAAGCGAGCCTTGGCCTCATCAGGGCAGTCTCCTGTGAGGAGGGGAAACTTGGACTCGACGACGCGAAGCCACACGTCGGCGTCCAACGGATCCTCTGCCTTGGTGAACAAGGGCGGCTGCGTGCTCAGAAACTCTTGGTAAGTTGCCATAGCCGGAGGTCGCTGATGCTGGCCTCCACCATGATGCTGCTGGTGGGGCTGGCGCTGCAAAAGCTGTCGCAGAATCTCATTCTCCTGGGCCATCAGCTCCTGCACTGTGGGAGCTGGAGGAGGTGGCGGGGGAGCTTGCTCATTCTGCCCGCGACGCTGCCTAGCTGCCATCTGAAAACAGAGATTGTCGCCATTGTTATCCCTACTCATATTTCCGAATGACAAGATATCACCTCATATGGAAGGAAAATGCCATAATCATAATGTTAGGTTCGAAATGAAGATAACATGGTGACAAGGATCCCACAGATATCAAAAGTTTACAGGGTTACATCAATCAGGGGAAGGTACCCATAAGCCTAGTCCAAAATGTGATACTACTAAGCTCGCATAGGTCTCTATCCGCCTAAAAAAATGTCAAAGTGACTGCTTAACCCTGAGCGGTGGAAGCGACACTGGATACGGGTGAAGGAGGCATCGCGGAGGTAGTCCCATTGGCACCAGGGGCTGGTCCTAGCTCTTCGGGAGCCTCTTCTCCCTCGCTTCCTGCTTCATTGGCCTCCATCTCCAGGTGGTGCATGTCCAAGTGGTCATTGGCTTCCTCGAGTTCCCTCTGCACGTCGTGAAGCTGGTTCTCCAAGACATCAATAGTGTTGTCTCGGATCTCCACTTGCTGCTCTAGGGTAGCGATATGCTGGCTCAGCCTTTCCACCTACAGATCCTTCTCCACCAACTCTGTGGATAGGTCGACCACAAAATCTTCCCGACTGTCGAGAGTGAGCTTGGCAGTCTGAGCGGTGTTAGCAAGAAGTGTCATAGCATCGCTCTGGAGGGCCTGAAGGCGGTACAGCGCACTCATGCACTGAACAGTGACCCTCCCAACCAAGTCAGGATACATTGCCCACACATCCTTCACATGGCTCACGTGGTTACACCACATGGGATCATCCTTCTTCTCAGCAGGGAAGAGTCCCAAGGGGTGCATCACCATCTCCAGGGGATGGTAGCCATAGAAAGTCGTCAGAGTCTTCATGGCTGCTGCCTCAACGGTGTCGTCCGTCCTGAGTCCAATCGTCTCAGAGTCAAGAGAACGCCAACCCGGCTGAAGGGGATGAGCCTCCAAAGTTAGCCAGACCCGACAACGAGGTACCCGATGCTCCTCATACAACTGCACCGTGTACAAAGGGGGCGTAGGGTAACCGGCGGAGTTAAGCACTTCCCACAAGATGGAGGGAAAGACATCGCGAGAAAGGAAGTCAGAACTGAAACGAGAGTCTCCTCCATTGGCGGGGGTGGGTGAATTCATCTGCGGAAGGGAATCAAAGATAAAGATTATGGTGGAAGGAAAAAAGAAAAAGAGAGCCCGGATGATTTTAAAGAAAAGGGGTTAGCTCAAATTTTAATTCCACTTTGTGTTTTATAATGTATGCATGCTGTAAGAAACGTTGCCTCTCAAAAGAAAATAGGGTGCCTTTTTAGGGCATCCTTAAAAATACAAGTATTGGCCCACAGGGCCTAATTAATTAGCCACGAAATTCTCCCTCTATGCCTAAGGCCTTTCGTCCTAGGTCTAGCGATCTAGTCCTGACGATATGTAGTAGTTTCTAGGCAAGTTTTAGATTTTAAAAATCGGTATTCATGGTTTATTGTCCTTCTCTGTGGTGGAATTTGCTCCGATACCAGCTGTGGCAGAACCGCCCGAATTATTCCAGCTTAAGTGCCTAAGTCACGCCTCAGGGGCCGTAACACACTTAAATCGGAATAACCCGTCAGTCCCTCAGATCTAGTCTGATGAAGCCACTTAACCAGGATCAAATTCCACAATCTCACTCGAAGGTGAGTCACAGAAGAAATACAATAAAACAGGAAACCTCAAACTAAGTACTGAGTTATTACATAAATCGGAGTTTTTGAGTAGCAAATAAAGTTCACAAAATAAAGTGCAGCGGATAATCGATGTCGTCGGTAATGAGGAAATGGGCAAGGCCTAGCCCACTACTCCTCATGCTCCTCTCCTGCCGGAGCAACATCCCACTCGACCGTCCAACCCGGTGGCAGGGTAGTAGGCCAAGTCACACCATCAACCAAATCCTGCATGGTACCTGCAAAAATGGTGCCACAAGCAAGGCTGAGTATACTAATACTCAGCTAGACTTAACCGGTGTGAGGAGTCTACTCCTCTACCTCTAGACTATGCAGCTGTTTGGCTGAGGGGTTTGGTTTGCCAAAAGCACTAGCTGTTTCTAAAATCAAATTTTAGCTTTTCGAATTCTACCATCATTAACTTAGCTAGATTTGCTCCTTCTAAGCATTCATGGTAACAATCAATTAGTTCAACCAACAAGTTATCTCATATAACCACATTTCACTTCTTACTCGATGTAGTACAAGGAATCAAGCAGTTTCATTAGCTGCGAGAAGCAGACGATTCGAATCGAGTTTTAACCTTGCAAGGTAAACCTAAACACACGTCAAGTCAGGGTACTCCGACCCACACAAGACAACCGTCCCCATCGATTCCCCGTTCGCGTCCAGGCCTCACCGCCTTGGCATACAATGCTCCACTGACCCCGGCTGCCGCCATGCAGTGACCGCACTTGTACCCACCATAGCTAGCATGGGAGACCCAGTCTCAGGTCGCATGAGGGATAAAGTCCGCGCCCGGCTTCACTCAGGTACTAGGTTTACCGGTTACCATTTTTCCCGGCATGTGCTTAGTACGTTCAAAAGCTTGACTCAGGTATCCACACATTAATCCTTAATTCATTTTTCCCGTCTCATGGACAAGGCATCCTCCCTTGATCCAAGTCCATAGACCAACATAAATCCCGTTATCAAGATGAATACAATCAATTCCTGACCTCGCGCGAGTGCTAGAAAAATCACTCGACTTCTACCGAGATCCTGATTAGCAAGCAGCTACTCGACCTAGCATACTAGTATTCATCTCAAAAAGGAATCCTAAGTTCATGCAACTAGAGGTTTCAAGCAACTCCTACACTTAAGTGCACATTACAATCCTACAAGCATTAAGTGTAGTAAAGTAGCATATAATAATACGGTTATGCATAAAACCGGGGCTTGCCTTCAATTGCTGGGGCTGCGGGGAGATCCTCAATAGCAGCCTCTGAAGCCTGCTCCTGGTCCTCCTCTTGGACAGGTCCTTGCTCGGGGATGAGCACGTACTCTCCGTCGGCAAGATTACAATCTAATGAATGCAATGCGTAAGATATATGCATGATAGGATATGTGTTGGGGACTTGTTCTCAAATGCTAAGAGTTAAGAACAAGGCAACATAAAAAGTGTTAAGTGTTAAAGTCTTTCGTCCTTCGAAGCATTATGTCCCTTCGGGAAATAATGAGTTTCGGACGAAGGTCATAAGAGACATACCTTCGTAAACATAACAAGTAATGACGAAGGATTCATATAAAGCATGAAATATAATATAAGCATCATCATAGAATCATTTCTATTTTATTAACATGGAAAAATAGAAATGATTTCAAATTACAAATGTACCTTCGGTCCTGAGAGAAGGTGAAATGTACAAGCGTGACGCAAAAGCAAATGCCAAGTCAGCGTGAACAGTACGGGGATACTGTTCACCTATTTATAGACACGGGACACAGCCCTTACAAAATTACATTTATGCCCTTTACATCTGACAATAACTCTATAGTAATCCATCGAGGTCCGAATAGCCTTTTCATCTTTAAGTCGGTTTCCTTTCCTGCCACCATGCCGAAGCTTTTCTGCTCACAGCTTCGGTGCTGTATCAACCTTCGTATGCTTTGAGCTTCTCCCTCTGTGATACCGATTCGAGTCCGAAGATACCTGTTTGCACATTATACTCCAGAAACACTATTAAATCATGTTTTTGAGGACCTTCGGACGCCGAAGGTCCCCAACAGTAGCCCCTCGCAATATTAATTTGTTTGAAATAATAAATTCAGATTGCGATATGAACGAAGGCTTTATGCCGAAGGTCCGAAAAAACACCTTCCCTTTGCTAGAATAGCAACATTCAATGACAAGTGGGGTCTTTCAACTTTCAACGCATCAAGCGTATAAATACGGCCATACCGCAAACTTATTTTGCACGCTTTCTGGCCAACCACTCCTGCTCACTGATTTTTTAGCTCTTGTGCACTGTGATCTGCTAAGCTTTTAGCTTTGAAGCTTCGGCTTTGAAAACAGTTTTTTAGTGTTTCCGAAGATGTCTGAAGCTGCTAAGAAGGCTGCTGCTGAGATGAAGCTGAGTCTTGATGAAGAGAAGAACTTAGGGTTTCTTATAGCAATGTCGAAGACCAACACAGAAAAGATCACCAGGGAAATTCTGGAAGGGCTGTCTGAAGATACTGGTGACAGTGACAGTTTTGATGTGGACAGCGGTGGCGAAGACTCCGAAGATCGCCCCTGGCGACCAAGCCATTCAGTTTATGGTAAATCAACTATCAAAGAGAATCATCTTGTTAATATGAGAGGAAGGTATTTCCGGGATCTGTCCATTGTGAGGGCGGACGAAGGGGAAAAGACTTGCCCAGACCCCGAAGAAAATGAAGTCGTGGTATTCCGAAGCTTTTTGAAGGCTGGGCTGCGATTGCCCTTGAGCAGCTTCGTCGTGGAAGTGCTGAAGATCTTTGAAGTCTATCTTCACCAACTTACCCCCGAGGCAATTATAAGGCTGAATATCTTCGTGTGGGCCGTGCGAAGCCAGGGTCTGAAGCCTGATGCAAGAAGCTTCTGCAATATTCACGAATTATCATACGAGACAATACCTTGGGGTAAGGAACAGTATCACAATAACTTTGGCTGCTACAAATTTGTTTCTCGGTCTGGGTCAAGCTGCCCCGTGCCAACTTTTCGGAAAAAATGGCCCAGCGGCTGGATGACAGAGTGGTTTTATGTGAAAAATGATCTGAAAACACGAGAAGACATCAAAGGTATAATCATGCGTCCTATTTGGCAAAGCTTCGGCCTTCGGAGGCCGAAGGTTGAAATGAATGAAGCCGCCGAAGAGTGCCAAAGAGCCTTCGGCGTTGTCTGCTCTTTTATGGGAACAAGGGACTTAGTACAAGAGCATATTGCCTTCAGGGTGTGGCCGCTTGCGGAGAAATGGGAAATGCCACAAGAAACCATTAAAGAGGCCGACGAAGGTGGACTTGTCAGGTTTAAGTACACTTTTAAATTTGGAGATAAATTTATTGAGCCAGATGATGAGTGGTTGAAAAGCATTGACAATTTAAGTGTTGAGCTGCTTGGGACCTACTCGAAGGCCGAAGATACTGCAATGTCAGCAGCCTTCGGAGGCCGAAAAAAGAAAAGGCTGAATCGGGTATTTGATGCCATCGGGTTTGTCTACCCTGACTATTGCTACCCCATTCGAAGGCAGAAGAGAAAAAATACAACCTCTGCAAAAGAAGAAACTGCAGCTGCTCCTAGCGAGCCAGAACCAAAAAGGAAGAAGATAAAGGTTCTTACGCATCGGCCGCGTTATATTGAACCAGCTTCGGTGCCTGAGTTTACCGGAGAGACTTCTTCGGCCACCGAAGCTGAAAAACCAGCCGAGCCAACTTTGCTGCCAGAAGTCGCAGAAACAGCCGAAGTACCAACGAAGACAAAATTGGAGCAATCAAAAATTTTGTTACCGGAAACGAAAGAGAAGGCCGAAGCGCCATTCACAGAAAAAATGGAAGAGGTAAAGGAAGCAACCGAGGACTCCAAAACATCAGAAGTTTTGAGTCCTTCAGCAATTATTGGGACATCAAAAAATGAAAAAGTGCCAGCTGCAACTCCGAAGAGAAAAAGAATGGCTAATGTGCTAGATGTACTGGAAACGATCATATCTTCGAGCACACCTCCGAAGAAGGCTGCTATTACTTTTGAAACAACAGCTGAAATTTCTGGTTCTGCAGCTCCAGAGCAAGAAATTGAAGCCGAAGCTGGGCCCTCAGAGCCCACAAAGGCAAAAACCTTGGAAAGTGAGGCAGAAAAAATAACAAAGCCAACTTTTGCTGAAGAAACTGGTGTTGTTACCCCCGAAGCATCCCCCAAAATTCGTGATTATATTTTTCGTCATGCTTCGGGGAAAAAATTATCAGAAAAAGAAGAACAAGAGGCCCAACACTATGCCCAAAGGTTGAAATATCCAAAGGGGGCGTTGATATTTAATGGCAGTGGAGAAGAAGATTTCTTGTATTGCCTCCCCGACAGCAAGGAAATTTCTGTCTGTCGGGAGATGAGCAGAAGCTTCGGATTCCCAACTTTAGAAGACGGACTTTCGGTGCTGTCAAAGAACGATCTGGCTGACAGCCTAGCTTACAACAGTTTAAAGGTGCGGCAAATAGAATTCTTATATTTTTGTTGAGTTCAAGATTTTTCGTTTGTTTAAAACTATTGACACAGACATATTCCTGTCTGCAGGGCCTGATACTCAGCAATGCCCTCAGAGCACAGAAAGATGCTGAGGACGAAGGATGTACTATAGCCCTGAGCAACCTTCGTTCCGAAGTAATTGAACTGAGGAACGAAGGTCTCGAAAAAGACAAAATATTGCATTCCTTAATAAATAAAATAAAAGAAGACGAAGCTATTTTCAAAGGTCAGGCCGAAGCTCAGAAGCGTGAAATTGAAAACCTTCGTAAACAATTAGCCAGAGCTAAAGAGGAATGCATACTTGAAGAAACAAGGCGAGAACTCAGCGACCAATGGGCAAATCATTTAGAAGAAACTGTTAAAGAGCTTCGGTCAGCCAAGAAGAAATGCTTCGAGAAATCTATGGAGTGTGTCAAGAAAATAAAAACTAGCTTCGCCAGCGTTGGCGCATTTTCGCAAGAAGAAAACTTTATAAGAGGTAACCCCGAAGGTCCCCTGGAATGGATCAATCATGAGGCGGAGGCCTTTGAAGAAATTTTAAATAGTCGCGGAGACATCTGCGCTTTTTCTGGTGCCAGAGGGATTGCCACCATTTTGGAGGGGAAAGGATGTGAACATGTAAAGATTTTATCGTGGTCCGAAGCCACCTTGTCCACTGAAGATATAAAAGATCCTTCAGCCGAAGCTAACGCGGTTGGGGGAAAATTTTTCACCGACATCTGGGACAACGGTGGTAGAGAAATGGCCCAAGAAATCATTCAGAAAAGCGAGAAAGGGATTCATGAGGCTAGAAAAGTAGCCGAGGCTGCTGAGAAAAACGCAGAGCCTGAAGGGCAAATAGGTACTAACGAATAGTTTTCATTGCGTTATAACTTTTAATTTTATAGTTCGTTCGCGATCTGTAATAGTGATGTAATAATATCCCGTCCTCACTCAGATCCTACTAAAGCATCTTCGGGCCCTCAGCCTAAAGATGACGACGAAATTAAAAAGATGGCCGAAGCTATCATGGATCAGGTTGTCGATCGACTGCTGAACGAAGCTGCAGAGATAGTACTTAGGGAAGACTAAGTGCTATTGCAAAAAACATTTGATATATGATTTGTGTAATATTCTGTAATCCTGTATGTAATATACTTGTTTTATGATTCAATTCTTTACGATGCATGAAACTTTAAACACGTACCATTTTTGAGTCTTCGACGAAAAAACACCTTCCCTTCTTTTCATGCTTCGTGAAGAAGAATTTATCATTTATCACGACAATATCCATAGTGTTCTGATAAGAAATATCCAAGCTTCGTAAAAATAATCCCCGAAGCTATGCCTCGAAGATCAATATTGTTTCTCCCTGTAACTTGGCATGATTTGCCCTTTCTCAAAGCATTTTCCGAAGATCGATAACATGCCCCCTTCTTGTGCCACATGCAGCATGATGTATGATGATTATGCTATGCAAAATGATGTGATGATGTTATGTTATGCAAAATGATATTTTGTGCCGAAGATACGCACATTCCTGCAATGGAGCACAATCTTTTGTATCAATACTGACTTTTTCATTATAAGCCTCCCTTAGGAGCTTCTTCGCCTTTTACTTCAGCGGAATCAGCGTTTATTTTTCGCTGTAAGTTCTGCATCCCCTTAGGAACGTCTTTGGAACTTCTTCGCCTTTTACTTTCGGCGGTATCAGCGTTGACTTTTCGCTGTAAGTTCTGCATTCCCTTAGGAACGTCTTTGGAACTTCTTCGCCTTTTACTTTCAGCGGTATTTAGCTCTGCATTCCCTTAGGAACGACTTTGGAGCAGAAAACCTACGCTGCGCTCCCTTAGGAACGACTTCTTGTAGCTTCGGCAAGCTTACTCTGCGTCCCTTAGAACGACTTTTTGTAGCTTCGGCAAGTTTACTCTGCGTCCCTTAGAACGACTTTTTCCTTGCTCCGAAAAATACATATCGTGGTGGAGGCAAGCTTATTCGCCCTTCTCTTGCAAATTCTTACAATTTGAACCTGTGAAAAAGATTTACTTTCCTCGTGGCAAACGACAAAACCATTACATGAAGTTTAAAAAGTGTTCTTTATTACATGAAAAATGAAACTTGAATAGAGAAGACTTCTATCAAAGTAGGATACTTGTCAATAGATGTGCTTTGACTCTGGCACAGTGCTATTAACTGTGCGAGCTTCGGACTGTTCTCTGAAATCCCGTTGATTTTGAGTATATTGGCCCCCTTCTGGCTGCTGGCCTTGTTGTAGCGGTGGTGGAGGCGGAGGTTGTTGCCAGGAAGCCTGAGGCTGACTCGCCGAAGCAACAGAAGCTGCAGGGTGATTGCCTACATATTCTGGGATGTAAGGCGAATGATACGAAGCAGTGTGCATGACCTGCTTCGGCTGAGCCTGTTGCGCGGCAGCTTCGGCTATCTCTTTTTGCTTCTGAATGGTAACATGGCACATCCTGGTAGTATGACCTTTGTTTTCACCACAGAATAAGCAAAATATTCTTCTGGG
This sequence comes from Zea mays, assembly GCF_902167145.1. Lineage (NCBI taxonomy): Eukaryota > Viridiplantae > Streptophyta > Magnoliopsida > Poales > Poaceae > Zea > Zea mays. The sequence continues at coordinate 160,579,633 of NC_050100.1, read as the reverse complement.
TTGATCCCCGAATCTTCCGCCGAAGCCCCTGGCGCCTCTGCCTCTTGGAGCTGGTGGTCGGAAGGAGCTTTGCTGTTGCCCCGAAGCCTGTGAGGAGTACTGTGGCCTTTGCTGCTGGCTCCCCTTATCATCATTTTGATTGGAATTATGAATTGATCTGACATGCCTCGGATAGAATCTTCCTCCGAAGCCCCTGGTCATCTCAGAAAATCTGAAGGCCTCCTCCCTTCTTTGGCGAAAATCATTGTCAGCTCGAATATATTCATCCATCTTCTGGAGCAGCTTCTCCAGCGTTTGTGGTGGCTTCCTGGCAAAATACTGCGCTGATGGCCCTGGCCGAAGCCCCTTGATCATGGCCTCAATGACAATCTCATTGGGCACTGTCGGCGCCTGTGCTCTTAAACGCAGAAACCTTCGGACATATGCCTGAAGGTATTCTTCGTGGTCCTGGGTGCACTGGAAAAGGGCCTGAGCAGTGACCGGCTTTGTTTGAAACCCTTGGAAACTAGTTATGAGCATATCTTTCAGTTTCTGCCAAGAAGTGATTGTCCCTGGCCGAAGAGAAGAGTACCAGGTCTGAGCAACACTTCTGACGGCCATGACGAAGGATTTTGCCATGACTGCCGTATTGCCACCGTATGAAGATATTGTTGCCTCGTAGCTCATTAGGAATTGCTTCGGGTCTGAGTGACCGTCATATATGGGAAGCTGAGGTGGCTTGTAAGTCTGTGGCCAAGGTGTAGCCTGCAATTCTGTTGAAAGAGGAGAAGCATCATCAAAAGCAAAGTTTCCATGATGGAGATTTTCATACCAGTCGTCGTCATTGCGGAAATTTTCCTGATGAAGCTCTCTGCGTGGAGGCCTTCGGGTTTGATCATCTTGAACGAAATGACGGACCTCTTCCGAAGCTTCATCTATCTGTCTCTGAAGATCAGCTAGACGAGCCATCTTTTCCTTCCTGCGCTGAACTTGTTGCTGAAGGATCTCCAAATTTTGAATTTCCTGATCAAGATCATCATCCGGAGGTGTTGGACTGACAGCCTTCCTTTTCTGGCTTCGGGCTTCTCTAAGAGAAATAACATCCTGATTGGGATCCAGCGACTGCAGTGTGCCAGCTCCTGTTGTTGAAGCCTTCTTCGGCGGCATGACGAAGGTGACGCTTGCCGAAGGTATTCAAAGCTCAAGAAATGGAAGTGAGTTCACCGGAGGTGGGCGCCAATGTTGGGGACTTGTTCTCAAATGCTAAGAGTTAAGAACAAGGCAACATAAAAAGTGTTAAGTGTTAAAGTCTTTCGTCCTTCGAAGCATTATGTCCCTTCGGGAAATAATGAGTTTCGGACGAAGGTCATAAGAGACATACCTTCGTAAACATAACAAGTAATGACGAAGGATTCATATAAAGCATGAAATATAATATAAGCATCATCATAGAATCATTTCTATTTTATTAACATGGAAAAATAGAAATGATTTCAAATTACAAATGTACCTTCGGTCCTGAGAGAAGGTGAAATGTACAAGCGTGACGCAAAAGCAAATGCCAAGTCAGCGTGAACAGTACGGGGATACTGTTCACCTATTTATAGACACGGGACACAGCCCTTACAAAATTACATTTATGCCCTTTACATCTGACAATAACTCTATAGTAATCCATCGAGGTCCGAATAGCCTTTTCATCTTTAAGTCGGTTTCCTTTCCTGCCACCATGCCGAAGCTTTTCTGCTCACAGCTTCGGTGCTGTATCAACCTTCGTATGCTTTGAGCTTCTCCCTCTGTGATACCGATTCGAGTCCGAAGATACCTGTTTGCACATTATACTCCAGAAACACTATTAAATCATGTTTTTGAGGACCTTCGGACGCCGAAGGTCCCCAACAATATGTGCCTTTAGAAATTACAACCTTAACGGTGTATGGGCTTTTGAGTTTAAACAAGTTAACTTTACTTATGTAAAACCCTTGGGTGGTATACTTGGTAAATTGGGTTAAACTTAGTTAAGGTAAGGGGGTAGGTTTACTTTTGGGGTTCCACTGAATTCTTTTTAAGTCTTAGTGATAAATGATAAGTTCTCAAGTTAGACTTATTGAGGTGGGGTTTATTTCTTCTTTCCTCTTCTTTTATTCTTTTAATGTTTTGGGAGTAGGTTTGAACTACAAGTTGCTTTTATAAAATTCTAAAAATTCTGCAAAAATTACAGTGGCTTGTTACTGGTGTATGATTTTCTGTCTCAAAATTTGGGGGTCAGAAGGTGAATGGTTTTCTCTGGACAAAATTACCAAATTTTAGGGCAGAAGGGGTACTTTGAACTACAACTATTATTTAACAGTGAGTAATTCTCCAAAACTTATTTTTGCTGACTTTTAGGTGTCATAACATGACTTGATACAAATTTCTAGTCATTAACACCTTTTAATTCTTTTCCTATGGTTTTCTTAAGGTTTCTAGCCAAAGGGGTGCTTTCTACTACCACTATATTTGAAAAACATCAAACAACAGAGTTCTTATTTTTCTTAGTTGGTATTTTGTGCAAGAGCAATCATTCTGAAGTTTGGCTTCTATTTGCTTAAGGGAAGGGGTGGTTTGCATTATTTGAATTAAGTGGTCTTTCTCTTTAATCACTAGCAAAAGGTATGAGTTTACTTCTTTTTCATGGGTTTGCATTTTTCTCTGGTGGATTGTCTCATCATGGACTTAGCTAATTTTTGGTTGCCCATTATCACATTAAAAGGGGTTGTTTATGATTTATTGGAAAAATGCCTTATTATCACTCTGTATTTGTTTTCCCTACTTAAAAAGTTGGGCTGGGGTGTTCTGTATTTTTGTAGTGGGGCTCTGGTGGTTATAAGTTCACTGGATTTTTACTAACCACTTTGGTTATAGTTTTGCAATTATAATAATTGATTTTCAGTCTATATAAGGTTAATTAAATCATCTTAATTAAGAACTGGTCCAAATTAATGGTCTCTGTATTTTTCCTAGGTTCTCTGTTGCATAAGTAAACTAGGAAAAATATTATTAATCACTGTTCATTAATCTCTAAGGCCTTTCTGATTTTCTCTAAGTTTTGGGCAAAATAGCTTTAAATAAACAACTACCTCATATTTTCCAATGCTGGTGTTCCTACTATTTTTAAACAGTGTCTAAATAAGGTATAAACATCTACAAATTTTCTTAAGCTCAGCACAAAAGAAAAACTAATTTTCCTTAATTAAATAAGGTTTAGGGGGTTTCTGTTTTTAATTTTAAACTCTAAAATTTAGAACAGAAAGCATAGGGTTCACTATTTTTAAATGACAGATTACAATATTCCAGAGCTAGCAAAATTGGTTTGACAACTTTTTATTAAGATTTCATCAAGTTATGGATTTTCTAAGTTCTCTGGTCATTTTAAAAAGAATAGCAGAATTGATTAAGTGGAAATCCACTTTGCACTGGGGTCCCTGGCGGTTTTCTAAGTTTCCTTTACGAATCAGTCTTTAGGTTACTATTCACATGAGTCGCTGACATTACAGAAAACCCCTCGGGTTCTACAGAACCTAACCCGAGGTCCTTCTTCTACCTTAAACAGTAGTCGCGGCGAAGAAAAGGGCGGAGGGGCTTACCAGCGGCGAGACTGTTCCGGTGAAGTGGTCGAGGGTGAAGGGGAGGTCGCGGGGATCACAACGGTGTGCGGAACGCCGTCGGAGATGGCCGGAGTCGGTCGGTCCACGCGCGCAGGCGGGGATGCTCGTCGGCGGCGAGGAGACCGGCCTGGTCACGGCGAGATAGTTCAATCAAATAGGTCAGGGAGGTCCATGGGATGCCAGAGAAGACATGAGCGAAAGGAATCGGGCGGAGACTCACTGGATAGCTCAGTCCACGCGCGGCGGTGGAAGACCGAAATCCGGTGAGGTCGATCTCGGGCCTCCGGTGAAGTCCGGTCGGGTCCGAGGGCTTGGCAAGCTTTACGGGCTACTGGCGGAGCTAGCCGAAGCACTGGCTTGCCCAGAGGATGGCTGGGGTGGGCTGGCCACGGTGGCCGAAGCTCTGGCGGCAATGGCGGGCGGATTTAAGCTCGCCGGAGCTAAGGGGAAGTGGCTGGCCGGTGAGGGTGAGTGCGGGGCGAAGTGGGGCGCGCCTGGGAGGGCTTTATAGGCACAGCGCGGTGCACGGGCGGTCGTGGACCGGCGAGTGCGCGCGGGCGTGCACTGGGAAGGCGTGGTGCGCGAACGGGCGTGAACCGGGGGTGTCAGCCGCGGTCGAACACGTGTTCCCGTTGCCTCTGCCCCTGTTCAAGCGCCGATTGGGAGCAAATCTTCGCGAATTTGGGCAAGATCACTGCAAGGGATTTGTTCACCAGACCAAGCTTTGTCTTTTGTGTATGGACGACGTGCGGTTTTAGGCTAGGGACAGGGAGTTGTAGCGTCACCAAGGTGCCAGTGTCAGAATGCCTGGTCCCGAGGTTGAGCTGCGCCAAAACCGTGTCAAATGAATTTGGTTTGAGTTCAAACTTTCCCAGAATGTGTTCAAGGTAATTTGGCACGACTTTGATATTTGGATCTTCTGGCTTTGAGTTTGGAAAAGCAGAGAACACAGATGATCTTTCAGAAGAGGTCTGAAATTCAGAAATTCAGAAATCTGAATTTCTCTAAGGGTTCATTGATCAAGGGCTGATTTAGGGATTTATTTGAGTTATTTTGGCTAAGCCTTCTCAATCTTTCTTGTTGCTCATTAAGTGTACTTTAATTTTTATAATTGGCTCAAGTCAAAATTTTAAACTTTTCATTCCCTTTTTCTTACTTTCTTGAATTTTGTTCATGGGGTTTACTTAGGGTTTTGAATTAGGGTTGCACATTCTTATCTTTCAAAAGTCTCAATTGTTTTGATCATGACACTTTTAAGTATATACTTGGTGAATTCTTTATTACTTAAGTTAATTTGATGCCCATGCTTACTTTGATTCACATGAAATAATGGTTCTTGGTTTGGCTTTTTAAGAGAAACCCTAGGTGACACTGGGGTGTCACAAAGGATGGTAACATCTATGCTTTTAAGTGCAAGTATCTTAAATTACCATTTCTTATGTGTCTTGTGTAGTCACATAGAAAAAGGAAGCACTTTAATGTTTGTAAATTATGTCACCATTCTTTGAAGAAATTCCTCTGATATGATAGATTGCATATTCATCATTTCTATACTATGGCAATCTACATGCTTGAAATTATTGTAAAAACCTCATGGCATGGTTTACACTAATTATCCTATTATTGCCATGTTCTAGATATAGAGAGATATTCCAAGTTCTTAAAAGAATAAGGTGTCATGTAAGGAATCCAAATCCTTAGGACACTTATGAAAGGAATCTCTCTTTTTATCTAGAATCGTGATACTAATGTTTTTGTCTAAATACTCTAAGTAGTCTCACATGTAGAGAATAAGTTTCTCTATGGAGATGTGTAATCTAACATAAAAAGGAAAGTCAATCCAATTATTTATGTTGTTTTGCCTCATGCTTATATTGGATATGATTCTTCTACATTCATCGCTCTCCATGTTATGAATTAGATTTATTCTCATAATCTTAAAGAATTAACTATGCTTGTTTCATAAGTTAAGACTTAGCATACATCATGGAATAATCTAGTTCATATTATAAAGTTTCCGTGCTTTAGCAATCCATTTTTCATTCCTTGTCAAAAATGATTACAAAAAGGGAAACTAGTGCTTGTGTTACTAATGACATATCTCTTGATCTTACTTATGAAAATCTACAAGAAAGTAAGTGCAAGCCACAAGCCTCAAGGGTTACTCTTCACCCAAAGGAAGAAAGGTAAAAGCAAAGGTATGGGAACTCATCTTCTTAAACAAATATTGTTCCCATCAGTGGTTACTTACTCTAACTTATCATATTCTACCTATGTGAAGAATAGATTCTTTATTGGACTTAAATCAGCTAGATGTGCATTCAATTTCGCTCTCATAAATGCACTTGTCCATTAGAATCTAATTCATGCCTTTGCTATATCTGTTCTCATATTGATATACTTTTAAGTTATGATAATACAATTCAATATGAAGAAGTAAATTTCCTATGATTGATCATAATGTTTTAAAGGTGCAAATTCCTCTTTTCTAATGATGTGCACTAATGTTAAGGATTTTACTTCATATCTCTGTAACTTATGGATGATGAATTGTTTATATTTCTAAAGAAATCATCCTTCATCATATACTCCCTTGTGCTATTAACATCTTTCTTGAGTATTTTCAATAAGTTTGGAAGGAAAAAGAGACAACTACAAAGGGAGGTCACCCAAATGAAAGAGGAAGATATCAAGAACAACAATACCTACTTGGACAATAAGATCTTCAAAACAATCAATGGTGTGGTTGTAAGAATTCTAAATCTTTTTCATTATGAGAATACTAGGCATAAGTTGTTTATTGCAAATTCTATAAGCCTTGATCAAGATGAATAATGCTTCTCCCTATTTGTCTTTAAAAATGAGTGCATCTATCCAATTCTTTCAAACTTTGATGCATATCTTTAGGGGAGCCTATTTCTATATCTTGATTATATTGAGACTAACACTTTATCTTAGTAATCTCACATAGTCTCAAGTATGAGAATAAGTTTCTCATGAAGTATGCTACCACATTTCAATCCAACTTGGTAAAATAATGTCACCTTTATCAAGGATTGTAACTTTCACTGCTAAAGTAGCATATTTACTGGATTCTCCTAGTTTAAGCTTGTTTGATAATCTAATGCATATGTTGTTCTTTTGATCGCATCTGTTATTTGTTTGATCATTGAATAACTTCAATTAACACTTATGTTTCTTAGTGCCTCATATAATTTCAATCGATATCTCTCTTGATATGCACTAAGTTAAAAAGGAGAATTCATGATACATTTATGCAATTTGTGATCTACTTGATATATAATAACAATGACTTAGAAAAGGATCACTAGTTGTAGAATCCTCTCTTGTGCAAAATATTTCCATACACTGTCTTGAATATAGGTCTTAAGTAACTAAGACTAAGGACAAAGCACAATGAAGAGAGCATCTCTTTGTGAAGGTACAAAAGGGTAAAACTACTTCCTCACATTTACATCATGTACCTAAATCTTCCTCTTCTATACATTCATTGCATATCTTGTATAAAAGGAAGAGAAAACATGTCTATGCATATCCCTGCTTCATACCTAGTTTAACCTCTCAAAAATTTTCATTCCTGCATTTTATGCATTTTTGTTAAAACTAGGTAAAGTAATTTTATTGTCAAAGAGCTTAAAGCTTAACCTTGTAATGAGGATAAGCTACCTTTGTTTCAAAGGTGGAAGGTCCTTAAGTCTCTTTGAAATCCTTAATGGTAATTCTTAAAATGTTTCTAACATGCTTTCTTAAGTGCATAGCCTGTCGTGAGCATCACACCTTTATTATGACACATTGCACTTCACAGTTTATATGATATAGATATGTTCTCATTAACCTAATTATGTGCACTTGGCATTTAAGGCCAAAATCTGTATTCCTCTCAAGGCACATATTTAGGGAGAGCAATCTATATTATATAGAACTGTTTACGCTTAAATTGACATATCCTTTTAACCATGTCTCTTTCCTTTGGTACATTTGCATACTTTCTATCTCTCCTGTGCCAAGGCTAAGGCTAATATGTTTCCATGAGTATCCTGTGTATTCAGTCTTAGATTGAAAGGGAAATGGAGTATTCGGCAAAGACATCGCTTCCACTCTACACCATCGGTATTATCTATCCTTTGCTGGTATTCCGCAACTCTCAAAATTGGTATAATCCTTCGCTCTTATTTTCTTGTACCAATGGGGGAGAAAGTAAAAAGGGCTCATATTTCACTCACAAAGTATCCGTTTTTGGCGATTCATGCCAAAGGGGGAGAAAGTATTAGCCCAAAGCAAAAGTACCGCACCACCACCAATTTCAAAAAGTGTTTAAATGTAGTCTTTCTATTTGTATTAAAGAAGTTTTTCAATTGGTATCTTATTTTTGATATAATTTCAAATTGGTATGACATCTTTCAAAATTAATATCTAAAACTCTCTTGAACACTAAGAGGAGAATTTCATCAAGGGGGAGTTTCGTCTAGTCAAAGGAGAAGCATTTGTAATAGGAGGATAAAATTTCAAATCTTAAATGCTTCTCGAAATCTTATTCATATGCCTTTGACTATTTGCAAAAGAATTTGCAAAAACAAAACAAGTGGTGCAAGCGTGGTAATGTTAAAAAAGAAAGAAAGTAATCAATGCATATCTTATGAAAATGTAATTTGGTTTAATTCCAAGCAACCTTTGCACTTACCTTATGAAAACTAGTTCAATTCTGCACTTATATATTTGCTTTGGTTTATGTTGGCATCAATCACCAAAAAGGGAGAGATTGAAAGGGAAATAGGCTCAAACCTTTTCCCTAAATGATTTTGGTGGTTGAATTGCCCAACACAAATAATTGGACTAACTAGTTTGCTCTAGATTATACATTCTACAGGTGCCAAAGGTTCAACACAAACCAATAAAAAGAACAAGTTAGGGTTCAAAAGAAAGGAGCAAAAAGGAAACCGAAGTGCTCCCTGTCTGGCGCACCGGACTGCCCGGTGTGCCACCGGACAGTGTCTGGTGCACCACCGGATAGTGTCTGGTGCACCAGGGGTCGTACACTCCAAACTTTTCAGCTTCGGGTTTTCCAGGCGCAGCTCCGCTATAATTCACCGGACTGTCCGGTGTACCACCGGACTGTCCGGTGTACCAGCGGAGCAACGGCTACCTGCGCGCAACGGTCGACTCTAATGGATCAATAGTGCAGCACAGTGTCACAGCAAAAGTCAGAGCAGCAGGTCAGAAGGGCACCGGACTGTCCGGTGTGACACCGGACTGTCCGGTGCCACATGAGGACAAAGCCTCCAACGGTCGACCAGGTCCAAGCCCTAACGACAGGGTGACGTGGCGGTGCATCGGACACTGTCCGGTGTGCCCATCGCCAGCAGCCTTCTCCAACGGCTACAATTTGGTTGGTGGCTATAAATACAACCCCAACCGACCACTTCAAGATGTGGGAGCCCAAGCAACATTGCAAGTCATATAGTTGACATATCCAAGCCCTACCAACCACCTCTATTCATTGATCCATCCTATACACAAGATTTAGACCACTACAACCAACACAAGTGCCACAAAAGAGAGATCAAGCAAAAGAAAGCTACTCGTGTGAGTTTAGTGCTAGTGCCTTGTGAGATTCATCGAGAGAAAGTGTGTGCCACATCTTGTGTTCATTTGTGCGTGGAGTTTTGACTCCCATTGAACTTCCTCCAAAGTTTTGGAGGCTTGTAAAGCTAGCAAGAGACACCTAAGTAAATGGTGATCCTTGCGGGGTCTTAAGTGATCCTTGAGAAGAAGAAGAGCTCGCGGGTCTTGGTGATCGGTGGAGAGAGGGAAAGGGTTGAAAGAGACCCGTCCTTAGTGGACTCCTCAACGGGGACTAGGCCTTCGAGGGCCAAACCTCAGTAAAACAAATCACCCATGTCTCTTGTGTTTATTGCTTGTGATTTGTTTGTTCTCTCCCTTTATAAGTTCTCTTGCGCTACTCTTTACTAATATTATTTTGTGTTGCTTCAAGTTAAATTCTCATTTAAGGAAACAACTCCTTGCAAGAAAGAACTTGTGTTTATCCTCTTCTTATCTAAGCCCTCTTGCATTATTCCCCGCTAACATTTCTAGTAGTATTGCTATTGATTAAATTCCGCACTCTTTGAAAACAATACTTGTTGCAAGCAAATGACTTAGTTTTATTCTCCGATAATTGTGAATCTTGTTCTAACCACTAATCAAGGGATCTAGTTTGGATTTAGAATTATAATTTTCAGATTTCGCCTATCCACCCCCCCCCTCTAGGCGACTTTCAGTTGACCTTGCTTTGGATGCTATCCTTCAGACTCTTACGCAGTAGCAGACTCTTATGGCATCCGAGCAGGCTCGACTGGAAGCTGAGCAGGCTCGTCAGGTAGCGGTCCAGCAGCAGATGTCCGAGAGGATGCTTTCCCTATTTCAGACTATTCAGGACAGGCAGGACACACTGCAGCAGCAATTTCTAGCAGACAGGGCTGAGCATCGAGCATTCATGACTCACATTCTTCAGCATACCGGTGTTCAGATTCCCCTAGTTCAGTCAGCACCCCCTCCGCCTCTTCAGGCAGCTATTGTGCCCGCCATTCAGGTAGGACCCCCTCCTCCTTCAGTTGGTCCTTCTTCCTCTCCGCTCCGGCCGGTCACCCTGGTTTTCTTGTCGCCGATCATCAGCTCCGTCAGCACTCAGCCGCCAGTGCCACCAGCTCCTGATGTTACCACTGCTGTTATGGCGGTGTCTATGACATCTTCAGCTCCGACAGCTCCTGCAGCGCAGCCTCCGTCCGAGTCAGTACCAGCTCCAGCTTCTACGGCAGATCCTGGATCCGAGACTGACTCTGACCCTCAGCTGGTGTTTGCTCTTCTGCCACGACCGCGACCGGATGCACCCTCGCCACCTCCTTCCTCTTCTGGTATGTAGGTTTGGGTTCTCTTTTGGTGTTTGACGCCAAAGGGGGAGAGATATTGAGAGTTGTGAGAGCTAGGGGGAGTTAGGGAGTTAGTAGAGAGTCATTTTGATGTAATATATGTGCTTGATACTCTCTGTACTACCTCCACTTTTGTATGATGATTTTGGCTCACAAACTCTATTATATACTCTCGATGCTTATGTTGACTGTGTGTGTATTGTGTTTTCACCTTATATGTTATCACCAGTCTTCTAGTTCTTGTTCATCGATTTAATTTCACTTTTATATGAACAAGAAACATTACGATGTGTATGTGCTCATTCTTATTATTATGTTACACATTCTTTCTGTTAAAGATTATTCAGTACAACTAACCATCTTCTCTATTGACAGAAATTTCAAAACAAACTACTCTCACAATCTTGTAGGGTTGTCATTAATCACCAAAAAGAAGGAGATTGAAAGCATCTAGGCCCCTGGTTGGTTTTAGTGATTAATGACAACATAATGTTATATGTGACTAACGTGTGTTTTGCAGAGACAAATGGTAAGTTAGGTCGCATTACAGGTAGATGTACTACAACGGTGAAAACAATCCCGGAGATAAGAACTTGAAGCGACGGCTAAAGCGACGAAACAAAAAGTGAAGGTCTTCGTATTCCGAGTGTCAAGGAGTTGCGGACACTCGTGATATAGTTAGGTCTTTTATTTTGTTTTAGTCGTACTATAAAGAGGGGTTGTCGATGAGTAATTTGACCAAGAGAGTTCTAGTGTAGTGTTGGTGCATATCCACACTCACATATAGTGCCAGGTGTCACTCTAGAACATACTCACGAGTTAGAACGAAAACCGAATTGAAAAACAACAGAAAATAGAAATTAGGGTTTCTGTCTGTAGGGCACCAAATTGTCCGATGTGCTGTCCGGTGCTCCCTTTGTCAGGTGGGGCCAGGCTAGCCCAGGGAAGGGTTTCCCCCTCACAGAAACCCGAGAGTGCAGGGTTTGAGAGTTGAATTTTAGTGGCGCACCGGACAGCGCACCGGACCGTCCGGTGTGCTATCTGCCCAATGCCTAGCTGTCAGAACTAGCCATTGGAGTCGACCGTTGGCGCACCGGTGCCGCACCGGACTGTCCGGTGCGCCCATGCGCAGCACATTGCTGGTAACGGCTGGTTGGTGGGTAAGGGCTATTTATACCCCCTCTACCCACCATATTCATTGTCTTGCTGCCCACATTTACTCCTACACATTGGTAGAGCATTACAAGCACCAAAAAGCCTAGTGAGGTGATTAGAGAATCTTAATCCCACATTTGGACCTCATTAGCGCTAGCGAGAGCCACATAGAGCACACACCACTTGCGTTAGGCTTCTCTTGGTCAAGCGAAAGTCTACGGCTTGTTACTCTGGGTGATCGGCATCACCTAGACGGTTTGGTGGCGTTGGGAGCTCGGTGGTCACCGTGGAGATCTTGTTGGTGACCCGACTCAAGTTTGTAAGCGGTCGTGAGGGATCCACCGCGCCGGAGTGGCAAAGGATCATCTCGTAGTGAGCACTTGGTTCTTGCGAGGACCAAGGGGGAGCGATACCCTTGCACGGGTGCTCCAACGAGGACTAGTGGAGAGTGCCGACTCTTCGATACCTCGGGAAAAATTAGAGGAGTCTTCTAAACCTTGCTTTACATTCCGCACTTAATTTAAGCATTTTTACATTGTGTATTTGTTTAGCAAGTATTTGAAGTATTGTCTTAGGATTATTGTATTTCTAGTATTATTCTCTTAGTGCTAGTTGTTGGGGTGAAGTTGGGCTCTTGCTTAGGTTTTAATTAGTGTTGATTTTTAGAAAAGCCCAATTCACCCCCCCCCCCCTCTTGGGCATCGTGATCCTTTCACTCCAAACCATCCAATCCATTCAAGTGCTCCAAAAATCAAAGTGTGCTTGGTGTAAACATCTTGTGAGAGATAGAATAGCAATAGAGTTGCTAGAGCACTTGAGTTGAGTTGTGATTCTGTGAAAAGAGATGAGATTTCTGATCTTTCTTGAGTGGAGTTGTTGCTCCCAAAAGTGTAAAGCGATCAAGAGCCTCCAACTTTGTGTGGAGAGCCTTATGAGAGGATTACTCTCACCCATTTTGAAAGAAAGGACTCAAGCTCGATCTTGGTGATCACTTGAGTGAGGAAAGGGTTGAAAGATGTCTGATTCTTTATGAACTCCTCAATGGAGACATAGGTTTCATTATGGAACCAAACTCTGGTAAACAAATCACGTGTCTCTTATACATTCTCCTTCCCATTTGCATCTTCCTTTCCTTTTCTACTTAATACTTGCCTTTCTCGTCAAGTGGGCTTTATCTCTTATATTGTTGCTAGCCTTTATTCTGCACCTAAGTTTTTTGCTAGAAACACAACAAGCATTTACCTTAGATATTATATTGACTATATTATTCTTGCTATTACCATTCAAGTGAAGATATTTGAATCATAATGTGTTATTTGAGTAAGAATTTCAGGTTTTGCCTATTCATCCTCCTCTAGGCAACTTTCACATAATCGTCCCTAGCTTCGGCGTTGTCGGCCAAGGTCACGACCTGGTTGTCGTTAGCCTGTCCCCCTCGGGCCTAGCCATGGCTGGCGTGGGCCTGGATGGCCAGGGTATCCCTATCGTCGACCTTAACATCGTCAGCGTGGCCCTAGGCTATTTGGCCCCTGACCTTGCCCTCAACATTGCTCCCTCTGTCCCTAGCATCTACCTTGGGCTCTCTATCTCCCTCACGCATCCGGTGATTGCCCTGCCACCCTCTAATGTGGCGGATGCTAACTCCACCTTGGTAGTGACCCTCACAGGTGCTAAGGCTATTTTGGTTGTGAAAGCATCTAGGCCCCTGGTTGGTTTTAGTGATTAATGACAACGTAATATTATATGTGACTAACGTGTGTTTTGCAGAGACAAATGGTAAGTTAGGTCGCATTATAGGAAGATGTACTACAATGGTGAAAACAATCCCTAAGATAAGAACTTGAAGCGACGGCTGAAATAACGAAACAAAAGATGAAGGTCTTCGTATTCCGAGTGTCAAGGAGTTGCGGACACTCGGTATAGAGTTAGGTCTTTTATTTTGTTTTAGTCGTACTATAAAGAGGGGTTGTCGATGAGTAGTTTGACCAAGAGAGTTCTAGTGTAGTGTTGGTGCATATTCACACTCACATATAGTGCTAGGTGTCACTCTAAAACATACTCACGAGTTAGAACAAAAACAGATTCGAAAAACAAAAGAAAACATAACTTAGGGTTTCTGACCTAGGGGCACCGGACTATCCGGTGTGCATCGGACTATCCGGTGCACCCTCTGCCAGTGGGGCCAGCCTGGCTCCGGGAACACCTATTCCCACCTCAAAAACCCGAGAACGCAGAGTTTGGAAATTGAATTATAGCCGGCACACTAGACTGTCCAGTGTGCCAACTGCCCAACGGCTAGCTGTCAGAACTAGCCGTTGGAGGTGACCGTTGGCGCACCGGTCTGTCCGGTGCGCCCATGCGCAGCTAGGGTTTCTAACGACTAGTTGGTCGGTGAGGGCTATTTATACCCCTCCACCCACCATATTGATTGTCTTGCTGCCCACATTTACTCCTACACATTGCTAGAGCATTGCAAGCACCACAAAGCTTAGTGAGGTGATTAGAAAATCTTAATCCCACATTTGGACCTCATTAGTGCTAGCGAGAGCCACCTAGATCACACACCGCATGCATTAGGCTTCTCTTGGTCAAGTGAAAGTCTACTGTTTGTTACTCTTGGTGATCGGCATCACCTAGACGGTTTGGTGGCGTTGGGAGCTCGGTGATCACCTTGGAGAACTTGTTGGTGACCCGGTTCGTGATTGTAAGCGGTCGTGAGGGATCCACCACGCCGGAGTGGCAAAGGATCATCTCATAGTGAGCACTTGGTTCTTGCGAGGAACAAGGGGGAGCGATACCCTTGCGCGGGTGCTCCAACGAGGACTAGGGGAGAGTGCCGACTCTTCGATACCTCAGGAAAAATTGGAGGAGTCTTCTAAACTTTGCTTTACATTCCACACTTAATTCAAGCATTTTACATTGTGTATTTGTTTAGCAAGTATTTGAAGCATTGTCTTGGTATTGTTGTATTTCTAGTAGTATTCTCTTATTGCTAGTTGTTGGGGTGAAGTTGGGCTCTTGTTTATGTTTTAATTATTGTTGATTTTTAGAAAATCCCAATTCACCCACCTCTTAGGCATCGTGATCCTTTCAATTGGTATCAAAGCCTTGTTGCTCTTAGATTAGCTTAACCGCTAGAGTAACGATGTCCGGTGGGGATGGACCTCCTCCCGTTTTTTATGGTGACGATTTTCCATATTGGAAAATTCGTATGGAAGCTTACTTAGAGGCTATAGACATTGGTGTCTATAAAGCCGCCACACAAGGGTTCCCCGAACCTAGAGATCCCACAAATCTTGTAGGAGAACAGTTTAACTATGAGAAATAGAATGCTAAGGCCAAAAACACTCTTTTTAGAGGCCTTTGCAAAGATGTCTTTAATAGAGTTATAAACCATAGAAATGCTCATGATTTGTGAATGGATATATGTGCTCTACATGAAGGGACTAGAAGTGAGTGTGAGGAGAGATATCATATTGCTATGAGAAAATTAAATTCTTTTGAGATGCTTGCTGAAAGTCACCTAGAGGGGGGTGAATAGGGTGAAACTGAAATTTACAAAGTTAATCACAACTACAAGTCGGGTTAGTGTTAGAAATATAATCGAGTCCGAGAGAGGGCGTAAAAACAAATCGCAAGCGTATAAGGAAGTGAGACACAAGGATTTGTTTTACCGAGGTTCGGTTCTCGCAAACCTACTCCCCGTTGAGGAGGCCACAAAGGCCGGATCTTTTTCAACCCCTTCCCTCTCTCAAATGGTCCCTCGGACCGAGTGAGCTTTTTCTTCTCAAATCAACCGGGAACAAAACTTCCCCGCAAGGACCACAACAATATTGTTGTCTCTTGCCTTGGTTACAATTGAGTTTTGATCACAAGCAAAGAATGAGAAAGAAGAAAGAAATCCAAGCGCAAGAGCTCAAAAGAACACAACAAATCACTCTCACTTAACACTAAAGCTTTTGTGGATTTGGGAGAGGATTTGATCACTTGGGTGTGTCTTGTATTGAATGCCTAGCTCTTGTAAGTGGTTGGAAGTTGGAAAACTTGGATGTCTTGAATGTGGGGTGGTTGGGGGTATTTATAACCCCAACCACCAAACTAGCCGTTTGGTGGAGGCTGTCTGTCGCATGGTGCACCGGACAGTCCAGTGCACACCGGACAGTGTCCGGTGTGCCAGCCACGTCACTAGGCCGTTGGGTTCCGACCGTTGGAGCTCTAACTGTTGGGCCCACCTGGATGTCCGGTGGTGCACCGGACATGTACTGTAGAATGTCCGGTGCGCCACTTCGCGCGTGCCTGACTTTTGCGCGCTCTGGCGCGCATTAAATGACTCTGCAGGTGACCGTTGGCGCGAAGTAGCCGTTGCTCCGCTGGCTCACCGGACAGTTTGGTGCACACCAGACATGTCCGGTGAATTATAGCGGAGCAAATTCCCGAAGCTGGCGAGTTCCAGAGACGCTTCATTCCTGGAGCACCGGACACTGTCCGGTGTACACCGGACAGTCCGGTGAATTATAGCGGAGTGTCTCTGGATTTTCCCGAAGGTGAAGAGTTTGGCTTGAAGTCCCCTGGTGCACCGGACACTGTCCGGTGTCACACCAGACAGTCCGGTGCGCCAGACCAGGGCTGCCTTCGGTTATCCCTTGCTCTCTTTGTTAAACCCAATTCTTGGTTTTTTTATTGGCTAAGGTGAACCTTTGGCACCTGTATAACTTGTACACTAGAGCAAACTAGTTAGTCCAATTATTTATGTTGGGCAATTCAACCACCGAAATCATTTAGGTAATAGGTGTAAGCCTAATTCCCTTTCAATCTCCCCCTTTTTGGTGATTGATGCCAACACAAACCAAAGCAAATATAGAAGTGCATAATTGAACTAGTTTGCATAATATAAGTACAAGGGTTACTTGGAATTGAGCCAATATAAATACTTATAAGATATGCATGGATTGTTTCTTCATTTTTAACATTTTGGACCACGCTTGCACCACATGTTTTGTTTTTGCAAATTCTTTTGTAAATCCTTTTCAAAGTTCTTTTGCAAATAGTCAAAGGTAAATGAATAAGATTTTGCGAAGCATTTTCAAGATTTGAAATTTTATCCCCCTGTTTCAAATGCTTTTCCTTTGACTTAAACAAAACTCCCCCTAAATGAAATCCTCCTCTTAGTGTTCAAGAGGGTTTTAAGATGTCGATTTTGAAAATACTACTCTCTCCCCCTTTTGAACATAATGAGATACTAATTTGAAAATCATACCATTTGAAAAACTCTTTCTAAAATTAGTACCAATTGAAAACCAAAATTTTGAAAATGGTGGTGGTGCGATCCTTTTGCTTTGGGCTCATGCTCTCTCTCCCTGTTTGGCATAAATTGCCAAAAACGGAATTATTAGAGCCCTTTTTAAACATTCTCTCTCCTTTGGCAAATAAAACATATGAGTGAAGATTATACCAAAGACGAAGTCCTTTTGCTTGGGACTTATGCTCTCTCCCCCAAAGATGGAGAGTTGCCCGGAGTGATGGCGAAGGATGAGTTACGGAGTGGAAGCCTTTGTCTTCGCCGAAGACTCCAATTCCCTTTCAATACACTTATGACTTGGTTTGAAATAGACTTGAAAACACATTAGTCATAGCATATGAAAGAGACATGATCAAAGGTATATGAATGAGCTATGTGTGCAAATTATCAAAAGAAGTTCCTTGAATCAAGAATATTTAGCTCATGCCTAAGTTTGTTAAAAGTTTGTTCATCTAGTGGCTTGGTAAAGATATCGGCTAATTGATCTTTAGTATTAATGTATGAAATCTCGATATCTCCCTTTTGTTGGTGATCCCTTAAAAAGTGATACCGAATGGCTATGTGTTTAGTGCGGCTATGCTCAACGGGATTATCTGCCATGCGGATTGCACTCTCATTATCACATAGAAGAGGAACTTTGGTTAATTTGTAACCATAGTCCCTAAGGGTTTGCCTCATCCAAAGTAGTTGCGCGCAACAATGGCCTGCGGCAATGTACTCGGCTTCGGCGGTAGAAAGAGCTACGGAATTTTGCTTCTTTGAAGCCCAAGACACCAAGGATCTTCCCAATAACTGGCAAGTCCCCGATGTGCTCTTTCTATTGATTTTACACCCTGCCCAATCGGCATTCGAATAACCAATTAAATCAAAAGTGGATCCCCTAGGATACCAAAGCCCAAACTTAGGAGTATAAGCTAAATATCTCAAGATTCGTTTTACGACCGTAAGGTGAGCTTCCTTAGGGTCGGCTTGGAATCTTGCACACATGCATACGGAAAGCATAATATTCGGTCGAGATGCACATAAGTAGAGTAAGGAACCTATCATCGACCGGTATACCTTTTGATCCACGGACTTACCTTCCGTGTCAAGGTCGAGATGCCCATTGGTTCCCACGGGTGTCTTGATGGGTTTGGCATCCTTCATCCCAAACTTGTTTAGAATATCTTGAGTATACTTCGTTTGGCTTAGGAAGGTGCCCTCTTGGAGTTGCTTCACTTGAAATCCTAAGAAGTACTTCAACTCCCCCATCATAGACATCTCGAATTTTTGTGTCATGATCCTACTAAATTCTTCACATGTAGACTCGTTAGTAGATCCAAATATAATATCATCAACATAAATTTGACATACAAACAAGTCATTTTCAAGAGTTTTAGTGAAGAGTGTAGGATCGGCTTTTCCGACTTTGAATCGATTAGTGATAAGGAAATCTCTAAGGCATTCATACCATGCTCTTGGGGCTTGCTTGAGCCCATAAAGCGCCTTAGAGAGTTTATAGACATGGTTAGCGTACTCACTATATTCAAAGCCGGGAGGTTGCTCAACATAGACCTCTTCCTTGATCGGTCCATTGAGGAAGGCACTTTTCACGTCCATTTGATAAAGCTTGAAGCCATGGTAAGTAGCATAGGCTAATAATATACGAATTGATTCAAGCCTAGCTACGGGTGCATAGGTTTCACCGAAATCCAAACCTTCGACTTGGGAGTATCCTTTGGCCACAAGTCGAGCTTTGTTCCTTGTCACCACTCCATGCTCGTCTTGCTTGTTGCGGAACACCCACTTGGTTCCTACAATATTTTGATTAGGACGTGGAACCAAATGTCATACCTCATTTCTAGTGAAGTTGTTGAGCTCCTCTTGCATCGCCACCACCCAATCTGAATCTTGTAGTGCTTCCTCTACCCTATGTGGCTCAATAGAGGAAACAAAAGAGTAATGCTCACAAAAATGTGCAACACGAGATCTAGTGGTTACCCCCTTATGAATGTCGCCGAGGATGGTGTCGACGAGGTGATCTCGTTGGATTGCTTGGTGGACTCTTGGGTGTGGCGGTCTTGGTTCTTCATCCTCCTTGTCTTGATCATTTGTATCTCCCCCTTGATCATTGTCGTTATCTTGAGGTGCCTCATTTGCTTGATCTTCTCCTTTATCAACTTGAGCCTCATCCTCAATTTGAGTTGGTGGAGATGCTTGCGTGGAGGAGGATGGTTGATCTTGTGCATTTGGAGACTCTTCGGATTCCTTAGGACACACATCCCCAATGGACATGTTCCTTAGCGCGATGCACGAAGCCTCTTCATCACCTATCTCATCAAGATCAACTTGCTCTACTTGAGAGCCGTTAGTTTCATCAAACACAACGTCACAAGAAACTTCAACTAGTCCAGAGGACTTGTTAAAGACTCTATATGCCCTTGTGTTTGAGTCATATCCTAGTAAAAAGCCTTCTACAGTCTTAGGAGCAAATTTAGATTTTCTACCTCTTTTAACAAGTATAAAGCATTTGCTACCAAAGACTCTAAAATATGAAATATTGGGCTTTTTACCGGTAAGGAGTTCATATGATGTCTTCTTGAGGATTCGGTGTAGATATAACCGGTTGATGGCGTAGCAAGCGGTGTTGACCGCCTCGGCCCAAAACCGATCCGATGTCTTGTACTCATCAAACATGGTTCTTGCCATGTCCAATAGAGTTCTATTCTTCCTCTCCACTACACCATTTTGTTGTGGTGTGTAGGGAGAAGAGAACTCATGCTTGATGCCCTCCTCCTCAAGGAAGCCTTCAATTTGAGAGTTCTTGAACTCCGTCCCGTTGTCGCTTCTAATTTTCTTGATCCTTAAGCCGAACTCATTTTGAGCCCGTCTCAAGAATCCCTTTAAGGTCTCTTGGGTGTGAGATTTTTCCTGCAAAAAGAATACCCAAGTGAAGCGAGAATAATCATCCACAATAACTAGACAGTACTTACTTCCGCCTATGCTTATGTAAGCTATCGGGCCGAATAGGTCCATGTGTAGGAGCTCCAGTGGCCTGTCTGTCGTCATGATGTTCTTATGTGGATGGTGAGCACCAACTTGCTTCCCTGCTTGGCATGCGCTACAAATCCTGTCTTTCTCAAAATGAACATTTGTTAATCCTAAAATGTGTTCTCCCTTTAGAAGCTTATGAAGATTCTTCATCCCAACATGGGCTAGTCGGCGGTGCCAGAGCCAACCCATGTTAGTCTTAGCAATTAAGCAAGTGTCGAGTTCAGCTCTATCAAAATCTACCAAGTATAGCTGACCCTCCAACACTCCCTTAAATGCTATTGAATCATCACTTCTTCTAAAGATAGTGACACCTACATCGGTGAATAGACAGTTATAGCCCATTTGACATAATTGAGAAACGGAAAGCAAATTGTAATCTAATGAATCTACAAGAAAAACATTGGAAATAGAATGGTCAGGAGATATAGCAATTTTACCCAATCCTTTGACCAAACCTTGATTTCCATCCCCGAATGTGATAGCTCGTTGGGGATCTTGGTTTTTCTCGTAGGAGGAGAACATCTTCTTCTCTCCTATCATGTGGTTTGTGCATCCACTGTCGATTATCCAACTTGAGCCCCCAGATGCATAAACCTACAAAACACGTTTAGTTCTTGACTTTAGGTACCCAAATGGTTTTGGGTCCTTTGGCATTAGATACAAGAACTTTGGGTACCCAAACACAAGTCTTTGACCCCTTGTGTTTGCCCCCAACATACTTGGCAACTACCTTGCCGGATTTGTTAGTTAAAACATATGTTGCATCAAAAGTTTTAAATGAAATGTCATGATCATTTGATGCACTAGGAGTTTTCTTCTTAGGCAACTTAGCATGGGTTGGTTGCTTAGAACTAGATGTCTCACCCTTATACATAAATGCATGGTTAGGGCCAGAGTGAGACTTTCTAGAATGAATTCTCCTAATTTTGCTCTCAGGATAACCGGCAGGGTACAAAATGTAACCCTCGTTATCCTGAGGCATGGGAGCCTTGCCCTTAACAAAATTAGACAATTTCTTAGGAGGGGCATTAAGTTTGACATTGTCCCCCTTTTGGAAGCCAATGCCATCCTTGATGCCAGGGCGTCTCCCACTATAGAGCATACTACGAGCAAATTTAAATTTTTCATTTTCAAGTTCATGCTCGGCAATTTTAGCATCTAATTTTGCTATATGATCATTTTGTTGTTTAATTAAAGCCATGTGATCATGAATAGCATTAATATCAACATCTCTACAACTAGTACAAATAGAAGTGTGCTCAACGGTAGATGTAGATGGTTTGCAAGATTTTAATTCTACAACCTTAGCATGCAATATGTCATTTTTACTTCTAAGGTCAGAAATGCTAGCATTGCAAACATCAAAATCTTTAGCCTTAGCAAGCAATTTTTCATTTTCATCTCTAAGGCTAGCAAGAGAAATGTTCAATTCTTCAATCTTAGCAAGCAAATCATCATTATCATTTCTAAGATTGGGAATTGAAACATTACAAGTAATAGAATCAACCTTATCTAACAAATTAGCATTCTCATTTCTAAGGTTGTCTATAGTCTCATGGCAAGTGCTTAGTTCACTAGATAAATTTTCACATTTTTCAACTTCTAGAGCATAAGCATTTTTAACTTTAACATGCTTTTTGTTTTCCTTGATTAAGAAGTCTTCTTGGGAGTCCAAGAGATCATCCTTCTCATGGATGGCACTAATTAATTCATTTAATTTCTCTTTTTGTTGCATGTTTAAGTTGGCAAAAAGAGTACGCAAATTATCTTCCTCATCACTAGCGTTATCATCGCTAGAAGACTCGTATCTAGTGGAGGATTTGGATTTAACCTTCTTCTTTTTGCCGTCCTTTGCCATGAGGCACTTGTGGCCGATGTTGGGGAAGAGAAGTCCCTTGGTGACGGCGATGTTGGCGGTGTCCTCGTCGGAGGAGGAGTCACTAGAGCTTTCGTCGGAGTCCCACTCACGACAAACATGGGCATCGCCACCCTTCTTCTTGCAGTACCTCTTCTTCTCCTTTCTTCTCCCCTTCTTGTCGTCGCCCCTGTCACTGTCACTAGAAATAGGACATTTTGCAATAAAGTGACCGAGCTTACCACACTTGTAGCAAACCTTCTTGGAGCGGGGCTTGTAATCTTTCCCCCTCCTTTGCTTGAGGATTTGGCGGAAGCTCTTGATGACGAGCGCCATTTCCTCGTTGTCGAGCTTTGAGGCATCGATTGGTTGTCTACTCGGTGTAGACTCCTCCTTCTTCTCCTCTGTCGCCTTAATTGCGACCGGTTGTGCTTCGGACTTGGAGGGACCGTCAAGCTCGTTGATCTTCCGTGAGCCCTTGATCATAAACTCAAAGCTCACAAAATTCTCGATTACTTCCTCGGGAGTCATTAGTGTGTATCTAGGATTGCCACGAATTAATTGGACTTGAGTAGGGTTAAGGAAAATAAGTGATCTTAAAATAACCTTAACCACCTCGTGGTCATCCCATTTCTTGCTCTCGAGGTTGCGCACTTGATTCACCAAGGTTTTGAGCCGGTTGTACATGTCTTGAGGCTCCTCCCCTTGGCGAAGACGGAAGCGACCGAGCTCTCCCTCGATCGTTTCCCGCTTGGTGATCTTGGTTAGTTCATCACCCTCGTGCGCGGTCTTGAGCACGTCCCAAACTTCCTTGGTGCTCTTTAATCCTTGCACCTTGTTGTACTCCTCCCTACTTAGAGAAGTGAGGAGTATGGTTGTGGCTTGGGACTGGAAGTGCTCGATTTGGGCCACCTCGTCCTCATCATAATCCTCATCCCCGACGGATGGTACCTGTGCTCCAAACTCAACAACATTCCATATACTTTTGTGGAGTGAGGTTAGATGAAATTTCATTAAATCACTCCACCTAGCATAATCTTCACCGTCAAAGGTTGGCAGTTTGCCTAATGGAACGGAAAGCAATGGAGTATGTCTAGAGGTGCAAGGGTAGTGTAAGGGAATCTTACTAAACTTCTTGCGCTCATGGCGCTTAGAAGTTACGGAGGGCGCGTCGGAGCCGGAGGTAGATGGCGATGAGGTGTCGGTCTCGTAGTAGACCACCTTCCTCATCTTCTTTTTCTTGTCCCCACTCCGATGCGACTTGTGGGAAGAGGCTTTCTTCTCCTTCCCCTTTCCCTTTTTGCGGGACTCTTCCGATGAAGCTTTCCCGTGGCTTGTAGCGGGCTTGTCGCCGGTCTCCATCTCCTTCTTGGCGTGTTCTCCCGACATCACTTCGAGCGGTTAGGCTCTAATGAAGCACCGGGCTCTGATACCAATTGAAAGTCGCCTAGAGGGGGGTGAATAGGGCGAAACTGAAATTTACAAAGTTAATCACAACTACAAGCCGGGTTAGTGTTAGAAATATAATCGAGTCCGAGAGAGGGCGTAAAAAAATCGCAAACGTATAAGGAAGTGAGACACAAGGATTTTTTTTACCGAGGTTTGGTTCTCGCAAACCTACTCCCCATTGAGGAGGCCACAAAGGCCGGGTCTTTTTCAACCCCTTCCCTCTCTCAAACGGTCCCTCGGACCGAGTGAGCTTTTTCTTCTCAAATCAACCGGGAACAAAACTTCCCCGCAAGGACCACCACACAATTGGTGTATCTTGCCTTGGTTACAATTGAGTTTTGATCACAAGCAAAGAATGAGAAAGAAGAAAGAAATCCAAGCGCAAGATCTCAAAAGAACACAACAAATCACTCTCACTTAACACTAAAGCTTTTGTGGATTTGGGAGAGGATTTGATCACTTGGGTGTGTCTTGTATTGAATGCCTAGCTCTTGTAAGTGGTTGGAAGTTGGAAAACTTGGATGTCTTGAATGTGGGGTGGTTGGGGGTATTTATAACCCCAACCACCAAACTAGCCGTTTGGTGGAGGCTGTCTGTCGCATGGTGCACCGGACAGTCCGGTGCACACCGGACAGTGTCCGGTGCGCCAGCCACGTCACCAGGCCGTTGGGTTCCGACCGTTGGAGCTCTGACTGCTGGGCCCGCCTGGATGTCCGGTAGTGCACCGGACATGTACTGTAGAATGTCCAGTGCGCCACTTCGTGCGTGCCTGACTTCTGCGCGCTCTGGCGCGCATTAAATGACTCTGCAGGTGACCGTTGGCGCGAAGTAGTCGTTGCTCCGCTGGCTCACCGGATAGTCCGGTGCACACCGGACATGTCCGGTGAATTATAGCGGAGCGAATTCCCGAAGCTGGCGAGTTACAGAGACGCTTCATTCCTGGAGCACCGGACACTGTCCGGTGTACACCGGACAGTCCGGTGAATTATAGCGGAGCGCCTCTGGATTTTCCCGAAGGTGAAGAGTTTGGCTTGAAGTCCCCTGGTGCACCGGACACTGTCCGGTGAAGCACCGGACACTGTCCGGTGTCACACCGGACAGTCCGGTGCGCCAGACCAGGGCTGCCTTCGGTTATCCCTTGTTCTCTTTGTTAAACCCAATTCTTGGTCTTTTTATTGGCTAAGGTGAACCTTTGGCACCTGTATAACTTGTACACTAGAGCAAACTAGTTAGTCCAATTATTTGTGTTGGGCAATTCAACCACCGAAATCATTTAGGTAATAGGTGTAAGCCTAATTCCCTTTCACTTGCAAATGAAAATGCCAATGTTATGTACTCACGTCTCAATATTCTTGTAGAGGAAGTAAATGGCTTAGGGCTTACACAAATTTCACAACCGGATGTTGTGAGGAAGATTCTCAGTGTCCTTCCAATTGACAAATATGGACACATTGTCAGAGTGCTACATCAGATGGATCTTTCAGTTGCTACTCCTACACAAATATTAGGAAATATCAATGCTCATGAGATGTACATGCACATAAATGACAAGGATGAGTCATCTTCCAAGAGAAAAGATTTGGCCCTTAAAGCCAATCAAGAAAACAAAGGAAAAGCTAAAGTGCAAATTGAGGAGGAATCCTCAAGTGATGATGATCTTGATGCTAACATTGCTTTGATGGTGAGGAAGACCACCAAGATGCTAAAGAAGCTCAACAGAGAAGGCATCAAGTTTGACTTAAGAAAGAAGAAGTTCTTTTCCAGTAAAATAAAGTCCATCTCTAAAATGGACTGCTACAATTGTGGAGAGCTTGGTCATCTTTCTCATCAATGTAACAAGCCCAAGAACAACAAGTTCAAGGGCAAGAAAGATGATGACAGTGATGACGAGAAAAAGGAAAAGAAATTCTTCAAGAGGAAGGATGGGAAGCACAAAAGGTTCCACAAAAAGAAAAATGGAAAGGCATACATTGTTGGCGACTGGCTCATTGACATTGAGTCATCAAACGGGTCTTCTTCAAGTGAAGAAGAAAATGATGAAAAAGTTGCCGCCATTGCTGGGGACTTCTCTTCACCACCACCATTACCCTCATCAACTTCTCACCTATGCCTCATGGCTAAAGGTGAACGGAAGGTACAAATTGATAATGATATTATTGATGACAGTGATAGTGATGATGAATTTGCTTCACCTTCCAATGATGAACTAGCTGACTTTCTTAAGGAATACACTCAAATCATTAGGAAGTCAAAGGCTAAATGTGATAAGTTGAAAGATGAAAATGAATTTTTAATTGCCAAATATGACATAGTTGTAAAAGCTAGTGATGAGATGAAAGAAGAAATAAAAACTATATCATCCACTGTAAGTGAGCTTAAATCCTCCCTAAAAGATGCTAAGGATAAGAGTGACAAATTAAATGAAGCAAATAGGGAGTTGAAAGAAAGACTTGTGAAAATTAAGGATGTCTATACAAAGATTAAAATTGATCATGATAATCTTCTTGTTGCAAATGAACTTTTATCTTGCAATACACATGAGGCTATTAACCCTGTTGTTAAGATTGATGTAGCAACCTCATGTGATAATTTGAGCCAAGATGATCAAACTAGTCTTCATGATGAACTGACTGAAAAAGTTGAAGTCTTAACATTAGACACCCAAAAATTAAAGAGATATTTGACTGAAGCAACTACTAGAGGAAAGGTTGCCATTGAGAACAATGACTTCAACAATGAGTTGGCAGTGGATAATGAAAGGCTTAGAAATGAGATCAAGAAACTTAAGAATGAAAATGAACATCTTGCCACAAGTGTGCAAAAGTTCAACAGAGGCCAATACCTCAAATGAATTGCTCATGAACACTGTCATGAAAAACAACAAGAGTGGTATTGGATATAATTATTTTGTGCAAAAGAAAGCTACAAATCAATACAAGCCAAAGCAGACTCATAAGCCTATCAAATGCTTTGAGTGTGGAAAAGAAGGTCATTTTTCCCACAACTGCAAAGCCAACCCACCAACTCCCTTGCCAAAGCACTCAAGACCATTTGCTTTCGATGCCCATTATATTCTAAGGAAAGTAGCAAATGGAAAAGTCAAAGTTACATTCCTAGGTCTACCAAGCAAGAGTAGACCTAGACAAATCTGGGTTCCAAAGTCTTTGATTGAGAAAGGCACTGGTCCTGTGTAAAATAGGGCCATCAAAATTCAAGCTTGATTTGTCTGTGGATGTAGGTGAACTACAAGATCGGTGGGAGTCATTGGGTTATTGACAGTGGATGCACTCAACATATGACTGGCAACCCACGGATGTTCACCTCACTTGATAGGAATGTTGATGGACAAGATAAAATCACTTTTGGGGACAATTCAAAGGGAAACGTTCAAGGACTTGGCAAGGTGGCAATTTCAAATGATCTATCAATTTCAAATGTTCTCTTGGTTGCACCTTTGACCTTCAACTTATTATCGGTGGGTTAAATTTGTGATCTTGGCCCTCAATGCTTATTCACTCCTACAGAGGTTATTGTATAAAAATGGATGATGAGTCAATGGTGTTCAAAGGATTTGGATACAAAAATCTCTACTTAGTGGATTTCACCTCTGAAGATGCAGACTTAAGAACTTGCCTCTTTACCAAAGCGTCACTTGGATGGCAATGGCATAGAAGGCTTGCACATGTTGGAATGAGCACAGTCAAGAAAGTACTAAAGAAGGACATGATTAGAAGACTAAAGGATGTTGTATTTGAAAAGGACAAGTCTTGTAGTGCATGTCAAGTTGGAAAGCAAGTTGCTAACACACATCCTACAAAAGCTTTCATGTCAACATCAAGGCCACTGGAATTGCTTCACATGGATCTATTTGGACCAACAACTTATGCTAGTGCTGGTGGCAACCTCTACTGTCTAGTTATTGTTGATGACTTTTCAAGATACACTTGAGTGTTCTTTCTCCATGATAAATCTAAAGTTGCATCTATATTCAAGAAGTTTGCCAAGAAAGCTCAAAATGAATTTGATTGCAAGATCAAGAAGATTAGAAGTGACAATGGAAAAGAATTTGATAACACCAACATACATGAATATTGTGATGAGATTGGGATCAAGCATGAAGTTTCAGCAACATATACACCTCAACAAAATAGAGTTGTTGAAAGGAAGAAGAGGACCTTGATCACACTTGCAAGGACAATGATTGATGAGTAAAACACACTAGAGAGGTTTTGGGACGAAGCTGTCAACACTGCATGTTATGCATCAAACAGGCTATTTCCTCACCGGCTACTTGAGAAGACTCCCTATGAACTACTAAATGGGAAAAAGCCAGACGTCTCCTTCTTTCAGGTGTTTGGATGCAACTGCTACATCTACAAGAAGCGCCATCACCTAGGGAAGTTTCAAAGACGTTGTGATATTGGTTTTCTACTTGGTTATTCATCAAAATCCAAAGCATATCGAGTATTTAATCATGCCACTGGCGTGGTAGAAGAAACATATGATGTGGAGTTTGATGATACTAATGGCTCCCAAGGAGCACTTGAAAATCTTGATGATGTAGGTGATGAGCCACTTAGGGAAGCCATGAAGAACATGCCAATTGGAGCTATCAAACCAAAAGAAGATGAAGAAGAGGTGCAAAACATTGACAAGCCTTCTTAATCAAATGTACCACAAGATGATGAAAAAGATGAGAGGCATGCAAATGAAGATACATTTGTCTCTCAAGAACAAGCAAGGGTACAAGCCGAAGATGTTGATGCTCCAAGACCTTCTTCCCAAGTGGTTGAGAGGAGAAACTCATCACTACTTCAAGCACACCCACAAGATCAAATCATTGGGAGTCCTTCACAAGGGGTTATTACTCGTTCACATAAACATGCTTCATTTATTGAACATCACTCTTTTGTTTCTTGTGTTGAGCCTACATGTATAGATGAGGCGCTACAGGATCCGGACTGGGTGAATGCCATGCATGAAGAACTAAACAACTTGACCCATAACCAAGTTTGGACCCTGGAGAAGCCTCCACAAGATGCAAGGATCATTGGAACAAAATGGGTGTTCAGAAACAAACAAGATGATCAAGGCATGATTGTGCGGAACAAGGCAAGACTTGTTGCAAAGGGCTTCTCTCAAGTTGAAGGCTTAGATTTTGGAGAGACCTTTGCACCGGTTGCTCGACTTGAAGTCATTCGTATCCTACTCGCATATGCATCATGATATAATATAAAGCTTTATCAAATGGATGTAAAAATTGCATTTTTAAATGGCTTTATAAATGATGTTGTATATGTTGAGCAACCACCCGGGTTTGAAGACCCTAGATATACTAACCATGCTTATATGTTGTCCAAGACGCTATATGGGTTAAAGCAAGCTCCAAGGGCTTGGTATGAGCGTCTTCGTGACTTCCTCATCGAAAAGGGCTTCAAGATCGGGACCGTCGACACAACCTTATTCACAAAGAAACATAACGGTGATATTTTCATTTGTCAAGTTTATGTTAATGATATAATCTTTGGCTCGACAAATGATTATCATTGCAAGGAATTTGGTGAGTTGATGTTGAAGGAGTTCGAGATGTCTATGATTGGTGAGCTGACGTACTTCCTCGGCTTTCAAGTCAAGCAAATGAAAGATGGTAACTTCCTCTCACAAGAGAAGTATACCAAAGACTTGTTGAAAAAATTCAACATGGAGAAGTGCAAACCAATCAAGATACCCATGCCAACTAATGGACATCTCGACTTAGATGAGGGAGGTAACCCTGTTGATCAAACTCTCTACCGTTCTATGATTGGTAGTTTATTGTATCTTACTGCATCTAGGCCCGATATCATGTTTAGTGTCTGTATGTGTGCTAGATTTCAATCAAATCCTAAGAAAGCTCATCTTCGCGCTGTTAAAAGAATTCTTAGGTATCTTAAGCACACCCCAAGCGTTGGCCTTTGGTATCCCAAAGGAGCTACTTTTGATCTAATTGGCTATTCCGATTCGGATTATGTCGGCTGCAAAATTGATAGAAAAAGTACTTCTGGGGGATGCCATTTGCTTGGGATATCACTAGTATCATGGACATCAAAGAAGCAAAATAGTGTTGCCTTGTCAGCCGCCGAAGCGGAATACATTGTCGCGGGTGCTTGTTGCACACAGATTTTATATATGAAACAAACTCTTCTAGACTATGATGTAGTTCTAGAAAAGGTACCTTTGTTGTGTGATAATGAGAGTGCTGTTAAAATTGCTAGTAATCCTGTACAACACTCTCGCACCAAGCACATTGATATCCGTCATCACTTCCTTAGAGATCATGTTGCTAAAGGAGACATTATTTTAGAAGGAGTGAGATCGGAAGATCAATTAGCGGACATTTTCACTAAGCCACTTCATAAAACCCGCCTTTGCATGTCGAGGAATGAGTTAAACATACTTGATCTCAGAAATTTCATTTAAAATCTCAAAATTGTGTTGTCAAGCCTGCATTGCATATTTAAATTTCTTGTATTGCATCTATTGCTTGTCTAACCTAGTTAAGATAACCGCCAACAAAGCGAGTGAAAAAAGCTTAACTCGAGCTCAAACTTGACAAGTCTTAGTTTTAAGCTTTTTAGCACTTAAAATTTCATCTTCTATGCAATTGTTGGTTCTTGAAATATGCATGTGGCACTGCACTTAGGGGGAGTATTCAAAACTCAAGTCATCCATAAAACCCCTAGTGCAAAGCCGCAATGCAAATCTCACCATTTGACTATTTTCTCTAAAAACTATCTAGCCTATGGCAAAATACTTTGAAAATTATGGGAAAATATATGTGGGTACCAATACCTGTCCCAACAGGTGTTCTTTTGTGTGCTTATAATTTGGGATTTGGTTTGGTTCAAAATTAGATAGAAAAATTCAAAAATTTCAAAAACTCTCTCTGTCTAGGCTCACCGGACAGTCCGGTGTGCACCGGACACTGCACTGTGCACTGTCCGGTGCACCAGCTGGGCGTGCGCAGATCCCCTTTCTATTGTGCGTTGTCCGGTGGTTCACCGGACAGGCACTGTAGACCGTCTGGTGCGCCCATGAAGCGTTTTTAAAAATCATTTCCTCCTCGAGCCCGTGCCTGAGGCATTCTCTTCTCTCAGTTCTCTACTCTCTGGTGCTCTCTTGCGCCCCCTGGCGATTTCACCTTGCCGCCGGCGATCACCATGCTCCGCCCCAGTGAAGTGCCCTAGACTTTTGGCCTGATCTCTTCTCTTTCCTGGTGAGCTGCCCTCCTCTCTCTCCCTCTCATCCTCTGTCATCCTCTGCAGTCAGCTCCCCACCCTCTACAATTGATTCCATAATCCAATCTCTATGAATTTTTGTGAATAAAGTCTTGTGAGTGCCCCTGGATGTTTGTTCAAGCTTCCCTGCAGGTCCCTAGCTCCTTAGGGAGGGTTTCATCTCCTCTAATAGCCATTTCCCTCGAAACCTAAACCCTCGCACGCCAGGTGCTCGATGAAATGGCCGAACCACTCAAAATTGCTCAAATCGATCCCAGATTTTTCCAGCACCTTCATGACACCTCATGTAACATATTTGCCAAATTTCACGCCAATCTGATATCCCAGGCACCAGTTTCTCACAAATCCCCATGTATAGCTATTGATTCTGAGCCGAGTGCCACAAATCCACTTTCTTCGCCTAAATTCAAACCAAGCGCACACTTCACTCATATTTACTCATCTAAACCTACTCATGAAGTATCGGCTCAATTCCAATTCATTTCATGCCTCAATTCCAATTTCAAACCTCATATGGCACTATTCCTCGCTCAAACGTCGTTTTTGCGTCATTTGACCTCTATATCGTTAATTCACTCAGTTTCTGTGTCATAACTCTCTATGTAAGTGTTTATTCATATTTTTATATACTTGTTACTATGTGACTAATACGTGCTCACCTCTTTTGTCATTTCAGTGATCTCGCCTTCCCGTGAGCCCGTCTCCTGTCCTGCCTGGATTCTCTCTCTCTCTCTCGTGAGGTTTCCAGGTAGTTATCCTTTCTTTTATAATCTTATCAGTTGCTTTCTCTCGTGCTTAGTTTTTCACTCTCCTATGCAGCCCTCAGGACAGGATGGTACGCATGAAGAATGTGTTAGTGCCAAGGGGAGGAGACGACGAGGACCCTCCTCGCCCCTTCAGGCAGGTCAAGGGCAAGACCATGTACTTAGAGCAGCAAGAAGGCTGCAAGAAGTGGTGTTTGGATAGAGCAGCCCGAGCAGCTCTTGCAACGGCAGCAACAGCAGAGTAGGCAGAGCGAGGTGGACAGCTACAGATCTCGTCAGACCGGATTGCTTACAGAGTTCGTCGCCTCGCTTCTCGACCTCGCTCCTCCACTCCCTCTACACCCGCCACAGCTACCACTCCACCTCCCACTTCGCCAGCTCTAGTAGCTCCAGGGCCATCCACCACTTCAGCCATACCTACCACCACTCCCGCTTCCACTTTTCCTCCTCCCGCTCCCATTTCCGCTCCACCCATTCCACCAGCCCGCTTTCGGGAGCAAGACGAGACTGAGGTGCGTCTGTTGGCTGCCGATCCTCGTCTGATTGATCTTCAGCGTGCTACTGCAGCCTGGGTACGTCGGTTTAGATACGTACCTGTGGAGTCTTGGCTACCTGCTCAGAGGGACCCTGCAGCGGCAGATTTGTTCAGCACCAGAATTCAGGAATCATTCTTTCGAGCTTAGTTGTCAGCATAGATAGCTCTGCGAGCGCACCGGCTATTGGATCTCCCTGCTTTTCTGCTAGCAGCCGGTGCGGATTCCGAGGTGCACCTCTCCTATCTGCCTAGACTTCTCACTCTACTGACTACGAGTGGCTGATATGTTGAGGAGTGAAAGGGAAATGTGCCCTTGGGCCATTTCTAAGTATTTTGGTGATTAAGTGTCCAACACAAGTGCCTAAGTGTTAAATTGTGCCAAGGACTCAAGAAGTGCAAATCAAGATTAAAGGTATGTTTCTAGACTTAGTACATTGTTTTGAAGACTAATGTATTGTGTCTAAGTGCTAGAAACAGGAGAAACAATTTTGGAGAAGTTGGTTGTGTACAGCCAAAAGGCTGCTCGGTCTGGGTGCACCGGACTGTCCGGTGGTGCACCGGACAGTGTCCAGTGGTGCATCGGACAGTGTCCGGTGCGCCAGGCTGGCGTCTGTCAACTGGCTGCTCTCGGGACTTCGTCGGCGGCGTACGGCTAAAATTCACCGGACTGTCCGGTGTGCACCGGACTGTCCGGTGAGCCAACAGTCGGTCGGGCCAACGGTCGGCCGCGTAATCCGCGCGCGACGCGTGGCAAAGCCAACGGTCAGAAGGGGGCACCGGACTGTCCGGTGTGCACCGGACAGTGTCCGATGCGCCAACGGCTCTGAACCGCCAACGGTCGGCTTCGCCAAGGAAGGAAAGAAATCTGCACCGGACAGTGTCCGATGGTGCACCGGACTATCCAGTGCGCCAGGCGACAGAAAGCAAAAATTGCCTTCCTGGAATGCTCTCAACGGCTCCTAGCTGCCTTGGGGCTATAAAAGGGACCCCTAGGCGCATGGAGGAGCACACCAAGCATTCTCTAAGCATTCCTAAGCACCAAGACTCCAATTCCGCGCATTCGATTCTTTGTGATAGCAACTAGAGCTCCATTTGAGTAGAGAACTCTTTGGGTTGTGTTGTGAGCTCGAGTTGTGACTTGTGTGCGTATTGTGCTCTGATTTTGTGTCTTGTGTGTGTTGCTCATCCCAGCCTTACTTCCGTGCTTCTTTGTGAACATCATATTGTAAGGGCGAGAGGCTCCAAGTTGTGGAGATTCCTCGCAAGCGGGATATAGTAAAAAAGCAAAACACTGTGGTATTCAAGTGGGTCTTTGGACCGCTTGAGAGGGGTTGATTGCAACCCTCGTCCATTGGGACGCCACAACGTGGAGTAGGCAAGTGCCGAACCATGGGATAAACCACTGTGTCTATTTGTGTTGATCTTCTTGTGGTTATCGTGTCTTGCAAGAACTCTTCTCTAGCCACTTGGCTTTATTGTGCTAACTCCTAATCAAGTTTTTGTGGCATTAAAGTTCAAGTTATACAGGATCACCTATTCACCCCCCCCCCCCCCTCTAGGTGCTCTCAATTGGTATCGGAGCCGTTCTCTTCAAGAAAGGGACTAATCGGCCGAAGAGATGGATCCTAAGGGCAAGGGGATGGTGGTCAATGAAAAGGAGAAGGAGTCCTTCGTCAATGATCCAAAGGATGACAAGCCTACTGACTCAGGCTTGGGCCACAAAAGAAAAGACGGGAGGAAGAAGAAGACAAGGCACATCAAGGAGATAGTCTACTACGACAGCGACGAATCTTCCTCTTCCCAAAAGGACGACGACAACGACTACGAGAAAAAGAAGACGGTTAATTCAAACTTTTCCTTTGATTATTCTCGTATTCTGCAAAGTTCCAATGCTCAATTGCTTTCCATTCCCCTCGGTAACCCCCCCCCCATTTTGATGGAGAGGACTACGGATTTTGGAGTCACAAAATGCGTAGCCACTTGTTCTCTCTCCATCCAAGTATATGGGAGATAGTAGAAAATGGAATGCACTTTGATAGTACGGATAGTCCCATGTTCATTAATGTGCAAATTCACAAAAAATGCACAAGCTACTACTGTTCTTCTAGCTTCATTGTGCAGGGATGAATACCATAAGGTGAGCGGCTTGGATAACGCCAAGCAGATTTGGGACACCCTCAAAATCTCACATGAGGGGAACGACGTCACCATGCTCACCAAGATGGAGTTGGTGGAAGGCAAACTTGGGAGATTCGCAATGATCAGGGGCGAGGAGCCAACCCAAACATACAACTGGCTCAAGACCCTCGTCAACAAAATAAGGAGCTATGGAAGCACGCGCTGGACGGACCACGACGTCGTCCGCCTAATGCTAAGGTCTTTTACTGTCCTTGATCCACATCTTGTGAACAATATTCGTGAGAATCCTAGGTACACCAAGATGACGCCCGAGGAGATACTTGGAAAGTTTGTAAGCGGGCAGATGATGATCAAGGAGGCAAGATACGTTGACGATGCGTTGAATGGCCCAATCCACGAGCCTCAAACCATTGCTCTCAAAGCAACGAGGAGCAAGGAAGTGCTACCTAGCAAGGTGGCACAAGTTGAGGTGGCAGGACTCAATGAGGAAGAGATGGCCCTCATCATTAAGCGTTTCAAGACGGCGCTAAGGGGTCGCAAGGAGCATCCCAACAAGACCAAGATGAAGGGGAAGCGCTCATGCTTCAAATGTGGTAAGATTGGTCATTTTATCGCTAATTGTCCCGATAACGATAGTGACCAGGAACAAGGGAACAAGAGGGAAAAGAAGAAGGCTTACAAGAAGGCTAAGGGTGAGGCACACCTTGGAAAGGAGTGGGACTCGGATTGTTCGTCGTCCGACTCCGACAACGAAGGACTCGCCGCCACCGCCTTCAACAAGTCGGCCCTCTTCCCCAACAAGCATCACACCTGCCTCATGGCAAGGGAAAAGAAGGTAAGCACTCGTGATACTAGTACTTACGCGTCCTCAAGTGATGAAGAATCTAGCGAGGATGAAATAGACTATTCATGTTTATTCAAGGGCCTAGATAGAACTAAGGTTGATAAGATTAATGAATTAATTGATGCCTTGAATGATAAAAATAGGTTATTAGAAAAGCAAGAGGATCTTT
Organism: Zea mays; assembly: GCF_902167145.1. NCBI lineage: Eukaryota > Viridiplantae > Streptophyta > Magnoliopsida > Poales > Poaceae > Zea > Zea mays. Next base: position 160,544,541 of record NC_050100.1, on the reverse strand, counting down.
TGTATGAAGAACATGATAAGTTTGTAGAGGCACAAAAATCCCTTGCTTTAGAAATTAAAAGGAATGAAATGCTTTCTTGTGAATTGTCTACATGTCATGACTCTATTTCTAGCTTAAAGAGCATAAATGATGATTTGAGTGCTAAGTTAGAAATAGCTAATAAATCAACATCTTGTGTAGAACATGTTGTAGTTTGCAATAGGTGTAAAGATTTTAATGTTAATGCTTGTAGTGAACACCTAGTTTCAATTTCTAAATTGAACGATGAAGTGGCTAGTCTTAATGCCCAACTTAAGACTAGCAAGAGTGAATTTGACAATCTAAAATTTGCAAGGGATGCCTACACGATTGGTAGACACCCCTCAATTAAGGATGGTCTTGGCTTCAAGAGGGAAGTCAAGAACTTAACAAGTCATAAGGCTTCCATCTCCACCAAGGAGAAAGGGAAGGCCCCTATGGCTAGTAGTGCTCAAAAGAACCATGCTTTCATGTATCATGATAGGAGACATTCTAGGAACGTTTATAGAAGTTATGATGCTTTTGATTCTCATTCCATGATTGCTTCTAGTTCTTCTATTATGCATGATAGAAATTTGGCTAGGAAAAATGTTGTTCATCATATGCCTAGAAGAAATATTGTTCATGTTCCTAGGAAAGTAATGAATGAACCTTCTACAATTTATTATGCTTGCAATGCTTCCTTTGCTATTTGTAGAAAGGATAAGAAGGTAATTGCTAGGAAATTAGGGGCCAAATGTAAGGGAGACAAGACTTGCATTTGGGTCCCTAAGACTATTGTAACTAACCTTGTAGGACCCAACATGAGTTGGGTACCTAAGACCCAAGCCTAAATTTGCCTTGCAGGTTTATGCATCCGGGGGCTCAAGCTGGATTATCGACAGCGGATGCACAAACCACATGACGGGGAAAAGAGGATGTTCTCTTCCTACGTCAAGAACAAGGATCCCCAAGATTCAATCATATTCGGTGATGGGAACCAAGGCAAGGTGAAAGGGTTAGGAAAAATTGCTATTTCATCCGAGCACTCTATTTCTAATGTGTTCTTAGTTGAGTCGCTTGGATATAATTTGTTGTCTGTGAGTCAACTTTGTAATATGGGATATAACTGTTTATTCACAAATGTAGATGTGTCTGTCTTTAGAAGAAGTGATGGTTCATTAGCTTTTAAGGGTGTACTAGACGGCAAACTTTATTTAGTTGATTTTGCAAAAGAGGAGGCCGGTCTAGATGCATGCTTAATTGCTAAGACTAGCATGGGCTGGCTGTGGCATCGCCGTTCAGCACATGTGGGGATGAAGAACCTTCACAAGCTTCTAAAGGGAGAACAGGTGATAGGTCTAACTAATGTAACTTTCGAAAAAGATAGACCTTGTGCAGCTTGTCAAGCAGGTAAACAGGTGGGAAGCTCTCATCATGCCAAAAATGTGATGACAACATCAAGACCCCTGGAGTTACTTCATATGGACCTCTTCGGACCCGTCGCCTATCTAAGCATAGGAGGAAGTAAGTATGGTCTTGTTATAGTTGATGATTTTTCCCGCTTCACTTGGGTATTCTTTTTACAGGATAAATCTGAAACCCAAGGGACCCTCAAGCGCTTCCTAAGGAGAGCCCAAAACGAGTTTGAGCTCAAAGTGAAGAAGATAAGAAGCGACAATGGGTCCGAGTTCAAGAACCTTCAAGTGGAGGAGTATCTTGAGGAGGAAGGAATCAAGCACGAGTTCTCCGCTCCCTATACACCACAGCAAAATGGTGTGGTAGAGAGGAAGAACAGGACGCTACTAGACATGGCGAGGACGATGCTTGGTGAATTCAAGACGCCCGAACGGTTTTGGACGGAAGCCGTGAGCATGGCTTGCCACGCCATAAACCGGGTCTACCTTCATCACCTCTTCAAGAAGACTTCATATGAGCTTCTAACCGGTAACAAACCCAATGTGTCTTACTTTCGTGTATTTGGGAGCAAATGTTACATTCTAGTGAAGAAAGGTAGGAATTCTAAGTTTGCTCCCAAAGCTGTAGAAGGGTTTTTGTTAGGTTATGACTCAAATACAAAGGTGTATAGGGTCTTCAGCAAATCATCGGGTTTGGTTGAAGTCTCTAGCGACGTTGTATTTGATGAGACTAATGGCTCTCCAAGAGAGCAAGTTGTTGATCTTGATGATGTAGATGAAGAAGACGTTCCAACGGCCGAAATGCGCACCATGGCGATTGGAGATGTGAGGCCACTGGAACAAAAGGAGCAAGATCAACCTTCTTCCTCAACAACGGTGCATCCCCCAACTCAAGAAGATGAACAGGTTCATCAAGAGGAGGCGTGTGATCAAGGGGGAGCACAAGATGATCATTTAATGGAGGAAAAAGCACAACCGGTACCTCCAATCCAAGTTCGAGCGACGATTCAAAGGAATCATCCCGTCGACCAAATATTGGGTGACATAAGCAAGGGAGTAACTACTCGTTCTAGATTAGTCAATTTTTGTGAGCATTACTCTTTTGTCTCCACTATTGAGCCTTTCAGGGTAGAAGAGGCATTGCTAGATCCGGACTGGGTGTTGGCCATGCAGGAAGAGCTCAACAACTTCAAGCGAAATGAAGTTTGGACACCGGTGCCTCGTCCCAAACAAAACGTTGTGGGAACCAAGTGGATGTTCCGCAACAAGCAGGACGAGCACGGGGTGGTGACAAGGAACAAGGCGAGACTTGTGGCAAAAGGTTATGCCCAAGTCGCAGGTTTGGACTTTGAGGAGACTTTTGCTCCTATGGCTAGGCTAGAGTCAATTCGTATTTTGATAGCCTATGCCGCTCACCATTCCTTCAGGTTGTTCCAAATGGATGTGAAGAGCGCCTTCCTCAACGGGCCAATCAAGGAGGAAGTGTACGTGGAGCAACCCCCTGGCTTCGAGGATGAACGGTACCCCGACCACGTGTGTAAGCTCTCTAAGGCGCTCTATGGACTTAAGCAAGCCCCAAGAGCATGGTATGAATGCCTTAGAGACTTTCTAATTGCTAACGCTTTCAAGGTTGGGAAAGCCAATCCAACATTATTCACTAAGACTTGTGATGGTGATCTTTTTGTGTGCTGTTCTACTAACCAAAAGTCTTGTGAAGAGTTCAGCAGGGTGATGACTCAAAAGTTTGAGATGTCGATGATGGGTGAGTTAAGTTATTTCCTTGGGTTCCAAGTGAAGCAACTCAAGGATGGGACCTTCATCTCCCAAACAAAGTACACGCAAGACTTGATCAAGCGGTTTGGGATGAAGGACGCCAAGCCCGCAAAGACTCCAATGGGAACCGACGAACACACCGACCTCAACAAAGGAGGTAAGTCCGTTGATCAAAAGGCATATCGGTCTATGATAGGGTCCTTACTTTATTTATGTGCTAGTAGATCGGATATTATGCTTAGTGTATGCATGTGTGCTAGATTTCAATCAGATCCTAGGGAGTGTCACTTAGTGGCCGTGAAGCGAATTCTTAGATATTTAGTCGCTACGCCATGCTTCGGGGTCTGGTATCCAAAGGGGTCTACCTTTGACTTAATTGGATATTCAGACTCCGACTATGCTGGATGTAAGGTCGATAGGAAGAGTACATCGGGGACGTGCCAATTCTTAGGAAGGTCCCTGGTGTCGTGGAGTTCTAAGAAACAAACTTCTGTTGCCCTATCCACCGTTGAGGCCGAGTATGTTGCCGCAGGACAGTGTTGCGCGCAACTACTTTGGATGAGGCAAACCCTCAGGGACTTTGGCTACAATCTGAGCAAAGTCCCACTCCTATGTGATAATGAGAGTGCTATCCGCATGGCGGATAATCCTGTTGAACACAGCCGCACAAAGCACATTGACATCCGGCATCACTTTTTGAGAGACCACCAGCAAAAGGGAGATATCGAAGTGTTTCATGTTAGCACCGAGAACCAGCTAGCTGATATCTTTACCAAGCCTCTAGATGAGTCGACCTTTTGCAAGCTGCGTAGTGAGCTAAATGTCTTAGATTCGCGGAACCTGGATTGATTTATAGCATACATATGTTTTATGCCTTGATCATGTTCCTTAATGCATTTTGTTGTTCATTTATGGTGCTCAAGTTGTACAAGCACTCCCCGGACCTCACAAGTCCATTTGCAACTGATGCACATATTTAGGGGGAGATGTGCTACAACTTGACCCTTTGAGGCTAACTGTGTGCTTGAGTTTGATTAATTTAGTCTCAAAGGAGGTTTGAAAGGGAAAAGGTGGACTTGGACCATGCAAGACTTCCACTGCACTCCGATGAAAGAGTAACTGATTCCAAGTTCATCTTTGTACTCTTATTGCCTTTTTACTCTTAGTTGAAGATTTTGGTGAGGCAATGGGGTTAAAGGGCCAAGATTGATCCCGTTTTGGTGCTTGATGCAAAAGGGGGAGAAAATAAGGCCAAAGCAACAAATGGATCAGCTACCACTTGAGAATTTTTAAAATAGTAGAATAGAGCTTTTGATTTGTCAAAAATCTCTTATTGTCTCTTTTGTCAAAAGTTGGCCTCTTATGGGGAGAATGGTTGACTATGGGAAAAAGGGGGAGTTTTTGAAATCTTTGATCAATTTCTCTTGGAACAACTCTCTTTATGTCTCAACAAGTGTGTTTGACTTAGAGATAGGAAATTGAGGTTGATTTGCAAAAACAAACCAAGTGGTGGCAAAGAATGATCCAAATATGCCAAATTTGAATCAAAACAAATTTGAGTTTTCATTTGCATTGATGTTGCACTTCTTTTATTTGCTTTTTATTGTGTTGGCATAAATCACCAAAAAGAGGGAGATTGAAAGGGAAATGTGCCCTTGGGCCATTTCTAAGTATTTTGGTGATTAAGTGTCCAACACAAGTGCCTAAGTGTTAAATTGTGCCAAGGACTCAAGAAGTGCAAATCAAGATTAAAGGTATGTTTCTAGACTTAGTACATTGTTTTGAAGACTAATGTATTGTGTCTAAGTGCTAGAAACAGGAGAAACAATTTTGGAGAAGTTGGCTGTGTACAGCCAAAAGGCTGCTCGGTCTGGGTGCACCGGACTGTCCGGTGGTGCACCGGACTGTCCGGTGGTGCACCGGACAGTGTCCGGTGCGCTAGGCTGCCATCTGTCAACTGGCTGCTCTCGGGACTTCGGCGGCGGCGTATAGCTAAAATTCACCGGACTGTCCGGTGTGCACCGGACTGTCCGGTGAGCCAACAGTCGGCCGCGTAATCCACGCGCGACGCGTGGCAGAGCCAACGGTCAGAAGGGGGCACCGGACTGTCCGGTGTGCACCGCACAGTGTCCGGTGCGCCAACGGCTCTGAACCGCCAACGGTCGGCTTCGCCAAGGAAGGAAAGAAATCTGCACCGGACTGTCCGGTGCGCCAGGCGACAGAAGGCAAAAATTGCCTTCCTAGAATGCTCTCAACGGCTCCTAGCTGCCTTGGGGCTATAAAAGGGACCCCTAGGCGCATGGAGGAGCACACCAAGCATTCTCTAAGCATTCCTAAGCACCAAGACTCCAATTCCGTGCATTCGATTCTTTGTGATAGCAACTAGAGCTCCATTTGAGTAGAGAACTCTTTGGGTTGTGTTGTGAGCTCGAGTTGTGACTTGTGTGCGTATTGTGCTCTGATTTTGTGTCTTGTGTGCGTTGCTCATCCCAGCCTTACTTCCATGCTTCTTTGTGAACATCATATTGTAAGGGCGAGAGGCTCCAAGTTGTGGAGATTCCTCGCAAGCGGGATATAGTAAAAAGCAAAACATCATGGTATTCCAGTGGGTCTTTGGACCGCTTGAGAGGGGTTGATTGCAACCCTCGTCCGTTGGGACGCCACAACGTGAGTAGGCAAGTGTTGGACTTGGCCGAACCACGGGATAAACCCATGTGTCTATTTGTGTTGATCTTCTTGTGGTTATCGTGTCTTGCAAGAACTCTTCTCTAGCCACTTGGCTTTATTGTGCTAACTCCTAATCAAGTTTTTGTGGCATTAAAGTTCAAGTTTTTACAAGATCACCTATTCACCCCCCCCCCCCTCTAGGTGCTCTCAAGGAGTGGGTCCGAGTGTTTTATGCTTCAGTGTGGATAGACCCCGACCACCAGTGGATGAGGTTCCGTTTTGAGCGAGAGGATGTCACTATTCATGCCAACCAGATTTGCCAGCTGTTTGGATTTACCGAGTTGTCGACTCGCCTTCACAGCCTGCTATGGTACTTTTGATCCTCCTCGATGCCCTCATGGCGGAGTCGCTCCAGACACTTCTCACCTCGTGGCCCTATTAAGACCGCCCTTCACAGATGGGTCGCGATGCTCTCCAGCAGATTTCACTCCAGCAGCAAAGTATCTCTATCAGATCATGAGACGGACACTACTGCCCAGGATGGGTTATCGAGAGGTCACCACTCACATTCAGCTCTGGCTACTTGGTGCCTTGATCTCACATTCAGAGTTTGATGTGGTTGATTTCCTTATCTGTGAGATTGAGGACACGGTGTTGGATGGTCTTCGTGCTCGCCGATAGCTGCCATATGTGCACTATCTATGCTACATCTTCGCGGAGCTGATTCGGTCGCCTCAGTTCCAGGGCACCCTCGAGCCCCACGCCTCCTGTTTGGATCCTATCGTCTAGCCCCTGACGACCCAGTGCCGGTACCAGATCCAGTGCCAGACACTCAGGCTGAGGATGTGGCGTTCCACCAGTTCGAGACCCAGGGCACAATTGTCCCTGATGATGATGATTTTGGGATCCCGCCACCGCCTCCTGTGCCTCCACGCTCACATGATCATGAGGCCGGGAGTTCCAGTGCTGCCCCTGCTGCCCCTCCTGCCGTTGACCCTGCTCTGGCTGTGATCCTTCGGTCTCTTTCACAGCAGCAGGCTCTTTAGGCAGCCGAGCAGGCTCGTCAGGCAGCGATCCAGCAGCAGATGTCCGAGAGGATGCTCTCTATGTTTCAGACGATTTAGGACAAACAAGACAATCTACAGCAGCAGCTTTTGGCAGATAGGACTGAGCACCAGGCCTTCATGACTCACATTCTTCAGCATACCAGTGTTCAGCTTCCTCCTGTTCAGTCTGCACCTCCTCCAGCTCTTCAGGCAGCGATTGTGCCAGCCATTCAGGCAGGACCCCCACTACCTTCGTTTGGTCCTTCTCCCTCTCCGCTCTGGCCGGTCACCCTAGATTTCTCGTCGCCGGTTATCGAATCCATCAGTGCTCAGCCTCCAGCGCCTGTTGTTACCACTGCTGTTGTGGTGGTGTCTGTGACCACTTCAGCTCCGGCAGCTCCTGCAGCGCAGCCTCAGTCCGAGTCAGTACCAGCTCTAGCTTCTACTACAGATCCTGGATCCGAGACTGGCTCTGACCCCCAGCTGGTGTTTGCCCTTCTGCCACGACCACGACCGAATGCGCCCCCACCTCCTCCTTCCTCTTCTGGGCTATAGGTTCGGGTTTCCCTTTTGGTGTTTGACGACAAAGGGGAAGAGATATGAGAGTTGTGAGAGCTAGGGGGAGTTAAGGAGTTAGTTGAGAGTGTCTTGTGTATTTTGATGTAATATATGTACTTGATACTCTCTATACTAGCTCCACTTTTGTATGACGATTTTACTCACAAACTCTATAATATGCTCTTGATGCTTATGTTGACTGTGTGTGTTTTGTGTTTTCACCTAATACGTTTATCACCAGTCTTTTAGTTCTTGTTCATCGATTTTATTTCATTCTTATATGAACAAGAAACTTACGTCGTGTATGCGCCTATACTCATTATTATTTTACACGCTCTTTCTGTCAAAAATTACTAAGTATAACTGACCATCTTCTTTATTGACAGAAATTTCAAACAAACTACTCTCACACTCTTGTAGGGTTGTCATCAATCACCAAAAAGGGGGAGATTGAAAGCATCTAGGCCCCTGGTTGGTTTTAGTGATTAATGACAACGTAATATTATATGTGACTAACGTGTGTTTTGCGGAGACAAATGGTAAGTTAGGTCGCATTACAGGAAGATGTACTACAACGGTGAAAACAATCCCTAAGATAAGAACTTGAAACGACGGCTGAAATAATGAAACAAAAGATGAAGGTCTTCGTATTCCGAGTGTCAAGGAGTTGCGGACACTCGGTATAGAGTTAGGTTTTTTATTTTGTTTTAGCCGTACTATAAAGAGGGGTTGTCGATGAGTAGTTTGACCAAGAGAGTTCTAGTGTAGTGTTGGTGCATATTCACACTCACATATAGTGCTAGGTGTCACTCTAGAACATACTCACGAGTTAGAACGAAAACGGATTCGAAAAACAAAAGAAAACAGAACTTAGGGTTTCTGACCTAGGGGCACCGGACTGTCGGTGCGCCCTCTACCAGTGGGGCCAGCCTGGCCCGGGGAAGACCTATTCCCACCTCAGAAACCCAAGAGCACAAAGTTTGGAAATTGAATTATAGCCGGCACACCGGACTATCCGGTGTGCACCGGACTGTGACTGTTCGCTGTCTGGTGTGCCAATTGCCCAATGGCTAGCTGTCAGAACTAGCCGTTGGAGGTGACCGTTGGCGCACCGGTGGCGCACCGGACTGTCCGGTGCGCCCATGCGCAGTCAGGGTTGCTAATGGCTAGTTGGTGGGTGAGGACTATTTATACCCCCTTCACCCACTATATTGATTGTCTTTCTGCCCACATTTACTCCTACACATTGCTAGAGCATTGCAAGCACCACAAAGCTTAGTGAGGTGATTAGAAGATCTTAATCCCGCATTTAGACCTCATTAGTGCTAGCGAGAGCCACCTAGAGCACACACCGTATGCATTAGGCTTCTCTTGGTCAAGTGAAAGTCTACGGCTTGTTACTCTTGTTGATCGGCATCACCTATTCGGCTTGGTGGCGTTGGGAGCTCGGTGATCACCTTGGAGAACTTGTTGGTGACCCGATTCGTGATTGTAAGCGGTCGTGAGGGATCCACCACGCCGGAGTGGCAAAGGATCATCTCATAGTGAGCACTTGGTTCTTGCAAGGACCAAGGGGGAGCGATACCCTTGCGCGGGTGCTCCAACGAGTACTAGGGGAGAGTGCCGACTCTTCGATACCTCGGGAAAAATTGGAGGAGTCTTCTAAACTTTGCTTTACATTCCGCACTTAATTCAAGCATTTTACATTGTGTATTTGTTTAGCAAGTATTTGAAGCATTATCTTAGTATTGTTGTATTCTAGTAGTATTCTCTTATTGCTAGTTGTTGGGGTGAAGTTGGGCTCTTGTTTATGTTTTAATTATTGTTGATTTTTAGAAAAGCCCAATTCACCCCCCCTCTTGGGCATCGTGATCCTTTCAGGTTGCTGTCCTAGAGCACAAGTGTGTCATTGCTCTCATTTGGGAGCACGAACACATCGTTGTCGACACCCTCATTGAGTAGCTTGACGAGGCTAAGCGCCATCTTCTTGGCTCTTCCTGTCTCATGCCTCTCCTAGAGTCCCCCATGGTCCCACCTCCTTCGGTGTATGAGGTTGTAGTCATCTCTAACCTCCAACCTAGACAATGGGCATTAAAACATCAGTTCTTTAGTTCCCATCATCCTCAACCTGACTTCCTCCACCTACAACCACTAGTGCAACCTCATCCTCTTCACCCTCTAGCACTACGTCCTAGATAATCACATCCTCATTGGAACTATCCTTCACTATCACCTTCTTTTGGTGGATAGATAGTGTGGTCCTCTCATGGCTCCTCAGGACCATCACTATTGAGTTACAAGATGTTGTTCATGAGCATGGTGGGACTAGTTGTCAGGCTCCTTAGGACCACTTTGCTCTTTTTGGTAGCACTCCCCCTATGACCATATTCGTGTTTTTGGGTTTGTGTGCTATCCGAACCTTTCTTCCACTGCTTCCCACAAGCTTGCCCCTCACTCCATCCATTGTGTCTTCCTTGGTTACACCCTTGATCACAAAGGGTACCAATGTATTGTCATTGCCACTAATTGTCTCCTAATCTCCTGTCATGCCATTTTCGCCAAGATGGACTTCCCCTTCTCGACACCCTCCCACTCCACCGCCAACTCCCTTCCCGAGTTAGACTTTCTTCATGATCCTACGGCTCCCTCTAGACCCACTGCCCTTTGTGATTTCCCTTGAGGGTCCCCCTGCTCCTGCCTACAACACTGGTGCCCCTAGCAACACCACTCCTCTTGGACTCGCTTAAGGCTGTCATATCGCCTCTGGTCAGCTCGTGTGCCTCTCTAGAGCCCTGGGGCTGCACTCTCACCCCTAGGGGTCCCGGCTTCATCTACACCCTCGAGATTAGGGATGGAAATGGACGGGAACGGGCGAGAAACTCTCTCCCATTTTCGTTACCATATTTTTTTCACCAGAAACGGAAGCTGGAAAGCCGGTAGAAAACACATCAGTGGGATATATGGATATACAAAACCAATAAATACGAACGAATATATAACAAAAACGAATAGTAGTTGGAACAACCTATCCTACTCGTTCAGTTAATCTGGCCTCTTTATTATTCCGTCTTTAGCGTTATGCGAATTCGGTTATGTTGATATTTTATCTTCTCTGTATACTCGTATATATACTTCAAGTGAAAAACATCCATGAGTCAAGAAACCCAAGCTGCTAGTTTGTAGTTGTAGGCTTGTAGCAATAGCCCTGCCAACTACTACTATTGTACTACTTCCTGCAGCCAGCCAGGGGTGAAGCTAGGTAGAAGCTTGCGGATGTATATGCGCCCACAAAAATTTATAAAACCAATTATCTAGACTAAATTTTCACCATATATGCACCAACTATATATTAGCACTATGCACTCTCAAGGTATTTGCACCCTCCTCTGATTCGCTCTAGCTTCGCCACTTCTTAGAGCCATGAAAAAGAAATAGAATAGCCATGTCGGGCTTGCACAGCCACACCACGGGCATCATCGGGCGCACCACACGCCAGGCTCCGTAGTGAACGGACCCACCATGTGCTCAGCGCCCCAGTCCACACCGATCACTAGCGCGCACCACAGCGCCGCCATCCGTACACGGCGTGGCTTCCTGGCGCCCAGCTCGTTGCCCACATGCATGCATGGCATTAGGGGTGAAAAGTGGACGAGATTATCCGGCGATATCGGATACGGATATTAAAAATACCCGATATACGGGTAGTTTTCTAAACGGGTTGGATATGGATAGTATCTAGATAGATCGCAGCCGGATACGGGTAGGGTATGGAACAAGTACTACCTAAGTCCGGGTAGGATACGTGTACATGGTTGGCGGGTACCCGACTACAATTGTTTGTGTAACTCAGTGGGTCTTCCCACCTTGGTTTTTCACGAGCCCATTAACACAAATGTGATTTGTCCAATTGCCCACCTGCTGTCATACGGTCATGCACTGCCAGCCCACCACACGAACGGCTCAGTGGCTCACGTCCTCCCGTCATCCCGTGATATGTTGTTTTTTTTGAAATTGTGTTGTTGGTTCTATAATAAACTTGTGATTAGTACTCCTTCCATTCCAAAATATTAGTCGTTTTAGACTTTGAATCTTATGTCTATATTTAAGTGGATGACAATGAATCTATATATATATATATATATAACACATACATTAAGTATTGTATGAATCTATTAAAATGCTAAAATGACTACTATTTTGGAACGGAATGAGTAACTTTGAACTGTATCATGTCAATTTGTCAGTAGTTTTTCTATATTTGAGCTATCATATACTCCATCTGTCCCAAAATAAAACTTGTTTTACCTTTTTAGTTGATTCATACAATAATTAATATATTTATTTTATATATGTGTTTAAATTCATCACCATATATTTGAATATAGACAAAAAAATCAAGAGCTAAAAAGACTGATATTTTAGAACGAGGAAGTACATAATTATGTATTTCTTATTTTATTGGTTTGTTGGATGGTTGGACACCTAATATTATTAAGACGGACTATCCAACTAATATTAGTTATCTATCCGGGTAATATCTGATATATGTTTCTTACCCGCCCGAATTATTATCCGATCGCGTCATGTATTTGTCCCGAATTTTAACTATTTGTATTTGATCCTGTATCCGAGAGAATTATATTAGGGTAGGATACGGGATGACATAATATTTGTCCGTATCTGTCCTGTTTTCTCCCATACATGGCATGGATGGACGGACGATAATGGGCCAAGTCTACTGGCCGGCCAAAATCATCTCCTAGATGATTTTATAACAGGGTAAAAAGAGAATTTTCTAGTAGCAGGATACCATAGATACAGGCGGGAAACACCTCTACATTTCACTTACCATTTTCATATTTTTTTCTAGAAAAAGGAAAACAGACGGTTGAAAACGACAAAAACGGGACGATATGTTATGGTATTTTCCTGTTCGTTTTCGTCCCTACAGGGGATGTCCCTAGTGCCCTCGTTGGTACCAGCTCCTCACTGTTACGCCTGACTTGTCCATGTCTATCAGCAATGTGCCCAGGTGGGTACTCTGCGCTACTCTTGCGTTGAGTCGATGGTGTACCATTCCCTTCTTCATTATGACCCTCCTCATGTTCATCCGATGGTGATTCAACAAGCCTAGGGCTGGACAAAATACTCGTGGCTCGTGAGCTCGCTCGACTCGTGGCCAGTTTGGCTCGGCTCGACACGGCTCGTTTCAATTTTATCACGAGCTGAGCTAACATCTGAGCTCGGTTCGTTAACGAGCCAGCTCGACACGAGCTCGAGCCAGCTCGTTAGCTCGAATGAGCTAGCATCTATCTGTAAAACAAAGCCTATACTTGTATTGGATGAATTAATAAGTGATGAACTATGTGAGTTTAGGGTTTAAATGATGTGATATATAAAATTATGAGTATTGTTAGTCTTTTCTAGTGTTAAATTAGTATGAAATTAACTAGCAATTGATTATATTGTTGCATATATACATGTATACTATTTTTTGCTCTGGCTCGCGAGCTAAACGAGCCAGCTCGAGCTCGCAAACGAGCCGAGCCGAGCTGATTCTCTGGCTCGGTTGCTTAACGAGTCGAGCCGAGCCCGCTCGTTCCCTTAACGAGCCAGCTCGAGCTCGGTCGAGTCGAGCCGAGCTGGCTCGATATCCACCCCTAAACAAGCCGCTAGAGCCTTTTGCCTTATCAATCGTCTTGTCCTCTCTGTGACCTCCTCCCCAATAATCTCCCTTGTTTTGCCTTCCATCTATAGCGCACATGCCCATCTTCACTAGCATAACACTATGGAGAAAGAGTACCATACTCCTTGTCAATCATGTCTAGGATTTAGTGCCCTATCCTCTAGCTGGCAATGTGTGGTGATCAACAAGTGGGTCTAGACCCACAAGCAGAAGGTGGATGGCTCTCTAGGCCATTGGGTTCTCTGGAGCTTCACTCATCATCCCAAGATTGACTATGATGAGACGTTCAGTCCCATGGTGAAGTCTAATACCATTTGTGTCGTTCTGAGACTCGCTTGCTCTTGTTCTTGGACAATTCATCAAATGGATGTTAAGAATGCCTTTCTTTATGGGACTCCCGTTGTAGTTTATTGTAGTCAATCTATCGACTTTGTTGACCCTGCTCACCACAACATGCCCTACAAGCTCAATAAATCTCTCTATGGTCTGAAGCAAGCCCCTCGTGCTTGGTATAGTCAGTTTGTCACTTATATGCTCTTCCTTGGCTTTGTTGAGGCTAAGTCAGACACATCATTATTCATCTGTCGGCATGGCGGTGACATTGTGTACCTCCTCTATGTTGATGGCATTATGCTCACTGTCTCTTCTTCGGGCCTCCTACACCAGATCATCATCGCTCTTCAGCATGAGTTTGCCATGAAAGATTTGGTTCCTCTTGACTATTTTCTAGGGAATGTTGTTGAGCGTTGCCTAGGTCCAGGTGGCCTCTTTGACTCTTTCTCCAACAACGATGGTACACCCTGGATATCGTCTAGTGTGCTAATGCAAGCCCCTTGTGTGGTCTCGGTGGACACATAAGCCAAGCTCTCCAGCAACACTGTCCCTATCAGTAACCCCACTATCAACCATAATCTTGTCAAATCTCTTTAGTATCTCACATTTACTAGGACCAACACTACGTATGTTGTCCAACAGGTCTATCTCTACATGCACAATTGTAAGGCCCAAAATCTGTATAAGAAAAAAAAATTATAATAATAAAATAAATACGAGAAAAAAAATAAAATAGCAAATGCAGATATCTCAAACTATAATTGAGTGTTGAAAATTGAGGAATGAATTTCAAAACCAAGAATTAATTGTGAGAAGGAGTAATAGAACAGTTTTGTATTCAATTAAATGATTATTCATTTCATCAAATGATATAATATAAGCATTTATTCAAGTATTGATGGATAAGGGTAGTATTAAGTTAGATAACTCAAACCTAGACATGGCCTTCAAAATTTATTATTAAACATAGAAAAAAATGAATTGGAGGATTTCCTACTTATTTGAGTCAATACCCCTCCCTTAATCAATATTATATTGAGAGACATTAAAGTGAAGTAAGAAGTAAACATAATTTGTATCATATTGGGATTTTATTTGTGCATTAAATAAAATGTGACGGTAACTTGAGAATTTCAATTTAAACCAAAGGTACATTTTATAGAAAGGGGAATAAAATAAAGAAAACAAGAAAGGAATATAATACAACACAAAATAAACTTATAAATAAATAAATCCATCACATTGTGAATATGTCCAACTTGAACTTTAATCTAAGAATAAAGTTTGCCACAAGGGTTGAGTTTAAAATTTGAATTTAAGTTGAATTTGGGAATAGAGAAAAGAAGAGAAAAAAGAATAAAGAAAAGGAATGTCGCGTGGGCTCAATTCCCTGAATTCGGCCCATCTGGCCTTTTTCCTTTGCTCCGCGCAGCCCGTCTAAACCTTTGGCGCTGATCTGTGGGGCCGGTTGTCAGCCGGAGTCTTCCGCACGCACCACTTCCAGCGATCAGGACCCACCGGTCAGGCCGGTCTTCTTCTCCAATGGTTACGCCTGGACCGATTCTCTCGCCGGGAATTTTGCCCCTCGCTCACCTAACTCTCCTCATTTCTAGCTCGGGTCGTTCGTCACGTGAACCTCCACTCCGCGTCGTGTCTCTGCCCGTGGGACCCGTCGGGCGGACCAGACGTCCAGCTCCGGGCGTTGCGGCTCGTGGATCCCGCGCATGGCGCGCCCCTGAACGAATTCACGCATGGACGGGGGAGATCCCTGTTCCACTGGCACCGACGCATGCAACAGGACCGCCTTGGGCTCGCCCTCGACCCTATAAAACTTGCCCTCTCTGCCATTTCAACCTTCTCGCGCGCAGACCCCCAAAATTGCCATACCAAGGGAGAGAATCGCCGCCACCGTGGATCTCGGGTATCTCCTACTAGCCGGACCCCTGCCAACGACGTCGGACCTCGCGTAGGTCATAGAGGACCGACACACAGCGACATCGGGCGCGGTAGTGAAGTAGAGCATCCGGGATTTCTCGTCGGAGGTGGATCTGCGTCGCGGATCGACAGCATGTCGTGGCCTGCTATCTGCGCTTCGTAACCACCGGTGAGTCTCTGTTGCCCACGTTCGCCACCGTCTCCTTTATGCGTAGCTCTATCTAATCGGGGTTTGGGAAACTACAGCGCGGGATTGAAGGAACTCCGGCCATGGGTCGCCGCGCTTCGGGCGGCTCCGCCGCTGTTGGCCGGGGAAAGAAGGGGGGGTTTCTGGTCCGTCCGTCCAGATTTGGACGGTGTAGATTAGACGCCGCTCAACTCAGCACGTGATTTGATCGTGGCCATCGGTCGGTCGATCGATGGTCAGTGCTAGATCTAGATCTCATTAAATCCGTGCGCTTGGTTCGGGATCCAGCGGTTAATAATGCGTACCGGATCTGTTTGGATAGCTTCTAATCTATGCCATCCGTAGTGGATCGAACGACTCACAGTGCCCGTACCCCTTCGCCGTGGACGTTTTACAGAAGAGCCCTCTGCTTTCTGAAAAATAAACCCGCAGTCCGCACTGTGGGAATACTGAGTCTTGGGAAAATTGTGATTTAGGCCCTTGATCTTTTAAGGAATATTGTGTCCAGTCCAGAACACTTAGGATATTCAGAAATTAATAAAGAAATAGGTTTTTAGTATGAAAATAATTCCATAAACTTGTATAATTGATAGTTAATTCATTTTAGCTCCAAATTGAGTCATTCCAGTTGCTATAATTTTGTTTTAATATTGTCTATCAACTAGTAACACTGTTTAGCCATGAAACTTGAATTAAAATTGTCCATTTGAATTAATCTGTTCTAGGTGCTACATAACTTGAGAAATCCATAACTTGGTAACTGTAACTCCGAATTTAATGATTCTTGTTCCCACGGTCTCGTAGAAACGCGTAGATTATTATTACGTAGTTTGTTCTCATGTTTGGTGTGATGTTAATTTTGCCTATACAATGTTTGTCTGTATTGCTACGTTTAGCAGTGAGGTCACGAGTCAGCTGAAGAGCAACTTGGTACCTGGAATCTCAAGTCCCAGGCAAGTTGTGCCCTTGATCCACTTTTGTTACCCAATAATATTCTTTATTATCACTATTCAATGCATAGGTTTAATTTTGATGGGACCCAATAGGACACCCTAGTTTGTTTATCCTGTTTACCTTGTTTACCCCTGAATCAATTGGGTAGTTATGCTATTGCTTTATATGGTTTTCGGGTTAATATTTCATTACATCCATGTTCCAATTATTCTGTTATGTTATTTATGTTCATGATAAGATCATTATGTTAATTGGAACATGGAGCGACCACCCGGGAAAACAGTGCTACCACAAGGGTTTAATGGGACGCCCTTGGCTGATTAACTAGGAAAGCTAGTGGAGGTCTTCCTTACCCGAAAGGGGCAAGGGCAGTAAGGGAGTGGTCAGTGTAGGGAGGTCCTTGGGTTGACTTTGCTGCGATGGCGGTCAGGCAAGAACCCTGCATTGGAGCTTCCTATAAACTGTAGCGGGATTTCTGAAGCTAGTGGAACTTTGTAAAGGCCTCGTAGTGTTACCCTGCCTCGCTTCCTTGGTAGAGGTGTATGGGATTCATGACCCCTTGGCTGATGGGTAACATGGCTTGTGGGTAAAGATGCGCAACCTCTGCAGAGTGTAAAACTAGTATACTAGCCGTGCTCACGGTCATGAGCGGCTCGGACCCTCACATGATTAATTTATGGAACCTAAATTCAATTTGTCATTTGCATTTGCATGGGATTCTTTATTAATTTTGTTCTATTACTTTTATTAAGGTTTGGTATTTACTTACACCTAGTAATTGCTAATAAAAGTTTGACCAACATTAAAAGCAATGCTCAGCTTTAACCATTTTCTTTGATAAGCCTTACACTTCATGAGCTCTCACCTTTGGCGAGTTCATGCACATTATTCCCCACAACTTGTTGAGCGATGAACATATGTGAGCTCACTCTTGCTGTCTCACACCCCCCCACAGGAGAAGAACAGGTGGTTCAAGTGGAGCCGCTTAATGAGGAGTTCGATTCGATCTAGGTGGCGTCTCCCAGTTGACTTTCTGGCGCCAAGGATGGATTTTAGATCCTGCTATATTTATCATTTATTTTGTAAGACTTCCGCTATGTAATAAGTACTCTGATTATTGTGACATTTATCTCTATACACTCTGTGATTATATATGTTGTCTTCTTTGGCGCATGTATGAGATGCACTCGGCTTTGTCCCTTAAAACCGGGTGTTACAGAAGTGGTATCAGAGGAATGTTGACTGTAGGACGAAACCTAGATAGAAATGGACAACCAATACCTACTTACCTTACTCTGATTCTTTCTATACTTTTCTTGATTCTGTCTCACCTTCTACTGTTCCACTCTGATTAACCTTACCTTTGCTACTCTAATTCTTTTCTAAACTTATCTTAAACTTTTCTCATCTATTTCTACTTTACTCTGATTATTCTTACCTTTTTCTTTCTGAAGGCAAATGTGGTTTTCACACTTTGAAATCATGTGCCTAAAGTGACCTTTAGGAACAGGAGACCTACTCCTAGGAACAAAAACAAAACTATTTTTATAGTTATCCATACGCTTGAGTGTTTGTTCTTATGATATTTGTCTGATTTGGATCTTTGATTGAGTGTGAATAGTTGTGGAATAGTTGTCCACAACTACATCTGGACATAAAAATACATAAATAGAATTCATAAGGTAACTAAACAACTTAGATTATCCTCCATTAAAATGTATCTAATTTATATAGATCCCTCCTATCTCAAAAGACTCTCTCTCACTATAATGGATCCCTCTTAACCTAAAGGAATCTATCTTATCCTACTAGATCCATCTTATCTTAAAAAGATACTCTCTTACCTCAATAGACTCATCTCTTCTCAAAAGGATTCTCATCTTATCCTAATAGATCTAACTAATGTCAAAGGATTCTATTTTATTCTTAGAGACTCATCTTGTCCTAATTAGCATACTTATCACCACCAGCTCCACCAAGCTACATAAACATATATATAAATTACTAGTATTTGTAAGATCTAGATGTTACTTTAGTTAGTAGATGATATGATATTACTTTAGAAGGAATAATAAGGTCTAATTGACCCCGTGTGTTGCTAATAAAGTATGCATCATGCCGAGGTTTTGTTTGTGCATATGTGTTGAGACAATATTAGTATATACCCTTTCCTTACAAATCTCGAGGACGAGATTTCTGTTAAGGGGGTAGGATTTGTAAGGCCCAAAATCTGTATAAGAAAAAAAATTATAATAATAAAATAAATACGAGAAAAAAAATAAAATAGCAAATGCAGATATCTCAAACTATAATTGAGTGTTGAAAATTGAGGAATGAATTTCAAAACCAAGAATTAATTGTGAGAAGGAGTAATAGAATAGTTTTGTATTCAATTAAATGATTATTCATTTCATCAAATGATATAATATAAGCATTTATTCAAGTATTGATGGATAAGGGTAGTATTAAGTTAGATAACTCAAACCTAGACATGGCCTTCAAAATTTATTATTAAACATAGAAAAAAAATGAATTGGAGGATTTCCTACTTATTTGAGTTAATACCCCTCCCTTAATCAATATTATATTGAGAGACATTAAAGTGAAGTAAGAAGTAAACATAATTTGTATCATATTGGGATTTTGTTTGTGCATTAAATAAAATGTGACGGTAACTTGAGAATTTCAATTTAAACCAAAGGTGCATTTTACAGAAAGGGGCATGAAATAAAGAAAACAAGAAAGGAATATAATACAACACAAAATAAACTTATAAATAAATAAATCCATCACATTGTGAATATGTCCAACTTGAACTTTAATCTAAGAATAAAGTTTGCCACAAGGGTTGAGTTTAAAATTTTAATTTAAGTTGAATTTGGGAATAGAGAAAAGAAGAGAAAAAAGAATAAAGAAAAGGAATGCCGCGTGGGCTCAATTCCCTGAATTCGGCCCATTTGGCCTTTTTCCTTTGCTCCGCGCAGCCCGTCTAAACCTTTGGCGCTGATCTGTGGGGCCGGCTGTCAGCCGGAGTCTTCCGCACGCGCCACTTCCAGCGATCGGGACCCACCGGTCAGGCCGGTCTTCTTCTCCAATGGTTACGCCTGGACCGATTCTCTCGCCGGGAATTTTGCCCCTCGCTCACCTAACTCTCCTCATTTCTAGCTCGGGTCGTTCGTCACGTGAACCTCCACTCCGCGCCGTGTCTCTGCCCGTGGGACCCGTCGGGCGGACCAGACGTCCAGCTCCGGGCGTTGCGGCTCGTGGATCCCGCGCATGGCGCGCCCCTGAACGAATTCACGCATGGACGGGGGAGATCCCTGTTCCACTGGCGCCGACGCATGCAACAGGACCGCCTTGGGCTCACCCTCGACCCTATAAAACTTGTCCTCTCTGCCATTTCGACCTCCTCGCGCGCAGACCCCCAAAATTGCCATACCAAGGGAGAGAATCGCCGCCACCGTGGATCTCGGGTATCTCCTACTAGCCGGACCCCTGCCAACGACGTCGGACCTCGCGTAGGTCACAGAGGACCGACACACAGCGACATCGAGCGCGGTAGTGAAGTAGAGCATCCGAGATTTCTCGTCGGAGGTGGATCTGCGTCGCGGATCGACAGCATGCTGTGGCCTGCTATCTGCGCTTCGTAACCACCGGTGAGTCTCTGTTGCCCACGTTCGCCACCGTCTCCTTTATGCGTAGCTCTATCTAATCGGGGTTTGGGAAACTACAGCGCGGGATTGAAGGAACTCCGGCCATGGGTCGCCGCGCTTCAGGCGGCGCCGCCGCTGTTGGCCGGGGAAAGAAGGGGGGGTTTCTGGTCCGTCCGTCCAGATTTGGACGGTGTAGATTAGACGCCGCTCAACTCAGCACGTGATTTGATCGTGGCCATCGGTCGGTCGATCGATGGTCAGTGCTAGATCTAGATCTCATTAAATCCGTGCGCTTGGTTCGGGATCCAGCGGTTAATAATGCGTACCGGATCTGTTTGGATAGCTTCTAATCTATGCCGTCCGTAGTGGATCGAACGACTCACAGTGCCCCGTACCCCTTCGCCGTGGACGTTTTACAGAAGAGCCCTCTGCTTTCTGAAAAATAAACCCGCAGTCCGCACTATGGGAATACTGAGTCTTGGGAAAATTGTGATTTAGGCCCTTGATCTTTTAAGGAATATTGTGTCCAGTCCAGAACACTTAGGATATTCAGAAATTAATAAAGAAATAGGTTTTTAGTATGAAAATAATTCCATAAACTTGTATAATTGATAGTTAATTCATTTTAGCTCCAAATTGAGTCATTCCAGTTGCTATAATTTTGTTTTAATATTGTCTATCAACTAGTAACACTGTTTAGCCATGAAACTTGAATTAAAATTGTCCATTTGAATTAATCTGTTCTACGTGCTACATAACTTGAGAAATCCATAACTTGGTAACCGTAACTCCGAATTTAATGATTCTTGTTCCCATGGTCTCGTAGAAACGCGTAGATTATTATTACGTAGTTTGTTCTCATGTTTGGTGTGATGTTAATTTTACCTATACAATGTTTGTCTGTATTGCTACGTTTAGCAGTGAGGTCACGAGTCAGCTGAAGAGCAACTTGGTACCTGGAATCTCAAGTCCCAGGCAAGTTGTGCCCTTGATCCACTTTTGTTACCCAATAATATTCTTTATTATCACTATTCAATGCATAGGTTTAATTTTGATGGGACCCAATAGGACACCCTAGTTTGTTTATCCTGTTTACCTTGTTTACCCCTGAATCAATTGGGTAGTTATGCTATTGCTTTATATGGTTTTCGGGTTAATATTTCATTACATCCATGTTCCAATTATTCTGTTATGTTATTTATGTTCATGATAAGATCATTATGTTAATTGGAACATGGAGCGACCACCCGGGAAAACAGTGCTACCACAAGGGTTTAATGGGACGCCCTTGGCTGATTAACTAGGAAAGCTAGTGGAGGTCTTCCTTACCCGAAAGGGGCAAGGGCAGTAAGGGAGTGGTCAGTGTAGGGAGGTCCTTGGGTTGACTTTGCTACGATGACGGTCAGGCAAGAACCCTGCATTGGAGCTTCCTATAAACTGTAGCGGGATTTCTGAAGCTAGTGGAACTTTGTAAAGGCCTCGTAGTGTTACCCTGCCTCGCTTCCTTGGTAGAGGTGTATGGGATTCATGACCCCTTGGCAGATGGGTAACACGGCTTGTGGGTAAAGATGCGCAACCTCTGCAGAGTGTAAAACTAGTATACTAGCCGTGCTCACGGTCATGAGCGGCTCGGACCCTCACATGATTAATTTATGGAACCTAAATTCAATTTGTCATTTGCATTTGCATGGGATTCTTTATTAATTTTGTTCTATTACTTTTATTAAGGTTTGGTATTTACTTACACCTAGTAATTGCTAATAAAAGTTTGACCAACATTAAAAGCAATGCTCAGCTTTAACCATTTTCTTTGATAAGCCTTACACTTCATGAGCTCTCACCTTTGGCGAGTTCATGCACATTATTCCCCACAACTTGTTGAGCGATGAACGTATGTGAGCTCACTCTTGCTGTCTCACACCCCCCCACAGGAGAAGAACAGGTGGTTCAAGTGGAGCCGCTTAATGAGGAGTTCGATTCGATCTAGGTGGTGTCTCCCAGTTGACTTTCTGGCGCCAAGGATGGATTTTAGATCCTGCTATATTTATCATTTATTTTGTAAGACTTCCGCTGTGTAATAAGTACTCTGATTATTGTGACATTTATCTCTATACACTCTGTGATTATATATGTTGTCTTCTTTGGCGCATGTATGAGATGCACCCGGCTTTGTCCCTTAAAACCGGGTGTTACAACAATCCCCACGAACAACACTTGAGTGCGATCAAGCGGATCCTTCGGTACCTTCAGGGTACTTTCAACTACACTCCACCTTCAGCTAGTAGTATTTCTCGAGACCAACTCCAAACGACAATCCATGGTCTTCCACTCTAGTGCTAAGTATTGGGTTCCCCCTCACCAGAAGCATGCTAGTCTACCACGGCAATGTTAGAGTCGTCTACTTCTCCATCAATCATTTCCAGCATTAGCTTATAAAGCATATCAAGATCAACCTTTACTTCGTCCATGAGCATGTTACCGTCGAAGACATAATCCTGATAAGCTTACAGTTTATTGACATCTTCACCTAAAGATCTTTCCTCCTTGTTCTCTAAGTTTAAATCCAATCTCAACATGTCATAAGTTTCAGACTGCAAGAGGTGTTCGACTATTATATCTTGTTTGTATCACGTATAAGCGTTATAGACCTGTCTAGCTCATGTAACTCTGTTTTCTGCTCAGCCCACTCTCGAGGGTTAGTTTCTTTCCTCTAATAGAAAAAAATTCCAACTCCGCTGTCACTATCACTCCGGCCAGATAGCTTCTCAACGGAGTCGGATATACACAACTATACAAGTAGCCTAGCAATCACAACATCAAAAACATAGCTCAACACAAATTATTCACTAAACTAAACACAGACTGTTGAAAACGTATGCTGTTGATACAAAGCTCCCAAGTCCGATGTACATCACATGTAAAACATCCTCAATTCCACAAGCTACTACTCTATGTACCTTGTAAAAATACCACTCCGATCACCAATCACATCCCATATTTCCATCTCGGTGAAACAAGAGTACTTTTGATGAAGTTTTCTGAGACCTAAAGACCTGATCTATATGTAAAAAAGGAAGCACAAAATTTCCTATCGAGCACAATGATGAAGTTTTGATTAATTGTGGTCCAACTTCGTATGTGGATAAGCCAATCCTAGAGCACGTCTCATGCTTAATACTGCTGGAGAAAATGGACTTCGTACTCTAGAAAGCAGTCAGCAACCTACAATAGGATGGGTTAATTGTGTTATAGCTTTAGTATGACTGAAAATGTTCTATGGTATATGAGTATTAATTACTTGGAATAGCATTTCACCTTTACAAACTTAACCACTTGCAAAGTTGCTGTCCCGTTGATCCACTATTGCTCAGGAGTCAGCACTGCAAAGAAAAGACAACCATTAGAAACATTCTAGTGAAACTGTGTACATCAAACACAAATACTGAGAAAACTGGTAGAAATAAAAAAAAGTCAAAACAATAATTTATACTGCAATCGATACTGTTCAGAAGAATGTCTCAATGTAGATTGCCTAACGATTTGACCATTTACCATATCTGCATATATAGATTGAACATAACAAAATATGGGAACGGTAGCAAGAGAGCAGGCACCAGTAACAGGAACAGGAACGTTTTAAACAAAAAAAATCTAAGGGATACTTTTAAAAACGTTTCACTAAGCTTTTAATAAAATTTATGAATCCTAGGTTGGTCAAAACTCCCTGAACTGCCATACCGCTAAAGACAAGGGCAACTTAAGGATATCACCCAGCTTTCCTAATATCGTGCACTGGGAGGTAAGACCAGGAAAAATAAGGTATTTAGGACTGTACACTTGCTCAACTACAGCTTTTATGCTGATGGTTCTTCATTTTTCATACCCCACTGTTCCTCACTATTGTTTCCATTCACAAGGACAGCACCATCAGTTGAATCCTCAGCCTCAACCTCAACAGCTTCATCCTGACTTTCTTCTACTCCATCATCCTCTGCATCAACCTCAACAGCATCTTCTTGACTCTCTTCTACTCCACCATCTTCAATAACCTGTTGAACGATGATCGATTTTATCAGTTCTGCAAGAACACTGAATGAGAAGCGATACATACATATAAGCAAGCACGTGTGGCAAAAATAACGAAAATCATGAAAGAAAAATGAAAAATGGCAACAGTATAAAACTTGAACAGAAGCACAGATTTGGAAGGGCACACAACTAACCCTACTGAACTCAAAAGATAATAGGTCAACAAACTAGAAATTAACAGGAGACAGTCCTATATCATTTATGGGTTTGTTTGGTTGGGCTCTGGCTGTGAGAAAAGTTGTTGTGGGTTGTGAGTTGTAAAAAAGCTAAAAGTCTTTTGGTGGAAGCCACTAAAGTTCTTACATATATATTTGCAAAGTTCTTCCATCCGAAAGCCGCTAAAAGCATGTCTAGATGTGCTTTCAATTTTGCATTGCAAGAAAACCGTCTTTTGGGAAAACAAAAACTGTTGGCTGGATTGGACCCTTTGGTTTGGCTTTTAGGAGGCAAAAGCCACGGCCAAAAGCCTTAGGTTCTGATCGTTATATTGATATATTCAAAACATGCCTATTAATTTTAAGCTATGAAATAAAACAGTGCAGAAGTTAAACAACTGGCATGTTCCTAAACAAGCCAATTTAGTTTAATTATAATATGCACATCACTCCCTTCTCCCCCATTTCAAATCATAGATCACTTTAGCCTTGTCCCAAGTAAAACGTTTCTAACTTTGACCAAGTTTTAGGAAAAGCACCAACACAATATCAAATTAGTTTCATTAAATTCTCCATGGAATATGTCTTGATAGTGCAATCATTTGAAATTGTAGATGTTAACAAAGTCGTCAAAGTGAGGGAAGTTTGACTTCGGATTAAACTGAAGTGACCTATAATTTCAAACAGAGGGAGTACAGATTAGCATATTGTCAAGATCAAAATAAGATGCAACTAACATCAGATAACCACCAAATCTTTTTTTTTGTGATGAATCAATTAACTTCTAGATAAACAACCATGTCACTAATGACATGAAGTTTTGCCTCAATCCATTTCAGCATACCTCGTGAACATACTCTTCATTATCATCTGGCACCATCTCTTCCTGTACATGCATGTTTTTAAAAGCTTCCACTAAATTCTCATTTGACCTTTCAGCATGAATCATGTACTCCTCAGCCGGTGGATAGATAACCCTATTCAAACAAAAAAAATTGTGAGTGACAATAAAAAATAAAAGATTGAAAAAATATGAGTATTGACATCACTTCTGATTTTCAAGAGAATATAGCACTGCCATCTGATGCAAGAGGTAATCGGAGACAATGCAAAGGGATACAATATATATGAAAATAAAAGGAACAAATACCTTTTCGGAGCAACAGCAGCTTCTACATTCAGAGCAATCTGCCAGTCTTCAAATAAGTTTGGGTACTCATTAGGATCAGCCAGGGACTCCGCTGCTTTTGGGTTTACCTAAAAAGCAAATGGAACAAAACAATGCACATTTCATAAAGTTAGACCTGCAGTTTGAAGACAATTATGCTCAAATCTAAACTTGAGACCACAAATACCACATGATTTTAGCTAATTTTCGGAACCCTGAACCAATAATGCACAACCACCCTAAATTTAGTGTACTAAATTACTGGGTGAAATTGAAAGCATCCGTTACAAGTTCAGAATCTATTCCAGCAATGGACCATACCGGGCTTATGCTAAAATATAAATTTAAAACAATAATAATGCTTGAGTCTGTAACTTAAGGCAGTGACAATTATCCTGAGATACGCGCTAAGACCAAGTTAACCTAAGTAAGATCTGCAGAAAGATTTAAGATAAAACTGAGTACAATGGAATCAAAGGAGTCTCATAGCACAGAAGACCTTCTGGAGATCCTTTTTCCACAACGCTACAATCTCAGGGACTTTGCTAGGAAGATAAGATCTGGCCATCAATGCTGCTTCCGGAATACGATTGCTGTACAAAGGATAGTTGACGAGTCAAAAACAAGAAACAAAAAAAAAGGTTAAGCATGACAATCTTGGCCAGATGCCTCTACCTTTCTATTAGCAATTGAAGACACTCTTCCAGCTTTCCTAGCATGAAGAAACAAAGGAAAGAAACATTGTTCTTTCCTTGTTCTTTGGCTACAGATGCCAATTTGTTAATGCCTTCGGCATCCCCAAGGGAAGAATACAAAAGCAACAAACCACTGAGGTCCATTGCATGTAGAAGACACTCCTCTGCCATTTCAAGCTGCAGAAGGTTGTACAGCACTACAGCATGTGAGTAAGCGACTTCCACTTAAATGCTTGCATGATTGCATCATAGTTTTACATGGAACACTTTGTTAAATCTAAGGAAATAGAAATAAGCATCCCCTTACCATCAATTTTTCAGTATAACCTATCTTTATAAGTACCCTCATATTATCATAGATAACTTTCTGCTTCATAATAGCTATGGATTCATACAATGTTTGCCCATCATAAATAACTGATGTTTTGGACAGCGACATGGTCACCAAGAAACTACTTTCAAGTCTTTGACCACTAATTAGTGGTCCAAATGTATGCAAAATATAGTGAATGGTATTTTCAAACTACTTTTGAAAACAAATCTAGCAATGAAACTGTTGAATGGACACAATACAAAATGTTCAAAGGTTATTCCTAATGAATCTAAAACCTGTGCACCCTATAGTGAGTTTTCAAGAGTTCGATCAAGGTATTCTTAGAGACACTACCAGTCAAGTTTTAAGCCTGTAAAATTCACACAACATAAAATAATAATTACTTGCAACCATAGAAACTAAAAATTAAGAAAATGTCATGGCTGAACCACAGCGTACAAGGACAACGCAGATTGCGGCATTGCGCATGCAAGATAAACGATAGACCCAGTAGCTGTACCTTTCCATTTGACATAGCTAACTCCCCTAATTGCTTCCACTTGGATTCACTTTGCACCTCAGTAGCAATCACCTGCAAAGCAACTGTTATTAGAAAATTTTGAAAAAGGAATATTTTCTTCAAAATCTGGAGAAGAAAAGAAATCAATTATGCCTTCGCTATTTCAAGTCGACCAAGCTGCACAGCCAGGTCAAATCTGTAATTAGTGTCAGTTGCTATCTCGAGGGCTTCCTCCAACATTCCACGTGATTCCAAGAAACGTGCCACACTGCAAAGAGAAAAGTTATGTTTCCATGCTAAACCTGATTTAACACAATAATTACCATGTCATTCAGCACCTGTCATATTGTTCCTTTGGTATAGATGATAAAACATCATTTGCACGATCAAAATCCCCACGCATTACAAGTGTTTTATACTCGATCAAACTAAGGAGTAAAGTATACCCCACAACACTGCAATAAAAAAGTACATTAGCCACAGAACTTGTGTACAAAAACTACAAGTGAAATTTAGGTGACAAAGATCAACTCACTTAAATTGCTTATCAATAAGATAGACACGGCTTTGGTTTGCAAGATATCCTAGTAAATACATTGGCCGATCCAAGTGAAATAAGGTTGTAACCTGTAACACATGAAATGGTTATGACATGAAAGCGCTCTATCACTAAATGATCTAACTTGAAAGATATATAAGATGTCTTTTTAAGTGACAAAAAACCCACCTCTCCTCCTACGCAGTAATTAAGCCGCCACGAAGAATTGTTGTAGATAAAACAATCGCCAACCCATAGCCCAGTCCGGACACGTTCATTGATCTCATGAAGCAGTTCAAAGGCATCTTCCACACCTTCCTCAGCAGCTGAACCCCCTCCGTCTAAATGAGATGAAACTACATCCCTCTACAAGATAAAAGGAAACTTTTGTATTAATACATTTCAATTTGACCAGAAAAATAATTTCTTCTTAATTTGACATTAAAAAGGACAAAAAATAGTGGATGTAACTGAAAGGTCAACTGAACATAGGCAATTAAGACAGTGACAGAACTCACATTATATTTCAAAATGTAGAATGACGTATCACTTGCAATTGTTACTAAATCACCACTGTCAGCCCAGTAAAGATTCTACACAAAGAAACATGTTTTGAGTGGCACAACATTTCAAATGGCATGAATGTAAAAAAAGGTTTGAAATAATAAGGTAACAAATTCCATTACCTTCACATTGACATCAATTCGACGTATCAATCTGCATTCCACCCAATCATAAAAGCAAATGAAGTCATTTGTACACATAGCAAGTAACACACCACCAAATATCCGTTCAACCGAAAATGATGGTCTTATACTTTTCCTCTCCTGGAAAGACCAGAGCTCCAGTTAACAGACTATGTTTCAGGAATCGATAACAAAACAGTGATATATGGAGTATCTATGCTGGTTCCAATTCACTTAACAAAAAGATAACACAAACAACAGTACAGTTTATTTCATAGTACCTATAATTCATCATAGAAAATATTGAGGCCACAAAATTGGATGAGGAGCAATTGATCAGACATTTTTAGATTATCTTTTATTGCATATGCACCCTGAACCCCACAATTATAAAAGTAATGTTAAGCATGTTGCCAGGCACAGGTACCCTACAGGTGTTTGTTAGAGACAGGCCTACAGCGGTATAGATATAACTAAACAAAACATTGTACCAGGGAGAAGGGGAATATGTTATATTGAAACAAACCTGGAAATTTTTACTGTAAATCTTTATCCTTGAGGTGCTTTCTCTGATGGCATATTCTCCATCAGTTGACCAAACAAATTCAAGTGCAGACCCAAATGATCTATTTCTCCATGCTAATGCTGTGTATATTATGTATTCTCCATCTCCACATACAACAACAAATCTCCCATTCGGATTGTGTCTTAAGCTCTGAAACAAATATCACACCAGTATATTAATAATGTAAACCAGCACAAAAAAGATATACATGACCACAAAACAAGTTTTAAAAAATCATGATAATTCAAACATTCAATTTTGTTCAAAAGAATCAGCCATTACCCCTAATCATAAACAGCCATAGACATTTTTATGGTCCCACCAAGTTACAGATGTAACTTTATTTGCACAAATGAACTATCAATGACCATGAAGATTTGAAGAATTTCATTTTTGTATTTGAGTTTAACATTATTACAGTGAAAAAATGCAGCTAAACAAACACAAATATATGGATGCATTTCCAAAAATACATGAACTGATGGATTATCATGACATCATGTCTGTGTTCTTTGGACATTAAAAAGAAAATAGAACTAAGTTTCAAGCATTTAGTTGAGTCATGATGAAGATCACAATTGAAGCATCCATTCTATCATAGGTAAACTTACTTGTGGATAAAGATCACAGCTTCCCAACTCCTTCACGGCCAATGGTAACCGATCACCATCTGCGATCTAAAAAATGAAACAATTAAGGACCACAGAGAAACCTTATAACAAGCTTACTAAGTTTACATCATAATAGCATGGTGAACAAAGGCAACCTCATTGTCTGCACCAACACTCTTGATGTTAACAGTTTGGATTTCATTATGCTTTGCCCATATAATTTTTCCACTGCTATCCATGCTAGCAACAGGAACTTCACGACCAATTTTTATCATTATTGTCCCTTCATCATATCCAATCACAACCCTACACAAAATAAAATATTCCATATCATTAACTTGACTTATGCAGGAAAGAACAAGTCAATGAAAATCTCACACAACATGTTTCAATGAGAGAAATTCTTCAACAAATATTAGGTTAATAAACAATTTTACTGTCACAATGTGAGAAAATGGGATATAAAGACAGGTAATGTAACTACTTATTTCCATAAGACAGTTGAGAAAATTTGGAGAACACAATGTATGCAGTATGACTGGGATGTAAATCTGTGGAGCCCTTGATAGCAGATTACAAGAAATGGCATTCGGCGTGAGACACTTCAATATGGAAAGAGAGAGAGACTACCTTCTTGACCCTTTCATATATCCTAAAGCCCAAACTCGCTCAAGGCCATAGTTAAGAGTGTTCTCAAGCCTGTAAAAGCATCAATAAAACCATTAGTCCCTTGTTCTATAACCAAAAAAAGTATTAGTTGCATGGTAAAAGGATTGTGAGACTATTCATCTAAATCATGAGTACGAAACAGCAGTTTTTCAAATATTCCAAATTCTGGCATTGAAAAGTAGTTCCATAGTCTTATATGAGAAACTGAATTAAAAAAAAAACTCTTCTCAACACTGCAGGGGAAAGCATTACTTCAAGAACCCCTTTTACTCATCACTTCATTGTTAAAGAAGCTAATCATTTCAACAGTTTACGGCCATAAGCTATTCTAGTCATGTATGTCATGATGGTTTAATGATCAACGACTCGTACCAGCTTTGATACCAATCAGTATAGGATTAGAACCAATAATGTATCTCATTCGCCCCTATTTAATTGCAGTATTTTCTCTGTATGTGACTGATTTTTTACTGTTTGTTGTAATACAATAAAACAAACAGTGCAAGTTAAACCTCCTGCCACTATTACCCTGTCACCAATTTTTTTTGGAAGCCATGTGTATTTAATCTAAGTATTAAAAACTCCTAATACTGTGACCAACAATTGCACATTTAAACTCTAAAATTGTTGCAACCAAGTTAAACCTCGAATCAAATAGCATAAGTGGTTAGCACAGAAACTGTTGAACTTTAGTGGCTACCAGATTTGGCCTCAGAATAAAAGCATGTTTGAATATATAGATAGATATGTAGATAGAATGTTTGGCAGGGCTCCTTGTGGCTCTGGCTCCTACATCCTATACTGTATCAGCACTGTTCGCAGGAGCAATTTTTCTCTCTCTTGCCAATATGAACGGGGAGCCCAGATAAGCCACGATTTGTGGCTACTCTGGTATTGTAGTGTGGAGCCTGAGCCCAAAGCAGCCCAACCAAATGGGGCCTAAATAGATGAATAGCAATACCTGTAGGTAGTAGAATGCCACATTCGAACTGTCCCATCCTCTGAACCAGTAATAATTATAGGTAGCTCTGGATGGAAACATACAGCGGACACATTATGTGCATGTCCTTCAAGTGTTTGAACACAGCTCTTTGTCTGGTAGTCCCAAACCTGATTTGATCAATAATGTCATCAGTGTACAGAGTACAGACATGATCACAGGAGTACAATTCAGTGCTTATGACAAACCTTTGCAGTCTGATCATCAGAGCCAGTAATTAGGTATGGTCGATCACCACCAGTGAAGTAATCAACACAGTTCACACCTTTGGAATGGCCATCTAGTGTGAAATTTGGGTCAGGAGAACCAAGACTCCATATCTGATATTGACAAAAAATAGGATATCACCATCAAGCTATGAAAAAGCTGTCGCCTGTCGGTACCAAATAATGCAACATTGTGGCCAACCAGAATTTTTAAAGCGGAGATAACACAAACCTTTATTGTGCGATCCAGGGAAGCACTAGCAAAGGTGTTTGTATCTTTTGGGTTAAATGTAACTTGCATCACATAGTGAGAATGCCCTTCAAATATTTGAGTACACACCCAGCCTTTATCCCAATCCCACAGCTTAATCAGCATGTCATCGGACGATGATAACACAAAGGGCTGGGTTGGATGAACAGCCACACACCTAATGTAGTCAGTGTGAGCTTCAAAAACCTTGACCTTGTCCATTGTGTTATAGTTGTACACACGGATGAACATATCATCGGCACCAGCAACAACCCATTGCTTACGTGCAATAAATTTAGCCGAACGAACTGAAATTGTTATTGAATATTAGCATGAAGTAAACCTCACGGACAAGAAGCACACAGAAAGTTGGGTGAGCATACCTGGTAAATCCGTGACTTCAAATGATTTCACCATTGTCTAGGAATGAGTTCATAAAATGTCATCAGTTAAAGTTTAAGACCAAACCTACCAGGAAATATTTCTGGACTTTACAAGTAATGAGAGATCATGGATTCACAACGTGTGCATGTTTAGTTTTTCTTCCTTCCAGTACTGGGGCTTAATTCTGTGTTTGCTCTAATCCATTCATTTTTCTTCCTTCCAGCACTGGGGTTTAATTCTGTGTCTGTTCTGTTCCATTCCCTATCTGTAGTCCACTAGTCTGTCAACCATCTACAAGCTGTCTATAAATTCAGCACATGCAACTAAAACCCATTCATCTGAGCATCCGTCAGGGAGGTGCTTGTAAGTTTTTCCCTAACCATTAGGCTTTCTGAAAATGTACTTAAATCCAAACAGTTCCTGTTGGTTTTATGTAACCACCAGTCTTCCCCTTACTCTATTCCTGGCATATCACTAAGTTCACTATTGCGTACACCCGAAATGCCCATGCCTTGACCTCTATAGTGAATGCAATGTATGCAAGTAATGGCTAAGCAGTATAGCATAAAATGCTCATCCAACAGCCCAATTTAGTAGAAAATCACAGGCATAAGCTACTGTGAAGCATGAACAATCACCTACCTGAGTCTGGTAGTTCCATACACATACGCTTCCCGAGTACAGACTCGACAAAATCCTGCAATCCGCCACACATCATAATATGATTACGCCATGGCTCACATAAAGCACTCATAATTTGCATAGCATTTCGGTACACAAAACCAATCACTCACCATGGCTCCGTCGGATGCAGATCCACGGACTTCACCCTCTCCGACCTCTGTGCGAGCTTCCTCTGGTCCAAGCAAACAGAGTACCACCATCAGCCACGCGATCCAAAAATATTTGCCGCCGAGACAAAGAGCAAAGCCAAACGGATCCGAGGAAAATGGGTTGAGATTACCTTGATATCCAACCGGAGCGGCTGCAAGAGCAAGCCCATCGCCCGTCCACCAACACCACGCACAGAGACAAAAGGCAATCACGTCAGTGTACAAAGCCTGAAAGCACCAGATCCACGCGGATTTCAACCAGCCCCGCCGCGGATCTCGCTACCTCTCGAGTCGCCGCGCGCCCACAGTCCAACGACCGCGATCTCGCGTACGCAACGGCGAATCAGCAAGGCGAGAGCTGGAAGAGGGGGTCGGTGAGAAAGACGAGAGAGAGGCACGTGCACGTACCATGGCGGCGCCCGCGACGGCTACGGAGGCAGCGGCGAGGCGAGGCGAGGAGCGCGACTGGCGGAGGTGCAGCGGTGGAGACGGCGCTCCTAGGGCTTCCGGAGTGGGGGGAGTGCGAGGAGCGCGGCCGCGCGGGCGGTGGCCTCTCGCCGGACCGGGAGGTGCAGGCGCGCCGCGCGGGGAGAGGGGAGGAGATTTGCGAATACGAGCATGCAGGAGAGACGCGGTGGAGAGGGGAGTGATACAGCAAACGGGCTAACGGGTCTCCGAGGTAGCGTGGATTTGATCTGGACTGGAGGCCGTCTGGCCGTGTGTGCTTTGGTTCCTTTTTGAACGTGGAAGGTTAATTTGTCCTGCTGAAGTAGTGACTAAGCATAAGCTGACTGGGTGTCTTGTAAAGTTAGCAATTAGCAACTAAAACTGTGTCCATCAGATAACAGTTCACCCATATGGTCAATTAAAACAATGTTTTGCACTATTTTATAATATAAATTGTATTGTTTGTAGAGTGAAGTTTAAATATTGGTATAGAGATGGACAAGTTAAAAACAGGCTAACGTTTGTAACTTTTTCTTTGGTACCTCTCTTTGTTGACAAGTTTAAAGACTTGTACTCCTACTCTACTTATGAAAAAAATGGTTGATAATCAACATACGTATATCATTTCTTTTAAATAAGGCTCGCTTTAAAGGAAGTTCTTAATCATTATGGTCGAGTCGTCGACTAAAACCACCTTTCTCTTCTTGAGTTCAAGAGGAGGATTCGGTTTAGAGGAAGTAGTTAGAAATTGGGGGCTCGCTCAACAAGATGATTCTAGAAAGTGAATGAACCTATGGAGGAAAGTAATGTTCCAATATTTATATGCTCCAAACAAGGTTAGACGACTTTGAAAAAAATTATAAGTGAAAGTCATTAAAAATACTTCAGGACATGGCTCGAATGGAGAGTAGGATTCTATCAAGTATCGTCCATGTCAATTTCGATGTCAATTTCCGATAGAAAAAAGAATTGATGAAGTTAGACTTTAGCTTGTGCCATGACTATGGGCTTGGTCTCATACCATGAAGGATCAACCTCTCAGCTATACTCTGTTAGACTTATAGGCATTTTCCATATCATTTTAATTCTATAAATTAATATTATGATGATGACATATAAAAGATAATTAATCATGACATCAAATATATCCATAACAATATGGATCATGAGAACATAAAGCATATGAATTATATAAATCATATAAATACGATAAACATGTAAACTCACTGGACGATTGAAAATAATCAGATAGAAACACAAACAGCATGACTGTAAAATTAAAACAGACAGATCTATCATATTACAATAAGACAGAACAGATAAGATAAAATCATTCCTAAATATGAAACAGCATAGATGAATATATGAAACATATAAAATATCCAGAACACAAAACAGGAAGTAAATAAAACGATCATACCCTCCAATGCGCTCTGATGATCCAGATCCTTGGCCAGCTTCTTTTGTCATGTTGGAGATGTTTTGGGCAGTCGCGTAGACGCTCCCAAAAACCTAATTGCCGATCCCCCGTGCAAGGTCTCGAACGGCACCGGCTTCTGAGGCACCTGCCCTCTCGCTTCTCTGTGCGCGCAGAGTCACGAGATGGAAATACCCTAACTCGGCGGCTGGACTGTGATTCTGAAAGTGTTCTCGCGTGTACCGAGTGACAGGGGCGCTCCTCTATTTAACCTCTCGCGGAGGGAAGCTGAAGGAGAAAGGTCGCCGAGTCACGCCAAGAGTCGGCCAGCTCTAGCCGAGTTATGCCATGAGTCGGCCAGCTCTCGCCGAGTCACGCCATGAGTCGGCAGCTGAAGGAGAAGGGTCACTCGGCTGGCTGACGAAGAGACAGGGTCACTTAGCAGACGAAGAGACAGGGTCACTCGGCTGACGTACACGGTTAGTGAGTGATAAAAATTAACACAACCACACCACGCCCGCCCGCCCGCCCGCTCGCCCGCCCGCCCGCCCGCCGGCCTGCCTCGCCACGCCTGGCCCGGCCGGCGGCGGCGGCGGCGCGCGCGCGCGCGCGTGTGGCACGCCCTTGTCCATTTCTTGACTTCTCAAGTTAAGTGGAATAAATCTCACCATATAAGTCAAGGCAAAAGACCCTTGGACTTCCAATGTGGTACTATTGGTATTCTCCACCATTACACACCATAGAGTTTATTCAATAAATGGGTCAAGCCCATAAAAGATCCAACAATCCCCACCAAACTCTAGGGTTTGTAATGATGAAGTATCAGAATCACAATCCTTTGATATACCAGTGTTTCGATGGAGACTGTTAAGTTGAACATCCATCTAGAATAAGAGTTTCACTCATTCACAACTGAACAATGGACTATGCCTTGAATTGACAGTTTTGTGCGAAATAAGATTCACTCAAATCCTTTGCTGATACTAGGCTGCAGAAGGGTATTCCCGCTGTTTAGAAGCATATAAGTCACATTTCAGTGCCTTTCATGAGTATTTAGGGATTACCCAAGTCCCATAGACTGTGACCAGCAGTCTGACTCATATAGGTGTATTCCTCAAAAGATGTTCTGTAGGACAACATCTCACCTTTATAAGACTCTTGGAATACATTAAGGTAAAAACCATCCTGCCTTACAGATAGGAAAGATGTGCATCAGAAATGAGTTAAGGAAGGGATCTTTCCTCACAACCTACTCCTAGCTTGTTTCTCCACTCTACTTCACGGGATCTCCGATCACATAGAGAAGGTTACCACTAGAGTAGATCTCACATGGGTCTCATACCCATTTCCCTCGATGCACTTTCTATCACATTGCGTGATAGACCCTTAGTGAATTGATCTGCCAGATTATTTGATGTGTGGACATAATCCACAGTTATAACTCCGGAGTTTTTCAACTTTCTGACAGATTTCAATCTCCTCTTAACATGCCTTGTAGACTTCATGTTATTCCTAGAACTGTTAACCTTTGTAATCACCGTTTGGTTGTCACAGTTCATGGAAATAGCCGGTATCGGTTTTTCAACTACCGGTAAGTCCAATAGGAAATCACGAAGCCACTCGGCCTCAACCCCAGCAGTGTCTAATGCTGCGAGTTCTGCTTCCATTGTAGACTTCGTTAAGATAGTCTGCTTGCAAGACTTCTAGGAAACAGCGCCACCTCCAAACAGAAACACATATCCGCTTGTGGCATAAAGCTCATCAGCATCAGAAATCCAGTTGGCATCACAATAGCCTTCCAGCACTTTTGGGTTTCCGGTATAATGAATATCGTATGTCATAGTACCTTTCAAATACCGCAACACTCTCTCAAGAGCACGCCAGTGATCATCCCCTGGTTTCGACACAAACCGACTTAGCTTACTCACAGCATAAGAGATGTCTGGCCTTGTTGCACTTGCAAGATACATGAGCGAGCCAATGATCTGGGAGTATGTCAATTGATCCCTTGCTATTCTCCGATTCTTTCTTAATAGCACACTGGGGTCATAAGGTGTTGGAGCAGGATCACAGTCACTAAAACCAAAGCGACTCAATACCTTTTCCACATAATGGGATTGTAACAAAGTTACTCCACCATCAGCTTCTCTAACAAGCTTGATGTTTAGAATGACATCAGCCTCTCCCAAATCTTTCATCTCGAAATTGCTCGATAGAAGATTTTTAACTTCCTCAATCACATTGAGATTTGATCCAAAGATCAAGATGTCATCAACATAAAGGCACAGCATAACAGACTCACCCCCACCATACCGATAGTATACACACGTGTCAGATTCATTTACAACAAAGCCAGCTGCTGTAAGAGTATTATCAAATTTTTCATGCCATTATTTAGGTGCTTGTTTTAGGCCATACAATGATTTTATCAACCTGCACACATTGTTCTCTTAACCATCCGCAATAAACCCTTTTGGCTGATCCATATAGATCTCCTCATCCAACTCTCCATTTAGGAAAGCTGTCTTAACATCCATCTGATGAATGATAAGACCATAAGAGGCTGCCACGGCTATTAATGTGCGAATTGTAGTCAATCGAGCCACTGGTGAGTAGGTATCAAAGAAATCTTCACCCTCCTTTTGGGTATATCCTTTGGCCACAAGCCTTGCCTTGTACCTCTCAATTGTACCATCAGGCCTAAGCTTTTTCTTGAAGATCCATTTGCAACCTATAGGTTGACAACCATAAGGACGGTCAACGACCTCCCAAGTTCCATTAGACATAATAGATTCCATCTCACTCCTTACTGCTTCCTTCCATAAGTCAGCATCAGGAGAGGAATATGCCTCACTAATGGTAGTTGGTGTGTCTTCTACAAGGTACACTATAAAGTCATTACCAAAGGATTTTGCAACCCTCTGTCTCTTGCTCTTTCGAGTGACTATAGTGTCATCCTCCTCAGGGATGTGCACGTGAGAATCCTCAGCATGATCTATAGGAATCGACAGTTCGTGCTCATGGGGAATTATAGTCTCATGACTTATATCACTAGGTGTATTCTTCATGGGAAACTCATTCTCAAAAAATGTTGCGTCTCTTGATTCCATGATAGTATCAACATACATATCAGGCACATCAGATTTTATAATTAAGAACCTATACCCAGTGCTGTGAAAAGAGTACCCAAGGAATACACAATCAACAGTTTTAGGCCCAAGTTTACGCTTTTTGTTGATTGGCACATTCACTTTAGCCAAACAACCCCAAGTGCGCAAATATGAGAGATTTAATCTTCTCTTTTCCCATTCCTCAAATGGAGTGATCTCTTTGTTCTTTGTTGGAACTCTATTCAGGACATGACATGCTGTCAAAATCGCCTCACCCCACCATGCCTTGGATAATCCCGCTGTACTCAACATGGCATTCACCAAATCTGTTAGAGTGCGGTTTTTCCTTTCAGCAATCCCATTGGATTGTGGTGAGAATGGCGGTGTCCTCTCATGAATAATACCATGTTCCACGCAGAACTCATCGAACACATTAGAGAAATATTCTCCACCTCGGTCGGACCTTAAACGTTTTATTTTCCTCTCAAGTTGGTTCTCAACTTCAGCTTTATAGGCCTTAAAATAATTGAACGCTTCATCTTTTGTTTTTAAGAGATACACATAACAAAATCTAGTGGAGTCATCTATAAAAGTGAGAAAGTATCTTTTACCACCTTTGGTCAAAATTCCATTCATCTCGCACAGATCAGAATGAACAAGTTCTAGAGGTGCCAAACTCCTCGCCTCAGCAGCCTTATGAGGCTTACGGGGTTGTTTTGATTCAACACACACATGGCACTTAGACTTTTTGACCAAGTTAAATTTAGGAATTAAATTTATATTTGCTAACCGCATAAGACAGCCAAAACTTGCATGACAAAAACGTGAATGCCATAAATCTGACTCATCAGAAAAATGAACAGAATTCACCAGTTTATTACACACATCATGCAGTGATAAGCGAAACAAGCCTCCGCAGTCATATCCTTTACCAACAAAAGTACCATGTTTCGACACAACACATTTATTAGACTCAAGAACAACTTTGTATCCATCTCGACATAGCATAGAAGCGCTAACGAGATTCTTCTTGATAGAGGGCACATGCTGCACGCTCTTCAATGGCACCGTCTTTCCCGAAGTAAACTTCAGAATGACCGTACCAACACCAAGAACATGAGCACGCGACCCATTTCCCATCAACAAGGCGCCAGACCTCCCGACCTGATAGGAGGAGAACATAGAGGCATCAGGACACACATGAATATTTGCACCACTGTCCATCCACCACTCAGGTGAATTACAAACTGAGAGAACAAATGGTAAAGAATTACCATACCCAGATGTTCCTCCTTCAGTTTCAGTGGTTACAACATTAGCTGATTTCTTGTCTTGAGTGAACTTGCGATCAGGACACTCTCTTGCCCAATGTTGATCACTGCCACAGACAAAGCATCCTCCCTTTCCCTTGTTATTGTTGTTCTTCTTTTTAAACTGTGCTGTTTGAACAGGTTTATTCGCGTTCTCTGGTTTGTTCTGGTTTTTTCTTCTTGTTAAACTTGCGGAAGTTTCTCTTCTGCACCACATTAGCAATAGAGGTCTCCACACCTTTTCCATTGTCTTTTGTTCTAGCTCTTTCCTCAATATCAAGAGTACCAATGAGCTCTTCCACATTGAACTCTTGTCTCTTATGTTTGAGAGAGGTAGCAAAGTCCTTCCAAGAAGGTGGCAACTTGGCGATTATACCGCCAGCCACAAACTTATCAGGCAAAGGACAAGGAAAAAGTTCGAGTTCCTTAGCTAGTGCCTGAAATTCATGAGCCTGTTCCACTACAGATCGGTTCTCAACCATCTTGTAGTCATACAGCTGCTCCATGAGATACAGCTCGCTACCAGCGTCAGTAACTCCAAACTTTCCAACAAGAGCATCCCACAGCTCTTTCCCCGTGGGAAGGATGATATAGCTTTTCTGGAATTTTGTGTCAAGTGCGCTAATCACTGCACCTCGAAAGAGGTTGTCTTCAGCCTTAAACTTAGCCTCATCCTCAGGAGGTAAGTTGGCAGGCTTGCCCTCAGCGGCATGAAAACAAGACATTGCTGATAGTCGCCTAGAGGGGGGGTGAATAGGGCGAAACTGAAATTTACAAATATAAACACAACTACAAGCCGGGTTAGCGTTAGTAATAAGGAAACGAGTCCGCGAGAGAGGGTGGAAAATAAATCGCAAGCAAATGAAGAGTGTGACATGCGGATTTGTTTTACCGAGGTTCGGTTCTTGCAAACCTACTCCCCGTTGAGGAGGCCACAAAGGCCGGGTCTCTTTCAACCCTTCCCTCTCTCAAACGATCCCACGGAGCGAGTGAGCTTTCTCTTCTCAATCACTTGGAACACAAAGTTCCCACAAGGACCACCACAAGTTTGGTGTCTCTTGCCTCAATTACAAGTGAGTTTGATCGCAATGAAAGAATCAAGAAAGAAGAAAGCAATCCAAGCGCAAGAGCTCGAAAGAACACAAGCAAATCACTCTCTCTAGTCACTATGGCGTTGTGTGGAATTTGGAGAGGATTTGATCTCTTTGGTGTGTCTAGAATTGAATGCTAGAGCTCTTGTAGTAGTTAGGAAGTGGAAAACTTGGATGCAATGAATGGTGGGGTGGTTGGGGTATTTATAGCCCCAACCACCAAAAGTGGCCGTTGGGAGGCTGCCTGTTCGATGGCGCACCGGACAGTCCGGTGCACACCGGACAGTCCGGTGCCCCCGCCACGTCATCACTGCCGTTGGATTCTGACCGTTGAAGCTTCTGACTTGTGGGCCCGCCTGGATGTCCGGTGCACACCGGACATGCACTGTTCCTTGTCCGGTGCGCCAGTATGGGCGCGCCTGACTTCTGTGCGCGCTGCGCCCACATTAATTGCGTCGCAGGTAGCCGTTGGCGCTGAATAGCCGTTGCTCTGCTGGTTCACCGGACAGTCCGGTGCACACCGGACATGTCCGGTGAATTATAGCGGAGCGGCTGCTGCCCGTTCCCGAGGCTGGCGAGTTCCGAAGGCCGCGCTTCCTTGGAGCACCGGACACTGTCCGGTGTACACCGGACAGTCCGGTGAATTATAGCGCGCCAGCCTAAGAAATTCCCGAAGGTGGCGAGTTCGAGTTGGAGTCCTCTGGTGCACCGGACACTGTTCGGTGGCGCACCGGACACTGTCCGGTGTACACCGGACAGTCCGGTGCCTCCAGACCAGAGGTGCCTTCGGTTGCCTCTTTGCTCCTTTGTTGAATCCAAAACTTGATCTTTTTATTGGCTGAGTGTGAACCTTTTACACCTATAAAATCTATACACTTGGGCAAACTAGTTAGTCCAATTATTTGTGTTGGGCAATTCAACCACCAAAATTATTTAGGGACTAGGTGTAAGCCTAATTCCCTTTCAATCTCCCCCTTTTTGGTGATTGATGCCAACACAAACCAAAGCAAATATAGAAGTGCATAATTGAACTAGTTTGTATGATGTAAGTGTAAAGGTTGCTTGGAATTGAGCCAATATAAATACTTACAAGATATGCATGGATTGTTTCTTTCATTTTTAACATTTTGGACCACGCTTGCACCACATGTTTTGTTTTTGCAAACTATTTTGTAAATCCTTTTCAAAGTTCTTTTGCAAATAGTCAAAGGTAATTGAATAAGATTTTGCAAAGCATTTTCAGGATTTGAAATTTTCTCCCCCTGTTTCAAATGCTTTTCCTTTGACTAAACAAAACTTCCCCTAAATGAAATCCTCCTCTTAATGTTCAAGAGGGTTTTGATATATCACTTTTGAAATACTACTTTCTCCCCCTTTTGAACACAAAAGGACACCAATTGATAATATTCTTGGAAACACAAAGTTTTTGAAATTGGTGGTGGTGCGGTCCTTTTGCTTTGGGCTCTTTCTTTCTCCCCCTTTGGCATGAATCGCCAAAAACGGAATCATTAGAGCCCTCTAAGTGCTATCTTCCCCTTTGGTCATAAATAAATGAGTTAAGATTATACCAAAGACGAAGTCCGGTCTTTTTGCTTTGGGCTCTTACTCTCTCCCCAAAGACGAAGTCCTTTTCTTTGATGCGCATGCTTTTTCTCCTCCAAGAATGGAGAGTGACTTGGAGCGTCGGCGAAGGTTGAGTTACGGAGTGGAAGCCTTTGTCTTCGCCGAAGACTCCAATTCCCTTTCAATATACCTATGACTTGTTTGAAATTCACTTGAAAAACACATTAGTCATAGCATATGAAGGAGACATGATCGAAGGTATACAAATGAGCTATGTGTGCAATCTAGCAAAAGAAATTGCTCGAATCAAGAATATTGAGCTCATGCCTAAGTTTGTTAAAAGATTGTTCATCAAGAGGCTTGGTAAAGATATCGGCTAATTGATCTTTAGTATTAATGTAAGAAATCTCGATATCTCCCTTTTGTTGGTGATCCCTAAGAAAATGATACCGGATGGCTATGTGCTTAGTGCGGCTATGCTCGACGGGATTGTCGGCCATTTTGATTGCGCTCTCATTATCACATAGCAAAGGGACTTTGGTCAATTTGTAACCGTAGTCCCGCAGGGTTTGCCTCATCCAAAGCAATTGCGCGCAACAATGGCCTGCGGCAATGTACTCGGCTTCGGCGGTGGAAAGAGCGACCGAATTTTGCTTCTTTGAAGCCCAAGACACCAAGGATCTTCCCAAGAACTGGCAAGTCCCCGATGTGCTCTTCCTATTGATTTTACACCCCGCCCAATCGGCATCCGAATATCCAATCAAATCAAATGTGGATCCCCTAGGACACCAAAGCCCAAACTTAGGAGTATAAGCCAAATATCTCAAGATTCGTTTCACGGCCGTAAGGTGAGCTTCCTTAGGGTCGGCTTGGAATCTTGCACACATGCATACGGAAAGCATAATATCTGGTCGATATGCACATAAATAGAGTAATGAACCTATCATCGACCGGTATACCTTTTGATCCACGGACTTACCTCCCGTGTCGAGGTCGAGATGCCCATTGGTTCCCATGGGTGTCTTGATGGGCTTGGCATCCTTCATCCCAAATTTGTTTAGAATGTCTTGAGTGTACTTCGTTTGGCTAATGAAGGTGCCGTCTTGGAGTTGCTTCACTTGAAATCCCAAGAAATACTTCAACTCCCCCATCATAGACATCTCGAATTTCTGTGTCATAATCCTACTAAACTCTTCACATGTAGACTCGTTAGTAGACCCAAATATAATATCATCAACATAAATTTGGCATACAAACAAGTCATTTTCAAGAGTTTTAGTAAAGAGTGTAGGATCGGCTTTTTCGACTTTGAATCCATTTGCAATAAGAAAATCCCTAAGGCATTCATACCATGCTCTTGGGGCTTGCTTGAGCCCATAAAGCGCCTTAGAGAGCTTATAGACATGGTTAGGGTACTTACTGTCTTCAAAGCCGGGAGGTTGCTCAACATAGACCTCTTCCTTGATTGGTCCATTGAGGAAGGCACTTTTCACGTCCATTTGATAAAGCTTAAAGCCATGGTAAGTAGCATAGGCTAATAATATACGAATTGACTCAAGCCTAGCTACGGGTGCATAGGTTTCACCGAAATCCAAACCTTCGACTTGGGAGTATCCCTTGGCCACAAGTCGAGCTTTGTTCCTTGTCACCACACCATGCTCATCTTGCTTGTTGCGGAAGACCCATTTGGTTCCTACAACATTTTGGTTAGGACGTGGAACTAAATGCCATACCTCATTCCTAGTGAAGTTGTTGAGCTCCTCTTGCATCGCCATCACCCAATCCGAATCTTGGAGTGCTTCCTCTACCCTGTGTGGCTCAATAGAGGAAACAAAAGAGTAATGTTCACAAAAATGTGCAACACGAGATCGAGTAGTTACCCCCTTATGAATGTCGCCGAGGATGGTGTCAACGGGGTGATCTCGTTGGATTGCTTGGTGGACTCTTGGGTGTGGCGGTCTTGGTTCTTCATCCTCCTTGTCTTCCTCATTTTCATCTCCCCCTTGATCATTGCCATCATCTTGAGGTGGCTCATTTGCTTGATCTTCTACTTCATCAACTTGAGCTTCATCCTCATTTTGAGTTGGTGGAGATGCTTGCATGGAGGAGGACGGTTGATCTTGTGCTTTTGGAGGCTCTTCGGATTCCTTAGGACACACATCCCCAATGGACATGTTCCTTAGCGCGATGTACGGAGCCTCTTCAATACCTATCTCATCAAGATCAACTTGCTCTACTTGAGAGCCGTTAGTCTCATCAAACACAACGTCACAAGAAACTTCAACAAGTCCTGAGGACTTGTTAAAGACTCTATATGCCCTGGTGTTTGAGTCATACCCTAGTAAAAAGCCTTCTACAGTTTTAGGAGC
The DNA here is from genome assembly GCF_902167145.1 of Zea mays. Classification (NCBI taxonomy): domain Eukaryota; kingdom Viridiplantae; phylum Streptophyta; class Magnoliopsida; order Poales; family Poaceae; genus Zea; species Zea mays. The sequence goes on along the minus strand of NC_050100.1, from coordinate 160,500,345 downwards.
AAATTTAGATTTTCTACCTCTTTTAACAAGAATAAAACATTTGCTACCAAAAACTCTAAAATATGAAATATTGGGCTTTTTACCGGTTAGGAGTTCATATGATGTCTTCTTGAGGATTCGGTGAAGATATAACCGGTTGATGGCGTAGCAAGCGTTGTTGACCGCTTCGGCCCAAAACCGATCTGAAGTCTTGTACTCATCAAGCATGGTTCTTGCCATGTCCAATAGAGTTCGATTCTTCCTCTCCACTACACCATTTTGTTGTGGGGTGTAAGGAGAAGAGAACTCATGCTTGATGCCCTCCTCCTCAAGGAAGCCTTCGATTTGAGAGTTCTTGAACTCCGTTCCGTTGTCGCTTCTTATTTTCTTGATCCTTAAGCCGAACTCATTTTGAGCCCGTCTCAAGAATCCCTTTAAGGTCTCTTGGGTTTGAGATTTTTCCTGTAAAAAGAATACCCAAGTGAAGCGAGAATAATCATCCACAATAACTAGACAGTACTTACTCCCGCCGATGCTTATGTAAGCAATCGGGCCGAATAGGTCCATGTGTAGGAGTTCTAGTGGCCTGTCGGTCGTCATGATGTTCTTGTGTGGATGATGGGCTCCAACTTGCTTTCCTGCCTGGCATGCGCTACAAATCCTGTCTTTCTCAAAATGAACATTGGTTAGTCCTAAAATGTGTTCTCCCTTTAGAAGCTTATGAAGATTCTTAATCCCAACATGGGCTAGTCGGCGGTGCCAGAGCCAACCCATGTTAGTCTTAGCAATTAAGCATGTGTCGAGTTCAGCTCTATCAAAATCTACTAAGTATAGCTGACCCTCTAACACACCCTTAAATGCTATTGAATCATCACTTCTTCTAAAGACAGTGACACCTACATCAGTGAAAAGACAGTTGTAGCCCATTTGACATAATTGTGAAACGGAAAGCAAATTGTAATCTAAAGAATCTACAAGAAAAACATTGGAAATAGAATGGTCAGGAGATATAGCTATTTTACCAAGACCTTTGACCAAACCTTGATTTCCATCCCCGAATGTGATAGCTCGTTGGGGATCCTGGTTTTTCTCATAGGAGGAGAACATCCTTTTCTCCCCTGTCATGTGGTTTGTGCACCCGCTGTCGATGATCCAACTTGAGCCCCCGGATGCATAAACCTACAAAACAATTTTAGTTCTTGACTTTAGGTACCCAAATGGTTTTGGGTCCTTTGGCATTAGACACAAGAACTTTGGGTACCCAAACACAAGTCTTTGACCCCTTGTGCTTGCCCCCAACATATTTGGCAACTACCTTGCCGGATTTGTTAGTTAAAACATAAGATGCATCAAAAGTTTTAAAAGAAATGTTATGATCATTTGATGCAATAGGAGTTTTCTTTCTAGGCAACTTAGCATGGGTTGGTTGCCTAGAGCTAGATGTCTCACCCTTATACATGAAAGCATGATTAGGGCCAGAGTGAGACTTCCTAGAATGAATTCTCCTAATTTTGCTCTCGGGATAACCGGCAGGGTATAAAATGTAACCCTCGTTATCCTGAGGCATGGGAGCCTTGCCCTTAACAAAGTTAGACAATCTTTTAGGAGGGGCACTAAGTTTGACATTGTTTCCCCTTTGGAAGCCAATGCCATCCTTGATGCCCGGGCGTCTCCCACTATAGAGCATACTTCTAGCAAATTTAAAATTTTCATTTTCTAAGTTATGCTCGGCAATTTTAGCATCTAATTTTGCTATATGATCATTTTGTTGTTTAATTAAAGCCATATGATCATGAATAGCATCAATGTTAACATCTCTACATCTAGTACAAATAGAAGTGTGCTCAACGGTAGATGCAGAGGGTTTGCAAGAATTAAGTTCAACAATCTTAGCATGTAGAATATCATTTTTATCTCTAAGATCGGAAATTGTAACTTTGCAAACATCAAAATCTTTAGCCTTAGCAATCAAATTTTCATTTTCTAATCTAAGACTAGCAAGAGAAATGTTCAATTCTTCAATCCTAGCAAGCAGATCATCATTATTATCTCTAGGGTTGGGAATTGAAACATTGCAAACATGAGAATCAACCTTAGCTAACAAATTAGCATTTTCATTTCTAAGGTTGTCTATTGTTTCATGGCAAGTGCTTAGCTCACTAGATAATTTTTGACATTTCTCAACTTCTAGAGCATAAGCATTTTTAACCTTAACATGCTTTTTATTTTCCTTGATTAGGAAGTCCTCTTGGGAGTCCAAGAGATCATCCTTCTCATGGATGGCACTAATTAATTCATTTAACTTTTCCTTTTGTTGCATGTTGAGGTTGGCAAAAAGAGAGCGCAAGTTATCTTCCTCATCACTAGCATTATCATCACTAGAGGATTCATATTTAGTGGAGGATTTAGATTTAACCTTCTTTTTGCCGTCCTTGGCCATGAGACACTTGTGGCCGACGTTGGGGAAGAGAAGTCCCTTGGTGACGGCGATGTTGGCGGCGTCCTCGTCGTCGGAGGAGTCGCTTGAGCTTTCGTCGGAATCCCACTCCCGACAAACATGGGCATCGCCGCTCTTCTTCTTGTAGTACCTCTTCTTCTCCTTTCTTCTCCCCTTCTTGTCGTCGCCCCTGTCACTATCACTTGATAATGGACATTTAGCAATAAAGTGACCAGGCTTACCACATTTGTAGCAAACCTTCTTGGAGCGGGACTTGTAGTCTTTCCCTCTCCTTTGCTTGAGGATTTGGCGGAAGCTCTTGATGACGAGCGCCATTTCCTCATTGTCGAGCTTGGAGGCGTCGATTGGTTGCCGACTTGGTGTAAACTCCTCCTTCTTTTCTTCCGTCGCCTTGAATGCGACGGGTTGAGCTTCGGATGTGGTGGGTTCGTCAAGCTCGTTGATCTTCCTCGAGCCTTCGATCATGCACTCAAAACTTACAAAATGCCCGATAACTTCCTCGGGGGTCATTTTAGTATATTTAGGATTACCACGAATTAATTGAACTTAAGTGGGGTTAAGGAAAATGAGAGATCTTAGAATAACCTTAACCATTTCGTGGTCGTCCCATTTCTTGCTCCCGAGGTTGCGCACTTGGTTCACCAAGGTCTTGAGCCGGTTGTACATGTGTTGTGGCTCTTCCCCTTTGCGAAGCCGGAACCGACCGAGCTCCCCCTCGATCGTTTCTCGCTTGGTGATCTTTGTGAGCTCATCTCCCTCGTGCGCGGTTTTGAGCACATCCCAAACCTCCTTGGCGCTCTTCAACCCTTGAACTTTGTTATACTCCTCTCTACTTAAAGAGGCGAGGAGTATTGTTGTCGCTTGAGAGTTGAAGTGCTCGATTTGGGCCACCTCATCCTCATCATAATCCTTATCCCCTACGGATGGTACCTGTGCACCAAACTCAACGACATCCCATATACTTTTGTGGAGTGAGGTTAGATGAAATCGCATTAAATCACTCCACCTAGCATAATCTTCACCATCAAAAGTTGGTGGTTTGCCTAATGGGACAGAAAGTAGAGGTGCATGTTTAGAAATGCGAGGATAGTGTAGGGGGATCTTACTAAACTTCTTACGCTCTTGGCGTTTAGAAGTTACGGAGGGCGCATCGGAACCGGAGGTCGATGTTGATGAAGTGTCGGTCTCGTAGTAGACCACTTTCCTCATCCTCTTTTGCTTGTCCCCACTCCGATGCGGCTTGTGGGAAGAAGATTTTTCCTTCTTCTCTTTGTGGTGAGAAGAAGATTTCTTCTCCTTCCCTTTGTTGGAGGAGCTCTTCTTCTTCTCCCTCCTTTTGGTGCGGGACTCTTCCGATGAAGTGCTCCCATGGCTTGTAGTGGGCTTTTCGCCGGTCTCCATCTCCTTCTTGGCGTGATCTCCCGACATCACTTCGAGCGGTTAGGCTCTAATGAAGAACCGGGCTTTGATACCAATTGATAGTCGCCTAGAGGGGGGGTGAATAGGGCGAAACTGAAATTTACAAATATAAACACAACTACAAGCCGGGTTAGCGTTAGTAATAAGGAAACGAGTCCGCGAGAGAGGGTGGAAAATAAATCGCAAGCAAATGAAGAGTGTGACACGCGGATTTGTTTTACCGAGGTTCGGTTCTTGCAAACCTACTCCCCGTTGAGGAGGCCACAAAGGCCGGGTCTCTTTCAACCCTTCCCTCTCTCAAACGATCCCACGGACCGAGTGAGCTTTCTCTTCTCAATCACTTGGAACACAAAGTTCCCACAAGGACCACCACAAGTTTGGTGTCTCTTGCCTCAATTGCAAGTGAGTTTGATCGCAATGAAAGAATCAAGAAAGAAGAAAGCAATCCAAGCGCAAGAGCTCGAAAGAACACAAGCAAATCACTCTCTCTAGTCACTATGGCGTTGTGTGGAATTTGGAGAGGATTTGATCTCTTTGGTGTGTCTAGAATTGAATGCTAGAGCTCTTGTAGTAGTTAGGAAGTGGAAAACTTGGATGCAATGAATGGTGGGGTGGTTGGGGTATTTATAGCCCCAACCACCAAAAGTGGCCGTTGGGAGGCTGCCTGTTCGATGGCGCACCGGACAGTCCGGTGCACACCGGACATGTCCGGTGCCCCCGCCACGTCATCACTGCCGTTGGATTCTGACCGTTGAAGCTTCTGACTTGTGGGCCCGCCTGGATGTCCGGTGCACACCGGACATGCACTGTTCCTTGTCCGGTGCGCCAGTATGGGCGTGCCTGACTTCTGCGCGCGCTGCGCGCGCATTAATTGCGTCGCAGGTAGCCGTTGGCGCTGAATAGCCGTTGCTCTGCTGGTTCACCGGACAGTCCGGTGCACACCGGACATGTCCGGTGAATTATAGCGGAGCGGCTGCTGCCCGTTCCCGAGGCTGGCGAGTTTCGAAGGCCGCGCTTCTGAAAGTCGCCTAGAGGGGGGGTGAATAGGGCGAAACTGAAATTCTCAAAAATAATCACAACTACAAGCCGGGTTAGCGTTAGAAATATAAACGAGTCCGCGAGAGAGGGAGCAAAACAAATTGCAAGCAAATGAAGAGTGTGTCACGCGGATTTGTTTTACCGAGGTTCGGTTCTTGCAACCTACTCCCCGTTGAGGAGGCCACAAAGGCCGGGTCTCTTTCAACCCTTCCCTCTCTCAATCGGTCCCTCGGACCGAGTGAGCTTCTCTTCTCAAATCACTTGGGAATCAAACTTCCCGCAAGGGCCACCACACAATTGGCGCCTCTTGCCTCAATTACAAGTGAGTGTTTGATCACAAGAAAGAATCAAGAAAGAAGGAAGCAATCCAAGCGCAAGAGCTCGAAAGAACACAAGCAAATCTCTCTCTAGTCACTAGGGAGTTGTGTGGAATATGGAGAGGATTTGATCTCTTTGGTGTGTCTAGAATTGAATGCTAGAGCTCTTGTAGTAGTTGGGAAGTAGAGAACTTGGATGGAATGAATGGTGGGGTGGTTGGGGTATTTATAGCCCCAACCACCAAACTTGACCGTTGGTTGGGCTGTCTGTTCGATGGCGCACCGGACAGTCCGGTGCACACCGGACAGTCCGGTGCCCCCGCCACGTCACCAGTGCCGTTGGAAATCGACCGTTGGAGTTCTGACTTCTGGGCCCGCCTTGATGTCCGGTGGCGCACCGGACACGTACTGTAGAGTGTCCGGTGCGCCAGCATGGGCGTGCCTGCCCTCTGCGCGCGCTGGCGCGCAATAAATGCGCTGCAGGTAGCCGTTGGCGCCTGAAGTAGCCGTTGCTCCGCAGATGCACCGGACAGTCCGGTGCACACCGGACAGTCCGGTGAATTATAGCGGAGCGGCTGGAATGAAAATCCGAGGCTGGCGAGTTCCTGGGGCCGCCCTTCCTTGGAGCACCGGACATGTCTGGTGCACACCGGACAGTCCGGTGAATTATAGCGGAGTGGCCTCTGGAAATTCCCGAAGGTGGCGAGTTCGAGTTGGAGTCCTCTGGTGCACCGGACATGTCCGGTGGTGCACCGGACACTATCCGGTGGCACACCGGACAGTCCGGTGTGCCAGACCAGAGGTGCCTTCGGTTGCCCCTTTGCATTTTTGTTGAACTCAACACTTGGTCTTTTTATTGGCTAAGTGTGAACCTTTGACACCTGTATAACTTATACACTAGAGCAAACTAGTTAGTCCAAAGATTTGTGTTGGGCAATTCAACCACCAAAATTATTTAGGAACTAGGTGTAAGCCTAATTCCCTTTCAATCTCCCCCTTTTTGGTGATTGATGCCAACACAAACCAAAGCAAATATAGAAGTGCATAATTGAACTAGTTTGCATAATGTAAGTGTAAAGGTTACTTGGAATTGAGCCAATATAACTACTTACAAGATATGCATGGATTGTTTCTTTCTTATTTAACATTTTGGACCACGCTTGCACCACATGTTTTGTTTTTGCAAACTCTTTTGTAAATCCTTTTCAAAGTTCTTTTGCAAATGGTCAAAGGTAAATGAATAGGATTTTGCAAAGCATTTTCAAGATTTGAAATTTTCTCTCCCTGTTTCAAATGCTTTTCCTTTGACTAAACAAAACTCCCCCTAAAGGAGATCCTCCTCTTAGTGTTCAAGAGGGTTTTGATATATCATTTTTGAAATACTACTTTCTCCCTCTTTTGAACACAATAGGATACCAATTGATAAATACTCTTGGAAAACACTAAGTTTTTGAAATTGGTGGTGGTGCGGTCCTTTTGCTTTGGGCTCATACTCTCTCCCCCTTTGGCATGAATCGCCAAAAACGGAATTATTACAGCCCTCGAAGTAATGTCTTCCTCTTTGGTTATAAACAAATGCGTTAAGATTATACCAAAGATGAAGTCCTTTTGTTCTCTCCCCCAAAGATGGAGAGTGGCTTGGAGCGACGGCGAAGGATGGGTTGCGGAGTGGAAGCCTTTGTCTTCACCTAAAACTCCAATTCCCTTTCAATATACCTATGACTTGATTTGAAATAGACTTGGAAACACATTAGTCATAGCATATAAAAGAGATATGATCAAAAGTATATAAATGAGCTATGTGTGCAATCTAACAAAAGAAGTTGCGTGAATCAAGAATATTGAGCTCATGCCTAAGTTTGGTAAAAGTTTGTTCATCAAGTGGCTTGGTAAAGATATCGGCTAATTGATCTTTAGTATTAATGTAAGCAATCTCGATATCTCCCTTTTGTTGGTGATCCCTAAGAAAATGATACCGAATGGCTATGTGCTTAGTGCGGCTATGCTCGACGGGATTGTCGGCCATTTTGATTGCACTCTCATTATCACATAGCAAAGGAACTTTGGTTAATTTGTAACCGTAGTCCCGCAGGGTTTGCCTCATCCAAAGTAATTGCGCGCAACAATGACCTGCGGCAATGTACTCGGCTTCGGCGGTTGAAAGAGCGACCGAGTTTTGCTTCTTTGAAGCCCAAGACACCAAGGATCTCCCCAAGAACTGGCAAGTCCCCGATGTGCTCTTTCTGTTAATCTTACACCCCGCCCAATCGGCATCCGAATAACCAATTAAATCAAAAGTGGATCCCCGAGGGTACCAAAGCCCAAACTTAGGAGTATAAGCCAAATATCTCAAGATTCGTTTTACGACCGTAAGGTGGGATTCCTTAGGGTAGGATTGGAATCTTGCACACATGCAAACGGAAAGCATAATGTCCGGTCGAGAAGCACATAAATAGAGTAAGGAACCTATCATCGACCGGTATACCTTTTGATCCACGGACTTACCTCCCGTGTCGAGGTCGAGATGCCCATTGGTTCCCATGGGTGTCTTGATGGGCTTGGCATCCTTCATCCCAAACTTGCTTAGAATATCTTGAGTATACTTCGTTTGGCTAAGGAAGGTGCCCTCTTGGAGTTGCTTCACTTGAAATCCCAAGAAATACTTCAACTCCCCCATCATAGACATCTCGAATTTCTGTGTCATGATCCTACTAAATTCCTCACAGGTAGATTCGTTAGTAGACCCAAATATGATATCATCAACATAAATTTGGCATACAAACAAATCATTGTCAAGAGTTTTAGTGAATAGAGTAGGATCGGCCTTGCCGACTTTGAAGCCATTTGCAATAAGGAAATCTCTAAGGCATTCATACCATGCTCTTGGGGCTTGCTTTAGCCCGTAAAGCGCCTTAGAGAGCTTATAGACATGGTTAGGATACTCACTGTCTTCAAAGCCGGGAGGTTGCTCAACATAGACCTCTTCCTTGATTGGTCCGTTGAGGAAGGCACTCTTCACGTCCATTTGATAAAGCTTGAAGCCATGGTAAGTAGCATAGGCTAATAATATGCGAATTGATTCAAGCCTAGCTACGGGTGCATAGGTTTCACCGAAATCCAAACCTTCGACTTGGGAGTATCCTTTGTCCACAAGTCGAGCTTTGTTCCTTGTCACCACACCATGCTCATCTTGCTTGTTGCGGAAGACCCATTTGGTTCCTACAACATTTTGGTTAGGACGTGGAACTAAACGCCATACCTCGTTCCTTGTGAAATTGTTGAGCTCCTCTTGCATCGCCATCACCCAATCCGCATCTTGGAGTGCTTCCTCTACCCTTTGTGGCTCAATAGAGGAAACAAAAGAGTAATGCTCACAAAAATGTGCAACACGAGATCGAGTGGTTGATAGTCGCCTAGAGGGGGGGTGAATAGGGCGAAACTGAAATTTACAAAAATAATCACAACTACAAGCCGGGTTAGCGTTAGAAATATCAACGAGTCCGCGAGAGAGGGCGCAAAACAAATCGCAAGCAAATAAGGAGAGTGACACGCGGATTTGTTTTACCGAGGTTCGGTTCTCGCAAACCTACTCCCCGTTGAGGAGGCCACAAAGGCCGGGTCTCTTTCAACCCTTCCCTCTCTCAAACGGTCCCTCGGACCGAGTGAGCTTTCCTTCTTCTCAATCAACCGGGAACAAAACTTCCCCGCAAGGGCCACCACACAATTGGTGCCTCTTGCCTCGGTTACAATCGAGTGTTGATCACAAGAGCACAAGAGAAAGAAAGAATGCGATCCAAGCGCAAGAGCTCAAAGGAACACGGCAAATCTCTCTCGCTAGTCACTAAAGGCTTGAGTGGAATTGGAGAGGATTTGATCTCTTTGTATGTGTCTAGAATTGAATGCCTAGAGCTCTTGTAGTAGTTGAGAAGTGAAAAACTTGGATGGCAATGAATGTGGGGTGGTTGGGATATTTATAGCCCCAACCACCAAAAGTGACCGTTGGCTGGAGGCGTCTGCTCGATGGCGCACCGGACAGTCCGGTGCACACCGGACAGTCCGGTGCCCCTGCCACGTCATCACTGCCGTTGGATTCTAGCCGTTGGAGCTTCTGACTTGTGGGCCCGCCTGGGTGTCCGGTGCACACCGGACATGTACTGTTTGATGTCCGGTGCACCGGCATGGGCGATTCTGACTTCTGCGCGCGCTGCGCGCGCATTTAATGCACCGCAGAGAGCCGTTGGCGCCGCAGGGAGCCGTTGCTCCGCTGGCACACCGGACAGTCCGGTGTACACCGGACAGTCCGGTGAATTATAGCGGAGCGGCTGCCACGCGAACCCGAGGCTGGCGAGTTCAGGAGGCCGAGCTTCCTTGGAGCACCGGACATGTCCGGTGCACACCGGACAGTCCGGTGAATTATAGCGCGCCGTCTTCTGAGAAATCCCGAGGGTGAAGAGTTTGAGTCTGAGTTCCCTGGTGCACCGGACAGGTACTGTTCACTGTCCGGTGGCACACCGGACAGTCCGGTGCGCCAGACCAGGGGTGCCCTCGGTTGCCCCTTTGCTCCTTTATTGAATCCAACACTTGATCTTTTTATTGGCTAGATGTGAACCTTTTGCACCTGTATAACTTATACACTAGAGCAAACTAGTCAGTCCAATATTTGTGTTGGGCAATTCAACCACCAAAATTATTTAGGAACTAGGTGTAAGCCTAATTCCCTTTCAATCTCCCCCTTTTTGGTGATTGATGCCAACACAAACCAAAGCAAATGTAGAAGTGCATAATTGAACTAGTTTGCATAATGTAAGTGAAAAGGTTACTTGGAATTGAGCCAATATAACTACTTACAAGATATGCAAGGAATGTTTCTTTCTTATATAACATTTTGGACCACGTTTGCACCACATGTTTTGTTTTTGCAAATTCTTTTTGTAAATCCATTTCAAAGATCTTTTGCAAATAGTCAAAGGTACATGAATAAGAGTTTGCAAAGCATTTTCAAGATTTGAAATTGTCTCCCCTTATTTCAAATGCTTTTCCTTTGACTAAACAAAACTCCCCCTAAAAGAGATCCACCTCTTAGTGTTCAAGAGGGTTTTGATATACCATTTCTGAAATACTACTTTCTCTCCCTTTTGAACACAATAGGATACCAAATGATAAAGACTTTTGGAAAGCACTAAGTTTTTGAATTTGGTGGTGGTGGTGCGGTCCTTTTGCTTTGGGCTCATTTCTCCCCCTTTTTGGCATGAATCGCCAAAAACGGAATCATTAGAGCCCTCGAAGTAAGTTCTTCCCCTTTGGTCATAAGTAAATGAGTTAAGATTATACCAAAGACGAAATCCGGTCCTTTTGTTTTTGAGCTTTTACTCTCTCCTCGAAGGATGAAGTCCTTTTCTTTGATGCTCATTTCTCCCCAAGGAATAGAGAGTTGATCGGAGTGATGGCGAAGCATGAGTTACGGAGTGGAAGCCTTTGTCTTCGCCGAAGACTCTAATTCCCTTTCAATATACCTATGACTTGGTTTGAAATAGACTTGAAAACACATTAGTCATAGCATATAGAAGAGATATGATCAAAGGTATTCAAATGAGCTATGTGTGCAAGCTTAGCAAAAGAAATTTCTAGAATCAAGAATATTGAGCTCATGCCTAAGTCTGGTAAAAGATTGTTCATCAAGTGGCTTGGTAAAGATATCGGCTAATTGATCTTTAGTATTAATGTAAGAAATCTCGATATCCCCCTTTTGTTGGTGATCCCTAAGAAAATGATACCGAATGGCTATGTGCTTAGTGCGGCTATGCTCGACGGGATTGTCGGCCATTTTAATTGCACTCTCATTATCACATAGCAAAGGGACTTTGGTTAATTTGTAACCGTAGTCCCGCAGGGTTTGCCTTATCCAAAGCAATTGCGCGCAACAATGTCCTGCGGCAATGTACTCGGCTTCGGCGGTGGAAAGAGCGACCGAATTTTGCTTCTTTGAAGCCCAAGACACCAAGGATCTTCCCAAGAACTGGCAAGTCCCTGATGTGCTCTTCCTATTAATTTTGCACCCCGCCCAATCGGCATCCGAATAACCAATTAAATCAAATGTGGATCCCCGAGGGTACCAAAGCCCAAACTTAGGAGTATAAGCCAAATATCTCAAGATTCGTTTTACGGCCGTAAGGTGTGATTCCTTAGGGTCGGCTTGAAATCTTGCACACATGCAAACGGAAAGCATAATGTCCGGTCGAGATGCACATAAATAAAGCAATGAACCAATCATCGACCGGTATACCTTTTGATCCACGGACTTACCTCCCGTGTCGAGGTCGAGATGCCCATTAGTTCCCATGGGTGTCTTGATGGGTTTGGCATCCTTCATCCCAAACTTAGCAAGAATGTCTTGAGTGTACTTCGTTTGGCTAATGAAGGTGCCCTCTTGGAGTTGCTTGACTTGGAATCCTAGAAAATACTTCAACTCCCCCATCATCGACATCTCGAATTTCTGTGTCATGATCCTACTAAACTCTTCACATGTAGACTCGTTAGTAGACCCAAATATAATATCATCAACGTAAATTTGGCATACAAACAAGTCATTTTCAAGAGTTTTAGTAAAGAGTGTAGGATCGGCCTTGCCGACTTTGAAGCCATTAGCAATAAGGAAATCTCTAAGGCATTCATACCATGCTCTTGGGGCTTGCTTGAGCCCATAAAGCGCCTTAGAGAGCCTATAGACATGATTTGGATACTCACTGTCTTCAAAGCCGGGAGGTTGCTCAACATAGACCTCTTCCTTGATCGGTCCATTGAGGAAGGCACTTTTCACGTCCATTTGATAGAGCTTAAAGCCATGGTAAGTAGCATAGGCCAATAATATGCGAATTGACTCAAGCCTGGCTACGGGTGCATAGGTTTCACCGAAATCCAAACCTTCGACTTGTGAATACCCTTTGGCTACGAGTCGAGCTTTGTTCCTTGTCACCACACCATGCTCATCTTGCTTGTTGCGGAAGACCCATTTGGTTCCTACAACATTTTGGTTAGGACGTGGAACTAAATGCCAGACCTCATTCCTCGTGAAATTGTTGAGCTCCTCTTGCATCGCCACCACCCAATCCGAATCTTGGAGAGCTTCCTCTACCCTGTGTGGCTCAATAGAGGAAACAAAAGAGTAATGTTCACAAAAATGAGCAACCCGAGATCGAGTAGTTACCCCCTTATGAATGTCGCCGAGGATGGTGTCGACGGGGTGATCTCGTTGGATTGCTTGGTGGACTCTTGGGTGTGGCGGTCTTGGTTCTTCCTCATCCTCCTTTTCTTGATCATTTGTATCTCCCCCTTGATCATTGCTATCATCTTGAGGTGGCTCGTCTTCTTGATTTTGCTCTTCATCATTTTGAGCCTCATCCTCATTTTGAGTTGGTGGAGATGCTTGCATGGAGGAGGATGGTTGATCTTGTGTACTTGGAGGCTCTTCGGATTCCTTAGGACACACATCCCCGATGGACATGTTCCTTAGCGCGATGCATGGAGCCTGTTCTTCACTTATCTCATCAAGATCAACTTGCTCTACTTGAGAGCCGTTAGTTTCATCAAACACAACATCACAAGAGACTTCAACTAGTCCAGTGGACTTGTTAAAGACCCTATATGCCCTTGTGTTTGAGTCATAACCAAGTAAAAAACCTTCTACAGTTTTAGGAGCAAATTTTGATTTTCTACCTCTTTTAATAAGAATGAAGCATTTGCTACCAAAAACTCTAAAATATGAAATATTGGGCTTTTTACTGGTTAGGAGTTCATATGATGTCTTCTTGAGGATTCGGTGAAGATATAACCGGTTGATGGCGTAGCAGGCGGTGTTGACCGCTTCGGCCCAAAACCGGTCCGGTGTCTTGTACTCATCAAGCATGGTTCTTGCCATGTCCAATAGAGTTCGATTCTTCCTCTCCACTACACCATTTTGTTGTGGCGTGTAGGGAGAAGAGAACTCATGCTTGATGCCCTCCTCCTCAAGGAAGCTTTCAATTTGAGAGTTCTTGAACTCCGTCCCATTGTCGCTTCTTATTTTCTTGATCCTTAAGCCGAACTCATTTTGAGCCCGTCTCAAGAATCCTTTTAAAGTCTCTTGGGTTTGAGATTTTTCCTGTAAAAAGAATACCCAAGTGAAGCGAGAATAATCATCCACAATTACAAGGCAATACTTACTACCGCCGATGCTTATGTAAGCGATCGGGCCGAATAAGTCCATGTGTAGTAGCTCCAGCGGCCTGTCGGTAGTCATGACATTTTTGTGTGGATGATGGATGCCAACTTGCTTCCCAGCTTGGCATGCGCTACAAATCCTGTCTTTCTCAAAATGAATATTGGTTAGTCCCAAAATGTGTTCTCCCTTTAGAAGCTTGTGAAGATTCTTCATTCCAACATGGGCTAATCGGCGGTGCCAAAGCCAACCCAAGTTAGTCTTAGCAACTAAGCAAGTGTCGAGTTCAGCTCTTTCAAAATCTACCAAGTATAACTGACCCTCTAGCACTCCCTTAAAAGCTATTGAATCGTCACTTCTTCTACAGACAGTAACACCAGTATCAGTAAAAAGACAGTTGTAGCCCATTTTACATAATTGGGATACGGAAAGCAAATTGTAATCTAAAGAATCTACAAGAAAAACATTGGAAATAGTATGGTCAGGTGATATAGCAATTTTACCCAAACCTTTGACCAAACCTTGATTTCCATCCCCGAATGTGATAGCTCGTTGGGGATCTTGGTTTTTCTCATATGAGGAGAACATCTTTTTCTCCCCTGTCATATGGTTTGTGCACCCACTGTCGAGTATCCAACTTGAGCCCCCGGATGCATAAACCTACAAAACAAGTTTAGTTCTTTGTTTTAGGTACCCAAACGGTTTTGGGTCCTTTGGCATAAGAAATGAGAACTTTGGGTACCCAAACACAAGTCTTGGAACCCTTGTGCTTGCCCCCAACAAATTTGGCAACTACCTTGCCGGATTTGCTAGTAAGCACATAAGATGCATCAAAAGTTTTAAATGAAATGGCATGATCATTTGATGCATTAGGAGTTTTCTTTCTAGGCAACTTGGCACGGGTTGGTTGCCTAGAGCTAGATGTCTCACCCTTATACATAAAAGCATGGTTAGGGCCAGAGTGAGACTTCCTAGAGTGAATTCTCCTAATTTTGCTCTCGGGATAACCGGCAGGGTACAAAATGTAACCCTCGTTATCCTGAGGCATGGGAGCCTTGCCCTTAACAAAGTTAGACAAATTTTTAGGAGGGGCATTAAGTTTGACATTGTCTCCCCTTTGGAAGCCAATGCCATCCTTGATGCCAGGACGTCTCCCATTATAGAGCATGCTTCTAGCCAATTTAAATTTTTCATTTTCTAAGTCATGCTCTCTAATCTTAGCATTTAGTTGAGCTATGTGATCATTTTGTTTTTTAATTAAGGCTAGGTGATCATGGATAGCATCAACATTAATATCTCTACATCTAGTACAAATGGAAATATGCTCAACATTAGATGTAGAGGGTTTGCAAGATTTTAGTTCAACAACCTTAGCATGCAACATATCATTTTTAGTTCTAAGGTCGGAAATAGTATCATTGCAAACATCAAAATCCTTAGCCTTAGCAATTAGTTTCTCATTCTCATTTCTAAGGCTAGCAATGGAAACATTTAACTCATCAATCCTAGCAAGTAAATCAACATTATCATTTCTAGGATCAATGCAAACATGAGAATCTACCTTAGCAATTAATTTAGCATTTTCACTTCTAAGGTTGGCAATAGTGTCATGGCACATGCTTAGCTCACTAGATAATTTGTTACATTTTTCTACTTCTAGAGCATAAGCATTTTTAACCTTAACATGTTTCTTATTCTCCTTGATTAGGAAGTCCTCTTGGGAGTCCAAGAGATCATCCTTTTCATGGATGGCACTAATTAGTTCATTTAATTTTTCCTTTTGTTCCATGTTAAGGTTAGCAAAAAGAATGCGCAAGTTATCCTCCTCATTTTTGTCATCATCCTCATCACTAGATGTTTCATATTTAGTGGAGGACCTTGATTTTACCTTCTTTTTGCCGTCCTTGGCCATGAGACACTTGTGGCCGACGTTGGGGAAGAGAAGGCCCTTGGTGACGGCGATGTTGGCGGCGTCCTCGTCGTCGGAGGAGTCGCTTGAGCTTTCGTCGGAGTCCCACTCCCGACAAACATGGGCATCGCCGCCCTTCTTCTTGTAGTATTTCTTCTTCTCCTTTCTTCTTCCCTTCTTGTCGTCGCCCCTGTCACTGTCACTGGACATAGGACATTTTGCAATGAAGTGACCGGGCTTACCACACTTGTAGCAAACCTTCTTGGAACGAGGTTTGTAGTCCTTCCCCTTCCGTTGCTTGAGGATTTGCCTAAAGCTTTTGATGATTAGGGCCATCTCCTCATTGTCGAGCTTGGAGGCGTCAATTGGTTGTCTACTTGGTGTAGACTCCTCCTTCTTCTCCTCCGTTGCCTTAAAGGCCACTGGTTGCGCCTCGGAGGTGGAAGGCTCGTCAAGCTCGTTGATCTTCTTGGAGCCCTTAATCATGCATTCAAAACTCACAAAATTCCCGATAACTTCCTCGGGGGTCATTAGTGGATATCTAGGATTCCCACGAATTAATTGTACTTGAGTGGGGTTAAGGAAAATAAGAGCTCTTAGAATAACCTTAACCACTTCGTGGTCATCCCATTTTGTGCTCCCGAGGTTGCGCACTTGGTTTACCAAGGTCTTGAGCCGGTTGTACATGTCTTGTGGCTCCTCCCCTTGGCGAAGACGGAAGCGACCGAGCTCCCCCTCGATCGTTTCCCGCTTGGTGATCTTGGTGAGTTCATCACCCTCGTGCGCCGTCTTGAGTAGGTCCCAAATCTCCTTGGCGTTCTTCAATCCTTGTACTTTGTTGTATTCCTCCTTGCTTAGGGAGGCAAGGAGGATGGTTGCGGCTTGGGAGTTGAAGTGCTCGATTTGGGCCACTTCGTCCGTGTCATAGTCCTCATCCCCTATTGATGGTACCTGTACACCATACTCAACAACATCCCATATTCTTTTGTGGAGAGAGGTTAGATGAAATCGCATCAAATTACTCCACATAGCATAATCTTCACCATTAAAAGTTGGTGGTTTGCCTAATGGGACGGAAAGTAAGGGTGTATGTTTAGGAATGCGAGGGTAGCGTAGGGGGATCTTACTATACTTCTTGCGCTCTTGGCGCTTAGAAGTGACGGAGGGCGCATCGGAGTCGGAGGTAGAAGTTGATGAAGTGTCGGTCTCGTAGTAGACCACCTTCCTCATCCTCTTGTGCTTATCGCCTTTCCGATGCGGCTTGTGGGAAGAAGATTTTTCCTTCTTCTCTTTGTGGTGAGAAGAAGATTTCTTCTCCTTCCCTTTGTTGGAGGAGCTCTTCTTCTTCTCCCTCCTTTTGGTGCGAGACTCTTCCGATGAAGTGCTCCCGTAGCTTGTAGTGGGCTTTTCGCCGGTCTCCATCTCCTTCTTGGCGTGATCTCCCGACATCACTTCGAGCGGTTAGGCTCTAATGAAGCACCGGGCTCTGATACCAATTGATAGTCGCCTAGAGGGGGGGGGGGTGAATAGGGCGAAACTGAAATTTACAAAAATAATCACAACTACAAGCCGGGTTAGCGTTAGAAATATCAACGAGTCCGCGAGAGAGGGCGCAAAACAAATCGCAAGCAAATAAGGAGAGTGACACGCGGATTTGTTTTACCGAGGTTCGGTTCTCGCAAACCTACTCCCCGTTGAGGAGGCCACAAAGGCCGGGTCTCTTTCAACCCTTCCCTCTCTCAAACGGTCCCTCGGACCGAGTGAGCTTTCCTTCTTCTCAATCAACCGGGAACAAAACTTCCCCGCAAGGGCCACCACACAATTGGTGCCTCTTGCCTCGGTTACAATCGAGTGTTGATCACAAGAGCACAAGAGAAAGAAAGAATGCGATCCAAGCGCAAGAGCTCAAAGGAACACGACAAATCTCTCTCGCTAGTCACTAAAGGCTTGAGTGGAATTGGAGAGGATTTGATCTCTTTGTATGTGTCTAGAATTGAATGCCTAGAGCTCTTGTAGTAGTTGAGAAGTGAAAAACTTGGATGGCAATGAATGTGGGGTGGTTGGGATATTTATAGCCCCAACCACCAAAAGTGACCGTTGGCTGGAGGCGTCTGCTCGATGGCGCACCGGACAGTCCGGTGCACACCGGACAGTCCGGTGCCCCTGCCACGTCATCACTGCCGTTGGATTCTAGCCGTTGGAGCTTCTGACTTGTGGGCCCGCCTGGGTGTCCGGTGCACACCGGACATGTACTGTTTGATGTCCGGTGCACCGGCATGGGCGATTCTGACTTCTGCGCGCGCTGCGCGCGCATTTAATGCACCGCAGAGAGCCGTTGGCGCCGCAGGGAGCCGTTGCTCCGCTGGCACACCGGACAGTCCGGTGTACACCGGACAGTCCGGTGTACACCGGACAGTCCGGTGAATTATAGCGGAGCGGCTGCCACGCGAACCCGAGGCTGGAGAGTTCAGGAGGCCGAGCTTCCTTGGAGCACCGGACATGTCCGGTGCACACCGGACAGTCCGGTGAATTATAGCGCGCCGTCTTCTGAGAAATCCCGAGGGTGAAGAGTTTGAGTCTGAGTTCCCTGGTGCACCGGACAGGTACTGTTCACTGTCCGGTGGCACACCGGACAGTCCGGTGCGCCAGACCAGGGGCGGTGCCCTCGGTTGCCCCTTTGCTCCTTTATTGAATCCAACACTTGATCTTTTTATTGGCTAGATGTGAACCTTTTGCACCTGTATAACTTATACACTAGAGCAAACTAGTCAGTCCAATATTTGTGTTGGGCAATTCAACCACCAAAATTATTTAGGAACTAGGTGTAAGCCTAATTCCCTTTCAGTGGTTACCCCCTTATGAATGTCGCCGAGAATGGTGTCGACGGGGTGATCTCGTTGGATTGCTTGGTGGACTCTTGGGTGTGGCGGCCTTTGCTCTTCATCCTCCTTGTCTTGATCATTTGCATCTCCCCCTTGATCATTGCCGTCATCTTGAGGTGGCTCATTTGCTTGATCTTCTACTTCATCAACTTGAGCTTCATCCTCATTTTGAGTTGATGGAGATGCTTGAGTGGAGGAGAATGGTTGATCTTGTGCATTTGGAGGCTCCTTGGATTCCTTAGGACACACATCCCCAATGGACATGTTCCTTAGCGCGATGCACGGAGCCTCTTCAATACCTATCTCATCAAGATCAACTTGCTCTACTTGAGAGCCGTTAGTCTCATCAAACACAACGTCACATGAGACTTCAACTAGTCCAATGGACTTGTTAAAGACTCTATATGCCCTTGTGTTTGAGTCATAACCGAGTAAAAACCCTTCTACAGTCTTAGGAGCAAATTTAGATTTTCTACCTCTTTTAACAAGAATAAAACATTTGCTACCAAAGACTCTAAAATAAGAAATATTGGGCTTTTTACCGGTTAGGAGTTCATATGATGTCTTCTTGAGGATTCGGTGAAGATATAACCGGTTGATGGCGTAGCAGGCGGTGTTGACTGCCTCGGCCCAAAACCGATCCGAAGTCTTGTACTCATCAAGCATGGTCCTTGCCATGTCCAATAGAGTTCGATTCTTCCTCTCCACTACACCATTTTGTTGTGGGTGTAGGGAGAAGAGAACTCATGCTTGATGCCCTCCTCCTTAAGAAAGCCTTCAATTTGAGAGTTCTTGAACTCCGTCCCGTTGTCGCTTCTTATTTTCTTTATCCTTAAGCTGAACTCATTTTGAGCCCGTCTCAAGAATCCCTTTAAGGTCTCTTGGGTTTGAGATTTTTCCTGTAAAAAGAATACCCAAGTGAAGCGAGAATAATCATCCACAATAACTAGACAGTACTTACTCCCGCCGATGCTTATGTAAGCAATCGGGCCGAATAGGTCCATGTGTAGGAGCTCCAGTGGCCTGTCGGTCGCCATGATGTTTTTGTGTGGATGATGGGTACCAACTTGCTTCCCGGCTTGGCATGCGCTACAAATCCTGTCTTTCTCAAAATGAACATTTGTTAGTCCTAAAATGTGTTCTCCCTTTAGAAGCTTATGAAGATTCTTCATTCCAACATGGGCTAGTCGGCGGTGCCAGAGCCAACCCAAGTTAGTCTTAGCAACCAAGCAAGTGTCGAGTTCAGCTCTATCAAAATCTACCAAGTATAGCTGACCCTCTAACACTCCCTTAAATGCTATTGAATCATCACTTCTTCTAAAGACAGTGACACCTACATCAGTAAATAGACAGTTGTAGCCCATTTGACATAATTGGGATACGGAAAGCAAATTGTAATCTAAAGAATCTACAAGAAAAACATTGGAAATAGTATGGTCAGGTGATATAGCAATTTTACCCAATCCTTTGACCAAACCTTGATTTCCATCCCCGAATGTGATAGCTCGTTGGGGATCTTGGTTTTTCTCATATGAGGAGAACATCCTTTTCTCCCCTGTCATGTGGTTTGTGCACCCGCTGTCGAGTATCCAACTTGAGCCCCCGGATGCATAATCCTACAAAACAATTTTAGTTCTTGACTTTAGGTACCCAAACGGTTTTGGGTCCTTTGGCATTAGACACAAGAACTTTGGGTACCCAAACACAAGTCTTGGAGCCCTTGTGTTTGCCCCCAACAAATTTGGCAACTATCTTGCTGGATTTGTTAGTCAAAACATAAGATGCATCAAACGTTTTAAAAGAAATATTATGATTATTTGATGCAATAGGAATTTTCTTCTTAGGCAACTTAGCATGGGTTGGTTGCCTGGAACTAGATGTCTCACTCTTATACATAAAAGCATGGTTAGAACCAGAGTGAGACTTCCTAGAATGAATTTTCCTAATTTTGTCCTCGGGATAACCGTCAGGGTATAAAATGTAACCCTCGTTATCCTGAGGCATGGGAGCCTTGCCCTTAACAAAATTTGACAATCTTTTAGGAGGGGCACTAATTTTGACATTGTCTCCCTTTTGGAAGCCAATGCCATCCTTAATGCCAGGGCGTCTCCCATTATAAAGCATGCTACGAGCAAATTTAAATTTCTCATTTTCTAAGTTGTGCTCGGCAATTTTAGCATCTAGTTTAGCTATATGATCATTTTGTTGCTTAATTAAAATCATGTGATCATGAATAGCATCAACATCAATATCTCTACATCTAGTACAAATAGTGACATGCTCAATGGTAGATGTAGAGGGTTTGCAAGAATTTAGTTCAACAATCTTAGCATGTAGTATATCATTTTTATCTCTAAGATCGGAAATTGTAACTTTGCAAACATCAAAATCTTTAGCCTTAGCAATCAAATTATCATTTTCTACTCTAAGACTAGCAAGAGAATCATTCAATTCCTTAATCTTAGCAAGCAAATCATCATTATCATTTCTAAGACCGGGAATTGAATCAATGCAAACATGAGAATCAACCTTAGCAATTAATCTAGCATTTTCATTTCTAAGGTTGTTAATGGTCTCATGGCAAGTGCTTAGCTCACTAGACAATTTTTCACATTTTTCTACCTTTAGAGCATAAGCATTTTTAACCTTAACATGTTTCTTATTTTCCTTGATTAGGAAGTCCTCTTGGGAGTCCAAGAGATCATCCTTTTCTTGGATGGCACTAATTAGCTCATTTAATTTTTCTTTTTGTTCCATGTTAAGGTTGGCAAAAAGGATACGCAAATTATCTTCCTCACCACTAGCATTATCATCACTAGACAATTCATATTTAGTGGAGGAGTAGGATTTAACCTTCTTCCTTTTGCCGTCCTTTGCCATGAGGCACTTGTGGCCGACGTTGGGGAAGAGAAGTCCCTTGGTGACGGCGATGTTGGCGGCGTCCTCGTCGTCGGAGGAGTCGCTTGAGCTTTCGTCGGAACCCCACTCCCGACAAACATGGGCATCGCCGCCCTTCTTCTTGTAGTACTTCTTTTTCTCCTTTCTTCTCCCCTTCTTGTCGTCGCCTCGGTCACTGTCACTTGATATAGGACATTTAGCAATAAAATGACCGGGCTTACCACATTTGTAGCAAACCTTCTTGGAGCGGGACTTGTAGTCTTTCCCCCTCCTTTGTTTGAGGATTTGGCGGAAGCTCTTGATGACGAGCGCCATCTCCTCATTGTCAAGCTTGGAGGCGTCGATTGGTTGTCTACTTTGTGTAGACTCCTCCTTCTTTTCTTCCGTCGCCTTGAATGCGACGGGTTGAGCTTCGGATGTAGATGGATCATCAAGCTCGTTGATCTTCCTCGAGCCTTCGATCATGCACTCAAAACTTACAAAATGCCCGATTACTTCCTCGGGGGTCATTTTAGTATATCTAGGATTACCACGAATTAATTGAACTTGAGTGGGGTTAAGGAAAATGAGAGATCTTAGAATAACCTTAACCATTTCGTGGTCGTCCCACTTGACGCTCCCGAGGTTGCGCACTTGGTTCACCAAAGTCTTGAGCCAGTTGTACATGTGTTGTGGCTCCTCCCCTTTGCGAAGCCGGAACCGACCGAGCTCCCCCTCGATCGTTTCCCGCTTGGTGATCTTGGTGAGCTCATCTCCTTCGTGCGCTGTTTTGAGCACATCCCAAACCTCCTTGGCGCTCTTCAACCCTTGAACTTTGTTATACTCCTCTCTACTTAAAGAGGCGAGGAGTATTGTTGTCGCTTGAGAGTTGAAGTGCTCGATTTGGGCCACCTCATCCTCATCATAATTCTTGTCCCCTACGGATGGTACCTGTGCACCAAACTCAACAACATCCCATATACTTTTGTGGAGTGAGGTTAGATGAAATCGCATTAAATCACTCCACCTAGCATAATCTTCACCATCAAAAGTTGGTGGTTTGCCTAATGGGACGGAAAGTAAAGGTGCATGTTTAGAAATGCGAGGATAGTGTAGGGGGATCTTACTAAACTTCTTACGCTCTTGGCGTTTAGAAGTTACGGAGGGTGCATCGGAGTCAGAGGTTGATGTTGATGAAGTGTCGGTCTCGTAGTAGACCACCTTCCTCATCCTCTTTTGCTTGTCCCCACTCCGACGCGGCTTGTGGGAAGAAGATTTTTCCTTCTTCTCTTTGTGGTGAGAAGAAGATTTCTTCTCCTTCCCTTTGTTGGAGGAGATCTTCTTCTTCTCCTTCCTCTTGGTGCGGGACTCTTCCGATGAAGTGCTCTCGTGGCTTGTAGTGGGCTTTTCGCCGGTCTCCATCTCCTTCTTGGCGTGATCTCCCGACATCACTTCGAGCGGTTAGGCTCTAATGAAGCACCAGGCTCTAATACCAATTGAAAGTCGCCTAGAGGGGGGTGAATAGGGCGAAACTGAAATTCTCAAAAATAATCACAACTACAAGCCGGGTTAGCGTTAGAAATATAAACGAGTCCGCGAGAGAGGGAGCAAAACAAATCGCAAGCAAATGAAGAGTGTGACACGCGGATTTGTTTTAACGAGGTTCGGTTCTTGCAACCTACTCCCCGTTGAGGAGGCCACAAAGGCCGGGTCTCTTTCAACCCTTCCCTCTCTCAATCGGTCCCTCGGACCGAGTGAGCTTCTCTTCTCAAATCACTTGGGAATCAAACTTCCCGCAAGGGCCACCACACAATTGGTGCCTCTTGCCTCAATTACAAGTGAGTGTTTGATCACAAGAAAGAATCAAGAAAGAAGGAAGCAATCCAAGCGCAAGAGCTCGAAAGAACACAAGCAAATCTCTCTCTCTAGTCACTAGGGAGTTGTGTGGAATATGGAGAGGATTTGATCTCTTTGGTGTGTCTAGAATTGAATGCTAGAGCTCTTGTAGTAGTTGGGAAGTAGAGAACTTGGATGGAATGAATGGTGGGGTGGTTGGGGTATTTATAGCCCCAACCACCAAACTTGACCGTTGGCTGGGCTGTCTGTTCGATGGCGCACCGGACAGTCCGGTGCCCCCGCCACGTCACCAGTGCCGTTGGAAATCGACCGTTGGAGTTCTGACTTCTGGGCCCGCCTTGATGTCCGGTGGCGCACCAGACACGTACTGTAGAGTGTCCGGTGCGCCAGCATGGGCGTGCCTGCCCTCTGCGCGCGCTGGCGCGCAATAAATGCGCTGCAGGTAGCCGTTGGCGCCTGAAGTAGCCGTTGCTCCACAGATGCACCGGACAGTCCGGTGAATTATAGCGGAGCGGCTGGAATGAAAATCCGAGGCTGGCGAGTTCCTGGGGCCGCCCTTCCTTGGAGCACCGGACATGTCCGGTGCACACCGGACAGTCCGGTGAATTATAGCGGAGTGGCCTCTGGAAATTCCCGAAGGTGGCGAGTTCGAGTTGGAGTCGTCTGGTGCACCGGACATGTCCGGTGGTGCACCGGACACTGTCCGGTGGCACACCGGACAGTCCGGTGTGCCAGACCAGAGGTGCCTTCGGTTGCCCCTTTGCATTTTTGTTGAACTCAACACTTGGTCTTTTTATTGGCTAAGTGTGAACCTTTGACACCTGTATAACTTATACACTAGAGCAAACTAGTTAGTCCAAAGATTTGTGTTGGGCAATTCAACCACCAAAATTATTTAGGAACTAGGTGTAAGCCTAATTCCCTTTCAGCTTCCTTGGAGCACCGGACACTCTCCGGTGTACACCGGACAGTCCGGTGAATTATAGCGCGCCGGCCTGAGAAATTCCCGAAGGTGGCGAGTTCGAGTTGGAGTCCTCTGGTGCACCGGACACTGTCCGGTGGCGCACCGGACACTGTCCGGTGTACACCGGACAGTCCGGTGCCTCCAGACCAGAGGTGCCTTCGGTTGCCTCTTTGCTCCTTTGTTGAATCCAAAACTTGATCTTTTTATTGGCTGAGTGTGAACCTTTTACACCTGTAAAATCTATACACTTGGGCAAACTAGTTAGTCCAATTATTTGTGTTAGGCAATTCAACCACCAAAATTATTTAGGGACTAGGTGTAAGCCTAATTCCCTTTCAATTGCAGTTAGCCACAATTCCATCTTAGCTTTCCATATCAAGAAGTTTTTACCATCAAAAGGATCAGGCTTTAGCACAGCAGCAAAACCTCTGATAGAAAAATGCCTAACAATTAGGTTTTTGGATTGTTAGACTTATAGGCATTTTCCGTATCATTTTAATTCCATAAATTAATATTATGATGATGACATATAAAAGATAATTAATCATGACATCAAATATATCCATAACAATATGGATCATGAGAACATAAAGCATATGAATTATATAAATCATATAAATACGATAAACATGTAAACTGACTGGACGATTGAAAATAAACAGATAGAAACACAAACAGCATGACTGTAAAATTAAAACAGACAGATCTACCATATTACAATAAGATAGAACAGATAAGATAAAATCATTCCTAAATATGAAACAACATAGATGAATATATGAAACATATAAAATATCCAGAACACAAAACAGGAAGTAAATAAAACGATCATACCCTCCAATGCGCTCTGATGATCCAGATCCTTGGCCAGCTTCTTTTGTCATGTTGGAGATGTTTTGGGCAGTCGCGTAGACGCTCCCCAAAAACCTAATTGCCGATCCCCCGTGCAAGGTCTCGAACGGCACCAGCTTCGGAGGCACCTGCCCTCTCGCTTCTCTGTGCGCGCAGAGTCACGAGATGGAAATACCCTAACTCGGCGGCTGGACTGTGATTCTGAAAGTGTTCTCGCGTGTACCGAGTGATAGGGGCGCTCCTCTATTTAACCTCTCGCAGAGGGAAGCTGAAGGAGAAAGGTCGCCGAGTCACGCCAAGAGTCGGCCAGCTCTAGCCGAGTTATGCCATGAGTCGGCCAGCTCTCGCCGAGTCACGCCATGAGTCGGCAGCTGAAGGAGAAGGGTCACTCGGCTGGCTGACGAAGAGACAGGGTCACTCGGCAGACGAAGAGACAGGGTCACTCGGCTGACGTACGCGGTTAGTGAGTGCTAAAAATTAACACAACCACACCACGCCCGCTCGCCTGCCTGCCTGCCTGCCTGCCTCGCCTCGCCACGCCACGCTCGGCCCGGCCGGCGGCGGCGGCGCGCGCGCGCGCGCGTGTGGCACGCCCTTGTCCATTTCTTGACTTCTCAAGTTAAGTGGAATAAATCCCACCATATAAGTCAAGGCAAAAGACCCTTGGACTTCCAATGTGGCACTATTGGTATTCTTCACCATTACACACCATAGAGTTTATTCAATAAATGAGCCAAGCCCATAAAAGATCCAACATACTCCCATACATAATTTGTCTTCAGATCCAGAGGAACTTGATATTGAGTCTAGGTTGCTAACCACATAAGAACCTAAAGCTTTTTATTCATAGATTATCTTCATTATAGAGAAGATGACATCAATGTCCTTTGACAGACTGATGGCTCACGGAAGCTAAAGCACTATAGAGTATTTTTCTTTTATGAAGCGATTGAAGAACAAGAGGCGACACATAGTTGTAGAATCAGGAGTGTTAGTCCAATAAAGTTACTAAGTCTTGAAAATAAGCCGAGTCTATAGGCTCGAGGGCTGCATGACAGGTTTGGCAACTCGGTCAGAAGATAGAACAACTGAAAGTACCCTTTGGCAGTACTAATGACCGAGGGGTGAATTAGGACTTCTAAATTTCTCGCTAATCTAAGCCACAAATAATTCTCCTAAACAAAACCTATGCAAATAACTAAACAAGAATGTGCAATCTAGGTTTTGTCTCAGTGTTGTTATCTCTACCAAAAGAGTTATGCAACCTAAGTTCCAATCCTACATTCTAAACTAAGAATAGTAAAGGTTGCAACTGAAGTAATCAATGTAAATGCGAAAGCTAAAGAGCAAATGTAGCGATTGCAAACTCTCATGGAAGCGCCGATATTTTTATCGAGGTATCCAGAACCGCGCAAGGTTCTAACTAATCCTCATTGGTGCCTCAACGCAAAGGGAAACCCATGCGAGGGCCAAGCACCTGGTTGAGTATCTTCGTAGAGAGCCACAAGCCTTCTCCACGTGCAAGTGTTACTCCTCTTTGAGAGCACCTAGAGGGGGGGTGAATAGGTGATCCTGTAAAACTTAAACTTATAGCCACAAAAACTTGTTAAGTGTTACCACAATGAATGCCAAGTGGCTAGAAAGGAGTCTCAACAAAACACAATACCACCAGAGATCAATCACAGAGACGACACAGTGGTTTATCCCGTGGTTCGGCCAAGACCAATGCTTGCCTACTCCACGTTGTGGCGTCCCAACGGACGAGGGTTGCAATCAACCCCTCTCAAGCGGTCCAAAGACCCACTTGAATACCACGGTGTTTTGCTTGCTTTTTCTCAATCCCGTTTGCGAGGAATCTCCACAACTTGGAGCCTCTCGCCCTTACAATTGAAGTTCACAAAGAACACAGAGCAAAGGGGAATTAGCAACGCACACAAGACTTCAAAAGATCAGAGCAACAACACGCACACAAGTCGCAACAAGAGCTCGCAACACAACTCAAAGAGTTCGCAACTCAACAAGAGCTCTAGATGCTATCACAATGAAACGAATGCGTGAGATCGATGTCTTGGTGCTTAGGAATGTTGTAGGAATGCTTGGTGTCCTCCTCCATGCGCCTAGGGGTCCCTTTTATAGCCCCAAGGCAGCTAGGAGCCGTTGAGAACAAATCTGGAAGGCCATCCTTGCCTTCTGTCATCGGGCGCACCGGACAGTCTGGTGCACACCGGACAGTGTCCGGTGCCCGATTCCTTTCCTTAAATGGCGAAGCCGACCGTTGCAGAACTGGGAGTCGTTGGCGCACCGGACATGTCCGGTGCACACCGGACAGTCCGGTGCCCCCTTCCGACCGTTGGCTTGGCCACGTGTCGCGCGCAGAATCCGCGGCGGACCGTTGGCCCGACCAACCGTTGGCACACCGGACAGTCCGGTGAATTTTAGCCGTACGCCGTCAGCAAATTCCCGAGAGCGGCCTCTTCGGCCGAGGCAGCCTGGCGCACCGGACACTGTCCGGTGCACCACCGGACACTGTCCGGTGCACCACCGGACAGTCCGGTGCTCCAGACCGAACAACCTCTTGGCTGAACACAGCCAACTCCCCTCTTTTCTTCTTCTTTCTGTTTCTGATACTTAGACAAGTATATTAGTACACAAAACCAATGTACTAAGACATGGAAACATACCTTTGCTCTTGATTTGCACTTTATTCATCCATGGCATAAATCCACATTTAAGTACCTGTGTTGGCACTCAATCACCAAAATACTTAGAAATGGCCCAAGGGCACATTTCCCTTTCAATCTCCCCCTTTTTGGTGATTTATGCCAACACAACATAAAGCAACTAGAACAAGTGCAATATCACTTCAAATAAAAACTCAAATTTATTTTGATTTAATTTGGCATATATGGATCATCCTTTGCCACCACTTGGTTTGTTTTTGCAAATCAAACTCAAATCTCTATCTCTAAGTCAAACACACATGTTGAAGCATAAAGAGAGTCATTCCAAAGGAAAGATTTCGAAAACTCCCCCTTTTTCCCATAATCAGCACTTCTCCCCACAAGAGGCCAACTTTTGACAAAAGAGACAACAAAAGAGATTTGACAAACCAAAAGCTCTATTCTACTGTTTTCAAAATTTCTCAAGTGGTAGCTGATCCATTTATTGCTTTGGCCCTTATTTTCTCCCCCTTTGGCATCAAGCACCAAAACGGGATCAATCTTGGCCCTTTAACCCCATTGCCTCACCAAAATCTTCAATTAAGAGCAAATAGGCAATAAGAGTTTAAAGATGAACTTGGAATAAGTTACCCTCTCATCGGAGTGCAGTGGAAGTCTTTCACGGTCCAAGTCCACCTTTTCCCTTTCAATCCTTCTTTGAGACTAAAGCATCAAACTCAAGCACAGGGTTAGTCTCAAAGGGTCAAGTTGTAACACATCTCCCCCTAAACATGTGCATCACTTTGCAACGGACTTGTGAGGTCCAGGGAGTGTTTGTACAACTTGAGCACAATTATTAAGCAACAAAATGCATAAGGAATATGATCAAAGGCATAAACACATGTATGCTACAAATCAATCCAAGTTCCGCGAATCTAAGACATTTAGCTCACTACGCAACCTGCAAAAGGTCTTCTCATCTAGAGGCTTGGTAAAGATATCGGCTAGCTGGTTCTCGGTGCTAACATGAAACACTTCGATATCTCCCTTTTGCTGGTGGTCTCTCAAAAAGTGATGCCGGATGTCTATGTGCTTTGTGCGGCTGTGCTCAACAGGATTTTCCGCCATGCGGATAGCACTCTCATTGTCACATAGGAGTGGGACTTTGCTCAGATTGTAGCCAAAATCCCGGAGGGTTTGCCTCATCCAAAGTAGTTGCGCGCAACACTGTCCTGCGGCAACATACTCGGCCTCAGCGGTGGATAGGGCAACAGAAGTTTGTTTCTTAGAGTTCCACGACACCAGGGACCTTCCTAAGAATTGGCACGTCCCTAATGTACTCTTCCTATCGACCTTACATCCAGCATAGTCGGAATCTGAGTATCCAACCAAGTCAAAGGTAGACCCTTTTGGATACCAGAGCCCGAAGCAAGGCGTAGCAACCAAATATCTCAGAATTCGCTTCACCGCCACTAAGTGACATTCCTTAGGATCAGATTGAAATCTAGCACACATGCATACGCTAAGCATAATATCCGGTCTACTAGCACATAAATAAAGTAACGACCCTATCATTGACCGGTATGCTTTTTGATCAACAGACTTACCTCCTTTGTTGAGGTCGGTGTGTCCGTCGGTCCCCATCGGAGTCTTTGCGGGCTTGGCGTCCTTCATCCCAAACCGCTTTAGCAGATCTTGCGTGTACTTCGTTTGGGAGATGAAGGTGCCGTCCCTGAGTTGCTTCACTTGGAACCCAAGGAAGTAGTTCAACTCGCCCATCATCGACATCTCGAATTTCTGCGTCATCACCCTGCTAAACTCTTCACAAGACTTTTGGTTAGTAGAACCAAATATTATGTCATCGACATAAATTTGGCACACAAAAAGATCACCATCGCAAGTCTTAGTAAAAAGAGTTGGATCGACTTTCCCAACCTTGAAAGCATTAACAATTAGAAAGTCTCTAAGGCATTCATACCATGCTCTTGGGGCTTGCTTAAGTCCATAGAGCGCCTTAGAGAGCTTACACACGTGGTCGGGGTACCGTTCATCCTCGAAGCCAGAGGGTTGCTCTACGTACACCTCCTCCTTGATCGGCCCGTTGAGGAACGCGCTCTTCACATCCATTTGGTACAACCTGAAAGAATGGTGAGCGGCATATGCTAGCAAGATGCGAATTGATTCTAGCCTAGCCACCGGAGCAAAAGTCTCCTCAAAGTCCAAACCTGCGACTTGGGCATAACCTTTTGCCACAAGTCGAGCCTTGTTCCTCGTCACCACCCCGTGCTCGTCCTGTTTGTTGCGGAATACCCACTTGGTTCCCACAACGTTTTGCTTGGGACGAGGCACCAGTGTCCAAACTTCATTTCGCTTGAAGTTGTTGAGTTCCTCTTGCATGGCTAACACCCAGTCCGGATCTAGCAAGGCCTCTTCTACCCTGAAAGGCTCAATAGAAGAGACAAAGGAGTAATGCTCACAAAAATTAACTAATCGAGATCGAGTAGTTACTCCCTTGCTAATATCACCCAGAATTTGATCGACGGGATGATCCCTTTGAATCATCGCTCGAACTTGGGTTGGAGGTGCCGGTTGCGCTTCTTCCTCCATCACATGATCATCTTGTGCTCCCCCTTGATCACACACCTCCTGTTGATGAACCTGTTCATCGTCTTGAGTTGGGGGTTGCACCGTTGTTGAGGAAGAAGGTTGATCTCATCCATCTTGTTCCTGTGGCCGCACTTCTCCAATCGCCATGGTTCGTATAGCTGCCGTCGGAACATCTTCTTCATCTACATCATCACAATCAACAACTTGCTCTCTTGGAGAGCCATTAGTCTCATCAAATACAACATCGCTAGAGACTTCAACCAAACCCGATGATTTGTTGAAGACTCTATACGCCTTTGTATTTGAGTCATAACCTAACAAAAACCCTTCTACAGCTTTGGGAGCAAACTTAGAATTTCTACCCTTCTTCACTAGAATGTAGCATTTGCTCCCAAATACACGAAAGTAAGATACATTGGGTTTGTTACCGGTTAGAAGCTCATATGACGTCTTCTTGAGGAGGCGGTGAAGGTAGACCCTGTTGATGGCGTGGCAAGCCGTGTTCACGGCTTCCGACCAGAAACACTCGAGGGTCTTGAATTCTCCAAGCATCGTCCTCGCCATATCGATTAGCGTCCTGTTCTTCCTCTCTACCACACCATTTTGTTGTGGTGTGTAGGGAGCGGAGAACTCGTGCTTGATCCCTTCCTCCTCAAGGAACTCCTCCACTTGAAGGTTCTTGAACTCGGACCCGTTGTCGCTCCTTATCTTCTTCACCTTGAGCTCAAACTCATTTTGAGCTCTCCTGAGGAAGCGCTTGAGGGTCCCTTGGGTTTCAGGCTTATCCTGCAAAAAGAACACCCAAGTGAAGCGGGAAAAGTCATCAACGATAACTAGACCATACTTACTTCCTCCTATGCTCAGATAGGCGACGGGTCCGAAGAGGTCCATATGCAGCAGCTCCAGGGGTCTTGAAGTGGTCATCACATTCTTGCTGTGATGCGCTCCTCCCACTTGTTTACCTGCCTGACAAGCTGCATAAGGTCTATCTTTTTCGAATTGCACGTTAGTCAAACCTATCACGTGTTCTCCCTTTAGAAGCTTGTGAAGGTTCTTCATCCCCACATGTGCTAAGCGGCAATGCCACAGCCAGCCCATGCTAGTCTTAGCTATTAAGCATGCATCTAGACCGGCCTCTTCTTTTGCAAAATCAACTAAATAAAGTTTGCCGTCTAATACACCCTTAAAAGCTAGTGAACCATCACTTCTTCTAAAGACAGACACATCTACATTTGTAAATAGACAGTTATACCCCATGTTGCATAATTGACTAACAGATAGCAAATTATATCCAAGAGACTCTACTAAAAACACATTAGATATGAAGTGCTCATTAGAAATTGCAATTTTACCTAACCCTTTTACCTTGCCTTGATTCCCATCACCGAATATAATTGAATCTTGGGAATCCTTATTCTTGACATAGGAGGTGAACATCTTCTTCTCCCCCGTCATATGGTTTGTGCATCCGCTATCAATAATCCAGCTTGAACCCCCGGATGCATAAACCTGCAAGGCAAATTTAGGCTTGGGACTTAGGTACCCAACTCTTGTTGGGTCCTACAAGGTTAGTCACAATTGTCTTAGGGACCCAAATGCAAGTTCTATCACCCTTGCATTTTGCCCCTAATTTCCTAGCAATCACCTTTCTATCCTTTCTACAAATTGCAAAGGAAACATTCAAAGCATGATATATTGTAGAAGGTTCATTTACTTTCCTAGGAACATTAATAACATTTCTCCTAGGCATATTATGAACAACATTTTTCCTACCAACATTTCTATCATGCACATAAGAAGAGCTAGAAGCAAACATGGCATGAGAATCAAAGGCATTATATGCATTACAACTCCTATAAGCATTTCTAGGTTGTCTTCTATCATAGTACATAAAGGCATGGTTCTTTTGCACACTACTAGCCATAGGGGCCTTCCCTTTCTCCTTGGCGGAGATGGAAGTCTTATGGCTTGTCAAGTTCTTGGCTTCCCTTTTGTAGCCAAGTCCATCCTTAATTGAGGGATGTCTATCAATCGTATAGGCATCCCTTGCAAATTTTAATTTATCAAATTCGCTTTTGCTAGTCTTAAGTTGAGCATTAAGACTAGCCACTTCATCATTCAATTTAGAAATTAAAACTAGATGTTTACTACAAGCATCAACATTAAGATCTTTACACCTAGTGCATGTTTCAACAATTTCTACACAAGATGTTGATTTACTAGCTACTTCTAGTTTAGCATTTAAGTCATCATTAACACTCTTTAAAGTAGCAATGTTTTCATGACAAGAAGATAATTCACTAGAAAGCACTTCATTTCTTTTAACTTCTAAAGCATAGGATTTTTGTGCCTCTATAAACTTATCATGTTCATCATACAACAAATCCTCTTGCTTTTCTAAAAGCCTATCCTTTTCATTCAAGGCATCAATCAATTCATTGATTTTATCAATTTTATTTCTATCCAATCCCTTGAACAAACTAGAGTAATCTATTTCATCATCACTAGACTCATCGTCACTAGAAGAATCATAAGTGATATCATTACGAGTGATTACCTTCTTCTCTCTTGCCATGAGGCAAGTGTGACGCTCGTTGGGGAAGAGGGATGACTTGTTGAATGCAGTGGCGGCGAGTCCCTCATTGTCGGAGTCAGACGAGGAGCAGTCCGAATTCCACTCCTTGCCAAGATGAGCCTCGCCCTTTGCCTTCTTATAATTCTTCTTCTTCTCCCTCTTGTTCCCTTGGTCCTGATCACTATCATTGTCGGGACAGTTAGCAATAAAATGACCAAGCTTACCGCATTTGAAGCATGAACGCTTCCCCTTGGCTTTGGTCTTGCTTGGCTGTCCCTTGCGACCTTTAAGCGCCGTCTTGAATCTTTTGATGATGAGGGCCATCTCTTCATCATTAAGTCCGGCCGCCTCAATTTGTGCCACCCTGCTAGGTAGCGCCTCCTTGCTTCTTGTTGCCTTGAGAGCAAGGGGTTGAGGCTCGTTGATCGGTCCATTCAAGGCGTCGTCCACGTATCTTGCCTCCTTGATCATCATCCGCCCGCTTACGAATTTTCCGAGTACCTCCTCGGGCGTCATCTTCGTGTACCTGGGATTTTCACGAACATTGTTCACGAGATGAGGATCAAGAACGGTAAATGACCTTAGCATTAGGCGGACGACGTCGTGATCCGTCCATCGCGTGCTTCCGTAGCTCCTTATTTTGTTGATAAGGATCTTGAGCCGGTTGTATGTTTGTGTCGGCTCCTCGCCCCTTATCATCGCGAATCGTCCGAGCTCGCCCTCCACCAACTCCATCTTGGTGAGTAAGGTGACATCATTCCCCTCATGAGAGATCTTGAGGGTGTCCCAAATTTGCTTGGCATTGTCCAAGCCGCTCACCTTGTGATACTCGTCCCTGCACAAAGAGGCTAGCAACACAGTAGTAGCTTGTGCATTTTTATGGATCTGTTCATTAATAAACGAAGGACTATCCGAGCTATCAAATTTCATTCCACTTTCCACAATCTCCCAAATGCTTGGATGGAGAGAAAATAGGTGTGTACGCATTTTGTGACTCCAAAATCCGTAGTCCTCTCCATCAAAGTGAGGAGGCTTGCCAAGTGGAATGGGAAGCAAATGAGCATTTGAGCTGTGCGGAATGCGCGAATAATCAAAAGAAAAGTTTGAGTTAACCGTCTTTTGTTTGTCGTAGTCGTCGTCCTTGTGGGAAGAAGTGGACTCGTCGCTGTCGTAGTAGACGATCTCCTTGATACCTCTTGTCTTCTTCTTCTTCCCATCTTTACGTCTGTGGCCCGAGCCAGAGTCGTTGGATTTGTCATCTTTTGGCTCGTTGACGAAGGACTCCTTTTCCTTGTCGTTGATCACGATTCCCTTCCCCTTAGGATCCATCTCTTCGGGCGGTTAGTCCCTTTCTTGAAGAGAATGGCTCTGATACCAATTGAGAGCACCTAGAGGGGGGGTGAATAGGTGATCCTGTAAAACTTAAACTTATAGCCACAAAAACTTGTTAAGTGTTAGCACAATGAATGCCAAGTGGCTAGAAAGGAGTCTCAACAAAACACAATACCACCAGAGATCAATCACAGAGACGACACAGTGGTTTATCCCGTGGTTCGGCCAAGACCAATGCTTGCCTACTCCACGTTGTGGCGTCCCAACGGACGAGGGTTGCAATCAACCCCTCTCAAGCGGTCCAAAGACCCACTTGAATACCACGGTGTTTTGCTTGCTTTTTCTCAATCCCGTTTGCGAGGAATCTCCACAACTTGGAGCCTCTCGCCCTTACAATTGAAGTTCACAAAGAACACAGAGCAAAGGGGAATTAGCAACGCACACAAGACTTCAAAAGATCAGAGCAACAACACGCACACAAGTCGCAACAAGAGCTCGCAACACAACTCAAAGAGTTCGCAACTCAACAAGAGCTCTAGATGCTATCACAATGAAACGAATGCGTGAGATCGATGTCTTGGTGCTTAGGAATGTTGTAGGAATGCTTGGTGTCCTCCTCCATGCGCCTAGGGGTCCCTTTTATAGCCCCAAGGCAGCTAGGAGCCGTTGAGAACAAATCTGGAAGGCCATCCTTGCCTTCTGTCATCGGGCGCACCGGACAGTCCGGTGCACACCGGACAGTGTCCGGTGCTCGATTCCTTTCCTTAAATGGCGAAGCCGACCGTTGCAGAACTGGGAGCCGTTGGCGCACCGGACATGTCCGGTGCACACCGGACAGTCCGGTGCCCCCTTCCGACCGTTGGCTTGGCCACGTGTCGCGCGCAGAATCCGCGGCGGACCGTTGGCCCGACCAACCGTTGGCTCACCGGACAGTCCGGTGCACACCGGACAGTCCGGTGAATTTTAGCCGTACGCCGTCAGCAAATTCCTGAGAGCGGCCTCTTCGCCCGAGGCAGCCTGGCGCACCGGACACTGTCCGGTGCACCACCGGACACTGTCCGGTGCACCACCGGACAGTCCGGTGCTCCAGACCGAACAACCTCTTGGCTGAACACAGCCAACTCCCCTCTTTTCTTCTTCTTCCTGTTTCTGATACTTAGACAAGTATATTAGTACACAAAACCAATGTACTAAGACATGGAAACATACCTTTGCTCTTGATTTGCACTTTATTCATCCATGGCATAAATCCACATTTAAGTACCTGTGTTGGCACTCAATCACCAAAATACTTAGAAATGGCCCAAGGGCACATTTCCATTTCACTCTTTCGGTCTCCTCTCGAACGCTCCCCGTCGTCTTCACTATCGAGCTTCAGACCGAAACGTTGTGGACCTCGTTCCCTCCGGTACACGGTGGCGACCACACCACAAACTCAATTGGTGTGGTCTCACAAGACTCTCGCCTCACTCGGTACAATATTACAACGGCTCGTGCAAGAGCTGAGGGTTTTGTGGGTTTTCTAAAATCACTCAACAACCTTGGAACAAACCTAGAGCAAACACTAAAGTGGTCTAACTAAACTAAGCACTTCGCAAAGCACCTACAATTATCATCGAGTGGTTCTATTAAGCACTTGGGTGTTTGAAGCCTTATAGATGTGTATCACATGTGTTAGTATGTTGCTTGGACTCCCACACATTCAAATGGTCGGATAGGGGGGTATTTATAGAGTTCCCATCCCAAACTAGCCATTGGAGGAAAGTCTGCGCTGCACCAGACCGTCAGTCTAGACCCTCCACGTTAGCTAGTCGTTGGCATCTGACAGATTCTCTACTGATACAGTAACGGTCTGGTGTGCCACCCGCGCGGTTCAGTGCCTCCACGTCAGATAGACATTGGTAACTAGCCATTGGACCTCGATCCAGTGCACCACCAAACCAATCCGGATAGCCAGCTATAAAAGAGTTGTTTGCAAAGCTCTCTGTGCACTCGGTCTGGTGCGCTAGTGAAGCGTCCCCAATCCTCTGGGACTCAAATGTGATACAATTACTAGTCCCAGGAGGCTAGTAAACACATTTATACATCAGATGATACCAAATCTGCTTAAACGAGACAAACCTACAAAGGTGGCGAACAACTTTAAGAGTTGGTCCACAACTCGAGACATATCATCAGAGTGGGGCTGAAGCAGCCTGATATACGCAGTGAAGCAATTTAGCGGTCCAACAGCCACAGGCAAGGTTGGGAACAGTCGTAACTCTTACCTGATCTCCTTTTCTGAAAAACAACAAATAAGCAAGGGTGAGTACAAACGTACTCAGCAGCCCACCTTCACCCGCGGAATGGGGAAATCAGATATAATGCATGGAATATGTGGAGCTCAAGATATTTTGCAGAAACAACAATATTTTATGCAGAGTTGTTTTGAAAAACATTTTGTATTTTTGCAAAGCGCATCCTCCCCAAAAGGAGCAGGAAGTTTTTCAGTATTATAACAAAATCCCCTGGACTAAACCATCCAGGTATCTCAGCAGTTCCCACTGGTTTTCATTTTCAAAAACAGCTACTGGACTTCCCGTCCACCATAGCTCACGGCTCAACCGCCGAACCTTTTTAAAACCACTTTTCTCAAAACCATCTCTTTTTTTTTGAAAACAAAACATTAATTACCATACCATACCAGACTCGTCCATTCCTGTGGACATAGACTATTCGAATAGGTTTGAACTCTGCGCAGAGGGGTACACTTTACCCACTAGTTCGGCTCTGCGATCCCATGGCCAATGAGACCCGAATCCGAC
The DNA here is from genome assembly GCF_902167145.1 of Zea mays. Lineage (NCBI taxonomy): Eukaryota > Viridiplantae > Streptophyta > Magnoliopsida > Poales > Poaceae > Zea > Zea mays. The sequence continues at coordinate 160,463,621 of NC_050100.1, read as the reverse complement.
TCTCTTTCTTTCCCCGCACGTCCTAACCTTAACGGTTATCCGGAAGGAGTCAGGCCACCACCATGTCCAAACCGGACAAAACTTTCCCCCTCCTTATCCTCCCGGTGCTCCCCAGCCTTCATAACCCTGGGGTTGGACCGTACGAGTTCAGATTGAGTGACTGCCCACACAGTCTCGAGTGGTTGTACTATTAAAGAGTACAGGTAGTGAAGATGACAAACCGGTCCTTATATGAGGGGACAATCCTTCTACTCACGCCTAAACCAGCTGAGCCAACACCTTAGGCCCTCCCCTAAACCAGGGAGTCCCTGATTATCCCACTCACAAGGTGATAAGGGTGAAAACCCTTCATCACATACATTTTGAAAAGCATTTTCTTTTGAAAACTCACACCTGTTCTCAAATCATTTGGAACATATATATCAGGGATTGATTGCGGCAAGCGGCTGGGTGGCCATAATAACTTGTCTCAAAATCATATCATGCATAAAATAACAGGCTGAGGGTTGTGGTTGAAACATCATAGGTAATTTATGCATCAAAGGGATCCAGTGAGCTTGCCGTGCTTATTCGGCGAAGGGGGAAGGGGAGCTCGCAGAACTGGCTTCTGGCTCCACCGCCTAGCGTAGACTTGTGGATCTGGCCTCCACGAGACGGCACGAACGTTCCGATAACTATGCAACATGAACAAGCAAACATACAAACGAGCAAGTATACCAACAAATATTTAGTATAGTGGTCAGAATAGTGATACATGGATGGGTAGAGTCTTGAGTAGAATATGTGTCATGTGGTGTTGAGATACTACTAGTGGTGGAGCGGAGGTGCTTACCAGGAGGGTGGACTGGAGGCGAAGCGACACTATGCGTGTAGCCGGCAGAGCAGAGTAACTGAGTGGGTGGGGTGTTTGCCTTGGCTGAGGGTGTTGAGTGTGTGTGGAGAGGGAGAGGGTAGCTGGGTGTATTTATAGCTGGGTGTATGTGGTGTAGCACAGTGAAGTTAATTGTTGGTGAGAATAGTGACGAATGAATCGTCTGACTTAGTATGAACATGAGAGTTATAGGCAGAATATGGGACAAGAGTATTTTGGGAGTTTTCTGGAATATGGACCATGCTTAAGGGATGACATGGTTGGATAGGGAATAGTTTGATAAAAATTTAGAAACAATAATTATTGGAATCAGAGTTTGGAAGCCTGGTTCGAAGGAATCTTAAAGTTAAGCGTGCTCAACTTGGAGAAACCTGGGATGGGTGACCAGATGGGAAGTTCCCACTGGAAGGAAAATCACAGTCACCGGAGTTCGTATGACTGGAATATGGGTCTGGCTGGTCTTAGGTGGACCGGACAGCATGATGTATGAGTAGTTGAAATTTGGGGTGATCGACTAATTGATGAATAGTAACGATGAATAGTGACGACGAAAAAGTACTAGATATCATTGATGGGTAGTAATGATGATGAATAGTAACAATGATGAATAGTAACGATGGTGAATAGTGTCAGTGAATAGTAATGATGAATAGTAACGGTGAATAGTGATGATGAATAGTCGTATGAACGAACGATGAACGATGAATAGGAACTATGAACGAACGATGAACGATGAATAGGAACTATGAACGGACGGACGAACGATCGAATGATCGAACGAACGAACGATCGGAATTTTGGCAGCATAGGCAGGACAAAGATTATCTGGAAGAATGATGAATAGGGACCATGAACGAACGATGAACGATGAATAGGAACTATGAACGAACGATGAACGATCGAATGATCGAACGAACGAACGATCGGAATTTCGGCAGCATAACGGCAGGACAAAGATTATTTGGATGAACGAATGGACGAACGATCGAATGATCGGACGAACGAACGATCGGAATTTCGGCAGCATAACGGCAGGACAAAGATTATCTGGAAGAACAATGAATATGGACTATGAACGAACGATGAATAGGAACTATGAACGAACGATGAACGATCGAATGATCGAACGAACGATCAGAATTTCGGCAGCATAACGGTAGGAAAAAGATTATTTGGACGAACGAACGGACGAACGATCGAACAATCGGACGAACGAACCATGAACGATCGGATGAACGATCGAACGATCGGACGAACAAACGAACAAACTAAGAACAGGGGACGAACGATCGAAGAACGATCGAACGATCCTTGTGCTAGTGTGTGCTTGTGTGGAACATGGAGTGGGTGTGTGTGTGTGAAAGGGAAATGTGCCCTTGGGCCATTTCTAAGTATTTTGGTGATTGAGTGCAAACACAAGTGCTTAATTGTGAATCTATGCCCATGAATGAACAAGGTGCAAATCACAAGTAAAGGTATGTTTCTGAGCCTTAGTACATTGGTTTTGTGTACTAATATACTTGTCTAAGTATTGGAAACAGGAAGAAAAAAGAGTTGGCTGTGTACAGCCAACAGGCTGCTTCGGTCTGGGGCACCGGACTGTCCGGTGGTGCACCGGACAGTGTCCGGTGCGCCAGGCTGCCTCGGGCGAAGAAGCCGCTCTCGGGAATTTGCCGACGGCGTACGGCTATAATTCACCGGACTGTCCGGTGTGCACCGGACTGTCCGGTGAGCCAACGGTCGGCTGAGCCAACGGTCGGCCGCGCGATCTGCGCGGGACACGTGGTCTGGCCAACGGTCGGAAGGAGGCACCGGACTGTCCGGTGTGCACCGGACTGTCCGGTGCGCCAGATCTGCAACGGTTGGCAACGGTCGGCTGCGCGTGTTAAGGAAAGAAATCGGGCACTGGACAGTGTCCGGTGTGCACCGGACTGTCCGGTGCGCCCGACGACAGAAGGCAAGGATGGCCTTCCAGATTTATTCTCAACGGCTCCTAGCTGCCTTGGGGCTATAAAAGGGACCCCTAGGCGCATGGAGGAGAATACCAAGCAACCTTAGAGCAATCTTGATCATCCACACTCAGTCTTTGCGCATTTGTTTGTCATTCTAAGTGATTCGAGCTCTGTTCTAGTGAGAACTTCGAGATAGTCTTTTGAGCTCGATTCTTGGCTGTGTGTGTGCGCATTTTGCTGTGGTTTTGTGTGTGTCGCTTCCCTCCCTTACTCCGCGCTTCTTTGTGAAACTCAATTGTAAGGGCGAGAGACTCCAAGTTGTGGAGATTCCTCGCAAACGGGAAAAGATCAAAGGAAAGAAGAACACCGTGGTATTGAAGTTGATCATTGGGTCACTTGAGAGGAGTTGAGTGCAACTCTCGTCCGTTGGGACGCCACAACGTGGAGTAGGCAAGTTTTGTACTTGGCCGAACCACGGGATAACCACCGTGTCATCTCTGTGATTGATTTCTTGTGGTTATTGTGTTTTGACTCCTCTCTAGCCACTTGGCCATAATTGTGCTAACACTTAACAAGTTTTTGTGGCTTAAGTTTTGAAGTTTTACAGGATCACCTATTCACCCCCCCTCTAGGTGCTCTCAATTGGTATCGGAGCCGTTCTCTTCAAGAAAGGGACTAATCGCCCGAAGAGATGGATCCTAAGGGAAAGGGGATGGTGGTCGACAACAACGAGAAGGAGTCTATCTTCAACGAGCCGAAGAATGACAAGTCTACCGACTTGGGTTCAAGCCACAAGCGCAAAGATGGGAAGAAGAAGAAGACAAGGCGCATCAAGGAGATCGTCTACTACGACAGCGACGAATCCTCTTCTTCCCAAAAGGACGACGACCACAACGACTACGAGAAAAGGAAACCGGTTAATTCGAACTTTTCTTTTGACTACTCTCGTATTCCGCAAAGTTCAAATTCGCATTTGCTTCCCATTCCACTTGGCAAGCCCCCTCACTTTGATGGAGAGGACTACGGATTTTGGAGCCACAAAATGCGTACTCACTTGTTCTCTCTCCATCCTAGCATATGGGAGATTGTAGAGAGTGGAATGCAATTTGATAGCTCGGATAGCCCTATGTTTATCAATGAACAGATTCATAAAAATGCACAAGCTACTACTGTGTTGCTAGCTTCTTTGTGCAGGGACGAGTACAATAAAGTGAGCGGCTTGGACAATGCCAAGCAGATCTGGGACACCCTCAAGATTTCTCATGAGGGGAATGACGTTACCTTGCTCACCAAAATGGAGTTGGTGGAAGGCGAGCTTGGAAGGTTCGCGATGATAAGGGGCGAGGAGCCAACTCAGACATACAACCGGCTCAAGACCCTTATCAACAAAATAAGGAGCTACGGAAGCACGCGATGGACGGACCACGACGTCGTCCGACTAATGCTCAGGTCCTTTACCGTTCTTGATCCTCATTTGGTGAATAATATTCGTGAGAATCCCAGGTATACCAAAATGTCGCCCGAAGAAGTCCTAGGAAAATTCGTCAGCGGGCGAATGATGATCAAGGAGGCAAGGTATGTGGACGACGCCTTGAATGGACCGATCAACGAGCCGCAACCTCTTGCTCTCAAAGCAACAAGGAGCAAGGAAGCGCTACCTAGCAAGGTGGCACAAATTGAGGCGGCCGGACTTAATGATGAAGAGATGGCTCTCATCATCAAACGCTTCAAGACGGTGCTGAAGGGTCACAAGGGGCAGCCAAGCAAGACCAAGACAAAGGGGAAGCGCTCATGCTTCAAATGCGGTAAGATTGGTCATTTTATCGCTAACTGCCCCGATAACGATAGTGACCAGGAACAGGGGAACAAGAGGGAAAAGAAGAAGAATTACAAGAAGGCCAAGGGCGAGGCACACATCGGAAAGGAGTGGGATTCGGATTGCTCCTCCGACTCCGACAATGAAGGACTCGCCGCCACCGCCTTCAACAAGTCATCCCTCTTCCCCAACGAACGTCACACATGCCTTATGGCAAGGGAGAAGAAGGTATGTACTCGCAACTCTACCTATGCTTCTTCAAGTGAGGACGAATCTAGTGATGAGGATGAAGTAGATTATTCATGTTTGTTCAAGGGCTTAGATAGATCTAAGATAGACAAAATTAATGAATTAATTGATGCCTTGAATGAAAAGAATATACTTTTAGAAAAGCAAGAGGATTTGTTGTATGAAGAACATGATAAATTTGTAGAGACACAAAAATCCTATGCTTTAGAAGTTAAAAGAAATGAAATGCTTTCTTTTGAACTATCTACTTGTCATGAAACTATTTCTACTTTGAAAGGTGTCAACAATGATTTAAATGCTAAATTAGAAGTAGCAAATAAATCCAATTCTTGTGTAGAACATGTTGTAATTTGTACTAGGTGTAAAGATTTTGACATTAATGCTTGTAGTGAACACCTAGTTTCAATTTCCAAGCTTAATGATGAATTGGCTAGTCTTAATGCTCAACTTAAGACTAGCAAAAGTGATTTTGAAAAACTAAAATTTGCTAGGGATGCCTACACGGTTGGTAGACATCCCTCAATTAAGGATGGGCTTGGCTTCAAGAGGGAAGTCAAGAACTTAACAAGCCATAAGGCTCCCATCTCCGCCAAGGAGAAAGGGAAGGCTCCTATGGCTGGTAGCACTAAAAAGAACCATGCCTTTTTATATCATGATAGAAGACAACCTAGAAGTGCTTATAGGGGTTATAATGCTTATGATGATTTTGATTCTCATCACATGATTGCTTCTAGCTCTTCTTATATGCATGGTAGAAATATGTCTAGGAGAAATGCTATTCATCATGTGCCTAGAAAGAATGTTAGTCATGCTCCTAGGAAAGTAGTAAATGAATTTTCTACAATATATCATGCTTTGAATGCTTCCTTTGCAATTTGTAGAAAGAATAGAAAGGTAATTGCTAGGAAGTTAGGGGCTAAATGCAAAGGTGATAAAACTTGCATTTGGGTCCCTAAGAAGATTTGTGCTAACCTTGTAGGACCCAACATGAGTTGGGCACCTAAAACCCAAGCCTAAAATTGCCTTGCAGGTTTATGCATCCGGGGGTTCAAGCTGGATTATCGACAGCGGATGCACAAACCATATGACGGGGGAGAAGAAGATGTTCACCTCCTACGTCAAGAATAAGGATTCCCAAGATTCAATCATATTCGGTGATGGGAATCAAGGCAAGGTAAACAAGTGGGAGGAGCACATCACAGCAAGAATGTGATGACCACTTCAAGACCCCTGGAGCTGCTGCATATGGACCTCTTCGGACCCGTCGCCTATCTAAGCATAGGGGGAAGTAAGTATGGTTTAGTTATTGTTGATGACTTTTCCCGCTTCACTTGGGTGTTCTTCTTGCAGGATAAGTCTGAAACCCAAGGGACCCTCAAGCGCTTCCTCAGGAGAGCTCAAAATGAGTTTGAGCTCAAGGTGAAGAAGATAAGGAGCGACAACGGGTCTGAGTTCAAGAACCTTCAAGTGGAGGAGTTCCTTGAAGAGGAAGGGATCAAGCACGAGTTCTCCGCTCCCTACACACCACAGCAAAATGGTGTGGTAGAGAGGAAGAACAGGACACTCATCGACATGGCGAGGACGATGCTAGGAGAGTTCAAGACCCCCGAGTACTTTTGGATGGAAGCCGTGAATACGGCTTGCCACGCCATCAACAGGGTCTACCTTCATCGCCTCCTCAAGAAGACGTCGTATGAGCTACTAACCGGTAACAAACCCAATGTATCTTACTTTCGTGTATTTGGGAGCAAGTGCTACATTCTAGTGAAGAAAGGTAGAAATTCTAAGTTTGCTCCCAAAGCTGTAGAAGGGTTTTTGTTAGGTTATGACTCAAATACAAAGGCGTATAGAGTCTTCAACAAATCATCAGGTTTGGTTGAAGTCTCTAGCGACGTTGTATTTGATGAGACTAATGGCTCTCCAAGAGAGCAAGTTGTTGATTGTGATGATGTAGATGAAGAAGATGTTCCGACGGCCGCTATACGAACCATGGCGATTGGAGAAGTGCGGCCACAGGAACAAGATGAACGAGATCAACCTTCTTCCTCAACCATGGTGCATCCCCCAACTCAAGACGATGAACAGGTTCATCAACAGGAGGCGTGTGATCAAGGGGGAGCACAAGGTGATCAAATGATGGAGGAAGAAGCGGAACCGGCACCTCCAACCCAAGTTCGAGCAATGATTCAAAGGGATCATCCCGTCGACCAAATTCTGGGTGACATTAGCAAGGGAGTAACTACTCGTTCTCGATTAGTTAATTTTTGTGAGCATTACTCCTTTGTCTCTTCTATTGAGCCTTTCAGGGTAGAGGAGGCCTTGCTAGATCCGGACTGGGTGTTGGCCATGCAGGAGGAGCTCAACAACTTCAAGAGAAATGAAGTTTGGACGCTGGTGCCTCGTCCGAAGCAAAATGTTGTGGGAACCAAGTGGGTGTTCCGCAACAAACAAAACGAGCACGGAGTGGTGACAAGGAACAAGGCTCGACTTGTGGCAAAAGGTTATGCCCAAGTCACAGGTTTGGACTTTGAGGAGACGTTTGCTCCTGTGGCTAGGCTAGAGTCCATTCGTATCTTGCTAGCATATGCCGCTCACCATTCTTTCAGGTTGTACCAAATGGATGTGAAGAGCGCTTTCCTCAACGGGCCAATCAAGGAGGAGGTGTACGTAGAGCAACCCCCTGGCTTCGAGGATGAACGGTACCCCGACCATGTGTGTAAGCTCTCTAAGGCGCTCTATGGACTTAAGCAAGCCCCAAGAGCATGGTATGAATGCCTTAGAGACTTTTTAATTGTTAATGCTTTCAAGGTTGGGAAAGCCGATCCAACTCTTTTTACAAAGACATGTGATGGTGATTTGTTTGTGTGCCAAATTTATGTCGATGACATAATATTTGGTTCTACTAACCAAAAGTCTTGTGAAGAGTTTAGCAGGGTGATGATGCAGAAATTCGAGATGTCAATGATGGGCGAGTTGAACTACTTCCTTGGGTTCCAAGTGAAGCAACTCAAGGACGGCACCTTCATCTCCCAAACGAAGTACACGCAAGATTTGCTAAAGCGGTTTGGGATGAAGGACGCCAAGCCCACAAAGACTCCGATGGGAACCGACGGACACACCGACCTCAACAAAGGAGGTAAGTCCGTTGATCAAAAAGCATACCGGTCCATGATAGGTTCTTTGCTTTATTTATGTGCTAGTAGACCGGATATTATGCTTAGTGTATGCATGTGTGCTAGATTTCAATCCGATCCTAAGGAGTGTCACTTAGTGGCGGTGAAGCGAATTCTTAGATATTTAGTTGCTACGCCTTGTTTCGGGCTCTGGTATCCAAAGGGGTCTACCTTTGACTTGGTTGGATACTCAGATTCCGACTATGCTGGATGTAAGGTCGATAGGAAGAGTACATCGGGGACGTGCCAATTCTTAGGAAGGTCCCTGGTGTCGTGGAACTCTAAGAAACAAACTTCCGTTGCCCTATCCACCGCTGAGGCCGAGTACGTTGCCGCAGGACAGTGTTGCGCGCAACTACTTTGGATGAGGCAAACCCTCCGGGACTTTGGCTACAATCTGAGCAAAGTCCCACTCCTATGTGATAATGAGAGTGCTATCCGCATGGCGGAAAATCCTGTTGAACACAGCCGCACAAAGCACATAGACATCCGGCATCACTTTTTGAGAGATCACCAGCAAAAGGGGGATATCGAAGTGTTTCATGTTAGCACCGAGAACCAGCTAGCTGATATCTTTACCAAGCCTCTAGATGAGAAGACCTTTTGTAGGCTGCGAAGTGAGCTAAATGTCTTAGATTCGCGGAACTTGGATTGAATTGTAGCATACATGTGTTTATGCCTTTGATCATGTTCATTCTGCATTTTGTTGCTTATTGTGGTGCTCAAGTTGTGCAAACACTCCCTGGACCTCACAAGTCCGTTGCAAGGTGATGCACATGTTTAGGGGGAGATGTGTTACAACTTGACCCTTTGAGACTAACTATGTGGTTGAGTTTGCTTGATTTAGTCTCGAAGGAGAATTGAAAGGGAAAGGTGGACTTGGACCAATGAAAGACTTCCACTGCACTCCGATGAGAGGGTAACTTATTCCAAGTCCATCTCATGAACTCTTATTGCCATTTGCTCTTAAATGAAGATTTTGGTGAGGCAATGGGGTTAAAGGGCCAAGATTGATCCCGTTTTGGTGCTTGATGCCAAAGGGGGAGAAAATAAAGGCCAAAGCAATAAATGGATCAGCTACCACTTGAGAGATTTGAAAATAGTAGGGTAGAGCTTTTGTTTTGTCAAAACTCTTATTGTCTCTTTTGTGAAAAGTTGGCTTCTTGTGGGGAGAAGTAATGATTATGAGAAATAGGGGGAGTTTTTAAAATCTTTGATCAATCTCTTTTGGAATGACTCTCTTTATGCTTCAACATGTGTGTTTGACTTAGAGGTAGAGATTTGAGTTTGATTTACAAAAACAAACCAAGTGGTGGCAAAGGATGATCCATATATGCCAAAGAAGAATCAAAATAAATTTGAGGTTTATTTGAAGTGATTTTGCACTTGTTCTAGTTGCTTTGTGTTGTGTTGGCATAAATCACCAAAAAGGGGGAGATTGAAAGGGAAATGTGCCCTTGGGCCATTTCTAATTATTTTGGTGATTGAGTGCAAACACAAGTGCTTAATTGTGAATCTATGCCCATGAATGAACAAGGTGCAAATCACAAGTAAAGGTATGTTTCTGAGCCTTAGTACATTGGTTTTGTGTACTAATATACTTGTCTAAGTATTGGAAACAGGAAGAAAAAAGAGTTGGCTGTGTACAGCCAACAGGCTGCTTCGGTCTGGGGCACCGGACTGTCCGGTGCGCCAGGCTGCCTCGGGCGAAGAAGCCGCTCTCGGGAATTTGCCGACGGCGTACGGCTATAATTCACCGGACTGTCCGGTGTGCACCGGACTGTCCGGTGAGCCAACGGTCGGCTGAGCCAACGGTCGGCCGCGCGATCTGCGCGGGACACGTGGTCTGGCCAACGGTCGGAAGGAGGCACCGGACTGTCCGGTGTGCACCGGACTGTCCGGTGCGCCAGATCTGCAACGGTTGGCAACGGTCGGCTGCGCCTGTTAAGGAAAGAAATCGGGCACCGGACAGTGTCCGGTGTGCACCGGACTGTCCGGTGCGCCCGACGACAGAAGGCAAGGATGGCCTTCCAGATTTATTCTCAACGGCTCCTAGCTGCCTTGGGGCTATAAAAGGGACCCCTAGGCGCATGGAGGAGAATACCAAGCAACCTTAGAGCAATCTTGATCATCCACACTCAGTCTTTGCGCATTTGTTTGTCATTCTAAGTGATTCGAGCTCTGTTCTAGTGAGAACTTCGAGATAGTCTTTTGAGCTCGATTCTTGGTCGTGTGTGTGCGCATTTTGCTGTGGTTTTGTGTGTGTCGCTTCCCTCCCTTATTCCGTGCTTCTTTGTGAAACTCAATTGTAAGGGCGAGAGACTCCAAGTTGTGGAGATTCCTCGCAAACGGGAAAAGATCAAAGGAAAGAAGAACACCGTGGTATTCAAGTTGATCATTGGATCACTTGAGAGGAGTTGAGTGCAACTCTCGTCCGTTGGGACGCCACAACGTGGAGTAGGCAAGTTTTGTACTTGGCCGAACCACGGGATAACCACCGTGTCATCTCTGTGATTGATTTCTTGTGGTTATTGTGTTTTGACTCCTCTCTAGCCACTTGGCCATAATTGTGCTAACACTTAACAAGTTTTTGTGGCTTAAGTTTTGAAGTTTTACAGGATCACCTATTCACCCCCCCTCTAGGTGCTCTCAGTGTGGGGGAAGAGAGTTGCCATGAAATGGCTTGGGGTGGGATGAGAGGAGGCCCTTGCCCCTCTATTTATAGCCATGGTGGGGAGATTAGGGGAAGGGATGATAGGATTAGTGGGAGGATGAGAGGATTAGTGGGAGATTAGCATGCATTTGTCTTGTATAAGTGAGATTAGCTTGTAGAGCTCACCGTATGACACTGGAGGCATACGTATACGTATGAGCATGAGGAAAGTTATGAAGAAAATATTTGTAGGGACATGAAAAATGATTCTCAAGGTATTTCTCAAGAGGAAAATACCTGGAGATATATCGGTGGAATATTTGGGTAGTATTTCTGGAAAGAACTTGAAGGGGATCGCTAGGAAATATCTGGACAGTATTTCTGTAAACAATTTAAGGGGGATCACTAGGGAAATATTTGTAGGATATTTTGAGGAGGATTTTAGAGAGAATATAGACCACTATACTTTATTTGCTGATATCAACTCGCAAACAAACATTTCGAAATGAAATTTGAAATTCATTTTGAATTTAGAGCGAGTTTGAGAAAATTCCAAGATTTGAATTTTTGGGATGCTACAACTAGCTGACAACCCTTTTCTTGATTCTTCTATCTTCTTTTTGGGCTTTTTTAGTCTTGTGTATTGGACTTATGTTGAGTATTTATGAGTTTTATATGTGTCTTTTAGGTCTTATTTTGAGGTGTTACATCCTTAGTGCCTTAGTACAATCCACTTCACATCATGTGAACTATAAAACAAAAACACATGCAAAACATTAGTTCACTAGTTATGTTGATCATCAACACCAAAATCACTTAGTCAAATAGGCTAAGGTAAATTTTCCTTACAATCTCACTCATTTTTGGTGATTGATGACAAAACAATCAACGCAAACAAATATCAAATAACAAAATAAAGTATGCAGTCTACTTGCTATGGATGCATTTGCATAGATAAAATGTACGAGATATCAATTTGACAGATATGTGGTCATTTAGAATTTAAATTCCTGCATACGCAACTAGTCTCTAATATGTGATTATGGACTTAACCTCCCCCTAACTCCATAATCCACATTCATCCTATCTTGGATCGAAACCAATCATAAGCAACCACTTGAAAGATCATAAACCAATTGAAAGGTCATAAAATTTTTAAAATGGTGGTTTTGGGTATTTTGATAACTTTGGTTTGCTTTGGGCTACAAAATTCCCCCCTTTGAAATGAAACACCAAAAAGGAAGACATATTAAAGCATATAGAAAGCAATAAAATACTTGCCCTCTTAAAAAGGATTTATCCCCCTAAAAGAAAATTCTCCCCATTTGGAAAAGCAATATCCCCTTTTGAGAAAAAAATATATGCTCCACCTGTCCAAAAACTTTCTTCCTAAGGAAAAACATAATAATTTCATGAACAAGACATGATTGAATAGACTAACTCCCCCTTGATCTATGCATAAGTAAATGGTAAAGGATATTCTAGTGATACTAAATGAAGAATTTAAAAACTTATGCAAATGTGGCAACATGGGGCATAAGATGTGAAATGACATAGTCTATTCAAATGGAGAAGACATGTAAATGATACCAATCGTGGAATGAAATCACTTGTAGATTTACAGTGGAAGCTTATTGTCTATCTCCAGGGACTCAATTTTCCTTCAATTAGACTACTACACACACAATAGGCTTTGAAAAGGGTGTTAGTCTCTAAGACTCAGATTATAGAGTAACTTCCCTCTAAAAGTGTGCATACAAGTTTTAAATACTTGTATGAGGCATGCACTTTGACTTTTGAGATCAAGTAGGGGCAAATTATCTATAGTCCAAACTTAAGCACATATAGATCAAAATATTACTAATTCAGAGATATAAAATGAAAGGTGCAATCAAGTATCATTTATCTAGGAGTTTAATTAAGCTATGTACCTTGCTTGACTAAACATTTCCAACCATGTAGGTTTGCTCAACTAGTATGAAATTGAGACAGAGCATTCCTACCATATGATATAACTGGTATGCATGCATTTAAAACTAAATAATAATTGAAATGACATGGATATGAAAAGTATAACAATTGAAAGAAACTACTAGGCATGAATGGTATACTAGATACAAGAATAGATATGCATATCTAAAAACAATAAATTGCAATAAATCTAGTTACCTTAGTCATGGGTGGGGAATTTGGGTCCATAATGTTCACTAATCCACTTGGCAATAGTCTAGACCCGATATAATGTATCCCATGATATACATCCCATTTCGCCAAGTCTCCAAATTCCCTAAACTCTTTCAGACTTCTCACTTCCCTCTTGAAACTCAAACTTCCCAGATTCGTTTGGCTCCCTTTACCTTGTTGGCTTGTGAAAGAGAAATATGCTCGATAGTCATTTCTACCTGTTTTGGTGATTAAATGTCCAACACACCACCTTGGACTAACTAGTTTGATATGAGTACGAGTACATGTTTGCTTGGATGCAAATTGATGGAACTAAGTTCAAATGAGAAAACTAGAGGTTAAAAATGCAACTTTGGGTAAAACAATATAAACTTGAGGTTCGAGTGTTTAAATAAGTTACACATATATTATACTATGATTCTAGCACTTGCTTTTGGTCTCTAACCTTTTGTGTAGCAAAAGGTGCATTTTGGACTTGGTTTTTGCCATATTGCAAATCCTGGAGAAACTATGTCAAAAAGGTGAGTTCCCACACTTAGTTAATTAGATTATGTGCTAACTATGTTTATCGTAGGAAAGTAGAAAAGCTCTCGAGAACAACCGAAAAAGATTGAAGCTCACAACTATTTTATAAATAGATTTTATAAATATTTCAAATATATAAACCATAGTAACACGGACAACCGTCTAGTACTAGTTTATATGCCTACTAGCCAAGTGCATTATTGTCTAGTACTAGTTTATATGCCTACTAGCCAAGTGCGTTATTATGATTTTCATTTGTGCTTAAGCACAGAATGTAAACACAAAGATATGTGTCTCTAGGTGGACATAAATGTGAGTTTAAACCTAACAATCATGACTCGAAGAATGATTTTAGCATTTTTACAATTTCAAATGGGACAGGCGGGACACTAGCCCCCTACCGCTTCAAGTATCTGTATCAATTTAATTTAGCCTCTCGTGATAATTTTTCTGGCTCCCTGCCTCCCCTCCCTGACCTGATGTGAGGGGCACGACTATTGAAAATGGAACGGATGGAAGGAGTACGTAATGCTAGCATACACGGTGATGAGGAATTTCGTCGCATTGCAAACTCTGAAAGTCGAACTCAATCACAAGAAAGGATAGACACAAGCAAGCCGAACACATGGTAACACTGATCGTTTTGGCAACAAATGACTATTCTGTACAGATTAATCACACGGAAAGAGTATAAGAAAACAACTTGTGCAGTGTATGGAGATGTAGCACACAGACACATGCATCTCCATCTCCAATTCTCCATACAATACAAGGTTGGAAGACGAACGAATGAAGTTTGGTGCAGGGGAACTCTGAAGAGGCTGAGGCCGGCGGGAAGCAGAAGCGCACAAAAGCCTTCCTTCCTGTGAGGTCTGCCCGCGCCGGAGCAGATCAAAATCTAGTGAAGCGCGTAGGTGGCGACGAGGGCGGCCACCATGAGCAGGTAGGCGATGCCCCTGTCGACGGCCTGCCGGTCAATCCCGCGCCGCCCCCGCGCGGCGGCCGTCGCCGCAACCGTCTCCTCCATGGCCGACGACGACTTGCCAGCTGCGGCCATGATTTTGACGCTGAAGCAAGAGGAAACCGAGTCTGGTGGAGCAGCGATTCTCCTGCGATTATGGTGTTGCTAGATGGGAGAACTTGCTACAACGGTGGCATGGAGCAGTGTGTGTATGTGTATATATATACGCACACACACGCCTTTGTGCACGGAAAAAGGGCCGGCGATGGAAGGAAGGAAGGAAGGAAGACTAGCTCGACGGGTCGTTACGAACTAGCCGCCTCGTTTGATCGGTCGGGGTGAGAGCAGGCCAAAGCGGGTGGGTGGATTTGGCTTTTCCTGCGGCTGGAGGGACCGGGAAGAAGAGTCTTGGAAGCTGGAACCTGGATGGAAGGTCGGCGACGGGCGGCGCGGGGCGGCAGAGGAGAGGAACGTGTGGAATGGAATGGAAGGATGAGCGCGTCGGAAACGCTTCTGGAAGCGAATGACGAAAGCGAGGACGGATGGCCGCGTGGTTGTCGCTGTGAAGCGAAAGCGGAGGCGTGTGCGCCGCGTGCCTGCCCCGCTGGTCTCTGGCAGCTGTCCGTGCTCTCCCGCGGGTCGCCCGATACGGAGCACTGAGGCCCACGGAGTAGGCCCAGCGGGAGCAATCGCCTCACCTGGAGTGAATGGGCCGGGACATCTCTCTGGCAGTTCCTGCGCGGGCCGTGCTCGCCGCAGGTAGGCCCGAGCAGCCCCTTTTGACTACTGGTTCGCATATGTGATCTGTGTTGACTTGTCGACCGAACGAACTGTTGCGGTCCATCAAAATTGGAAATGCCAAGTTCGTGACACAAATCGAGTGATGTGGCACAGTGGCAGGCAGGAGCAGAGCGACGGTGAATTGCACTGGCCAACGTTCGAGCCGCCAACTACCCCGTTCTTCCACCTGTACATGTGTACCGACACCGCCCGCCAGCCAGCAACGCCGCACGGTCGCACCACGCACTTGACCCGGCTCCCTGTGCGACGTAGCTTGTAGCTGTTAAAGTGTAGTGCTCATCAGTAGAGAGAGAGAAAATGACAGAACCATAACTTTATTGCAGAGACTCATGTATATATACTAGAGTACACAGGGTCCCAAAAGGTGTGACCCTTGGGCAATAACTGCCATCGGTTGATCACATGTGAATGTTTTGTAACACTCCCCCTTGATCAACCCAAATCCATTTGATCATCTGCAAGCTGTCATCCAATATTTGATCTCCTCAAAAACCCTGTGGGAAAAATAAGGAGTATACAATATCCTTTATCCAATATTTGATCTCCTCAAAAACCCTGTGGGAAAAATAAGGAGTATACAATATCCTTTGGATAATGAGAATAATCTCACTTAGTTTCCAAAAGAAAAATATGCTTGTAATCATCATGCATAAAAACCCCTGTGGGGAAAATCAATGATGAAGCATATAGCTTAGTTGATATTACCTCGTTAAAAACTTTGGATGAGAAAACCTTAACAAGGCAAAACTCATACAAAGAAAAGAGTGTAATATGATGGTATAAAACAGGTCGAATATCACAGAGAATTACTCCCCCTGATTCTTGCAAGCACTTAAGTCTTCTCATACCAATCACCTCAACACATTTCTGAAAACGTTGAGTATGGTAGAGATTTTGTGAATAGATCAGCAAGATTATCACAAGACTTTATTTGCAAGATGTTAATATTTCCATTTTCCTGTTTCCATCTGAACAACACAAGCTCAATTATCCTTATGGATAATGGTCAGTGGTTCAATTGAACCACAATACGACATTGTTCTCTAATGGACCTCTAGCCCAAAGAACAATAATATGTCTATAGTCATCATTTCAAAAACCCCCGTGGGAAAAATAAATGATGAGGCATATAACTCAGGCTAATATTTCTCCAAAATAATCTTGCCAGAAAATCTGAGAAATTAACATATCAGCCGAGTCTCCTTAAAAACCCAACGGGAAAAATAAGGAGAGTAGTCATACTCTATTGTTGACCCATTTGAACTCTAGGGATATAAACTCATATCCTAGTTCAAATACAACAATAACTATGTCATAATGTATCATCCTTGAAAACCTCTACGGGAAAAATAGATGATACAACATAGACCTTGTGTTGATGTTGTCTCGTTAAAAACTTTGAATGAGAAACCCAAACAGGGGGAAAAACTCATGCAAAGAAAAGAGTACAACATGATGTAAAAACAAGTTCTTCTGATCAAGAGGAAACTCCCCCTGATCTTTACGAATCACTAAGTCATCTCATACCTGCTCTCAAACACATCAAAAATGTGGAGTAAGGTAGAGACTTAGTTCGTAACTTGTTTTTCATCTAAACAACACAAAGTAATATTATCTCCATAGATAATAATAAGGTCAATGATATAAAATCATGACCACCACATACCCTCAGTATGTAGTATATCATTCTGTACAATCCCACGAAGTGTACTATAGAATGATTACTGTAAGTGACCATTAATCTTTGTTGATCAACATTTATCAAACAGTAGGTCCAACTTACTGGAAGTATGTCATTGATCTTGTACCTGGGGATCTTCTATAGATATCCAAGATCAGTATATCCAAACATAAGGAGAGCATGAGTACATCTGGAGATCATAACTCGATCTCATGTGCTGTTAGCTAGCAAATCATTGCAAAGCAATATCCGGCCGGATGCTCTTGCAAGATACAATAGCACATCTCATGATCGGAAAGAATCAAATAAGAATGATTCTCTCATATTGAATTTTTTCAATATATGTTGGATATAGACAGTTTTGTATCCAAGATACTCAAGATAGTTTACTTTGAATTGAAAATCTCTTTCAATTCATATCCTCTATCTCGAACTCCGTCGATAAGTAATGTATGTTTAAAATATGCTGCACATATTTACACTGAACATACCATTCTTTGTGTATCCTTTCAGAAGGAAGGATTCACTAGGTCAAATGTACCATATTTGACCAGGATGCTCTAAGTCACAAAGACTTTCCAAGCATTGCAAATTTGTGATTGGTGATTATGTATTTGGAATCCTTCAAAACTCCATAAATATCATAATCCAGTGACCACATATGCACATGTTGTCACTACATCTATCAACTGCACAGATAGATGATTTACTGCCCTTTGTATTGTATCAGAATTTTACTACTCACGGTAGAAGAGAATTTATAGCATTAAAATAATGCTTGGGTTTGCGTATAAACCCAGTTGCTACTAGCCATGCTTTCTCACCACCTCATTGTTTTCAATTCCATGAAAACTTGTATCCACAGTAAGATACCTTGAAGTGAAAATAAGTTAACACTTCTTTTCGGTGAGCAAGGCTATCTCTGCAATATTGTATCACCCAATAAGATCCAATCTGAGCATACTCGTGCTCTGCTATGGCCATAGTCTTTTGGATCACTTGGAGTGCATATACAATTTGCTGAGATGTATGTGTCGACACATGTAGCTTTTAAATAACACAATTCTCCAGTTGACATAAAGTCATTTTTATGTACCCTTATGATTCCTCGTGAAATCCCAAAACGAGAATCAAGGGCTTCCGATAACCTAGCCTCATCAGTGCGCACTGAGCTAGGTTGTGAATGTCTTCCATTCACAGGATAATCAATATCCTTTAGGTGTCTACCAACACTAGGTTGGTTACCAACGAATAGATGGTCTGCATTTACTATCTCAGAAGGCATAGCCTTCAGCTGCTTGCAAGCATCTTAATCCCAATTTGTGACCATACTTCTCCCCCTCTTATTTACAACAATGTTGCAATAGGGAGTTTAGTGGTGTTCCATTTAACCACTCTTTCTGGCACTTCCACATAGGATTAATTTGAGTGACACCTCGTAGTAAATGCACATGACAGTTAATTTGCAACTTCTTGCAAATCATTCGAACTCAAAGGTTCAGTTTTAGTACGTGATCCTGAGCCTGAATGCTTACTGCATTCATTATAATTTCCTGGCATTCTTTTTTGGTACTTGAAATCTCCCCCTAATGCCTGGAAAAGCTCATGATTCAAGCAAGCGTACGGGCCATAAATAGATTCTCATGAAGAGATTCTAAAACTTAATGATCGACGGAGAATGAATTCTCACATAGATCCCCAGTTTTTTTGTGTGCCCATATATGTACGCTGCGGTGGTGAGATTGGGAACATACCCAATGTACGCATGGGAAATATTTCACGGATTCCCACGTACTAAAAACCATAGGGGAACTTGTACATACAGTACATGCAGTTAATCACAAGTCAGGAGCGTGCAAAATTCCTGACTCCAACCATAACCAGTTGGAAATGACAATTCATTGTTGATGGTCATTAATGATCTGAAATTTTTCGAATCTATCACAGATTCATCATATCCTTTATGGATATCATTTTGAATACCAAGACAAACAATCATCATTGTAAGCACATTTGGTAAATTCAGTAGTGTGGAGGCTAATGTGCTCAAGCTTGAGACATTATTACTTAATGGTCATGTGTTGTCCGAAGGACACACTTCAAGTCATCATATAGATGCACCAAATAACCATATAAAGCCTTCAATGTCCATATCATCTATGTAATGGACCACACTCGTTCCTTTGAAACAATTCAAAGAACTTAACCAATTCAGATCAGATTTTAAGATAAGAGGGACTTAAAATCTCATTCCCAATGATACTCATCAAGTATCCATCTTATGGAAAAAACATGACCAATAGAATTGTCCATAACTTTTCATTTCATCCAACAATGGAATGACCAATTCAGTCTTACCCGCATGGTAAGTAACATCACATGAAAAGTTTAACAAATGCAACACATTGTACGAGAGGATGTATATAGAATACAATCCATAAGAAATGTTTCCGAGAAACACATGCAATATCTATCACTATCACTTTGTGTTTCCACATGATAGAAATTTTATGGATATCTCTATAATTTGGTAAGATCAAATTAGGATATATCAACACATCCTTGATACTTCCATTATCAAAAGGGGACTAGATATTAACATATCATGATATCGCGCGAAGCGATTGTCAAAATATTCTTTCCTCTTTCCAAAGGAATATGAGAATATTTTGTTTCCCCACTTATAGAGTTTGTGGCACAATTCTCCACATTGCATGTTTCTTCCTCAATTGGAAGAATCCCTGTACAAGTTTGCACAACTCAAATCAATGAGTCTTCAACTCCCTTGAAGAGTTCGTTCAACTCTAATTGATGAGTTTGTTTAACTCAAATTCATATGAGTTTTTACACTCAAATCACATGAGTGTGTTCAACTCACATCACATGAGTTGAACCTATCACAACATCAATTATGAGATTATACCAAATCTCATGCATCATTTATATAGTACTCAATAGCAAATCATCTAACAAAGTGGTCTTCTCTTAGAAAAAGAAGTGTTGTTACATGATTAGTCCAAATCATGATTTACACAACTAACCACTGTTATCATGTCAGATGGAAGATTGAAGTACACTTCATATCTTAGCTTTCATGAGTAGTATGCATCTATTGGGATTCCATATACATGATTAGATGCTTAGGCATACAACACTATATCACATATAGTGTAATGACAAAAGAGTTTGTCATACTCATTTCTCTTCCCTTTTTAATGTGCTTATATATTTGCTTTCAAACAAAATATATGAATACAAAGTGTTAGTCTACAACTTAATGTAGACACATACTCATAAGTCCACATGTCTTATGATTTTCTTTGCTATTCATTTTGGGCTTGCACATCAAGCCACAAAAGCACATTAGTTCTTTTCATAAGAACCATAAGAGAATGGGAGCATCACATTTCCTCCAAAATGAAGAGGTGAATTCCCATATCATGCAAAAATGAAATGAACATATCCAATGAACATTAAGGGTAATTTAGCCCATTAGGCGAGTTCATCAAACTCTATTAAATTATTATCCTTCAAATGGCTTAACCATTTTAGTTTGCTGTTGCAACTTTGCCACAAAATATATTATATCTTTATATGTTGGAGAATTCTAGGTGTCACATAAAGTGTACCACAGATTTTTGAAAATTGGTGTACACAACGTAGATAATCTCCATGTAATGAAACAATGGAGTAGATCTCTCAGTAGTGGGCAAAACATTTGCCGCCTGAAAGCATGGTCTCTGGGCTGATATATTCAAGGAACATACCGCAGCCAGTGCTTAGGACTCCACTACCATGTGCTTGACCAAATTTTCAAAAACAAAATGGTAATCACCATAATGGTGAATAACCAACATCACATCTCCAACATATCTACTTGGGTGAACACATAGGTAATCATCATAACCATATGATGTAGACCTCTTACTGATGGGCAAATAACTTTTTGCTGTCTAAAAGCTTGGTCTCAGGGCAAATAAATTCCAAGAACTTATTGCAGCCAAAGCCTAGATCTCCATCATGTGTTGAATAATCCCAAGTTCAAGATATGTATCATATTTTGCAAGAATTCATCATTTAAAGAATTCTTGTAGCAGTCAGCATGACTGCAGCGTCCAGCCTGGCTCCATAGCCCGCGACGCCTGCGTGGTCCGTGATCTTTTTGGATAGCACATATAGGTAATCATCTCGAAAGATGTAGACCTCATAGTGATAGGCATTTCAAATGCGGCCTAAAGCACGGTCTCTGGGCTACTAAACTCTATAAAGAATTTAGCGCAGCCAGTGCTTAGGACTCCATCACCCTATGCTTTTCCAAAAAAAATGCAACCTTGTTTTGCATGAGGACCGTTAAGTTTCGACTTAATTATGTGCTATGTTTTCTATGCAAACATAAAAGAATGCAAAAATAAAAGCAAGTCAAAAAACTTGTGAATTATAAATATAAATAAAATATAATTCACTAACATGTCTGCATTTTTCATAATAAAACAGACAAGTGTGTACAGTTACATATGTCGTGAGTAGTCTAAATATTTAAATTTAGATACTCAACATTGTTGAATAATAGTAATTGAATTAACACACATGTCCTCTCACTATAATTGCAGAAACTAAGAGACAAAAATAATAAATTTTATAGATCCAAAATGGACTATAATGTCCAACCATGCCAAGACGGCCCATGAGGCCCATCTTAGCGAAGCCATAAGGGGCTGGCAGTTAGGGTTGAACCCTAACCGGCCACCCCATCACAGGCGGCGGCGGCGGCCAGTCGGCTCGGTGGCCAGGCGCGGCAAGAGCCCAGGCGCGGCAGCAGCCGGCCCCGGTGCGCGACCTCCCCCGGCGCGCGGGTGCGCGGCCCCGGCAGCGCGAGGGTGCGCGGCGCGGGCGAGCCCCCCGGCGATGGGCGGGCGCGGCGCAGCACCTCGGTGCGCGCGACCCCGGCTGTCCGGCATCGATGCACGGGTGCGCGGCCTAGGCAGTGCGAGGGGCGCGACCCCGGCAGCACGCCTGCCCGACGGCGCGGCAGCCCTGCCGCAGGAGCACGAGGCGTGGCCCCGGCACAAGCGTAGCCCCTTGGCGGCGCGCGGCTCCCCGGGCGCGTGCGGGTCCCGCGGCCCCGGCGGCGAGCGCGCGGGCGCGGCCCTCGGCGGCGCGGGAGCAACGGCCCCGACTGCCCAGCGCGGTGCGGCCATGGCCCGCCGGTGGGCGGCCCCGGGGCGGTGCAGGCGCGTTCTCAGGCCCCGGCTAGGCACAGCCTTAGCGCTAGCAGCCCCTGCGCGGGCGCACCGGCCAGGCATGGCCCTGGCGAGGGAATCCCCTGCACAGGCGCGCGGCCAGGCAGCCCTTTGCGTGGGCACGTGCAAACAACCCTTGTGCGCGTGGGTGCGGTGGCCTCCGACGCTCAGTCGTGCAGGCACAGCTCCGGCCATGCGGGCACGGAGGCCAGCCCCCGGCGGCCCGTGGGCGAGAAGGCCATGGCCAAAAACTACCAATCGAGGACAAAAAAAATCTAAGCAACGTTGCCTGAGCAACGTAAGAATGCAGATCAATTTTTTTTATGTGCATTTCTGTCGCTAGATACTCACAGACAGTCGCATCGAAGTCCAAGCACATGATAAATCCAAGTTCATGCCAGAGTTCTGCGTCGGAAGAATCATCGTCCGCCGACGTCTACTTCTTCGTTTCCCTTTCTCGCATATCGATCTCGTGAGCAGTGCTGATAACGTGTTAAAGTGTAGTGCTCAGTAGAGAGAGAGAAAATGACAGAACCATAACTTTATTGCAGAGACTCATATATATATACTAGAGTACACAGGGTCCCAAAAGGTGTGACCCTTGGGCAATAACTGCCATCGGTTGATCACATGTGAATGTTTTGTAACAGTAGCTACACGCCTACACTAGCCTATGCCGTATGCCCGTATCCCCTCGTGAATCACCGCGACCGCACGTCCGCACCGCTGTCACATCCACAGACCACAGAGCTGCAGGCTGCAGCTGCCTGGAATCCCCTCGAACCAACCAACCGTCCCTGCCACCGCGCCGCCGTGCTAGACCTGCTGCTGAATGCTGATGATGTCCACCACCCCGGAAGCGTCCCGCGGCGCCGCCTCAAGCCCGTACATGCCCGTCGCAGCACACGAGCTCAGGAGGCAGATGTCCATGCCGCCCGCCCTCGCGGCCACCTTCGCGTCATGCGGCTCCGGAGGCGGCGGCCACGGATGGCCAAGAAACCTAGCGGGGGGCGGCGGCAACGGCGAGCTCGGCTGGCGCGCGCCCCGGCCAGCAGCAGGCGGCGTGGGGGCGGTGGTCCGCGCGCTGTGGGCGTGGATCGCTAGGGGCAGGAGGAAGGTGGTCATCAGCCGGACCGGATCGTCGGTGAAGGAGCAGCAGTACGGGCACGAGGAGTACGCGCAGAACTTCGACGAGGGCGGCGCGGCGAGGGAGCCCGAGAACCTGTCGCGCTCCTTCTCCGCGCGGTACGCAAGGCAAGCGGCGCCGTGGGACGGGGCTCGCCGTCGCCGGCGTGGATGAAATCAGCTGTTTTCACCAGTACACAGAAGGCTTCTGGTTCAATGCGCATCTTGAAGCCAGGCGCCTAGTACTGGCCACCTAGGATTCATGTTTCAGATGCTATAGTACGAAGGAATATAATATAGAGGAAGAAGGGATGCGAATGAATCTAAATACCACTCTTTATTTCTAAGCCATATTTTAGTATTTTTTGAATTTTTATTTCTTGGATTTCAAACTATTTACAACAGATGCAAGCAATGATTAGCTGCAACAACTAATGTGCAATCAGATCTTATATATAAGCGTGAAAGCGATATTACTGATCTGTTAGATTATGATCCAACTATGTATTACATTTAACACTTAAACACTTCCACCACCAGCTCGTGTAAATTTATAGAAAACCATATAACAAATCACGATTATGTCTATAGTTAGATCATGATCTAATAGATAAGAGGTTCACTTGCACACATGCACATAATATCTGATTGTATATTAATTGTTACCACGACTAGTTAAGGAGGCACATGTATGTATCTATCAAAAATTTCTCTTTAGGACTAGTTTGGAGACCCTTTTTTTCTAAGGGATTTTTATTTCCCAAGAGAATTTAATTCATTATCTCTTGGGAAAATATGAATCCCTTAAAAAAATAGTGTTTTCAAACTAGCCCTTAAAGAAGTCGGTCGGTACGGTATACCGGCCACCTCGGATCGGTACTAACTGAAGCGACCATTTGGAGCCAACCACGTTGAATCGACCGATCAGTACTAACTGAACTGTTCAATGTACGGGTCAGTAACGACCAACATCAGCTACAACACGATTAGTACCAACCCGATCATCCAATGTATCGGTCGATATTGGCAGTCCATAATGACTAGGGATGGAAATAGGATGGAAAAATCCCGTACCAACGGACGCCGTATACCGTAACAATCTATAGTACGTCGAATCCGCAAAAAAAATACAGGAGCATGAAAATTCCTGGGGGGAAATGGCTGCAACGGGAACAAAAACAGTTGGTTCCCTACCGTATTTAATGATCATGTATATCTACGGACCGTTTTTTATATGAAATTAAGCTCATCAAGCATCTAAGCTCACCAACCACTTGTCTATCCACAAGCCTCATGCAAATGATCTGGACTTTTTGTGAACTGTAGACTGTTGCACTTTGTAAAATTTTGGGGTTCTTTATATCCCATTTGATTGTTTGTGATCAAAGTCGATACATATTTTATGGTTGTTATGTTTGAACTTATGAACTATTGTTCCCTCCCACAATGGATTGTTAGTTATTAGTTATGAACTTTTTTGTGGGTGTAATGTTTTACCTTATGAAATTGTTTTTGGATTGTGCTACTGCTATTGGTTTTGGTTGCAGCGACTAGCGATGTACTCAAGGTGTTGTCATGTAGTTGTGACGCTATATAATATATTATATTTTTTTTGTAAGATTATGTTGTATCTGCTACGTTAAGTTGAACATTTGAATTGGTTAGATATGTGTCGGTATTCTCTATTTTAATTATTGGTTCCCGATCATTTCCAATGTGTTCCCTATCGACTATACTGTTTAGAGCATCTCCAAGAGACTGGTCAAATAATGACTCGTTAAACAAAATTTTGGCTACTCAATAGCAAAATAACTCTCCAACGGACTAGCCATTTGACTTGCCAAGCTATTCGACTCTCCAAATTGGTTCACTCACTAGCCAAACTTGGCTAGCCACTCTGACTAGCCAAACTAGATACATCGTCTGTTGGAGTGAGATGCTAGATATAGGGTGCAATTTTTATGAAAACATAAATAGAAAGTCAAATATAGAGCTAAATATGAAGAGGCTCTTGGAGATGCTCTTAATGTCATCCCTTTCGTTTTCCCGACCGACGATACCGTTATTGTTTCCGATTTCAGATTAAATTGTGGATTTAAAAGTGGTTGGAGAGAGTTTCCCTACTGTTTTCATCCATTTTATCTCTAGGAAAGACTCACACGGGTACAACACGGTTGGTACCGGTCAGACCTACCAATTGATAGACCCACAAATCGACCGACCAATCCACGTCACCAGCTGGTACCCTAACATGTTGGAACCAACCTCGTGTGACTAGGGGCGAAGCCAGGCCTGGTCAGCTGACCCCGGTATCTTTTTGAATATCTAATAGAAAAATAGTGTTAATAACAAACGTTCTATAATAAAGATCTAGTGATGACCCCAATAAAATATTTGCTAGCTTCGCTACTACTCGTGACATTGTATGATTGAAAAGTGCATGCTACCGTGGTCGATAACAACATCACATAATTTACATCCATTTCGTTCCAATAATTAACTTTTGTTCAAAAACTTCATCAGTTCACGTTGTCGGGGACCATAATTAGGGGTACCCTCAAGACTCCTAAATCTCAGCTGGTAATCCCCATCAGCACAAATCTGCAAAGGCCTGATGGGTGCGACTAAGTCAAGGATCGGTCCATTCGAGGGACGCAATCACGCCTCGCCCGAGCCCAGCCTCGGGCAAGGGCAGCCGACCCCGGAGGATCTACGTCTCGCCCGAGGCCCCCCTCCAGCAACGGACACACCTTCGTCTCGCCCAAGGCCCAGTCTTCACCAAGAAGCAACCTTGGCCAAATCGCCACGCCAACCGACCAAATCGCATGGGCATTTAATGCAAAGGTGGCCTAACACCTTTATCCTGACGCGCGCCCTCCAGTCGACAGAGCCGAAGTGACCGCAGTCACTTCGCCGCTCCACTGACCGGTCTAACAAGAGGACAGCGCCGACTGCGCCGCACCGACTGCTGAGCCACTCGACAGAGTGAGGCTGACAGCAGCCAGGCCCGGCCTCAGGCGCCATAGGAAACTCCGCTTCGCCCGACCCCAGGGCTCGGACTCGGGCTCAGCCCCGGAAGACGACGAACTCCGCTTCGCCCGACCCCAGGGCTCGGACTCGGGCTCAGCCCCGGAAGACGACGAACTCCGCTTCGCCCGACCCCAGGGCTCGGACTCGGGCTCAGCCACGGAAGACGACGAACTCCGCTTCGCCCGACCCCAGGGCTCGGACTCGGGCTCAGCCACGGAAGACGACGAACTCCGCTTCGCCCGACCCCAGGGCTCGGACTCGGGCTCAGCCCCGGAAGACGACGAACTCCGCTTCGCCCGACCCCAGGGCTCGGACTCGGGCTCAGCCCCGGAAGACGACGAACTCCGCTTTGCCCGACCCCAGGGCTCGGACTCGGGCTCAGCCCCGGAAGACGACGAACTCCGCTTCGCCCGACCCCAGGGCTCGGACTCGGGCTCAGCCCCTGAAGACGACAAACTCCGCTTCGCCCGACCCCAGGGCTCGGACTCGGGCTCAGCCCTGGAAGACGACGAACTCCGCTTCGCCCGACCCCAGGGCTCGGACTCGGGCTCAGCCCTGGAAGACGACGAACTCCGCTTCGCCCGACCCCAGGGCTCGGACTCGGGCTCAGCCCCAGAAGACGACGAACTCCACTTCGCCCGACCCCAGGGCTCGGACTCGGGCTCAGCCCCTGAAGACGACGAACTCCGCTTCGCCCGACCCCAGGGCTCGGACTCGGGCTCAGCCCCAGAAGACGACGAACTCCGCTTCGCCCGACCCCAGGGCTCGGACTCGGGCTCAGCCCCGGAAGACGACGAACTCCGCTTCGCCCGACCCCAGGGCTCGGACTCGGGCTCAGCCCCGGAAGACGACGAACTCCGCTTCGCCCGACCCCAGGGCTCGGACTCAGGCTCAGCCCTGAAGACGACGAACTCCGCTTCGCCCGACCCAAGGGCTCGGACTCAGCCCTGGCCTCAGCCGACGGTCTCCGCTTCGCCCGACCCAGGGGCTCGGACTCGACCTCGGCCTCGGAAGACAGACTCGACCTCGACCTCGGAGGAGCCTCCACATCGCCCAACCCAGGGCACGGACCGACCACGTCAACAGGAGGCGCCATCATTACCCTACCCCAAGCTGACTCAGGCTACGGGGAACAAGACCGGCGTCCCATCTGGCTCGCTCCACCAGACAAGTAATGATGGCGCCCCGCACGCTCTATGACGACGGCGGCTCTCAGCCCCCTTACGGAAGCAAGAGGACGTCAGCAAGGACTCGACAGCCCCGACAGCTGTCCTTCCGCCAGGCTCCAGCGCTCCTCCGACGGCCACGACACCACACGAACCGGGTGCCAAAACCTCTCCGGCTGCCACGATGGCATGTACTTAGGGCGCTAGCTCTCCTCCGCTAGACACGTTAGCACACTGCTACACCCCCCATTGTACACCTGGATCCTCTCCTTGCGCCTATAAAAGGAAGGACCAGGGCCCTCTTACAGGGGGTTGGCCGCGCGGGGAAGGACGGGACGGCGCTCGCGTGAGGCCGCTCGCTCCCTCCCGCGTGGACGCTTGTAACCCCCTACTGCAAGCGCACCCGACCTGAGCGCGGGACAAACACGAAGGCCGCGGGATTCCGCCTCTCACGCCCGTCTCCCTCCGGCTGCCTCCCCCCTTCGCGCTCCGTCTCGCGCCGACCCATCTAGGCTGGGGCACGCGGCGACAATTTACTCGTCGGTCCAGGGACCCCCGGGTTTCGAAACGCCTACAGTTGGCGCGCCAGGTAGGGGCCTGCTGCGTGTTGACGAACAGCTTCCCGTCAAGCTCCAGATGGGCAGTCTCCAGCAACCTTTCCAGCCCGGTACGGTGCTCCGTTTCGGGAGTCTTGAGTTCATGTCCCTCGACGGCAGCTATGACATGATACTCCTTCCTCCGCCGTGCGACAGCGACAATGGCGGCCGACAGCCCGCCCGCCGACGGCGGAATCGATGACGTCTTCCCCGCGTGGTGGAAGAACAACATTCGAGCTCACCCCGTCCCCTCCCCCGCCGACGGAGGAGGAGGCGGGGCAACCAAGGCCAAACAGGAGGCGACACCTCGTCAGCTGTCGAGCGAGCCAACGGCGCCGGCGCCCCAACGGGGGGCACGTCGGGCATCGACCTCGCATCTGAGACGAAGACGAGCGCCGTCTCCCCGCAACACGCCAATCCCAAGGAAACAGACGACGCCAGCACGCTCGCGAAGGACTTGTTGGGCGTCACCTTCGTGCCTGAGACGACGGTGCAATCAGTCCCTGACGTGACTTCGTCACCGCCCGTCAACCAAGAGGTACCAACCGATTCCCATCTCACGCCTTTTGGATTCAGCCTCGACCCGCCAAGCGACTTCGCTTTGGTGGGCGCTCTCGTAGATGCGAGTCCAAACCCTCTGGGGTACCGTATGCGGTCACCCTGGGACCGGCTGACGGATGTCTCGACCTACGGGCCCTCGGGGTCCGAGGAAGATGACGAGCCCGACTTCTGTTGGGATTTCTCCGGACTTGGTAACCCCAGTGCCATGCGGGACTTTATGACCGCGTGTGACTACTGCCTTTCCGACTGTTCCGACGGTAGCCGCAGCCTCGGCGACGAGGACTGCGGCCCAAGTCATGAATGTTTCCACGTCGATCTAGGGGGTCCCTCCAAAGGCAACCATCTTGGTATGCCGGAGAACGGTGATCTCCCTAGGCCTATGCCTCGCGTTGACATCCTACGAGAGCTAGCTGTGGTCCCTGTTCCGGCGGGGGGTCATGACCCACAGCTCGAGCCAATCCGCGGGGTGCAGGCCAGGCTCGACGAGGGAGCAGGAACACTTGAGCCGATCCGCTGGGACGTCGGGCAGGAATGGGCGGGCCAACCTCCGGCCGGAGAAGTGCGTCATCTACCCCAGGGTATCCAACACCGCATCGCCGACGATGTCAGGGTGAGGCCGCCACCCACTTCTAGTGGAGTCGGCCAGAACCTGGCTGCAGCGACAATGCTTCTCCGCGCGATGCCAGAGCCATCAACCACCGAGGGGCAGCGAATTCAGGGAGAGCTCAAGAATCTCCTGGAGGACGCCACGGTCCGACGGGCCGAAAGCTCCGCCTCCCGAAGGCAGGGGTACCCCTCAGAACATCGCGCCGCGACTTTCCGATTCATGCGGGAAGCCTCGGTCCACACCGGGCGCACGCGCAACACAGCGCCTGCGGCCCCGGGTCGCCTCGGCAACAAGCAATATCACCGCAACCGTCGGGCCCACCTCGACGAGAGGGTGCGCCGAGGCTACCACCCCAGGCGTGGGGGACGCTACAACAGCGGGGAGGATCGGAGTCCCTCGCCCGAGCCACCCGGTCCGCAGGCTTTCAGCCGCGCCATACGACGGAAGCCGTTCCCGACCCGGTTCCGAACCCCGACTACTATCACAAAGTACTCGGGGGAGACGAGACCGGAACTGTGGCTCGCGGACTACCGGCTGGCCTGCCAACTGGGTGGAACGGACAATGACAACCTCATCATCCGCAACCTCCCCCTGTTCCTCTCTGACACCGCTCGCGCCTGGTTGGAGCACCTGCCTCCGGGGCAGATCTCCAACTGGGACGACCTGGTCCAAGCCTTCGCCGGCAATTTCCAGGGCACGTACGTGCGCCCTGGAAACTCCTGGGACCTCCGAAGCTGCCGACAGCAGCCGAGAGAGTCTCTTCGGGACTACATCCGGCTATTCTCGAAGCAGCGCACCGAGCTGCCCAACATCACCGATTCAGATGTCATCGGCGCGTTCCTCGCCGGCACCACCTGCCGCGACCTGGTGAGCAAGCTGGGTCGCAAGACCCCCACCAGGGTGAGCGAGCTGATGGACATCGCCACCAAATTCGCCTCTGGCCAGGAGGCGGTTGAGGCTATCTTCCGGAAGGACAAGCAGCCCCAAGGCCGCCCACCGGAAGATGCCCCCGAGGCGTCAACTCAGCGCGGCGCCAAGAAGAAAGGCAAGAAGAAGTCGCAAGCGAAACGCGACGCCGCGATGCGGACCTTGTCGCCGCCGCCGAGTACAAGAACCCTCAGAAACCCCCCGGAGGTGCCAACCTCTTCGACAAGATGCTCAAGGAGCCGTGCCCCTATCATCAGGGGCCCGTCAAGCACACCCTTGAGGAGTGCGGCATGCTTCGGCGCCATTTTCACAAGGCCGGGCCACCCGCGGAGGGTGGCAGGGCTTGCGACGACGATAAGAAGGAAGATCACCAGGCAGGAGAGTTCCCCGAGGTCCGTGACTGCTTCATGATCTACAGTGGGCAAGCGGCGAACGCCTCGGCTCGACACCGCAAGCAAGAGCGTCGGGAGGTCTGTTCGGTAAAGGTGGCAGCGCCAGTCTACCTAGACTGGTCCGACAAGCCCATCACCTTCGACCAAGCCGACCACCCCGACCGCGTGCCGAGCCCGGGGAAATACCCGCTCGTTGTTGACCCTGTCATCGGTGACGTCAGGCTCACCAAGGTTCTCATGGACGAAGGCAGCAGCCTCAACATCATCAACGCCGAGACCCTCGGGCTCCTGCGTGTTGATCTGTCCTCGGTCCGGGCAGGCGTTGCGCCTTTCCACGGGATCATCCCCGGGAAGCGCGTCCAGCCCCTCGGACAACTCGATCTTCCCGTCTGCTTTGGGACGCCCTCCAACTTCCGAAGGGAGACCCTCACGTTCGAGGTGGTCGGGTTCCGAGGAACCTACCACGCAGTACTGGGGAGGCCATGCTACGCGAAGTTCATGGCCGTCCCCAACTACACCTACCTCAAGCTCAAGATGCCGGGCCCCAACGGGGTCATCACCGTCGGCCCCACGTACCGACACGCGTTCGAATGCGACGTGGAGTGCGTGGAGTACGCCGAGGCCCTCGCCGCCGACCTGGAGAGCCTCTCTAAGGAGGCGCCAGACGTGAAGCGCCATGCCGGCAACTTCGAGCCAGCGGAGACGGTTAAGTCCGTACCCCTCGACCCCAGCAGCGACGCCTCGAAGCAGATCCGGATCAGCTCCGAGCTCGGTCCCAAATAGGAAGCAGTGCTCGTCGACTTTCTCCGCACGAACGCCAACGTTTTCGCGTGGAGTCCCTCGGACATGCCCGGCATACCGAGGGATGTCGCCGAGCACTCGCTGGATATCCAAGCTGGAGCCCGACCCGTGAAGCAGCCTCTGCGCCGATTCGACGAAGAAAAGCGTAGAGCCATAGGCGAGGAAATCCACAAGCTAATGGCGGCAGGGTTCATCAAAGAGGCATTCCATCCCGAATGGCTTGCCAACCCTGTGCTTGTGAGAAAGAAAGGAGGGAAATGGCGGATGTGTGTAGACTACACTGGTCTAAACAAAGCATGTCCGAAGGTTCCCTACCCTCTGCCTCGCATCGACCAAATCGTGGATTCCACTGCTGGGTGCGAAACCCTGTCTTTCCTCGATGCCTACTCAGGGTATCACCAAATCAGGATGAAAGAGTCCGACCAGCTCGCGACTTCTTTCATCACACCCTTCGGCATGTACTGCTATGTCACCATGCCGTTCGGCTTGAGGAATGCGGGTGCAACGTACCAATGGTGCATGAACCACGTGTTCGGCAAACACATTGGCCAAACGGTCGAGGCCTACGTCGATGACATCGTAGTCAAGACGAGGAAAGCCTCCGACCTCCTTTCCGACCTTGAAGTGACATTTCGATGTCTCAAGGCGAAAGGCGTGAAGCTCAATCCCGATAAGTGTGTCTTCGGGGTTCCCCGAGGCATGCTCTTGGGGTTCATCGTCTCCGAGCGGGGCATCAAGGCCAACCCGGAGAAGATCGCGGCCATCACCAGCATGGGGCCCATCAAGGACTTGAAAGGCGTACAGAGAGTCACGGGATGCCTTGCGGCTCTGAGCCGCTTCATCTCGCGCCTCGGCGAAAGAGGCCTGCCTCTGTACCGCCTCTTAAGGAAGGTCGAGTGCTTCACTTGGACCCCTGAGGCCGAGGAAGCCCTCGGGAACCTGAAGGCGCTCCTCACGAACGCGCCCATCTTGGTGCCTCCCGCTGCCTGAGAAGCCCTCTTGATCTACGTCGCCGCGACCACTCAGGTGGTTAGCGCCGCGATTGTGGTTGAGAGACGAGAAGAGGGGCATGCATTGCCCGTCCAGAGGCCAGTCTACTTCATCAGCGAGGTACTGTCCGAGACCAAGATCCGCTACCCACAAGTTCAAAAGCTGCTATACGCGATGATCCTGACGCGGCGGAAGTTGCGACACTACTTCGAGTCTCATCCGATAACTGTGGTGTCATCCTTCCCCCTGGGGGAGATCATCCAATGCCGAGAGGCCTCGGGTAGAATTGCAAAGTGGGCGGTGGAAATCATGGGCGAAACGATCTCGTTCGCCCCTCGAAAGGCCATCAAGTCCCAGGTCTTGGCGGACTTCGTGGTTGAATGGGTCGACACCCAGCTCCCAACAGTTCCGATCCAACCGGAACTCTGGACCATGTTCTTCGACGGGTCGCTGATGAAGACAGGAGCAGGCGTAGGCCTGCTCTTCATCTCGCCCCTCGGAAAGCACCTACGCTACGTGCTACGCCTCCATTTACCGGCATCCAACAATGTGGCTGAGTATGAGGCTCTGGTCAACGGTTTGCAAATCGCCATCGAGCTAGGGGTCCGACGCCTCGACGCTCGCGGTGACTCGCAACTCGTCATCGACCAAGTCATGAAGAACTCGCACTGCCGCGACCCGAAGATGGAAGCCTACTGCGATGAGGTTCGGCGCCTGGAAGACAAGTTCTATGGGCTCGAGCTCAACCACATCGCCCGACGCTACAACGAGACTGCGGACGAGCTGGCTAAAATAGCCTCGGGGCGAACAACGGTTCCCCCGGACGTCTTCTCCT
This sequence comes from Zea mays, assembly GCF_902167145.1. Taxonomy (NCBI): domain Eukaryota; kingdom Viridiplantae; phylum Streptophyta; class Magnoliopsida; order Poales; family Poaceae; genus Zea; species Zea mays. The sequence continues at coordinate 160,430,485 of NC_050100.1, read as the reverse complement.
GAGACCTGCATCAACCTTCCGTCAAGGCCAACGGCACGCCCGAGCCCGAGAAGGTCTCGGCCGAGCCTGAGGCACCCTCGGCTCAGTCCGAGGTACCCTCGGCTCAGTCCGAGGTACCCTCGGCTCAGCCCGAGGCACCCTCGGCCCAACCCGAGGCACCCTCGGCTCAGCCTGAGGCACCCTCGGCCTAGCCCGAGGCACCCTCGGTTCGGCCCAAGGTACCCTCGGCCACCGAGGGTGAGGCACTGCGCATCGAGGAGGAGCGGAGCGGGGTCACGCCTAATCGAAACTGGCAGACCCCGTACCTGCAATATCTCCACCGAGGAGAGCTACCCCTTGACCGAGCCGAAGCTCGGCGGTTGGCGCGGCGCACCAAGTAGTTTGTCTTGCTAGGGAACGGGAAGGAACTCTACCACCGCAGCCCCTCAGGCATCCTCCAGCGATGCATTTCCATCGCCGAAGGCCAGGAACTCCTACAAGAGATACACTCGGGGGCTTGCGGCCATCACGCAGCACCTCGAGCCCTTGTTGGAAACGCCTTCCGACAAGGTTTCTATTGGCCGACGGCGGTGGCCGACGCCACTAGAATTGTTCGCACCTGCGAAGGGTGTCAGTTCTACGCAAGGCAGATCCACCTGCCCGCTCAGGCCTTGCAGACGATACCCATCACCTGGCCTTTTGCTGTGTGGGGTCTGGACCTCGTCGGCCCCTTGCAGAAGGCACCCGAGGGCTATACGCACCTGTTGGTCGCCATCGACAAATTCTCCAAGTGGATCGAGGTCCGACCCCTAAACAACATCAGGTCCGAACAGGCGGTGGCGTTCTTCACCAACATCATCCATCGCTTTGGGGTATCAAACTCCATCATCACCGACAACGGCACCCAGTTCACCGGCAGAAAGTTCCTGGACTTCTACGAGGATTACCACATCCGGGTGGACTGGGCCGCCGTGGCTCACCCCATGACGAATGGGCAAGTAGAGCGTGCCAACGACATGATTCTACAAGGACTCAAGCCTCGGATCTACAACGACCTCAACAAGTTCGGCAAGCGATGGATGAAGGAACTCCCCTCAGTGGTCTGGAGTCTGAGGACAACGCCGAGCCGAGCCACGGGCTTCACGCCGTTCTTTCTAGTCTATGGGGCCGAGGCCATCTTGCCCACAGACTTAGAATACAGTTCCTCGAGGACGAGGGCCTACGCCGACCAAAGCAATCAAGCTAATCGAGAAGACTCACTGGACCAGCTGGAAGAGGCTCGGGACATGGCCTTACTACTCTCGGCGCGGTACCAGCAGTCCCTGCGATGCTACCACGCTCGAGGGGTTTGGTCCCGAGACCTCCAGGTGGGCGACCTGGTGCTTCGGCTGCGACAAGACGCCCGAGGGCGGCACAAGCTCACGCCTCCCTGGGAAGGGCCGTTCGTCATCGCCAAAGTTCTGAAGCCCGGAACGTACAAGCTGGCCAACAGCCAAGGCGAGGTCTACAACAACGCTTGGAACATCCAACAGCTACATCGTTTCTACCCTTAAGATGCTTTCAAGTTGTTCGTATACCTCGTTCCCACGCAAAGTTTAGTCATCAAGGAAGGGTCAGCCTTGCCTCGGCAAAGCCCGACCCTCCCTCGGGGGCTAAAAGGGGGGAACCCCCTCTGCGTCGAAATTTTCCTCGAAAAAAGATCCTTTCTGCCAGAATGTCTTTCGTGCTTTTTCGACTACTTCGAAAGTGGATCCTGAAAACGACGGAGTACACGTAAGCAGCCAAGGCTGACCGAGCCGAGGGACTCCTATGCCTCCGGGATACGGATACCTCACTCATCACCTTCTGCGATAAGTAACTCGCGTTCGGATAAGTGATTCCGCGGACCGAACAAGTCTTCACGCTCAAAGGCTCCTCTGCCGAAGCGATTCTTCGGGCCTTCTCGACTGCGTCGGTGACAGAACCCTATGGACGGGCAAGAGTGCGCGTAAGCGACAAGGCCGACCGAGCCGAGGGATTCCTACGCCTCCGGGATACGGATACCTCACTCATCGCCTTCCGTGAAAAGCAACTCTCGCTCACACAGACAATTCTGTTACCGACGAAAAAGTCCAGATACTCGAAACAAGAGGAAAAGAAACGCAACTTTACAACACGACGATGGTGTGTTTGGGCCTCGGCGGCCGCAGAAAACATACACGCACTACAAGATAATCCGATCCTGCAGGCTCGGATCTTGACAGTTGAAGGGTGCAGCAGCACCCTCGGCGTCAACTACACCTTCAGCGAGGTCCGACCTAGCCTCGAACGGCGAAGCAGTCAGAGAATCTCCACTCTGAAGGACGACGTCATCACCACGCCTAGGCCATCGCCGCCAGGGTCTTCTCCAGGAATCCGGCTCGAGCAGACGTCTCGGCCGGTCACCCCGAGGCCTCGACCAGCTGTCCCCCGAAGACATCAGCCCGACCCGAGGCCTCGGCAACTCAATTCCGGCGTCGGTCCCGCCAGTGGACGACCCGGCCAGGCTCTGGCCAACCAAGTCTTCTTTTCGAGCCAACTCTGTCTCTGTCCGTGCTGACATCGCTACCCCTGGCTTTGGCTCATCGAAGAGCGGCCGAGGGGTTCCTTTAACTAAGCAAGAGAAGCCTCGGACCGCAAGGCCGACCGAGCCGAGGGACTCCTACGCCTCCGGGATACGGATACCTCACTCGTCACCTTTGCACTGGGCGGCTCACGCTTGGTGAAGCGGTTCTGTTAGCCGACAGACGAGTCTTAGTGCTCGGAAATAAGGAAAAAACACGGCTCCGTGCCGAAAATACACACATGTTCAGGCCTCGACAGCCACAATGACAAAAAGACCGACATTCAAGGTGCCATTACAAACGGGACCCCGGTTCCACCTCCGCAGGTACGAACAACCCCACACGATTAGGGGGCCTGCGGAGCAACAGAAGACCGACGAACGGCTCGCCGTCGCCCGCTCCAGCAGCGGCGGCGACGACGACTTCTGCTCCGGGGGGCCGAATAGCAGCAGCGATGACCTCAGGGCGGATGCTGCTGCCATGAGGCCCTCGCCCATGCCCTCATTCGAGAGGCAAGGACGGGCAGAAGGCCGTAGAGTTGGAGGTCAGTCCGTGGGCGGCACCGGCTATCTCATCGGCGGAAGAACCTCTTCCAACTGCCGTGGCGGAAGGCGGCGCCGGGAGCGGCTCCGAAGCCACTCGGGTCAGAGAGCCAGGCACGCGGCAGCTGCCAGCGCCACGAACGGCGAACGCCCTCCCCCCGATCACTGAGGGAAGGAGCGGGTCGCCGCCCACGCAGGGACCGACCCCAACTCGGCACACTCCCCTCCCCAGCACTGATGATGAAAATCCTTGAAGCTGAGGGAGGGGCAGAGGCCGCAGCCCGGCTTGCTTTTCCCTGCCATCGAACTGGAGGTCACCGTCTTGGGTGACCGTCAGCGAGGGAATGCAGCCGAACTGCCTGATGAAAATCCTTGAAGCCGAACGATGGCTGAAGGATTGCGGGTGTCCCCCATCCGGGGGCTCGGAAGGTGGAAAGACACGATGCATAAGGGAGCGCGAAGACATGGTCGCCTTTCAAGGGGGTCACCCTCCTTTTAAAGGCGACTCTCCCTACTTGCGTCCCCAGCCGTCGTGGGCTGAGTCTTCTCCAACACGCTCCAAGGTCCTCCCCCTATGGTGCAGGGGCTGGGTCCCACGCGTCATGCAAGCTGGCCCAGAGCAGAAGAAGCCAAATCGCCGCGTGCGGTGCATGTAACTGCCCAGCGGTTACGAGCATTCCTCCACTTTCGCCCAGACCAACGGGTGAAAGGGCGGGCAGCCATGCAGGCGGCATGCAACTGCGCCAAGTAGGCACGCCCCTCCGACTTCCAACGCACCCAGCATGGAGGCCCAGGCCCACGCGTCATGCAACCGGCGCGCCGGTTGCTACGTGCGAGCAACTGCACCGCCACTCGCACCACTACCATGCCTCCTCGACTGCGGAACCAGTACCGCGACTCGAGGCAACCCTGCGTACGACCCAGCAGTGCCAGCCTAGCGCGATGATCAATACGGCCAAAAATGGGCCGACAGTAATGGCGGTGGCAGGCGGGCAGGAGCAGCGGTCACGTCGTCAGCCAAGCTTACGTCCCATCCAGGGGCAGCGAGAGAACCCTCTCTCACGGCGTGAAGACGACGCGCCCGTGTTCCGTTCCTCGAACGGCTCGCGCACGCGCAACGGCCACCTCGCGAACCACTCGCCCCGTCGCATTAACTCCGCGGCGGGACAGGCGGCGCCTCTGGCAGGAGAAGCGAGCGACGCTTCGCCTTCGCCATAATGACCGCGTCCAAAAAGGTACGCCACGTCATTCAATTTCGTATCCTTTTCCTTTTCCTCTTTCTCTCTCTTACAACAAGGACCGGGAAAGGGGGATACCCCGAAAAGGATCCTTCTCCGTGAAGGAAACAGACCCCGAGCCTCACTACTGATCAGAGGTTCAAAGGCTGGCCCCTCGGAGGGGTTTAACAGCCGCCTCAGAGCGCTTGGGTTTCACGCCCACTACTGGTCAGAGGTTCGAAGGCCGCCCCCCGGAAGGATTCAACGGCCGCCTCAGGCCACTCGGGCTCCACGCCCACTACTAATCAGGGGTTCGTAGGCTGGCCCTCGAAGGGTTCACATCCGCCTCTGACACAGAGCGAGGGATGAACCTGGGTACGTTCGATACATAACCAAGGCTCGGGCTATGCTCCCGAGGTACCCTAGGACATTTCCGAGACCAGCGGGAACGATCTTGTAACGGAATCTCATCAGAGGGAGGCATCGAGCCCTCGGACCCCGTCGAAAGGGAACCGGGTCCGGCAGATCACCCACATGTACTTTTGAGCGTGCCTCCGGGCCTCTAGCCGACCCCTAACAAATGGAGCACGGGCGTCCACTCGGATTACCCGCCAGCAGCTCACCGGAGACACCATGTTCGGCGCCCTCCGAGGGCAACATGGCGCTTTCCCCCCTCCTCCTTGAGGAAAGGCGACGCAGGGGCGTATGTAAAAAAGTCGAGTCTGTCCTTGACCGTCCTCTCGCCCTGTGCAGAGGCTCGGGGGCTGCTCTTGCAAACCCGGCTCCGGCCAAACCGTTGACAGCGTCAACATACCAGCCCGAGAACTTGGGACCCGACCGTGCACCCGGGCTACGGCCAGCTCGCATGAGGGAACGACCAGACCAGCCGAAGCATTGCGCGAGGCATTAAGACCTCGGAGGAGTCAAACAACTCCCCCGAGGCCTCGGGGGCCGGGTGCACTCGCTCGCACCCACCGGAACAAAATGCAACCGAGAAAGGCTGGTCCCCTTGCAAAAAAGTGTGACAAAAGCCTCCAAGCGAGTATTAACACTCCCTTCGAGGCTTGGGGGCTACTGTCGGGGACCATAATTAGGGGTACCCTCAAGGCTCCTAAATCTCAGCTGGTAACCCCCATCAGCACAAAGCTGCAAAGGCCTGATGGGTGCGACTAAGTCAAGGATCGGTCCATTCGAGGGACGCGATCACGCCTCGCCCGAGCCCAGCCTCGGGCAAGGGCAGCCGACCCCGGAGGATCTACGTCTCGCCCGAGGCCCCCCTCCAGCAACGGACACACCTTCATCTCGCCCAAGGCCCAGTCTTCACCAAGAAGCAACCTTGGCCAAATCGCCACGCCAACCGACCAAATCGCAGAGGCATTTAATGCAAAGGTGGCCTAACACCTTTATCCTGACGCGCGCCCTCCAGTCGACAGAGCCGAAGTGACCGCAGTCACTTCGCCGCTCCACTGACCGGTCTGACAAGAGGACAGCGCCGCCTGCGCCGCACCGACTGCTGAGCCACTCGACAGAGTGAGGCTGACAGCAGCCAGGCCCGGCCTCAGGCGCCATAGGAAACTCCGCTTCGCCCGACCCCAGGGCTCGGACTCGGGCTCAGCCCCGGAAGACGACGAACTCCGCTTCGCTCGACCCCAGGGCTCGGACTCGGGCTCAGCCCCGGAAGACGACGAACTCCGCTTCGCCCGACCCTAGGGCTCGGACTCGGGCTCAGCCCCGGAAGACGACGAACTCCGCTTCGCCCGACCCCCGCTTCGCCCGACCCCAGGGCTCGGACTCGGGCTCAGCCCCGGAAGACGACGAACTCCGCTTCGCCCGACCCCAGGGCTCAGACTCGGGCTCAGCCCCTGAAGATGATGAACTCCGCTTCGCCCGACCCTAGGGCTCGGACTCGGGCTCAGCCCCAGAAGACGACGAACTCCGCTTCGCCCGACCCCAGGGCTCGGACTCGGGCTCAGCCCCGGAAGACGACGAACTCCGCTTCGCCCGACCCCAGGGCTCGGACTCGGGCTCAGCCCCGGAAGACGACGAACTCCGCTTCGCCCGACCCCAGGGCTTGAACTCAGGCTCAGCCCCTGAAGACGACGAACTCTGCTTCGCCCGACCGCAGGGCTCGGACTCAGCCCTGGCCTCAGCTGACGGTCTCCGCCTCGCCCAACCCAGGGGCTCGGACTCGACCTCGGCCTCGGAAGACAGACTCGACCTCGACCTCGACCTCGGAGGAGCCTCCATATCGCCCAACCCAGGGCACGGACCGACCACGTCAACAGGAGGCGCCATCATTACCCTACCCCAAGCTGACTCAAGCTACGGGGAACAAGACCGACGTCCCGTCTGGCTTGCTCCGCCCGACAAGTAATGATGGCGCCCCGCACGCTCTATGACGACGGCGGCTCTCAGCCCCCTTACGGAAGCAAGAGGACGTCAGCAAGGACTCGACAGCCCCGACAGCTGTCCTTCCGCCAGGCTCCAGCGCTCCTCCGACAGCCACGACACCACACGAACCGGGTGCCAAAACCTCTCCGGCTGCCATGATGGCATGTACTTAGGGCGCTAGCTCTCCTCCGCTAGACACGTTAGCACACTGCTACACCCCCCATTGTACACCTGGATCCTCTCCTTGCGCCTATAAAAGGAAGGACCAGGGCCCTCTTACAGGGGGTTGGCCGCACGGGGAAGGACGGGACGGCGCTCGCGTGAGGCCGCTCGCTCCCTCCCGCGTGGACGCTTGTAACCCCCTACTGCAAGCGCACCCGACCTGGGCGCGGGACAAACACGAAGGCCGCAGGATTCCACCTCTCACGCCCGTCTCCCTCCGGCTGCCTCCCCCCTTCGCGCTCCGTCTCGCGCCGACCCATCTGGGCTGGGGCACGCGGCGACAATTTACTCGTCAGTCCAGGGACCCCCGGGTTTCGAAACGCCGACACACGTGTTGTTATAGAATCTGGACTAAACTCTACGTAAAATATTTGGATTTTTATGGTATCTTAACCTTCCATAATAACTTCCACCTTATTTTTTGCTCTTTAAAAAATGTTTGATCTCTCAACTTTACAATCAAGCCAATCGTGCCTTAATCCCTTACTAGATATATGATCGTGCGTTGGTACGAAACTAATTTGATAAAATTATATTGATATGTAAAACAACCAATTAGTAAGCGAGAAACCAATTAGTAGACCGTGCAGCCAAAATCGATCAAAATATCAGAAATACGATGGAAAACACTACAAATTGGTATGTTTAACCGATAGCAATTGGCCCTTCATTTGAAGCGTGCTCATGTATTGAATTGGCCTTTATCAAATGCCTCAGATGATCAGATCTATCTCCCCGATAATAGGATTCTCCTATATTTCATTCTTTTCAGTCATACTTCATCCATGCAAGTAATAATTGTGTAAAGATTTGTTTCATGCGAATTCTCAATCTTCAAGTTGGTTTTCAAAGGAAGAGAGAGCCCACACAGGACAATCCACATTCTTGCTGAATATGTCATAGGCTTCCATGACCTGGTTGCATGTGAAACCCATTGCGAGAAGCAACTGCATCCTGCGAGCCAACACAGTGTCTGGAAGCACAAAGTAGTCCTCGCTACTTACCGAGAGGAACCACTAACTGCCGAACAACAAAGGTTGCCATTTTGAAGCAAACTCAATGGCAGGACATCAAAGAGTTCTCGAAATGCCAAAAAAGGTAGCCTTGCAGCGGATGAAGATGGTTCTGCCCTTAATGTCGATAATTCCCTTATGTTTAGTTTTTTCTCCTTGGCTAGATATTCTGAACACGAGACCTCCATCACCATCCGTTCTATTTACCTTTCTGTTAACTCCATATTAGAGTAGAATCACCCTTCTATCAAAAGTGCTTGACATTGCCAAAACATTTCACAACTTATTGTTGAGAACCCATGAATTACCATCTACATCATCCTGCAAAAAATAAAGAAGTTAAATACATGGATATTAGGCTAAATGAGAACCGAGTTTCTCGCTCAACCAAAACAAAGAATAGGATATTCATGGTGTAAACATACAATGAGATTTATCTCTTCTGAAATATGACCAACACCAAATCCTTCGAAGAATCAAACTTCCATTTCTCTCATTGATTGTAATACCCACATAACATAACCAAATCCTTCTAAGACCCAAACTCTATGGCATGAATACACAAAACACACATTGGTGAAGTCTGTGTAATCTTTTCTAGAAAGGAAAAAACAATTTTTAACTATTAATTGATAATGATTTTATTCGCTAGTTAAGTAATTGACACTTTGTCTGACCTAAAGAAACAAATCGTTTTAAATCTTTGACGTTGATCTTTCTCTATTACCTATATGAACCTCGAAATTAATTCATATACTGAAGTAATAATATTGTAAAAAATAAGGTAAATGGGAATCCTGATGACAACTCATAGTTATAGATATGACCGAGTATATCGTTTGAACTGCATACCTACACAATCATGTCATCTAAGAAGCCATTGTAACTGTCCACCGGAGCTTGAGGCGTGTCCCAGTGGAAAAGTGTTACATATGGTTCTATGCCTGGGTGGTAACGAATAAATAACAACTTGTGAGAACTTCAATGGAGCATTAATAAGCAGCTAATGGAATAGAAATGGATGGATTCTGGTGTAACTGTTCTCTTTCAACAAGTTGATCATCCTTTTGTAGTACTCGATGCCTTTATGGTTAATGCCTCCCTCGAGTGTCCCCTCTGAAAGTCGTAAGCATATATATATGGTGAAACAATCATCACCCAAACAATCTAACAACTGTAGAGTAAGAAATGGTGACATAAATAATGATGATGACAATGTTGCAGCAGGCTAACAACTACATGTACTCATGCGTGTATTTTCATAATTGTTTTTCGCCTGAAAAATTATATTATTTCATTGAGACAGATGAGAAGGTTTCATTGTTACAGAATCAATATAATAAAATATATTGCCCGTGTGTTATCCTATCATGATTCTAAATATTTCCTTCCATAATATATATCGCTCCCACTATTGCATATAAAGGTGTCGGTACCCTGAATCAGGGGTACCCCTTGCTACAGTATGAAGGCACGGTGCCCGCGCAACAATCTCTAGCCGCGCGGTGAACAACACCCGACCCCACCACGTGGACGGCTCCAAGGACGCCACGTGGCCAGAAAAGATAATATATCCCAGGATGCAATCAGTTGGACCGGACCTCCACAAGGAAGCACCGGACCCCTGTACGCACAGCCCGGACCCCCGAATACGGTCCTGGACCCCCCAAGTAAGCATGCCGGGTCCCTTGGATGGGGTCAGATCCCTTCGAGTAAGGACCGGGTCACCCATAACAAGGTCCCAGGACAGAGGATACCTGGCCTGAGCAAGGGTCTGGTACTGACACGTGTCCAGGCTTTATCCTATGCGCTTGCGCTCCCCGCTCATGCGGAGACCCGATGCTGCCACGTGGCTTGTTGCCCGTGACGTAAGCCAGCGGGCGGAGCCTGACGTAAGGCCTCTGGGCCGCGCGGTCTCTGCATTTATTACGGAGAGGACGCACCACCTGTCCACCCTGCTGACTGGCGATGTGTCGTCTCAGCATTTATTGTGACCTATCCACTCAGCTGGCAGGCGGCGTCCAGGCCATCCTGTAGGCGGCGTGCCTGTCCAGTCCATTGCCAAACAGTACGCTCGTGCTGCAAGGTGCATTGTGACCATCATCACTTATGCGTTGCCAGGGAAGCTTCCCCTGCACGCCAATACCACGCAGATCGCGGATGTCAGGGTGCAAGAAGATTGCTTCAGCAACTCCAAGTATTACATCCATTATATTCCTGAGCCCACATGTCGGGGCTCAGCACCCTTGTACGCGCCCCCCTTGAGCTATAAAAGGGGAGGCATGCAACGTTACAGGGGGGACACAGGGACACTTAGACCAAACTTAGACTTAGACCTAGCTCAGGCTCACAAGTTCATACAAGCTCTCAAGCTCAATACATCACACAGTGGAGTAGGGTATTACGCTCCGGCGACCCGAATCACTCTAAACCCTTGCGTATTCCTGAGTTCATCGTTCATCTACCAACAGGCAAAACGCTTAAGCCCAATCCTCATCTTAGGATTTAGGGCGGGTGCACTTCGCCACCTGGCCGGAGAATTCCCTCTCTGACATTTGGCGCGCCAGGTAGGGGGCTTGGCATTAGGTTTTTGCTTGTTTTCTTGCTCGGCATGATGGTGCAAATCGTTGAGCACTGCGCCGACACTTCGGAGGATTTCGTGGTGGAGGAAGAAGCTGCGTCCTCCGTGCCACTAGTATCCAACCTCCCTGTGTCTAGGGCTGCTGCTGTGCACGTTGTGCGACAGCACACGCCTGCACAGGCGTCACAGACTCTGTCAAGGGCGGCGCCCGACGCATTGTCCGCGGCCAGAGAGTTGCTGCGCCACCCTCCAAGCTCCATGGCCTCATCAGAGGCCATGAAGCAGTGGCGCGACGACGTCGACCGGCTGCTCGGCATGGCGCATTCCACCTCAACCAGGTCCAAGCCTCGGTCATCCCGGCGCCAACATGAGGCGACGTCGTCTGTGCGCTCACCCTCAGTAAGGGGCACGCAGACCGACGACCTCCGGGCAGAGCTCAACCGCAGGCGTGCGGGAGAGGACGCCCAGATCTCTTTAGAGAGGGCGCACGAGCGCCAGCAAAACATCGAGGGTTGCAACCTCGATCAAGACTTCGCTGCGGTAGCACCGCAGGCCCCAATGGGCACCTGGTCCCAAGCGAGAGTCCCCTTGGCTGGCATGGGCTGTGCCGCTCTTGCGGATCATCTCCGCGCGGCGTCATGGTCATCCAAGTTTCGGCCGCATCTGCTGGAAAAGTACGACGGTACGTCAAACCCGTCGGAATTCCTGCAGGTGTACGTCACCGCTATCACAGCAGCAGGTGTAAACACCGCTGCGATGGCGACATATTTTCATGTCGCCTTGTCTGGGCCTGCCTGGACTTGGCTCTTGAACCTCACCCTAGGGTCAATCTACTCCTGGGAAGAGCTCTGCGTGTGGTTCGTTGCGAACTTTGCCAGCGCTTACCAGCAACACGGTGTGGAGGCCCACCTCCACGCAGTGAGGCAGGAGCACAGGGAGACTCTCCGGACGTTCATCTCCCGCTTCACCAAGGTGCGAGGTACTATACCTCGCATTTCTGATGCTTCCATCATCATGGCCTTCCGCCAGGGAGTACGTGATGAGAAAATGTTGGAGAAGTTGGCCACGCATGACGTGGAGACTATATCCACACTCTTTGCTCTGGACGATAAGTGCGCCAGAGCCGCCGAGGGTCATGCATGGCACTCGGCCCCGCAGACTGGGGTTACCCAGACGGGTGGCTCGGGTACCGTTCCCCGGGACGGTAAAAAGAAAAAGAAGAAGGACCGCGACCACCAGAAGCCGCGGTCCACCGCTCTAGTCATCGCAGCTGCGACTGAGAGCCGGGGCGACTGCAACAAATGCTCACGGCCGCAGAGGGGTAACAACGACTCATGCCCTATACACCCAAACGGTCGCCACAGCGCCACAGAGTGTCGCGAGATCATCGACCTCGCGAAACGCATCAGCGAGCGACGCGAGCAGTCTTCCAAAGACGGCTCCTCACCTCGTCGCCGACCTGGCAAGGAAAGGGTCGACGATGGCGAGGTGGTCGCGGCTGAACGGGACCTCGGGTATCAGTCATCTGAGGGGGACCTAAAGGATGTCTTCGCCGGAGACTCCTACTCCGGTGGCGACAACTAGATGGACCCCCGGAGGGACCCCGTACTCCTCGGTCTATGGGGCCGAAGCCTACTGAAAGGGAAATAGGCTTAGACCTTTTTCCTAAATGATTTTGGTGGTTGAATTTCCCAACACAAATAATTGGACTAACTAATTTGCTCTAGATTATAAGTTCTACAGGTGCCAAAGGTTCAACACAAACCAATAAAAAGTCCAAGAAAGGGTTCAAATAAAAAGAGCAAAAGACAACCGAAGTCTGCCCTGGTCTGGCGCACCGGACTGTCCGGTGTGCCAACGATCGTCTACAAAGGAACAGTGAAACGCTAAAGTGCGCGCCTGCTCATGCAGAAGTCAGAGCAGGCGTCAGATGGCGCACTGGACAGTGAACAAGACCTGTCCGGTGCACCACCGGATTGTCCGGTGTCCCACATGTCAGAAGCTCCAACGGTCGAACCCTAACGGTTGGGTGACGTGGCCACCGGACAGTGTCCGGTGCACCATACGACAGCAGCCTTCCCCAACGGCCATTTTGGTGGTTGGGGCTATAAATACCCCCAACCACCACGCTTCAATGCATCCAAGTTTTTAGCCATCAAACCTCATACAAGAGCTCTAGAATTCATTCCAAGACACAAACAAATAGATCAAATCCTCTCCCAAGTCCGGATTCACTCCAAACAAATTAGTGACTAGAGAGAGAGACTTTTGTGTTCTTTTGAGCTCTTGCGCTTGGATTGCTTTTCTTCTTCCTTCTTTCTTGTTCTCAACTCAATTGTAATCAAAGCAAGTGACACCAAGTTGTGGTGGTCCTTGTAGTGGACTAAGTGTCCCATTTGATTGAAGAGAAAAGCTCACTCGGTCTAGGTGACCGTTTGAGAGAGGGAAAGGGTTGAAAGAGACCCGGTCTTTGTGACCACCTCAATGGGGAGTAGGTTTGCAAGAACCGAACCTCGGTAAAACAAATCACCGTGTCATCCGTTCTTATTTGCTTGTGATTTGTTTTCTCCCTCTCTCTCTCTCGGACTCTGTTATATTTCTAACGCTAACCCCGACTTGTAGTTATGCTTAAACTTTATAAATTTCAGATTTGCCTATTCACCCCCCTCTAGGTGACTTTCAATTGGTATCAGAGCCCGGTACTTCATTAAGAGCCTAACCGCTCGAAGTGATGTCGGGAGCATCCACCGTGAGGGAGCTCAGGACCGGCGACAAGTCTGCAAGCTCGGGGAGAACACATTCAAGGGAGTCCGCCCACAAGCACAAGGAGGAATCCCCTTCCTCAATCAAGTCCCAACGGAAGGGTGATAAGAAGAAAAAGATGAAGAAGGTGGTCTACTACGAGACCGACTCTTCGTCACCCTCCACCTCCAGCTCGGAATCGGCATCCGCCACTTCTAAGCGCCATGAGCGCAAGAAGTATAGTAAGATGCCCCTTCGCTATCCTCGTATTTCAAAACACACTCCATTACTTTCCGTCCCATTAGGCAAACCACCTATGTTTGAAGGTGAAGATTATTCTATGTGGAGTGATAAAATGAGGCATCACCTAACCTCACTCCACAAAAGCATATGGGATATTGTTGAGTATGGAGCGCATGTACCAAAGAAAGGGGACAAGGATTATGATTCGGAGGAGGTCGAACAAATCCAACACTTCAACTCCCAAGCCACCACTATACTCCTCGCCTCTCTAAGTCGAGAGGAGTATAATAAGGTGCAAGGGTTGAAGAGCGCCAAAGAGATTTGGGACGTGCTCAAGACCGCGCACGAAGGAGACGAGGTGACCAAGATGACCAAGAGGGAAACGATCGAGGGGGAGCTCGGTCGCTTTATGCTCAACCAAGGGGAGGAGCCACAAGCCATGTACAACCGGCTCAAGACCTTGGTGAACCAAGTGCGCAACCTTGGGAGCACCAAATGGGATGACCATGAAATGGTCAAGGTTATTCTAAGATCACTTGTATTTCTTAATCCTACTCAAGTTCAATTAATTCGTGGTGATCCTAGATATAAACTAATGTCTCCCGAGGAAGTGATAGGAAAATTTGTGAGCTTTGAATTGATGATCAAAGGCTCCAAGAAAATCATCGAGCAAGGCGCCTCCTCCACACCCGAGATGCAACCTGTCTCATTCAAGGCGATGGAGGAGAAGAAAGAAGAGTCTACACCAAGTAGACTCCCCATCGACGCCTCTAAGCTCGACAACGAGGAGATAGCGCTCATCATCAAGAGCTTCCGCCAAATCCTCAAGCAAAGGAGGGGGAAGGATTACAAACCCCGCTCCAAGAAGGTTTGCTACAAATGTGGTAAGCCCGGTCACTTTATAGAAAAATGTCCTATTTCTAGTGACAAGGGCGACGGCAAGAGGGGAAAGAAGAAGGAGAAGAAGAGATACTACAAGAAGAAGGGCGGCGGTGCCCACGTTTGCTGGGAGTGGGACTCCAACGAGAGCTCCACCGACTCCTCCTCCGACGAGGACACCACAAACATCGTCGTCAACAAGCGTCTTCTCTTCCCCAACGTCGTCTACAAGTCCCTCATGGAAAAGGACGACAAAAAGAAGAAGGTAAAATCTAGATCCTCCACTAAGTATGCAACTTCTAGAGATGAGGATAATTCTAGTGATGATGAGGATAACTTGCTCACTCTTTTTGCCAACCTAAACATGCAACAAAAAGAAAAATTGAACGAATTGATTAGTGCTATTCATGAGAAGGATGAACTCTTGGATAGCCAAGAGGACTTCCTTATTAAGGAAAACAAAAAGCATGTTAAGGTTAAAAATGCTTATGCTCTGGAGATAGAAAAATGTGAAAAATTAACTAGTGAGCTAAGCACTTGCCATGACACTATTTCCAACCTTAAATTTGAAAATGATAAATTGATTTCTAAGGTTGAGAAATTAAATGATAGTGATGATTCTCTTGTCAACCTTAGAAATTATAATGCTAATTTGATAGCTAAAATTGACAAATTGAATGCATCTCTCTCTAGCCTTAAAATTGAGAATGAAAAATTAAGTGCTAAGGCTAAAGATTTAAATGTTTGCAATATTTCTATTTCCAGTCTTAGAGATGAGAATGCTATTTTACATGATAAGATTGTTGAATTAAATACTTGCAAACCCTCTACATCTACCGTTGAGCATGTTACCATTTGCACTAGATGTAGAGATGTTAATGTAGATGCTATTCATGATCACCTTGCTTTAATTAAACAACAAAATGATCACATAGCTACATTAACTGCTAAAATCAATGAACATGACTTGGAAAATGAAAATTTTAAATTTGCTAGAAGCATGCTCTATAGTGGGAGACGCCCTGGCATTAAGGATGACATTGGCTTCCAACAGGGAGACAATGTCAAGCTTAGTGCCCCTAAGAAATTGTCTAATTTTGTTAAGGGTAAGGCTCCCATGGTTCAGGATAACGAGGGTTACATTTTATACCCTGCCGGTTATCCCGAACACAAAATTAGGAGAATTCATTCTAGGAAGTCTCACTCTGGCTCTCATCATGCTTTTATGTATAAGAGTGAGGCATCTAGCTCTAGGCAGTCAACCCATGTTAAATTGCCTAAAAAGAAATCTCCTATAGCATCAAATGAGCCTACTATTTCATTTAAGACTTTTGATGCTTCATATGTTTTAACTGACAAATCAGGCAAAGTAGTTGCCAAATATGTTGGGGCCAAACATAAGGGCTCAAAGACTTGTGTTTGGGTACCCAAGGTGCTTGTTTCTAATGTGAAAGGACCCAAAACCGTTTGGGTACCTAAGAACAAGGCCTAAATTTGTTTTGTAGGTTTATGCATCCGGGGGCTCAAGTTGGATAATTGATAGCGGGTGCACAAACCACATGACAGGGGAGAAAAGGATGTTCTCCTCCTACGAGAAAAACCATGATCCTCAAAGAGCTATCACATTCGGGGATGGAAATCAAGGTTTGGTCAAAGGACTTGGTAAAATTGCTATATCTCCTGACCATTTTATTTCCAATGTTTTTCTTGTAGATTCTTTAGATTACAATTTGCTTTCTGTTTCTCAATTATGCAAAATGGGTTACAACTGTCTTTTTACGGATATATGTGTTATTGTCTTTAGAAGAAGTGATGATTCAGTAGCATTTAAGGGAGTGTTAGAGGGTCAGCTATACTTAGTAGATTTTAATAGAGCTAAACTCGACACTTGCTTAATTGCTAAGACTAACATGGGTTGGCTCTGGCATCGCCGACTAGCCCACGTTGGGATGAAGAATCTTCATAAGCTTCTAAAGGGAGAGCACATTTTGGGACTAACAAATGTTCATTTTGAGAAAGACAGGGTTTGTAGCGCATGTCAAGCAGGAAAGCAAGTTGGTGTTCATCATCCACACAAGAACATCATGACGACTGACAGGCCACTTGAGCTACTCCACATGGACCTATTCGGCCCGATTGCTTACATAAGCATCGACGGGAGTAAGTACTGTCTAGTTATTGTGGATGATTATTCTCGCTTCACTTGGGTGTTCTTTTTGCAGGATAAATCTCAAACCCAAGAGACCTTAAAGGGATTCTTGAGATGGGCTCAAAATGAGTTCGGCTTAAGGATCAAAAATATTAGAAGCGACAACAGGACGGAGTTCAAGAACTCTCAAATTGAAGGCTTTCTTGAGGACGAGGGCATCAAGCATGAGTTCTCTTCTCCCTACACGCCACAACAAAATGGTGTAGTGGAGAGGAAGAATAAAACTCTACTTGACATGGCAAGGACCATGCTTGATGAGTACAAGACTTCGGATCGGTTTTGGGCGGAAGCAATCAACACCGCTTGCTACGCCATCAACCGTCTCTATCTTCACCGAATCCTCAAGAAGACATCATATGAACTCCTCACCGGTAAAAAGCCCAATGTCTCATATTTTAGAGTCTTTGGTAGCAAATGCTTTATTCTTGTTAAAAGAGGTAGAAAATCTAAATTTGCTCCTAAGGCTGTAGAAGGCTTTTTACTTGGTTATGACTCAAACACAAGGGCATATAGAGTCTTTAACAAGTCCACTAGACTAGTTGAAGTCTCTTATGACATTGTGTTTGATGAGACTAACGGCTCTCAAGTAGAGCATGTTGATCTTGATGAGCTAGATGATGAAGAGGCTCCGTGCGTCGCGCTAAGGAACATGTCCATTGGGGATGTGTGTCCTAAAGAATCCGAAGAGCCTCCACATGCACAAGATCAACCATCTTCCTCCATGCAAGCATCTCCACCAACTCAAGATGAGGATCAAGCTCAAGATGATGATGATGAAGATCAAGAGGATCCACCTCAAGAGGAGGACAATGATCAAGGGGGAGATGCCCATGATCAAGACAAGGAAGATGATGATGGTCCAAGGCCGCCACACCCTAGAGTCCACCAAGCAATACAACGAGATCACCCCGTGAACACCATCATGGGCGATATTCAAAAGGGGGAACCAAGTGGGTCTTTTGCAACAAACAAGATGAGCATGGTGTCGTGACAAGGAACAAAGCCGGACTTGTGCCAAGGGATACTCCCAAGTCGAAGGTCTGGATTTCGGTGAAACCTATGCACCCGTAGCTAGGCTTGAGTCAATTCGTATATTACTTGCCTATGCTACTAACCATGGCTTCAAGCTTTATCAAATGGACGTGAAGAGTGCCTTCCTCAATGGACCAATCAAGGAAGAGGTCTATGTTGAGCAACCTCCCGTCTTTGAAGATAGTGAGTATCCTAACCATGTCTATAAACTCTCTAAGGCGCTTTATGGGCTCAAGCAAGCCCCAAGAGCATGGTATGAATGCCTAAGAGATTTTCTTATCGCTAATGGCTTCAAAGTCGAAAAAGCCGATCCTACTCCCTCTACTAAAACTATTGCAAATGATTTGTTTGTATGCCAAATTTATGTTGATGATATCATTTTTGGTTCTACTAACAAAACTACTTGTGAAGAGTTTAGTAGGATAATGGTTCAAAAATTCGAGATGTCAATGATGGGGGAGTTGAAGTATTTTCTAGGATTTCAAGTCAAGCAACTCCAAGAGGGCACCTTCATTAGCCAAACAAAGTACATTCAAGACATACTCACCAAGTTTGGGATGAAGGATGCCAAGCCCATCAAGACACCCATGGGAACTAATGGGCATCTCGACCTCGACACGGGAGGTAAATCCATAGATCAAAAGGTATACCGGTCGATGATAGGTTCTTTACTCTATTTATGTGCTTCTCGACCGGATATTATGCTTTCCGTATGCATGTGTGCAAGATTCCAAGCCGATCCTAAGGAAGTTCACCTTAGGGCCGTGAAACGAATCTTGAGATATTTAGTTCATACTCCTAAGTTTGGCCTTTGGTACCCCAAGGGATCCACTTTTGATTTAATTCTATATTCAGATGTTGATTGGGCAGGGTGTAAGATTGATAGAAAGAGCACATCAGAGACTTGTCAGTTCTTGGGAAGATCTCTGGTGTCTTGGGATTCTAAGAAACAAAATTATGTAGCTCTTTCTACCACCGAAGCCGAGTACATTGCCGCTGTAACACCCTGAATTTGGGAGTATAAAATTTCTTTTCTAATATCCACCAAATTCAAGTGTTACCCTCTTGTTTTCATGCTTTTCTTTTCTTTTGCCTAAAGAGTGAGGAATTATTTTATTATATATTAGCGTAAGCCTACTGAATTGAACCCTAGGAAAGCTTTGCGTGCTGCATTTCATGCCGAAGCATAGTTTTGTTTGATATCGCATTTAATTTCATTTAAATTATTTGGCATGATATAAAATGAACAAATATATATTTATATAAATAAGTGTATATCAATATCTATATAAAAGAAACAAAGAAAGAAAGAAAAAAGGAAAACAAAATAAAAAAAACGAGCATCTCTCGAGCGGCCCACTGCCCCAGCGGCCCGGCTCCCCATCCTCCGTCACGCGCAGTCGAGCGCCACGCATGTTACTGCACCACGGGCCCGCACATCAGAGACACTATTCATCTTCCAAACCGCCTTCTACCACGTCGCATGGATCTCGGCAACCGCCCGTCGTCGACGCCCCTTCAAACACCAGCACACTGCACACCCGCTCGAACCCCAAACTGTGCTCTGCCCTCCTCACGTCCTGCTTGCACTGCGCCGCACTAGGAGTTGCCTCGCCGAGGACCTCGCGTGCTGGAGCTCTGCCGAGCCGCCATCCGTGTCCACCACCTGAACTCTGCTGTCTGCTCCAAGGCAGAATCTGTCATCCTTTTACTTTTCCGTTTATGCTCATGCGCGTCATCTGGCCTTCGCATCACGCCCGCCGCGTGCGGTGGCGTGCCACTGCAGCCTCACGTCGTGCGTTCACCGCCCGGTCTCCTGTTCCCTAGCGCCAGTGCCCACCTGCGCGTGCTATCCGGCCGAGCACCCATGGCGTGCAGACCCAGTAAGCAGACGCCCTCCCCAATTGAAATCGTCCCCAGCGTGTGTAGCCGCCCTGGCTTCGTCGAGGTTCGGTCGCGCTCGCGCCTCGCCCTCTCTGCGGCCACCGCGCCTAGCCACGAGCCCACGACCCTTGCCAAGCTACACGCTGTAGCGCTACGCACCTGCTCCCACGCGAGCCACCGTCGTTCTACGCCGCACCCACGAGCCAGCTCCGGCAAGCCTTTCTTCTCTCCCTTGACCGCGCTACCCTGGCCAGCTCCCCAGCGACCAACCAGTCGAGTCCCCTGCGCATGGTCAGCGTGGCCCGTCCCCAACCTTCGGTCGTCACCCGAGTGCTCCTTGCGCATGCGTCCGTCAAAAATAGCAGAGATGAAATCGCCTGGCACCACCTGCATGTCGTTTCTCCATGATTCGTGTGATTGAAGAAACCGCATGAGGGCTCCACTCACATACACATGCACGCATGTCACCAGCCACCACACTAGAGAAATAGAAACCGTCTTCTCCTCCCTCGCAGGCTCGCACAAATCTCGTGGCCGCATGCAACCATAAAAGGAGAAGATTTATGGTCCCAACTGCATGTGCCAAAATAAAACAAACCGTGTGGCCTTTTTTTGTTACTCTTTTTTTTTCAATAAAATCGTGTCATGTGGCTTATATTCCACATGTTATTTAACTTTGTCTTAAACTTGTTTCGACACGTATCAGTTGTGTTAAATTTGTAATAACGTCGCGTACGTGTTAGTAACATTAGTTTTTCGTAACACGTCTTTTAATTAATTAATTAGATTTTTGTTTATTCGATTGTTATTAAAATAGCAATTTAATTAATACTAATTTATAGTTTTAATTTATGTTTTTATAAAAAACATGTTAATATGATTATGTACACTCTATTGTTTAGAATTAATACTTGTTTAATATAAATCTCATATCTGTTAGTGATTCCCGTATATCGTGCGTGTCGCGCAATGTCGTGCGTGTTGTTTCACATGTTGCGGTGCTGTCTCACGCGCGTCGCGCGTTGTCGTGCGCATTATCGCACGTGTTGTCGCGCGCTGTTTGTATCTTTCGCGCGTTGTCGCGCGCGTTATTAAATTGATTTCGCTTATGATCATTTATATTAATTAATCACATGTATAGCTGTTAACTATTAGAATATCAAAATAGTTGAAACTAAGAAGTTGTGTTAACTTATATTTTACAAATGCCTGCTAATATGATCATGCCGAAACTAAGTATTATAGTTAATACTCACTTAACATAAAAGCGATATCATTAGCGATCCTTGCGTGGCATGTCTTTTCAAGATTTACTGCTTAAATGTAGCAAGTCCTATGCAATGTTTATAAATATAATATGATTACTTTTAAAGTTGAAATTAGTACTTAACATGGCGAATATTAGCTTAACTACTTTTTATTTATTTAATATTTGTTTGGTACAAACGTGTCACTTATTTAGTTTCCTCGTCTGTCGCGCGTGCTGTTCCGCACGTGATGGCGTGCTCGTTCGCGCTCGTCGCGCGCGCTGTTTCGTGTGTCGTCAGCGTGCGATGTCGCGCCTGTCCGCGCGTCGTTCGCACGCTGTCGTGTTGTTTCGTGCATCGTCAATTCGCATCGCTTAGAACCTCTTGTGTTAATTAAATTACTTATTTATTTGACAGCTGTTAGCGTAACAAATTTAATCAGAACTAAATAGCAGTTATAATTTATATTTGTAATATCGAATTAAATGTTTTACTTAATATTTATTTAGTGTAAACGCGATATCTTCCAGATCGACGCTTCGAGTTCGACACTTCTTTTTCCTCGCGTGACTGTAGTAACGCGCTCTATTTCGTTTTGCATGTTTTATTATATTTGTATTTGTATGGTGTAATGTTCTTATGCATATATGTGTTTGCTTGCTTGTGTCTGTTCGTCTTCGCTCCGCGTTGCGATTAGAATGCGATCCATCTCCAAGTTTCGAGGGATCGAAGATCAAGCTTTGGCGACCATGTGATCAAGCTCTCTGAGTTCTATGAGGCTGAAGATCCTGAGCATCTGTTTGGTGAAGGCAAGTGTCCTCTGACCTATTATGTCCCATTCACTGTCCTGCACTACTTAATTGAAACCTAAGGATTTACTAGCTTTCTAGTTACCTTGTCCTTGATTTACCTTTTGGGTTACTATGGTTAGCTACATGCTAGCGCTTTACTTTAATCAATGAACATGATGAGATACAATGATGATACTATGATTTTATTCTGGATATGATGATATACTTGTGGCATTTAAGGGGACTCGGGCTGTTTCCCGAGTACCTCTCCGTAAGGACCTGTTCGTTGAGAGACCACCCGGGATAACAGTGCAACCATGAGGGTGAAATGGGATGCCCTTAGCTAATTAATTAGAGGAACTAGAGGTGTAGTTGCTTCGCCGTCGTGCCGTCAATGGGGTCCAGGCACAGTGCTTGCTCTGCCGAGGTTGAGTGCCGAGGTTCTTTCGTTTTCCTTTTGTTAGTCACCCTCCTTCGGGGAGAGGTACTGTGTTTATCAAACTGGAGAAACCTAACGGGCGGCTATGACCTCTAGGGAATCTTTGTAAAAGCTACGTAGTGATACCCTGCCGGACCACCTAGGAAGTGATCAATGGGGAGTCATGATCCCCGAGCAAAACGGGAATCACGGCTCATGGGTAAAGTGTGCGACCTCTGCAGAGGATTAGAAACTGATATATCAGCCGTGCTCACGGTTATGAGCGGCCTTGGGATCCTCTTTGATTAGAGATACAGATGGTTCGAGATACAATGGTTCTTTTTATTATTTCGGTTCGATGATGATAATGAGGTTTCCTCGATGAGGAAATGGTTCACGGGTTGGTTATATGATAAAACTTGGCTTCCACTAATAATAAATACCTGACCAACTAAAAGCAATCTGCTTTGACCTTAACCCCACATAAAGCTAGTCCACTTCAGCCAAACGGGACATTTGCTGAGTACGTTGATGTGTACTCACCCTTGCTTTCACAAAACACCAGGTTGCCTTTGGTGCAATCTATGCTCAGGTAAAGAAGAAGGCGTCGAGGCGGATCTCCAGGAGTTCCAGGGCTTCGGCGAGTTCGAGGATTAGGCTAGCGACCTCCCCCAGTCAGCTGCCTGTGGTGGGTTTATTTACGTTGGCTACGTTTCTACTCTGTGTACTTTGATTATATTATGTAAATGACTCTAGTCTGTAATATTATTACTTACTCTTTATTGTAATTTGAAGCATTGTGCTATGATGAGTCATTTATGTAATCGCTGTGTACGTGAATTTCTGATCCTGGCACGTACATGGTTCGCATTCGGTTTACCTTCTAAAACCGGGTGTGACACAAGTGGTATCAGAGCCGACCCTCGCGGTTTCACGGGCGTGTGTGGGCTAGGGGGTTCGGGTATATGGCGCATGGCGCATGTGGGCCCAGAGTGGTCACATGGCATGGCATATGACGACACTAGACATACAGACGTGGCCAAGAGGGGAGGTTCCTGGATTGGGGTTGACCGACAAGGACGTCGGTCTTCTAAGGGGGGTGGATTGTGATATCCTGGCCCCTGGGATGGGATGTCCTGGCCCAAGGCTTAATAGAATTAATAGTGTAATCATACCAACAAGGTGCATCTTCTTTTTCGGAAGCCTATCTCGAAAGAACCTCCAAGTTAAGCGTGCTTGGCTTGGAGCAATTTGGGATGGGTGACCGACCGGGAAGTTTTCTCGGGTGCGCATGAGTGAGGACAAAGTGCGCACAAAAGACTCGTGTTGGTCTGTGGGGACAATATATGATCCTAGAGAGCTGCCAGGAGTAAGTACCGCCGGTCCAGGGATTGGACGGGGTGTTACAGCCGCAGGCTATTGTTGCGCTCAATTGCTTTGGATGAGGCAAACCCTTAGGGACTATGGTTACAAATTAACCAAAGTTCCTCTCCTATGTGATAATGAGAGTGCAATCCGCATGGCGGATAATCCCGTTGAGCACAGCCGCACTAAGCACATAGCCATTCAATATCACTTTTTGAGGGATCACCAACAAAGGGGGGATATCGAGATTGCATATGTTAGCACCCAAGGACAATTAGACGATATCTTTACCAAGCCTTTAGATGAGAAAACCTTTACCAAACTTAGGCATGAGATAAACATTCTTGATTCTAGGAATTTTGATTGATGTTTTTGCACACATAGCTCATTTATATACCTTTGATCATATCTCTTTCATGTGCTATGACTAATGTGTTTTTCAAGTGTATTTCATGCTAAGTCATTGAAAGGGAAATGAAGTCTTTGGCGAAGACAAGGCTTCCACTCCACTCCATCGAATGATTTATTCTTTGCCGTCGCTCCACACCGCTCTCCATATTGGTATAATCTTCACTCCTATATTATTTGCCAAAGGGGGAGAAAGTAAAAAAGGGCTTATATTTCACTCACAAGTATCCGTTTTTGGCGATTCATGCCAAAGGGGGAGAAAGTATTAGCCCAAAGCAAAAGGACCACACCACCACCAATTTTAAAAAGTGTTTCAATTTGTATTAAAGACGTTTTTCAATTGGTATCTTATTTTTGATATAATTTCAAATTGGTATAACCTCTTCAAAAATTAATATCTAAAACCCTCTTGAACACTAAGAGGAGAATTTCATTGAGGGGGACTTTTTGTTTAGTCAAAGGAAAAACATTTGAAACAGGGGGAGAAAATTTCAAATCTTGAAAATGCTTCTCAAAATCTTATTCATTTACCTTTGACTATTTGCAAAAAGACTTTGAAAAATTTTCCAAAAGAGTTTGCAAAAACAAAACAAGTGGTGCAAGTGTGGTCCAAAATGTTAAATATGAAGAAAACATCCATGCATATCTTATGAAATGTATATTGGTTTAATTCCAAGTAACATTTGCACTTACATCATGTAAACTAGTTCAATTCTGCACTTATATATTTGCTTTGGTTTGTGTTGGCATCAATCACCAAAAATGGGGAGATTGAAAGGGAAATAGGCTTACACCTTTTTCCTAAATGATTTTGGTGGTTGAATTGCCCAACACAAATAATTGGACTAACTAGTTTGCTCTAGATTATAAGTTCTACAGGTGCCAAAGGTTCAACACAAACCAATAAAAAGTCCAAGAAAGGGTTCAAATAAAAAGAGCAAAAGACAATTGAAGGTTGCCCTGGTCTGGCGCACCGGACTGTCCGGTGTGCTTCGGGAATTCTGGGAGCCACTCCGCTATAATTCACCGGACTGTCCGGTGTGCCAGCGGAGTAACAGCTATACAACGCCAATGGTCGTCTGCAAAGGAACAGTGAAACACTACAATGCGCACCTGCGCGCGCAGAAGTCAGAGCATGCGTCAGATGGCGCACCGGACAGTGAACATGACCTGTCCGGTGGCCCACATGTCAGAAGCTCCAACGGTCGAACCCTAACGGTTGGGTGACGTGGCTGGCACACTAAACAGTGTCCGGTGGCGCACCGGACTGTCCGGTGCGCCATACGACAGCAGCCTTCCCCAACGGCCATTTTGGTGGTTGGGGCTATAAATACCCCCAACCACCACACTTCAATGCATCCAAGTTTTCAGCCATCAAACCTCATACAAGAGCTCTAGACTTCATTCCAAGACACAAACAAAGAGATCAAATCCTCTCCCAAGTCCGGATTCACTCCAAACAAATTAGTGACTAGAGAGAGAGACTTTTGTGTTCTTTTGAGCTCTTGCGCTTGGATTGCTTTTCTTCTTCCTTCTTTCTTGTTCTCAACTCAATTGTAATCAAAGCAAGTGACACCAAGTTTTGGTGGTCCTTGTAGTGGACTAAGTGTCCCATTTGATTGAAGAGAAAAGCTCACTCGGTCTAGGTGACTGTTTGAGAGAGGGAAAGGGTTGAAAGAGACCCGGTCTTTGTGACCACCTCAACAGGGAGTAGGTTTGCAAGAACCGAACCTCAGTAAAACAAATCACCGTGTCATCCATTCTTATTTGCTTGTGATTTGTTTTCTCCCTCTCTCTCGGACTCCGTTATATTTCTAACGCTAACCCTGGCTTGTAGTTGTGCTTAAACTTTATAAATTACAGATTTGCCTATTCACCCCCCTCTAGGCGACTTTCACCTACCTTCCCCCGGAAACCCTTTTGGACTCCCCACGGGTCCAGGCTTCTGACAAATCCATGCAGAAATGGCTACAGCGCGAGGACGAGGACTCCGTAATCAAACGCAGATGGGAACCCAGGGTCGGGACCTAGTCCTACGGCAAGTACCAAACCAAGAAGGGCTCCGCAACTCTCCCCCAGCTGGGAAGGACCCTTCAAGGTGACGGGAATACGCCGACCCGAGGGTGACTATCTTGCTACGACTGAAGAGTACCTCTTCCTAACCACTGGAGCATCTCTGTAAGTTCTATCCATAGGAGCAAGTCTGAGGGGTGAATTTTTCTCCCTTTTGTAACTAGGTAACACATACGTGTACTGAAAGGGAATTAGGCTTACACCTAGTTCCTAATTGATTTTGGTGGTTGAATTGCCCAACACAAATAATTGGACTAACTAGTTTGCTCTAGTGTATAAGTTATACAGGTGTCAAAGGTTCACACTTAGCCAATAAAATGACCAAGAATTGGGTTCAACAAAGAGAGCAAGGGATAACCGAAGGCAGCCCTGGTCTTGCGCACCGGACCGTCCGGTGCACCAGGGGACTTCACGCTGAACTTCTCACCTTCCAGAAAATCCAGAGGCGCTCCGCTATAATTCACCGGACTGTCCGGTGCCCCAGAGGAGAGCGACTCTGGAACTCGCCAGCTTCAGGAATTCGCTCCGCTATAATTCACCGGACATGTCCGGTGTGCACCGGACTGTCCGATGAGCCAGTGGAGCAACGACTACTTCACGCCAACGGTCACCTGTAGAAGCAGTAAATGCGCGCCAGAGCGCGCAGGAGTCAGGCACGCGCGAAGTGGCGCACCGGACACTCTACAGTGCAAGTCCGGTGTGCCACCGGACATCCAGGCGGGCCCAGCAGTCAGAGCTCCAACGGTCGGAACCCAACGGCATGGTGACGTGGCTGGCGCACCGGACACTGTCCGGTGTGCACCGGACACTGTCCGGTGCACCATGCGACAGACAGCCTCCACCAAACGGGTAGTTTGGTGGTTGGGGTTATAAATACCCCCAACCACCCCACATTCAAGACATCCAAGTTTTCACACTTCCAACCACTTACAAGAGCTAGGCATTCAGTTCTAGACACACTCAAAAGATCAAATCCTCTCCCAAATTCCACACAAAGCTTTAGTGACTAGTGAGAGAGATTTGTTGTGTTCTTTTGAGCTCTTGCGCTTGGATTGCTTCTTTTCTTTCTCAATCTTTCTTGAGATCAAACTCACTTGTAATTGAGGCAAGAGACACCAATTGTGTGGTGGTCCTTGCGGGAACTTTGTGTTCCAAGTGTTTGAGAAGAAGAGGCTCACTCGGTCCGTGGGACCGTTTGAGAGAGGGAAAGGGTTGAAAAAGACCCGGCCTTTGTGGCCTCCTCAACGGGGAGTAGGTTTGCAAGAACCGAACCTCGGTAAAACAAATCCTTGTGTCTCACTTCCTTATTCGCTTGCGATTTGTTTTTACGCCCTCTCTCTGACTTGATTATATTTCTAACGCTAACCCGGCTTGTAGTTGTGATTAACTTTATAAATTTCAGTTTCGCCCTATTCACCCCCCTCTAGGTGACTTTCAATTGGTATCAAAGCCCGGTGCTTCATTAGAGCCTAACCGCTCGAAGTGATGTCGGGAGAACACGCCAAGAAGGCAATGGAGACCGACGACAAGCCCGCTACAAGCCACGGGAAGGCTTCATCGGAAGAATCCCGCAACAAAAAAGAAAGGGAAGGAGAAGAAAGCCTCCTCCCACAAGTCGCATTGGAGTGGCGACAAGAAAAAGAAAATGAGGAAGGTGGTCTACTACGAGACCGACACTTCATCACCTTCCACCTCCGGCTCCGACGCGCCCTCCATAACTTCTAAGCGCCATGAGCGCAAGAAGTTTAATAAGATCCCCTTACACTATCCTCGTACTTCTAGACATACTCCATTACTTTCCGTTCCATTAGGCAAACCGCCAACCTTTGACGGTGAAGATTATGCTAGGTGGAGTGATTTAATGAAATTTCATCTAACCTCACTCCACAAAAGTATATGGAATGTTGTTGAGTTTGGAGCATAGGTACCATCCATAGGGGATGAGGATTATGATGAGGACGAAGTGGCCCAAATCGAGCACTTCAACTCCCAAGCCACAACCATACTCCTCGCTTCTCTAAGTAGGGAGGAGTACAACAAGGTGCAAGGATTAAAGAGCGCCAAGGAAGTTTGGGACGTGCTCAAGACCGCGCACGAGGGTGATGAACTCACCAAAATCACTAAGCGGGAAACGATCGAGGGGGAGCTCGGTCGCTTCCGTCTACGCCAAGGGGAGGAGCCACAAGACATGTACAACCGGCTCAAAACCTTGGTGAATCAAGTGCGCAACCTCGGGAGCAAGAAATGGGATGACCACGAGGTGGTTAAGGTTATTTTAAGATCACTTATTTTCCTTAACCCTACTCAAGTACAATTAATTCGTGGCAATCCAAGATATACACTAATGACTCCTGAGGAAGTAATCGGGAATTTTGTGAGCTTTGAGTTTATGATCAAAGGCTCAAGGAAGATCAACGAGCTTGACGGCCCCTCCACGTCCGAAGCACAACCGGTCGCATTTAAGGCGACGGAGGAGAAGAAGGAGGAGTCTACACCGAGTAGAACACCCATCGACGCCTCCAAGCTCGACAACGAGGAAATGGCGCTCGTCATCAAGAGCTTCCGCCAAATCCTCAAGCAAAGGAGGGGGAAAGATTACAAGCCCCGCTCCAAGAAGGTTTGCTACAAGTGTGGTAAGCCCGGTCACTTTATAGCAAAATGTCCTATTTCTAGTGACAGTGACAGGGGCGACGACAAGAAGGGGAGAAGAAAGGAGAAGAAGAGGTACTACAAGAAGAAGGGCGGCGATGCCCATGTTTGTCGCGAGTGGGACTCCGACGAAAGCTCTAGAGACTCCTCCGACGACGAGGACACCACCAACATCGCCGTCACCAAGGGACTTCTCTTCCCCAACATCGGCCACAAGTGCCTCATGGCAAAGGACGGCAAAAAGAAGAAGGTTAAATCCAAATCCTCCACTAGATATGAGTCCTCTAGTGATGATAATGCTAGTGACGAGGAAGATAATTTGCGTACCCTTTTTGCCAACTTAAACATGCAACAAAAAGAGAAATTAAATGAATTAATTAGTACCATTCATGAGAAGGATGACCTCTTGGACTCCCAAGAGGACTTCCTAATCAAGGAAAACAAAAAGCATGTTAAAGTGAAAAATGCTTATTCTCTAGAAGTTGAAAAATGCAAAAAATTATCTAGTGAGCTAAGCACTTGCCATGAGACTATAGACAACCTTAGAAATGAGAATGCTAATTTGTTAGCTAAGGTTGATTCTATTGCTTGTAATGTTTCAATTCCCAATCTTAGAAATGGTAATGATGATTTGCTTGCTAGGATTGAAGAATTGAACATATCTCTTGCTAACCTTAGAAATGAAAGTGAAAAATTGCTTGCTAAGGCTAAAGATTTTGATGATTGCAATACTACCATTTCCGACCTTAGAAGTAAAAATGACATATTGCATGCTAAGGTTGTAGAATTAAAATCTTGCAAACCATCTACATCTACCGTTGAGCACACTTCTATTTATACTAGATGTAGAGATGCTGATATTAATGCTATTCATGATCACATGGCTTTAATTAAACAACAAAATGATCATATAGCAAAATTAGATGCTAAAATTGCCGAGCATGAAATTGAAAATGAAAATTTTAAATTTGCTCGTAGTATGCTTTATAGTGGGAGACGCCCTGGCATTAAGGATGACATTGGCTTCCAACAGGGAGGCAATGTCAAAATTAATGCCCCTCCTAAGAAATTGTCCAACTTTGTTAAGGGCAAGGCTCCCATGCCTCAAGATAACGAGGGATACATTTTGTACCCTGCCGGTTATCCTGAGAGCAAGATTAGGAGAATTCATTCTAGGAAGTCTCACTCTGGCCCTAATCATGCTTTTATGTATAAGGGTGAGACATCTAGTTCTAGGCAACCAACCCGTGCTAAGTTGCCTAAAAAGAAAACTCCTAGTGCATCAAATGATCATAACATTTCATTTAAAACTTTTGATGCATCCTATGTTTTAACTAACAAATCTGGCAAGATAGTTGCCAAGTATGTTGGGGGTAAGCACAAGGGGTCAAAGACTTGTGTTTGGGTACCCAAAGTTCTTGTATCTAATGCCAAAGGACCCAAAACCATTTGGGTACCTAAAGTCAAGAACTAAACATGTTTTGTAGGTTTATGCATCCGGGGGCTCAAGTTGGATCATCGACAGCGGGTGCACAAACCACATGACAAGGGAGAAGAAAATGTTCTCCTCCTATGAGAAAAACCAAGATCCCCAACGAGCTATCACATTCGGGGATGGAAATCAAGGTTTGGTCAAAGGATTAGGTAAAATTGCTATATCTCCTGACCATTCTATTTCCAATGTTTTTCTTGTAGATTCATTAGATTACAATTTGCTTTCTGTATCTCAATTATGTCAAATGGGCTACAACTGTCTATTCACTGATGTAGGTGTCACTGTCTTTAGAAGAAGTGATGATTCAATAGCATTTAAGGGAGTGTTAGAGGGTCAGCTATACTTGGTAGATTTTTATAGAGCTGAACTCGACACTTGCTTAATTGCTAAGACTAACATGGGCTGGCTCTAGAAAACCGCCGACTAGCACATGTTGGGATGAAGAATCTTCATAAGCTTCTAAAGGGAGAGCACATTTTAGGATTAACAAATGTTCATTTTGAGAAAGACAGGATTTGTAGCGCATGTCAAGCAGGAAAGCAAGTTGGTGCTCACCATCCACACAAGAACATCATGACGACCGACAGGCCACTGGAGCTCCTACACATGGATCTATTCGGCCCGATAGCTTACATAAGCATCGGCAGAAGTAAGTACTGTCTAGTTATTGTGGATGATTATTCTCGCTTCACTTGGGTGTTCTTTTTGCAGGAAAAATCTCACACCCAAGAGACCTTAAAGGGATTCTTGAGACGGGCTCAAAACGAGTTCGGCTTAAGGATCAAGAAAATTAGAAGCGACAACGGGACGGAGTTCAAGAACTCTCAAATTGAAGGCTTCCTTGAGGAGGAGGGCATCAAGCATGAGTTCTCCTCTCCCTACACGCCACAACAAAATGGTGTAGTAGAGAGGAAGAATAGAACTCTATTGGACATGGCAAGAACCATGCTTGATGAGTACAAGACTTCGGATCAGTTTTGGGCCGAGGCGGTCAACACCGCCTGCTACGCCATCAACCGATTATATCTACACCGAATTTTCAAGAAGACATCTTATGAACTCCTAACCGGTAAAAAGCCCAATATTTCATATTTTAGAGTCTTTGGTAGCAAATGCTTTATACTTGTTAAAAGAGGTAGAAAATCTAAATTTACTCCTAAGACTGTAGAAGGCTTTTTACTAGGATATGATTCAAACACAAGGACATATAGAGTCTTTAACAAGTCCTCTGGACAAGTTGAAGTTTCTTGTGACGTTGTGTTTGCTAAGACTAACGGCTCTCAAGTAGAGCAAGTTGATCTTGATGAGATAGGTGATGAAGAGGCTCCATGCATCGCGTTAAGGAACATGTCCATTGGGGATGTGTGTCCTAAGGAATCCGAAGAGCCTCCAAATGCACAAGATCAACCATCCTCCTCCACGCAAGCATCTCCACCAACTCAAAATGAGGATGAGGCTCAAGTTGATGAAGGAGAAGATCAAGGAAATGAGCCACCTCAAGATGACGGCAATGATCAAGGGGGAGATGCAAATGATCAAGACAAGGAGGATGAAGAACCAAGGCCGCCACACCCAAGAGTCCACCAAGCAATCCAATGAGATCACCCCGTCGACACCATCCTCGGCGACATCCAAAAGGGGGTAACCACTAGATCTCATGTTGCTCATTTTTGTGAACATTACTCTTTTGTTTCCTCTATTGAGCCACACAGGGTAGAGGAAGCACTTCAAGATTCGGATTGGGTGGTGGCGATGCAAGAGGAGCTCAACAACTTCACTAGGAACGAGGTATGGCATTTGGTTCCACGTCCTAATCAAAATGTTGTAGGAACCAAGTGGGTTTTCCGCAACAAGCAAGATGAGCATGGTGTGGTGACAAGGAACAAAGCCCGACTTGTGGCCAAGGGATACTCCCAAGTCGAAGGTTTGGATTTCGGTGAAACCTATGCACCCGTAGCTAGGCTTGAGTCAATTCGTATATTATTAGCCTATGCTACTTACCATGGCTTCAAGCTTTATCAAATGGACGTGAAAAGTGCCTTCCTCAATGGACCAATCAAGGAAGAGGTCTATGTTGAGCAACCTCCCGGCTTTGAAGATAGTGAGTACCCTAACCATGTTTATAAACTCTCTAAGGCGCTTTATGGGCTCAAGTAGGCCCCAAGAGCATGGTATGAATGCCTTAGAAATTTTCTTATCACTAATGGGTTCAAAGTCGGAAAAGTCGATCCTACTTTATTTACTAAAACTCTTGAGAATGACTTGTTTGTATGCCAAATTTATGTTGATGATATTATATTTGGGTCTACTAACGAGTCTACATGTGAAGAATTTAGTAGGATCATGACACAAAAATTCGAGATGTCTATGATGGGGGAGTTGAAGTATTTCTTAGGATTTCAAGTAAAGCAACTCCAAGAGGGCACCTTCCTAAGCCAAACGAAGTATACTCAAGATATTCTAAGCAAGTTTGGGATGAAGGATGCCAAGCCCATCAAGACACCCATGGGAACCAATGGGCATCTCGACCTCGACGAGGGAGGTAAATCCATTGATCAAAAGGTATATCGGTCGATGATTGGATCTTTATTCTATTTATGTGCATCTCGACCGGATATTACGCTTTCCGTATGCATGTGTGCAAGATTCCAAGCCGACCCTAAGGAAGCTCACCTTACGGCCGTAAAACGAATCTTGAGATATTTAGTTTATACTCCTAAGTTTGGGCTTTGGTATCCTAGGGGATCCACATTTGAGTTGATTGGTTATTCGGATGCCGATTGGGCGGGGTGTAAAATTAATAGAAAGAGCACATCGGGGACTTGCCAGTTCTTGGGAAGATCCTTGGTGTCTTGGGCTTCAAAGAAGCAAAATTCCATAGCTCTTTCTACCGCCGAGGCCGAGTACATTGCCGCAGGACACTGTTGCGCGCAACTACTTTGGATGAGGCAAACCCTTAGGGACTACGGTTACAAATTAACCAAAGTCCCTCTTCTATGTGATAATGAGAGTGCAATCCGCATGGCGGATAATCCCGTTGAGCATAGCCGCACTAAACATATAGCCATTCGGTATCATTTCTTAAGGGATCACCAACAAAAGGGAGATATCGAGATTTCTTATATTAACACTAAAGATCAATTAGTCGATATCTTTACCAAGCCACTTGATGAACAAACTTTTAACAAACTTAGGCATGAGCTAAATATTCTTGATTCTAGGAACTTCTTTTGTTGATTTGCACACATAGCTCATTCATATACCTTTGTTCATGTCTCCTTCATATGTTATGACTAATGTCTTTTCAAGTCTATTTCCAACCAAGTCATAGGTATATTGAAAGGGAATTGGAGTCTTCAGCGAAGACAAAGGCTTCCACTCCGTAACTCATCCTTCGCCATCGCTCCGAGCCACTCTCCATCTTTGGGGGAGAGAGCATAAGTCTAAAGCCAAAGGACTCCGTCTTTGGTATAATCTTCACTCATTTATTTATGACCAAAGGTAGAGAAAGTAATACTAAGGGCTCTAATGACTCCGTTTTTGGCGATTCATGCCAAAGGGGGAGAGAGTATTAGCCCAAAGCAAAAGGACCGCACCACCACCTAATTTTAAAACTAAGGTTTTTCGATTGGTATGATTTTCAATTTGGTATCTCCTTGTGTTCAAAAAGGGGGAGAGAATAGTATTTTCAAAATCAATATCCTAAAACCCTCTTGAACACTAAGAGAAGGATTTCATTTAGGGGGAGTTTTGTTTAGTCAAAGGAAAAGCATTTGAAACAGGGGGAGAAAATTTCAAATCTTGAAAATGCTTCGCAAAGTCTTATTCATCTACCTTTGACTATTTGCAAAAGGACTTTGAAAAGAATTTACAAAACAATTTGCAAAAACAAAACATATGGTGCAAGCGTGGTCCAAAATGTTAGAAATGAAGAAACAATCCATGCATATATTATAAGTATTTATATTGGCTCAATTCCAAGCAACCTTTGCACTTACATTATGCAAGCTAGTTCAATTATGCACTTCTATACTTGCTTTGGTTTGTGTTGGCATCAATCACCAAAAAGGGGGAGATTGAAAGGGAATTAGGCTTACACCTAGTTCCTAATTGATTTTGGTGGTTGAATTGCCCAACACAAATAATTGGACTAACTAGTTTGCTCTAGTGTATAAGTTATACAGGTGTCAAAGGTTCACACTTAGCCAATAAAATGACCAAGAATTGGGTTCAACAAAGAGAGCAAGGGATAACCGAAGGCAGCCCTGGTCTGGCGCACCGGACTGTCCGGTGTGCCACCGGACAGTGTCCGGTGCACCAAGGGACTTCACGCTGAACTTCTCACCTTCGGGAAAATCCAGAGGCGCTCCACTATAATTCACCGGACTGTCCGGTGCCCCAGAGGAGAGCGACTCTGGAACTCGCCAGCTTCGGGAATTCGCTCCGCTATAATTCACCGGACATGTCCGGTGTGCACCGGACTGTCCGGTGAGCCAGTGGAGCAACGGCTACTTCGCGCCAACGGTCACCTGCAGAAGCATTAAATGCGCGCCAGAGCGCGCAGGAGTCAGGCACGCGCGAAGTGGCGCACCGGACACTCTACAGTGCATGTCCGGTGTGCCACCGGACATCTAGGCGGGCCCAGCAGTCAGAGCTCCAACGGTCGGAACCCAACGGCATGGTGACGTGGCTGGCGCACCAGACACTGTCCGGTGTGCACCGGACTGTCCGGTACACCATGCGACAGACAGCCTCCACCAAACGGCTAGTTTGGTGGTTGGGGTTATAAGTACCCCCAACCACCCCACATTCAAGACATCCAAGTTTTCACACTTCCAACCACTTACAAGAGCTAGGCATTCAATTCTAGACACACTCAAAAGATCAAATCCTCTCCCAAATTCCACACAAAGCTTTAGTGACTAGTGAGAGAGATTTGTTGTGTTCTTTTGAGCTCTTGCGCTTGGATTGCTTCTTTTCTTTCTCAATCTTTCTTGAGATCAAACTCACTTGTAATTGAGGCAAGAGACACCAATTGTGTGGTGGTCCTTGCGGGAACTTTGTGTTCCAAGTGTTTGAGAAGAAGAGGCTCACTCGGTCCATGGGACCGTTTGAGAGAGGGAAAGGGTTGAAAAAGACCCGGCCTTTGTGGCCTCCTCAACGGGGAGTAGGTTTGCAAGAACCGAACCTCGGTAAAACAAATCCTTGTGTCTCACTTCCTTATTCGCTTGCGATTTGTTTTTACGCCCTCTCTCTGACTTGATTATATTTCTAACGCTAACCCGGCTTGTAGTTGTGATTAACTTTATAAATTTCAGTTTCGCCCTATTCACCCCCCCTCTAGGCGACTTTCATGTACGCCAGCCCGGTGAGGTCCGCCCTCATAAGCCCGCCTGTTGGTCTGCACCCATGCATGATAGGTTATAAAGAAAAGATTTACCCCCTCAGATGTGCCTCTATGATAGTTTTATCCTACTTCTCCATGGTCTTACCTTGCAGTTTTCCAGATGTTATTTTATCTAACCAACCCAAACAGTTCCCATACCATCATACATGATGACATCCGAATTGAACAACCAGGCTTGCAGTTTAGGACCTCTCTGCGAAAGCAGGAGAGCCCGACAGCCTGGGTGCCGGTTCTAAAGAACGGGAGCCCGTTCCATGGGGAGGTCCGGAGCCTGTGTGGCCGCTTAGCCCGGTCCCGTACCCGAAAGCCTGCACACTCCACCACCTTGTGATGGGTACCCAAGTATTTGGAGCTATAAGTCCTGTGGGTCCAGCAACCTGGGGTCTGGAACTAGAGAATGGACACTTATCTCTTGGGGTGGTCCGGAGCCGTGTAGCCGCTCAGCCTGGTCCTGTACCGTGGGTCCGCACGCTCCACCACTCTGTGACGGGTGTCCTAGTATCTAGAACCACCGTCCAGGGGGTCCGGACGCACAACTTGGCTTCCCAGACTAGACCCTGCAGGTCCCGAGCATGTATCAAAGGATGACTAGTGTCAGATGGCGGGTCCTGCGGATGTACAACTAATGCTCCCTAGCCGAAGCTGTGTGCAGGCCCAGGTCCCAGTCGAGGCTACCTCCTAGGGGCCGTTGCCAACTCTTTCTTAGGTATGCTGGTCTGCAGCCTCGACAAATCGAGCCTACATCCCAAGGGGGCCAGGTACCAAGGAGGGATCAGTTACACCACACACAACAGGGACAAGTGGTACACAAATAAGTGCTAATACTGCTTGATAAATAGTACTCAAAAGTACCTTACAAAAAGCAAAAGTATTACATCCGCCTTCAAGCGGAGTCCTAGCTCCATCTCTACTCTACAGGAATGGACTACTCTGCACCAGCAGGGTCGCATTGGAAGCTAGCTCCAGGCAGCCTCACCAGCGGCGGCGACCACCTCTGCACCGACGGCTCGCCAGCGGTGGTGGCCACCTCCGCTTCGACGGCTCCCCAGTGGCGGCGGCCACCTCCGCTCCGATGGCTCCCCAGCGGCGGCGGCCACCTCCGCTCCGACGGCTCCCCAGCGGCGGCGACCACCTATGCTCCGAGCGGCTCGCCAGCGGAGGCGGCCACCTCTGCGCCGGGCCGCCTCCCTAGTGGTGGCGACCACCTCAGCGTGCGCGCCATGGCAAAGAGGCCCTCGCCCCCGCCCTCCTACGGGGTGAGGACAAGACCATCCAAGCCATGGAGCTGGTAGCACGACGGCAGGCGGTGCTTGCGGTCTGGTCGGGACCGCATAGCCGAAGTTCGCCTCCTTCACAAGGCTGGTGATCATCCTTTTCCTCCGAATGCTGGAGGAAGAGGCGGGTCACCAGCCCATGTGGGAGGCAGAGCCGCGGCTCAGCTCGCTCTCCACCACCGCGAGGCTGATGAACATCCTTGAAGCCAAGCACCGGTGGAAGTTCGCCGCTCCCACAAGGCCGCGCACCTCCAGCAGAGGAAAGACAAGACCGACAGCACCAACCCGCTAGGGAGGACAAAAGGCACGAACTCTCCAGCGGCAAGTTCACCGGGGTGGAGGGTGCCGGCGCAAATCCTTCCACCGAACGCCGACGCATCCCATCCAAGTAGGCGGCACACCATGTCGAGCACCCACTCAGTCTGGGCATGCTCGAGATGAACTTACAAGGCCATGGTAAACTATGGCGACACAAAGCAGAAACCTTGAAGGCAAAGGGACGCAGAGAGCTCGAAGGCGAAAGGGCACCACGAGTGGGAGAGAAGCAAGGCATGGCTGCTACTCAAGGGATGAACCCCTCTTTAAAGGCAGACTCCCCCGCTCCCGCCTCGAAACGTCGCGAGAAGTCTCCCTCGATGCACACTGGGGTATCCATCCTATGACACGGGGCCCTGGTCCCACAAGTCATACAGGTGGCGCGCTGGTCTTCGAGTGCGAAGAAGGTGAACCGCCATACAAAGAGCGTGCTACCGCCCCGCGGTAGTGCGCCCCCTCGTCTTCACCGCAACCAGCGGTCCAACCTCTGGCATGGGGGCCTAGGCCCACATGTCATGCACCGGGCGTGCCGGTTTCTGTGTGCGGAGAAGGCGAACCGACGCGTGAAGAGCGCGCCTCCACCTACGGTAGTGCGTCTCTTTGCCTCCGCCAAAACCAATAGCCCAGTCCCTGGCACAAGGGCCCGGGCCCACGAGTCATCCTCCTTGGGCGTCAGTATCGTGCCTCCTTGGGGCCGCCGCAGAATACTGAGAAGGTGAATTTTCAAAACCAATGCAGCGGTATCAAGGCACCCCGCGCATGGCCTAGCGAAACCATCAAGTACGGAAGTCACGGGTCAGTCAGCCGCGGGGACAGGCGTGACAGTTGGCGTGAACAGGCAGTAATTGTGACAGCAAGCGTGCGGAAGCAACACACCAATCACCGATCAAGCTTTGGCCCCGCCTGCAGGCTCGTATCCTCCCCTGAGGCGGGCCCGGGGGCCAATGTTGGTACCCTGAATCAGGGGTACTCCTTGCTACAGTATGAAGGCATGGTGCCCGTGCGGCAATCTCTAGCCGCGCGGTGAACAGCACCCGACCCCACCACGTGGACGGCTCCAGGGGCGCCACATGGCCAGAAAAGATGATATATCCCAGGATGCAATCAGTTGGACCGGACCTCCACAAGGAAGCACCGGACCCCTGTACGCATAGCCCGGACCCCCGAATACGGTCCGAGACCCCCAAGTAAGCATGCCGGGTCCCTTGGATGGGGTCCGGATCCCTTCGAGTAAGGACCGGGTCACCCATAACAAGGTCCCAGGACAGGGGAAACCCTAGCCTGAGCAAGGGTCCGGTACTGACACGTGTCCAGGCTTTATCCTGTGCGCTTGCGCTCCCCGCTCAGGCGAAGACCCGATGCTGCCACGTGGCTTGTTGCCCGTGACATAAGCCAACGGGCGGAGCCTGACGTAAGGCCTCTGGGCCGCATGGTCTCTGCATTTATTGCGGAGAGGATGCGCCGCCTGTCCACCCTGCTGATAGGCGATGTGCCGCCTCAGCATTCATTGTGACCTGTCCACTCAGCTGGCAGGCGACGTCTAGGCCATCCTGCAGGCGGTGTGCCTGTCTAGTCCATTGCCAAACAGTACGCCCGTGCTGCAAGGTGCACTGTGTCCATCATCACTTATGCGTTGCCAGGGAAGCTTCCCCTGCACGCCAATACCACACAGATCGCGGATGTCAGGGTGCAAAAAGATTGCTCCAGCAACTCCAAGTATTACATCCATTATATTTCTGAGCCCACATGTCGGGGCTCAGCACCCTTGTACGCGCCCCCTTGAGCTATAAAAGGGGAGGCATGCAACATTACAGGGGGGGACATAGGGACACTCAGACTAAACTTAGACTTAGACCCAGCTCAGGCTCACAAGTTCATTCGAGCTCTCAAGCTCAATACATCACACAATGGAGTAGGGTATTACGCTCCGGCGGCCCAAACCACTCTAAACCCTTGTGTATTCCTGAGTTCATCTACCAATAGGCAAAACGCTTAAGCCCCCTCCTCATCTTAGGATTTAGGGTGGGTGCACTCCGCCACCCGGCCGGAGAATTCCCTCTCCGACAAAAGGCATCAAAGTCAGTCGAGAGCATGCCTGTGTAAACTATTACTGTCTGTAGCTCTGCTATTGTCAATGAAGTCGACAGCACAAAACCTGTAGAACCTGACAGTTCCAGTGCGTGTAGCCTCAATAGAGTTTCTGATAATTTGAATTAAATCTTCCTTGTTAACAGAGTCTACAGCAATAACTGATATATGCTTCCTGCACTTCACAGGCACCTTGTGGTCTTCTTTGCATACGAAACTAGGATGTCTTGGACCAAGAGTTGATATCCTTGACAAGTAATTCTTGCAATGTTCAGACCAAGAAAATTGGTGTATATTTTTCAATCCGTCTTCTCGACATCTTGACCAAAACTGCTTTTCAGAAAGCATCTTATAGAGGGCATCTGCAATTGCATGCTGATCATGGGGATCAACATGGAGGCCATTTTCCAGAACCTGCATCAACATCCACCAGAAAGGATCCAATCTATTACAGATGTAAGTCAATATACTATTAATTCATAAAATGGTACAATGTGATTCATGAACCCGATGAATTTCAACAAGAGCCCCATTTTTGTTGCAATAACAGGCAACCCATGCATAGCAGCCTGCTAACAAAAAGAACAAATAGGTAGTAAGGGCGTGAAGATGGTGAGATACATAAATGAATTCTTGATCTCAATAGTTCCGACCTCTATCAAGGTGACACCAAATTGTTCAAAGTAAGCAACATTTACAAAAGCGCCATGGCATACATATGTCAAGAAAAGTTGTACTGATGAATACTTAAAATAGGAAAATGGCTATTGTATTTCACTTACATATACCATGAAGCCGATAGATATCAGGAACTTCATATAAATCATATTCATCAATCAATGTAAGCCAAATCTGAATAAATGCTTCTATCAATATGAGGACATGTTTTTGCACACTGAAAGGATAAGAATTCTAATATTTACAGTGATAAAAATGAATCATACCTATTGTCCAGAATTTGTGATGAAAAACAGCACGAAAAACCAACAATTTTATTTCAGGATCAACAACACCATTCACACACTAGGAAATGGGCTAAAACATGAAGCAATTTAAGGTCTTTGGCGTGAACGTGTGCTACAGTCAGGATTTGTTTAATTTTCTTTTTACCTCTTCATGCTTCCTAAGTCAATGTCTATACTTCTTTCATTTTAGGGAGACAACTTAAGCATAGTGGATTGGGTTCACACAGATCCTATTGAAAGCTAGAAAAATATATGGGAAAGCAAAAAATGTGAATGGGTACATCATATTCTCAATGAATAGGATCAAACAGAAAGACCTTGATATCAATTTTCAGTTGATGGAGTCGGGGTGCTTTCATTTTTGGTGCTTAGACACCATCACTTAATTAGAACATAATCATCAAATGGATATGCCAAAGATTTTTAGAAATTCGGAGCGCAAAAAAATAGTTCCAACAAGCAGCCCAATATATAAATATACTCAAATAGAAAAGTTAGGAGCATACATACTTTTTCCAATTGGTCAAGTATCTCTAGAACTCTCTGATGGTAAGTTCTCCCAGCCTCAACCTTAAAGCTAAAATAGGAATGATTAGTAAACATGAAATACATGAAGCTAGAGGATAAGAAAATGTTTAGGTGCCATTGAATATTATTGTTGCTGCTCCTGTAATAGTACCAAAAGGATCATCTTCATTGGTGAATATAAGAATTCATACCCTTCTTCCACAAGTTGTTCCTTGAACTACAGGTACTCAGGGACCCTCAGCTCCTCAATAGTGAGCTTCCTGACATTGACCCTCACATTTCTATTCTATTTTCCTCCGTCCGACCATTTATATACAGAGCGAAATTGTCACTGACGACCCTGAAAAGGCAGCACTTTCCCCACTCATCACGAACCCCAACATGACACGATATTGAACCCTAGGGGCAAATGCAGGATCTGTTCCAAACAACACTCAAATGTCGTCCCGACGGTGGTGGCGCCGGAGCATGGCCGACATCGACCAGGACGAGCCCCTCAATCCAAAGGCCCTCACCGACCCCAACAGCAGCTTCTACAAGATCAACAGCGTGAGGCTGCACCATAAGGTCTGTAGCCACGAGGATGAGGACTCGTCCAGCGACCAGTCCACAGGTAGTACCAGTGTACCACTACTGCCTCAGACTCAGACGCTGTCCGGAAAAGCTAGATTGGCCTGCCCATACTGCTAATGCGCGGCTTCAGCACGTTAGTGGTCAATCTTATCCTAGAGTAGTGTGATGCGGCCTCTCGTCCGCATTGTCCGTGCCATGGTTCTTGCGTTCGATCGGCCAGCGTTTGGGCTGACATCCTAGGCCAGTCGCTCTGCTGATGATGCCAAGCCTTTGCGGCGGCGCCGTCGGTGGCCTCGTGCGTGTGCGGCCATGGAAGGTGAGCGACAACAATGGAAGGGGATGGAGGAGCGCGTTGATGGCGGGGATCGTGGAGTAGAGGGGTAGGAGAGCCTCGACACCTTCCATTGATGGCGTGGGGAGGAGGTGCACGGTGTTGCCTGAAGGAGACTGGATCTGCGCGCGCCATCTACAGCGTGGGGAGGAGGGCATTGTTGGCGGCCTCGGATCCCCATCATCGTGGATCAGAGGGGGAGGAGGGTGGGGCGGATCCTCGACAACCTTGGGAAACGTGGTGTGGTGGCGGAGCGGCAACAATGGAAGGGGATGGAGGAGGGCGTTGATGGCGGGGGGTCCTCGGCAACCTTCCATGACGGGCGCTGTTGCTTGCGCCCTTGGGAAACATGGTGTGGTGGCAGAGCGGCAACAATGGAAGGGGATGGAGGAGGGTGTTGATGGCGGGGATCCTCGGCCACCTTTCGTTGATGGAGGAGGGCGTTGATGGTGGAGCAGAGGGGTAGGAGATCCTCGACATCTTCCATCGACAGCGTGGGGAGGAGGGTGGGGCGGTTCGCCGTTGATGGCGGGGTACGATGTGAGGAAACTTTCCCATCTGTCATACGAGTCTGATG
This sequence comes from Zea mays, assembly GCF_902167145.1. Taxonomy (NCBI): domain Eukaryota; kingdom Viridiplantae; phylum Streptophyta; class Magnoliopsida; order Poales; family Poaceae; genus Zea; species Zea mays. Next base: position 160,388,465 of record NC_050100.1, on the reverse strand, counting down.
GCAGAATCGTGCACCAACAGTGTCGTGGACGTCTACACTACTGTCTTAAGAAGTAGTATAGATATAGATATAGATGTGAATAAGCATTCTACAAGCATATTTAACTGAGAACTAGTTAGTTGTCCGTGCTTTGCTACGATGGTTATATATCATATGCTTTGCTACGATTGTTATATATCATAAAAATTGATATTGAGATATTTATTCAAATATAATTATTATTTATTTCTAAACACTAAGGTACGTGTGGTCTGATGGTTAGCCCCAAAATTCTAGAAATGAGAATGTTGGTTCGAGTGCTTGAGAACTAGTCAGTTGCACGTGCTTTGCTACGATGGTTATATATCATATGCTTTGCTACGATTGTTATATATCATATAAATTGATATTGAGATATTTATTCAAATATAATTATTGTTTATTTCTAAACACTAAGGTATGTGTGGTCTGGTGGTTAGCCCAAAAAATCCGGAGATGGGGACGTTGGTTCGAGTGCTTGCTTTGCACTATTTTTTACGCGGGCGGGATCGGGTGCTGGGCAGGCGCAGTAGATGGCTGCACGGACCTTGGGGGTCCACAGGGCAGTATCTGAGAGAGCATTGCGCGGGCGTTGGGCGTGGGGCCCATGGGGCGAGAGAATCTGTTGGGACACCTAGGGCAGGCTCAGAGTGTCAACATGGAGAATGAAGTCGTGGTAGCACCAGGTGCCCACATTAGGTTCTTAATAGAGTAATATAGATATACCACTTCTTCCGTAGTGCCATGCCCAAGAATATTCATTAGACAAACATAATGCTTTCAACAACCAAGCACTCAGAGTTAGAATGTGAAACCCTAACCCTAATCCAAGGTTGGGTGTATATTATGTATAAGAGTTAAGTGGGCCAAACCCATTACAAAGGGGTAATCAGGTAAATATAAGAGAGCCCTAACCTAAACCTAAACATGAGTCTAACACCCTCCCCACAGTCTTAACTCTATCTTGTATAGATGTTGAGACTGGATCAAAACTCCGTGAATACACACGACGTCAGTCCCTTGGTAAAGATGCCAGCGAATTGCGACCTGGTTAGGACACTGAGAACGCGAACATCATTGGTAGCGACACACTCATGGACGGAGTGAAGATCGATGTCCATGTGCTTTGTGCGCTGATGTTGCACAAGATTGGTGGAGAGGTAGACCGTGCTGATGTTGTTGTAGTAGACGAGGGTGGAGCGCTTAAGGGGCTATGTAGCTCCTATAGAAGCTGGCGGTGCTAGAAGGCCTCGGCCACGTTGTTGCCCACAGCGCGGTACTTAGGCTTAGCGCTGGAGTGGAGGGGGACGACATGTTGTCTCTTCGAGATCCAGGAGACGAGGGTGGCGCCCAAAAACATGGCGTAACCGAATATGGATCAACGCATGATGGGCAGCCAACCCAGTCAGCATCGGTGTAGACCACAAGCTCAGAAGTCGGTGAGGGTCGAAGGAGAAGGCCATAGTCGATGGAGCCGCAGAGGTAGCGAAGAATCCGCTTAAGAGTGGTGAGGTGGGGCTCCTGTGGGGTATGCATGTGAAGGCACACTTGTTGAACAACATAGACAATGTTAGGTCGGGATAATGTTAGGTACTGGAGAGCGCCAGTGAGGCTCCAGTAGGTCATCACGTCGACGACCGAGGGCCCGTCGTCTTCGAATAGCTTCGCTTGAGTGTCGACAGGCATGGTGAAGGCCTTGTAGGCGGACATGCCAGCCAGCTCAGGATGTAAAGAGAGTACTGGCGCTGGTGGAGGAAGAGGCCTTAGGGCCGCCGCTCTATGGTGATCCCAAGACCCAAGAAAGTGGTGGAGAGGCCTCAGGTCCTTCATCGCAAACTCATGCTGAAGGGTGATGATCATGCGCTGAAGGAGGGCAACACTCGACAGCGTGAGCATCATGTCATCGATGTAGAGCAGGAGGTAGACGGTATCATCACCGTGCTGATGGATGAACAATAACATGTCCAACTTGGCCTCGACGAAGTCGAGGGAGGCCAAGTAGGAGGTGAAGCGACTTTACCAAGCTCGCGACGCCTGCTTGAGGCCATACAAGGAGCGGTTTAGTCAGTAGACCAAAACCGGGTGCGCAGAGTTGACGAAACCGGTGGGCTAGCTGCAGTAGACCATATCTGTTAGAGTGTTGTGGAGGAAGGCATTCTTGATACCAAGTTGATGAACTGCCTAGTCCTAAGAGAGAGCAAGGGAGAGAACGACCCGAATGATGGTGAAACTTGATGACGGGGTTGAAGGTCTCGTCGTAGTCCACTCTGGAGCGCTGAGTGAAGCTCCGAAAGACCCAACAGGCCTTGTAGCGGTCGAGCGAGTGAAAGTCACCTGGAGGGGGTGAATAGGCGAAACTTAAAAACTACAGACTTTGAACACAAACTTAAACTGAGGTTAGCGTTAGAATCAGAATAATGAAATCGAAGTGCAGAAGATAGTTCTTCTTTCTACGAGTTGACCAATCAACACGAATAACCTTAGGAGCTAACTCAAATCGATCACAAGCAAGAGAACTAGAGAGAGGGATGAGGAACAATCAAATCACATAGTAAGATTAACATAAAGACACAGGCGATTTGTTTCCCGATGTTCGGTTCCTAAGAACCTACTCCTGTTGAGCAGGCCACGTAGGCCAGGTCTTTTTCAACCCTTTCCCTCTCTCAAACGATCACTTAGACCGGTTTGAATGCTTCTTCTTAATCCCGAGGATCACTTAGACCCCGCAAGGAACACCATACACTTAGGTGTCTCTTGCTAGATTTACAAGTCAATGAGAGTTTAGAAGGAGAGGAAGAAAGCGTGATCAAGAAACCAAACAACAAAGAGCATCGAATGAAACACTAGTCTCACTCTCTACAATCTCTCACAAGGCACTTAATCACTAATGAATACAATCATAATTGTTGTACTTGGAGAGTCTTTGATGCTTGTGTGAGGCTTTGGAGTGAAGTCTAGCTCTTTGGAATGAATGTGGGAGTTAGAATGATTGGGTGTGTTGAATGGAGGTGGTTGTGGTTGTATTTATAATTACCAACCATTTTCTAGCCATTGCCAACTTTCTAAAACACATGAACGGTCCGCATCTTTACTCCGGACGGTCTGCCCCTACATATCAACAGCTGGATTTACAACGGTCAACAATAACTGTTATATCAACGATTATAATCGTATTAAATGTGTCGTTAGATGCCAGACAGAGCAAACGTGGACGGTCCGGTCATGCACCCAGGCGGTCTGCGTGGACGCTTAAAATACTTTTTATCGAACTTGGTACTTTTGGGTTTTTCAGTTTTTTGACTGGCGGATGGTCCGCTGCAGAGGGTTAGACGGTCTGTGCTCAGTCTCATATGATGCTCTTTTCTTTATGGGACGATCAACAATAGAAGTGTGATTTTGAAATTGGGAGTGATAGAGTCGAGCAAGCTGAGCCAAATTAAATTGTTTGATATTCTCGAATCCAAACTCACATAGATATCTAGACAGTCCATTTTTCCTATGACACTCAACAAGTTTTTTTGCGTTTTTTTTCATTTAATCAAAATTCAAAATTGGCTGAAAGGTGATTCGGCCCATTGTAGCCCCGAGACAGCGTCCGCCTACGGCCTATCCGCGTCAGCCCGCCGGCGAGTCGCGCACGAGACCTGCGAGGCGCGATGGCAGGCCGCGGCGGCGCCGGCCGGCGGCCTCGCGCCGTCTTCATGGCCTTCGGCACTCAGGGCGACGTCTTCCCCATAGCAGTATGCTTCTATTTTTTTTTACCTCCCCCTCTAGCAGCTGACTAGAGACGATTTTGCTCCCTTTTGCTCTACCTCCGTCAGGATACGTCGGAATTAAGTTCATGTACTCGATTTTTTAGTTTGTAGGGCTGTGCTTTCAATTTGATTCCATCCGTATTTATTCTATAGGCGCATGATTCCATCCGTATTTATTCTATAGGCGCTTGCTGCAGCTTTTGCGTGTGACCAACAGGAGTATGCTGTGGTGTTCATCACTCATTCAGCGCACCGGGTAAGAAGGCCTGCTAAAGGGTTCATAATATTTTTGTGTTAAAAAAAGGGGGTTCATACCCGGTTTAATTCATGTGCCATAATGTAATGAACTTGGCGCAGAGTTTGTCAGCACATCTAGCAGCCAGCAGTGTTAGATACATGCCTGTGTCAAGCCCGCCTGTCCTCGCTGCCGAACAGTTAGAGAATATCTCAAGTAAGAGCCACTGCCAGGAGGCTATTCAAATCTCATGTGTCCAGTTATTTCCTGGAAAAAAACCGATTATTCATGCAACTATCTTTCTTAGGTGATTCTATTCAATCAAACCATGAGCGTGAGTCCTTTTCAATGCGGAAAAAAGCCATTCAAGCGGAGCACAGGAAAGAATGCTTGTCTTTTGTGGAAGAAGTTTTTGGAAACGACCCAAGCATCAGTGGGGATTTTATTGTGATCAATTTCTTCGCTTTGGTAAGGAATATCTTTGTTCATGTATCAGCTGGAACTTATCTGGCATTCAGTTCTATTATTTTCTTCAAAATATTATTTTCTGTTAAAAATGGCATTGATGATATCAAAACCCTGATTCACAACACATGTTGAAATCATGGATTTTTTTCATCACACATGACAGAGGATATATCCACTATGCATTTAACCAATCACTTCTACATCTAGGAAATCAGAATCATTTCTAATAACCTGATTCAGCAAAAAAAATGTTTTTTATGCTATCATAATATGAGTTATCTCATGATTTAGGAAGGTTGGCACCTTGCAGAACTATTCCAAGTAAAGTGCGTCATTGCTGCTCCCTATTTTGTTCCATATAGGTACTTGGGCTATATCGATTTCGATTCGCATACGCTGTTTAAATTATTTCATTAGGGATTGTCTAATCTTCTATTGCTCTATTATTTATTTATCACTAATTTTAGTGTGTTTATGCTTCATTATCAATTATTCATTGCACTTTTTTTCAGTGCTCCTACATCATTCAAACGCCAATTTAAACAAACTTTTCCTCTACTTTACAAGTACTTTCAAGAAGCTCCTGCAAATACGGTACAGAATCATGCCTTGTAATAACGTTTCCTCTCTCAAATCTTCTTTCCCATTGGATTTGTCAGTTTTGGATTGACAAACATTTTTCTTAAATTGCTGATGTATTTAACTTATCTGCATGGTGTGCAGATAAATAGGGTCGTCTCTAAGACATGGTTTCATGGCCATTACCATTTTCTGTCTTTCACACGGTACCCATTGTCATAGAAGAGCAAACAATAGGGCACTTCATTCTGTAGGCACCAAGCCCTGTAGAGCAGTTGGGATATCCATTAGATCATGAGGCTGAACCGCTGAACACTTTTGCCATTATATGTAGTTATCAGGTTCACTATACTTATGGGTTATCCGGTTTTTATTCTATCACTACCTCTGTGGCACATGAATTGGAGATTCTCATATGTTAGCATCTGAAATGTGTGAGAGATGTTGTATGCCTCTTAAGCATTGAGGGGAAACCACTACATTAACGTTGTAAAGCAATTGCAGGTCTGCTGGACTGACATTATCCATTGGATGTGGGCACTCTTCATGGAAAGTTGGGGATCATGGAGAAATGATTGTCTGAATCTTAGCCCCATTCCTTTCACAGTTAGTACTGAGTATTATCTATAATTGTTTTTGTTTGTATGTTTGCAGTCCTGTTTAATCCATTGGAACATTACTGAGGTCAGATTTTCTGATAACTGCAGGATCCAGTAACCAATCTTCCTTTGTGGCATGTGCGAGAGGAGTCACCTTTATTACTGTAAGTATCATGCTTTTGATAATAAATATGAAGCCTATGCCTTATATGAGAACAATTAAGTTAATACACTTGCATATTCTGTGAGCTACTGCACTGAACGTGAAACTTTGGAAATGAAGTATTGTGATGGATTGATGATGGAAACTATTTTTTTTGGGGGGGGGGGGGGGGGGGGGCAGACCCAGTGTCCGTCGACATTAGTGAGGTCTAGGAAAGAGATAAACTGAGGCAAGCCTTTCCCCATAAAAATACGGAGAAACCGCTTCAAACCCACGATGGTGACTCAGTGAGACAGCTCTCACTACTACACCAGGCATACCCTTCTGATGGTAACTAATTGTACAATGATAACCACCCTTGTGAGAAGATTTGAAATCTTGGGCTCCCGGTAAATGCCAAATTTTCATGTGGTTAGTTGTCTGAGACAGGCGCTCCACAGCCAATCAGCCGCAAGAAGAGGCCTCCCACACCCGACCTGTTGTCCCCTTTGCGATCAAGAGGAAGAAGATATCAATCACCTGCTATCAACATTCATCTTTGCCCGCGAAATCTGGTCCTTCCTCCTGCATAGAGTGGCTTGCAAGTGCTTCCCCCCAGTCTGATGAGACTACCTTTGATGCCTGGTGAGAAAGAAATTGGTTGTTCACTTAAGAAAGGGACTCAACTCCATCGTCATTTTTGGGAGCATGGACTTTATGGAATTCTGGAATATTCATAATCGGTGTGTGTTTTATGCTGATTCTCCAAACCTAGATAGAGCTCTATTGTTTGCTAGTGAAGAGCTTATTTTTTGGGGTTTGGCAAGGGCACAAGGAATCCATTACCTCCATCCTTGGGCCAAGTGGGAGTTAATTTTAGGTTGAGGACATCTACTTTGTGTGACAAGGCACATCTATTTAATTTGAACACAATGGTGTGAATGGGTAGTGGGTGTCTTGTATAGGTCCCTTTCCCATTTTTTCTTCTTAATTTAATGATGTGCAGTTCTCCTGCATGTACAATAACAACAGCAAAGCCTTTTAGTCCCAAGCAAGTTGGGGTAGTTCTCCTGCATGTTCGAGAAAAAAAAAGATAAACCACCCCTGTATTAGTTTATACTGGATAAATGATTATCAGTTATGTTTTCCCAGGTATGGTTTCAGCAAAGAAATTGTGGAGTGCCCAGGTGAGCTCTGGTGCCCTCCACATCTTTCTAAAATCATTTTAGACATCTATATATATCTTCAAATTTGATGTACCTCATTTCAGTATACTTTACATAACATCATTGTAGGATATTGGCCGTTCAATGCTCATGCTTGTGGCTTTTGGTTTCTACCTATGGATTGGCAATTTTCTTGTGACAAATGCATGGAGTTGTCTGGAAATATCAATTCTTCATTTGGTGGTATGTTGTGTGCAAACCATTCTTCCCTGGAACACTTCCTCACAAGGAATGCTTATTCATCAAGACCTATATTTGTAGGATTAAGTTCCATTGGTAGGTGTGTTCTCATCTGATATTACTCGTATTTTTACTCTTTTTACCCTGGCACCTGTGCATTGCAACGGATCTCCAATAAATATTGAAATTATGTCTCTACTCATTGAGCTATTCATCATACAAATATTATTTTTTTATTTTAACCTTGAAGCTACATATGGATTTTTCTGACTTATCATTAAGCCATAACCTCAAAGAGATTCTGTACAGCTGTGCACAAACGATTCACCGAGCGTACACATATGCATAAACAAATCAATGCACAAAAGTTCTCTGGGTTAAGGCGTAGTAGAACTTTAGAACTAACCACCGTCACCAACTAATCTTTTTAAGGAGTGTATATCAGGTATGTAGATTAGAACCAAAGTTGATCAGCTCCCATTGCATTATTTTCCTTTAAATATGACTGTTAATAAAAAGTTTTTCGACAAGGTTTTGCACTTTGGGAAACATTTTGCTTCTACTTTTGTTTTGGATATCTATGTTATATGTTTTTATGAGTTTTTTCCCTATTGCCTTTCCAAATTGTCTTAGAAATTTCCTAGACTTTTTCCTTACAAATTTCCTTTATGACCAATCTGGTACAGAATGGGCTTTCTTAGAAATCCTAAAGCATTTTTAATGGTGCTTAAGGCTGCCATAGAGTCAACGGATTATATGTTCATCCTTTTCTCATCTGGATACAAGCCATTGGATTCTGCAATTCAATCTATTGCTTCATCAGTAAATGAATCAAGAGGGGTGGATTCACCTTCTCTTGGTGGTGACAGCGCTCTCCTTTTTAATGGCCGCCTTTTCTGCTTTTTAGGGTGAGTACTAGATTGATGTTATATGTTTGCGTTGTCCTGTCATGTGGAATTGGTGGTGAGAATGTTAAAATTTTCAGATCAATACCGTACAGTTGGCTTTTTCCTAGGTGTGCAGCCGCTATTCACCATGCTGGCAGGTAATGGAGCGCTCAAATTTCTCTCGTTGGCAAGTGCCTGATTTATAATCTTGCATGGTACTGGCACTTCCGCAGAAGATTTTATATTTTTACTGCTTTGATAACAGTGGATCAACAGCTGCAGCACTACTTGCTGGTATCCCTCAGGTGACAACAACACTTTCTACAGCTTCACCCCATGTTTTGAGGCTGTCTTTCTGCTGCTCTTTTCTTGTCCTTTTATTTATTCGCAACCTGTGATACCTGGATGTGTAGGAAGCATCAAGCCTGGTAATTCTATAACCCAAAAAAATGTTCTGATGCCGACTCAAACAAATACGTTATCTCCCAACTTCTGCATTTTCTTGATGATGCTTTGAGATGGATCCATTGTACTAAATTTTTTCGTGCAGGTAACATGCCCTTTCATGATGGACCAATTTTACTGGTCAGAGAGGCTACAGTGGTTGGGAGTGGCGCCTGAACCCCTACAAAGACAAAATCTAGTCCCAGATAATGATGACGCCTTGAGCATCCACAATGCTGCAGATGTGCTAGTTGGAGCTATCAGGTCAGCTTTATCGCCGGAAACCAAAGCTCAGGCGGCCAGAATTGCTGATAGGCTTTCTTCTGAGGTGCGTTGTCCTAATGGAACTGTATCAAGGGTATAGCCATATAGACCATTGCTTATTGTTTTTTTTAAAAGGCAGAAAACTTACTACTTTTCACTTTGCTATTGTGGCCAGGATGGAATTGGAGAAGCCCTCAGGATATTGAAGGCGAGAGTGTTGACTCAGAACAAAATCATCAGCTCATTCATCGCAAGTAAATAATTAGTACTGATATGATATGAGGCATTGATTTAAACCACTAAATTTAAGAAATGGACTTCTAATGCACCGCCCCATGTAAGATAGAGTAATTTCTCAAACCAATCAACTTTACGGGGCGTTTGGATCCCTTTATTTTAGAGGAATTAGAATTCACTCAATAAATTAACTTATTTAGTTTGGAATTTGATATTCCACCACTTTCCAAAGTTCAGATAGAAGGCTATCTCAAATTCATGAGGTGTAGGATGGAAAATGATTTTATACATTAGTAGAATTTGTTTCTACTCTGTAACTTACACGACACTCTTCGTCTCACTCATCTATAGTAAAAATGTAGCACATAAATATCTTCGACATCTTACTAATAATAGTATATAAATATATTTTGCATAAAACCGAATTAGCTGAAGGCCCCGTTTGTTTTTGAATTGAATTTCATTTTAATAATTATAAGTTAGACAAAACTAATCAAGTTCATATATTTATATATGTAATATATTTGTATATTATCCTAAATCATATGAGAGAGATAGTTATATACTACATTTATGTTATAGCGAAGCAAGTATATAAGAGTGATATAAGTTGTACATCGGAAAAATAAAAAATCAATTTTCATCTCTCACCTCATGAATTTGAGATAATATTATATGATAATTTTGGAAAGTGATGGAATGTCACATTCTAAAAAAATAGTCTATTCTATTATTAAGATTCTAATTCCTTAAAATGAAAGAAAATAAACGGGATCTAATTAATATATATCTAAATTATTATTATTAGAATGAAATTCAATTTAATGATCAAACGGGACGTTAGTTTATTTGAGAGAATAAAGGTGTAATGCAGTTTTTTTTGAGAGAACGATTCTACAGTGGTCTTTGGGAAAAAAAGATAAGCAAAATTGTAAATAGTTCCACTGTTCCTGACCAACTGATGGATGCCTCGCCGATAGAGATACTACCTGGGTAAAAATGTAATCTCACCACTTGCGAGAGATAATTTCAAGAGTCGATGCCTGGGGGAGTTACATGCAGAGCTAGCAAACCAGTCTCCGGACACCGGAACCAGCCCTAGCGCCAGCGCCAGCACCAGGCACCAGCTCCATGCAGCTCTTTCCCATGCAGAGCAAGCAAACATCTCGCGCTCCACGCCATCGCCAGGCAACCACCTCGCCCCCCCCCCCCCCCCCCCCCCCCCCCCCCCCCCCGCCGCCGCCGCCGTGGCAGTTTTACTGGCCGTGTGCGCGTCGCACTCGGCGCCGGGGCCTGGGCGGCTGCGGCGCGCCCTGGCCAGCGTGAGCCGGCGGCGGACAGAGCCGGTCGTCGCGGTCGTGCACCAGGTGCAGTCCGGCGGCGGGGGAGGCGTCGCCGTGCGTCTGGCAAAAGGGCGTCCTCATGGGCGGCAAGTGCCAGCTGCCTGATGACTTCTCCGGCGTCATCGACTACGGCGGAGAATGTTATCTTATTTTGCAACGAATGGCAAAACTTACGTGTTAAACTATGTTTATTTTTTGAGGGTTAATTACCTTAAATTCGACCAAAATTTTAATAAAAAGGATTAATATCTATCTATCTATATTACTAAATGAGCACTATTTCATTTACCATGAAATGCAGTTGCATGATGTATATACTAGTTGGTTACCCGTGCGTTGCGACGACTTACAACAATACCCACATATTATCTACAAAAGATATGAAGATTTTTTATTGATTGTCTCCACTCTTTGCATGATATTTTTTATGGACACACGGGTACCATAGACAGCAAATCAGAGACCACATCCCTCGCCTTCCCCACTTCCAAGGTTTTGTAGAGCAGGAGGGGAAGGGAAGAGGCGGATATACATGTTCGTTGTCGGAGAAGGACACGACGAAGACCTGGGCATCTGGATGCGACATAGTTAGTATATCACTAGATATATAAAGAAAGAGCACGCAAGCGGAGAAATAAGCCTAGCCGGAGCAGCTCCAAACCAAGAGGAACCCGCACCAGACGTTAGTCCGAGAAGGGCGAGAGAATGCGAGTGTCTTCCCAGTCCTGGTCCGTCGAAGCGACACAACACCACCACCAACTCCGTAGCATATGCCGACTGCTGCCACGCTATGGGCCTTAGTTGTCCAATATCTCAGACCTGTGCTCCTCATCGCTAAGATAACCTAAGCGTGGCAGGCGTCACCATGTCCTCCTCGACGGCACGCATGGAGAAAGGCCAGGAGCATGACCGACTCGCGGCTTCGATCGTGGGCGGGGGCAGCAGGTTGGGTATGAAGAACAGGGCAAAGGCTGGGAGGACGAACGGGATGTCCGACAACGGCGAACACGATGGTGCGTGCATGATATGAAACATCATTGTGGACGTGCAATAGCCACTGCACGAGTCGGTGTCGAGGCTGGTGTCGGACAAATACAGGGATGAGGTGGCGTGGAGGTGAAGGCATGAGGGGAGAGAGAAAAGAAGTAGAATAGCGAACGATGTGGTGACAACTGAGGCGAGGACCATCATTATCGTGCAGAGGTATAGATGGCTATTGGGGGCCTTCCTCTTCCGAAGGTCCTAAAAACATGACTAACCATATGTTTTCAGTATGACTGACTATTACAGGAAGCTTCGGCTTTGGGATGAAGGCGTGTGATATGAGGATACAACTTGAAGGCAAGGATGGACGCTGAAGCTATGGCTAAATGAGCTTCGGCTTGGTATGATAGCGAAGATGAAGGACAAAACCGACCTAAGGTGGAAAAGACTACTTAATCCTTGATAGTTTGCATTATGATTAAGAGTAGATGTTAGGGGCATGAATGTAATCTTATCCGGGCTGCGTTCCGTGCCTATAAATAGATGAACAGTAACACTGTACTGTTCACGCTGGATTATAATCACCCTCGTGTCATTTTCGCAACTTCACCTTCTGGCAAGCCGAAGATATCAATGTAACTCAAATATTGTTGATGTTTGTTCATATTTATGAAATGAGAATATAAATAACTTACTGATTCATAATCATTATTTATATTATTTTGTATTTCATGTACCCTTATTTATATTTATTCACTGAGATGATGAAGGTATGTCCTTTGTCGAAGAGGAAATTCTCCGGCTGGGTGGCGGAATGCACCCGCCCTAAATCCTAAGATGAGGAGGGGGCCTAAGCGTTTTGCCTGTCTGCTAGATGATCGACGAACACGAGTGACCATAAGAACACACAAGAGTTTTAGAGTGGTTCAGGCCGTCGGAGCGTAATACCCTACTCCACTGTGTGTTGTATTGAATCTGTGAGCTTGAGAGCTTGAGTGTGTGAGAGCCTGAGTTGGGTTCAAGTGAGCGTGTAACTGAGTCTGAAAGTTTGCCTTGTAACGTCGTGTGCCCTCCCTTTTATAGCTCAAGGGAGGCACGTACAAGGATACTGAGCCCCGATATGTGGACCCAGGGCAAAATGGAAGGAAATAACTAATGCCTGTAACGCCTGGGCGATCTTCGAGCGTCATAATGTCCGTAGTTCATACAATATTGATATGTCGCGGCTGCTTCCTTGATAACGCGCGAATCATGATGAGTGTAGTACACGCGGCAGCATGGGCGTACTGCTTGCCAACGGAATGGACAGGCACGCCGCCTGCGGGATGGCCTGGTCGCCGCCCATCAGCGGAGTGGACAGGGCTCATTAAATGTTGAGGCGTCACATCGCCTGTCAGCAGAATGGACAGGGCTCATTAAATGCCGAGGCGGCACATCACCTACTAGTGGAATGGATAGGCGACGCGCCTTATCCGCGATAAATGCAGAGGCCGCGCGGCCCAGAGGCCTTACGTCATGCTCCGCCCGCTGGCTTACGTCACGGGCAGTAGGCCACATGGCAGCATCGGGGCTCCGCCTGAGCAGGGAGCAGAGGCGTACGGTATGGTCCAGACACGTGTCGGCTCCGGACCCCCGCCTGGCCTTGATTAAGGCCTGGGTATTCTTTGTCCCCGAATCCCGGAACCTTGCTGTGAGTGGCCCGGACCACACACAGAGGGGTCCAGAACCCATCCTAGGGGTCCGGTTTGCACCCGTGGAGGTCCTGGACCTTACCCGGAGGTCCGGTCTGTATACACAGGGGTCCAGCACTTTCCCATGGGGGTCCGGACCCACTGTTGATACCTTGGAGTATATCGTCTTCTCTGGCCACGTGGCGGCCCCGGAGCCGTCCACGTGGTGGGGTCGGGCGCTGTTTACCACGCGACTAGAGATAGCCGCGTGGGTATCACGTCTTCATACTGTAGTAAGGGGTACCCCTGTTTCAGGGTACCGTTAGTGGCCCTCGGGCCCACCTCAGGGGAGGGTACGAGCCTGCAGGTGGGGCCAAAGCTTGACTGGCGATTGGCGTGCCGCTTCCGTGTGTTTGCTGACGTAATCTCCGCCAATCCGCCTTTGGTCACGCCATCTGCCATGTCTGTCCCTGCGGCTGACTGACCTGTGGCCCCCACCCTTGATGGTTTTCCTGGGCCACGCGTGAGGTGCCTCGATACCGCTGCACTGGTTTAAAAAATCGCCTTCTCTTTCTTCTGCGGCGGCCCCGAGGAGGCGCAGTACTGGCGCGAGCGGCGGTTCGCTCTTTCTGCACCCAGGAACCGACGCCCAAGGAGTACGACTTGTGGGCCTGGGCCCCCGTGTCACAGACTGGGCCGCTTTGGTGCGCGTCGGGCGAGATTTTCCGCAGTGTCTCGGGGCGCGAGCGGGAGAGTCTGCCTTGAAAAGGGATTCACCCCGCGTGCGGCAGTTACGCTTTCGCATTCTCTTCAACTGCTGCGCCCTTTCGCCTCCGAGTCCTCTGCGCCCCCTTGCACTCACGCTCTTCTGCTTTCCGCCGCCGTAGTCACCATGGCCTCGCTAGTCCATCCCGAGCGCTTCCAGTCCGAGGGGGCACTCAACTTGGTGCGCAACCTGCTTGGATGGAGCGCGCCAGCGTTCGCCGGAAGGATCCGCGCCGGCGCCACTCCCCTCAGCGATCTCGTCGCTGGGGAGTTTGTGCTCTTCGTCTCCTACCTCTCCTGCGGGTTGGCGTTGCCGATCTCGCCTTTCTTCCAGCTGCTGCTGGAGGAGCTCGGCCTCCAGCTTCAGCACCTCACGCCCCACTCCATCCTCCAGGCAGCCATTTTTGTCCACCTCTGCGAGATGTGCGTGGGGGTGGCGCTCTTCCGCCAGTGCTCAGATGAAAGGGTGTTGCACAACGACCTTCCGGAGATGGAAAGCGAGGTTAGTTGTGACTCTGCCCTTCGCATGAACTCCATCGCCTCTCGTAGCGGCCTCATCGGTTCCTCCCTGAACTTCACCAGCATCTCATGGTGCGCCTCCATGAACTGGTCTAGCTCCGGCTCCGCCGCAGCGGCTAGGCCGCCGTGCACCGCTGCGCCTCCACCTTCTGTGCTATCTCCGTCAGCCTCGCCGACACCTCCGGTGGTGCCCCCACCTTGTTGCACTCGAGGTAGGCAGTGAGGAGCGAGTAGTAGCCTGGGTGCGAGATGATCTTGGCCTTGATGGCCTCGACATCGCCTCCGTAGGGAGACGACAACAAGGGTTCCAGGCGGCGCAGGCAACACCAGGGCCCCAGGCGGTGGAGGCAACGAAGAAGGCACTTGAAGATCTCTAGGCAGAGCATCGCGTCGGGGTCCAGCACATTGCTGCATGGGCCGGCGAGTCGAGGCCATCAAGACCAAGATCGTCGTCGCCTGATGATGAGTAGCTAGGTCTGTAGAGAGAAGGCAAGGGTCTCGCTGGGAAGCGGCTTTGTAATATTTTTTGGTCTTTGTAATATACTTTTGAGTACTTATTTATCAAGCAGTACTAGCATTTATCTGTATGCTATTTGTCCTTGTTGTGTGTGGCGTTACCAACTCCTCCCTGGTACTTGGCCCCCCTGGGATGTAGGCTCGACGTGTCGAGGCTGGATACCAATATACCTAAGAAAGAGTTGGCAATGGCCCCCGGGAGGTAGCCTCGACTGGGACCTGGACCTGTACACAACTTCGGCTAGGAAGTGTTAGTAGCACACCCATAGGACCCATCGTCTGGTATCAGCCATCCTTTGATTCACGCCATAGGACCTGCAGGATTGAGTCTGGGAAGCCAAGCCTCATGTCCGGACCTATAAGATCACAACTCCAAATACTAGGGCACCCGTTGAAGAGTGGTGGAGGTGCAGGCTTAGGGTACGGGACTAGGCTAAGTGGCTACACAGCTCCGGACCACCCCAGGAAACAAACGCCCTATCTCTAGAACCGGACCCGCAGGTTGCCAGACCCCCTGTATCAGGATAGGGGTCCCGAACTGCAAGCCTGGCTACTCAATTTGGGTGTCATCATACCAGCAAGGGTGGGATCTGTATGGGTGGGTTAGATAAAAAATAATATCTGGAAACTGTAGCAGAATTAAATCATCACAGAAGCACATCTGGGGGGAGGTAAATCTTTTCTTTATAACTTGATATGTATGGGTGCAGACCAACAGGCCGGGCTTATGAGGGCGGACCTCACCGGGCTGGCGTACACATATGCACAACCTAGTTACAAAAATAAGAAACCTTAACCCCTCAGGCTTGCTCCTATGGATAGTGAGAGCACCTAGAGGGGGGGGGGGTGAATAGGTGATCCTGTAAAATCAAACACTAATAGCCACAAAAACTTAGTTTAAGGTGTTAGTACGGCTAAGTAGCGAGTTCTTGTGAACACAATAATCACAGAGAAAGCAACACAAGTGACACACGATTTTTATCCCGTGGTTCGGCCAAGTAATACTTTCCTACTTCCACGTTGTGGCGTCCCAATGGATGAGGGTTGCACTCAACCCCTTTCAAGTGATCCAATGATTAACTAGAATACCAGGGCTTTCTTCCTTATAGTTTTTCTCCCGTTTGCGAGGAATCTCCACAAGTTGGAGCCTCTCGCCCTTACAATAAAGATCACAAAGAATGCACAAGAGTAAGTGATAGTCGCCTAGAGGGGGGGGGGTGAATAGGGCGAAACTAAAATTTACAAATATAAACACAACTACAAGCTGGGTTAGCGTTAGAAATAAAACCGAGTCCGCGAGAGGGTGTAAAACAAATCGCTAGCGAGTAAAGCGGTGAGACACAAGGATTTGTTTTACCGAGGTTTGGTTCTCGCAAACCTACTCCCCGTTGAGGAGGCCACAAAGGCCGGGTCTTTTTCAACCCTTTCCCTCTCTCAAACGGTCCCTCGGACCGAGTGAGCTTCTCTTCTCAAATCACTTGGGAATCAAACTTCCCGCAAGGACCACCACACAATTGGTGTCTCTTGCCTCAATTACAAGTGAGTATGATCTCAAGAACGAATGCGAAAGAAAAGAAGCGATCCAAGCGCAAGAGCTCAAATGAACACTACAAATCACTCTCTCTAGTCACTAAAGCTTTGTGTGGAGTTGGGTGAGGATTTGATCTCTTTTGGTGTGCTTTGCAATGAATGCTAGCTCTTGTATAGTGGTTGAAAGCTGGAAAACTTGGATGCAATGAATGGTGGGGTGGTTGGGGTATTTATAGCCCCAACCACCAAACATGACCGTTGGTGGAGGCTGTCTGTCGTATGGTGCACCGGATAGTCCGGTGTACACCGGACATGTCCGGTGCGCCAGCCACGTCACCAATGCCGTTGGATTCCGACCGTTGGAGCTTCTGTCTTCTGGGCCCGCCTGGATGTCCGGTGCACACCGGACATGTACTGTTCAATGTCCGGTGCGCCAGTATGGGCGTGCCTGACTTCTGCGCGCTTCTGGCGCGCATTGAATGCGCCCGCAGGTGACCGTTGGCGCGAAGTAGCCGTTGCTCTGCTGGTTCACCGGACAGTCCGGTGTACACCGGACATGTCCGGTGAATTATAGCGGAGCAGCCGCTGCGTTTTCCCGAGGCTGGCGAGTTCCTGAGGCCGCTCTTCCTTGGAGCACCGGACACTGTCCGGTGTACACCGGACAGTCCGGTGAATTATAGCGGAGTGCCTCGGAAAATTCTCGAAGGTGGCAAGTTCGAGTTGGAGTCCTCTGGTGCACCGGACACTGTCCGGTGCCCCAGACCAGAGGTGCCTTCGGTTGTCCCTTTGCTCCTTTGTTGAATCCAGTATTTGATCTTTTTTTATTGGCTAAGTGTGAACCTTTTACACCTGTATATCTCATACACTAGAGCAAACTAGTTAGTCCAATTATTTGTGTTGGGTAATTCAACCACCAAAATTATTTAGGAACTAGGTGTAAGCCTAATTCCCTTTCAGTAAGGTTGGAGAGCAACACACACAAATCCGCAGCACACACACGCACACAAGCCAAGACTTGAGCTCAAAACGTAGCACAAAGAGTTCACAACTAGAACGGAGCTCAAATCACTAACACAATCGATCAAATGTGCGGAGACGAAGTGTGGGAGTCTTAGAATGCTTAGTGAATGCTTGGGTTGACTCCTCCATGCACCTAGGGGTCCCTTTTATAGCCCTAAGGCAGCTAGGAGCCGTTGGAGGCCAACTTGGTAGGCCAAACTTGCCTTCTGTCGAGTGGCGCACCGAACAGTCCGGTGCGCCACTGTCACACCCGGTTTTAGAAGGCAAACCGAATGCGAACCATGTACGTGCCAGGATCAGTTATTCACGTACACAGCAGTTACATAACATGGACATCATCACACATTGCTCAAAATAGTATTAAGAAGGGAAATAGTCGATTACATCATACGTCTGAGACGTCCATATAGTCCTTACAATAAATCAAATTGCGGAAAAGAAACGTAGATAACCGCGGCCTTCACAGGCAGCCGACTGGGGGTTGCCGCTAACCCACACCTAGAACTCGTCGTAGTCTTGGAACTCCTGGAAGTCTCCTTCCACAGCTTCATCTTCTCCTGAGCAGTGGTTGCAATGCTGACAACCTGGGGATGGGGGGTTTGGTGTGTAGAGCAAGGGTGAGTACACATCAACATACTCAGCAAGTATCCTGTTTGGCTGTAGTGGACTAGCTTTATGTGGGGGATAAGTCAAGCAGTTGCTTTTAGTTGGTCAGATTATTATTTACTAATAGAAAGCCAAGTTTTAGCGTTAACCCAAGTTATTAACCCGATGTACCCTTTCCAAACGGAAAGAATACCACTTACCAGCACCATAGTCATAACCGAAACCATCGATCTCATAGCCACCTGTACCAAAGTATCTCTGATCAAGTACCACTAATCACTGGAGCTCCCTTGGCCGCTCATAACCGTGAGCACGGCTGATATATCAGTTTTCAAACACTCTGCAGAGGTTGTGCACTTTACCCACAAGCCGTGATTCCCTTTCTACCCGGAGAGAGCTACTCCCCATTGACCACTACCTAGGTGGCCCAGCAGGGCATCACTACGTAGCCTTTACAAAGATTCCCCGGGGCTGTAGCCACCCGTTAGGTTTCCTAAATGCACCGCACTCCTCCCCAAGGGGGCGAACCCAAGCTTGGCAGAGCGAGCCGCATACACCGAGCCCCATTGACGGCACGACGGCTAAGCGAACTACACCCCGGATCCTCTAATTATTCAGCTAAGGGCATCCCATTCCACCCTCATGGTTGCACTGTTTTCCCGGGCGGTCATCCAAAGAACAGGTCCTTATGGAGAGGCACTCGAGAAACCGCTCGAGCCCCCTTAAAGGCCACAAGTATAACATCATAATAAGAAGAGGGAAAACAGCGTATCATAGATAATCTCATCATGTTCATTGATTATAGTTGAGCAATAGCATAAAGCTAAACAATAATAATCCAACCCAAATAGGTAAACAAGGACATGGATAACAAAAGCTAGTCAATCCTTAGGTATAAATGTGTAAAGCGGGAGGTGAATTAAATAATGAATAGGACAGAGATAGGTCAAGAGACACTTGCCTCCACCAACCGACTACTGCTCAGGGGCTTCTCCTGCGAGTTCCTCGGGCTCTTCGACCGGATCGTTCTCTATGCGATTGCAAGCATACATACATACATCCATTCAAATTAGGAAACAAACAGTACACCACACAAGGGGACAAATAAAGTAAATATGCATCAAGTATGACATTCGATATCGCATTCGTTAAGGTTAGAAAGAAACGGGGAAAGGTCTCGCAGGGGTTAAAGATTATGCACTAATGATTAGTTAAATTATGCGCTCTAGTTCCAATTGGTCCTAACAAGAGAATTAGTTATATGCACTAACGGAAACCTAGCCCTTTTTAGTTGATCGACCTTAAGCGAAATGAACAATTGACTATATGAATTGACTAATGTAACGGAATTCTAAATTAAGTTTCCTATTTCATTAACATGAACGATGATTAGCTTGCCCAAAATAAAATAAATAACAGTAATGAAAGAAAATAAAATAAAATAAAATAAATAAAAAGGGGGGGGAGGGTTGAACCGGCCAGGGGGCGGTTGAACCGGCCTGGGGCAGGGGCGGCTGGGCAGGGCGCGGGCGCGGGGCGGCCGAGCTGGGGCGGCTGGGCGCGCAGGGGGGCGGCCGAGCTAGGGCGGCCGAGCCGGGCGGCCACAGGGGCGGCCGAGCGGTGGCTGGGCGCGCGGGCAGGGGCAGTTGGGCCGGGCGGTGGCCTGACCGGGGAGAGGGAGGGGAGGGGAGAGGGAAGGGAGAGGGGAGGGCTCACCGGGGACGGGGACGGGGCGGCTGAGCGGCGGTGCGGCCGAGCTGCAGGGGGCGGCCGCTAGGGCAGGGGGCGGCGGCTAGAGAGAAAATGGGAGAAAGGGAGGGAGAGAGAGGGATTTGGGGGGAAGAGGGAGGGGCGGCTGGGCCAGCTGGGCCCAAAGGGGGCGCGTGGGGGGGGGGGGCGGCTGGGTCGGCCGGGGCGGCCCACGGCGCGGGAGAGAGAAAAAAAGGAGGAGAGAGAGAAAGAAAAAGAAAAAGAAAGAAAAGGGTTTTTCTCCTTTTCGAAATCCGATCTTCCTAGATGAATGCACTTACATTTCTAAGCAATCAAAGAATGCATAGTTCGGCATGGTGCATCAAACAACATAAAGTAATTTAGGGTTTTTCTTTACACGGGAATTCCAAGCCGAATCCCGCTAACTTTGGAAAAGATCAAGGTCTAGCGAGAAGAAAAGGGAAAAAGGAAAGAGTAACGCCTGAATTTGGTGAGAGAAAAGAAGAAAAAATTCTACCCCCAAATTCAGGGCGTTACAAACCTATCCCCCTTAAAAGAATCTCGCCCTCGAGATTCAAGGTTGGCTAGCAAAGAGCTCTGGGTACTTGGCCATCAGATCATCTTCACGCTCCCAGGTTGCTTCTTCCTCAGAGTGGTGATTCCATTTGACTTTGCACATTCTGATGGTCTTCCTTCGGGTGACTCTGTCTGCAACCTCAAGGATCTGCACTGGCTTCTCAACGTAGGTCAAGTCCTCCTGGACTTCAAGACCTTCCACTGGCAACTGCTCTTCTGGCACACGCAAGCACTTCTTCAACTGAGACACATGAAAGACATCATGCACAACGGACAAATTCTCTGGCAGACTGAGCTGATAGGCCACTTCTCCACGTCTTGCAAGAATCTGATACGGACCAATGTAGCGGGGTGCTAGCTTGCCTTTCACTCCGAACCTTCTGACTCCTCTGATCGGTGACACTTTTAGATAGACAAAGTCTCCGACTTCGAAACTCAGCTCTCTTCTTCTTGTGTCTGCATAGCTTCGTTGTCTTGACTGCGTTATCTTCAGATTCTCTCGGACCATCTTGATGTTTTCTTCATCTTCAAGCAAAATGTCTGGCCCAAACACCTGCTTTTCTCCAGGCTGATCCCATTGCAACGGAGTTCTGCAACTCCTTCCATAGAGCGCCTGAAATGGTGACATCTTCAAACTGGTCTGGTAACTGTTGTTATAGGAAAACTCTGCATAAGGCAATCTCTTATCCCATCCGGACTGATCTTGCAACGCACATGCTCTCAACATGTCTTCAAGAATTTGGTTGGTCCTTTCGGTCTGGCCATCTGTCTGCGGATGATAAGCTGAACTGAAATTCAGATGCGTGCCCAAAGCTTCATGCAACTGCTGCCAGAAATGAGAGGTGAACTGCGTTCCTCTGTCTGACACTATCTTCTTTGGCACACCATGAAGACAAACGATCCGAGACATATACAATTCTACCTCTGAAACTGACCTCCTGACTGATTGCTCTGACGGTTCTGGTACTAATGCTGAGGGTACTGCCTTTGGAACTGCTGATGCTGAGGTGGACGCTGGTTCTGCCTGAACTGCTGAGGTTGATTGCCTGAGAAACGAGGACGATTGCTGCTTCCAGGCTGGGGTCCACTGATCTTACGCTTACGATCCTCCATCTCCTTACGCTTCCTCTCTGTCATGATTGCTCTGTCAATCAGGTGCTGAAATGTCGGGAAGGTGTGATTCATCAGTTGGTACTGCAGAGGGTCAACCAAGCCTCTCAGGAAACGGTACTGTCGCTTGGCGTCGGTGTTGACATCTTCAGGAGCATAGCGAGACAACTGCAGAAACCTGTCCCGGTACTCACTGACAGACAATGGCCCTTGCTTGAGGGCCAGGAACTCCTCCTTCTTCACTGTCATCAGACCTGCAGGAACATGGTACTGACGAAAGCTACCTCTGAACTCTTCCCAGGTGATGGCGTCAGGGTGGGCATGGGTGGCGAGGTAAGACTCCCACCATGACTGGGCTGCTCCTCTCAACAGACGGGGACCATACAGGACTTTCTCCCTGTTATCGCACTGAGCGGTATGCAACTCCCGCTCCACAGTGCGCAGCCAGTCTTCAGCATCCATGGGGTCAGAAGAGTGAGCGAACGTTGGTGGATGACCTCTCATGAATTCAGCACGCTTGTCTCTGGGCATCTGAGGCATCTGAGGCTGAGGTGGGGCTTGCTGCTGCTGCTGCTGCTGAATGGCGGCCAAAGTCTGACCAATGGCTTGAACTGCCTGAGTCTGCATCAGAAACATCTGCTCGATCGACATCGGGGGCGGGGGCGGCAGGTGCTGCTGCTGGGGCACCTCCTCCTGTTGAGCGGCTCGCTCCTGCTGAGCACGCCTTCCTCCTCTGCGCCTGTTCTCTGACATCTACAGAATGCAACCACACATCAGAACCGATCTGGCAAATCTTGCAGCATAAGAAAAGAGTATAGAATTCTTCAACAGCACTGAACATATGAGCATCTTCACTGATCTCCAACACAGACCACACAGCTTCTCAGATAAAGAGGAAAATGGAATAAAAGGTTTTCCAACTATATAACTAACTCCATTAACATAATAGGTAAACTAAAATGCAGGGGATACCCACACTCTGGTGACAGTCATTACAAAGATCCAAACCAAACATAGTTCATCATGACAACCATAAATGCACAGGATATAGCAAACTACCCTGTCTAACTAAGACTAACTAAAGCGAGACTAACGCTAAGACTGTAGCTTCTATGTATGTATATTTCGTATTAATTACAAGATCCAACTCTAACGAGCTATGGTTCTAGAGTTATCTTGGTCTTGCAGTCGGGGTGGCCATAAGACTGGTGTCCACGCCGAGGTGAGCGGTACGGGTGCTGAGTCCCGACGGGAGCGGGGGAACCATCATCCAGGTGACGACGTTCCGCGCGCTCAGCCCGCAGCAGGGCGATCTCAGCACGAGCCCTACTCAGCTCGTCTAGTGCATGGTCCAGCTCCGTGTTTAGCACGACGACTAGGTTGACTGTGCTGCTCAACCTAGGATTGCCCTCACCGACAGGTGAGACAATCACGCCTCCTGTGCTGCCAGATGGACGGCGGGGGTAATACTTCAGGTCAAGGCCGTCAGCTACCCCACCGAAAACCGAGCAGTAGTGCGAAAGCGCACGCCGTGCAGCATCTTGCATGGCTGCCTCAGCTGAGTCCCGCTCAGAGATAGAATAGTGCTCTGAGCAGGCCTCCGCACCCTGGAGACTGTTCTCCGGACGGCGCACCAAGCAGGTTGCCTCCCAGCGGTCCGGGTAGACCCCGCGACTGTGCTGGTAGACTACACAGCGATACTCGATAGACCAAGTATGCCGGTTAAGTGCCCGACGTAGCAGGGTGTCGAGCGCATCGTGGAAGTGACACCCGCGAGCAGCGTCGCGAGTGATGGGTCGAGCAACCCATCCTTCCAGCTCATGGTTAGCAGAAAGGTCGGTGTCGTGGCTCGAGCTGTCGTCACCACCTCCGTCGTCTGGGTCTCCTCCAGCAGCTACTCCAGAAGCTGGGGCGCCCAGTGATGGTGCAGGGGGCGCCTCCAGGGGAAGCACGGGGGAGCAGCTCCTCACGGACTCTATCTCCTGCTGGAGCGAGAAGGAAGAGCCCTGCTGCTCCTGTCGTCGACGTTCCTGCTCCTCATGCAGGCGGTGGTGCAGTCTCTCCAAGTGGCTGGACTGTCCGGCCACGGGACGGCGAAGCGGACGCTCAGCAAGGCGGGAGGGTAAGAAGGGGATGACAGACTTTCGTGCAGTGTGTCTAAGTCGAGCCATCTACAAAAGACATCGCAAGCAAAAGGGTGAGAACAGAATTAATATGACCAGCAAATAATGAATCATAAGTAAATGAAGGATTAGAATAAAACATGATTTTCAGCAAGGTATAATATATAGTAGAACATAGGTGTGGTCGGTATGACCAACTTTTGAAGGGATATCAAAGTCAAGGCAGGGACAGAGGTCTATAGTCCTTAGAACGACCATTCTATTCTAGGTTAGCGGTCCTACAGTCAGCACGGCTTTGATACCACTTATGTCACACCCGGTTTTAGAAGGCAAACCGAATGCGAACCATGTACGTGCCAGGATCAGTTATTCACGTACACAGCAGTTACATAACATGGACATCATCACACAGTGCTCAAAATAGTATTAAGAAGGGAAATAGTCGATTACATCATACGTCTGAGACGTCCATATAGTCCTTACAATAAATCAAAGTGCGGAAAAGAAACGTAGATAACCACGGCCTTCACAGGCAGCCGACTGGGGGTTGCCGCTAACCCACACCTAGAACTCGTCGTAGTCTTGGAACTCCTGGAAGTCTCCTTCCACAGCTTCATCTTCTCCTGAGCAGTGGTTGCAATGCTGACAACCTGGGGATGGGGGGGTTTGGTGTGTAGAGCAAGGGTGAGTACACATCAACATACTCAGCAAGTATCCTGTTTGGCTGTAGTGGACTAGCTTTATGTGGGGGATAAGTCAAGCAGTTGCTTTTAGTTGGTCAGATTATTATTTACTAATAGAAAGCCAAGTTTTAGCGTTAACCCAAGTTATTAACCCGATGTACCCTTTCCAAACGGAAAGAATACCACTTACCAGCACCATAGTCATAACCGAAACCATCGATCTCATAGCCACCTGTACCAAAGTATCTCTGATCAAGTACCACTAATCACTGGAGCTCCCTTGGCCGCTCATAACCGTGAGCACGGCTGATATATCAGTTTTCAAACACTCTGCAGAGGTTGTGCACTTTACCCACAAGCCGTGATTCCCTTTCTGCCCGGAGAGAGCTACTCCCCATTGACCACTACCTAGGTGGCCCAGCAGGGCATCACTAAGTAGCCTTTACAAAGATTCCCCGGGGCTGTAGCCACCCGTTAGGTTTCCTAAATGCACCGCACTCCTCCCCAAGGGGGCGAACCCAAGCTTGGCAGAGCGAGCCGCATACACCGAGCCCCATTGACGGCACGACGGCTAAGCGAACTACACCCCGGATCCTCTAATTATTCAGCTAAGGGCATCCCATTCCACCCTCATGGTTGCACTGTTTTCCCGGGCGGTCATCCAAAGAACAGGTCCTTATGGAGAGGCACTCGAGAAACCGCTCGAGCCCCCTTAAAGGCCACAAGTATATCATCATAATAAGAAGAGGGAAAACAGCGTATCATAGATAATCTCATCATGTTTATTGATTATAGTTGAGCAATAGCATAAAGCTAAACAATAATAATCCAACCCAAATAGGTAAACAAGGACATGGATAACAAAAGCTAGTCAATCCTTAGGTATAAATGTGTAAAGCGGGAGGTGAATTAAATAATGAATAGGACAGAGATAGGTCAAGGGACACTTGCCTCCACCAACCGACTGCTGCTCAGGGGCTTCTCCTGCGAGTTCCTCGGGCTCTTCGACCGGATCGTTCTCTATGCGATTGCAAACATACATACATACATCCATTCAAATTAGGAAACAAACAGTACACCACACAAGGGGACAAATAAAGTAAATATGCATCAAGTATGACATTCGATATCGCATTCGTTAAGGTTAGAAAGAAACGGGGAAAGGTCTCGCAGGGGTTAAAGCTTATGCACTAATGATTAGTTAAATTATGCGCTCTAGTTCCAATTGGTCCTAACAAGAGAATTAGTTATATGCACTAACGGAAACCTAGCCCCTTTTTAGTTGATCGACCTTAAGCGAAATGAACAATTGACTATATGAATTGACTAATGTAACGGAATTCTAAATTAAGTTTCCTATTTCATTAACATGAACGATGATTAGCTTGCCCAAAATAAAATAAATAACAGTAATGAAAGAAAATAAAATAAAATAAAATAAAATAAAATAAATAAAAAGGGGGGGGGGGGCGGTTGAACCGGCCTGGGGCAGGGGCGGTTGGGCAGGGCGCGGGCGCGGGGCGGCTGGGCGCGCAGGGGGGCGGCCGAGCTGGGGCGGCCGAGCCGGGCGGGCACAGGGGCGGCCGAGCGGCGGCTGGGCGCGCGGGCAGGGGCGGTGGCCTGACCGGGGAGAGGGAGGGGAGGGGAGAGGGAAGGGAGAGGGTAGGGCTCACCGGGGACGGGGACGGGGCGGCCGAGCAGCGGTGCGGCCGAGCTGCAGGGGGCGGCGGCTAGGGCAGGGGGCGGCGGCTAGAGAGAAAATGGGAGAAAGGGAGGGAGAGAGAGGGATTTGGGGGGAAGAGGGAGGGGCGGCTGGGCCAGCTGGGCCCAAAGGGGGCGAGCGGGGGGGGGGGGGGCTGGGCCGGCCAGGGGCGGCTGGGTCGGCCGGGGCGGCCCACGGCGCGGGAGAGAGAAAAAAAGGAGGATAGAGAGAAAGAAAAAGAAAGAAAAGGTTTTTCTCCTTTTCGAAATCCGATCTTCCTAGATGAATGCACTTACATTTCTAAGCAATCAAAGAATGCATAGTTCGGCATGGTGCATCAAACAACATAAAGTAATTTAGGGTTTTTCTTTACACGGGAATTCCAAGCCGAATCCCGCTAACTTTGGAAAAGATCAAGGTCTAGCGAGAAGAAAAGGGAAAAAGGAAAGAGTAACGCCTGAATTTGGTGAGAGAAAAGAAGAAAAAATTCTACCCCCAAATTCAGGGCGTTACAGCCACCGGACAGGTCCTGTAGACGGTCCGGTGCGCGATCTCCTTCCAAATTTGGCATATCCGACCGTTGCTCCTCTGGGCTGATTGGCGCACCGGACACTGTCCGGTGCACCAGCTGACCGTTGGAGCAATCCACGTGCACACGAAGATTACGCGGCCGACCGTAGGCGCTACCGACCGTTGGCTCACCGGACAGTCCGGTGAATTATAGTCGTACGCCGCCGTCGAATCCCGAGAGCGGCGAGTTCACCACGGACTAGTCTGGCGCACCGGACACTGTCCGGTGCACCACCAGACAGTCCGGTGTGCCAGACTGAGCTGAAGTTTGGCTGCTCACAGCCAAGTCTTTTGCAATCCGATTCCTCTATTTTTGGCACTGTTTCTAGCACTTAGACAAACAATTTTAGTTCAAAAAACAATGTACTAAGTCTAAAAACGTACCTTTTACTTTGATTTGCACCTTTCACATATTTAGCACATAAGTACTCAAATAATGTGTTGGACATTTAATCACCAAAATATTTATAGAAATTGCCCAAGGGCACATTTCCCTTTCAATCTCCCCTTTTTTTGGTGATTTATGCCAACACATCAAAAAGCAACGAAAGAAGTGCAATATCGAATCAAATTGAAGACCAAATTGTTTTTGCTTATGATTTGGCATATTTGGATCACTCTTTGCCACCACTTGGTTTGTTTTTGTAAATCAAATCATTTTTCCTATCTCTAAGTCAAACACACTTGTTTGGGCAAATCAAGAGATGTTCCAAGAGAAAAATTGATCAAATACCAAAAACTCCCCCTTTTTCCCATAATAAAAAATTCTCCCCCACAAGAGACCAAATTTTGCAATTTGAGTATTTTGACAAAATCAAATTCTAACTCTACTATTTTCAAAATTCTCAAGTGGTTGGCTGATCCATTTGCTTTGGCCTTAATTTCTCCCCCTTTGGCATTAAGCACCAAAACATGATCATTTTTGGCCCTTTAACCCCATTGCCTCACCAAAAATATCTATTAAGAGAAAAAAGGCAATGAGAGAATAAGTATGAACTTGGAATTGAGTACACTAATATCGGAGTGCAGTGGAAGTCTTTGTGTCGTCCAAGTTCACCTTTCCCTTTCAATGCGCTTTTGAGACTACATGAAGTATACTCAAACACAAAGGTTAGTCTCAAAGGGTCAAGTTGCAGCATATCTCCCCCTAAATATGTGCACCATTTGCATATGGACTTGTGAGGTTTGGGGAGGTCTTGTACAACTTGAGCACCACAAATATACAACGAGTAATGTAAATGCTTCAAAGTAACATGATCAAAGGCATAGAACACATGTATGCTATAGATCAATCCAAGTTACGCGAATCTAAGACATTTAGCTCACTACGCAACCTGCAAAATGTTTTCTCATCCAACGACTTGGTGAAGATATCGGCTAACTGGTTCTCGGTGCTAATATGGTACACCTCGATATCTCCCTTTTACTGGTGGTCTCCCAGGAAGTGATGCCGGATGTCTATGTGCTTAGTGCGGCTGTGTTCAACAGGATTATCCGCCATACGGATTGCACTCTTATTGTCACATAGGAGTAGGACTTTGCTCAGATTGTAGCCAAAGTCCCGGAGGGTTTGCCTCATCCAAAGTAGTTGCGCGCAACACTGTCCTGCGGCAACATACTCGGCCTCAGCGGTGGATAGGGCAACAGATGTTTGTTTCTTTGAACTCCAGGACACCAGGGACCTTCCTAGAAATTGAAACGTCCCTGATGTGCTCTTCCTATCAACCTTGCACCCGGTATAATCAAAGTCTGAGTATCCAATCAAGTCAAAGGTAGACCCCTTTGGATACCAGATTCCGAAGCAAGGCGTAGAAACTAAATATCTAAGAATTCGCTTAACATCCACAAGGTGACATTCCTTGGGGTCGGATTGATATCTAGCACACATGCATACACTTAGCATAATGTCCGGTCTACTAGCACATAAATAAAGCAAGGAACCTATCATAGACCGGTATGCCTTTTGATCAACGGACTTACCTCCTTTATTGAGGTCGACATGCCCGTCGGTTCCCATCGGTGTCTTCGCGGGCTTAGCGTCCTTCATCCCAAACCTCTTGAAAAGATCTTGTGTGTACTTCGTTTGGGAGAGGAAGGTGTCGTCCTTGAGTTGCTTCACTTGGAACCCAAGAAAGTAGGTCAACTCGCCCATCATCGACATCTTGAACTTTTGTGTCATCACCCTGCTAAACTCCTCACAAGACTTTTGATTAGTAGAACCAAATATTATGTCATCGACATAAATTTGGCACACAAAAAGATCACCATCACAAGTCTTTGTAAAAAGAGTGGGATCGACTTTCCCAACCTTGAAGGCATTAGCAATTAAGAAATCTCTAAGGCATTCATACCATGCTCTTGGGGCTTGCTTAAGTCCATAGAGCGCCTTAGAGAGCTTGAACACATGGTCAGGGTACCTGTCATCCTCAAAGCCAGGGGGTTGTTTCATGTATACCTCCTCCTTTATTGGCCCATTGAGGAAAGCGCTCTTCACATCCATTTGAAATAGCTTGAAAGAGTGGTGAGCGGCATAGGCTAATAGAATTCGAATAGACTCTAGCCTAGCCACAGGAGCAAAAGTCTCCTCGAAATCCAAACCTGTGACTTGGGCATAACCTTTTGCCACAAGTCGAGCCTTGTTTCTTGTCACCACCCTGTGCTCGTCTTGCTTGTTGCGGAACACTCACTTGGTTCCCACAACATTTTGCTTTGGACGTGGCACCAGACTCCAAACTCCATTTCTCTTGAAGTTGTTGAGCTCTTCCTGCATGGCCAACACCCAATCCGGATCCTGCAAGGCCTCTTCTACCCTGAAAGACTCAATAGAAGAGACAAACGAGTAATGTTCACAAAAGTTAGCTAATCTTGAGCGAGTAGTTACTCCCTTGCTTATGTCACCCAGAATCTGGTCAACGGGGTGATGTCGTTGGATCGTTGCTCGGACTTGAGTTGGAGGGGCACGTGGTGCTTCTTCCTCCATCACTTGTTCTTCATGTGCTCCCCCTTGATCCTGTCTCTCTTCTTGAGGTACCTGTTCACCGTCTTGAGTTGGAGGATGCACCATTATGGAGGAGGATGGCTGATCTTGCTCCTGTTGTTCCTGTGGTCGCACATCACCAATCGCCATCGTGCGCATTGCGGCCGTTGGAACATCATCTTCATCTATGTCACCAAGATCAACTTGCTCTCTTGGAGAGCTATTAGTCTCATCAAATACAACGTCGCTAGAGACTTCAACCAAACCCGATGATTTGTTGAAGACTTTATACGCCTTTGTATTTGAGTCATACCCTAGTAAAAACCCTTCTACTGCCTTGGGAGCAAATTTAGAGTGTCTACCTTTCTTACCAGAATGTAATATTTGCTCCCAAATACACGAAAGTAGGAGACATTGGGTTTGTTACCGGTAAGGAGTTCGTAGGAGGTCTTCTTGAGAAGGCGATGCAGATAGAGCCGGTTTATGGCGTGGCAAGCTGTGTTCACAGCTTCCGACCAAAACCGCTCGGGCGTCTTGAACTCTCCAAGCATCGTTCTTGCCATGTCGATAAGCGTCCTGTTCTTCCTCTCTACCACACCGTTTTGCTGTGGTGTGTAGGGAGCGGAGAACTCGTGCTTGACGCCTTCTTCCTTATGATACTCCTCAACTTGCATATTCTTGAACTCGGACCTGTTGTCGCTCCTTATCTTTTTCACCTTTAGCTCAAATTCGTTTTGAGCCCTTTTTAGAAAGCGCTTTAGTGTCCCTTGGGTTTTTGATTTATCTTCCCCCGATGCTAAGGTAGGCAACGGGTCCGAAGAGGTCCATGTGAAGAAGCTCCAATGGTCTTGATGTTGTCATCACATTCTTGCTATGATGAGTGCTTCCCACCTGTTTCCCTGCATGACATGCTGCACAAAGGCCTATCTTTCTCGAAACAAACATTGGTTAGTCCTAACACATGTTCTCCCTTTAGAAGTTTATGAAGGTTCTTCATCTCAACATGTGCTAGACGGCGATGCCACAACCAGCCCATACTAGTCTTAGCTATTAAGCATGCATCTAGATCGGCCTCCTCTTTCGAAAAATCAACTAAGTAGAGTTTGCCGTCTAATACACCCTTAAAAGCTAATGAACCATCACTCCTTCTAAAGACAGATACATCAACGTTTGTAAAAAGACAATTGTAACCCATGTGACACAATTGACTTACAGACAGAAGGTTGTAACCAAGCGACTCTACTAGAAATACATTCAATATGGAGTGCTCGTTGGTGATGGCTATCTTGCCCAAGCCTTTGACCTTGCCTTGGTTCCCATCTCCAAAGATGATCGTATCCTAGGAATCCTTGTTCTTGACGTAAGAGGTGAACATCTTCTTCTCCCCCCGCCATGTGGTTTGTGCATCCGCTGTCGATAATCCAGCTTGAGCCCCCGGATGCATAAACCTGCAAGGTAGATTAATCTTGGGTTTTAGGTACCCAACTCTTGTTGGGTCCTATAAGGTTAGTCACAATAGCTTTTGGAACCCAAATACAAGTTCTGTCTCCCTTGCATTTGGATCCCAACTTCCTAGCAACGACTTTTGCATTCTTACATGAAAGAACAAAAGAAGTGTTGCAAGCATAAAAAACAGTAGTAGGTTCATTGCACATTTTCCTAGGCACATGTGATACAATCTGATTTCTCCTAGGCCTTCTTCTACCATGCATAAAAGTAGAGCTAGACGCAAACATAGCATTGGAATCATTACAAGTAGTATGAGCATAACTCTTATTATGACTAGCAATTTTCCTATCATAAATAAAAGCATGATTCCTTTGAGGGCTACTAGCCATAGGGGCCTTCCCTTTCTCCTTGTTGAGAATGGGAGCGTTTTGGCTTGTTAAGTTCTTGATTTCCTTTCGAAAACCAAGTTCGTCCTTAATTGAGGGGTGTCTACCAATAGTGTAGGCATCCCTAGCAAACTTTAATTTATCAAAATCACTTTTGCAAGTCTTAAGTTGAGCATTAAGACTTACCACCTCATCATTTAATTTAGTAATAGAAGCAATATGTTCATTACAGGCATCAACATCAAAATCCTTACATCTATTACAAATAACAACATGCTGTACACATGAACTAGATTTATTAACTTCCTCTAGCTTAGCATTTAGTTCATAATTTAAACTCCTTAAACTAGAAACAGATTCATGGCAAGCAGACAACTCAGAGGATAGCATTTCATTTCTTTTAATTTCTAGAGCAAGAGATTTTTGAACACTAATAAATTTGTCATGCTCTTCATACAAAATATCTTCTTGCTTCTTTAGCAATCTATTCTTTTCATTTAGAGCATCAATTAATTCATTAATTTTCTCTACTTTGGCTCTATCTAATCCTTTAAATAAACTAGAGTAATCTACTTCATCATCGGAGGATTCTTCATCACTAGATGAAGTGTACTTGGGTGTGTCCCAAACACGTACCTTTTTCTCCTTGGCCATAAGACATGTATGTAGTTTGTTGGGGAAGAGTGAGGATTTGTTGAAGGCTGAGGCAGCAAGTCCTTCGTCGTCAGAGTCGGAAGAGGAGCAGTCCGAGTCCCATTCCTTTCCAAGGCACGCCTCGCCCTTTGCCTTCATGTAGTTCTTCTTTTTCTCCTTCTTCCCGCTCTTTTCTTGTCCCTGGTCACTATCATTATCGGGACAATTCACAATAAAGTGACCAGTCTTACCACATTTAAAGCAGGAGCGCTTTCCCCTTGTTTTGTTCTTGTTGGGGTACTCCTTGCGTCCTTTAAGCGCAGTCTTGAAGCGCTTGATGATAAGCGCCATCTCATCCTCGTTGAGGCCAGCAGCCTCCACTTGTGCCACCTTGCTTGGAAGCGCCTCCCTGCTACTGGTTGCCTTAAGAGCAACAGGTTTAGGCTCGTAGATGGGTAGCGGACCGTTTAGAGCATCGTCCACGTATCGAGCCTCCTTCACCATCATGCGCCCGCTCACAAATTTTCCAAGAATCTCCTCGGGCGTCGTCTTGGTGTACCTGGGATTCTCACGAATAAGATTGACAAGATGGGGGTCAATTACAGTAAACAACCTTAGCATGAGTCGGATGACATCATGATTCGTCCATCTTGTGCTTCCATAGCTTCGGATCTTGTTGACCAGGGTCTTGAGCCTATTGTAAGTCTGAGTTGGCTCCTCTCCCCTGATCATTGCGAATCTCCCCAGCTCGCCTTGCACCAGCTCCATTTTGGTGATCATGGTGGCGTCGTTTCCCTCATGAGATATCTTGAGGGTGTCCCAGATTTGCTTGGCGTTGTCCAAGCCATTCACCTTATTATATTCATCCCTGCAAAGTGAAGCTAGCAAGACAGTAGTAGCTTGTGCATTTTTATGAATTTGCTCATTTATGAAAACGGCATTGTTAGTACTATCAAAGTGCATTCCGTTTTCAACAATTTCCCAGATGCTAAGATGGAGAGAAAATAAATAACTACGCATTTTATGACTCCAGAAAGAATAGTCTTCTCCATCAAAGTGGGGGGGTTCCCAAGTGGAATTGATAGCAAATGAGCATTAGAATTGTACGGAATACATGAATAATCAAATGAATAGTTTTGATTAACCGTTTTCTTCTTTGACGAGAAGTCATTGTCGTCGTCGTGTGATGAGGAAGACGAGGCATCGCTGTCGTAGTAGATGATCTTCTTGATACGCCTCTTCTTCCCGTCTCTTTTCTTGTGATTCGAGCCTGAGTCGGTAGGCTTGTCATCTATTGGCTCGTTGAAGACGGACTCCTTTTCCTTGTCGTTGACCACCATCCCCTTTCCCTTAGGATCCATCTCTTCGGGCGGTTAGTCCCTTAGATGAAGAGTACGACTCTGATACCAATTGAGAGCACCTAGAGGGGGGGGGGGGGTGAATAGGTGATTCTGTAAAATCAAACACTAATAGCCACAAAAACTTAGTTTAAGGTGTTAGTATGGCTAAGTAGTGAGTTCTTGTGAACACAATAATCACAGAGAAAACAACACAAGTGACACACGATTTTTATCTCGTGGTTCGGCCAAGTAATACTTGCCTACTTCCACGTTGTGGCGTCCCAATGGACAAGGGTTGCACTCAACCCCTTTCAAGTGATCCAATGATCAACTTGAATACCACGACTTTCTTCCTTATAGTTTTTCTCCCGTTTGTGAGAATCTCCACAAGTTGGAGCCTCTCGCCCTTACAATAAAGATCACAAAGAATGCACAAGAGTAAGGTTGGAGAGCAACACACACACGCACACAAGCCAAGACTTGAGCTCAAAATGTAGCACAAAGAGTTCACAACTAGAACGGAGCTCAAATCACTAACACAATCGATCAAATGCGTGGAGACGGAGTGTGGGAGTCTTAGAATGTTTAGTGAATGCTTGGGTTGACTCCTCCATGCGCCTAGGGGTCCCTTTTATAGCCCCAAGGCAGCTAGGAGCCATTGGAGGCCAACTTGGAAGGCCAAACTTGCCTTCTTTCGAGTGGAGCATCGGACAATCCGGTGCGCCACCGGACAGGTCCTATAGACGGTCCGGTGCGCGATCTCCTTCCAAATTTGGCATATCCGACCGTTGCTCCTCCGGCTGATTGGCGCACCGGACTCTGTCCGGTGCACCAGCTGACTGTTGGAGCAATCCACGTGTCGCGCGAAGATTGCGCGGCCGACCGTTGGCGCTAGCGACCGTTGGCTCACCGGACAGTCCAGTGCACCACCGGACAGTCCGGTGAATTATAGCCGTACGTCGTCGTCGAATCCCGAGAGCGGCGAGTTCACTGCGGACCAGCCTGGCGCACCGGACACTGTCCGGTGCACCACCGGACAGTCCGGTGTGCCAGACTGAGCTGAAGTTTGGCTGCTCACAGTCAAGTCTTTTGCAATTCGATTCCTCTCTTTTCGGCACTGTTTCTAGCACTTAGACAAACAATGTTAGTTCAAAAAACAATGTATTAAGTCTAGAAACGTACCTTTTACTTTGATTTGCACCTTTCACATATTTAGCACATAAGTACTCAAATAATGTGTTGGACATTTAATCACCAAAATACTTATAGAAATTGCCCAAGGGCACATTTCCCTTTCAGATAGAACTTACGGAGATGCTCTATGTTCCAGGGATTGGGAAGAGGCACTCCTTCGATTGTGGCAAGGCGGACACACCCGGGTCGGCATACTTCCGTCACCTTGAAGGGTCCTTCCCAACC
Organism: Zea mays; assembly: GCF_902167145.1. Taxonomy (NCBI): domain Eukaryota; kingdom Viridiplantae; phylum Streptophyta; class Magnoliopsida; order Poales; family Poaceae; genus Zea; species Zea mays. The sequence continues at coordinate 160,353,800 of NC_050100.1, read as the reverse complement.
GAGGGAGAGTTTGTGGAACCCTTCTTGGTTCAGTACTTGCCTTAGGACTAGGTCTTCGACCCCGAGCTCCCAACTATGCATGAACCGTTGGTGGTAGCGCTTGAGCGCCTGGTTGTACCGTGCATTCCGGATTGCCGCTTGCCATCTGCGCTCGTCGATGAAGTCCACGTCCTCACGTCGTAGCTGTTCTTGCATAGACTCATCAAACGACTGGACCCATGGGGAGCCCACAAGGACTTCCGGGGGTAGGTAGGCTTCGGCCTTGTAGACCAGGAAGAACGGGGTCTCCCCGGTGGCTCGACTGGATGTGGTCCGGTTCCCCCACAGTACCAACGGAAGTTCACTGACCCAATTTGCCCCATGCTTTTTCAAGCAGTCATAGGTGCGTGTCGTTGTCGTCACCGGAATCAGAGTCCCCAGTGAAAACATCCTTCAGGTCCCCCTCAGGTGACTGATACCCAAGGTCCCGTTCTCCCGCGGCCACATCACCATCTTCGACCTTCTCCTTGCCAGGACGGCAACGAGGCGAGGAGCCATCCTTGGAAGTCTGCTCGCGCCGCTCGCTGACGCGCTTCGCGAGCTTGATGATCTCGCGGCACTCCGCGGCGCTTTGGCGACTGTTGGGGTGCACAGGGCATGGCCCGTTGTGGCCTCCCTGTGGCCGTGGGCGCTTGTTGCGCTCGTTCCGGCCCCCAGTCGCGGCTACGATGACCAGAGCAGCAGACGGCGGCTTCTCGTGGCCGCAGTTCTTCTTCTTCTTCTTTTTGCCGTCTTGGGTGACGGCACCCGAGCCACCCGTCTGGGCGACTTCGATCTGTGGTGCCGAGTGCCATGCATGGCCCTCGACAGCTCTGGCGCACTTGTCGGCCAGAGCGAAGAGCGTGGTGACAATTTCCATGTCATGTGTGGCCAACTTCTCCAGCATCTTCTCATCACGCACCCCCTAGCGGAAAGCGATGATGATTGAAGCATCAGAGATACGGGGTATAGTCCCTCGTACCTTGGTGAAGTGGGAGATGAATGACCAGAGAGTTTCCCCGGGTTCCTGCCTCACTGCATGGAGGTGAGCCTCCACGCCATGCTGTTGATAAGCGCTGGCGAAGGTCGCTGTGAACCGCGCGCAGAGCTCTTCCTAGGAGTAGACCGATCCTGGGGTGAGGTTCATGAGCCAGGTTCGGGCTGGCCCAGACAAGGCTACATGAAAGTATGTTGCCATTACGGCAGTGTCTCCACCTGCTGCCGTAATAGCGGTAACGTATACCTGCAAGAATTCCGACGGGTTTGACGTATCGTCGTACTTTTCTGGCAGGTGTGGCCGGAACTTGGATGGCCAAGTCGCCGCGTGGAGATGATCCGCTAGTGCGGTGTAGCCTACGCCGGCCAATGGGACACCCGCCTGGATCCGGGCGCCCGTTGGAGTTTGTGGTGCGACCGCAGCGAAGTCATAGTCGAGGTTGCGACCCTCGAAGTTCTGTCGGCGCTCACGCGCCCTCTCCAGAGAGACGCGGGCATCCTCTCCCGCACGCCTGCGGTTGAGTTCTGCCCGCAGGTCACTAGACCTCTCTAGAGAGACTGGAACGTCCTCTCCCGCACGCCTGCGGTTGAGCTCCGCCCGCAGGTCCTCAGTCGATGCAGCCCTCACCGAGGGTGAGCGCACTGACGCCGACGCCTCATGTTGACGCCGGGACGACCGAGGCCTGGGCCTGGCTGAGCCAGAATGCGCCATGTCGAGCAGACGGTCGACATCGTCACACCATTGCTTAATGGCCCCCGACGAGGCCGTGGAGCTAGGAGGGTGGTGTAGCAACTCCCTGGCTGCAGACAAGGCCCCAGGCGCAGCCCTTGACGCCCTGGACGCTTGCGCAGGAGTGTGCTACCGCACGGAGTGCACAGCAGCAGTACCAGGCGCAGGGCGGTTGGTGGCCCGTGGTGTGGAAGACGAGCCTCTTCCTCCACCGGGAAGTCCTCGGGCATGAAATCATGGTGCTCGATGATGTGGACCATGGTGTCGAGCAGGAAAACAAGAAAAAACCTAATGCCCAAGCCCCCTACCTGGCGCGCCAAATGTCGGAGAGGAAATTCTCCGGCCTTATGGCGGAATGCACCCGCCCTAAATTCTAAGATGAGGGGGGGCCTAAGCGTTTTGCCTGTCTGTTAGATGATCGACGAACACGAGTGACCACAAGAACACACAAGAGTTTTAGAGTGGTTCAGGCCGCCGGAGCGTAATACCATACTTCACTGTGTGTTGTATTGAATCTGTGAGCTTGAGAGCTTGAGTGTGAGAGAGCCTGAGTTGGGTCTAAGTGAGCGTGTAAGTGAGTCTGAAAGTCTGCCTTGTAACGTCGTGTGCCCTCCCTTTTATAGCTCAAGGGGGGCACGTATAAGGATACTGAGCCTCGACATGTGGGCCCAGGGGCAAAATGGAAGGAAATAACTAATGCCTGTAACGCCTGGGCGATCTCCGAGCGCCATAATTTTCGTAGTTCATACAGTATTGATATGTCGCGGCTGCTTCCTCGGTAACGCGCGAGTCATGATGAGTGTAGTACACGTGGCAGCATGGCGTACTGCCTGCCAACGGAATGGACAGGCACGCCGCCTGCGGGATGGCCTGGTCGCCGCGCGTCAACGGAGTGGACATGGCTCATTAAATGCTGAGGCGGTACATCGCCTGCCAGCGGAATGGACATGGCTCATTAAATGCCGAGGCGGCACATCACCTGCCAGTGGAATGGACAGGCGGCGCGCCTTATCCGCAATAAATGCAGAGGCCGCGCGGCCCAGAGGCCTTACGTCATGCTCCGCCCGCTGGCTTACGTCACGGGCAGTAGCCCACGTGGCAGCATCGGGGCTCCGCCTGAGCAGGGAGCAGAGGCGTACACGGTATGGTCCGGACACGTGTCGGCTCCGGACCCCGCCTAGCCTTAATTAAGGCCTGGGTATTCTTTGTCCCAGAATCCCGGCACCCTGCTGTGAGTGGCCCGGACCCCACACAGAGGGGTCCGGAACCCATCCTAGGGGTCCGGTTTGCACCCGTGGAGGTCATGGACCTTACCCGGAGGTCCGGTCTGTATACATAGGGGTCCGACACTTTCCCATGGGGTCCGGACCCACTATTGATACCTTGGAGTATATCGTCTTCTCTGGCCACGTGGCGGCCCCGGAGTCGTCCACGTGGTGGGGTCGGACGCTGTTTACCACGCGACTAGAGATAGCCGCGTGGGTATCGCGTCTTCATATTGTAATAAGGGTACCCCTGTTTCAGGGTACCGACACCCTTCATGACCTTCGTCTGAAGATTATTATATCTAAAAGGAGATAATGCTTCGAAGGACGAAGGTCTTTAATTATTGACAATCGTGTTGTCTTGTTCTTGATATGTAGCATTTGAGAACAAGGAACAACAATGGCCAAATGGGTCGTGTGTGGCGAGCTGGCGCGAGACACGACCCATTTAATAGTGTCTGAACCAACCCGACATGAGCGTCGTGCGGTGCTTGGACCGTAGCCTCGGCCCTTAGTGCTGGCCCGGCCCGGCACAATTATTTTTTTATTTAAAAAAGTCATATATACATATGTACAATTTATATTCAATAATATAAATATTTGATCATGATGTTCTACTGATTAGATAGCTTCACTCAGTGTCTTCCACCCTTGTTCCATCAAGTTGTGGGTTCAAACCTCACCTCCTACACCGTTTTTTAACATATCCCACCTACTGCACTGCTTTTTAATATTTTACGCCGAGTTGATTTGGAATAAATGTAGGAACTTTTTTTTGTAAAAAGATGACGCAGGACGACCGTTGAAACTGGTGCTTTAAGTATAGTAGAGATATTTGATGCTATAAAAATGTTAATAAATCTCCGGTACAAATTTAACCAAACTTAAAACAATTAAATTTAATTAGGATAGAGGTATCATTTATTCTGGAACGAAGGTAGCAATACTTCGATTCTGGATTGACGTTCTGCAATATGTGTATGTATTCATAAGGTGGCGAGTGCGTATATGTATGAGTGGCTAATGTGTGGTGTGACGAGGAAAAAACCACTTGAGCCTAATCTTGACTCTTGACTCTTGAGTAGGAGTCGGTCTACGAGTCGACGGGAAGACCGAAGTCGAGTGCGCTGTCCGTGACGGCCACGACAAACTGCAAGCGCTCGGCCGGCTCAACAAAGCCAGTTGCCTCAGCATAGGAGAGTGCAGCACCACTGCACCAGAGCATACTCTTCTCGGCTTCTCCAAGCGCGAACAAGAGCCATGGGCGCGAGCCGTCTGGAGCAAACCGATGCTCTCTTCAGGAAAAACCTTGTAATCCAGGTGTTCCCGCCCGCCTTGATCTCCCTCTTGTCCTCAATCTTGCTATCACCAGTCACACATAGATGAGAATTTCTACCTTGAATTCGGACTCGTTTCGACGAACCCGCGGAAAATTTCTACCATGCAAGATCACTCACCATGACACTGACTTTCGACGGGTTTATTTCACTCCCAACCCAACCCGCAGAGGCGCGCCTGCAAGACGAACTGCTGCCTGATCCTGTTCCCGCTGGCCCTCTGCTCCGTCATCGGCGGCTTACAGATCGCCATCAACCACGCGTCGTCGCAGGGGGGAGGAGGAGGAGGAGGAGGAGGGGGTGCGACCCCTGCCATCCGTCTCGACTGCAGCTGCAGCAACGTCAGCGTAGACGAGAACGCGCTCGGAGGCATACAATGCCCGGACGAGTGCCCGTTGCCTCGAGCGCCCAAATGGCCTCCTGTCGTCAGGACCCCGTCGCCCGAGTACCGGGCGGTCCAGGACGGGCTCTTCCCGTTCGCTGATCTCCCGGACGCTTCGTGCAGAGCCGAAGGGTCTTGCCCGGCGACATTCCTTGTCACCGGCGACAACCACTCTTTCGTAGGGAGTAAGTTTTTTTTTTGCTGTTCAATTGTCCACTCCAGTGCAGCCACATGGTCTGCACTCTGCAGTGCAGTGCTAGCTTTTCTCTGACTGGTTTCTGAAATCACCTTTTTCTCCTTGCAGGTGTGATAGATAACATTCTTCCTACCCATAGTTCTTCGGTGAACCTGTCGGCCGATGTTTCTGCATTGTCTGATTTTGTTCTGGTAGGATTAATTCTCTGGGTTCTCTGTGTATGATCATCATTATTGGTAGGGCATTTTACTGACGTTTGAATATCTGCAGGCTGACGATGGAGAATTTCACCAAAGTTTTCTTCAGAACAAGTGCTCTCCTAACTTGACACTCTCTTATCCAGTTCAATACGGCAATAATGTTGTGAGTCAAGGTAATTATCTCATCCCCATGCAAGATTGCTCACCGACGATAAACATGCTCGATTGGTCCAACTAAATAAAGGGTTGCAGTGCCAATGGCTTGAGTTGGTGCTGACACTGCAAAACGATAAATAAACACACAAGCAATTCTCCTGTCTTACCATGTAGCAATGTTACTGCATTTTACTTACCACTGACGCTTACTGGAACTTGGAGTAGACGTACGATGCACAGAAGGACTAGTTCTCTGGCGGGACAGTTCACGGCTAATTAATGATGAGTTATATGGAGGTTATTACCAAGGAAATAGGAACCATAAGATCGATGAAATTGCTGCAGGTCGTGTTTCTGAATCTTTGTGCTTTCAATCAGTTATTCTAACTAACTAACTAACTATACTGCTCGTTGACATCTGATATGTGGTTCATCTACGTGCAGTCTATGATTTCTTAAGCTCTGACCAGAGCAACTTCAACCTGATCATCTCATATAACTCGACAAACGACTACGGTGTTTACGATGAATCAGAACAATCTATCCCTGTGATTAATCAAGCAGGCCCAGTGCAGAAACCTAATTTGGTTCAAGTCCCACGATTAGCTAATATGGTACTGCTTTTCCTGAAACTTTTCTTTAGTTTTGTTCAATTGGAAGCCCTTTGTTCCCTAAACATTTTTTTTCCATTCTCATATGCATATGTGGTTCTTGGTTTTTTATTCTTCTACAGTGACTTGGTTCATGCACTACTCTCTTCATTTTTCAACTATTTGTGGCACCCTTTCATCATGTCTTACACTTTATAAAATTTTCAGGCCTCAAATGCATACCTTCATTTAAAGGGCAATGGTTTGAAGATGCCATTTGAATTCGTAAAAGAAATGCCTAGAGCAGCTATACCTATACACGATGGCCAGTTTGATTTGGCTCCATACATAGGGCAGCTACCTTTTGTATGGACCATGGAGCTTCTTTTTCCGGTATGACATGCCCTTGTTTTTGTATAGCCAATATGAATACCATATAAATGTGGTTACATTATAGATATTTTCATATCTCGTGAACCGGTGAGTTGGTTCTGCAGGTAATTTTGACAAACCTTGTGTACGAGAGACAGAATAAGCTAAGGATAATGATGAAGATGCATGGCCTTGGAGATCTACCGTATTGGACTATATCCTATTGCTATTTTCTACTGTTGTCGCTGCTCTATGTGCTGTCCTTCGTGCTGTTTGGTTCTGCCCTTGGTACGATACGTTGCTTCGCGCGTTGGTTCATTTTTGAACTAGATAAAAAATAAACGGAGGGAGTACTTTATAAGAATTAAATAACCATGAGGGAATTGGCGCAAGTATTTATATGAAATTATTTCTATGTTCAGGTTTAACATTCTTCCGCCAGAACAACTACGGCATGCAGTTTATATTCTATTTTGCTTACATGAACTTGCAAATTTCATTTGCATTTCTTATGACAACATACTTCTCTAGTGTGAGGACAGCTACTGGTACGCTTCTGTCAATGTGTGCGTTATATCCATTCTATCAGATCGATAATGTGGAGTATATGTAGTTCTGTACCGAACTACTGACTATCTGGCATCTCTTGATGCAGTGACAGGATATCTATACATATTTGTGTCTGGCCTTCTGTCACAATTCATGTTCAGACCCTATGTTGAAGATAGTAACATCTCAAGTATGTACAAAGTTCCACTAGCTATATCTTAATGTTAGTCATCTTCTTTTTTATGTAAGTTTTTTCCGTTATTTCTAATAATTTTCTTGGAAATTCTGTGTTTTCTTATCCCAAGGAATCTGGATCACTCTTATGGAACTTCTACCTGCATTTTCCTTATACCGCATTGTCTACGAATTCTCACGATTTGCACAAGCACAGCCTGAGAATTACATGGCCTCCTCAGGGATTCAGTGGGCTGATATGACTAATCCAGAAAGTGGATTGGCAGGTGTGCTTACCATTATGGCAGTAGAATGGCTCCTGTTCCTTTTATTTGCGTTCTATCTGGATCACTTCCGTTCCTACAAAGACGGAATCAGGAAAGCAGCAGCGCTTGTTCGCTCCCGCATACATGGGAACCATTCTGAAGCTGCTCAGCAGCAAAACGTACAGCTTCAGGAGTTCAGAGCTTCCATCCAACTGGAGAGAACAGACGTGCTGAAAGAGGTGTGCTCTGCTCTTCTTCTTTAGTACACTCCAATCAGTTTCATACAGCTCCAGGAGTCTATTCTCTCTCTCTCTCTCTCTCTCCCTCTCGCCTTTTCTTTTGAGAAAGAGATTCAGGAGGCTGTTGAGATAATTCATGAGGAGTTTAAACCGTAAATACTAGGATTCATTAAAGCACTAGAGCTTGAAATATAGAATCAGATGAATCTGAATTTCGTTTTTGAAACATCAGATTAGTCTATATTCAAAGTCATCCCGTGCAGTAAAACATATCAGTTTTACCATTTTCTTATTTCTTTTCAGAGAGAGATAGTTGAACTGATATCAAAAGAATCCGACAGAAGCTATTCAGTCATATGCGACAACCTTGGGAAGGTGTACCGTGGAAAAGATGGAAATGCAGATAAAATTGCAGTCAGAGGAATATCCATTTCCATGTCACGCGGTCAGTGCTTCGGCGTTCTTGGCCCAAATGGCGCGGGAAAGACCACTCTTATTAACATGGTAAGTTCAAATATAGAGGACATAATAGGTTATGATCTATAGACAATCGGTTTTTTAGAACTCTAAAGGCTGGTTTGGCGACAAGGGATTTGGAGGTTGCTATTCAATAAATAGCAAATGATTTCATTTCCCATGGATCCCTTTTAAATTCTTTATCACCAAATCAGTCCTAAATTTTTTAGTAGAAAAATGTTTCAGTGTTATATTTTAGCTTTGCAAATATCCATCAGTTATACTGATTAACATGTATTGAGCCTTTATTCTGAACCTGTCAACAGCTGACCGGATTTTGTAAACCTACCTCTGGCACCGCGTACGTCCAAGGGATGGACATACGCTTCGATATGGACAGAATATATACAGGAATTGGTGTTTGTCCACAGGATGAGTAGACTATTCTATCTCACTCAGATGTTTAGTTTTCTGTACCAGTTTTTTTTTTCAGGTTAGATTATTTAATAGGTGCCAGCTTGTGATAACTTCCCTCTTTCACGAATGACCTGATGCAGCTTGCTATGGGAAAGCCTGACTGGTCGTGAGCATCTGTTGTTCTATGGAAGGCTTAAGAAACTGAAGGCTGCAGCACTATTCGAGGTATCTTTTTTTTTGATGGTTTTCTTTCGGTAATTATCGACTACTTGAAGTACTATCTAGACAGGGCTTTACTCGGGTTTTCTTTCCATCAAAAGACTGGACAAAAAGTTTGTTTAGCTATTATGTTATGACCGGCAATCCAGCAGCCCTAATATATAAAAGGGAGAATTACATGCTGCACCACTGCATGACACACAACCTCAGATTTCACCTTAGCAATGAAAATTCCTCAGTTCTACCCTTGTATTCGGAGCAGCGCATCAGAAAAACTCTCACCGTCAGCCGTTACCGTTTGCCGTCACCTGCAGTTGGGCCCCACACGCCACATCCCAAAATCCCCAATCGAACAACAGAGGGAAATCCATCGCAAAAATCCTTGTGCCGCCGCCCTAGGTTCCCGTCGCCGCTGGTGGTCGCCGTCGCCGTGGAGGCGCGCGGCGCTGCCCCTGCCGTGGCCCCAGACGCCCTCGGCCACGCGGCTGCTCCTCGCCCGGAGCCCGGTAGACATCGCCGCCGCTGGTGGTCGCCGTGGAGGCGCGCGGCGCTGCCCCTGCCGTGGCTCCAGACGCTCTCGGCCACGCGGCTGCTCCTCGCTCGGAGCCCGGTAGACATCACCGCCGCTGGTGGTCGTCGTGGAGGCGCACGGCGCTGCCCCTGCCGTGGCTCCAGGCGCCCTGGGCCACGCGGTCGTCGTCCCCTGCCGTGGCTCCAGAGTGGAATCGCCGCTCTGCTCACCTTGGCCTGCGAGGCGCGCGGCGCAGCTGCTCCTGTCGTGGCCCTCGGGACGAGCCGCTGCTCACCATGGTCTGCTAGGCGCGCGGCGCAGTTGCTCTCCAGAAGCTGACCCGCGGAGCTCGCTCGTCGGCCACGCGACGCTCCTCACCCTCGGCTGCGAACCTCCTCACTTTGGAGCCACTACTTATGAAAAACTTATGTCAAAATAAGAAAAAACTTTTTGAGAGTGCATGGTGATATAATAATTGTTGTACCACTACTTACGAAAACATGTGGATGGTGTAGTGGTGAGGTGCTGTACTACTATCCTAAAGGTTCTAGGTTTGACTCCTTGAAGTCCTCTTTTTTTTTTCCATTTTTTTCCATTTTTTTATTTGGGCTTGCTGAAGGTATTGTTCACACAGCATGCACTAGCATATATTCCAGACAACATGCCAACTCAAATATTCCAGACAGTGCCAGACTCAAATATTCCAGACAAAGTGCCAGACTAGCATATATTGTTCACACATCACTACAACACAGATCACCAATCACTACATAGCATGCACTAGAAAAGTTCACACATCAATACAACACACAAACCTGCCACACTTCAAATTAAATGCTTTCAATTACATTTCATCACAAAGAAAAGCGAGGAAATTAAAATCATAGTAGCGCAAAAAGCTCCAACAATCTTCTTCATCTCGCTCAAGTTGTGATTCACCTTCTTAACTTCAGCGATCAGGTCACTAATTGCTTTCGCGTTAGCAGTTGCCACATGTTGGTGCCCAATGTATTCATTTGGACCGCCCGCCAACCCTTCTGCTTCTATCATCTTCATATAATCATCCAGCCACATGAAGAAGTCACATTTTCGCAAATCCTAATCAAAACAAACAAAGTTGAGCATAAATAATCCCAAATAAACTAAAGTTGATAGGGATGGCAAAATAAGGATCAACCTTCCATGGGCACTTCACGAACTCACGACCATAGTTGCCATTCTCAGTTTTCCTCGATGTGAGCCGCAAAAGAGGCTCTGGCCGTTCACACTCGGGGCAGCGCATAAGTGGCACTGTCCCATACTGAGGCCATTGATGTCGTCTGTTCGACGAACTACTCGCACGCGACATGTGATTCAGGCTACAACAACAGTAACAAACAACTTCAGGCTGCAAGTAATGTACATAATTGGACCTGATACTTAAGAACAGAGAGAACCCTAAGAACAAGGTCCCTAAAGATGAGTGTCAAGTAATTTCACTCATCTTGTAATCCAACTAGTCTCATACCCATGAAAATTTCGAGTGTATACTTTACTGGATGTTGAAATTTCACTGTGCAGGATGAGTGTCAAGTACTTTAATGGATGACAACTTCAGGCTATTGGATGTTGAAATTTCACTGCGAGTTTCACTGCGAGAACCCTAAGATACCTTTCAGAGCGAGGGAAGGGAGATCCACGCCGCCAATCCGACGCCCTCGCCCTCTGCGCGGAGAGGCCACCAGATCCACGACGGGGCTACTCCAGAGCTCGCCCTGCTCCTCTTCGCCCTCGCCCTGCTCCTCTTCGCCCTCGCCTTCGCCCTGCTCCCTCCGCGCGCCGATCTGTCAACGGGGTTGAGGACAGTGGGGTTGCGAGGACGGTGGGGTTGCGAGGACGCACATTGAGCGAGGGAGGAGGGCACGACCCGTCGGTGGCGTGGGGGGGGGGGGGCGTCGCCGGCGGGATTTGCCGACGGCGGGAGGACTGGGACCTCGCCCTGCTCCTCTTCGCCTCTGTAGAGGTGGGGGTGTGGCGACGGGCCGACGGGGGGACAGTGGGCGGCGACGGCGGGACTCCTCCACCTCCCGGCGCGACGGCGGGAGGACTCCACCTCCCAGCGCGTGAAGGTCTGGCGATTTTGGATTGGGGAATTGTTGGCACAGTTGAGCACCGCTGGCCAGGCTGGGACCCACATGACAGTAACGCCAACACGACGGAAACGGCGTGGGATGGCAAAGTTGAGCACTGCATGGCACACCGGGGTGAAAAACGAGTATGGGTAAAATCTGTGGCTAGCGATGAGTTGTGCGCAAAAACTGTGGTGCGGCATGTAATTCTCCCTATATAAAATCAGTTAGTTTGTTTAGATAGATAAGTATAGGTTAGTTTGTTTAAATGAATAAACATTAGTTAGTTTGTTTAAAACGGATAAGCATTAGTTTGGAACTCCTGATTAGAGTTGTTTAGTTTGTTAGGTGCTGCTATCACAAGATATATATTGTATCCCTTTGGTTAAGGAAGAAATCAAACAGACAATTATTTTGCTTGTGGTTCCCCCAAACATCTACTTTTCTACTGTTCACCCGTGTACTGTTCATCCGCCATAAAATCTATAACGCAATAAAATCTATGTGGATGTAAAACCAAACCATCGCACAGTAGAAGCTACTGAAAACATCATAGGATGATCTCTCGGTCTTGCTTTCACTTTCAGGCCATTGAACAATCCTTGAGAAGCATGCACTTGCTTGCCGGTGGCGTTGCTGACAAACTCGTGGGAAAATACAGTGGCGGCATGAAGCGTCGTCTCAGCGTTGCGATCTCTCTAATCGGTGATCCCAAGGTATTTTTTTTATGTACCTACCAACCGAAAACATGCATGATTTAATGAACACCTAATCTACATGAATGAATAGATATATGTTTGCGGAACACCTCTGTAGGTTGTTTATATGGATGAACCAAGTTCTGGCCTGGACCCAGCGTCGAGGAAAAACCTGTGGAAGGCTGTCAAGTCTGCAAAACAGGATCGGACAATAGTTCTCACAAGTACAGTATTTGCTCCAGGAAAATTTAGGTTTTTAGTTTATAAGTTCCAAACCTACGAAAGATTTACGTCCAAATCTTCTTATTTTCACCTACCATCATGAGACTTGTTAACGTAACTGATTAGATGATTCGGGCTAACCCTAGAGGTAGCTATATAGTGTTTGTACATGGGCCACATGGGTCTAGCCACATGGGCCTAACTAACTATATACTCTAACACCCCCGCAGTTTGAACTTCCGTCGCAGCGGAGTTCACAGACTGGACGCAAAAGGAAGACATGCATTACACCATAGGATCCCCTCACAGACGCAACTAGCCACTACTGATGTTGAGGCTGGAGCGAAGCTCAGTGAAAGTCGAGGACGGAAGACCCTTGGTGAAGATATCAACAAAATGGGAGGTGGTCGGGACGTGGAGGACCCGAACAACATCGGCGGCGACATAATCACGGACGAAGTGTAGATCGATCTCTACATGCTTGGTCCGCTGATGCTGCACTGGGTTGGTGGAGAGGTAGACCGCGTTGATGTTGTCGCAGTAGACCAACGTGCTCCTGGAGAGGAGACTGTGAAGCTCGGCGAGGAGCTGCCGGAGCCAAGCAGCCTCCGCCATGCTGTTGGCCACGGCACGGTACTCCGCCTCGGCGCTCGAGCGGGAGACAACCGGCTGGCGCTTCGACGACCAGGACACTAGGTTGCCACCTAAGAAGACGTCGTAGCCGGAGGTGGAGCGCCGAGTGTCTGGGCACGGGGCACCCGGCCCAGTCAGCGTCGGTGTAGACGACCAGCTCGGAGGAGGTAGACCGGTGAAGAAGTAGCCCGTAGTCGACGGTGCCCGGGAGGTAGCGGAGGAGGCGCTTGAGAGCCGCGAGGTGGGGCTCCCGGGGGTCGTGCATATGGAGACAGACCTGCTGCACGGCGTAGGAGATGTCCGGCCTGGTAAAGTTGAGGTACTAAAGAGCACCAGCAAGACTCCTGTACCCGGTGGGGTCCTCGACTGGGTCACCCTGGGCCTCAGAGAGCTTCGTCTGCGTGTCGACTGGGGTAGAGCAGGGCTTGCAGTCAATCATCTTGGCCCGCTCCAGAATGTTAAGAGTGTACTGCCACTGGTGAAGTAGGAGTCCGGAGGGACGAGCCTCAGCAGTGACCCCTAGGAAATGGTGAAGCACGCCCAGATCCTTCACCGAAAACTCCCGCTGAAGCGCGTCGACAAGGCAGCGAAGAAGAGACTGACTGGAGGCGGTGAGGACAATGTTATCCACGTAGAGAAGCAAGTAGGCAGTCTCTGCTCCATGATGGTGGACGAACAAAGACGTGTCTGACTTGGCCTCCACGAAACCCAGGGTCACCAGGAACGTAGCCAGTCTGGAGTGCCACGCCCGCGGGGCCTGCTTGAGGCCGTAGAGGGACCTGTTGAGCCGACAGACCATGTTAGGGCGAGAGGAGTCCATGAACCCCGCTGGCTGACAGCAGTAGACGGTCTCGGTGAGGGCGCCGTGCAGGAAGGCGTTCTTGACGTCGAGCTGGTGTACTGGCCAGGGGCAAGCAAGGGCCAGCGAGAGCACCGTGCGGACGGTGGGCGGCTTCACAGCCGGGCTGAAGGTCTCATCGTAGTGGACTCCGAGGCGCTGAGTGAAGCCCCGAAGAACCCAGCGAGCCTTATACCGCTCCAGGGTACCATCGGCCCACCGCTTGTGCGTCTAGATCCACTTGCCGGTGACGACGTTGGTGCCGGGCGGACGGGGCACGAGATCCCACGTCTGGTTGGCGATGAGCGCCGCGTAATCCTCCTCCATCACCCGACACCAGTGGGGGGCCAGCAGGGCGGTGCGGACGGAGGAGGGTATCGAAGAAACCCGCGAGTCACCGGTCGTGGCCACCAGGACTCAGGGTGGCAAGGTACCAGCCGCGTGCCGCGTCACCATCGGGTGGACGTGCCGCGGGTCGCGGTGAAGGAGCGGTGGGTGGTACACCGGTGTATCGACACGTGCCGCGGGCACTCGTGGTGGTGGTGTAGGTGTCCCTGGCGGGGACTGGGCCACCGGCGACGCCGCTGGAGGAGAGGTCATCGGTGGGGACGACGGTGGTGGTGGGGATGGTGGCGGTGGAGGTGCGAACCCCGGCGGCGGCAGCCGGCGCTGGTAGACCCGCACCGGCTGGGTGAAGCGGGCCGGAGGGGTCGGTACCGACGGCCCCGCAGGCGGTGCAGTCCCACCACCCCCGCTCGGCCCCGGGGCGATCGGAGATGGGGCCCATGGAGAGGCGACACCACCGAACCCAGGCAAGGCACCGGGCCAGGAGTAGGACCGACAGGCGGTGAGTGAGTACCTGCAGAGAGAGGAAGTATAGGTGGCTCGACCATCGCGTCAGTCGGAAAGAGAGTGAAGAGGTCAAGGTCAGGGTCGAAGGAGGGTGGTGTGGTGGTGGAGTATGGAAATACGGACTCATCAAACACCACATGGCGAGGGATGAGGACCCGACGAGAGTAGAGGTCAAAGCAGCGGTAGCCCTTGTGGTCTAGGGAGTACCCGAGAAACACAGAGGGTGGAACGGGGTGCTAGCTTGTGAGGAGCAGTGGCAGCGGTGTTCGGGTAGGAAGCACACCCGAAGACACTGAGGTGGTCATACATCGGAGGGGTACCAAAGAGTGCCTGGTGAGGAGTGGGGGCCGGGCACGCAGTGGAAGGGAGATGGTTGAGGAGGTAGGTAGAGGTGTGGAGGGCCTCAGCCTAGAAGCGTGTCGGTAGGTGTGCCTAGAGAAGAAGAGTGTGGATGGTGTCGTTGGTCATGCGGATCATGCGCTCAGCCTTGCCGTTCTGGGAGGAGGTATACGGGCAAGACATCCGCAACTGCATCCCGTGGGAGAGAAAGAAGTCACGGGAGGTGGAGTTATCGAACTCCCGACCATTGTCACACTGAACGACCTTAATGGTGAGGCCAAACTGAGTGGACACCTAGGCGAAGAAGTGGCGGAGGGCGGGCAAAGTCTCAGACTTGGCACGCAACGGAAAAGTCCATACATAATGAGAAAAATCATCAAGCACGACAAGATAATATTTGTAGCCCGACATACTGGTAATAGGTGAAGTCCACAAATCGCAGTGTACAAGATCAAAAGCATGAGTAGCATGCAAGGAAGAAGAGGAAAAAGGAAGACGAACATGGCAGCCTAATTGGCACGCATGACAAAGATGCTCCTCAGGTGATCTAGTACATGGGATAGTGGCACTACGAGTAAGCTGCAGCAAGGCATCACGTCCGGGGTGTCCAAGGCGACGATGCCAGGTAGTAGAAGATGTGGTGGCGGCAAAAACAGCAGCAGTGTCAGGCGACGAGGACAAAGAGGAGGTGGCATGCGGGAGCCGAAGGGTGTAGAGGGGGTCGGTGCTATCACATCGGAGGAGGGGCGCCGAGTTGTCGAGTCCTTCACAGTAAGACCAGAAGAGTCAAACTCGACAGAACAAGAATTATCAGTGGTAAAACGGCGAATAGAAAGAAGATTGTGGACCAAAGAAGGAGCGACAAGAACATCTGGAATGCGAAAAGAGCCGGGAGGGCCGGCGGCACCCACAGATGTGACAGAAAGACACGAGCCATTCGCCACCATGATGGACGAAGGGAGAGAGGAAGAAGGAGGGCGAACAGAGGTGAGTATACCAGGGTTGGGAGTGGTATGGTAGGTAGCACCGGTGTCCGTGATCCACTGGAGACTCATCGATGGAGTCAGAGTGGGTCTGGAAGGCAGCCAGGGCGGTCGTGTCCCAACCAGCCAGCCCGGACGGTGGAGCAGCCAGCGGTGTGGGCCACGACGAAGCGGCAGGCATCGAGGTCCAGGGCGACGGAGAGGCGAAGGTGAACCCCGGCGGCGAGGTGAACCCCGGCTGCGCAGCAGCGAACATGGCCACCGGGGGACGAGCCTCAGAACCTGGCCCCTGGAACGACCACATGGAGATGTGTCCTGACCACGAGTGGTGAAAAGTGGATCAAGGCGCACCCTGCTGGGGTCCCGGCGTCGGTGCATTGCCACAGGCACCACCGCCGGAACTACCACCACCACCACCACCGCGGCGATGGCCATCACCACCCCCGCCTCCGCCACCCCAACCCTCGCCGTCCATGCCTGGCCCGGGTGGATGAGGGCCAAGGGCAGACTGAGACGGAGGAGGTGGATGGGTCGGGGTGATAGCCGCTAGTGGTGTCAAGGAGGACGAGGACCCCGGGCCAAAGATCGAAGCAGCACGAGCACGAGAGTGATCTCCTCCAGGGCAAGGTCGTCGTGGACCTGGAGGAAGGTAGGGAAGGGGCGCTGGCGCATGATCAATGACCGGAGGTGGGTGTAGCGATCGCTGAGGCCGTGCAGGACGTTGAGGACGAGGATGCGGTCCTCCACGGGGCAGCCCAGATCGCCAAGTGAGTCCGCCATGGTCTTCATCTTGCGGCAGTACTCACTGACGCTGAGGTCCCCTTGGACGAAGGTGCGGAAAGCAGCGTCGAGGCGGAGAGCCCAGGCCTCGGCATTGCCCAGGAACTGGCCCTTGATGGCTAGCTAAACAGCCTGAGCGTGAGGAAGGTTCCGGAGGAGGCTGTGGAGGTCAACGGAGATCGTCCCCATGATCCAGGTGAGCACGATGCTGTCGAGGCGCACCCACGCGGCATTCGGCGCCACGCCGGTGGGGTCGCAGAGGACATGGTCATCTAGGGCGTAGCGGCGAAGGGTGAGGAGGAGTAAGTCCTGACAGCGTGCGTAGGGCGGCGACTCTGGCTCTAGGACGACAGGAACCATGAGGCGAATGTTCTGGACACTCCCAACCTGGAGGTGGAGCTGAGCCACGAGTGGGTCAGTTGGGTCATGCCAGAGCACCGTGGGGATGGTGCGGGGCCCGGTTCCGATGGTCGGTGCGGTCGGGACGCCATACACGCCGCCCGTGGTGTCAGAGGAGGTTGCCCCGCCGTCGTGGGCTGCAAGCGAGGCGAGGAGCTGTTCCACCGCGGTAATCTGAGCAGTGATAGCGTCAACGGCCTCGCGCTCGCGCTCCCACACGAGGGCCGCTTCCTACAAACGGGCCTGTTGCGCCGCGTGCTCCGCACGGGCAGCGGTGAGGGCGGCGACGGTGTATCCCTGGTGCGCAACCGGTGGAGGCGGCGGCTGATCGACGACAGGATGTGGATCGACGACCAGCGGCGAGGGAATTGGTGGGGGAGGGTCCTCCAGACCGGCAACCCACGCGGGAACCGCATCCGCCACAGCCGCAAGGGCCGAGGCGGTGCCCGCAGCGGTAAGGGCCCCACCGGCGGCGCTAGGCCCTGCCCCCCACGTCGGCCTGAGCACAGGGGAGGCAGGAACTGACCCCCAGGCCCCTGCCACCAGCGCCTGCGCGCCCGCAGGGGAGGCAGCGGCGTCGGCTGGGAGGGGGTGGAGAGGCCGGGGGGCACGCCCACCAACAGCGGCCGCAGCGGGGTCAGAGCCCGCGCGGCCCCCAGGGGAGGCAGCCCGTGGCCAGGCGGAGAGGGGATGGAAGATGGTGGGCGAAAGAGGTCGCTGCTCGCCAGCCATGGGCGCACTCGGAGCAGAGAGGCGCGGGCGCGGTCGGAGCAGAGAGGTGCGGGCACGGTCGGAGTAGAGCACGGGCGCGCGCGACGACGGCGTGCCTGGCCGGGTCGGGGCACGCCGGGTCCTCCTGGGCGCGGCTTGGCCGGTTCCCTGGTGGGCACGTCGAGAGGTAGGGCGTCGAGCCTAGGCGCCGCTGTGGCTCGGCGTCCTTGGACGGGGTCGACGGCGGTGGGCGTGACCGGCGACGGCATGCCTGGCCGACAGCGCCGGGTCCTCCTGGCGCCTGGGCGCGGCTTGGTCGGTTCCTTGGCGGGCGCGCGGGAGGCAGGGCGCGAGCCTGGGCGCGGTGGCGGCTCGGCGTCCTTGGTGGCTTGGCGGCTGTGGAGCAGAGACTGAGCAGGGGAGAGGCCACGACCGGCAGGGAAGCAAACCCTAGCCACCGGCGGCTGAGGGGTGAGGGAGGAGCGAAACCCTAATCTGATACCATGTTAACATAACTGATTAGATAATCAGGACTAACCCTAGAGGGTAGCTATATAGTATTTGTATATGGGCCACATGGGCCTAGCCACATGGGCCTAACCATATACTCTAACAATACTGACAGTGTAACAACTAGAGATGGCAATGGGTACCCGCGACCCGATACCCGATGGGTATTTACTCCATTAGGGTATGTATGTGGGCTAAATATTCTACCCGTGGGTCTGTTATTGGGCAAAAATCTTCACCCAACGGGTAAACGGGTATTAGAACGTTCCACCTTCACCCATACCCGTTAACCCGTGGGTATAAAATACCCAATATAAACTTATCCGAAGCATGAACTTGGACTTTAGTCATCCAACTTTTTTACTATTTAACAACAATTTAATGTAATGGAACATGTAATGTGCTATGTAGTACTATCATAGTGTTACTACTTTATCCAATTATCTTTGGTGTGTTGAATGGATGGTTAAATGACGCTAGAAAATTTTATAATGGTATTTATATGGATATACTTGACATTTGTATAGTATAATATTTTGATAGTTGTTTAATTTTTGTGGGTACGGGTGACCCGATGGGTGACTCATACCCACATGGGTATGGGTATGGGGGTAAATCCATACCCGCCAGTGTATATGGGTGACCCGATGGGGTTATTTTTGTGTCGTGGGTATGGGTATGGGGTAGTAATACCCGGTGGGTATTTACCCATTGCCATCTCTAGTAACAACATGGTGAAAACATTGCTTGCATCTATATTTTCAGCGCATTCGATGGAAGAGGCTGACGTTTTGTGCGACCGGATCGGGATCATCGCGAATGGTAGCTTGCAGTGCATTGGAAGCTCTAAGGAGGTGACACTATGGCCTCGATCAGATCTGCAGATAAGCAGTAGCCAGTGATTCCGAAGTTCTGACATGGCCATCCGTCCGATTCCTTTCTTGTTTCCAGCTGAAAGACAGGTACGGAGGCTCATGCCTGCTCACAGTAACAACTCCGGCCGGCGGCCAGGAGGAGGAGGAGGTCGAGAGGCTGGTGCAGTCCATCTCGCCGGCGGCGAACAGGGTGTACCGCGTCTCGGGAACACAGAAGTTCGAGATGCCGAAGCGGGGGATGAAGATCTCCGCGGTTTTCCAGGCCATGGAGCAGGCGAAGAGCAGCCTGGACATCGTCGCCTGGGGCCTGGCTGACACCACGCTGGAAGACGTCTTCGTTCGAGTGGCCAAGCAGACTGACATGTCCACTGTGACCTGACTGAATACCTCAGGTGATGAACTCATGAACGCGAGACGCGACACAGATTTGAGCAGCCTGGACTTTTGCAAAACCTCGGTAAATGCGGTCAGGCGCAAGCAAGCGGATCCCACGGCACGATCGAGCGTGCGCGTCAGGAGCATCTGCCGCGTGTTTCATTTCCACGCGTGAGCTAGCTGCTAGTAGACATTGCACCTGCACAACCCTATAGAAAAAACCAATGGATTCGAGTTGAGTCATTTTCACTGTGTATCATTATAAAAGTTTATAATTATTGTGAGAATGTCTACATTACAGAAGCTGTCGCAGAACCTCCCAAGTTATCGGGCCCACATGCACCTGTCCTTGTCTCAAAGACCTCAGACAGCTATGCGTGTGCACCAAACAACTTAACAGGATCTGTCCGAGTGCCCCGAGGACCCCGGATAAACGACTTACCGCCAAGATCGCAGGATTAAGTAAACACAAATCACACACCAACATTTGCAGCGGAAATAAATTCTTTATTACAAAATGATTACATGTTACAATAAGTTTACATTATACAATTATCGGAGTGATTACAAAAGAAAGTGATTCAAAAGAATTACAATTTAAAATGTATAAAATATTTATAGGTTTTAAAATACATGCTAGCTTAAGTGACAATCCTCAATAAAGAAGCTAAAGATGGGATACACCTATATAAGAAGGCCGAGCCCACCGGCACTTAGCAGCATCCACAACAGAACAAAATTATAACCTGAAAAACAACAGGGAATAAAACCCTGAGTACGCAATTACTCAGCAAGACTTACCCGACTAAAGAAAAGACTCTCAAGGGTATGCTGGTTTATTGGGAATCAAGGTAATGCTTATCAAATTTCATAGACTCATTTTGCAAAAGAGCTTACTAGTAGTGGATCCTTATGCCAAAATTTTACTTCACAAGTTAAGTACTTTTCCTGAATCTAGATTTGCCTAATCTAGAGCATTCACTTGTCCTACACTAGCTTCCTTTTATCAACTTTAGTTTCACTTGTTATCTACGATGCAGGGCAGTGATCCAGTCTTCATATCCGAGAAGTAACGGCGATCCGAATCGATTAATACTCAGCTGAGGATCTCCAACCACACGACATATGTAGCACTTAACCCTTGCATATGTCAACTCGCCCACAGGTTTCTCAAGACCAGAACGGGTTCACGCGACCCGAGAGCACAATACTCCACCGTCCAGCCATTGGCCTGGTTGGTACACGTTACTCTCGCCATGGTGCCCGCCATGTTTCCGAGAGTACAGCACCCCACCTTCCAGTCTCTTGCCACGGAGGGTACAAGCTACTCTCGCCATCGCTCCACTCCCAGTGCGTGCGAGCTGTTCTGGTATTGGTCCGACCGAGGCTAAGCTTACCCATGATGAGGCATGTGGCCAGTTAAAGGGTCCTAGACCAGCAGGCCAACAATCGGAACGGTCCTTAAGCGACACAGACGGGCGACCTTTCCTGCTCAACGTCTGGTCTCATCTTATTATTTAACACCCAAACCATGTACCTGACAGAGGTACCATACTTGAATGATGAATTCATCACTGCAGATGATGCGCTCAACATTACAAGTCCTTTTTCATAAAACAAACCCATACCCAGTGTCACACATCATTCTTTTAAAAAGAAACAAATTTTAATTCTCTAGGCAGGGCTAAGCCTCATTAGTTCTTTTTATAAAACAGGTATCAAGGAGGATAATCAAATTCCAAGGAATGGCAATGTATCAAGTGTTTCATCACTCAACTCCTATCACCTAATGCAGCATATAAGTGATAAAAGTTTTAAAACAACAAGGAGGTGGCAAATGCACCGGGGCTTGCCTGGGATAACACTACGTTAGTGTTGTTAAATGACGACCACTTGGTGAGCATCTTCCATCCTGGCACTTGATTGATTCATCCACTTTAGCTTCGTCCATCAGCATCGTCTTATGATTAATCCAGCTCTTGTGCTCCACATCACGTGATTAATTAACGTACCTAGATGATATGCATAATGCATATGAGTGAATAGGAGCATAAATAGCACAAGATAGATAAGTTATACTAAGGAGGATACAGACTTAAAGCAAGACATCACAATTCTTAGGTGTAACAACTAGATATATTTAACTCTACATCAGACATGACGTTCTAGTCAATTGGACCTAAACACATCATCAAGTAACATTAGCAATATACAAATCCTAATATATTTAGAATAAATATAACACTGATGTACCACAATATTTAAAAACAATTACTATATGTTGACATATCACTATGTATCACAATTACATTTTTTTCATTTAAACGGATCGAACTCAAGCATCAAAAAGGCTACATATAACTCCAACCTCATGAACTAGAATATCCTACCGAATGATTAACACCACTCTTAGTACTAAGGAACAACTCATTATTAACAAGCATAGAATTTTATAGTATAGTATTTATCTTAATTTAAAGGTTTAAAACACTTATATGCATAAACACTAGATACTTCTGACTTTATACAATCATGAACTTTGAGGTAATCGGACCTAATCCAAACATTATGTAACAATAACTAAACACATTAAACATGAGACACATGTTCACTTGAGGTTAGCTACTTCAAGACTTCACCAATCAAGAACCAAGAACTAATTAATCCTATCTAGCCAAGCAAGAATGATTCTAAGTAATCAGTTTAACGTGTGCAGATTTTCTGGACAGCAGCACAGTAGTCAATTGTTTTATTCATAACTCACAAAATATGCATCCAAAAATAGTAAACTAAGACTTTTTGGAAAGCTTATAAAGTCCTCTACAACTTTGGTATTATCATCATAATGAGATTCGACAGTTTAAAAGGTCAAACAGTGCTAAACTTTAATTATGTCCAGATTTGGACAGAATTCGACTACTTACTTCAAAAATCCATAACTGGAGTTTCAGAAATCCAAATCAGGCGATCCTAGACTTTTTAGAAAGCTAATAGAATTGTCTATAATTCATTTATAATCATCCCAGGTTAATTTAATGTGTATCTAAGTCAGTTAATACAAACAGTCTCTTCTGTCCAGATTTGGACAGATTCAGACTTCATATTTCAAACAGCTATAACTTGACTTCTAGACCACCAAAATGGGTGATCCAAAATTTATTGGAAAGCTTAAGAAAATTACTACAATTATTCTATAATTACTAAGGGCTGATTCTCAGTTTAATTTAGTCAAACAAGGCAATTTTCGAAATCAGTACAGAATTTAGACAGATTTAGAAACTGGACTTGGAAAAATCATAACTTCTAAACTGCTAAGCCTATGGTCATGAAACTTTTACACAATTAAGATAAAGAAGTTATCTACAACTTTCCTATATAACATTTCTACAGAAAACATGGTTTACTTCATTGAACTAGTGGCATAACTAAAACTAGTCATGCAGTCCAAATAGCAAGCACTAAATATGCCATGAGAAGGACAACGCTATAAGAAGTTTTAGGAAGAACAAAGCTACAAAACAGCCAACGTATAGTCTGTGTAGATAGTGCAATATGAAAATCATACATATTAGATGTTAATATACTATTGTCACCCTCAATGCCTAAACCACTATGTAAGGCAGGCAACATCTATCCTATTGTGAAATTAATCTAACCAAACCACCGTCACAACAAGATGAGTGAACATAGCAATTTGGAGATATGAGAGAATTACAAAAACAGAAACAATCACATTATTCCAGCTTGCATCCAGATTGCCCAACACTACCATGGACCACATATCAACACGTATATGAACTACACTGCATGAATATGAACCCGAAGGAGCCAATTTGAATCTAGACACTATCAACAGCAGGATTCCTGCTAGCAAATTATTAATATATCTTGCATCGTTAAAACATAGAGGAACAAACAAACTTGCTCAGCTGCAGATCATGAACATATGAGATTCTCAGAGAAAAAAGAATTATACAACAAAGAAAGGAAAACATAGTCAAATGAGACGTATTGAGATCATAAACATCTCACTAGTGTTTCTATCGCTACCAGGATGGGACCAACTGAGCAAGTATTAAAATTACAACCCCACAACCTACCAGGTTCTCTATCAAATGACGTTGATTAATTTAATTCTAAACTATAGCTACAGCTCCTCCATGCAATACAGTAACAACTAAGAGATGGCTAAAATCATGCCAAGAATACCTTATACATATTTGCAATATTTCAAAGTCAAGTCCCTTTGCAAGAATACAAATCACAAAAGTCAAACTACCACAATCATGTTTTTGCACCCAACTACGATATTTCATCAATTATCTAATACACTAACAACGACATGAACATAAAAGGGAAGAGGGAGTGCCTTCCCTTACGATGCCATGGAATTGACACAAACAACAACAAAGACCTAGAAGCTATCACCACCGCACACCTAGGCAATGGACAAGAGAATCATGGACCAATATATCTATTCATTAAGGTAGTGAACAAAATGAGTAAAACAACTTACCATGGACCCAGATGACTCTGACAGGGAGGACACAACAACGATTCCAGGTTCAGCCTTTTTATCAAACACTTGACAAGCGCCACACTAAAGCTTTCTTCTCCTCATCAGGACTACAGAGATCCAGCATGCTACTGCTGTACCACAACTGGGCTAGTGCTGACGTGAGAGGTGAGGGCCAGGGGAGCCATGGGGGCGGCTGGAGGACAGGCGCTGGTGCGAGATTGGGAAAGGGAGCGAGAAGACGCGGCTGCTGCAGGTGATGCCGTTAGGGAGCAGGGGCGAGCTGAGCATGGGGAGCAGATGTGACGACCTGTTTGCTGTTGGGGTAGGGCATCACGGCGGGGACGACTGACTCCAAGAGCAGTGAGGGGAAACGACGGCCGGCTGCAGGAAGGGACGACACCAGCCACGGGAGAGGGTCTGCGCAGGGAGGGATCCAGGGGGAGCCGCCATGGGGAGAGGAGGAGATAGGGGCGAGTTGCAGGTGGAGGAGAGCGCGGCTGTGAGGGAGAGCGCTGGGAGACGGAGCTTGGGCGAGCTCCATGCCTGGGAGCTGAGGGCGAGTGCAAGCAGGCAGGGAGAGAGAGCGATGTGAGCGAGTTTGGCTTCTTCACGTAGGAATAGAGAGGAGATAAGGCTAGAAGACATAAGCGGTGGAAAGGATGAGGAGGATTCAGATTTTTGTTTCTCCAAACACTTAACAAAAGGAAAAAAAATGCAGATATTTTAAGTCTGAAATCTGGTAATTCATTCGCAGTCTGAACAGGGAAACAAATTAATTACAAGTACTCAATATCGGCTCTAATCTCGGTCTGATTTAATTTTTGCATCAATATTGTTGTCGTCGAGTTCTAATAATATTTGCTTGGACCAAAATCGCAAGAGTGAGTCGAGATTCCAAATTAATGTTCCATTAATCCATAATTTTAAACGAAGTTTAAGAAACCGGATTCGATTTCAAAGATTAGAGTTTGGGCAAGACGTCGATGGCTCAACCCAAACGATACTGGATTCGATGTTCCGAAAATTACCAAAGTCTGAATTTTACAAAATAAATTAGGTCAATTTAGACAGATGGAGATAGACACGATATCAAAATCGTGATAAACGAGGTTGATTAAAAATTAGTGACCTTTACATTCACAACTATCACGTGTTAACGTCCGCACTAGTGGTCGAGCAGACGATAAACACCTGGGGTGTTACAACCCTTCCCCCTTAAAAGAATCTCGTCCCGAGATTCGGAGCGAAAGACTTTTAAGAGTAGAGAAACATGTAACTCCTGTCCATACCAGTGATAGCATAAGGTAGTTCCAGGTGGAGAACATCATATCAAGAGGTTGTCTCCCAACACTAAAAAGCTTCAAGGCTTCACCTTTACAATAAAGGATGCAAAGGGAACTTGTATGTGTGCAGTCACCACTTGAGTCAAAAGACATGTGACCACACATGAAAGTGGTATATCCGTTTGATCCAATAGAGATGATAGATGTTGCTTGATCACTTGACAAACAACATAGAAATTGTTTCAAGGGAGGAGTCCACGGAAGATCACACATCAGTGTAGTTCCACAATGGATCATGACTAGAGACCTTGATACCAGCATCCGACGAGTAGCACATCCCTGTGTGCGCATTCAAAGGAGGCTCTCAGTTTCGCTGCGGCACCATAAGTCCTTAATCGTGACACCACTACCGAACTGACACCAATAACAATCTCACGTAGCAAAAATAGATTGTGCCAAGATAACGCATTGACATAGTCTCATAATGGATTACAACTACTAACTGTGATACCAGCGCGTGCCGAGTAGCACAACCATGTGTGCGCACCCACAGAAGGCCCTCGATTTCGTCACGGCACCACCAGTTTTAGTCATAACACCATTATCTGACATAACCAATAAGAAATCTCGCATGGCACAGATAGACTAAGCAAGGGTGACTATATACAAAAGAGACTCCCCCAGTCAAAATGGCTACAAGTAGAGAGCCAATAGATCATGGCCCGATGAAGTGAACATGGCATGGCCATAACCTAAACTTGATGAAAGGAGTATAATGGGAGACTGTTAATTCAGCCCCGAGCATATTTCTATGTCCATCGCAGAGATTATCAAGTCAACGATTAGGGTCTGATTAGATATAGAGGGGAAAACGATCAGAAGATTAAATTGGTATGCCTTCGAGAGATATGAGGAAATCAAAGGCATTAAATTCAAGAAAATTTATTGGGCATTCCTTTCCTAGATTATATTGAGAAAGCAACAATGTAATTCTCATGGAGAGGCAAAGCAGAATAGAAACATCAGCTTGCACCAACCAAACAAGGGTATGGTTTAGGATGAAAATATGACCATAAGAGAGCTACAAGTGAATTGTCAGGATCACAGACCCGAGATCCTTATCTTTAAGTTTGAGTGCATCTTATGTCCAACAAGGGGATTACCTAAACATCTATTTATATGACCTTGATCACAAAGTAATGATGGAAAAATTCAGACTCGTCCACGTTTGGAAGCTGGGGAAAAATTTCAGGGAATTAACATCGATTTGGGTCATGGCTCCTAGATGAGGACATGGCCAAATTTTTAGTTTACACAAACATACCACCAACATTCTACCGGCACAAACACACCAGAACAAACACAAGTTGGACTAGCGGTCAAACTAAGAAGAACCATATGCCACATAAATACATGTCTAAAGGACCCAACAAACAAGACTAGAAATTTGCTTATAGGATAGTAATGCGTCACATATTTTCCAATTATTTATTATCGGAATAAAGATGAGAAAAGCATGTTCGAAAAGCATGTTCGTTCACAATCACCAATTATTAGAATAAGGGTGAGAGAAGCATATTTGTGCACAAACAACAAACACAATGCAATAATCAGGATGCATGCTCGTCCTATTAGTTCTCACGAATTTTGCCAACATAATGTGGCAATATCGTTCTATATCGGTGGCATACCTACGTCTCTCTCGATATATTGCTAGTCGTCAGCTACACATACGAGTTCGAAGTTAGTGTACCTGCAGAAAATTCCATCACAGCCCAATTCCCAATGATGCAATTCACACATGACAGTTTATCACAGTTTATACTCCATATATTGCTATATGGAGGCCAGCTCATCATTAAGCGTCGAGCCACGCATAGGCGCCGCTGCCACACTTTAACCACAGGGCAGCCCATTGTGGTACATTACACTTTTCAGTATTCCCATATCTGTATAGCCATACACATCCATGGGGTACTGAATCCCGGAAAAGTAAATACTCCACATCGCAGCCTTCATATATACATATGTGTAACATGTATATAATCAAGCGCTTTTTATACTCTCCCCTAGACCGACGTTTGTTCGGTCATGCTCTCACATCTCACCTTACCTTGAGCGTCGATCCATTCAAAACTGAATGGCCTCAAAAATAACATTACACATGTATGCGTTACCCTTCCCAGGTTATGAGTTAGTATTCTGAACTAAGCCACCTAGTAGTCCTTAATTTAGGGCTTAACAGAGGATGTCGCTAGCATTATAGTTTTTCAAAACTGATTTTCAAAGCCAAACAATGTGTTTAGTCGAAAATAGGTTTTTTCAAAACCAAAACTTTGTTTTTAAAGTACGTATGTGACTGTATCATACTTAATCAAGCTCCAATACCAGCTGTCGCAGAACCTCCCAAGTTATCGGGCCCACATGCACCTGTCCTTGTCTCAAAGACCTCAGACAGCTATGCGTGTGCACCAAACAACTTAACAGGATCTGTCCGAGTGCCCCGAGGACCCCGGATAAACGACTTACCGCCAAGATCGCAGGATTAAGTAAACACAAATCACACACCAACATTTGCAGCGGAAATAAATTCTTTATTACAAAATGATTACATGTTACAATAAGTTTACATTATACAATTATCGGAGTGATTACAAAAGAAAGTGATTCAAAAGAATTACAATTTAAAATGTATAAAATATTTATAGGTTTTAAAATACATGCTAGCTTAAGTGACAATCCTCAATAAAGAAGCTAAAGATGGGATACACCTATATAAGAAGGCCGAGCCCACCGGCACTTAGCAGCATCCACAACAGAACAAAATTATAACCTGAAAAACAACAGGGAATAAAACCCTGAGTACGCAATTACTCAGCAAGACTTACCCGACTAAAGAAAAGACTCTCAAGGGTATGCTGGTTTATTGGGAATCAAGGTAAAGCTTATCAAATTTCATAGACTCATTTTGCAAAAGAGCTTACTAGTAGTGGATCCTTATGCCAAAATTTTACTTCACAAGTTAAGTACTTTTCCTGAATCTAGATTTGCCTAATCTAGAGCATTCACTTGTCCTACACTAGCTTCCTTTTATCAACTTTAGTTTCACTTGTTATCTACGATGCAGGGCAGTGATCCAGTCTTCATATCCGAGAAGTAACGGCGATCCGAATCGATTAATACTCAGCTGAGGATCTCCAACCACACGACATATGTAGCACTTAACCCTTGCATATGTCAACTCGCCCACAGGTTTCTCAAGACCAGAACGGGTTCACGCGACCCGAGAGCACAGTACTCCACCGTCCAGCCATTGGCCTGGTTGGTACACGTTACTCTCGCCATGGTGCCCGCCATGTTTCCGAGAGTACAGCACCCCACCTTCCAGTCTCTTGCCACGGAGGGTACAAGCTACTCTCGCCATCGCTCCACTCCCAGTGCGTGCGAGCTGTTCTGGTATTGGTCCGACCGAGGCTAAGCTTACCCATGATGAGGCATGTGGCCAGTTAAAGGGTCCTAGACCAGCAGACCAACAATCGGAACGGTCCTTAAGCGACACAGACGGGCGACCTTTCCTGCTCAACGTCTGGTCTCATCTTATTATTTAACACCCAAACCATGTACCTGACAGAGGTACCATACTTGAATGATGAATTCATCACTGCAGATGATGCGCTCAACATTACAAGTCCTTTTTCATAAAACAAACCCATACCCAGTGTCACACATCATTCTTTTAAAAAGAAACAAATTTTAATTCTCTAGGCAGGGCTAAGCCTCATTAGTTCTTTTTATAAAACAGGTATCAAGGAGGATAATCAAATTCCAAGGAATGGCAATGTATCAAGTGTTTCATCACTCAACTCCTATCACCTAATGCAGCATATAAGTGATAAAAGTTTTAAAACAACAAGGAGGTGGCAAATGCACCGGGGCTTGCCTGGGATAACACTACGTTAGTGTTGTTAAATGACGACCACTTGGTGAGCATCTTCCATCCTGGCACTTGATTGATTCATCCACTTTAGCTTCGTCCATCAGCATCGTCTTATGATTAATCCAGCTCTTGTGCTCCACATCACGTGATTAATTAACGTACCTAGATGATATGCATAATGCATATGAGTGAATAGGAGCATAAATAGCACAAGATAGATAAGTTATACTAAGGAGGATACAGACTTAAAGCAAGACATCACAATTCTTAGGTGTAACAACTAGATATATTTAACTCTACATCAGACATGACGTTCTAGTCAATTGGACCTAAACACATCATCAAGTAACATTAGCAATATACAAATCCTAATATATTTAGAATAAATATAACACTGATGTACCACAATATTTAAAAACAATTACTATATGTTGACATATCACTATGTATCACAATTACATTTTTTTCATTTAAACGGATCGAACTCAAGCATCAAAAAGGCTACATATAACTCCAACCTCATGAACTAGAATATCCTACCGAATGATTAACACCACTCTTAGTACTAAGGAACAACTCATTATTAACAAGCATAGAATTTTATAGTATAGTATTTATCTTAATTTAAAGGTTTAAAACACTTATATGCATAAACACTAGATACTTCTGACTTTATACAATCATGAACTTTGAGGTAATCGGACCTAATCCAAACATTATGTAACAATAACTAAACACATTAAACATGAGACACATGTTCACTTGAGGTTAGCTACTTCAAGACTTCACCAATCAAGAACCAAGAACTAATTAATCCTATCTAGCCAAGCAAGAATGATTCTAAGTAATCAGTTTAACGTGTGCAGATTTTCTGGACAGCAGCACAGTAGTCAATTGTTTTATTCATAACTCACAAAATATGCATCCAAAAATAGTAAACTAAGACTTTTTGGAAAGCTTATAAAGTCCTCTACAACTTTGGTATTATCATCATAATGAGATTCGACAGTTTAAAAGGTCAAACAGTGCTAAACTTTAATTATGTCCAGATTTGGACAGAATTCGACTACTTACTTCAAAAATCCATAACTGGAGTTTCAGAAATCCAAATCAGGCGATCCTAGACTTTTTAGAAAGCTAATATAATTGTCTATAATTCATTTATAATCATCCCAGGTTAATTTAATGTGTATCTAAGTCAGTTAATACAAACAGTCTCTTCTGTCCAGATTTGGACAGATTCAGACTTCATATTTCAAACAGCTATAACTTGACTTCTAGACCACCAAAATGGGTGATCCAAAATTTATTGGAAAGCTTAAAAAAATTACTACAATTATTCTATAATTACTAAGGGCTGATTCTCAGTTTAATTTAGTCAAACAAGGCAATTTTCGAAATCAGTACAGAATTTAGACAGATTTAGAAACTGGACTTGGAAAAATCATAACTTCTAAACTGCTAAGCCTATGGTCATGAAACTTTTACACAATTAAGATAAAGAAGTTATCTACAACTTTCCTATATAACATTTCTACAGAAAACATGGTTTACTTCATTGAACTAGTGGCATAACTAAAACTAGTCATGCAGTCCAAATAGCAAGCACTAAATATGCCATGAGAAGGACAACGCTATAAGAAGTTTTAGGAAGAACAAAGCTACAAAACAGCCAACGTATAGTCTGTGTAGATAGTGCAATATGAAAATCATACATATTAGATGTTAATATACTATTGTCACCCTCAATGCCTAAACCACTATGTAAGGCAGGCAACATCTATCCTATTGTGAAATTAATCTAACCAAACCACCGTCACAACAAGATGAGTGAACATAGCAATTTGGAGATATGAGAGAATTACAAAAACAGAAACAATCACATTATTCCAGCTTGCATCCAGATTGCCCAACACTACCATGGACCACATATCAACACGTATATGAACTACACTGCATGAATATGAACCCGAAGGAGCCAATTTGAATCTAGACACTATCAACAGCAGGATTCCTGCTAGCAAATTATTAATATATCTTGCATCGTTAAAACATAGAGGAACAAACAAACTTGCTCAGCTGCAGATCATGAACATATGAGATTCTCAGAGAAAAAAGAATTATACAACAAAGAAAGGAAAACATAGTCAAATGAGACGTATTGAGATCATAAACATCTCACTAGTGTTTCTATCGCTACCAGGATGGGACCAACTGAGCAAGTATTAAAATTACAACCCCACAACCTACCAGGTTCTCTATCAAATGACGTTGATTAATTTAATTCTAAACTATAGCTACAGCTCCTCCATGCAATACAGTAACAACTAAGAGATGGCTAAAATCATGCCAAGAATACCTTATACATATTTGCAATATTTCAAAGTCAAGTCCCTTTGCAAGAATACAAATCACAAAAGTCAAACTACCACAATCATGTTTTTGCACCCAACTACGATATTTCATCAATTATCTAATACACTAACAACGACATGAACATAAAAGGGAAGAGGGAGTGCCTTCCCTTACGATGCCATGGAATTGACACAAACAACAACAAAGACCTAGAAGCTATCACCACCGCACACCTAGGCAATGGACAAGAGAATCATGGACCAATATATCTATTCATTAAGGTAGTGAACAAAATGAGTAAAACAACTTACCATGGACCCAGATGACTCTGACAGGGAGGACACAACAACGATTCCAGGTTCAGCCTTTTTATCAAACACTTGACAAGCGCCACACTAAAGCTTTCTTCTCCTCATCAGGACTACAGAGATCCAGCATGCTACTGCTGTACCACAACTGGGCTAGTGCTGACGTGAGAGGTGAGGGCCAGGGGAGCCATGGGGGCGGCTGGAGGACAGGCGCTGGTGCGAGATTGGGAAAGGGAGCGAGAAGACGCGGCTGCTGCAGGTGATGCCGTTAGGGAGCAGGGGCGAGCTGAGCATGGGGAGCAGATGTGACGACCTGTTTGCTGTTGGGGTAGGGCATCACGGCGGGGACGACTGACTCCAAGAGCAGTGAGGGGAAACGACGGCCGGCTGCAGGAAGGGACGACACCAGCCACGGGAGAGGGTCTGCGCAGGGAGGGATCCAGGGGGAGCCGCCATGGGGAGAGGAGGAGATAGGGGCGAGTTGCAGGTGGAGGAGAGCGCGGCTGTGAGGGAGAGCGCTGGGAGACGGAGCTTGGGCGAGCTCCATGCCTGGGAGCTGAGGGCGAGTGCAAGCAGGCAGGGAGAGAGAGCGATGTGAGCGAGTTTGGCTTCTTCACGTAGGAATAGAGAGGAGATAAGGCTAGAAGACATAAGCGGTGGAAAGGATGAGGAGGATTCAGATTTTTGTTTCTCCAAACACTTAACAAAAGGAAAAAAAAATGCAGATATTTTAAGTCTGAAATCTGGTAATTCATTCGCAGTCTGAACAGGGAAACAAATTAATTACAAGTACTCAATATCGGCTCTAATCTCGGTCTGATTTAATTTTTGCATCAATATTGTTGTCGTCGAGTTCTAATAATATTTGCTTGGACCAAAATCGCAAGAGTGAGTCGAGATTCCAAATTAATGTTCCATTAATCCATAATTTTAAACGAAGTTTAAGAAACCGGATTCGATTTCAAAGATTAGAGTTTGGGCAAGACGTCGATGGCTCAACCCAAACGATACTGGATTCGATGTTCCGAAAATTACCAAAGTCTGAATTTTACAAAATAAATTAGGTCAATTTAGACAGATGGAGATAGACACGATATCAAAATCGTGATAAACGAGGTTGATTAAAAATTAGTGACCTTTACATTCACAACTATCACGTGTTAACGTCCGCACTAGTGGTCGAGCAGACGATAAACACCTGGGGTGTTACAGAAACCCTAGCTACAGTGCGGCTACAGTACAAGTGACCTAATGGGCCAGGCCCATGTACATATAACTATAACATCCCCGTAGTCCAAACTCTAGCTACTGCAGATGTTGAGACTGGACCGAAACTCTACAAACACTACGGACGGAAGCCCTTTGGTGAAGACGTCGGCGAACTGGGAGGTGGTCGGGACGTGAAGGACGTGAACAGCTCCACAAACAACTCGTTCCTGATGAAGTGAAGGTCGATCTCGACATGCTTCGTGTGCTGGTGCTGGACGGGGTTGGTGGAGAGGTAGACGACGCTGACATTTTCGTAGAATACCAGGGTGCTCATGGTCAGCGGACTGTGGAGACGCGAAGCTCCGTGGTCGAGGACCGACGGAGAAGGAGCCCGAAGTCGAGGGTGCCACGCAAGTACCACAGGATCCGCTTCATCGCGGTGAGGTGCGGCTCCCGAGGATCATGCATGTGGAGGCATATCTGTTGGACGGCGTAGGCGATGTCGGGTCGGGTGAAGACGAGGTACTGAAGTGCCCCGTCGATGCTCCGGTAGCCGGTCGGATTGGCAACCGGGGACCGGCAGCAGAGACCTTGCTTTGCATGTCCACCGGGGTCGCACAGGGCTTGCACTCGGCCATGCCAGCGCGCTCAAGGAGGTTGACGGTGTACTGTCGCTGGTGAAGGAACAGGCCCTGGGGACGACGCTCGACGATGATCCCCAGGAAGTGATGGAGCACCCCCAGGTCCTTCATCGCGAACTCCTGCTGAAGGCAGGAGATGATGCGACACTGGAGCCCAGTGGAGGAGGCGGTGAGCACAATATCATCGACGTAGAGGAGGAGGTACACAGTGTCCGGGCCACGACTGGGAGGAACAGGGATGTGTCCGACTTGGCTTCGATGAAGCCCTGTGAACATAAGAAAGTGGCGAAGCGGCTGTAACAAGCTCAGGGTCCTGCTTGAGGCCGTAGAGAGACTTATTGAGCTTGCAGACCATGTTGGGGTGAGCAGGGTCAACGAACCCAACGAGCTGAGTATAGTAGACTGTCTCCGTCAGGGTGCCATGGAGAAAGCGTTCTTCACGTCGAGCTGGTGGACCGGCCAGTCCCGGGACAGAGCGAGAGTTAGGACAGTCTGGATGGTGGCATGCTTGACCACCGAACTGAAGGTCTCGTCATAGTCAACTTCAGGGCACTTGGTAAAGCCCCGGAGCACATAGCGGGCCTTGTACCGCTCCAGGAACCCGTCGGCATGCAACTTCAGCTTAAAGATCCATTTCCCGATGACCACGTTGGTGCCATGGGGACGTGACACCAAGTCCCAGGTGTGGTTGGCCTGGATAGCGTCGTACTCCTCTGCCATGGCACGCCGCCACTACGGATCGACAAGCGCACCATGGACAGTCGTGGGAGTCGGCGGTAGGGTCGGAGAGGAGACCGTGGTGAGAGTCAGGCGATCGGGGGCCCGGAGGACACCCGCCACACACCGGATGACTATCGGGTGGATGTGGCGAGGGTCCCGGTGGACGATGACAGGGTGAGAGGCCAGGGGGTCAGCGCGAGGGCGAGCTGGTGCACCGCGACGACCACAGCGCTGGTACGTCTGGATGGGGTTGGTGTATCGAGACGACAGGGCCGGTCAATGCGATGCGGGAGACGCCGAGGCCCCACGTGGCTGTGCGGGGGTCGTGATAGGCGACGCAGGGGACGCCGTGGCCGCACGTGGAGATGGAGGAGACACCGAGGCCGCACGTGGCTGTGAGGGGGAGGGTGGCACTGGTGGGGTCGAGCGAGGCGACGTAGGGGATGCCGAGACCGCATGAGGCTGTGCGGTGGAGAGCGTCGCACGCAGGACCGCGCAGGGAGGCGCGGTGAACGGACCTACAGGGAAGGGGGGGACGACAATGGGGGACACAGGGGCGAGATCGAGGAACACGTCGAGCTCGGTGAAAGAGGCAATGGAGGATGAAGAGGAAAAGGGGGAAATCCAGCTCGTCGAAGACGACGTGGCGAGAGATGAGGACTCTATGTGAGGTGAGGTCGAGGCACCGGTACCCCTTATGGTCAGGGGAGTACCCAAGGAAGACACAGCGAGTGGAACAGGGCGCTAACTTGTGAGGAGTGGTGGAGTCGAGATTAGGATAGCAAGCACACCTGAAGACACGGAGATGATCGTAGGAGCAGTGGGTGCCGAAGAGAGCGAAGTAAGGAGTGGGTGATGTAACGCCCTGAATTTGGGGGTAGAATTTTTCTTCTTTAATACTCACCAAATTCAGGCGTTACTCTATTTTCTCTTCCCGTTTCGCTCCTTCTTCCCAATTTCAAAGCAGTATAGCGACTGTTGTTCGTATGGTGTGTAAACAAAAACCTAAGTTGACATGGGTGTTGCATCATGCCGAGACATATTTCTTTTGCCTGATGTTGTGTTTAATCGCGTGTTCGTCTTGTCTTGTTTTGGATTTCGATTCACGAGTGGATTCCGATCAGTGGTTGTGCGTGTCGTGG
This sequence comes from Zea mays, assembly GCF_902167145.1. NCBI lineage: Eukaryota > Viridiplantae > Streptophyta > Magnoliopsida > Poales > Poaceae > Zea > Zea mays. The sequence continues at coordinate 160,318,290 of NC_050100.1, read as the reverse complement.
GATTTCGACCCGCGACGCGACCCAGCCCGACCTAGCCCGGCCCGGCCCCGGCCGCGCGCCCCCCTCCCTTCTCTCCCTTTCCTCTCATTCAATTTTTCCCACGCAACAACTTCCTCTCCTCCACCTCTCTCTCTTCCCCATTGTGCCCTAGGTTTTGGAGACGGTGATTGCCGGATTTGGACCCCAAGGTGAGCTCTTCTCCCCTCCCTCTCCCTTCCTCTCTCCCTTCCCTTCTCCCTCCCTGTGCGTCCCTCTCTTTTCCCCTGCGCGCGCGTCCCGTGGCCCCATGCCTCCCCTCCCCGGCAGCTCGCCCCTCCCCGGCGGTCCGCGCCCGGGCCCGCTCCCCAGCGGGTCGCCTTGCCTGGCGGCCGTGCCCCGCTCCCTGCGCACGCCCCGGTGGCTCGCTCGCCCCAGCGGTCGTGCCCCCTAGCGGGCCCCGCGTGCTCCTTGGTGGGCCCCGCACGCCTTCCGCCGGCGGCCCGCGCCTCCCCGCGGCCCTGCGCGCCCCGGCAGCTCTGCGCGTGCCCTGACGTGGCCTCGCGTGCCCCCGGCGCGCACAACGCATTCCCGTGCACGCGACCGTAGTTGCGTGATGTTTAACTTCTGGTTTAATCCATTTTAAATTTAGTTTAGCCGATGAGCTGCGTCGCGTGCTTCACCGCGCGACGATTTATTTTAAATTCACCTTTATCAATGTGCAATGTCGCGCGCTTCGTCGGGCGACGATCTATTTTAATTTTAGATTATTTAATGTGCTGCGCTGCGCGCTTCGTCGCACAGCTAATTAATTTGATTTCAGATTCTATTAATGTGCCGCGTCGCGCGCTTCGTTGCGCGACGATCTACTTTAACATCAGATTATTTAAAGTGTGGCGTCGCGCGTCTAGTCGCACGACGTTTTGTTTTAAATTTAGTTTGGATGACGTATGCCGTCGTGCGCTTTGTCGTGCGACGCTTGACGTTATTTTTGTAATTAATGCAAGGGTCTCGTGCCCCGCTCCGTCGCGCGACGAGTCGATTTATTCTTAATTCAGTCTAAGTGTTGTGTCGCGCGTTTCGCCGCGCGACAATCCTTTTTTTAAAAAAAACTTACTTTGGTCCGTTAATAATGGTTTAATATGGAACATGACTTTAACCTATGCATAGCACGATGGCCAAATTAATACTATTCTATTAGACGAGTTCTCTGACTTATAATCGCGTAACGCAATCGCTCTTCGACCGTCATTCTCTCTTTCTTGCTTAGTCGTAGGTGTGAGCCCTGCGCCGAACGTCTGCTTATTTATTATATTCTATTGTATGGTGTACTGTTCTTTTGTATTAAATTTGTGGAATGTATGTTTGAACTCGTATAGATAATGGTCAGTTGGTGGAGCCCGAAGGAGTTGCAGGTGAAGACCCTGAGCAGCAGCTGGTTGGTGAAGGCAAGTGTCCCTTAATCCATTTATGTCCTATTCATTCTTATAATTCACTCCCCGCATTTACACAATTATACCTAAGGATTGACTAGCTTTTGGTTTATCTTGTTCTTGTTTACCTATTTTGGTTGGGTTATTTTGGTTTAGCTTCATGCTAGTGCTTCACATTAATCAATGAACATGATGAGATTATCTATGATACACTGTTTTCCCCTTTTGATTATGATGATATACTTGTGGATTTAAGGGGACTCGAGCTGTTTCTCGAGTGCCTCTCCATAAGGACGGGTTCGTTGGATGACCGTCCAGGAAAATAGTGCAACCATGAGGGTGAAAGGGAAATGTGCCCTTGGGCCATTTCTAAGTATTTTGGTGATTGAGTGCAAACACAAGTGCTTAATTGTGAATCTATGCCCATGGATGAACAAGGTGCAAATCACAAGCAAAGGTATGTTTCTAAGTCTTAGTACATTGGTTTTGTGTACTAATATATTTGTCTAAGTGTTAGAAACAGAGAGAAGAAGAAAAGGAGAAGGTTAGCTGTGTACAGCCAACAGGCTGGTTCGGTCTGGGGCACCGGACTGTCCGGTGGTGCACCGGACAGTGTCCGGTGGTGCACCGGACAGTGTCCGGTGCGCCAGGCTGCCTCGGCCGAAGAGGCCGCTCTCGGGAATTCGCCGACGGCGTACGGCTAAAATTCACCGGACTGTCCGGTGTGCACCGGACTGTCCGGTGAGCCAACGGTCGGCCAGGGCCAACGGTCGGCCACGGATTCTGCGCGTGACACGTGGTCTGGCCAACGGTCGGAAGGAGGCACCGGACTGTCCGGTGTGCACCGGACTGTCCGGTGCGCCAGATCTGCAACGGTCGGCAACGGTCGGCTGAGCTGTTTATGGAAATAAATCGGGCACCGGACAGTGTCCGGTGTGCACCGGACTGTCCGGTGCGCCCGACGACAGAAGGCAAGGATAGCCTTCCAGATGTGTTCTCAACGGCTCCTAGCTGCCTTGGGGCTATAAAAGGGACCCCTAGGCGCATGGAGGAGTACACCAAGCATTCCTACAACCTTTCTAAGCACCAAGACATTGATCTAGCGCATTCGATTCATTGTGATAGCATATAGAGCTCTTGTGGAGTTGTGTACTCTTTGAGTTGTGTTGCGAGCTCTTATTGCTGCTTGTGTGCGTGTTGCTCTGATCTTTTGAAGTCTTGTGTGCGTTGCTCATTCCCTCCCTTGCTCCGTGATTCTCTGTGAACATCTTTTGTAAGGGCGAGAGGCTCCAAGTTGTGGAGATTCCTCGCAAACGGGATTGAGAAAAGAAAAGCAAGAACACCGTGGTATTCAAGTTGATCATTGGATCACTTGAGAGGAGTTGAGTGCAACTCTCGTCCGTTGGGACGCCACAACGTGGAGTAGGCAAGTTTTGTACTTGGCCGAACCACGGGATAACCACCGTGTCATCTCTGTGATTGATTTCTTGTGGTTATTGTGTTTTGACTCCTCTCTAGCCACTTGGCCATAATTGTGCTAACACTTAACAAGTTTTTGTGGCTTAAGTTTTGAAGTTTTACAGGATCACCTATTCACCCCCCCTCTAGGTGCTCTCAGAGGGTGGAATGGGACGCCCTTAGCTGAATAATTAGAGGAACTGGGGTGTAGTTCGCTTCGCCGTCGTGCCATCAATGAGGCTTGATGTATGTGGCTCGCTCTGCCAAGGGTGGATTGCCCCTTGGGGAGGAGTGCGGTACATTTAGGGAACCAAACGGGCGGCTACAGTCTCAAGGAATCTTTATAAAGGCTACGTAGTGAAACTCTGTCTGTTCACCTTGGTAGTGTTTAAGGGTTTGATCAGCCCGAGGCAAGAGGGAATCACGGCTTGTGGGTAAAGTGTGCAACCTCTGCAGAGTGTTATGAAACTGATATATCAGCCATGCTCGCGGTTATGAGCGGCCAAGGGAGCTCCATTGATTAGAGATACTTTGATGAGATGTTTGGTTTACAGGTGGTGACGAGGATGATGGTTATGTTTATGCTTATGGTAATGGTAAGTGGTATTCTTTCCGTTTGGAAAGGGTACTTTTGGGTTAATTCTAAAACCTGGCTTTCTACTAGTAATAATAACCTGACCAACTAAAAGCAACTGCTTGACTTAACCCCACATAAAGCTAGTCCACTACAGCCAAACAGGACATTTTGCTGAGTATGTTGATGTGTACTCACCCTTGCTTTACACACGAAACCCCCCAGGTTGTCCACGTTGCAACCACTGCTCAGGAGAAGATGAAGTTGTGGAGGAAGACCTCCAGGAGTTCTAAGAGTACGATGAGTTCTAGGCGTGGGTTAGTGGCAAACCCCCAGTCGGCTGCCTGTGAAGGCCATGTTTATCTACGTTTCTTTTCCGCACTTTGATAATTGTTAAAGACTATGTGGATGTCTCGGACATCATGATGTAATCAACTATTACCTTCTTTTTTGCTATTATTTGAGCACTGTGTGATGATGTCTAGTTATGTAACTGCTGTGTACGTGAATTGCTGATCCTAGCACGTACATGGTTCGCATTCGGTTTGCCTTCTAAAACCGGGTGTGACATAGGTGGTATCAAAGCCGTGCTGACTGTAGGACCGCTAACCTAGAGTAGAATGATCGTTCTAAGGATTATAGACCCTTATTATCACCTTGACTTTGGTATCCCTTCAAAAGTTGGTCATATCGACCAAACCTATGTCCTACTATATATATTATACCTTGCTGAAAAATTTGTTTTATTCTAATTCCTAATTTTTTTATGGTTTACTTGCTGGTCATATTAGCTCTGTTCTCACTCTTATGCTTACGGTGTCTTTTGTAGATGGCTCGTCTTAGACACACTGCACGGAAGTAAGTCATTCCTTTCTTGCCTTCTCATCTCGCGGGGCATCTGCTTCGTCGTTCGGTGACTGGTCAGTCTAGCCATTTGGAGAGGCTGCTCGCTGCCTGCACGAGGAGCAAGAGCGTCGGCGACAGGAGTTGGAGCAGCAAGGCTCTTCTTCCTCACTTCAGCAGGAGGTAGAGTCTGTGAGGAGCTGCTCTCCTGTGCCCCCGCTGGAGGCGCCCCCTGCACCACCATCGGGCATCCCGGCCGCTGGAGTAGCTGTTGGAGGAGACCCCGACGACGGAGGTGACGACAGCAGTTCGAGCCACAGCACCAACCTTTCAGAGGAACAGGAGCCAGAGGGATGGGTTGCTCGACCCATCACTCGCGACACCACTCGCGGGTGTCACTTCCATGATGCGCTCGACACCTTGCTACGCCAGGCACTTGACTGGCGTACTTGGTCTATCGAGTATCGCTGTGTTGTCTTCCAGCACAGTCATGGGGTTTACCCGGACCGCTGGGAGGCGACTTGTTTGGTGCGCCGTCCGGAGAACAGTCTCTGGGGTGCGGAGGTCTCCTCAGAGCATTACTCAATTTCTGAGCGGGACTCAGCTGAGGCGGCCATGCAAGATGCCACACGGTGTGCGCTTTCGCACTACTGCTTAGTGTTTGGTGGGGTGGCCGATGGTCTTAACCTGAGGTATTACCCCCGCCGTCCATCTGGCAGCACAGGAGGCGTGGTTGGCTCACCCGTCGGTGAGGACAATCCTAGGTTGAGCAGCACAGTCAACCTAATCGCCGTGCTAAACACAAAGCTGGACCATGCCTTAGATGAGCTGAGTAGGGCTCGTGCAGAGATCGCCCAGCTGCGGGTTGAGCGTACGGAGCGCCGTCACCTAGAAGATGGTTCTCCCGCCCTCGTCGGGACTCAGCACCCATACCGCTCACCTCAGCGTGGGTACCATGCTTATGGTAACCCCGACTGCAGGACCAGGATAAATTTAGAACCATAGATCGTCAGTGTCGGATCTTGTAATTAATCTTTAAAAATAGAAGTTATAGTCTTAGCCTTACTCTCAGTTAGTTTCAGTTAGATAGGGTAGTTTGCTTGTCCTATGTTTTTATGTTTGTCATGATGAACTATGATGGATTTGGATCTTTGTAATGACTGTCGCCAGGGTGTGGGTATTCCTTGCACTTTGGTTTACCTGTTAATGCTAATAAAATTAGTTATCTAGTTGGAAAGCCTTTTCACTCTACTCTCCTTTTTATCTGAGAAGCCGTGTTGGCCTGTGTTGGAAGTCAGTGAAGATGCTTATCTGTTCAGTGTTGTGGAAGGATTCTATACTCTTTTCTTATGATGCAAGTTGCAAGATGAGTTCTGATGTGTGATTGCATTCTGCAGATGTCAGAAAATAGGCGCAAAGGAGGAAGGCATGCTCAGCAGGAGCAGGCAGCACCGCAAGATGAGGCACCCCTGCAGCAGCTACCACCTCCGCCCCCGATGATGATAGAGCAGATGTTCCTGATGCAGACTTAGGCAGTTCAAGCCATTGGTCAGACTCTGGCCGCTATGCAGCAGCAGTAGCATTAGCCCCCACCTCAGCCTCTGATGCCTCAGATGCCCAGAGACAAGCGTGTTGAATTCATGAGAGGTCATCCCCTAGTGTTCGCTCACTCTGCTGACCCCATGGATGCTGAAGATTGGCTGCGCACTGTGGAGCGGGAGTTGCACACCGCTCAGTGCGATGACAGGGAGAAAGTTCTGTATGGTCCCCGTTTGTTGAGAGGAGCAGCTCAGTCTTGGTGGGAGTCCTACCTTGCCACCCACGCCAACCCCGACACCATCACTTGGGAGGAATTCAGAGACAATTTCCGTCAGTATCATGTTCTAGCAGGTCTGATGACAGTGAAGAAGGAGGAATTCTTGGCACTCAAGCAAGGGCCTATGTCCGTCAGTGAGTACCGAGACAGGTTTCTGCAGCTGTCCCGTTATGCTCCTGAAGATGTCAACACAGACGCCAAGAGGTAGTATTGTTTCTTGAGAGGCTTAGTTGATCCCCTACACTATCAGCTAATGAATCATACCTTCCCCACATTTCAGCATCTGATCGACAAAGCGATCATGACAGAGAGGAAGCGCAAGGAGATGGAGGATCGCAAGCGCAAGATCAGTGGACCTTAGCCTGGAAGCAGCAATCGCCCCCATTTCTCAAGCAACTCGCCTCAGCAGTTCAAGCAGAAGCAACGCCCGCCTCAGCAGCAGTTTCAGAGGTAGTACCCTCAACATCAGCAGCAGAATCGCCAGAACAATCAGTCAGGAGGAAGTCAGTTCCAGAGGCAGAATTAGCAGGCACCTCGCCTCCCCTCCCCAGCAACCAACCAGAGCAGTCAAGCAGCCCCAGTTCAAGGTGGAAGCAGAGCATGTTTGCATTGTGGAGAGCAAGGCCATTGGGTGATGCAATGTTCGAAGAAGGCAGCCCAGCAGCAGTCAGGCTCTGGTATCCAAAGGGGTCTACCTTTGACTTGATTGGATATTCAGATTCCGACTATGCTGGATGTAAGGTCGATAGGAAGAGTACATCGGGGACATGCCAATTCTTAGGAAGGTCCCTGGTGTCATGGAACTCTAAGAAACAAACTTCCGTTGCCCTATCCACCGCTGAGGCCGAGTACGTTGCCGCAGGACAGTGTTGCGCGCAACTACTTTGGATGAGGCAAACCCTCAGGGACTTTGGCTACAATCTGAGCAAAGTCCCACTCCTATGTGATAATGAGAGTGCTATCCGCATGGCGAAAAATCCTGTTGAACACAGCCACACAAAGCACATTGACATCCGACATCACTTTTTGAGAGACCACCAGCAAAAGGGAGATATCGAAGTGTTTCATGTTAGCACCGAGAACCAGCTAGCCGATATCTTCACTAAGCCTCTAGATGAGAAGACCTTTTGCAGGTTGCGTAGTGAGCTAAATGTGTTAGATTCGCGGAACCTGGATTGATTTATAGCATACATGTGTTTATGCCTTTGATCATGTTCCTTATGCATTTTGTTGCTTATTGTGGTGCTCAAGTTGTACAAACACTCCCTGGACCTCACAAGTCCTTTTTGCAAGTGATGCACATATTTAGGGGGAGCTGTGCTACAACTTGACCCTTTGAGACTAACCATGTACTTGAGTTTGGTTGTTTTAGTCTCAAAAGAGGATTGAAAGGGAAAAGGTGGACTTGGACCATGCAAGACTTCCACTGCACTCCGATGAAAAGAGTAACTTTTCCAAGTTCATCTTTATACTCTTATTGCCCTTGTGTTCTTCTTTGAAGATTTTGGTGAGGCAATGGGGTTAAAGGGCCAAGATTGATTCCGTTTTGGTGCTTGATGCCAAAGGGGGAGAAAATAAAGGCCAAAGCGATAAATGGATCAGCTACCACTTGAGATATTTTGAAAATAGTAGAATAGAGCTTTTTTGTTTGTCAAAACTCTTTTATTGTCTATCCTGTCAAAAGTTGGCTTCTTGTGGGGAGAAATGCTGATTATGGGAAAAAGGGGGAGTTTTTGGAATCTTGAATCAAATACTCTTGAAATGACTCTCTTTATGCCTTAACATGTGTGTTTGACGTAGAGATAGAAATTTGAGTTTTGATTTGCAAAAACAAACCAAGTGGTGGCAAAGGATGATCCATATATGCCAAAATTGAACCAAAACAATTTTGAGTTCTTGTTTGAAATGATTTTGTATTTGTTCTACTTGCTTTATGTTGTGTTGGCATAAATCACCAAAAAGGGGGAGATTGAAAGGGAAATGTGCCCTTGGGCCATTTCTAAGTATTTTGGTGATTTAGTGTCCAACACAAGTGCTTAAGTGTAAAATGGTGGACAAAGTACAAATCAAGGATAAAGGTATGTTTCTCAGACTTAGTATATTGTGTCTAAGTGCTGGAAACAGGAAAAATCGAATTGGAATTGTCTTGGCTCGAGCAGCCAAGACTCTGCTGAGTCTGGGAGCACCGGACTGTCCGGTGGTGCACCGGACAGTGTCCGGTGCGCCAGGCTGGCTCGAGCGAAGTGGCCGCTCTCGGGAATTCGCCGACGACGTACGGCTAAAATTCACCGGACTGTCCGGTGTGCACCGGACTGTCCGGTGAGCCAACGGTCGGCCGAGCCAACGGTCGGCCGCGGAATCCGCGTGCGACACGTGGCCGAGCCAACGGTCGGAAGGGGGCACCGGACTGTCCGGTGTGCACCGGACATGTCCGGTGCGCCAACGGCTCCAAGGCCGTCAACGGTCGGCTTCGCCATTTAAGGAAGGAAATCGGACACCGGACACTGTCCGGTGTGCACCGGACTGTCCGGTGCGCCAGACGACAGAAGGCAAGAATGGCCTTCTAGATTTGCTCTCAACGGCTCCTAGCTGCCTTGGGGCTATAAAAGGACCCCTAGGCGCATGGAGGAAAAACACCAAGCATTCCTTGAGCAATCTTGATCACTCACACATCATTCTTGCGCACTTGTTCGACATTCTAGTGATTTGAGCTCCGTTCTAGTGTGCTAGTCTCTTGAGCTCAAGTCTTGGTTTTGTGTGTGCGTATTCGCTGTGATCTTTGTGTCTTGTGTGAGTTGCTAATCGCTCCCTTGCTCCATGATTCTTTGTGAACATCTTTTGTAAGGGCGAGAGGCTCCAAGTTGTGGAGATTCCTCGCAAACGGGATTAAGAAAAGCAAAGCAACACTGTGGTATTCAAGTTGGTCTTTGGACCGCTTGAGAGGGGTTGATTGCAACCCTCGTCCGTTGGGACGCCACAACGTGGAGTAGGCAAGCGTTGGTCTTGGCCGAACCACGGGATAACCACCGTGCCATCTCTGTAATTGATATCTTTGTGGTTATTGTGTTGAGTGAGACTCTTCTCTAGCCACCTGGCAATTACTGTGCTAACACTTAAACAAGTTTTTGTGGCTATAAGTTTAAGTTTCGCAGGATCACCTATTCACCCCCCCTCTAGGTGCTCTCAATTGGTATCAGAGTCGTTCTCTTCAAGAAAAGGACTAACCGCCCGAAGAGATGGATCCTAAGGGCAAGGGGATGGTGATCAACGACAAGGAGGAGTCCTTCGTCAACGAGCCCAATGATGACAAGCCCACCGACTCAGGCTCGGGCCACAAAAGAAAAGACGGGAGGAAGAAGAAGACAAGGCGCATCAAGGAAATTGTCTACTACGACAGTGACGAATCTTCCTCCTCCCAAAAGGACGACAACGACCACGAGAAAAAGAAAACGGTCAATTCGAACTTTTCTTTTGATTACTCTCGTATTCCTCAAAGTACTAATGCTCATTTATTATCTATTCCACTCGGTAAACCTCCTCATTTTGATGGAGAGGACTACGGATTTTGGAGTCACAAAATGCGTAGTCACTTGTTCTCTCTCCATCCTAGCATATGGGAGATTGTAGAGAGTGGAATGCACTTTGATAGTACGGATAGTCCCATGTTTATTAATGAACAGATTCATAAAAATGCACAAGCTACTACTGTGTTGCTAGCCTCTTTGTGCAGGGACGAGTACCATAAGGTGAGCGGCTTGGACAATGCCAAGCAGATCTGGGACACCCTCAAGATCTCTCATGAGGGGAATGATGTCACCTTGCTCACCAAGATGGAGTTGGTGGAGGGCGAGCTTGGATGATTCGCAATGATAAGGGGCGAGGAGCCAACCCAAACATACAACCGGCTCAAGACCCTTATCAACAAAATAAGGAGCTACGGGAGCACGCGATGGACGGACCACGACGTCGTCCGCCTAATGCTAAGGTCCTTTACCGTTCTTGATCCTCATTTGGTGAATAATATTCGTGAAAATCCCAGGTACACCAAAATGTCGCCCGAAGAAGTCCTTGGAAAATTCGTGAGCGGGCGAATGATGATCAAGGAGGCGAGGTACGTGGACGACGCCTTGAATGGTCCGATCAATGAGCCGCAACCCCTTGCTCTCAAGGCAACAAGAAGCAAGGAGGCGCTACCTAGCAAGGTGGCACAAATTGAGGCGGCCGGACTTAATGATGAAGAGATGGCCCTCATCATAAAGAGATTCAAGACGGCGCTAAAGGGTCGCAAGGGGCAGCCAAGCAAGACCAAGACAAAGGGGAAGCGCTCATGCTTCAAATGTGGTAAGCTTGGTCATTTCATTGCTAACTGTCCCGATAATGATAGTGATCAGGACCAAGGGAACAAGAGGGAGAAGAAGAAGAATTATAAGAAGGCAAAGGGCGAGGCACATCTTGGCAAGGAGTGGGATTCGGATTGCTCTTCGTCCGACTCCGACAATGAAGGACTTGCCGCCACCGCCTTCAACAAGTCATCCCTCTTCCCCAACGAGCGTCACACATGCCTTATGGCAAGGGAGAAGAAGGTATGTACTCGAAACTCTACTTATGCTTCTTCAAGTGAGGACGAATCTAGTGATGAGGATGAAATAGATTACTCTAGCTTGTTCAAGGGATTGGATAGAAATAAAATTGATAAAATCAATGAATTGATTGATGCCTTGAATGAAAAGGATAGGCTTTTAGAAAAGCAAGAGGATTTGTTATATGATGAACATGATAAATTTGTAGAGGCACAAAAATCCTATGCTTTAGAAGTTAAAAGAAATGAAATGCTTTCTTATGAACTATCTACTTGTCATGAAACCATTTCTACTTTACAAGGTGTTAACAATGATTTAAATGCTAAATTAGAAGTAGCAAATAAATCTAATTCTTGTGTAGAACATGTTATAATTTGTACTAGGTGTAAGGATTTTGATATTGATGCTTGTAGTGAACACCTAGTTTCAATTTCGAGATTAAATGATGAAGTAGCTAGTCTTAATGCCCAACTTAAGACTAGCAAAAGTGATTTCGATAAGCTAAAATTTGCAAGGGATGCCTACACGATTGGTAGACACCCCTCAATTAAGGATGGACTTGGCTTTAAGAGGGAAGCCAAGGACTTAACAAGCCATAAGGCTCCCATCTCCACCAAGGAGAAAGGGAAGGCCCCCTATGGCTAGTAGTGCTAAAAAGAACCATGCTTTTATGTACCATGATAGGAGACAAACTAGAAATGCTTATAGGAGTTATAATGCTTATGATGATTTTAATTCTCATGCCATGTTTGCTTCTAGTTCTTCCTATATGCATGGTAGAAATATGTCTAGGAGAAGTGCTATTCATCATGTGCCTAGAAAGAATATTATTCATGCTCCTAGGAAAGTAATGAATGAACCTTCTACAATTTATCGTGCTTTAAATGCTTCCTTTGCTATTTGTAGAAAGGATAGGAAAATAGTTGCTAGGAAGTTAGGGGCAAAATGCAAGGGAGACAAAACTTGCATTTGGGTCCCTAAGGATATTTGCACTAACCTTGTAGGACCCAACATGAGTTGGGTACCTAAGACCAAAGCCTAAATTTGCCTTGCAGGTTTATGCATCCGGGGGTTCAAGCTGGATTATCGACAGCGGATGCACAAACCATATGACGGGGGAGAAGAAGATGTTCACCTCCTACGTCAAGAATAAGGGTTCCCAAGATTCAATCATATTCGGTGATGGGAACCAAGGCAAGGTGAAAGATTTAGGCAAGATTGCAATATCTAATGAACACTCTATCTCTAATGTGTTTTTAGTAGAGTCTCTTGGTTATAATTTACTATCTGTTAGTCAATTATGTAATATGGGATATGATTGTCTATTTACAAATGTAGATGTGTCTGTCTTTAGAAGATGTGATGGTTCACTAGCTTTTAAGGGTGTACTAGACGGCAAACTTTATTTGGTTGATTTTGCGAAAGAGGAGGCCGGTCTAGATGCATGCTTAATTGCTAAGACTAGCATGGGCTGGCTGTGGCATCGCCGCTTAGCACATGTGGGGATGAAGAACCTTCACAAGCTTCTAAAGGGAGAACACGTGATTGAAAGGGAAATGTGCCCTTGGGCCATTTCTAAGTATTTTGGTGATTGAGTGTCAACACAAGTGCTTAAATGTGAATCAATGCCCATGGATGAACAAAGTGCAAAACTAGAGCAAAGGTATGTTTCTAAGTCTTAGTACATTGGTTTTGTGTACTAATATACTTGTCTAAGAATCAGAAACAGGAAGAAGAAGAAAAGAGGAGAGTTGGCTGTGTACAGCCAAAAGGCTGTTTCGGTCTGGGGCACCGGACTGTCCGGTGGTGCACCGGACAGTGTCCGGTGCGCCAGGCTGCCTCGGGCGAACTGGCCGCTCTCGGGAGTTGACTGGCGACGTACGGCTAAAATTCACCGGACTGTCCGGTGTGCACCGGACTGTCCGGTGAGCCAACGGTCGGCCGCGCGATCTGCGCGGGACACGTGGCCAAGCCAACGGTCGGAAGGGGGCACCGGACTGTCCGGTGTGCACCGGACATGTCCGGTGCGCCAACGGCTCCCAGATCTGCAACGGTCGGCTTCGCCATTTAAGGAAAGGAATCGGGCACCGGACACTGTCCGGTGTGCACCGGACTGTCCGGTGCGCCCGATGACAGAAGGCAAGGATGGCCTTCCAGATTTGTTCTCAATGGCTCCTAGCTGCCTTGGGGCTATAAAAGGGACCCCTAGGCGCATGGAGGAGTATACCAAGCATTCCTACAACATTCCTAAGCACCAAGACATCGATCTCACGCATTCGTTTCATTGTGATAGCATCTAGAGCTCTTGTTGAGTTGCGAACTCTTTGAGTTGTGTTGCGAGCTCTTGTTGCAACTTGTGTGCGTGTTGTTGCTCTGGTCTTTTGAAGTCTTGTGTGCGTTGCTCATTCCCCCTTTGCTCTGTGTTCTTTGTGAACTTCAATTGTAAGGGCGAGAGGCTCCAAGTTGTGGAGATTCCTCGCAAACGGGATTGAGAAAAAGCAAACAAAACACCGTGGTATTCAAGTGGGTCTTTGGACCGCTTGAGAGGGGTTGATTGCAACCGTCGTCCGTTGGGACGCCACAACGTGGAGTAGGCAAGCGTTGGTCTTGGCCGAACCACGGGATAAACCACTGTGTCATCTCTGTGATTGATCTCTTGTGGTATTGTGTTTTGTTGAGACTCCTTTCTAGCCACTTGGCATTTATTGTGCTAACACTTAACAAGTTTTTGTGGCTATAAGTTTAAGTTTTACAGGGTCACCTATTCACCCCCCCCTCTAGGTGCTCTCAATTGGTATCGGAGCCGTTCTCTTCAAGAAAGGGACTAACCGCCCGAAGAGATGGATCCTAAGGGGAAGGGAATCGTGATCAACGACAAGGAAAAGGAGTCCTTCGTCAACGAGCCAAAAGATGACAAATCCAACGACTCTGGCTCGGGCCACAGACGTAAAGATGGGAAGAAGAAGTAGACAAGACGTATCAAGGAGATCGTCTACTACGACAGCGACGAGTCTACTTCTTCCCACAAGGACGACGACTACGACAAACAAAAGACGGTTAACTCAAACTTTTCTTTTGATTATTCACGCATTCCGCACAGCTCAAATGCTCATTTGCTCCCCATTCCACTTGGCAAGCCTCCTCACTTTGATGGAGAGGACTACGGATTTTGGAGTCACAAAATGCGTACACACCTATTTTCTCTCCATCCAAGCATTTGGGAGATTGTGGAAAGTGGAATGAAATTTGATAGCTCGGATAGTCCTTCGTTTATTAATGAACAGATCCATAAAAATGCACAAGCTACTACTGTGTTGCTAGCCTCTTTGTGCAGGGACGAGTATCACAAGGTGAGCGGCTTGGACAATGCCAAGCAAATTTGGGACACCCTCAAGATCTCTCATGAGGGGAATGATGTCACCTTACTCACCAAGATGGAGTTGGTGGAGGGCGAGCTCGGACGATTCGCGATGATAAGGGGCGAGGAGCCGACGCAAACATACAACCGGCTCAAGATCCTTATCAACAAAATAAGGAGCTACGGAAGCACGCGATGGACGGATCACGACGTCGTCCGCCTAATGCTAAGGTCATTTACCGTTCTTGATCCTCATCTCGTGAACAATATTCGTGAGAATCCCAGGTACACGAAGATGACGCCCGAGGAGGTACTCGGAAAATTCGTAAGCGGGCGGATGATGATCAAGGAGGCAAGATACGTGGATGACGCCTTGAATGGACCGATCAACGAGCCTCAACCCCTTGCTCTCAAGGCAACAAGAAGCAAGGAGGCGCTACCTAGCAGGGTGGCACAAATTGAGGCGGCCAGACTTAATGATGAAGAGATGGCCCTCATCATCAAAAGATTCAAGACGGTGCTTAAAGGTCGCAAGGGACAGCCAAGCAAGACCAAAGCCAAGGGGAAGCGTTCGTGCTTCAAATGCGGTAAGCTTGGTCATTTTATTGCTAACTGTCCCGACAATGATAGTGATCAGGACCAAGGGAACAAGAGGGAGAAGAAGAAGAATTATAAGAAGGCAAAAGGCGAGGCTCATCTTGGCAAGGAGTGGGATTCGGACTGCTCCTCGTCTGACTCCGACAATGAGGGACTCGCCGCCACTGCATTCAACAAGTCATCCCTCTTCCCCAACGAGCGTCACACTTGCCTCATGGCAAGAGAGAAGAAGGTAATCACTCGTAATGATGTCACTTATGATTCTTCTAGTGACGATGAGTCTAGTGATGATGAAATAGATTATTCTAGTTTGTTCAAGGGATTGGATAGAAATAAAATTGATAAAATCAATGAATTGATTGATGCCTTGAATGAAAAGGATAGGCTTTTAGAAAAGCAAGAGGATTTGTTGTATGATGAACATGATAAGTTTGTAGAGGCACAAAAATCCTATGCTTTAGAAGTTAAAAGAAATGAAGTGCTTTCTAGTGAATTATCTTCTTGTCATGAAAACATTGCTACTTTAAAGAGTGTTAATGATGACTTAAATGCTAAACTAGAAGTAGCTAGTAAATCAACATCTTGTGTAGAAATTGTTGAAACGTGCACTAGGTGTAAAGATCTTAATGTTGATGCTTGTAGTAAACATCTAGTTTCAATTTCTAAATTGAATGATGAAGTGGCTAGTCTTAATGCTCAACTTAAGGCTAGCAAAAGCGAATTTGATAAGCTAAAATTTGCAAGGGATGCCTACACGATTGGTAGACACCCCTCAATTAAGGATGGACTTGGCTTCAAAAGGGAAGCCAAGAACTTGACAAGCCATAAGGCTCCCATCTCCGCCAAGGAAAAAGGGAAGGCCCCTATGGCTACTAGTGCTAAAAAGAATCATGCCTTTTTGTATCATGATAGGAGACAAACTAGAAATGCTTATAGGAGTTATAATGCTTACGATGATTTTTCTCATGCTATGTTTGCTTCTAGTTCTTCATGTGTGCATGATAAAAATGTTGGTAGAAGGAATGTTGTTCATAATATGCCTAGAAGAAATGTTGTTAATGTTCCTAGGAAATTAAATGAACCTTCTACAATATATCATGCTTTGAATGCTTCCTTTGCAATTTGTAGAAAGAATAGAAAGGTAATTGCTAGGAAGTTAGGGGCAAAATGCAAGGGTGATAAAACTTGCATTTGGGTCCCTAAGGAAATTGTGACTAACCTAGTAGGACCCAACAAGAGTTGGGTACCTAAGTCCCAAGCCTAAATTTGCCTTGCAGGTTTATGCATCCGGGGGTTCAAGCTGGATTATCGACAGCGGATGCACAAACCATATGACGGGGGAGAAGAAGATGTTCACCTCCTACGTCAAGAATAAGGATTCCCAAGATTCAATTATATTCGGTGATGGGAATCAAGGCAAGGTAAAAGGGTTAGGTAAAATTGCAATTTCTAATGAGCACTCCATATCTAATGTGTTTTTAGTAGAGTCTCTTGGATATAATTTACTATCTGTTAGTCAATTATGCAACATGGGGTATAACTGTCTATTTACAAATGTAGATGTGTCTGTCTTTAGAAGAAGTGATGGTTCACTAGCTTTTAAGGGTGTATTAGACGGCAAACTTTATTTAGTTGATTTTGCAAAAGAAGAGGCCGGTCTAGATGCATGCTTAATAGCTAAGACTAGCATGGGCTGGCTGTGGCATCGCCGCTTAGCACATGTGGGGATGAAGAACCTTCACAAGCTTCTAAAGGGAGAACACGTGATAGGTTTAACTAACGTGCAATTCGAAAAAGATAGACCTTGTGCAGCTTGTCAAGCAGGTAAACAAGTGGGAGGAGCACATCACAGCAAGAATGTGATGACCACATCAAGACCCCTGGAGCTGCTGCACATAGACCTCTTCGGACCCGTCGCCTATCTGAGCATAGGAGGAAGTAAGTATGGTCTAGTTATTGTTGATGACTTTTCCCGCTTCACTTGGGTGTTCTTTTTGCAGGATAAGTCTGAAACCCAAGGGACCCTCAAGCGCTTCCTCAGGAGACCTCAAAATGAGTTTGAACTCAAGGTGAAGAAGATAAGGAGCGACAACGGGTCGGAATTCAAGAACCTTCAAGTGGAGGAGTTCCTTGAGGAGGAAGGGATCAAGCACGAGTTCTCCGCTCCCTACACACCACAGCAAAATGGTGTGGTAGAGAGGAAGAACAGGACGCTAATCGACATGGCGAGGACTATGCTTGGAGAATTCAAGACCCCCGAGCGTTTTTGGTCGGAAGCCGTGAACACGGCTTGCCACGCCATCAACAGGGTCTACCTTCACCGCCTCCTCAAGAAGACGTCATATGAGCTTCTAACCGGTAACAAACCCAATGTATCGTACTTTCGTGTATTTGGGAGCAAGTGCTACATTCTAGTGAAGAAGGGTAGAAATTCTAAATTTGCTCCCAAAGCAGTAGAAGGGTTTTTGTTAGGTTATGACTCAAATACAAAGGCGTATAGAGTCTTCAACAAATCATCGGGTTTGGTTGAAGTCTCTAGCGACGTTGTATTTGATGAGACTAATGGCTCTCCAAGAGAGCAAGTTGTTGATCTTGATGATGTAGATGAAGAAGACGTTCCAACGGCCGCTATGCGCACCATGGCGATTGGTGATGTGCGACCACAGGAACAATTGGAGCAATATCAACCTTCTTCCTCAACTATGGTGAAACCCCCAACTCAAGACGATGAACAGGTTCATCAACAGGAGGCGTGTGATCAAGGGGGAGCACAAGATGATCATGTGATGGAGGAAGATGCGCAACCGGCACCTCCAACCCAAGTTCGAGCGATGATTCAAAGGGATCATCCCGTCGACCAAATTCTGGGTGATATTAGCAAGGGAGTAACTACTCGATCTCGATTAGTTAATTTTTGTGAGCATTACTCCTTTGTCTCTTCTATTGAGCCTTTCAGGGTAGAAGAGGCCTTGCTAGATCCGGATTGGGTGTTAGCCATGCAGGAGGAACTCAACAACTTCAAGCGCAATGAAGTTTGGACACTGGTGCCTCGTCCCAAGCAAAATGTTGTGGGAACCAAGTGGGTGTTCCGCAACAAACAGGACGAGCACGGAGTGGTGACGAGGAACAAGGCTCGACTTGTGGCAAAAGGTTATGCCCAAGTCGCAGGTTTGGACTTTGAGGAGACGTTTGCTCCTGTGGCTAGGCTAGAGTCAATTCGCATCTTGCTAGCATATGCCGCTCACCATTCTTTTAGGTTGTACCAAATGGATGTGAAGAGCGCTTTCCTCAACGGGCCGATCAAGGAGGAGGTGTACGTGGAGCAACCCCCTGGCTTCGAAGATGAACGGTACCCCGACCACGTGTGTAAGCTCTCTAAGGCGCTCTATGGACTTAAGCAAGCCCCAAGAGCATGGTATGAATGCCTTAGAGACTTTCTAATTGTTAATGCTTTCAAGGTTGGGAAAGCCGATCCAACTCTTTTTACTAAGACATGTGATGGTGATTTGTTTGTGTGCCAAATTTATGTTGATGACATAATATTTGGTTCTACTAACCAAAAGTCTTGTGAAGAGTTTAGCAGGGTGATGATGCAGAAATTCGAGATGTCGATGATGGGCGAGTTGAACTACTTCCTTGGGTTCCAAGTGAAGCAACTCAAGGAAGGCACCTTCATCTCACAAACGAAGTACACGCAAGATCTGCTAAAGCGGT
This sequence comes from Zea mays, assembly GCF_902167145.1. Lineage (NCBI taxonomy): Eukaryota > Viridiplantae > Streptophyta > Magnoliopsida > Poales > Poaceae > Zea > Zea mays. The sequence continues at coordinate 160,299,941 of NC_050100.1, read as the reverse complement.
TTGGGATGAAGGACGCCAAGCCCGCAAAGACTCCGATGGGGACCGACGGACACACCGACCTCAACAAAGGAGGTAAGTCCGTTGATCAAAAAGCATACCGGTCAATGATAGGGTCTTTACTTTATTTATGTGCTAGTAGACCGGATATTATGCTTAGCGTATGCATGTGTGCTAGATTTCAATCCGATCCTAAGGAGTGTCACTTAGTGGCGGTGAAGCGAATTCTTAGATATTTGGTTGCTACGCCTTGCTTCGGGCTCTGGTATCCAAAGGGGTCTACCTTTGACTTGGTTGGATACTCAGATTCCGACTATGCTGGATGTAAGGTCGATAGGAAGAGTACATCGGGGACGTGCCAATTCTTAGGAAGGTCCCTGGTGTCGTGGAACTCTAAGAAACAAACTTCCGTTGCCCTATCCACCGCTGAGGTCGAGTACGTTGCCGCAGGACAGTGTTGCGCGCAACTACTTTGGATGAGGCAAACCCTTAGGGACTTTGGCTACAATCTGAGCAAAGTCCCACTCCTATGTGATAATGAGAGTGCTATCCGCATGGCGGAGAATCCTGTTGAGCACAGCCGCACAAAGCACATAGACATTCGGCATCACTTTTTGAGAGACCACCAGCAAAAGGGAGATATCGAAGTGTTTCATGTTAGCACCGAGAACCAGCTAGCCGATATCTTCACTAAGCCTCTAGATGAGAAGACCTTTTGCAGGTTGCGTAGTGAGCTAAATGTCTTAGATTCGCGGAACTTGGATTGAATTGTAGCATACTTATATTTATGCTTTTGATCATGTTCCTTTCTGCATTTTGTTGCTTATTATGGTGCTCAAGTTGTACAAACACTCCCTGGACCTCACAAGTCCGTTGCAAAGTGATGCACATGTTTAGGGGGAGATGTGTTACAACTTGACCCTTTGAGACTAACCATGTGCTTGAGTTGATGATTTAATCTCGAAGGAGGATTGGAAGGGAAAAGGTGGACATGGACCATGAAAGACTTCCACTGCACTCCGATGAGAGGGTAACTTATTCCAAGTTCATCTTTAAACTCTTATTGCCTATTTGCTCTTAATTGAAGATTTTGGTGAGGCAATGGGGTTAAAGGGCCAAGATTGATCCCGTTTTGGTGCTTGATGCCAAAGGGGGAGAAAATAAAGGCCAAAGCAATAAATGGATCAGCTACCACTTGAGAAACTTTGAAAATAGAAAATAAAGGCCAAAGCAATAAATGGATCAGGTACCACTTGAGAAACTTTGAAAATAGTAGGATAGAGTTTTTGGTTTGTCAAAACTCTTGCATTATCTCTTTTGTCAAAAGTTGGCCTCTTGTGGGGAGAAGTGTTGATTATGGGAAAAAGGGGGAGTTTTTGGAATCTTGAATCAATTTTCTTTGGAAAACCTCTCTTTATGTCTCTACAATTGGATTTGACTTAGAGATAGGATTTTGTGGTTGATTTGCAAAAACAAACCAAGTGGTGGCAAAGGATGATCCATATATGCCAAAATTGAATCAAAATAAACTTGAGTTTTATTTGAAGTAATATTGCACTTGTTCTAGTTGCTTTATGTTGTGTTGGCATAAATCACCAAAAAGGGGGAGATTGAAAGGGAAATGTGCCCTTGGGCCATTTCTAAGTATTTTGGTGATTGAGTGTCAACACAAGTGCTTAAATGTGAATCAATGCCCATGGATGAACAAAGTGCAAAACTAGAGCAAAGGTATGTTTCTAAGTCTTAGTACATTGGTTTTGTGTACTAATATACTTGTCTAAGAATCAGAAACAGGAAGAAGAAGAAAAGAGGAGAGTTGGCTGTGTACAGCCAAAAGGCTGTTTCGGTCTGGGGCACCGGACTGTCCGGTGGTGCACCGGACAGTGTCCGGTGCGCCAGGCTGCCTCGGGCGAACTGGCCGCTCTCGGGAGTTGACTGGCGACGTACGGCTAAAATTCACCGGACTGTCCGGTGTGCACCGGACTGTCCGGTGAGCCAACGGTTGGCTGGGCCAACGGTCGGCCGTGCGATCTGCGCGGGACACGTGGCCAAGCCAACGGTCGGAAGGGGGCACCGGACTGTCCGGTGTGCACCGGACATGTCCGGTGCGCCAACGGCTCCCAGATCTGCAACGGTCGGCTTCGCCATTTAAGGAAAGGAATCGGGCACCGGACACTGTCCGGTGTGCACCGGACTGTCCGGTGCGCCCGATGACAGAAGGCAAGGATGGCCTTCCAGATTTGTTCTCAACGGCTCCTAGCTGCCTTGGGGCTATAAAAGGGACCCCTAGGCGCATGGAGGAGTATACCAAGCATTCCTACAACATTCCTAAGCACCAAGACATCGATCTCACGCATTCGTTTCATTGTGATAGCATCTAGAGCTCTTGTTGAGTTGCGAACTCTTTGAGTTGTGTTGCGAGCTCTTGTTGCAACTTGTGTGCGTGTTGTTGCTCTGGTCTTTTGAAGTCTTGTATGCGTTGCTCATTCCCCCTTTGCTCTGTGTTCTTTGTGAACTTCAATTGTAAGGGCGAGAGGCTCCAAGTTGTGGAGATTCCTCGCAAACGGGATTGAGAAAAAGCAAACAAAACACCGTGGTATTCAAGTGGGTCTTTGGACCGCTTGAGAGGGGTTGATTGCAACCCTCGTCCGTTGGGACGCCACAACGTGGAGTAGGCAAGCGTTGGTCTTGGCCGAACCACGGGATAAACCACTGTGTCGTCTCTGTGATTGATCTCTTGTGGTATTGTGTTTTGTTGAGACTCCTTTCTAGCCACTTGGCATTTATTGTGCTAACACTTAACAAGTTTTTGTGGCTATAAGTTTAAGTTTTACAGGGTCACCTATTCACCCCCCCCCCCTCTAGGTGCTCTCAGTGATAGGGTTGACTAACGTGCAATTCGAAAAAGATAGACCTTGTGCAGCTTGTCAAGCAGGGAAATAGGTGGGAGGCTCTCATCACACAAAAAATGTGATGACAACATCAAGACCCTTGGAGATGCTGCATATGGACCTCTTCGGATCCGTCGCCTATCTGAGCATAGGAGGAAGTAAGTATGGTCTAGTTATTGTTGATGACTTTTCCCGCTTCACTTGGGTGTTCTTTTTGCAGGATAAATCTGAAACCCAAGGGACCCTCAAGCGCTTCCTCAGGAGAGCTCAAAATGAGTTTGAGCTCAAGGCGAAGAAGATAAGGAGCGACAACGGGTCCGAGTTCAAGAACCTTCAAGTGGAGGAGTTCCTTGAGGAGGAAGGGATCAAGCACGAGTTCTCCGCTCCCTACACACCACAGCAAATTGGTGTGGTTGAGAGGAAGAACATGACGCTAATCGATATGGCGAGGACGATGCTTGGAGAATTCAAGACCCCCGAGTGTTTCTGGTTGGAAGCCGTGAACACGGCTTGCCATGCCATCAACAGGGTCTACCTTCATCGCCTCCTCAAGAAGACTTCGTATGAGCTACTAACCGGTAACAAACCCAATGTATCTTACTTTCGTGTATTTGGGAGCAAGTGCTACATTCTAGTAAAGAAGGGTAGAAATTCTAAGTTTGCTCCCAAAGCTGTAGAAGGGTTTTTGTTAGGTTATGACTCAAATACAAAGGCGTATAGAGTCTTCAACAAATCATCGGGTTTGGTTGAAGTCTCTAGCGACGTTGTATTTGATGAGACTAATGGCTCTCCAAGAGAGCAAGTTGTTGATCTTGATGATGTAGATGAAGAAGACGTTCCAACGGCCGCTTTGCGCACCATGGCGATTGGTGATGTGCGACCACAGGAACAATTGGAGCAAGATCAACCTTCTTCCTCAACAATGATGCATCCCCCAACTCAAAATGATGAACAGGTTCATCAAGAGGAGTGTGATCAAGGGGGAGCACAAGATGATCATGTGATGGAGGAAGAAGCACAACCGGCACCTCCAACCCAAGTTCGAGCAATGATTCAAAGGGATCATCCCGTCGACCAAATTCTGGGTGACATTAGCAAGGGAGTGACTACTCGATCTCGATTAGTTAATTTTTGTGAGCATTACTCCTTTGTCTCTTCTATTGAGCCTTTCAGGGTAGAGGAGGCCTTGCTAGATCCGGACTGGGTATTGGCCATGCAGGAGGAGCTCAACAACTTCAAGAGAAATGAAGTTTGGACGCTGGTGCCTTGTCCCAAGCAAAATGTTGTGGGAACCAAGTGGGTGTTCCGCAACAAACAAGATGAGCACGGAGTGGTGACGAGAAACAAGGCTCGACTTGTGGCAAAAGGTTATGCCCAAGTCGCAGGTTTGGACTTTGAGGAGACTTTTGCTCCTGTGGCTAGGCTAGAGTTCATTCGTATTTTGCTAGCATATGCCACTCACCATTCTTTCAGGTTGTACCAAATGGATGTGAAGAGCTCCTTCCTCAATGGGCCAATCAAGGAGGAGGTATACGTAGAGCAACCCCCTGGCTTCGAGGATGAACGGTACCCCGACCACGTGTGTAAGCTCTCTAAGGCGCTCTATGGACTTAAGCAAGCCCCAAGAGCATGGTATGAATGCCTTAGAGACTTTTTAATTGCAAATGCTTTCAAAGTTGGGAAAGCCGATCCAACTCTTTTCACTAAGACTTGTGATGGTGATCTTTTTGTGTGCCAAATTTATGTCGATGGCATAATATTTGGTTCTACTAATCAAAAGTCTTGTGAAGAGTTTAGCAGGGTGATGACGCAGAAATTCGAGATGTCAATGATGGGCGAGTTGAACTACTTCCTTGGGTTCCAAGTGAAGCAACTCAAGGACGGCACCTTCATCTCTCAAACAAAGTACACGCAAGACTTGCTGAAGCGGTTTGGGATGAAGGATGCCAAGCCCGCAAAGACTCCGATGGGGACCGACGGACACACCAACCTCAACAAAGGTGGTAAGTCCGTTGATCAAAAGGCATACCGGTCAATGATAGGGTCGTTACTTTACTTATGTGCTAGTAGACTGGATATTATGCTTAGCGTATGCATGTGTGCTAGATTTCAATCCGATCCTAAGGAGTGTCACTTAGTAGCAGTGAAGCGAATCCTTAGATATTTAGTTGCTACGCCTTGCTTCAGGCTCTGGTATCCAAAGGGGTCTACCTTTGACTTGATTGGATATTCAGATTCCGACTATGCTGGATGTAAGGTCGATAGGAAGAGTACATCGGGGACGTGCCAATTCTTAGGAAGGTCCCTGGTGTCATGGAACTCTAAGAAACAAACTTCCGTTGCCCTATCCACCGCTGAGGCCGAGTACGTTGCCGCAGGACAGTGTTGCGCGCAACTACTTTGGATGAGGCAAACCCTCAGGGACTTTGGCTACAATCTGAGCAAAGTCCCACTCCTATGTGATAATGAGAGTGCTATCCGCATGGCGGAAAATCCTGTTGAACACAGCCGCACAAAGCACATTGACATCCGGCATCACTTTTTGAGAGACCACCAGCAAAAGGGAGATATCGAAGTGTTTCATGTTAGCACCGAGAACCAGCTAGCCGATATCTTCACTAAGCCTCTAGATGAGAAGACCTTTTGCAGGTTGCGTAGTGAGCTAAATGTCTTAGATTCGCGGAACCTGGATTGATTTATAGCATACATGTGTTTATGCCTTTGATCATGTTCCTTATGCATTTTGTTGCTTATTGTGGTGCTCAAGTTGTACAAACACTCCCTGGACCTCACAAGTCCTTTTTGCAAGTGATGCACATATTTAGGGGGAGCTATGCTACAACTTGACCCTTTGAGACTAACCATGTACTTGAGTTTGGTTGTTTTAGTCTCAAAAGAGGATTGAAAGGGAAAAGGTGGACTTGGACCATGCAAGACTTCCACTGCACTCCGATGAAAAGAGTAACTTTTCCAAGTTCATCTTTATACTCTTATTGCCCTTGTGTTCTTCTTTGAAGATTTTGGTGAGGCAATGGGGTTAAAGGGCCAAGATTGATTCCGTTTTGGTGCTTGATGCCAAAGGGGGAGAAAATAAAGGCCAAAGCGATAAATGGATCAGCTACCACTTGAGATATTTTGAAAATAGTAGAATAGAGCTTTTTTGTTTGTCAAAACTCTTTTATTGTCTATCCTGTCAAAAGTTGGCTTCTTGTGGGGAGAAATGCTGATTATGGGAAAAAGGGGGAGTTTTGGAATCTTGAATCAAATACTCTTGAAATGACTCTCTTTATGCCTTAACATGTGTGTTTGACGTAGAGATAGAAATTTGAGTTTTGATTTGCAAAAACAAACCAAGTGGTGGCAAAGGATGATCCATATATGCCAAAATTGAACCAAAACAATTTTGAGTTCTTGTATGAAATGATTTTGTATTTGTTCTACTTGCTTTATGTTGTGTTGGCATAAATCACCAAAAAGGGGGAGATTGAAAGGGAAATGTGCCCTTGGGCCATTTCTAAGTATTTTGGTGATTTAGTGTCCAACACAAGTGCTTAAGTGTAAAATGGTGGACAAAGTACAAATCAAGGATAAAGGTATGTTTCTCAGACTTAGTATATTGTGTCTAAGTGCTGGAAACAGGAAAAATCGAATTGGAATTGTCTTGGCTCGAGCAGCCAAGACTCTGCTGAGTCTGGGAGCACCGGACTGTCCGGTGGTGCACCGGACAGTGTCCGGTGCGCCAGGCTGGCTCGAGCGAAGTGGCCGCTCTCGGGAATTCGCCGACGACGTACGGCTAAAATTCATCGGACTGTCCGGTGTGCACCGGACTGTCCGGTGAGCCAACGGTCGGCCGAGCCAACGGTCGGCCGCGGAATCCGCGTGCGACACGTGGCCGAGCCAACGGTCGGAAGGGGGCACCGGACTGTCCGGTGTGCACCGGACATGTCCGGTGCGCCAACGGCTCCAAGGCCGTCAACGGTCGGCTTCGCCATTTAAGGAAGGAAATCGGGCACCGGACACTGTCCGGTGTGCACCGGACTGTCCGGTGCGCCAGATGACAGAAGGCAAGAATGGCCTTCCAGATTTGCTCTCAACGGCTCCTAGCTGCCTTGGGGCTATAAAAGGGACCCCTAGGCGCATGGAGGAAAAACACCAAGCATTCCTTGAGCAATCTTGATCACTCACACATCATTCTTGCGCACTTGTTCGACATTCTAGTGATTTGAGCTCCGTTCTAGTGTGCTAGTCTCTTGAGCTCAAGTCTGGGTTTTGTGTGTGCGTATTCGCTGTGATCTTTGTGTCTTGTGTGAGTTGCTAATCCCTCCCTTGCTCCGTGATTCTTTGTGAACATCTTTTGTAAGGGCGAGAGGCTCCAAGTTGTGGAGATTCCTCGCAAACGGGATTAAGAAAAGCAAAGCAACACTGTGGTATTCAAGTTGGTCTTTGGACCGCTTGAGAGGGGTTGATTGCAACCCTCGTCCGTTGGGACGCCACAACGTGGAGTAGGCAAGCGTTGGTCTTGGCCGAACCACGGGATAACCACCGTGCCATCTCTGTAATTGATATCTTTGTGGTTATTCTGTTGAGTGAGACTCTTCTCTAGCCACCTGGCAATTACTGTGCTAACACTTAAACAAGTTTTTGTGGCTATAAGTTTAAGTTTCGCAGGATCACCTATTCACCCCCACCCCTCTAGGTGCTCTCATACTGGAGCAATGTATTCATTTATTACTGCATCATGGGTAGAAGCACATAATCTTCTAATAACTACCATGTCAACACCCATTCAAATTGATTCAACCGGTGGTAAAGTTCGAGCCGATAGTATTTGCTTGAATGTAAGTGTGGAAATAAGGGGGATAGAGTTTCCCGCTAATCTCATAGTCATGAGTACTCAGGGAATAGATGTCATCCTAGGGATGAATTGGCTAGATAAGTACCAAGCAATTATCAGTTGTGATAGGAGGACAATTAAGTTGGTGGAACTCAAGAAGCAGATTGATGAACTGTCAGAGAAAGGTTATATTAGGCCAAGCACCTCGTCTTGGGCCGCCCCTATCCTATTTGTGGAGAAGAAAGATGGCACTAGGAGGATGTGCATCGATTATCAAGCTCTGAATGAGGTCACGATCAAGAACAAGTACCCCTTGCCCAGAATAGAAGATATGTTTGATCAGTTGAGAGGAGCCAGCGTGTTCTCCAAGATAGATCTGAGGTTAGGTTATCACCAGCTCAGGATTCGACCTTCAGACACTCCAAAGACAATATTCATTGCCAAGTATGGGTTGTATGAGTTCACTGTTATGTCCTTTGGTCTAACAAATGCACCAGCCTTCTTCATGAATCTGATGAACAGTGTATTCATGGATTATCTCGACAAGTTTGTGGTGGTATTTATTGATGATATTCTTATATATTCTCAAAGTGAGGAGGAGCATGTGGATCATTTGAAGATGGTACTGCAGAGATTATGAGAGCACCAGCTGTATGCAAAGTTGAGCAAGTGTGAGTTCTGGATTGATGAAGTCCTGTTCTTGGGTCACATAACCAACAAAGATGGATTGGCTGTGGATCCAAAGAAAGTGGCAGGTATTTTGAACTGGAAAGCGCCAACAGATGCCCGAGGAATCAAGAGCTTCATTGGAATGGCCGGATATTATCGGTGATTCATTGAAGGATTCTCGAAGATTGCAAAACCGATGACAGTGTTGCTAGGCAACAAAGTTGAGTTCAAGTGGACCCAGAAATGCCAAGAAGCCTTTGAAGCGCTGAAAGAGAAGTTGACTACAGCGTCTGTCTTAGTCTTGCCTGATGTGCACAAGCCCTTCTCAGTGTATTGCAACGCTTGTTACACTGGTTTAGGATGCGTATTGATGCAAGAGGGAAGAGTTGTAGCTTACTTGTCCCGACAGCGGAAGGTTCATGAGAAGAATTACCCAATCCATGACCTAGAGTTGGCAGCAGTGGTTCATGCACTGAAGACATGGAGACACTATCTGTATGGGCAGAAGTGTGATGTTTACACAGACCACAAGAGTCTGACACTCAGTCGGAGCTGAATATGAGGCAGCGAAGATGGTTAGAGTTGATCAAAGACTATGAGTTGGAAATTCACTACCATCCGGGCAAAGCGAACGTAGTAGTAGATGCCCTAAGCAAGAAAAGTCAAGTCAATATGATGGTCGCTCATCCAATGCCTTATGAGTTGTCCAAGGAGTTTGACAGGTTGAGTCTTGGATTCCTGAATACCATGCAAGGAGTGACAGTTGAGTTAGAACCCACCTTAGAGCGAGAAATCAAAGAGGCACAGAAGAATGATAAGAAGATCAATGAAATCCGGCAACTGATTCTAGAAGGAAGAGGCAAAGATTTTCGGGAAGATGCAGAAGGTGTGGTATGGTTCAAGGACCGTTTGTGTGTTCCCAATGTCCAGTCCATTCGGGAGTTGATCCTCAAGGAAGCTCATGAGTCAGCTTATTTTATACACCCTAGAAGTGAGAAGATGTATCAGGATCTGAAGAAGAGGTTCTGGTGGTATGGAATGAAAAGGGAGATTGCTGAGCATGTGGCCATATGTGATAGTTGTCAGAGAATCAAGGCAGAGCATCAGAAGCCAGCTGGATTGTTGCAGCCGTTGCGAATTCCTCAGTGGAAATGGAATGAAATCGGGATGGACTTCGTAGTCGGATTGCCTCACACCCGAGCCGGCTACGATTCCATTTGGGTAGTGGTGGACCGCTTAACCAAGTCAGCCCACTTTATACCTGTCAAGACTAGCTACAACAGTGCAGTATTGGCGGAGCTGTACATGTCCTGGATCGTTTGTCTTCATGGTGTGCCAAAGAAGATAGTGTCAGACAGAGGAACGCAGTTCACCTCTCATTTTTGGCAACAGTTGCATGAAGCCTTGGGTACACATATGAATTTCAGTTCAGCTTATTATCCGCAGACAGACGGTCAGACTGAAAGAAACAATCAAATCCTCGAAGATATGTTGATAGCCTGTGTGTTGTAAGATCAGTCCGGATGGGACAAGAGATTGCCTTATGCAGAGTTCTCCTATAACAACAGTTACCAGGCCAGCTTGAAGATGTCACCATTTTAGGCGCTTTATGGAAGGAGTTGTAGAACTCCATTGCAATGGGATCAGCCTGGAGAAAAGCAAGTGTTTGGGCCAGACATTTTGCTCGAAGCTGAAGAGAACATCAAGATGGTTCGGGAGAACCTGAAGACAACACAGTCAAGGCAGTAAAGTTATGCAGACATAAGGAGAGAGCTTAGTTTTGAAGTCAGAGATTTTGTCTACCTAAAGATATCGCCTATCAGAGGAGTCAGAAGATTTGGAGTCAAAGGCAAGCTAGCGCCCCGGTATGTTGGTCCGTATCAGATTCTCGCAAAGCGTGGAGAAGTGGCCTATCAGCTCAGTCTGCCAGAAGGCTTGTCAGGGGTGCATGATGTCTTTCATCTGTCTCAGTTGAAGAAGTGTCTGCATGTGCCAGAAGAGCAGTTGTCAGTGGAAGGACTGGAAGTCCAAGAAGACTTGACCTACATATAGAAGCCAGCGCAGATTCTTGAGACTGCAGACAGGGTCACCCGGAGGAAAACTATCAGAATGTGCAAAGTCAGATGGGGTCATCACTCTGAGGAAGAAGCAACCTAGGAGCGTGAAGATGATCTGATGGCCAAGTATCCTGAACTCTTTGCTGACCAACCTTGAATCTCGAGGGCGAGATTCTTTTAAGGGGGATAGGTTTGTAACGCCCTGAATTTGGGGGTAGAATTTTTCTTCTTTAATACTCACCAAATTCAGGTGTTACTCTATTTTCTCTTCCTGTTTCGCTCCTTCTTCCTAATTTCAAAGCAGTATAGCGACTGTTGTTCGTATGGTGTGTAAACAAAAACCTAAGTTGACATGGGTGTTGCATCATGCCGAGGCATATTTCTTTTGCCTGATGTCGTGTTTAATCGCGTGTTCGTCTTGTCTCGTTTCAGATTTCGATCCGCAAGTGGATTCCGATCAGTGGTTGTGCGTGTCGTGGGATTTTGACCCGCGATGCGACCCAGCCCGACCTAGCTCGGCCTGACCCCGGCCGCGCGCCCCTGGCGCCCCACCTCCCCCTGTGCGCGCGCCCCCTCCCTTCTCTCCCTTTCCCCTCATTCAATTTTTCCCACGCAACAACTTCCTCTCCTCCACCTCTCTCTCTTCCCCGTTGTGCCCTAGGTTTTGGAGACGGTGATCGCCGGATTTGGACCCCAAGGTGAGCTCTTCTCCCCTCCCTCTCCCTTCCTCTCTCCCTTCCATTCTCCCTCCCTGCGTGCCCCTCTCTTTTCCCCTGCGTGGGCGTCCCGTGGCCCTGGCGCCCCTTGCCCTGGTGGCCTCACGCCTCGCCTCCCCGATGGCTCGCCCCTCCCCAGCGGTCCGCGCCTGGCCCCACTCCCCGGCGGCTCGCCTTGCCCGGCGGCCGTGCCCCGCTCCCTGCACGCCCCGGCGGCCGTGCCCCCATGATGAGAGCACCTAGAGGGGGGTGAATAGGTGATCCTGAAAAACTTGAAAACTTAATGCCACAAAAATTTGGTTAAGCGTTAGCACAATAATGCCAAGTGGCTAGAGAGGAGTCTCAACAAAACACAATAACCACAAAGATATCAACACAGAGATGGCACAGTGGTTTATCCCGTGGTTCGGCCAAGACCAACGCTTGCCTACTCCATGTTGTGGCGTCCCAACGGACGAGGGTTGCAATCAACCCCTCTCAAGCGGTCCAAAGACCCACTTGAATACCACGGTGTTTTGCTTAGCTTGACTATATCCCGTTCGCGAGGAATCTCCACAACTTGGAGCCTCTCGCCCTTACACTTTGATGTTCACAAAGAAGCACGGAGTAAGGGAGGGATGAGCAACGCACACAAGACACAAAATCAAAGTGACAATACGCACACAAGTCGCAACAAGAGCTCTCAACACAACCCGACGAGTTCACAACTCAAATAGAGCTCTAGATGCTATCACAAAGAAACAAATGCGTGAAATCGAAGTCTCGGTGCTTAGGAATGCTTTGAGTATTCTTGATGTCCTCCTCCATGCGCCTAGGGGTCCCTTTTATAGCCCCAAGGCAGCTAGGAGCCGTTGAGAGCATTCCAGGAAGGCAGATCTTGCCTTCTGTCGCCTGGCGCACCGGACAGTCCGGTGCGGATTTGTTTCCTTATTTGGCAAAGCCGACCGTTGCAGATTGAGAGCCGTTGGCGCACCGGACACTGTCCGGTGCACACCGGACAGTCCGGTGCACCAATTTGACCGTTGGCTTGGCCACGCGTCACGCGCGGAATCCTCGGCTGACCGTTGCCCGGGCTGACCGTTGGCTCACCGGACAGTCCGGTGAATTTTAGCCGTACGCCGTTAATCAACTCCCGAGAGCGACGAGTTCGCCTGTGAACGGCTCACCGGACAGTCCGGTGCACCACCGGACAGTCCGGTGAATTATAGCCGTACACCGCCGTCGAAGTCCCGAGAGCAGCAAGTTCGCCCGAGTCAGCCTGGCGCACTGGACACTGTCCGGTGCACCCAGACCGAGCTGACTTTGGCTGAACATAGCCATCTCTTTTCCAATTCGATTTTTCCTATTTCCAGCACTTAGACACAATACATTAGTCCATAAAACAATGTAATAAGTCTAGAAACATACCTTTTGACTTGATTTGCACTTTGTCCACCACTTTGCATAGATTAACACAAAAGCACTTGTGTTGGCACTCAATCACCAAAATACTTAGAAATGGCCCAAGGGCACATTTCCCTTTCAATCTCCCCCTTTTTGGTGATTTATGCCAACACAACAGAAAGCAACTAGAACAAGTGCAATATCAATGCAAATGAAAACTCAAAATTGTTTTGATTCAATTTGGCATATATGGATCACTATTTTCCACCACTTGGTTTGTTTTTGCAAATCAACCTCAATTTCCTATCTCTAAGTCAAACACACTTGTAGAGACATAAAGAGAGTTGTTCCAATAGAAATTGATCACAGTATCAAAAACTCCCCCTATTTCCCATAATCAACCATTCTCCCCACAAGAGGCCAACTTTTGACAAAAGAGACAATAAAAGAGTTTTGACAAACCAAAAGCTCTATACTACTATTTTCAAAATTTCTCAAGTGGTAGCTGATCCATTTATTGCTTTGGCCTTTATTTTCTCCCCCTTTGGCATCAAGCACCAAAATGGGATCAATCTTGGCCCTTTAACCCCATTGCCTCACCAAAATATCCAAATAAGAATACAAAGGCAATAGGAGTACATGAGATGAACTTGGAATAAGTTACCCTCTCATTGGAGTGCAGTGGAAGTCTTTCATGGTCCAAGTCCACCTTTTCCCTTTCAAACCTCCTTTGAGACTAAATCAAGCAAACTCAAGCACAAGGTTAGTCTCAAAGGGTCAAGTTGTAGCACAACTCCCCCTAAATATGTGCATCACTTGCAAAAGGACTTGTGAGGTCCGGGGAGTGATTATACAACTTGAGCACCACAAGTAAGCAACAAAATGCATAAGGAACATGATCAAGGCATAAACACATGTATGCTATAAATCAATCCAAGTTCCGCGAATCTAAGACATTTAGCTCACTACGCAGCCTGCAAAAGGTCTTCTCATCTAAAGGCTTAGTAAAGATATCGGCTAGCTGGTTCTCGGTGCTAACATGAAACACTTCGATATCTCCCTTTTGCTGGTGGTCTCTCAAAAAGTGATGCCAGATGTCAATGTGCTTTGTGCGGCTGTGCTCAACAGGATTTTCCGCTATTCGGATAGCACTCTCATTATCACATAGGAGTGGGACTTTGCTCAGATTGTAGCCAAAGTCCTGGAGGGTTTACCTCATCCAAAGTAGTTGCGCGCAACACTGTCCTGCGGCAACATACTCGGCCTCAGCGGTGGATAGGGCAACGGAAGTTTGTTTCTTAGAATTCCATGACACCAGGGACCTTCCTAAGAATTGACACGTCCCCGATGTACTCTTCCTATCGACCTTACATCCAGCATAGTCGGAATCTGAATATCCAATCAAGTCAAAGTTAGACCCCTTTGGATACCAGATCCCGAAGCAAGGCGTAGCGACTAAATATATAAGAATTCGCTTCACGGCCACCAAGTGACACTCCCTTGGATTAGATTGAAATCTAGCATACATGCATACGCTAAGCATAATATCCGGTCTACTAGCACATAAATAAATTAAAGACCCTATCATTGACTGATATGCCTTTTGATCAACGGACTTACCTCCTTTGTTGAGGTCAGTGTGTCCGTCGGTTCCCATCGGCGTCTTTGCGGGCTTGGCGTCCTTCATCCCAAACCGCTTTAGCAAGTCTTGCGTGTACTTCATTTGGGAGATGAAGGTGCCGTCCTTGAGTTGCTTCACATGGAACCCAAGGAAGTAGTTCAACTCGCCCATCATCGACATCTCGAATTTCTGCGTCATCACCCCGCTAAACTCTTCACAAGACTTTTGATTAGTAGAACCAAATATTATGTCATCGACATAAATTTGGCACACAAAAAGATCACCATCGCAAGTCTTAGTAAAAAGAGTTGGATCGGCTTTCGCAACCTTGAAAGCATTAGCAATTAAAAAGTCTCTAAGGCATTCATACATGCTCTTGGGGCTTGCTTAAGTCCATAGAGCGCCTTAGAGAGCTTACACATGTGGTCGGGGTACCGTTCATCCTCGAAGCCAGGGGGTTGCTCCACGTACACCTCCTCCTTGATCGGCCCATTGAGGAAAGCGCTCTTCACATCCATTTGGAACAACCTGAAAGAATGGTGAGCGGCATATGCTAGCAAAATACGAATAGATTCTAGCCTAGCCACAGGAGCAAATGTCTCCTCAAAGTCCAAACCTGCGACTTGGGCATAACCTTTTGCCACAAGTCGAGCCTTGTTCCTTGTCACCACCCCATGCTCGTCCTGCTTGTTGCGGAACACCCACTTGGTTCCCACAACATTTTGTTTGGGACGCGGCACCAGTGTCCAAACTTCATTACGCTTGAAGTTGTTGAGCTCCTCCTGCATGGCCAACACCCAGTCCGGATCTAGCAAGGCCTCTTCTACCCTGAAAGGCTCAATAGAAGAGACAAAAGAGTAATGCTCACAAAAATTCACCAATCTAGAGCGAGTAGTTACTCCCTTGCTAATATCACCCAAAATTTGGTCGACGGGATGATTCCTTTGAATCGTCGATCGAACTTTGGTTGGAGGTGCCTGAGGTGCTTCTTCCTCTTCAACTTGAACATCCTGTGCTCCCCCTTGATCACGCGCCTCCACTTGAGGTACCTGTTCGTCATCTTGGGTTGGGGGATGCACCATTGTTGAGGAAGACGGTTGATCTTGCTCCTTTTGTTCCAGTGGCCTCACATCTCCAATCGCCATGGTGCGCATTGCGGCCGTTGGAACGTCTTCTTCATCTACATCATCAAGATCAACAACTTGCTCTCTTGGAGAGCCATTAGTCTCATCAAATACAATGTCGCTAGAGACTTCAACCAAACCCGATGATTTGTTGAAGACTCTATACGCCTTTGTATTTGAATCATAACCTAATAAAAACCCTTCTAAAGCTTTGGGAGCAAATTTAGAAGTTCTACCTTTCTTCACAAGAATATAACACATGCTCCCAAATACACGAAAGTAAGACACATTGGGTTTGTTACCGGTTAGAAGCTCATACGAAGTCTTCTTGAGGAGGCGGTGAAGGTAGACCCTGTTGATGGCGTGGCAAGCCATGTTCACGGCTTCCGACCAAAAGCGCTCGGGGGTCTTGAACTCTCCAAGCATCGTCCTCGCCATATCGATGAGCGTCCTGTTCTTCCTCTCTACCACACCATTTTGCTGTGGTGTGTAGGGAGCGGAGAACTTGTGCTTGATCCCTTCCTCCTCAAGGAACTCCTCCACTTGAAGGTTCTTGAACTCGGACCCATTGTCGCTTCTTATCTTCTTCACCTTGAGCTCAAACTCATTTTGAGCTCTCCTGAGGAAGCACTTGAGGGTCCCTTGGGTTTCAGATTTATCCTGCAAAAAGAATACCCAAGTGAAGCGGGAAAATCATCAACTATGACAAGACCATACTTACTTCCTCCTATGCTTAGATAGGCGACGGGTCTGAAGAGGTCCATATGAAGCATCTCCAAGGGTCTTGATGTGGTCATCACATTTTTGGTGTGATGAGAGCTTCCCACCTGTTTCCCTGCTTGACAAGCTGCACAAGGTCTATCTTTTTCGAAATGCACGTTAGTTAGACCTATCACGTGTTCTCCCTTTAGAAGCTTGTGAAGGTTCTTCATCCCCACATGTGCTAAGCGGCGATGCCACAGCCAGCCCATGCTAGTCTTAGCAATTAAGCATGCATCTAGACCGGCCTCCTCTTTTGCAAAATCAACTAAATAAAGTTTGTCGTCTAGTACACCCTTAAAAGCTAGTGAACCATCACTCCTTCTAAAGACAGACACATCTACATTGGTGAATAAGCAATTATATCCCATGTTGCAAAGTTGACTAACGGATAACAGATTATATCCAAGCGACTCAACTAAAAACACATTAGAAATAGAGTGCTCGGACGAAATAGCAATTTTACCTAACCCTTTCACCTTGCCTTGGTTCCCATCACCGAATATTATTGAATCTTGGGAATCCTTGTTCTTGACGTAGGAAGAGAACATCCTCTTCTCCCCTGTCATGTGGTTTGTGCATCCGCTGTCGATAATCCAGCTTGAGCCCCCGGATGCATAAACCTGCAAGGCAAATTTAGGCTTGGGTCTTAGGTACCCAACTCATGTTGGGCCCTACAAGGTTAGTTACAATAGTCTTAGGGACCCAAATGCAAGTTTTGTCTCTCTTACATTTGGCCCCTAACTTCTTAGCAATTACCTTCTTACCCTTTCTACAAATAGCAAAGGAAGCATTTTAAGCATAATAAATTGTAGAAGGTTCATTTATTTTCCTAGGAACATTAACAACATTTCTCCTAGGCATATGATGAACAACATTTCTACCATGCATATAGGAAGAACTAGAAGCAAACATGTCATGAGAATCAAACACATCATAACTTCTATAGGCATTCCTAGAATGTCTCCTATCATGATACATGAAAGCATGGTTCTTTTTAGCACCACTAGACATAGGGGCCTTCCCTTTCTCCTTGGCGGAGATGGGAGCCTTATGGCTTGTTAAGTTCTTGACCTCTCTCTTGAAGCCAAGACCATCCTTAATTGAGGGGTGTATACCAATCATGTAGGCATCCCTTGCAAATTTTAGTTTGTCAAATTCATTCTTGCTAGTCTTAAGTTGGGCATTAAGACTAGCCACTTCATCATTTAATTTAGAAATGTAAACTAGGTGTTCACTACAAGCATCAACATTAAAATCTTTGCACCTATTGCAAATCATAACATGTTCTACACAAGAGTTAAATTTACTTGCTACTTCTAGTTTAGCATTTAAATCATCATTAACACCTTTTAAAGTAGAAATGGTTTCATGACAAGTAGATAGTTCACTATAAAGCATTTCATTTCTTTTAATTTCTAAAGCAAGGGATTTTTGAGCCTCTACAAACTTATCATGTTCTTCGTACAAAAGATCCTCTTGCTTTTCTAATAATTTATTCTTATCATTTAAAGCATCAATCAATTCATTGATTTTATCAATTTTATTTCTATCTAAACCTTTAAATAAACTAGAATAGTCTATTTCATCGTCATCACTAGACTCCTCATCACTTGAAGAAGTATAAGTGGTATTCCGAGTGCATACCTTCTTCTCCTTCGCCATGAGGCACGTGTGATGCTCGTTTGGGAAGAGGGATGACTTGTTGAAGGCGGTGGCGACGAGTCCTTCATTGTCGGAGTCTGAAGAGGAGTAATCCGAATCCCACTCCTTTTCGAGATGTGCCTCGCCCTTGGCCTTCTTGTAATTCTTCTTTTTTCCCTTTTGTTCCCTTTTTCCTGGTCACTATCATTATCGGGACAGTTAGCAATAAAATGACCAATCTTACCACATTTGAAGCATGAGCGCTTCCCCTTTGTCTTGGTCTTGCTTGGCTGTCCCTTGCGACCCTTTAGCGCCGTCTTGAAGCGCTTGATGATGAGGGCCATCTCTTCATCATTGAGCCCTGCCGCCTCAACTTGCGCCACCTTTCTAGGTAGCGCCTCCTTGCTCCTCGTTGCCTTGAGAGCAACGAGTTGAGGCTCATTGATTGGTCCATTTAGTGCATCGTCGACGTATCTCGCCTCCTTGATCATCATTCGCCCGCTTACGAACTTCCTAAGAACTTCTTCGGGCGACATCTTGGTGTACCTAGGATTTTCACGAATATTGTTCACCAGATGTGGATCAAGTACAGTAAAGGACCTTAGCATTAGACGAATGACGTCGTGGTCCGTCCATCGCGTGCTTCCGTAGCTCCTTATTTTGTTGACAAGGGTATTGAGTCGGTTGTACGTTTGGGTTGGCTCCTCACCCCTTATCATCGCGAATCTCCCAAGTTCGCCTTCCACCAACTCCATTTTGGTGAGCATGGTGACGTCGTTCCCCTCATGAGAGATCTTGAGGGTGTCCCAGATCTGCTTGGCATTGTCCAAGCCGCTCACCTTATTATACTCGTCCCTACACAAAGAGGCTAACAACACAGTAGTAGCTTGTGCATTTTTATGATTCTGTTCATTGATAAATATAGGACTATCCGAGCTATCAATTTTCATTCCACTCTCAACAATCTCCCATATGCTTGGATGGAGAGAGAACAAGTGACTACACATTTTGTGACTCCAAATTCCGTAGTCCTCCCCATCAAAGTGTGGAGGCTTGCTAAGAGGAATGGAAAGCAAATGTGCATTTGAGCTATAAGGAATACGAGAATAATCGAAAGAAAAGTTTGAGTTAACCGTCTTTCTTTTCTCGTAGTCGTTGTCGTCGTCCTTTTGGGAAGAAGTGGACTCATCGCTGTCGTCATAGTAGACGATCTCCTTGATGCGTCTCGTCTTCTTCTTCTTCCCATCTTTGTGTTTGTGGCCCGAGCCCGAGTCGATAGGCTTGTCATCCTTCGGCTCGTTGACGAAGGACTCCTTCTCCTTATCGTTGATCACAATTCCCTTCCCCTTTGGATCCATCTCTTCGGGCGATTAGTCCCTTCGTGGAGAGAACGACTCTGATACCAATTGAAAGCACCTAGAGGGGGGGGGTGAATATGTGATCCTGAAAAACTTGAAAACTTAATGCCACAAAAACTTGGTTAAGCGTTAGAACAATAATGCCAAGTGGCTAGAGAGGAGTCTCAACAAAACACAATAACCACAAAGATATCAACACAGAGATGGCACAGTGGTTTATCCCGTGGTTCGGCCAAGACCAACGCTTGCCTACTCCACGTTGTGGCGTCCCAACGGACGAGGGTTGCAATCAACCCCTCTCAAGCGGTCCAAAGACCCACTTGAATACCATGGTGTTTTGCTTAGCCTGACTATATCCCGTTCGCGAGGAATCTCCATAACTTGGAGCCTCTCGCCCTTACACTTTGATGTTCACAAAGAAGCACGGAGTAAGGGAGGGATGAGCAATGCACACAAGACACAAAATCACAGTGACAATACGCACACAAGTCGCAACAAGAGCTCGCAACACAACCCGACGAGTTCACAACTCAAATAGAGCTCTAGATGCTATCACAAAGAAACAAATGCGTGGAATCGAAGTCTCGGTGCTTAGGAATGCTTTGAGTATTCTTGATGTCCTCCTCCATGCGCCTAGGGGTCCCTTTTATAGCCCCAAGGTAGCTAGGAGCCGTTGAGAGCATTCCAGGAAGGCAGAACTTTCCTTCTGTCGCCTGGCGCACCGGACAGTCCGGTGCACCACCGGACACTGTCCGGTGCGGATTTGTTTCCTTATTTGGCAAAGCCGACCGTTGTAGATTGAGAACCGTTGGCGCACCGGACAGTCCGGTGCGCCAATTTGACCGTTGGGTCGGCCACGCGTCACGCGCGGAATCCTCGGCTGACCGTTGCCCGGGCTGACCGTTGGCTCACCGGACAGTCCGGTGCACCACCGGACAGTCCGGTGAATTTTAGCCGTACGCCGTTAATCAACTCCCAAGAGCGACGAGTTCGCCTGTGAACGGCTCACTGGACAGTCCGGTGCACCACCGGACAGTCCGGTGCACCACCGGACAGTCTGGTGAATTATAGCCGTACACTGCCGTCGAAGTCCCGAGAGCAGCAAGTTCGCCCGAATCAGCCTGGCGCACCGGACACTGTCCGGTGCACCCAGACCGAGCTGACTTTGGTTGAACATAGCCATCTCTTTTCCAATTCGATTTTTCCTGTTTCCAGCACTTAGACACAATACATTAGTCCATAAAACAATGTACTAAGTCTAGAAACATACCTTTTGACTTGATTTGCACTTTGTCCACCACTTTGCATAGATTAACACAAAAGCACTTGTGTTGGCACTCAATCACCAAATTACTTAGAAATGGCCCAAGGGCACATTTCCCTTTCAC
The DNA here is from genome assembly GCF_902167145.1 of Zea mays. Lineage (NCBI taxonomy): Eukaryota > Viridiplantae > Streptophyta > Magnoliopsida > Poales > Poaceae > Zea > Zea mays. The sequence continues at coordinate 160,279,500 of NC_050100.1, read as the reverse complement.
CTGGCGGGCCCCACGCGCTCCCTGGTGGGCCCCGCGTGCCTCCCGGCGGTGGCCCGCGCCTCCCCGCGGCCCTACGCGCCCCGGCAGCCCTGCACGTGCCCCGATAGCCTCGCGTGCCCCCGGTGCGCGCAGCGCGTTCCCGCGCACGCGACCGTAGCTGTGCTATGTTTAACTTCTGGTTTAATCCATTTTAAATTTAGTTTAGCCGATGAGCTACGTCGTACGCTTCGCCACGTGACGATTTATTTTAAATTCAGATTATTTAATGTGTTGCGTCACGCGCTTCATCGCGCGGCTAATTAATTTGATTTCAGATTCTATTAATGTGCTGCGTCGCGCGCTTCGTCGCGCGACGATCTACTTTAATTTCAGATTATTTAAAGTGTGACGTCGCGCGTCCAGTCGCGCGACGTTTCGTTTTAAATTTAGTTTGGATGACGTATGTCGTCGTGTGCTTTGTCGCGCGACGCTTGACATTATTTTTGTAGTTAATGCAAGGGTCTCGTGGCGCGCTCCGTCGCGCGACGAGTCGATTTATTCTTAATTCAGTCTAAGTGTTGTGTCGCGCGTTTCGCCGCGTGACAATCCTTTTTTTAAAAAAACTTACTTTGGTCCGTTTATAATGGTTTAACATGGAACATGACTTTAACCTATACATAGCACGATGGCCAAATTAATACTGTTCTGTTAGACAAGTTCTCTGACTTATAATCGCGTGACGTAATCGCTCTTCGACCGTTATTCTCTCTTTCTCGCTTAGTCGTAGGTGTGAGCCCTGCACCGAACGTCTGCTTATTTATTACATTCTATTGTATGGTGCACTATTCTTTTGTATTAAATTTGTGGAATGTATGTTTGAACTCGTATAGATAACGGTCAGTTGGTGGAGCCCGAAGGAGTTGCAGGTGAAGACCCTGAGCAGCAGCTGGTTGGTGAAGGCAAGTGTCTCTTGACCCATTTATGCCCTATTCATTCTTATAATTCACTCCCCGCATTTGCACAATTATACCTAAGGATTGACTAGCTTTTGGTTTATCTTGTCCTTGTTTACCTATTTTGGTTGGGTTATTTTGGTTTAGCTTCATGCTAGTGCTTCACATTAATTAATGAACATGATGAGATTATCTATGATACGCTGTTTTCCCCTTTTAATTATGATGATATACTTGTGGCGTTTAAGGGGACTCGAGCTATTTCTCGAGTGCCTCTCCGTAAGGACTGGTTCGTTGGATGACCGTTCGGGGAAACAGTGCAACCATGAGGGTGGAATGGGACGTCCTTAGCTGAATAATTAGAGGAACTGGGGTGTAGTTCGCTTTGCCGTCGTGCCGTCAATGGGGCTCGGTGTATGCGGCTCACTCTACCAAGGGTGGATTGTCCCTTGGGGAGGAGTGCGGTACATTTGGGAAACCTAACGGGCGGCTACAGCCTCAGGGAATCTTTGTAAAGGCTACATAGTGAAACTCTGCCTGTTCACCTTGGTAGTCTTTAAGGGTTTGATCAGCCCGAGGCAAGAGGGAATCACGGCTTGTGGGTAAAGTGTGCAACCTCTGCAGAGTGTTATGAAACTGATATATCAGCCGTGCTTGTGGTTATGAGCGGCCAAGGGAGCTCCATTGATTAGAGATACTTTGATCCGAGATGTTTGGTTTACAGGTGGTGACGAGGATGATGGTTATGTTTATGCTTATGGTAATGGTAAGTGGTATTCTTTTCGTTTGGAAAGGGTACTTTTGGGTTAATAACTTGGGTTAATGCTAAAACCTGGCTTTCTACTAGTAATAATAACTTGACCAACTAAAAGCAACTGCTTGACTTAATCCCACATAAAGCTAGTCCATTACAGCCAAACGGGACATTTTGCTGAGTATGTTGATGTGTACTCACCCTTGCTTTACACACCAAACCCCCCAGGTTGTCCACGTTGCAACCACTGCTCAGGAGAAGATGAAGTCGTGGAGGAAGACCTCCAGGAGTTCCAAGAGTACGATGAGTTCTAGGCGTGGGTTAGCGGCAAACCCCCAGTCGGTTGCCTGTGAAGGCCATGTTTATCTATGTTTCTTTTCCGCACTTTGATAATTGTTAAAGACTATGTGGATGTCTCGGACATCATGATGTAATCAACTATTACCTTCTTTTATGCTATTATTTGAGCACTATGTGATGATGTCCAGTCATGTAACTGATGTGTACGTGAATTGCTGATCCTGGCACATACATGGTTCGCATTCAGTTTGCCTTCTAAAACCGGGTGTGACAGGTGAGCAACCGCCTTGGTGGCAGACGGTTGAGGAGGTAGGTGGCAGTGGTGAGGGCCTCAGCCCAGTAGTGAGCAGGAAGAGAGGCCTGAAAGAACAGGAAGCTCATGACATTGTTCGCTGTGCGAATCATGCGCTCAGCCCTATCGTTCTGAGGGGACGTGTAGGGGCACGACATACGAAGGTGGACATCGCGGGAGAGAAAGAAGTCATGGGACGTATTGTTATAAAACTCCCGCCCATTATCGCACTAGATACTCCGGATGGTGTGACTGAACTGAGTGGAGACCCAAGCGAAGAAGTGAGACAGGGTGGGAAAGGTGTCTGCCTTTTGACGTAAGGGAAAAGTCCACAAATAGTGCGAGAAGTCATCGAGAATGAGTAAATAGTACTTATAGCCAGAAATGCTGATTATACGAGATGTCCATACATCACAGTGTATCAGATCAAAAATGCCTGCAGCCCTAGAGGAGGAGGTGGGTAACGGGAGCTGAACATGGCGACCTAACTGATAAGCATGACAGAGGTGCTCAAAAGATCCCCTACAACCAGAAACAGAGGTACTATTGGAGAGCTTGGACATCACATCATGCTCGGGGTGACTGAGACGACGATGCCAAGTCATAGAGGAGGCGGCCGCTGCAAGGACAGGCAGGGCAGAAGTCAATGTAGGGGAAGCAGGCAGGCGGAGTGTGTAGAGGGCTCGGGGCTGTCACACCAAGCGAGAAGGGTCCTGGTGGCAAGATCCTTCACAGATAGACCAAACAGGTCAAATTCCATAGAACAAGAATTGTTAGTAGTGAACTAACGAACGAATTGAAGATTTTGAATGATATTGGGGGCGACAAGGACGTTGGTTAAACGGAAGGGACTAGGAAGAACCGCGATACCAACGGAGGTGATGGGTAGGGCAGAGCCATTTCCCACAACGATGGAAGAAGGAAGGAAGGGGTGGGAGGGAGGTGGATGACAGTATACCTGCGTCCGGGGTGGTGTGATAGGAGGCACCAGAGTCAGCCACCTAGTCAGACACCGCAGTGGGTGGGGTCGACGTCATCATGGAGAAGGAGCTAGCGAGAGACTGGGCGTCCCACCCATTGGTCCAGGGCCCCCACATGGGCTAGGCTGGAGGCCCCGAGAGGGGAAGGAGCCCCTGCTGAGGTGGGGAGGAGCCGAAGGCGCAGCAGGCGGTGGGGCGGCAAAGAAGACCAGTGGGGGGTGGGGCGAGGAGTCGAGGCACCCGCGGATGGCCCGGGCCACATGTGGATGGTGTCAGTCCACGGGTTGTAGAGGGATGGCCACTGAGAGCCACCCAGAGAGCTGCCCCGGCCACCCGACGTGCCATTGTGACCACCCTTGCAACCGCGACCCCCCTAGAGCCAGGAGGCTGTCGAAGAGCTCCAGGGAGCGGTGGTGCCGAGGTGTGGTGAAGCCCCCCGGAGTCAGAGGGGGCAGGTCGTGAGGCGGTGTAGAGCGCTGTGGCAGGAGTGGAGGTCGAAGTGGTAGAGAGGAGAAGCTCCTTGAGAAGCAGGTCGTTCTTGACCTCTGCAAAAGTGGGAAACGGCTTCATGCGGGTGAGGATGGGAGTCACGCGATCGAAGCGAGGGCTCAAACCGCGTAGGAGGTTGAGGACGAGGCTCTCATCAGTGATGGGGGCATCGAGGGTGCAAAGAGTGTCCGCCATGGTCTTCATCTAATGGCAGTACTCATCCACAGAGAGATCGCCTTGAGCAAGCTGCCAGAAGGCGGTCTCGAGGTACAGAATCCGAGTCTGGCGGTTGTCGAGGAACTGAGCCTCAAGGGCACCCCAGATCCGAGAGCCGTGTCGTCTGACACATGAACGATGTCTTGGAGTTCGACGGTCAGGATGCCATGGATCCAAGAAAGCACCACCTTATCCACCAGAAGCCAATCCTCCATCGGGTCAGAGACCGGAGGGAGGACGTGGTCGGCGAGGGCGTAGCGGCGCAAGGTCTACAGGACCTGGTCACGCCACCGAGGGTATCGAGTGAGGGTTTGCGGTGACCGTGGCCCGGATGCTAGTGAGGGCCATCGCCTGAGCATGAAGAGAGGCACGAAGAGTCGAGGTCGGGGTGGCCGCGGGCTTGAAGGTGTCGGCGTAGTGTCGAGCAGACATGGGAGAGGCATCCGAAACGCCCTTGCCGATGAGATGGTGGTAGGTCTCGACGTACTGGCGCTCGATGGTGTCGACAACCGCCTGCTCATGCTCAAGTGCACGGGCGACGTCCTGGGCACGCTGGCGAGCCGCCGTAACGGTGGCCCAGGTGGCGACGAGGAGGGCAACAGCGTCATCCGAAGGAGTATGTAGGGATGATGTGATGGCCGAGGGCTGGCTGTAGACAGTCAGCGGTGGTGGACTGTCACGCACGGGGGGCCCAACAGGCATGTCGAGCGGGACATGGGGAAAGCCCGATGCCAGCAGCTGAGAGTGAAGGAGGGACGTGTCGGGTAGGGAGATGGCGCTAGAAGGGAAGCCAGGGTGGAGGGCTGCGGCCGCCGGGGTAGGGGTCGGCAGGGAGGTGGATGAGGGTGGTGCCGACGCGGGGGGAGAGGCCAGCTCGGCCGGAGCCTGCTGGGGTGCGGCCGGAGCGCCCGGAGGAGGGGGTGGCGCGGCAGCGGTGACAAGGACAGGGGCACGTGCGGAGCCGGGCACGGTGAGGGCCGCCCGGTAGGAGAGAGGGAGAGGGGGAACGGAGTCGGGAGTTGCGGCGGAGGAGGTGGGGAATGGGGGACGGCCGGCCATGGTCCACAGCAACTGCAGTATTGGAGGCGGCGGCGACAGAGGTGTCCTGCACCACCGCGAGAACGACGGCGCTGCTAGCGGCTGCAGTCTTTCGGCGGCTGCAGGAAACGCGGCTGAAGACGACAAGGAAACGCGGCTGAAGGTGGCGGCTACTTGAAACGCGACTGAAGATGGCGGTTGCAGGCTTCCGGCGGCTAAAGATGGCCGGAAACGCGGCGGCTGCAGGCGGCTGCAGGCTTCTCTTCTGCAGGCGCGAGGCCTCGCGCGCCGATGAGGCACCGGAGTAGTGTCAGCGGGGCGTGTTGGGGCGGCGGCGGCTGCGGCTGCCGCACATGAGGCTAGATATCATGTGAGAATGTCTAAAGTACAGAAACCCTAGCTACAGTGTGGCTACAGTACAAGTGACCTAATGGGCCAGGCCCATGTACATATAACTATAACAATTATTCACAAAGTAGGTCATAAATATTATTGATCTGAACTTTTTCCCCTCATACCATTTTCATCAGATCTGGCTTCGAGCTACAGCGGAAGGAAGTAAAATATCCTCAAATATAAATGCACTACTAGTCGGTTGCCCGTGCGTTGCGACAGCCTATAACAATATCCATGTAAAATATCTATCAAAAAAATTTCAAGTTTTTTTATGATTGTCTCCGCTTTCCGTATAATATATATTTTTGATTTGGCTAACTGATGTTATTGTTTACTCCATCCAATATGTCTTGGTACAACACGACCAATAAAATGAGCGGTTAGAAGAGAATTCATAACGACTGACTGAACGAACAGAGATTATAAAATGATATAATTTCACCATACAAATACCAAATAAGAGAAAGTTTGTGAGTTCAAGTTTCTAAAATAAGTCACATAAACTCAAACTTATAAAAAAGATAGATCAAAATATGGAGTGATTGCTAAAGTCAGACATCAACAAAAACTGGATGCGCTCCATATAAATTATGCTACTTCGTAGCAATTACTAACGTTTAAAATCAACAAATAACCTTTCATTTTACTGTTAGTGTGACAAATCATTGTTGCTCCATCTAATTTAGCAACCTCAAACACTATGGAGTCCATTGCGCCAATGTGGTATTAGAAACGACCTAATACTTGCAAGAGCTAAGAACGTCGTGTCGTGCTTGGGCTGTAGTCTTGGCCCGTAGTGCTGGCCTGGCCCGACACGATTTTTTTATTTTACAAAAAACATATATATATATACAATTTATATTCAACATAAAAAAATTTGAGCATGATGTTCTACTGGTTAAACAGCTTCACCTAGTGTCTCCCGCCCTTCTATCAGGGCATGAGTTTGAACTCCCATCCTTACATTATTTTTTAACATTTTACGCTGATTTAATCAAATGGGCCGACGGGCTGGCCCGGCACAGTCAGCAGGCCGGCATGACGTGCCTGGGCCAGAGTTGTGGCCCGCGGGCGTCTGGCTCGTGCCGGGCCGTCGTTTGGCCATCTATAGACCGGATTAATTTGAAATAGCTGTGAGAGATTATTTGTAAAAAAAATAACGCGGGATGACCGTTGAAACTGGTGCTTTAAATATAGTATAGATATAGATTATTATTTAGTGTTTCATCCCCACTCTTTGTATGTACACATGGTTGCACCAGATATGTTCACAGGATATTATCACACACTCTTTTGTTGATCCTTCCAAGTTGTGCCCAAAAGTCATCATACGCATCATTCACAAGTCACGTGAGCATTCACATGATTTTACATAACAAAAGTTATTTTCGATGTAAAGCCTAGCCGGCTTTTAGGTCGATTGGCGCTTAAGGTATGTTCACACACTAACTTGGTGCCTCTAGCGATAAACGCGGTACAGAGGGCAACTCTGAAGACACCGAAGAAAGCTAGGCATATGGCAGGAATTATGGATGTTATCTTCAGCACACCGTCTAGGGAGGTGGCCACCGAGAAAATGGCAAGCTCTCCAGATAAAAGAAGATATAAATGAAACATAGATGACTATAGCGCCACCAGGAGCAGCCGGAGGCAACGAAGGTGTTGTGAACAAACTGATGTAAGAGAGGAAATGGATAGTCAGGGGGAAGAGGCAGAATAAGTTAATTCTTGGTGGCCCTTCTTAGGCGCCGAAAATTACTCTAGCTGTTGAAAGTTCCTCGATTTTTTGTCGTGTCGGTCTTTACGTTTGGTTCATATGTGAGCTATAAAAGAGTTGTTGTGAGCTATGTGCTGGGAGAAAGACGGTGAAAGTCATTTGGTTCAAACTAATATGAGTTGTCCACTGTAAACAAATTGTATATTGTTTATATGTGCTTTCTTTAACTATATCTGTTAATCAATATATCTATTAAAAATTAATTTCACATTTGTGTTCCAAATATTTACAAATAACTCAATTTTACAATTCCATTATTTAATATTTTTATTAAAAATATTTTTTATTCCAGTTATTATAACACTTAATTACTTTTAATCATATTTTAGTTTCTACTTGACACATTTGTTTATTATTATAACATACTTGGATAAGCAACAAAAGTAGGGTTCAAAGCGCTTTCTATTTGTACTACAAAAGATACTTTTTTAAAAGTAGTTGCAGAAAAGCTGAACTCTTTGGTTCAGTTTTTCAAAGTAGAAGTTTGTTCAAAAAGCTGAACCAAATAAACCCTTAGTGGATTGTGGCTTGCCATTAGTGGGTAACAGGTTGCACATCTGGTGCGGAGAGTGCAAGACCTCGCTAACATGATCCGATGCTGGAGGGTCTAAATCAACACGTCCAAAGAGGCAAAGACAACTGCATTAGGTCAGACCTCCTCTAGAGCTTCTACCGACTTCTAGGATTTTGATTAAGCTGAGTGGAAAGTGAGTGGCTCTTTGATTTTTTGTTATTGCAACTTATAAATGTATTTCTCAAGTATATTATGCTTGCAGGACTTCGATCGATGAATCTTTGACGAGCAGAGGACACTATAGGCAGGTGAATGGTGTATTAGGTAACCTCGTCCGTCTCCATTGTCCTAGTGTTGTAACTTTGCTAAGTGCGTCCCTGCCACCACTTGAGATCATTATAGTTATGGTGTTAGTAGAGAGTTTAGCAATACACAAGCCTTAATCTAGTATTCATTTTTACTATGATTATTCTTTCTTAAACTCTTTATGCTAATTTCACTATTAAGACAACTTTTTTTGTATAACACTCCTTTTTGCGAAAAACGTTATAGGTCACTTGAAGATGGGCCTCGTAACCTTGACACATGTTTTGTGTTTCACTATAATGCGAATGATATTCTTGTGGATGTAATGTACTATACCCGGATTCAAGCATACAAGAAATGGTACATAAAGTTTGTTGATGTTTGATCTAAACTCAAAACCAAAACAAAGTGGTCATCAATTTACCTGACCGAGGAGAAATACCTTCAAATAAAGAAGTTCGTTGCTCATTTCTCTTTTTGGTACATCACATCAAACGGTTGATCTTTGTGTAAATATCTATTTTGTGGATGGCTGCTTGATCAGATGGTTACAATGCCTTGTGCAAGTGGTGGACTTGACCTGAGTTTTGAGGTATTTCTAAAAAGAGTAGGGGAAACCTAAGAGTACCTAGAGGGGGTAAATAGGTGATCTTGCAAAAATCAATTTAAAACACAAACTTGATCTAGATTATTAGAGTTAGCGCAATTTAAACCAAGTTTGAACAAGAAAAGGAGACAAAAGTTCCCTTCTCTTGATTGCTCTTCCAAGATGTGAATTATACTAAGAGCAATATCACAAGCGAATAGAGAGAAAATGGACAAGTGAGACAAGCGATTTTTATCTCATGGTTCGGCCAAGCCTACATCCACGTTGTCATGTCCTCTTCTGGACAAAGGTTACACCCAACCCCTCTCAAGTGATCCAAAGATCAAATTTGAGTACCATAGTTCTTCCTTATATCAATATGTCCCTGTTTGCAAGGAACCTTCATAAGCTGGAGTCTCTTGCAGCCTTACAAAAGATTCCTGTAGCCTTACAAAAGATCAGATTTACAACATAGAGTAAGGGAGGGAAAAGAGTAGACACACAAGAGAAAAATCTTAGAAATACACACACACACACGAGAGAGAGAGAGAGAGAGAGAAGATCATGAGAGCATAGAGTCACAAAGATGCAAGAACAGCTCAGAAATGTCACTCGGATCTCACTAAATTACTAGAATGCTTTGCTGTAGTGTCGAAGTGTTGTTGTTCTCTTGGAGTACTTGGGTGCTGAATGAAGGCGCCTAGGGGTTTCTTGCGGGCGCACCAGACCAGTCTGATGCACCACCAGACTGGGTCCATGCACCCCTAGTATGGGATCTGCCTGGTAGGTTTCCTTAGCTGTGTGGCACTAGACCGATTCGGTGTGCCTCCGGATCGGGGGCCACATCAGCTAGTCGTTGGCCCGTCGACGTCCGATCATTGGAGACGGTTCGGTGGCACACCGTACCATGAATAGTAGTAGTCCGGTGAAGTTTATAATTAAATTCTCGAGAACACATTGTTCACATACGGAGGTGGTCCGGTGCGCCAGCCTGTCTGGCGCCTAAGTCCAGGCTCCCCATAGACCTGGTCTGGTGAGACCTAGACCAACACAACTTATGCACTTTTGAGCATAAGTCCTTCAATCTTTTCGGCTATTTTGGAGGGTTACCTACAACTTAAATAAACATTATTAGTATCTAATCCAATTGACTAAGTGTGGGAACCATACCTCTTCTCATAGTTTCTCTAGGATTTGCAATATGCCCACAATACCAAGTCCAAAATGCACTTTTCTTACAAAAATGAGTTAGTAGCCAAACAAAGGTGCTAGAAACATAGAATAGGGTATGTGCAACTTATTTAAACACTTAAACCTCATCTTTATGTTGTTTTACCCAAAAGTTGCACTTTTAGCCTCCTGATTTGCTCATTTGGATTTAGTTCCTTCAATTTGCCTTTACTTTAACCTGTGCTCATACGTCATACTCGCATTAAAGTAGTTAGTCCAATGTGGTGTGTTGGACACTTAATCACCAAAACAGGTAGAAATAACCCTATGGCAAAGAAGCTATATTATATCATAACTTCAAAGTAAATAAAAGCATGTAATTATAACTTGTGTGTGCAGGAAGCTTGCAATGGTACTACGCCAATGAATGTGGAAGTTTATGTGGTAGGTCACAAGGGTTCTAATCCTCATAATGCTGAGTTGTGTACTTAGATGGCCACCGGTCGGTTAGTGAGGTTTCTATATTCTAGCATCTAGTTTCATCACCTTTGTGGTGTATAATTATGTATTGTACTTTTTCTAGGTGACATAGGGTGAGTAGATGGTTGAGCGTCACGTTTAGGACTGCAACTAGAGGAGCCAACCGATTGACCCTGAGGCGACATATGCTTGTGTAGGAGGACAAGCCCATGGGTGATGGGAAGAGTTCGTTTTGCTTTTGAAGTTCCGCTCATACTTGCGAATCTACTGAGTTTGTGATGCACAACTTGTAAGTTGGGTATATTTGATTCCTCAATCGACTGTAGGTCTACCGAGTTTCTGTAATGTTTGTTTTTTAAATGACTGAATCACCAAATGACTCCTATCTCAACTATTCTCATGAATGACTGAAGCTAAAATGAAGAATAACTGAATTTATTCACATCCTTTCTGTAATGTTTGTTTTTTTAGAATGACTGACTCACTAAATGACCGATATCTTAGTAATAAGCTATGTCGTTGGAAATTACGTGCAAACCATCGGAAATAAGCTACGTCGGACGGCTTAAGATTTATGTGTTTTCTGTAGTGAATTGGAGCCAATAATTATTCTTATCTGTTACTATTAGCGTCTAACAAATTGACAGCAGTATATTTTGTACTCTCTCTCCTTTTTTTTGATAATTTGTACCGCTAGGATTTATTTTTCTAAAGACCACCTTGAGGAGTGAGGACTAACGTACAGCCTGCTAAACAAGCTAGCCTAAGATCGCAATAGATCCTTAATTGAAACAAGCTCTGAATCTGAATCCCAAAAATGTTCCCGTCCATTATTGTTGCATATAAATTAAAGTTGCTGCATATATATCATCATCCTACGCTCACGCTGTCAGGCATGACATAATTTCACGAATTGTTGTTACTCGTCGGAGAAGTCGAGGCTCGAGAGAACCTGCCGCGACGACCCGTTGGCGATGGCAATGGCGCTGGCGCGGGTGCAGGGATCATCCCTTGGAGTCTACTGGGACACACGCTCCAGCAGTATTGCTGATCTGTGTAGCACGTTACATTAACGAGTGTGTTGCAGCAGTAACATGTCTTGACGGGACCGTAGCAATGGGACTTCACACACAGTATGATGTGTATCTTGTTGCTCTTCTCTCCGTCCGGTAGCCGCCGGAGACCGCCAGCCGCCGCCGGTATGCCCACGTCGCCTGCAGTTGCTGCACTTCATCGCATCACGAATTTCCTCTCAAAAAAAGTACAAAACGAGTGATATGGGTGAAGTAAACATGAACGCACTACAGTTTGCAACGAACATAAGGCATAGGCATGGCAATAGAACGGCGAGCAGAACCGGCGTCAGCCTCTTGGCATTCATCTCTCCTCAATGTATGAGAAGCGATTTGTCGATGAATAATCGATCGAGCACACGTATAAGATATATGCTACGGGCTTATGTCATTTATTATATTATATATCCCGAAGATACAGATATGATAGCACCAAATTGATAACTAGCCAAGATAGATGCAAACAGGCCGGATGCAATTATTTCTTTCTTAGGCTAGAGAGTGTCACCACGCAAGTATATATATATGTTAAGCAGCTGCAGTTTTTACTGTAGAAAATTGACTTCGGTCTAAACTAGTATGTTTTATTTTTAGTTAGTAATTATGATCTACCTGTCGTCTGAGAATACTTCCGGTGGCACAATTAATTTTCGGCGGTCACTAGCCGCCGAAAATATATGAATAAATTTTTGCAGCCTCGACAGTTGACACGAGGCACAAAAAAAATCATATGTTCTTGGTGTGTAATGATTATTATGTGTAATATATGTGCTTTCAAATGACCATTATGTTGTGTTTTAAATGATTATTATACATAATATATGATATATGTTGTTGGATACTTGATTCCAATCCCCGAAATATATCGAAATTCAAGGCAAACAAGTTAAATATGCGGGCCTTCGTCCTTTTATTTAACACCGCGAAGGATGAAGGTCTTTGAAAAGAGATATGAATGAAACAATATAAAATGAAACAACAATGTATAGCACAATATGAAACTTATCTCGTGTGCCTTAGCATTTTTTATTCCATCTTCCTTTATATCAAATGAGTTTACAAGCATATATTCGGCTCCTTAATACAAGGTGGCATGAAGGTTCTTCGAAAGCTAAGAAACACGAGGCTATGGCCCTCGAAAGGTACTTCATGTGTGGCACTGTTCACCTATTTATAAGTAAGCTGGACAACTTCGTAGAAAATTACATACATGTCCATAGGGTTTACACACATGATTTACAAATGATACATGGACATAGCTGTCTTTTTTCCTTTCTTTCTTGCTGTGTAAATCTTGTACTTCTCCTTTGCTAGCTTGCGCTCGAAGATTTTCTGTATCGCCAAAGCTACTGACTTCGGTTCATGCCTTCACTGCTTGTGCGTAGAGGCGAAACTTCTTTACACGTTGCTTCGGTCGAAAACCAGCTTCGTCCAGTCTCCATTGTATATCGAAAAAGTATTTGATTATGCCGAAGTGTAGGTGTTTTGAGAACCTTCGACAAGGCAGGCCCCCAACAGTAGTCCATTACAGAATGAGTTGGTTTGTTCGTAATGAGCTTAGATCACAAAAAGCAAAATTAGGAGGCCTTACACCGAAGGCCGAATAACACCTTCCCGAAGCTCGTTATGAAGTCCAGGTTTCAGTGTGTACAACGGTTAAATTCAAAAATTTGCCGATATAAAAGGAAACGATGCCCAGGGACATTGACACAACATTTTCTGTTTGCACTTGTTGCTACTAAAGCCTGATCTGCCTTCGAAGCTTGCTTCGAGCGTTTTTCCACCTTCAAACCAGCCTTAGCCAGTTCAAAAATGCGTTTTTAATTAGAAATGGCCGAAGAGCAGTCTGTTCCTGAGGTGTGTTTGGTACCTTTGTCAGATGCACCAGAGACAAAGGTTGAACAGCTTCTTAAAACTCAATGCTTATCTGTTTATGCATGAAGCTATGTAGATAGTCATTGAATATGATTGTGTAGTGTAATCCCAATTATTACAAGTTTAGTATCTTATTGCTTCATGCAAATATGGGAATACAATCATTTCCCAATTATTACAAGCAATAATAAAATAAAATACTCATAATCATTTGTAGAGGTCCAGATGATTTTGCCATAGGTGCTTAATAAGATCATCTTGAAGCTAATTGTGTTTGCCTTATTTGTCCTTTATGTTCTTGTAGTTTTTAATAAACTCTTCAAGTACTAATGTTCCTTCATGGGATATATTCACCTTTTCTGATCCCTCATGTTGGGGACTTGTTCTTAACAGCTATGAATTAAGAACAAGGCAACACAGAAATTGTTAAACGTTAAAGTCCTTCGTCCTTCGAAGCATTATCTCCTTTGAGATATAATGAATTCCGGACGAAGGTTATGAAGGACATATCTTCATAAACACAACAAATAACGAAGAAGGATTTACATAAAATATGAAAAATAATATAAGCATCTGATTATTATTATTAATTCATTTCTATTTCATTATTATAGAAATAATAACAAATTACAAATGTACCTTCGGCTTGAAGGTAAGCAACAGTACCAGCGTGGCGCAAAAGCAAATGCCCAATGCGTGATTACAGGAGCGTGTGAACAGTGTCGGGACACTCTTCACCTATTTATAGGCATAGGATGCAATCTGCGCAAAATTACATTTATTGTGGCTAAAGGCTTTGCCTCAATCCATTTAGAAAAATATTCCACTGCCACTACAACATATCTTAAGTTCCCTTGTGCTGGTGGAAGTGGGCCTAGCAAATCAAGGCCCCATTGTTGGGGTGAAGGCGAAGACGTCACCCTTCGCTCATACGCCCCATTGTTGGGGCGAAGGCGCCCCATCTTGCACCAATTACGCGCGTGCCAGCGATCCACCTTCCCGGACCCAGTGGCCCACCGTTCAGTGAGTGCGGGTGACTGTTTGTTCGGTGCTGGAGACCTTGCCGATTCACCTTCCCACATGCAACACTATATAAACAGACGGGTAGGTGTGAAGTTACCACAACATTCATTGCTATTGTACTGTTTTGCTGCCAAATTTTTAGTCATAGCCGAAGCTTGATCATCGTGCTCAAACGAATCCTTACTTGTGAATCTGCTTCGGCACAAGAGCAAGAGCTTCGGAAAAGACAAAAAAGCCAACACCAAAAATTTCGAGTAAATCATAATCAAATGGCCAGAGTTCGCTCTACTGCAAGGGTCGATCGTGAGGGAGACGAGACCGAAGCTGCTGACACTATTCCTATTTCGGAAGCAATGAAGCGCTCTGGGTTGGTAACACCGGAGGACATGCGTGCTGCCAAAGACATCCCTGCTGCCGAAGACATCCCTGCTGCCGAAACAGAACGGGCTGCTGTTGAAGAAACTGATTCCGAAGATGACTACAGTAGCGCAGTGCCGAGCAAACCTAGCCACCTGGACTTCGGAAAGTCCAGCATCTCTGAAGCTGATTTTCCTAAGATGGTGAAGTTGGGCTATCTTAGCGAAGCAAAAAAGGAATTAATTCGTTTTGGTGGAGAGGAAACTATCCCGAAGCCGGGAAAAAATGAAGTGGTGGTTTTCAAAAGTCTTTTTAAAGCTGGTTTAAGATTTCCTCTGAACAAGATGATTGCTGGTGTGTTGAAGAAATATGGGATCTACCTTCATCAACTGACGCCTAATGCTATCGTTAGGCTGAGTGTTTATATCTGGCCCCTTCGAAGCCAGGGGGTGGAACCATTCTCCGAAGGTTTCTGCCGAGTACACGAACTGCACTACCAAACAAAGGCTAGGGCGGATGGTTTGCATGAAAATTTTGGCTGCTACAACTTTGCTTACCGCAAAACTACAAAGTTCCCAGTGATTAGCTACCGAAGCAAATGGCCAGCAGGGTGGAAATCTGAATGGTTTTATGTCAAAGTTGACGAAGATGAAGATAAATTGGTCCAGAGTCCATTAGAACTGACCTTCGGAGAAACAAGACCCCCATGCAACATGATACGGGGGAGCCCGAGCCAGATTGCTTTGGCTGAATTTCGAGTAATTGCAGATCATATTGGCACTAGATACTTAGTGCAGGAATTTCTGGCCTTCAGAGTATTTCCTACTATGAAGGAATGGGAAATACCGAAACTGGAAGGGGAGAAGAAGAAAGGGGAGCTTATTCGGTTGCCTTACCACTACAAGTTCAAGAAACATTTCAAAGCACCCTGCCAAGAATGGCTGGAAACAATCGAAGTAATGTGCACCGAAATTCTTGGGAATTATTCTAAAAAAGAAGATCAATTGATGACAGCAGCCTTCGGCACCTGTCCGAAACGAAGGCTAAACAGAGTGCTGGATGCTATAGGCTTTGAATATCCTGATTATGAGCGACTGGACAAGGGTGCCGAAGGGCAGAAAAGAAAAAGAGTGGCTGGCGCTTTGAACAAAGACAACGAAGATCAATCAAAGAAGAAGAAACAAAAGTCTGAAGCGAAAGTATTAGCTTCGAAGAAAAGAAAGGACTCGATCCCAGAGCAAAAATCAATTGATGAAGAAGAGAAGACTTTTGAGACATCTTCTGATGCTGAAATAGAGGAAATCCTAAAGGTAATGACTGAAACTTTGCCTGTCAAACTAAGTCCATTGGGGCTTCATCTGACGAAGCTTTTTCATAAGGAAAAGGAGCCCACAGAAACAAAGGCACCTAGGCCAAAGAGGCAAAGGATTGTTACTGTGACAAAAGTGATTGAAACAACACCGCCAAAGGCTTCAGCTCCGAAGACGCCTGTTATTGAAAGCGTAACAGCCACCGAAGCTGCTGTAAGGAAAATGGACCCCGGGCCTTTTGGCTAATTGAGTTTTGGTGTTTGATGAACAACACAATCCGTGAACTAATAAGGTTTCTAGTGTTTGTGTTTGTAGTTCACAGGATGCGAAGAGGATTGGACCAAGGCAATGAGGATGCAACACCTCAAATGAAGACATAAAAAGATGCATAGAAGTCCAAGACTCAAGAACAAAAGAAGCCCATAGAAATCAGCAAAGAAACCTGAGAAGAGGGCTGTCAGCCAGCGCCTGGTGGCGCACCGGACAGTGCACAGTACCTGTCCGGTGTGCACCGGACTGTCCGGTGGGACAACCGGACGGTCTGCGCAGAGAGGCCGCAGGTAGGCGCTCTCGGGCTGTAGCACCGGACTGTCCGGTGTGCACCGGACTGTCCGGTGTGCCAACGGGCAGACGGCAACGGTCGAATCCAACGGTCGGATCCAACGGTCGACTGCTACAGACGCCAACGGTCGGCTGACATAGGCGCACCGGACATCTACTGTTCAGTGTCCGGTGGTGCACCGGACTGTCCGGTGCACCCGACGACAGAAAGCTGCTGCTTTCTGTCCAACGGCTAGTTGAGGGTGTGGAGGCTATAAATAACACCCCAACCGGCCATTCTCAAGTGTGAGAGCCCAAGCAACATTCCAATACACATAGTGCATATTTCCAAGTGCTCAAACACCCAAGTGCTTAATAGAATCACTCGGTGATTAGCGTAGGTGCTTTGCGAAGTGCTTAGGTTAGTTAGACCGCTTTAGCGCTTGCTCTAGGTGAATCCTAGTTAGTTGAGTGAGTTTAGATAAACCTCACAACCCCTCGGCTCTTGCGCGAGCCGTTGTAATTGTACCGAGTGGGGCGAGAGTCTTGCGAGACCGTGACAACCGTGTTTGTGTCACGGCCGCCACCGTGTACCGGAGGGAACGAGGCCCGCGGCGTTTCGGCCGGAAGCTCGATAGTGGAGACGGCGGGGAGCGTCCGAGAGGAGCCGGAAGCGGAGCACCACTTGCGCGTGGAGAAGGCCCGCGGCTCTCTACGGAGTTACTCGACCGAGGTGCTTGGCCCTCGCGTGGGCTTCCCTTTGCGTAGGGGCACCAACGAGGATTAGTCGGGACCTTGCGCGGTTCCGGATACCTCGGTAAAAATACCGGCGTCATCCACGAGAGTTTGCTTCTCTACTTAGCTCTTTACATTCCGCATTTATATTAAGCATTTAAGTTTCAATCTTGTTGTCATACTTATTTAGTGTAGATTGAAACTTAGCCTTTGCGGTAGAGATAGCAACACCTAGACAAAACCTAGTTTGCACATTCTAGTTTTGATTCTTGCATAGGTTTTGCTCTAGGGATTTAATTGTGGCCAAGTTTAGTAAAAGTTTTAGAAGTCCTAATTCACCCCCCCTCTTAGGCGTCACCCGTTTCCTTCAATTGGTATCGGAGCCTGGTTTGGCTCATTTGAAACTTTTTAGCTTCACCGCTAAAAGAGCCGACGCTTTTTAGAGGAAGGGATGGATACCCATAGGCCTCCACACTTCGACGGCACTAACTTCCCATATTATAGTGCTAGAATGGCCTGTTACCTAGAGGCCGTTGATCTAGGTGTTTGGAGAGTCACTCGTGACGGGATGAAACCCCTCAAGAATCCCGAGAAACCCACCACGAGTGAGGAAAAAGAAATTCATTTAAATGCTAGAGCCAAAAATTGCTTGTATGAATCTCTTAGCATGGATATTTTTAATCAAGTATTTACCTTGAAAACTGCTAATGAGATTTGGCTAAAATTGCATGAGCTCCATGACGGCACATCCAATGTCCGTGAGCAAAAACATTGCCTAGTCTTAAATGAGTACAATTCTTTTGCTATGAAAGATGATGAGCTTGTTAGAGACATGTATTCTCGTTTGAATCTAATAATCAATGAGCTCAACTCTATTGGCATTAATAAGCTAAGTGATGCGGACATTGTGAGGAAGATTATCTCCCTGCTACCACAACAAAGATATGGGAGCATCATCACCATCCTTCACAACATGGAGGACTTGAGCAACATGACCCCGACCATTGTGATTGGGAAAATCGCGGCCTTTGAGATGTCGCGAAAAATGAGTCGGGGAGAGGAGCCAACTTCCTCAAGACCATATGCCTTTGCATGTGATGAAAGGAAAGGCAAAAAGAAGGCTCCTACTCCAAGTACCTCAAGTGAAGAAGAGGAAGAAGAAGAAAGTGATGATGATGAAGATAATCAACCATGCACATCATCCTCCGAGGACGAAGAAACGATCCGACGCGTCGGAAAGGTAATGGGGATGATCCGCAAGATTAATCTAATGGGTGTGCCCCTGCAGGTCGAGGATCTTCTCTTTAACATTGACAGGAAAAAGCAAAGGAAGAGAGGATGCTTCGCATGTGGGGAGAAGGGCCACTTCAGGGACAACTGTCCAAATATGGCCAAACCCAAAAAGGAGAGAAGCAAAGGCAAGGCGCTCACAAGTGTTAGAACTTGGGATGACTCTTCAAGTGAAGATGAACCTCCAAGGACGCGCAGCCACCGGTCCTCGTCACGATCATCACGGTCATCACACAAATGCCTTATGGCAAGAGGTAACAAAAGCATTCCATCCTCTAGTGATGAAAGTAGTAGTGATGATGAAAGTGAGGGAAAGGCCTCTCTAGAAGAGCTTGCGGAAGCCGTAAATTTTTTCCAGGATGTTTGCACTAAGCAAAAAGCTCAACTTAAAACTTTGAAAAATAAGTTGGTTAGCTCTCAAAATGATTACAAAGGTTTGCTAGAAAAATTTGAAACTTTTGCAAACTTAAATAGTGAGCTATCAACTAAAATTGAGCTATTAGAGTCTAGTGCTCCATCCACTGCTACCGATGATAGCCTTATTAAAAGGAATGAAAAACTTAAGGCTAAGTTAGCTAGCTCCCAAGAAGCTATTGAAAATTTGCTAGAGAAAATGGAAATTCTTAGCATACACAATAATGAGCTAACTACTAAGCTAGAAAACATTGGTAGCACCCCAGCAGCATCTTTAGTTGAAATTCCTGAAATTATTAAGAAAGATGCTTCTACTTCCTGCTTTGATTTAATTGATGATTCTAACCCCTGCAACCAAGTCGTTGTTGAGAATATTGTTGTAGAGACATGTACGGATGAGGTTGCAAAGGAAAATGAACAATTAAAGCAAGAAGTGGCTCGCCTTGGCAAGGCTTTGTATGACAAGAAAGGCAAAGCCAAACAAATCCAACCTCCACAGGATAACACCACTGCGGGAGTGAACAAGCCTATGGAGGGAGAAACTGTGATTTGTAGGCTATGCCACATGGAAGGCCACAAGTCTTTCCAATGCAAGGCGATGACCGGGGATAAACAAAGGCAAAAGCTCAAGCAAAAGCCGACAAGCAAAATCTCCAGCACCTACATCAAAAAGGTGAACAAAAAGGACGCTACACCATATTTGATCAAGAAGAAGAAGAATGGAAAGGTGATAGCAATCAAGGCCAACAAGCAAGCCAACAAAGGAAAGGGGGCCAAACGCATCTGGGTGCCAAAAGAGATAATTTCAACCATGAAAAGCACCAAGAAGGTTTGGATCCCGAAAGGGAAGTGAGTGGACCAAAGGTCCTCGGGAAATTTGGAGACTTGGCTAAATTAGGGATGTATATCATGGGATACATCATATTGGATCAAGTTTATTGCCAAGTGGGTTAGTGAAAATTTTAGACCCAAATTTCCCACCCATGACTAAGGTAACTAGTTTTAGTGTATTCCTCGTTTTTAGATATGCGTATCTATTTATCTTTTATCTAGTTTACCTTTCTTGCCTAGTATTACATTTGTTATGTACTTTTGTTCAAAACCATGCATACTAGGTAAATCATATGGTAGGATTGCTAGTTTTTGAATTCATATACTTAAGCAAACCTACATGGCTTAAAATGTTTAGTTAGAGCACGGCACATAGCTTTTATATCACTCCATAATAAATGATGCATAATTTGAAAATTTTTGATTCCTACAAGTGTATCATCTAACTTATATGTGCCAAAGTTAGGATTATGGATAAGTTGCCCCTCTTGATATCAAATCAGAGTGCATGTCTCCTACAAGTATTCAAAACTTGTATGCACACCTTTAGGGGGAGGTTACTCTATAATCTAACACTTTGAGACTAACACCTTTTCAAGTCTATTTCATGTGATAGTCTCATTGTAAGGAAAATGAAGTCCCCGGAGAAAGACAACAATCTTCCACTGCAAAATCTCCAAGAACTCTCATGTCTCTCAAGCTCGCCATTGATCTTCAATTGGTATCTTTTGAGACTACATTCAGTATCATTTACATGTCTTCTCCAATATTTGATTAGACTATATTTCATATCATATGCTTCCATGTTGCTAAAAATGCATAAGCAGTTAACTCATATTCTGTTACCTATGCATAAGGGAAGTTAGTCTTTTCAAATCATGTCTTGCACCTCTAACTTTCACATGCTTTTTCCTAAGTAGAGGATCTCTGTCAAGGGGAGTATTTCTTCATCTCTAAAGGGGGAGAAAAACTCTTTCCAAAGGAGAATACTCATTTAGGAGAAATAATCTTTTGAGGAACTCCTACTCATGGTATCTTTCATGATCTACAAGTGGTATCATTCTTGGCTTAATTTAATATACTTCTAGTGATATCATTTGCTGAGGGCAAGCTTTTATTTACTTCCTACATGTTTTTAATGTCTTCCTTTTCGGTGGTTGATGCCAAAGGGGGAGAAGTTTAGGGGCCAAAGCAATGAAAACTATATCAAACACCAAACACCACCAATTTAAAATTTTATATCTACAAATGACTTTTCAAGTGGTTTTGGTTATTTGGTCCAAAAATAGGAAGTAAGTGAATTATGGAGTTAGGGGGAGGCTTAAGTCCATAATGTCACATTGTGGGGACAATCATGCATTCTAGCAAGTAGATTGCACTTTTTAATTCAAATACTTGTATTATTTGCTTGCTTTGGTTGTGTTGTCATCAATCACCAAAAAGGGGGAGATTGTAAGGAAAATGGACCCCGGGCCTTTTGGCTAATTGAGTTTTGGTGTTTGATGAACAACACAATCCGTGAACTAATAAGGTTTCTAGTGTTTGTGTTTGTAGTTCACAGGATGCGAAGAGGATTGGACCAAGGCAATGAGGATGCAACACCTCAAATGAAGACATAAAAAGATGCATAGAAGTCCAAGACTCAAGAACAAAAGAAGCCCATAGAAATCAGCAAAGAAACCTGAGAAGAGGGCTGTCAGCCAGCGCCTGGTGGCGCACCGGACAGTGCACAGTACCTGTCCGGTGTGCACCAGACTGTCCGGTGGGACAACCGGACGGTCTGCGCAGAGAGGCCGCAGGTAGGCGCTCTCGGGCTGTAGCACCGGACTGTCCGGTGTGCACCGGACTGTCCGGTGTGCCAACGGGCAGACGGCAACGGTCGAATCCAACGGTCGGATCCAACGGTCGACTGCTACAGACGCCAACGGTCGGCTGACATAGGCGCACCGGACATCTACTGTTCAGTGTCCGGTGGTGCACCGGACTGTCCGGTGCACCCGACGACAGAAAGCTGCTGCTTTCTGTCCAACGGCTAGTTGAGGGTGTGGAGGCTATAAATAACACCCCAACCGGCCATTCTCAAGTGTGAGAGCCCAAGCAACATTCCAATACACATAGTGCATATTTCCAAGTGCTCAAACACCCAAGTGCTTAATAGAATCACTCGGTGATTAGCGTAGGTGCTTTGCGAAGTGCTTAGGTTAGTTAGACCGCTTTAGCGCTTGCTCTAGGTGAATCCTAGTTAGTTGAGTGAGTTTAGATAAACCTCACAACCCCTCGGCTCTTGCGCGAGCCGTTGTAATTGTACCGAGTGGGGCGAGAGTCTTGCGAGACCGTGACAACCGTGTTTGTGTCACGGCCGCCACCGTGTACCGGAGGGAACGAGGCCCGCGGCGTTTCGGCCGGAAGCTCGATAGTGGAGACGGCGGGGAGCATCCGAGAGGAGCCGGAAGCGGAGCACCACTTGCGCGTGGAGAAGGCCCGCGGCTCTCTACGGAGTTACTCGACCGAGGTGCTTGGCCCTCGCGTGGGCTTCCCTTTGCGTAGGGGCACCAACGAGGATTAGTCGGGACCTTGCGCGGTTCCGGATACCTCGGTAAAAATACCGGCGTCATCCACGAGAGTTTGCTTCTCTACTTAGCTCTTTACATTCCGCATTTATATTAAGCATTTAAGTTTCAATCTTGTTGTCATACTTATTTAGTGTAGATTGAAACTTAGCCTTTGCGGTAGAGATAGCAACACCTAGACAAAACCTAGTTTGCACATTCTAGTTTTGATTCTTGCATAGGTTTTGCTCTAGGGATTTAATTGTGGCCAAGTTTAGTAAAAGTTTTAGAAGTCCTAATTCACCCCCCCCTCTTAGGCGTCACCCGTTTCCTTCAGCTGCACCTTCGGAGGCCGCAGAAGAAGCTGTTGGAGCCATCGAAGATATTAATTTGGAAAGTGTGGCTCTTGATATAGATAAAATTCTGCTAGACATGGCCGCAGAAGAAGATGTTGGGGCCACCGAAGAGGCTTCGGCCCCAGAGGCCGAGAAATAGAAAGAAATTGCCAAAGAAACACTAGAAGATGAAATTTTCAATTTTCAAAACTTGGTTGGTCAAGAATTAACAAGAGCCGAAAAAGAAGAATTGAAAGAATATGCCATTTCCTGAGGCTACCGACCAGGGGCACTTCTCTTTTCGGAGGTGTTGATGATGAGAAGCTAGGCTGCATCCGAGATCAGACCGGAGCAAAGGTTATCGGTACTCTATCAAAGAGTATCGGTTTCCCGAAGCTCGAAGCCGATATTAGCCGCTACCGACGACAACACATCATCGGTAGTTTGTTTTATTCCAATTTCAAGGTAAACAATCTCCCTCTAACTTTTTATTTTCATAAAAAGAATGTTTTCTAACGAAGGTTATTCGTGTACATAGTATGCTATTGAGCAAAGCTTTGAGGATGCAACAGGATTTAGAAGACAAAAAGCATGAGGTTATAATTGAAAGCTTAGAAAATAAAATAAAAGATCAAACAGCTGCCTTTGAGAAGAAAGAGTTCGAACTCCAGACAACTGAAGGTTTACTGTCAGAAGCCGAAGCTAAAATAACAGAACTGAATACAAAGCTTCTCGGTTCTGAACAAGAAAAGCTGAAGCTTAATGGAAAACTTGAGACTGAAATCCAGAATGGTTTAGCTTTGAAAAAAATCATTGATGGACCTTCAAAACAAATGCTTGAAATTCAGCAATCAATGTGTTCAACGACTGAAGAAGATGTTTTATTCAGTCGGGGCCAGTAGTGAAGAATTTATTCCTTTGGTTGAAGATCTGCCAGGAGCCTTCGAACACATCGAAGGTGAGATTGATGACCTCGATGATGTTATTGCTGGACACGACGACTTTTGTGCCCTGGTAGCTTCTCGGGGCACCGCTGCTGCGTTCCTGAAATCTGGCTGTGAGCATGGAAAAATTATCAACAGACCCAATTTTAGCCTATCACCAGCAATTTTGGATGATATTCCTAACCTCGCCCGAAGCATTGCGAATAAATTTATAAAGGTGATATGGACGAAGGGTGGGCGAGAGAAAGCTGGTGACGAAGCCCGAGATCACCTTAAGCTGGTAACAATACTATACCTTATGATTACCTTTTCCTTTGAACTTTGAATTCAGCTAATAATACTTACATACAGGTTGACCAAGCCGAAGCTGAAGCTGCAAAATAGAAGGAAGAAGCTCCAGAGATGTTGTCGAAGCTCGAGTAGTCTTGTAGAAATAGTTCAAAAAACTCCTGTGATAACTTGTATAAAGTATGATGTAATTGAACTTAACTTTCTAATATAATATTCATTTTCCTTCCATGAAATGCTTTGGTGTGGATGAAATTAATACTTTTGAGCCATAGGCGAAAAACACCTTCCCTTCTTTACGTACACAGCGAAGCATAAGATTGCCTTTTTTCCGAAGCCTTCTTTTTCGAAGCCAAAGCAAGTTTGTATGTTATGCTGATGATGATCCTATGTATGTCTAAGTGAATGTTTATGAATGCAAATGTATGATTTAATGTATCGTGCAAATGAATGTTTGAAGACACATATGAAATCATAATATCAAATCTTTGCCGTTTATTTTTCGGCTTCACCGCTTATTTTTTGGTGTATCAGCGCTGACTTTTCACTGTAAGCCTCCATTAGGAGCTTCTTCGCCTTTTACTTCGGCGGAATCAGTGTTGACTTTTCGCTGTAAGCCTCCCTTAGGAGCTTCTTCGCCTTTTACTTCGGCGGAATCAGCGTTGACTTTTCGCTGTAAGCTCTGCATTCCCTTAGGAACGACTTTTGAGCAGAAAACTTACACTGCGCTCCCTTAGGAACGGTTTTTTGTAACTTCGTCGTGCTCTGCATCCCCTTAGGGACGACTTTTGAGCTTCTCTTTGTTTTCTTTTTTCTTTTTTCTTTGCACTCGATGGTGCATTCTCAGCTTTTACATTTATATTTTTTGGGGGATATTGCTCTTATAGAGCTGAAATAAGAAAAAAGAGAAATTACATGCTATAGCCCCATCAAAAACCTTTCTCCCCCTTTGGAAAGGAAAAGGGTGCTATAGGAAAGAATAGAAAAAATTACATCAATCTAGACATAATATCGCCGAAGCTCATCCGCATTCCATGATCTAGGAATGTCGTTGCCATCCATATCCTTCAATCTGTAGGAACCAGGTCTTGACGAAGATACTACCAGAAAAGGTCCTTCCCACTTTAGCTGTAGCTTGCCTACTGTGTCTGGGTTGGCGACTCTACGAAGTACCAAGTGTCCTGGCTTAATATTTTTTAGCCGAACCTTTCTATCATGCCATTTTATTGTTTCGGCTTGATATTTGTTGATATTCTCTACAGCTTGAAGCCTGATCCCTTCTATAGCATCTTTTGCCACAGAATAATCAGCTTCGTCTTCTGCCGAAGCCATTGTTCTTATTGATCCCGCTTTAGCTTCTTCTGGGGTTATTGCTTCGTCACCAAACAGCAATTTGAATGGTGTTAAACCCGTTGACCTTGATATTGTTGTGTTGTGGCTCGACACCACTTTAATTAATTCGTCCGGCCACTTCCCCTTGGGCTGATTGAAGATTAACTTCATTATTCCTGTCATTATGATGCCATTAGCCCTTTCAACAAGTCCATTTGACTCCGGATGCCGAACTGATGCAAAATGGATCTTCGTGCCAATTTGTTCACAAAATTCTCTGAAAGCTTCGGAATCAAACTGCGTTCCATTGTCCACAGTAATGGCCTTCGGCACTCCGAAGCGACAGATAATATTTTGCCAGAAAAACTTTTGAACAGTAACCGAAGTTATTGTGGCTAAAGGCTTTGCCTCAATCCATTTAGAAAAATATTCCACTGCCACTACAACATATCTTAAGTTCCCTTGTGCTGGTGGAAGTGGCCTAGCAAATCAAGGCCCCATTGTTGGGGCGAAGACGAAGACGTCACCCTTCGCCGTACTCGCTGCACCAACGGTGACAAGACAACGGGCAGACTTACCCTTCGTCTCATACGCCACCGGACGAAGACCTGTGACGAGGTCGTCTCATCTTACGACCTCGTCCAGAATGGAGGCCCGCGTGTGATCCGGTCCATTGTAACAGGCCCTGCGTGGCCGTTGCGTGTTACGGGCCTAATTTGTAAAGGCCTCCTTGTAATTACGGTCTGTAACCCCGCTTTATGGGAATATTCCGGGGATAACCTAGGTGTCTGAGGGCACATGCGTCCTTAACACGGGACGCTGGGCACTTAGATACCTATAAATACCCCCGCACAGTGCCCTTGAGAGGCTAGATTAACAGAGCTATTGCCATCTCGTGCGAAAACCCTATTTACGTTACTACACTCCCCCGTTGGATCAACTTGCGCCGGAGAGCAAGTTCCAACACCCATCTTTGCAATGGCCAAGTGGGCTGTATTAATTGAGTTAGAGACGAAGGTTGTTTTTGGTCTCTTGCACATTTTTGACAACCTTCGCATTTTTGAACTAATTCTGCTGCATCCGAAGCTGCCTTCGGCCAATAGAATCCTTGACGAAAAACCTTACCCAATAAAGGCCTGGATCCGATGTGAGATCCACACAGGCCTGCATGTATTTCTTTCATCAGCTCTATACCTTCGGTTCTGGATAGACATTTGAGAAATGGAGAACAGACTCCATGCTTGTATAACTCCCCTTCTATCATTACATATGGACGAGCTCTTGCCATTATTCTCTTTTGATAAGCTTCGTCATCTGAAAGGAAATTGCCCTGAAGAAAAGACATGATCTCCGTTCTCCAATCTTTGCTATAAACAGGAGATATATTGAGCACTGCTCTTTCAAGAAGATCAACCGAAGGTGCTTTTATTGTTTCAAAGAAAACTTCCGAAGGTAATGGCAGCCCCTGTGCCGCTGACTTGGCTAGCAGATCAGCATGTTCATTTTCTCCTCGTGGAATATTCTTAACAGAGAACCCTTCGAAGGAGGCTTCAAGTCTTCAAACTGTATCCAGGTATTTTTCAAGCTTCGGATCTCTTGCTTTGCAACTTTTGTCAACATGGCCAGAAATAACTTGGGAATCGGTTTTTAGGACCGCCCTTCTTATCCCCATTGCTTTCAACTTCCGAAGACCCAAAAGCAAAGCCTCGTATTCAGCGATATTATTTGTACAACTAAAATCAAGTTTCACTGCGTAGCATGTTCTAGCTTTTGAAGGTGCAATTAAAACGGCAGCTGCAGCTGCCCCGAAGGTTCCCCAAGAACCATCGTAGAATACTGTCCAAGCTTTGGCATCTTTGCTCGCTTCTTCTTCCTGAGCCCCTGGCGTCCAGTCAGCAATAAAGTCTGCTAACGCCTGGGACTGAATCGAAGATCTATGCACATAATCAATGCAAAACTCATTGAGTTCTGCGGCCCATTTTCCAACCCTTCCAGTAGCTTCTCTATTTCTCATAATATCCTTCAATGGTTGTGAGGAAGG
The DNA here is from genome assembly GCF_902167145.1 of Zea mays. NCBI lineage: Eukaryota > Viridiplantae > Streptophyta > Magnoliopsida > Poales > Poaceae > Zea > Zea mays. The sequence continues at coordinate 160,252,333 of NC_050100.1, read as the reverse complement.
GACAATTATATTGTATGCTTGAAAATAATGCCGAAGCTTCCTGGAAGCCATCAAAACAGCATACAACACCTTCTCCAACTCTGTATAATTTTTCTTTGATAAACTAAGAACTTCGGAGACGAAGTATATTGGGGCTTGCTTTTTGACTTGCCCGTCAAGCTTCTCTTGGACAAGTGCCGCACTTACCGCTGAGTGCGAAGCTGCCACATATAACAACAGAGGAGCCCCTGGCATTGGTGGAGTTAATGTCGTTAGGTCTATCAAATACTGCTTCAGCTCGTCAAAGGCTTTCTGCTGAACTGGTCCCCATTGAAAAACTTCGGCTGACTTCAGCACTTCAAAAAATGGTAGATTTCTCTCTGCTGATCTGGATATGAATCGGTTCAGAGATGCAAGTCTTCCCGTCAGTCGCTGAGCCCCCTTCTTTGTGCTTGGTGGTTCCATTCGAAGAATAGCTTCGATTTTATTTGGATTAGCCTCAATCACTTTTGTTGAAACTAGGCAACCAAGGAATTTCCCCTTCTTTACTCCGAAAACACACTTTTCTGGATTCAGCTTTAGACCGGCCTGTCTAAAATTAGCGAAAGTCTCCTGCAGATCAGCGATGTGATTTTCTTGCTTCGTGCTTTTTACAATGATATCATCAACATAAGTTAGCACATTTCTGCCTATCTGAGAATGAAGAACCTTCGCTGTCATTCTGCTGAAGCTTCCTCCAGCATTCTTGAGCCCCTCAGGCATCCGAAGGTAACAATATGTTCCGCTAGGAGTTATGAAGTTGGTTTTTGGCTCATCCTCCTTCTTCATCCAAATTTTATGATAGCCTGAATAACAATCCAACAGACTCATAAGCTCTGATGAAGCTGCTGCATCAACTAGGGAATCTATCCTTGGTAATGGAAACTCATCTTTCGGACAAGCCTTGTTGAGATCAGTAAAATCAATACACATCCTCCATTTGCCATTGGCCTTTTTTACCATAACAGTGTTGGCTAGCCATTCTGGGTATTTTACTTCTCTGATGACTCCGGCGCTGAGGAGTCTTTTCACTTCATTGCGAGCACCTTCGGCCTTGTCGTCAGACATCTTCCGAAGCCTCTGCTTTCTGGGTCTAAAGGATGGATCAACATTGAGCGAGTGTTCAATAACATCCCTGTTGACTCCGCAAAGATCATTAGCTAACCATGCAAAAACATCTTTGTTGTTGAACAGAAACCTTATCAAGGTTTTCTCCTGTTCCTCAGATAGTTGAGATCCCAATAGCACCTTCTGCTCTGCTATGTTATCACATAAGAGCATGGGCTTCGGCTGATCGGCCGAAGCAGCTTTCTCCCTTCTGTACTTGTATTGCTCACAAGCTTCAGCTCTATCTATGTTATGGATTGCTTTTGAGTCTGTCCAGTTTCCTTCGGCCCTTCTGGCAGCTTCCTGACTTCCATGAATAGCAATGGGCCCTTGGTCCGAAGGTATCTTCATGCAAAGATATGCTGGATGAAGAATTGCTTCAAAAGCATTGAGAGTACCACGACCAATGATTGCATTGTAAGGGTATTCCATGTCAACAATATCAAACACAACTTGTTCAGTCCTTGTGTTGTTGATAAATTCAAAGGTTACTGGCATTGTGATCTTGCCAAGTGCTATAATCTGCCTTCCTCCGAAGCCACAAAGGGGATGTGTGGCATCATGGATCTTGTCTTCGGGCTCTTGCATCTATCTGAAGGCCTTAGCAAATATAATATCCGCTGCACTACCTGTATCAACCAAAACATTGTGGACCAGAAACCCTTTGATCACACAAGAGATAACCATAGCATCATTGTGTGGGTAATCCTTGAGCTGAAGATCCTCTTGAGAGAAGGTAATCGGGATGTGATACCATCTTGACTTGATGAAGGGTCCTTGTACCCCTACATGTTGTACTCTTCTCTGTGCCTCCTTCTTATGTTTCTTGTTAGCCGGCTCTGAGCATGAACCGCCTGTTATCGGGAGCACAAGCTTTGGAGCCGAAGCAACTCCAGCTTTGAACGAAGTCATCAGCTCAGCAAGTGGATGTGAGTTCACCGGAGGTGGGCGCCAATGTTGGGGACTTGTTCTTAACAACTATGAATTAAGAATAAGGCAACACAGAAATTGTTAAATGTTAAAGTCCTTCGTCCTTCGAAGCATTATCTCCTTTGGGATATAATGAATTCCGGACGAAGGTTATGAAGGACATATCTTCATAAACACAACAAATAACGAAGAAGGATTTACATAAAATATGAAAAATAATATAAGCATCTGATTATTATTATTAATTCATTTCTATTTCATTATTATAGAAATAATAACAAATTACAAATGTACCTTTGGCTTGAAGGTAAGCAACAGTACCAGCGTGGCGCAAAAGCAAATGCCCAATGCGTGATTACAGGAGCGTGTGAACAGTGTCGGGACACTGTTCACCTATTTATAGGCACAGGATTCAATCTGCGCAAAATTACATTTATGCCCTTCTCAATCGACTACAATAATGACACAAAACAACATGGGTCTTTAAGTCAATTCATCTCTAAGTCGGTTCGACCCTTCATCTTGTGATTTGTCTTTATGCCAAAGCTTTATAAATAATAGCTTCGGCACTTGCTTCTGAGAAGACCTTTCGAAGGTGTTCTTTTTTAGGGTCTTCGGCTACGAAGCATACCCCCAACACCTCATAGTTTATATCATGGTCATCATCGCGCTCATCCTCAACTATCATATTATGCATAATTAAGCAAGCTCTCATGATTTGTCTAAGGGTTTCTTCATCCCAACATCGGGAGCTTCACCATTTGCTAGTTGTGCAAACAAAGAGGATCAATGCAAAACGTTGATGTCGTTGTGTAAGTGTAGGCTGACAAAGGGTAGGCTCATGCACATGCCCGATATACATACCTTGCTAAGCTAAAGGGCATTTTTTCCATCTCGAATGCATACAATCAATGTAACCATGCATACTAGGGAAACCTCTACTTTCTCCGATGGTCATTAATCTAGCAGTATCATCTCCATTAGGTGATCTCAAGTACTCATCTCCAAAAGTCTCAACAACAACACTAACAAACCTTCATAGACTCTCAATTGCAGTACTCTCACCAATATGAACATATGAACATTGAATTGCCCAACACAAATAATTGGACTAACTAGTTTGCTCTATATTACATGTTCTACAAGTTCCAAAGGTTCAACACAAACCAATAAAAAGTTAAAGTTAGGGTTCAAAAATAAAGGAGCAAAACCAACTGAAGGCTGCCCTGGTCTGGCGCACCGGACTATCCGGTGTGCCACCGGACAGTGTCCGGTGCAGCAGGGAGATCAACTCTGAACTGCTCAGCTTCGGGTTTTTGGAGAGCCACTCCGCTATAATTCACCGGACTGTCCGGTGTAGCACCGGATTGTCCGGTGTGCCATGCGGAGCAACGGCTACTGCGCCAACGGTCGTCGGCAAAAGTGAACAGGTACTGAAGGTCGTCTGCTATAATTCACCCTCTACCTCCGGCTCCGAATCGGTATCCGCCACTTCTAAGCGCCATGAGCGCAAGAAGTATAGTAAGATGCCCCTCCTCTATCCTCGCATTTCCAAACGCACTCCATTACTTTTCGTCCCATTAGGCAAACCACCGGTTTTTGATGGTGAAGATTATTCTATGTGGAGTGATAAAATGAGGCATCACCTAACCTCACTCCACAAAAGCATATGGGATATTGTTGAGTATGGAGCGCAGATACCGAAGGAAGGGGACAAGGACTATGATTCGGAGGAGGTCGACCAAATCTGGCACTTCAACTCCCAAGCCACTACTATACTCCTCGCCTCTCTAAGTCGAGAGGAGTATAATAAAGTGCAAGGGTTGAAGAGTGCCAAAGAGATTTGGGACATGCTCAAGACCACGCACGAAGGAGATGAGGTGACCAATATCACCAAGCGGGAAACGATCGAGGGGGAGCTAGGTCGATTCATGCTCAACCAAGGGGAGGAGCCACAAGCCATGTACAACCAGCTCAAGACGTTGGTGAACCAAGTGCGCAACCTCGGGAGCACAAAATGGGATGACCATGAAATGGTCAAGGTTATTCTAAGATCACTCGTTTTTCTTAATCCTACATAAGTTCAATTAATTCATGGTAATCCTAGATACAAGCTAATGTCTCCCAAGGAGGTTATAGGAAAGTTTGTGAGCTTTGAATTGATGATCAAAGGCTCCAAACAAATAATCGAGCAAGGCGCCACCTCCACACCCGAGGTGCAACCCGTCGCATTCAAAGCGACCGAGGAGAAGAAAGAAGAGTCTACGTCAAGTAGGCTCCCCATCAATGCCTCTAAGCTCGACAACGAGGAGATGGCGCTAATCATCAAAAGCTTTCACCAAATCCACAAGCAAAGGAGGGGGAAGGATTACAAGCCCCGCTCCAAGAAAGTTTGCTACAAGTGTGGTAAGCCCGATCATTTTATTGCAAAATGTCCTATGTCAAGTGATAGTGACAGGGGCGACGACAAGAAGGGGAGAAGGAAGGAAAAGAAGTACTACAAGAAGAAGGGTGGTGTTGGGGACTTGTTCTCAAATGCTATGAGTTAAGAACAAGGCAACACAAAGTATTAAATGTTAAAGTCCTTCGTCCTTCGAAGCATTATTTCCTCTAGGATATAACGATCTTCGGACGAAGGTTATGAAGGACTTACCTTCGTAAGCATGATATATGAAAATAGAGAGGAAACCATACGAAGTATAAGAGACAACATGAATAAGTAAATATGTCGTTATTATTGAATCAATTCTATTTTATTACTATGAATAAATAGAAATGATATCATGTTGCAAGTGTACCTTCGGTTTGAGGGAAGGTAAAAAGTACAAGCATGACGCAAAAGCAGAAATGCCAAGTCAGTGTGAACAGTACTGGAGCACTGTTCATCTATTTATAGGCACGGGACACAGCCCATGTAAAATTACACTCATGCCCTTTACATTTGCTAATAATTCTACAGTAATTCATCGGGGTCTAGATAGCCTTTTCCCCTTTAAGTCAGTTTCCTTTTCTATTATCACGCCGAAGCTCCCTTGCGCACAGCTTCAGCTTCATTCCATCCTTCGTATCCCTTGTGCTTCTTCACACTATGATTTTGACTCATGTCCGAAAGGTCCAAGTCCGAAGGTACCTGCTCATGTATTATACTCCAGAAACATTGTTAAATCATGTTTTTGAGGACCTTCGGAAGCCGAAGGCCCCCAACAATAGCCCCTCGCAATATTAATTTAGGATGATAAATTCAGATTGCGATATGGACGAAGGCCCTAAGCCGAAGGTCCAAAAAAACACCTTCCCTTTGCTAGAATAGCAACAGTCAATGACAAGCGGGACCCTCCCACTTGCAACGCCCTGGGCGTATAAATATGAGCACACCGCGAGCTCACTTGGTACGCTCTTTGCCATCTGCTTTGCCTGCTCAAACAGCTCTTGCCTACAAACGCTTGCCTAGCTTTTAGATTTTTTAGCTTCGGCCTTGAGAGCACATTTTCAGCATTTTCGAAGGGATGTCTCAAGATAAGAAAGCTGTTGCTGAAATGAAACTAAGCCTTTCTGAGGAGAAGAATTTGGGCTTTCTTGAATCAATAGCAAAAACAAATACAGAGAAGATTACTAGAGAGATTTTAGAAGGCTTATCTGAAGATACAAGTGAAAGTGACAGTTATGATGTGGAAAGTGGCGGCGAAGACTCCGAAGATCGACCATGGCGACCAAGCCATTCAGTTTTCGGAAAATCAAGTATTAAACAAAGTCATCTTGATAACATGAGAGGAAGATATTTTCGGGATATGTCTGTTGTGAGGGCAGATAATAGAGAGAGGACTGTGCCTACTCCCAAGGAGAATGAAGTGGTGATCTTCTAAAGCTTTTTAAAGCTGGGCTTCGGTTCCCCTTAAACAAATTTGTGGTTGAAGTTCTAAAGATATATCAGGTTTACCTTCATCAACTTACTCCCGAAGCAATCATAAGAATGGGAATCTTCGTATGGGCCGTGAGGAGCCAGGGCTTGGAGCCAAATGCGAAAAGTTTCTGCAATATGCACGAGCTATTATATGAGACGAAACCCTGGGGCAAAGAGCAATATCATAACAATTTTGGCTGTTACAGCTTCGGTGCCGGCTTTGGGTCAAGCTGTCCCGTGCCGACATTTCAGAAGAGATGGCCCGGAGATTGGATGAAGGAATGGTTCTATGTAAAAAACGATCTGAAGGCACAAGAAGATATTAAAGATATTATCATGCGCCCTATCTGGCAGCGCTTCGGCCTCCGGAAACTGAAGGTGGATATTGACGAGGCAGCCGAAGAATGCCAGAGGGCCTTCGGCGTAGTTTGCTCTTTCATCGGGACAAGGGATTTAATCCAGGAGCACATAGCCTTCAGAGTACGGCCACTTGTAGAAAAGTGGGAAATGCCAAAGGAGACTATCACCAAATCTGACGAAGGTGGATTGATTAGGATGAAGTTCACCTTCAGGTACGAAGGTAAGTTTGTTGAGCCAGATGATGACTGGCTGAAATGCATTGAAGCTACAAGCGATGAACTGCTTGGGCCATACTCGAAGGCAGAAGATACTACGTTATCTGCGGCCTTCGGAGGCCGGAAGAAGAAAATACTCAATAGAGTTTTTGATGCTATTGGGTTCATGTACCCTGACTACCGCTACCCGTTACGGGGGCGAAAAAGAAAAGATGCAACTTCCGGGAAAGATGATGCTTCAGCTGCTCCAAGCGAGCTTGCACCGAAGAGGAAAAGGGTGAAGGTCCTTACTCACCGACCGCGCTTTATTGAACCGGCCATAGTGCCCAAGTTTGTCGGTGAGACCTCTTCGGCTACTGAAGCCAAAGAACCTACACCTGCACAGAAAACCGAAGAGCTGACTGTAGCGCCGAAGGCTGAAAAAATTGACGAGCCGATAGCTGAGGGGATAAAAACATCAGAAATTTTAAGTCCTTCGGTAGAAGTTGAAGTGCCAAAAACCCAGAAAGGTCCAGTAATGACCCCCAAAAGAAAAAGGATGGTTAATGTTCTGGATGTACTGGAGACAATAAAGTCTTCAAGCTCTACTCCGAGGAAAATTGTCGAAGCTCAAAAAGCACAAATTGAAACATCAGCCTCTAAAGCAGAAGCTACAAAGCACCAGGCTAAGATTGAAGCTGGGCCTTCAGAGCCCGCTAAGGAGAAATCCTTGGAAACTGGAGGAGAAATGACAAAGGAGGCTATAAAGCAAATTCTGCTTGAAAAAACTCTCTCTTCAACTCCCGAAGCATCTTCTAGAGTACCCGATTATATTGTACGACATGCTTCGGACAAAAGGCTATCTGAAGAGGAAAAATGAGAAGCTCATCATTATGCCCAGAAATTAAAATATTCAAAAGGGGCATTGATATTCAACGGCAGTGGAGAAGAAGACTTCTTGTATTGTCTCCCAGACAGCAAGGAGATCTCTGTCTGACGGGAGATGGCAAGAAGCTTCGGATTCCCGACGCTAGAAGATGGGCTCTCAGTGTTATCCAAAGATGAATTGGCTGACAGTGTGGCGGAACTGCCCGAATTATTCCAACTTAAGTGCCCAAGTCCCGCCTTAGAGGCTAGACCACACTTAAATGGGAATAACCCGTCAATCCCTCGGATCTAGTCCGACACGGCCACTGACAGGATCAAGTACCACGATCTCACTCGAAGGTGAGTCACAGAGCAAATACAATAAAGCATAAAACCATACATGCCACAATGTTACATTATTACATCACCCTCATCATCATTGAAGTTTTTGCAAAAGTAACCATCATTGTTCGAAGTGCAGCGGAATAAAACTAACGATAATTAAACAGAGAGATGGGGAAGCCTGTCCCATCACTCCTCATGCTCCTCCTCAGCCGAGGCAGGGTCCCACTCAACAGTCCAACCCGGTGGCAAGGTGGACGGCCAAGTTATCCCAGCAACCATCTCCTCCAGAGAACCTGTAAAAAATTATGCCACAAGCAAGGCTGAGTATACTAATACTCAGCTAGACTTACCCGGTGTGAGGAGTCTACTCCTCTACCTCTAGACATGCAGCTGTTTGGCTGTGGGGTTTGGTTGCCAAAAGCACTAGCTGAGTTTCTAAATCAAGATTTTAACTTAATCAAGGTTAAGTGTGACTCTCTTAAGGCTAAAAGTGAACTATCTACTCATACATGGTAGCAAGCATTATTAACAATTCAACATCTTTTCTCAACTCATCATACTTCCACTTATTACTCAATGCAGTACAATGGATCAAGTAGTCTCATTAGCTGCGAGAAGCAGACGATTCGAATCGAGTTTTTATCCTTGCAAGGTAAACCTAAACACACGACACGTAGGGGCACTCCGTCCCCACACATATCAACCGTCCCCATCGATTCCCTGGCAACAGATCAGGGCTCACCGCCTTGGCGTACAATGCCCCACTGACCCCGACTGGCCGTCGTGCAGTGACCGCACTTGTACCCACCATAACCGGAATGGGAGACCTCGTCTCAGGTCGCGTGAGGGGATATGTCTGCGGGCAGGTTCACTCAGGTACTAGGCTTACCGATTTACCATATTTCTCGGTATGTGTTTAGTACGTTCAAACGCTTGACACAGGTATCCGCACGTTAATCCTTATTCCATTTTCCATCTCGTGAACAACCAATCCCCATGGATTGTTGTCCACCAACTAGTATCATGACAGTGTGAAAGTGGGTACAATCAATTTCCTGATCTCGCGCGAGTGCTAGAAAAATCACTCGTCTTCTACCGAGATCCTAATTAAATAAAGCAACTACTCGACCTGTCATACTAGTATTCATCTCAAAAGGATTCCTGAGATCATGCAACTAGGGTTTCAAACAATTCCTACACCTAAGTGCACAATCAATCCTACAATCATTAAGTGAAGTAAAATAGCATAAATAACAGGTTATGCATAAAACCGGGGCTTGCCTTCCAAAGCAGTGGCAGGCAGGTCCTCTGGTGCAGGCTCGGGTGCTGGATCTGGGGCTACCTCCTGAGCAGCTCCTTGCTCCGGCACGAGGATGTACTCTCCGTCAGCAAGATTACAGTCTATCGAATGCAATGAACATGTATGTCATGATTATGCATGATTTAACAACATTTTGTAAAAGAAACTAAGTCAAGAAGTAACTTAGAGTTCTTAGTCATGCGGGGCTTCCAGTGGGTTAGGTTTAATACTCCTTAGGCTTGGGTTTTCAGTGAGGATAACATAGTGGATTGGTATTACCTCGATACATTTTTAGTGGACAGACTACAAGGGTTTTGGGATAACATTAATTCACATTATCCATTTTCCTTTCCTTGATTTCCATTTAGGGTTTCTAGGGTAGGTTTGAACTACAACAGGGTTTTAATAATTTTCAAAAATTCTGTAAAAATTACAGTGGGTTGTCACTGGCTATTCTAGCTTGTTTTAAGAATTTGAGGCTTAGAGTATAAAAGTTAGGCCTTAAACAAAAATAACAAAAGTTAGGCAAAAAGGGCCACTTTACACTACACCTCCTAGTTAGGGGTAGGTTCTGTACTAAAGGTTATTTTTGTTGGCATCCTTTGGTAATAATAGGCCTCTGTGCTAAAAATCACAGAAAACTAAGGGGTGGTTATTTAGTTATGATTTTCTTAAGTTTAATGTCAAAAAGGCACTTTCTACTACCTTAGTATTTGAAAAATGTCAAACAGCAGATTTCATATTTTTCTTAGGTTTTTTCTAATAAAACAATAGTTATCCCAAGGGTGGGGGTGTTTTCACCTTGGGGTTATTTTTGTAGAGTTTTTCTAAGTTTCACTTGTTTTATTTAAACAAAAGGGATCTTACTTATTTTACACTAAAACAGGGTATGATATATTTTTCCAGTGAACTACATTGAATAAGTAGCCCAACAAAAATAGAGGTACCCTCTGGTTCATTAATTTAATTACATTTTCTATTTTCCTTATCCTTAAGCATATTATAGAATAAGGGGTAAAACTAACTCAAATGGAGTGGACAGAGAGGTTTAACATTTTTAAACAGGTTAGTAGGTAAATATAAACTTCTCCAAATTTTCCTAACCCTAGTCAAATAGCCTAACTATTTTTCTTACTATTATTTAGCTTTTGGCCAAAACTAACATTAAATCAGAACTTTTAAGTTTTCCACAGTACCAAGGGGTTTTATATTTTTCTTAAATAGGTTACATTAATTTGAGTCTGACAAAATTGGTTTGACCAAATTTGGATGATTTAAACAGAAGCTATGCATTTTCAAAGTTGCTGTTCAATTTAAAACAGATTTAATTAAGGGTTTCTGGAAAAACAGTTTACACCGGGGTCCCTGGGTTTAAACGAAATCCACCTTCACAGATCTACCCCCACGCCACTATTCCCCTGTGTCACTGACATTACACAAAACCCCCTGACCTTTCTTCCCTCTCACCCGCAGTCCTTCCCTTCACTGAAACAGTAACCGCGGGAAAGAAAAGGGCGGCGCGGCTTACAGGCGGCGAGGGAGGTCCGGCGAAGGGTGGGGTCGGCTTGGGGAGACTCTGGCGGTCACGTCGAGGTACGGCTCGGCGTCGGAGGTGGCCGGAATCGCCCGGTCCACGCGTGCAGGCGGGTGTCCTCGTCGGCGGCGAGTATACCGGCCAAACTACGGCGAACTGGCGCAATCCGAGGGCACGGTGAGCATCACGGGGTCACGCAACGACTGTGTGCACAAGGAATCGAAGGATGGTGGAGTGGCTTACCCGGTCCACGTGCTCCGGCGGGGGTGAGAGCTCCGGCGAGCGCGGACTGGCTTCTCCGGCGAAGGGAACTCCGATTCCTTGCTCGGGAAGCTTCACAGAGGTGTGCACAAGCTTCTCCGAGGGCAGGACGGGGTCGGGGATGGCTCTGCTGGCCGGTCTACGGTGGCAGAGGGGTTGGGCGGCCGCGGACTCGCTGCGCACGGGCAAACGGCGACGAGCTAACTCCGGCGAGGTATGGAGGGTGTGCGGAAGGGCGTAGCCGAAGCCTGGGAGGGATTTATAAGCTCGGGCGCGGGCCACGGCGCGGGTTTGGCTCGGGCGCGGCGCGGGGCATGCGAGGGCGCGCGCGAGCGTGCTCTGGCGCGGGCAGACGGCGTCGAACACGTGGCAGTGAGTTTCTTCCAATGTTCAAACGCTTCCAGAGATCGCAAACGTGCGAATCTCGCCATGAATCCGGCGCAGACCTCCTCCTGGCACCTAGGGCTATCTCACATGTGTGAGTTCCAAGGGATGATACGCCCTAGATAGGGAGATAGACGGGCGCCAAATCTGGCTTGTCTCCCTGCCCGCTCAGCGACAAAACTGATGTCAAGTGTTGTCAAACGTCTGAGTCTCGGCCTCAAATTTTTCCAGGGGGTGCCTTAAGTGGTATAGCACATTTTTGGTATAGAACCCAAGTGGTTTTGGCGCCATCTTCAAAGTGAACACGGCTGGTCTTTGAATTAGGGCTAAAATGTGACTTAGAGGGAAATTTAGAGCTCTAGCTCTCTCTCCACTTGGAGATTTGAATTGGGGTTTCTCCAGGGGCCTTTTTGCAATATCCCCCCCTTAAATGATGGTTATAATGTTGCTTAGGGTTTGGGTAAAAGTTACACATGCTTTGCCCACTTGTTCACTTTCTTTCCCCCCTTACTTAGGGTTTTGGAAGGTAGGGCTTTGGAGAGGTCTAGGGTTCTTCTCCCCCCTTTATCCAAAGTAGTAAGTGTGCAAGGATTAGAGTAATGCTTCTCATGTCATTGGCAACTTGATTAGCACATGAGCTCCAAGGTTCTTATGTGGTGCCTTAAGTCTTTACCCTTGTGAACACAGCTTCTAGTGCCAAAGTGGCTCTAGCCAAGGTAACACCTGGGGTGTTACAGCCCTCCCCCCTTAAAGGAATCTCGTCCCGAGATTTAGGTAGAGTCCCTTGGAGGGGTGCTTGAAGGTGTGCTGGTGTTGCTTACACTTAAGTTTCTCTTGTTAACTGCTCTTCGAATGTCATCCTCTTTGCAACTTCAGAAGGAAGCCCTTCTTAAGTTAAATCCACAACTTAGACTATCCTTGTTATCTAAGTTTTTCTTATAATTGAATTCAAAGGGCAGGTGGGGGTGGGGTTCGGGGTTACATACCGACTCCTTTGGGCAGAAAGTCGGGGAAGCGAGAGCGTAGAAAATCCTCAGTTTCCCATGTAGCTTCCTCTGCTGAATGGTGACTCCACTGAACCTTGTACATTCTGACCGACCTTGCCCGAGTTGATCTCTCTTTTTGATCTAGTACCTTGACAGCGTACTCTTGGTAGGATAAGTTTGGTTCTATCTCAATGTCTGGCTCCGGTAGCACTTCAGTGGGTAGACGAACGCATTTCCGCAGCTGAGATACATGGAACACATTATGAACCGCTGACATGTGAGGTGGCAATTCCACTTGATAGGCCACGGGTCCACAACCTGCCTTGATCTCATAGGGTCCAATGTAGCGAGGAGCTAATTTGCCCTTGATCCCGAATCTCTGGACACCCTTGGTGGGTGATACCTTAAGGTAGACATGATCTCCCACCTCAAACTGTAGAGGCTTCCGCCTCTTATCATGATAGCTCCTTTGCCTGGCCTGAGCAGCTTCTAAGTTCTTGGTAATAACCCTGACCTTTGCCTCTGCCTCAAGTACCAAGTCTGGCCCAAAAATTTCCCTTTCTCCTGCCTGAGACCAGTTTAGTGGGGTCCTACATCTTCTCCCATATAATGCCTCAAAAGGTGCCATCTTTAAACTGGACTGATAGCTGTTATTATAAGAAAACTCTGCCAAAGACAGACACTTGTCCCAATCCTTTCCATAATTTAGTACACATGCCCGCAACATGTCTTCCAAAATCTGATTCACCCTTTCTGTCTGGCCATCTGTTTGTGGGTGGTATGCTGAGCTTCGGATGACATGGGTCCCAAGTGATTCTTGCAGTTTTCCCAAAAGCGTGCCACAAACAGTGCTCCTCGGTCAGATATAATGGTCTTTGGAATACCATGCAATATCACTATCTGATCAACATAAATTTCAGCATACTTCTCTGTCTTGTGGGTGGTGTGCACTGGCAAGAAATGAGCAGTCTTGGTCAATCTGTCCACGATAACCCAAATAGAATCATGGTGCCTGGAGGTATTGGGTAATCCTACTATGAAGTCCATGCAAATATCCTCCCATTTCCAAGATGGTATGGGAAGGGGTTGCAAGGGGCCTGCTGCCTTCAAATGACTAGCTTTAACTCTCCGACAGGTATCGCACTCGGATATGTACTTGGCAATTTCCCTCTTCATTCTGGTCCACCAATATAGAGATCTGAGATCATGGTACATCTTGTTGCTACCAGGGTGCATGGAGAATTTGGAAAGGTGAGCTTCATCTAGTATCTTCTTTCTGAGCTCAGGGTCCTTAGGAACAACCAATCGATCTCCAAACCATAGAATTCCCTTGCTGTCCTGCCGGAAACACTTGTATTTCTCTGCCTTTTGCTTGATCATATCCTTGATAACCTGAACACCCTTATCCTCAACCTGTGCCCTGACTATTTGTTCTTGCAATGTGGGCTCCACCGAGATATAGCTTAGGTTACCCGAAGAAACAACTTCCAGGTTCAGCTTACACAACTCATCACATAGGGTGGTCATTCCCACATCCATGCTCATACAATTACACTGGGCCTTTCTGCTCAAGGCATCTGCCACAACATTGGCCTTACCTGGGTGGTAATGCACTTCTAAATCATAATCCTTGATCAACTCTAACCACCTCCTTTGCCTCATGTTCAGATCTGCCTGAGTGAAGATGTATTTGAGACTCTTGTGATCAGTGTAGATGTTACAGTGAGCTCCCATCAGGTAGTGTCTCCATATCTTAAGAGCATGAACTACAGCTGCCAATTCTAGATCATGTGTAGGGTAGTTCTGCTCATGGGGCCTGAGTGCTCGGGAAGCATAAGCAATCACTATGTTCTCTTGGATCAAGACACATCCCAATCCGGTACCAGAAGCATCACAATAAACTTCAAATGGCTTGGTGTTGTCAGGTTGGACCAGCACTGGGGCTGTTGTCAAATGTTGCCTCAAGGTATGAAAGGCATCTTCACACTTTTGGCTCCACTCAAATTTGACTCCCTTCTTTAACAGTTCAGTCATTGGTTTGGCAATTCTAGAGAAATCCGGAATAAATCGTCGATAATACCCTGCCAATCCCAGAAAACTCCGAATTTGCTTTACTGTGGTCGGGGGTTTCCAATCCATCACCTCCTGCACCTTCTCAGGATCAACTGATATCCCATCTTGAGAAATTGTGTGACCCAAGAACTTGATCTCCTTCAGCCAAAACTCACACTTACTCAGCTTAGCATACAGCTGATGATCACGCAGTCTCTGAAGTACAGTATGCAAGTGTTTAGTGTGCTCGGCTTCGTTCTTGGAATAAACCAGTATATCATCAATGAAAACGACCACGAACTTGTCTAACTCTGGCATGAATACTGAGTTCATCAAGTACATAAAATAAGCCGGGGCATTGGTCAGCCCAAAAGACATCACCAGAAACTCATACAGTCCATATCTGGTAGAGAAAGCCGTCTTGGGAATATCACTAGCACGGATCTTGATCTGATGGTATCCTGAGCGAAGGTCTATCTTGGAGAATACCTTGGCTCCAACCAACTGATCAAACAGAACATCAATGCGGGGCAGCGGGTATTTGTTCTTAATAGTTACCGCATTGAGAGGACGGTAGTCAACACACATCCTCAAACTCTCATCCTTTTTCTTCACAAATAATGTTGGACATCCCCATGGTGAAGTGCTTGGACGAATAAACCCTTTGTCCAACAACTCTTGCAATTGTTTCTTCAACTCTGCCAATTCCGCGGGAGGCATCCTATAGGGTCTCTTGGAGATAGGAGCAGTCCCGGGTTGCAATTCGATGGCAAACTCAATATCTCGGTCAGGTGGCATCCCTGGCAATTCATCTGGGAAAACATCAGGGTAGTTACAGACTACTGGAATCTTCTCCACCGGGGATTCTAACATAACAAAGGCACAAGATCGGGTACAACCCTGGTCAGGCAAATACAGTGTGGTCTCACCACAAGTTGGCGAGTGCACCTCAATGGCTCTAGCCGCAATATCCATCACAGCCTGATTTCTTGTCAACCAGTCAGTTCCCAATATAATATCCACACTCTCCAAACCCAGAATGAGAAGGTTGGCTTTAATTATCAGACTACCAAACTTTATAGGCACATTCTTGTTAATTTGGTAGGTGGCAACCCTGCCTCCTGGGGTTGAAATTGTAATGCCCCCATTGGTGTGGTGAAAGGGCAACTGGCATTTGGCACTAAACCTTGCACTGATAAAACTATGCGAAGCACTGGAATCAAAAAGAACAATAGCAGGAAAATTTAATACTGTAAAGATACCAGTCATGACGGGTGCTCCCTCTGGAATGTCAGCCATGGTGGTGAAGTTCAGCCCGCCCTGCCTCACTTGCACCTTCTGTCTCTTGCCTTGGTTCTGATTGACATTCTGCCCCTGCCTCTGCTGGTTCCTGGGGCAATTCTTGGCATAATGCCCAGTGTTGCCACAAGTGAAGCACCTGTTGTCATTGGCTTGGCGGTACTGCTGCTGCTGATTATTCCTCTGAGCTGGGAACTGGTTGCGGTTGGGTGCCTGCTGCTGCTGCTGCTGCTGAGGTCGGATTACCCATCGCCCTTGCTGCTGCTGGGGTCCCCTGCCCTGGGTGTCGGACACAATCCGGAAACGCTGTGGCTGAGCTGAGGGTCCTGCCACGGGGGTCTTCCTCTTTTTCTCTGCCTGCCTAGCGGTAATGCAGTCCTCTTGGGAGATAGCCATGTTGACCAACTCATTGTAGCTGTTGGCCCTGACGGTGTTGAGGCGATCCCGGAGCTTAGTGCTGAGCCCCCTTCTGAATCTGTCCCTCTTCTTCTCATCTGTATCCGCATGATATCCCGCATACTGGCACAAGTCATTAAAGGCCTGGGCGTACTGCAACACTGTCCTGCTGCCCTGAGTGAGTGCCAAGAACTCATTGAGCTTCCTGTCCATGATCCCGGCTGGTATATGGTGTCCTCTAAAAGCTGCCTTAAACTCCCTCCACTCCACCTCTCGGTCCTCTGGCTGCATAGCAAGAAAGTGATCCCACCAAGTCCTTGCAGGTCCGCGAAGCTGCTGGGTAGCGAACCTGACTTTGGTGACCTCTGAGCAAACTCCATGGAGCAGTGGAAATTTGGATTCCACCACTCGCAGCCACACATCTGCGTCAAGTGGGTCCTCCACCCTTGTGAACAGTGGAGGCTGGGTGCTGAGGAATTCCTGATAGGTGGCTGCCGCGGGGTGACGTTGGTCGTCCCCACCACCATAATGCTGAGGTGGTGGCTGGCGTTGAGCCAGCTGCCTCAGGATCTCATTCTGCTGAGCCATGAGCTCCTGCAGAGTGGGAGGTGGGGGCGGCGGTGGAACGTGCTCGTTCTGGCCACGACGCTGCCTCCCGGCCATCTGAAAAACCACATACTTACTTAACACCATAGTTCCAAATTTCAAGATTTTATCAAGGGGAAAAGTTAAAACAGCATGATAGACTCTGACTTCAACAAAAGGGATTTCAAGAGGCATAATTTCTTCCTTCCAAAAATTAAACTGATAAAAGCATCCATCAAACCAACTCCCAAGAGAGTTTTAGCACGATTACATCAAATTGTTCCAAAATGACTCAACTCTACCTAGCCTAGTACCCCAAGGGTGCAAAAGCTAAGCTAGCTGCGAGGAGTCCGACTGTCCAACTTCTAAACCTACCCTGGACACCTAGTGAGCGAACGAAGCAACACTTGACTCGGGGGAAGGTGGTCTTCCCGAGCCAGCAGTGTCCACACTGGAGGCAGGCTCATCTCCTCCCTCAATGTCGACGTCCTCGTTGGCCTCCTGGTCCTGGATCTCCTGGTGGTGCATGTCCAGGTGCTCGTTAGCCTCAGCAAGCTGCTGTTGAGTGTTAATGAGCTGATCCTCGAGGACCTCGATGGTGTTCTCCCTGGTACCTACCAGCTCCTCCAACTCCTGAATATCGGTGGATAGCTGCTCCACCTGCAAATCCTTCTCCACCATTTCTTGAGATAAATCAACCACGAGCTCCTCTCTGTTATCCAGCGTGATCTTTGTTGCCTCCAGCAGTGCCATCAGATGGGACATTGCCTCACCGCGCATCACCTGCAGACGGTACAGAGCATTCATGCACCGTACTGTCAAGTGCGCAGTCTGACCTGGGTAGATGGCCCAGATGTCCTTGGCATGCTCCACCCGATCCTTCCACATTGGGTCGTCCTCCTTCTCAGCGGGGAACAAGCCAATGGGGTGGGTAGCCAGCTCTAAGGGATGGAATCCGCAGAAGGTAGTCAATCCATGCAGAGCGATTGCCTCGATCGTGTCCTCTGCCCGGTACCCGAAAGACTCTGAGTCCAAGGAACGCCAGCCTGGCTGCAGGGGATGAGGCTCCAAAGTCATCCTCACCCTACAGCGGGGCACCCGGTGCTTCTCGAACTGTTGCACCGCGTACTGAGGGGGTGTCGTATACCTGGCCCCCTGAAGTACTTCCCACAAAATGCGGGGAAAGCCCTCTCGTGCAAGTCCGTCCGTGTGGGTCAGTGCATTTCTGTCATCGGAGGATCCATGGGAAGTCATCTGTGTACGGTTAAGCGTAAGTAAAAGAAAAAGAATTATAAAAAGAACAAGGAAAAGTAAAAAAAAAATCAGCCTTCCTCTAGTTAAGTAAAAAGGCACTAGGGACCTAGTTGGTTGTTATCTTGTTTTTAAGTCCTTTACTTAGTTATCCATTTGCTTAATTATGAATGCATGCATGCTCGTCCTGAACGGCCTCACAACAAGGTAAAAGGAATAGGGAGGAACTCCCATCCTGTAAAAGTGGCCTGTAGGGCCTAGTTACTTAGCCACCTAGCTACCCTTCTATTACCCTAAGGCTTCACGTCCTAGGTCTATCCTGCTCGTCCTACTATCTATCCAACCTTGTTTCTATCAAGTTTTATTTAGAAAATTGATGGTATTTACATTTTATTGATTCCTCTGTGGTGGTACAAGCTCCGATACCAGCTGTGGCGGAACTGCCCGAATTATTCCAACTTAAGTGCCCAAGTCCCGCCTTAGAGGCTAGACCACACTTAAATGGGAATAACCCGTCAATCCCTCGGATCTAGTCCGACACGGCCACTAACAGGATCAAGTACCACGATCTCACTCGAAGGTGAGTCACAGAGCAAATACAATAAAGCATAAAACCATACATGCCACAATGTTACATTATTACATCACCCTCATCATCATCGAAGTTTTTGCAAAAGTAACCATCATTGTTCGAAGTGCAGCGGAATAAAACTAACGATAATTAAACAGAGAGATGGGGAAGCCTGTCCCATCACTCCTCATGCTCCTCCTCAGCCGAGGCAGGGTCCCACTCAACAGTCCAACCCGGTGGCAAGGTGGACGGCCAAGTTATCCCAGCAACCATCTCCTCCAGAGAACCTGTAAAAAATTATGCCACAAGCAAGGCTGAGTATACTAATACTCAGCTAGACTTACCCGGTGTGAGGAGTCTACTCCTCTACCTCTAGACATGCAGTTGTTTGGCTGTGGGGTTTGGTTGCCAAAAGCACTAGCTGAGTTTCTAAATCAAGATTTTAACTTAATCAAGGTTAAGTGTGACTCTCTTAAGGCTAAAAGTGAACTATCTACTCATACATGGTAGCAAGCATTATTAACAATTCAACATCTTTTCTCAACTCATCATACTTCCACTTATTACTCAATGCAGTACAATGGATCAAGCAGTCTCATTAGCTGCGAGAAGCAGACGATTCGAATCGAGTTTTTATCCTTGCAAGGTAAACCTAAACACACGACACGTAGGGGCACTCCGTCCCCACACATATCAACCGTCCCCATCGATTCCCTGGCAACAGATCAGGGCTCACCGCCTTGGCGTACAATGCCCCACTGACCCCGACTGGCCGTCGTGCAGTGACCACACTTGTACCCACCATAACCGGAATGGGAGACCTCGTCTCAGGTTGCGTGAGGGGATATGTCTGCGGGCAGGTTCACTCAGGTACTAGGCTTACCGATTTACCATATTTCTCGGTATGTGTTTAGTACGTTCAAACGCTTGACACAGGTATCCGCACGTTAATCCTTATTCCATTTTCCATCTCGTGAACAACCAATCCCCATGGATTGTTGTCCACCAACTAGTATCATGACAGTGTGAAAGTGGGTACAATCAATTTCCTGATCTCGCGCGAGTGCTAGAAAAATCACTCGTCTTCTACCGAGATCCTAATTAAATAAAGCAACTACTCGACCTGTCATACTAGTATTCATCTCAAAAGGATTCCTGAGATCATGCAACTAGGGTTTCAAACAATTCCTACACCTAAGTGCACAATCAATCCTACAATCATTAAGTGAAGTAAAATAGCATAAATAACAGGTTATGCATAAAACCGGGGCTTGCCTTCCAAAGCAGTGGCAGGCAGGTCCTCTGGTGCAGGCTCGGGTGCTGGATCTGGGGCTACCTCCTGAGCAGCTCCTTGCTCCGGCACGAGGATGTACTCTCCGTCAGCAAGATTACAGTCTATCGAATGCAATGAACATGTATGTCATGATTATGCATGATTTAACAACATTTTGTAAAAGAAACTAAGTCAAGAAGTAACTTAGAGTTCTTAGTCATGCGGGGCTTCCAGTGGGTTAGGTTTAATACTCCTTAGGCTTGGGTTTTCAGTGAGGATAACATAGTGGATTGGTATTACCTCGATACATTTTTAGTGGACAGACTACAAGGGTTTTGGGATAACATTAATTCACATTATCCATTTTCCTTTCCTTGATTTCCATTTAGGGTTTCTAGGGTAGGTTTGAACTACAACAGGGTTTTAATAATTTTCAAAAATTCTGTAAAAATTACAGTGGGTTGTCACTGGCTATTCTAGCTTGTTTTAAGAATTTGAGGCTTAGAGTATAAAAGTTAGGCCTTAAACAAAAATAACAAAAGTTAGGCAAAAAGGGCCACTTTACACTACACCTCCTAGTTAGGGGTAGGTTCTGTCCTAAAGGTTATTTTTGTTGGCATCCTTTGGTAATAATAGGCCTCTGTGCTAAAAATCACAGAAAACTAAGGGGTGGTTATTTAGTTATGATTTTCTTAAGTTTAATGTCAAAAAGGCACTTTCTACTACCTTAGTATTTGAAAAATGTCAAACAGCAGATTTCATATTTTTCTTAGGTTCTTTCTAATAAAACAATAGTTATCCCAAGGGTGGGGGTGTTTTCACCTTGGGGTTATTTTTGTAGAGTTTTTCTAAGTTTCACTTGTTTTATTTAAACAAAAGGGATCTTACTTATTTTACACTAAAACAGGGTATGATATATTTTTCCAGTGAACTACATTGAATAAGTAGCCCAACAAAAATAGAGGTACCCTCTGGTTCATTAATTTAATTACATTTTCTATTTTCCTTATCCTTAAGCATATTATAGAATAAGGGGTAAAACTAACTCAAATGGAGTGGACAGAGAGGTTTAACATTTTTAAACAGGTTAGTAGGTAAATATAAACTTCTCCAAATTTTCCTAACCCTAGTCAAATAGCCTAACTATTTTTCTTACTATTATTTAGCTTTTGGCCAAAACTAACATTAAATCAGAACTTTTAAGTTTTCCACAGTACCAAGGGGTTTTATATTTTTCTTAAATAGGTTACATTAATTTGAGTCTGACAAAATTGGTTTGACCAAATTTGGATGATTTAAACAGAAGCTATGCATTTTCAAAGTTGCTGTTCAATTTAAAACAGATTTAATTAAGGGTTTCTGGAAAAACAGTTTACACCGGGGTCCCTGGGTTTAAACGAAATCCACCTTCACAGATCTACCCCCACGCCACTATTCCCCTGTGTCACTGACATTACACAAAACCCCCTGACCTTTCTTCCCTCTCACCCGCAGTCCTTCCCTTCACTGAAACAGTAACCGCGGGAAAGAAAAGGGCGGCGCGGCTTACCGGCGGCGAGGGAGGTCCGGTGAAGGGTGGGGTCGGCTTGGGGAGACTCTGGCGGTCACGTCGAGGTACGGCTCGGCGTCGGAGGTGGCCGGAATCGCCCGGTCCACGCGTGCAGGCGGGTGTCCTCGTCGGCGGCGAGTATATCGGCCAAACTACGGCGAACTGGCGCAATCCGAGGGCACGGTGAGCATCACGGGGTCACGCAACGACTGTGTGCACAAGGAATCGAAGGATGGTGGAGTGGCTTACCCGGTCCACGTGCTCCGGCGGGGGTGAGAGCTCCGGCGAGCGCGGACTGGCTTCTCCGGCGAAGGGAACTCCGATTCCTTGCTCGGGGAGCTTCACAGAGGTGTGCACAAGCTTCTCCGAGGGCAGGACGGGGTCGGGGATGGCTCTGCTGGCCGGTCTACGGTGGCAGAGGGGTTGGGCGGCCGAGGACTCGCTGCGCACGGGCAAACGGCGACGAGCTAACTCCGGCGAGGTATGGAGGGTGTGCGGAAGGGCGTAGCCGAAGCCTGGGAGGGATTTATAAGCTCGGGCGCGGGCCACGGCGCGGGTTTGGCTCGGGCGCGGCGCGGGGCATGCGAAGGCGCGCGCGAGCGTGCTCTGGCGTGGGCAGACGACGTCGAACACGTGGCAGTGAGTTTCTTCCAATGTTCAAACGCTTCCAGAGATCGCAAACGTGCGAATCTCGCCATGAATCCGGCGTAGACCTCCTCCTGGCACCTAGGGCTATCTCACATGTGTGAGTTCCAAGGGATGATACGCCCTAGATAGGGAGATAGACGGGCGCCAAATCTGGCTTGTCTCCCTGCCCGCTCAGCGACAAAACTGATGTCAAGTGTTGTCAAACGTCTGAGTCTCGGCCTCAAATTTTTCCAGGGGGTGCCTTAAGTGGTATAGCACATTTTTGGTATAGAACCCAAGTGGTTTTGGCGCCATCTTCAAAGTGAACACGGCTGGTCTTTGAATTAGGGCTAAAATGTGACTTAGAGGGAAATTTAGAGCTCTAGCTCTCTCTCCACTTGGAGATTTGAATTGGGGTTTCTCCAGGGGCCTTTTTGCAATATCCCCCCCCTTAAATGATGGTTATAATGTTGCTTAGGGTTTGGGTAAAAGTTACACATGCTTTGCCCACTTGTTCACTTTCTTTCCCCCCTTACTTAGGGTTTTGGAAGGTAGGGCTTTGGAGAGGTCTAGGGTTCTTCTCCCCCCTTTATCCAAAGTAGTAAGTGTGCAAGGATTAGAGTAATGCTTCTCATGTCATTGGCAACTTGATTAGCACATGAGCTCCAAGGTTCTTATGTGGTGCCTTAAGTCTTTACCCTTGTGAACACAGCTTCTAGTGCCAAAGTGGCTCTAGCCAAGGTAACACCTGGGGTGTTACAGACAGCTTAGCATACAACAGCTTAAAGGTGAGAGAATAAGATTTTTGTACTTAAAAACAAATTTTTTTGTACTTAATACCACACTCCTTTTGCAAGGCCTTATTCTCAGCAACGCCCTCAGGGCGCAAAAAAGCGCTGAAGACGAGGGATGTACCATGGCCTTGAATAACCTTCGTTCCGAAATAATTGAGCTAAGGAACGAAGGTCTTGAAAAAGACAAAATATTAAACTCATTGATAAACAAGATAAAAGAAGACGAGGCTACTTCAAAAGCCCAAGCCGAAGCCCAAAAATGCGAAATTGATAATCTTCGGAGACAGCTGGCAGAAGCAAAATTAAAATGTGCGATTGCCGAAGCTGACCGAGACGTCAGTGATTACTGGAAAAATCATTGGGAGAAAACAACTGCAGAACTTCGGTCTTCAAAAGAAAGATGTTATGAAAAATCCATAGAATGTGTGGGAAAAATTAAGACTAGTTTCGCCAGCGTCGACGCATATTCGAATGAAGACAACTTCATACTGGGCGATCCCGAAGGTCCAATCGACTGGATCAACGGCTAAGCCGAAGCCTTTGAAGAAGTTTTAAATGGCCGTGGAGATGTCTGTGTCTTCTCAGGTGCCAGGGGAATTGCGACTATTTTGGAGAAGGCAAGATGCGAGCATGTGAAGATTCTGACCCAAGCCGAAGCTGCGTTCTCTATTGAAGATATAAAAGACCCCTCGACCGAGGCAAGCTTTGTTGGCGGAAAGTTTTTTACCGACATCTGGGAAAGTGGTGGCCGAGGGATGGCTCACGAAATTATAAAGAAAAGTGAAAAAGATACCCATGATGCTAGAGAAGCAGCTAAGGCAGCTGAAAAAACTGTAGATCTTGAAAAGCGAATAGGTATTGTCTAATTGCTTTTGACTTTATGTTTTATTCTTGTGACTTCGAACTTATTCACATTTTATATCGCAGCCGAATTATTTCCTCCCCCGGAGCCCTTTGAGTCACAGGCCGACCCCGAAGCAAAAAAGGAAGATGAAATTACTAAGATGGCCGAAGCTATTATGGACAAAGTTGTTTTTCAACTACTAAACGAAGTTGCGGAAGTAGTTCTAAAAGAAGAATAGCTATTGTTGTAAAAACATTTGGAATATTGATGTAATATTTGCTGAACAAAGTGTGTAATATTCTATAATTTTGAAAGTAATATATAAGCTGTAAGTAATTTAATTCTTTACGATGCATGAAACTTTACATACATACCGTTTTTGAGCCTTTGGCGAAAAACACCTTCCCTTCTTTTCATGCTTCGTGAAGAATATCCATATTCGTGAAAATGTTATGTTTCGTAAGCAATAGATCTCCTCTGATACTAAAGTTGACGAAACTGTACTTCTTCAAACTTTATTTTGTGCCTTGGCACAATTTCTTTGAAACAATTTCCGAAGATTAACACTGTATTCCCTTCTTGTGCCATTGATGCAATGTGATGTATGATGTCATGTTATGCGAATGATGTGATGATGCTTATGATATGCAAAATGATATTTGTGCCGAAGATACACACACGTTCCCACAGTAGGACACAGTCTCTTTGCCGTTTATTTTTCGGCTTCACCGCTTATTTCTCGGTGTATCAGCGTTGACTTTTTGCTGTAAGCCTCACTTAGGAGCTTCTTCGCCTTTTATTTCGGCGGTATCAGCGTTTATTTTTCATTGTAAGCCTCCCTTAGGAGCTTCTTCGCCTTTTATTTCGGCGGTATCAGCGTTTATTTTTCGCTGTAAGCTCTGCATTCCCTTTAAAACGACTTTTGAGCAGAAAACTTACGCTACGTTCCCTTAAGAACGACTTTTTGTTGCTTCATCAAAACTTTTGGAACTTCATCGGTTTATGAGGAAGGTATATTGCATTATGATAATGACGAAGCTATTACAAGAAATTGAAAACAATAAAAGAACTAGTTTTTGAATGAATGCTCTTTATTTAAAAAGGTAAATGATAACGAATGTAAAAACTATTTCAGAGGTAGGATATCTCTTAGTAGATGTGCTTCGATTCTGGCACAGTACTGTTGACTGTGCGAGCTTCGGACTGCTTCCTGAAGTCTCGCTGCTGGTGAGTGTGCTGGCTCCCTTCTGGTTGCTGGCCTTGGGGATAAGCTGGTTGCATTGGTGGTGGAGGTAGAGGCTGTTGCCAAGATGCCTGAGGTTGGCTTGACGAAGCAACAGAAACTGCAGGATGATTACCCACATACTCTGGAATATATGGTGAGTGGTACGAAGCAGTATGCATAACCTGCTTCGGCTGGCTCTGTTGGACTGCAGCTTCTGCTATCTCTTTCTGTTTCTAGATGGTGACATGGCACATTCTGGTAGTATGGCCCTTGTCCTCACCGCAGAATAGGCAATAAATTTTCCTGGGCTGATCCACGAACCTTCCTCCGAAGCCCCTGGCGCCTCTGCCCCTTAGAGCTGGGGGCCGAGGATAGCTCTGTTGCTGCCCCGAAGCCTGGGAGGAATACTGTGGCCTTTGTTGCTGACTTCCCCTGTCATCATTTTGAGTAGAGTGGTTTGATCTGACGTGCCTAGGGTGGACTCTTCCTCCGAAGCCCCTGGTCATTTCGGAGAACTTGTAAGCTTCCTCCCTTCTTTGCTGAAAGTCATTATCTGCGCGGATATATTCATCCATCTTCTGAAGCAGTTTCTCCAGGGTCTAAGGGGGTTTCCTGGCGAAGTATTGAGCTGTAGGTCCTGGCCGAAGCCCCTTAATCATGGCCTCAATAACAATTTCATTGGGCACCGTTGGTGCCTGTGCCCTTAGTCGTAAAAACCTTCGGACATACGCCTGAAGGTATTCTTCGTGATCCTGGGTGCACTGGAACAAAGCTTGAGCAGTGACCGGCTTCGTCTGAAACCCTTGGAAACTAGTGATGAGCATGTCCTTCAGCTTCTGCCATGATGTGATTGTTCCTGGCCGAAGAGAAGAGTATCAGGTTTGTGCAACATTTTTTACTGCCATGACGAAGGATTTCGCCATGACTGTAGTATTGCCACCATATGAAGATATGGTTGCTTCGTAGCTCATCAGAAATTGCTTCGTATCTGAGTGTCCGTCATACATGGGGAGCTGAGGTGGTTTGTATGATAGGGGCCAAGGTGTAGCCTGCAGTTCTGCTGACAGAGGAGAAGCATCATCAAAGGCAAAATTTCCATGATGGAAATCCTCATACTAGTCATCCTCGTTGACGAAACCCTCTTGGTGGAGCTCTCTGTACTGGGGCCTTCAGTTCTGTTCATCCTGAGTAAGATGACGAACTTCTTCAGAGGCTTCGTCGATCTTCCTTTGTAGGTCAGCTAGCCGAGCCATCTTTTCTTTCTTCCTTTGCACTTGCTGATGAAGCATCTCCATATTCCTGATTTCTTGGTCCAAGTCGTCCTCCTGAGGCATTGGGCTGGTGGCCTTCCTCTTCTGGCTTCGGGCCTCCCGAAGAGAAAGGGTCTCCTGGTTCGGGTCCAGCAGCTGCAGAGCGGCAGCCCCTGTTGCTAAAGCTTTCTTTGGCGGCATGACGAAGGTCGATGCTTGCCGAAGGTGGTCGAAAAGGGTTCACCAGAGGTGGGCGCTAATGTTGGGGACTTGTTCTCAAATGCTATGAGTTAAGAACAAGGCAACACAAAGTATTAAATGTTAAAGTCCTTCGTCCTTCGAAGCATTATTTCCTCTAGGATATAACGATCTTCGGACGAAGGTTACAAAGGACTTACCTTCGTAAGCATGATATATGAAAATAGAGAGGAAACCATACGAAGTATAAGAGACAACATGAATAATTAAATATGTCGTTATTATTGAATCAATTCTATTTTATTACTATGAATAAATAGAAATGATATCATGTTGCAAGTGTACCTTCGATTTGAGGGAAGGTAAAAAGTACAAGCGTGACGCAAAAGCAAAAATGCCAAGTCAGCATGAACAGTACTGGAGCACTGTTCATCTATTTATAGGCACGGGACGCAGTCCATGTAAAATTACACTCATGCCCTTTACATTTGCTAATAATTCTACAGTAATTCATCGGGGTCTAGATAGCCTTTTCCCCTTTAAGTCGGTTTCCTTTTCTATTATCACGCCGAAGCTCCCTTGCGCACAGCTTCGGCTTTGTTCCATCCTTCGTATCCCTTGTGCTTCTTCACACTGTGATTTTAACTCATGTCCGAAAGGTCCAAGTCCGAAGGTACCTGCTCATGTATTATACTCCAGAAACATTGTTAAATCATGTTTTTGAGAACCTTCGGAAGCCGAAGGCCCCCAACAGGCGGCGATGCCCATGTGTGTCAGAAATGGGACTCTGATGAGAGCTCCACCGACTCCTCCTCCTCCGACGAGGACGCCGCCAACATCGCCGTCACCAAAGGCCTCCTCTTCCCCAACGTCGGCCACAAGTGCCTCATGGCAAAGGACGGCAAAAAGAAGAAGGTAAAATCTAGATCTTCCACTAAATATGCAACATCTAGTGATGAGGCTAGCTCTAGTGATGATGAGGATGATTTGCTCACACTTTTTGCCAATCTTAACATGCAACAAAAAGAAAAATTGAATGAATTAATTAGTGCTATTCATGAGAAGGATGAACTTTTGGATAGCCAAGAGGACTTCCTTATTAAAGAAAACAAGAAGCATGTTAAGGTTAAAAATGCTTATGCTCAGGAGATAGAAAAATGTGAAAAATTGACTAGTGAGCTTAGCATTTGCCATGATACTATCTCCAACCTTAGAAATGAGAATGCTAAATTAACTGCTAAGGTTGAGAAGTTAAATGTTTGTGATGATTCTCTTGTCAACCTCAAAAATGATAATGCTAGTTTAATTAAAATTGACAAGTTAAATGAATCACTTTCTAGCCTTAAGATTGAGAATGATAATTTAATTGCTAAGGCTAAGGATTTAAATGTTTGCAATGATTCTTGTCGGAGAGGAAATCTCCGGCCAAGTGGCGGAATGCACCCGCCCTAAATCCTAAGATGAGGAGGGGCCTAAGCGTTTTGCCTGCTAGGTGGAAACGGGGATAACACAAGAACACACAAGGATTTAGAGTGGTTCGGGCTGCCGAAGCGTAATACCCTACTCCACTGTGTGATGTATTGAGCTTGAGAGCTTGTATGAACTTGTGTGAGCTTGCCTTGTAATGTCGTGTGCCCTCCCTTTTATAGCTCAAGGGGGGCAAGTACAAGGACACTGAGCCCCGACATGTGGGCCTAGGGACATAGCGGATGTAATACTTGGAGCAACTAATGCCAGTTACTAGTGCAATCTCCACGCGCCCTGATATCCGTGGTCTGCGTAGCATTGGCGTGCAGCGGAAGCTTCCCTGGCAACGTACGAGTGATGATGAGCACAGTTTATGCTACAGCATGGGCGTACCGCCTGCCAACGGAAAGGACAGGCACGCCGCCTGCAGGGTGGCTGGGCCACCGTCCGTCAGTGGAGTGGACAGGGCGCATTAAATGCTGAGGCGGCACATCGCCCGCAAGTGGAGTGGACAGGACTCATTAAATGCGGGGCAGCACATCGCCTGCCAGGCGGCGTGTCTTATCCGCAATAAATGCAGAGGACGCACGACCCAGGAGCCTTACATCAGGCTCCGCCCGTTGGCTTACGTCACGGGCAGTCGGCCACGCGGCAGCATCGGGTCTCCGCCTGAGCGGGGAGCTGAAGCGTACGCGGTATGGTCCGGACATGTGTCAGCTCCGGACCCCCGCCTGGCCTTGGTCAAGGCCTGGTTATTCTTTGTCCCGGAATCCCGGGACCTTGCTGTGAGTGGCCCGGACCCTGCACAGGGGGGTCCGAGACCCGTCCCAGGGGTCCGGGCACGCCCGTGGAGGTTCTGGACCTTGCCCGGAGGTCTGGCCCGTACGTACAGGAGTCCGACACTTTCCCATGGGGGTCCGGACCCTCTGTTGATATCCTGGAATATATCGTCTTATCTGGCCATGTGGCGGCCCTGGAGCTGTCCACGTGGTGGGGTCGGGTGCTGTTCACCACACGACTAGAGATAGCCGCGCGGGCACCATGTCTTCATACTGTAGTAAGGGGTACCCCTGATTCAGGGTACCGACAGTGGCCCCCGGGCCCGCCTCATGGGAGGAAACGAGCCTGCAGGTGGGGCCAAAGCTTTATTGGCGATTGGCACGCTGCTTCTGTGCGCTTGCTGACGTAATTACTGCCAGTCCGCCTTCGGTCACGCCTGTCCCCGCGGCTGACTGACCCGCAGCCTTCGCACTTGATGGTTTTGCTGAGCCACGCGCGGGGTGCCTTGATACCGCTGCATTGGTTTTGAAAATTCACCTTCTCTGTCTTCTGTCGCGACCCCGATGAGACGCGGTACTGGCGCGAGCGGCGGTTCGACTTCTCTGCACCCAGGAACCGGCGCCCAGGGAGGATGACTCGTGGGCCCTGGCCCTCGTGTCAGAGACTGGGCTGTTGGTTTCGGCGGAGGTGAAGAGACGTACTACTGCGGGCAGCGGCTTGCTCCTCCGTGGCGATTCGCCTCCTTCGCACTCGTAGGCCGACACCCAAGAAGTATGACTCGTGGGCCTAGGCCCCCGTGTCAGAGGCTGGCCGCTGCTTTCGGTGGAGATGAAGAGGCGCGGCGGTTCGCTCCTCACGTGGTGGTTCGCCTTCTTCGCACACGGAGACCGACACCCAAGGGGGTGACTCATGGGCCCGGGCCCCCGTGCCAGAGGCTAGTTCGCTGTTTTCGGCGGAGATGAAGAGGCGCGGCGGTTCGCTCCTTGCGTGGCGGTTCGCCTTCTTCGTACTCGGAGACCAACACCCAAGGAGTATGACTCGTGGGCCCGGGCCCCCGTGCCAGAGGTTGGGTCACCTTGGCGCGCATCGGGCGAGATCTTCTATGGCGCTTCGGGGCGTCAGTGGGGGAATCTTTCTTTTAAAAAGGGGATTCCCCCGAGTGCGGTAGCCATTCTCATCACTTGCAGCGCCCTTTCACCCTCGAGTTCTCCGCGCTCTTCTGCCGTCGTAGCCGCCATGGCCTTGCTAGACCCTCCCGAGCGCCTCCAGCCCGAGGTGGCACTCAACTTGGTGCGCAACCTGCTCGGATGGGGTGCGCCGGCATTCGCCGAAAGGATCCGTGTCGGCGCCTCTCCTCACGGCGATCTCACCGCCGAGGAGTTCGTGCTCTTCATTTCCTGCGTGTTGGCGCTGCCGATCTCGCCTTTCATCTTGCTGTAGCCGGAGGAGCACGACCTCGTGGGGGGTGGCGCTCTTCCGCCAGTGCTCAGTTTCAAGGATGTTCATTAGCCTTGCGGAGGTGGAAAGCGAGCTGAGCTGTGGCTCCATCTTTCGCGTGAGCTTCACCAGTGCCTCATAGTACACCGCCATGAACTGGTCTAGCTCCAACTCCATGGGGTGGGAAGCGAGCTGAGCTGCGGCTCCATCTCTTTGGCTTTGATGGCTTCGGTGCTGCCTCCAACAGTGACCGCTGGCCCGGCTGCTGAAGACGCCGCCCGGGAGGTCGTACAAGATGCCGTGGAGACGGCGGCCGCGCGCTTCCAGCGCGACTCTCCTAGTGTCGAGTAGCTCATACCTGTAGAAATGAGGCTAGGGATGTAATAACTTTGTTTTTTGTATGATACTTTTGGGAACTATCAATTAAATAGTTCTTATCTATATGATGCTTGTTCTTGCTGTGTGTGGTTTTATCAACCCCTCTCCTGGTACTCACCCCCCTGGGATGTAGGCTCGATGCGTCGGGGCTAGATACCAGCATACCTAAGGAAGAGTTGGTGTCCCGGCCCCCAGGAGGTAGCCTCGACTGGGACCTAGACCTGCACACAGCTTCAACTACGAAGTGTTAGTAGCACACCCATAGGACCCATCGCCTAATACTAGCCATCCTTTGATACATGCACGGGACCTGCAAGATTTAGTCTGGGAATCCAAGTTGTGTGTTCGGACCCCCCTGGACCGTGGTTCTAGATACTAGGACACCCGTCGTAGAGTGGTGGAGTGTGCAGGCTTACGGTACGGGACCAGGCTAAGTGGCTACACGTCTCCGGACCACCCCAGGAGACAAGCGTCCATTCTCTAGAACTGGACCCTAGGTTACTGGACCCACGGGACTATAGCTCCAAATACTAGGGTACCCGTCACAGAGTGGTGGAGTGTGCAGGCCTAGGGTACGGAACCGGGCTAAGTGGCTACGCAGCTCCAGACCACTCGAAGGAACGAGCTCCCGTTCTCTAGAGCCGACCCCAGGCTGCCGGACACTCCTGCTTTCGCAGAGGGGTCCTAAACTGCAAGCCTGGCTACTCAATTCGGATGTCATCATGTCAGCAGGGATGGGAACCATATGGGTGGGTTAGATAAAAATTGATAATATCTGGAAACTGTAGCAGAATAAAACCATCATAGGGGCACATCTGAGGGGGTAAATTTTTTTCCTTATAACTTGACATGCATGAGTGCAGACCAACAGGCCGGGCTTATGAGGGCGGACATCACTGGGCTGGCGTACACATATGCACAACCTAGTTACAAGAAGAAATCATAACCCCTCGGACTTGCTTCTGTGGGTAGGACTTACAGGAATGCTCTATGTTCTAGGGATTGGGAAGAGGTACACCTTCAGTTGTGGCGAGGCTGAGAGCACCTAGAGGGGCGTGAATAGGTGATCCTGTAAAATTCAAATACTAATAGCCACAAAACTTGGTTAAGTGTTAGTACAGCTAAGTAGCAAGCTCTTGTGAACACAAGTAATCACGAGAAAAACAAGCACAAGAGACACGGTGGTTTTATCCCGTGGTTCGGCCAAGTATAACACTTGCCTACTCCACGTTGTGGCGTCCCAATGGACGAGGATTGCACTCAACCCCTTTCAAGTGATCCAATGATCAACTTGAATACCATGGTTTTTCTTTTCTTAGACTTTCTCCCTTTTGCGAGGAATATCCACAACTTGTAGCCTCTTGCCCTTACAAAGATGATCACACAAGAAGCACGGAAGTAAGGGAGGGGAAAAGCAACACACACAAGGCAGCACAATCACGCACACAAGTCACAACTTGAGCTCAAAACACAACCCATAGAGTTCTCAACTCAAATGGAGCTCAAGTCACTATCACAAAGAATCAAATGCGTGAAGTTGGAGTATTGATGCTTAGGAATGATCAAAGAATGCTTGGGTAACTCCTCCATGCGCCTAGGGGTCCCTTTTGTAGCCCCAAGGCAGCTAGGAGCCGTTGGAAGCCAACAAGGAAGGTAATTCTTGCCTTCTGTCGGGTGGCGCACCGGACAGTCCGGTGCACCACCGGATAGTCACTGTAGCATGTCCGGTGCGGATCTCCTTCCTAAATTGGCGCAGCCGACCGTTGCAACTCCGGGCTGGTTGGCGCACCGGACACTGTCCGGTGCACACCAGACAGTCTGGTGCCCCCAGCCGACCGTTGGCGCGGGCCACGCGTCGCCCGCTGATTGCGCGGCCGACCGTTGCTCTGGCGGCCGTTGGCTCACCGGACAGTCCGGTGCGCCACCGGACAGTCCGGTGAATTATAGCTGTACGCCGCCAAATTCTCCCGAGAGCGGCCAGTTCGCCGGAAGCCAGCCTGGCGCACCGGACACTATCCGGTGCACCACCGGACAGTCCGGTGTGCCAGACCAAGCTGAGTCTTGGCTGCTCCAGCCAAATCCTTTTCTTATTCTCTTTTCTCTGATTCTAGCACTTAGACAAATATATTAGTACACACAAAAACCAATGTACTAAGTCTAGAACCATACCTTTGCCTTGATTATCACTTCTCTCTTTGTTTAGCACAAAAGAGCTTATTTAAATGTGTTGGACACTTAATCACCAAAACATAATAGAAATTGCCAAAGGCACATTTCCCTTTCAATCTCCCCCTTTTTGGTGATTTATGCCAACACATTCAAAAGCAATGCAAAACATGCAACATTGATTCAAATTGAAGACCAAATTGTTTTTAACTCTAATTTGGCATATTTGGATCATTCTTTGCCACCACTTGGTTTGTTTTTGCAAATCAAATTCATTTTCCTATCTCTAAGTCAAACTCACTTGTTTGGGCACAAAGAGAGATATTCCAATTGAAAAATTGATCGAGTGCCAAAAACTCCCCCTTTTTCTCATAATCATAAATTCTCTCCACAAGAGACCCAATTTTGACAATAAGAGTATTTTGACAAATCAAAAGTTCTAACTCTACTATTTTCAAAATTCTTAAGTGGTAGCTGATCCATTTGCTTTGGCCTTAATTTCTCCCCCTTTGGCATTAAGCACCAAAACGGGATCATTATTGGCCTTGTAACCCCATTGCCTCACCAAAATTGTCAATTAAGAGCAAAAAGGCAATAAGAGCATAGATATGAACTTGGAGTTAATTACCCTCCCATCGGAGTGCAGTGGAAGTCTTGCATGGTCCAAGTTAACTTTTCCCTTTCAATGCACCTTGGAGACTAAATCAAATAATCTTAAACACACGGTTAGTCTCAAAGGGTCAAGTCGTAGCACATCTCCCCCTAAATATGTGCATCACTCACACATGAACTTGTGAGGTCTGGGGATCCCTTGTACAACTTGAGCACCATAATTGAGTAATAAATTACATAAATGCATAAAGAAACATGATCAAAGGCATAAAACACATGTATGCTATAGATCAATCCAAGTTACGCGAATCTAAGACATTTAGCTCACTACGTAGCCTGCAAAAGGTTTTCTCATCTAAAGGCTTGGTAAAGATATTGGCTAGCTGGTTCTCAGAGCTAATATAGAACACCTCGATATCTCCCTTTTGCTGGTGGTCTCTCAAAAAGTGATGTCGGATGTCTATGTGCTTTGTGCGACTGTGTTCAACAGGATTATCCGCCACGCGGATTGCACTCTCATTGTCACATAGGAGTGGGACTTTGCTCAGATTGTAGCCAAAGTCCCGGAGGGTTTGCCTCATCCAAAGTAGTTACACGCAACATTGTCCTGCGGCAACATACTCGGCCTCAGCGGTGGATAGGGCAACAGAGGTTTGTTTCTTAGAACTCCAAGACACCAGGGACCTTCCTAGGAATTGGCACGTCCCTGATGTACTCTTCCTATCAACCTTGCATCCAGCATAATCGGAGTTTGAGTATCCAATTAATTCAAAGGTAGACCCCTTTGGATACCAGATCCCGAAGCAAGGCGTAGCAACTAAATATCTAAGAATTCGCTTAACGGCCACAAGGTGACACTCCCTTGGATCGGATTGAAATCTAGCACACATGCATATGCTTAGCATAATATCCGGTCTACTAGCACATAAGTAAAGCAAAGAACCTATCATAGACCGGTATGCCTTTTGATCAACAGACTTACCTCCTTTGTTGAGGTCGACATGCCCGTCGATTCCCATTGGCGTCTTCGCGGGCTTGGCGTCCTTCATCCCAAACCGCTTGAGAAGATCTTGAGTGTACTTCGTTTGGGAGAGGAAGGTGCCGTCCTTGAGTTGCTTCACTTGGAACCCAAGGAAGTAGTTCAACTCGCCCATCATTGACATCTCAAATTTCTGTGTCATCACCCTGCTAAACTCCTCACAAGACTTTTGATTAGTAGAACCAAATATTATGTCATCGACGTAAATTTGGCACACAAAAAGATCACCGATACAAGTCTTAGTGAAAAGAGTGGGATCGGCTTTCCCAACCTTGAAAGAATTAGCAATTAAGAGATCTCTAAGGCATTCATACCATGCTCTTGGGGCTTGCTTAAGTCCATAGAGCGCCTTAGAGAGCTTACACACATGGTCGGGGTACTTGTCATCCTCAAAGCCAGGGGGTTGTTCCACATACACCTCCTCCTTGATTGGCCTGTTGAGGAAAGCGCTCTTCACATCCATTTGAAACAACCTGAAGGAGTGGTGAGCGGCATAGGCTAATAGAATGCGAATAGACTCTAGCCTAGCCACTAGAGCAAAAGTCTCCTCGAAATCCAAACCTACGACTTGGGCAAAACCTTTTGCCACAAGTCGAGCCTTATTCCTTGTCACCACTCCGTGCTCGTCTTGTTTGTTGCGGAACACCCACTTGGTTCCCACAACATTTTGCTTTGGACGTGGCACCAGGGTCCAAACTTCATTTCGCTTGAAATTATTGAGCTCTTCCTGCATGGCCAACACCCAATCCGGATCCTGCAAGGCCTCTTCTACCCTGAAAGGCTCAATAGAAGAGACAAACGAGTAATGCTCACAAAAGTTAGCTAATCTTGAGCGAGTAGTTACTCCCTTGCTTATGTCACCCAGTATCTGATCAACGGGGTGATTTCTTTGAATTGTCGCCCGGACTTGAGTTGGAGGGGCTAGTGGTGCTTCTTCCTCCATAACTTGTTCTTCTTGTGCTCCCCCTTGATCACACGCCTCTTCTTAAGGAACCTGTTCATCATCTTGAGTTGGGGAATGCACCATCGTTGAGGAAGAAGGTTGATCTTGTTCTTGTTGTTCCTGTGGTTGGACATCTCCAATCGCCATGGTGCATATTGCGGCCGTTGGAACATCATCTTCATCTACATCATCAAGATCAACTTGCTCTATTGGAGAGCCATTAGTCTAATCAAATACAACGTCGCTAGAGACTTCAACCAAACCTGATGATTTGTTGAAGACTCTATACGCCTTTGTATTTGAGTCATAACCTAGTAAAAACCCTTCTACAGCTTTGGGAGCAAATTTAGAATTTCTACCTTTCTTCACTAGAATGTAACATTTACTCCCAAATACACGAAAGTATGAGACATTGGGTTTGTTACCGGTAAGAAGTTCATATAAGGTCTTCTTAAGGAGGCGATGGAGATAGAGCCAGTTTATGGCGTGGCAAGCTGTGTTCACAACTTCTGACCAAAACCGCTCAGGCGTCTTGAATTCTCCAAGCATCGTCCTCACCTTGTCAATAAGCGTCATGTTCTTCCTCTCCACCACACCGTTTTGCTGCGGTGTGTAGGGAGCGGAGAACTCGTGCTTGATCCCTTCCTCCTCAAGGTACTCCTCCACTTGTAAGTTCTTGAACTCGGACCCGTTGTCGCTTCTTATCTTTTTCACCTTGAGCTCAAATTCGTTTTGAGCTCGTCTTAGAAAGTGCTTGAGGGATCCTTGGGTTTCTGATTTATCCTGCAAAAAGAACACCCAAGTGAAGCGGGAAAAATCATAAATAATAACAAGACCATACTTACTTCCCCCCATGCTAAGGTAGGTGACGGGTCCGAAGAGGTCCATATGTAGTAGCTCCAGTGGTCTTGATGTTGTCATCACATTCTTGTTGTGATGAGTGCTCCCCACTTGTTTTCCTGCTTGACACAGTGCACAAGGTCTATCTTTCTCGAAACACACATTTGTTAGTCCTAACACATGTTCTCCCTTTAGAAGTTTGTGGAGGTTCTTCATTCCAACATGTGCTAGACGGCGATGCCACAGCCAGCCCATGCTAGTCTTAGCTATTAAGCATGCATCTAGATCGGCCTCCTCTTTCAAAAAATCAACTAAGTAAAGTTTACCGTCTAATACACCCTTAAACGCTAATGAACCATCACTCCTTCTAAAGACAGAAACATCAACATTTGTGAACAAACAATTGTAGCCCATGTGGCACAATTGACTTATAGATAGGAGATTATAGCCTAGCGACTCTACTAAGAATACATTGGAAATAGAGTGCTCGCTTGTGATGGCTATTTTTCCCAAACCTTTGACCTTGCCTTGATTCCCATCTCCGAATATTATTGTATCTTGGGAATCTTTGTTCTTGACATAGGAGGTGAACATCTTCTTCTCCCCCGTCATGTGGTTTGTGCATCCGCTGTCGATAATCCAGCTTGAGCCCCCGGATGCATAAACCTGCAAGACAAATTAGGCTTGGGTTTTAGGTACCCAACTCTTGTTGGGTCCTACAAGGTTAGTCACAATTGTCTTTGGAACCCAAATGCAAGTCTTGTCTCCCTTGCATTTGGCTCCCAACTTCCTAGCAACCACTTTCTTATTTTTACATGAGAGTACAAAGGTAGTGTTGCAAGCATGGAAAACAGTAGCAGATTCATTACACATTTTTCTAGGCACATGAGACACAAGGTTTCTCTTAGGCCTACTTCTGTCGTGCACAAAAGTAGAACTTGAAGCAATCATAGCATGTGAATCATAACTTCTATCATAATGAACATTCCTAGAAAATTTTCTATCATAAATGAACGCATGATTCCTTTGAATGCTACTAGTCATAGGGGCCTTCCCTTTCTCCTTGTTGGGAATGGGAGCCCTTTGGCTTGTTAAGTTCTTGGCTTCCTTTCGAAAGCCAAGCCCATCCTTAATTGAGGGGTGTCTACCAACAGTGTAGGCATCCCTAGCAAATTTTAATTTATCAAAGTCACTTTTGCAAGTCTTAAGTAGAGCATTAAGACTTGCCACTTCATCATTTAATTTAGAAATGGAAAAATGTTCATCACAAGCATCAACATTAAAATCCTTGCATCTATTGCAAATTACAACATGTTCTACACATGAACTTGGTTTATTTGCTACCTCTAGCTTAGCATTTAAATCATCATTCAAAATCTTTAAACTAGAGATTGATTCATGGCACACAGACAATTCAGAGGATAACAATTCATTTCTTTTAGTTTCTAAAACAAGAGACTTTTGTGCACTAACAAGTTTGTCATGTTCTTCATACATAATATCCTCTTGCTTTTCTAAGAGTCTATACTTTTAATTTAAGGCATCAATTAACTCATTAATTTTATCTACCTTTGCTCTATCTAAGCCCTTAAATAAATCGGTATAATCTACTTCATCATCACTAGAGGCATCATCACTTGAAGTAGTATACTTAAGGGTTTCTCGAACGCTTACCTTTTTCTCCTTTGCCATGAGGCAAGTATGGCGTTCGTTGGGGAAGAGAGAAGACTTGTTGAAGGTTGAGGCAGCGAGTCCTTCGTCGTCGGAGTCGGAGGAGGAGCAGTCCGAGTCCCATTCCTTTCTGAGATGTGCCTCGCCCTTTGCCTTCCTGTAGCTCTTTTTCTTCTCCTTCTTCCCGCTCTTTTCTTGTCCCTGGTCACTATCATTATTGGGACAGTTTGCAATAAAGTGACCAGTCTTACCACACTTGAAGCAGGAGCGCTTTCCCCTTGTTTTGTTCTTGTTGGGGTACTCCTTGCGTCCTTTAAGAGCGATCTTGAAGCGCTTGATGATGAGAGCCATCTCATCTTCGTTTAGCCCAGCCGCCTCAACTTGTGCCACCTTGCTTGGTAGCGCCTCCCTGCTACTGGTTGCCTTGAGGGCAATAGTTTGAGCCTCGTGGACGGGGAGTGGACCGTTTAGAGCGTCGTCCACATATCAGGCCTCCTTCACCATCATGCGCCCGCTCACAAACTTTCCAAGAATCTCCTCAGGCGTCATCTTGGTGTACCTGGGATTCTCACGAATAAGGTTAACAAGATGGGGGTCAATTACCGTGAATGACCTTAGCATAAGTCGGACAACGTCGTGGTCCGTCCATCTTGTGCTCCCATAACTCCTAATCTTGTTGACCAGGGTCTTGAGCCTATTGTATGTTTGTGTTGGCTCTTCTCCCCTGATCATCGCGAACCTTCCCAGCTCGCCTTCCACCAACTCCATTTGGTGATCATGGTGGCATCATTACCCTCATGAGAGATCTTGAGGGTATCCCAGATTTGCTTGGCGTTATCCAAGCCGCTCACCTTGTTGTACTCATCCCTGCACAATGATGCTAGCAAAACAGTGGTTGCTTGTGCATTCTTATGGATTTGCTCATTAATGAAAACGAGGTTGTCAGTACTATCAAAATGCATTCCATTTTCAACAATCTCCCAAATACTTGGATGGAGAGAAAATAGGTGACTACGCATTTTGTGACTCCAAAATGAGTAGTCTTCTCCATCAAAGTGTGGAGGTTTCCCAAGTGGAATTGAAAGTAAATGAGCATTAGAATTGACAGGCATGCGAGAGTAATCAAAGGAATAGTTTTGATTAACCATTCTTTTCTTCGACGAAGAATCATCGTCATCGTCTCTTGGTGAAGAAGAAGATTTGTCACTATCGTAGTAGACGATCTTCTTGATGCGCCTCTTCTTCTTCCCGTCCTTCTTCTTGTGACTCGAGCCAGAGTCAATGGGCTTGTCATCTCTTGGCTCATTGAAGATGGACTCCTTCTCCTTATCGTTGACCACCATCCCCTTTCCCTTAGGATCCATCTCTTCGGGCGATTAGTCCCTTACGTGAAGAGAACGGCTCCAATACCAATTGAGAGCACCTAGAGGGGGGTGAATAAGTGATCCTGTAAAATTCAAATACTAATAGCCACAAATCTTGGTTAAGTGTTAGTACGGCTAAGTAGCAAGCTCTTGTGAACACAAGTAATCACGAGAAAAACAAGCACAAGAGACATGGTGGTTTATCCTGTGGTTCGGCCAAGTATAACACTTGCCTACTCCACGTTGTGGCGTCCCAATGGCGAGGATTGCACTCAAACCCTTTCAAGTGATCCAATGATCAACTTGAATACCACGATTTTTCTTTTCTTAGACTTTCTCCCTTTTGCGAGGAATCTCCACAACTTGGAGCCTCTCGCCCTTACAAAGATGATCACACAAGAAGCACGGAAGTAAGGGAGGGGAAAGGCAACACACACAAGATAGCACAATCACGCACACAAGTCACAACCTGAGCTCAAAACACAACCCATGGAGTTCTCAACTCAAATGGAGCTCAAGTCACTATCACAAAGAATCAAATGCGCGAAGTTGGAGTCTTGATGCTTAGGAATGATCAAAGAATGCTTGGGTAACTCCTCCACACGCCTAGGGGTCCCTTTTATAGCCCCAAGGCAGCTAGGAGCCGTTGGAAGCCAACAAGGAAGGCAATTCTTGCCTTCTGTCGGGTGGCGCACCGGACAGTCCGGTGCACCACTGGACAGTCACTGTAGCATGTCCGGTGCGGATCTCCTTCCTAAATTGGTGCAGCCGATCGTTGCAACTCCGGGCTGGTTGGCACACCGGACACTGTCCGGTGCACACCAGACAGTCCGGTGCCCCCAGCCGACCGTTGGCGCGGGCCACGCGTCGCCCGCGGATTGCGCGGCCGACCGTTGCTCTGGCGGCCGTTGGCTTACCGGACAGTCCGGTGCACCACCGGACAGTCCGGTGAATTATAGTCGTACGCCGCCAAATTCTCCCGAGAGCGACCAGTTCGTCGGAAGCCAGCCTGGCGCACCGGACACTGTCCGGTGCACCACCGGACAGTCCGGTGTGCCAGACCGAGCTGAGTCTTGGCTGCTCCAGCCAAGTCCTTTTCTTCTTCTCTTTTCTCCGATTCTAGCACTTAGACAAATATATTAGTACACACAAAAACCAATGTACTAAGTCTAGAACCATACCTTTGCCTTGATTATCACTTCTCTCTTTGTTGAGCACAAGAGAGCTTATTTAAATGTGTTGGACACTTAATCACCAAAACATAATAGAAATTGCCCAAAGGCACATTTCCCTTTCAGAGGCGGGCATTCCCGGGTCGGCATGCTTCCGTCACATTGAAGGGTCCTTCCCAACTGGGGGAGAGTTTGTGGAGCCCTTCTCGGTTCAGTACTCGCCGTAGGACTAGGTCCCGGACCCTGGGCTCCCTACTATGCACGATCCGCTGGCGGTGGCGCCCGAGCGCTTGGTTGTACAGTGCATTTCAGGTCGCCGCTTTGCCATATGCGTTCGTTGATGAAGTCCACGTCCTCACGTCGTAGCTATTCCTGCAAAGACTCGTTAAAATACTAGACCCATGAGGATCCCATAAAGGTTTCCGGGGGAAGGCAGGCTTCAGCCCCGTAGACCAGGAAGGACGGGGTCTCCCCGGTGGCCCGACTAGTTGTCATTGCCGGAGTCGGAGTCTCCAGTGAAAACATCCTTCAGGACCCCCTCGATTGACTGATACCCGAGGTCCGGTTCTTCCGCAGCCACCTCGCCGCTGTCGACCCTTTCCTTGCCACGCCATTAACGAGGAGGGGAGCCATCCTTGGAGGTCTGCTCACGCCGTTCGCTGACGCGCTTCGCGAGTTCGATAATCTCGCAACACTCCGCGGTGCTATGGCGACTGTTGGGGTGTACAAGGCATGAGCCGCTGTTACCCCTCTGCGGTCGTGGGCGCTTGTTGCGCTCGTTTCGGCCCCTAGTCGTAGCTGCGACGACCGGAGCACAGACGGTGGCCTCTCTGTCACACCCGGGTTTTAGGGATCCAAAGCCCGGGTGCGAACATAAACACCAGGTGTGCTGGGACCAAGTCTCACACATATGATGCATAGTGGCACAGGATCGAATGTCACATCTTTACTATATAATAGGAGTTCTGTACAAAATAAATAAATAATTACATTATAAGGAGACAACGGTCCAGCAACCCGAAGTTGACTGGGAGACGACGGCCTAGACCACTCACGAACTCATCACGGCATCCTCCACGCGCCTCATCCTGTGGTACCTGCTCTTGACCTGTGGGGGGTGTGAGACAGCAAGAGTGAGCTCACATACGTTCATCGCTCAACAAGTTGTGGGGAATAATGTGCATGAACTCGCCAAAGGTGGGAGCTCACGTGAAGTGTAAGGCTTACCAAAGAGGATGGTTAGAGCTGAGCATTGCTTTTAAAGTTGGTCAAAATTTTATTAGCAATTACTAAGTATAAGTAAATACCAACCCAATTAAATAGTAGAACAAAAGTAACAAACTCACCTGCGATGCAATGCATATGACAAATTGAGTTTAAGTTCCATAATTTAATCATGTGAGTGTCCGAGCCGCTCATGACCGTGAGCACGGCTAGTATACCAGTTTTACACTCTGCAGAGGTTGCGCATCTTTACCCACAAGTCATGTTACCCATCTACCAAGGGATCGCGACTTCCCATACACCTCTACCGAGGAGGCGAGGCAGGGTAACACTACGAGGCCTTTACAAAGTTCCACTAGCTTCAGAAAACCCGCTACAGTTTATAGGAAGCTCCAATGCAGGAATCCCTTGCAGGACCGCCATCACAGCAAAATCCTCCCGAGGGCCTCCCCAGGAATCCCTTGCAGGACCGCCATCACAGCAAAATCCTCCCGAGGGCCTTCCCAGGAATCCCTTGCAGGACCGCCATCACAGCAAAATCCTCCCGAGGGCCTCCCTACACTGACCACTCCCCTACTGCCCTTGCCCCTTTCGGGTAAGGTAGTCTTCCACTAGCTTTCCTAATTAATCGGCCAAGGGCGTCCCATTAAACCCTTGTGGTAGCACTGTTTTCCCGGGTGGTTCTCCATGTTCCAATTAACATAATGATCTTATCATGAACAGTGATAATAAACAGATAATAAAAGTGTGATCATGAATAATGTATCTTCATACCCAAAACCACATAAAGCACTAGCAAGTACTACCCAAAAAGTTCAGTGGTAAACAAGGTATAAAGATAGACAAACTAGGGTAACCTATTGGGTCCCATCAAATTAACCTATGCAGATCATTATGATTAATTAGAACATGAGTGGGTAAAAAGAAGTGATCAAGGGCACAACTTGCCTGAGACTTGAGATTCCAGGTACCAGGATGATCTTCAGGTGACTCGTGACCTCACGCTAGTCGTAGCAATACAAACAAACATTGTATAGGCAAAATTAACATTACACCAAACATAAGTAAAAATATATATTAATAATCTACATATTAAAATAAGATCACAGGAACAAGAATTATTAATTTCGGAGTTATAGATTTTAAGTTATGAATTTTCAAAGTTTTTATGTGTTTAAAATGGATTAGGTGAGAGATAACTTTTCTTACTGTTTTCATGATAAAACAGAGGCTCTGAGTGATAGAGAATAAAATTATAAAATTTTAGAAAGTGGAATGGAGTAATTTGGAGTTCATATGCATTTTCTATGAATTATTGAAGTTCTAGCAATTATTTTCCTATTAAAAATCCCTTTATAAATTATTTTCTCTGGTTTTAATCCCTTCTGGACTGGGCCCCGATTTCTAGAAAATATAGGGTTCTCGGTGCAAGATTTCTAAGACACAGAGAATAGTGTTCTCTGGATGGCGGGTTGATTTGTAATTTCTTCGGGGTCTCTTTAGAAAAAATGCCAGGCGAAGGGGTATCAGCAGATCTGAGCCGTTCGATCAGAATCCCGCGGTTCAGATTAAATTATGAACAGGTACGGAACGCAAACCCACGGATCAAAGATCGACGCACCAGATTTAATAGGGCCGCGATTAAATCCCCACTCTCCATCCAGAATCCAACGGTCCTCTCCACCATTCCGAAACGTCACTCGGGATTTAATCTCAGCCCTTGATTTAAGGATCAACGGTGATGGCACCCTTCTCCTTCCCAGCGCCGGCCCGACGCAACGGCGCCCCAGCCCCCGTGGCGGCGCCATGGCCAGAGCGAGCCGAGAGACGATTCCGATGTCCAAACTTAAATTAGATGAACGCTACGCGTAGAGGAGGTCAAGGCGAACCTAGAGGAGTATTTCTCACCGGCAATGGTGTAGTAGGGATCTCGGCCCATGGTGAGGCGCGATTTTTCCAACGGGCGTGACGACGGCGAGCAATCCGCCGGCAACCAGGGTCTCTCCGGGCCAGATGCCACCATGTCCGAGTCCCGGAGATCGCGACAATGCTCCCAAGGCCGAGCTTGCGCACCGAACGGCAACACGGACACAGTCCCATGGCGGCGGCGGTGGAGTTGTGTGGTCGACGACACCTATTGATTTCGTTGCCTCCCCATTGCCCGAGACGGATGCTTCCGATGGTGGAGGAAGAGGATCACGCCACGATTTTATAGCCGAGGATGGGGACAAGCTTGGTTAGGCCGCGCGACAGGTGCGGGAAATCCCCCCGCGGATTCCGCGGCGTTAGCCGTGCGCAGCGGAACGCAGGGAGGGGATGAATCTGTTCGGTGGACCCCACTCCCGAAGTCACAAGGCGCGCGGCGAGTGGCTCAGGGCAGCGGCCTAGGCGGAGGTGGTTCCTAACGGTGATTCGCGCCGGCGCCGCGAAGACAGCGGGGAAAAGCTCCCGCCGAGCTCGCGCTCCGTGGAAGACGGAGGAACTGCAGAAGGGGCCCACCCGTCGGTGGCAGGTGACCAGAGCGTGCACACAGGGGCTGGCTTGCGGGACCCCTTCGGCAGATGGCAAGTGCGCCACGCGCTCGGTTGGGCCGGTAGGAGAGAATGGGCCAGGCGTGGTTATGGGTTTTATCCTTTTCTTTTTTTTTTATTCTCTTTTCAAATTTCCACACTCAAGTATTCAAACTTAAACTTAGACCCATGTTTTAAATTTCCAGGTTTCCAAATGTTTTAATGGAAACATAAATTCTACTGTTTACAAATTTTATTCTTCTTCTTAATCCATTGTGGAGGGAATAAAATATTTTGCTTTCTCATTTATATATTTTTTTCTAATTCGAAATCTACTTTCTGAATTTGAATTTGTTAGTGAATTTCACCCATGGATTATGTGTACCAATAAAAGTGCTAACATGAAGGAATATATATATATATATATATTTATAGTGTATATTCTTTTCCCTCTCTTTTCTTTTCTCTTTCAATTTTCAAATTCTAATTTTCACACTTAAACTTGTCTCACAACTTTGAATACAAATGCGAACATACAAGAATTCAGCATGGAATGCACATTTATGTTTTTTTTTTGCCATTTGACTATTTTAATTCCTTTTGTTGAATAGACACAAAGAAAAGAAGATCAAGAAATCCTAAAAATTCTAGCATAGAAGTATATTTATTTATTTATCCCATTATCTTTCTCTTATACCAATTTTGGGCATTACAAATCCTACCCCCCTTAAAAATAATCTCGTCCTCGAGATTTGTAAGGAAAGGGATGTAAAAAAAAATTATTTATAGTTTAGCCTTTAACTTTTAAGTTAGTTTTAAGAATAAGAAGTTTCATGTTAATTAGAAAGTGATTATGAAAGCATGGGTATCTATATGTATAGTCATTTTATTATAAAAGATGGGTATGTTAGGGCAAGAATAGCCTAGGGTAAGAAAGTTTATGGTGAGAAAGAACTCCATGTTAAGTGGT
The DNA here is from genome assembly GCF_902167145.1 of Zea mays. Taxonomy (NCBI): domain Eukaryota; kingdom Viridiplantae; phylum Streptophyta; class Magnoliopsida; order Poales; family Poaceae; genus Zea; species Zea mays. Next base: position 160,207,659 of record NC_050100.1, on the reverse strand, counting down.
AATGCATCTGAAGATTGAGTTTGACTTCTCTCCTCCCTTGACGAGGTTGGTCTTTTCTCCTCCGATCTTGGTCCCATTGATTCACGGTTAGTGTATATCATTGGGGTTCTGGAATATGGTTAAGATAGATATAGATGAGATGGACTACATGTTGTAGGTCAAAAGTTTGTTTGATAGGAGTAGGTTCTAATTTATTTCACCATTATTATCTTGTTAATTGACTGACCTAAGATTAGGTCGTGTTTTATATTAGATGGGATCTAGATTAGTTTGGCATGAGTAGATTTGACTAGATAAGATCGAATTAATTTGGATTAGATTATGGTTGTCACTCTAGGAGGAGATATGCAAAGTGTTTAGGATAAGATGGAAGGATAAGATAGAATCTTTTTAAGGTAACATGGGTCTATAAGATAGATCTACTTATTTTTTTTTATGGGTGATAATCTATCTTTCTAACTATATTCTTATGTTTGTATGTATTTGGATGTAATTGTGGACATTACTCCACAACTCATCACACTCAATCAAAGATCCAAATCAGACAATTATCATAAGAACAAACACTCAAGCGTATAGATATTTAAAGAAAATATGGTCTTGTTTTTGTTCCTAAGAGTAGGTCTCCTATTCCTAAAGGTTACTTTAGGCACGAGATTTCAAGAGTGTGAAATCCACATTTGTCTTTAGAAGGAAAAGGTAAGAATAATCAGAGTAAGCGGAAATAGATAAGAATAGATTAAGAAAAGCCTAGAAAAGAATCAGAGTAGCAAAGGTAAGTAAAGAATGGTTGTCCAGTTCTATCTAGGTTTCGTCCTACAGTCAACATTCCTCTGATACCACTTCTGTCACACCCGGGTTTTAGGGATCCAAAGCCCGGGTGCGAACATAAACACCAGGTGTGCTGGGACCAAGTCTCACACATATGATGCATAGTGGCACAGGATCGAATGTCACATCTTTACTATATAATAGGAGTTCTGTACAAAATAAATAAATAATTACATTATAAGGAGACAACGGTCCAGCAACCCGAAGTTGACTGGGAGACGACGGCCTAGACCACTCACGAACTCATCACGGCATCCTCCACGCGCCTCATCCTGTGGTACCTGCTCTTGACCTGTGGGGGGGTGTGAGACAGCAAGAGTGAGCTCACATACGTTCATCGCTCAACAAGTTGTGGGGAATAATGTGCATGAACTCGCCAAAGGTGGGAGCTCACGTGAAGTGTAAGGCTTACCAAAGAGGATGGTTAGAGCTGAGCATTGCTTTTAAAGTTGGTCAAAATTTTATTAGCAATTACTAAGTATAAGTAAATACCAACCCAATTAAATAGTAGAACAAAAGTAACAAACTCACCTGCGATGCAATGCATATGACAAATTGAGTTTAAGTTCCATAATTTAATCATGTGAGTGTCCGAGCCGCTCATGACCGTGAGCACGGCTAGTATACCAGTTTTACACTCTGCAGAGGTTGCGCATCTTTACCCACAAGTCATGTTACCCATCTACCAAGGGATCGCGACTTCCCATACACCTCTACCGAGGAGGCGAGGCAGGGTAACACTACGAGGCCTTTACAAAGTTCCACTAGCTTCAGAAAACCCGCTACAGTTTATAGGAAGCTCCAATGCAGGAATCCCTTGCAGGACCGCCATCACAGCAAAATCCTCCCGAGGGCCTCCCCAGGAATCCCTTGCAGGACCGCCATCACAGCAAAATCCTCCCGAGGGCCTTCCCAGGAATCCCTTGCAGGACCGCCATCACAGCAAAATCCTCCCGAGGGCCTCCCTACACTGACCACTCCCTTACTGCCCTTGCCCCTTTCGGGTAAGGTAGTCTTCCACTAGCTTTCCTAATTAATCGGCCAAGGGCGTCCCATTAAACCCTTGTGGTAGCACTGTTTTCCCGGGTGGTTCTCCATGTTCCAATTAACATAATGATCTTATCATGAACAGTGATAATAAACAGATAATAAAAGTGTGATCATGAATAATGTATCTTCATACCCAAAACCACATAAAGCACTAGCAAGTACTACCCAAAAAGTTCAGTGGTAAACAAGGTATAAAGATAGACAAACTAGGGTAACCTATTGGGTCCCATCAAATTAACCTATGCAGATCATTATGATTAATTAGAACATGAGTGGGTAAAAAGAAGTGATCAAGGGCACAACTTGCCTGAGACTTGAGATTCCAGGTACCAGGATGATCTTCAGGTGACTCGTGACCTCACGCTAGTCGTAGCAATACAAACAAACATTGTATAGGCAAAATTAACATTACACCAAACATAAGTAAAAATATATATTAATAATCTACATATTAAAATAAGATCACAGGAACAAGAATTATTAATTTCGGAGTTATAGATTTTAAGTTATGAATTTTCAAAGTTTTTATGTGTTTAAAATGGATTAGGTGAGAGATAACTTTTCTTACTGTTTTCATGATAAAACAGAGGCTCTGAGTGATAGAGAATAAAATTATAAAATTTTAGAAAGTGGAATGGAGTAATTTGGAGTTCATATGCATTTTCTATGAATTATTGAAGTTCTAGCAATTATTTTCCTATTAAAAATCCCTTTATAAATTATTTTCTCTGGTTTTAATCCCTTCTGGACTGGGCCCCGATTTCTAGAAAATATAGGGTTCTCGGTGCAAGATTTCTAAGACACAGAGAATAGTGTTCTCTGGATGGCGGGTTGATTTGTAATTTCTTCGGGGTCTCTTTAGAAAAAATGCCAGGCGAAGGGGTATCAGCAGATCTGAGCCGTTCGATCAGAATCCTGCGGTTCAGATTAAATTATGAACAGGTACGGAACGCAAACCCACGGATCAAAGATCGACGCACCAGATTTAATAGGGCCGCGATTAAATCCCCACACTCCATCCAGAATCCAACGGTCCTCGCCACCATTCCGAAACGTCACTCGGGATTTAATCTCAGCCCTTGATTTAAGGATCGACGGTGATGGCACCCTTCTCCTTCCCAGCGCCGGCCCGACGCAACGGCGCCCCAGCCCCCGTGGCGGCGCCATGGCCAGAGCGAGCCGAGAGACGATTCCGATGTCCAAACTTAAATTAGATGAACGCTACGCGTAGAGGAGGTCAAGGCGAACCTAGAGGAGTATTTCTCACCGGCAATGGTGTAGTAGGGATCTCGGCCCACGGTGAGGCGCGATTTTTCCAACGGGCGTGACGACGGCGAGCAATCCGCCGGCAACCAGGGTCTCTCCGGGCCAGATGCCACCATGTCCGAGTCCCGGAGATCGCGACAATGCTCCCAAGGCCGAGCTTGCGCACCGAACGGCAACACGGACACAGTCCCATGGCGGCGGCGGTGGAGTTGTGTGGTCGACGACACCTATTGATTTCGTTGCCTCCCCATTGCCCGAGACGGATGCTTCCGATGGTGGAGGAAGAGGATCACGCCACGATTTTATAGCCGGGGATGGGGACAAGCTTGGTTAGGCCGCGCGACAGGTGCGGGAAATCCCCCCGCGGATTCCGCGGCGTTAGCCGTGCGCAGCGGAACGCAGGGAGGGGATGAATCTGTTCGGTGGACCCCACTCCCGAAGTCACAAGGCGCGCGGCGAGTGGCTCAGGGCAGCGGCCTAGGCGGAGGTGGTTCCTAACGGTGATTCGCGCCGGCGCCGCGAAGACAGCGGGGAAAAGCTCCCGCCGAGCTCGCGCTCCGTGGAAGACGGAGGAACTGCAGAAGGGGCCCACCCGTCGGTGGCAGGTGACCAGAGCGTGCACACAGGGGCTGGCTTGCGGGACCCCTTCGGCAGATGGCAAGTGCGCCACGCGCTCGGTTGGGCCGGTAGGAGAGAATGGGCCAGGCGTGGTTATGGGTTTTATCCTTTTCTTTTTTTTTATTCTCTTTTCAAATTTCCACACTCAAGTATTCAAACTTAAACTTAGACCCATGTTTTAAATTTCCAGGTTTCCAAATGTTTTAATGGAAACATAAATTCTACTGTTTACAAATTTTATTCTTCTTCTTAATCCATTGTGGAGGGAATAAAATATTTTGCTTTCTCATTTATATATTTTTTTCTAATTTGAAATCTACTTTCTGAATTTGAATTTGTTAGTGAATTTCACCCATGGATTATGTGTACCAATAAAAGTGCTAACATGAAGGAATATATATATATATATATATATTTATAGTGTATATTCTTTTCCCTCTCTTTTCTTTTCTCTTTCAATTTTCAAATTCTAATTTTCACACTTAAACTTGTCTCACAACTTTGAATACAAATGCGAACATACAAGAATTCAGCATGGAATGCACATTTATGTTTTTTTTTGCCATTTGACTATTTTAATTCCTTTTGTTGAATAGACACAAAGAAAAGAAGATCAAGAAATCCTAAAAATTCTAGCATAGAAGTATATTTATTTATTTATCCCATTATCTTTCTCTTATACCAATTTTGGGCATTACACTCTCGGAGCCGCGGTTCTTCTTCTTCTTTTTGCCGTCCTGAGTGATGACACCCGAGCCACCCGTCTGGGCAACCCCGATCTATGGTGCCAAGTGCCATGCACGGCCCTCGGTAGCCCTGGCACACTTGTCGGCCAGAGTGAAGAGCGTGGTGATAGTTCCTCGTACCCTAGTGAAGCGGGAGATGAAGGTCCGGAGAGTTTCCCTGGGCTCCTGCCTCACTGCATGGAGGTGAGCCTCCACGCCATGCCGCTGATAAGCACTGGCGAAGTTTGCTGCAAACCGCGCACAGAGCTCTTCCCAGGAGTAGATTGATCCTGGGGTAAGGTTCATGAGCCAAGTCCGGGCAGGCCCAGACAAGGCAACATGAAAATATGTTGCCATTACGGCGGTGTCTCCACCTGCTGCCGTAATGGCGGTGATGTACACCTGCAAGAATTCCGACGGGTTGGACGTACCGTCGTACTTTTCTGGTAGGTGCGACCGGAACTTGGGTGGCCAGGTCGCCACGCGGAGATGATCCGCGAGTGCGGCGCAGCCCACGCCGGCCAAAGGGACACCCGCCTGAAACCGGGCGCCTATTGGGGTTTGCGGTGCTACCGCAGCAAAGTCTTGATCGAGGTTGCGACCCTCAATGTTTAGCCGGCGCTCATGCGCCCTCTCTAGAGAGACTCGAGCGTCTTTGCGACCCTCGAAGTTTTGTCAGCGCCCTCGCGCCCTCTCCAGAGAGACCCGAGCATCCTCTCCCGCACGCCTGCGGTTGAGCTCTACCCGGAGGTCATCGGTCTGTGCACCCCTCACCGAGGGTGAGCGCACAGACGTTGTCGCCTCATGTTAGCGCCGAGATGACCGCGGCCTAGACCTGGTCGAGCCGGAGTGCGCCATGCCGAGCAGTCGGTCGATGTCGTCACACCACTGCTTCATGGCCCCTAGTGAGATCGTGGAGCTTGGAGGGTGGCACAGCAACTCCCTGGCCGCAGACAATGCCCCTGGAGCTGCCCTCGATGGAGTCCGGGATGTCTGCGCAGTTGTATGTTGCTACGCAGCGTGCATAGCAGCAGTGCCCAGCACTGGGCGGTTGGGAACCCGTGGCATGGAATAAGCAGCTTCCTCCTCCACCAGGAAATCCCCCGTAGTCTCGGCGCGGTGCTCAACGATTTGCACCATCATGCTGAGCAAGAAAACAAGCAAAAACCTAAAGCCTATCCCCCTACCTGGCGCGCCAAATGTCGAAGAGGAAATCTCCGGCCGGGTGGCGGAATGCACCCGCCCTAAATCCTAAGATGAGGAGGGGCCTAAGTGTTTTGCCTGCTAGGTGGAAACGGGGAGAACACAAGAACACACAAGGATTTAGAGTGGTTCGGGCCGCCGGAGCGTAATACCCTACTCCATTGTGTGATGTATTGAGCTTGAGAGATTGTATGAACTTGTGTGAGCTTGCCTTGTAACGTCGTGTGCCCTCCCTTTTATAGCTCAAGGGGGGCACATACAAGGACACTGAGCCCCGACATGTGGGCCCAGGGACATAGCGGATGTAATACTTGGAGGAACTAATGCCAGTTACCAGTGCAATCTCCATGCGCCCTGATATCCGTGGTCTGCGTAGCATTGGCGTGCAGCGGAAGCTTCCTTGGCAACGTACGAGTGATGATGAGCACAGTGTATGCTGCAGCACAGGCGTACCGCCTTCCAACGGAAAGGACAGGCACGCCGCCTGTAGGGTGGCTGGGCCGCCGTCCGTCAGCGGAGTGGACAGGGCGCATTAAATGCTGAGGCGGCACATCGCCCTCCAATGGAGTGGACAAGACTCATTAAATGCGGGGGCAGCACATCGCCTGCCAGGCGGTGTGTCTTATCCGCAATAAATGCAGAGGATGCGCGGCCCAGGAGCCTTACGTTAGGCTCCGCCCGTTGGCTTACGTCACGGGCAGTCGGCCACGCAGCAGCATCGGGTCTCCGCCTGAGCGGGGAGCTGAAGCCTACGCGGTATGGTCCGGACACGTGTCAGCTCCGGACCCCCGCCTGGCCTTGGTCAAGGCCTGGGTCCCAGGACCTTGGTGTGAGTGGCCCAGACCCTGCACAGGGGGGTCCGGGACCCGTCCTAGGGGTCCGGGCACGCCCGTGGAGGTTCTGGACCTTGCCCGGATGTCCGGCCCATACGTACAGGGGTCCGACACTTTCCCATGGGGGTCCGGACCCTCTGTTGATATCCTAGAATATATCATCTTATCTGGCCACGTGGCGGCCCTGGAGCTGTCCATGTGGTGGGGTCGGGTGTTGTTCACCACACGACTAGAGATAGCCGCGCGGACACCGTGTCTTCATACTGTAGTAAGGGGTACCCCTGATTCAGGGTACCGATAATTCTATTTCCAATCTTAGAAATGAGAATGCCATGTTACATGCTAAGATTGATGAATTAAATGCTTGCAAACCCTCTACATCTACTGTTAGCCATGTTTCCATTTGTACTAGATGTAGAGATATTAATGTTGATGCTATTCATGATCACCTAGCTTTAATTAAACAACAAAATGATCACATAGCTCAACTTATTGCTAAAATTAATGAGCATGAGATAGAAATGAAAAATTTAAATTTGCTAGAAGCATGCTCTATAGTGGGAGACGCCCTGGCTTCCAACAGGTATCTAACTTTGTTAAGGGCAAAGCTCCCATGGTTCAGGATAACGAGGGCTATATTTTATATCCTGCTGGTTATCCCGAACATAAGATTAGGAGAATTCATTCTAGTAAGTCTCACTCTGGCTCTCATCATGCTTTTATGTATAAGAGTGAGGCATCTAGTTCTAGGCAATCCACTCATGTTAAATTGCCTAAAAAGAAAACTCCTACTGCATCAAATGAGCCTATTGTTTCATTTAAGACCTTTGATGCATCATATATTTTAACTAACAAATCAGGCAAAGTAGTTGCCAAATATGTTGGGGGCAAACACAAGGGCTCCAAGACTTGTGTTTGGGTACCCAAGGTGCTTGTTTCTAATATCAAAGGACCCAAGACTATTTGGGTACCTAAGAACAAGGCCTAAACTTGTTTTGTAGGTTTATGCATCCGGGGGCTCAATTTGGATAATTGATAGCGGGTGCACAAACCATATGACTAGGGAGAAAAGGATGTAATCCTCCTACGAGAAAAACAATGATCCCCAAAGAGCTATCACATTCGGGGATGGAAATCAAGGTTTGGTCAAATGACTTGGTAAAATTACTATATCACCTGACCATTCTATTTCCAATGTTTTTCTTGTAGATTCTTTAGATTACAATTTGCTTTCTGTTTCTCAATTATGCAAAATGGGTTACAACTGTCTTTTTACGGATATAGGTGTTGCTGTCTTTAGAAGAAGTGATGATTCAGTACATTTAAGGGAGTATTAGAGGGTCAGCTATACTTAGTTGATTTCAATAGAGCTGAACTCGATACTTGCTTAATTGCTAAGACTAATATGGGTTGGCTCTGGCATCGCCGACTAGCCCATGTTGGGATGAAGAATCTTCACAAGCTTCTAAAGGGAGAGCACATTTTGGGAATAACCAATGTTCATTTTGAGAAAGACAGGGTTTGTAGCGCATGTTAGGCAGGGAAGTAAGTTGGTGTTCATCATCCACACAAGAACATCATGACGACTGACAGACCGCTTGAGCTACTCCACATGGATCTATTCGACCCGATCGCTTACATAAGCATCGGTGGGAGTAAGTATTGTCTTGTAATTGTGGATGACTATTCTCGCTTCACATGGGTGTTCTTTTTGCAGGAAAAATCACAAACCCAAGAGACCTTAAAGGGATTCTTGAGACGGGCTCAAAATGAGTTTGGCTTAAGGATCAAAAATATTAGAAGCGACAATGGGACGGAGTTCAAGAACTCTCAAATCGAAGGCTTTCTTGAGGAGGAGGGCATCAAACATGAGTTCTCTTCTCCCTACACACCACAACAAAATGGTGTAGTGGACAGGAAGAATAGAACTCTACTTGACATGGCGAGGACCATGCTTGATGAGTACAAGACTTCGGACCTGTTTTGGGCGAAAGCAATCAACACCGCTTGCTATGCCATCAACTGTCTCTACCTTCACCGAATCCTCAGGAAGACATCCTATGAACTCCTCACCGGTAAAAAGCCCAATGTTTCATAAGGGTCTTTGCTAGCAAATGTTTTATTCTTGTTAAAAGATGTAGAAAATCTAAATTTGCTCCCAAGGCTGTAGAAGGCTTTTTACTAGGATATGATTCAAACACAAGGGCATATAGAGTCTTTAACAAGTCCACTGGACTAATTGAAGTTTCTTGTGACATTGTGTTTGATGAGACTAATGGCTCTCAAGTAGATTAAGTTGATCTTGATGAGCTAGATGATGAAGAGGCTCCGTGCGTCACGCTAAGGAACATGTCCATTGGGGATGTGTGTCCTATGGAATCTGAAGAGCCCACACAAGCACAAGATCAAGATGATGAAAATGAAGATCAAGAAGAGCCACCTCAAGAGGAGGATAATGATCAAGGGGGAGATGCTAATGATCAAGACAAGGAGGATGATCAGGGTCCAAGACCGCCTCACCCAAGAGTCCACCAAGCGATTCAACGAGATCACCCCGTGAACTCCATCCTCGGCGATATTCATAAGGGGGTAACCACTCGATCTCGTGTCGCACATTTTTGTGAGCATTACTCTTTTGTGTCTTATATTGAGCCATACAAGGTGGAAGACGCATTAAGAGATTCAGATTGGGTGTTGGCAATGCAAGAGGAACTCAACAACTTCACGAGGAATGAGGTATGGCATTTAGTTCCACGTCCTAACCAAAATGTTGTAGGAACCAAGTGGGTATTCTGCAACAAGCAAGATGAGCATGGTGTGGTGACAAGGAACAAAGCCCGACTTGTGGCCAAGGGATATTCACAAGTCGAAGGTTTGGATTTCGGTGAAACCTATGCACCCGTAGCTAGGCTTGAGTCAATTCGTATATTACTTGCATATGCTACTTACCATGGCTTTAAGCTTTACCAAATGGACGTGAAAAGTGCCTTCCTCAATGGACCAATCAAGGAAGAGGTCTATGTTGAGCAACCTCCCGGCTTTGAAGATAGTGAGTACCCTAATCATGTTTACAAACTCTCTAAGGCGCTATATGGGCTCAAACAAGCCCCAAGAGCATGGTATGAATGCCTAAGAGATTTCCTTATCACTAATGGCTTCAAAGTCGGTAAAGCCGATCCTACTCTCTTTACTAAAACTATTGAAAATGATTTGTTTGTATGCCAAATTTATGTTGATGATATTATATTTGGGTCTACTAACAAATCTACCTGTGAAGAGTTTAGTAGGATTATGATTCAAAAATTCGAGATGTCTATGATGGGGGAGTTGAAGTATTTCTTAGGATTTCAATTCAAGCAACTCCAAGAGGGCACCTTCATCAGCCAAACCAAGTATATTCAAGACATACTCACCAAGTTTGGAATGAAGGATGCCAAGGCCATCAAGACACCCATGGGAACCAATGGGCATCTCGACCTCGACATGGGAGGTAAGTCCGTAGATCAAAAGGTATATCGGTCGATGATAAGATCTTTACTCTATTTATGTGCATCTTGACCGGATATTATGCTTTCCGTATACATGTGTGCAAGATTCCAAGCCGATCCTAAGGAAGTTCACCTTAGGGCCGTGAAAAGAATCTTGAGATATTTAGTTCATACACCTAAGTTTGGTCTTTGGTACCCCAAGGGATCCACCTTTGATTTAATAGGTTATTCAGATGCTGATTGGGCAGGGTGTAAAATTGATAGAAAGAGCACATCAGGGACTTGTCAGTTCTTGGGAAGATCCCTGGTGTCTTGGGCTTCAAAGAAACAAAATTCAGTAGCTCTTTCTACCGTCGAAGCCGAGTATATTGCCGCAGGCCATTGTTGCACGCAATTACTTTGGATGAGGCAAACCCTCAGGGACTATGGCTACAAATTGAGCAAAGTCCCTCTCCTATGTGACAATGAGAGTGCAATCCGCATGGCGGATAATCCCGTTGAACACAGCCGCACTAAGCACATAGCCATTCGGTATCACTTTTTGAGGGATCACCAACAAAGGGGAGATATCGAGATTGCTTATGTTAGCACCAAAGAACAATTAGCCGATATCTTTACCAAACCACTAGATGAGAAAACCTTTACCAAACTTAGGAATGAACTAAACATTCTTGATTCTCAGAACTTTGATTGATACTTTACACACATAACTAATTTATATACCTTGATCATATCTCTTTCATGTGCTATGACTAATGTGTTTTCAAGTAAATTCTTCGGCCGAGTCATAGATTGAAAGGGAAATGGAGTACTCGGCGAAGACAAGGCTTCCTCTCCACTCTACCGGTATCATTTACCCTTCGCCATCACTCCACTCTCAATTGGTATAATCTTCACTCATATTCATTAATACCATTGGAGATAAAGTAAAAGGGCTCTAAAGACTCCGTTTTTGGCGATTAATGCCAAAGGGGAGAGAGTATTAGCCCAAAGCAAAAGGACCGCACCACCACGCCAATTTCAAAATTTTTCGAAACAAGTTTAAATTGTTAAATGTTTTTCAATTAGTATCTTTGAAATTAGTATTCCTCTAAGAAATTCTATCTCAATTGGTAAATATATTTTAAGGAGGAGTTTTTCAAAAATTTGGTATCTAATATATTTGATCTTCTTTCAATTGATAAAGCCCTCTTGAACACTAAGAGGATAATTTCATTAAGGGGGAGTTTTGTTTAGTCAAAAGAAAAACATTTGAAACAGGGGGATAAAACTTCAAATCTTAAAAATGCTTCTCGAAATCTTATTCATATACCTTTGTCTATTTGCAAAAAGACTTTGAAAAGAATTTCCAAAAAAATTGCAAAAACAAAACAAGTGGTGCAAGCGTGGTCCAAAATATTAAAAGAAAGAAAGCAATCCATGCATATCTAATGAAATTATAAATTGGTTTAATTCCAAGCAACCTTTGCACTTATATATTTGCTTTAGTTTGTGTTGGCATCAATCACCAAAAAGGGGGAGATTGAAAAGGAAAAATGGTCAAACCTTTTCCTAAATGATTTTGGTGGTTGAATTGCCCAACACAAATAATTGGACTAATTAGTTTGCTCTAGATTACATGTTCCACAGGTGCCAAAGGTTCAACACAAACCAATAAAAAGTTAAAGTTAGGGTTCAAAAAGAAAGGAGCAAAACCAACCGAAGGCTGCCCTGGTCTGGCGCACCGGACTGTCCGGTGCACCACCGGACAGTGTCCGGTGCACCAGGGAGATCAACTCTGAACTGCTCAGCTTCGGGTTTTTGGAGAGCCACTCCGCTATGATTCACTGGACTGTCCGGTGTAGCACCGGACTGTCCGGTGTGCCATGCGGAGCAACGGCTACTGCGCCAACGGTCGTCTGCAAACGTGAACAGTGAACGTGAACAGTGCGCGGACAGCGCGCGCAGAGTCAGAGCAGTGCCAAAAGGCGCACCGGACAGTGAACAGTGACTGTCCGGTGCACCACCGGACTGTCCAGTGGTCCCAGCTGTCAGAGCTCCAACGGTCGAACCCTAACGGTTGGGTGACGTGGCTGGCGCACCGGACAGTGTCCGGTGCGCCCATCGACAGATAGCCTCCCCAATAGCCATTTTGGTGGTTGGGGCTATAAATACCCCCAACCACCACACTTCAAGGCATCCAAGTTTTCAGCCATTGCATTCAATACAAGAGCTCTAGACTTCACTCCAAGGCACAAATCAAGAGATCAAATCCTCTCCAAGTCCCAAACTCATTCCAAAGACTTAGTGGCTTGTGAGAGAGAGACATTTGTGTTCATTTGAGTTGTCGCTTGGATCGCTTTTCTTCTTCCTCCATTCTTGTTCTCAAGCAACTTGTAATCAACGAAAGAGACACCAAGTTGTGGTGGTCTTTGTGAGGGATCTAAGTGACCCATTGATTAAGGAGAAAAGCTCACTCGGTCTAGGTGACCGTTTGAGAGAGGGAAAGGGTTGAAAGAGACCCGGTCTTTGTGACCACGTCAACGGGGAGTAGGTTTGCAAGAACCGAACCTTGGTAAAACAAATCACCGTGTCATCCGCTTTATTTCCTTGTGATTTGTTTTCGCCCTCTCTTTCAGACTCGCTTTTAATTCTAACGCTAACCCGGCTTGTAGATTGTGCTTAAAGTTTATAAATTTCAGATTTGCCTATTCACCCCCTCTAGGCGACTTTCAAACATAATCATCAGTAGTATCAGCTGCTACTCCATATAACAACATCCAAAACGTTGTATTATTTTTTTGCAGACTAAAAAGGCCAAGAATACCGATACCATTCCTTTTCTGTACAAAGTAATGGTCATGTTGTTCTACGACATTCCATATATGTTCAAACAATGGATGGCACATTCGAAACCTGCATGTCAACGCTAATGAGGCTCATATGTACAATTAGTATTTGCAGAACAAGGGTATAAAAATCGTTTACTTACGTACTGTCGTCGAAAGAAATTATGCCCGTACATAGGATCATTTGAAAAATAATCTTGATACAATCTTTGCCTATCTATCTCATTGAAGTACTCGGTGTCCTTGGATAGAGCCACAATATTTTGTCTCATTGTCTGACTCATCAACATTCGTAACCACATGAGTAATAGAGAGAAGGAAATCATCATCGTCGTCATCCGACGATGGATCTAGCACGTATTGCAGTGACAAGTTTTGGCGATTCATTGGAATTTTGTTTTGCCTACTACACTAGCGATGGAATCATTAGAATCAATAAACAAAACCCTATGAAGGGGGCTAATCAATAAACAAAACCCCATGACGAAATTATCATAACCATGTGCCTTTTTGTTTAGTGGAAGAATCAAAGCGAATCAAACACGTACCAATCACTGCCGACAAGGATGAGGTAATCGCTGGCAGCAAATTGCAACGTTGGTGTCCAACGGTGACGCAACACAGGGACAATGTGGCCTAGACTTGGTGCAAAGGCATATGGCCCAATAAAAGTAGATGTGGCCCATGTGGGTTCTTTTAATTTTTTTTGGGACAAATTATTAGCATTCTAGTGTGGGTTTAGATTTTTGGGGATTTTTTCTACAACCCCCAATAATAAGTTTTTTGGAATAATTTATTGGCATTCTATTGGAGATGCTCTAAGTTATGGTTCCCTTAGAGCCTAAAACATGATTTTCTAGTTAGATACTCCTCCGATCTCATGGGGAACCTATAAATTTCACATGGAATACATTTTCTATTAAAATATGACCACACCTTTCTCTATTTGTATAATAAGATCATAATTGATTGAAAAAACCATCTACCTAATATGAAAAACACAATTTCTACCTTACATGTTACCTCTAGACCCTAGTCTTTTCAACCCATTGCTATCAGGGGCGGATTTAGGCCCCGGGCCACCTGGGTCGTGGCCCGGGGCGCAGCCCAAAAATGTTCTTTTATATAGGTCTTTTTTCTACCAAAAAATCTAGCCAAAATACATTTCAGCCCAAAAATATGACCCAAGAGACCTCTTGCTTGTATCGATTGAGTCTGGCGCTGGTGGCCTCTCTTATGTAGCCCAAATAGAATCTGGAACCAAACACTACTATTTGTTTACATCCATTAGTGTGTAAGGGTTTCAATGCGGACTTTGATGGGGGTCAAATGGCTGTTCACCTACCTTTATCCTTGGAAGCTCAGGCGGAAGCCCATTTACTTATGTTTTCTCATATGAATCTTCTGTCTCCCGCTATTGGAGATCCTATTTGTGTGCAATCGGACTTTATGTATTAACGATTGGAAACTGTCTAGGTATTTGTGCAAATAGATATAATAGTTGCAGAAACTCTGTAAATAAAAAAGTAAACTACAAGTCACGAGAACATATACTCTTTTAATTATTTCGGAAATTTGCGCGGCTGCGTTTCCTATGTTGCCAGCGGCGCGACCGCCTCCATTCAGTACTCTATCGCTCTCCACGCCTTCAGGCTCTACGAATTCGGCAAGGGCACAAAGCAGCATCCTCCGAGGCGGCCGGGCGGGCTCTGACTCAGGCATCCGCCACCGCCAGTCCGTCTCCAGCGTCCCTGCGATCCTGTAGCAATGACGCGCGCGACCTGCATTGGCGCCGCGCCACCGCCTAAATCCGCCCCTGCCATTACATCTTCTCCCAAACTACACAACTTCCTCAACCTGATTCCCTTTCTTTTCTTATTCATAGGCGAGGGCGGAGCGCCTCCGTGGCCAATGGGCAGCGACCACCTGAGCGGCGAGCGCTATGTGCTGAGTGCTGACTCCTTGCTGCCATATGCCTATGATTCTCCTCTATTGTTAGTAATTATTTCTAAATGTCTGATTCTCTTTTCCTATCTGCCACAATTTCACTGGATTGTTTTAAATATTAGTACCCCTAAAGTGCGAAAAAATAAAAAGACGAGTAGTAAATCGTTATATTTGTAGAGTGGCCCGGGACGTCATTTTTACGGAGCTCCGCCACTGATTGCTATCCAATATTTTTTACGACGAGTTTTTGTACAGTTTTTCTCTTTTCGTCTAATATATTGGAATGACAAATCTTTTGCCTTTCCCTTTCAGAAAAAAAAGATCGATTGACTTTTTAGGTGGCCTTGTCGATCCTGTGGCACCCCTATTACATGTCTCCGAGGCATTTGAGGGTTTCTTGGACGAAGAATGAGCATCTAATTGGCTTTATTGACTAACTAGTCGACATCAGCATTGGTATCTCCCTTTGCTACGTATCTAATTGGTTTCCAACTGAGGTTGAAAGTTGAAACCATGCATGGATTTTTAATTTCTTCGACTTTCAGTTGACTCTGTTTCCAGAAACGACCACTGGGCCTCCGGTTTCTCCTCTCCCAGCTGAAGGCCAACTGGCCAAGTACGGAGGCACCTACGCGTTCACGTCGACGGCCGCGGCGGACCAGGACGAGGCGGTCCCCTGCCGCCAAATGGACGTACCTACCACATCGCCGGGACGGGACGATGCCCAACAAGCAGGACGAGGGGGGTGAGGATCGCCAAGGCCATCCGCGCCATGGAGCAGGCGAAGCGCTCGCTGAACACCGCCGCCTGCGGCCTGCTGGTCCTGGTCGACGCCATGCTGTTAGACGTTCCCATCAAGGCGTTGCTTTTGCTGCCTGAGAAGTGCATGCCATGCGCTGCGTGACTGGAGCCGGCCGGGTCCGGGATCGCTCGGAGATCCATCCATGCAGGATCTGGGACGCCAAGTACGTGACGTGATGATGCAGCGCTTGCACCGGCCACCCAACTGTGCCTGGACACATTCGGTTGCTGTTGCTCGATCTGTTCGTTGCTGCGGGCCGGAGGAGGCAACGACGCAAGCAGCGTTGGGTACAGGTACAGCGACAGCGGTCGTGCCATGGGATGGGATCGCCACCGAAAAAGCGTGCAGCGGCTTGCGGATACGCTTCTTCGGGAACCCAACTGCCATGGGAGACGCTTCTTCGGAGGAGGCAACTTGACCTCAACCATGCAACGCCCCTCTGTAGACGCCTAAATGCAGATTGCAGAGTTGATGGTTTGCTTCCTACAAAGCCGTCATTTGCATGTAGTGCTGCACTGCTGGTGGCTTCAGTCCTTCACACGCCTGCTCCCAAGTGTAGCAGCAGGGTCTTCTACTCTTCTCTTCTCGAGCTCCCCCCATTTTCTCTCCAGAGGGAGGAGCCGAGCAGGCAAAATGGGTGCCAACTGCCTCGCGCAGACCAACGCACTCTTCAGGAAGAATCTTGTGATCCAGGTGATGCGTCCTCGTCTCCTGAGTCCTGACCACTCTAATTTTCCTTCGTGTTTCGAATCTCGACTCCTTTTTCGTGGGGAAAATTTTGTTTAAGACCCTTCCTCCAAAAACCTATTTTCTAAAGTGAAAATAAACTAATTTTACTTTAGAAAATAGAAATCCTCAGAAATGTTCTCAAACTAACCATGCCATAAAAGTTTGCCTCTGAAAAGATTAATGCTACTGCAGCAGTACTGCATATGAAAAGAATGCAGCTCGATCCTGTGAATTCCGAGGAACTAAAAAGAATGCAGCTCTTGTGTTTTGGTCCAAAGATTCGACCTTCTTACCGGAACAAACCCCCAAAATCCTCGTTTCTGCTTTGCGCTGATGAACTCTGACATGTTCTACCTCCACTACACTGTCGATCCGCGTGCAGAGGCGCAACCACAGGTCGAACTGCTGCCTCATCTGCTTCCCGCTCGTCGTATGCCTGCTGCTCGGAGGGGTGCAGCTGATCGTGGCGATAGCGTACGCCAGTTCGGCGGCGCACAGGCCCCGGGTCGACTGCGGTGGCTGCACCGCTAGCACCACCAGCAGCTCCAGCGCGGACACGGTCGTAGGAGGACCGGTTTGTCCGACCCAGTGCCCCCTGCCGACCGCGCCGAAATGGCCGCCGGTGCTGCAGCTGCCGCCGGCGCCGGAAGACATGGAGGAGATCGGTTCCTCGACGTCGACCGATGATCTTACCGGCGCTTCGACCGCACGGCCGAACCCACCCGCGGCGACGTTCCTCGTCACTGGAACAAACAGGTCGTTTGCAGAAGGTATGCACATCTTCAGTAAAATGCTGGTGCAAGTTTGGAATTTTTTTCTCTCTCGTGATTTCCGGTTCTTGGAGCAGGTGTCATGAGTAACATGTTCTCCAAGCATGACGAGTTGAGCTCTGCAGCCAACATCTCCGCCGTTGCTGATTTCGCACTGGTCGGTGGTGCTTGGTTCCCTTCCCTAAATCGAGCTTTGTTTGTGTGATGCTCACTTACTGAGCCACTGATCCAACTTCTCCTGCGAAACGTTTCCAGGGTACAAATGAGATGCGCTTCATCTCTAATGGCGCAGAGGAACTTGGTTCAGATTTTGACCGCCGCAACCACCTTTTCTTTCTTCAGACAAGCTGCACTCCGAACGCGACACTTTCTTTTCCAGTCCAACAAGGTCGCAGCAACTTCACCAAAGGTGAGATTCTTAACGGCTACGTAGAGAGACCAAACGATGATTTCGCTTAGCACAAATCTGCTGGGTAGAACATGCGATTCTTTGCTGAGTTTTTAAGGAAAATATATCAGATTTGCCATAAATAAAACGAAAAGGAAACAGGTGGCTAATGATATTTAGTACTCCCGGTATTATATTAAGAAAAGACCAAAACATGGTTCCGGTCGAGAAAATCTCCGTGAGTCCTAGATTTTGCAACGGTCCATAAGGAGGGTGGCGCGTATGACGTAACCCATGAGCGGGCAAGCACAACGTGATTTTTTTAACGAACATTTGACGATGTGGTTGAGATGTGCTCATTACGCTAGAGACCTCTTTCGCTAGTGAACGATTAATATCTAATACTATTTTTAGAATGGAATTTACCGGGTACTTTTTTCTCCACGAACATTTGACGATGTGGTTGAGATGTGGTCAGACACAGTTATTCTTATCTGAACAAAAAAACTGGCCTGAATCAGATGCGGGATGTATCGAAGGATTGTTTCTTTGGCGTGAGGATTCATCAGCCATTAACAGTGAATCATACAGAGGTTATTACAAAGAAGACAAGCAAGCCAATCAAATCGCTTCAGGTTGTACCATTCTTCTCCTTGTTCATTTCTTTTGCCCCGCCCTAAATGGCAACTCTAAGATTACATTTTTCTGTTTACAGCATATGATCTCACAAGCTCAGACCTCAGCAAGTTTAACTTGATTGTCTCATACAACTCAACATACAAGGGTGCTATTGAATTGTCATTATCGGTAGCTTCATTTTCGTTTTCACCAATCTTGCTTCGAGTTCCACGATTACTGAATCTGGTAATTATTTCTTTCGACTGAAAAATATAATTTTCCAAGTGAAACATACTTGCTACAACATACTATCAAGCCCTTCCCCCCACTCAGCTCACAATTATACAAATTTTATAACTAAGATGTACTAGTTTAAACTTCCTATCTTTCTATTGGCTATCTGTGACCACAGACCAATTAAAAAAAATACGATTTTTGAATGTTTTTTGAAAGTCAAGATCTTGTGTTACTAAATGCTCTCTTGTTGAAAAAAATATTTGAAATGTATACGCAGTGGTTTACTTATTTTATGGTGCTCCTATGCAGGTCTCAAATGCATACCTTCAATTGAGGGGCAGTGATACTAAGATGCAGTTTGAGTTTATTAAAGACATGCCTAGAGTTGCTCAACAAGAATTTCCTATTGATATATCCTTCTTAGTGGGAAAATTGGTTTTCGTATGGATGATAATGCTTTACTTTCCTGTATGGTCTCTTTTACCATAGACTGAACAACATTTAGTAGATTGGAACTTTCTTTTCTTTCCTGATACAAACATTAGTTAACTTGCAGAATCAGATGTAAACTTGTTTCTATTGCAGGTCATCCTGAGCAATTTAGTCTATGAGAAGGAACAGAAGCTAAGAACTATAATGAAGATGCATGGCCTAGGAGATATGGCATACTGGATTATATCATACTGCTATTTTCTTCTTCTATCGCTACTGTATATGCTCTTCTTAGTTTCTTTTGGCTCTATTTTCGGTAAGACGATACATTTAACAATTTGACAAGATGTGCTCAATTAATATTCCAAATAAAAGGTTACATTGCTGACCTGTTATTAGGGTTGTACAAATGGTTAATAGTACACTAGTTTTAGTTTTCTGTGTTTTCTTCTAATAATAGCTGCTTTTAGTATGGTGAAATTTATTCAGAATATATTGAAAGTATACATTATGGACCACTTGTGCATTTTAAATCAATGCGAATTACTTATGCTTTGGAAATAATACTCGTCTTTCTGTTGCCAGGTATAAAGTTATTTAGATTGAGTGACTACAGGGTACAATTCGTGGTTTACTTCGCCTACATAAACTTGCAAGTTTCATTTGCTTTTCTTATGGCAACATTCTTTTCAAATTGCAGAACTGCTAGTGGTATGCTTCTACTTGAGTGTTTGCATTTCTGTGTTCTTCATATGGTTTTAGCAACTTGCCAACTTCCACTGTATGTAACTATTTCATGCAGTGACTGGATATCTCTTCACAATTGGTTCTGCCTATTCAGGAGAATATTTATTCAGGCCTATTTTTGAAGATATGTCCCTCTCAAGTCTGTGCCCAAGCTACTACTTCCTATATTATGTCTAAGTCTGTTATGATATATTATCTCCGTTCGCTTATATTTGTCGCTGTGAAGTTTAATTTTGAACTAAGCAGCGTCAAATAAAAAAAATTCAGAGGGAGTATCTTATACAACCCTACCATTACTTTTAAGACAAAAATATCATTTTTTCTGCCCTTTAGGAAGCTGGAGTACACTCATGGAGTTGTTCCCACCATTTTGTTTGTACCGCATAATCTATGAGTTCTCTCCACCTCCATCACCTTTGTATCGTACAGACTTTTCTGGAGTACACTGGGAAGACTTAAGTGATCACAAGAATGGAATGTTAGACATTCTCATCATAATGGCAGTCGAGTGGGCCACATTCCTTTTGTTAACATTCTTTGTGGATGAATTTGGTACCTTCCGAAACGGAATTAGAAAAACGGTTTCAATTTTCCGCTCAAACACAGATCAGAGCTCTCACACTTGTCAGATGCAGACTATTCAGCTTGAAGAATTCCTACCCTCAGTTGAAACAGACAGGACTGATGTTTCGAGAGAGGTGAATTCCATATTGTCTATCATCGTCACCCTTATGCTTATGCGATTCTATTTTTGTATTACTTTTATGTTCATTAAATCTGAATAATACATTATTTGGAATGACTCTTGCATGAATGTGTTTTTACCAAATTCTTGGCACAATTATCTTGCTTTCCCCCTTTTTTCTGGTTTCAGAGAGAAACAGTTCAACAACTCTTACGAGAATCAGATAGCAATTTTTCAGTAATATGCGACAATCTTAAGAAAGTGTACCATGGAAAAGATGGAAATGCAGAGAAAATTGCTGTCGCAGGGTTATCACTTTCTGTGCAACGTGGGCAGTGTTTTGGAATTCTTGGTCCGAATGGTGCTGGAAAAACCTCTCTCATTAGCATGGTAAGTACAAACAGTCTTAGATGCATAAATCAGTAATGTGTTATGTGTACATGATGTTTGACACGGCACTTTTTCTTTCCCAAGAAATGTCACCAATTTAGGAATGTTGCTATACACATTGGTTTAAATAATCATGAAACATCATGTTTAGAAGTTCCTGAGTTCCTCTTTATTCCAGAAGACTAGTTATTGTTCAATAGTTCATCGATTAGCATATTTTTTTTTGAAAAGGCAGGAGGTCTGCCAAGATATATTGATAAGAAGAATAACAAGAGGTTTAAGTCAATACAGTGACCGAAGTACTAGGCAAAGATCCAACCTGAAGAGAAGTAAACAAAAATAAAAAACAGACCCCACTAAATAGTTGTTAAGGGGTAACTAGGTGCTTGGCCCCTGCCAAAATCCAGGCTGCTGTCTCACTCTTGATTTTGGCAATGATTTGTTGGCAGCTCGAGAATCTGCGATCAAATATTCTCGCATTTCGTTCTCGCCAAATCTCCCAGTTTACAAGGATCAAAAGTGATCTGATGCCTTTTCTATTGCATCCCGGCAAAAAAGCCAGCTTTTCCCACCAATGCCCCAGCTCGGGGGGTCGCCCCCAGTTAGACGGCTTCAGGCCCTGAACAGCTACCCAGACAGCAACTTCCTCCCAAATTCTTTTGATGAAACGACATTCCACAAAAAGATGAAGCCCCGATTCCTGGGCAGCACGACACAAGACGCAAGTTGGTTCATGGGACCAATTCCTGGCGGCTAATCGATCTGCTGTCCAAATGCGATTTTGAATTGCTAACCAACTGAAAAACTTGCATTTTGGAGGCGCCCAGTTCTTCCAGATGATGAGGTCATAATTTGTGTGAACAGAGCCCAAAAATTGTGCCTGATATGCCGATTTGACTGTGTAGCGGTGATCCACAGTGAAATTCCAGGTGATGGCATCATCACGCTCTGGGTGAAACTGGATCTTTTGGACTTCAGACCAAAGAATGCAGAACTCATGAATGTGGTGGGGAGTAATCGGTCTGTCGAACAGCGCAAGATCCATGATCCAGGCATTGTTTGTGACCGCCTCCGCTAAAGATTTCCTCTTATTTCTTGATATAGAAAAGAGACGAGGCGCCAAGTCCTTTGGCCTTTGCCCCCTCACCCAAGCGTTGCCCCAGAAGGAGATTTTAGAACCATCACCAATATCAATGGTCGTCGATGCCGCAAAAAGCAGTCTATCAACATCAGAGCAAGGAATCTCTAAGTTGTCCCAAATATTCTGTGATGAGGTGCAATTATGCCAGAGCCATCGCGCGCGCAAGGCACGCGCAAAAGCGCCCAAGTCAAGAACTCCCAAGCCCCCAAGGGATTTTGGCCTCGCCACCCGTTTCCAGTTGACTTTGCACTTTCCGCCCGTCAGTCGTTCAGAACCGGCCCAAAGGAATTGTCTTCTTTTGGAGTCTAGAAGGCTAATCGTTGCCTTGGGAGCATTAAGGGCGGTTAATAGATAAATTGGTTGTGAGGTAAGCACTGTTTTCACCAGATTTAAGCGCCCTGCCACTGAGAAATTTCTCCCATTCCAGCTGCTCAGTTTGTTCAATACTTTGTCCACCAAAAACTGGAAGTGCTCCTTCCTGAGTCTAGTTGTGGAGAGAGGGAGGCCCAGGTACCGGATCGGGAAGGTTGCTCTTCTGGCTGGGAAGCAACTAAGGATGTCATCAAGGGGTAGCCCCTGGCAACGGATTGGGACGATCATGGACTTCTGAAAATTGGTCATCAGACCAGAGGCCTCGCCAAATGAGGTGAGCAACTTGACAATTGTCTCAATATCCTCTTTTTTCGGCTTAACAAACAAAGCTGCATCATCAGCATATAGCGAGATCCTAATGCTGGGCGAGCTGTTTCCCAACTTGCTCAATGCTCCACTGTCCGCGGCGATCTTTAGAATTTTTTGCAAAGGGTCTATCGCCAAGACGAACAGAAGAGGGGAGAGAGGATCGCCTTGCCTGAGACCTCTCTCATGATGAATAGGAGGGTTAGGGACCCCGTTAACGAGCACTCTTGATGTTGAGGTGGAGAGGATAGAAGCGATCCAGTCAGTCCACCTCACAGGGAATCCCAAATTGCGGAGTAAGGCAATCAAGTAATCCCAGCGGACGGAGTCAAAAGCTTTTTCAATGTCTAGCTTGAGGAATAGCGTGGGCGAATTAATACGCTGGAAGCGCCTAACAGCGCTTCTAACTGCAAGGAAGTTTTCATGAATGCTCCTTTTTTGAATGAAGGCACTTTGGCAAGGTGAAACTAACTCATTCATTCTCGGCGCCAGACGAAGAGCCAGGGTTTTGGTGATAATCTTAATGAAAGAATGGATGAGGCTTATAGGTCTGAAGTCCCCAGCTACCTCCGCGCCTTCCTTTTTGGGGATTAGAATGATGTTTGCTGAATTGATTAATTGGAGGTTGAGGCATCGATTATTATAGAAAGCATTCACTGCAGCCATGAGATCATGTCTTATAATGGTCCAACAAGATTTAAGGAAAACACCAGTGAAGCCGTCCGGCCCTGGAGCCTTATCTCCTGGTAAAAGATCAATACTTCTCTTAATTTCCTCCTCGGAGAACGGCGCGTCGAGGCTTGATAGATCAAACTGCTGGTCAGAGATAATGTCCCAGTTAAGGTCGATAGATCTAGGGGTTGGCCGCTTTAAAGCATTATGGAAGAAATTTTGTAGCTCTTGCGCTTTTTCATTGTGCGAGAAGACCCACCCATTACCGCTCCGCAACCGTTGAATGAAATTTTTTCGCCTCCTGGAGCGAGCTTTCCGGTGGAAAAATTTAGTGTTGGCATCTCCGAATTTAAGCCAAAGCATGCGTGAGTTTTGCCTGTTTCGTGCCCTTTCAATTACCGCATAGCCAAGGATGCGCATCTTCAATCTATTTCGGAGGTTCACTTCCATGTCGGACAGTCCCCTATTTTCTTGTGCCATGTCCAGTCTTAGACTAACTTCTAGGGCCATATACATAAAGAGTCTAGCATCAGGTATTAACTTGGAGCTCCATTCCTTAAGCGCCTTGGCCGTGAACTGCAGTTTGTAGTACAGCCTATGAAAAGGCTCACGATGTTGGGTCGGTGCCAGCCAGGCTTGCTCAACTGTATGCTGGTAACCTGGTAATTTGGTCCAGAAATTCTCAAATCTAAAGGAACGTGGACGCCTCGGCATAGTAGTATTGGATAGGAGCAACGGGCAGTGGTCAGAGACCGAGGATGATAGTGCATGCAGACCAAATATTCCGAACATCTCCTCCCATTCAGAGTTGCAGAAGAATCTGTCTAGTCTTACGAGAGTGGGATGTCGTCTCTCATTGCTCCAAGTGAACTTCCTATTTTGCAAAGGAATTTCTTTCAAGTCGCAAATGTCAAGAGCTTGCCTGAACAGAAGCATTAGGCGAGGGTTGACTCTAGAATTGTTTTTGTCGCTTGCTTTGTATGTGCAGTTGAAATCCCCAAGGACCAACCAGGGGGAAGGTGAAGGAGGCCTCTGTGCACTCATCTCTCTTAGAAAATCAGGCTTGCGGCCTCTACAAGATGGTCCATAGACGACTGTCAGGTAGAAGGAAGCACAACGATCCTTAAGAGAGACATTTGCAGATATGTGGAATTCTCCGATAGTAAAATTGGACAATTCGAGTAGGTCGCTATCCCAAAGCAAAAGAATACCACCCCGTGTTCCACTAATTCCTTCCGCAGGTTTAAAACTGAATTTATTAAGCTTTGGTCCTCCAAGCGCCATCACAATGGACCTGTCGACCGTTGATAATTTAGTCTCTTGCAAACAGGCAAGATGGCAAGTGGTGGTGGAGATCATCGCGCGCACTGCATCTCGGCGCGCTTGCAAATTTAAACCCCTAACATTCCAGCACAGGATGCTAAAGTCAGACATGGAGGAGAAAAGCACCCCGATTAATTGCCGACAGCTGGATGAAATTGCAGCACTGCACAATAATGACAGTGAAACATAAAGGGGCCACCAGGGCCAACACAAGCATGGCTGTTATAGGTCTGAAGCAAAACAGCAACCCAATACAGTCCAGGGTGCTCACAAAAGTAGTAGAAACTGAGCTGAGACTCATTGACATAACAAAAGCAGACCCTCATCATCTAACATGGAGCTAGAACAGCCATCAATCAAGCCGCAGTAACTGCTCTGGCCTCTGCATGCATGGCGTCCACCTCCTCTTGGATCTCAGCTATAGCATCTCCAGCAATTCCCAGCAAGGCCTTGTCGAGGCGAACTGTGTCTGGCGTATCCAGATTGAACAGAGCATCTAGGGCCGTCCCCATCTCCACAGTCAGTGGCTTCTTGAACCAATCCTGAAATTCCTGCAAAGCAGTATTAAAATCAGCAGCGTCATCTTTTGCCAAGAGACCAAGCTTGCGGCAGAGGACGCGCTGGGCCCGTTGCATGACATTCGTTCGAGGGCCGTTGGCAAGTCTGGCGCTACGACGTACCGTCGAAAGGTTGAAGCCGTGTCGCTGCTTGATTCTTCTAGCAGGTGCTGCAGGAATAGTAGACAGAGTGGTCGCTGGTGTTGTTACCCCCTCCGAAGGATGTAGCACTGGTCGCTCGAGTATGGCAGGCGAGGGCTTGGTGAATATGGTGTTGAGTAGATGGCTTTGCGCGGTGGTTGACACCGCAGCAACATCTGTTGAAGGTTCATGCACCGCAGCTATCATCCGAGAGGAAGCGTCGACATTGGAGTCCTTTACAGCTTCGGCGTTGTAGCCCGCAGCAACCGTGCTGCAGGGAGAGCCTAACAGCACATGGTCCTCCTCAGACTGCACCAAAGGCAGTAGCTGCATAGCAGGGCATGTTGGAAGGGAATCAAGAATAGTTGTGAATGCTCGCTGCACTGGGATGAGACTTACGTTGTCTGCGAACTTCATCCTGCTGCCATCCCAGACAGCAAGGTTGCTGTCGCCAGCAGCAGCCCCAGGGACCGGATCGACTTGGCCCTTAGGCACCAAGCGCGGTCGCCTTCGGTACACGCAGCCAACGCGGTAACGACCTTTAGGAAGAGCTGCAGCCTTCACAGCAGGGCGCGGAGAACCGTCGTTGCCACCACCGCGTGAGCTGTGGATGCCGGGACTGCAGGCGCTTGGTGGAAATCTGGGGCGAGCAGGATGCCGTGGGGGGGTCGCTGAACGGCCACGCCGGACAGCAACACGGGTGGAACGGCGCACACGGCTGCGTCCACGTATCGCCGGGTCACGACCAATCGCCGGGTCACGGCCAACATGTGGCGTAACCAACGACGTGCCTCCGGCATGACGAGGCTGCTGATCGCCATGAAGGTGGTGACGAAGTTGCTGATCGCCGTCGAGGTGGTGACGCCGCCTGGGTGAGTCATGGCGCTGGCCATGGCGCGACCCCGAGCGCTCCCGCTCGCGGTCCCTGGGAGCCCGCGAGATGCTACGAAAGAGCCGGGAGCTCCAACTGTCGTCGCGTCCTGGGCGGCGACCACGACGGTCACTATCACCATCCTCATCCCTGCGACGGTTGCTGCGAGGTGGTGGAGGGTCGTGACGGTCACGTGGTTCGCACTCGCCGTCAACAACACCAAGCCTCCAATCATACGCACGTGAATGCCCATGGCCATCCCTGGTAGGGGGGTCTTCCACCATATCAAGGTGGACGATGACCCTGAAGGTTAAGCCGCTACGCCCCGCCGGTGTCGCGTCGTGGGCAGTGCTGCTCCTGTCAACAATGGTCAGCCACGTTACCTTAGGTATGTCAGACGGGTTTCGCGCCCACGCCCACAGATTGAGCGTCGTAGCATCCTCCATTCGCAGCGACTGGGCTTCAACGTAGTCCAGCACACAGGACTTAGCCACCGCACGCTTGGCGATGCCATCGTTCCATGCGTGCAGAGGGATGCCTTCCAGACACAGGCGCACGTGGGAGCCGAAGACGCTGTGGTCGCCGTGGACGGGGAGCTGCCACGGCCTGACGCGGATGTCGATGTTGTTGTAGGTGAAGTCGCGCTGCGCCACAGCCGTGTCCCGGTGATGCTGGTGTTCAAAGGTGACGAGGAAGTCCTCTGGATAGTGTCTCACCACCTTGATGTCTTCTTCGCGCATCCTGAACCTAGAGCAGAAAGCCCTTGTTACTGTGTTGGTGCTTGTCGCCGGTCGAACGCCGCCGAGCCAGGCCCATGCCGCGTGGGTGCTCAACCGCGCCAGCTCGCTGTCCATGTCCCGAGAGGACGCGGCAACAGCGAAAGTCTCCTGCGGGCGCTCCATGGGGTTGCCAGGCTTCACCATGTTGACTTGGCGCAGAGGAGGGAAGTTGACGTTGTCGAAGCAGGGAGGTGGTGGGAAGGCAGAGGGGGTAGAAGCAGCAGCACTAATCTTCTTGGGACATTGCCAGGCTCTGTGTCCAGGGCCGCCGCAGTTGAAGCATTTCAACGGATCCCTGCAATCAATGGCGTAGTGCCCTCTGGCCAGACATCGGAAGCATTTACCTCTCAGGCTTACCTTAAGATTTTTGTTGTCCAGATGGCGGAACCTTGAATGCTCGGTTGTTGGCTTCAATGAAGTCGCAGGCGAATTGAATCTCTTGCGGAGTCGCCGATGGACCGTTGTCTAGCCAGGCAAATCTTCAGCGCCGGATTCCGCGGATTTGCTGCGTTGAGGAGTGATGGGACGCAGGCCTGGGTATTGAAGTCGGTGGGTAGCAGTCCCATCCCGGCCGTGCGGAGTGATTTTCGTTGGAGCAGCAGACGCGTCAAAGCAGGAACGATGAGATTGGTCGGCGGACAGAGCTGATTCGGCGAACCTAACTCTCCTGGTGCAGGCGGCCTTAGCTGTCGACGAACCGGCGGCAGGCTTGAGGCAGGACCGCGTCGAAGAAGAAGTCCCGGAGTCAGATCTGGGAATGCGGGCGTCCGCGTCGAATGCTGGAATCTCCACCGAGGCAGGGTGGCTCTGGAGGATGGAGGCCTGATCAATGGGGTGATGGAGGGGTTGGGGTTGGTTTTCCGGCGAGCAGGCGGGGGGAGCGGCAGCGGCGGCAGGTGCGGTGCTAGCCGCCGCGAGGACGGGGAGAGCGTCCATTCTCCGAGAGCTTTCCAGAAACTTGTTACGTTAGTTTTATCGATTAGCATATATAATCTATTTCTCATTTCTAGATCGCACTATCCAATTTGATTAACCCTTAACCTGTCAACAGCTGACAGGATTTACTAAGCCTACATCTGGCACAGCTTATATTGATGGAATGGACATACGATTGGACATGAACAAAATCTATACAGGAATTGGTGTTTGCCCGCAATTTGAGTAATGTTAACTTCCTGCCTCTCACTAAGCCTCTGTTTCAGAAAAAAACGACTCGTATAATTGTTAACTTGAGATTGCTACTCCCTTTATGTTGATCATCTCCATGCAGCTTGCTATGGGAAACACTGACGGGTAGGGAGCATTTGATGTTTTATGGGAGACTTAAGAATTTGAGAGGTGGAGCATTAGATGTGGTAATCTCTGGCCATAGGTTAAACTATGAGGACATATCTGGTGTACATGAAAGCTTAGTGCACATGGTGCACATATTAAATTATCACTATCCATCTCAGATGTAACGTCTCTGGTTGATCATTGCAATTTACAAATAACACCTTCTACCACTACACCCACCACGTCGGAGGGTGTCGTTAGCAAAATATAACAAACAACTAGAGACGTTAGATCTAAGATGAGTGATGTTGATTTAATATGTGCACCATGTGCACTAAACTTCCATGTGCACCAGATATGTTCTCTTAAATTGCAGACAACTATCTATTTTTGTCATCGACTAAACATACATGTCTATTTTTGTCATTCAAAGCATGAATTTTTTTATGCAGTTAGTTTTTCAAATTTCTAAATCATTCATTCCATGAAATTGTTCGTCGACCCTATTTCCGTTAAATTTTCAAATGTTCTAAATCATTCATTCCATGAAATTGTTCATTGACCCTATTCCTGAATCCTGATTCTGTTGATCCTGTTAAAGAAGAGTGAAACGGTAACATTGTATTCTATAGGGCCCAAAGGGCAAAAATACATGTGTTCATTCTTACAGAGAGAACCCTAGATTACAAGAAAATACACTTTAAGAAAAGACTATACATATACACTAACACCCCCTCAAACTCATGATTGATCAACAACATTGAATTTAGAAAGAAAACTATATTGAGCTCTAGTATGGGTCTTGGTAAGCAAATCCGCAAGATGCAATTCTGAAGGCACATAATGAAGGGAAACCACATGATCCTAAATTGCAGACTAAACATAAAAAATAGTCGATGCCAATATATTTGGTGAGTTGATGTTTCAATCGATCCTGAGCATTACTATTGGCACCGGTAGTATCACAGCACACATGCATAGGTAGGGATGGCAATGGGGAATTCCCCTCAGGGAATACCTCCCCATCCCTATCCCCGCGACGAAACAATTTCCCCACGGGGATCCCCACGAACACTTGCAAGAGACGTTTCTTTCCCATCCCCGTCCTACCGCGGGGATAAATCCCCGATGGGGATCCTTGTCCCCGCTTAAATTATAATTAGGACGTACATCCTTTATTATTAATATAAAACATTGTTACTTATACACATTGGCAGATGTAAGAAATCATTATGTGTACATCAAAATGAACACATTTGTACTATGAGTTATCTCTTGACAATATAATTATTTATTTTTATCATTAACTATTACACGAAAACAACATCACGTGCAAATTTAACGGTTCTCCGCAGGGAACGGGGATGGGGAATGCTTCCCTGTCCCATTCCCGTTTACCCGTCGGGTGTCAATTTTCCTCGTTTACATCTCTGTGGGGGAAGAAACTTCCTCGTCCCCATCCCCTAATGGATGAATTCCCCGCGGGGAATCGAGGATTGGGTCCCCATTGCCATCCCTGGGCGTAGGAGTAGTAAGAGAAACCCCAAAGTCAGCCAACAACCACCGAAGCCATGTCACCTCAGCCTTCACACAAGCCAAGGCACGCAACTCAGCCTTAGCACTGGAACGAGCAACATCAGTCTGCTTCTTGGTCTTCCATGAAACCAAGGAGGAGCCAAGGAAGACACAATAGGCAGAGATGGACTTGAAATCCGAAAGATAGGTACCCCAAGTCACATCAGAATAAGCAGAGAACTGAAGAGAGCTTGTGCTATAAAAGAACAAACAATAGTAAATGGTGCCGCGAAGGTACCAAAGGACACGAAGGTGACCATAGTGGATGGTAGTGGTTGCAGAAATGAACTGACTCGGAATGTAAACAACATAGGAGATATCAGGACGAGTTATGTCAAGGTAGACAAGACTACCAACAAGATGGCGATAGCGAGCGGGATCCTCAACAGGAACACCATCGGTGACATGAAGACGAAGGTGAAGATCAATGGGAGTGTCCGTAGAACGATGATTAGTAAGGCCAGCACATTCAAGGATGTCTTGAATGCATTTGCGTTGTGAGAAGTAATAGCCATCAGGTGTGGAGGTGACCTCAATCCCAAGAAAGAAGCTAAGAGGACCCAAGTAAGACATGTGGAACTGCGCATTGAGTCATGCCTTGACTAAGGCAATGTAGTCGAGATCATCACTAGTGATCAACATATCATAAACATAGAGAAGAATAAGGGTGCGAACTCGAGATAAAGTGTGAACAAAGAGAGTGGGATTATGTTTCTGGCCACGAAGCCAGCAATAGTGACAATAGAGGTGAAGCGCTCAAACCAGGCACGAGGAGCCTGCTTAAGGCCATAGAGAGAACGACGAAGCCGACATACATGACCATCAGGAACAAGGTATATAGGCAGAGGATACATGTAGACTTCCTCATGCAATTCACCATGAAGGAAAGCATTCTTCATGTCAAGTTGTGAGATAGCCCACTGGAGAATAGAGGCAACAACAAGGGTATGAACAGTGGTCCGATGAGCAACATGAGCAAAGGTCTCCTCATGGTCATGTCCAGACTCTTGTTGAAAATCACATGCAACAAGTCACACTTTGTAGCGCTCAATGGAGACATCAGAGAAACTCTTAATCTTGTAGACCCACTTGCACGTGATAGTAGAAGCAGAGGAAGGAAGCAGGACAAGATACCAAGTGCTAGTGCACTTAAGAGCAGCAATCTCCTCATCCATAGCTGATTGCACTCAAGATGGGAAAGCGCAACACAATAAGAGATAGGCTCAGAGAGAAGGGAAATAGAAGAAACAAAACCAAGACGAGTTGGATGACAAAGTCTACGTCTATCGTGAAGGACGATAAAATGTACGTCTACCGCGAATGTCATATCACAGAGGAGGCACACCAAGCACAGATGGAGACAGGCTAGATGATGCTAGAGGGGATGGTGGAGGATTCATACGTCGAGTGTAGTGGAAAAGAATTAGAGGACGTGGCAGAGGGGATGGTGGAGGTGGTGGAGGTAGAGGAGGCGATGTGGAGGTGGAGAAGATGATAGTGGTGGAGGTGATGGAGGAGGAGGTGATGGGTATGAAATAGGAATAGGGGAGGGTCGCAGAGACAAGGTGGTAGGAAGAGGTGGAACCAAGTGAAGGAAATCAACAGACTCAGAGGGAGAGGAAGAAGAGGACAAATCATGAGGAAAGAAAGAACATGAATCATCAAAGGTCACATCTCGAGATACTCAAATGCGGCGAGTGACAGGGTACCAACAACGATATCCCTTACACTTAGAGTCATACCCAAGAAGACACACTAAACAGATTGTGCAGTGAGCTTGGTCCTCTCACGAGGTTGAAGAAGGTCAAAGGCAACACAACCAAAAGCATGAAGGTGAGTATGTGACTATATTGCGGTGGTCATCTGGTCGACCAAAGAGACACTCAAGAGGATTGACACCATGTAGAGCAACTGAAGGTTGAATGTTCACAAGGTAAACGACTGTAGCCGCAACTTCGACCCAGAACTGAGGAGGAACAGAGGATGTCAGGAGTAATGCACGAGCAGTCTCAAGAAGATGATGGTGCTTACGCTCAGCAACACCATTCTGAGCGTGAGCACGATTACAATAATACTGAGGAAGGGTGCCCTGCTCAGGAGAAAGAAATGGAGAGCACGAGATAAGTACTCACCGACAGAGTTGACCCGAAAAACACGAATGGGAGAATCAAATTAGGTGCAAACCATAGGAGCAAAATTCTGATAAGCAGTGAGCACTTGAGCTCGTGGATCCAAGAAATACACTAATGTGAAACGAGAAAAATCATCAACGAAAGTCACATAATAATGATGTCCCCATTTCTAAATGAAGGGAGTAGGGCCCCATACATCAGAGTGAACAAGATCAAAATCTCTAGTAGACACTGTCTTACTACTAGAATAGGGGAACTGTAGCTGCTTGCCAAGCTTACAGGCCATACAAGGGAGGGAGGTATCACTAGAAACCTTCCCAAGGACACCACTACAAACAAGTGATGACAGATGAGACCCACACATGTCATCAAGATGATGGCACCATTGAGCGAAGCTGACTAAAGTGGTGGCGGCAAAAGTTGTGGCATTATCAATGGAGTAGGACTAGCAGCGAGTGGAAGCTGAAGGAAGACGTAGCCAATCAAGCTCCCAAAGACGAAGAGGATCACGATGCTGGTGGACAGTACCAACTAGGGTCCCCGTACAACGATCCTGAACAAGGCAAGTGTCAGACTCAAGAATGATGCGATAATCATGATCAGTGATCTGACCAGCAGACAATAACTACAAATTAAGATCAGGAACGTGGGAAATAGAGGAACCCTAAAACACAAAGTGTGAAGGTGGGTGTCATGACTAAGAACAGGGTGGGAAGTGCCACTAGCAGTGGTAACAAGCAAGAAAGCAGGTGATGAACTCATGGAACAATGAGGAGTAGAATCATGGATCATGTGAAAAGAAGCTCCTGAGTCAAGAATCCAGGGCACAACAATACCTGACAATGAGGTACCTGGCGATGGCCCTGGTGGGGACACACGAGTGAAAACTGAGGAGACCACAGAGGAAGCAGATGAACTAGCACAAAGGCGCTCCATGCATCGAGTTATGTCGAGGGCCCAGTCAGGAGGTGACTGACGAGGCAGTGGCAGCAGGAGTGGGAGCACCTCCACGACAGCGTGGAGGACGACACCTACACTTCTCGATGGTATGGTAGTCGCCTTGCAGTAGCACAAGAAGACGATTACAACAGTGCTCCCTGGAGCAAGGGGGATCGCTGCAGGAGCCTAAGTAGAAGTAGGAGTTGGGGTAGGCGACGCAGTCGGAGCAACAAGAATTGTCAAGGAAGACGACATCACACCACGAAGACAGATCTTCTTAGCCTGGGCTAAGGTGACTGCCTCAACCAGGGATGGGAGAGGAGAATGGGCGAGGAGTTGAGCCCGATGCCGCTGAAACTCCAAACGGAGATGCTAGAGGAACTCATGGAGGCGACGAACACTAGTGTGCCCCTGCCGGAGGACACAACATGGACAAGTCCGATATTGTGGTGGCTCTAGCGACTCGAGCTGGCGCCACATATCAATCAGCTTACGGAAGAAGGCATGGACGGAAGAATCCTGTTGATGAATAGAGCTAGTGAGCTCCAGGGTGGAGATGTAGAGAGCGACGCTTCTCAGCTGGTAGAGAGCCTACACCCGCTCCCACATCGCTTGAGTGGAGGGCAAAGAAGAAAGATCCATACCAAATTCCACCTTCATACTGCCAAGAAGAATCTAAGTCGCCCGAGCCTGATCAGCAAGCCAAGCATCATAATCGGCTAAGTCAGTCATGTAGTGCTCAACAGCCTGAGCATAAGCATCCATGACCTCAACAGTAGGGGGAACGCCATCGACACCTGCAGTGGGCTCCTCAGGACGTGTCGGGACATGAGGAGAAGAAGACAAACCGATATGGTGTCCCCATATACGGTGGCTATTGAGACACACACGAAGCATAGTAGACCACTCCCAAAAGTTGGTGCCATCAAAGGTGACAGATGGAAGTTACACAAGTGGGTTGGAACGAGGAGCAACCATGTGGAGTGGGATGTGAAGTGGAATGAGAAGTGGGTTGGAACGAGGAGCAGCTAGTCTCAATGTGATAGCTCTGCTCCTAAAGAGATGGAGCAAGGCAGAGCTCCAATGCCGGTGGCACAACTACTGGTGCTCGACGTGTGCGCAAGGGCAAGCAACAAGCAGGGAGGGAGCGTGCACAGGCGGTGGCGCGCGACTGCACAGGGTAAGGCACACGCTGGGGCGAGCTACGGGCGCACGCGGAGCAGGAACCACGGGCAGAGCGGCGAGCCGTGGTGGCGAGAGGCGGCGTAGGGCCGACGGCGGTGAGCGGGACTGGCGGCGGCGCGGCGGCACAAGGTAAGCTGTGGGCGCACGTGGAGCAGGTCACTTTTAGTCCCTAAATTGTCTTCGTCAAGGCACGACTCAGTGCGCGGTTCTACATGTCTGACTTAGGTTCTACATGTCTGACTTAGGTGTGTTTGGTTGTGGGACAGCTAGGACGGGATCGTCCCCTGACGTCCTCTCTCGTCCCTCCAATTTTGAGGGACAACAGGGGACAACACTAGATAATACTGTCCCAACCCTTGACCCAGAACCAAACAACCTAATTTGAGGGATCGTCCCATCCCATCCCGTCCTGTCATTGCAACCAAACGCACACCTGATGGCTATTACCTCTCTCAACGCAAATACATTTATGACATCCTTGACTGTGCTGGTCATTTTTAGTTCCTAAATTGTCAAACTATATGATTAAAGATGACCTTTTAAATACTAGAAATTCTAGAGACTAATGTTTAGTTACTAAAGTTTAGTACGAACACCCCTAAGAGGCATTCGATTCGAGACATTCTCAACGCTAGCAAGTGAGTAATTAATAAACAATATCTATTTTAAAAGTCCCACGTCGCAGAAATTCATCCCGGACATTTTGAAGATTTTCTCCAAAATTGAGAGTCACACCACCTATCCTATTTTCTATTCATGTTGCAACAACATCGATATCGATCGCACATTTACAACTATGTGTTTCGTATCAATCAGACCAAAGCACTGTTTCTTTCCTCCAGGCCGTGGAACATTCTCTGAGAAGTGTAAGGCTATTTGACGGCGGCATTGCTGATAAGCGTGTGGCAAAATACAGCGGTGGCATGAAGCGCCGTCTCAGTGTTGCCATATCTCTAATCGGTGATCCTAAGGTATACTTGCTTGTATTCACATACCTGACCATAATTCAGGAAAATATATAGGGTGCATTTCTTGTACAATCGTTATTCGAAAGAGTGTGGTGAGCTTTCTGTAGGTTGTTTACATGGACGAGCCGAGTTCCGGATTGGACCCGGCATCAAGGAGGGCACTGTGGAATGCTGTGATGTCTGCCAAAGAGAACAGGGCCATAGTCCTCACAAGTACACTATATACACACACGCCCACCTATATTCTCAGAGATCACACTCCATTCTCAGCTTCTTCCCTAAGCTAGCTAACGACAGTGTTCTGTTCAACTTTTTCAGCGCATTCGATGGAAGAGGCTGAAGCTCTGTGCGACAGGATAGGGATCATGGTAAACGGGAGCCTGCAGTGCATTGGAAACTCCAAAGAGGTAGGACACGACTCACAACAAGGCAGTACTGATCTACTTACTACGAACGCGAACTTGCTGAAAGATGGCCACCGTACCGGCCACTTTGTTGACATTTTTCCAGCTGAAAGCCAGGTACGGAGGCACGTACATGCTCACCGTAACAGCTGCGGCGGGCGAGGAGGCGGCGGTGGAGCAGCTTGTCCGGTCGCTCTGCCCCGCGGCGAACGGAGTGTACCGCATCTCCGGGACGCAGAAGTTCGAGATGCCGAAGCAGGGGCTGAGGATCAGCGAGGTGTTCCAGGCCATGGAGCGTGCCAAGAGCTGGCTGAACATCGCTGCCTGGGGCCTGTCCGATGCAACGCTGGAAGATACCTTCATCAAAGTCGCAAGCGGGAGTGACGCGTCCTCCGTGTAGGCTGTAGATAGATAGATGGCGGCGTTTGGACTTCTGTATTCGATCTAATAAATCCATGCCGGGGCGTTGTTACTGGTAGACACAATTGCGCACTTCAAATGCATGAAAAGTCCGGGCTATTTGAACTTGGCGTTGAACTAAGAGATGAGATGATAGTTGTAGGTTCGTATAATCAAATAACCATGTCATGTGAGAGTAAAGTTAACCTTACGGAACAATTGTGATTATACCCTTCAGTATTGCACTTGCGATTTTACCTCTCGTCTTACAACTTTGTGATTTTACCTTTTTTTTTTTGAAAACAAAGCCGTCGTTTGTCCCTCCCGCTTAATACCGTCATAGCACGTTCTGATGTTGATATTGGAGCACATAATTGAAAATTGAAACCAGCTTTTTTAAATCTTGTTATTTGGTCTCACACAGAATTGAGATTTGGGAACAGAGTCCCAATTCCCTGGAATTGAACTACAACTAGAAATTCCCTCTCCCAATACCGAGTGTCACCCCTCTGCGTAGAATTAGGCCGCACAATTCCAAACTACAATTCGACGACATCCAAACAATAAAATTGTAATTACATCTCATTTTACTACCATGACTGATTTGGTATTGAACCCAATTCAATTCTATGCCCTCCAATATCGACATCCAAACGGAGCATTAGTGAAAATCAGAGTTAGTGATTAAAAAATAAAAACATGAGAGGTAAAATCACATTTCAAGGTAAGAGAAGAGTATAATCACAATTAACCTTGAAAATAATGTTGAAATTTTTAGGGTTAATTGTGATTATACCCCTTCTCCCACCTTGCAATTGTGATTTTACCCCTCATTTTTTATTTTTAATCACTAATTTTGATTTTCATCAATGGTGTTAAGGGGAGGGGTAAACGACAGCTTCATTTTCAAAACAGAGGGATAAAATCACAAAGTTAAAAAACTAATGGTAAAATCACATTGTAAGGTCACACAAATTACAGGTATAATCACAATTTTTTCTAACCTTATCTATACTCCTATATATAACCCACTTGTTTCAACTTTGCAAAACTCACTCAACCAAATCATCCCACACTCATAACTTTTCCTAAATCCACCAAACGAACTACACCCACAAATAACATTCCCTCAAAACCAACAGTTCATCAAATTGCTGGATAACCCACCTATCTCTTACTCAAATTCAATGGCCAATGTTATTTGGATTATCCTTCCTCCTCCATCCCTCACACGCACAGTAACCCCTACCTCCTCCCTCCCTTGCGATTTCGTCGCCCCCTCTCACGCCGCCACCAACCCCCCTCGCACTGCCGCTGCCAACCCCCCATCTCCCTTTCTTCCCCTCCCTGGGACCGTAGTGTTAGCATGGGTATCAAACTAGTGCACATAAAAGAGTAAGCTTATTCATAATATATATATGAAATAAGGAATCATCAACAAGTATATGTGACATATTATAAGGTATAAAGTAAAACAAGACATGCACAACATCATAATCATATCATACATACATAATAACATAAAGTATATAATACAACATATGAACATACGAAAGAATGTGCATATAAGAGTATCACAAATAAGACGTGTAAAAATAAAAACCTAATATGTCTTTCACTCATAACTTTTCCGATCTCTTGTACCACCCTTCTCTACATGCTCCCCCACACATACTCTTGTCTCTCTCCCTTTTGTATCAAGCACCAAAATCATCTAAAACCCAATGGTCCTAAGGAGAGGAAGACGTAGTCATACCAAGTCGTAAAGGGAGAGTGGTAAACTTAAACTACGTCAGGAGAACATCCTTTTCTGAATATGAAGAAGTTGTTGTGTGTCCTGAAGGTGTTGTCTCTGTCTCCGGTACTGACTAGTCGATTAGTGTAATAGAAGGGATCTACGAGGATCACATGTCTAGGCCTCTCTATCTCTACTAAGGGTCCCTAGCTACATTTATATATGCAGGAGCTATAGTTACAACTCGATTATGAACTATATACTTAATTGGCTTACAGTTCGAGTACCCATATTGGAAACCATAACCGATTAGAACTTCACCGTTTGGTTTTAAGGAATATGCTACCTTGTACCATACCCCCTTTAGAATTCTAACTGGTCTACTTGTTAGATGTGTTATTTTCTATAATTATGAAATTCTATGGTATATGCTTTCCACAAACTTCTGAGCTTCATGAAGATTTGTAGAATCGCCTTGAAGGTCTTGAATGGAAATCGAGTTGAAAAATATGGGTTACATTGCTAGATGAACACCAAATGGTGTAGCCCTTGAGCTTCGAGTTGTATTGCAACAATTAGCTCGAATATATTCACACCCGGATTTAAGGGATAAAGCCGGGTGCGTCTCATATGTGCGCCAAAGAAGAACATCACATATAATGACAAAGTGTATAGAGATAAATGTCACAAGTATCATTATTACATAGCGGAAGTCTTACAAAAATAAATGATAACAGTAAAGCGAACTAAATATTATTCCTTGGTGCCATCAAGTTGACTGGGAGACGCCAACTAGATAAGCTCAAATTCCTCGTTGTAGGGCTCCTCTTGGACCACGTGCTCTTCACCTGTGGGGGGGTTTATATATCGCAAGAGTGAGCTCACAAAAGATCATATCTCAACAAGTTGTGGGGAATAATGTGCATGAACTCACCAAAGGTGGGGGCTCATGTGAAGTGTAAGGCTGATCAACAAATAGGGGTTAAAGCTGTCTGTTGCTTTTAATAAGTTGATCAAATTTTATTAGCAGTTACTAAATGTAAGTAGATACCAAACCAGAGTAATAATAGATAAAAATTAATAATAAACCACAATGCGATGCAAATGACGAATTGAATTTAATTCCATAAATTAATCATGTGAGAGTCCTGAGCTGCTCATGATCGCGAGCACGGCTAGTATACTAGTTTTACACTCTGCAGAGGTTGTACCCTGTACCCACAAGTCATTTTACCCATCTTCCATGGGGTTGTACGGACCCCATACACCTCTACCAAGGAAGCGAGGCAGGGTAACACTACGAGGCCTTAACAAAGTTCCACTAGCTTCGGAAAACCCACTACAGTTTCTAGGGAGCACAATGCAGGAATCCCCCGTCTGACCGCCATTGCATCAAAATCAACCCGAGAACCTCCCTACACGCCAACTCTCCTACTGCCCTTGCCCCTTTTGGGTAAGGTATACCTCCACTAGCTTTCCTAACTAGTCAGCCAAGGGCGTCCCATTCCACCCTTGTGGTGGCACGTGTTTCCCAAGTTAAGCTCTATGTTCCAGTTAACTTAATGGTCTTATCATGAACAAAAATAGAACAATAATAATAAAGAATGACCATGTGTCATAGTTATCTCAACACCCAAAACCATATGTAGCAATAGCAAAGAGTACCCAAAAATTCAGGGATAAACAAGGTGTAATGATGACCAAACTAGGGTGACCTATTGGGTCCCATCAAAATTAAGCCTATGCATGATAAAATGATTATAGAGAACATTATTGGGTAACTAAAAGTGGTCAAGGGCATAACTTGCCTTCAATGAGCTCCTACTCAGCAACTTCTACCTGCTGAACACCTAGGTCCTCAATCACTTGCTCGTCTACTCGCCACAATATAAACAAACATGGTAGAAGGGAAATTAATCATCACACCAAATAGAGCAATATACTGCATGATAATATTCTACGTATCGCAACGAGATCGTAGGAACAAGAATCACTAAATTCGGAGTTACAGATTTCAAGCTATGATTTTCCGAAGGTTTTATGTGTTTGGTATAAAAATAATTAAGTGAGTAATTATAATCTTGGTTTCATGATAAAACAGAGTTACTAAGTGATAAATAATATTAACACAAAATTATAGAAACTGGAATGGGTTAAAAAGGAGTTCAAATGAATTTTCTAGGAATTAAACAAGATTCTGGAATTATTTTTATACCAAAAATCATTTTATGTATTCTTTATCCCCTTTTAATTTACTAATTGACTGCGGGTATTATTCCTTGAAGTAAAGGGGGTTCTGCGCAAATCCCAGGACCTATATGTTCTAATTTTTGCCTCACTGAGTACACCACCATGGCAAAGGAGATATGTGGGCCATATTACGATCCGAGGATCGAGGACATCGACGAGATGTCCTCATGAAGGTCGGAGGAGGCACGAGGCATGCATGGTACTAGATTGCTGACGGGGCAATCGACTCGTCCTTCACTCCCACTCTGTCTTAGGTACGAGCAAGGAGCACGAGCGCGAGCCCAACCATACGACCTCGGCAGGACAACTCACAACATCGCATCCAGGAGCTCCAGGTTAGTGCTTTTGTGCCTCGTCATTGATTGAGTTATATACCTTCTCTTTGCATTATTATAACATTGGGGTGAAATATTATAGGCCTAGTTAGAAGAAGATAGGAGGGAACATATGGAAATGGAGGCGAGAATAAGGGCGGAGCGGGCGACTCCCTTGGCGGGTCAGCAGAGGATGTCGGAGATGTTCGAGTATATGCAAAGCCTTGGTGCCGCACAAGGTCTTGCTCCCCCACCTCCGTAGTTCCCTACAACTGACCATGCTCAGTTCCATACTCCTGTGAGTACCAAAATTTTAGTCCTGCATGATATATATTCATCTAGTCTCACACATCCAATCTCTTCTCTATGCAGGGACAATTAGCGGCATCAAACAACCCTCATGGATCGCCCATCCCATCACCGAACCAGTCCAACTGCCTACCTCATTGATGATCTCTTAGTTGTGCTTGTGAGACTTATGCAGTTTCAAACTTGACATACTTATGTTTCTATGGGTCTGGTAATACTTATGTTTATGAAACTTGGTCTAAACTTGTGAGATTTGTGGTTTTTGTGATACTTATGTTTGTGATAGTTCTTATGTTTGTGTAAAACTTGTGATATTTGTGAGATATGTGGTATCTATTATGTATGCAACGATTCTGTGAACTTTGTGATGTATATGTGATATATGGTTTGGTTGTTTGGATGGAATAATAAACCAAATAAAAAAGGGGTTTCTGGTCACTTTGCTAAGTGATACACTTGACAAAGAGTGTCTTTGCTGAGTGCGATGACCATAGCACTCAACAAAGAAGGCACACCTGGGAATCGGTAAAACTTCTTTGTCGAGTGGTGTAGTCTTGTCTGTCACACCCGGTTTTGAAGGTAAACCGAATACGAACCATGTATGTGCCAGGATCAGAAATTCACGTACGTAGCGATTACATAAATGACTCATCATAGCACAATGCTTCAAATAACAATAAAGAGTAAGTAATAATATTAAAGACTAGAGTCATTTACATAATATAAATCAAAGTGCACATAATAGAAACGTAGCCAATGTAAACAAACCCACCACATGTAGCTGACTGGGGGAAGTCGCTAGCCTAATCCTGGAACTCGTTGAAGTCCTGAAACTCCTGGAGGTCCACCTCGACGCCTTCTTCTCCTTTACCTGCATAGGTTGCACCAAAGGCAATCTGGTGTTTTGTGAAAGCAAGGCTGAGTACACATCAACGTACTCAGCAAATGTCCCATTTGGCTGAGGTGGACTAGCTTTATGTGGAGTTAAGCTCAAAGCAATTGCTTTTAGTTGGTCAGATATTTATTATTAGTGGAAGCCAAGTTTTAGCAGTAACCAACCCGTGAATCATTTCCTCATCGAGGAACATAATTATCATCGTCGTAGCCAAAACCATCAATAGAACCACTGTATCTCAGATCATCTGTCTAATCAAAGGAGCTCCCAAGGTCGCTCATAACCGTGAGCATGACTGATATATCAGTTTCATTCCTCTGCAAAGGTCGCACATTTTACCCATGAGTCGTGATCCCTTTCCAGCCTGGGTTTGCAAGACCCGTTCTTCACTACCGAGGTGAATGGCCAAGAATACACTACGTAGCCTTTATAAAGATTCCCCTGGTGTGTGGTCGCCCGTTAGGTTTCGCTAGTCGTACAAACACAATACTCCTCCCTAAGGTGGGTGACTAACAAAACCAAATCAAAGGAACCTCGGCACCCACCCTTAGCTGAGCAAGCACTATGCCCCAGCCCCCGTTGACAGCCCTACGTTGAAGCCAACTACACCCCCAAGTTCCTCCAATTAATCAGCTAAGGGCATCCCATACCACCCTCATGGTTACACTGTTTTCTGTGGTCATCCAGCGAACAGGTCCTTACGGAGAGGTACTCGAGAAACACCTAGAGTCCCCTAAAATATCACAAGGTCACCATCATAATCAAGATAGCATCATCATATCATAAATGTTCACATCATGTTCATTGATTAAAGTAAAGCAATAGCATGAAGCTAACCATAGTAACTTAAAAGGTAATCAAGGACAAGGTAAATAGAAAGCTAGTCAATCCTTAGGTTTTAATTATGTAATGCGGGGAAATGAGTTATCATGTGAATAGGACATAAATAGGTCAAAGGACACTTGCCTTCACTAAACAGATGCTTAGGGTCTTCAAACCCGTAGACTCAAAGAACTTGATCACTTGGTAGTCAAAGCTTGACCGTCGATTCCTCGAAGCTCGGAAACGGATCGCGATCTATTCTCGATGCGTAATGAATACAAACAGGGACAAGCAAACATATACTTGCATAAGAACATTGCACCATACAAAGAGAAACATTATAAATCATGCAATACGAATTAGAGCTCGCTACTACGGTCACGCGAGGAAAAGAAACACAGTAGCCGAAGCTACGGTTGAGAAGTTATCACGTTTACACTAAACGAGTATTAATTAGAATACTTAATTTGACATAATTATATTAATTAACCTTTATTAAATGTGAATTAAAACTACTACTTACTTTTGATTAATTTTCTACTCTAATAGTTGTCGGGTTCAACAAGTAATTAATTAATTAACTCGAGCGATTATAAGCGAAACAGATTGATATCGCGCGCGGACAGCGCACTATTCGCAAAAATGGGGCGCGGCTAGGCACGCGACACGTGAAAATGGCACACACGATACGCTCGAATGACACGTGACGACGCATGACACTGCGTGAAACAGCACGCGGAGGGCATGCGAAACAACAAGCGCGACACCACGCGAACAACGCGCGAACGACACATCTGAACGATGCGCAGACACTCTCGACTTAGAGGATGGACAACACGCGAAAAAGCACGACAGCGTGCGAACGACGAGCGGACACATGCGACATAGCGCGCGGACGACGTGCGAACAACATGTGAAACAGCACGCGTGACACACACGAATGACGCGCGACGACACGCGACACTGCGGATCAGCGTGCGGACGGCACGCGAAACAACGCACGCGACAGCGCGCGAACGACATGCGCGAACAGCACAACAACAAGCACATCACGCACGAATAGAGTGACGATGGGCGCGAACGATGATGCGTGCAAACAGTGCGAGCGACATGCGAGAATCGCTAAAAGATAATGTGTTTATTATAAACGAATGTTAATTGAGAACATGCGAGTCGACATTAATCACATTACTCTGTATTTAAAAAGCGCAAGTAAAATTATAAAATTATTTTTATTTAAATTGCTATTCTAAAATATTGGATGAACAAATAATTCACTAATTAATTAAAACTTGTGTCGTGACAAAATAATGTTACTAATATAAAATTGACGTTGATACAGAGTTGTCGCGACCGAAACGAGTAGAAACAGGTCTACGGCGCATAATATACTAAAAAAATAACAATTCGTGGACTATAAACGACACAATAAGTGAGAACTGCTAAACACACGTCATATTTACATAAAGCAAATATTAGTTGAAAGCATTTGAGTTGGCACTAACCATATTGTTGGGGGCCTTCATCTTCCGAAGGCCCTCAAAAACACGACTAACATGTTTTCCAGTATAGTATACTGTCACAGGAAGCTTCGGCTTTAAGATAAAGGTGTGCATGGTATGAAAAGCGTGATCGGGAAGAAAGACGAACCAACTCCGAAGCTGTGGCTGGAGAAGCTTCGACTTAGCACAAGGACAGTGGTGGAGAATGAAACCGACCTAAAAGAGAAAATAATGCTTAGTCCTCGACAACTTACTTTCTGGCTAACAGTAAATGTCAGGGGCATGAATGTAATTTTGCTCAGGCTGCGTCCTGTGCCTATAAATAGATAAATAGTAATACCGTACTGTTCACACTGACTTGTAATCACTCACACGTCACTCCAGCTTTTCTACCTTCTGTCAAGCCGAAGGTACAAATATAATTCAAATATCATTTATGTTTGTTTATAATTATACAATAGAGATTTTTGGGGACTTATTCTCAAATGCAATGAATTAAGAACAAGGCAACACAAAATGTTAATGCTTAAAGACCTTCGTCCTTCAAAACATTATCTCCCTTAGGATATAATGATCTTCAGACGAAGGTTCTGAAGGACGTACCTTGATCATCTCAGTATATCATAATGAAAGTAAGAGCATATGGATCATGGGAAATAACATGGATAATCATATGACATCATTAGGATATTTTTTATTATATTATCATGAATAAACATGAACAATATTGAATTACATTTGTGTTGGGGCGAAGGCGAAGACGCTACCCTTCGCTCCAGCCTTCGTCTATCTCGCTGTGCCAATGGAAGCAGAAGAACTGGCGAGGTCCACCCTTCGTCTTCTACACTACAAGACGAAGGCCTACGACGACGTCGCCCCGTCCCACGTCCTCACTCGACCTGGAGGCCCACGTGGGATTTGGCCCATTGTAACAGGCCCCGCACGGAGAAGTGTGTTACAGGCCCGATTTGTAATAGTTTTTCTGTAATGACAGTCTGTAACCCTCCTTTATGGGAATATTCCGGGGATAGTCCAGGTGCATGAGGGTACATGCGTCCTTACATTGAGACGTTGGGCACTCAGGCACCTATAAATACCCCCGTACAGTGCCCTTGAGAGGCTAGATTAACAGAGCTATTGCCATCTCAAGCCGAAACCTTGTTTACGTTGCTTTCACTCTCCCATTGGATCAACTTGCCCAGGAGAGCGAGTTCCAACATTTGGTGCCCACCGTTCGTGCTATGAAAAAACCACCCGCGATGGCACCCAAGAGAGCTAGCTCGAAGGCAGCCCCATCCGTTGACGAAGCAGCGAAGGCAGCGCTGCTGGCCGAGAAAAAGGGCAAGGCCCCTGCAGACACCACCCACCAAGAAGCCTGCGAAGACGACGCGCTCAGCAAGAGACACCACAATGATCAACCCACACCCGAAGGCACCCTCCGCACC
Organism: Zea mays; assembly: GCF_902167145.1. Lineage (NCBI taxonomy): Eukaryota > Viridiplantae > Streptophyta > Magnoliopsida > Poales > Poaceae > Zea > Zea mays. The sequence goes on along the minus strand of NC_050100.1, from coordinate 160,162,761 downwards.
TGTAGCTCCGGAGGACAACCACAGCCACCCCCAGGCTTTGCTCCACTAGAGGGCGAGGACGCCACTGAGGATGGCGAAGTCATCGGCGTTTCAGCAGAGGAACAGCTACAGCTGCGGGCCTTGCGCATCAAGAACCGCAACCTCTAGAAGCAGAAAGAGATCCTCGAGGCCAAGCACCAACGTGTCTCCACGCAGGCCAAGGTGTGCCAGATGATATGTGACGAGGAGCAGAGGGCTCAGGAGCTCGAACAAGAAATTGCGCTCATGCAGCGCGGAGGCCAACATGACCTGCAGCACGGCCCGCCCCTCCAACAACGCACGCCAATCGGAGACCTTCTCATTCCTCAGCGCGGGCCCGTCATCCCACACGCCGTAGCATTTCAAGGCATCAACTACCTCGATGAGCGGAGTCCCCTGGCACCGCACCAGCAAGTGTCACCATGGCCCGCCAATTTCAGGGCAGGGGTCTACCCCAAGTACAACGACAACACCGACCAAACACAATATATCATGAGCTATCAGGTCGCCGTCGCATCGTCTGGAGGGGACGACTCCACGATGGCCAAGTCCTTCATCATTGCCCTCGAAGGCCTAGCCCTAACCTGGTACACCAGATTGCCCCCGTTGTCTATCGACTCCTGGAGAAGTCTCCGGGACAAATTCCTGCTCAACTTCCAAGGGTACCGCCCAAACACCGATGCCTTGGCCGAACTGTCACTCTGCAAGCAACTGGAGAAAGAAACTCTGCGGGAGTACTACCGCAAGTTCTTGACCCTCAAGTCACAACTGCCTTCGGTCGACGACCAAATTGCAATTCACTACGCCATAAGTGGCCTTCGGGATGGCATCCTCTACAGCCACTGCATCAGGGACCCACCAAAGAACCTCCAGGAGCTCTATCAACTATTTGAAAAATATGCTAGATCCGAGGAGCTCCACCAGCGCAAGGTCGAGTCGCAGAGGAAACCTAAGGACCCTCCGCAGTCCAGCCGAACATGGACAAGACCTTCGCATTCAGACTCCGGTCGGGACAGCCGCAGTCAACAGCAAGTCCACAACATTGCCAACCAGCACCCCGCTGGTGAGACCCCTCGCCGTCAAGATTATCCCCCCAGGGCCACGGCAATGGCATGCTTGGTCGGGGTCGAGGACGGGCACAGCAACCACGCAGGTTTTTCTGCATATTTCACGGCGAAGACTGCGCGCACCCGATGAGGGACTGCTCGGAAACGAAGGCTACAAGGGACAGGATGTCCCGGGCACAACCCGCCGACAACCCAAGAGTTGTCGCCCACACATATCAACACCACCTCCCACAACCATACAACCACGGCCCCGCTCAGCACCCACCTAACCATGCATACCAACACCACCAGGAGGTACAAATCGTACCTCCTCCGCTCCAACCACCGCACCCGCATCAGCCAAACATCCACCACCCAAATCACCTCCAAGCACCAAAGCAAGAAGACTTCGTTGATCAGCCGTATCGCGGAGTCATTCACATGATCACTGGGGGTCCAGCGTCGACTTCGACACGAAGCGACAGAAGAGGGACCACTACCGAGGCATCAACCACGTCGCCGTCACCGGCCCAGTCGTGCAAACGAAGTGGTCCCACGTGCCGCTGACCTTCGACGCAAGAGATGTCGACCTGCGCAGCGCACCTCACATGGATGCCATGGTAATCAACTGCAGCATGGCAGGCTGGGACCTGCACAAAGTCTTGGTTGACAACGGCAGCCAGGCGGACATCATTTTCCTCCATGCCTTCGACCGCATGGGCATCAGCCACAGTCTACTCAAGCCTTCGGACAACCCCTTATATGGCTTCGGCGGCAAGGGCACCTTTCCTGTGGGCAAGATAGAGCTCCCCCTGTCCTTCGGTGTAGCACCCAATGCACGAAGTGAGCAAGTCACCTTCGACATCGTCGACATGGTATACCCATACAACGCCATAATGGGTCGGGGCTCCATCAACAAGTTTGAAGCAGCCATTCACGGACTCTACTTGTGCATGAAAATCCCGGGTCCGCAAGGTGTGATCACAGTCTATGGCAACCAGCAGACTGCACGCAATATTGAAAGAGACTTCGTTCCAGGGCAACGGAACATACACTGCCTCACGACGCAGCACGAAGTCCCCGAGGCCTCCCACCCAACCGTCAACGAGCATGTAAAGGCACAGCTACTGAGCAACGATGGAACGAAGATAGTTTCCCTTGACCAGGCTACGCCCAAGCAGACGGTCATCATAAGCGAAGACCTTACTTCACATGACGAAGAGAGACTCATCTCCCGTCTCTCCAAAAATAAGGACGTCTTCGCCTGGTCCGCCCTCGACCTGGTCGGCGTCAGTCGCACTATCATCGAACACAGCCTGGGCATCGACCCTTCGGTGCGGTCGAAGAAGCAGAGACTGCGCAAAATGTCTGATGAAAAAACCGAAGCCGCCAAAGCCGAGGTACACCGCCTGCTTGAGGCCAATTTCATTGAACCAGTCGCCTACCCTACGTGGCTCGCCAACGTAGTCATGGTGCAAAAGAAGAGTGGAAAGTGGCGGATGTGCATTGATTTCACCAGTCTCAACAAGGCCTGCCCCAAGGATAATTTCCCGCTGCCTCGGATCAATAAGATCGTCGATAGTACGGCCGGATGCGAAGTCATGTCACTCCTTGACAGCTTCTCGGGCTATCACCAAATATATATGAAGGAGAAAGACAAGGCCAGTACCAGCTTCATCACACCCTTTGACACATATTGCTTCGTCAGAATGCCGGAGGGACTAAAGAACGTTGGGTCCACCTTCTCTCGCCTCACCAAGACAGTGCTTGAGAGCCAAGTCGGCCGGAACATATTCACGTATGTGGACGACATTGTCATCGCCAGCAAAAACAAAGAGGACCATCTGGCCGACCTTGCAGAAACATTCGCGAACATGCGGGACGCACGACTTCGCTTAAACCCCGAAAAGTGTGTCTTCGGCGTTCGCTAGGGGAAGATACTAGGCTACCTGGTGTCGCACCGCGGGATCAAAGCTAACCCGACCAAAATCCAGGCTATCATCAACATGACGCCTCCGCAGTCAGCCAGACACGTCCAACGTCTGACAAGAAGATTGGCCGCCCTCAATAGATTCATTTCCAAGTCCGCAGAGCGAAGCCTACCTTTCCTCAAGACGCTACGCGGCGCAAAAGACTTCGCATGGGGACCAGAGCAAGCGGCGGCCTTCGCATCACTAAAGCAGCACCTGTCAGAATTGGCAATCCTTACTAGCCCCAACCCCTCGCTACCCCTGTTGCTCTACGTCGCAGCTTTGCCGCACGCAGTCAGCGCAGCGTTGGTCCAAGAGCAGACCAGGGAGGGCACAACTCGGCAATGTCTAGTTTATTATGTCTTCGAAGTCCTCACGACTTCCAAATGTAACATGACGGAGTTGGAAAAAATTGCCTACGCAGTCGTTATGGCATCGCGCAAGTTGCACCACTATTTCGAAGCATTCAAGGTACGGGTCACCTCGGACAGGGGACTCGGCGAATTATTCAGAAATCCGGAGGCGTCTGTTCGGATCGCCAAATGGGCAGCCGAGCTCTCCGACTATCACATTACCTTCGAGCCCAGGACAACCATCAAGTCACAAGTCCTGGCAGACTTCATCGTTGACTGGACAGGGCCAATAACGCAGCTGGACGGGCCTGCAGAGAAGGTGTGGACCATCCATTGCGACGGCGCATGGTGCCATGCGGGGGCAGGCGCAGCTGCAGTCATTATGTCTCCCGTAGGGGTCAAACATAGATACGCGGCACGCCTAAGCTTTGCTTTGGAATCCGACAGATGCACCAACAATGTAGCAGAATACGAAGCTGTCATCCTCGGCCTTCGCAAGCTACGGGCGCTTGGTGTCACTACATGCATAATCAAAACAGACTCCAAAGTAGTTGCCGGCCAGGTCAAGAAAGATTACGCAGCAAAGGACCCCGCACTCATGCAGTATCTCACGGTTGTCTGCAGTCTTGAGAGACAATTTAAGGGCTTCACCTTGCAACATGTGGACCGTGCCAAGAATGAGGAGGCCGATGCGTTGGCCAAAGCAGCAACCAGAGGCGAGGCCTTGCCCTCCGACGTGTTTTACCATGTCATCGGCATGCCAGCCGTCCGCAGCCCAGAGGGCCTACAAATAACCAACGACACCGAAGGCCACCACATAGTTAACCTCATCATGACCGAAGACTGGCGCACGCCAATCACCCTATTCCTGCAGGGATATTACCATCCAAGTGACATCAACGAGGCCAAGCGCCTCAAGCACCGAAGCCGAGACTTCGCACTCATTGAAGGCCAGCTTTACAAGAAGGGGGTCAGCCAACCCATGCTCAAATGTGTCACCGAGACCGAAGGCGTCCAAATCCAGCGCGAAGTCCACAGCGGGACTTGCGGCTCTCACGCGGGCCCAGGGCCCTCGCTGCCAAGGTGATCCGTCAAGGCTTCTACTGGCCCGCCATGATCTGCACCGCGAATCGAGTCACGAAATCGTGCGAAGCTTGCCAAAAATTTCCCCCCGCTCGGGCAACCCTTCGCAATCCATAAAGCTGATCGCCCACACGTGGCCCCTTCAGCGCTGGGGCCTGGACATTGTTGGGCCGCTTCCCACGGCCCAAGGGAACCTCAATTTCACCTTCGTCGCCGTCTAGTATTTTACAAAGTGGATCGAGGCGAGGGCAGTATCCACGATAACATCGAAGGCTGCCCAAAAATTCTTCTGGCAAAACATTGTTGGCCGATTCGGAGTCCCGTCCGAGCTCACAGTTGACAACGACAAACAAATGACAGCCAGGACTTCAAAGACTTCTGCTTCTCAATTGGCACCAAGCTTGCCTTTGCCTCAATATATCACCCACAATCCAACAACATCGTGGAGCGCGCCAACGGATAAATTTTCACGGCCATCAAGAAAATGCTTCTCGACGACAAGAAGGGCAAATGGGCCGACCTGCTACCTGAAGTAGTCTGGGCGCTGAACACGACCGAGTGCGGGCGACTGGGTTCACTCCTTTCTGCCTGCTATATGGATCGGAGGCCATGACCCCGCAGGAAATAAAACATGGGTCACCACGGACAAGCACTTCAGCCGTCCCCGACGTAGACGAACCAACTTCGAAGGACCTCATCGACGGAGACCGTGTCTTCGCCCTGCAGTCCCTCAACAAATACCAAGCTCAAACAAAAGCATGGCGCGACCACACAGTCGTCCCGAGAGAATTCAACGAAGGGGACCTCGTACTCGTCCAGACAACTCAGACAGAGTCACGGGGCAAGCTGGAGCCAAAGTGAGAGGGTCCCTTCATCGTCAAGACGAAGGCGTCCCCCAGCGCGTACAGGCTAACAACGCCATCCGGCGAAGACCTAGAGCATTCCTGGAATATTGACAATCTCCATAAATTTTTTGTTTGAATCCTCAGGGCTAACACACCCTTGTAATTCACCAAACAGTTTTATTCCGACCCGCACTCTTTTCCTCCCGGGGGGTGAGGTTTTTAATGAGGCAGAGCCATGTAATATACACGCAAAAATCCCCCGCAAAAAATTAAAACAATGTAAAAAAAGACCGCATCGACGGTCTTCGGCATTCGACCACATCGAAGTCACCACGAGGGGCAGCGAAGCCTCCCTCGCGTGCGACACTCCGCGCAAAAGTCGCCTAAGGGTGCAGCCGGACTAGCACAACAAGTGCGAAAAATCGAAGTCTTTTCCAAAAGACTCTCCGTGCAAAAGTCGGCTAAGGGTGCAGCCGGACTAGCACAACAAGTGCGAAAAATCGAAGTCTTTTCCAAAAGACTCTCCGTGCGAAAGTCGCCTAAGGGTGCAGCCGGACTAGCACAATAAGTGCACAAAACCACTCTCCGTGCAAAAGTCGCCTAAGGGTGCAGCCGGACTAGCACAATAAGTGCGAAAAATCGAAGTCTTTTCCAAAAGACTCTCCGTGCAAAAGTCGCCTACGGGTGCAGTCGGACTAGCACAATAAGTGCACAAAACCACTCTCCGTGCAAAAGTCGCCTAAGGGTGCAGACGGACTAGCACAATAAGTGCGAAAAATCGAAGTCTTTTCCAAAAGACCCTCCGCGCAAAAGTCGCCTACGGGTGCAGCCGGAATACTAGTACGAAAAAATCGAAGCCTTTTCTAAAGAACTCCGTACAGAAGCCTACGGGAGCGGCCTGATCAACGAAAGCGCGCAGCTTCATCACACAAAAGTATGTTTACATACATACAGCGAGGGCATCACACTTTACATTGGCTCAACCTTCGGGATGATACCCATCTCCCTATAGTTGAACAACATTATCCTCAATTCCTCACCCGCAAACAGACTTCGCAACTCCCCCTCACCCACACTCGCCCCAGCCGGTGAGGACAACAATTCCCGCTTGCCAGTCACATCCACACGAAGACGACCACCCTCCATCTCACCACGATGACGCCTATCACTTTGCGACAACTCACTCACTCTCCGTTTCGCCACCGCCCTTCGCCGCCTGCGCCCAGCACTCGCACCCGGAAGATCCTCAGCACCCATCACACGCGGAGAAGTCTCCGCCACAGCCACATCCAACGCTACAAAATAATCCAAGTCCTCTTCCGAAGACTCCTCTGTCCACACAATCAAACTCCCAGAATCATCAGACTCATAACACTTAGACACAGAATCATCAGAACCGGCTTCAGCAACCACGGTCGAAGCTGCCACAAAAATATCATTGTCAGTAGCGGTTGTGTGTGCAGGCCCAGACCCAAGAACCTGCACAGCAACCGAGGTTCAGTATCACACAGAAAATTTACACACCCCTTAAACACCTATTCAGCCACCCGCGAAGGCCCAGCCACGGCGGTGGGGTCTTCGGCTGCCGGCTCGGCCAAGACCTTCGGGGCGGCTTCGCCCGTCGGCGCAGGGGCCGGTGCAGGGTCTTCGCCAGCCGCCGCAGACGCAGGGATCACCGAGGCGCCTTCACCGGCATCCAACGGCGGCACCGGTTCCACCGCCGCAGCCTCGGGCAGTGCGCCGTCCAGACCAACTAGGTCCTCGACATATTCGGCATGAGCCATCTGCACCAACAGCACACTCATTTAGCGAAACCACATATACCCACACTTATAACCACACAAAAACAGCCTTTACTTGCTCTATCGCCCTGTCGGACCGATCCCTGACAGCCTCTCGATCGTGCGGACCCCACATCCTATCAAAAAGTGCCCCAGCCGACTGCTTCACCACAGGGTCTTCGACCTTTAAAATTTCACGTTCAAAGTTCTCATCCGCTTGGTCGAAGACCTCGTAGTGCCTGCACCCCTCGCGGGACAAGGCATTCATGGCCCCCTCGCAGGTGACGAGGGAGGCAAAAGACATGAAGCCCGTCACAATGGTCGAGAGCACCAGCAGCTCCTCCTGCAACCATTCGAGGAAGCGAAGGCCCGCCTCTTGGCCAGGCGCCTCGAAGTCAGCAGTCCGCGCACCTAGCTCGTGGTACGCGTCCACAAACTACGCGTGCGTCCGCTCTACCTCCGCGCGTGTCGAGGACTCGACCTTATCCACGCGGCCGCGTAGGGCGTTGAACCTCGCCTCCAGCTCATCGGCGCGTTGGCGGGCGAGACTGCCCTCCGCCCGCGCCACTTTAGCCTCGGTCTACGCAGCCTGCGCGTTAGCAATGGCCTTGTTGGCCTCCCTCCTCTCCTCCACCAGCTGGCGCCGGAGGTCCCTCTTCTCGGCCTCCATGGCGGCCACTTTCTCCGTCAGCCTGCGGTTCTTGCTTTCCGCAGCCGACTTCTCCCGGACAACATCCGCAGGCTGCGCCCGAAGACTCTCGACTTCGGCAGCCACGTCCGCAGTCAGGACCCCCGACGCCATGCAGTCAGCGAAGTCGGCCTCCTGACAAAAAACACATGAGACCCAAACCCACATGGAAGCAACAAACATCGAAGTCCAGCACAACTTACTTGCTTCAGCTGCTACGTCAGCTGCTGCGACAGCTGCTGCGAAGCCTCCCTCAACCGCCGGAACATGGAGCCCGCCACGTCCTTAGCAGCAGCGGCTGACAGAATCTCGCCGCTCGTGCAGAAAGCGGCCCACGGGTCCTGCGCGGCACCCTTCGCTCCAACCACCGCCGTTGGCGACGTGGTTGCCGCCGAAGGCGGGACAGCAACCAATTGCCCCTCACCCAACCCTGCAACACATCATCGGTCAAAGAACTAGCAAAAAAAACTTACCAACAAAATAATCCTCGACACTGATGTTCGTGCCGAAGTCGGCAACACATCTCCCCGGCGAAGGCAGCTCCTGTCCTTTCGTAGGTCCGCCCGGGGGAGGCTTGCCTCCGCCAGAGGCGGCAGTCTTCGCGTTCGCCGATGCCATGCTGGGTCCGGGGGCAGCTGCTTTTGCAGCCGGCACCGGCTTGCTACTGCCGGAGGCAGCAGCCTTCGCGCTCCCCCATGCCCTCTTCGCCTCGCGCATAGGATCTGCCATCCTGACGACCGCCCGACGCTTCTGCACAGCGTCTTGACGGTCCTTGTTCATCACTGCCGACACAACAGCAGCAATATTCCGTCCGTAAGGAAACACCTTCAAGTCGCGTGCCATGCGGGACGTATAGAAGTCTTCGCCAGCCGCGCGGGGGATCGGAACATTCTTGGGCCATCGACCCCCGGTAACCTCCAGCATTCGCGCCGAGGACTCCCGGAGCTCGGGCGAAGACATCCTTCCCCCGAGGGCTGCACACATCCCCATCAAATTCACAGCAAAACTATCAGACACCCCCATTCCCCCCACTATAGTACCTAATTTTCTCTTCTTAGTGGCCGGGGCAGCCTCCGGCGAAGGCCCTTCCTCGGTCACGCCCATCGGTTTCTTCCCGCGGCGGTCGGTGGCGTCTTCCCCGGGATAACCACCATATGGCAAGCAGTTCAATTCAAAGACCCGATTCAATCTGTCGTTGGACCCACAGATATCCCAGCTCCGCAGACCCTCTATCTTCGGCACGTAGCGCCCCACGATCCTCGACGCACCGTCTTCCGCTTCACGCACGAATGTGGCAGGATCCCGGCCACGCAGATCCAACGCGAAGGCAGGACTTCGCACCCGCTGCCCGCCCAGGAGGGCATCTCGCGAGGGCATACTTCGCCCAGCGCCCAGCCATGCGCCAAGGGCCATACCCCATACCCGACAAATTCCTCAACTAAATCGCACCCGCTACTCATGCGGGCAGCGCACCGAAGGGCTCCTTCATCTTCATCATCCTCCGCCACCTCAAACTGCGGGTACGCTACGTAATAATGGGAGCACATGACGGCCACAGGGAGCCCTGGGTGGTCTTCGACTGCGCCTTCAGAAACGTAAAACCAGAAATCCCACAAGTTGCCCCACTTATTGCGGGCGCAGGGAACCAACTCCACGACTTCCATCGAAGTCTTCCCGGTCCTCGGCGTAAATGCGCACGATCCAAATTGTGCAATCTCATGTCCAATTTTCCTCTTTTGCCAATGCAGACAGTAATGTTTTGCGAAGACCTCCACAGAGGGCTGACCGCCATACGAAGTCGCCGCCCAGAGATACTTCGCCAGGGCCACCACGACATTCGGCGTCAGCTGGTGGACCTAGACCTCGAATCTCCGCAGGACCTCCGCCACGAATCGATGTGCAGGCAGACGAAGGCCAGCGGTGAAAAATGCCTCAAACACGACCAGCTCGCCCTCCGGCTCGGGGACCTCCTCTGCCCCCGGGACACGCCCCACTCCGCTGCCAAAATACCCAAGTTGCTGCATATCCTGAACGCGGACCGAGGAAATCCGCGACACGCCAAACTCCACTGTACCACCAGGATGTAGCTCCTCCGCCGCCAAGTTGCTCAAAGTGTCCTCGGACGATGCGCCGGCCGGTGGTGTACTTGCAGCAGACGAGGAAGAGGACGCCATGGCTACATACCGTTGGCGGCGGCGGGCGGTCTGCTTGACGTGGGCCAGATCTCCGACGTGCAGGAGCAAGGAGGGCAGGCGAGCGGACGAGCGGTTTCAAAAGGAGACTAGGGTTTTGCGGCGCGCAGAAAGTGAACCTGAACCGCGCCGCCCCGCCCTCCTTTTTATACACGGGACACGACGCTTCGGGAAACCCACAGTCCAACAGTACCGCGTCCGTAAACGGTCACGTAAAAAACCCCCGCGGAACCATTTCGAGTGAGGGCAGCGTCTCCACCATCTAGCGATGTCTTCGACACCAGATGACTCAGTCGAACTGGTCCCTCGAAGGGCAAATGTTGGGGCGAAGGCGAAGATGCTACCCTTCGCTCTAGCCTTCGTCTATCTCACTGGGCCAACGGAAGCAGAAGAACCAACGAGGTCCACCCTTCATCTTCTACACTACAAGACGAAGGCCTACGACGATGTCGCCCCGTCCCACGTCCTCACTCGACCTGGAGGCCCACGTGGGATTCGGCCCATTGTAACAGGCCCCGCACAGAGAAGTGTGTTACGGGCCCGATTTGTAATAGCTTTTCTGTAATGACAGTCTGTAACCCTCCTTTATGGGAATATTCCGGGGATAGTCCAGGTGCCTGAGGGTACATGCATCCTTACATTGAGACGTTGGGCACTCAGGCACCTATAAATACCCCCGTACAGTGCCCTTGAGAGGCTAGATTAACAGAGTTATTGCCATCTCGAGCTGAAACCTTGTTTACATTGCTTTCACTCTCCCGTTGGATCAACTTGCCCAGGAGAGCGAGTTCCAACAATTTGTACCTTCGGCTTTGACAGAAGGTAAGAATTCAAATGTGACGAGCGAGTGAATACAAGTCAGCCTGAACAGTACGGTGCTACTGTTCATCTATTTATAGGCACAGGACGCAGCCTATGTAAAATTACATGCATGCCCTTGACATTTATTATTGACATAGGGATGATCTATCAAGGACTAAACGACCTTTTCCCCTTTAAGTCGGTTCCATTTTTCACTGCTAATCTGAAGCTTCTCCACAGGTACCTTCGGAACTGGTTCATCCTTCTCCCGAACCGCACTTTTCACATCGTATACAGCTTCATCCCAGAGCTGAAGGTCCCTGTATATATATATATATTATACTTGGAAAACATGTTAGCCGTGTTTTTGAGGACCTTCGGAAGATGAAGGCCCCCAACAAAGATATGAACAGTCTAATGATTCAAAATGATTATTCTTATTTCCTCTGTGTTCCATATCTCTATTTATGTCCATGTTTATTGAAATAATGAAGGTACATCCTTCATGACCTTCGTCTGAAGATCATTGTATCCTAAAGGAGACAAAGCTTCGAAGGATGAAGGTCTTTAACCATTAACACGTGTTGCCTTGTTGTTGATTCATAGCATTTGAGAACAAGTAACCAACATTGGCGCCCACCTCCGGTGAACTCACTCAACCACCTTCGGCAAGCTTTGACCTTCATCATGCCACCGAAGAAGAAAGCAGGGCCAGAGGCTGCATTGCAGCCACTGGACGTTAATCAGGAAACGCTACGCGAAGCTAGGAGCCAGAAGAGGAAGGCTACCAGCCCAACACCTCAGGAGGAGGAGTTGGACCAAGAAATCAGGGACCTCAAAGCCATCCATCAATAGGTTCAGAAGAAGAAAGAAAAGATGCTTCGTCTCGCTGATCTTCAGAGGAAGATTGATGAGGCCACTGAGGAAATGCGTCATCTCACCCAGGATGACCAAGACCGAAGGCCTCAACACAGAGAGCTTCGCCAAGACAATTCATACAACAATGATGAATGGTATGATGATTTTCATCATGGCAATTTTACTTTTGATGATGCTTCTCCTCTGGCAGCAGAGTTGCAGGCTACCCCATGGCCCCCATCATACAAGCCGGCTCAGCTTCCTATGTATGACGGGCACTTAGACCCGAAGTAGTTCCTAATGAGCTACGAGGCAACCATATCTTCATATGGGGGCAATACTGCAGTCATGGCGAAATCCTTCGTCATGGCAGTCAAAAGTGTCGCACAAACTTGGTACTCTTCTCTCCGGACAGGGACAATCACATCATGGCAGAAGCTCAAGGATATGCTAATCACTAGCTTCCAATGCTTTCAGACGAAGCCAGTCACTGCTCAGGCTTTATTTTAGTGTACGCAAGACCATGAGGAGTACCTTCAGGCGTATGTCCAAAGGTTCTTGCGTCTAAGAGCACAAGCGCCTACAATGCCCAATAAAATTGTCATTGAAGCCATGATCAAGGGGCTTCGGCCAGGACCTACGACTCAGTATTTTGCTAGGAAACCCCCATAAACCCTAGAAAAGCTTCTTCAGAAGATGGATGAGTACATCCGGGCTAATAATGATTTCCGCTAAAGAAGGGAAGAAGCATACATGTTTTCTGAGATGACCAAGGGCTTCGGAGGAAGAATTCACCCCAGGCACGTCAGATCGATCCATAATTCCAACCCAAGTGATGACAGAGGAAGTCAACCTCAAAGGCAGCAGCACAGCTCCCAATCTTCAGGGCCACAACAAAGCTCCTTCAGGCCACAAGCCCCAAGGGGCAGACGTGACAGAGGCTTCAGAGGTAGATACAGAGATTAGCCCAGAAGACTATACTGCTTATTCGGCGGTGAAGACAAGGGCCACACCACATGAACATGCCAAGTCACTATTCAGAAGCAAAAGGAGATTGCCTAAGCTGAGGCACGACAAAATCAGCCGAAGCAGGTCCTACATACTGCCTCATGCTATTCTCCCTATGTCCTAGAGTATGTAGGTAATCAACAGCCTACGACCTCTGTTGCTTCGGCGAGTCATTCTCAAGTTTCCTAGGCTCATCTTCCACCACCACCACCGCTACCACCTACTATGACCCGAAGCCAGCAGCCAGAAGGACACCAGCACGCTCAACAACAGCGCGACTTCCGGGAGGAGTCCGAAGCTCGCACAGTTAACAACACTATGCCTGAATCCAAGCACATCTACTAAAGAATATCCTACTCTTGGTGTATCTTTATCTTTTTTGCCATTTTATTTTTTGTATGAAAAACAAGCCACGAAGGACTGAATTTTGATTTCATGTAATAATTGTGCCTATATCAATGAGTAAAATGTGCCTTCCTAACAGACTTCCGAAGCTACAAAAGTCGTTCCTAAGGGAGCGCAGAGTAAGTTCCGAAGCTCAGAAGTCGTTCCTAAGGGAGCGGAGTAAGTTCTGAAGCTACAGAAGTCGTTCCTAAGGGAGCGCAGAGCAAGTTTCGAAGCTCAGAAGTCGTTCCTAAGGGAATGCAGAGCCAAAAATTCCACCGAAATATAAGGTGAAGAAGCTCCAAAGTCATTCCTAAGGGGATGCAAAGCTTAAATACCACCGAAATAGAAGGTGAAGAAGCTCCAAAGTCGTTCCTAAGGGGATGCAGAGCTTAGATACCATCGAAATATAAGGTGAAGAAGCTCCAAAGTCGTTCCTAAGGGGATGCAGAGCTTAAAGACTCCAAAGACGTCCCTAAGGGGATGCAGAGTCTTTGGTGTTCCAATGTGGGCGTGTGTGTGTGTCCGGCATAACCATCATATTGCATCATATCATCGCACCATTCCGCATAGCATTACATCATACATCATATCGCATCAACAACAAAGATTGGGTACGAAGCAGACCTTTGACAATAATTTGTTGAACAGAAATGTGCTGAGGCATGAACCAAACCTTCGACCAATACAATTTTATCCGGAAAATCTGTTAACAGTATCACACAACAGATTTGCCATAAAAGGGGCTTCTTTCTTTATGAAGCATGAAAAGAAGGGAAGGTGTTTTTTCGCCGAGGGCTCAAAAACAGTATGTGCGTAAATTTCATGCATCACAAAGAAATATATTACATTAATTTACATATCTATTAATTGTCTCATACACAAAATGTTACATTGTATCATTACAATAAAATCATAATCTTCTTTAAGAATTTTCTCCGCGGCCTCATTCAGCAGCCTATCGACGACTTCGTCGACGATGGAATTAGCGACGCTCATTACATCCAGCGCTTCATTCATGACGGGATAGGCCTAGGGGTCGTATGGCTCGGGCAGCGGTGAGAGTTCAGCTGTAGTAGACAAATTGTTAGTCCGAAGCCAGAAAATAAACACCGAAGCTAAAATTCCAAAATAATACCTATACACCTTGCACGTTCGGTAGCTTCTTCGGCTCGTTTAGCTTCTTCTCGAGCATCGTGGGTTTCTTTTTCATTTTTCTTTATGATTTTGTTGGCCAATTCTCGGCCACCGTTCACCCAAACATCAGAGTAAAAATTTCCGCCCACTAAAGTAGCTTCAGCCGAGGGGTCTTTGTGTTGTTTGTGGAGAAGGCGACTTCGGTCTGTGCTGTAGCTTTAACATGGTCTCAACTAGCCTTCTCCAGAATTGCTGCAACCCCTCGAGCGCCGGCGAAGGCACAAATGTCCCCGTGATCACTGAGGATCTCTTTGAAAGCTTTGACCTCTCCACTTATCCAATCAATAACACCCTCGGGGTCACCTCGAATGAAATTGTCTTCGGAAGAATATGCACCCACCTTGGCAAAGCTGGTTTTCAATTTTCTTACGCAATCCAAGGATTTCTCAAAGCATCTCTCCTTGGATTCGCGAAGCTCCTCAACATTTTTCTCCAGCCTAGTGTTTGACCATTCACTTATTTCTTGTTTCAATTTTGCAAGTTCAAAATTTTCATTAGCTTCGGCAAGTTTTTTCCGAAGGTCTTTAACTTCGGCTTTATGAGCTTCAGATTAAGTGTTAAATTTTGCTTCGTCTTTCTTCACTTTGTCCACCAATGAAAGCAAAATTTTATCTTTTTCCATGGCTTCATTTCTCAGATTGATAACTTCTGACCGAAGGTTGCCGAGGGCTATTTGGCACCTTTCATATTCAGCATTCTTCTGCGCCCTCAAAGCGTTGCTAAGGATTAAGCCCTACAAAAAGATAGGATCAGCACGAGAATACAAGACAAGATAATCTATTTTTAAGTTCATCACTTTTGTACCTTCAGACTGTTGTACACAAGGCTGTCTACGAGATCATCCTTTGACATGGTGGAGAGGCCAGCTTCAAGCTTTGGAAATCCCATGTTTTTGGCCATCTCCTGGTAGACAGATATTTCCTTATTGTCTGGGATACAGTATAAGAAATCATCATCGTCCGTGCCATTGTACACCAAGGCCCCCTTTGGGTATTTCAATTCCCGGGCGTAGTGTTTGGCTTCCACGATTTCATGTTCAGATAGCTTTTTTCCCGAAGCATGTCGAATAATAAAGTCAAGATCTTCGGATGGTGCTTTGGGAATAGGAGATTTAGCTTTTTCGGGCGCATCCTTCTTCTCCAGAGCCATGCCATTATCTGGAGACTCTTGCTCAGCTCTTTGCTCAGTTGCAGCAGGCTCTGCCTCGGCGGGCACTGAGGGCCAAGCTTTAGTTTCATCACGAGCCGTAACAGTTTCAGCAATATTTTTTGCAAGGGCAGGAGTCAATGCCCTTGTCAACTCCATAACAGCGTCCAACACGCTTGCCATCCTCCTCCTCTTGGGAGTTATTGCAGGAGCTCTGGATATCTTCGGCAATCCTGGCTCTGCTGATGGGCTCAAGATTTTTGGCAGCTCTGGCTCTAGCTCTTTGGCCGCCTTCTCTTTGGTTTCAGCATCGTGTTTTGGCGTTTTGGCTGGACCTGCTACAGGAACCTTCGGAAATTGAGTCAGGTCTTCCCCAGGGATGGCGGGAGCAGGTTGTTCTGCTTCGGCAGTGAAAGATGTCCCTTCACCAAGCTTCGGCACTATGGCCGTCTCAATGTATCTCGACCAGTGTGTTAAGACCTTGATCTTTTTGCCCTTCGACACAACAGAGATGGCCGAAGCGGCAATTTTCCTTTTCTTTCCCTGCTTTCGCGAGGGATAGCAATAATCAGGGTATACGAAACCAATGATGTCAAAAACTCTATTCAATCTTTTCTTGTCTCGGCCTTCGAAGGCCAATGTCATTGCATCATCTTCAGTCCTTGTGTAGGCCCCAAGCAATTCGTCACTGGTTGCCTCAATACTGCTCAACCATTCATCGTTTGGCTCATCAAACTTGCCTCTATATCTGAAAGTATATTTTAAATAGACCAGGCCGCCCTGACTAGAACCAGCAGTAGCCTCCTTCGGCATCTCCCATTCACTCACAAGCGGCCATACTCTGTAGGCGATGTGTTCTTGAACCAGGTCTCTTGTGCCAATAAAAGTACACACAGTGTTGAAGCTTCTCTGGCATGCCTCTATATCGTTCCCAAGAGCGGTGGCTGGCCTCCTGATGCCGAAGTGAGACCAAATGGGGCGTTGAATAATTCCTTTTATATCTTCCCTCTCAACTAAATTATTCTTAACATAAAATCATTCCTCCATCCAGGCCCCAGGCCACCTTTTCGGGTAACTTACATCGGGGCGAGGCATGAAGCCATAACAACCAAAGTTGTTGTGATACTGCTCCTTGCCAGTAGCCTTCGTCTCGTATAGCAGCTCGTGCATGTTGCAAAAGCATTTTGCGCTTGGCTCTAGCCCCTGGCTCCTCACGGCCCAAATAAAAACCCCCATCCTAATAATGGCTTCGGGGGTAATTTGATGAAGGAAAATTTCAAAGGTCTTCAGTACTTCAACCAGGAATTTGCTTAATGGGAACCGAAGCCCTGCCTTCATAAAACTCCTTTAAACAACCACCTCATCTTCTTCGGGAGTAGGTGCAACGCTATCTCCTCCAGCTCTCACAATTGAAATATCTCGGAAATATCTCCCTTTCATAGCGTCAATTTGAGTATGCTTAATGGATGATTTTCCGAAGATAGTGTGACTTGGTCGCCAGGGCCGATTTTCCGCATCTTCGTCTTCATTTTCCATATCAAAGCTTCCACTATCGTCAGAATCTTCAGACAAATCAGCTAGTATCTCGTTTGTAATCTTTTCTGTGTTTGTTTTTCCATGGCCTCGTAAAAACCAGCTAGTGCAGGATCAACAACCTTCTTCTCGTCAGCCATTTGATGGACAATTGAACAAATGCCGAAGCTCACAAAATAGACGAAATCTGACAGCAAGAAAATTAAAACTTGAGAAAATAGCACAAGCGATTGAAATGGCGCAGCAGATGCTGTCGCTGCGGGTTTCTATTTATATGCCTAGTACATTGCAACTTGGTGGGCCCCATTTGTCATTGACTTTTGCTATTCTAGCGAAGGGAAGGTGTTTTTCGGACCTTCGACTAAAGGCCTTCGTTCACGTCGCAGTCTAAATTTGTTAGACACAACAAATTAATACTGCGAGGGGCTACTGTTGGGGGCCTTCATCTTCCGAAGGTCCTCAAAAACACGACTAACATATTTTCCAGTATAGTATACTGTCACAGGAAGCTTCAGCTTTAAGATGAAGGTGTGCATGGTATGAAAAGCGTGATCGGGAAGAAGGACGAACCAACTCCGAAGTTGTGGCTGGAGAAGCTTCGATTTAGCACAAGGACGGTGGTGGAGAATGAAATTGACCTAAAAGAGAAAAGACTGCTTAGTCCTCAACAGCTTAATTTTTGGCTAACAATAAATGTCAGGGACATGAATGTAATTTTGCTCAGGTTGCGTCCTGTGCCTATAAATAGATGAACAGTAACATCGTACTGTTCACGCTGACTTCTCACACGTCACTCCAACTTTTCTACCTTCTGTCAGGCCGAAGGTACAAACATAATTCAAATATCGTTTATGTTTGTTTATAATTATAGAATAGAGATATGAACAATCTAATGATGTAAAATGATTATTCTTATTTCCTCTGTGTTCCATATCTCTGTTTATGTCCATGTTTACTGAAATGATGAAGATATGTCCTTCATGACCTTCGTCTGAAGATCATTGTATCCTAAAGGAGACAAAGCTTCGAAGGACGAAGGTCTTTAACCATTAACATGTGTTGTCTTGTTCTTGATTCATAGCATTTGAGAACAAGTAACCAACACATATTAACTTGTATCTAAAAAATTGCCGTTTAAAAGCAATACATTACTTTTAATTTGAACTTCGTTCAAATGAACCTCGGACAAATGATTAACGAAAACATGTGTTATAACAAATAGTGTTTTTAACGTGTACACGATTGACCTTATTGATAAACTAATGTAACTAGAACGATACAAAACGAATTTAAAACACAACCGATAACACGTATTCAATGTACCGCGAAATTAAACTATGAAACGAGATTTAATCAGTGGATCGAGACCACATAGAGGGGTCGCGGATAGCATGATCGACACGCAGTGACATCTAGGGGGTAGCCAGACGGGCCTAGGAGTAGACGGCGATGTCTAAGGGCTAGACGGATGGGTCGACAGACGTCGTCGAAATTTCGGCGGCGTGTTGCGCGACGGCGGCTGCGAGGGTGCGGTTCGGTGGCTATTGCGCGGGGGGCTTGACGGGTAGCGACGTGGCAAGCGGCAAGAGTGAGGCGCGACGAGGCGAGCAGGGGCTCTGCTAGCTACTTGTCGGAGCTGCTGGCCACCGTGCCAGGCAAGCTCGCGGGCAAAGGGACGGGGCGCAGGGCGGCCTGGGCACTATGCCATAGGGGTGTCGGGAACTGAACTTAGGTCTCGACGAGGGCGACACGACACGCAGTCGACGGGGCGACTCGATGGGGAGCTCACGACGGCGCCCATGCAGGGACAGATGCAGCGGGGCGCCGTGCAGCGAGGGGTGGCTCATTCTAAGGCGAAGCTCACGGCGGCGCCATGGACCAAGCGCGACAACAGCAAACAACCGGATGGACAGGGCAAGACGTGAGGCTTACCAGGGCATCGGCGTGCTGTACAGCTCCAGTGCGCGGGGTGCTCGGTGAGGCGATTCTTAGTGCGGCGCAGCGCAAGCAGGATGTGAGGAGGGTGGAGCACGATATGGGTGTCGAGAACGGTTGGTTGCCGAGGTCAATGCGACGTGGGTAGGAGACGGTTTGGAATTTGGAAGATGAACAATGTTGGGGACTTGTTCTCAAATGCTTTGCCTTGGCAGAAAACAATAATTCCAGCGTAATGCGTCAGCGATTACAAGATTGCGTGAACAGTACATGGGTACTGTTCACCTATTTATAGGCACAGGGCGCAACCTGTGTATAATTACATTTATGCCCTTTACAATCGACTACAATAATGACACAGAACATCATGGGTCTTTTAGGTCATTTCATCTTTAAGTCGGTTCACCCCTTCGTCTTGAGGTGTGTCACTGTGCTGAAGCTTTATAGGCGACAGCTTCGGTGCTGCTCTTGAGAGGAACTGCCGAAGGTGTTTTCTTTCTTTAGGATCTTCGGCTACGAAGCATACCCCCAACAGTAGCCCCTTTGCGGTGCTAGATCGTTTTTCGTAACGAGCTTGATCCGTGAAAAAGTCTTCTAGGCTTCGGGATGCCGAAGATCCGAAAAACACCTTCCCTGAGCTCGTTGGCGAGAAACGATTAAAATAATCCACGCGCAAGGTGGCCTCATCTTGCAGTAGTTATGCACGCACTAATGATTCACCTTCTCGGCTATGTGGCCCACCGTTCAGTGAGTGCGGGTGGCTGTTTGTCCGGTGCGGAAGACCTTGACGATTCACCTTCCCACCTGCGGCACTATATTGTCACGCCCGTTTTAGAAGGCAAACCGAATGCGAACCATGTACGTGCCAGGATCAGCAACTCACGTACACAGCAGTTACATAACATGGACATCATCACACAGTGCTCAAATAGTATTAAAAGGGAAATAGTCGATTACATCATATGTCTGAGACATCCACATAGTCTTTACAATAAATCAAAGTGCGAAAACGAAACGTAGATAAACGCGGCCTTCACAAGCATCCGACTGGGGGTTGCCGCTAACCCACGCCTAGAACTCGTCGTAGTCTTGGAACTCCTGGAAGTCTCCTTCCACAGCTTCATCTTCTCCTGAGCAGTGGTTGCAATGCTGACAACCTGGGGATGGGGGGTTTGGTGTGTAGAGCAAGGGTGAGTACACATCAACATACTCAGCAAGTATCCTGTTTGGCTGTAGTGGACTAGCTTCATATGGGGGGTAAGTCAAGCAGTTGCTTTTAGTTGGTCAGATTATTATTTGCTAGTAGAAAGCCAGGTTTTAACATTAACCCAAATTATTAGCCCGATGTACCCTTTCCAAACGGAAAGAATACCACTTACCAGTACCATAGTCATAACCAGATCCATCAATCTCATTGCCACCTGTAAACCAAAATGTCTCTGATCAAGTACCACTAATCACTGGAGCTCCCTTGGCCGCTCATAACCGTGAGCACGGCTGATATATCAGTTTTCAAACACTCAGCAGAGGTTGTGCACTTTACCCACAAGTCGTGATTCCCTTTCTGCCCGGGGAGAGCTACTCCCCATTGACCACTACCTAGGTGGCCCAGCAGGGCATCACTACGTAGCCTTTACAAAGATTCTCCGGGGCTATAGCCGCCCGTTAGGTTTCCTAAATGCACCGCACTCCTCCCCAAGGGGCGAACCCAAACTTGGCAGAGCGAGCCGCATACACCGAGCCCCATTGACGGCACGACGGCTAAGCGAACTACACCCCGGATCCTCTAATTATTCAGCTAAGGGCACCCCATTACACCCTCATGGTTGCACTGTTTTCCCGGGCGGTCATCCAACGAACAGGTCCTTACGGAGAGGCACTCGAGAAACCGCTCGAGTCCCCTTAAGGGCCACAAGTTCCATCATCATAATCAAAAGGGAAAACAGCGTATCATAGATAATCTCATCATGTTCATTGATTAGAGTTGAGCAATAGCATAAGACTAAGCAATAATAATCCAACCCAAATAGGTAAACAAGGACATGGATAACAAAAGCTAGTCAATCCTTAGGTATAAATGTGTAATGCGGGAGGTGAATTAAAGAATATATAGGACAAAGATAGGTCAAGGGACACTTGCCTCCACCAACCGACTGCTGCTCAGGGGCTTCTCCTGTGAGTTCTTCGGGTTCCTCAACCAGATCGTTCTCTATGCGAGCGCAAACATACATACATCCACATATTTAATACAAAAGAACAGTACACCATACAATAGAATGCAGTAAGTAAACAGACGTTCCACGCGGGTTCGCAATTAAGGCTAAGAGAGAAAGAGAAAAAGACAGTCGAGAAACGATCACGTTACAAGATTGTAAATCAAACTACTCGCTTAATGGAAAGGAATTAATTTGGATATTATGTTTGGCATAAAGTAAAGTCAAGTTCCACATTTAATCATTATAAACAATTGAAGATGAATGAAAGGGAGTGGCCGCACGTCGAGACGTACGACACGATATTTAGATTGCATTAACAAGTAAACGACTCGCTGCGCGACAAAGCGCCCAACGAGACGCTTGCACTAATTATAAATAGACGTTAAGCATCGCGCGACGAAGCGCACGACGACATACTTCAACAGAGCTGAGTTTAAAGTGGAACGTCGCGCGTCTGGACGCGCGACATCGCACCTTAAACAACCTGAAATTAAAATAGATCGTCGCGCGACGAAGCGCGCGACTTAACACTTTAATAAATATAAACTAAAAGAATCGTCGCGCGACGAAGCGCGTGACGCAGCACATTAATAAACACAAATTTAAATTGAATCGTCGCGCGACGAGGCGCGCGACGCAGCACGCTAACTAACGAAGTTTGAAATCAACTACAAACCAGAAATAATCACCGTGCGTGTGGATTTACGCACACGGGAACGCGTTAGGGGGGTAAACGAGGCCACGCGAGTCACGCCGGGAGCTTGGACGCCACGCGCAGGGGGTCGAGGCCGCGTGCAGGGAGCCGTGCGCCGGGGCAGGGGCCGCGCCGGGGGCCGAGGAGGCCGCACCGGGGGCAGGGGAGGCCGCGCCGGGGGCAAGGGCGGGCGTACCATGCCGGGGCTGGGGGCGCCGTCGCGGGGAGGGGGTAGGGGTGGGCGCCGCCGCGGGGGTGGGGCAGGGGGCGGGCACCGCCGCGCGCAGGGGCACGTGCGCAGGGGAGAGAGATAGAGAGGGGGGGGCGCAGGGAAGAGAAGGGGGAGGGAGAGAGAGAGAGAGGAGAAGGGAAGGGGAGCTCACCTTGGGGTCCAAATTCCGGTGATCGCCATCTCCAATCCCTAGGGCACCACGGGGAGAGAGAGGTGGAAGAGGGAGAGGGAGGTTGCTGCGCGGGAAATCCAAATGAGAAAGGGAGAGGAGGAGGGAGCGCATGGGGGGGGGGTGTGGGCGCCAGGGGCGCGCAGGACCGGGCTAGGTTGGGTTGGGCCGGGCCACTTCGCGGATCGAAACCCACGACACGCACGACCCAATCCGAGACGCACGACACGGGCTTCAATCGCGAACGGAAAACCGAGACAGAACGAGACGAACACGCAATATCAGACAAAGAAATGTGCTTCGGCATGATGCAACACCCATGACACTTAGGTTTTTGTTCATACACGACACGGACACTTGTCACTATTCTGGTTTGAAATTGGGAAGAAAGTGCGAAACAGGAAGAGAAAAGAGAGTAACACCCGAATTTGGTGAGAGAAAAGAAGAAAAAATTCTACCCCCAAATTCAGGGCGTTACAAACCTATCCCCCTTAAAAGAATCTCGCCCTCGAGATTTAGGGTTGGCTAGTAAAGAGCTCAGGGTATTTGGCCATTAGATCATCTTCGCGCTCCCAAGTTGCTTCTTCCTCAGAGTGGTGATTCCATCTGACTTTGCACATTCTGATGATCTTCCTTCGGGTGACTCTGTCTGCCGTCTCAAGGATTTGCGCTGGCTTCTCAACGTAGGTCAAGTCCTCCTGAACCTCCAGACCTTCCACTGGCAACTGCTCTTCTGGCACACGCAAGTACTTCTTCAACTGAGACACATGAAAGACATCATGCACAACAGACAAATTTTCTGGCAGACTGAGCTGATAGGCCACTTCTCCATGCCTTGCGAGAATTTGATACGGACCGATGTAGCGGGGTGCTAGCTTGCCCTTAACTCCGAACCTTCTGACTCCTCTGATCGGTGACACTTTCAGATAGACAAAGTCTCCGACTTCGAAACTCAGCTCTCTTCTTCTTGTGTCTGCATAACTTTGTTGCCTTGATTGCGCTATCTTCAGATTCTCTCGGACCATCTTGATGTTCTCTTCGGCTTCAAGCAGAATGTCTGGCCCGAACACTTTCTTTTCTCCAGGCTGATCCCATTGCAACGGAGTTCTACAACTCCTTCCATAAAGCGCCTGAAAAGGTGACATCTTCAAACTGGCCTGGTAACTGTTGTTATAGGAAAACTCTGCATAGGGCAATCTCTTGAACCATCCGGACTGATCTTGCAACGCACAGGCTCTCAACATATCTTCAAGGATTTGGTTGGTTCTTTCAGTCTGACCATCTGTCTGCGGATGATAAGTTGAACTGAAATTCAGATGTGTGCCCAAGGCTTCATGCAACTGCTGCCAGAAATGAGAGGTGAACTGCGTTCCTCTGTCTGACACTATCTTCTTTGGCACACCATGAAGACAGACGATCCAAGACATGTACAACTCTGCCAATACTGCACTGATGTAGTTGGTCTTGACAGGTAGGAAGTGGGCTGACTTGGTCAAGCGGTCCACTACTACCCAAATAGAATCGTAGCCGGCTCGAGTGCGAGACAATCCGACTATGAAATCCATACCGATTTCGTCCCATTTCCACTGAGGGATTTGCAACGGCTACAACAATCCAGCTGGTCTCTGGTGCTCTGCCTTGATCCTTCGACAACTATCGCACATAGCCACATGCTCTGCGATTTCCCTCTTCATTCCGTACCACCAGAATTTCTTCTTTAGATCCTGATACATCTTCTCACTACCAGGGTGAATCGAATAGGCTGTCTCATGAGCTTCCTTGAGAATCAATTCCCGAATGGACTGGACATTGGGAACACACAAGCGGTCTTTGAACCATATCACACCTTCTGCATCTTCCCGAAAATCTTTGCCTCTGCCATCTAGAATCAGTCGCCAGATCTCACTGATCTTCTCATCATTCTTCTGTGCTTCTTTGATTTCCCGCTCCAGGGTAGGTTCCAACTCAATTGTGACTCCTCGCGAATTGTTCAGAAATCCGAGACTCAACCTGTCAAACTCCTTGGCCAACTCATAAGGCATCGGACGAACGACCATCAGATTGACTTGACTCTTTCTGCTCAAAGCATCTGCCACTACGTTCGCTTTGCCTGGATGGTAATGGATCTCCAACTCATAGTCTTTGATCAGTTCTGATCATCTTCGTTGCCTCATATTCAATTCTGACTGAGTGAATATGTACTTCAAACTCTTGTGGTCTGTGTAAACATCGCATTTCTGTCCATACAGATAGTGCCTCCATGTCTTCAGTGCGTGAACCACTGCTGCCAACTCTAGATCATGGATTGGGTAATTCTTCTCATGAACCTTCAGTTGTCGGGACGAGTAAGCCACAACTCTTCCCTCTTGCATCAACACACATCCCAAACCTGTGTAACAAGCATCACAATACACCGAGAAGGGCTTGTGCACATCAGGCAAGACTAAGACAGGCGCTGTAGTCAACTTCTCTTTCAGCGCTTCAAAGGCCTCTTGACATTTCTGGGTCCACTTGAACTCAACTTTGTTGCCTAGCAACGCTGTCATTGGTTTCACAATCTTCGAAAACCCTTCAATGAATCGCCGATAATATCCGGCCATTCCAATGAAGCTCTTGATTCCTCGAGCATCGGTTGGCGCTTTCCAGTTCAGAATGTCTGCCACTTTCTTCGGATCCACAGCCAATCCTTCTTTGTTGATTATGTGACCCAAGAACAGGACTTCACTGATCCAGAATTCACACTTGCTCAACTTTGCATACAATTGGTGCTCTCGCAATCTCTGCAATACCATCCTCAAATGATCTGCGTGCTCTTCTTCGCTTTGAGAATAAATCAGAATGTCATCGATGAATACCACTACAAACTTATCAAGATAATCCATGAATACACTGTTCATCAAGTTCATAAAGAAGGCTGGTGCATTTGTTAGACCGAAAGACATCACTGTGAACTCATACAACCCATACTTGGTAATGAATGCCGTCTTCGGAATGTCCGAAGGTCGGATCCTGAGCTGATGATAACCTGACCTCAGATCTATCTTGGAGAACACACTGGCTCCTCTCAACTGGTCGAACAGATCTTCTATTCTGGGCAAGGGGTACTTGTTTTTAATTGTGACTTCATTTAGAGCTCGATAATCGATACACATCCTCTTGGTGCCATCTTTCTTTTCCACAAATAGGACAGGGGCGGCCCAAGGCGAGGTGCTTGGCCGAATGTAACCTTTCTCTGACAGTTCATCAATCTGCTTCTTAAGTTCAACCAACTCTGGTCCGGATATTCTGTAAGCTCTCTTAAAGATGGGGGCGGTTCCAGGAAGAAGCTCTATGACAAATTCAACTTTCCGCTCTGGTGGCATACCCGGTAAGTCCTTGGGAAACACATCTGGAAACTCAGACACAATCTTGATACTCTCAATTGGGTCTCCTTCACTGCCATCGACAGTCATCTGATAACAACTTCCTTTCTTCGGCTCAGGCGGGACTAACCCGGTCGCCACTTTCTCTCCTAGTGGGGACACCAACTTGATTGTCCTCTTATCACAACTGATAACTGTCTGATACTTATCTAGCCAATTCATCCCTAGGATGACATCTATTCCCTGGGTACCCATTACTATGAGGTTAGCGGGAAATGCTATCCCCCTTATTTCCACACATACATTCAAACAAATGCTATCGGCTCGAATTCTACCACCGGCTGAGTCAATTTGAATGGGGGTTGACATGGTAGTAATTGGAAGATTATGTGCTTTTACCCATGATGCAGTAATGAAAAAATGCGTTGCTCCAGGATCAAATAACACTTCTGCAATATGGGAGTCGACTGGGAACATACCTACTATCATGCCGGGGGTCTCCTGAACTGCTTCAGCCTCCAAGTGATTCAGTCTCCCATGGTTATAACGCGGCTGAGAGCGGTTGCCTGCTCTAGGCTGAGACACATTCTGCTTTGCTGGGGCATTGGGGCCTGACTGCTGCTGAGCTGCCTTCTTCAGGCGTTGCATCACCCAGTGGCCTTGCTCTACACAGTGGAAGCATGCTCTGTTTCCAACCTGAGCTGGTGCTGCCTGACTATTCTGCTGGGCTGCTGGGGCAGGAAGATGAGGTGCCTGCTGATTCTGCCTCTGAAACTGACCTCCTCCTGACTGATTGCTCTGATGGTTCTGATACTGGTGCTGAGGATACTGCCTTTGGAACTACTGATGCTGAGGTGGACGCTGGTTCTGCCTGAACTGCTGAGGTTGATTGCCTGAGAAACGAGGACGATTGGTGCTTCGAGGCGGGGGTCCACTGATCTTGCACTTACGATCCTCCATCTCTTTACGCTTCCTCTCTGTCATGATTGCTCTGTCGATCAAGTGCTGGAATGTCGGGAAGGTATGATTCATCAGTTGGTACTGCAGAGGGTCGACCAAGCCTCTCAGGAAACAGTACTATCGCTTGGCGTCGGTGTTGACATCTTCAGGAGCATAGCGAGACAACTGTAGAAACCTATCCCGGTACTCACTGACAGACAATGACCCTTGCTTGAGGGCCAGGAACTCCTCCTTCTTCACTGTCATCAGACCTGCGGGCACATGGTACTGACGAAAGTTACCTCTAAACTCTTCCCAAGTGATGGTGTCGGGGTTGGCATGGGTGGCGAGATAAGACTCCCACCATGACTGAGCTGCTCCTCTCAACAGACGGGGACCATACAGGACTTTCTCCCTATCATCACACTGAGCGGTATGCAACTCCCGCTCCACAGTGCGCAGCCAGTCTTCAGCATCCATGGGGTCAGAAGAATGAGCAAACATTGGGGGATGACCTCTCATGAATTCAGCACGCTTGTCCCTGGGCATCTGAGGCATCTGAGGCTGAGGTGGTGCCTACTGCTGCTGCTGAATGGCGGCTAGAGTCTGACCGATGGCTTGGACTGCCTGAGTCTGCATCAGGAACATCTGCTCGATGGACATCGGGAGCGGGGGCGGCAGTTGCTGTTGCTGGGGTGCCTCATCCTGCTGAGCTGGTCGCTCCTGCTGAGCACGCCTTCCTCCTCTGCGCCTGTTTTCTAACATCTGCAGAATGCAACCACACATCAGAACTGATCTTGCAAATCTTGCAGCATAAGAAAAGAGTATAGAATTCTCCACAACCCTGAACAGATGAGCATCTTCACTGATCTCCAACACAGATCAACACAACTTCTCAGATAAAGAGGAAAGTGGAATAAAAGGCTTCCCAACTAAATAACTAACTCCATTAACATAATAGGTAAACCAAAATGCAGGTGATACCCACACTCTGGTGACAGTCATTACAAAGATCCAAACCAAACATAGTTCATCATGACAAACATAAATGCACAGGATATAGCAAATTACCCTGTCTAACTAAGACTAACTAAGAGCGAGACTAACGCTAGGACTGTAGCTTCTACGTATAAATTTTGTATTAATTACAAGATCCGACTCTAACGATCTATGGTTCTAGATTTATCTTGGTCTTGCAGTCGGGATTGCCATAAGACTGGTGTCCACGCCGAGGTGAGCGGTACGGGTGTTGAGTCCCGACGGGAGCGGGGGAACCATCGTCCAGGTGACGACGTTCCGCGCGCTCAGCCTGCAGCAGGGCGATCTCAGCACGAGCCCTACTCAGCTCGTCTAATGCATGGTCCAGCTCCGTGTTTAGCACAGCGGCTAGGTTGACTGTGCTGCTCAACCTAGGATTGTCCTCACCAACAGGTGAGACAATCACGCCTCCTATGCTGCAAGAAGGACGGCGGGGGTAATACTTCAGGTTGAGACCGTCAGCTACCCCACCGAGAACCGAGCAGTAGTGCGAAAGCGCACGCCATGCAGCATCTTGCATGGCCGCCTCAGCTGAGTCCCGCTCAGAGATAGAATAGTGCTCTGAGCAGGCCTCCGCACCCTGGAGACTATTCTCCGGACGACGCACCAAGCAGGTCGCCTCCCAGCGGTCCGGGTAGACCCCGCGACTGTGCTGGTAGACCACACAGCGATACTCGATGGACCAAGTACGCAGGTTAAGTGCCCGACGTAGCAGGGTGTCAAGCGCATCATGGAAGTGACACCCGCGAGCAGCGTCACGAGTGATGGGTCGAGCAACCCATCCTTCCGGCTCCTGATCAGCAGAAAAGTCGGTGTCGTGGCTCGAGCTGTCGTCACCACCTCCGTCGTCTAGGTCTCCTCCAGCAGCTACTCCAGAGGCTGGGGCGCCCAGTGGTGGTGCAGGGGGCGCCTCCAGGGGAAGCACAGGGGAGCAGCTCCTCACGGACTCTATCTCCTGTTGGAGCGAGAAAGAAGAGCCCTGCTGCTCCTGTCGTCGACGTTCCTGCTCCTCATGCAGGCGGTGGTGCAGCCTCTCCAAGTGACTGGACTGACCGGCCACGGGACGGCGAAGCAGACGCTCAGCAAGGCGGGAGGGTAAGAAGGGGATGACGGACTTTCGTGCAGTGTGTCTAAGACGAGCCATCTACAAAAGACACCGCAAGCAAAAGAGTGAGAACAGAATTAATATGACCAGCAAGTAATGAATCATAAATAAATGAAGGATTAGAACAAAACACAATTTTCAGCAAGGTATAATATACAGTAGAACATAGGTTTGGTCGATATGACCAACTTTTGAAGGGATACCAAAGTCAAGGCATGGACAAAGGTCTATAATCCTTAGAACGGCCATTCTACTCTAGGTTAGCGGTCCTACAGTCAGCACGGCTTTGATACCACTTATGTCACACCCGGTTTTAGAAGGCAAACCGAATGCGAACCATGTACGTGCCAGGATCAGCAACTCACGTACACAGCAGTTACATAACATGGACATCATCACACAGTGCTCAAATAGTATTAAAAGGGAAATAGTCGATTACATCATATGTCTGAGACATCCACATAGTCTTTACAATAAATCAAAGTGCGAAAATGAAACGTAGATAAATGCGGCCTTCACAAGCAGTCAACTGGGGGTTGCCGCTAACCCACGCCTAGAACTCGTTGTAGTCTTGGAACTCCTGGAAGTCTCCTTCCACAGCTTCATCTTCTCCTGAGCAGTGGTTGCAATGCTGACAACCTGGGGATGGGGGGGTTTGGTGTGTAGAGCAAGGGTGAGTACACATCAACATACTCAGTAAGTATCCTGTTTGGCTGTAGTGGACTAGCTTTATGTGGGGGGTAAGTCAAGTAGTTGCTTTTAGTTGGTCAGATTATTATTTGCTAGTAGAAAGCCAGGTTTTAACATTAACCCAAATTATTAGCCCGATGTACCCTTTCCAAACGGAAAGAATACCACTTACCAGTACCATAGTCATAACCAGATCCATCAATCTCATTGCCACCTGTAAACCAAAATGTCTCTGATCAAGTACCACTAATCACTGGAGCTCCCTTGGCCGCTCATAACCGTGAGCACGGCTGATATATCAGTTTTCAAACACTCAGCAGAGGTTGTGCACTTTACCCACAAGCTGTGATTCCCTTTCTGCCCGGAGAGAGCTACTCCCCATTGACCACTACCTAGGTGGCCCAGCAGGGCATCACTACGTAGCCTTTACAAAGATTCTCCGGGGTTGTAGCCGCCCGTTAGGTTTCCTAAATGCACCGCACTCCTCCCCAAGGGGCGAACCCAAACTTGGCAGAGCGAGCCGCATACACCGAGCCCCATTGACGGCACGACGGCTAAGCGAACTACACCCCGGATCCTCTAATTATTCAGCTAAGGGCACCCCATTCCACCCTCATGGTTGCACTGTTTTCCCGGGCGGTCATCCAACGAACAGATCCTTACGGAGAGGCACTCGAGAAACCGCTCGAGTCCCCTTAAGGGCCACAAGTTCCATCATCGTAATCAAAAGGGAAAACAACGTATCATAGATAATCTCATCATGTTCATTGATTAGAGTTGAGCAATAGCATAAGACTAAGCAATAATAATCCAACCCAAATAGGTAAACAAGGACATGGATAACAAAAGCTAGTCAATCCTTAGGTATAAATGTGTAATGCGGGAGGTGAATTAAAGAATATATAGGACAAAGATAGGTCAAGGGACACTTGCCTCCACCAACCGACTGCTGCTCAGGGCCTTCTCCTGCGAGTTCTTCGGGCTCCTCAACCAGATCGTTCTCTATGCGAGCGCAAACATACATACATCCACATATTTAATACAAAAGAACAGTACACCATACAATAGAATGCATTAAGTAAACAGACGTTCCACGCTGGTTCGCAATTAAGGCTAAGAGAGAAAGAGAA
This sequence comes from Zea mays, assembly GCF_902167145.1. Taxonomy (NCBI): domain Eukaryota; kingdom Viridiplantae; phylum Streptophyta; class Magnoliopsida; order Poales; family Poaceae; genus Zea; species Zea mays. Next base: position 160,132,348 of record NC_050100.1, on the reverse strand, counting down.
AAAGACAGTCGAGAAACGATCATGTTACAAGATTGTAAATCAAACTACTCGCTTAATGGAAAGGAATTAATTTGGATATTACGTTTGGCATAAAGTAAAGTCAAGTTCCACATTTAATCATTATAAATAATTGAAGATGAATGAAAGGGAGTGGCCGCACGTCGAGACGTACGACACGATATTTAGATTGCATTAACAAGTAAACGACTCGCTGCGCGACAAAGCGCCCAACGAGACGCTTGCACTAATTATAAATAGACGTTAAGCATCGCGCGACGAAGCGCACGACGACATACTCCAACAGAGCTGACTTTAAAGTGGAACGTCGCGCGTCTGGACGTGCGACATCGCACCTTAAACAACCTGAAATTAAAATAGATCGTCGCGCGACATAGCGCGCGACACAACACTATAATAAATATAAACTAAAAGAATCATCGCGCGACGAAGCGCGCGACGCAACACATTAATAAACACAAATTTAAATTGAATCGTCGCGCGACGAGACGCGCGACGCAGCACGCTAACTAACGGAGTTTGAAATCAACTACAAACCAGAAATAATCACCGCGCGTGTGGGATTACGCACGCGGGAACACGTTAGGGGGGTAAACGAGGCCACACGAGTCACGCCGAGAGCTGGGACGCCACGCGCTGGGAGCTGCGCGCCGGGGCAGGGGCCGCGTCGAGGGCAGGGGAGGCGGCGCCGGGGGCAAAGGCGGGCGGACCATGCCGGGGCCGGGGGCGCCGTCGCGGGGAGGGGGCAGGGGCGGGCGCCGCCGCGGGGCCAAGGCGGGGGCGAGCACCGCCGCGGGGGGGGGAGGCCGGGGCGGGCGCCGACGCGCGGGGGAGGGGCAGGGGCGGGCGCCGCGGCGCGCAGGGGCACGTGCACAGGGGAGAGAGAGAGGGGGGCGCAGGGAAGAGAAGGGGGAGGGAGAGGGAGAGAGAGGAGAAGGGAAGGGGAGCTCACCTCGGGGTCCAAATTCCGGTGATCGCCATCTCCAATCCCTAGGGCACCACGGGGAGAGAGAGGTGGAAGAGGGAGAGGGAGGTTGCTGCGCGGGAAATCCAAATGAGAGAGGGAGAGGAGGAGGGGGCGCATGGGGGGTGTGGGCGCCAGGGGCGCGTAGGGCCGGGCCGGGCTGGGTTGGGTTGGGCCGGGCCACTTCGCTGATCGAAACCCACGACACGCATGACCCAATCCGAGACGCATGACACGGGCTCCAATCGCGAACCGAAAACCGAGACAGAACGAGACGAACACGCAATATCAGACAAAGAAATGTGCTTCGACATGATGCAACACCCATGACACTTAGGTTTTTGTTGATACACGACACGGACACTTGTCACTATTCTGGTTTGAAATTGGGAAGAAAGAGCGAAACAGGAAGAGAAAAGAGAGTAACGCCCGAATTTGGTGAGAGAAAAGAAGAAAAAATTCTACCCCCAAATTCAGGGCGTTACATATATAAACAGACGGGTACGTGTGAAGTTACCACAACATTCATTGCTATTGCACTGTTTTGCTGCCAAAATATTGACCAAAGCCCAAGCTTGCTCACTGTTTCCGCAACCCAAGCTATTTATTTTGCTCAAGCTTCATAACGAGAAAGAGCTTCAGCAAAGTTAAGAAAAATTTTCAACTTCATTCAGAAAACAAGAAATTCAATCACCAGATGGCCAGAGTACGTTCCACAGCTAGGGTTACTCGTGACAGAGAGGAGGCCGAAGGTACCGAAACTGCCCCAATCTCCGAAGTGATGAAGCGCTCAGGGCTGGTAGAATCGGAGGATGCACATGCCGCTGAAGCCGAGCAGGCTGATGCCGAAGAACTTGAGTCTGAAGATGATTACATCGCAGTGCCAACTAAACCCAGCCACCTGGAGTTTGGGAAATCCACCATTTCCGAAGATGACATGCCGAAGGTGATAAATTTGGGCTATTTCAATGAAGCGAAGAAGGAGCTAGTTTGTTTCGACGGGGAGGAGATTACTCCGAAGCCAGGAAAGGATGAAGTAGTGGTCTTCAGAAGCTTCTTTAAAGCTGGTTTAAGATTTCCTTTGAACAAGATGATTGCTGATGTACTGAAGAAGTTTGGGATCTACCTTCATCAATTAACTCCTAACGTTATCGTTAGGCTTAGTGTTTATATCTGGGCTCTCCGAAGCCAAGGGGTGGAACCATTTGCCGAAGGTTTCTACCGAGTGCACGAGCTTCATTATCAGACCAAGGCTAGAGGAGATGGGCTGCATGAAAACTTTGGCTGCTACAATTTTGCCTATCGCAAGAGTACAAAATTTCCAGTGATCAGTTATCGTAGCAAGTGGCCAGCTGGCTGGAAGTCTGAGTGGTTTTACGTCAAAATTGACGAAGAAAAGGAGAAGCTGGTCCAGAGTCCGCTAGAATTAATCTTCAGAGAGACCAGACCCCAGTGCAACATGACACCAAGGAGTCCAAGCCAAATTGCTCTGGCTGAATTTAGAGTTATTGCGGAGCATATCGGCACTAGGGACTTAGTGCAAGAATTCTTGGATTTTAGAGTGTTCCCAACTGTGAAAGAGTGGGACATGCCGAAGCTTAAAGGAGAGAAGAAGAAAGGGGAACTTATTCGGCTACCCTATCATTATAAGTTCAAGAAATATTTCAAAGTGCCTTGCCAAGAGTGGCTAGACACGATTGAAGTGATGTGTAATGAAATTCTCGGCAACTACTCTAAAAAAGAAGATCAACTAATGACTGCAGCCTTTGGCACCCGTCCAAAGCGAAGGCTGAACCGAGTAATGGATGCTCTGGACTTTGAATATCCCGACTACGAGTGACTAGACAAAGATGCCGAAGGGCAGAAAAGAAAGAGAGTGGCTGGTATTCTGAATAAAGACGATGAAGAACAATTGAAGAAGAAAAAGCTGAAGCCTGAGCCGAAAACAGATGCTTTGAAGAAGAAAAAAGCTACAGCTCCAAAGCAGAAGGCAATTGACGAAGAAGAAGAAACTGCTGTAACACCCTCTACCACCGACATGGAGGAAATTTTAAAGGTAATGACTAAATCTGCCTGTCAAGCTGAGTCCACTGGGGCCACATATGACGAAGCTTTTTCAGAAGGAAAAGGAGCCCGCAAAAACGAAGAAGGCAGCTAGGCCGAAGAAACAAAGAATCATTAAAGTGACGGAAGTCATTGAAGGGACACCACCACAAGCTTCAGCTCCGAAGGCACCAGCTGTTGAGAGCATAATAGCTACCGAAGCTGCACCTTCGGAGGATGCAGCTGCCGAAGCTGCCACAACCGAATATATTCACTTAGAAAGCACAATTGCAGATTTGATAAGATATTGCTAGACATGGTCGTAGAAGAAGCTGCTGGAGCCACCGAAGAGACTACGGCCCCAGAGCCCGAGAAGAAGAAAGAAATAGCCGAAGACACTTCGGAAGATGAAATTATTAACTTTCAAAACTTAATTGGACAAGAGCTGACAAAGGCTGAAAAAGAAGAGCTAAAAGAGTATGCCATATCTTGCGGATATCGGTCGGGGCCACTTCTCTTCGGTGGTGTCAATGACGAAAAGTTGGGATGCGTCCAGGATCATACCGGAGCGAAGGTTATTGGTACTCTATCAAAGAGTATTGGTTTCCCGAAGCTCGAAACGGACATTAGCCGCTACCGACGACAACACATCGTCGGTAGTTTATTCTATTCCAATTTCAAGGTAAACAACTTTTCTTTAACTTTTATTGTTTCAACACGAAGATGTTTTCTAACGAAGGTTGTTTGTGCGCAGAGTATGCTTTTGAGTAAAGCTTTGAAAATGCAGCAAGATTTGGAAGATAAAAAACACGAAGTTATAATTGAGAGTTTAGAAAGCAAAATTAAAGACCAATCAGCTGCTCTTGAAAAGAAGGAGTTTGAGCTTCAGACAACCGAAGGCTTACTGTAACACCCCAGGTGTTACCCTGGCTAATACCCACTTTGGCACTAGAAGCTGTGTCCACAAGGGATAAAGACTTAGGGCCCCACATGAGAACTTTGGAGATCATGTGCTAATCAAGTTGCCAATGGCATAAGAAGCTTTACTCTAATCCTTGCACACTTACTATCTTGGATAAGAAGGGAGAGGAACCCTAGACCTCTCCAAAGCCCTACCTTCCAAAACCCTAAGTAAGGGGGAAAAGAGAGTGAACAAGTGGGCAAAGCATGTGTAACTTTTACCCAAACCCTAAGCAACATTATAACCATCAATTAAGGGAGGGAAATATTGCAAAAAGACCCCTAGAGAAACCCCAATTCAAATCTCCAAGTGGAGAGAGAGCTAGAGCTCTCTATTTCCCTCTAAGTCACATTTTAGCCCTAATTCAAAGACCACTTGGGTTCTATACCAAAAATGTGCTATACCACTTAAGGCACCCCCTGGAAAAATTTGAGACCGAGACTCAGACATTTGACAGCACTTGACATCAGTTTTGTCGCTGAGTGGGCAGTGAGACAAGCCAGATTTGGCGCCCGTCTATCTCCCGATCTAGGGCGTATCATCCCTTGGAACTCACACATGTGAGATAGCCCTAGGTGCCAGGAGGAGGTCTGCGCCGGATTCATGGCGAGATTCGCACGTTTGCGATCTCTGGAGACGTTTGAACACTGGAAGAAACTCACCTCCACGTGTTCGACGCCTTCTGCCCGCGCCAGAGCACGCTCGCGCGCGTCCCCGCATGCCCCGCGCCGCGCCCGAGCCAAACCCGCGCCGTGGCCCGCGCCCGAGCTTATAAAGCCCTCCCAGGCTTCGACTACACCCTTCCGCGCACCCTCCACACCTCACCGGAGTTAGCTCGTCGCCGTTTGCCCGTGCGCAGCGAGTCCGCGGCCGCCCAACCCCTCTGCCACCGTAGACCGGCCAGTAGAGCCATCCCCAACCCCGTCCAGCCCTCGGAAAAGCCTGTGCACACCTCCGTGAGGCTCCCCAAGCAAGGAATCGGAGTTTACTTCGCCGGAGAAGCCAGTCCACGCTCGCCGGAGCTCTCGACCCCGCCGGAGTACGTGGACCGGGTAAACCACTCCACCATTCTTCGATTCCTTGTGCACACAGTCGCTGCGTGACCCCGTGAAGCTCACCGTGCCCTCGGATTGAACCAGTTCGCCGTGGTTTGGCCGGTATACTCGCCGACGACGAGGACACCCGCCTGCACGCGTGGACCGGGCGATTCCGGCCATCTCCGACGTCGAGCCGTACCTCGACGTGACCGCCAGAGTCTCCCCGAGCCAACCCCACCCTTCGCCGGACCTCCCTCGCCGCCGGTAAGCCGCGCCGCCCTTTTCTTTCCCGCGGTTACTGTTTCAGTGAGGGGAAGGACTGCGGGTGAGAGGGAAGGAAGGTCAGGGGGTTTTGTGAAATGTCAGAGACACAGGGGAATAGTGGCGTGGGGGTAGATTTGTGAAGGAGGATTTAGTTTAAACCCAGGGACCTCGGTGTAAACTGTTTTTCCAGGAAACTCTTTTAAAATTCTATTTTAAATTGAACAGAGGCTTTAAAAATTCATAACTTATGATTAGTTCATCCAAATTTGGTCAAACAAATTTTGTCAGACTCCAATTAATGTAACCTATTTAAGAAAAATATAAAACCCCTTGGTACTGTGGAAAACTTAAAAGTTCTGAATTAATGTTAGTTTTGGCCAAAAGCTAAATAATAGTAAGAAAAATAGTTAGGCTATTTGACTAGGGGTAGGAAAATTTGAGGAAGTTTATACTTACCTACTAACCTGTTTAAAAATGTTGAACCTCTCTGTCCACCCCATTTAAGTTAGTTTTACCCCTTATTCTATAATATGCTTAAGGATAAGGAAAATAGAAAATGTAATTTAATTAATGAACCAGAGAGTACCTCTATTTTTGTTAGGTTACTTATTCAATATAGTTCACTGGAAAAATATATCATACCCTGTTTTAGTGTAAAATAAGTAAGATCCCTGTTGTTTTAATAAAATAAGTGAAACTTAGAAAAACTCTACAAAAATAACCCCAAGGTAAAAACACCCCCACCCTTGGGATAACTATTGTTTTATTAGATAGAACTTAAGAAAAATATGAAATCTGCTGTTTGACATTTTTCAAATAATAATGTAGTAGAAAGTGCCTTGTTGACATTAAACTTAAGAAAATCATAACTAAATAACCACCCCTTAGTTTTCTGTGATTTTTAGCACAGAGGCCTATTATTACCAGAGGATGCCAACAAAAATAACCTTTAGGACAGAACCAACACCTAACTAAGAGGTGTAGTGTGAAGTGGCCCATTTTGCCTAACTTTTGTTATTTTTGTTTAAAGCCTAACTTTTATACTTTAAGCCTCAAATTCTTAAAACAAGCTAGAATAGCCAGTGACAACCCACTGTAATTTTTACAGAATTTTTTGAAATTATTAAAACCCTGTGGTAGTTCAAACCTACACTAAAAAGCCCTAAATGGAAATTAAGGAAAGAAAAATGAAAGAGGTGAATAAATGTTGTCCCAAAAACTTGTAATCTGTCCACTAAAATATATCAAGGCAATACCAAACCACTATGTTATCCTAAAAGAAAACCTAAGTTTAAAGGGTCATAAGTCTATGTATCTATATATATATACCACTAGAAGCCTCGCATGACTAAGAAAACCCTAAGTTACTTCTTAACTTAGTTTCTTTAGCTTAATGTTCTTAAATCTTGCATAATTATGACATACATGTTCATTGCATTTCGATAGACTGTAATCTTGCTGACGGAGAGTACATCCTCGTGCCGGAGCAAGGAGCTGCTCAGGAGGTAGCCCCAGATCCAGCACCCGAGCCTGCACCAGAGGACCTGCCTGCCACTGCTTTGGAAGGCAAGCCCCGGTTTTATGCATAACCTGTTATTTATACTATTTTACTTCACTTAATGATTGTAGGATTGATTGTGCACTTAGGTGTAGGAATTGTTTGAAACCCTAGTTGCATGATCTCAGGAATCCTCTTGAAATGAATACTAGTATGACAGGTCGAGTAGTTGCTTTATTTAATTAGGATCTCGGTAGAAGACGAGTGATTTTTCTAGCACTCGCGCGAGATCAGGAAATTGATTGTACACACTTTCACACTATCATGATACTAGTGGTGGACAACAATCCATGGGGATTGGTTGTTTACGAGATGGAAAATGGAATAAGGATTAACGTGCGGATACCTGTGTCAAGCGTTTGAATGTACTAAGCACATGCCGAGAAATATGGTAAATCGGTAAGCCTAGTACCTGATTGAACCTGGCAGTGGACTTTACCCCTCACGCGACCTGAGACGAGGTCTCCCATTCCGGTTATGGTGGGTACAAGTGCGGTCACTGCACGACGGCCAGTCGGGGTCAGTGAGGCATTGTACGCCAAGGCGGTGAGCCCTGATCTGCTGACGGGGAATCGATGGGGACGGTTGATATGTGTGGGGACGGAGTGCCCCTGCATGTCGTGTGTTTAGGTTTACCTTGCAAGGATAAAAACTCGATTCGAATCGTCTGCTTCTCGCAGCTAATGAGACTGCTTGATCCATTGTACTGCATTGAGTAATAAGTGGAAGGCTGATGAGTTGAGATAAGATGTTGATTGTTAACAATGCTTGCTACCATGTATGAGTAGATAGTCCACTTTTAGCCTTAAGAGAGTCACACTTAACTTTGACTAAATTAAAATCTTGAATTAGTAACTCAGCTAGTGCTTTTGGCAACCAAACCCCACAGCCAAACAGCTGCATGTCTAGAGGTAGAGGAGTAGACTCCTCACACCGGGTAAGTCTAGCTGAGTATTAGTATACTCAGCCTTGCTTGTGGCATAATTTTTACAGGTTCTCTGGAGGAGATGGTTGCTAGGATAACTTGGTCATCCACCTTGCCACCGGGTTGGACTGTTGAGTGGGACCCTGCCTCGGCTGAGGAGGAGCATGAGGAGTGATGGGACAGGCTTCCCCATCTCTTTGTTTAATGACCGTTAGTTTTATTCCGCTGCACTTCGAACAATGATGGGTACTTTTGCAAAAACTCCGATGATGATGATGGTGATGTAATAAATTAACATTGTGACATGTATGGTTTTATGCTTTATTGTATTTGCTCTGTGACTCGCCTTCGAGTGAGATTGTGGTACTTGATCCTGTCAGTGGCCGTGTCGGACTAGATCCGAGGGATTGACGGGTTATTCCCATTTAAGTGTGGTCTAGCCTCTAAGGCGGGACTTGGGCACTTAAGTTGGAATAATTCGGGCAGTTCCGCCACAGCTGGTATCGGAGCTTGTACCACCACAGAGGAATCAATAAAATGTAAATACCATCAATTTTTACAGTAAAATTTGATAGAAACAATGTTGGATAGATAGTAGGGCGAGCAGGATAGACCTAGGACGTGAAGCCTTAGGATAATAGAAGGGTAGCTAGGTGGCTAAGTAACTAGGCCCTACAGGCCACTTTTACAGGATGGGAGTTCCTCCCTATTCCTTTTATCTTGTTGTGAGGCCGTTTAGGACGAGCATGCATGCATTCATAATTAAGCAAATGGAAAATTGAGTAAAGGACTTAAAAATAAGATAACAACCAGTTAGGTCCCTAGTGCCTTTCTACTTAACTAGAGAAAGGCTGAGTTTTACTTTTCCTTGTTCTTTTTATAATTCTTTTTCTTTTACTTACGTTTAACCGTACACAGATGACTTCCCACGGATCCTCCGATGACGGAAATGCACTGACCCACACTGACGGACTTGCACGAGAGGGCTTCCCCCGCATTTTGTGGGAGGTACTTCAGGGGGCCGGCTACACGACACCCCCTCAGTACGCGGTGCAGCAGTTCGAGAAGCACCGAGTACCTCGTTGTAGAGTGAGGATGACCTTGGAGCCTCATCCCCTGCAGCCAGGATGGCGCTCTTTGGACTCCGAGTCTTTCGGATACCGAGCAGAGGACACGATCGAGGCAATCGCTCTGCATGGATTGACTACCTTCTGCGGATTCCATCCCTTGGAGCTGGCTACCCACCCCATTGGCTTGTTCCCCGCTGAGAAGGAGGACGACCCAATGTGGAAGGATCGGGTGGAGCATGCCAAGGACATCTGGGCCATCTACCCAGGTCAGACTGCGCACTTGACAGTACGGTGCATGAATGCTCTGTACCGTCTGCAGGTGATGCGCGGTGAGGCAATGTCCCATCTGATGGCACTGCTGGAGGCAACAAAGATCACGCTGGATAACAGAGAGGAGCTCGTGGTTGATTTATCTCAGGAAATGGTGGAGAAGGACTTGCAGGTGGAGCAGCTATCCACTGATATTCAGGAATTGGAGGAGCTGGTGGGCACCAGGGAGAACACCATTGAGGTCTTAGAGGATCAGCTCATTAACACTCAGCAGCAGCTTGCTGAGGCTAACGAGCACCTGGACATGCACCACCAGGAGATCCAGGACCAGGAGGCCAACGAGGACGTCGACATTGAGGGAGGAGATGAGCCTACCTCCAGTGTGGACACTGCTGGCTTGGGAAGACCACCTTCCCCCGAGTCGAGTGTTGCTTCGTTCGCTCACTAGGTGTCCAGGGTAGGCTTAGAAGTTGGACAGTCGGACTCCTCGTAGCTAGCTTAGCTTTTGCACCCTTGGGGTACTAGGCTAGATAGAGTTGAGTCATTTTGGAACAATTTGATGTAATCGTGCTAAAACTCTCTTGGGAGCTAGTTTGATGGATGCTATTATCAGTTTAGATTTGGAAGGAGGAATTTATGCCTCTTGAAATCCCTTTTGTTGAAGTCGGAGTCTATCATGCTGTTTTAACTTTTCCCCGTGATAAAATCTTGAAATTGGAACTGTGGTGTTAAGTAAGTATGTGATTTTTTTCAGATGGCCGGGAGGCAGCGTCGTGGCCAGAACGAGCACGTTCCTCCACCGCCGCCACCACCTCCCACTCTGCAGGAGCTCATGGCTCAGCAGAATGAGATCCTGAGGCAGCTGGCTCAACGTCAGCCACCACCCCAGCATTATGGTGGTGGAGACCACCAGCGTCACCCCGCGGCGGCCACCTATCAGGAATTCCTCAGCACCCAGCCTCCATTGTTCACAAGGGCGGAGGACCCACTTGACGCAGATGTATGGCTGCGAGTGGTGGAATCCAAATTCCCACTACTCCATGGGGCTTGCTCAGAGGTCACCAAAGTCAGGTTCGCCACCCAGCAGCTTCGCGGACCCGCAAGGACTTGGTGGGATCATTTTCTTGCTATGCAGCCAGAGGACCGAGAGGTGGAGTGGAGGGAGTTCAAGGCAGCTTTTAGAGGACACCATATACCCGCCGGGATCATGGACAGGAAACTCAATGAGTTCTTGGCACTCACTCAGGGCAACAGGACAGTGTTGCAGTATGCCCAGGCCTTTAATGACTTGTGCTAGTACGCGGGATATCATGCAGATACAGATGAGAAGAAGAGGGACAGATTCAGAAGGGGGCTCAGCACTAAGCTCCGGGATCGTCTCAACACCGTCAGGGCCAACAGCTACAATGAGTTGGTCAACATGGCTATCTCCCAAGAGGACTGCATTACAGCTAGGCAGGCCGAGAAGAAGAGGAAGACCCCCGTGGCAGGACCCTCAGCTCAGCCACAGCGCTTTAGGATTGTGTCCGACACCCAAGGCAGGGGACCCCAGCAGCAGCAAGGGCGATGGGTAATCCGACCTCAGCAGCAACAGCAGGCACCCAACCGCAACCAGTTTCCAGCTCAGAGGAATAACCAGCAGCAGCAGTACCGCCAGGCAAATGACAACCGATGCTTCACATGTGGCAACACTGGGCATTATGCCAAGAATTGCCCCAGGAACCAGCAGAGGCAGGGGCAGAATGCTAATCAGACCCAAGGCAAGAGGCAGAAGGTGCAAGTGAGGCAAGGCAGGCTGAACTTCACCACCATGGCTGATATTCTAGAGGGAGCACCCGTCATGACTGGTATCTTTACAGTTTTGAATTATCCTGCGATTATTTTATTTGATTCGGGTGCATCGCATAGTTTTATCAGTGCTAAGTTTAGTGCCAAGTGCCAATTGCCTTTTCACCACACCAATGGAGGCATTACAATTTCAACACCAGGAGGCAGGGTTGCCACTTATCAAATCAACAGACACGTGCCCATAAAGTTTGGTAGTCTAATAATTAAAACCACCCTCCTCATTCTGGGGTTGGATAGTGTGGATATTATATTGGGAACTGACTGGTTGACCAGGCACCAAGCTATTATGGATATTGCAGCCAGAGCCATTGAGGTGCACTCACCAACTTGTGGTGAGACCACACTATTTTTACCTGACCAGGGTTGTACCCGATCTTGTGCCTTTGTTATGTTAGAATCCCCGGTGGAAAAGATCCCAGTAGTCTGTGACTACCCCGATGTTTTCCCAAATGAATTGCCAGGGATGCCACCTGACCGAGATATTGAGTTCGCCATCGAATTGCAACCCGGGACCGCTCCTATCTCCAAGAGGCCCTATAGGATGCCTCCCGCGGAATTGGCGGAATTGAAGAAACAATTGCAAGAGTTGTTGGACAAAGGGTTTATTCGTCCAAGCACTTCCCCATGGGGATGTCCAGCACTATTTGTGAAGAAAAAGGACGAGAGTTTGAGGATGTGTGTTGACTACCGTCCTCTCAATGCGGTGACTATAAAGAACAAATACCCACTGCCCCGCATTGATGTTCTGTTTGATCAGTTGGTAGGAGCCAAGGTATTCTCCAAGATCGACCTTCGCTCAGGTTACCATCAGATCAAGATCCGTGCCAGTGACATTCCCAAGACAGCTTTCTCTACCAGATACGGACTGTACGAGTTTTTGGTGATGTCTTTTGGGCTGACCAATGCCCCGGCTTATTTCATGTACCTGATGAACGCAGTGTTTATGCCAGAATTGGATAAGTTCGTGGTCGTTTTCATTGATGATATTCTGGTCTATTCCAAGAATGAGGACGAACATACTGAGCACCTCCACATTGTGCTTCAGCGACTGCGCGATCATCATCTTTATGCTAAGTTGTCTAAATGTGAGTTCTGGCTGAAGGAGATTAAATTCTTGGGTCACACGATTTCTCAGGATGGGATATCAGTTGATCCTGAGAAGGTACAAGAGGTCATGGATTGGAAACCCCCGACTACAGTGAAGCAGATTCGGAGTTTTCTGGGATTGGTAGGGTATTATCGACGATTTATTCCGGATTTCTCCAGAATTGCCAAACCAATGACTGAACTGTTGAAGAAGGGAGTCAAGTTTGAGTGGAGCCAAAAGTGTGAGGATGCCTTTCATACCTTGAGGCAGCATCTAACAACAGCCCCAGTGCTGGCCCAACCTGATAACACCAAGCCATTTGAAGTTTATTGTGATGCTTCTGGTACTGGATTGGGATGTGTTTTGATGCAAGAGAACAGAGTGATTGCTTATGCTTCCCGGGCACTCAGGCCCCATGAGCAGAACTACCCTACACATGATTTAGAATTGGCAGCTGTAGTCCATGCTCTAAAGATATGGAGACACTACTTGATGGGAGCCCACTGTAACATCTACACTGATCACAAGAGTCTCAAATACATCTTCACTCAGGCAGACCTGAACATGAGGCAAAGGAGATGGTTATAATTGTTCAAGGACTACGATTTGGAAGTGCATTACCACCCAGGGAAGGCCAATGTTGTGGCAGATGCCTTGAGTAGAAAGGCCCAGTGCAATTGTATGAACATGGATGTGGGAGTGACCACCCTGTGTGATGAGTTGTGCAAGCTGAACCTGGAAGTTGTTTCTTCAGGTAACCTAAGCTATATTTCGGTGGAGCCCACATTGCAAGAGCAGATAGTAAGGGCACAGGTTGAGGATAAGGGTGTTCAGGTCGTCAAAGATATGATCAAGCAAAAGGCAGAAAAATACAAGTGTTTCCGACAGGATAGCAAGGGAATTCTATGGTTTGGAGATCGATTGGTTGTTCCCAAGGACCCTGAGCTTAGAAAGAAGATACTAGATGAAGCTCACCTTTCAAAATTCTCCATGCACCCTGGTAGCAACAAGATGTACCATGACCTCAGATCTTTATATTGGTGGACTAGAATGAAAAGGGAAATTGCCAAGTACATATCCGAGTGTGATACTTGCCAGAGGATAAAGGCTAGTCACTTGAAGGCAGCAGGCCCTTTGCAACCCCTTCCCATACCATCTTGGAAATGGGAGGACATTTGCATGGACTTCATAGTGGGATTACCCAACACCTCCAGGCACCATGATTCTATTTGGGTTATCATGGACAGATTGACCAAGACTGCTCATTTCTTGCCAGTGCACACCACCCACAAGACAGAGAAGTATGCGGAAATTTATGTTGATCAGATAGTAAGACTGCATGGTATTCCAAAGACCATTATATCTGACAGAGGAGCACTGTTTGTGGCACGCTTCTGGGAAAAGCTGCAAGAATCACTTGGGACCCAAGTAATCCGAAGCTCAGCATATCACCCACAAACAGATGGCCAGACAGAAAGGGTGAATCAAATTTTGGAAGACATGTTGCGGGCATGTGCACTACATTATGGAAAGGATTGGGACAAGTGTCTGTCTTTGGCGGAGTTTTCTTACAATGACAGCTATCAGTCCAGTTTGAAGATGGCACCTTTTGAGGCATTGTATGGGAGAAGGTGTAGGACCCCACTAAATTGGTCTCAAGCAGGAGAAAGGGAAATTTTTGGGCCAGATTTAGTACTCGAGGCAGAAGCAAAGGTCAGGGTTATTACCAAGAACTTGGAAGCTGCTCAGGCCAGGCAAAGGAGCTATCATGATAAGAGGCGTAAGCCCCTACAATTTGAGGTGGGAGATCATGTCTATCTTAAGGTATCACCCACCAAGGGTGTCCAGAGATTCAGAATCAAGGGCAAGTTAGCTCCTCGCTACATTGGACCCTATGAGATCAAGGCAAGTTGTGGACCCGTGGCCTATCAAGTGGAATTGCCACCTCACATGTCAGCGGTTCATAATGTGTCCCATGTATCTCAGCTGCGGAAATGCGTTCGTCTACCCACTGAAGTGCTACCGGAACCAGACATCGAGATAGAACCAGACTTGTCCTACCAAGAGTACCCCGTCAAGGTATTAGATCAAAAGGAGAGATCAACTCGGGCAAGATCGATCAGAATGTACAAGGTTCAGTGGAGTCACCATTCAGTAGAAGAAGCTACATGGGAGACTGAGGATTTTCTACGCTCTCGCTTCCCCGACTTTCTACCCAAAGGAGTCGGTACGTAACCCCGAACCCCACCCCCACCTGCCCTTTGAATTCAATTATAAGAAAAACTTAGATAACAAGGATAGTCTAAGTTGTGGATTTAACTTAAGAAGGGCTTCCTTCTGAAGTTGCAAAGAGGATGACATTCGAAGAGCAGTTAACAAGAGAAACTTAAGTGTAAAGGAAAAACAACACCAGCACACCTTCAAACACCCCTCCAAGGGACTCTACCTAAATCTCGGGACGAGATTCCTTTAAGGGGGGAGGGCTGTAACACCCCAGGTGTTACCCTGGCTAATACCCACTTTGGCACTAGAAGCTGTGTCCACAAGGGATAAAGACTTAGGGCCCCACATGAGAACTTTGGAGATCATGTGCTAATCAAGTTGCCAATGGCATAAGAAGCTTTACTCTAATCCTTGCACACTTACTATCTTGGATAAGAAGGGAGAGGAACCCTAGACCTCTCCAAAGCCCTACCTTCCAAAACCCTAAGTAAGGGGGAAAAGAGAGTGAACAAGTGGGCAAAGCATGTGTAACTTTTACCCAAACCCTAAGCAACATTATAACCATCAATTAAGGGAGGGAAATATTGCAAAAAGACCCCTGGAGAAACCCCAATTCAAATCTCCAAGTGGAGAGAGAGCTAGAGCTCTCTATTTCCCTCTAAGTCACATTTTAGCCCTAATTCAAAGACCAGCCGTGTTCACTGTGAAGATGGCGCCAAAACCACTTGGGTTCTATACCAAAAATGTGCTATACCACTTAAGGCACCCCCTGGAAAAATTTGAGACCGAGACTCAGACATTTGACAGCACTTGACATCAGTTTTGTCGCTGAGTGGGCAGTGAGACAAGCCAGATTTGGCGCCCGTCTATCTCCCGATCTAGGGCGTATCATCCCTTGGAACTCACACATGTGAGATAGCCCTAGGTGCCAGGAGGAGGTCTGCGCCGGATTCATGGCGAGATTCGCACGTTTGCGATCTCTGGAGACGTTTGAACACTGGAAGAAACTCACCTCCACGTGTTCGACGCCTTCTGCCCGCGCCAGAGCACGCTCGCGCGCGTCCCCGCATGCCCCGCGCCGCGCCTGAGCCAAACCCACGCCGTGGCCCGCGCCCGAGCTTATAAAGCCCTCCCAGGCTTCGACTACACCCTTCCGCGCACCCTCCACACCTCACCGGAGTTAGCTCGTCGCCGTTTGCCCGTGCGCAGCGAGTCCGCGGCCGCCCAACCCCTCTGCCACCGTAGACCGGCCAGTAGAGCCATCCCCAACCCCGTCCAGCCCTCGGAAAAGCCTGTGCACACCTCCGTGAGGCTCCCCAAGCAAGGAATCGGAGTTTACATCGCCGGAGAAGCCAGTCCACGCTCGTCGGAGCTCTCGACCCCGCCGGAGTACGTGGACCGGGTAAACCACTCCACCATTCTTCGATTCCTTGTGCACACAGTCGCTGCGTGACCCCGTGAAGCTCACCGTGCCCTCGGATTGAACCAGTTCGCCGTGGTTTGGCCGGTATACTCGCCACCGACGAGGACACCCGCCTGCACGCGTGGACCGGGCGATTCCGGCCATCTCCGACGTCGAGCCGTACCTCGACGTGACCGCCAGAGTCTCCCCGAGCCAACCCCACCCTTCGCCGGACCTCCCTCGCCGCCGGTAAGCCGCGCCGCCCTTTTCTTTCCCGCGGTTACTGTTTCAGTGAGGGGAAGGACTGCGGGTGAGAGGGAAGGAAGGTCAGGGGGTTTTGTGAAATGTCAGAGACACAGGGGAATAGTGGCGTGGGGGTAGATTTGTGAAGGAGGATTTAGTTTAAACCCAGGGACCTCAGTGTAAACTGTTTTTCCAGGAAACTCTTTTAAAATTCTATTTTAAATTGAACAGAGGCTTTAAAAATTCATAACTTATGATTAGTTCATCCAAATTTGGTCAAACAAATTTTGTCAGACTCCAATTAATGTAACCTATTTAAGAAAAATATAAAACCCCTTGGTACTGTGGAAAACTTAAAAGTTCTGAATTAATGTTAGTTTTGGCCAAAAGCTAAATAATAGTAAGAAAAATAGTTAGGCTATTTGACTAGGGGTAGGAAAATTTGAGGAAGTTTATACTTACCTACTAACCTGTTTAAAAATGTTGAACCTCTCTGTCCACCCCATTTAAGTTAGTTTTACCCCTTATTCTATAATATGCTTAAGGATAAGGAAAATAGAAAATGTAATTTAATTAATGAACCAGAGAGTACCTCTATTTTTGTTAGGTTACTTATTCAATATAGTTCACTGGAAAAATATATCATACCCTGTTTTAGTGTAAAATAAGTAAGATCCCTGTTGTTTTAATAAAACAAGTGAAACTTAGAAAAACTCTACAAAAATAACCCCAAGGTAAAAACACCCCCACCCTTGGGATAACTATTGTTTTATTAAAGAAAACTTAAGAAAAATATGAAATCTGCTGTTTGACATTTTTCAAATAATAATGTAGTAGAAAGTGCCTTGTTGACATTAAACTTAAGAAAATCATAACTAAATAACCGCCCCTTAGTTTTCTGTGATTTTTAGCACAGAGGCCTATTATTACCAGAGGATGCCAACAAAAATAACCTTTAGGACAGAACCTACCCCTAACTAAGAGGTGTAGTGTGAAGTGGCCCATTTTGCCTAACTTTTGTTATTTTTGTTTAAAGCCTAACTTTTATACTTTAAGCCTCAAATTCTTAAAACAAGCTAGAATAGCCAGTGACAACCCACTGTAATTTTTACAGAATTTTTGGAAATTATTAAAACCCTGTGGTAGTTCAAACCTACACTAAAAAGCCCTAAATGGAAATTAAGGAAAGAAAAATGAAAGAGGTGAATAAATGTTGTCCCAAAAACTTGTAATCTGTCCACTAAAATATATCAAGGCAATACCAAACCACTATGTTATCCTAAAAGAAAACCTAAGTTTAAAGGGTCATAAGTCTATGTATCTATATATATACCACTAGAAGCCCCGCATGACTAAGAAAACCCTAAGTTACTTCTTAACTTAGTTTCTTTAGCTTAATGTTCTTAAATCTTGCATAATCATGACATACATGTTCATTGCATTTCGATAGACTGTAATCTTGCTGACGGAGAGTACATCCTCGTGCCGGAGCAAGGAGCTGCTCAGGAGGTAGCCCCAGATCCAGCACCCGAGCCTGCACCAGAGGACCTGCCTGCCACTGCTTTGGAAGGCAAGCCCCGGTTTTATGCATAACCTGTTATTTATACTATTTTACTTCACTTAATGATTGTAGGATTGATTGTGCACTTAGGTGTAGGAATTGTTTGAAACCCTAGTTGCATGATCTCAGGAATCCTCTTGAAATGAATACTAGTATGACAGGTCGAGTAGTTGCTTTATTTAATTAGGATCTCGGTAGAAGACGAGTGATTTTTCTAGCACTCGCGCGAGATCAGGAAATTGATTGTACACACTTTCACACTATCATGATACTAGTGGTGGACAACAATCCATGGGGATTGGTTGTTTACGAGATGGAAAATGGAATAAGGATTAACGTGCGGATACCTTGTCAAGCGTTTGAATGTACTAAGCACATGCCGAGAAATATGGTAAATCGGTAAGCCTAGTACCTGATTGAACCTGGCAGTGGACTTTACCCCTCACGCGACCTGAGACGAGGTCTCCCATTCCGGTTATGGTGGGTACAAGTGCGGTCACTGCACGATGGCCAGTCGGGGTCAGTGAGGCATTGTACGCCAAGGCGGTGAGCCCTGATCTGCTGACGGGGAATCGATGGGGACGGTTGATATGTGTGGGGACGGAGTGCCCCTGCATGTCGTGTGTTTAGGTTTACCTTGCAAGGATAAAAACTCGATTCGAATCGTCTGCTTATCGCAGCTAATGAGACTGCTTGATCCATTGTACTGCATTGAGTAATAAGTGGAAGGCTGATGAGTTGAGATAAGATGTTGATTGTTAACAATGCTTGCTACCATGTATGAGTAGATAGTCCACTTTTAGCCTTAAGAGAGTCACACTTAACTTTGACTAAATTAAAATCTTGAATTAGTAACTCAGCTAGTGCTTTTGGCAACCAAACCCCACAGCCAAACAGCTGCATGTCTAGAGGTAGAGGAGTAGACTCCTCACACCGGGTAAGTCTAGCTGAGTATTAGTATACTCAGCCTTGCTTGTGGCATAATTTTTACAGGTTCTCTGGAGGAAATGGTTGCTGGGATAACTTGGCCGTCCACCTTGCCACCGGGTTGGACTGTTGAGTGGGACCCTGCCTCGGCTGAGGAGGAGCATGAGGAGTGATGGGACAGGCTTCCCCATCTCTCTGTTTAATGACCGTTAGTTTTATTCCGCTGCACTTCGAACAATGATGGGTACTTTTGCAAAAACTCCGATGATGATGATGGTGATGTAATAAATTAACATTGTGACATGTATGGTTTTATGCTTTATTGTATTTGCTCTGTGACTCGCCTTCGAGTGAGATTGTGGTACTTGATCCTATCAGTGGCCGTGTCGGACTAGATCCGAGGGATTGACGGGTTATTCCCATTTAAGTGTGGTCTAGCCTCTAAGGCGGGACTTGGGCACTTAAGTTGGAATAATTCGGGCAGTTCCGCCACACTTACTGGCAGAAGTTGAAGCTAAAATAGCAGAACTAAATACGAAGCTTCTCTCTCAGTCAGAAAGCTTCGAACAAGAAAAACAGAAGCTTAATGCAAAATTTGAAGCCGAGGTCCAGAAAAGTTCATATTTACAAAAATCATTGACAAGGCTTCAAAACAAATGTCTAGAGTTTAGTAATCGGTGTATACAACGACTGAAATTGGTCTTTTATTCGGTTGGAGCCAGCAGCGAGAAATTTAATCCTTCGACTGAAGACCTGCCAGGGGCCTTCGAACATATCAAAGGTGAAATTAATGACCTTGATGAAGTTATAGCTAGACATGGTGACTTTTGTGCCCTGGTAGCTTCTCGGGGCACAGCTGTCGCCTTCCTGAAATCTAGCTGCGAACATGGGAAGGTTGTTAATAGACCCAATTTCAGTTTATCACCAGCAGATCTAGAGAATATTCCCAACCTTGCCCGAAGCATAGCAAATAGATTTATAAAACTGGTATGGACAAAGGGTGGACGAAGCATAGCTGGTGATGAAGCTCGGAGTCATCTTAAACCGGTAACAAAATCATACCTTGTGCTTACCTCTTCCTTCAAACTTGAATCTTCCTTATAATACTTTAATATATACAGGATGACGAAGCCGACGAAGCTAAAGAGTAAGAAGACGAAGCCGAAGCTCAACGGATGATGAAGCTGAGGCCGAAGCTCAATGGATACTAATGAAGCTTGAGTAGATAACTGTAGAAAAAACTCTAAGGACTCTTGTAATAACCTTTGTGAAGAATAATGTAATTAAATTTTACTTTGAACCTTGTCCATACCTTGTAATATATTCTTACCTTTCCGTCAATGTATAAAGTGCTTCGGTGTGAACGAACTTAGCATTTTTGAGCTGAAGGCGAAAAACACCTTCCCTTCTTTTCGTACACAGTGAAGCATAAAACTGCTTCTTTTTCTTTTTTCTGAAGCCTTAACTTTAGAGCCGGAGCAACTGGCTGTGTTATGATGATGATGATCCTATGTATGTCTAAATGAATGTTTATGAATGCAAATGTATGATGTAATGTACCGTGCAAATGAATATCCAAACACACGCATACGAAGCCACAACCATAGCCTTCATTCCCTTAGGAATAATCAAAGTCTCTTTGCCGTTTATTTTTCGGCTTCACCGTTTATTTTTCGGTGTATCAGCGTTGACTTTTCGCTGTAAGTTCTGCATTCCCTTAGGAACGTCTTTTGAACTTCTTTGCCTTCTATTTCGGCGGTATCGTGTTGACTTTTCGCGCTTCGCCTTATATTTCGGCGGAATCAGCGTTGACTTTTCGCTGTAAGCTCTGCATTCTCTTAGGAACGACTTTTAAGCAGAAAACTTACACTGCGCTCCTTAGGAACGGTTTTTTTGTAGCTTCGTCGTGCTCTGCATCCCCTTAGGGACGTCTTTCGAGCTTCTCCCTGTTTTTTCTTTTCTCTTTGCACTCGATGGTGCATGCTCAGCTTTTACATTTATATTTTTGGGGGATATTGCTCTTGTAGAGCTGAATAAAAAAGAGAAATTACATGCTATGGCCCCATTAAAAACCTTTATCCCCCTTTAGAAAGGAAAAGGGTACCATAGGAAAAATAAAAAGATTACATCAAGCTATACATAATATCGCCGAAGCTCATCCGCATTCCAAGATCTAGGAATGTCGTTGCAGTCCATATCCTTTAATCTGTATGAACCGGGTCTTGACGAAGATACTACCAGAAAAGGTCCTTCCCACTTCAACTGTAGCTTGCCTACTGTATCTGGGTTGGCAACTCTCCGAAGTACCAAGTGCCCTGGCTTGATATTTTTTAACCGAACTTTTCTGTCACGCCATTTTATTGTTTCGGCTTGATATTTATTGATGTTCTCCATAGCCTGAAGCCTAATTCCCTCTATAGCATCTTTTGCCACAGAATAATCAGCTTCGTCCTCTGCTGAAGCCACTGTTCTTATTGATCCTGCTTTAGCTTCTTCTGGGGTTATTGCTTCATCACCAAACAATAATTTGAATGGTGTAAAGCCTGTTGACCTTGATATTGTTGTGTTGTGGCTCTACACCACTTTGATCAATTCATCTGGCCACTTTCCTCTGGGCTGATTGAAGATTAACTTCATTATTCCCGTCATTATAATGCCATTAGCTCTTTCAACAAGTCCATTTGACTCCAGATGTCTGACCGATGCAAAATGAATCTTCATGCCAATTGGTCCACAAAACTCTTTGAAAGCCTCAGCATCGAACTGTGTTCCATTGTCCACAGTAATAGCCTTCGGCACTCCGAAGCGACAAACAATATTTTGCCAGAAAAAATTCTGGACAGTGACCGAAGTTATTGTGGCTAAAGGCTTCGCCTCAATCCACTTGGAAAAATATTCTACTGCCACCACAACATATTTTAAATTTCCTTGAGTTGGTGGAAGTGGGCCTAGCAAATCGAGGCCCCACCTTTGCAACGTCCAAGTGGGCTGTATTAACTGAGTTAGAGATGAAGGTTGTTTCTGATCTCTTGCACATTTTTGACAGCCTTCACATTTTTGAACTAACTGTGCTGCATCCGAAGCTGCCTTCGGCCAATAAAATCCTTGACGAAAAGTTTTTCCCAGCAAGGGCCTAGATCCGATGTGAGATCCACACAGACCTGCGTGTATCTCCTTCATCAATTCGATACCTTTGGTCCTTGATAAACATTTGAGGAGTGGTGAACAAACTCCATGTTTATACAATTCCCCTTCTATCATGACATATGGTCTTGTTCTTGCCTCCATTCTTTTGTTATAAGCTTCATCACTTGAAAGACAACTTCCTTGAAGGAAAGATATTATTTCAGTTCTCCAATCTTCACTGTGCACTGAAGAAATAGTGAGCACTGCTCTTTCCATAAGCTCAACCGAAGGTGCTTTTATTGTTTCAAAAAATACTTCGGAGGGTAAAGGGAGCCCCTGAGCCGCTGATTTGGCTAACAAATCCGCATGCTCATTTTCAGCTCTTGGAATACTTTTGACAGGAAACCCTTCGAAGGAAGCTTCCAACCTTCGGACTGCATCCAGATATTTTTCAAGCTTCGAATCTCGTGCCCTACTGCTTTTATCCACATGGCCAGCTATGACTTGAGAATCAGTCTTTAAGACAGCCCTTCTTATTCCCATTGCCCTTAGTTTTCGAAGCCCTAATAAAAGTGCTTCGTACTCAACAATATTATTTGTGCAACTGAAATCCAGTTTGACTGCGAAACATGTTTTGACATTCGAAGGTGAGACTAGCACCGCAGCTGCTCCTGCACTGAAGGTTCCCCAAGAACCATCGCAGAATACCGTCCAAGCTTCGGCATCTTTGCTTGTCCCTTCCTCGTGAGCCCCTGGCATCCAATCAGTTATGAAGTCTGCTAGCGCCTGAGATTGAATTGAAGATCTATGCACATAGTCAATGGTGAATTCATTGAGCTCCGCGGCCCACTTTCCAACCCTTCTAGTAGCTTCTCTGTTCTTCATAATATCCTTCAAAGGCTGTGACGAGGGAACAATTATGTGGTAAGCCTAAAAATAATGCCGAAGCTTCCTGGAAGCCATTAACACAGCATACAACACTTTCTCCAACTCTGTGTAATTTTTCTTTGATAAGCTCAACACTTCAGAGACAAAATATACTGGGACTTGCTTTTTATTTTGTCCTTCAAGCTTCTCCTGTACAAGCCCCGCGCTTACTGCAGAGTGCGAAGCTGCCACATACAATAGCAGAGGAACCCCTGGCGTGGGTGGAGTTAGCGTCGTTAGGTCTATCAGGTACTGCTTCAGCTCTTCGAAGGCTTTCTGCTGAGCTGATCCCCATTGAAAGACTTCGGCCGACTTCAGCACTTCAAAGAATGGTAAATTTCTCTCTGCTGATCTAGATATGAATCGATTCAAAGATGCCAGTCTTCCTGTCAGCCGTTGAGCCCCCTTCTTTGTGCTTGGCGGCTCCATCCGAAGGATAGCTTCAATTTTATTTGGATTAGCTTCGATCCCTTTTGTTGAAACTAGACAACCAAGGAATTTTCCCTTTTTTACTCCGAAGACACATTTTTCTGGATTCAACTTCAGGCCAGCTTGCCTAAAATTAGCAAATGTTTCCTCCAGATCAGCAATGTGATTTTCCTGCTTCGTGCTTTTTACTATGATAACATCAACATATGTTAGCACATTTCTGCCTATCTGAGAGTGAAGGACTTTCGTTGTCATTCTACTGAAGCTTCCTCCAGCGTTCTTGAGCCCCTCAGGCATCCGAAGATAACAATATGTGTCGCTAGGGGTTATGAAGCTGGTTTTTGGCTCATCTTCCTTTTTCATCCAGATTTGATGGTAGCCTGAATCACAATCTAGTAGACTCATGAGTTCTGACGAAGCTGCTGCATCTACTAGAGAATCTATTCTTGGTAATGGGAACTCATCCTTCGGACAAGCCTTGTTGAGATCAGTAAAATCAATACACATTCTCCATTTACCATTGGCCTTCTTCACCATAACAGTGTTGGCTAGCCATTCTGGGTATTTTACTTCTCTGATGACTCCAGCAGTAAGAAGTCTTTTCACTTCATTCCGAGCACCTTCGGCTTTGTCATCAGACATTTTCCGAAGCCTCTACTTTCTGGGTCTAAAGGATGGATCGACATTGAGCGAGTGTTCAATGACATCCCTGTTGACACCACAGAGATCGTTGGCTGACCATGCAAAGACATCTTTATTGTTGAACAGAAACCTTGTTAGGGTTTTCTCCTGTTCCTCAGACAACTGAGATCCTAGCAACACCTTCTGCTCTGCTATATCTTCACATAAGAGCATGGGCTTCGGCTGATCGGCCGAAGCAGCCTTCTCCCTTCTGTACTTGTACTGCTCACAAACTTTGGCTCCATCTATATTATGAATTGCTTTTGAATCTGTCCAGTTTCCTTCAGCCTTTCTGGAAGCTTCCTGACTTCCATGAATAGCAATAGGCCCTTGATCCGAAAGTATCTTCATGCATAGATATGCTGGATGGAGAATTGCTTCAAAAGCATTAAGTGTCCCCCGACCAATGATTGCATTGTAGGGGTACTCCATGTCGACAATATCAAACACAACTTGCTCAGTCCTTGTATTGTTGACAAATCCGAAGGTCACTAACATCGTGATCTTGCCGAGCGCTACAATCTGCCTTCCTCCGAAGCCGCAAAGAGGGTGTGTATCATCATGAATCTTATCCTCTGGCTCTTGCATCTGTCTGAAGGCCTTAGCAAATATAATATCCGCTGCACTGCCTATATCAACTAGAACATTGTGGACCAGAAATCCTTTGATGACACAAGAGATAACCATAGCATCATTGTGAGGGTAATCCTTGAGCTGAAGGTCCTCTTGGGAGAAGGTAATTGAGATGTGAGACCATCTCGACTTGATGAAGGGTCCCTGCACCCCGACATGTTGTACCCTTCTCTGTGCCTCCTTCTTCTGCTTCTTGTTGGCCGGCTCTAAGCATGAACCACCTATTATCGGGAGTACCAGCTTCGTAGCCGAAGCAGCTCCAGCTTGGTTGTTGAACGAAGCCATCAACTCAAAAAATGGAAGTGAGTTCACCGGAGGTGGGCGCCAATGTTGGGGACTTGTTCTCAAATGCTTCGCCTTGGCAGAAAGCAATAATTCCAGCGTAATGCGTCAGCGATTACAAGATTGCGTGAACAGTACAGGGGTACTGTTCACCTATTTATAGGCACAGGGCGCAGCCTGTGTATAATTACATTTACGCCCTTTACAATCGACTACAATAATGACACAGGACATCATGGGGTTTTTAGGTCATTTGATCTTTAAGTCGGTTCACCCCTTCGTCTTGAGGCGTGTCACTGTGCCGAAGCTTTATAGGCGACAGCTTCGGCGCTGCTCTTGAGAGGATCTGCCGAAGGTGTTTTCTTTCTTTGGGATCTTCGGCTACGAAGCATACCCCCAACAAACAGTGGCTTAGGCTGGCCGGTGGGCCCGGCGACGCTAGGGCAGGCACAACGGTCGTCCTCGCACGCGCGCAAACTGCGGGGCGCATGACGCAGCCGGCTGGGCCACGAGCGTGCAGCGTGCTGGGGTGGGCCGTGGGCAGGGGCGCGGTGTGGCGTGGGATGGGCCGGGGGAAGCAGCGCGGCGTGGCCCGGGCGCCAAGCGCACGCTGCTGCTGGCGGGCCGGTGAGGAGGTGGAGCTAGGCCGCGCGCGCAGGCCGGCCGGGGGGGTGAGGGGCTGGGCTGGCTAAGAAAATTGGGGAAGCAAGGCCTTTTTATTCCTATTCATATTTATACACAAGAAAGAGCTACCAATTAAATGGATACACACCAAGACAATACGTTAAACAGAAAATAAATGCACTCCGGCATGATGCGACAATCTAAGCACCCCTAGGGTTTTACTTTACTGGGCTTACAAATCGATATAAAATAAAATAATTCTTCACTATTTAGGAAAAAGAAAAGGAAAGTAAGGAAAATAGAGAGTAATACCTGAATTTGATGGATATTAGAAAATAAATTTTGTATCCCAAATTCAGGGCGTTACACTGTTACTCGACAAAGAAGCTTCCTTATCCCGAGTGCCTACCAGCGCACTCGACAAAGGGACTTGCAAATGGGTCCACTAGAGTCTTCTTTGTCGCTCGGCAAAGGCTCGCTCTTTGTTGAGTGCCTCCTAGCGCTCTCTGCAATGGGACTGGCAAAAGGTTACACTCGGCAAAAAGTTTAACGAGTGTTTTTCCAGTTTTACCGAATGATTGCCGCACTCGGCAAAGCAGGTACGTGACGTTATGTCTAAATCATCGTGTCTGCTCACGGTGTGCACGTTCGTGCCCGTGCTTTGCTAGGGCGTATGTACTGAAGTAGTGAACTTCGTAACAAACAGAACTGCAACATTGAAGTTGAGATGTGCTGACCGAATTATGAAATACAAACCGATATACCAAACTGATTAATTAATGCATCTGAATCCGATAACATGATTAAAGCAAACATGTTCATAGCTCAGAATGACAGAAATCACAGGACGCGCCGATCGAACGCTCGATTTCTGTCTCCTGGAATCTATAACATTTAACAAACCTTATGCAGTTTAATATAAGTAAATAAATACTAGAGAAGATACTGCTGGCACTGCTGGGATGATTACTCCTGATGCAGTGCGGCTGCGGCCTCGCCTTCATGAGCATCCTCCAGTACTGGGAAAACAGGAGGCTTGACGAGCATGAACGGACGAACACTGATG
The DNA here is from genome assembly GCF_902167145.1 of Zea mays. Taxonomy (NCBI): domain Eukaryota; kingdom Viridiplantae; phylum Streptophyta; class Magnoliopsida; order Poales; family Poaceae; genus Zea; species Zea mays. The sequence goes on along the minus strand of NC_050100.1, from coordinate 160,106,179 downwards.
AAGTGGTCGTCGTCTGGCTGCCTCTGGTACACCTGCTTCACCTCTCTGGTCTTGACGTGCATGTACGCAACGACGCCAGTCACACCGAGCTCCAAGAACACGAACTCGGCGTTGTCCCCGGCGCCCACTATCATCACTGCAGCAGCGTCCTCGTCCCCGTCACCTGCCTTCTCCCAACCCTGCTCCACGAGATGGCCACAGGTCTCACGCACGGAAATGGTGTCCCTGAGCACCCACCCCTTGGTGGCGCCGGCGCTGCCGCCAGCAGCACCAGGGCCGCCGTGCCCCTTCTGGTCGTCTTCCATCCTGCGGAGCCAGACGTTGAGCCTGTTGTCCCCGTCCACATGGAAGAGGTAGAGGACAGAGTCGTCCCCGCGGCAGTGGACAAGGTTGCCTGGGTACTGGTCAAGCTCCACACCCCGAGGGAGATCGACGATGAAGAATCTCGCCGTGGCGAGGTCCAGTCCCAGGATGTACCCCGCCTGGGTCGCCATGTAGATCTTGCCGCCGTCGAGCACGGTAGTCGGCAGGATCTGGGCCGGCGACTTGGCGAGAACACCCGCGGCTATGCAGCGGATGTGCCAGGAGCCGGACCGCAGGACCCACACCAGTGCCGCGGCCTTGTTGTGCGACTCCCAGATGCGGACGTCGACGCGGTAGCACAAGGCGTCGTCGCCTTTGTCGGTAGGGAGGAGCATCGCGTGAGGGTACTCCGGGAAGTAGGACGGCTGCGGCGACGGCGGGAGCACCACGCTCTCGTGCATGTTAGGATACAGCAGCGGGGAACGCGCAGCGAGACCAGCGGGGTTAAAGGTCTCGCCACCGAACTGGAAGAGGACCATGCCGTTCCGGCAGTCCCAAACGCTCGGCGCCGGCAGGTCGCCCAAACCGAAATCGGCATGGTTGAGGACAGTACTCACCTCCGGCCTAGAGCCACCAGCAGGTTGCCTGAATGGGATGAACTCCGACCCAGAGATGCCGCCGCTGGAGACGTAGATCCCAAGTAGGCGCGGCTGGTGGTCCGCGCAGAAGTCGCGCGCGAAGACCTGATCGGAGGCGCCACGCAGCCAGCACTTGCTGGTGAGCGCGGCACTGACGAGGCAGCTCGGGCATCCTAGGCGGAGAAGGATGTCGTGAAGGAGATCGTCGTTGGTGAGCACTTTGGAGGCGGAGGTGTCCATCTCAACCGGCAGTGGCGAGACCTTCGCGTTGCAGCACATTGCTCCGCCGCGACTTTCTTTGTTGGTTGATCGGCGCCCGCTGGTTCCTTTTTATTTCCGCCGGAGGGTATGCCAAATTGCATTTTTGTCCCTATTTTAATTTTTTATAGCACTTAGGTTCCTATATTTCGACTTGGCACTTTTTACACATAGCCCCCACAAACGGTTTACACAATTGTATCCTTTTACCAAAGCCAATAAGTTAATAGATTCCATAAATTTAAGGGTATCAAGGGTAAGGGCGTGTAAAACTCATAGCCTCTGGATCGGTTTTTCAAGCATAAGAAAATCTACGGTTTTCCATGCACAAGAGACACCTAAAAGGATAGGTGATATAATTAGATGTCTTTAAAATCAGTCCTATCATAAATGTAGGTAAGAGACAACGTATATAGAGAGTTGTATAGAGATGGAATCCTCACTAAGCGACTGACTCTTATATTTTTTTTCATTTAACCCCATAGAGACCCCTCCAGAGATAGGTTGTACATGCTCTAAGCATTTGTTAAGGAGGGAAGGATTTATGAGGCTAGCAATGAATACATGACATTATAGTCTTTTACCCCCCCTTCTTTTCCAATTTAATTTAAATTTTCTATGGATTAAGAGGAAACTCTTCACATCACCATATTAAGAAACAGAGGCTATGGAGGATGCAAACTAAATTAAATCAATAAACAAATAAAGTTGGAAAAATATCTAAACATGCAATTAGATGTCAAAGTAAGGGTAATTGTGCAATCATGCCTTATTTTATGATTATTGCCACATCCGTTAGGTGTGACGACAGTTGTCTCATGCATTCCTAGCTCACCAACCACGTTGCATATTAGCTGGAATCACACAAATGCTTCTAGGTAATCACAAACATCATACATGGAAGGAGTCATAAGTTAGGTGTATCCAGATAGTCCTTTGTGGTTAGCACATACGTCATGTATACAACTGTCATAGTGCCGACAAATTAAAGGTCTACTAGGGATATGTTTGCGCCGGCACCATAAATTATTGTTAGGGATATGTTTGGTTGTAAAGGTCTCTTAGGGATATGTTGGGCTGCTAACTCCTTGGGCCATGGGCCTCGGTGATGTGAAAATTCCTCTAAGACCCAGTATGAATGGGCAACAATATACAAAAGGAAGAGGTATCAACTATGCAGAACCAAAAAAGCCTTGTCCTTCCTTGGCTCATCCTCATCGAATCTTCCTACTACTATTCATCTTACTTCTTAAGATTCTCCTTGTAACTACCTTTTAGATGTATCTCTAGTATAGTTCTTCGATCACATGTTTGATATATTCAAACAATCCATCATTTAGATTGTATCGAATCATAGTCGTGTGGTCATGTTGCTACAAAATGATATGAAAGATATAAATCCTTAGCTTTCTCATCAACACAACATGATGCCTCTTGACTCCAAGCTCATTCTTAGGAAACTCGCCAAACTTTTCATGAATGGGATACAAATTAGGATGCATTATTTTCTTAGATGGATGTGAAGTGTCGTAACAAGGCCAACAAGGTTCTCAATGAAGGAGGTTATAGTTCTATGATGCAATCTTGTGAGGCGTTCACATGTGGGGAATACACAATGGAGGATTCCTCAATGCATTGCACTTTCACACACTCCATGTGCATGCCATTGCATGTTGCATGTAGGGATAGTGACAACTACGAGGGGTGCATTAGGCAACTTAAAAATCCACTTCTAAAACTAAGGTCTCTAAGTTTTACCTAATCAAAACCTACGCAACAAGGCAACCTATCTAGATGTGTAACTATGGTTTTCCTAGGTGTGTTGCTATCTCTACCACATAGGAGTTATGCAACCTAAGATCCAGTCGTATTAGAAGCCTAGCAATCTAAACTAAGAAGCTAAGAACACAATCTCGGTAAGCAATAAATAAAGTGTAGAAGTTTAATTGAGATAGAGATGCAAACTCCCATCAAAGGCTCATGTATTTTTATTGAGGTATCGTGAAGCTCACGCTTTCCTGTAGTCCTTGTTGGAGCCTATTGGGGCCTTCATCCTAGGAAGGTCCTCGAAACACCAAGATAATGGTTGTTTTCTGGTATGTTTCTAAATATTACAAGTATCCTTGCCTAGAGTACCTTCGAATGGATCAGTCAGAGGCACGAAAGGATGCTTCAGAATATAACTGGCAAGGAGCGGATGGATAGAATACAAAGCATGGCAAAGCCGAAGTTCTCACAAAAGTGATGCAAGGAAAAGACGATGTCACCCTTATGATATTTGTGAACCATATTTGTAAACCTCGAGGGCATATACATAATTCCACATGAAGTTATATGTCTCCCCTATAAATAGAGGAACAATGCCATGTATACGGGGACCTTTTCTGGAAGAGGGGATAAAAAGCTTCGGCTAACTCAAATACCTTCGAGTCATCATTTGTAAAAAGCCGAAGGTATGTTTGTAATCATGTAACAAGTAGAAAAGAAAGAAATGATGAATGCTAAAGTATGAAAGGAAGAGTAATGTGCTTCATTCCTTGTTTTTACTTTTCCTTGTTTGTCATTGTACACTTCCCCTTATTTCATATCTTCTCCCTTAAATTATCCTTCAGTGTGATTTAAGGGAGAAGGTTTCCATTCCCTAACTATGTTTCCTTGACCTTTAATTCCTTTAGGCAGTTAAAATCAAGTGCTCAACGGAGCCCTTGCAAGGATGCCCACATAATGGCTAAGCTCCTAGTCGAGTAACTCCACAGATAGCCCTTAGGCGTTCCCCATGCGCAAGTGGGTCTATAAGATGACCTCTCTTGGACCTCTTCATGTCGTCTTCACTAACGAGCTTTCAATCAAACCACTACATGCCTCGTTCCTGGCCACACCACAAACATGGTTGGTGTGGTCTTGCAACACTAAAAGTACCTTTGAGTACAACAATAGTGCATGCAAGAACCAACGGTAAGATGTAATAAAACCTCACTAAACACTAGGCCTAAATCAAGAGTAAGCACATAAGCAATGGTCTAACTAGTGTACGCACTTTGCAAAGCACCAACGTTGATCACCATGTGTATCACTATGCAAGTGGAGAGCACTAAAATGGAGCACCAAATCCTTTTGGTATGTTTCTAAACTCCCACACACTTCAAATGGTAGGATGAGGTTGTATTTATGGGCCCCAAATCTTAAAATTATCGTCACCAAAAGTTGTTGCAATTTGCGATGCACCGGGCATGCCCGATGATAGTATTGGACATCACATTGAACTTCTAATAATTTGACCATTTAAAGATGATACCTATGATGCTTTTCGAACATGTTCAATGCTACAAGTGGGGTCACCATAATGTTTTGTATGCACAAAATATGTCACTAGATAACAACACCAGACATACTTGGTGCTGTTTTTTCAGTGTGAATCATTTTCATATTTCGAGCACATCATTTAGTTTTGAATTCCTATTTTGATGATCTTAGACTTTTTAGAAAGATAATGAAAAGCTCTACAACTTAGAGTTGAATTGTCACACCCGGGTTTTAAGGGTCCAAAACCCGGGCGCGAACATAATCATCAGGTGTGCTGGGACCAAGTCTCACACATATGATGAATCATGGCACAGGATCGAATGTCACATCTTTACTATATAATAAGAGTTCTATACAAAATAAATAAATAAATAATTACATTATAAGGAGACAACGGTCCAGCAACCCAAAGTTGACTGGGAGACGATGGCCTAGACCTCTCACGAACATATCGCAGCATCCTCCATGCGCCTCATCCTGTGGTACCTGTTCTTGACCTGTGGGGGTGTGAGACAGCAAGAGTGAGCTCACATACGTTCATTGCTCAACAAGTTCTGGGGAATAATGTGCATGAACTCGCCAAAGATGGGAGCTCATGTGAAGTGTAAGGCTTACCAACGGAGATGGTTGAAGCTGAGCATTGCTTTTAGAGTTGGTCAAAATTTTATTAGCAATTACTAAGTATAAGTAAATACCAACCCAATTAAGTAATAGAACAAAAGTAATAACAACACCTGCGATGCAATGCATATGACAAATTGAATTTAGTTCCATAGATTAATCATGTGAGAGTCCGAGCTGCTCATGACCGTGAGCACGGCTAGTATACCAGTTTTACACTCTGCAGAGGTTGCACATCTTTACCCACAAGCCGTGTTACCCATCTGCCAAGGGGTCATGAATCCCATACACCTCTACCAAGGAAGCGAGGCAGGGTAACACTACGAGGCCTTTACAAAGTTCCACTAGCTTCAGAAAACCCGCTACAGTTTATAGGAAGCTCCAATGCAGGGATCCATTGCCTGACCGCCATCGCAGCAAAATCAACCAAGGACCTCCCCACACTGACCACTCCCCTACTGTCCTTGCCCCTTTCGGGTAAGGTAGTCCTACACTATCTTTCCTAATTAATCAGCCAACGGCGTCCCATTAAACCCTTGTGGTAGCACTGTTTTCCCAGGTGGTCGCTCCATGTTCCAATTAACATAATGATCTTATCATGAACAGTAAATAACAATTGATAACAAAAGTATGAATAATGTGTATTTCAATGCCCAAATCCACATATAGCACTAGCAAGTACTACCCAAAAAGTTCAGTGGTAAACAAGGCATAAAGATAGTCAAACTAGGGTAACCTATTAAGTCCCATCAAAATTAACCTATGCAGATCATTATGATTAATCAGAACATGACTGGTAAAAAGAAGTGATCAAGGGCACAACTTGCCTGGGACTTGAGATTCCAGGTACCACTTGCTTTTCAGATGACTCGTGACCTCGCGCTAGTCGTAGCAATACAGACAAACATGTATAGGCAAAATTAACATTACACCAAACATAAGGATAAAATACATATTAATAATCTACATATTAAAATAAGATCGTAGGAACAAGAATTATTAATTTTGGAGGTATAGATTTTAAGTTACGAATTTTTGAAGGTTTTATGTGTTTTGCACAAGATTAACTAGGATAGAAATTTTATTCTGATATTCATGTCAAAACAGTGGTACTAAATGATAAACAATAATATTACAAAATTATAGGAATTGGAATGGATTAATTTGAACTTAGTATGCAGTTTGTAGGGATTAAACAAGTTTCTAGCATTTATTTTCACATTTAAAATCATTTTCTAATTTTATTTATCTGATTTTTTTCTATCACCTGGGCTGAGCACCAAAATCTCGGAATGTCAGGGGCTAAACTACAAGACTTCCCCAGACACAGGCTACTCCCGTGGGGACGACGGGTTGGTTACTTTATTCTACAGGGGCTCTTTAGCCTAAATGCCAAGGCGAAGGGGTATCTAGTGTTTTCGGCCGTTGGATCTCGGTTCCACGCTTAGGATTAGATCCAAACCTTCCCCGAACCAGGTTGCCATGATGGCCGCTGGATCCTATATCTACGACACGGATCTTAAATAACTGAGATCAAATCATATTCATTGGGTCGCATATCTACGGTCAGTGCTCACTTAGCCGAAGGGGTAAGCCGCTTTCTAATCCAGGCCGTTCATTCTAATCCAACGGCCACCGCACTGCCCTCAACCTCCCGACGGCCAAGGACGGCGGCACCCACAGGTCCGACGGTGGAGACCCCACCAGTGAACCCCAATCGTGCACACACGTACAAATCCTTCGATCCGAAAGCTCCTATGCGTTGCCGAGATGATAGCGAACTCAACGGAGGAATTCTTACCTTGATTCCGGCAATGAACGAACCGCCCCACGGAGTTTGGCGGACGCGCGACGGTGTTCGCACCATGGCGACGAACCCCGAGGGCTCCGGCTGCCAATCCACAGCAGGGAGGTCCCCGGATCAATCCCCGACGCACGGCGAGACTCACAGGGCCGAATTCTTGGACGCGACGGTGGTGAACACGAAACCGGGCCGGCAGCGGCGCTGCTTCCTCTCTCTCTGCACTTTGCTCTCTCTCTTCTGGTGGCGGCCACGAGCTTGGGCTTTACAAGCACAGGGTAGTTGATAGGGGAAGGCGCAGAGATTCCCAGTTTTATACCGCGGCGGCGCCCAGGGTCACGACGCGGATCCACGACATCGCCCAACACCGGTGAGAAATCGTGGCCGCACCCAGGTCACGCGCGAACACCGAGCGACCGCACGGCCAAGAGTCGACGTTGTTGACCCGGCATCTCTCCCAATCTCTCTCATCGCTCGGCGCAATCGAGTGACGAGAGCAACTCCACGCGGTGGTGTGCGCTAGCTTCCTCACAGGGTCATGGAGACAAGGACCACCGCGACAGATTTATATAGTTGTGGTTGAAGTCTGTTTGGGTCGGGCGGACGAGGCCGATCCTCCCTGCGCGAAGTACGGCATGTTCCGTTGCGGGCGAGCTGGAAGAAGCCCCCCAACGGATTCCACAAATTGCGCTAGGATCGAGCTTGACCGAGCGGTGCGGGTCTAGGGGCATTCTGCTCTGGCGGTCAGCGAAGAGGAAAGAGCTGACCGGTTGGTCCCACCGGTCAGTGGCGAACGGCTCCCACGTGCACGCGGCGAGTGATCCCAAAGCAGGGGCTGAGGCGGAGAGGAGGTGAGGCGAGATGGGCCACGGATGGAGCCCCGCTGGTAGTTGGGCTGAGGGTTAGGAATAGGGCCCATGCGCAGTGCTCTTTATTTTCTTTTATATTCATCCTTTTCTTTTCCATTTTTTTGATTTCAAATTTGAATTCAACTTTAGATGTGAGGTTCATATTTTGAGTTAACTGCTCACATTTCAAATATTAGTAGGAATGAAATGTTTTTGTTTATGTGTTTATTTTATACCATATTTTCTTTCTCTTTTACTATTTTATATTTTTGTTTAGAATTGGAGTCCAAGTTTATGTTCTCCATAAAATTATCATCAAGAGATCAACTCACCTTATCTATTATTAGTTGATTATTTACTCTAAGAAGATAATCCCTAATATATAATCGTTATTAAAAGATATCTTAGCTTAAGTTTCTTGTTTGAGAGTATCCTCAAATTTATTATTGATAGAAATATCTTAATAATATATATATATATATATTTAAGAGGGTATTATCTAATTAAATTTTATAGAAAAATTTTCCCAATACCAACAATGGGATATTAGGGTTTACAAATCCTACCCCCCTTAACAGAAATCTCGTCCTCGAGATTTGTAAGGAAAGGGTATATAACCAAGTTATCTCGAAACATATGCACAAACAAAATCTCAGCATGATGCATACTTTATTAACAACACATGGGGTCAATTAGACCTTATTATTCCTCCTAAAATAGTATCGTATCATCTACTAAATAAAGTATCATTTAGGTCTTACAAATAGTAATAATGTATATATATGTTTATGTAGCTTGGTGGAGCTAGTGGTGGTGGTGGAGGTAGTGGGTGATTAGGAGAGTATAGGTACCCAACTACTTATTATGTAAGATATCTGCTGAACAGGTTGAGGCAAGAAAGATCGTGGCAAGGAAAGGACTTCATCCAAAATGTTTAAGTCTTGATTCATCTCGAGATTCACTTTGGCTGTTATATCCTTGTTGATGTTGATCTTTTCTTCTCTAGTCTTGGTCTCATTAATTCAAGTTTAATGTATATCAGCAGAGTTGGGCATATGGTTGAAGTAGTTATGGGTGAGATGGACTACATGTTGTAGGTCAAAATCTTGTTTGATGTCAGGTGGGGATAGATAGATTATGCAACCCATCATGACTGTATGGGTTGGGTAAGCTATAACATATGCTAGGTCATGGTTTCACGAACAAGTTGATTTAAATCACCAATTTTAAGTTTAAAATATATTTATGAGAGTAGAATCCAATTCTTATTTTTCCAGTATTATGCAACATGTTTGTTCATTAGATTAGATCTGATCATATTAGATGGGACCAGAATTAAATTGGTGTAATTAGATTAGACTAGATAGGATCTACTAAATTTATTTTGTAATAGATCATGTTTGTTACACTATTATGAGATAAGCAAAGCGGTGGGGATAAGTCAAGTGGTTTTAGTCATGCAAATATAACTTAGATCTGATCTCATTATTTAGGATTAGACCCTGGTTATTACACTAATGTGGGATAAATATGCTTATTAGGGCAAGACGAATCCATAAGAGTAAGGTAGAATCTTTTGAGGTCATTTAGGTCTATTAGGATAGGATAGAATCTTTTCGAGATAAGATGAATCTATTAAGGTAAGAAAAATCTTTTAAGATGAGATGGATCTATTAATATAGGAGAGTATCTTTTAAGATAAGAGAATCTATATAAAATATATTCTAGTGGGGGTACTTTTAGTTGGTCTGGTTTATCTTATAAACAGTTTAAGAGGATAAGATAAATATATTTTTTTAACATAAGATGAACCTATTAGGATGAGACAGATTCCTTAAAGTTAAGAGGGGTTCATTAAAGTGAGAAAGAATCTTTTAAAGCAAGAAGGATCCATTTAAAATAGATACACTTTAAGGGAGGATAATCTGAGTTGTTTAGTTATCTCATGAGTTTTATTTATTTATATCACGTATATGTAGAAGTAAATGTGGACATTACTCCACAACTAATGACACTCAATCAAAGATCCAAATCAGACAAGTATCATAAGAACAAACATTCAAGCGTATAGATACCTATAAAAATAGTTTTGTTTTTATTCCTAAGAATAGGTCTCCTATTCCTAAAGATCACTTTAGGCACAAGATTTCAAAGTGTGAAATCCAATTTTGTCTTTAGAAGGAAAAGGTAAGAATAATCAGAGTAGCGGAAAGAGATGAGAAAAGATTAAGAAAAGTTTAGAAAGAATCAGAGTAGCAAAGGTAAGGTTAATCAGAGTAGAACAGTAGAAGGTGAGACAGGATCAAGATAAGTATAGAAAGAATCAGAGTAAGTTAAGTAGGTAAGGGTTTTGTCCGTTTCTATCTAGGTTTCGTCCTACAGTCAACATTGCTCTGATACCACTTCTGTCACACCCGGGTTTTAGGGGTCCAAAACCCGGGCGCGAACAAAATCATCAGGTGTGCTGGGACCAAGTCTCACACATATGATGAATCATGGCACAAGATCGAATGTCACGTCTTTACTATATAATAAGAGTTCTATGCAAAATAAATAAATAAATAATTATATTATAAGGAGACAACGGTCTAGCAACCCAAAGTTGACTGGGAGACGACGGCCTAGACCTCTCACGAACACATCGCAGCATCTTCCATGCGCCTCATCCTGTGGTACCTGTTCTTGACCTGTGGGGGGTGTGAGACAGCAAGAGTGAGCTCACATACGTTCATTGCTCAACAAGTTGTGGGGAATAATGTGCATGAACTCGCCAAAGATGGGAGCTCATGTGAAGTGTAAGGCTTACCAACGGAGATGGTTGAAGCTGAGCATTGCTTTTAGAGTTGGTCAAAATTTTATTAGCAATTACTAAGTATAAGTAAATACCAACCCAATTAAGTAATAGAACAAAAGTAATAACAACACCTGCGATGCAATGCATATGACAAATTGAATTTAGTTCCATAGATTAATCATGTGAGGGTCCGAGCTGCTTATGACCGTGAGCACGGCTAGTATACCAGTTTTACACTCTGCAGAGGTTACGCATCTTTACCCACAAGCCGTATTACCCATCTGCCAAGGGGTCATGAATCCCATACACCTCTACCAAGGAAGCGAGGCAGTGTAACACTACGAGGCCTTTACAAAGTTCCACTAGCTTCAGAAAACCCGCTACAATTTATAGGAAGATCTAATGCAGGGATCCCTTGCTTGACCGCCATCGCAGCAAAATCATCCAAGGACCTCCCCACACTGACCACTCCCCTACTGTCCTTGCCCCTTTCGGGTAAGGTAGTCCTCCACTAGCTTTCCTAATTAATCAGCCAAGGGCGTCCCATTAAACCCTTGTGGTAGCACTGTTTTTCCGGGTGGTCGCTCCATGTTCCAATTAACATAATGATCTTATCATGAACGGTAAATAACAATTGATAACTAAAGTATGAATAATGTGTATCTCAATGCCCAAATCCACATATAGCACTAGCAAGTACTACCCAAAAAGTTCAGTGGTAAACAAGGCATAAAGATAGTCAAACTAGGGTAACCTATTAGGTCCCATCAAAATTAACCTATGTAGATCATTATGATTAATCAGAACATGACTGGGTAAAAAGAAGTGATCAAGGGCACAACTTGCCTGGGACTTGAGATTCTAGGTACCACTTGCTTTTTAGATGACTCGTGACCTCGCGCTAGTCGTAGCAATACAGACAAACATGTATAGGCAAAATTAACATCACACTAAACATAAGGATAAAATACATATTAATAATCTACATATTAAAATAAGATCGTAGGAACAGGAATTATTAATTTTGGAGGTATAGATTTTAAGTTATGAATTTTTGAAGGTTTTATGTGTTTTGCACAAGATTAACTAGGATAGAAATTTTATTCTGATATTCATGTCAAACAATAATATTACAAAATTATAGGAATTGGAATGGATTAATTTGAACTTAGTATGAAGTTTCTAGGGATTAAACAAGTTTCTAGCATTTATTTTCACATTTAAAATCATTTTCTAATTTTATTTATCTGATTTTTTCTATCACCTGGGCTGAGCACCAAAATCTAGGAAGGTCAGGGGCTAAACTACAAGACTTCCCCATACACAGGCTACTCCTGCGGGGACGGCAGGTTGGTTACTTTATTCTACAGGGGCTCTTTAGCCTAAATGCCAAGGCGAAGGGGTATCTAGTGTTTTCGGCCGTTGGATCTCGGTTCCACGCTTAGGATTAGATCCAAACCTTCCCCGAACCAGGTTGCCATGATGGCCGCTGGATCCTATATCTACGGCATGGATCTTAAATAACTGAGATCAAATCGTATTCATTGGATCGCATATCTACGGTCAGTGCTCACTTAGCCGAAGGGGTAAGCCGCTTTCTAATCCAGGCCGTTCATTCTAATCCAACAGCCACCGCACTGCCCTCAACCTCCCGACGGCCGGGGACGACGGCGCCCACAGGTCCGACGGCGGAGACCCCACCAGTGAACCCAATCGCGTACACACGTACAAATCCTCCGATCCGAAAGCTCCTATGCGTTGCCGAGATGATAGCGAACTCAACGAAGGAATTCTTACCTTGATTCCGGCAATGAACGAACCGCCCCACGGAGTTTGGCGGACGCACAGCGGTGTTCGCACCACGGCGACGAATCCCGAGGGCTCCGGCCGCCAATCCACAGCAGGGAGGTCCCCGGATCAATCCCCGACGCACGGCGAGACTCACAGGGCCAAATTCTTGGACGCGACGGCGGTGAACACGAAACCGGGCCGACGGCGGCGCTGCTTCCTCTCTCTGCGCTCTGCTCTCTCTCTCTCCTGGTGGCGGCCGCGAGCTTGGGCTTTACAAGCACAGGGTAGTCGATAGGAGAAGGCGCAGAGATGCCCAGTTTTATACCGTGGCGGAGCCCAGGGTCACGGCGCGGATCCACGACATCGCCCAACACCGGTGAGAAATCGTGGCCGCACCTAGGTCACGCGCGAACATAGAGCGACCGCACGGCCAAGAGTCGACGCCGTTGACCCGGCATCTCTCCCAATCTCTCTCATCGCTCGGCGCAATCGAGTGACGAGAGCAACTCCACGCGGTGGTGTGCGCTAGCTTCCTCACAGGGTCATGGAGGCAAGGACCACCACGACAGATTTATATAGTTGTGGTTGAAGTCCGTTTGGGTCAGGCGGACGAGGCCGATCCTCCGTTGTGAGCGAGCTGGAAGAAGCCCCCCAACGGATTCCACAAATTGCGCCAGGATCGAGCTTGACCGAGCGGCGTGGGTCTAGGGGCATTCTGTTCTGGCGGTCAGCGAAGAGGAAAGAGCTGACCAGTTGGTCCCACCGGTCAGTGGCGAACGGCTCCCACGTGCACGCGGCGAGTGAGCCCAAAGCAGCAGCTGAGGCGGAGAGGAGGTGAGGCGAGATGGGCCGCGGATGGAGAATTTGGCCCCGCTGGTAGTTGGGCTGAGGGTTAGGAATAGGGCCCATGCGCAGTGCTCTTTATTTTCTTTTATATTCATCCTTTTCTTTTCCATTTTTTTATTTCAAATTTGAATTCAACTTTAGATGTGAGGTTCATATTTTGAGTTAACTGCTCACATTTCAAATATTAGTAGGAATGAAATGTTTTTGTTTATGTGTTTATTTTATACCATATTTTCTTTCTCTTTTACTATTTTATATTTTTGTTTAGAATTGGAGTCCAAGTTTATGTTGTCCATAAAATTATCATCAAGAGATCAACTCAGCTTATCTATTTATTAGTTGCTTATTTACTCTAAGAAGATAATCCCTAATATATAATCTTTATTAAAAGATATCTTAGCTTAAGTTTCTTGTTTGAGAGTATCCTCAAATTTATTATTGATAGAAATATCTTAATAATATATATATTTTTAAGAGGGTATTATCTAATTAAATTTTATAGAAAAATTTTCCCATTGCCAACAGTGGGATATTAGGGTTTACATGAATCCATGTCAATTTGAGGAGATACAAAATCATGAGACACTTACAATTCAACCACCCATTTGTTTAAACTTTAGTTACTTATTGTGTTTTTGTGAATTGAGTTCTAGTTCTTGTTGTCTTAGACTCTTGGCATGTCTTGTAGGTCTTCAACATGGATTCTAATGTCTTGCTTGAAGTGTTTATCATTCAAACCATCACTTTGCCTAAGTCCATGTCCACCTTGCTTCCATTTGAGCTATACCTTGTACACTAGCAAACAACATTACTCCAAATGGTCATGTTATTCATGAAACAACAAAATCAAAACATAATGGTCCATAGGATCCATTTTTCTTAAAATATCCCCATTTTTGTGTTTGATAACAACATAACTAAAGCAAGCAAATAATAGATACAAATATAAAAACACATTGTCTACTTGCTAGGATGCAATGAAAGAGCAAGATCATATGATGCTAAAGAATACCATTTGAAAGGAACTTCGAATACTTTCCTTGCCCATGCCATTGTATATACGTCCCTTGTGTGGTCTTATGGATTTTAGCCTCCCCCTAAATCCATAATCTACTCCGCTTTCTTAGACCATCTCCAGAAATAAAATTCTCACTCATCCAATATCACTTACAAGCTTGAAAATTTTGAATTTGTGATTTTGGTAATTACTATGGGTTGGGCTTGCTTTTGGCTTTTCAAATCCCCCTCATCAATAATCAAACACCAAAAATAAGACATTAGTGGCATAAGGGAGAGCTATTTTTTTGTGATCCTTTGTATGTGGCATAGAGTTAATCACTAAACTCCTTTGTATGTGGCATAGAATTAATCACATTTCCCTTTCAATCTCCCCCTTTTTAGTGATTTATGCCAATACTCCTAAAAGCAACAAAAGGGTACTAACACGATCAAATATGATTAACCTTTTGCAAATTGAAGTCAAATGAAACACCAATAGAATAAGACTAGTATTTGGCATATTTGGAACATTTTGCCACCACTTGGTGTATTTTCGCAACACAAATTCATTTTTTACTTCTATGTCAAAAACACTTTGTTTTAGCAAATCAAAACATTTTGCAAGACTAGTTTTTATCAAAAGCCAAAAACTCCCACTTCTTCCCATAATAAAGATTTCTCCCCCCACAAGAGAGTAGTTTTGCATTCAAGAGATAAGTACTAACACAATATTTTTTTTGAAATTCACAAGCGGTAGTTGATCTAGTTGCTTTTGACCTTAATTTTCACAAAAATGGAGAAACTAGTGGCCTTAAAAACCTCATTGCCTCACCAAAAATTGTGAATTAAAAACAAGAAGGGAATGAACACCAAGGACAATTTGAACAAGATACCGTTTTGCAGTGGAAGCCTTGTTTGTTGTTCAAGTTCACCATTTCCCTTTCCATGCACTTTTGAGACTACACCAACATCACTTAAGAAAACATGTCCTCCCCCTAAACATATGCATCATTTGCACAAAGACTTGTGAGGTCCGGGGGTGATGTTTTAAAGCTTGAACACTACAAATACATAATTAAACTTATAATGACATGATCAATACATAAAAATATATATGCTCTAGATCAATCCAAGTTCTGCGAATCTAAGACATTTAGCTCACTACACAGCTTACAAAAACTTTTCTCATCTAAAGGCTTGGTAAAGATATCGGCTAGCTGGTGATTGGTGCTAATGTGGCAAACATCGATATCTCCCTTTTACTGGTGATCTCTCAAAAAGTGATGTCAGATGTCTATGTGCTTAGTGCGACTGTGTTCAATAGGAGTGGATTGCACTCTCATTATCACATAGGAGTGGGACTTTGCTCAGATTGTAGCCAAAGTCCGGAGGGTTTGCCTCGTCCAAAGTAGTTGCGTGCAACATTGGCCTACGGCAACATACTCGGCCTTAGTGGTGGATAGGGCAACAGAAGTTTGTTTCTTTGAACTCCAAGACACCTGGGACCTTCCCAGAAACTAACAAGTCCCTGATGTGCTCTTCCTATCAACTTTGCACCCGACATAGTTGGAGTCTGAGTATCCAATCAAGTCAAAGGTAGACCCCTTAGGATACCAGAGCCCAATGTAAGGCGTGTGAACTAAATATCTAAGAATACGCTTCACAGCCACAAGGTGAAATTCCTTTGGATCAGATTGAAATCTAACACATATGAAAACTAAAAGCATAATATCTAGTCTACTTGCACAAAGATAAAGCAAGGATTCTATCATAGACCGGTATACCTTTTGATCTATGGACTTACCTCCCGTGTTCAGGTCCAAGTGTCCGTCAGTTCCCATTGGTGTCTTAGTGGGCTTTGTGTCCTTCATCCCAAACTTCTTTAGGATACCTTGGATGTACTTCGTTTGAGAGAGGAATGTCCCTTCCTTGGGTTGTTTTACTTGAAATCCGAGGAAGTAAGTCAACTCTCCCATCATGGACATCTCGAATTTCTATGTCAACACCCTGCTAAACTCTTCACATGACTTTTAATTAGTAGAACCAAATATTATATCATTGACATATATTTTGCATACAAACAAATCACCATCACAAGTCTTAGTGAAAAGAGTAGGAACAGCTTTCCCGACCTTGGAAGCATTAGAAATAAGGAAATCTCTAAGGCATTCATACCATGCTCTTGGGCCATGCTTAAGTCCATAGAGCGCCTTAGAGAGTTTGTACACATGGTTGGGGTAACTATCATCCTCAAAGCTAGGGGTTGTTCCACGTACACCTCCTCCTTGATTGGCTCATTGAGGAAAGCGCTCTTCACGTCCATTTGATAGAGCTTGAAAGAACGGTGAGCAACATAAGGCAATAATATACAAATAGACTCAAGCCTAGCTATAGGAGCAAAAGTCTCCTCAAAATCCAAACCTGTAACTTGGGCATAACCTTTTAACACAAGTCTTGCCTTGTTTCTTGTCACCACTCTGTATTTATCTTGTTTGTTGCAAAACACCGACTTGATGCCCACAACGTTTTGCTTTGGATGTTGCACCATGCATATTCCATACTTTATTTCTTTTCAAGTTATTGAGCTCCACTTGCATGGCCAACACCCAGTTCGAATCTTGCAAGGCTTCTTCTACCCTAAAAGGCTCAATAGAAGAAACAAAAGAGTAGTGCTCACAAAAAATTGCAATACGTGAACGAGTAGTAACTCCCTTGCTAATGTCACTAAGAATTTGAACCAGGAGATGATCCTTTTGAATGTTGGTGCGTACTTGGGTTGGAGGTGTCGGTGGTACTTCTTCCTCCTCCTTCCTTCTTGTTCTTGTGCTCCCCCTTGATCCATACCATCCTCTTGATGTACTTGTTCCTCATATTGAGTTGGGGGATGCACCATTGTTGAGGAAGAAGGTTGATCTTGCACATGTTGTTCCTATGGTCGCACATTGCCTATCGCCATAGTCCTCATTGCGGTTGTCAAAATCTCATGTTCATCTATGTCATCAAGATCAACTTGCTCTCTTTGAGAGTCGTTAGTCTCATAAAATACAACATCACTAGAGACTTCAACTAAACTCGAAGATTTGTTGAAGACTCTATATGCCTTTGTATTTGAGTCATAACCAAGTAAAACCCCTTCAACGGCTTTGGGAGCAAACTTTGAATGCCAACCTTTCTTTACCAAGCTGTAGCATTTGCTCCCAAATACACGAAAGTAAGAAACGTTGGGTTTATTACTGGTGAGTAGCTCATATACTGTCTTCTTGAGGAGGCGATGAAGATAGAGATGGTTTATGGCATGGCAAGCTGTATTTACGACTTCCGACCAAAACCATTCTGGCGTCTTGTATTCTCCCAGCATCGTCCTCTCCATGTCAATGAGCGTCTTGTTCTTCCTCTCCACTACACCATTTTGTTGTGGTGTGTAGGGAGTAGAGAACTCATGCTTGATGCCTTCCTCCTCAAGATATTCCTCCACTTGAAGATTCTTGAACTCAGATCCATTGTCGCTCCTTATCTTCTTTACTTTTAGCTCAAATTCATTTTGAGCCTGTCTTAGGAAGCACTTGAGAGTTTCTTGGGTTTTAGATTTATCTTATAAAAAGAATACCCAAGTGAAGCGGGAATAGTCATCAACAATTACTAGACCATACTTACTTCCACCGATGCTAAGGTAAGCAACGTGCCCGAAGAGATCCATGCGGAGAAGCTCTAGTGGTCTTGATGTCATCATAACATTCTTGCTTGGATGACTTGTTCCCCACCCGTTTACCTACTTGACATGTTGTACAAGGTCTGTGTTTCTCAAAACAGACATCAGTTAGTCCTAACACATGTTCTCCCTTTAGAAGTTTATGAAGGTTCTTTTATCCAACATGTGCTAGACGGCGATGCCAAAGCCAGCCCATGTTGGTCTTAGCAAGTAAACATGCGTCTAGATCGGCATTTTCTTTAGTAAAATCTACTAAATAAAGCTTGTCGTCAGACACCTTTAAATGCTAATGAACCATCACTTTTTCTAAAGACACTTACATCAACATTTGTAAATAAACAATTGTAACCCATGTGACATAACTGACTAATGGAAAGGAAAATATATCCAAGCGATTCTACCAAAAAGACATTAGAAATTGAATGCTCGATAGTAATCTCTATTTTACCTATCCCTTTTACCTTGCCTTGATTCCCATCTCCAAAGCTGATCGTGTCATGAGAATCCTTGTTATTGACGTAGGAGGTGAACATGTTCTTCTTCCCCGTCATGTGGTTTGTGTATCCACTATCAATGATCTAGCTTGAGCCTCCGGATGCATGAACTTGCAAGGTATTTAGGCCTGAGATTTGGGTCCCCAACTTGTGTTGGGTCCTGCCAGGTTAGTTACATAAGATTTTGGAACCAAAACGCAAGTATTATCTTTCTTGCATTTTGGTCCCACATTTGTAGCAACAATTTTATCATTTTTATAATGAATCACATAGGATGCATCAAAAGTGTGGAATAAAATGGAAGATCCATGAGATGCATTCCTATCCTTAGGCGTATGAGAAACAATATGAGAAGCATGACACCTAGTTCTACTCCTATTAGAATCACTAGATAAAGCATGCACATTGCGAGGAGTAGAGATACTACTATGATACTTTGGAAAAG
Source organism: Zea mays (assembly GCF_902167145.1). Classification (NCBI taxonomy): domain Eukaryota; kingdom Viridiplantae; phylum Streptophyta; class Magnoliopsida; order Poales; family Poaceae; genus Zea; species Zea mays. The sequence continues at coordinate 160,087,329 of NC_050100.1, read as the reverse complement.
CAAAACAATCATTACAAGTATCATGATGAGCATAATAAGAAACATTTTTAATATGAGAATATAAGTAAGCATGGTTCTTCTTCTCATGAACAGAATGCAAGCTATTTGCCATAGGTGCCTTCCCATTCTCCTTTCTGAAGTTGAGGACCTTTTTGATTTTAGTGTTCTTGGTTCCCTTTTGAAAACCAAGTCCATCCTTAAAGGAGGGATGTCTACCAATGATAAAGGCATCCCTAGCAAACTTAACTTTCTCTACTTCATTTTTGCAAGTTTTAAGTTGAACATTTAATTTAGCAATTTCATCATTTAATTTTGCAACATTAGAAGCATGATTACTACAAGCATTAAGATCATGGTTTTTGCATTTAGCACAAATTGGAACATGCTCAATGGAGGAACTAGCAATACTTAGTTTCTCTATTCTAGCATTCAAGTCATCAATTAAACTCTTAAGACTAGTAATAGAGGAATGGCAAGAAGACAATTCAAAAGTAATCATTTCATTCTTCTTAATTTCTAAAGTAAGAGATTTTCTACTTCTACTACTTTATCATGTTCCTCATAAATCAAGGCTTCTTGTTTTTCCAGCAATCTATCATTTTCATTAAGAACATCAATTAATTTGTTAATTTTATCTACCTTAGATCTATCTAAGCCCTTAAAAAGATTGATATAGTCTACGTCATCATCATCACATTCCTCATCACTAGAAGAAGTACACTTTGGAGTATCATGTGTGCGTACCTTCTTTTTTGACATGAGGCAAGTGTGATGCTCGTTGGGGAAGAGGTAGGATTTGTCGAAGGCGGAGGCAGCAAGTCCTTCATCGTCGGAGTCGGATGAAGAGCAGTCCGAGTCTCATTCCTTACCAATGTGCACCTCACCCTTTGTCTTTCTATAGAACTTCTTCTTCTCCTTCCTCCCTTTCTTATCTTGTACCTGGTCATTCTCATTATCGGGACATTGAGCAATAAAATGACTAGTCTTACCGCACTTAAAGCATGAATGCTTTCCCCTTGATTTGTTCTTGTTAGGGTAGCCCTGCGTCCCTTCAATGCAGACTTGAAATGCTTTATTACAAGCGTTATTTCTACCTCATTAAGTCCAACAGCTTCCACTTGTGCCACCTTGTTTGGAAGCGTCTCCGTGCTGGTCGTTGCTTTGAGTGCAACGGGCTGCGACTCGTAGAGAGGAAGAGGTTCGTTGACGATGTCGTTGACGTACCTTGCTCCTTTTACCATCATGCACCCGCTTATAAACTTACCAAGAATTTCCTCAGGCGATATTTTGATATACCTGGGGTTTTCACGAATAAGATTAACAAGATGGGGATCAGTTACTGTAAATGACCTTAACATGAGGCGCGTGATGCCGTGATCCGTCCATCTTGTAACACCCAAAAATCCTAATTTTGGAATTTAGAAATATATATACAAATATCTAATCCTAAAATCTAAATAAGAATATTTTCTCATAAAAGTGATTATGTATTAGAAAGTATTTCCTCATAAAATAAAATAAGTAATAAGTATTGAAGCTTTGGAATGAACTTCTAATGGACTCCACATTTGAAATCCTTTCATAAAATGAATATTATGTGTTGCATATTGAAAATGTTGCCTAAATAAATAAGTAAGGTAATAAATAAATGAATAAACTTAATACATGAACCTTGCATTCATGTTGGAATATTTTTTGATAAATTAGAACTTTGTTTGAATTTAAACCTAATTGGAATTTGAAAATAGAAAATAGGAAAAGAAAAGAAAAGAAAAATAAAAAAGAACACTCACCTGCGTCATGGGCCGATTCCACCTCCTGGTCCATCATCTTCGTCACCCGTGCGGCCCAACCGGCATCCTGTCGCGCCACGTACTCGCGGCCACAAACGTTGGGGCCCCACCCGACAGCTTCCCTTAGCTTGCTCTCCCATCTACTAGGGCTGGCGTCGTCTGGTGGGGCTTCGCTGTCAGCCTCACGCCGTGCGTCGCTGACTTGGGAGCCCCCTGGTCAGTATTGTGACCCACGTGTGCTTCTGTGAATGACAGGTGGGGTCACCATGTCAAACATCTTCCCTCTCTCTCCTCCTTCCAAAGTGGCCACGACCATGGCTGTTGAGATCACCGTATCTGCTGCTGCAACGGTCCGAGCGAGATTCTCGGGCCTAGGGCGCGGTATATAAGCAGTCTGCATCCTGAATTCCCGATAAGCCATAGAAGTGTTAGATGCTTCCCTACCACGTGTTGCGCTGTACTCGCCATTGGTAAATAGTGAGGGAAGTCCGCGGTGCCGATATGTGCTCGTCGCCATCCCTTCAATTCGTCACACATCTACGGCAAGGCCGTGGAAAGGCGCCAGGGGCGTTCGTAGGCATCCATTGAAGCCAACGGGCAATGAACATAGCAAAGAAGGAGGCACCTAGGACCGGCGATTGCTCGCCATAATCTGATTTCCGCCTAGCGCCGCTGCTAGGACCCCGCGTTGTGCGAATCACGATAAGTGAGACTCCATCAGGATCGCCATCATTCCTGCTATTTTTGTTCACTTGGTAGCGTCAGTTTGGGGCACTGGGGTTGCCATCGTGCGGTACTCCAGAGAGGTCACCACTGCGCCGGGCGCTCCATTGCCCATCGTCCGTCGCGAGATAGGAGGAGGGTCGGGGGCCGCAGATCTAGTGTTGTGTGGCCGAGATTAGATCAAACATACCCTTTCGCTTCTTTAACTCGGGACCGTCCGATCTGGATCGGGTGCATGTCAATAGATCCGAGCGTTTAAAATCGGAACCGTTGATCTATGGATAGAGGGTTAGGATTAGATATCGCGTGTCGATTCGGCCGGGTGCATCTGGGCCCTTGATGCGGGATTGGACGGATCTAGAGAGACTTTGGTTGTTTAGAATCTTCATCATCGATCGGGGATCCTACGGCTGATATCGCGTACCGCTTTATAATCTATCTCTTGCCGTTAGATCATGATCCAATGGATCTCTTGCGCCCGTACCCATTCAGCGCCGCAAGTTTGCTAAAGAGCCCCTGGATTTTTAGGGAAACAACACACCGTCCACACACGTGGAAAAATAATTAAACCTAGATCCTGGAATTCACGCAGAACCCCCTGAACTCTCCAAAAATAGGGTCCCCAGTCCACAGTACTTGAACTAAGTAAAATAATTATTAGAAAATGATTTTTAGGGTAAAAGTAAATCTAGAATCTTGATTAATTCATAAGTAATTAATTGTAACTCCAAATTGATCCATTCCAGTTGCATTAGATTCATAATAATATTGTTTATCATTTGGTAACCCTATTTTGTTATGAAACATAGATAGGAATTATGCACTTAATTTCTTCTGTATCCAACACTTAAATCTCCAGTAAATCATAACTCGGTAACCGTAACTCTGATTTTAGCGATTCTTGAACCCACGGTCTCGCTACAGTGCGTAGAATATTACTATGCAGTTTATTCTCCTATTTGGTGTGATGTTAATTTTGCATGTACCATGTTTGTTTGTATTGCTACGATTAGCAGTGAGGTCACGAGAATCTGAAGATCATCCTGGTACCTGGAATGTTGAGTCTCAGGCAAGTTATGCCCTTGATCACTCCTTTTTTTACCTAATAATGCTCGTTGTTAATCACTGTGACATGCTTAGGTTAATTTGATGGGACCTAATAGGTTTCCCTAGCATTGTTTATCCCTCACCTTGCAAACAGATGAACTATTGGGTAGATTTGCTATTGCTCTACCTGGTTTTGGGAAACTAATGTTTCATTATGATCATGTTCCAATTATGTTGTTGTTTAATTATTGTTCATGATAAGATCATATTGTTAATTGGAACATGGAGAACCACCCGGGAAAATAGTGCTACCACAAGGGCGGTATGGGACGCCCTTGGCTGACTAATTAGGAAAGCTAGTGGAGGACTACCTTACCCGAAAGGGGCAAGGGCAGTACGGGAGTGGTCGGTGTAGGGAGGTTCTCGGGCTGATTTTGCTGCGATGGCGGTCAGACGAGGGATCCCTGCATTGGATCTTCCTAGAAACTGTAGCGGGTTTTCTGAAGCTAGTGGAACTTTGTAAAGGCCTCATAGCGGTACCTTGCCTCGCTTCCTTGGTAGAGGTGTATGGGGTCTGATAAACTCCATGGCAAATGGGTAACACGACTTGTGGGTAAAGATATGCAACCTCTGCAGAGTGTAAAACTGGTATATCAGCCGTGCTCACGGTCATGAGCAGCTCGGACCCTCACATGAGTAATTTATGGAACTAAACTCAATTTGTCATATGCATTGCATCGTGGGTGTTATTATCAATTTTGATCTATTGCTTATTTGGGTTGGTATCTACTTACACTTAGTAACTGCTAATAAAATTTTGACCAACTTTAAAAGCAATGCTCAGCTTTAACCATCCTCTTTGGTAAGCCTTACACTTCACATGAGCTCCCACCTTTGTTGAGTTCATGCACATTATTCCCCACAACTTGTTGAGCGATGAACGTATGTGAGCTCACCCTTGTTGTCTCACCCCCCCCACAGGTCAATAACAAGTACCGCAGGATGAGGAGCATGGAGGATGCTGTGATGAGTTCGTGAGAGGTCAAGGTCGTCTTCTCCCAGTCAACTTTGGGTTGCTGGATCGCTATCTTCCTATGATGTAATTTAACTATTTTATATAGAACTCTATTATATATTAATGTTGTGACATTCATTTCTGTACCACGAGTCATCATATGTGTAAGATTTGGTCCCAGCACACTTGGTGATTATGTTCCACGCCCGGGTCTTGGTGCCCCTGAAACCCGGGTGTGACACATCTTGTGCTTCCATAGCTTTGTATCTTGTTCACTAGGGTCTTGAGCCTGTTGTACATTTTAGTTGGCTCCTCTCCCCTTTTCATGGCGAATCTTCCTAGCTTGCCTTCCACCAACTCCATCTTGGTGATCACTGTAGCATCATTTCCCTCATGAGAGATCTTGAGGGTGTCCCATATTTGCTTGGCGTTGTCCAAGGCACTAACCTTGTTTTATTAATCCCTGCGTAGAGACGCAAAAATAATAATGGTGGCTTGGGCATTTTTATGAATTTGTTCATTAATAAATAAGTCATTATCACTACTATCAAAATTCATTCTATTTTCTACTACTTCCCAAATGCTAGGATGAAGAGAAAATAAATGGCTATGCATTTTATGACTCCAAAAAGAATAATCTTCCCCATCAAAGTGAGGGGACTTGCCAAGAGGTATATATAATTAATGAGCATTGTAGTTGCAAGGAATTCGAGAATAATCAAAGGAATAATTTTGATTAACCTTCTTTTTCTTTGACGTGTAATCATCATTGTCGTCGTCCTTTGGTGAATACGAGGAGGCATCGCTGTCATAGTAGATAATCTTCTTGATGCACCTCTTCTTCTTCCCATCCTTCCCCTTGTTGTTTGAGCCTAAGTCAGTGGGCTTATCACCTTTTGGTTCATTAATGGTGAGGGTATCCTTCTTCTTGTCGTTGATCACAATCCCCTTGCCCTAAAGATCCATCTCTTCGGGTGGTTAGTTCCTTAATGAAGAGAATGGCTCTGATACCATTTAAGAGCACCTAGAGGGGGTGAATAGGTGATCCTACTTAAATCAACTCTAAACACCACAAACTTGGTTTCAAATGAATGTTAGTGAAAGCTAAAAGGAAGTTGGTATGAGTAGAGATGAAGGAGAGGAGACAATAATCGCAATAAACTAAATAGGCAAAAGACACGGCGATTTTATCCCGTGGTTCAGCCAATGCCTACTCCACGTTGTGGTGACCTCCTTTGGTCAAGGGTTGTACTCAACCCCTCTCAAATGATTCAAAGATCAAACTTGAGTACCACGGTTTTCTTCCTTATATCAAATTCTGTTTGTAAGGAATGTCCACAAGTTGGAGTCTCTGACGCCATACACAAATGACCTTAATCAAAACCGGAGTAAGGAGGGAATAGAAACACACACAAGAACTTAATCGCAGCAACAACACGCACACAAGTCAAGAAAAGAGTGCAAGAGTCAAAACGTCAGAGTCATAGCTCAAGAACGCGCTCAAATCTCTATCTAATGAATCAGCAGTGTGGTCACAAAGTATCGGGGTTGTAGTATGCTCAAATTATGCTTTTGTATTGCTCCATGGAGCCTAGGGGTCCTTTTATAGCCCCAAGGGACCTAGGAATCGTTGGAGCTCCATTTGGAAGGCCCTTGTTGCCTTCTGCCCGCAGGTGCACCGGACTGTCCGGTGCACACCGGACACTACACAGTGCAACGGCTACGGATCACTTGGTTGGCTACTTTCTGCTTCTGGGGGGCACAGGACTGTCCGGTGCTCCTATTGACCCATGGCTCCGGCTGACGTGTCAACTAGCCATTAGTTGGCTGGCCCACCGGACTGTCCAGTGCTCCGCACGGACCGTCCGATGAATTATAGCCGATAAAGTTTGTTTTCCCGAGAGCAACCCTTTTGGCCGGACTGTGCACTGGACTGTCCGGTGCACACCAGACCATTTGGTGGGTGGCACCAGACCGTCCGGTGCTACGCAGACCAGTCCAAATTGTTCTTTTTCATTCCGATTCTCTTTTGCTCCTTTTGACTTGACTTCATAGTCTCTAGCACTTATACAAATATGATTAGTACCTAAAACAATTGACTAAGTGCTAGAAAGCATACCTTTTTCACTTGGAACCATATAGATCTAAAGTATGCCCACTTTCAAGCCTAAAAGAACCTTTTTTCTCAATTTGCTTTAACTACCTTTTTTCATCTGGATAAGGAGTCTCAAGAACATATTTCTTTTTCTCTTGCTTGAGAACAATTCTCAAGTTACGGTATCAATCAATAATGTTTGTTCTAATGAGCTTTCCTTTGTTAAGAATCACTCACAAATTTAAAGTGGTAGGAGTGTTAGATGTCTTCACTACAAAAAAGCAAAAGGAAAAGTTCAATAATGTTTTTACTTTGACCAATCAATATACAGTTTAACAAAAAGTTTTCCCACTATATATTTTGCAATCATCTTGCCTCTAACAACAAATAGTGGACAAGGTTCATGTTCACTAAGTTCTAGTGGGCTTTGACATCACGACTAGAAACATAATAACATAGGTAATCAACATTTGCTAATCACATTGTATGTGACTCTTATTTCTTGGATGGCATCTGTCGGTGTTTGGACCGTGGGTCCTTAACCAACCAGTAAATGTGTCGCGTGGCCGACTCTAGATGGTGTGCGAGGAGACACAAGCAATTATCCTGGTTTGGGCTACTCAAGGCCCTAATTCTAGCAGAGAAGATGAGGCTTATATTACTCACACCATGGTGCCTGTAGTAGGGGATTACAAGCACAACGGGAGAGGGGAAGTCCCCAAGTCCCTAGAGATGATTGAGGCAAGTGCCAATATCTAAGACAGAATGAGAGAGTGAGAGTTCGTCTACGTGTGTTGTGGGCGTGTGGCGTTGATGTCGATCTGTGGATCCCTCATCCATGGAGGGTCCCCTACCCTATTTATATGCCAAGGGGGCGTCCTTAGTGAAGTTTTGTCTTGTATTCGAAGAAGAGTTGCTTGGCGCCTGACGCGACGGCGTACTGTGCAGTAGGTTCGTGCCTACTGACTTCCCATAGAGAGCCGAGACTGAGGGGTCATCTGTACGCCCGAGCTCTCGAGGGGGAGGCCGCCCATGCTGTAGTGGTTGTAACAGCGCCGGGGTATGGTCCAAAGGCTGCTTATGCGGTGCGTCATCGTCCTAGCGTGTGATGACATCGAGATTCCCTGTAGCACTCATCGAGATCAGAGCCCCTGCTTGGTGGATGCAGAAGTCTTCCCGAGCCGTCCCTCGACGTGCGCTATAGTCGGGCCGAGTGGCCGTCTGCGGGATTCGCTGTGTAGTCGGTGGCCGAGGCCGAACTCGGGCAAGGCGGAGAACTCGCTCGAGGGCTGAGCTTGACGTCGGGCGAGGTGGAGAGGTTGCGCCTGAGGGCTCGCCCGCTCGGCTTGTCGTATTAGGCGTCCCATCAGAAGGCATCAGATGGTGTGTGTGCACTATTCGTGTAGTCGTAATCATGCCATTGCGCTGGACGTGGTCGATGTCTTGTCCACCACTGTGCTCTGCTACCACAACGCGGGTCAGCACACACATTAAATGCGCTTGTCCTCTACCTGTTTTCTGGTTCCTTTCTCCTATCTTCCTGAGGCTGGCTCAAGAACGACGGACTGGGCTGAGGCGACCTCAGGCAAGACGAAGTGAGTGGTGTTGACCTCGGGTGAGGCGGAGCCCCGCTCGAGGTGGGAAGCCCTCAGGGGGATGTCTTAGCTTTTTATAGGTGGCTCTGTTGTCACCCCTAGATAGTTTAGTCCTTATTTCTCTAAGTGTGTTTGTTAGGGGGGTAATTTGGGTGTCCCTAATTATCGCCCCCGACAGTAGCCCCTGAGCCTTCCAAGGAAATACTTTTGTTACTTATTTATAGGCTCTGATGCTCTCCCGCGAGCATGCTGCTTTTTGAGAGAGAGCACATGTTTGTTCTCCGACGGGCGCGCACGAGCGTACCCGTCGGGTGTAGCCCTGAGACCCCAAAGGAGTGGTTGACTCCTTCGGAGGATTTTATTCTTTCATAGGTCCCGTTTGAACTTTGGTCAGTTTGTGGGAGCTTTTTGGCGTAATTTGTGAGTGCAACCCTCAAGCCCTTGCATGGAGCAACAGGTCGATCGAGGGATGTCTCGACTTTTTGTTCGTACTCCCCTTCATCGCCTCTCTGCAAAGAGGAAGAGGGGAATGTGTCATGCTACCCTCGATGGGTAACGAACATGACGTTTCCATTGAGCTATTAATGTGTGATCTGAGTGGGGGTTCGAGCTCCTTTCAATTAGAGTCAGCTTGAGTTCCGGTGACACGCCCCAAAGGTATCTGTGGGTGATTCGCCTGGTCCTAGACCCGTTCGATGGGGCCCGAGGGCTCGATACCTCCCTACGATGGGATATCGTCACGAATTGCTCCGGGGGGTTCTCAGATATGTCTTAAGATACCTCGAGTCACAACCCGAGCTAAGCCCCTGTGCGAGCGTACCTATAGTCATCCTTGACTCTGTGCTCTGGAGCAGCTTTGGAGCCCTTTCGAGGGGCCAACCTTTGAACCCCTAATCAGTTTTGGGCTCGGAGCCCCGAAGTCCTGAGGCAGTTCGTTTGAACCCTGCTGAGGGTCGAGCCTTCAAACCTCTGAACAGTATCTTTCCGTGCCTTTTTTCCTCCGAAGCGACAGGCCGAGGTAGAAGACGACTTTTTCTGATTCGCCACTCCTTTTCCAAGGGGGGTTGCCTGAGGCAGAAGACGCTTCTTTCCAGTTCGATTGCCGAGAGGATAAAAGGCAGTGAAGTCAAGGGGAGTGGGCATACCTTTTGAGACGGGATGCGGAATGGCGCTCGACGCGTCTTTCCTCATAGGGGACACAGTCATTTAATGCGATGGGACATCCTGCGTGTTAGCCGACCATTCGCGGCAAGCGTGCACGCGGGATTCGAAATGACCGTCATCCAACCATTTTCGAATCACACCTAGGTGGCTCCGTCCGTCCCTATAAAGCTGATCAAAAGAGGGGGCTTTGGACCGTTACCTTTGTCGACTTAGTCTTTTGCCTTCAAACATTGTTTTCGCCTTCTGCCCAAAGAGCCCTTCTTCTTCCTCTTGCCCCTTCGTTCGTTTTGATGGCAGAAAAGATCACTATCCTTCCTCCCCATGACCCATGGCCCATGTCCTCCTTCACCAATGGGGATCTGGAGGCACTGGTTGACATCGGCCTACTCTGGCCCCAAACCATAGGCCCGCAACCCGAGTGGATCACGCCGCACGACGAGCAGGTGCCGAATCCACCCATGGGCTACATTGTCAGCTTCACCTCGTTCCATGAACGGGGCTTCGGAGTTCCGGTGAGCCGCTTCATGCGGGCCTTGCTGCACTACTACGGGGTGGAGCTGCACAACTTCAACCCCAACTCCATCATGCAGGCGGCCATCTTCTCCACCGTCTACGAGGGGTTCTTGGGAATTGAGCCACACTGGGACCTGTGGCTCCACCTCTTCCGTGCGGAGCCCTTCTCTCTCCCCAGCGAGGTGAGGAAAATGCGCCACGTCGTCCGCGCCGGCAGCTGCATAATCTAGCTACGCTTGGACCAGGCGGTGTTGTACATCCCCGCCACCTTTACCTCTTCGAATAAGGGGTGGTAGAGTCGATGGTTCTACCTCCGCAACGATGATGGGCGGCTGCCGGCGTTTACACACCATGTCGTCCTCAGAGTAGAGGAGAAGTGGAGATGGGGGCTGGCACGGGATCTCCAAACCCACCTGAAGTCGATGTTGGAGGCGCTGCGGAAGCTCCGGGACCGTGGTCTCACTGCGGACGGGGTTGTCGTGGCCTTCCACCGGCGGCGGGTGCTGCCGCTGGCCGACCGCCGACTCCACCTCGATGAGATAACCCATGAGGCCTCCGTGGAAAGTTCCTGGATGGACTCGGTCACCCTCTCCACCGACAAACTCCTCCGGCGGGTGAAGGGAACGGTGGAGAAGGCAGATTACTCCGCCATGGTGGTGATGCGCCCCGAGCCGGGCTATGTGTCCTTGATGAGCCTTTCATTTTTTGGTTTTTGTGTTTGGTTTCTTCTGCTTCATCCCAATCTTACCTTATCTTCCCTTGGAAGGGGCTCCGGGGCTTCCGGACCAAACGACCACCGGTCCCAGAGGGTGCGGCGGCCAGGGAGGTGCGTCATCTGGCGACTGAGGAACAGAAGCAGAAGAAGGATGAGGTGAAGATGTGGGCCCGCAAGAAGATGGTGGTCGCGACTTGCTAGAGAAGCGCCGCAAAGCGCAGGTGAGGGAGGGGCTCCCGCTCGAGTCCTCTCCTAGCACCGAGGCGGAGGAGGATGATGACGACGACAACGATGTGGGGATGGAGGTCCGCGCTGGCTTCAGCCCCAAGGTCATGTTCAGATCCGTGCCAGCCTCGGTGGGCCCCTCCAGCATCCTAGCTCCTTCGGCGCAGGGGCCGACAGTGTCCCTGTCCGGGGCACGGGCGTCAGCCGAGCCTGCCCCTGTCCCTGCCTTGACGGAAGAGGCAGAGGTCGTGGTGGGGGAAGCCGCTGCCCTTCCCGTGGAAGCCGTCGTCATCCCTGCGGGTGCGCCAACGAGGACCCCTCAGTGGCCGCCCACTGGGGGAACATGAGGAGGGGCCAGTTACTCCCCCCCAAGTTGTCATCTCGGGGCCCGAAGTGGCCCCGGCTATCGTGCCACCCTCGGCCCCCGCGCCAAGGGTTGCAGAAGAGGTGACCACTGCCCCGCCTACGTCATCTGTGGGGCAGCAGGGGCCAGGAATCCAGAGGACAAGGCATCCATTTTTACCTGTCTCCGAGTACGTATTCATAGTGCGAGAAAGTTTATTCGCGTACCGTCTTTTTCTCTAACTATCGTTTTTGTTTTTAGCTCCAAGCGTCGGGCCAACGCGTCGATCTTTACTGCCACTAAGGCGGTGAAGTGAGGCATGGAGACATCCGTCGGGGCCTCGTCCCACCCCCTTTTGTCCAGGAGCCATCTCAGCAAGGCGCTAAGGTGGCTGTACCCATTCCCGGGGCGCCGGTTGAGCCCGACACGACTGTGGCCGAGGTGGCTCCCACGAGTCCCACGTTGCCGGCTAGGGCCATCTTCGTCTCCTCCGAGGATGAGGTGGAGGTTGCACCGTGCGTCGCGTCGCCCACAGTCTCTAACCTCCTGCGCGCTATCCCCGACACCCCCAAAGTTGCGCCGAACATGGGGCAGGGCATGCCGAGGGGGCCAACACCTCGGATGAGCTGTGGAAGATACCCTTCAGGCTGCTACGCGGCGACGCGATAATCATCGAGCCCCCTATCGTGGGGGTTACTGGTGATCTGGTCTGCTCTAGGCTGGACACCTCATTTCGGGCTAGAGCGCACCTGGCATGGGTGTCTACCGAGGGTGACCTGTATTTCATCATCGACGACGTCGAGGAGTGGGATGCCTGGGTCGAGTTCTAGGAGCAAGGCCATGTAAGGGCGTTGACCTTTTTTGCCGAGGTTGCTTGTCCCTTAGCATGTGGTGACGGAAGTTTCATTTCTTTACAGGATCTCATGATGAGGTCGATCGCCAAGTCCATCTTCCTCCGCCACGAACGGGGTGTCTGGGAAGCGCTACAACACCACCGAACCGTGCTGCTTCGATCGAACGAGCGGCTGGCCTAGAGGAGCGCCAAAGTGGCTGACCTGACGTCCCGGTGCGTGGGGCTGAAGGAGGAGGGTGCGGCCGACCGCGAGGAGGCCCGTCGACTAAGAGCTGAGGTCCTTGATCTAAACGCGGAGGTGAGCCACCATGAGGAGGTGCTGCAGTGGGCGCAGGAGGGCCTCCAGGCGGTGACGGAGGAGCTGCGGTGGGTGCAGGAGGGCCTCCTCATGGTGACAGAAGAGCGCAACTCCCTCACCAAGTCCCTGGAGGATGAACGGTTCGCGAGCCGGGCTCTGAACACCCGGATAGAAGGTGTGTCGCTAATGTCTTGTTTCTCTCTTCGGGTTTAGCTCTTTGTCTTAGCCTTGGCTTGACGCCTTCATCCACTTTCCAGGTCTTGAGAAGGATCTGTAGGGTGTGGCCCGGACCATGGAGCAACATGGGACCGAGCCAAGGGAGGTGTATGTGATATCCTGGCCCAAGGCTTAATAGAATTAATAGAGTATTCATACTAACAAGGTGCATCTTCTTTTTCGAAAGCCTATCTTGAAAGAACCTACAAGTTAAGTGTGCTTGGCTTGGAGCAATTTAGGATGGGTGACTGTTCGTCACTTGTTCTCAAATGCTACAGATCAAGAACAAGGCAACACAATTGTTAATGGTTAAAGACCTTCGTCCTTCGAAGCATTATTTCCTTTTGGATATAATGATCTTCAGACAAAGGTTATGAAGGACATAGCTTCATCATTTCAATATGTAAATATGGATGTAAATATAAATATGAGTAAGAGTGTGAAAGAACATTAAAGAATGAAAGATAATGATCAGATCCTCACAATTTATTTATATTCATATACACATATAAGAATTAATATTAATGACATTTATAATACTATTATACCTTCGGTTTGCTAGAAGACGAGAATGCAAAGATGACGCGCGAGAGAGATTACAATCCAGCGTGAACAGTACGGTGCTACTGTTCATCTATTTATAGGCACGGGACGTAGCCCGGATAAGATTACATCCATGCTCCTGACATGTACTCTTAATCATAATGCGAGTTATCAAGGACGAAGTAGTCTTTTCCCCCTTAGGTCGGTTCCGTCCTTCATGCTTGCTATCATACCAAGCCGAAGCTCCTTTAGCCATAGCTTCGGCGTTCATCCATGTCACCTTCGGGTTGTATCTTCATATTACACACGCCTTTATCATGAGACAACCTTCATCCCAAAGCTGAAGCCTCCTATAATAGTCTATGTCATAATAAAAACATATGGTTAGTCACGTTTTTGAGGACCTTCGGAAGAGGAAGGCCCCCAACAATAGCCCCTCGCAGTATTAATTTGTTTCTTTGTAACAAATTTAGACTGTGACGTAAACGAAGGCTTTTAGCCAAAGGTCCGAAAAACACCTTTCCTTTGCTAGAATAGCGCAAGACACTGACATGTAGGACCCACCAAATCGTGAGGCGCTAGGCATATAAATAGGAGCTCGCACTGAGAGTATTTTATTGTGCCATCTCAGTTGCCTGCTTTGTGTTCGTCATTTTAGGTTTTTCTGCTCTGTTGAATTTTGATTGAATTTTAAGCTTCGTCATTTCAACAAAATCTGATGGCTGGTGAGTAGGTTGTTGACCCAGCACTGTCCGAATTTTACGAAGCTATGGAAAGAACCAATGCAGAAAAGATTGCACATGAAACATTAGCTAGGATATCTGAGAGTTCTATTGATGATGAAAGCTTTGATGCAGAGAGTGAGAACGATGATGCCGAAGACCGTCCATGGGGACCAAGACATACTGTTTTCGGAAAATCAACCATTAAACAAAGCCAGATTGATGCAATGAAAGGTAGATATTTCCACGATATTTCTATCATGAGGGCTGGGGGAGACAACAATGCCCCTGTGCCTGAAGCTGACGAAGTAGTTGTCTACAGAAGCTTCATGAAAGTAGGGCTTCGGTTTCCCTTGGATAAATTTTTGGTTGAAGTTTTGAAGACTTTTGAAATTTACCTTCATCAGATTACCCCAGAGGCTATCATCAGAATGGGAATTTTTATTTGGGCCATGAAGAGCCAGGGGTTAGAGCCAAATGCAAAATGCTTCTGCAACGTATATGAGATGTCCTATGAGACGAATGCTACTGGCAAAGAACAATATCATAATAATTTTGGTTGCTACAGCTTTGTGCCTCGCTCTGATGTGAGCTATCCAGTCCCAACATTTCGGAAGAGGTGGCCAGGAGCCTGGATGCAAGAGTGGTTTTATGTGAAAAACAACTTGATTGAAAGAGAAGATATAAAGGGGATGATTCAATGCCCTATCTGGTCTCACTTCGACATTAGGAGGCCATCCACTGCCCTTGGAAATGATATTCAAGCATGCCAGATGGCCTTTAACACCGTATGCACTTATATTGGCACAAGGGACCTAATGCAGGAGCATATTGCTTATAGAGTGTGGCCTCTTGGAAGTGGTTGGGAGATGTCGAAGGAAGCTGCTGCCGGGTCTAGTCAAGACGGCTTAGTTTACCTGAAGTACACCTTCAGGTACATAAATCAATTCGATGAGTCAAACGATGACTAGCTAGATTGTATTGAGGCAACTAGCGACGAGTTGCTTGGTGCCTATACAAGGGCCGAAGACAATGCCATGGCAGTGGCCTTCGGAGGACGAGGCAAGAAAAGATTGAATAGAGTTTTTGACGTTATTGGCTTTGTATACCCGGATTATTGCTATCCTTCACGAAAGCAAGGAAAAAAGAGAAAAATTTGCTGCTTCGGCGATCGCCAGCACGCCGAAGCCAAAAAAAAAGTTAAAGTTTTAACGCATCGCCCCAAGCGCGCTGAGACGGCCGAAGTGCCAAAACTTGCTGAAGGGTCTTCTGCTTCTGGGTCAAACTGCCCCGCTCTTGCTGAAGCTAAGGGAAAGTTGGCCGAAGTGACTAAGCCGAAGGTAATAATGGAGTAGCAAAAAACCGAGACGGTCGAAGTGCCGAAGCGTCCTGCCGACGCTAGAGCAAAAATGGCCGAAGAGCTAGAATCAAAGAAATCGGCAGAGCAACCGAATATTCTGAGCCCGCCGCAAGAGACGGAGCTGCCGAAGGTGTCAAAAATTCCTACAGTAACTCGAAAAAGGAGAAGAATGGCCAGCGTATTAGACGCTGTCATAGAATTGACAAAGGTACTGACTCCTGCTTCTGCAGAAGTACCTAACATGGGTGAAAAGAATACAAAGGAAACTGCTGAAGCCGTCATGACTCATGTTGGAACTGAAGCTGGGTCCTCAGTTCCCACAGAAACGGGGCCTACAGAGGTTGTTGAAAAGAATACCGAAGCAAAACCTTCATATGCTACAAAAACTAGCAAAGAGTCTGAATTCCCTGCTACTAAAGCTTCTACTGAGGGATTGGAATTTATAGTGCGTCACGCGGTAGGGAAAAAACTATCACAAGAGCAGATTGCCGAAGCTATGCAATATGCCAAGGATTTGAAGTATCCCCCAGGATCCTTGGTGTTTAATGGCACTAATGAAGACAACTTTCTATACTGCCTTCCAGACAATAAGGAGATATCTGTTTGTCGGGAGATGGCAAAAATATAGGATTCCCGAAGCTAGAGGTTGGCCTATCTGCAATGTCGAAGGATGACCTTGCAGACAACCTTGCTTATAATAGCTTGAAGGTATATATATTTTTGTTGTAAAATAATTTATGTTTATAGATTTTATTTTTATTGTTGTGTTCTCATACATTTCTATTATTAGGGTTTGATCCTAAGTAAAGCTTTGAGAGCCCAAAAAGAAGTAGAAGATGAGAGCTGCCAAATAGCTCTTGGGAATCTTCGGGCGAAGGTCATTTCCCTAAGGAACGAAGCCCTTGAAAAGGATAAGATATTGCTTTCCTTAGTGGACAGGCTGAAGGCCAGTGAAGCTAGGCTCGATGCACAAACCGAAGCTCACAAGGTCGAAATTGAAAACTTAAAGAAGCAACTCGCAGAAACAAGTGAGAAATTTGAAGTCACAATGGTAAAACATGAAATAAGCGAAATTGAGAAATCCAGAGTGCAAAAGAATGCCGAGGAGCTCCGGAATTCTAAAGAGAAATGGTACGAAATATCCTTAGGGTGCGCCAAGACTCTAAAGGATAGTTTTGCAAAAGTGAGAGCGTACTCTTCAGAGCAGAAATTCATCCATAGTGACTCTGATGGTGTCGTGCAATGGATCAGCGGGGAAGTCGAAGCCTTTGAGGAAATCTTAAGCGATCGAGGAGACTTCTGCGCATTCGCTGGCACCCGAGGGGTCGCTGCGATCTTGGAGAAGGCCGATTGTGAGCACGTTCGGGCTACAACTAGGCCGGGATTTGTTTTCTCAATGGAAGATATTAAGAACCCTTTGGCTGAAGCCTCTACCTTGGGTGGTAAGTTCTACTTCGATGTGTGGATGAAGGGTGGTCGTGAGATGACTAATGAAGCTATTAGAAAAAACGAGAAAGAATCTCATGATGCTCGAGAAAAAGCTAAGCGAGATGAAGAGGATGTTGAGCGCGCAAGGCTTATAGGTACTTTTATTGAAATTTAGCTTCGGTGTTTCTTTTTAGCTTCGGATTAACAACTTGTTCTTTACTATAGCTGAACTTTCACCACCGCCTAAGCCGTATAATCCCGAGGTTGATCCGGCCATGAAGGAAGCATTAGAAACGATAAGGATCGCCGACGAAGTTGTTGATGAAGCTGTCAACAGACTCCTAAATGAAGCTGCCGAGAAGATATTGAAAGAAGACTGAATTCTTGTGTACTAAGAAATGTAATATTTGTATATGAGTCGAACATCGAACATTTGTATGTATATTAATGTAATATATTTCTTTGCGATGCATGAAATTTGTGTACATAGCGTTTTTGAGCCTTCGGCGAAAAAACACCTTCCCTTCTTTTCATGTTTCGCGAAGAAAAATTGTCGCCTTTATTGATTGAATACTTCGTACTTTGCCACAACTGTTGTATGATAGCATTGCTGACGAAGGTTTTCCTGTTGTGTACAATTATATCTGCCGAAGGTGTACTTTGTGCTTCAGCACATTGTTCCATAATTCATCAAATATTTTGAGAGGAGCATTTCTTCCCCCTCCACAACTTTGTTGCTGATGCGATATGATGTATGATGTAATGCTATGCGAAATGATGTGATGATATGATGTAGCATGATGCCTATGCCGAAGAAACACACCCACATGAGAACACAGACTCTGCATCCCCTTAGGAACGACTTTGGAGTCTCTTCATCTTTTACTTAGGTGGCATTTCAGCTCTGCATCCCCTTAGGAATGCCTTTGGAGCTTCTTCACCTCTGACTTAGGTGGTATTTAAGCTCTGCATCCCCTTAGGAACGACTTTGGAGCGTCTTCACCTTTTATTTTGGTGGTATCTTAGCTCTGCATTCCCTTAGGAACGACTTTGGAGCTTTGGAACTTACTCTGTGCTCCCTTAGGAATGACTTTCGAGCTTCGAAACTTTCTCTACGCTCCCTTAGGAACGACTTTGTAGCTTCAGAACTTACTCTGCGCTCCCTTAGGAACGACTTTGTAGCTTCGGAACTTACTCTGCGCTCCCTTAGAAACGACTTCCATAATCGATGATGTAACTGAAGTATTATTATTACATCAAATTGGATATTGATTCTTCCTAAATTGTCTTTCTTGTAAGAAAATATAAAGGCAGAAAATTTTTAAGATACATCAGATCAGGATATTGTTTGGTCGCACCACTGTAGCCTCTAGTAAATGTGCTTTGATTCAGGCACAGTGCTATTGACTATGCGAGCTTTGGACTCCTCCTGAAGGTCACGTTGTTGCTGAGCGTGGCGTTGCCCTTCTAGCTACTGACTGTGACCCAAAGGTGCTAGTGGTGGTGGTGGTGGCAACGGGGCCTAGGAAGCTTGAGAATGGCTTGCCGAAGCAACAGAGGTCGTAGGCTGTTGGTTGCCTACATACTCTGGGACATAAGGAGAATAGCACGAAGTAGTGTGGAGGACTTGCTTCGGCTGACTCTGTCGTGCTTCAGCTTCAGCTTCAGCAATTTCCTTCTGCTTTTGAATGGTAACATGGCATGTCCTTGTTGTGTGGCCCTTGTCCTCGTCACAAAAAAGGCAGTATAACTTTCGAGGTTGATTGCCAAACCTTCCACCACTAAAACGTCTTCCTCCTCTACCTCTCGGAGCTGGTGGTCTGAAAGGAAGTCTGTTGCATGCTCGAAGTCTGAAAACTATGATGGCTATGTTGAGCATTGCTGGCCTTGTCATCGTTGGTGTTGGAGTTGTGGATTGATCAGACATGCCTGGGGTGAAGTCTTCCTCTGAAGCCCCTAGTCATCTTAGAAAACCTGTAGGCCTCCTCCCTTCTTTGGCGAAAATCTTTGTCAGCCCGGATGTACTCATCCATCTTCTGAAGAAGCTTATCCAAAGTTTGTGGAGGCTTCCTGGCAAAATATTGAGCTATAGGTCGGGGCCGAAGCCCCTTGATCATGGCCTCAATGACAATTTCATTGGGCACTGTGGGCGCTTGTGCTCTTAAGCGCAAAAACCTTCGTACATACGCCTGAAGGTATTCCTCATGGTCCTGTGTACATTGAAACAAGGCTTGAGCTGTGACTGGCTTCATGTGAAAGCCTTGGAAACTGGTGACCAGCATGTCCTTGAGCTTCTGACACGACGTAATTGCCCCTGGCCGGAGAGAAGAGTACCAAGTTTGGGCCACATTTCGGACTACCATGATGAAGGACTTTGCCATGACGACAGCATTACCCCCATATGAAGATATTGTTGCTTCGTAACTCATCAAGAATTGCTTCGGATCCGAGTATCATCATACATAGGCAACTGAGGTGGCTTGTAGGATTGTGGCCATGGGATGGCCTACAATTCTGCTACAAGAGGAGAAGCATCATCAAAGGTAAAGCTACCATGATGGAAGTCGTCATACCATTCATCCTCGTTAAATGAGCTCTCTTGACAAAGCTCCCTGTGCTGAGGACTTTGGTCATGGTCATCTTGGGTAAGATGGCACATTTCCTCAGCGGCTTCATCGATCTTCTTCTGAAGGTCGGTCAGTCAGGCCATCTTCTCCTTTTTTTCTTTGTACCTGCTGATGAATGACTTCCAGGTTCCTGATCTCTTGGTCCAGCTCCTCCTCCTGGAGTGTTGAGCTGGTAGCCTTTCTTTTCTGGCTTCTCGAAGAGAGATCGTCTCCTGGTTTGTGTCCAGTGGTTGCAGTGCAGCCCCTGGCGCTGCTGTCTTCTTCGGCAACATGACAAAGGTTGTTGCTTTGCCGAAGATTGTGGAAGTGAGTACACAGGAGGTGGGCACCAATGTTGGTCACTTGTTCTCAAATGCTACAGATCAAGAACAAGGCAACACAATTGTTAATGGTTAAAGATCTTCGTCCTTCGAAGCATTATTTCCTTTTGGATATAATGATCTTCAGACGAAGGTTATGAAGGAAGTAGCTTCATCATCTCAATATGTAAATATGGATATAAATATAAATATGAGTAAGAGTGTGAAAGAACATTAAAGAATGAAAGATAATGATCAGATCCTCACAATTTATTTATATTCACATCCACATATAAGAATTAATATTAATGATATTTATAATACTATTGTACCTTCGGTTCGCCAGAAGATGAGAATGCAAAGATGACGCGCGAGAGAGATTACAATCCATCGTGAAAAGTACGGTGCTACTGTTCATCTATTTATAGACACGGGATGCAACCCGAATAAGATTACATCCATGCCCCTGACATGTACTCTTAATCATAATGCGAGTTATCAAGGACGAAGTAGTCTTTTCCCCCTTAGGTCAGTTCCGTCCTTCATGCTTGCTATCATACCAAGTCGAAGCTCCTTTAGCCATAGCTTCGGCGTTCATCCATGTCACCTTCGGGTTGTATCTTCATATTACACACGCCTTTATCATGAGAGAACCTTCATCCCAAAGCCAAAGCCTCCTGTAATAGTCTATGTCATACTAAAAACATATGGTTAGTCATGTTTTTGAGGACCTTCGGAAGAGGAAGGCCCCCAACAGTGACCGGCCGGGAAGTTTTCTCAGGTTCGCATGAGTGAGGAAAAAGTGCGCACAAAAGACTTGTGTTGGTCTGTGGGGACGATATATGATCCTAGAGAGCTGCCAGGATTAAGTACCGCTAGTCCAGGGATTGGACGGGGTGTTATAGTGTTCGAGGTGGTGGCAGGCCTCTTCCAAGACCTCGACGTGGTGGGCGTGCCTCGGGGTGGACCCATGCGGCCTCGCATGCAACCCCTGGACGACTTCATACGGGGTGAGCTTCGTGGGGCCGTCCACCTCAGGGTGAAGCGGGCTCTGGACGTGGTCGCTTCCCACTACGAGATCGACCTCGAGCGGGTGTACGACGGCTACGTGCTCCTCGATGAGCCCAAGCTGGCTGCTACCGAGGGGCAGAGGCTGATGGATGTCAATGACGAGCCGGGGACCTTGCTGGCTCATCACTTCGAAGTCAAGGTTTTGCCACTTCCCCCGTCGCCAACTGATGTCGAGCCTCCTGCAGGACCTCCTCGGACAGCATGAACATGGCCCTAGCTCTGTGGGGGATTATTAAATTTTTGTAATATGTGCTAAGAATTCGGTGGATACTAAGTATTTAAACTTTTATCCGTTTGTTGTGTGTTTTTCTGTTGTTTTGTGCCTATTTCCTTAGTCCTACTGCGGTGTCCCGTCAGAACGCAAGTTACCCTTTAGGGAGGGAATAGCGAGCGAGGAAATCGTATCCCTGAGGCGTACGTATTCCTGCGGCTCGGCTATTTTCTCCTTAGTCGGGAAATCCTCTATTCCTAAGGGTTTTCACATTACGACTAGGGCAGGGCTATGAAACAATTGTGCCTACCGCTTTAGTCCTACTACGGTGTCCCCGTCGGAATGCGAGATACCCTTTAGGGAGGAAATAGTGAGTGAGGAAATCGTATCCCTGAGGCATAGGTATTCCTTCGGCTCGGCTATTTTCTCCTTAGTTGGGACGTCCTTCGTTCCTAAGGGCTTTTGTATTTGGACTAGAGTAGGGCGACGAAACGTGTTCGTTTTCAAAACTGCGAGAAAAAAGGAAACACAAAGGAGGGGTTCCCCTTCTAGCCCCCGAGGGAGGCTCGGTTTTGGAAGCAAGGCCGAGCCTCTCTTGAGAGTTGTTCTTTATTAAATATGCGGAACATAGTACAACTAGGCCTCGGCCTGTATGCCTAAGGGTAAAAGCATTGTCGTAGACTTCTCCTTCCTTGTTGCAGAGCTTCTATGTTCCTGGCTTCAGCACCTTGGCAAAGATGAAGGGTCCTTCCCAGGGGGAGTGAGCTTGTGGCGTCCTCGGTTGTCTTATCATAACCGAAGCACCAGGTCGCCTTCCTGGAACCTCGGGCCGATGTGGAATCATTTCTGGGTCGTGTCGTAGCCCTCGCCACCGGAGCAGTAACCTTTCGAGCCCTCAGAGAGCATCTCGTCACACACATATAGAAACTGTAGCATGGACTCAGGATCTCTCAGCTCAGAGAAGTCCAAGGCAAAGCCTAGACTGTCTTCCTCCTCAAAGTCCAGGCACCCTGAGGGGAAAGGAAGTCCAACATATGTCCTAGTGACGGAGCTAGTGTCGAAGCTTAGCACAAAGGGGATGGGGTTAAACACGGACGGTTCTTCCCCAGCCTCTGCTATGTCTCTCCAAGGAGCGATTGGTTCCTCTTGACCCGTGGGTGGGAAGACTGGCGCAGCTGGTACCACTTGTTCGACGGCGTGGGGACTGGTGTTGCCCATACCAAAAAGCTGGTGGCGCCATATGAGTCAGTGTAGGTGCGGCTGGTGGCGCTCTGGGTGCAATGCTGACATTGGCTAGGTCCCTCGAGAGGGAGTCCATGTCGTCTACCATCCTGGGGCTCCTCCAGTGCACGGGGCACCATGAGCGGTGCGATCACGGTTGTTACGTCTCTGCCTCCTGCGACAAGAGGGGCGGCAACGGGAGCTTAGATGCTCAAGAGGGACAGGTGGGAGGAGTATCATGTCATCTTCGATGCCGGGAGGCATGAACTCGAGACTCCCAAACATGATCACCATCCCAAGCCTGAGTGGGTGGTGGAAACCTGCCATCTAGAGTGCTGGCGAGAACTAGGAGTGTTTTACGCGACTATCCCCTACCTGGCACGCCAACTGCCGGTGTTTGGACCATGAGTCGTTAACCAACCAGTAAATGTGCCATGTGGCTGACTCTAGATGGTGTGCGAGGAGACACAAGTGATTATCCTGGTTCGGCCTACTCAAGGCCCTACTTCCATCAGAGAGGATGAGGCTTATATTACTCGCACCGTGGTGCCTGTAGTAGGGGTTTACAAGCACATCGGGAGAGGGGAAGTCCCCAAGTCCCTAGAGATGATTGAGGCAAGTGCCAATATATAAGACAGAATGCGAGAGCGAGAGTTCGTCTACATGTGTTGTGGACGTGTGGCGTTGATGTCAATCTGTGGATTCCTCTTCCATGGAGGGTCCCCTGCCCTATTTATACGCCAAGGAGGGGGCATCCATAGTGAAGTCGGGTCTTGTATTCGAAGAAGAGTTGCCTGGCGCCTGACGCGACGACGTATTATGCGGTAGATTCGTGCCTACTGACTTTGTATAGAGAGCCGAGACCGAGGGGTCATCCGTACGTCCGAGCTCCCAAGGGGGAGGCCGCCCATGTCATAGTGGTTGTAACAGCGCCGGGGTATGGGCCAAAGGCTACTTACGGGGTGTGTCATCGTCCTGGTGTGTGATGACATCGAGATTCCCTGCTGCACTCTTCGAGATTAGAGCCCCTGCTTGGTTGATGTGGAAGTCTTCTCGAGGCGTTAGCCGAGCTGTCCCACGACGTGCGCTACAGTCGGACGGAGTGGCTGCCTGTGGGATTTGAGGCGTAGTCTATGGCCGAGGCCGAGCTCGGGCGAGGTGGAGAACTCGCTCTAGGGCTAAGCTTGACGTCGGGCGAGGAGGAGAGGTTGCGCCCGAGGGCTCGCCTGCTCGACTTGATGTATTAGGCATCCCATCGGAGGGCGTCAGACGGCATGCGCACACTATTTGTGTAAGCGTAATCATGTCGCTGCGCTGGACGTGATCGTTGTCTTGTCCACAACTGTGCTCCGCTGCCACAGCGCGGGTTAGCACACGCATTAAATGTGCATATCCCCTGCCTATTTTCGGGTTCCCTTATCCTAACTGCCTGAGGCTGGCTCGGGCGAGACGGACTAGGCTGAGGCAGCCTCGGGCGAGACGGGGTGAGTAGTGTTGACCTCGGCTCAGGTGGAGCCCTGTTCGAGATGGGAGGCCCTCGGGGGGACGTCTCAGCTTTTTATAGGTGGCTCTGCTGTCACCCCTCAGTAGTTTAGTCCTTATTTCTCTATGTGTTTTTGTTAGGGGGTAATTCGGGTGTCTCTAATTATCACCCCCGACATCATCCAATGCCCTGGCTCCCAATATCATATGACCAAGTCCCAAATCCAATTTGATAGCCTCATTAAGCAAACTAATTCTATGAAACATATGCCCGACATCCACCCTATCAAATTAAGACAACTTATGGCACTCTACTTTGGCAGACCTATCAAATAATGATCATAATCTCTATAAGCGCAGTGATTGAAATGTCATTAAAATAAACTCTTATTTTTTAGAAAAAAATCCATTTTATCACATTAATACATGGATGAATAGTATGACATAGAATAAAACATCACAAATAATCATATTAAATGTGAGATGTCATGACCCTTTATCATAGTGATCTCCATCACCAAGTTCTATCCATGGCTGTTACATTTGAGCCATAGTATTCACAACATCATGTGCAAAATCAAATTAGATGGAGAACAAGATACTATCGCATTATGGTGCAAAAAGGGAATCTTCCAAACAATATATGCATTATACACAAAACTCTCAAAAATTCAACGATCATATCATTACAATCCCTATGAAAATCTCATCGTATTAATCAAATCCAGCTTTCATAAAGCATTTTTGCTTCTTGTTATTATTCAAAATCATCAACACATGATTAGAGTTTGTTGGTTACATGTTAGAACTCCTACAATGAACCATAATAGGGCAACATAATTAAAGTAGGAGACCTCTCCTTTCACCTTTCATAGGCTCTAAGGTATCAAGGATAGAGGCTTGGATGAGAAAACTAGTGAGAAACAATATTAAATACAAGGCAATGTTACATAATGGAGATAAGTATTTAGTTCGAATGGAATTTCCCATTTTGCTTTGTTTTTTATTGTCCAAAACAAAGGACTAAAGAAACAATATGTGAAACCTTCAGAACATTGTACCTTTGAAGGTCTCTCAAAGAAACTTAAGTGCTTGCGGCACACATATCTTTGGGTGCACTTCCGTAAGAAGACATTACCGGTTCAAGATTACAAAAACTATTGACTCCCATAACAATGGTATTATAACCTGTTTATAGAGTTGTGGTTACATACACCTTAGCCTAGAATTACAAGATTAAGGGTGACCATTCTGATGGAGAGTAGTGTTGTCAGGCTCACCGGACCGGGTCGGTCTACCACTAGACCTTCCCACGTCAGGCGCCACGTCAGCTAGCCATTGAATCTAGAACTCTGATCGTTGAAACCTAACTGGTCTAGTGCGCCACCGGAATGGTCTGGTGCGCCAGCAACTTCAACCTTTTAAAATAGCCTCTCTAGAAAATCGATCTGGTGTGCCCCTGTGCTCCCTCTGACCAATGCCTGGTTTTAGACCTCTCTACATACTCGGTCTGGTGCACCAGAGACGGACTAGCTTAACTCATTTTTGGGTAATCCTTCTTCAATTTGATATGGCTATGTTTAAGGATGTTCCTATGACTTAGACAAACATATCTAGAGGTTGTTCAACAAGACTAAGTCATGGAACTTGATCATTTTGATTTTACGAACTCAGGTTCTCAGTTAGGCTCAAAACTAGCTCTAAAATACTAACTTCGACACTTGGGCTTTTAGAACTTATCTAGGTGGTTTAACTACCAATAATTCAGCTCTTCCATTATATGCGCTTTGTGGCTGGGTTAAGCTGATTCCAACTTGAATCTTCAATTCTGATTCTTATGAACTTGTGATCATATAGTTAGCAAACTAGTTAGTCTATATGGTTGTGAAGGTCATCAAGCACCAAAACAATTATTGGAATGGATTTAAGGCCCATTTCCCTTTCAATCTTCCCATTTTTGTTATTTGATGCCAACACAACCAAAGCATTTATGAAACTTGAAAATTGTAAGTAGTTTGCTAGTTCTCAAGTGTTTATAAGATGTGAATTGAAATTGCTCAACACTTGATAGAGTGTGAGATGGTAATAGTATTTAAAATTTTGGACCACATATCCAACCACTTTTGTTTTTGATTTTTGCAACGCAAGGAGATTTTGAAAATTTTCTTCCTTTTGTCAAAACTCTCTTGTTATGTCCAATCAAAACTAATTTTCAATATTTCCCCCTTTTTGGCAAGTAAGTTTTGCCAAAAACTTTTTCTCCCCCTTTGGCATAAAAGATGTCTCCTCTTTGTTGGCCGACGTCCCACAGGTAATGGGGAGGTCAATCCACCCAAGCAAGGTCGCTCGTCATCCTAGTATGACCCCATGGAAGGGCCCTCCTATCGGTCGGAGGCACTCTCGGTCGAGGCCCATGGCGTCGAGCATGGCTGACTAAAGGATATTGAGCCTAGTCCCTCCATCCATCAACACCTTCGTCAGTTGCACTGACTCGACAATGGGACTGACAATGAGTGGGTATCGCCCGGGTCGGAGGATATGCTCCAGGTGATCGGTAGGATCATAAGTAATGGCGTGGTCAAACCAATCGAGGAAGGTCGGGGATGCTTGTTGTACCTAGAGTACTTCACGTCGTTCCAACTTTCGATGCCTTCTCGGTGCATAGTAATCTGACCCTCCGAAGATTAGCACACACTCTGACTCATCGGGGAAAGCAGCTCCCACTTTCCCTTTCTTGTCACTCTGCTGGGGTTTGGCCCATCTCGGGCGGTGTTCCCTTGCTTAGGAATTTCCTCTGCAACCCATAGTCCTTATAGGCGTGTCGGACCGGATAGCGGTGGTTCGGACATGGGGGCCTCGAGCAGTTTCTCGAAATGGTCGGTGGCTTCCTCGGTCGGCGGTTTCTTTCCTTTCTGGCCCGTTGTGGCTACCAGCACTTCGTCGTGCCTCCACTTGTCCTTCTTTCTTTCATCAGGCCGCCCTACAGATCCTCCGTCGAGCTCTTTGTCGCAATTGGCCTTCTGCCTGCGGTGGTTGAGCTATATATGACCGTCGAAAATTATTATAGTCTATTTTTGGCCTCTCGTTGCGCATGCAACCGGGAGTCGCTAGAGTGACCGGTTCCCACAGGCCGATCCAACGTCGTTGGGTCTTTGCTCCCTCCTTCTCACTCTCTCACACGAAGAACACGCGATCAACACAGGTTTTGGCGCAACGCACGAACAGCTGCATTTTCTAGTTTCCTTCTGCCTTTATTGTTACAGAGAAGAAGCTCACGGATGCATGCGCCCACGCCCTCAAATTCGCTGCGCCATCCCACAGCCAAGGGACGTGGACAGCTTGTCCGAGAACTAAGCCCCGGCCCACTACTCATCACACAACACTGTAAACGGAAAAAAATGCCCTGCCCAACAGATTATCCTATGACCAATTCTCTGTGCTGCGCCAAATTAAAACCTGTGTTCATCGCGTGTTCTTCGTGATAGAGCGAGGAAGAGGGAGCAGCGACCCAACGACGTTTGATCCTGAGCCGACAGGGTCGTGTCGTGACTCGTGATTGACGTGTGGACTATCTGGCGGTGACGGGACCCATCGATGGAGTGGCAGCGCGCGGAGTCGGAGCTGTTCGTGGACGCGGACGACGCCCCAATTGATTACAGAAAGCAGCTGCGGGACGTCAGGTTCGTGCCGCCCGGCGCCGACGATGGTGTTCGATCGGGCTGGGCAGCATGGTACATGCAGAAAAACATGCAGAAAGGACAGGACAAAGGAATTAAGGAATGAACACGGAGAGTCAGAACTGAATACCATTTGTATCAGCTGGTCGACTTGCAACACATTGCAGGTTCTCACAGCCCAACAGACACAGTCAATCCATTCACAGAAAAAAAAAAGGTAAGTAACAACAGGACTGGCATTCCAGTACTGGGGAACTGCACGCGCATCTTGATAACAACGGTCGCAGTGTGATTGTTCGTTGGCTTTCATCAACTCAGATGACTGACACAAAGCTGCAGGCTGATCTACTATAACGCAAGATCGAAAGAAGCATCCACATGTGTTGACACGACGAATCGAGCTCTGGGCTCTCTCTGTCTCTCTCACCTCACCTGCTAGTTACGGGGAAGGGGGTAACTGTATCTCCGGCTCATCTTCAGTTTGGCCACCAGCGTCAACAGATGATTCATCAGATTGTGGAGGCGCCATCTTCCATGTCCTCCAGTTGGACGCGTCCACGTCCGCGTCCCTCGTCCACGCCAACCGGGCCTGGTTTAGCCAAGATTCAACAGACTCAGCCACCTGGCGCTTCTTTTCCTCGGTGCAAGGCAGTTCCGACTGATCTTTATCTGCAAATGCATGCAAAGGAGCAGCGATACTTAAGGGTCATGCAAGCAATCAGCATTCCAAATCCAGATGCTAGTGGAAGTCGTAGCCATGTGATTCATGAATCAAATCCATGTGTGTTTGGTGTACATAGTACATATATTAAATACTTATCATCCATTTCAAATTTAATGTCTCTTGTTGCTCGTTATATTTTATAAATACCACCTTCCACCGCTACACTTCACCACTTCGTTGGATGTTTTTTGCAAAATATATAGAGTAACCAGAGAGTGCTTGGGTGTTCGGATTACCCAATTTTTTCGGGTCGGATATTTGAAAATTCGGGTAATGAGAATTAGGATCCGAAATATACTTGTTTACAACCTTTACCCTTCGGGTATCCAAAAGTTCGGGTTCAATTCAGGTGATCCTAAATTATCTGATTGTAGTATCACGAAGTAAAGATAATAAAAACTAAGCAAACATTACATATAACAAAACAATATAATTTTGTCGTTAGTCTGCTTTCACAAACACATCACCACTACGGGAGAGACAAACTTTGCCTAGCACTAAATATTTTGCCAAGTGTGAATTCACGGGCACTAGGCAAATATATTCTTTGTCGAGTGTTACGCTCGGCAAAGCAAGACACTAGGTAAGTCAGTCGTTTGCCGAGTGTCTGTCACTGGGCAAAGCAAAACACTAGGCAAATCGAAAGTTTGCCTAGTAATGTCAGGCATTAGGCAAAGAAAAACGCTCGGCAAAGCAAGACACTAGGTAAGTCAGTCGTTTGCCGAGTGTCCGTCACTGGGCAAAGCAAAACACTAGGCAAATCGAAAGTTTGCCTAGTAATGTCAGGCATTAGGCAAAGAAAAACGCTCGGCAAATCGGAAGTTTGTCTAGTGCCATACACTAGACAAAGAAAAACACTCGATAAATTGTCGTCGTCAGCTAACACCATCCATCCACCGTTAACTTTGCCGAGTGTCTGACTTCGACACTCGGTAAAGAAAGTCTCTTTGCCTAGTGTCTTTTTTGACACTCGGTAAAATATTTTTTCTTTTCTTTTTCTTCCAAACTTTTTATGATGTGTTTCTATAGCACCTAGTACTATGTCAAGTTTTGGTAAATTTTTTAAAGTTTTTGCTATATTTACTAAATTTATTTCATTTAATTGAAATTCTTTTGATAATTCAAGTTGGAACTGCAAGTCATTCACATGATGGAAAAATGAATGGAAAAATGATATTTATGTTATTTATTATAATTTGAGGCCTTACTCGGTAACAGACCATAAGTTTCAAACATTATGTTCACTAAACATGACCACAAACTTATAGTCCAGTTGTTTTTAAATTGTATAAAAATCAAACAAAGTCAAAAAATCATAAACATGTCGAGATGTCATGATATCATACGTGGAAGCTGTGATAAAAAGTTGACATGGTTTCATTAAACCCGAGGGGGGAAGTTTTTGCCGAGTTCCCGAGAAATGACACTCGGCGAAGACACTTTGTCGATCCCTTCGTTGCCGACTTCTCTTTTCCGAGTGCAACACTAGGCAAAGTCTTTGCCGAGTGTAAAAGAGGATTTGCCTAGTGTATGTGATACTAGGCAAAAAAGACGAGTCCTGTACTGCACACTACGTATAAGTCTTATACATATTGATTGAAGTTTATTATTCATATATATTAGTACATCAAAAAATTACAATCACATTGCAAAAATACAAGAGTTTGGGTAATTCGGGTAATTTGGAAAAAAAAGGAGTACCAAGATTCATAACTTGAATTATCCAAACTTGAATCGGGTTTTTTGATTTGCTATCCGAATTAGTGATCGGGTAAATCGTGTCCGTGTTTAGGTAATAGATAGCGGGTGTTTTGCCCATGTTATTAGGGTGTGTTTGGTTTGAAGTCAAAGTAGGATGAGTCGGGGGCGCCACCGTCCCCTCGATTTTTTGGGATCACGTCGCCCCCAAAAATCACTCCGGTGCTCAACCTCGCCCTCGCTTGACTCTCAACCAAACACTATAGAAAACGTGGCCGCCTCATCTCATCCCTCTTTGTACATTCAACCAAACACACCCTTAGAGACCTTAGATGGTGATAATTAAATATGTGTATCATGTACACCAAACTCCCCTGTCACCTGACATGTAAAGGAATGTATAAAGACCGATGCCAAACAGAAGGAGTGTTCTATACATGCCAAATTCAGAAAAATTTACAGTGTGGTTAAGATTTATGCATATGATTGGAGCGATTCAGTAACGCAAGGCAATGCAAATGTTCGCGCGCATACCGTCTGTCGAATAGTCGTCATCGCCCGAAAGAATGGGTGGCGATGGCGGTGGTGGCGACAGCTCCCAGGCATCGACGATGGGGCGGGAGGATTGGTACTCGAGTCGATCGCGGTCTATCAGCCATTCCTCGCAGCCGACGACCTTCTTCTCGCGCAGGTCCAGGCCGAAGAGCTTCGAGCCCTGGAAGAAGTAGACAACGTAGTGGTCGTTGGGGTCGACGAGGGCGACGTCGGGCACCTCGCCCGGCTGCAGGCCGGCGGCGGCGTAGGTCTCGTCCTCCCAGATTTCCGCGAAGGCCACCTCGTACTCGAATGTCCAGGGGTTCGGGACCTCCGGGTCAACGAGCGTCCACATCCATACGGTGGGGTTAGACTCGTCGACGGGCACTTTGTAGGAGAGGCCGCGGATCTCGACGAAGCGCAGCTTGCCCTCACTGGGCCTCACGCAGCGGCGCTTTCGGACGAGGGGCTTGATGACGCGGTCGAAGGCGACGTGGCCGGCCATCTCGGAGCCGGCCGGGAGCGGGATGAAGCGCAGCGCGGGGCTCTCGGGGACTGGCGTGAAGGGGTCGCAGCAGAACACTCCATAGGCGGGGGAGAACCACCAGAGGCGTCCGTCGTGGGCGAGCACTCCGATCTCGGAGTTGGGGTTGCGCATGCGGACCTGTTGCCGCGCCCGGCTGAGGTTCCTGGCGAACCACCGGCATTTGGCGGTGGAGTAGTAGAGGAGCTTGTTGGGCTGGGAGTAGGAGGTGGTGGGGTGGAGCTGGGCGACCATGTAGTGGCCGCTGTGCTGCGGGTCGGCGATTAGACCCATGCTGAGGTGGAGGTAGATTAGACCCACGTCGTTGGCCTGGGTATAGGAGGACACCGGGGGGAGGATGGTGACGGTACGAGTGTGGGTGTTGCAGAGGAAGAAGTCCGGGCGGTTGCCTTCGACGACCTGGAGGAGGATGCAGCCGGAGCGGTCGGCGGCGAGGATGTAGGCGGACAGTGGCTCGTTGGTGCGCCTGGGATTGGGGGCGACGCGGGGGTGAAGCACGAGGTAGGAGGGCAGCGGCGGGTCGTTGAGGTCGAGCATCAGCATGTCGGTGCCGGGGATGATCTCATGGGCCCGCTCGTCCTCGTTGCTGGGGAGGACGACAACGGAGACGAGGGCCACCCACTTGCGCTGAGGTTCCGACGACTCGGGCTCCTCCTGCTCCTTTTCCTTGCCGGCACGCGACCACTGCGCCAGTTCTGGCGCCGACCATGACTTGCGACGAGGCACCGACTCGGGCTCCTGCTCCGCTTCCTGGCCGTCACGCGACCACTTCGCCAGTTCTGGCCCCGACCATGACATGGCTGGTGGCGAGGCGCTGCACTGGTGCGGGGACGTACGGGGGACGCGAGTCGGTTGTGTTAGTTTGAATCGTTTGATTAGAATTCGTGATCGTGGCTGTTGCCGCATGTAGGAGGAAGGCGATGGGGATTTTATGTAGAGGAGGCGGGCGTGGTGCGCTGCGTATCCACGGATGCAGGCGATGGGGATTTTACTCCTGGAAGGCTGGAAACTTGCTCCGCCGCTTGCGCAGCATGGAACAACGGGGCCGGCTCTGGCCCACCGCGGGAGCGACGACCGCCTAGGGCCGAAGCAAGAGGGCCTAGTTTTTTTTCCAAAGACTATTTTTAATATTCTGTCGAGAAGGATATATTGGAAAACATTGATATGAACATTGATCTTACATATTTTGCTTCAAGTACTCGACAAAGTTATTTATTTTGAGACATTAGAACTATACGCAATCTGAATTTTTTTAATACCCTAAATTTTATTCTTACTTAAGGTAATTGTACAGATTTAAAAATGTTTTACTATTCTTATTTTCTTCTATTTTAATTTACAATACAAATGAAAGAATATAGATAAACATTGACCTAGGTCCCTCCAAAACCAAGAGCCGACCCTGGGTGGGGTGCACGTGAGTCACGTGAAGAAGGAAAAAGGAAGACAAGCAACTGACACATGCGGTAGTTAGAAATAAGGAGTGAAATTGGAGGTACGGTAAAAGAAGCTACTGGATTTTTTCCTCCCTGCATAAGAGCAACTCCAACAATGGTCTGAAACTCCCCGCGTAAGAGCAACTCCAACAATGGTCTGAAACTAAGTTCTAGTTTAAAATATAAGATTCTAGATTAGAAAATAGCTTCCAAGAGAGGTCCTATTTTATAAATTTAGAACAAATTAATATAGGGCTCCAACTCTGAGATCCTAAATGTATAAGCTCACAGTCAAGGCCCTATCCACCTGTCTGTCACACCCGGATTTAAGGGATAAAGCCGAGTGCGTCTCATATGTGCGTCAAAGAAGAACATCACATATAATGACAAAGTGTATAGAGATAAATGTCACAAGTATCAGTATTACATAACGGAAGTCTTACAGAAATAAATGATAACAATAAAGCGAACTAAATATTATTCCTTTGCGCCAACAAGCTGACTGGGAGACACCATCTAGATGAGCTCGTACTCTTCATTGTAAGGCTCCTGCTGGACCACCTGTTCTTCTCTTGCGGGGGGTTTATATATTGCAAGGGTGAGCTCACAAAGATCATAGCTCAACAAGTTGCGGGAAATAATATGCATGAAGTCGCCAAAAGTGGGAGTTCATGTGAAGTGTAAGGCTGATCAACAAATGAGGGTTAAAGCTGAGCATTGCTTTTAATAAGCTGGTCAAGCTTTATTAGCAGTTATTAAATGTAAGTAGATACCAAACCAGAGTGATAATAGATCAAAATTAATAATAAATCCCAATGTGATGCAAATGACAAATTGAATTTAATTCAATAAATTAATCATGCGAGAGTCCTGAGCTGCTCATGACCACGAGCACAACTAGTATACCAATTTTACACTCTGCAGAGGTTGTACCCTGTACCCACAAGTCGTGTATCCCATCTATCCTGGGTTTTCAAGGCCCTTAGACACTGCCGAGGTGAATGGCTAGGAATCCACTACAAGGCCTTTACAAAGTTCCACTAGCTTCAGAAAATCAGCTACAGTTTCTAGGAAGAGCAATACAGGAATCCCCCGTCTGACCGACATCGCAGCAAAATCAACCCGGGAACCTCCCTACACGCCTACTCCCCTATTGCCCTTGCCCCTATCGGGTAAGGTAGTCATCCACTAGCTTTCCTAGTTAGTCAGCCAAGGGCGTCCCATTCCACCCTTGTGGTGGCATGTGTTTCTTAAGTTAAGCTCGATGTTCCAATTAACTTAGTTGTCTTATCATGAACAGAAATAGAACAGTAATAAAGAATGATCATGTGTAATAGTTATATCAACACCTAAAACCATATATAGCAATAGCAAAGACTACCCAAAAATTCAGGGGTAAACAATGTATAAAGATAACCAGACTGTGGTGACCTCTTGGGTCCCATCAAAATTAAGCCTATGCATGATAAAATGATTATAAAGAACATTATTGGATAAATAAAAGTGGTCAAGGGCACAACTTGCCTTCGATGAGCTCCTGCTCAACAACTTCTACCTGCTGAACACCGGAATCCTCGGCCACTGGCTCTTCTACTCGCCACAATACAAACAAGCATGGTACAAGGGAGAAATTAACATCACACCAAACATGTATACAAAATATATAATAATAATCTATGCATCGTAACGAGATCATAGGAAAAAGAAACACTAAATTCAGAGTTACGGTTATTGAGTTATGAATTTCTTAAGTTATTTAGTACCTAGTATAAAATAACTCAAGTGAATAATTTTAATCCAAGTTTTGTGGCTAAACAGAGTTACTAGTTGATAGACAATATTAATACAAAATAAATGCCATTGGAATGGATCAATTTGGATTTAATATGGATTTTCTAGGAATTAAATGAGTTTCTGCAATTATTTTCATACCCAAAACCAATTTCTAAATTCATTTTCCCTATTTTCTCTATCTCCTGGTCTATGCGCAGAAAACAGAGAAACGCAGGGGCTAGCGTGTAAGATTTTCTAGATTCAGTCCACAGTCGTGGTGGACGGCGGGTTGATATTATGGAATCAGGGGGGTTTATTTGCAAGTTTGTGCGACCGAAGGGGTATTCTTCGCATCTGGCCGTTCGATCAACAACCGAGGGCCCACATTAGATCTAGCTTATAATGACTCGGTGTGCGATGGGGGTCGTCGGATCGCGGACAGATGCCTCGGATTTAAAATCGTCCGGATCAACCTGCACATGCCCGATCTAGATCTAACGCTCTAGATTGATTTGATCAAACCGGTACCTTGGTTCTAATCTTGATCGTCCAATTCGGATCGCACGGCCAAAGGCCGTATTCTATCCCTCGTCCGGCCGATACGGTGGCGATACCTACCCACGGCGGCGCTTCGTCGGGGCGACGCCCAACTGAGGCTCTAGGCTCTACCACGAGTTCTACTATGCGTAAAAGGAAGC
Source organism: Zea mays (assembly GCF_902167145.1). NCBI lineage: Eukaryota > Viridiplantae > Streptophyta > Magnoliopsida > Poales > Poaceae > Zea > Zea mays. The sequence continues at coordinate 160,052,686 of NC_050100.1, read as the reverse complement.
AGACACCATGGCGGACACGTGAGTGGACAAAACTTACCAGAGTTTAGTAGCGCAGAGGGCCAATCCATGATGTGCAGTGGCTCCACAACGGAGGGAGAAGTCCGGTGAGGAATTCCACACTCCTCAGGGCACGGTTGGCCGAGAAACGGATCCGAACGACTCCCCCAACGACCAGGCAAGGATATGTGGCTCCAATCGGGTACATGTTGGTGGTAGGGGGTGAGTAGCTATGCGGTAGCTGCGTCGTCTCCAACGGCAGAGTATGGCGTGGTCATCGCGGTTGCTTGTGGTGGATCCTTATGTAGGCGCTTAAGGGGGGCGCGACGATAGCAGGGGCGACCACATTTGTAGCCAATGCAGGCACGAGTCCATGTGAGGACGTGGCCACGACGGCACGACAATCGCAGTGAGCTAACTGCCAGCGGATGGTGCAGGCAGATCTGACATGTGGGGGGGCACAGTCAGCAATATGGTGCACGCGGTTGAGTACAGAGAAGCGCACACACCACTCGAGACCGACAGGTGGGTGCCTGGTGTCGGCGCCGACCCAAGCACCTAGGCCGCGCGGGATGAGACTGCCCGTGGGGTTGGCTTGTCGGTCACCTGAGAGTGATGCACGTTGAGACACATGTGAGACCGACAAGTGGGTCCCGCGTGTCGGCACCAAACTCCGGTTGGGCTGCGCGGTAGAAGAGACCGATAGCGAAGTAGTACCGTGAGGGAAAGGTGAAAAGAACCCGAGTGGGTAGTGAAATAGAACGTGAAAGTGTGCTGAGCTCCCAAGTAGTGGGAGGGGAAAGTGATCTCTGACCGCGTGCCTATTGAAGAAATGAAAATAGGAAGAAAAAACCAATTTGGGAGGAATTTATTTAGTACTCATATTGAGTGTTTAATTTGAAAATGCCAATTTGGGAGGAATTTATTTATATATTTATTTTATACTATGTAGTATTTTCTTCTTCCCTCTTTTTTCTTTAAGATGTTTTTTCAATTTCTCTAAATTGTAATATAGATTAAATCCTTACTTGTACATTAATATTTTCTATTAATATTTCTAATATTGAATGCACAACACAAAATCCAACATGATGCATAGATCATTTTTGGTGTTATTAGTTAATTATTTGCTTTTAAATGTGGTGTTCACATGTGTTAATAAGTAGAGGCAACACATATAAAGGAAATAATTTCATTTCCTATGTTTTTTTACAAATTGAATATTACACTGTCAAACACCGAAAAGGTCGCGCGAAACTTCATCTCACCGTATTCACAACCGATTCACAGCCGCCTGTGCACCTACGCTCCCGATTTCCACTCGCCGACGCTCTGCGATCACAAGGTTGACTTGTTTCTTGTGGTTCGAGTTGATGATGAATGATTATCAACGGGTAGCATCTCGGGTCGAGTCATGGACTGACCGAGACGTGAGATTATGCTTGAGCAACCATGTCGGTCGGCTTATGGTGTTCAGGTGTGGAGCATAGGGTCTATGATCAACAGCTGAGGTGAAGGTCATGCAGGCTCGTGCTGATGGGCCGAGAGTGGTGAAGGACGAGTGTTGGGTCTTGGCTGATGGACTGGAGCAGCTAGGTGACTAGCCGTGGTGGCTGAAACCTAGGACACGTACTCGCGAGAGGACATGGTAGAGCGGGTCGTGTTGTCAGCGTAGTCGAGGGCTGGCGAGACGTGTCCAGGATGTGGGGGACACGCACGCGGTGCAATACTCATGACAGTTTTGTGGTTGAGCCTCAAAACCACCTAGAGCTACGGATGGCAGGTTTTCGACTAGGATTGGTCTCAAAACCCGGCGGTGGTAGTTTCAGTGGAAACTGGAGGCAACACGTGGCGTGATGACAGAGGATGCGTTAAGGTGAAACAATGTTGTGTGAATGGTGTGGTTGTCAGATGAAAACTCTAGGAGTTGGTTCATTTCGCCCCCGGTGGAGTGCATAGGCTTTATGTAAATAGGGGTAGTTTAGGAAATGAAAATAATTCTCTATAAATAGAAGGGAGGGTTGTTTAGTTCAACATCTCTTAGCTATCATTTGTTCTAGTGCTCTTGTTTAGAACTCCAAGTTTTCCTCTCTAGGTAGTCGCCAGTTTAGCCGGGAGATCCGTAGTGATTTTGTTATGTCGACTATGTCTTGTAATCTGCAACGATCAATCAGAGGAAGGGTCACCGGTTTGGCGCACAACTTTCGGTTGGCTTCAACCTCAGTTTGTGCCTTTGCTGAATTTTTGGAGTATTTTGCTCTTGAGTTCTTCCTTTCTCTTATCTTGTTGATTTGAGAAGAACCATCGAATTCATGTGTTCTAGGTGTTGTTGGAATTTGTTGGAGGGTGAGATATACTTCTAGGATCATTACTTACTCCTTGTTGGTGCAGTTTGTGGTTGTGATCTTAGCTGATCTCGTTTTGAGTTCATTCTAGAAAACCCCAATTCTGTTTGTATTTTAGATCTGCGGTTGATTTACAAGTTCGATTGAGCTCCAAATTTGTGAAGATCTTGGAAACACTTTTTTTAAGGCGTGTGTAAAATTTCATCTTATTTGGAGTTCGTTTGGTTCTGTTTCGCATCCTAGAACTGAATTTGGTGTTACTGAAATCAACACTAGTTCGCGACACAGTTTTGAACCTATTCGGACTTTTCGGTGTTCGATTTGCGATCAATTTGTTTGTTGATCTCGTGTGAGTATTTGAAACATTTTGAAAACATGAGATCACTGGTTTTCTGATATGATTTTGGTTTGAGCGCTTTCTTCATCTCAATTGAAGTGAAGTGCTCAATTTTAGTTTTAGCAACAAAATATGATTGGCTCCCATTCACCCCCCCTCCTTTGCTCGCCTCACCAGTCCTTCAATTGCTATCAGAGCCAGTTAAGGATTTCATTACCCTAATCAATTTGAAATCCACGAAGGCGACATGGAACATGATGTTTGTAAGCCACTGTTCTTCGATAGGACGAACTACCTATACTAAAAGATCCACATGTCGGCATATCTTAAGAGTATTGGGTACCGTGTCTAGAAAATCTACCTCGATGCTGCTTTCGATACTGCGAGTGTTAGGATCACTCCAATTGAGATGGAATTCCATGATTCAAACAACAAAGCTCGCAATGCTTTGTTCTCGTGCCTCTCGCTTGATGAGTTTGAGCGAGTTAGACATTTGGCTATAGCTCACCAGATCTGGTACACCCTCGAAAGATTTCATGAGGCAATGATCATGTAAAGACCAGACTATTTAAGATGTACTAATGAGAGTACGAGATCTTTGTGCAGTTGGCTGGAGAGACCATCGACATTGTGTTTTCTTGGTTCCAGTCGATTGTCAACAAGATGTGTGCTAACAAGGCATAAGTTCCCTATGTTGCTCATGAGAGAGCACTGAAGTTGTTTCATGCTCTAGATCAGAGGGTTTGGGAGGTGAAGGTCTCGGCGATCATCGAGCCACCCAACTATGAGACTCTCATAGTGGACGAGCTTTTCAACAAGTTCAAGTTCACTGAGATTGACCACCAGACCCAGGCCAAGATTTAGAACCTTTACAGACTTGATTCATAAACACAATATAAATCAAAGTGCACATAACAGAAACATAACCAACGTAAAAACCCACCCCAAGCAGCTGACTGGGGGAGGTCGCTAGCCTAATCCTCAAACTCATCGAAATTCTTTAACTCCTGGAGATCCTCCTTGACGCCTTCCTCTTCTTCTTTATCTGAGCATAGATTGCACCAAAGGCAACCTGGTGTTTTGTGAAAGCAAGGGTGAGTACACATCAACATACTCAGTGAAAGTCGCCTAGGGGGTGAATAGGCAAAACCTGAAAATTATAAACTTTGAACACGCACTATGCCCGGGGTTAGCGTTAGAAATAATTCGGAGTGCGGAAGATAGTTCTCCTTGCTATGAGTTGCTCAATCAATGCGGATAACTTTGGGAGCCAACTCAATTCAATATGAGCAAGGGAACTTTGAAGGGGAAACAAATCGAGTGGAGATCAACACAAATGAACATGGTGATTTGTTTACCGAGGTTTGGTTCCAAAGAACCTAGTCCCCATTGAGAAGGCCACAAAGGCCGGGTCTATTCCAACCCTTTCACTTAGACCGGTTGAGTGCTTCTTCTTAATCACACGGGTCACTAAGACCCCGCAAGGATCACAACACAATTAGGTGTCTCTTGCTTGCTTTACAATTCACTAAGAAGGATGAGAAAGAGATGAAGAAAGCACGACTACGAAAACCAAGCAACAAGAGCGACAAATAACACACGGATCACACTCTCTCAAGTCACTAAGCACTAATGATCACTTGTTTTAATTGTGGGACTTGGAGAGATTGGAAGCTTTGAATGTGTCTTGGAATGGATTACTAGCTCTTGTATTGAATGTGAATCAGTAGAGTGCTTGGATGTAGTGAATGGAGGTGGTTGGGGTTGTATTTATAGCCTCCAACCACTTCCTAGCCATTGCTCCTTTTCTGCTGACCGCAGACGGTCCGCGCCCCTGTCCGGACGGTTCGCCCCTGCACATCAACGGCTGAAATCGCAACGGTCAGCAGTAACGACTATATCAGCGGCTATAGTGCATTTAATGCGTCGTTAGAAGTTAGATAAAGTAGTTGCGGACGGTCCGTGAGGACGCTAAAAATGCATTTTACCAAACCTGCCACCTTCGGGGTTTTCTGGTTTTCAACGACCGGACGGTCCGCGCCTGAGGCTGGACGGTCCGCGCTTGGTCTCGGACGGTGCTCGCTTCTCCTTCGGACGACCCGTAGTGTTAACTTGTGTTTTTGCAGTGTTCCTGTCCGAGGCTCACCCTGGTGTCGCGGACGGTCCGCGCATAGGTGTTTTTCCAAAAAAGCTTCTCTTGTCCGGAATAATCTACGGTATTCCGGACAGTCGACTTAGAGTAGTTGTAGATGAACTTATCCACCTGACAAATGATCAACTAGGCAAACTAGTTAGTCCATAAGGTTTGTGGTGGTCGTCAAACACCAAAATCGATTATAGGAAATGTTGAGGCCATTTCCCTTTCACTCAGCAAATGTCCCGTTTGGCTGATGTGGACTAACTTTATGTGGGGTTAGGCTGAAAGCATGTTGCTTTTACTTTTTCAAGTTTTATTCATTAATATGAGCCAAGTTTTATCAGTAAACCCAAGTTATTATCGCAAAGAGTACCTCCACATAGAGGAAATACCAAAATCTATAGTCAGAATCATCATTAATAGAACCATCGTCATCATTCGTAACCATTGGGATCATCTATAACTCTAATCAAAGAGGATCCCATGGCCGCTCTTAATCGTGAGCACGACTAATATATCAGTTTCATTACTCTGCAGAGGTCACACACTTTACCCATGAGTTGTGATTCCCTTTCTATCTGAGGAGCGCAACTTCCCATTGATCACTTCCAAGGTAAACTGGCAGGGTTTCACTACGTAGCCTTTTACAAATATTTCCTAGAGGTCATAGTCGCCTATTAGGTTTCTCTAGTTTGATAAACACATACCTCTCCCCGCAGGAGGGGTGACTGACAAAAGCAAAACGAAAGAACCTCAACACCTAGCTTTGGTAGAGCAAGCACTGTGCTTGGACCCCATTGACGGCACGACGGTGAAGCAATTACACCTCTAGTTCCTCTAATTAATTAGCTAAGGGCGTCTCATACCACCCACATGGTTGCACTATTTTCTTAGGTGGCCTCTCAATGAACAGGTCCTTACGGAGAGGTTCTCGGGAAACAACTCAAGCCTCCTTTAGTGCCACAAGCTCATCATCATATCCAGAATAAAATCATTGTACCATAAAATATATCTCATCATTCATTGATCAAAGTAGAACACTAGCATAATGCTAACCATAATAACCCAAAAGGTAATCAAGGACAAGGTGAATAGAAACCTAGTCAATCCTTAGGTTTTAATTATGTAATGCGAGAAAATGAATTATCATGTGAAAAGGACATAAGTAGGTTAGAGGACACTTGCCTTCACTAAAGAGATGCTTAGGGTCTTCAACCTTGTAGAACTCTAAGAGCTTGATCTCGTTCATCAAAGCTTGAACGTCGATTTATCGAAGCCCAAAAACAGATCACGATCTCGACGCGAAGCTCGAACGATATGGACAAAATGTGGATGGCGGCAAAGAACTCCGTTGAGATGAACGATGGTGACTTGGCAAGGCGACGTCGCCGCGAACCACGCGCGGAAAAAAACAACGAGCGGTCTGGCGGAGCTCCAGCGCGACGTCGACGAGGACGAAGCACGGACACCGCGAGGCTCCGGGGTTGCTCCAGCAAGGCGAGCGTGCGACGGTTCCTGCGTGGGGTGGCGTATAGATGTCCAAATGGGCGGGCCGTGCCGGCCCGACCCGGATTGGCTAGCGAGTCGTGCCGGCCCACGGGCCCCAAGCGAGGCCCAGGCACGACCCGCTCGGTTAATAATCGTGTCGGGCCGGGCCATGGCCCGACGGGCCTAACGAGCTCATAACAACATATGACGCTTAAATGATAAAAATATCCTAAAAGTATGCAATTTTTTGGGGTTTAAACCATATTTATTAGCTCTAAACATTTATTTACACTCACATAACCAACAAAAACACTTGTTTCTTGTATTTTATACTCTATATTCAAGTATAATATATGTATTTATATGAAAAATTCAATAAAACCGGGCCGTTCCGGACCTAGCCCGCCGTGCCACGCCTTACGGCCCGGTGACCGGGCCGGGCCGGCATGGGCTCGGTTCACTACGTGCCGTGCCGGGTTTCTGGCAGCCTGGCAAGTCCGGTCCGTTTGAACATCTCTAGGGTGGCGAGATGCAGTGCAGCGAGGTGCAGCGCCAGCGAGTATAGATAGGCATGGACGCATGGTCAAGCTTTTATGCGGCGACTAAGGACCTTTTTGTTTCGGCTTCTGGCAACTTCTGGCCACCAAAAGCTGCTGCGGACTGCCAAACGCTTAGCTTTTCAGCCAGCTTCTATAAAATTCGTTGGGACAAAAACCATCCAAAATCAACATAAACACATAATTGGTTGAGTCGTTGTAATAGTAGGAATCCGTCACTTTCTAGATTCTGAGTCGTATGAACAACTTTATCTTTTTCCACACGTAATCGTAATGATAATCAGATTCTCCTCACAGCCAGATTCTTCCCACAGCCAGATTTTCAGAAAAGCTGGGCAGAAAAAAGCTGAACCAAACAGGCCCTTAAGCAGGCGGTCGCCGCACTTCGTGAGCACAACATGGAGCGTGGCTGGCTGGTGGGTGGGCCCCATGGTGTTGCCGTTGCGCCTGTGCAGAGGTGGGCACATGACCACGTGCTGGGCCGGGCCAAAGGTCGAGCGCGAGGGATAGTCCCTTTTTTATTTTGATTTTTTATTTATTTCCTTTCTGTATTTTCTCTTTGTATGTGTATATTTATTTTAGACCATGCCTAAATAACTTAAGTGCAATATTTTATTTTTCTTTCGAATGTAAACACCGCCAAAATCTCCTTTAGAAGACAAAAAATGTGCTTCAGCATGAAATACAACAAACAATTTATTAAAAATAGCACATGTAAATACCAGGTTAACTCCCTTTTTCCGAGGAAAAAGAAAAAGAACAGGTAACACCTGAATTTTCTGAATAGAGCAAAGAAATTTGTATAACCCAAATTCAGGGTATTACACTCCCGCCGCATGCTCCTCCGGCGCTCCGTCTAAGGCGGCACGTGCCCTAAAAACTTACAGCCTCCCGCCCGGCGCCCGAGATGGTGGTGTTCTAAGGCGGTGGATCCTCCCGTGTAGTTTGTGGGGCCCGCCTTTCTGACGCCACTTGGGTTCCCTATTCCTGCGCATAAAACAGAGCGGGAGGGTGCCTGGGTCGGTTACGCTTACCGCATTCTCGCACCCAAGCGCCTGTCTCCTCCCTTCCCCGAGAGCCTTCCTGCACCCTCCTGTTTGTCATCCTTCTTGGCCATCCCCACTTGAACTCATGGACGCCTTTCCCTTGTGCTCCCTCACCCAGGGTCGGGTCGAGGATTTGGAGAAGAATGTGCCAACCCATCACAGAAAATTAAGTATTATATAGGAAAATTGCAAGCCACCATCGTGAGAAACACACAAGGAAATGACTTAGCTGATGGAATGGAGCTTACCTGTGAATAGAGATGGCCAAACAGGCCGCCCGGCTCGGTCCGGGCCCGGCTCGCCAGGCACGGTTAGAAAACCGGGTCGGGCCATCTAAGCCCGCGGGCTCGTTTCCCTGTCCGAACCCGACCCGCAGTGGGCCTAAACGGGTTGGGTCAGCCCGGTAAGCACGAAAAAGCGAGCCGATCGAAAACGGGCTAAGCGGGCCGATAAGCACGTTTTAGTGCAAAAATGAGCTTAACGGGCTTAGAGGTAAACGGGTCGTGCTGGGCTAGCCCACCTTGCTTAGTTTCCTATCCTAGCCTGACCCGCTTATTCGTGCTGGGCCGGCCCGGGCCCACATAGAACCGGGTCGTGCCGGGCTCAAACAGCGGGCTTCGTGCCGGGCTCGCGGGCCTCGTACTTATTAGCCATCTATACCTGTGAATCATGCATGTGCGTTGTAATTCTTCCCATCTTCGTTAGGATTGATGAAACTAACAACAAATGAGAACGAAAAAAGATACCAATGGTTAGTAGCAAAAAAATCCATGTTCATTTACACATAACACATGTGAATGCAGAAATGTTGTGTGGAGATGAGAAGAAACCAAAGGATAAACACAATGCTAGGTAATGGTTAGTCTTACAAATAGAAATGTTAGATGCAAAAGGAAGCGTATAAAAGTAATAAAAAAGGCATTATATTTTCCACAGAAGTTATTTTCTTTAAAATGGTGGTCAATAAAAGGTTGGCATTATAAACTATCAACACTGCCACATATCTAAAAGACTAAAAGAACATGTAACCAACATAAATAATTCATGTGACTAGAGTCGTATCCATTTTTTATACTGTGTGAAAGTCGCCTAGAGGGGGGTGAATAGGCAAATCTAAATTTTATAAAGTTTAAGCACAACTACAAGCCGGGGTTAGCGTTAGAAATATAATCGACTCCGAAAGAGAGGGCGAAAACAAATCACAAGCGAATAAGAGCGGATGACACGGTGATTTGTTTTACCGAGATTCAGTTCTTGCAAACCTACTCCTCGTTGAGGTGGTCACAAAGACCGGGTCTCTTTCAACCCTTTCCCTCTCTCAAACAGTCACTTAGACCGAGTGAGCTTCCTTCCTTGATTTCTCGGGTCACTTAGACCCCGCAAGGACCACCACACAATTGGTGTCTCTTGCTTTGCTTACAAGGCTTTGAGAGTAAGAATGAGAGAAAGAAGAAAGGCCAACCAAGCAACAAAAACAACAAAAGAACACAAGTCGATCTTCTCACAAGTCCTAAAAACTAGAGTTGAATTGTGGACTTTGATTCGATCGGTGGCTTTGATTTGTGTATTGGAGTGTTGTGTATTGCTCTTGTATTGAATGAGGAGTAGTGAATGCTTGGATGCCTTGAAGATAGGTGGTTGGGGGGTATTTATAGCCCAACCACCAAAATGGCCGTTGGGGAACTCTGCTGTCGAAGGGCGCACCGGACAGTCCGGTGCGCCACCGGACACTGTCCGGTGCGCCAGCCACGTCACTCAACCGTTAGGGTTCGACCGTTGGAGCTTCTGACAAGTGGGCCACCGGACAGTTCGGTGGTGCACTGGATAGGTCCAGTTCACTGTCCGGTGCGCCATCTGACGCCTGCTCTGACTCTGCGCACGCAGTCGGCACTGTTCACTGTTCACTGTAGCCGTTGCAGACACCGTTGGCGCAGGTAGCCGTTGCTCCGCTTGGCACACCGGACAGTCCGGTGCTTCACCGGACAGTCCGATGAATTATAGCGGAGTGGCTCTCAGAATTCCCGAAGGTGGCAAGTTTGGAGTTGATCTCCCTGGTGCACCGGACACTGTCCGGTGGACAGTCCAGTGCGCCAGACCAGGGCAGCCTTCGGTTATCTTTTGCTCTTTTAATTTGAACCCTTTCTTGGATTTTTTATTGGTTTGTGTTGAACCTTTGGCACCTGTAGAACTTATAATCTAGAGCAAACTAGTTAGTTCAATTATTTGTGTTGGGCAATTGAACCACCAAAATTATTTAGAAAAAGGTGTTAGCCTATTTCCCTTTCAATCTCCCCCTTTTTGGTGATTGATGCCAACACAAACCAAAGCAAATATATAAGTGCAGAATTGAACTAGTTTGCATAATGTAAGTGCAAAGGTTGGTTGGAATTAAACCAATATACATTTCATAAGATATGCATGGATGCTTTCTTCATATTTAACATTTTGGACCACGCTTGCACCAATTATTTTGTTTTTGCAAACTCTTTTTGGAAATTCTTTTCAAAGTCTTTTGCAAATAGTCAAAGGTAAATGAATAAGATTTTGAGAAGCATTTTCAAGATTTGAAATTTTCTCCCCCTGTTTCAAATGCTTTTCCTTTGACTAAACAAAACTCCCCCTCAATCAAATTCTCCTCTTAGTGTTCAAGAGGGTTTTAGATATTAATTTTGAAAGGGTATACCAATTTGAAATTATCTCAAAAATAAGATACCAATAGAAAAACCTTCTTTTAATACATTTTTGAAATTGGTGATGGTGCGGTCCTTTTGCTTTGGGCTAATATTTTCTCCCCCTTCGGCATTAATCGCCAAAAACGGATACTCGTGAGTGAAATATAAGCCCTTGTCCAAACTTTCTCCCCCTTTGGTAAATAATATAGGAGTGAAGATTATACCAACTTTGGAGAGCGGTGCAGAGTGACGGCGAAGGATGAATAATTCGATGGAGTGGAGTGGAAGCCTTGTCTTCGCCGAAGACTCCATTTCCCTTTCAATCTATGACTTAGCATGTAATATACTTGAAAACCACATTAGTCATAGCAAATGAAAGAGAGATGACCAAAGGTATATAAATGAGCTATGTGTGCAAAACATCAATCAAAATTATGAGAATCAAGAATATTTAGCTCATGCCTAAGTTTGGTAAAAGTTTTCTCATCTAATGGCTTGGTAAAGATATCGGCTAATTGTTCTTTGGTGCTAACATATGCAATCTCGATATCCCCCCGTTGTTGGTGATCCCTCAAAAAGTGATACCGAATGGCTATGTGCTTAGTGCGGCTATGCTCAACGGGATTATCCGCCATGCGGATTGCACTCTCATTATCACATAGGAGAGGGACTTTGGTTAATTTGTAACCATAGTCCCTAAGGGTTTGCCTCATCCAAAGAAATTGCGCGCAACAGTGGTCTGCGGCAATGTACTCGGCTTCGGCGGTAGAAAGAGCTACAAAATTTTGTTTCTTTGAAGCCCAAGACACCAGAGATCTTCCCAAGAACTGGCAAGTCTCTGATGTGCTCTTTCTATCAATCTTACACCCTGCCCAATCAGCATCTGAATAACCAATTAAATCAAAAGTGGATCCCCTAGGGTACCAAAGACCAAACTTAGGAGTATAAACTAAATATCTCAAGATTCGTTTTAGGCCCTAAGGTGAACTTCCTTAGGATCGGCTTGGAATCTTGCACACATGCATACGAAAAGCATTATATTCGGTCGAGATGCACATAAATAGAGTAAAGATCCTATCATCGACCGGTATACCTTTTGATCTACGGATTTACCTCCCGTGTCGAGGTCGAGATGCCCATTAGTTCCCATGGTTGTCTTGATGGGCTTGGCATCCTTCATCCCAAACTGGGTGAGTATGTCTTGAATGTACTTCGTTTGGCTGATGAAGGTGCCCTCTTGGAGTTGCTTGACTTGAAATCCTAAAGCGATAAGAAAATCTCTTAGGCATTCATACCATGCTCTTGGGGCTTGCTTGAGCCCATAAAGCGCCTTAGAGAGTTTGTAAACATGGTTAGGGTACTCACTATCTTCAAAGCCGGGAGGTTGCTCAACATAGACCTCCTCCTTGATTGGTCCATTGAGGAAGGCACTTTTCACGTCCATTTGGTAAAGCTTAAAGCCATGGTAAGTAGCATAGGCAAGTAATATACGAATTGACTCAAGCCTAGCTACGGGTGTATAGGTTTCACCGAAATCCAAACCTTCGACTTGTGAATAACCCTTGGCCACAAGTCGGGCTTTGTTCCTTGTCACCACACCATGCTCATCTTGTTTGTTGCGGAAGACCCAATTGGTTCCTACAACATTTTGGTTAGGACATGGAACTAAATGACATACCTTATTCCTCGTGAAGTTGTTGAGTTCCTCTTGCATTGCCAACACCCAATCCGAATCCCTTAATGCGTCTTCTATCATGTATGGCTCAATAGAAGACACAAAGGAGTAATGTTCACAAAAATGAGCAACACGAGATCGAGTGGTTACCCCCTTTTGAATATCACCGGGGATGGAGTTCACGGGGTGATCTCTTTATATTGCTTGGTGGACTCTTGGGTGTGGCGGTCTTGGACTGTCATCATCATCTTCCTTGTCTTGATCATTAGCATCTCCCCCTTGATCATCGTCCTCCTCTTGAGGTGGCTCCTCTTGATCTTCATTTTCATCATCTTGAGCTTGATCCTCATTTTGAGTTGGTGGAGATGCTTGCATGGAGGAAGATGGTTGATCGTGTGCATGTGGAGGCTCTTCGGATTCCTTAGGACACACATCCCCAATGGACATGTTCCTTAGCGCGATGCATGGAGCCTCTTCATCATCTAGCTCATCAAGATCAACTTGCTCTACTTGAGAGCCGTTAGTCTCATCAAAACAATGTCACAAGAAACTTAAACTAGTCCAGTGGATTTGTTAAAGACTCTATATGCCCTTGTGTTTGAATCATAACCAAGTAAAAAGCCTTCTACAGCCTTAGGAGCAAATTTTGATTTTCTACCTCTTTTAACAAGAATAAAACATTTGCTACCAAAGACTCTAAAATATGAAACATTGGGCTTTTTACCGGTGAGGAGTTCATACGATGTCTTCTTGAGGATTCGGTGAAGGTAGAGACGGTTGATGGCGTAGCAAGCGATGTTGAAATCTTCCGCCCAAAATCGGTCCGAAGTCTTGTACTCGTCAAGCATGGTCCTCGCCATGTCAAGTAGAGTTCTATTCTTCCTCTCCACTACACCATTTTGTTGTGGTGTGTAGGGAGAAGAGAACTCATTCTTGATGCCCTCATCCTCAAGGAAGCCTTCTATTTGTGAGTTCTTGAACTTCGTCCCGTTGTCGCTTCTAATCTTTTTGATCCTTAAGCCGAACTCATTTTGACATCGTCTCAAGAATCCCTTTAAGGTCTCTTGGGTTTGTGGTTTTTCCTGCAAAAAGAACACCCAAGTGAAGCGAGAATAATCATCCACAATAACTAGATAGTACTTTCTCCCGCCAATGCTTATGTAAGCGATCGGGCCGAATAGGTCCATGTGGAGTAACTCGAGTGGCATGTCAGTCATCATAATGTTCTTGTGTGGATGATGAACACCAACTTGCTTCCCTGCTTGACATGCGCTACAAACCCTGTCTTTCTCAAAATGAACATTGGTTAGTCCCAAAATGTGCTCTCCCTTTAGAAGCTTGTGAAGATTCTTCATCCCAACGTGGGCTAGTCGGCGATGCCAGAGCCAACCCATGTTAGTCTTAGCAATTAAGCAAGTGCCGAGTTCAGTTCTATTAAAATCAACTAGGTATAGCTGACCCTCTAACACTCCCTTAAATGCTACTGAGTCATCACTTCTTCTAAAGACAGTAACACCTATATCCGTAAAAAGACAATTATAGCCCATTTTACATAATTGAGAAACAGAAAGCAAGTTGTAATCTAAAGAGTCTACAAGAAAAACATTGGAAATAGAATGGTCAGGAGATATAGCAATTTTACCAAGTCCTTTGACCAAACCTTGATTTCCATCCCCGAATGTGATAGTTCTTTGGGGATCATTATTTTTCTCGTAGGAGGAGAACATCCTCTTCTCCCCAGTCATGTGGTTTGTGCACCCGCTATCAATTATCCAACTTGAGCCCCTGGATGCATAAACCTACAAAACAAATTTAGGCCTTGTTCTTTGGTACCCAAACGGTCTTGGGTCCTTTCACATTAGAAACAAGCACCTTGGGTACCCAAACACAAGTCTTTGACCACTTGTGTTTGCCCCAACATATTTGGCAACTACTTTGCCTGATTTGTTAGGGAGCACATAAGATGCATCAAAAGTCTTAAATGAAATATCAGGTTCATTTGATGCAATAGGAGTTTTCTTCTTAGGCAATTTAGCATGAGTGGATTGCCTAGAACTAGATGCCTCACTCTTATACATAAAAGCATGATGAGAGCCAGAGTGAGACTTCCTAGAGTGAATTCTCCTAATTTTGTGTTCGAGATAACCAGCAGGGTATAAAATGTAACCCTCGTTATCCTGAACCATGGGAGCTTTGCCCTTAACAAAATTGGACAATTTCTTAGGGGCATTAAGCTTGACATTGTCTCCCTTTTGGAAGCCAATACCATTCTTAATGCCCGGGCGTCTCCCACTATAGAGCATGCTTCTAGCAAATTTAAATTTTTCATTTTCCAAGTCATGCTCACTAATTTTGGCACTAAGTTGAGCTATGTGATCATTTTGTTGTTTAATTAGAGCTAGGTGATCATGAATAGCATCAACATTAATGTCTCTACATCTAGTGCAAATAGTAACATTCTCAACGGTAGATGTAGAGGGTTTGCAAGTACTTAAATCAACAATCTTAGCATGTAAAATAGCGTTCTCATCTCTAAGATTGGAAATAGAAACATTGCAAACATTTAAATCTTTAGCCTTAGCAATTAATTTTTCATTCTCAATTTTAAGGCTAGAGAGAGATGTATTCAATTTGTCAATCTTAGCAATCAAATTAGCATTATCATTTCTAAGGTTGACAAGAGAATCATCACTAACATTTACTTTCTCAACCTTAGCAATCAATTTATCATTTTCAAATCTAAGGTTGGAAATAGTGTCATGGCAAGTGCTTAGCTCACTAGTTAATTTTTCACATTTTTCTATCTCCTGAGCATAAGCATTTTTAACTTTAACATGCTTCTTATCTTCTTTAATAAGGAAGTCCTCTTGGCTATCCAAGAGTTCATCCTTCTCATGAATAGCACTAATCAATTCATTCAATTTTTCTTTTTGTTGCATGTTTAGGTTGGCAAAAAGGGTGAGCAAATCATCCTCATCATCACTAGAGCTAGCCTCATCACTAGATGTTGCATATTTAGTGGAAGCTCTAGATTTTACCTTCTTTTTGTCATCCTTTGCCATGAGGCACATGTGGCCGACGTTAGGGAAGAGAAGGCCCTTGTTGATGGCGATGTTTGTGGCGTCCTCGTCGGAGGAGGAGTCGGTGGAGCTCTCATCGGAGTCCCACTCCCGGCAAACATGGGCATCACCGCCCTTCTTCTTGTAATACTTCTTCTCCTTTCTTCTCCCCTTCTTGTCGTCGCCCCTATCACTATCACTTGATAATGGACATTTAGCAATGAAATGATCGGGCTTACCACACTTGTAGCAAACTTTCTTGGAGCGGGGCTTGTAGTCCTTCCCCCTCCTTTACTTGAGGATTTAGCGAAAGCTCTTTATGATGAGCGCCATCTCCTCGTTGTCGAGCTTGGAGGCGTCGATGGGGAGTCTACTTGATGTAGACTCTTCTTTCTTCTCCTCTATCGCCTTGAATGCGATGGGTTGCATTTCGGGTGTGGTGGAGGCGCCTTGCTCGATGATTTTCTTGGAGCCTTTGATCATCAATTCAAAGCTCACAAATTTTCCTATAACCTCCTCGGGAGACATTAGCTTGTATCTAGGATCACCATGAATTAATTGAACTTGTGTAGGATTAAGAAATACAAGTGATCTTAGAATAACCTTGACCATTTCATGGTCATCCCATTTGGTGCTCTCGAGGTTGCGCACTTGGTTCACCAAGGTCTTGAGCCGGTTGTACATTGCTTGTGGCTCCTCCCCTTGATGAAGCATGAAGCGACCGAGCTCCCCCTCAATTGTTTCCCTCTTGGTGATCTTGGTCACCTCATCTCCTTCGTGCGTGGTCTTTAGAACGTCCCAAATCTCTTTGGCACTCTTCAACCCTTGCACCTTATTATACTCCTCTCGACTTAGAGAGGCGAGGAGTATAGTAGTGGCTTGGGAGTTGAAGTGCCGGATTTGGGCTACCTCGTCCGAGTCATAGCCTTCATCCCCTACGGATGGTTCATGTGCACCAAACTCAACAATGTCCCAAATACTAGCGTAGAGTGAGGTTAGATGGTGCCTCATTTTATCACTCCACATACAATAATCTTCACCGTAAAAAACCGGTGGTGTGCCTAGTGGGACGAAAAGTAAAGGGGTGCGTTTGGAAATGCGAGGATAGCGTAAGAGAATCTTACTAAACTTCTTGCGCTCATGGCGCTTAGAAGTGACGGACGGAACGTCGGAGCCGGAGGTGGATGGCGATGAAGAGTCGGTGTCATAGTAGACCACCTTTTTCATCATCTTCTTCTTGTCGCCACTCCGGTGCGACTTGACACGGGGAGGTGATTCCTCCCTCTTGTTGTCGGACTCCCCCGATGGAGTCTTCTCGTGGCTTGTGGCGGGCTTCTCGCCGGTCACCATCTCCTTCTTGGCGTGAGCTCCCGACATAACTTCGAGCGGTTAGGCTCTGAATGAAGTATCGGGCTCTGATACCAATTGAAAGTCGCCTAGAGGGGGGTGAATAGGCAAATCTGAATTTTATAAAGTTTAAGCACAACTACAAGCCGGGGTTAGCGTTAGAAATATAATCGAGTCCAAAAGAGAGGGCGAAAACAAATCACAAGCGAATAAGAGCGGATGACACGATGATTTGTTTTACCGAGGTTCGGTTCTTGCAAACCTACTCCCCGTTGAGGTGGTCACAAAGACCGGGTCTCTTTCAACCATTTCCCTCTCTCAAATAGACACTTAGACCGAGTGAGCTTCCTTCCATGATTTCCCGGGTCACTTAGACCCCGCAAGGACCACCACACAATTGGTGTCTCTTGCTTTGCTTACAAGGCTTTGAGAGTAAGAATGAGAGAAAGAAGAAAGGCCAACCAAGCAACAAGAACAACAAAAGAACACAAGTCGATCTTCTCACAAGTCCTAAAAACTAGAGTTGAATTGTGGACTTTGATTCGATCGGTGGCTTTGATTTGTGTCTTGGAGTGTTGTGTATTGCTCTTGTATTGAATGAGGAGTAGTGAATGCTTGGATGCCTTGAAGAGAGGTGGTTGGGGGTATTAATAGCCCCAACCACCAAAATGCCCGTTGGGGAACTCTGCTGTCGATGGGCACACCGGACAGTCCGGTGCGCTAGACACGTCACCCAACCGTTAGGGTTCGACCGTTGGAGCTTCTCACAAGTGGGCCACCGGACAGTCCGGTGGTGCACCGGACAGGTCCTGTTCATTGTCCGGTGTGCCATCTGACGCCTGCTCTGACTCTGCGCGCGCAGTCGGCACTGTTCACTGTTCACTGTAGCTGTTGCAGACGACCGTTGGCGTAGGTAGCCATTGCTCCGCTTGGCACACCGGACAGTCCGGTGCTTCACCGGACAGTCCGGTGAATTATAGCGGAGTGGCTCTCAGAATTCCCGAAGGTGGAAAGTTTGGAGTTGATCTCCCTGATGCACCGGACACTGTCCGGTGCGCCAGACCAGGGCAACCTTCGGTTGTCTTTTGCTCTTTTAATTTGAACCCTTTCTTGAATTTTTTATTGGTTTGTGTTGAACCTTTGGCACCTGTAGAACTTATAATCTAGAGTAAACTAGTTAGTTCAATTATTTGTGTTGGGGAATTCAACCACCAAAATTATTTATGAAAAGGTATAAGCCTATTTCCCTTTCACTGTGCCATTTTAAAAGTAGAACATGTTTTCAAGAAAAACCTCATTGTATAAAGAGCATGTAAAATCCAACTTCAATTTTTCCAACAGTTTTACATACAAGAGGTGAGTGTAAACTTTTATCTCACTTTTGAAGAGAAACCTGTGTGACCCCATCTTGAGGATATTTAATTGTTACCAAAATGTATATCTAATGCAACAACCATGGTCCCAACGGATGTTAATGTGTGGATGTCGAGTACCACTATCGCCCTCCAAGCAGATGAGATATCCAACTTCAGGACATGGAACAGGAACTCTCCGTAGAGATACAATGCATAGAATGTTAGTTTCGTCAATAGTATAATTAGGACTAATTTGTCGACCACATTTTTTTAAGAGATTTATATTTTTCAAAGAAAAATTAGTTTATTTTTCAAAAAAAATAGAATCCCTTAGAAAAATGAAGTTTTCAAACTAGCCCTTAATATGTAGAATTTTCATCTGCATACAGCAAAAAACAAAGTAAACATATGTATTATGCCGGGTACGTAACTGATAATGAAACCTTGGCTTGACTGTCTCAAAACGTATAGGTGTGTGAAACCAGCAAAGTCAAATCCAGTAGTGAATTTTCATTTAGGATCTCACATGAAAAATATAAATAAAGGATACTATTGACCTCACAGACCGGATACCTGGGAACAACAAAGACAGCAACAGTTGGGAACGAATCGGATCAAAGAGGACGGAGCAGTCGCGTCGCGACGTCCGATGGGCAGTTACCTTCTTGCCACGAATAACAGCACCAAGGTCGCCTTGGATGACCGTGAACTTGGTGGCTCCCAGGAACAGGCCGGTCGAGGCAAGGTACGGTGCCCCAGCTCATCGAAATCCTTCATGATGTTGGCCATCTCAGGCTTGAACTGGGTGGATGATGTCACAACAAAATCTATCCCTTCACATGTTAGGTGTCAGCTAGCGGGATCAGATCGAATTGGTCACGCAGACAATAACGTTTATGTAATAGCGGTGCCTTCATGGTAGCGATGACCTTCATGGCTGCCGACGTGAGGTGGTGGCCCTCGATCTCGCACATCAGAATCTCGCACATCTCGATCGCTAGAGAACGGAGAGGGTGGCCATCGGAGGAGGGCTCGTGCAGTGCTTCCCCCAAACAACTCGATCTCACTATTTTTGACTGATCACAAAGAGCTTGTAGCAGCGTGTACGGGTGGCTAGATAGAGAGGGACCCCAGATAGAGAAGGCCAAATTGAAGGTATGGAGGACTGGATCCCCACCGCCTCATCGTGGCGGGCCACACGTTTGTCTCCTCGCTCCCCTTGGCTAGAAACGGAGAGAAGTAGGAGTAGCGACAGCCAATCAATCACCAGGGTCGAGGGGGTACCTCGGCGCGACGGCACTGGCGACTCGGCGGACTTCCAACGTATAATTAGAGAGGAGGAGCAATAGAGATGGTCAACCAATCACATGGGCAGTGGGGCGTACCTCGGCACGACGGCGCTAGCGAATCGATGGCCTTCCAACGTCGAGATGTGGCGATGGGGTGTAGCTTGGCCTAGGCCATGGGTGTTCCTCGACGCTGAAAACTTGGGGGATGCCAGTGGTGGACAAGGCGACATTGTGAACGCACCACAGTGTAGAGTAGGCGTCGAGTGCGTCGTCGGCCCCTATTGAGCGATGGTCTAGTGGTGGTGGATGTGGAGGAAAAGAAATGAGCCAACCGTAAACTATTTGACTACATGGGCCCAATTTTTTTTAGCAACCAACAGTCGGATGTCCACCTACCTCTATAGTGACCAACTGTAAGTCATTAAAGTTATATAGTTTTAGCAGCCAATGGACCGTGGCTAAAAATGTCTTTAGCAACCAACCATCAATCCTTAACATTTAGCAACCAACCGTTCGTACTAAATAAGGGTTGCTAAAAGTGAATCATCATGTAGTGCCTTCTTAGCGCGTGCCGCATCGCCTCACACCAGGGCACCCCTCAATGACATCCTCATCCACTACTCCAACACCACCATGACATCATCTCACGGGTGGCGCTCACGGACGACAACTACGGCTTTCAACGTCGATAGTTGGCGATTGAACTCAAAGGATGCCTTTGGCGACGTCAAGGAGCCGGCGGTCCTCGTGACTCCGAAGCGGGAGATCGTGTTGCGGCTTTGGTGAGTCAAACCACGTCGGAGGCCGAAACGAGGCGATTGATCTAGGAGATAGCGATGTGGCTTGTTGGGATGGGTTGTTTCGTGATCGACATGCGGACTATCTGACGGTGATGGGATATCGACGGAGTGGCAGCAGGTCCGTGTCGATGCTGCGCTAGAGCTGTTCGTCGACGAGGACGACGCCCCAATTGATTACAGAAAGCTGCTGTCGGACGTCAAGTTCGTGTCGCCCAGCACCGAAAATGGTCTTTGATCGCGCTAGCCACTTAGGTAGGGTTTGGTTCCGAAGTATGGTGGAATGGAGCCGCTCAGCTCCCAATTTGTTGTTGTTTGGATTGGTTCCATTTAGGAGGGGATGACTTAAAAAATAAAAAAAAATTATGCTCAAATAGTGAACAACCGGTTCCCAAAAATCCCCCGAACGGAGGCACGAAGTCGCTCCATCCCATTAGACTCTGGAACCAAACACTATTCTTTCGCTCTTAGAATCTTCGACTGGGCGTTGCCACGCTGCGGAGCGGGGCGAGGAAGCGGGGGAGGAAGACACGGGAACGCCATCGCTGGACGTATTAAGTGAGGTGTTCGCTAGTGGTTCAAGCCGTCGTTGGTCCTTTCATCTCCAAACCATGTTTGGGTTGATTTAGACCTTCCTTGTTTACCCTTTAGATTATATAATCCATCTTAAATAAGTTAAGAGACAAACAAACAGCACAGATTATTAGGCATTGTTTGGTTACAAAGGAATAAATCCCACCATGGATTTAATCCAGGTCTGAATTGGGTGAATCCATACCTCACATCCAATCACATGATGGGATTAAATTCATCATTTAATCCATATATCTCTCAAAGCTAGTTATTCTTTTGATCCATGTATTCTAATATAAACTTGTGCAATATCTTCATGGATTTGTTCCATACCTAATGAGCTATATGTAGAATCCATGCAAAAATTCCCAAACACTTGGGTTATAATCCATGATGGGTTTAACCGAATAAAAAAATTGAGTAGACTTGAATTTTTTTGGTATATGGATTGTGACATGGATTTAATTCCAATCCATGCTAATCCAGAGCTGGATTGGTGTAAACGAACAACGTTAAGTGGATTATATAATCTAGATACCTAAATTATAATAATCCATAAGCAGGTTATTAGGTGCTTATATAATCTATAAGCTAGGCTGTTTGTTTCCTCCAGAATTATATAATCTATAGCTTGTGGATTATATAAACACTTAATAACTTGCTTATCGATTATCATAATCTAGGTATCTAGATTATATAATCCACCGAAGGGTTTGTTTGTTTTGTTCCTAATCCATGTGTATTGAGTGGAATTGACTTGGTGTAAATCCCAAGTTAAAATCTGTCTCAATCCCGCGTAATACACTCCAGTTCGGGAATAACAGAAAGCCCGAAATGGACTTTGTGCTCTACATCGGAAATGCATGCCACATCGACCTTGCAGATGCAGTACGAGGTGACTAAGTTCTGAGCGTGTGAATTATAATCATGATTTCACTCCAACTCTCGCGCCAGTAAATGAATGATGTATTGTAGTTGGCAGCATGCAGCACCAATTGGATCTAACCTCCGCTACTCTAGCATTTTGGGAATATGATAAATGTAACAGAAAAGCATGCACACAGGACAGGACGACAAAGGAGAATCAAAACTGAATACCACTTGTATCAGCAGACAATCCATTCAAAAAAAAAGAATAGAGCTACATCTCGATAACAATGGCCCCCGTGTGATTGTTCGGTTGGCTTTCATCAACTCAGATGAGAATGGATGAGATTGTCCGTGACGCAAAGCTGCAGGCTCTATCGTCTATCTGAAACGCAAGATCGAAAGAAGCCTCCACATGCATGCTACGTCTCTCTGTCTCACCTCACCTAGCTAGGGAGAAGAAGGGGGGGGAACTGTATCTCTGGCTCATCATCAGCTTGGCCACCTTCCATGTCAACAGGTGATTCATCAGATTGTGGAGGCGCCATCTTCCATGTCCTCCAGTTCGACGCGTCCACATCCGCGTCCCTCGTCCACTCCAACCGGGCCTAGTTTAGCCAAGAGTCAACGGACTCTGCCACCTTGCGCTTCTTTTTCTCGGCGTAAGCCTGTCTCGACCGATCTTTATCTGCATATGCATGCATATATATGGTGCACATAAGCGTTCGTTGTACATTGTACGTATATTAGATCATCACAATCTATCTTAAATTTAATGTCTCTAATTGCTCGTTATATTTTACAAGTAACATCTTCCACCACTACATCTTCACCACTTTGGAGGATGTTATGTGAAAAATATATAGACGTTCAGGTTACTCGATTTTTTAGAGTCGGGTAACTGGAAATTTGGGTAATCAGAATCCGAAATAAACCCCGTTCACAACATTTACCCAAAATTTCGGGTACTTGAAGGTTCACAACTTTACCCAAAATTTCGGGTACTCGAAAATTTGGGTTCGGATAATTCAAAATTACCCTAGTATAGTATCACACATAGTAAGACAATAAAAATTAAGTAAACATTACATGTAACAAAACAATTTAATATATATATATATAAGTTTATTCTTTATATATTAGTACATCATGAATTTACAATCACATTATAACAATACAAGAGTTTGGTAATTTGGGAAAATTGGGTATCGGGCTGAATTACCCAAACTTGAATCATGCTTTTAGACTTGCTATCTAAATTAGTGATGGGGTAATTCGGGTTCAAGTAAATCAGGTCTGGGTTTGGGTAAATTGGGTTTATGTAATGGATAGCGGGTTTTTTTTGTCTAACTCTAGTCACGTTAGATTAAGATGGATGGTGCATGATGATTTAATATATACATCATGTGTATTAGAGTAATGTATAAATACCGATGCCGAACAGAGGTGGTGTTCTATACCGAGGACATATCCGATGCACATGTAAGCTTAATGCACATGATACACATATTAAATTATTATTATCCATCTCAAATCTAACGTCGTCTCTCGTTGATCATTGTAATTTACAAATAACACCTTCCACCACTACATCTACCACATCGGAGGGTGTCTTTATCAAAATATATCAAACAATTAGAGGTGTTAGATCTAAGAAGAGTGATGATAATTTAATATATGAAGCATGTGCACTAAACTTTCACGCGCACCAGATATATTCTCGTTCTATACTTGCCAAATTCAGAAAAAAAAACAGTCACATAGAGCATCATGTCGAGATTTCCAGCAGCCATGCGTGTTGCATTGGAGCGATTCAGTGACCGTAGGCAAGGCAATGCAAATGTTCGCGCGCATACCGTCTGTCGAAGAGTCGTCATCGCCCGAAAGAATGGGTGGCGGTGGCGACAGCTCCCAGGCGTCGACGATGGGGCGGGAGGATTGGTACTCGAGTCGATCGCGGTCTATCAGGCATTCCTCGCAGGCGACGACCTTCTTCTCGCGCAGGTCCAAGCCGAAGAGCTTCGAGCCCTGGAAGAAGTAGACGACGTAGTGGTCGTTGGGGTCGACGAGGGCGACGTCGGGCACCTCGCCCGGCTGCAGGCCGGCGGCGGCGTAGGTCTCGTCCTTCCAGATTTCCGCGAAGGCCACCTCGTACTCGAATGTCCAGGGGTTCGGGACCTCCGGGTCAACGAGCGTCCACATCCATACTGTGGGGTTAGACTCGTCGACGGGCACTTTGTAGGAGAGGCCGCGGATCTCGACGAAGCGCAGCTTGCCCTCACTGGGCCTCACGCAGCGGCGCTTTCGGACGAGGGGCTTGATGACGCGGTCGAAGGCGACGTGGCCGGCCATCTCGGAGCCGGCCGGGAGCGGGATGAAGCGCAGCGCGGGGCTCTCGGGGACTGGCGTGAAGGGGTCGCAGCAGAACACTCCATAGGCGGGGGAGAACCACCAGAGGCGTCCGTCGTGGGCGAGCACTCCGATCTCGGAGTCGGGGTTGCGCATGCGGACCTGTTGCCGCGCCCGGCTGAGGTTCCTGGCGAACCACCGGCATGTGGCGGTGGAGTAGTAGATGAGCTTGTTGGGCTGGGAGTAGGAGGTGCTGGGGTGGAGCTGGGCGACCACGTAGTGGCCGCTGTGCTGCGGGTCGGCGATTAGACCCATGCTGAGGTCGAGGAAGATTAGACCCACGCCGTCGTTGGCCTGGGTATAGGAGGACACCGGGGGGAGGATGGTGACGGTACGAGTGTGGGTGTTGCAGAGGAAGAAGTCCGGGCGGTTGCCTTCGACGACCTGGAGGAGGATGCAGCCAGAGCGGTCGGCGGCGAGGATGTAGGCGGACAGTGGCCCGTTGGTGCGCCTGGGATTGGGGGCGACGCGGGGGTGAAGCACCAGGTAGGAGGGCAGCGGCGGGTCGTTGAGGTCGAGCATCAGCATGTCGGTGCCGGGGATGATCTCATGGGCCCGCTCGTCCTCGTTGCTGGGGAGGACGACAACGGAGACGAGGGCCACCCACTTGCGCTGAGGCTCCGACGACTCGGGCTCCTCCTGCTCCTTTTCCTTGCCGGCACGCGACCACTGCGCCAGTTCTGGCGCCGACCATGACTTGCGACGAGGCACCGACTCGGGCTCCTGCTCCGCTTCCTGGCCGTCACGCGACCCCTCCGCCAGTTCTGGCCCCGACCATGACATGGCTGGTGGCGAGGCGCTGCACTGGTGCGGGGACGTACGGGGGACGCGAGTCGGTTGTGTTAGTTTGAATCGTTTGATTAGAATTCGTGATCGTGGCTGTTGCCGCATGTAGGAGGAAGGCGATGGGGATTTTATGTAGAGGAGGCGGGCGTGGTGCGCTGCGTATCCACGGATGCAGGCGATGGGCCACGGCCCACGTGGGCGTTCATTCCTCTACTCCTGGAAACTTGCTCCGCCGCTTGCGCAGCATGGAACAACGGGGCCGGCTCTGGCCCAACCGCGGGAGGGACGACCGCCTAGGGCCGAAGCAAAAGGGCCTAGTTTTTTTTTCAAAGACTATTTTTAATATTCTGTCGAGAAGGATATATTGGAAAACATTGATATGAATATTGATCTTACATATTTTGATTCAAGTACTCGACAAAGTTATTTATTTTGAGGCATTAGAACTATACACAGTCTGAATATTTTTAATACCCTAAATTTTATTCTTACTTAAGGTACTTGTACAGATTTAAAATTGTTTTACTATTCTTATTTTCTTCTATTTTAATTTACAATACAAATGAAAGAATATAGATCTAAACATTGACCTAGGTCCCTCCAAAACCCAGAGTCGACCATGGGTGGGGTGCACGTGAGTCACGTGAAGAAGGAAAAGGAAGACAAGCAAGTGACACATGCGGTAGTTAGAAATAAGGAGTGGAATTGGAGGTACGGTAAAAGAAGCTACTGGATTTTTTTCCTCCTTGCATAAGAGCAACTCCAACAATGGTCTGAAACTCCCCGCGTAAGAGCAACTCCAACAATGGTCTGAAACTAAGTTCTAGTTTAAAATATAAAATTCTAGATTAGAAAATAGCTTCCAAGAGAGGTCCTATTTTATAACTTAAGAACAAATTAATATAGGGCTCCAACTCTGAGATCCTAAATGTATAAGCTCACAGTCAAGGCCCTATCGACCTGTCTGTCACACCCGGATTTAAGGGATAAAGCCGGGTGCGTCTCATATGTGCGTCAAAGAAGAACATCACATATAATGACAAAGTGTATAGAGATAAATGTCACAAGTATTAGTATTACATAGCAGAAGTCTTACAAAAATAAATGATAACAATAAAGCGAACTAAATATTATTCCTTTGCGCCAACAAGCTGACTAAGAGATGCCACCTAGATGAGCTCGTACTCTTCATTGTAAGGCTCCTCCTGGACCACCTGTTCTTCTCCTGTGGGGGTTTATATATTGCAAGGGTGAGCTTACAAAGATCATGGATCAACAAGTTGTGGGGAATAATGTGCATGAAGTCGCCAAAGGTGAGAGTTCATGTGAAGTGTAAGGCTGATCAACAAATGAGGGTTAAAGCTGAGCATTGCTTTTAATAAGTTGGTCAAGCTTTATTAGCAGTTACTAAATGTAAGTAGATACCAAACCAGAGTGATAATAGATCAAAATTAATAATAAATCCCAATGCGATGCAAATGACAAATTGAATTTAATTCAATAAATTAATCATGCGATAGTCCTGAGCTGCTCATGACCACGAGCACGGCTAGTATACCAGTTTTACACTCTACAGAGGTTGTACCCTGTACCCACAAGTCGTGTATCTCATCTATCAAGAATTTGCAAGGCCCTTAGGCACTGCCGAGGTGAATGGCTAGGGATCCACTACGAGGCCTTTACAAAGTTCCACTAGCTTCAGAAAATCAGCTACAGTTTCTAGGAAGAGCAATACAGGAATCCCCTGTCTGACCGACATCGCAGCAAAATCAACCCAGGAACCTCCCTACACGCCTACTCCCCTACTGCCCTTGCCCCTATCGGGTAAGGTAGTCATCCACTAGCTTTCCTAGTTAGTCAGCCAAGGGCGTCCCATTCCACGCTTGTGGTGGCATGTGTTTCTTAAGTTAAGCTCGATGTTCCAATTAACTTAGTTGTCTTATCATGAACATAAATAGAACAGTAATAAATAATGATCATGTGTAATAGTTATCTCAACACCTAAAACCATATATAGCAATAGCAAAGACTACCCAAAAATTCAGTGGTAAACAATGTATAAAGATAACCAGACTAGGGTGACCTCTTGGGTCCCATCAAAATTAAGACTATGCATGATATAATGATTATAAATAATATTATTGGGTAAATAAAAGTGGTCAAGGGCACAACTTGCCTTCAATGAGCTCCTGCTCAGCAAGTTCTACATGCTGAACATCGGAATCCTCAGCCACTGGCTCTTCTACTCGCCACAATACAAACAAGCATGGTACAAGGGATAAATTAACATCACACCAAACATGTATACAAAATACATAATAATAATCTATGCATCGTAACGAGATCATAGGAAAAAGAAACACTAAATTCGGAGTTACGGTTATTGAGTTATTAATTTCTTAAGTTATTTAGTACCTAGTATAGAATAACTCAATTGAATAATTTTAATCCAAGTTTTGTGGCTAAACAGAGTTACTAGTTGATAGACAATATTAATACAAAATAAATGCCATTAGAATGGATCAATTTGGATTTAATATGGATTTTCTAGGAATTAAATGAGTTTCTGCAATTATTTTTATACCCAAAACCAATTTCTAAATTCATTTTTCCTATTTTCTCTATCTCCTGGACTGTGCGCAGAAAACAGAGAAACACAGGGGCTAGCATGTAAGATTTTCTAGATTCAGTCGACAGTCGCTGTTGGGGGCCTTCGGCTTCCGAAGGTCCTCAAAAACATGATTTGACAATGTTTTCCAAGTATGCGAGCAGGCATCTTCGGAATCAGGTTACGGGTATACAAGAGCATGGTCAAGACGAAGCTTGACTGGGATGGAAGGCGATCATGACGAAGGATGAGACGATCACGAAGCTATATGCAGAAAAGCTTCAGCATGACAGCAGAAAAAGGGAACCGACTTAAAGATGAAAAGCCAAATTAGACCTCGAAGAATTACTATAGAGTTATTGATAAATGTAAAGGGCATTAATGTAATTTTACACGGGCTGCGTCCCGTGCCTATAAATAGATGAACAGTACTCCCGTACTGTTCACGCTGACTTGGCATTTGCATTAGCATCACGCTTGTACCCTTACTTTTCTTCAAGCCGAAGGTACATTTGTAATTTGTTGTTGTTTATGTAAGTAAGATAAATAGAAATAAATTAATAATAATGTTCAAAATATTCATGTTATTTTCTGTGTTTTGTGTATAAATCTCTCTTATCTTTTATTATAATTGTGAAGGTATGTCCTTCACAACCTTCGTCCAAAATTCATTATATCTGAAGGGAAATAATGTTTCGAAGGACGAAGGGCTTTGATATTTAACATTTTATGTTGCCTTGTTCTTAATTCATAGCATTTGAGAACAAGTCCCCAACAGTCGCGGTGGACGGCGGGTTGATATTATGGAATCAGGGGGGTTTATTTGCAAGTTTGTGTGACCGAAGGGGTATTCTTCGCATCTGGTCGTTCGATCAACAATCGAGGGCCCAGATTAGATCTAGCTTATAATGACTCGGTGTGCGATAGGGGTCGTCGGATCGCGGACGGATGCCTCGGATTTAAAATCGTCCGGATCAACCTGCACATGCCCGATCTAGATCTAACGCTCTAGATTGATTTGATCAAACCGGTACCTTGGTTCTAATCTTGACCGTCCAATTTGGATCGCACGGCCAAAGGTCGTATTCTATCCCTCATCCGGCCGATACGGCGGCGATACCTACCCACGGCGGCGCTTCGTCGGGGCGACGCCCAACCGAGGCTCTAGGCTCTACCACGAGTTCTACTATGCGTAAAAAGGAAGCAGACGCCATGGCGGACACGTGAGGGGACAAAACTTACCAGAGTTTAGTAGCGCAGAGGGCCAATCCACGATGTGCAGTGGCTCCACTGCGGAGGGAGAAGTCCGGTGAGGAATTCTACACTCCTCAGGGCACGGTTGGCTGAGAAACGGGTCCGAACGACTCCCCCAACGACCAGGCAAGGATATGTGGCTCCAATCGGGTACTGGTCGGTGGTAGGGGGCGAGTAGCTATGCGGTAGCTGCGTCGTCTCCAACGGTGGAGTATGGCGTGGTCACCGTGGTTGCTTGTGGTGGATCCTTATCCGGGCGCTTAAGGGGGGCGCGACGGTAGCAGGGGCGACCACATTTGTAGCCAAGGCACGCGCGAGTCCGTGTGAGGACGTGGCCACGGTGGCACGACAATCACAGTGAGCTAACGGCCAGCGGATGGTGTGGGCGGATCTGACATGTGGGGGGGCACAGTCAGCGATATGGTGCACACTGTTGAGTACAGAGAAGCGCACACACCAGTCGAGACCGAAAGGTGGGTCCCTGGTGTCGGTGGCGACCCAAGCACCCAGGCTGCGCGGGATGAGACTGCCCGTGGGGTCGGCTTGTCGGTCACCTGAGAGTGATGCACGTTGAGACACATGTGAGACCGACAAGTGGGTCCCGCGTGTCGGCGCCAAACTCCGGTTGGGCTGCGCGGTAGAAGAGACCGATAGCGAAGTAGTACCATGAGAGAAAGGTGAAAAGAACCCCCAGTGGGTAGTGAAATAGAACGTGAAAGTGTGCTGAGCTCCCAAGTAGTGGGAGAGGAAAGTGATCTCTGACCGCGTGCCTGTTGAAGAAATGAAAATAGGAATCAGTCTAGCTAGAAGAAAAATCCCCAATTGAATTCAAATTTTGTGGGAATTTAGTACTCATATTGAGTGTTTAATTTGAAAATGCCAATTTGGGAGGAATTTATTTATATATTTATTTTATACTATGTAGTATTTTCTTCTTCCCTCTTTTTTCTTTAAGTTGTTTTTTCAATTTCTCTAAATTGTAATATAGATTAAATCCTTACTTGTACGTTAATATTTTCTATTGATATTTCTAATATTGAATGCACAACACAAAGATCCAACATGATGCATAGATCATTTTTGGTGTTATTAGTTAATTATTTGCTTTTAAATGTGGTGTTCACATGTGTTAATAAGTAGAAGCAACACATATAAAGGAAATAATTTCATTTCCTATGTTTTTTTACAAATTGGGTATTACACTATCAACCACCGAAAAGGTCGCGCGAAACTTCATCTCACGGTATTCACAACCGATTCACAGCCGCCTGTGCACCTACGCTCCCGATTTCCACCCGCCGACGCTCTGCGATCACAAGGTTGACTTATTTCTTGTGGTTCGAGTTGATGATGAATGATTATCAATGGGTAGCGTCTCTGGTCGAGTCATGGACTGATCGAGACATGAGATTATTGTCACACCCGGTTTTAGAAGGCAAACCGAATGCGAACCATGTACATGCCAGGATCAGTAATTCACGTACACAGCAGTTACATAACATGGACATCATCACACAGTGCTCAAAATAGTATTAAAAAGGGAAATAATAGTCGATTACATCATACGTCTGAGACGTCCATATAGTCCTTACAATAAATCAAAGTGCGGAAAAGAAACGTAGATAACCGCGGCCTTCATAGGCATCCGACTGGGGGTTGCCGCTAACCCACGCCTAGAACTCGTCGTAGTCTTGGAACTCCTGGAAGTCTCCTTCCATAGCTTCATCTTCGCCTGAGCAGTGGTTGCAATGCTGACAACCTGGGGATGGGGGGGTTTGGTGTGTAGAGCAAGGGTGAGTACACATCAACATACTCAGCAAGTATCCTGTTTGGCTGTAGTGGACTAGCTTTATGTGGGGGGGGGGGGGGGGTAAGTCAAGCAGTTGCTTTTAGTTGGTCAGATTATTATTTACTAATAGAGAGCCAAGTTTTAGCATTAACCCAAGTTATTAGCCCGATGTACCCTTTCCAAACGGAAAGAATACCACTTACCAGCACCATAGTCATAACCAAAACCATCGATCTCATAGCCACCTGTACCAAAGTATCTCTGATCAAGTACCACTAATCACTGGAGCTCCCTTGGCCTCTCATAACCGTGAGCACGACTGATATATCAGTTTTCAAACACTCTGCAGAGGTTGTGCACTTTACCCACAAGCCGTGATTCCCTTTCTGCCGAGAGATCATGACTCTCCATTGATCACTACCAAGGTGACCCAGCGGGGCATCACTACGTAGCCTTTACAAAGATTCCCCGGGGCTGTAGCCACCCGTTAGGTTTCCTAAATGCACCGCACTCCTCCCCAAGGGGCGAACCCAAACTTGGCAGAGTGAGCCGCATACACCGAGCCCCATTAACGGCACGACGGCTAAGTGATCTACACCCCGGATCCTCTAATTATTCAGCTAAGGGCATCCCATTCCACCCTCATGGTTGCACTGTTTTCCCGGGCGGTCATCCATAGAACAGGTCCTTACGGAGAGGCACTCGAGAAACCGCTCGAGCCCCCTTAAGACCACAAGTACAACATCATAATAGGAGAAGGGAAAACAGCGTATCATAGATAATCTCATCATGTTCATTGATTAGAGTTTGAACAATAGCATAAAGCTAAACAATAATAATCCAACCCAGATAGGTAGACAAGGACGTGGATAACAAAAGCTAGTCAATCCTTAGGCATAAATGTGTAAAGCGGGAGGTGAATTAAATAATGAATAGGACAGAGATAGGTCAAAGGACACTTGCCTCCACCAACCGACTGCTGCTCAGGGGCTTCTCCTGCGAGTTCCTCGGGCTCTTCAACCGGATCTTTCTCTATGCGAGTGCACACATACATACATCCATCCATTGAAATTAGGAAACCAACAATACACCATACAAGAGAACAAGTAGATTAAACATGCATAGAATATCACATACAATAATGAATTTACCATGGTTAGAAAGAGGCGGGGAAAGGTCTCGCGAGAGTTAAAGCTTATGCCCGAGACGCACTACGGATAAACAAATAACTAAACGCTACGTGCTCTAGTTCCAATTGGTTCTAACAAAAGAATTAGCTACATGCACTAATGTAAACGTGACCACTTTTAGTAGATTAACATTGAATGAGATAGATGATTAGTTATACAAATTAACTAACGTAACCAATTTCCAAATTGAGACTCCTATCTTATTAATATAAACACGTGATTAGCGCGCATAGGACACGGGGGGGGTAGACGGGGGCGTCTGGGGGGGTAGACGGGGACACGACGGGTCGTGCCGAGGCACTGCGCACCACGCGAGCACGCGCGCGAGGCCGCACGCACACGCCACGAAATAGTCGTGCGCACGTCGGGGCCGCGCGCTAGCCGAGCTCAAGGCCACGCGCCATAGGCACGCTGGGCCGAGCTCGAGGCCGCGCCGGGGCCGTCACGACGCGAGCAAGGTACGCCGGGGCGGGCGGACGAGCACGGCGCACGGGCGGGGCGAAGCACGGGCGGGGCGGGGGGCACGGCGGGGCCGGGACGGCACGGGGCCGAGGCGGGCGCGGCCGAGCCAGGCGCGGGCGCGGCGGGGACGGCCGAGCCGGGGCGGGCTCGCCGGGGGGCGGCCGAACCGGGTGCGGGGGCGGGCGGGTCGCCGGAGGGCAGCGGCCGGGCCAGGCACGGGGGCGGGTTCGCCGGGGGCGGCCGAGCCGAGCACGGGACGGGGCGGGCTCGCCGGGGCGCCGGGCGGACAGAGCGGGGGCGGCGCGGGGGCGGCTCGCCGAGGCGGGGTCGGGGCGGGGGCGGCTCGCCGGGGCGGGGCCGGCCGAGGACGGAGCGGGGGCGGCCGGACGCGAGGCCGGACGCGGGACGCTAGGGCGGGGGCGGTCGAACCGGGTGGCCGGGCGGGCGAGGGAAGAGGAGGGAGAAGGGGGAAGGAGAGGGGAGGAGGGGGGGCCTCACCGTGGCAGGGAGGGGCGGCGCGGCAGCGCTAGGGCAGGGGGAGGGAGTTGGGGAAGGGGAGGGGTATGACAGGCGGGGCCCGCGAGGGGAGAGGAGAGAGATTTGGGGGGGGAGGGGGAGGGAGGGGCGGCTGGGCCGGCCATGGGCCCAAAGCGGGGGCGCGCGGGGGGGGGCGAGGTGGGCCGCGGCCAAGTCAGCCCACGACGCGAGGGGGGGGGAGGGGGCGAGCCGGCTGGGCCGACCGGCCAGCTGGGCCGCTCGCGCCAAGGGGGGGGGGGCTGGGCCAAAAGGGGAGGAGAGGGAGGAGAGAGAAAAGAAAAGATTTTCCTTTTTTATATCTATTTTCTATATGAATGCTTTCACACTTTCAAACAACCAAAAAATGCATGGTTCGACATGATGCAGCAAATCAAAGAAATTAACTCTAGGGTTTACTATTATCACGTAACTTAAAGTTTTGAAGACGGTTGAGGTTTTAGCGAAAAGAAATGGGAAAGGGAGGTAACACCCTAATTTAGCGAGCGATATAGAAAGAAAAATTCAACTCGAAATTCGGGGCATTACAAACCTATCCCCCTTAAAAGAATCTCGCCCTCGAGATTCAGGGTTGGCTAGCAAAGAGCTCAGGGTATTTAGCCATCAGATCATCTTCACGCTCCCAGGTTGCTTCTTCCTCTGAATGGTGATTCCATCTAACTTTGCACATTCTGATGGTCTTCCTTCGGGTGACTCTGTCTGCAACCTCAAGGATCTGCACTGGCTTCTCAACGTAGGTCAAGTCCTCCTGGACTTCAAGACCTTCCACTGGCAACTGCTCCTCTGGCACATGCAAGCACTTCTTCAACTGAGACACATGAAAGACATCATGCACAGCAGACAAATTCTCTGGCAGACTGAGCTGATAGGCCACTTCTCCACGCCTTGAGAGAATTTGGTACGGACCAATGTAGCGGGGTGCTAGCTTGCCTTTGACTCCGAATCTCTTGACTCCTCTGATCGGTGACACTTTCAGATAGACAAAGTCTCCGACTTCGAAACTCAGCTCTCTTCTTCTTGTGTCTGCATAGCTTCGCTGCCTTGATTGCGCTATCTTCAGATTCTCTCGGACCATCTTGATGTTCTCTTCAGCTTCAAGCAAAATGTCTGGCCCAAACACTTGCTTCTCTCCAGGCTGATCCCATTGCAACGGAGTTCTGCAACTCCTTCCATAGAGCGCCTGAAATGGTGACATCTTCAAACTGGCCTGGTAGCTGTTGTTATAGGAAAACTCTGCATAAGGCAATCTCTTATCCCATCCGGACTGATCATGCAACGCACAGGCTCTCAACATGTCTTCAAGGATTTGATTGGTCCTTTCGGTCTGACCATCTGTCTGCGGGTGGTAAGCTGAACTGAAATTCAGATGTGTGCCCAAGGCTTCATGCAACTGCTGCCAGAAATGAGAGGTGAACTGCGTTCCTCTATCTGACACTATCTTCTTTGGCACACCATGAAGACAAACGATCCGAGACATATACAATTCTGCCAATACGACAATGCTATAGTTGGTCTTGACAGGTATGAAGTGGGCTGACTTGGTCAAACGGTCCACTACTACCCAGATGGAATCGTAGCCGGCTCGAGTGCGAGGCAATCCGACTATGAAATCCATACCGATTTCATCCCATTTCCACTGAGGGATCTACAACGGTTGCAACAATCCAGCAGGTCTCTGGTGCTCTGCCTTAATTCTTCGGCAACTATTGCACACAGCCACATGCTCTACGATTTCCCTCTTCATTTCGTACCACCAGAATTTCTTCTTCAGATCCTGATACATCTTCTCACTGCCGGGGTGAATCGAATAGGCTGTCTCATGAGCTTCCTTAAGGATCAACTCCCGAATGGACTGGACATTGGGAACACATAAGCGGTCTTTGAACCATATCACACCCTCTGCATCTTCTCGAAAATCTTTGCCTCTGCCATCTAGAATCAGTCGCCGGATCTCACTGATCTTCTCATCATTCTTCTGCGCTTCTTTGATTTCGCGCTCTAAGGTAGGTTCCAACTCAACTGTGACTCCTCGCGAATTGTTCAGAAATCCGAGACTCAACCTGTCAAACTCCTTGGCCAACTCATAAGGCATCGGACGAGCGACCATCAGATTGACTTGACTCTTTCTGCTCAAAGCATCTGCCACTATGTTTGCTTTGCCTGGATGGTAATGAATCTCCAACTCATAATCTTTGATCAACTCTAACCATCTTCGTTGCCTCATGTTCAACTCTGACTGAGTGAATATGTACTTTAGACTCTTGTGGTCTGTGTAAACATCACATTTCTGTCCATACAGATAGTGCCTCCATGTCTTCAGTGCGTGAACCACTGCTGCCAACTCTAGATCATGGATTGGGTAATTCTTCTCATGAACCTTCAACTGTCGGGACGAGTAGGCCACAACTCTTCCCTCTTGCATCAACACGCATCCCAAACCTGTGTAACAAGCATCACAATACACCGAGAAGGGCTTGTGCACCTCAGGCAAGACTAGGACAGGCGCTGTAGTCAACTTTTCTTTCAGCGCTTCAAAGGCCTCTTGACATTTCTGGGTCCACTTGAACTCAACTTTGTTGCCTAGCAACACTGTCATTGGTTTCGCAATCTTCGAAAACCCTTCAATGAATCGCCGATAGTATTCGGCCATTCCAATGAAGCTCTTGATTCCTCGAGCATCTGTTGGCGCTTTCCAGTTCAGAATGTCTGCCACTTTCTTCGGATCTACAGCCAATCCTTCTTTGTTGATTATGTGAACCAAGAACAAGACTTCATTTGATCCAAAATTCACATTTGCTCAACTTTGCATACAACTGGTGCTCTCGCAATCTCTGCAATACCATCCTCAAATGACTTGCATGCTCTTCTTCGCTTTGAGAATAAATCAGAATGTCGTCAATAAATACCACCACAAACTTATCGAGATAATCCATGAATACACTATTCATCAAGTTCATGAAGAACGCTGGCGCATTGGTCAAACCAAAAGACATCACTGTGAACTCATACAAACCATACTTGGTAATGAATGCCGTCTTCGGAATGTCCGAAGGTCGGATCCTGAGCTGATGATAACCTGACCTCAGATCAATCTTGGAGAACACACTGGCTCCTCTCAACTGGTCGAACAGATCTTCTATTCTGGGCAAGGGATACTTGTTCTTGATCGTGACTTCATTCAAAGCTCGATAATTAATACACATCCTTTTGGTGCCATCTTTCTTCTCCACAAATAGGACAGGGGCGGCCCAAGGCGAGGTGCTTGGCCGGATGTAACCTTTCTCTGACAGCTCATCAATTTGCTTCTTAAGTTCAACAAACTCTGGTCCAGATATTCTGTAAGCTCTCTTAAAGATAGGGGAGGTTCCAGGAAGAAGCTCTATAGCAAACCCAACTTTCCGCTCTGGTGGCATACCCGGTAAGTCCTTTGGAAACACATCTGGGAACTCGGACACAACCCTGATACTCTCAATTGGGTCTGCTTCACTGCTATCAACAGCTATCTGATAACAACTTCCTTTCTTTGGCTCAGGCGGGACTAACTCGGTCACCACTTCCTCTCCTAGTGGGGACACCAACTTGATGGTCCTTTTATCACAACTGATAACTGCCTGGTACTTATCTAGCCAATTCATCCCTAGGATGACATCTATTCCCTGAGTACCCATTACTATAAGGTTGGCGGGAAACGCTATCCCCCTTATTTCCACACTTATATTCAAACAAATGCTATCGGCTCGAATTCTACCACCGGCTGAGTCAATTTGAATGGGGGTTGACATGGTAGTAATTGGAAGATTATGTGCTTCTACCCATGATGCAGTAATGAAAGAATGTGTTGCTCTAGTATCAAATAACACTTCTGCAATATGGGAGTCGACTGGGAACATACCTACTATCATGCCGGGGGTCTCCTGAACTGCTTCAGCCTCCAAGTGGTTCAGTCTCCCATGATTATAGCGCGGCTGAGAGCGGTTGCCTGCTCCAGGCTGAGGCACATTCTGCTTTGCTGGGGCATTGGGGCCTGACTGCTGCTGGGTTGCCTTCTTCGGACATTGCATCACCCAGTGGCCTTGCTCTCCACAGTGGAAACATGCCCTGTTTCCAACCTGAGCTGGTGCTGCCTGATTGTTCTGCTGGTTTGCTGGGGCAGGAAGGCGAGGTGCCTGCTGATTCTGCCTCTGAAACTGACCTCCTGACTGATTGCTCTGACGGTTCTGGTACTGATGCTGAGGATACTGCCTTTGGAACTGCTGATGCTGCTGAGGTGGGCGCTGGTTCTGCCTGAACTGCTGAGGTTGATTGCCTGAGAAACGAGGACGATTGCTGCTTCCAGGCTGGGGTCCACTGATCTTGCGCTTACGATCCTCCATCTCCTTACGCTTCCTCTCTGTCATGATTGCTCTGTCAATCAGGTGCTGGAATGTCGGGAAGGTATGATTCATCAGTTGGTACTGCAGAGGGTCAACCAAGCCTCTCAGGAAATGGTACTGTCGCTTGGCGTCGGTGTTGACATCTTCAAGAGCATAGCGAGACAATTGCAGAAACCTGTCCCGGTACTCACTGACAGACAATGGCCCTTGCTTGAGGGCCAGGAACTCTTCCTTCTTCACTGTCATCAGACCTGCAGGAACATGGTACTGACGAAAGCTACCTCTGAACTCTTCCCAGGTGATGGCGTCAGGGTGGGCATGGGTGGCGAGGTAAGACTCCCACCATGACTGGGCTGCTCCTCTCAACAGACGGGGACCATACAAGACTTTCTCCCTGTCATCGCACTGAGCGGTATGCAACTCCCGCTCCACAGTGCGTAGCCAGTCTTCAGCATCCATGGGGTCAGAAGAATGAGCGAACGTTGGTGGATGACCTCTCATGAATTCAGCACGCTTGTCTCTGGGCATCTGAGGCATCTGAGGCTGAGGTGGGGCCTGCTGTTGTTGTTGCTGCTGCTGCTGAATGGCGGCCAAAGTCTGACCGATGGCTTGAACTGCCTGAGTCTGCATCAGAAACATCTGCTCGATCGACATCGGGGGCGGGGGCGGCAGGTGCTGCTGCTGGGGCACCTCCTCCTGTTGAGCGGCTCGCTCCTGCTGAGCACGCCTTCCTCCTCTGCGCCTGTTCTCTGACATCTGCAGAATGCAACCACACATCAGAACTGATCTGGCAAATCTTGCAGCATAAGAAAAGAGTATAGAATTCTTCAACAGCACTAAACAGATGAGCATCTTCACTGATCTCCAACACAGACCACACAGCTTCTCAGATAAAGAGGAAAGTGGAATAAAAAGGTTTCCCAACTATATAACTAACTCCATTAACATAATAGGTAAACCAAAATGCAGGGGATACCCACACTCTGGTGACAGTCATTACAAAGATCCAAACCAAACATAGTTCATCATGACAAACATAAATGCACAGGATATAGCAAACTACCCTGTCTAACTAAGACTAACTAAGACCGAGACTAACGCTAAGACTGTAGCTTCTATGTATGTATATATTTTGTATTAATTACAAGATCCAACTCTAACGATCTATGGTTCTAGATTTATCTTGGTCTTGCAGTCGGGATTGCCATAAGACTGGTGTCCATGCCGAGTTGAGCGGTACGGGTGCTGAGTCCCGACGGGAGCGGGGGAACCACCATCCAGGTGACGACGTTCCGCGCGCTCAGCCCGCAGCAGGGCGATCTCAGCACGAGCCCTACTCAGCTCGTCTAGTGCATGGTCCAGCTCCGTGTTTAGCACGGCGGCTAGGTTGACTGTGCTGCTCAACCTAGGATTGCCCTCACCGACAGGTGAGACAATCACGCCTCCTGTGCTGCCAGATGGACGGCGGGGGTAATACTTCAGGTCAAGACCGTCAGCTACCCCACCAAAAACCGGGCAGTAGTGCGAAAGCGCACGCCGTGCAGCATCTTGCATGGCTGCCTCAGCTGAGTCCCGCTCAGAGATAGAATAGTGCTCTAAGCAGGCCTCCGCACCCTGGAGACTGTTCTCCGGACGGCGCACCAAGCAGGTTGCCTCCCAGTGGTCCGGGTAGACCCCGCGACTGTGCTGGTAGACCACACAGCGATACTCGATGGACCAAGTATGCCGGTTAAGTGCCCGACGTAGCAGGGTGTCGAGCGCATCGTGGAAGTGACACCCGCGAGCAGCGTCGCGAGTGATGGGTCGAGCAACCCATCCTTCCGGCTCATGGTTAGCAGAGAAGTCGGTGTCGTGGCTCGAGCTGTCGTCGCCACCTCCATCGTCTGGGTCTCCTCCAGCAGCTACTCCAGAAGCTGGGGCGCCCAGTGATGGTGCAGGGGGCGCCTCCAGGGGAAGCACGGGGGAGCAGCTCCTCACGGACTCTATCTCCTGGTGGAGCGAGAAAGAAGAGCCCTGCTGCTCCTGTCGTCGACGTTCCTACTCCTCATGCAGGCGGTGGTGCAGTCTCTCCAAGTGGCTGGACTGTCCGGCCACGGGACGGCGAAGCGGACGCTCAGCAAGGCGGGAGGGTAAGAAGGGGATGATGGACTTTCGTGCAGTGTGTCTAAGTCGAGCCATCTACAAAAGACATCGCAAGCAAAAGGGTGAGAACAGAATTAATATGACCAGCAAATAATGAATCATAAGTAAATGAAGGATTAGAATAAAACACAATTTTCAGCAAGGTATATTATATAGTAGAACATAGGTTTGGTCGGTATGACCAACTTTTGAAGGGATATCAAAGTCAAGGCAGGGACAGAGGTCTATAGTCCTTAGAACGACCATTCTACTCTAGGTTAGCGGTCCTACAGTCAGCACGGCTTTGATACCACTTATGTCACACCCGGTTTTAGAAGGCAAACCGAATGCGAACCATGTACGTGCCAGGATCAGTAATTCACGTACACAGCAGTTACATAACATGGACATCATCACACAGTGCTCAAAATAGTATTAAAAAGGGAAATAATAGTCGATTACATCATACGTCTGAGACGTCCATATAGTCCTTACAATAAATCAAAGTGCGGAAAAGAAACGTAGATAACTGCGGCCTTCATAGGCAGCCGACTGGGGGTTGCCGCTAACCCACGCCTAGAACTCGTCGTAGTCTTGGAACTCCTGGAAGTCTCCTTCCACAGCTTCATCTTCGCCTGAGCAGTGGTTGCAATGCTGACAACCTGGGGATGGGGGGGTTTGGTGTGTAGAGCAAGGGTGAGTACACATCAACATACTCAGCAAGTATCCTGTTTGGCTGTAGTGGACTAGCTTTATGTGGGGGGGGGGGGTAAGTCAAGCAGTTGCTTTTAGTTGGTCAGATTATTATTTACTAATAGAGAGCCAAGTTTTAGCATTAACCCAAGTTATTAGCCCGATGTACCCTTTCCAAACGGAAAGAATACCACTTACCAGCACCATAGTCATAACCAAAACCATCGATCTCATAGCCACCTGTACCAAAGTATCTCTGATCAAGTACCACTAATCACTGGAGCTCCCTTGGCCTCTCATAACCGTGAGCACGGCTGATATATCAGTTTTCAAACACTCTGCAGAGGTTGTGCACTTTACCCACAAGCCGTGATTCCCTTTCTGCCGAGAGATCATGACTCTCCATTGATCACTACCAAGGTGACCCAGCGGGGCATCACTACGTAGCCTTTACAAAGATTCCCCGGGGCTGTAGCCACCCGTTAGGTTTCCTAAATGCACCGCACTCCTCCCCAAGGGGCGAACCCAAACTTGGCAGAGTGAGCCGCATACACCGAGCCCCATTAACGGCACGACGGCTAAGTGATCTACACCCCGGATCCTCTAATTATTCAGCTAAGGGCATCCCATTCCACCCTCATGGTTGCACTGTTTTCCCGGGCGGTCATCCATAGAACAGGTCCTTACGGAGAGGCACTCGAGAAACCGCTCGAGCCCCCTTAAGACCACAAGTACAACATCATAATAGGAGAAGGGAAAACAGCGTATCATAGATAATCTCATCATGTTCATTGATTAGAGTTTGAACAATAGCATAAAGCTAAACAATAATAATCCAACCCAGATAGGTAGACAAGGACGTGGATAACAAAAGCTAGTCAATCCTTAGGCATAAATGTGTAAAGCGGGAGGTGAATTAAATAATGAATAGGACAGAGATAGGTCAAAGGACACTTGCCTCCACCAACCGACTGCTGCTCAGGGGCTTCTCCTGCGAGTTCCTCGGGCTCTTCAACCGGATCTTTCTCTATGCGAGTGCACACATACATACATCCATCCATTGAAATTAGGAAACCAACAATACACCATACAAGAGAACAAGTAGATTAAACATGCATAGAATATCACATACAATAATGAATTTACCATGGTTAGAAAGAGGCGGGGAAAGGTCTCGCGAGAGTTAAAGCTTATGCCCGAGACGCACTACGGATAAACAAATAACTAAACGCTACGTGCTCTAGTTCCAATTGGTTCTAACAAAAGAATTAGCTACATGCACTAATGTAAACGTGACCACTTTTAGTAGATTAACATTGAATGAGATAGATGATTAGTTATACAAATTAACTAACGTAACCAATTTCCAAATTGAGACTCCTATCTTATTAATATAAATACGTGATTAGCGCGCATAGGACACGGGACGGGGGCATCTGGGGGGTAGACGGGGACACGACGGGTCGTGCCGAGGCACTGCGCACCACGCGAGCACGCGCGCGAGGCCGCACGCACACGCCACGAACTAGTCGTGCGCACGTCGGGGCCGCGCGCTAGCCGAGCTCAAGGCCACGCGCCATAGGCACGCTGGGCCGAGCTCGAGGCCGCGCCGGGGCCGTCACAACGCGAGCAAGGCACGCCGGGGCGGGCGGACGAGCACGGCGCACGGGCGGGGCGGGGGGCACGACCGGGGCCGGGACGGCACGGGGCCGAGGCGGGCGCGGGCGCGGCGGGGACGGCCGAGCCGGGGCGGGCTCGCCGGGGGGCGGCCGAACCGGGTGCGGGGGCAGGCGGGTCGCCGGAGGGCGGCGGCCGGGCCAGGCACGGGGGCGGGTTCGCCGGGGGCGGCCGAGCCGGGCACGGGACGGGGCGGGCTCGCCGGGGCGCCGGGCGGACGGAGCGGGGTCGGCGCGGGGGCGGCTCGCCGAGGCGGGGTCGGGGCGGGGGCTCGCCGGGGGGCCGAGGCGGCGGCGCCGGCCGAGGACGGCGCGGGGGCGGCCGGACGCGAGGCCGGACGCGGGACGCGGGGGCGGGGGCGGCCGGACACGGGGTCAGGGCGGGGGCGGCTCGCCGGGGCGGGGCCGGGCGTGGCGTCGCCGGCCGAGGACGGCGCGGGGGCGGTCGGGCGCGGGACGCCGGGGCGGGGGCGGCCGAACCGGGTGGCCGGGCGGGCGAGGGAGGAGGAGGGAGAAGGGGGAAGGAGAGGGGAGGAGGGGGGGCCTCACCGCGGCAGGGGGGCGGCGGCGGCACTAGGGCAAGGGAGCGGCGGCGGCGGCGCTAGGGCAGGGGGAGGGAGTTGGGGAAGGGGAGGGGTATGACAGGCGGGGCCTGCGGGGGGAGAGGAGAGAGATTTGGGGGGGAGGGGGAGGGAGGGGCGGCTGGGCCGGCCATGGGCCCAAAGCGGGGGCGCGCGGGGGGGGGGGCGAGGTGGGCCGCGGCCAAGTCGGCTCACGACGCGAGGGGGGGGGAGGGGGCGAGCCGGCTGGGCCGACCGGCCAGCTGGGCCGCTCGCGCCAAGGGGGGGGGCTGGGCCATAAGGGGAGGAGAGGGAGGAGAGAGAAAAGAAAAGATTTTCCTTTTTTATATCTATTTTCTATATGAATGCTTTCACACTTTCAAACAACCAAAAAAAATGCATGGTTCGACATGATGCAGCAAATCAAAGAAATTAACTCTAGGGTTTACTATTATCACGTAACTTAAAGTTTTGAAGACGGTTGAGGTTTTAGCGAAAAGAAATGGGAAAGGGAGGTAACACCCGAATTTAGCGAGCGATATAGAAAGAAAAATTCAACTCGAAATTCGGGGCGTTACAATTATGCTTGAGCAACCATGTCGGTCGGCTTATGGTGTTCAGGTGTGGAGCATAGGGTCTATGATCAACAGCTGAGGTGAAGGTCATTTAGGCTCGTGATGATGGACCGAGAGTGGTGAAGGACGAGTGTTGGGTCTTGGCTGATGGACTGGAGCAGCTGGGTGACTAGCCGTGGTGGCTGAAACCTAGGACACGTACTCGCGAGAGGACATGGCAGAGCGGGCCGTGTTGTCGGCGCGGTCGAGGACTGGCGGGACGTGTCCAGGATGTGGGGGACACGCACGCGGTGTGATACTCATGATGGTTTTGTGGTTGAGCCTCAAAACCACCTAGAGCTACGGATGTCAGGTTTTTGACTAAGATTGGTCTCAAAACCCGGCGGCGGTAGTTTCAGTGGAAACTGGAGGCAACACGTGGCGTGATCACGGACGATGCGTTAAGGTGAAACAACGCTGTGTGAATGGTGTGGTTGTCAGATGAAAAATCTAGGAGTTGGTTCATTTCGCCCCCGGTGGAGTGCATAGGCTCTATGTAAATAGGGGTAGTTTAGGAAATGAAAATAATTCTCTATAAATAGAAGGGAGGGTTGTTTAGTTCAACATCTCTTAGCTGTCATTTGTTCTAGTGCTCTTGTGTAGAACTCCAAGTTTTCCTCTCTAGGTAGTCACTAGTTTAGCCGGGAGATCCGTAGCGATTTTGTTCTGTCGACTATGTCTTGTAATCTGCAACGATCAAACAGAGGAAGGGTCACCGGTTTGGCGCACAACTTTCAGTTGGCTTCAACCTCAGTTTGTGCCTTTGCTGAATTTTCGGAGTATTTTGCTCTTGAGTTCTTCCTTTCTCTTCTCTTGTTGATTTGAGAAGAACCATCAAATTCATGTGTTCTAGGTGTTGTTGGAATTTGTTGGAGGGTGAGATTTACTTCTAGGATCATTACTTACTCCTTGTTGGTGCAGTTTGTGGTTGTGATCTTAGCTGATCTCATTTTGTGTTCATTCTAGAAAACCCCAATTCTGTTTGTATTTTTAGATCTGCGGTTGATTTACAAGTTCGATTGAGCTCCAAATTTGTGAAGACCTTGGAAACACTTTTTTTAAGGCGTGTGTAAAATTTCATCTTATTTGGAGTTCGTTTGGTTCTGTTTCGCATCCTAGAACTGAATTTGGTGCTGCTGAAATCAACACTAGTTCGCGACACAGTTTTGAACCTATTCGGACTTTTCAGTGTTCGATTTGTGATCAATTTGTTTTGTTGATCTCGTGTGAGTATTTGAAACATTTTGAAAACATGAGATCACTGGTTTTCTGATATGATTTTGGTTTGAGTGCTTTCTTTATATCAATTTAAGTGAAGTGCTCAATTTTAGTTTTAGCAACAAAATATGATTGGCTCCCATTCACCCCCCCCCCTTTGCTAGCCTCACCAGTCCTTCAATTGCTATCAGAGCCAGTTAAGGATTCCATTACCCTGATCAGTTTGAAATCCACGAAGGCGACATGGAACGTGATGTTGGCAAGCCACTGTTCTTCGATGGGACGAACTACCTGTACTAGAAGATCCATATGTCGGCATATCTTAAGAGTATTGGGTACCCTGTCTAGGAAATCTACCTCGATGCTGCTTTCGATGCTGCGAGTGCTAGGATCACTCCAATTGAGATGGAATTCCATGATTCAAACAACAAAGCTCACAATGCTTTGTTCTCGTGCCTCTCGCTTGATGAGTTTGAGCGAGTTAGACATTTGGCTACAGCTCACCAGATCTGGTACACCCTCGAAAGATTT
Organism: Zea mays; assembly: GCF_902167145.1. NCBI lineage: Eukaryota > Viridiplantae > Streptophyta > Magnoliopsida > Poales > Poaceae > Zea > Zea mays. The sequence continues at coordinate 160,008,327 of NC_050100.1, read as the reverse complement.
CATGAGGCAATGATCATGTAAAGACTAGACTATTTAAGATGTACTAATGAGAGTACGAGAACTTTGTGCAGTTGGCTGGAGAGACCATATTCATTGTGTTTTCTTGGTTCCAGTCGATTGTCAACAAGATGTGTGCTAACAAGGCATAACTTCCCTATGTTGCTCATGAGAGAGCGTTGAAGTTGTTTCATGCTCTAGATCAGAGGGTTTGGGAGGTGAAGGTCTCGGCGATCATCGAGCCACCCAACTATGAGACTCTCACAGTGGACAAGCTTTTCAACAAGTTCAAGTTCACTGAGATTGACCACCAGACCCAGGCCAAGATTTAGAACCTTTACAGACTTGATTCATAAACACAATATAAATCAAAGTGCACATAACAGAAACATAACCAACATAAAAAACCCACCCCAAGCAGCTGACTGGGGAAGGTCGCTAGCCTAATCCTCGAACTCGTCGAAATTCTATAACTTCTGGGGATCCTCCTTGATGCCTTCCTCTTCTTCTTTATCTGAGCATAGATTGCACCAAAGGCAACCTGGTGTTTTGTGAAAGCAAGGGTGAGTACACATCAACGTACTCAGTGAAAGTCGCCTAGGGGGGTGAATAGGCAAAACCTGAAAATTATAAACTTTGAACACGCACTATGCCCGGGGTTAGCGTTAGAAATAATTCGGAGTGCGGAAGATAGTTCTCCTTGCTATGAGTTGCTCAATCAATGCGGATAACTTTGGGAGCCAACTCAAATCAATATGAGCAAGGGAACTTTGGAGGGGAAACAAATTGAGTGGAGATCAACACAAATAAACATGGCAATTTGTTTACCGAGGTTTGGTTCAAAAGAACCTAGTCCCCATTGAGAAGGCCACAAAGGCCGGGTCTATTCCAACCCTTTCACTTAGACCGGTTGAGTGCTTCTTCTTAATCACACGGGTCACTAAGACCCTGCAAGGATCACAACACAATTAGGTGTCTCTTGCTTGCTTTACAATTCACTAAGAAGGTTGAGAAAGAGATGAAGAAAGCATGACTACAAAAACCAAGCAACAAGAGCGACAAATAACACACGGATCACACTCTCTCAAGTCACTAAGCATTAATGATCACTTGTCTTAATTGTGGGACTTGGAGAGATTGGAAGCTTTGAATGTGTCTTGGAATGGATTGCTAGCTCTTGTATTGAATGTGAATCAGTAGAGTACTTGGATGTAGTGAATGGAGGTGGTTGGGGTTGTATTTATAGCCTCCAATGACTTCCTAGCCATTGCTCCTTTTCTGCTGACCGTGGACGGTTCGCGCCCCTGTCTGGACGGTTCACCCCTGCACATCAACGACTGAAATCGCAACGGTCAGCAGTAACGACTATATCAACGGCTATAGTGCATTTAATGCATCATTAGAAGTCAGATAAAGTAGTTGCGGACGGTCCGGCCGTGCACCCCGGACGGTACGTGAGAACGCTAAAAATGCATTTTACCGAACCCGCCACCTTTGGGGTTTTCTGGGTTTTCAATGACCGGACGATCCGCGCCTGAGGCTGGACGATCCGCTCTTGGTCTCGGACGGTGCTTGCTTCTCCTTTGGACGGCCTGTAGTGTTAACTTGTGTTTTTGCAGTGTTCCTGTCCGAGGCTCACCCTGGTGTCGTGGACGGTCTGCCGCAAGGGACCGGACGGTCTGCACATAGGTGTTTTTCCAAAAAAGCTTCTCATGTCCGGAATAATCTACGGTATTCCGGACAGTCGACTTAGAGTAGTTGTAGATGAACTTATCCACCTGACAAATGATCAACTAGGCAAACTAGTTAGTCCATAAGTTTTGTGGTGGTCGTCAAACACCAAAATCGATTATAGGAAATGTTGAGGCCATTTCCCTTTCACTCAGCAAATGTCCCGTTTGGCTGATGTGGACTAACTTTATGTGGGGTTAGGCTGAAAGCATGTTGCTTTTACTTTTTCAAGTTTTATTCATTAATATGAGCCAAGTTTTATCAGTAAACCCAAGTTATTACCGCAAAGAGTACCTCCACATAGATGAAATACCAAAATCTATAGTCAGAATCATCATTAATAGAACCATCGTCATCATTCGTAACCATTGGGATCATCTGTAACTCTAATCAAAGAGGATCCCATGGCCACTCTTAACCATGAGCACGACTGATATATCAGTTTCATTACTCCGCAGAGGTCACACACTTTACCCATGAGTTGTGATTCCCTTTCTATCTGAGGAGCGCAACTTCCCATTGATCACTTCCAAGGTAAACTGGCAGGGTTTCACTACGTAGCCTTTACAAAGATTTCCTAGAGGTCATAGCCGCCCGTTAGGTTTCTCCAGTTTGATAAACACAATACCTCTCCCCGCAGGAGGGATGACTAACAAAAGCAAAACGAAAGAACCTCGACACCTAGCTTCGGTAGAGCAAGCACTGTGCTTGGACCCCATTGACAGCACGACGGCGAAGCAATTACACCTCTAGTTCCTCTAATTAATTAGCTAAGGGCGTCTCATACCACCCACATGGTTGCACTATTTTCTTAGGTGGTCTCTCAATGAACAGGTCCTTACTGAGAGGTTCTCGGGAAACAACTCAAGCCTCCTTTAGTGCCACAAGTTCATCATCATATCCAGAATAAAATCATCGTATCATAAAGTATACCTCATCATGTTCATTGATTAAAGTAGAACACTAGCATAATGCTAACCATAATAACCCAAAAGGTAATCAAGGACAAGGTGAATAGAAACCTAGTCAATCCTTAGGTTTTAATTATGTAATGCGAGAAAATGAATTATCATGTGAAAAGGACATAAGTAGGTTAGAGGACACTTGCCTTCACTAAAGAGATGCTTAGGGTCTTCAACCTTGTAGAACTCTAAGAGCTTGATCTCGTTCATCAAAGCTTGAACGTTGATTTCTCGAAGCCCGAAAACATATCATGATCTCGACGCGAAGCTCGAACGATAAGGACAAAACGTGGACGGCGGCAAGGAACTCCGTTGCGATGAACGACAGTGACTTGGCAAGGCGACGTCGCCGCGAACCATGCGCGGACAAAAACGACGAGCGATCTGGCGGAGCTCCGGCGCGATGTCGACGAGGACGAAGCGCGGACACCGCGAGGCTCCGGGGGTTGCTCCAGCAAGGCGAGCGCGCGACGGTTCCTGCGTGGGGTGGCGTATAGATGTCCAAATGGGCGGGCCGTGCCGGCCCACGGGCCCCAAGCGAGGCCCAGGCACGGCCCGCTCGGTTAATAATCGTGTCGGGCCGGGCCACGACCCGACGGGCCTAACGGGCTCATAACAACATATGACGCTTAAATGATAAAAAATATCCTAAATGTATGCAATTTTTTGGGGTTTAAACCATATTTATTAGCTCTAAACATTTATTTACACCCACATAACCAACAAAAACACTTGTTTCTTGTATTTTATACTCTATATTCAAATATAATATATGTATTTATATGAAAAAATAAATAAAACCGGGCCGTTCCGGACCTAGCCCGTTGTGCCACGCCTTCGACCCAGGCACGGCCCGGTGACCAGGCCGGGCCGGCACGGACCCGGTTCACTACGTGCCGTGCCGGGTTTCTGACCGCCTGGCAAGTCCGGTCCGTTTGAACATTTCTAGGGTGGCAAGATGCAGTGCAGCGAGGTGCAGCGCCAGCGAGTATAGATAGGCATGGACGCATGGTCAAGCTTTTATGCGGCGACTAAGGCAGGCGGTCGCCGCACTTCGTGAGCACAACATGGAGCGTGGCTGGCTAGTGGGTGGGCCCCATGGTGTTGCCGTTGCGCCTGTGCAGAGGTGGGCACATGACCACATGCTGGGCCGGATCAAAGGTCGAGCGCGAGGGATAGTCCCTTTTTTATTTTGTTTTTTTATTTATTTCCTTTCTGTATTTTCTCTTTGTATGTGTATATTTATTTTAGACCATGCCTAAATAACTTAAGTGCAATATTTTATTTTTCTTTCGAATGTAAACACCGCCAAAATCTCCTTTAGAAGACAAAAAATGTGCTTAGCATGAAATACAACAAACAATTTATTAAAATTAGCACATATAAATACCAGGTTAACTCCCTTTTTCCGAGGAAAAAGAAAAAGAACAGGTAACACCTGAATTTTCTGAATAGAGCAAAGAAATTTGTATACCCCAAATTCAGGGTACTACACTCTCGCCGCATGCTCCTCCGGCGCTCCGTCTGAGGCGGCACGTGCCCTAAAAACTTACAGCCTCCCACCCGGCGCCCGAGGTGGTGGTGTTCTAAGGCGGTGGATCCTCCTGTGTAGTTTGTGGGGGCCCACCTTTCTGACGCCACTTGGGTTCTCTATTCCTGCGCATAAAACAGAGCAGGAGGGTGCCTGGGTCGGTTACGCTTACCGCATTCTGGCACCCAAGCGCCTGTCTCCTCCCTTCCCTGGGAGCCTTCCTGCACCCTCCTGTTTGTCATCTTTCTTGGCCATCCCCACTTGAACTCATGGACGCCTTTCCCTTGTGCTCCCTCACTCAGGGTCGGCTCGAGGATTTGGAGAAGAATGTGCCAACCCATCACAGAAAATTAAGTATTATATAGGAAAATTGCAAGCCACCATCATGAGAAACATACAAGGAAATGACTTAGCTGATGGAATGGAGCTTACTTGTGAATAGAGATGGCCAAACAGGCCGCCCGGCCCGGCCTGGTCCGGGCCCGGCCCACCAGGCACGGTTAGAAAACCGGGCCGGGCCATCTAAGCCCGTGGGCTCGTTTCCCTGTCCGAGCCCGACCCGCAGCGGGCCTAAACGGGTTGGGTCAGCCCGGTAAACACGAAAAAAGCGGACCGATCGAAAACGGGCTAAGCGGGCCGGTAAGCACGGTTTAGTGCAAAAAACGGGCTTAACGGGCTTAGAGGTAAACGGGTCGTGCCAGGCTAGCCCACCTTGCTTAGTTTCCTATCCGAGCCCGACCCGCTTATTCGTGCCGAGCCGGCCCGGGCCCGGGCCCGCATAGAACCGGGTCGTGCCGGGCTCAAACAGCGGGCTTCGTGCCGGGCTCGTGGGCCTCGTGCTTATTGGCCATCTATACCTGTGAATCATGCATGTGCGTTGTAATTCTTCCCATCTTCGTTAGGATTGATGAAACTAACAACAAATGAGAACGAAAAAAAGATACCAATGGTTAGTAGCAAAAAAAATCCATGTTCATGTACACATAACACATGTGAACGCATAAATGTTGTGTGGAGATGAGAAGAAACCAAAGGATAAACACAATGCCAGGTAATGGTTATTCTTACAAATAGAAATGTTAGATGCAAAAGGAAGCGTATAAAAGTAATAAAAAGGCATTATATTTTCCACAGAAGTTAATTTCTTTAAAATGGTGGTCAATAAAAGGTTGGCATTATAAACTATCAACACTGCCACATATCTAAAAGACTAAAAGAACATGTAACCAACATAAATAATTCATGTGACTAGAGTCGTATCCATTTTTTATACTGTGCAATTTTAAAAGTAGAACATGTTTTCAAGAATAACCTCATTGTATAAAGAGCATGTAAAATCCAACTTCAATTTTTCCAACAGTTTTACATACAAGATGTGAGTGTAAACTTTTATCTCACTTTTGAAGAGAAACCTGTGTGACCCCATCTTGAGGATATTTAATTGTTACCAAAATGTACATCTAATGCAACAACCATGGTCCCAACGGATGTTAATGTGTGGATGTCGAGTACCACTATCGCCCTCCAAGCAGATGAGATATCCAACTTCAGGACATGGAACTCTCCATAGAGATACAATGCATAGAATGTTAGTTTCGTCAATAGTATAATTAGGACTAATTTGTCAACCACATTTTTTCAAGAGATTTCTATTTTTCAAAGAAAACTTAGTTTATTTTCCAAAAAATGAGAATCCCTTAGAAAAATGAGGTTTTCAAACTAGCCCTTAATATGTAGAATTTTCATCTGCATACAGCAAAAAAACAAAGTAAACATATGTATTATGCCGGGTACGGAACTGATAATGAAACCTTGGCATGACTGTCTCAAAACGTATAGGTTTGTGAAACCAGCAAAGTCAAATCCAGTAGTGAATTTTCATTTAGGATCTCACATGAAAAATATAAATAAAGGATACTATTGGCCTCACAGACCGGATCCCTGGGAACAACAAAGGCAGCAACAGTTGGGAATGAATCGGATCAAAGAGGATGGAGCAGTCGCGTTGCGACGTTCGATGGGCAGTTAAATACCTTCTTGCCACGAATAACAGCACCAAGCTTGCCTTGGATGACAGTGTACTTGGTGGCTCCCAGGAACAGGCCGGTCGAGGCAAGGTACGGTGCCCCCGCTCATCGAAATCCTTCATGATGTTGGCCATCTCAGGCTTGAATTGGGTGGATGACGTCACAGCAAAATCTATCCCTTCACATGTTAGGTGTCAGCTAGCGGGATCAGATCGAATTGGTCACACAGACAACAACGTTTATGTAATACAAGGGGAATCGAATGTGACGGTGCCGGCAGGATCCTCTACCGTAACATCCGTGAACGTTGTGGTAGCCGGGTGGATGACGTGTGGGCCAGCTGTGGCCTGGTACCACGTGGCTGCCGTCGGACTTTACGGCAGAGGAATGGTTCGCATGAAGGTAGCGGTGACCTCGGGGAATGCAGTGCTCTGAGCCCAGGCGGCGCCTTCATGGTCGACGATGGCTGCCGACGTGAGGTGGTGGCCCTCGATCTCGCACATCAGAATTTCGCACATCTCGATCGCTAGAGAACGGAGAGGGTGTCCGTCGGAGGAGGGCTCATGCAGTGCTCCCCCCAAACAACTCGATCTCACTATTTTTGACTGATCACGAAGAGCTTGTAGCAGCGTGTGTCGAACGGGTGGCTAAATAGAGAGGGACCCAGATAGAGAAGGCCAAATTGAAGGGATGGAGGACTGGATCCCCACCGCCTCGCCGTGGCAGGCCACACGTTTGTCTCCTCGCTCCCCTTGGGTAGAAACGGAGAGGAGGAGGAGGAGCAGTAGTGACGCCCAATCAATCACCAGAGTCAAGGGGTACCTCGGCGCGACGACACTGGTGGCTCGACGGACTTCCAACGTATAATTGGAGAGGAGGAAGAACAATAGAGATGGTCAACCAATCACCTGGTCAGTGGGGCGTACCTCGGCACGACGGAGCTAGCGAATCGATGGCCTTCCAACGTCGAGATGTGGCAATGGGGTGTAGCTTGTCCTAGGCCATGTGGCGATGGGGTGTTAACGACAGAGATATTATTGGGATCGAAGAAGGGAGATCGGAGGTAGCAGGAGAGCAATGCTTGGAAAAGGGGAAGAATGAGCCGATAGACACGACAGTGGATTTCAATATTCTCTTCTTGGTCCCTCTCCTATTACAAGACATTCTTTTTATAGAAATCTATACTGGATCGCAGCCCACACATTTGGCCCACATTGGCCCACGTTTCCTTCTACTCAGCTTGCTGACAGCTTTCTCCATCTGTTGCTGCCTTCTCAGCCATCTCCTGGATACGTGTTGCTGACATTCCCCACTCCTCGAAATGCGGCTTGCCCCCAAGCCGCTGATAGTGTAGCCAGCATGATACGGAACTGGTTGCAGGTGATGACATTCTTATGGAAGTATTGCAGCTCCATCTGCCTAGAACTGTAGTCAGATAGCTTCGCAAAAATGACAAGCTTCACAAAATTGTAGTCAGGGTGCACCGGTGTTGTATCAGAGAGAATGTTGAGTGCTAACTGAAGAATCTGACAATAGCAAGACTTCAACAGAAGTGCCAGTAGGTGCTGCGGGAGGTAATCCATGTAGCAACACCGTAGTTCCCTTGTATTGGTATATCCATCTCCTGTTGACATATGACTGTATGCTTCCAACCAATTCCTGTTGACAACTAAATTATATTTGGACAAGGGCAATAATGAGATGTTGGACACAAACTTGTAATCCTGTATGAACCATTCCATAGTCAGCCGGTAATGTTGACAAGACATGATTTCCCTGTTGTCCACTTGCACAGATTCAGTGCTGATCATGTCTGAAACTCCTGGTAAACTGGACGGAAATCGATTGATGACGAAAGTGTAGGAACTTCCTGAGCCCACCAAAATCAACAAAGGGATAGACTGAAGGGATCCTCTGAACTTCAACGTTTGGCGTCTGTCCGAGCCTGAACAAGCTGCCTGGGATAAAGTCATCCTGAGTTGTGGACCCTCGATTCCGTGGTGGCGAGTCTCACTGTCTGTGCTGACTAATTCCAAGACCCCATCCACGACATGAAGCTGAACAGAATGAGTACATTTCTGACCATAAGACCACTTCTCCAGACATCTGTCACATAGACCCCAGGTTCTCCTATCACTATGTAATGAGGCCCGCTTATCTCCATTGGATGCAGTCTTGTGCACATGTCCCAACATAGTATATAGCAAGTGACAAGCTATTTTGTGCACCTGTCCTTTCATTTCTTTTCTGGAGGTCAGGGTATCAATGAATATCTGATCTTCAAGAATAGCTCCAGCAAAACCGTTATCCGCATCACCGAGCTTCGGTATTGAAATTGCAGTCGAAAAACAAGTGTGTAGGACGATGAAACAATTTAGCAAACATCTGGTGGACAGAACCACAGAGAACATTGAACTGAAAAATTCATCTGCAAACTCCAAAAATTCAGAGGCATAATCATACTTGCCCCCTTTTTGCATCTTCTCAGCCATATTCCACGAACTAACAGCCAACCACTTCAGTCCCCGCGGCTCTCCAATTTCCTTTCCCAGAAAAACGTCCCAACCAAGCTTCAGCCGTCGAATATAAAATGGGGTCACCAAAAATAGTGGCTACCATATACCCTTGAACCAGGCACAGTCTCTGCAGTTGTAATGCATGCCGCTGCACACATCATAAAGTAGCCAGAATGTCCAAACAGGTGGTGGCCAAGGCGGAAGCCAAACTTTAACACCATCAACCTGAAGACACAACTCAATGAGCAAGACATAGGTGCATCTCTCATCGGCCACAATCAGAGTCCTCTCAAACTGGTTGGTCTCCTTGTCGTTGATCCTAAAGTAGGTCGAGATTTCCATGGGGCAGACTGTGTCCTTGGGAACGAAGCTAAAGGACCCGTCGCTGAACACCACTGAATTGAGGGCGACATAGTAGTTGTCGCCTGGCAGTACGACGCTGCCCAGGTAGTGCCTGACAAGGTCTGGGTACTCACAGATGCCTTTGGACGTGGAGTAGTAGCAGATGGACTGCAGGTCCACGAGCGCATACTCGTTGTCGCTCCAGGTGGCCTCGACCATGGCGAGCATGCTGGTGGTGGCATCGCGGTTGGGGACCATCGTCGAACACGTGCTGGGCGAGGTGTGGAAAACCTCATCCTCCTCCTCGGTATCCACCAACTGTGGGATAAAGGAAGCTGGAGATGGAGCCGTGTCGATGTAGGGGCCAAGCGGAGGCTTGTCCTCGGGTGGAAGCGTGAAGTAGTCGTGTGCGAGGTGCGCCATGTCGGCCACCGTCGCGGCATCCACGTTGTGGTCCACCACCCAGTCCTCGCACGCCATGGTCACACGCGTGCGGATCTCGACCCTTCGCGCCCTGGCGAACTCCAGCGTGTCCTTGGTGTTGCTGACCACAGCCACGACTTGCTTGATGTCGAACTCGGAGGTGGGGAAGCAGAACTCCATGGTCCGGTCGGTGTCGAGCTCGTCGCCGAAGCAGTGGTCGGCATCGTCGGAGAAGAGAGCCTGAGTGGTAGCGCTGTCGACAGGTTCCTCGTCGAAGAGAGGCCATGCATCGAAGACCGGTTCGTCGTCGTCGTAAGATGGAGAACGCGGCCGCGCACAGGGGCTTGCGGCGTACGCCGCGCCCACCGAAGAGCTGAACACGTCGTTGTATTGTAGCGCTATGGTGGAGGAAGTTATGGTGCCCTCGAACGAGTCAAACAACGAGGCGAAGGAGGAGGCAGGAGTCTGCTCGCCACCACGGCCCGCCAGCGCCTCAGTCAAGCGATTCTCCATCAACGCCATTGCATCGAGCAGCTCACGGACGGTAGGATCTGGATGATCCATCGTGGACGATCGGAGTGCCATGGCACAACAGAGAGGGATTCAGGACAACCTAATCTGATACCAAATGTTAACCACAGAGATATTATTGGGATCGAAGAAGAGAGATCGGAGGTAGCAGGAGAGCAATGCTTGGAAAAGGGGAAGAATGAGCGATAGACACGACAGTGGATTTCAATATTCTCTTCTTGGTCCCTCTCCTATTACAAGACATTCTTTTTATAGAAATCTATACTGGATCGCAGCCCACACATTTGGCCCACATTGGCCCACGTTTCCTTCTACTCAGCTTGCTGACAGCTTTCTCCATCTGTTGCTGCCTTCTCAGCCATCTCCTGGATACGTGTTGCTGACAAGCTTGTAGCAGCGTGTGTCGAACGGGTGGCTAAATAGAGAGGGACCCAGATAGAGAAGGCCAAATTGAAGGGATGGAGGACTGGATCCCCACCGCCTCGCCGTGGCAGGCCACACGTTTGTCTCCTCGCTCCCCTTGGGTAGAAACGGAGAGGAGGAGGAGGAGCAGTAGTGACGCCCAATCAATCACCAGAGTCAAGGGGTACCTCGGCGCGACGACACTGGTGGCTCGACGGACTTCCAACGTATAATTGGAGAGGAGGAAGAACAATAGAGATGGTCAACCAATCACCTGGTTAGTGGGGCGTACCTCGGCACGACGGAGCTAGCGAATCGATGGCCTTCCAACGTCGAGATGTGGCGATGGGGTGTAGCTTGTCCTAGGCCATGGGTGTTCCTCGACGCCGACAACTTGGGGGATGCCAGTGGTGGACGAGGCGACATTGTGAACGCACCGCAGTGTAGAGTAGGCGTCGAGTGCGTCGTCGACCCCTATCGAGCGATGGTCTAGTGGTGGTGGATGTGGAGGAAAAGAAATGAGCCAACCCTAAACTATTTGACTACATGGGCCCAAATTTTTTTAGCAACCAACAGTCGGATGTCCACCTACCTCTATAGTGACCAACTGTAAGTCATTAAAGTTATATAGTTTTAGCAGCCAATGAACCATGGCTAAAAATGTCTTTAGCAACCAACCATCAATCCTTAACATTTAGCAACCAACCGTTCGTACTAAATAAGGGTTGCTAAAAGTGAATCATCATGTAGTGCCTTCTTAGCACGTGCCGCATCGCCTCACACCAGGGCACCCCTCAATGACATCCTCATCCACTACTCCAACACCACCATGCCATCATCTCACGGGTGGCGCTCGCGGACGACAACTACGACTTTCAACGTCGATAGTTGGCGATTGAACTCAAAGGATGCCTTTGGCGACGTCAAGGAGCCGGCGGTCCTCGTGACTCCGAAGCGGGAGATCGTGTTGTGGCTTTGGTGAGTCAAACCACGTCGGAGGCCGAAACGAGGCGATTGATCTAGGAAATAGCGATGTGGCTTGCTGGGATGGGTTGTTTCTGAAAGGGAATTAGGCTTACACCTAGTTCCTAATTGATTTTGGTGGTTGAATTGCCCAACACAAATAAATTGGACTAACTAGTTTGCTCTAGTGTATAAGTTATACAGGTGCCAAAGGTTCACACTTAGCCAATAAAATGACCAAGAATTGGGTTCAACAAAGAGAGCAAGGGATAACCGAAGGCAGCCCTGGTCTGGCACACCGGACTGTCCGGTGTGCCACCGGACAGTGTCCGGTGCACCAGGGGACTTCACGCTGAACTCTTCACCTTCGGGAAAATCCAGAGGCGCTCCGCAATAATTCACCGGACTGTCCGATGTACACCGGACAGTGTCCGGTGCCCCAGGGGAGAGCAACTCTGGAACTCGCCAGCTTCGGGAATTTGCTCCGCTATAATTCATCGGACATGTCCGGTGTACACCGGACTGTCCGGTGAGCCAGCAGAGCAACGACTACTTCGCGCCAACGGTCACCTGCAGAAGCATTAAATGCGCGCCAGGGCGCGCAGAAGTCAGGCACGCGCGAAGTGGCGCACCGGACACTCTACAGTACATGTCCGGTGTGCCACCGGACATCCAGGCGGGCCCAGCAGTCAGAGCTCCAACGGTCGGAACCCAACGGCCTGGTGACGTGGCTGGCGCACCGGACACTGTCCAGTGTGCACCGGACTGTCCGGTGCACCATGCGACAGACAGCCTCCACCAAACGGCTAGTTTGGTGGTTGGGGTTATAAATACCCCCAACCACCCCACATTCAAGTCATCCAAGTTTTCCAACTTCCAACCACTTACAAGAGCTAGGCATTCAATACAAGACACATCCAAGTGATCAAATCCTATCCCAATTCCACAAAAGCATTAGTGTTGAGTGAGAGTGATTTGTTGTGTTCTTTTGAGCTCTTGCGCTTGGATTGCTTTGTTCTTTCTCATTCTTTCTTGAGATCAATACTCACTTGTAACCGAGGCAAGAGGCACCAATTGTGTGGTGGCCCTTGCGGGGAAGTTTTGTTCCCGGTTGATTTGAGAAGAGAAAGCTCACTCGGTCCGAGGGACCGTTTGAGAGAGGGAAGGGGTTGAAAAAGACCCGACCTTTGTGGCCTCCTCAACGGGGAGTAGGTTTGCGAGAACCGAACCTCGGTAAAACAAATCCGCGTGTCACACTCTTTATTTGCTTGCAATTTGTTTTGCTCTCTCTCTCGCGGACTTGATTATATTTCTAACGCTAACCCGGCTTGTAGTTGTGATTAACTTTGTAAATTTCGGTTTCGCCCTATTCACCCCCCCCTCTAGGCGACTTTCAATTGGTATCAGAGCCCGGTGCTTCATTAGAGCCTAACCGCTCGAAGTGATGTCGGGAGATCACACCAAGAAGGAGATGGAGACCGGCGAAAAGCCCACTACAAGCCACGGGAAGGCTTCATCAGAAGAGTCCCGCAAAAAGGGAAAGGGGAAGGAGAAGAAAGCTTCTTCCCACAAGTCGCATTGGAGTGGGGACAAGAAAAAGAAGATGAGGAAGGTGGTCTACTACGAGACCGACACCTCATCGCCATCTACCTCCGGCTCCGACGTGCCCTCCGTAACTTCTAAGCGCCATGAGCGCAAGAAGTTTAGTAAGATCCCCTTACACTACCCTCGCACTTCTAGACATACTCCATTACTTTCCGTTCCATTAGGCAAACCACCAACCTTTGACGGTGAAGATTATGCTAGGTGAAGTGATTTAATGAAATTTCATCTAACCTCACTCCACAAAAGTATATGGAATGTTGTTGAGTTTGGAGCACAGGTACCATCCATAGGGGATGAGGATTATGATGAGGACGAGGTGGCCCAAATCGAGCACTTCAACTCCTAAGCCACAACCATACTCCTCGCCTCTCTAAGTAGGGAGGAGTACAACAAGGTGCAAGGATTAAAGAGCGCCAAGGAAGTTTGGGACGTGCTCAAGACCGCGCACGAGGGTGATGAACTCACCAAAATCACAAAGCGGGAAACGATCGAGGGGGAGCTCGGTCGCTTCCGTCTACGCCAAGGGGAGGAGCCACAAGACATGTACAACCGGCTCAAAACCTTGGTGAATCAAGTGCGCAACCTCGGGAGCAAGAAATGGGATGACCACGAGGTGGTTAAGGTTATTCTAAGATCACTTATTTTCCTTAACCCTACTCAAGTACAATTAATTTGTGGTAATCCAAGATATACACTAATGACTCCCGAGGAAGTAATCGGGAATTTTGTGAGCTTTGAGTTTATGATCAAGGGCTCACGGAAGATCAACGAGCTTGACGACCCCTCCACGTCCGAAGCACAACCGGTCGCTTTTAAGGCGACGGAGGAGAAGAAGGAGGAGTCTACACCAAGTAGAACACCCATCGACGCCTCCAAGCTCGACAACGAGGAAATGACGCTTGTCATCAAGAACTTCCACCAAATCCTCAAGCAAAGGAGGGGGAAAGATTACAAGCCCCGCTCCAAGAAAGTTTGCTACAAGTGTGGTAAGCCCGGTCACTTTATAGCAAAATGTCCTATTTCTAGTGACAGTGACAGGGGCGACGACAAGAAGGGGAGAAGAAAGGAGAAGAAGAGGTACTACAAGAAGAAGGGCGGCGATGCCCATGTTTGTCGTGAGTGGGACTCCGACGAAAGCTCTAGCGACTCCTCCGACGACGAGGACGCCGCCAACATCGCCGTCACCAAGGGACTTCTCTTCCCCAACGTCGGCCACAAGTGTCTCATGGCAAAGGACGGCAAAAAGAAGAAGGTTAAATCCAAATCCTCCACTAGATATGAGTCCTCTAGTGATGATAATGCTAGTGATGAGTAAGATAATTTTCGTACCCTTTTTGCCAACTTAAACATGCAACAAAAAGAGAAATTAAATGAATTAATTAGTGCCATCCATGAGAAGGATGACCTCTTGGACTCCCAAGAGGACTTCCTAATCAAGGAAAACAAAAAGCATGTTAAAGTTAAAAATGCTTATTCTCTAGAAGTTGAAAAATGTGAAAAATTATCTAGTGAGCTAAGCACTTGCCATGAGACTATAGACAACCTTAGAAATGAAAATGCTAATTTATTAGCTAAGGTTGATTCCATTGCTTGTAATGTTTCAATTCCCAATCCTAGAAATGACAATGATGGTTTGCTTGCTAAGATTGAAGAATTGAACATTTCTCTTGCTAGCCTTAGAGATGAAAATGAAAAATTGCTTGCTAAGGCTAAAGATTTTGATGTTTGCAATGCTACCATTTCCGACCTTAGAAGTAAAAATGACATATTGCATGCTAAGGTTGTAGAATTAAAATCTTGCAAACCATCTACATCTACCGTTGAGCACACTACTATTTGCACTAGATGTAGAGATGTTAACATTGATGCTATTCATGATCACATGGCTTTAATTAAGCAACAAAATGATCATATAGCAAAGTTAGATGCTAAAATTGCCGAGCATGACTTAGAAAACGAAAAGTTTAAATTTGCTAGAAGCATGCTTTATAGAGGGAGACGCCCTGGCATTAAGGATGGCATTGGCTTCCAACAGGGAGGCAATGTCAAGCTTAATGCCCCTCCTAAGAAATTGTCTAATTTTGTTAAGGGCAAGGCTCCCATGCCTCAAGATAACAAGGGTTATATTTTGTACCCTGCCGGTTATCCTGAGAGCAAAATTAGGAGAATTCACTCTAGGAAGTCTCACTCTGGTCCTAACCATGCATTTATGTATAAGGGTGAGACATCTAGTTCTAGGCAACCAACCCGTGCTAAGTTGCCTAAGAAGAAAACTCCTAGTGCATCAAATGATCATGACATTTCATTTAAAACTTTTGATGCATCATATGTTTTAACTAACAAATCCGGCAAGGTAGTTGCCAAGTATGTTGGGGGCAAGCACAAGGGGTCAAAGACTTGTGTTTGGGTACCCAAAGTTCTTGTATCTAATGCCAAAGGACCCAAAACCATTTGGGTACCTAAAGTCAAGAACTAAACATGTTTTGCAGGTTTATGCATCTGGGGGCTCAAGTTGGATCATCGACAGCGGGTGCACAAACCACATGACAGGGGAGAAGAAAATGTTCTCCTCCTATGAGAAAAACCAAGATCCCCAACGAGCTATCACATTCGAGGATGGAAATCAAGGTTTGGTCAAAGGATTGGGTAAAATTGCTATATCACCTGACCATTCCATTTCCAATGTTTTTCTTGTAGATTCTTTAGATTACAATTTGCTTTCCGTTTCCCAATTATGTCAAATGGGCTACAACTGTCTATTCACTGATGTAGGTGTCACTGTCTTTAGAAGAAGTGATGATTCAATAGCATTTAAGGGAGTGTTGGAGGGTCAGCTATACTTGGTAGATTTTGATAGAGCTGAACTCGACACTTGCTTAATTGCTAAGACTAACATGGGCTGGCTCTGGCATCGCCGACTAGCACATGTTGGGATGAAGAATCTTCATAAGCTTCTAAAGGGAGAGCACATTTTAGGATTAACAAATGTTCATTTTGAGAAAGACAGGATTTGTAGCGCATGCCAAGCAGGGAAGCAAGTTGGTGCCCATCATCCACATAAGAACATCATGACGACTGACAGGCCACTGGAGCTCCTACACATGGATCTATTCGGCCCGATAGCTTACATAAGCATCGGCGGGAGTAAGTACTATCTAGTTATTGTGGATGATTATTCTCGCTTCACTTGGGTGTTCTTTTTGCAGGAAAAATCTCATACCCAAGAAACTTTAAAGGGATTATTGAGACGGGCTCAAAACGAGTTCGGCTTAAGGATCAAGAAAATTAGAAGCAACAACGGGACGGAGTTCAAGAACTCTCAAATTGAAAGCTTCCTTGAGGAGGAGGGCATCAAGCATGAGTTCTCTTCTCCCTACACGCCACAACAAAATGGTGTAGTGGAGAGGAAGAATAGAACTCTATTGGACATGGCAAGAACCATGCTTGATGAGTACAAGACTTCGGATCGGTTTTGGGCTGAGGCGGTCAATACCGCTTGCTACACCATCAACCGATTATATCTACACTGAATCCTCAAGAAGACATCATACAAACTCCTAACCGGTAAAAAGCCCAATATTTCATATTTTAGAGTCTTTGGTAGCAAATGCTTTATACTTGTTAAAAGAGGTAGAAAATCTAAATTTGCTCCTAAGACTGTAGAAGGCTTTTTACTAGGATATGATTCAAACACAAGGGCATATAGAGTCTTTAACAAGTCCTCTGGACAAGTTGAAGTTTCTTGTGACGTTGTGTTTGATGAGACTAACGGCTCTCAAGTAGAGCAAGTTGATCTTGATGAGATAGGTGATGAAGAGGCTTCGTGCATCGCACTAAGGAACATGTCCATTGGGGATGTGTGTCCTAAGGAATCCAAAGAGCCTCCAAATGCACAAGATCAACCATTCTCCTCCACGCAAGCATCTCCACCAACTCAAAATGAGGATGAGGCTCAAGTTGATGAAGGAGAAGATCAAGCAAATGAGCCACCTCAAGATGACGGCAATGATCAAGGGGGAGATGCAAATGATCAAGACAAGGAGGATGAAGAACCAAGGCCGCCACACCCAAGAGTCCACCAAGCAATCCAACGAGATCACCCCATGGACACCATCCTCGGCGACATTCATAAGGGGGTAACCACTAGATCTCGTGTTGCACATTTTTGTGAGCATTACTCTTTTGTTTCCTCTATTGAGCCACACAGGGTAGAGGAAGCACTTCAAGATTCGGATTGGGTGGTGGCGATGCAAGAGGAGCTCAACAACTTCACGAGAAATGAGGTATGGCATTTAGTTCCACGTCCTAATCAAAATGTTGTAGGAACCAAATGGGTGTTCCGCAACAAGCAAGACGAGCATGGTGTGGTGACAAGGAACAAAGCCCGACTTGTGGCCAAGGGATACTCCCAAGTCGAAGGTTTGGATTTCGGTGAAACTTATGCACCCGTAGCTAGGCTTGAGTCAATTCGTATATTATTAGCCTATGCTACTTACCATGGCTTCAAGCTTTATCAAATGGACGTGAAAAGTGCCTTCCTCAATGGACCAATCAAGGAAGAGGTCTATGTTGAGAAACCTCCCGGCTTTGAAGATAGTGAGTATCCTAATCATGTCTATAAACTCTCTAAGGCACTTTATGGGCTCAAGCAAGCCCCAAGAGCATGGTATGAATGCCTTAGAGATTTCCTTTTAGATAATGGCTTCAAAGTCGGAAAGGCCGATCCTACTTTATTTACTAAAACTCTTGAGAATGACTTGTTTGTATGCCAAATTTATGTTGATGATATTATATTTGGGTCTACTAATGAGTCTACATGTGAAGAATTTAGTAGGATCATGACACAAAAATTCGAGATGTCTATGATGGGGGAGTTGAAGTATTTCTTAGGATTTCAAGTGAAGCAACTCCAAGAGGGCACCTTCCTTAGCCAAACGAAGTATACTCAAGACATTCTAAGCAAGTTTGGAATGAAGGATGCCAAACCCATCAGGACACCCATGGGAACCAATGGGCATCTCGACCTCGACACGGAAGGTAAGTCCGTGGATCAAAAGGTATACCGGTCGATGATAGGTTCTTTACTATATTTATGTGCATCTCGACCGGATATTATCCTTTCCGTATGCATGTGTGCAAGATTCCAAGCCGACCCTAAGGAAGCTCACCTTATGGCCGTAAAATGAATCCTGAGATATTTAGTTTATACTCCTAAGTTTGGGCTTTGGTATCCTAGGGGATCCACATTTGATTTGATTGGTTATTCGGATGCCGATTGGGCGGGGTGTAAAATTAATAGAAAGAGCACATCAGGGACTTGCCAGTTCTTGGGAAGATTCTTGGTGTCTTGGGCTTCAAAGAAGCAAAATTCCGTAGCTCTTTCTACCGCCGAAGCCGAGTACATTGCCGCAAGCCATTGTTGTGCACAACTACTTTGGATGAGGCAAACCCTTAGGGACTACGGTTACAAATTAACCAAAGTTCCTCTTCTATGTGATAATGAGAGTGCAATCCGCATGGCGGATAATCCCGTTGAGCATAGCCACACTAAACACATAGCCATTCGTTATCATTTTCTAAGGGATCACCAACAAAAAGGAGATATCGAGATTGCATACATTAATACTAAAGATCAATTAGCCGATATCTTTACCAAGCCACTTGATGAACAAACTTTTAACAAACTTAGGCATGAGCTAAATATTCTTGATTCTAGGAACTTCTTTTGTTGATTTGCACACATGGCACATTCATATACCTTTGATCATGTCTCTTTTATATGCTATGACTAATGTGTTTTCAAGTATATTTCAAAACCAAGTCATAGGTGTATTGAAAGGGAAATGGAGCCTTCGGCGAAGACAAAGGCTTCCACTCCGTAACTCATCCTTCGCCGTCGCTCCGAGCACCTCTCCGGCTTTGGTATAATCTTCACTCATGTTTTATTTGCCAAAGGGGAGAAAGTAGTTAGACAAGGGCTCTACTAACTCCGTTTTTGGCGATTCATGCCAAAGGGGGAGAGAGTATTAGCCCAAAGCAAAAGGACCGCACACCACCACCCTAATTTTAAAAAGAGTTTTTCAATTGGTATGATTTTTCAAATTGATATCTCATTATGTTCAAAAAGGGGAGAGAGTAGCATTTTTCAAAATCAATATCGTAAAACCCTCTTGAACACTAAGAGGAGGAATTTATCAAGGGGGAGTTTTGTTTAAGTCAAAGGAAAAGCATTTGAAACAAGAGGAGATTTCAAATCTTGAAAATGCTTCGCAAAATCTTATTCATTTACCTTTGACTATTTGCAAAAGAACTTTGAAAAGGATTTACAAAAGAATTTGCAAAAACAAAACATGTGGTGCAAGCGTGGTCCAAAATGTTAAAAATAAAGAAACAATCCATGCGTATCTTATAAGTATTTATATTGGCTCA
Source organism: Zea mays (assembly GCF_902167145.1). NCBI lineage: Eukaryota > Viridiplantae > Streptophyta > Magnoliopsida > Poales > Poaceae > Zea > Zea mays. The sequence goes on along the minus strand of NC_050100.1, from coordinate 159,988,868 downwards.
ACTTCAAGCAACCTTTGCACTTACATTATGCAAACTAGTTCAATTATGCACTTCTATACTTGCTTGGGTTTGTGTTGGCATCAATCACCAAAAAGGGGGAGATTGAAAGGGAATTAGGCTTACACCTAGTTCCTAATTGATTTTGGTGGTTGAATTGCCCAACACAAATAAATTGGACTAACTAGTTTGCTCTAGTGTATAAGTTATACAGGTGCCAAAGGTTCACACTTAGCCAATAAAATGACCAAGAATTGGGTTCAACAAAGAGAGCATGGGATAACCGAAGGCAGCCCTGGTCTGCCGCACCGGACTGTCCGGTGTGCCACCAGACAGTGTCTGGTGCACCACCAGACAGTGTCCGGTGCACCAGGGGACTTCACGCTGAACTCTTCACCTTCGGGACTATCCGGTGTACATCGGACAGTGTCCGGTGCCCCAGGGGAGAGCAACTCTGGAACTCGCCAGCTTCGGGAATTTGCTCCGCTATAATTCACCGGACGTGTCCGGTGTACACCAGACTGTCCGGTGAGCCAGCAGAGCAACGGCTACTTCGCGCCAACGGTCACCTGCAGAAGCATTAAATGCGCGCCAGAGCGCGCAGAAGTCAGGCACGCGCGAAGTGGCGCACCGGACACTCTATAGTACATGTCCGGTGTGCCACCAGACATCCAGGCGGACCCAGCAGTCAGAGCTCCAACGGTCGGACCCAACGGCCTAGTGACGTGGCTGGCGCACCGGACACTGTCCGGTGTGCACCGGACTGTCCGGTGCACCATGCGACAGACAGCCTCCACCAAACGGCTAGTTTGGTGGTTGGGGTTATAAATACCCCCAACCACCCCACATTCAAGTCATCCAAGTTTTCCAACTTCCAACCACTTACAAGAGCTAGGCATTCAATACAAGACACACCCAAGTGATCAAATTCTCTCCCAATTCCACAAAAGCATTAGTGTTGAGTGAGAGTGATTTGTTGTGTTCTTTTGAGCTCTTGCGCTTGGATTGCTTTGTTCTTTCTCATTCTTTCTTGAGATCAATACTCACTTGTAACCGAGGCAAGAGGCACCAATTGTGTGGTGGCCCTTGCGGGGAAGTTTTGTTCCCGGTTGATTTGAGAAGAGAAAGCTCACTCGGTCCGAGGGACCGTTTGAGAGAGGGAAGGGGTTGAAAAAGACCCGGCCTTTGTGGCCTCCTCAACGGGAAGTAGGTTTGCGAGAACCGAACCTCGGTAAAACAAATCCGCGTGTCACACTCTTTATTTGCTTGTAATTTGTTTTGCTCTCTCTCGCGGACTTGATTATATTTCTAACGCTAACCCAGCTTGTAGTTGTGATTAACTTTGTAAATTTCAGTTTCGCCCTATTCACCCCCCTCTAGGCGACTTTCAGTTTCGTGATCGACGTGCGGACTATCTGACGGTGATGGGATATCGACGGAGTGGCAGCACGTCCGTGTCGATGCTGCGCCAGAGCTGTTCGTCGACGAGGACGACGCCCCAATTGATTATAGAAAGCTGCTTTCGGACGTCAAGTTCGTGCCGCCCGGCACCGAAAATGGTCTTTGATCGCGCTAGCCACTTAGGTAGGGTTTGGTTCCGAAGTATGGTGGAATGGAGCCACTCAGCTCCCAATTTGTTGTTGTTTGGATTGGTTCCATTTAGGAGGGGATGACTTAAAAAAATTATGCTAAAATAGTGAACAACCGGTTCCCAAAAATCCCCCGAACGGAGGCACGAAGTCGCTCCATCCCATTAGACTCTGGAACCAAACACTATTCTTTCGCTCTTAGAATCTTCGACTGGGTGTTGCCACGCTGCGGGGCGGGGCGAGGAAGACACGGGAACGCCATCGCTGGACGTATTAAGTGAGGTGTTCGCCAGTGGTTCAAGCCGTCGTTGGTCCTTTCATCTCCAAACCATGTTTGTGTTGATTTAGACCTTCTTTGTTTACCCTTTAGATTATATAATCCATCTTAAATAAGTTAAGAGACAAACAAACAACACAGATTATTAGGCATTGTTTGGTTACAAAGGAATAAATCCCACCATGGATTTAATCCGGGTCTGAATTGGGTGAATCCATACCTCACATCCAATCACATGATGGGATTAAATTCATCATTTAATCCATATATCTCTCAAAGCTAGTTATTCTTTTGATCCATGTATTTTAATATAAACTTGTGCAATATCTTCATGGATTTGTTCCATACCTAATGAGCTATGTGTAGAATCCATGCAAAAACTCCCAACACTTGGGTTATAATCCATGATGGGTTTAACCGAATAAAAAAATTGAGTAGACTTGAAATTTTTTGGTGTATGGATTGTGACATGGATTTAATTCCAATCCATGCTAATCCAGAGCTGGATTGGTATAAACGAACAACGTTAAGTGGATTATATAATCTAGATACCTAAATTAAAATAATCCATAAGCATGTTATTAGGTGCTTATATAATATATAAGCTAGCCTGTTTGTTTCCTCCAGAATTATATAATCTATAGCTTGTGGATTATATAAACACCTAATAACTTGCTTATCGATTATCATAATCTAGGTATCTAGATTATATAATCCACCGAAGGGCTTATTTGTTTTGTTCCTAATCCATGTGTATTGAGTGGAATTGACTTGGTGTAAATCCCAAGTTAAAATCTGTCTCAATCCCGCGTAATACACTCCAGTCCGGGAATAACAGAAAGCCCGAAATGGACTTTGTGCTCTACATCGGAAATGCATGCCGCATCGACCTTGCAGATGTAGTACGAGGTGACTAAGTTCTGAGCGTGTGAATTATAATCATGATTTCACTCCAACTCTCGCGCCAGTAAATGAATGATGTATTGTAGTTGGCAGCAGCATCAATTGGATCTAACCTCCGCTACTCTAGCATTTTGGGAATATGATAAATGCAACAGAAAAGCATGCACACAGGACAGGACGACAATGGAGAATCAAAACTGAGTACCACTTGTATCAGCAGGCAATCATTAAAAAAAAAGAATAGAGCTACATCTCGATAACAATGGCCCCCGTGTGATTGTTCGGTTGGCTTTCATCAACTCAGATGAGAAATGTGAGATTGTCCGTGACGCAAAGCTGCAGGCTCAATCGTCTATCTGAAACGCAAGATCGAAAGAAGCCTCCACATGCATTCTTGTTGACACGACGAATCGGGTTCTCTGGGCTCTCTGTCTCACCTCACCTAGCTAGGGAGAAGAAGGGGGGAACTGTATCTCCGGCTCATCATCAGCTTGGCCACCTTCCATGTCGATAGGTGATTCATCAAATTGTGGAGGCGCCATCTTCCATGTCCTCCAGTTCGACGCGTCCACGTCCGCGTCCCTCGTCCACTCCAACCGGGCCTAGTTTAGCCAAGAGTCAACGGACTCCGCCACCTTGCGCTTCTTTTTCTCGGCGTAAGCCTGTCTCGACCGATCTTTATCTGCATGCATGCATATATATGGTGCACATAAGCGTTCGTTGTACTTGTACGCATATTAGATCATCACAATCTATCTTAAATTTAATGTCTCTAATTGCTCGTTATATTTTACAAGTAACATCTTTCACCACTACACCTTCACTGCTTTGGAGGATGTTATGTGAAAAATATATAAACGTTCGGGTTACTCGATTTTTTAGAGTCGGGTAACTGGAAATTCGGGTAATCAGAATCCGAAATAAACCCCGTTCACAACATTTACCCAAAATTTCGGGTATTTGAAGGTTCACAACATTTACCCAAAATTTCGAGTACTCGAAAATTTGGGTTCGGGTAATTCAAAATTACCCTATTATAGTATCACACATAGTAAGACAATAAAAATTAAGTAAACATTACATGTAACAAAACACTATTATAGTATCACACATAGTAAGACAATAAAAATTAAGTAAACATTACATGTAACAAAACAATTTAATATATATATATATAAGTTTATTCTTTATATATTAGTACATCATGAATTTACAATCACATTATAACAATACAAGAGTTTGGTAATTTGGGAAAATTGGGTATCGGGCTGAATTACCCAAACTTGAATCATGCTTTTAGACTTGCTATCTAAATTAGTGATGGGGTAATTCGGGTTCAAGTAAATCAGGTCTGGGTTTGGGTAAATTGGGTTTATGTAATGGATAGCGGGTTTTTTTTGTCTAACTCTAGTCACGTTAGATTAAGATGGATGGTGCATGATGATTTAATATATACATCATGTGTATTAGAGTAATGTATAAATACCGATGCCAAACAGAGGTGGTGTTCTATACCGATCGAGGACATATCCGATGCACATGTAAGCTTAATGCACATGATACACATATTAAATTATTATTATCCATCTCAAATCTAACGTCGTCTCTCGTTGATCATTGTAATTTACAAATAACACCTTCCACCACTACATCTACCACATCGGAGGGTGTCTTTATCAAAATATATCAAACAATTAGAGGTGTTAGATCTAAGAAGAGTGATGATAATTTAATATATGAAGCATGTGCACTAAACTTTCACGCGCACCAGATATATTCTCGTTCTATACTTGCCAAATTCAGAAAAAAAAACAGTCACATAGAGCATCATGTCGAGATTTCCAGCAGCCATGCGTGTTGCATTGGAGCGATTCAGTGACCGTAGGCAAGGCAATGCAAATGTTCGCGCGCATACCGTCTGTCGAAGAGTCGTCATCGCCCGAAAGAATGGGTGGCGGTGGCGACAGCTCCCAGGCGTCGACGATGGGGCGGGAGGATTGGTACTCGAGTCGATCGCGGTCTATCAGGCATTCCTCGCAGGCGACGACCTTCTTCTCGCGCAGGTCCAAGCCGAAGAGCTTCGAGCCCTGGAAGAAGTAGACGACGTAGTGGTCGTTGGGGTCGACGAGGGCGACGTCGGGCACCTCGCCCGGCTGCAGGCCGGCGGCGGCGTAGGTCTCGTCCTTCCAGATTTCCGCGAAGGCCACCTCGTACTCGAATGTCCAGGGGTTCGGGCCCTCCGGGTCATCGAGCGTCCACATCCATACGGTGGGGTTAGACTCGTCGACGGGCACTTTGTAGGAGAGGCCGCGGATCTCGACGAAGCGCAGCTTGCCCTCGCTGGGCCTCACGCAGCGGCGTTTTATGACGAGGGGCCTGACGACGGGGTCAAAGGCGACGTGGCCGCGAACATCTCGGAGTTGGCCGGGAGCGGGATGAAGCGCAGCTCAGGGCACTTGAGGACGGGCGTGAAGGGGTCGCAGCAGAACACTCCATAGGAGGGGGCGAACCACCAGAGGCGTCCGTCGTGGGCAACCACTCCGATCTCGTTGGGGTTGTGCATGCGGACCCGTTGCCGCGCCCGGGTGAGGTTCCTGACGAACCACCGGCCTTTGGCGGTGGAGAAGTAGAGGAGCTTGTTGGGCTTGCGGTAGGAGATGGTGGGGTGGAGCTGGGCGACCACGAACTGGCCGCTGCGCTGCGGGTCGGCTATTAGACCCATGCTGAGTTCGGGGAGGATGTCGACGCCGTGGCTGGCCTGCGTATAGGAGGCGGGGGGAGAATGGTGACGGTACGAGTGTGGGTGTTGCAGAGGAAGAAGTCCGGGCGGTTGCCTTCGACGACCTGGAGGAGGATGTAGCCGGAGCGGTCGGCGGCGAGGATGTAGGCGGACAGTGGCTCGTTGGTGCGCCTGGGATTGGGGGCGATGCGGGGGTGAAGCACCAGGTAGGAGGGCAGCGGCGGGTCGTTGAGGTCGACCATCAGCATGTCGGTGCCGAGGATGATCTCTTGGGCCCGCTCGTCCTCGCTGCCGAAGAGGACGACAACGGAGACGAGGGCCACCCACTTGCGCTGAGGCTCCGACGGCTCGGGCTCCTGCTCCTCTTCCTTGCCGGCACGCGACCACTGCGCCAGTTCTGGCGCCGACCATGACTTGCGCCGAGGCTCCGACTTGGGCTGTTGCTCCGCTTCCTGGCCGTCACGCGACCACTCCGCCAGTTCTGGTCCCGACCATGACATGGCTGGTGGCGAGGTGCTGCACTGGTGCGGGGACGTACGGGGGACGCGAGTCGGTTGTGTTAGTTTGAATCGTTTGATTAGAATTCGTGATCGTGTCGTGGCTGCTGCCGCGTGTAGGAGGAAGGCGATGGGGATTTTATGTAGAGGAGGCGGGATAGAGATGGCCAAACGGCCCGTCCAGTCCGGCCCGGGCCCGATGAAGCCCGCGGACTCGTTTCCCCTGTTTGAGCCCGGCCCGCTGCTAACCTAAACGGACCGGGCCAGTCCGGTAAGCATAGAAAAAGCGGGTCAAAATGGGTTAAATGGACCGGTAATCACGATTTAGTGCAAAAAAGCGGGTTTGACGGGCTTAGAGGTAAACGGGTCGTGCCAAGCTAGCCCACCGTGCTTAGTTTCCTGTATGAGTCCGTATAAAAGCAAGCCGGATTGGGTTGGTACCCGGCCAAAAAAACGTGCTTCGAACCGGGCTTTATTGCTTCGTGCTTTCTGTACATCTATAGGCGAGCGTGGTGCGCTGTGTATCCACGGCAGTAGGCGATGGGGCCACGGCCCACCTGGGCGTTCATTCCTATACGTGTACATTTGTGCTGTGCATAATAGCCTGACATAAAGCACACAATTTCTGGTACAGTCTAAGTCTGGCACGACCCAACCTAATTGTAGACCTGGGTCGGCACGACCCAATATGTGGGCCGGGCCTGGGCCTCAAGTTAAGCCCATGAGCCGTCTAGCATGACCCATTTAACTAAGGCCCATCGAGACCCACTAAACACAGACTTAGTATTTAACTAAGGCCGGTCAAAGCCTACAGAACCAGCACAACTTGGAGAATCTAGAGCTTTAATAGGCCTTCGAGAACTAGTACCTAGATGAGGATAGTGAATAGTAATGATAATCATTGTATATGTATTCTGTATGGTTGTATAGTACTCAATTAAACACTGAACAGAGAATTGAATATTATTTCTGAGCTAGTTGTACTATTTTTTCTTTCCGACCAAAGATTTTTAATGTGCAACCACAAAAAATCTTAGTTTTATTTTGGTCATATATATATATTATATTATTGTTTATATATTACTGTTGTATGTATATAGATCGGTATGGTACACATAACTAATTGTGGTCCGTGTCGTGGACAGATGACTAGCTCCACGTGCTGACACGACACGACCCATAATTAGGGATGTGCTTTTGTAGTCCGTGCTTTTGTGGGCCTGTGTCGTGCCGAACCAGACTGGCCCACATATACATGTATATTCATTTCTCTACACCTGGAAACTTGCTCGGCCGCTTGCGCAGCATGGAACAGTGGGGCCGGCTCTGGCCAACGCGGGAGGGACGACCGCCTAGGGCCGAAGCAACGAGAGGACCTAGTTTTCTTAAAGACTATTTTTAATATTCTATCGAGAAGGATATATTAGAAAACATTGATATGCATATTGATTTGACATATTTTGCTTTAAGTACTCGACAAAGTTATTTATTTTGAGACATTAGAACTATATGTAATATAAATTTTTTTAATACTCTAAATTTTATTCTTACTTAAGAAAATTGTACAGATTTAAAATTGTTTTACTATTCTTATTTTCTTTATTTTAATTTACAATACAAATGAAATAATATAGATCTAAACATTGGCCTAGGTCCCTCCAAAACCCAGAGCCGACCCTGGGGTGGGGTGCACGAGAGTCATGTGAAGAAGGAAAAGGAAGACGAGCAGTAGTTAGAAACAAGGAGTGGAATAGGAGGTACGGTAAAATAAAATAAGCTACTGGATTTTTTCCTCCCTGCGTAAGAGCAACTCTAACAATGGTCTGAAATCGGATTCTATTTTAAAATATAGGATTCTTGATTAGAAAATAGCTTCCAAGAGAGGTCCTATTTTATAAATTTAGAACAAACTAATATAGGGCTCCAACTCTCAGATCCTAAATATACAAGCTCACAGTCAAGGCCCTATCCACCTGTCAACCACCGAAAAGGTCGCACGAAACTTCATCTCACCGTATTCGCGACCGATTCGTAGACGTCGGTGCACCTACGCTCACGATTTCCACCCGCCGACGCTCTGCGATCACAAGGTTGACTTGTCCCTTGTGGTTCGAGTTGATGATGAGTGATTGTCAACGACTAGCATCTTGGGTCGAGTCGTGGACTGACCAAGACGTGAGATTATGCTTGTGCAACCATGTCAGTCGACTTATGGTGTTCAGGTGTGGAGCATAGGGTCTGTGGTCAACAGCTGAGGTGAAGGTCATGCAAGCTCGTGCTGATGGCCCCGAAGTGGTGAAGGACGAGTGTTGGGTCTTGGCTGATGGACTAGAGCAGCTGGGTGACTAGCCGTGGTGGCTGACACCTGGGACACGCACTCGCGAGAGGATGTGGCAGAGCGGACCATGTTGTCGGCGTGGTCGAGGACTGGCGGGACATGTCCATGATGTGGGGGACACGCACGCGGTGCGATACTCACGACAGTTTTGTGGTTGAACCTCAAAACCACCCAGAGCTATGGACGTCAGGTTTTCGACTAGGTTTGGTCTCAAAACCTGGTGGCGGTAGTTTCAGTGGAAACTGGAGGCAACACGTGGCATGATCACGGAGGATGCGTCAAGGTGAAACAACTCTGTGTGAAGGGTGTGGCTGCCAGATGAAAACTCTAGGAGTTGATCCATTTCGCCCACGGTGGAGTGCATAGGCTCTATATAAATAGGGGTAGTTTAGGAAATTAAAATAACCCTCTATAAATAGATGTGAGGGTTGTTTAGTTCAACATCTCTTAGCTGTCATTTGTTCTAGTGCTCTTGTTTAGAACTCCTAGTTTTCCTCTTTAGCTAAGTAGTCACCAGTTTAGTCGAGAGATGCGTAGCTATTTTGTTCTGTCGACCATGTCTTATAATTTGCAACGATCATTCCGAGGAAGGGTCGCTGGTTCGGCCCACAACTTTCGGTTGGCTTCAATCTCAGTTTGTGTCTTTGCTGAATGTCGGGGACCATAATTAGGGGTACCCTCAAGACGCCTAATTCTCAGCTGGTAACCCCCATCAGCATAAAGCTGCAGAGGCCTGATGGGTGCGATTAAGTCAGGGATCAGTCCGTACGAGCGACTCGATCACGCCTCGCCCGAGCCTAGCCTCGGGCAAGGGCAGCCGACCCCGAGGGATTTCCGTCTCGCCCGAGGCCCCCCTTTAACGGCGGACACATCTCCGGCTCGCCCGAGGCCTTGCCTTCGCTAAGAAGCAACCCTAACTAAATCGCCGCACCGACCGACCGAGTCGCAGGAGCATTTAACGCAAAGGTGGCCTGACACCTTTATCCTGACGCGCGCCCCCCGACAGAGCCGAAGTGACCGCCGTCACTTCGCCGCTCCACTGACCGGTCTGACAGAAGGACAGCGCCGCCTGCGCCACTCCGACTGCAGTGCCACTTGACAGAGTGAGACTGACAGGCAGTCAGGCCTTGCCAAAGGCGCCATAGGAAACTCCGCTCCGCCCGACCCAGGGCTCGGACTCGGGCTAAGCCCCGGAAGACGGCGAACTCCGCTCCGCCCGACCCAGGGCTCAGACTCGGGCTAAGCCCCGGAAGACGGCGAACTCCGCTCCGCCCGACCCAGGGCTCGGACACGGGCTAAGCCCCGGAAGACGGCGAACTCCGCTCCGCCCGACCCAGGGCTCGGACACGGGCTAAGCCCCGGAAGACGGCGAACTCCGCTCCGCCCGACCCAGGGCTCGGACTCGGGCTAGGCCCCGGAAGACGGCGAACTCCGCTCCGCCCGACCCAGGGCTCGGACTCGGGCTAAGCCCCAGAAGACGACGAACTCCGCTTCGCCCAACCCCAGGGCTCGGACTCCGCCCTGGCCTCTGCCGGACAACCTCCGCCTCACCCGACCCAGGGGCTCGGGCTCGGCCTCGGCCATGGAAGACAGACTCGACCTCGGCTTCGGAGGAGCCTCCACGTCGCCTGACCTAGGGCACAGGCCCGCCACGTCAACAGGAAGCGCCATCAATACCCTACCCCGAGCTGACTCGGGCCGCAGAGAACAAGACCGGTGTCCCATCTGGCTAGCTCCGCCAGATAGGCAATGATGGCGCCCCGCTAGCCCTGTGACGACGGCGGCTCTCAGCTCCCTTACGGAAGCAGGGGGACGTCAGCAAGGACTCAACCGCTCCGACAACTGTCCCTCCGCCAGGCTCCGTTGCTCCTCCGACAGCCACGACATCACAATAGCAGGGTGCCAAGATCTCTCCGGCTGCCACATTGGCATGTACTTAGGGCGCTAGCTCTCCCTCCGCTAGACACGTAGCACTCTGCTACATCCCCATTGTACACCTGGATCCTCTCCTTACGCCTATAAAAGGAAGGACCAGGGCCTTCTTAGAGAAGGTTGGCCGCGCGGGGACGAGGACGGGACAGGCGCTCTCTTGGGGCCGCTCGCTTCCCTCACCCGCGTGGACGCTTGTAACCCCCTACTGCAAGCGCACCCGACCTGGGCGCGGGACGAACACGAAGGCCGCGGGATTTCCACCTCTCTCACGCTCGTCTCCGGCCACCTCGCTTTCCCCCCTTCGCGCTCGCCCATGCGCTCGACCCATCTAGGCTGGGGCACGCGACACACTCACTCGTCGGCTTAGGGACCCCCCGATCTCGAAACGCCGACAGTTGGCGCGCCAGGTAGGGGCCTGCTGCGTGCTGACGAACAGCTTCCCGTCAAGCTCCAGATGGGCAGTCTCCAGCAACCTCTCCGGCCCGGGACGGTGCTCCGTTTCGGGAGTCTTGAGTTCATGTCCTTCGACGGCAGCTACGACATGATACTCCTTCTACCGCCGCGCGACAACGACAATGGCAGCTGACAACCCGCCCGCCGGCGGCGGAATCGACGACATCTTCCCCGCGTGGTGGAAGAACAACATTCGAGCTCGCCCCGTCCTCTCCCTCGCCAACGGAGGAGGAGGCGGGGCAACCAAGGCCAAGCGGGAGGCCGCGCTTCGTCGGCTGTCGAGCGAATCGACGTCCCCAGCACCCCAACGGGGGGCGCGTCAGGCGTCGACCTCGCATTTGAGACGAAGGCGAGCGCCGTCCCCCCGCGACACACCAATCCCGAGCAAGTGGACGACGCCAGCGCGCTCGCGGAGAGCTTGCAGGACGTTGCCCTCGTACCTGAGACGACGGTGCAACCAGTCCCCGACGTGACTATGTCGCTCCTCGTCGACCAAAAGGTACCGACTGATTCCCATCTTACGTCATTTCGACTCGGCCTCAACCCGCCTAGCGACCTTGCTTTGGCGGGCGCTCTCGTTGAGGCGAGTGCAACCCCTCTGGGGTTTCGTATGCGGTCGCCTTGGGACCGGTTGACGAACGTCTCGACCCACGGGCCCTCTGGGTCCGAGGAAGACGACGATCCCAGCATCTGTTGGGATTTCTCCGGATTTGGCAACCCCAGTGCCATGCGGGACTTTATGACCGCATGTGACTACTGCCTCTCCGACTGTTCCGACGGTAGCCGCAGCCTTGACGACGAGGACTGCGGCCCAAGCCGCGAATGTTTCCACGTCGAGCTAGGGGATCCCTCCGAAGGCAACCATCTCGGCATGCCGGAGGACGGTGATCTTCCTAGGCCGGTGCCTCGCGCCGACATCCCGCGGGAGCTAGCTGTGGTCCCCATTCCGGCGGGGGTCACGACCCACAGCTCGAGCAAGTCCGCGGGGCGCAGGTCAGGCTCGACGAGGGAGCAGGAGCGCTTGAGCCGATCCGTCGGGCAGGTATGGGCGGGCCAACCCCCGGCCAAAGAAATGCGTCACCTGCCCCAAGGTTTCCAGCACCGCGTCACCAACGACGTCAGGGTCAGACCGCCACCCGCATCCAGCGGGGTCGGTCAGAACCTGGCAGCCGCAGCGATGCTCCTCCGCGCGATGCCGGAGCCATCAACCACCGAGGGTCGGCGAATCCAGGGAGAGCTCAAGAATCTCCTGGAAGGCGCTGCGGTCCGACGGGCCGAGAGCTCTACCTCCCGAAGGCAGGGATACCCCTCGGAACCTCATGCCGCGACTTCTCGATTCATGCGGGAAGCCTCGGTCTACACCGGGCGCACGCGCAACACCGCGCCTGCGGCCCCGGGCCACCTCGGCAACGAGCACCATCGTCGCGACCGTCGGGCCCACCTCGACGAAAGGGTGCGCCGAGGCTACCATCCCAGGCGTGGGGGACGCTATAACAGCGGGGAGGATCGGAGTCCCTCGCCCGAACCACCCGGTCCGCAGGCCTTCAGTCGGGCCATCCGACGGGCGCCGTTCCCGACCCGGTTCCGACCCCCGACTACTATCACAAAGTACTCGGGGGAAACAAGACCGGAACTGTGGCTCGCAGACTACCGCCTGGCCTGCCAACTGGGTGGAACGGACGACGACAACCTCATCATCCGCAACCTCCCCCTGTTCCTCTCCGACACTGCTCGCGCCTGGTTGGAGCACCTGCCTCCGGGGCAGATCTCCAACTGGGATGACTTGGTCCAAGCCTTCACCGGCAATTTCCAGGGCACGAACGTGCGCCCCGGGAATTCCTGGGACCTCCGGAGCTGCCGGCAACAGTCGGAAGAGTCACTCCGGGACTACATCCGGCGATTCTCGAAGCAGCGCACCGAGCTGCCCAACATCACCGACTCGGATGTCATCGGCGCGTTCCTTGCCGGTACCACCTGCCGCGACCTGGTAAGTAAGTTGGGTCGCAAGACCCCCACCAGGGCGAGCGAGCTGATGGACATCGCCACCAAGTTCGCCTCTGGCCAGGAGGCGGTCGAGGCTATCTTCCGAAAGGACAAGCAGCCCCAGGGCCGCCCATCGGAAGAGGCTCCCGAGGCGTCTACTCCGCGCGGCGCCAAGAAGAAAGGCAAGAAGAAGTCGCAATCGAAACGCGACGCCGCCGACGCGGACCTTGTCGCCGCCGCCGAGTACAAGAACCCTCGGAAGCCCCCCGGGGGTGCTAACCTCTTCGACAAGATGCTCAAGGAGCCGTGCCCCTACCATCAGGGGCCCGTCAAGCACACCCTCGAGGAGTGCGTCATGCTTCGGCGCCACTTCCACAGGGCCGGGCCGCCCGCAGAGGGTGGCAGGGCCCGCGACGACGACAAAAAGGAAGATCACCAAGCAGGAGAGTTCCCCGAGGTCCGAGACTGCTTCATGATCTACGGTGGGCATGCGGCGAATGCCTCGGCTCGGCATCGCAAGCAAGAGCGCCGGGAGGTCTGCTCGATAAAGGTGGCGGCGCCAGTCTACCTAGACTGGTCCGACAAGCCCATCACCTTCGACCAAGCTGACCACCCCGACCACGTGCCGAGCCCGGGGAAATACCCGCTCGTCGTCAACCCCATCATCGGCGACGTCAGGCTCACCAAGGTCCTGATGGACGGGGGCAGCTGCCTCAACATCATCTACGCCGAGACACTCAGGCTCCTGCGCATCGATCTGTCCTCCGTCCGAGCAGGCGCTGCGCCCTTCCACGGGATCATCCCTGAGAAGCGCGTCCAGCCCCTCGGACGACTCGACCTTCCTGTCTGCTTCGGAACGCCCTCCAACTTCCGAAGGGAGACCTTGACGTTCGAGGTGGTCGGGTTCCGAGGAACCTACCACGCGGTACTGGGGAGGCCATGCTACACGAAGTTCATGGCCGTCCCCAACTACACCTACCTGAAGCTCAAGATGCCGGGCCCCAACGTCATCACCGTCGGCCCCACGTACAAACACGCGTTCGAATGCGACGTGGAGTGTGTGGAGTACGCCGAGGCCCTCGCCGAGTCCGAGGCCCTCATTGCCGACCTGGAGATCCTCTCCAAAGAGGTGCCAGACGTGAAGCGTCATGCCGGCAACTTCGAGCCAGCGGAGACGGTTAAGGCCGTCCCTCTCGACCCCAGTGGTGACACCTCCAAGCAGATCCGGATCGGTTCCGGGCTCGACCCCAAATAGGAAGCAGTGCTCGTCGACTTTCTCCGCGCAAACGCCGACGTCTTTGCGTGGAGTCCCTCGGACATGCCCGGCATACCGAGGGATGTCGCCGAGCACTCGCTGGATATTCGGGCCGGAGCCCGACCCGTCAGGCAGCCTCTGCGCCGATTCGACGAGGAGAAGCGCAGAGTGATAGGCGAGGAGATCCACAAGCTAATGGCAGCAGGGTTCATCAAAGAGGTATTCCATCCCGAATGGCTTGCCAACCCTGTGCTTGTGAGGAAGAAAGGGGGGAAATAGCGGATGTGTGTAGACTACACTGGTCTCAACAAAGCATGTCCGAAGGTTCCCTACCCTCTACCTCGCATCGATCAAATCGTGGATTCCACTGCTGGGTGCGAAACCCTGTCCTTCCTCGATGACTACTCAGGGTATCACCAAATCCGGATGAAAGAGTCCGACCAGCTCGTGACTTCTTTCATCACGCCCTTCGGCATGTACTGCTACGTCACCATGCCGTTCGGTTTGAGGAATGCGGGCGCGACGTACCAGCGGTGCATGAACCATGTGTTCGGCAAACACATCGGTCGCACGGTCGAGGCCTACGTCGATGACATCGTAGTCAAGACAAGGAAGGCTTCCGACCTCCTCTCCGACCTTGAAGTGACATTCTGATGTCTCAAAGAGAAAGGCGTCAAGCTCAATCCCGAGAAGTGTGTCTTCGGGGTGCCCCGGGGCATGCTCTTGGGGTTCATCGTCTCCGAGCGAGGCATCGAAGCCAACCCGGAGAAGATCGCAGCTATCACCAGCATGGGGCCCATCAAGGACTTAAAACTCGTACAGAGGGTCATGGGATGTCTCGCGGCCCTGAGCCGTTTCATCTCACGCCTCGGCGAAAGAGGTCTGCCTCTGTACCGCCTCTTAAGGAAGACCGAGTGTTTCGCTTGGACCCCTGAGGCCGAGGAAGCTCTCGGGAACCTGAAGGCGCTCCTTACAAAGGCGCCTATCTTGGTGCCCCCAGCTGATGGAGAAGCCCTCTTGGTCTACGTCGCCGCGACCACTCAGGTGGTTAGCGCCGCGATTGTGGTCAAGAGGCAAGAAGAAGGGCATGCATTGCCCGTTCAGAGGCCAGTCTACTTCGTCAGCGAGGTACTGTCCGAGACCAAGATTCGCTACCCACAAGTTCAGAAGCTGTTGTATGCAGTGATCCTGATGAGGCGAAAGTTGCGACATTACTTCGAGTCTCATCCGGTAACTGTGGTGTCATCCTTCCCCCTGGGGGAGATCATCCAGTGCCGAGAGGCCTCGGGCAGGATTGCAAAGTGGGCGGTGGAAATCATGGGCGAAACAATCTCGTTCGCCCCTCGGAAGGCCATCAAGTCCCAGGTGTTGGCGGACTTCGTAGCCGAATGGGTCGACACCCAGCTGCCGACGGCTCCGATCCAACCGGAGCTCTGGACCATGTTTTTCGACGGGTCGCTGATGAAGGCGGGAGCCGGCGCGGGCCTGCTCTTCATCTCGCCCCTCGGGAAACACCTACGCTACGTGCTATGCCTCCATTTCCCGGCGTCCAACAATGTGGCTGAGTACGAGGCTCTGGTCAACGGGTTGCGGATCGCCATCGAGCTAGGGGTCAGACGCCTCGACGCCCGCGGTGACTCGCAGCTCGTCATCGACCAAGTCATGAAGAACTCCCACTGCCGCGACCCGAAGATGGAGGCCTACTGCGATGAGGTTCGGCGCCTGGAAGACAAGTTCTACGGGCTCGAGCTCAACCACATCGCCCGGCGCTACAACGAGACTGCAGACGAGCTGGCTAAAATGGCCTCGGGACGAACAACGGTTCCCCCGGACGTCTTCTCCCGGGATCTGCATCAACCCTCTGTCAAGATCGACGACACGCCCGAGCCCGAGGCACCCTCGGCACAGCCCGAGGCACCCTCGGCTCGGCCCGAGGCACCCTCGGTTCGGCCCGAGGCGCCCTCGGTTCAGCCCGAGGTACCCTCGGCCCCCGAGGGCGAGGCACTGCACGTCGAGGAGGAGCAGAGCGGGGCCACGCCTGATCGAAATTGGCAGACCCCGTACCTGCAATATCTCCGCCAAGAAGAGCTACCCCTCGACCAAGCCGAGGCTCGGCGGGTAGCGCGACGCGCCAAGTCGTTCGTCTTGCTGGGCGATGAGGAGGAGCTCTACCACCGCAGCCCCTCGGGCATCCTCCAGCGATGCATCTCCATCGCCGAAGGTCAGGAACTCCTGCAAGAAATACACTCGGGGGCTTGCGGCCATCATGCAGCGCCTCGAGCACTTGTCGGGAATGCTTTCCGGCAAGGCTTCTACTGGCCAACGGCGGTGGCTGACGCCACTAGAATTGTCCGCACCTGCGAAGGGTGCCAATTCTATGCGAAGCAGACCCACCTGCCCGCTTAGGCTCTGCAGACGATACCCATCACCTGGCCCTTTGCTGTATGGGGTCTGGACCTCGTCGGTCCCTTGCAGAAGGCGCCCAGGGGCTACACGCACCTGCTGGTCGCCATCGACAAATTCTCCAAGTGGATCGAGGTCCGACCCCTGAACAGCATCAGGTCCGAGCAGGCGGTGGCGTCCTTCACCAACATCATCCATCGCTTCGGGGTCCCAAACTCCATCATCACCGACAATGGTACCCAGTTCACCGCCAGAAAATTCTTGGATTTTTGCGAGGATCACCACATCCGGGTGGACTGGGCCGCCGTGGCTCATCCCATGTCGAATGGGCAAGTAGAGCGTGCCAACGGCATGATTCTACAAGGGCTCAAGCCCAGGATTTACAACGACCTCAACAAGTTCGGCAAGCGATGGATGAAGGAACTCCCCTCGGTGATTTGGAGCCTGAGGACAACGCCAAGCCAAGCCACGGGTTTCATGCCGTTCTTCCTGGTCTGCGGGGCCGAGGCCATCTTGCCCACTGACCTGGAATACGGCTCCCCGAGGACGAGGGCCTACAACGATCAAAGCAACCAAGCTAGCCGAGAAGAATCGCTAGGCCAGCTGCAAGAGGCTCGGGACAAGGCCTTACTACACTCGGCGCGGTACCAGCAGTCCCTGCGACGCTACCACGCCCGAGGGGTCCGGCTCCGAGACCTCCAGGTGGGCGACCTGGTGCTTCGGCTGCGGCAAGACGCCCGAGGGAGGCACAAGCTCACACCCCCCTGGGAGGGGCCATTCGTCATCGCCAAAGTTCTGAAGCCTGGAACATACAAGCTGGCCAACAATCAAGGCGAGATCTACGGCAACGCTTGGAACATCAAACAGCTACGTCGCTTCTACCCTTAATATGTTTTCAAGTTGTTCATATACCTCGCACCCACGCAAAGTTTAGTCATCAAGGAAGGGTCGGCCTCGCCTCGGCAAAGCCCAACCCTCCCTCGGGGGCTAAAAGGGGGAGACCCCCTCTGCGTCGAAATTTTCCTCGAAAAAAGATCTCTTTTAGCAGAATATCTTTCGTGCTTTTTGACTACTTCGAAAAGCGGATCCTGGAAACGACGGAGTACACGTAAGCAGCCAAGGCTGACCGAGCCGAGGGACTCCTACGCCTCCGGGATACGGATACCTCACTCATCACCTTCTGCGATAAGTAACTCGCGTTCGGATAAAGTGATTCTGCGGACCGAACAAGTCTTTACGTTCGGAAGCTCTTCTGCCGAAGCGGTCCTTCAAGCCTTCTCGACTGAATCGGTGACAGGGCCTCATGGACGGGTGAAAGTACGCGTAAGCGGCAAGGCCGACTGAGCCGAGGGACTCCCACGCCTCCGGGATACGGATACCTCACTCATCACCTTCCGCGAGAAGCAACTCTCGCTCGCACAAACATCCTTGTTACCGACAAAAAGTCCAGACACTCGAAATAAGAGGAAAGGAGACGCAGCTTTACAACGCAGCGAGGGTGTGTTTTCTGGCCTCAGCGGCCGCAGAAGGCACACGCTACAAGACAATCTGATCCTGCAGGCTCGGGTCTTCACACTAGAAGGGGGCTAGCACCCTCGGCATCGACAACACCTTCAGCGAGGTCCGACCCAGCCTCGGACGGCGACGCGGTCCAGGGACTTCTCCGGGAATCCGGCCCGAGCAGGCGGCTCGGTCGGTTACCCCAGGGGCCTCGGCTAACCATCTTCCAAGGGCGCCAGCCCGGTCCGAGGCCTCGGCTGGTCAACTCCGGCATCGGTCCCGCTGACGGACAACCCGGCTAGGCTCCGGCCAACCAGGTTTTCATTTTCGAGCCAACTCCGCCTCTGTTCGTGCTGATATCGCTACCCCTGGCCTCGGCTCATCGAAGAGCGGCCAAGGGGTCTCTTTAACTAAGCTAGAGGAGCCTCAGACAACAAGGCCGATCGAGCCGAGGGACTCCTACGCCTCCGGGATACGGATACCTCACTTGTCACCTTGACACGGGGCAACTCATGATTGGTGAAGCGGTTCAGATAATCAACAGGCGAGGCTTAGTGCTCGAAAATGAGGAAAAACACGGCTTCGTGCCGAAATTACATACATGTTCAGGCCTCGACAGCCACAATGAACAAAGACATCGGCATTCAAGGTGCCATTACAAACGGAACTCCAGTTCCATCCCCGCGGGTACGAATAACCCCACAAGATCGGGGAACCCGCGGAGCGATCGCGAACCGACGGGCGGCCCGCCGCCGCCCGATCCGGCAGCAGTGGCAACCACCCTCGCCCCGGGCGGCGAAGCAGCTTCGGCAGCGGCTTCGGGGCAGGTGTTACGACAGGAGGGCTCTCACCCGCAGAGGACGAGAACCAGCCATTCAGGCCGGGAGACGGAGACCCAGGGCTACTGGCGGAATTGGCAATCTCATCGGTAGAGAAGCCATCTCCGGCTGCCGACGCCTCGAAGCGCGCCGGCAGGTCTTCGCCCTGGTCAGAACCGCCCAGAGCGTGGGCGCCGCCCTCGCGGGACGCAGCGCAACCGTCGTCCGGACGGAGGGCGTAGTGCTGCGCCCTAGCCAAGTGATGGCGGCCCACCTTTCCCGGCATGGCTGGAGGAAGTCTCCGCGAAACTGGAGGATGCCATTCTCCCCCAGACGCTGGGGGAAGAAAAGGGCAGCTGACCCACGCGGGGGCAGCC
This sequence comes from Zea mays, assembly GCF_902167145.1. NCBI lineage: Eukaryota > Viridiplantae > Streptophyta > Magnoliopsida > Poales > Poaceae > Zea > Zea mays. The sequence continues at coordinate 159,969,806 of NC_050100.1, read as the reverse complement.
CCCCGACTCGCCTCATCCTCCATCTTGGCCTGGATGACGAAAATCCTCGAGGCAGAGGGAGGGGCAGAGGCCGCAGCCCGGCTCGCTTTCCCCCACCATCAAGCTGGAGGTCACCATCTTGGGTGACCGCCGGTGGAGGGGTGCAGCCGGGCTGCATGATGAAAATCCTTGAAGCCGAACGATGGCTGAAAGGTACCAACTCCCACGGAGTTGCGTTCCTCCAACGATGAGGCGAAAAGATGGCGGATACCCCCCATCCGGGGGCTTGGAGGATGGAAAGACGCGACGCATAAGGGAGGAAGAAGACATGGTCGCCTTCCGAAAGGGGTCGCCCTCCTTTTAAAGGCAACTCTCCCTACGTGCGCCCCCAAACGCCACGGGCTGAGTCTTCTCCAACACGCTCCAAGGCCCTCCCCTGCGGCGTGGGGGCTGGGTCCCGCATGTCATGCAAACCGGCTCAGAGCAGAAGAAGCCAAAGCGCCGCGCGTGGTGCACACAACCGCCCAGCGGTTACAAGCGACCCTCCACTTTTGCCCAGACCAACGGGCGGAAGGAGTGGGCAGCCATGCAGGCGGCATGCAACCGCGCCAAGTGGACACGCTTCTCCGACTCCCAACGCGCCAGCATGGAGGCCCAGGCCCACGCGTCACGCGACCGGCGCGCCGGATGCTGCATGCAGGCAACTGCACCGCCACTTGCGCCACCGTCGCGCCTCTTCGGTTGCGGAACCAATGCCGCGACTCAAGGCGACCCAGCGCACGACCCAGCGGCGCCAGCCTGGCGCCACGGTCAATGCGGCCGAAAGTGGGCCGGCAGTAATGACGATGGCAGGCGGGCAGGAGCAGCAGTCACGTCGTCAGCCAGGCTCACGTCCCATCCAGGGGCAGCAAGAGAGCCTCCTCTCACGGCGTGAAGACGGCGCGCCCGTGATCCGTCCCTCGAACGGCTCGCGCACGCGCAACGGCCGCCCCGCCAACCACTCGCCCCGTCGCATTAATTCCGCGGCGGGACAGGCGGCGTTTCTGGCAGGAGAAGCGGGCGACGCTTCGCCTTCGCTGTAATAACCGCGCCAAAAAAAGGTACGCCACGTCGTTCGATTTCGTATCCTTTTCCTTTTTTCCTCTTTCTCTATCTCTTGCAACAGGGACCGGGAAAGGGGGATACCCCGAAAAGGATCCTTCCCTGTGAAGGAACCGGGCTCCGAGCCCCCCTACTGATCAGAGGTTCGAAGGCTGGCCCTCCGAGGGGTTCAACAGTCGCCTCAGATCGCGTGGGCCCTACACCCACTACTGGTCAGAGGTTCCAAGGCCGACCCCCCGAAGGGCTCCACGGCCGCCTCAGGCTACTCGGGCTCCGCGCCCATTACTGATCAGGGGTTCGAAGGCTGGCCCCCGAAGGGTTCACAGTCGCCTCAGACGCCGAGCGAGGGATGACCAGGGGTACGTTCGATACATAACCGAGGCTCGGGCTGCGCTCCCGAGGTACCCTAGGACATTTCCGAGACCAGCGGGAGCGATCTTGTAACAGAATCCCATCAGAGGGAGGCATCGAGCCCTCGGACCCCGTCGCCAGGGGACCGGGTCCGGCAGATCACCCGCAGGTACTTTTGGGCGTGCCTCTGGGCCCCTAGCCGACCCCCAACGAACGGGGCACGGACGTCCACTCGGATTACCCGCTTGCAGCTCACCGGAGACACCATGTTCGGTGCCCATCGAGGGTAACATGACGCTCTCCCCCCCCTCCTCCTTGCGGAAAGGCGACGTAGGGGCGTATGTAAAAAAGCCGAGTCTGTCCCTGATCGCCCTCTCGCCCTGTGCGGAGGCTCGGGGGCTGCTCTCGCAAACCCGGCTCCGGCCGAACCGTTGACAGCGTCAACATACCAGCCCGAGAGCTTGGGCCCCGACCGTGCACCCGGGCTACGGCCAGTTCGCATGAGGGAACAACCAGACCAGCCAAAGCATTACGCAAGGCATTAAGACCTCGGGGGAGTGAAACCACTCCTCCGAGGCCTCGGGGGCTACACCCGGCGGGTGCGCTCGCGCGCACCCACCGGAACAAAATGCAACCGAGAAAGGCTGGTCCCCTTGCAAAAAAGTGCGACGAAAGCCTCCAAGCGAGTGCTAACACTCCCTTCGAGGCTCGGGGGCTACTGTCGGTGACCATAATTAGGGGTACCCTCAAGACGCCTAATTCTCAGCTGGTAACCCCCATCAGCATAAAGCTGCAGAGGCTTGATGGGTGCGATTAAGTCAGGGATCAGTCCGTACGAGCGACTCGATCACGCCTCGCCCGAGCCTAGCCTCGGGCAAGGGCAGCCGACCCCGAGGGATTTCCGTCTCGCCCGAGGCCCCCCTTTAACGGCGGACACATCTCCGGCTCGCCCGAGGCCTTGCCTTCGCTAAGAAGCAACCCTGACTAAATCGCCGCACCGACCGACCGAGTCGCAGGAGCATTTAACGCAAAGGTGGCCTGACACCTTTATCCTGACGCGCGCCCCCCGGCAGAGCCGAAGTGACCGCCGTCACTTTGCTGCTCCACTGACCGGTCTGACAGAAGGACAGCGCCGCCTGCGCCACTCCGACTGCAGTGCCACTTGACAGAGTGAGACTGACAGGCAGTCAGGCCTTGCCAAAGGCGCCATAGGAAACTCCGCTCCGCCCGACCCAGGGCTCGGACTCGGGCTAAGCCCCGGAAGACGGCGAACTCCGCTCCGCCCGACCCAGGGCTCGGACACGGGCTAAGCCCCGGAAGACGGCGAACTCCGCTCCGCCCGACCCAGGGCTCGGACACGGGCTAAGCCCCGGAAGACGGCGAACTCCGCTCCGCCCGACCCAGGGCTCGGACTCGAGCTAGGCCCCGGAAGACGGCGACCTCCGCTCCGCCCGACCCAGGGCTCGGACTCGGGCTAAGCCCTAGAAGACGACGAACTCCGCTTCGCCCAACCCCAGGGCTCGGACTCCGCCCTGGCCTCTGCCGGACAACCTCCGCCTCGCCCGACCCAGGGGCTCGGGCTTGGCCTCGGCCATGGAAGACAGACTCGACCTCGGCTTCGGAGGAGCCTCCACGTCGCCCGACCTAGGGCACAGGCCCGCCACGTCAACAGGAAGCGCCATCATCACCCTACCCCGAGCCGACTCGGGCCGCAGAGAACAAGACCGGTGTCCCATCTGGCTAGCTCCGCCAGATAGGCAATGATGGCGCCCCGCTAGCCCTGTGACGACGGCGGCTCTCAGCTCCCTTACGGAAGCAGGGGGACGTCAGCAAGGACTCAACCGCTCCGACAGCTGTCCCTCCGCTAGGCTCCGTTGCTCCTCCGACAGCCACGACATCACACCAGCAGGGTGCCAAGATCTCTCTGGCTGCCACATTGGCATGTACTTAGGGCGCTAGCTCTCCCTCCGCTAGACACGTAGCACTCTGCTACATCCCCATTGTACACCTGGATCCTCTCCTTACGCCTATAAAAGGAAGGACCAGGGCCTTCTTAGAGAAGGTTGGCCGCGCGGGGACGAGGACGGGACAGGCGCTCTCTTGGGGCCGCTCGCTTCCCTCACCCGCGTGGACGCTTGTAACCCCCTACTGCAAGCGCACCCGACCTGGGCGCGGGACGAACACGAAGGCCGCAGGATTTCCACCTCTCTCACGCTCGTCTCCGGCCACCTCGCTTTCCCCCCTTCACGCTCGCCCACGCGCTCGACCCATCTGGGCTGGGGCACGCGGCACACTCACTCGTCGGCTTAGGGACCCCCCGGTCTCGAAACGCCGACACTGAATTTTCGGAGTCTTTTGCTCTTGAGATCTTCCTTTCTCTTCTCTTGTTGATTTGAGAAGAACCATCGAATTCATGTGTTCCAGGTGTTGTTGGAATTTATTGGCGGGTGAGATATACTTCTAAGATCACTACTTACTCCTTGTTGGTGCAGTTTGTGGTTGTGATCTTAGTTGATCTCGTTTTGAGTTCATTATAGAAAACCCTAATTTTGTTTGTATTTTCAGATCTGTGGTTGATTTTCATGTTCGATTCAGCTCAAAATTTGTGGAGACCTTCGAAGTACTTTTGTTAAGGTGTGCGTAAAATTTCATCTCATTCATAGTTTGTTTGGTTCTGTTTCGCATCCTGAAATCAGCACTAGTTTGCGACACAGTTTTGGACCTATTTCGACTTTTCGGTGTTCGGTTTGCAATCAGTTTGTTTTGATGATCTCATGTGAGTATTTGGAACATTTGAAATCCTTAGATCACTGGTATTCTAATATGATTTTGGTTTGAGCGCTTTCTTCATCTCAATTGAAGTGAAGTACTCAATTTTAGTTTTAGCAGCAAAATATGATTCACTCCCATTCACCCCCCTTGCTCGCCTCACCAATCCTTCAATTGGTATTAGAGCCCATTAAGGATTTCATTACCCTAACCGGTTCCAAATCCACAAAGGCGACATGGAACATGGTGTTGGCAAGCCACTGTTCTTCGATGGGACGAACTACCCGTACTGGAAGATCCACATGTCGGCATATCTTTAGAGTATTGGGTACCGTGTCTAGGAAATCTGCCTCGATGCTGCTTTCGACACTGCGAGTGCTAGGATCACTCCAATTGATATGGAATTCCATGATTTAAACAACAAAGCTCGCAATTGAAAGGGAAATGGGCTTAACTGTTTCCTATAATCAATTTTTGTGTTTGGCGTCCATCACAAACCATATGGACTAACTAGTTTGTCTAGTTGCTATTTTTATCAGGAACGTAAGGTTCAACATTAACATACAAAGAAAAAGACTTGAAAGAATTCTACAAAGTTTGGAGCGTACAAGAATTAGTGCAGCCAGTGGCGCCGCTCTCGGGTTTTCTTAGAGCCACTCGACTAAAATTCACCAGACTGTCCGGTGATCCAACGGAGCAACGGTCAACTTAGCCAATGGTCGACTACAGAATAGTCTGCCCATCAGAAGTCAGAGTCAGTCTGCAAAGTCAGAACTTACCGGACTGTCCGGTGACACAAGAAGACATAAGACTTCAACGGTCAACAGTTCCAAACCCCAACGGTCGACTGACCTGGCACGCACCAGACAGTAAACAGTAAAGTCAGCCAATGGCTAGGAAGTGGTTGGAGGCTATAAATACCCACCAACCACCACCATTCAAGCCATCCAAGCTTCTCACTCTTCTCATTCAATACAAGAGCAAAGAATACACTCCAAAGACACAATCAAAGCATCAAATCCTCTCCAAGCTCCAAAATCAAATCTAGTGCTTAGTGACTTGAGAGAGGGTGATTTGTGTTTCTTTTGTTGCTCTTGTTGCTTGGTTGCTTTCTTATTCCCACTCTAATCTTTCTAAGTGCTTTGTAAAGCTAACAAAAGACACCTAATTGTGTGGTGATCCTTGCGGGGTCTTAGTGACCCATGTGATTAAGAAGAAGCACTCGACCGGTCTAAGTGACCGATTGAGAGAGGGAAATGGTTGAAATAGACCCGGCCTTTGTGGCCTCCTCAACGGGGAGTAGGTTCTTTGGAACCGAACCTCAGGAAACAAATCACCGTGTTCATTTGTGTTGATCTTCATCACTCGATTTGTTTCTCCCCTCTCCTCTCTCTCCAAAGTTCCCTTGCTAATATTGTTTCGAGTTTGATCCCAAAGTTATCCGCATTGATTGAGCAACTCATAGCAAGAGGAATTATCTTCCGCACTTTGAATTCAAGATTATTTATTTCTAACCCTAACCCCGGGTGAAGTGCGTGTTCAAAGTCTATAATTTTCATGTTTCGACTATTTACCCCCCCTCTAGGCGACTTTCAATTGGTATCAGATCCGATGCTTCATTAGAGTTAAACAACTCGAAGTGAAGTCGGGAAAACACGCCAAAAGGGAGATGGTGACCATGAAAAAGCCCGAAGCTTCGGGAAAGAAGAATGATGAAAGGTGAAAGTCGCCTAGGGGGGTGAATAGGAGGAAACTGAAATTTATAAACTTAAAGCACAACTACAAGCCGGGGTTAGCGTTAGAAATAAATCCGAGTCCGAAAGAGAGGGGAAAAACAAATCAACTAAAAGAAATAGAGCGGATGACACGGTGATTTGTTTTACCGAGGATCGGTTCCAATGAACCTAGTCCCCGTTGAGGTGGTCACAAAGACCGGGTCTCTTTCAACCCTTTCCCTCTCTTAAACGGTCACCTAGACCGAGTGAGCTTTCTCCTTAATCACACGGGTCAGTTAGACCCCACAAGGACCACAACACAATTGGTGTCTCTTGCTTTGATTACAAGTTGCTTGAGAACAAGAATGAGGAAGAAGAAAACGATCCAAGAACAAGAGCTCAAAGAACACGAGCAAAACTCTTCTCTAGTCACTTAGGCGTTTGGAGTGTATTTGGGACTTGGAGAGGCTTTGATTCTTTTGAATTGTGTCTTGTATTGATTGCACTAGCTCTTGTATTGAATGAGATGTCTAAAAAAACTTGGATGCTTGGAGTGGTGGTGGTTGGGGGTATTTATAACCCCAACCACCAAACCAACCGTTGGGGAGGCTGTCTGTCGATGGGCGCACCGGACAGTCCAGTGCGCCACTGGACACTGTCCGGTGCGTCAGCCACGTCACCCAACCATTAGGGTTCTGACGGTTTCGACTGTTGGAGCTCTGATATCTTGGGGCACTGGACAGTCCGGTGCCGCACCGGACAGGCACTGTTCACTGTCCGGTGCGCCTTCTGGCGCTGCTCTGACTCTGCGCGCACTGTTCACGTTGCCGGCAACCATTGGAGTCGACCGTTGCGCTCGATAGCGATTGCTCCGCTGGCACACCAGACAGTCCAGTGAATTATAGCGGAGCGGCTCTCTAGAAACCTGAAGGTGGCAAGTTTGAAGTCGTACGGCCCTGGGCACCGGACACTGTCTGGTGGCACAACAGACAATCCGGTGCGCCAGACCAGGGTTCTCTTCGGTTTCTTTTGCTCCATTCTTTTGAACCCTAACTTTGATCTTTCTATTGGTTTGTGTTGAACCTTTAGCACCTATAGAATGTATAATCTAGAGCAAACTAGTTAGTCCAATAATTTGTGTTGGGCATTTCAACCACCAAAATCATTTAGGAAAAGGTTTGACCCTACTTTCCTTTCAATCTCCCCTTTTTGGTGATTGATGCCAACACAAACCAAAGCAAATATATTAGCGCAGAATTGAACTAGTTTGCATAAGGCAAGTGCAAAGGTTGCTTGGAATTAAACCAATTTATAATTTCACTAGATATGTATGGATTGCTTTCTTTTATTTAACATTTTGGACCACGCTTGCACCACTTGTTTTGTTTTTGCAAACTATTTTTGGAAAATCTTTTCAAAGTCTTTTTGCAAATAGTCAAAGGTATATGAATAGAGTTGCAAGAAGCATTTTCAAGATTTGAAATTTTCTCCCCCTGTTTCAAATGCCTTTCCTTTGACCTAAACAAAACTCCCCCTAAATGAAATTCTCCTCTTAGTTTTCAAGAGGGTTTTAGTAGATACCAATTGAGATGCTAGATAAAACTTATACCAATTGGAAATATCATACCTATTTGAAATATACAAGATACCAATTGAAAACTTAATTTCGAAACTTTTGAAAATTTTGGGTGGTGGTGCGGTCCTTTTGCTTTGGGCTAATACTCTCTCCCCCTTTGGCTTGAATCGCCAAAAACGAAGACTTTGTGAGCCCTTTTTACTTTCTCCCCAATGGTACATATAACTATGAGTGAAGATTATACCAAAGTGGAGAGTGTGTGGAGTGACGACGAAAGGTAAATGATACCGGTAGAGTGAAGTGGAAGCCTTGTCTTCGCCGAAGACTCCATTTCCCTTTCAATCTACGACTTAGCATAAAAATACACTTGAAAACACATTAGTCGTAGACATAAAAGAGATATGATCAAAGGTATATAAATGAGCTATGTATGCAAAGTTTCAATCAAAGTTCCGAGAATCAAGAATGTTAGCTCATTCCTAAGTTTGGTAAAGGTTTTCTCATCTAATGGCTTGGTGAAGATATCGGCTAATTGTTCTTTGGTGCTAACATAAGTTATCTCGATATCCCCCTTTGTTGGTGATCCCTCAAAAAGTGATACCGAATGGCTATGTGCTTAGTGCGGCTGTGTTCAACGGGATTATCCGCCATGCGGATTGCACTCTCATTGTCACATAGGAGAGGGACTTTGCTAAACTTGTAGCCATAGTCCCTTTGGGTTTGCCTCATCCAAAGCAATTGCACGCAACAATGACATGCGGCAATATACTCGGCTTCGGCGGTAGAAAGAGCTACCGAGTTTTGTTTCTTTGAAGCCCAAGACTCCAGGGATCTTCCCAGAAACTGAGAAGTCCCTGATGTGCTCTTCCTATCAATTTTACACCCTGCCCAATTAGCATCTGAATAACCTATTAAATCAAAGGTGGATCCCTTGCGGTACCAAAGACCAAACTTAGGAGTATAAACTAAATATCTCAAGATTCTTTTCACGGCCCTAAGGTGAACTTCCTTAGGATCGGCTTGGAACCTTGCACACATGCATACGGAAAGCATAATATCCGGTCGAGATGCACATAAATAAAGTAAAGATCCTATCATCGACCGGTATACCATTTGATCTATGGATTTACCTCCCGTGTCAAGGTCGAGATGCTCATTAGTTCCCATGGGTGCCTTGATGGGTTTGGCATCCTTCATTCCAAACTTGGTAAGTATGTCTTGAATGTACTTCGTTTGGCTGATGAAGGTGCCCTCTTGGAGTTGCTTGACTTGAAATCCAATGAAATACTTCAAGTCCCCCATCATAGACATCTCGAATTTTTGAATCATGATCCTACTAAACTCTTCACATGTAGATTTGTTAGTAGACCCAAATATGATATCATCAACATAAATTTGGCATACAAGCAAATTATTTGCAATAGTTTTACTAAATAGAGTAGGATTGGCTTTGCCGACTTTGAAGCCATTAGTGATAAGGAAATCTCTTAGGCATTCATATCATGCTCTTGGGGCTTGCTTGAGCCCATAAAGCGCCTTTGAGAGTTTATAAACATAGTTAGGGTACTTGCTATCTTCAAAGCCGGGAGGTTGCTCAACATAGACCTCTTCCTAGATTGGTCCATTGAGGAAGGCACTTTTCACGTTCATTTGATAAAGCCTAAAGCCATGGTAAGTAGCATAGGCAAGTAATATGCGAATTGACTCAAGCCTATCTACGGGTGCATAGGTTTCACCAAAATCCAAACCTTCGACTTGTGAATATCTCTTGGCAACAAGTCGGGCTTTGTTCCTTGTCACCATACCATGCTCATCTTGCTTGTTGCGGAATACCCACTTGGTTCCTACAACATTTTGGCTAGGACGTGGAACAAGATACCATACCTCATTCCTCGTGAAGTTATTGAGCTCCTCTTGCATAACCAACACCCAATCCGAATCTCTTAGTGCATCATCCACCCTGTATGGCTCAATAGAGGACATAAAAGAGTAATGTTCACAAAAATGAGTGACTCGAGATCGAGTAGTTACCCCCTTATGAATATCACCGAGAATGGAGTTCACGGGGTGATCTCTTTGAATCGCTTGGTGGACTCTTGGGTGTGGCGGTATTTGACCTTGATCATCTTCCTTGTCTTGATTAACTTTATCTCCCCCTTGATCATTGTCCTCCTCTTGAGGTGGCTCTTCTTCTTGATCTTCATCTTCATTGTCTTGAGCCTGATACTTATCTTGAGTTGGTGGAGATGCTTGTATGGAAGATGATGGTTGATCTTGTGCTTGTGGAGGCTCTTCGAATTCCTTAGGACACACATCCCCAATGGACATGTTCCTTAGCGCGACGCACGGAGCCGCTTCATCATTTAGCTCATCAAGATCAACTTGCTCTACTTGAGAGCCATTAGTCTCATCAAACACAATATCATAAGAAACCTCAACTAATACAGTGGATTTGTTGAAGACTCTACAAGAAAAACATTGGAAATGGAATGGTCAGGTGATATAGCAATTTTACCAAGTCCTTTGACCGAACCTTGATTTCCATCCCCAAATGTGATAGCTCGTTGGGGATCATCATTTTTCTCGTAGGAGGAGAACATTCTTTTCTCCCCTGTCATGTGGTTTGTGCATCCGCTGTCTATTATCCAACATGAGCCCCCGGATGCATAAACCTGCAAAATAATTTTTGGCCTTGTTCTTAGGTACCCAAACGGTCTTGGGTCCTTTCACATTAGAAACAAGCACCTTGGGTACCCAAACACAAGTCTTGGAGCCCTTGTGTTTGCCCCCAACATATTTGGCAACTACTTTGCCTAATTTGTTAGTGAGCACATAAGAAGCATTAAGAGTTTTAAATGAAACATTAGGTTCATTTGATGCAGTAGGAGATTTCTTTTTAGACATTTTTAACATGGGTAGAATGCCTAGAGCTAGATGCCTCATTCTTGTACATAAAAGCATGATGGGAAACATAATGAGACTTTCTAGCATGAATTATCCTAATCTTGTGCTCGGGATAACCAGCAGGATATAAAATGTAACCCTCGTTATCTTGAGCCATGGGAGTCTTGCCCTTAACAAAATTAGACAATCTTTTAGGGGCATTAATTTTGACATTGCTTCCCTGTTGGAAACCAATGCCATCCTTGATGCCAAGGCGTCTCCCACTATAGAGCATGCTTCTAGCAAATTTAATATTTTCATTTTCTATCTCATGTTCATTGATTTTAGCAGTTAGTTGAGCTATGTGATCATTTTGTTGTTTAATTAAAGCTAGGTGATCATGAATAGCATCAACATTAATGTCTCTACATCTAGTACAAATAGAGATATGACTAACAGTAGAAGTAGAGGGTTTGCAAGCACTGAACTCATCAATCTTAGCATGTAAACTAGCATTCTCGTTTCTAAGATTGGAAATAGAATCATTGCAAACATTTAAATCTCTAGCCTTGAAAATTAAATTTGCATTCTCAGTTTTAAGGCTAGCAATTGATTCATTCAACTTATCAATCTTAGAAATTAAGTTAACATTCTCAGTTCTAAGGCTATAAATAGTATCATGGTAAATGCTAAGCTCCTTAGTCAAATTTTCATATTTTTCTATTTCCTAAGCATAAGCATTCTTTACCTTAACATGCCTTTTGTTTTCCTTAATAAGGAATTCCTCTTGGCTATCCAAGAGTTCATCCTTCTCATGAATAGCACTTATCAATTCATTTAGTTTTTCCTTTTGTTGCATGTTAAGATTGGCAAAAAGACTAAGCAAATCATCCTCATCTTCACTAGAGCTACCCTCATCACTAGATGTTGTATATTTAGTGGAGGCTCTAGATTTTACCTTCTTCTTTTTGCCGTCCTTAGCCATGAGGCACTTGTGGCCGACGTTGGGGAAGAGAAGTCACTTGTTGACGAAGATGTTGGCGGCGTCCTCGTCGGAGGAGGAGTCGGTGGAGCTCACATCAGAGTCCCATTCCCGACACATGTGGACATCACGACCCTTCTTCTTGTTATATCTCTTATTCTCCTTCTTCTTCCCTCTCTTGTCGTCGCCCCTGTCATTGTCACTAGAAATAGGACATTTTGCAATAAAATGACCGGGCTTACCACATTTGTAGCATACTTTCTTAGAACGGGGCTTGTAATCTTTCCCCTTCCTTTGCTTGAGGATTTGGCGAAAACTATTGATGATGAGCGCCATCTCCTCATTGTCGAGCTTGGAGGCGTCGATAGGGAGCCTACTTGATGTAGACTCTTCTTTCTTCTCCTCTATCGCTTTGAATGTGACGGGTTGCACCTCGGGTGTGGAGGTGCCGCCTTGCTCGACGATTTGTTTGGAGCCTTTGATCATCAACTCAAAGATCACAAACTTTCCTATTACCTCCTCGGGAGGCATTAGCTTATATCTAGGATCACTACAAATTAATTGAACTTGTGTAGGATTACAAAAAACAAGTGATCTTAGAATAACCTTGACCATTTCATGGTCATCCCATTTGGTGCTCTCGAGGTTGCGCACTTGGTTGACCAAGGTCTTGAGACGGTTGTGCATCGCTTGTGGCTCCTCTCCTTGTTTGAGGATGAATCGACCGAGCTCCCTCTTGATCGTCTCCCGCTTGGTGATCTTGGTCACCTCATCCCCTTCGTGTGCGGTCTTGAGTACATCCCAAATTTCTTTGGAACTTTTCAACCCTTGCACTTTATTATACTCCTCTCGACATAAAGAGGCAAGGAGTATAGTAGTGGCTTGGGAGTCGAAGTGCCGGATTTGGGCGACCTCGTCCGAGTCATAGACTTCATCCCCCACGGATGGTACCTACGGTCCAAACTCAACAATGTCCCAAATGCTAGCGTGGAGTGAGGTTAGATGATGCCTCATTTTATCACTCCACATACAATAATCTTCACCGTCAAAAACCGGTGGTTTGCCTAATGGGACAAAAAGTAAAGGAGTGCGTTTAGAAATGCGGGGATAGCGTACGGGAATCTTACTAAACTTCTTGTGCTCATGGCGCTTAGAAGTGATGAATGGAGCGTCAGAGCCAAAGGTGGAAGGCGACAAAGAATCGGTCTCGTAGTAGACCACTTTCTTCATTTTCTTCTTCTTGTCGCCACTCCGGTGTGACTTGACGCGAGGAGGTGACTCCTCCCTTCCTTTGGTGTCGGACTCCCTTGATAAAGCCTTCCCGTGGCTTGTGGCCGTTTCCATCTCCCTCTTGGCGGATCCTCCCGACATCACTTCGAGTGGTTAGACTCTTAATGAAGTACCGGGTTCTGATACCAATTGAAAGTCGCCTAGAGGGGGTGAATAGGTGGAAACTGAAATTTATAAACTTAAAGCACAACTACAAGCTGGGGTTAGCGTTAGAAATAGATCCGAGTCCGAAAGAGAGGGGAAAAACAAATCAACTAAAAGAAATAGAGCGGATGACACGGTGATTTGATTTACCAAGGTTCGGTTCCAATGAACCTAGTCCCCGTTGAGGTGGTCACAAAGACCGGGTCTCTTTCAACCCTTTCCCTCTCACAAACGGTCACCTAGACCGAGTGAGCTTTCTCCTTAATCAAACGGGTCACTTAGACCCCACAAGGACCACCACACAATTGGTGTCTCTTGCTTTGATTACAAGTTGCTTGAGAACAAGAATGAGGAAGAAGAAAACGATCCAAGAACAAGAGCTCAAAGAACACGAGCAAAACTCTCTCTCTAGTCACTTAGGCGTTTGGAGTGTATTTAGGACTTGGAGAGGCTTTGATTCTTTTGATTGTGTCTTGTATTGATTGCACTAGCTCTTGTATTGAATGAGATGTCTGAAAAAACTTGGATGCTCGGAGTGGTGGTGGTTGGGGGGGTATTTATAACCCCAACCACCAAACCAACCTTTGGGGAGGCTGTCTGTCGATGGGCGCACCGGACAGTCCGGTGCGCCAGCCACGTCACCCAACCGTCAGGGTTCTGACGGTTTCGACCGTTGGAGCTCTGATATCTTGGGGCAATGGACAGTCCGGTGCCGCACCGGATAGGCACTGTTCACTGTCTGGTGCGCCTTCTGGCGCTGCTCTGACTCTGCGCGAACTGTCCGCGCACTGTTCACGTTGAAGGCGACCGTTAGAGTCGACCGTTGCGCTCGATAGCCGTTGCTCCGGTGGCACACCAGACAGTCCGGTGGCACACCGAACAGTCCGGTGAATTATAGCGGAGCGGCTCTCCAGAAACCCGAAGGTGGCAAGTTTGAAGTCGTACGGCCCTGGGCACCGGACACTGTCCGGTGCGCTAGACTAGGGTTCTCTTCAGTTTCTTTTGCTCCATTCTTTTGAACCCTAACTTTGATCTTTTTATTGGTTTGTGTTGAACCTTTAGCACCTGTAGAATGTATAATCTAGAGCAAACTAGTTAGTCCAATAATTTGTGTTGGGCATTTCAACCACCAAAATCATTTAGGAAAAGGTTTGATCCTATTTCCCTTTCAAAAGGACTCCGTCCAAGGAGGCCGGTGACAAGCACAAGGAGCACAAGGAGGAATCCGCTGGCTCCATCAAGTCATACAGGAAGGGTGATAAGAAGAAAAATAAAATGAAGAAGGTGATCTACTACGAGACCGACTCTTCATCACCTTCCACCTTCGGTGCCGAGTCCACATCTTCGAAGCGCCAAGAGCGTAAGAAGTATAGTAAGATGCCTCTCCACTATCATCACATTCCTAAATGCGATCCTCTACTTTCCGTACACCTAGGCAAACCACCATATTTTGATGGTGAAGATTATTGTATGTGGAGTGATAAAATGAGGCACCATCTAACCTCACTCCACGAGAGAATATGGGATATTGTTGAGTTTGGAGCGGAGGCACCACAAGTGGGCAACGAGGACTACGACACCGATGAGGCCGCCCAAATAAGACACTTCAACTCCCAAGCCAGCTCTGTACTCCTCGCTTCCTTGTGTCGATAGGAGTACAACAAGGTGCAAGGGTTAAAGAGTGCCAAAGGAATTTGGGATGTCCTCAAAACGGTGCATGAAGGGGATGAGGTGACCGAAATCACCAAGCGCGAAACGATCGAGGGAGAGCTTGGTCGATTCGTCCTCAACAAAGGAGAGGAGCCACAAGCAATGTACAATCGGCTCAAAATGATGGTCAACCAAGTTCGCAACCTCGGGAGCACCAAGTGGGATGACCATGAAATGGTCAAGGTTTTTCTTAGATCTCTTGTTTTTCGTAATCCCACTCAAGTGCAACTAATATGTGGAGATCCTAGATATAACAGATGTCTCCCGAGGAGGTAATTGGCAAGTTTGTGAGCTTTGAACTAATGATCAAAGACTCCAAACATATTGTCAACTTGGAGCAAGGCGCCACCTCTACACTCGAGGTGCAACCTATTGCATTCAAAGCAACAGAAAAGAAGAAGGAAGAGTCTACACCTAGTAGACTCCCAATCGACGCCTCCAAGCTCGACAACAAGGAGATGGCTCTTATCATCAAGCGCTTTCGATAAATCCTGAAGCAAAGGAAGGGGAAGGACTACAAACCCCGTTCCAAGAGAGTTGTGCTACAGGTGTGGTAAGTCTGGTCACTTTATAGCTAAATGTCCATATACAAGTGACAGTGACAACAACAAGAAAGGGAAAAATAAGATGGACAAGAAAAGATATTACAACAAGAAGAAGGGTGGCGAGGCGCACATGGGGCGGGAATGAGACTTCGATGAGAGCTCCACCGACTCCTCCTTCGATGAGGATGTCGTCAACAAGGGCCTTCTCTTCCCCAACGTCGGCCATAAATGCCTCATGGCTAAGGACGACAAAAAGAAGAAGGTACATTCGAGAGATACCCCCAAATACACTACTTCCGATGATGAGGGTAGCTCTAGTGATGATAATGATGATTTAACTTCTCTTTTTGCAAACCTTACCAAAAATCAAAAGAAAAAGATTAATGAATTGATAGAAACCATTAACGAGAAGGATGATATCTTGGAATGCAAGAGGATTTGTTCGTTAAGGAAAATAAAAAAATAAGCTAAAGGATACGTATGCTATTGAAGTAGAAAAATGTGAAAACTTGTCCAAAGAGCTTATTATTTGCAATGATTCAATTTCTTGTCTTAGAACTGAGAATGCTAATTTAATTACTGAGATTAAAGAATTGAATGCTTGCAAACCCTCTACATCTACTATTGAGCATGTTACTATTTGCACTAGATGTAGAGATGTTAACATTGATGCTATGGATGATCACCTTGCCATGATTAAAGAACAAAATGATCACATAGGTAAATTAAATGCTAAAATTGCCGAGCATGAGCTTGAGAATGAAAATTTTAAATTTGCTCGTAGTATGTTGTCTAATGGGAGATGCCCTGGCATTAAGGATGGCATTGGCTTCTGTTGGGGCGAAGGCGAAGACGCTACCCTTCGCTCCAGGCCTTCGTCACCTTGCTGCATCAACAGAGGCAAGACGGCCAGCGTGGCCCACCCTTCGTCCTCCTCACTGCAAGAAAAAGACCTACGACGAAGTCTCTCCATCCCACGTCCTCTCCCGACCTGGAGGCCCGCGTGGGATTCGGCCCACTGTAACAGGCCTCGCACGAAGAAGCGCGTTACGGGCCTGATTTGTAATAGCTTTTCTGTAATGACGCTCTGTAACCCTTCCTTAAGGGAATATTCTGGGGATAGCTCAGGTGTCCGAGGGCATAAACGTCCTTACATTGGGACATTGGACACTCGGGCACCTATAAATACCCCCGTACAGTGCCCTTGAGAGGCTGGATTAACAGAGCAATTGCCATCTCGAGTTAAACCTTGCTCGCACTCTTTCCACTCACCCGTTGGATCAACTTTCCTTGGAGAGCAAGTTCCAACATTTGGCGCCCACCGTTCGTGCTACGAACAAACCACCCACGATGGCACCCAAGAGAGCTAGTTCGAAGGCAGCCCCATCCATCGACGAAGCAGCGAAGGCAGCACTGCTAGACGAGAAAAAGGGCAAGGCCCTCGCAGATAACACCCCCTAAGAAGCCTCCGAAGACGAAGCTCTCAGCAAGAGACAGCGCAACGAACAACCCACTCCCGAAGGCTCCCTACGCACTTGCAGCTTCGGAGGACAACCACAAGCGTCACCCCCCAGGCTTCTCTCCACTAGAGGGCGAGGACGCAACAGAGGACGGCGAAGTCATCGGCGTCTCAGCAGAAGAACAGCTGCAGCTACGAGCCCTGCGCATCAAGAACCGCAACCTCCAAAAGCAGAAAGAAATCCTCGAGGCCAAGTGCCAACGTATCTCCGCGCAAGCCAAGGTGCGCCAGATGATACGAGATGAGGAGCAGAGGGCTCGGGAACTCAAGCAAGAGATTGCGCTCATGCAGCGTGAAGGCCAACACGATCTGCAGCACGGCCCGCCCCTCCAACAGCGCGCGCCAGTCGGAGACTTTTTCATTCCCCAACGTGGACCCTTCATCCCTCACGCTGCAGCTTTCCAGGGCATCAACTACCTTGATGAGCGAAGCCCCCTGGCTCCGCAACTCCAAGTGTCACCATGGCCCGCCAACTTCAGGGCAGGGACCTACCCCAAGTACAACGACAACACCGACCCAGCACAATACATCATGAGCTATCAAGTCACCGTCGCATCATCCGGAGGAGACGACACCACAATGGCCAAGTCTTTCATCATCGCCCTCGAGGGTCCGGCCTTGACCTGGTACACCAGGTTGCCCCCACTGTCCATCAACTCTTGGAAAGGACTCCGAGACAAGTTTCTGCTCAACTTCCAAGGGTATTGACCCGACACCGATACTTTGGCCGAGCTATCACTCTACAAACAACAAGAGAAGGAAACCCTACGGGAGTACTACCGCAAGTTCCTGACTCTCAAGTCACAAATGCCTTCGGTCGACGACCAAATTGCCATACACTACGCCATCAGTAGCCTTCGGGCTGGCGTCCTACAGTCACTGCATCAGGTGTGACGGAACCTCCCAAGTAATTAGGCCCACCTACAGTTGTCCTTGTCTAACAGACATCAGACACCCTGTAGATGTTCCTAAGTCACTTGATAAGTTCGGTATCTTTCCTTACCTTACAAGGAACGTTTCACCCGTCTTGCAGACATTATAGAACATCGGAGATAAAGAAATGCGGAAGCAATTACATAAACTTACATTTATTTCAAAAGCAAGCTTGAGTTATTTTATTACAGACCAGAACTAAAAGTGAGTGCAGAGTAGTAATATTATACAAACCAAGGGAGGCACAAACTCCTCCCGATAAGCTTAAGCAAAAGATCCTATGTGGAGGACCAAGTCCTCCCGCACTTCAGTCTTGTTTTTCCTCATTTGGTACCACCTTGGAGCAAAAGCAACAAAAATTTGTCGCTTCCTCACCTAAAAACAACAAAGGGATAAACCCTGAGTATGAAATTACTCAGCAAGTCTTACCCGACTAAGGAAAAGACTCTCAAGGGTATGCTGGATAAATAGGAGTCAAGGAGAGGCTTTAGCAAAAATTATACTTTTGCAGAAGTAGCTTACTAAAGTGAGTCCTTACTTTCAATCTTTTAACGCCATATTAAGTTTTAATAGAATCTATTTGCATCTAGTCTAATTTCACATCACATCAAGACAACATCATTTTTATCCATAGTGTTCACGTCCTGACTTTAGGTTGCAGGGAAGTGACCAAGTCTTCATAACCGCGAAGGTACGGCGATCCGAATCGATTATACTCAGCTGAGGATCTCCAATCACATGACATATGTAGCACTTAACCCTTGCATATGTCAACCCGCCACCGGGGTTCTTAAGACCAGATCAGGTTCACGCAAACCGAGAGCACAGATACACCACCGTCCAGCCTCTTGCCACAGAGGGTACACGCTACTCTCGCCACCGCTCCACGCCCATTTCGTGTTATCTTATTCTGGCCTTAGTCTGCCCGAGGCAAGGCTTACCCATGACGAGGCATGTGACCAGTTAAAGGGTCCTCGGTCAGCACGCCTACATACGCATTAATCCTTAACCAACCTGGGTAGAACATCACCTGTTCCTAACCCAAGTCTCAATTTAAGTATTTCCACCCTTAGGATTGTGTCTGTTCCTTAGGATGAAAGAGCATCACAGGGAACTTTGCAGTAAGATCCCATTATTGCTCCAAATGAAAATATTCTTGCAGGTAGAAGCCATCCTCTCCCGGGTTAAATTGAGGACAACCTCTATCCACAAGATCTAAGCAAGGCTAAGCATTTTTGTAAATCATAATTTTGATACTTCACAGAAGTATCTATAAAGGTATGGATATCAAGGAAAGTAATGCATCAAAGGGTTTCAAGTAACTCCTATGAACCTAATGCACATTTCACTAGACTTAAAGTGTGCGAAAAGTATTTAAAAACACAAGGAAAGGGGTTTCATGCACCGGGGCTTGCCTTTGTTCACAGGTGAATCAGGCTCAGATCCACAGATATCAAAGTAGAAACAATTCCCGGCCTGAGATTCCGAAGGTGGTGGTGGTGTCTCCTCTTCAGTTACTTCGATTTCTTCTTCACGTTCTAATCATAACCATACATATGTATAAGAATGGATGCCATGGGATGCTCATGAGGATGCAAAGATAATATAAACTTATTGACTAGGTCTTGAATACAACTTTCCTTCATGGAACTCCGAGAACTTAGGGTTTCCGGAGTCGGTAAAGGAGTTCATAGGGCAGGGGGGTGTTTTGGGTTTTGGTGATCAAACAAGGTCCAAATCAATTCAAACTTTACCCAAGGCTTCTAAATATTGTTTTAAGTTCCCATAAAAAGTTTGGGCATTTTTGGACTTTCCAATTATTTTCTAAAAATCCATAACCAATATTTTTAACCACTTTAAATACCCTAAAATTCCTTACTTCCACTAAAAATCACAAACTTATTGGTTTCACAATTTTATCATTTTCCTACCATTTTCTATAATTGTTTTGGCTCTGGAGATAAAAGAAAAAGAAAAACAGGTGAATAGCACTGGGCCGAAACCAGCCCAGGTCGGCCCACTACCAGCAGAAGCACGCCCACGCGCGCGCGCCCGCGGTAACCTTGCACAGAGGACCTCGCGTTTTTGTCTAACAGCGAACGAGCCCATTCACTATTTAACACAGTCACTGACGTTTGCATAAAAGTCCTTCCTCTTCTATCTATTCTGAGTTTAAAGTCCCCGACGCCGTTCACGCGCGGCCGTGCTCCGGCGAGCACCTGTACCGGCCGAACGAGGCAACGGCTGAGTTCTCCGAGCAACAGACACCGAATTGGATCGACCCTAAGCCTTTCCCCCAACCCAATTTCATCTAAGACCACCTAAGGAGCACTGGCCACGGCAACCGTGAACCCTACGGCAAGGCAGCCGTGTTCCCGGCGATTAGGGGCGGTTTGGCTCGATTGGAAGGGTCGGAGAGCATCACCAATATGTAAGTATGCTAGAACAGGGATGAAAAAGGAATGAGCAGACCTGGGGACGGCTGGCCGCGGTGAGGGTGTTTTTGCGGTGGCGGAAACCGAATTGGGGGAACTGTGAAATTAGAGCTTGCTGGCGATCAACTGGGGACAATACTGGGTGTCGGGGTTCTTGACTACTCTACGGAGCTTGCGGTGGCTTCAATTTATAGACTCCGGGGGCGGTGGCGATCAATTCGACCGAGTCGTGCTGGCGGCCGGAGATGAGGAAGAAGGCGACGCGGTGAATTCGTGGCTAACACCGTGGCAGGCTCACCGGTGTTGACAGGACAGTGGTAAGGAGTCACGGCGACACGACGGCGCGGTTAGGACACGCGGCGCAAGGCCGGACGACGGCTATCACCGGCGTTCTTATCGGCTTCTACCGCGGTGACACCGTACGGTGGCCGGAGTTCTTTATCGGTTGAAGCTTATCCACGGCGGCGTACACCAGTGTTACCCACTTACCTGAGAACAACGTGGACCGGCTGCCGCACGAATCACGACGGCAATCGGTCGCCGGCGGTGAAGTTGCCGCGCTGGCGGCCTGATCCACACGGGTTACTGTACCATCAGAAATTCAGTTTCCGTTTCTTGCTACATGTCTGACAGAGCAACTTTAGAACTCTTTTTCTCCATATTTTCTATGGCAACGTGATCCACACTCTGCAACAAATTTGTAGAGCAATATACCATCTACAAATTTGTTATGGGAATCATACCCAAACTTGCATTGGATCATGTTTAAATTCAAGTCCAAAGTTAGCTCGGTTTCACTGAAGTTCTGAATTTCAGAATCCCACCAGCCTGACAGTCCAACTTTGGGCTCAATTATCTCTAAATTTTTCTTAACAACTGAGCTCACACTCTTTAGCAAAGTTGTTCTCCTATAATTGGGCTACAATTTTGATGTGGTGACCTAGGGCACACACCCCATAATTTGAAAGTTACAAGGGCTTCAAGTTGAGGCAATCACACTGAAATGCAGACTTAACCAAAAAGGGTTAAGTATGGCTCTTTTGCACTTAAGTCCAAATCTCAAGTTTTGGATTGCAAATTCACATATGATTGACCCAAATGACCTAATATACTTATTTAACTTGATTTTTGCACTTTAACCCAAAAGTGGGCTAATTTTGCACATAAGCCCCTAGGGTTTGGTTTTAGAGTTTTCCAGGATTCCAATTAGGATTTCTGGTATCCCAGGGGTATAAATGTGATTCAACTTTATTTTTGGGGTCATTTTATGACTTTTACCCTAAAGCTTTTAGGTTTCCTCAACTTGGGTTAAGTTTTACCCCTTTAATCCCTATTTAGGGTAAAGCTTCCTATCCAGGGTCCTATTTGTAAAACAATACAACTTGTTTGAATTTTTTTTGCCTAGTGAATGCACTCTAGGTGTGTCAAACATATGCAATGCCAATGCTTATGATGCCATGCTCAAGTTTTAGTTACAGTAACACCAGGGGTGTTACATCCTTCCCCCCATAAAAGAATCTCGTCCCGAGATTAAAAGTCCTAGGGTAAGTAATGGAAAAGGAAACGCGGAATACTTTCATTTCCTTATTTCTGGTACAAGGCAGGGGTGGTGTGGGGGTTACTTCTCTATTACACAGTTATACAGGCTTTACAATTTACAAGAGGCTAAAAAGCCTGGGAAATTCTTATCTAAAAAGTCTTGAGTTTCCCATGTAGCCTCATCTTCAGAATGCTGGTTCCACTGTATCTTATAAAACTTGAGAGTTTTTCTCCGGGTAACCCTGTCCTTTTGATCCAAGACTCAAATAGGGTGCTCAGAGTATGTCAAGTCTGGTTTAAGGACAACATCAGTCACTTCAATGGTTCGATCGTGAACCCGAAGACACTTCTTCAATTGTGACACGTGGAACACATTATGCACAGCAGACAATGTTTCGGGTAGTTGGAGTCGGTACGCCACTGGTCCACATTGCTCAATCACCAGGAATGGACCAATGTACCTAGGTGCAAGCTTCCCTTTAACCCCGAAACGCGATACACCCTTCATTGGTGACACTTTTAAGTAGACATAGTCGTCTACCAGAAAGCATAATGGTTGTCGTCGTCGGTCTGCATAACTCTTTTGTCGAGTCTGAGCTTTCTTCATATTATGAATAATTTTCTGAACCTTTTCTTTGACCTCTTTCACCATATCAGGCCTAAAGAAGTATCTTTCTCCAGGTTCAGACCAATTTAGCGGAGTTCGACACCGTCGTCCATATAAAGCTTCAAAAGGTGCCATCTTGATACTTTCTTGATAACTGTTATTGTATGAAAACTCCGCTAAGGGCAAACATTCATCCCATTTCTGCGAGAAGTCCAGAACACATGCCCGCAGCATATCCTCGAGTATTTGATTAACTCTCTCAGTCTGTCCACTGGTTTGGGGATGATAGGCCGAACTGTGGAGCAATTTGGTACCCAAGGATTTATGAAGTTCTTCCCAAAACTTGGATATGAACTGAGGTCCACGATCCGACACTATGGTCTTTGGAATACCATGCAAACTGAGAATACGACCGATATATAATGCTGCATAAGTGGCTACTGTATATTTGGCCCTGACGGGTAAGAAGTGGGCAATCTTTGTGAGTCGATCAACGATAACCCAAATAGAATCATACCCTTTGGCCGTCCTGGGCAGTCCCACAATAAAGTCCATACTTATGTCTTCCCATTTCCATGTTGGGATTGGCAAGGATTGTAATGGACCAGCAGTTTTCATGTGTATGGCCTTGACACGTCTGCAAGTGTCACACTTAGCCACATAGCGTGCAATTTCGATTTTCATCTTTGTCCACCAATAATGTTGCTTTACGTCTTGATACATCTTAGTGCTTCCGGGATGAATAGAATAACGACTAAGATGTGCTTCATCAAGAATTTGCTGGCGGAGCTCTTCGTTCTTTGGCACTACTATGCGGTTTTTAAACCATATCACACCTTGATCGTCTTCCTTGAAACATTTGGCTACTCCAGCCTTTATCTTTTCTCGTATGTGCTTCATACCCAGATTATCCTTTTGAGCATCAATTATCCTTTGCAAAATGATTGACTCAAGCTTTAGTTGATTTAGAGTCCCTTGTTGGATTATCCCCAGGTTTAGCTTTTCCATTTCCTGACACAAAGTGTTCTCGGAGGTCTTCGCCATAAGACAGTGGCAGGAAGTCTTACGACTCAGTGCATCTGCCACCACATTGGCCTTGCCTGGGTGGTAATGGATCTCCAGTTCATAGTCCTTAATAAGCTCAAGCCATCGTCTTTGCCTCATATTTAACTCTGACTGGGTGAAGATGTACTTCAAACTTTTATGATCTGTATATATGTGACAGATATTTCCCAGCAGATAGTGACGCCAAATCTTCAGAGCATGAACCACAGCAGCTAGCTCCAGATCATGAGTTGGGTAATGCTCCTCATGTCGGCATAACTGCCGTGAAGCATACGCAATTACTCGGCCCTCTTGCATCAGTACACAGCCGAGCCCACTGCCAGATGCATCACAATATACATCAAAAGGCTTAGTGATGTCCGGTTGAGCCAATACCGGAGCAGTGGTTAATAATGTCTTCAGTTGCTCAAAGGCTTCATTACACTTAGAAGACCAATTGAACTTAATGTCATTCTTCAATAAACTTGTGATTGGCTTCACAAGCTTAGAAAAATCTGGTATGAATCTGCGATAATACCCAGCTAGTCCAAGAAAACTCCAGACTTGGTGAACAGTAGTTGGGGGTTTCCACTCCAGAATATCTTTGACCTTGCTAGGATCTACCGCAATTCCTTTAGCCGATAACACATGCCCCAAAAATTGAATTTCCTCCAGCCAGAACACGCACTTGCTGAACTTGGCATATAGCTGATGTTCCCTCAGGCGCGTCAATACAATCCGTAGATGCTGAGCATGGTCCTCTTCATTTTTAGAATATATCAAGATATCGTTGATGAAGACTACCACGAACTTGTCCAACTCAGGCATGAACACCGAGTTCATCAAATAGGTGAAGTGGGCAGGAGCATTTGTGAGCCCGAAAGACATTACCAGGTATTCAAACAATCTATACCGCGTAGTAAACGCGGTCTTCGGTATATCCTCGGGCCGAATACGGATTTGATGATAGCCCGACCTGAGATCAATTTTGGAAAATACCCTCGCCCCAGTCAGTTGATCAAATAAGACGTCGATCCTTGGAAGAGGGTACTTATTCTTAATGGTGACCTCATTCAGGGGTCGATAATCCACGCACATTCGCAAGGTTTGATCCTTCTTCTTAACAAAAATGGCGGGGCAACCCCACGGGGACGAGCTTGGCCGGATGAATCCCTTATTTAGTAGATCTTGTAATTGAATCTTCAATTCCGCTAACTCATTAGGGGGCATACGGTACGATCTTCGGGAGATGGGAGCCGTACCGGGCTTTAGCTCAATTACGAATTCTACATCTCTTTCAGGGGCAGTCCAGGCAAATCTTCCGGAAATACATCTGGAAACTCACATACTACCGGAATGTTCTTGTTCTCCGGTACAATGGCTTCATATACTCTACCAGAAGCTTTGGCTGGATTGGTTACGGGGAGAGACAAAAGAATCTCTTCTTGATTATAGCTCAACCTGACGGTTCTGAGTTCAGTGTTGAGAATTGCCTTGTGTTGGGTTAACCAATTCATACCCAAAATTACATCTATATCCTGGCCCTTCAGAACAATCATGTTAGCAGGAAAGTTCCGTTCGGCCATTGTTACTGGCACTTCATAGGCCACTTCTCTAGTAAAAATGTATCCCCCAGGTGAATGAATTTTAAATCCCTCTTTTGATTCATGGCATACAATGTGATGTTGCTCCACAAATTTCTTGCTAATGAATGTATGCGAAGCACCAGAATCAAAAAGAATAATTGCTGGGTGACTGGCCACGGGAAACGTACCCATCATCACCGGCTCTCCTTCCGGTGTAGTGGCCACTTGGGTGTAATATACACGCCCCGTCTTCTTTGTATTTTTCCCCACAGCATTTCCTTTGGGCTGAGCTGATCTCCCAGATCCTTGCGGAGCATTTGATTGATTTTGCCTAGGATATGGGCAGTCTTTGATGAAATGTCCCGACTTGCCGCAATTAAAACACCCGGTTGAAGAACTAGGCAAGGCAGGGAATCGAGTGCCTGGGGCACCCGGCTGATTTGGGGTAGTGGGGGTATTGTTGGGGCGAATAATGATTGGCTGTTTGAAGGGGAATGAGGGTGGACGAAAAAAGTGTGATTTTGGTTTGAAGGTCGGATCACAAACCGTTGCTTCTTCGCCTGGCCCTGATTAGGCCTCTCACCACCAAATCCCTTGTTTTTCCCAGAACTTGCGTATTTTGCTTCAACAGATAAGGTTGTGCTGACAGCCTTTCCATACGTGAGATCTATGCATGTGGCCATCTTTCTCTGTAGCCGATCATTTAAACCCCGCATAAAACAGTTCTTCTTCTTTAAATCAGTATTCACCTGGTCGATGGCATACTGCGACAGGTGATTAAACTTGTTGAGATATTGGTTGACGGTATCTCCCCCTTGTTTTAACTTCATAAATTCCTCTTGTTTCATATGCAGCACTCCTTCGGGTATGTAGTGCTCACGGAAGGCTGCTTTAAACTCTTCCCAGGTGACTTGATGGTTGACAGGTTGAATAGCCACAAAATTTCCCCACCAAGTACTGGCAGGACCACGTAGTTGTTGTGCTGCAAATAACGGCTTCTGCGTCTCTAAGCAACGGAGAAGACCAAACTTTTGTTCAATAACCCGAATCCACTCATCATCTTCTAGGGGATCTTCAGATTTGACGAATAGGGGTGGACGGGTTTCAGAGAAGTCCAGATAGGTGGTTTCACGGGGGCCTTGCGGATAACCCCTTCCTGCCTGCTGCTGGAATTGCTGCTGACCCGCCATTTCCCTAAGGAAGCGGGTATTGTCTGCGGTGGCATTCACCAAGGCGGCAATCGCCTCGGCTAACGTGGGAGGAACCGAAGGTGGGTTTGGGGTAACATCCCTTCCCCCAGAAGTTCCGGTTGCGTCCTGTCCTCGAGTCCTGGTCGACATCTGTGGCAAAGAACATTTGAAGTAAACATAATATGCCAGAGAACCTTCCATTTTACACTACTATAAAAAGTAATGATACAGACTCGATATTACATAACAGGATACATTACCCATTATACAAAAGTTCAACCTATTATACAACAGTACACCCTACAATATACTACTCTACTTCTATTACACCATTATTCCTGCTTTCCATTACTCTTGGCGGCCTCATCGTCAGGTGTGGGAGTCCAGACATCAACCAACCTCAAAGAAGGAGGGGGCTCAAAAAGGTCTAACTCCCCACCCAGCGCGCGTCCCGCAACGTGAGAGGGTCCGGCTTCCGCCTCAGCAGGGTGTGCAGGCACACTAGGGTGTAATTGTGAGTATAGTATATGGACTTCCTCATGCAACGTATTGCAGTAAACCTGCAGGTTATCGACAGTTGAGCTAAGTTCTTTAATTCGGGCCTGAGCCCTTGCTTCCTTAGCACATGCTAGCAAACGAGACTGTACTGCCCAGTCAAGTGCTAAGTCTCGATCAGCAAGCTGATCCTGCAGGTGACGGATGTCCCTTCTTAGTTCATTGATTCTATCTCCGTCTGCGACCCAAGCATCGGTCCTATGTTGCAGCGCTGCTTGAAGTCGACTCACTCGGGCTTCAAGATCTCCGATGGGGTCATTACTTCCACTGCTGCTGCTTTCATGTCGGGGAGCCAGTTGATGCCGAGGCACTCCAATTGGTCCCGTTGATTTGCGTGCTGTTAGCCTTGTGCGTGGCGGCATCTTTTTAAGGGAGAAAACTTATTAGTATAGTTCTTAGCATGATGCATGTGTAAGTACAGAATCAACCTTAGTCGATTCAACCTTCTATACATTGCACTCTTCCTATCTGGTCTTTAAGATAGACTCTTCAGAATACTCAGGTAAGAAGAGAAAAGAGTTTTTAGGTAAGACTTTTGAAAATCCTTTTGAAGATGCCTCATAATATCTGCAAAGAAGGGCTACGCTCCGATACCAGCTGTGACGAAACCTCCCAAGTAATTAGGCCCACCTACAGTTGTCCTTGTCTAACAGACATCAGACACCCTGTAGATGTTCCTAAGTCACTTGATAAGTTCGGTATCTTTCCTTACCTTACCAGGAACGTTTCACCCGTCTTGCAGACATTACAGAACATCGGAGATAAAGAAATGCGGAAGCAATTACATAAACTTACATTTATTTCAAAAGCAAGCTTGAGTTATTTTATTACAGACCAGAACTAAAAGTGAGTGTAGAGTAGTAATATTATACAAACCAAGGGAGGCACAAACTCCTCCCGATAAGCTTAAGCAAAAGATCCTATGTGGAGGACCAAGTCCTCCCGCACTTCAGTCTTGTTTTTCCTCATTTGGTACCACCTTGGAGCAAAAGCAACAAAAATTTGTCGCTTCCTCACCTAAAAACAACAAAGGGATAAACCCTGAGTATGGAATTACTGAGCAAGTCTTACCCGACTAAGGAAAAGACTCTCAAGGGTATGCTGGATAAATAGGAGTCAAGGAGAGGCTTTAGCAAAAATCAACTTATACTTTTGCAGAAGTAGCTTACTAAAGTGAGTCCTTACTTTCAATCTTTTAACGCCATATTAAGTTTTAATAGACTTTATTTGCATCTAGTCTAATTTCACATCACATCAAGACAACATCATTTTTATCCATAGTGTTCACGTCCTGACTTTAGGTTGCAGGGAAGTGACCAAGTCTTCATAACCGCGAAGGTACGGCGATCCGAATCGATTATACTCAGCTAGGGATCTCTAATCACACGACATATGTAGCACTTAACCCTTGCATATGTCAACCCGCAACCGGGGTTCTTAAGACCAGATCAGGTTCACGCAAACCGAGAGCACAGATACACCACCGTCCAGCCTCTTGCCACGGAGGGTACACGCTACTCTCGCCACCGCTCCACGCCCATTTCGTGTTATCTTATTCTGGCCTTAGTCTGCCCGAGGCAAGGCTTACCCATGACGAGGCATGTGACCAGTTAAAGGGTCCTCGGTCAGCACGCCTACATACACATTAATCCTTAACCAACCTGGGTAGAACATCACCTGTTCCTAACCCAAGTCTCAATTTAAGTATTTCCACCCTTAGGATTGTGTCTGTTCCTTAGGATGAAAGAGCATCACAGGGAACTTTGCAGTAAGATCCCATTATTGCTCCAAATGAAAATATTCTTGCAGGTAGAAGCCATCCTCTCCCGGGTTAAATTGAGGACAACCTCTATCCACAAGATCTAAGCAAGGCTAAGCATTTTTGTAAATCATAATTTTGATACTTCACATAAGTATCTATAAAGTTATGGATATCAAGGAAAGTAATGCATCAAAGGGTTTCAAGTAACTCCTATGAACCTAATGCACATTTCACTAGACTTAAAGTGTGCGAAAAGTATTTAAAAACACAAGGAAAGGGGTTGCATGCACCGGGGCTTGCCTTCGTTCACAGGTGAATCAGGCTCAGATCCACAGATATCAAAGTAGAAACAATTCCCGGCCTGAGATTCCGAAGGTGGTGGTGGTGTCTCCTCTTGAGTTACTTCGATTTCTTCTTCACGTTCTAATCATAACCATACATATGTATAAGAATGGATGCCATGGGATGCTCATGAGGATGCAAAGATAATATAAACTTATTGACTAGGTCTTGAATACAACTTTCCTTCACGGAACTCCGAGAACTTAGGGTTTCCGGAGTCGGTAAAGGAGTTCATAGGGCAGGGGGGGTGTTTTGGGTTTTGGTGATCAAACAAGGTCCAAATCAATTCAAACTTTACCCAAGGCTTCTAAATATTGTTTTAAGTTCCCATAAAAAGTTTGGGCATTTTTGGACTTTCCAATTATTTTCTAAAAATCCATAACCAATATTTTTAACCACTTTAAATACCCTAAAATTCCTTACTTCCACTAAAAATCACAAACTTATTTTTATTAAATTCTAGGGAAAATAAGGAGCCTAGGAAAATTGGTTTCACAATTTTATCATTTTCCTACCATTTTCTATAATTGTTTTGGCTCTGGAGATAAAAGAAAAAGAAAAACAGGTGAATAGCACTGGGCCGAAACCAGCCAAGGTCGGCCCACTACCAGCAGAAGCACGCCCACGCGCGCGCGCCCGCGGTAACCTTGCACAGAGGACCTCGCGTTTTTGTCTAACAGCGAACGAGCCCATTCACTATTTAACACAGTCACTGACGTTTGCATAAAAGTCCTTCCTCTTCTATCTATTCTGAGTTTAAAGTCCCCGACGCCGTTCACGCGCGGCCGTGCTCCGGCGAGCACCTGTACCGGCCGAACGGGGCAACGACTGAGTTCTCCGAGCAACAGACACCGAATTGGATCGACCCTAAGCCTTTCCCCCAACCCAATTTCATCTAAGACCACCTAAGGAGCACTGGCCACGGCAACCGTGAACCCTACGGCAAGGCAGCCGTGTTCCCGACGATTAGGGGCGGTTTGGCTCGATTGGAAGGGTCGGAGAGCATCACCAATACGTAAGTATGCTAGAACAGGGATGAAAAAGGAATGAGCTGACCTGGGGACGGCTGGCCGCGGTGAGGGTGTTTTTGCGATGGCGGAAACCGAATTGGGGGAACTGTGAAATTAGAGCTTGCTGGCGATCAACTGGGGACAATACTGGGTGTCGGGGTTCTTGACTACTCTACGGAGCTTGCGGTGGCTTCAATTTATAGACTCCGGGGGCGGTGGCGATCAATTCGACCGAGTCGTGCTGGCGGCCGGAGATGAGGAAGAAGGCGGCGCGGTGAATTCGTGGCTAACGCCGTGGCAGGCTCACCGGTGTTGACAGGACAGTGGTAAGGAGTCACGGCGACACGACGGCGCGGTTAGGACACGCGGCGCAAGGCCGGACGACGGCTATCACCGGCGTTCTTATCGGCTTCTACCGTGGTGACACCGTACGGTGGCCGGAGTTCTTTATCGGTTGAAGCTTATCCACGGCGGCGTACACCGGTGTTACCCACTTACCTGAGAACAACGTGGACCGGCTGCCGCACGAATCACGGCGGCAATCGGTCGCCGGTGGTGAAGTTGCCGCGCTGGCGGCCTGATCCACACGGGTTACTGTACCATCAGAAATTCAGTTTCCGTTTCTTGCTACATGTCTGACAGAGCAACTTTAGAACTCTTTTTCTCCATATTTTCTATGGCAACGTGATCCACACTCTGCAACAAATTTGTAGAGCAATATACCATCTACAAATTTGTTATGGGAATCATACCCAAACTTGCATTGGATCATGTTTAAATTCAAGTCCAAAGTTAGCTCGGTTTCACTGAAGTTCTGAATTTCAGAATCCCACCAGCCTGACAGTCCAACTTTGGGCTCAATTATCTCTAAATTTTTCTTAACAACTGAGCTCACACTCTTTAGCAAAGTTGTTCTCCTATAATTGGGCTACAATTTTGATGTGGTGACCTAGGGCACACACCCCATAATTTGAAAGTTACAAGGGCTTCAAGTTGAGGCAATCACACTGAAATGCAGACTTAACCAAAAAGGGTTAAGTATGGCTCTTTTGCACTTAAGTCCAAATCTTAAGTTTTGATTGCAAATTCACATATGATTGACCCAAATGACCTAATTTACTTATTTAACTTGATTTTTGCACTTTAACCCAAAAGTGGGCTAATTTTGCACATAAGTCCCTAGGGTTTGGTTTTAGGGTTTTCCAGGATTCCAATTAGGATTTCTGGTATCCCAGGGGTATAAATGTGATTCAACTTTATTTTTGGGGTCATTTTATGACTTTTACCCTAAAGCTTTTAGGTTTTCTCAACTTGGGTTAAGTTTTACCCCTTTAATCCCTATTTAGGGTAAAGCTTCCTATCCAAGGTCCTATTTGTAAAACAATACAACTTGTTTGAATTTTTTTTTGCCTAGTGAATGCACTCTAGGTGTGTCAAACATATGCAATGCCAATGCTTATGATGCCATGCTCAAGTTTTAGTTACAGTAACACCAGGGGTGTTACATCAGGGACCCACCAAAAAATCTCCAAGAGCTCTATCAGCTGTTCGAGAAGTACGCCAGATCCAAAGAGCTCCATCAGCGCAAGGTCGAGTCTCAGAGAAAGCCCAAAGACCCTCCGTAGTCCAGCCAGACCTAGAGAAGGCCTCTGCAGTTAGACTCCGGGTGGGACAGCCGCAGTCAGCAGCAGGTGCACAACATAGCCAACCAGCACCCTGCCGGCGAGGCCGCTCGCCGTCAAGATTATCCCCCTTAGGGCCGCGGCAATGGCACGCGTGGCCGGGGCCGGGGACGAGCGCAACAACCACGCAGATATTACTGCCTGTTTCATGGCGAAGACTGCACGCACCCGACGAGGGATTGCCCGGAAAGAAAGGCCACCAGGGATAGGATGTCTCGAACACAACTAGCCGACAACCAAAGAGTGGTCGCGCACACATATCAACACCACCACCCACAACCATACAACCACGGCCACGCCCAGCATCTACCCAACCACGCATATCAGCACCACCAGGAGGTACAAGTCGTACCACTCCCACTCCCGCCTCCGCATCAACCAAACCTACACCACCAAAATCACCCCAAGCACCAAAACAAGAAGACTTCGCCGATTAGCCGTATCACGGAGTCATTCACATGATCACCGGAGGGTCCAGCGTTGACTTCGACACGAAGCGGCAAAAGAGGGATCACTACCGAAGAGTCAACCACGTCACCATCACCGGCCCAGTCGTGCAGACGAAGTGGTCGCATGTGCCACTAACCTTCAACGCTAGAGATGTTGATCTGCGCAGCGCACCCCACATCGATGCCATGGTAATCAACTGCAGTGTGGCAGGCTGGGTCCTGCACAAAGTCCTAGTTGCCAACAGCAGCCAGGTGGACATCATCTTCCTCCATGCCTTCGACCGCATGGGCATCAACCACAGCTTACTCAAGCCTTCGGACAATCCCCTATATGGCTTCGGTGGCAAAGACACTTTCCCTATGGGCAAGATAGAGCTACCCCTGTCCTTTGGCGTAGCACCCAATGCGCGAAGCGAACAGGTCACCTTTGACATCGTCGACATGGTCTATCCCTACAACGCCATAATGGGTCGGGGCTCCATCAATAAATTTGAAGCGGCCATTCATGGATTATACCTCTGCATGAAAATTCCGGGTCCGCAAGGCGCGATAACGGTTTACGGTAACCAGCAGACTGCGCGTAACATTGAGAGAGACTTCATTCCAGGTCAACGGAACATACACTGCCTTATGACATAGCGCGAAGTCTCCGAGGCTACCCGCCCAGCCGCCAACGAACATGCAAAGGCACAGCTGCAGAGCAATGACGGAATGAAGATAGTTCCCCTTGACCCGGCGACGCCCAAGCAAACAGTCATTATAAGCGAAGACCTGACTTCGCAAAATGAGGAGAAACTCATCTCCTGTCTCTCCAGGAACAAGGATGTCTTCGCCTGGTCTGCCCTCAACCTGGTCGGAGTCAGTCGCACCGTCATCGAGCATAGCCTAGGCATCGACCCTTCGGTGTGCCAAAGAAGCAACAATTGCGCAAAATGTCCGATGAAAATACAGAAGCCGCCAAAGCCGAAGTACACCACCTGCTGGAGGCCAATTTCATCGAACCAGTCGCTTACCCTACGTGGCTCACCAACGTAGTCATGGTGCAAAAGAAAAGCGGCAAGTGGCAGATGTGCATCTATTTCACCAGCCTCAATAAGGCCTGCCCCAAGGATAATTTCCCGCTGCCACGGATCGACAAGATAGTCGATAGTGCAGCCGGATGCGAAGTCATGTCACTTCTCGACTGCTTCTCCGGCTACCACCAAATATACATGAAGGAGGAAGACAAGGCCAGTACCGGTTTCATCACACCCTTCGGCACGTACTGCTTCATCAGGATGTCGGAGGGACTCAAGAACGCTGGGTCAACCTTCTCTCGCCTCACCAAGACGGTGCTCGAGAGCCAAGTAGGCCGGAACATTTTCACGTATGTGGACGACATCGTCGTCGCCAGCAAAAATAAAGAGGATCACCTGGCCGACCTTGCAGAGACGTTCGCAAATATGCGGGACGCACGACTTCGCCTCAACCCCGAGAAGTGCGTCTTCTGAGTTCGCCAGGGGAAGATACTAGGCTACCTGGTGTCGCATCGCGGGATCGAGGCCAACCCGACCAAGATTCAAGCAATCATCAACATGACACCCCCGCAGTCAACCAGGGATGTCCAGCGTTTGACAGGCAGATTAGCCGCTCTAAACAGATTCATCTCCAAGTCTGCAGAGCAAAGTCTACCTTTCTTCAAGACACTGCGTGGCGCGAAGGACTTCGCGTGGGGATCAGAACAGGCGGTAGCCTTCACATCACTCAAGCAGCACCTGTCAGACTTGGCCATTCTCACCAGTCCAGACCCCTCGCTGCCTCTGCTGCTCTACATCGCCGCATCGCCATATGCAGTCAGCGCAGCCCTAGTCTAAGAGCAAGATAGGGAGGGCATGACCCAGCAGTGTCCAGTCTACTACGTCTCCGAGGTCCTCACGGCCTCCAAGTGCAACATGACCGAATTGGAAAAAATCTCCTACGCAGTCGTCATGGCATCGCGCAAGCTGCGCCACTACTTCAAGGCATTCAAGGTGTGGGTCACTTCGGACAGGGGACTGGGAGAACTATTCCACAACCCGGAGGCATCTGTCTAGATCGCCAAATGGGCAGCCGAGCTCTCCGGCTACCATATTACCTTCGAACCCAGGACAGCAATCAAGTCGCAGGTCCTGGCAGACTTCATCGTTGACTGGACAGGGCCAACAAGGCAGCAAGACGAGCCTACAGAGAAGATGTGGACCATCCACTGCGACGGCGCATGGTGCCAGGAGGGCAAATGTTGGGGCGAAGGCGAAGACGCTACCCTTCGCTCCAGGCCTTCGTCACCTCGCTGCACCAACGGAGGCAAGACGACCGGCGTGGCCCACCCTTCGTCCTCCTCACTACAAGACAAAGGCCTACGACGAAGTCTCTCCATCCCACGTCCTCTCCTGACCTGGAGGCCCGCGTGGGATTCAGCCCACTGTAACAGGCCCCGCACGGAGAAGCGTGTTACGGGCCTGATTTGTAATAGCTTTTCTGTAATGACAGTCTGTAACCCTTCCTTAAGGGAATATTCTGGGGATAGTCCAGGTGCCCGAGGGCATAAATGTCCTTACATTGGGAAGTTGGACACTCGGGCACCTATAAATACCCTCGTACAGTGCCCTTGAGAGGCTGGATTAACAGAGCAATTGCCATCTCGAGTTAAACCTTGCTCGCACTCTTTCCACTCACCCGTTGGATCAACTTGCCTCGGAGAGCAAGTTCCAACAGCTTCCAACAAGGGAGACAAAGCAACATCAAGCTTAATGCCCCCAAGAACAGGCTTTCTAACTTTGTAAAGGGCAAGGCTCACATGGTTCAAGATAGAGAGGGTTACATTTTGTATCCTGAAAACTATCCTGAGCATAAAATTAGAAAAATTCATGCTAGAAAATCTCATATTGTTTCTCATCATGCTTATATGTATAGTGATGAGGCTTCTAGCTCTAGGCATTCAACTCATATCAAAATGCCTAAAAAGAAGATTGTTGATGCATCCAATGACCATAGCATTTCATTCGAAACTTTTGATGCATCATTTGTACTCACTAACAAATCAAGCAAGGTAGTTGCCAAATATGTTGGGGGCAAACACAAGAGTCCCAAAACTTGTGTTTGGGTACACAAGGTGCTTGTTTCCAATGTGAAAGGGCCCCAAGGCCATTTGGGTACCTAAGAACAAGGCCTAAAATTGTTTTGTAGGTTTATGCATCCGGCGGGTCAAGTTGGATAATCGATAGCGGGTGCAAAAACCACATGATAGGGGAGAAAAGTATGTTCTCCTCATACGAGAAAAATAATGATCCCCAAAGAGCAATCATATTCGGGGATGGAAATCAAGGTTTGATCAAAGGATTGGGTAAAATTGCTATATCTCCTAACCATTCCATTTCTAATGTTTTTCTTATAGATTCTTTAGATTGCAACTTCCTTTCTGTTTCTCAATTATGCAAAATGGGTTAGAACTGTATTTTTACTGATATTGGTGTTACCGTCTTTAGGAGTGATGATTCAATAGCTTTTAAGGGGGTGTTAAATGGTCAGCTATATTTGGTTGATTTTAATGATAACAATGTTGAACTATACACTTGCTTAATTGCTAAGACTAATATGGGATGGCTCTGGCATCGCCGATGAAAGCATCTAAGCCCCTGGTTCGTTTTAGTGATTAACGACAACATAATATTATATGTGACTAACGTGTGTTTTGCAGAGACAATGGTAAGTTAGATCACATTACAGAAAGATGTACTACAACAGTGAAAACAATCTCTGAGATGAGAACTTGAAGCGACGGTTGAAATGACGAATCAAAAGATGAAGGTCTTTGTATTTCGAGTCTCAAGGAGTTGCGGATACTCGGTATAGAGTTAGGTCTTCTATCTTATTTTAGTCGTACTATAAAGAGGGGTTGTCGATTAGTAGTTCGATCAAGAGAGTTCTAGTGTAATGTTGGTGCATATTCACACTCACGTCTAGTGCTAGGTGTCACTCTATAACACACTCACGAGTTAGAATGAAAACTGATTTGAAAATCAAAAGGAAATAAGAAATAGGGTTTCTGTCTTAGGGGCACCGGACTGCTCGGTGCACCCTCTGATAGTGGGGCCAGTCTGGCCCTAGGAAGAGCCTCTCCCCTCGTGCAAACCCAAGAGCAACGAGTTGGTAAAATGGAATTATAGCCGGCACACCGGACAATGACTGTTCACTATACGGTGTGCCAACTGCCCAACGACTAGCTGTCAGAACTAGCCGTTGGAAGTGACCGTTGGCGCACCGGTGGCGTACCGGACTGTCCGGTGCACCCATGCGCAGGAAGGGTTGGTAACGACTAGTTGGTGGGTGAGGGCTATTTATACCCCCTCCACCCACCATATTGAATGTCTTGCTGCCCACATTAACTCCCATACATTGCTAGAGCATTGCAAGCACCACAAAGCATAGTGAGGTGATTAGAAATCTTAATCCCGCATTAGGACCTCATTAGTGCAAGTGAGAGCCACCTAGAGCACACACCGCATCATTAGGCTTCTCTTAGTCAAGTGAAAGTCTACGGCTTGTTACTCTTGGTGATCGGCATCACCTAGATGGCTTGATGGCGTTGGGAGGACGGTGATCACCTTGGAGGACTTGTTGGTGACCCGGCTCGAGATTGTAAGCGGTCGTGAACTTGTATAAAGCAAATGGATGTAAAAGTGTATTTTTAAATGGCTTTATCAATGAACTTGTATATGTTGAGCAACCACCCGGGTTTGAAGACCCTAGATATCCTAACCATGCTTACAGGTTGTCCAAGGCGCTATATGGGTTAAAGCAAGCTCCAAGGGCTTGGTATGAGCGTCTTCGTGACTTCCTCATCGAAAAGGGCTTCAAGATCGGGATTGTCGACACAACCTTATTCACAAAGAAACATAACAGTGATATTTTCATTTATCAAGTTTATGTTGATGATATAATCTTTGGCTCGACAAATGATTATCATTGCAAGGAATTTGGTGAGTTGATGTCGAAGGAGTTCGAGATGTCAATGATTGGTGAGCTAACGTACTTCCTCGGCTTTCAAGTCAAGCAAATGAAAGATGGTAACTTCCTCTCACAAGATAAGTATACCAAAGTCTTGTTGAAAAGATTCAACATGGCGAAGTGCAAACCAATCAAGACACCCATGCCAACTAATGGACATCATGACCTAGATGAGGGAGGTAACCCGGTTGATCAAACTCTTTACCGTTCCATGATTAGTAGTTTATTGTATCTTACCGCATCTAGGCCCGATATCATGTTTAGTGTATGTATGTGTGCTAGATTTCAATCAAATCCTAAAAAAGTTCACCTTCACGCTGTTAAAAGAATTCTTAGGTATCTTAAGCACATCCCAAGCGTTGGCCTTAGGTATCCCAAAGGAGCTACTTTTGATTTAATTGGCTATTCCGATTCGGATTATGTCGGCTGCAAAATTGATAAAAAAAGTACTTCCGGGGGGTGCCATTTGCTTGGGAGATCACTAGTTTCATGGACTTCTAAGAAGCAAAATAGTGTTGTCTTGTCAACCGCCGAAGTGGAATACATTGTCGCGGGTGCTTGTTGCACACAGATTTTATATATGAAACAAACTCTTCTAGACTATGGTGTAGTTTTAGAAAAGGTACCTTTGTTGTGTGACAATGAGAGTGCTGTTAAAATTGCTAATAATTATGTACAACACTCCCGCACTAAGCACATTGATATCCGTCATCACTTCCTTATAGATCATGTTGCTAAAGGAGACATTATTTTAGAAGGAGTGAGATCGAAAGATCGATTAGCGAACATTTTCACAAAGCCACTAGATAAAACCCGCTTTTGTATGTTGAGGAATGAGTTAAATATTCTTGATCTCAGAAATTTCATTTAAATATGGTGTTGTCAGGCCTGCATTGCATATTTAAATTTCTTGCATTGCATCTAGGGCGTGTCAAACCTAGTTAAGATAACCGCCAACAAAGCGAGTGAAAAAGCTTAACTCGGGCTCAAACTTGACAAGTCTTAGTTTTTAAGCTTTCTATTACTTAAAATTTCATTTACTATGCACTTGTTGGTTCTTGAGATATGCATGTGGCACTTCACTTAGGGGGAGTATTCAAAACTCAAATCGTTCATGAAAACCCTAGTGCAAAGTGGCAATGCAAATCTCACCATTTGACTATTTTCTCTAAAAACTATCTAGCCTATGGCAAAATATTTTGAAAATTATGAGAAAATATGTGAGGGTACTAATACCTGTCCCAACAGGTGTTCTTTTGTGTGCTTATAAGTTGGGATTTGGTTTGGTTCAAAATTAGATAGAAAATTTTAAAAGTCCCTCTGTCTGGGCTCACCGGACACTGCACTGTGCACTGTCCGGTGCACCGGCCGGGTGTGCACAGATCACGCGCTGTCCGGTGTGCACCGAACATGCACTATAGACTGTCCGGTGTGCCCATTATGCGTTTTTAGAAAAGGATTACAGCCCGAGCTCGAAGCCAGACGTCTCATTTCTACTTTTCCTCTCTGCCTCTCTCTGCTCTCTCATGGCAATCACTCCCCACCGGCGGCGACCTCGAGCTCCGGTGACCTTGCTTCGGCGAGTTTCTCGGACCCTTGCTCGTGCTCAACTCCCCTGGTGAGCAGCCCTGCGCTCCCCCTCTCTATTTCTCTCTCTGCAGTGAGCTCAGCATTCCCACCATTTGTGCTTCGATTCAAATCCTTGTGCCAATCTGTGAATCCAAGTACTTGTGTGTACCTTGTGCTCCTTTGAATCCCCCTGTAGGTTCCTAGCTCCCTAGGGAGGGTTTCATCTCCTCAAATAGCCATTTCACTCAAAACCTAAACCCCTGCACACCAAGTGCTCGGTGAAATGCCCAAATCGATCCCAAGTAACATATCCGCCAAATTTCACGCCAATCCAATATCCGAGACACCAGTTTCCACAAATTCCTATTTATAGCGATCGATTCCGAGTCGAGTGCCCCAAATCCACTTTCTTTGCCAAAATTCAAACCATGCGCACCCTTCGCTCATTTGTACTCATATATACCTACTCGTGAAGTATCGGCTCAATTCCAAGTCATTTCATGCCCCATTTCCAATTTCAAACCTCCTATGGAACTATTCCTCGCTGAAACGTCGTTTTCGTGTCGTTTGACCTCTGTCTCTTCAAACCACTCAGTTTCTGTGTCATAACTCTCTGTGTATGTATTTATTCACATTTCATATACTTATGACTATGTGACTAATACGTGCTCACCTCTTCTGTCATAGCAGTGATCTCGCCTGCTTGTGTGCCTCGCCTGTCCTGCCTGGATTCTCTCTCTCTCGTGAGGTTTCCAAGTACTTATCCCTTCGGTTATGATCTTATCAGCTGCTATCTACTCATGATTAGCCTTTCACTCACTTATGCAGCACTCAGGTTAGGATGATGCGCACGAAGAATGTGTCAGCGCCAGGGGGAGGAGACGACGAGGACCCTCCTCGCCCCTTGAGGCAGGTCAAGGGCAAGACAATATATCTAGAGAAGCAGGAAGGCTGGAAGAAGCGACGTATGGATAGAGCAGCCCGAGCAGCACTTGTAGTGGCAGCAGCAGCAGAGCAGGCAGAGCAGGGTGGCCAGTTGGAGATCTCCTCAGACCAGATAGCCTAAAGGGTTCGTCGCCTTGCGTCTCGACCTCGCTCATCTGCTCCCTCTACATCCGCCACCGCTACTACTCCACCTCCCACTGCACCAGCTCATGTCGCTCTAGAGGCATCCACCACTTCCGCCATACCCACCACCTCCACCACTCCCGCTTCCACTGTTCCCCCTCCCGCTCCCATTTCCGCTCCACCCATTCCACCAGCCCGCTACAGGGAGCGAGACAAGACAGAGGTGTGACCGTTAGCTGCTGGTCCTCGACTGCTTGATCTTCAGCGTGCCGCTGTAGCTGGGTATGTAGGTTCAGACACGTACCCATGCAGTCCTGGTTGCCTGCTCAGAGGGACCCTGCAGTGGTAGATCTTTTCAGCACCAGGACTTTGGAGTCCTTCTTCCAGGCACAGTTGTCAGCGCAGATCGCCCTGCGAGCGCACCGACTATTGGATCTACCTGCCTTTCTGCTAGTAGCCGGTGCCGATTTAGAGGTGCATCTCTCCTATCTGTCAGGTCTTCTTTCTCTACTGACTACGAGTGGCAGATACGTTGAGGAGTGGGTCCGAGTACTTTATGCTACCGTATGGATTGACCCGGACCATCAGTGGATGATGTTTCGCTTCGAAAGAGAGGATGTCACATTGCATGCCAGCCAGATACAACAGCTGTTTGGATTTCTAGATTCGTCGACTCATCTTCACAGTGTGTGTTATGGTACATCAGATCCTCCTCGTCTCCCTCATGGCGGAGTTGCACCAGCCACTGCTCACGTCGCGGCCCTTTTTAGACCTCCCTTCACAGATGGGTTGTGACGCTCTCCAGCTGACTTCACCCCTGCAGCAAAGTATCTATATCAGGTGATGAGACGGACACTGCTGCCAAGGATGGGTTACAGAGAGGCCACCACACACATTCAATTATGGCTACTTGGTGCCTTGATCTCACACTCTGAGTTTGATGTCGTTGACTTTCTTACTTGTGAGATCGAGGACACAGTTTCGGATGGTCTTCGTGCTCGTCGTCAGCTACCGTATGTGCACTACCTCTGTTACATCTTCGTGCAGCTCATCAGGCCACCTCAGTTCCAGGGCACCCTCGAGGCCTCATGCCTCTAGTTTGGATCATATCATCCAGCCTCTGAGGATCCAGCCCCAGTACCAGATCCAGTGCTAGACATTCAGGCTGAGGATGAGACGTTCCACCAGTTTGAGACCCAGGGTACAGTCGCTAATGTTGATGATGATGACTTTGGGATCCCGCCACCGCCTCCTGTGCCTCCTCGCTCCCATGATCACGAAGCATGGAGTTCCAGTGCTGCTCCTGCTGCCCCTCCTACTATTGATCCTGCTTTGGCTACGATACTTCAGTCTCTTACTCAGCAGTAGGCTCATCTGGCAACCGAGCAGGCTTGAAAAGCAGCTATACAGCAGCATATGTCCGAGCGGATGCTATCCATGTTTCAGACCATTCAGGACCGACAGGACACTCTGCAGCAGCAGCTCTTGGCAGACAGGGCTGAGCACCGGGCTTTCATGACTCATATCCTTCAGCATACTGGTGTTCAGCTCCCTCTAGTTCAGTTTGCCCCTCCTATGGCTCTTCAGGCAGCCGTTGTGCCAGCGATTCAGGCAGGACCCACACTACCTTCTTTTGGTCCTTCTCCCTCTCTGCTCCGGTTGGTCACTCTGGACTTCTTATCGCAAGTCGTCGGATCCATTAGTGTTCAGCTGCCAGTGCCACCAGCGCCTGTTGTTACCACTGCTACTGTGGCGATGTCCGTGACCGCTTCTGCTTTAGCGGATACTGCAGCACAGCCTCTGGAAGAGTCAGTACCAGCTCCAGCTTCTACTGCAGATCCTGGATCCGAGACTGACTTCGACCCCCAGGTTGCGTTTGCACTTCTGCTTCGACCGCGACCAGATGCGCCCTCGCCTCCTCCTTCCTCCTCTGGGATGTAGGTTCGGGTAACCCTTTTGGTGTTTGATGCCAAAGGGGGAGAGATATGAGAGTTGTGAGAGTTAGGGGGAGTTAGGGAGTTAGTTGAGAGTGCCTTTTGTATTTTGATGTAATATATTTGCTTGATACTCTCTGTACTAGCTCCACTTTTGTATGACGCTTAACTCACAAACTCTATGATATGCTCTCGATGTTTTTTAATGACTGTGTGTGTATTGTGTTTTCACCGAAGATGTTAGCACCAGTCTTTCAGTTCTTGTTCATCGATTTCATTTCATTCTTATATCAACAAGAAACTTACGTCGTGTATGTGCCTATTTTTATTATTATTTTACACGCTCTTTCTGTCAAAAATTATTGAGTATAACTAACCATCTTCTCTATTGATAAAAATTTCAAACAAACTACTCTCACACTCTTGTAGGGTTGTCATCAATCACCAAAAAGGGGGAGATTAAAAGCATCTAGGCCCCTGGTTGGTTTTAGTGATTAATGACAACGTAATATTATATGTGACTAACGTGTGTTTTGCAGAGACAATGGTAAGTTAGGTCACATTACAGAAATATGTACTACAACGGTG
The DNA here is from genome assembly GCF_902167145.1 of Zea mays. Taxonomy (NCBI): domain Eukaryota; kingdom Viridiplantae; phylum Streptophyta; class Magnoliopsida; order Poales; family Poaceae; genus Zea; species Zea mays. The sequence goes on along the minus strand of NC_050100.1, from coordinate 159,927,924 downwards.
AAAACAATCCCCGAGATGAGAACTTGAATCGACGGCTGAAACGACGAATCAAAAGATGAAGGTCTTCGTATTCCGAGTGTCAAGGAGTTGTAGACACTCGGTATAGAGTTAGGTCTTCTATTTTATTTTAGCCATACTATAAAGAGGGGTTGTCAATGAGTACTTTGACCAAGAGAGTTCTAGTGTAGTGTTGGTGCATATTCACACTCACATCTAGTGCTAGGTGTCACTCTATAACACACTCACGACTTAGAACGAAAACCGATTTGAAAATCAAAAGGAAATAAGAAATAGGATTTCTGTCTTAGGGGCACCAGACTATCCGGTGTCCACCGGACTATCCGGTGCGCCCTCTGACAGTGGGGCCAGTCTGGCCTGAGGAAGAGCCTCTGCCCTCGTGCAAACTCGAGAGCAACGAGTTGGTAAAATGGAATTATAGCCGGCACACTGGACTGTCCGGTGTGCACTGGACTGTCCGGTGTGCACTGGACTGTCCGGTGTGCACCGGACAGTGACTGTTCACTGTCTGGTGTGCCAACTGCCCAACGGCTAGCTGTCAGAACTAGCCGTTGGAAGTGACCGTTGGCACACCAGTGGCGCACCGTTGGCGCACCGGAAGCGCACCAGACTATCCAGTGCGCCCATGCGCAGGAAGGGTTGGTAATGGCTAGTTGGTGGGTGAGGGCTATTTATACCCCCTCCACCCACCATATTGAATGTCTTGCTGCCCACATTAACTCCCATACATTTCTAGAGCATTGCAAGCACCACAAAGCATAGTGAGGTGATTAGAAAATCTTAATCCCGCATTAGGCTTCTCTTGGTCAAGTAAAAGTTTACGGCATGTTACTCTTGGTGATCGGCATCACCTAGACGGCTTGGTGGCGTTGGGAGCACGGCTCGAGATTGGAGGACTTGTTGGTGACCTTGGAGGACTTGTTGGTGACCCGGCTCGAGATTGTTAGCGGTCGTGAGGGATCCACCGCGCCGGAGTGGCAAAGGATCATCTCATATTGAGCACTTGGTTCTTGCGAGTACCAAGTGGGAGCGATACCCTTGCGCGGATGCTCCAATGAGGACTAGGGAAGAGTGCCGACCCTTCAATACCTCGAAAAAAATTAGAGGATTCTTCTAAACCTTGCTTTACATTCCACATTTAATTCAAGCACTTTATTTTGTTTATTTGTTTAGCAATGAGTTCAAGCTTTGTCTTAGTATTGTTGTATTTCTAGTAGTATTCTCTTATTGCTAGTTGTTGGGTGAAGTTGGGCTATTGCTTAGGGTTTAATTGTTGTTGATTTTTAGAAAATCCCAATTCACCCCCCTCTTGGGCATCGTGATCCTTTCAGTCAACTTGCTCATGTTGGATGAAGAATCTTCACAAGCTTCTAAAGGGGGAGCACATTTTAGGACTAACAAATGTTCATTTTGAGAAAGACATAATTTGTAGCGCATGTCAAGCTGGGAAGCAGGTTGGAGTCCATCATCCACACAAGAACATCATGACGACCGAGAGGCCGCTTGAGCTACTCCACATGGATCTATTTGTCCCGATCAACATAAGCATCGACGGGAGTAAGTATTGTCTGGTTATTGTGGATGATTATTCTCACTTCACTTGGGTATTCTTTTTGCAGGAAAAATCTCAAACCCAAGAGACCTTAAAGAGATTCTTAAGATGGGCTCAAAATGAGTTCGGATTGAGAATCAAAAAGATTAGAAGCGATAATGGAATGGAGTTCAAGAATTCACAAATTGAAGGATTTCTTGAGGAGGAGGGCATCAAGCATGAGTTCTCTTCTCCATACACACCCCAACAAAATGGTGTTGTGGAGAGGAAGAATATAACTCTTTTGGATATGACAAGGACCATGTTTGATGAGTACAAGACATCGGATCGGTTTTGGGCGGAGGCGATTAACACCGCCTGCTACTCCATCAACCGACTCTACCTTCACCGAATCCTCAAGAAGACATCATATGAACTCCTCACCGGTAAAAAGTCCAATGTTTCTTATTTTAGAGTTTTTGGGAGCAAATGTTTTATTCTTATTACGAGAGGTAGAAATTCTAAATTTGCTCCTAAAGCAGTAGAAGGCTTTTTACTTCGTTATAACTCAAACACAAGGGCATATAGAGTCTTCAACAAGTCCACTGGATTAGTTAAAGTTTCTTGTGACATTGTGTTTGATGAGACTAATGGCTCCCAACTGGAGCAAGTTGATATTGATGAATTAGATGATGAACAGGCTCCGTGCGTCACACTAAGGTACATGTCCAATGAGGATGTGTGTCCAAAAGAATCCTGAGAGCCTTCATAAGCACAAGATCAACCATCATCTTCCATACAAGAATCTCCACCAACTCAAGATGAGGAAATGGCTCAAGAGGACGAAGATCAAGATCAATATGATGAGTCACCTCAAGAGAAGGATATTGATCAAGAGGGAGATGAAGATGATCAATACAAGGAAGATGATAAAGAGATTCAGGATCAAAGACCACCACACCTAAGAGTCCACCAAGCAATTCAAAGAGATCACCCTATCAACTCCATTCTTGGTGACATCCACAAGGGGGTAACCACTAGATCTCGAGTTGCTCATTTTTGTGAACGTTACTCTTTTGTGCCTTCTATTGAGCCATATAGGATAGATGATGCACTAAGAGATCCAGACTAGATGGTGGCAATGCAAGAGGAGCTCAACAACTTCACGAGGAATGAGGTATGGCATTTAGTTCCACGTCCTAACCAAAATGTTGTAGGTACCAAGTGGGTATTCCGCAACAAACAAGATGAGCATGGTGTGGTGACTAGGAACAAGGCCCGACTTGTTGCCAAAGGATATTCACAAGTCAAAGGTTTCGATTTCGATGAAACCTATGCACCCGTAGCTAGGCTTGAGTCAATTCGTATATTATTTGCCTATGCTACTTACCATGGCTTTAAGTTATATTAAATGGACGTGAAGAGTGCCTTCCTCAATGGTCCTATCAAGGAAGAGGTATATGTTGATCAACCTCCTGGCTTTAAAGATAGTGAGTATTCTACACATGTTTATAAGCTCTCACAGCCGCTTTATGGGCTCAAGCAAGCCCCAAGAGCATGGTATGAATGCCTGAGATACTTTCTTATCACTAATGGCTTCAATGTTGGTAAAGGTGATCCTACTCTTTTCACTAAAACCATTGATAAAAAACTTGTTTATATGCCAAATTTATGTTGGTGATATTATATTTGGGTCTACTAACAAGTCACCTTGTGAAGAGTTTAATAGGATTATGATACATAAATTCGAGATGTCTATGATGGGGGAGTTGAAGTATTTTCTTGGATTCCAAATCAAGCAACTCCAAGAGGGCACCTTCATCTGCCAAAATAAGTACATTCAAGATATACTCAAGAAATTTTGAATGAAGAATGTCAAACCCATCAAGACTCCCAAGGAAACAAATGGACATCTCGACCTCGACACGGGAGGTAAATCCGTAGATCAAAAGGTATATCGATCGATGATAGGATCTTTAATCTATTTATGTGCTTCATGACCGGATATTACGCTTTCTATATGCATGTGTGCAAGGTTCCAGGCAAATCCTAAGGAAGTTCACCTTAGGGCCGTGAAAAGAATCATGAGATATTTAGTTTATACTCCTAAGTTTGGGCTATGGTACCCCAAGGGATCTACCTTTGATCTAATTGGGTATTCCGATGCCGATTATGCCAGATGTAAAATTGACAGGAAGAGCACATAACGGACTTGTCAGTTTCCGGGAAGATTGCTGGTGTCTTGGGCTTCAAAGAAACAAAACTTAGTAGCTCTATCCACCGCTGAAGCCGAGTATATTGCTGTAGGCCATTGTTGTGCACAATTACTTTGGATGAGGCAAACCCTTAGGGACTATGGCTACAAGTTGAGCAAAGTCCCTCTCCTATGTGATAATGAGAGTGCAATCTGCATGACGGATAATCCCGTTGAACATAGCCACACTAAGCACATAGACATCCGGTATCACTTTTTGAGAGATCACCAACAAAAGGGGATATCAAAATTGCTTATGTTAGCACCAACAACCAATTAGCCAATATCTTTACCATGCCCCTGGATGAAAAGACTTTTAGCAAGCTTAGGAATGAGCTAAATATCATAGATTCTCAGAACTTTGATTGAAATCTTGCACACATTGCTCATTTATATATCGTTGATTGTGTCTCTTTCATTTGGTACAAATGCATATTTCTTATTCTTCTTGTGCCAAAGCTAAGACTAATGTGCCTCCAAGTGTATTACTATCCTCAGTCTTAGATTGAAAGTGAAATGGAGTATTTGGCAAAGGCAAGGCTTCCACTACGACTCTCTCGGTATATTTTATCCTTTGCCCTACTCACGAACTTTCATTCATATATTTTTGGGAGAGAGTAATAGGTCTCTAATTCTCTTCGTTTTTGGCGCTTAATGCCAGAGGGAAGAAAATATTAGGCCCAAAGCAAAAGGACCGTACCACCACCCTATTTTCCAAAAAAACTATTTAAAAAAGGGGGAGATATTATTCAAATTGCAAAAACCCTCTTGACAGCTAAGGGGAGAACTTCTTCAGGGGGAGCTTTTAAGTAGCCAAAAGAAAAAGCATTTGAAAAAGGGGGAGAATTTTCAAAAACTTGAAAATGCTTTTTGAAATCATATTCTTATACCATTGGCTATTTGCAAAAGAATTTGAAAAGACTTCTCCAAAAGATTTTCAAAAACAACCTAAGTGGTGCAAATGTGGTTCAAAATGTTAAACTCGATCATGTAACACCCCAGGTGTTACTCAGGGTGTCCACCCAAGGCTACCCCCTTTTAACCTATTATCACATGGGGATTGAATTGGGCAGAGTACATCAAACTTGGAATTCAAGGTCCTAATCAAGTGCAAACCATCTTGGATATCATGCCCTAGCTTGTCATGCACATCTAAGTGGGGAAATTTCCCAAAACCCTAAAGCAAACCCCTCATGGGCAATAGGAACCCTAATTGAAGCTATGATCAAAAGATCATGTAAACCTTATGATCATGGCTTGGGCCAAATATAAAAGTTGTAATATACTTCATAACCTACAATTAATAGTAAGGAAGTACCCCCAAAAAGTTTTCAGAAAAGTCCTAAAAAGTTCACCTAAGGTTCAGCTCAAGGGAGAATTCAGATTTTGCCTAAGTATAAAAACTAACCCTTGAACAAAGATTCCACATGTTCACCTTAATCCAAATTTCAAAACACTTCGACCCAATTGACAAAGTGGCGCCAAATTAACCCTAGAATACCCTGGAAAGAGATGACACCTACCGTAGGGAGCTAGACACGACTTGACACCATTTTTGTCTCGGCTTGGACCTAGCTGACACAGCCAACTTCTCCCCCCTCTATCTCCCTACCCCGACCATATCTTGACTTGGAACTCACAGCAAAAAGGTAGGATATAGAGCAGGGAAGCGACCGTACACAGTGACTTTGCCAAGATACGCACGCTATGGTGCTCTAATCCGCCGTTGAACCATGGCAGAAGCAAGCTTCCACGAGTTCGACGCGAGCTGACATCCGGGGGCGCGCTCAGAGCACGCCCGTGCGCGAACCCCCGCGCGCCCGCGGCCGCCCGTGACCACGCCCGCGCCACGGCTATAAAGCCCGCCCCAGTGCTCGGCTGCCTTCCCCGTTGCCTCCTCCGTACCTCGCCTGACTTACCCGAGCCAGCCATTAGCTCCGGCGACCTCTCCGCGACCCGCCAGTGTCGCCCGAGAGAAACCACCGTGGCCAGTCCCTTTCCCGTCCTCCTCCGTTTGATCCAAGCCCTCGGATAGCTTCCTGGTGAGGCCGTGAAGCTTGCTCAAGCTTGAACCGAGGACCCGCGTCACCGGAATAGCGCAATCGTGCTCACCGAAGTTCAAAAACCCGCCGGCGCACGTGGACCGGGTAAGCCTCTGCACCTTTTCCCAATTCGTTGCGCGCATGGCCCCTACATCACCCCGTGGAGCTCCTCATGCACCTTAATTGAACTATACCGTCGTGGTTTGGCCGGAACAGGAGCCGCCGACGACCCCCGCCGCCTGTGCTCGTGGCCAGGGTAGCTCCGACCACCTCCGACGCCGACTCGCACACCGACATGACTGTCGTGACCTCCCGGACGTCACTGACCACCCCGCCGGAGCTCTACTGCCGCCGGTAAGCCTCGCCACCGTAATCTATGCCGCGGGTACTGTTTAAGTCAGTCAGGGAGCGCGGGTTAGATTTTGGTTAGGTCTAGGGGGTTTTGTGTAATGTCAGTGACCCATGCCAATAGTAGACCGAGGACTGTTTTGTGAGAAAAGAAGGAGATAAAACCCAGGGGCCTCAGCGCAAACCTGTTTTCTTTTCCATTTTCGAATTTATTTTTTCTTTTGATATGGCAGATAACTTAATAAATGCATAACTTGAAGAATAATCATCCAAAAATTGTCAAACCAATTTTGCTAGACTCTAGGAATTATGAACTATCAGATAAAAATAGTAAAACCCATAGTTCCTGTATTCTTTTCTGAAGTTTCAAATTAAATAAGAAAACTGCTCAAAACTTAATATTAGAAGGAAAATTAGAAATATTGTTTGACTAGGGTTAGCAAAATTTGGAGAAGTTTATATCTACCTACTGACCCAATTAAAAATGCTAAACCTCTCTGTCCACCCCATTAAGTTAGTTTTGCCCCTTATTTTACAATAAGCTCAAGGTTAAGAAAAATAGAAAATGTGATTTAAATAATGAACCAGAGGACACCCTTATTTTTGTTAGGATACTTATTCAAGGTAGTTCACTGGAAAAATATATCATACCCTGTTTTAGTATAAAATAACTAGGATACCTTTTATTTTAATAAAACAAGGGAAACTTAGAAAAACCCTACAAAAATAACCCCAAGGTGAAAACACCCCCACCCTTGGGATAGAAAATGTTTTGCTAATAAAAACTTAAGAAAAATATGAAACCTGCTGTTTGACATTTTTCAAATAACAATGTAGTAGAAAGTGCCTTTTTGGCATTAAACTTTAGAAAATCATAACTAAATAACCACCCCTTAGCCTTCTGTGGTTTTTGGCACAGAAGCCTATTATTACTGTTAAATGCCAAAAAAAATGACCCTTAAGACAGACCCCACCTCTAATTAAGAGTTGTAGTACAAAGTGGCCCATTTACCCAATTTTTATTCTTTTTGTCCTAAGCTTAGCCTTTATTTGTGGAACCTCAAATTCTTAAAACAGGCTAGAATAGCAAAGGGCAACCCACCGTAATTTTTACAGAATTTTTGGAAAATATTAAACCACTGTCGTAGTTCAAACCTACACTAGAAACCATAAGTAGAAATTAAGAAAAGGAAAATGAATAATGGTAATTAATGTCATCCTAAAACCCTTGTAAATTTGTCCACTGAAATGTATAAAGACAATACAAATCCACTATGTTATCCTAAATGAAAACCTAAGCATAAAAAGTAATAAGTATATACCACTGGGAGCCCCGCATGACTAAGAAACCCTAAGTTACTTCTTGACTTAGTTTCTTTTAGCATAATGTTATTAAATCTTGCATAATCATGACATACATATTCATTGCATTTCGATAGACTGTAACCTTGCTGACGGAGAGTATGTCCTCGTGCCGGAGCAAGGAGCTACTCAGGAGGTAGCCCCGGATCCAGCACCAGAGCCTGCACCAGAGGACCTGCCTGCCACTGCTTTAGAAGGCAAGCCCCGGTTTATGCATAACCTGTTATTTATGCTATTTTACTCCACTTATTTATTGTAGGATTGAATGTGCACTTAAGTGTAGGAGTTGTTTGAAACCCTAGTTGCATGATCTCAGGAATCCTGTTGAGATGAATACTAGTATGCTAGGTCGAGTAGCTGCTTTATTAAGTAGGATCTCGGTAGAAGACGAGTGATTTTTCTAGCACTCGCGCGAGGCCAGGAAATTGATTGTATCCACTTCTATCATAATGATGCTAGTTTGTGGACAACAATCCATGGGGATTGGTTGTTCATGGGATAAAAGAAATTTGATTAAGGATTAAGGTGTGGTACCGTGAGTCAAGCGTTTGAATGTACTAAACATATACCGAGAAATATGGTAAATCGGTAAGCCTAGTACCTGATTGAACCTGGCAGCAGATTGCCCTCCTCACGCGACCTGAGATGAGGTCTCCCATTCCGGTTATGGTGGGTACAAGTGCGGTCACTGCACGACGGCAGTCGGGGTCAGTGAGGCATTGTACGCCAAGGCGGTGAGCCCCTCTCTGCTGACGGGGAATCGATGGGGACGGTTGATGTGTGTGGGGACGGAGTGCCTCGCCATGTCGTGTGTTTAGGTTTACCTTGCAAGATTTAAAAACTCGATTCGAATCGTCTGCTTCTCGCAGCTAATGAGACTGCTTGATCCATGCTGCTACATTGAGTAACAAGTGGAATTGTGTTGAGATGATACAAGATGTTGATTGCTAAAAATGCTTGCTACTATGTATGAATAGATAGTACATCTTTAGCCTTAAGAGAGTCACACTTAATTTTGACAAAGTTAAAAACTTGATTTAGAAACTCAGCTAGTGCTTTTGGCAACCAAACCCCACAGCCAAACAACTGTATGTCTAGAGGTAGAGGAGTAGACTCCTCACACCGGGTAAGTCTAGCTGAGTATTAGTATACTCAGCCTTGCTTGTGGCATAACTTTACAGGTTCTTTGGAGGACATGGTTGCTGGAGTGACTTGGCCGTCCATCTTGCCACTGGGTTGGACTGTCGAGTGGGACCCTACCTCGGCTGAGGAGGAGCATGAGGAGTGATGGGACAGGCTTCCCCATCTCTCTGTTTATTTACCGTTAGTTTTATTCCGCTGCACTTCGAACAATGATGATGACTTTTGCAAAACTCCGATGGTGATGTAATAATTTAATACTCCTTCATGTATGGTTTTATGCTTTATTGCATTTGCTCTGTGACTCACCATCGAGTGAGATTGTGGTACTTGATCCTGTCAGTGGCCGTGTCGGACTAGATCCGAGGGATTGACGGGTTATTCCCATTTAAGTGTGGTCTAGCCTCTAAGGCGGGACTTAGGCACTTAAGTTGGAATAATTCGGGCAGTTCCACCACAGCTGGTATCGGAGCTTGTACCACCACAGAGGAATCAATAAAATGTGAATACCATCATTTTTTTCAAAATAAAACTTGATAGAAACAATGTTGGATAGATAGTAGGACGAGCAGGATAGACCTAGGATGTGAAGCCTTAGGGAAATAGAAGGGTAGCTAGGTGGCTAAGTAATTAGGCCCTATAGGCCACTTTTACAGGATGGGAGTTCTTCCCTATTCCTTTTATCTTGTTGTGAGGTCATTCAGGACGAGCATGCATGCATTCTTAATTCAGCAAATGGATAACTGAGTAAGGACTTAAAAACAAGATAACAACCAACTAAGTCCCCAGTACCATTTTATTTTAACTAGAGAAAGGGCTGAGTTTTATTTTTCTTGTTCTTTTTATAATTCTTTTTCTTTTACTTACGCTTAACCGTACACAGATGACTTCCCACGGATCCTTAGAGGATGGAAATGCACTATCCCACACTGACGGGCTTGCACGAGAGGGTTTTCCCCGCATTTTGTGGGAGGTACTTCAGGGGGCCGGATACACGACACACCCTCAGTACGCGGTGCAGCAGTTCGAGAAGCACTGAGTGCCCCGCTGTAGGGTGAGGATGACCTTGGAGCCTCATCCCCTGCAGCCAGGCTGGCGCTCTTTGGACTCTGAGTCTTTTGGATACCGAGCTGAGGACACGATCGAGGCGATCACTCTGCATGGATTGACCACTTTCTGCGGATTCCATCCTTTGGAGCTGGCTACCGACCCCATTGGCTTGTTCCCCGCCGAAAGGGAGGATGACCCAATGTGGAAGGATAGGGTGGAGCATGCCAAGGATATCTGGGCCATCTACCCAGGACAGACTGCTCACTTGACCGTACGGTGCATGAATGCTCTGTACCGTCTGCAAGTAATGCGCGGTGAGGCGATGTCCCATCTGATGGCACTATTGGAGGCGACAAAGATTACTTTGGACAACAGGGAGGAGCTTGTGGTTGACTTGTCCACTGAAATGGTGGAGAAGGACTTGCAGGTGGAGCAGCTATCCACTGATATCCAAGAGTTGGAGGAGCTAGTGGGCACCAGGGAGAACACCATCGAGGTTCTCGAGGATCAACTCATTAACACCCAGCAGCAGCTTGCCGAGGCTAACGAGCACCTGGATATGCATCACCAGGAGATCCAGGACATGGAGGCCAATGAGGACGTCGACATCGAGGGAGGAGATGAGCCGGCCTCTAGTGTGGACACTGCTGGCTCAGGGAGACCACCTTCCCCCGAGTCGAGTGTTGCCTCGTTCGCTCACTAGGTGTTCAGGATAGGGTTAGAAGTTGGATGGTAGGACTCCTCGCAGCTGGCTTAGCTTTTGCACCCTTGGGGTACTAGGCTAGATAGAGTTGAGTCTTTTTGGGACAATTGATGTAATCGTGCTAAACTCTCTTGGAAGCTTGTTTGATGGATGCTGTTATCAGTTTAAATTTGGAAGGAAAAATTTATGCCTTTTAAAAATCCTTTTGTTGAAGTTGGAGTCTATCATGTTGTTTTTGACTCTTTTCGCCACGATAAAATCTTGAACTTGGAAATATGGTGTTAAGTATATATGTGGTTTTTCAGATGGCCGGGAGGCAGCGTCGTGGCCAGAATGAGCGCATTCCTCCATCGCCGCCACCACCTCCCACTCTGCAGGAGCTCATGGCTCAGCAGAACGAGATCTTGAGGCAGCTAGCTCAGCGTCAGCCACCACCTCAGCACTATGGTGGTGGAGACCATCAGCGTCACCCCGCGGCAGCCACCTACCAGGAGTTCCTCAGCACCCAGCCTCCATTGTTCACAAGGGCAAAGGATCCCCTTGATGCAGATGTGTGGTTGCGAGTGGTGGAATCCAAATTCCCACTACTCCATGGAGCTTGCTCAGAAGTCACCAAAGTTAGGTTCGCCACCCAGCAGCTTCGCGGACCCGCAAGGACTTGGTGGGACCATTTTCTTGCCATGCAACCAGAGGATCGAGAGGTGGAATGGAGGGAGTTCAAGGCAGCTTTCAGGGGACACCATATACCAGCCGGGATTATGGACCGGAAGCTCAATGAGTTTTTGGCACTCACTCAGGGCAACAGGACAGTGTTGCAGTATGCCCAAGCCTTTAATGACTTGTGCCAGTATGCTGGGTATCACGCAGATACGGATGAGAAGAAGAGAGACAGGTTCAGGAGGGGGCTCAGCACTAAGCTCCGTGACCGCCTCAACACCGTCAGGGCCAACAGTTACAATGAGTTGGTCAACATGGCTATCTCCCAAGAGGACTGCATTACAGCTCGACAGGCAGAGAAGAAGAGGAAGACCCCTGTGGCAGGACCCTCAGCTCAGCCACAGCGCTTCAGGATTGTGTCCGACACTCAGAGCAGGGGACCCCAGCAGCAGCAAGGGCGATGGGTGATCCGACCCCAGCAGCAGCAGCAGCAGGCACCCAACCGCACCCAGTTTCCAGCTCAGAGGAACAATCAGCAGCAACAGCAGCAGTACCGCCAGGCAAATGACAACAGGTGCTTCACATGTGGCAACACCGGACATTACGCCAAGAATTGCCCCAGGAACCAGCAGAGGCAGGGGCAGAATGTTAATCAGAACCAAGGCAAGAGGCAGAAGGTGCAAGTGAGACAGGGCAGGCTGAACTTCACCACCATGGCTGATATTCCAGAGGGAGCACCCGTCATGACTGGTATCTTTACAGTTTTGAATTATCCTGCTATTATTCTATTTGATTCTGGTGCATCGCATAGTTTTATCAGTGCCAAATTTAGTGCCAAGTGCCAGTTGCCCTTTCACCACACCGATGGGGGCATTACCATTTCAACACCAGGAGGCAGAGTTGCCACTTATCAAATCAACAGGCAAGTGCCTATAAAATTTGGTAGTCTGGTGATTAGAACCACCCTTCTCATCTTAGGATTGGATAGCGTGGATATTATATTGGGAGCTGACTGGTTGACCAGGCATCAGGCAGTATTGGATATTGCAGCTAGGGCCATTGAAATTCATTCCCCTGCTTATGGCGAGACTGTTTTGTATTTGCTCGACCAGGGATGTACCCGTTCCTGTGCCTTCGTAATGATAGAGTCCCCAATGGAAAAGATCCCAGTGGTCCGTGACTACCCGGATGTTTTTCCGGATGAATTGCCAGGGATGCCACCTGACCGAGATATTGAGTTCGCCATCGAATTGCAACCCGGGACTGCTCCTATCTCTAAGAGACCCTATAGGATGCCTCCCGCGGAATTGGCAGAATTGAAGAAGCAATTGCAAGAGTTGTTGGACAAGGGGTTTATTCGCCCAAGTACTTCACCATGGGGATGTCCAGCATTATTTGTGAAGAAAAAAGATGAGAGTTTGAGGATGTGTGTTGACTACCGCCCTCTCAATGCGGTGACTATCAAGAACAAATACCCACTGCCCCGTATTGATGTTCTGTTCGATCAGTTGGTAGGAGCCAAGGTATTCTCCAAGATAGACCTTCGCTCAGGTTACCATCAGATCAAGATCCGTGCCAGTGACGTTCCCAAGACAGCTTTCTCTACCAGATATGGGTTGTATGAATTTTTGGTGATGTCTTTTGGGCTGACCAATGCCCCGGCTTATTTCATGTACTTGATGAACTCAGTGTTTATGCCAGAATTGGATAAGTTTGTGGTCGTTTTCATTGATGATATTCTGGTCTACTCCAAGAATGAAGACGAACATACTGAGCACCTGCACATCGTGCTTCAGCGGCTGCGCGATCATCATCTTTATGCTAAGTTGTCTAAATGTGAGTTCTGGCTGAAGGAGATTAAATTCTTGGGTCACACAATTTCTCATGATGGGATATCAGTTGATCCTGAGAAGGTACAAGAGGTAATGGATTGGAAACCCCCGACTACAGTGAGGCAGATTCGGAGTTTTCTGGGATTGGCAGGGTATTATCGACGATTTATTCCGGATTTCTCCAGGATTGCCAAACCAATGACGGAACTGTTGAAGAAAGGAGTCAAGTATGATTGGAGCCAAAGGTGTGAAGATGCCTTTCATACTTTGAGGCAGCATTTGACAACAGCCCCAGTGCTGGCTCAACCTGATAACACCAAGCCATTTGAAGTTTATTGTGATGCTTCTGGTACAGGATTGGGGTGTGTCTTGATGCAAGAGAACAGAGTCATTGCTTATGCTTCCCGAGCACTCAGGCCCCATGAGCAGAACTACCCTACACATGACCTAGAGTTGGCAGCTGTGGTTCATGCTCTTAAGATATGGAGGCACTATTTGATGGGAGCTCACTGTAACATCTACACTGATCACAAGAGTCTCAAATACATCTTCACTCAGGCAGATCTAAACATGAGGCAGAGAAGATGGTTGGAGTTAATCAAGGACTATGATTTGGAAGTACATTACCATCCTGGTAAAGCTAATGTTGTGGCAGATGCCTTGAGCAGAAAGGCCCAGTGCAATTGTATGAGCATAGGTACAAGAGTTACCACCCTGTGTGATGAACTGTGCAAGCTGAACCTGGAAGTTATTCCCTCCGGTGAATTAAATTATATCTCGGTGGAACCCACATTGCAAGAGCAAATAGTGAGGGCACAGATTAAGGACAAGGGTGTTCAAATGATTAAGGAAATGGTCAAGCAGAAGGCAGAGAAATACAAGTGCTTCCGTCAGGACAACAAGGGAATTTTATGGTTTGGAGATCGATTGGTTGTTCCCAAGGACCCAGAGCTCAGAGGGAAGATACTAGATGAAGCTCACCTTTCCAAATTCTCCATGCACCCGGGTAGCAACAAGATGTACCACGATCTCAGAACTTTATATTGGTGGACCAGAATGAAAAGGGAAATTGCCAAGTACATATCCGAGTGTGACACTTGCCAGAGAATAAAAGCTAGTCACTTGAAGGCAGCAGGCCCTTTGCAACCCCTTCCCATACCATCTTGGAAATGGGAGGACATTTGCATGGACTTTATAGTGGGATTGCCCAATACCTCCAGGCACCACGATTCTATTTGGGTCATTGTGGACAGGTTGACTAAGACCGCTCATTTCTTGCCAGTGCACACCACCCACCGGACAGAGAAGTATGCAGAGATCTACATTGACCAGATAATTCGTCTGCATGGGATACCAAGGACTATAGTCTCAGACCGAGGAGCACCTTTTGTGGCACGATTTTGGGAGCAATTGCAGGAATCACTTGGGACCCAGGTCATACGAAGCTCAGCATACCATCCCTAAACCGATGGCCAGACAGAAAGGGTGAATCAGATTTTGGAAGACATGTTGTGGCCATGTGCACTACACTACGGAAAAGATTGGGACAAGTGTCTTTCCTTGGCAGAGTTTTCTTATAATAACAGCTACCAGTCCAGTCTAAAGATGGCACCTTTTGAAGCCTTGTATGGGAGAAGATGCAGAACCCCGCTGAATTGGTCTCAAGCAGGAGAGAGGGAAATTTTTGGGCCAGATTTGGTACTTGAAGCAGAGGCAAAGGTCAGAGTCATCAAGAAGAACTTAGAAGCTGCTCAGGCCAGACAAAAGAGCTATCATGATAAGAGGCGGAAGCCTCTACAGTTTGAGGTGGGAGATCATGTTTATCTTAAGGTATCACCAACCAAGGGTGTCCAGAGATTTGGGATCAAGGGCAAGTTAGCTCCTCGTTACATCGGGCCCTACGAGATCAAGGGAGCTTGTGGACCCATTGCCTATCAACTGGAATTGCCACCTCACATGTCAACAGTTCACAACGTGTTCCATGTATCTCAATTGCGGAAATGTGTTCGCCTACTCACTGAAGTGCTGCCCGAACCGGACATTGAGATAGAACCAGACTTATCCTACCAAGAGTACCCCGTCAAGGTATTAGATCAAAAGGAGAGATCAACTCGGGCAAGGTCAGTCAGAATGTATAAGGTTCAGTGGAGTCACCATTCAGCAGAAGAAGCCACATGGGAGACTGAGGATTTTCTACGCTCTCGCTTCCCCAACTTTCTACCCAAAGGAGTCGGTACGTAACCGCAGGACCCCACCCCCACCTGCCCTTTGAATTCAATTATAAGAAAAACTTAGATAACAATGATAGTCTAAGTTGTGGACTTAACTTAAAAAGGGCTTCCTTCTGAAGTTGCAAAGAGAATGACATTCGAAGAGCAGTTAATAAGAGAAACTGGAGTATAAAGAAAAGGTAGCACACCCACACCCCTTCAAGCACCCCTCCAAGGGACTCTACCTAAAATCTCGGGACGAGATTCCTTTAAGGGGGGAGGGCTGTAACACCCCAGGTGTTACTCAGGGTGTCCACCCAAGGCTACCCCCTTTTAACCTATTATCACATGGGGATTGAATTGGGCAGAGTACATCAAACTTGGAATTCAAGGTCCTAATCAAGTGCAAACCATCTTGGATATCATGCCCTAGCTTGTCATGCACATCTAAGTGGGGAAATTTCCCAAAACCCTAAAGCAAACCCCTCATGGGCAATAGGAACCCTAATTGAAGCTATGATCAAAAGATCATGTAAACCTTATGATCATGGCTTGGGCCAAATATAAAAGTTGTAATATACTTCATAACCTACAATTAATAGTAAGGAAGTACCCCCAAAAAGTTTTCAGAAAAGTCCTAAAAAGTTCACCTAAGGTTCAGCTCAAGGGAGAATTCAGATTTTGCCTAAGTATAAAAACTAACCCTTGAACAAAGATTCCACATGTTCACCTTAATCCAAATTTCAAAACACTTCGACCCAATTGACAAAGTGGCACCAAATTAACCCTAGAATACCCTGGAAAGAGATGACACCTACCGTAGGGCGATAGACATGACTTGACACCATTTTTGTCTCGGCTTGGACCTAGCTGACACAGCCAACTTCTCCCCCCTCTATCTCCCTACCCCGACCATATCTTGACTTGGAACTCATAGCAAAAAGGTAGGATATGGAGCAGGGAAGCGACCGTACACAGTGACTTTGCCAAGATACGCACGCTATGGTGCTCTAATCCACCGTTGAACCATGGCAGAAGCAAGCTTCCACGTGTTCGACGCGAGCTGACATCCGGGGGCACGCTCAGAGCACGCCCGTGCGTGAACCCCCGCGCGCCCGCGGCCGCCCGTGACCACGCCTGCGCCACGGCTATAAAGCCCGCCCCAGTGCTCGGTTGCCTTCCCCGTTGCCTCCTCCGTACCTCGCCTGACTTACCCGAGCCAGCCATTAGCTCCGGCGACCTCTCCGCGACCCGCCAGTGCCGCCCGAGAGCAACCACCGTGGCCAGCCCCTTTCCCGTCCTCCTCCGTTCGATCCAAGCCCTCGGATAGCTTCCTGGTGAGGCCGTGAAGCTTGCTCAAGCTTGAACCGAGGACCCGCGTCACCGGAATAGCGCAATCGTGCTCGCCGGAGTTCAAAAACCCGTCGGCGCACGTGGACCGGGTAAGCCTCTGCACCTTTTCCCAATTCGTTGCGCGCATGGCCCCTACATCACCCCGTGGAGCTCCTCGTGCACCTTAATTGAACTATACCGCCGTGGTTTGGCCGGAATAGGAGCCGACGACGACCCCCGCCGCCTGTGCTCGTGGCCAGGGTAGCTCCGACCACCTCCGACGCCGACCCGCACACCGACGTGACCGTCGTGACCACCCGGACGTCACTGACCACCCCGCCGGAGCTCTACTGCCGCCGGTAAGCCTCGCCGCCGTAATCTATGCCGCGGGTACTGTTTAAGTCAGTCATGGAGCGCGGGTTAGATTTCGGTTAGGTCCAGGGGTTTTATGCAATGTCAGTGACCCATGCCAATAGTAGACCGAGGACTGTTTTGTGAGAAAAAAAGGAGATAAAACCCAGGGGCCTCAGCGCAAACCTGTTTTCTTTTCCATTTTCGAATTTATTTTTTCTTTTGATATGGCAGATAACTTAATAAATGAATAACTTGAAGAATAATCATCCAAAAATTGTCAAACCAATTTTGCTAGACTCTGGGAATTATGAACTATCAGATAAAAATAGTAAAACCCATAGTTCCTGTATTCTTTTCTGAAGTTTCAAATTAAATAAGAAAACTGCTCAAAACTTAATATTAGAAGGAAAATTAGAAATATTGTTTGACTAGGGTTAGCAAAATTTGGAGAAGTTTATATCTACCTACTGACCCAATTAAAAATGCTAAACCTCTCTGTCCACCACATTAAGTTAGTTTTGCCCCTTATTTTACAATATGCTCAAGGTTAAGAAAAATAGAAAATGTGATTTAAATAATGAACCAGAAGGCACCCCTATTTTTGTTAGGATACTTATTCAAGGTAGTTCACTGGAAAAATATATCATACCCTGTTTTAGTATAAAATAAGTAGGATACCTTTTATTTTAATAAAACAAGGGAAACTTAGAAAAACCCTACAAAAATAACCCCAAGGTGAAAACAGCCCCACCCTTGGGATAGAAAATGTTTTGCTAATAAGAACTTAAGAAAAATATGAAACCTGCTGTTTGACATTTTTCAAATAACAATGTAGTAGAAAGTGCCTTTTTGGCATTAAACTTTAGAAAATCATAACTAAATAACCACCCCTTAGCCTTCTGTGGTTTTTGGCACAGAAGCCTATTATTACTGTTAAATGCCAACAAAAATGACCCTTAAGACAGACCCCACCTCTAATTAAGAGTTGTAGTACAAAGTGGCCCATTTACCCAATTTTTATTCTTTTTGTCCTAAGCTTAGCCTTTATTTGTGGAGCCTCAAATTCTTAAAACAGGCTAGAATAGCAAAGGGCAACCCACTGTAATTTTTACAGAATTTTTGGAAAATATTAAACCACTGTCGTAGTTCAAACCTACACTAGAAACCATAAGTAGAAATTAAGAAAAGGAAAATGAATAATGGTAATTAATGTCATCCTAAAACCCTTGTAAATTTGTCCACTGAAATGTATAAAGACAATACAAATCCACTATGTTATCCTAAATGAAAACCTAAGCATAAAAAGTAATAAGTATATACCACTGGGAGCCTCGCATGACTAAGAAACCCTAAGTTACTTCTTGACTTAGTTTCTTTTAGCATAATGTTATTAAATCTTGCATAATCATGACATACATATTCATTGCATTTCGATAGACTGTAACCTTGCTGACGGAGAGTACGTCCTCGTGCCGGAGCAAGGAGCTGCTCAGGATGTAGCCCCGGATCCAGCACCAGAGCCTGCACCAGAGGACCTGCCTGCCACTGCTTTGGAAGGCAAGCCCCGGTTTATGCATAACCTGTTATTTATGCTATTTTACTCCACTTATTGATTGTAGGATTGAATGTGCACTTAAGTGTAGGAGTTGTTTGAAACCCTAGTTGCATGATCTCAGGAATCCTGTTGAGATGAATACTAGTATGCTAGGTCGAGTAGCTGCTTTATTAAGTAGGATCTCGGTAGAAGACGAGTGATTTTTCTAGCACTCGCGCGAGGCCAGGAAATTGATTGTATCCACTTCTATCATAATGATGCTAGTTTGTGGACAACAATCCATGGGGATTGGTTGTTCATGGGATAAAAGAAATTTGATTAAGGATTAAGGTGTGGTACCGTGAGTCAAGCGTTTGAACGTACTAAACATATACCGAGAAATATGGTAAATCGGTAAACCTAGTACCTGATTGAACCTGGCAGCAGATTGCCCTCCTCACGCGACCTGAGACGAGGTCTCCCATTCCGGTTATGGTGGGTACAAGTGCGGTCACTGCACGACGACAGTCGGAGTCAGTGAGGCATTGTACACCAAGGCGGTGAGCCCCTCTCTGCTGACGGGGAATCGATGGGGATGGTTGATGTGTGTGGGGACAGAGTGCCTCGCCACGTCGTGTGTTTAGGTTTACCTTACAAGGTTTAAAAACTCGATTCGAATCGTCTGCTTCTCGCAGCTAATGAGACTGCTTGATCCATGCTGCTACATTGAGTAACAAGTGGAATTGTGTTGAGATGATACAAGATGTTGATTGCTAAAAATGCTTGCTACTATGTATGAATAGATAGTACATCTTTAGCCTTAAGAGAGTCACACTTAATTTTGACAAAGTTAAAAACTTGATTTAGAAACTCTGCTAGTGCTTTTGGCAACCAAACCCCACAGCCAAACAGCTGCATGTCTAGAGGTAGAGGAGTAGACTCCTCACACCGGGTAAGTCTAGCTGAGTATTAGTATACTCAGCCTTGCTTGTGGCATAATTTTACAGGTTCTTTGGAGGACATGGTTGCTGGAGTGACTTGGCCGTCCATCTTGCCACCGGGTTGGACTGTCGAGTGGGACCCTACCTCGGCTGAGGAGGAGCATGAGGAGTGATGGGACAGGCTTCCCCATCTCTCTGTTTATTTACCGTTAGTTTTATTCCGCTGCACTTCGAACAATGATGACGACTTTTGCAAAACTCCGATGGTGATGTAATAATTTAATACTCCTTCATGTATGGTTTTATGCTTTATTGCATTTGCTCTATGACTCACCATCGAGTGAGATTGTGGTACTTGATCCTGTCAGTGGTCGTGTCGGACTAGATCCGAGGGATTGACGAGTTATTCCCATTTAAGTGTGGTCTAGCCTCTAAGGCGGGACTTAGGCACTTAAGTTGGAATAATTCGGGCAGTTCCGCCACAGATCAAAGCAACCATATATGCGTATAAATGCTTTCAACTGGTTCATTTCAATGTAACTTATGCTTATCTCACAAAATGCAAACTAGTTACATTTCTACACTTTGTATTTGCTTTGGTTTGTGTTGGCATCAATCACCAAAAAGGGGAGATTGAAAGGAAAATGGGCTTAACCATTTCCTATAATCGATTTTAGTGTTTGGCGTCCATCACAAACCACATGGACTAACTAGTTTGTCTAGTTGCTATTTTTCTCAGGAGCATAAAGTTCAACATTAACATACAAAGAAAGACTTGAAAGAATTATACAAAGTTTGGAGCGTACAAGAATTGGTGTAGCCAATGGCGCACTGGACATTGTCTGGTGCCCAGGCCGAAGCACCTCGTGAACTGGCCGCTCTCGGGTTTTCTAAGAGCCACTCCACTAAAATTCATCGGACTATGCAGTGCTCCACCGGACCGTCCGGTGAGCCAACGGAGCAACGGTCAACATCGCCAACGGTCGACTGCAGAACAATCTAATCGTCAGAAGTCAGAGTCAGTCTACAAAGTCAGAACGCATCGGACTGTCTGAGAGCACCTAGAGGGGGGATGAATAGGTGATCCTGTAAAATTAAACACTAAATAGCCACAAAACTTAGTTATAGAAGTGTTAGTGCGACTAAGTAGTTTTGAGGCGAGTTCTTGTGGACAAAACAATCACAGAGAAAGCAATCACAAGAGACACGTGATTTTTATCCTGTGGTTCGGCCAAGTGACACTTGCCTACTTCCACGTTGTTGCGTCCCAATGGACGAGGGTTGCACTCAACCCCTTTCAAGTGATCCAATGATCAACTTGAATACCACGACTTTCTTCCTAATAGTTTTTCTCCCGTTTGTGAGGAATCTCCACAAGTTGGAGCCTCTCGCCCTTACAATAAAGATCACAAAGAAGGCACAAGAGTAAGGCTAGGAGAGCAACACACACAACACACAAATCCGCAGCACACACACGCACACAAGTCAAGACTTGAGCTCGAAACGAAGCACAGAGAGTTCACAACTCGAACGGAGCTCAAATCACTAACACAATCGATCAAATGCGCGGAGGCAGAGTGTGGGAGTCTTAGAATGCTTAGTGAATGCTTAGGTTTTTCTCCTCCATGCGCCTAGGGGTCCCTTTTATAGCCCCAAGGCAGCTAGGAGCCGTTGGAGGCAAACTTGGAAGGCCATCCTTGCCTTCTGTCGAGTGGCGCACCGGACAGCCCAGTGCGCCACCGGACAGCTACTGTAGCGTGTCCGGTGCGTGATTGCCTTCCAAATCGGGCACAGATGACCGTTGCAGCTCCGGGCCCGTTGGCGCACCGGACACTGTCCGGTGCACACCGGACAGTCCGGTGCACCCCGCCGACTGTTGGATTTGCCACGCGTCGACCGCAGATTTCGCGGCCGACAGTTGGCGCTGGCGACCGTTGGCTCACCGGACAGTCCGGTGAATTATAGTCGTGCGCCGCCGTCGAAACCCGAGAACGGAGAGTTCACCGAGAACCAGCCTGGCGCACCGGACACTGTCCGGTGCACCACCAGACAGTCCGGTGTGCCAGACCGAGCAGAAGATTGGCTGCACAGAGCCAAGCTTTTCCATTCTTCTCTTCTTCTTTAGTCACTATTTCTAGCACTTGGATAACCATGTTAGTACATAAAACAATTCACCAAGTCTAGAAACATACCTTTTGCCTTGATTTGCACTTTTTACTTTATTTGGCACATAAGAACTTAATTAAACGTGTTGGGCACTTAATCACCAAAACATTATAGAAATGGCCCAAAGGCACATTTCCCTTTCAATCTCTCCCTTTTTGGTGATTTATGCCAACACAACCAAAAGCAACCAAAAGAAGTGCAACATCAATGCAATTGAGGACCAACTTGTTTTTGACAATAATTTGGCATATTTGGATCGCTCTTTGCCACCACTTGGTTTGTTTTTGCAAATCAAATTCATTTTTCCTATCTCTAAGTCAAACACACTTGTTTGGGCAAATCAAGAGATGTTCCAAGAGAAAATTGATCAAGTACCAAAAACTCCCCCTTTTTCCCATAATCAAAAATTCTCCCCCACAAGAGACCAAATTTTGTAATTTGAGTATTTTGACAAAATCAAATTCTAACTCTACTATTTTCAAAATTCTCAAGTGGTTGGCTGATCCATTTGCTTTGGCCTTAATTTCTCCCCCTTTGGCATTAAGCACCAAAACGGGATCATTTTGGCCCTTTAACCTCATTGCCTCACCAAAAATGTCAATTCCGAGCAAAAGGCAATTAGGGCATACGAATGAACTTGGTAGTAATTACACTAATACCGGAGTGCAGTGGAAGTCTTTGCATTGTCCAAGTCCACATTTCCCTTTCAATGCACCTTTTAGACTACATCAAGTATACTCAAACAACCAAGTTAGTCTCAAAAGGTCAAGTTGTATCACATCTCCCCCTTAATATGTGCATCACTTGCATATGGACTTGTGAGGTCCGGGGATCACGTGTACAACTTGAACACCACAAATAAACAATAATGGATTTAAATGCATAAAGTAATATGATCAAAGGCATAGAACACATGTATGCTATAGATCAATCCAAGTTACGCGAATCTAAGACATTTAGCTCACTACGCAACCTGCAAAAAGTTTTCTCATCTAACGGCTTGGTAAAGATATCGGCTAGCTGGTTCTCGGTGCTAATGTGGTACACCTCGATATCTCCCTTTTGCTGGTTGTCTCTCAGGAAGTGATGTCGGATGTCTATGTGCTTAGTGTGGCTGTGTTCAACAGGATTATCCGCCATGCGGATAGCACTCTCATTGTCACATAGGAGTGAGACTTTGATCAGATTGTAGCTAATGAACCATCACTCCTTCTAAAGACAGATACATCAATGTTTGTAAAAAGACAATTGTAACCCATATGACACAATTGACTTACAGATAGAAGGTTGTAACCAAGCGACTCTACTAGAAATACATTCGATATGGAGTGCTCGTTGGTGATGGCTATCTTGCCCAAGCCTTTGACCTTGCCTTGGTTCCCATCTCCAAAGATGATCGTATCCTGGGAATCCTTGTTCTTGACGTAGGAGGTGAACATTTTCTTCTCCCCCGTCATGTGGTTTGTGCATCCGCTGTCGATAATCCAGCTTGAGCCCCCGGATGCATAAACCTGCAAGGAATTTAAGCTTGAGTTTTAGGTACCCAACTCTTGTTGGGTCCTACAAGGTTAGTCACAATAACTTTTGGAACGCATATGCAAGTTTTGTCTCCCTTGCATTTAGATCCCAACTTCCTAGCAGCTACTTTTTCATTCTTACATGAAAGTACAAACGAGGTGTTGCAAACATGAAAAACAGTAGTAGGTTCATTAAACATTTTCCTAGGCACATGATGCACAACATGATTTTTCCGAGGCCTATTTCTACCATGCACAAAAGTAGAGCTAGAGGCAAACATGGCATGTGGATCATTGTAAGTAGTATGAACATAACTCTTATTATAAATAGAACGACTAGCAATTTTCCTATCATAAATAAAAGCATGATTCCTTTGAGGACTACTAGCCATAGGGGCCTTCCCTTTCTCCTTGTTGAGAATGGGAGCCTTTTGGCTTGTTGAGTTCTTGGTTTCCTTTTGAAACCCAAGTCCATCCTTAATTGAGGGGTGTCTACCAATAGTGTAGGCATCCCTAGGAAACTTTAATTTATCAAAATCACTTTTGCAAGTCTTAAGTTGAGCATTAAGACTTGCCACCTCATCATTCAATTTAGTAATAGCAATAAGATGTTCATTACATGCATCAACATCAAAGTCTTTACATCTATTACAAATAACAACATGCTCTACACATGAACTAGATTTATTAACTTCCTCTAGCTTAGCTTTTAATTCATCATTTAAACTCCTTAAACTAGAAACAGATTCATGGCAAGCAGACAACTCAGAGGGTAGCACTTCATTTCTTTTAATCTCTAAAGCAAGAGATTTTTGAACACTAATAAATTTGTCATGCTCTTCATACAAAATATCTTCTTGCTTCTCTAGCAATCTATCCTTTTCATTAAGGGCATCAATTAATTATTAATTTTGTCTACTTTGTTTCTATCTAAGCCTTTAAACAAATCAGTATAATCTACTTCATCATCAGATGACTCTTCATCACTAGAAGAAGTATACTTGGGAGTGTATCGAATACATACCTTCTTTTCCTTAGCCATAAGGCAAGTATGGCGTTCGTTGGTGTTGCGGGCCTTCGTCTTCCGAAGGTCCTCAAAAACATGATTTAACAATGTTTCTGGAGTATAATACATGAATAGGTACCTTCGGACTCGGATCACAACCACGGGGTGAGAAGCACAAAGAACACGAAGGTTAACGCAGCGCCGAAGCTACGCGCAAGGAAGCTTCAGCATGACAGCAGAAAAGGGAACCAACTTAAAAGGGAAAAGGCTATTTAGACCTCGATGGATCACTATAGAGTCATTAGCAAATGTAAAGGGCATGGGTGTAATTTTACATGGGCTGCGTCCCGTGCCTATAAATAGATGAACAGTGCTCCCGTACTATTCACGCTGACTTGTATTTGCTCGTGCGTCACACTAGTACTTTTACCTTCCATCAAGCCAAAGGTACACTTGTAATTTGATATCATTTCTATTTGTCCATGATGATAAAATAGAAATGTGCTGATAATATTACATAATTATTCATGTTATCTCTTACATTCTATATGATTTTCCTTTTATTATCGCATATTGCAATGATGAAGGTATGTCCTTCATGACCTTCGTCTGAAGATCATTATATCCTAAGGGAAATAATGTCTCGAAGGACGAAGGGCATTAACGTTTAACATTTATTGTGTTGCCTTGTTCTTAACTCATAGCATTTGAGAACAAGTCCCCAACATTGGCGCCCACCTCCGGTGAATCCTTTTCGACCACCTTCGGCAAGCACTGACCTTCATCATGCCACCGAAGAAAGCTTCAGCGACAGGGGCTGCCACTCTGCAGCCACTGGACCCAAACCAGGAGACCCTTTCTCTCCGAGAGGCCCGAAGCCAGAAGAGGAAGGCCACTAGTCCAACACTCCAGGAGGAGGAGTTGGACCAAGAAATCAGAAACATGGAGATGCTTCATCAACAAGTACAAAGGAAGAAGGAGAAGATGGCTCGACTAGCTGATCTTCAAAGGCAGATTGACGAAGCCACTGAAGAAGTACGCCATCTTGCTCAAGACGAACAGGAACGAAGGCCCCAACATAGGGAACTTCACCAAGAAGGCTTCTTCAACGAGGATGGATGGTATGATGATTTCAACCATGATACCTTTACCTTTGATGATGCTTCTCCCTTGGCAGCAGAACTGCAGGCTATCCCATGGCCTCCATCATACAAGCCACCTCATCTCCGCATGTATGATGGACATTCAGATCTGAAGCAGTTTTTGATGAGTTATGAAGCAACTATATCCTCATATGGAGGCAATGCAGCTATCATGGTCAAGTCCTTCGTCATGGCAGTTAAGAATGTGGCCCAAACATGGTATTCTTCTCTTCGGCCAGGAACTATTACCTCATGGCAGAAGCTCAAGGATATGCTGATAACAAGTTTCCAGGGCTTTCAGACGAAGCCAGTCACAGCTCAGGCTCTCTTTCAATGCACGCAAGATCATGAGGAGTATCTCCAAGCATACGTCCGAAGGTTCTTACGCATGAGAGCACAAGCACCTACAGTGCCCAATGAAATTGTCATTGAGACCATGATTAAGGGGCTTCGTCCAGGACCTACTGCACAGTATTTTGCTAGAAAGCCTCCACAGACTTTGGAGAAGCTGCTTCAAAAGATGGATGAATACATCCGGGCTGACAATGACTTTCGCCAAAGAAGGGAGGAAGCCTACAGGTTCTCTGAGATGACCAGGGGCTTCGGAGGAAGAATCTACCCAAGGCATGTAAGGTCAATTCACTCTACCCAGAGTGACGACAGAGGAAGTCAACAATAGAGGCCACAGTATTCCTCGCAAGCTTCGGGGCAACAACAAAGCTCTTTCCGGCCGCCAGCTCTAAGAGGCAGAGGCGCCAGGGGCTTCGGAGGATGGTTTGGGGATCAACCTAGAAAAATCTATTGATTATTCTGTGGTGAGGACAAGGGCCATACTACAAGGATGTGCCATGTCACCATTCAGAAACAAAAGGAAATAGCAGAAGCCGCAGCTCAGCAGAACCAACTGAAGCAGGTCTTGCATACTGCTTCGTATCACTCACCCTACATACCAGAGTATGTGGGCAACCATCCTGCAGCGTCTGTTGCTTCGGCTAGTTAGCCACAGGCATCTTGGCCACAGCCTCCACCTCTGCCACCACTACAACCTGCATATTCACGAGGCCAGCAGCCAGAAGGGAGCCAACAGACCCATCAGCAGCGAGATTTCAGGGAGGAGTCCGAAGCTCGCATAGTCAACAGTACTGTGCCAGAATCGAAACATATCTATTGAGAGATATCCTACCCCTAAAACAGTTTTTACATTCATTGTCATTTTCTTTTTAATAAGGAATAATTATTGAAAACCTAGTTCTCTTGTTATTTCCAATTTCTTGTAATAGCTTCGTTCTTGCCATAGTGAAATATATCTTCTCCACAGACTCACGAAGTCCAAAAAGTCGCTGAAGCACAAAAGTCGTTCCTAAGGGAACGCGGGGCTAAAAATCACATTACAAGTACCACCGAAGCTACAAAAAGTCGTTCTAAGGAACGCAGTGTAAGTTTGTCGAAGCTACAAAAAGTCGTTCTAAGGAACGCAGCGTAAGTTTGCCGAAGATACAAAAAGTCGTTCCTAAGGGAGCGCAGTGTAAGTTTTCTGCACAAAAGTCGTTCCAAAGGGAATGCAGAGCCAAATACCGCCGAAATATAAGGCGAAGCGTGAAAAGTCAACGCGAATACCGCCGAAATAGAAGGCGAAGAAGTTCAAAAGACGTTCCTAAGGGAATGCAGAACTTACAGCGAAAAGTCAGCGCTGATACACTGAAAAATAAGCGGTGAAGCCGAAAAATAAGCGGCAAAGAGATTGTTTATTCCACTATGGGGGTGTGAGTGTGTGTCTTCGGCATAAATATCATTTCGCATAACATAACATCATCACATCATTTCGCATAACATAACATCATACATCATATTGCATCAATGGCACAACAAGGGGATACAATGTTGACCTTCGGAGAATGCTTCGAAAAAGTGAAGTTGTGCTAAGGCATAAAATAAGTTTTGAAGAAATACAGCTTCATCAGCTCTGATGTGGAGGAAAACATCTATCGTTGACGAAGCATTAATGTTTTTGCGACAATTGAAGGATTTTTACGAAGCACAAAAGCTCTTCTTTACGAAGCATGAAAAGAAGGGAAGTTGTTTTTTCGCCGAAGACTCAAAAACGGTATGTACATAAAAGTTTCATGCATCGCAAAGAAATGAATTACAAAACCATTCATATATTACATTCAAAACCTATGAGCACCGAATATTACAAGCATAGTCCAGCAAATGTTACATCAATATTCTAGCAATGTTTTTACAAATAGCTATTCTTCTTCGTTCAGGATTTTTTCTGCAGCTTCGGTCAATAATTTGGTGACAACTTCGTCTACAATAGCTTCGGCCATATTGATAATTTCTATTGCCTTCTTTGTCTCTGGATCGGCCAGTGGGTCGAATGACTCTGGGGGAGGAAATAGTTCAGCTGCAGTAGAAGATATAAATTAGTTCGAAATCACAAAAATAAACAACAAAGTTAAAAGCCATTAAGTAATACCTATTCGGCTTTCAAGTTCTGCAGCTTTTTCAACTGCTTTTGTTGCTTCTCGAGCGTCATGAATGTCTTTCTCGCTCTTTTTCATTATTTCATGGGCCATCCCTCGACCGCCATTTTCCCAGATATCAGTAAAAAAATTCCGCCTATTAAGCTTGCTTCGGCCGAAGGGTCCTTCGTATCATCAATAGAGAAAGCAGCTTCGGCCTGGGCCAAAGTTTTAACATGTTCGCACCCTGCTTTCTCCAAAATAGCTGCAACTCCCCTCGCACCAGAGAATGCGCAGACGTCCCCGCGGTCGCTCAAAATTTCTTCAAAAGCTTTGGCTTCGCTGCTGATCCACTCAATTACGCCCTCACGATCGCCTCTTATGAAGTTGTCTTCGCTCGAGTACGCGCCCACATTGGCGAAGCTAGTTTTTATCTTTTTGACGCATTCTACAGATTTTTCAAAACATCTTTATTTTGATGAGCGAAGCTCTGCAACTTTTTTTTCAAAATAAATTTTCCAGTACTCACTGGCATCTCGGTCAACTTCAGCAATAGCGCATTTCAATTTGGCTTCGGCCAGTTGTTTTTGAAGGTTTTCAATCTCATTCCTTTGGATTTCAGATTGAGCCTTGAAGTTAGCTTCGTCTCCCTTTACTTTGTCCACTAATGTAAGTAGAATTTTGTCTTTTTTCAAAGCTTCGTTCCTCAGCTTGATAACCTCTGTTTGAAGGTTATTGAGAGCAATAGTGCAACTCTCGTCTTTGGCATTCTTTTGCGCCCTTAAGGCGTTGCTAAGTATTAAACCCTATATGAAAAGAATGAATGGGTTAATATAAGAACAAAAGAATAATTCAAAATTCATAAACTTCCAAATACACAATTTTTGTACCTTCAGACTATTATATGCAAGGCTATCCGCAAGATCGTCCTTCGTCATGGCGCAAAGGCCAGCTTCAAGCTTCGGGAACCCCATACTTCTGGCCATCTCCCGGCAGACAGATAATTCTTTGTTGTCTGGGAGGCAATATAAGAAGTCATCTTCATCTGTGCCATTAAACACCAAGGCCCCTTTCGGGTACTTCAGTTCTCGGGCATAGTGTTTAGCTTTAAAAATTTCTTCTTCAGATAGTCTTTTTCCTGAAGCATGTCGAATAGTATAATCAAGGACTTCGGAAGGCGCTTCGGGAGCAGGAGCGGCGGTTTTTTTAGGCAAAATATGTTCTATAGCTTCTTCCTCCACTGCCTTTTCTCCAATTTCTGAGGATTTCTCCTTGGCGGGCTCTGAAGGCCTAGCTTCGGCGTCAGCCTGGCTCATTGTAGCTTCAGCTCCGGTCAGCTTTGTCTCGGTTTCAATCTGCGCTTTCGAAGCCTTAGCAATTTTCCTTGGAGTAGAGCTTGAAGCTTTTATTGTCTCCAGCACATCTAGTACACTAGCCATCCTTTTTCTCTTGGGGGTCGCTGCTAGACCTTTTTGTGTCTTTGGCACCTCCACTCTTGCCGAAGGGCTTAGAACTTCTAATGTTTTCGTCCCTTCGATCCTCGGTTCTTCAATTTTGTCAGTCTTCGGCATTGCAGCTGGCTCTTCAATCCTCCGTGTAAGAGCAGGTCCTTTGGCTTCAATAGCTGAAGAAGTCTCACCGCCAAATTCAGGCACTATGGCCGGTTCAATGTAGCGCGGTCGGTGAGTAAGGACCTTCAATTTTTTGCTCTTCGGCGCAGGCTCGCTTGGAGCAGCCGAAGCGGCAACCTTTCCAGAGGTTGCACCCTTTCTTTTCTGCCCTCGTGGCAGGTAGCGATAGTCAGGGTACACAAACCCAATAGCATAAAAAACTCTATTCAGCCTTTTCTTTTTTCGGCTCCCGAAGGCCGCAGATAATGCATTATCTTCAGATTTGGAGTATGCTCCAAGTAGTTCATCACTAGTATTTTCAACACACTTCAGCCAGTCATCATCTGGTTCGATAAATTGGTCTCCAAACCTGAAGGTATATTTCAATCGAACTAAACCACCTTCGCAAGGGTTAGTGATGCTCTCTGTTGGCATTTCCCAGCTGTCTATCAATGGCCATATCCTGTAGGATACATGTTCTTGAACTAAGTCTCTTGTTCCAATAAAAGAGCAAACTGTGCTGAAGGCCCTTCGGCATGCTTCAACTACTTCATCAATTTCTACCTTCGATTTTCGGAGACCGAAGCGGGACCAAATGGGTCGCATGATGATTTCTTTAATATCTTCTCTTGCCTTCAAATCATTTTTCACGTAAAACCATTCTTCCATCCAGGCCCCGGGCCACCTCTTTCGAAACGTTGGCACTGGGTAGTTTGCGCCAGAGCGAGCAACAAAGCTGTAGCACCCAAAATTATTATGATATTGTTCCTTGCCCCACGGCTTCATCTCGTACGAAAGCTCGTGCATACTCAAAAACATCTTGCGCTTGGCTCTAGACCTTGACTCCTCACAGGCCAGACGAAGATCCCCATTCTGATAATAGCTTCGGGAGTGATTTGGTGAAGGAAAATCTGATATATCTTTAAAACTTCAACCACAAATCTGCTTAAGGGGAACCGAAGTCCAGCTTTGAAGAAGCTTCGGTAGATTACAACTTTGTTTTCTTCGGGAGCAGGAACGGCTCTGTCTGCGTCAGCCCTCACAATAGACAAATCTCGAAAATACCTTCCTCTCATATTATCAAGATGACTCTGTTTGATGGTCGATTTCCCGAAGACTGCATGACTTGGTTGCCAGGGCCGATCTTCAAAGTCTTCGCCTCCACTTTCCGCATCATAACTGTCGCTGTCATCAGTATCTTCAGATAAGCCTTCTAGAATCTCCTTAGTAATCTTTTCTGTATTTGTCTTTGCTATTGATTCAACAAATCCAGCAGTCTTCTCCTCGAGGAGCTTCTCCTCTTCGCTTAGCTTCATCTCAGCAACAACTTTTTTGTCTTGAGACATCTTTTCTTCGGAAATGGCGAAAATGTGTCCTTAAAGCCGAAGCTTAGAAAGTCTAAGAAACCAAGCAAGTGTTGGTAGGCAAGAGCTAAAAAATTGAGCAAGCAAAGCGGGCGGCAGATAGCGTACCAAATGTGCTCGGGGTGAGTTCCTATTTATACGCCCAGTGCGTTCCAAATTGGAGGGCCCCGTCTGTCATCGACTGTTGCTATTCTAGCAAAGGGAAGGTGTTTTTTCGGACCTTCGGCTTAAGGCCTTCGTCCATATCGCAATTTGAATTCGTTATTCTAACAAATTAATATTGCAAGGGGCTACTATTGGGGGCCTTCGTCTTCCGAAGGTCCTCAAAAACATGATTTAACAATGTTTTTGGAGTATAATACATGAACAGGTACCTTCGGACTCGGATCAGAACAACGGGGTGAGAACCACAAAGAACACGAAGGTTACCGCAGCGCCGAAGCTACGCGCAAGGAAGCTTCGGCATGATAGCAGAAAAGGGAACCGACTTAAAAGGGAAAAGGCTATTTAGACCTTAATGGATCACTATAGAGTCATTAGCAAATGTAAAGGGCATGGGTGTAATTTTACATGGGCTGCGTCCCGTGCCTATAAATAGATGAACAGTGCTCCTGTACTGTTCACGCTGACTTGTATTTGCTCGTGCGTCATACTTGTACTTTTACCTTCCATCAAGCTGAAGGTACACTTGTAATTTGATATCATTTCTATTTGTCCATGATAATAAAATAGAAATGTGCTAATAATATTACATAATTATTCATGTTATCTCTTACATTCTATATGATTTTCCTTTTATTATCGCATATTGCAATGATGAAGGTATGTCCTTCATGACCTTCGTCTGAAGATCATTATATCCTAAGGGAAATAATGTCTCGAAGGACGAAGGACATTAACGTTTAACATTTCTTGTGTTGCCTTGTTCTTAACTCATAGCATTTGAGAACAAGTCCCCAACAGTTGGGGAAGAGCGAAGATTTGTCGAAGGCCGAGGCAGCCAATCCTTCATCATCGGAGTCGGATGAAGAGCAGTTAGAATTCCATTCCTTTCCAAGATGTGCCTCGCCTTTCGCCTTCTTGTAAAAATTCTTCTTCTTCTCTTTCTTTCTATACTTTTCTTGTTCATGGTCATTATCATTATCGGGGCATTGAGCTATGAAATGACCAGTCTTACCACATTTGAAGCAGGAGCACTTTCCCCTTGTTTTTTTCTTGTTGGGGTACTCCTTGCATCCTTTTAGTGCGGTCTTGAAGCACTTGATGATTAGGGCCATCTCATCTTCGTTTAGCCCGGCAGCTTCAACTTGTGCCACCTTGCTTGGTAGCGCCTCCCTGCTGCTTGTTGCTTTGAGAGCAAAGGGTTGTGGCTCGTAGATGGGTAGTGGACCATTAAGCGCATCGTCTACATATCGTGCTTTTTTCACCACCATGCGCCTGCTCACGAATTTTCCAAGAATCTCCTCGGGCGTCATCTTGGTGTACCTGGGATTTTCATGAATAAGGTTGTCGGGGACCATAATTAGGGGTACCCTCAAGACGCCTAATTCTCAGCTGGTAACCCCCATCAGCATAAAGCTGCAGAGGCCTGATGGGTGCGATTAAGTCAGGGATCAGTCCGTACGAGCGACTCGATCACGCCTCGCCCGAGCCTAGCCTCGGGCAAGGGCAGCCGACCCTGAGGGATTTCCGTCTCGCCCGAGGCCCCCGTTTAACGGCGGACACATCTTCGGCTCGCCCGAGGCCTTGCCTTCGCTAAGAAGCAACCCTGACTAAATCGCCGCACCGACCGACCGAGTCGCAGGAGCATTTAACGCAAAGGTGGCCTGACACCTTTATCCTAACGCGCGCCCCCCGGCAGAGCCGAAGTGACCGCCGTCACTTCGCTGCTCCACTGACCGGTCTGACAGAAGGACAACGCCGCCTGCGCCACTCCGACTGCAGTGCCACTTGACAGAGTGAGACTGACAGGCAGTCAGGCCTTGCCAAAGGCGCCATAGGAAACTCCGCTCCGCCCGACCCAGGGCTCGGACTCGGGCTAAGCCCCGGAAGACGGCGAACTCCGCTCCGGCCGACCCAGGGCTCGGACTCGGGCTAAGCCCCGGAAGACGGCGAACTCCGCTCCGCCTGACCCAGGGCTCGGACACGGGCTAAGCCCCGGAAGACGGCGAACTCCGCTCCGCCCGACCCAGGGCTCGGACACGGGCTAAGCCCCAGAAGACGGCGAACTCCGCTCCGCCCGACCCAGGGCTCGGACTCGGGCTAGGCCCCGGAAGACGGCAAACTCCGCTCCGCCCGACCCAGGGCTCGGACTCGGGCTAAGCCCCAGAAGACGACGAACTCCGCTTCGCCCGACCCCAGGGCTCGGACTCCGCCCTGGCCTCTGCCGGACAACCTCCGCCTCGCCCAACCCAGGGGCTCGGGCTCGGCCTCGGCCATGGAAGACAGACTCGACCTCGGCTTCGGAGGAGCCTCCACGTCGCCCGACCTAGGGCACAGGCCCGCCACGTCAACTGGAAGCGCCATCATCACCCTACCCCGAGCCGACTCGGGCCGCAGAGAACAAGACCGGTGTCCCATCTGGCTAGCTCCGCCAGATAGGCAATGATGGCGCCCTGCTAGCCCTGTGACGACGGCGGCTCTCAGCTCCCTTACGGAAGCAGGGGGACATCAGCAAGGACTCAACCGCTCCAACAGCTGTCCCTCCGCCAGGCTCCGTTGCTCCTCCGACAGCCACGACATCACACCAGCAGGGTGCCAAGATCTCTCCGGCTGCCACATTGGCATGTACTTAGGGCGCTAGCTCTCCCTCCGCTAGACACGTAGCACTCTGCTACATCCCCATTGTACACCTGGATCCTCTCCTTACGCCTATAAAAGGAAGGACCAGGGCCTTCTTAGAGAAGGTTGGCCGCGTGGGGACGAGGACGGGACAGGCGCTCTCTTGGGGCTGCTCGCTTCCCTCACCCGCGTGGACGCTTGTAACCCCCTACTGCAAGCGCACCCGACCTGGGCGCAGGACGAACACGAAGGCCGCGGGATTTCCACCTCTCTCACGCTCGTCTCCGGCCACCTCGCTTTCCCCCCTTCGCGCTCGCCCACGCGCTCGACCCATCTAAGCTGGGGCACGCGGCACACTCACTCGTCGGCTTAGGGACCCCCCGGTCTCGAAACGCCGACAGTTGGCGCGCCAGGTAGGGGCCTGCTGCGTGCTGACGAACAGCTTCCCGTCAAGCTCCAGATGGGCAGTCTCCAGCAACCTCTCCGGCCCAGGACGGTGCTCCGTTTCGGGAGTCTTGAGTTCATGTCCTTCGACGGCAGCTACGACATGATACTCCTTCCACCGCCGCGCGACAACGACAATGGCGGCCGACAACCCGCCCGCCGGCGGCGGAATCGATGACATCTTCCCCGCGTGGTGGAAGAACAACATTCGAGCTCGCCCCGTCCTCTCCCTCGCCAACGGAGGAGGAGGTGGGGCAACCAAGGCCAAGCGGGAGGCCGCGCTTCGTCGGCTGTCGAGCGAATCGACGTCCCCAGCGCCCCAACGGGGGGCGCGTCAGGCGTCGACCTCGCATTTGAGACGAAGGCGAGCGCCGTCCCCCCGCGACACACCAATCCCGAGCAAGTGGACGACGCCAGCGCGCTCGCGGAGAGCTTGCAAGACGTCACCCTCGTACCTGAGACGACGGTGCAACCAGTCCCCGACGTGACTATGTCGCTCCTTGTCGACCAAAAGGTACCGACTGATTCCCATCTTACGTCATTTCGACTCGGCCTCAACCCGCCTAGCGACCTTGCTTTGGCGGGCGCTCTCGTTGAGGCGAGTGCAACCCCTCTGGGGTTTCGTATGCGGTCGCCTTGGGACCGGTTGACGGACGTCTCGACCTACGGGCCCTCTGGGTCCGAGGAAGACGATGATCCCAGCATCTGTTGGGATTTCTCCGGATTTGGCAACCCCAGTGCCATGCGGGACTTTATGACCGCATGTGACTACTGCCTCTCCGACTGTTCCGACGGTAGCCGCAGCCTTGACGACGAGGACTGCGGCCCAAGCCGCGAATGTTTCCACGTCGAGCTAGGGGATCCCTCCGAAGGCAACCATCTCGGCATGCCAGAGGACGGTGATCTTCCTAGGCCGGTGCCTCGCGCCGACATCCCGCGGGAGCTAGCTGTGGTCCCCGTTCCGGCGGGGGGTCACGACCCACAGCTCGAGCAAGTCCGCGGGGCGCAGGCCAGGCTCGACGAGGGAGCAGGAGCGCTTGAGCCGATCCGTCGGGACGTCGGGCAGGTATGGGCGGGCCAACCCCCGGCCGGAGAAATGCGTCACCTGCCCCAAGGTTTCCAGCACCGCGTCACCAACGACGTCAGGGTCAGACCGCCACCCGCATCCAGCGGGGTCGGTCAGAACCTGGCAGCCGCAGCGATGCTCCTTCGCGCGATGCCGGATCCATCAACCACCGAGGGTCGGCGAATCCAGGGAGAGCTCAAGAATCTCCTGGAAGGCGCTGCGGTCCGACGGGCCGAGAGCTCTGCCTCCCGAAGGCAGGGATACCCCTCGGAACCTCATGCCGCGACTTCCCGATTCATGCGGGAAGCCTCGGTCTACACCGGGCGCACGCGCAACACCGCGCCTGCGGCCCCGGGCCACCTCGGCAACGAGCACCATCGTCGCAACCGTCGGGCCCACCTTGACGAAAGGGTGCGCCGAGGCTACCACCCCAGGCGTGGGGGACGCTATGACAGCGGGGAGGATCGGAGTCCCTCGCCCGAACCACCCGGTCCGCAGGCCTTCAGTCGGGCCATCCGACGGGCACTGTTCCCGACCCGGTTCCGACCCCCGACTACTATCACAAAGTACTCGGGGGAAACAAGACCGGAACTGTGGCTCGCAGACTACCGCCTGGCCTGCCAACTGGGTGGAACGGACGACGACAACCTCATCATCCGCAACCTCCCCCTGTTCCTCTCCGACACTGCTCGCGCCTGGTTGGAGCACCTGCCTCCGGGGCAGATCTCCAACTGGGATGACTTGGTCCAAGCCTTCACCGGCAATTTCCAGGGCACGTACGTGCGCCCCGGGAATTCCTGGGACCTCCGGAGCTACCGGCAACAGCCGGAAGAGTCACTCCAGGACTACATCCGGCGATTCTCGAAGCAGCGCACCGAGCTGCCCAACATCACCGACTCGGATGTCATCGGCGTGTTCCTTGCCGGCACCACCTGCCGCGACCTGGTAAGTAAGTTGGGTCGCAAGACCCCCACCAGGGCGAGCGAGCTGAGGGACATCGCCACCAAGTTCGCCTCTGGCCAGGAGGCGGTCGAGGCTATCTTCCGAAAGGACAAGCAGCCCCAGGGCCGCCCATCAGAAGAGGCTCCCGAGGCGTCTACTCCGCGCGGCGCCAAGAAGAAAGGCAAGAAGAAGTCGCAATCGAAACGCGACGCCGCCGACGCGGACCTTGTCGCCGCCGTCGAGTACAAGAACCCTCGGAAGCCCCCCGGGGGTGCTAACCTCTTCGACAAGATGCTCAAGGAGCCGTGCCCCTACCATCAGGGGCCCGTCAAGCACACCCTCGAGGAGTGCGTCATGCTTCGGTGCCACTTCCACATGGCCGGGCCGCCCGCAGAGGGTGGCAGGGCCCGCGACGACGACAAAAAGGAAGATCACCAAGCAGGAGAGTTCCCCGAGGTCCGCGACTGCTTCATGATCTACGGTGGGCATGCGGCGAATGCCTCGGCTCGGCATCGCAAGCAAGAGCGCTGGGAGGTCAGCTCGATAAAGGTGGTGGCACCAGTCTACCTAGACTGGTCCGACAAGCCCATCACCTTCGACCAAGCTGACCACCCCGACCACGTGCCGAGCCCGGGGAAATACTCGCTCGTCGTTGACCCCATCATCGGCGACGTCAGGCTCACCAAGGTCCTGATGGACGGGGGCAGCTGCCTCAACATCATCTACGCCGAGACCCTCAGGCTCCTGCGCGTCAATCTGTCCTCCGTCCGAGCAGGCGCTGCGCCCTTCCACGGGATCATCCCTGGGAAGCGCGTCCAGCCCCTCGGACGACTCGACCTTCCCGTCTGCTTCGGAACGCCCTCCAACTTCCGAAGGGAGACCTTGACGTTGGAGGTGGTCGGGTTCCGAGGAACCTACCACGCGGTACTGGGGAGGCCATGCTACGAGAAGTTCATGGCTGTCCCCAACTACACCTACCTAAAGCTCAAGATGCCGGGCCCCAACGGGGTCATCACCGTCGGCCCCACGTACAAACACGCGTTCGAATGCGACGTGGAGTGCGTGGAGTACGCCGAGGCCCTCGCCGAGTCCGAGGCCCTCATTGCCGACCTGGAGAACCTCTCCAAAGAGGTGCCAGACATGAAGCGTCATGCCGGCAACTTCGAGCCAGCGGAGACGGTTAAGGCCGTCCCTCTCGACCCCAGTGGCGACACCTCCAAGCAGATCCGGATCGGTTCCGGGCTCGACCCCAAATAGGAAGCAGTGCTCATCGACTTTCTCCGCACAAACGCCGACGTCTTTGCGTGGAGTCCCTCGGACATGCCCGGCATACCGAGGGATGTCGCCGAGCACTCGCTGGATATTCGGGCCGGAGCCCGACCCGTCAGGCAGCCTCTGCGCCGATTCGACGAGGAGAAGCGCAGAGTGATAGGCGAGGAGATCCACAAGCTAATGGCAGCAGGGTTCATCAAAGAGGTATTCCATCCCGAATGGCTTGCCAACCCTGTGCTTGTGAGGAAGAAAGGGGGGAAATGGCGGATGTGTGTAGACTACACTGGTCTCAACAAAGCATGTCCGAAGGTTCCCTACCCTCTACCTCGCATCGATCAAATTGTGGATTCCACTGCTGGGTGCGAAACCCTGTCCTTCCTCGATGCCTACTCAGGGTATCACCAAATCCGGATGAAAGAGTCCGACCAGCTCGCGACTTCTTTCATCACGCCCTTCGGCATGTACTGCTACGTCACCATGCCGTTCGGTTTGAGGAATGCGGGCGTGACGTACCGGCGGTGCATGAACCATGTGTTCGGCGAACACATCGGTCGCACGGTCGAGGCCTACGTCGATGACATCGTAGTCAAGACAAGGAAGGCTTCCGACCTCCTCTCCGACCTTGAAGTGACAT
The DNA here is from genome assembly GCF_902167145.1 of Zea mays. Lineage (NCBI taxonomy): Eukaryota > Viridiplantae > Streptophyta > Magnoliopsida > Poales > Poaceae > Zea > Zea mays. The sequence continues at coordinate 159,890,207 of NC_050100.1, read as the reverse complement.
TCCGATGTCTCAAAGAGAAAGGTGTCAAGCTCAATCCCGAGAAGTGTGTCTTCGGGGTGCCCCGGGGCATGCTCTTGGGGTTCATCGTCTCCGAGCGAGGCATCGAAGCCAACCCGGAGAAGATCGCAGCTATCACCAGCATGGGGCCCATCAAGGACTTAAAAGGCGTACAGAGGGTCATGGGATGTCTCGCGGCCCTGAGCCGTTTCATCTCACGCCTCGGCGAAAGAGGTCTGCCTCTGTACCGCCTCTTAAGGAAGACCGAGTGTTTCGCTTGGACCCCTGAGGCCGAGGAAGCTCTCGGGAACCTGAAGGCGCTCCTTACAAAGGCGCCTATCTTGGTGCCCCCAGCTGATGGAGAAGCCCTCTTGGTCTACGTCGCCGCGACCACTCAGGTGGTTAGCGCCGCGATTGTGGTCGAGAGGCAAGAAGAAGGGCATGCATTGCCCGTTCAGAGGCCAGTCTACTTCGTCAGCGAGGTACTGTCCGAGACCAAGATCCGCTACCCACAAGTTCAGAAGCTGCTGTATGCAGTGATCCTGACGAGGCGAAAGTTGCGACATTACTTCGAGTCTCATCCGGTAATTGTGGTGTCATCCTTCCCCCTGGGGGAGATCATCCAGTGCCGAGAGGCCTCGGGCAGGATCGCAAAGTGGGCGGTGGAAATCATGGGCGAAACAATCTCGTTCGCCCCTCGGAAGGCCATCAAGTCCCAGGTGTTGGCGGACTTCGTAGCCGAATGGGTCGACACCCAGCTGCCGACGGCTCCGATCCAACCGGAGCTCTGGACCATGTTTTTCGACGGGTCGCTGATGAAGACGGGAGCCAGCGCGGGCCTGCTCTTCATCTCGCCCCTCGGGAAACACCTACGCTACGTGCTACGCCTCCATTTCCCGGCATCCAACAATGTGGCTAAGTACGAGGCTCTGGTCAACGGGTTGCGGATCGCCATCGAGCTAGGGGTCAGACGCCTCGACGCCCGCGGTGACTCGCAGCTCGTCATCGACCAAGTCATGAAGAACTCCCACTGCCGCGACCCGAAGATGGAGGCCTACTGCGATGAGGTTCGACGCCTGGAAGACAAGTTCTACGGGCTCGAGCTCAACCACATCGCTCGGCGCTACAACGAGACTGCGGACGAGCTGGCTAAAATGGCCTCGGGGCGAACAACGGTTCCCCCGGACGTCTTCTCCCGGGATCTGCATCAACCCTCCGTCAAGATCGACGACACGCCCGAGCCCGAGGCACCCTCGGCACAGCCCGAGGCACCTTCGGCTCGGCCCGAGGCACCCTCGGTTCGGCTCGAGGCGCCCTCGGTTCAGCCTGAGGTACCCTCGGCCCCTGAGGGCGAGGCACTGCACGTCGAGGAGGAGCAGAGCGGGGCCACGCCTGATCGAAATTGGCAGACCCCGTACCTGCAATATCTCCGCCAAGGAGAGCTACCCCTCGACCAAGCCGAGGCTCGGCGAGTAGCGCGACGCGCCAAGTCGTTCGTCTTGCTGGGCGATGAGGAGGAGCTCTACCACCGCAGCCCCTCGGGCATCCTCCAGCGATGCATCTCCATCGCCGAAGGTCAGGAACTCCTGCAAGAAATACACTCGGGGGCTTGCGGCCATCATGCAGCGCCTCGAGCACTTGTCGGGAATGCTTTCCGGCAAGGCTTCTACTGGCCAACGGCGGTGGCTGACACCACTAGAATTGTCCGCACCTACGAAGGGTGCCAATTCTATGCGAAGCAGACCCACCTGCCCGCTCAGGCTCTGCAGACGATACCCATCACCTGGCCCTTTGCTGTATGGGGTCTGGACCTCGTCGGTCCCTTGCAGAAGGCGCCCGGGGGCTACACGCACCTGCTGGTCGCCATCGACAAATTCTCCAAGTGGATCGAGGTCCGACCCCTGAACAGCATCAGGTCCGAGCTGGCGGTGGCGTTCTTCACCAACATCATCCATCACTTCGGGGTCCCAAACTCCATCATCACCGACAACGGTACCCAGTTCACCGGCAGAAAATTCTTGGATTTTTGCGAGGATCACCACATCCGGGTGGACTGGGCCGCCGTGGCTCATCCCATGTCGAATGGGCAAGTAGAGCGTGCCAACGGCATGATTCTACAAGGGCTCAAGCCCAGGATTTACAACGACCTCAACAAGTTCGGCAAGCGATGGATGAAGGAACTCCTCTCGGTGATTTGGAGCCTGAGGACAACACCAAGCCGAGCCACGGGTTTCACGTCGTTCTTCCTGGTCTACGGGGCCGAGGCCATCTTGCCCACTGACCTGGAATACGGCTCCCCGAGGACGAGGGCCTACAACGATCAAAGCAACCAAGCTAGCCAAGAAGAATCGCTGGACCAGCTGGAAGAGGCTCGGGACAAGGCCTTACTACACTCGGCGCGGTACCAGCAGTCCCTGCGACGCTACCACGCCCGAGGGGTCCGGCCCCGAGACCTCTAGGTGGGCGACCTGGTGCTTCGGCTGCGGCAAGACACCCGAGGGAGGCACAAGCTCACGCCCCCCTGGGAGGGGCCATTCGTCATCGCCAAAGTTCTGAAGCCTGGAACATACAAGCTGGCCAACAATCAAGGCGAGATCTACGACAACGCTTGGAACATCAAACAGCTACGTCGCTTCTACCCTTAAGATGTTTTCAAGTTGTTCATATACCTCGCACCCATGCAAAGTTTAGTCATCAAGGAAGGGTCGGCCTCGCCTCGGCAAAGCCCGACCCTCCCTCGGGGGCTAAAAGGGGGGAGACCCCCTCTACGTCGAAATTTTCCTCGAAAAAAGATCTCTTTTAGCAGAATATCTTTCGTGCTTTTTGACTACTTCGAAAAGCGGATCCTGGAAACGACGGAGTACACGTAAGCAGCCAAGGCTGACCGAGCCGAGGGACTCCTACGCCTCCGGGATACGGATACCTCACTCATCACCTTCTGCGATAAGTAACTCGCGTTCGGATAAAGTGATTCCGCGGACCGAACAAGTCTTTACATTCGGAAGCTCTTCTGCCGAAGCGGTCCTTCAAGCCTTCTCGACTGAATCGGTGACAGGGCCTCATGGATGGGTGAAAGTACGCGTAAGCGGCAAGGCCGACCGAGCCGAGGGACTCCCACGCCTCCGGGATACGGATACCTCACTCATCACCTTCCGCGAGAAGCAACTCTCGCTCGCACAAACATCCCTGTTACCGACAAAAAGTCCAGATGCTCGAAATAAGAGGAAAGGAGACGCAACTTTACAACGCAGCGAGGGTGTGTTTTCTGGCCTCAGCGGCCGCAGAAGGCACACGCTATAAGACAATCTGATCCTGCAGGCTCGGGTCTTCACGCTGGAAGGGGGCTAGCACCCTCGGCATCGACAACACCTTCAGCGAGGTCTGACCCAGCCTCGGACGGCGACGCGGTCCAGGGACTTCTCCGGGAATCCGGCCCGAGCAGGCGGCTCGGCCGGTTACCCCAGGGGCCTCGGCCAACCATCTTCCAAGGGCGCCAGCCCGGTCCGAGGCCTCGGCTGGTCAACTCCGGCATCGGTCCCGCTGACGGACAACCCGGCTAGGCTCCGGCCAACCAGGTTTTCATTTTCGAGCCAACTCCGCCTCTATTCGGGCTGATATCGCTACCCCTGGCCTCGGCTCATCGAAGAGCGGCCAAGGGGTCTCTTTAACTAAGCTAGAGGAGCCTCATACAACAAGGCCGATCGAGCCGAGGGACTCCTACGCCTCCGGGATACGGATACCTCACTCGTCACCTTGACATAGGGCAACTCATGCTTGGTGAAGCGGTTCAGATAATCAACAGGCGAGGCTTAGTGCTCGAAAATGAGGAAAAAACACGGCTCCGTGCCGAAATTACATACATGTTCAGGCCTCGACAGCCACAATGAACAAAGACACCGGCATTCAAGGTGCCATTACAAACGGAACTCCGGTTCCCCCTCCGCAGGTACGAACAACCCCACTCCATGGGGGTGGGCCTGCGGAGCAATAGAAGACTGACGAGCGGCTCGCCGCCGCCCGCTCTGACTACGACGACAACGACCCCCGCTCCGGATGGTCGAGCTGCAGCAGCGCAGGCCTCAGGGTGGGTGCTGCTGCAATCTTGCCCTCGCCCACACCGATGCTCGAGGGGCGAGGACAAGTACGAAGAACCGGAGGCCCGAAGCGTGAATGGTGGCGGTGACCTCGTCGGTGACGGGGACTTCTCGAGCCGCCTCCGCCTCGACACCGATGGCAGGGGCCATCAGCCCCCCGGCAGATCCCCACTCAAATCCTCCCGGGCGAGTGGGGCACCGGCCTCCGCGCGAGGGCGCCATCCTGGTGCAAATGCAGGACCACCCCAGAACACGAACGCCGCCCTAGCGGCGCGCGATATCTTGGGTGGCCCTCCCGTGCACACGGCGCGACGGCCGCCCTCCGGCGGGAGGGGCCGCCGAGGGCCAAGCCGACGAGCCCGACACGCTGGAGGTGACGACGCCCGCCGTCGACCGGCCACGCGTTGTCGAAGTCCGGGCCGCCCGCAGGGCCAGTGAGCGCCCTCTCCCCCGAACGCCGCGGGAGAGGGAGATCCACGGACCCGCGCGGGAGGTAGAGCGCCGGCTCAGCCCGGCCCCCACCCCAGCGAGGATGATGAACATCCTTGAAGCTGAGGGTGGGACCAAGATCGCAGCCCGGCTTGCTTCTCCCCACCCAGGAACTGGTGGTCACCGTCTTGGGTGACCGCCGGTGGAGGGGTGCAGCCGGGCTGCATGATGAAAATCCTTGAAGCCGAACGATGGCTGAAAGGTACCAACTCCCACGGAGTTGCGTTCCTCCAACGATGAGGCGAAAAGACGGCGGGTACCCCCCATCCGGGGGCTTGGAAGGTGGAAAGACGCGACGCATAAGGGAGGAAGAAGACATGGTCGCCTTCCGAAAGGGGTCGCCCTCCTTTTAAAGGCAACTCTCCCTACGTGCGCCCCCAAACGCCACGGGCTGAGTCTTCTCCAACACGCTCCAAGGCCCTCCCCTGCAGCGCGGGGGCTGGGTCCCGCATGTCATGCAAACCGGCTCAGAGCAGAAGAAGCCAAAGCGCCGCGCGTGGTGCACACAACCGCCCAGCGGTTACAAGCGACCCTCCACTTTTGCCCAGACCAACGGGCGGAAGGAGTGGGCAGCCATGCAGGCGGCATGCAACCGCGCCAAGTGGACACGCTTCTCCGACTCCCAACGCGCCAGCATGGAGGCCTAGGCCCACGCGTCACGCAACCGGCGCGCCGGATGATGCATGCAGGCAACTGCACCGCCACTTGCGCCACCGTCGCGCCTCTTCGGTTGCGGAACCAATGCCGCGACTCGAGGCGACCCAGCGCACGACCCAGCGGCGCCAGCCTGGCGCGACGGTCAATGCGGCCGAAAGCGGGCCGGCAGTAATGACGATGGCAGGCGGGCGGGAGCAGCGGTCACTTCGTCAGCCAGGCTCACGTCCCATCCAGGGGCAGCAAGAGAGCCTCCTCTCACGGCGTGAAGACGGCACGCCCGTGATCCGTCCCTCGAACGGCTCGCGCACGCGCAACGGCCACCCCACCAACCACTCGCCCCGTCGCATTAACTCCATGGCGGGACAGGCGGCGTTTCTGGCAGGAGAAGCGGGCGACGCTTCGCCTTCGCCGTAATAACCGCGCCAAAAAAAGGTACGCCACGTCGTTCGATTTCATATCCTTTTCCTTTTTTCCTCTTTCTCTATCTCTTGCAACAGGGACCGGGAAAGGGGGATACCCCGAAAAGGATCCTTCCCTGTGAAGGAACCGGGCTCCGAGCCCCCCCCTACTGATCAGAGGTTCGAAGGCTGGCCCTCCGAGGGATTCAACAGTCGCCTCAGATCGCGTGGGCCCTACACCCACTACTGGTCAGAGGTTCGAAGGCCGACCCCCCGAAGGGCTCCACGGCCGCCTCAGGCTACTCGGGCTCCGCGCCCATTACTGATCAGGGGTTCGAAGGCTGGCCCCCGAAGGGTTCACAGTCGCCGAGCGAGGGATGACCAGGGGTACGTTCGATACATAACCGAGGCTCGGGCTGCGCTCCCGAGGTACCCTAGGACATTTCCGAGACCAGCGGGAGCGATCTTGTAACGGAATCCCATCAGAGGGAGGCATCGAGCCCTCGGACCCCGTCGCCAGGGGACCGGGTCCGGCAGATCACCCGCAGGTACTTTTGGGCGTGCCTCTGGGCCCCTAGCCGACCCCCAACGAACGGGGCACGGACGTCCACTCAGATTACCCGCTTGCAGCTCACCGGAGACACCATGTTCGGTGCCCATCGAGGGTAACATGGCGCTCTCCCCCCTCCTCCTTGCGGAAAGGCGACGTAGGGGCGTATGTAAAAAAGCCGAGTCTGTCCCTGATCGCCCTCTCGCCCTGTGCGGAGGCTCGGGGGCTGCCCTCGCAAACCCGGCTCCGGCCGAACCGTTGACAGCGTCAACATACCAGCCCGAGAGCTTGGGCCCCGACCGTGCACCCGGGCTACGGCCAGTTCGCATGAGGGAACAACCAGACCAGCCAAAGCATTACGCAAGGCATTAAGACCTCGGGGGAGTGAAACCACTCCTCCGAGGCCTCGGGGGCTACACCCGGCGGGTGCGCTCGCGCGCACCCACCGGAACAAAATGCAACCGAGAAAGGCTGGTCCCCTTGCAAAAAAGTGCGACGAAAGCCTCCAAGCAAGTGCTAACACTCCCTTCGAGGCTCGGGGGCTACTGTCGGGGACCATAATTAGGGGTACCCTCAAGACGCCTAATTCTCAGCTGGTAACCCCCATCAGCATAAAGCTGCAGAGGCCTGATGGGTGCGATTAAGTCAGGGATCAGTCCGTACGAGCGACTCGATCATGCCTCGCCCTAGCCTAGCCTCGGGCAAGGGCAGCCGACCCCGAGGGATTTCCGTCTCGCCCGAGGCCCCCCTTTAACGGCGGACACATCTCCGGCTCGCCCGAGGCCTTGCCTTCGCTAAGAAGCAACGCTGACTAAATCGCCGCACCGACCGACCGAGTCGCAGGAGCATTTAACGCAAAGGTGGCCTGACACCTTTATCCTAACGCGCGCCCCCCGGCAGAGCCGAAGTGACCGTCGTCACTTCGCTGCTCCACTGACCGGTCTGACAGAAGGACAGCGCCGCCTGCGCCACTCCGACTGCAGTGCCACTTGACAGAGTGAGACTGACAGGCAGTCAGGCCTTGCCAAAGGCGCCATAGGAAACTCCGCTCCGCCCGACCCAGGGCTCGGACTCGGGCTAAGCCCTGGAAGACGGCGAACTCCGCTCCGCCCGACCCAGGGCTCGGACTCGGGCTAAGCCCCGGAAGACGGCGAACTCCGCTCCGCCCGACCCAGGGCTCGGACACGGGCTAAGCCCCGGAAGACGGCGAACTCCGCTCCGCCCGACCCAGGGCTCGGACACGGGCTAAGCCCCGGAAGACGGTGAACTCCGCTCCGCCCGACCCAGGGCTCGGACTCCGGCTAGGCCCCGGAAGACGGCGAACTCCACTCCGCCCGACCCAGGGCTCGGACTCGGTCTAAGCCCCAGAAGACGACGAACTCCGCTTCGCCCGACCCCAGGGCTCGGACTCCGCCCTGGCCTCTGCCGGACAACCTCCGCCTCGCCCGACCCAGGGGCTCGGGCTCGGCCTCGGCCATGGAAGACAGACTCGACCTCGGCTTCGGAGGAGCCTCCACGTCGCCCGACCTAGGGCACAGGCCCGCCACGTCAACAGGAAGCGCCATCATCACCCTACCCCGAGCCGACTCGGGCCGCAGAGAACAAGACCGGTGTCCCATCTGGCTAGCTCCGCCAGATAGGCAATGATGGCGCCCCGCTAGCCCTGTGACGACGACGGCTCTCAGCTCCCTTACGGAAGCAGGGGGACGTCAGCAAGGACTCAACCGCTCCAACAGCTGTCCCTCCGCCAGGCTCCGTTGCTCCTCCGACAGCCACGACATCACACCAGCAGGGTGCCAAGATCTCTCCGGCTGCCACATTGGCATGTACTTAGGGCGCTAGCTCTCCCTCCGCTAGACACGTAGCACTCTGCTACATCCCCATTGTACACCTGGATCCTCTCCTTACGCCTATAAAAGGAAGGACCAGGGCCTTCTTAGAGAAGGTTGGCCGTGCGGGGACGAGGACGGGACAGGCGCTCTCTTGGGGCCGCTCGCTTCCCTCACCCACGTGGACGCTTGTAACCCCCTACTGCAAGCGCACCCGACCTGGGCGTGGGACGAACACGAAGGCCGCGGGATTTCCACCTCTCTCACGCTCGTCTCCGGCCACCTCGCTTTCCCCCCTTCGCGCTCGCCCACGCGCTCGACCCATCTGGGCTGGGGCACGCGGCACACTCACTCGTCGGCTTAGGGACCCCCCGGTCTCGAAACGTCGACAAAGGTTGACAAGATGGGGGTCAATTACAGTAAATGACCTTAGCATGAGTCGGACGACATCATGATCCATCCATCTTGTGCTTCCATAGCTTCGGATCTTATTGATCAGGGTCTTGAGCCTGTTGTATGTCTGAGTTGGCTCCTCTCCCCTGATCATCGCGAACCTCCTCAGCTCGCCTTCCACCAGCTCCATTTTGGTAATCATGGTGGCGTCGTTTCCCTCATGAGATATCTTGAGGGTGTCCCAGATTTGCTTGGCGTTGTCCAAGCCGCTCACCTTATTATATTCATCCCTGCAAAGAGATGCTAGCAACACAGTAGTGGCTTGGGCATTTTTGTGAATTTGTTCATTTATAATCACAAGGTTATCAGTACTATCAAAATGCATCCCATTCTCCACAATTTCCCAAATACTAGGATGAAGAGAAAATAGATGACTACACATTTTATGGCTCCAAAATGAATAGTCTTCTCCATCAAAGTGTGGAGGCTTTCCAAGAGGAATTGATAGTAAATGCGCATTTGAATTGTATGGCATGCGAGAATAGTCAAATGAGTAGTTCTGATTAACCGTTTTCTTTTTCGACGAAGAGTCGTCGTCATCGTCGTCTCTTGGTGAAGAAGAGGATGCATCGCTGTTGTAGTAGATGATCTTCTTGATGCGTCTCTTCTTCTTCCTGTCCCTCTTCTTGTGACTCGAGCCTAAGTCAGTGGGCTTGTCGTCTCTTGGCTCTTTGAAGATGGACTCCTTCTCCTTATTGTTGACCACCATCCCCTTACCCTTAGGATCCATCTCTTTGGACGGTTAGTCCCTTAGATGAAGAGTACGACTCTGATACCAATTGAGAGCACCTAGAGGGGGGGTGAATAGGTGATCCTGTAAAATTAAACACTAAATAGCCACAAAACTTAGTTATAGAAGTGTTAGTGCGACTAAGTAGTTTTGAGGCATGTTCTTGTGGACAAAACAATCACAGAGAAAGCAATCACAAGAAACACGCGATTTTTATCCCGTGGTTCGGCCAAGTGACACTTGCCTACTTCCACGTTGTGGCGTCCCAATGGACGAGGGTTGCACTCAACCCCTTTCAAGTGATTCAATGATCAACTTGAATACCACGGCTTTCTTCCTTATAGTTTTTTCCCATTTGCGAGGAATCTCCACAAGTTGGAGCCTCTCGCCCTTACAATAAAGATCACAAAGAAGGCACAAGAGTAAGGCTAGGAGAGCAACACACACAACACACAAATCTGCAGCGCACACATGCACACAAGTCAAAACTTGAGCTCGAAACGAAGCACAGAGAGTTCACAACTCGAACGGAGCTCAAATCACTAACACAATCGATCAAATGCGCGGAGGCGGAGTGTGGGAGTCTTAGAATGCTTAGTGAATGCTTAGGTTTTCTCCACCATGCGCCTAGGGTCCCTTTAATAGCCCCAAGGCAGCTAGGAGCCGTTGGAGGCAAACTTGGAAGGCCATCCTTGCCTTCTGTCGAGTGGCGCACCGGACAGTCCGGTGCGCCACCGGACAGCTACTGTAACCTGTCCGTTGTGCGATTGCCTTCCAAATCGAGCACAGACGACCGTTGCAGCTCCGGGCCCGTTGGCGCACCGGACACTGTCCGGTGCACACTGGACAGTCCGGTGCCCCCCGCCGACCGTTGGAGTTGCCACGCGTCGCCCGCAGATTTCGCGACCGACCATTGGCGCTGGCGACCGTTGGCTCACCGAACAGTCCAGTGCACCACTAGACAGTCCGGTGAATTATAGTCGTACGCCGCCGTCGAAACCTGAGAGCGGAGAGTTCACCGCGAACCAGCCTGGCACACCGGACACTGTCCGGTGCACCACCAGACAGTCCGGTGTGCCAGACCAAGCAGAAGATTGGCTGCATAGAGCCAAGCTTTTCCATTCTTCTCTCTTCTTCTTTAGTCACTGTTTCTAGCACTTGGATAACCATGTTAGTACATAAAACAATTCACCAAGTCTAGAAACTTACCTTTTGCCTTGATTTGCACTTCTTACTTTATTTGGCACATAAGAACTTAATTAAACGTGTTGGGCACTTAATCACCAAAACGTTATAGAAATGGTCCAAAGGCACATTTCCCTTTCACTGTCCAGTGCCACAAGAAGACAAAAGACTTCAATGGTCTACAGCTCCAAACCCCAACGGTCGACTGACGTGGCACGCACTGGACAGTGAATAGTGCAGCGTCCGATGCACCACCGGACTGTCCGGTAAGCCCATCGACAGCAAAGTCAGCCAATGGCTAGGAAGTGGTTGGAGGCTATAAATACCCCCAACCACCACCATTCAAGCCATCCAAGCTTCTCACTCTTCTCATTCAATACAAGAGCAAAGAATACACTCCAAAGACACAATCAAAGCATCAAATCCTCTCCAAGCTCCAAAATCAAATCAAGTGCTTAGTGACTTGAGAGAGGGTGATTTGTGTTTCTTTTGTTGCTCTTGTTGCTTGGTTGCTTTATTCTTCCCACTCTAATCTTTCTAAGTGATTTGTAAAGCTAACAAGAGACACCTAATTGTGTGGTGATCCTTGTGTGATTAAGAAGAAGCACTTGATCAGTCTATGTGACCGATTGAGAGAGGGAAAGGGTTGAAATAGACTCGGCCTTTGTGGCCTCCTCAACGGGGAGTAGGTTCTTTGGAACTGAACCTCGGGAAACAAATCATCGTGTTCATTTATGTTGATATTCATCACTCAATTTGTTTCTCCCCTCTCCTCTCTCTCTAAAGTTCCCTTGCTAATATTGTTTTGAGTTTGCTCCCAAAGTTATCCACATTGATTGAGCATCTCATAGCAAGAGGAACTATCTTCCACACTCCGAATTCAAGGTTATTTATTTCTAACCCTAACCCTAGGTGAAGTGTGTGTTCAAAGTTTATAATTTTTTGGTTTCGCCTATTCACCCCCCCTCTAGGCGACTTTCAACAATGCTTTGTTCTCGTGCCTCTTGCTTGCTGAGTTTGAACAAGTTAGACATTTGGCTATAGCCCACTAGATCTGGTACACCCTCGAAAGATTCCATGAGGGAAATGATCATGTAAAGACCAAACTGTTTGAGACATACTAATGAGAGTACGAGAACTTTGTGCAGTTGGCTGGAGAGACCATAGACACTATGTTTTCTTGGTTCTAGTCGATTGTAAACAAGATGTGTGCTAACAAGGCACAACTTCCCTATGATGCTCATGAGAGAGCGCTGAAGTTGTTTCATGCTCTAGATCAGAGGGTTTGGGAGGTGAAGGTCTCGGCGATCATTGAGTCACCCAACTATGAGACTCTCACAGTGGACGAGCTTTTCAACAAGTTCAAATTCATAGAGATTGACCACAAAACCCGGGCCAGGATTCAGAACCTTTACAGACTTGAGTCATAAACAAAATATATATCAAAGTGCACATAACAGAAACACAACCAACGTAAATAAACCCACCCCAAGCAGCTGACTGGGGGAGGTCGCTAGCCTAATCCTCGAACTCGTCAAAATCCTGGAACTCCTAAAGATCCTCCTCGATGCCTTCTTCTTCTTTACCTGAGCATAGATTGCACCAAAGGAAACCTGGTGTTTTGCGAAAGCAATGGCGAGTAAACATCAACGTACTCAGCAAATGTCCCATTTGGCTGAGGTGGACTAGCTTTATGTAGGATTAGGCTGAAAGCATGTTGCTTTTACTTTGTCAAGCTTTATTCATTAATATGAGCCAAGTTTTATCAGTAAACCCAAGTTATTATCCCAAAATGTACCTCCTCATAGAAAAATACCAAAATCCACAATCAGAATCATTATTAATAGAACCATCGTCATCATCTGTAACCATTGTATCTCAGATCATCTGTAACTCTAATCAAAGAGGATCCCATGGCCGCTCTTAAACGTGAGCACGGGTGATATATCAGTTTCATTCCTCTGCAGAGGCCACACACTTTACCCATGAGTCGTGATTTCCTTTCTGTCCGAGGAGTGCTACTTCACATTGATCACTTCCAAGGTAAACTGGCAGGGTTTCACTATGTAGCCTTTGCAAAGATTTCCTAGAGGTCATAGTCGTCTTTTAGGTTTCTCCAGTTTGATAAACACAGTACCTCTCCCTGCAAGATGGGTGACTAATAAAAGCAAAACGAAAGAACCTTGACACCTAGCCTCGATAGAACAAGCAATGTGCCTGGACCCCATTGACGACACGACGACAAAGCAACTACACCTCTAGTTCCTCTAATTAATTAGCTAAGGGCGTCCCATACCGCCCTCATGGTTGCACTATTTTCCTAGGTGGTCTCTCAACAAACAGGTCCTTCTGGAGAGGTTCTCGGGAAATAGCTCGAGCCTCCTTTTGTGCCACAAGTTCATCATCATATCCAAAATAAAATCATCGTATCATAAAATATATCTCATCATGTTCATTGATTAAAGTAGAGCACTAACATAATGCTAACCATAATAACCTAAAAGGTAATAAAGGACAAGGTGAATAGAAACCTAGTCAATCCTTAGGTTTTAATTGTGTAATGCGAGAAAATAAATTATCATGTGAAAAGAACATAAGTAGGTCAGAGAACACTTGTCTTCACCAAACAGATGATTAGGGTTTTCAACCTTGTAAAACTCTAAGAGCTTGATCTCATTCACCAAAGCTTGAATGTCAATTCCTCAAAGCCCGAGAACAGATGACGATCTCGACGCGAAGCTCGAACGGTGAGGATGGACAGCGGCAAAGAACTCTGTCACGATGGACAACGGCGACTTGGCAGGGCGATGTCGCGGCGAACCACGCGCGGACAAGAACGACGAGCGGTGCAAGGACGAAGCACGGACACCGCGAGGCTCTGAGGGTTGCTCCAGCAAGGCGAGTGTGCGACAGTTCCTGCATGGGGCAGCGAGATGCAGTGCGTGAGGTGTTTGGTTGAAGAGCCAAGTAGAACGGAGCCGTTCTGTCCCAGTTTTTTTGTTGTTTGGTTACAAAGTAAGTAGAACGGAGTGACTCCAATTAAGGAATATTCTCCTCAGATCCGGAACCATCCCACTCCAAAAAATCAACCGGACGGAGCCGCTCCGTTCCCAGCCCGCTCATACAGTCACGTGACTCAGGTACCTCTCTCCTCATGCGACTCAGTGACTCTTCAACCAAACAAAGGATGGAGTCGCTCTGTTCCAGTTCACTCTGCAACCAAACAAAAAATAGAGTCGCTCCGTTCCACTTACCAAACACAGAACAGAGCAGCTCAGTTCTTAGAATCAGGGATGGAACAGCTCCATTCTACTTGGCTCCTCAACCAAACACTACCTAAGGCAGGCGCCAGGCGGTCGCAGCACTACGTGAGCACAACATGGAGCATGGTTGGCTAGTGGGTGGGCCCATGGTGCTGCCGTTGCGCCTGTGCAGAGGTGGGCACATGACCACTTGCTGGACCGGGCCAAAGGTCGAGTGCGAGGGATAGTCCCTTTTTATTTCGTTTTTTACTTTATTTCCTTTCTTTCTTTTCTCTCTCTGTGTGTATATTCATTTTAGACCATGCCTAAATGACTTAAGTGCGATGATTTATTTTTCTTTCGAACGTAAACACCACCAAAATCTCATTTAGAAGACAAAAAATATGCTTCAGCATGAAATGCAACAAACAATTTATTAAGAATAGCACATGTAAATACCAGGTTAACTCCCTTTTTTCGAGGAAAAAGAAAAGAAAAAAGAAAAAGAATAGGTAACACATGAATTTTCTTAGTAGAGCAAACAAATTTTTATATCCCAAAAATCAGGGTATTACACTCCCGCTACATGCTCCTCCGGCGCTCCGTCCGAGGTGGCACGTGCCCTAAAAAACTTACAGCCTCCCGCCCCGGCGCCCGAGGTGGTGGTGTTCTGAGGCGGAGGATCCTCCTGTGTAGTTTGCGGGGGGCACCTTTCTGACATCGCTTGGGTTCCCTGTATCTGCGCATAAAACGGAGCAGGAGGGTGCCTGGGTCGGTTACGCTTACCGCATTCTCGCACCCAAGCGCATGTCTCCTCCCTTCCCCGGAAGCCTTCCTGCACCTTCCTGTTTTTCATCCTTCTTGGCCATCCCCACTTGAACTCATGGACGTCTTTCCCTTGCGCTCCTTCACCCAAGGTCGGCTCGAGGATTTGGAGAAGAATGGGTTCCATCCCCCCGAATCGGTCACTGGCTGGCAGCTAGAGGAAGAAGGCGGAGCCCCGACGCCGCGCAACGGCGAGGTCGTGGTGCTCACTTCTTTCTACGAGCGTGACTTTGGGCTCCCTGCATCCGTTCGTGCGGGGCTGCTTTTTTACAGCACCACAAATCACATAAAGCTCTTAGCGGTTCTTAATGTGTTTTGCACTATTAAGTTGCATGCACCAACCAATTCAACTCAAAATATTAAGCTGATGGAAAGAGGTGGATAATTCACTTATATTATATTCCAACACTCCCCTCACGTTGGTCCTCTCTTGGGTCTTAGACGTGGAATAAGACCGAGCAACAATTATTTTTTTAATTGCGCTAAACAGAATAGGAGCAAGCAACAATTATTTTTTAATTGCGCTAACCAGAATTCGAACTAGAGACCTCTGGCTTTGATAACATATTAAGTTGCATGCACCAACCAATTCAACCAAAAAGCTTAAGCTGGTGGAAAGAGATGGACAATTCACTTATATTATATTCCAACATGCACATATTTGCAAACACTTTACAAAATCATTCAAAAAAACCTTCACAAAACTACTCAGCTTCTTGTATCATATTATTTTAAGCCACAAGATATAATTTGGAAGTTCTATGGGCCCTCTTATCCAGAAATCCATGAACATCACTAGATCCTTCACTTGCAAGTGAAAAAGCACAAGTGTCCACTTATTATCTCGAGAAGCAACACGCTGAAGCCACACACATCATACTTGATAGAGAAAACATGTCTTTACCAACATTCAGGAAGAGTAAAACTATTGCAACAGGAAAATAAAAATGTAAGTTCTTGAAAAATTAGAAGAATGAGCCTCTTGTGCCAACCCATCACAGAAAATTAAGTATTATATAGGAAAATTGCAAGCCACCATCGTGAGTAACATACAAGGAAATGACTTAGATGATGGAATGGAGCTTACTTGTGAATTAATCATGCATGTGCGTTGCAATTCTTCCCATCTTCGTTAGGATTGATGAAACTAACAACAAATGAGGACAAAAAAAGATACCAATGGTTAGTAGCAAAAAAAACCATGTTCATGTACACATAACACATGTGAACGCAGAAATGTTGTGTGGAGATGTGAAGAAACCAAAGGAGAAACACAATGCCAAGTAATGGTTATTCTTACAAATAGAAATGTTAGATGCAAAAAGAAGAGTAATAAAAAAGGCATTATATTATCCACAGAAGTTATTTTCTTTAAAATGGTGGTCAATAAAAGGTTGGCATTACAGACTATCAACACTGCCACATATCTAAAAGACTAAAAGAACATGTAACCAACATAAATAATTCATGTGGCTACAGTCGTATCCATTTTTTATACTGTGCAATTTTAAAAGTAGAACATGTTTTCAAGAATAACCTCATTGTATAAAGAGCATGTAGAATCCAACTTCAATTTTTCCAATAGTTTTACATACAAGAGGTGAGTGTAAACTTTTATCTCACTTATGAAGAGAAACATGTGTGACCCCGGCCCACCTTGAGGATATTTAATTGTTACCAAAATGTACATCTAATGCAGCAACCATGGTCCCAACGGATGTTAATGTGTGGATGTGGAGTACCACTATCGCCCTCCAATCAGATGAGATACCCAACTTCAGGACATGGAACTCTCCATAGAGATACAATGCATAGAATGTTGAGTTTCGTCAAATAGTACAATTAATATGCATGCAGACTGTAGAATATGCAAAAAAAACATGGTCTGTTTGGTTGGTGTACGCGAGAAGGGTGCATATGTATCTGTGGAATCTTAAAGCAAAACATGTTTGCTTGACTACACTTTATGTACAGGTTGAACGGATGGACTGCAACGAGGGCATACGCGGCTGGCGGCCGTATGCCCGCGTGCAGCACTGCCGATGCAGCAGCACGCAAAACGATGCAGAGTTTATGTGTGTTTTCCTATTATATCTTTTATTTAAAAGATTTAATTGCTACACCGATTTCATATTCGTGTTTCTCATATTATTGTGAACAAAACTAGATCACATATAATTTATAATATATGAAGATTTATTTATAAATTTTTTCTCTAGTACACGTTCTGATACATACAATGTAACACCCCTGGTGTTACTGTAACTAAAACATGAGCATGGCATCATAAGCATTAGCATTGCATATGTTTGACCCACCTAGAGTGCATTCACTAGGCAAAAATTTCAAACAAGTTGTATTGTTTTAATGTTTTGCAAATAGAACCCTGGTTAAAGGACTTAACCCTAAATAGGGATTAGGGGGGGGGGGGGTAAAACTTAACCTAAGTTGAGAAAACCTAAATGCTTTAGGGTAAAAGTCATAAAATGACCCCAAAAATAAAGTTGAATCACATTTATGCCCCTGGGATACCAGAAACCCTAATTGGAACCCTGGAACTAAACCCTAGGGGCTTATGTGCAAAATTAGTCCACTTTTGGGCTAAAGTGCAAAAACCAAGCCAAATAAGTATCTTAAGTCATTTAGTTCACAAATATGTGGACTTGAAAGCTAAACCCTAAGTTTTGGACTCATTTGCAAAAAGGACCTTGATTTTGATTCCTATGCTAAGTCTGAAAACAGGGTTGTAGGCCCAACTTTGGGGCTGTGTAGCTTTCAAAATATTGAGAATTCATGTTAGGTGACCACATCAAAGTTGAAGACCAATCATTGGAGAACAAATTTGTTTAAGGATTCAAGCCATGTTCTTATGAAAAATGTGGAGAAAATCTCAACCCAAGTTGGACTGTCAGTCTGGTTCTGTCTGAATATCAGACTAACAGATTCATGCCCTGAACTTCAAGCCCAATTTCAAACCAGATTCAGTGACTTTTTGTGACAACACCATGTAGCAAAGTTGTAGCTGGTATGTAGCACTACAACTTTGATGCAGAGACTTGGACCTGTTGTCACATGAAATTGGGAGAAAATGAAGCTCCAATGTGCTCTGTCAGTCGCTCTGAATTGGTGTTCACCATGGTACAGTGTTCAACTGAAACAGATAAGGACGCCAGCAAACCCACCGCCGATGACCAATTCCGCCGTGATTCGTGCCGTTGCCGGCCCGACTTGTGCTCGGGATGGGCGGATAAGGGCACACGGTAAAAGATCTTCGCCGTCGGTGAGCTGGCGATCACTCCGGTGACCCCCGTGGCCCTCTCTCCCTCTTTGCGGCTGAGCAGATTAACTCGCCGGTGACCGCCGCTTCCCGGCTGTGCGCCATGTGTCCAAGCTTTTCCACCGCGTCGCCATGACTCCCTATACCCGTCCCATCGTCGACGGGGAGGTTGCCACGGCGGTGGACACGAATTCACCGTACCCACGTTCCTCTCCAGCTCCGGCCGCCAACCCGGCTCGGCCAAATTGAGCACCACCGCCCGCGGGCTCTATAAATTGACCGTACCCCCAGCTCCGCCATGTATCCAAGCACCTACTGCACCCACCGGCATCCCGAAACCCCCACCAGAGCACGTGAATTTGGGATTTCCCCAAAATCGTTGAAGAACACCGCGAAGAACACCTCGCCGTGGTCAGCCCAATTCAGGTCCAATCTCACCCTCGGTTTCCTTGTTTCAACATCCTTGCTTGCTCTTGATGCTCACCGACCCGTTAAATCGAATTAGACCGCCATGAATCGACAGGAACGCACTCATCGGTCCGCCTTGTCCACGGTCGCCGTGGCTAGACCAAACCTTGTGACCATTAGTGAAATTATGTTGGGGGAAATGCTCGGGGTAGTGCTAATTTTGTGTCCGCTGCTCGGAGAACCCTGTCGTTGCCCTAATCGGCCGGTGTTAGTGCTCGCCGGAGCACGGCTGTGCGCGAGTGCCGTCGTGGACTTCCAATCGTGAATAGGTAGAGGTGCAGGGGCCTTTTTGTAATCGGTCAGCGACACACAGGAACAGTGAAGAAGCTCGTTTTCAGTTAGTCAAAAAATCGGGGTCTCTTCTGCAAAGATGCCAGGACGCGGGCGCGCGCGGGCGCGTTTTGCCCTGGTCCTGGGCCGTTTGGGCCAGAACCGGCCCAGCTCTGTTTAATCCTTTTCTTTTTCTTTTTCAGCAAAGCTTTAGAAATATGTAGAAAAATGTAGAAAAATGCTAAAATTGTGAAACTAATTTTCCTAGGCTTGTTATTTTCCCTAGAATTTAATAAAAATAGTTTTGTGATTTTTAGTGGAAATAAGAAATTTTAGGGTATTTAAAGTAGTTAAAAGTATTAGTTATGGATTTTTAGAAAATAATTGGTAAGTCCAATAATTCCCAAACTTTTTGTGGGAATTTAAAACAATATTTAGGAGCCTTGGGTAGAGTTTGAATTGTTTTGGACCTTGTTTGATCACCAAACCCCAAAACACCCCCCTGCCCTATGAACTCCTTTACCGACTCCGGAAACCCTAAGTTCCCGGAACTCCGTGAAGGAAAGTTGTATTCAAGACATAAATAATAAGTTTATACTATCTTTGCATCCTCATGAGCATCCCATGGCATCCATTCTTATACCTATGTATGGTTATGGTTAGAACGTGAAGAAGAAATCGAAGTAACTGAAGAGGAGACACCACCACCTTCGGAATCTCAGGCCGGGAATAGTTTCTACTTTGATATCTGTGGATCTGAGCCTGATTCACCTATGAATGAAGGCAAGCCCCGGTGCATGCAACCCCTTTCCTTGTGTTTTAAATACTTTTCGCACACTTTAAGTCTAGTGAAATGTGCATTAAGTTCATAGGAGTTACTTGAAACCCTTTGATGCATTGCTTTCTTTGATATCCATACCTTTATAGATACTTCTGTGAAGTATCAAAATATGATTTACAAAAATGCTTAGCCTTGCTTAGATCTTGTGGATAGAAGTTGTCCTCAATTTAACCATGGAGAGGATGGCTTCTACCTGCAAGAATATTTTCATTTGGAGCAATAGTGGGATCTTACTGCAAAGTTCCCTGTGATGCTCTTTCATCCTAAGGAACAGACACAATCCTAAGGATGGAAATACTTAAATTGAGACTTGGGTTAGGAACAGGTGATGTTCTACCCAGGTTGGTTAAGGATTAACGCGTATGTAGGCGTGCTGACCGAGGACCCTTTAACTGGTCACATGCCTCGTCATGGGTAAGCCTTGCCTCGGGCAGACTAAGGCCGGAATAAGATAACACGAAATGGGCGTGGAGCGGTGGCGAGAGTAGCGTGTACCCTCCGTGGCAAGAGGCTGGACGATGGTGTATCTGTGCTCTCGGTTTGCGTGAACCTGATCCGGTCTTAAGAACCCCGGTGGCGGGTTGTCATATGCAAGGGTTAAGTGCTGCATATGTCGTGTGATTGGAGATCCTCAGCTGAGTATAATCGATTCGGATCGCCGTACCTTCGCGGTTATGAAGACTTGGTCACTTCCCTGCAACCTAAAGTCAGGATGTGAACACTATGGATAAAAATGATATTATCTTGATGTGATGTGAAATTAGACTAGATGCAAATAGAGTCTATTAATACTTAATATGGCGTTAAAAGATTGAAAGTAAGGACTCACTTTAGTAAGCTACTTCTGCAAAAGTATAAGTTGATTTTTGCTAAAGCCCCTCCTTGACTCCTATTTATCCAGCATACCCTTGAGAGTCTTTTCCTTAGTCGGGTAAGACTTGCTGAGTAATCCCATACTCAGGGTTTATCCCTTTGTTGTTTTTAGGTGAGGAAGCGACAAATTTTTGTTGCTTTTGCTCCAAGGTGGTACCAAATGAGGAAAAACAAGACTGAAGTGCGGGAGGACTCGGTCCTCCACTTAGGATCTTTTGCTTAAGAACTTATCGGGAGGAGTTTGTGCCTCCCCTGGTTTGTATAATATTACTACTCTGCACTCACTTTTAGTCTGGTCTGTAATAAAATAACTCAAGCTTGCTTTTGAAATAAATGTAAGTTTATGTAATTCGCTTCCGCATTTCTTTATCTCTGATGTTCTGTAATGTCTGCAAGACGGGTGAAACGTTCCTGGTAAGGTAAGGAAAGATACCGAGCTTGTAAAGTAACTTAGGAACATCTACAGGGTGTTTGATGTCTATTAGACAAGGACAACTGTAGGTGGGCCTAATTACTTGGGAGGTTCCGTCACAGCTGGTATCGGAGCGTAGCCCTTCTTTGCAGATATTATGAGGCATCTTCAAAAGGATTTTCAAAAGTCTTACCTAAAAACTCTTTTCTCTTCTTATCTAAGTATTCTGAAGAGTCTATCTTAAAGACCAGATAGGAAGAGTGCAATGTATAGAAGGTTGAATCGACTAAGGTTGATTCTGTACTTACACATGCATCATGCTAAGAATTATACTAATAACATTTTCCCCCTTAGAAAGATGCCGCCACGCTCCAGGCTAACGACACGCAAGTCTACGGGACCAATTGGGGTGCCTCGGCATCAATTGGCTCCCCAGCATGAAAGCAGCAGCAGTGGAAGTAACGACCCCATCGGAGACCTTGAAGCCCGAGTGAGTCGACTTCAAGCAGCGCTGCAACACAGGACCGATGCTTGGGTCGCCGACGGAGATAGAATCAATGAACTGAGAAGGGACATCCGTCATCTGCAGGATCAGCTCGCTGATCGAGACTTAGCACTTGACTGGGCCGTACAGTCTCGTTTGCTAATGTGTGCTAAGGAAGCAAGGGCTCAGGCCCGAATTAAAGAACTTAACACAACTGTCGACAACCTGCAGGTTTACTGCAATACGTTGCATGAGGAAGTCCATATACTATACTCACAATTACACCCTAGTGAGCCTGCACATCCTGCTGAGGCAGAAGCCGGACCATCTCACGTTGCGGGACGCGCGCTAGGTGGGGAGTTAGACCTTTTTGAGCCCCCTCCTTCTTTGAGGTTGGTTGACGTCTGGACTCCCACACCTGACGATGAGGCCGCCAAGAGTAAGGGAAAGCAGGAATAATGGTGTAATAGAAGTAGAGTAGTGTATTGTAGGGTGTACTGTTGTATAATAGGTTGAACTTTTGTATAATGGGTATTGTATCCTGTTATGTAATATCGAGTCTGTATCATTACTTTTTATAGTAATGTAAAATGGAAGGTTTTCTCTGGCACATTATGTTTACTTCAAATGTTCTTTGCCACAGATGCCGACCAGGACTCGAGGACAGGACGCAGCCGGAACTTCTGGGGGAAGGGATGTTACCCCAAACCCACCTCCGGTTCCTCCCATGTTAGCCGAGGCAATTGCCGCCTTGGTGAATGCCACCGCAGACAATACCCGCTTCCTTAGGGAAATGGCGGGTCAGCAGCAATTCCAGCAGCAGGCAGGAAGAGGTTATCCGCAAGGCCCCCGTGAGACCACCTATCTGGACTTCTCTGAAACCCGCCCACCTCTATTCGTCAAGGCAGAAGATCCCCTAGAAGCTGATGAGTGGATTCGGGTTATTGAACAAAATTTTGGTCTTCTCCGTTGCTCAGAGACACAGAAGCCGTTATTTGCAGCACAACAACTCTGTGGTCCTGCCAGTACCTGGTGGGGAAATTTTGTGGCTATTCAACCTGTCAACCATCAAGTCACCTGGGAAGAGTTTAAAGCGGCCTTCCGTGAGCACTACATACTCGAAGGAGTGCTGCATATGAAACAAGAGGAATTTATGAAGTTACAACAAGGGGGAGATACCGTCACTCAATATCTCAACAAGTTCAATCACCTGTCGCAGTATGCCATCGACCAGGTGAATACTGATTTAAAGAAGAAGAACTGTTTTATGCGGGGTTTAAATGATCGGCTACAGAGAAAGATGGCCACATGCATAGACCTCACATATGGAAAGGCTGTCAGCACAGCCTTATCTGTTGAAGCAAAATACACAAATTCTGGGAAGAATAAGGGATTTGGTGGTGAGAGGCCTAATCAGGGCCAGGCGAAGAAGCAACGGTTTGTGATCCGACCTTCAAGCCAAAATCGCACTTTTTCTCGTCCACCCTCATTTCCTTTCAAACAGCCTATCATTATTCGCCCCAACAATACCCCCACTACTCCAAATCAGCCGGGTGCCCCAGGCACTCGATTCCCTGCCTTGCCTAGTTCTTCAACTGGGTGTTTTAATTGCGGCAAGTCGGGACATTTCATCAAAGACTGCCCATATCCTAGGCAAAATCAATCAAATGCTCCGCAAGGATCTGGGAGATCAGCTCAGCCCAAGGGAAATAATGTGGGGAAAAATACAAAGAAGACGGGGCGTGTATATTACACCCAAGTGGCTACTACACCGGAAGGAGAGCCGGTGATGATGGGTACGTTTCCCGTGGCCAGTCACCCAGCAATTATTCTTTTTGATTCTGGTGCTTCACATACATTCATTAGCAAGAAATTTGTGGAGCAACATCATATTGCATACCATGAATCAAAGGAGGGATTTAAAATTCATTCACCTGGGGGACACATTTATACTAGAGAAGTGGCCTATGGAGTGCCAGTAACAATGGCCGAACGGAACTTTCCTGCTAACATGATTGTTCTGAAGGGCCAGGATATAGATGTAATTTCGGGTATGAATTGGTTAACCCAACACAAGGCAATTCTCAACACTGAACTCAGAACCGTCAGGTTGAGCTATAACCAAGAAGAGATTCTTTTGTCTCTCCCCGCAACCAATCCAGCCAAAACTTCTGGTAGAGTATATGAAGCCATTGTACTGGAGATCAAGAACATTCCGGTAGTATGTGAGTTTCCAGATGTATTTCCGGAAGATTTGCCTGACTGTCCCCTGAAAGAGATGTAGAATTCATAATTGAGCTAAAGCCCGGTACGACTCCCATCTCCCGAAGGTCGTACCGTATGCCCCCTAATGAATTGGCGGAATTAAAGATTCAATTACAAGATCTACTGAATAAGGGATTCATCCGGCCAAGCTCGTCCCCATGAGGTTGCCCCGCCATTTTTGTTAAGAAGGATCAAACCTTGAGAATGTGCATGGATTATCGACCCCTGAATGAGGTCACCATCAAGAATAAGTACCCTCTTCCAAGGATCGACATCTTATTTGATCAACTGACTGGGGCGAGGGTATTTTCCAAAATTGATCTCAGGTCGGGCTATCATCAAATCCGTATTCGGCCCGAGGATATACCGAAGACCGCGTTTACTACGCGGTATGGATTGTTTGAATACCTGGTAATGTCTTTCGGGCTCACAAATGCTCCTGCCCACTTCACCTATTTGATGAACTCGGTGTTCATGCCCGAGTTGGACAAATTCGTGGTAGTCTTCATCGACGATATCTTGATATATTCTAAGAATGAAGAGGACCATGCTCAGCATCTACGGATTGTATTGACGCGCCTGAGGGAACATCAGCTATATGCCAAGTTCAGCAAGTGCGCGTTCTGGCTGGAAGAAATTCAATTTTTGGGGCACGTGTTATCGGCTAAAGGAATTGCGGTAGATCCTAGCAAGGTCAAAGATATTCTGGAGTGGAAACCCCCGACAACTGTTCACCAAGTCCGGAGTTTTCTTGGACTAGCTGGGTATTATCGCAGATTCATACCAGATTTTTCTAAGCTTGTGAAGCTAATCACAAGTTTATTGAAGAATGACATTAAGTTCAATTGATCTTCTAAATGTAATGAAGCCTTTGAGCAATTGAAGACACTATTGACCACTGCTCCGGTATTGGCTCAACCGGACATCACTAAACCTTTTGACGTATATTGTGATGCATCTGGCAGTGGGCTCGGCTGTGTACTGATGCAAGAGGGCCGAGTAATTGTGTATGCTTCAAGGCAGTTGCGCCGACATGAGGAGCATTATCCAACTCATGATCTGGAGCTAGCTACTGTGGTTCATGCCCTGAAGATTTGGCGTCACTATCTGCTGGGAAATATCTGTCACATATATACAGATCATAAAAGTTTGAAGTATATCTTCACCCAGTCAGAGTTAAATATGAGGCAAAGATGATGGCTTGAGCTCATTAAAGACTATGAACTGGAGATCCATTATCACCCAGGCAAGGCCAATGTGGTGGCAGATGCACTGAGCCGTAAGGTTTCCTGCCACTGTCTTACAATGAAGATCTCCGAGAACACTTTGTGTCAAGAAATGGAAAAGCTAAACCTGGGGATCATCCAACAAGGGACTCTAAATCAGCTAAAGCTTGAGTCAATCATTTTGCAAAGGATAATTGATGCTCAAAAGGATAATCTGGGTATGAAGCACATACGAGAGAAGATAAAGGCTGGAGTAGCCAAATGTTTCAAGGAAGACGATCAAGGTGTGATATGGTTTAAAAACCGCATAGTAGTGCCAAAGAACGAAGAACTCCGCCAGCAAATTCTTGATGAAGCACATCTTAGTCGTTATTCTATTCATCCCGGAAGCACTAAGATGTACCAAGATTTAAAGCAACATTACTGGTGGACAAAGATGAAGATTGAAATTGCACGCTATGTGGCTAGATGTGACACTTGCAGACGTGTCAAGGCCATACACATGAAAACTGCTGGTCCATTACAATCTTTGCCAATCCCAACATGGAAATGGGAAGACATCAGTATGGACTTTATTGTGGGACTGCCCAGGACGGCCAAAGGGTATGATTCTATTTGGGTTATCGTTGATCAACTCACAAAGATTGCCCACTTCTTACCCATCAGGGCCAAATATACAGTAGCCACTTATGCAGCATTATATATCGGCCGTATTCTCAGTTTGCATGGTATTCCAAAGACCATAGTGTCGGATCGTGGACCTCAGTTCGTATCCAAGTTTTGGGAAGAACTTCATAAATCCTTGGGTACCAAATTGCTCCACAGTTCGGCCTATCATCCTCAAACCAGTGGACAGACTGAGAGAGTGAATCAGATACTCGAGGATATGCTGCGGGCATGTGTTCTGGACTTCTCGCAGAAATGGGATGAATGTTTGCCCCTAGCAGAGTTTTCATACAATAACAGTTATCAAGAAAGTATCAAGATGTCACCTTTTGAAGCTTTATATGGACATCGGTGTCGAACTCCGCTAAATTGGTCTGAACCTGGAGAAAGATACTTCTTTAAGCCTGATATGGTGAAAGAGGTCGAAGAAAAGGTTCAGAGAATTATTCATAATATGAAGAAAGCTCAGACTCGACAAAAGAGTTATGCAGACCGACGACGACAACCCCTATGCTTCCTGGTAGACGATTATGTCTACTTAAAAGTTTCACCAATGAAGGGTGTATCGCGTTTCGGGGTTAAAGGGAAGCTTGCACCCAGGTACATTGGTCCATTCCTGGTGATTGAGCAATGTGGACCAGTGGCATATCGACTCCAACTACCCGAAACATTGTCTGCTGTGCATAATGTGTTCCACGTGTCACAATTGAAGAAGTGTCTTCGGGTTCCTGATCGAACCATTGAAGTGACTGATGTTGTCCTGGAACCAGATTTAACATACTCGGAATACCCTATTCGAGTTCTGGATCAAAAGGACAGGGTTACCTGGCGAAAAACTCTCAAGTTCTACAAGATACAGTGGAACCGGCATTCTGAAGATGAGGCTACTTGGGAAACTCAAGACTTCTTGAATAAGAATTTCCCAGGCTTTTTAGCCTCTTGTAAATTGTAAAGCCTGTATAACTATGCAATAGAGAAGTGACCCCCACATCACCCCTGCCTTGTACCAGAATTAAGGAAATAAAAATGTGATGTGTTTCCTTTACCATTACGTACCCTAGGATTTTTAATCTCAGGACGAGATTCTTTTATGGGGGGAAGGATGTAACACCCCTGGTGTTACTGTAACTAAAACTTGAGCATGGCATCATAAACATTAGCATTGCATATGTTTGACCCACCTAGAGTGCATTCACTAGGCAAAAATTTCAAACAAGTTGTATTGTTTTAATGTTTTGCAAATAGAACCCTGGTTAAAGGACTTAACCCTAAATAGGGATTAGGGGGGGTAAAACTTAACCTAAGTTGAGAAAACCTAAAGGCTTTAGGGTAAAAGTCATAAAATGACCCCAAAAATAAAGTTGAATCACATTTATACCCCTGGGATACCAGAAACCCTAATTGGAACCCTGGAACTAAACCCTAGGGGCTTATGTGCAAAATTAGTCCACTTTTGGGCTAAAGTGCAAAAACCAAGCCAAATAAGTATCTTAAGTCATTTGGTTCACAAATATGTGGACTTGAAAGCTAAACCCTAAGTTTTGGACTCATTTGCAAAAAGGACCTTGATTTTGATTCCTATGCTAAGTCTGAAAACAGGGTTGTAGGCCCAACTTTGGGGCTGTGTAGCTTTCAAAATAGTGAGAATTCATGTTAGGTGACCACATCAAAGTTGAAGACCAATCATTGGAGAACAACTTTGTTTAAGGATTCAAGCCATGTTCTTATGAAAAATGTGGAGAAAATCTCAACCCAAGTTGGACTGTCAGTCTGGTTCTGTCTGAATATCAGACTAACAGATTCATGCCCTGAACTTCAAGCCCAATTTCAAACCAGATTCAGTGACTTTTTGTGACAACACCATGTAGCAAAGTTGTAGCTGGTATGTAGCACTACAACTTTGATGCAGAGACTTGGACCTGTTGTCACATGAAATTGGGAGAAAATGAAGCTCCAATGTGCTCTGTCAGTCGCTCTGAATTGGTGTTCACCATGGTACAGTGTTCAACTGAAACAGATAAGGACGCCAGCAAACCCACCGCCGACGACCAATTCCGCCGTGATTCGTGCCGTTGCCGGCCCGACTTGTGCTCGGGATGGGCGGATAAGGGCACACGGTAAAAGATCTTCGTCGTCGGTGAGCTGGCGATCACTCCGGTGACCCCCGTGGCCCTCTCTCCCTCTTTGCGGCTGAGCAGATTAACTCGTCGGTGACCGCCGCTTCCCGGCTGTGCGCCGCGTGTCCAAGCTTTTCCACCGCGTCGCCATGACTCCCTATACCCGTCCCATCGTCGACGGGGAGGTTGCCACGGCGGTGGACACGAATTCACCGTACCCACGTTCCTCTCCAGCTCCGGCCGCCAACACGGCTCGGCCAAATTGAGCACCACCGCCCGCGGGCTCTATAAATTGATCGTACCCCCAGCTCCGCCATGTATCCAAGCACCTACTGCACCCACCGGCATCCCGAAACCCCCACCAGAGCACGTGAATTTGGGATTTCCCCAAAATCGTTGAAGAACACCGCGAAGAACACCTCGCCGTGGTCAGCCCGATTCAGGTCCAATCTCACCCTCGGTTTCCTTGTTTCAACATCCTTGCTTGCTCTTGATGCTCACCGACCCGTTAAATCGAATTAGACCGCCATGAATCGACGGGAACGCACTCATCGGTCCGCCTTGTCCACGGTCGCCGTGGCTAGACCAAACCTTGTGACCATTAGTGAAATTATGTTGGGGGAAATGCTCGGGGTAGTGCTAATTTTGTGTCCGCTGCTCGGAGAACCCTGCCGTTGCCCTAATCGGCCGGTGTTAGTGCTCGCCGGAGCACGGCTGTGCGCGAGCGCCGTCGTGGACTTCCAATCGTGAATAGGTAGAGGTGCAGGGGCCTTTTTGTAATCGGTCAGCGACACACAGGAACAGTGAAGAAGCTCGTTTTCAGTTAGTCAAAAACTCGGAGTCTCTTCTGCAAAGATGCCAGGACGCGGGCGCGCGCGGGCGCGTTTTGCCCTGGTCCTGGGCCGTTTGGGCCAGAACCGGCCCAGCTCTGTTTAATCCTTTTCTTTTTCTTTTTCAGCAAAGCTTTAGAAATATGTAGAAAAATGCTAAAATTGTGAAACTAATTTTCCTAGGCTTGTTATTTTCCCTAGAATTTAATAAAAATAGTTTTGTGATTTTTAGTGGAAATAAGAAATTTTAGGGTATTTAAAGTAGTTAAAAGTATTAGTTATGGATTTTTAGAAAATAATTGGTAAGTCCAATAATTCCCAAACTTTTTGTGGGAATTTAAAACAATATTTAGGAGCCTTGGGTAGAGTTTGAATTGTTTTGGACCTTGTTTGATCACCAAACCCCAAAACACCCCCCTGCCCTATGAACTCCTTTACCGACTCCGGAAACCCTAAGTTCCCGGAACTCCGTGAAGGAAAGTTGTATTCAAGACATAAATAATAAGTTTATACTATCTTTGCATCCTCATGAGCATCCCATGGCATCCATTCTTATACCTATGTATGGTTATGGTTAGAACGTGAAGAAGAAATCGAAGTAACTGAAGAGGAGACACCACCACCTTCGGAATCTCAGGCCGGGAATAGTTTCTACTTTGATATCTGTGGATCTGAGCCTGATTCACCTATGAATGAAGGCAAGCCCCGGTGCATGCAACCCCTTTCCTTGTGTTTTAAATACTTTTCGCACACTTTAAGTCTAGTGAAATGTGCATTAAGTTCATAGGAGTTACTTGAAACCCTTTGATGCATTGCTTTCTTTGATATCCATACCTTTATAGATACTTCTGTGAAGTATCAAAATATGATTTACAAAAATGCTTAGCCTTGCTTAGATCTTGTGGATAGAAGTTGTCCTCAATTTAACCATGGAGAGGATGGCTTCTACCTGCAAGAATATTTTCATTTGGAGCAATAGTGGGATCTTACTGCAAAGTTCCCTGTGATGCTCTTTCATCCTAAGGAACAGACACAATCGTAAGGATGGAAATACTTAAATTGAGACTTGGGTTAGGAACAGGTGATGTTCTACCCAGGTTGGTTAAGGATTAACGCGTATGTAGGCGTGCTGACCGAGGACCCTTTAACTGGTCACATGCCTCGTCATGGGTAAGCCTTGCCTCGGGCAGACTAAGGCCGGAATAAGATAACACGAAATGGGCGTGGAGCAGTGGCGAGAGTAGCGTGTACCCTCCGTGGCAAGAGGCTGGACGGTGGTGTATCTGTGCTCTCGGTTTGCGTGAACCTGATCCGGTCTTAAGAACCCCGGTGGCGGGTTGACATATGCAAGGGTTAAGTGCTACATATGTCGTGTGGTTGGAGATCCTCAGCTGAGTATAATCGATTCGGATCGCCGTACCTTCGCGGTTATGAAGACTTGGTCACTTCCCTCTAACCTAAAGTCAGGATGTGAACACTATGGATAAAAATGATATTATCTTGATGTGATGTGAAATTAGACTAGATGCAAATAGAGTCTATTAATACTTAATATGGCGTTAAAAGATTGAAAGTAAGGACTCACTTTAGTAAGCTACTTCTGCAAAAGTATAAGTTGATTTTTGCTAAAGCCCCTCCTTGACTCCTATTTATCCAGCATACCCTTGAGAGTCTTTTCCTTAGTCGGGTAAGACTTGCTGAGTAATCCCATACTCAGGGTTTATCCCTTTGTTGTTTTTAGGTGAGGAAGCGACAAATTTTTGTTGCTTTTGCTCCAAGGTGGTACCAAATGAGGAAAAACAAGACTGAAGTGCGGGAGGACTCGGTCCTCCACTTAGGATCTTTTGCTTAAGAACTTATCGGGAGGAGTTTGTGCCTCCCCTGGTTTGTATAATATTACTACTCTGCACTCACTTTTAGTCTGGTCTGTAATAAAATAACTCAAGCTTGCTTTTGAAATAAATGTAAGTTTATGTAATTCGCTTCCGCATTTCTTTATCTCTGATGTTCTGTAATGTCTGCAAGACGGGTGAAACGTTCCTGGTAAGGTAAGGAAAGATACCGAGCTTGTAAAGTAACTTAGGAGCATCTACAGGGTGTCTGATGTCTGTTAGACAAGGACAACTGTAGGTGGGCCTAATTACTTGGGAGGTTCCGTCACATACAACCAAACAAAGTCTGTGCCCGATTTGCCCGTGTCTTTACAAGCAACCAAACAAAAGCGCTTGCATGAACTCATTATGGTCCTATTAATACTGGCTAAGATCATACGAGCCCGGCTCAACTTCTAAAGGAACCAAACACACCTAAAGTAAACATATGTATTATGTCGGGTACGTAACTGAAAATGAAACCTTGGCATGACTGTCTCAAAGCGTATATGTTTTTGCAACTAGTAATGTCAAATCCAGTAGTGAATTTTCATAAAGGATACTATTGGCCTCACAGACCGGATCCCTGGGAACAACAAAGGCAGCAACAGTTGTCAAGACAGGAACGAATCGGATCAAAGAGGACAGAGCAGTCTCGACGTCCAATGGGCAGTTACCTTCTTGACATGAATGACAGCACCAGGCTCGCCTTGGATGACCGTGTACTTGGTGGCTCCCAGCAACAGGCCGGTCGAGGCAAGGTACGGTGCCCCTGCTCATCGAAATCCTTCATGATGTTGGCCATCTCAGGCTTGAACTAGGTGGACGACGCCACAACAAAATCTATCCCCTCACAGTTAGGTGTCAGCTAGCGGGATCAGATCGAATTGGTCACGCAGACAATAATGTTTATGTAATACAAGGGGAAACGAATGTGACGGTTGAAAGTCGCCTAGAGGGGGGTGAATAGGCAAATCTGAAATTTATAAACTTTAAGCACAACTACAAGCCGGGTTAGCGTTAGGAATATAATCGAGTCCGAAAGAGAGGGCAAAAACAAATCAACCAAAGAAATAGAGTGGATGACAAGGTGATTTGTTTTACCGAGGTTCGGTTTTTGCAAACCTACTCCTCGTTGAGGTGGTCACAAAGACCGGGTCTCTTTCAACCCTTTCCCTCTCTCAAACGGTCACCCAGACCGAGTGAGCTTTTCTCCTCAATCAAATGGGTCACTTAGACCCCACAAGGACCACCACAACTTGGTGTCTCTTGCTTTGATTACAAAGGTGTTGAGAACAACAACGGGAAGAAGAAAAGCGATCCAAGCGACAAGAACTCAAATGAACACGAAAATCTCTCTCTCACTAGTCACTAAGTGTTTGGAGTGGTTTTGGACTTTGGAGAGGATTTGATCTCTTGTTTGTGTCCTGGAGTGAAGTCTAGAGCTCTTGTATTAAATGCAAATGGCTGAAAACTTGGATGCCTTAAATGGTGGTGGTTGGGGGTATTTATAGCCCCAACCACCAAACCAACCGTTGGGGTTGGGCTGCTGTCGAAGGGCGCACCGGACAGCCATATCACCCAACCATTAGGGTTCTGACAGTTTCGACCGTTGGAGCTCTAACATCTTGGTGCACCGGACAGTCTGGTGCCGCATCGGACAAGCACTGTTCACTGTCCGGTGCGCCTCTGGTGCCTGCTCTAACTCCTGCCGCGAACTGTAGCTCTGTCAGGGCACTGTGCAGACGACCGTTGCGCTGATAGTCGTTGCTCCGCTTGGTGCACCGGATAGTCCGGTGAATTATAGCGGAGTGCGCTTGGAGAAACCCGAAGGTGAAGAGTTTGAGGTCGATCCTACCTGGTGCACCGGACACTGTTCGGTGGCACACCGGATAGTCCGGTGCGCCAGACCAAGGTTCTCTTCGGTTTCTTTTGCTCCTTTCTTTTGAACCCTAACTCGGATCTTTTTATTGGTTTGTGTTGAAC
Source organism: Zea mays (assembly GCF_902167145.1). Taxonomy (NCBI): domain Eukaryota; kingdom Viridiplantae; phylum Streptophyta; class Magnoliopsida; order Poales; family Poaceae; genus Zea; species Zea mays. The sequence continues at coordinate 159,858,172 of NC_050100.1, read as the reverse complement.
CTTTGGCACCTGTAGAACTTATATACTAGAGCAAACTAGTTAGTCCAAATATTTGTGTTGGGCAATTCAACCACCAAAATCATTTAGGAAAAGGTTTGACCCTATTTCCCTTCCAATCTCCCCCTTTTTGGTGATTGATGCCAACACAAACCAAAGCAAGTATATAAGTGCAGAATTGAACTAGTTTGCATAAGGTAAGTGCAAAGATTGCTTGGAATTAAACCAATTTATACTTTCGTAAGATATGCATGGATTGCTTTCTTTCTTTTAATATTTTGGACCACTTTTGCACCACTTTTTTGGTTTTTGCAAATCTTTTTGGAAATTCTTTTTAAAGTCTTTTTGCAAATATTCAAAGGTATATGAATAAGATTTTGAGAAGCATTTTTAAGATTTGAAATTTTCTCCCCCTATTTCAAATGCTTTTTCCTTTGACTAAACAAAACTCCCCCTTGATGAAATTCTCCTCTTAGTGTTCAAGATGGTTTTATTAATTGGAAGAATGTCAAACATTTTAGATACCAATTTTGAAAAACTCCTCCTTAACATATAGATACCAAATGAGATAGAATTTCTTAGAGGAATACTAATTTCAAAGATACTAATTGAAAACATTAAAACTTAAACTTTGTTTCGAAAAAATTTGAAATTGGCGTGGTGGTTCGGTCCTTTTGCTTTGGGCTAATACTCTCTCCCCCTTTGGCATTAATCGCCAAAAATGGAGTTGTTAGAGCCCTTTTACTTTCTCCCCAATGGTACAAATGAATATGAGTGAAGATTATACCAAAGTTGGAGAGTGGTGTGGAGTGACGGCGAAGGGTAAATGATACCGATAGAGTGGAGTGGAAGCCTTGTCTTCGCCAAAGACTCCATTTACCTTTCAATCTATGACTTGGCATGAAATATTCTTGAAAACACATTAGTCATAACAAAGAGACATGATCAAAGGTACATAAATGAGCTATGTGTGCAAAATATCAATCAAAATTCTGAGAATCAAGAATGTTTAGCTCATTCCTAAGTTTGGTAAAGGTTTTCTCATCTAATGGCTTGGTAAAGATATCGGCTAATTGTTATTTGGTGCTAACATAAGCAATCTCGATATCCCCCTTTTGTTGGTGATCCCTCAAAAAGTGATACCGAATGGCTATGTTCTTAGTGCGGCTGTGTTCAACGGGATTATCCGCCATGCGGATTGCACTCTCATAATCACATAGGAGAGGGACTTTAGTTAATTTGTAGCCATAGTGCCTAAGGGTTTGCCTCATCCAAAGCAATTGCGCGCAACAATGGCCTGTGGCAATATACTCGGCTTCGGTGGTAGAAAGAGCTACTGAATTTTGTTTCTTTGAAGCCCAAGAAACCAGGGATCTTCCCAAGAACTGACAAGTCCCTGATGTGCTCTTTCTATCAATTTTACACCCTGCCCAATCAGCATCTGAATATCCTATCAAATCAAAGGTGGATCCCTTGGGGTACCAAAGACCAAACTTAGGTGTATGGACTAAATATCTCAAGATTCTTTTCACGGTGCTAAGGTGAACTTCCTTAGGATCGGCTTGAAATCTTGCACACATGCATACGGAAAGCATAATATCCGGTCGAGATGCACATAAATAGAGTAAAGATCCTATCATCGACCAGTATACCTTATGATATACGGATTTACCTCCCGTGTCGAGGTCGAGATGCCCATTGGTTCCCATGGGTGTCTTGATGGGCTTGGCATCCTTCATTCCAAACTTAGTGAGTATGTCTTGAATGTACTTTGTTTGGCTGATGAAGGTGCCCTCTTGGAGTTGCTTTACTTGAAATCCTAGGAAATACTTCAACTCCCCCATCATAGACATCTCGAATTTTTGAATCATAATCCTACTAAACTCTTCACAAGTAGATTTGTTAGTAGACCCAAATATGATATCATCAACATAAATTTGGCATACAAACAAATCATTTGAAATGGTTTTAGTAAAGAGAGTAGGATCGGCTTTTCCGACTTTGAAGCCATTAGTGATAAGGAAAATTCTTAGGCATTCATACCATGCTCTTAGGGCTTGCTTGAGCCCATAAAGTGCCTTTGAGAGTTTATACACATGGTTAGGGTACTCACTATCTTCAAAGCTGGGAGGTTGCTCAACATAGACCTCTTTCTTGATTGGTCCATTTGATAGAGCTTGAAGCCATGGTAAGTAGCATAGGCAAGTAATATATGAATTGACTCAAGCCTAGCTATGGGTGCATAGGTTTCATCGAAATCCAAACCTTCGGCTTGTGAATATCCCTTGGCCACAAGTCGGGCTTTGTTCCTTGTCACCACACCATGCTCATCTTGCTTGTTGCGGAAGACCCACTTGGTTCCTACAACATTTTGATTAGGACGTGGAACTAGATGCCATACCTCATTCCTCGTGAAGTTGTTGAGCTCCTCTTGCATTGCCAGCACCCAATCCGAATCTCTTAATGCGTCTTCCACCCTGTATGGCTCAATAGAAGACACAAAAGAGTAATGTTCACAAAAATGAGCGACACGAGATCGAGTGGTTACCCCCTTATGAATATCATCGAGGATGGAGTTCATAGGGTGATCTCGTTGTATCGCCTGGTGGACTCTTGGGTGTGGAGGTCTTGGATTCTGATCATCTTCCTTGTCTTGATCAACTTCATCTCCCCCTTGATCGTTGTCCTCCTCTTGAGGTGGCTCTTCTTGATCTTCATTTTCATCATCTTGAGCTTGATCCTCATCTTGCGTTGGTGGAGATGCTTGCATGGAAGATGACGGTTGATCTTGTGCTTGTGTGGGCTCTTTGGATTCCTTAGGACACACATTCCCAATGGACATGTTCCTTAGCGCGACGCATGGAGCCTCTTCATCATCTAGCTCATCAAGATCAACTTGCTCTACTTGAGAGCCGTTAGTCTCATCAAACACAATGTCACAAGAGACTTCAACTAGTCCAGTGGAGTTGTTAAAGACTCTATATGCCCTTGTGTTTGAGTCATAACCAAGTAAAAAGCCTTCTACATCCTTAGGAGCAAATTTAGATTTTCTACCACTTTTAACAAGAATAAAACATTTGCTACCAAAGACTCTAAAGTATGAAACATTGGGCTTTTTACTGGTTAGGAGCTCATAGGATGTCTTCTTGAGGATTTGGTGAAGGTAGAGACGGTTGATGGCGTAGCAAGAGGTGTTGATTGCTTCCGCCCAAAACCGGTCCGAAGTCTTGTACTCATCAAGCATGGTCCTCGCCATGTCAAGTAGAGTTCTATTGTTCCTCTCCACTACACCATTTTGTCGAGGTGTGTAGGGAGAAGAGAACTCATGCTTGATGCCCTCGTCCTCAAGAAAGCCTTCTATTTGAGAGTTCTTGAACTCCGTCATGTTATCGCTTCTTATCTTCTTGATCCTTAATCCGAACTCGTTTTGAGCTTGTCTTAAGAATCCCTTTAAGGTCTCTTGGGTTTGAGATTTTTCCTGCAAAAAGAATACCCAAGTGAAGCGAGAATAGTCATCCACAATTACAAGACAATACTTACTCCCGCCGATGCTTATGTAAGCTATCGGGCCGAATAGATCCATGTGATGTAGCTCAAGCGGTCTGTCGGTTGTCATGATGTTTTTGTGTGGATGATGGACACCAACTTGCTTCCCTGCTTGACATGCGCTACAAACCCTGTCTTTCTCAAAATGAACATTTGTTAGTCCCAAAATGTGTTCTCCCTTTAGAAGTTTGTGAAGATTCTTCATCCCAACATGGGCTAGTCGGCGACGCCAGAGCCAACCCATATTAGTCTTAGCAATTAAGCAAGTATCGAGTTCAGCTCTGTTAAAATCAACTAAGTATAGCTGACCCTCTAATACTCCCTTAAATGCTATTGAATCATCAATTCTTCTAAAGACAGTAACACCTATATCCGTAAAAAGACAGTTGTAACCTATTTTGCATAATTGAGAAACAGAAAGCAAATTGTAATCTAAAGAATCTACAAGAAAAACATTGGAAATAGAATGGTCAGGTGATATAGCAATTTTTCCAAGTCCTTTGATCAAACCTTGATTTCCATCCCCGAATGTGATAGCTCTTTGGGGATCATTGTTTTTCTCATAGGAGGAGAACATCCTTTTCTCCCCAGTCATGTGGTTTGTGCACCCGCTATCAATGATCCAACTTGAGCCCCTAGATGCATAAACCTACAAAACAAGTTTAGGCCTTGTTCTTAGGTACCCAAACGGACTTGGGTCCTTTGACATTGGAAACAAGCACCTTGGGTACCCAAACACAAGTATTTGATCCCTTGTGTTTGCCCCCAACATATTTGGCAACTACTTTGCCTGATTTGTTAGTAAGCACATAAGAAGCATCAAAAGTCTTAAATAAAACATTGGGTTCATTTGATGCAATAGGAGATTTCTTTTTAGGCATTTTAACATGAGTAGAATGCCTAGAGCTAGAAGCCTCACTTTTATACAAAAAAGCATGATGGGAAACAGAGTGAGTCTTCTTAGCATGAATTCTCCTAATCTTGTGCTCGGGATAACCAGCAGGATATAAAATGTAGCCCTCATTATCCTGAGCCATAGGAGCCTTGCCCTTAACAAAGTTAGACAATCTCTTAGGGGCATTAAGCTTGACATTGTCTCCCTGTTGGAAGCCAATGCCATCCTTAATGCCAGGGCGTCTCCCATTATAGAGCATGCTCCTAGCAAATTTAAATTTTTCATTTTCTATCTCATGCTCATTGATTTTACTAGTTAGTTGTGCTATGTGATCATTTTGTTGTTTAATTAAAGCTAGGTGATCATGAATAGCATCAACATTAATATCTCTACATTTAGTACAAATAGAAACATGATCAACACTAGATGTAGAAGGTTTGCAAGCATTTAATTCATCAATCTTAGCATGTAAAATAGCATTCTCATTTCTAAGATTGGAAATAGAAACATTGCAAACATTTAAATCTTTAGCCTTAGACATTAATTTATCATTCTCAATCTTAAGGCTAGAAATTGATTCATTCAACTTGTCAATCTTAGCAATCAAACTATCATTATCATTTTTAAGGTTGACAAGAGAATCATCACAAACATTTAACTTTTCAACCTTAGTGATCAATTTAGCATTTTCAATTCTAAGGTTGGAGATAGTGTCATGGCAAATGCTAAGCTCACTAGTCAATTTTTTCACATTTTTCTACTTCCTGAGCATAAGCATTTTTTACCTTAACATGCTTCTTATTTTCCTTAATAAGGAAGTCCTCTTGGCTATCCAAGAGTTCATCCTTCTCAAGAATAGCACTTATTAATTCATTTAATTTTTTTGTTGCATGTTAAGATTGGCAAAAAGGCTAAGCAAATTATCCTCATCATCGCTAGAGTTATCCTCATCACTAGATGTTGCATATTTAGTGGAGGCTCTAGATTTTACCTTCTTCTTTTTGTCGTCCTTTGCCATGAGGCACTTCTAGTCGACGTTGGGGAAGAGGCCTTTGGTGACGGCGATGTTGGCGGGCGTCCTCATCGGAGGAGGAGTCAGTGGAGCTCTCATCGGAGTCCCATTCCCGACACACGTGGGCATCGCTGCCCTTCTTCTTGTAGTATCTCTTCTTTTCCTTCCTCCTTCCCTTCTTGTTGTCGCCTGTGTCACTATCACTTGATAATGGACATTTAGCAATAAAATGACCGAGTTACCACACTTGTAGCAAACTTTCTTGGAGCGGGGCTTGTAATCCTTCCCCCTCCTTCGCTTTAGAATTTGGCGGAAGCTCTTGATGATGAGCGACATCTCCTCGTTGTCGAGCTTGGAGGCGTCGATGGGGAGTCTACTTGATGTAGACTCTTCTTTCTTCTCCTTCGTCGCTTTGAATGCGATGGGTTGCACCTCGGGTGTGGAGGTGGTGCCTCGCTCGATGATTTGTTTGGAGCCTTTGATCATCAATTCAAATCTCACAAACTTTCCTATAACCTACTCGGGAGACATTAGCTTGTATCTAGGATCACCACGAATTAATTGAACTTGTGTAGGATTAAGAAAAACTAGTGATCTTAGAATAACCTTGATCATTTCATGGTCATCCCATTTTGTGCTCTCGAGGTTGCGCACTTGGTTCACCAAGGTCTTGAGCCGATTGTACATGGCTTGTGGCTCCTCTCCTTGGTTGAGGATGAACCGACCGAGCTCCCCCTGGATCGTCTCCCGCTTGGTGATCTTTGTCACCTCATCCCGTTCGTGCGCGGTCTTGAGCACGTACCAAATCTCTTTGGCACTCTTCAACCCTTGCACCTTATTATACTCCTCTCGACTTAGAGAGGCGAGGAGTATAGTAGTGGCTTGGAAGTTGAAGTGCCGGATTTAGGCAACTTCGTCTGAATCATATCCTTCATCCCCTACGGATGGTACATGTGCTCTAAACTCAATAATGTCCCAAATGCTAGAGTGGAGTGAGGTTAGGTGATGCCTCATTTTATCACTCCACATACAATAATCTTCATCGTCAAAAACCGATGGTCTGCCTAATGGGATAGAAAGTAATGGAGTACATTTAGAAATGCGAGGGTAGCGTAAGGGGATCTTACTAAACTTCTTGCGCTCATTGCGCTTAGAAGTGACGATCGGTGCGTCGGAGCCGGAGGTGGACGGCGACAAAGAGTCGGTCTCGTAGTAGACCACTTTCTTCATCTTCTTCTTCTTGTCGCCACTCCGATGCAACTTGACGCGGGGAGGAGATTCCTCCCTTCCCTTGGCACCGGACTCCTTCGATGGAGCTTTCCCGCAGCTTGTGTCTGTTTCCATCTCCCTCTTGGCGGATCCTCCCGACATCACTTCTAGTGGTTAGACTCTAATGAAGTATCGGCTCTGATACCAATTGAAAGTCGCCTAGAGGGGGGTGAATAGGCAAATCTGAAATTTTTAAACTTTAAGCACAACTACAAGACAGGTTAGCGTTAGGAATATAATCGAGTCCGAAAGAGAGGGCGAAAACAAATCAACCAAAAAAAATAGAGCGGATGACACGGTGATTTGTTTTACCGAGGTTCGGTTTTTGCAAACCTACGCCCCGTTGAGGTGGTCACAAAGATCGGGTCTCTTTCAACCCTTTCCCTCTCTCAAACGGTCAACTAGACCGAGTGAGCTTTTCTCCTCAATCAAATGGGTCACTTATACCCCACAAGGACCACCACAACTTGGTGTCTCTTGCTTTGATTACAAAGGTGTTGAGAACAAGAATGGGAAGAAGAAAAGCGATCCAAGCGACAAGAACTCAAATGAACACGAAAATCTCTCTCTCACTAGTCACTAAGTGTTTGGAGTGGTTTTGGACTTTGGAGAGGATTTGATCTCTTGTTTGTGTCTTGGAGTGAAGTCTAGAGCTCTTGTATTGAATGCAAATGGCTGAAAACTTGGATGCCTTGAATGGTGGTGGTTGGGGGTATTTATAGCCCCAACCACCAAACCGACCGTTGGGGTTGGGCTGCTGTCGAAGGGCGCACCGGACAGTCCGGTGCGCCACTGGACAATGTCCGGTGCGCCAGCCACGTCACCCAACCGTTAGGGTTCTGACAGTTTCGACCGTTGGAGCTATGACATCTTGGTGCACCGCATAGTCTGGTGTCGCACCGGACAAGCAATGTCCACTGTCCGGTGCACCTCTGGTGCCTGCTCTAACTTCTGGCGCGAACTGTAGCTCTGTCAGGGCACTGTGCAGACGACCATTGTGCTGATAGTCGTTGCTCCGCTTGGTGCACCGGAGAGTCTGGTGGCACACCGAACAGTCCGGTGAATTAGCGGACTGCGCCTGGAGAAACCCGAAGGTGAAGAGTTTGAGGTCGATCCTCCCTGGTGCACCAGAAACTGTCCGGTGGCACACCGGACAGTCCGGTGCGCCAGACCAGGGTTCTCTTCGATTTCTTTTGCTCCTTTCTTTTGAACTCTAACTCGGATCTTTTTATTGGTTTCTGTTGAATCTTTGGCACCTGTAGAACTTATATTCTAGAGCAAACTAGTTAGTCCAAATATTTGTGTTGGGCAATTCAACCACCAAAATCATTTAGGAAAAGGTTTGACCCTATTTCCCTTTCAACGGTGCCGGTGGGATCCTCTACCGTAACGTCCGTGAACGTTGTGGTAGCCAGGTGGATGACGTGTGGGCCAGCTGTGGCCTAGTACCACGTGGCTGCCGTCGGACTTTACGACAGAGGAACGGTTCGCATGAAGGTAGCGGTGACCCACTACAGGAATCCAGTTAATCCCCGTCGGCTGCAAACCAACGGGAATAACCTCTAAACCGATGGGAATTACTAATTCCCGTCGGTTTATGGCTAAATCCCGTCGGTCTTAAGCCGATGGCCATCGGATGTCGAGGATACCATAATTTCCGTTGGCGGCTGACGGGAATAAGTAATCCCCATCGGCCGCGTATAGACCGACGGGAGTTATTATTAATTGCCGTCGGCCAGGCCAACCGACGGGAGTTATTGTTAATCCCCATCGGCCCAACATAGCCGACGGGAGTTACTAATTAATCCCCGTCGGTCCTACCTGGCCGACTGGAGTTACTGGGCCACCGGGAATTAATTGTTACTTCCCATTGGTTCGACCATAGCTGTAACGCCCTGAATTTGGGGGTAGATTTTTTTCTTCTTTTCTCTCACCAAATTCAGGCGTTACCCTTTCCTTTTCCCTTTTCCCCTCGCTAAACCTTAATCTTTTCCAAAGTTATAGCGGGTTTTGGCTTTAGACCTCGTGTAAAGCAAAACCTTAAAATACTTTATTTTGTGTGATGCACCATGCCGAACCATGCATACTTTTTGATTGTTTAAAAATGTGAAAGAATTCATCTAGAGGAAATTAGATTTTAGAAAAAAAAGAAAAACCTTTTTCTTCTCCTCTCCCCCCTCCTTCCCCATTTTCGGCCCAGCCGCCCCCCCTTCCCCCCCCCCCCCCCCCCCCCCGCGTGGGCCTCGCGGCGGCCCAGCCCCCCCCTTCCCGCCGTGGGCCGCCTGGCGGCCCAGCCGCGCGCCCCCCTCCCCCTTTAGGCCCAGCCAGCCCAACCGTCCCCCTCCCCTTTTCTTTTTCCAAAAATCCCCTCCCCGCGGGCCCCGCCCATCATCCCCTCTCTCTCTCCCTCACCCTAACCCTAGCCGCCGCCGCCTCTCCCCTGCCCTAGCGCCGCCGCCGCCGCCTCCCTGGCGCCGCCGCCGCGCCGTCCTCCCCTCCGGTGAGGTTTCTCCCTCTCCCCCTCCCTCCTCTCCTCCCCTCCCTCCTCCTTCCCTCCCGTCGGCGTCCCCCGCCCCCGCGCCATGGGTGCGCCCGCCTCGGCCCCGGCGAGCTCGGCCGCTCCGGCGAGCTCGGCCTCGGCCCCGGCCCCGGCCGCCCCGGCCTCGCCCGCGCCCGGCCGGCTCCACGCCCGGTCGCCCTCGGCCGCCCCGCGCTCGGCCGCCCGCTCGGCCGCCCTCCCCGCGCCGCCCTCGGCTGTCCCCGGCCCGCGCCGCCCTCGCTCGGCCGCCCCCGTCGCGCTCGGCCCTGGCCGCCTTCGGCTCGGCCGCCCGCGCCCGGCCACCCCGCGCCGCTCTCCGGCGAGCTCGGCTCGGCCGCCTCGCCCCGCTCGGCCCCGCCCCCGGCCGCCCTCGGCCACCCCGTCCCGCACCCCCTCGGCCCTGCCCCATGCCCGGCGAGCTCGACCGCCCCCGTGCCCCGGTTCGACCGGCCTCGTCCTCGCTCGCCCGTGCTCGCTTGCCCCGGTGTGCTTGCCCGCTCGCCCCGTCGTGCCTTGCTCACGTTGTGTCGGCCCCTGCGTGGCCTCGAGCTTGGCCCAGCGTGCCTATGGCGCGCGGCTTTGAGCTCGGCTAACGTATGGTCCCGACGTGCGCACGGCTAGTCCGTGGCGTATGCGTGCGGCCTCGCGCGTGTGCCCGCGTAGTGCGCGTGCCTTGGCACGACTCGTCATGCCTTCGTCTATCCCCGGACGCCCCGTCTACCCCCCCCCATGTCCTCTGCACGCTAATCACGTGTTTATATTAATAAGATAGGAGTCTCAATTTGGAAATTGGTTACGTTAGTTAATTTGTATAACTAATCATCTATCTCATTCAATGTTAATCTACTAAAAGTGGCCACGTTTACATTAGTGCATGTAGCTAAATCTTTCGTTAGAACCAATTGGAACTAGAGCACGTAACGTTTAGTTATTCGTTTACCCATAGTGCACCTCGAGCATAAGCTTTAACTCTCGCGAGACCTTTCCCCATTTCTTTCTAACCAAGGTAAATTCATTATCGTATGTGATATTCTATGCATATTTACTTTATTTGTTCTCTTGTATGGTGTACTGTTTGTTTCCTAATTTGAATGGATGGATGTATGTGTGCTTGCAATCGCATAGAGAACGATCCGGTTGAAGAGCCCGAGGAACTCACAGGAGAAGCCCCTGAGCAGCTGTCAGTTGGTGGAGGCAAGTGTCCTTTGACCTATCTCTGTCCTATTCATTCTTTAATTCACCTCCTTTTGTTATCCATGTCCTTGTTTACCTATTTGGGTTGGATTATTATTGTTTAGCTTTATGCTATTGCTCAACTCTAATCAATGAACATGATGAGATTATCTATGATACGCTGTTTTCCCTTCTCTTATTATGATGTTGTACTTGTGGCCTTTAAGGGGGCTCGAGCGGTTTCTCGAGTGCCTCTCCGTAAGGACCTGTTCTATGGATGACCGCCCGGGAAAACAGTGCAACCATGAGGGTGGAATGGGATGCCCTTAGCTGAATAATTAGAGGATCCGGGGTGTAGTTCGCTTAGCCGTTGTGCTGTCAATGGGGCTCGGTGTATGCGGCTCGCTCTGCCAAGTTTGGGTTCGCCCCTTGGGGAGGAGTGCGGTGCATTTAGGAAACCTAACGGGTGGCTACAGCCCCGGGGAATCTTTGTAAAGGCTACGTAGTGATGCCCTGCTGGGTCACCTTGGTAGTGATCAATGGAGAGTCATGATCTCCGGGCAGAAAGGGAATCACGGCTTGTGGGTAAAGTGCACAACCTCTGCAGAGTGTTTGAAAACTGATATATCAGTCGTGCTCGCGGTTATGAGCGGCCAAGGGAGCTCCAGTGATTAGTGGTACTTGATCAGAGACACTTTGGTTTCCAGGTGGCAATGAGACTGATGGTTTTGGTTATGACTTTTGTGCTGGTAAGTGGTATTCTTTCCGTTTAGAAAGGGTACATCGGGCTAATAACTTGGGTTAATGCTAAAACCTGGCTTTCTATTAGTAAATAATAATCTGACCAACTAAAAGCAACTGCTTGACTTATCCCCACATAAAGCTAGTCCACTACAGCCAAACAGGATACTTGCTGAGTATGTTGATGTGTACTCACCCTTGCTCTACACACCAAACCCCCCCCCATCCCCAGGTTGTCAGCATTGCAACCACTGCTCAGGAGAAGATGAAGCTGTGGAAGGAGACTTCCAGGAGTTCCAAGACTACGACGAGTTCTAGGTGTGGGTTAGCGGCAACCCCCAGTCGGCTGCCTGTGAAGGCCGCGTTTATCTACGTTTCTTTTCCGCACTTTGATTTATTGTAAGGACTATATGGACGTCTCATACATATGATGTAATCGACTATTATTTCCCTTTTTAATACTATTTTGAGCACTGTGTGATGATGTCCATGTTATGTAACTGCTGTGTACGTGAATAACTGATCCTGGCACGTACATGGTTCGCATTCGGTTTGCCTTCTAAAACCGGGTGTGACATAAGTGGTATCAAAGTCGTGCTGACTGTAGGACCGCTAACCTAGAGTAGAATGGTCGTTCTAAGGACTATAGACCTCTGACCCTGCCTTGACTTTGATATCCCTTCAAAAGTTGGTCATACCGACCAAACCTATATTCTACTATATATTATACCTTGCTGAAAATTGTGTTTTATTCTAATCCTTCATTTATTTATGATTCATTATTTGCTGGTCATATTAATTCTGTTCTCACTCTTTTGCTTGCGGTGTCTTTTGTAGATGGCTCGTCTTAGACACACTGCACGAAAGTTCGTCATCCCCTTCTTACCCTCCCGCCTTGCTGAGCGTCCGCTTCGCCGTCCCGTGGCCGGGCAGTCCAGCCACTTGGAGAGACTGCACCACCGCCTGCATGAGGAGCAGGAACGTCGACAACAGGAGCAGGAGCAGCAGGGCTCTTCTTTCTCGCTCCAACAGGAGATAGAGTCCATGAGGAGCTGCTCCCCTGTGCTTCCCCTGGAGGCGCCCCCTGCACCACCACTGGGCGCCCCAGCCTCTGGAGTAGCTGCTGGAGGAGACCCAGACGATGGAGGTGGCGACGACAGCTCGAGCCACGACACCGACCTCTCTGCTGACCATGAGCCGGAAGGATGGGTTGCTCGACCCATCACTCGCGACGCTGCTCGCGGGTGTCACTTCCACGATGCGCTCGACACCCTGCTACGTCGGGCACTTAACCGGCGTACTTGGTCCATCGAGTATCGCTGTGTGGTCTACCAGCATAGTCGCGGGGTCTACCCGGACCGCTGGGAGGCGACCTGCTTGGTGCGCCGCCCGGAGAACAGTCTCCAGAGTGCGGAGGCCTGCTCAGAGCACTATTCTATCTCTGAGCGGGACGCAGCTGAGGCAGCCATGCAAGATGTTGCACGGCGTGCGCTTTCGCACTACTGCTCGGTTCTCGGTGGGGTAGCTGACGGTCTCGACCTGAAGTATTACCCCCGCCGTCCATCTGGCAGCACAGGAGGCGTGATTGTTTCACCTATTGGTGAGGACAATCCTAGGTTGAGCAGCACAGTCAACCTAGCTGTCGTGCTAAACACGGAACTGGACCATGCATTAGACGAGCTGAGTAGGGCTCGTGCTGAGATCGCCCTGCTGCGGGCTGAGCGTGCGGAACGTCGTCACCTGGATGATGGTTCCCCCGCTCCCGTTGGGACTCAGCACCCATACCGCTCACCTCGGCGTGGACACCAGTCTTATGGCAATCCCGACTGCAAGACCAAGATAAATCTAGAACCATAGATCGTTAGAGTTGGGTCTTGTAATTAATACAAAATATATATACATAGAAGCTACAGTCTTAGCGTTAGTCTCGCTCTTAGCTGGTCTTAGTTAGACAGGGTAGTTTGCTATATCCTGTGCATTTATGTTTGTCATGATGAACTATGTTTGGTTTGGATCTTTGTAATGACTGTCACCAGAGTGTGGGTATCCCCTGCATTTTGGTTTACCTATTATGTTAATGGAGTTAGTTATATAGTTGGGAAACCTTTTATTCCACTTTCCTCTTTATCTGAGAAGCTGTGTGGTCTGTGTTGGAGATCAGTGAAGATGCTCATCTGTTCAGTGCTGTTGAAGAATTCTATACTCTTTTCTTATGCTGCAAGATTTTCCAGATCAGTTCTGATGTGTGGTTGCATTCTGCAGATGTCAGAGAACAGGCGCAGAGGAGGAAGGCGTGCTCAGCAGGAGCGAGCCGCTCAGCAGGATGAGGCGCCCCAGCAACAGCACCTGCCGCCCCCGCCCCCGATGTCGATCGAGCAGATGTTTCTGATGCAGACTCAGGCAGTTCAAGCCATCGGTCAGACTTTGGTCGCCATTCAGCAGCAGCAGCAGCAACAGCAGCAGGCCCCACCTCAGCCTCAGATGCCTCAGATGCCCAGAGACAAGCGTGCTGAATTCATGAGAGGTCATCCACCAACGTATGCTCATTCTTCTGACCCCATGGATGCTGAAGACTGGCTGCGCACTGTGGAGCGGGAGTTGCACACCGCTCAGTGTGATGACAGGGAGAAAGTCATGTATGGTCCACGTCTGTTGAGAGGAGCAGCTCAGTCATGGTGGGAGTCTTACCTCGCCACCCATGCCCACCCCGACACCATCACCTGGGAAGAGTTCAGAGGAAGCTTTCGTCAGTACCATGTTCCTGCAGGTCTGATGACAGTGAAGAAGGAGGAGTTCCTGGCCCTCAAGCAAGGGCCATTGTCTGTCAGTGAGTACCGGGACAGGTTTCTGTAGTTGTCTTGCTATGCTCCTGAAGATGTCAACACCGACGCCAAGCGGCAGTACCGTTTCCTGAGAGGCTTGGTTGACCCTCTTTAGTATCAGCTGATGAATCATACCTTCCCGACATTCCAGCACCTGATTGACAGAGCAATCATGACGGAGAGGAAGCGTAAGGAGATGGAGGATCGTAAGCGCAAGATCAGTGGACCCCAGCCTGGAAGCAGCAATCGTCCTCGTTTCTCAAGCAATCAACCTCAGCAGTTCAGGCAGAACCAGCGTCCACCTCAGCAGCATCAGCAGTTCCAAAGGCAGTATCCTCAGCACCAGTATCAGAACCGTCAGAGCAATCAGTCAGGAGGTCAGTTTCGGAGGCAGAATCAGCAGGCACCTCGTCTTTCTGCCCCAGCAAATCAGCAGAACAGTCAGGCAGCACCAGCTCAGGTTGGAAACAGAGCATGTTTCCACTGTGGAGAGCAAGGCCACTGGGTGATGCAATGTCCAAAGAAGGCAGCCCAGCAGCAGTCAGACCCCAATGCCCCAGCAAAGCAGAATGTGTCTCAGCCTGGAGCAGGCAACCGCTCTCAACCGCATTATAATCATGGGAGACTGAATCACTTGGAGGCTGAAGCAGTTCAGGAGACCCCGGCATGATAGTAGGTATGTTCCCAGTCGACTCCCATATTGCAGAAGTGTTATTTGATACTGGAGCAACGCATTCTTTCATTACTGCATCATGGGTAGAAGCACATAATCTTCCGATTACTACCATGTCAACCCCCATTCAAATTGACTCAGCCGGTGGTAGAATTCGAGCCGATAGCATTTGTTTGAATGTATGTGTGGAAATAAGGGGGATAGCGTTTCCCGCCAACCTTATAGTAATGGGTACTCAGGGAATAGATGTCATCCTAGGGATGAAGTGGCTAGATAAGTATCAGGCAGTTATCAGTTGTGATAAAAGGACAATCAAGTTGGTGTCCCCACTAGGAGAGGAAGTGGTGACCGAGTTAGTCCCGCCTGAGCTAAAGAAAGGAAGTTGTTATCAGATAGGTGTCGATAGCGGTGAAGCAGACCCAATTGGGAGTATTAAGGTTGTGTCTGAGTTCCCAGATGTGTTTCCAAAGGACTTACCGGGTATGCCACCAGAGCGGAAAGTTGAGTTTGCCATAGAGCTTCTTCCTGGAACCGCCCCTATCTTTAAGAGAGCTTACAGAATATCCGGACCAGAGTTGGTTGAGCTTAAGAAGCAGATTGATGAGCTGTCAGAGAAAGGTTACATCCGGCCAAGCACCTCGCCTTGGGCCGCCCCTGTCCTATTTGTGGAAAAGAAAGATGGCACCAAAAGGATGTGTATCGATTATCGAGCTTTGAATGAGGTCACGATCAAGAACAAGTACCCTTTGCCCAAAATAGAAGATTTGTTCGACCAGTTGAGAGGAGCCAGTGTGTTCTCCAAGATTGATCTGAGGTCAGGTTATCATCAGCTCAGGATCCGACCCTCGGACATTCCGAAGACGGCATTCATTACCAAGTATGGTTTGTATGAGTTCACTGTGATGTCTTTTGGTTTGACCAATGCACCAGCGTTCTTCATGAACTTGATGAACAGTGTATTCATGGATTACCTTGATAAGTTTGTGGTGGTATTCATTGATGACATTCTGGTTTATTCTCAAAGCGAAGAAGAGCATGCAGATCATTTGAGGATGGTATTGCAGAGATTGCGAGAGCACCAGTTGTATGCAAAGTTGAGCAAGTGTGAGTTCTGGATCAGTGAAGTCCTGTTCTTGGGTCACATAATCAACAAAGAAGGATTGGCTGTGGATCCGAAGAAAGTGGCAGACATTCTGAACTGGAAAGCGCCAACAGATACTCGAGGAATCAAGAGTTTCATTGGAATGGCCGGATATTATCGGCGATTCATTGAAGGGTTTTCGAAGATTGCGAAACCAATGACAGCGTTGCTAGGCAACAAGGTTGAGTTCAAGTGGACCCAGAAATGCCAAGAGGCCTTTGAAGCGCTGAAAGAGAAGTTGACAACAGCGCCTGTCCTAGTCTTGCCTGATGTGCACAAGCCCTTCTCGGTGTATTGTGATGCTTGTTACACAGGTTTGGGATGTGTGTTGATGCAAGAGGGAAGAGTTGTGGCTTACTCGTCCCGACAGTTGAAGGTTCATGAGAAGAATTACCCAATTCATGATATAGAGTTGGCAGCAGTGGTTCACGCACTGAAGACATGGAGGCACTACCTGTATGGACAGAAATGCGATGTTTACACAGACCACAAGAGTCTGAAGTACATATTCACTCAGTCAGAGTTGAATATGAGGCAGCGAAGATGGTTAGAGTTGATCAAGGATTATGAGTTGGAGATCCATTACCATCCAGGCAAAGCGAACGTAGTGGCAGATGCTTTGAGCAGGAAGAGTCAAGTCAACCTGATGGTCGCTCGTCCGATGCCTTATGAGTTGGCCAAGGAGTTCGACAAGTTGAGTCTCGGATTTCTGAACAATTCGCGAGGAGTCACCGTTGAGTTGGAACCTACCTTGGAGCGGGAAATCAAAGAAGCGCAGAAGAATGATGAGAAGATCAGTGAGATCCGGCGACTAATTCTAGAGGGCAGAGGCAAAGATTTTCGAGAAGATGCAGAGGGTGTGATATGGTTCAAAGACCGCTTGTGCGTTCCCAATGTCCAGTCTATTCGGGAGTTGATTCTCAAGGAAGCTCATGAGACAGCCTATTCGATTCACCCTGGTAGTGAGAAGATGTATCAAGATCTGAAGAAGAAATTCTGGTGGTACGAAATGAAGAGGGAAATCGTAGAGCATGTGGCTATGTGCGATAGTTGTCGAAGAATTAAGGCAGAGCACCAGAGACCAGCTGGATTGTTGCAACCGTTGCAAATTCCTCAGTGGAAATGGGATGAAATTGGTATGGATTTCATAGTCGGATTGCCTCACACTCGAGCCGGCTACGATTCCATTTGGGTAGTAGTGGACCGCTTGACCAAGTCAGGCCACTTCATACCAGTCAAGACCAACTACAGCAGTGCAGTATTGGCAGAGTTGTATATGTCTCAGATCGTTTGTCTTCATGGTGTGCCAAAGAAGATAGTGTCAGACAGAGGAACGCAGTTCACCTCTCATTTCTGGCAGCAGTTGCATGAAGCCTTGGGCACACATCTGAATTTCAGTTCAGCTTACCACCCGCAGACAGATGGTCAGACCGAAAGGACCAATCAAATTCTTGAAGATATGTTGAGAGCCTGTGCGTTGCAAGATCAGTCCGGATGGGATAAGAGATTGCCTTATGCAGAGTTTTCCTATAACAACAGTTATCAGGCCAATTTGAAGATGTCACCATTTCAGGCGCTCTATGGAAGAAGTTGTAGAACTCTGTTGCAATGGGATCAGCCTGGAGAAAAGCAGGTGTTTGGGCCAGACATTCTACTCGAAGCTGAAGAGAACATCAAGATGGTCCGAGAGAATCTGAAGATAGCGCAATCGAGGCAGCGAAGCTATGCAGACACAAGAAGAAGAGAGCTGAGTTTCGAAGTCGGAGAGTTTGTCTATCTGAAAGTGTCACCGATCAGAGGAGTCAGAAGGTTCGGAGTCAAAGGCAAGCTAGCACCCCACTACATTGGTCCGTACCAAATTCTCTCAAGGCGTGGAGAAGTGGCCTATCAGCTCAGTCTGCCAGAGAATCTGTCCGCAGTGCATGATGTTTTTCATGTGTCTCAGTTGAAGAAGTGCTTGCGTGTGCCAGAAGAGCAGTTGCCAGTGGAAGGTCTTGAAGTCCAGGAAGACTTGACCTACGTTGAGAAGCCAGTACAAATCCTTGAGACCGCAGACAGAGTCACTCGAAGGAAGACCATCAGAATGTGCAAAGTCAGATGGAATCATCACTCTGAGGAAGAAGCAACCTGGGAGCGTGAAGATGATCTGATGGCCAAATACCCTGAGCTCTTTGCTAGCCAACCCTGAATCTCGAGGGCGAGATTCTTTTAAGGGGGATAGGTTTGTAACGCCCTGAATTTGGGGGTAGATTTTTTTCTTCTTTTCTCTCACCAAATTCAGGTGTTACCCTTTCCTTTTCCCTTTTCCCCTCGCTAAACCTTAATCTTTTCCAAAGTTATAGCGGGTTTTGGCTTTAGACCTCGTGTAAAGCAAAACCTTAAAATACTTTATTTTGTGTGATGCACCATGCCGAACCATGCATACTTTTTGATTGTTTAAAAATGTGAAAGCATTCATCTAGAGGAAATTAGATTTTAGAAAAAAATAGAAAAACCTTTTTCTTCTCCTCTCCCCCCTCCTTCCCCATTTTCGGCCCAGCCGCCCCCCCTTCCCCCCCCCCCCCCCCCCCCCCCCGCGTGGGCCTCGCGGCGGCCCAGCCGCCCCCCCTTCCCTTCCCGCCGTGGGCCGCCTGGCGACCCAGCCGCGCCCCCCTCCCCCTTTGGGCCCAGCCGGCCCAACCGTCCCCCCCTCCCCTTTTCTTTTTCCAAAAATCCCCTCCCCGCGGGCCCCGCCCGTCATCCCCTCTCTCTCTCCCTCACCCTAACCCTAGCCGCCGCCGCCTCTCCCCTGCCCTAGCGGCGCCGCCGCCGCGCCTTCCTCCCCTCCGGTGAGGTTTCTCCCTACCCCCCTCCCTCCTCTCCTCCCCTCCCTCCTTCCCTCCCGTCGGCGTCCCCCACCCCTGCGCCATGGGCACGCCCGCCTCGGCCCCGGCGAGCTCGGCCTCGGCCTCGGCCCCGGCCCCGGCCGCCCCGGCCTCGCCCGCGCCCGGTCGCCCTCGGCCACCGCGCGCTCGGCCGCCCTCCCCGCGCCGCCCTCGGCCGTCCCTGGCCCGCAACGCCCTCGCTCGGCCGCCCCCGTCGCGCTCGGCCCCGGCCCCGGCCGCCCACGCCCGGCCACCCCGCGCCGCTCTCCGGCGAGCTCGGCTTGGCCGCCCGGCCTCGGCCGCCTCGTCCCGCTCGGCCCCACCCCCGGCCTCCCTCGGCCACCCCGTCCCGCGCCCCCTTGGCCCTGCCCCATGCCCGGCGAGCTCGGCCGCCCCCGTGCCCCGGTTCTGTGATGGAACCTCCCAAGTAATTAGGCCCACCTACAGTTGTCCTTGTCTCACAGACATCAGACAACCCTGTAGATGCCCCTGAACTACTTGACAAGTTCGGTATCTTTCCTTACCTTACCAGGAACGTCTCACCCATCTTGTAGACATTACAGAACATCGGAGATAAAGAAATGCGGAAGCGAATTACATAATCTTACATTTTATTTCAAAAGTAAGCTTGAGTTATATTATTACAGACCAGCCTAAAAGTGAGTGCATAGAGGTAATATAATACAAACCAGGGGAGGCACAAGACTCCTCCCGATAAGCTAAAAGTAAAAGATCCTAAACGGAGGACCGAGTCCTCCCGCACTTCAGTCTTGATTTTCTTCTTTTGGAACCACCTTGGCACAGAAGCAGCAAAAGTCTGCTACTTCCTCACCTAAAAACAACAAAGGGATAAACCCTGAGTATGGAATACTCAGCAAGTCTTACCCGACTAAAGAAAAGACTCTCAAGGGTATGCTGGTTATATGGGAGTCAAGGTAAGGCTTTTCAATATTCAAAGACTCTATTTTTGCAGAAATGCTTACTAAAGTGGATCCTTAAAAATCCAGTTTTATTTGTCAAGTTAAGTAAAATTACCTGCACTAGAGTTCTTTCTACCCTAGTTCAATCACTGGTCCTGCACTAGCCAATTTCTTAACAAGAGCCCATCGTCTTTAGTGGAATGCTACGTGTAGGGTAGTGACCAAGTCTTCATGACCGCGAAGGTACGGCGATCCGAATCGATTATACTCAACTGAGGATCTCCAATCACACGACATATGTAGCACTTAACCCTTGCATATGTCAACCCGCCACCGGGGTTCTTAAGACCGGATCAGGTTCACGCAGACCGAGAGCACAGATACACCACCGTCCAGCCTCTTGCCACGGAGGGTACACGCTACTCTCGCCACCGCTCCACGCCCATCTCGTGTTGTCTTATTCCGGCCTTAGTCTGCCCGAGGCAAGGCTTACCCATGACGAGGCATGTGACCAGCTAAAGGGTCCTCGATCAACAAGCCTACATCGAGACGGTCCTTAATCGACTCAGACGGAGACACTACACCGAGACTCTCTTCTCGTGCAAGTCACCCGCCCAGTCTCAGCTTAATCATTTCACCCCAAAAACTTGGTACCTGGCAGAGGTACATCTTTTCCGATGTTGAATCCATCATGGCCATGTTGGATTCACCATCAAGTTTTATTTTCGAAAACAACCCTCCCATTTTGCCAAACATCTTTTGTAAAACAAATCCTTTTGTTTTTCTAAAGCAATACTAAGCATAGTAAAACCTTTTTGTAAAAACAGGATTTCAAGGAGGGTAATCAAGATCAAGGAAGGTAATGCAGGAATTGTTTAATCAATCAACTCCTATCACCTAATGCAGCAATCAAGTGAGAAAGATTTTAAAAACATCAAGGGAGGTGGCAAATGCACCGGGGCTTGCCTTCGTTCACAGGTGAATCAGGCTCAGGTCCACAAATGTCGAAGTAGAAACTATTCCCGGCCTGAGTGTCCAAAGGTGGTTGTGGTGTCTCCTCTTCAGTTACTTCTACTTCTTCTTCTCGTTCTAATCATAACCATACATATGTATAAGAATGGATGCCATGGGATGCTCATGAGGATGCAAAGACAACATAAACTTATTATTTATGTCTTGAATACAACTTGCCTTCACGGAGTTCCGGGAACTTAGGGTTTCCGGAGTCGGTAAAGGAGTTCATAGGGCAGGGGGGGTGTTTTGGGGTTTGGTGATCAAACAAGGTCCAAATCAATTCAAACTTTACCCAAGGCTTCTAAATATTGTATAATATCCATATAAAAATTTTGGGCATTTTAGGACTTACCAATTATTTTCTAAAAATCTATAACCAAGACTTTTAACTACTTTAAATACCCTAAAATTTCTTACTTTCACTAAAAATCACCAACTTATTTTTATTAAATACTATGGAAAATAACAAACCTAGGAAAATTAGTTTCACAATTTTAGCATGTTTCTACATTTTTCTACACATTTTTAAAGTTCTGCTGAAAAAGAAAAAGGAAAAAGAGGAGCAGTACTGGGCCGATTCAGGTCCAGCCGGCCCAAGCCCGAGCGGATTCGCGCGCGCGCCCGCGCCCGTGAGGCGACTTTGCGCAGAGGCCCTCGGCTTAACGGCTAAACAGAATTATGTCCATTTACTATTGTGTTAAGTCACTGACAGATTGCAGATAAACCCCTGTACTTTTCTCTATTCTTTGTTTCAAGTCCGAGGCGGCGACCGCGCGGGGAACGAACTCCGGCGAGGTTATACTGGCGGATTTACATTATGATCAGTGCCTTCGAGCTACATACACCAGATTGAACCTCCACTGATCATTTCCCCTAAGTTAATTTCAAGATTGACAAGCTAATTGGGTCTGGCCACGGTAACCGTGCGGATGAATTCAAGAACTACGCGTTCCCGGTGATGGGTGATCACATAGTTCAAATTGATGACTTGGTAAGCATCACGAAGCTATGCAAGTGCTTAAACAAGAAAGCAGGGGACGGGGGCTGACCGGAGAGGGGCTGGCCGCGGTGAGGTGTTCTTGCGGGGTGTTCGACCCAATTTGGGGGAAGTCCCAAATTCGCGTTCTCAGGTGAACGATTGAGGACGATATTCGGTGGCTGGGTGGGTGATTAGGTTACGCAGCTAGGGGAGGGCTCAATTTATAGGCGGCTTAGACGGTGGCCGTGAATTTTGCAGAGGACGCGCGGCGGCCGGAGGTGACGAAGGTTATCGGCTTCGCGACTACGTGTCTACCGCCGTGGCGGGCTCACCGGCCTTGATGAGACAGCCGTGAGGGGTCACGACGGCACGGAGGAAGAGTTGAGCCACGCGGCACCCGGCCGAGAGGCGGCGGTCGACGGCGAGCGCTTTACCGCGGCCGGTGAGCTAGAGGAGATGTACCGTGGCCGAGCGGGGTGACTTCCAGCTCACCGGTGGCGAGGACCTTTACCGCGACAGCCTTATCTAGTGACCGCCGAGCACGAATCACAGCGACGACGATCGACGGCGACGGCTACCGGCGACGGGCACGGGAAAGATCTTCTTCAGGTTTAACGGTTACTGTACCATGGCCATAGTTCATCAGTGCACCTGACCGAGCGAGTTGAGAGCCATTTTTCTCTCAATTTTCCATAGTGACACAGGTTAAGCTTTGCAGCAAACTTGTAGAGTATGGTACCCACTACAAACTTGCTATGGCAATCATAGGTATATTTACACAGGATCATGCTCAAAACCCAGCTTGAAGTCGAGGTCAGTTCACTGCTAGTCTGAAAATTCAGACATAACAGCCTGACAGCCCAACTTTAGGCTTGGTTTTCTCCAAATTCTTCTTAACAACTAAGCTTACAACCTTAAGCAAAGTTGTTCTCCTATAATTGGTCTTTAACTTTGATGTGGTGACCTAGGGCAAAAACCCTATGCTTTGTAAGTTACAAAGCCCCAAAGTTGAGCCCCTACACTGATTTTTCAGACTTAGAGCAAAACTCAAATGAGGTCCATTTTGCATTTAAGTCCAAAACTTTGGGTTTTGCTTTCAAGTCCACATTTTTGTGAACCAAAGGACTTAAGAAACCTATTTGGCTTGGTTTTTGCACTTTAGCCCAAAAGTGGACTAATTTTGCATATAAGCCCCTAGGGTTTGGTTTAGGGTTTTCCAGGGTTCCAATTAGGGTTTCTGGTATCTCAGGGGTATAAAAGTGATTCAAGCTTATCCTTAGGGTCATTTTATGACTTTTACCCTAAAGTATTTAGGTTTTCTTAACTTGGGTAAAGTTTTACCCCTATAATCCCCATTTAGGGTTAAGTTCCTTAACCAGGGTTCTAGTTGCAAAACACTTAAAACAATACAACTTGTTTGAAATTTTTGCCTAGTGAATGCACTCTAGGTGTGTCAAACATATGCAATGCCAATGCTATGATGCCATGCTCAAGTTTTAGTTACAGTAACACCAGGGGTGTAACATCCTTCCCCCCATAAAAGAATCTCGTCCCGAGATTAAAAATCCTAGGGTAAGTAATGGTAAAGGAAACGCATCACATTTTTATTTCCTTATTTTTGGTACAAGACAGGGGTGATGTGGGGGTTACTTCTTTATTACAACAGCTATACAGGCTTTACAATTTACATGAGGCTAAAAAGCCTGGAAAATTCTTATCTAAGAAGTCTTGGGTTTCCCATGTAGCCTCATCTTCCGAATGTTGGTTCCACTGTATCTTGTAGAACTTGAGAGTCTTTCTTCGGGTGACCCTGTCCTTTTGATCCAGAACTCGAAGAGGATGTTCCGAGTATGTTAAATCCGGTTCCAGGACAACATCAGTTATTTCAACGGTTCGATCAGGAACCCGAAGACACTTCTTCAGTTGTGACACGTGGAACACATTGTGCACAGCAGACAATGTTTTGGGGAGCTGAAGTCGATACGCCACTGGCCCATATCTTTCCAGAATAAGAAAAGGACCAATATATCGTGGTGCAAGTTTTCCTTTAACTCCGAAACGCGATACGCCTTTCATTGGTGAGACCTTCAAGTAGACATAGTCTCCTTCAAGAAAATATAAGGGCATTCGTCGTTTGTCCGCATAACTCTTTTGCCGTGCTTGAGCTTTCTTCATATTATGGATAATTCTCTGAACCTTTTCTTCAACCTCTTTCACCATATCAGGTCTAAAGAAGTATCTTTCTCCAGGTTCAGACCAATTTAACGGAGTCCGACACCGTCGTCCATATAAAGCTTCAAAGGGTGCCATCTTGATACTTTCTTGATAACTATTATTGTATGAAAACTCCGCTAAAGGTAAACATTCGTCCCATTTTAGTGAGAAATCCAGGACACATGCCCGCAGCATATCTTCAAGTATTTGGTTCACTCTCTCAGTTTGTCCACTGGTTTGAGGATGATAGGCCGAACTGTGGAGCAGTTTAGTACCCAGGAATTTATGAAGTTCTTCCCAAAACTTGGATACGAACTGAGGTCCACGATCCGACACTATGGTCTTTGGAATACCATGCAAACTGAGAATACGGGCGATGTACAACTCCGCATAGACATTGACGTGATATTTTACCTTGACCGGCAGAAAGTGGGCGATCTTTGTAAGTCGATCGATGATAACCCAGATGGAGTCAAAGCCTTTTGCGGTTCTGGGCAATCCCACAATGAAATCCATGCTGATGTCTTCCCATTTCCATGTTGGGATTGGCAAAGATTGCAATGGACCCGCAGTTTTCATGTGTATGGCCTTGACACGTCTACAGGTGTCGCATTTAGCCACATAGCGTGCAATCTCAATCTTCATCTTAGTCCACCAGTAATGCTGCTTTAAGTCTTGATACATCTTAGTGCTTCCGGGATGAATAGAATAGCGACTAAGATGTGCTTCATCCAGAATTTGCTGGCGGAGCTCTTCGTTCTTTGGCACTACTATGCGGTTTTTAAACCATATCACACCTTGATCGTCTTCCTTGAAACACTTGGCTGTCCCAGCCCTTATCTTTTCTCGAATGTGCTTCATACCCAGATTATCCTTTTGAGCATCAATTATCCTTTGCAAAATGATTGACTCAAGCTTTAATTGATTTAGAGTCCCTTGTTGGATGATCCCCAGGTTTAACTTTTCCATTTCCTGACACAAAGTGTTCTCGGAAGTCTTCGCCATAAGACAGTGGCAGGCAACCTTACGGCTCAGTGCATCTGCCACCACATTGGCCTTGCCCGGGTGATAATGGATCTCCAGTTCGTAGTCCTTGATGAGCTCAAGCCATCGTCTTTGTCTCATATTTAACTCTGACTGGGTGAAGATGTACTTCAGACTTTTATGATCTGTATATATGTGACAGATATTACCCAGCAGATAATGACGCCAAATCTTTAGGGCATGAACCACAGCAGCTAGCTCCAGATCATGAGTTGGATAGTGCTCCTCATGCCGGCACAACTGCCTTGAAGCATACGCAATCACTCGGCCCTCTTGCATCAGTACACAGCCGAGCCCACTGCCCGATGCATCACAATATACGTCAAAAGGTTTAGTGATGTCCGGTTGAGCTAATACCGGAGCAGTGGTCAATAGTGTCTTCAGTTGTTCAAAGGCTTTACTGCACTTAGAAGACCAATTGAACTTGATGTCATTCTTCAACAAACTTGTGATTGGCTTCACAAGCTTAGAAAAATCTGGTATGAATCTGCGATAATACCCAGCTAGTCCAAGAAAACTCCGGACTTGGTGAACAGTTGTTGGGGGTTTCCATTCCAGAATATCTTTGACCTTGCTAGGATCTACCGCAATCCCTTTAGCTGATAATACGTGCCCCAAAAATTGAACTTCTTCCAGCCAGAACGCGCACTTGCTGAACTTGGCATATAGCTGATGTTCTCTCAGGCGCGTCAATACAATCCGTAGATGCTGAGCATGGTCCTCTTCATTCTTAGAATATATCAAAATATCGTCGATGAAGACTACCACGAACTTGTCCAATTCGGGCATGAACACCGAGTTCATTAAGTAAGTGAAGTGGGCAGGAGCATTTGTGAGCCCGAAAGACATTACCAAGTATTCAAATAATCCATACCGCGTAGTAAACGCGGTCTTCGGTATATCCTCGGGCCGAATACGGATTTGATGATAGCCCGACCTGAGATCAATTTTGGAAAATACCCTCGCCCCAGTCAGTTGATCAAATAAGATGTCGATCCTTGGAAGAGGGTACTTATTCTTGATAGTGACCTCATTTAGGGGTCGATAGTCCACGCACATTCTCAAAGTTTGATCCTTCTTCTTAACAAAAATGGCGGGACAACCCCAAGGGGACGAGCTTGGCCGGATGAATCCCTTATTCAGTAGATCTTGTAATTGAATCTTCAGTTCCGCCAATTCATTAGGGGGCATACGGTACGATCTTCGGGATATGGGAGTCGTACCGGGCTTTAGCTCAATTACGAATTCTACATCTCTTTCAGGGGGCAGTCCAGGCAAATCTTCCGGAAATACATCTGGAAACTCACATACTACCGGAATGTTCTTGATCTCCGGTACAATGGCTTCATAGACTCTACCAGAAGCTTTGGCTGGATTGGTTGCGGGGAGAGTCAAAAGAATCTCTTCTTGGTTATAGCTCAACCTGACGGTTCTGAGTTCAGTGTTGAGGATTGCCTTGTGTTGGGTTAGCCAATTCATACCCAAGATTACATCTATATCCTGGCCTTTCAGAACAATCATGTTAGCAGGAAAGTTCCGTTCGGCCATAGTTACTGGCACTCCATAGGCCACTTCTTTAGTATAAATGTGTCCCCCAGGTGAATGAATTTTAAATCCCTCCTTTGATTCATGGTATGCAATATGATGTTGTTCCACAAACTTCTTGCTAATAAATGTATGTGAAGCACCAGAATCAAAAAGAATAATTGCTGGGTGACTGGCCACGGGAAACGTACCCATCATCACCGGTTCTCCTTCCGGTGTAGTAGCCACTTGAGTGTAGTATACACGCCCCGTTTTCTTTGTATTCTTCCCCACAGCATTTACCTTGGGCTGAAGTGATTTCCCAGATCCTTGCGAAGCATTAGATTGATTTCGCCTAGGATATGGGCAGTCCTTGATGAAGTGTCCCGACTTGCCGCAATTAAAGCACCCTTATTCCTGCTTGCCATTAGTCTTGGCGGCCTCATCGTCAGGTGTGGGAGTCCAGACGTCAACCAACCTCAAAGAAGGAGGAGGCTCAAAAAGGTCTAACTCCCCACCCAGCGCACGTCCCGCAACGTGAGATGGTCCAGCTTCTGCCTCAGCAGGTGGTGCAGGCTCACTTGGGTGTAGTTGTGAGTATAATACATGGACTTCCTCGTGCAACGTGTTGCAGTAAACCTGCAGGTCATCAACAGTCGAGCTAAGTTCTTTAATTCGGGCCTGAGCCCTTGCTTCCTTAGCACACATTAGCAAACGAGACTGCACAGCCCAGTCAAGTGCTAAGTCTCGATCAGCGAGTTGATCCTGCAAGTGTCGGATGTCCCTTCTCAGTTCGTTGATTCTATCACCGTCAGCGACCCAAGCCTCAGTCCTTTGTTGCAGTGCTGCCTGAAGTCGACTCACACGAGCTTCAAGGTCTCCGATGGGGTCGTTACTCCCACTGCTGCTACTTTCATGTCGGGGAGCCAATTGATGCCGAGGCACCCCAATTGGTCCCGTAGACTTGCGTGCCGTTAGCCTGGTACGTGGCGGCATCTTTCTAAGGGGGAAAATGTTATTAGTATGATTCTTAGCATGATGCATGTATAATTACAGAATCAACCTTAGTCGATTCAATCTTCTATATGTTGCACTCTTCCTATCTGGTCTTTAAAATAGACTTCTTCAGAATACTTAGGTAAGAAGAGAAAAGAATTTCTAGGTAAGACTTTTGAAAATTCTTTTGAAGATGCCTCATAATATCTGCCAAGAAGGGCTACGCTCCGATACCAGCTGTGACGGAACCTCCCAAGTAATTAGGCCCACCTACAGTTGTCCTTGTCTCACAGACATCAGACAACCCTGTAGATGCCCCTGAACTACTTGACAAGTTCAGTATCTTTCCTTACCTTACCAGGAACGTCTCACCCATCTTGTAGACATTACAGAACATCGGAGATAAAGAAATGCGGAAGCGAATTACATAATCTTACATTTTATTTCAAAAGTAAGCTTGAGTTATATTATTACAGACCAGCCTAAAAGTGAGTGCATAGAGGTAATATAATACAAACCAGGGGAGGCACAAGACTCCTCCCGATAAGCTAAAAGTAAAAGATCCTAAACGGAGGACCGAGTCCTCCCGCACTTCAGTCTTGATTTTCTTCTTTCGGAACCACCTTGGCACAGAAGCAGCAAAAGTCTGCTACTTCCTCACCTAAAAACAACAAAGGGATAAACCCTGAGTATGGAATACTCAGCAAGTCTTACCCGACTAAAGAAAAGACTCTCAAGGGTATGCTGGTTATATGGGAGTCAAGGTAAGGCTTTTCAATATTCAAAGACTCTGTTTTTGCAGAAATGCTTACTAAAGTGGATCCTTAAAAATCCAGTTTTATTTGTCAAGTTAAGTAAAATTACCTGCACTAGAGTTCTTTCTACCCTAGTTCAATCACTGGTCCTGCACTAGCCAATTTCTTAACAAGAGCCCATCGTCTTTAGTGGAATGCTACGTGTAGGGTAGTGACCAAGTCTTCATGACCGCGAAGGTACGGCGATCCGAATCGATTATACTCAGCTGAGGATCTCCAATCACACGACATATGTAGCACTTAACCCTTGCATATGTCAACCCGCCACCGGGGTTCTTAAGACCGGATCAGGTTCACGCAGACCGAGAGCACAGATACACCACCGTCCAGCCTCTTGCCACGGAGGGTACACGCTACTCTCGCCACCGCTCCACGCCCATCTCGTGTTGTCTTATTCCGGCCTTAGTCTGCCCGAGGCAAGGCTTACCCATGACGAGGCATGTGACCAGCTAAAGGGTCCTCGATCAACAAGCCTACATCGAGACGGTCCTTAATCGACTCAGACGGAGACACTACACCGAGACTCTCTTCTCGTGCAAGTCACCCGCCCGGTCTCAGCTTAATCATTTCACCCCAAAAACTTGGTACCTGGCAGAGGTACATCTTTTCCGATGTTGAATCCATCATGGCCATGTTGGATTCACCATCAAGTTTTATTTTCGAAAACAACCCTCCCATTTTGCCAAACATCTTTTGTAAAACAAATCCTTTTGTTTTTCTAAAGCAATACTAAGCATAGTAAAACCTTTTTGTAAAAACAGGATTTCAAGGAGGGTAATCAAGATCAAGGAAGGTAATGCAGGAATTGTTTAATCAATCAACTCCTATCACCTAATGCAGCAATCAAGTGAGAAAGATTTTAAAAACATCAAGGGAGGTGGCAAATGCACCGGGGCTTGCCTTCGTTCACAGGTGAATCAGGCTCAGGTCCACAAATGTCGAAGTAGAAACTATTCCCGGCCTGAGTGTCCAAAGGTGGTTGTGGTGTCTCCTCTTCAGTTACTTCTACTTCTTCTTCTCGTTCTAATCATAACCATACATATGTATAAGAATGGATGTCATGGGATGCTCATGAGGATGCAAAGACAACATAAACTTATTATTTATGTCTTGAATACAACTTGCCTTCACGGAGTTCCGGGAACTTAGGGTTTCCGGAGTCGGTAAAGGAGTTCATAGGGCAGGGGGGTGTTTTGGGGTTTGGTGATCAAACAAGGTCCAAATCAATTCAAACTTTACCCAAGGCTTCTAAATATTGTATAATATCCATATAAAAATTTTGGGCATTTTAGGACTTACCAATTATTTTCTAAAAATCTATAACCAAGACTTTTAACTACTTTAAATACCCTAAAATTTCTTACTTTCACTAAAAATCACCAACTTATTTTTATTAAATACTATGGAAAATAACAAACCTAGGAAAATTAGTTTCACAATTTTAGCATTTTTCTACATTTTTCTACACATTTTTAAAGTTCTGCTGAAAAAGAAAAAGGAAAAAGAGGAGCAGTACTGGGCCGATTCAGGTCCAGCCGGCCCAAGCCCGAGCGGATTCGCGCGCGCGCCCGCGCCCGCGAGGCGACTTTGCGCAGAGGCCCTCGGCTTAACGGCTAAACAGAATTATGTCCATTTACTATTGTGTTAAGTCACTGACAGATTGCAGATAAACCCCTGTACTTTTCTCTATTCTTTGTTTCAAGTCCGCGGCGGCGACCGCGCGGGGAACGAACTCCGGCGAGGTTATACTGGCGGATTTACATTATGATCAGTGCCTTCGAGCTACATACACCAGATTGAACCTCCACTGATCATTTCCCCTAAGTTAATTTCAAGATTGACGAGCTAATTGGGTCTGGCCACGGTAACCGTGCGGATGAATTCAAGAACTACGCGTTCCCGGTGATGGGTGATCACATAGTTCAAATTGATGACTTGGTAAGCATCACGAAGCTATGCAAGTGCTTAAACAAGAAAGCAGGGGACGGGGGCTGACCGGAGAGGGGCTGGCCGCGGTGAGGTGTTCTTGCGGGGTGTTCGACCCGCTTTGGGGGAAGTCCCAAATTCGTGTTCTCAGGTGAACGATTGAGGACGATATTCGGTGGCTGCGTGGGTGATTAGGTTACGCAGCTAGGGGAGGGCTCAATTTATAGGCGGCTTAGACGGTGGCCGTGAATTTTGCGGAGGACGCGCGGCGGCCGGAGGTGACGAAGGTTATCGGCTTCGCGACTACGTGTCTACCGCCGTGGCGGGCTCACCGGCCTTGATGAGACAGCCGTGAGGGGTCACGACGGCACGAAGGAAGAGTTGAGCCACGCGGCACCCGGCCGAGAGGCGGCGGTCGACGGCGAGCGCTTTACCGCGGGCGGTGAGCTAGAGGAGATGTACCGTGGCCGAGCGGGGTGACTTCCAGCTCACCGGTGGCGAGGACCTTTACCGCGACAGCCTTATCTAGTGACCGCCAAGCACGAATCACAGCGACGACGATCGACGGCGACGGCTACCGGCGACGGGCACGGGAAAGATCTTCTTCAGGTTTAACGGTTACTGTACCATGGCCATAGTTCATCAGTGCACCTGACCGAGCGAGTTGAGAGCCATTTTTCTCTCAATTTTCCATAGTGACACAGGTTAAGCTCTGCAGCAAACTTGTAGAGTATGGTACCCACTACAAACTTGCTATGGCAATCATAGGTATATTTACACAGGATCATGCTCAAAACCCAGCTTGAAGTCGAGGTCAGTTCACTGCTAGTCTGAAAATTCAGACATAACAGCCTGACAGCCCAACTTTAGGCTTGGTTTTCTCCAAATTCTTCTTAACAACTAAGCTTACAACCTTAAGCAAAGTTGTTCTCCTATAATTGGTCTTTAACTTTGATGTGGTGACCTAGGGCAAAAACCCTATGCTTTGTAAGTTACAAAGCCCCAAAGTTGAGCCCCTACACTGATTTTTCAGACTTAGAGCAAAACTCAAATGAGGTCCATTTTGCATTTAAGTCCAAAACTTTGGGTTTTGCTTTCAAGTCCACATTTTTGTGAACCAAAGGACTTAAGAAACATATTTGGCTTGGTTTTTGCACTTTAGCCCAAAAGTGGACTAATTTTGCATATAAGCCCCTAGGGTTTGGTTTAGGGTTTTCCAGGGTTCCAATTAGGGTTTCTGGTATCTCAGGGGTATAAAAGTGATTCAAGCTTATCCTTAGGGTCATTTTATGACTTTTACCCTAAAGTATTTAGGTTTTCTTAACTTGGGTAAAGTTTTACCCCTATAATCCCCATTTAGGGTTAAGTTCCTTAACCAGGGTTCTAGTTGCAAAACACTTAAAACAATACAACTTGTTTGAAATTTTTGCCTAGTGAATGCACTCTAGGTGTGTCAAACATATGCAATGCCAATGCTATGATGCCATGCTCAAGTTTTAGTTACAGTAACACCAGGGGTGTTACAGGTTCGACCGCCCGCCCCCGCGCCCGGCCTCGCCCGGCCGCGTCCTCGCTCGCCCGTGCTCGCTTGTCCCGGCGTGCTTGCCCGCTCGCCCCGCCGTGCCTTGCTCACGTCGTGTTGGCCCCTACGTGGCCTCGAGCTTGGCCCAGCGTGCCTATGGCGCGCGGCTTTGAGCTCAACTAACGTACGGTCCCGACGTGCGCACGGCTAGTCCGTGGCGTGTGCGTGCGGCCTCGCGCGCGTGCCCGCGTAGTGCGCGTGCCTTGGCACGACTCGTCGTGCCTTCGTCTACCCCCGGACGCCCCGTCTACCCCCCCCCCCCCCCGTGTCCTATGCGCGCTAATCACGTGTTTATATTAATAAGATAGGAGTCTCAATTTGGAAATTGGTTACGTTAGTTAATTTGTATAACTAATCATCTATCTCATTCAATGTTAATCTACTAAAAGTGGCCACGTTTACATTAGTGCATGTAGCTAAATCTTTCGTTAGAACCAATTGGAACTAGAGCACGTAACGTTTAGTTATTCGTTTACCCATAGTGCGCCTCGAGCATAAGCTTTAACTCTCGCGAGACCTTTCCCCATTTCTTTCTAACCAAGGTAAATTCATTATCGTATGTGATATTCTATGCATATTTACTTTATTTGTTCTCTTGTATGGTGTACTGTTTGTTTCCTAATTTGAATGGATGGATGTATGTGTGCTTGCAATCGCATAGAGAACGATCCGGTTGAAGAGCCCGAGGAACTCGCATGAGAAGCCCCTGAGCAGCAGTCGGTTGGTGGAGGCAAGTGTCCTTTGACCTATCTCTGTCCTATTCATTCTTTAATTCACCTCCCGCTTTACACATGTATACCTAAGGATTGACTAGCTTTTGTTATCCATGTCCTTGTTTACCTATTTGGCTTGGATTATTATTGTTTAGCTTTATGCTATTGCTCAACTCTAATCAATGAACATGATGAGATTATCTATGATACGTTGTTTTCCCTTCTCTTATTATGATGTTGTACTTGTGGCCTTTAAGGGGGCTCGAGCGGTTTCTCGAGTGCCTCTCCGTAAGGACCTGTTCTATAGATGACCGCCCGAGAAAACAGTGCAACCATGAGGGTGGAATGGGATGCCCTTAGCTGAATAATTAGAGGATCCAGGGTGTAGTTCGCTTAGCCGTTGTGCCGTCAATGGGGCTCGGTGTATGCGGCTCGCTCTGCCAAGTTTGGGTTCGCCCCTTGGGGAGGAGTGCGGTGCATTTAGGAAACCTAACGGGTGGCTACAGCCCTGGGGAATCTTTGTAAAGGCTACGTAATGATGCCCTGCTGGGTCACCTTGGTAGTGATCAATGGAGAGTCATGATCTCCGGGCAGAAAGGGAATCACGGCTTGCGGGTAAAGTGCACAACCTCTGCAGAGTGTTTGAAAACTGATATATCAGTCGTGCTCGCGGTTATGAGCGGCCAAGGGAGCTCCAGTGATTAGTGGTACTTGATCAGAGACACTTTGGTTTTCAGGTGGCAATGAGACTGATGGTTTTGGTTATGACTTTGGTGCTGGTAAGTGGTATTCTTTCCGTTTGGAAAGGGTACATCGGGCTAATAACTTGGGTTAATGCTAAAACCTGGCTTTCTATTAGTAAATAATAATCTGACCAACTAAAAGCAACTGCTTGACTTATCCCCACATAAAGCTAGTCCACTACAGCCAAACAGGATACTTGCTGAGTATGTTGATGTGTACTCACCCTTGCTCTACACACCAAACCCCCCCCCATCCCCAGGTTGTCAGCATTGCAACCACTGCTCAGGAGAAGATGAAGCTGTGGAAGGAGACTTCCAGGAGTTCCAAGACTACGACGAGTTCTAGGTGTGGGTTAGCGGCAACCCTCAGTCGGCTGCCTGTGAAGGCCGCGTTTATCTACGTTTCTTTTCCGCACTTTGATTTATTGTAAGGACTATATGGACGTCTCAGACGTATGATGTAATCGACTATTATTCCCTTTTTAATAGTATTTTGAGCACTGTGTGATGATGTCCATGTTATGTAACTGCTGTGTACGTGAATAACTGATCCTGGCACGTACATGGTTCGCATTCGGTTTGCCTTCTAAAACCGGGTGTGACAATAGCCGATGAGAATTACCCTATACTGCTACAAAACCAGCACTAAATTAGGTCACTATTTCTCCACAACTGCACACATAACATATATATCACACAGAACAGACATATTACAAACACATGCATTCATAATCAATTCACGCATTACAAACATAACATCCACCAACATAGTTTACACAAACATTTCAAATAGAAAGTACCACATAAGTTCAAGTGTTTAGTTCACGAAAAACATAGAGTCAATGAGTTAAGAAACATAGTGTGCACGAGTTCAAGTGTTTAGAGATAACCACCACTTGGGTGGTTAGAGCTTTGACCGCTGCCACCACCACCACCAGGAGGAGGGAACGCGAAGAGGGAGTCAACAAATCCAGTCCCTGCTGTGGGATCAGACCCACTACCACCTGCTTCGGGCGTAACCTATGCAAGTTAGCAAATATCAACACGTTAAATGAAAATATCAAAAAGTATACAAGTGTATAAATTCATCGTGAGTTATCAAATGTACCCTATCTCCAGGTGCAGGTATATGTGTCGGAGGGGTGTTGAACTATGGTGGCGGAGCTGGTGTGGATGCAAACTGGCTCCATTGTGGTGGCGGTGGAATATTTGGTGTCATGCCCTATTGCTGCATTAACTGTTAAACATATGTGTTACTATTGAAGATGTTGTATTAAAATATAATAATTTAGAGTTTGGATTATGTGTACTCACTTGATACATCGCTTGGTTATGTGCATTGCAAGCCTCCATAAATTCGTGTTGTTGTCTCATCTCTTCACGCATCCTCATAATCTCCAACTCCTGCTCGTTCGGTCGACGAGATCATGAGCTACGGGAAGACAAACCCGTCCTCTGAGATCTCACCGACGACGAGTCAATGAATCCGTTGAAGAGTGCGTATCTATAAGTGATTCAAAAATTGTGATTACTGCATAATCAATTTAGTGTCAACCATATAATTTCATAAGTTAGAGCTTACCGTCCATGCGCTTTGCTACCACCACTTGCGTACACGACCGAGGGATCCACCGGTTCATGGCACCAGTCAAAGTTAGGGCCATGGCGACGAACCATCTCCTCCCCATATGCCGCCTATACATCATTCACAACCTTACAAATGCAAGAATTTCTATACTTTGAACGTTTGTACTTTTGGGCCAAAACTCACCATCTGATTCGTGGTTGTCTGGCTGCAGAGCTGGTCAGGGTTGTTAGGGTCTGGTCCTTTGTGGCCCTCCTGGTAGACCTCAATGTCACTAAGCTTTTGGCCACTTGTAGCTTCTTGTATAAACAAAAAACATTCATAAGCAATCGTACTATTTGTTGATCGACATAGCTAGATCAAACTTACCATTCTTTTAGCTTTTCGTAGCATGTCGTCACCGCCAAACTTGTGGTTAGGATTGGTTCCTCGACATTGCCTGTGATGCGCTGACGGTTTTTGGAAGCCTTCAGAAGCCCAATATCGACACCAGGCATAGTACGCATCAGGCACGGGCGCCATCCATGGAACCATCACCTGCACACATAATGTTACATATTATATCAATCACAACAATCAATAAAAAGG
This sequence comes from Zea mays, assembly GCF_902167145.1. NCBI lineage: Eukaryota > Viridiplantae > Streptophyta > Magnoliopsida > Poales > Poaceae > Zea > Zea mays. The sequence continues at coordinate 159,822,857 of NC_050100.1, read as the reverse complement.
GTAAAACAAATTGAATACTAATCTCACGATATTGATCCTCAGTCAAATATATCTTTGAGGACCCTTCCTTTTAATTCAAGGGGCCTGCTTCTTCCGGATGATTTTGAAAATACAGGTTTGTAGCCTGAATTCTCGCATAGTATATGGCATCCTTCACCACCTTCTTTGCATTGTTTTGGAACACACGTTCAGCGTGCCCATGTAATCCTCTCCATCAGGCAACCGATATCGAAGCTACAACATAAAGAATACAAATACAATGGTATAAGTCATAGAATTACAATATTAAGAAACATAACAAAAACAATAAAGAATCCATACCCAAAAGTCATTACGCACAAGTCCCTATCTATCGGTGTGGTTTCGTTCCTTTTTAAACTTGTACTCGTCCAAGGTACTGACGAGCACCTAATCCTCGGTATCACCGTTTGACACCTTCACTATACCAGGGTAGTGAAGGCGGCAAAGAGAACCCAACATAAGGTTAACCTGAGTGTGGTGTCCCTTGCCGTCAAAGGACAGGTCCTCCCAATTCCTGCATTACACAAAAACATTAACAATACACATAATAGTTATATGAGATAAGTTAATATATTACACTCACCGATCTCCATGTGGCATGATTAAGATCCTATCAGCCTCTCGCTCTATCGCGTGACGAGGCTTTACTGAGTGGCTTTTTCTTGAGCAACGTGTGCGTGTTGCTAAAGAGCCTCCTGAGCCATCATCCATCGGGTTGTCAGCCGGTTCGGCCTATTGGCCCCACTGGTCCCACGCATGTTGCTGCTCTCTCTGGTGGTCCCACTGGTCCCATGGCTGGTGATGCTGCACGGCCTGGTCCCATGTCGCGTGCTCCACCTTCTCATTGTGCTGCTCAGCCTCATTGTGCTGCTCCTCCTCATTGTGCTGCTCCTCAGTGTGCAGCTCATCCTGGTACATACAACTCAATATTTATTTGTAAATATGTAACCATTAACCCATCTTGTTTGTCCGTACAATCTTTATGCCACCTCATGTGCATAGCAGTATTACTCGAGAGAAACTAACGTTTCACTCTAGGAGTGAGAGGCATGTACCGAAGCTGTTTATGTGCAACCTTTGTCACCACCTTCTCCCCATCTTCATTTACAAGCTCCACGTACCTCGACTTCCCACATTTTAAGCATTTCTGCTCTCTGCCATGTTCCTTCCAAAAAAGCATACAATTGTCCTGGCAAACATCAATCTTCTCGTACTCCATAGCAAGACCTTCAAGCAATTTCTTGGACTGGTACATGTCTTTGGGCATCTTGTGACCCGTAGGAAGAACCTCGCTAATCAAATCCACAAGCTCCTTGTAACAATTAATTAAAAATGCAAACTTGGACTTGATTGACATCAGCCGGGTCACGAATTCGAGGACGGTCACGTCAGTGTGCCCGTGAAGAGGCTCTTCTGACGCTTTGAGTAGGTCGAAGAACTTCTGAACCTCCGGTGTAGGTGAATCATGATGATCTGGTGCCAGTTCAGGCTGCAGATCCTCAAGCATCTGGTCCAGCCTATCAACATCATCTTCACTGTCATCAACTTCTACTTTTGTTGCTCGTTCAACATCTTCACCGTGGAGATACCAGACCTTATAGCCTGACACGAAACCATGTGAGCACAGGTGTAGTGTGACCTGCCTCTTGGTGTGGCTCGTCATATTTCTACATTTATTGTATGGACATCTAATATTATCTATTTGTGACAAAGCAGCTGCATGGTCCAGAAACATTTACGTCTTGGCAAACCATTCACTTGTGTGACACCCACCCTTTTTGAAACCTTCATTCATCCAATCACGTCTATCACCCATTATTGCGGTTGTGTGTACGAGTAAAGAGTGTGTGTGAGACAATCACGTTTCTACACGTCACACATACATCTAAATTATATATATACATAAATAACATCAAATTTATCAATATCGAAACCTTCATACATCCTAATATTATAAGTTAAATCTAATCAATAAATAACATCAAATTTAACAATACAATAGCATAAGTTAAATCTACTATAATAATAGAATTAATACTTACCTAACATCAAGCCACACATGTGATATTAAATTAACTCTAATCACACTCTAATCACATGTGTTATTAAACTAATACCAATCACATAAAAGTTAACTCCCGTCGGCCATAAAAAACCGACGAAAATAAACAAGTACACACATATTTAACAATCACACTCGCATGCATTAACATTTAATAGTTCAAGGACGTATATACCTCAACGACGTGGGTGTCGTAGTCGCTTCGGAGAGGCGGTCGAGGACGGCGACGGCCTTGGGCGCGGCGGCGGCGCTCGAGGAGGCGGTTGGGGGCAGCGACGATGCTCCGGGAGGTGTTTGGGGGCGGTGTCAGCCCTTGTGGCGGCGGCGGTTGTGGGCGGTGGGAGGCGCGGCGGTGTGGGCGGTGGGCGGCGCGGCGGGGATGCACTACACCAAAATAGTAAACTTCCTAAAGCCTAAACCCTAAGAAGTTAGGCTTAAACTCTAGGAAGTTAGCTAAACTCTCGGAAGTTAAGCCATCCCGTCGGAAGTTAGGCTCTCAGAAATTTTTTGTCGGAAGTTAGCTTAACTTCCTAGAGCTAACTTCCTACAGCCAAAGAAGCCTCTCGGAAGTTAGTAGATTCTCGAAAGTTAGTAGCTTCACGCTCTCAGCTGACTAACTTCCTACGACTAATTTCCTACGGCTGACCGTAGCCTCTAGGAAGTTGGCTAACTTCCTACAGTTGACTGTAGCCTCTAGGAAGTTAATTTGACCAGCATTACAAATGTTGTTTATTTTTATTTTACACCACATTCCACAACATAACAAATATATCAACAACTATATAGAACAACATATTTTCACATAAAATATCTCACACACAATCACATAACAATTTTTAAATCCATAGTCTCATCAATTACATCACAAAAGTCTCATCCGTAGTCATAATAAGACACATCTCATCATCCAGTACTAATAAGAGACAATATCTCATACATAATCATAATAAACGTCTCAAGTATCAGAACACAATAACATGGAAGCTCATGGTTGCCGATCACCATCGGGTTACAGTGACGAGTGATGGTCGATACCTCCACTAGTGAAGAGGGTTTTGACAAAGTCTAACTCGTCTTCTCGTTCTTGCGTTGGCAAGGTAGCTGGAGGTGTCTAATATATATGTACAAATGACATTTGCTGAGTTACATTATTGAGAGTGCTCGTACTCTTTTCCCCAAGAAACACCAAGATCAGCCAATAGCCTACAGACAGTTTATTTCGTTTAAAAAGTACTAACATTTACTCGTAGCCTTTCTCTTCTTGATGTGTCCACAACTAACTTAGTCTCTGTTGCTGAATAAAAATATGACCCTGAAAACATTACGAACACACAAAAGGCATTAGCAGATGCTCCATTCTGCTTATTTAAACACAGTATGTAACGTAACAAAGCATTTCCTTACAATAATCACATGTTGGTAAGACGAACAACATTAGTAGATCATAGATTTTAGAGGCGTAAACAAGATGAGGTTAAGTTTTTCGAAGAGCAATAAAAAGCTCATAAAAAGATATGACAAATGACATGAATTTCATGACAGGACACTAAAATTTGCCAATGGTAGAAAACTATGAGGCATAATACTATCCAAATTGCGATGACTATAAATTAGCCAGTACTTTGAGGAAAAACTCGACAGAAAAGAATTTTTTACCAAAAATGTCTTATACAGGCAAACCATGAAAGTCAGGTACTACCGTACTAGCACATCAGGTTCCAAAAAAGGTGATGTAAATCTGTGTCAATCCAAATTTGCAGATTAAGAACAGAATCTTTCCCTCAATAGAGTTTACATAATACTAATCGATGTAGTTTACATAAACCATAGAATCTTCTCACCTCTATATGCACACTCGGTCTATCAATCAATCAATCAATCTAGTAACTCCACGAAATTTCATTCTCTTTCAATTGCCCCCACCAAATTGTGGCAACCATATGAACTAAAACCGAAAGCAACTGAAAATCCAAGCTTTTTTGAAATATTCCAGCAGCTCAGAGTCTCATGCCCAAATAGTGTGTGTAAAAATAATCGTTCGCATTATGCATTATTAGGATTCGCGTCCATGCCTAACGGTAATTTTACCAAAACAGGATATCTTTCCTCCCACGCAGCCAACAGCACTAGAGCTTACGCCCAGAAGTCTGCCGCATTAATCTGGACAGTACCATGCGAACACATAGTGGCTTCTCGAAATTCCATCTTTTTTCTCCACATAATCACAGGCATGCAGCAGCAATCAGTACCCCAAAGGGGCGCAGAATTCCACAACCAAGCCGGCAACAAGGCCACACAATAGAAAAAAGGGAAAAGAAGAACAAATGGGACTACTACCGGCTGCCGGATAGTCACTTACTGGTCTCGGAGATGAAGAGAAGCAACATGACGACGGCGGCGACGAGCGTGACGATGCCGCCAAAGAGCGTCCACTTGTAGAAGTCCTCGTTCACCTTGGGGTACGCGTCCAACCGCTTGAGTCTCTGTAGGAACGCGTCCATCTCTCCTCTTGCTACTTGGACACCGGCGCCCGACGGCAGCACCCTCGCTCGCTCGTGAACCCTACCTACCCCGTCCCTCCCGATCTGAGCTCCCGACTCCCATGGCGGGTGTGGGCTTGGGCGGCCGCGCCGGCGGGAGTGGCGGCCGGGGGCGGGGGCAGCCGTGGTGGATGGGGTCGGGGCCGGGGTGGCGGTGGCGGGCGAGTGGGGGCGGCCAGTGGCGGGCGGGATCCAGGGAGAGAGAGAGAGACGAGAGAGACGGGAGTGAGAAAGGTGAGAGAAAGATAAGGTTGAGGAGACGTTTAAAATAAAAAATATAACTTCATAGAGTAAAGTTATAAGAAGTTATGTACCTTCCTAGAGAAAGGTGGCTTTTCGTTTGACTGGTCAAAAGCTGAAATCTAACTTCCTAGAGGAGGTCGTAGGAAGTTAGTTGCCCATGCTAACTTTCTATAGCCGGCCGTAGGAAGTTAGCTTTTCGTTTGACCGCAACCGTGGATCAGCAACTAAAAGCTAACTTCCTAGAGGAGGTCGTAGGAAGTTAGCTGTCCACGCTAACTTCCTATGGTTGCCTCTAGGAAGTTAGCGGCTCGTTTGACCGAACACACAAGTCAGCATGTGAAAGCTAACTTTCTACAGGTTTTATAAAATACCGTAGAAGTTATGTTTATTGCCTAGAGCTACCAGTTGTCTCTCGAAAGTTATTTATTTCCTACGGTTTGTTATAAAAGTTGTAGGAAGTTAAAAACCCATAGGAAGTGTATGATTTTGGTGTAGTGACGGGCGGGGGCGGGCACGGCTGTGGTGTGGGCCGGCGGGCGTCGCGGGCGGGACGGGCAAGGGCGGCGGTGTCGGCGGCAGTGTGGGCGCGAGCGAGCGTCGTGGGGGCGCGGCGAGGACAGGTGGGCGCGGCTGCTATGGTGGCCGGCGGGGACCGGTGGCCGGCGGCGAACGGGCGGCGGGCCAGCGTGTAAGGCGGCGACGACGGTTTGAGAGGAAAGAGAGAAGAGAGAAATGAGCCCGCGTGGGGTCCCCACGGCGTTCATAAACCTTTAATCCCCGTCGGCCAGAGCACAGGCCGACAGGAATAAGCTAATCCCCGTCGGCTTTTGTCAGGGCCGACGGGAGTTAACTTATTCTCGTCGGCCTGTGTCTGGGCCGACGGGAGTTAACTTAAGGCCCGTCGGCTGGAAGGTAGCCGACGGGAGTTAACTAACTCCCATCAACTTTTTCTCTGTCCGACAGGAGTTAAGCTGGCCGACGGGAATCTTCAGGATTCCTGTAGTGTCCTCGGGGAATGCGATGCTCTGAGCCTAGGCGGCGCCGTCATGGCTGACGATGGTTGCCGACGTGAGGTGTTGGCCCTCGATCTCGCACATTAGAATCTCGCACATCTCGATCGCTAGAGAATGGAGAGGGTGGCCGTCGGAGGAGGGCTCGTGCAGTGCTCCCCCCAAACAACTTGATGTCACTATTTTTTACTGGTCACGAAGAGCTTGTAGCAGCGTGTGCCGAACGGGTGGCTAAATAGAGAGGGACCCAGATAGAGAAGGCCAAATTGAAGGGATGGAGGACTGGATCCCCACCGCCTCGCTGGGGTAGGCCACACGTTTGTCTCCTCGCTCCCCTTGGGTAGAAACGGAGAGGAGGAGGAGCAGTAGCGACGCCCAATCAATCACCAGGGTCGAGGGGTACCTCGGCGCGACGACACTGGCGGCTGACGGACTTCCAACGTATAATTGGAGAGGAGGAAGAGCAATAGAGATGGTCAACCAATCACCTGGTCAGTGGGCGTACCTCGGCACGACGGCGCCAGTGGCTCGATGGACTTCCAACGTTGGGATGTGGCGATGGAGTGGAGCTTGGCCTAGGCCATGGGTGTTCCTCGGCGTCGACAACTTGGGGGATGCCAGTGGAGGACGAGGCAACGTCGTGAACACACTGCCGGTGTAGAGTAGGTGTCGAGTGCGCTGTCGGCCCTTATTGAACGATGGTCTAGTGGTGGTGGATGTGGAGGAACAGAACTCAGTGAACTCTAACTATTTGACTACATGGGCCCAATTTTTTTAGCAACTAATAGTCGGATGTCCACCTTCCAATTTATTATTGTTTGGATTCGTTCCATTTACGAGGGAATGACTTTAAAAAGAAAAAGATTATGCTCAAATAGTGAGAATCGGCACCCAAAAATCCCCCGAACGGAGGCACGAAGTCGCTCCATCCCATTAGGCTCCGGAACCAAACACTACTATCGGGGACCATAATTAGGGGTACCCTCAAGACTCCTAATCTCAGCAGGTAACCCCCATCAGCACAAAGCTGCAGAGGCCTGATGGGTGCAATTAAGTCAAGGATCGGTCCACTCAAGGGACACGATCTCGCCACGCCTGAGCCCAGCCTCGGGCAAGGGCAGCCGACCCCGGAGGATTTACGTCTCGCCCGAGGACCCCCTCCAGCAACGGACACACCTTCGGTTCGCCCGAGGCCCAGTCTTCACCAAGAAGCAACCTTGGCCAAGTCGCCACGCCGACCGACCGTATCGCAGGAGCATTTAATGCAAAGGTGGCCTGACACCTTATCTTGACGCGCGCCCTTCAGTCGACAGAGCCGAAGTGACCGTAGTCACTTCGCCGCTCCACTGACCGGCCTGACAAGAGGACAGCGCCGCCTGCGCCGCTCCGACTGCTGTGCCACTCGACAGAGTGAGGCTGACAGCAGTCAAGTCCGGCCTTAGGCACCATAGGAAACTCCGCATCGCCCAACCCCAGGGCTCGGACTCGGGCTCAGCCCCGGAAGACGACGAACTCCGCTTCGCCCGACCCCAGGGCTCGGACTCGGGCTCAGCCCCGGAAGACGACGAACTTCGCATCGCCCGACCCCAGGGCTCGGACTCGGGCTCAGCCCCGGAAGACGACGAACTCCGCTTCGCCCGACCCAGGGCTCGGACTCGGGCTCAGCCCCGGAAGACGACGAACTCCGCATCGCCCGACCCCAGGGCTCGGACTCAGGCTCAGCCCCGAAAGACGACGAACTCCGCTTCGCCCGACCCCAGGGCTCGGACTCAGCCCTGGCCTCAGCCGACGGTCTCCGCCTCGCCCGACCCAGGGGCTCGGGCTCGACCTCGGCCTTGGAAGACAGACTCGACCTCGACCTTGGAGGAGCCTCCACCTCGCCCAACCCAGGGCTCGGACCGACCACGTCACAAGAGGCGCCATCATTACCCTACCCCAAGCTAACTCAGGCTACGGGGAACAAGACCGGCGTCCCATCTAGCTCGCCCCGGTAAACAAGTAATGATGGCGCCCCGCATGCTCTATGACGACGACGGCTCTCAGCCCCCTTTATGGAAGCAAGGGGACGTCAGCAAGGACTCGACAGCCCCGACAGCTGTCCTTCCGCCAGGCTCCAGCGCTCCTCCGACGGCCACGACACCACACGAACCGGGTGCCAAAACCTCTCCAGCTGCCACGATGCCATGTACTTAGGGCACTAGCTCTCCTCCGCTAGACACGTTAGCACACTGCTACACCCCCCCATTGTACACCTGGATCCTTTCCTTGCGCCTATAAAAGGAAGGTCCAGGGCCCTCTTACAGAGGGTTGGCCACGCGGGGAAGGACGGGACGACGCTCGCATAAGCCGCTCGCTCCCTCCCGCGTGGACGCTTGTAACCCCCTACTACAAGCGCACCCGACCTAGGCGCGGGACAAACACGAAGGCCGCGGGTTTCCCCTTTTACGCCTGTCTCCCCCCGACTTCTCCCCCCCTTCGCGCTCCGTCTCGCGCCGACCCATCTGGGCTGGGGCACGCGGCGACAATTTACTCGTCGGTCCAGGGACCCCCCGGGTTCGAAATGCCGACAGTTGGCGCGCCAGGTAGGGGCCTGCTGTGTGTTGACGAACAGCTTCCTGTCAAGCTCTAGATGGGCAGTCTCCAGCAACCTTTCCAGCCCGGGATGGTGCTCCGTTTCGGGAGTCTTGAGTTCATGTCCTTCGACGGCAGCTACGACATGATACTCCTTCCCTTGCCGCGCGACAGCGACAATGGCGGCCGACAACCTGCCCGCCGGCTGCGGAATCGACAACGTCTTCCCCACGTGGTGGAAGAACAACATTCAGGCTTTTGGATTCAGCCTCGACCCACCAAGAGGTACCGACCGATTCCCATCTCGTGCCTTTTGGATTCAGCCTCGACCCACCAAGCGACTTCGCTTTGGTGGACGCTCTCATAGAGGTGAGTCCAAACCCTCTGGGGTATCGTATGCGGTCACCCTCGGACCGGCTGACGGCCGTCTCGACCTACGGGCCCTCGGGTTCCGAGGAAGATGACGAGCCCGACTTTAGTTGGGATTTCTCCGGACTTGGTAACCCCAGTGCCATGCGGGACTTTATGACCGCATGCGACTACTGCCTTTCCGACTGTTCCAACGGTAGCCGCAGCCTCGGCGACGAGGACTGCGGCCCAAGTCGTGAATGTTTCCACGTCGATCTAGGGGGTCCCAACGAAGGCAACCATCTTGGTATGCCGGAGAACGGTGATCCCCCTAGGCCTGTGCCTCACGTTGACATCCTTCGGGAGCTAGCTGTGGTCCCCGTCCCGGCGGGGGGTCATGACCCACAGCTCGAGCAAATCCGCGAGATGCAGGCCAGGCTCGACGAGGGAGCAGGAACACTTGAGCCGTTCCGCCGGGACATTGGGTAGGAATGGGCGGGCCAACCTCCGGCCGGAGAAGTGTGTCATCTACCCTAGGGCATCCAGCACTGCATCGCCGACAATGTCAGGGTAAGGCCGCCACCGGTTTCCAGTGGGGTCGGCCAGAACCTGGCTGCAGCGGCAATACTTCTCCGCGCGATGCCGGAGCCATCAACCACCGAGGGGCGGCGTATCCAGGGAGAGCTCAAGAATCTCCTGGAGGATGCTGCGGTCCGACGGGCCGAAAGCTCTGCCTCCCGAAGGCAGGGGTACCCCTCGGAACATCGTGCCGCGACTTCCCGATTCATGCGGGAAGCCTCGGTCCACACCGGGCGCACGCGCAACACAGCGCCTGCGGCCCCGGGTCGCCTCGGCAACGAACGCCCTCACCGCAACCGTCGAACCCACCTCGATGAGAGGGTGCACCGAGGCTACCAACCCAGGCGTGGTGGATGCTACGACAGCGGGGAGGATCGGGGTCCCTCGCCCGAACCACCCGGTCTGCAGGCTTTCAGCCGCGCCATACGACGGGCGTCGTTCCCGACCCGGTTCCGAACCTCGACTACTATCACAAAGTACTCGGGGGAGACGAGACCGGAACTGTGGCTCGTGGACTACCGGCTGGCCTGCCACCTGGGTGGAACGAATGATGACAACCTCATCATCGGCAACCTCCCCCTGTTCCTCTCCGACGCCGCTCGAGCCTGGCTGGAGCACCTGCCTCCGGGGCAGATCTCCAACTGGGACGACCTGGTCCAAGCCTTCGCCGGCAATTTCCAGGGCACATACGTGCGCCCAGGGAACTCCTAGGATCTCCGAAGCTGCCGCCAGCAGCCAGGGGAGTCTCTCCGGGACTACATCCAGCGATTCTCGAAGCAGCGCACCGAGCTGCCTAACGTCACCGATTCGGATGTCATCGGCGCGTTCCTCGCCGGCACCACCTGCCGCGACCTGGTGAGCAAGCTGGGTCGCAAGACCCCCACCAGGGCGAGCGAGCTGATGGACATCGCCACCAAGTTCGCCTCTGGCCAGGAGGCAGTTGAGGCCATCTTCCGGAAGGACAAGCAGCCCCAGGGCTGCCTACCGGAAGATGTCCCCGAGGCATCAACTCAGCGCGGCACCAAGAAGAAAGGCAAGAAGAAGTCGCAAGTGAAACACAACGCCGCCGACGCGGACCTTGTCGCCGCCGCCGAGTACAAGAACCCTCGGAAACCTCCCGGAGGTGCCAATCTCTTCGACAAGATGCTCAAGGAGTCGTGCCCCTATCATTAGGGGCCCGTCAAGCACACCCTTGAGGAGTGCGCCTTGCTTCGGCGCCACTTTCACAAGGCCGGGCCACCCGCGGAGGGTGGCAGGGCTCGCGACGACGATAAGAAGGAAGATCACAAGGCAGGAGAGTTTCCCGAGGTCCACGACTGCTACATGATCTACGGTGGGCGAGTGGCGAACGCCTCGGCTCGGCACCGCAAGCAAGAGCGTCGGGAGGTCTGCTCGGTAAAGGTGGCGGCGCCAGTCTACCTAGACTGGTCCGACAAGCCCATCACCTTCGACCAAGACGACCACCCCGACCGCGTGCCGAGCCCGGGGAAATACCCGCTCATTGTCGACCCTGTCATCGGCAACGTCAGGCTCACCAAGGTCCTCATGGACGGAGGTAGCAGCCTCAACATCATCTATGTCGAGACCCTCGGGCTCCTGTGGATTGATCTGTCCTCGGTCCGGGCAGGCGCTGCGCCTTTTCACGGGATCATCCCCGGGAAGCGCGTCCAACCCCTCGGACAACTCGATCTACCCGTCTGCTTTGGGACACCCTCCAACTTCCGAAGGGAAACCCTCATGTTCGAAGTGGTCGGGTTTCGAGGAACCTACCACGCAGTGCTGGGGAGGCCATGCTACGCCAAGTTCAAGGCCATCCCCAACTACACCTACCTCAAGCTCAAGATGTCGGGCCCCAACGGGGTCATCACCGTCGGCCCCACGTACCGACACGTGTATGAATGCGACGTGGAGTGTGTGGAGTACGCCGAGGCCCTCGCCGAATCTGAGGCCCTCATCGCCGACCTGGAGAGCCTCTCCAAGGAGGCGCCAGACGTGAAGCGCCACGCCGGCAACTTCGAGCCAGCGGAGACGGTTAAATCCGTCCCTCTCGACCCCAGCAACGACGCCTCCAAGCAGATCCAGATCGGCTCTGAGCTCGATCCCAAATAGGAAGCAGTGCTCGTCGACTTTCTCCGCGCAAACGCCGACGTCTTTGCGTGGAGTCCCTCGGACATGCCCGGCATACCGAGGGATGTCGCCGAGCACTCGCTAGATATCCGAGCTGGAGCCCGACCCATGAAGCAGCCTCTGCGCCGATTTGACGAAGAAAAGCGCAGAGCCATAGGCAAGGAGATCCACAAGCTAATGGCGGCATGGTTCATCAAAGAGGTATTCCATCCCGAATGGCTTGCCAACCCTGTGCTTGTGAGAAAGAAAGGAGGGAAATGGCGGATGTGTGTAGACTACACTGGTCTAAACAAAGCATGTCCGAAAGTTCCCTACCCTCTGCCTCGCATCGATCAAATCGTGGATTCCACTGCTGGGTGCGAAACCCTGTCTTTCCTCGATGCCTACTTAGGGTATCACCAAATCAGGATGAAAGAGTCCGACCAGCTCGCGACTTCTTTCATCACACCTTTCGGCATGTACAGCTATGTTACCATGCCGTTCGGTTTGAGGAATGCAGGTGCGACATACCAAAGGTGCATGAACCACATGTTCGGCGAACACATTAGCTGAACGGTCAAGGCCTACGTCGATGACATCGTAGTCAAGACGAGGAAAGCCTCCGACCTCCTTTCCGACCTTGGAGCGACATTCCGATGTCTCAAGGCGAAAGGCGTAAAGCTCAATCCCAAGAAGTGTGTCTTCGGGGTCCCCCGAGGCATGCTCTTGGGGTTCATCGTCTCCAAGCGGGCCATCGAGGCCAACCCGGAGAAGATCGCGGCCATCACCAGCATGGGGCCCATCAAGGACTTGAAAGGCATACAGAGGGTCACGGGATGCCTTGCGGCTCTGAGCCGTTTCATCTCGTGCCTCGGCGAAAGAGGCCTGCCTCTGTACCGCCTCTTAAGGAAGGCCGAGTGCTTCACTTGGACCCCTGAGGCCGAGGAAGCCCTCGGGAACCTGAAGGCGCTCCTCACGAACGCGCCCATCTTGGTGCCCCCCGCTGCCGGAGAAGTCCTCTTGATCTACGTCGCCGCAACCACTCTGGTGGTTAGCGCCGCGATTGTGGTTGAGAGACGAGAAGAGGGGCATGCATTGCCCATCCAGAGGCCAGTCTACTTCATCAGTGAGGTATTGTCCGAGACCAAGATCCGCTACCCACAAATTCAGAAGCTGCTGTACGCGGTGATCCTGACGCGGCGGAAGTTGCGACACTACTTCGAGTCTCATCCGGTAACTGTGGTGTCATCCTTCCCCCTGGGGGAGACCATCCAGTGCCAAGAGGCCTCGGGTAGAATTGCAAAGTGGGCGGTGGAAATCATGGGCGAAACGATCTCGTTCGCCCCTCGGAAGGCCATCAAGTCCCAAGTCTTGGCGGACTTTGTGGCTGAATGGGTCGACACCCAGCTCCCAACAGCTCCGATCCAACCGGAACTCTGGACCATGTTTTTCGACGGGTCGCTGATGAAGACAGGAGCAGGTGCAGGCCTGCTCTTCATCTCGCCCCTCGGGAAGCACCTACGCTACGTGCTAAGCCTCCATTTCCCGGCGTCCAACAATGTGGCCGAGTACGAGGCTCTGGTCAACGGGTAGCGCATTGCCATCGAGCTAGGGGTCCGATGCCTCGACGCTCGCGGTGACTCGCAGCTCGTCATCGACCAAGTCATGAAGAACTCCCACTGCCGCGACCTGAAGATGGAAGCCTACTGTGACGAGGTTCGACGCCTGGAAGACAAGTTCTACGGGCTCGAGCTCAACCACATCGCCCGACGCTACAACGAGACTGCGGGCGAGCTGGCTAAAATAGCCTCGTGGCGAACAACGGTTCCCCTGGACGTCTTCTCCCGAGACCTGCATCAACCCTCCGTCAAGACCGACGACACACCCGAGCCCGAGAAGGCCTCGGCCCAGCCCGAGGCACCCTCGGCTCAGTCCGAGGCACCCTCGGCCTCCGAGGGTGAGGCACTGCGCGTCGAGGAGGAGCGGAGCGGGGTCACGCCTAATCGAAACTGGCAGAACCCGTACCTGCAATATCTCCACCGAGGAGAGCTACCCTCGACCGAGCCGAAGCTCGGCGGTTGGCGCGGCGCGCCAAGTCGTTCGTCTTGCTGGGAGACGGGAAGGAGCTCTACCACCACAGCCCCTCAGGCATCCTCCAGCGATGCATTTCCATCACCGAAGGCCAGGAGCTCTTACAAGAGATACACTCGGGGGCTTGCGGCCATCACGCAGCACCTCGAGCCCTTGTTGGAAACGCCTTCCGACAAGACTTCTACTGGCCGACCGCGGTGGCCGACGCCACTAGAATTGTCCGCACCTGCCAAGGGTGTCAATTCTATGCAAGACAGACCCACCTGCCCGCTCAGGCTCTGCAGACCATACCCATCACCTGGCCGTTTGCTGTGTGGGGTCTGGACCTCGTCGGCCCCTTGCAGAAGGCACCCGGGGGCTACACGCACCTGTTAGTCGCCATCGACAAATTCTCCAAGTGGATCGAGGTCCGACCCCTAAACAGCATCAGGTCCGAACAGGCGGTGGCGTTCTTCACCAACATCATCCATCGCTTTGGGGTCCCGAACTCCATCATCACCGACAACGGCACCCAGTTCACCGGCAGAAAGTTTCTGGACTTCTGTGAGGATCACCACATCCGGGTGGACTGGGCCACCGTGGCTCACCCCATGACGAATGGGCAAGTAGAGCGTGCCAACGACATGATCCTGCAAGGGCTCAAGCCGCGGATCTACGACGACCTCAACAAGTTCGGCAAGCGATGGATGAAGGAGCTCCCCTCGGTGGTCTGGAGTCTGAGGACAACGCCGAGCCGAGCCACGGGCTTCACACCGTTCTTTCTAGTCTATGGTGCCGAGGCCATCTTGCCCACAGACTTAGAATACGGTTCCCCAAGGACGAGGGCCTACGCCGACCAAAGCAATCGATCTAATCGAGAAGACTCACTGGACCAGCTGGAAGAGGCTCGGGACATGGCCTTACTACACTCGGCGCGGTACCAACAGTCCCTGCGATGCTACCACGCCCGAGGGGTTCGGTCCTGAGACCTCCAGGTGGGCGACCTGGTGCTTCGGCTACTACAAGACGCCCGAGGGCGGCACAAGCTCACGCCTCCCTGGGAGGGGCCGTTCATCGTCGCCAAGGTTCTGAAGCCCGGAACGTACAAGCTGGCCAACAGTCAAGGCGAGGTCTACAACAACGCTTGGAACATCCGACAGCTACGTCGCTTCTACCCTTAAGATGCTTTCAAGTCGTTCATACACCTCGGTCACATACAAAGTCTAGTCATCAAGGAAGGGTCAGCCTTGCCTCGGCAAAGCCCGACCCTCCCTCGGGGGCTAAAAGGGGGGAACCCCCTCTGCGTCAACATTTTCCTCGAAAAAAGTCTTCCATCAAAAAGGTTTCTGTGTTCTTCTGCGTTCCCCGGCTATATCAGTAGCAGGACCCCAAGAAGCAAATGAGGGCGCATGTAAGTGGCAAGGCCGACCGAGCCGAGGGACTCCTACGCCTCTAGGATACGGATACCTCACTCGTCACCTACCACGAAAAATGACTCTTACTTGGGCAAGCCACCCTGCTACTGACGAACAAGGCCAGATACGCAAAATGGAAGGAAAAGGAGCACAACCTTATACTACGATAATAAAGTGTTTGGGCCTCAGCGGCCGCAAAAGACACATGTGCATTCAAAGAAAACTGCTCCGGCAGAGTCAGGCGTCGCCCGGAGAAGGAGTCGTGCCCTCGGCTTCGTCCCTGACCTCGGACGACGGCGCAGGCGGGAGGATATCTGCCTCGAAGGTGGTTGCCAGCACCGCGCTCGGGCCCGCGGCGGCCGCGTCGAGCCTCTGGACTTCAGCTAGGGCGGCTTCATCTTCGTCGGGGAGGCAATACCCCTCGCTGACCCGCTCCAGATCCACGACATAGTGGGAAGCAAGCACGACGAAGGCCCGCCTGACGCCGTGATGTAGCGCCTCGCGGAGTCTGCCACGCACAAGGTCACCCAAGGCCTGCAGGCGACTTTGAGGGGAGCTTCCCGAGGGGACGTCGTCGAAGCCAAAGACCCGGCAGAAAGCCGAGATGGCCTCGGACATGGCCGCGTGGTCGGCCTCCCTCTGCTCGGCCGCCTGAGCAAGCGCCCTGGTGAACTTATCAAGGGCAGACTCAAGCTCTGCGAACAGCCAAAGCGCAAGACCTCAAACACGAGTGGAGGAACCGAGCTGAAACGAAAACTTAAAACAGCCAGGACATACCTCCAGCTCGGGCACGCTGCTCCGAGGATGCGGCTTGGGCTACGGCTAGGTCTGCTGCAAGGGCTCCGGCCCGGCTTTCGGCCTCGGTGGCCCGGCCCCGAGATTGGTCCCGCTCGCCGGTGACCTGGTCAAGCTCCGACTGCCGCCGCTGCACCTCTGCGCGTGCCGCTGCTGCCTCTACTCCCAGATCGACGCAGAGCAACCGAAGGTCCGCCACCTCGGTGCCCTGCTGGGAGAGGCGCGCGGTAGCCTTGGCAAGCAAGGTCCTCAGGGACCACAGCGAACCCCAGACATCGACCTCGCGGCGGATGAACGACGACTTGGCGGCGCTCAGATCCGTTAGATCCTGAGGGAAGGAAGCGGGGCGTCACAAAGGACGCCTTGATCACGAAAAAGGTATGCCTGAAATCATTACCTGGAGGATCTTGGGAACGTCCCTGCAAAAGACCTCCAAGGATGACCGGAGCGACCCCACCGTTGCCTCGGCGCACTCCCGGAGCTCGTCCCAAGACTGCTCCTCCCGCTCATCGTCAAGAACGAAGAAGGGATCCGAGGCCTCACGGGTCCGGAACCGGAGCAACTGGCGCCGCCCCTCGGAGCTCCACCGTGCAGGGACAAGGCTTCCACTCGGCGGGACGGGTCGCGGTTCCGCGCCCCCCTCCTCCGAGGCACCAAGTAGCGATGCCTCGGCCATCTCAACGTCGGCGGCGACGGGTCGCTCCACGGCCGGGACGACAACGGCTTCAGCAGCAGCCGGCGCCAGCGCTGGCAGCATGTCTGGTGGGCCCGAGGCCACGGCCGCGCCAGCCGCCTCCCCTAGCGCGACGGCCGCCTCAACAGAAGAGCCGGCCTCCGGAGCTTGCTCCACGGCAACTGGTGCCGCCTATGCCCCCCGTTGTGGGGCGTCTTGCAAGAAGGTCAGCTGGCCGGCGAGGCCCAGCGCGGCACCGGCTGCGGAAGCCGACGCCGTCTTGAGGACCTTCCGGGGAGCCAGATCGGTCGGGCCATGACTCCGCTTGCTAAGGAGAAAAGGAAAGTCAGGGTCGGGACATACAAAGGAGGAGCCAGGACGAAGACATCCTAAGGTACCGCGGCAACTCACCCTACCTCCTGGGGACAGATGGAAAGTCTCGGCTGTGAGAATCGGTGGCCGGGAAGGCTTGTGCCACCCTACCTCCTGGGGACAGATGGAAAGTCTCGGCTGTGAGAACCAAGGGCAATCCGACGCAAGGAGAAAGAAGGAGCGGACACTCACCAGGGACACACACCCACGGTCGGGACGCATCAAGGGCTGGGAAAGGGCGTCAGCGTCCGGTTTTCCCAACGCGACGGCTACCCGCTCGTGGAGGTCGTCGACGGGAAGGGGATCTGAGGACATCCGCGAACCCTCCAAGTCGGCCTCTGGCGTCATCTCCCAAAGCGGCAACCGCCGCTCCGCCAAGGGAAGCACCCTCCGGCGATGAATGGCGGCAATCACTCCCGCAGCGGTGAGCCCTCCTTTCCGCAACACCTCCAGGGCCTTCAGAAGGGGCTGGAGATTCTTCTGTCTGTCGTGCGGGGTCCCGTAGCGCCAGGCATCAGCGGCGACGGTCACCACTCGCTGAGAAAACGACGGGAGCCTCCCGTCGTCATTTCGGAGATAAAACCACCGGCGATGCCACCCTTTGTTCGAGGACGCAAGGATGGCGAGAATATACTGCGGCGCCCACGCCTGCCTCAGCTGGAGGATGCAGCCACCGCCCGCACTGTCGCGCGGACCCTTCTCTCCCCCGTCGGCGAAGCAAAAAGCTCCGCGGAGAAGAAATGAGTCCATAGGTCCCAGTGAGGGTCAATCCCCAAGTATCCTTCGCAAACCGCTGCGAAGATGGCGGCTTGCGAGATGGAGTTAGGGCTGAGGTTGTGCAGCTCCACCCCATAGACATGCAGAATCACCCGCATAAAACGGCTTGCCGGCACTCCGAACCCCCGTTCGTGAAAGGAGACGAAGCTCACGACATACCCCGGCGGCGGAGACGGGGTGGTTCCGCTCGGGGGGGCATCCACTCCGGCTGCCTCTCATCGGAGAGAGGGCGAAGTAAACCCTCAGCGACGAGGGTCTCCAGGTCATCCGCCGTGACGGTGGAGAAAGGCCACGGGTCGCGCGGCAGAACAATGGTCACCCGGTCGGCCATCACCAAGCAGAGGAGGTGGCGACAAAAGGGACTGGGTGGGTGGTTTCCTTTTTCTCTGGCTATTCCCCCGGGTTGCGAAAACCTAAGAAGGAGGCAAGTAGCAGAGCAAAGAACCGTCACCGGTCCCTCTCCCGAATACATAAAGACCCAGGCAAGACCCGTTCAACGCATCGCCCGAACCCGCCGCAGGATTCAAAACTCAAAGCGAAACGCCCATTCCTCGAACGGCTCGCACGCGCAACGGCTGCCCCACGAACCACTCGTCCCGTCGCATTAACTCTACGGCGGGACAGGCGACACCTTTGGCGGGCGAAGCAGGCGACGCTTCACCTCCGCCATAATGACCGCGACAAAAAAGGTGTGCCACGTCATTCGATTTCGTATCCTTTTCCTCTTCCTCTTTCTCTCTCTTACAACAGGGACCGGGAAAGGGGATACCCCGAAAGGGATCCTTCTCCGCAAAGGAAACGGGCCCCGAGCCCCCCTACTGATCAGAGGTTCGAAGGCCGGCCCGTCGGAGGGGTTCAATAGCCGCCTCAGAGCGCTCGGGCTCCGCGCCCACTACTGGTCAGAGGTTCGAAGGCCGGCCCCCCGGAAGGGTTCAACGGCCGCCTCAGGCCACTCGGGCTCCGCGCCCACTACTAATCAGGGGTTCGTAGGCTGGCCCTCGAAGGGTTCACAGTCGCCTCAGACACAGAGCGAGGGATGACCCTGGGTACGTTCGATACATAACCAAGGCTCGGGCTACGCTCCCAAGGTACCCTAGGACATTTCCGAGACCAGCGAGAATGATCTTGTAACGGAATCCCATCAGAGGGAGGCATCGAGCCCTCGGACCCCGTCAAAAGGGGACTGGGTCCGGCAGATCACCCGCAGGTACTTTTGGAGTGCGCCTCCGGGCCTCTAGCCGACCCCTAACAAATGGGGCACGGGCGTCCACTCGGATTACCCGTTAGCAGCTCACTGGAGACACCATGTTCGGCGCCCTCCAAGGGCAACATGGCGCTTTCCCCCCTCCTCCTTGCGAAAAGGCGACGCAGGGGCGTATGTAAAAAAGTCGAGTCTATCCTTGACCGTCCTCTCGCCCTGTGCGAAGGCTCGGGGGCTGCTCTCGCAAACCCGGCTCCGGCCAAACCATTGACAGCGTCAACATACCAGCCCGAGAACTTGGGACCCGACCGTGCACCTGGGCTACGGCCAGCTCGCATGAGGGAACAACCAGACCGGCCGAAGCATTGCGAAACACATTAAGACCTCGAAGGAGTCAAACCACTCCTCCGAGGCCTCGGGGGCTACACCCGGCGGGTGCGCTCGCGCGCACCCACCGGAACAAAACGCAACCGAGAAAGGCTGGTCCCCTTGCAAAAAAGTGCGACAAAAGCCTCCAAGCGAGTATTAACACTCCCTTCGAGGCACGGGGGCTACTGTCGGGGACCATAATTAGGGGTACCCTCAAGACTCCTAATCTCAGCTGGTAACCCCCATCAGCACAAAGTTGCAGAGGCCTGATGGGTGCGATTAAGTCAAGGATCGGTCCACTCAAGGGACACGATCTCGCCTCGCCCGAGCCCAGCCTCAGGCAAGGGCAGCCGACCCCGGAGGATTTACGTCTCGCTCGAGGACCCCCTCCAGCAACGGACACACCTTCGGTTCGCCCGAGGCCCAGTCTTCACCAAGAAGCAACCTTGGCCAAGTCGCCATGCCGACCGACTGTATCGCAGGAGCATTTAATGCAAAGGTGGCCTGACACCTTATCCTGACGTGCGCCCTTCAGTCGACAGAGCCGAAGTGACCGTAGTCACTTCGCCGCTCCACTAACCGGCCTGACAAGAGGACAGCGCCGCCTGCGCCGCTCCGACTGCTGTGCCACTCGACAGAGTGAGGCTGACAGCAGCCAAGTCCGGCCTCAGGCGCCATAGGAAACTCCGCATCGCCCGACCCCAGGGCTCGGACTCGGGCTCAACCCCAGAAGACGACGAACTCCGCTTCGCCCGACCCCAGGGCTCGGACTCGGGCTCAGCCCCGGAAGACGACGAACTCCGCTTCGCCCGACCCCAGGGCTCGGACTCGGGCTCAGCCCCGGAAGACGACGAACTCCGCATCGCCCGACCCTAGGGCTCGGACTCGGGCTCAGCCCCGGAAGACGACGAACTCCGCTTCGCCCGACCCCAGGGCTCGGACTCAGCCCTGGCTTAAGCCGACGGTCTCCGCCTCGCCCGATCCAGGGGCTCGGACTCGACCTCGGCCCTAGAAGACAGACTCGACCTCGACCTCGGAGGAGCCTCCACCTCACCCAACCCAGGGCTCGGACCGACCACGTCACAAGAAGCGCCATCATTACCCTACCCCAAGCTAAGTCAGGCTACGGGGAACAAGACCGGCGTCCCATCTAGCTCGCCCCGGTAAACAAGTAATGATGGCGCCCCGCATGCTATATGACGACGGCTGCTCTCAGCCCCCTTACGGAAGCAAGGGGACGTCAGCAAGGACTCGACAGCCCCGACAGCTGTCCTTCCGCCAGGCTCCAGCGCTCCTCCGACGGCCACGACACCACACGAACCGGGTGCCAAAACCTCTCCGGCTGCCACGATGGCATGTACTTAGGGCACTAGCTCTCCTCCGCTAGACACGTTAGCACACTGCTACACCCCCCATTGTACACCTGGATCCTTTCCTTACGCCTATAAAAGGAAGGTCCAGGGCCCTCTTACAGAGGGTTGGCCGCGCGGGGAAGGACGGGACGGCGCTCGCGTAAGCCGCTCGCTCCCTCCCGCGTGGACGCTTGTAACCCCCTACTGCAAGCGCACCCGACCTGGCGCGGGACAAACACGAAGGCCGCGGGTTTCCCCTTTTACGCCTGTCTCCCCCCGGCTTCTCTCCCCCTTCGCGCTCCGTCTCGCGCCGACCCATCTGGGCTGGGGCACGCGGCGACAATTTACTCGTCGGTCCAGGGACCCCCCGGGTTCGAAACGCCGACAACTACCTTAGCCACCATGATTCTCTGGCTTTTGGAATCTTCGACTAGGTGTTGCCATGCTGTGAGGTGGGGCGGGGAAGCGAGGGAGGAAGACACATGAATGCCATCGCTGGACGTATAATTAAGTGACCGTGGGCGAGGTGTTCGCCAGTGGTTCAAGGCGTCATTGGTCCTTTCGTCCCCAAACCATAGTTGGGTTGGTTTAGACTTGTTTGTTTACCCTATAAATTATATAATCTATCTTAAATAAGTTAAGAGACAAACAAACATCACAAATTATTAGGTCTTTTTTGGTTACAAGGGAATAAATCTCACCATATATTTAATCCGGATCTGAATTGGGTGAATTCATACCTCACATCCAATCACATGATGGGATTAAATCCATCATTTAATCCATGTATCTCTCAAAGCTAGTTATTCTTTTGATCCATGTATTCTAATATAAACTTGTGCAATATCTTCATGGATTTGTTTCATACCTAATGAGCTATGGATAGAATCTATGCAAAAATTCCCGAACCCTTGGGTTATAATCTATGATGAGTTTAACCGAATAAAAAATGAGTAGCCTTAAATTATTTTAGGACATGGATTGTGACATGGATTTAATTCCAATCCATGCTAATACAGAGCTGGATTGGTGTAAACGAACAACGTCTTAGGTGGATTATATAATCTAGATATCTAGATTATGATAATCCATAAGCAGATTATTAGGTGCTTATATATATAATCTACTAGCTGGATGCCCGTGCGTTGCAACGGGAATATATAATACCAGCATACTACGATAACTTATATACAAAATCCGTGTTATATTGTTACGAGAAAATGTTTCATAATCAATTTGTGATCCTAGCCATACATAAATTTTGTTATTTTAATCTAGTTATTTCACCACTACATTGCAACCATCAGTATCATGCAGACTTCGATATATGCCACGATTTGTATGGTCTCATCATTGGAGAGCACGAGCACGTTCCACACATGCCGGAAAAATTCCCTCGTACATCGTTAGTCATCAGACACGCACCACCATATGCTCTTGCTTAAACAAAAAGTTAAGTGTGTATGTGTTTGTGAAGAGAATTAAAGGCAGGCCGGCACAAAAGCTACCCTGACGGTGGCGAGGATGACGAACTGGTCACTGTTGTCGATCCTCCTCTGTGTCACCTCCGGCGCCAAGATGACGCCACAATCCTCGATATAGTAGTCGTCGAACGCACGCGACATGACGAGTACCGATGACTCTTGGTTGGGCTGCCAAACGAAGTGCACCCCGGGCTCATCAGCGAGGTAGTACCCCTGGCCGTTGCACCACCGAATGCGCTATTCCACTACATACATCATGTTCGAGGACACTCACACAACGTCAGCAACGTCCATCGTCCCAGCGCACAAGAATTCATGTCCGGTCAGTAGCGACTTACGTGGCAGGTTGGGCTTCAGGTGGACGATGAGCTGGACGGCGTGATGGCGTCGTCGTCGGATGTGGTGTCCAGAACAACCCGAGAGTCGTCGACGTTGGCGACAACCATGAGGCCCCCCTGCTTAACGATGGACAGCGCGGTGCAGCTGCTCTGGACCGCGTCCAAGCGGCGGCTTCACGAGAGCTTGTCGTACACAGCGGCGCATGCGACCACGTAAAACTGCTTTTAGAGGTCGAACTGACAGTCGCCAAGCTTCTTCTCGTCATCAATGAGCGACGACAACGCGAATGCCTCCTGCTCATGGAGTTTGTTCGGGGTTTGAAGTAGGAAACATGGATTCATGCTTGGCGTTGGTTTATGAAAATGACTCACAAGTCTGATCCATGGAAAAAAAATATAACGAAGAAAAAATTTCACACATGCAAAAAGGGAATTTAAGTATAATGCATTATTCAAACAAAAGAAATAGCATGCAAAGCTCTTCTTTAAATAATATTATCTCCATCCAAAAATATAATTCAAGAATATCGGTGATACTTATCTACTACTACGCATTGTGCAATGGTAGCAAGTGAGCTTGGAGAGAGATGTAGTAGATGTGTTTCCTGTCATAGATGTAGACATAAACACATATAGGTGGGTGCCCGTGCGTTGCAACGGAAACATTTAATATCATGATAACTAATCAACAAATGTGTGTTATACTGTTACGTGAAAATGTTTCGTAATTAATTTGTGATCCTAGCCATACATAAATTTTGTTATTTCAATCTAACTATTTCATCACTACATTGCAACCAACAGTACCATGTAGACTTCTATACATGATAGCTGAATGCTCGTGCGTTGCAACGGGAATATATAATACCAGTATACTACGATAACTTATATACAAAATATGTGTTATACCGTTGTCGGCGTTTCGAGACCGGGGGGTCCCTGGGCCGACGAGTGAGTGTCGCCGCGTGCCCCAGCCCAGATGGGTCGAGCGCGAGGGCGAGCGCGAAGGGGGGAGAGCGAGGCGGCCGGAGACCGGCGTGAGAGAGGTGGGAATCCCGCGGCCTTCGTGTTCGTCCCGCGCCCAGGTCGGGTGCGCTTGCAGTAGGGGGTTACAAGCGTCCACGCGGGAGAGGGAAGCGAGCGGCTCCGAGCGAGCGCCTGTCTCGTCCTCGTCCCTGCGCGGCCAACCCTCTCTAAGAGGGCCATGGTCCTTCCTTTTATAGGCGTAAGGAGAGGATCCAGGTGTACAATGGGGGGTGTAGCAGAGTGCTACGTGTCTAGTGGAAGGGAGCTAGTGCCCTAAGTACATGCCGTTGTGGCAGCCGGAGAGATTTTGGCACCCAGCTGGTGTGATGTCATGGCCGTCGGAGGAGCAATGGAGCCTGGCGGAGGGACAGCTGTCGGAGCGGTTGGGTCCTTGCTGACGTCCTCTTGCTTCCGTAAGGGGGCTGAGAGCCACCGTCGTCACAGAGTACGCGGGGCACCATCATTGCCTATCTGGCGGAGCTAGCCAGATGGGACGCCGGTCTTGTTCCCTGCGGCCCGAGTCAGCTCGGGGTAGGGTGATGATGGTGCCTCCTGTTGACGTGGCTGGCCTGCGCCCTAGGTTGGGCGATGTGGAGGCTCCTGCGAAGCCGAGGTCGAGTCTGTCTTCCGTGGCCGAGGCCGAGTCTGAGCCCTGGGTCGGGTGGAGCGGAGGCCGTCGGCTGAGGCCAGGGCAGAGTCCGAGCCCTGGGGTCGGGCGAAGCGGAGTTCATCGTTTTCTGGGGCTGAGCCCGAGTCCGAGCCCTAGGTCGGGCGGAGCGGAGTTTGCCGTCTTTTGGGGCTAAGCCCGAGTCCGAGCCCTGGGTCGGGTGGAGCGGAGTTCGCCGTCTTCCAGGGCTGAGCCCGAGTCCGAGCCCTGGGTCAGGCGGAGCGGAGTTCGCCGTCTTCCGGGACTTAGCCCGAGTCCGAGCCCTGGGTCGGGCGGAGCGGAGTTCGCCGTCTTCCAGGACTTAGCCCGAGTCCGAGCCCTGGGTCGGGCGAAGCGGAGCTTCCTATGGTGCCTTCTGCAGGGCCTGACTGCCTGTCAGTCTCACTCCGTCAAGTGGCACTGCAGTCGGAGTGGCGCAGGCGGCGCTGTCCTTCTGTCAGGCCGGTCAGTGGAGCGGCGAAGTGACGGCGGTCACTTCGGCTCTGCCGGGGGGCGCGCGTCAGGATAAAGGTGTCAGGCCACCTTTGCATTAAATGCTCCTGCGATTTGGTCGGTCGGTGCGGCGATTTAGTCAGGGTTGCTTCTTAGCGAAGGCAGGGCCTCGGGCGAGCCGGAAATATGTTCGCCGTCGGAGGGGGGCCTCGGGCGAGACGGAAATCCTCCGGGGTCGGCTGCCCTTGTCCGAGGCTAGGCTCGGGCGAGGCGTGATCGAGTCGCTCGAATGGATTGATCCCTGACTTAATCGCACTCATCAGGCCTTAGCAGCTTTATGCTGATGGGGGTTACCAGCTGAGAATTAGGAGTTTTGAGGGTACCCCTAATTATGGTCCCCGACAGTAGCCCCCGAGCCTCGAAGGGAGTGTTAGCACTCGCTTGGAGGCTTTCGTCGCACTTTTTTGCAAGGGGACCAGCCTTTCTAGGTTGCATTTTGTTCCGGTTAGCCCCCGAGGCCTCGGAGGAGTGGTTTCACTCCTTCGAGGTCTTAATGCCTCGCGTAATGCTTCGGCTGGTCTGGTCGTTCCCTCATGCGAACTGGCCGTAGCCCGGGTGTACGGTCGGGTCCCAAGTTCTCGGGCTGGTATGTTGACGCTGTCAACGGTTCGGCCGGAGCCGGGTTTGCGAGAGCAGCCCCCGAGCCTCTGCACAGGGCGAGAGGGCGATCAGGGACAGACTCGGCTTTTTTACATACGCCCCTGCGTCGCCTTTCCGCAAGGAGGAGGGGGGAAAGCGCCATGTTGCCCTCGATGGGCGCCGAACATGGTGTCTCCGGTGAGCTGCAAGCGGGTAATCCGAGTGGACGTCCGTGCCTCGTTCGTTAGGGGTCGGCTAGGGGCCCAGAGGCACGCCCAAAAGTACCTGCGGGTGATCTGCCAGACCCGGTCCCCTGGCGACGGGGTCCGAGGGCTCGATGCCTCCCTCCGATGGGATTCCGTTACAAGATCGTTCCCGCTGCCTCGGGAGCGCAGCCCGAGCCTTGGTTACCTCGGGAGCGCAGCCCGAGCCTTGGTTATGTATCGAACGTACCCATGGTCATTCCTCGCTCAGCGTCTGAGGCGGTTGTGAACCCTTCGGGGGCCAGCCTTCGAACCCCTGATCAGTAATGGGCGCGTAGCCCGAGTAGCCTGAGGCGGCCGTGGTACCCTTTCGAGGGGCCGGCCTTCGAACCTCTGACGAGTAGTGGGTGTAGGGCCCACGCGATCTGAGGCGGCTGTCGAACCCTTCCGGGGGGCTAGCCTTCGAACCTCTGATCAGTAGGGAGGCTCGGAGCCTGGTTCCTTCACGGGGAAGGATCCTTTTCTGGGTATCCCCCTTTCCCGGTCCCTGTTGCAAGAGAGAGAAAGAGGAAAAAAGGAAAAGGATGCGAAATCGAACGACGCGGCGTACCTTTACTGACGCGGTCATTATGGCGAAGGCGAAGCGTCGCCCGCTCCTCCTGCCAGAGGCGCCGCCTGTCCCGCCGTGGAGTTAATGCGACGGGGCGAGTGGTGGGCGGGGCGGCCGTTGCGCGTGCGCGAGCCGTCCGGGGAACGGCTGTTTCGCTTTGCGTTTTCGAATCCCGCGTCTGGTCCGGGCGGAACTTTTGAACCGGTCTTGCCTTGGTCTTTATATACCCGGGAGAGGGTCTGGTGACGGTTCTTTGCTCCGCTTCCTGCCTCCCTCTTAGGTTTTCGCAATCCGAGAGACTTAGCCAGAGAAGAGGAAACCGCCCTTCCTGCCCCTTGCGCCGCCATCCCTTCCGCTCGGTGATGGCTGACCGGGTGACCATCATCTCGCCGCGCGATCCATGGCCTTTTTCCACGGTGACGGCGAGTGATCTGGAGGATCTTGTTGGCGAGGGTTTACTTCGCCCTCTCACCGATGAGCAGCGACCGGAATGGATTCCTCCCGTGGGCGGAGCCGCTCCGTCCCCACCGTCGGGGTACATCGTGAGCTTCATCTCCTTCCACGAGCGGGGATTCGGTGTGCCGGCGGGCCGCTTTATGCGGGCGATCCTGCACCACTACGGGGTGGAGTTGCACAACCTCACCCCCAACTCCATCTCGCAGGCCACCATCTTCGTAGCGGTGTGCGAGGGGTACTTGGGGATCGCCCCCCATTGGGATTTGTGGACCCATCTCTTTTTCGCGGAGCTTTTTGCCTCGCCGACGGGGGAGAGGAAAGTCCGCGCAGCGGTGCGGGCCGGCGGCTGCACCCTCCTGATGAGGCAGTCGCGGGCGTCGCTGTATATTCCTGCCATCCTCGCGTCCTCGAACAAGGGGTGGCAGCGCCGGTGGTTCTACCTTCTGAATGACGGCGAGTTGCTCCCGTCGTTCTCCCAGCGAGTAGTCACCACCGCCACCGACACTTGGCGCCACGGGACCCCGCACGAAAGACAGAAGAACCTCGAACCCCTTCTCCAGGCCTTGGAGGTGTTGCGGAAGGGGGGACTCACCGCTGCGGGAGTGATTGCCGCCATCCACTGTCGGAGGGTGCTTCCCTTGGCGGAGCGACGGCTGTCGCTTTGGGAGATGACACCGGAGGCTGACTTGGAGGGCTCGCGGATGTCCTCTGATCCTCTTCCCTTCGACGCCCTCCACGGGCGGGTGTCCGTCGTGTTGGGGAAGCCGGACCCCACCGCCTACTCCCAGCTTTTGATGCGCCCAGACCAGGGGTGCGTGACTCTGGTGAGTGTCCGCTTCTTCCTTCCTCTTGCATCGGGTTGCTCCTGGTTCTTACGGTTGGGGTTTTCCCCCTTCTTCAGGAGGTGGGGTGGCACAAGCCTTCCCTGCCACGGGTCCCGCAGGATGCGGTGGACCGAGCAGCGCGGCGGGTCGCCGTGGAGGAGAAGAAGAAGAAGAAGGACGCGGAGAAGGCCCGGGCCCGCGAGCGGAGGCGGGCTCGAGACGCCTTGGAGAAGCTTTGTCGCCGGCAGGAGAGGGAGGGGCTCCCGAGGGAGCCGTCGCCGGAGACGCCCGACGACGACGATGATGACGAAGATGATGACGGAGAGGACGACATGGCCGCCCGCCTCGGCCTCGGCCCCGGCTTGGGGCTTGGCCAGGAGCTGTCAAACCAGCCCCCGAGTGGGCTGATGCCGTCAGTCCCCAGGGTCGGGACGCCGGGGTCCCGGCCTGAGGGGCGAGGGCAATCCGAGAGGGTATCGGACCCTTCGGCTGGAAGAGCTGAGGCGACCCCGGGGAGCCAGGCCGGAGCGTCTGCTCCCCGAGAGCCACTGCCCGCGCCGGCAGCGCAGGGGAGCGACCCCCAGGTCACCGTGACAGTGCCTGGGCAGTCCGCCCCCGGGCGTCCAGGGCGTTCAAAGCAAGGGTGGTGCCGAAGCTTCCGGCGAAGCGGACCTCGGCGGCGGTTCCGGGGGTCGAGATCCAAGAGACTTCCCCCCAGGCACGGTTGATCATGGCCTAGAGCGGGTAACTATCTCGGAATGTCTTCGTCCTGGCTTTTAATTCATATGTCCCGGTCGTGATTTTCCTTTTTCCCTCAGCAAGCGGAGCCATGGCCTGACCGACCTGGCACCCCGGAAGGCCCTTAAGACGGCGCCAGCTTGCGTGGCCAGCGCCGCTCCAGGCCTTGCCGTCCAGCCGACCTTCTCGCAAGGCGTTCCACCGCAGGGGGCTCAGGCGGCACCAGTCGCCGTGGAGTGGGTTCCCGAGGCTGGCTCTTCTGCTGAGGCGGCCATTGTGATAGGGGAGGCGGCTGACGCCGACGTGGTCCCGAGCCCACCGGACGTGTCGGTCATGCCGGCGCCTGCCGCTACTGAAGTCGCCGCCGTCCCAGTCGGAGAGCGACCGGTTGCTGCCGACGTTGAGACGGCTGATGCGTCGGCGCTTGGTGCCTCGGAAGAGGGGGGCGTGGAGACGCGATCCGTCCCGCCGGGCGGCAACCTCGTCGCTGTGCGGCAGAGCTCCGAGGGTCGGCGCCAGTTGCTCCGGTTCAGGACCCGTGAGGCCTCGGACCCCGTCTTCGTTCTCGACGATGAACGGGAGGACCAGTCCTGGGATGAGCTCCGCGAGTGTGCTGAAGCAACGGTGGGGTCGCTCCGGTCGTCGCTGGAGGTTTTCTGCAGGGACGTCCCCAAAATCCTCCAGGTAACGGTTTCAGGCATACCTTTTCTCTTCTGTGATCGAAGCGTTCTTCGTGACGCCCCGCTTCCTTCCCTCAGGATCTGACGAATCGGAGCGCCGCCAAGTCGTCGTTCATCCGCCGCGAGGTCGACGTCTGGGGCTCGCTGCGATCCCTGAGGACCTCGCTCGCCGGGGCTACTGCGCGCCTTTCTCAGCAGGGTGCCGAGGTAGCGGACCTCCGGTTGCTCTGCACCGACCTGAGAGCCGAGGCGGCAGCGGCGCGTGCAGAGGTGGCCGCGGCGCGCGCAGAAGCGCATCGGCAGCGGTCGGAGTTCGACCGGGTCGTCGAGGAGCGGGACCAATCTCGGGGCCGGGCTGCCGAGGCCGAAAGCCGGGCTGAAACCCTTGCAGCCGACTTAGCCGTAGCCCAGGTCGCAGCCTCGGAGCAGCGTGCCCGAGCCGGAGGTACGCCTTGGCCATCCTTGGTTTTCGTTCCTGTTTGTTTCCTCTGCTTGTGTTTGAGATCTTTCTTCTGGCTGTTCGCAGAGCTCGAGTCCGCCCTTGATGAGACCGCCAAGGCGCTTGCCGAGGCGCTTGCCGGGGCGGCCGAGCAGAGGGAGGCCGACCACGCGGCCATGTGCGAAGCCGTCTCGGACGTTTACCGGATCCTTGGCTCCGGCGACGTCCCCTCAGGAAGCTCTCCTCAAAGTCGCCTTCAAGTCTTGGGCGACCATGTGCGCGGCAGACTCCGCGAGGCGCTACACCACGGCGTCAGGCGGGCCTTCGCCGTGCTCGCTTCCCACTACGTTGTGGACCTGGAGCGGGTTAGCGAGGGGTATTGCCTTCCCGACGAAGATGAAGCCGCCCTGGCAGAAGTCCAGAGGCTCGATGCGGCCGCCGCGGGTCCGAGCGTAGTGCTGGCGACCACCTTTGAGGCGGAGATCCTCCCACCTACGCCGTCGCCGGAAGCCGAGATGGACTTTGCCGAAGGTGGGGACGGAGCTGAAGGCGCGGCTCCTTTCCAAGGCGACGCCTAACTTTGTTGGAACAGTTTCTATTGGATGCGCGTGTGTCTTTCTGCGGCCGCTGAGGCCTGAACACTTTGTTACTGTTGCATGAAGTCGTACTCCTTTTCCTTTTATTTTGCTTGTCCGACCTCGCCTGTTAGTAGCAGGGTGGCTTCCGCAAGTAGGGGTCACTTTTCGTGGCGGGTGACGAGTGAGGTGTCCCTAGCCCGGAGGCATGGGAGTCCCTCGGCTCAGTCGGCCTTGCCACTTACATGCATCCACGTTCGCTCCTTGGGGTCCTGCTTCTGACATAGCCGGGGGAACGCAAAAGCCTTTTTGATTGAAAATTTTGGACACAGAGAGGTTCCCCAATCTTGACGCAGAGGGGTTCCCCCCTTTTAAGCCCCCGAGGGAGGGTCAGGCTCTGCTGAGGCGAGGCTGACCCTTCCTTGACGACTAAGACTTGCGTGGGGGCGAGGTATACGAACAACTTGAAAACATCTTAAGGGTAAAAGCGACGTAGCTGTTGGATGTTCCAAGCGTTGTCGTAGACCTCGCCTTGACTGTTGGCCAGCTTGTGTGTTCCGAGCTTCAGAACTTTGGCGATGACAAGCGGTCCTTCCCGGGGGCGCGTGTAGCCCCCGGGTGCCCCCAACAAGGGCTCGGGGTGCTGTGCGATGGTCGCGATCTTCTCCGGGGGGGCTTCGATGCCCTGCCTGGAGATGATGAACCCCAAGACCAGGATTGAGCTTGGCGCCTTTCGCCTCTTTGATGGACTCCGCCGCCATTAGCTCGTGGATCTCCTCGCCTATGGTTCTGCGCTCCTTCCCGTCGAATCGGCGCAGAGGCTGCTTGACGGGTCGAGCTCCGGCTCGAATGTCCAGCGAGTGTTCGGCGACATCCCTCGGTATGCCGGGCATATCCGAGGGACTCCACGCGAAGACGTCGGCGTTTGCGCGGAGAAAGTCGATGAGCACTGCTTCCTATTTAGGGTTGAGCCCGGAGCCGATCCGGATCTGCTTGGAGGCGTCGCCGCTGGGGTCGAGGGTGACGGCCTTAACCGTCTCCACTGGCTCGAAGTTGCCGGCATGACGCTTCACATCTGGCACCTCCTTAGAGAGGTTTTCCAAGTCGGCGATGAGGGCCTCGGACTCGGCGAGGGCCTCGGCGTACTCCACGCACTCCACGTCGCATTCGAACGCGTGTTTGTACGTGGGGCCGACGGTGATGACCCCGTTGGGGCCCAGCATCTTGAGCTTCAGGTAGGTGTAGTTGGGGACGGCCATGAACTTCGCGTAGCATGGCCTTCCCAGTACCGCGTGGTAGGTTCCTCGGAACCCAACCACCTCGAACGTCAGAGTCTCCCTTCGGAAGTTGGAGGGCGTTCCGAAGCAGACGGGAAGGTCGAGTCGTCCGAGGGGCTGGACGCGCTTCCCGGGAATGATCCCATGGAAGGGCGCAGCGCCTGTTCGGATGGAGGATAGATCAACACGCAGGAGCCTGAGGGTCTCGGCGTAGATGATGTTGAGGCTGCTGCCTCCGTCCATAAGGACCTTGGTGAGCCTGACGTCGCCGATGACGGGGTCGACGACGAGCGGGTATTTCCCCGGGCTCGGCACGTGGTCGGGGTGGTTGGCTTGGTCGAAGGTGATGGGCTTGTCGGACCAGTCTAGGTAGACTGGCGCAGCCACCTTCACCGAGCAGACCTCCTGGTGCTCTTGCTTGCGATGCCGAGCCGAGGCATTCGCCGCTTGCCCACCGTAGATCATGAAGCAGTCGCGGACCTCGGGGAACTCTCCTGCTTGGTGATCTTCCTTCTTGTCGTCGTCGCGGGCCCTGCCACCCTCCACGGGTGGTCCGGCCCTGTGGAAGTGGCGCCGAAGCATGACGCACTCCTCAAGGGTGTGCTTGACAGGCCCCTGATGATAGGGGCACGGCTCCTTGAGCATCTTGTCGAAGAGGTTGGCACCTCCGGGGGGTTCCGAGGGTTCTTGTACTCGGCGGCGGCGACAAGGTCCGCGTCGGCGGCGTCGCGTTTCGCTTGCGACTTCTTCTTGCCTTTCTTCTTGGCGCCGCGCTGAGTTGACGCCTCGGGAGCATCTTCCGACGGGCGGCCCTGGGGCTGCTTGTCCTTTCGGAAGATAGCCTCGACCGCCTCCTGGCCGGTGGCGAACTTGGTGGCGATGTCCATCAGCTCGCTCGCTCTGGTGGGGGTCTTGCGACCCAACTTGCTCACCAAGTCGCGGCAGGTGGTGCCGGCGAGGAACGCGCCGATGACATCCGAGTCGGTGATGTTGGGCAGCTCGGTGCGCTGCTTCGAGAATCGCCGGATGTATTCCCGGAGAGACTCTCCCGGCTGCTGCCGGCAGCTTCGGAGGTCCCAGGAGTTCCCGGGGCGCACGTACGTGCCCTGGAAATTGCCAGCGAAAGCTTGGACTGGTCGTCCCAGTTGGAGATCTGCCCCGGAGGCAGGTGCTCCAACCAGGCGCGAGCGGTGTCGGAGAGGAACAGGGGGAGGTTGCGGATGATGAGGTTGTCATCGTCCGTTCCACCCAGTTGGCAGGCCAAACGGTAGTCCGCGAGCCACATTTCCGGTCTCGTCTCCCCCGAGTACTTTGTGATAGTAGTCGGGGGGTCGGAACCGGGTCGGGAACGGTGCCCGTCGGATGGCCCGGCTGAAGGCCTACGGACCGGGTGGTTCGGGCGAAGGACTCCGATCCTCCCCGCTGTCGTAGCGTCCCCCACGCCTGGGGTGGTAGCCTCGGCGCACCCTCTCATCGAGGTGGGCCCGACGGTCGCGGTGATGGTGCTCGTTGCCGAGGCGGCCCGGGGCCGCAGGCGCGGTGTTGCGCGTGCGCCCGGTGTAGACCGAGGCTTCCCGCATGAATCGGGAAGTCGCGACATGAGGTTCCAAGGGGTACCCCTGCCTTCGGGAGGCAGAGCTCTCGGCCCGTCGGACCGCAGCGCCTTCCAGGAGATTCTTGAGTTCCCCCTGGATTCGCCGCCCCTTGGTTGTTGATGGCTCCGGCATCGTGCGGAGAAGCATCGTTGCAGCAGCCAGGTTCTGGCCGACCCCACTAGATGCGGGTGGCGGCCTGGCCCTGACGTCGTCGGCGACGCGGTGCTGGAAACCCTGGGGCAGATGACGTATTTCTCCGGCCGGGGGTTGGCCCGCCCATGCCTGCCCGACGTCCCGGCGGATCGGCTCAAGCGCTCCTGCTCCCTCGTCGAGCCTGGCCTGCACCCCGCGGATTTGCTCGAGCTGTGGGTCATGGCCCCCCGCCTGAACGGGGACCACAGCTAGCTCCCGCGGGATGTCAACGCGGGGCACCGGCCTAGGGAGATCACCGTCCTCCAGCATGCAGAGATGATTGCCTTCGGAGGGACCCCCTAGATCGACGTGGAAACATTCGCGGCTTGGGCCGCAGTCCTCGTCGTCGAGGCTGCGGCTACCGTCGGAACAGTCAGAGAGGCAGTAGTCACATGCGGTCATGAAGTCCCGCATGGCACTGGAGTTGCCAAGTCCAGAGAAATCCCAACAGATGCTGGGCTCGTCGTCTTCCTCGGACCCAGAGGGCCCGTAGGTCGAGACGTCCGTCAGCCGGTCCCAAGGTGACCGCATGCGAAACCCCAGAGGGTTTGGACTCGCCTCTACGAGAGCGCCCGCCAAAGCGAGGTCGCTAGGCGGGTTGAGGCTGAACCCAAATGACGTGGGATGGGAATCGATCGGTACCTCTTGGTCGATGAGCGGCGATAAAGTCACGTCGGGGACTGACTGCGCCGTCGTCTCAAGTATGAGGGCGACGTCCAGCAAGCTTTTCGCAAGCGCGCTGGCGTCGTCCGCTTGCTCGGGATTGGCGTGTCGCGGGGAGACAGCGCTCGTCTTCGTCTCAAGCGCGAAGTCGATACCCGGTGCGCCCCTCGTTGGGGTGTCGGCGCCTTCAACTTGCTCGGCAACCGACGAGGCGCTGCCTCCTGCTTGGCCTTGGCTGCCCTGCCTTCCCCTCCATCGGCGGGGAAGAGGGCGGGATGAGCCCGAAGGTTGTTCTTCCACCACGCGGGGAAGACGTCGTCGATTCCGCCGCCGGCGGGCGGGCTGTCAGCCGCCATTGTCGTTGTCGCGCGGCGGTGGAAGGAGTATCATGTCGTAGCTGCCGTCGAAGGACATGAACCCAAGACTCCCAAAACGGAGCACCGTCCCGGGTCAGAGAGGTTGCTGGAGACTGCCCATCTGGAGCTTGACGGGAAGCTGTTCGTCAACACGCAGCAGGCCCCTACCTGGCGCGCCAACTGTCGGCGTTTCGAGACCGGGGGGTCCCTGGGCCGACGAGTGAGTGTCGCCGCGTGCCCCAGCCCAGATGGGTCGAGCGCGAGGGCGAGCGCGAAGGGGGGAGAGCGAGGCGGCCGGAGACCGGCGTGAGAGAGGTGGGAATCCCGCGGCCTTCGTGTTCGTCCCGCGCCCAGGTCGGGTGCGCTTGTAGTAGGGGGTTACAAGCGTCCACGCGGGAGAGGGAAGCGAGCGGCTCCGAGCGAGCGCCTGTCTCGTCCTCGTCCCCGCGCGGCCAACCCTCTCTAAGAGGGCCCTGGTCCTTCCTTTTATAGGCGTAAGGAGAGGATCCAGGTGTACAATGGGGGGTGTAGCAGAGTGCTACGTGTCTAGCGGAAGGGAGCTAGTGCCCTAAGTACATGCCGTTGTGGCAGCCGGAGAGATTTTGGCACCCAGCTGGTGTGATGTCGTGGCCGTCGGAGGAGCGATGGAGCCTGGCGGAGGGACAGCTGTCGGAGCGGTTGGGTCCTTGCTGACGTCCTCTTGCTTCCGTAAGGGGGCTGAGAGCCGCCGTCGTCACAGAGTACGCGGGGCGCCATCATTGCCTATCTGGCGGAGCTAGCCAGATGGGACGCCGGTCTTGTTCCCTACGGCCCGAGTAAGCTCGGGGTAGGGTGATGATGGCGCCTCCTGTTGACGTGGCTGGCCTGCGCCCTAGGTTGGGCGATGTGGAGGCTCCTCCGAAGCCGAGGTCGAGTCTGTCTTCCGTGGCCGAGGCCGAGTCCGAGCCCTGGGTCGGGCGGAGCGGAGGCTGTCGGCTGAGGCCAGGGCAGAGTCCGAGCCCTGGGGTCGGGCGAAGCGGAGTTCGTCGTCTTCTGGGGCTGAGCCCGAGTCCGAGCCCTGGGTTAGGCGAAGCGGAGTTCGCCGTCTTCCGGGGCTGAGCCCGAGTCCGAGCCCTGGGTCGGGCGGAGCGGAGTTCGCCGCCTTCCGAGACTTAGCCCGAGTCCGAGCCCTAGGTCGGGCGGAGCGGAGTTCGCCGTCTTCCGGGACTTAGCCCGAGTCTGAGCCCTGGGTCGGGCGAAGCGGAGCTTCCTATGGTGCCTTCTGCAGGGCCTGACTGCCTGTCAGTCTCACTCTGTCAAGTGGAATTGTAGTCGGAGGCGCAGGCGACGCTGTCCTTCTGTCAGGCCGGTCAGTGGAGCGGCGAAGTGACGGCGGTCACTTCGGCTCTACCGGGGGGCGCGCGTCAGGATAAAGGTGTCAGGCCACCTTTGCATTAAATGCTCCTGCGATTTGGTCGGTCGGTGCGGCGATTTAGTCAGGGTTGCTTCTTAGCGAAGGCAGGGCCTCGGGCGAGCCGGAAATATGTTCGCCGTCGGAGGGGGGCCTCGGGCGAGACGGAAATCCTCCGGGGTCGGCTGCCCTTGTCCGAGGCTAGGCTCGGACGAGGTGTGATCGAGTCGCTCGAATGGACTGATCCTGACTTAATCGCACCCATCAGGCCTTAGCAGCTTTATGCTAATGGGGGTTACCAGCTGAGAATTAGGAGTCTTGAGGGTACCCCTAATTATGGTCCCCGACAACCGTTATGAGAAAATGTTTCATAATCAATTTGTGATTCTGGCCATACATAAATTTTGTTATTTATAATCTATCTGTTTCACCACTACATTGCAACCATCAGTATCATGCAGACTTTGATATATATCACGATTTGTATGATCTCATTATTGGAGAGCACGTTTCACACATACCGGAAGAAATTCTCTCGTACATCGTTAGTCATTGGACACGTACCACCATACACTTTTGCTTAAACAAAAAGGTAAGTGTGTGTTTGCAAGACTAATGGTCAAACATCGTATAACCACAAAGTTAGAATACTATATTAATATATTAAATAAATTAATCCAATAGACATATATTAACCTAATTAACATAGGATAAATAAATATCTAATTATAAAAGTATGAAACATGGTATAATCAATGTTGTTACTGCGTAGTAAATATTCATACGAGACTAACACAACTGGAACGGTTCAATTTGGAATTAAAATGGGGAAGTTACGAATTTCCAAAGTTTCTATGTATTTGATATAGGATTAATTAGGAAATCAATTTTATTGTTGTTTTCATGACAAAACAGAGGTATTATGTGATAAAAATAATATTATAGAATTATAGAAATTGGAATGAACTCATTTGGATTTAATATGAAATTTCCATGAATTAAATGGGTTTCTGCAATTATTTTTAAACTAAAAATCAATTTCTAAACTCCTTTTCCCTATTTTCTTTATTTGCTGGACTGCGTCCCAAATTCCAGAAAGATCAGGGGCCAAGCTATAAATGTTTTTCTAGACTCAGTGAGCATACAGAGTGGACGGTGGGTTAAACACAAAAGACGTTTTAGTTGAAATTGTACACAATTCAACATGAGTCATGTTGGCTAGAGGGTGGAAGGCTAGACATTCTGCTCAATAGATCCAAGGTTCAGGCAGGCTACTATTGCTAACTTAATAAGTAGTAGAGATTCTGCAATTATTTTTAAACTAAAAATCAATTTCTAAACTCCTTTTCCCTATTTTCTTTATTTGCTGGACTGCGTCCCAAATTCCAGAAAGATCAGGGGCCAAGCTATAAATGTTTTTCTAGACTCAGTGAGCATACAGAGTGGACGGTGGGTTAAACACAAAAGAC
Source organism: Zea mays (assembly GCF_902167145.1). Lineage (NCBI taxonomy): Eukaryota > Viridiplantae > Streptophyta > Magnoliopsida > Poales > Poaceae > Zea > Zea mays. The sequence continues at coordinate 159,786,300 of NC_050100.1, read as the reverse complement.
GTTTTAGTTGAAATTGTACACAATTCAACATGAGTCATGTTGGCTAGAGGGTGGAAGGCTAGGCATTCTGCTCAATAGATCCAAGGTTCGATCGATCCCTCAAAAAGGCAGGCTACTATTGCTAACTTAATAAGTATATATAATCTATAAGCTAGTCTGTTTGTTTCCTCCGGAATCATATAATCTATAGCTTGTGGATTATATAAACACCTAATAACTTGCTTATAGATTAACATAATCTAGATATCTAGATTATATAATCCACCGAGGGGCTTGTTCGTTTTGTTCCTAGTCCATGTGGATTGAGTGGGATTGACTCGATGTAAATCCATAGCAAGTTAAAATCTATGTCAATCCCGTCCAATATACACTCCCATCTACATGCATTGGGAATAACCGAACAAGGCTGGACTTTGTGCTCTACATCGGAAATGCATGCCGCATTGACTATAAGCTAGTCTGTTTGTTTCCTCCGGAATCATATAATCTATAGCTTGTGGATTATATAAACACCTAATAACTTGCTTATAGATTAACATAATCTAGATATCTAGATTATATAATCCACCGAGGGGCTTGTTCGTTTTGTTCCTAGTCCATGTGGATTGAGTGGGATTGACTCGATGTAAATCCATAGCAAGTTAAAATCTATGTCAATCCCGTCCAATATACACTCACATCTACATGCATTGGGAATAACCGAACAAGGCTGGACTTTGTGCTCTACATCGGAAATGCATGCCGCATCGACCTTGCAGATGCAGTAAGAGGTGACTACGTTCTGAGCGTGTGAATTATAATCATGATTTAACTCCAACTCTCTCGCCAGTAAACGAATGATTGTAGTTGGCAGCAGCACCAATTGGATCTAACCTCCGCTACTCTAGCATTTTGGGAATATGATAAATGTAACAGAAAAACATGCACACAGGACAGGACGAGAAAGGGGATTAAGGAATGAACGCGGAGAATCAAAACTGAATACCACTTGTATCAGCAGGCAATCCATTCAGAAAAAAAAGAATAGAGCTACATAAGTAACCACAGGACTGGCATTCCAGTACTGGAACTGCACGCACATCTCGATAACAATGGCCCCCTTGTGATTGTTCGTTGGCTTTCATCAACTCAGACGAGAATGGATGAGATTGTCCGTGACTCAAAGCTGCAGGCTGTGTATCTATCTGAAACGCAAGATCGAAAGAAGCTTCCACATGCATGCTTGTTGACACGACGAATCGGATTCTCTGGTCACCTAGCTAGGGAGAAGAAGGGGGTAACTGTATCTCCGGCTCATCATCAGCTTGGCCACCAGTGTCCTCTTCATCAGATTGTGGAGGCGCCATCTTCCATGTCCTCCAGTTCGACGCGTCCACGTCCGCGTCCCTCGTCCACTCCAACCGGGCCTGGTTTAGCCAAGAGTCAACGGACTCCGCCACCTGGCGCTTCTTTTTCTCGGCGTAAGCCTGTCTCGACCGATCTTTATCTGCATGCATGCATATATATATGGTGCACATAAGCGTTTGTTGTACATTGTACGCATATTAAATCATTACAATCTATCTTAAATTTAATGTCTCTAGTTGCTCGTTATATTTTACAAATAACATCATCAACTACTACACTTCACTACTTCGAAAGATGTTCTGTGCAAAATATATAGGCATTCGGGTTTCTTGATTTTTTCGAGTTGGGTAATTGAAATTCGGGTAATCGAATCCAAAATATACCCATTCACAACATTTACCCAAAATTTCGGGTACTCGAAAATTTGGGTTCGGGTAATTCAAAATTACCCTATTATAGTATCACATAGTAAGACAATAAAAATTAAGTAAACATATTACATGTAACAAAACAATTTAATATATATATATATAAGTTTATTGTTTATATATTAGTACATCATAAATTTACAATCACATTATAATAATACAAGAGTTTGGGTAATTTGGGAAAATTAAATATCTGTTGATAATTTAATATGTGCACCATGTGCACTAAACTTCCACGCGCACCAAATATATTCTCGTTCTATACTTGCCAAATTCAGAAGAAGAAAAAATCAGACACACATAGAGCATCATGTCGAGATTTCCAGCAGCCATGCGTGCTGCATTCACTGCCAGAATTTGGCTCTTTGTCGAGTGCCAAATATTTTACCAAATGTTTTTTTCGGTCACTCGGCAAAGAAGCTCTTTGCTGAGTGTCACGCAAAAAAAAACACTTTGCCGAAGCTCTTTGCTGAGTGTCACGCAAAAAAAACACTCGGTAAAATAAAACATTCGGGGAATAAGCTTTTTGTCAAGTGTTTTAATTTTGACACCCGCAAAAAGTTTTATTGCAGGCAGCGATTCAGTGACCGTAGGCAAGGCAATGCAAATGTTCGCGCGCTTACCGTCTGTCGAAGAGTCGTCATCGCCCGAAAGAATGGGTGGCGGTGGCGACAGCTCCCAGGCGTCGACGATGGGGCGGGAGGATTGGTACTCGAGTCGATCGCGGTCTATCAGGCATTCCTCGCAGGCGACGACCTTCTTCTCGCGCAGGTCCAAGCCGAAGAGCTTCGAGCCCTGGAAGAAGTAGACGACGTAGTGGTCGTTGGGGTCGACGAGGGCGACGTCGGGCACCTTGCCCGGCTGCAGGCCGGCGGCGGCGTAGGTCTCGTCCTCCCAGATTTCCGCGAAGGCCACCTCGTACTCGAATGTCCAGGGGTTCGGGCCTTCCGGGTCATCGAGCGTCCACATCCATACGGTGGGGTTAGACTCGTCGACGGGCACTTTGTAGGAGAGGCCGCGGATCGCGACGAAGCGCAGCTTGCCCTCGCTGGGCCTCACGCAGCGGCGCTTTATGACGAGGGGCCTGACGACGGGGTCGAAGGCGACGTGGCCGAACATCTCGGAGTTGGCCGGGAGCGGGATGAAGCGCAGCTCAGGGCACTCGAGGACGGGCGTGAAGGGGTCGCAGCAGAACACTCCATAGGAGGGGGCGAACCACCAGAGGCGTCCGTCGTGGGCGACCACTCCGATCTCGGAGTTGGGGTTGCGCATGAGGACCTGTTGCCGCGCCCGAGTGAGGTTCCTGACGAACCACCGGCCTTTGGCGGTGGAGAAGTAGAGGAGCTTGTTGGGCTCGTGGTAGGAGATGGTGGGGTGGAGCTGGGCGACCACGAACTGGCCGCTGCGCTGCGGGTCGGCTATTAGACCCATGCTGAGTTCGGGGAGGATGTCGACGCCGTGGCTGGCCCGCGTATAGGAGGACACCGGGGGGAGAATGGTGACGGTACGAGTGTGGGTGTTGCAGAGGAAGAAGTCCGGGCGGTTTCCTTCGACGACCTGGAGGAGGATGTAGCCGGAGCGGTCGGCGGCGAGGATGTAGGCGGACAGTGGCTCGTTGGTGCGCCTGGGATTGGGGGCGACGCGGGGGTGAAGCACCAGGTAGGAGGGCAGCGGCGGGTCGTTGATGTCGAGCATCAGCATGTCGGTGCCGGGGATGATCTCATGGGCCCGCTCGTCCTCGTTGCCGGGGAGGACGACGGCAACGGAGACGAGGGCCACCCACTTGCGCTGAGGCTCCGACGACTCGGGCTCCTCCTGCTCCTTTTCCTTGCCGGCACGCGACCACTGCGCCAGTTCTGGCGCCGACCATGACTTGCGACGAGGCACCGACTCGGGCTCCTGCTCCGCTTCCTGGCCGTCACGCGACCACTCCGCCAGTTCTGGCCCCGACCATGACATGGCTGGTGGCGAGGCACTGCAGTCGGTTGTGTTAGTTTGAGAATCGTTTGATTAGAATTCGTGTTCGGCGTGGCTGTTGGCCGCAGGAGGAAGGCGATGGGGACTTTATAAACGAGGCGGGCGTGGTGCACTCCACGGTAGCACGCGACGGCCCACGGTGCTAGTTTGACTGTTTATTTAGAATTTAAATTTTATTTTAATAATAATAATTTAGACATAAATTAATTATGTTAATATATTTATATTCTAAATCATATGATAAAACAGATATGTGTTCGTACGTTGTCACGGAAGTTAAAAATTAATATAAAATATGTATATCGAACGTGTTCTAGACAATGCTAGTGAAAATGAAATAAAAATAGCTACATAATTGCATAAATAGTTATAGGTGAGTGCCCGTGCGTTGCAACGGAACCATATAATAACACGATAACTTATGTACATATGTGTGTTATATTGTTATAGGTATGTGCCCATGCGTTGCGACGGAAGTAAAAAAATTATATGAAACATTGATACGGAACGACAAACATCACTATAATATGTAAAATCCCTGTGGAAAGCATTATCAATATCACACAAATTATTTCTAAAAAATTAATTATAATTTTTATTTACAGACAAATATGTCGACAATCGTACACTAATCAGCTAATCCTTTTTAGTGATATCGATAAGTCTCTGTTGTATGTTTGCAGGGATGACATATTGGCACGAATTGTTCTCATAACTTAACAGATCAATTACAAAGTTCTTTCGAAGAATATTTGCATCCTATAGACAAAGACATAAGAGAACAAAACGTATTATTTTGTGTGATATTGATAATTCTATCTTAAAAGGATTGCATCCTACAGACAAAGACATAAGAGAATGAGGTAGCTGGAATGTATGTTTTGAACATGAAACGAACGTACTACACTCACCCCAACAAATTCCATTCGTCTGTCATTCCCCCATATGGTCATAGCTTATAGAACGAGATAGTTGGTATTAAACCTATAGAATAATGTTTGGCCAACTATGTTTTATACAATGATTATCATAGAAAAATTTAAACTACTGAGAAGATGGTACGAAGAAAATACCATCTTAAGTCTATTGAAACACCAGCCTGAATTGTATGTTCCAACTTAAAAATATCCCCCGCTCATCCAGAACGTTTCTTGCTGTAAGCAATCTTATATTTCTTTGAGGCCATGATAATCACTTCCGCGAACCTCTTGTATGGCATGTGTTTACACCAATCTTGAGTCGGTGTAAAGTCGATAAAAATCGCATGCTTTTTAACATAATCTATTACGAAAAGGGCGTGACATCCGTTGAATTTCCATGGCATAAGAACCTGCAAAATATCAGTCATTAGGATTGCAAAGAACTGTCCTTTATAAATACATTCGAAATGAACACATACTTACATATCTACAACCCGTGATATAATAATTCATTGATGGCCAACAATCGAGTGTTTTGGCTAACTCTTCTGTTGTAGGATCCTTATGGTACTTTGGAAGTTTACCAAAACCAACCATTCTCTAGACAGTATATATACATGTCCACATGAGGATTAGATGTAGATATTATATATTAATAAATTAATGATTGGAAACAAACTTACCCAGAAATGCAAGTCCATATAATGCTTTCTACTATTTATGATTTCTCATTTCGGTCTACGTGACTCTTTATTGGCAAGCAGCCGAACAGCCATGTCAAAACATCTTAGAATCAGATCTTGATTTATCGTTAATATGTTTTGCAGGACTTTGATAGATATTTCTATCTTACAAGGATTGAAACTTAGCACCCATGTCATCCTATAATGTAGCATGACGAAAGTCTATATCAAGAAATATAAGTAGTTGATATACATAAAATAGATAAATCAATGAGCACTTACTCTAATGTTGTATCGTCTTCTATTGCCATGATATAATCACATAAAACATCTATTGAATCGGCTTTGGTCACTGACATGTCCTTTGTGGAAAGACCAACCATTAAAAAGTCATTGGTGCACCCATCGGTAGAGACTTTTACAGGAGCTCTTTTATCCCAATCATCAACAAACCACCTTTGCAAGTCTACTTGAGTAATAGGGCCTTCCTCATCTTCATACACTACTTCGCTATCATCAAGCACGTGGAGTAGTTTCCTCTTCTTAGAATCTATTGGGTTTTCTAATATCTCAACATCTGATGGGCTTCCAAAGTCAACTTCTTTTTCATATTTGTATAACAGACACCCCCTTCTCTTATTCAAGTCTGAAGATAGTAATATAGCAGCCATTTTTTCCTAAAGTGTGACATGTCATCCTACAAATAAGAAACAATTAATTTAGCATTATATATGTAACACTGACTGTAGATGTGCATATATGTCGTAGTAGTAATAATATACCTGGGTAAAACTGTCAGACAGTTCATCCTCTATCCAGTATTCGATATAGTTCAAAAGAAAGAGGCCACATAAGAGCTACAATATACATTAATATCAACATAAATATTAGTATGAATGAAGAAATTGGTAAAGAAGATTTTAGGGCGTACATATCTGTCTTCTTTGCATATCCCATGTCTATTTCTCTGAACGGCCAAGAAGCAACTTGGAGGTCTAGCCACCTGTGGTCTTTTAACTCCTTACGTTGAGATATCATATCAATTTGTCTTTGCAGTCCTTTAATATTTATATATTGTAAAACAAAATTAGAGATTGGGATAAGTTAATAGTGAATTCATAATTGTTTAGTTTTTGCATACTCACAGAGTCAGTGAGGTCTTTGCGGTCTTGTGAAGTACCAAGTGAATCGAGCACTTGTATCTCCATATTTCTTGCATGGATCATGGCAAGATACCAGTGCGTCTCTCGGATGTTTATCGGAATAAACACCTACAAAACAGTTATAAATACTTGCATAAGAACAAAATACATGTAAACTCTAACTGTTTTGTTTAGATTATAAACTCATATGTACCATGTCATGGTCTAGGTAAAGTAACACCCTTCGTTTAGCGCTACATATTTGTGCCATGTCTTTAATTGGATATAGCTCCTATGTTTTAATTTCAACATCACCATCTCGCTTCAGGAAATTGAACTGGAAAGCATTTTCTATGTGAACGCGACCTCCAGATCGACACTTTAGATGCTTTTGAGCTTTTATCAAATTTATGTAACAGTCTATAACCTGCAAGTGTATAAGTCGTGGTTAAAAATACCAGGATGAGTAAAAAAAATTTATACATAACAAGGTCGCCAAATCTAAAAACTAAGCATGGATTACCTCATCACCTAAATACGCGTTCGGCTGAAATAAACACTCCATCCACTTCCTTTCTACAAAGGCGTCATCAATAAGCACGACTTCTACCCTTGGTTCACAAGGAATTTCCTTAATAAAATCAATGATGGTAAGATCACCCTGCGTGCAAATATAGTCTAGGAGCAACTAGTCGTAACATAAAACTGAAATTAGTTATCATAAAAAATACAAATTGATCCATAAAGTACTACAAAAATTATAATACCTTCTCGAACTATTGCGGTTGCCACCGATATTTTTGGCTTGTTATGAGACAAGCCTACAAATAGAGATTCCATTCTCGCGGGACAAAAACCTACATTCGAGTGAATGCATAACAAATTGTTAGATGCATAAAAAGTTATATTGCTAATATAAAAAATGATCCAAAACTCAACAATACTTTAAGACAGTATGCAGGCAGTAAGAAGGTTACTGATTATCAAAAATTGTGCGGCTCTAATAAAAACAATTGTAGCATGCAAACATGACTTGATAATACAGCACACCAATCAAATAGAAGACGAACATCATCCTATTAGTTTGTTAGCTGAACATGCAACTCTTACCATGGGTCTAGTTTGTTAGGACCTCCTTGTAGACGATGTTCTTGGTATATGTCCCACAATCTACGGTGGGGTTTTTCTTTACACCCTTCCTCGACTTTTTCCTCCCATCGACGGCTGGGATGACAAGAATCTTTATGTTCGATCGTGTTGTCGCTCTAGATAGGGCAACATATAGTTGGCCATGAGAGAACACTGGCTCAGGCAAGTATACACCAACATTGGGAATAGTCGGACCCTGTGCTTTGTTAACCGTCATTGCAAAGCTAAGCCGTACAGGAAACTGCTTTCTTTTGAACTAGAAAGGGAACATCTCTTCAACGGAGGGACACAGAGGTATACGCGGTAGGAAAATCCGTTTTCCAACGTGTTGACCCAGTACAATCTCTGCGTCAATGCTATTTCTTTGGAAGCCACGAACGACCAGCCTGGTGCCATTGCAAAGTCCATTTGCAGGGTCTATATTACGAAGTAATATAATAGGACATCCAATCTTGAGCTTCAAAACATGAGGTGGCAGCCCATTAGGCGTCAATGTGTTTAGGAACTCGGGTGGGTAGTAGTTATGGGGATCATCCATGGCGCTATCGAAATTATGGTACACCATATGCTCCCCTTGAAAATGATCTATCATCTTAACATTTATCATATCCACCCAGTCGTTTCGTGTTGACAGAATCGCCCTTGAAGTGATGTAGGTGGAATCAGACATACTTTCATTGAGATTTGAGAAAGCGAAGTCTATTAGGTTGTCAAGATCGTTGTCACTCCCATTGTAAGGCACACATACATCGTAAGGAAGACGAATGTCACTGTCACTATTTGTGTCCTCAGTTCCACCGCCTACGCGCAGCAAAAACTTCGCAAACCAAGGGTCATTTTTTGCTCTCATGTTGCTAACAATCTTTAAGTGGGACATGGACTCCCATAGGTAAGACATCCGTAGCGAAGACACGACCACTTGAGCCCTTGACCCTTTACGAACAACAGGCAAGACCTGTCTGAAATCTCCACATAAGACAATGGTTTTACCACCAAATGATAGTCTGGGGTGACCCATTATATCGCGCATGCTATTGTCCAGTGCCTCCATGGCTTGTCTCTTAGTCATAGAAGCCTCGTCCTAGATAATGAGAGATGCTTTCCGTAGCAACTTTGTTGTTCCACTCTGCTTCGTGAAGCTACATACATCGCCATTGTCAATAGTGAGTGGTATCTTGAAGCGTGAATGGGCGGTTCTTCCTCCAGGCATTATGGAAGCTGCAACGCCAGATGTAGTTGTTGCCACTGCAATCTTGCCCTAGTTATGTAGCATCGCGAGCAGCACTCTGTATAGATAAGTCTTCCCGGTGCCAGCAGGTCCATCCACAAAGAACAATCCGCCCTGATCGGTGTTAATGGCAGACATAATCTTATCATAGGCGGCCCTCTGTTCCTCATTAAGAGAGTCTTTAAGAGCCACATCTCCCGCTATCGGTTGGATACTTTCCTCCTCGTAAACCTCCCTAGAAGTACTAATAGCATCGTCATACGCGTCGATGATAGGAGGTAGAGGGAATGTCCTTATGTCCTTTCCCATTGACTACAGCATGTTCCTAATGTCAATCAATACCATCTACTCAACATGAGTTTTGTTCTGACTCCTGTGTTGATAGTCCTCGGACATAGAATCTTTGTGTTTCTTCCAGAGTCCAGCCACATCGCTTGGCTCACAGTACACCAGTATTGTGGCAAAAAGCCGTCGCAGCGCCGATGGCATCTGGAAAAGAGCACGTTCAGTGAGACACTCATCCAGTGTGTTGTCCGACTCAAGCAGTCCCCTTCTCTCTGTTGCCTCATGAAAAGTCAGTAGGGTGACACCATCAACTGTCCTTAGATGCACATAGGAGGTGGCACCAATCACGTGGTTTAGGAGAACACGAAGATAGTAGCGCTCCCCCTCGGTCGGATGAGCAGAGACTATTCTACCGACTTGTCCACCTGTATCTCGTTTCCTCCGTTGTCATACTTTGCCCTTACCACTCTGCCAAGTGTACCACTCAGGGAAGTCACGATATAGGATGCCACGAGCCTCCTCATGTAGCCTATTCACCTCAAAATATGTTGTGAGCATCGACCTATCAACACCTGGATAGTTGACGACTCGCTCGACCATTTGCCGCTCATGAAACGCCACCATGTGCATGTTTGGAAGATGGAGTTGCAGCTGCATCACAGGTGGAGATATCTGACTAAGCTCAAAGCTGTATATCCTCCACAAGGCTTCTGGAGGAGTCACCCACCTTGCATCTCTATACTGCTTGATCTCATCAACATCATCATCTGCCTTGCTCGCATCTCTCATAACAACAGACGCACGATCATGGCCTTTGTATATGTACTTGAACAGGTATTTAACAGCCTTGATGCTCCCACATGCCTCGACATTGATGTGACAGTTGAAGAGACGAAGGAGGTATGGGTTATAAGGGACAACCCATCTATTGTCCAGTTCGCACCCTCAGACCTTTCCTTTACGGTCATCGTCACGATGTCTGTAAATAGGGTACGAATCCTTCCCTTGCAAGGTTGTGTCACTGAAAGGCCGAGGGTAATGATTCTTGCACGATTTACGACCCTTAGTGCATGGGTAGTTAGGGTTTAGCGACCCACATGGGCCATGCATCATATGCTTGATAACCATCTTTCGTAGTCCAGGGTACTTGTTGCTTGGGATCTTGGCTGAGATCAAAAGGTCGTACTGCTCAGGACATGTGAGCTTGTACTTCCTCTGCATTATGAGTATAAAATGGGCATGCGGCAAACCCCGCTTCTGAAACTCCACGACATAGACGTAGGCTCGGACCTTACCAAGAATATCATGTTTAGTCAGCCTATGCTTTAACTCTTGTAGCTTCGCATGAAAGACACGCACTACAAGATCTAGACGATCTTGCGGTGTCTGCCCAGGGAGAAGCTCCCTCCTTATCTCATCCCAGTTAGGGTTACATGTCATGGTAAGAAATATGTCTGGTTTACCAAACTTCCGCACTAGAGCCATAGCATCCATATACCGACGTCTCATGTCACGAGGACCGCCAATAAACGATGTCTATAGCACAGTTCGCTTGCCAACCTTCTCTGCCATAATATCTCCATCTAGCATGCTATCAACCAAGCCCTGGTACAGGTCTGCCCTTAACCGATCTTGATTCTTGCATATGAAATCTAAACGAGAGCTCTCAATCTTTATGTACATGTCGACCGCGAACTGCTGGAAAAGCCGCTTTCCATGAAGTATTGGATTGAATACCCCGGGGCGAATCTGGAATTTGTAGCAGTAGTAGTCACGTACAGACACACATAAATGGCTAGGAGATTCTGCATACGCAAGTATTATAAAGTGAGTGATGCTGAAAAGATAGTTAATAATACGCAAATATATCAAATTATAAAGAAACAACTAACCTGCATCTTCATCCTTTGCATTGCTTGCCCTATGTGTCGCACGGTATGCATCCACTTCGTCCATGGATACTCCAACCTTTGGGATATTTGCATGTCATCCAAGTTCGCCTCTAGGGAATAACAATGGATATGATAGTGCATCGTAGCATCCATGGTATGAGCGGATGCAGTGGCTTGAACTGTCCTTCCCATGGAGCATAACACTCTTGCTGAATTGGCCTCGCCCTTCGCTCCCTTCGATCCAGACAGCGGCCACCTCCGAAGTGAGAGGTGTGTTATATGTCTTCTGGTTCAACGTTTGGTCTAAGTTCAATGCGATACGATAGTCATCAAGGTTCTCAACGTGGCCCATGGTCCTAAGGTGCTCGGAGTACAGGTTTCCACATAGTATGTCGACTATCTGTCAAATAACCTCTTTGTCTGTCTGTTGATGCTCTTCGCGACACTTACGGTACCGATGCTCGAGAGTGGGATCATCATCATAAAAGTAAATCTCAAGGTGTTTATGCTCTGCCCCACCCTCCCTACCAAATGAATTGATATTGTGGTACATCATGCCCTGTGCTCGAAATGTGTATATACTAGAATACCTTACATTAGTTGTCATACTATCGAGGCAACATAATAGGGAAGTGAAAGAGAAATGGCCATTAAAAACCTAATGTTATTGTAACACCCCTGGTGTTACTATAACTAAAACTTGAGCATGACATCATAAGCATTGGCATTGCATATGTTTGATACACCTAGAGTGCATTCACTAGGTAAAAACTTCAAACAAGTTGTATTGTTTTAATGTTTTGCAAATAGAACCCTGGTTAAAGGACTTAACCCTAAATAGTGGTTAAAGGGGTAAAACTTAACCCAAGTTGAGAAAACCTAAAAGCTTTAGGGTAAAAGTCATAAGATGACCCCAAGAATAAAGTTGAATCACATTTATACCCCTGGGATACCAGAAACCCTAATTGGAACCCTGGAAAACCCTAAAACCAAACCCTAGGGGCTTATGTGCAAAAGTGATGAACCTTTGGACTAAAGTGTAAAAACTACTATGTTTAAACATATAAAGTCATTTGGTTCACAAATATGTGGACTTGAAAGCCAAACCCTAAGTTTTGGACTTAAATGCAAAATGGACCTCATTTGAGTTCTATTCTAAGTCTGAAAATCAGAGAATTGGCTCAACTTTGGAGCTTTGCATCTTTCAAATTATAGGGTTTTTGCCCTAGGTCACCACAACAAGTTTGTAGAACAATTAATGGAGAACAACTTTGCTTAAGGTTGTAAGCTCACTTGTTAAGAAAAATCCAGAGATATTTAAGCCTGAAGTCTGGCTGTCAGACTGGTTTGGTCTGAATTTTCAGACTAATAATGAACTGACATCAACTTCAAGCCTAGAATCAAGCATGATCCAATGAGTTTTTGTGGCAGCATCATATGGCAATATTGTAGAGGGTATGTTGCTTTACAACTTTGATGCAAATTTTGGGTTAAGTTGCCATTCAAAATTGAGAGAAAACTAAGCTTCAAAAGGCTCTGTCAGGCGTCTGAACTGAACTTCGCCATGGTACAGTAACTCAATTGGGGATCAGATCACCGCGACAGAAAAATCTCGCCGACGGCGACCTCTCTGCGCAAAAACTCGTGCCGCCGCCGTCCAGGTTCGTGCGCAGTCGGGAATGGATAACGTCGGGGCGAGACAACCCATACGTGGCACCACCGCCCTACCCCAGCCGGAGTTATTCACCGGCGGCCACCGCATCAGTCATTTCCGCCGTGGTGTCCTTTGCATCGTGATCCTACCTCACTGTACCACTCCTCTACGTGCTTGGCATGCACTAAAGAAGTTATCTGTGGCCGTGCAGAGATCGCCGGTCTGCCGTGGCTTTAAATAGCAGCGTGAACCCCGGCGAGGAACTCACCGCCTCAACCGCAAGCTTGAGAAGAACCCAAAATTCGTACTGCCCTTTCCATCTTCTCCCAAATTGAGTATGCACGGTGAAGCTATAGTTTCTTACGGTCGTGTAGCCTCAATCCCCACCCCCAATTTCACCCAGAACCGCCGCAACGCCGTTTTTCCCCAACTCGGTCGACTGCGCCGCCATAAATCACCTGCTCGCGGCCAGATGATTCCTGGTCCGTCCTCGCCCTCGTTGTTCGTGTTTCAGCACCCACAGTTGCTTGTGATCGTTACCTGCCCAGCCCTTGGAGCTTGACTTCACCTAATCAACCGGAACACCTCGATCTGAGTTCTGTATCCGCGGTCACCGTGGTCAGGCACATCCTGGCCCAAATTAGTCCGATTAGAGCATGTTCTAGGGTAACCTTGGGTCGGTTATGCCTTCCCTGTAGCTAGACAAGGCGACCGTCGCCGGTCATGGCCAGCCTGTGCGGCGTCTGTGATGAACGACGAGCGCACCGTGGCCAGGGACGTTTGTGGAGAAGAAATAGAAGAACGAGGGTATTTCTGCAAGGTGTCAGCGACTTAGTACAATAGTAAACGAACCTGCTTCGGTTTAGCTGAAAAGGCCAGGGCTTCTGTGCAAATTAGCTAGAGCACGCGGGCGCGCGCGGGCGCGCGACCCTTTTCCTGTGTCGTTGGGCCGACCGGGGTCAGAATCGGCCCAAGACTGTTACAAGTTTCTCTTTTTCTTTTTATTCCAGAACTAAAACAATTATAGAAAAATGTAGAAAAATGCTAAAATTGTGAAACTAATTTTCCTAGGCTTGTTATTTTCCCTAGAATTTAGTAAAAATAGTTTTATGATTTTTAGTGGAAATAAGAAATTTTAGGGTATTTAAAGTAGTTAAAAGTATTGGTTATGGATTTTTAGAAAATATTTGGTAAGTCCAAAAATGCCCAAACTTTTTATGTGAGCTTTTCACATTATTTAGAAGCCTTGGGTAGAGTTTGAGTTGATTTGGACCATGTTTGATAACTAGAACCCAAAACCACCCCCCTGCCCTTTGAACTCCTTTCCCGACTCCGGAAACCCTAGGTTCTCGGAGTTCCGTGAAGGAAAGTTGTACTCAAGACTTAGTTAATAAATTTTTATTATCTTTGCACTCTCATAAGCATTACATGGCATTCATTCTTATATATATACCTATATGGTTATATTTAGAAAACGGAGAAGAGAGTGAAGTGATTGAAAAAGACACCACCACCTTTGGAATCTCGAGCAAGGACTTGGCTCTACTTCGACATCTGCGGGTCCGAGCCTGACTCACCTACTAACGAAGGCAAGCCCCGGTGCATGCAACCCCTTTCCTTGTGTTTTTTTAAATACTTTCCGCACACTTAAGTCTAGTGAAATGTGCATTAGGTTCATAGGATTTACTTGAAACCCTTTGATGCATTGCTTTCCTTGATATCCATACCTTTATAGATACTTCTGTGAAGTATCAAAATATGATTTACAAAAATGCTTAGCCTTGCTTAGATCTTGTGGATAGAGGTTGTCCTCAATTTAACCATGGAGAGGATGGCTTCTACCTGCAAGAATATTTTCATTTGGAGCAATAGTGGGATCTTACTGCAAAGTTCCCCGTGATGCTCTTTCATCCTAAGGAACAGACACAATCCTAAGGATGGAAATACTTAAATTGAGACTTGGGTTAGGAACAGGTGATGTTCTACCCAAGTTGGTTAAGGATTAACGCGTATGTAGGCGTGCTGACCGAGGACCCTTTAACTGGTCACATGCCTCGTCATGGGTAAGCCTTACCTCGGGCAGACTAAGGCCGAAATAAGATAACACGAAATGGGCGTGGAGCGGTGGCGAGAGTAGTGTGTACCCTCCGTGGCAAGAGGCTGGACGGTGGTGTATCTGTGCTCTCGGTTTGCGTGAACCTGATCCGGTCTTAAGAACCCCGGTGGCGGGTTGACATATGCAAGGGTTAAGTGCTACATATGTCGTGTGATTGGAGATCCTCAGCTGAGTATAATCGATTCGGATCGCCGTACCTTCGCGGTTATGAAGACTTGGTCACTTTTCTACAACCTAAAGTCGGGATGTGAACACTATGGATAAAAATGATGTTGTATTGATGAGATGATTGAAATTAGACTAGATGCAAACAGAGTCTATTAATACTTAACATGGCGTTAAAAGATTGAAAGTAAGGACTCACTTTAGTAAGCTACTTCTGCAAAAGTATAAGTTGATTTTTGCTAAAGCCTCTCCTTGACTCCTATTTACCCAGCATACCCTTGAGAGTCTTTTCCTTAGTCGGGTAAGACTTGCTGAGTATTCCATACTCAGGGTTTATCCCTTTGTTGTTTTTAGGTGAGGAAGTAGCAGACTTTTGCTGCTTTTGTGCCAAGGTGGTACCAAATGAAGAAAAACAAGACTGAAGTGCGGGAGGACTCGGTCCTCCACTTAGGTTCTTTTGCTTATAGCTTATCGGGAGGAGTTTGTGCCTCCCATGGTTTGTATAATATTACTACTCTGCACTCACTTTTAGTCTGGTCTGTAATAAAATAACTCAAGCTTGCTTTTGAAATAAATGTAAGATTATGTAATTGCTTCCGCATTTCTGTATCTCCGATGTTCTGTAATGTCTGCAAGACGGGTGAGACGTTCCTGGTGAGGTAAGGAAAAATACCGAGCTTGTCAAGTGACTTAGGAACATCTACAGGGTGTCTGATGTCTGTTGGACAAGGACAACTATAGGTGGGCCTAATTACTTGGGAGGTTTCGTCACAGCTGGTATCGGAGCGTAGCCCTTCTTTGCAGATATTATGAGGCATCTTCAAAAGGATTTTCCAAAGTCTTACCTAAAAACTCTTTTCTCTTCTTACGTAAGTATTCTGAAGAGTCTATCTTAAAAGACCAGATAGGAAGAGTGCAATGTATAGAAGGTTGAATCGACTAAGGTTGATTCTGTACTTACACATGCATCATGCTAAGCACTATATTAAAAAAATTCCCCCTTAGAGAAATGTTGTCGCGCATCAGAAAGACCGCGCGCAAATCTACTAGACCTATTGGCATATTCCGCCATTAACTTGCCCCAAGACATGAAGAAAGTAGCAGTGGTAGCAATGATTCTATCGGGGATCTGAAAGCACAAGTCGAACTGCTTCAATCAGAATTCCGTCACGGGAATGATCTATGGATCGCGGATGTAGCCATCCGCTACTTGCAAGACCAACTCGCGAAACGAGATTTAGCACTCGATTGGGTGGTTAACTCTCGTTTACTCGTCTGGGCTAAGGAAGCCAAAGCTCGAGCCCGTGTGGAGGAGCTTAGCTTAGCCATGGATAACTTGCAGGTCTATTATAATACACTACATGAAGAAGTTCATGTGTTGTATTCACAACTGCACCCGAACGTCCCTGCGAATCTTGTCGGGACAGAAGCCAGACCTTCTCATGTAGCGGGAGAAGCACTTGATGGTGAACTGGACCTTTTCAGGCCCCCTCCCTCTATGAAGTTGGTTGACGAATGGTTTTCTACGCCCGACAGTAAAGCTACCAAAAGTAAAAAAAAGTGGCTTACCAGGTGCCCTTAACATTGGCCAGACAGGACTTTCCTACTAATATGGTTGTTCTGAATAGCCAAGACATAAATGTCATTTTGGGCATGAACTGGTTAGTCCAGCAAAAAGAAATTCTCAACCCTGATCTGAGAACCATCAGGTTGAGTTATGACCAATAGAGAGTTGATGACTTGATTGCCTAAGCCCAAGAATTAGGCTATATTTGTATTTAGTGAACCATGACCCAGCCTAAAGTCGAATTTTCTGTTATCACTTTATGACCACACCCGTACAAATCCATGCCTAGATAATTTCTTTGTCGAACCTAAAGTGTACCTAGACTACAAACAAGGATCTCAAGTCATGCCTCCTTTTAGAGCCATTCTCTTGGTCAGCTGATGCAGGTTGAAGTCTCTAGTGTATTTGGCCTCTCCTTGCGGATCGTCGTGTTGCTCTATTAACCCAACCTAGAAAAGACATGTCCGACCATTTCCTTGAATTTGATGCCTTTGGTTCCTTCATACCTATCGAAGGCCTACCAACTTAATCCTTGACCTTGTGATCCATATGATGGGCATAGAAATATGCTTGGGCTGAATTAACAGTCTCCCATCGTACTTCTTTCATCAAGTTTAGATTATGGCCATGCCTTGGGCCATGATCTATTTGGCTCTCTACTTGTAACCATTTTTACTGGTAGAGTATCCTTTTGTATATTGTCACCCTTACCTAATCTGATTCAGTATTGGTGCCAGTTTTGTAATGATGGCATGGTTAAGAACGTATGGTACTGCAGCGAAGCTGAGAGCCTCCTATGAATGTGCACCCAGGATTTTGCTGCTTGGCGCATGTCGGTATCGAGGTCTCTAGTCATGATCCATTATGGAATTACACTGATGTGTTGTCTTCCATTGACCTTTCCTTGAAACACTCTCTATGTTGTCTTGAAGAGATCAAGCAACATCTGTCATTTCCATTGGATCAAAAGGGCATACCACTTTCATGTGTGGTCTTATTTCTTTTGATCTTGGTAGTGACTACTCATACAAGTTCCCTTTACATCCTTTGTGTAAAGGTGGAGCCTTGGAGCTTTTTAGTGTAAGAAAACAACTGATTAGCCCCTAAAATGGAGATCTGTTTCTCTGCTACTGAGATGCAGGAGTTTGTTCAT
Source organism: Zea mays (assembly GCF_902167145.1). Taxonomy (NCBI): domain Eukaryota; kingdom Viridiplantae; phylum Streptophyta; class Magnoliopsida; order Poales; family Poaceae; genus Zea; species Zea mays. Next base: position 159,768,594 of record NC_050100.1, on the reverse strand, counting down.
TCGCTTTCCTAATTAATCCATGTATTCCCTAACCAAGTGGATAATCCATCTTGCATGAAGAAACGGATGAACAACATGACCAAATGGATTTTTACCCAAATGCATGACCTTTTGCTTGCAAATGTGAACTCTCAACCCCTTGGCTTACCAATGATACTGAGAGGATTTGCTTAACGTTAGAAGTAGTTCAACAAGTTGGTTTTGACTAACTTGTAACTGCACCTGGAACGAAGGCTGAGTTTAGAGATCGTTTTAATCGAGTTGTCTAAACTCACTTTGGTTCAACCCACTCTAAAGAAAGTACTTACCAAAATGAGATTAAGTCAGCCAATAGCCACCTAATCATCGCTCTAGTCGTGCCTCGACCGCCTCACACATGCTTTTCCTGCATGTGTGATCATGCCGATCCATGACTAGTGCTGGATAAAATGGACTAGTTGCAAAGTCCGCATTTTTAGATCCCTCCGCTAGTGATTTTTCTTGAATCTATATCACCTTTCGTGGACTTGGATTCCCTGGCTAACACGAGTTGACCGTGATATTATTCGACATTCACACCCGTCTCGTGTGCTATGAACTTACTGTAACCACTTGTTGGTAAACCTCTTCTTGTGTGTTTTACCCAAGATGGTGCATCTGATTCTATTTGGGTAAAGTTGCATAATTGCCACCCAACAGACTCAGATAGTACAGTGTCATCAGAAGAAGCAAGTTGCACACATGGAACCTTATGTGTTCTCCTGGTGGGCAAAGAAGAAGATTGAAATTGCACGCTATGTGGCTAGATGTGACACTTATAAACGTGTCAAGGCCATATACATGAAGACTGCTGGTCCATTACAATCCTTACCTATCCCAACATGGAAATAGGAAGATATTAGTATGGACTTCATTGTGGGATTACCCAGGACTACAAAAGGGTATGACTCTATCTGGGTTATTGTTGATCGGCTTACAAAAATTACTTATTCTCTGCCAGTCAAGACAAATCACCCGGCTACTGTCTATGCCCAATTATACATTGCTCATATTCTTAGTCTGCATGGTGTTCCGAAGACCATAGTGTCGGATCATGGATCGCAATTCGTATCCAAATTTTGGGAAGAACTTCATAAATCCCTGGGTACTAAGTTGCTCCACAGCTCGACCTATCATCTTCAAACCAGTGGGCAGACTGAGAGGGTAAACCAAGTACTGGAAGATATGCTACGGGCATGTGTTCTGGAATTCCCACAGAAATGAGATGAATATTTGCCCTTAGCAGAGTTTTCATATAATAATAGCTATCAAGAAAGTATCAAGATGGCACCTTTTGAAGCTTTATATGGACGACGGTGTCGAACTCCGCTAAATTGGTCTGAACCTGGAGAAAGATACTTCTTTAGGCCTGATATGGTGAAAGAGGTTGAAGAAAAGGTTCAGAGAATTATTCATAATATGAAGAAAGCTCAGACTCGACAAAAGAGTTATGCAGACCGATGACGACAACCCTTATGCTTTCTGGTAGGCGATTATGTCTACTTAAAAGTTTCACCAATAAAGGGTGTATCGCGTTTCGGGATTAAAGGGAAGCTTGCACCCAGGTACATTGGTCCATTCCTGGTGATTGAGCAATGTGGACCAGTGACGTACCGACTCCACCTACCCGAAACATTGTCTGCTGGGCACAATGTGTTCCACGTGTCACAATTGAAGAAGTGTCTTCGGGTTTCCGATCGAACCATTGAAGTAACTGATGTTGTCCTGGAACCAGATTTAACATACTCGGAACATCCTATTCGAGTTCTGGATCAAAAGGACAGGGTTACCCGGAGAAAAACTCTCAAGTTTTATAAGATACAATGGAACCAGCATTCTGAAGATGAGGCTACATGGGAAACTCAAGACTTCTTGAATAAGAATTTCCCAGGCTTTTTAGCCTCATGTAAATTGTAAAGCCTGTATAGCTGTGTAATAAAGGAATGAACCCCCACACCACCCCTGCCTTGTACCAAAAATAAGGAAATAAAAATGTGATGTGTTTCCTTTGCCATTACCTACCCTAGGATTTTTAATCTCGGGACGAGATTCTTTTATGGGGGGAAGGATGTAACACCCCTGGTGTTACTATAACTAAAACTTGAGCATGACATCATAAGCATTGGCATTGCATATGTTTGATACACCTAGAGTGCATTCACTAGGTAAAAACTTCAAACAAGTTGTATTGTTTTAATGTTTTGCAAATAGAACCCTGGTTAAAGGACTTAACCCTAAATAGTGGTTAAAGGGGTAAAACTTAACCCAAGTTGAGAAAACCTAAAAGCTTTAGGGTAAAAGTCATAAGATGACCCCAAGAATAAAGTTGAATCACATTTATACCCCTGGGATACCAGAAACCCTAATTGGAACCCTGGAAAACCCTAAAACCAAACCCTAGGGGCTTATGTGCAAAAGTGATGAACCTTTGGACTAAAGTGTAAAAACTACTATGTTTAAACATATAAAGTCATTTGGTTCACAAATATGTGGACTTGAAAGCCAAACCCTAAGTTTTGGACTTAAATGCAAAATGGACCTCATTTGAGTTCTATTCTAAGTCTGAAAATCAGAGAATTGGCTCAACTTTGGAGCTTTGCATCTTTCAAATTATAGGGTTTTTGCCCTAGGTCACCACAACAAGTTTGTAGACCAATTAATGGAGAACAACTTTGCTTAAGGTTGTAAGCTCACTTGTTAAGAAAAATCCAGAGATATTTAAGCCTGAAGTCTGGCTGTCAGACTGGTTTGGTCTGAATTTTCAGACTAATAATGAACTGACATCAACTTCAAGCCTAGATTCAAGCATGATCCAATGAGTTTTTGTGGCAGCATCATATGGCAATATTGTAGAGGGTATGTTGCTTTACAACTTTGATGCAGATTTTGGGTTAAGTTGCCATTCAAAATTGAGAGAAAACTAAGCTTCAAAAGGCTCTGTCAGGCGTCTGAACTGAACTTCGCCATGGTACAGTAACTCAATTGGGGATCAGATCACCGCGACAGAAAAATCTCGCCGACGGCGACCTCTCTGCGCAAAAACTCGTGCCGCCGCCGTCCAGGTTCGTGCGCAGTCGGGAATGGATAACGTCGGGGCGAGACAACCCATACGTGGCACCACCGCCCTACCCCAGCCGGAGTTATTCACCGGCGGCCATCGCATCAGTCATTTTCGCCGCGGTGTCCTTTGCATCGTGATCCTACCTCACTGTACCACTCCTCTACGTGCTTGGCATGCACTAAAGAAGTTATCTGTGGCCGTGCAGAGATCGCCGGTCTGCCGTGGCTTTAAATAGCAGCGTGAACCCCGGCGAGGAACTCACCGCCTCAACCGCAAGCTTGAGAAGAACCCAAAATTCGTACTGCCCTTTCCATCTTCTCCCAAATTGAGTATGCACGGTGAAGCTATAGTTTCTTACGGTCGTGTAGCCTCAATCCCCACCCCCAATTTCACCCAGAACCGTCGCAACGCCGTTTTTCCCGAACTCGGTCGACTGCGCCGCCGTAAATCACCTGCTCGCGGCCAGATGATTCCTGGTCCGTCCTCGCCCTCGTTGTTTGTGTTTCAGCACCCACAGTTGCTTGTGATCGTTACCTGCCCAGCCCTTGGAGCTTGACTTCACCTAATCAACCGGAACACCTCGATCTGAGTTCTGTATCCGCGGTCACCGTGGTCAGGCACATCCTGGCCCAAATTAGTCCGATTAGAGCATGTTCTAGGGTAACCTTGGGTCGGTTATGCCTTCCCTGTAGCTAGACAAGGCGACCGTCGCCGGTCATGGCCAGCCCGTGCGGCGTCTGTGATGAACGACGAGCGCACCGTGGCCAGGGACGTTTGTGGAGAAGAAATAGAAGAACGAGGGTATTTCTGCAAGGTGTCAGCGACTTAGTACAATAGTAAACGAACCTGCTTCGATTTAGCTGAAAAGACCAGGGCTTCTGTGCAAATTAGCTAGAGCACGCGGGCGTGCACAGGGGCGCGACCCTTTTCCTGTGTCGTTGGGCCGACCGGGGTCAGAATCGGCCCAAGACTGTTACAAGTTTCTCTTTTTCTTTTTATTCCAGAACTAAAACAATTATAGAAAAATGTAGAAAAATGCTAAAATTGTGAAACTAATTTTCCTAGGCTTGTTATTTTCCCTAGAATTTAGTAAAAATAGTTTTATGATTTTTAGTGGAAATAAGAAATTTTAGGGTATTTAAAGTAGTTAAAAGTATTGGTTATGGATTTTTAGAAAATATTTGGTAAGTCCAAAAATGCCCAAACTTTTTATGTGAGCTTTTCACATTATTTAGAAGCCTTGGGTAGAGTTTGAGTTGATTTGGACCATGTTTGATAACTAGAACCCAAAACCACCCCCTGCCCTTTGAACTCCTTTCCCGACTCCGGAAACCCTAGGTTCTCGGAGTTCCGTGAAGGAAAGTTGTACTCAAGACTTAGTTAATAAATTTGTATTATCTTTGCACTCTCATAAGCATTACATGGCATTCATTCTTATATATATACCTATATGGTTATATTTAGAAAACGGAGAAGAGAGTGAAGTGATTGAAGAAGACACCACCACCTTTGGAATCTCGGGCAAGGACTTGGCTCTACTTCGACATCTGCGGGTCCGAGCCTGACTCACCTACTAACGAAGGCAAGCCCCGGTGCATGCAACCCCTTTCCTTGTGTTTTTTTAAATACTTTTCGCACACTTAAGTCTAGTGAAATGTGCATTAGGTTCATAGGATTTACTTGAAACCCTTTGATGCATTGCTTTCCTTGATATCCATACCTTTATAGATACTTCTGTGAAGTATCAAAATATGATTTACAAAAATGCTTAGCCTTGCTTAGATCTTGTGGATAGAGGTTGTCCTCAATTTAACCATGGAGAGGATGGCTTCTACCTGCAAGAATATTTCATTAGGAGCAATAGTGGGATCTTACTGCAAAGTTCCCCGTGATGCTCTTTCATCCTAAGGAACAGACACAATCCTAAGGATGGAAATACTTAAATTGAGACTTGGGTTAGGAACAGGTGATGTTCTACCCAAGTTGGTTAAGGATTAACGCGTATGTAGGCGTGCTGACCGAGGACCCTTTAACTGGTCACATGCCTCGTCATGGGTAAGCCTTACCTCGGGCAGACTAAGGCCGGAATAAGATAACACGAAATGGGCGTGGAGCGGTGGCGAGAGTAGCATGTACCCTCCGTGGCAAGAGGCTGGACGGTGGTGTATCTGTGCTCTCGGTTTGCGTGAACCTGATCCGGTCTTAAGAACTCCGGTGGCGGGTTGACATATGCAAGGGTTAAGTGCTACATATGTCGTGTGATTGGAGATCCTCAGCTGAGTATAATCGATTCGGATCGCCGTACCTTCGCGGTTATGAAGACTTGGTCACTTTTCTACAACCTAAAGTCGGGATGTGAACACTATGGATAAAAATGATGTTGTATTGATGAGATGATTGAAATTAGACTAGATGCAAACAGAGTCTATTAATACTTAACATGGCGTTAAAAGATTGAAAGTAAGGACTCACTTTAGTAAGCTACTTCTGCAAAAGTATAAGTTGATTTTTGCTAAAGCCTCTCCTTGACTCCTATTTACCCAGCATACCCTTGAGAGTCTTTTCCTTAGTCGGGTAAGACTTGCTGAGTATTCCATACTCAGGGTTTATCCCTTTGTTGTTTTTAGGTGAGGAAGTAGCAGACTTTTGCTGCTTCTGTGCCAAGGTGGTACCAAATGAAGAAAAACAAGACTGAAGTGCGGGAGGAGGACTCGGTCCTCCACTTAGGTTCTTTTGCTTATAGCTTATCGGGAGGAGTTTGTGCCTCCCATGGTTTGTATAATATTACTACTCTACACTCACTTTTAGTCTGGTCTGTAATAAAATAACTCAAGCTTGCTTTTGAAATAAATGTAAGATTATGTAATTGCTTCCGCATTTCTGTATCTCCGATGTTCTGTAATGTCTGCAAGACGGGTGAGACGTTCCTGGTGAGGTAAGAAAAAATACCGAGCTTGTCAAGTGACTTAGGAACATCTACAGGGTGTCTGATGTCTGTTGGACAAGGACAACTGTAGGTGGGCCTACTTACTTGGGAGGTTCCGTCACAGTTATCATGAAAGTGCCTAGCATCAGAGTCTACACTATCCCACAACCTCTTGAGTTGGGGAGGGGTCTCCAGTGGGGCTATCTCAACCTTCCCACCACGACAACAAAAACCAGGTGGCTCATATTCAAACTTCTTCGCGGTGCAATAACCGCAGTTGGGAACAGTCTTAAGCATATGTGTTTCTTCAGGGATGTTGTTGTACACCTTGTCGTACGGGTCAGGAACATTAGTGGCAGTTGATTCATCTTTAATACCATCTATCTCTATATCCTCATCGGTATCCTCATCTGATATTTTTATGGAAACAATGAGTAAGACATGTGTATTTATATAAGCATAAGCATTGGTATCATTAAAAGATTGAAATTAGTACATTGTCCAGCGAATAGGTATCCCTCGTTCTCATCAGCATCAAATTCAAATACAGCACCGTCATCGCCATCAACTGGAACGTGAAAATACAAGCCACATAAAAGACAAGGGCATTCAGGATTACAGGGTGGGGAAAATATGTAACCTGAATAAAGATTCTTAACAATTACCATTGGAAATGACCCTTGGCTTCGTCTGGGTATGATCCACCCCACTTCCTTGTTCGGCCATACTTGCACTCTCATTTATTGCCACGATAGAACCATGGTATTGATTCCTACATTGTACTGATGGAAACACACGTTTAGTCGGACTACACGCTATCGTCATCATGCTGCATCCATTTAAGATAGGATAGTAATCATTGTTTTCAAGTCATTCGATCAATCGAGATTGGTCACGATTAATCGTCCAAGTCGGTCAGCCAAAATGACTGACAACTCATCCGACTTGAAAACAATGATAGTAATTACCATTGTTGTTGACCTTTGCAGCCATATGGGGTTGTGTCCAATCATCCCCTTCCTCAGCGTCACTGATAGTATCCTCAGTCCCAGTAGCCATGTTCCTTGAAATGGATGCTTCAAATTGCCGGTTTCGACGGGCTAAGATAGCTTGTCTTTCACTACGTGGCACATGTTGTTTACGTCTTACTGGTCCAGTAGATATATGCAGTGAATCGGCATCCTCAGTCTGTGTTGAAGCTGGCAGGAACGGGTTACTGGCGATTCCAGGGATAACCCAGTCGCAGGGGGTAACTGTGGATCCATCATGTTCAATTGCATCTGTTGTAGGGTGTACAACCTCAGGGGTATATGTTGGGGACTCCATGGTCATGGACTCCTAACTCAATGTGTCAGCCAAGAATGGTCTACGTTTTCTTATGTACTCTATCTTTGACCCTTTCCACTTTGGTGTATTATTATACAACCTAAGGTGTTCACGCCTAAACTCCCTCTCGACGGGAGTTAAGTTTTTGTACCGCTCTCTAAAGTAGGCGGCCCTTTCCAAATTATGGTTAGGCGTGTTACCAACAGTTTCATGTACACCGCCTGGAATAAGGCCTGTCTACGTTAAACCGCATGAAATCAGCTGTTTTTTTGCAAATTTAGTTGAGTGAACAGTCATGTACCTGGTGTCAGAAGGTCTCTCGTTGTGAAAACATCGTCAGCCTTGAATGTCTCATTCCTATGCAACCAATCGCTATCATCATCTTGATTCACATTTACTTTTTCGTCTTCATCTAAAAAACAATGAACACATTAGTTTCTAAGTGTAGGTTTATGCACAGAAACATTAATTTAAATTTGACGTGTTTCGTCACCTCCTGACACGGTGGACATCATATGTTGTCCCTTGTTTTGTTGTCACGCCTCACGACGCTTCTTATTCAACTCGTTCCTTTGGTCTACTGACATTTTTGCATGTCTTTCTCTATGCCTTTGCCTTTCTTGTTCGATAAAATTATCCGTCGGTGAAGTGTTATTATTAGGAACTGCCAAATCAACAGTGGTAAAATGATTTTCATGGCTACAAATGCATTTAGCATAAGTAAAGAGCCAACATCCAGACAAAAGACAACAAATCTGTATTATAAAACGATGGGTGAAAAAAATTGTGATTGGTATACCTGCAATACCTTGTGTTGCAAAGTTTGTGAAATCAATTGTGCTACAGCCATCTGAAAGACTAACTGTGAAACACAATGAAAACCAAAAATAAGATTAATAGATATTCACTAATCCACAAGAGGATCTATTAAAATAATTGTTACAATGATCATATACCTGAACCAAGATGCACATCTCCACTTATTTCAAGGTTAACTGTCTAACATGCATTCATATTAATGTCTACTTTGTATATCCCCCATATACAAAAGAATACACGTCAACTTTGTATAAGGTACATGTAGGTATAATAACAATTAGGAATTTAACTTTTTCATCACCTCTAGATGCCTATGGCTGTATAGGAGGTCCTTTATTTCGTTGACTTACTTCACGACGCTTTCTACTTTTCTCGTTTTTTTGTTCAACGGTCATCGCGGCATATCTTTCCCTTTGCCTCTTACGTTCCTTAGCATCAACATTTGGACCAAGCAATTTCGATCCATTTTCATCAGCTACAATATAACTTTGTGTATTAGTGTTCCCCTACATACTACGTTTCAAACGTTAATCGACACGCGTGTAATAACCTTTACCTATAGTAATGGTGTTTGAGATGTTTGTCAATGGTGTGCGACCATCATTATGTTCCATCTGATCTGTTTCTGTTGGTTCTCCGTTCTCCATAAAGAAACCCTATTATGGACAGTGGAATGGCTTAGTTAAGTTTTCACACATTACTCTGTGTACACAGAGAAACATATTTGTTGTTGTCACACAGTATACATGGTACACATAGTTCTCAAACACACCAAGGTTGATAGAATATTCGAACAAACAGGTTCACAGATAGCCATTTGCATTAAGCCAACCAGAATGTATGGGCAAGGGTTGACAACAGGGATATCGACACAAGGGAGGAGATCAAGGAAAAGCTCGTGCAAGCATCAGAGGAGGATCCTCTTAGGCGAACTTGATCAAACTTTTGAATATGGTAGACGAAGAACAGTGTTCCAGAATTTAGACTCAGGTGAGGCGTAAAATTTTGGTGTGATATTGTAGGGTTTGGTTATGTGACTAATCGTTTGCATTGTCAGTATCTAAATATGTGTAACCCATAAAGCCCTTCTTTCATAATTTGGAGGTGATCAGGCCTGTCCAATAAAATGCATTAATTTTGTTCATGTCATTCTATAGGAATTCCACGCATGTTAGACAAAATACAAAGTTTATATTTTTTTTCTCATAATGTAATACAAATTCGGAGACTGTCTGCATTATCTAAATATGTGTAACCCGTACAGATTAGTACGGGAATTCAATTTTTCGCACAAAATATTTATTGATCATGGGAACAAAAAAATCACAAACTATCTCTTATTAAACCCATGTCATAGGTATTACAAACAAAATTCATAGACATACAATTGAGCCTCATGTTGCTTTTGGTTGATCAATAACAGTACGACATGTATTCTATCATTATATAATCTATCTACGCCTAAACATAGTCCCAATTATTGCTCTTTGTGAAATTGTAGAATCTATCTACGCCTTTGTTCTTCAAGAAATGTAACAGCAAACTGACGGTTGTCCCGCGCCACCAAAGTTTTTAGAATTGCTGCAATGAATGCCATAATTAATCACATCTACACATAGTTCATGATATATTGAGAACAATCACGATTTAAATGTAACTAATTTTTTAGAATATACTTACGTCCAAAATAATGTCTGTAACTAATTAGTTGCGACCTTTACATAGTAATTATTTGGAAAAACTGAAAGTTGATATGGAAGCTGAAGTCAAGAGCTATATATGTGACAAATAATATGTTACGAATGGAGAACCGTGCATCCGTGAGTCATACACTCCATGATATTTTATGATATACATACACTTCATGAATATGTTACGCAGTTGTCGGCGTTTCGGACCCGCGAGGACCGTCAACCGACCAGTAAATTTGTCGTTGCGTGTCCCTGCCCAGATGGATTGATGCAAGATAGAACACAAGCGGGAGGATGAGGCTTATATTATCTTGCACCGGGGTGCTCGTAGTAGGGGTTACCAGCGTTGCGAGAGAGAGAGAGGGTTTGGCCTTGAGGTGAGCTGTCTGAGTTTGCCTCCATCGCGTCTCTCCTACTCTGCCTGCCTCTGCTCGCCTGCCTTCGCTCCCTCCCCCAGGAAGGCCCTAGACATCCCTTTTATAGATACAAGGAGATGGCCCAGCTGTACAATGGGGGTGTAGCTATGTGCTAACGTGGCTAGCGGAGAAGTGCCTTGAGCCCTGTACATGTGCTAACGTGGCCGTCGGAGAAGTGCCTTGAGCCCTGTAGAAGCTTAGATGGCGGTGCGGCATGGATCCTGCTGACGTTTCCTTGCTTCCGTGGGGGGTTGAGAGCAACCGACGTCATGGGCGCACGCGGGGAACCATCATTACCTGTTACCGGAGTAATTTAGATGGGACACCGGTCTTTTTCCTTCATAGCCTAGCTAGGGGTAGAGTAATGATGTATCCCCTGTAGCGTAGTCGGTCCGAGGCCGAGGTCGGGCGAGGCGGAGACTTCTCCTGAGGCCGAGGCTAAGGTCGGGCGAGATTGCGACTCCTCCCGAGGCCGAGGCTGAGGCCGAGGCCCAGGGTCGGGCGAGGCGGAGACCTTCTTCCGAGGCCGAGGCTGAGGCCGAGGCCTGGGGTCGGGCAAGGAGGAGCTCCCTGTTGCGCCCGAGGCTGAACTCGGGGGAGGCCGTGACTTAGCTTTTCCCTGGTGGTTGGCACAGTAGTCGGAATGGGGTGAGTAGTGCAGTTTTCCTGTCAGAACGGTCAGTAAAGGGGCGAAGTGACTGCGGTCACTTCGACCTTGCCGACTGAGGCACGTGTGTCAGGATAAGGTGTCAGGCGATCCCCGCATTAACTGCGCATGTGATACGGTCGGTTGGTAAGGCGATATGGCCGAGGTCGCTGCACGACAAAGTCTACCCGAGCTGGGCTTCGGGTGAGCCAAGGGTGCGCCCACTGCCTGGGGAGGCCCTCGGGCGAGGCGTGAATCCGTCCGGGACTACTGTTCCCGTCCGAGGCCGGGCTCGGGCGAGGCGAGATCGCGTCCCTTGGTAGACGAGGCCTTGACATGAACCGTGCTTATCAGTCTTTGCAGTTTGTTCTGAAGATGTTTTTCGGCCAGGTTAAGGAGCATTGGGGGTACCCCTAATTACGGTCCCCGACAACAGTATTTGTGTTTACAAATAATATGGTGATCTATTGATTTTATCATCGTGGTTACTAATTTGGCATTGTCACCTATTTGTGGTACTTTCTGTAATAGCTTGGAGAAATAAAAGCCAGGTAACCGAGAGGGTTGTCCCCAAAGCAACTAATTAACCTGCATATATGATTGGATCGATACTGAATTGCAATTAATCTAATCGAACCTACCAACATTATATCCCAATCGCCGTGCATCTCAACTTAGAGCACGTACTAATAGTTATATAAACAACTTACTTATGAACTTAAAAAGTTTTCAAGGGAATTTTTTCTCCAAGAGTTATGTAAATCAGGTCCCTAAATTTATAAACTCCCTGCAAATTTCAATTTTCATCTGCGAGAGCTTAAGTCTATAACAATTGATATGTCTAATGTTGTACTACAATAGAGGAATCCGTTGGTCAATGAGCTGACTGGACTAACCAATATCATCGGGGAGGTAATTCATGGAAGTTAATAAGGAACCTTGCAATGACAGGCTTACCTTAGAAAAGAACATGAAGAGAGAAGTAGATGACAAAGAGAATTGTGAACGGATGCAAGTGCATCGAACTCAAAGTATACTACCAGCTAAGCCTCCCCACTATCATTTTATCTAAAAATTAGCATCAGCCGATATATACAGGAAGAATGCATATAAACTTTATACCCCAATAAAAAACCCTCAATACACACAAGCTCGGCATTGTATTACTTAACATATATGTCAAATAAAAGTTAGTCAGTTCATTTTATGTTTGAGCGACAAATTCACTAACATATCGCAGGCTACTAAAGAACAGTTGCAGCGACAAATTCGCTTGAAAGCTTACCTTGGCCTGAGAAGCTGCGGAAGCCGTCGCTGTGTTGCAGCGAACCCCCGACGGTGTCCTGTCGTCTGGTCTGGGTCAACCAAGCGCCTCTCCCTTCCTTCTTCCGCACCCACTCGCTAGCCAAAACAACAGGCTAAGGGATAGGGAATAGTAATACCCGGTAGGGCTGTTAGCAGTGTTGTTTAGTTGCTAGAGGTATTACTCCTTCGGCCCCGTTAGCAGTGTGGTTTATACGTTCTAGGTCAATATTCAAATATCATGACACCCCCAGAAGATTAAATTTGAGCACATACCAGATAAACAAGGAATTTATAGAAACAGAATAACATAACATATTTCGAGCTAATCTCACACCACAGCTAAAAGAAATATCAAGAGTTGTTGGTAGTATGAAGTATTTGAACATAACTGATTGGCGACCATATAACGAACACAGCATGATTTATCCTAAACAAAGCGAGTATATGCAAGTAGCATTTATCAGCGGTGATGCACTGAACCACAACAAGTTGCAAAACTAAGAGGCGACTCTGAGAAATTATCAACCTCTAGCAACTAAAAACATGTCTCCCAATAATATATCCACAAATAAAGCAAATTACTTGCTGCAAAATGGAACTACGAGCCAACATGGGAGCAATGTACCTGGGAGAAATTGACAATGACTTGAAAATTGTGAGATACACAATCTTGTGGCTCCAACAATTTACCAAGAGCAGCACAACCTTCAACAACCAACAAACACACTGAATCTTGATCTGAAAATAAAGACCACGCTGTTTTAGACATAGCCCACGAATCTCCCACAAAAGTGTATGACTATATGCAAAAAAAACTCTCGGACACGCTCGACAACTACAGTCATCCTGAGTACAACTTGTATGATTAGCAAAAGAATCATTGCACGCACGTTATATCCGAAAAGGTTTAGAGCAGCAAATGAGCTGAGCTTTGATCAAGTTAACTATTGTGAACCAATGTCTTTTCGGGTAGTTACAAAAGGTTTACACTAAGAATAGCATACATTCCAAATGGTGCTATATGGAACACTATTGTGAAGATTGGTCAAGATCATCTTTCGCAACAACTATCAAGCACGGAACTTCGTAGCCACTATTTTCTCCATGTGTAGCCACTTGCATAAGCAAGTCTCTAGCTCTTTGCCATGAATATCCATCACAGCTGCCAATACAACATGTTCAGAGGCTATTTTGTGGATTGAGAATCCACTTGAAACAATAAATTAGTATGAACAAAAAGATATTGCCTAAGTCAAGTAACTTTGTCCAAATAATGACAAACTGAAAGAAAACTTCAGTTTTCTTGCCAAGCTAGGTCATGAAAAACAGAATCTCAGCCCACAACCCCAGAATAAGCCACCAGACAGAAAAGTGCAAAAGAAGACACTGAAGTAACCAAACTAAAAAGTGCAGAAGAAGACACTGAAGTAACAAAACTAAACCTTGATTAACGCATTAATTTAAACCCAGACAATCATAACACTCATTATATATCTAACTGTCGGCGTTTCGACCCCGGGGGGTCCCTGGACCGACGAGTAAATTGTCGTCGCGTGCCCCAGCCCAGATGGGTCGGCGCGAGACTGAGCGCGAAGGGGGGAAAAACCAGAGGGAGACAGGCGTAAAAGGGGAAACCCACGACCTTCGTGTTTGTCCCGCGCCCAGGTCGGGTGCGCTTGCAGTAGGGGGTTACAAGCGTCCGCGTGGGAGGGAGCGAGAGGCTTACGCGCGCGCCGTCCCGTCCTCCCCGCGCGGCCAACCCTCTGTAAGAGGGCCCTGGACCTTCCTTTTATAGGCGTAAGGAGAGGGTCCAGGCGTACAATGTGAGATGTAGCAGTGTGCTAACGTGTCTAGCAGAGAAGAGCTAGTGCCCTAAGTACATGCCATCGTGGCAGCCGGAGAGGTTTTGGCACCTTGTTCGTGTGATGTCGTGGCCGTCGGAGGAGCGCTGGAGCCTTGCGGAAGGACAGTTGTTGGGGCTGTCGAGTCCTTGCTGACGTCACCTTGCTTCCGTAAGGGGGCTGAGAGCCTCCGTCGTCATGGAGCACGCGGGGCGCCATCTCTATTTATTTTACCGGGGCGAACCAGATGGGACGCCGGTCTTGTTCCCCGTATCCAGAGCTAGCTAGGGGTAGGGTAATGATGGCCCCTCCTGTGACGTGGTCGGTCCGAGCGCTGGGTAGGGCGAGGCGGAGGCTCCTCCGAGGTCGAGGTCGAGTCTGTCTTCCGAGGTCGAGGTCGAGGTGGAGTCCGAGCCCTTGGGTCGGGCGAGGCGGAGACCGTCGGCTGAGGCCAGGGCTGAGTCCGAGCCCTGGGGTCGGGCGAGGCGGAGTTCGTCGTCTTCCGGGGCCGAGGCCGAGTCCGAGCCCTGGGGTCGGGCGAAGCGGAGTTCGTCGTCTTCCGAGGCCAAGGCCGAGTCCGAGCCCTGGGGTCGGGCGAGGCGGAGTTCGTCGTCTTCCGGGGCCGAGGTCGAGTCCGAGCCCTGGGGTCGGGCGAGGCGGAGTTCGTCGTCTTCCGGGGCCGAGGCCGAGTCCGAGCCCTGGGGTCGGGCGAGGCGGAGTTTCCCATGGCGCCCGAGGCCGGACTTGGCTGCTGTCAGCCTCACTCTGTCGAGTGGCACAGTAGTCGGAGCGGCGCAGGCGGCACTGTCCTCTTGTCAGGCCGGTCAGTGGAGCGGCGAAGTGACTGCGGTCACTTCGGCTCTGTCGACTGAAGGGCGTGCGTCAGGATAAGGTGTCAGGCCACCTTTGCATTAAATGCTTCTGTGGTGCGGTCGGTCGGTGTGGCGATCTGGCCAAGGTTGCTTCTTGGCGAAGACTGGGCCTCGGGCGAGCCGAAGGTGTGTCCGTTGCTTGAGGGGGCCCTCGGGTGAGGCGTGAATCCTCCGGGGTCGGCTGCCCCTGCCCGAGGCTGGGCTCGGGCGAGGCGAGATCGTGTCCCTTGAGTGAACCGAGCCTTGACTTAATTGCACCCATCAGGCCTTTGCAGCTTTGTGCTGATGGGGTTACCAGCTAAGATTAGGAGTCTTGGGGGTACCCCTAATTATGGTCCCCGACAGTAGCCCCCGAGCCTCAAAGGGAGTGTTAATACTCGCTTGGAGGATTTTGTCGCACTTTTTTGCAAGGGGACCGGCCTTTCTCGGTTGCGTTTCGTTCCGGTGGGTGCCCGCGAGCGCACCCGCCGGGTGTAGCCCCCGAGGCCTCGGAGGAGTGGTTTGACTCCTTCGAGGTCTTAATGTGTTTCACGATGCTTCGGCCAGTCTGGTTGTTCCCTCATGCGAACTGGCCGTAGCCCGGGTGCACAGTCGAGTCCCATGTTCTCGGGCTGGTATGTTGACGTTGTCAACGGTTTGGCTGGAGCCGGGTTTGCGAGAGCAGCCCCCGAGCCTCTGCACAAGGCGAGAGGACGGTCAAGGACAGACTCGACTTTTTTACATACGCCCCTGCGTCGCCTTTTTGCAAGGAGGAGGGGGGAAAAGCGCCATGTTGCCCTTGGAGGGCGCCGAACATGGTGTCTCCAGTGAGCTACTAACGGGTAATCCGAGTGGACGCTTGTGCCCCATTTATTAGGGGTCGGGTAGTGGCCCGGAGGCGTGCTCCAAAAGTACCTGCGGGTGATTTGCCGAACTCAATCCCCTTTTGACGGGGTCCGAGGGCTCGATGCCTCCCTCTGATGGGACTCCGTTACAAAAATCGTTCCCGTCGGTCTCGGAAATGTCCTAGGGTACCTCGGGAGCGTAGCCCGAGCCTTGGTTATGTATCGAACGTACCCAGGGTCATCCCTCGCTCTGCGTCTGAGGCGGCTGTTGAACCCTTCGAGGGCCAGCCTACGAACCCCTGATCAGTAGTGGGCGCGGAGCCCGAGTGGCCTGAGGCGGCCGTTGAACCCTTCCGAGGGGCCGGCCTTTGAACCTCTGACCAGTAGTGGGCGCGGAGCCCGAGCGCTCTAAGGCGGCTGTTGAACCCCTCCGAGGGGCCAGCCTTCCAACCTCTGATCAGTAGGGGGGCTCAGGACCCGCTTCCTTCGTGGAGAAGGATCCCTTTCGGGGTATCCCCTTTCCCGGTCCCTGTTGTAAGAGAGAGAAAGAGGAAGAGGAAAAGGATACAAAATCGAATGACGTGGCGCACCTTTTTTGACGCGGTCATTATGGCGGAGGTGAAGCGTCGCCTGCTTCGCCTGCCAAAGGTGGCGCCTGCCCTGCCGTGGAGTTAATGCGATGGGACGAGTGGCTTGCGGGGCGGCCGTTGTGCGTGCGCGAGCCGTTCGAGGAACGGAACACGGGCGCGCTGTCTTCACGCCGTGGGAGAGGGTTCTCTCGCTGTCCCAGGAGGGGACGTGAGCTTGGCTGACAACGTGACCGCTGGTTCCGCCCGCCTGCCACCGCCATTACTGCCGGCCCATTTCTAGCCGTATCGACCGTCGCGCCTTCTCCCACGGCTGACTGACCCGTGACCGATGTGCCTGGTTGGCACTGTTGGGTCATGCGCAGGGTTGCCTCGAGTCGCGGTACTGGTTCCGCAGTCGAGGAGGCACAGTAGTGGCGTGAGTGGCGGTGCAGTTTCTTGCACGTAGCAACCAGCGCGCTGGTTACATGACGTGTGGGCCTGGGCCTCCATGCTGGACGCGTCGAAGTCGAAAGGGTGCGCCTTCTTGGTGCGGTTACATGCCGCCTGCATGGCGGTCCGCCCTTTCACCCGCTGGTCTGGGCAAAAGTGGAGGAATGCTCGTAACCGCTGGGCAGTTGCGCGTACCGCGCGCGGCGGTTTGGCTTCTTCTGCCCTTGGTCAGCTTGCATGACGCGCGGGACCCAGCCCCCGTGTCGTAGGGGGAGGACCTTGGAGCGTGCTGGAGAAGACTCAGCCCGCGATGGCCCGGGCGTGGTGCTGATGTCGTCCTTCGGAGTGGAGATCCTCCGACCGCATTGCCGTCCGAGGCTCGGTCGGACTTTGCCGAAGGTGTAGTTGACGTCGAGGGTGCTGCTGCTCCCCCTCCGTCAAGGTCCGAGCCTGCAGGATCGGGTTATCTTGTAGTGTGCGTATGTTTTCTGCGGCCGCCGAGGCCCAAACATACTGTCGTCGTGTTGTAAAGCTGTGTTTCTTTTCCTCTTGTTTCGAGTATCTGGACTTATTTGTCGGTAACAGAATTGTTTGTCCGAGCGAGAGTTACTTTTCACGGAAGGTGATGAGTGAGGTATCTGTATCCCGGAGGCGTAGGAGTCCCTCGGCTCGGTCGGTCTTGCCGCTTACGTGTAGTCTTACTCGTCCGTAGGATTCTGCTATCGATATAGTCGAGAAGGCCCGAAAAATCGTTTCGGCAGAAGAGTTTTCGAGTGTGAAGACTTGTTCGGTCCACGGAATCACCTATCCGAGCGTGAGTTACTTATCGCAGAAGGTGATGAGTGAGGTATCCGTATCCCGGAGGCGTAGGAGTCCCTAGGCTCGGTCAGCCTTGGCTGCTTACGTGTACTCCGTCATTTTCAGGATCCCACTTTCGAAGTAGTCGAAAAGCACGAAAGACGTTCTGGCAGAAAAGATCTTTTCCGAGGAAAATTTTGACGCGGAGGGGGTTCCCCCCTTCTAGCCCCCAAGGGAGGGTCGGGCTTTGCTGAGGCAAGGCTGACCCTTCCTTGATGGTTAGGCTTTGTGTGTGAACGAGGTGTACGAACGACTTGAAAGCATCTTAAGGGTAGAAGCGACGTAGTTGTCGGATGTTCCAGGCGTTGCTGTAGACCTCACCTTGACTGTTGGCCAGCTTGTACGTCCCGGGCTTCAGAACCTTGGCGATGACGAACAGCCCTTCCCAGGGAGGCGTGAGCTTGTGTCGCCCTTGGGCGTCTTGTCGCAGCCGAAGCACCAAGTCGCCCACCTGGAGGTCTCGGGACCGAACCCCTCGGGCGTGGTAGCGTTGCAGGGACTGCTGGTACCGCGCCGAGTGTAGTAAGGCCATGTCCCGAGCCTCTTCCAGCTGGTCCAGTGAGTCTTCTCAGTTAGCTCGATTGCTTTGGTCGTCGTAGGCCCTCGTCCTCGGGGAACCGTATTCTAATTCTTTGGGCAAGATAGCCTCGGCCCCATAGACTAGAAAGAACGGTGTGAAGCCCGTGGCTCGGCTTGGCGTTGTCCTCAGACTCCAGATCACCGAGGGGAGCTCCTTCATCCATCGCTTGCCGAACTTGTTGAGGTCGTTGTAGATCCGCGGCTTGAGTCCTTGCAGAATCATGCCGTTGGCACGCTCTACTTGCCCATTCGTCATGGGGTGAGCCACGGCAGCCCAGTCCACCCGGATGTGGTGATCCTCGCAGAAGTCCAGGAACTTTCTGCCGGTGAACTGGGTGCCGTTGTCGGTGATGATGAAGTTCGGGACCCCAAAGCGATGGATGATGTTGGTGAAGAACGCCACCGCCTGTTCGGACCTGATGCTGTTTAGGGGTCGGACCTCGATCCACTTGGAGAATTTGTCGATGGCGACCAGCAGGTGCGTGTAGCCCCCAGGTGCCTTCTGCAAGGGGCCGACGAGGTCCAGATCCCACACAGCAAACGGCCAGGTGATGGGTATCGTCTGCAGGGCCTGAGCGGGCAAGTGGGTCTGCCTCGCATAGAATTGACACCCTTGGCAGGTGCGGACAATTCTAGTGGCGTCGGCCACCGCGGTCGGCCAGTAGAAACCTTGTTGGAAGGCGTTTCCAACAAGAGCTCGAGGCGCTGCGTGATGACCGCAAGCCCCCGAGTGTATTTCTTGTAAGAGCTCCTGGCCTTCGGCGATGGATATGCATCACTGGAGGATGCCTGAGGGGCTGCGGTGGTAGAGCTCCTTCCCGTCCCCCAGCAAGACAAACGACTTGGCGCGTCGCGCCAACCGCCGAGCTTCAGCTCGGTCGAGGGGTAGCTCTCCTCGGTGGAGATATTGCAGGTACGGGGTCTGCCAGTTTCGATTAGGCGTGACCCCGCTCCGCTCCTCCTCGACGCGCAGTGCCTCACCCTCAGGGGCCGAGGGTGCCTCGGGCTGAGCCGAGGGTGCCTCGGGCGGGGCCGAGGGTGCCTCAGGCTGGGCCAAGGGTGCCTCGGGCTGGGCCGAGGCCTTCTCGGGCTCGGGCGCGTCGTCGGTCTTGACGGAGGGTTGATGCAGGTCTCGGGAGAAGATGTAACACCCCTGGTGTTACTATAACTAAAACTTGAGCATGACATCATAGCATTGGCATTGCATATGTTTGACACACCTAGAGTGCATTCACTAGGCAAAAATTTCAAACAAGTTGTATTGTTTTAATGTTTTGCAAATAGGACCCTGGATAGGAAGCTTTACCCTAAATTGTGGTTAAAGGGGTAAAACTTAATCCAAGTTGAGAAAACCTAAAAGCTTTAGGGTAAAAGTCATAAAATGACCCCAAAAATAAAGTTGAATCACATTTATACCCCTGGGATACCAGAAACCCTAATTGGAACCCTGGAAAACCCTGAAACCAAACCCTAGGGGCTTATATGCAAAATTAGCCCACTTTTGGGCTAAAGTGCAAAAACCAAGCCAAATAAGTATTTGAAGTCAATTGGTTCACAAATATGTGGACTTGAAAGCCAAACCCTAAGTTTTGGACTTAAATGCAAAATGGACCTCATTTGAGTTCTATTCTAAGTCTGAAAATCAGAGAATTGGCTCCACTTTGGGGCTTTGTAACTTTCAAAATATAGGGAATTTGCCCAAAGTGACCACAACAAGTTTGAAGACCAAACATAGGAGAACAACTTTGCTTAAAGGTGTGGGCATTGTTGTTAAGGAAAAACTGAAGAAAATCTCAACCTAAGTTGGACTGTCAGGCTGGATTCATTCTGAAACTCAGCTTTTCAGTGTAACAGGGTCGACTTTGAGTGTGAATTAAACCTTGATCCAGTGCTCAAATAAGTTTCATCCCTATAGTCGAGTTGTAGCTGGTATGTAGCACTACAACTTTGATGTGACCTGAACTTGCTCTGTCAGTCAAGCTCTTTATTGAATTCAGAGCACTGTTTACCATCATCTGAAAATATCGCGCAGAGGATAAGGTCTTGGACCTCGCCGGCGATAAGAACGCCACCGCGGCGTGACTGGTCGTCGGTGGCCGCGGTAAATATCTTTGGTCACGTGGCAGTAACCCTCTGTGGTGGCGGACTCCGGTTAAACGGCGTCGCCGTGCCATCCCCGGATTCTGCCGCGCGGCGAGCTCACCTGCACGTCTGAAATCCGCGATCCTCATCCGTCGCCGGCCAGCCGCCTATAAATTAAGCGAGGGCACTACGTCGTCACCACATTCCGCACATCCGCAGCTAAGCACTTGACTCGAGCTCACCAGAAATACCCGCGCAGCCCCAATTCCCTCTCTTCTTCGTTCTTGCTCCGCCGTGAAGAACTTCTTCGTAGCCAGCGCTCCTCTGGTCAGTAATGATCAAATTACTCTTTGTTTTAGTTAGTATGTGATCTCCTATTACCCCTGGATGCAACAATTTGGAGTTTGACCGATGCCCCTTACTGGAACGCACCTATGCGCTGTCAAACACCGTCGTGACCCCCCCACCGTCGACCCGTTCTTCGGGTCTTGTTCTACCCAAATCAAAGAATGTCCGTAGACCCTAGTGCACCCATGAACCTTTCCCCAGCCTTAATTCGGTCGTCCTCGCCGTCGTTTGCTCGGAATGCGTTCATCCTCTTACCCATCCGCTCGGTCACCGTGGACCGATTGATTCGTAGTCCCAACCATAAAATTGATTTGGGGGAAATGATCCGTAGGAGTTCAATTGTGTTCCTGTCGCTTGGGAACTTCAGCCGTCACGTCGTCCGGCCGGTCTAGCTCGCCGGAGCTCGGCCTCCCGTGCGGAACACCGTCGGGGACTTGGTGTGGTAAAAGAATAGAACGCGAAGGGTTTTTCTGCAAACCATCAGCGACTCAGTGCAATAGTAATCGAACTCACTTCGGATTAACCAGAAACGCGGGGGCCGTTCTGCAAAACCGCCAGGGCGCGGGCGCGCGCGGGCGCGTTTTGCCCTGGTCCTGGGCCGTTTGGGCCAGAACCGGCCCAGCTCTGTTTAAACCTTTTCTTTTTCTTTTTTCAGTAAAGCTTTAGAAATATGTAGAAAAATGTAGAAAAATGCTAAAATTGTGAAACTAATTTTCCTAGGCTTGTTATTTTTCCTAGAATTTAATAAAAATAGTTTTGTGATTTTTAGTGGAAATAAGAAATTTTAGGGTATTTAAAGTGGTTAAAAGTATTAGTTATGGATTTTTAGAAAATAATTGGTAAGTCTAAAAATGCCCAAACTTTTTATGGAAATTTAAAACAATATTTAGAAGCCTTGGGTAGGGTTTAATTTGTTTTGGACCTTGTTTGATCACCAAACCCAAAACCACCCCCCTGCCCTATGAACTCCTTTACCGACTCCGGAAACCCTAAGTTCCCGGAATTCCGTGAAGGAAAGTTGTATTCAAGACATCGATAATAAGTTTATATTATCTTTGCATCCTCATGAGCATTCCATGGCATCCATTCTTATACATATGTATGGTTATGATTAGAACGTGAAGAAGAGATAGAAGTCACCGAAGACAGGACACCACCACCTTCGGAATCTCAGGCCGGGAATAGTTTCTACTTCGATATCTGTGGATCCGAACCCGAATCACCTGTAAACGAAGGCAAGCCCCGGTGCATTTGCCACCTCCCTTGATACTTTTAAAATCTTTCTCACTTGCTTGATGCATTAGGTGATAGGAGTTGATTGCTAAAACAATTCCTGCATTACCTTCCTTGAATCTGATTACCTTCCTTGATCACCTGTTTTACAAAAGCTTTTTGATGCTTAGCTTTGCTTTAGAAAAACAAAAGGTTTTGTTTTTACAAAAGATGTTGTGGCAAAAGTGGGTGGGATGTTTTCAAAAATAAAACTTGATGGTGGATCCATCATGGCCGTGATGGATTCAACATCGAAAAAGATGTACCTCTGCCAGGTACCAAGATTTGGGTTAAAAAGATTAAGCTGAGACCGGGCGGGTGACTTGCACGAGAAGAGAGTCTCGGTGTAGTGTCTCCGTCTGAGTCGATTAAGGACCTTGTCGATGTAGGCCTGCTGACCGAGGACCCTTTAACTGGTCACATGCCTCGTCATGGGTAAGCCTTGCCTCGGGTAGACTAAGGCCGGAATAAGATAACACGAAATGGGCGTGGAGCGGTGGCGAGAGTAGCGTGTACCCTCCGTGGCAAGAGGCTGGACGGTGGTGTAGTTGTGCTCTCGGTTTGCGTGAACCTGATCCGGTCTTAAGAACCCCGGTGGCGGGTTGACATATGCAAGGGTTAAGTGCTACATATGTCGTGTGATTGGAGATCCTCAGCTGAGTATAATCGATTCGGATCGCCGTACCTCCGCGGTTATGGAGACTTGGCCACTGACTTACACGTAGCATTCCACTAAAGATAAAGGGTTTTTGTTGAGAAATTGGCTAGTACAGGACCAGTGATTGAACTAGGGTAGAAAGAACTCTAGTTACAGGTAACTCTACTTAACTTGACAAATAAAACTGGATTTTTAAGGATCCACTTTAGTAAGCATTTCTGCAAAACAGAGTCCTTGATTATTGAGAAGCCTTACCTTGACTCCCATACAACCAGCATACCCTTGAGAGTCTTTTCTTTAGTCGGGTAAGACTTGCTGAGTAATTCCATACTCAGGGTTTATCCCTTCGTTGTTTTTAGGTGAGGAAGTAGCAGACTTTTGCTGCTTCTGTGCCAGGGTGGTTCCAAAAGAAGAAAAACAAGACTGAAGTGCGGGAGGACTCGGTCCTCCACATAGGATCTTTTGCTCATAGCTTATCGGGAGGAGTTTGTGCCTCCCTTGGTTTGTATAATATTACTACTCTGCACTCACTTTTAGCTCTGGTCTGTAATAAAATAACTCAAGCTTGCTTTTGAAATAAATGTAAGTTTATGTAATTCGCTTCCGCATTTCTTTATCTCCGATGTTCTGTAATGTCTGCAAGACGGGTGAAACGTTCCTGGTGAGGTAAGGAAAGATACCGAACTTGTCAAGTAACTTAGGAACATCTACAGGGTGTCTGATGTCTGTTAGACAAGGACAACTGTAGGTGGGCCTAATTACTTGGGAGGTTCCGTCACAGCTGGTATCGGAGCGTAGCCCTTCTTTGCAGATATTATGAGGCATCTTCAAAAGGATTTTCAAAAGTCTTACCTAAAAATTCTTTTCCCTTCTTACCTAAGTGTTTCTGAAGAGTCTATCTTAAAGACCAGATAGGAAGAGTGCAATGTATAGAAGGTTGAATCGACTAAGGTTGATTCTGTACTTACACATGCATCATGCTAAGCACTATACTAATAACATTTTCCCCCTTAAAAAGATGCCGCCACGCACCAGGCTAACGGCACGCAAGTCTACGGGACCAATTGGGGTGCCTCGGCATCAATTGGCTCCCCGACATGAAAGCAGCAGCAGTGGAAGTAATGACCCCATCGGAGATCTTGAAGCCCGTGTGAGTCGACTTCAAGCAGCGCTGCAACACAGGACCGATGCTTGGGTCGCCGACAGAGATAGAATCAATGAACTGAGAAGGGACATCCGACATCTGCAGGATCAGCTCGCTGATCGAGACTTAGCACTTGACTGGGCCGTACAGTCTCGTTTGCTAATGTGTGCTAAGGAAGCAAGGGCCCAGGACCGAATTAAAGAACTTAGCTCGACTGTCGATAACCTGCAGGTTTACTGCAATACGTTGCATGAGGAAGTCCATATACTATACTCACAATTACACCCTAGTGAGCCTGCACATCCTGCTGAGGCAGAAGCCGGGCCATCTCACGTTGCGGGACGTGCGCTGGGTGGGGAGTTAGACCTTTTTGAGCCCCCTCCTTCTTTGAGGTTGGTTGATGTCTGGACTCCCACACCTGACGATGAGGCCGCCAAGACTAATGGAAAGCAGGAATAATGGTGTAATAGAAGTAAAAGTAGAGTAGTGTATTGTAGGGTGTACTGTTGTATAATAGGTTGAACTTTTGTATAATGGGTAATGTATCCTGTTATGTAATATCGAGTTTGTATCATTACTTTTTATAGTAATGTAAAATGGAAGGTTTTCTCTGGCACATTATGTTTACTTCAAATGTTCTTTGCCACAGATGACGACCAGGACTCGAGGACAGGACGCAGCCGGAACTTCTGGGGGCAGGGATGTTACCCCAAACCCACCTCCGGTTCCTCCCACGTTAGCCGAGGCGATTGCCGCCTTGGTGAATGCCACCGCAGACAATACCCGCTTCCTTAGGGAAATGGCGGGTCAGCAGCAATTCCAGCAGCAGGCGGGAAGAGGTTACCCGCAAGGCCCCGTGAGACCACCTATCTGGACTTCTCTGAAACCCGTCCACCCCTATTCGTAAAGGCAGAAGATCCCCTAGAAGCTGATGAGTGGATTCGGGTTATTGAACAGAAGTTTGGTCTTCTCCGTTGCTCAGAGACGCAGAAGCCGTTGTTCGCAGCACAACAACTTCGTGGTCCTGCCAGTACCTGGTGGGGAAATTTTGTGGCTATTCAACCTGTCAACCATCAAGTCACCTGGTATGAGTTTAAAGCAGCCTTCCGTGAGCACTACATACCCGAAGGAGTGCTGCATATGAAACAAGAGGAATTTATGAAGTTACAACAAGGTGGAGATACCGTCAACCAATATCTCAACAAATTTAATCACCTGTCGCAGTATGCCATCGACCAGGTGAATACTGATTTAAAGAAGAAGAACTGTTTTATGCGGGGACTGAATGATCAGCTACAAAGGAAAATGGCCACATGCATAGATCTCACGTATGGAAAGGCTGTCAGCACAGCCTTATCTGTTGAAGCCAAATACGCAAATTCTGGGAAGAATAAGGGATTCGGTGGTGAGAGGCCTAATCAGGGCCAGGCGAAGAAACAACGGTTTGTGATCCGTCCTTCAAGCCAAAATCGTACTTTTTCTCGTCCACCCTCATTCCCCTTCAAACAGCCTATCATTATTCGCCCCAACAATACCCCCACTACCCCAAAACAGCCGGGTGCCCCAGGCACTCGATTCCCTGCCTTGCCTAGTTCTTCAACTGGGTGTTTTAATTGCGGCAAGTCAGGACACTTCATCAAAGACTGCCCATATCCTAGGCAAAATCAATCAAATGCTTCACAAGGATCTGGGAAATCAGCTCAGCCCAAAGGAAATGCTGTGGGGAAAAATACAAAGAAGACGGGGCGTGTATATTACACTCAAGTGGCTACTACACCGGAAGGAGAGCCGGTGATGATGGGTACGTTTCCCGTGGCCAGTCACCCAGCAATTATTCTTTTTGATTCTGGTGCTTCACATACATTCATCAGCAAGAAATTTGTGGAGAAACATCATATTGCATACCATGAATCAAAGGAGGGATTTAAAATTCATTCACCTGGGGGACACATTTTTACTAGAGAAGTGGCCTATGAAGTGCCAGTAACAATGGCCGGACGGAACTTTCCTGCTAACATGATTGTTCTGAAAGGCCAGGACATAGATGTAATCTTGGGTATGAATTGGTTAACCCAACACAAGGCAATTCTCAACACTGAACTCAGAACCGTCAGGTTGAGCTATAATCACGAAGAGATTCTTTTGACTCTCCCCGCAACCAATCCAGCCAAAGCTTCTGGTAGAGTCTATGAAGCCATTTTACCGGAAATCAAGAACATTCCGGTAGTATGTGAGTTTCCAGATGTATTTCCGGAAGATTTGCCTGGACTGCCCCCTGAAAGAGATGTAGAATTCGTAATTGAGCTAAAGCCCGGTACGGCTCCCATCTCCCGAAGATCGTACCGTATGCCCCCTAATGAGTTGGCGGAATTAAAGATTCAATTACAAGATCTACTGAATAAGGGATTCATCCGGCCAAGCTCGTCCCCATGGGGTTGTCCCGCCATTTTTGTTAAGAAGAAGGATCAAACCTTGCGAATGTGCGTGGATTATCGACCCCTGAATGAGGTCACCATCAAAAATAAGTACCCTCTTCCAAGGATCGACATCTTATTTGATCAACTGACTGGGGCGAGGGTATTTTCCAAAATTGATCTCAGGTCGGGCTATCATCAAATCCGTATTCGGCCCGAGGATATACCGAAGACTGCGTTTACTACGCGGTATGGATTGTTTGAATACTTGGTAATGTCTTTCGGACTCACAAATGCTCCTGCCCACTTCACCTATTTGATGAACTCCGTGTTCATGCCCGAGTTGGACAAGTTCGTGGTAGTCTTCATCGACGATATCTTGATATATTCCAAGAATGAAGAAGACCATGCTCAGCATTTACGAATTGTATTGACGCGCCTAAGGGAACACCAGCTATATGCCAAGTTCAGCAAGTGCGCGTTCTGGCTGGAAGAAATTCAATTTTTGGGGCATGTGTTATCGGCTAAAGGAATTGCGGTAGATCCTAGCAAGGTCAAAGATATTCTGGAGTGGAAACCCCCAACAACTGTTCACCAAGTCCGGAGTTTTCTTGGACTAGCTGGGTATTATCGCAGATTCATACCAGATTTTTCTAAGCTTGTGAAGCCAATCACAAGTTTATTGAAGAATGACATTAAGTTCAATTGGTCTTCTAAGTGTAACGAAGCCTTTGAGCAATTGAAGACACTATTGACCACTGCTCCGGTATTGGCTCAACCAGACATCACTAAACCTTTTGATGTATATTGTGATGCATCTGGCAGTGGGCTCGGCTGTGTACTGATGCAAGAGGGCCGAGTAATTGCGTATGCTTCAAGGCAGTTGCGCCGACATGAGGAGCATTATCCAACTCATGATCTGGAGCTAGCTGCTGTGGTTCATGCCCTAAAGATTTGGCGTCACTATCTGCTGGGAAATATCTGTCACATATATACAGATCATAAAAGTTTGAAGTACATCTTCACCCAGTCAGAGTTAAATATGAGGCAAAGACGATGGCTTGAGCTCATTAAAGACTATGAACTGGAGATCCATTATCACCCAGGCAAAGCCAATGTGGTGGCAGATGCATTGAGTCGTAAGACTTCCTGCCACTGTCTTATGGCGAAGACCTCCGAGAGCACTTTGTGTCAGGAAATGGAAAAGCTAAACCTGGGGATCATCCAACAAGGGACTCTAAATCAGCTAAAGCTTGAGTCAATCATTTTGCAACGAATAATTGATGCTCAAAAGGATAATCTGGGTATGAAGCACATACGAGAGAAGATAAGAGCTGGAGTAGCCAAATGTTTCAAGGAAGACGATCAAGGTGTGATATGGTTTAAAAACCGCATAGTAGTGCCAAAGAACGAAGAGCTCCGCCAGCAAATTCTGGATGAAGCACATCTTAGTCGTTATTCTATTCATCCCAGAAGCACTAAGATGTACCAAGATTTAAAGCAACATTACTGGTGGACAAAGATGAAAATCGAAATTGCACGCTATGTGGCTAAGTGTGACACTTGCAGATGTGTCAAGGCCATACACATGAAAACTGCTGGTCCATTACAATCTTTGCCAATCCCAACATGGAAATGGGAAGACATCAGTATGGACTTTATTGTGGGACTGCCCAGGACGATAAAAGGGTATGACTCTATTTGGGTTATAATTGATCGACTTACAAAGGTTGCTCACTTTCTGCCGGTCAAGACAAATTCTCCGGTTACTGTTTACGCCCAATTGTACATTGCTCGTATTCTTAGTCTGCATGGTGTTCCAAAGACCATAGTGTCGGATCGTGGACCTCAATTTGTAGCCAAGTTTTGGGAAGCACTTCACAAATCCTTGGGTACTAAGTTACTCCACAGTTCAGCCTATCATCCTCAAACCAGTGGACAGACTGAGAGAGTGAACCAAATACTTGAAGATATGCTGCGGGCATGTGTCCTGGACTTCTCACCAAAATGGGATGAATGTTTGCCTTTGGCGGAGTTTTCATATAATAATAGCTATCAAGCAAGTATCAAGATGGCACCCTTTGAAGCTTTATATGGACGTCGATGTCGAACTCCACTAAATTGGTCTGAACCTGGAGAAAGGTACTTCTTTAGGCCTGATATGGTAAAAGAGGTCGAAGAAAAGGTTCAGAAAATTATTCTTAATATGAAGAAGGCACAAGCTCGTCAGAAGAGTTATGCAGACAAACGGCGAAGGCCCTTATATTTCCTGGAAGGAGACTATGTTTACCTGAAGGTCTCACCAATGAAAGGTGTATCGCGTTTTGGGGTTAAAGGAAAACTTGCACCCAGGTACATTGGTCCATTCCTGGTGCTTGAGCAATGTGGACCAGTGGCATACCGACTGCAGCTCCCCGAAACATTGCCTGCTGTGCATAATGTGTTCCACGTGTCACAATTGAAGAAGTGTCTTCGGGTTCCTGATCGAACCGTTGAAGTGACTGATGTTGTCCTGGAACCAGATTTAACATACTCGGAACATCCCATTCGAGTTCTGGATCAAAAGGACAGGGTTACCCGGAGAAAGACTCTCAAGTTCTACAAGATACAGTGGAACCAGCATTTTGAAAATGAGGCTACATGGGAAACCCAAGACTTCTTAGATAAGAATTTCCCAGGCTTTCTAGCCTCATGTAAATTGTAAAGCCTGTATAGCTGTTGTAATAAAGAAGTAACCCCCACATCACCCTTGCCTTGTACCAAAACTTAAGAAATAAAAATGTGATGTGTTTCCTTTACCATTACCTACCCTAGGATTTTTAATCCGGGACGAGATTCTTTTATGGGGGGAAGGATGTAACACCCCTGGTGTTACTATAACTAAAACTTGAGCATGACATCATAGCATTGGCATTGCATATGTTTGACACACCTAGAGTGCATTCACTAGGCAAAAAATTCAAACAAGTTGTATTGTTTTAATGTTTTGCAAATAGGACCCTGGATAGGAAGCTTTACCCTAAATTGTGGTTAAAGGGGCTAGGATGGCAATGGGTACCCGAAACCCGAAACCCGATGGGTAAAAACCCTATTAGGGCACGGGTATGGCGGATTTTGATACCCATGGGTATTTTATTGGGTCATTTGTTATGCCCATCGGGTACGATGGGCGTGGGTATGTTCTCTATTGCCCCATACCCACTACCCGATGGGGAACCCACTAATATATGACACGTGGGTCCGGATTCAAATATTAAGTATTGTGTATTGAACAATTAGATTTGAAGGCATGATTTTGTCCACAGTTTTGTAAAATCAATGCTATGTTTTGTGTGATTTGAAGGCATGATGTTGCCATTTAATGTTGAATATTGTTGAACCTGTGATGAAATTATGCTGGGTTCCATACATTTGTTATGCTGGTACTTATTTTTATGATTCAAATGATCATGTCTATCGTAATGTTAATGGGTATGGGTACCCGATGGGTACCCGTTACCCATGGTGGGTATGGGTATGGCGTAATTTTGTACCCATGATGGGTAGTGGGTATGGATACGGGTCAATTTTTTTCTAGTGGGTATGGGTATGGCTTCGTGTGCCCATTGGGTACCTTACCCACTGCCATCCCTAAAAGGGGTAAAACTTAATCCAAGTTGAGAAAACCTAAAAGCTTTAGGGTAAAAGTCATAAAATGACCCCAAAAATAAAGTTGAATCACATTTATACCCCTGGGATACCAGAAACCCTAATTGGAACCCTGGAAAACCCTGAAACCAAACCCTAGGGGCTTATATGCAAAATTAGCCCACTTTTGGGCTAAAGTGCAAAAACCAAGCCAAATAAGTATTTGAAGTCAATTGGTTCACAAATATGTGGACTTGAAAGCCAAACCCTAAGTTTTGGACTTAAATGCAAAATGGACCTCATTTGAGTTCTATTCTAAGTCTGAAAATCAGAGAATTGGCTCCACTTTGGGGCTTTGTAACTTTCAAAATATAGGGAATTTGCCCAAAGTGACCACAACAAGTTTGAAGACCAAACATAGGAGAACAACTTTGCTTAAAGGTGTGGGCATTGTTGTTAAGGAAAAACTGAAGAAAATCTCAACCTAAGTTGGACTGTCAGGCTGGATTCATTCTGAAACTCAGCTTTTCAGTGTAACAGGGTCGACTTTGAGTGTGAATTAAACCTTGATCCAGTGCTCAAATAAGTTTCATCCCTATAGTCGAGTTGTAGCTGGTATGTAGCACTACAACTTTGATGCAGAGCCTTGGATGAGTTGCTAAGGAAAATTTAGAGAAAATGTGACCTGAACTTGCTCTGTCAGTCAAGCTCTTTATTGAATTCAGAGCACTGTTTACCATCATCTGAAAATATCGCGCAGAGGATAAGGTCTTGGACCTCGCCGGCGATAAGAACGCCACCGCGGCGTGACCGGTCGTCGGTGGCCGCGGTAAATATCTTTGGTCACGTGGCAGTAACCCTCTGTGGTGGCGGACTCCGGTTAAACGGCGTCGCCGTGCCATCCCCGGATTCTGCCGCGCGGCGAGCTCACCTGCACCGTCTGAAATCCGCGATCCTCATCCGTCGCCAGCCAGCCGCCTATAAATTAAGCGCGGGCACTACGTCGTCACCACATTCCGCACATCCGCAGCTAAGCACTTGACTCGAGCTCACCAGAAATACCCTCGCAGCCCCAATTCCCTCTCTTCTTCGTTCTTGCTCCGCCGTGAAGAACTTCTGCGTAGCCAGCGCTCCTCTGGTCAGTAATGATCAAATTACTCTTTGTTTTAGTTAGTATGTGATCTCCTATTACCCCTGGATGCAACAATTTGGAGTTTGACCGAAGCCCCTTACCGGAACGCACCTATGCGCTGTCAAACACCGCCGTGACCCCCCCCCCCCCACCGTCGACCCGTTCTTCGGGTCTTGTTCTACCCAAATCAAAGAATGTACGTAGACCCTAGTGCACCCATGAACCTTTCCCCAGCCTTAATTCGGTCGTCCTCGCCGTCGTTTGCTCGGAATGCGTTCATCCTCTTACCCATCCGCTCGGTCACCGTGGACCGATTGATTCGTAGTCCCAACCATAAAATTGATTTGGGGGAAATGATCCGTAGGAGTTCAATTGTGTTCCTGTCGCTTGGGAACTTCAGCCGTCGCGTCGTCCGGCCGGTCTAGCTCGCCGGAGCTCGGCCTCCCGTGCGGAACACCATCGGGGACTTGGTGTGGTAAAAGAATAGAACGCGAAGGGTTTTTCTGCAAACCATCAGCGACTCAGTGCAATAGTAATCGAACTCACTTTGGATTAACCAGAAACGCGGGGGCCGTTCTGCAAAACCGCCAGGGCGCGGGCGCGCGCGGGCGCGTTTTGCCCTGGTCCTGGGCCGTTTGGGCCAGAACCGGCCCAGCTCTGTTTAAACCTTTTCTTTTTCTTTTTTCAGTAAAGCTTTAGAAATATGTAGAAAAATGTAGAAAAATGCTAAAATTGTGAAACTAATTTTCCTAGGCTTGTTATTTTCCCTAGAATTTAATAAAAATAGTTTTGTGATTTTTAGTTGAAATAAGAAATTTTAGGGTATTTAAAGTGGTTAAAAGTATTAGTTATGGATTTTTAGAAAATAATTGGTAAGTCTAAAAATGCCCAAACTTTTTATGGAAATTTAAAACAATATTTAGAAGCCTTGGGTAGGGTTTAATTTGTTTTGGACCTTGTTTGATCACCAAACCCAAAACCACCCCCTGCCCTATGAACTCCTTTACCGACTCCGGAAACCCTAAGTTCCCGGAATTCCGTGAAGGAAAGTTGTATTCAAGACATCGATAATAAGTTTATATTATCTTTGCATCCTTATGAGCATTCCATGGCATCCATTCTTATACATATGTATGGTTATGATTAGAACGTGAAGAAGAGATAGAAGTCACCGAAGACAGGACACCACCACCTTCGGAATCTCAGGCCGGGAATAGTTTCTACTTCGATATCTGTGGATCCGAACCCGAATCACCTGTAAACGAAGGCAAGCCCCGGTGCATTTGCCACCTCCCTTGATACTTTTAAAATCTTTCTCACTTGCTTGATGCATTAGGTGATAGGAGTTGATTGCTAAAACAATTCCTGCATTACCTTCCTTGAATCTGATTACCTTCCTTGATCACCTGTTTTACAAAAGCTTTTTGATGCTTAGCTTTGCTTTAGAAAAACAAAAGGTTTTGTTTTTACAAAAGATGTTGTGGCAAAAGTGGGTGGGATGTTTTAAAAAATAAAACTTGATGGTGGATCCATCATGGCCGTGATGGATTCAACATCGAAAAAGATGTACCTCTGCCAGGTACCAAGATTTGGGTTAAAAAGATTAAGCTGAGACCGGGCGGGTGACTTGCACGAGAAGAGAGTCTCGGTGTAGTGTCTCCGTCTGAGTCGATTAAGGACCTTGTCGATGTAGGCCTGCTGACCGAGGACCCTTTAACTGGTCACATGCCTCGTCATGGGTAAGCCTTGCCTCGGGTAGACTAAGGCCGGAATAAGATAACACGAAATGGGCGTGGAGCGGTGGCGAGAGTAGCGTGTACCCTCCGTGGCAAGAGGCTGGACGGTGGTGTAGCTGTGCTCTCGGTTTGCGTGAACCTGATCCGGTCTTAAGAACCCCGGTGGCGGGTTGACATATGCAAGGGTTAAGTGCTACATATGTCGTGTGATTGGAGATCCTCAGCTGAGTATAATCGATTCGGATCGCCGTACCTCCGCGGTTATGGAGACTTGGCCACTGACTTACACGTAGCATTCCACTAAAGATAAAGGGTTTTTGTTGAGAAATTGGCTAGTACAGGACCAGTGATTGAACTAGGGTAGAAAGAACTCTAGTTACAGGTAACTCTACTTAACTTGACAAATAAAACTAGATTTTTAAGGATCCACTTTAGTAAGCATTTCTGCAAAACAGAGTCCTTGATTATTGAGAAGCCTTACCTTGACTCCCATACAACCAGCATACCCTTGAGAGTCTTTTCTTTAGTCGGGTAAGACTTGCTGAGTAATTCCATACTCAGGGTTTATCCCTTCATTGTTTTTAGGTGAGGAAGTAGCAGACTTTTGCTGCTTCTGTGCCAGGGTGGTTCCAAAAGAAGAAAAACAAGACTGAAGTGCGGGAGGACTCGGTCCTCCACATAGGATCTTTTGCTCATAGCTTATCGGGAGGAGTTTGTGCCTCCCTTGGTTTGTATAATATTACTACTCTGCACTCACTTTTAGCTCTGGTCTGTAATAAAATAACTCAAGCTTGCTTTTGAAATAAATGTAAGTTTATGTAATTCGCTTCCGCATTTCTTTATCTCCGATGTTCTGTAATGTCTGCAAGACGGGTGAAACGTTCCTGGTGAGGTAAGGAAAGATACCGAACTTGTCAAGTAACTTAGGAACATCTACAGGGTGTCTGATGTCTATTAGACAAGGACAACTATAGGTGGGCCTAATTACTTGGGAGGTTCCGTCACAGAAGACGTCCGGGGGAACCGTTGTCCGCCCCGAGGCTATCTTAGCCAGCTCGTCCGCAGTCTCGTTGTATCGTCAGGCGATGTGGTTGAGCTCGAGCCCGTAGAACTTGTCCTCCAGGCGCCAAACCTCATCGCAGTAGGCTTCCATCTTCGGGTCGCGGCAGTGGGAGTTCTTCATGACTTGGTCAATGACGAGCTGCGAGTCACCGCGAGCGTCGAGGCATCGGACCCCTAGCTCGATGGCGATGCGCAACCCGTTGACCAGAGCCTCGTACTCGGCCACATTGTTGGACGCCGGGAAGTGGAGGCGTAGCATGTAGCGTAGGTGCTTCCCGAGGGGCGAGATGAAGAGCAGGCCTGCGCCCGCCCCTGTCTTCATCAGCGACCCGTCGAAAAACATGGTCCAGAGTTCCGGTTGGATTGGAGCTGTTGGGAGCTGGGTGTCGACCCATTCAGCCACAAAGTCCGCCAAGACTTGGGACTTGATGGCCTTTCGAGGGGCGAACGAGATTGTCTCGCCCATGATTTCCACCGCCCACTTTGCAATTCTACCCGAGGCCTCTCGGCACTGGATGATCTCCCCCAGGGGAAAGATGACACCACAGTCACCAGATGAGACTCGAAGTAGTGTCGCAACTTCCGCCGCGTCAGGATCACCGCGTACAGCAGCTTCTGAATTTGTGGGTAGCGGATCTTGGTCTCGGACAGTACCTCACTGATGAAGTAGACTGTCCTCTCGATGGGCAATGCATGCCCCTCTTCTCGTCTTTCAACCACGATCGCGGCGCTGACCACCTGAGTGGTAGCGGCGACGTAGATCAAGAGGGCTTCTCCGGCAGGGGGGCACCAAGATGGGCGCGTTCGTGAGGAGCGCCTTCAGGTTCCCAAGGGCTTCCTCGGCCTCAGGGGTCCAAGTGAAGCACTCGGCCTTTCTTAAGAGGCGGTATAGAGGCAGGCCTCTTTCGCCGAGGCGCGAGATGAAGCGGCTCAGAGCCGCAAGGCATCCCGTGACCCTCTGTACGCCTTTCAAGTCCTTGATTGGCCCCATGTTGGTGATGGCCGTGATTTTCTCTGTGTTGGCCTCGATGCCCCGCTCGGAGACGATGAACCCCAAGAACATGCCTCGGGGGACACTGAAGACGCACTTCTCAGGATTGAGTTTTACACCTTTCGCCTTGAGACACCGGAATGTCGCTTCAAGGTCGGAAAGGAGGTCGGAGGCTTTCCTCGTCTTGACTACGATGTCATCGACGTAAGTCTCGACCGTTCAACCAATGTGTTCGCCGAACACGTGGTTCATGCACCTTTGGTATGTCGCACCCGCATTCCTCAAACCAAACGACATGGTAACATAGCAGTACATGCCGAAAGGTGTGATGAAAGAAGTCGCGAGCTGGTCGGACTCTTTCATCCTGATTTGGTGATACCCTGAGTAGGCATCGAGGAAAGACAGGGTTTCGCACCCAGTAGTGGAATCCACGATTTGATCGATGCGAGGCAGAGGGTAGGGAACTTTTGGACATGCTTTGTTTAGACCAGTGTAGTCTACACACATCCGCCATTTCCCTCCTTTCTTTCTCACAAGCACAGGGTTGGCAAGCCATTCGGGATGGAATACCTCTTTGATGACCCCTGTCGCCATTAGCTTGTGGATCTCCTCGCATATGGCTCTGCGCTTTTCTTCGTCGAATCGGCGCAGAGGTTGCTTCACGGGTCGGGCTCTAGCTCGGATATCCAGCGAGTGCTCAGCGACATCCCTCTGTATGTCGGGCATGTCCGAGGGACTCCACGCGAAAACGTCAGCGTTTGCACGGAGAAAGTCGACGAGCACTGCTTTCTATTTGGGGTCGAGCTCGGAGCCGATCCAAATCTGCTTGGAGGCGTCGTTGCTGGGATCGATAGGGACGGATTTGACAGTCTCCGCTGGCTCGAAGTTGTCGGCATGGCGCTTCACGTCTGGCGCCTCCTTGGAGAGGCTCTCCAGGTCGGCGATGAGGGCCTCGGATTCGGCGAGGGCCTTGGCGTACTCCACGCACTCCACGTTGCATTTGTACGCGTGTCGGTACGTGGGGCCGACGGTGATGACCCTGTTGGGGCCCGGCATCTTGAGCTTGAGGTAGGTGTAGTTGGGGACGGCCATGAACTTGGCGTAGCATGGCCTCCCCAACACTGCGTGGTAGGTTCCTCGGAACCTGACCACCTCGAACGTGAGGGTTTCCCTTCGGAAGTTGGAGGGAGTCCCGAAGCAAATGGGTAGGTCGAGTTGTCCGAGGGGCTGGACGCGTTTCCCGGGGATAATCCCGTGGAAAGGCGTCGCGCCTGCCCGGACCGAGGACAGATCGATCCGCAGGAGCCCGAGGGTCTCGGCGTAGATGATGTTGAGGCTGCTGCCTCCGTCTATGAGGACCTTGGTGAGCCTGACGTTGCCGACGACGGGGTTGAAAACGAGCAGGTATTTCCCCGGGCTCGGCACGCGGTCGGGGTGGTCGCCCTGGTCGAAGGTGATGGGCTTGTCGGACCCGTCTAGGTAGACTGGCGCCGCCACCTTTACCGAGCAGACCTCCCGACGCTCTTTCTTGCGGTGCCGAGCCGAGGCGTTCGCCACTTGCCCACCGTAGATCATGAAGCAGTCGTGGACCTCGGGGAACTCTCCTGCCTTGTGATCCTCCTTCTTATCGTCGTCGCGGGCCTTGCCACCCTCCGCATGTGGCCCGGCCTTGTGAAAGTGGCGCCGAAGCATGGCGCATTCCTCAAGGGTGTGCTTGACGGGCCCCTGATGATAGGGGCATGACTCCTTGAGCATCTTGTCGAAGAGATTGGCGCCTCCGGGAGGTTTCTGAGGGTTCTTGTACTCAGCAGCGGCGACAAGGTCCGCGTCGGCGGCGTCGCGTTTCGCTTGTGACTTCTTATTGCCTTTCTTCTTGGTGCCGCGCTGAGTGGACGCCTCGGGGACATCTTCCGGCTGGCGGCCCTGGGGCTGCTTGTCCTTCTGGAATATGGCCTCAACCGCCTCCTGGCCAGAGGCGAACTTGGTGGCGATGTCCATCAGCTCGCTCGCCCTGGTGGGGGTCTTGTGACCCAGCTTGCTCACCAGGTCGTGGCAGGTGGTGCCGGCGAGGAACGCGCCGATGACATCCGAGTCGGTGACGTTGGGCAGCTCGGTGCGCTGCTTCGAGAATCACCGGATGTAGTCCCGGAGAGACTCTCCCGGCTGCTGGCGGCAGCTTCGGAGATCCCAGGAGTTCCCAAGGCACACGTACGTGCCCTGGAAGTTGCAGGCGAAGGCTTGGACCAGGTCGTCCCAGTTGGAGATCTACCCCGGAGGCAGATGCTCCAGCCAGGCTCGAGCGGTGTCGGAGAGGAACAGGGGGAGGTTGCGGATGATTAGGTTGTCATCGTCCGTTCCACCCAGGTGGCAGGCCAGCCGATAGTCCGCGAGCCACAGTTCCGGCCTCGTCTCCCCCGAGTACTTTGTGATAGTAGTCAGGGTTCGGAACCGGGTCGGGAACTGTGCCCGTCGTATGGCCTAGCTGAAAGCCTGCGGACCGGGTGGTTCGGGCGAGGGACTCCGATCCTCCCCGCTGTCGTAGCGTCCCCCACGCCTGGGGTGGTAGCCTCGGCGCACCTTTTCGTCGAGGTGGGCTCGACGGTTGCGGTGATGGTGCTCGTTGCCGAGGCGTCCCGGGGCCGCAGGCGCTGTGTTGCGCGTGCGCCCGGTGTGGACCGAGGCTTCCCACATGAATCGGGAAGTCACGGCGCGATGCTCCGAGGGGTAGCCCTGCCTTCGGGAGGCAGAGCTTTCGGCCCGTTGGACCGCGGCATCCTCCAGGAGATTCTTGAGCTCTCCCTGGATACGCCGCCCCTCGGTGGTTGATGGTTCCGGCATCGCGCGGAGAAGTATTGTCGCTGCAGCCAGGTTCTGGCCGACCCCGCTGGAAGCCGGTGGCGGCCTTGCCCTGACATCGTCGGCGATGCGGTGCTGGATGCCCTGGGGTGGATGACGCGCTTCTCTGGCCAGAGGTTGGCCTGCCCATTCCTGCCCGATGTCCTGGCGGAACGGCTCAAGCGTTCCTGCTCCCTCGTCGAGCCTGGCCTGCATCTCGTGGATTTGCTCGAGCTGTAAGTCCTGACCCCCCGCAGGGACTGGGACCACAGCTAGCTCCCGAAGAATGTCAATGTGAGGCGCAGGCCTAGGGGGATCACCGTTTTCCGGTATACTAAGATGGTTGCCATCGCCGGGACCCCCTAGGTCGACGTGGAAACATTCACGACTTGGGCCGCAGTCCTCGTCGCCGAAGCTGCGGCTACCGTCGGAACAATCGGGAAGGCAGTAGTCGCATGCGGTCATGAAGTCCCGCATGGCACTGGGGTTACCAAGTCCGGAGAAATCCCAACAAAAGTCGGGCTCGTCATCTTCCTCGGAACCCAAGGGCCCGTAGGTCGAGACGGCTGTCAGCCGGTCCCAGGGTGACCGCATACCGTACCCCGGAGGGTTTGGACTCGCCTCTATGAAAGCGTCCACCGAAGCGAAGTCGCTTGGTGGGTCGAGGCTGAATCCAAAAGGCACGAGATGGGAATCGATCGGTACCTCTTGGTCGACGGGCAGTGACGAAGTCACGTCAGGGGCAAACTGCACCGTCGTCTCAGGTACGAGGGTGACGCCCAGCAAGTCCTTTGCGAGCATGCTGGCGTCGTCCGTCCGCTTGGAGTTGGCGTGTTGCGAGGAAACAGTGCTCGTCTTCGTCTTAGACGCGAGGTCGATGCCCGACGTGTCCCCCGTTGGGGCGTCGGCGCCGTCGACTCGCTCGACACCCGACGAGGTGCCGCCTCCTGCTTGGCCTTGGTTGCTGAAAGGGAATTAGGCTTACACCTATTTCCTAATTGATTTTGGTGGTTGAATTGCCCAACACAAATAATTGGACTAACTAGTTTGCTCTAGTGTATAAGTTATACAGGTGCCAAAGGTTCACACTTAGCCAATAAAAAGACATAGAATTGGGTTCAACAAAGGAGCAAAGGGATAACCGAAGAGTGCCCTAGACTGGCGCACCGGACTGTCCGGTGTGCCACCGGACAGTGTCCGGTGCACCATGGGACTTCACGCTGAACTCTTCACCTTCGGGAAAATCCAGAGGCACTCCGCTATAATTCACCGGACTGTCCAGTGTACACTGGACAGTGTCTGGTGCTCCAAGGAAGAGCGGCTCTGGAACTCGCCAGCTTCGGGAATTTGCTCCGCTATAATTCACCGGACGTGTCCGGTGTACACCGGACTGTCCGGTGAGCCAGCGGAGCAACGGCTACTTCGCGCCAACGGTCACCTGCAGGCGCATTTAATGCACGCCAGAGCGCGCAGAAGTTAGGCACGCGCGCGCTGGCACACCGGACACTCTACAGTACATGTCCGGTGTGCCACTGGACATCCAGCCGGGCCCAGAAGACAGAGCTCCAACGGTCGGAACCCAACGGCCTTGGTGACGTGGCTGGCGCACCGGACATGTCCGGTGTGCACCGGACTGTCCGGTGCACCATACGACAGTCAGCCACCACCAAACGGCTAGTTTGGTGGTTGGGGCTATAAATACCCCCAACCACCCCACATTCAAGTCATCCAAGTTTTCCCACTTCAACTACTTACAAGAGCTCTAGCATTCAATTCTAGACACACCCAAGTGATCAAATCCTCTCCAAACTCCACACAACGCCCTAGTGATTAGTGAGAGAGATTTGCTTGTGTTCTTTCGAGCTCTTGCGCTTGGATTGCTTTCTTCTTTCTTTGATTCTTCATTGCGATCAAACTCACTTGTAATTGAGGCAAGAGACACCAATCTTGTGGTGGTCCTTGTGGGAACTTTGTGTTCCAAGTGATTGAGAAGAAAAACTCACTCGGTCCGAGGGACCGTTTGAGAGAGGGAAAGGGTTGAAAGAGACCCGATCTTTGTGACCACCTCAACGGGGAGTAGGTTTGCAAGAACCGAACCTCGGTAAAACAAATCTACGTGTCACACTCCTTATTCGCTTACGATTTGTCTTGCACCCTCTCTCGTGGACTCGATTATATTTCTAACGCTAACCCGGCTTGTAGGTGTGATTATTTTTGAGAATTTCAGTTTTGCCCTATTCACCCCCCCTCTAGGTGACTTTCAATTGGTATCAGAGCCCGGTGCTTCATTAGAGCCTAACCGCTCGAAGTGATGTCGGGAGAACTCGCCAAGAAGGAGATGGAGACCGGCGACAAGCCCACTACAAGCCACGGGAAAGCTTCATCGGAAGAGTCCCGCAACAAGGATAAGAAGAAGGAGAAGAAGGAGAAGAAGAAGACTTCTTCTCACAAATCGCATCGGAGTGGCGACAAAATAAAGAAGATGAGGAAGGTGGTCTACTACGAGACCGACACTTCATCACCTTCTACCTCCGGCTCCGACGCGCCCTCCATAACTTTAAGCGCCATGAGCGCAAGAAGTTTAGTAAGATCCCCTTACATTATCCTCGTACTTCTAGACATACTCCATTACTTTCCGTTCCATTAGGCAAACCGCCAACCTTTGACGGTGAAGATTATGCTAGGTGGAGTGATTTAATGAAATTTCATCTAACCTCACTCCACAAAAGTATATGGAATGTTGTTGAGTTTGGAGCACAGGTACCATCCGTAGGGGATGAGGATTATGATGAGGACGAGGTGGCCCAAATCGAGCACTTCAACTCCCAAGCCACAACCATACTCCTCGCCTCTCTAAGTAGGGAGGAGTACAACAAGGTGCAAGGACTAAAAAGCGCCAAGGAAGTTTGGGACGTGCTCAAGACGGTGCACGAGGGTGATGAACTCACCAAGATCACCAAGCGGGAAACGATTGAGGGGGAGC
Organism: Zea mays; assembly: GCF_902167145.1. NCBI lineage: Eukaryota > Viridiplantae > Streptophyta > Magnoliopsida > Poales > Poaceae > Zea > Zea mays. The sequence goes on along the minus strand of NC_050100.1, from coordinate 159,728,109 downwards.
TCGGTCGCTTCCGTCTTCGCCAAGAGGAGGAGCCACAAGATATGTACAACCGGCTCAAGACCTTGGTGAATCAAGTGCGCAACCTCGGGAGCAAGAAATGGGATGACCACGAGGTGGTTAAGGTTATTTTAAGATCACTTATATTCCTTAACCCTACTCAAGTACAATTAATTCGTGGAAATCCAAGATATACACTAATGACTCCCGAGGAAGTAATCGGGAATTTTGTGAGCTTTGAATTTATGATCAAGGGCTCACGGAAGATCAACGAGCTTGACGGTCCCTCCACGTCCGAAGCTCAACCGGTTGCATTCAAGGCGACGGAGGAGAAGAAGGAGGAGTCTACACCAAGTAGACAACCAATCGACGCCTCCAAGCTCGACAATGAGGAAATGGCGCTCGTCATCAAGAGCTTCCGCCAAATCCTCAAACAAAGGAGGGGGAAGGACTACAAACCTCGCTCCAAGAAAGTGTGTTACAAATGTGGTAAGCCCGGTCATTTTATTGCAAAATGTCCTATATCTAGTGACAGTGACAGGGGCGACGACAAGAAGGGGAGAAGAAAGGAGAAGAAGAGATACTACAAGAAGAGGGGCGGCGATGCCCATGTTTGTCGGGAGTGGGACTCCGATGAAAGCTCTAGCGACTCCTCCGACGACGAGGACGCTGCCAATATCGCCGTCACCAAGGGACTTCTCTTCCCCAACGTCGGCCACAAGTGCCTCATGGCAAAGGACGGCAAAAAGAAGAAGGTTAAATCTAAATCCTCCACTAGATATGAATCCTCTAGTGATGATAATGCTAGTGATGAGGAAGATAATTTATGTACTCTCTTTGCCAACCTAAACATGCAAAAAAAGAAAAGTTAAATGAATTAATTAGTGCCATCCATGAGAAGGATGACCTCTTGGACTCCCAAGAGGACTTCCTAATCAAGGAAAACAAAAAGCATGTTAAAGTTAAAAATGCTTATGCTCTAGAAGTTGAAAAATATGAAAAATTATCTAGTGAGCTAAACACTTGCCATGAGACAATAGACAACCTTAGAAATGAGAATGCTAATTTATTAGCTAAGGTTGATTCAAATGTTTGTAATGCTTCAATTCCCAATCTTAGAAATGATAATGATGATTTACTTGCTAAGATTGAAGAATTAAACATATCTCTTGCTAGCCTTAGAATTGAGAATGAAAAATTGCTTGCTAAGGCTAAAGAATTAGATGTTTGCAATGCTACAATTTCCGACCTTAGAACTAAAAATGATATATTGCATGCTAAGGTTGTAGAATTAAAATCTTGCAAACCCTCTACATCTACCGTTGAGCACACTTCTATTTGTACTAGATGTAGAGATGTTGATGTTAATGCTATTCATGATCACATGGCTTTAATTAAACAACAAAATGATCATATAGCAAAACTAGATGCTAAGATTGCCGAGCATGACTTAGAAAATGAAAAATTTAAATTTGCTAGAAGCATGCTCTATAGAGGGAGACGCCCTGGCATTAAGGATAGCATTGGCTTCCAACAGGGAGGCAATGTCAAAATTAATGCCCCTCCTAAGAAGTTGTCTAATTTTGTTAAGGGCGAGGCTCCCATGCCTCAGGATAACGAGGGATACATTTTGTACCCTGTCGGTTATCCTGAGAGCAAAATTAGGAGAATTCATTCTAGGAAGTCTCACTCTGGTCCTAATCATGCTTTTATGTATAAGGGTGAGACATCTAGTTCTAGGCAACCAACCCGTGCTAAGTTGCCTAAGAAGAAAACTCCTAGTGCATCAAATGACCATAATTTTTCATTTAAAACTTTTGATGCATCTTATGTTTTAACTAACAAATCCGGCAAGGTAGTTGCCAAATATGTTGGGGGCAAGCACAAGGGGTCAAAAACTTGTGTTTGGGTACCCAAAGTTCTTGTTTCTAATGCCAAAGGACCCAAAACCATTTGGGTACCTAAAGTCAAGAACTAAACATGATTTGTAGGTTTATGCATCCGGGGGCTCAAGTTGGATTATCGACAGCGGGTGCACAAACCATATGACAGGGGAGAAGAAAATGTTCTCCTCCTACGAGAAAAACCAAGATCCCCAACGAGCTATCACATTCGGGGATGGAAATCAAGGTTTGGTCAAAGGATTGGGTAAAATTGCTATATCATCTGACCATTCCATTTCCAATGTTTTTCTTGTAGATTCATTAGATTACAATTTGCTTTCTGTATCTCAATTATGCAAAATAGGCTACAACTGTCTATTCACTAATGTAGGTGTCACTGTCTTTAGAAGAAGTGATGATTCAATAGCATTTAAGGGAGTGTTAGAGGGTCAGCTATACTTGGTAGATTTTGATAGAGCTGAACTCGACACTTGCTTAATTGCTAAGACTATCATGGTTGGCTCTAGCACCGCTGACTAGCCCATGTTGGGATGAAGAATCTTCACAAGCTTCTAAAGGGAGAGCACATTTTAGGATTAACGAATGTTCATTTTGAGAAAGACAGGGTTTGTAGCGCATGCCAAGCAAGAAAGCAAGTTGGTGCTCACCATCCACACAAGAACATCATGACGATTGACAGGCCACTGGAACTCCTACACATGGATTTATTCGGCCCGATTGCCTACATAAGCATCGGCGGGAGTAAGTACTGTCTAGTAATTGTGGATGATTATTCTCGCTTCACTTGGGTGTTCTTTTTGCAGGAAAAATCTCATACCCAAGAGACCTTAAAGGGATTCTTGAGACGGGCTCAAAACGAGTTCGGCTTAAGGATCAAGAAAATTAGAAGCGACAACGGGACGGAGTTCAAAAACTCTCAAATTGAAGGCTTTCTTAAGGAGGAGGGCATCAAGCATGAGTTCTTTTCTCCCTACACCCCACAACAAAATGGTGTAGTGGAAAGGAAGAATAGAACTCTATTGGACATGGCAAGAACCATGCTTGATGAGTACAAGACTTCGGATCGGTTTTGGGCCGAGGCGGTCAACACCGCCTGCTGCGCCATCAACCGGTTATATCTACACCGAATCCTCAAGAAGACATCATACGAACTCCTAACCGGTAAAAAGCCCAATATTTCATATTTTAGAGTCTTTGGTAGCAAATGCTTTATTCTTGTTAAAAGAGGTAGAAAATCTAAATTTGCTCCTAAGACAGTAGAAGGCTTTTTACTAGGATATGATTCAAACTCAAGGGCATATAGAGTCTTTAACAAGTCCTCCGGACAAGTTGAAGTTTCTTGTGACGTTGTGTTTGATGAGACTAACGGCTCTCAAGTAGAGAAAGTTGATCTTGATGAGATAGGTATTGAAGAGGCTTCGTGCATCGCGCTAAGGAACATGTCCATTGAGGATGTGTGTCCTAAGGAATCCGAAGAGCCTCCAAATGCACAAGATCAACCATCCTCCTCCACTCAAGCATCTCCACCAACTCAAAATGAGGATGGAGCTCAAGTTGATGAAGTAGAAGATCAACCAAATGAGCCACCTCAAGATGACGGCAATGATCAAGGGGGAGATGCAAATGATCAAGACAAGGAGGACGAAGAACAAAGACAGCCACACCCAAGAGTCCACCAAGCAATCCAATGAGATCACCCCGTCGACACCATCCTCGGCGACATTCATAAGGGGGTAACCACTAGATCTCGTGTTGCACATTTTTGTGAACATTACTCGTTTGTTTCCTCTATTGAGCCACACAGGATAGAGGAAGCACTTCAAGATTCGGATTGGGTGGTGGCGATGCAAGAGGAGCTCAACAACTTCACTAGGAATGAGGTATGGCATTTTGTTCCACGTTGTAATCAAAATGTTGTAGGAACCAAATGGGTCTTCTGCAACAAGCAAGATGAGCATGGTGTGGTGACAAGGAACAAAGCTCGACTTGTGGCCAAGGGATACTCCCAAGTCGAAGTTTTGGATTTCGGTGAAACCTATGCACCCGTAGATAGGCTTGAGTCAATTCGTATATTATTGGCCTATGCTACTTACCATGGCTTCAAGCTTTACCAAATGGACGTGAAGAGTGCCTTCCTCAATGGACCAATCAAGGAAGAGGTCTATGTTGAGCAACCTCCCGGCTTTGAAGATAGTGAGTACCCTAACCATGTGTATAAACTCTCTAAGGCGCTTTATGGGCTTAAGCAAGCCCCATGAGCATGGTATGAATGCCTTAGGGATTTCCTTATCACTAATGGATTCAAAGTCGGAAAGGCCGATCCTACCTTATTCACTAAAACTCTTGAAAATGACTTGTTTGTATGCCAAATTTATGTTGATGATATTATATTTGGGTCTACTAACGAGTCTACATGTGAAGAATTTAGTAGGATCATGACACAAAAATTCGAGATGTCTATGATGGGGGAGTTGAAGTACTTCTTAGGATTTCAAGGAAGCAACTCCAAGAGGGCACCTTCCTAAGCCAAACGAAGTATACTCAAGATATTCTAAGCAAGTTTGGAATGAAGGATGCCAAACCCATCAAGACACCCATGGGAACTAATGGGCATCTCGACCTCGACGAGGGAGGTAAATCCGTCGATCAAAAGGTATACCGGTCGATGATAGGATCTTTGCTATATTTATGTGCATCTCGACCGGATATTATGCTTTTCGTATGCATGTGTGCAAGATTCCAAGCCGACCCTAAGGAAGCTCACCTTACGGCCGTAAAACGAATCTTGAGATATTTGGCTTATACTCCTAAGTTTGGGCTTTGGTATCCTAGGGGATCCACTTTTGATTTAATTGGTTATTCCGATGCCGATTGGGCAGGGTGTAAAATTAATAGAAAGAGCACATCGGGGACTTGCCAGTTCTTGGGAAGATCCTTGGTGTCTTGGGCTTCAAAGAAGCAAAATTCCGTGGCTCTTTCTACCGCCGAGGCCAAGTACATTGCCGCAGGATATTGTTGCGCGCAACTACTTTGGATGAGGCAAACCCTTAGGGACTACGGTTATAAATTAACCAAAGTTCCTCTTCTATGTGATAATGAGAGTGCAATCCGCATGGCGGACAATCTCGTTGAGCATAGCCGCACTAAACACATAGTCATTCGGTATCACTTTTTAAGGGATCACCAACAAAAGGGAGATATCGAGATTTCTTATATTAACACTAAAGATCAATTAGCCGATATCTTTACCAAGCCACTTGATGAACAAACTTCTAACAAACTTAGGCATGAGCTAAATATTCTTGATTCTAGGAACTTCTTTTGTTAATTTGCACACATAGCTCATTTATATACCTTTGATCATGTCTCTTTCATATGCTGTGACTAATGTGTTCTCAAGTCTATTTCAAACCAAGTCATAGGTCTATTGAAAGGGAATTGGAGTCTTCGGCGAAGACAAAAGGCTTCCACTCCGTAACTCATCCTTCACCGTCGCTCCGAGCAACTCTCCATCTTTGGGGGAGAGAACACTCTTCTACTTTGGTATATTATTCACTCATTTATTTATGACCAAAGGGGGAGAAAGAAATTCAAAGGGCTCTAATGACTCCGTTTTTGGCGATTCATGCCAAAGGGGGAGAAAGTATTAGCCCAAAGCAAAAGGACCGCACCACCACCTAATTTTAAAAAGAGTTTTTTAATTGGTATGATTCTCAATTGATAAATTTAACATTGGTATCTTATTGTGTTCAAAAGGGGGAGAAAGTAGTTTTTTCAAATTTGATATATCAAAACCCTCTTGAACACTAAGAGGAGAATTTTTTATTTAGGGGGAGTTTTGTTTAGTCAAAGGAAAAAGCATTTGAAATAGGGGGAGAAAATTTCAAATCTTGAAAAATGCTTCGCAAAATCTTATTCATCTACCTTTGACTATTTGCAAAAGGACTTTGAAAAGATTTACAAAAGAATTTGCAAAAACAAAACATGTGGTGCAAGCGTGGTCCAAAATGTCAAAAATTGAAGAAACAATCCATGCATATCTTATAAGTATTTATATTGGCTCAATTCCAAGCAACCTTTGCACTTACATTATGCAAGCTAGTTCAATTATGCACTTCTATATTTACTTTGGTTTGTGTTGGCATCAATCACCAAAAAGGGGGAGATTGAAAGGGAATTAGGCTTACACCTATTTCCTAATTGATTTTGGTGGTTGAATTGCCCAACACAAATAATTGGACTAACTAGTTTGCTCTAGTGTATAAGTTATACAGGTGCCAAAGGTTCACACTTAGCCAATAAAAAGACCTAGAATTGGGTTCAACAAAGGAGCAAAGGGATAACCGAAGAGTGCCCTGGACTGGCGCACCGGACTGTCCGGTGTGCCACCGGACAGTGTCCGGTGCACCAGGGGACTTCACGCTGAACTCTTCACCTTCGGGAAAATCCAGAGGCACTCCGCTATAATTCACTGGACTGTCCGGTGTACACCGAACAGTGTCCGGTGCTCCAAGGAAGAGCGGCTCTGGAACTCGCCAGCTTCGGGAATTTGCTCCGCTATAATTCACCGGACGTGTCCGGTGTACACCGGACTGTTCGGTGAGCCAGCGGAGCAACGGTACTTCGCGCCAACGGTCACCTGCAGGCGCATTTAATGCGTGCCAGAGCGCGCAGAAGTCAGGCATGCGCGCGCTGGCACACCGGACACTCTACAGTACATGTTCGGTGTGCCACCGGACATCCAGGCGGGCCCAGAAGACAGAGCTCCAACGGTCGGAACCCAACGGCCTTGGTGACGTGGCTGGCGCACAGGACTGTCCGGTGCACCATACGACAGTCAGCCACCACCAAACGGCTAGTTTGGTGGTTGGGGCTATAAATACCCCCAACCACCCCACATTCAAGTCATCCAAGTTTTCCCACTTCAACTACTTACAAGAGCTCTAGCATTCAATTCTAGACACACCCAAGTGATCAAATCCTCTCCAAACTCCACACAACGCCCTAGTGATTAGTGAGAGAGATTTGCTTGTGTTCTTTCGAGCTCTTGCGCTTGGATTGCTTTCTTCTTTCTTTGATTCTTCATTGCGATCAAACTCACTTGTAATTGAGGCAAGAGACACCAATCTTGTGGTGGTCCTTGTGGGAACTTTGTGTTCCAAGTGATTGAGAAGAAAAACTCACTCGGTCCGAGGGACCGTTTGAGAGAGGGAAAGGGTTGAAAGAGACCCGATCTTTGTGACCACCTCAACGGGGAGTAGGTTTGCAAGAACCGAACCTCGGTAAAACAAATCTACGTGTCACACTCCTTATTCGCTTACGATTTGTCTTGCACCCTCTCTCGCGGACTCGATTATATTTCTAACGCTAACCCGGCTTGTAGGTGTGATTATTTTTGAGAATTTCAGTTTCGCCCTATTCACCCCCCCCCCCCCTCTAGGCGACTTTTAGTTGCCCCGCCTCCTCCTCCGTCGGCGGGGGAGGCGACGGGACAAACCCGAATGTTGTTCTTCCGCCACGTGGGGAAGACGTCGTCGATTCCGCCGCCGGCGGGCGGGTTGTCGGCCGCCATTGTCGCTGTCGCACGGCGGGGGAAGGAGTATCATGTCGTAGCTACCGTCGAGGGACATGAACTCAAGACTCCCGAAACGGAGCACCGTTCCGGGCTGGAAAGGTTGCTGGAGACTACCCATCTAGAGCTTGACGAGAAGCTGTTCATCAACACGCAGCAGGCCCCTCCCTGGTGCACCAACTGTCGACGTTTCGACCCCGGGGGGTCCCTGGACCGACGAGTAAATTGTCGTCGCGTGCCCCAGCCCAGATGGGTCGGCGCGAGACGGAGCACGAAGGGGGGAAAACCGGAGGGAGACAGGCGTAAAAGGGGAAACCCACGGCCTTCGTGTTTGTCCCGCGCCCAGGTCGGGTGCGCTTGCAGTAGGGAGTTACAAGCGTCCGCGTGGGAGGGAGTGAGAGGCTTACGCGCGCGCCGTCCCGTCCTCCCCGCGCGGCCAACCCTCTGTAAGAGGGCCCTGGACCTTCCTTTTATAGGCGTAAGGAGAGGGTCCAGGTGTACAATGGGAGATGTAGCAGTGTGCTAACGTGTCTAGCAGAGAAGAGCTAGTGCCCTAAGTACATGCCGTTGTGGCAGCCGGAGAGGTTTTGGCACCCTGTTCGTGTGATGTCGTGGCCGTCGGAGGAGCGCTGGAGCCTTGCGGAAGGACAGCTATCGGGGCTGTCGAGTCCTTGCTGACGTCTCCTTGCTTCCGTAAGGGGGCTGAGAGCCGCCGTCGTCATGGAGCACGCGAGGCGCCATCATTATGTGTTTTACCGGGGCGAGCTAGATGGGACGCCAGTCTTGTTCCCCATAGCCAGAGCTAGCTAGGGGTAGGGTAATGATGGCCCCTCCTGTGATGTGGTCAGTCCGAGCCCTGGGTAGGGCGAGGCGGAGGCTCCTCCGAGGTCGAGGTCGAGTCTGTCTTCCGAGGTCGAGGTCGAGTCCGAGCCCTTGGGTCGGGCGAGGCGGAGTTCGTCGTCTTCCGGGGCTGAGGCCAAGTCCGAGCCCTGGGGTCGGGCGAGGCGGAGTTCGTCGTCTTCCGGGGCCGAGGCCGAGTCCGAGCCCTGGGGTCGGGCGAGGCGGAGTTCGTCGTCTTCCGGGGCCGAGGCCGAGTTCGAGCCCTGGGGTCGGGCGAGGCGAAGTTTCCTATGGCACCCGATGCCGGACTTGGCTGCTGTCAGCCTCACTCTGTCGAGTGGCACAGCAGTCGGAGCGGCGCAGGCGGCACTGTCCTTTTGTCAGGCCGGTCAGTGGAGCAGCGAAGTGACTGCGGTCACTTCGGCTCTATCGACTGAAGGGCGTGCGTCAGGATAAGGTGTCAGGCCACCTTTGCATTAAATGCTCCTGCGGTGCGGTCGGTCGGTGTGGCGATCTGGCCAAGGTTGCTTCTTGGCGAAGACTGGGCCTCGGGCGAGCCGAAGGTGTGTCCGTTGCTTGAGGGGGCCCTCGGGCGAGGCGTGAATCCTCCGGGGTCGGCTGCCCCTGCCCGAGGTTGGGCTCGGGCGAGGCGAGATCGTGTCCCTTAAGTGGATCGAGCATTGACTTAATCGCACCCATCAGGCCTTTGTAGCTTTGTGCTGATGGGGGTTACCAGCTAAGATTAGGAGTCTTGGGGGTACCCCTAATTATGGTCCCCGACACTAACCATGTTAACACAAACATTTTATATCAGGTTAGCACAAACATGAAATCGGAAGAAAATACATGTTTAACTTATGATGAAGGTTTGCAGATTATGAATAAATTAAAATCAGTCACTATAAACTACTGTGAGATTTGTTGATACACAAATAGGGAGAAAATCAGTCACTATAAACTATTGTGAGATTTGTAGATTATGAATAAATAAAAGAATACTCTAGAGCAGTGTGCACTTATCGAGCTGCGGCGGCTGCTGCTGCTTCGACCACCTCACCAAGACGCTGTGCAGGCGCGCAATGACGTCTAGCTGTGGCGCGGCCAGGCTTGGGTTGGAAACAAGGGGGAACACACGAACAACACGTAGGCACCCCCACCTCCTGGACCTCAATTGGATCGCGTCGCGCTCTCCTGGAGTTTGGAGGATCAGCCGTGGAGTTGGGGAGAAGCAAGCAGGAATCCATGCGAGGTCAGGCGAGGTAAATGGGGGCGGACTGAGGAACAGAGCAGCGGCACCGGATGAGGAGGGTGTGGTGGAGATCCTCGGCCACCTTCCTGCTATCCGTGATTGATGGCGGCGCGATGGCGGCCTCAGATCCCCGTCATCGCAGAGCAGAGGGGGAGGAGTGTGCGATGGGGTGGATCCGAGACCACCTTACATCGACGACATGGGGAGGAGGCTAGGGCAGAGATCGTCGGCCACCTTCCGTGATTGATGGCGGCGCGATCCTCGGCACAAATCTGTGGCAGCACGGACACGCGATGACAGGGATCCGAGGCTGCCTTCCATCGATGGCGTGGGGAGGAGGCTAGGGCGGAGATTGTCAACCACCTTCCTGCTATCCGTGATTAATGGTGGCGCGATCCTCGGCACAAATCTGCGGCAGCGCCGACAACAGCCGGTGTTGTAGGAAACAAATCAGGAAGCTAAATGATCCTCGGCATAACCGTGCATGGCGCTGTTGTTGGTAGTATAGATCTTGTTGGTGGCGGCTGTTGTTGGTAGGAGATCGTGGCGTGGATGGCGGCGCGGGTGGGAGTGGGAGGCAGAACCGTGCACTAGACCGGTGTGTGGACGCCTACACTATGTTCTTAAGAGTAGTAGAGATAGTTATACACTACATTTATGCTATAGAGAAGTAAATAAAAGAGTGTGCATTTGTTGTACATTAGAAAAATAGCATGTAAATCTATAGAATCAATTTTCATCTCTCACCCTATGGATTTAAGATAGTCTTATATATAAACATTGGAAAGTTGTGGAATGTCACATTCTAAAAAATAGCCTACTCCATTAGTTAGATTTCAATTCCTCAAAGCGAAGGGAAACAAATGGGACATAAGGGATTTTCATTTTTTTCAAGAGAAAATAAACTAATTTCCCTTGAAAAAAAATAAAATTTCTTAGAAAAATGGGGTTGCCAAACTAGCCCTTAAGGTAACAAAAGTTCCACACATCTTGTGTCAAATTTGTCTAACCAGGTTAGGTGCTCAAAATGTTCACACTTAAGACACTTTACTTTTACAAGTTTAGAGCATCATTTAACAAGTTTGAGGGCCTATAAATGATTTTTTTAAAGTGCACAGACTTAAGTAGCATCCTTGACAAGTTTAGGATTAAAGATGGCAACGAGGACCTGTTACCTAGCGGGTAATTACTCCATTAGGGTACGGGTTTGGTCGCAATTATATACATGTGGGTCTGTGAATGGGAGAAAAATATGATCCAATGGGTAGAACGGGTATTGGTACGTACTCATTAAACTCGTACTCGTGTACCCATGGGTATTTTATACCGGAATAATGATTTGTCTTGGGCTCCTGTCTCTTGAGTATAACTATACGCTACATAGACATTGGGACACATGGCAGCAATATGCAGACAACCAGCCAAAATAGAAGACCCCATGCAGCCACCAAGTCCTAAACCAAACTTACATGGTAGTAGCTATTTACCCAACAACCCAATAAACCTAAAGTCATGTTGAGCATAGTGTCCAGAACATAAGCAATCCCACAAAAGAACAAACGACTAATCCTAGAGGAAAAAAGGCTAAGGCCTCCTTTGGAATGGAGGATTAGTAAAACATAGGGATGGAAAAAATGTAGGAATAGAGTTGCATGTCACCTTCAATTCCACAGGAAAATTTTCAAGAGGTTGGACCTCATGTTAAAAAACCTCCAAAATCTCACTACAATGCTCAATTCCATAGGAATTTTATAGGATTTGTTGCAACTCAATCCTTTGTTCCAAAGGACCACATAGGAAAACTTTCCATAGGGTTTTAATCCTTTAAAATTCCTTCACTTTTCCCTTGTTCCAAAGGAGGCCTAAGGAACAAAATTTTAAAGCAGGAGAAGACCTACTTCTATGCAAGACATGGCCGGAGATAAGTAGTGACCCACTTGTTAATACTGGCCAAAGGAAGGAAGACCTTTGGGCTAGAATAGAGAAGAGGTGCAACGAAAAAGGGGTGAGTACCCATGTAGACTGAAACGGGCACTAAGTAGTAGGTGGGACAAAATTAGACCGGAATGCGGAAAGTATGTTGGGATCTATGCAAGAGTGCTACGGGAAAACCAAAGTGGTCTAACAAACCATGACAAGGTAATCTTCTGATGCACACATCATTTCTTGAGCATGTCTATGTTCTAGTGGTTCAAAACTAATAAGATCTTATTGTGTAGACTGTTCAGGATGTAATTGTCTATAGTTCTAAACATAATAAGGTGCTTCAGTTCATGCACTGTTGTGAGGTGCTTAAAATGAGCATAAATTCCAAGCTATTGTGCAAGGAACTAGCTTCAGAGGAGGCGCATGGATAGCACCGACTTGGTAGCAATGCACCTTCTAGAACTATTGACGATGTGGACAGTGCTTCCCCTGGTTTGAGTGGCAAAAGGCCTTTGGGGTGAGATTCTACTAAATCAGAATGCAAGAAAGATGCAACTGAAAGCTTGCACTCACTAGAATATGTATCAAAGTCACATGACCTCACCATTGAGAGGATCGAATAGGCAAAGGAAATCCAGGGTTCGAAGGCAGACCACTATGAATTTCTAAAGGATATTAAAATTTAGGAGTTGGAACTTTGTAAACAAGAACTCTCCATAAAACAGTGGGACAAGGTGATGGCCACCAACATGGATGAAGTTGCAGAAGATATAAAGCATGTGTTGATCAAGCGGAGGAAGGACCTTGTGGAGTATTTCATGAACAATCCATGATGTTATGTTATTTTTGTACTGAGTATGTGTCACCTGAACAAGTTTTTGTGATCAAACTACACATTTGTTTGAGCGAGGAACTTGACATTTTGTTTTCATTGTGTAATAATCAAATACAATGCTTGTTGTACCGAACATGGTGTTAATTTTGTTTTTTGTTCTTGGTTCATTGGTGTGTGTTGCATGACTATGAACAGATGTTGTATTCATGGTTGACGTGAACAAATGTTGTGTTCATGGTTTCAAATGCTTCAACTTACAACATATTTCTGCAACTAGAATTGAACTACGTAACCATATAGTAATAGACACACAATAGTTGTTGACATAAACTTAGTACTACTTTCTAAAATGAACCGAACAGCAGGAAACACATACCCTCATACAAGCACACACTATGAAGTGGAAAAAAACACTAACAGCTAACCTTATTCTTAAAAATGCTTAAGCACACACTGTTGTCATACTAATTATTTGTATCTGGTTCACAATTTAAAAACATAAGGAAAAAATGAAAATAGATATATGATAGTTGATGTAGTTGTAGGAAAATGTATATTTCAATGGTGTGGCGGGTTGTAGGGTTTTTTTAGGGGGCGTTGTAGGGAACAAATATATAGGGGGAGAGAGTGCGCTGACGTGATAGTGGAATATGGCCATCTCCAGCAGGCAGTGTAAATGATCATGCAAAGTATTATTTTGTATTGTAGATTGTATTGTTTGCAGAGTTGAGTTTGAAATAGAGACTGGGATAGGGAGTATGTTGAAGATAGTGGCCCAAAATAGGGGAACCGCTGTTCTCGATCTTAAATCGCTTGTTACATGGGGTGCGAGAGGTCTCGAACCTAGAGACTTAGAGCATCTCCAACTGTATCTTAAATCAATGTCCTATTTTGAAATATAGTGCTCTACGTATAAAAACAACTTCAACAGTATCTTATTTTACAAATTATTATAAAATATATATATGGCACGACATGGAGTGGCCAAAATATACTAAACCCTAGACTAATGCACTATTATTGTTTTCTACATCATTCTCATCATTTTCTTTCCTAATACTGTTATTTACTTCCTAAAATACATGATTTAGTATTTAACTGTTGGAGCGCAATTTGTTTTTAGTGTCCTAAACACTTTAAATGATATAGTATTTTATTTTTAGGACAATATTTTGAGTTACCTTGTTGGAGATACTCTTATAGTGCTAAGTGTCCTAGGGTGCAAAAGACCATGGGGCCTTGACTGTCAGGTGCCTTAGGCTGTGAGCGGCCTTGAGGGCTTACACTGCAATGTGTCCCAGACGCAAGAGGCGCCAAAGAGAAGTGCCCCAGAGCACGAGGGCTACGGGGACTTACTCATGTATGTCATGTTATGTGGTCTAGCAAGCTTTGCCAAAATCACCTTTGCATAAACCAGAGTTTGTATTCGTATACGAGTTCTTCCTTAATCAAGGCCAAGAAAGACCCACTCATCATATGATGTCAATTGGGTGTGCCAGTCGGAAGCAATATGCATCTTCCCGGATGGTGACAGATATTGTTGGGGACTTGTTCTCAAATGCTAAGAGTTAAGAACAAGGCAACATAAAAAGTGTTAAGTGTTAAAGTCCTTCGTCCTTCGAAGCATTATGTCCCCTTCGGGAAATAATGAGTCTGGGACGAAGGTCATAAGAGAAATACCTTCGCAAATATAACAGATAATGACGAAGGACTTATATAAAGCATGAAATATAATATAAGCATCATCGCAGAATCATTTCTATTTTATTAACATGGAAAAATAGAAATGATTTCAAATTACAAATGTACCTTCGGTCCTGAGAGAAGGTAGAAAGTACAAGCGTGACGCAAAAGCAAATGCCAAGTCAGCGTGAACAGTACGGGAGTACTGTTCATCTATTTATAGACGCGGGACGCAGCCCACGTAAAATTACATCCATGTCCATTACATTTGTTAACGGCTTATGGAAATCTGTCGAGGCCCCCGAAGTCTTTTCATCTTTAAGTCGGTTCCCCCTTCTGCCATCGCGCCGAAGCTTCCCTGCGCACAGCTTCGGCTACACTCGACCTTCGTCTGGTTCAGGCTTCGTCCGGGCCGTGCTCCATATTCATAATTCTGGATCCGAAAATACCTGTTCACATAATCCACTCGGAAAACATTGTCAAATCATGTTTTTGAGGACCTTCGGAGGACGAAGGCCCCCAACAGTAGCCCCTCGCAATATTAATTTGTAAATAATAAATTCAGATTGCGATATGGACGAAGGCCTTGAGCCGAAGGTCCGAAAAAACACCTTCCCTTTGCTAGAATAGCAACATCTACTGACAAGCGGGGCCTTTCAATTTTCAACGCCCTAGGCGTATAAATAAGATCACATCGCGAACTGATTTGGTACGCACACTTGCCCTCTGCTTCGGCCCACTAAAATTTTTAGCTCTTGTGCACTAAGATTTGCTGATCTTTTAGCTTTGAAGCTTCGGCTTTTAAAAACAGTTTTTTAGCGCTTCCGAAGATGTCTGAAGCTGCTAAGAAGGCTGCTGCTGAGATGAAGCTGAGTCTTGATGAAGAGAAGAACCTAGGGTTTCTTATAGCGATGTCGAAGTCCAACACAGAAAAGATTACCAAGGAAATTCTGGAGGGGCTGTCTGAAGGTACTGGTGACAGTGAAAGTTATGATATGGACAGTAGTGGCGAAGACTCCGAAGATCGCCCCTGGCGACCAAGCCATTCAGTTTATGGTAAATCAACTATCAAAGAGAATCATCTTGTTAATATGAGAGGAAGGTATTTCCGGGATCTGTCCATTGTGAGAGCGGACGAAGGGGAAAAAACTTGTCCACACCCTGAAGAAAATGAAGTTGTGGTGTACCGAAGCTTTTTGAAAGCTGGATTGCGATTCCCCTTGAGCAGCTTCGTCGTGGAGGTGTTGAAAATCTTCGAAGTCTATCTTCATCAACTTACTCCCGAGGCAATTATAAGGCTAAATATCTTCGTGTGGGCCGCGAGGAGCCAAGGTCTGAAGCCTGACGCAAGAAACTTCTGTAATGTTCATGAATTATTATATGAAACAAAGCCTTGGGGCAAAGAACAGTACCATAACAACTTTGGCTGCTACAGCTTCGTTTCTCGGTCCGGGGCAAGCTGTCCCGTACCAACCTTTCGGAAGAGATGGCCCGGGGATTGGATGACAGAATGGTTTTATGTGAAGAATGACTTATCAGCACGAGAAGACATCAAAGGTATAATTATGCGTCCTATTTGGCAAAGCTTCGGCCTTCGGAGACCGAAGGTTGAAATGAACGAAGCCGCCGAAGAGTGCCAAAGAGCCTTCGGCGTTGTCTGTTCTTTTATAGGAACAAGGGACTTAGTACAAGAACATATCGCCTTCAGGGTGTGGCCGCTTGCTGAGAAATGGGAAATGCCACAAGAAACCATAAAAGAGGCCGACGAAGGTGAGCTTGTGAGACTGAAGTACACCTTCAAATTTGGAGATAAATTTATTGAGCCAGATGATGAGTGGTTGAAAAGCATTGACAATTTAAGTGATGAGCTACTCGGGACCTACTCGAAGGCTGAAGATAATGCAATGTCAGCAGCCTTCGGAGGCCGAAAAAAGAAGAGACTGAATCGGGTATTTGATGCCATTGGGTTTGTCTACCCTGATTACTGCTATCCCATTCGAAGGCAGAAGAGAAAAAACACAATCTCTGCAAAAGAAGAAGCTGCAGCTGCTCCTAGCGAGCCAGAACCGAAAAGGAAAAAGATAAAGGTTCTTACGCATCGGCCGCGTTATATTGAACCAGCTTCGGTGCCTGAGTTCACCGGAGAAGCTTCTTCGGCCACCGAAGCTGAACAGCCAACCTTGCTGCCAGAAACTGCAGAGATGGCCGAAGCACCATCCACAGAAAAAATGGAAGAAGCGAAAAAGCCGACTAAGGAAAAAACATTAGAAGTTTTGAGTCCTGCAGTAAATATTGAAACAGCAAAAAACCAAAAGGGGCCATCAGTGACCCCAAAAAGGAAAAGAATGGTAAATGTACTAGACGTCTTGGAGACAATTAAGTCTTCAAGCACAATTCCAAAAAAGAGTGTTGAAGTTGCTGAAGCTTCTACTGAAGCTTCGGCTCAACAAGCTGAAGCTGAAGCTGGGCCTTCAGAGCCCTACAAGGAGCAACCTTTTGAAGCCGAAGCAATAAAAATTCCAGAACCAGTATTAGTTGAAGAAACTGACACCGCCATCCCCGAAGCACCTGCCAGCATGCGTGATTACATGATACGACATGCTTCGGGGAAGAAGCTATCTGAAGAAGAAACTCATGAAGCCATCCATTATGCAAAGGAACTAAAATATCCGAAGGGGGCAGTAATATTCAATGGAACGAATGAAGATGACTTCTTATACTGCCTGCCTGACAACAAAGAGCTATCTGTCTGCCGAGAAATGGCCAGAAGTATTGGTTTCCCGAAGCTTGAATCTGGATTAAGCGCCATGACGAAAGAAGATCTCGCAGACAGTCTTGCGTACAACAGCCTGAAGGTATAGGAATTAAACACTTGAAAAACCCCCTTATTTTTACGCAACTCATTCCTTTTTTCTTATATGAATTCTTTTTCGTATAGGGCCTGATCCTAAGCAACGCACTAAGAGCCCAAAAGAGCGCCGAAGATGAAAGCTATGAAATTGCGTTTAATAATTTACGCTCCGAAGTTATCAGACTGAGAAACGAAGCTTTGGAAAAAGATAAAATTCTGCTTACACTGGTAGATAAAGTGAAAAAAGACGAAGCTGCTTCAAAGGCCCAGGCCGAAGCTCAAAAACGCGAGATTAAAGATCTTCAGAATCAGCTGGCTAGAGCTAAAGAGGAGCGCGCGCTTGAGGAAACGAAACGAGAACTTAGTGATTTTATGGTCAGCAAATTGGAATCAAAAGTTAAGGAGCTTCGCACATCTCAGGGGAAATGCTATGTCAAATCTGTAGAATGTGTGAATAAAATTAAATCCAGCTTCGCCAGCGTAGGCGCCTTTTCCAGCGAAGAGAATTTCTCTCGAGGCAATCCCGAAGGTCCGCTGGAATGGATTAGCCACGAAGCAGAGGCCTTCGAAGAGATTCTGAACAGTCGTGGCGACATATGCGCTTTTTCGGGCGCCAGAGGAATTGCTTCTGTCTTAGAGAAGAAAGGTTGCGGGCATGTAAAATTTTTAGCTCAATCCGAAGCTACCTTATCTTCCGAAGACGTCAAGGACCCCTCGGCCGAAGCAAGCGTGGTTGGTGGCAAATTTTTTACTGATATCTGGAACGACGGCGGCCGAGGAATGGCGCAAGAGATCATCCAAAGGAGCGAAAAAGGCATTCATGACGCCAGAAAAGTGGCAGAAGCTGCCGAAAGGAGTACAGAGCCCGAAAGGCAATTAGGTACCAATTAGTCGCTCTTATTGTGTTGTAATTTTTATTCCAAACTTTGCTCAAGGTTTGCAAAAGTAATGAAGAAATGTTCTCTTCCCTCAGAAACTGCTGGATCAAATGTCGACGAAGAAATTAAACAAATGGCCGAAACTATCTTGGACAAGGTTGTTGACCAACTTCTAAATGAGGCCGCCGAAGAAGTATTGAGAGAAGATTAGATGCTATTTGGAAAAATCATTTAAAGTGTAATCTATGTAACACTTTGTACATTTGAATGTAATATACAAATCTCCTTTCATTATTGAATTCTTTACGATGCATGAAACATTAAATACATACCATTTTTGAGCCTTTGGCGAAAAAACACCTTCCCTTCTTTTCATGCTTCGTGAAGAAGGCATTCTCCGTTAAAATTATTCTGATGAATCACATCCATGCTTCGTCAAAACATTCTTCGAAGCTATACTCCGAAGCTATACAACTTCGATATTGATCTGATAAAGCTCGCCCATGTTTCGTAAAAATATTCTCCGAAGCTGTATTCCGAAGCTGTACAATTTCGATGTCACTTTCTCAAAGCATCCTTTCGAAGGTTGAGAGTATCTCCTTCTCTTGCCAAATGCAATATGATGTATGATGCTTATGCTATGCAAAATGATGTGATGATGTTATGTTATGCATGTGACATTTGTTCCGGAGATACACATAAAATATATTCGTAAGCTCTGCATTCCCTTGGGAACGTCTTTGGAGCTTCTTCGTCTTTTACTTAGACGGTATCAGCGTTGACTTTTCGCTGTAAGCCTCCCTTAGGAGCTTCTTCGCCTTTTACTTAGGCGGTATCAGCGTTGACTTTTCGCTGTAAGCCTCCCTTAGGAGCTTCTTCGCCTTTTACTTAGGCGGTATCAGCGTTGACTTTTCGCTGTAGGCTCTGCATTCCTTTAGGAACGACTTCTGAGCAGAAAACTTACACTGCGCTCCCTTTGGAACGGCTTTTTGTGACTTCATAAACTTACTCTGCGTTCCTTAGAACGACTTTCTGTTACTCCGAAGGATTTTTAATCCGAAGGTCCTCCTTGGTAACGGAAAAAGTTTTAGGCTTCAGCAACTTAGGCCTGTGGAGCAAATAGATTTTCCTCGTGGGAAACAACGAAATTATTACATGAAAACTATCAATGTTTTTTTGCTTCACAGAAAATAAAACTGAATAGAAAAGACTGCTATCAAAGGTAGGATATGTCAATAAATGTGCTTCGACTCTGGCACAGTGCTGTTGACTGTGCGAGCTTCGGACTGTTCTCTGAAGTCCCTCTGATGTGGAGCGTATTGACTCCCTTCTGGCTGTTGACCTTGCTGCAATGGAGGTGGAGGCGGAAGCTGCTGCCAGGAAGCTTGAGGTTGACTTGCCGAAGCTACAGAAGCCGCAGGGTGGTTGTCTATGTATTGTGGGACATAAGGCGGATGAAACGAAGCAGTATGCATAACCTGCTTCGACTGAGCTTGTTGAGATGCAGCTTCGGCTAGTTCCTTTTGCTTCTGGATTGTAACATGGCACGTCCTAGTGGTGTGGCCCTTGCCCTCTCCACAGAATAGGCAAAACAGTCTCCTTGGCTGATCTCCGAATCTTCCGCCGAAGCCCCTGGCGCCTCTGCCTCTTGGAGCTGGTGGCCGAAAGAAAGTTTGTTGTTGCCCCGAAGCCTGTGAGGAGCACTGCGGCCTGTTTTGCTGACTCCCCTTATCATCATTCTGAGTGTTGTGAATGGAACGGACATGCCTCGGGTAGTATCTTCCTCCGAAGCCCCTGGTCATCTCAGAAAATCTGAAGGCCTCCTCCCTTCTTTGGCGAAAGTCATTGTCAGCACGAATGTACTCATCCATCTTTTGGAGCAATTTCTCCAAGGTCTGAGGAGGCTTCCGAGCAAAGTATTGAGCTGCAGGTCCAGGACGGAGCCCCTTGATCATGGCTTCGATAACGATTTCATTGGGCACCGTTGGTGCCTGCGCCCTCAATCGTAAGAACCTTCGGACATACGCCTGAAGGTATTCTTCGTGATCCTGAATACACTGGAAGAGGGCTTGAGCTGTAACCGGCTTCGTTTGAAATCCTTGAAAGCTGGTCAGTAACATATCCTTCAGCTTCTGCCATGAAGTGATTGTTCCTGGCCGAAGGGAGGAATACCAGGTCTGAGCAACATTCCTGACGGCCATGACGAAAGACTTCGCCATGATTGCAGTGTTGCCCCCGTACGAAGACACTGTTGCTTCGTAGCTCATCAAGAATTGCTTCGGGTCGGAGTGGCCGTCAAACATGGGGAGCTGGGGTGGCTTATAGGATGGAGGCCAAGGTGTAGCCTGCAGCTCAGCAGACAGAGGAGAAGCATCATCAAAAACAAAATTTCCCTGGTGGAAATTATCATACCAGTCGTCTTCGTTGACGAAGCCCTCCTGATGGAGGTCTTTCTGATGAGGCCTTCTGTTCTGCTCATCGTGAGTGAGATGGCGAACTTCCTCAGAAGCTTCGTCAATTTGCCTTTGCAACTCAGCTAGGCGGGCCATCTTCTCCTTCTTCCTCTGCACTTGTTGATGTAGCATCTCCATCTCTCTGATTTCTTGGTCTAGCTCTTCTTCCTCAAGCGTCGGGCTAACAGCTTTTCTCTTCTGGCTTCTGGCCTCCCGAAGAGAGACGGTCTCCTGGTTGTGGTCCAGCGGTTGTAGTGCTGCAGCCCCAGCCGCTGAAGCTTTCTTCGGCGCCATAGCGAAGGTCTATAGCTTCCGAGGGTGTTCACGAAGACTCGAAGTGGAAGTGAGTTCACCGGAGGTGGGCGCCAATGTTGGGGACTTGTTCTCAAATGCTAAGAGTTAAGAACAAGGCAACATAAAAAGTGTTAAGTGTTAAAGTCCTTCGTCCTTCGAAGCATTATGTCCCCTTCGGGAAATAATGAGTCTGGGACGAAGGTCATAAGAGAAATACCTTCGCAAATATAACAGATAATGACGAAGGACTTATATAAAGCATGAAATATAATATAAGCATCATCGCAGAATCATTTCTATTTTATTAACATGGAAAAATAGAAATGATTTCAAATTACAAATGTACCTTCGGTCCTGAGAGAAGGTAGAAAGTACAAGCGTGACGCAAAAGCAAATGCCAAGTCAGTGTGAACAGTACGGGAGTACTGTTCATCTATTTATAGACGCGGGACGCAGCCCACGTAAAATTACATCCATGTCCATTACATTTGTTAACGGCTTATGGAAATCTGTCGAGGCCCCCGAAGTCTTTTCATCTTTAAGTCGGTTCCCCCTTCTGCCATCGCGCCGAAGCTTCCCTGCGCACAGCTTCGGCTACACTCGACCTTCGTCTGGTTCAGGCTTCGTCCGGGCCGTGCTCCATATTCATAATTCTGGATCCGAAAATACCTGTTCACATAATCCACTCGGAAAACATTGTCAAATCATGTTTTTGAGGACCTTCGGAGGACGAAGGCCCCCAACAGATATCATCCTACTTTGTCACACCCGTTTCCCAAGGGCAGAGCCGAGTGCATCGCATATGTGTGTCAGGATCTATTTCCACACATATGTTGACGTCACAAGTGTAATATATCAAAAGAACAATGCATAAAAGCGTAAATAATGATTATATTAACATATTACACTTCGAACAGACATAATGTCTTAACCTTTATTCATCAAAGTACAGCGAAACAAGGACATTCGTCCACAGGAAGATGACTGGGGGTATCACTAGACTAGCATCCATGGAGCTCAGCATCATAACTTCATCTGCAAACTTCTGATCAAAATTAAGCAAGGGTGGGGTCACTTATGGTCGGGGCTCAGCAAGTGGGGGAAAAACTAATGCAAGTTTATCAAGGTGAGGCTAAGATTGAGCAGTAAGCATTTTAGTTGGTCAACATTTTATTAACAATACATGTCTTACCAATAAGTGTGAATCCCAAGTATTCCCATTAAACAAAGGTATAAGAGTATATCAAAAACACTTAAGTGAAACCACTTAAGCACACCATTGGCAGATCATCAGATCTCGATTTATTTCTATCTTCAAGTTCAATTATCATGTGAGGAGTCCAGGCTGCTCATAACCGTGAGCACGGCTGATATATCAGTTTTACACTCTGCAGAGGTGGCGCATCTTTACCCATGAGTCGCGATTCCCTTTTTGCCCGGGTTAGCTAGACCCGTATTTACTTCCGAGGTGAATGGCTAGGGTCTCACTACGAGGCTTCTCCCTAGAGTCCTCATTACGCAAATGCTAGAAATGGTCAACTGCATAAGGTACACCTACCGTAACCAACTTATAGTCTAGACTACAGGGTAAAGCTTTGGGAACTATGCCCGTATCCAATCTGCCTGAGCCGGAACTATAAGCGCTTGCCAAATGCCCCCGTTCCGGTCGACCACGACCAACACCCAACATAAGACTTCCCTAGTTATTTAGCCAAGACCAGAGCCATGATAGTTCTCATGGTAGCACTGTTTTCCCGGATGGTCACTCCATGTTCCAATTAATATGCAATAATCTTGTTTAACCATCGAGTTAACAACAATAATGTAAACTTACCATTTGAAACATTAGTATCATACAGGAGTGACTGCATAATTTAAAGTTGTAGCAATAGCATAGCTACTTGATTAGATCATAATCCCAGGTTAAACAAGGAGTAAGGTTGGAAAGGTTAGGGGTATCTAAATAGGTAACCCGTCAAGTTATGCATATATATCTAAGAATAAACTTTATTAAATGTATTGTTTGGGATCAAACAGAGTATGCAAAGGGAGAAGTCCACTTGCCTTGCTTATTGAAAACTTGAGGTTCTTCCACGGATAGGAATAGATCTTGATTCTTAACTACTAGATCAACCATTGAATATCACACAAACAAACAAGAAGAACAAACACCACTCAATAACATACAACATTCACCATACGTAAAGCTAAAAGAAAGCCTAACGAAAAGAGCGTTCGTTTTTTCTAAAATGTCGCAAGTAATGGTTATAATAAGAGGGTATTCTTTTCAAAAATGTGTGATCTATACTTTATAAAACAAGACATGAGCTTAAAATATCTTAATTAAAATATACAAATATTTGGTTCACCAAATAATCTTTTATAAAATGTTATATGTGATATGTCTAAGATTAAGGATAAGACGATAAAACACGTTATAACGATATTAAACCTTTTTAACTTTTTAGAAAAGATATAAGTTATAAATATAAGGTTAATGCGTTATGAAATACCTTATTAATTTTAGAAGCATTATGGAACACATAATAATTCATTGTTAAACCTTCACTTATGATAAACTAAGATATAAGTTTAAATAGGTTTTATATGAAAAGATCATTATTATTAAATACCTATTTTATGAAAAACTAGGTTATAGGCCCTTAAGTGGATTGTCGTGTAAAAGATAATGAACAAATAATTATCTTTTAATTTCATTAGAAAACACATAGCCTATATTATTATATTTGACGTCTACATATAAAGTAATATTTTAAGTTATAAAAGAACTTAAACTCTTATTACTTTATTTTATCCTTTAGGAAAAGCTAAATCTTTAGGAAAAGCTAAGTGATTCGTATATAATGTGGACTAAATTCTATAAAATCATTAATCACGCCATAAATTTAATTAAGAACAAATTCACTATAGGTTTGATTAATAAATTATGATAAAGTATAATTAATCTATTAATTATCTTTAATTCTATTGTAGGAACAAATGATCTAATTGATTAGAAGGAAGTTATGTATAAACTATCATTTTAGTTTATAAAAGCACTGACCTTCGTTATCTTTTAATTAAGAAAATATAAAAAATCTATTAATTGGACATATATTTATCTTCTATTTTTATTAAGAAACATATAGTCTACATATTATTTTAAGTTTCTATTTAACACGGTTATACTTAAACATCTATAACGAACCTTGTTAAATATAATATCTATTAAAAAGGTCATTTTAAACTAGAAACAGGTTATCTAATTCTTTAGTAAGAAACCTATGTTTACCAACATAACTATCAATTTCTTTATTAGAAAAGTATGAGCGCATAATTAAGTCATTTTAACATTATTGTAAATTCTATCCTTTCAGTTTTCTCCTTTCTTTTCTAAATAGAATTTATAATTATAACTAAAAATTGTTTATTTAATTCTTCTAACATTAATATACTAAGAACTAATTGTAAATTACTAAATGAGACTTTAATAACCTATTCATGGTTATTATGACATAGATGAGCATTTTACTATTCTAAGTAATTAAGTGATATACTTATGAATACATTTATTATGAATAGTAAAATCTATATATTTTCATTCGACCGAAAATACGTGGCTTAATTCCTATTTCAATTTCTTATATCACTAAAATTATACTTATATCAATAACCGATTATCGCTCCACACACTAAAGCGAAATTAATTATAAATATTTCTAGTATGAACATCACTGAGTTAGTGAATAGTGACTATGTTCATTTTTAGAATTATAAAATCATACGTATATTTAAAATATTGTCGCGGGGTTCGATTTTGGTTACACGTATACATCGCAAATCTCTAAAATCATACATGAATCGCCAAATCGCAAGATTCATAACATGATTTAGAATATAAATCAGTGGGTTGTCTTCAACCTTGGTTCTCGGGGATGGACGTCGACGAGTAGAGAGGGTTCGACGGTCAAGTGAACTAGTGCGAGGTCCGGCCGGGGTGCTGTGTGGGCAGCGAGTACGAACTCCGGCGAGTCTCCACGGACTCCGGTGACGACGGTGACGAACTCCGGCGAGCAAGAGAGTGAGAGACGCGTGAGAGAGAGAGAGAGCTCGGGGAGGAAGATGGGAAGGGAGTTTGGCCATATTTATAGAGAGAGGGAGGGAGAGGAGAGCGTCGGTCGGCGTCATCAATCTACCATCAATGGCGTTTATGGAGCTTGAATGGAGGTAATAGGGCATAGAAACGGAAGCAATGAACTCCAATAACGCAGGGAGAAACAGTCGGTCGCGCGGGGCGTGGGCGCGGCATCGGTCGGGGTCACGGTCGGGTTGGCCGGATGGGCTCGGTCGCGGGGCTGCTTCAGGCGCTCGGACGTCGCGGTGGGGTGCGGGGCTGCTCAGGTGGCGCGGTCCTAGGGTCGCGTCAGGGTAGGGGCAGGGAGCTGTAGGAACGCTCGGCTGCTGGAAGTCTTGGCGGCGCGCAAGAGAGAGAGAAGCGAGGGGGAGGAGAGCGGCTGGCAGCAAGGAGGATGGGGCGCGCGCGGCTATCAGGGGGCGGCGGCTAGGGTTAGGATGTTGGGCCAAGTGGGCCGACTAGAGTTAGGTTAGGTTAGTTTTTTTCTTTTTCTTTTTTTTCTAATTCTTTTCTAATTTCAAAATATAATTTTAAATAACCACAAAATTCATAACAATTAATCCAAAATTATTTATAAATAAAATAGTTATTTTTGGACTAGTACTTATTATATTATTTATTTGGATTTTTTTACTTAACGAGAATGCTATTCGATATCCAAAATCAAATATGAGAAATCAAAAATCATTTCAAAGGCAAATAAATAACAAACACTTAAAAGAAAATTAATTACCATAAATATCACTAATAACTAAATATATTATTTTTATTTAATGATTTTTATAGTGTTACATACTTCTAGGCAAAAGTTAAGTGGTGTTTGGTTCAACAAAACATAACATAAATGGTAATGGTTCACACTCGAATGTTGGTGGCAATTTGTAGCTCAGAGATTGTCTAAGGATTTAAGAAATGTCAGCAATTTGCCATTTTTTTAGCCGTTTATGTAAAAATGACATTGACTAAAATAGAATAAATATTTAATATGTCAGCCTCTAATAATCGATTTACGGCGGTTGTCCACTTCTACAAAAAAAAACGTACGGTGAGGAAATCCTGCCAAGAACACGCAGCGGAGTACGGAGTACTATATGAGTACTATATATTACAGGATGAATGTGTGCACTTAGAATGGCTTCAGCAGTTCCTCCGGGCATCCCCTCCTCTCACTTTAGCGGCTACAGGAGCATCTCTTTTCCTACAACAGTGACCTCTTCCCCACCCTATATCCCGCGGTAACTGTCTCTCTCCCCCTGGATATGGAGGGACGCCCTGCCCTCGGTTTCTGTGCGCGGCTGTGTTTTTTAGTTAGAAAAAAATGATAATAGATGGTGAATAGGTATGAAAAATATTATTTTATGATTATAGTGGGCTATAGGGGAAGGATTTATGGGGAATCGTTGTACAATATGGAGATATATGGGAAGAGAAATAGCTAACGTGGCGGGATAGTGAGGTATATAGGGAGAAATTTAGAAAAGACGATTGAAGACAGTCTTACACCACCCAGCGGGGGAAAGAAAGCCTGCCAAGAACACGCAGAGGAGAACTACCATCACCATGGCATCCATTTGGCCGCCCACCGACATCTTTGGAATAGTTTTGAACGATATAGCCAGATGTGCTAGAGCCATAGGCTGTTATTTATAGATCAGCAAGACAGCTTCAGCTACATGCACACTGGCTACACACGAATTTCATATTACTAAACTCAATTATTTCGTGCTTAGACATGAGACCAGACCACCATATATGGTAGGCACGCTTTGGGTTCCCTTGGTTTATTTTTACGGATTTAGGAAGCATTAAGGTGCCGTTTGGTTCACAAATTTGTAACGTAATGGGTAACTGATAACGTTAAATCATGTTTGTTTTAGTCCAACCGTAATCAGATACCACACTAAAAATTGATATCAGTCTATTCAAATTTGTTACCGCCAGTAATCGAACGTAAACCATTACCATTATCATTTGCGTTACATCTCTTGAACCAAACGGCACCTAAGTTTCTACGAAACAAAATGCTCATTATTTAAGAATTGTTTTTATAGAACTCGACCAAATCGACGTGAATGCAGAACCATGGAGTTATGGCAACAGGTGGAATCCATTGTTTCCCAAACCCTAAATCATATAGACCCTTTTATCTTTCTTCATATGCAAGTCCCATGATATCTAGATTCTCATGTCAGCTAGATTATCAAGCAGAAAATCTCTTTAAAAAAAATTGTCCCAAACATGCCCAGTTTTCGAGCTTCTTGTGTGTTGAGCTTCCTTCGTTGAGTGGGTTCTGCAGGCCGAACGACATCGCTGCTGTGGCAGCTAGACTTTTGTTTCCAATCCTACTTAAGTACAACTCTTTAAGAAAACAATTGTTCAGATTCAGACAGTTTACTCGTCACAGTAGTAAGAGACGAGAGCCGAATAGTTTCTCGTGGTAACAACAACACATATATAACAGAAACATGTAAAAACTGATGGCCACTATTCAGTGTGCGTGCCTGATACATAGGTACAGTACATCTTTGTGGCATGTGTGAGTTGCCTTTACAAGGACAACAAGCCCATGAACCAAAAAAATCCGCATTGCTTTCATTGAACGGCACATTGGAACTATTGCTCATTGCGCTTGATGAAGGCGATTGGACTAAAGAATATTGATCCCACGATTCACTGAATGGCTCAATATTGTGACTTGCTGCAGGATGACAAGCGGAAGGGGGAAAAAGTGACTCCAAGCTGTCTGCACTAGTCCCCTCCGTAAGTGTGAAGTATCATCCTGAGCATCCAAAACGCTTAAGGGCAAACAACTAAAAGAACCTCTAGTCAAGGATTATTCCTCATCTCCATTCTCAAAAACTCCAATGTGCTGCTTTGTCTTGTCAAAAACTGCCCTGAAGGATTCACCTTCGTCACGAAGTTGTTCACTGAACCGTTTTTTGGTCTCGTTATTCGTCTTCCCTTTTGTACCTGTGGAACTATCTTCAGCCAAGGGGTTGGATACCTGCAAGATACAGTTCTATGCTTACGAGTTTGTAACACTGGATCATGGCGCAAAAATAAGAATACAAATCATTGATCAAGACCAGAGCACCAAGTTCCAACAGAATCAAACATAGAATGTTGTAAGCAAAGTAAAACATAGTCGTTCCTTAAGACTCGACTACACTGTTCCTTCAGAATATTATACTCAGCCCCATTCCATACTCCCATGATGGCAGAATTTACCTTTTCAAGATGAAATAAAATAGGATGGACAACATAGAGGTGGCTTTTACAATAACAGATGGTAGGCCAAGTGATGTATATCAGCACAAAGTTAAGGTGTTACTGACTAAATGTCAAAAAGTTGGCAGAATCGATGCTTACCAAATTGTACCCTGATCCAGGCCCTATGATTAGTGACGAAGTAAGTTTTCTTTTAGTTGCATAAATGGAAAACCCACCCTTTTCAAGCTGCAAAAGTAAATAAGATGAAGGATGAGCACACAGAAACAATATAGTTATGACATAAGCTTGGCCATTGAGTTCTATCTCTGAAGTACCATATAATGCAAGAAATAACTGAACAAAACAACCGATTCAGAAGTTAGAAGCACATTTCAATATAGATGATAACTACCCAACTATTTTGAGGAAAAAAACACAATCAAAGTTCAAAGTACAAGAGAGCCAACGATAAAGTTCACACTGAAACATAAGCATACCCGATCACCCCAACTGACATTTTTGCGTCCTGTGCTATATGTCCGGGCCAGGCCAGAAAGAGCATGTGTGTTTTCCTCTGTATTCTCGGACTTTGTGGTTTCATCCTCAAAATCTTTTGACCATTTACTCTGTCCTAGTTCTTTTAAACTATCCAGGCCATCTTCTACTTCTGAGTTCCACTCCTCCCCTGGCTTTGAGAAGCCTACAGACATCACTTCATTATTTGTCAAAACCTCAATATGATGTCAATCTTAACTGAGGACATGGAATATATATATACTAGCTGTACACAAGAATGCACTAGATGACACTATAAAAGAAGGCCTGTTTCCATGCAGATTCAGATGCTTGACAGCACATCCATTCCCCCTTTTTCAATTACATTTCCTAGAGTATATATAGCTAAATTGACAAAAAGTGATCATGAGCGAATCAAGAACTACAATACAAACTTGGTCCATCCCCTAAATCATTATCCTAGTACATCACAAACATTGCCTTGAAAAGGTGGTATACATCTGTACAAATCAATTAATGAAGTTTTTTTGGCATTACATGTCTCCTCCTAATTGAGGTGCCTAATACTAAGCAGACAGGTTACGTCCAGTCATACCTTCGTTTGGTGGATCCTGTACAGCCTTCTGCGAGCTCTCAGCAATGATGCTAGTTGCGTCATTAGCATCATCAACATCCTCAGTGTCCATATCTACCTATTTGATAGAACAAAAAACGTTAACATGTCAATCTACCTAAAAGTAACTAAAGAATATCATTACCTCTTGTATAGAATGGCCACGAAGGTTATCATCATGGAATAATGACTGAAGGAAATAAAGATGGTCAATCATGAGACATGATAAGCATACACTGATAGTTGTTCTAAACTGCAACAGTAAATGATGGCAAGAAATATACATGTATATCTAGCTGCAGATATAATGGTGGAGCCTCCTCCCAGTCCGCTGCCATCTTTTTTATCTCATCCAATGTAAATCCATGCACATTCCTTGCAGCACAGCCCTGTTATTCATAAGGATATCAAACGCCTACTATGATATAGTTAACAATGAGGTAACTTCAATAACGGAAAACAATCTTAAGACTCTTAGTTAATCCAGTAAATTAGAAAGTAGAGATGCATGATTGCAGTCAAGTGAAGAATGATATACAAGATAATTCTTCATAACAGCATCCAATCAGTAAAAGGTTTCAAAACCCAATAGCAGAAAGGTTATATGTTAGTGACTACAAACTTTTTTATGTTGCTACTGTAAACCAGTAAAATACTCTATAGACTGCCTAAGCAAAAGCATACAATTTACTGAAGCTGGATTGCTGCAATACATGATCTACTTGATTTCACTGAAGAACAGTAACTAAAATTATGAAGATTCAACATTCTAGCAAAAAATGCCCACCTCAAGTTAATCTAATTTCCAAAGTTGAATGTGCATGATTGATTAGGACCAGTACACACTAGAAGATTTGGTTGGACAATATCATGTAGCTATGTCAAAAAAAAGGAAATGAAACAAGCAAGGTCCATCCGAGGCTCCACGCATGGCAAAGTAGGCAGTTGCCAAACACATAAATACATATTTAACAGTGAGTGAACTTATGGTTGACAATACTGCAGCTATTACCGTTGGATCCTTGTATGGTGCCTCCAGCAAGTACACCTCATAGCCTGATTTCTGAAAAAGAGAAACTAGCAATCAGAACACTATCAGGATGATTTCACTATGAAATGAGATGAGACATTAATTAAAATGAAATCAAATTCTAAATAGCATGCAAGAGTAGCTCCTGAAAAATCAATATTGTCTGACAAAAACAAGATTAATCTACTGAAATATTATAATCTGAAGAGCTTTCACAAAAATAACACTCAACAAGTTATACTAAAAATGCAAAACAAATACATTTCAGACCACGAAACCAGCAATCATTGCTTTCTTCAGCAGTGCAATAGTTGATTCAGGCCAAGTAGAACTATGGTCGCACCAATCAAAGAGAACACGAACAGAAGCCAACAGCAGCTCAATAGCAAAAACAGGTACTACTCGGCACTGTTTTCAAGTAGGACGACTTGTTGGTCGTTCTGGCTAACCGACTTGGGCGATTAATCGGTGATTATCACGATTAGTCGAACGACTTGGGCGATTAATCACGATTGGTCCAAACTGACTTGGACGATTAATCGCGACTAATCTTGAATAATCGAGACTTGAAAACAGTGCTACTCGGGATGAAAGAAAAAAAGCTAATGGAAAACAAGCCAGCTACCATGCAGAATGATAAAGTAAGGGTATCAACCAACCAACGAGTACATGGAGGGAACAGGATAAAAATTACACAAGCATAAGGACACTTAACAAAAGGAACAATTGAAGGGTTGATTTCCTTGTAATGAGACAAAAGTATTCCACAGTGCATGAATAATAATACAATACCTTTTAGGAAAAGAAAATATATCCTCTCCTTGGAGGTGAATTTTTATTTTCAAGCAAGCGGCACCTCTTTAATGGGCCAAACCCCAAAAAAGAAGGAATCCATAAGCAAAGTAATCTTGTAGTCAACACATCAGAGACTGAGGATTTACCTTCGCAGTTGCCCAAAATTGAGCAAAATCAGCTACCCGCAGATTGCGGTCATCCACTAAACGGCCAGGAATACCAGCAGTAAACAAAGTCAGTTACCAGAAACACAGCATCAGCCGCTAGAATTGAAGGCGTCTCTTGGTGCACAACCGCTGAATTTTGCTAGGTCAGCTAAAGTGTGACTAAAATTGAAGTTTTAAACAATACACAATGTCATGAAGTGCAACAAAAGTGGGCACTGTCCAAATTTCAAGTTATCCATCCTGTCATTTTGGAAACAAAACAGTACATAACTGAAGACCCAACCAAAAGAGAATATTTTTTCTGATTGCTGAAAAGAAAAGGAAAATCTTTCACTGGTACATGAAGGTGTTGACTTCTCATATGTAGCACTGATGATGTGAAAGAAAGAAAAAATAAAGCATGGTAAAGTGTTTCGTTAACCCATAAATTTTGAAGGCACCTCCACAATATTGAAGAAACAACCATGAGAAGAAAATATTACATATGGGAATTGGACAGTAATGATTGATATAAGCTGCTCTAAATAACTCCATACCAATCACAAATGTAAAATTTCCTTCATCAAGGGTCTTTGAAAATGCCTTCAACATGCTTGACCTGTAAGTCTATAAAATACACAAAAAATCAGCAACGATAATACTGGTCTATATAATAGCTGATAAACAAGCCAAAGTAACAGAAACAAAAATTAAGGAGCAAGGACTGAGCTGAAACAAAACAAAAATTAATTTATAACTTTTTATTCAAAGCCTGCCAAGAGAAGGCCTAAAAATGGGCCTAATTCTATATGTTGATGTTCTGGAGGAGCAGCATATGATTCATTTTTAAGATGTTGCCATTGGGCATCCTATATACAAAGATACCGTATCGATAAAGAAGCTTCACCATGAAAAGTTGAATTACTAGGAAATTAAATGATAGGACAATTAGCTTTGCATATTTTTACAAATGATAGCATGAGTGTATAGCTTTGCTAATATAGCGAGCTCAAGTTTGCAGGTGCATATGACAAGAGAAAAAGAATTACAGCGTTGTTGAAAGTAATATCACCTCCTCCATTTCTGGCTCATAACAATACTCAATTACTTTCTTAGTCAACTGCCTCCTCCCTTTTGATGCACTAGAAGATTTAGGGCCTTCAGTGTCTTCCACTTTCTAAGAGAATATTGGCCAGATTACCCAGATTAAGACAATTATTACACAAACTAAATCAATATCATTACTAAGAACAGTAGTTTTCCAATTCCTGCTGACCTTCTCAACTTCAATCATGAAATAATCATCCATGGAGTGTATCCTAGGCGCATTTGCACCATTATCAACTTCAAGATCGCGCAATGCCTTTGCCAGATAACTCTTTCCACTACCTACATGTTACAATTTTGTACAAATTATAGTTCACATTTTCACAACTATAGTGAAAGACAACCTAACTGTGGATTTGTGAAACAATTTTATTGAATACAAAAGATGAATAATTTGGGATAATGTAAATACAATATCATTCAATTATGCAAACCACATATGCAATAGAAAGTTAGAAACTTTACAGATTGCCAGTTTAAAACAACAGGACAAAGCATGTTGTCCATAATGTAAAAGGCTAATGTATGACACTGTTTGGTCTATCACTTCCACTCCATGCTATAAAGTAAGAACCCTATCATATTAATGTAGGAAGTAGAAATTTGATATATATATTTTTAATTTGCATGCAATTATTTTTGTCAATAATACAATAATAAGAAAGTTAGCAATATTTCAAGTAAACCTGGAAGCCCTCTGAGGATGACAACAATATGGTCAGGGCGTGAACCACGAAGCGGCTGCTTGAACAAATCACAAGCATTGATGACCGTGACATTGGAATTTTCCAGAGAATAATGTGCACTGGTCATCCTTCCATCTATCAAGTTCTGCTCTGATTGTGGTCGATAAATGAAACCTGGCCCCTATTGGTGAATAAGCAAACAGTTGTCAACACTTTTGACGTAATAATAAACCATCCGTCATCCTAAACTTCTATAATACATAGGTGCTGAAAGCAGAGGCAACCTCATCGTTGATGTGTCCGTCATGACGGTTTTTGTTTGGCATGGGATGGGCTGGAGGCAAGGTACCAGCGGTTGATGGAAAATTTTCCGTTGTTGGCGAACCAGAAAGGACAGGAAACAATGATGAATTTGCAGTCAACCGTGGCGGTGCAGCACGGTAATCATGGTTAGAGGGGAATGGAGGCTCTGCTGGCCGTGGCACAGCACCTGCCTCAACATGCCAAGCATGTGAACCATGGGGATCAGGGTAGCGAGGCAGTGGAGGGTGCAGCGGCGCACCAGGCAATGGCTCTGGGTGGAACTGATGGAAATGGTGATTGGCACCGTCAAAATACTTTCGGTGAGGGCCTTCGTCTGGCACAAAACCTTGTCCGAAGCCATTATCATTCAGCATGGGAGGTGGCAACTTTTGGTCGAAATCCGCAAAATCACATCCTTGCCGGGGATATAATCTACCTCCTCCGTAACCAAAGCCGCCGTCAGGTAGACAACCGGGAAGTGGATTGCGGCCATGGTCCCGGATCAGGCCGAGCAGCCGATCGCCCTCCACAGAAGCCCTTCCTGGCGGCGGTGGAGGCACAAAGTCGTACGGATCGAACGGTGGCGCCTCGCCCAGGCGCATCCGCTTGTGAGGCCCCTCCCAGCCGGGGAGATCGTAGGAACGCGGGTCGTGCGGCCCAGGAGGTGGAGGGGCCCACATCAGCGGCGGTGGGGGCGGCGGGTGGAAGTCGTATGGGAAGGGGTTCGGCGGGGGAGGGGGTGGCGGCGGCTGGAGGTCGTAGGGGAAGGGATGCGGCGGGAGAGGCGGCGGTGGGCAGAAGGGGAAGTGACGCACGGAACAGACCGGGCAGAAATCGGCGCCGGCGACCGCAGGGAAGCGCCAATGATGGTCCATGCGGAGCAGTGCTCGTCTGGGGTTTCGGGATCTGGGTTTTGGCTGAAGGAGGAGACGGAGCGATGTTTCGAGAAGCTTCGAGAACTTCTTCTGGTTCTGGGAGGAAGGGGCACACGGAGACACGGCACGGCGCGCTTCGGCAGGGCAGGCCAGCCGCCAGCCTTGGGAGGGTAGTTTTTTCATGTCCAGTTTCCAAAACTCCTATATATATCTTATCTTTATCAAATTCAAAAAGAATCATTTTAATTTCATATTTATTAGAAGAATCTCTACTTCACCTCACACTCAAAGTCATAAAACCAACTATTTCACTATTTGAACTATTTAGACGGGTAATTGGTTCCTATATACTAATTTTTAATCTATCTATTTTAGTTTCTAAATTGATAAATATAGAAACCCTTAAAAGAAAAAGGCAAACTAAAGGGCTGCATTCAGGAAGCGGTTTTTTCTAAAATCCAATTTTTTAGTAGTGGAAAACTGAAAACACCCCTGGACCTGCTTTAAATAGTTTTTGGTGAAACTATAAAAATATAAATGGAAGAACTTTTCGGACTGCATTCAGGAAGCTGGTTTTTTTTCTAAAATCCGACTTTCTAGTAGTGAAAAACTGAAAGCACCTATGTACCTGTTTTTAGCAGCTTTCGGTGAAACTATAAATATATATATATATATGAACTTTTCGCGACTTTTAGTGATTTTCACCAAATTGTTTTAAACTTTTTATCAGTTCACAGGTCACAACAGCTTTTTCACATCCCACGGACCACAACAGCTTTTTTACACCCACGTTTCAACCAAACAGACCCTAAAACTATATTTTAGTTTTTGTATTTGTCGATTTAGGGACTAAAATGAATAAAATGAGGGACAGATGTTTGGTTCCACCTAACTAGAGTTTAGTCACCGGTATATCGAATGTTTCAATGATAATTATGTGTATTAAATATAGTGTAATTATAAAACTAAATAA
Source organism: Zea mays (assembly GCF_902167145.1). Taxonomy (NCBI): domain Eukaryota; kingdom Viridiplantae; phylum Streptophyta; class Magnoliopsida; order Poales; family Poaceae; genus Zea; species Zea mays. The sequence goes on along the minus strand of NC_050100.1, from coordinate 159,693,238 downwards.
CGAGAGAAATTTATGAAACTTAATTAAGCATATATTTAAAATATTTATAATTGATATTCAAATATTTAATATTACACGAACTAAACTTTTGTCAGGGAACCAAACATCTCCTAAGACCTTGTTTGGAAGCAACCAAGAATATAATTTTTATCTCTAGTTTTAAAAAAACGGGTTTACGAGATGCATGAGTGCAAGACCTGTTGTGGAGGTCGCCTACGCCTTTCTGCGTCGCCGTGTGGGCTAGAATGCGGAACAGCCCATTTTCCACATTCGCAACACGGTAGCCAACTTTTTTGTATTTTAGCCCTTTTTGGGTTTTTTAGCACAATTATGCCCTTTGCAGTTTCATTTCAAAAAATAGACCCCAACCTCGGCGTCATCATCATTGGTGCCGAGGTAACGTACAGCGACGCCAGTACCATTGGCGCCAACTTTTCCTACGTGGCAGGCGATGTGGCAAGTTCCAGAGGGTCGGCGCCATAGATCTTGGCGGCGACCCCCCTGGACAGCGCCGAACCGTCCAAGGGGGGTCGCCGCCAAGATCTATGGCGCCGACCCCTTGGAACTTGCCAAGATCTTGGCGCCGAGCTAGGAATTAACCGGTACACCGCGTTTCTTCTTTCTCCTTCCTCCCACTCCCTTCGTTCTCCTGTATTTCCTCCCGACGTCGTCGCCACCAGAGCCGCCCGCCGTCGTCCCCATCCATCAGAGCCCCTCTTGCTGGTCGCGGCCACACTGCTCGCGCAGGCCACGGCCTGCCCCTACTGCCCGCCGCCGAAGCCGCCGCCGCCTCCACCGCTGAAGGCGAAGCCGCCGCCTTCGTCCACGTCGTGCCCTCCCCCGCCCTACTCATCGTCGCCGTCCACGCCGACGGGCAAGTGCCCCGTGAACACGCTCAAGCTGCTCGTGTGCGTGGACGCACTCAACGGCCTCGTGCACGCCGTCATCGGGACCAAGGCCAGCGACACCTGCTGCCCGCTGCTCTCCAGCGTGGCCGACCTCGACGTCGCGCTCTGCCTCTGCACCACCATCAAGGCCAAGGCGCTCAGCGTCAGCCTCGTGCTCCCCGTCGCCATCTCCCCACGGTGAGGATTCAAATTAGTTTGTATTAATTAGTTAGCTAATTAGACAGCTAGATGTTAATATATCATTGCTTGGTATTAATTTGAGGTAAATAGATTTTTCTAACTGAAAAATAAATCTGTAGCACAAGATTACTTGGTTTAATACATAGTCTGTTAACTATTCATTTCTTATTATAAATAGTTAGCTAGGTATTTATTTGTTTGTATATATAGTTAGTGATTATATAGTTAGTAAGTCGGTAGCATATTGTTAGTATAATTGATGGAGGAAAGTGAGTGATTATATAGGGTTTAACATATACTTGTTGGTAGCAGTTTTCTGTGTTGGCAACCATCGTGTTGTTATTTCTTTGCAGGTTTTAGAAACATCACTTTACAGGGGAGGTGCTGCCAAATTTATTATTGACAATAGTTTTTTTTGTATATAGGTGTCCTTCCGACTTGTCCTTCTCCACCGTTAGTTGGACTCGTACGCGATCTCAGGTATACATTGTTTTCGTACATTATTCATAGATTATGTAATTTCGTTTGATGTGGTCATTTAATATTTACTATATAGTTATTAGTTAATAAGTAGTTACTATTTATTTATTATTTAGTAAGTTTTTAGGCTTAAGTACCTAGCCATTATTGAGTTAGTAATCCATTTTTGCAATAGATGGACACCCTAGTGACACTATACCATGGAGGAAGCGTGGGGATAGATGCTTATGGGAATGTTAGTTTTTATGGTATGAAGAACGTGACCATGTTGTTCGATGAAAGACCATCTTTTGACAAGATTTTCGCTCGAGCTTGTGAGAAGATTAGTTGCAACATAAACGACCCTAGAATATCAATTCAGGGTTTGTTGTCCCATATTACATATGGAACAGTTGTCCGACGTTTGATCTCCATTGCCTTAGAAGATGATTGGGTGAGATATGTAAGAATTGTGAAGACGATGCTTTCACCATGTTTGGATGTGGTTGTTCAGTCGTTATCTGTTACTCGTCGTGATGCTCCAGTCGGGTTGTCTTCACAAATTCCCAATGCATCTCGTATTGAAGCTCCTTTGGTAGAGCTTCCGGAAGAAGTGGTTGTTGTGCCCGATGCTCAATCGGGGCCGCACGAGTATGGGATTTCTCGTCCTCTTCCTGGTGTTTGTGGGGCTTCTAATCCGGTGGCACCCCCTCCCAAGAGATCCCATTGACCCAGCATCCAGTTCAGGATCATCCTAGTAAGTGTCTTTGACACGTTGTTCATATCCATCGTTATTTCGTTTGATTAGACTTTTTAATGTGGTATTTCTTGCTTGGACCCGATGCAGGATCTCCACAAATCGATAATGGTGCTTATCTTGATGTGCCTGTATCATATAATATGGACAACATATGCAGGGCATCCAATAGTGTTGATGTTCAGATTGAGGATGAGGAGGAGCCATATGAGGCTGCACGGGCCTTAGATTCTGATGATGACCGTTCGGTTCAAGAAATGGCTGTGGGGGATAGATATCCCCCGGGTCCACTAAAGAGTAAAAGACCTCACGAAAGGTCCAAGGGCCCAATAAATCATAAGGTCATTCTTTCGTGGGCCTGGGGAGAGACAACCAGCAGAGCAGATCGACGTGAGACCGGATTAGTGCAAACCCGGACGGCCCACAACGTCGAACGAGTAAATCACAACAGAGACCCGACTTTCCCGCGCTGGAGCCCCCATGCAACGGAGCCATGCGAGGATAAGTCGGCGAGGGTTACGTAGGGATAAACTCAAGAGGTTCACTACCTTTTAGCTACTTGTTATTATCATATCCACGTGTACTGCCCCACGGTCGAGTATATAAGGCCTAGGGGGCACCCCTTCAGAATGATCGACCCTATCTTACTTAGCCACCCACCTTAACTCTCTGTGTTTTCAATCCAGAGAGCCCTCTTGTAACCATGTACACATACTCACTAGGACGTAGGGTGTTACGCATCTCTAAGCGGCCCGAACCTGTAAATCTTGTCCACTGTCCCTCGTGTGATCGGCACGAACCATTTTGCTACAGTCGTCGACACCGTCCTACTCCTAAAAACACCTTGAGGGGCAACCCCGGGTGTGCGGTCGGACCCAAAACACCGACAGCTGGCGCGCCAGGTAGGGGGTGTGTCGACGATCCAAGCTAGCTCAATGGCCGTCACCTTCAACAGCAAGATCACCATGCGTCCCGGATCCGTATTCTGCTTCGGGACAATCTCATCTGTAGCGGATGAAGAGGGAATTCTACACCGTATCGCGGATCCGCCGGAAAAGAAGTCTCCTCCAACGAACTCCGAAAATGCCGAAAAGGCGCCACCTCCAGCTCTTCGGAAAAGGATCGTCTTCGGAAAGCCGGGGGGCGAGAGTTCGCTGACCCGGAAGACTCCGCTGTCTACTTCCCCGACAAAAGAATGGACACGGATCGCGAGGAAGAAGGAGACCAGGGAAAAACAAGTCGTTCTTTCCGTTCCTCTGGCCTCAAAAGAGAACGGAAAGAAAGTCGCCACGACAGCAGCACCATTCTACCCCGACGTCCTCTTCATCGGGAGAGTGGAGTCGCCCACCGTCTTTGACGACGAGCCGACCGCGCCCGGAGAAGAACCGCCTCAACGAGAATCCCGCCGACGGAGGAACCGGCGCAGGAATGTTCGACGACATCACGCGGCCGGAGAACGGGATCCGGAGCAGCCTGTCTCACGAGACGAGGTCTCGGAGATAGGAGAAACTCCGGAAGAACGCGTCTTCAGAGAACGAAGGAACTCCCGACGACGTGATCGCCGGCGGGCTCAGGAACAGGCCGAGCAAGACGCAAGGCAACGCCGGGAGAATTCGCTCTTCGGACGCAACCTGAATCCCGACTTCGCTCGAGCTATGAACACGCCAAGCGAAGTCGGAGGGGTACTAGCTCGGATAGCTGATGGACTTCCTCGGACTCCCGACGCCGAGGGATACCGACGCCTGTTCACCCAGGCAGCCAACCATCTTCTACCGCTTGCTCACCCGCCGAACGATCTACGACACGCCATCAACAGTCGCCGAGACGCGCGAAGCTCCATCAATGCTTCGCGCGAACGGCGGCATGAGAACGAGATTCGTCGTCGGGAGGAGTACGACCGGGATCATGGCATCCCGACTCAGAGCCAGGCCACCAGGACTGAGTCGGCAACGGCCTCAACTGGCGGAACCACCCGGGGACGGTCGAGGAACCACAATCACAACTCCCCTCCCCGGGACAGACATCGTCCCCGACGACAGGAGGACACGTGCGGAGTGTCCGCTCTTACTCCGCGCCTTAGAGCCATCCAATGGCCTCCCAACTTCAAGGTATCCAATGTCGACAAATATGAGCCTAAGCAGGATCCAGGGGGTTGGCTAGCCGTCTACACCACCGCTGCTCGGGCTGCCGGAGCATCCGAGGACGTTATGACCGTGTATCTGCCCATCGTCCTTGGGCAAGATGCGCTACAGTGGCTACGACATCTACCCCGACACTGCATCGACGACTGGGGAGACTTCAGTCGACGTTTCACCGCCAACTTCCAGTCCCTCTCCGACAAGCCAGCGCAACCGTGGGACCTCAAATCCATCAAGCGCCGGGGGGATGAGACTCTCCGGTCGTACCTCAAAAGGTTCCAGACCATGAGAAATCGCATCCCTGAGGTCACGGAGGCGGCCGTGATTGAGGACTTCTACAGAGGATCCAACGACTCGGCTTTTGTCCGAGCCATACTATAGAAGGCGCCGACTACTTCCGAGGAGCTGTTCCGGGAAGCCGACCTCTACATCACCGCCGACGAGCGAGCTCAGGACCTCATCGGAGGAGTAAAGCCTGCACCGGCAGCACCACGATGCGACGCAAACCAGCCACCCGACAAACGCTGGGAGAAGAGGCCTCGCGAAGAAGTACACGCCGCCGGACCGCCTGCCTCTCGCGCCCGAGGAGGACCTCGCGGAGGCGAGCGCACGCTGGACGACATCCTCGACGCCCAGTGCCCATACCACAAGGACATGCGCCACACTCTTCGCAACCGCCGGGACTTCAAGCACTCCGTTGGGCATGGCCGACCCTTCCAACCTCTACCTCCTCCTCCGCCGAGGGGAGGACCGGATGAACCGCGACAACCTCATCAGCCGGAGGAGGGAGGAGGAGGAGGAGCTTTCCCACGCGTCGACAGGGAGGTCAACGTCATCTTCGGCGGACATGGGTCGCAGGAGAACAAGAGACAACAAAAGCTCAACGACCGCCAGATACTGGTGGCGACCACCGGTCCTCCCGCCCCATACCGGTGGTCAGAACACCCGATCACCTTCACTCAGGAAGATCAATGGCTCAACTTCGACCATCCAAGCAAATACCCGCTCCTCGTTGATCCGGTGATCCGAGAGAGCCGGGTGAAGAAGGTGCTAGTGGACGGGGGGAGCAGCATCAACGTCACCTTCCCCCGGACGCTCCAAGGCTTGGGGGCTCACCTCAAAGAGCTCCACAAGTCGGACACTCCTTTCTTCGGCATCGTGCCGACGGAGGGGGAATACCCGCTGGGCCACATCTACATGCCGGTCACCTTCGGAACTCCGGAGAACTACAGAACCGAGTTCCTGAGGTTTGAAGTGGCAAATTTCGACTGCGGGTACAACGCCATCATTGGAAGGTCGGGATTGGCCAAATTCATGGCCATTCCGCACTATACATACATGATACTGAAGATGCCAGGACCGCAAGGGATCATAACTGTGCGCGCCGACTTCCAAGGCGCCGCAGAATGCTTCCGAGTGGCCATCCAAGCGGCTCTCACCACCAAGCCGTCAACGGTCCCTTCTACACTGGCGAACTCTAAGCCTGAGGAGGACCTCGCCGTACCGGCAAACGAAGCTCAGGCCGCGACCTCTATGCGGCCGACTGAAGAAACCAAGCGAATCAACCTGGGGTTCGCTGATGAGCGCAAGACAGCCATCATCAGCTCCAGCTTGGACGACAAATAGGAAAGCGTGCTCGTCCAGTTCCTGCAAGATAACCGAGATGTATTCGCATGGCAACCTGCGGATATGCCGGGAGTCCCAAGAGAACTGGCCGAGCACAAGTTGAAGGTTTATCCCCAGGCGAGGCCGATCCGGCAAAAGCTACGTCGTTTCACGCCCGATAAGAGAGAGGCCATTCGCGCTGAGTTAGCTCGCTTGGTTGCGGCTGGATTTATTAGAGAAGTATTACACCCTGAGTGGTTAGCCAACCCTGTTCTTGTACTCAAAAAGAATAAAGTGGATTGGCGCATGTGCGTCGACTATACTGATCTCAACAAACACTGTCCGAAGGATCCCTTCGGGCTCCCGAGGATAGATCAGGTGGTGGACTCTACCACCGGATGTTCCGTGCTGTCTTTCTTAGATTGCTATTCCGGGTATCATCAGATTAGTTTGGCAAAAGAAGACGAGGAAAAAACGGCGTTCATCACTCCGTTTGGTGCTTTCTGTTATACCTCCATGTCGTTCGGCCTCAAAAACGCTGGAGCGACTTATCAGAGAGCCATTCAAACATGCTTAGCCGATCACTGGGGCAAGCGTGTGGAGGCTTACGTAGATGATGTGGTAATCAAAACAGAAAATTCGGAAAACTTCATCGAAGACTTACAGCTAGTTTTCAACAGCTTGAGACGATATAGATGGAAGCTCAATCCCGAAAAATGTGTTTTTGGGGTACCAGCAGGAAAATTGCTCGGGTTTATTGTCAGCCACCGGGGAATTGAGGCTAATCCAGATAAGATTGAAGCTATCATGAAGATGGAAGCTCCTCGGTCACAAAAGAAGGTTCAGCGACTTACTGGATGTATGGCAGCTCTGAGCAGATTCATATCCAGGCTGGGAGAAAAAGGTTTGCCATTTTACAAGCTACTCAAGAAGGTGGATAAGTTTCAATGGACTTCAGAAGCACAAGAAGCTCTAGAGGCACTGAAGAAATTCTTGACAACACCACTAGTACTGAAACCACCCCGACGAGCTACGTCGACTCAACCGGCTGAAGATTTGCTACTGTATATCTCTTGCACGACTCACATGGTAAGCACCGCGTTGGTAGTCGAGCGAGTAGAAGAAGGACATGCCTATCCAGTACAACATCCCGTCTACTTCATTAGTGAAGTTCTAGGCCCCTCGAAGAAAAAGTATCCTCAAGTTCAGAAGCTATTATACGCAGTACTTCTAACTGCCCGCAAGTTGCGTCACTACTTTGACGATCACAAAGTCATAGTAGTCACTGGTTTTCCAATAGGGGATATTCTTCACAACAAGGAAGCCATTGGTCGAATAGCCAAGTGGGCTTGCAAGCTGGGATCCCACGACATCGAGTTCCGACCTCGCACTGCCATCAAAACTCAAGCACTGGTTGATTTCGTATCAGAGTGGACAGAACAGCAAGTACCGGATAATCCAGAAACCGCAGAAGTATGGCGAATGTATTTTGATGGCTCGCTGAAGCTGCAAGGAGCAGGAGCAGGGATCCTCTTCACCGCACCTGGAGGCGAACACCTCAAGTACGCCCTCTAGTTGCTATTCCCGGCTTCTAATAATGCAGCCGAGTATGAAGCTTTGGTACACGGATTGAACATCGCCATATCGTTGGGCGTCAAGAGATTGATGGTATACGGAGATTCTCTGGTAGTCATCAGCCAGATAAACAAGGAATGGGATTGTTCAAGCGATACAATGGGAAAATACTGCGCTGCCGTCCGAAAGTTGGAAGATAAATTTGAGGGTCTGGAATTTCATCATGTAGAAAGAGATCGGAACACAGCAGCTGATGTACTGTCCAAGCTCGGATCCAGTCGAACTCAGGTCCCACCCGGAGTCTTCGTGCAAGAAATTCTGCAGCCGAGTATCTCAATGGATCAAACAGAAGAGTGCAACATCATAAATCAACCCGAGTTAGACTCTGATGACTGGAGAAGGCTGATTATTAAGTACATAAAGAATGAATAAGAACCAGGGCAGAGCGCATTGCCAGGCAGTCGGCTCACTATACACTCATTGGGGAGGAATTGTACCGAAGGGGAGCATCAGGCATCCTCATGAAGTGCGTTCTCCCGTCCACTGGGAAGCAACTTCTGGAGGAGGTCCATGCAGGGCAATGTGGAATTCATGCAGCATCCAGAACACTAGTCGGAAAGATTTTCAGGTCAGGATTCTATTGGCCGACGGCGAAGAACGATGCAGCCGAGTTAGTTCAGAGATGCGAAGCTTGCCAATACTTGTCAAAGCAACAGCACATGCCAGCACAGCAACTACAAACCATACCAGTAACCTGGCCTTTCGCATGCTGGGGACTGGATATGATTGGACCTTTCAAGAAAGCTCAAGGGGGATATACTCATGTATTGGTGGCGATTGACAAATTCACTAAGTGGATAGAGTTCAAGCCCATTGCTTCTTTAACCTCTGCTAAGGCCGTGGAATTCATAAAAGACATAATATTCAGATTTGGGATACCAAACAGTATCATCACTGACTTAGGATCCAACTTCACCAGTTCAGAATTCTTCGACTTCTGCGAGCAAAAGAGCATTCAGATCAAGTATGCATCTGTAGCACATCCAAGAGCCAACGGGCAGGTTGAGCGAGCCAACGGAATGATATTGGAGGCACTCAGGAAAAGGGTCTTCGATAAGAATGAAAAATTCGCAGGAAAGTGGATAAGAGAATTGCCTTATGTTGTTTGGAGCCTAAGAACCCAACCTAGCCGAGCCCTGCATGGAAACACTCCTTTCTTCATGGTCTATGGGTCGGAGGCAGTGCTACCTGCTGATCTCAAGTTTGGGGCGCCAAGGTTGATCTTCGAAAGCATAGCAGAAGCTGAGGCCACCAGGCTGGAGGACGTTGATGTACTTGAGGAAGAACGACTGAATGCGGTAATCCAATCAGCACGGTACCAGCAGACTCTAAGGCGCTATCATGACAAGGTTGTGCGGCAACAGTTCTTTTCAGTAGGAGACCTCGTCCTCCGCCGAATTCTAACGGGAGAGGGACGGCACAAGTTATCACCCTTATGGGAAGGACCCTTCATAGTAGCAGAAGTCACTCGGCCCGGATCGTATCGCCTCACTCAGATGGATGGCACAGAAGTTGGGAACTCCTGGAACATAGAGCACCTCAGAAAATTTTATCCCTAGCTGTATTTCAAAACTGTTGGGGCGACAATGTATTCTGTAAAGTGGAAATATATCATCAATAAAGAGAGATTTCAAAGATACTCGGCTCGTTTACGATTGACTTGCATTCTCACTTAACTCGGGGTGACCACTATGCCCTACAAACGGAGCAATCGACTTAAGTCGGCAACGACTTAAGGCGGTGCAGCATGCTCACGCTTACTTAACTCGGGGTGACCACTGTGCCCTACAAACGGAGCAATCGACTTAAGTCGGCAACGACTTAAGACGGTGCAACATGCTCACGCTTACTTAACTCGGGGTGACCACTATGCCCTACAAACGGAGCAATCGACTTAAGTCGGCAACGACTTAAGGCGGTGCAACATGCTCACGCTTACTTAACTCGGGGTGACCACTATGCCCTACAAACGGAGCAATCGACTTAAGTCGGCAACGACTTAAGGCGGTGCAACATGCTCACGCTTACTTAACTCGGGGTGACCACTATGCCCTACAAACGGAGCAATCGACTTAAGTCGGCAACGACTTAAGGCGGTGCAACATGCTCACGCTTACTTAACTCGGGGTGACCACTATGCCCTACAAACGGAGCAATCGACTTAAGTCGGCAACGGCTTAAGGCGGTGTAACATGCTCATGCTTACTCGACTCGGGGTGACCACTATACCCTACTAACGGAGCTACCGGCCAAAGTCAGAGGCGGCTTAAGCCGGTGCTACATACTCGCGCCTATGTAATTCAGGGGATGACTTCCATATCCCGCCAACAAATTTCATTACCACAAATTTACGAACCAATAAATTCTGATGCAATAAGAGAGTAATTATGTCATTCGAATGATAAACTGATGTCTTCTAACAAATACTCGATCATGCTAATCGCGCGCTCAGAGCACGCAAAATGTTTCTCTATTTCGCAATGTCTTTTTCAGGAGCGACCGACGAAGTAGGACGACTCGAGGAATCGGGGGCAGCATTCACGTCAGCCTTTATGTCTTCAGGAACAACCACGTCGGGTCTCCTCATTAAGATTCGTCCAGCACGAATAGCCTTATCCATGGCTTTATCGCGCTGGGCTTTGAGAGTAGCTGCAGTTTCTTCGACAACTTTAGCAGCCAGCCGTGCGGCCTCTAACTCCTGGGCAATGGATTTCTTGGAAGCTCGGAGTTCTTTGATGGTGGCATCCTTCGCTGATATCAATTGTTTAAGGCGGGTCGCTTCGTCCGCAGATTCTTGCAGCCTACAACGTTGATTGTCCAGTTCCTCCATTGTAAAGCGGTGACTCCTCTCCAAAATGGTCAGCGAGTTGCTAGAATCACGATACAATCTGTCTAGATTGTCACGAGAAGCAGCAAGGATACGTTTTTCTTCCTGCAAACGAAAATCAATTCCTTCAGAAATCAAGCAAGTAATAAGAGCATAGCAAGGCAAGGCACGGTTTTGTAAGTTACCTTTTCAGAGTCAAGCCGAGCATGAAGAGAAGAACTCAGGGCATTGGCATCATCCAAGGCAGCGGAAACCTGATTTAATTCAGTTTGGCTCTGAGAGTACTTCTCCTCGAAGTCAGCGCACCGTTGAACCATTTCAGCCTGATGTCGGGAATGTTTTTCCTCAAGAATTGCAATCTGCCGAGTCATCCCTAGCAAGAAGTAATCAAACAAAACGAGGTCAGAAGGTAAAACAGTCCACAACAAAGACGAAGAGAAGAAAAAGGGCACTAACCAGCGTTAGTTGCCTCCAGCTCGGATACACGACGATGAAGTGACACTGGATTCCAACACGCAAGAGACGAAGCCACTTCTGGGACGGAAGCACCCTGCAATCTCAGCTGGCTGGCCATCCCATCTACCAAAGCCTGATGAGAAGAACAAATGGGCATCATGACAAAAGTTCATGCAACATAAAGAACAAGCTAAAATACAGCACAGTACCTGGAGGTTGGAAAAGAACGAAGGGATCCCCAAATCAGGAGAAATCAGCTGATAACCAGGCGCAAGGCCACCACCTGAAGCAGCTTGCGACGGACCAGTAGGAATAAGTTCAGTGCCTTCAACAGAGCCAAACGCCCGATCAGCGGGGACGCTGCCCTCTAAAGCACCTCCCTAGTCCAAAGTTTGGGCTACCACCATGCAGCCAGAGTGTGGAGGTGATCCCGCGTGAACGTCCATGGAAGTGCAAAAAGGAGACCCTGCCTGGGCACCCTCGGGGGCTGGGTCATAGTTGGCACTGCCCACTTGAGCCGGATCATCCCCGGCTGTCGGCGTTTCGAGACCGGGGGGGTCCCTAAGCCGACGAGTGAGTGTGCCGCGTGCCCCAGCCCAGATGGGTCGAGCGCGTGGGCGAGCGCGAAGGGGGGAAAGCGAGGTGGCCGGAGACGGGCGTGAGAGAGGTGGAAATCTCGCGGCCTTCGTGTTCGTCCCGCGCCCAGGTCGGGTGCGCTTGCAGTAGGGGGTTACAAGCGTCCACGCGGGCGAGGGAAGCGAGCGGCCCCAAGAGAGCGCCTGTCCCGTCCTCGTCCCCGCGCGGCCAACCTTCTCTAAGAAGGCCCTGGTCCTTCCTTTTATAGGCGTAAGGAGAGGATCCAGGTGTACAATGGGGATGTAGCAGAGTGCTACGTGTCTAGCGGAGGGAGAGCTAGCGCCCTAAGTACATGCCAATGTGGCAACCGGAGAGATCTTGGCACCCTGCTGGTGTGATGTCGTGGCTGTCGGAGGAGCAACGGAGCCTGGCGGAGGGACAGCTATCGGAGCGGTTGAGTCCTTGCTGACGTCCCCCTGCTTCCGTAAGGGAGCTGAGAGCCGCCGTCGTCACAGGGCTAGCGGGGCGCCATCATTGCCTATCTGGCGGAGCTGGCCAGATGGGACACCGGTCTTGTTCCGTGAGGCCCGAGTCGGCTTGGGGCAGGGTGATGATGGCGCTTCCTGTCGACGTGGCGGGCCTGTGCCCTAGGTCGGGCGACGTGGAGGCTCCTCCAAAGCCGAGGTCGAGTCTATCTTCCATGGCCGAGGCCGAGCCCGAGCCCCTGGGTTGGGCGAGGCGGAGGTTGTCCGGTAGAGGCCAGGGTGGAGTCCGAGCCCTGGGGTCGGGCGAAGCGGAGTTCGTCGTCTTCTGGGGCTTTGCCCGAGTCCGAGCCCTGGGTCGGGCGGAGCGGAGTTCGCCGTCTTCTGGGGCCTAGCCCGAGTCCGAGCCCTGGGTCGGGCGGAGCGGAGTTCGCCGTCTTCCGGGGCTTAGCCCGTGTCCGAGCCCTGGGTCGGGCGGAGCGGAGTTCGCCGTCTTCCGGGGCCTAGCCTGAGTCCGAGCCCTGGGTCGGGCGGAGCGGAGTTCGCCGTCTTCCGGGGCTTAGCCCGAGTCCGAGCCCTGGGTCGGGCGGAGCGGAGTTTCCTATGGCGCCTTTGGCAAGGTCTGACTGCCTGTCAGTCTCACTCTGTCAAGTGGCACTGCAGTCGGAGTGGCGCAGGCGGCGCTGTCCTTCTGTCAGACCGGTCAGTGGAGCGACGAAGTGACAGCGGTCACTTCGGCTCTGCCGGGGGGCGCGCGTCAGGATAAAGGTGTCAGACCACCTTTGCGTTAAATGCTCCTGCGACTCGGTCGGTCGGTGCGGCGATTTAGTCAGGGTTGCTTCTGAGAGAAGGCAAGGCCTCGGGCGAGCCGGAGATGTGTCCGCCGTTAAAGGGGGGCCTCGGGCGAGACGGAAATCCCTTGGGGTCGGCTGCCCTTGCCCGAGGCTAGGCTCGGGCGAGGCGTGATCGAGTCGCTCGTATGGACTGATCCCTGACTTAATCGCACCCATCAGGCCTCTGCAGCTTTATGCTGATGGGGGTTACCAGCTGAGAATTAGGCGTCTTGAGGGTACCCCTAATTATGGTCCCCGACAGTAGCCCCCGAGCCTCGAAGGGAGTGTTATCACTCGCTTGGAGGCTTTCGTCGCACTTTTTTGCAAGGGGACCAGCCTTTCTCGGTTGCATTTTGTTCCGGTGGGTGCGCGCGAGCGCACCCGCCGGGTGTAGCCCCCGAGGCCTCGGAGGAGTGGTTTCACTCCTTCGAGGTCTTAGTGCCTTGCGTAATGCTTCGGCTGGTCTGGTTGTTCCCTCATGCGAACTGGCCGTAGCCCGGGTGCACGGTCGGGGCCCAAGTTCTCGGGCTGGTATGTTGACGCTGTCAACGGTTCAGCCGGAGCCGGGTTTGCGAGAGCAGCCCCCGAGCCTCCGCACAGGGCGAGAGGGCGATCAAGGACAGACTCGGCTTTTTTACATACGCCCCTACGTCGCCTTTCCGCAAGGAGGAGGGGGGGGAGTGCGCCATGTTACCCTCGATGGGCACCGAACATGGTGTCTCCGGTGAGCTGCAAGCGGGTAATCCGAGTGGACGTCCGTGCCCCGTTCGTTGGGGGTCGGCTAGGGGCCCAGAGGCACGCCCAAAAGTACCTGCGGGTGATCTGCCGGACCCGGTCCCCTGGCGACGGGGTCCGAGGGCTCGATGCCTCCCTCCGATGGGATTCCGTTACAAGATCGCTCCCGCTGGTCTCGGAAATGTCCTAGGGTACCTCAGGAGCGCAGCCCGAGCCTCGGTTATGTATCGAACGTACCCCTGGTCATCCCTCGCTCGGCGTCTGAGGCGACTGTGAACCCTTCGGGGGCCAGCCTTCGAACCCCTGATCAGTAATGGGCGCGGAGCCCGAGTAGCCTGAGGCGGCCGTGGAGCCCTTCGGGGGGCCGGCCTTCGAACCTCTGACCAGTAGTGGGTGTAGGGCCCACGCGATCTGAGGCGACTGTTGAACCCCTCGGAGGGCCAGCCTTCGAACCTCTAATCAGTAGGGGGGGCTCAGAGCCTGGTTCCTTCACAGGGAAGGATCCTTTTCGGGGTATCCCCCTTTCCCGGTCCCTGTTGCAAGAGATAGAGAAAGAGGAAAAAAGGAAAAGGATACGAAATCGAACGATGTGGCGTACCTTTTTTGGCGCGGTTATTACGGCGAAGGCGAAGCGTCGCCCGCTTCTCCTGCCAGAAACGCCGCCTGTCCCGCCGCGGAGTTAATGCGACGGGGCGAGTGGTTGGCGGGGCGGCCGTCGCGCGTGCGCGAGCCGTTCGAGGAACGGATCACGGGCGCGCCGTCTTCACGCCGTGAGAGGAGGCTCTCTTGCTGCCCCTAGATGGGACGTGAGCCTGGCTGACGACGTGACTGCTGCTCCCGCTCGCCTGCCACCATCATTACTGCCGGCCCACTTTCGGCTGCATTGACCGTCGCGCCAGGCTGGCGTCGCTGGGTCGTGCGCTGGGTCGCCTCGAGCCGCGGCATTGGTTCCGCAACCGAAGAGGCGCGGTGGTGGCGCAAGTGGCGGTGCAGTTGCCTGCATGCAGCATCCGGCGCGCAGGTTGCGTGACGCGTGGGCCTGGGCCTCCATGCTGGCGTGTTGGGAGTCGGAGAAGCGTGTCCACTTGGCGCGGTTGCATGCCGCCTGCATGGCTGCCCACTCCTTCCGCCCGTTGGTCTGGGCAAAAGTGGAGGGTCGCTTGTAACCGCTGGGCGGTTGTGTGCACCACGCGCGGCGCTTTGGCTTCTTCTGCTCTGAGCCGGTTTGCATGACATGCGGGACCCAGCCCCCGCGCCGCAGGGGAGGGCCTTGGAGCGTGTTGGAGAAGACTCAGCCCGTGGCGTTTGGGGGCGCACGTAGGGAGAGTTGCCTTTAAAAGGAGGGCGACCCCTTTTGGAAGGCGACCATGTCTTCTTCCTCCCTTATGCGTCGTGTCTTTCCACCTTCCAAGCCCCCGGATGGGGGGTACCCGCCGTCTTTCCGCCTCATCGTTGGAGGAACGCAACTCCGTGGGAGTTGGTACCTTTCAGCCATCGTTCGGCTTCAAGGATTTTCATCACACAGCCCGGTTGCTCCCCTCCGCTGGTGGTCACCCAAGACGGTGACCTCCAGCTCCTGGATGGGGAGAGGCAAGCCAGGCTGTGATCCCGCCCTCAGCATCGGGGGTGTTCGTCATCCTCGCTGGGGCGGGGAGCGAGGCGAGCCGAGGCTCTACCTCCTGCGCGGGTCGGCGGACCACCTCCTCTTCCAGCTTCTGGTGGTGGCAATCGTCCTCCCACGCTGCGACGGAGACGTCCTCCAGTCATGCCGGGGAAGGCGAACTGTTGCTGCCCAGCTAGGATGCAACATTCTGTCCTTCCCCTCGCATTCGCGGCGAGGACGACAGCGAGGATCTGCCGGTGCGCTTGGGAGCGGCCCGCTCTTTGGCTTTGACAGCTGGTTCGTGTCCCTTGAGCGGGACCGCAAACAAGAGCCCTCCGGTGGCCGCGTCCACCCGGGACCATGGCTGCTGCTGCAGAGGTCGCTGGCGAGCCTCCCGATGTTCGTCGCCCCGCAGGCTCGAGGTCGCTCATACCCACGGGGACGGAACCGGAGTTCCGTTTGTAAGGGCACTTTGAATGCCAGTGTTTTTGTTCACTGTGGCTGTCGAGGCCTGAACATGTATGTAATTTCGGCACGGAGCCGTGTTTTTTCCTCATTTTCGAGCACTAAGTCTCGCCTGTTGATTATCTGAACCGCTTCACCAAGCATGAGTCGCCCCGTGTCAAGGTGACGAGTGAGGTATCCGTATCCCGGAGGCGTAGGTGTCCCTCGGCTCGATCGACCTTGTTGTCTGAGGCTCCTCTAGCTTATTTAAAGAGACCCCTTGGCCGCTCTTCGATGAGCCGAGGCCAGGGGTAGCGATATCAGCACGAACAGGGGCGGAGTTGGCTCGAAAATGGGAACCTGGTTGGCCGGAGCCTAGCCGGGTTGTCCGTCAGCGGGATCGACGCCGGAGTTGACCAGCCGAGGCCTCGGGCCGGGCTGGCGCCCTTGGAAGATGGTTGGCCGAGGCCCCTGAGGCAACCGGCCGAGCCGCCTGCTCGGGCCGGATTCCCGGAGAAGTCCCTGGACCACGTCGCCGTCCGAGGCTGGGTCGGACCTCACTGAAGGTGTCGTCGATGCCGAGGGTGCTACAGCCCCCTTCCAGCGTGAAGACCCGAGCCTGCAGGATCAGATTGTCTTGTAGCGTGTGCCTTCTGCGGCCGCAGGGGCCAGAAAACACACCCTCGCTGCGTTGTAAAGCTGCGTCTCCTTTCCTCTTGTTTCGAGTATCTGGACTTTTTGTCGGTAACAGGGATGTTTGTGCGGGCGAGAGTTGCTTCTCGCGGAAGGTGACGAGTGAGGTATCCGTATCCCAGAGGCGTGGGAGTCCCTCGACTCGGTCGGCCTCGCCGCTTACGCGTACTTTCACCCGTCCATGAGGCCCTGTCACCGATTTAGTCGAGAAGGCTTGAAGGACCGCTTCGGCAGAAGAGCTTCCGAACGTAAAGACTTGTTTGGTCCGCGGAATCACTTTATCTGAACGCGAGTTACTTATCGCAGAAGGTGATGAGTGAGGTATCCGTATCCCGGAGGCGTAGGAGTCCCTCGGCTCGGTCAGCCTTGGCTGCTTACGTGTACCCCGTCGTTTCCAGGATCCGCTTTTCGAAGTAGTCAAAAAGCACGAAAGATATTCTGCTAAAAGAGATCTTTTTTCGAGAAAATTTCGACGCAGAGGGGGTCTCCCCCCTTTTAGCCCCCGAGGGAGGGTCGGGCTTTGCCGAGGCGAGGCCGACCCTTCCTTGATGACTAAACTTTGGCGTGGGTGCGAGGTATATGAACAACTTGAAAACATCTTAAGGGTAGAAGCGACGTAGCTGTTTGATGTTCCAAGCGTTGCCGTAGATCTCGCCTTGATTGTTGGCCAGCTTGTATGTTCCGGGCTTCAGAACTTTGGCGATGACGAATGGCCCCTCCCAGGGGGGCGTGAGCTTGTGCCTCCCTCGGGCGTCTTGCCGCAGCCGAAGCACCAGGTCGCCCACCTGGAGGTCTCGGGGCCGGACCCCTCGGGCGTGGTAGCGTCGCAGGGACTGCTGGTACCGCGCCGAGTGTAGTAAGGCCTTGTCCCGAGCCTCTTCCAGCTGGTCCAGTGATTCTTCTCGGCTAGCTTGGTTGCTTTGATCGTTGTAGGCCCTCGTCCTCGGGGAGCCGTATTCCAGGTCAGTGGGCAAGATGGCCTCGGCCCCGTAGACTAGGAAGAACGGCGTGAAACCCGTGGCTCGGCTTGGCGTTGTCCTCAGGCTCCAGACCATCGAGGGGAGTTCCTTCATCCATCGCTTGCCGAACTTGTTGAGGTCGTTGTAAATCCGGGGCTTGAGCCCTTGTAGAATCATGCCGTTGGCACGCTCTACTTGCCCATTCGACATGGGATGAGCCACGGCGGCCCAGTCCACCCGGATGTGGTGATCCTCGCAAAAATCCAAGAATTTTTTGCCGGTGAACTGGGTACCGTTGTCAGTGATGATGGAGTTTGGGACCCCGAAGCGATGGATGATGTTGGTGAAGAACGCCACCGCCTGCTCGGACCTGATGCTGTTCAGGGGTCGGACCTCGATCCACTTGGAGAATTTGTCGATGGCGACCAGCAGGTGCGTGTAGCCCCCGGGCGCCTTCTGCAAGGGACCGACGAGGTCCAGACCCCATACAGCAAAGGGCCAGGTGATGGGTATCGTCTGCAGAGCCTGAGCGGGCAGGTGGGTCTGCTTCGCATAGAATTGGCACCCTTCGCAGGTGCGGACAATTCTAGTGGCGTCAGCCACCGCCGTTGGCCAGTAGAAGCCTTGTCGGAAAGCATTCCCGACAAGGGCTCGAGGCGCTGCATGATGGCCGCAAGCCCCCGAGTGTATTTCTTGCAGGAGTTCCTGACCTTCGGCGATGGAGATGCATCGCTGGAGGATGCCCGAGGGGCTGCGGTGGTAGAGCTCCTCCTCATCGCCCAGCAAGACGAACGACTTGGCGCGTCGCGCTACCCGCCGAGCCTCGGCTTGGTCAAGGGGTAGCTCTCCTTGGCGGAGATATTGCAGGTACGTGGTCTGCCAATTTTGACTAGGCGTGGCCCCGCTCTGCTCCTCCTCGATGTGCAGTGCCTCGCCCTCGGGGGCCGAGGGTACCTCGGGCTGAACCGAGGGTGCCTCGGGCTGTGCCGAGGGTGCCTCGGGCTCGGGCGTGTCGTCGATCTTGACGGAGGGTTGATGCAGATCCCGGGAGAAGACGTCCGGGGGAACCGTTGTTCGCCCCAAGGCTATTTTAGCCAGCTCGTCCGCAGTCTCGTTGTAGCGCCGAGCGATGTGGTTGAGCTCGAGCCCGTAGAACTTGTCTTCCAGGCGCCGAACCTCATCGCAGTAGGCCTCCATCTTCGGGTCGCGGCAGTGGGAGTTCTTCATGACTTGGTCGATGACGAGCTGTGAGTCACCGCGAGCGTCGAGACGTCTGACCCCCAGCTCGATGGCGATCCGCAACCCGTTGACCAGAGCCTCGTACTCAGCCACATTGTTGGACGCCGGGAAATGGAGGCGTAGCACGTAGTGTAGGTGTTTCCCGAGGGGCGACATGAAGAGCAGGCCCGCGCCGGCTCCCGTCTTCATCAGCGACCCGTCGAAAAACATGGTCCAGAGCTCTGGTTGGATCGGAGCCGTCGGCAGCTGGGTGTCGACCCATTCGGCTACGAAGTCCGCCAACACCTGGGACTTGATGGCCTTCCGAGGGGCGAACGAGATTGTTTCGCCCATGATTTCCACCGCCCACTTTGCGATCCTGCCCGAGGCCTCTCGGCACTGGATGATCTCCCCCAGGGGGAAGGAGGACACCACAGTTACCGGATGAGACTCAAAGTAATGTCGCAACTTTCGCCTCGTCAGGATCACTGCATACAGCAGCTTCTGAACTTGTGGGTAGCGGATCTTGGTCTCGGACAGTACCTCGCTGACGAAGTAGACTGGCCTCTGAACGGGCAATGCATGCCCTTCTTCTTGCCTCTCGACCACAATCGCGGCGCTAACCACCTGAGTGGTCGCGACGACGTAAACCAAGAGGGCTTCTCCATCAGCTGGGGGCACCAAGATAGACGCCTTTGTAAGGAGCACCTTCAGGTTCCCGAGAGCTTCCTCGGCCTCAGGGGTCCAAGCGAAACACCCGGTCTTCCTTAAGAGGCGGTACAGAGGCAGACCTCTTTCACCGAGGCGTGAGATGAAGCGGCTGAGGGCCGCGAGACATCCCATGACCCTCTGTACGCCTTTTAAGTCCTTGATGGGCCCCATGCTGGTGATGGCTGCGATCTTCTCCGGGTTGGCTTCGATGCCTCGCTCGGAGACGATGAACCCCAAGAGCATGCCCCGGGGCACCCCGAAGACACACTTCTCGGGATTGAGCTTGACGTCTTTCTCTTTGAGACATCGGAATGTCACTTCAAGGTCGGAGAGGAGGTCGGAAGCCTTCCTTGTCTTGACTACGATGTCATCGACGTAGGCCTCGACCGTGCGACCGATGTGTTCGCCGAACACATGGTTCATGCACCGCTGGTACGTCGCGCCCGCATTCCTCAAACCGAACGGCATGGTGACGTAGCAGTACATGCCGAAGGGCGTGATGAAAGAAGTCGCGAGCTGGTCGGACTCTTTCATCCGGATTTGGTGATACCCTGAGTAGGCATCGAGGAAGGACAGGGTTTCGCACCCAGCAGTGGAATCCACGATTTGATCGATGCGAGGTAGAGGGTAGGGAACCTTCGGACATGCTTTGTTGAGACCAGTGTAGTCTACACACATCCGCCATTTCCCCCCTTTCTTCCTCACAAGCACAGGGTTGGCAAGCCATTCGGGATGGAATACCTCTTTGATGAACCCTGCTGCCATTATGATAGTCGCCTAGAGGGGGGGTGAATAGGACGAAACTGAAATTTACAAATATAAACACAACTACAAGCCGGGTTAGCGTTAGAAATATAAACGAGTCCGCGAGAGAGAGCGCAAAACAAATCGCAAGCAAATAAAGAGTGTGACACGCGGATTTGTTTTACCGAGGTTCGGTTCTCGCAAACCTACTCCCCATTGAGGAGGCCACAAAGGCCGGGTCTCTTTCAACCCTTCCCTCTCTCAAACGGTCCCACGGACCGAGTGAGCTTCTCTTCTCAAATCAAAGCCGGGAACAAAACTTCCCCGCAAGGGCCACCACACAATTGGTGCCTCTTGCCTTGATTACAATGGAGTTTTCATCACAAGAACAAGTGAGAAAGAAAAGAAGCAATCCAAGCGCAAGAGCTCAAAAGAACACGGCAAATCTCTCTCGCTAATCACTAAAGCCTTTTGTGGAATTGGAGAGGATTTGATCTATTTGCTGTGTCTAGAATTCAATGCCTAGCTCTTGTAAGTGGTTGAGAAGTGGAAAACTTGGATGCAATGAATGTGGGGGTGGTTGGGATATTTATAGCCCCAACCACCAAAAGTGGCCGTTGGGAGGCTGTCTGTTCGATGGCGCACCGGACAGTCCGGTGCACACCGGACATGTCCGGTGCCCCCGCCACGTCATCACTGCCGTTGGATTCTGACCGTTGAAGCTTCTGACTTGTGGGCCCGCCAGGATGTCCGGTGCACACCGGACATGCACTGTTCCTTGTCCGGTGCGCCAGTATGGGCGCGCCTGACTTCTGCGTGCGCATTAATTGCGTCGCAGGTAGCCGTTGGCGCAGAATAGCCGTTGCTCCGGAGTTGCACCGGACAGTCCGGTGCACACCGGACATGTCCGGTGAATTATAGCGGACTAGCCGTTGGAGATTCCCGAAGCTGACGAGTTCCTGAGGCCGCTCTTCCTTGGCGCACCGGACACTGTCCGGTGTACACCGGACAGTCCGGTGAATTATAGCGGAGTCGCCTATGGAAATTCCCGAAGGTAGCAAGTTCGCGTTGGAGTCCTCTGGTACACCGGACATATCCGGTGGCACACCGGACAGTCCGGTGCGCCAGACCAGAGGTGCCTTCGGTTGGCCCTTTGCTCTTTTGTTGAACCCAACTCTTGGTCTTTTTAATGGCTAAGTGTGAACCTTTAGCACCTGTATAACTTATACACTAGAGCAAACTAGTTAGTCCAATTATTTGTGTTGGGCAATTCAACCACCAAAATTATTTAGGAACTAGGTGTCAGCCTAATTCCCTTTCAATCTCCCCCTTTTTGGTGATTGATGCCAACACAAACCAAAGCAAATATAGAAGTGCATAATTGAACTAGTTTGCATAATGTAAGTGTAAAGGTTGCTTGGAATTGAGCCAATATAAATACTTACAAGATATGCATGGATCGTTTCTTTCTTATTTAACATTTTAGACTACGCTTGCACCACATGTTTTGTTTTTGCAAATTCTTTTGTAAATCCTTTTCAAAGTTCTTTTGCAAATAGTCAAAGGCAAATGAATAATATTTTGTAAAGCATTTTCAAGATTTGAAATTTTCTCTCCCTGTTTCAAATGCTTTTCCTTTGACTAAACAAAACTCCCCCTAAATGAGATCCTCCTCTTAGTGTTCAAGAGGGTTTTGATAATTTTTGAAATACTACTTTTCTCTCCCTTTTGAACACAATAGGATATCAATTGATAATATTCTTTGGAAAACACGAGTTTTTGAAATTGGTGGTGGTGCGGTCCTTTTGCTTTGGGCTCTTACTTTCTCCCCCTTTGGCATGAATCGCCAAAAACAGAATCATTAGAGCCCTAAAATTACATTCTCCCTCTTTGGTCAAAACAAATGAGTGAAGATTATACCAAAGATGAAGTCCTTTTGCTTTCTCCCCCAAAGATGGAGAGTCTCTTGGAGCGACGGCGAAGGATGAGTTACGGAGTGGAAGCCTTTGTCTTCGCCGAAGACTCCAATTCCCTTTCAATATACCTATGACTTGGTTTGAGATAGACTTGAAAACACATTAGTCATAGCATATAAAAGAGATATGATCAAAGGTATATAAACTAGCTATGTGTGCAAGTCAACAAAAGAAATTGCGTGAATCAAGAATATTGAGCTCATGCCTAAGTTTGGTAAAAGTTTGTTCATCAAGAGGCTTGGTAAAGATATCGGCTAATTGATCTTTAGTGTTGATGTAAGAAATCTCGATATCTCCCTTTTGTTGGTGATCCCTAAGAAAATGATACCGGATGGCTATGTGTTTAGTGCGGCTATGCTCGACGGGATTGTCGGCCATTTTGATTGCACTCTCATTATCACATAGCAAAGGGACTTTGGTTAATTTGTAACCGTAGTCCCGCAGGGTTTGCCTCATCCAAATTAGTTGCGCGCAACAATGACCTGCGGCAATGTACTCGGCTTCGGCGGTGGAAAGAGCGACCGAATTTTGCTTCTTTGAAGCCCAAGACACCAAGGATCTTCCCAAGAACTGGCAAGTCCCCGATGTGCTCTTCCTATTGATTTTGCACCCTGCCCAATCGGCATCCGAATAACCAATCAGATCAAATGTGGATCCCCGAGGGTACCAAAGGCCAAACTTAGGAGTATAAGCCAAATATCTCAAGATTCGCTTTACGGCCGTAAGGTGGGATTCCTTAGGGTCGGATTGGAATCTTGCACACATGCAAACGGAAAGCATAATATCCGGTCGAGATGCACATAAATAGAGTAAGGAACCTATCATCGACCGGTATACCTTTTGATCCACGGACTTACCTCCCGTGTTGAGGTCGAGATGCCCATTGGTTCCCATGGGTGTCTTGATGGGTTTGGCGTCCTTCATCCCAAACTTGTTTAGAATATCTTGAGTATACTTTGTTTGGCTGATGAAGGTGCCCTTTTGGAGTTGCTTCACTTGAAATCCTAAGAAGTACTTCAACTCCCCCATCATAGACATCTCGAATTTTTGTGTCATGATCCTACTAAATTCTTCACATGTAGACTCGTTAGTAGACCCAAATATAATATCATCAACATAAATTTGGCATACGAACAAGTCATTTGCAAGAGTTTTAGTGAATAAGGTAGGATCGGCCTTTCCGACTTTGAAGCCATTAGCAATAAGGAAATCTCTAAGGCATTCATACCATGCTCTTGGGGCTTGCTTGAGCCCATAAAGCGCCTTAGAGAGCTTATAGACATGGTTAGGGTACTCACTGTCTTCAAAGCCGGGAGGTTGCTCAACATAGACCTCTTCCTTGATTGGTCCATTGAGGAAGGCACTTTTCACGTCCATTTGATAAAGCTTAAAGCCATGGTAAGTAGCATAGGCCAACAATATACGAATTGACTCAAGCCTAGCTACGGGTGCATAGGTTTCACCAAAATCCAAACCTTCGACTTGTGAATACCCCTTGGCCACGAGTCGAGCTTTGTTCCTTGTCACCACACCATGCTCGTCTTGTTTGTTGCGGAAGACCCATTTGGTTCCTACAACATTTTGATTAGGACGTGGAACTAAATGCCATACCTCATTCCTAGTGAAGTTGTTGAGCTCCTCTTGCATCGCCACCACCCAATCCGAATCTTGTAGTGCTTCCTCTACCTTGTGTGGCTCAATAGAGGAAACAAACGAGTAATGTTCACAAAAATGTGCAACACGAGATCTAGTGGTTACCCCCTTATGAATGTCGCCGAGGATGGTGTCGACGGGGTGATCTCGTTGAATTGCTTGGTGGACTCTTGGGTGTGGCGGCCTTTGCTCTTCATCCTCCTTGTCTTGATCATTTGCATCTCCCCCTTGATCTATGCCGTCATCTTGAGGTGGCTCATTTGATTGATCTTCTTCTTCATCAACTTGAGCTTCTTCCTCATTTTGAGTTGGTGGAGATGCTTGCATGGAGGAAGACGGTTGATCTTGTGCTTTTGGAGGCTCTTCGGATTCCTTAGGACACACATCCCCAATGGACATGTTCCTTAGAGCGATGCATGGAGCCTGTTCTTCACCTATCTCATCAAGATCAACTTGCTCTACTTGAGAGCCGTTAGTCTCATCAAACACAACGTCACAGGAAACTTCAACTTGTCCAGTGGACTTGTTAAAGACTCTATATGCCCTTGTGTTTGAGTCATATCCTAGTAAAAAGCCTTCTATAGTCTTAGGAGCAAATTTAGATCTTCTACCTCTTTTAACAAGAATAAAGCATTTGCTACCAAAGACTCTAAAATATGAAATGTTGGGCTTTTTACCGGTTAGGAGTTCATATGATGTCTTCTTGAGGATTCGGTGAAGATATAACCGGTTGATGGCGTAGCAAGCGGTGTTGATTGCCTCGACCCAAAACCGATCCGAAGTCTTGTACTCATCAAGCATGGTTCTTGCCATGTCCAATAGAGTTCAATTCTTCCTCTCCACTACACCATTTTGTTGCGGCGTGTAGGGAGAAGAGAACTCATGCTTGATGCCCTCCTCCTCAAGGAAGCCTTCAATTTGAGAATTCTTGAACTCCGTCCCGTTGTCGCTTCTAATTTTCTTGATCCTCAAGCCGAACTCATTTTGAGCCCGTCTCAAGAATCCCTTTAAGGTCTCTTGGGTTTGAGATTTTTCCTGTAAAAAGAATACCCAAGTGAAGCGAGAATAATCATCCACAATAACTAGACAGTACTTACTCCCGCCGATGCTTATGTAAGCGATCGGGCCGAATAGATCCATGTGCAGGAGCTCCAGTGGCCTGTCGGTCGTCATTATGTTCTTATGCGGATGATGGGCACCAACTTGCTTTCCTGCTTGGCATGCGCTACAGATCCTGTCTTTCTCAAAATGAACATTTGTTAGCCCTAAAATGTGTTCTCCCTTTAGAAGCTTATGAAGATTCTTCATCCCAACATGGGCTAGTCGGCGGTGCCAGAGCCAACCCATGTTAGTCTTAGCAATTAAGCATGTGTCGAGTTCAGCTCTATCAAAGTCTACTAAGTATAGCTGACCCTCTAACACACCCTTAAATGCTATTAAATCATCACTTCTTCTAAAGACAGTGACACCTACATCAGTGAAAAGACAGTTGTAGCCCATTTGACATAATTGTGAAACAGAAAGCAAATTGTAATCTAAAGAATCTACAAGAAAAACATTGGAAATAGAATGGTCAGGAGATATAGCAATTTTACCAAGACCTTTGACCAAACCTTGATTTCCATCCCCGAATGTGATAGCTCGTTGGGGATCTTGGTTTTCTCATAGGAGGAGAACATCTTCTTCTCCCCTGTCATGTGGTTTGTGCACCCGCTGTCGAGTATCCAACTTGAGCCCCCGGATGCATAAACCTACAAAACAAATTTAGTTCTTGACTTTAGGTACCCAAATGGTTTTGGGTCCTTTGGCATTAGACACAAGAACTTTGGGTACCCAAACACAAGTCTTTGACCCCTTGTGTTTGCCCCCAACATATTTGGCAACTACCTTGCCGGATTTGTTAGTCAAAACATAAGATGCATCAAAAGTTTTAAATGAAATGCTATGTTCATTTGATGCACTAGGAGTTTTCTTTCTAGGCAACTTAGCACGGGTTGGTTGCCTAGAGCTAGATGTCTCACCCTTATACATAAAAGCATGATTAGGGTCAGAGTGAGACTTCCTAGAATGAATTCTCCTAATTTTGCTCTCGGGATAACCGGCAGGGTATAAAATGTAACCCTCGTTATCCTGAGGCATGGGAGCCTTGCCCTTAACAAAATTGGACAATCTTTTAGGAGGGGCACTAAGTTTGACATTGTCTTCCCTTTGGAAGCCAATGCCATCCTTGATGCCAGGGCGTCTCCCACTATAGAGCATACTTCTAGCAAATTTAAATTTTTCATTTTCTAAGTTATGCTCGGCAATTTTAGCATCTAATTTTGCTATATGATCATTTTGTTGTTTAATTAAAGTCATGTGATCATGTATAGCATCAATGTTAACATCTCTACATCTAGTACAAATAGATACATGCTCAATAATAGATGTAGAGGATTTGCAAGATTTTAATTCAACAACCTTAGCATGTAACATGTCATTCTTAGTTCTAAGGTCGGAAATAGTAGCATTGCAAACATCAAAATCTTTAGCCTTAGCAAGCAATCTTTCATTTTCATTTCTAAGGCTAGCAAGAGAAGTGTTCAACTCTTCAATCCTAGCAAGCAAATCATCATTATTATCTCTAGGATTGGAAATTGAAATGTTACAAACATGTGAATCAACCTTAGCATTTAAACTAGCATTTTCATTTCTAAGGTTGTCAATCATCTCACGGCAAGTGCTTAGCTCACTAGATAGTTTTTGACATTTCTCAATTTCTAGAACATAAGCATTTTTAACCTTAACATGCTTTTTATTTTCCTTGATTAGGAAGTCCTCTTGGGAGTCCAAGAGATCATCCTTCTCATGGATGGCACTGATTAATTCATTTAATTTTTCTTTTTGTTGCATGTTGAGGTTGGCAAAAAGAGAGCGCAAGTTATCTTCCTCATCACTAGCATTATCATCACTAGAGGATTCATATTTAGTGGAGGATTTAGATTTAACCTTCTTTTTGCCGTCCTTTGCCATGAGGCACTTGTGGCCGACGTTGGGGAAGAGGAGTCCCTTGGTGACGGCGATATTGGCGGCGTCCTCGTCGGAGGAGGAGTCGCTAGAGCTTTCGTCGGAGTCCCATTCCCGACAAACATGGGCATCGCCGCCCCTCTTCTTGTAGTACCTCTTCTTTTCTCTTCTCTTGCCCTTCTTGTCGTTATCCCTGTCACTGTCACTTGATAATGGACATTTAGCAATAAAGTGACCGGGCTTACCACACTTGTAGCAAACCTTTTTCGAGCGGGACTTGTAGTCTTTCCCTCTCCTTTGCTTGAGGATTTGGCGGAAGCTCTTGATGACGAGCGCCATTTCCTCATTGTCGAGTTTGGAGGCGTCTATTGGTTGTCGACTTGGTGTAGATTCCTCCTTCTTTTCCTCCGTCGCCTTGAATGCGACGGGTTGAGCTTCGGATGTGGAGGGATCATCAAACTCGTTGATCTTCCTCGAGCCTTCGATCATGCACTCAAAACTTACAAAATTCCCAATGACTTCCTCGGGGGTCATTTTAGTATATCTAGGATTACCACGAATTAATTGAACTTGAGTGGGGTTAAGGAAAATAAGAGATCTTAGAATAACCTTAACCACCTCGTGGTCATCCCACTTTTTGCTCCCGAGGTTGCGCACTTGGTTCACCAAAGTCTTGAGCCGGTTGTACATGTGTTGTGGCTCCTCCCCTTTGTGAAGCCGGAACCGACCAAGCTCCCCCTCGATCGTCTCCCGCTTGGTGATCTTTGTGAGCTCATCTCCCTCGTGCGCGGTTTTGAGCACATCCCAAACCTCCTTGGCGCTCTTCAACCCTTGAACTTTGTTATACTCCTCTCTACTTAAAGAGGCAAGGAGTATTGTTGTTGCTTGAGAGTTGAAGTGCTCGATTTGGGCCACCTCATCCTCATCATAGTCTTTATCCCCTACGGATGGTACCTGTGCACCAAACTCAACAACATCCCATATACTTTTGTGGAGTGAGGTTAGATGAAATCGCATTAAATCACTCCACCTAGCATAATCTTCACCATCAAAAGTTGGTGGTTTGCCTAATGGGACGGAAAGTAGAGGTGCATGTTTAGAAATGCGAGGATAGTGTAGGGGGATCTTGCTAAACTTCTTACGCTCTTGGCGTTTAGAAGTTACGGAGGGCGCATCGGAGCTGGAGGTCGATGTTGATGAAGTGTCGGTCTCGTAGTAGACCACTTTCCTCATCCTCTTTGGCTTGTCCTCACTCCGATGCGGCTTGTGGGAAGAAGATTTTTCCTTCTTCTCTTTGTGGTGAGAAGAAGATTTCTTCTCCTTCCCTTTGATGGAGGAGTTCTTTTTCTTCTCCCTCCTCTTGGTGCGGGACTCTTCCGATGAAGTGCTCCCGTGGCTTGTAGTGGGCTTTTCGCCGGTCTCCATCTCCTTCTTGGTGTGATCTCCCGACATCACTTCGAGCGGTTAGGCTCTAATGAAGCACCGGGCTCTGATACCAATTGATAGTCGCCTAGAGGGGGGTGAATAGGGCGAAACTAAAATTTACAAATATAAACACAACTACAAGCCGGGTTAGCGTTAGAAATATAAACGAGTCCGCGAGAGAGAGCGCAAAACAAATCGCAAGCAAATAAAGAGTGTGACACGCGGATTTGTTT
The DNA here is from genome assembly GCF_902167145.1 of Zea mays. NCBI lineage: Eukaryota > Viridiplantae > Streptophyta > Magnoliopsida > Poales > Poaceae > Zea > Zea mays. The sequence goes on along the minus strand of NC_050100.1, from coordinate 159,664,982 downwards.
TACCGAGGTTCGGTTCTCGCAAACCTACTCCCCGTTGAGGAGGCCACAAAGGCCGGGTCTCTTTCAACCCTTCCCTCTCTCAAACGGTCCCACGGACCGAGTGAGCTTCTCTTCTCAAATCAAAGCCAGGAACAAAACTTCCCCGCAAGGGCCACCACACAATTTGTGCCTCTTGCCTTGATTACAATGGAGTTTTCATCACAAGAACAAGTGAGAAAGAAAAGAAGCAATCCAAGCGCAAGAGCTCAAAAGAACACGGCAAATCTCTCTCGCTAATCACTAAAGCCTTTTGTGGAATTGGAGAGGATTTGATCTATTTGGTGTGTCTAGAATTCAATGCCTAGCTCTTGTAAGTGGTTGAGAAGTGGAAAACTTAGATGCAATGAATGTGGGGGTGGTTGGGGTATTTATAGCCCCAACCACCAAAAGTGGCCGTTGGGAGGCTGTCTGTTCGATGGCGCACCGGACAGTCCGGTGCACACCGGACATGTCCGGTGCCCCCGCCACGTCATCACTGCCGTTGGATTCTGACCGTTGAAGCTTCTGACTTGTGGGCCCGCCAGGATGTCCGGTGCACACCGGACATGCACTGTTCCTTGTCCGGTGCGCCAGTATGGGCGCGCCTGACTTCTGCGCGCGCTGCGTGCCCATTAATTGCGTCGCAGGTAGCCGTTGGCGCAGAATAGCCGTTGCTCCGGAGTTGCACCGGACAGTCCGGTGCACACCGGACATGTCCGGTGAATTATAGCGGACTAGCCGTTGGAGATTCCCGAAGCTGGCGAGTTCCTGAGGCCGCTCTTCCTTGGCGCACCGGACACTGTTCGGTGTACACCGGACAGTCCGGTGAATTATAGCGGAGTCGCCTATGGAAATTCCCGAAGGTAGCAAGTTCGCGTTGGAGTCCTCTGGTACACTGGACATGTCCGGTGCGCCAGACCAGAGGTGCCTTCGGTTGGCCCTTTGCTCTTTTGTTGAACCCAACTCTTGGTCTTTTTAATGGCTAAGTGTGAACCTTTAGCACCTGTATAACTTATACACTAGAGCAAACTAGTTAGTCCAATTATTTGTGTTGGGCAATTCAACCACCAAAATTATTTAGGAACTAGGTGTCAGCCTAATTCCCTTTCACATTAGCTTGTGGATCTCTTCGCCTATCACTCTGCGCTTCTCCTCGTCGAATCGACGCAGAGGCTGCCTGACGGGTCGGGCTCCGGCCCGAATATCCAGCGAGTGCTCGGCGACATCCCTCGGTATGTCGGGCATGTCCGAGGGACTCCACGCAAAGACGTCGGCGTTTGCGCGGAGAAAGTCGACGAGCACTGCTTCCTATTTGGGGTCGAGCCCGGAACCGATCCGGATCTGCTTGGAGGTGTCGCCACTGGGGTCGAGAGGGACGGCCTCAACCGTCTCCGCTGGCTCGAAGTTGCCGGCATGACGCTTCACGTCTGGCACCTCTTTGGAGAGGTTCTCCAGGTCGGCGATGAGGGCCTCGGACTCGACGAGGGCCTCGGCGTACTCCACGCACTCCACGTCGCATTCGAACGCGTGTTTGTACGTGGGGCCGACGGTGATGACCCCGTTGGGGCCCGGCATCTTGAGCTTCAGGTAGGTGTAGTTGGGGACGGCCATGAACTTCACGTAGCATGGCCTCCCCAGTACCGCGTGGTAGGTTCCTCGGAACCCGACCACCTCGAACGTCAAGGTCTCCCTTCGGAAGTTGGAGGGCGTTCCGAAGCAGACGGGAAGGTCGAGTCGTCCGAGGGGCTGGACGCGCTTCCCAGGGATGATCCCGTGGAAGGGCGCAACGCCTGCTCGGACGGAGGACAGATCGACGCGCAGGAGCCTGAGGGTCTCGGCGTAGATGATGTTGAGGCAGCTGCCCCCGTCCATCAGGACCTTGGTGAGCCTGACATCGCCGATGATGGGGTCGACGACGAGGGGGTATTTCCCCGGGCTCGGCACGTGGTCGGGGTGGTCAGCTTGGTCGAAGGTGATGGGCTTGTCGGACCAGTCTAGGTAGACTGGCGCCGCCACCTTCACCGAGCAGACCTCCCGGCGCTCTTGCTTGCGATGCCGAGCCGAGGCATTCGCCACATGCCCACCGTAGATCATGAAGCAGTTGCGGACCTCGGGGAACTCTCCTGCTTGGTGATCTTCCTTTTTGTCGTCGTCGTGGGCCCTGCCACCCTCGGCGGGTGGCCCGGCCCTGTGGAAGTGGCGCCGAAGCATGACACACTCCTCGAGGGTGTGCTTGACGGGCCCCTGATGGTAGGGGCACGACTCCTTGAGCATCTTGTCGAAGAGGTTAGCACCTCCGGGGGGCTTCTGAGGGTTCTTGTACTCGGCGGCGGCGACAAGGTCCGCGTCGGCGGCGGCGTGTTTCGATTGCGACTTCTTCTTGCCTTTCTTCTTGGCGCCGCGCGGAGTAGATGCCTCGGGAGCCTCTTCCGATGGGCGGCCCTGGGGCTGCTTGTCCTTTCGGAAGATAGCCTCGACCGCCTCCTGGCCAGAGGCGAACTTGGTGGCGATGTCCATCAGCTCGCTCGCCCTGGTGGGGGTCTTGCGACCCAACTTACTTACCAGGTCGCGGCAAGTGGTGCCGGCAAGGAACGCGCCGATGACATCCGAGTCGGTGATGTTGGGCAGCTCGGTGCGCTGCTTCGAGAATCGCCGGATGTAGTCCCGGAGTGACTCTCCCGGCTGTTGCCGGCAGCTTCGGAGGTCCCAGGAATTCCCGGGGCGCACGTACGTGCCCTGGAAATTGCCGGCGAAGGCTTGGACCAAGTCATCCCAGTTGGAGATCTGCCCCGGAGGCAGGTGCTCCAACCAGGCGCGAGCAGTGTCGGAGAGGAACAGGGGGAGGTTGCGGATGATGAGGTTGTCGTCGTCCGTTCCACCCAGTTGGCAGGCCAGGCGGTAGTCTGCGAGCCACAGTTCCGGTCTTGTTTCCCCCGAGTACTTCGTGATAGTAGTCGGGGGTCAGAACCGGGTCGGGAACGGCGCCCGTCGGATGGCCCGACTGAAGGCCTGCGGACCGGGTGGTTCGGGCGAGGGACTCCGATCCTCCCCGCTGTCATAGCGTCCCCCACGCCTGGGGTGGTAGCCTCGGCGCACCCTCTCGTCGAGGCGGGCCCGATGGTCGCGACGATGGTGCTCGTTGCCGAGGTGGCCCGGGGCTGCAGGCGCGGTGTTGCGCGTGCGCCCGGTGTAGACCGAGGCTTCCCGCATGAATCGGGAAGTCGCGGCATGAGGTTCCGAGGGGTATCCCTGCCTTCGGGAGGCAGAGCTCTCGGCCCGTCGGACCGCAGCGCCTTATAGGAGATTCTTGAGCTCTCCCTGGATTCGCCGACCCTCGGTGGTTGATGGCTCCGGCATCGCGCGGAGGAGCATCGCTGTGGCTGCCAGGTTCTGATCGACCCCGCTAGATGCGGGTGGCGGTCTGACCCTGACGTCGTTGGTGAAGCGGTGCTGGAAACCTTGGGGCAGGTGACGCATTTCTCCGGCCGGGGGTTGGCCTGCCCATACCTGCCCGACGTCCCGACGGATCGGCTCAAGCGCTCCTGCTCCCTCGTCGAGCCTGGCCTGCGCCCCGCGGACTTGCTCGAGCTGTGGGTCGTGACCCCCCACCGGAACGGGGACCACAGCTAGCTCCCGCGGGATGTCGGCGCGAGGCACCGGCCTAGGAAGATCACCGTCCTCCAGCATGCCGAGATGGTTGCCTTCGGAGGGATCCCCTAGCTCGACGTGGAAACATTCGCGGCTTGGGCCGCAGTCCTCGTCGTCAAGGCTGCGGCTACCGTCGGAACAGTCGGAGAGGCAGTAGTCACATGCGGTCATAAAGTCCCGCATGTCACTGGGGTTGCCAAATCCGGAGAAATCCCAACAGATGCTGGGATCGTCGTCTTCCTCGGACCCAGAGGGCCCGTAGGTCGAGACGTCCATCAACCGGTCCCAAGGCGACCGCATACGAAACCCCAGAGGGGTTGCACTCGCCTCAACGAGAGCGCCCGCCAAAGCAAGGTCGCTAGGCGGGTTGAGGCCGAGTCGAAATGACGTAAGATGGGAATCAGTCGGTACCTTTTGGTCGACAAGGAGCGACATAGTCACGTCGGGGACTGGTTGCACCGTCGTCTCAGGTACGAGGGCGACGTCCTGCAAGCTCTCCGCGAGCGCGCTGGCGTCGTCCACTTGCTCGGGATTGGTGTGTCGCGGGGGGACGGCGCTCGCCTTTGTCTCAAATGCGAGGTCGACGCCTGACGCGCCCCCCGTTGGGGCACTGGGGACGTCGATTCGCTCGACAGCCGACGAAGCGCGGCCTCCCGCTTGGCCTTGGTTGCCCCGCCTCCTCCTCCGTTGGCGGGGGAGAGGACGGGGCGAGCTCGAATGTTGTTCTTCCACCACGCGGGGAGGATGTCGTCGATTCCGCCGCCGGCGGGCGGGTTGTCGGCCGCCATTGTCGTTGTCGCGCGGCGGTGGAAGGAGTATCATGTCGTAGCTGCCGTCGAAGGACATGAACTCAAGACTCCCGAAACGGAGCACCGTCCCGGGCCAGAGAGGTTGCTGGAGACTGCCCATCTGGAGCTTGACGGGAAGATGTTCGTCTGCACGCAGCAGGCCCCTACCTGGCGCGCCAACTGTCGGCGTTTCGAGACCGGGGGGTCCCTAAGCCGACGAGTGAGTGTGCCGCGTGCCCCAGCCCAGATGGGTCGAGCGCGTGGGCGAGCGTGAAGGGGGGAAAGCGAGGTGGCCGGAGACGGGCGTGAGAGAGGTGGAAATCCCGCGGCCTTCGTGTTCGTCCCGCGCCCAGGACGAGTGCGCTTGCAGTAGGGGGTTACAAGCGTCCACGAGGGTGAGGGAAGCGAGCGGCCCCAAGAGAGCGCCTGTCCCGTCCTCGTCCCCGCGCGGCCAACCTTCTCTAAGAAGGCCCTGGTCCTTCCTTTTATAGGCGTAAGGAGAGGATCCAGGTGTACAATGGGGATGTAGCAGAGTGCTACGTGTCTAGCGGAGGGAGAGCTACCGCCCTAAGTACATGCCAATGTGGCAGCCGGAGAGATCTTGGCACCCTGCTGGTGTGATGTCGTGGCTGTCGGAGGAGCAACGGAGCCTGGCGGAGGGACAGCTGTCGGAGCGGTTGAGTCCTTGCTGACGTCCCCCTGCTTCCGTAAGGGAGCTGAGAGCCGTCGTCGTCACAGGGCTAGCGGGGCGCCATCATTGCCTATCTGGCGGAGCTGGCCAGATGGGACACCAGTCTTGTTCCCTGCGGCCCGAGTCGGCTTGGGGCAGGGTGATGATGGCGCTTCCTGTCGACGTGGCGGGCCTCTGCCCTAGGTCGGGCGACGTGGAGGCTCCTCCGAAGCCGAGGTCGAGTCTGTCTTCCATGGCCGAGGCCGAGCCCGAGCCCCTGGGTTGGGCGAGGCGGAGGTTGTCCGGCAGAGGCCAGGGTGGAGTCCGAGCCCTGGGGTCGGGCGAAGCGGAGTTCGTCGTCTTCTGGGGCTTAGCCCGAGTCCGAGCCCTGGGTCGGGCGGAGCGGAGTTCGCCGTCTTCTGGGGCCTAGCCCGAGTCCGAGCCCTGGGTCGGGCGGAGCGGAGTTCGCCGTCTTCCGGGGCTTAGCCCGTGTCCGAGCCCTGGGTCGGGCGGAGCGGAGTTCGCCGTCTTCCGGGGCCTAGCCCGAGTCCGAGCCCTGGGTCGAGCGGAGCAGAGTTCGCCGTCTTCCGGGGCTTAGCCCGAGTCCGAGCCCTGGGTCGGGCGGAGCGGAGTTTCCTATGGCGCCTTTGGCAAGGCCTGACTGCCTGTCAGTCTCACTCTGTCAAGTGGCACTGCAGTCGGAGTGGCGCAGGCGGCGCTGTCCTTCTGTCAGACCGGTCAGTGGAGCGGCGAAGTGACAGCGGTCACTTCGGCTCTGCCGGGGCGCGCGCGTCAGGATAAAGGTGTCAGGCCACCTTTGCGTTAAATGCTCCTGCGACTCAGTCGGTCGGTGCGGCGATTTAGTCAGGGTTGCTTCTGAGAGAAGGCAAGGCCTCGGGCGAGCCGGAGATGTGTCCGCCGTTAAAGGGGGGCCTCGGGCGAGACGAAAATCCCTCGGGGTCGGCTGCCCTTGCCCGAGGCTAGGCTCGGGCGAGGCGTGATCGAGTCGCTCGTATGGACTGATCCCTGACTTAATCGCACCCATCAGGCCTCTGTAGCTTTATGCTGATGGGGGTTACCAGCTGAGAATTAGGCGTCTTGAGGGTACCCCTAATTATGGTCCCCGACACCGGCAACACCCTCGGGGGCTGGGCAGTGGCTTACACTCTTCACCCAAGCTAAGTCATCCACGACGACATCCTCGGGGGCTGGGCATGTGTCAGCACCATTCTTGAGGTCCAGGCTCTCCGCAGTAACCACCTCTAAGGTTGACGGGCCTTCAGCCATTTCCATGGGATCAGGACAATCCAAGTCAGCATCCCGACCCTCGAGATCGCGCTCTAAGGTCGACGAGGCGCGGGATGACCTCAACCCAGCATCAGGCACGACAGAGCAAGTCTCTGTTGCATCATCATCCACTGGCTCTGATAACAAGTCCTCTGGGACCATATCCTCAAGAGTTTGATCAAAGTTGGCTAGGGACAGTTCTTGCAGACCAATGAGGGCAGACAAAGCAGGAGAAGTAACTCCACTACTTCCACCGCTGGCGATGAACTGCCGACTGTTTTTCCGAGTTAAAGGAGCTTCATTTTCTTCCTCCTCATCTTCCACAGTGACAACACAAGTAGCACCCCCATTGGGATCAGCAACAGATGGAGCACCCACATTAGGATCAGTAGCAGTTTGGGTACACCCATTGGGGTCGGCGTCAGTAAGTCCAGTCGCAGGCACTCCTTCAGCAGCAGGAACTGAGGTACCAGCATCCTCATCAAAACTGGATACTCGCCGGAGGCGTCTTCTTTTCTTCTTTTGCTCATCAGCAGAAGGCTCAGGCTGATTGGTTCAGCTAGGACGCCTCGGGCGAGTACTAACAGGTTTCTGGACATCCAAAGTTGTATCAACCTCTGGAAGGGGCACCACCGCCAACGTACCAACAGGAGCAGCGTCGGAGGAATCCTCAGCTAGCAGATCAAGCATGTCATTTATGTACGCATCACTAGGGTTCAGGGGCACTTCAAAATGAACCTGTCGTTCATCATCAGGAATCTCCCCAAGTGAAGCAACCAAAGTATTGACTTCTTCAGCAGAGGGTCGCACTCTAAGGCCCAAATTGCCATCAGTCACGGGCGGATTTGACACAAAAAGGGTGAAGGCTTTGGGAGGAGGCAGGTTCCAGGCCGAGTATGCCGCTGGAGCACCAACATTTGACACCTTACCCCTGAGGATCATTTCAAGTCGGCTTACCAAGTCTACAGAAGGAATTCTCCTATTAGTAACCCGAGTTGAGTCGGCCAGCCCTCGATACAGATATGCTGGATAGGCCCTATCTTTCAGTGGCTGAATGTTCTTGAAAACAAAGTCAGCGACCACAGCTTCAGCAGTTAGACCTCTCTCTTTCAGCAGTCCCACCTCAGTTAGCAACACACCTGCCTCAACCACTTCCTGATCTGTGGGAGACTCGGTCCAGCTCGAAGTGCGAACGTCTGGTTGTCTTCTCGACCGGGAGGGAAGAGAATTTCCATAATTATCAACTATGAACCACTCTAGACGCCACCCCTTAATACTGTCCTTGAGGGGAATCTCAAGATACTCAGTTTTCCGCCCGCGGCGCATCTCCAAACTGGCACCTCTGACCAACTGATGCTGTCCCCCGGCCATCCTAGGGCGACAATGATAAAAATACTTCCATAAGCCGAAATGCGGCAGCACGCCAAGAAAGGCTTCGCATAAGTGAACGAAAATGGAGATTTGCAGAATGGAATTAGGGTTCAAATGGGTCAAGTTAATGTGGTAGAAATCAAGGAGGCCGCGGAAAAAGGGGGAGATGGGAAGGCCGAGGCCGCGGAGAAGAAAAGGAGCGTAAACTACAGACTCGTGGGTATCCTCTGTCGGGACAGTAGTCCCGTGGCAAATCCGCCAAGAACAGAGTTCTCGCGGAGGAAGAACCCCGATGGATACGAGGTGGAGAAGTTCAGCTTCAGAAATGATGGACATATGGTTACCTGCGAAGGGCAACTGGCTGTTGGGGTCGATTGGAGGGATCACTGCAGCAGACGAGCTCGCAGTTTTCCTCTTGGGCGCCATCTCGATTTTCACCAGCGAACAGAGTAGGAGGCGAATGGCAGAGAGGATTCAGAAGCGGGAATGCAAGAACTAGGGCACGGAAAGCAAAGGCGGCTAAAAGCGCAGCTCTTATGGGATATTCTCGAGCCAGATACCGTTTCAAAAGTGCCCAGTCATCACCCGGCGGTTATTTCTGAAACCCCAGCATGCCACGTGGTCATCCGGCGGTTATTTCCAAAAAGCCGACGCGCCACCTCATCACTCGGTTATCATCCTCAAAATAACTCATGCGGCCGGCTATCACTCGGCGTTGACTCTAAAACGCTGATTTCATATTCAGTTGCTCGGCATTACTTCTAAAATGCCGACGTCGACCTTCAATCACTCGGCGTTGCCTCTAAACGCTGATCTCGTGTTCAATCGCTCGGCATTACTTCTAAAATGACGACGTCGACCTTCAATCACTCGGCGTTGACTCTAAAACGCTGATTTCATATTCAGTTGCTCGGCATTACTTCTAAAATGCCGACGTCGACCTTCAGTCACTCGGCGTTGCCTCTAAAACGCTGATCCCGTATTCAATCGCTCGGCATTACTTCTAAAATGCCGACGTCGACCTTCAGTCACTCGGTGTTGCCTCTAAAACGCTGATCTCGTGTTCAATCGCTCGGCATTACTTCCAAAATGCCGACGTCGACCTTCACTCACTCGGCGTTGCCTCTAAAACGCTGATCTCGTGTTCGATTGCTCGGTATTACTTCTAAAATGCTGACGTCGACCTTCAATCGCTCGGCGTTGCTTCTAAAACGCCGATACCGACTACAAGATTACTCGGCAGCTACTTCTGGAAGCGTCAGTGTGATGCACAAGTTATTCATCTACTGTCTCAAAAGAATCAGTTCTATAATCAAGGAAAGCGAGTCATCAAGAAGAGGCCAACGTCATTCTTTCATTAAGGGAAGACAATGAGCTTACAAATCAACTCTTTGCGAGTTGATGCTTCCCTACTATTACTACATTACATTACTACTACTACTATACTACACTATACTACTCTACATTACTACTACTACTATACTACACTATACTACTCTACATTACTACCACATTATTCTAACTACACTATACTAATATCTAAAGACCAGTGGCGTTTAGCCACTGGCCTTGCTGCTGCTGCCACCGCCGCCACCCTTGGTGCTGCCCTTGCTGCTGCCGCCTCTGGTGCTGCCCGTGCTGCTGCCGCCTCTGGTGCTGCCCTTGCTCCCGTCGCCGCCGCCGCTGCCGCTGCCGTCACCGTCGCTGTCGCCACCGTCGTCGTCGTCACCGTCGTCGTCGTCGTCATCCTCGCCCTCGCCGCCGTCCGAGTCCTCCTCATCCGAGGAGTACTCCGACTCATCCGAGCCCTCGAGCCCGGAGCGCTCGACGGCCCGGATGTATGTCCAGACTTCCGCGGCAATCCCCTGGGAGTCGTCTGAATCATCAGACGACGCCGGGGGAGAGACGGGAGCTGGAGACCCCTCGGACTCGGAGGAGAACTCCTCCTCCGAGTATTCCGAGTCGCTGAAGTCCTCCGACGGAGGAGTCGGCTCGCGCTTGCGTTTGTTACTCTTGCCCATGGCGGAAGCAGACAGGAGAGAAGAGAAGGATGCAGTAAAGAACAGCGAAGAGATGTGAAAAAACCAGAGGAGCAACGGCGCTATTTATAGAAGGGAAAGGCAACCGCTCACCTCCAACCGTGGTCACCGAACAGTCGCAAAGCATTCAATAAGCACTTCCACCAGTCTGAAGACACGTCAGGCGGCTAACGCCGCTTCACGCAACACTACACCCATTGGGACTCCAGTCAACAGCGCAAAGGATATGATTACACTCGCCGTCCCATCACATTACTACTCAGAAGCAGCCGGCTAAAACACTCAGCGTACCAAGCCGTCCCTTGCCCACACCCATTGGGGGGGACGCCCAGGAATTATCAGTATATTTTTCAAAACGGTCACATCCGTGCAGGGCACGCAGTGAATACCTCAAGACAAAAATGAGATATCAGTAAGGATCAGAGGAAAGCCAAAAATAGCCAGCGAAGTACAAGATATGGCCGACAGAAGCGACGTGAAGACTAGACAGAGAACGTCCATCAAACGTCCAATCAGTCGCAGAAGCAAATAAATTGCACTACCTAGCAAGATATGGATGGATTGCAAACTCGGCTGCTAAAGACAAAATATATGCTGACCTCTGCAGCAAAATATTGATGACATAATGCTGACCTCCAAAGCATAATGCAAATAGCTTCATGCCAATTTTTACAAACAAAAGGAAGACCTTCGAATGGATTATCCTTAAAGAATCCATTTGAAGGTCGGGTGCTACACCCATTGGGTGCACCTCCGGTGCACCCCATGGATTATCATTCCAAACCGAGATAGTGCCGACTTCCAATGCGTGGGACAAGATTAAAAGGCCAGCCCTCAACCAAAACGTAGGAGCACAAATGGAAATAATTTCTGGGGAAGACCTTCGAGTAGATTATTTTCTAAAATCTACTCGAAGCTCGGGGGCTACACCCAATGAAGTTCAGAATCCTACAAATTTAAATGCCGACCTCTAAGGCACAAGCACGAAACTAAGCCTCGGTCAACGAGTGATCGAAGCAGGAGAAGGCAACAGGAAGTCATTTTCTTCAAATCACCTGCGAGCTGGACCTGGGATCTTTGGGCTGATTACCTCTAAATTAACCCAAAGATCGGGGGCTTGTGGGGGATAGATATCCCCCGGGTCCACTAAAGAGTAAAAGACCTCACGAAAGGCCCAAGGGCCCAATAAATCATAAGGTCATTCTTTCGTGGGCCTGGGGAGAGACAACCAGCAGAGCAGATCGACGTGAGACCGGATTAGTGCAAACCCGGACGGCCCACAACGTCGAACGAGTAAATCACAACAGAGACCCGACTTTCCCGCGCTGGAGCCCCCATGCAACGGAGCCATGCGAGGATAAGTCGGCGAGGGTTACGTAGGGATAAACTCAAGAGGTTCACTACCTTTTAGCTACTTGTTGTTATCATATCCACGTGTACTGCCCCACGATCGAGTATATAAGGCCTAGGGGGCACCCCTTCAGAATGATCGACCCAATCTTACTTAGCCACCCACCTCAACTCTCTGTGTTTTCAATCCAGAGAGCCTTCTTGTAACCACGTACACATACTCACCAGGACGTAGGGTGTTACGCATCTCTAAGCGGCCCGAACCTGTAAATCTTGTCCACTGTCCCTCGTGTGATCGGCACGAACCATTTTGCTACAGTCGTCGACACCGTCCTACTCCTAAAAACACCTTGAGGGGCAACCCCGGGTGTGCGGTCGGACCCAAAACACCGACAATGGCCGAGCAAGAAATTAAACTCATACGACGTTTGTGTCCCGAGCGTGACCCTGCAGTACATGAATTTAGCAGTCTAAGTCATTCCACCCGTACATATGCTGAAGGACGTGATGATGAACTGCTAGAGGCTCCGGATAACGCCGACAACATTGAGATTAAGGTAGGCTTACTTTTCAAGGACCTGCCTACACTGAGACGATGGCTACAGGAATATTCTGTGAACCGCAAGAGGCCGTTCAAGGTGAGACACTCGTATGCACAGCGTCGTTACACTGTTGTGTGCGACGTGTCGGAATGTAATTGGAGGGTATGTGTCCGAAGGCAGAAGTAAGCCGGAAAGTTTAAGATCACCAAAATTGTAGGTCCACACACTTGTGCCCAGACAGATCTGAGCTCTAAGCATCGTCAGTTGACATCTACCCTAATTGCGAAAAGGATATTGGGGATATTGAAGGGTCAGCCAAACTTGAAGGTGAAGTCAATTATGACCATGACTTCGGAGTTGTTTGGTTACAGGATCAAATATGGGAAAGCATGGAGGGCAAAGCAGCGAGCATGGAAGATGATATACGGGGATTGGGAGGAGGGTTATGAGAAGTTACCAGCATTGTTCAATGCAATCAAAGCAAAAAAACCCATGCATGCATTACGAGTACATCCCCAAACCTAATGAATGGAGGAACGACAGAGAGATATTTTTTCGTGCTTTCTGGTGTTTCTCGCAGTGCGTAGAGGCCTTCAGGCATTGTCGTCCCGTGCTCTCTATTGATGGTACTTTTCTGCTTGGGAAGTATAAGGGCACATTATTGGTTGCCATATCATGCGACGCAGACAACGCATTGGTTCCTTTGGTATTTGCTTTGGTGGAGAGGGAGAACAGAGATAGTTGGTCTTGGTTCTTGCGACTTGTTCGGATCCATGTCGTAGGCCCTGGTCACGAGGTTGGTGTCATATCTGACAGACACCAAGGTATTCTTAATGCAGTGCAAGAGCAGATTCCTGGCTACGCACCCATGCACCACAGATGGTGCACTCGACATCTAGCAGAAAATCTTCTTCGAAAGGATCATAGCAAGGCTAACTTCCCCCCTTTTTGAGGAGGTATACCGACAGTTGGAGGTTTCGTTTTTCGAGGATAAGTTGAAGGAACTAAAAGATGCAACAAATGCTGAAGGTAAGAACTGGATTGCTGGATTGCTGAGGGAACCGCAGAAATGGACAAGGGCCTACGATGAAGGTGGCTGGAGGTTCGAGTTTCAGACTAGCAACATGGCCGAGTCATTTAACAGTGTGCTAAGAGTATACGCGGCATGCCAGTCAATGCTATAGTAACATTCACTTTTTATAGGCTTATGGCTTGGTTTAATGATAGATACGCACAGGCCAAGGCAATGCAGACGCGAGGGCAGAGATGGGCACCTAAACCAACATCACACCTTAATAATGCAAAGGAACGTGCCCACAGACATGAGGTACAATGCTTTGATGAGGAGTTGGGTAAATACGAGGTAACAACACTAGGCGGCATAACTTCCGACGGTGAGGTGCGGGCTTCGAGGACACATGTCGTGTTACTTGATGCATTCTCGTGCGGTTGTGGTAAACCTAGACAATACCATTTTCCATGTTCTCATTATGTTGCGGTCGCCGTCATCGTAACTTTGCATTTGAGAGCAGAATACCTTCTGAGTTCAGTGTAGAGAGCTTAGTACGTACCTGGAGCCCTCGTTTTGAGCCATTTCTTGATGAGTCACAATGGCCAACGTACACCGGTCCGGTATACGTTGCTGATCCAGCGCATCGATGGGACAAACGTGGTAGTAGGAAAAGGAGCCGGTGCAACATGGTTATGGATCAGGTTTCCGGTCGCAGTAGGAGAGGTCGAGCGTCCCCCTTTCTCGTGGACCCAGAGCAGAATGAATGCGGAAAATGCGGGAGACTTGGCCACAACTCACGTACATGCATTTGGACACTTAGTCAGGCGTGATACATTTTAATATTTTATTGTACACAACTTTTATTCTAATATGTCGATGTTTTTTGTTACACTTAGTACACAACTTTTATTGTACTATGCCAATGTTTCTAATATTTTTACTAACCTTGATATCTTAATTTGCAGGATGGCGCAGTTCCACTTGCTGGACCCTCACTACGACGAGCACCACAGGGGCCGTCTCACCGCAGAGGGAGAGGTAATATTTTGCACATATATTAAATTTTCGAATTAATATATGCGACGTATATTTGACTAATGAAATTACTTTGATTGCTAGGTGTTGCCCGTTCTGCGGGTCCGAACCCACGACCGGTTTCTGGAGGAGATGAGGTACGATGAGAGGTACACTCCTCTCCTACAGAGGGCTGGCTTGGACGTCGTATCGTTCCAGGTTCGTCGTGGGCTTCCCACTTTCAACCCAGCGGCGTTGACCGCTCTGGTCGACAGGTAAAGACTTCTCTAGTTGTTAAATTTTTACAATAATCGAATCTACTTTGCATACTAATGATTTTGTATTCGTTTGTCTTCCAATAGGTGGCGGCCAGAGACTCACACTTTCCACCTTCCCTGCGGGGAGATGACCGTGACGCTGGAAGATTGCTAGAAGATTCTTGGTCTCAGCATTATTGGTCGTCCAGTGACCGGTCAGGCATCACCAGGCGGATGGAGGCAGAGGGTCGAGGCCTTTCTTGGGAGACTGCTTCCGGATGACCTACGAGGTAGCCACAACACCGAAGTCCCACTGACCTGGCTTAGGCAGGCTTTTGGGGAGTGTCCACCTGGTGCAGACGAGCAGACGGTTGGCTACCATTGTCGAGCTTGGATTCTCCACCTATTTGGTTCAGTTCTTTTTCCAGACGCGACAGGCGACATCGCGTCATGGATGTTTCTGCCCTGCCTGACTGACTGGGATACGATAGGAGGTTATAGTTGGGCTTCTGCAGTGTTGGCCTTGCTGTACAGGCAACTTTGCAAGGCTTGTCGACGTTCGTCGAGGACCGCTAGCTTAGGTGGGTGTGTCTACCTACTACAGCTGTGGATGTGGGCACACATACCCGTCGGGCGACCCAGAGAGTTTGCTTCTCATGAGTGGTTCGTTGTAGCCGGACATCGGCTTAAGCCCACGGCTGCTTACCGCTGGGACCAGGTCGAGGAACCATTCGCACGACACCAGCGTGCGTACATGGAGTACTCAAACGAGCTCGACGCACTTACTCCTTCGATGGTGAGTTGTCTACTTTTATCTTTTTTCTTAAACATTTGGTAAAATGACTATAAACTTATATGTGCTTTCAAAAACTTTTCTAGGTGACCTGGCAACTGTATCTTGATCCATATTTCGCCAGCATACAGTTGAGCAGCATGTGCTCAATAGACGAGGACATCTACCTAATGAGGTGTCCCCTCATTTGTTTTTATGCTGTTGAGTACCACTTGCCCCACAGAGTTGCTCGATAGTTCGGATTGCGACAGGAGTTTCCGGTGGAGCCCTTCTCAACTTCAATGTGCCTGCGATACGGTCGGTTGGTGAGGTGATTTGGCTAAGGTTGCTTCACAACGAAGCCTGTTCGAGCTAGGCTTCGGGCGAGTCGAGGGTGCGCCCGTTGCTGAGGAGGCCCTCGGGCGAGGCGTGAATTCGCCTGTGACTACTGTTCTCGCCCGAGGCTGGGCTCGGGCGAGGCGAGATTGCGTCCCTTGAGTAGACGAGGCCTTGACCTAAATTGCGCCCTTCAGTCTCTGCAGTTTGTGCTGATGGTGATTACCAGCTGAGTTTAGGAGTGTTGGGGGTACCCCTAATTATGGTACCCAACAGTAGCCCCCGAGCCTCAAAGGGAGTGTTGGTACTCGCTTGGAGGCTTTGTCACACTTTTTTGCAAGGGGACCGGCCTTTCTCGGTTATATTTGTTCCGGTGGGTGCACACGAGCGCACCCGCCGGGTGTAGCCCCCGAGGCCTCGGAGGAGTGGTTTGACTCCTCGGAGGTCTTAATGCCTTTCGTGATGCCTTGGCCGGTCTGGTGGTTCCCTCATGCGATCTGATCGTAGTCCGGGTGCATGGTCAGGTTCCAAGTTTTCAGGCTGGTTTGTTGACGCTATCAACGGTTTGGCCGGAGCCGGGTTTGCGAGAGCAGCCCCCGAGCCTCTGCACAGGGCGAGAGGACGATCAAGGACTGACTCGGCTTTTATCATACGCCCCTTCGTTGCCTTTCCGCAAGGAGGAGGGGGGAAGGCGCCATGTTGCCCTCGGAGGGCGCCAAACATGGTGTCTCCAGTGAGTTGCTAACGGGTGATCCGAGTGGACGCCCTTGCCCCGTTCGATAAGAGTCGGCTAGTGGCCTAGAGGCGCGCTCCAAAAGTACCTGCAGGTGATTTGTCGGACCCGGTCCTGTTCGATAGGGTCCGAGGGCTCGATGCCTCCCTCTGATGGGACTCCGTTACAAAATCGCTCCTGCTGGTCTCGGAAATGTCCTAGGGTACCTCGGGAGCGTAGCCCGAGCCTCGGCCCTGTATCGGACGTACCCAGAGTCATCCCTCGCTCTGCGTGCTCTGGGGGCGGCTGTCGAACCCTTCGAGGGGCCAGCCTTCGAACCCCTGATCAGTAGTGGGCGCGGAGCCCGAGTGCTCTGAGACGGCTGTCGAACCCTTCCGAGGGGCCAGCCTTCGAACCACTGATCAGTAATGAGCCTAAAGCCCGAGTGCTTTAGGGCGGCTGTCGAACCCTTCCGAGGGGTCAGCCTTCGAACCCCTGATCAGTAGGAGGGCTCGGGGGCCGCTTCCTTCGCGGAGAAGGATCCCTTTTGAAATATCCCCTTTCCCGGTCCCTGTAGCAAGAGAGAGAAAGGGGAAGAAGAAAAGGATACAAATTTAAACGATGTGGCGCACCTTTTTTGACGCGGTCATCATGGCGGAGGTGAAACGTCGTCCGCTTCGCCTGCCAAAGGTGTCGCTTGCCCTGCCGAGAAGTTAATGCGACGGGACGGGTGGTTCGTGGGGCAGCCGTTGCGCGTGCGCGAGTCGTTCGAGGAACAGGCGTTTCGCCTTCGAGTTTGAATTTCGCGGCGGGTTCGGGCGAAGTGTTGAACGGGTCTTGCCCGGGCCTTTATATACCCGGAAGAGGGACCGATGGTGGTTCTTTACTCTGCTGCTCGCCTCCTACTTTGGTTTCTGCAACCTAAGAGAATAGCCAGAGAAAGAAAACCGCGCACCTTGTCCGCTCCGCCACCACCCCCTTCGTTTGGCGATGGCCGATCGGGTGACCGTCGTTCCGCCGCGCGACCCGTGGCCTTTCTCCACCGTCACGGTCGACGATCTGGAGGCCCTTGTCGTCGATGGTTTGCTCCATCCCCTCTCCTGTGACCCACAGCCGGAGTGGGTGGTCCCTCCGAGCGGGGCCGACCCGACTCCGCCGCGGGGGTATGTGCTGAGTTTCGTCTCCTTCCATGAGCGGGAGTTCGGAGTGCCAGCAAGCCATTTCATGTGGGCGCTCCTGCATTACTACGGGGTGGAGCTGCACAACTTCAACCCCAACTCTATTGCGCAAGCGGCCATCTTCGTGGCGGTTTGCGAAGGCTTTTTGGGGATTGACCCCCACTGGGATCTGTGGACCCATCTCTTCTCCATGGAGCTTTTTGCCTTGACGATGGGGGAAAAGAGGGTCTGCATGGCGGTGCGGGCTGGTGGCTGCACCCTCCAGTTGAGGCAGGCGCGCGAGCAGCAGTACATCCCCGCCATCCTTGTGTCTTCGAACAAGGGGTGGCAGCGCCGGTGGTTTTACCTCCGGAATGACGACGGAAGGCTCCAGTCGTTTTCTCAACGAGTGGTGACTGCCGCCGGCAGCAACTAGCGCTATGGGGCCACGCGCAAGAAACAGGAGAAACTCCAGTCCCTTCTGGAGGCCTTGCAGGAGTTACGAGATGGGGGGCTCACCGCCGTGGGGGTGGTTGCCGCCATCCATCGCCGGAGGGTGCTTCCCTTGGCAGAGCGGCGGTTGCCGCTTTCGGAGATGATGCCGGGGGTCGACTTGGAGGGTTCGCAGATGTCCTCGGTCTCCCTCTCTGCCGATGACCTCCGTAGGCGGGTAGCGGGCACGGTAGGGAGGCTGGACGCCGGCGCCCTTACTCAGCCCTTGATGCGTCCTGAGCGTGGGTGCGTGTCCCTGGTGAGTGTCCGCTCCTTCTCCTATCTTGTGTCAGGTTGCCTTTGATTCTCACAGTCGGGATTTCCGTTCGTCTCCAGGAGTTGGGGTCTTACAAGCCTTCCCTGCCACCGGTCCCGGAGGACGCGGTGGACCGAGCCGCGCGGAGGGTCGCTGCGGAGAAGAAGAAGGAGAAGAAGGACGCAGAAAAGCCTCGGGCTCGCGAGCGGATGCGGGCTCGGGACGCCTTGGAGAGGCGCCGTCGGAGGCAGGAGAGGGACGGGCTCCCGAGGGAGCCATCGCCGGAGACGCCTGACGAGGACGATGACGACGATGATGACGAGGACGACGACATGGCGGCCCGCCTTGCCCTCAGCCCGGATCTGAGGCTGGGCCAGGGGTCGTCGTGCCAGCCCTCGAGCGGGCTGGCACCATCGGTATCTGGGGCCGGGACATCAGGGTCCCGGTCCGAAGAGTAGGGCAGGCTGAGGGGGTACTTGACCCCTTGGCTGAGGTAGTTGAGGTGACTCCGGGGAGTTGGGTCGACCTGCCTGTCTCCCAAGAGCGGTCGCTCGTGCCGGCTGTATAGGAGGTTGATCCTCGGGCCGTCATGACGGCGCATGGGCAGGCCGTCCCTTCGGCGCCCCGGGCGCCCGAAGTGGGAACGGTGCCGAAGCCGGCAGCAGGGCGAACCTCGGTGGCACCTACGGGGACTGAGGACGAGGGGACTCCCCGCAGGCACGATGGGCCTTGGTCCGGAGCAGGTAAGTATCTGAGGATACCTCTGTTTTGGCTCCTTCTTCGTGTGTCCTTATCCTGCTTTACCTTCTCCTCTCAGCAAATGGAGGCACGGTTCGGCCGGTCTGGCTCCCAGGAAGGTCCTTAAGATGGTGCTAGCTTCTGCAGCCAGTGCCGCACCGCGCCATGCCGGTTGGCTGGCCTCCGCACAAGACGCCCTCAAGCGGGGGGGCCCAGGCGGCACAAATTGCCATGGGGCAAGCCCCCCAGGCCGACTCCTCCATCGGGGTGGCCATCATGCCGGGGGAGGCTACTGGCGTGGCCGCGACCCTGAGCTTACCTGACGCGTTGCCGGCACCGGCCCCAGCTTCTGCCGAGGTCGTTGCTGTTTTGCCCGTGGAGCCACCCGTCGCCGCTGATGCTGGGATGGCTGAGATGCCGCTGCTCGAGGTCGTCTCTGACCTTCCTAGTCTCGGCCATAAGGAGGGGGCGACCGCTGTTGCCGAGGTCGGTGATCGGAAGCCCACTTCCTTAGCCGAGGTGGTACCCGATGCGTCGACTGCAGGGGGTCCCGACACCTTGGAGGAGGGGTGCGCAGAACCGCGGCCTATCTTAGGGAGCAGCGACCTCGTCCCCGCACGGCACGATCCCAACGAGTGGCATGGGCAGGCGCTCCGGTTCTAGACCCGTGGTGCCTCGAAACCCCTCTTCGTCCTTGACGACGAGCGGGAGGAGCAGTCTCGGGATGAGCTCCGTGAGTATGCCGAGGCAGCGATGGGGTCGCTTCGGTCGACCATGGAGTTCCTTTCCAGGGACATTCCCAGGGTCCTCTAGGTGAAGATTTCAGGCATACCTTTCGCGTGACTAGGGCATTCTTTGTGACACCCTGTGTCCCTTCTTCAGGATCTAACGGATCTGAGCACCGCCAAGTCACTGTTCATTCGCCACGAGACCGATGTCTGGGGTTCGCTGTGGTTCCTGAGGGCCGCGCTTACCGAGGCTACCGAACGCCTCGCCCAACGGAGCACCGAGGCGGCGGACCTCCAGTTGCTCTGTGATGAGCTGGAGGTGGAGGCAGCGGCGGCGCGGGCAGAGGCGGTGTCGGCACGGGCGGAGGCGCAGCAGCTGCAGCTGGAGCTTGGCCAGGTCATTGGCGAGCGAGACCAATCTCGGAACCAGGCTGCCGAGGCCCTTGGGGCCAGCTAGCCGAGGTGTCTGCTCGGGCCGGAGCCCTTGCGGAGGACCAGGCCGTGGCGGTCGGGTCTGCCCAGTCCGCCCAAGCCGCAGCCTCGGAGCAGCGTGCCCGGGCTGAAGGTATGTTTTGGCCGCTTTGTGACTTCGATTTATCTTCATTCTTCAACTCGCGTCTGAAGAATTCTGTTTGGCTGTTTGTACAGTTCGAGACAGCTCTCAGCGAGTTCGTCAAGGCTCTTGCCTAGGCGGCTTAGTAGAAGGAGGCTGACCGCGTGGCCATGTCCGAAGCTATCTCGGTCTTCTGCCAGCTCTTTGGCCTTGATGATGTCCCCTCGGGTAGCTCCCCCCAGAGCCATCTGCGGGCCTTGGGCGGCCATGTGCGCGGCAGACTCCGCGAGGCGCTGCATCACGACGTTAGGCGGGCCTTCGCCGTGCTCGCTTCCCACTACGACGTGGATCTAGAGCGGGTCAGCGAGGGGTACTGTCTACCCGACGAAGATGAGGCTGCCTTAGCCGAGGTCCAGAGGCTTGACGCGGCCGTCGCGGGCCCAAGCGCGGTGCTGGCGTCCTCCTTCGAGGTGGAGATCCTTCCGCCCGTGTCGCCGTCCGAGGTCGGGCCAGATCTCGCCGAGGGTGGAGACGGTGCCGAGGGTGGAGACGAAGCCGAGGGTGCCACTCCTCCCCCGGGTGATGCCTGATTCTGCCGGAGCAGTCTGTTTGGAGCATGCATGTGTCTTTCGTGGCTGCCGAGGCCTAAACACTTTGTTGTCGTGTTATAAAGCTGTGTTTCTTTTCCTCTCGTTTCGAGTATCCGGACTTGTTCGTCAGTAGCAAAATCGTTTATCCGGGTAAGAGTTACTTTTCGCGGAAGGTGACGAGTGAGGTATCTGTATCCCGGAGGCGTAGGAGTCCCTCGGCTCGGTCGGCCTTGCCGCTTACATGCGCTCTTACTCGTTCTGCTATTGATATAGTCGGAAAGCACGAAAGTCGTTTTGGTAGAAAACTTTTTCCGAGGAAAATTTTGATGCAGAGGGGGTTCCCCCCTTCTAGCCCCCGAGGGAGGGTCAGGCTTTGCCGAGGCAAGGCTGACCCTTCCTTGACGGTTAGACTTTATTTGTGTATGTAAAGAAAACGAGGTATATGAACGACTTGAAAACATCTTAAGGGTAGAAGCGACGTAGCTGTCGGATGTTCCAAGCGTTGTTGTAGACCTCGCCTTGATTGTTGGCCAGCTTGTATGTTCCGGGCTTCAAAATCTTGGCGATGATGAATGGCCCCTCCCAGGGAGGAGTAAGCTTGTGGCACCCTCGGGCGTCTTGTCGCAGCTGAAGGACCAAGTCTCCTACTTGGAGGTCTCGGGGCCGAACCCCTCGGGCGTGGTAGCGTCACAGAGACTGCTGATATCGCGCCGAGTGCAGCAAGGCCACGTCCCGAGCCTCCTCCAGCTGGTCCAGCGAGTCTTCTCGGCTAGTCTGGTTGCTTTGGTCGTCGTACGCCCTTGTCCTCGGAGAAACGTATTCTAGTTCTGTGGGCAAGACAGCCTCGGCCCCATAGACTAGAAAGAACGGTGAGAAACTCGTGGCTCGGCTTGGCGTCGTCCTCAGACTCCAGACCACTGAGGGTAGTTCCTTCATCCACCGCTTGTCGAACTTGTTGAGGTCGTTGTAGATCCTCGGCTTAAGTCCCTACAGAATCATACCGTTGGCACGCTCCACCTGCCCATTTGTCATGGGGTGAGCCACGGCGGCCTAGTCCACCCGGATGTGGTGGTCCTCGCAGAAGTCCAGGAACTTCTCGCAAGTGAACTGGGTGCCCTTGTCGGTGATGATGGAGTTTGAGACCCCGAAGCGATGGATGATGTTGGTGAAGAACGCCACCACCTGCTCGGACCTGATGCTGGTTAGGGGTCAGACCTCGATCCACTTGGAGAATTTGTCGATGGCGACCAGCAGGTGCGAGAAGCCCTCGGGTGCCTTCTGCAAGGGACCGACGAGGTCCAGACCCCACACAGCAAACGGCCAAGTGATTGTTTTTGTCTACAGGGCCTGAGCGGGCAGGTGCGTCTGTCTCGTGTAGAATTGACACCCCTGGCAGGAGCGTACAATCCTAGTGGCGTCGGCCACCGCGGTGGGCCAGTAGAAGCCTTGTCGGAAGGCGTTCCCAACGAGGGCTTGAGGTGCTGCGTGGTGACCGCAAGCCCCCGAGTGTATCTCTTGCAATAGCTTCTGCCCTTCAGCGATGGATAGGCATCGTTGGAGAATGCCTGAGGGGCTGCGGTGGTAGAGCTCCTTTTCATCACCCAGTAAGACAAATGACTTGGCGCGCCGCGCCAGTAGCCGAGCTTCGGCTTTGTCGAGGGGGAGCTCTCCTCGGTGGAGATATTGCAGGTACGGGGTCTGCCAGTTTCGATTATGCGTGACCCCATTCCGCTTTCCCTCAACACGCAATGCCTCACCCTCGGTGCCCGAGGGTGCCTCGGGCTGGGCCGAGGCTTCCCTGGGCTCGAGCGTGTCGTCGGTCTTGATGGAGGGTTGATGTATGTCTCTGGAGAAGACATCCGGGGGAACCGTTGTCTGCCCCGAGGCTATCTTAGCCAGCTCGTCCGCAGTCTCGTTGTACCGTCGGGCAACGTGGTTGAGCTCGAGCCCGTAGAACTTGTCTTCCAGGCACCGAACCTCGTCGCAGTAGGCCTCCATCTTCCGGTCGCGGCAGTGGGAGTTCTTCATGACTTGGTCGATGACAAGCTACGAGTCGCCACTAGCGTCGAGGCGCTGAACCCCTAGCTCGATGGTGATGCGCAACCCGTTAACCAGAGCCTCGTACTCGGCCACGTTGTTTGACGCCGGGAAATGGAGGCGCAGCACGTAGCGGAGGTGCTTCCCGAGGGGCGAGATGAAGAGCAGGCCCACACCTGCTCCTGTTTTCATCAGCGACCCATCGAAGTACAAGGTCCAGAGTTCCGGTTGGATCGGAGCTGTTGGTAGCTGGGTGTCGACCCATTCAGCCACGAAGTCTGCCAAGACTTGGGACTTGATGGCCTTCCGAGGAGCGAACGAGATTGTCTCGCCCATGATCTCCACCGCCCACTTTGCTATCCTACCCGAGGCCTCTCGGCACTGGATGATCTCCCCTAGGGGGAAGGATGACACCACAGTCACCGGATGAGACTCGAAGTAGTGTCGCAACTTTCGCCGCGTCAGAATTACTGCGAACAGTAGCTTCTAAATTTGCGGGTAGCGGGTCTTGGTCTCGGATAGCACTTCGCTGATGAAGTAGACCGGCCTCTGGACGAGCAGTGCATGCCCTTCTTCTCGTCTCTCGACTATGATCGCGGCGCTGACCACCTGAGTGGTTGCGGCTACGTAGATCAAGAGGGCTTCTCCTGCAGTGAGGGGCACCAAGATGGGCGCACTTGTAAGGAGTGCCTTTAAGTTTCCAAGGGCTTCCTCGGCCTCAGGGGTCCAAGAGAAGCGCTCGGTCTTCCTTAAGAGGCGATACAAGGGTAGGCCTCTTTCGCCGAAGCGCAAGATGAAGCGGCTCAGAGCCGCAAGGCATCCCATGACCCTTTGTACTCCTTTCAAGTCTTTGATAGGCCCCATGTTGGTGATGGCCGCGATTTTCTCCGGGTTGGCCTCGATGCCCCGCTCGGAGACGATGAACCCCAGGAGCATGCCTCGGGGGACTCCGAAGACACATTTCTCGGGGTTGAGTTTCACGCCCTTCGCCCTCAGACACTTGAATGTCGTTTCAAGGTCAGAGAGGAGGTCGAAGGCTTTTCTCGTCTTGACTACGATGTCATCGACGTAAGCCTCGACCGTTCGGCTGATGTGCTCTCCGAACACGTGGTTCATGCACCTTTGGTATGTCGCACCTGCATTCCTCAAACCAAATGGCATAGTAATATAGCAGTACATGCCAAAAGGTGTGATGAAAGAAGTCGCGAGCTGGTCGGACTCTTTCATCTTGATTTGGTGATATCCTGAGTAGGCGTCGAGGAATGACAGGGTTTCGCACCTAGCAGTGGAATCCACGATTTGATCGATGCGAGGCAGAGGGTAGGGAACCTTCGAACATGCTTTGTTTAGACCAGTGTAGTCTACACACATCCTCCATTTCCCACCTTTCTTTTTCACAAGCACAGGGTTGGCTAACCATTCGGGATGGAATACCTCTTTGATGAACCCCGCAGCCATCAACTTGTGGATCTCCTCGCCTATGGCTCTGCGCTTTTCTTCGTCGAAACGGCGCAGAGGCTGCTTCACGGGTCGGGCTCCAGCTCGGATATCCAGCGAGTGCTCGGCGACATCCCTCGGTATGCCAGGCATGTCCGAGGGACTCCACGCAAAAACCTCGGCGTTCGCGCGGAGAAAGTCGATGAGCACTGCTTCCTATTTGGGGTCGAGCTCGGAGCCGATCCAGACTTGCTTGGAGGCGTCGTTGCTGGGGGTAGAGAGGGACGGACTTAACCGCCTCTGCTGGCTCGAAGTTGCCGGCGTGGCACTTCGCATCTGGCACCTCCTTGGAGAGGCACTCCAGGTCGGCGATGAGGGCCTCGGACTCGGCGAG
The DNA here is from genome assembly GCF_902167145.1 of Zea mays. Classification (NCBI taxonomy): domain Eukaryota; kingdom Viridiplantae; phylum Streptophyta; class Magnoliopsida; order Poales; family Poaceae; genus Zea; species Zea mays. The sequence continues at coordinate 159,640,784 of NC_050100.1, read as the reverse complement.
GGCCTCAGCGTACTCCACACACTTCACGTCGCATTCGTACGCGTGTTGGTATGTGGATCCGACGGTGATGACCCCGTTGGGGCCCGACATCTTGAGCTTGAGGTAGGTGTAGTTAGGGACGGCCATGAACTTGGTGTAGCATGGTCTCCCCAGCACCGCGTGGTAGGTTCCTCGGAACCCGACCACCTCGAACGTGAGGGTTTCCTTTCGGAAGTTGGAGGGAGTCCCGAAGCAGACGGGCAGATCGAGTTGTCCAAGGGGCTGGACGCGCTTCCCGGGGATGATCCCGTGAAAGGGCGCCGCACCAGCCTGGATCGTGGACAGATCGATCTGCAAGAGCCCGACGGTCTCGGCATAGATGATGTTGAGGCTGCTGCTTCCGTCCATGAGGACCTTGGTGAGCCTGACGTTGCTGATGACGGGGTCGACAACGAGCGGGTACTTTCCTGGGCTCGGTACGCAGTCGGGGTGGTCGCCTTGGTCGAAGGTGATGGGCTTGTCGGACCAGTCTAGGTAGACTGGCGCCGCCACCTTCACCGAGCAGACCTCCCGGCGCTCCTGCTTGTAGTGCCGAGCCGAGGCGTTCGCCACTTGCCCGCCGTAGATCATGAAACAGTCATGGACCTCAGGGAACTCCTCTGCCTTGTTGCCCTCCTTCTTGTCGTTGTCATGGCCTTTGCCACCTTCCGCCGGGGGCCCGGCCTTATGGAAGTAGCGCCGAAGCATGACGCACTCCTCAAGGGTGTGCTTGACGGGACCCTGATGATAGGGGCACGACTCCTTGAGCATCTTGTCGAACAGGTTGGCCTCTCCGGGAGGCTTCCGAAGGTTTCTGTGCTCGGCGGCAGCGACAAGATCTGTGTCAGTGGCGTCGCGTTTCGCTTGCGACTTCTTCTTGCCCTTCTTCTTCGCGCCGCGCTGGGCGGACGCCTCGGGGACGTCTTCCTGTTGGCGTCCCTGAGGCTGCTTGTCCTTCCGGAAGATGGCCTCGACCGCCTCCTGACCAGAGGCGAACTTGGTGGCGATGTCCATCAACTCGCTCGCCCTGGTGGGAGTCTTGCGACCCAGTTTGCTCACCAGGTCGCGACAAGTGGTGCTGGCGAGGAACGCGCCGATGACATCTGAGTCGGTGATGTTGGGCAGATCGATGCGCTGCTTTGAAAACCGCCGGATGTAGTCCCGCAGGGATTCCCCTGGCTGCTGGCGGCAGCTTCGGAGATCCCAGGAGTTCCCAGGGCGCACGTATGTGCCCTGGAAGTTTCCAGTGAAGGCTTTGACCAGATCGTCCTAGTTGGAGATATGCGAAGGAGGCAGATGCTCCAGCCAGGCTCGGGCGACATCGGAGAGGAACAGGGGGAGGTTGCAGATGATGAGGTTGTCATCATCCGTTCCACCTAGCTGGCAGGCCAGCCGGTAGTTCGCAAGCCACAGTTCTGGCCTTGTTTACCCTGAGTACTTGGTGATGGTAGTCAGGGCTCGGAACCGGGTCGGGAACAACGCCCGTTGTATGGCCCGGCTGAAGGCTTGCGGACCAGGTGGTTCGGGCGAGGGGCTCCGATCCTCCCCACTGTCGTAGCGTCCCCCGAGCCTGGGGTGGTAGCCTCGGCGCACCTTTTCGTCGAGGCGGGCTCGACGGTCGTGGCGGTGGTGCTCGTTGCTGAGGCGACCCGGGGCTGCAGGCGTCGCGTCCCGCGTGCGCCCGGTGTGGACCGAGGCTTCCCGCATGAATCGGGAAGTCACGACGCGATGCTCCGGGGGTACCCTTGCCTTCGGGAGGCAGAGCTCTCGGCCCGTCGGACCGCGGCATCCTCCAGGAGATTCTTGAGTTCTCCCTGGATACGCCGCCCCTCGGTGGTGGATAGCTCCGACATCGCTCGGAGTAGTATTGCCGCTGCAGCCGGGTTCTGGCCGACCCCACTGGAAGCCGGGGGCAGCCTTGCCCTGGCATCGTCAGTGATACGACGCTGGACGTCCTGGGCCTGATGACGCGCTTCTCTAGCTAGTGCTCGGCCTGCCCACTCCTGCTCGATGTTTTGCCGGAGCTGCACAAGTTGTCCTGCTTCCTCGTCGAGCTTGGCCTGCATCTCGCGGATTTGCTCGAGCTGTGTGTCCTGACCCCCCGCAGGGACTGGGACCATAGCTAGCTCCCGCAGGATGTCAACGCGAGGCGCAGGCCCAGGGGGATCATCATCCTCCGGCATACCAAGGTGGTTGCCTTCGTCATGACCCCCTAGATCGACGTGGAAACATTCGCGACTTGGGCCACAACCTTCATCGTCAAGGCTGTGGCCATCATCGGATCAATCGGAGAGGCAGTAGTCGCATGCGGTCATGAAGTCTCGCATGGCGCTAGGATTAACGAGCCCAGAGAAATCCCAACCAGAGTCGGACTCGTCTTCTTCCTCAGAACCCGGGGGCCCGTAGGTCGAGACGACCGTCAGTCGGTCCCAGGTCGACCACATATGGTACCCCGGAAGGTTAGGATATGCCTTTATGAAAGCGCTCACCGAAGCGGGATCGCTTGGTGGAAAACGGACGGTACCTCTCGATCGATGGACGGTGACGAAGTCACGTCGGGGACGGACTGCACCGTTATGTCAGGTACGAGGCTAACGCCTAGCAGGCCCTTTGCGAGCGTGCTGGCGTCATCTGTCCGCTTGGGGTTGGCGTGTTGCTGGGAAACGACACTCGTCGTTGTCTCAGGCACGAGATCAGCGCCCGACGTGTCCCCCGCTGGGGTGCCGGCGTCATCGACTCGCTCGACCGCCGACGAGGTGCCGCCTCCTGCTTGGCCACGGTTGCCCCGCCTCCTCCTCCTGCGGCGAGGAAGGCGACGGGACAAACCCGGATGCTGCTCTTCCGCCATGGGGGGAAGACGTCGCCAAGTCCGCCGCCGCCGGGCGGGCTGACGACCGTCGTTGTCGCTGTCGCGCTGCGGGGGAAGGAGTACCATGTCGTAGCTGCCGTCGAGGGACATGAACTCGAGACTCCCAAAACGGAGCAGCGTCCCGGGCTGAAGAGGTTGCTGGAGACTACCCATCTAGAACTCGATGGGAAGTTGTTCGTCAACACGCAGCAGGCCCTTGCCTGGCGCGCCAACTGTCGGCGTTTTGACCCCGGGGGGTCCCTGGACCGACGAGTAAATTGTCGCTGCGTGCCCCAGCCCAGATGGGTTGGCGCGAGACGGAACACGAAGGGGGGAAAACATTGGCTCGTGTTATCCTGCGCCAGAGTGGGTGCACTTGCAGTAGGGGTTACAAGCGTTCGCGAGGGAGAGAGGGAGTCCCGCGCGACCAACTTCCTGTATGAGGGCCCTGGCCCTTCCTTTTATAGATTCAAGGAGAGGGTCCAGGTGTACAATGGGGGTGTAGTAATATGCTATCGTGTCCGGTAGAGAGGAGCCAAAGCCCTATGTACATGCCAACGTGGTTGTCGGAGAGGTGCTAGAGCCCTGTGTACGCGGTGTCGTGGCCGTTGGAGGAGCGTTTGAGCCCTGTAGAAGCACAGCTGTCGGGGCTATCGGGACCTTGCTGACGTCTCCTTGCTTCCGTAAGGGGCTGAGAGCCACCATCGTCATGGATGCACGCGGGGATCCATCATTACTTGTTACCGGGGCGAGCCTGGATGGGACGCCGGTCTTGTTCCCCCGTAGCCTGAGCTAGCTAGGGGTAGGGTAATGATGTACCCCCTGCGGCGTGGTCGGTCCGAGCCCAAGGTCGGGCGAGGCGGAGACTCCTCCTGAGGCCGAGGCCAGGGTCGGGCGAGGATGCGATTCCGCTCGAGGTCGAGGTTGAGGCCGGGCCCTGGGGTCGGGCGAGGCGGAGACCACCTTCCGAGGTCAAGGTTGAGGCCGAGCCCTGGGGTCGGACGAGGCGGAGACCACCTTCCGAGGCCGAGGCGGGGGCCGAGCCCTGGGGTCGGGCGAGGCGGAGACTTCTCCTGAGGCCGAGGCCCAGGGTCGGGCAAGGCGGAGCTTCCTGTGGCACCTGAGGCTGGACTCAGCTGCTGTCAGCCTCACCCTGGCGGGTGGCACAGCAGTCGGAGAGGGCGAGTGGCGCTGTTTTCCTGTCAGGCCAGTCAGTGGGAGGGCAAAGTGACTGCGGTCACTTCGACCTTGCCGACTGAGGCACGCGTGTCAGGATAAGGCGCCAGACGATCCTTGCATTGAATGCGCCTACGATACGGTCGTTTGGTGAGGTGATTTGGCCAAGGTTGCTTCACAACGAAGCCTGTCCGAGCTGGGCTTTGGGCGAGTCGAGGGTGCGCCCGTTGCTGAGGAGGCCCTCGGGCGAGGCGTGAATTCGCCTGGGACTACTGTTCTCGCCCGAGGCTGGGCTCGGGCGAGGCGAGATTGCGTCCCTTGAGTAGACGAGGCCTTGACCTGAATTGCGCCCATCAGTCTTTGCAGTTTGTGCTGATGGTGATTACCAGCCGAGTTTAGGAGTGTTGAGGGTACCCCTAATTATGGTACCCGACATATCTGTTGTTGAACTTGAGCGTATCTCACAGAGAACTTCAGATAGTACTACGCTTTCGTTACTATCAGTGAGTATCAATGTTTAAAAGAAAACTTGTTTATTTGTATGTTGTAACATATGTCTGTAACTAATATTTCGATTACAGAGGGTATCACGTCGTCTTCATCGTGCAGCGGCTCGTTGTGGATGCTGGTCTCTAGCGAGCGTTGACGTGCAGCTGCCTGTGCCTCCTATGCAACAGGACGTTCAGCCTCCCATTTGTGCAGTTGGACCATCTACAGCTGGATTGAGCTCCTCGCGATCGACGCGGGACACGTTTGAGGACGTGGCCCACGACGACGAGGACGAGGACGACGAGGACGACGACGAACACAACGACGACACTGGCACTGGCGCCGCAGGTCAGGAGGAGATTGGACCATCACAATTGCAGGATGCTCCTACAACTCAGCCATCACAACTGACACCACGTAGAAGGCATCCACGTGACCCTTACACTCCAGGCACCGACGCTCTTGGGGCCAAGGGCAAGGGTAAGACTAGGAGGAAATGAATACTTTTGTGATGTTGGTCTTATGCTGAAAACTTTGTGATTTGGACTCATGCTGGAGACGTTGTAATGTGAACTATGTTATGTGTTTTGGACTATGTTTTGTGGACATTGTATTTTGTACTTTGTTTGTGGACATTGTATGAAGAACTATGTTATGTGGATGTTTTTATATTCTATGTTACTTTGTGATGTATTGTATGTTGAAATGTGGTCATGTCTTATAATATGTGATTATTTGAACTGTGGTTGTTAATAAAACAAGGGAAACTCTTGCGAATTTTTTTTGTGAATTGTAAAAAACATGACAAGCAATAAGTAACGCATCTTTAGAGTTCTAAACTATTTTAGATATTCAAGTAGAGTTCTAAATTATTTTGGATACGAAAATACTACATAACAGGCTACAAGTTTCTTCAATCTAAATCACAATCTATAAGTAACTCATCTTCGGAGTCATCCGTCGCGCAATCCTCAACGACAACCTCATTCCACTTGCTGCATTGTCCTGCATCACACTTATCAACAGTTCTCTTGTAATAATTGGCTTCTGCTTCATCTGCAGCTTGGGAGAGTAACTCATCCTTAGCCTCAGCCTCATCAGACTTCTTCTTGTAATAAGCCGCCTCTACCTCTTCGGCGGCCTGAGACATAAACTCGTCCTCTTCCTCTTGAGCACGTAATCCTGCCTCAGCTAGTGCGATGAGCTCACTCAACCTTGATGTGTCGTCCTCCTCTTCTTCATGTAATCCTGTCTCTGCGAGAGCGATAAGCTCACTTAATCTAGATGTGTCGTCGTCCTCCTCCTCCATCAGCTCAACCGTCGCCATTTTATCCTGAACATATCTTGCATGCGCCTCATCGGTCAAATAGTTTACGCCACCTCCAATCTCTGCAAACATAATGAGCAAAATAAGTTAACAAAGTCAAGATAAATAAATTGTACTAACATAATTATAGTATCATTTTTCTCACTCACTTCCCTTGAGGCGATCAGCAAGATTATCCAACATCTGTTTCTCGGCTTGAGCCGCTTCCCATTCCCTTGCATCCTGTGCTCTCTTCTCATCTACCGCCTTCAACCTCCTATACTCTGCACGCTTCGGGCTATCATAAAAGGCAGATTTTGCGTCCCTACGCATGTCGCGTATGCGATCGTTAATGTACGAATCGACGAGCTGAGATCCACAATGCATCTTCTGTCCCATTAGTCTCTTGGACTCTATTGTGCGCATCACCTCTCCTCTGTCGTCATAACTCTCCCAACTGCATTTCCTCGTCTCCTACAAAAAAAAGTAAGTACTGCTATAACATTACAGCTGGTGCAAAAAAATAAATAAATACCAACCTCATCGTAATCGACCATATGTCTACAAAAATATCCAACACCAAGCTCGGAAGGAACTAATCCATACTTAGCTTCAATACCACATTTGCAGAGTACTGGATCAAATTTCAACTCTTCCACCCACTGATTTTTTTCTTTTCCTTTACCTCTGGCTCTGGCCAATGGGACAAAGGACCATACAACCACTCTCTGAAACGACACTTACGCCACCCGTATGGCTGCAGGAGAAAAAATTAGTAATTTATTGTAAAAAATAACTAGTTCATACATTTAGCATATCGATGGGCTCACATAATCAATGTTCGGACAATAGAACTGCTTCTCATGGTCTTCGTCGATGACAGCACGGTCTCCACAATCGCATCGAGGCGGTGAGTCCATCCGTCTTTCTGTTGCTATCTCCTTCTCCGCATCCGTCATTGGTGGAGGATTCGGGGGAGGAGGTACCCAACGCTTAAAACACTCATGACTAGTCCTTCCACTCAACCAATTAGCGAAAAGAAGATACCGAGGTCAAATTTATCAGGACCGTCGATCCACTGGAAAAAGAAACACCTCTGGTGCCCCTAAAACAATGGGACGAAGCACTATTACAAATCTACAAAATAATAAATGCGAACAAAATTAAGTCACAAGTCATAAGCTACATACGTCAAAACCGCCACAAAGGTAGAAGCAGCGAGCAGCCGTGTCTGGATGTTTGGATTAACATAACCAAGCTAGTCTGCCACAGTCACAGTTAGGCACGGGGAGTTCAAGAGGAACAGGAGCATCCTTACTAGATACGTCCGGATATAACTCCCGATGACGACCTCTCTTCTGCCACAACACCTCTCGGTACATGTCTTTCATCTAATAAACGATTATAATTATCACTTGTACCTAATATGCTTTATAACTGGTTTACACAAACTATCAAATAAAATATACTCATCATATTAATGATACTATATATATTATGAGCAACTATGAAACTAATAATCAAAATGATAATATAATAGGTTTACACAAACTATCAAACTATGAGCAACTATGAAACTAACAACCCAATATACAAAACAAATCAGTTGGTCACCATACCTTGGTCTACGAAGTGAACCAACTCGAATCTTTGAATCCAACAAATTTTGACGAAGTTTTGATATGAGAGGAAATGTGCTGCTCTCGGCCAGCAGCGCGACTGTTTTTATAGGCCTCCGTAGCTCGGCGCCAAGATCTGTGGCGCCGAGCTACGAGGCCGCATCGGTGCCGCGTCAGTGCCATGTCAGCCATAGGCGCAGGTAGCCGTTGTTGCCACGTCACACCTCGGCGCCATAGGCTGTGGCGCCGAGCTATGTTATCTCGGCGCCACAGTCTATGGCGCCGAGTATCGGGTCTAAACTTGCATATAAAATTTCTGAGGGTCCAAACGTAAATATTTTTCAAAAGTAGAGCTGAAAAAGAAAAAATTCGGGACACGATAGTGCTCGATTTTCGTCTCACTCACATCTCCCATCGATCCAGCTCGCCCCCGCCCGTTTTCTCCTGAAAACAAAACGAAAGGCTCCGCCATCCGGAAAAAAAAACCCCACACAAAACCCATACCCCCTGCGGCGGCGGCGATGGACCCGTCCTCGTCGGGCTCCGGCGGCAACTCCCTCCCGTCCGTTGGCCCCGACGGACAGAAGCGGCGCGTGTGCTACTACTACGACCCGGATGTGGGCAACTACTACTACGGGCAGGGCCATCCGATGAAGCCGCACCGCATCCGGATGACGCACTCGCTGCTGGCGCGCTACGGCCTCCTCAACCAGATGCATGTGTACCGCCCCAGCCTGGCCAGCCAACGCGACCTCTGTCGCTTCCACGCCGACGACTACATCAAATTCCTGCGCTCCGTCACGCCCGACACGCAGCAGGAGCAGACCCGCCTGCTCAAGCGCTTCAACGTCGGCGAGGACTGCCCCGTCTTCGACGGCCTCTACAGCTTCTGCCAGACCTACGCGGGCGCCTCAGTCGGCGGGGCCTTCAGGCTCAACCACGGCCACGACATTGCAATCAACTGGTCGGGCGGCCTGCACCACGCCAAGAAGTCCGAGGCGTCGGGCTACTGCTACGTCAACGACATCGTGCTCGCCATACTCGAGCTGCTCAAGTACCACGAGGTGACGTGACGATCATGGTTCCTCAACTTTGTCCCCTTGGTGTGTTTTGGTTGGCTCGATTAATTAGGTGTTCGGGTTGCTTTGGATGCGTTTGCATGTAGTTACGCGATAGTGTTTTTTTGCTTTGCTGGTGTGTCTAATTCTATATTTACTTGGTGATCGGTATGTGTACGATTTTGGGTACATTAGGTCTATTTGGTGATGGGTATGTCACGATTTGGGGTAGATTAGGATCCTGTTTGTTTCCTTCCAGGATTATATACTTCAGCTTATGGATTATATAAACACCTAATGACCTGCTTATAGATTATTATAATCTAGTTATTTAGATGATATATCCACCTAATAATCTGTGTTGTTTATTTCTCTCTTAACTTATTTAAGCTGGATTATATAATCTAGAGAGTAAACAAACAGGGCCTAGGTAAGAGTAGATATAACAACTTTTTCCTGTTTACATCATAATCAGTTTTGCATGTTCACCAGTTTTGATTAATAGCCTCGTCATCTATGGATGTTCAATCAAATCACTCCTAGTCATTTTGGTGTGCTAACATGTGATGGTTCATTTAATATTTACAGAGAGTTCTGTATGTCGACATCGATATCCATCATGGGGATGGAGTGGAGGAGGCTTTCTACACAACAGACAGGGTTATGACCGTCTCGTTCCACAAGTTTGGGGACTATTTCCCAGGAACAGGGGATATCCGTGACATTGGGCATTCAAAGGGGAAGTACTACTCCCTGAATGCCCCTCTAGATGATGGGATTGATGATGAAAGTTACCAGTCCCTTTTCAAGCCAATCATGAGCAAAGTTATGGAGGTTTTCCGACCTGGCGCAGTTGTGCTTCAGTGTGGTGCTGATTCCTTATCTGGGGATAGGTTGGGCTGCTTCAACCTCTCAATCAGAGGTCATGCAGAATGTGTTAGGTACATGAGGTCTTTCAACGTACCATTGTTGCTCCTTGGTGGGGGTGGATATACCATAAGAAATGTTGCACGCTGTTGGTGCTATGAGGTACTATGATCTAAGTAAAATTTGACTTTCTTGAATCCTTATGCCTATGTACTGCAGTTACCATGACTTGGTTAAGCTAACATTATTTATTGATGATCTGAAAATGCAAGCTAGAACATGCCAGAACCTGATGTGATTGTATTGTTTTACTTCAGTCTGCACTTACTGTTAGCAATTTTGTTCAAATAATACCCATGGTCTTGGTTTTGACATCTGAGCTATACATGTGACACATGTTTTGGAATGTTAGTATATGTTTCAATGTTGAAATACATATGTTAAAGAGTATATATATATATATATATATATATATATATATATATATATATATATATATATATATATATACACACACACACATATATATATGTGTGTGTGTGTGTGTGTGTATGAGCACTGAGCACATCAAATACCAGAACACCTTGTGTTTCTCAGATTATATTTGGGATAAACAAAAGTGCCTTGTTAGTCAAGCTCAGAGTAGATTATTGGTAGATACATAAAACAAATTAACTGACAGGTCACTTTCCTGTCATGCCAAGGACATTGCATTAAAAAAATTTGATTGCAGATGTTAGAATGGAATATATTTTTACTTCTGTTTTTTTTTTTGTTGCGTGCTGTTTGCTCCATCTATTTCTTCTCTAAAAAGTACACTTTGTGCAGACGGGAGTTGCTCTTGGCCAAGAGCTTGAAGATAAGATGCCTGCCAATGAGTATTATGGATACTTTGCTCCATATTACACTCTTCATGTCACACCAAGTAACATGGAGAACAAAAATACACGACACCAACTGGATGATATAAGATCAAAACTTCTTGATAATCTTAGAAAACTTCAACATGCTCCTAGTGTCCAGTTTCAAGAGAGAGTTCCTGATACAGAAGTACCTGATGTGAGCAACTGAACATCCTGTTATAACTAGCAAGACAATTGTGTGTGTCCCTTCATGAGTGCTAGATGTGTGTTGACCATTTGTTTTAAATTCTGTGGTATCTTTATCTCTACCAGATGCAGATTGGTGGTGGTATGGTACCTATATTCAGTCATTATGTTATTTCTTGTATGCTTTGAATACTAGTAACCGGAATTAAATTCTAACTGCTTAGTACTGATTGGACAGCCTTCAGTACATGGTAACACAGTGGGCACCTGTTCCTTGTATAACGTCTAATAGATCTGCTTTTAGAACATTGTTCTTTTCTTGTCGACCAAAGCTGGAAGGATGGTAGAAGTTTGTGCCTTTTTTGTACTACAAATGCAAATGAACTAGTGTCTGTTGTCGTTCTTTAGCATTGTCTTGCTCTATGTAGTAGTGAGTAGTGACTTGATCTGTCAATACATGCATGTGCTATGCTTCTCAGCTGAGGTCGCATTACAAGACAGTGCATACATTCCAATTTTCACAATTTTTTTTCTTGTGATTTCTTCTCATCCGTATTTTGTTTGATATTCAGTTCATTTTAATTATTTGTATATGAGAGACTGTGTGATAGGAATACGATCCCTACCACGGATTGGCCTTAGGTTGTATGAGCGTGAGGGGACTGGGCGAGGGAGGAAACGCCCACGGCTGTGTTTGGGCGCCGTGGATGCTGGGCGTAGGGAAAGAGGAAGATGGGCTGCTGAACGGAAGAAAGCACTGATGAATAGTAGCGCGATGAACAGTAGCGCGATGAACAGTGGCGGCTAGGGTTTCTCCCAGCTCCCAGAGGGAAGCTGGAAACTATAATTGTTTCTGCTTAATTCCATATAGGGTGGTGCTTATAATTATTTATACTCCCTTCTAGTACTTATCTAATGAGATCAAATCCCTCTTTTCTCTCTAACAAATCTTATCCCTTAATCTTCTAATCCTTATCCAACTAATCTGCATGTGTAGATCCTTATCCAACTAATTTGCATGTCTATCCGTTGCCTCTGCTGTTATCTGGCGCCTGTAGTGGCGGCCGGTCATAACATCTCTCCTCGCATGCGCAAACAGCTCGTCCTCGAGCTGGAAGTCGGGGTAGAGGCCCCGAAAGTCGTCGAGCGGCTCCCATGTAGCTCCCTCCGGAGATAGGCCCTGCCATTGCACCAAAATGTGCCACGTTCCGCGCCGCTGTTGAGCACGCAGCACCTTCAGCGGCGCCGGTAGTAGTCTGCCATCCTGGACAGGGGGTAACCTCGCACGCTGCTCCGGCGGTTCACCCTTGTGGCGCTTGAGGAGGCCCACATGAAATACGTCGTGCAGGCGGGCTCCCTCTGGTAGCTCCAGCCGGTATGCCACCTTGCCAATGCGCTCCAGGACTCGGAACGGTCTGGCGTAGCGAGGGCCGAGCTTCCCTTTTGCGCGTGGCTCTAGGGACTGCACGGGCCGATGTAGAAGGCGCAGCCACACCCAATCCCCGACAGCCAGCTCCATGTCGCGATGACCAGCGTCGTAGTACCGCTTGGACAGCTGTTGCGCCTGAACGAGGCGCTGTCGGACCTCCGCAAGGATGTTGTCCCGGTCGCGCAGCAACTCCTCCGCCGCTGCCGTCCGTGCGGACCCGGGCTGGTATGGCAGGATCGACGGTGGGGGGCGTCCATACACCACCTCAAATGGCGTGGCACGGAGGGCGGTGTGGAACGAGGTGTTGTAGCAGTACTCCGCCCAAGAGAGCCAGTCCACCCAGGCCCGAGGCCGATCACCTGTCACACAACGAAGGTACATGGCAATCACCTTGTTGATAACCTCGGACTGGCCATCCGTCTGTGGATGGAACGCCGTGCTCATGCGGAGGGAACGCCGGCGCACTTGAAGAGGTCGCGCCAGACGTGTCCGGTAAACACAGGGTCCCGATCGCTGACGATGGAAGAGGGGAACCCGTGTAACCGGACGATGCCATCGAAGAAGGCCCGCGCAACCGATGCCGCCGTATACGGGTGGCCGAGCGGAATGAAGTGGGCGTACTTGGAGAAGCGATCGACCACCGTGAGGATGATCGATTTGCCGCCCACCTTAGGCAGCCCCTCGATGAAGTCCATGGAGATGTCAGCCCACACCTGGGACGGCACCTGGACGGGCTGCAGCAGCCCCGCCGGCTGCAGGGTCTCTGTCTTGTTCCGCTGGCACGTTGTGCACGTCCGCACCCAATCAGCCACCAAGGTGCGGTCGCCAGGAACGTAGAACTCGGCGCGGAGGCGATGGAGGGTTTTCTGAATGCCCTCATGCCCCGCCGAGTGGGCCAGGAGGATGGCCTGATGTCGGAGGTCGCCGTGGTTCGGTACATAGACGCGCGAGCCGTGAAGAAGGAGGCCATCCTCCAGGCGCCATGGGGCGGTCAAGGTACCATCCTGGAGCTGCTGGCACAGGCGGCTACTGTCCGGGGATGTCGTTGTGGCGCGGCGGATGTCGTCGAGGAAGGCGAACGAAGGCCCAGAGAGGGCCAGGGCTGCTGCTGCCCCCGGCTCCCCCGCAGATGGTTGGAGTAGCTCGGCGTCGTGGCGGGATAGTGCGTCCGCGGCGACATTGAGGCGGCCCGGACGATACTCAACCTCAAAGTCGAAGCTGAAGAGCTTGCTCAGCCACTGGTGCTGGGGCACTGTAGACAGTCGCTGGTCGAGGAGGTACTTCAAGCTGTAGTGGTTAGTGCAGACGGCGAAATGACGACCCCAAAGATAGGGCCGCCAATGGCGCACCGCCTGAACCAAGCCGATCAGCTCCCGCTCGTAAGCGGCAAGCTTGAGGTGTCGCGCCGCAAAGGGACGGCTGAAGAACGCCACCGGTCCCGCGCCTTGGTGAAGGACGGCGCCGAAGCCCGTACCGGAGGCGTCGCAGTCCACGACGAAGGTCTTCTCGAAGTCAGGCATCTAAAGGACCGGACCCGTGGTCAAGGCTGTTTTCAGCTGCTGGAAGGCGGCCTGGGTGTCGTCGTCCCAGGTGAAGGCATCGCGCCGCAGAAGGCGCGTGAGAGGTGCCGCGATGACACCGAAGTCGCGGATGAACTTTCTGTAGTAGCCGGCGAGGCCCAAGAAGCCCCGCAGGCCACGAGCGGAGTGCGGTGCTGGCCACGAGGAGACGGCCTCCACCTTGGCCGCATCCATGGCCACCCCCGCGGCGGAGATGACGTGCCCGAGGTATGCCACCGAGCGTGCCCCGAAGGAGCACTTGGAGCGTTTGAGATGTAGCTGGTGGTCGCGCAGGGCGTGGAGGACGATGCTGATGTGCTGGAGGTGTTCCGCCCATGTCTTGCTGTAGATGAGGATGTCATCAAAGAACACAAGCACATACTTGCGCAAATAGGGGCGGAGGACGTCGTTCATGATGGCTTGAAAGGTCACCGGAGCGTTGGAGAGGCCAAACGGCATGACCAAGAACTCATAGTGTCCCTCGTGTGTCCGGAACGCCGTCTTCTCGACATCAGCGGGGTGCATGCGCACCTGGTGGTAGCCCGAGCGCAAGTCGAGCTTGGTGAAGAAGTGGGCGCCATGCAGCTCATCGAGCAACTCATCGACCACCGGAATAGGGAACTTGTCCTTCGATGTCTTAGCATTCAGGGCCCTGTAGTCGATGCAGAACCGCCACGAGTTGTCGGGCTTGCGGACCAGCAAGACCGGGGTAGAGAATGGCGATGTGCTGGGGCGAATGATCCCTTGGGCAAGCATGGCGTTGCACTGACGCTCTAACTCATCCTTCTGGAGCTGGGGGTAACGGTAGGGCCGAACCGCCACCGGTGCCGCCCCCGGAAGAAGATGGATGCGGTGGTCGTAGGGGCGGGCGGGTGGCAGCCCTTGCGGCTCGGCGAAGACCAGCTCAAATTGCCGAAGAAGATCGTCGAGGAGCGGCTGTGTGGGCGTGCTGGACACCACGCACGCAGTCGGCTGTGGGGGAACCGCACCGGGCGCCCCCAGGCCGGACCAAATGATGCGGCGGCCCCCCTTGGTGAAGGACATGGACAGGCGGTCGCAGTCCCAGAGGATCGGCCCCAGCAGCCGCAGGAACTCGAAGCCCAAAATGACGTCGAAGGTGCCGAGGGTGAGGCCGATACAGTCGATGGAAAACTGTTCGGTGCCCACCCGCAGGTCGACGCTCCGCGCCATACCTTGGCACGGTATGTTGTCACCGTTGGCCACCTGCACTTTGATGGTGGGGTGTGGCGTGGATGGCAGCTGCAGGCGGCTCATCAGACCCACCAACATGAAGTTGGTGGTGGAGCCGGAGTTGACGAGGGCCACAAGACGCAACATGGCGTTTGGTGTGCGCACCCCTGCCAATGCGTGCAGCGAGACCGTCAGAATGATGGCCGCGGCGCGCGAGGGTGGCTCCTGCTCGAGCGCGATCTGTAGGTCAGCTCCCTCCTCTTGGGGCTCGTCGTCGATGTAGTCGTCGTTCTCCAAGTAGAAGAGGCGGGGACACACGTGCCCACGTACATAGGGCTCATCACAATTGAAACAGAGCCCTTGACGACGTCGTTCCTGCTGCTCGGCCGGCGTAAGCCGACGGAACAGTCGCGCTGGGGCGGCTATACCTGCTGGTTGCGCTGCAGCGGTTGGCGGAGCAGTCAGCGGACGCGGCGGTGCTGGCAGTCCCGGGCAAGACTGCCGGAACCCGCGCGCTGGAGGCGGAGTGGTCTGCGCCGCTGCTCGAAAGCACGCGCCAAGTACATCGCTGATTGAAGGTCCTGGGGGTCTCGGATGGCCACATCAGCCCGGATGTGGTCGGGGAGGCCGCCGCCGATGAGTTCGGCCTTCTGCTGCGCGTCGAGCTTGTGCGTGTGGCCGAGCATAGCGTTGAAGCGGTCGGCGTAGTCCTGTACCGTCGAGGTGAAGGGCAAGCGGGCAAGTTCGGACAGGCGGGTGCCCCGAACAGGCGGCCCAAACCGAAGGGTACAGACCTCCTTGAAGCGTCCCCACGTTGGCATGCCCTCGTTTTGCTTCAGGGCGTAATACCAAGTCTGCGCAGCGCCCTTCAGGTGATACGAAGCGAGCCAAGTGCGGTCAGTCACCAGGGTGCGCTGGCCCCGGAAGAACTGCTCGCATTGGTTCAACCAATTTAGGGGGTCAACGCTGCCATCATAGGTGGGGAAGTCGATCTTGTAGTAGCGAGGGGGAGTCTGTGCCGCCTGGCTATAGCCTAGGCCAGCAGCGGGCTCGACGACCCCGGAGGAGGCTGTCTGGGTCGTGGGTTCATGGAAGAGGACTCCCTCGACGCCTCCGTAGAAGACCCCCCCAGAGGCCGGCGCGTGGGGGGCTTCAGACTGCACCACCGACGACGTGATGGTCGTCAGAGTAGAGTAGATCGGCGGCTGCAGCACATATGACGGGACTTGCGACGGTGATCGGGGCCACTGCATTAAGTGCAGCGGTACGCCAGGCGCAGCCCCGGTCATGGAGGATGCGGCAGCGGCGGATGTTGGGAGAGATGCGGTGGGCGGCGGCGCAGATGGGCTGGGCGGCAGTGGCATGGTGGTGGAGGCAGGCAGCGGTGGGTTCTGGGTGCCGGTGATGTAGGTATGGATGGAGGAGATGTTCCCCTGCATCACGATCATGTTTCCCTGCATGACAACCATGTTCCGTGAAATTTCCCGGACTACTTCAGCGAGGGAATCTAGGGTCAGGGGAACAGATGAGGTGCCTGGCGGCACATAACCGGTGGACGGCACCGTGGACGGCACCGCGTCTAATGGTAGCGACGCTGACGCCTGAGAAAGCGACGGCGCTGATGGCGAGGAGGGCAGCGACGCGGACGGATCGCTGGACATAGCCGATACCAGATTGATAGGAATACGATCCCTACCACGGATTGGCCTTAGGTTGTATGAGTGTGAGGGGACTGGGCGAGGGAGGAAACGCCCACAGCTGTGTTTGGGCGCCGTGGATGCTGGGCGCAGGGAAAGAGGGAGATGGGCTGCTGAACGGAAGAACGCACTGATGAATAGTAGCGCGATGAACAGTAGCGCGATGAACAGTGTCGGCTAGGGTTTCTCCCAGCTCCCAGAGGGAAGCTGGAAACTATAATTGTTTCTGCTTAATTCCATATAGGGTGGTGCTTATAATTATTTATACTCCCTTCTAGTACTTATCTAATGAGATCAAATCCCTCTTTTCTCTCTAACAAATCTTATCCCTTAATCTTCTAATCCTTATCCAACTAATCTGCATGTGTAGATCCTTATCCAACTAATTTGCATGTCTATCCGTTGCCTCTGCTGTTATCTGGCGCCTGTAGTGGCGGCCGGTCATAACACTGTGTTATAGCTAAAACCTAAGAGATGCTATTTTTGAAGCTTAGTGTTATGCTCCATGGCCTCAGTCAGTCTGAATATTGTGTCAATAAAATGTTGTCATGATGAATTGAACACAAACTGGATGGTCGATAATTTATTTCGGTTAGTTTTATCCTTCAAGTGTTGAGCTATCTACATAAAGTGATTGACAACAAGTGTTAAGCTGTCAGGAATGCAACTTCGCAAATGATCTTTAGTGGTGGTTGAATTTGCCTGGTATTCTATTGGAAGTGATAAGTCAAAACCTGATTGTTTTTGGACATGTTTGATGTACAGCCAGACAAAGATCAAGATGATCCAGATGAACGGCATGATCCTGACTCTGATACGGAAGTGGATGATAACAAGGCTGTGGAAGCGTCAGCGAGGTCTCCGTCCCTTCCTCTTCGTTCTGTTCCCTGAGTTACAGTACTCATTTCGTTTTGAGTTTTATTTTTCATCCCGGCGTGTGCCCCTTGCCAATTGTAGGAGGAGCATTCTAGGTATGAAAGTTAAGAGAGAATTTGGTGAAAATGATACCAAAGTACAGGTAGGTATGGAAGTTAAGAGAGAATTTGGTGGTGAAAATGATACCAAAGTACAGGTAGGTATGAAAGTTAAGAGAAAATTTGGTGAAAATGATACCAAAGTACAGGTACTTTCATTTTCTTTTGCACTCCTATTTTCTCGACTAATGTGATTATATGCTGAAATAGACATTCTTATTGGTTTTGTATTGTGCAGGATGGTGGCAGAGTTGCATCTGAACATAGAGTACTGGAACCCAAGGCAGAAGACAATGGTTTCTCCATTCAAGCTCCTGTAAGTGTCTTCGTTTGTATTCACTAACTACTATAACACCACATGGATGAACTCGAAGAGTGCATGCTATAACACTATGACTGTTCAACTAACCAAAATCGGGTTTTTTCCCCTCTTCGTGGTGCTGTGAACTGTAGCATGTGTGTGCCAGGGCAATGGCTGTCGATGAGCCGAGCAATGTTAAGAATGAACCTGAGGGCAACTAAACTGCAAGACCAAGCAGCTGCGCACCACAAACCATAACTGCGGCATCAAGACTTGCTGCCCACAAACCATACCGTGTTTTTACAAGACAACTTCCTGCGTGCTTTGGACAGCCCAAAGACCAAAGTGAATCTGCAAAACGTTCCTGCCATTTCAAATTTGACTTAGCTATATGTTAGCACTAATGATTACATGACGGTAGTGAAGATTCCAAGAGAGCCCACCTGGGATTGCTTGCGGTTTACATTGACGGTAGTCTGACCCATGTATACATGAAGCCTATGAGTTGAGTTGTACAGCCATTAGTCAATGCAAATATGCAGTGAACGTGAGGGTAATTCTTTGCGTGTTCTTGATGTTTTTGACCTTTTTTGGGCGCAACGCAAGCAAAGTAGGCAGTTGCTGTGCCACAAATCTGCCGAGTTTGGAGAATGCTGATGCAAATGCATGTGCTATCTGCCTGGTTTTTTTTGGAGAATGCTGTTTGGGGTTGGGGAGAAAAAGGTAGGCAGTTGCTCTGCAGGCTGCTGAATTTACCCGTTTCCTTCCTACGTAGCTTCTCAATTCTCATCTAGGCGCAACTGTAGCGTACAACTATATTGCTTTCCGGTCTCCTACGCTGGCTACAGCCTACTCATTTCCATCAACCGTGCGCTGTGGCTAGCGGCTGACGTCGCCTTTTCTTTTAAAAAAGATCTCAGATTGAGTAAAACAACAGACTTCAACAATAAAACCAACTATGCGCTAACAGAACTATAGCCAGTAAATTGTGTATATGGTCACGTATAGACTGTACCTGAAATAAGAGACGAGGACACCAAACCACACCATTGCCCTCTCAGTGAAAGAAAGGCACAGGTGACATCCCTCTGGAAAGAGTGTTAGCACTCCGGAGATGGAACCAGATGAACTGAAGATATGATCTCCATTGTGCTACTGCTAGCAAAATAGCCATGTATTCTTTCTCATAGGTAGATAAACCTTGATTTCTGGGTCCCAGTGCTTTGCTGAGGTACGCCAACGGGTGCCCTTTTTGAACCAATACTGCTCCCACACCAGTCAGACAAGCATCAGTGTAAATGCTAAAAGTGACAAAGAAGTCAGGCAGGGCTAATACTGGTGCAGACACCAAGGCTTTCTTCAGGCAATCAAATGCTTGCTGATGCACGGTTGTCCAAATGAAAATTACATGTTTCTTTAACAACTCTGTGAGGGGTCTGCTGATAGTAGCAAAGTGCCGCACAAATTTCCGATAGAAGCCGGCCAACCCCAAGAAGCTCCTCAAGGCTTTGACAGATGTAGGAACAGGCCACTGTTCAATCACTTGTATCTTTGATGGATCAGTTGCTACTCCATCAGCACTGATTACATGTCCTAAATAACATATGCTTGTCTGAGCAAAGTCACACTTAGAACGTTTAACCTTCCAATTATCCTTCTGCAACAGCTGTAACACCAGTGTCAAATGCTCTAGATGGGTTCCAAAAGAGGGACTGTATATTAAGATGTCATAAAAAAAAACCAGAGCACACTTCCTTAGAACTGGTGCTAGAGTATCATTCATGGCTTCCAAAAATGTGTTGGGAGCGCCGGTAAGGCCAAAAGCCATTACTTTAAATTCGAAATGTCACATATGAGTTTGAAAGGCAGTCTTGTGTTCTTCTCCTTGTTGCAGCAATATCTGGTGATACCCTGCCCTTAAGTCCAGTTTACTGAACCACTTGGCAGCTGACAGCTCATCCATTAATTGATCAAAAATGGGCACTGGTTACTTGCTTTTAATAGTTAGGGCATTGAGATATCTGTAGTCCACACAAAAACGCCAAGTATGGTCTTTCTTTTTTTACTAGCAGCACTGGAGAAGCAAAAGAGCTGTGACTCTTCTGAATTACACCTTGCTCTAACATATCTTTGACTTGCTTCTCGATTTCATCATTGAGAAGAGGAGGATAACGATAAGGCTTCACATTACAAGGTTGAGCTCCATCTATTAGAGGAATAGCATGATCACATTGTCTACTAGGAGGCAGGCCAACTGGTTCAGAAAATAACTCTGCAAACTGAAGAAGTATGGTCTCCAATCTGGAATCAATGTGTGTATCCACTGGTTCTATCGAGACCTCACACTGTTCAGTATCCGATACTAACATCAGTTCCAATTTTGCTTCTGGGTGAAAGCAGGACAGTACACCTTGCATCCTAACAGAATGGCCTTGATATTGAATTGCCATCCATTTATTTGCCCAGTCAATTTTCATTGGGCTGTGTTGCGTCAACCAGTCCATGCCAACCACTAGATCAAAAGATGGTAGTGGCAAAAATTTTAGATCCGCAGAGAATTGTACTCCTGACATGACCCAGGTTGCTGCTGGTAAATAATGTTCACATTTGAGTATCTGTCCATTAGCCACTTGTACTGTAATTGGAGCAGACAATTTGTCCACACCCTGCAACAGAGGTAACGATTTGGCATTCAAGAACGTGTGCGAAGAGCCAGAATCAATTAACACCAACAATTCCTGATTCTGCAACATTCCCTGCATCCAAAATGTGCTAGGAGTATCCTGACCGACCCAAGCAGCCATAGATAAAACCATCATTATTTGCTGTTCAGGTTCAAAAACTTCTTCAGTTATCTCTTCTGAACCCAATAGTTCCCAGACTTCCTCAATTGCATGCAATTGCACCGTAGTAGCACATCTGTGACCATGAGACCATTTCTCTGCACATCGATCACATAAGCCCCTTGCTCTTCGATAACTTTTGAGTGAAGCTACCCGATCAACCACCGAAGTGTGTCGAGCTGTATTTGAAGCTCCAGCCGTATGTTCAGTCGTCTGTCGCAACTCGACCCAATCAGAAATTGGCGTTCAAATTTTTTGGACCTTACACAGTGCTACAACGCATTGGTGATGTTGCATACAAATTACAGTTACCTGACAGTTCCAATGTGCATCCAGTCTTTCATGTTTCTCAAATGAAGACTGTGTTGAGCAGAGAACATAAACTGATTCCTCAGCTGCCAGATGATGCTAATATTTTTCAGATTCCAATTCAAATTCTTCAGAGTCGTATGGTGGTGCAGCGGGGAGGCTCTTTTGTGGCACAAGTACTGGTTCTCTGGTCAGGTTTGGATGCTTCGTTAGCAACATGGGAGAATCGGGATGCTCTCAAGAATCGATTTCCCAATGCTCCGGCTTGGGGACAAGCCGTATTTGAAGAAGAGGGGAATGTTAGCACTCCGGAGATGGAACCAGATGAACTGAAGATTGTGGAATCCGGAGGAACGCAGCAGCCTCGCGTGCAACGGAAGAGGCGCGCCAATACTCGAGTAACCGGGCCAGATTGGGCCGTGTAGTTGGGCTGCATCTTGTAAAGGATTACGTATTACCGTTGGCGTATTAGGTTGTGTTGGCTGCGTATAAAAAGAAGTCGACAACTTCTCCTCCAGACAGGAAGAATGAGAATAACAAAGTTCTCCAATTCCCTGCGTCCTTCTTCTACCTCTAGCATTCTTCCTGTATTCTTCCCAGTCCCTACCTTCTCTTCGTGGTGTTAGCCGCTAAGGCTAACAAAGAGAGTACATAAAATATTCCTAATAGCTTTCTTAGACTGTCTTCGGTATAAAATAGTAGACGTGTAAATGACATTGTTTGATATTATTTAAAGACTGAAGTTTAAAATAAAAGATGAGATAAAAGATAGAATAGGGAATTTGCTTGAGATACGCGCGGTTCGGGCTACTAGCAAACGGGTATAATCGCGATTCAAGATTATCGATTCTCGGTTAAAAACTCATCGTCCCATCTGAAACGAGTAGAACTGCGCAGACCGCGAGGTGTTTGATGGGGTTTTTCTTGTTTCTCGCGTTACTTCTTCAAAACACAGCTTTTAATCGAAACCAAACATGATCTTAAAAATTACCTAGTGACTTCTAGAAATTAAGAAGAAGAAGAAGAAATACCTAGTGACTTTTATAGAAATTAAAAGAACGACTAGCGTAGACTGAGTCATTTTCTACGTACATCGACTCATTGACTTGACTCAGTGACAAAATAACTAACAGTTAAAAGTAGCAAGGACTATATAATGACGGCAAGATGATGCCCCATCGCTTCTCCTTTTAACGACTGCTAACCCCAAATCTTCTTCTATATTTTAAACCGGAGAAATTTCTGGGCTTCTTCCGCGTCACGTCGTTCCGTTTTTTTCCAGACGCCCGATATCAATCCGATGGTTAAAAACACTTCGCGCGATTATGTGTTCGACATTCAGTATCCGGTACTTCGTACATCTAAAGTATTATGTGAAGGGAATAAAAAAAAGAAAAATATTCTGTCTCGCTGGCAACGTTTTCTAAATTTTATTGTTTAAAGAAATATTCTATCTTTTATATCACACTCTGAAAGATTATATTCTCTATATTTTCACCGTCTTCAGTAGCGTTCTCTAAATTTTATCGTTCATATCTCATCCTCCACATCTTCCCAACCATATTTTAACCCAAATTAGTTTCACCAATTTTTTTTTGTCTCAAATCAAATAAAGAGGGGGAAATAAATGTTTAAGTGTGGGCCCGCTCCACGCTTTGTTGCATCAGCTTGTGGTCACGAGGGGCACGCGGGCCCCTCCTCCATGCGGCATTGCGGTAGCACAACTCCTGCTGTATTACGTTCACAGGTCATTGTTGGAGGGTGTATCAGACTCTACGACCGCTATAGGGTACAAGAGCGTTTACAGATCCTTGGAGAGAGCTAAGGCTGTCTTCAACAATGACCGGTAAATAATCCTGTACGTTAAATTTAGCGGACAACTACCTCCTCTATGGGTCCAGCAACGTAAGCTAAAACGTTCGGTAAATTTAGAGCACGTCCTCGTACACACTAAAGCTAGTGGATCTCGGGCATCCGCTAAACGACACCTTCCTCTACTCCGCGCGCTGGGGCTGAAGCTTCCTGCTGGCGCTCGCAAAGCTCTCATTCATGGCGCCGGGGCTGAAGCTCTCGAGCAAGCAGGAGGGACCGCGGAAGCTGCCTGTTGACGCCTTTTCGGAGCGCCAAACACTCAACAAGAACCGTGGCGGTGCCCTCTGCACAGGGGCGGACGGTCCGCGCGCAGGGGCCGGACGGTCCGCGGCCTGGTGCGAGGCGCGGTGGTGCTCTCTGCGCAAGGGCGGACTATCCGCGGCCTGGGGCCGGACGGTCCGCGGCCTGGTGCGCTGCTGGGACTTCTGCCTGACGGCCGGACGGTCCGCGCCCTGGGGCCGGACGGTCCGCACGTACGCAGGGACGGCGGAAGATCGCCGACGGCGCCTGGATCTCGCTCCCGGGAGGGACCCCGTCGGGGAGTAGAGATCCTAGGTGGTGTCTAGGCTCGGGCCGGCCGACCTAGACTCCTCTAATCGACGTAGAGCCGAAGAGAGACGAAGAATTTGAGGATTGGGAGGCTAAACCTAAACTAGACTAGAACTACTCCTAGGATAAAATGCGAATAAAAGTTGTATTGATTCGATTGTTGATGATTACAAATCGGCCGTATACCTCTCTATTTATAGAGGAGGGGGGCTGGACCCTTTACAAACTAATTTCCGAGCTTATCCCATGATTTTAGCTAACAACCGTAGCACAAAACTCGGAACCCTAATCTGTTCTGCGCACGCGCGGACCGTCCGGCCCACACGCGCGGATCGTCCGGACCGCGGACCGTCCGGCCTCAGGGCCGGACCGTCCGCGCTCAATTCTGGTTCGAACATATGCCCCCCTGCCTTTTGGTGGAGCTGGGCGAACCAAAAGCAACTAACTCGATGTGATCACATCGGTTTTCTTAGGCATCTTGCCACTTACTAGGATGGTACGCAGTGGCCTTGGTCTCGATGATTGACTCAACGGACGTGATCCCTTTAGATTTGATCGAACTGTCAGTCCCAACATCGCCGAGCGTCATACTGGTCCTGACCAATTCGTCACCTTGCCTTCTTAATTCTCTAAGTGTTCTGGCGTAGCTCCGTAGTCAACCAGGTCTTCTCCTTGCAGGTCGTCTTCCTCCATGGGCGTCGGTACGTCGTCGGAGGTGTCTTGGTGTAGTGCGGATGGTTCGGCCTCAGGGGTCGGATGGTCCGCGTCCTGTGCAGATGATTCGGCTTTTATAGCCGGACAGTCTACCATACCTGCAGAGAGATGCACAGTTGTCGTTTTATTTTCTATCTTTGTGGCCGTTTGACTTTTCTCAACAGCCTTTGGTCTCCATCTCTTTTGCGGTGGCGGATACTGCGGATGCGTGTCATTGAATATTCTTTCTGCCTCTTTTTCCTGATTCTCCTTTGCTCTGAGGCGCTGTAATTTTCGCTTTTGCGATCGTGTCAGTCCCGATGGGCACCATCGAGGCATGGAGTATTTTGGATCAGCTATTTTATTGACAGTCGTACTTTCTTTTTTGTTTGTGTTGGCCGATTCACCAAAAATCATCGGCCCTTCGTTATTTTGTTGTACGACGACATCTGTCGTTCCTATTTTAATGACATCTCCCTTTTTCGTACTGTTGGAGGTTGTAGCTGTATGCCCCCCTGCTGGATTAGTCAGCCTTTGGGGCCGAGTTGTTCGGCAATCTTGTTGGGCCTGTGCTCGTGGACCAGATTGAGGGGTTCTCAATCGGTCTTGTACTGGAGGTGTCAACCTATTGAATACAAATGTTTGGGGTGCCCCCCATGCGGGGTACTGTGGCATCCCAAATGGGTATGGTGGCATGCCCCACATCTGATTTGGGGCATATGGTGGAGGTATGTATGTATATGGATATGGCATAGTTGGATATGGTGGTGGAGGTGTCCATGCAGGTACGTTAGGTCTTAATTGAACATTATGACCTTCCATCCTTTCCGATTGGTGTGGTGGTCCAATCGGCCTAACCTGCCATCGCACCTGGGTGGGTAAGCGAGGTCCCTTTGGTGGCCGGTCGCTTGGGCCAGCCTTCCTTTTCACATATTTAGACAATAATTGATCAAAGGTCGGGCTAGATTTTACCAACCGACCAGTTGCTTTGAACGTGTTAGTTTTCCACGTACCTATTTCTGGTCGTCGTGGTTTGAAGGTACGTGGTCGTCGTGGCTCTTCGGCGTTGCCGGACCGTCCGCTGGAATGCTCCGGACCGTCCGGTAATGTTACGGACCGTCCGCGCCTGGGCACCGGACCGTCCGCGATGCGTAGTATGGGTTCTCGCTCATGTCCCTTTATCTGCGCTTGCCCCCCAGCGCTGGAGTTTGTGATGGTTATCTTCAGTGTCTCCCTTCCATCAGGAGTCTTCTCGGCCATCACTTTCCTGCAAGAAATTTTGTTGTTTCCATCGACCTCCCGTGCGTTGCCGATGATGACTTCTTTGTCTTTGCCCTTATCGGCTGTGTTGGGCCGAATTAGGACCTTTTTGCCATTAAAGTCGATCACATTCATTGGGAAGGGCTCCGTGTCCTCCTGAAATTTCAATCGTCCCTCATTAATGGCCGATTGAATTTGTCGTCGGAACACATTACAATCATTAGTGGCATGGGAAAATGAGTTGTGCCACTTGCAGTATGCGCGACGCTTTAGTTCGTCGGCAGGTGGAACGATATAATCAATTTTAATGTTACCATTTTTTAGTAATTCATCGAATATCTTATCACATTTGTCGACATTAAATGTAAACTTAACCTCCTCCTGTCGTTCCTTTTGAACTGACTGCAAGGAGTAGCAAGCCGAAGATTTGGCCTGCTCGGGCCAAACTATTTCGGCAGTGTAAACTTTCTTTGGTTCATCGTCCGAACTACTTTGATTGTGTTCTACTATAGGGACATTATGATGAACCGTTCTGACTAGTTCTTTGCTTCGGTTTTCACAAGCCGAAGCTCTCTGATGTAATTGTGCTAGAGTAAAGAACTGGATGCCTTCTAATCTCTCTTTTAAATAATAGCGCAATCCATCAAAGGCTATTCCCGCCAGTTGTTTATCTGTTAAATGAATTTGAAAGCATCGGTTTCTCGTATCCTGGAATCTCCGGATATAATCACTAACCGATTCATCCTTTTCTTGTCGTAGGGTCACTAAGTCTACTAAATCTAGCTCATAATCACCAGAGAAGAAATGTTCATGAAATTTTTGCTCTAAGTCTCCCCATGACAAAATGGAATTAGGAGGGAGCGCGGCATACCATGTGAATGCAGTCCCTGTTAAGGATAATGAAAATAAACGCACACGGAATGCTTCGGTGTCGGCCAATTCTCTTAATTGTGCTAGGAACTGGCCTATGTGCTCACGTGTGCTCTTTCCTTGGTCACCCGAAAACTTTGCAAACTCGGGTATCCTGGTTCCCTGTGGGTATGGGTGGTGATCAAATCGGCTGTCATAAGGCTTCCGATATGATTGCCCCCAGGGATCATGCTTACTCCGAGCTTATCTCGGAACGCCCCGGCTATTTCTTCCCTCACTATACCAATGGCAGCCGGTGCAAGACCACCGACTCTCCGGTCAAACATAGGTGGGGTTGGTTGCATGTTAGTATGTTGTCGTTCCCCCCATCGGTTTGAGCTACGTGGTGCATTTCCATTTGCCCTATATGGCTCATATGTTTGATCGTTTCTTTCCGGCCTTCTAGGTGGGGCCGGAAAGCTTTCCTGGGCTCTGGATCCTGAATTAATGGGCTGGTGTATTGCATAATGTGATGGGAAGTGTTGTTGGGACGGGCGAGGATTCAGGTAATAATCCCCCTCAAAAGACTCATGCGCGGACTGTCCGGATACGTACCCGGACCGTCCGTGATTATATGCGGACCGTCCGTCGTTGTATGCGGACCGTCCGACTGGATAGTTTAAATTCGGTGCCCTATGTGGTGGCTCGGGTGCGTGTCTAGGTAACTCATTAAAAATGGGCCCGGCTGTGGCTGACCCGGACGGTCCGCGCTCGCGAGCGGACGGTCCGGACATGTGTAGATCGGCTGGTTTACTGCCGATTTGCGTTTGCTCAGGGTACGTGTCCATCGGCATCCCATAAGGGGGTTGTGACTGGTCGTGACAACCTTTAACCGATGTATTACGCGTATTATCTCCTAATTCAACCTCGTGTGAAGGAAAATTTGCTATACTAGATTTATCAAATGCACGTACCAGTTTCCTACAATCGTTTTGCATAACCCCTATGATATTTTGCATCTGTTCTCGTTGTTCGTCTATGTAAGCTTTAAGAGATTGGAGTTCGTTGGTGCTACTTACATTTGGGGTAATCGTAGTAGGTCGGAGCGAAGCCAGATCTGTCGCCCGTTGCCGAACGACTTTGTTGTTCCTGTCCACTTTGAAGTCAGCCAGTAACTTCGCCTTTGCTTCTTGGATCAGCTGCTCCTGGCGCTCCTCGAACAGGAGCTGTTCTTCAGCCGGCAAGGCTTCCCATGTCGGTGTGATGATATTGCTGGTGGAAACCTCAGAGCTATCTTTTGAACCGGCCATTGAGGGCCGATTTGATAGGTCTATATGTGTTGTCCCCAGCGGAGTCGCCAAAAAGTATGTTGACGCCTTTTCGGAGCGCCAAACACTCAACAAGAACCGTGGCGGTGCCCTCTGCACAGGGGCGGACGGTCCGCGCGCAGGGGCCGGACGGTCCGCGGCCTGGTGCGAGGCGCGGTGGTGCTCTCTGCGCAAGGGCGGACTATCCGCGGCCTGGGGCCGGACGGTCCGCGGCCTGGTGCGCTGCTGGGACTTCTGCCTGACGGCCGGACGGTCCGCGCCCTGGGGCCGGACGGTCCGCACGTACGCAGGGACGGCGGAAGATCGCCGACGGCGCCTGGATCTCGCTCCCGGGAGGGACCCCGTCGGGGAGTAGAGATCCTAGGTGGTGTCTAGGCTCGGGCCGGCCGACCTAGACTCCTCTAATCGACGTAGAGCCGAAGAGAGACGAAGAATTTGAGGATTGGGAGGCTAAACCTAAACTAGACTAGAACTACTCCTAGGATAAAATGCGAATAAAAGTTGTATTGATTCGATTGTTGATGATTACAAATCGGCCGTATACCTCTCTATTTATAGAGGAGGGGGGCTGGACCCTTTACAAACTAATTTCCGAGCTTATCCCATGATTTTAGCTAACAACCGTAGCACAAAACTCGGAACCCTAATCTGTTCTGCGCACGCGCGGACCGTCCGGACCGCGGACCGTCCGGCCTCAGGGCCGGACCGTCCGCGCTCAATTCTGGTTCGAACACTGCCCAAGATCGCAGGGACGGGGAAGCGGCAGCCGCAAGGAAGGAGGGCGAGGTGTACATCGGGTGCTCCGTCGCAGATCTAGCTCATCCCCGGCCAACTCCATTGGCCCTCCGTCGCAGTTCTAGCTCGTCGGTATTTGACACGAAGCCGGCGGCGGAGGATATCATGAGCACAGCCAGGCACCAACGACCAACTCCATCGGCCCTTCGTCCAGCCGCCAATCGCCATTCCTGTGTAGGGACATTCGAACGATCATTTTCCATGTCCAATACGGAGAAATGTAAACTACAAAGCTTGGTTAATGAGTTGGTAAAAATAAGTATGAGTAATTTAGGCTACATAATCAAGAATGCAATATGTAGCGTATTTTATTTTTGAGACATACAAACAATATGTTTCTTTGTGTCGAATACGGAAAAATATAGAATACAAAATCTGGTATCACTGTTCATATAGAGAACATAATTTAGAGTATACTGCTGGAGAAGAAGAAGATATAGAGGATGAAATCTTTTGGAGTGTGCTGTAAAGGATAGAAAATATTCTTTTAGGGGATGAAATTTAGGAGACATTGCTGGAGACAACCTAATGCTCCACCGCTGCCTATAGCACACAAGACAGGCGGAAAAAAATTTAGGACTAATTTGGTAACTCTATTTTTTCAATGGATTTTTATTTTTTCAAGTGAAAATGAACTAATTTTCTTTGAAAAATAGAAAACCCTTGGAAAATAGGGTTCCCAAACTAGCTCTTATGTTTTCTTCGTTGGTGGTGACGAATGTGCTACGTTCCATCGACGGACTGCAGCACAAGCATAGTTCACCTTTTCTACAATCACTTGCAAGCGATGAGTTTTTTATTGGAACTGATCTCTACCAATTAGCCCAACGGCAAATTGGATCCTTGACCTCGCGTCCTAATCAAGGGTGTCTAACCCAAGACGATGATGGTGGGCCCCTATTGTGCAGCCTATAATTAGATAGGTGAGGGTTAATGACTCAGTACGAGGTTCACAGTAGTCGTCTATGCTTCCTCACATCAGTAGTTTACCCATACCCACATCCATATGGGGTGGGAGAGTAGATTGCTCTCCGAGTAAACTTTTGGGTAAACTAGTGGACGTGTCTACAATGTCTTCCTTTACCTAATTTGGGTATAGGTAGCGGTTTAGGTAAATTGGAGATGGTACCATAATTCGATCTAGTGGGAGACTATCAGCAACAAGAAGCTCACCGTCGACATCGAGCTCGCTCCCCGACCGTTGCTTCCCTAGCGCAGATCTTCACCGACGAACGTGATGACATCGGGTATATCTAAACAGAGGTATGATTTGTGTTTGGTATTGTTCTAGTGGTTAGGATTCTTGGGGAGATCCAAAAGTTCAAGTTCTATCAATGGTATCACGAGCCTGGTTAGTTCCCAAAATTTCTAACCCTAGACTACGTATCTTCTCCGATTATCGAAAAGATTAAACATAGTACATCTCAGTTTGAGATTTACAAACAAAATAGATTATACACCCTGATTTCGAATTGGGAAGATTCGAAGAAAATCGAAGAACAAAGAAAGGTTTATGTTGTGATTGAACGAAAATCGAAAAGAATGAATCTGTAACAAGATTCACAGAGAAAGTGAAAGTAAGAAAGAAGAATCCCCAAATTAGGGGGAAGATGCACTCGCACGGTGGCGCTCTTCTACTCGCGCTCAAGAGGGGTGGCGACGGCAGCCTGCGCGCTCGCAGCCTGAGGCGGTTGCAAGGGGGGCAGCGCATCGCGGCTAGAGGGCTAGCCTGCACACAAGGGGGAGGGGCGTGGCCTGCGCGCCCACTGTCCGGGGTGGCGGCGAAGCGGTAGAGCCTACGCGCCCGTGGCTGGAGGGCCCCTTCCGCAACGATGGCAGTGTTAGAGAAATAGGCGTTTTCAGTTTTAATTTAATCCAGAAAACTAGAGTGATGTATGTGATGACATGTATGTGCATATGTGTATCACTACTCACATAAGCAGTAAACAAAGTAAAATATGCACAAATACGAAGAACAGAGTGTACCCTGCGGAGGGACCGATGCTCAAGGTATTAGTGGATCCATTCACACGAGGCATCTCATGTGTGTGTTCGATGTAGTCGTACGCAGTTGATGCAGGCAGATGTACGCAGTGCAGTCCCTCGAACGGCGCCTGCGA
Organism: Zea mays; assembly: GCF_902167145.1. Classification (NCBI taxonomy): domain Eukaryota; kingdom Viridiplantae; phylum Streptophyta; class Magnoliopsida; order Poales; family Poaceae; genus Zea; species Zea mays. Next base: position 159,610,585 of record NC_050100.1, on the reverse strand, counting down.
TGAGGAACTTGATCAACGCTGGTCGAGCGGATGAAGCGAGCAGTCGCGAGTACCCGTGCAAGTGTAGCTCTGCGGACGACAATTTCGGAGGCCTGCTCTCCCACTCTCTCAGTGCTCGCAGAAGGTGGGATGGGAATGGGCTAAGTGCAACACATCTGAGACTGTTCGTATGTAACCAGAAGAACCAGCACCTCCTCCGTCTCCGTATTTGTATACACCTAGAGAGAGGGGAACAGACAGTAATTGTCACCATTAGGAACGAAAACTGACAGCCATTACAGCCCGTCCGTTACTAGCCATAACACAGGAAACAGACAGTAACAGACGACAATGGACGGTCATCACTCCAAGCAAAATGCACAACTGTTAGGAATAAATATTCGGACCAAGGTCCGATCTACCACGGCCACGGCCACGTCCTCGGCCCGGCTGACGGCGTGCGCGTGTGGCAGTCCTTCATCCTTTTCTCAGCTTCTCAATAGATGCACCAATGGTCCACTTATTTAATTTGATTGATTTGTCCCTTAAACTTCCGATATGGTACTAAAGTACTAGTACATTGTAGCATTAAAGTGGACCTTTAGCATTGACTATTGTTGAATATTAATTTGGGTCAGGCCCCGATATGGTACTAAAGTACTAGTACATTGTAGCATTAAAGTGGACCTTTAGCATTGACTATTGTTGAATATTAATTTGGGTCAGGCCCACATTAATTCAACGGGCGGTAGCCCTGCTCACGCTCACGCGCGTCTGAGAGGTTGAGAGAAGAGTGCGAGCGTGCGACCCGATTGTAAGGAAAATAGACCCAGGGTCATTTGACTAAGTGATTTTGGTGTTTGATGATCAACATAACCTTGTGGATTAATGTGTTTGCTAGTGTTTGTGTTTGTAGTTCACAGGATGCGAAGAGGATTGGATTGAGGCACTGAGGATGCAACACCTCAAAAAAGACCTAAAAGATACGTAGAAGTCTAAGACTCAAGAACAAAAGAAGCCCAAAGAAATAGTGAAGAAATCCATGAAGTGGGCAGTCAGCCAGCGGTATGGTGGCGCACCAGACAGTAAATGGTACGTGTCCGGTGTGCACCGGACTGTCCGGTGAGTACCGAACAATTTGAGTAGAGAGGCCCGCAACCAGGGACTCTTAGGCACTGTAGCACTAGACTATCCGGTGTGCACTGGACAGTCTAGTAATGGTCGGATCCAACGGTTGACTGCTACAGACCTCAACGGTCGGCTGACGTGGCCATGACACCGGACATGTCCAGTGTGCACAGGACAGTCTGGTGCGCCCGACGACAGAAACAATCAGCTTTCTATCCAACGACTATTGTTGAGGGGGGGAGGGGCTATAAATATCCCTCCAATCGGCCATTTGAAGGTGTGGGAGCCCAAACAACATACCAGCACATGTTATTGACATTTCCAAGTGCTCATACACCCAAGTGCTTAATAGAATCACTCGGTAATTAGCCTAGGTGGTTTGCGAAGTGCTTAGGTTAGTTAGACCGATTATGTGCTTGTTATATGTGAATCCTAGTTAGTTGAGTGAGTTTAGAAAAAACACATGATCCCTCGGTTGTTGCACGAGCCATTGTAATTGTACCGAGTGGGGCGAGAGTTTTGCGAGACCGTGACAACAAAGTTTGTGTCATGGGAACGAGGCCCACGACGTTTTGGCGGGAAGCTTGATAGTGAAGACGGTGGGGAACGTTCGAGATGAGTCAGAAGCGGAGCACCACTTACGCGTGGAGATGGCCCGCGACTCTCTACGGAGTTACCCGACCGAGGTGCTTGGCCCTCGTGTGGGCTACCCTTTGCATAGGGGCACCAACGAAGATTCGTCGGGACCTTACATGGTTCCGGATACCTCGGTAAAAATATCGACGTCATCCACGAGAGTTTGCTTTCTCTACTAGCTCTTTACCTTCCACATTTATATTAAGTGCTTAAGTTTCAATCTCTCTTTTTTAGTTAGAATATTCAGGATTGAAATTTAGGTTTTGTAGTAGAGATAGCAACACTTAGATAAAACCTAGTTTTCATATTCTAGATTATTTATTTGTATAAGTTTTAGTCTTCAGATTTAATCGTGGACTAATTTAAAAATAGTTTTTAGAAGTACTAATTCACCTCTTCTATCTATTTCTTCACCAGTCACCCGCATGCGAAGAGTTGCATGATACGATCCGGTCAAAGCGGTAGCTGCTGCCGAGCCAAACGAATCTAAGAAAAAATGGAAAGAAAAGTGGCTGTTTGGTTTAATAAAAAATGAAAGAAAAATGTCATAGTTTGTAGGCTGCAGCGCAATGCGCAAAAGTCAATAGGTGCACACATCGGCCCTACGCCCCCTCTGCTTGCTCCCGTGAATCACAGGTGCACGAAAAGAGCGGGAAATTTGGATCCATACCATTAAAAGATCACCACTTTAAATCCATACCATTACTATCTCACTTACATGTGAGTCCACATGAGTCAATGACATGTGGGGTCCATGGTATATATCTAAAGTTTAGATCTTTTAATGGTATAGATCCAATTGTTCCAAAGATAAAAGAGAAGATAAAGGAAAGAAATGTGGTTTTACCCTAATGGACCAAATTGGTCTTTTTGGGCCAGTTTTAGTTTAAAATAAAGAAAAGAAAAGTTATACAACTTTTATTTTCAGAAGCAATTATTTATTGAATTTTGATGTTTATTTCTACTCAAATTTGAACAACGGGATAGTTTGATTAGGGAACAGATAAGAAAGTATTTGCTTTTGGATAAAAGTTATTTTAAGTTGCCGCTGGTTATTTAAAATTATTGTTTCACTATTAAGTTAGAACCAACGGAAGAATTTAATTTTAAAACATAGAGATAATTAACAGATTATTGTTATTTAGAAGTAAATTAGATGCATTTTGTTGAGTTTGTTAAAGTTAAATATCTGGAAAAAATTTCATCGATGTGATTGATTTTCAAATAATAGAAAAGTAAAGAAAATGCTTCTAGAAAAATAGAATATTTACAGTATCTGCTGCAAAGTTATTCTCTATTTAATTAAAGGAGAAGAAAGATATTTGTTCAAAGTTAATTATGGCATTGTTATTTTCTTACCAACGTTGATGATAACAATATTATAATTTTATGAGTTTACGGTCAAAGTTTAAGTCTCTGGTAAATTTTGCATCAAAGTGATCAATTTTCAGAGAATAGATAAAGATCAAAGAGTGCTCTTAAACTAGAAAAAAAATGTATTTTCATGTTTTAGCTGCGATGATGATGATTATCTTCTAATTAAATTCGAACCAACAGGAGAATTTGATTGAGAAGTAATCATATATTTTCAAGATGATTGAGTACGTTATTTCCAATTCTGCCCAACGGTGATGTGGAACTAATTTAGAACAATGTCGTTTTATTCTATTTTTGCCCAACGGTGATGTAGAATAAAACATACTGATTTCAAATTTAATGAGCATTATTGTTGATTATTGTCCTCTCAAGGATGGCAAAAAGAAAATATGTTGGGCACTTGTGACTCAAAGAGAAGGTCATTGCATGGGGATTGTGTTCTCCTTAAAGAATCGCTTGAAACGAAAAGAAAGTACTTAGCTATTAATCCAAGAAAAGATGATAAAGTTTCGTCAATGGCATAAAAGTGATATGGAAGTACAATTTAAGAAATGTCTTTTATGCACTCTCTATAAAGAAGAATTTATTTTTGTTTCAGTCATTATTGTAAGAGTTGTGATAAGTAATGTGCATATTTGATTTGACCAACGTTGGATTAAACATGTTTGTTACATAATTTCGGATTCATTTCTGAATTTGATGATTGAATATGAGCCAATCCTGGCATTTATGTCCCTTCGAGGGAACTACCCGCATAGCGGGAAAAGTTTGAGATATTACCCGCATGGCAGGTAAAGTCTGAAATGTATACTCGTACGGGGAGTTGAAGTTGGCATAGAGCTTGTCCTGCATAGCGGGAGGAAGTGGTGATGACCTATGTGCTTTAGTGCATCCCACACTGGGAGAAAAGTATGGAGTAGCTTTTATGCTATCATAGTACTGATTGTGCAATTTCATTATGTCATAGTCATTAAGCACTTATGAGTTTAACATAAATAGAAAGCTACAAACGAACCTAAAGCTAAGAACGATATGCGAGTGTGGCTTGCAAAAGTACTAATGATTGCCGGTCATAAGGTGTTTAGAGAAGGAAATTGATCGGATTAGTAGGCTACATAACCACATTATTAAGATGGGTCAATAATAATTCTTTGTGTGAAACTTAGTGCCTCATAGAGCATTTAGATGTTGCATATGCATTAGGACTAACAACGCTTCCGATTTCGAGAGTTAAAATCTTTTCAAAGGCGTGTTTGGAAAGTGGGCTAAATATCTGTGTCGCGGACCGTCCATGCCAGGTGGCCAGACCACCCGCGATCCACTCAGAGAGGTTCGACAATTAGCAACACATATCAGTTCTTTAATTGGGTTATCATCGAAACCACCAAAACCCATAAGAGAGCTTTCAGTATTTGGTGCATCACTAGACATGTCTGGTGCTTAGGATTTGGTGCACACCCGCATGCTTGTCTAGTGCACATGGATATGATTGCCCTACTTCACACAATTCTAATGTTGTCTAGTGGTTCATTTGGTGCACTAACGGATACGTTCGATGCTACCAAACAACATGATTTATTTATTTATTTTTGTCTTTGCATGGATTTCTTTATCTTGTGTCTTAGACATTTTCCATGTACATGTAGATCTTCTACACGTCTTGTAATGTCTTGTTTGAAGTGTTGATCATCCGGATTGCCACTTTATCTTAGGATAGGTACACTTGTGCATCCTTTGAATATATCCAAGAATACTAGCAAGTAATATTACTCCAAACGATTATGTTGGTAATCATTCAATCACTAAAACCATTCTTCAAATGAGTATAGGCCTATTTTCCTCATAAAGAAAAATGAAAATATTGCCAATTGTTATTCAATCGCAACATTGATTATAAAGATATTGTTCTCACAAAGAACATCCAGTAGATAGCAGAAAAATTCCTTCTCCATGCATAATTCTCATGTTGCTCGTATCTTGTAACCTTGAAGTTCTTCAATATCATTCTTTCCTAAGAGCATAGAAGTGTGGACACGTGTCCTCTCATGAGTAGTTCTACCTAACCACTAGCTTCATTTGTTCATCATCGCTTCTCTTTATACTAAATAAATGTGTTCACGTTGCTTGCTATATTCACCTCACGTGTTTTCATACACACTAGATTCAACATAGTGTACATACACACACACAAAAAAAACTTTGAAGAGGAAGTAGCTTTTGTAGAACCATCTAGCACTCGACAGAAGCTTTTTATCGAGTGTTGGGAGGCCTTCGACTTCCGAAGGTCCTCAAAAACGTGATTTGACAATGTTTCTGGAGTGTAATACATGAGCAGGTACCTTCGAAGTCAAAATCGCTAAAGGAAGAAACACAAGGAGAACGAAGGATGGAATAAAGCCGAAGCTGTGCGCAAGGAAGCTTCGGCATGTTGGCTGGAAAAAGGAAACCGACTTAAAGAGGAAAAGACTATCTAGGCCCCGATAAATTACTATAGAGTTATCATTAAAAGCAAAGGGCCTGGATGTAATTTCGCATGGGCTGCGACCCGTGCCTATAAATAGGTCCCGTACTGTTCACGCTGACTTGGCATTTGCTTTTGCGTCACGCTTGTACTTTTGCTTTCTTTCAAGCCGAAGGTACACTTGTAACTTAATATCATTTCTATTTTTCTATGTTAATAAAGTATAAATGAGCTAATAATGATATATAAATGTTCATGCTACCTTTCGTATTTCATGTGTTTCTCATTTTCACTTTCATATACCGTAATGATGAAGGTATGACCTTCAAAGCCTTCGTCCGAAGATCGTTATATCCCAAGGGAAATAATGCTTCGAAGGACGAAGGACGTTGATCATTTAACCTTCTTTTGTGTTGCCTTGTTCTTAATTCATAGCATTTGAGAACAAGACTCCAACATCGAGTGACAAACAAAAACGTTCTTTATCAAGTATTTTTTAGATATCGTAATGCCCATCACTACCTAACAATGTTAGAACCACTATGTTGGTTAAATAAATGATCAAACAATGAAAATAAGCTTTTGTAGATCTTGAGAAACTATAGAATTTTGTATTTGGTAATTTTTTTTATTTTTAAGTCATCTTGTCGACGAAAACTATCTAAATTCAAAAAAATGAAATTTTCAAACGACTTCGGATGGAAAAACGACTACAATGAAAGGTGTAGGTCTTGAAAACATCTTGTCATAGAAAACTATGTTTGAAGTTTTCAGATTTAAAATTCAAATGTTGTAAACGACCTTGGATGAAGAAACTACTAAAATGAAAGTTGTTGATTTTAAATAGTTATTCAACTTTGTAGTTGATAAGTTTTTCATTTGAATTCATTTAGTGTCTAAAATAATTAATTTACACTCGATTTGTTTCAATACGAGGAGAAGAAAAACGTAATATAGACACAAATAAGGTAGAAGTGGAGTGGTAGAGGATATCACACGCTCGCTGGTGGGTACCTCCCCTATTAAAAGATTGCTATTCTTTCAGGGTTTTCTCGATTTTTGTTTTCTGGAGTGTTTTTTTGGCACTCAACAAATAGCCATTTACCGCGTACTCTTTGCCAAATGTAGCACTCAATAACTAATTTACCAAATGCATTTCTGGTCTTGCCGAGCGCCTGCGGTACTCGGCAAAGTCGCTGATTCTAGTAGTGCATGGTTAACCGTGGCGACTGATAATTGGTGACACACAAATATTTTGAAGCATTCTCCAGTTTCTTTTTTTGGTGCTACATATAAATTGATCCTCTTGGCTGTACTTACAAGCCAAGAGATGCATAGAAGCTGATGGTAGATGTATTTTGTAGTGTTTTTCATAAAGATTGTGGCTAAAACTTGTGAACCACAGTCATGCAAAACTTGTAGACTCCTATGCATATGCTATGATGATATTTTTTTCACCAGAGTGATAAACTGTGGTGTCTAAATATTGAACTTTGCACATGTAGTCTGCTATGAATTTTTGGTTTAAGGAGTGTGAATGCTGAAATGTTTGACATGCATATCATTCTCCATGCATATTGTCATGTGTGTGGAATGATTTGAATGTTCACTACCGAAAGAAAGCATTTTATCGTGCATATTGTTCCCCAATAAATCCGATTTTCGTGCGGTGAGATCTGTTTTCGGTCGAAAATTTTAGCCATTTTTAAATTGGTGCCCGTCAAAGGCCTAAATTAAAAGCCAGATAGCTCACATAGGTCTTTCAGGCTCTCTCATGGCACTTACAACAACTTCAATAGTTTTCTTAAACAACTCTAACTTTTAAAATCGAACTACTTCTTAAATATAAGTAACTATTGAAGACTAAGATTTTTTTTACTCCCGAAGTCCCGGTAGCTATTTAGCAACTCGTTAAATATGATTTTAGCAAGTTCTTGTTTAAGAATTATTGGAGTTGCTCTCTGCACTAATTTTTTTTCCCTCCATTCCTCGATTGGCTGACTCATGTGTTGTTTTCATTTCTTAAATGTCTAGATAATAGCTACAAGATATTATAGACAAACTGAGTCATTTCTATAAATTCGTGCAAAAAATTTTGCTTATCACCAATAAAATTTTGATAACCCGGTAATCTTGTCCATCGTCAACCTCCGACATTTTTCTCTCTCTGTCCATAGAGCGAAAGTCACGCCTTCTTCTGGAAGCAGAAGAAAGCGAGGAAGCCACCGCAGATGGTGGTGAGACCCATGAGCCAGACGATGGCAGCAACGGCGGCCGGCATGACGGCGGCGACCTTATAGGAGAAGAGGAGCGTCAGCGCGGACGTGAGCAGCCACACCGCCAGCTTGAGCCGCTCCCTGAGCGGCGACCCAGGCTCCGCGCGCTCGTACCTCCGGAGGCAGCAGAAGAGCAGGACGAGGTCGACGTACGCCGACACGACGAACGCGACGTCGCCGGGGTCGGGCCAGCAGCGGTGCAGGGCCATCGCGGAGCTGAGCGTGAGGTACACGACGCCCGCGGCTGGCAGCCACGGGAAGCTGCCGGCGTCACGGGCGCCCGCGTCGAGCGGCTGCCCATCGCCACCGGCGGCCTTCGGCGGTGCTGCGTCGTCTTCCCGCCGTAGGAGCGGCTCTTCTCGCGCGACGGGCGTCGCCACGGCGCGGACGCCGTTATTAGGCATTATTGCTAGTGTGACCTTGGATGACGTTGCGCTGGGAGCCTGGTTCGTGTGTGCAGTTTATATGGACACCACCGTCGGTGAGTTACGCGGAAGCAGAGAAATCGTGTCGTCGACGTTAGTCTATGACGCGAAGTTTCGTGTCTAGCCACAATTAATTTAGTTGTAAAAGTCTTGTTGGGTAGTTGGTCGTTGCTCTCGCTTGTCGGACATGCCATGTCGAATGTGACCACAATGCGCGTCATCGGAAGTTTCGCCATTCATCAACCAGGTCCAGTCATCCTCGTGTGCAAGCCACGAAAACGATAGGGGGTACGATGACTTGTATCATGAAATGCTTGCTCTGTCGCCGCTCAAAAAGTTTCTAAAAAGAGTGACTAAACACTTAGTTTTTAAAAAAGTGAAAAGAGTGACTAACATGGTATGATTGAATTTTAGTTCATTAATTAATAAGGAGGTGACTAAAAGAGACTAATAGAATATTTACCTCATCCTCTTCTCTTTATCGGTGTAGCAGGCAACCACTAATTAGGCTCTGATTGGTTCCTTTAGTCACTAAAGTACCCATTTGGTTCCAGTGACTAAACCGCACTAAAAATCATTAATTGTTGTGAATAATGATTGTATTATCCCTATTAATTAGTAGATGTTTGCTACAAGAAGAAAGTAAAGAGGGCAAATAAGGTAAAAAAATATTACTTTATTCCCTTTTAGTCACCTAAAAGAACTAGAGTTTAGTCACCGTCACCATGTTTACTTCTTTAGAGACTAAAAGTGACTAAATTTTAGTCACACCAAACCAAACAAGGCCTTAGTAGAGTTAATACCGTTATTATTCGCACCAATTAATACTTTTTAGTTACGTTTAGTCATTAACCAAACAGTTTACTTTAATAACTAAACTGAAGAAACCAAACGTAGTATAAGGCAAAACCTTGAAGAGATCCAAATGCTTGTATATACGCTTCGTTCCGGCGTACGTCCAAGACTCGTTTGGTTGTGGCGCCCCGTCGTACTGCAAACGCTAATAAGAACGAGCTTCAGGGACGTATCTTGTACGAGCTAAATTTTCTATCAAAATCTATAGTTCCAACCAAAGAGATACCGGAGCTAAATTTTCTATCAAAAATCTATATATTCCTCTAGTCTAACATAAAATCCTCCTTCTATCCCAAATTTTCCTCATTCCTATATTGAAAATTTTGAAAACATTAACCAATTGTCATTATTTATAGGATGGAACCGTTTTAGTTTCTATTTGAAGGTCTCCACCTAACTCATAGCTTGACTCTCACCTGGCGACTAGAGTTGTCACCGTCTTCCTGTGTCCAACTCTAGAGGTTGTTCCTGAACCATTGTACATTGTTCTTGTCGACCCTTCAATATTGTTTATCGCCTAATATCCATATTGTCTGTTCACATGTAATTTCCCCTTTAACATCTCTTTAACCCTGATTTGATGTTTGGAACGAAGTCGTAACATCTAGGCCCCCCTTCGGAACAAAGTAAAATTTCCTAAATCCTGTGTTTTTGAACTAATTTCCGTGAAATTTCTATACCATAATTACCATTCATGTTCCTGCGTTCCAAATGAGCCCCTATTGTTTTAGATGTCACCACCATACACGATACTCGTATAGACTGCCATGTATGTGCTGGACTGGTACCATGTATATGCTGGACTGGGCATGACTACAGCCATAACGCTTGGGTCTAGCGCTTCGACCGTAGGGCTCCAATGGCATGGCGTACTACCCCTTGTCAATGATAGCATTCTATTGAATCGGCTCGTTCCAGAGGATAGGACAGCATCCCTCATTTCTTGTTGCCAATCCATCACACTGTAACAAAATCTATTCAATCACACGACTTATCTCGCGCTAGCGTCCTCATAGCTTATAGCTACAATAACTTTTTCAATAATTCTCTGTAGTTTACAGCTAGAATCAGTTTTTCAAAAGTCTACAGCTGAATCAAACACACCTCAAGGCCTTTGTAGAACAAGTATTTCTCTTCGTGCAACACGTATCTGCGCATCTCTACAACTTGTACTCGGAGGGTGGGACAATAAAAAAAAACATTCCCCTTCGTGATGGCCAATTGCTAGCTGCCAAACTTTCTTCCTTGTCAAAGACGAGTGGTGTGGGGAACTTTTGTGGAACACGTTTTCGTCACCTACAATATTTTTGTCGTTTCTCTTCTCACGACAACGAACAAGTGGTAGAAGAAGAACAAAGATGCACATGCACAGAATATAAGAAACTATAGTTACGGTAGAACGGGACTTCCGTCCCAGGACATTAATACCAATTCATTTAGTGTAACACCCAAATTGTAAGGAAGAATAAAAGGAGAAATTGTTTCCTTTATATATGTGTGTGTCTCTAATTATCATCCCATGTGAACACCTCATTTAAAAACAAAGGATTGGTAAAAGTAATTAAATTGTGCATCATGCCGAGGCTTTATTTTGTGTGCATTTTGTGATGATATAAAAATAGAGTAAAAAAATGTATTAATATCTAAATGAGAATTTAAAGTTTAAAAGGAAATTTTAGAATTGTGCAGAAAAGATAAAGGAGATGAATAGGTAAATAATATACATAAATAAATAACTCCAGAGTTAATACCCTAATTTCACAAATCTAATTTGTAAGGAAGAACCACAAAAAAAAGTTTGAATTAAATTTGAATTTAAAGTGAAGTTGAAAATGAAGAAAGGAAGGTGGGAAAATAAAAAGAAAAGGTCAAAAACACTATTTGGGCCAGCTCCTAACCATTTCGGCCCACTACACATTCTCTCCTCGCCAGCCAACGTCGCCACGGCCGGACTCACTTGTGTGCGGGGCCCGGCTGTCGGCCACCGCCCGCTATTCACGCTCACGCCAACCGACTGGTGGGCCCATGGCACCAGAGTCGTCTTCCTCGCCAGAATCGCGGATGCGGCAACAGATTCCGCACTTCCCGGCTACCTCCTCGGCGCGGACCTCCCACCGCATCCGTAGCGATTCAGTTGCGACCCGAATGATCCCTGCCTGTTCCATTGAGTTCTGCGCTATATATTCCTGGAACTCGCCCCTTTGACCCTTTCCCATCATGCACGGCAACGCGCCGCCGCGACCCATGAAACTACCACTTGCCAAATCCGATTACACTACCATCTGCGCCTCTACTTTCTGCTCGGGTTCGGGTGAAGATTGATATCGCCATCTGCGCGTGTTGGCGACAGTCTCGGACGATTGGAGTTGTTCGGTGCCTGTTGATTCCTCGCCGGAGTTGGCGCTCGGCCGCATACCCGCCCTGTGCCGTGACCAGCCTCGACGTCTGCGCAAGCCATAGGTATGACACGCCGTACACTTTCGCCCAGTCCTATTTACCGCTTTGTGCTAGTCCAATCCATGGATTGGTCACCAGGGAGGGTGACGCCAGTCACCGGCGAGCGCGCCTCCACGAGCGACCTGGGCCTTTTTGCCGCTCGACCTCGGTCGGGGAAGAAGTTCCCTAGTCGTAGATTCAAGGATGAGCGGTGGAGATTAGGCGACACGCGGCCCTTTTCGCTAAATTCATCTCGGTAGTAGGATCGTGATCGGAGGGTTAGGGTCGGATCTCGGGATCGTAGGATATTGGCCATCGGATCTAGATCCGAGGATCAGCATTGCGTACCCGTTTGATTCGATGGGGATCTAATCGCGTCCGTCCAGACTCGATCGGGTGGCCCGTGTTGGTCGATACCCCTTCGCGGGACGTATTAGCAAAAGAGCCCTTCTAGTATTGATAAATCAACCCGCAGTCTAATGTATAGTAGTCTGTGTCTGTGAAAATCTTGCGCTAGACCCCCTGACCTTTCTGGGAATTGAGGCGCAGTTCAGAAAACTCGAAAAACAGAGAAAATAAATCAGAAATGCATTTTTAATACAAAAATAATTACTAGAACTTGTTTAATTTGTAGAAAATTCATATGAACTCCAAATTGGACCATTTCAGTTCCTATGATTCTTTCCAAAACTTTCCTTAATCTTTTCTCATCTATTTCCGCTTACTCTGATTATTCTTACCTTTTCTTTCTAAAGACAAATGTGGATTTCACACTTTGAAATCATGTGCTTAAAGTGACCTTTAGGAATAGGAGACCTACTCTTAGGAACAAAAAACAAAATTATTTTTTAGGTATCTATGTGCTTGAATGTTTGTTCTTATGATACTTGGCTGATTTGGATCTTTGATTGAGTGGGATGAGTTGTGGAGTAATGTCCACAATTACATCTACATATACATATATGCATAAATGTAAATAAATAAAATTCATAAGATAACTAAACAACCTAGATTATCCTAATTAAAATATATCTAGCCTAATAGCTCCATCTTATCTTAAAAGACTCTCTTACCTTAATGGATTCATCTTATCTTGAAAAGATTTTATCTCATCCTAATAGATCTAACTAACCTCAAAAGATTCTACCTTATCCTTATGGATCCATCTTGCCCTAATCAGCATATTTATCCCACTCTAGAATAACAACCATAAGCTAATAAAAAAAATTATTTAGATTTTAACTAGTCTAATCTAGTCATATCCAATCTAATCTAGCTTTTATCTAATCTATTATGATCTAATCTAGAGTAAGTTACTTAATGCTGGTACAAAAGATAAGGCCATACCCAACAACTTGACTTACATAACAGATCTATCTTAGCCTCTTGTCCCAAACCCGGATGGAGACACCAAAGAGCAAGAAGGAGGAGATCAACCTCGACATGGAAGAATAGGAGTCAAATCAGATCTCGAGATGATTCAAGATTTACCACCTTCGATGGAGTCTTCCCTTACTAAGTTCTTCTTACCATCACCTAACCTCACTTTGACCATCTCTCTTCTTACCTAACTGTGTGTCTAAACTAGAAGATACCCATGCATTTCTAAGTACTTGCTAAATTGTATTTAAAAAAAAGAGAGTCTCTTAATTTTTGAATCAATTAGAAACTACAACTTCAATTACAAACCAATCTTGGTATAATCCTTTTTTTCTTACAAATCTCGAGGACGAGATTATTTTTAAGGGGGTAGGATTTGTAACACCCAAATTGTAAGGAAGAATAAAAGGAGAAATTGTTTCCTTTATATATGTGTGTGTCTCTAATTATCATCCCATGTGAACACCTCATTTAAAAACAAAGGATTGGTAAAAGTAATTAAATTGTGCATCATGCCGAGGCTTTATTTTGTGTGCATTTTGTGATGATATAAAAATAGAGTAAAAAAATGTATTAATATCTAAATGGGAATTTAAAGTTTAAAAGGAAATTCTAGAATTGTGCAGAAAAGATAAAGGAGATGAATAGGTAAATAATATACATAAATAAATAACTCCAGAGTTAATACCCTAATTTCACAAATCTAATTTGTAAGGAAGAACCACAAAAAAAAGTTTGAATTAAATTTGAATTTAAAGTGAAGTTGAAAATGAAGAAAGGAAGGTGGGAAAATAAAAAGAAAAGGTCAAAAACACTATTTGGGCCAGCTCCTAACCATTTCGGCCCACTACACATTCTCTCCTCGCCAGCCAACGTCGCCACGGCCGGACTCACTTGTGTGCGGGGCCCGGCTGTCGGCCACCGCCCGCTATTCACGCTCACGCCAACCGACTGGTGGGCCCATGGCACCAGAGTCGTCTTCCTCGCCAGAATCGCCAAAGTCGTCTTCCTAGCTACGGGTGCATAAGTTTCACCAAAGTCCAAACCTTCGACTTATGAATAACCTTTGGCTACAAGTTGGCCTTTGTTCCTAGTCACCACACCATGCTCATCTTGCTTGTTGCGGAATACCCACTTGGTACCTACAACATTTTGGTTAGGACGTGGAATTAAATGCCATACCTCATTCTTCGTGAAGTTGTTGAGTTCCTCTTGCATTGCCAGCACCCAATCCGAGTCTCTTAGTGCATCCTCTACCCTGTATGGCTCAACAGAGGAGACAAAAGAGTGATATTCACATAAATGTGCAACTCGAGATCTAGTGGTTACCCCCTTATGAATGTCACCGAGGATGGAGTTGACGGGGCGATCTCGTTGAATTGCTTGGTGGACTCTTGGGTGTGGCGGTCTTTGACCCTGTATTTCTTGATCATCTTCCTTGTCTTTATTATATTCATCTCCCCTTGATTATTGTCCTCCTCTTGAGGTGGCTCATCCTCTTGATCTTCATCTTCATTGTTTTGAGCCTGATCCTCATCTTGAGTAGGTGAGGATGCTTGGTTGGAAGATGATGGTTGATCTTGTGCTTGAGTGGGCTCTTCGGATTCCTTCGGACACACGTCCCCAATGGACATGTTTCTTAGTGCGATGCACGGAGCCTCTTCATCATCTAGCTCATCAAGATCAACTTGCTCCACTTGGGAGCCATTAGTATCATCAAACACAATGTCACAAGAAACCTCAACTAATCCAGTAGATTTGTTGAAGACTCTGTATGCCCTAGTGTTTGAGTCATATCCTAGTAAAAAGCCTTCTACAGCCTTAAGAGCAAATTTAGATTTTCTACCTCTTTTAACAAAAATAAAACATTTGCTTCCAAAGACTCTAAAATATGAAACATTGGGCTTTTTACCGGTAAGGAGTTCATATGATGTCTTCTTGAGGATTCGGTGAAGGTAGAGCCGGTTGATGGAGTAGCAAGCAATGTTGATTACGTCTGCCCAAAAACGGTCTGGTGTCTTGTACTCATCAAGCATGGTTCTTGCCATGTCCAGTAGAGTTCTATTCTTCCTCTCCACTACACCATTTTGTTGAGGTGTGTAGGGAGAAGAGAACTCATGCTTGATGCCCTCGTCCTCAAGAAAGTCTTCGATTTGAGAGTTCTTGAACTTCGTCCCATTGTCGCTTCTTATTTTCTTGATCCTTAATCCGAACTCATTTTGAGCCCGTCTCAAGAATCCCTTTAAGGTCTCTTGGGTTTGTGATTTTTCCTGCAAAAAGAATACCCAAGTGAAGCGAGAATAATCATTCACAATTACAAGACAAGACTTACTCTCGCTAATGCTTATGTAAGCGATCGGGCCGAATAAATCCATGTGGAGTAGTTCAAGCGGTATGTCGGTCGTCATGATATTCTTGTGTGGATGGTGGGTGCCAACTTGCTTTCTTGCTTGACATGCGCTACAAACCTTATCTTTCTCAAAATGAACATTTGTTAGTCCCAAAATGTGTTCTCCCTTTAGAAGCGTGTGAAGATTCTTCATTCCAACATGGGTTAGTCGGCGATGCCAGAGCCAACCCATATTAGTCTTAGCAATCAAACAAGTGTTGAGTTCAGTTGTGTTCTCATTAAAATCAACTAAATATAGTTGACCCTCTAACACTCCCTTAAATGCTATTGAATCATCACTTCTTCTAAAGACAGTAACACCTAAATCTGTAAAAAGACACTTGTAACCCATTTTGCATAATTGAGAAACCGAAAGCAAATTGTAATCTAAGGAATCTACAAGAAAAACATTGGAAATAGAATGGTCAGGTGATATAGCAATTTTACCAAGTCCTTTGACCAAACCTTGATTTCCATCCCCGAATGTGATAGCTCGTTGCGGATCATTGTTTTTCTCGTAGGAGGAGAACATTCTTTTCTCCCCTGTCATGTGGTTTGTGCATCCGCTATCTATTATCCAGCTTGAGCCCCCGGATGCATAAACCTGCAAAACAATTTAGGCCTTGTTCTTAGGTACCCAAACAGTCTTGGGTCCTTTCACGTTAGAAACAAGCACCTTGGATACCCAAACACAAGTCTTGGAGCTCTTGTGTTTGCCCCCAACATATTTGGCAACTACTTTGCCTGATTTGTTAGTTAAAACATAAGATACATCAAAATTATTAAATGAAATGTTATGCTCATTTGATGCAGCAGGAGTTTTCTTTTTAGGCATTTTAACATGTGTAGAATGCCTAGAGCTAGAAGCCTCATTCTTATACATAAAAGCATGGTGAGAAATGTTATGAGGTTTCCTAGCATGAATTCTTCTAATTTTATGCTCAGAATAATTAACAGGATATAAAATATAGCCCTCATTATCCTGAACCATGGGAGCCTTGCCCTTAACAAAATTGGACAATCTCTTAGGGGCATTAAGCTTGACATTGCTTCCCTGTTGGAAACCAATGCCATCCTTAATGCCAGGGCGTCTTCCATTATAGAGCATGCTTCTAGCAAATTTAAACTTTTCATTTTCAATTTCATGCTCTTTAATTTTAGCAGTTAATTGAGCTATATGATCATTTTGTTGTTTAATAAGAGTGAGGTGATCATTTATAGCATCAACATTAACATCTCTACATCTAGTACAAATAGTAACATGATCAACAGTAGATGTAGAGGGTTTGCAAACATTCAATTAATCTATCTTAGCATGTAATATGGCATTCTCATTTCTAAGACAGGAAATAAAATCATTGCAAACATCTAACTCTCT
This sequence comes from Zea mays, assembly GCF_902167145.1. NCBI lineage: Eukaryota > Viridiplantae > Streptophyta > Magnoliopsida > Poales > Poaceae > Zea > Zea mays. The sequence continues at coordinate 159,593,865 of NC_050100.1, read as the reverse complement.
AGCTTTAGAAATTAAACTAGCATTTTCAGTCCTAAGCCTAGAAATTGACTCATTCAATTTATCAATCTTAGCATTTAAACTAGCATTTTCATTTCTAAGACTGGTAATTGAATCATGGCAAATGCTAAGCTCTTTAGTCAAGTTTTCACATTTCTCTACTTCCTAAGCATAAGCATTTTTTACTTTAACATGTTTTTTATTTCTTTAATAAGGAATTCCTCTTGGCTATCCAAGAGTTCATCCTTCTCATGAATGGCTCCTATCAATTCATTCAGTTTTTCTTTTTGTTCCATGTTGAGGTTAGCAAAAAGAGTAAGTAAATCATCTTCGTCTTCACTAGAACTACCCTCATTACTAGATGTTGTATACTTGGGGGTGGTTCTAGATTGTACCTTCTTCTTTTTGTCGTCCTTCGCCATGAAACACTTGTGGCCGACGTTGGGAAGAGGAGGCCCTTGTTCACGGCGATGTTGGCGGCGTCCTCGTCGGAGGAGGAGTCAGTGGAGCTCTCATCGGAGTCCCATTCCCGACACACGTGGGCATCGCCGCCCTTCTTCTTGTAGTACCTCTTCTTCTCCTTCTTCTTCCCCTTCTTGTCGTTGTCCCTATCACTATCACTAGACATTGGGCATTTAGCGATAAAATGATCGGCTTACCACATTTGTAGCTCACCCTTTTGGAGCGAGGTTTGTAATCCTTCCCCCTCCTTTGCTTGAGGATTTGGCGAAAACTCTTGATGATGAGCGTCATCTCCTCATTGTCAAGCTTCGAGGCGTCGATTGGAAGCCTACTTGATGTAGACTCCTCTTTCTTCTCTTCCGTCGCTTTGAATGCGACGGGTTGCACCTCGGGTGTAAAGGTGGCGCCTTGCTCCAAGTTGACAATATGTTTGGAGTCTTTAATCATAAGTTCAAAGCTCACAAACTTGCCAATTACCTCCTCGAGAGACATCTGTTTATATCTAGGGTCTCCACGGATTAGTTGCACTTGAGTGGGACTACGAAAAACAAGTGATCTAAGAATAACCTTGACCATTTCATGGTCATCCCACTTGGTGCTCCCGAGGTTGCGCACTTGGTTGACCAAGGTCTTGAGCCGGTTGTACATCGCTTGTGGCTCCTCTCCCTTGTTGAGGATGAATCGATCGAGTTCTCCCTCGATCGTCTCGCGCTTGGTGATCTTGGTCACCTCATCCCCTTCGTGCGTCGTTGAGCACGTCCCAAATTTCTTTGGCGCTCTTTAACACTTGCACCTTATTATACTCCTCTCGACACAAGGAGGCGAGGAGTATAGTTGTGGCTTGGGAGTTAAAGTGCCTAATTTGGGCGACCTCGTCCGAGTCGTAGCCTTCGTCCCCCACCTTAGGTACTGTAACACCCTAATTTTGGGGGTATAAAATTTCTTTCTAATTATCACCCAAAATCATGTCTTACTCTTCTTTTTCTCACTCTCGGCTTTCTCTCTCTCTAGATTCTTTCTCCCTTTTTCCTTTTGATTAGAAATAGCTTAAACTAGTGGAGATTAATTATTTATTTTTGTCAAAACCTTATGAGTCATGACATGTTGCATCATGCTGAGCTTAAAATATTCTTTGATGTGTTGCACAAGTTTGAATTTATTTGAATTTGAAACCTAGTTTAAATTTGTATTTGAAAACTCTATAGAAAAAGAAATAGAAAAAGAATTAGAAAATCTAGAGAAAAAGAAAAAGGGAAAGTAGCCCAGTCGGCCCTCTAAGCCCAGTGCGGTCGCGCGCCCGCGCCGTCTGACAGGCGGACCCCGCCTGTCAGCGGCAGTTTTCCCTCGCGCGCGCCCTCCCTCTCTCGCACGCTGCCCAGTGGGGCCGATCTGTCGGCGCCAGTTTCCTTTGCCCGCACGCTCTCGCTCTCTCTCTCTGTCTCGCGGGCCCGGATCATCAGTCGCCAAGCCGTTGCCCCACGCACCCCTTTCTTCTCTCTCTGCGTCGTAGGCCTGCCCTGTCAGTTCCGCCCCCTCTGCGCTCGCCGTGGACCGGCGCGTGCCCACTCGCGCACGTCCCCGGATTTCTCGGCCACGACGCCCGCCCATGCGCCCAGCTCCCTTCTTAGAGCCCCGCCAGTGCCCCCGCGCACACCCCTCGCCTCATTTCGCTCAGCTTCACCCTCTCTCGCGCTCTGCTCACACCGCCAGCCGCCGCCGGAGACCCGCGCTCGTGTTCCCGGCCATCCAGCTCGACGGAGACCGCTCCAAGCCTCCCCGAGCTTCGCCCCGAGGTGAGACACCCGTCCCCGTGCCCAATTTCCCCTATTGCGACCTGTGCTAGGCCAATTTTGCCTTCGCTGGTGCTTGGCCGCGGCGGTCCGCCGTCCTCGCACGGTGGCCGGTCGATTTAGCCCGGTCTAGTTCCCCGGAGTAGATCCCTGTGTCACCCCTGCCTCTACTGAAGTTAGCACAGGCCTTAGCGCGCCTTAAGCCCCCTCCCCATGGCCGGAATGGCTCACCGGAGTTTCTCCGGTCCGCCCGAGGCTTTCTCACCGCCGTTCTCCCCTCTCTGCTCGTGGATTCATGGTCCCTTCCCCGCCATTGAGTACGCTGTGGAGCCCTCTACCTCTCTATCCAATCCCGGCGACCCCGGACCCCCCCTAGCTCACGCCTGCCTCAACTCCGGCGACCTCACCGCCACGGAGAGGAGCGGCGCCGCCCGCAACCGTCTGTTTTCCCCCGGTCTGATCCCCTCCGTCTGATCCTGATCACACGGCCCGGACCGCGGGTACCGCTTCGCGCACGCACACCCGGCGCCCTTGGCCCGCCTGTCAGCGCCCAAACCCCCTGGCGCTGGGCCCGCTCGGTCAGCGCGCTCTCCCCCTCTGTCGCTGACACTCCCTGGCCCGCCTGTCAGCGCTCGCCTGCTCGCGCGCGCGCCCTCTGTCGCAGATCTAATCTTAGCCGTTGGTTTTAGATCAGACGGTTAGATTCACCCGATACCCCTTCGCGCGGTAGTTTTCTTAAAGAGACCATCGGTTTACTGGAAATCAACCTGCCGTCGCTGGTTTTTGCGCGCAGGCCCCTGTATTCTTGCAGATTTAGCCCTGGACTTTTAAATATTCACAGAATTGGCCCTAATTTCATATTTTGAATTCCCAAACTTGTTTATTTCATAACTTTTGCATATGAACTCCAAATTTAGTGATTCAAATTGCAAAATGTTCATAGAATTATTCTCTATTTAAATAAAATAGGTTCACTTACTGATTGCACACTCTAATTTTTAGGATTGAATATGAACTAATGTAGATGTATGTTTTATTTATTTAATAAAATAAATAAAAGGAGAACCTTAGAGATTTAAACTTGTTTAAGCTTGTGAGATTAATAATATGTAATACATAAGTTCATCTCTGTTCTAAATTTTAGGTCACCATAAAATAAATTGATCTATGATTATGTACTTGTAAATAACACTTAGGGAAATAGTAATCTATTTTCAAATGAAGTTAATTTATGTTATAGTTCATGTTATACTCTGAATTCATTATCCCTTATGTAGTATTGTGTCTTTTTAAGATGTGTTCCAATGTTTGTACATGTTTGGTGTGATGTTCATTTGTACTGAATGCATGCTCGCTTTATTTAGACAACGAACAGTCCGAGGTTCCTGAGTGTGTTGTTGGAGACCTCCCTGAGCAACCACCTGGTGAAGGCAAGTGTCCTCAGACCTATCATGTCCTACTTTACTTTTATAATTCACCGTCCCGCATTACTTTATTGAAACCTAAGGATTGACTAGTTTGTATTTCCCTTACCCTTGTTTACCTTTTTGGGTTAATTATGGTTAGCTTATGCTATTGCTTAAACTTAATCAATGAACATGATGTGATCTTTTATGATACGATGATGTTATCCCAATGGGGTCCTTGTGATTACTTTAGGGGGCTCAGGCTCTTTCCTGAGTACCTCTCCATAAGGACCTGTTTGGGGAGTGACAACCCGGGATAACAGTGCAACCATGAGGGTGGAATGGGACGCCCTTAGCTGATTAATTAGAGGAACCAGAGGAGTAGTTGGCTTCGCCGTAGGGCCATCAATGGGGTCCGGGCACAGTACTTGCTCTGCCGAGGTTGGTTGCAGAGGTTCTTTGATTTGGTTTTGTTAGTCACCCTTCCTTTGGGGAGATGTACTGTGTTTATCAAACTGGAGAAACCTAACGGGCGGCTATGACCTCTAGGAAATCTTTGTAAAGGCTACGTAGTGAGACCCTGCTAGGTCACCTTGGTAGTGATCAATGCGGAGGCTAGAACCCCGGGCAGAATGGGAATCACGGCTTGTGGGTAAAGTGTGCACCCTCTGTAGAGTGTTAAAACTGGTATATCAGCCGAGCTCACGGTTAAGAGCAGCCTTGGGATCCTCTTTGATTAGAAGAACTTTGGATACTTTTATGTTGATGACTAACAATGATGTTATAAAATCTGATCTCTGGTATTTCCTCTTTTGAGGAGGTACTTCTGGGTAATAACTGGGTTATTTACTAAAACTTGGCTCTACTAATAATAATAAATACTTGACCAACTAAAAGCAACTGCTTAACCTCAACTCCATATACAGCTAATCCACTTTAGCCAAACGGGACATTTGCTGAGTACGTTGATGTGTACTCACCCTTGCTTTACACACTACCCCCACCCCAGGTTGTCCCCAGTGTACCCAATGCTCATGAGGTGATGCTGGCAACATGGATGACTTCGAGAAGTTCCAGGAATATGACTGTCGGGGACCATAATTAGGGGTACCCTCAAGACTCCTAATTCTCAGCTGGTAACTGAAAGCTCTCTTGTGAGTTTTGGTGTTGGGATGACAACTCAATTAAAGGACTAACAAGTGTACTAAGTGTTGAACAGGTGCTTAAGGTAAATCTAACAGGGTTCAACACAAGTGAACAAATGTGATGGTCCAAGAATTGGATTATGGATACATAATGGACATCACAAGTAAGATGGACATTGCAAAAGTGATACTCAGGTGCATAGCTCGGAGACAACTGATCAAGCCAAGGACGGAGGCAAGAAGAGCTTCGAGGTACCAAGTGCACGGGAGAAGGTCAAGGTGGCTGAGGAACCCAAAGCCAAGGGTGAAGAAGAAGGCTTGCAAAGTCAAGGGTGATCGAGTTGAGAACAGCTTCGGCTCATCAAGGATCACTACATAAGGACGTGACTTACAACCAATGAGGTAACAGCTACAGTTATGAGGTGTAAGTCATAAGGCTCAAGATCAAGCTCTAAGAAGGAGATCAAGGTCACTAGAAGGAGAACAAGTGTCAAAACCAGAACTCGAAGCAGCCCAAAAGAGCTAAGTTCACCTTAATCTTTAGTTTGGGTTGTTCCTATGTTTGGAGATGTTCTATGTGACCTTTACAGGATGTTGGAGCTAAGAAATGTCAATCTAGATCAAGTCAAACCGACTTGATGATTTATGAGTCCAACATCAAAGCTCAAGCATGTGAAATGCTATGGATGAAATAATTCAGAGAAGGTATGTTTCTAGACTTAGTACATTGGTTTTGTGGACTAATATACTTGTCTAAGTGTTAGAAACAGAAAGAAGAAGAAAAGGAAAGAGGTGTGAAAGGCTTGGCTGTGTACAGCCAAGACTTAGTTCAGTCTGGCACACCGGACTGTCCGGTGGTGCACCGGACAGTGTCCGGTGCGCCAGGCTGAACTCTGGCGAACTGGCCGCTCTCGGGAATTCACCGGCGATGTACGGCTATAATTCACCGGACTGTCTGGTGTGCACCGGACTGTCCGGTGAGCCAACGGTCGGCCGGGCCAACGGTCGGCCGCGCGATCTGCGCGGGACATGTGGGCAAGCCAACGGCTAGTTGGAGGCACCGGACTGTCCGGTGTGCACCGGACATGTCCGGTGCGCCAACGGCTCCAAAACTGCCAACGGTCGGCTTCGCCACAGAAGGAAAGAAATCGGGCACCGGACAGTGTCCGGTGTGCACCGGACTGTCCGGTGCACCATCCGACAGAAAGCTGATATTGCCTTCCAAATGAAGTCCAACGGCTCCTAGGCCCCTTAGGTCTATAAAAGGGACTCCTAGGCGCCTCCAAGAGAATATGAAGTGCAGCCAACAAGTGTAGACTCCACTGGTATCAATTCTCACTCTCCCTCTTGTGTGTAACTCTATAGTTTGTGTAGAAGGCACATCTATAAGCCTTTATAGAAAGGAGTAGTGCTGCTAAGAGCTGGAGCAAGGTCTTGAGCGTATCGTTACTCTGCCGGGGTGCTGCCAAGAAGTTTGTAAGCAGTCGCGGTTCTGTTGTAACCCTACTCAATAGTGAAAGGCTCTATCTGTCATCCTGACAGATCTGAGCAAACGGAGGAAGGAGTTGAAATAGACTCCAAGCCCAGGTGTGGCTAACTCCAACGAGGACTAGGCAAGCATTTTAGGCTTGGCCAAACCTCGGGATAAACCCTTGCGTCTGTGTGCTCTGTTCTATCCTGACTCTCTGCCTTACTCGTCTTTATATCTGCACTTCAATACTTATCTGCGTTATAAGCTTGATTTGAAGTGCAGGACATTTTGAGACAGGATCTTCCATTCCGCTGCAACCTACTCGAAGAGTCTTCTCACTCCACTGCGTACTAAGTCTTCGAGTAGAGAAAGAATTTAAGTTTTAAAGCAATAAGTTTTATTCGCCTATTCACCCCCCCCCCCCTCTAGGCGACATCCAGATCCTGTTCCCGGGTCAAAGGGAACTTTCAATTGGTATCGGAGCTAGGCCTCTCCAGTGTGGGCTTAGCCGTCCGGAGATAACAATGTCGTCACAAGAGGTAACTGTAGAACTTCTTTTAGGCGATGGCTCTAATTACAAATCTTGGTCTGTCTCTATTTATAATGCTTTCATGAGTGTTGATTCTGATTTGAGACAGATCTTTAGTAGAAGTATTTTTCCATCTGATATTAGTAAAAATCCCTCTAATGATGAACTAAGATGTTTTTCTCTCAATCACCGTGCTTGCAGCATCTTAGTTGATTCTCTTTCTAGAGGTGCTTATTTTGCCATCATGAGTAGTGATAATGATTTAATTGTTGATGCTCATGATTTATGGAATAGAATTAAAGTAAAATATTGTGTGGCAAATTGTACTGCTTCTACTCCCTATATTGCTTGTGATACTAACCTTTCAAAGGGAGAAGATCAAGAACGATGGGCACCCAACGATGAATCCACCTCGTCGACAGGTTTGGTCTCCACTAATAATAAGTGTTTTATTGCTAACAATGATGGTGGAGACAAAAGCCATGATGAGGAGGAATATGAGGATGATAGCGAGGATGAATCTTCATCACCTCAAGGTACATTTTCCCGTTTGGCTTCCACTGACATTAATGACAGGGAAAATGAGACCGATGATGTGGAAGAAGAGGAAATTCGCCGTTTCTACAACCATCTCAACAAAGCAGACAAAGCTCTCTTGGTTAAGTTGTTGAGAAGAAACAAGGAACAAGGCGAGACACTTCTCAGGCTAGAGGAAACACTCATCAAAACCAACAACAGCCTAGAGAAGATGACCAAAGAACATGAGGAGCTAAAGTACTCTCATGGGAATTTGGTCCAAAGGTATGAATATGTTTTAATTGAGCAAAGAAATAGTCATGATGCATTATCTAATATTGCTCAACTTAAAACGGAAAATTCTATGCTTAAGAGTCAAGTAGAAACAATGGACTTAGAAAAACGTGCTCTAGGTAAAAAGTATGATATGTTGTCATATTCTCATAATAAATTAGTTGATGACCATATCATGCTTAATGTTGCTCATGAGGTTATCATTGCAAACTTAAATTCATGTGAACCTCATTCTCGCACGTGTGCGCATTTGAATTGTATATCATCATGTGCTAACCCCTGTTGCTCAAAAGAAAGCCAATCATTGATTGAGCAACAAGTTTTAGGGTCACAAAAGAAATTATGTGGGAATAAGAAACAACGACAACTGAGGAGAAGACACTTTGCTCAACTCTCTCAAGATATCCACGGGCGCGTGGTGAAGAAGCTTGAGAAAGGAAAAACTGCAGCAAGTGTCAAGCTCAATAAGAAAAGTGTTCCTAAAGATGAAGAAATCAACATGAGCTTGGAAAAAGGTAAAGATTCAATTAATCATGTTGTTTGCACTGATCATCTCTCCATGTCATTCAAGCACAAAAAGGGAAGAGGGAAAAGGAGGTGCTTCAAATGCAAGGAGATAGGCCACCTCATCGCGTCTTGTCCGTACAAAAACAAGGATGAAGGGACAAGAAGTTGTTTTGGATGCAACAATAAGGACCACACGATCACTTCATGTCCGGTCATGAAGAATCAAGGATGTGCATCCTCCAAGGTGACCCTCACCAAGGAAAGTGATACACAGCAAGCGTCATGTCAGGTTGAGCGACGCTTCTGCTACAAGTGTGGTGAGCAGGGTCATATATCCAAGGTATGTTATAAAGGTAAGATTTCTAAGCAAGTGAATTTGTGTCAATCTTATTCGCGTAGGAGACCCAAATCATACACTTGTGCTAGATCTATAACGAGATCACCTAGAATTAGCACAAAGGCATTTTGGGTACCAAAGGCACATTTACATGATCATTATGTACCCATCCCGAGATGGGTACCAAACTGTGCTAACTAGACCATGCAGGTGCCTTGAGATGGACTGGAGACCATGGGAGAGCTTCAGACGGTTATCTAAAACTCTATGCTTAATCTGTTAATAGTTTTGGTGTTAATTGACCCAAGGTTGAATTATTGTGAGACACTAATCCCATGTTCATCTTAAGTAAAATAAGGTATATAGGTCCTTAATCATTATTGGTGAATCAAGTAAAAGGACTTTGATGAGAATCTACAACTAGCTCTCCAAAGGACGGTACCCCGTGTATTTTAAGTACATAATTGCAATTTAGTATTGCTCTTAAGTTGGCTTATTGTGCTACCTGTCTTTGGAGTAGTTATGCTTTATGATTGCCTGTGTTAAATGAATCATAATGATGTTTGCTTAATCATGACTGGTGCTATATAGGATATATCTTTTGAATCATTCATGGGTAGCTATTTCATTTGTTATATCCACAACGATTAACTCTCTTGGTGTATATGGATAAACCTGTAACTTTTTGTAAGTCATGCTATGTGCAATTATGTCATTTTGTCCATGATCACATGATTACCCTAGTTTGGTACTGTGTGAATTTTCAAATCCATGTCGTGCCCTTATGAGCTATGAGGTGCATGAGCAAAAGGAGCCCTGAATTGGTGATAACAAGTGCTCTCATAAAGGCAAAGGTATGGAAAATGGAACTGTGCAATTTTATTGAATATCTTGAAGTTCCATTGATAGTGATCATAGCTGCGTTCTTGTATTTCATTGGTGGTATCGTGGCTTAGGAGACCTATGCCTTAAAATATTGTTTCTTTTTGTGTACCTAAAGAATCTTCTTAACTATGATGTGCTTAGACATGATCATGTTGTTTTTCAATTAGTATATGTGATGCAATGATAGTTAAGTATGAAGCATGACTAAGTTGCGTGTAAATGTTATACTTCCTGTGAGTATTCAATTGGCTTAGGTGCCACTGAGGCATGCATTATTGTATTTAGTCAACCTTTCATTTAGCCTTCAATTGGTGTTAAGTGGCTTTTCATTTGATATTCAAATTGGCATCCTTGTGTGATGAAAGTGATAGAGTACGCCTTGACCAAGGTATGTTGTGATCCCCTCTAGTTCTAAGGAAGCTAGAATGTGCAAAGTGCAAGTCATTCAAATACTTGATGCACAACTTGAGGGGGAGCACACATAACTTGTGTCTTTTGAGACTAACTGTTTCTTGAGCAATCTTGTGTAGTCTCTAGGTGGAAAAGAGAAGATGTGCAAGAAATGGAGCAATCAGGACTTGGGTACCTCTGTAAGTCAAGAAATTGGTATCTCAAGTCATGAGTAAGTACATGTTTTTAGATTGCTCATGCTCTATAATATCTGGTGATAATAGATGCCTATTCTTAAATATCATAGAGCTATGACAATAAATGAACTTTGCAATTGGCATCTCTCAATTGGTAGCTGTGATAGTCTGCTTCAATTGACACCTTTTAATAATCATTAGAATAGAAGTTTCTTCTTGTGCCCAATACTATAACTTGTTCTAAGTTTGGTGTCTTAGCAACAAGAAAAAGTTAGGAAAATGAATCAGGCACAAGTGTGGAGAAGCTCTCAAGAGATTAAATACTTTCAAGATGAGAAGTACACTACAACATGGTAAAGGTACAAAAGGAAGTATTAATCTTTTTGCATATATGTATCTCACCTAAATGTTGATAGTGCATATGCTCAATAAGGGGGAGTTTTGATAGTCGTTTTTCCTCCTTAACACCCTGCTGTCCCTTGACATCATCATATGTTCTTGCTTGAGTATGGTTTTTGGTGTTTGATGTCAAAGGGGGAGAATTTGTGTATTAAAGCTTATCTCAGTCCTAAGAGGAAAACTTATCCTAATGGGTGATGTGTTAGTTTGAGCTTTGCCAAGTGTGATATTCATATGTTTCTTGCAGTGTTGCTCATATGGACTAGTGTTTCCGCTGCGATGAATTATTTGGCTTCTATAGTATAATAGATAGTCATGTGGATAATGGTGCATGTGGTTAATGGTGCTTTAAGATTGTTTTAAATTAGTGTCTTAGTTTAAATTGGTATTAGTTTGAATTGGTATCTTAATGGTGAATAGTGGTAGGTTGATATTACTGTGATATATCCACTAAATTGAATGGTGTTTAACTCTTATTATGTGCATTTGTGTTATAGCATCATGGTTTGATTCTTGACACAATGCATTCCAAAATTGCTAAGGTATAGAAGTGTTCCGAATTGCCTAAGTATGTGCAAATTGGTGTCTGAGGCCAAAATTATGTTTTTGAAGTAAGCACATATTTAGGGGGAGCATTCTATAAGCTTAGAATTCAAAATTTATGCTTCAAATCTTATTCTTATGTAAGCTTTAATTGTGTTGCCATCAATCACCAAAAAGGGGGAGATTGAAAGCTCTCTTGTGAGTTTTGGTGTTGGGATGACAACTCAATTAAAGGACTAACAAGTGTACTAAGTGTTGAACAGGTGCTTAAGGTAAATCTAACAGGGTTCAACACAAGTGAACAAATGTGATGGTCCAAGAATTGGATTATGGATACATAATGGACATCACAAGTAAGATGGACATTGCAAAAGTGATACTCAGGTGCATAGCTCGGAGACAACTGATCAAGCCAAGGACGGAGGCAAGAAGAGCTTCGAGGTACCAAGTGCACGGGAGAAGGTCAAGGTGGCTGAGGAACCCAAAGCCAAGGGTGAAGAAGAAGGCTTGCAAAGTCAAGGGTGATCGAGTTGAGAACAGCTTCGGCTCATCAAGGATCACTACATAAGGACGTGACTTACAACCAATGAGGTAACAGCTACAGTTATGAGGTGTAAGTCATAAGGCTCAAGATCAAGCTCTAAGAAGGAGATCAAGGTCACTAGAAGGAGAACAAGTGTCAAAACCAGAACTGGAAGCAGCCCAAAAGAGCTAAGTTCACCTTAATCTTTAGTTTGGGTTGTTCCTATGTTTGGAGATGTTCTATGTGACCTTTACAGGATGTTGGAGCTAAGAAATGTCAATCTAGATCAAGTCAAACCGACTTGATGATTTATGAGTCCAACATCAAAGCTCAAGCATGTGAAATGCTATGGATGAAATAATTCAGAGAAGGTATGTTTCTAGACTTAGTACATTGGTTTTGTGGACTAATATACTTGTCTAAGTGTTAGAAACAGAAAGAAGAAGAAAAGGAAAGAGGTGTGAAAGGCTTGGCTGTGTACAGCCAAGACTTAGTTCAGTCTGGCACACCGGACTGTCCGGTGGTGCACCGGACAGTGTCCGGTGGTGCACCGGACAGTGTCCGGTGGTGCACCGGACAGTGTCCGGTGCGCCAGGCTGAACTCTGGCGAACTGGCCGCTCTCGGGAATTCACCGGCGACGTACGGCTATAATTCACCGGACTGTCCGGTGTGCACCGGACTGTCCGGTGAGCCAACGGTCGGCCGGGCCAACGGTCGGCCGCGCGATCTGCGCGGGACACGTGGGCAAGCCAACGGCTAGTTGGAGGCACCGGACTGTCCGGTGTGCACCGGACATGTCCGGTGCGCCAACGGCTCCAAAACTGCCAACGGTCGGCTTCGCCACAGAAGGAAAGAAATCGGGCACCGGACAGTGTCCGGTGTGCACCGGACTGTCCGGTGCACCATCCGACAGAAAGCTGATATTGCCTTCCAAATGAAGTCCAACGGCTCCTAGGCCCCTTAGGTCTATAAAAGGGACTCCTAGGCGCCTCCAAGAGAATATGAAGTGCAGCCAACAAGTGTAGACTCCACTGGTATCAATTCTCACTCTCCCTCTTGTGTGTAACTCTATAGTTTGTGTAGAAGGCACAGCTATAAGCCTTTATAGAAAGGAGTAGTGCTGCTAAGAGCTGGAGCAAGGTCTTGAGCGTATCGTTACTCTGCCGGGGTGCTGCCAAGAAGTTTGTAAGCAGTCGCGGTTCTGTTGTAACCCCACTCAATAGTGAAAGGCTCTATCTGTCATCCTGACAGATCTGAGCAAACGGAGGAAGGAGTTGAAATAGACTCCAAGCCCAGGTGTGGCTAACTCCAACGAGGACTAGGCAAGCATTTTAGGCTTGGCCGAACCTCGGGATAAACCCTTGCGTCTGTGTGCTCTGTTCTATCCTGACTCTCTGCCTTACTCGTCTTTATATCTGCACTTCAATACTTATCTGCGTTATAAGCTTGATTTGAAGTGCAGGACATTTTGAGACAGGATCTTCCATTCCGCTGCAACCTACTCGAAGAGTCTTCTCACTCCACTGCGTACTAAGTCTTCGAGTAGAGAAAGAATTTAAGTTTTAAAGCAATAAGTTTTATTCGCCTATTCACCCCCCCCCCCCTCTAGGCGACATCCAGATCCTGTTCCCGGGTCAAAGGGAACTTTCAGTAACCCCCATCAGCATAAAGCTGCTAAGGCCTGATGGGTGCGATTAAGTCAGGGATCAGTCCATTCGAGCGACTTGATCACGCCTCGCCCGAGCCCAGCCTTGGACAAGGGCTGCCGACCCCGGAGGATTTCCGTCTCGCCCGAGGCCCCCCTCCAACGGCGAACATATTTCCGGCTCGCCCGAGGCCCTACCTTCGCTAAGAAGCAACCCTGACTAAATCGCCGCACCGACCGACCAAGTCGCAGGAGCATTTAATGCAAAGGTGGCCTGACACCTTTATCCTGACGCGCGCCCTCCGGCAGAGCCGAAGTGACCGCCGTCACTTCGCCGCTCCACTGACCGGCCTGACAGAAGGACAGCGCCGCCTGCGCCATTCCGACTACAGTACCATTTGACAGAGTGAGGCTGACAGGCAGTCAGGACCTACCGAAGGCACCATAGGAAGCTCTGCTTCGCCCGACCCAGGGCTCGGACTCGGGCTCAGTCCCGAAAGACGACGAACTCCGCTCCGCCCGACCCAGGGCTCGGACTCGGGCTAAGTCCCGGAAGACGGCGAACTCCGCTCCGCCCGACCTAGGGCTCGGATTCGGGCTCAGCCCCAGAAGACGACGAACTCCGCTTCGCCCGATCCCAGGGATCGGACTCCGCCCTGGCCTCTGCCGACGACCTCCGCCTCGCCCGACCCAGGGGCTCGGACTCGGCCTCGGCCATGGAAGACAGACTCGACCTCGGCTTCGGAGGAGCCTCCACATCGCCCAACCTAGGGCGCAGGCCAGCCACGTCAACAGGAGGCGCCATCATCACCCTACCCCGAGCTGACTCGGGCCACAGGGAACAAGACCGGTGTCCCATCTAGCTAGCTCCGCCAGATAGGCAATGATGGCGCCCCGCATACTCTGTGACGACGGCGGCTCTTAGCCCCCTTACGAAAGCAAGAGGACGTCAGCAAGGACCCAACCGCTCCGACAGCTGTCCCTCTGCCAGGCTCCATCGCTCCTCCGACGGCCACGACATCACACCAGCTGGGCACCAAGATCTCTCCGGCTGCCACATCGGCATGTACTTAGGGCGCTAGCTCTCCCCCGCTAGACACGTAGCACTCTGCTACACCCCCCATTGTACACCTGGATCCTCTCCTTACGCCTATAAAAGGAAGGACCAGGGCCCTCTTAGGGAGGGTTGGCCGCACGGGGACGAGGACGAGACATGCGCTCTCTTGGGGCCGCTCGCTTCCCTCTCCCGCGGGGACGCTTGTAACCCCCTACTGCAAGCGCACCCGACCTGGGCGCGGGACGAACACGAAGGCCGCAGGATTCCCACCTCTCTCACGCCGGTCTCCGGCCGCCTCGCTTCTTCCCCCCTTCGCGCTCGCCCTCGCGCTCGACCCATCTGGGCTGGGGCACGCGGCGACACTCACTCGTCGGCCCAAGGGACCCCTCGGTCTCGAAACGCCGACAGTTGGCGTGCCAGGTAGGGGCCTGCTGCGTGTTGACGAACAGCTTCACGTCAAGCTCCAGATGGGCAGTCTCCAGCAACCTCTTCAACCCGGGACGGTGCTCCGTTTCGGGAGTCTTGAGTTCATGTCCCTCGACGGTAGCTACGACATGATACTCCTTCCACCGCTGCGCGACAATGACAATGGCGGCCGACAACCCGCCCACCGGCGGCGGAATCGATGACGTCTTCCCCGCGTGGTGGAAGAACGACATTCGAGCTCGCCCCGTCCTCTCCCCCGCCAACGGAGGAGGAGGCGAGGCAACCAAGGCCAAGCGGGAGGCAGCGCCTCGTCGGCTGTCGAGCGAGCCGATAGCACCGGCACCCCAACAAGGGGCGCACCGGGTATCGACTTCGCGCCTGAGACGAAGACGAGCGCCGTCTCCCCGCGACATGCCAATCCCGAGCAAGCGGACGACGCCAGCGCGCTCGTGGAGAGCTTGCTGGGCGTCACCCTCGTACCTGAGACGACGGTGCAGTCAGTCCCCGACGTGACTTCATCGTCGCTCGTCGACCAAAAGGTACCGACCGATTCCCGTCCTACGTCATTTGGATTCAGCCTCAACCCGCCTAGCGACCTTGCTTTGGCGGGTGCTCTCGTAGAGGCGAGTTCAAACCCTCTGGGGTTTCGCACGCGGTCGCCTTGGGACCGGCTGACGGACGTCTCGACCTACGGGCCCTCTGGGTCCGGGGAAGACGACGAGCCCAGCATCTGTTGGGATTTCTCTGGACTTGGCAACCCCAGTGCCATGCGGGACTTCATGACCGCATGTGACTACTGCCTCTCCGACTGTTCCGACGGTAGCCGCAGCCTCGACGACGAGGACTGCGGCCCAAGCCGCGAATGTTTCCACGTCGATCTAGGGGGCCCCTCCGAAGGCAATCATCTCGGCATGCCGGAGGATGGTGATCTCCCTAGGCCGGTGCCCCGCGTTGACATCCCACGGGAGCTAGCTGTGGTCCCCGTTCAGGCGGGGGGCCGTGACCCACAGCTCGAGCAAATCCGCGGGGTGCAGGCCAGGCTCGATGAGGGAACAGGAGCGCTTGAGCCGATCCGCCGGGACGTCGGGCAGGCATGGGCGGGCCAACCCCTGGCCGGAGAAATACGTCACCTGCCCCAAGGCTTCCAGCACCGCGTCGCCGATGACGCCAGGGTCAGGCCGCCACCCGCATCTAGTGGCGTCGGCCAGAACCTGGCTGCAGCAGCGATGCTTCTCCGCGCGATGCCGGAGCCATCCACCACCGAGGGTCGGTGAATCCAGGGGGAGCTCAAGAATCTCCTAGAAGGCGCCGCGGTCCGACGGGCCGAGAGCTCTGCCTCCCGAAGGCAGGGATACCCCTCGGAACCTCATGCTGCGACTTCCCGATTCATGCGGGAAGCCTCAGTCTACACCGGGCGCACGCGCAACACCGCGCCTGCGGCCCCGGGCCGCCTCGGCAACGAGCACCATCACCGCGACCGTCGGGCCCACCTCGACGAGAGGGTGCGCCGAGGCTACCACCCCAGGCGTGGGGGACACTACGACAGCGGGGAGGATCGGAGTCCCTCGCCCGAACCGCCCGGTCCGCAGGCCTTCAGCCGGGCCATCCGACGGGCACCATTCCCGACCCAGTTCTGACCCCCGACTACTATCACAAAGTACTCAGGGGAGACGAGACCGGAACTGTGGCTCGCGGACTACCGTATGGCCTGCCAACTGGGTGGAACGGACGACGACAACCTCATCATCCGCAACCTCCCCCTGTTCCTCTCCGACACCGCTCGCGCCTGGTTGGAGCACCTGCCTCCGGGGCAGATCTCCAACTGGGATGACCTAGTCCAGGCTTTCGCCGGTAATTTCCAGGGGACGTACGTGCGCCCCGGGAATTCCTGGGACCTCCGAAGCTGCCGGCAGCAGCCGGGAGAGTCTCTCCGGGACTACATCCGGCGATTTTCGAAGCAGCGCACCGAGCTGCCCAACATCACCGACTCGGATGTCATCGGCGCGTTCCTCGCCGGCACCACCTGCCGCGACCTGGTGAGCAAGCTGGGTCGCAAGACCCCCACCAGGGCGAGCGAGCTGATGGACATCGCCACCAAGTTCGCCTCCGGCCAGGAGGCGGTCGAGGCTATCTTCCGAAAGGACAAGCAGGCCCAGGGCCGCCCATCGGAAGATGCTCCCGAGGCGTCTACTCAGCGCGGCGCCAAGAAGAAAGGCAAGAAGAAGTCGCAAGCGAAACGCGACGCCGCCGACGCGGACCTTGTCGCCGCCGCCGAGTACAAGAACCCTCGGAAGCCCCCCGGAGGTGCCAACCTCTTCAACAAGATGCTCAAGGAGCCATGCCCCTATCACCAGGGGCCCGTCAAGCACACCCTTGAGGAGTGCATCATGCTTCGGCGCCACTTCCACAGGGCCGGGCCACCCGCGGAGGGTGGCAGGGCCCGCGACGATGACAAGAAGGAAGATCACCAAGCAGGAGAGTTCCCCGAGGTCCGCAACTGCTTCATGATCTATGGTGGACAAGCGGCGAATGCCTCGGCTCGGCACCACAAGCAAGAGCGCCGGGAGGTCTGCTCGGTGAAGGTGGCGGCGCCAGTCTACCTAGACTGGTCCGACAAGCCCATCACCTTCGACCAAGCTGACCACCCCGACCATGTGCCGAGCCCGGGGAAATACCCGCTCGTCGTCGACCCCGTCATCGGCGACGTCAGGCTCACCAAGGTCCTTATGGACGGAGGCAGTAGCCTCAACATCATCTACGCCGAGACCCTCGGGCTCCTGCGCGTCGATCTGTCCTCCGTCCGAGCAGGCGCTGCGCCCTTCCACGGGATCATTCCCGGGAAGCGCGTCCAGCCCCTCGGACGACTCGACCTTCCCGTCTGCTTCGGAACGCCCTCCAACTTCTAAAGGGAGACTCTGACGTTCGAGGTGGTCGGGTTCCGAGGAACCTACCACGCGGTTCTGGGAAGGCCATGCTACACGAAGTTCATGGCCGTCCCCAACTACACCTACCTGAAGCTCAAGATGCCGGGCCCCAACGGGGTCATCACCGTCGGCCCCACGTACAAGCACACGTTCGAATGCGACGTGGAGTGCGTGGAGTACGCCGAGGCCCTCGTCGCCGACCTGGAAAGCCTCTCCAAAGAGGTGCCAGACGTGAAGCGCCATGCCGGCAACTTCGAGCCAGTGGAGACGGTTAAGGCCGTCCCCCTCGACCCCAGCGGCGACGTCTCCAAGCAAATCCGGATCGACTCCGGGCTCGATCCCAAATAGGAAGCAGTGCTCGTCGACTTCCTCCGCGCGAACGCCGACGTCTTCGCGTGGAGTCCCTCGGACATGCCCGGCATACCGAGGGATGTCGCCGAGCACTCGCTGGATATTCAGGCCGGAGCCCGACCCGTCAAGCAACCTCTGCGCCGATTCGACGAAGAGAAGCGCAGAGCCATAGGCGAGGAAGTCCACAAGCTAATGGCGGCAGGGTTCATCAAAGAGGTATTCCATCCCGAATGGCTTGCCAACCCTGTGCTTGTGAGAAAGAAAGGGGGGAAATGGTGGATGTGTGTAGACTACACTGGTCTCAACAAAGCATGTCCGAAGGTTCCCTACCCTCTGCCTCGCATCGATCAAATCATGGATTCCACTGCTGGGTGCGAAACCCTGTCTTTCCTCGATGCCTACTCAGGGTATCATCAAATCAGGATGAAAGAGTCCGACCAGCTCGCGACTTCTTTCATCACGCCCTTCGGCATGTACTGCTATGTCACCATGCCGTTCGGTTTGAGGAATGCGGGCGCGACGTACCAGCGGTGCATGAACCATGTGCTCGGCGAACACATCGGTCGCACGGTCGAGGCCTACGTCGATGACATCGTAGTCAAGACAAGGAAAGCTTCCGACCTCCTTTCCGACCTTGAAGTGACATTCCGATGCCTCAAGGCGAAAGGCGTCAAGCTCAATCCCGAGAAGTGTGTATTCGGGGTGCCCCGAGGCATGCTCTTGGGGTTCATCGTCTCCGAGCGGGGCATCGAAGCCAACCCGGAGAAGATCGCAGCCATCACCAGTATGGGGCCCATCAAGGACTTAAAAGGCGTACAGAGGGTCATGGGATGTCTCGCGGCTCTGAGCCGCTTCATCTCACGCCTTGGCGAAAGAGGTCTGCCTCTGTACCGCCTCTTAAGGAAGGCCGAGTGCTTCACTTGGACCCCCGAGGCCGAGGAAGCTCTCGGGGACTTGAAGGCGCTCCTCTCAAAGGCGCCTATCTTGGTGCCTCCAGCTGCCGGAGAAGCCCTCTTGGTCTATGTCGCCGCGACCACTCAGGTGGTTAGCGCCGCGATTGTGGTCGAGAGGCAAGAAGAGGGGCATGCATTGGCCATTCAGAGGCCAGTTTACTTTGTCAGCGAGGTACTGTCTGAAACCAAGGTCCGCTACCCACAAGTTCAGAAGCTGCTGTATGCGGTGATTCTGACACGGCGGAAGTTGCGACACTACTTCGAGTCTCATCCGGTAACTGTGGTGTCATCCTTTCCCCTGGGGGAGATCATCCAGTGCCGAGAGGCCTCGGGTAGGATCGCAAAGTGGGCGGTGGAAATCATGGGCAAGACAATCTCGTTCGCCCCTCGGAAGGCCATCAAGTCCCAGGTCTTGGCGGACTTCGTGGCCGAATGGGTCGACACCCAACTACCAACGGCTCCGATCCAACCGGAGCTCTAGACCATGTTTTTCGACGGGTCGTCGATGAAGACGGGAGCCGGCGCAGGCTTACTCTTCATCTCGCCCCTCGGGAAACACCTACGCTATGTGCTATGCCTCCACTTCCCGGCGTCCAACAATGTGGCTGAGTATGAGGCTCTGGTCAACGGGTTGCGAATCGCCATCGAGCTAGGGGTCCGGCGCCTCGACGCCCGCGGTGACTCGCAGCTCGTCATCGACTAAGTCATGAAGAACTCCCACTGCCGCGACCCAAAGATGGAGGCCTACTGCGATGAGGTTCGGCGCCTGGAAGACAAGTTCTACGGGCTCGAGCTTAACCACATCGCTCAGCGCTACAACAAGACTGCGGACGAGCTGGCTAAAATAGCCTCGGGGCGAACAACGGTTCCCCCGGACGTCTTCTCCCGGGATCTGCATCAACCCTCCGTCAAGATCGACGACACGCCCGAGCCTGGGGCGCCCTCGGCCCAGTCCGAGGAACCCTTGGACCAGCCCGAGGTACCCTCGGCACAGCCCGAGGCACCCTCAGCTCGGCCCGAGGTGCCCTCGGTTCAGCCCGAGGTACCCTCGGCCCCCGAGGGTGAGGCACTGCGTGTTGAGGAGGAGCGAAGCGGGGCCACGCCTGATCGAAACTGGCAGACCCCGTACCTGCAATATCTCCACCAAGGAGAGCTACCCCTCGGCCGAGCCGAGGCTCAGCGGGTGGCGCGGCGTGCCAAGTCGTTCGTCTTGCTGGGCGATGAGAAGGAGCTCTACCACCGCAGCCCCTCGGGCATCCTCCAGCGATGCATCTCCGTCACCGAGGGTCAGGAACTCCTGCGAGAGATACACTCGGGGGCTTGCTGCCATCACGCAGCGCCTCGAGCCCTTGTCGGGAATGCTTTCCGACAAGGCTTCTACTGGCCAACGGCGGTGGCTGACGCCACTAGAATTGTCCGCACCTGCGAAGGGTGTCAATTCTATGCGAAGCAGACCCACCTGCCCGCTCAGGCTCTGCAGATGATACCCATCACCTGGCCCTTTGCTGTGTGGGGTCTGGACCTCGTCGTCCCCTTGCAGAAGGCGCCTGGGGGATACACGCACCTGCTGGTCGCCATCGACAAATTCCCCAAGTGGATCGAGGTCCGACCTCTGAACAGCATCAGGTCCGAGCAGGCGGTGGCATTCTTCACCAACATCATCCATCGCTTCAGGGTCCCGAACTCCATCATCACCGACAACGGCACCCAGTTCACCGGCAGAAAGTTCTTGGACTTCTGCGAGGATCACCACATCCGGGTGGACTGGGCCGCCGTGGCTCATCCCATGTCAAATGGGCAAGTAGAGCGTGCCAATGGCATGATTCTACAAGGGCTCAAGCCTCGGATTTACAACGACCTCAACAAGTTCGGCAAGCGATGGATGAAGGAACTCCCCTCGATGGTCTGGAGCTTGAGGACAACGCCGAGCCGAGCCACGGGTTTCACGCCGTTCTTCCTAGTCTACGGGGCCGAGGCTGTCTTGCCCACAGACCTGGAATACGGCTCCCCGAGGAAGAGGGCCTACAGCGATCAAAGCAACCAAGCTAGCCGAGAAGACTCGCTGGACCAGCTGGAAGAGGCTCGGGACAAGGCCTTACTACACTCGGCGCGGTACCAGCAGTCCCTGCGACGCTACCACGCCCGAGGGGTCCGGTCCCGAGACCTCCAGGTGGGCGACCTGGTGCTTCGGCTGCGACAAGACCCCCGAGGGAGGCACAAGCTCACGCCCCCCTGGGAAGGACCGTTCGTCATCACCAAGGTTCTGAAGCCCGGAACGTACAAGCTGGCCAACAGTCAAGGCGAGGTCTACAGCAACGCTTGGAACATCCAACAGCTACGTCGCTTCTACCCTTAAGATGTTTTCAAGTTGTTCATATACCTCGCACCCACGCAAAGTTTAGTCATCAAGGAAGGGTCGGCCTCGCCTCGGCAAAGCCCGACCCTCCCTCGGGGGCTAAAAGGGGGGGAACCCCCTCTGCGTTGAAATTTTCCTCAGAAAAAGATCTCTTCTGCCAGAATATCTTTCGTGCTTTTTGACTACTTCGAAAAGTGGATCCTGAAAACGACGGAGTACACGTAAGAAGCCAAGGCTGACCGAGCCGAGGGACTCCTACGCCTCCGGGATACGGATACCTCACTCATCACCTTCTGCGATAAGTAACTCGCGTTCGGATAAAGTGATTCCGCGGACCGAACAAGTCTTCACGTTCGGAAGCTCTTCTGCCGAAGCGATCCTTCGAGCCTTCTCGACTGAGTCGGTGACAGAGCCTCATGGACGGGTGAAAGTGCGCGTAAGCGGCAAGGCCGACCGAGCCGAGGGACTCCCAAGCCTCCGGGATACGGATACCTCACTCATCACCTTCCGCGAGAAGCAACTCTCGCTCGCACAAACATCCCTGTTACCGACAAAAAAGTCCAGATACTCGAAACAAGAGGAAAAGAGACGCAGCTTTACAACACAGCGAGGGTGTGTGTTCTAGCCTCGGCGGCCGCAGAAGGCACACGCTACAAGACAATCTGATCCTGCAGGCTCGGGTCTTGACGCTGGAAGGGGGCAGCCGCACCCTCGGCATCGACGACACCTTCGGCGAGGTCCGACCTAGCCTCGGACGGCGACGCGGTCCAAGGATCTCCGCTCTAAAGGACGACGTCATCGCCACGCCCGGGCAATCGCTGCCAGGGTCTTCTCCGGGAATCCGGCCCGAGCTGGCGGCTCGGCCGGTCGCCCCAGGGCCTCGGCCAGCCGTCCTCAGAGGGCGCCAGCCTGACCCGAGGCTTCGGCTGGTCAACTCCAGCATCGGTCCCGCCAACGGACGACCCGGCTAGGCTCCGGCCAACCAGGTTTCATTTTTGAGCCAACTCTGCCCCTGTTCATGCTGATATCGCTACCCCTGGCCTCGGCTCATCGAAGAGCGGCCAAGGGGTCCCTTTAACTAAGCTAGAGAAGCCTCAGACAACAAGGCCGACCGAGCCGAGGGACTCCTACGCCTCCGGGATACGGATACCTCACTCGTCACCTTGACACGGGGCGACTCACGCTTGGTGAAGCGGTTCAGACAACCAACAGGCGAGTCTTAGTGCTCGAAAATGAGGAAAAACACGGCTCCGTGCCAAAATTACATACATGTTCAGGCCTCGACAGCCATAATGAACAAAAACACTGGCATTCAAAGTGCCATTACAAACGGAACTCTGGTTCCCCCTCCGCAGGTACGAACAACCCCACTCGACAGGGGAGGGCCTGCGGAGCAACAGAAGACCGACGAACGGCGCACCGTCGCCCGCTCCAGCAGCGGCGACGACGACGGCTTCTGCTCCGGGGGGCCGAACAGCGGCAGCACTGACCTCAGGGCGGATGCTGCTGCCAAGAGGCCCCCGCCCGTGCCCAAACTCGTGAGGCAAGGACGGGCAGAAGGCCGTAGAGTTGGAGGTCGGTCCGTGGGCGGCCCTGGCTATCTCGTCGGCGGAAGAACCTCTTCCAGCTGCCGTGGCAGACGCCGGCGCCGCAAGCGGCTCCGAAGCCACTCGCGTCCGAGAGCCGGGCACGGTGCAACTACCGACGCCACGGACGACGACCGCCCTTCCCCCGATCACTGAGTGAAGGAGCGGGCCACCGCCCACGCAGGGGCTGACCCCAACTCGGCACACTCCCCTCCCCAGCCCTGGTGATGAAAATCCTTGAGGCTGAGGGAGGGGCAGAGGCCGCAGCCCGGCTCTCTTTCCCCCACCATCAAGCTGGAGGTCACCATCTTGGGTGACCGCCGGCGGAGGGTACATGATGAAAATCCTTGAAGCCGAACGATGGCTGAAAGGTACCAACTCCCGCGGTGTTGCGTTCCTCCAACGATGAGGCGGAAAGACGGCGGGTATCCCCCATCCGGGGGCTTGGAAGCTGGAAAGACACGATGCATGAGGGAGCGCGAAGACATGGTCTACTTCCAAGGGGGTCACCCTCCTTTTAAAGGCGACTATCCCCACTTGCGTCCCCAGCCGTCACGGGCTGAGTCTTCTCCAACACGCTCCAAGGCCCTCCCCTGCGGCGCGGGGGCTGGGTCCCGCGTGTCATGCAAGCCGGCTCAGAGCAGAAGAAGCCAAACCGCCGCGCGCGGTGCACACGACCGCCCAGCGGTTACAAGTGACCCTCCACTTTTGCCCAGACCAGCGGGCGAAAGGGGCGGGCAGCCATGCAGGCGGCATGCAACCGCGCCAAGTGGACGCACTTCTCCGACTCCCGACACGCCCAGCGTGGAGGCCCAGGCCCACGCGTCACGCAACCGGCGCGCCGGATGCTTCATGCAAGCAACTGCACCGCCACTTGCGCCACCACCGCGCCTCCTCGATTGCGGAACCAATACCGCGACTCGAGGCGACCCGGCGCACGACCCAGCAGCGCCAGCCTGGCGCGGCGGTCAATGCGGCCAAAAATGAGCCGGCAGTAATGACGGTGGCAGGCGGACGGGAGCAGCGGTCACGTCGTCAGCCAAGCTCACGTCCCATCCGGGAGCAGCAAGAGAACCCCCTCTCACGGCGTGAAGACAACGCGCCCGTGATCCGTTCCTCGAACGGCTCGCGCACGCGCAACGATCGCCCCGCCAACCACTCGCCCGTCGCATTAACTCTGCGGCGGGACAGGCGACGCCTCTGGCAGGAGAAGCGGGCGACGCTTCGCCTTCGCCATAATGACCGCGTCAGTAAAGGTACGCCGCGTCGTTCGATTTCGTATCCTTTTCCTTTTTTTCCTCTTTCTCTCTCTCTTGCAACAGGGACCGGGAAGGGGGGATACCCCGAAAAGGATCCTTCCCCGTGAAGGAACCGGGCTCCGAGCCTCCCTACTGATCAGAGGTTCGAAGGCTAGCCCCCCGAAGGGTTCGACAGCCGCCTCAGATCGCGTGGGCCCTACACCCACTACTGGTCAGAGGTTCGAAGGTCGGCCCCCCGAAGGGTTCCACGGCCGCCTCAGGCTACTCGGGCTCCGCGCCCATTACTGATCAGGGGTTCGAAGGCTGGCCCCCGAAGGGTTCACAGCCGCCTCAGACGCCGAGCGAGGGATGACCATGGGTACGTTCGATACATAACCAAGGCTCGGGCTGCGCTCCCGAGGTACCCTAGGACATTTCTGAGACCAGCGGGAGCGATCTTGTAACGGAATCCCATCAGAGGGAGGCATCGAGCCCTTGGACCCCGTCGCCAGGGGACCGGGTCCGGCAGATCACCCGCAGGTACTTTTGGGCATGCCTCTGGGCCCCTAGCCGACCCCTAACGAACAGGGCACGGACATCCACTCGGATTACCCGCTTGCAGCTCACCGGAGACACCATGTTCGGCGCCCATCGAGGGCAACATGGCGCTTTCCCCCCCTCCTCCTTGCGGAAAGGCGACGCAGGGGCGTATGTAAAAAAGCCGAGTCTGTCCCTGATCGCCCTCTCGCCCTGTGCAGAGGCTCGGGGGCTGCTCTCGCAAACCCGGCTCCGGCCGAACCGTTGACAGCGTCAACATATCAGCCCGAGAACTTGGGACCCGACCGTGCACCCGGGCTACGGCCAGCTCGCATGAGGGAACAACCAGACTAGCCGAAGCACTGCACGAGGCATTAAGACCTCGAAGGAGTGAAACCACTCCTCCGAGGCCTCGGGGGCTACACCCGGCGGGTGCGCTCGCGCGCACCCACCGGAACAAAATGCAACCGAGAAAGGCTAGTCCCCTTGCAAAAAAGTGCGACGAAAGCCTCCAAGCGAGTGCTAACACTCCCTTCGAGGCTCGGGGGCTACTGTCGGGGACCATAATTAGGGGTACCCTCAAGACTCCTAATTCTCAGCTGGTAACCCCCATCAGCATAAAGCTGCTAAGGCCTGATGGGTGCGATTAAGTCAGGGATCAGTCCATTCGAGCGACTTGATCACGCCTCGCCCGAGCCTAGCCTCGGACAAGGGCTGCCGACGCCAGAGGATTTCCGTCTCGCCCGAGGCCCCCCTCCAACGGCGAACATATTTCCGGCTCGCCCGAGGCCCTGCCTTCGCTAAGAAGCAACCCTGACTAAATCGCCGCACCGACCGACCAAGTCGCAGGAGCATTTAATGCAAAGGTGGCCTGACACCTTTATCCTGACGCGCGCCCTCCGGCAGAGCCGAAGTGACCGCCGTCACTTTGCCGCTCCACTGACCGGCCTGACAGAAGGACAGCGCCGCCAGCGCCACTCCGACTGCAGTACCATTTGACAGAGTGAGGCTGACAGGTAGTCAGGACCTGCCGAAGGCACCATAGGAAGCTCCGCTTCGCCCGACCCAGGGCTCGGACTCGGGCTCAGTCCCGGAAGACGACGAACTCCGCTCCGCCCGACCCAGGGCTCGGACTCGGGCTAAGTCCCGGAAGACGGCGAACTCCGCTCCGCCCGACCCAGGGCTCGGATTCGGGATCAGCCCCAGAAGACGACGAACTCCGCTTCGCCTGATCCCAGGGATCGGACTCCGCCCTGGCCTCTGCCGAAGACCTCCGCCTCGCCCGACCCAGGGGCTCGGACTCGGCCTCGGCCATGGAAGACAGACTCGACCTCGGCTTCGGAGGAGCCTCCACATCGCCCAACCTAGGGCACAGGCCAGCCACGTCAACAGGAGGCGCCATCATCACCCTACCCCGAGCTGACTCGGGCCACAGGGAACAAGACCGGTGTCCCATCTGGCTAGCTCCGCCAGATAGGCAATGATGGCGCCCCGCATACTCTGTGACGACGGCGGCTCTTAGCCCCCTTACGAAAGCAAGAGGACGTCAGCAAGGACCCAACCGCTCCGACAGCTGTCCCTCCGCCAGGCTCCATCGCTCCTCCAACGGCCACGACATCACACCAGCTGGGCACCAAGATCTCTCCGGCTGCCACATCGGCATGTACTTAGGGCGCTAGCTCTCCCCCGCTAGACACGTAGCACTCTGCTACACCCCCCATTGTACACCTGGATCCTCTCCTTACGCCTATAAAAGGAAGGACCAGGGCCCTCTTAGGGAGGGTTGGCCGCGCGGGGACGAGGACGAGACAGGCGCTCTCTTGGGGCCGCTCGCTTCCCTCTCCCGCGTGGACGCTTGTAACCCCCTACTGCAAGCGCACCCGACCTGGGCGCAGGACGAACACGAAGGCCGCGGGATTCCCACCTCTCTCACGTCGGTCTCCGGCCGCCTCGCTTCTTCCCCCCTTCGCGCTCGCCCTCGCGCTCGACCCATCTGGGCTGGGGCACGCGGCGACACTCACTCGTCGGCCCAAGGGACCCCCCGGTCTCGAAACGCCGACAATGACGAGTTCTAGTTCTTTCTTAGTGGCAAACCCCTAGTCAGCTGCCTGTGTAGGCTTAGCATCTACGTTTCGTATTTCCGCACTTTAATAATTATGTTGAACAATGGTTATGTAATAGACTCTGTGGATGTCTTGGACATCTTGATGTAATCAAGTACCTTTCCACTATTTAATTCAAGCATTGTGTGATGATGTCCAATTATGTAATCGTTGTGTACGTGAATTTCTGATCCTGGCACGTACATGGTTCGCATTCGGTTTGCCTTCCAAAATCGGGTGTGATAGGTACCTGTGCTCCAAACTCAACAATGTCCCAAATGCTTGCGTGGAGTGAGGTTAGGTGATGCCTCATTTTATCACTCCACATACAATAATATTCACCATCAAAATATGGTGGCTTGCTTAAGGGAACAGAAAGTAAAGGAGCACGCTTTGAAATACGGGGATAACGAAGTGGCATCTTACTATACTTCTTGCGCTCATGGCGCTTAGAAGCGACGGACGAGTCGGAGCTTGACGATGTGGAGGGCGACGAAGAGTATGACTCGTAGTAGACCACCTTTTTCATCTTCTTCTTGTCACCCTTCCGATGTGTCTTGTTGGAGGAAGAGGATTCATCCTTATGCTTGTGGCTGGACTCTCTCGAAAGAGTTCTCCCCGAGCTTGCGGGCTTGTCACCGGTCACGATCTCCCTCTTGGCGTGTTCTCCCGACATCACTTCGAGTTGTAAGACTCTAATGAAGCACCGGGCTCCGATACCAATTGAAAGTCGCCTAGAGGGGGGTGAATAGGCGTAATCTGAAATTTACAACTTAAAACACAAACTACAAGCCGGGGTTAGCGTTAGAGTTAAATCTGAGTCCGGAAGAGAGGGGGAAAACAAATCAACCAAGAAATAAAGCGGATGAACACGGTGATTTGTTTTGCCGAGGTGAAAGGGAAATGTGCTCTTGGGCCATTTCTAAGTGTTTTGGTGATTTAGTGTCCAACACAAGTGCCTAAGTGTCAAATGGTGGACAAAGTACAAATCAAGTAAAAAGGTATGTTTCTCAGACTTAGTACATTGTTTAAGAGACTAATGTATTGTGTCTAAGTGCTGGAAACAGGAAAAGGACAATTGGAAATGTCTTGGCTCGAGCAGCCAAGACTCTGCTCAGTCTGGGAGCACCGGACTGTCCGGTGGTGCACCGGACAGTGTCCGGTGCGCCAGGCTGGCTCAGGCGAACTGACCGCTCTCGGAAAGAATTTAACGGCGTACGACTATAATTCACCGGACTGTTCGGTGTGCACCGGACTGTCCGGTGAGCCAACGGTCGGCCGGGCCAACGGTCGGCCGGGCCAACGGTCGGCTGCGCGATCCGCGCGAGACACGTGGCCGAGCCAACGGTCGAGAGGGGACACCGGACTGTCCGGTGTGCACCGGACAGTGTCCGGTGCGCCAACGGCTCCAAGGCGCCAACGGTCGGCTTCGCCACAGAAGGAAAGAAATCCGCACCGGACAGTGTCCGGTGGTGCACCGGACTTGAGAGCACCTAGAGGGGGGGGTGAATAGGTGATCCTGTAAAACTTCAAAACTTAAGCCACAAAAACTTGTTAAGAGTTAGCACAAGTATGGCCAAGTGGCTAGAGATGAGTCAAAACACAATAACCACAAGAAAGCAATCACAGAGTTGACACGGTGGTTATCCCGTGGTTCGGCCAAGTACAAAACTTGCCTACTCCACGTTGTGGCGTCCCAACGGACGAGAGTTGCACTCAACTCCTCTCAAGTGATCCAATGATCAACTTGAATACCACGGTGTTTTTCTTTCCTTTGATCTTTTCCCGTTTGCGAGGAATCTCCACAACTTGGAGTCTCTCGCCCTTACAATTGAGTTCACAAAGAAATACGGAGTAAGGTGGGAATGAGCAACGCACACAAGACTCGAAAATCAGAGCAACAACACGCACACAAGTCGCAACAAGAGCTCGCAACGCAACACAAAGAGTTCACAACTCCACAAGAGCTCTATATGCTATCACAATGAAACGAATGCGTGAGATTGATGTCTTGGTGCTTAGAAGAGTTGTAGGAATGCTTGGGTGTACTCCTCCATGCGCCTAGGGGTCCCTTTTATAGCCCCAAGGCAGCTAGGAGCCGTTGGGAACAAATCTGGAAAGCCATCTTTGCCTTCTGTCTCGTGGCGCACCGGACAGTCCGGTGCACACCGGACACTGTCCGGTGCCCGATTTGTTTCCTTAAATGGCGAAGCCGACCGTTGCCGACCGTTGCAGATCTGGCGCACCGGACAGTCCGGTGCACACCGGACAGTCCGGTGCTTCCTTCCGACCGTTGGCTCGGCCACGTGTCGCGCGCCGATCGCGCGGCCGACCGTTGGCCCGGCCGACCGTTGGCTCACCGGACAGTCCGGTGCACACCGGACAGTCCGGTGAATTTTAGCCGAAGTCGCCGGAGAAAAACCCGAGAGCGGCTGGTTTGCGCTGCGCTGATCTGGCGCACCGGACACTGTCCGGTGCACACCGGACAGTCCGGTGCCCCAGCCCGAAGCAGCCTTTGGCTGTACACAGCCACTCTCCACTTCTTTTCTTTTCTTCTTTCTCCTGTTTCTAACACTTAGACAAGATGTTAGTACACAAAACTAATGTACTAAGGCTTAGAAACATACCTTTACTTGTGATTTACACTTTGTTCATCCATGAGCATATTTTCACATTTAGGCCCTTGTGTTTGCACTCAATCACCAAAATACTTAGAAATGGCCCAAGGGCACATTTCCCTTTCAATCTCCCCCTTTTTGGTGATTTATGCCAACACAACATAAAGCAACTAGAACAAGTGCAAAATCACTTCAAATAAAAACTTAAATTGATTTTGATTCAATTTTGGCATATATGGATCATCCTTTGCCACCACTTGGTTTGTTTTTGCAAATCAAACTCAAATCTCTATCTCTAAGTCAAACACACATGTTGAAGCATAAAGAGAGTTATTCCAAAAGAGATTGATCAAAGATTTCAAAAACTCCCCCTATTTCCCATAATCAATACTTCTCCCCACAAGAAGCCAACTTTTGACAAGAGAGACAATAAAAGCTTTTGACACAACAAAAACTCTATTCTACTATTTTCAAAATCTCTCAAGTGGTAGCTGATCCATTTATCACTTTGGCCTTTATTTTCTCCCCCTTTGGCATCAAGCACCAAAACGGGATCAATCTTGGCCCGTTAACCCCATTGCCTCACCAAAGTCTTCAATTAAGAGCAAATGGCAATAAGATTTCATGAGATGAACTTGGAATTAGTTACCCTCTCATCGGAGTGCAGTGGAAGTCTTTCATGGTCCAAGTCCACCTTTTCCCTTTCAATCCTCCTTCGAGACTAAATTATCAAACTCAAGCACATGGTTAGTCTCAAAGGGTCAAGTTGTAACACATCTCCCCCTACACATGTGCATCACTTTGCAACGGACTTGTGAGGTCCAGGGAGTGTTTGTACAACTTGAGCACCATAATAAGCAACATAATGCAAAAAGGAACATGATCAAAAGCATAACTACATGTATGCTACAATTCAATCCAGGTTCCGTGAATCTAAGACATTTAGCTCACTACGCAACCTGCAAAAGGTCTTCTCATCTAGAGGCTTAGTGAAGATATCGGCTAGCTGGTTCTCGGTGCTAACATGAAACACTTCGATATCTCCCTTTTGCTGGTGGTCTCTCAAAAAGTGATGCCGGATGTCTATGTGCTTTGTGCGGCTGTGTTCAACAGGATTTTCCGCCATGCGGATAGCACTCTCATTATCACATAGGAGTGGGACTTTGCTCAGATTGTAGCCAAAGTCCCTGAGGGTTTGCCTCATCCAAAGTAGTTGCGCGCAACACTGTCCTGCGGCAACATACTCGGCCTCAGCGGTGGATAGGGCAACGGAAGTTTGTTTCTTAGAGTTCCATGACACCAGGGACCTTCCTAAGAATTGGCACGTCCCCGATGTACTCTTCCTATCGACCTTACATCCAGCATAGTCGGAGTCTGAGTATCCAACTAAGTCAAAGGTAGACCCCTTTGGATACCAGAGCCCGAAGCAAGGCATAGCAACCAAATATCTAAGAATTCGCTTCACCGCCACTAAGTGACACTCCTTAGGATCGGATTGAAATCTAGCACACATGCATACGCTAAGCATAATATCCGGTCTACTAGCACATAAGTAAAGCAAAGAACCTATCATTGACCGGTATGCTTTTTGATCAACGGACTTACCTCCTTTGTTGAGGTCGGTGTGTCCGTCGGTCCCCATCGGAGTCTTTGCGGGCTTGGCGTCCTTCATCCCAAACCGCTTTAGCAGATCTTGCGTGTACTTCGTTTGGGAGATGAAGGTGCCGTCCTTGAGTTGCTTCACTTGGAACCCAAGGAAGTAGTTCAACTCGCCCATCATCGACATCTCGAATTTCTGCGTCATCACCCTGCTAAACTCTTCACAAGACTTTTGGTTAGTAGAACCAAATATTATGTCATCGACATAAATTTGGCACACAAACAAATCACCATTACAAGTCTTAGTAAAAAGAGTTGGATCGGCTTTCCCAACCTTGAAAGCATTAGCAATTAAGAAATCTCTAAGGCATTCATACCATGCTCTTGGGGCTTGCTTAAGTCCATAGAGCGCCTTAGAGAGCTTACACACATGGTCGGGGTACCGTTCATCCTCGAAGCCAGGGGGTTGCTCCACGTACACCTCCTCCTTGATTGGCCCGTTGAGGAAGGCGCTCTTCACATCCATTTGAAACAACCTGAAAGAATGGTGAGCGGCATATGCTAGCAAGATACGAATTGATTCTAGCCTAGCCACAGGAGCAAAAGTCTCCTTGAAATCCAAACCTGCGACTTGGGCATAACCTTTTGCCACAAGTCGAGCCTTGTTCCTCGTCACCACCCCGTGCTCGTCCTGTTTGTTGCGGAACACCCACTTGGTTCCCACAACATTTTGCTTCGGACGAGGCACCAGTGTCCAAACTTCATTGCGCTTGAAGTTGTTTAACTCCTCTTGCATGGCCAACACCCAGTCCGGATCTAGCAAGGCCTCTTCTACCCTGAAAGGCTCAATAGAAGAGACAAAGGAGTAATGCTCACAAAAATTAACTAATCGAGATCGAGTAGTTACTCCCTTGCTAATGTCACCCAGAATTTGGTCGACGGGATGATCCCTTTGAATCATCGCTCGAACTTGAGTTGGAGGTGCCGGTTGCGCTTCTTCCTCTATCACTTGATCATCTTGTGCTCCCCCTTGATCAAGCGCCTCCACTTGAGGTACCTGTTCGTCATCTTCGGTTGGGGGTTGCACCATAGTTGAGGAAGAAGGTTGATCTCGTTCATCTTGTTCCTGTGGCCGTACTTCTCCAATCGCCATGGTCCGTATAGCGGCCGTCGGAACATCTTCTTCATCTACATCATCACAATCAACAACTTGCTCTCTTGGAGAGCCATTAGTCTCATCAAATACAACGTCGCTAGAGACTTCAACCAAACCCGATGATTTGTTGAAGACTCTATACGCCTTTGTATTTGAGTCATAACCTAATAAAAACCCTTCTACAGCTTTGGGAGCAAACTTAGAATTTCTACCCTTCTTTACTAGAATGTAGCATTTACTCCCAAATACACGAAAGTACGATACATTGGGTTTGTTACCGGTTAGTAGCTCATACGACGTCTTCTTGAGGAGGCGATGAAGGTAGACCCTGTTGATGGCGTGGCACGCCGTGTTCACGGCTTCTGTCCAAAAGCACTCGGGGGTCTTGAACTCTCCTAGCATCGTCCTCGCCATATCGATGAGCGTCCTGTTCTTCCTCTCTACCACACCATTTTGCTGTGGTGTGTAGGGAGCGGAGAACTCGTGCTTGATCCCTTCTTCTTCAAGGAACTCCTCCACTTGAAGGTTCTTGAACTCAGATCCGTTGTCGCTCCTTATCTTCTTCACTTTGAGCTCAAACTCATTTTGAGCTCTCCTGAGGAAGCGTTTGAGGGTCCCTTGGGTTTCGGACTTTTCCTGCAAAAAGAACACCCAAGTGAAGCGGGAAAAGTCATCAACAATAACTAGACCATACTTACTCCCTCCTATGCTTAGATAGGCGACGGGTCCGAAGAGGTCCATATGCAGCAGCTCCAGGGGTCTTGAAGTGGTCATCACGTTCTTGCCGTGATGCGCTCCTCCCACTTGTTTACCTGCTTGACAAGCTGCACAAGGTCTATCTTTTTCGAATTGCACGTTAGTCAAACCTATCACGTGTTCTCCCTTTAGAAGCTTTTGAAGGTTCTTCATCCCCACATGTGCTAAGCGGCGATGCCACAGCCAGCCCATGCTAGTCTTAGCTATTAAGCATGCATCTAGACCGGCCTCTTCTTTTGCAAAATCAACTAAATAAAGTTTGCCGTCTAATACACCCTTAAAAGCTAGTGAACCATCACTTCTTCTAAAGACAGACACATCTACATTTGTAAATAGACAATTATACCCCATATGACATAATTGACTCACAGATAGCAGATTATATCCAAGAGACTCAACTAAAAACACATTAGATATGGAGTGCTCATTAGAAATTGCAATTTTACCTAAACCTTTTACCTTGCCTTGATTCCCATCACCGAATATAATTGAATCTTGGGAATCTTTATTCTTGACGTAGGAGGTGAACATCTTCTTCTCCCCGTCATATGGTTTGTGCATCCGCTGTCGATAATCCAGCTTGAACCCCCGGATGCATAAACCTGCAAGGCAAATTTAGGCTTGGGACTTAGGTACCCAACTCTTGTTGGGTCCTACAAGGTTAGTCACAATTTCCTTAGGGACCCAAATGCAAGTTTTATCACCTTTGCATTTTGCCCCTAACTTCCTAGCAATTACTTTTCTATCCTTTCTACAAATTGCAAATGAAGTATTCAAAGCACAATAAATTGTAGAAGGTTCATTCACTACTTTCCTAGGAGCATGAATAACATTCTTTCTAGGCACATGATGAATAGCATTTCTCCTAGACATATTTCTACCATGCATAACATGAGAACTAGAAGCAGTCATAGCATAAGAGTCATAAGCATGTGAATCAAACACATCATGACCTCTAAAAGCATTTCTAGAATATCTCCTATCATAGTACATAAAAGCATGGTTCTTTTGCACATTACTAGCCATAGGGGCCTTCCCTTTCTCCTTGGCGAGAATGGGAGCCTTATGGCTTGTTAAGTTCTTAGCTTCTCTCTTGAAGCCAAGTCCATCCTTAATTGAGGGGTGTCTGCCAATTGTGTAGGCATCCCTTGCAAATTTTAGCTTATCAAAATCATTCTTGCTAGTCTTAAGTTGAGCATTAAGACTAGCCAGTTCATCATTAAGCTTGGAAATTGAAACTAGGTGTTCACTATAAGCATCAATGTCAGAATCTTTACACCTAGTACAAATTTCAACATGTTCTACACAAGAATTGGATTTATTTGCTACTTCTAATTTAGCATTTAAATCATTGTTGACACCTTTCAAAGTAGAAATGGTTTCATGACAAGTAGATAGTTCAAAAGAAAGCATTTCATTTCTTTTAACTTCTAAAGTATAGGATTTTTGTGCCTCAACAAATTTATCATGCTCTTCATACAACAAATCCTCTTGCTTTTCTAAAAGTATATTCTTTTCATTCAAGGCATCAATTAATTCATTAATTTTGTCTATCTTAGATCTATCTAAGCCCTTGAACAAACATGAATAATCTACTTCATCCTCATCACTAGATTCGTCCTCACTTGAAGAAGCATAGGTAGAGTTGCGAGTACATACCTTCTTCTCCCTTGCCATAAGGCATGTGTGACGCTCGTTGGGGAAGAGGGTTGATTTGTTGAAGGCGGTGGCGGCGAGTCCTTCATTGTCGGAGTCGGACGAGGAGCAATCCGAGTCCCACTCCTTGCCTAGATGCGCCTCGCCCTTTGCCTTCTTGTAATGCTTCTTCTTTTCCCTCTTGTTTCCCTTTTCCTGGTCACTATCATTATCGGGACAGTTAGCAATAAAATGACCAAGCTTACCGCATTTGAAGCATGATCGCTTCCCCTTGGTCTTAGTCTTGCTCGGCTGTCCATTGCGACCCTTTAGCACCGTCTTGAAGCGCTTAATGATGAGAGCCATTTCTTCATCATTAAGCCCGGCCGCCTCAATTTGCGCCACCTTGCTTGGTAGTGCCTCCTTGCTCCTCGATGCCTTGAGAGCAATGGGTTGAGGCTCGTGGATTGGACCGTTCAACGCGTCATCGACGTACCTTGCCTCCTTGATCATCATCCGCCCGCTCACGAATTTTCCAAGTACTTCTTCGGGCGTCATCATCGTGTACCTGGGGTTCTCACGAATATTGTTCATGAGATGAGGATCAAGAACGGTAAATGACCTGAGCATTAGGCGGACGACGTCGTGATCCGTCCAACGCGTGCTTCCGTAGCTCCTTATCTTGTTGATAAGGGTCTTGAGCCGGTTGTAAGTTTGAGTTGGCTCTTCTCCCCTTATCATGGCGAATCGTCCAAGCTCGCCCTCCACCAACTCCATCTTGGTGAGCATGGTGATGTCGTTCCCCTCGTGAGAGATCTTGAGGGTGTCCCATATCTGCTTGGCATTGTCCAAGCCGCTCACCTTATTGTACTCTTCCCTGCACAAAGATGCTAAGAGAACAGTAGTAGCTTGTGCATTTTTATGAATTTGTTCATTGATAAACATAGGGCTATCCGAGCTATCAAATTTCATGCCATTCTCTACAATCTCCCATATGCTTGGATGGAGAGAGAATAAATGACTACGCATTTTGTGACTCCAAAATCCGTAGTCCTCCCCATCAAAATGTGGAGGTTTACCAAGAGGAATGGAAAGCAAATGCGAATTCGAACTATGTGGAATACGAGAATAATCAAATGAAAAGTTCGAATTAACCGGTTTCCTTTGTTTGTCGTGGTCGTCGTCCTTTTGGGAAGAAGAGGACTCATCGCTGTCGTAGTAGACGATCTCCTTGATGCGTCTTGTCTTCTTCTTCTTCCCATCTCTTCGCTTGTGGCCCGAGCCCGAGTCATTGGACTTGTCATCCCTTGGCTCGTTGACGAAGGACTCCTTCTCCTTGTCGTTGATCACAATTCCCTTCCCCTTAGGATCCATCTCTTCGGGCGGTTAGTCCCTTTCTTGAAGAGAACGGCTCCGATACCAATTGAGAGCACCTAGAGGGGGGGGTGAATAGGTGATCCTGTAAAACTTCAAAACTTAAGCCACAAAAACTTGTTAAGAGTTAGCACAAGTATGGCCAAGTGGCTAGAGATGAGTCAAAACACAATAACCACAAGAAAGCAATCACAGAGTTGACACGGTGGTTATCCCGTGGTTCGGCCAAGTACAAAACTTGCCTACTCCACGTTGTGGCGTCCCAACGGACGAGAGTTGCACTCAACTCCTCTCAAGTGATCCAATGATCAACTTGAATACCACGGTGTTTTTCTTTCCTTTGATCTTTTCCCGTTTGCGAGGAATCTCCACAACTTGGAGTCTCTCGCCCTTACAATTGAGTTCACAAAGAAATACGGAGTAAGGTGGGAATGAGCAACGCACACAAGACTCGAAAATCAGAGCAACAACACGCACACAAGTCGCAACAAGAGCTCGCAACGCAACACAAAGAGTTCACAACTCCACAAGAGCTCTATATGCTATCACAATGAAACGAATGCGTGAGATTGATGTCTTGGTGCTTAGAAGAGTTGTAGGAATGCTTGGGTGTACTCCTCCATGCGCCTAGGGGTCCCTTTTATAGCCCCAAGGCAGCTAGGAGCCGTTGGGAACAAATCTGGAAAGCCATCTTTGCCTTCTGTCTCGTGGCGCACCGGACAGTCCGGTGCACACCGGACACTGTCCGGTGCCCGATTTGTTTCCTTAAATGGCGAAGCCGACCGTTGCCGACCGTTGCAGATCTGGCGCACCGGACAGTCCGGTGCACACCGGACAGTCCGGTGCTTCCTTCCGACCGTTGGCTCGGCCACGTGTCGCGCGCCGATCGCGCGGCCGACCGTTGGCCCGGCCGACCGTTGGCTCACCGGACAGTCCGGTGCACACCGGACAGTCCGGTGAATTTTAGCCGAAGTCGCCGGAGAAAAACCCGAGAGCGGCTGGTTTGCGCTGCGCTGATCTGGCGCACCGGACACTGTCCGGTGCACACCGGACAGTCCGGTGCCCCAGCCCGAAGCAGCCTTTGGCTGTACACAGCCACTCTCCACTTCTTTTCTTTTCTTCTTTCTCCTGTTTCTAACACTTAGACAAGATGTTAGTACACAAAACTAATGTACTAAGGCTTAGAAACATACCTTTACTTGTGATTTACACTTTGTTCATCCATGAGCATATTTTCACATTTAGGCCCTTGTGTTTGCACTCAATCACCAAAATACTTAGAAATGGCCCAAGGGCACATTTCCCTTTCAGGACTGTCCGGTGCGCCAGGCGACAGAAGGCAAGAATTGCCTTCCTGGAACGCTCTCAACGGCTCCTAGCTGCCTTGGGGCTATAAAAGGGACCCCTAGGTGCATGGAGGAATACACCAAGCATTCTCAAAGCATTCCCAAGCACTAAGAAATCGATTCCGCGCCTTTGATTCCTTGCGATAGCAATTAGAGCTCTAGTTGAGTTGTGAACTCATTGAGTTGTGTTGTGAGCTCTTGTTGCGACTTGTGTGCGTGGTGTTGCTGTGATTTCTTGTCTTGAGTGTGTTGCTCATCCCTCCCTTACTCTGTGCTTCTTTGTGAACTTCAAGTGTAAGGGCGAGAGGCTCCAAAGTGTGGAGATTCCTTGCAAACGGGATATAGTAAAGCAAGCAAAACACCATGGTATTCAAGTGGGTCTTTGGACCGCTTGAGAGGGGTTGATTGCAACCCTCGTCCGTTGGGACGCCACAACGTGGAGTAAGCAAGCATTGGTCTTGGCCGAACCACGGGATAAACCACTGTGCCACCTCTGTGATTGATCTCTTGTGGTTATTGTGTTTTGTTGAGACTCCTCTCTAAGCCACTTGGCATTATTGTGCTAACGCCTAATCAAGCTTTTGTGGATTAAGTTTCAAGTTTCACAGGATCACCTATTCACCCCCCCCCCTCTAGGTGCACTCAATTGGTATCGGAGCCGTTCTCTTCAAGAAAGGGACTAACCGCCTGAAGAGATGGATCCTAAGGGCAAGGGGATTGTGATCAATGATAAGGAGAAGGAATCCTTAGTCAACGAGCCCAAGGATGACAAGCCTACCGACTCGAGCTCGGGCCACAAACGCAAAGATGGGAAGAAGAAGAAGACAAGACGCATCAAGGAGATTGTCTACTACGACGACAGCGATGAGTCCACTTCTTCCCAAAAGGACAACGACGACAATGACTACGACAAAAGAAAGACGGTTAATTCGAACTTTTCTTTCGATTACTCTCGTATTCTGCATAGCTCAAATGCACATTTGCTTTCCATCCCTCTTGGCAAACCTCCACACTTTGATGGGGAGGACTACGGATTTTGGAGTCACAAAATGCGTAGTCACATGTTCTCTCTCCATCCAAGTATATGGGAGATTGTTGAGAATGGAATGAAATTTGATAGCTCGGATAGTTCAATATTCATTAATGAACAGATTCATAAGAATGCACAAGCTACTACTGTGTTGTTAGCCTCTTTGTGCAGGGACGAGTACCATAAGGTGAGTGGCTTGGACAATGCCAAGCAGATCTGGGACACCCTCAAGATCTCTCATGAAGGGAATGACATCACCTTACTCACCAAGATGGAGTTGGTAGAAGGCGAGCTCGGGAGATTTGCAATGATAAGGGGTGAGGAGCCAACCCAAACATACAACCGGCTCAAGACCCTCATCAACAAAATAAGGAGCTACGGAAGCACGCGATGGACGGACCATGACGTCGTTCGCCTAATGCTAAGGTCCTTTACTGTACTTGATCCACATCTGGTGAACAATATTCGTGAAAATCCTAGGTACACCAAGATGTCACCCGAGGAAGTTCTTGGGAAGTTCGTGAGCGGGCGAATGATGATCAAGGAGGCGAGATACGTGGACGACGCATTGAATGGTCCAATCAATGAGCCTCAACCGTTCGCTCTCAAGGCAACAAGAAGCAATGAGGCGCTACCTAGCAAGGTGGCACAAGTTGAGGCGGCAGGGCTAAATGATGAAGAGATGGCTCTCATCATCAACCGCTTCAAGACGGCGCTAAAGGGTCACAAGGGGCAGCCAAGCAAGACCAAGACAAAGGGGAAGCGCTCATGCTTCAAGTGTGGTAAGATTGGTCATTTTATCGCTAACTGCCCCGATAATGATAGTGACCAGGAACAGGGGAACAAGAGGGAGAAGAAGAAGGCATATAAAAAGGCTAAGGGCGAGGCACACCTTGGCAAGGAGTGGGACTCGGATTGTTCATCATCCGACTCCGACATTGAAGGACTCGCCGCCACTGCCTTCAACAAGTCATCCCTCTTCCCCAACGAGCGTCATACATGCCTCATGGCGAAGGAGAAGAAGGTATGTAATCGAAACAATGCCACTTATGATTCTTCTAGTGATGATGAGTCTAGTGATGAAGAAATAGATTACTCTAGTTTGTTCAAGGGATTGGATAGAACTAAAGTAGATAAGATTAATGAATTGATTGATGCCTTGAATGAAAAGGATAGACTTTTAGAAAAACAAGAGGACCTTTTATATGAAGAGCATGACAAATTTGTAGAGGCACAAAAATCTCATGCTTTAGAAGTTAAAAGAAATGAAGTGCTTTCTTGTGAACTATCTTCTTGCCATGAGACACTTTCTAGCTTGAGGAGCATAAATGATGGTTTGAATGCTAAGTTAGAAATAGCTAGTAAATCTAACTCTTGTGTAGAACATGTTATGATTTGCAATAGGTGTAAAGATTTTGACATTGATGCTTGTAGTGAACACCTAGTTTCAATTTCCAAACTGAATGATGAATTGGCTAGTCTTAATGCCCAACTTAAGACTAGCAAGAGTGATTTTGATAAACTAAAATTTGCAAGGGATGCCTACACGATTGGTAGACACCCCTCAATTAAGGATGGACTTGGCTTCAAGAAGGAAGCCAAGGACTTAACGAGCCATAAGGCACCCATCTCCATCAAGGAGAAAGGGAAGGCCCCTATGGCAAATAGTGCTAAAAAGAACCATGCTTTTATGTACCATGATAGAAGACAGTCCTATAGGAGTTGTAATGCTTATGATGCTTTTAACTCTCATGCCATGTTTGCTTCTAGTTCTTCCTATATGCATGGTAGAGATATGTCTAGAAGATATTTTGTTCATATGCCTAGGAGAAATGATGTTAATGTTCCTAGGAAAGTTAATGAACCCTCTACAATATATCATACTTTAAATGCTTCCTTTGCTATTTGTAGAAAGGATAGGAAGATAGTTGCTAGAAAATTAGGGGCAAAATGCAAGGGAGACAAAACTTGCATTTGGGTCCCTAAGACAATTGTGACTAACCTTGTAGGACCCAACAAGAGTTGGGTACCTAAGACCCAAGCCTAAATTTGCCTTGCAGGTTTATGCATCCGGGGGTTCAAGCTGGATTATCGACAGCGGATGCACAAACCATATGACGGGGGAGAAGAAGATGTTCACCTCCTACGTCAAAAACAAGAATTCCCAAGATTCAATAATATTCGGTGATGGGAATCAAGGCAAGGTAAAAGGGTTAGGTAAAATTGCTATTTCATCCGAGCACTCTATATCTAATGTGTTTTTAGTTGAGTCTCTTGGATATAATTTGTTATCTGTTAGTCAATTATGCAATATGGGATATAATTGTCTATTCACAAATGCAGATGTGTCTGTCTTTAGAAGAAGTGATGGTTCACTAGCTTTTAAGGGTGTATTAGACGGCAAACTTTACTTAGTTGATTTTGCAAAAGAGGAGACCGGTCTAGATGCATGCTTAATTGCTAAGACTAGCATGGGCTGGCTGTGGCATCGCCGCTTAGCACATGTGGGGATGAAGAACCTTCACAAGCTTCTAAAGGGAGAACACGTGATAGGTTTAACTAATGTTACCTTCGAAAAAGATAGACCTTGTGCAGCTTGTCAAGCAGGTAAACAAGTGGGAGGAGCGCATCACAGCAAGAATGTGATGACCACATCAAGACCCCTGGAGCTGCTACATATGGACCTCTTCGGACCCGTCGCCTATCTAAGCATAGGAGGAAGTAAGTATGGTTTAGTCATTGTTGATGACTTTTCCCGCTTCACTTGGGTGTTCTTTTTGTAGGATAAGTCTGAAACCCAAGGGACCCTCAAGCGCTTCCTAAGGAGAGCTCAAAACGAGTTTGAGCTTAAGGTGAAAAAGATAAGAAGCGACAATGGGTCCGAGTTCAAGAACCTTCAAGTGGAGGAGTACCTTGAGGAGGAAGGGATCAAGCATGAGTTCTCCGCTCCCTACACACCACAGCAAAATGGTGTGGTAGAGAGGAAAAACAGGACACTTATAGACATGGCGAGGACGATGCTTGGAGAGTTCAAGACCCCCGAGCGCTTCTAGTCGGAAGCCGTGAACACGGCTTGCCACGCCATCAACAGGGTCTACCTTCATCGCCTCCTCAAGAAGACGTCGTATGAGCTACTAACCGGTAACAAACCCAATGTTTCGTATTTTCGAGTTTTTGGGAGTAAATGCTACATTCTAGTGAAGAAGGGTAGGAATTCCAAATTTGCTCCCAAAGCCGTAGAAGGGTTTTTGTTAGGTTATGACTCAAATACAAAGGCGTATAGAGTCTTCAACAAATCATCGGGTTTGGTTGAAGTCTCTAGCGACGTTGTATTTGATGAGACTAATGGCTCTCCAAGAGAGCAAGTTGTTGATTGCGATGATATAGATGAAGAAGAAGTTCCAACGGCCGCAATACACACCATGGCGATTGGAGATGTGCGGCCACAGGAACAAGATGAGCAAGATCAACCTTCTTCCTCAACAATAGTGCAACCCCCAACTCAAGATGATGAACAGGAGGCGTGTGATCAAGGGGGAGCACAAGATGATCATGAAATGGAGGAAGAAGCGCAACCGACACCTCCAACCCAAGTTCGAGCTATGATTCAAAAGGATCATCCCGTCGACCAGATTTTGGGTGACATTAGCAAGGGAGTAACTACTCGGTCTCGATTAGTTAATTTTTGTGAGCATTACTCCTTTGTTTCTTCTATTGAGCCTTTCAGGGTAGAGGAGGCCTTGCTAGATCCGGACTGGGTGTTGGCCAGGCAAGAGGAGCTCAACAACTTCAAAAGGAATGAAGTTTGGACAATGGTGCCTCGTCCTAAGCAAAATGTTGTGGGAACCAAGTGGGTGTTCCGCAACAAACAAGACGAGCACGGAGTGGTGACAAGGAACAAGGCTCGACTTGTGGCAAAAGGTTATGCCCAAGTCATAGGTTTGGACTTTGAGGAGACTTTTGCTCCTGTGGCTAGGCTAGAGTCAATTCGTATTTTGCTAGCATATGCCGCTCACCATTCTTTCAGGTTGTTCCAAATGGATGTGAAGAGCGCTTTCCTCAACGGGCCAATTAAGGAGGAGGTGTACGTGGAGCAACCCCCTGGCTTCGAGGATGAACGGCACCCCGACCACGTGTGTAAGCTCTCTAAGGCGCTCTATGGACTTAAGCAAGCCCCAAGAGCATGGTATGAATGCCTTAGAGACTTTTAAATTGCTAATGCTTTCAAGGTTGGGAAAGTCGATCCAACTCTTTTTACTAAGACTTGTGATGGTGATCTTTTTGTGTGCCAAATTTATGTCGATGACATAATATTTGGTTCTACTAATCAAAAGTCTTGTGAAGAGTTTAGCAGGGTGATGACTCAGAAATTCGAGATGTCGATGATGGGCGAGTTAAGCTACTTCCTTGGGTTCCAAGTGAGGCAACTCAAGGATGGAACCTTCATCTCCCAAACGAAGTACACACAAGATTTGATCAAGAGGTTTGGGATGAAGGACGCCAAGCCCGCAAAGACTCCGATGGGAACCGACGGACACACCGACCTCAACAAAGGAGGTAAGTCCATTGATCAAAAAGCATACCGGTCTATGATAGGGTCTTTACTTTATTTATGTGCTAGTAGACCGGATATTATGCTTAGCGTATGCATGTGTGCTAGATTTCAATCCGATCCTAAGGAGTGTCACTTAGTGGCTGTGAAGCGAATTCTTAGATATTTAGTCGTTACGCCTTGTTTCGGGATCTGGTATCCAAAGGGGTCTACCTTTGACGTGATTGGATATTCAGACTCCGACTATGCTGGATGTAAGGTCGATAGGAAGAGTACATCGGGGACGTGCCAATTCTTAGGAAGGTCCCTGGTGTCATGGAGTTCTAAGAAACAAACTTCCGTTGCCCTATCCACCGCTGAGGCCGAGTACGTTGCCGCGGGACAGTGTTGCGCGCAACTACTTTGGATGAGGCAAACCCTCAGGGACTTTGGCTACAATTTGAGCAAAGTCCCACTCCTATGTGATAATGAGAGTGCTATCCGCATGGCGGATAATCCTGTTGAACACAGCCGCACAAAGCACATAGACATCCGACATCACTTTTTGAGAGACCACCAGCAAAAGGGAGATATCAAAGTGTTTCATGTTAGCTCCGAGAACCAGCTAGCCGATATCTTTACCAAGCCTTTAGATGAGCAGACCTTTTGCAAGTTGCGTAGTGAGCTAAATGTCTTAGATTCGCGGAACTTGGATTGATTTATAGCATACATGTGTTTATGCCTTTGATCATGTTCCTTATGCATTTTGTTGTTTACTTATGGTGCTCAAGTTGTACAAGCACTCCCCGGACCTCACAAGTCTGTTGCAAAGTAATGCACATATTTAGGGGGAGATGTGCTACAACTTGACCCCTTGAGACTAACTGTGTGCTTGAGTTTGCCTGATTTAGTCTCAAAGGAGGATTGAAAGGGAAAAGGTGAACTTGGACCATGCAAGACTTCCACTGCACTCCGATTAACGAGTAACTTCTTCCAAGTTCATCTTAGTACTCTTATTGCCTTTTACTCTTAGTTGAAGATTTTTGGTGAGGCAATGGGGTTAAAGGGCCAAAATTGATCCCGTTTTGGTGCTTGATGCCAAAGGGGGAGAAAATAAGGCCAAAGCAATAAATGGATCAGCTACTACTTGAGATTTTTGAAAAAGTAGAGTTAGAGTTTTTGTTTGTCAAAATACTCTTATTTGCTCTTATTGTCAAAAATTGGTCTCTTGTGGGGAGAAGGTTTAATTATGGGAAAAAGGGGGAGTTTTTGAATCCTTGATCAATTTCTCGTGAAATATCTCTCTTTATGTTTCAACATGTGTGTTTGACTTAGAGATAGGAAATTAAGTTGGATTTGCAAAAACAAACCAAGTGGTGGCAAAGAATGATCCATATATGCCAAATTTGATTCAAAACAAATTTGAGTTCTTATTTGAATTGATTTTGTACTTGTTCTACTTGCCTTATGTTATGTTGGCATTAATCACCAAAAAGGGGGAGACTGAAAGGGAAATGTGCCCTTGGGCCATTTCTAAGTGTTTTGGTGATTTAGTGTCCAACACAAGTGCCTAAGTGTCAAATGGTGGACAAAGTACAAATCAAGTAAAAAGGTATGTTTCTCAGACTTAGTACATTGTTTAAGAGACTAATGTATTGTGTCTAAGTGCTGGAAACAGGAAAAGGACAATTGGAAATGTCTTGGCTCGAGCAGCCAAGACTCTGCTCAGTCTGGGAGCACCGGACTATCCGGTGCGCCAGGCTGGCTCAGGCGAACTGACCGCTCTCGGAAAGAATTTAACGGCGTACGGCTATAATTCACCGGACTGTCCGGTGAGCCAACGGTCGGCCGGGCCAACGGTCGGCTGCACGATCCGCGTGAGACATGTGGTCGAGCCAACGGTCGGGAGGGGGCAC
Source organism: Zea mays (assembly GCF_902167145.1). NCBI lineage: Eukaryota > Viridiplantae > Streptophyta > Magnoliopsida > Poales > Poaceae > Zea > Zea mays. The sequence continues at coordinate 159,549,337 of NC_050100.1, read as the reverse complement.
CGGACTGTCCGGTGCGCCAACGGCTCCAAGGCGCCAATGGTCGGCTTCGCCACAGAAGGAAAAAAATCCGCACCGGACAGTGTCCGGTGGTGCACCGGACTGTCCGGTGCGCCAGGCGACAGAAGGCAAGAATTGCCTTCCTGGAATGCTCTCAACGGCTCCTAGCTGCCTTGGTGCTATAAAAGGGACCCCTAGGCGCATGGAGGAATACACCAAGCATTCTCAAAGCATTCCCAAGCACTAAGACATCGATTTCGCGCCTTTGATTCCTTGCGATAGCAATTAGAGCTCTAGTTGAGTTGTGAACTCATTGAGTTGTGTTGTGAGCTCTTGTTGCGACTTGTGTGTGTGGTGTTGCTGTGATTTCTTGTCTTGAGTGTGTTGCTCATCCCTCCCTTACTCTGTGCTTCTTTGTGAACTTCAAGTGTAAGGGCGAGAGGCTCCAAAGTGTGGAGATTCCTTGCAAACGGGATATAGTAAAGCAAGCAAAACACCGTGGTATTCAAGTGGGTCTTTGGACCGCTTGAGAGGGGTTGATTGCAACCCTCGTCCGTTGGGACGCCACAACGTGGAGTAAGCAAGCATTGGTCTTGGCCGAACCACGGGATAAACCACTGTGCCACCTCTGTGATTGATCTCTTGTGGTTATTGTGTTTTGTTGAGACTCCTCTCTAAGCCACTTGGCATTATTGTGCTAACGCCTAATCAAGCTTTTGTGGATTAAGTTTCAAGTTTCACAGGATCACCTATTCACCCCCCCCCCCCCCCCTCTAGGTGCACTCACGAGGTTCGGTTCTAAAGAACCTAGTCCCCGTTGAGGTGGTAAAAAAGACCGGATCTCTTTTAACCCTTTCCCTCTCTCAAATGGTCACATAGACCGAGTGAGCTTTCTCCTTAATCAAACGGGTCACTTAGACCCCGCAAGGACCACCACAACTTAGTTGTCTCTTGCTTTTATTACAATTCACTTGGGAACAAGAATGAGGAAGGAAGAAAGTGATCCAAGCACAAGAGCGCAAAAGAACACGAACAAACGCTCTCTCAAGTCACTAGGTGGTTGGAGTGAATTTGGGACTTTGGAGAGGCTTTGATCTTTTGATTTGTGTCTAGGAGTGAATGCACTAGCTCTTGTATTGAATGAAAACTTCAAAAGACTTGGATGCTTGGAGTTATGGTGGTTGGGGGTATTTATAGCCCTCAACCACCAACAAGTCGTTAGGGATGGCGGTTGTCGATGGGCGCACCGGACACTATCTGGTGCGCCGCCACGTCACCCAACTGTTAGGGTTTAGGAGCAGTCGACCATTGGAGGCTTTGTCCTCAAGCGACACCGGACAGTCCGGTGCCACACCAGACAAGTCCTGTTCACTGTCTGGTGCGCCTCTGACTTCTGTCGCGCACTGTTTGCGCTGTCAGCACTGTTGCAGTCGATCGTTGCGCGCAGATAGCCTTTGCTCCGCTGGTGCACCTGACAGTCCGGTGGCACACCGGACAATCCAGTGAATTATAGCGGAGGGCGCCTAGAGAAACCCGAGAGTGGCTGGTTTGAGCTGTACGGTCCTGGCACACCGGACACTGTCCGGTGGCACACCGGACAGTCCGTTGTGTTGTTCCTCAGCACACTCAAGTTTCTTTGCTCCTTTGAATTTGATCCCTAACTTGAATATTTATTGGTTTGTGTTGAACCTTTTTGCACCTGTAGAACATGTATTCTAGAGCAAACTAGTTAGTCCATATATTTGTATTGGGCATTCAACCACCAAATTAATTGTGGGAAAAGGTTAACCCTATTTCCCTTTCAATTCTCTCTTATGTTGTGTATTATATATGAAGGTAATATAATACTCTATAAGAGAGGTGTTGTCCAATTTTCGAAGAATTTGTTGAAGATTTCACTTATTTAAGTGTGAAAAAGGTTAGCACGTTCATCATCCCATATAGTAGAGTTCAAATAGTTATTTCTTTTTTTTTAGATTTTTTGAATTTTGTGGCTGATTGTGTTAGATGTTCACAAACGATTGTATTAACAATGTCTTATATAAATAATGCAGATGGACTGTCAATGGATGTACAACATGGATCGACGCTCTAAAGGATATATTGATGGCATTCACTGTTTTCTAAAGACGACCAAGTGATACAAGCTTAGAGGATTCATCTGTTGTCATGGTAGAGATTTGTAAGAACGCGATAGAATACTCTTCATCAGGAACAGTTTAACTCCACTTATTGTAAAACGGGTTCATGCGACTTAATTGTATTTGTTGAACCAAGCATGGAGAAATAGGTGTTCTAAAAGAACGAAGAAGAGTACGATGACACAATTCGAACTATGCTCAGTACAATTCCTTTGTAGATGATGTAAAAGGTGATGTTGAAGATACTAAAGACAACGATGATCTGGCACAAATACTGCATGATCAAGAGAAAGAATGCGACAATGAAAAGGTTATAAAAAACTAGAGCGTGTGTTAGAGGACCTAAATTCTTTATTATACCCCAAACAGGGCCATAAAAAGTTACATAGCACATTGAGATTATTGCAGTGGAAGGCAACAAATGGTTCACTGACAATACTTTCAATGAGAACTAGTACTAAAGATAGTATTTAGTATCAGTTCTAGCAAAAGAACTGGTACTAAAGATAGTATATAGTATCGGTTCTACTAAACAATCGGTACTATATAAATGTCACTTTGAGTTCCTGCCTTAGAAACTTTAGTGCCGGTTGTTGAAAAGAATCGATATTAAAGCGGTGTTTTCAGCTCCTAGCTAGAATGCTTTAGTACTAGTTCTTTCAAAGAACTATACTAAAACCCCCTAGGTGAGAATTGGAAAGATAGATTTATTATCGATTGTTTTAAATAATTAGTACTAAAGACCTTTTCCTTATAAATATACAATCCTAGCATGGAAACCACCTTCCCCTCTACTCATTTTCACTCTCTTTTTCTCGTCGAAGCATCGGTGACTCGGTGTCCATCGACCTACGTGCACTCTCCACCGTCCCCGACCATGACATCGGCCTCTATTATCGCCTTCTCCGACTAACTGTGCATCGTCCCCGGTCAACCTATGCGCACTCTCCACCATCGTGCTCCCCAACCATGACATCGACCTCTGTTATCGCCTTCTCTGACAACTCGTGTGCCTCTATTGCCCTCTTCGTCTCTGTTACCGGTCACCAGTGTGCTTCGACATCTTCTCCAATGTTTTTGTAGTCCTCCACTCTCCCTATCCTCCACTGCTCGGTATAGCTCCTTTGTGTCATCTTCTTTGATAATGTATAACAAATGATTCAAATGCTCGGTAGCGTGGTGTGTGACCACCTGCGATTAGCCCATGAAATGGCGATAGGTGTTGTCTAAAATGTGATTTGTCACCGCCGCCAACATGAGCGAGCTAGCTGATGAGTATCCATCTCAAAGCTTTTGTTTTTTTGTGATGCTTGGACATTGTTAGACGCTCTCGTCTCTAATGGATATTTCAGTGTTCAAAGCATATTTATCCTTTCACCGTGCTTGGTAACTGTTAATACTGCTTAGTTTATTTATTCCATGATGTTTACTATTGTTTTGATGCTTTATAATCGGGATCTCCCTCATACATGCACCATATAATCCTCTCTTTTAAAAAATAAAACATGTGAAAAATGTTTAGTCCAAAGACACCTACAAGGGTATGCTTTGATCTAGCTTTAGAGACACTAGAGGTATAACTTAGAATATATATCCAAATTCATACCAATAGTTATTCATTGCCCATCTCTGTTATATCCGAATTCATAGCAAAATTATAGTGGTGGCCACCCTTGTTAGTTTCTGTAATACCCAATTTGTAAGAGATAATATTAAAGGAGAAAAATTATTTCCTTTATTTATATGTGTGTGTTGTATCTATTTACCATCACATGTGAACACCATATTTAAAAATAAATAATTAATAAAAGATATGCCACTAAATTATGCATCATGCTGGAATTTTATTTTGTGTGCATTTTGTGACAATATAAAAATAATGTGACAAGAAATATATTAAAGTCCAAAGTGGAATTTGACATCTAAAAGAAATTATAGAAATTAGAAAAGAGAAGAAAATAAATATTATGTAGAGAAAAATAAGTAAACAAAGATATATGATTCCTACACTAGGGTTTGAATTTGTATAATTTACTCAAAGGTGAAGCTCATAACAAGCTTTGAATTTAAATTTGAATTCAAATTGAATTTGGAAATAAGGAAAAATAAGAAAAGAAAAAGGAAAAGGTTAAAACGTTGCTTGAGCCGGCTCAACCTCAGTTCGGCCCATCTCCCCATTTCACTTCGCGCGCGCAGCAGCCCAACTTCAATTCTTGGCGCCGACTACCCGGTCCCACAGGGCAGCCGCTGAGCCTTTCCCCCTCGCACCGCTTCCGTCCACGAGTTGAGTCACTATGGGGTGGGACACATTCGTCAGCCTTCCATCTCCGGTGCGCGCTCTGGTAATGCGTTGGGTCACTGACCGGTGGAGCCACGCCGTCAGTCACCGCGCCCTATGGATCTTCTTCCCCGATTCCTCGCGGCGGTAACGACCCGCCCGGACTACCTGCCGATCTTCGCGCCAGCTGGGTTCCGTAACCCTCCTCCTCCTCTCCCTGCGCTCGGAGATAAAAGGTGTGGCCCGGTGGCTCCGCTGCGAACCCCAGGACCAAGGACCCCCTGGGTTTCCGCCGCCACCATCAAACCGAGGGAGAGAGAGTTGTGAGTACCGCTGCCACGGATCTACGCGTTTGGGACCGCTTGGGACACAAGGATTGGCCTGGGGCCTTCACGGGCGGTCCGGGGTGGTGGTCTTCGTCACGGCGGGCATGATCGTCGACCGATGAACCTGGAATTGCTCACTGGAATCCTTCGGGCCCGTGGCGCCGCTCATCGTCGTGGGTAGTGCCCTCTGCGCTTCCAACCCTGGTAAGATTCATACCAACGTACCCGCTAGGATCCAAGCATTGGTTAGCACCTGTCGTTCAAAAGTTCTAAGCACTGTTGCGTGGGATGGCCATCGCCGGCCATGGCTCCGTCGTGGGGAGCTATCGGCGCCGCCGCACCTGTCTGCCTGAGTTGGGGATGTGATCTTGACCGTTGATATCGCAGCGGACGTGCGAGATTAGAAGTCAGGTAACGGTTCACCCTTGTGAACATCGATCGTTTGATGCAGATCTGATGGTGCTAGGGCTATTGGGCGTGGTTACCGTCGATCTCGTGATCAACGGGCAGTGCAGGGTGGGGAGTCCAGATCTAATTTGATCCATTTATAGTCGATCCTTCGGCCTAGATTAGAAAATACCCCTTCGCCTCGCCCGTATTGCAAAAGAGCCCCTACGCTTTTTCTTATTCAAACCCGCCGTCCCCCGCAGGGTAAATACGAGTCTTAGGAACTTTTGAAAGATAGCCCCTGTATTCCCTGATAATTATGCGCCTAGTCCAGTGATTTAGGAAAGTAGGAAAAACAATATAGAAAATACTTTTCTAGCACAAAAATAATTCTAGAAACTTGTGAAATTCATAGTTAATTCGTTTTAACTCCAAATTGAGTCATTCCAGTTGTAATAATTTTGTTTTAATATTGTCTATCACCTATTACCTTTGTTTAGCCATGAAACTTGAATTAAAATTGTTCATTTGAATTAATCTATTCTAGGTGCTAAATAACTCAGAAATTCATAACCTAATAACCGTAACTCCGTTTTGATCCATTCTAGTTGCATTAGTCTCACAATATTATTTATTATCATCGGATAATTTTGTTTTGTCATGGAATATAGGTTAAAATGTTGCACTTAGTCTATTCTATATTTAACCACGTGGATCTTCGGAAAACCATAACTTCATAATCGTAGCTTCGAATTTAGCGGTTCTCGAACCCACGATCTCGTAGCAATGCGTAGATTATTATCATACAGTTTGTTCTTATGTTTGGTGTAATGTTAATTTTGTCTATACACTGTTTGTTTGTATTGCTACGACTAGCGTGAGGTTACGAGTCATCTGAAGAGCAAGTTGGTACCTGGAATCTCAAGTCTCAGGCAAGTTGTGCCCTTGATCACTTCTTTTTACCCACTCATGTTCTAATTAATCATAATGATCTGCATAGGTTAATTTTGATAGGACCCAATAGGTTACCCTAGTTTGTCTATCTTTATACCTTGTTGTTGGGGGCCTTCGGCTTCCGAAGGTCCTCAAAAACATGATTTGACAATGTTTTCCAAGTGAAATATGTGAACAGGTATCTTCGGAATCGGGTTATGAGTATACAAGAGTATGGTCAGGACGAAGCTTGAGTGAGACGGAAGGCGATTATGACGAAGGATAAGATGATCACGAAGCTATGCGCAGAAAAGCTTCGGCATGACAGCAGAAAAGGGGAACCGACTTAAAGATGAAAAGGCAAATTAGACCTCAAAGAATTACTATAGAGTTATCGATAAATGTAAAGGGCATTAATGTAATTCTACACGGGCTGCGTCCCGTGCCTATAAATAGATGAACAGTACTCATGTACTGTTCACGCTGACTTGGCATTCGCTTTTCGCATCACGCCTGTACCTTTACTTTCCGTCAATCCGAAGGTACATTTATAATTTGTTATTTTGAACATGATAATGTAAATAAAAATAAATTGATAATAATATTTAAATTATTCTTCGTATTTCGTATATGAATTCTTCTTTATTATCTATCGAACTTACGAAGGTTTTTCCTTCATAACCTTCGTCCGAAACTCATTATATCCGAAGGGACATAATGTCTTGAAGGACGAAGGACTTTAATATTTAACACTTTTTATGTTGCCTTGTTCTTAACTCGAAGCATTTGAGAACAAGTCCACAACATTGGCGCCCACCGTGGGTGAACTCACTTCCATTTTTTGAGTTTTGAACACCTTCGGCAAGCATCACCTTCATCATGCCGCCGAAGAAAGCTTCAGCAACAGGGGCTGCCACTCTGCAGCCGCTGGACCCCAATCAGGATGTCCTTTCTCTTAGGGAGGCCCGAAGCTAGAAGAGGAAGGCCACCAGTCCAACGCCTCCGGAAGACGACTTGGATCAAGAAATCCAAAACTTGGAGATGCTCCATCAACAGGTCCAACGGAAGAAGGAAAAGATGGCTCGTCTAGCTGACCTGCAAAGGCAGATAGACGAAGCCTCTGAAGAAGTTCGTCTTCTCACTCAAGATGACCAGAACCGAAGGCCTCCGCATAGAGAGCTTCATCAGGAGGGCTTCTACAACGAGGAAGACTGGTATGAAGATTTCCATCATGGAAATTTTGCTTTTGATGATACTTCTCCTCTGTCAACAGAACTGCAGGCTACACCTTGGCCCCAGTCTTACAAGCCACCACAGCTCCCCATGTATGACGGTCATTCAGACCCGAAGCAATTCTTGATGAGTTATGAAGCAACCATATCTTCGTATGGTGGCAATACTGCAGTCATGGCAAAGTCTTTCGTCATGGTTGTCAAGAGTGTTGCGCAAACCTGGTACTCCTCTCTTCGGCCAGGAACAATCACCTCATGGCAAAAGCTGAAGGACATGCTGATAACCAGCTTCCAAGGGTTTCAAACGAAGCCGGTCACTGCTCAAGCTTTATTTCAGTGCACCCAGGACCACGAAGAATATCTTCAAGCGTATGTCTGAAGGTTCCTGCGTCTGAGGGCACAGGCACCAACAGTGCCCAATGAAATTGTCATTGAGGCCATGATTAAGGGGCTTCGGCCGGGACCTTCAGCTTAATACTTTGCCAGGAAGCCTCCTCAAACTTTGGAAAAGCTGCTCCAGAAGATGGACTAGTATATTCGAGCTGACAATGACTTCCGCCAAAGAAGGGAGGAAGCATACAGGTTCTCTGAAATGACCAGGGGCTTCGGAGGAAGATTCCATCCGAGGCACGTCAGGTCAATTCACAACTCTACTCAGAGTGATGATAGAGGGACTCAACAGCAAAGGCCACAGTACTCCTCGTAAGCTTCGGGGCAGCAGCAAAGCTCTTTCCGGCCGCCAGCTCCAAGGGGCAGAGGCGCCAGGGGCTTCGAAGGAAGATTTGGGGATCAGCCAAGGAAAATTTATTGTCTATTCTGTGGTGAGGACAAGGGCCATACCACCAGGATGTGCCATGTTACCATCCAGAAGCAAAAGGAGATAGCAGAAGCTGCAGCACAACAGAGTCAGTCGAAGCAAGTCATGCATACTGCTTCGTATCATTCGCCTTACATTCCAGAATATGTAGGCAACCACCATGTAGCTTCTGTTGCTTCGGCAAGCCAACCCCAAGCATCTTGGCAACAGCCTCCACCTCCACCACCAACGGAACGAGGCTAGCAGCCAGAAGGGAGTCAGCACACTCACCTTCAATGGGACTTCAGAGAAGAGTCCGAAGCTCGCACAGTCAATAGCATTGTGCCAGAGTCGAAGCATATTTAGTGACAAATATCCTACCCCGATAGCAGTTTTTCGCATTCAGTATTATTTTCTTTTTAATAAGGAACACTTATGAGAGGCTTAAGTGCTTTTTTGTCGTTTTTAATCTCTTGTAACAGTTTCGCTTTTTACCATAATGAAAATATATCTTCTCCAAAGGCTTAAGTTGCCGAAGCATAAGAGTTTATGGTGGCAAGGAGGACCTTCGAATTATCAAAAAATTTGTTCTAAGGAACGCAGCGTAATTCCTTCGAGGCAGCAAAAAGTCGTTCCTAAGGGAGCGCAGTGTAAGTTTTTTGCTCAAAAGTCGTTCCGAAGGGAATGCAGAGCTTACAGCGAAAAATAAACGTTGATTCCGCTGAAAGTAAAAGGCGAAGAAGCTCCTAAGGGAGGCTTACAGCAAAAAATAAACGTTGATTCCGCTAAAAGTAAAAGGCGAAGAAGCTCCTAAGGGAGGCTTACAGCGAAAAATAAACGTTGATTCCGCTGAAAGTAAAAGGCGAAGAAGCTCCTAAGGGAGGCTTGCAGTGAAAAAACGTCGACCTTCGACAAATATCATTTTGCATAACATCACATCATTACATCATTCGCATAGCATAACATCATACATCATATTGCATCAACAACGCAAAGAAGGGGGTCCCAGTATTGACATTCGAGAATTGTTTCGAAGAAATAGTGACAAGGCACAAAAAATAGCTATTGAAGAGTTATACCTTTGTCAAATGGAAAGATCTATTGGCTATTAATTCTACGAAGATTGATTACTGATCATATGAGAACACGGATATTATTTACGAAGCATGAAAAGAAGGGAAGGTGTTTTTTGTCGAAGCCTCAAAAACGGTATGTATATGAAGTTTCATGCATCGTAAAGAATAGAACCATAAATAGTTAATATATTACATTCAAAGTTACAAAATATTACACATGTTTCTCAACAAACATTACATTCTAAATGTTTTTACAACAGCATCTAATCTTCCCTTAGGACTACTTCTGCAGCTTCGTTTAGTAGCTGATCAACAACTTTATCCATGATGGCTTCGGCCATTTTCCTAATTTCGTCATCCCCCTTCGCGTGGGGGCCCGCAGATGGCTCAGCAGGTTCTGAGGGGAGAGAAGATACGGCTATATTACTATTACAAACCGTGAACAAGTTCGAAATCAAAAAATTACAACAAAGAGTCAAAAACCACTAGTCAATACCTATTTGCCCTTCGGGCTCTGCACTTTTCTCAGCGGCCTCTGCTACTTTTCTAGCATCATGAATGCCTTTTTCGCTTTTTCGAATAATTTCTTGGGCCATTCCCCGGCCACCATTGTCCCAGATGTCGGTGAAAAATTTTCCACCAACCAGGCTTGCTTCGGCCGAGGGGTCTTTTATATCTTCGGAGGATAAGGCGGCTTCGGATTGTGCCAAAAATTTCACATGCTCACAGCCTTTCCTCTCCAAAATGGCAGCAATCCCCCTGGCACCCGAAAAGGCACATATGTCTCCGCGGCTATTCAAAATTTCTTCAAAGGCCTCAGCCTCGTGGCTGATCCATTCGATTGGGCCTTCGGGGTCACCCCTTGTGAAGTTCTCCTCACTTGAGAATGCGCCAACGCTGGCGAAGCTGGTTTTTACTTTTTTAACACATTCAACAGATTTTTCATAGCATCTTTTCTTAGATGCACGAAGCTCTTCAACGCTTTTTTCCAAATGGTTGGCCCATTGTTCACTGATTTCTCGTTTTGTTTCTTCAAGTGTGCGCTCCTCTTTAGCTCTGGCTAGTTGTTTTCGGAGATCTTCAATTTCACGCCTCTGAGCCTCAGCTTGAATTTTAAAAGTAGCTTCGTCTTCTTTTATTCTATTTATCAATGAATGCAATATTTTATCTTTTTCGAGACCTTCGTTCCTTAGTTCAATTACTTCGGAACGAAGGTTGCTCAGGGCCATAACACACCCTTCGTCTTCGGCATCTTTTTGAGCCCTGAGGGCATTGCTAAGTATAAGACCCTGCAAAAAAGTTTGGTTTCAATAAGTTTAAACAAATGAAAAATTTTGATTCCAAGAAATAATAACAAAAAACCTTATTTTCGCACCTTTAAGCTATTATACGCCAAGCTGTCGGCTAGATCGTCTTTTGATAACACCGAGAGCCCGTTTTCTAGTATTGGGAATCTGAAGCTCTTGCTCATCTCCCGACAGACATAAATCTCCTTGCTGTTAGGGAGACAATACAAAAAGTCTTCTTCTCCACTGTCGTTGAATATCAACGCCCCCTTTGGATATTTCAGCTTTGAGCGTAAAACTGGGCCTCTTGCTTTTCTTTTTCAGTCAAATTTTTCCCCGAAGCATGACGTAAAATATAATCGAAGGCTTCGGAAGATGCTTCGGGGGCGGCAGTACCAGTTTCTTCAGCTGAAATTTGTTCTGTTGTTTCTGTTTCTTCGGCTTCCAAGGATTTCACCTTGGTGGGCTCTGAAGGCCCAGCTTCAGTCTCAGATTGATGTTTTGAAACTTCGGCATCAAGTGCTTCAATATGCACTTCAGAAGATTCAACAATTTTCTTCAGAGTTGTGCTTGAAGACTTTATTGTCTCCAAAACATCCAGCACATTAACCATCCTTTTTCTTTTGGGGGTCACTGCTGGACCCTTTTGGCTTGTTGCTGCCTCAATTTTTGCTGAAGGACTTAGAACTTCCGATGTCTTTGGTTCTTCAGCCCTCGGTTCTTCTATTTTTTTCCGTCGCCGGCACTTCGGCCAGCCCTTCAATATTTGGCAGGGGAGTTGGTTCTTTAGCTTCGGTGGCCGAAGAGGTCTCACCGATAAACTCAGGCACTATGGCCGGTTCAATATAACATGGCCGGTGTGTGAGAACCTTTACCCTTTTCCTCTTCGGCGTCGGCTCGCTAGGAGCGGCTGAAGCAACTTCCTTCGCAGAAGATGTATTCTTTCTTTTTTGACCCCGCGTTGGATAACGGTAGTCGGGGTAGACAAACCCAATTGCATCAAATACTCGGATGAGTCTCTTTTTCTTTCGGCCTCCGAAGGCCGCAGATAATGCAGTATCTTCGGCCTTCAAGTATAATCCAAGCAATTCATCACTTATGGCATCAATACTTTTTAGCCAGTCATCATCTGGCTCGACGAATTTATCTCCATATTGGAATGTGTATTTTAGCCTAACTAATCCACCTTCGTCAGTTTCTCTAACAGTCTCCTTCGGCATTTCCCACTTTTCTACAAGTGGCCATATTCTGAAGGCAATGTGTTCTTGGACCAAATCCCTTGTCCCAATAAAAGAGCAAACCACACCGAAGGCTCTCTGGCATTCTTCGGCTGCTTCATTCATTTCCACCTTCGGCCTCCGAAGGCTGAAGCGTTGCCAGATAGGGCGCATAATGATATCTTTAATATTTTCCCGTGTTTTCAAGTCATTCTTCACATAAAACCATTCCGTCATCCAGTCTCCGGGCCACCTCTTTCGAAAGGTTGGCACGGGACAGCTTGACCCAGACCGGGCGCCGAAGCTGTAGTAGCCAAAGTTGTTGTGATACTGCTCTTTACCCCAGGGTTTTGTCTCATACAATAGCTCATGTATGTTGCAGAAACTTTTTGCATTTGGTTCTAAACCTTGGCTCCTCACGGCCAAGACGAAGATGCCCATTTTTAGGATTGCTTCGGGAGTAAGTTGATGAAGGTAGATTTCAAATATCTTCAGTACTTCCACGACAAAACTACTCAAGGGAAACCGCAGTCCAGCCTTTAAGAAGCTTCGGAAGATTACGACTTCATTCTCTTTGGGAGTAGGCACAGTCTTCTCCCCGTCATCTGCCCTCACAGTAGACATGTCTCAAAAATATCTTCCCCTCATGTTATCAAGATGACTCTGTTTAATGCTCGATTTTCCGAAGACTGTGTGACTTGGTCGCCACGGTCGATCTTCGGAGTCTTCACCCCCGCTTTCTACATCATAGCTATCACTGTCACCAGTGTCTTCAGATAAACCCTCCAAAGTCTCCCTAGTGATCTTCTCTGTATTGGTCTTTGCTATTGATTGAAGAAAGCCGAGATGCATCTCCTCAGAAAGGCTCAGCTTCGATTCAGCAACAACTTTCTTATCTTCAGACATCTTCGCAAACGCTGAGAAAGTGCTCTCGAAACCGAAGCTTAAAAATTTAAAAAGCCAAGCAAGTGTTGTTGCGCACAGGCTAAAAGTCGAGTGAGCGAGAGCAGATGGCAAGAAAGCGTGCCAAATAAACTCGTGGTGAGCCCTTATTTATACACCTAGTGCGTTGAAAACTGGAGGGTCCCGCTTATCAATGACTGTTGCTATTCTAGCAAAGGGAAGGTATTTTTTCGGACCTTCGGCTTAAAGCCTTCGTCCATGTCGCAATATGAATTTATCATTCCAGCAAATTAATATTGCGAGGGGCTACTGTTGGAGGCCTTCGGCTTCCGAAGGTCCTCAAAAACATGATTTGACAATGTTTTCCAAGTGAAATATGTGAACAGGTATCTTCGGAATCGGGTTATGAGTATACAAGAGTATGGTCAGGATGAAGCTTGAGTGAGACGGAAGGCGATTATGACGAAGGATAAGATGATCACGAAGCTATGCGCAGAAAAGCTTCGGCATGACAGCAGAAAAGGGGAACCGACTTAAAGATGAAAAGTCAAATTAGACCTCGAAGAATTACTATAGAGTTATTGATAAATGTAAAGGGCATTAATGTAATTCTACACGGGCTGCGTCTCGTGCCTATAAATAGATGAACAGTACTCCTGTACTGTTCACGCTGACTTGGCATTCGCTTTTCGCATCACGCATGTACCTTTACTTTCCGTCAATCCGAAGGTACATTTATAATTTGTTATTTTGAACATGATAATGTAAATAAAAATAAATTGATAATACTATTTAAATTATTCTTCGTATTTCGTATATGAATTCTTCTTTATTATCTATCGAACTTACGAAGGTTTTTCCTTCATAACCTTCGTCCGAAACTCATTATATCCGAAGGGACATAATGTCTTAAAGGACGAAGGACTTTAATATTTAACTCTTTTTATGTTGCCTTGTTCTTAACTCGAAGCATTTGAGAACAAGTCCACAACACTTGTTTACCACTGAACTTTTTGGGTAGTACTTGCTAGTGCTTTATGTGGTTTTGGGTATGAAGATACATTATTCATGATCACACTTTTATTATTTGTTTATTATTATTGTTCATGATAAGATCATTATGTTAATTGGAACATGGAGCGACCACCCGGGAAAACAGTGCTACCACAAGGGTTTATGGACGCCCTTGGCTGATTAATTAGGAAAGCTAGTGGAGGACTACCTTACCCGAAAGGGGCAAGGGCAGTAGGGGAGTGGTCAGTGTAGGGAGGTCCTTGGTTGATTTTGCTCCGATGGCGGTCAGGCGAGGGATCCCTGCATTGGAGCTTCCCATAAACTGTAGCGGGTTTTCTGAAGCTAGTGGAACTTTGTAAAGGCCTCGTAGTGTTGCCCTGCCTCGCCTCCTCGGTAGAGGTGTATGGGAAGTCGCGATCCCTTTGCAGATGGGTAACATGACTTGTGGGTAAAGATGTGCAACCTCTGCAGAGTGTAAAACTGGTATACTAGTCGTGCTCACGGTCATGAGCAGCTCGGACCCTCACATGATTAACTTATGGAACTAAATTCAATTTGTCATATGCATTGCATCGCAGGTGATGTTGTTACTTCTGTTCTACTATTTAATTGGGTTGATATTTACTTATACTTAGTAATTGCTAATAAAATTTTGACCAACTTTAAAAGCAATGCTCAGCTCTAACCATCCTCTTTGGTAAGCCTTACACTTCACGTGAGCTCCCACCTTTGGCGAGTTCATGCACATTATTCCCCACAACTTGTTGAGCGATGAACGTATGTGAGCTCACTCTTGCTGTCTCACACCCCCCCACACACAGGTCAAGAACAGGTACCGCAGGATGAGGCGCATGGAGGATGCTGTGGCGAGTTCGTGAGAGGTCTAGGTCATCATCTCCCAGTCAACTTTGGGTTGCTGGACCGTTGTCTCCTTATAATGTAATTACTTATTTATTTTGTATAGAACTCCTATTATATAGTAAAGATGTGACATTCGATCCTGTGTCATGATTCATCATATGTGTGAGACTTGGTCCCAGCACACCTGGTGATTATGTTCGCGCCCGGGTCTTGGTGCCCCGAAACCCGGGTGTGACAGAAGTGGTATCAGAGGAATGTTGACTGTAGGACGAAACCTAGATAGAACTGGATAACCCTTACTTACTTACCTCTGCTACTCTGATTCTTTCTAAACTTTTCTTAATCTTTTCTCATCTATTTTCGCTTTACTCTGATTATTCTTACCTTTTTCCTTTTAGAGACAAATGTGGATTTCACACTTTGAAATCCTTTGCCTAAAGTGACCTTTAGGAATAAGAGACCTAATCTTAGGAACAAAACAAAACTATTTTTATAGGTATCTATGTACTTGAATGTTTGTTCTTATGATACTTGTCTGATTTGGATCTTTGATTGAGTGTAATGAGATGTGGAGTAATGTCCACGATTAGATCTGCATATACATATAGGCATAAATACAAATAAATAAAATTCACAAGATAAAAGAAAATCTAGATTATCCTCCATTAAAGTGTATCTATTTTAAATAGATCCCTCTTATATTAGAAGATTCTCTCTTATCTTAATAGTAAGATTCGCCTTAACCTAACCACTTTATTTAATTCATCCTAAAGTAACAACCAGGATCTAATCCAAAATAATGAGATCATGATCTAACCCAAATTAATTGGATCTTATCTAGTAGAAGCTAGTCACACCTAGATTTAACCTAATGTGATAGATTAACCTAACCTAACAAAGGCTAACCTTAAGTTGAGTTAATCGAATGTGGCTTACTTAAATAGGTTAGTTAATGCTGGAGAAATGGATTAGACCCTACCCCTATAAACATGTGTTAACCTAAACCAGTAACCTAGATCAACTCAGCCATACACAAACAACTTGACCTACATAATGGGTTACATAACCTATCCAACCAATATAGAAGCAAACAACCAAACCAGATTTTGACTAATCTCATTTAACTCATAACCGCCTACTACCCTACTTTGGGTACCTACGAATCTGCCTTAGCTACATGTCCCTAATTTAGAGAACAAACCTCAAGAACGAAGATCGAAGATGATTGCCATCATCCAATCATGGAAGGATAAGATTCAAGCCAGATCTTCAAAGGAATCAGGATCCACAATCTTGGATGGAGTCTTTCCTTACCATACTCTTTCTTACCTAAACCTCTCTATGCTTTAAAGACATCTTTTACCATACACAATAAAATGGATGTACATACTCAAGCTTTCCTAATCATCTTATAATTTTTGTTATAAAACTTAAAAAAACATTTGCAACTAAAACCACTTAAAAACTGAAACATAGACTGCAAACCAAACCTATTGCAACCTCTTTTCTTACAAATCTCGAGGACGAGATTTCTGTTAAGGGGGGTAGGAGTTGTAATACCCAATTTGTAAGAGATAATATTAAAGGAGAAAAATTATTTCCTTTATTTATATGTGTGTGTTGTATCTATTTACCATCACATGTGAACACCATATTTAAAAATAAATAATTAATAAAAGATATGCCACTAAATTATGCATCATGCTGGAATTTTATTTTGTGTGCATTTTGTGACAATATAAAAATAATGTGACAAGAAATATATTAAAGTCCAAAGTGGAATTTGACATCTAAAAGAAATTATAGAAATTAGAAAAGAGAAGAAAATAAATATTATGTAGAGAGAAATAAGTAAACAAAGATATATGATTCCTACACTAGGGTTTGAATTTGTATAATTTACTCAAAGGTGAAGCTCATAACAAGCTTTGAATTTAAATTTGAATTCAAATTGAATTTGGAAATAACGAAAAATAAGAAAAGAAAAAGGAAAAGGTTAAAACGTTGCTTGGGCCGGCTCAACCTCAGTTCGGCCCATCTCCCCATTTCACTTCGCGCGCGCAGCAGCCCAACTTCAATTCTTGGCGCCGACTACCCGGCCCCACAGGGCAGCCGCTGAGCCTTTCCCCCTTGCACCGCTTCCGTCCACGAGTTGAGTCACTATGGGGTGGGACACATTCGTCAGCCTTCCATCTCTGGTGCGCGCTCTGGTAATGCGTTGGGTCACTGACCGGTGGAGCCACGCCGTAAGTCACCGCGCCCTATGGATCTTCTTCCCCGATTCCTCGCGGCGGTAACGACCCGCCCGGACTACCTGCCGATCTTCGCGCCAGCTGGGTTCCGTAACCCTCCTCCTCCTCTCCCTGCACTCGAAGATAAAAGGCGTGGCTCGGTGGCTCCGCTGCGAACCCCAGGACCAAGGACCCCCCTGGGTTTCCGCCGCCACCATCAAACCGAAGGAGAGAGAGTTGTGAGTACCGCCGCCACGGATCTACGCGTTTCGGACCGCTTGGGACACAAGGATTGGCCTGGGGCCTTCACGGGCGGTCCGGGGTGGTGGTCTTCGTCACGGCGGGCATGATCGTCGACCGATGAACCCGGAATTGCTCACTGGAATCCTTCGGGCCCGTGGTGCCGCTCGTCATCGTGGGCAGTGCCCTCTGTGCTTCCAACCCCGGTAAGATTCATACCAACGTACCCGCTAGGATCCAAGCATTGGTTAGCACCTGTCGTTCAAAAGTTCTAAGCACTGTTGCGTGGGATGGCCATCGCCGGCCATGGCTCCGTCGTGGGGAGCTATCGGCGCCGCCGCACCTGTCTGCCTGAGTTGGGGATGTGATCTTGACCGTTGATATCGCAGCGGACGTGCGAGATTAGAAGTCAGGTAACGGTTCACCCTTGTGAACATCGATCGTTTGATGCAGATCTGATGGTGCCAGGGCTATTGGGCGTGGTTACCGTCGATCTCGTGATCAACGGGCAGTGCAGGGTGGGGAGTCCAGATCTAATCTGATCCGTTTATAGTCGATCCTTTGGCCTAGATTAGAAAATACCCCTTCGCCTCGCCCGTATTGCAAAAGAGCCCCTGCGCTTTTTCTGATTCAAACCCGTCGTCCCCCGCAGGGTAAATACAAGTCTTAGGAACTTTTGAAAGATAGCCCCTGTATTCCCTGATAATTATGCGCCTAGTCCAGTGATTTAGGAAAGTAGGAAAAACAATATAGAAAATACTTTTCTAGCACAAAAATAATTCTAGAAACTTGTGAAATTCATAGTTAATTCGTTTTAACTCCAAATTGAGTCATTCCAGTTGTAATAATTTTGTTTTAATATTGTCTATCACCTATTACCTTTGTTTAGCCATGAAACTTGAATTAAAATTGTTCATTTGAATTAATCTATTCTAGGTGCTAAATAACTCAGAAATTCATAACCTAATAACCGTAACTCCGTTTTGATCCATTCTAGTTGCATTAGTCTCACAATATTATTTATTATCATCGGATAATTTTGTTTTGTCATGGAATATAGGTTAAAATGTTGCACTTAGTCTATTCTATATTTAACCACGTGGATCTTCGGAAAACCATAACTTCATAACCGTAGCTTCGAATTTAGCGGTTCTCGAACCCACGATCTCGTAGCAATGCGTAGATTATTATCATACAGTTTGTTCTTATGTTTGGTGTAATGTTAATTTTGTCTATACACTGTTTGTTTGTATTGCTACGACTAGCGTGAGGTTACGAGTCATCTGAAGAGCAAGTTGGTACCTGGAATCTTAAGTCCCAGGCAAGTTGTGCCCTTGATCACTTCTTTTTACCCACTCATGTTCTAATTAATCATAATGATCTGCATAGGTTAATTTTGATGGGACCCAATAGGTTACCCTAGTTTGTCTATCTTTATACCTTGTTTACCACTGAACTTTTTGGGTAGTACTTGCTAGTGCTTTATGTGGTTTTGGGTATGAAGATACATTATTCATGATCACACTTTTATTATTTGTTTATTATTACTGTTCATGATAAGATCATTATGTTAATTGGAACATGGAGCGACCACCTGGGAAAACAGTGCTACCACAAGGGTTTATGGACGCCCTTGGCTGATTAATTAGGAAAGCTAGTGGAGGACTACCTTACCCGAAAGGGGCAAGGGCAGTAGGTGAGTGGTCAGTGTAGGGAGGTCCTTGGTTGATTTTGCTGCGATGGCGGTCAGGCGAGGGATCCCTGCATTGGAGCTTCCCATAAACTGTAGCGGGTTTTCTGAAGCTAGTGGAACTTTGTAAAGGTCTCGTAGTGTTACCCTGCCTCGCCTCCTCGGTAGAGGTGTATGGGAAGTCGCGATCCCTTGGCAGATGGGTAACATGACTTGTGGGTAAAGATGTGCAACCTCTGCAGAGTGTAAAACTGGTATACTAGCCGTGCTCACGGTCATGAGCAGCTCAGACCCTCACATGATTAACTTATGGAACTAAATTCAATTTGTCATATGCATTGTATCGCAGGTGATGTTGTTACTTCTGTTCTACTATTTAATTGGGTTGGTATTTACTTATACTTAGTAATTGCTAATAAAATTTTGACCAACTTTAAAAGCAATGCTCAGCTCTAACCATCCTGTTTGGTAAGCCTTACACTTCATGTGAGCTCCCACCTTTGGCGAGTTCATGCACATTATTCCCCACAACTTGTTGAGCGATGAATGTATGTGAGCTCACTCTTGCTGTCTCACCCCCCCCCACAGGTCAAGAACAGGTACCGCAGGATGAGGCGCATGGAGGATGCTGTGGCGAGTTCGTGAGAGGTCTAGGTCGTCGTCTCCCAGTCAACTTTGGGTTGCTGGACCGTTGTCTCCTTATAATGTAATTACTTATTTATTTTGTATAGAACTCCTATTATATAGTAAAGATGTGACATTCGATCCTGTGCCATGATTCATCATATGTGTGAGACTTGGTCCCAGCACACCTGGTGATTATGTTCGCGCTCCGGTCTTGGTGCCCCGAAACCCAGGTGTGACAGTTTCCAACAAAGCTATGGATATACATCCCACCTAGCCAAGCAAGTGTTAGTGGAGAAGTGCACATATTTTTGCAACTAGGACAGAGGTGTGGTTCCATGAGATATTCAAATGATTAGTAGCTTTTACTACAAGAGCCATGCACAGAGAGTGTTTTTATATAGGATAATGACAATGTTTCTCATACTTTTATTCGTACTAAGTATAAAGTAGGATTAGAAATAGTTAGTCAATAGATTTTTTTTGTTCTCTATAAGATGGATCCTCGTGAAATGGAAGCAAAGCTGATGGAAGACATCATCAACAAAGGGTCAAATGCTCAACTAGATTATGTGGAAAACCTATACTCGTACCTGAACTTAGAAGAAGGAGATTCTACCAATGCATCCATTGATGTTACTAATGTAAATGAAATAATCTACATTCGTCTACTTGTAATAAAAAATATACTTTTCATTATTTGTTATTGATTTTTTATGTTTTTATATTGGCCATCTAATTCTAGATTGACCAAGGTTTCTAAGCTTCAAGGTCCTACCGAGGCCAAGAACTTCGAATGCAGACTCGTAATAGCCAAAGTTGCAGCAAACAGGGAACCAACAGTATTGTCACAAGCTACAACCAAGTTAGCAAATTATCGTGGATTTAATAAGTTTGTAAAGTACAGAGGACACATGGAAGAGTTCATTAGATATAAGACATCCGACGAGGGTCAGGCTCGGTAAGCAATAAATAAATCCAAATCTAACAAGGAGTACTCCTACAAACTTGGTCCTAGCGGCTACAAAAAAGCCTTGGCCAAGTGGGCAAAAAGGGAGGCCAATCTCGAGCTTAGAGGCATCATTGCACAAAACTATGAATGGCTAGAACGCGTCGTGCATTGGTTCTACACCCATAGGGGAAATCTATCTAGACGGTAGCTTAGAGTTCATACACAACATAAAAGACATCATGGAAAACTTAGTATATGTTGTGGTTAAGACGTCGAAAGGGGAATTTGTCCCCGACAGAGACGACGACGAGCTTACACTAGCCCTTAGCAAACAGAGCACCCTGGTCGTACAAGAGGTTATGGAAGTTTGGCTTTTGCAAATGGCATTGATACATACAGAAGTCGGTATAAAGGAAAAGACGAGGAAGATGACAGTCGGAAATCTATAGGAAAAACTTGCTAGGACTCAAAGCGTCTATTCCATACCGTCAAGCAACTAACCCAGCAAAGCCTTCTGACTAGTTTATCTTGCAGCATGGTTTTCATCTGTCAAGTGGCTCAAATCTTGGCAATAAATACTTTTTATACAAGAGTCTTTGATTCATATGAATATATGATGCATGTATTGAATCACGGTCAATCATCCTAGATCTAATGTTCCCTTCATTACTTGTACTAGCTGAGTGCTCGTGCGTTGCAACAGGAATATATAATACCAGTATACTACGATAACTTATATACAAAATGTGTGTTATACTGTTATGAGAAAATGTTTCATAATCAATTTGTGATCCTCGCCATACATAAATTTTGTTATTTTAATCTAGTTGTTTCACCACTACATTGCAAGTTGCAACCATCAGTATCATGCAGACTTCGATATATGTCACGATTTGCATGGTCTCATCATTGGAGAACACGTTCCACACATGCCGGAAGAAATTCCCTCGTACATCGTTAGTCATCAAGCGCGCACCACCATACGCTCTTGCTTAAACAAAAAGGCAAGTGTGCGAAGAGAATTAAAGACAGGCCGACACAAAAGCTACCCCGACGGTGGCGAGGATGACGAACTGGTCATTGTTGTCGGTCCTCCTCTGCGTCACCTCCGGCGCCAAGATGATGTCACAGTCCTCGATATAGTAGGCGCGCTGGAAACGGGATGTCGTGGGATGTCGTCTACGTATCTGCGCATACGAAGTCGATTCTAGTATCTGCGCATGCAGTGAGGGAAGTCGATTCTAGCTTGCGCATGCAGCTGCCGGTGCAGCTTTGTCTCCGTGAACACAGGTAACCAAACAGAGGCCGCTTAGGGTACACAGGAAACCAATCAAGCGTATATTGAATATAATCTGGATGTACCATATGCGATATAAGGAACACCATTAAACCATTTTAGTGACCGACCACAAGGTAGAAGGCTCCAACCAACATTAAACAGCACTAGGGCACATCAGATCGGGATGCTGCAAACCCAAACCAAAACCTACCCGTCTGGACATAATTTACTCAGCCACGCGGATGATATGATGCACATCAAAACAAAACCATAGCAGGGGCTGGCTTTCCTGCTGCGACTTCCATTCACCGTCTACAAATAATACAAAGTCGACGTACAACAGAAAGAAGAAAAATCCAATGGCATTTAACTTTTTAACATATTGTATAAAGATCGTTAAGCGGCAACAAAATCTCCAAACAAAAGAATTGGGAGACGTACAGGTCGGGCTCATGGAACCCATATCTAAGGACAGATGATCTACAGACCCTGATGCTGCGGAAAAGAGGAGCATCAACACCAGTAAGTTAATGTCACCACCACAATTACAAAAAGTAGTCTGGGGTTTTCCGAGTTGTGTCTGGCTCAATTTGCCGAGGTGCCGGGTCGAATTGAAGGAAGTTCTGGTCCATGTTTTCCCCGATTTCAAGAATAGCAGCCATGTTACCACAGCGGTAACAATAGTTAGGCGCACTGAAGACTGTGACTACATTCTTATCCTGCATGAATTATAACAGTAGCCATTCAAGCTTCCATTGGGATAATATCTAGGCAAAGCAACATTCAAAGGGCAGCACACCAAAGATACATAATCAGCAAGTTGCAATCACAAG
Organism: Zea mays; assembly: GCF_902167145.1. Taxonomy (NCBI): domain Eukaryota; kingdom Viridiplantae; phylum Streptophyta; class Magnoliopsida; order Poales; family Poaceae; genus Zea; species Zea mays. The sequence continues at coordinate 159,527,041 of NC_050100.1, read as the reverse complement.
GGTGCCTAGGGGCTAGGAACATGTTTTACAACAAAGATCTATAGGGAGTATCATTTTTAATTCCCAAAGGCAAACGTTTTCGACTTGGCCATATATATATATATATATATATATATATATATATATATATATATATATATATATATATATATATATATATATATATATATATATATATATAGAGAGAGAGAGAGAGAGAGAGAGAGAGAGAGGAATTAGTAATTATGGTGTGCAACTAGTAATATTAGATAATTCATTGAATATATTTTTATAAAAAAACTTATTTGGAGATACTCTTTTTGCCTTTTTGGGACAGAGGTGGTGTACAAAAATATGAGAAACACCACACCCTTAGGTGGCGGTAATCTTCATAATATATAGAGCCAATGTGGCTTGGAGTACAAGACAATTACAAATCTAAAAGCTATGCCTAGATATAATCTCAAAACCCGCCCGCAGTCGCATCGGGAGAATCACGGGCGCAAAGACTGGACCAAAATCAGTAAACAACTGAACAGGCAAGCCTTTGGTCATGATGTCGGTGAATTGATGAGAGGATGGCGCATGGAGGTATATAGGGAAGCAGGAGAGGAGTATACCATCTGATGATGACCCGTGGGTGGTGGCGCAGTGACCCAGTGTCAAGGACCCACGACCCAGGGGCTAGATCCCTAGAGTTGTAGCTGCTGCAGGGCAACCACCAGACCAGATGGGTCCAGGGGAGGGCGCCTACTGCTGCCACCCAGGGGCAGGTTGAGACCAGCCCCTAGCTCGCTGCAGCGTGACTCTGGTCGGAGACGCCTAGGGCTCAGCAAAGATGGTGTTGGCCTAATGATAAGGTCCAGGCAGACCAGCAGAAGGTGGACGCCAAGCAGGACCACAGCAGGTGGCGCACACCATGGATTGAAACAAACCCACAAGCCAAAAGGACATGGCCCTACATGCTGCTGGTTCCCGCGCCCTTCCCGTGGCCTTTGCGCCAGTTGTGGTGGCGGCGGACACCTGCAGGAGCAGCGTATGCACCAGCTCCTGTCAGGGTAGCAGGGCCCTTGCAGCCACCAGAACAGCCCCCACCGCCACCAGGGCTGCGGCGAGGAGGGTGATAGCCTAGACATTCGTGAGTCTTGACATTGTTGGTGAGGCGCAGTTGTTTGAGGACCAGCATGTTGCGTGCTTCGACATAAGATGACACGGGTTTGGCATTGGCGATGTCGTCGGCGGTGTAGGTGAAGCGGGCGCTGAGGCTGCAGGAGGCTCAGAACGTGGTGGGAATCATCGATGATGACTCCGACATCACGGAGGGCATCAACAAGTCTTCATCCGCTTGCAATACTCATTGATGGACAGATCGTCATAGAGTGAAACTCATGACTCACGAAGAACGCCCGTGGAATTTTGTTGGCAGTGAAGAGGCTGTCGCTGGCAACCCAAAGCTAGCACACAGTCTGATCAACGGCTGTGGCAAGATCAAGGACCTTGTCGGAGACGAATCCGTAGATCGAACTAAGGGTGCAGCAGTCCATATGCAGCCAAGATGGGTCTGTAGGGCGCGCGACCGTGGTGCCATTAATGTGCCCCATGAGGACAAATGTGTCCCAAACCTGGTAGATCTATTGTATAGCATAATCCATGATCATCAAGACACTATGGCCCAAATCTCTATAAAAACGTGTATATATTAGGCTCTTGATGTCATAACCTCGTAGACATACTATACAATGTCAAAATTCACTCCCTGCTCCCCCAACTATTGTTTCTTTGGTACCCTCGGTACCTGGTGTCTTCGCTATGACAAGGGGGCGGTGTCTGGTGGGCTAGAGCAGCAGGACGAAAACCTAGAATATTGATACCATGTAAAAGATAGATGGAAACACCACACCATTAGGTGGGGTGACCATATATATAGCTTGGAGTACAATGCAAGCCAATATGGCTTAGAGTACAAGACAATTACAAATATAAAGGACATGCCTAGATACAATTCTAACAGGAGGGGGTACTCACTAAGTTGATTTATTTCATGTAATACAGCAAGTATAATTAGTTGTGTGTGTTTACAAGTCTTTCCATGGTAAGTTCTATGAGAAAGGAATCCACAATGACCAATTGTATTGCAAGCTGAGCTAGAAGGGAACTACAACGGCTATATTCACAATTCAGTGTACTTATTTGTGATACCAATCCAATTAGTTGAGCATATAAACAAATTGAAAAGCAACGCTACATTCTGAAGACCTACCTGGCACCAATTAAATCCTTCCATTACAAGTTGATGGGCCCTTGAAATGAGAGAAAGACCATTTGTATGGTTGAACTGCTGCGCAATGTCTTGCCCAAATGTGTAACCTGCTCCTCTTGGTGAAATTCCCCATCCACATCGGTCATCTGGGTCAGACCACAAAAGATCACACATGGGTCCTTCATGAGGAACCTGCACACATTTTTTAGGCATACGAGTTGAGGATTAAAAAGATTAGAAGTATAATGCATTCAATTAATACAGCACAAGAATTAGCAAGCTATCAATTCAAGACCCAGCACATTGGGCACCATTTCCTAGCGTTCATAAGCATCACCTCAAAATTCAAGGCAAGGAGCACTATCAGCCCAAGTATTTACAGTTACATGCATAACAATCCACATAGCAAAGTATGATGACCTCAGAAAGAAATAGGTCTCTCATAAACCTTGTAACCGTAGTAACAAAAAATTCAATGTACCTTCTTATAATAGTTTACTATCAGATGCAAATGTTTCACAAACAAATATGCATGTGCTGGCAGATTATTATAATTATTAATTAACAAGCAAACCTCATTGCAAATGACTACTGGTTGGTCACTTCACTAATGGTGAAATGTCAGCCTCAAGCTCCCCATCCCCCACCCCAAAAGAAAAGAGGAATGAGAGAAAAACACTAGAAGCACTGGGTATCTTTCTACGCTGACAACGCTGTCATTTTTGTATGGCTGTCTTGCAATTATCTCAATGTTATCAAGCTTCTGAATAGGATTGAACATGTCTTGGATCTGAGAACTAATTTGGCAGGATTCTGCAATTCCCACTCATTGCTCTGATGAAGACCTGCAGCATACATCTGAATTTTTAGCTTGTACAATAAGTGCTAGTTTGGAAGGAAGGGGAGCCAAACCCAGGGAGGGAAAACCTCCCATAAATAACTAAATGTCTTATTCAAATGACACCCCCTAGGATTGCTCACCCAAGAAAAAGACAGTGATCCCAAGGCGATTTGAGTTTCCAAACTAGCCCTAAAAGAATTTCAAAAAAAAACTACCAAGGCTTTCTCCTTACTGTCCACAACTACAATGTTTCCAAAACCAAACTACTACATGTTTGAGAAGGCTGATGACCATCTTCTAGAGTGGAAGGCTTCCCTAATGAATAGAGCTGGGCTTCTTATTATGGTCTGAGTAGTGATGATGGCCACTCCCATTTCTCTTAAGATCAGTTTGGATCTTCCAAATGGTTGAACAAAGCCAATGATGAAAATGCAGAGACTCTCTTTGGAAAAGTCAAGGAACAAGACAACGGAGGTAACTGTTTGGTGTCCTGAGATGAGTACAGCAATCACTAGAATACGGCTTGAGTATACATAAACTTGAAACTCTGGGTTGGGCTTTATGCATCTGTTAGTTGTGGGCACAAAGACAGACCCTTTGTGTCCATGGGCTACTGTAAATTCAAGTGCCGAAAAATGTCCAAGTTCTCTTTGATGTGGCTTTGGGCTCTATAGATGGAAATGGAAACAAGATATGGTTCTGGGCTGACCCATGGCTACAAAGATGGAACGTAGCAGAACTAGCTCCTGACTTGTACAAGATGACAGGATGATCTCAAAAGGTACAGTGAAGACCTGGACAATAGCTCAGGAACTCAACTGCACTTGGGTGCCTTAGAGCATCTCCAACAGCTCCCAAAACATCTAATCCTAAATTATATTTTTAGGAAAAAAAACAAAAACAAATATCCAACAGCTCCCTACTCCATCTCCCTATACCGCCGCAGCCCGCAGGCGTAAAACATCACCTTCACGGCGAATGTATTCGCCGAGCGTTGTCCTCCCAATCTTTCCTTTTCTACTTGTTCTTGTTCGAAAAATCAGCTACTGTCGGCTCCTTGCCGTCACACGAAAATCCCTCATCGCTCGCCCGGCTCCTCGCCGCCGCATTGCGAGGCGTTGGCGCGGGAATGGAGCTCCCCGACCTTGCGGCCATGGCCATGGGCACGGGATAAAGATGCTGCTCATGAGCACCACAGCGGCGGCGGTGACCAAGGCGTGAGAGAGCCATACCTACTGGTGCTGGCAGCCAACCTCCGTCATCAAGCAGCGGTGGAACCTGCAGAGGCTCTTCAGCCCCCGGCGGATGCCGTCCTCGCACACTGCGCTGTGCACCTCTCTCACCGCCTCCGTCGCGTTCTGGGGTCATTTCGTTCTTGCATTTATTCCTGTCACCAATCCATGACCTACGTTTCTGTCGACGTCAGACCATCCTTCACTTGCAGCAAAGTCCTCCCCAACCAGTGTTCCATGGGAATTAGACGTGAAGGAACCGGAACAAGAATGAAAAGCACTGGGTCAAAGAGCAGTTGCACCTTGCGCTCTGCCTTTATTTCCTTTCTTCCGATGTTTTGGAGGCATTCATTTGAGAAATCTTGCTTTTGTTGAGTCTCGTTGAGCTAGTTTCGCAATCTGAGAGAAAACATTTTCATACTCTTGCTGACGGACAGAGCAAAAAGGAGCCAAACAGGAGATGATGGAAGAAAAGAGAAGAGATGCGGGCAGAAGTAGTTAAAATGTTTTTTGGGAGATATATAGGAATCTGTTGGAGAATGGTTTTTATTTAGATCTAAAATGTTGTTAGGGAGCTTCCAATCCGAAGGTATTAGGAGCTAATAAATCAGGAGCTGTTGGAGATGCTCTTATATCAAAGGAGCTTTAACAGTACAAGTGCTGGTCGAATATCTACATATTTGGAACTTAGTGGATGGTATGGTTTTGCAACCATATGCTCACAACCACCACTGACGAAAGTTGACCAAATATGGCTCCTACACTAACAAATTATCACATGCTGCCTTTTTATTGGGAACTGTCAAGTTTGGTCCTTGGAAAAGAATTTAGAAGAACTAGGGGACTCTAAGATACAAATTCTTCTTTTGTTAGCCATCAGTACCAGTATTGGATGGCTGATTGCATTGCAAAGCAATGAATCACCGATTGCCTCACCAGCATGCCTACCAATTTCATGATCAGGCCTTAGACCTGTGCTTTGGTGTGGGACAGACAAGGGGATTTTTTTAACCACAACATGAAATTCGCTCCCGCGGGGAGTCAAACTCAAGACCTAAGGAATGCTACTTAGACCACCTAACCAACTCAGCTAGAGGCCCTTTCACACTAATTGGCAACTAGTCGATCAGATATTGTCCAACTAATGGGTGACTAACCACAATTAGTTGTCTGATTAGCTCAAGGATAGCTAGCCAGCAAAGAATTGTGAGCTGGCCAACTGGGCTTGGGGGCACTTGGGTGCTGAGCTTTTTTGTTTTAGACCTACAAGTGACCATTCTTGATACTTTCTTTGCTTAACAATTTGCAGTGTCTTTGTTCAGTGTCAAGTGCACTGGTTTTATAATCTAGTAGCGGTACTTAACAACTTAATACTTAAAGTTACACTATAGATGTCCTGGGTACAGTGCAAGTAGGGAAGACAATTATACTGCTCGACTAGCTGACTAGCCACCGACCAATTGAACCTGACCGCTACCCATATGACTAGGCACAACTAGGCAATTTAAAATCATTGCAGCATACAAGAGTACAAGACATCCATAAGTCAGAGCATGATAAACTAGAGGCAAAAAAAAGAAAATCTGGTTCATAATGAAAGCAATGCAATGTTGTGCCTACCTCCTGTACGCGATCAAGAGAACGAATATTATCCAACGTGTCCAATGACGGAGAGAGGCCACCATGAAGACAGAAGACCTGCAAAATGGATGTTTCTCAAATGTCAAAGGGATATATTCAGCAAGCCTATAACAGTATCAACCATAACAAAATTGAGCTGCATACCTGATTTTCTATAAGAGCTGTGAGAGGCAAAAAATCAAACAAGTCTGTAAAATACTTCCAGACATTTGCATTTCCATATTTTCTTAAGCATTCATCATAGAAGCCATATCTGAAACAAACCAATCAAGGTCAACAACTGTGTGGTTGCACTACAGGCATACACTACAAAGTTCACAGAGTAACTTGGAAACACAGCGGTGTACAGGTCCATTGTGTGCATGTGTCATGCAAACAAGTGGAGTTCATTTCAACAACCTAGGACACTGCATATAGAAATAACGACAGCAGTAAAACCAATGGAAGATTTTGAGGAAAAAAGTTAGCAGTGCCTTATTAGGGCACAAAACTAATGGCAATCAGGTGGCCACAGATATCGTGATGAGGACATTACTCCTTCGGATGCACCCACTGATCCCCCAACAGCTATGCAAGGTCCAATGACCCGAGCATGAATGCGGCAATTAAATTTAGAGGTGTGCTCATTTGTAAGTGATCCTTTTCATAGTTGAGAATAGATTGCTATCTAATAATGTTATCTTAGGAACATTGAAAAGGGTCATGAAGTACTTAGGGCTAGTTTGAAAGCAAGGGGAGCAATGATTTCAAGTCGTCCGACTAATCGCGATTAGTCGGTCTAATCGGTTTTAGTGGTGCAACTAGGGGATCCGACCCGATCAGGTCGACTAATCATCCGGTCGTCCGATTAGTCGTCGACCAAATGTGATTAGTCGTCCAGTTAATATGTGGACGATTAGTTAAGGTTTGGTTGGCTGGCGGCTGGCCTGTTTTGGCTGTGCGCTGGACGTCTAGTAATAAGGCCCATTTAGTGTAAACCCTTCGGGTTTTAGCTAAATAGGGCTGCCGGCTGCTTGCTCCAATTGCAGTCTACTGTTCCGGCGGCTGGTATTCTCTTATCTCCTCTTATCTGGCGGCTGTTCACCTTGTTAGAAACTGTATCCTGGCTGACGCCTGGCAGATATGCCGGCCGCCCTACATGGAAGTATTGTCTCTGATATAGATAGAGAGGATTAGGGGAGGATCTCAATCACTATGATTGAGGATCTGATTGTACTCTAGATCTTTCCTTAGGTGTAGAAGGCTTCCTTTTACCTCTCACCTTCCTCCCCTATATATACTTGTACATGTGCTGTCTATCATCATCAATATACAAACACACGCTTCCAACTCTCTCACATGGTATCAGCCGCCTAGGTCCTGATTCCTGCCCTCTACCCCCGCGCGCCTCCTCTACGGCGCTGCTTCTCCCCATGGCCGACCTCCAGCCAACCTCTCCGGTCATCACCGATCCTGACGGCGACGCCTCTGCTGATTCTGAGCGCGCGGCCCTGGCTGCCCGTGAGGCTGCTTTGGCTCGCGCCGCCGCTGCAGAGCAGGACGCCGCCCTCGCCCAGCGCGAGCGCGACGCCGCCGACGCCCGCATCCGTGCGGTCCTCGCCCGTGCAGCTCACGAGCGCGCGGCGGCGGCCCTCTCTCCCCCCATCAATGACCTCACCTCCGACGGCACTGGTGCTGACTCCGTCGCCCAGCTTTCTGCCGCTCTTCTCCAACACGAAGCGGTTGCACTTCTCAATCTGCACGCTCAAGCCGTCGCCGTGCAGAACATCCGGGCCCTCGTTCCACTCCTCCTCGACGTCAACTCCACCTTCTACTCTCGGTGGCGTGAGTCCTTCCTCCTAACCCTCACCAAATTCTCTCTGGATTGCCACGTGCTGTCTGATGCTGTCCACCACTCGCCCGACTGGACTCGCATGAACGTCGTTGTTCTGTCTTGGATCAACGGCTCCATCACCGACAACCTCGTTGATACAATCTCCGAGCGCGGTGCATCTGCTCGCGTCCTGTGGCTCGCCATTGAGTCCCAATTTCTTGGGAACCGCACGACGCGCACCCTATACGCCGACCAAGCTTTCTGCTCCTTCACTCAGGGCGACCTCTCCGCAGCTGATTACTGCCGCCGCTACAAAAAGCTTGCCAAAGATCTTCGCGATCTTGGCGAGCCGGTCTCCGACAAGACCCTTGTCCTCAACATCATTCGCGGCCTCAACGAACGCTTTCAAGCGCTCGGCCTTCACCTCCGTCGCACCTCTCCTCTCCCCACTTTTTTGCAGGTCCGCGATGATCTTACTCTCGAGGAGCTCACCATGACCAATGCTGCTCCTGCAGCAGCTCTCGCTGCTGTTACTACACCACCTGGCGAGAACGGCAGCTCCAAGTCACCTACACCCACTGCTCCCGCTGGGCGTCCTTCACATCAGCGCCCGCCCTCCCACCATTCCGGGGGCGGTTCCGGTCATGGCTCCTCCTCCGGACAACGCGGCAAGCGAGGCAAGCGCGATGGTAGAACCTCCAGCAACAGCAGCAGCGGCATCATTGGCCCTGCACCCTCTTCCAACTACAACTACTACAACCCTTGGACGGGGGCCATCTACATGTGGCCTGGCCAACGTCCACCTTCGACTCCTCGTCCGCCTGCTGCCTCGCCCCCACCACCACATGCCTTCGTCGCCGGCACTCCTGGTCAGTGGGCAGTCCCTGCTGCAGCATATGGGCCGCCCCCTGCCTACGCCGATCCTTCTACGCCTGCACCCGTCTGGGATCAACACACCCTCGCTGCCAACTTCCAAACTGTCACTCTTCAGCAGCCACCTCAACAAGAGTGGCACTTTGATACTGGTGCCTCCAGTCACATGACATCTGACGCTGGTATAATATCTCATCCCCCTCTTCCCAGCATCTTCCTACTCATATTGTCGTTGGCAACGGCCATCTAATCAATGTTACCTCCACTGGCACCACTCGTCTTCCCTATAACCTTTCTCTTCATAATGTTCTAGTTATCCCCTCGCTCAACTCTTTGTGTCTTCCTTGGCTATTCCCCCCACCACAAAGGCTACCTATGCTTTGATCGCCACTCCAATCGCACCATTATCTCCCGTCATGTGGTTTTTGATGAAACCTCGTTTCCCTTTTCTGAGGCTTCCCATCCACCCCCACCAGCGGCCTTCGATTTCCTTGACAATTACACTAACCCGGTTGCAGCTCCTTTTGGACTGTCGCCCGTGTCTTCCTTTTCAGGTACTCGTATGCCACCACCACCCCCACCGGTGGCCCCTTCGCCGGCTGTGCCCCTCGTCTCTTCAGAGGTGGCATTTCAGCCACCTGCCGCGCCAGCTGGGCCTGCCCCGATGCCCCAGTCTCCTGCCCGGATGGCTGGTCTTCCAGGCGCATCGGCACCAACAATACTGCCGCCTGGGTCAACTACCGTGCCCGACGTCCATAGAACGACAGCTCCTGCTGATCGTTTCTGCGGACGGGTATACTCTCGACGCCCGCCCACTGCTACTGCTCCAGCACCTTCTCCGACGACCGCCACTGCACCACCTATTCCTGCTGGTGCAGTCCATGTCGATCCAGTGGTCAACCACCACAGGATGACAACCCGTGGCAAGAGTGGTCTTCGGTTTCCTGCTCTTTTTGAAGCCGCCGCACTGTCCCCCATTCCGAGGACATATCGTGCAACCCTTACTGATTCAAATTGGCGCTCCGCTATGGAACAGGAATATTCTGCTCTTATTGGTAATCACACTTGGGACCTTCTGCCTCGACCGCCGAATTGCAATGTTGTGACTGGCAAGTGGGTTTTCAAACACAAGTTCAAAGCTGATGGTTCTCTTGAGCGCTACAAGGCAAGATGGGTTCTTCGGGGTTTCACTCAACGCCCTGGTATTGATTTTTCAGAAACTTTCAGTCCAGTGGTCAAGCCAGCTACAGTCCGGACCGTTCTTTCCCTGGCTCTCTCGCACAGATGGCCGATTCACCAGCTTGATGTCGACAATGCTTTCCTTCAGGGGACCCTGTCAGAAACTGTTTACTGTGTTCAACCCACCGGTTTTGAAGATTCCACTCATCCTAATTATGTGTGCCGTCTCAATCGGTCACTTTATGGCCTCAAACAGGCCCCTCGTGCCTGGTACAGTAGATTTGCTTCTCACTTGATTCAAATTGGATTCGTTGAGGCCAAGTCTGACACTTCATTATTCGTCTACCACAAGGGTACAGATATGATTTACCTTCTTCTTTACGTGGATGACATTGTGCTAACTGCTTCGTCCATGAACCTTCTCCGGCGGACTATTACTGCTCTCCAACAGGAATTTTCACTGAAGGATCTTGGCCCCCTTCATCACTTCCTAGGCATGCATGTTCAACAATCTGCCTCTGGCATCACTCTTTCTCAGCGCCAGTATATGATTGAGATCCTTGAGCGAGCCGGTATGAGTAACTGCAAACCCTGTACAACCCCTGTTGATATCAACCCCAAACTTTCAGCCGACGGTGACCCTGTCTCCGATCCCACGGAATTCCGCAGTCTTGCCGGCGCACTACAGTACCTCACCTTCACCCGTCCGGATATTGCGTATGCTGTTCAGCAAGTCTGTCTCCACATGCACGATCCTCGGGAACCTCATTCGGCTGCTCTCAAGCGTATCCTGCGCTATATCCGAGGCACTCTTCAGTTGGGCCTTCACCTCAGTTCCTCTCCGCAAATGGAACTTGTGGTTTACTCTGACGCTGATTGGGCTGGCTGTCCAGACACTAGGAGGTCTACTTCCGGTTATGCTGTTTTCCTCGGTGCTAACCTCGTCTCATGGTCTTCCAAGCGCCAGAACATGGTCTCCCGCTCCAGTGCCGAAGCCGAGTACCGCGCTGTTGCCAATGCAGTCGCTGAAGTATCCTGGTTACGCCAGTTGTTGACAGAACTGCATGTTCCTCTCCCCAAGTCCTCATTGGTCTATTGTGACAACATCAGTGCTGTTTATATGTCCTCCAATCTTGTTCAGTATCAGCGCACCAAGCATGTGGAAATTGACCTTCACTTCGTCCGAGACAAGGTCGCCCTCGGTGTTGTTCGCGTGCTACATGTCCCGACGACTTCCCAGTACGCCGACATCTTCACCAAAGGCTTACCATCAGCAGTCTTCACTGAATTTCGGACCAGTCTTACCGTTCGCTCCACGGACGCTAACACTGCGGGGGGGTGTTAGAAACTGTATCCTGGCTGACGCCTGGCAGATATGCCGGCCGCCCTACATGGAAGTATTGTCTCTGATATAGATAGAGAGGATTAGGGGAGGATCTCAATCACTATGATTGAGGATCTGATTGTACTCTAGATCTTTCCTTAGGTGTAGAAGGCTTCCTTTTACCTCTCACCTTCCTCCCCTATATATACATGTACATGTGCTTTCTATCATCATCAATATACAAACACACGCTTCCAACTCTCTCACACACCTCTCTCCCTGCACCCTGCTCGGCGACGGCTTGGTCCAAGATGTTGGAGAAGAAGATGGTAGTTATCATGAAGATGATGGTGATCATCCAGCTGAACAGCCAATACAAACTGTGGATGAGGAAGAATCTGAGTCAGGTGGAGGTAGCGATGAAAACGGTTTCGGAATTTTTCGGAATTCCGGAAACCGATTTCGAAATTTTTCGATCAAATTCACCGGTAACGGTATTTTTCGAAAACGGAATCGGTTTTCGGAATTTTCTATCGGAACCGGTATCGGAATCGGCGTGGTGTTTTACCGACCGTTTCCTTCGGTTACCGGTTTTTGTCGGAAATTACCGGATTTGTGTGTCGGAATTTTCCAGAATTGTGTCTCAGAATTTTTTTCGGAATTTTCTAGTATGTGATTTTTTTGCATCGCCTGTACATCTCGGGATAAGGATTACTTATTTTTGTATTTTTTGGACGCTTTAAGATTTTTTTGGATAGATGGTGTTGGAAGACAGTTGAAATTAATGATTTGGTCTCTCGAACGAATCCACCATTTTCTATGCACATGTTATGTATTAGTAATATATAATGATAGAGAGCTGACAGTCTGTCTTTTCCACACGCTAGATTTTAGGGTTTTCCTGTGAGGCTGTGAAAAAACTCTTTATGTGAGGAAAAAATATTTCATGAGTAAGCATGTCATGTCAGCTAAATCGAGTGGATATTGTGAATTGTGAACTTTGAGTCTATGAACTTGTGATCTTTATGAACTTGTTATACTGTAAACTTGTTATATTGTGAACTTGTGATCTTTGTAAACTTTTTATATTATAAATTTGTGATCTCTGTGAACTTGTTATATCATGAATTGTGAACTTGTGGTCTTTGTGATCTTTTGTCAACTTTGTTGTATTGTGAAGTTTGATATGTTTACCGATCGTATTTAGATTTCGACGTTACCGGTGTATTTTCCGCACCGAACTTCGTTTCCGATGTTTCCGAAATACCGATATCGTTTCCGTTTCCGCAGTTACCGTTCTCAATTTTGTTTCCGATAAAAAATATGAAAACGGTAATGGTTTTAGTGTTTACCAACCGTTTTCATCCCTAGGTGGAGGGGATGCTAGTGATGCTGCTTTTCAATTGGATGAGGTTCTGCTGCTTTAGGTCAATAGTAAGTCTGTAGTTCTGTACTTGCCTACTTGGCATTTATATACTAATAAGTCTGCAACTCTACAATTCTACATCATATGTTATGTAGTGAGTAGTGAGTGATGTTCAGTTCATGTTCTGAATTCCGAAAACGAGTAGGGCTGGAAAAAAAGCTCGAGCTCGACGAGCTGGCTCGGGCTCGCAGCAACTCGGCTCGGACCGGCTCGACGCTCAGAATGAGCCCGAGCCTATTTTTGTGGCTCATGAAAAGAGCGAGCCAGCTCGGCTCGGCTCAGCTCGCGAGCTGGCTCGTGGCTCGACCCAACAACAATTTGTTACATAAAATCCTAATTAGCATATAATATTACTACCGAGTAGACAATTAATTTATGTTATTTGAGATTACTATACAAAATTAATCTATTTTCTATATTATATTAGTGATATATCTATTTTAGGTTGGCTCCAGCAAGGACCTCTAAAGGCTCCTCTACCCTAAATATAGAGGATCAAACGGTCATCTACGCTCTTCAGCAGCGTCCTTTAAACGGTCCTCTAAATTTAGAGGACGCTGCTGGATTCTCTATATATAGAGTTTCTCTAAAGGGTCCTCTATCCATTTGAATACTTTAAATAATCGGTTTAGCAAAACTAAAATATGAACAATACATTTGAGAGTATGACAAATACATATGTACAAAAAATAAAAAATAAAAAATGTCTCTAATATAGGTATTTGCGTATAGAGGACGTTGGTGGAGAGTAAGAAGATATAGAGGATGAAATCTTTTAGAGGAGACTGTAAAGGACGGATATAGAGGATTGATATAGAGAACGTTGCTGGAGACAGCCTTACTAATTTAAAATATGTTATTTAAAATATTTTAAAGATTTTATATTAAAATTTAGAGAGCATATCTACGTTTATGGCTAGGCTCGTTGGCTCGGCGAGCCAAGAGCGAGGCGAGGCGAGCCGAGCCGCTTTTTCAAGCTCGCCAGATGGGCGAGCCGAGCTCGGCTCGTTGCATGAACGAGCCACAGCAAGCCGAGCTCGGCTCAGCTCATTTCCACCCCTAGCGACGAGGCTGGGAGCAAAGGCAGATGTTGCTGGGACGAGGTCAGGGGGCGGATGGATAAGTTGAGAATGTATAAGGTGTGGTGGCTGCTTTTATGGGCCTTTCAATCCAACCTAGCCATGTAGTCTCTTGTTCCTTCTTTTCTTTTGAGGTAATATGTGTATACATGCATATTTGCAGAACGCCTAGGAAATGCCTTGAAAACGCCTAGGCTCACCTAAGCTCTAGGCAGAAGGTCACTGCCTAGAGATTGCCTCGCCTAATGTAACCTTGTAGTTGACAATGCCAAACGTGTTGACAGAACACTAACATTACAGTTTACCATACTAAATCAACGCAAATTCACTGTCCTAGTACAGCACTACAGCATATACATAAGATCACTTATCGAACAAGTGTTTATGAAGCCTTATCTACACGAACATGAGCTTTACGTGGAACTGTCCATTTCCAAATTATTAAACGTTTTACTATTATAGATAAGTTACTTGAGGAATGAGAAGACAAAATGATCAAGTATGCTGGGTAAAAAATAAATCCATCTCAAACACTTGTAGCTACTCTGGAAGTACTAATAATGAAAGTGAGAGTAGCAAGTACGAGTTGCAATAAAAGATTCCAAATACTAGTAGATGTAAACTCACACTTGAGTGATTTGTCTGCTCTCATGATTTCCTCTAAGTATTGTAATTCTATCTCTGTAACGGACTTTCAAAGCCACTAACAGAGAAACTGTTTCGACTGAATAGTAGCCACGATCTGCAGCCAAGAGACACAATCAATTTAACAAAAATGACAGTTATGCTAGATGTATTATACATGGAAATAAAGTAATGAACATCTACTAAATTATTTATCCCCTCAATAGTCAATACAAAATAAAATTATAAAATTATCTTCAAGCATTCGACTAAACGGCATATCCTATGGCATTTTGCATATCTAAATTACCAAATAGAATGACAGTTGTTCACTTTTCTTACTTATATTTAATAAAGATCAGCTCGAAAGCAACAGGCCACCAAATCAGCCACTCTCTGATATGAAGCACAGTCACAACTCTTATGAGTGGGTGTTTGTTTCAGCTTATTTTCATATTCTGGCCGCCAGAAACTGATACGGACTACCAAACGCCCGCCTTTTCAGCCCACTTCTGTGAGAATCGTTTTGGTGAAAATCATCCAAATAAACATAAACATAGAATCGGTCGAGTCATCACGATAGGAGGAATCTGTCACTTCCTAGATCCTAAGCCCTATAGACCTATTCATCTTCCTCCACACGTAATCCCCACAACTCATATTCACCCCACAACTAGATTCGCTCCACAGATAGATTGTCAGAAAAGAGAGAGAGAAAATTGAACCAAACACCCCCTGAAACTGCTGGAGGAAGAATCCAAATGCTAATAGATGAGAATTTTCTTCTAGGTAGCAAAATGTTCTAAAAGGCAACAGCAGTGACAATATACTAGCATTCTAGACCCAAACGCAACACATAACAAGTCGAACTACAAGAACTCCAGTAAACTATGTTTAAGCAGTAAAGACGTTCCCTAATTTCTGATAACCAGATTCTTCCGACAATCCGGCCAGACGCACAAAAACCAAAACCTTTCAGGTTTACCGCATGATCTAAAAATCCCCTACTTCGACAGCACCAAGCCTTGCATATCACAGATCGGCCGAGTCAGGCATCGGCACAGCTGCGCGGGTGAGCAAGGGGGGAGAAACCGTTGAGCAGAACAGAGCCGCATGGGAGAAAGTTAGGGCAGGGTAAGCGTAGCCACGCACCGACGTAGTCGCCCATGAAGAGGTAGTTGGTGTCGGGAGCGTCGCCGCCGATGCGGAAGAGCTCGATGAGGTCATAGAACTGGCCGTGGATGTCGCCACAGACGGTGACAGGACAGCGCACGGGCTGCACGTTCCACTCCTCCATAAGGATGGCCTTGGCCTGCTCGCAGAGCGCCTTGACCTCCGCCTCGGGCAGGTACTTGCAGTCGCGCAGCTGCGCGATCTGCCGGTCCAGATCCCCGTGCGACGGCATCTCGTCCGCCGCCCGCTCCCCTTCCGCCGCAGAAGTTGGGTGGGTGGGAGCGACTCCTTCTCCGGCCGGCGGGCCCGCCGGCGGTCAGGTCGGGGCTAGGGTTTGGGGAGATCGGCGAGAGACGAGGAGGAGGCGGAGCTCATGCCTCCATTTTTTTTTTAGTAGAGGGAGGGGGACGCTGTTTTGTCTGCTTTGCGAATGCGAGATTTTTTCCTCGGCTTCAGACGAGGGAACACCACTTTCCAGGTGTGCAGACTGCAGAGCGAGCAGGTCGGACTGGGTTCGTGTGTGGTTTGGTGGTTTTGGAGGGATGGAATTGTAATTGGCATGGGTCAGCCGGTCAGGGGACAGGGGTAGGGATGCAACGGTGATTTCCCGGCAATGGCTCTCCATCCGGTCCCTGCGGCGGGGAGAAAAATTCCCGGTTCCCATCCCTGTGAACACTTAGAACTTGTTGTTTTGCTCTCAATTCATGTGGATTGAGTAGAATTAGATGAGTTTTAATCTTAAACAAGTCAAAATCTTTCATATTTTTTTCAATCTCATACAATCCATAGGGGATAGAAATAACCGAACAAGCCCTTACGGGGGAGTTTTTTCTCTCATCCCCGTCTTAGTCGGAGAATTTATTCTCGTGAGGAACCCCGTGTGGAATCTGTTCCCGCTAGAAGTACAATATTTGAAGATAAATTTAAATTGATTGTACCAAATTAATACAAATTTAACAAACAAGATTGAAAATTACAAGAGACGTCTACTTTAGAGTTTACTTTGCTAATTTATAACATGTCATGCATTGAGTTTTTACTATAATTTTAACAAGTAAATTGACTAACTTGGATAAAAAAGTTTCGTGTGGCGGGTACACGGGGAACGGGGGATGATTCTCCATCCCCGTCCCCGCGAACCTGATGGGGATTAAATTTTCCCCATTTGGATTCTCGTGGGGACTAAATTAGTCTTATACATGTCCCCTAATAGGGGAATTCTTCGCGGGGAATCGGGTCCCTATTGCCATCTCTAGTCAGGTGGAGCAATGATGACTTTTGCGAAGGTGGCCATGTTGGGGATATTTCTAGGGGTTTTAACTCTCCATTTTTGTCCCCATTGTTGGCACCTTTTTCGGGCGCCAAACACTAAACAAGAACCCGCGTCCGCCGGACGGTCTGCGACCTGGCGCAGGGCTAGGGTTTCCTGCCCGACGGCCGGACAGCTCGCGCACTGGGGCCGGACGGTCCGCGCGTACGTAGGGGGCAACGAAGGTCGTCGTCGGCGCCTGGATCTCGCTCTCGGGAAAGACCCCGCCGGGGAGGAGAGATCCTAGGTGTTGTCTAGGCTCGGCAGGCCGACCTAGACTCCTAATCGACGTAGAGTCGAAGAGAAGCGAGGAATTTGGGGATTGGAAGACTAACCTAGAACTAGACTAGAACTACTCCTAAGAATAAATGTAAATTGTATTGATTGAGGGTTCGATTGATTAATTAAATCGTCTGTATTCCTTTGTTTTTATAGAGGAAGGGGGCTGGACCGGTACCAACAAAATCCCGAGTTAATCCCGTGATTTTCGTCAACAAACACAACAAGAAACTTGAAACCCTAATCTATTCTGCGCGCGCGGACCGTCCGGACCGCGGACCATCCGGTGCTCTTTTTGGTGCCCAACACATGCCCCCTGCCTTTTGGTGGAGCTGAGCAAACCAAAAGCAACTAACTCGATGCGATTACATCGATTCTCTCAAGCATCTTGCCACATACTAGGATGGTACTGTTTGAGGAAACGCCCATTCAAAGCCTTAGGTAAATCTTTGTCTTGTAATGTTTGGAATAAATAGGCGTTACCAGACATTACCTGTTTTACTTTATATGGACCCTCCCAGCTTGGTGACCATTTCTCAAACTTTCGGTCTTTGTTTCTTAGAGGCAGAATGGTCTTCCACAGCAGGTCCCCTACTTGAAATGACTTTGCTTTGACCTTCTTGTTGTAGGCCCTGGCTATCATGATCTTGTCCTTTTTCTATTTCCCCCAACGTTGTCACTCTTTTTTCGTCACCTCATCAATATTATCCATCATTGAATTATAATAATCACCAATGGTTAGATCATTTTGCCTAGCGAACTTGACAGCATTTAAACTTATTTCCCTAGGCAATACCGCTTCCTGCCCATAGACAAGCTCAAAAGGAGATAATTTAGTAGCGTTGTGCTTAGATATTCTATGAGCCCACAAAGCCTCAGACAAAATCCTATGTCAATGCTTAGGATTATCGGATATCTTCTTTTTTATCAAGTTAATCAATGTTCTATTACTAGACTCGGTCTGTCCATTGGCCTGAGCATAATATGGAGATGAATTGAGGAACTTAAATCTATATAATTCAGCGAACTCACATACCTCTTTTGATATAAAAGAAGTCCATTGATCCGTAGTCAAGGTCTGGGGAATGCCAAATCTATGAATAATATGTTCAGTTATGAATTCAATTACCTCCATGTGTGACATGTTCTTCAGAGCAACGACTTTAGTCCATTTGGTAAAGTAGTCAGTGGCAACTAACACAAACCGATGCCCTTTTGATGATGAGGGATGAATCTCTCCTATAAAGTCCAATCCCCATCCTCTGAAAGGCCAAGGCTTGATGATAGGATGTAATTCGGCTGCAGGGACCAACTGTAGGTCGCTAAAATTTTGACACACTTGGTATCCTTTGTAGTACTTGAAACAATCAGTTATCATGTTAGGCCAATAAAAGCCAGACCTTCGCAACAACCACTTCATCTTTGGAGCCGATTGATGGGTACCACAAATCCCTTCATGTACTTCAGCCATGGCTAATATTGCATCACCTGGGCCCAAGCATTTAAGCAGGACATCGTTGACTGTTCGGCGGTAGAGTTCATCACTCATTAAAACATACTTGAAAGCTATACGCCGAATGTTCTTATCTGTCCTAACACTGGATTTCGTAAATAATTAATTATGAGTGGCCTCCAATCACTTGTATCGGCTTCATTATCAGCCGAATCAATTAGAAGGACTTTCCTGGTAACCCCGGACAGTCCGGAGCTTTCACTCGGACGAACCGCGACCTGAGAGATTGGCCTTGTACCGGTTATCGGATCTTTAGTGTTATGAAATTTCCCTCGCTTTATCCGATAACCTGACGCATCTTGTGCCAAATTGTTAGCCCTGTGATTCTCAACTCTAGGGATGTGACGAATGTTGAATTCGTAAAGAGAATGAATTATGTCCCAACACTTTTCAAGGTAACTATTTAGAGTACCATCAAAACATTGATATTCTCCCAACACTTGTTGGATGACCAGTTGAGAATCACCAAATACCTTCACATGTTTTACTCCCATACTACTTAAGAGCTCTAAACCGAATAAAAGAGCCTCATATTCAGCTTGATTATTAGTACAATAAGCTTCCAATCGGCTAGAGAAATCGAAGGAGACATTACTTGGTGAAACAAGCACAGTGCCAATTCCTTGTCCTTCATTACAAACTGATCCATCAAAATATAAATTCCAAGGAGTAACAGTGACGTATGATGTGTCTAGCTTATGAGTATCATCAACCCGATGCTCTACAATAAAATTTGTTACGACTTGGCCTCTCATAGATTTCAATGGTTCATAGGCCAAGTCATACTCTATGAGTGCATAAGCCCACTTACCAATTCTACCACTCATAATTGGGTTATGTAACATGTATTTGATCACATCGGCTTGACCAGAAACAATGCAATGACTATAGAGTGAATAACACCTACACTTGGCGCATGCATAAAACGAGCATAAGCATAACTTCTCAATAAAAGTGTACCTCGTTTCAGCATCCACCAACCTCCGACTTAGATATGTCACCACATGCTCCTTTTCTCCAGTTTTTTGTGTCAGAACAGCCCCTTTAACCTTATCTTCAGCTGCAATGTATAATCAGAATGACACTCCTACTTGTGGTGCTTTTAATATGGGAGCTGAAGACAAGTATTTTCTGATGAGATCAAATGATTCCTGTTGTTCTGCCCCCAAGTGAATTCAGCATCATTCTTAAGCCGAAGGATAGGGGTGAAGGCATCAATCTTCCCGGCTAGGTTAGAAATAAACCTTCGTAAATAATTTACCTTGTCGAGAAACTTCTGCACTTCGACCTTATAGGTCGGAGGTCCCACATTCCGAATAGACTTGATTCGGTCAGAGTCTATCTCTATACCATGTTCATGGATGATAAATCCTAAAAACTTACCAACTGATACTCCAAAAGCACATTTACGTGGGTTTATTTTCAAATCATACCGACACATTTTATCAAAGTGAGAGCACCTAGAGGGGGGGGTGAATAGGTGATCCTGTAAAAGTTCAAAACTTAAGCCACAAAAACTTGTTAAGGGTTAGCACAAGTATGGCCAAGTGGCTAGAGAGAACTTAAAACACGATAACCACAAGAAGGCAATCACAGAGTTGACACGGTGGTTATCCCGTGGTTCGGCCAAGTACAAAACTTGCCTACTCCACGTTGTGGCGTCCCAACGGACGAGAGTTGCACTCAACTCCTCTCAAGTGATCCAATGATCAACTTGAATACCACGGTGTTTTTCTTTCCTTTGATCTTTTCCCGTTTGCGAGGAATCTCCACAACTTGGAGTCTCTCGCCCTTACAATTGAGTTCACAAAGAAATACGGAGTAAGGTGGGAATGAGCAACGCACACAAGACTCGAAAATCAGAGCAACAACACGCACACAAGTCGCAACAAGAGCTCGCAACGCAACACAACGAGTTCACAACTCCACAAGAGCTCTATATGCTATCACAATGAAACGAATGCGTGAGATTGATGTCTTGGTGCTTAGAAGAGTTGTAGGAATGCTTGGTGTGCTCCTCCATGCGCCTAGGGGTCCCTTTTATAGCCCCAAGGCAGCTAGGAGCCGTTGAGAGCACATCTGGAAGGCTATCCTTGCCTTCTGTCGTCGGGCGCACCGGACAGTCCGGTGCACACCGGACACTGTCCGGTGCCCGATTTGTTTCCTTAAACAGCGCATCCGATCGTTGCTGTCAGAGTCAGATCTGCGCACCGTTGGCGTACCGGACATGTCCGGTGCACACCGGACAGTCCGGTGCTTCCTTCCGACCGTTGGCTCGGCCACGTGTCGCGCGCCGATCGCGCGGCCGACCGTTGGCTCACCGGACAGTCCGGTGCACACCGGACAGTCCGGTGAATTTTTAGCCGAAGTCGCCGGAGAAAAACCCGAGAGCGGCCTCTTCGGCCGAGGCAGCCTGGCGCACCGGACACTGTCCGGTGCACCACCGGACAGTCCGGTGCCCCAGACCGAAACAGCCCCTTGGCTGCACACAGCCAAGTCTTCTCTTCTTCTTCTTCTTTCTGTTTCTAACACTTAGACAAATATATTAGTACACAAAACCAATGTACTAAGGCTTAGAAACATACCTTTACTTGTGATTTGCAACTTGTCCATCCATGGGCATATTTTCACATATTGGCACCTGTGTTTGCACTTAATCACCAAAATACTTAGAAATGGCCCAAGGGCACATTTCCCTTTCAATCTCCCCCTTTTTGGTGATTTATGCCAACACAACATAAAGCAACTAGAACAAGTGCAAAATCACTTCAAACAAAAACTCAAATTGGTTTTGATTCAATTTTGGCATATATGGATCATCCTTTGCCACCACTTGGTTTGTTTTTGCAAATCAAACTCAAATCTCTATCTCTAAGTCAAACACACATGTTGAAGCATAAAGAGAGTCATACCAAAAGAGATTGATCAAGGATTTCAAAAACTCCCCCTATTTCCCATAATCACCACTTCTCCCCACAAGAAGTCAACTTTTGACAATAGAGACAATAAGAGACAATAAAAGCTTTTGACAAAACAAAAACTCTATTCTACTATTTTCAAAATCTCTCAAGTGGTAGTTGATCCATTTATCACTTTGGCCTTTATTTTCTCCCCCTTTGGCATCAAGCACCAAAACGGGATTAATCTTGGCCTTTTAACCCCATTGCCTCACCAAAGTCTTCAATTAAGAGCAAATGGCAATAAGATTTCATGAGATGAACTTGGAATTAGTTACCCTCTCATCGGAGTGCAGTGGAAGTCTTTCATGGTCCAAGTCCACCTTTTCCCTTTCAATCCTCCTTCAAGACTAAATCAAGCAAACTCAAGCAAATGGTTAGTCTCAAAGGGTCAAGTTGTAACACATCTCCCCCTAAACATGTGCATCACTTTGCAACTGACTTGTGAGGTCCAGGGAGTGTTGGTACAACTTGAGCACCACAATAAGCAACAAAATGCAGAATGAACCTGATCAAATGCATAAACACATGTATGCTACAATTCAATCCAAGTTCCGCGAATCTAAGACATTTAGCTCACTACGCAGCCTGCAAAAGGTCTTCTCATCTAGAGGCTTGGTAAAGATATCGGCTAGCTGGTTCTCGGTGCTAACATGAAACACTTCGATATCTCCCTTTTGCTGGTGGTCTCTCAAAAAGTGATGCCGGATGTCTATGTGCTTTGTGCGGCTGTGTTCAACAGGATTTTCCGCCATGCGGATAGCACTCTCATTATCACATAGGAGTGGGACTTTGCTCAGATTGTAGCCAAAGTCCCTGAGGGTTTGCCTCATCCAAAGTAGTTGCGCGCAACACTGTCCTGCGGCAACATACTCGGCCTCAGCGGTGGATAGGGCAACGGAAGTTTGTTTCTTAGAGTTCCATGACACCAGGGACCTTCCTAAGAATTGGCACGTCCCCGATGTACTCTTCCTATCGACCTTACATCCAGCATAGTCGGAGTCTGAGTATCCAACTAAGTCAAAGGTGGACCCCTTTGGATACCAGAGCCCGAAGCAAGGCGTAGCAACCAAATATCTAAGAATTCGCTTCACCGCCACTAAGTGACACTCCTTAGGATCGGATTGAAATCTAGCACACATGCATACGCTAAGCATAATGTCCGGTCTACTAGCACATAAATAAAGCAAAGAACCTATCATTGACCGGTATGCTTTTTGATCAACGGACTTACCTCCTTTGTTGAGGTCGGTGTGTCCGTCGGTCCCCATCGGAGTCTTTGCGGGCTTGGCGTCCTTCATCCCAAACCGCTTTAGCAGATCTTGCGTGTACTTCGTTTTGGGAGATGAAGGTGCCGTCCTTGAGTTGCTTCACTTGGAACCCAAGGAAGTAGTTCAACTCGCCCATCATCGACATCTCGAATTTCTGCGTCATCACCCTGCTAAACTCTTCACAAGACTTTTGGTTAGTAGAACCAAATATTATGTCATCGACATAAATTTGGCACACAAACAAATCACCATCACATGTCTTTGTAAAAAGAGTTGGATCGGCCTTCCCAACCTTGAAAGCATTAGCAAGTAAAAAGTCTCTAAGGCATTCATACCATGCTCTTGGGGCTTGCTTAAGTCCATAGAGCGCCTTAGAGAGCTTACACACATGGTCGGGGTACCGTTCATCCTCGAAGCCAAGGGGTTGCTCCACGTACACCTCCTCCTTGATTGGCCCGTTGAGGAAGGCGCTCTTCACATCCATTTGAAACAACCTGAAAGAATGGTGAGCGGCATATGCTAGCAAGATACGAATTGATTCTAGCCTAGCCACAGGAGCAAAAGTCTCCTCGAAATCCAAACCTGCGACTTGGGCATAACCTTTTGCCACAAGTCGAGCCTTGTTCCTCGTCACCACCCCGTGCTCGTCCTGTTTGTTGCGGAACACCCACTTGGTTCCCACAACATTTTGCTTTGGACGAGGCACCAGTGTCCAAACTTCATTGCGCTTGAAGTTGTTTAACTCCTCTTGCATGGCCAACACCCAGTCCGGATCTAGCAAGGCCTCTTCTACCCTGAAAGGCTCAATAGAAGAGACAAAGGAGTAATGTTCACAAAAATTAACTAATCGAGATCGAGTAGTTACTCCCTTGCTAATGTCACCCAGAATTTGGTCGACGGGATGATCTCTTTGGATCGTCGCTCGAACTTGGGTTGGAGGTGCCGGTAGCGCTTCTTCCTCCATCACGTTATCATCTTGTGCTCCCCCTTGATCACACGCCTCCTTTTGATGAACCTGTTCATCGTCTTGAGTCGGGGGATGCACCATGATTGAGGAAGAGGGTTGATCTTGATCATCTTGTTCCTGTGGCCGCACTTCTCCAGTCGCCATGGTTCGTATAGCGGCCGTCAGAACATCTTCTTCATCTACATCATCACAATCAACAACTTGCTCTCTTGGAGAGCCATTAGTCTCATCAAATACAACGTCGCTAGAGACTTCAACCAAACCCGATGATTTGTTGAAGACTCTATACGCCTTTGTATTTGAGTCATAACCTAATAAAAACCCTTCTACAGCTTTGGGAGCAAACTTAGAATTTCTACCCTTCTTCACTAGAATGTAGCATTTACTCCCAAATACACGAAAGTACGATACATTGGGTTTGTTACCGGTTAGTAGCTCATACGATGTCTTCTTGAGGAGGCGATGAAGGTAGACCCTGTTGATGGCGTGGCACGCCGTGTTCACGGCTTCCGTCCAAAAGCACTCGGGGGTCTTGAACTCTCCTAGCATCGTCCTCGCCATGTCGATGAGCGTCCTGTTCTTCCTCTCTACCACACCATTTTGCTGTGGTGTGTAGGGAGCGGAGAACTCGTGCTTCATCCCTTCCTCTTCAAGGAACTCCTCCACTTGAAGGTTCTTGAACTCGGACCCGTTGTCGCTTCTTATCTTTTTCACTTTGAGCTCAAACTCATTTTGAGCTCTCCTGAGGAAGCGTTTGAGAGTCCCTTGGGTTTCGGATTTTTCCTGCAAAAAGAACACCCAAGTGAAGCGGGAAAAGTCATCAACAATAACTAAACCATACTTACTTCCTCCTATGCTCAGATAGGCGACGGGTCCAAAAAGGTCCATATGCAGCATCTCCAAGGGTCTTGATGTTGTCATCACATTTTTGGTGTGATGAGAGCCTCCCACCTGTTTCCCTGCTTGACAAGCTGCACAAGGTCTATCTTTTTCGAATTGAACATTAGTTAGACCTATCACGTGTTCTCCCTTTAGAAGCTTGTGAAGGTTCTTCATCCCCACATGTGCTAAGCGGCGATGCCACAACCAGCCCATGCTAGTCTTAGCTATTAAGCATGCATCTAGACCGGCCTCTTCTTTTGCAAAATCAACTAAATAAAGTTTGCCGTCTAATACACCCTTAAAAGCTAGTGAACCATCACTTCTTCTAAAGACAAACACATCTACATTTGTAAATAGACAGTTATACCCCATATTGCATAATTGACTCACAGATAGCAGATTATATCCAAGAGACTCAACTAAAAACACATTAGATATGGAGTGCTCATTAGAAATTGCAATTTTACCTAAACCTTTTACCTTGCCTTGATTCCCATCACCGAATATAATTGAATCTTGGGAATCTTTATTCTTGACGTATGAGGTGAACATCTTCTTCTCCCCCGTCATATGGTTTGTGCATCCGCTGTCGATAATCCAGCTTGAACCCCCGGATGCATAAACCTGCAAGGCAAATTTAGGCTTGGGACTTAGGTACCCAACTCTTGTTGGGTCCTACAAGGTTAGTCACAATTTCCTTAGGGACCCAAATGCAAGTTTTATCACCTTTGCATTTTGCCCCTAACTTCCTAGCAATTACTTTTCTATCCTTTCTACAAATTGCAAATGAAGTATTCAAAGCACAATAAATTGTAGAAGGTTCATTCACTACTTTCCTAGGAGCATGAATAACATTCTTTCTAGGCACATGATGAATAGCATTTCTCCTAGACATATTTCTACCATGCATAACATGAGAGCTAGAAGCAGTCATAGCATAAGAGTCATAAGCATGTGAATCAAACACATCATGACCTCTAAAAGCATTTCTAGAATATCTCCTATCATAGTACATGAAAGCATGGTTCTTTTGCACATTACTAGCCATAGGGGCCTTCCCTTTCTCCTTGGCGGGAATGGGAGCCTTATGGCTTGTTAAGTTCTTAGCTTCTCTCTTGAAGCCAAGTCCATCCTTAATTGAGGGGTGTCTACCAATTGTGTAGGCATCCCTTGCAAATTTTAGCTTATCGAAATCATTCTTGCTAGTCTTAAGTTGAGCATTAAGACTAGCCAGTTCATCATTAAGCTTGGAAATTGAAACTAGGTGTTCACTACAAGCATCAATGTCAAAATTTTTACACCTAGTACAAATTTCAACATGTTCTACACAAGAATTGGATTTATTTGCTACTTCTAATTTGGCATTTAAATCATTGTTGACACCTTTCAAAGTAGAAATGGTTTCATGACAAGTAGATAGTTCAAAAGAAAGCATTTCATTTCTTTTAACTTCTAAAGCATAGGATTTTTGTGCCTCAACAAATTTATCATGCTCTTCATACAACAAATCCTCTTGCTTTTCTAAAAGTATATTCTTTTCATTCAAGGCATCAATTAATTCATTAATTTTGTCTATCTTAGATCTATCTAAGCCCTTGAACAAACATGAATAATCTACTTCATCCTCATCACTAGATTCTTCATCACTAGAAGAATCATAAGTATTAGCATTACGAGTGATTACCTTCTTTTCCCTTGCCATGAGGCAAGTGTGATGTTCGTTGGGGAAGAGGGCCGATTTGTTGAAGGCAGTGGCGGCGAGTCCCTCATTGTCGGAGTCGGACGAGGAGCAATCCGAGTCCCACTCCTTGCCTAGATGCGCCTCACCCTTTGCCTTCTTATAATGCTTCTTCTTTTCCCTCTTGTTTCCTTTTTCCTGGTCACTTTCATTATCAGGACAGTTAGCAATAAAATGACCAAGCTTACCGCATTTGAAGCATGATCGCTTCCCCTTGGTCTTAGTCTTGCTCGGCTGTCCATTTCGACCCTTTAGCACCGTCTTGAAGCGCTTAATGATGAGAGCCATTTCTTCATCATTAAGCCCGGCCGCCTCAATTTGCGCCACCTTGCTTGGTAGTGCCTCCTTGCTCCTCGATGCCTTGAGAGCAATGGGTTGAGGCTCGTGGATTGGACCGTTCAACGCGTCATCGACGTACCTTGCCTCCTTGATCATCATCCGCCCGCTTACAAATTTTCCAAGAATTTCTTCGGGCGACATTTTGGTGTACCTGGGATTCTCACGAATATTATTCACCAAATGAGGATCAAGAACAGTAAAGGACCTTAGCATTAGGCGGACGACGTCGTGGTCCGTCCATCGCGTGCTTCCATAGCTCCTTATCTTGTTGACAAGGGTCTTGAGCCGGTTGTATGTTTGAGTTGGCTCCTCGCCCCTTATCATCGCGAACCGTCCAAGCTCGCCTTCCACCAACTCCATTTTGGTGAGCAAGGTAGCGTCATTTCCCTCATGAGAGATCTTGAGGGTATCCCAGATTTGCTTGGCGTTATCCAAACCACTCACTTTATTATATTCATCCCTGCACAATGAGGCTAGAAGAACAGTAGTAGCTTGTGCATTCTTATGGATTTGCTCATTAATGAATATAGGACTATCCGAACTATTAAAGTGCATTCCACTATCTACAATCTCCCATATGCTAGGATGGAGAGAGAATAGGTGACTACGCATTTTGTGGCTCCAAAATCCGTAGTCCTCCCCATCAAAGTGTGGGGGCTTGCCGAGTGGAATGGAAAGCAAATGTGAATTTGAACTTTGCGGAATACGAGAGTAGTCAAAAGAAAAGTTAGAATTAACCGGTTTCCTTTGTTTGTCGTGGTCGTCGTCCTTTTGGGAAGAAGAGGACTCATCGCTGTCGTAGTAGACGATCTCCTTGATGCGTCTTGTCTTCTTCTTCTTCCCATCTCTTCGCTTGTGGCCCGAGCCCGAGTCATTGGACTTGTCATCCCTTGGCTCGTTGACGAAGGACTCCTTTTCCTTGTCGTTGATCACAATTCCCTTCCCCTTAGGATCCATCTCTTCGGGCGGTTAGTCCCTTTCTTGAAGAGAACGGCTCCGATACCAATTGAGAGCACCTAGAGGGGGGGGGGGGGTGAATAGGTGATCCTGTAAAAGTTCAAAACTTAAGCCACAAAAACTTGTTAAGGGTTAGCACAAGTATGGCCAAGTGGCTAGAGAGAACTCAAAACACGATAACCACAAGAAGGCAATCACAGAGTTGACACGGTGGTTATCCCGTGGTTCAGCCAAGTACAAAACTTGCCTACTCCACGTTGTGGCATCCCAACGGACGAGAGTTGCACTCAACTCCTCTCAAGTGATCCAATGATCAACTTGAATACCACGGTGTTTTTCTTTCCTTTGATCTTTTCCCGTTTGCGAGGAATCTCCACAACTTGGAGTCTCTCGCCCTTACAATTGAGTTCACAAAGAAATACAGAGTAAGGTGGGAATGAGCAACGCACACAAGACTCGAAAATCAGAGCAACAACACGCACACAAGTCGCAACAAGAGCTCGCAACGCAACACAACGAGTTCACAACTCCACAAGAGCTCTATATGCTATCACAATGAAACGAATGCGTGAGATTGATGTCTTGGTGCTTAGAAGAGTTGTAGGAATGCTTGGTGTGCTCCTCCATGCGCCTAGGGGTCCCTTTTATAGCCCCAAGGCAGCTAGGAGCCGTTGAGAGCACATCTGGAAGGCTATCCTTGCCTTCTGTCGTCGGGCGCACCGGACAGTCCGGTGCACACCGGACACTGTCCGGTGCCCGATTTGTTTCCTTAAACAGCGCATCCGACCGTTGCTGTCAGAGTCAGATCTGCGCACCGTTGGCGCACCGGACATGTCCGGTGCACACCGGACAGTCCGGTGCTTCCTTCCGACCGTTGGCTCGGCCACGTGTCGCGCGCCGATCGCGCGGCCGACCGTTGGCCCGGCCGACCGTTGGTTCACCGGACAGTCCGGTGCACACCGGACAGTCCGGTGAATTTTTAGCCGAAGTCGCCGGAGAAAAACCCGAGAGCGGTCTCTTCGGCCGAGGCAGCCTGGCGCACCGGACACTGTCCGGTGCACCACCGGACAGTCCGGTGCCCCAGACCGAAACAGCCCCTTGGCTGCACACAGCCAAGTCTTCTCTTCTTCTTCTTCTTTCTGTTTCTAACACTTAGACAAATATATTAGTACACAAAACCAATGTACTAAGGCTTAGAAACATACCTTTACTTGTGATTTGCAACTTGTCCATCCATGGGCATATTTTCACATATTGGCACCTGTGTTTGCACTTAATCACCAAAATACTTAGAAATGGCCCAAGGGCACATTTCCCTTTCACAAAGGCTTTGCGCAAATAAGCTATATGAGAACTAAACTTAGCCGATTTTACTACAATATCAATATAGACTTCCACAGTGTTTCCCAATAGCTCGTGAAAGATCAAATTCATAGCCCTCTAATAAGTAGCACCAACATTTTTCAGACCAAATGTTATGACAACCCATTCAAATAAACCAATGAAGTCTGGACATATAAAGACTGTTTTAGACGCATCTTCTTCGGCCATAAAAATCTGATTGTATCCGGCATTACCATCAAGAAAGCTAATAATTTTATTCCTTGACGCATTATTGATTAATGTGTTGGCTATGGGCATGGAATATTCATCTTTAGGAGTTGCTCTATTTAAATTGCGAAAATCATGCATACTCTGAGCTTACCTGACTCCTTCTTCTCCACCGGCACAATATTTGATACCCACTCTGCGTATCTGCAAGGTCTAATAAAATTAGCTTCTAGCAGCCGGTGAATTTCGTCCTTGATTCGTGGGAGAAGGTCTGGACGAAATGTTCTAACTTTCTGCTTGAAAGGTCTGAAACTGGACTTAATGGGCAGCCGATGCTCTACGATCTCACGGCTTAATCTCGACATCTCAGTGTAATTCCAAGCAAAACAATCTGAATATTCTTTCAATAGCCCGATCATTTCATTTCTAGGATCGGTCTCCAGGGTCTTGTTCACAAAAGTCGGCCTTGGAGTTTTACCATCTCCTATGTCGATCTCCTCCAAAGGATCGACCGATGTAAACCCCTGTCCTAATTTATCAAGATGTCTGAATTCCTCTATCATGTCCCCCATGGAGGAGTCAGATGATCTTTGTGTGATGGCGGACTCTCCGGTCTCGGGAGCCGGATCATCCGTGATACTATCTTTACGTTGTGGTAGATGTTCGGTCTTAAAGATCGAACTGTTTTGTGAAAGACTGGACCATCCGGCCTCAGAAGTCGAACTGTCTGTGACCAGGGACTCGTGTATTTTGTGTACTTATCATTTAAACTTTATTTAGGATTTAGTCGATTCTCTATCGGCTCTAGCATTATAGGAATGTAACCCTTCTTATCTATACTTATGAACTGATAATCAGAAAAATCTACTCCTGTGAGACACGTAGCCGTCTCATAAGTCCAGAGTACAGGGACATCAGCCACAGCGATACAGGCCGATACATCAGCATGTACTTGTTCTACATCGTCGCCTACCCATTGTATTAACATTTGATGTAATGTAGAAGGTACACATTAGTTAGCATGAATCCAATCCCTGCCTAGGATTAGACTGTAATTTCCTTCTACATCAGCGACGAAGAATGCAGCAACAAGGGTCTTAGTCCCGATGGTTAATTCAACGGACGTGACTCCCCTGGCTTTGATCAAACTATCAGTTCCAACACCACCAAGGGTCATGTTGGTCTTGACAAGTTCGCCATCTTGTTTACCTAATTTTCTATACAATGAATAAGGCATTAGATTTACAGTCGCCCCCCATCTACCAACATTTTAGCAATCGATATCCCATCAATGTGACCGCGCACAAAGAGCGACTTCAAATGATTTACTGATTCCTTTGGTTTAGTGAAGGCGACTTCTTTAGGACCAAAATCAAACTGGGCAATAACAAGTTCATCGTCGTCAACAATAGTACAATCGGCAGAAAACATAATAACATTTACATCCATACCTGGGCGCTCTGGAGAAACTTCGTAGTCGACCAGGTCTTCTCCCAGTAGGTCGTCCTCCTCCATCGGTGCCGGCACATCGTCGGAGGAGTCCTGGTGTGGTGCGGATGATCCGGACTCAGGGGTCGGACGGTCCGCGCCTTGTGCAGATGGTCCGGTCTTTTTAGCCGGGCTGTCTGCTATACTCGCAGGGTGTTGTACAAGTATTGTTTTATTTTCTATTTTGTGGCTGTTTGCTTTTCCTCAACGGCCGTTGGTCTCCATTTCTTTTGCGGTGGCGGGTACTGTGGATGTGTGTCATTGAATATCTTTTCCGCCTCCTTCTCCTGGCTCTCTTTTGCTCTTAGATGCTGTAATGTTTTTGGGATCGTGTCTAGGGATGTCAACGGGGCTGATCCACGTCGGGGAGTGCTCCCCGTATGTCACACCTGGTTTTAGAAGGTAAACCGAATGCAAACCATGTACATGCTAGGATCAAAAATTCACATACACAACAGTTACATAACTGGACATCATCACACAGTGCTCAAATAATGACATAAAAGAAGGTATAATAGTCGATTACATCATGATATCCGAGACATCCACATAGTCTTTAACAATTATCAAAGTGTGGAAAAGAAACGTAGATATACATGGCCTACACAGGCAGTCGACTAGGGGTTTGCCGCTAACCCACGCCTAGAACTCATCGTACTCTTGGAACTCCTGGATGTCTTCCTCCACGACTTCATCTTCTCCTGAGCAGTGGTTGCAACGCGGACAACCTAGGGAAGGGGGGGTTTGGTGTGTAGAGCAAGGGTGAGTACACATCAACATACTCAGCAAATGTCCTGTTTGGCTGTAGTGGACTAGCTTTATGTGAGGGTAAGTCAAGCAGTTGCTTTTAGTTGGTAAGACTATTATTACTAGTAGAGAGAGCCAGGTTTTAGTATTAACCCAAGTTTTTAACCCAAAAGTACCATTTCCAAACGGAAAGAATACCACTTACCATTACCATAGTCAATACCGAAACCAACATTCTCATCGCCACATGTAATCCGAACATCTCTGATCAAGTATCACTAATCAATGGAGCTCCCTTGGCCGCTCATAACCGCAAGCATGGCTGATATATCAGTTTTTATAACACTCTGCAGATGTTGCGCACTTTACCCACAAGTCGTGATTCCCTTTCTGCCCAGAGATCATGACTCTCCATTGATCACTACCAAGGTGATCTAGCAGGGTATCACTACGTAGCCTTTACAAAGACACTTGCCTCCACCAACCAGCTGCTGGTCAGGGTCTTCTCCTACGAGTTCTTCGGACTCCTCAATCAGACCGTTATCTATGCGAGTGCAAACATACATCCATCTCTTTGAATTAGGAAATAAACAGTACACCATACAAAAGAGTAGATCAATTGAACATGCATATGATATGACATACGATTTGCATTCGCAATTGCTAGAAAGAGAAAAAGAAAGGACTCGCAGTGGCTAAAGCTATAGTCGAAGCGTATTACGTGTAGGTGTGCAATTAGTCATTCCATTGTCTAACTTTACCTAGCCATACTAACAGGTATTAATCACATGCACTAATAGAGTTACAACTATTTCCAATTGGTCGACATTAAACAAAGTCAATGATTAACTATGTGAGATAATTAACGTGATCAAGTTTAAGTGGAGTTCAATTTCATTAAAATAAAAAACATGATCAATGCGCATAAAATACATGGGGGTGACGGGCTCGTCTAGGGGTAGACGGGCACGTCACACGTGGCCGAGCGCTATGCGTCACGCCGGGAGCACGGCGAACCGCGCTAAGACGCCACGCGCACCACGCGAGCACTAGCGCGCGCAAGGCCGCCCTGACGCGTCACGAACGAGCCGCGCCGAGGCTGAGCCGCGCGCCGCGAGCAGGCAGCGGGGCCGCGCCGGGCTGCGAGCCACGAGCATGGGCGGGCCAGTCGGGCCCGCTGCGCCGCGCCGAGGCTGCCGCGCGCTAGGACGAGGCGGGCGCGGCGGGGCGGACACGCGCGGCAAGGCCGGTGCGGGCGCGAGATGGGGCAGGGGGCCGTGCGGGGAGGGAGGGGCCACGCGCGCAGGGAGGGGCCGAGCGGGGGGCGGGTGTGCCGGGGCCGAGGTCGCGAGCCGCGCCGGCCGAGGGCAGGGGGTCGCGCGGCCCGCGCCATGGCCGCGGGCTGCGCCAGCAGGGGAGGGAGGGGTCGGGGCAGGCGCGTGAGGGTGGCCGTGCCGGGCGGGGACGCACGCGTCGCGACGGGCCGGGGCGCCATGACCGCGCGAGCGCGAGGGAGGGAGCCGCGTCAGGCTAAGGAAGGAGAAGGGGCGAGGGAGAGGGCTCACCGCGGGCGAGGTCGGAGCGACGGGCGGCGGTTCGACTCCAGGCGGCGACGGGTGAGCCGGGCGGGGGAAGAGAGAGGAGAGAACGTGCGCGGGGGGGGGGGGGGGGGGGTAGAGGAGAGAGAGGAGGTTTTGGGGAGGGGGTCGCCCGCGCTGGGCGTGGCGTGCGTGGCTGGGCCGCGAGGGGGCGGGGTAGGCTGTGCCAGGGGGGCCGGCTGGGTCGCGCCGAGCGAGCTAGGCCGCGGGGAGCTGGCTGGGCCGCGCCAGGGAGCCGGCCCAAGAGAGGGGGTCTCTATTTTCCCTTTTTCCATTTTTCCTATTTAGCTCTAAACTCCATTCCAAGAATGATTTTCACAAATCACTCAACCACAAGCAAGAAAATCATGATCCGGTATGATGCAACAAGCGAGGAAAATATTTCTAGGGTTTACTCACACAAGGTCTCGAGCTAAATCTCGCTAGAATCTTTGAAAAAGAACAAGGCATAGCGAGAAGAAAAAGAAAGAGGAAAGGTAACGCCCGAATTTGGCGAGTGATGGAGAAAGAAAAATTTAACTCTCAAATTCGAGGCGTTACAAACCTATCCCCCTTAAAAGAATCTCGCCCTCGAGATTCAAGGTTGGCTAGCAAAGAGCTCAGGATATTTAGCCATCAGATCATCTTCACGCTCCCAAGTTGCTTCTTCTTCGAAGTGATGACCCCATTTGACTTTGCACATTCTTTCCTCCGGGTGACTCTGTCTGCAGTCTCAATAATTTGCGTTGGCTTCTCAATATAGGTCAAGTCTTCTTGGACTTCGAGACCCTCCACTGGCAACTGCTCTTCTGGCACACACAGACACTTCTTCAACTGAGACACATGAAAGACATCATGCACGACAGACAAATTTTCTGGCAGGCTGAGCTGATAGGCCACTTCTCCACGCCTTGCGAGAATCTGATACAGACCAATATAGCGGGGTGCTAGCTTGCCTTTGACTCCGAATCTTCTAACTCCTCTAATAGGCAATACTTTCAAATAGACAAAATCTCCAACTTTGAAACTCAGCTCTCTTCTTCTTGTGTCTGCATAACTTCGCTGCCTTGATTGCGCTATCTTCAGGTTCTCCCGAACCATCTTAATGTTCTCTTCAGCTTCAAGCAAAATGTCTGGCCCAAACACTTGCTTTTCTCTAGGTTGATCCCATTGCAACGGAGTTCTACAACCCCTTCCATAAAGCGTCTGAAATGGTGACATCTTCAAGTTGGCCTGGTAGCTGTTGTTATAGAAGAACTCTGCATAAGGTAGCCTCTTATCCCATCCGGACTGATCTTGCAACGCACAAGCTCTCAACATGTCTTCGAGGATTTGATTAGTTCTTTCGGTCTGACCATCTGTCTGTGGATGATAGGCTGAACTAAAATTCAGATGTGTACCCAAGGCTTCATGCAACTGTTGCCAGAAATGAGAGGTGAACTGTGTTCCTCTGTCTGACAGACTGACACTATCTTCTTTGGCACACCGTGAAGACAAACGATCTGGGACATGTACAACTCTGCCAATACGACACTGATGTAGTTGGTCTTGACAGGTATGAAGTGGGCTGACTTGGTTAGGCGTCCACCACTACCCAAATGGAATCATAGCCGGCTTGAGTGCGAGACAATCCGACTATGAAATCCATACCGATTTCATCCCATTTCCACTGAGGAATTCGCAACGGTTGCAGCAACCTAGCTGGTCTCTGATGCTCTGCCTTGATCTGTCGACAACTATCGCACATCGCCACGTGCTCTGCGATTTCCCTTCTTCATTCCGTACCACCAGAATTTCTTCTTCAGATCCTGATACATTTTCTCACTTCCTGGGTGTATCGAATAAGCTGACTCATGAGCTTCCTTGAGGATCAACTCCCGAATGGACTGGACATTGGGAACACACAAGCGGTCTTTGAACTATATCACACCTTCTGCATCTTCCCGAAAGTCTTTACCTCTGCCTTCTAGAATCAGTTGTCGGACTTCATTGATCTGATCATCATTCTTCTGTGCTTCTTTGATCTCCCGCTCTAGGGTGGGCTCTAACTCAACTGTCACTCCTCGCATGTTGTTCATAAATCCGAGGCTCAACCTGTCAAACTCTTTGGCCAACTCATAAGGCATCGGATGAGAGACCATCATATTGACCCGACTTTTCCTACTCAAAGCGTCTGCCACTACGTTCGCTTTGCCTAGATGGTAATGAATCTCCAATTCATAGTCTTTGATCAACTCTAACCATCTTCTTTGCCTCATATTCAACTTTGACTGAGTGAATATGTACTTCAGACTCTTGTTGTCTGTGTAAACATCACATTTCTGCCCATACAGATAGTGCCTCCATGTCTTCAGTGCGTGAACCACTACTGCCAACTCTAGGTCATGGATTGGGTAATTCTTCTCATGAACCTTCAGCTGTCGGGACAAGTAAGCCACAACTATTCCCTCTTGCATCAACACGCATCCCAAACCAGTGTAACAAGCATCGCAATACACCGAGAAGGGCTTGTGCACATCAGGCAAGACTAAGACAGGTGTTGTAGTCAACTTCTCTTTCAACGCTTCAAAGGCCTCTTGGCATTTCTGGGTTCACTTGAACTCAACTTTGTTGTCTAGCAAAGCTGTCATTGGTTTTGCAATCTTCGAAAACCCTTCAATGAATCACCGATAATATCCGTCCATTCCAATGAAGCTCTTGATTCCTCGAGCATCTGTTGGCGCTTTCCAGTTCAGAATGTCTGCCACTTTCTTCGGATCCACAACCAATCCTTCTTTGTTTATTATGTGACCCAAGAACAGGACTTCGTCAATCCAGAACTCACACTTGCTCAACTTTGCATACAACTGGTGCTCTCGCAATCTCTGCAATACCATCCTCAAATGATTTGCATGCTCTTCTTCACTTTGAGAATATATAAAAATGTCATCAATAAATACCACCACAAATAGTCAAAGGTAAATGAATAAGATTTCGAGAAGCATTTTCAAGATTTGAAATTTTCTCCCCCTGTTTCAAATGCTTTTCCTTTGACTAAACAAAACTCCCCAAATTCTCCTCTTAATGTTCTCCTCTTAGTGTTCAAGAGGGTTTTAGATATGAATTTTGAAAGAGGTCATACCAATTTGAAATTATATCAAAAATAAGATATCAATTGAAAAACTTCTTTAAATACAAATTGGAAGACTATAGTTTTGAAATTGGTGGTGGTGCGGTCCTTTTGCTTTGGGCTAATACTTTCTCCCCCTTTGGCATGAATCGCCAAAAACAGATACTTAGAGTGAAATATAAGCCCTTACAAAGTCTCTCCCCCTTTGGTACATATTACAGGAGTGAAGATTATACCAACTTTGGAGAGCGGTGTGGAGCGACGACGAAGGATGAATAATTCGACGGAGTGGAGTGGAAGCCTTGTCTTCGCCGAAGACTCCATTTCCCTTTCAATCTATGACTTAGCATAAAATACACTTGAAAACCACATTAGTCATAGCACATGAAAGAGATATGATCAAAGGTATATAAATGAGCTATGTGTGCAAAATATCAATCAAAATTCCTAGAATCAAGAATGTTTAGCTCATGCCTAAGTTTGGTAAAGGTTTTCTCATCTAATGGCTTGGTAAAGATATCAGCTAATTGTTCTTTGGTGCTAACATATGCAATCTCGATATCCCCCGTTGTTGGTGATCCCTCAAAAAGTGATACCGAATGGCTATGTGCTTAGTGCGGCTGTGCTCAACGGGATTATCCGCCATGCGGATTGCACTCTCATTATCACATAGGAGAGGAACTTTGGTTAATTTCTAACCATAGTCCCTAAGGGTTTGCCTCATCCAAAGCAATTGCACGCAACAATGGCATGCGGCAATGTACTCGGCTTCGACGGTAGAAAGAGCTATAGAATTTTGTTTCTTTGAAGCCTGAGACACCAGGGATCTTCCTAAGAACTGACAAGTCCCTAATGTGCTCTTTCTATCAATTTTACACCCTTCCCAATCAGCATCTGAATATCCAATTAAATCAAAAGTGGATCCCCTAGGGTACCAAAGGCCAAACTTAGGAGTATGAACTAAATATCTCAAGATTCGTTTCACAACCCTAAGGTGAACTTCCTTAGGATCGGCTTGGAATCTTGCACACATGCATATGGAAAGCATAATATTCGGTCGAGATGCACATAAATAGAGTAAAGATCCTATCATCGACCGATATACCTTTTGATCTACGGATTTACTTCCCGTGTCGAGGTCGAGATGCCCATTGGTTCCCATGGGTGTCTTGATGGGCTTGGCATCCTTCATCCCAAACATGGTGAGTATGTCTTGAATGTACTTTGTTTGGCTGATGAAGGTGCCCTCTTGGAGTTGCTTGACTTGAAATCCTAGGAAATACTTCAACTCCCCCATCATAGACATCTCGATTTTTTGAATCATAATCCTACTAAACTCTTCACAAGTAGATTTGTTAGTAGACCCAAATATGATATCATCAACATAAATTTGGCATACAAACAAACCATTTGCAATTGTTTTAGCAAAGAGAGTAGGATCGGCTTTTCCGACTTTGAAGCCATTAGCGATAAGAAAATCTCTTAGGCATTCATACCATGCTCTTGGGGCTTGCTTTAGCCCATAAAGCGCCTTAGAGAGTTTATAGACATGGTTAGGGTACTCACTATCTTCAAAGCCGGGGGTTGCTCAACATAGACCTCCTCCTTGATTGGTCCATTGAGGAAGGCACTTTTCACGTCCATTTGTTAAAGCTTAAAGCCATGGTAAGTAGAAAAGGCAAGTAATATACGAATTGACTCAAGCCTAGCTACGTGTGCATAGGTTTCACCGAAATCCAAACCTTTGAGTTGTGAATATCCCTTGGCCACAAGTCGGGCTTTGTTCCTTGTCACCACACCATGCTCATCTTGTTTGTTGCGGAAGACCCACTTGGTTCCTACAACATTTTGATTAGGACGTGGAACTAAATGGCATACCTCATTCCTAGTGAAGTTGTTGAGTTCCTCTTGCATTGCCAACACCCAATCTGAATCCCTTAATGCGTCTTCCACCCTGTATGGCTCAATAGAAGACACAAAGGAGTAATGTTCACAAAAATGAGCAACACGAGATCGAGTGGTTACCCCCTTTTGAATATCGCCGAGAATGGTGTTCACAGGGAGAGCTCGTTGTATTGCTTGGTGGACTCTTGGATGTGGCAGCCTTGGACCCTCATCATCTTCCTTGTCTTGATCATTAGCATCTCCCCCTTGATCATTGTCCTCCTCTTGAGGTGGCTCCTCTTGATCTTCATTTTCATCATCTTGAGCTTGATCCTCATCTTGGGTTGGTGGGGATGCTTGCATGGAGGAAGATGTTTGATCTTGTGCATGGGGAGGCTCTTCGGATTCCTTGAGACACACATCCCTAATGGACATGTTCCTTAGCACAACGCATGAAGCCTCTTCATCATATAGCTCATCAAGATCAACTTGCTCTACTTGAGAGCCGTTAGTTTCATCAACCATAATGTCACAAGAAACTTCAACTAGTCCAGTGGACTTGTTAAAGACTCTATATGCCCTTGTGTTTGAATCATAACCAAGTAAAAAGCCTTCTACAGCCTTAGGAGCAAATTTAGATTTTCTACCTCTTTTAACAAGAATGAAGTATTTGCTACCAAAGACTCTAAAATATGAAACATTGGGCTTTTTACCAGTTAGGAGTTCATATGATGTCTTCTTGAGGATTCGGTGAAGGTAGAGACGGTTGATGGCGTAGCAAGCGGTGTTGATTGCTTCCACCCAAAACCGGTCCGAAGTCTTGTACTCATCAAGCATGGTCCTCGCCATGTCAAGTAGAGTTCTATTCTTCCTCTCCACTACACCATTTTGTTGTGGCGTGTA
This sequence comes from Zea mays, assembly GCF_902167145.1. Classification (NCBI taxonomy): domain Eukaryota; kingdom Viridiplantae; phylum Streptophyta; class Magnoliopsida; order Poales; family Poaceae; genus Zea; species Zea mays. The sequence goes on along the minus strand of NC_050100.1, from coordinate 159,488,126 downwards.
GGGAGAAGAGAACTCATGCTTGATGCCCTCGTCCTCAAGGAAGCCTTCTATTTGTGAGTTCTTGAACTCCGTCCCGTTGTCACTTCTAATCTTTTTGATCCTTAAGTCGAACTCATTTTGAGCCCATCTCAAGAATCCCTTTAAGGTCTCTTGGGTTTGTGATTTTTCCTGCAAAAAGAACACCCGAGTGAAGCGAGAATAGTCATCCACAATAACAATACAATACTTACTCCCGCCGATACTTATGTAAGCTATCAGGCCGAATAGATCCATGTGGAGTAGCTCAAGCGGCCTGTCGGTCGTCATGATGTTCTTGTGTGGATGATGAACGCCAACTTGCTTCCCTGCTTGACATGCGCTAAAAACCCTGTCTTTCTCAAAATGAACATTTGTTAGTCCCAAAATGTGTTCTCCCTTTATAAGTTTGTGGAGATTCTTCATCCCAACGTGGGCTAGTCGGCGATGCCAGAGCCAACCCATGTTAGTCTTAGCAATTAAGCAAGTGTAGAGTTCAGCTCTATTAAAATCAACTAAGTATAGCTAACCCTCTAACACTCCCTTAAATGCTACTGAATCATCACTTCTTCTAAAGACAGTAACACCTATATCCGTAAAAAGACAGTTGTAACCCATTTTGCATAATTGAGAAACAGAAAGCAAGTTGTAATCTAAAGAATCTACAAGAAAAACATTGGAAATAGAATGGTCAGGAGATATAGCAATTTTACCAAGTCCTTTGACCAAACCTTGATTTCCATCCCCGAATGTGATAGCTCTTTGGGGATCATGATTTTTCTCATAAGAGGAGAACATCCTTTTCTCCCTAGTCATGTGGTTTGTGCACCCGCTATCGATGATCCAACTTGAGCCCCCGGATGCATAAACCTACAAAACAAATTTAGGCCTTGTTCTTAGGTACCCAAATGGTCTTGGGTCCTTTGACATTAGAAACAAGCACCTTGGGTACCCAAACACAAGTTTTTGACCCCTTGTGTTTGCCCCCAACATATTTGACAACTACTTCGCCTGATTTGTTAGTTAAAACATATGATGCATCAAAAGTCTTAAATGAAATATTAGGTTCATTTGATGCAATATGAGTTTTCTTCTTAGGCAATTTAATATGAGTGGATTGCCTAGAACTAGATGCCTCACTCTTATACATAAAAACATGATGAGAGCTAGAGTGAGACTTCCTAGAATGAATTCTCCTAATTTTGTGTTCGGGATAACTGGCACGGTATAAAATGTAACCCTCGTTATCCTAAACCATGGGAGCCTTACCCTTGACAAAATTAGACAATTTCTTAGGGGCACTAAGCTTGACATTGTCTCCCTGTTGCAAGCCAATGCCATCCTTAATGCTTGGGCGTCTTCCACTATAGAGCATGCTTCTAGCAAATTTAAATTTTTCATTTTCTAAGTCATGCTCATTAATTTTAGCACTAAGTTGAGCTATGTGATCATTTTATTGTTTAATTAAGGCTAGGTGATCATGAATAGCATCAACATTAATATCTCTACATGTAGTGCAAATGGTAACATGCTCAACGGTAGATGTAGAGGGTTTGCAAGTATTTAATTCAACAATCTTAGCATGTAAATAGCATTCTCATCTCTAAGATTGGAAATAAAAACATTGCAAACATTTAAATCTTTAGCCTTAGCAATTAATTTTTCATTCTCACTTTTAAGGCTAGAGAGAGATGCATTCAATTTGTCAATCTTAGCAATCTAATTAGCATTATCATTTCTAAGGTTGACAAGAGAATCATCACCATCATTTAATTTTTCAACCTTAGCAATCAATTTATCATTTTAAAATTTAAGGTTGGAAATAGTGTCATGGCAAGTGCTTAGCTCTTTAGTCAATTTTTCACATTTTTCTATCTCCTGAGCATAAGCATTTTTTACTTTAACATGCTTCTTATTTTCTTTAATAAGAAAGTCCTCTTGGCTATCCAAGAGTTCATCCTTCTCATGAATAGCACTAATGAAAGGGAATTAGGCTTACACCTAGTTCCTAAATAATTTTGGTGGTTGAATTGCCCAACACAAATAATTGGACTAACTAGTTTGCCCAAGTGTGTAGATTATACAGGTGTAAAAGGTTCACCCTCAGCCAATAAAAAGACCAAGTTTTGGATTCAATAAAGGAGCAAAGGGGCAACCGAAGGCACCCCTGGTCTGGCGCACCGGACTGTCCGGTGTGCCACCGGACAGTGAACAGTTCCTGTCCGGTGCACTAGGGGACTTAGACTCAAACTCTTCACCCTCGGGATTTCTCGGAAGTCGGCGCGCTATAATTCACCGGACTGTCCGGTGTGCACCGGACATGTCCGGTGCTCCAAGGAAGCGCGGTCTCCGGAACTCGCCAGCCTCGGGTTCGCGTGGCAGCCGCTCCGCTAAAATTCACCGGACTGTCCGGTGTGCACCGGACTGTCCGGTGCGCCTCCGGAGCAACGGTCATCTCCGCGCCAACGGCTCTCTGCCGCGCATTTAATGCGCCCTCTGCGCGCGCAGAAGTCAGAATCGCCCATGCTGGCACACCGGACAGCAAACAGTACCTGTCCGGTGTGCACCGGACACCCAGGCGGGCCCACAAGTCAGAAGCTCCAACGGTCAGAATCCAACGGCAGTGATGACGTGGCAGGGGCACCGGACTGTCCGGTGCGCCATCGAGCAGACGCCTCCAGCCAACGGTCAAGTTTGGTGGTTGGGGCTATAAATACCCCAACCACCCCACCATTCATTGCATCCAAGTTTTCCACTCCTCAACTACTACAAGAGCTCTAGCATTCAATTCTAGACACACTAAAGAGATCAAATCCTCTCCAATTCCACACAAAGCCCTAGTGACTAGTGAGAGTGATTTGCCGTGTTCATTTGAGCTCTTGCGCTTGGATTGCTTCTTTTCTTTCTCACTTGTTCTTGAGATCACAACTCCATTGTAATCAAGGCAAGAGGCACCAATTGTGTGGTGGCCCTTGCGGGGAAGTTTTGTTCCCGGCTTTGATTAGAGAAGAGAAGCTCACTCGGTCCGAGGGACCGTTTGAGAGAGGGAAGGGTTGAAAGAGACCCGGCCTTTGTGGCCTCCTCAACGGGGAGTAGGTTTGCAAGAACCGAACCTCGGTAAAACAAATCTCCGTGTCTCACTTGCTTATTCGCTTGGGATTTGTTTTGCGCCCTCTCTCTCGGACTCGTTTATATTTCTAACGCTAACCCGGCTTGTAGTTGTGTTTATATTTGTAAATTTCAGTTTCGCCCTATTCACCCCCCCTCTAGGCGACTATCAATTGGTATCAGAGGCCGGTGCTTCATTAGAGCCTAACCGCTCGAAGTGATGTCGGGAGATCACGCCAAGAAGGAGATGGAGACCGGCGAAAAGCCCACTACAAGCCACGGGAGCACTTCATCGGAAGAGTCCCGCACCAAAAGGAGGGAGAAGAAGAAGAGCTCCTCCAACAAAGGGAAGGAGAAGAAATCTTCTTCTCACCACAAAGAGAAGAAGGAAAAATCTTCTTCCCACAAGCCGCATCGGAAAGGCGACAAGCACAAGAGGATGAGGAAGGTGGTCTACTACGAGACCGACACTTCATCAACATCGACCTCCGACTCCGATGCGCCCTCCGTCACTTCTAAGCGCCAAGAGCGCAAGAAGTATAGTAAGATCCCCCTACGCTACCCTCGCATTTCCAAACATACACCTTTACTTTCCGTCCCATTAGGCAAACCACCAACTTTTGATGGTGAAGATTACGCTAGGTGGAGCGATTTAATGCGATTTCATCTAACCTCGCTCCACAAAAGCATATGGGATGTTGTTGAGTTTGGTGCGCAGGTACCATCCGTAGGGGATGAAAACTATGATGAGGATGAGGTGGCCCAAATCGAGCACTTCAACTCTCAAGCAACAACAATACTCCTAGCCTCTTTAAGTAGAGAGGAGTATAACAAAGTTCAAGGGTTGAAGAACGCAAAGGAGATTTGGGATTTACTCAAGACCGCGCATGAAGGTGATGAGCTCACCAAGATCACCAAGCGGGAAACGATTGAGGGGGAGCTCGGTCGGTTCCGGCTTCGCAAAGGGGAGGAGCCACAACACATGTACAATCGGCTCAAGACCTTGGTGAACCAAGCGCGCAACCTCGGGAGCGTAAAGTGGGATGACCACGAGGTGGTTAAGGTTATTCTAAGATCACTTATTTTCCTTAACCCTACACAAGTTCAATTAATCCGTGGTAATCCTAGATATACCAAAATGACCCCCGAGGAAGTTATCGGGAATTTTGTGAGTTTTGAATGCATGATCGAAGGATCGAGGAAGATCAACGAGCTTGATGATGCCACCACATCCGAAGCTCAACCCGTTGCATTCAAAGCAACGGAGGAGAAGAAGGAGTCTACACCAAGTCGACAACCAATCGACGCCTCCAAGCTTGACAATGAGGAGATGGCGCTCGTCATCAAGAGCTTCCGCCAAATCCTCAAACAAAGGAGGGGAAAGACTACAAGTCCCGCTCCAAGAAGGTTTGCTACAAATGTGGTAAGCCCGGTCATTTTATTGCTAAATGTCCTATATCTAGTGACAGTGACCGAGGCGACGACAAGAAGGGGAGACGAAAGGAGAAGAAGAGGTACTACAAGAAGAAGGGCGGTGATGCCCATGTTTGTCGGGAGTGGAACTCCGACGAAAGCTCAAGCGACTCCTCCGACGACGAGGACGCCGCCAACATCGCCGTCACCAAGGGACTTCTCTTCCCCAACGTCGGCCACAAGTGCCTCATGGCAAAGGATGGAAAAAGGAAAAAGGTTAAATCTAACTCCTCTACCAAATATGAATCTTCTAGTGATGATAATGCTAGTGATGAGGAGGATAATTTGCGTTCCCTTTTTGCCAACCTTAACATAGCTCAAAAGGAAAAATTGAATGAATTGGTTAGTGCTATTCATGAAAAGGATGACCTTTTGGATTCCCAAGAGGATTGTCTAATTAAAGAAAACAAAAAACATGTTAAGGTTAAGAAGGCTTATGCTCTTGAAATTGAGAAATGTGAAAAATTATCTAGTGAGCTAAGCACTTGTCGTGAGATGATTGACAACCTTAGAAATGAAAATGCTATCTTAAATGCTAAGGTTGATTCACATGTTTGTAATGTCTCAATTCCCAATCTTAGAGATGATAATGTTGACTTGCTTGCTAAGATTGATGAATTGAATGTATCTCTTGCTAGCCTTAGATTAGAGAATGAAAATTTAATTGCTAAAGCTAAAGATTTTGATGTTTGCAATGCTACTATTTCCGACCTTAGAACTAAAAATGACATATTACAAGCTAAGGTTGTAGAATCAAAATCTTGCAAACCCTCTACATCTATTGTTGAACATGTATCTATTTGTACTAGATGTAGAAATGTTGATATTGATGCTATTCATGATCATATGGCTTTAATTAAACAACAAAATGATCATATAGCAAAACTAGATGCTAAAATTGCCGAGCACAACCTAGAGAATGATAAATTTAAATTTGCTCGTAGCATGCTTTATAATGGGAGACGCCCTGGCATTAAGGATGGCATTGGCTTCCAAAGGGGAGACAATGTCAAACTTAATGCCCCTCCTAAAAATTTGTCTAACTTTGTTAAGGGCAAGGCTCCCATGCCTCAGGATAACGAGGGCTACATTTTGTACCCTGCCGGCTATCCTGAGAGCAAAATTAGGAGAATTCATTCTAGGAAGTCTCACTCTGGCCCTAATCATGCTTTTATGTATAAGGGTGAGACATCTAGCTCTAGGCAACCAACCCGTGCCAAGTTGCCTAGAAAGAAAACTCCTAATGCATCAAATGATCATGCCATTTCATTTAAAACTTTTGATGCTTCTTATGTGCTTACTAACAAATCCGGCAAGGTAGTTGCCAAGTTTGTTGGGGGCAAACACAAGGGTTCCAAGACTTGTGTTTGGGTACCCAAAGTTCTTGTATCTAATGCCAAAGGACCCAAAACAGTTTGGGTACCTAAAGTCAAGAACTAAATTTGTTTTGTAGGTTTATGCATCCGGGGGCTCAAGTTGGATACTCGACAGCGGGTGCACAAACCACATGACAGGGGAGAAAAGGATGTTCTCCTCATATGAGAAAAACCAAGATCCCCAACGAGCTATCACATTCGGGGATGGAAATCAAGGTTTGGTCAAAGGACTTGGTAAAATTGCTATATCTCCTGACCATTCTATTTCCAATGTTTTTCTCGTTGATTCTTTAGATTACAACTTGCTTTCTGTTTCCCAATTATGTCAAATGGGCTACAACTGTCTTTTTACTGATATAGGTGTCACTGTCTTTAGAAGAAGTGATGATTCAATAGCTTTTAAGGGAGTGTTAGAGGGTCAGCTATACTTGGTAGATTTTGATAGAGCTGAGCTCGACACATGCTTAATTGCTAAGACTAACATGGGTTGGCTCTGGCACCGCCGACTAGCCCATGTTGGGATGAAGAATCTTCATAAGCTTCTAAAGGGAGAGCACATTTTAGGATTAACAAATGTTCATTTTGAGAAAGACAGGATTTGTAGCGCATGCCAGGCGGGGAAGCAAGTTGGAGTCCATCATCCACACAAGAACATCATGACGACCGACAGGCCGCTTGAGCTACTCCACATGGATTTATTCGGCCCGATTGCTTACATAAGCATCGGCGGGAGTAAGTATTGTCTTGTAATAGTGGATGATTATTCTCGTTTCACTTGGGTATTCTTTTTATAGGAAAAATCTCAAACCCAAGAGACTTTAAAGGGATTCTTGAGACGGGCTCAAAATGAGTTCGGCTTAAGGATCAAGAAAATTAGAAGCGACAACGGGACGGAGTTCAAGAACTCTCAAATTGAAAGCTTCCTTGAGGAGGAGGGCATCAAGCATGAGTTCTCTTCTCCCTACACACCTCAACAAAATGGTGTAGTGGAGAGGAAGAATCGAACTCTATTGGACATGGCAAGAACCATGCTTGATGAGTACAAGACACCGGACCGGTTTTGGGCCGAAGCGGTCAACACCGCCTGCTACACCATCAACCGGTTATATCTTCACCGAATCCTCAAGAAGACATCATATGAACTCCTAACCGGTAAAAAGCCCAACATTTCATACTTTAGAGTTTTTGGTAGCAAATGCTTTATTCTTGTTAAAAGAGGTAGAAAATCTAAATTTGCTCCTAAAACTGTAGAAGGCTTTTTACTTGGTTATGACTCAAACACAAGGGCATATAGGGTCTTTAACAAGTCCACTGGACTAGTTGAAGTCTCATGTGACGTTGTGTTTGATGAAACTAACGGCTCTCAAGTAGAGCAAGTTGATCTTGATGAGATAGGTGAAGAACAGGCTCCATGCATAGCGCTAAGGAACATGTCCATTGGGGATGTGTGTCCTAGGGAATCCGAAGAGCCTCCAAATGCACAAGATCAACCGTCCTCCTCCATGCAAGCATCTCCACCAACTCAAAATGAGGATGAGGCTCAAGTTGATGAAGGGCAAAATCAAGAAGATGAGCCACCTCAAGATAATGGCAATGATCAAGGGGGAGATGCAAATGATCAAGAAAAGGAGGATGAGGAAGAGCCAAGGCCGCCACACCCAAGAGTCCATCAAGCAATCCAACGAGATCACCCCGTCGACACCATCCTCGGCGACATTCATAAGGGGGTAACCACTCGATCTCGTGTTGCACATTTTTGTGAACATTACTCTTTTGTTTCCTCTATTGAGCCACACAGGATAGAGGAAGCACTTCAAGATTCGGATTGGGTGGTGGCAATGCAAGAGGAGCTCAACAATTTCACAAGAAACGAGGTATGGCATTTAGTTCCACGTCCTAACCAAAATGTTGTAGGAACCAAATGGGTCTTCCGCAACAAGCAAGATGAGCATGGTGTGGTGACAAGGAACAAAGCTCGACTCGTGGCCAAAGGGTATTCACAAGTCGAAGGTTTGGATTTCGGTGAAACCTATGCACCCGTAGCTAGGCTTGAGTCAATTCGCATACTATTGGCCTATGCTACTTACCATGGCTTTAAGCTCTATCAAATGGACGTGAAAAGTGCCTTCCTCAACGGACCAATCAAGGAAGAGGTCTATGTTGAGCAACCTCCCGGCTTTGAAGACAGTGAGTACCCTAATCATGTCTATAGGCTCTCTAAGGCGCTTTATGGGCTCAAGCAAGCCCCAAGAGCATGGTATGAATGCCTAAGAGATTTCCTTATTTCTAATGGCTTCAAAGTTGGCAAGGCCGATCCTACACTCTTTACTAAAACTCTTGAAAATGACTTGTTTGTATGCCAAATTTATGTTGATGATATTATATTTGGGTCTACTAACGAGTCTACATGTGAAGAGTTTAGTAGGATAATGACACAGAAATTCGAGATGTCGATGATGGGGGAGTTGAAGTATTTTCTAGGATTCCAAGTCAAGCAACTCCAAGAGGGCACCTTCATTAGCCAAACGAAGTACACTCAAGACATTCTAACCAAGTTTGGAATGAAGGATGCCAAGCCCATCAAGACTCCCATGGGAACCAATGGGCATCTCGACCTCGACACAGGAGGTAAGTCCGTGGATCAAAAGGTATACCGGTCGATGATTGGTTCATTGCTTTATTTATGTGCATCTCGACCGGACATTATGCTTTCCGTATGCATGTGTGCAAGATTCCAATCCGACCCTAAGGAATCCCACCTTACGGCCGTAAAACGAATCTTGAGATACTTGGCTTATACACCTAAGTTTGGGCTTTGGTACCCTCGAGGATCCACATTTGATTTGATTGGTTATTCGGATGCCGATTGGGCGGGGTGCAAAATCAATAGGAAGAGCACATCGGGGACTTGCCAGTTCTTGGGAATATCCTTGGTGTCATGGGCTTCAAAGAAGCAAAATTCGGTCGCTCTTTCTACCGCCGAAGCCGAGTATATTGCCGCAGGCCATTGTTGCGTGCAATTACTTTGGATGAGGCAGACCCTGCGGGACTATGGTTACAAATTAACCAAAGTCCCTTTGCTATGTGATAATGAGAGTGCAATCAAAATGGCCGACAATCCCGTCGAGCATAGCCGCACTAAGCACATAGCCATTCGGTATCATTTTCTTAGGGATCACCAACAAAAGGGAGATATCGAGATTTCTTACATTAACACTAAAGATCAATTAGCCGATATCTTTACCAAGCCTCTTGATGAACAATCTTTTACCAGACTTAGGCATGAGCTCAATATTCTTGATTCTAGAAATTTCTTTTGCTAGCTTGCACACATAGCTCATTTGAATACCTTTGATCATATCTCTTCTATATGCTATGACTAATGTGTTTTCAAGTCTATTTCAAAACCAAGTCACAGGTATATTGAAAGGGAATTGGAGTCTTCGGCGAAGACAAAGGCTTCCACTCCGTAACTCATCCTTCGCCATCACTCCAAGTAAAGGACCTTGTCTTTGGGGGAGAAAGTAAAAGCCCAAAGCAAAAGGACCGGATTTCGTCTTTGGTATAATCTTAACTCATTTATTTATGACCAAAGGGGAAGAAAAGCACTTAAAGGGCTCTAATGATTCCGTTTTTGGCGATTCATGCCAAAAAGGGGGAGAAATGAGCCCAAAGCAAAAGGACCGCACCACCACCAAATTCAAAAACTTAGTGTTTTCCAAAAGTATTTATCAATTGTTATCCTATTATGTTCAAAAGGGGGATTTCAAAAATCTTACTTCAAAACCCTCTTGAACACTAAGAGGAGGATTTAATTTAGGGGGAGTTTTGTTTAGTCAAAGGAAAAGCATTTGAAACAGAGGGAGAAAATTTCAAATCTTGAAAATGCTTTGCAAACTCTTATTCATTTACCTTTGACTATTTGCAAAAGATCTTTGAAATGGATTTACAAAAAGAATTTGCAAAAACAAAACATGTGGTGCAAACGTGGTCCAAAATGCTAAATAAAGAAAGAAACATTCCATGCATATCTTGTAAGTAGTTATATCTGACTCCATTCCAAGCAACCTTTACACTTACATTATGCAAACTAGTTCAATCATGCACTTCTATATTTGCTTTGGTTTGTGTTGGCATCAATCACCAAAAAGGGGGAGATTGAAAGGGAATTAGGCTTACACCTAGTTCCTAAATAATTTTGGTGGTTGAATTGCCCAACACAAATAATTGGACTAACTAGTTTGCCCAAGTGTGTAGATTATACAGGTGTAAAAGGTTCACCCTCAGCCAATAAAAAGACCAAGTTTTGGATTCAATAAAGGAGCAAAGGGGCAACCGAAGGCACCCCTGGTCTGGCGCACCGGACTGTCCGGTGTGCCACCGGACAGTGAACAGTTCCTGTCCGGTGCACCAGGGGACTCAGACTCAAACTCTTCACCCTCGGGATTTCTCGGAAGCCGACGCGCTATAATTCACCGGACTGTCCGGTGTGCACCGGACATGTCCGGTGCTCCAAGGAAGCGCGGTCTCCGGAACTCGCCAGCCTCGGGTTCGCGTGGCAGCCGCTCCGCTAAAATTCACCGGACTGTCCGGTGTGCACCGGACTGTCCGGTGCGCCTCCGGAGCAACGGTCATCTCCGCGCCAACGGCTCTCTGCCGCGCATTTAATGCACCCTCTGCGCGCGCAGAAGTCAGAATCGCCCATGCTGGCACACCGGACAGCAAACAGTACCTGTCCGGTGTGCACCGGACACCCAAGCGGGCCCACAAGTCAGAAGCTCCAACGGTCAGAATCCAACGGCAGTGATGACGTGGCAGGGGCACCGGACTGTCCGGTGTGCACCGGACTGTCCGGTGCGCCATCGAGCAGACGCCTCCAGCCAACGGTCAAGTTTGGTGGTTGGGGCTATAAATACCCCAACCACCCCACCATTCATTGCATCCAAGTTTTCCACTCCTCAACTACTACAAGAGCTCTAGCATTCAATTCTAGACACACTAAAGAGATCATATCCTCTCCAATTCCACACAAAGCCCTAGTGACTAGTGAGAGTGATTTGCCGTGTTCATTTGAGCTCTTGCGCTTGGATTGCTTCTTTTCTTTCTCACTTGTTCTTGAGATCACAACTCCATTGTAATCAAGGCAAGAGGCACCAATTGTGTGGTGGCCCTTGCGGGGAAGTTTTGTTCCCGGCTTTGATTAGAGAAGAGAAGCTCACTCGGTCTGAGGGACCGTTTGAGAGAGGGAAGGGTTGAAAGAGACCCGGCCTTTGTGGCCTCCTCAACGGGGAGTAGGTTTGCAAGAACCGAACCTCGGTAAAACAAATCTCCGTGTCTCACTTGCTTATTCGCTTGGGATTTGTTTTGCGCCCTCTCTCTCGGACTCGTTTATATTTCTAACGCTAACCCGGCTTGTAGTTGTGTTTATATTTGTAAATTTCAGTTTCGCCCTATTCACCCCCCCTCTAGGCGACTATCAACTAATCAATTCATTCAATTTTTCTTTTTGTTGCATGTTTAAGTTGGCAAAAAGGGTGAGCAAGTTATCCTCATCATCACTAGAGTTCTCCTCATCACTAGATGTTGCATATTTAGTGGAGGCTCTAGATTTTACCTTCTTTTTGCCGTCCTTTGCCATGAGGCACTTGTGGCCGATGTTGGGGAAGAGAAGACCCTTGTTGACGGTGATGTTTGCGGCGTCCTCGTCGGAGGAGTCGATGGAGCTCTCGTCGGAGTCCCACTCCCGGCAAACATGGGCATCGCCGCCTTTCTTCTTGTAGTACTTCTTCTTTCCCCTCTTGTCATTATCCCTGTCACTATCACTAGATAAAGGACATTTAGCGATAAAATGACCGGGCTTACCACATTTGTAGCAAACTTTCTTGGAGCGGGGCTTGTAGTCCTTCCCCCTTCTTTGCTTGAGGATTTGGCGGAAGCTCTTGATGATGAGCGCCTTCTCCTTGTTGTCGAGCTTGGAGGCGTCGATGGGTAGCCTACTTGATGTAGACTCTTCTTTCTTCTCCTCCGTTGCTTTGAAGGCAACGGGTTGCACCTCGGGTGTGGAGGTGGTGCCTTGCTCGATGATTTTCTTGGAGCCTTTGATCATCAACTCAAAGCTCACAAATTTTCCTATCACTTCCTCGGGAGACATTAGTTTATATCTTGGATCACCATGAATTAATTGAACTTGAGTAGGATTAAGAAATACAAGTGATCTTAGAATAACCTTGACCATTTCATGGTCATCCCATTTGGTGCTCCCGAGGTTGCGCACTTGGTTCACAAAGGTTTTGAGCCGGTTGTACATTGCTTGTGGCTCCTCCCCTTGATGAAGCATGAAGCGACCGAGCTCTCCCTCGATCGTTTCCCTCTTGGTGATCTTGGTCACCTCGTCTCCTTCGTGCGCGGTCTTTAGCACGTCCCAAATCTCTTTGGCACTCTTCAACCCTTGCACCTTATTATACTCCTCTCGACTTAGAGAGGCGAGGAGTATAGTAGTGGCTTGGGAGTTGAAGTGCCGGATTTGGGCTACCTCGTCCGAGTCATAGCCTTCATCCCCCATGGATGGTTCCTGCGCACCAAACTCAACAATGTCCCAAATGCTAGCGTGGAGTGAGGTTAGATGGTGCCTAATTTTATCACTCCACATACAAATCTTCACCGTAAAAACCGGTGGTTTGCCTAGTGGGACGGAAAGTAAAGGGGTGCGTTTGGAAATGCGAGGATAGCGTAAGGGGATCTTACTAAACTTCTTGCGCTCATGGCGCTTAGAAGTGACGGAAGGCGTGTCGGAGCCGGAGGTGGATGGCGACGAAGAATCGGTCTCGTAGTAGACCACTTTCTTCATTTTCTTCTTCTTGTCGCCACTCCGGTGCGACTTGACGCGGGGAGGTGACTCCTCCCTCTTCTTGTTGTCGGACTCCCCCGATGGAGCCTTCCCGTGGCTTTTGGCGGGCTTCTCGCCGGTCACCATCTCCTTCTTGGCGTGAGCTCCCGACATCACTTTGAGCGGTTAGGCTCTTAATGAAGTACCATGCTCCGATACCAATTGAAAGTCGCCTAGAGGGGGGTGAATAGGCAAATCTGAAATTTATAACGTTTAAGCACAACTACAAGCTGGGGTTAGCGTTAGAAATATAATCGAGTCCGAAAGAGAGGGAAAAAACAAATCACAAGCAAATAAGAGCGGATGACACGGTGATCTGTTTTACCGAGGTTTGGTTCTTGCAAACCTACTCCCCGTTGAGGTGGTCACAAAGACCGGGTCTCTTTCAACCCTTTCCCTCTCTCAAACAGTCACTTAGACCGAGTGAGCTTCCTTCCTTGATTTCCCAGGTCACTTAGACCCCGCAAGGACCACCACACAGTTGGTGTCTCTTGCTTCGCTTACAAGGCTTTGAGAGTAAGAATGAGAGAAAGAAGAAAGGCCAACCAAGCAACAAGAACAACAAAAGAACACAAGTCGATCTTCTCAAAAGTCCTAAAAACTAGAGTTGAATTGTGGACTTTGATTCGATCGGTGGCTTTGATTTGTGTCTTGGAGTGTTGTGTATTGCTCTTGTATTGAATGAGGAGTAGTGAATGCTTGGATGTCTTGAAGAGTGGTGGTTGAGGGTATTTATAGCCCCAACCACCAAAATGGCCGTTGGGGAAGGCTGCTGTCGTATGGCGCACCGGACAGTCCGGTGCACCACCGGGCACTGTCCGGTGCGCCAGCCACGTCACCCAACCGTTAGGGTTCGACCGTTGGAGCTTCTGACATGTGGGCCACCGGACAGTCCGGTGGTGCACCAGACATGTCCTGTTCACTGTTCGGTGCGCCATCTACGCCTGCTCTGACTTCTGTGCGCGCAGTCCGTGCACTGTAGCGTTGTTAGCCGACCGTTGAACTCGACTGTTGCGCTGGCGACCGTTGCTCCGCTTGGCACACCGGACAGTCCGGTGCTACACCGGACAGTCCGGTGAATTATAGCGGAGTGGCTCCCAGAAAAACCGAAGCTAGCAAGTTGGAGTTGATCCACCCTGGTACACCCGACACTGTCCGGTGGCACACCGGACAGTCCGGTGCGCCAGACCAGGGCAGCCTTCGGTTGTCTTTTGCTCTTTTTATTTGAACCCTTTCTTGGACTTTTTATTGGTTTGTGTTGAATCTTTGGCACCTGTAGAACTCATAATCTAGAGCAAACTAGTTAGTCCAATTATTTGTGTTGGGCAATTCAACCATCAAAATCATTTAGGAAAAGGTGTGAGCCTATTTCCCTTTCAATGATCGTTCTGTCAATCAGGTGCTGAAATGTGGGGAAGGTATGATTCATCAGCTGATACTACAGAGGGTCGACCAAGCCTCTCAGGAAATGATACTACCTCTTGGCGTCGGTGTTGACATCTTCAGAAGCATAGTGAGACAGCTGCAGAAACTTGTCTTGATACTCACTGATAGACATCGACCCATGTTTGAGTGCCAGGAACTCCTCCTTCTTCACTATCATCAGGCCTGCTGGAACATGGTACTGATGGAAATTTTCTCTGAATTCCTCCTAGGTGATGGTGTCGACGTTGGCATGGGTGGCGAGATAGGACTCTCACCAAGACTGGGCTGCTCCTCTCAACAGACGAAGACCATACAGAACTTTCTCCCTGTCATCACACTGAGCGGTGTGCAACTCTCGCTCCACAGTGCGCAGCCAGTCTTCAGCATCCATGGGGTCAGAAGAATGAGCGAACACTAGGGGATGACCTCTCATGAATTCAGCACGCTTGTCCCTGGGCATCTGAGGCATCTGAGGCTGAGGTGGTGGCTGCTACTGTTGAACGACGGCTAGAGTCTGACCAATGGCTTGAACTACCTGAGTCTGCATTAGGAACATCTGCTCGATGGTCATCGGGGGCGGTGGGGGCAGCTGCTGACAGGGTGCCTCATCTTGTGGGGCTGCCCGCTCCTGCTGAGCATGCCTTCCTCCTCTGCGCCTATTTTCTGACATCTGCAGAATGCAATCACATATCAGAACTGATCTTGCAAGATTGCAACATAAGAAAAGAGTATAGAATCCTTCAACAATACTGAACAGATGAACATCTTCACTGATTTCCAACACGGGCAAACATAGCTTCTCAGATAAAGAGGAAAGTGGAATAGAAGGCTTCCTAACTAGATAACTAACTTCATTAACATTTGACAGGTAAACCAAGGTGTAAGGGATGCCCACACTCTAGTGACAGTCATTACAAAGATCCAAGTCCAACATAGTTCATCATGACAAACATAAAAGCACCGGATAAGCAAACTACCCTGTCTAACTAAGACTAACTAAAAGTAAGACTGAGACTAAGACTAAGACTAAAACTTCTATATTTAAGCATTTATTACAGGACCCAACACTGACGATCTATGGTTCTAAATTTATCTTGGTCCTGCAGTTGGGGTTGTCATAAGCCTGGTGTCCACGCCGAGGTGAGCGGTACGGGTGCTGAGTCCCGACGGGAGCGGGGGAGCCATCCTCCAGGTGACGATGCTCCGCGCGCTCTGCCCACAACGGGGCGATCTCAGCACGAGCCCTACTCAGCTCGTCTAACGCATGGTCCAGCTCTGTGTTTAGCACGGCGGCTAGGTTGATTGTGCTGTTCAACCTAGGATTGTCCTCGCCAACAGGTGAGACAATCACGCCTCCTGTGCTGCCGGATGGACGACGGGGGTAATACTTCAGGTTGAGACCATCGACTACCCCGCCGAGCACTGAGCAGTAGTGCGAAAGCGCACGCCGTGCGGCATCTTGCATGGCCGCCTCAGCTGAGTCCCGCTCAGAGATAGAGTAGTGCTCTGAGTAGACCTCCGCACCCCGGAGACTGTTCTCCGAACGGCGCACTAAGCAGGTCGCCTCCCAGCGGTCCGGGTAAACTCCGCGACTGTGCTAGAAGACAACACAGTGATACTCGATGGACCAAGTACGTCGGTCGAGTGCCTGGCGTAGCAGGGTGTCGAGCGCGTCGTGGAAGTGACACCCGCGAGCGACGTCGCGAGTGATGGGTCGAGCAACCCATCCTTCCGGCTCCTGGTCAACTGAAAGGTCGGTGCTGAAGCTCGATCTGCTGTCGCCGCCTTCGTTGTTTGGGTCTCCTTTAGCAGCTACTCCAGCGTATGGGGCGCTCAGTGGTGGTGCAGGGGCACCTCCAGCGGAAGCACGGGGGAGCAGCTCCTCACAGACTCTATCTCCTGCTAAAGTGAGAAAGAAGAGCCCTGCTGCTCCAGCTCCTGTTGTCAACGTTCTTACTCCTCGTGCAGGCGGTGGTGTAGCCTCTCCAAGTGGCTAGACTGACCAGTCACTGGACGGCGAAGCGGACGCTCAGCGAGACGAGAGGGTAAGAAGGGGATGACAGATTTCCGTGCAGTGTGTCTAAGACGAGCCATCTACAAAAGACACCGTAAGCATAACAATGAGAACAGAGCTAATATGACCAGCAAATAAGCCATAAATAAATGAGGAACGAGAATAAACAAAAGGATTTTTAGCAAGGTATAATATATAGTAGAACATAGGTTTGGTCGATATGACCAACTTTTGAAGGGATACCAAAGTCAAGGTAAGGATAGGGGACTATAATCCTTAGAACGACCATTCTACTCTAGGTTAGCGGTCCTACAGTCAGCACGACTTTGATACCACCTATGTCACACCCGGTTTTAGAAGGTAAACTGAATGCGAACCATGTACGTGCCATGATCAGAAATTCACGTACACAAAAATTATATAACTGGACATCATCACACAATGCTCAAATAATGACATAAAAGAAGGTATAATAGTCGATTACATCATGATGTCCGAGACATCCACATAGTCTTTAACAATTATCAAAGTACGGAAAAGAAATGTAGATACACACGGCCTACACAGGCAGCTGACTGGGGGTTTGCCGCTAACCCACGCCTAGAAGTCCTGGGGAAGGGGGGTTTGGTGTGTAGAGCAAGGGTGAGTACACATCAACATACTCAACAAATGTCTCGTTTGGCTGTAGTGGACTAGCTTTATGTGGGGGTAAGTCAAGCAGTTGCTTTTAGTTGGTCAGATTATTATTACTAGTAGAGAGAGCCAGGTTTTAGTATTAATCCAAGTTGTTGACCCAAAAGTACCCTTTCCAAACGAAAAGAATACCACTTACCATTACCATAGTCAATACCAAAACCACCATTCTCATCGCCACCTGAAATCCCAACATCTCTGATCAAGTATCACTAATCAATGGAGCTCCCTTGGCAGCTCATAACCGCGAGCACAACTGATATACCAGTTTTCATAACACTTTGCAGAGGTTGCGCACTTTACCCACAAGTCGTGATTCCCTTTCTGCCTAGAGATCATGACTCTCCATTGATCACTACCAAGGTGACCCAGCAGGGTATCACTACGTAGCCTTTACAAAGATTCCCGGGGCTGTAGCCGCCCGTTAGGTTTCCTAAATGCACCGCACTCCTCCCCAAGGGGCGAACCAACCTTCGCAGAGCGAGCCACATACACCAAGCCCCCATTAACGACACGACGGCGAAGCGAACTACACCCCGGTTCCTCTAAGGGCGTCCCATTCCACCCTCATGGTTGCACTGTTTTCACGGGCGGTCATCCAACGAACAGGTCCTTACGGAGAGGCACTCAAGAAACCGCTCGAGTCCCCTTAAATGCCACAAGTATATCATCATAAAAAAGAAGTGAAACATCGTATCATTGATAAATCTCATCATGTTCATTGATTAATGTGAAGCACTAGCATGAAGCTAAACCAGAATAATCCAACCAAAATAGGTAAGCAAGGACATGAATAACAAAAGCTAGTCAATCCTTAGGTATAAACTGTGTAAATGCGGAAAGTGAATTATGGAATTGTATAGGACATAAGTGGGTCAAGGGACACTTGCCTCTACCAACCAGCTGCTGCTCAGGGTCTTCTCCTGCGAGTTCTTTGGACTCCTCAACCAGACCGTTATCTATGCGAGTGCAAACATACATCCATCTCTTTGAATTAGGAAATAAACAGTACACCATACAAAAGAGCAGATCAATTGAACATGCATATGATATGACATACGATTTGCATTCGCAATTGCTAGAAAGAGAAAATGAAAGGACTCGCAGTGGCTAAAGCTATAGTCGAAGCGTATTACGTGTAGGTGTGCAATTAGTCATTCCATTGTCTAACTCTACGTAGCCATACTAACAGGTATTAATCACATGCACTAATAAAGTTACAACTATTTCCAATTGGTCGATATTAAACAAAGTCGATGATTAACTACGTGAGATAATTAACGTGATCAATTTTAAGTGGAGTTCAATTCCATTAAAATAAATAACATGATCAATGCACATAAAATAAATGGGGTGTTGGGGTAGACGGGCTCGTCTAGGGGTAGACGGGCACGTCACACGTGGCCGAGCGCTATGCATCGCGCCGGTAGCACGGTGAACCGCGCCAAGACGCCGCACGCACCACATGAGCTCTAGCGCGCACAAGGCCGCACTGATGCGTCGCAAACAAGCCGCGTCGGGGCCGAGCCGCGCGCCGCGAGCTGGCAGCGGGGCCGCGTCGAGCCGAGCCAGACCGCGCGAGCAGCAGGGCCACGCCGAGGGCCAGCTGCGCCGCGCCGGGCTGCGCGCCACGAGCATGGGCGGGACAGCCGGGGCCACTGCGCCGCGCCGGGCGAGCGAGCTGGGGCTGCCGCGCGCCAGGACGAGGCGGGCGCGCCGGGGCTGGGGGCACGCCGGGGCCGGGGCGAGGGCGCGCGCTAGAGCGGCAGCCGAAGCGGGGCGGACACGCGCGCCAGGGCCGGGGCGGGCACGAGACGGGGCAGGGGGAGGGTCGCGCCAGGACGAGGGCAGGGGGGCGCGCGCCATGGCCGGGCAGGCGCGCCGCCGCGCGAGGAGGGAGGGGCCGAGCCGGGGGCGGGCGTAGCGGGGTCGAGGTCGCAAGCCGCGCTAGCCGGGGGACAGGGGGCCGCGCGCACCGCGCCGAGCCACGCCATGGCTGCGGGCTGCGCCAGCAGGGGAGGGAGAGGGTCGGGGCGGGCACGCCGGGGTGGCCGCGCCGGGCGGAGACGCGCGCGCCGCGACGGGCCGGGGCGCCATGGCCGCGCGAGCGCAAGCACGAGGGAGGGAGCCGCGTCGAGCTAAGGAAGGAGAAGGGGGGGCGATGGAGAGGGCTCACCGCGGGCGAGGTCGGAGTGGCGGGCGGCGGTTCGACTCCGGGCGGCGACGGGCGAGCCAGGCGGGGGAAGAGAGAGGAGAGAACGTGCGCGAGGGGGGTGGGGGGTTAGAGGAGAGAGAGAGAGAGGAGGTTTTCGGGAGGGGGCCGACTGGCGGGTGGGCCCCACCAGGGCGTGGCTGGGCCACGAGGGGGCGGGGCAGGCCGCACCAGGGGGGGCGGCTGGGCCACGGGGAGCTGGCTGGGCTGCGCCAGGGAGCCGGCCCAAGAGAGGGGGTTTCTATTTTCCCTTTTTTCCATTTTTCCTATTTAGCTCTAAACTCCATTCCAAGAATGCTTTTCACAAATCACTCAACCACAAGCAAGAAAATCATGATCCGTCATGATGCAACAACCGAGGAAAATATTTCTAGGGTTTACTCACACAAGGTCTCGAGCTAAATCTCGCTAGAATCTTTGAAAAAAAACAAGGCATAGCGAGAAGAAAAAGAAAGAGGAAAGGTAACGCCCGAATTTGGCGAGTGATGGAGAAAGAAAAATTTAACTCTCAAATTTGGGGCGTTACACCGTACTCGTCCCCGCCAAATTAAATATTCCCCGTTCCCCGTCCCCGCCCGTGGGGAGAAATTTTCCCCGTACCCGTCCTCGTCGGGTATATGGGGATCTGATGGGGGAAAATCCCCACCAACAACCCACATAAAAATTCTGCCCACCACAATAAATCAACAACATATTACATTTGCAGATATATAAACAACACAAATCATAGCAGTTATTGCAACTATGGCATGGTACATCACAAGTCACTAATATAATAATAAGTAATAAGTAATAAGTAATAACCCTAGTATATAGTACAACCACATTACCACATAGCAGTACTAGACTACCAGCTATTAGCCTATTACACACATAAATGATACACCAGATCCAAACCCAAGTTCTGTTCATAGTCCATAGTCCATACTTCAAGATTACAGTTCCAACAAGGGTACATAAATAAGATGACACAAGACACATGAAAGTATACCAAATACATGCAACACGCTCACAAAGTCTGAACTAACTTCCTTGCACCAATATCACATTACCAGATCCTGCAAATGAAGAAAGTAAAATTTAACATGTATTCATCAAGCCAAAAATGATATTGTCTTTAGAATATTACCTGCATCCCTTCTGATATGTCCTGAAGAACCGTCCAAAAGCTCGAAGGAAGACCATTTGCATCATCTGTATTTCACGAACATAAAATTTTAGTGCAAGTTAATAATACAACCAAACAAATTAAATGCTTTATATACCTTTCTATTGGTTTCTAAGCCAATCCTGTGAGCACATTAAGGCCTCTAACATCCTAGGAGTAAGACGGCTATGATGCTCACTAATAACTCTTCCACTTGTGCTGAATGATGGCTCTGAAGCAACAGTGCTCACTGGAATCACATAAATATCACATGCAATCATCCGCAAGGTAGGATATCGTGTCCCAGCTACCTTCCACCAATCCAATACATTAAAATTTTCCTTTGTAGCTGGAACATAATCATCCTCCAAATAACGATCCAATTCAGATTTTAGACATAGAGATGTCGGCCTCTTCTTAGCAACACGAGCATTAAAAAGAGACATAACTGCTGGAGCTTCAATGGATTGCATTGAGGTAGATGGTTCTGTGTTACCTTCATCATCTTGTAATTGGTACTCATTCATCAACTCACATAATAATTTGGTGATTTCTCTAACATGATCCTCACACTCGTCACCACTAATACCCAAGAAGTGTAGCGATGCCCATTAGACCTTGCACATCGAACCAATACTTGTCAAACTTCTCATGCATCATAACTGACATTTCTTCTATGATTTCATTGCCACAACTTGACCACTGTCTCATATTCATTTTGATTTCACAAATCTTTGGAAACATGATATTAGCAGTAAAATATTGGGTTCCAGAGAACATTTCTTTGATTTCATAAAATAGACGCAACCTTTCAACCACATCATGGGCAAATACCATTCTTCTTCACTAGGACAACATTCACATTGTTTCTCAACACGCACAGCACGAATAAAAACAGCCTTATAGGGAAGGGCAACACTAAGCATTGTGAATGTTGGGTTCCATCTTGTTTTGCATTCAAGGCGCAACTTCTTAGTTATAGTGACTTTCACAAATTTAGCAATCTCTTCAAATTTTCAACTCTTTTTGGCGTTGTTGTCCAAAAAGCGACACTATCACAAATCCTTTCAATAGCCTTCTGTATGATATCTAAACCATCCTTCACAATCAAGTTGAGAATATGGGCGCAACACCGCATGTGCAATGTGCTACCCTTTAACGTAAGTTTACCTTTCCCTATCTTTCTCACTAACAAGTCTATAACCTTATAATTTGTAGAACAACTGTCAACAGACAGATTTGATACCTTCTCATCAAGATTCCATGCAATTAAGGATTCATTCAACTCTTCAGCGATAACCTCAGCAATATGTGGACTTGGCACATAAATGAACCTACAATAGTGAACATACAACAGTAAACATACAATAGTAAAAATTCAACAGTAAACATTCACCTCTGAAGCCATGAATAAGTCACATTACCTCATCACAATGCTCCTAAGCTTCCATGATTGATCAATAAAATGGGCTGTGATAGCCATGTAGCCTTTATTTTGGTTGTCTGCAGTCCACATATCAGTAGTGATAGCAACCCTAGGGTTGTTTCCTGCCATGAAAGCAATGGCTTTCTTCTTTTCTGTCTCATATTGCTTCATGATGTCATTCCTAAGGAAATATAAGTTAGCCAAAACACAATAAGTAGTTTAGTACAGTTAGCCAAAACTACTTACCTAATAGCGTTCCTTGTCACCATTTTAAATAAAGGTTGAAGTGCGCTAACAAATCTTCTAAATCCTGTATGATCAACCATGCATAATGGGTATTCATGCAAAACCATCATAGATGCAAGCTCCTTTCTAGCAATTTCTTGATCAAAAGTATAGTTCTCCACTAACACTTTCCCTGTATCACGACAACCAAACCTCAATGAGCTTTGGCTAAATGTCTTGCTTTGTCCGGTCATTTTGCTTTTACGGTATGGACATGTCTTGAGATGATCGTGTAGATATTTGGTTCCATTTTTTTTGTCTCTCCTCCAAGTTTCTTTGTGCACCAGTTGCACTTTGCTTTAATTTTATCCCCTACTTTAACCCTTTTGAATTATTTCCAAACAGCTGATGTCAACTTTCTCTTTGAACCAACACCACCTTCCTGGTCTTCATCATCACAAACTTCAATATCTTCCACTTCCGCATTTCCTCCTACTGCTTCGGAGTCATTAACAGATGGTAAAGAACCTTGCTGTAACTGCGATTCATTGACATTATCATCATGGTTGTGGTTGCTCGATGACATTATCTCAAGACCAACTACAAAAAAACATATGGTAGCAAGATTCAGACTGCAGATTTAGGTAGCTGGATTTAGACTTCAAATCAACAACCATGCATGAACTGCAGATCTGTGCGTGATACTACTAAACTTATTTGCTACTTAAGTTGCTTTGCAAATCCGAGCAGGAGGCGTTCTAGAAATGGAAGCTGAGCAGCAGGGGCCGACCGGCCGACGAGCAGTCGAGCACAGGGGCTAGGGGTTGACGAGTAGGAGGCATTGCTCACCTGAATATCTGTAAATGGAATCTGCCGAGCAGCCGAGCAGCAGGGGCCAGGGCCGGCCGATGAGCAGGAGGCCAGCACTGGAGCAGCCGCCGGGCAGGAACTAGGAAGTCGAGTAGC
The DNA here is from genome assembly GCF_902167145.1 of Zea mays. Lineage (NCBI taxonomy): Eukaryota > Viridiplantae > Streptophyta > Magnoliopsida > Poales > Poaceae > Zea > Zea mays. The sequence goes on along the minus strand of NC_050100.1, from coordinate 159,465,160 downwards.
CGAGCTCGAGCAGGAGTCCGAGTGGATGATGAGTCGGAGTCCGACGGATGGAGCTGGAGGGTTGGACGCCTGAAGCCTTGGACCGCTAGATGTGGGAGGGCGGTAGGCACGGAGCGCACTACGCAGTGCGCACAAGAGCTTAAGGGCAGCCGCCAAGCACTACGCACCAGAGCAGCCGCCACCAAAAAGAAGCTAGGGTTAGCCTTAGCCTCCAAACAGAAGCGAGGATTGGAATGGATGAGAAATTGAGGATCAGGGAATTTGGAATAGGGACGCTGAGACATTTGAGACACTGACTAATGGTCCCACCTGTCATAACGGGGGCCCGACAGGTAGCGGGTATGGGGGGCGATAAACTGTACCCATCCCCGCATCCCCGATGGGGATTGATTCTTGCCTATATCTTTCCCCGCAGGGACTATTATCTCCCCATCCCCATCCCCTAATGGAGGAATTTCCCGCCGGGGATCGGGAAATGGGGCCCCATTGCTATCCCTAATCGTGTCAATCCCAACGGGCACCATCGAGGCATGGAGTATTTTGGATCAGCTATTTTGATGGCATCCGTATTGAAAGTCGCCTAGAGGGGGGTGAATAGGCAAATATGAAATTTACAAACTTAAGCACACACTACAAGTCGGGGTTAGCGTTAGAATTAAATTCGAGTCCGAAAGAGAGGGTGAAAACAAATCACAGGCGAATAAGGCGAATGACACGGTGATTTGTTTTACCGAGGTTCGGTTCTTGCAAACCTACTCCCCGTTGAGGTGGTCACAAATACCGGGTCTCTTTCAACCCTTTCCCTCTCTCGAACAGTCACCTAGACCGAGTGAGCTTCTCTTCTCAATCAAACGGGACACTAAGTCCCCACAAGGACCACCACACAATTGGTGTCTCTTGCTTTGATTACAATGATCTTGGGAACAAGAAATTAAGAAGAAGAAAAGCAATCCAAGCGCAAGAGCTCAAAAGAACACAAAAGTCTCTCTCTCTAGTCACTAATTTGTTTGGAGTGATTCCGGACTTGGGAGAGGATTTGATCTCTTTGTTTGTGTCTTGGAATGAAGTCTATAGCTCTTGTATGAGGTTTGATGGCTGAAAACTTGGATGCATTGAAGTGTGGTGGTTGGGGGGTATCTATAGCCCCAACCACCAAAACGACCGTTGGTGAAGGCTTCTGTCGTATGGCGCACCGGACAGTCCGGTGCGCCACTGAACACTGTCCGGTGCGCCAGCCACGTCACCAGGCCGTTGGGTTCTGACCGTTGGAGCTTCTGACAACGGGGCCACCGGACAGTCCGGTGGTGCACCGGACAGGTCCTGTTCACTGTCCAGTGCGCCTTCTGGCGCCTGCTTTGACTTCTGCGTGCGCAGTTGCACTGTTCACTGTTCACTGTAGTGTTGCAGACGACCGTTGGCGCTTGTAGTCGTTACCCCGCTTGGTGCACCGAACAGTCCGGTGCTACACCAGACAGTCCGGTGAATTATCACGGAGCGGCCTCCCCGAATTCTCGGAGGTGGCAAGTTTGGAGTGGAACTCCCTGGTGCACCGGACAGTCCGGTGTGCCAGACCAGGGCAGCCTTCGGTTGCTTTGCTTATTTCTTTTTGAACCCTTTATTTGAACTTTGTATTGGTTTATTGTGAACCTTTGGCACTTGTAGAACTTATGATCTAGAGCAAACTAGTTAGTCCAATTATTTGTGTTGGGCAATTCAACCACCAAAATCATTTAGGAAAAGGTGTGAGTCTATTTCCCTTTCACGTATCCTCTTTTTTTGTTGTGTTGGCCGATTCACCAAAAATCATCGGCCCTTCATTATGTTCCTATATGATGACATCTGCAGTACCTATTTTGATGATGTCCTTTTTTTGTTGTTCTTTCGGTCGCTGCAGGTATATGCTCCCCTGTCGGATTGGTCAGCCTTTGAGGCCGAGTAGTCCGACAATCTTGTTGGGCTTGTGCCTGGTGACCGGATTGAGCAGCGCTCAATCGGTCTTGTACTAGAGGTGCCAACGTGTTGAATACAAATGTTTGGGGTGCCCCCAAGCGGGGCACTGTGGCATCCCAAATGGATATGGTGGCATGCCCCACATTGATTTGGGACATATGGTGGAGGTATGTATGTGTATGGATATGACATAGGTGGATATGGGGTGGAGGTGTCCATGTAGGTATGTTAGGTCTCAATTGGACAGTATGACCTTCCATTTCTTCCGATTGGTGAGGTGGTCCAATCGGTCTTACTTGATGTTGCTCACAAATGGGCGAGCGAGGTCGCTTTGCTGGCCGGTCACTGGGGCAGGCCTTCTTTTTCACATATTTGGACAATAATTGATCGAAAGTCGGGCCGAATTTGACCAGCCGACCAACTTCTTTAAACGTATTAGTTTTCCACGTACATATCTCTGGTCGTCGTGGTTTGAAGGTACACAGTCGTTGCGGGTCTTGAGTATAACCGACCGTCCGCTGGAATTCTCCGGACCGTCCGGTGTGGTCCCGGACCGTCTGCGCCTGTGCGTCGGACCGTTCGAGATGCGCAGCATGGGCTCCTGCTCGTGCCCCTTGGTATGCGCTTGCCCCCCAGTGCCAGAGGTCGTGATGGTCACCTTAAGAGTCTCCCCTCCATCAGGAGTCTTCTCGGCCACCACTTTCCTGCAAAAAATCTTATGATTCTCATCGGCCTCTCTTGTGTTGCCGATGATTATCTCCTTGTCTTTGCCTTTATCAGCTGTGTTTGGCCGAATTAGGACCCTCTTGCCCTTGGAGTCAATCATGTTCATCAGAAAGGGCTCCGTGTCTACCTGCATTTCCTAAAATTTCAATCGTCCTTCGTTAATGGCTGATTGAATCTGTCGACGGAATACATTACAATCATTAGTGGCATGAGGAAATGAGTTATGCCACTTGCAGTATGCACGACGTTTTAGTTCGTCGGCGGATGGAACAATATGATCTATTTTAATGTTGCCATTTTTGAGTAATTCATCAAATATTTTATCACATTTGCCAACATTAAATATAAACTTAACTTCCTCTTGCCGTTTCTTTTGAACCAGTTGTAAGGTGGAATAAGCCGAAGATTTGGCCTGTTTTGGCCAAACCATTTCAGCCGCGTATACCTCTGTTGATTCGTCATCCAAGCTGCTTTGGTCGCACTCTACTATATGCACATTGTGACGAATTGTTTTAGTAGTTTCTTTGCTTTGGCTCTCACAAGCCAAAGTTTTTTGATATAATTGTGGTAGCGTAAAGAACTGGATACCTTCTAATCTTTCTTTTAAATAATATCGTAGTCCATTAAAGGCTAATCCTGCTAGCCATTTTCCACTAATTGTATTTGGAAGCATCGGTTTCTTGTATCCCAGAACCTCCGGATGTATTCATTAACCGACTCGTCCTTCCCCTGCTGCAGGGCCACTAGGTCTACCAAATCTAATTCATAATCACCGGAAAAGAAACGATCGTGGAATTTTTGTTCTAACTCATCCCATGACAAAATAGAATTAGGAGGTAAAGTGGCGTCCATGCGAACGCGATTCCTGTTAAAGACAATGAAAATAAACGCACACAGAATGCTTCTGTGTCGGCCAATTCTCCTAAGGAACAATTGGATCTATACCATTAAAAGATCCAAACTTTAGATATATACCATGGACCCCACATGTCATTGACTCATGTGGACCCACATGTAAATGAGATAGTAATGGTATGGATCCAAAGTGGTGATCTTTTAATGGTATGGATCCAAATTTCCCTTCTCCTAATTGTGCTAGAAACTGACCTATGTGTTCACGCGTGCTTTTTCCTTGGTCACCCGAAAATTTTGCAAATTCAGGTATCCTGGTTCCATGTGGGTATGGGTGATGATCAAATCGACTGTCATAAGGTTTCCGATATGATTTCCCCCAGGGACCATGCTTACTCCGAGCTTATCTCGGAACGCCCCAGCTATTTCTTCCCTTACTATATCAATGGCAGCCAGTGCGAGACCACCGGCCCTATGGTTAAACATTGGTGGGGTTGGCTGGATATTAGCATGTTGTCTTCCCCCCACTGGTTTGAGTTATGTGGTATATTACTATTTGCCCTATATGGTTCATAGGATTGATCGTTCCTTTCTGGCCTTCTAGGTGGGGCCGGAAAGTACTCAATCCCATGGGTCTGAGACTCCGTATTAATGTGCTGGTGCAATGTATAATGTGATGGGAGGTGTTGTTGGGATGGTTGAGGATTCATGTAACAATCCTCCTAAAAAACTCTGTGCCCGGACCGTCCGTGATTATACACAGACCGTCCGTCGTTGTATGCGGACGGTCCGACTGGGTAATTTTGATTCTGCGCAGTACGTTGTGGCTCGGGCGCATGTCTCGGTAATTCATTAAAAACGGGCCCGCCTGGTGCCGGCCCGGACGGTCTGCGCTCACGTGCGGACGATCCGGTCATGTGCAGATCGACTAATTTATTGCTGATGTGCGTATGAGGTTGTGGTTGTGTAAGACCACAAAATCATATTTTGGATGAATTAGGGAAGTTTATCTCGAAATTTAAATAAATATGTTTTAAAACAAGAGATTAAATAAAAGATCTTATATGAATCAAATTATCCTTGGTTGAATTATATATTTAGATATATATTCTCTAAAAGAATTAAGCTAAAACAATCCCTTAATAAATATTTTACACTAGAGGTTATTCCCCTAAAAATGGCAAATAAGTTATGTACATTTATTTTGAGATAACTTTTAATTTGTCTACACATCCAAAATAATATTTCCCTAAAATAAAAAAATGTGTCAATTATTCTCTTATGAAATTATGTATATAGAAGTATTTATCTAGGTGAATAATTAATCAATAAATAAATAAAATAAACTTTGCATGGTATTCTGGATTTTTTTGACTGAGCATTTGAATTAAGCTTGAAATTTGAACTTTGTCTAAATCTGATTTGAATTTGGATTGTGAAAAATGGAGACACACACAAAAAAAAAGAACGCTAACTGCCTTGGGACTAAAAGCACCAGCCGACCAACTCCTTGTCCAGATATCCCAAACGCCCAGCCCACAAGTCATTTGTTTAGTATTTTTCCGGCCACTTGACCCACTAAACTAATCCCACACGGTGCGCGTTGCCACCAGGCAGGTCGCTCGGCCAGCTTCTCACCGTGCACTAGCCTGTTAAGCAGTATCGCTGACATGGGGTCCGCTTTGTCGGTACCAGCCTCCATATGTGTCACATTCATCTTCTATCTCTAGAGTCCAGATCGAGCCAACTGCGATTGCTGAAAGCTAGCCCAAACTCCCATCCGTGCGGTCAACTGCTCCTGCTGGTTTCTGTTACCGAAGATTGGGATAGGTGGGACATCAAACAAATCCTAACAAACTCACCGCTACCACCTGTAGTCTTGGGCATGAGTTTATCTGCTGCCGGATTCTCCGTGCCATGGCCGGTCTTCCTTTTCTCCCCTGCCGAACTCAAGGTCTGTTGCAACTATCTCCTGCGCATCCGGCGGGGATTCCGGGAGCAACAAGAACACCGCAACAACCGCGAGGAATCCATCCTTTCTCCCCCCGTGCTATAAAAACCGGGCGTCGTGTTTCCCCTGCTCACCAAAACCAAATCCAGAACTCTCCCTGGGAATTTGGTGGCCGATTTGCCGCCGCGTGGGTGTGGTGGGGCATGCGCCGAACGACTCCTGCGTCGGAGCTCAAGCGCCTCGGGGTCTCCAGCAATGGTATGACCATCATCGGAGCTCGCTGCTCGTGGATGGTGGCGAGGCAACGTCGCCAGCTCCATCCTCGTCACACCCGCGGTGAGGCCCTTTTCCCTATCATTTCTACGGTGTGAACCGCGTTTGATTACTAGGTCGGTGGCCATGGCGGGTCACTGCAACACCATGGGGTGTTCGCCGGCCATGGAGCCGCCATAGGGCGTAGGCGCCGCTGCCTGCGCGCTTGCGGGTGGAAGAAAGCATGGGCGCCGTTGTGTGCTCAGCCAATGGCTGAGATTAGAAATGCCAGCGATGGCGCGCTGTCCGCCGATTTGATAGCGGGCGGTGCAGATTAAATGAAGGGTACCGGGTCGGTCCAGGGGATCGCAGCCGTTGATCCATTTATCCACGATCAGGAACTGATCTCCCGTATTTTAAAATCACCACCGTTGGTCTCTTGATGGACGGATCTGAGTAGTTATCGAGTGTTTGGGGGCTGAGATCTAATCACGACCATAGGATTCAGATCGGGCGGCTCATAGTGAACGATACCCCTTCGGCTGTGTGGATTCGCATAAGAACCCCTGCTCTTTTTGCAAATTAACCCGCCGTCCTAGAACTATAGCAGAGAGTTTAATATAGGCCCCTGGTATTTATAGTTTGAACCCTGGATTTCTCAGTAATCACGGCTGCAGTCCAATCCACCGGTAAATTAATTTAATTAGATGCAGAATCCATTTTTAGTATAAAAATAATGTCTTAATCTTGGAAAAATTCATAACTTGATGAATTTAACCCCGATTTGATCCGTTTCAGTTGCGTTATTTTCGTACAAATATTTACTACGCAGTAATAGCATTGGTTGTACCATATCTCATACTTTTATAGTTAGATATTTATTTAACCTATGTCTACTAGATTAACTCCTCTCAATCAAAGCTAACATGTCCATGATTATAAGTTGATTAAAATATGATCTCTAGTCAAGTATAATTAAAATTAAAATTGAGGTAATTATTCATAGAATGATCTCTCATATGATTCACACTAATCGATTTATAATATAGTTTAATATTCAAACCACATATATCTTCAGTAAATTATAGCTCCGTAACCGTAACTCCGATTTTAGTGGTTCTCGAACTCACGATATCGTAGCATCGCGTAAATTATTATTACATGGTTCATTCTTATGTTTGGTGTGATGTTAATTTTGCCTATACTATGTTTGTCTGTAATGCTACGACTAGCGTGAGGACACGTGTCACCTGAAGACCATCCTGATACCTGGAATCTCAAGTCCCAGGCAAGTTGTGCCCTTGATCACTTCTTTTTACCTACTCATGTTCTGATTAATCATAATGATCTGCATAGGTTAATTTTGATGGGACCCAATAGGTTACCCTAGTTTGATTATCTTTATACCTTGTTTACCACTGAACTTTTTGGGTAGTACTTGCTAGTGCTTTATGTGGTTTTGGGTATGAAGATACATTATTCATGATTACACTTTTATTATCAGTTTATTATTTCTATTCATGACAAGATCATTATGTTAATTGGAACATGGAGCGACCACCCGGGAAAACAGTGCTACCACAAGGGTTTAATGGGACGCCCTTGGCCGATTAATTAGGAAAGCTAGTGGAAGACTACCTTACCCGAAAGGGGCAAGGGCAGTAGGGGAGTGGTCAGTGTAGGGAGGCCCTCGGGAGGATTTTGCTGCGATGGCGGTCCTGCAAGGGATTCCTGCATTGGAGCTTCCTATAAACTGTAGCGGGTTTTCTGAAGCTAGTGGAACTTCGTAAAGGCCTCGTAGTGTTACCCTGCCTCGCCTCCTCGGTAGAGGTGTATGGGAAGTCGCGATCCCTTGGCAGATGGGTAACATGACTTGTGGGTAAAGATGCGCAACCTCTGCAGAGTGTAAAACTGGTATACTAGCCGTGCTCACGGTCATGAGCAGCTCGGACCCTCACATGATTAATTTATGGAACTAAATTCAATTTGTCATATGCATTGCATCGCAGGTGTCCAGGTGATGTTGTTACTTTTGTTCTACTGCTTAATTGGGTTGGTATTTACTTATACTTAGTAATTGCTAATAAAATTTTGACCAACTTTAAAAGCAATGCTCAGCTTCAACCATCTCCGTTGGTAAGCCTTACACTTCACATGAGCTCCCATCTTTGGCGAGTTCATTCACATTATTCCCCACAACTTGTTGAGCGATGGACGTATGTGAGCTCACTCTTGCTGTCCCACACCCCCCCACAGGTCAAGAGCAGGTACCACAGGATGAGGCGCATGGAGGATGCTGTGACGAGTTCGTGAGAGGTCTAGGCCGTCGTCTCCCAGTCAACTTTGGGTTGCTGGACCGTTGTCTCCATATAATGTAATTATTTATTTATTTTGTACAAAACTCCGATTATATAGTAAAGATGTGACATTCGATCCTGTGCCATGATTCATCATATGTGTGAGACTTGGTCCCAGCACACCTGGTGATTATGTTCGCGCCCGGGTCTTGGTGCCCCGAAACTCGGGTGTGACAGGTTGTCCAGGGCATGTGTCTATCGACATCCCATAAAGGGGTTGTAGCTGGTTGTGACAACTTGTATCCGATGAATTACGCATGTTTTCCCCTAATTCAAACCCGTGTCAAGGAAAATTTGCGACAGTAGATTTATCAAATGCATGAACTAACCTCCTATAATCATTTTGTATACCCCCTATGATATTTTGCATTTGTTCTCAATGTTCATCTACATATTTTTTAAGAGATTGCAGCTCGTCCGTGTTGCTTACCTCGAGGGTAGTCGCAGGTCGACCCGAAGCCAGATCCATCGCTCGTTGCCGAACGACCTTGTTGTTCCTGTCCACATTGAAGTTGGTCAGGAACTTCGCCTTTTCCTCTTGGATCAGCTGCTCTTTGTGCTCCTCAAACTGGAGTTGTTCGTCAGCCGACAAGGTTTCCCAAGTCGGCTCTATGATATTGCCGGGAGAGACTTCGGAGCTATCCCTTGAACCGGCCATTGAGGACCGATTTGATGAATCTATATGTGTTCTTCCCCAGCGGAGTTGCCAAAAGTATGTTGGCACCTTTTTCGGGCGCCAAACACTAAATAAGAACCGGTGGCGGTGCTCTCTGCACAGGAGCGGACGGTCCGCGGCCAGGGGCCGGACGGTCCGCGACCTGGCGCAGGGGTAGGGTTTCCTGCCAGACGGCCAGACGGTTCGCGCACTGGGGCCGTGAAAGTCGCCTAGAGGGGGGTGAATAGACAAATCTAAAATTTATAAACTCTAAGCACAACTACAAGCCATGTTTAGCGTTAGAAATAAAGCCGAGTCTAAAAGAGAGGGTGAAAACAAACCAACCAAGAAATAAAGCGAGTGACACTGTGATTTATTTTACTGAGGTTCGGTTCTTGCAAACCTAGTCCCCGTTGAGGTGGTCACAAAGACCGGGTCTCTTTCAACCCTTTCCCTCTCTCAAACGGTCACCTAGACCGAGTGAGCTTTTCTCCTCAATCAAATGGGTCACTTAGACCCCGCAAGGACCACCACACAATTGGTGTCTCTTGCTTTGATTACAAATGTGTTGAGAACAAGAATGGGGAAGAAGAAAAGCGATCCAAGCGACAAGAACTCAAATGAACACGAAAATCTTTCTCTCACTAGTCACTAAGTGTTTGGAGTGATTTTGGACTTGGGAGAGGATTTGATCTCTTGTTTCTGTCTTGGAGTGAAGTCTAGAGCTCTTGTATTGAATGCACTATGCTGAAAACTTGAATACCTTGAATGGTGGTGGTTGGGGGTATTTATAGCTCCAACCACCAAAACAACCGTTGGGGAGGGCTGATGTCGATGGGCGCACCGGACATTGTCCGGTGCGCCAGCCACGACACCCAACCATTAGGGTTCTGACGGTTTCGACCGTTGGAGCTCTGACAGCTTGGGGCACCGGACAGTCCGGTGCCGCACTGGCCAGGTACTGTTCACTGTCCGGTACGCCTTCTGGTGATGCTCTGACTCTGCATGCACTGTTCACGTTGTCAGCCGACCGTTGGAGCCGACCGTTGCGCTGGCGACCGTTGCTCCGCTTGGCACATCGGACAGTTTGGTGCCTCACCGGACAGTCCGGTGAATTATAGCGGAGCGCGGCCTTAGAAACCCGAAGGTGAAGAGTTCAGCCTGTACGGTCCCTGAGGCACCGGACACTGTCTGGTGGCACACCGGATGGTCCGGTGCGCTAGACCAGGGTTCTCTTTGGTTTCTTTTGCTCCTTTCTTTTGAACCCTAACTTAGATCTTTTTATTAGTTTGTGTTGAACCTTTGGCACCTGTAGAACATATAATCTAGAGCAAACTAGTTAGTCCAATTATTTGTGTTGGGCATTTCAACCACCAAAATCATTTAGGAAAAGGTTTGATCCTATTTCCCTTTCAATCTCCCCCTTTTTGGTGATTGATGCCAACACAAACCAAAGCAAATATATAAGGTAAGTGCAAAGGTTGCTTGGAATTAAACCAATTTTTATTTATACTTGATATGCATGGATTGCTTTCTTTTATTTAACATTTTGGACTAAGCTTGCACCACTTGTTTTATTTTTGCAAAATTGTTTTGGAAAATCTTTTGAAAGTCTTTTTGCAAATCTATTACTACTCTATAAGACTCTATTGTAGGCGTCCACAAGTGCATTGTGGTTCTGCCCGTCCTCCCCCTCGCGCAATCTCAGGAACGTCGTGCTCAAGCCGCACCGCCATCATCGCCCCTAGCACACCTTCCTTCGGCAACCTTCCATAGACGCAATCACAGGATCCACGCCCCGCGTCCGTGCTCCCCCTCGCGCAGGTCCAAGCGCGTGCCTTCCTCCGCCGACGAGGCCGAGGTTGCTGAGCTCCTCGCCGACACCTCCACGCCCCCGCCTCTCGCCCTCTCCCACGTCTCCTGTGTGCCCCTGCCCCTTCGGCTCCATCTGGCAACGCCATCCTCGCTCGCACGCCCTCGCCTCCGTGAGCCCCACCCCGCTCCGGCGCTCCCATCGTGCCCGAACCCTGAGATAGCCGCCGCCCCAAGCGTCTGACGTCATGCCCCTCGCCTGCCTCTCGACCCACAAGATAGCCGCCCCCACCCCCTCTCCGAGCGTGGATAAGGAAGCATCGCCGCACGGAATCGTTCAAGTGGCGCGCGATGGAGGACGAGGGGAGCAGCGGCCCGAGCCTGGGCCCGGACAGGGAGGCCTCCTCCTCGCCGCTGCAGAGGCCGGAGAGAGTGAGGATGTCCAAGGCTAGCGACTTCATCATCCCCTAAGCCGCAGACCAGGGCCGCTTCGACGTCGGCCAACCCCTGCGCCTGTCCCCGCGATGTCCAGTCATGCCACCACCGCGCGCACACACCTCCCTTTCCATGTTTGACCTCCCGCGGCATGAGGTGGTGTGTTGGCTCCACGTGTTGCGCGTGCCGGAGGACGACGACACTTGACTTCTCGCCGTCGCAGTTCACCTCCTCCTAGAATGTCGTCGCCGACTCCACCACACCCTTCCAAGGTCCTCTCGCCACTGGGACTCCCTTTCTTTTGTTTTCTTCAACCTCAAGTCGTTGATTCCCTTACCGACGGAGTGAGTGTTCGGTTTTTTTGGATCTGCAGATGCGCGGCGCGTCCGGCACCATGCCACTCACCGTGAAGCAGGTCGTCGACGCCTAGCAGTCTGGCACGGGCGAGAAGGGTGCTCCACTCAGTCTGATCGTTGGACATGTTTGAGAGTGCGCCGAAGGCTCTTCCTTGTGTGGAGTGGTCGACACGCAGGGTCAAAAGAAATGGTTTATCCTCCTGTCCCAAATGCATTGTTCCTCTAGCGTAGTTCTTGGGGAATTCGTGTGGATCGAGGAAGGGATTTTTGTGTTGGGGTTTGGAAGGTGGTGTTGCTGCTCCTACTGTTCTTGGCATGAGCGTTGGAGATGGGGACAGACTACTACAATGCGCTCAAGGTGAGCCGAAACGCCACGGCGCGATGGAGGAGGACCTCAAGAAGTCGTAACACCGGCTGGACATGAAGTGGCACCCAACAAGAACCCTGGCAACGTCAAGGATGAAGTTGAGGCCAAATTCAAGATCTCCAAGGCCTAAGGGGTATGGAAATTGCAGCACAACATTTTTTTAAAAAAATGCAGTAACATTGGATGCAGCTGCAGCGCCTTCTATTCTAGCTTAGATTTGCTTTTACAGCGTTATGTCGACTGAGCGTTATGTCGGTTTTCAATATGTAGGTCTTGTATCCTGATTGATTCTGCCTGGAATCATAACCTTGTGTGCTGTTTCTATGGCTGCGAATTTTTGTTCCTTCGGATATGATAATGCTCGCTTCTTTCAGGTTTTGAGTGATCCCCAGAAGAGGGCGGCATACGATCAGTATGGCAAGAAAGGGCTGAAGGCCTTTGCAGATATCCAGGAGCGTTGTGAGGCTGAATGGGTAAGCATTTTTGTAGCTGGGTTCTTGCATTGCACCATCTTTCACATTAGAGTCTACTCAGCTTTATTTACAATTAGAAGCTAGATTTGTTTCACCTATGAAAGTATACCCTTGTTTGTAGTTAGTAGGAATGTATTTCAATTTTTAGGTCATAAATAAAGTAAAAACTACTAATTTAATAGATTAACAGAGTCTTATCTCCGCTCTCTTAATAGGTAGTAGAGACTAGGGACCGAATCGGAGATCTTAACAATCGATATAAAGCCTGGCTAGAAGAAGGGGACTAAGATCACATTCCCGGACAAGGGAAACGAGCAGGCAAACTAAATCCCTGTCGGCGATAAAAATTTCAGCATAAAACTAACTAAATTACCTTTGGAAAAATAGGCAGAAGAGCCCCCTTCACTGTTTCATATGTTAAGGCATAAATTGCAGTTTGCTAGCAGGTCCTCCATATAGCCCTAGACCACCTTTACTGATCATCAAGCACTAAATTAATATAGGTAATTATTATTCTCAAAGGGTAACAATACATAGAAATTGGAAATAAAATTTAGATTGTGGGAATTAGCTCAAGGCTCATGCCCTAACACATCTATAGATTTGTAACTTGTCAAGCATAAATCAAATTAGGAAGTATGGTTACTGATATACTTGTTAATTCTCTTTTACATAAGTTCTTCGATCAAGTCATTCTGTCCATTGTTATGTTCAGTATATTCATTGCAGATGCAACCCCTAAATCACTTCCTCCATTTCAGATGAAGGAAATACTTGGTGATTATGATGCTATTCATGTGAGAGTGGTGATCTATTGAAAAATACTTGGTGTTGAACAGAGCCTTCATCCTCATCTAGACAGAGACACCACACCTGAGTATAACAGAAAAAGAATTGCACAATGGATTCCACCGGGTCAAACTTCATTCATTGCATTAAATGAAAGAACTCCATGCTTCTTTTCCACTCTGTCAGACAGGTACTGTCTACTCTGTTTTTCTTATTTCTCTGTCCAACTAGAATTTTTGGCGTTGTTTAAATAGCATCAATTTTCTTCTTGCATCCTAATGCATTGCAGAGCACTTCTTGGTAAGGGCACTTAGAAAGATGTCCTCATTCTTGTTATTATTGAGGATTATTTAAAAGAATTAAGTTTATATTTCTGTTTACTTTCCATTTTGGCATGGTTAAACATTTCTTAGCAATAAGATGTTTTGTTGTGGCTAGTCATGTCAGTTCTTCAATCTGTATGCTGATTAAATGCTATTCAGGTTTCTACCTCTATGTGTGCTAATATATCAAGAACCACTGTGTGCTTACTGAATGTGTTTGCTCATTCATTAGGCAACAATTCAGGTACAAGTTAGCGTACTCGTGCAACTTGAGTAGCATGTTGGAGCCAATTATTAAGGAAAACTATCAGTTATTGACAGTAAGAGGCTCGTGATGCAAGGAGCAAAGACATTTATCAAGACAATGAGAGAATTTGACAGTGATTTAACCCTTTGTGATGATCCAAAAAGAACACCAATGATTATTATAGGTATTAAATATTGTCTAATTATAAAACAAATTACAGATGGAGACTAAAATACGAGATAAATTTATTAAACCTAATTAAGTCTATATTTAATACTCCTAATTGATATTTAAATATTTGATATGACCCGAACTAAACTTTAGTCAGGGAACAAAACACTTAGACTTGGAGAGCTGAATCTTTCAGCAACTTGACATCCTGACATGGACAACTGATTAAACCTGAAGCTAGCATGGTAGTGTTTGCTGTTATTGCAGAAGCCAGCTAAAATCAACCTGCAATGGTGGACACCACCTATGTTTCACTTCAGCGCATCTGTTCATACTACCACGCGTACTTATAATCTAGAAAAAGCCAAAAGTCTTGACATGTTTTGTTTGCAACACAAAAGAGAATTTGGTTACAACACAAAAGAGAAGATTTATTTGCAGATTTAGAATGTATATACATGTCACATCCTTTTGTACAACATGTGTAAGAATGAAGCAGCACCATGAGGCTTATGCGTGGAGAATATCATTAATTGGTTATTATCTTTTAATTTGTATAGGTCTGTAAGAACGAACCTGCACATTGAGGCTTATACGTGGAGAGTGCCATAAATTGGTTGTTATATTCTTTTCTCTATTCCTTTAAAATATAAGTTTTGTGTGTCGCACAAAGCACATAGATCTGTTCTTCCCCTCGCTTCTCACCTACCAGTAGGTTTTTACATGAGAAACCACTCAAGCCTAACATGATAGTAAGTCACACGTAGTGCAGCGTTCTTACCTAATACTATCCTGCTAGCTGAAGAAATATGAGTATTAGGTAATCGTGCTGAAGAAAGATGAGAATATCCTTGATGTTAACTATATCTTAACTAGGTATGATGGCATTAAGGTTCAATTCAGCATAATCGTTGAAACAAATTCGATCTCTATCAATTTCTTATACGTTCAAGTAATGAATCTTTCAATTGATTAAAATAACAAAATTTATATATGGCTAAGATCACAAATGGATTACAAAACCTTTTCTCATAATGCTATAACACACATTTATACATAAGTTATCGTGTTATTACATGTTTCTGTTGCAACGCACGGGCATTCACCTAGTAGTCAAAGTTATATGAATATGATTGCGAGAAGCATTTTCAAGTTTTGAAATTTTCTCCCCCCTATTTCAAAATGCTTTTCCTTTGACTTAAACAAAACTCCCCCTCAATGAAATTCTCTTAGTGTTCAGGAGGGTTTTAGATACTATTTGAAAGAGGTCATACCAATATGTATAAAAAATAAGATACCAGTTGAAAACATCTTTAAAAACTTTTTGAAATTAGTGGTGGTGCGATCCTTTTGCTTTGGGCTATATGCTCTCCCCCTTTGGCATTAATCGCCAAAAATGGAGTCTTTTGAGAGCCCTTATTACTTTCTCCCCAATGGTACAAATGAGTATGAGTGAAGATTATACCAAAGTGAGAGTAGAGTGATGGCGAAGGGTAAATGATACCAGTAGAGTTGAGTGGAAGCCTTGTCTTCGTCGAAGACTCCATTTCCCTTTCAATCTATGACTTATCAAGAAAATGCACTTGAAAACATATGAGTCGCATAGCAAATGAAAGAGATATGATCAAAGGTACATAAATGAGCTATGTGTGCAAACTATCAATCAAAGTTCAGAGAATCAAGAATGTTTAGCTCATGCCTAAGTTTGGTAAATGTTTTCTCATCTAATGGTTTGGTAAAGATATCGGCTAATTGTTCTTTGGTGCTAACATAGGCTATCTTGATATCCCCCCTTTATTGGTGATCCCTCAAAAAGTGATACTGAATGACTATGTGCTTAGTGCGGCTGTGTTCAACGGGATTATCCACCATGCGGATTGCACTCTCATTATCACATAGGAGAGGGACTTTGCTCAATTTGTAGCATAGTCCCTAAGGGGTTGCCTCATCCAAAGCAATTGTGTGCAACAATGTCATGCGGCAATATACTCGGCTTCGGTGGTAGAAAGAGCTACTGAGTTTTGTTTCTTTGAAGCCCACGACACCAGGGATCTTCCCAGAAACTAACAAGTCCCTGATGTGCTCTTCCTATCAATTTTACAGCCTGCCCAATCAGCATTTAAATAACCTATTAAATCAAAAGTGGATCCCTTGGGGTACCAAAGACCAAACTTAGGTGTAAGAACTAAATATTGCAAGATTCTTTTCACGGCCCTAAGGTGAACTTTCTTAGAATCGGATTGGAATCTTGCACACATGCATACAGAAGAGCCATTGGCAATTTTGCCATTATCATTTGTGGGCTTCGCCAGTATGCCATCGGACCCACAAATCATAGACACAGACGGTCCCACCAGTCATAGACACGAGATGGCATAATAACAGGCAGCCAAAATTGAGAGTGGCAAAATAGCAAATTTCTCGCATACAGAAAGCATAATATCTGGTCGATATGCACATAAATAGAGTAAAGATCCTATCATCGATCGGTATACCTTTTGATCTACGGATTTACCTCCCGTGTTGAGGTCGAGATGCCCATTAGTTCCCATAGGTGTCTTGATGGGCTTGACATCTTTCATTCCAAACTTGGTAAGTATATCTTGAATGTACTTGGTTTGGCTGATAAAAGTGCCCTCTTGGAGTTGCTTTACTTGAAATCCTAGGAAATACTTCAACTCCCCCATCATAGACATCTTGAATTTTTGAATCATTATCCTACTAAACTCTTCACAACTAGATTTGTTAGTAGACCCAAATATGATGTCATCAACGTAAATTTGGCATACAAACAAATCATTTGCAATAGTTTTAGTAAAGAGAGTAGGATCGACTTTTCTGACTTTGAAGCCATTAGTGATAAGAAAATCTCTTAGGCATTCATACCATGCTCTTAGGGCTTGCTTGAGCCCATAAAGCGCCTTAGAGAGTTTATACACATGGTTAGGGTACTCACTATCTTCAAAGCCAGGAAGTTGCTCAACATAGACCTCTTCCTTGATTGGTCCATTGAGGAAGGCACTTTTCACGTCCATTTGATAAAGCTTAAAGCCATGGTAAGTAGCATAGGCAAGTAATATACGAATTGACTCAAGCCTAGCTACGGGTGCATAGGTTTCACCAAAATCCAAACCTTCGACTTATGAATATCCCTTGGCCACAAGTTAGGCTTTGTCCTTGTCACCACACCATGCTCATATTGCTTGTTGCGGAATACCCACTTGGTTCCTACAACATTTTGATTAGGACGTTGAACTAAATGCCATACCTCATTCCTCGTGAAGTTGTTGAGTTCCTCTTGCATTGCCAACACCCAATCCGAATCTCTTAATGCGTCTTCCACCCTGTATGGCTCAATAGAAGACACAAAAGAGTAATGTTCACTAAAATGTGCGACTCGAGATCGAGTTGTTACCCCCTTATGAATGTCGCTGAGGATGGAGTTCACGGGGTGATCTCTTTGAATTGCTTGGTGGTCTCTTGGGTGTGGTGGTCTTTGACCCTGTGCTTCTTGATCATCTTCCTTGTTTGGCTCATCCTCTTTATCTTTATTTTCATCATCTTGAGCTTGATCCTCATCTTGGGTTGGTGGAGATGCTTGATTTGAAGATGATGGTTGATCTTGTGCTTGTGGAGGCTCTTCGGATTCCTTATGACACACATCCCCAATGGACATGTTCCTTAGCGCGACGCACGGAGCCTCTTCATCATCTAGTTCATCAAGATCAACTTGCTCTACTTGAGAGCCATTAGTTTCATCAAACACAATGTCACAAGAAACCTCAACTAATCTAGTGGATTTGTTGAAGACTCTATATGTCCTTGTGTTTGAATCATATCCTAGTAAAAAGCCCTCTACAGCCTTAGGAGCAAATTTAGATTTTCTACTTCTTTTAATAAGAATAAATCATTTGCTACCAAAGTCTCTAAAATATGAAACATTGGGCTTTTTACCGGTGAGGAGTTCATATGATGTCTTCTTGAGGATTCGGTGAAGATATAACCGGTTGATGGAGTAGCAAGCGGTGTTAATCGCCTCAGCCCAAAACCGGTCCGGAGTCTTGTACTCATCAAGCATGGTCCTTGCCATGTCCAATAGAGTTCTATTCTTCCTCTCCGCTACACCATTTTGTTGAGGGTTGTAGGGAGAAGAGAACTCATGCTTGATGCCCTCATCCTCAAGAAAGCCTACTATTTGAGAGTTTTTGAACTCCGTCCCGTTGTCGCTTCTTATCTTCTTGATTCTTAATTCGAACTCATTTTGAGCTTGTCTCAAGAATCCATTTAAGGTCTCTTGGGTTTGAGATTTTTCCTGTAAAAAGAATACCCATGTGAAGCGAGAATAATCATCCACAATTACAAGACAATACTTACTCCCGCCGATGCTTATGTAAGCGATCGAGCCGAATAGATCCATGTGGAGTAGTTCAAGTGGCCTGTTGATCGTCATGATGTTCTTGTGTGGATGGTGGGTACCAACTTGCTTCCCTGCTTGACATGCGCTACAAATCTTGTCTTTCTCAAAATGAACATTTGTTAGTCCCAAAATGTGTTCTCCCTTTAGAAGCTTGTGAAGATTCTTCATCCCAACATGGGCTAGTCGGCGATGCCAGAGCCAACCCATATTAGTCTTAGCAATTAAGCAAGTATCGAGTTCAACTCTATTAAAATCAACTAAGTATATCTGACCCTCTAATGCTCCCTTAAATGCTACTGAATCATCACTTCTTCTAAAGACAGTAACACCTATGTCGGCGTTTCGACCCCGGGGGGTCCCTGGACCGACGAGTAAAATTGTCGCTGCGTGCCCCAGCCCAGATGGGTTGGCGCGAGACAGAACACGAAAGGGGGGGGGGGGGGGGGAAACCTCGGCTCGTGTTATCCTGCGCCAGAGTGGGTGCGCTTGCAGTAGGGGTTACAAGCGTTCGCGAGGGAGAGAGGGAGTCCCGCGCGACCACACTTTGTATGAGGGCCCTGACCCTTCCTTTTATAGATGCAAGGAGAGGGCCCAGATGTACAATGGGGGTGTAGCAATATGCTAACGTGTCGGGCAGAGAGGAGCCAGAGCCCTATGTACATGCCAACGTGGCTATCGAAGAGGTGCTAGAGCACTGTGTACGCGGTGTCGTGGCCGTCGGAGGAGCGTTTGAGCCCTGTAGAAGCACAGCTGTCGGGGCTGTTGGGACCTTGCTGACGTCTCCTTGCTTCCGTAAGGGGCTGAGAGCCACCGTCGTCATGGACGCACGCGAGGAGCCATCATTACTTGTTACCGGAGCGAGCCTGGATGGGACGTTGGTCTTGTTCCCCCGTAGCCTGAGCTAGCTAAGGGTAGGGTAAAGATGGACCCCCTGCGGCGTGGTCGGTTCGAGCCCAAGGTCGGGCGAGGCGGAGACTCCTCCTGAGGTCGAGGCCGGGGTTGGGCGAGGACACGATTCCTCCCGAGGTCGAGGTTGAGGCTGGGCCCTTGGGTCGGGCGAGGCGGAGACCACCTTCCGAGGTCGAGGTTGAGGCCGAGCCCTGGGGTCGGGCGAGGCGGAGACTTCGCCTGAGGCCAAGGCCCAAGGTCGGGCAGGCGGAGCTTCCTGTGGCGCCTGAGGCTGGACTCAGCTGCTATCAGCCTCACCCTGACGGGTGGCACAGCAGTCGGAGGGGGGCGAGTAGCGCTGTTTTCCTGTCAGGTCAGTCAATGGGAGGGCAAAGTGACTGCGGTCACTTCGACCTTGCCGACTGAGGCACGCGTGTCAGGATAAGGCGCCAGGCGATCCTTGCATTGAATGCGCCTGCGATACGGTCGATTGGTGAGGCGATTTGGCCAAGGTTGCTTCGCTACGAAGCCTGCCTGAGCTGGGCTTTGGGCGAGTCGAGGGTGCGCCCGTTGCTTGAGGAGGCCCTCGGGCGAGGCGTGAATTCACCTGGGACTACAGTTCCCGCTCGAGGCTGGGCTCGGGCGAGGCGAGACCGTGTCCCTTGAGTAGACGAAGCCTTGACCTGAATTGCGCCCATCAGTCTCTGCAGTTTGTGCTGATGGTGATTACTAGTCGAGTTTAGGAGTGTTGGGGGTTCCCCTAATTATGGTACCCGACAGTAGCCCCCGAGCCTCAAAGGGAGTGTTGGTACTCGCTTGGAGGCTTTGTCACACTTTTTAGCAAGGGGACCGACCTTTCTCGGTTATATTTTGTTCCGGTGGGTGCGCGCGAGCGCACCCGCCGGGTGTAGCCCCCGATGCCTCAGAGGAGTGGTTTGACTCCTCCGAGGTCTTAATGCCTTTCGTGATGCCTTGGCCGGTCTAGTTGTTCCCTCGTGTGATCTGATCATAGTCCGGGTGCATGGTCAGGTTCCGAGTTTTCAGGCTGGTTTGTTGACGCTGTCAACGGTTTGGCCGGAGCCGGGTTTGCGAGAGCAGTCCCCGAGCCTCTGCACAGAGCAAGAGGACGATCAAGGACTGACTCGGCTTTTATCATACGCCCCTTCGTCGCCTTTCCGCAAGGAGGAGGGGGGGAAAGCGCCATGTTGCCCTCGGAGGGCGCCGAACATGGTGTCACCAGTGAGTTGCTAACGGGTGATCCGAGTGGATGCCCATGCCCCGTTCGATAAGGGTCGGCTAGTGGCCCAGAGGCGCGCTCCAAAAGTACCTGCAGGTGATCTGCCGGACCCGGTCCCGTTCGATAGGGTCCGAGGGCTCGATGCCTCCCTCTGATGGGATTCCGTTACAAAATCGTTCCTGCTGGTCTCGGAAATGTCCTAGGGTACCTTGGGAGCGTAGCCCGAGCCTCGGCCATGTATCAGACGTACCCAAAGTCATCCCTCGCTCTGCGTGCTCTAGGGCGGCTGTCGAACCCTTCGAGGGGCTAGCCTTCGAACCCCTGATCAGTAGTGGGCGCGGAGCCCGTGTGCTCTGAGGAGGCTGTCGAACCCTTCCGAGGGGCCAACCTTCGAACCTCTGATCAGTAATGAGCCTAAAGCCCGAGTGCTCTGGGGCGGCCGTCGAACCCTTCCGAGGGGCCAGCCTTCGAACCCCTGATCAGTAGGAGGGCTCGGGGCCCGCTTCCTTCGCGGAGAAGGATCCTTTTCGAAATGTCCCCCTTCCCGGTCCCTGTGGCAAGAGAGAGAAAGGGGAAGAGGAAAAGGATACGAATTTAAACGGTGTGGCGCACCTTTTTGACGTTGTCATCATGGCAGAGATGAAACGACGCTCGCTTTGCCTGCCAAAGGTGTTGCTTGCCCTGCCGCGAAGTTAATGCGACGGGACGGGTGGTTCGCGGGGCGGTCGTTGCGCGAGCCGTTCGAGGGACGGAACACAGGCGCGTCGTCTTCACGCCGTGGGAGAGGGCTCCCTGGCTGCTCCAGGTGGGGACGTGAGCCTGCAGACAACTTGACTGCTGCTTCCGCTCGCCTGCTGCCGCCATTACTGTCGGCCCAGTTTTGGCCATATCGACTGTCGCGCCTCCCCCCGCGGCTGACTGACCCGTGACCGATGTGCTCGATTGGCACTGTTGGGCAACTTGTAGGGTTGCCTCGAGTCGCGGCACTAGTTCCGCAGTCGAGAAGGCGCGACATTGGCGCAAGTGGCGGTGCAGTTTTTTGCACGTAGTAACCGGCGCGCCGGTTACATGACGTGTGGGCCTGGGCCTCCATACTGGATGCGTCGAAGTCGAAGGGGTGCGTCTCCGTGGTGCGGTTGCACGCCACCCGCATGGCGGTCCGCCCTTTCAACCGTTGGTTTCGGCGAGGATGGAGGAGTGCTTGTTACCGCGGGGCGGTTACACGCTCCGCGCGCGGTGGTTTGGCTTCTTCTGTTCCGGGCCAGCTTGCATGACGTGTGGGACCCAGCCCTCGTGTTGTAGGGGGAGGACCTTGGAGCACGTCAGTGAAGACTTAGTCCGCGACGCCTGAGGACGTGAGTGGGGAGAGCCGCCTTTAAAAAGGGATCGACCCCCCGGGTGGTAGCCATGCCTTCGCACTCCCCTCATGCATCGCATCCCTCCACCTTCCGAGCCCCCGGATGGGGAGCACCCGCGTTGCCTTGGTCTTGTTGTTGGAGGAGCGCAACCTTACAGAGGTGGGCACCCTTCAGCCATCGCTCGACTTCAAGGATTTTCATCAGGCAGCCCGACTGCATTCCCTCACTGATGGTCACCCAGGATGGTGACCACCAGTTCGATGGTGGGGAGAAGCAAGCCGGGCTACGGCCTCTGCCCCGCCCTCAGCTTCAAGGATCTTCATCATCCTTGTTGGGGAGGAGGGCGAGGCGAGCCGGGGCCTGCCCTCGCGTGGGCTGGCGACCCGCTTCTTCCTCCGGCATCTGGGGGTGGAAACCATCCTCCAGCTCTGCGGAGGAGGCGTCCTCCAGCCATGCGGGGGAAGGCGAACTGCTGCTGCCTGGCCAGGGTGCAGCATTTCGTCCTTCGTCCGGGCGACTGCGGCCGGCTGCACCGGGGGGGTCGCACAACACGCCGTACGCCGCGAGGGCGGTACTCGTGTTCTGAGACGGTCTCGTTCTTGTTCTTGCGGCGAGGACGGGAGTGAGGAACTGCCGGTGCGCTTTGGGGCGGCCAGTGCTCGCTGGTGCGGTGCTAGTGGGTAGGTGGTTGCCGTCGTCGGTGCTGAGGTGGTGGCAGCCAGAGAAGGTTTCTCCGCCGACGAGATCGTCGGCGCCACCTGCGGTCGGACCTCCGGCTCTTCGGCCTTGGCGGCTTGTCCTCGCCCCTCGTGTGGGGACGTGGGCAAGGGACCTCCAGCAGCAGTGTTTGCCCTGAGGCCGTCGCTGCAGCTGTCTTCCCGTCCGAGATGGAGGTCGTTGACGCTGCTGCAGTGGTTGGCGGCGAGCCACCCGGAGTTTGTCGTCCCGCAGGCCCTCCGGTGTGGAGGTTGTTCATACCCGCGGGAGTAGAACCGGAATTCCGTTTGTAATGGCACCTTGAGTGTCGGTGTTTGTTCATTGTGGCTGTCAGGCCTGAACATCTAGGTATTTGAGTGTAATACCGTGTTTCTTCCTCATTTCGAGCACTAGGACTCGCCTGTCGGCTAGCTGAACCGCTTAACCGAGTGTGAGTTGCCATGTGCGGAAGGTGACGTGTGAGGTATCCATATCCCGGAGGCATAGGAGTCCCTCGGCTCGGTCGGCCTTACCACCCAAGGCTTCTCTTGCTCAGTTATAGAACCCTCGACTACTCTGCGATGATCCGGAGCCGGAGGCAGCGGTGTCAGCGTGGACAGAGGCAGAGTCGGCTCGAGAAGAAGCTTCGTTGGCCTGGGAGCACGTGGCCTCCCTGGCCGAGGAGGTGCAGCAGCGGCAACTAGAGCTTGGCCAGGTTGTCCGCTGGCGGGACCAACCCCGGAGTTAGGCTGCCGAGGCCATGAGCCGGGCTGATGTCCTCGGGGGACAGCTGACTAAGGCTATGGAGCGGCCGGTCGAGGTGTTTGCCCGGGCCGGGACCCTTACGGAGACCTTGGCTATGATGGCCCGAGCTTGGTGCTGGCTTCCTCCTTCGAGGTGGAGATCCTTCCGCCCTGTCGCCGTCCGAGGTCGAGCCAGATTTCGCCGAAGGTGGAGACGACGCCAAGGGTGCTGCTGCTCCCTCTGTTGATGTCTGAACCTGCATGGAGAGTTTGCCTGTAGTGTGCGTATGTTTTTCGCGGCCGCTGAGGCCTAAACATATCATTGTCGTTGTAAAGCTGTGTTTCTTTTCCTCTTGTTTCGAGTATCAGGACTTGTTCATCGGTAGCAGAATCGTTTATCCGAGCGAGAGTTACTTTTCACGGAAGGTGACGAGTGAGGTATCTGTATCCCGGTGCGTAGGAGTCCCTCGGCTCGGTCGGCCTCGTCACTTACATGCACTCTTACTCGTTCGTAGGATTCTATTATCGATATAGTCGAGAAGGCACGAAAATCGTTATGGCAGAAAAGTTTTCGAGCGTTAAGACTTGTTCGGATAGCAGAATCGCTTATCCGAGCGTGAGTTACTTATCGCAGAAGGTGATGAGTGAGGCATCCGTATCCCAGAGGCGTAGGAGTCCCTCAGCTCGGTCGGCCTTGCCGCTTACGTGTACTCCATCGTTTTCAGGATCCCGCTATCGAAGCAGTCGAAAAGCGTGAAAGATGTTCTGGCAGAAAGACTTTTTCCGAGGAAAATTTTGACGCAGAGGGGGTTCCCCCTTCTAGCCCCCGAGGGAGGGTCGGGCTTTGCCGAGGCAAGGCTGACCCTTCCTTGACGATTAGACTTTATTTGTGTATGTATAGAAAACAAGGTATATGAACGACTTGAAAACATCTTAAGGGTAAAAGCGACGTAGCTGTCAGATGTTCCAAGCGTTTCTGTAGACCTCGCCTTGATCGTTGGCCAGCTTGTATGTTCCGGGCTTCAAAATCTTAGCGATGATGAATGGTCCCTCCCAGGGAGGAGTAAGCTTGTGGCACCCTCAAGCATCTTGCCGCAGCCGAAGCACCAAGTCTCCCACTTGGATGTCTCGGGGCCGAACCCCTCGGGCGTGGTAGCGTCGCAGAGACTGCTGATATCGCACCGAGTGTAGCAAGGCCACGTCCCGAGCTTCTTTCAGCTGGTCCAGCGAGTCTTCTCGGCTGGTCTGGTTGCTTTGGTCGTCGTACGCCCTTGTCCTCGGGGAACCGTATTCTAAGTTTGCGGGCAAGACAGCCTCGGCCCCATAGACTAGAAAGAACGGTGAGAAACTCGTGGCTCGGCTTGGCGTCATCCTCAGACTCCAGACCACCGAGGGTAGTTCCTTCATCCACCGCTTGCCGAACTTGTTGAGGTTGTTGTAGATCCTCGGCTTAAGTCCCTGCAGAATCATGCCGTTGGCACGCTCCACCTGCCCATTTGTCATGGGGTGAGCCACGACGGCCCAGTCCACCCGGATGTGGTGGTCCTCGCAGAAGTCCAGGAACTTCTTGCCAGTGAACTGGGTGCCATTGTTGGTGATGATGGAGTTCGGGACCCCGAAGCGATGGATGATGTTGGTGAAGAACGCCACCACCTGCTCGAACCTAATGCTGGTTAGGGGTCAGACCTCGATCCACTTGGAGAATTTGTCGATGGCAACCAGCAGGTGCGAGAAGCCCCCGGGTGCCTTCTGCAAGGGACTGACGAGGTCCAGACCCCAGACAGCATACGGCCAAGTGATGGGTATTGTCTGTAGTGCCTGAGTGGGCAGGTGCGTCTGTCTTGCGTAGAATTAACACCCCTGGCAGGAGCGTACAATCCTAGTGGCGTCGGCCACCGCGGTGGGCCAGTAGAAGCCTTGTCGGAAGGCGTTCCCAATGAGGGCTCGAGGTGCTGCGTGGTGACCGCAAGCCCCCGAGTGTATCTCTTGCAATAGCTCCTGCCCTTCGACGATGGATAGGCATCATTGGAGAATGCCTGAGGGGCTGCGGTGGTAGAGCTCCTTTTCATCGCCCAGTAAGACGAACGACTTGGCGCGCCGCGCCAGTCGCCGAGCTTCAGCTTTGTCGAAACGGCGCAGAGGCTGCTTCACGGGTCGGGCTCCAGCTCGGATATCCAGCGAGTGCTCGGCGACATCCCTCGGTATGCCAGGCATGTCCGAGGGACTCCACGCAAAAACCTCGGCGTTCGCGCGGAGAAAGTCGACGAGCACTGCTTCCTATTTGGGGTCGAGCTCGGAGCCGATCCGGACTTGCTTGGAGGCGTCGTTGCTGGGGTCGAGAGGGACGGACTTAACCGCCTCTGCTGGCTCGAAGTTGCCGGCATGGCGCTTCGCATCTGGCACCTCCTTGGAGAGGCACTCCAGGTCGGCGATGAGGGCCTCGGATTTGGCGAGGGCCTCAGCGTACTCCACACACTCCATGTCGCATTCGTACGCGTGTCGGTATGTGGATCCGACGGTGATGACCCCGTTGGGGCCCGACATCTTGAGCTTGAGGTAGGTGTAGTTGGAGACGACCATGAACTTGGCGTAGCACGGTCTCCCCAGCACCGCGTGGTAGGTTCCTCAGAACCCAACCACCTCGAACGTGAGGGTTTCCTTTCGGAAGTTGGAGGGAGTCCCGAAGCAGATGGGCAGATTGAGTTGTCCAAGGGGCTGGACGCGCTTCCCGGGGATGATCCCGTGAAAGGGCACCGCATCGGCCTGGATTGTGGACAGATCGATCTGCAAGAGCCTAAGGGTCTCGGCGTAGATGATGTTGAGGTTGCTGCCTCCGTCCATGAGAACCTTGGTGAGCCTGACGTTGCCGATGACGGGGTCGACAACGAGAGGGTACTTTCCTAGGCTCGGCACGCGGTCGGGGTGGTCGCCTTGGTCGAAGGTGATGGGCTTGTCGGACCAGTCTAGGTAGACTGGCGCCGCCACCTTCACCGAGCAGACCTCCCGACACTCCTGCTTGCGGTGTCGAGCCGAGGCGTTCGCCACTTGCACACCGTAGATCATGAAACAGTCGTGGACCTCGGGGAACTCCTCTGCCTTGTTGCCCTCCTTCTTATCGTTGTCATGGCCTTTGCCACCTTCCGCCGGGGGCCTGGCCCTATGGAAGTAGCGCCGAAGCATGACGCATTCCTCAAGGGTGTGCTTGACGGGACCCTGATGATAGGGGAACGACTCCTTGAGCATCTTGTCGAACAGGTTGGCCCCTCCGGGAGGCTTCCAAAGGTTCCTGTGCTCGGCGGCAGCGACAAGATCTGCGTCGGCGGTGTCGCGTTTCGCTTGCGACTTCTTCTTGCCTTTCTTCTTCGTGCCGCGTTGGGCGGACGCCTCGGGGACGTCTTCCTGCTGGCGTCCCTGAGGCTGCTTGTCCTTCCGGAAGATGGCCTCGACCGCCTCCTGACCAGAGGCGAACTTGGTGGCGGTGTCCATCAACTCGCTCGCCCTGGTGGGAGTCTTGCGACCCAGTTTGCTCACCAGGTCGCGGCAAGTGGTGCCGGCGAGGAACGCGCCGATGACATCCAAGTCGGTGATGTTGGGTAGCTCGATTCCCTGCTTCGAAAACCGCCGGATGTAGTCCCGCAGGGATTCCCCTGGCTGCTGGCGGCAGCTTCGGAGATCCTAGCAGTTCCTAGGGCGCACATATGTGCCCTAGAAGTTTCCAACAAAGGCTTTGACCAGATCGTCCCAGTTGGAGATCTGCGGAGGAGGCAGATGCTCCAGCCAGGCTCGGGCGGCGTCGGAGAGGAACAGGGGGAGGTTGCGAATGATGAGGTTGTCATCATCCGTTCCACCTAGCTGGCAGGCCAGCCGGTAGTCCGCAAGCCACAGTTCCGGCCTTGTTTCCCCCGAGTACTTGGTGATGGTAGTCGGGGCTCGGAACCGGGTCGGGAACGGCGCCCGTCGTATGGCCCGACTGAAGGCTTGCGGACCAGGTGGTTCGGGTGAGGGGCTTCGATCCTCCCC
Source organism: Zea mays (assembly GCF_902167145.1). NCBI lineage: Eukaryota > Viridiplantae > Streptophyta > Magnoliopsida > Poales > Poaceae > Zea > Zea mays. The sequence continues at coordinate 159,438,085 of NC_050100.1, read as the reverse complement.
ACTGTCGTAGCATCCCCCACGCCTAGGGTGGTAGCCTCGACGCACCTTTTCGTCGAGGCAAGCTCGACGGTCGTGGCGGCGGTGCTCGTTGCCGAGGCGACCCGGGGCCGTAGGCGTCGTGTCCCGCGTGCGCCCGGTGTGGACCAAGGCTTCTCGCATGAAACGGGAAGTCGCGACGCGATGCTCCGGGGGGTACCCTTGCCTTCGGGAGGCAGAGCTCTCGGCCCGTCGGACCGCGACATCCTCCAGGAGATTCTTGAGTTCTCCCTGGATACGCCGCCCCTCGGTGGTGGATGGCTCCGGCATCGCTCGGAGTAGTATTGCCGCTGCAGCCAGGTTCTGGCCGACCCCACTGGAAGCCGGGGGCAGCCTTGCCCTGGCATCGTCAGTGATATGGTGCTAGACATCCTGGGCCTGATGACACGCTTCTCCGACTAGCGCTCGGCCTGCCCACTCCTGCTCAATGTTTTGCCGGAGCTGCACAAGTTGTCTTGCTTCCTCGTCGAGCTTGGCCTGTATCTCGCGGATTTGCTCGAGCTGTGTGTCCTGACCCCCCGCAGGGACTGGGACCACAGCTAGCTCCCGCAGGATGTCAACGCAAGGCGCAGGCCCAGGGGGATCATCGTCCTCCGGCATACCAAGGTGGTTGCCTTCGTCATGACCCCCTAGATCGATGTGGAAACATTCGCGACTTGGGCCACAATCTTCGTCGTCAAGGCTGTGGCCATCATCGAATGCGGTCATGAAGTCTCGCATGGCGCTAGGATTACCGAGCCCGGAGAAATCCCAACCAGAGTCGGGCTCGTCTTCTTCCTCGGAACCCGGAGGCCCGTAGGTCGAGACGGTCGTCAGTCGGCCCCAGGTCGACCACATATGGTACCCCGGAAGGTTAGGATATGCCTTTATGAAAGCGCTCACCGAAGCGGGATCGCTTGGTTTATCGAAGCTGAATCTAAAAGGCACAGGGTGGAAAACGGACGGTACCTCTCGATCGATGGACGGGGACGAAGTCGCGTCGGGGACGGACTGCACCGTTATCTCAGGTACGAGGCTAACGCCCAGCAGGCCCTTCGCGAGCGTGCTGGCGTCATCTGTCTGCTTGGGGTTGGCGTGTTGCGGGGAAACAACGCTCGTCGTCGTCTCAGGCGAGAGGTCAACGCCCGATGTGTCCCCCGCTGGGGTGCCAGCGTCGTCGACTCGCTCGACATCCGACGAGGTGCCGCCTCTTGCTTGGCCACGATTGCCCCGCCTCCTCCTCCTACGGCAAGGAAGGCGACAGGACAAATCCGGATGCTGCTCTTCCGCCATGGGGGGAAGACGTCGCCGAGTCCACCGCCGCCGGGCGGGCTGACGGCCGTCGTTGTCGCTGTCGTGCTGCGGGGGAAGGAGTACCATGTCATAGCTGTCGTCGAGGGACATGAACTCAAGACTCCCGAAACGGAGCAGCGTCCCGGGCTAAAGAGGTTGCTGGAGACTACCCATCTGGAACTCGACGAGAAGTTGTTCGTCAACACGCAGCAGGCCCCTACCTGGCGCGCCAACTGTCGGCGTTTCGACCCCGGGGGGTCACTGGACCGACGAGTAAAATTGTCGTTGCGTGCCCCAGCCCAGATGGGTTGGCGCGAGACGGAACACGAAAAGGGGGGGGGGAACCTTGGCTCGTGTTATCCTGCGCCAGAGTGGGTGCGCTTGCAGTAGGGGTTACAAGCGTTCGCGAGGGAGAGAGGGAGTCCCGTGCGACCACACTTTGTATGAGGGCTCTGGCCCTTCCTTTTATAGATGCAAGGAGAGGGCCCATGTGTACAATGGGGGTGTAGCAATATGCTAACGTGTCGGGCAGAGAGGAGCCAGAGCCCTATGTACATGCCAACGTGGCTGTCGGAGAGGTGCTAGATCCGTGTGTATGCGGTGTCGTGGCCGTTAGAGGAGCGTTTGAGCCCTGTAGAAGCACAGCTGTCGGGGCTGTTGGGAGCTTGCTGACGTCTACTTGCTTCCGTAAGGGGCTGAGAGCCACCGTCGTCATGGACGCACGCGGGGAGCCATCATTACTTGTTACCGGGGCGAGCCTGGATGGGACGTCGGTCTTGTTCCCCCGTAGCCTGAGCTAGCTAGGGGTAGGGTAATGATGGACCCCCTGTGGCGTGGTCGGCCCGAGCCCAAGGTCGGGCGAGGCGGAGACTCCTCCTGAGGCCGAGGCCGGGGTCGGGCGAGGACGCGATTCCTCCCGAGGTCGAGGTTGAGGCCGGGCCCTGGGGTCGGGCAAGGCGAAGACCACCTTCCGAGGTCGAGATTGAGGCCGAGCCCTGGGGTCGGGCGAGGCGGAGACTTCTCCTGAGGCCGAGGCCCAAGGTCGGGCGAGGCAGAGCTTCCCGTGGTGCCTGAGGCTGGACTCAGCTGCTGTCAGCCTCACCCTGGCGGGTGGCATAGCAGTCCGAGGGGGCGAGTAGCGTTGTTTTCCTGTCAGGTCAGTCAGTGGGAGGGCGAAGTGACTACGGTCACTTCGACCTTGCCGACTGAGGCACGCTTGTCAGGATAAGGCGCCAGGCGATCCTTGCATTGAATGCGCCTGCGATACGGTCGGTTGGTGAGGCGATTTGGCCAAGGTTGCTTCACTACGAAGCTTGCCCGAGCTGGGCTTCGGGCGAGTCGAGGGTGCGCCCGTTGCTTGAGGAGGCCCTCGGGCGAGGCGTGAATTCACCTGGGACTACAGTTCCCGCCCGAGGTTGGGCTCGGGCGAGGCGAGACCGTGTCTCTTGAGTAGACGAAGCCTTGACCTGAATTGCGCCCATCAGTCTCTGCAGTTTGTGCTGATGGTGATTACCAGCCGAGTTTAGGAGTGTTGGGGGTACCCCTATTTATGGTACCCGACAACCTATATCCGTAAAAAAGACAGTTGTAGCCCATTTTTCATAATTGAGATACAGAAAGCAAAATGTAATCTAAAGAGTCTACAATAAAAACATTGGAAATGGAATGGTCAGGTGATATAGCAATTTTACCAAGTCCTTTGACCAAACCTTGATTTCCATCCCCGAATGTGATAGCTCTTTGGGGATCATCGTTTTTCTCGTAGGAGGAGAACATCCTTTTCTCCTCTGTCATGTGGTTTGTGCATCCGCTATCAATGATCCAACTTGAGCCCTGGATGAATAAACCTACAAAACAAGTTTAGGCCTTGTTCTTAGGTACCCAAACGGTCTTGGGTCCTTTCACATTAGAAACAAGCAACTTGGGTACCCAAACACAAGTCTTGGAGCCCTTGTGTTTGCCCCCAACATATTTGGCAACTACTTTGCCTAATTTGTTAGTTAAAACATAAGAAGCATCAAAAGTCTTAAATGAAACATTAGGCTCATTTGATGCAACAGGAGATTTCTTTTTAGGCATTTTAACATGGGTAGAATGTATAGAACTAGATGTCTCATTCTTATACATAAAAGCATGATGAGAACCAGAATGAGACTTCCTGGAATGAATTCTCCTAATTTTGTGCTCAGGATAACCAGCAGGATATAAAATGTAACCCTCGTCATCCTGTGCCATGGGAGCCTTACCCTTAACAAAATTAGACAATTTTTTGGGGGCATTAAGCTTGACATTGTCTCCCTGTTGGAAGCCAATGCCATCCTTAATGCCAGAACGTCTCCCATTATAAAGCATGCTCCTAGCAAATTTAAATTTTTCATTTTCTATCTCATGCTCATTGATTTCACTAGTTAATTGTGCTATGTGATCATTTTGTTGTTTAATTAAAGCTAGGTGATCATGAATAGCATCAACATTAATATCTCTACATCTCATGCAAATAGAAACATGATCAACAGTGGTTGTAGAGGGTTTGCAAGCATTTAATTCATTAATCTTAGCATGTAACATTGCATTCTCATTTCTAAGATTGGAAATAGAAGCATTGCAAACATTTAAATCTTTAGCCTTAGAAATTAGTTTATCATTCTCAGTCTTAAGGCTAGAAATTGATTCATTCAATTTATCAATTTTATCAATCAAACTAGCATTATCACTTTTAAGATTGACAAGTGAATCATCACAAACATTTAATTTCTCAACCTTAGTAATTAATTTGGCATTTTCAATTCTAAGGTTGGAGATAGTGTCATGGCAAATGCTAAGCTCACTAGTTAATTTTTCACATTTCTCTAATTCCTAAGCATAAGCATTTTTCACCTTAACGTGCCTTTTGTTTTCCTTAATAAGGAATTCCTCTTGGCTATCCAAGGGTTCATCCTTCTCATGAATAGCACCTATCAATTCATTTAATTTTTCCTTTTGTTGCATGTCAAGGTTGGCAAAAAGGGCAAGCAAATCATCCTCATCATCGCTAGAGCTACCCTCATCACTAGATGTTGTATATTTAGTGGAGGCTCTAGATTTTACCTTCTTCTTTTTGTCGTCCTTTGCCATGAGGCACTTGTGACCGACGTTTGGGAAGAGGAGGCCTTTGGTGATAGCGATGTTGGCGGCGTCCTCGTCGGAGGAGGAGTCGGTGGTGCTTTCGTCGGAATCCCATTCCCGACACACGTGGGCATCGTCGCCCTTCTTCTTGTAGTACTTCTTCTTTTCCTTCCTCCTTCCCTTCTTGTCGTCGCCCCTGTCACTGTCACTAGAAATAAGACATTTTGCTATAAAATGACCGGGCTTACCACACTTGTAGCACACCTTCTTGGAACAGAGTTTGTAGTCTCTCCCCTTCCTTTGGTTGAGGATTTAGCGAAAGCTCTTGATGATGAGCGATATTTCCTCGTTGTCGAGCTTGGAGGCGTCGATGGGGAGCCTACTTGATGTAGACTCTTCTTTCTTTTCCTCCGTCGCCTTAAAGGCGACGGGTTGCACCTCGGGCGTGGAGGTGCCGCCTTGCTCGACGATTTGTTTGGAGCCTTTGATCATCAACTCAAAGCTCACAAACTTTCCTATCACTTACTCGGGAGACATTAACTTATATCGAGGATCACCACTAATTAATTGAACTTGAGTAGGATTACGAAAAACAAGTGATCTAAGAATAACCTTGATCATCTCATGGTCGTCCCACTTGGTGCTCCCGAGGTTGCGCACTTGATTCACCAAGGTTTTGAGCCGGTTGTACATGGCTTGTGGCTCCTCTCCTTGGTTGAGGATGAATTGACCGAGCTCCCCCTCGATCGTCTCCTGCTTGGTGATCTTGGTCACCTCATCTCTCTCGTGCGCGGTCTTGAGCACGTCCCAAATCTCCTTGGCACTTTTCAACCCTTGCACCTTATTATACTCCTCTCGACATAGAGAGGCGAGGAGTATAGTGGTGGCTTGGGAGTCAAAATGCCGGATTTGGGCAACCTCGTCCGAATCATATGCTTCATCCCCTACGGATGGTACCTGCGCTCCAAACTCAACAATGTCCCAAATGCTAGCGTGGAGTGAGGTTAGGTGATGCCTCATTTTATCACTCCACATACAATAATCTTCACCGTCAAAAACCAGTGGTTTGTCTAATGGGACGGAAAGTAAATGAGTGTGTTTTGAAATGCGAGGGTAGCGTAGGGGGATCTTACTAAACTTCTTGCGCTCATGGCGCTTAGAAGTGACGGACGGAGTGTCGGAGCCGGAGGTGGATGTCGACGAGGAATCGGTCTCGTAGTAGACCACCTTCTTCATCTTCTTTTTCTTGTCGCCACTCCGATGCGACTTGGTATGTGAAGGGGCTCCCTTCATTTTGTTGTCGGGCTCCCCCGATGGAGCCTTCCCGTGGCTTGTAGACTTGTCACCGCCGATCACGATCTGCTTCTTGGCGTGTTCTCCCGACATCACTTCGAGTGGTTAAACTCTAATGAAGTACCGGGCTTTGATACCAATTGAAAGTCGTCTAGAGGGGGGTGAATAGGCAAATCTGAAATTTATAAACTTTAAGAACAACTACAAGTCGGGGTTAGCGTTAGAAATAAAGCCGAGTCCGAAAGAGAGGGTGAAAACAAATTAACCAAGAAATAAAGCGAGTGACACGGTGATTTGTTTTACAGATGTTCGGTTCTTGCAAACCTAGTCCCCGTTGAGGTGGTCACAAAGACCGGGTCTCTTTCAACCCTTTCCCTCTCTCAAACGATCACCTAGACCGAGTGAGCTTTTCTCCTCAATCAAATGGGTCACTTAGACCGTCGGGGAGGAGAGATCCTAGGTGTTGTCTAGGCTCGGCAGGCCGACCTAGACTCCTCTAATCGATGTAGAGTCGAAGAGAAGCGAGGAATTTGGGGATTGGAAGACTAACCTAGAACTACTCCTAAGAATAAATGTAAATTGTATTGATTAATTAAATCGGTCGTAGTCCTCTGTTTTTATAGAGGAAGGGGGGCTGGACCCGCTACCAACAAAATCCCGAGTTAATCCCGTGATTTTCGTCAACAAACACAACAAGAAACTCGGAACCCTAATCTGTTCTGCGCGCGCGAACCGTCCGGACCACGGACCGTCCGACCTCAGGGCTGGACCGTCCGATGCTCTTTTTGGTGCCCAACTCCCGCGACGAACAAAATTCTTCGTGAGGATCCACACAAACAATTTTGGGGACATTTCTTTCTCATTCTAGTTCCCCATAGAGATAAGTCCTTGTCGGGGACTATGTCCCATTTAAATTATAAATAGATCGTAATTTATTTGTTATTAAGATAAAACATCGTCACTTATATATATTGTTAGATGTAAAAATCATTGTGCATATTAAAATAAGCACATTTATATAACGAGTGAACAAACTAATTATTTATTTTTATCATTAACTATTAACTATTATATGAAAACATAGTCATATGTAAGTTTAACGGGTCATCGCGGGAAACGGGGATGAGAATGCTTTCCCATCTCGTCCTAGTTTACCCTGGAGAGAATTTTCCCCATTTACATCTCCTGGGGGAAGAAACTTCCACATCTCCATTTAATCAGATATCGGGTCCTCATTGCCATCTCTACTCTTGCCAGCGTTTGAATTTACAGAGGCCAATTATTTCTTGTGCTGTCCGTTAAATTAAAGAAATATAATTTATGTTTTAATAGTACTTGTCTCCTAACATGAAAGTATTACTAAAAAGTATTACATTACATAAATAATTGAGAAAAATAGAAACTTTTGAATGGCATGAGACGAGATTTTTGTCATTATAGAAAGTGGTACAAAAGGCCTTTGGCAAAATAGAAATGAAGGGGGTAGGAGTCGGCAAAATGAAAGCGTCATTTGCTCGACCGAAAATTGTTCGTCATTAAATGGGAATCCCACTTGATCACAACTCCTTCTCCATTAGCGGTGACGAGTAAAACCTCCGTCTCCTTCCTCCCTCTCTCACAAACCACTCTCCCGCGACGAAGCCATGAACCACTTCGCGAAGCTTCTATCTCGCGCGTGCTGTCATCGCTGCTGCCCCCCACGCACGAGCTCTCCCATGCCACCGTGCCGCTTCGGAAGATCAGGGGGGCCTCGACGCCGGTGGCTACAGCCTCCATCTCCTTCCTCTCTCACAGACCACTCTCCGCGCGGCGACTCCCACGCGTGAGTGCTCCACGGACCCAATCACACCGTAGTTTACTAGAGCCTCGCGGGACCGACCACCACCCTGTACGAGTCGGCCTTGGGGATCTCCTTCGTATTACTCGTAGTCGACGACAACTTCACCCGTGGCATCGCATGAAGCGACTTTAGCATGTACTGCTGTTCCTCAGGTGTCGTCAACACTAGTTCAATCATCACCAAGCTCTCTCAGTAGCACACGTTTTTCATTATAGCGAGAAAACGAGCTGTTTCATTTTCATTTTATTTGTTCTCGCCCCTGCAATTCTATTCTGGCAAAGGCCACCTGCTGCTTTATGTAATAACAAAAAATGTCGCTCGAGAGTAGGGCTGGGCGAGGACGACTTTTCAGGGGTCCAGTGTGAAATCCGATATGGATGGTCGATCCACACCAAATCTCTACTACTCTATAAGAGTGCAGTGTAGGCGTCCACATATGTGCACCATGGTTCTGCCTCCGACGTCCTCTCGCCCGCGCTCCGTTGATCACACGGCCCTCGCTCCGCTCTCTATCGATGGAAGGACGCAATTCAGGGAAGCCTTCGCGGCCGCCTTGCCATTCTCGCCCTCGCCCAACACTCCATCGATGGAAGGGCATCATTCCAGGGATTGCCTCCGCGGCAGATCCCACCATCCTCGTCCCGCCTGCTCCGCCATCCTCGCCCCCACCATCCACAAGGCAACACCATGCCCCCGCTCCTCTACCATCCACGCCATCCTCACCCCACGCCCGCCCCGCACACCTCGCCATCCTTGCCCTCCTCCGCGTAGGTCCTCAGTGCCCCTTCCCCCACCCCTGTCGTCCCTGCATATTCGGATCCGGGGTTCGCTCGGGTTCCTCGCCTCGCCGGGGACCCACCATGGCGGTCAGGGAGCATGGTGGGTGGGGGAGATGGGGAGGAGCGGAGGAGGAGGTTGTGATGGGGGGGAGTTTCTCAGCCCACGAGCGGAGGAGGAGCTTCTATCGACGGTCAGACAGGTTGTGTGCGCTGTCCGGCAGGCAGCGGGAGGAGAGGACGCCGACACGATCCATCTGAGGCGCCACCTAATTTCCCCGTGGAAGCGTGGGCTTCGCGCTCGCTCTCCTTCTTCGTGCCGTCTGCGCTGGAGGTTGGGTTGGGTCCAGCACGCCAGTCCACCTCGTGCAAAGGCAGACAGCGCCTCCTTTGTTTATTCTGCCTGGGCGCGCCGCTGCCCGAGATCCAAAGCCGCCGACGCCTCCGAGGTGTGGATGTTCCGTGCGGGCACGCGCCGCCTCGCGTGTGGCTGGGCGAATTGGAATCTCCGTGATTTTTTTGGGGGCTGCTTGTATGGAATCTAATAATGGGTGGGTATGCAAAGTTTGGTGAATTTGAAGAAAGTCTCTCGCTTTTTGTGCAAATGCATGAGCTTGGAATTGCCCCTGATGAACATGCCATTTCTTGCCTTCTGAAGTGCATCACTTGTTTGGCTTGTGCCAGGGATGGCTTGATGGCTCATGGATATATAGTAAAATTGGGTTTCGGTGCACAGTGTGTAGTTTGCAAAGTCCAACATGATTAGCGATGCAGTCTTGGTGTTGGATAGAATGCCTCGTCAAGATACCATTTCTTGGAATTCTGTGATTAGTGGATGCTCTTCCAATGGACTAAACAGTGAAGCTATTGAGTTGTTCATAAGAATGTGGACACAAGGACAGGAGCTGGACTCAGTTGACTCAGTTACATTGCTAAGTGTTTTGCCAGCTTGTGCACAGTCACGCTATTGGTTTGCAGGAAGGGTGGTTCATGGTTACTCGGTTAAAACTGGATTGATTGGGGAAACATCTCTTGCAAATTCTCTTCTTGATATGTACTCAAATTGCTCAGATTGGTAGAGCACTAATCAGATATTCAGAAGCATGGGTCAAAAAAATGTGGTGTTCTCGACAGCAATGATCACGAGTTATATGTGGGCTGAGAGATGGGAGGCTGTCAAGAAGCTCAAGAACAAGATTGGTGGTCGAGGGCTCCGTGAGAACACTGGCTACAGTTGGATCGAGGTCAGAGGCAAGGTTCATGTCTTTATTGCAGATAACGGGAATCACCCAGACTGGAACAGAATTGCAGAGTTTCTGGATGATGTTGCCAGAAGGATGCGGCGAGAAGGCCATGATCCTAAGAAAAAGTATGCTCTGATGGGTGTCGATGATGCAGTGCATGACGAGGCACTATGTGGGCACAGCTGAAAGCTCGCCGTCGCATTCAGTGTGCTGAATTTACCGGAGGGACTGCCAATTCGTGTGACAAAAAACTCAAAAGTCTGCAGCCACTGCCATGAGGCTGCCAAGTTCATATCGAAGATGTGCAACAGAGAGATCATTCTGAGAGATTCAAGCAGATTCCATCGTTTTGAAGGAGACAGGTGTTCTTGCAGAGGGTACCTCTGAAAGAGAAACCAGTCATGTGCTTGTGGTTTTTTTGTTCATTAGCAGAGAGCACATTTATTGCTACTAGCAGTTCTAGCACCATCATATGGCCTGCATTTGTAGTGATTTTCCTTTATAAAAATGGGGGGATAACATAAGGAGGAGGGAAGAGACCTTTAGAAGGTAATAAGTGTGTGTTCAGGAAACAGAAGCTACTGTCCATAGAAATGTGAATATATATATATATATATATAAAGGCATTTTGGCATATTTTACTAAAAATATTATTACAAGCATTGTTAGTTGCAATTAGAGGCGGCCATGCCACATGTTTGACCGCACAGGGCCCCTAAAATTGTAGGGCTACAAAATGTATATCGATCTATATAAATACTACAAATGAAAGGTATTAATTTGCATGAAATATAAGTCAAAATGTGATATAAACCGTAAATAAATTGAAATCGCTATCGAGTCGTATTCCTGATCGTACGTATATCTTAGATACAGTAATGATATCAACTAGCTGTGAGTAAACACTGGAGTGAGCACATCATGGATTATCGTGTTTATGTCCCATGAAGTAAATATATGTTGATGGATGCTCCATTTTGTATAGACATAGGAGTGCATATTTAGGTGTATCATGTGGTTAGCGGTTTGAAATTAAATGTTTGTACACATAGCTAGAGGGGATGATCTGCAAAACTAGGAAGAGCTTGGCTTCTTGTATAGTTTTTACCGTCTTCAATATTTCTTCATTTTGAAGATAGTCATTATTCATGTTGCTAATGCTAGCAATTTTTCCTACCAGATTTCTTGGTATGTCTTTTAGGAAGCCTGCTAAATTCTACATTGGAATTTATCTTTAAAATTTGTATGGCATCGAGTCCAATTTTATTTGTGCAATAAAAGCAGGAAGGCTTTTATCTATAACATTTTCCTTTTATCTTTTTTCTAGAGATTTTTCTTACAGCTAGCTGGCAGGCAACTTCTATATTTTCCCGTAGTGTATGTGCGCTACCATGGGTCGGTCCCTAGGGCGGACTGGTCCACCTGGACCGTGGACGACGTCGTCAACGTGTGTTTCAATACTGATTCTTTAGAAATACTTTGTGCCATATTATAATATTGGTTGAACATTAGTCCATTCTATTTAATCACACGGATTTCGCAAATTATAATGATGTTTGTTGTTATGTATCTATGTTTCATACTAATTTTGTACTCCCGTGACAACGTACGGGCACAGACCTAGTATATATAATTATACATATATTATTGAATATTTAGCGTATAAAAATTATTATGCACTGTTTTGATGTTTATAAGATAACAAATGTAAAATATAGCTAAAACACTTACTTCTGATATCATTAAAAATATCTTCTAACATTTTGTGATACAAAATCATCGCTTATATCATTGAGATCAATTTCATCCAACAACTTTTTTTATATATAGAATCGCCAAGCCATTTAACCTCTCTTAAGTTATTGTTGATCATAAATAGTTCACAAAAATATTTCATTTTAAAAAAGTTTCTCTCTGCCGATGCAACCATCACGTGTATAGTAAATAATACTCTCTCTATATCAAAACTAGGTACATGCCCGTGCGTTGCAACGGGATTTAAAAATTAGTATAAAATATAGATATAGAGTTTAGTTGATGTTTGATTGTAGTGAATAAAAGTAACCACGTGATAGAATGTTTTATAATTACTTGTGTCAATAGAGGAAACTTTTTTATTGATACATTGGTACGTTACTTAGTTGATGTAATGGATTTCAATTGTATCCTTTGCAGTGGCTAAGCTACTTAAGGGTCCATATATTCAGGTATCCTTCCATGACGGCTTCACCACATTATTTCAATCTATTTAGACAACAATGAATGTGATAGCTAACTATGTTTGTTCAGTGCTTTTGATACAATAGGTCTATGCCCGTGCGTTGCCACGGAAAACACATAAAATCGTTATATATGTGGTACCGAAAATCAAACAAAGTGAAAACATGAAATATTTATTACACACGATATTGTAAATCAAACAACATATCATATCATGAGACTTCTCGACCTAAATTAGGTATATATAAAATTTGCATGATGTTAACAACACGGTGTTTCAATCCACTTAAGATTTTGAATGATAAGGGTCAATACAACATACACCAACACTACAAACAATAAAAAGAATCATAACAACTTTCATCAAAAGATAGACACAAGTAGGCTGGTCGGTGGATACCCAATGCTTATATCATAACCACTACATCTAAGTAGAGTATGGAACCAAAACCCATTTATCAAAGTAACTACATTAGTGCTTCGGCAAGATGTTTAGCTCAATGAACCTGACCTGGGACTCCATGGTATTCTCGAGATTATAGTTGCCTGCAGTGTTGATTGCAAAACAAACAACTTATTGTATACATTAATAGGAGTAGAGATGTTTAAGAACTGTCAGATCAATGTATTGTAAAATCAATTAAACTTACCAGGGTATAGATCTCGTACATCTCCTTGTGCACCTTTCGATCATCAAGTCCAATCTCAAAGCTAGCTTCCCTCAGTCCATCCTCTACAACCTTTAACACCTCACTGGTGGTTGCCTGCAGTGCACTCCGGAGCAGCACACTATCCTCCAAACGCCTCAACAAAGGATCCAAACACTTTTAACTGCTAGCTGAAATTCACCAAACCATGAATAAGTATAGGGTGCTATTCATATATGTAAATTCACCAACCTCTGAAACCGATGGTGTTGCCGAAATCAAGAATTCGTAGATTTCCTAGTGTGTGTAGTCATTGTTCACAACATAGAAGTAGCCATGCCGGCACTTGAAACAAGAACCATTGAGATTCTAGCAAGGGGTAGAAAAACAAAATGTGTAATAAGGAATATATATCAGTGCATAGTAGTGATGTTGCTGGATAGGAAAAAACAGGCAAGGTTCAGTATGCTACTGCTCAGGTTCATAAATTCACCTTGGCATTCTCTGGATGAGACCTTCACAGAAATGGTTGAAGGCTATGGTCACCTGCATTGCCTTGTCCTCCACATAGGAGTCACCGGCATTGTCTTGTCCTTCACCATTAGATGAGAAATCCAACCACTATCAGATATTACAGCAACATCCTCAGCATAAGCAACTGACAAGTTCTAGTTGGATTTGAAACAATAATCCGCATGAAGTAATTAACTCTAAACAACACTTGTATAGGCAGAAAATAGACGAATTTTTAGGCATATATGCGCCAAACTATGTAGAATCCTCCAAGTTTTCTATGTATTTGGTAAATAAAACAAATGGACCGTCACACATGGGCACTTGATCATTACAGGGTGAGGACAAACAAACACACATGATCTAGGAGGATATACTACCTTATTGTGGTGGGTGAAGTAGTTGTTGGACATGGTGATGGCCATGGATCCCATGATGGCATCGATCAGGTCGTCGGCGCGGTTGGAGAGTGAGCAATGGTCATGGATGTACAGGAACTCGCGCAGCGGCGAGCCCGACCCTCTTCACAACAACACATCTATCAAATTGATGGCTTCAATTTTCTCTGAACCATTAACAACCAGAACAAGAACCTACAGACACATAAAAGAGAAGTGTAAGCAAATATTAAAAGGTATATGTTAATAGTAATACACCATAATTGTAAAATATTAGGAACATATAAAAAGTTAGCATTGCTAGCAACCTTGTTTCAGAAAGAAGCTCTAAAACAATCTAGGAGCTTATCCCTGACCGTGTACCTGCATATCGTACAAAGATAAAACATCAATATAAAAAATGTATATCATCTCAAGATCTTATCAAAGAAATGTACCAGAGAAAATAAATCAGTTCGCGGCTTCAAAAAATTGAATTGAAAGCTCCAAATTTTAGAAAAGGCCAACCCCAATCTCACTTCACTTCACTTATCCCTGATGTGTTGATAGGTAACTTTTTGTGTGTTGGGGGTAGAGGGTTTATAAATCTCTGCTTCTTCTTAATGTAATAGGTATATGCCCGTGCGTTGCAACGGGGGACACTCGTACACAGATATGTCATTATTTAGTGATGCTATCAAGAATCAACTCAACAATCATAATAAGTGAGTTGATCTAGGTAATGACTAATGAGTGACAAAAATCAGCATGCACAAAATATTAAAGGATCTAACTATGTAGTGATGAAGATAGAGACATGAAGATAAGATGGTGGGATTGAACCATCATAGTTGAGATAGAAAGCACTAAACTCACTTGTTATTTGGTGCATGGCTGATTTTTGTCAATAATTACCTAGATCAACTCACTCACTTGTTATGATTGTTGAGTTGATTCTTGATAGCATCACTAAACAAGGACATATCCGTGTACAAGTATCCCCCGTACGGGCATATACCTAGTTACATAACAAGGAAGAAAGAATCCCGCAAGTTGAAGAGTTGCCTGGAATAGAAAGTTGAAGAGTTGCCTGGAATATAGGAAACATTTAGTGTCATACATAGGTAGACATGGAATAGAGGAAGGTGAAACTCAACATCAGCTTGCAACGGGAACATATAATACCTCGAGTATAAATGAAATCAACTTCTTTATTCTGCGTGAAGAATCAATAATCAACTCAGCTTGAGTAAATCAACGGTAGGTACTTTGAAGAGATGTTATCAAATAAGTATGGAAATATCAGATATCTACTGGGTTATTAGAGGATGATTAAAGCAAACTACCACAATTGTGGCCACGAAAGTCAATGATATGGCCCACAACAGGAAGGAAAGAAATGGGTGGGTACCTAATGTTGGGTGCTCGTTGCCAGTGAAGGGAATGGCAAAGGTCTCCACACCTAGTGTACGGCGGGGGCGGTGGAGTAGTCAGAGACAGAACATTGCAGGTTGCGGGGCGGTGAATCATCAAAACTCCGATGGAAACTCTAGGACCCTCGATTCCTATATCCCCATGACTCACCTCTTGACGACAAACATTCAGGACATGGCTACGTTCGAGAGAGAGTCGACGTTGGTGGCACGCTAGAGAAGAGAGAGCTAGTTACCGTCGTTGCAGTGGCGTCGTCCATCCAGTGATAAAACATAATTGCCCTTGATCGAAAAGACAATACACATTAAGTACAGAGTTGAGGAAGGACACACAAAGAGAGGGAGATAAAACAGAGAGACTTAATTACTTATCCTTGAGGCTGATGTAGAGCCCCTGCGGGCGGCGGTAGATGCTACCATACCTCTGGCATGCCTCGCCGGCAGTGGGCGTGTAGACGACGGGGAGTAGCTCAACGTTGTCGATGAGGAGCTTTTACAAGAGCTGCTCATTGCGCTCCTGCTGGTCCATCATGGCAATGTAGTGATGCAGCGGCTGGCCAGCGTGAGAGGACAACACCGAAGAGGACGTCCTGCAAAAGAGTTGTTGACCTGCAAAGATCTTTTTCGCTATGGATAAAGATCTAGATTCCCCAAATGCAAAAACATGACCTGCAACAGATGAACACCGCATTTAATCACAACTATCAAGAGTTACCCAAAACCAACAAAAAATAATGCTATGTTACTTACCAAACTTTGAATCAGAGAATTCATGAACAATTCCTCTAGACTGAAAATTAAAGGGACATAACAGTTACTTTGTATCATACAAGGATATGTGTCTCAGCAAGAAATGAAACCAAGAAACAGGAATAAATAGTCAAAGGTGATGTCGGCTCAACAAAGAAAGAACAGAATGAATGCCTTCAAGAACAAATATATATTACATAGAAGCGCTCAGTGACATAAATAAAAAATAGGAATTCCATGTTTTATCAAACAAACAAAATTTATTTTCCTTCTTTA
This sequence comes from Zea mays, assembly GCF_902167145.1. NCBI lineage: Eukaryota > Viridiplantae > Streptophyta > Magnoliopsida > Poales > Poaceae > Zea > Zea mays. The sequence continues at coordinate 159,422,303 of NC_050100.1, read as the reverse complement.
ATGTCATGAGGAATTATCAAACAACAATGTCCGTAGAAAATGTCCATAGTTACTTGATAAATATCCTTGTTAAAATTTATTTTAGAGGGCTAAACTTCATTCTTAGCATGATTTGGTCTTTTTAAAAGGAACCAGCTAGAGGGCTACCATTGTATTAAAAAGAGGGAAATACCTGATGGGCAAAACAATCTGTATGGGCACCTTATACAAAAAACACTGCATAACAACACGACACAAGCACACAAGCTAGAAAAACGATTTGGTCTTTAAAAGTAACAAAAGCAACAATTTTGAGCAATGAACTCATTCATGTTAGTCTTTTAGTATGGTTTAATGGCATACAAGAGGAGAGGCTAGCAACTTAGCATCTTTCAAGGATAACAAACCATCACAATGTGTTGATTGCAATGAAGCTAAACAACAATGTGTGGAACAGATTATGCAGTAACTTAATAGTCTTAGACTTCATCTTATATCTGGATTGTCTGCCTAATTTAGGCTGATGGTTAATTTGAAACAAAACTTTATAGTGATCGAACTTTAGTACTGTCTTATGCTTTATGTTTGCATCTTGGAAGGGGAAAAACTTTATCCTTTCTTTATCAACCAGATGCATTTGGGACTTCAAACATACCTGCTTTTGGAGTTGCTGTTGTTTTGACCTCTTATCCTGCATCAACTTCTGGCGGCTCTTGTAGAAGGCAAGGTCGTTCAGGATGGATGTTTTGCTAACATGATAATCCTTGAATATATTGAGGATATGAGGGCCTTGTTCAAGGCATATCTACATTGTTGTCAAAGGGTGTAAGGCGACAAGACAACATTTTTTCCAAATCAGAGAAGCTGAAAACAAAAATCATGGACTATGTTTACCTCCTGAGTGTCACGGATATTTGTGACAGGTTTGTTCTCATTGTTCTCTAGGATGATGTGGTTGAGAATGTTGTTAGACACACCATTGACAATGTGCCACTAACATAGAAGGAACTGTTCCATCTGTATTGTTCTGCATACCCTGCTTGAAGACAATATAGTGAGAAAAACCCAAGTATGAACTGAATCTTGTAACTGTTAAAGTGAAAGCAGAATCAAATAGAGAATAAACTTTAATAGTGAGCAAAAGTTGACGAACTCTTCTATCCCAATGCAATATGAGATTATGCTGATAGATAGGGAGAGGGAGGAGATAGGAGAAGCAGACATACCTCGAGCAAAACTTGATGCTCTTTATAGTATTCTTATATGCTGATTCCTCATCCATTCCTTGTTCTATGTATCTCCTGAAAAGAGCCTCCACCATGCCATGGACAGCACCAAGCAAAATACCTGCATAATAAATAACCAAATACAGATTCAAACTTCAAAGTGCATCACTGGAATTATATATATAAAGTATAATTCTTTGATTACCATATCCAACATCCCTAGAGGACAAAGAAACAATATGTAGAGAAAAAAAACATTTGAAGTATGTGGATAAGAAATTAAGATGAAGAAATTGACTCTAGTGGAGTTAGTAACACTTAACTATTCTCTCCCTACCCCTTCTTTTGCCAATGCTAGGACAATATACATAGAATATGCACGCAACCATGTATCACTAACATAGATTAGACATAGTCAAATAACTGAAGGAGACCTTTCACTAACCTTAAATGCAGCAACATTCTTAGAGCAACAAGTTGATGACAGAGTACACATACAATCAGATTATCCCATTCTAGTAGAACATTGTTAGTGGTGCCAATAAGTGAATCACCTATGGAGGAGATTAAGAATCAATCACCTATAGAAGAGGACCCATGGTGCACAGCAGCGACAGAAGAGGGTTGAGCGGCCCTGAAAGTGTAGGTGTTGCCGGCATGCTGCTAGTGATTGACCCCCGAGGGCGTCGTATTAACTGGCAGCGACAGCGTAGCACTGGAGGTCTTGGCCCGGTGCGATTTCCCTGGTTAGTTGTGTTCAGTTTTTTCAAACTTTATCATTTTGTTTTGCACCTGCAAATCATCAAAATGCAACATATGACAAACATATGTTTGTTCAACATAAAAGCTAACTGGGACACACTATGAAGTATGAGCAAACGTATGGAAAAGCAAAACCATAACAAAATACACATCCGGTTCCAACTTGCGTAATGAAATCCTCGACCCTGAGTACAGACCAAAAAAATCATGAAACTAATATTGTGTTGCCTGATTTCTATTTGTAAGAAGTTCGCCTAAACTTAGGTTTTATTAACAATCAATGTTCAAACTGACACCTTTCCAAATGTTGTTATTTAAGCTCCTTACTAAGAAATATATGTTGCTTATGTAATTCCACATTAGAAAACTCAAATGAACTTTTGAACAAGCAATGATTTTTAATTACAAGAGCCGAAATAGTTGTAATTTGTAAACTCATGGGCCATGTAAAGAGATAAATATTGGTATATTACCTAGTCTAATAAAATTCGACAGACCAAAGTTAATCATGTTGGTGATACATAAGAGTTAAGTTACATTACCAGAAGAGTGACTTGAAGATGTATCCCAAAGGAATGTCTGTGCGAGGCAAAAATCATCCTGGTTCATCAGATAGGGATATCAGACAGATTCAACAACATATTCCAGCTAGATTCTTGATCCAAGTAATTATAACCAAAATTGCTAATGACATTGTATGGCCTCTGCTCCACAAGAGAACAGTTCATCATATAAGTTTGATATAAGCATCATTGGTTGCGAAGAAGTGCATAAAAATGAGGGGCAGAGACAGTATAGGACAAGGTTGTACACATATACACCCGATAATTTTTGCAAACAAACCAAAGTAAGCACAATACATGAATATAGTTCTATTTAATCAGATATGCCCACATACCATCCTGTAGTCGAGATGAACTTTTATATTTGACAAAACAAGAGCCTAAGGGAAATAATCAAGCAAATTAGGGAACTGGAAATTTTTGGTGCAAATACCAACATAGCTTCAATGGGGAAAATGTGAGAGTGGTCAACCTTTTTGCTTGTTTCTTCATATATTCATCCATAGAAGGTATGGAGATCCCAGAACACACTTCTACGCAAGCACCTAATACTGAACGACACTAACAAGCATTTCAACAGGAAATAAGTCAATTTCTATGTGAACTCTGTCAGTGCAGCGCGCGGTGGGCGAGGTGGAGGGCGCTGATGGTGGTCGGGTGACGGGGGCGCTGATGGCGGCGGGCGACTGGGGGGCGTGGAGGCAGAACCACGGGTGTGGATGCCTACACTGTAGGCTTATAGAGTAGTAGGATAAAAGAATAAAGAAATGCATGTATGTTTCTAGTGTAACACAAATAATATCGGATCATACGCTTATTAAAAAACAAAGGAGTTATATACAATAGTGACACATACCAACTTGAGGATCACCAGTGTTTGCATCGATATTTCCAAGCAGCCCATTAATCCGTGGTCTCCAATTCATGATGGCAGCTGCAAGTTTAACATGCAGTTCTTTAAGCTATTATTCAACTCAATTTAGGCAAGCAAAAAACCTTACCTGTGTCCAGATAGAGTAATCCTATTGGCACAAAAAGACAACTGGACAACAACTCCCTGATGCATCTTATACAAGAATAACTCAAGACAGATGGAAAGTTATATGAAACCTAGCTTGGAAACTATGCCTATTTAGAAAGAAAAAACTGGAAAGGACAATGTAATGTGACTCCCAGATTAAGCAAGAAACATGAACTGTAATCCCAGATTAGGCAAGAAACATGCACATACCCCATCCGTCTAGAACTCATAGCTAACGTACCAATTGAATTGAGCAGAAAACATTCTACCTCACTGGATTAGAAATCAGAATTCCATAAAGATTGTGAGGTGACAGATAAAACAAAGGTGGCTGTGTTCACTCCATTTTGAACAAGGCAAAAACAGGAAAAAAAACCTAGATGTAGTACTTCCAAAATAGATATACTAAGAAAAAAGGAGGTACTGTAAATCATGAAAACTCACATCTGAATAGCTGAACATATGTACAACATATGTACCACACGACACAGGCTACAGAAGTTCAACTACTTATAAATAACCTTATCTAATAGTACCAAGATATCAGAAACGAAACTAATATCACTTTGCATAGTTAAGAAAATGCAACTAATTTGAGGGTCGGCGTAGCCATGGGCTTAGTAAAACCCTTGGATTCTTTTAGCGTGCCTAGCCCCACTCATTGTTATCGGGGCAGGGTGGGGAGCGGTGCTACCGGTGGCGGCGCAAGGAGGAAGAGGGCATGGTGGGGCGGACGCTTTAGCGGCGACGACGTGGGGAGGAAGAGGGCGCGGCTGGTTTACAGTTACGGCACACGAGACACCTTTGCACATTTAAGATGCCCACATTTTTTATAACAGTTTCCAACAGCTAAAATATAGAGATATCATCAGCAAGAAAATGCTAATATTTTGGCAATAGCTAAATATTATTAAAAATCATCATAACAAAATTATACACGTTCTATACCATATACATATCCTGGGCCGCACAATACAAAACAACAAAAAAGTCTTTGACAGTTACCAATAACCTACCACACTTAAGACATAAAAGTAAATGACAAGTCGCAGACAAACTTACAGTTAGTGCAAGAAGTTGAACTTTTGGATTCTTGTGACCAATCTGTTTCTTTAGTGCCTTGACGACATCTTTTGATTGCCTGTTACAAGCATGTATATGAACAATCAATAACCGATAACTGAATGATAGCAGGGCAAAGAAAATTAAATGGGCTTCTGTTCAGGGAAAACAAAATGAACATGACAACCTAGTGCAAGCTATATCATTTCAGGCCAATGAAGCCCCCCACCCACTGTGGGATCAGAGAGTACTAACAGTTTTTTTTTATTAAATGCCTATACGACATGAGAATGCAAACGGAGCAAGGCAGATACATTGCAGAGTCAGAAATGATGATCCTGGTAGAGACACCTATGGTGGATATCTCAAAAAATAACATCTCCACAAAAACAAATTTTAAATTTGGTTAGCATTGGCATTTGACCATAAAATATGACTATGAAGGTGTGACCGTCTACAATTAATGGCAAAGAAAACAGGTTACCTTTGCCTGCCTCCGCACAGCGTCCTGGGTGGCATCTTCTAGTACCTTCATCAGGAGAGCCCTGGACGCCTCATCTAACTGCACAAAAGAACAGAACAAAGCAATTGGTCCCATTACATTGGCAAACATATTTATCTACCACAAAAAGCTTTAGACTAAAAACAAAATCTATCTTTGACTTTTTACAAGATACAATAGTGAAGCCATGAAGTAAAAAAATAAGCAACAATAAGATGTAATCATAGCAAAGCTACCAGCTTTTCATATCAATTTTGGTGCCAGCAAGGGCAGAAATAACATATAACTGATGCTTCTTGTCCTGAAATTTAGAATTCAAAAACATTAGCACGACGACAAGTGCTCCAGTCAGAACTATATTACACCAGTTGCCGTAGATATACCTTTAAGAGTAATTTTTACTCAAAGCACCTCCTAAATGGCCAACACCCAACATGTTTGGCCTACCATAGCCAAAAAGAAAGTAAATAAGTATACTCATGGTAAATCAACGGAGACCACTGCAGAACAAAGTGTGGCGGTCGACTCAATGTTCCTCCACTGTCAACACAACAGGGTGATGTGCCTCTGTCCACTCTTAATAGGACTATAGATTTACTTTTAAAAAACTAAATTATTACTTTACGAACATCGATAAACAACACACCGTTCTCCAGCTCAGTCCCTCCATGGCATGCTCAACTACCACTGCCAGATACAACTACTGACTTCACGAGCCTCCTTACAAAGTCGGAAGTTAGGAACAGACCGAACGGATCAGGTGGATCAGGGGCGAAACATGGTTCGGAAGGACTAAATTAGGGGAGGAACGGGATAGTCTGGACGGGTTAAGCGCCCCACCAAACGTCACCTGCTGTAACAACATTACCTTTGCATTGACACCATCAGATGCAATCCTACCCCCGCTCTTGTATTTCAGATACTCAGCATGAGTGAACATGGTGAAACCCCTAAAAATCAAGACATTGCACCAACCAAGTCAAAATCAAACCTTTCATCAATGTTGTGACCTGACATTGGGTTCAACAGCAAGGCATCTTCATTCCCACATAGCACTTCCTGTTGCAGTTGATCTTTTGTTGGTCAGGGAACTTAAACTTGGCACGACGGAGAGCTTCCTAAGCGTGATTATCATTGCTTTCCTAAGCATGATTTATTGGTGGATTGAATGGTGGGTCACGCGTCTCCTGGCGAGTCGGAGGACGAGGGGAGCGAGATTAGAGGCGGGGATCGGCGCTCCCAGCTCCTGCGCGGCTAGGGAAATAGATAGGGGAGGCGAGGATCTCGAGCGGGACTGGGATGAGCGGCGCCGGGGCAGGGGCTCTCCCTCGCCCTGTGCGCAAGGATTGATGCACGCCATATGGCTCGACGGAGGCGGGGTCAGTGTCACGGGGGGCACTCCCTCGCCCTGTGCGCAACGGGTCCTCGGCGGGTGGACAGAAGAGCAAGAGACATGGTGTGGAGGCGTTTACTGACTCACCATGTCGTGCCAAGGACGGAGATGCCGATGGCGGAGAAGGTGTTGGAGGCGGCGGTGGGGGCGCAAGCCACGGAGCGTCGCGTCGCCGTCACCATCCCATGGGCCGCCAGTAGCGGTGCGGTCGGATCCACGAACCCCACATGCCACGGGCGATCCACGTTGCTGTCTGAGGAAGGCTCGCGGTCGAAGGAGTGGGCGGCGTCAAGCTCGCCAGATCTGTAGAAACGAGGATCGCGCGTTGAGGGAGGTGGCGCCATACTCACCGGTGATGGGCGCCTCCTCGGGTGGCCGCAGCGTCCTTGTGGGGTGGAGAGGGGGCGGTTACTCCGACTGGTCGCGCGGTGCACAGAGCAGTTCGCCGATGGGCTGCACGATGGGATGGGCCTGAGATCCACACAAAAAATCGTTGGGCCGCACGAACCGTTGTACAGGCGCGCTGGTATGCCATCTATTTTATTAGTGCCACATCGGCCATTGAGAGTGACGGAACATGGCTTATAAGCGCAGCTGTGGATTCTATGTTGCTCACTGAGAGAGATAGAACGGAACGTGGTGTATAAATCTGTGCATGTACTGTTTATTTTGTTGCGCGGGACTAACGGAGGCAGAACGGCAGAACGGCAGAACACGTCAGAGGCAGACTACTATTGCTTACTTAATAAGTAGTAGAGATTAAATTCGTTTTGCTTCTTTAGTGGATTCATCACCATCTAGTTGAATATAAACATAAAAATCAGGAGCTAAAACAAATACTATTTTGAAACGGATGGAGTATTCGATAAGCAATTGAAACATTAGTTTAACAATCTAAACGAGACTGGTTGGTTTAACAATATTTGCGTATTTGTGTCTAGAATAGTGTTGGAACTTGCTCTCCCGAGCAAGCTAATCCAACGGGAGAGTGAGAGCAACGTAAACAAGGTTTCAATTCGAGATGGCCAAAGCTTTGTTAATCTAGCCTCTCAAGGGCACTGTACGGGGGTATTTATAGGTGTCTGAGTGCCCAGCATCCTGAGTTAAGGACGCATGTGCCCTCAGGCGCCTAGGTTATCCCCGGAATATTCCCATAAAGCAGGATTACAAACTGTAATTACAGGGAGACCTTTACAGATTAGGCCCGTAATACGCAGCGGCCACGCAGGGCCCGTTATAATGGGTCGGATCACACGTGGGCCTCCATGTTGGACGAGGTCGCGAGATGGGACGACCTCGTCACAAGCCTTCGTCCGGCGACGCGTGGGACAAAGGGTAAGTTTGCCGGTCGTCTTGTCTCCGTTGGTGCAGCGAGGCTGGCGAAGGCATCGAGCGAAGGGTGGCGTCTTCGCCTTCGCCCCAACATTTGCCCTCCGAGGGACCAGTTCGACTAAGTCATCTGGTGCCGAAGACGTCGCTAGATGGTGGAGACGCTGCCCTCGCTCGAAGTGGTTCTGTGGGGGTTTTTGACATGACCGTTGATTGACGCCGCACTGTTGGATTGCGGGTTTCCCGAAGCGTCGCGCCCTGTGTATATAAAGGGGGCGGGGCGGCGCGGATTGAAATTTACCTTTCTGCTCGCCGCGAAAACCCTAGCCTCACTTTCAAACTGCTCGCTTGCTCGTCTGCCCTCCTTGCTCCTGTTCGTCGGAGAACTGGCCCGCGTGAAGCAGACCGCACACCGTCGTCGACGGTACGTAGCCATGCCGTCTTCCTCCTCGTCTGCCGCGACCACGCCGACGGCCGGGGTGTCTTCTGAAGATCTCTCGGGCACTGTGGCGGCGGCGGAGTTGAGGTCGGGTGATACAGTGGAATTCGGTGTTTCGCGGATGTCATTGGCCCGCGTGCAAGATATGCAACGGTTGGGGTATTTTGGCGGCGGGGTTGGTCGGGCCCCGGGGGCGGAGGAGGTCCCTGAGCCCGAGGGCGAATTGGTTGTTTTTGAGGCATTTTTCATCACCGGACTTCGCCTGCCGGCGCATCGTTTTGTGTCGGAGGTTCTGCAGAAGTTCGAAGTCCAGGTTCATCAGTTGACACCAAATGTCGTGGTGGCGTTGGCGAAGTATGTCTGGGCAACGACGTCATATGGTGGCCAGCCTTCGGTGGAGGTCTTCGCTAAGCAATACTGCCTGCACTGGCAGAAGAGAAAAATAGGACAGAAGATTGCGCAATTTGGATCGTGCACTTTCACGCCGAAGTCCGGAAAGACTTCGATGGAAGTTGTGGAGCTGGTCTCCTGTGCCCGGAACAAGTGGGGCAACTGGTGGGACTACTGATTTTATGTTGCGGAGGCTGAAGTCGAAGATCACCCAGGGCTCCCTGCCGCCATTATGTGTTCACATTATTATGTGGCGTGCCCGTCGTTTGAAGTGGCGGAGGATGATGAAAATGAGGGGGCTCTTCGGATTGCTGCCCGCTCGAGTAGTGGGCGCGATCTAGTTGAGGAATTCATAGGGTATGGGGTGTGGCCTTTGGCACGTGGATGGGCGCTGGGCGAAGTATGCCCTCGCGAGATGCCCTCCCTGGGTGGACGGAAGGTGCGAAGTCCGCGTTTTGCTTTAGATTTGCGAGGGCGGGATCCCGCCGCGGTTGTGCGTGAGGCAGAGGATGGGGCGGTGAGAATTGTTGGGCGCTATGTGCCGAAGATGGAGGCCCAGCGGAGTTGGGATATACGTGGATCCAACGACCGCCTGAATAGGGTCTTCGAGTTGAATTGTTTGCCGTATGGCAGTTACCCTAGGGAGGACGTCGTCGATCGCCGCGGGAAAAAACCAGCGGCTGTGACTGAGGATGACCCCGCGCCGGAGGCCGCCCCAGCCACTAAAAAGAGGAAGCTAGGTACTGCGGTGGGAGAACTGGGGTCTCCGATAGCTTTGCTATGGAGTTGATGGGAACATGCGCGGCCCCCGGGGGAAGGATGTCTTCGCCCGAGCTCCGGGAGTCTTCGGCGCGGATGCTGGAGGTTACCGGGGGTCGATGGCCCAAGGACGTTCCTATCCCCCACGCGGCCGGCGAAGACTTTTTTACGTCTCGCATGGCTCGTGACTTGAGAGTGTTTCCTTACGGACGAAATATTGCTGCTGTTGTGTCGGCAGTGATGAACAAGGATCGCCAGGAAGCTGCGCAGAAGCGTCGGGCGGTCATCAGGCTCCCTGAAGCTAGGCCGAAGAGGGCGCGGGGGACTGCGAAGGCTACCGTCCCCGGCGGTAGCCAGCCGACGCTGGCGGCGAAGTCGGCTGCCCCTGGGTCCAGCAAGGTGTCAGAGAGCGTGAAGGCGGCCGGCGCCGGCGGGACCAAGTCTGCCCCGGACGGAGCTGCGAAGGTCCGGGAATTGCCTTCGTCGGGGAAACGCGTTGCCGACTTCGGCACAAATATTAGCATGGACGACTATCTCGTTGGTAAGTTTTTTTTTGACTGGTGATACGTTGCAGGATCGGGTGAGGGGCAACTTGCTGTTGTTCCGCCTGCGGTGGCGACCACGGTGTCTGCCGCGGTGCCTGGGGTGAAGGGTAGCGCTCTCAGCACTGGCGGCGAGATTTCGGCGGTCACTGCCGTCAAGGACGAAGCGGACACTGTGTCCCACCGGTTGAGGGAGGCGTCGTAGCAGCTGAGTCAAGTAAGCTGAGCTAGACTTCGGTGTTTACCGCTTTTATGGGGATTGTGGTCTCATGTGTGTCTGTTAGGCGGCCGACTTCGCCGACCGTGTGGCGTCGGGGGCCCTTAGTGTAGATGTGTCTGCCGAAGTCGAGAGACTTTGGGCGCAGCATGCTGACGCCGTCCGGGAAAAGTCGGCTGCGGATAGCAAGTGCCGCAAGCTGGCGGAGAAGGTGGCCGCCCTGGAGGGCGAGAGGACGGACCTCCAGCGCCAGCTGGTGGAGGAGAGGAAGGAGGCCAACCAGGCTATCACCAAGGCGCAGGCGGCGTAGGCGGAGGCCAAATTGGCGCAGGTGGAGGGGAGTCTCGCCAGCCAGCGCGCCGAGGAATGGGAGGTGCGGTTCAACGCTCTGCAGGCCCGCATGGAGAGGGCCGAGGCCTCTACGCGCTCGGAAGTTGAGCGGGCGCGCAAATAGCTCGTGGACTCATACCGCGAGCTGGGCGCGCGGACTGCTGACTTCGAAGTGCCCGACCGAGAGGCGGGCCTTCGCTTCCTCGAGTGGCTGCAAGAGGAATTGTTGGCGCTCCCGACCATTGTGGAGGGATTTATGTCCTTTGCCTCCCTCGTCACCTGCGAAGGGGCGATGAACGCGCTGTCCCGCGAGGGGTGCAGTCACTATGAGGTCTTCGACCGATCTGATGAAGATTTTGGGCGCAAGATTTTTAAGGTCGAAGACCCTGTGGTGAAGGACTCCGTGGGGGCCCTCTTTGACCGGATGTGGGGCCCCTACGGTCGGGAGGTGGTTAGGGAGCGGTCTGACCGGGCGAGGGATCAGGTAAAGTTTGTCTTTTGTTTAGTGTCGTTGAATGTGGGTATACATGGGCTTGCTGAATCTGTTTGTTGTGTTGTAGGCGGCGCGTGCCGAGGACGTGGAGGACTTTGGACCCCTGAACAGCGCGCAGCCCGAAGCGGAGGCCAACCCGGTGGTGGCCGAGGCTGAGGTCGACCCGGCACCGCCCCCGGAAACCGGTGAAGGCTCCCTCGCTGCCCCTGCGGCTACTGTGTCCGGTGGAGGCTCGTCGCCAGCCACTGTGCTGATGGTGGAGGGTCCCCCAAAGGCGGCGACGGAGCTGGAAGTGGAGGATTTCCCGAAGGCGGCGACGGAGCCGGCAGCGGAGGATCCCATGGCGGCGGTTGGGTCTTCGCAGGTGGCTTAGTGGGTGTGGGGTAGTTAGAGAATTTTGTCTATGTTACTGAACCTTGGTTGCTGCGCAGGTTCAGGATTTTGGGCCTGCGCACGCAACTGCTACTGCTAATTTTGTGGCGGCTTCGACCGTGGTCACTGGAAATGAATCGGATGAGTCTACGTCTAAGTTTTCTGATTTTGTTGACTCTGGGAGTTCGGTTGAGTGGACGGAAGAGTCTTCGGATGAGGACTTGGATTACTTTGCGGCCTTGGATGCGGCTGCGGTGGAGGCTTCTCCGCGTGTTGCGGATGCTGAAGTTTTGCCTGGTCCGAGTGCTGGGCGTAGGCGGCGAAGGGCGGTGGCGAAGCGTAGAGTAAGTGAAGTGGATGGTGGTCGACTTCGTGTGGGTAGGGCTAGCAAGCGGGAATTGTTGTCCTCGCCGGTTGGGGCGAGTGTAGGTGAGGGGGAGTTGCGAAGTCTTTTTGAGGGTGAGGAGCTTAGGATAATGCTATTTAACTATAGGGAGATGGGAATCATTCCGAAGGTTGAACCAATGTAAGGTGTGATGCCCTCGTTGTACGTGTGTAACTATAGTTTGTATGATGAGGCTGTGCGCCATCGCGCATCCGGCTATGTCCATAGGGGCGTTGCGCACTTGGTCTAGCACATTTATTATGTCGGTCCGGCTGCGCCTGTAGTTGGTCTTTGCGCGGACAATTTCTTGGTGTAGATTTTTGCGCGGATGTAATGCGCCTGCGATTTTGCGCGCTTGTTGAGCTAGTCCGGCTGCACCCTTAGGCGACTTTTGCACGGATAGTCTTCTGAGGAAGACTTCGATTTTGCGCACTTGTTGTGCTAGTCCGGCTGCACCCTTAGGCGACTTTTGCTCGGATAGTATTTTGAGGAAGACTTCGATTTTGCGCACTTGTTGTGCTAGTCCGGCTGCACCCTTAGGCGGCTTTTTGCACGGATAGTCTTTTGAGGAAGACTTCGATTTTTCGCACTTGTTGTGCTAGTCCGGCTGCACCCTTAGGCGACTTTCGCGCGGAGTGTCGCACGCGAGGGTAGCTAGCGCTGCCCCTCGCGGTGACTTTGTATTGGTCGAATGTCGAAGACCGTCGATGCGGTCTTTTTTCGACGTGGATTTTTGCGGGGGATTTTTTCGCTTGTATATTACATGGCTCCACCTCGTTAAAAACCTCACCCCCCGGGAGGAAAAGAGTGCGGGCCAGAATAAAATTGTTTTGCGAATTACAAGGGCGAGCTGGCCCTGAGGAGTCAAACAAAAAATTTGCGGAGATTATCAATGTTCCTAGAATGCTCCAAGTCCTCGCCGGATGGCGTTGTGAGCCTGTACGCGCTGGGGGACGCCTTCGTCTTGACGATGAAAGGGCCCTCCCACTTGGGCTCCAGCTTGCCCCTGGACTCTGTTCGAGCTGTCCGGACGAGTACGAGGTCTCCTTCGCTGAATTCCCTCGGGATGACTGTGTGGTCGCGCCATGCTTTTGTTTGGGCTTGGTATTTGTTTAGAGCCTGTAGGGCGAAGACGCGGTCTCCGTCGATGAGGTCCTTCGAAGTGGGCTCGTCCATGTCGGGAACGGCTGACGGGACTGTCCGTGGTGACCCATGTTTTATTTCTTGCGGGGTCATGGCCTCCGATCCATATAGAAGGCGGAAAGGGGTGAACCCAGTCGCCCTGCACTCAGTCATGTTTAATGCCCAGACCGCTTCAGGTAACAAATCGGCCCACTTGCCCTTTTTATCGTCGAGGAGCATCTTCTTGACAGCTGTGAAAATTTTGCCATTTGCGCGTTCCACAACTTCGTTGGATTGCAGGTGGTATACTGAGGCGAAGGCAAGCTTGGTGCCAATGGAAAAGCAGAAATCCTTGAAGTTTTGGCTGTCAAATTGCTTGCCGTTGTCAACTGTGAGTTCGGACGGGACTTCGAAGCGGCAAACGATGTTTTGCCAGAAGAATATCTGGGCAGTCTTCGATGTTATTATGGATACAACCCTCGCCTTGATCCATTTGGTAAAATACTCGACAACGACGAAGGTGAACTTGAGGTTCCCCTGGGCCGTGGGTAGGGGCCCGACAATGTCCAGGCCCTAGCGCTGAAGAGGCCATGTGTGGGCGATTAGCTTCGTGAATTGCGAAGGGCTTCCCGAGCGTGGCAAAAATTTCTGGCAGGCTTCGCAGGACCTTGTGACCCGATTTGCGGCGCAGATCATGGCGGGCCAGTAGAAACCTTGATGGATTACCTTTGCGGCTAGTGCCCTGGGCCCTGCGTGAGAGCCGCAAGTCCCGCTGTGGACTTCGCGCAGAATTTGGACGCCTTCGTCTTCGGTGACACATTTAAGCATGAGTTGACTGACCCCCTTCTTGTAAAGCTGTCCTTCGATTAGCGCGAAGTCCCGGCTTCGATGTTTGAGGTGCTTGGCCTCATTGATGTCGGTTGGATGATAGTACCCCTGCAGGAACAGGGTTATTGGTGCCCGCCAGTCTTCGGTCATGATAAGGTTGACTATGCGGTGGCCCTCGCTGTCATTGGTTATTTGGAGCCCCTCTGGGCTGCGGACGGCTGGCGTGCCGATGACATGGTAGAATACGTCGGAGGGCAGGGCCTCGCCTCTAGCGGCTGCCTTGGCCAACGCGTCGGCCTCGTCATTCTTGGCACGGTCCACATGCTGCAAGGTGAAACCTTTGAATTGCCTCTCGAGACTACGGATAGCTGCGAGGTATTGCATAAGTGCGGGGTCCTTCGTTGCGTAGTCTTTCTCGACTTGGCCGGTGACTACCTTGGAGTCTGTTCTGATGATGCAGGTGGTGACGCTAAGGGCCCTTAGCTTGCGAAGGCCGAGGATGACAGTTTCGTATTCTGCTATGTTGTTAGTGCATCTGTCAGACTCCAAAGCGAAGCTGAGGCGTGCTGCGTATCTGTGCTTGACCCCTGTGGGTGAAGTAATGACTGCAGCGGCGCCTGCCCCCGCATGGCACCATGCGTCGTCGCAATGGATTGTCCACACCTTCTCTGTAGACGGGTCAGGCCGTGTTATTGGCCCAGTCCAGTCGACGACGAAGTCTGGTAGGACTTGTGACTTGATGGCTGTCCTGGGTTCAAATGTGATGTGGTAGCCGGAGAGTTCGGCTGCCCATTTGGCAATCCGGACTGATGCCTCTGGGTTTCTGAATAATTCGCCGAGTCCCCTATCTGAGGTGACCCGGACCTTGAATGCTTCAAAATAATGGCGCAATTTGCGCGAGGCCATAACAACTGCATAGGCTATTTTTTCTAGTTCCGTCATATTACATTTGGATGTCGTAAGTACTTCGGAGACATAATAAACTGGACGTTGCCTGATTGTGCCCTCTCTGCTCTGCTCTTGAACCAGCGCTGCGTTGACCGCATGCGGCGAAGCCACGACGTAGAGCAACAGGGGTAGCGAGGGGTCGGGGCTTGTAAGAATCGCCAATTCTGACAGGTACTGCTTCAATGAAGCGAAGGCCGCTGCCTGCTCTGGCCCCCATGCGAAGTCTTTTGCGCCGCGGTGTGTTTTGAGGAAAGGGAGGCTTCGCTCTGCGGATTTGGAGATGAATATGTTGAGGGCAGCCAACCTGCCTGTCAGCCGTTGCACGTCTCTGGCTGACTGCGGGGGCGTCATATTGATGATAGCCTGGATTTTGGTTGGATTGGCTTCAATCCCGCGGTGTGGCACCAGGTAGCCCAAGATTTTCCCCTGGCGAACACCGAAAACGCACTTTTCGGGGTTCAGACGAAGTCGTGCGTCCCGCATGTTCGCAAACGTTTCGGCGAGGTCGGCAGATGGTCTTCCTTGCTTCTGCTGGCCACGACGATGTCGTCCACATACGTGAATATATTTCTGCCGACTTGGCCCTCGAGCACCGTTTTGGTGAGCCGAGAGAAAGTGGACCCGACGTTCTTAAGTCCCTCCGGCATTCTGATGAAGCAATACGTGCCGAAGGGTGTTATGAAGCTGGTGCTCGCCTTGTCCTCCTACTTCATATATATTTGATGGTAGCCGGAGAAGCAATCGAGGAGTGACATGACTTCGCACCCGGCCGCACTATCGACGATTTTGTCGATCCGAGGCAGCGGGAAGTTGTCCTTGGGGTAGGCCTTGTTAAGACTGGTGAAATCGATACACATTCGCCATTTGCCGCTCTTCTTCTGTACCATCACTACGTTGGCGAGCCATGTAAGGTAGGCAATTGGCTCGATAAATTTGGCCTCCAGCAGGCGATGCACCTCGGCCTTGGCGGCCTCTGTCTTCTCGTCGGACATCTTGCACAGTCGCTGTTTCTTCGGCCTTACCGAAGGGTCAATCCCCAAGCTGTGCTCGATGATGGAGCGACTGACTCCGACCAGGTTGAGGGCGGACCAGACGAAGACATCTTTATTCTTGGACAGACAGCAGAGGAGTCTCTCCTCGTCATGCGAAGTGAGGTCTTCGCTGATGGTGACAGTTTGCTTGGGTGTCGCCTTGTCGAGGGGGACAGTCTTGGTCCTGTCGTTGCTTTGCAGCTGTGCTTTGTCATGTTTTTTGATGGTTGGGCTGGCAGATTCGAGGACCTCGCGCTGGGCCGTGAGGCAGTGTACATTTCTTTGCCCGGGAACGAAGTCTCTTTCTATGTTACGCGCAGCCTGCTGGTTGCCGTAGATTGTGATGGCGCCTTGCGGACCTGGGATCTTCATGCACAGATAAAGTCCGTGAATGGCTGCCTCGAACTTGTTAATGGAGCCCCGACCCATTATGGCGTTATACGGGTACACCATGTCGACGATGTCGAATGTGACTTTCTCACTTCGGGCATTGGGTGCTACACCGAAGGAGAGAGGTAACTCTATTTTGCCGACAGGAAAGGTGCCCTTGCCGCCGAAGCCGTACAACGGGTTGTCCGAAGGCTTGAGCAGACTGTGGCTTATGCCCATGCGATCGAAGGCATGGAGGAAAATGATATCTGCCTAGCTGCCATTGTCGACTAAGACTTTGTGCAGATCCCATCCTGCCACGTTGCAGTTGATAACCATGGCGTCGATGTGTGGTGCGCTGCGCAGGTCGACGTCGCGGGCGTCGAAGGTCAATGGTACATGGGACCACTTTGTCTGCACGACTGGACCGGTGACGGCGACGTGGTTGACGCTGCGGTAATGGTCCCTCTTCTACCGCTTTGTGTCGAAGTCTGCGCCGGACCCCCCAGTGATCATGTGAATGACTCCGCGATACGGTTGATCGGCGAAGTCTTCTTGCTTTGGGGCTTGGGGGTGGTTGTGGTGGTGGACGTTTTGTTGTTGCTGGTGTGGGGGTGGTTGTGGGGGAGGTACGATTTGTACCACCTGGTGATGTTGGTATGCGTGGTGCGGTAGGTGCGGAGCGGGGCCGTGGTTGTATGGCTGGAGGGGTTGCTGGTATGTGTGCGCGACAACTCTAGTGTTGTCGGCTGGTTGCGCTCGTGCCATCCTGTCTCTGGTTGCCTTCGTTTCTGGGCAGTCTCTTGTAGGGTGGGCGTAGTCTTCGCCGTGGAACAGGCAGTAAAATCTGCGCGGCTGCTGCGCGCGTCCCCGGCCCCGACCGCGAGTTCCGTTTCCGCGGCCCTGGGGGGATACTCCTGGCGGCGAGGGGCCTCGCCAGCGGGGCTCTGGTTGGGATGTTGTGCACCTGTTGTTGATTGCGGCCGTCCCGACCGGAGTTTGCCTGCGAGGTCCTTGTCCACGTGCGGCTGGGCTGTGGAGTGTCTTTGGGTTTCCTCTGAGACTCGACTTTGCGCTGGTGGAGCTTCTTGGATCTGGCGTATTTTTCAAATAGCTGATACAACTCCTGGAGGTTCTTGGGCGGATCCCTGATGCAGTG
The DNA here is from genome assembly GCF_902167145.1 of Zea mays. NCBI lineage: Eukaryota > Viridiplantae > Streptophyta > Magnoliopsida > Poales > Poaceae > Zea > Zea mays. The sequence goes on along the minus strand of NC_050100.1, from coordinate 159,405,082 downwards.
GCTGTAAAGGATGCCGGCCCGAAGGCCGCTGATGGCGTAGTGGATGGCAATCTGGTCATCGACCGAAGGCAGTTGTGACTTGAGGGTCAGAAACTTGTGGTAGTACTCCCGCAGAGTCTCTTTTTCGATCTGCTTGCAGAGTGAAAGCTCAGCCAAGGCGTCAGTGTCTGGGCGGTACCCTTGGAAGTTGAGTAAGAATTTGTCCCGGAGACTTCTCCAGGAGTCGATGGACAGTGGGGGCAACCTGGTGTACCAGGTGACGGCTGGGCCTTCAAGGGCGATGATGAATGACTTGGCCATGGTGGCGTCGTCCCCTCCGGATGATGCAACGGCGACCTGATAACTCATGATGTACTGTGCCGGGTCAGTGCTGCCATTGTACTTGGGATAAGTCCCTGCCCTGAAGTTGGCGGGCCATGGTGACACTTGCAGGTGTGGCGCCAGGTGACTTCGCTCGTCAAGGTAGTTGACACCTTGGAATGCCGCAACGTGTGGGATGGCGTGGCCGTGCTGAGGGAAGTACAGGTCTTCGACTTGTGCGCGCTGTTGTAGGGGAGGGCCGTGTTGCAGGCCGAGGTGGCCTTTGCGCTGCATGAGCGCAATCTCTTGTTCGAGCTCCTGGGCTTTCTGCTCTTCGTCGCGTATCATCTGTCGCACCTTAGCTTGTGCAGACACACGTTGGCGCTTGGCCTCAAGGATTTCTTTTTTCTTTTGGAGGTTGCGGTTCTTGATGCGCAAGGCGCGCAACTGTAGCTGCTCCTCCGCTGAAACGCCGATGACTTCGCCGTCCTCGATTACGTCCGCGCCCTCCGGTGGAGCGAAGCCCGGGGGAAGTTGCGGTTGTCCTCCAGAGCTGCAGGTGCGGAGACTGCCTTCGGGAGTGGGTTGTTCGTTGTGCTGCCTCTTGCTGAGAGCGTCGTCTTCGGTGGCCTCTTGGTGGGTGGTGTCGACGAGGGCCTTGCCCTTTTTCTCGGCCAGCAGTGCTGCCTTCGCAGCCTCGTCAGCCTTCGAGCTAGCTCTCTTGGGTGCCATCGCGAGTGGTTTTTCCGTAGCACGAACGGTGGACGCCAAATGTTGGAACTTGCTCTCCCGAGCAAGCTGATCCAACGGGGGAGTGAGAGCAACGTAAACAAGGTTTCAATTCGAGATGACCAAAGCTCTGTTAATCTAGCCTCTCAAGGGCACTGTGCGGGGGTATTTATAGGTGTCTGAGTGCCCAGCATCCTGAGTTAAGGACGTATGTGCCCTCAGGCGCCTAGGTTATCCCCGGAATATTCCCATAAAGCAGGGTTACACACTGTAATTACAGAGAGACCTTTACAGATTAGGCCCGTAATGCGCAGCGGCCACGCAGGGCCCGTTATAATGGGCCGGATCACACGTGGGCCTCCATGTTGGACGAGGCCGCGACATGGGACGACCTCGTCACAAGCCTTCGTTCGACGACGCGTGGGACAAAGGGTAAGTCTGCCGGTCGTCTTGTCTCCGTTGGTGCAGCGAGGCTGGCGAAGGCATCGAGCGATGGGTGGCGTCTTCGCCTTCGCTCCAACAAATAGATAGGTTTAACATGAAAAAGTGTTAGCGTCTAGTGCCTAGGGGGCCCTCTGATTTTGGGGGCCTGGTGTGGCTGCACCCTCGGCACCCCACAGGTACGACCCTGGGCTGGGCGTTCAGGTCTTTTAAACTTCGATTCAATCCTTCAGTTTTAAAAACACTTTGGTTTTCCAGACATTAAGAACTGATTAGTTTCTAGAAAATGAAAAGGCCAGTAGTTTGGTTTCGATTTTTACTTCGAGTTTTTCAGTAAAAACTGAATACCAAACTTATACTTAAGACAACACACAACAACAAGCTTACACAATAGATTATACACAGTTTTAAAAAGGTAAAAATTATATAAGTATGAGGATTTAAAGATACATCACAAGTCACATACAAATTAGTAAATAATAATTTAATTACATTACATATTTAGTTTACATAATTAAATAATTAAATTTTAGAATCGATAAAGTTTGGTATTCGATTTTTTATTTTGTTTTGGTATATGGTAAAAACCGATTACGATACTAAACACCGATCTTCTTAGATAAACAACAAAATCAAACTAAAATTTTGATTCGATACGGTTAGATTCAATTTTTGGTTTACGGTAAAAGTGTCCATGCCCTAGTTCCCTACTCGAGGGTTGGCTCTTCACTAGCAAAAAAAGTAGCATCCAGGGGTGTGCGTGTCACCGAGCGCCAAAAACAGAAAAAACCCCTGAACTCCGAAGACGGGCAGGGCAGGCACCATTGGCATCAGCCATGCCGCCGGCGCCGCCACCGCAACAACCTAAGAATCGCAGCCGTGTTCCCACGCCGACCGGAGAGAACCGTCGGCCTCAGCGTCGGATGGAGAGCCGGAACGCGTCGGAGCGGGCCGCGTTCTTCGCGCGGCGAGAGGCAGCGGCGGTGCTCCGGCGCGTGCTTCGCGGGGACGCCACCAGGCGCGCCGCCGGCTCCATAAAATCCCTTGTATACTCCCCAACCGTCCGCAACAAGCGCGCCACCTTCGCTCTCGTCTGCCAGACCCTCAAGTGTAAGTAAGCGCAGCCTCAGCTATGGCAGATTGCCTCCCGCTTCCTTGGCGTGCTCTGGCACGCAAGATGTTCGACGGAATGCCATTGCAGAGCTCTGGTGTGGCTGGGTGCATTCTCTGCTGTTTAAAGTTGTTGACTTGTACCATATAATTGTAGCAACAACGGAGCTGTTGATTCACGTATGTGCAGGTCATACAAGTATGATGAACAATGCAAGATGCACTTTTAAGTTTTAACAATGAATATACTTCGCTACTTGGCATTTCACTATTTATGCCCAAGCCAACAACTTTGAAAGAACTCAGATTTTCTTGTTAATAAAGTCACATACTTGCTGGGTGACTGGGTGTAATTAAGGAATGCTGTGTTAGTCATCTGGGTGTAAGTGGAGGACAACTATAATTCCTGCTGCTTGAATAGAGCAAATGGTTAGCGGTCCTGTTGTGCTTTGGTACTTCAAATGTGTTTCATTGTGTTGACTTCTCCCCTCATGTTTCTTTGTTTCCTTTTGATAGACCTACCAATTCTTAAAGAGGTTTTAGCATCGAGTGAAATACTGAGCAGCAAATGGAAGGTGAGCCAACTTCATCAATTGTTGTCATGTAACTAAATATTTCTTTCTGCATTATGTTTTTATCATTGTTGTTTTCAGTTTGACATGTTGGCACTAGAGTTTAGTCATGCCTCTTCATTAGCGATGTATAATGCATTACCTAAAAAAAGAATAACACCTTCAGGCAGCAAGGGCTGAGTTAACTAAGTTATATTTCCTTTTCACTTGCAGAAACAAGAGGAATTGGTTTATGTGACTACCTATGACATTCTCTTTGGTCAGGTTTGTCATCATTTACTTGAGAGTATTGAACCAACCAATTTGTTGTACAGTTTTTTTGCGCATTTGCTTTTTCTATTTCTTAAATTGTTAAGTTTAAATCTTGTTTCTATTAATGTTTATACTTTGAGCTGTGCATTTGATTAAGTACTTATTGTACCATTTTACTCGTTTGCTCCTCTCCACTATTGAAAAACCAGTTTGACATGTCATTCAACTTAATCAGTTGTGTATTCATTATCTTCTTCTAATTAAACATAATCTAACATGAAATGGCATTTCCAGGGAATTGCGGTTTCTGGGTCAGTCGAGCAATTAATTATGCTACAAAAGGATTCTCTTAGGACTACTCTTGATAAAGTTTGTGCGAGAAAGAGAGTCCGCTGCGTTGAAGACCTATTGAGCAATAAATCAGCCGGTACCCTTTTCCCTGACCAGCTTCATTGTAGCTTATATTTCACTCTTTTGTAATATGAGTACTTCCAAGTCCCAATTCTACTCTGAGCCAGTCATGATCTTGACTATTCACAATCAAATGTATTCAATTCAGTGTTGAAGGTTCAAGCTCTGGAGTGGTTCAAACACAATGCTACTAAATTAAATTTCTCTACACTGCATAATCATGGTGGTACAATTGTGAACTTAAAATGTCTCATGTGCTGATGATCATCTGAGTTCATTTCCTCGTGTCACTACTCAAAACTATTGTCCACACTATGTCATATTGGTTATCTTCTGCTTTCATTTCTATATGTTTGCGCACATTTGTCTAATTGCCTTGTTATGGCGATTCACAATGACTTGTCTCTTGGCAAATTGTGGATTATATTTTAAGAAATGCCATCCCTAAATAAATCAATTGTCTGGTCAGTTTCATGCTTGGCAAATTGTTTTGCTTGCCGCTATTAGGATCACAATCTTGTTTGCTGTTTGCTGGAAGGGTGCACAACAACTGCTTCTCTGTATTTATTTGATTTCTATCTGTCAACGATGTACAATCCTCATTGAACATAAACTATATGATACTCTCGAATTCATATCTATTCATTATTCTCTTTTTCTTCAGTCAAACCAAAGCCCCGATTTCTTCGTGTTAACACACTCAAGGTCACTACAGAGTCTGTCATTGAAGAATTGAACAAAATGCACATGGTATTTCATCTATCTTTTAAGGTTATTAAGCAAGCATATTGATCTGAGTGACATCATTCTAGTTTGATATTCCATTATGAAGTTACCTTTGCAACTACAACCTTACTTTTGAGCTCTACCGTTGTTGATGAGACTGACTCAGTCACTCAGTATTGAATAGGTTGACAAAGATGAAATGGTTCCAGATATGTTGGTACTCCCACCTGGAACTGATTTGCATAACCATCCGTTGGTTACAGATGGGAAAGTGTTTTTACAGGTGACCTTCTAATTCTTTTGCTTACTTTTGAGAGTCACTTGATTTATAGTAATTGTGTAATTGACCTTTTCTTTTCATTCCTACCTGTTCTCATAGGGGAGAGCTAGTTGTATGGTAGCAGTTGCATTGTGCCCTAAGCCAGGCTGGAAGGTTAGTGTGTTGGATATGGTGGACTAAAATTTATTTGATCTATTTTTCCCATCATTTTCAGTGAAGATAAGTATTATTTATTAACTTTGGTGTTACCATCTGACTCGATGGTTTGAAATTTACAAGATAATGATGTCTAGAATCTAGTAATGTGTATACTTCTAACTCAGCTTGACAAATAGTATCCTGTCTCTACTCCCTAAGTTTCTATCTACTCATCTTCTTTTTTTAAAAACGTGGTCATTCATGTAGGGATACGAATACGATAAATATTAGTGATATTTTCACTCAGTGTTTGTTTTAGTTTTAAGTAGAAACAGAATTTCTCTGCTTGCTTATGGTTCTGCTTCCTCGATATATGCAGTGGGTGCTGTAAACAATGTTGCATTCTGATGAACCAGTTGAAAATTTCAATCTGTCATATCACATTTTATAGTTATACAATCTCAAATATTAATTTCAGTTGAACATTTAAACTTAGGTTATTGATGCATGTGCGGCTCCAGGGAACAAAACAGTCCACCTTGCTGCACTCATGAATGGAGAGGGGAGTATTATAGCTTGTGAACTTAACAAAGAGAGGGCCAAGACATTGCAACATACTGTCAGAAGATCTGGAGCAAACAGTATCCTTTCCTGATGATCTTTTAGATCTATGAACCTTGCAGTAATATTTTATTTTTTGCATAGTTTTTACTGTTAAAGCGTCCTTGTCTCCTTACTGCAAAGCACAAAGGAACATGTGTTCTTGTCATATGTTGTCTATTATGTTCAACAATATTCATTACAGTACATTTGATACGACAACTACGTTTCTGAACTTATTGCTAAAGATATTCGAATAGTTAATGGCGACTTTCTGGAAGTAGATAGAAATGATCCATCATATGCTGAGGTTTGTAGATACCTCCACTTCTATTGGTAACTTGTTGATCTCACTGAACACACAGTAGTAGTTTTCTTTCATCCTGCAGAACCATTTTCTATGATTTTGTCATTTGTGTTGATGTGATGATGATGACTGGTGCAGGTCCATGCTATTCTATTGGACCCCTCGTGCTCTGGTTCTGGAATATCTACAGAGAGACTTGATTATTTGCTTCCCTCACATTCTAGAGGTACCAAAGGCTTTTGTAGCAACAGTCCTGCTATTTTATTTCATTACCTACTTAAAAAAAAGAGAAGGAATGTTATTTGATTCTGTTGGCATCGTTGTGTTGTGACTTGCATCAGTTACATTGTAGGCTCCTGGGCAAGGTTAACCTTCTGTAGTTAGCACAATATGCCTACTTAGCTACTTGTCTTATTTGACATGAAACCACGAAACAATTGTGTCACTAAGAATTATTTTCATTATCAGCATCATGGGCAGGTGTGGAGGCACATCATCAATGATGATGCATATACACCACATTCGTTTTTTTGTTACTGTCTAGTACAGTATTTACATATATTTAGAGTTTGTATATATTTCTTGGTATATAATAAAGTGGTGCTCCGCTGCAGTGTTTTTAAGTCGTTGAGACGGTTTGGGTCGCCATAGCACCGATAAGTCGACTCAGTTGACTTATCAGGCGACTCAAACGACTAATCGATAGTAAGTCGTCCGACTAATTGGCTAAGTCGTCCAAACCCTAAAAAACCGATACAGGACGACTTGCCAAGTTTGTTTATGTAAAATATACTAATTGCACAAAAACACCGAATGTAATGAAGAAAGTGACTTGTCCAAGTACACTAACATAACAATCCATGTAACTTGCAGACGTACATCTTGCTAGAAGTTATTATAGCACAAATTGCAGTATGAATGACAGTTATAGCTTATATCATGCAGTAGAGAATAATGAAATGAGTCGGACGAATAGTGGATTGGAAGTGGGCCAGTTTCCAGTTGGAACCCTAAGGCCTAATGGGCTGGCTGACGGTCTTAGAGATGAAACCTAAGCCTTTTTCATTCAAGTCGTCCACGACTCAAAACCGCGACTAATTGTCTGAGTCGGATGACTCGTTTTTAAATCGACCGAGTCGTGTCGAACTGCATATCGATGCCACAAAACTGATACAGCCGATTAATCGGACGACTTAAAATCACTGCTCCATTGTAGTCTGGAGAAGGGAGGGAACAAGTTTGGGGTGCTGATTTAGTAACTTTTCATCACAACATCTTGTGAATTATGCTTTGCTCTGCAGATAGTCAGGATGATGCGGGTACAAGCTCAAGGGTCATGAAACTCTCCGCTTTTCAGAAGAAAGCTCTCTCCCATGCTCTATCATGTAAGTCCCTGTGCCATTTGTCTCTGGAATAGTCACGTGTCAGTGCACAACTGTTTGCACGAACTGAAGCTTCCCTCCACGGCTCCACCTTTGCAGTTCCGTCAGTGGAGAGGGTGGTCTACAGTACTTGCTCAATCCACCAGGCAGAGAACGAGGATGTCATAAACTCTGTCTTGCCCTTAGCTACATCCCTCGGATTTGAGCTCGCTACACCGTTCCCTCAGTGGCACCGCCGTGGCCTTCCAGTTTTCCAAGGATGTATGCCCCTACAGTCTACACCCAAACAGTTGAACGCAACTCCCAGTGAACGTCTCTGAACCTATAGCCTCCCTCACCATGGCTTCCCTTGTTTGCTTTGCAGCTGAACATTTGCTTCGGACGGATCCTGAAGATGGCCTGGAGGGCTTCTTCATTGCATTGTTTGTCAGGAAAGCAGGCCCTACTTCAGAAGAGCCTAGCGAAGATGCCACGGTAGAAGTAAGAACCAAACAAGTGCGCGGGAGGCGAAATGGGGTCAGGGCGTTCAGCTCCTTGAGGCTGTCCAGGATGATCCTCTGGTGACCAAAGGCGTTCTGGATTTAATTTGATGTATCATTGCTATTTTTGGTAGTCAATGTGGTAACAGGTAGGTTTGAATCTGTTCTGAATTTTGGACTCATTTTTTTCTTCTACTCCAGATAATATGTTGCCATACTCCATGTCCATTTCAGATTATAAGACATTTTAGCTAATATATATATATATATATATATATATATTTGTCATCGAAGGTGATGTACCAATCAGTGCATCATCCAACCGAACTAATTAACTAGTCGACCGCCTGGTGTAACCAGCCCACTAGATCACGGAATTGATTAGATTAATCCGCTTATTGAGTTTGTGTTCATTGATTCTGTTGGGGCGACAATTTTGATCATTATGTTAGCATTTCGTAGCAGTTTTAGTCATTCCTTTACAGTTTCTATTATTTTGTTATAGTTTCAGTCATTTTATTATAGTTTTAGTTGTTTTACAGTCTTATCTATTCACTCATTCAGCTATTCCGTTACATTTTTAGTCATTTTGTTGTAGTTTCAGCCATTCCATTACAGTTTCGGTCGTTCTATTACAGTCTCGTCCATTCACTCATTCGGCCATTCTGTTACAATTTCAGTCATTTCGTTAAATTTCAATTATTCCATTAGTTTATGTTGCAGTTTCGGTTACTCCATTATCGTTATACTTTGAGTCATTCTATTACATTCTCAGTCATTTACTCATTCAACCATTCCATTACATTTTTAGTCATTTTGTTTTAGTTTCAGTTATTTTGTTACAATTCCAGTCATTCCACTACAGTTTCAGTCATTTCGTTACAGTTTCAGTCATTCGATTACCGCTAGGGCGCGTAGGGGTGGTGCAAAGTGGGTGGTTGTAACACACGATCTGATTAGGGGGTGTGGCAGTTAGTATGTCGATTGGCGTGGGGGTGGCTAGGCATGGGGCTTAATCTAAAGACAATGTGCGAGATCAGTTAGGTTTGGTCTAGGAGATGAAACCATCGGTCCATCACGCTAGGTGATGAATATCATTGTCGTTACCAGTTTCAATCATTTCATTGTAGCTCCAATCATTTTGTTATAGTTACAATAAAGGAAGCTGTTGGGAATAGTCCCACATTGTGTGGTGAATGTGTGATAGCATGGTTTATAAGGTTGAGGGTGCAACCCCCTGAAAGGCTAGCTTTTTGGGTAGTGTTGGCCCAAGAGACCTAAAGCTCGCTGCTATACGTGCGGGCGCGTGTGTCGCGGCCCGACAGCCTGGGTGGGCGCGCCGTGTGTGCGGGTAGCCCCGACGGACACGCCGTGTGTCGGCGGTCCGGTTCCAACAGAAGCACAAAGCTTTCAATAGTTGCAGGAAGCCCCAATCCACCAACCCACCAGTGGCAGTTTTAGTTCTTTTGCTAGGTTGTGATGCGGGGTGGGCCCCACCTAGGTCATGACACGAGGAACCCAGTAGTGGCAGTTTCAGTTCTTTTGCTAGGTTGTGACGCGGGGTGGGCCCCAACTAGGTCATGACACGGGGTGGGCGCGCTCCGCGTTTGTTGTGGAAGCGTAAAATGTATCAAGAAGTGTCGTAAATTTCGTTGGAAAATGCATAAATCATGATGCTCATGTGCATTATTGACATGCAAATGATGGCATCATAAAATTCTATTAAGCATTGTAATGAGCATGATAGTTTGCAAAGATGCATATATTCACATGAATATACCAGGAACCTCGATTTGTACTGCTGCAATCATACCAGGATCATAAAATCCTCATGTTTGAGCGTAAATAGTGGTGATTATAGCGTAGAGGTTGTTACAATGGCCACAACAACGTTAATGTACGACCCCACATAACATATGCATACGTACCCATGTGGTTGCCGTAAATACCAAGCCAACGTGGATGATGTGGATACCCTAGGGACATGATACACACAACCTCACAAAAAACATATCTCAAGTCGTCCTAGCCTTCCTCTCGAGATCTTGAGCAGAAAAATGGCGGTGTCGTATGGTTCATCGCTGGTGGGTGCTCGACTGTTGCAAGTGCATCCAACATCGGTGGCTGCATCACCAGGTTAGTTGATCGAGACTCCCCCTTAGTGCTGTGAGCACCTCAGTGTGATGAGTGTTGGCGCTGATCTGGGCAGCGCCAATCACTCGGGGTGTACCGCATGACGGTGCTCTCGCGGCGGCGCGGACGGTCCGTGACTCTAGGCTGGACGGTCCATGACCTGGGCGCAGGAGCGGCGCCTTCCCTACGTCACACCGGACGGTCCGCGCATGGGTCCAGACGATCCGCGATGGCGCAGGGTCGTCTTCCTCCTCGCTGGAACCTAGATCTCGCCCCCTGGGGGAAGAGATCCTAGGGCGCTCCGGGTCGACAGGTCACCCGGGGCGTCCCCAGATGACATGGAGTTGCCTAGGAATTAAGAGATCAATTCGAGGAAGAGGCCTTGGGTGGACAACTAGATCTTGCCCCCCGGAAGGGGTAAGATCCTAGGCCCGTCTTGGGGTCGGCAGGCCACACAAGACGAATCTAGACGAATAGGGGTGGAGGTGGATATGGGAAAGGCTACAACTAGAACTACGATATATCTACTCCTAGGGCAGGAAAGGTAAATAAAGTAGATAGATTTGATTGGAATGTGTTCGGGGGTTCTGAATCGGCCGTACCCCTTTATATTTATAGGGGAGGAGGTATGGACCTGTTCCTAGGAGATAGCCAACAACTCCCACGTTATTAGATGGATAACCACGCACGAGATAAGGATAATCACCTGAGTTTATCTGACCGCGAACCATTCGGGCCCTAGGGCCGGACCGTCCGCCACTTTTGGTGCTCAACACATGCCCCCTGCCTTTTGGTGGAGCTTGGCGAACCAAAAGCACTAGTGAAAACTTCAGAAACAATTGACCTCATGAGTTATTTTGTTCCCGAAGTAAGGACTCAGCTCGATGCAAGTCATCGGCTCTTGCGATCAGATAATATAAATACTTGATAGAACTTTATTGCACAGAGACCGTTTCAGATTGCATCCTCTTTGGCCATGTCTGCCTGATCAACCTATCAATAGGCAAAAACCTTCAGAAACTGGGACATGTGACTTTTTCGGCTCTTGGGGCTTGGGTTGACGGCTATATTTATGCCGGCCTTCCACACTAGGCGGATCACAGGTGATTTCTTGTGCTCCGGACGGTCCGACCTGTGCAGTCCGACGGTCCGCAAGTGGATCGGATGGTCCGGTACTATTCCCAGACTGTTCGGTCGTGTCGGGCAACACCTGCGACCCTTGTGGTGGGCTCTGTATAACTCCGGACGGTTCGGCCTAGGGTGCCGGACGGTCTGACGAAGGGCCAGACTGTTCGAGATCGTGTGCGGACAGTCCGACCGTGCTCAGAGTTGACACACCATTTAGCGGAGATGGCGGTGACGGTCGTCCTGGATATGAGTCCATCGGCATACCAGAATATGGATGGGGAAACCTATTTGTTGTCGATGTGTTTGGCGCAATTGTTTCGACGCCTAATTTATGTGATAAAGAATTAGGCATGTGAGTTTTCCCTAATGCATGCCCCATCCTTTCTATATCCTCTATGATACTTTTAATCCGATTATCAAAAGAAATTTTAATAGATGGAATATCATCGACTGACCTAGCATCACCTATCGTGGGAGCTGTTGTAGCACGACTGATATGTACTCGACGTTTATCTCCCTCTCTTGGACGGTCTTCTGGTGGCAATATACCCTGAAGTGCGAGAAGAACCACTTCTCCGCCACCTTGAGCACCTGACCTTGTTGTCGTTGGACCTCTTTGTCTATTTTCTTCATGTCATCTTCTAATCTTTTATGCTCCGTGGCCGACAAATTAGTCAGCCTTGTGTCGCTGTTTGGAGAAGCACTGTTGAGATCTTTAGAAACGACCATATAAACCTGATTTTGTGGATCTACAACCTTGTTCCCCAGCGGAGTCGCCAAAAAGTGAGTCGGCGTCGATCTAGACGCCAAACACTAGAAAGGACCGCCTGGCGGTGCTCTCTGCGGAGGCGTGTACGGTCCGTGGCACAGGATCGGACGGTCCGCGACCTGGCGCATGAGTGACTCCTCCTCTGCGTACGTTCGGACGGTCCGCGATGGTGCAAGGGTCTTCTCGCCTGAGGGGTAAAATCCTAGGGTTGTCTTGGGGTCGGCAGACCACCCAAGACGGATCTAGACGACGTAGAGTCGAATAGGGGTGGAGGTGGATATGCGGAAGGCTACAAACTAGAACTACGCTACATCTACTCCTAGGGCAATAAAGGTAAATAACGTAGATAGATTCGATTGGAATGTGTTTGGGGGTTCTGAATCGGCCGTACCCCTTTATATTTATAGGGGAGGAGGTCTGGACCTGTTCCTAGGAGATAGCCAACAACTCCCATGTGATTAGATGGATAACCACGCACGAGATAAGGTTAATCACCTGAGTTGATCTGATCGCAGGGCCGCGGACCGTCCAGGCCTTAGGGCCGGACCGTTCGTCACTTTTGGTGCTCAATAATGAGATCAACCTAGGACATACAGGAGGACTGGTGGACACGTTGGTATGGGTGCCTATGCAAATTATAAGTGATCGTGAGATGGACACACCACATATCCTGGAGTCCTGTGTAACTGTTTGATCTTGGTATGTATATACAATACCATGCAGACCCCATGTTGTTCCACTTCATATAATTCTGAATGAAAAGGAGGTGCATAATTGTAAACTGTTATTATATATGTGTAGGTTGATATTGTGATCCGAGAATATTGCCTAGAGTGAGCATGACATTTTGTAATGGGGACGAGGCACACAAATTTTATAAACAATACATCTAAGAAGTTGGTTTTCTATCGAAAATATACATGAAGAAGTCATACTGCAAGTGGTTGAAATGTTCAAGGGAAGTCAAATGTGCAACAAGGGCTGATGATAACCCAAGGGTCCACAATAAAACCACAGGACATACGCAATGCAAGGCAAGGTTAGGATGAAGGTGAAAAAGATTTATGATGACAACAAGAAGAATAACATAGTTGTTGCTGATTGATCTGGTGCACCTAGAACATAAACACGAGTTCATTACGCAAGAAACAGAGAAACAACACCTTCATTGCAACAAGAATTGTAATCTAAAGTTCATGAAGTTTGTGGGTACAATGCATGATAGCAGGGTACCACAACACTGCATTGTAGACATGATTTAAGACAGTCATAATGGGCCTAAGAATGTTCCAGTAATGGTGCAAGACCCGAAGAACATGTAAGACACACTATACTTGTTTTTTAGCATCACCAACTTAACTTTGTAATTGTGATTTTATAACATTGTCCAATTTTTTAATGATACTGTGCAGGAGGGCAACGAGGCGACGACCGAAGAGAGAAAAATGCTAATGATGTGTCTAAGCTTCTAACATTTTTTAGAACATACAAAAAAATCTATAATTCTTTTGTGATTTCTAGTTGGATGAGGAGAGGAGATATTTATTTATTTAGTATCTTTTGGTTACATGCTAGTATGCAAGGGGAGTACATTGGTTTCAGAGGTGTTGTCACTTTTGATACAACTCATAAAACTAATCTATATGATAAATCACTTGATACGTTTGTTCGTGCTAACCACTAATCCACCATCTCTAGTGCACCATGTTTCATTTTGCGTTGCTGCGTGATGAAATTGTGGAGACATTCAAGTGGCCATTTAATGCATTTAAAACATGCATGGACGCTGAGGGGCCACGAGTTATGCTGGCAAGTATGGTTTGTACACTTGCATTTTGCAATCGTCTTCTATCTTATAATATCAAGTGTATGTAATATTTAATTCATATTGTTAGGTACCCAGGAAAGGGGTACCCAAGGCGAGGCTCATAAAGCTCCCTTTGGCCTATTTACCGACCAAGTCCCCGTCAAGTAAGTCTGCAAGGTGGGGCGAACAACCAAGCCCCCGTGCGAGCAGGTCTGCGAGGCGGGGCGAACGACTGAACCCCCACCGAGCAGGTCTATGAGACAGGGCGAACGACCAAACCCCCGCCAAGCGGATCCGCAAGGAAGGAACTCGGGCCGATGCTGTCCGCCCACGACGACAGCGACAAGACGCAACATCACGAAACCACGACCAAACCAAAATGCCTCTGGCAGACATGATGGGACACCCCTGCGTGCGCCCACGGATATATCCTCGCTGACCCGCGGGGCCGGACGACTCCAGTCGCGGAGACCTCAGCAACGGAGTCTCTATAGTGGCCCATACGTCGGAAAGGACGGGGCAATACCCCTTACCAAGCGTATAACTACGCATGCTTGATAGTGACACAAGGGGTATGACAATAGATGAAGCAGTACGGGACACAACCTAGAACCTATTCGTAAGCCCACATTGCGGGACCCTCTAGGTACCGTAACATTGACATCGGGCAAGCTACAGAGACTCATATACCGGACGAACAAGCTACAGAAACCATTCGGCCAAGGGCGACGCCACCACCTCAGCAAATGCCTTCGGTGATAGAGAGCTCCACGCTGTCGGGCAGCTCCCACAGGCGATCAATCAGGGGCGCTTCGATCGACGGTGGAGGAGAGAGGTGTGCACACACCATGCTAGCAACCAGACGCATGCTTCACCGCTGGCGCGACTTGTGACCGCGATCTAATCGATGGCCGCGATCTAATCGAAGGCAGACGCTTCACTGCTAGCGTGACTTGTGACCGCCTTTCGCACGAGCCTGCTGGCAGCACAGGAAAAAAATGGGCCCACCAAAGATTCAACACAGTTTTAGCTTCCTATATATCAGCAACTGTTGGTGGCAAATGGGCCCACAAAGATTCAAAACAGTTTTAGCTTCCTATATATCAACAACTGTTGGAGATTGATCCTTTTTTACTCGTAAAACAAATTTAGCAGCTTGGTAAACATCAATTTAAGGAGCTATTATTTAGCCAACTACTAGTTGCTCTAAGGGCTTGTTTATATATATTAGATCTCAAGTTTAGCCCATTAACCATTAGATATAGGGTGTTTAGATTATCTAGGATAATAATTAGTTGTTTTTTTGCTGCATAGTAAATTATCAACCCTGCCTTTATTTTTGCCTTGCACTTTCGTACGCATGGTTAAGGGTGTGTTTGGTTTGACCTTTGGCTTTGGCTTTTGCTCCCCTAAAAGCCAAAAGCCAACCAAAGGGTTAGATCCAGGAATCAGTTTTTTTTTCTAAAAGTCGACTTTCTCGTAGTGCAAATCTAAAAGCACCCCTGGACCTGCTTTTAGTGGCTTTTCGGATGGAACTATGAAAATATATATCGAAAAAATTTAACGACTTTTAGTGGTTTCCACCAAATGATTTTTAGCTTTTTAACAGCTTACAGCCTACAATAGCTTTTTCCACAGCTCACAGCCCACAACAACTTTTTTCACAGCCACAACCCAACCGAACAGACCCTAAGACAAGGAGCACATATGTCTTTCTATGATCCCGGTAAAAAAATTAGCCTACTTTAACACAAATATGTAGGCCAATGGACCTAATCGTTAGTTCTTGTGTTGGCTAACAATTAGCCTTTAAAGTTTAGTGGCTAATAATTGGTCCTTGCAATCTAAACAGTCCATCCAACAAAAAATGTGATAGACAAAACCATCGTTTCTTGATGCTTGATGCCCTGGAGACAAATTTCTCTTGAAATTAGTAAATTATTATATTGGTTTTTCAGATTTATTCGTTTTTTATTTTTCTGGTTATGATTTTTTAGTCTTTTTTCATTCAAAGTTTTCTCTCTCTTATTCAGTTTTTCCTTAGGTTTTTTGAATACTCTAGTATTGACCTCAATTTGCATGTGTTGAGGTGGATTGGAGTGTAACTCTTAGTTTAAGTTATACCCCAATATGTGAATTGGGGTCAATACTAGAGTATCCAAACTAGCCCTTACAAGGTTTTAGTAATAACATCTCATGCAATAGTATCACATGTACTACTGCGGAAACCACAATGTTTCAAGCGTATATTGCCGAATGATCGAAATTGCTGTTGGATTAACCAATCCCCGTGTATTAGGTGTGTTGCGATGGTACATAAATATTAACGCACAATGATCACATGAAATCAAGCAATACACATGTTATTGTCGACCTTAATATCTCACAAATTATTATCAATAACCAATATAACAACTTAACTCAGAATTTGGAGCGCCTCATCCTCTCCCTCGGTTGTTTAGCCACACATAGCCGTCGGCGGCGTCTCCTCTTCCTT
Source organism: Zea mays (assembly GCF_902167145.1). Taxonomy (NCBI): domain Eukaryota; kingdom Viridiplantae; phylum Streptophyta; class Magnoliopsida; order Poales; family Poaceae; genus Zea; species Zea mays. The sequence continues at coordinate 159,389,021 of NC_050100.1, read as the reverse complement.
TCCCTTAGTTGTTCTTGCCCCACTGCCTACATAGACACATATGGATATGGCGGCAGAGAGTCGCAATAGCGGTTCGAGGTGCTTGCCGACAAGGAAGTTCGATGTCCTCCTCTATGGCGATGCGGAAGAATCTAGATGACAGAGGCGGGGACATGGAAAAGGATGTGAAATTAGAGGTTAATATACGACGACAGTGAGGAGGAGGAAGTGCTCGTGATGGTTGAATGATTGGTTGCACATGCAAGAGGTAAAACAGTAAGACTTATCTTATATGGTTGCTAGGCGAGACATAGAGAAAAAACAAATATATGCGCTTCATGCGTGACGCATACAAAACTCGTGCTTTAAATAAGTAGAGAAATCAAAATTGATGTTAACATGTATTGGATGGTTTGCATGGCAAGCATTCTACGTGTAGGTAGAATCACCTATGAATAATATCCATACTAATACAATGTCTATGTGTTGCGATAACACCTAAATATTTAATAAAATGGTAATAGACAACGATTACATGAAAAATGAATAATACATATATTATCATTGGCCTCAATATCTCATAAATTATTTGGCAACAACAATACAAAACTAAACTCGTGATCCTAAGCATCTCCTCCTCTCACTAGGCTTTTTAGCTACACATCGCTGACAACAGCTACCTATAGAGGCACATGGCAGAAGAGAGTCAACGCTTCAACCACGCATGGTTGCAGAGAGTCAGCGATTTTGTGACACCTTCTTCTCTTCTCCCTCGATTGTTCTTGCCCTGGTGCCTATAAAGGCGCATGGCTGCAGAGAGTCACGACCGCAGTTCGAGGTGCTTGCCAACAAGAGAAGGTAAAGGCGTCAGCGCGTGTGGGGCGCGATGATGACGGGCGAGTCAGAGGCTAGTGGGATGGCTTGCTCGATGTCCTTTGTAGGTAGAAAAATCTGGGTAGGGATGGCAATGGATGGGTGTAGTGCGGGTCGAGCAAACACCAACCCATATTGACACCCGACACATTAAGTGGCACCCACATCTATAATGTTTAATGGGTGGATTTTTACACCCGCACCTGTTGGGACCCACTAAGTGATCAACAAATGCAAATAATTAAACAAAATCACCACAAATAACAAAAATAACAAGACAAACACATTATTATTTAGAAGCACACCATATATAATTGTTTAGAACCACACAATACATAATGCAATATCAATTCACCTTTCAAAGAAGTAAAGATAAGTAGATGACCTATGATTTTATTGGGCTAGACCAAAATCATGTGTAAACAAAGGACTCAGAGTTAGTCTTCTGGTCCTTGTTGGGCACCCACGGGTGGAAAGTCACACCTAACCCAACCCATTATTTTATGTGTTGGGTCAGGTGTAGACTCATATATGGAATTTGGCACCCAAAACCACACCCAATGAGTGTGAGTATGAAACTCGTGGGGACCTGCACCCATGGGTGTGACTGCCATCCCTAAACCTAGGTGAAAGAGGTGAAAACTGAGAAAGAGATGTAAAGTTTTGGGCTTAATATAAGAGCTCGTGGATAAGGCTGGTTGCACATGCAACAAATAAGGATTATCTTATCTGATTGTTAGGCGAGACGTAGCGGAGAAAAATAGATGTACACGTGTTAGGCGAGACATGGGGGAGAAAAACACGACATATGGTACATGACACATAGAACTCGTGCTTTTAAAGGTATAGAGATGTAACTAAACCAAGTTTAAGATCTTATTTGAATCCTTTCTTCTAAAATTTATTTTGTTACTAAAGTTAAGAGCTACACTTTAAATTATGTATAGTCTAATAAACTTTTGATGTTTTTATGTCTACTAAAGTTTAGCATTATTTTAGATCAACTCCTTAGATCTTTAGGAGAATATATGTCTAGTTATGTGCCCACAGGTATACTCGCGGATTTGTGGCACCCACAAATATAGATAACATATTGTACCCGTCACAAGTAACATGGCACGAGTGCTGGTTTAACACCCTCATGGTGACAGATTTATAAAACATGTACCCGTAGGTTTTAGTCCCGCTGGCATCCCTAGGCCAAACTACCGTGTCGTGCCTGAGCTTAGGTGCTACACGACGGGGTAGGTCCAATACAAACCATTTTTACTTTTCCTATTACTTTATAAAAATACCTATATTATGATTGAGTTTATAATATAAAGCACAAATATAAGTGTGCTTTGTTAGTTAGGTGAGCGTGAATATGGAGCCAAAAACTAAGCTTTTAATCTTGTTTGTGCATAATTTTACATTGCAAACCTTGTTTATGCATAATTTTTACCATAGTTTTGTAAAAAGCGAGGATGATTGATACATGATCGAAGAAACTCATGCATTATAGAGATAGAGATACATACTACTTTGGTAACCTATTGAGGCCCTGTTTTGTAATTTAGTTACCTGACTAAACTTTAGTGATCAATGTTTAGTCACTAAAGTATCCTATTTGGTTTTAGTGACTAAAACTGTTTAAAGAACATTAATTACTATGCATAATGGTTGTATTACCCTTATTTAATAGGGCACATGGTAGAAGGGGATGACAGATGCAGTAAAAATGTCACTGTAATCACATTTAGTCACCCTTTAAGGCTCCTTTGGAATGCAGTAATTTTAAAGAAATTATACAAGAATTCCACAGGAATCGATTTATTCTCATAGGAAAAACCCAGGAAACAAGGAAAACACCTATATTCCAAAGGAGCCCTTAGTGACTAGATGACTAAACTTTTGGTGGGAGCTCTTATTGAAAGACGCCTAGAGGGGGGGGGTGAATAGGCGAAACCTGAAATTTATAAACTTAAACACACACTAAGGTCGGGGGTTAGCATTAGAATCAAATTTGAGTCCAAAAGAATATCTCTCTTGCTAGGAGTTGCTCAAGGATTGCGGATGACATATGGGAGCCAATTCACACTAGTAAGGAAACGTTAGAGAGGGGAAAACAAATCAAACAAGAATCAAGGAGAGTGAACACGATGATTTATTTTACCGAGGTTCGGTTCCAAAGGACCTAGTCCCCGTTGAGGAGGTCACAAAGACCGGGTGAGCCTTTTCCTTAATCTCTCGAGTCACTTAGACCCCGCAAGGACCACCACACACTTAGGTGTCTCTTGCTTCGATTACAAGTCACTAGAGAAATAGAAGGGAAAAGAAAAAAAAGGCCAAACCAAGCGACAAGAGCAACAAAGAACACAAATGATCATCTCACAAGCCCTAATGCACTAGAGTTGATTTTGGGGCTTTGATTGGATTGATTGCTTTGATTGTGTCTTGGAGTGTTGGGCTTTTGCTCTTGCAATGAATGAAGAATTTAGAATGCTTGGATTGAAGTGAATGAGGTGGTTGGGGGGTATTTATAGCCTCCCAACCACTTCTAGCCGTTGGCTGATTTCTGCTGGCGATGGGCGCACCAGACATTTCGGTGCGCTACTGGACAATCACTGTGCACTGTCCGGTACGCGCCACGTCAGCGCAACCGTTAGGGTTCGGAGCTGGTCGACCGTTGGAGCATTTGTCTTCTAGCTGCACCAGACAGTCCGGTGCTCTCTGACTTCTGCCGTGGTACTGTAGCGCACTGTTCATCATGTCAATCGACCGTTGAAGCGTAGGGAGCCGTTGCTCTGCTGGCTCACCGGACAGTCCGGTGGCACACGGGCAGTCCGATGAATTATAGCGGAGCGCGCCCTAGTATTCCCGAGAGTGGCTGGTTCGGAGTTGTACGACCTTGGTGCACCGGACAGTCCGGTGCGCTATTTTTCAGCATACTCTGCCACCGGATAGTGTCCGGTGCGCCATTTTTCAGCACACTCAAGTTCTTTGCTCCATTTTTTATTGTGACCCTAACTTGATTTCTTTCTTGGTTTGTGTTGAACCTTATGCACCTGTAATACGTGGATTCTCGACAAACTAATTAGTCCAAATGTTTGCGTTGGTCATCAACCACCAAAATTAATTATAGAAAATGGTTAACCCTATTTCCCTTTTAATCTCTCCCTTTTTGGTGATTGATGCCAACACAAACCAAAGCAAATAATAAGTGTTGAAATATAACTAGTTTGCAATTGAGATGAATGTGCATAGATTACTTGGAATTAAACCAATGAAAGATTTTTAACATATGAATAAGAGTGAATGGTTTGGCTTTCTTTTATTTAATATTTTAGACCACATTTGCACCACTGGTTTTGTTTTTGCAAATCTTTTGGAAATTTATTCAAAAGCTTTTGCAAATAGTCAAAGGTATAGGAATATGATTGCAAGAAGCATTTTCGGATTTGAAATTTCTCCCCCTGTTTCAAATGCTTTTCCTTTGACTATATAAAAGCTCCTCCTGAATGAAATTCTCCCCTTAGCTTTCAAGAGGGTTTTGAAGTAGATACCAATTAATAATTTTCTCTCACATATGAGTTGAAAGTTAGATACTTATTGAAAATATACTAATTGAAATTCTTTCATACTTAATGTGAAGTTTTGAAGATACCAATTGAGAAATTTTCTTCACATACCAATTGAAAATCCATTTTGATCAAATACCAATTGAAATACTTATTTTTATTTGAATGGTGGTGCGGTCCTTTTGCTTTGGGCTTAATATTTTCTACCCCTTTGGCATTAAGCGCCAAAAACGGAGAACTTGAGAGCCCTTTTCATTTTTTCTCCCCTTATGGGGTCTAATACTTTCTCACAAATGGTAAAATGAATACAAATGAAGGGTTATACCATGAGAGTTGTAGGAGTAACGACAAAGGGTAAATGATACCGTCAGAGTTGGAGTGGAAGCCTTGAAAGTTGCCTAGAGGGGGGTGAATAGGCGAAACCTGAAATTTATAAACTTAAGCACGCACTAAGGTTGGGGGTTAGCGTTAGAATTAAATTCAAGTCGAAAGAGAGCGGAAAACAAATCAAACAAGAATCAAGGCGAGTGAACACGATGATTTGTTTTACCGAGGTTCGGTTCCAAAGAATCTAGTCCCCGTTGAGTCCGGTAAATTATAGAGGAGCACGCCTCCGTTTTCCCGAGAGTGGCTGGTTGACACCTGTACGGTCCTGGTGCACTGGACACTGTCCGGTGGCACACCAGACAGTCCGGTGCGCCATTCTTCAGCACACACAAGTCCTTTTGCTCCTTTAAAATTGTGTCCCTAACTTGAATCTTTTATTGGTTTGTGTTGAACCTTATGCACCTGTAATACATGAATTTTAGACAAACTAGTTAGTTCATACGTTTGTGTTGACTATCAACCACCAAAATCAATTACAGGAAATGGTTAACCCAATTTCCCTTTCAATCTCCCCTTTTTGGTGATTGATGCCAACACAAACCAAAGCAAATATAAAGCGCAGAAATGTAACTAGTTTGCATTTGGAATGTGCATACGTTACTTGGAGTTAAACCAATTAAAAATCTCACTAGATATGAATGGATTGCTTTTTATTTTATTTAACATTTTGGACCTCATTTGCACCACTTGTTTTGTTTTTGCAAATCTCTTGCAAAATCTTTTCTAAGTCTTTTTTGCAAATAGTCAAAGGTATAAGAATAATATTGCAAGAAGCATTTTTAAGATTTGAAATTTCTCCCCATGTTTCAAATGCTTTTTCTTTGACTAATTAAAACTCCCCCTGAATGAAATTCTCCTCTTAGCTTTCAAGAGGGTTTTGAGATAGATATCAATTTGAATTTTTACTTTCACAAGACAAGTGAAACATAAATACCAATTGATATCAAAAACTAATTTGAGAATACCAATTAAAATTACATTTCGAATTTTTTTAAAATGGTGGTGGTGGTGCGGTCCTTTTGCTTTGGGATTAATACTCTCTCCCCCTTTTTCATTAATCGCCAAAAACGGAGACTTTGAGAGCCCTTTAGAGTTTTCACCTCATTGGTACAAGTAAATAAGAGTGAAAGATTATACCAATTGATAGTTTATGGAGTAACGACAAATGATATCGTTAGTGTTGAGTGGAAGCCTTGTCTTTGCCGAATACTGCATTTCCCTTTCAATCCAAGACTAAGTATAGAAATACACTTGAAAACACATTAGTCTTAGCCTTGGCACAAAAGAAATAAGAAATATGTATTTGTACCATAATGAAAGAGACATGATCAAAGGTATATAAATGAGCTAGGTGTGCAATGTTTCAATCAAAGTTTCGAGAATCAAGAATATTTAGCTCATTTCTAAGTTTGCTAAAAGTTTTCTCATCTAGTGGCTTGGTAAAGATATCAGCTAATTGGTTTTGGGTATTAACATAAGCAATTTCGATATCTCCCTTTTGTTGGTGATCCCTTAGAAAGTGATACCGAATATCTATGTGCTTAGTGCGACTGTGTTCAACGGGATTATCAACCATGCGGATTGCACTCTCATTATCACATATGAGAAGGACTTTGCTCAATTTGTAGCCATAGTCCCTAAGGGTTTGCCTCATCCAAAGTAATTGCGCACAGCAGTGGCCTGCGGCAATGTATTCGGCTTCGGCGGTGGAAAGAGCTACAGAGTTTTGTTTCTTTGAAGCCCATAACACCAGGGATCTCCCCAGAAACTGACAAGTCCCTGATGTGCTCTTCCTATCAATTTTACAACTTGCCCAATCGGCATCGAAATATCCTATTAAATCAAAATTAGATCCCTTGGGGTACCAAAGCCCAAACTTAAGAGTGTAAACTAAGTATCTCATGATTCTCTTTACGGCCCTAAGGTGAACTTCCTTAGGATCTACCTGGAACCTTGCACACATGCATACAGAAAGCATAATATTCGGTCGAGATGCACATAAGTAGAGTAAAGATCCTATCATCGACTGGTATACCTTTTAATCTACGGATTTACCTATCGTGTCGAGGTCGAGATGCCCATTGGTTCTCAAGGGTGTCTTGATGGGTTTGCCATCCTTCATTCCAAACTTTTTAAGTATGTCTTGAATGTACTTTGTTTGGCTGATGAAGGTGACATCTTGGAGTTGCTTGATTTGAAATCCTAAAAAATACTTTAACTCCCCCATCATAGACATCTCGAATTTTTGTATCATGATCCTACTGAACTCTTCATAAGTTGATTTGTTAGTAGACCCAAATATAATATCATCAACATAAATTTGGCATACGAACAAATCTTTTGCAACAGTTTTAGTAAAGAGAGTAGGATCGGCTTTTCTGACTTTGAAGCCATTAGTGGTAAGGAAATCTCGCAGGCATTCATACCTTGGGGCTTGCTTGAGCCCATAAAGCGCCTTTAAGAGTTTATATACATGGTTAGGGTACTCACTATCTTCAAAGCCGAGAGGTTGCTCAACATAGACCTCTTCCTTGATAGGTCCATTGAGAAAGGAACTTTTCACATCCATTGGATAGAGCTTAAAGCCATGGTAAGTAGCATAGACAAGTAATATACGAATTGATTCAAGCCTAGCTACGAGTGCATAAATTTCATTAAAGTCCAAACCTTCGACTTGTGAATAACCTTTGGCCACAAGTCGGGCTTTGTTTCTTGTCACCACACCATGCTCATCTTGCTTGTTGCGGAATACCCACTTGGTACGTACAACATTTTGATTAGGACGTGGAACTAAATTCCATACCTCGTTCCTCGTGAAGTTGTTGAGCTCCTCTTGCATTGACAACACCCAGTCCGGATCTCTTAGTGCATTCTCCACCCTGTATGTGAAAGGGAAATGACCTTAAACCATTTCTTGTATTTTGGTGCTTGATGACCATCACAACCATTTGGACTAACTAGTTTGCCTAGTCTTTGATTCACAGGTTCATAAGATTCAACAGTTCAGTTTCTAAGAAAGAATCAGCTCATATTCAACCAAATAGGGATAAAACATGAGATAGATGAACTACCAATAGTTCTACTCTTTGGATAAGTTCAAAATACCCCGAGATACGTATTCAAGACTTTGAAAGGTTGGAAAGCTCAAAATCAATGTATCACTATTTTGGAGCTAGTTTGAGCAAAAGAAGAAATATGAATGAAAGAATCAAAATGTTCATGATCCATGATTTAGAATAGATGGAAAGCCACTTGAGATATTTTCTAAGTCATAGGATCTCTCTCAAGTTTAGCCAAAACAACTTGGAGAAGATTGTTCAAAGATCAATGGGAAGTCAGAAACTCAAGTTCTGAAATTGCCTAGCGCGGACCGTCCGGCCCTTCTGGCGGACCGTCCGCGACACCGTTTTGACTTCGGCCAGGAACTATAAATCGTGGATAGTCCGGCTATAAACCACGGACCGTCCGACTATACAGTGCGGACCATCCGACTATAATTCACGGACCGTCCGCATGTGAAGACCAGGTTCAGCTCGAAGATAACAAGTTGAGCAAAAGGAATTATAGAGCTGGCGTGGACCATCCGGGACCAAGGGCGGACCGTCCGCGTGGTGTGACCGAGGCAGATAGCCATTGATCTATCAGATGTATCCGTTGGAGATGTCAGAATCGACCGTTGGAGGATCGCGGACTGTTGGGGACTTGTTCTCAAATGCTATAGTTAAGAACAATGCAACACAAAATATTAAATGTTAATGTCCTTTGTCCTTCGAAGCATTATTTCCCTTAGGATATAACGATCTTCAGACGAAGGTCATGAAGGACGTACCTTCATCTTCATAGGATACGTTAATGAAAGACAAAGCATATGAAACATGAAAGATAACATGAATAATCATATAACATCATTCATATATCTTTATTATATAATCTTGAATAGATAAAGACAATATTTAATTACATTTGTACCTTCGGCTTGACAGAAGGCAAAAATCCAAGCGTGGCGCACGAGCAAATACAAGACAACGTGAACAGTACGGGGGTACTGTTCATCTATTTATAGGCACAGGACGCAGTCTGTGAGAAATTACATTCATGCCCTTTACAAATGATTACAATCAATACAATTTATCATGGGCCGATTGGTCATTTCATCTTTAAGTCGGTGCATCTAGAATTACGCTACAAAGCTCTCTGATTTGTAGCTTCGGCTTTGCTTCTGTGTCGATCTTCCGAAGGTGTTTATTCTTATGGGACCTTCGGCGACGAAGCAGACCCCCAACAATAGCCCCTTCACGGTTCCAAATCGTTTTTCGTAACGAGCTCGACCCGTGAAAAATTCTCTTAGGCTTCGGAATGCCGAAGGTCCGAAAAACACCTTCCCTGAGCTCGTTGTCGAGAAACGATTTAAATATTCCGAGTGTAAGGTGGTCCCACCATACGACGGGTACGCGCGATCTAGTGATTCGCCTTCTCGCGCACTATGGTCCACCGTTCAGTGGGTGCGGGCGACTGTTCAGCGGGTGCGAGCGGCTTGACGATTTACCTTCCCACCTGCAGCACTATATAAACAGATGGGTAGGTGTGAAGTTACCACAACATTTACTACTATTGCACTGTGTGCTGCCAAAAAATTTGACCACAGCCGAAGCTTATTCACCGTATTCTCAATCAAAGCATCGTTTTGCTTTAGCTTCGTCACAAGAGGGAGCTTCGGCAAAGATAAAAAGTAATCAACTTCGTCAAAACGCAAGAAATTCAGCATCAAATGGTCAGGGTGCGTTCGACAGCTAGGATTACACGCGACAGAGAGGATATCGAAGCTACTGAGACTGCCCTAATCTCTAAAGTTATGAGGCAGTCGGGACTGGTTGTGCCAGACGGTGCTGCTGACGAAGGTGCACCTGCTGCCGAAGCCGAGCAGGCAGATATTGATGAGGGTGATGCTGGTGAAGAATAGATAGATTATAACACCACTATACCATCCAAACCCAGCCACTTGGATTTTGGGAAGTCGAATGTCTCCGAGGCCGATATGCCCATGATGACGAAGCTAGGCTACTTCGGGGAAGCCGAGAAGAAGCTGATTCGCTTTGGCGGGGAAGAGACCATCCCGAAGCCAGAAAATGATGAGGTGGTAGTTTTTAAGAGCTTCTTCAAAGCAGGGTTGAGGTTTCCTCTGCATGGAATGATTGCAGATGTTTTGGAAAATTTCAAAATTTATCTTCATCAGCTGACTCCTAACGCTATCGTTAGGCTCAGCGTCTTTATCTGGGCTCTTCGAAGCCAAGGAATGGAGCCACTTGCCGAAGCCTTCTACCGGGTGCATGAACTTCACTATCAGACGAAGGCTAGAGAAGATGGATTGCACGAGAATTGCGGCTGTTATAATTTTGCCTACCGCAAAGACATGAAGACACCGGTGGTTAGCTACCACACCAAATGGCCAACCAGTTGGAAAACTGAGTGGTTTTATGTTAAGGTTGATGAGAAAAAGGAGAAGCTAGTTCAGAGCCCGCTGAACCTAACCTTCGGGTTAACTAGGCCCTAGTGCCGCATGACGCCGGGGATATCATGCCCAGATGCTGTGGGCGAATTTAGAGTTGTGGCTGAACATATTGGTACTAGTGATTTGGTTCAGGAGTACTTAGCAAATAGAGTATTTCCGACGTTAAAGGATTGGAGATTGCCGAAGCTTAAAGGAGAGAAGAAAAATAATGAACTTGTTCGACTGGCCTATCATTTTAAGTTCAAGAAACACTTCAAAGAACCCTGCCAAAAATGGTTGGATACAATTGAAGTTATGTGCAATGAAATCTTGGGCAATTACACGAAGAAAGAAGATCAATTGATGACGGCAGCCTTCGACACCTGACCGAAACGAAGGCTGAACCGAGTAATGGACGCTCTGAAATTTGAATATCCAGACTATTAACGGTTGAGCAAAGGTGCCGAAGGGCCAAAACGAAAAGAGCTGTCAGTGTTATGCAAAGACAAGCTGCCAGAATGATAAAAGAAGATGAAAATTTAGCAAAAAAGAGAAAATCCAGTCCTGAGCCGAAGGTGGTCGTGTCGAAGAAAAGGAAGGCTAGAGCTCCGAAGCCAAAAGCTGATTTAGAAGAAGAAATTCCCTCAACACCTTCTGCTACTGACGCAGCAGAAATTTTAAAGGTAATGACCGAATCTCTACCTAATAAGCTAAGTCCGCTGGGACCGGAACTGATGAAGCTTTTACAGAAGAAGAAAGAGCCTTCGGCTGCCAAGAAGCCCGCTGAACCAAAAAAGCGAAGAATTATTACTGTCATTGAGGCTATTGAAGAAACACCGCCATCGGCTTTAGCGCCGAAAACAGCAGCAGCCGAAGCTGCTCCTACCGAAGCTTCTACTTCCGAAGCTGCAGCAGCCGAAGCCACAAATTTGGAAAACACGCTTTTTGTCATTGATGAAATGATTTTGAATATGGCTGAGGAAGAAACTGCTGTAGCTGCTGAGGATACCCCGACTGCAGTGCCTAAAAAAAGGGAGAAGATGCCTGGAAAAGAGAAAGAGCCTGCCGAAGATGCTTCGGAAGAAGGAAATTTCAACTTTCAAAACATAATTGGGCAAGAATTGTCAAAGGCTCAAAAAGAAGAGCTGAGGGACTATGCCATATCTTGCGGGTACCAGCCATGGGCACTGCTCTTCGGTGCTGTTGCCGAAGAAAGTTTAGGATGCCTTTAGGACCGAGTTGGGGCGAAGGTTGTCAGCACTTTATCGAAAAGTGTTGGTTTTCTGAAGCTCGAAGCCGATCTCAGCAGATACCGACCACAACATATCGCCGGTAGCCTATTTTATTCTAACTTTAAGGTAAAATTCTTCCCTTAAATTCTTCCCTAAAAGTGTTGTTTTGATATGAAGATGTTTTCCGATGAAGGTTATTTTGCCAGAGCCTACTACTAAGCAAAGCCTTGAGGATGCAACAAGACCTCGAGGACAAGAAAAACAAAGTTATAATTGAGGGCTAAGAGAACAAGATTAAAGATCGTGAAGCTGCCCTAAAAAAGAAAGACTTCATGCTTCAAACGATGGAAGGTTCACTGGCAGAAGCTCAAGCCGAGATCGCCAGATTGAACAGTGAACTTTCCCTACAGTCAAAAAGCTTTGAGCAAGAGAAGAAAGATTTCAAAACAAAATTCGAAGCCGAAGTTGAAAAAAGTTCAAATCTACAGAAATCACTCAAGGATCTTCAGGAAAAATGCTTAGGCTTCGACACCCGGTGCATTCAACGGCTGAAGCAGGTCTTTAACTCAGTTGGAGCCAGCTCCGAAAAGTTTAAACCTTCGGTTGAAGACCTACCGGGCACATTTGATCATATTGAAGGTGAAGTTGATGCTCTCGACGAAGTTATAGCTAGACATGGTGACTTTTGTGCCTTGCTAGCTTCTCGAGGCACAGCTGTCGCTTTCATGAAGGCTGGTGTTGGGGCGAAGGCGAAGACGCCACCCTTCGATCGATGCCTTCGCCGACCTCGCTGGATCGACGGAGACAAGACGACGGACAGACTTACCCTTCGCCCGACACGGCGCCGGACGAAGGCCTATGACGAGGTCATCCCATCTCGCGACCTCGTCCTGCATGGAGGCCCACGTGTGATCCGGCCCATTGTAACAGGCCCTGCGTGGCCGCTGCGCATTACAGGCCTATTATGTAAAAGCCTCCCTATAATTACGGTATGTAACCCTGCTTTATGGGAATATTCCGGGGATAACCTAGGCTCCTGAGGGCACATGCGTCCTTAACACTGGACGCTGGGCACTCAGATACCTATAAATACCCCCGCACAGTGCCCTTGAGAGGCTAGATTAACAGAGCTATTGCCATCTCGTGCAAAAACCCTGTTTGCGTTGCTACACTCCCCCGTTGGATCAACTTGCACCGGAGAGCAAGTTCCAACATTTGGCGCCCACCGTTCGTGCTACGAAAAAACCACCCGCGATGGCACCCAAGAAAGCTAGCTCGAAGGCTGACAAGGCTGCGAAGGCAACACTGCTGGCCGCAAAAAAGGGCAAGGCCCTCGCCCTCACCCACTCCACCCACCAAGAGGCCACTGAAGACGATGTTCTCCGCACCTGCGAAGACGACGCTCTCCGCACCTGCGGCCCTGAAGGACAGCCGCAACCTCCCCCAGGCTTCGCTCCACCAGAGGGCACAGACTTCACCGAGGACGGCGAAGTCATCGGTGTCTCAGCAGAAGAACAGCTACAGCTGCGCGCCCTGCGCATCAAGAACCGCAATCTCTAGAAGCAAAAAGAGATACTTGAGGCCAAGCGCCAACGTGTGTCTGCACAAGCCAAGGTGCGGCAAATGATACGAGACGAAGAGCAGAAGGCCCAGAAGCTCGAGCAAGAGATCGCGCTAATGCAGCGCGAAGGCCACTTCGGCCTGCAACACGGTCCACCCCTGCAACAGCGCTGTTGGGACCATGCTTCGTCGCCGAAGGTCCTGCAGGAAGAAACAGCTTCGGCTGAAGCTGTCTGTACGTGATGCCGAAGGGTGCCGTTCATGAAGCTTCGGAATTACAAACCGACTTAAAGATAGAATGACCTTTTAGTCCATAAGAGTTTGATTCGTTGTTGTAAACTTTTATGAGGGGTATGATTGTAATTGCTCACAGGCTGTGTCCTGTGCCTATAAATAGTGAACAATGTTCCTTTACTGTTCACGCATTCCGGTAATTGCAATCACATCACTCGGAAATTATTCCTTGCCAAGGCAGAGGTATAAATGTATCTAAACACTATATTTGAATACATCAAGTTTATATAATATGTAAATGATGTTGTTTACTTCTAATTTATTTGTCTTTAATGCTTTATGTCTCGTGTTATTTTATATTATCTCCGAGAGTTCAATTACGAAGATACAACCTTCATAATTGTGTCATCATAACCTTCGTCCGAAGTTCATTAAATCCTTGGGGAAATAATGCTTCAGCGGACGAAGGACATTATTATTTAACATTTTATGTTGCCTTGTTCTTAATTCATAGCATTTGAGAACAAGTCCCCAACATTGGCGCACTTTTCTGAGCTGATGGCTTCGTTCAACATTCAAGCTAGAGCTGCTTCGGCTCCGAAGCTGGTACTCCCGATAACAGGCGGTTCATGCTCAGAGCCAGCCAACAAGAAGCAGAAGAAGGAGGCACAGAGAAGGGTACAGCACGTCGGGGTGCAAGGACCCTTCATCAAGTCAAGATGGTCTCACATTCCTATTACCTTCTCCCAAGAGGATCTTCAACTCAAGGATTACCCACACAACGATGCTATGGTTATCTCTTGTGTTATCAAAGGATTTCTGGTCCATAATATTTTGGTTGATACAAGCAGTGCAACTGATATCATATTTGCTAAGGCTTTCAGACAGATGCAAGAGCCCGAAGATAAAATTCTTGATGCCACACATCCCCTTTGCGGCTTCGGAGGAAGGCAGATTGTAGCACTCGGCAAAATCTCAATGCCGGTAACCTTCGGATTTATCAACAACACGAGGACTGAACAAGTTGTGTTTGATATTGTTGACATGGAATACCCTTACAATGCAATCATTGGTCGTGGTACTCTCAATGCCTTCGAAGCAATTCTTCATCCAGCTTATCTTTGCATGAAGATACCTTCGGACCAAGGGCCCATTGCTATTCATGGAAGTCAGGAAGCCGCCAGAAGGGCTGAAGGAAATTGGACAGACTCAAAAGCAATCCATAATATAGATGGAACTGAAGCTTGTGAGCAATACAAGTTCAGAAGGGAAAAGGCTGCTTCGGCTGATCAGCCGAAGCCCATGCTCTTATGTGAGGATATAGCAGAGCAGAAGGTGCTATTGGGATCTCAATTGTCTGAAGAGCAGGAGAAAACCTTAATAAGGTTTTTGTTCAACAATAAAGATATTTTTGCTTGGTCAGCTAATGATCTTTGTGGAGTTAACAGGGATGTTATTGAGCACTCGCTCAATGTTGATCCATCCTTCAGACCCAGAAAGCAGAGGCTTCGGAAAATGTCTGATGACAAGGCCGAAGGTGCTCGGAATGAAGTGAAAAGACTCCTCAGTGCCGGAGTTATTAGAGAGGTAAAATACCCAGAATGGTTGGCTAACACTGTTATGGTGAAGAAGGCCAATGGTAAATGGAGAATGTGTATCGATTTTACTGATCTCAATAAGGCCTGTCCGAAGGACGAGTTTCCATTGCCAAGGATAGATTCCTTAGTCGATGCAGCAGCTTCATCAGAGCTTATGAGTCTGCTGGATTGATATTCAGGCTATCATCAAATCTGGATGAAGAAGGAGGATGAACCGAAAACCAGCTTCATAACCCCTAGTGGGACATATTGTTACCTTCGGATGCCTGAGGGGCTTAAGAATGCCGGAGGAAGTTTCAGCAGAATGACAACGAAGGTCCTCCATTCTCAGATAGGCAGTAATGTGCTAACTTATGTTGATGATATCATTGTAAAAAGCACGAAGCAAGATAACCACATTGCTGATTTACAGGAGACCTTCGCTAATTTTAGACAGGCTGGTCTAAAGCTGAATCCAGAAAAATGTGTCTTCGGAGTAAAGAAGGGGAAATTTCTTGGTTGCCTAGTTTCAACAAAGGGAATTGAGGCTAATCCAAGCAAAATCGAAGCTATACTTCGAATGGAACCACCAAGTACAAAAAAGGGGGCTCAAAGATTGATAGGAAGGCTGGCATCTCTCAACAGATTCATATCCAGATCAGCAGAGAGAAACTTACCATTCTTCGAAGTGCTGAAGTCAGCCGAAGTCTTTCATTGGGGACCAATCCAGCAGAAAGCCTTCGAAGAGTTGAAGCAATATTTGATAGATCTAACAACATTAACTCCACCAACGCCAGGGGCTCCTTTGTTATTATATGTGGCAGCTTCGCACTCAGTGGTAAGTGCAGCACTTGTCCAGGAGAAGTTTGAAGGCCAAGTTAAGAGGCAGGCCCCAATATATTTTGTATCCGAGGTTCTTAGTTTATCAAAGAAAAATTATACAGAATTGGAGAAGGTACTGTATGCTGTTTTGATGGCCTCCAGGAAGCTTCGGCATTATTTTCAAGCTTACAACATAATTGTTCCTTCTTCGCAACCTCTGAAGGATATTATGAGAAACCGAGAAGCTACTGGAAGGATTGGAAAATGGGCTGCAGAGTTCAATGAATTTTGTATTGATTATGTCCATAGATCTTCGATTCAGTCCCAAGCGTTGGCAGACTTCATTGCTGACTGGACGCCAGGGGCTCAGGAGGAAGAAACGAATAAAGATGCCGAAGCATGGACAGTGTTTTGTGATGGATCTTGGGGAACCTTCAGAGCAGGAGCGGCTGCTGTATTGGTTTCACCATCCAAAGTTAAAACCTGTTATGCGGCAAGACTTGACTTTAGTTGCACAAATAATATCGCTGAGTATGAAGCTCTGCTCTTGGGTCTTCGGAAGCTAAAGGCAATGGGAATCAGAAGGGCCATTCTTAAAACTGATTCTCAAGTTATTTCTGGTCATGTTGACAAGAGCTATAAAGCAAGAGACCCGAAGCTTGAAAAATATCCAGATACAGTCCGAAGGATTGAGGCTTCCTTCGAAGGTTTCTCTGTCAAAAATATTCCTCGTGGAGAAAATGAATATGCTAATCTATTGGCCAAGTCAGCAGCCCAGGGGCTGCCTATACCTTCGGAAGTATTTTTCGAAACAATAAAAGCACCTTCGGTCGAGCTTCTTGAAAGAGCAATCCTTAACATATCCCCTGTTTATAGCGAAGATTGGAGAACTGAGATCATCTCTTTCCTTCAGGGTAATTTTCTTTCAGACGACGAAGCTTATAACAGGAGAATAGAAGCAAGAGCTCGACCATATGTCATAATAGAAGGGGAGTTATACAAGCGTGGGGTCTGTTCCCCATTGCTCAAGTGTTTATCCAGATCCGAAGGTATAGAATTAATGAAGGAAATACATGCAGGCCTGTGTGGATCTCACATTGGATCTAGGCCCTTGCTTGGGAAAGTTTTTCGCCAAGGATTTTATTGGCCAAAGGCAGCTTCGGATGCAGCGGATCTGGTCCAAAAGTGCGAAGGTTGTCAGAAATGTGCAAAAGATCAAAAACAACCTTCGTCTTTAACCCAATTAATACAACCCACTTGGCCGTTGCAAAGGTGGGGCCTCGATTTACTAGGCCCATTACCACCAGCACAGGGGAACCTAAGTTATGTAGTAGTGGCAGTGGAATATTTTTCCAAGTGGATTGAGGCAAAGCCCTTAGCCACAATAACTTCATTTACTATTCAAAAGTTTTTCTGGCAAAGCATTGTTTGTCGCTTCGGAGTGCCGAAGGCTATTACTGTGGATAATGGGACACAGTTTGATTCTGAAGCCTTCAGAGAATTTTGTGATCAAATCGACACGAAGATCCATTTTGCATCAGTCCGACACCCAAAGTCAAATGGACTTGTCGAAAGAGCTAATGGGATCATAATGACAGGAATAATGAAGTTAATCTTCAATCAGCCCAGGGGAAAGTGGCCAGACGAGTTAATCAAAGTGGTGTGGAGCCATAACACAACCATGTCAAGGTCAACAGGCTTTACGCCTTTTAAACTATTGTTCGGTGACGAAGCAATAACCCCAGAAGAGGCCAAAGTAGGATCAATAAGGACAGTAGCTTCGGCAGAAGGCGAAGACGAAGCTGATTGCTTTGTAGAAAAAGATGCTATTGAAGGGATCAGACTTCAAGCTGTGGAAAACATCAATAAATATCAAGCTGAAACAATAAAATGGCGTGACAGAAAGGTCAAGCTGAAGAACATTGAACCAGGACACTTGGTACTTCGAAGAGTAGCCAACCCTGAGACAGTAGGCAAATTACAGCTGAAGTGGGAAGGCCCTTTTTTGGTAGTATCTTCGTCAAGACCCGGTTCCTACAGATTGAAGGATATGGACGGCAACGACATTCCTAGATCATGGAATGCGGATGAGCTTCGGCGATATTATGTTTAGTTTGATGTAATTTTTTATATTCTTCTTTGTGGCACCCTTTTCCTTTCCAAAGGGGGAGAAAGGTTTTTAATGGGGCCACAACATGTAATTTTCTTTATTTCAATTCTATGAGAGTGATATCCCCCAAAAAATGTAAATGTAAATGCAAAGGAAAAAAGAAAAGGAAACAGGGAGAAGCTCAAAAGTCGTTCCTAAGGGAATGCAGAGCTTACAACGAAAAATAAACGCTGATTCCACCGAAAGTAAAAGGCGAAGAAGCTCATAAGGGAGGCTTACAGCGAAAAATAAACGCTGATTCCGCCGAAAGTAAAAGGCGAAGAAGCTCCCAAGGGAGGCTTACAGCGAAAAGTCAACGCTGATACACCGAAAAGTAAACGGTGAAGCCGAAAAGTAAACGACAAAAAGATTTGAATCATTCCTAAGGGGATGAAGGGCTGTGCTTATGGTTTTTGAACATGTGTCCCAATATTCATTTGCACAGTACATTTCATCATGTCATTTGCATTCATAAACATTCATTTAGACATATATAGAATCATCATCATACTACACAAAAAAGACAGGTGCTTCAGCAATGAGGAAAAACTTCGAAGGAAAAATTTTTATGCTTCGTTGTGTACGAAAAGAAGGGAATGTGTTTTTCGCCTTCGGCTCAAAAGAGAAGTTTCGTCCACAGCAAAGCAGACTGTATGCGTATAAAGGAGACAAAATATATTACAAGGTATGTACAAATTTACATGAGTTGTTCCATAACTATATTACAAGAGTTTCTCCAGAATTTTTGCAGGAAAGTATATTGTAAGCAATTATTAAGCTTCAGGCTAGGCTTCGTCAAACTTCAGCTTTGTCAAACTTCAGCTTCGTCATTCTTCAGCTTTGTCATCCTGCGTATATCAAACAGCAGAATAAGAAAGGTGCAAATTTCAAGGAGAAGGTAAAAGTAACAAACATAAGTTTCTGACCGGCTTGAGATGGCTTCGAGCTTCGTCACCTGCCATTTTTTGCCCACCACTTACCCAGATCTGGGTCATGAATCTATTTCCAATGCTTCGGGCTAGGCTTGGGATATCTATCAGATCTGATGCTGACAAGCTGAAGTTTGGTCTATTCACAATATTTCCATGCGTGCAGCCAGCCTTCAGAAAAGTAGTAGCTGTGCCCCGAGAAGCTACCAGGGCGCAGAAGTCGGCGTGCCCACCAATAACTTCGTCAAGGGCATCAACCTCGCCTTCAATATATTCTAATGTGCTGGGCAGATTTTCAGCTGAAGGTGTAAATTTTGCAGAGCTGGCTCCGACAGAATGAAATACATCCTTCAGCCGCTGCACGCATCGGCTGCCGAAGCTTAAGCATTTCTCTTGAAGTTCTTTAAAGGATTTCTGCAAATTTGAATTTTTATCCACCTCAGTTTTCAGGCTTGCTTCAAGATATTTCTTTTCTTGCTCAAATTTTTCTGACTGTTGGAGCAATTCATTCTTTAAGTTGTTATTCTCAACTTGGACTTCAGCCAAAGAACCCTCCATAGTCTGAATAACAAAATCTTTCTTTTCTAATGCACCTTCGTGCTCTTTAACCATGATTTCAAGGTCCTGGATGGTGAAGTCTTTCTTTTTCAGATTAGCTTCGTAATTTTCAACTTTTTTAGCCAAATCTTGGATGACGGCTTTGTTCTTCTCTTCTTCGAGATCTTGTTGCATTTTTAGAACCTTACTTAATAATATGCTCTATCGAAACGATCTTCGTTAGAAAACGACCTAAAAGATAATAATAATAGTAATAAAATAACAAAAATATTTGTTACCTTGAAGTTAGCATAAAGCAAGCTTCCGGCGATATGGTGTCGTTGGTAATGGTAGAGGTCCGCTTCTAGCTTCGGCAAGCCAATATTTTTGCAGAGAGTTCTAACAATTTTAGCTTCGTTGCGGTTTCGAAGGCACCTCAGCTTTCCTTCGTTAACCCCACCGAACAGTGTAGCCCCTGGCTTATATCCGCAGGCTATGGCACATTTTTTAAGCTCTGCTTTTTCAGCGTCTGTCAGTCCTTGCCCAAGTAAATCTTGAAATTCAAAATCTTCTTCCTCCAAAATGTCTTCAGCTTGCTTTTTCCCCTTTTCAGTAGCTGTGCTCGCCGCGGCCACAACAAATTCTTCCTCAGTCATTTTTAGGAGTATGTTATCAATAACTTCAAGTGTTTCTTCCAGGTTCGGATCTTCTGTGGCCCCGGTTTCAGCCCCGGCAGCTTCAGCTGCGCCAGTTTCAGCTTCGAAGGTTTCCGCTCTGGTGGCTTCGGCTGCGGCGCCTTTAGCTTCGGCGGGTTCGGCAGTCTGGTCAATAGCAATTCTTGATGCCGGTGTTGGTGACGGTGTCCCATGAATTACATCTGCTATTTGAATAATCCTTCGTTTTTTCGGCAGTGCAGGACCTTCGTCTGCCGAAGCTGCCTTGTCTTTCTGAAAAAACTTCGTCAGTTCCAGCGCCAGCGGACTTAGCTTGATAGGCAAAGGTTCAGTCATTACCTTCATAATCTCTTCTACTTCAACAGCAGAAGGCGTTGCAGGAGTACCTTCTTCTCGAACTAACGTTTTTGGTTCTGGAGATGCAGTTTTCCTCTTTTTTGCAGTGGCCGCCTTCGGCTCAGGGTTCAACTCTTCAGGGCTAAGTTTTTCAGAATCTTCCCTTTTCTTTTTGGCTACCTTGGCGACTTCTTCGTCAGCAGTGCTGGCAATTCTTTTTCGCTTCGTGAAAGGGAATTAGGCTTACACCTAGTCCCTAATTAATTTTGGTGGTTGAATTGCCCAACACAAACAATTGGACTAACTAAGTTTGCCCAAGTTTATAGATTACACAGGTGTAAAAGGTTCACACTCAGCCAATAAAAGGACCAAGTTTTGGATTCAACAAAGGAGCATAGTGGGAACCGAAGGCCCTCTGGTCTAAGAGCACCGGACTGTCCGGTGCACCAGAGGACTCCAGCTCAAACTCGCCACCTTCGGGAATTTCCAGAGGCGACTCCGCTATAATTCACCGGACTGTCCGGTGTACACCGGACAGTGTCCGGTGCGCCAAAGGAGAGCGGCCTCAGGAACTCGCCAGCTTCGGGAAAACTCCAACGGCTAGTCCGCTAAAATTCACCGGACTGTCCGGTGTGCACCGGACTGTCCGGTGCGACTCCGGAGCAACGGCTATCTCCGCGCCAACGGCTCTCTGCCGCGCATTTAATGCGCGCTCTGCGCGCGCAGAGGTCAGGCGCGCCCATACTGGCACACCGGACAGTAAACAGTACGTGTCCGGTGTGCACCGGACACCCAGGCGGGCCCACAAGACAGAAGCTCCAACGGTCAGAATCCAACGGCAGTGATGACGTGGCAGGGGCACCGGACTGTCCGATGTGCACCGGACTGTCCGGTGCGCCATCGAACAGACAGCCTCCCAACGGCCACATTTGGTGGTTGGGGCTATAAATACCCCAACCACCCCACCATTCATTGTATCCAAGTTTTCCACTTCCCAACTACTACAAGAGCTCTAGCATTCAATTCTAGACACACCAAAGAGATCAAATCCACTCCAAATCCCACACAACTCCATAGTGACTAGAGAGAGTGATTTGTTTGTGTTCTTTCGAGCTCTTGCGCTTGGATTGCTTTCTTCTCTCTTGATTCTTTCATTGCGATCAAACTCACTTGTAATTGAGGCAAGAGACACCAAACTTGTGGTGGTCCTTGTGGGAACTTTGTGTTCCAAGTGATTGAGAAGAGAAAGCTCACTCGATCCGTGGATCGTTTGAGAGAGGGAAGGGTTGAAAGAGACCCGGCCTTTGTGGCCTCCTCAACGGGGAGTAGGTTTGCAAGAACCGAACCTCGGTAAAACAAATCTCCGTGTCTCACTTGCTTATTCGCTTGGGATTTGTTTTGCGCCCTCTCTAACGGACTCGTTTCTTCATTACTAACGCTAACCCCGCTTGTAGTTGTGTTTACATTTGTAAATTTCAGTTTCGCCCTATTCACCCCCCCTCTAGGCGACTATCAATTGGTATCAGAGCCCGGTGCTTCATTAGAGCCTAACCGCTCGAAGTGATGTCGGGAGATCACGCCAAGAAGGAGATGGAGACCGGCGAAAAGCCCACTACAAGCAACGGGAGCACTTCATCGGAAGAGTCCCGCACCAAACGGAGGGAGAAGAAGAAGAGCTCCTCCAACAAAGGGAAGGAGAAGAAATCTTCTTCTCACCACAAAGAGAAGAAGGAAAAATCTTCTTCCCACAAGCCGCATCGGAATGGGGACAAACAAAAGAGGATGAGGAAAGTGGTCTACTACGAGACCGACACTTCATCAACATCAACCTCCGGCTCCGATGCGCCCTCCGTAACTTCTAAACGCCAAGAGCGTAAGAAGTTTAGTAAGATTCCCCTACACTACCCTCGCATTTCTAAACATGCACCTTTACTTTCCGTCCCATTAGGCAAACCACCAACTTTTGATGGTGAAGATTATGCTAGGTGGAGTGATTTAATGCGATTTCATCTAACCTCACTCCACAAAAGTATATGGGATGTTGTTGAGTTTGGTGCACAGGTACCATCCATAGGGGATAAAAATTATGATGAGGATGAGGTGGCCCAAATCGAGCACTTCAACTCTCAAGCGACAACGATACTCCTCGCCTCTTTAAGTAGAGAGGAGTATAACAAAGTGCAAGGGTTGAAGAGCGCCAAGGAGGTTTGGGATGTGCTCAAAACCGCGCACGAGGGAGATGAGCTCACCAAGATCACCAAGCGGGAAACGATCGAGGGGGAGCTCGGTCGGTTCTGGCTTCACAAAGGGGAAGAGCCACAACACATGTACAACCGGCTCAAGACCTTGGTGAACCAAGTGCGCAACCTCGGGAGTATAAAGTGGGATGACCATGAGGTGGTTAAGGTTATTCTAAGATCTCTTATTTTCCTTAACCCTACTCAAGTTCAATTAATTCGTGGTAATCCTAGATATACTAAAATGACCCCCGAGGAAGTTATCGGGCATTTTGTAAGTTTTGAGTGCATGATCGAAGGCTCGAGAAAGATCAACGAGCTTGACGAACCCACCACATCCGAAGCTCAACCCGTCGCATTCAAGGCGACGGAGGAGGAGGCTACACCAAGTCGACAACCGATAGACGCCTCCAAGCTCGACAATGAGGAAATGGCGCTCGTCATCAAGAGCTTCCGCCAAATCCTCAAGCAAAGGAGGGGGAAAGACTACAAGTCCCGCTCCAAGAAGGTTTGCTACAAATGTGGTAAGCCCGGTCATTTTATTGCTAAATGTCCCATATCTAGTGACAGTGACCGAGGCGACGACAAGAAGGGGAGAAGAAAGGAGAAGAAGAAGTACTACAAAAAGAAGGGCGGCGATGCCCATGTTTGTCGGGAGTGGGATTCCGACGAAAGCTCAAGCGACTCCTCCGACGACGAGGACGCCGCCAACATCGCCGTCACCAAGGGACTTCTCTTCCCCAACATCGGCCACAAATGCCTCATGGCAAAGGACGGCAAAAGGAAGAAGGTAAAATCAAGATCCTCCACTAAATATGAAACCTCTAGTGATGAAAATGCTAGTGATGAGGAGGATAACTTGCATACTCTTTTTGCCAATCTTAACATGGAACAAAAGAAAAAATTAAATGAATTAATTAGTGCTATTCATGAAAAGGATGACCTTTTGGATTCTCAAGAGGACTGTCTAATTAAAGAAAACAAGAAACATGTTAAGGTTAAAAATGCTTATGCTCTAGAAATTGAGAAATTTGAAAAATTATCTAGTGAGCTAAGCACTTGCCGTGAGATGATTGACAACCTTAGGAATGAAAATGCTAGTTTAAATGCTAAGGTTGATTCACATGTTTGTAATGTTTCAATTCCTAATCCCAGAAATAATAATGATGATCTGCTTGCTAGGATTGAAGAATTAAACATTTCTCTTGCTAGCCTTAGAGTAGAAAATGAAAATTTAATTGCTAAGGCTAAAGATTTTGATATTTGCAAAGATACAATTTCCGATCTTAGAGATAAAAATGATATTCTTCATGCTAAGATTGTTGAACTTAATTCTTGCAAACCATCTACATCTACCATTGAGCATGTCACTATTTGTACTAGATGTAGAGATATTAATGTTGATGCTATTCATGATCATATGACTTTAATTAAACAACAAAATGATCATATAGCAAAACTAGATGCAAAAATTGCCGAGCATAACTTAGAAAATGAAAAATTTAAATTTGCTCGTAGTATGCTTTATAATGGGAGACGCCCTGGCATCAAGGATGGCATTGGCTTCCAAAGGGGAGACAATGTCAAACTTAG
Source organism: Zea mays (assembly GCF_902167145.1). Taxonomy (NCBI): domain Eukaryota; kingdom Viridiplantae; phylum Streptophyta; class Magnoliopsida; order Poales; family Poaceae; genus Zea; species Zea mays. The sequence continues at coordinate 159,364,854 of NC_050100.1, read as the reverse complement.
TGCCCCTCCTAAAAGATTGTCTAATTTTGTGAAGGGCAAGGCTCCCATGCCTCAGGATAACGAGGGTTACATTTTATACCCTGCCGGTTATCCCGAAAGCAAAATTAGGAGAATTCATTCTAGGAAGTCTCACTCTGGACCTAATCATGCCTTCATGTATAAGGGTGAGACATCTAGCTCTAGGCAACCAACCCGTGCAAAGTTGCCTAAGAAAACTTCTACTGCATCAAATGAACATAATCTTTCATTTAAAACTTTTGATGCATCTTATGTTTTGACTAACAAATCCGGCAAGGTAGTTGCCAAATATGTTGGGGGCAAGCACAAGGGCTCCAAGACTTGTGTTTGGGTACCCAAAGTTCTTGTGTCTAATGCCAAAGGACCCAAAACCATTTGGGTACCTAAAGTCAAGAACTAAACTTGTTTTGTAGGTTTATGCATCCGGGGGCTCAAGTTGGATACTCGATAGCGGGTGCACAAACCACATGACAGGGGAGAAAAGGATGTTCTCCTCCTATGAGAAAAACCAAGATCCCCAACGAGCGATCACATTCGGGGATGGAAATCAAGGTTTGGTCAAAGGTTTGGGTAAAATTGCTATATCTCCTGACCATTCCATTTCCAATGTTTTTCTTGTTGATTCTTTAGATTACAACTTGCTTTCTGTATCTCAATTATGTCAAATGGGCTACAACTGTCTATTCACTGATGTTGGTGTCACTGTCTTCAGAAGGAGTGATGATTCAATAGCATTTAAGGGAGTGTTAGAGGGTCAGCTATACTTGGTAGATTTTGATAGAGCTGAACTCGACACTTGCTTAATTGCTAAGACTAACATGGGTTGGCTCTGGCACCGCCGACTAGCTCATGTTGGGATGAAGAATCTTCATAAGCTTCTAAAGCGAGAACACATTTTAGGACTAACAAATGTTCATTTTGAGAAAGACAGGATTTGTAGCGCATGCCAAGCAGGAAAGCAAGTTGGCTCTCATCATCCACACAAGAACATCATGACGACCGACAGGCCGCTTGAGCTACTCCACATGGATCTATTCGGCCTGATCGCTTACATAAGCATCGGCGGGAGTAAGTACTGTCTAGTTATTGTGGATGATTATTCTCGCTTCACTTGGGTATTCTTTTTACAGGAAAAATCTCAAACCCAAGAGACCTTAAAGGGATTCTTGAGACATGCTCAAAATGAGTTCGGCTTAAGGATCAAGAAAATAAGAAGCGACAACGGGACGGAGTTCAAGAATTCTCAAATTGAAGGCTTCCTTGAGGAGGAGGGCATCAAGCATGAGTTCTCTTCTCCCTACACCCCACAACAAAATGGTATAGTGGAGAGGAAGAATTGAACTCTATTGGACATGGCAAGAACCATGCTTGATGAGTACAAGACCTCGGATCGGTTTTGGGCCGAAGCGGTCAACACCGCTTGCTACGCCATCAACAGGTTATATCTTCACCGAATCCTCAAGAAGACATCATATGAACTCCTAACCGGTAAAAAGCCCAACATTTCATATTTTAGAGTTTTTGGTAGCAAATGCTTTATTCTTGTTAAAAGAGGTAGAAAATCTAAATTTGCTCCTAAAACTGTAGAAGGTTTTTTACTTGGTTATGACTCAAACACAAGGGCATATAGGGTCTTTAACAAGTCCACTGGACTAGTTGAAGTCTCATGTGATGTTGTGTTTGATGAGACTAACGGCTCTCAAGTAGAGCAAGTTGATCTTGATGAGATAGGTGATGAAGAGGCTCCGTGCATCGCGCTAAGGAACATGTCCATTGGGGATGTGTGTCCTAAGGAATCCGAAGAGCCTCCAAATGCACAAGATCAACCGTCCTCCTCCACGCAAGCATCTCCACCAACTCAAAATGAGGATGAAGCTCAAGTTGATGAAGTAGACGATCAAGCAAATGAGCCACCTCAAGATGATAGCAATGATCTAGGGGGAGATGCAAATGAGGAAGACAAGGAGGATGAAGAGCAAAGGCCGCCACACCCAAGAGTCCACCAAGCAATCCAACGAGATCACCCCGTCGACACCATCCTCGGCGACATTCATAAGGGGGTAACTACTAGATCTCGTGTTGCACATTTTTGTGAGCATTACTCTTTTGTTTCCTCTATTGAGCCACACAAGGTAGAGGAAGCACTCCAAGATTCGGATTGGGTGGTGGCGATGCAAGAGGAGCTCAAAAACTTCACTAGGAATGAGGTATGACATTTAGTTCCACGTCCTAACCAAAATGTTGTAGGAACCAAATGGGTCTTCCGCAACAAGCAAGATGAGCATGGTGTGGTGACAAGGAACAAAGCTCGACTTGTGGCCAAGGGATACTCCCAAGTCGAAGGTTTGGATTTCGGTGAAACCTATGCACCCGTAGCTAGGCTTGAGTCAATTCGCATATTATTAGCCTATGCTACTTACCATGGCTTTAAGCTTTATCAAATGGACGTGAAAAGTGCCTTCCTCAATGGACCAATCAAGGAAGAGGTCTATGTTGAGCAACCTCCCGGCTTTGAAGACAGTAAGTATCCTAACCATGTCTATAAGCTCTCTAAGGCACTTTATGGGCTCAAGCAAGCCCCAAGAGCATGGTATGAATGCCTTAGAGATTTTCTTATTGCAAATGGATTCAAAGTCGAAAAGGCCGATCCTACACTCTTTACTAAAACTCTTGAAAATGACTTGTTTGTATGCCAAATTTATGTTGACGATATCATATTTGGGTCTACTAACGAGTCTACATGTGAAGAGTTTAGTAGGATCATGACACAAAAGTTCGAGATGTCTATGATGGGGGAGTTGAAGTATTTTCTAGGATTTCAAGTGAAGCAACTCCAAGAGGGCACCTTCCTAAGCCAAACCAAGTACACTCAAGATATTCTAAGCAAGTTTGGAATGAAGGATGCCAAGCCCATCAAGACACCCATGGGAACCAATGGGCATCTCAACCTCGACACGGGAGGTAAGTCCATGGATCAAAAGGTATACCGGTCGATGATAGGTTCTTTACTCTATTTATGTGCATCTCGACCGGATATTATGCTTTCCGTTTGCATGTGTGCAAGATTCCAATCTGACCCTAAGGAATCCCACCTTACGGCCGTAAAACGAATCTTGAGATATTTGGCTTATACTCCTAAGTTTGGGCTTTGGTACCCTCGGGGATCCACATTTGATTTAATTGGTTATTCGGATGCCGATTGGGCGGGGTGCAAAATCAATAGGAAGAGCACATCGGGGACTTGCCAGTTCTTGGGAAGATCCTTGGTGTCTTGGGCTTCAAAGAAACAAAATTCGGTCGCTCTTTCCACCGCCGAAGCCGAGTACATTGCCGCAGGCCATTGTTGCGCGCAATTGCTTTGGATGAGGCAAACCCTGCGGGACTACGGTTACAAATTAACCAAAGTCCCTTTGCTATGTGATAATGAGAGTGCAATCAAAATGGCCGACAATCCCGTTGAGCATAGCCGCACTAAGCACATAGCCATTCGATATCACTTTCTTAGGGATCACCAACAAAAGGAAGATATCGAGATTTCTTACATTAACACTAAAGATCAATTAGCCGATATCTTTACCAAGCCTCTTGACGAACAAACTTTTACCAAACTTAGGCATGAGCTCAATATTCTTGATTCGCACAATTTCTTTTGCTAGATTGCACACATAGCTCATTTATATACCTTTGATCATATCTCTTTTATATGCTATGACTAATGTGTCTTCAAGTCTATCTCAAACCAAGTCATAGGTATATTGAAAGGGAATTGGAGTCTTCGGCAAAGACAAAGGCTTCCACTCCGTAACTCATGCTTCGCCGACGCTCCAAGCCACTCTCCATTCAAGGGGGTGAAAAGCATCAAAGAAGAGGTCTTTGTCTTTGGGGGAGAAAGTAAGAGCCCAAGGCAAAAGGACCGGACTTCGTCTTTGGTATAATCTTAACTCTTTCATTTATGACCAAAGGGGAAGAAAGCACTTAAGAGGGCTCTAATGATTCCGTTTTTGGCGATTCATGCCAAAAAGGGGGAGAAATGAGCCCAAAGCAAAAGGACCGCACCACCACCTATTTCAAATTTTCAAAAACTCAGTGTTGAATATTTTTTCAATTGATCTCCTATCGTATTAAAAAGGGGGAGAAAGTAGTATTTCAAAATGATACATCAAAACCCTCTTGAACACTAAGAGGAGGATCTCATTTAGAGGGAGTTTTGTTTAGTCAAAGGAGAAGCATTTGAAACAGGGGGAGAAAATTTCAAATCTTGAAAATGCTTTGCAAAATCTTATTCATTCACCTTTGACTATTTGCAAATGAACTTTGAAAAGGATTTACAAAAGAGTTTGCAAAAACAAAACTCGTGGTGCAAGCGTGGTCCAAAATGTTATATAAGAAAGAAACAATCCATGCATATCTTGTAAGTACTTATATTGGCTAAAATTCCAAGCAACCTTTACACTTACATTATGCAAACTAGTTCAATTATGCACTTCTATATTTGCTTTGGTTTGTGTTGGCATCAATCACCAAAAAGGGGGAGATTGAAAGGGAATTAGGCTTACACCTAGTCCCTAATTAATTTTGGTGGTTGAATTGCCCAACACAAACAATTGGACTAACTAAGTTTGCCCAAGTTTATAGATTACACAGGTGTAAAAGGTTCACACTCAGCCAATAAAAGGACCAAGTTTTGGATTCAACAAAAGAGCATAGTGGGAACCGAAGGCCCTCTGGTCTGAGAGCACCGGACTGTCCGGTGTACACCGGACAGTGTCCGGTGCACCAGAGGACTCCAGCTCAAACTCGCCACCTTCGGGAATTTCCAGAGGCGACTCCGCTATAATTCACCGGACTGTCCGGTGTACACCGGACAGTGTCCGGTGCGCCAAAGGAGAGCGGCCTCAGGAACTCGCCAGCTTCGGGAAAACTCCAACGGCTAGTCCGCTAAAATTCACCGGACTGTCCGGTGTGCACCGGACTGTCCGGTGCGACTCCGGAGCAACGGCTATCTCCGCGCCAACGGCTCTCTGCCGCGCATTTAATGCGCGCTCTGCGCGCGCAGAGGTCAGGCGCGCCCATACTGGCACACCGGACAGTAAACAGTACGTGTCCGGTGTGCACCGGACACCCAGGCGGGCCCACAAGACAGAAGCTCCAACGGTCAGAATCCAACGGCAGTGATGACGTGGCAGGGGCACCGGACTGTCCGGTGTGCACCGGACTGTCCGGTGTGCACCGGACTGTCCGGTGCGCCATCGAACAGACAGCCTCCCAACGGCCACATTTGGTGGTTGGGGCTATAAATACCCCAACCACCCCACCATTCATTGTATCCAAGTTTTCCACTTTCCAACTACTACAAGAGCTCTAGCATTCAATTCTAGACACACCAAAGAGATCAAATCCACTCCAAATCCCACACAACTCCATAGTGACTAGAGAGAGTGATTTGTTTGTGTTCTTTCGAGCTCTTGCGCTTGGATTGCTTTCTTCTCTCTTGATTCTTTCATTGCGATCAAACTCACTTGTAATTGAGGCAAGAGACACCAAACTTGTGGTGGTCCTTGTGGGAACTTTGTGTTCCAAGTGATTGAGAAGAGAAAGCTCACTCGATCCGTGGATCGTTTGAGAGAGGGAAGGGTTGAAAGAGACCCGGCCTTTGTGGCCTCCTCAACGGGGAGTAGGTTTGCAAGAACCGAACCTCGGTAAAACAAATCTCCGTGTCTCACTTGCTTATTCGCTTGGGATTTGTTTTGCGCCCTCTCTAACGGACTCGTTTCTTCATTACTAACGCTAACCCCGCTTGTAGTTGTGTTTACATTTGTAAATTTCAGTTTCGCCCTATTCACCCCCCCTCTAGGCGACTATCACTTCGGGCCTCCAGCATCTCCGCCCAGTCGACCATAATCAGCATATTCAAATCCTATAGCATCAAGCACCCTGTTCAGCCTTCGCTTCGGCCGAGTGCCGAAGGCTGCTGTCATCAGCTGGTCCTCTTTTTTGGAGTAATTTCCAAGGATTTCATTACTCATTACTTCGATTGTATCGAGCCATTCTTGACAAAGTGCTTTAAAATATTTCTTAAACTTATAATAATAGGGTAGTCGGACAAGCTCCCCCTCTTTCTTTTCTCCTTTAAGCTTCGGCATAGTCCACTCCTTCATAGTTGGAAATACTCTGAAGGCCAGAAATTCCTGCACTAAATCTCTAGTGCCAATGTGTTCTGCAATAATTTTGAATTCAGCCAGTGCGGTCCAAGTTGGACCTTCTGCTGTCATTTTGCATCGTGGTCTGGTTTCTCCGAAGATCAGTTCAAGAGGGCTCTGTACCAACTTCTCTTTGTCATCGTCAACTTTGACATAAAACCATTCTGACTTCCAGCCTGCCGGCCATTTGCTTCGGTAGCTAATCACAAGAAATTTTGTGGTTTTCCGATAGGCAAAATTATAACAAACAAAATTTTCATGCAACCCATCCTTTCTGGCCTTAGTCTGGTAATGCAGCTCATGTACTCGACAGAAGCTGTCGGCAAACGGCTTCACCGCCTGGCTTCGGAGAGCCCAGATATAAACGCTAAGCCTGACAATGGCGTTAGGAGTCAGTTGGTGAAAATAGATCCTAAACTTTTGCAGCACATCAGAAATCATTCTATTTAAAGGAAACCTCAACCCAGCTTTTAGAAAACTCTTCAAAATAACTATTTCATCCTTTTCTGGCTTCGGGGTAGTTTCCTCTCCCCCAAAGCGAATCAGCTTCTTCTCATCTTCACTGAAATAGCCCGACTTCACCATTTTGGAAAAAATCAGCCTTCGAGATTGTCGACTTTCCGAAGTCCAAATGGCTAGGCTTGCTCTGTACCGCGATATGGTAATCATCATCAGAATCAGCTTCCTCAATATCTTCTTGTTCTGTTTCGGCAGCAGCTTGTTCTGTTTCGGCAGTGGGGATTCTTTCCGAGGTCACCAATCCGGATCGCTGCATTGCTTCGGAGATAGGAACAGTCTCCACACCTTCGGCTTCGTTTCCCTCACGCTCAACTCTAGCAGTAGAGCGCACTCTGGCCATTTAATTTTGAAATTCTTGAAAGATTTCTTGGGAATTAAATAACCTTTTCTCCCGAAGCTTTTCTTCTGACGAAGTAGGCACTAAACTGGAGCTTCGTCTGAATGCGAGAGTCAAGCTTCGGCTATGGTTAAAATTTTTGGCAGCAAAACAGTGCAATAGCAATGAATGCTGTGGTAACTTCACACCTACCTGTCTGTTTATATAGTGCTGCAGGTAAGAAGGTGAATCGTCAGGATTTTTACACCAGGCAAACAGCTGCTCGCACCCGCTGCGCGGTGGGCCGCAAAGACCAAAATAGCGAACCTGCATGGTGGGACCACTACGCGCTCGGAAGCTGTATCGTTTCTCGACAACGAGCTCAGGGAAGGTGTTTTTCGGACCTTCGGCTTCCTGAAGCCTAAGAGACTTTTTTCACGGATCAAGCTCGTTACGAAAAACGATCTAGCACCGTGAAGGGGCTACTGTTGGGACCATGCTTCGTCGCCGAAGGTCCTGCAGGAAGAAACAGCTTCGGCTGAAGCTGTCTGTACGTGATGCCGAAGGGTGCCGTTCATGAAGCTTCGGAATTACAAACCGACTTAAAGATAGAATGACCTTTTAGTCCATAAGAGTTTGATTCGTTGTTGTAAACTTTTATGAGGGGTATGATTGTAATTGCTCACAGGCTGTGTCCTGTGCCTATAAATAGTGAACAATGTTCCTTTACTGTTCATGCATTCCGGTAATTGCAATCACATCACTCGGAAATTATTCCTTGCCAAGGCAGAGGTATAAATGTATCTAAACACTATATTTGAATACATCAAGTTTATATAATATGTAAATGATGTTGTTTACTTCTAATTTATTTGTCTTTAATGCTTTATGTCTCGTGTTATTTTATATTATCTCTGAGAGTTCAATTACGAAGATACAACCTTCGTAATTGTGTCATCATAACCTTCGTCCGAAGTTCATTAAATCCTTGGGGAAATAATGCTTCAGCGGACGAAGGACATTAATATTTAACATTTTATGTTGCTTTGTTCTTAATTCATAGCATTTGAGAACAAGTCCCCAACAAGCGCGCACAAGTCGAAGACCTGCACTTTCCCCACCGCGATCACGCCATCCCACACGCCGCGGCATTCCAAGGTGTGAACTACCTCGACGAGCGAAGTCCCCTGGCGCCACACCTGCAAGTGACACCCTGGCCTGCCAACTTCCGGGCAGGGACCTATCCCAAGTACAACGACAGTACTGACCCAGCACAGTACATCATGAGTTATCAGGTTGCCGTTGCATCTTCCGGAGGGGATGACGCCACGATGGCCAAGTCTTTCATCATTGCCCTCGAGGGCCCAGCTCTCACCTGGTTCACCAGATTGCCCCCGTTGTCCATTGACTCCTGGAGAAGCCTCCGAGACAAATTCCTGCTCAACTTCCAAGGGTACCGCCCAGACACCGACGCCCTGGCCGAACTCTCACTCTGCAAGCAGTTGGAAAAGGAGACTCTGCGGGAGTACTACCGCAAGTTTCTGACACTCAAGTCACAGCTACCCTCGGTCGATGACCAAATCGCCATCCACTACACCATCAGTGGCCTTCGGGCCGACGTCCTCTACAGCCACTGCATCAGGGATCCACCCAAGAACCTCTAGGAGTTGTATCAGCTATTTGAAAAATATGCCAAATCCGAAGAACTCCACCAGCGCAAAATTGAGTCTCAGAGGAAACCCAAAGATGCTCCACAGTCCAGCCGCACGTGGACGAGGACTCCGCAGCCAGACTCCGGTCGGGACGGCCGCAATCAGCAGCAGGTGCACAACATCGCCAACCAGCACCCCGCTGGTGAGGCCCCTCGCCGCCAGGAATATCCCCCCAGGGCCGCGGAAACGGAACTCGCGGACGGGGCCGGGGACGTGCGCAACCGCCGCGCCGATTTTACTGCCTGTTTCACGGTGAAGACTGCGCCCACCAAACCAGAGACTGCCCAGAGACGAAGGCCACCAGAGACAGGATGGCACGGGCGCAACCAGCCGACAACCCTAGAGTCATCGCACACACATATCAGCAGCCCCCTCCACCATACATCCACGCCCCCGCTCCGCATCCACCGCACCACGCATACCAACACCACCAGGAAGTACAAATCGTACCTCCCCCACCCCCACCTCCACATCAGCAACAACAAAACATCCACCACCCCCATGCCCCAAAACAAGAGGACTTCGCCGATCAGCCGTATCGCGGAGTCATTCATATGATCACTGGGGGGTCCAGCACCGACTTCGACATGAAGGGGCAGAAGCGGGACCACTACCGCAGCATCAACCACGTCGCCATCACCGGTCCGGTCGTGCAGACGAAGTGGTCCCATGTGCCACTAACCTTCGATGCCCGAGACGTCGATCTGCGCAGCGCCCCCCACATCGACGCCATGGTTATCAACTGCAGCGTAGCAGGCTGGGACCTGCACAAAGTCCTAGTCGACAATGGCAGTCAAGCAGACATCATTTTCCTCCATGCCTTCGACCGCATGGGCATAAGCCACAGCCTGCTCAAGCCTTCGGACAACCCGTTGTATGGTTTTGGCGGCAAGGGCACTGTTGGGACCATGCTTCGTCGCCGAAGGTCCTGCAGGAGGGAATAGCTTCGGCTAAAGCTGCTTATACATGATGACCGAAGCTACCACTCATGAAGCTTCGGTGTTATAGCGTATCCGAAGATGAAGGGTCGAACCGACTTAAAGATAGAATGACAGTTTAGTCCATAAGGGTCTGAGTCATTGTTGTAAACTTTTATAAGGGGCATAATTGTAATTCCTTACAGGCTGTGTCCTGTGCCTATAAATAGTGAACAGTATTCCTTTACTGTTCACGCATTCCTGTAATTGCAATCGCATCATTCGAGAATCAATCTTTGTCAAGGCAAAGGTATAATTGTATTCAATACTTAAATATAATCAATTTAATATGAAAGTAATGTTGTTCATTTGTAATTTATTTACCTTTGACGTTTCATATTCTATATTACTTTATTCAATCTATTACGAAGATTTAACCTTCGTAATTGTATTACCTTTAACCTTCGTCCAAAGTTCATTAATCCTTAAGGGAATAATGCTTCGTTGGACGAAGGGCATCAACATTTAACACTTTGTGTTGCCTTGTTCTTAATTCATAGCATTTGAGAACAAGTCCCCAACATTGGCGCCCACCTCCGGTCAACTCACTTCCACTTTTTGAGCTGATGGCTTCGATTAGCGATCAAGCTGGAGCTGCTTCAGCCCCGAAGCTGGTGCTCCCGATAACAGGTGGTTCATGCTCAGAGCCAGCCAACAAAAAGCAGAAGAAAGAGGCGCAGAGAAGGGTACAACATGCTGGAGTGCAGGGACCCTTCATCAAGTCAAGATGGTCCCACATTCCAATCACCTTCTCCCAAGAGGATCTTCAACTCAAGGATTTTCCTCACAACGATGCTATGGTTATTTCTTGCGTTATCAAAGGGTTTCTGGTCCACAATGTTTTGGTTGATACATGCAGTGCAGCTGATATTATATTTGCTAAGGCCTTCAGACAAATGCAAGAGCCAAAAGATAAGATCCATGATGCTACACACCCTCTCTGTGGCTTTGGAGGAAGACAGATTGTAGCATTGGGCAAGATCACCATGCCAGTGACCTTCGGATTCATCAACAACACCAGAACTGAGCAAGTTGTGTTTGACATTGTTGACATGGAATACCCTTACAATGCAATTATTGGTCGTGGCACCCTCAATGCTTTCGAAGCAATTCTTCATCCTGCTTATCTTTGCATGAAGATACCTTCGGATCAAGGACCCATTGCTATTCATGGAAGTCAGGAAGCTGCTAGAAGGGCCGAAGGAAACTGGACTGACTCAAAAGCAATCCATAATATAGATGGAGCTGAAGCTTGTGAACAGTACAAATTCAGAAGGGAGAAAGCAGCTTCGGCAGATCAGCCGAAGCCCATGCTCTTATGTGAGGACATAGCAGAGCAGAAGGTGCTGTTGGGCTCCCAATTATCTGAAGAACAGGAGAAAACCTTGATAAGGTTTTTGTTCAACAACAAAGATGTTTTTGCATGGTCAGCTAATGATCTTTGCGGAGTTAACAGGGATGTTATTAAACACTCGCTCAATGTTGACCCATCCTTCAGACCCAGAAAGCAGAGGCTTCGGAAAATGTCTGATGACAAGGCCGAAGGAGCTCGGAATGAAGTCAAAAGACTCCTCAGTGCAGGAGTTATCAGAGAAGTAAAGTACCCAGAATGGCTAGCTAACACTGTTATGGTAAAAAAGGCCAATGGCAAATGGCGCATGTGTATCGATTTTACGGATCTCAACAAGGCCTGTCCGAAGGACGAATTCCCATTGCCAAGGATAGACTCCTTAGTCGATGCAGCAGCTTCGTCAGAGCTTATGAGTCTTTTAGATTGTTATTCAGGCTATCATCAAATTTGGATGAAGAAGGAGGATGAGCCGAAGACCAGTTTCATAACCCCTAGTGGAACATATTGTTACCTTCGGATGCCTGAGGGGCTCAAGAACGCTGGAGGAAGTTTCAGCAGAATGACTTCGAAGGTTCTTCAGTCTCAGATAGGCAGAAATGTGCTAACTTATGTTGATGATATCATTGTAAAAAGCACGAAACAAGAAAATCACATTGCTGATTTGCAGGAGACCTTCGCCAGTTTTAGACAAGCTGGTCTAAAGCTAAATCCAGAAAATATGTCTTCGGAGTAAAGAAGGGGAAATTTCTTGGATGCTTGGTTTCAACAAAGGGAATTGAAGCTAATCCAAGTAAAATTGAAGCTATACTTCGAATGGAGCCACCAAATACAAAAAAGGGGGCCCAAAGATTGACGGGGAGGCTGGCATCTCTCAATAGATTCATATCCAGATCAGCAGAGAGAAATTTACCATTCTTCGAAGTGCTGAAATCAGCCGAAGTCTTTCAATGGGGACCAAGCCAACAAAAAGCTTTCGACGAACTGAAGCAATATTTGATGGATTTAACAACATTAACTCCACCAACACCAGGGGCTCCTTTGTTATTATATGTGGCAGCTTCGCACTCAGCGGTAAGTGCAGCACTTGTCCAGGAGAAGCTTGATGGCCAAGTCAAGAAGCAGGTCCCAGTATATTTTGTATCTGAGGTTCTTAGTGTATCAAAGAAAAACTATACAAAATTGGAGAAGGTGTTATATGCTGTTTTGATGGCATCCAGGAAGCTTCGGCATTACTTTCAAGCATACAATATTGTTGTTCCTTCTTCGCAACCGTTGAAGGATATTATGAGAAATAGAGAAGCTACTGGACGGATTGGAAAATGGGCTGCAGAGCTCAATGAATTTTGCATTGATTATGTGCATAGATCTTTGATCCAGTCTCAAGCGTTGGCAGATTTTATTGCCGACTGGACGCCAGGGGCTCAGGATGAAGAAACAAATAAAGATGCCGAAGTATGGACAGTGTTTTGCGATGGGTCTTGGGGAACCTTCGGAGCAGGAGCAGCTGCTGTGTTGGTCTCACCATCCAAAGTTAAAACTTGTTATGCGGCAAGACTCGATTTTAGTTGCACAAACAATATTACTGAGTACGAAGCCCTGCTTTTGGGTCTTCGGAAGTTAAAAGCAATGGGAATCAGAAGGGCCATTCTTAAAACTGATTCCCAGGTTGTTTCGGGTCATATTGACAAGAGTTGTAAGGCTAAAGATCCGAAGCTCGAAAAATATCTAGACACGGTCCGAAGGATTGAAGCCTCTTTCGAAGGATTTTCTGTCAAAAATATTCCTCGAGGAGAAAATGAGCATGCTGATTTGCTAGCTAAGTCAGCGGCACAGGGGCTGCCTTTACCTTCGGATGTGTTCTTCGAAACAATAAAAGCACCTTCAGTGGAGCTTCTTGAAAGAGCAGTCCTCAATATATCTCCTGTTTATAGTGAAGACTGGAGAACTGAGATCATCTCTTACCTTCAGGGTAACTTCCTTTCAGATGACAAAACTTATAACAGGAGGATAGAGGCAAGAGCTCGTCCATATGTCATAATAAAAGGGGAGTTGTACAAGCATGGAGTTTGTGCTCCATTACTCAAGTGTTTGTCCAGAGCCGAAGGCATAGAATTGATGAAAGAAATACATGCAGGCCTGTGTGGATCTCACATTGGATCTAGGCCGTTACTTGGAAAAGTTTTTCGTCAAGGGTTTTATTGGCCGAAGGCAGCTTCGGATGCAGCGGAATTAGTTCAAAAGTGCGAAGGTTGTCAGAAATGTGCAAGAGATCAAAAACAACCTTCGTCTCTAACTCAGCTGATACAACCCATCTGGCCATTGCAAAGGTGGGGCCTTGACTTGTTAGGTCCGTTACCACCGGCCCAAGGAAACTTAAGATATGTTGTAGTGGCCGTGGAATATTTTTCTAAATGGATTGAGGCAAAGCCTTTAGCCACAATAACTTCGGCCACCATTCAAAAGTTTTTCTGGCAGAATATTGTTTGTCGTTTCGGAGTACCAAAGGCCATCACTGTAGATAATGGAACACAGTTCGACTCCGAAGATTTCAGACAATTTTGTGATCAAATTGGCACGAAGATCCATTTTGCATCAGTTAGACATCCGGAGTCAAATGGACTTGTTGAAAGAGCTAATGGCATCATAATGACAGGAATAATGAAGTTAATCTTCAATCAACCCAGGGGAAAATGGCCAGATCAATTAATCAAAGTGGTGTGGAGCCACAATACAACAACATCAAGGTCAACAGGCTTTACTCCATTCAAATTATTGTTTGGTGACGAAGCAATAACTCCGGAGGAAGCTAAAACTGGATCAATAAGAGTAGTAGCTTCGACAGAATCAGATTCCGAAGCTGATCATTCTGTGGAAAAAGATGCTATAGAAGGGATCGGGCTTCAAGCTGTGGAGAACATCAATAAATATCAAGCCGAAACAATCAAATGGCGTGATAGAAAGGTTCGGCTAAAGAATATTGAGCCAGGACATTTGGTGCTTCGGAGAGTGGCTAACCCAGATACAGTGGGCAAGTTGCAGTTGAAATGGGAGGGACCTTTTTTGGTAGTATCTTCGTCAAGACCCGGTTCATACAGATTGAAGGATATGGACGACAATGACATTCCTAGATCTTGGAATGCGGATGAGCTTAAGCGATATTATGTATAACTTGATGTAATTTTTTATATATTTTTTATTTTTCTTTTATGGCACCCTTTTCCTTTCTGAAGGGGGAGAAAGGTTTTTAATGGGGCCATCACATGTAATTTCTTTTTTATTTTCAGTTCTATAAGAGCAAAATCCCCCAGAGATGTAAATGTAAAAACTGAGAACGCACCATCGAGTGCCGAAAAGAAAAAAAAGAAACAGGGAAGAAGCTCGAAAGCCGTCCCTAAAGGGATGCGGAGCACGACGAAGCTACTAAAGAAGTCGCTCCAAAGGGGGCGCAGTGTAAGTTTTCTGCTCAAAAGTCGTTCCAAAGGGAATGCAGAGCTTACAGCGAAAAGTCAACGCTGATACCGCCGAAAGTAAAAGGCGAAGAAGCTCCTAAGGGAGGCTTACAGCGAAAAATCAACGCTGATACCGCCGAAAGTAAAAGGCGAAGAAGCTCCTAAGGGAGGCTTACAGCGAAAAATCAACGCTGATACCGCCGAAAGTAAAAGGCGAAGAAGCTCCTAAGGGAGGCTTACAGCGAAAAGTCCGCGCTGATATGTGATTGTTTCTAAGGAAATAACGGTTGTGATTACGGCTTTGGATATGTGTTTGGACATTCATTTGCACACCACATTACATCATAACATTTGCATTCATAAACATTCATCCAGGTATATGTAGGATAATCATCATCATAGCATAAGTGGTTGCTTCGGCAAAAAGGAAAAAAAACTGTCTTTTGTACTTCGTCGTATACGAAAAGAAGAGCTTCGGCAGAAAGGAAAAGCTGCTTTATGCTTCGCTGTGTACGAAAAGAAGGGAAGGTGTTTTTTTCGCCTTGGGCCCAAAAAGATAATTTCGTCCACATCAAAGCACCTCATACATTAATGGAAGGGTAAGAGCATATTACAAGGTATGAACAAAATTCATTAAAAACAGTTTAGCCATATTTACAAAAGTTATTTCAAAAGTTTCTTGAGTTTTTCTGCAGTCTATTCCTACTGATCTTCATGGGGCCTCAGCTTCGGCGTCATACTCTTTAAGCATCGGTCTCGGCTTCGTCACCCTACATGAATTAAGTTGTTCTGAGTCAAAACCAAGTTTGAAGGAAAAGGTAAACACAAGGTATGATTTCTTACTGGTTCAAGATGACTCCGAGCTTCGTCTCCAGCCTTTTCTCGCCCGCCTTTTGTCCATATCATCTTTACAAATCTATTAGAAATGCTTCGGGCGAGGTCAGGAATGTCATCTAAAATTGATGGTGATAGAGTGAAATTGGGCCTATTAACAATTTTTCCATGGTCGCAGCCAGCTTTCAAAAAAGCTGCAGCAGTGCCCCGAGAAGCTACCCAGGCACAGAAGTCACCGTGCCCGGCTATAACTTCGTCAAGCTCATCAATTTCACCCTCAATATGTTCGAAGGTCTCTTGTAAATCTTCAGTTGACGGGGTGAATTTCTCACTGCTAGCCCCAACTAAGTGGAATATCTTTCTCAGTCGTTGAATACATTTATTGCTAAACTCCAAACATTTGTCTTGAAGGCTTGCCAATAATTTTTTCAAATTTGAATTTTCTTGGACTTCGGTTTCAAGTTTCGCATTAAGTTCTTGCTTTTCTTGTTCAAACTGTTCAGATTGGTAGAGGAGCTTCGTATTTAATTCTGCTATTTTAGCTTCGGCTTCTGCCAATAAGCCTTCAGTTGTCTGAAGCTCGAAGTTTTTCTTTTCAATAGTAGTTGATTGCTCTTTTATTTTGCTCTCTAAATTTCCAATTATAACCTCGTGTTTTTTGTCTTCCAGATCCTGCTGCATTTTCAAAGCCTTACTCAACAGCATACTCTTCCCATAAACAACCTTCGTTAGAAATGTCTTCATTATTAAAAACAATAAAAGTCAAGGGAAAAGCAGTTCACCTTGAAATTGGAATAAAATAAACTACCAACGATATGTTGTCGTCGGTAGCGGCTGATATCTGTTTCCAGCTTCGGAAAACCAATACTCTTTGATAGAGTACCGATAATCTTAGCTCCAGTTTGATCACGGATACAGCCTAATTTTTCATCGTCAATACCTCCGAAGAGGAGTGCTCCTGGTTTATATCCGCAAGATTTGGCATATTCTTTAAGCTCTTCTATTTCGGTTTTTGACAATTCTTGTCCAACAAAATTTTGAAACATGAAGGTTTCGTCCTCCGAAGTATCGTCAACTATTTCTTTTCCTTTCTTAGACACTGCGGCCATGGTCTCTTCGGCGGCAGTAGTAGCTTCTTCTGTGGCCATGTCTAGCAGTATTTTGTCGATATGTTCGATTGTGGTTTCCAAGTTCAAATCTTCGGCTGAGGTAGCTTCGGTAGCCACGATTTCCGAAGGTGCGACTTCAACATTCGATATTTCCTCAGCCGCTGGTGTCTTCCGAGCTAAAGCTCTCGGTGGTGTCTTGTCAATGACTTCGGTCACTGCGATGATTCTTTGTCTCTTTGTTTTAGTTGTTTTCTTCGTTTTTTCGGGCTCCTTTTCCTTCTGAAAAAACTTTGTCAGTTGAGGCCCTAATGGACTTAGCTTCACAGGCAGGGATTCAGTCATTACCTTCAAAATCTCTTCCACGTCAGTGGCAGAGTGTGATGCGGGAGTCTCTTCTTCGTCAGATACTTTTCGCTTCGGAGATGATACTTTTCTCTTCTTCAGAATATTCTTCTCTTTTGGTGGTTCTTTCTCATCTTCATTTAAAGCTTCGGCTACCCTTCTCCTTTTCTGGCCTTCGACAATTTTATTCAGTTGTTCGTAGTCAGGGTATTCAAAACCCAAGGCGTCCAGCACTCGATTCAGTCTTCGCTTCGGACGGGTACCGAAGGCCGCAGTCATCAACTGATCTTCTTTTTTGGAGTAATTACCGAGTATTTCATTGCACATTATTTCAATTGTTTCCAGCCACTCTTGGCAAGGTGTTTTAAAGTATTTCTTAAACTTGTAATAGTAAGGTAACCACACAAGTTCCCCTTCTTTCTTCTCCCCCTCTAGCTTCGGCATTTCCCATTCTTTTAAAGTAGGAAAAACCCTGAAGGCCAAAAACTCTTGAACCAGGTCCCTAGTGCTGATATGTTCTGAAACAATTTTAAACTCAGCCAGTGCAGCCCAAGTGGGACCTTCTAATGACATTTGGCATCACGGTCTTGTTTCTCCGAAGATCAATTCAAGAGGGCTTTGTACCAGCTTCTCTTTGTCTTCGTCAACTTTCACATAAAACCATTCTGACTTCCAGCCTGCCGGCCATTTGCTTCGGTAGCTGATTACAGGAAACTTTGTGGTTTTCCGATAGGCAAAATTATAGCAACCAAAGTTATCATGCAATCCATCTTTTCTAGCCTTCGTCTGGTAATGCAGCTCATGAACTCGACAAAAGCTGTCGGCGAATGGCTCCACCGCCTGGCTTCGGAGCGCCCAGATATAAACACTAAGCCTAACGATAGCGTTAGGAGTCAGCTGATGAAAGTAGATCCCAAACTTATTCAATACATCTGCAATAATCCTATGAAGGGGGAATCTCAACCCAACCTTTAGAAAGCTCTTGAAAATGACTATTTCATCCTTCTCTGGCTTCGGGGTAGTTTCTTCCCCCCCGAAGCGAAGTAGCTTCTTCTCACTCTAACTGAAATAACCCGACTTCACCATCTTGGAGAGATCAGCCTTAGAGACAGTTGACTTTCCGAAGTCCAAGTGGCTGGGCTTACTTGGCATGGCAATATGATAATCATCTTCGGAATCAGTTTCCTCAATATTTCCTTCCTCTGCGTCGGCAGCAACTTCGGAGATGGGGACAGTCTGCTCTGTCTCAGCGGTACGGATTCCTTCCGAGGTTACCAGTCCGGATCGTTGCATCGCTTCGGAGATGGGAACAGTCTCCGATCCTTCAGCTTCGCCTCCCTCACGCTCAACCCTAGCGGTAGAACGCACTCTGGCCATTTAATTCTGAATTTTTTGGGAACTGAGTACTTTTTCTTCCGAAGCTTTTTCTTCTGACGAAGTAGGCTTCAAACTGGAGCTTCGTTTGATTCCGAGAGTCAAGCTTCGGCTATGGTTAAAAATTTTGGCAGCAAAACAGTGCAAATAGCAATGAATGCTGTGGTAACTTCACACCTATCCGTCTGTTTATATAGTGATGCAGGTAAGAAGGTGAATCGCCAGGATTTTTACACCAGGTGAACAGCTGCTAGCACCCGCTGCAAGGTGGGACCGCTACGCGCTCGGAAACTAAATCGTTTCTCGACAACGAGCTCAGGGAAGGTGTTTTTCGGACCTTCGGCTTCCCGAAGCCTAAGAGACTTTTTTCACGGATCAAGCTCGTTACGAAAAACGATCTAGTACCGCGAAGGGGCTACTGTTGGGACCATGCTTCGTCGCCGAAGGTCCTGCATGAGGGAATAGCTTCGGCTAAAGCTGCTTATACATGATGACCGAAGCTACCACTCATGAAGCTTCGGTGTTATAGCGTATCCGAAGATGAAGGGTCGAACCGACTTAAAGATAGAATGACAGTTTAGTCCATAAGGGTCTGAGTCATTGTTGTAAACTTTTATAAGGGGCATAATTGTAATTCCTTACAGGCTGTGTCCTGTGCCTATAAATAGTGAACAGTATTCCTTTACTGTTCACGCATTCCTGTAATTGCAATCGCATCATTCGAGAATCAATCTTTGTCAAGGCAAAGGTATAATTGTATTCAATACTTAAATATAATCAATTTAATATGAAAGTAATGTTGTTCATTTGTAATTTATTTACCTTTGACGTTTCATATTCTATATTACTTTATTCAATCTATTACGAAGATTTAACCTTCGTAATTGTATTGCCTTTAAC
Organism: Zea mays; assembly: GCF_902167145.1. Classification (NCBI taxonomy): domain Eukaryota; kingdom Viridiplantae; phylum Streptophyta; class Magnoliopsida; order Poales; family Poaceae; genus Zea; species Zea mays. The sequence continues at coordinate 159,345,753 of NC_050100.1, read as the reverse complement.
CTTCGTCCAAAGTTCATTAATCCTTAAGGGAATAATGCTTCGTTGGACGAAGGGCATCAACATTTAACACTTTGTGTTGCCTTGTTCTTAATTCATAGCATTTGAGAACAAGTCCCCAACAGGCACATTTCCCGTCGGCAAAATAGAGTTGCCTCTCTCATTCGGTGTAGCACCCAATGCCCGAAGTGAGCAAGTGACCTTCGATATCGTCGATATGGTGTATCCGTACAATGCCATTATGGGCCGGGGCTCCATCAACAAGTTTGAGGCAGCCATTCACGGACTTTACCTGTGCATGAAGATACCAGGTCCGTTAGGCGCCATCACGGTCTACGGCAACCAGCAGACGACACACATCATAGAGCGGGACTTCGCCCCCGGGCAAAGAAACGTGCACTGCCTCACGGCCCAGCGCGAGGTCCCTGCATCCGCCAGCCCAACTGACAAAGAACACGACAAAGCACAGCTCCAGAGCAACGACGGGACCAAGACTGTTCCCCTCGATCAGGCCACACCCAAGCAGATAGTCACCATCAGCGAAGACCTCACTTCGCATGACGAGGAGAAACTCCTCTGCTTCTTGTCCAAGAACAAAGACGTCTTCGCCTGGTCCGCCCTCGACCTGGTCGGGGTCAACCGATCCATAATTGAGCACAGCTTGGGAATCGACCCTTCGGTGAGACCGAAAAAACAGTGGCTCCGCAAAATGTCTGATGAGAAGATAGAAGTCGCCAAGGCCGAGGTACATCGCCTCCTGGAGGCCAAATTTGTCGAGCCAGTGGCTTACCCCACGTGGCTCGCCAACTTTGTGATGGTGCAGAAAAAGAGCGGCAAGTGGCGGATGTGCATCGACTTCACCAGTCTCAACAAGGCCTGCCCAAAGGACAACTTCCCGCTGCCTCGGATCGACAAAATAGTCGATAGCGCGGCTGGGTGCGAAGTCATGTCACTCCTCGACTGCTTCTCCGGTTACCATCAAATATATATGAAGGAGGAGGACAAGGCCAGCACCAGCTTCATAACACCCTTCGGCACATATTGCTTCATCAGAATGCCGGAGGGACTCAAGAACGCCGGGTCCACTTTCTCCCGGCTTACCAAAACGGTGCTCGAGGGGCAAGTCGGCAGAAATATATTCGCATATGTGGACGACATCGTCGTCGCCAGCAGGAGCAAGGAGGACCATCTTGCTGACCTCGCCGAGACATTTGCGAACATGCGGGACGCATGACTTCGCCTAAACCCCGAAAAGTGCGTCTTCGGCGTTCGCCAGGGGAAAATATTGGGCTACCTGGTATCACACCGCGGCATCGAGGCCAACCCAACCAAAATTCAGGCCATCATCAACATGACGCCCCCGCAGTCAGCCAGAGACGTCCAGCGCCTGACGGGCAGATTGGCCGCCCTCAACAGATTCATCTCCAAATCCACAGAGCGAAGTCTCCCCTTCCTCAAAACTCTCCGCGGCGCAAAAGACTTCGCTTGGGGACCAGAGCAGGCGGCGGCCTTCGCCTCATTGAAACAATACCTGTCGGAATTGGCGGTCCTTTCAAGCCCCGACTCTTCGCTACCCCTGTTGCTTTATGTTGCGGCCTCGCCGCACGCGGTCAGCGCGGCACTGGTTCAGGAGCAGACAGTAGAGGGCGTGATCAGGCAGTGTCCAGTTTATTACGTCTCCGAAGTGCTCACACCATCAAAATGTAACATGACGGAACTGGAAAAGATTGCCTATGCAGTTGTTATGTCTTCGCGCAAATTGCGCCACTATTTTGAAGCATTCAAGGTCCGAGTCACCTCAGATAGGGGACTCAGCGAATTGTTCAGAAACCCGGAGGCATCAGTACGGATCGCCAAATGGGTGGCCGAACTCTCCGGCTACCACATCACTTTCGAGCCCAGGACAACCATCAAGTCACAAGTTCTAGAAGACTTCGTCGTCGACTGGATTGGGCCAATAACACAGCCGGACCCGTCCGCAGAGAAAGTTTGGACAATCCACTGCGACGGTGCATGGTGCCATGCGGGGGCAGGCGCTGCTGCAGTCATCACCTCGCCCACCGGGGTCAAGCACAGATACGCGGCACGCCTTCGCTCTCGAATCTGACAGATGCACAAACAACATAGCAGAATACGAAGCTGTCATCCTCGGCCTCCGCAAGCTAAGGGCCCTTGGTGTCACCACCTGCATTGTCAGAACAGACTCCAAGGTAGTCGCCGGCCAAGTCGATAAAGACTATGCAGCAAAGGACCCCGCACTTATGCAATACCTCACGGCCATCCGAAGTCTCGAGAGACAATTCAAGGGATTCACCTTGCAGCATGTGGACCGGGCCAAGAATGAAGAAGCCGACGCATTGGCCAAGGCTGCCGCCAGAGGCGAGTCCCTGCCCTCCAACGTTTTCTACCATGTTATCAGCACGCCAGCCGTCCGGAGCCCCAAAGGGCTCCAAATAACCAATGACAGCGAGGGCCACCGCATAGTCAACCTTATTATGACCGAAGACTGGCGGGCACCAATAACCCTGTTCTTACAGGGGTACTACCACCCAACCGACATCAACGAGGCCAAGCGTCTCAAACATCGAAGCCGGGACTTCACACTGATTGAGGGCCAGCTTTACAAGAAGGGGGTCAGTCAGCCAATGCTTAAATGTGTCACCGAGATCGAAGGCGTCCAAATCCTGCGCGAAGTCCACAGCGGTACTTGCGGCTCTCACGCAGGGCCAAGGGCCCTAGCCGCAAAGGTGATCCGTCAAGGTTTCTACTGGCCCGCAATGATCTGCGCCGCAAATCGGGTCACAAGGTCCTGCGAAGCCTGCCAGAAGTTTTCTCCTCGATCAGGCAGCCCTTCGCAATTCACAAAACTAATCGCCCACACATGGCCTCTCCAGCGCTGGGGCCTGGACATTGTCGGGCCCCTGCCCACGGCTCAGGGGAACCTCAAGTTCACCTTCGTCGCTGTCGAGTATTTTACCAAATGGATCGAGGTGAGGGCTATTTCCACAATAACATCAAAGACTGCACAGAAATTCTTCTGGCAAAACATTGTTTGCCGCTTCGGAGTACCGTCCGAACTCACAGTTGACAACGGCAAGCAGTTTGACAGCCAAGATTTCAAGGATTTCTGCTTCTCCTTTGGCACCAAGCTTGCCTTCGCCTCAGTATACCACCCGCAGTCCAACGGAGTTGTGGAACGCGCCAATGGAAAAATTTTCATAGCTGTCAAGAAGATGCTCCTCGACGAAAAAGGGCAGGTGGGCCGATTTGTTACCTGAAGCGGTCTGGGCGCTAAACACGACTGAGTGCAGGGCGACTGGGTTCACCCCTTTCCGCCTTCTATATGGATCGGAGGCCATGACCCCGCAAGAAATAAAATATGGGTCCCCGCGGACAGTTTCGTCAGCTGTCCCCGACGTGGACGAAGCCACTTCGAAGGATCTTATCGACGGAGACCGCGTCTTCGCTCTACAGGCTCTAAATAAATACCAAGCCCAGACAAAAGCATGGCGCAACCACGCAGTCATCCCGAGGGAATTCAGCGAAGGGGACCTCGTACTCGTCCGAACAGCTCGGACAGAGTCCAGGGGCAAGCTAGAGCCCAAGTGGGAGGGCCCTTTCATTGTCAAGACGAAGGCATCCCCCAGCGCCTACAGGCTCGCAACGCCAAACGGCGAAGACTTGGAACATTCCTGGAACATCGATAATCTCCGCAAATTTTTTGTTTGACTCATCAGGGCCAGCTCACCCTTGTAATTCGCAAAAACAATTTTATTCTGGCCCTCACTCTTTTCCTCCTGGGGGGTGAGGTTTTTAACGAGGCGGAGTCATGTAATATACAAGTGAAAAATCCCCCGCAAAAATCTACGTCGAAAAAAGACCGCGCCGACGGTCTTCGATATTCGACCAATACAAAGTCACCGTGAGGCCCAGCGCTAGCTACCCTCGCGTGCGACACTCCGCGCAAAAGTCGCCTAAGGGTGCAGCCGGACGAGCACAACAAGTGCGAAAAATCGAAGTCTTCCTTAAAAGGACTATCCGTGCAAAAGTCGCCTAAGGGTGCAGCCGGACTAGCACAACAAGTGCGAAAAATCGAAGTCTTCCTTAAAAATACTATCCGTGCAAAAGTCGCCTAAGGGTGCAGCCGGACTAGCACAACAAGTGCGAAAAATCGAAGTCTTCCTCAAAAAGACTATCCGTGCAAAAGTCGCCTAAGGGTGCAGCCGGACTAGCACAACAAGTGCGAAAAATCGAAGTCTTCCTCAAAAAGACTATCCGTGCAAAAGTCACCTAAGGGTGCAGCCGGACCAAGCACAACAAGTGCGAAAAAGACTACACCAAACTGTTCGAATGTGCGCAACGCCAGACCGAGTGCGCAACGCCTTCGTGAGCATAGCCGAATGTGCGAAGGCACACAACCTCATCATACAAGCCATTACATATGTACAACGAGGGCATCACACTTTACATCGGTTCAACCTTCGGAATGATTCCCATCTCCCTATAGTTAAATAGCATTATCCTCAGCTCCTCACCCTCAAAAAGACTTTGCAGCTCCCCCTCACCTACACTCGCAACGGCCGGTAAGGACAACAGTTCCTGCCTGCCAGCCCTGCCCACACGAAGCCGACCGCCGTCCGCCTCACTCACTCTACGCTTCGCAACCGCCCTTCGCCGCCTACGCCCAGCACTTGGACCAGGCACAACTTCAGCATCCGCAGCACGCGGCGAAGCCTCCGCTGCCGCCACATCCAAGGCCACAAAGTAATCCAAGTCCTCATCCGACGACTCTTCCGTCCACTCAACCGAACTCCCAGAGTCACCAAAATCAGAAAACTTAGACGCAGACTCATCCGATTCATTCCCATCATCCATGGTCGAAGCCGCCAAAAATTAGCAGTAGCGGTTGCGTGCGCAGGCCCAAAATCTTGAACCTGCGCAGCAACCAAGGTTTAGCAACATATACAAAATTCCCTAACTACCCACACCCACTAAGCCACCTGCGAAGACCCAGCCGCCACGGGATCCTCCGCTGCCGGCTCCGCCGACGTCTTCGGGGGATCCTCAGCCGTCGGCGCAGCAGTTGGCGACGAGCCACCGCCGGCCGCAGTGGCTGCGGGGGCATCAGGGGAGCCTTCGACGGTTTCTGGGGCCGGCGCCGGAGCGACCTCGGGCCCAGCCGCCACCGGGTTTGACTCCGCCTCAGGCCGCGCGCTGTTCAAAGCCCCGAAGTCATCCACTTTCTCGTCACGCGCCGCCTGAGACACAGCACACAGATTCAGCAAGCCCACATATAACCCACATTCAACAACACCAGACAAAAATCAAACATTACCTGACCCCTCGCCGTGTCGGACCGCTCCCTGACCACCTCCCGACCGTGGGGGCCCCACATCCGGTCAAAGAGGGCTCCCGCGGATTCCTTCACCACAGGGTCCTCAACCTTGTAAATCTCGCGTTCGAAATCCTCATCAGATCGGTCGAAGACCTCATAGTGACGGCACCCTTCGCGGGACAGCGCGTTCATCGCCCCTTCGCAGGTGACCAGGGAGGCATAGGACATAAATCCCTCCACAATGGTCGGGAGCGCCAACAACTTCTCTTGCAGCCACTCGAGGCAACGAAGGCCTGACTCTCAGTCAGGCACTTCAAAGTCAGCGGTCCGCGTGCCCAGCTTGTGGTATGAGTCCATAAGCTGCTTGCGCATCCGCTCAGCCTCCGAGCGCGTTGAAGCCTCGGCCCTCTCCACGCGGGCCCGCAGAGCGTTGAACCGCTCCTCCAATTCCTCAGCGCGTTGCCTGGCGAGGCTACCCTCCACCCGCGCCACATTGGCCTCTGCCTGCGCAGACTGCGCCTTGGCGAGAGCCTGATTAGCTTCCCTACTCTCCTCCGCCAGCTGGCGCCGGAGCTCAGTCCTCTCGCCCTCCAGCACGGCCACCTTCTCCGCCAGTTTGCGGCACTTGCTATCGGCGGCCGACTTTTCCCGGACGGCCTCAGCATGTTGCGCCCGAAGTCTCTCGACTTCGGCAGACACAACTGCCGTGAGGGCCCCCGACGCCACGCGGTCGGCGAAGTCAGCCGCCTAAAAGACACACATAAGACAACAATCCCAACGAAACCGGTAAAAACCGAAGTCTAGCTCAACTTACCTGACTTAGCCGCTGCGACGCCTCCTTCAGCCGGCGGGACACAGCGCCCGCCTCGTCCTTGACGGCAGCGAGCGCCGAAATCTCACCGCCAGCGCTGAGAGCGCCACCCTTCGCCACAGGCACTGTGGCAGACACCGTTGTCGCCGCCGCAGGCGGAACAACAACCAGTTGCCCCTCGCCCGATCCTGCGACGCATCAACAGTCAAAAAAGGGGCCAACGACTTACCAGTGAGATAATCATCTACACTAATATCAGTGCCAAAATCGGCAATGCGCTTTCCCGGCGTAGGCAATTCTCGGGCCTTCGCGGCTTCGACCGAGGTAGACTTGGCTCCGCCGGCGCTAGCTGCCTTCACGACATCCGGCACCTTGCTGGACCCAGGGCCGGCCGACTTCGCCGCAAGCGTCGGCTGGCTACCGCCGGGGGCGGCAGCCTTCGTGGTCCCCCGCGCCCTCTTCGGCCTAGCCTCGGGCAGCCTGACGACCACCCGACGCTTTTGCGCAGCTTCCTGACGATCCTTATCCATCACTGCTGACACAACAGCAGCAATATTCCGTCCATAAGGAAACACTCTGAAGTCACGAACCATGCGAGATGTAAAAAAGTCTTCGCCGGCCGCGCGGGGGATCAGAACGTTCTTAGGCCACCAACCCCCGGTAACCTTCAGCATCCGCGCCGAAGACTCCCGGAGCTCGGGCGAAGACATCCTTCCCCCGGGGGCCGCACATGTCCCCAGCAACTCCATAGCAAAGCTATCGGAGACCCCCGGTCCTCCCATAGCAGTACCTAGCTTCCTCTTCTTAGAGGATGGGGCGGCCGCCGGCCCGGGGTCATCTCCGGTCTCTGCCGCCGGTTTCTTCCCGCGACGGTCGACATCGTCCTGCCCGGGATAACCGCCATACGGCAGACGGTTCAACTCGGAGACCCTGTTCAAGCGATCGTTGGACCCACGAATATCCCAACTACGCTGGCCCTCCGTCCTTGGCACGTACCTACCAACAATCCGCACTGCCCCATCCTCCGCCTCATGCACGAATGCGGCGGGATCGCGGCTATGCAAATCCAGTGCGAAGGCGGGACTTCACACCAGCATCCCACCACGGGAAGGCATCTAGCGAGGGCATACTTCGCCCAGCGCCCAGCCACGCGCCAAGGGCCACACCCCATATGCGACGAACTCCTCAACCAGATCGCGCCCGCTACATAGGCTGGTCGCGCACCGCAGGGCCCCTTCGTCTGCATCCTCCTCCGCTACTTCAAACTGCGTGTACACAGAGTAACAATGCGAACACATCTCGGCCACGGGAAGCCCCGGCTGGTCTTCGACTGTGCCCTCGGCGACATAAAACCAAAAGTCCCACCAGTTGCCCCATTTATTGCGGGCACAAGGAACCAACTCAACGACCTCCATCGAAGTCTTGCCCGTCTTCGGCGTAAACGTGCAAGATCCAAATTGAGCAATCTTATTTCCAATTTTCCTTTTCTGCCAGTGCAGACAATAATACTTTGCGAAGACTTCGACCGAGGGCTGCCCATCGTACGAAGTCGTTGCCCAGACGTATTTTGCCAGAGCCACCACGACATTGGGCGTCAACTGGTGGACCTGGACGTTGAACCTTCGCAGAACTTCTCCCACAAACCGATGTGCGAGCAGACGAAGTCCGACAGCGAAAAAAGCCTTGAACACAACCAATTTGCCTTCCGGCTCGGGGACCTCCTCCGTCCCCGGGACACGTGCCACCCTGCCGCCGAAATAACCAAGCTACTGCATGTCTTGCACGCGAACCGAGGACATCCGCGACACGCCGAACTCAACTGTGTCACCGGCGCGCAACTCCTTCGCCGCCACAGTGCTCAGGGTCTCCTCGGACGACGCGCCGGCCGGCGGTGTAGCGGCAGCAGAAGAGGAAGAGGACGACATCGCTACGTACCGTCGGCGGCGGCGGGCGGTCTGCTTCACACGGGCCAGATCTCCGACGAGCAAGAGCAAGGAGGGCAGACGAGCAGCGAGCGATTTAAGAAGGCGGTTAGGGTTTTCGCGGAGCGCGGAAAGATAAAGTTCAAAACGCGCCACCCCCCGCCCCCTTTTATAAACAGGGCGCGGCGCTTCGGGAGACCCGCAATCCAACAGTACCGCGCCAATCAACGGTCATGTCAAAAACCCCCGCGGGACCACATCGAGCGAGGGCAGCGTCTCCACCATCTAGCGACGTCTTCGGCACCAGATGACTCAGTCGAACTGGTCCCTCGGAGGGCAAATGTTGGGGCGAAGGCGAAGACGCCACCCTTCGCTCGATGCCTTCGCCGACCTCGCTGGATCGACGGAGACAAGATGACGGACAGACTTACCCTTCGCCCGACACGGCGCGGACGAAGGCCTATGATGAGGTCATCCCATCTCGCGACCTCGTCCTGCATGGAGGCCCATGTGTGATTCGGCCCATTGTAACAGGCCCTGCGTGGCCGCTGCGCGTTACAGGCCTGTTATGTAAAAGCCTCCCTGTAATTACGGTCTGTAACCATGCTTTATGGGAATATTCCGGGGATAACCTAGGCGCCTGAGGGCACATGCGTCCTTAACACTGGACGCTGGGCACTCAGATACCTATAAATACCCCGCACAGTGCCCTTGAGAGGATAGATTAACAGAGCTATTGCCATCTCGTGCAAAAACCCTGTTTGCGTTGCTACACTCCCCCGTTGGATCAACTTGCACCAGAGAGCAAGTTCCAACAGCTGGCTGTACACATGGAAATATTGTAAACAGACCAAACTTCAGCCTGTCACCAGCAGACTTGGATGACATCCCCGGCCTGGCCCGAAGCATCAGAAACAGATTCATTACTCAAATCTAGGCAAAGGGCGGGCGAAACTTGGCTGGTGACGAAGCTCGAAGTCACCTTAAACCGGTAATAAACTCATACCTTGTGCTTACCTTTTCCTTGAAACTTGAATTTACCTTATAATACTTTGATGTGTACAGGATGACGAAGCCGAAGAGCATTGAGCCGAAGCTTAGAAGATGATCCGAAGCTTAGCAGATAATGATGAAGCCGAAAACCTTGCTGTGAAAAAACTCTAGAAAAACACTTGTATTATCTTTGTAAAGAATATTGTAATTTGAGAATCAGATATTACTCTGTAAATTTGTCCATACATTGTAATATATTTTTACCTTTCCGTCCATGTATGAATTGCTTTGATGTGGACGAAACTTGTATTTTTTGAGCCGAAGGCGAAAAACACCTTCCCTTCTTTTCGTACACAACGAAGCATAAATATGCTTCCGAAGCCGTATCCTTAGAGCCGAAGCAACTGTCTGTATCTGTATGATATGATGATGATGATCCTATGTATGTTTAAATGAATGTTTATGAATGCAATGTATGATGTAATATATCATGCAAATGAATGCCTAAACACACACATACGAAGCCACATCCATAACCTTCATTCCCTTAGGAATGACTGAAGTCTCTTTGCCGTATATTTTTTGGCTGCACCGCTTATTTTTCGGTGTAAGTTCTGCATCCCCTTAGGAACGTCTTTTGAACTTCTTTGCCTTCTATTTCGGCGGTATTCACGTTGACTTTTCGCGCTTCGCCTTATATTTTGGCGGTATTTAGCTCTGCATTCCCTTAGGAACGACTTTTGAGCAGAAAACTTACGTTGCGCTCCCTTAGGAACTGCTTTTTGTAGCTTCGTCGTGCTCTGCATCCCCTTAGGGACGACTTTCGAGCTTCTCCCTGTTTTTTTTCTTTTTTCTGCACTCGATGGTGCATGCTAAGATTTTACATTTACATATCTTGGGGGATTTTGCTCTCGTAGAGCTGAATAAGAAAGGAGAAATTACAAACTATGGCCCCATTAAAAACCTTTCTCTCCCTTTGGAAAGGAAAAGGGTGCCATAGGAAAAATGAAAAAATATTACATCAATTTATACATAATATCGTCGAAGCTCATCCGCATTCCAAGATCTAGGAATGTCGTTGCCGTCCATGTCCTTTAATCTGTAAGAACCGGGTCTTGACGAATATACTACCAGAAAGGGTCCTTCCCACTTCAGCTGAAGCTTGCCTACTATGTCAGGGTTGGCTACTCTCTGAAGCACCAAATGTCCATGCTTAATGTTTTTCAACCAAACTTTTCTATCACGCCATTTTATTGTTTTGGCTTGATATTTGTTGATATTTTCCACAGCCTGAAGTCTGGTCCCTTCTATAGTATCTTTTGCCACAGAATAATTATCTTCGTCTTCTACCGAAGCTACTGTTCTTATCGACCCTGCTTTAGCCTCTTCGGGGGTTATAGCTTCGTCACCGAACAATAACTTGAATGGTGTAAAACCTATTGACCTTGATATAGATGTATTGTGGCTCCACACCACTTTAACCAACTCATCTGGCCATTTTCCTCTGGGCTAATTGAAGATTAACTTCATTATTCCCGTCATTATAATACCATTCGCCCTTTCAACTAGTCCGTTTGATTCCGGGTGCCTGACTGATGCAAAATGAATTTTTGTGTCGATCCGATCGCAAAAATCTTTGAAAGTTTCAGCATCAAACTGCGTTCCATTGTCCACAGTTATAGCCTTTGGCACACCGAAGCGACAAACTATATTCTGTCAGAAGAATTTTTGGACTGTAGCCGAAGTTATTGTAGCCAAAGGCTTCGCTTCGATCTACTTAGAAAAATATTCTACCACCACCTTGTCATATCTCAAGTTGCCCTGCGCTGGTGGAAGTGGACCTAGTAGATCCAGGCCCCATCTTTGCAATGGCCAGGTTGGTTGTATTAGCTGAGTTAGTGACGAAGGTTGCTTCTGATCTCTTGCACATTTTTGGCAATTTTCGCACTTTTGAACCAAATCTACTGCGTCCGAAGCTGCCTTCGGCCAATAAAATCCTTGTCGGAAAACCTTTCCCAGAAGAGGTCTGGACCCAATGTGGGATCCACACAATCCTGCATGTATCTCCTTCATCAGTTCTATACCTTCGGTTCTAGATAAGCACTTGAGAAGTGGGGAACAAACTCCATGTTTATATAATTCCCCTTCTATTATGACATATGGTCTTGTTCTTGCTTCCATTCGTTTGTTATAAACCTCATCATCCGAGAGACAGTTACCTTGGAGGAAAGATATAATTTCAGTCCTCCAATCTTCACTATGGATAGGAGATATTGTGAGCACTGCTCTTTCGAGGAGTTCCACCGAAGATGCTTTTATTGTCTCAATAAATACTTCCGAAGGTAGAGGAAGCCCTGTGCCGCTGACTTGGCTAGCAGACCAGCATGCTCATTTCCCCTCTTGGAATATTCTTAACAGAAAATCCTTCGAAAGAAGCTTCAAGCCTTCGAACTGTGTTCAGATATTTCTCAAGCTGCGGATCTCTTGCCTTACAACTCTTGTCGACATGACCAGAAATAACTTGAGAGTCGGTTTTAAGGACTGCCCTTCTTATTCCCATTGCCTTTAACTTTCGAAGCCCCAAAAGTAAAGCTTCATATTCAGCAATATTATTTGTACAATTGAAATCAAGCCTTGCTGCGTAGCATGTTCTGACTTTGGAAGGTGCAACTAGGACAACAGCCGCACCTGCACCGAAGGTTCCCCAGGAACCGTCGCAGAACACTGTCCAAGCTTCGACATCTTTATTTGCTTCTTCTTCCTGAGCCCCTGGCGTCCAATCAGCAATGAAGTCTGCTAACGCCTGGGACTGAATTGAGGATCTATGCACATAGTCAATACTGAATTCGTTAAGCTCTGCAGCCCACTTTCCAATCCTTCTAGTAGCTTCTTTGTTCCTCATAATATCTTTCAGAGGCTGTGATGAAGGAACAATTATGTGGTATGCTTGAAAATAATGCCGAAGCTTCCTGGAGGCCATTAACACATCATACAACACCTTCTCCAACTCTGTATAGTTTTTCTTTGATAAACTTAGAACTTCGGAGACGAAGTATACTGGGCTTGCTTTTTAATTTGTCCTTCAAGCTTCTCCTGTACAAGCGCCGCACTCACTGCAGAGTGCGAAGCTGCCACATACAATAGCAATGGAGCCCCTGGCGCAGGTGGAGTTAATGTTGTTAAATCAATCAAGTATTAATTCAGCTCTTCGAAGGCTTTCTGTTGAGCTGGGCTCCATTGAAAAACTTTGGCTGACTTTAGTATTTCAAAGAATGACAAGTTTCTTTCTGCTGATCTAGATGCGAATCTATTCAATGATGCTAGTCTTTCTGTCAGTCGTTGGGCCCCCCTTCTTTGTGCTTGGCGGTTCCATCCGAAGGATAGCTTCGATCTTGTTTGGGTTAGCTTCAATCCTCTTCATTGAAACTAGACAGCCAAGGAACTTACCCTTCTTCACTCTAAAGACACATTTTTCTAGATTTAATTTTAGGCCAGCTTGCCTGAAATTAGCAAATGTTTCTTGCAGATTAGTAATGTGATTTTCTTGCTTCGTGCTTTTTACTATGATATCATCAACGTATGTTAGCACATTTCTGCCTATCTGGGAATGAAGAACCTTGGCTGTCATTCTGCTGAAGCTTCCTCCAGCATTCTTGAGCCCCTCAGGCATCCGAAGATAACAATAAGTGCCACTGGAAGTTATGAAGCTAGTCTTCGGCTCATCCTCCTTCTTCATCCATATTTGATGATATCCTGAGTAGCAATCCAGCAGACTCATAAGCTCTGAAGAAGCTGCTGCATCTACAAGAGAGTCTATTCTTGGTAGTGGGAATTCGTCCTTTGGACAGGCCTTGTTAAGATCTGTGAAGTCAATACACGTTCTCCATTTGCCATTGGCCTTCTTCACCATAACAGTATTGGCTATCCACTCTAGATATTTTACCTCTCTGATGACACCAGCACTGTCGGCGTTTCGACCCCGGGGGTCCCTGGACCGACGAGTGAATTGTCGCCGCGTGCCCCAGCCCAGATGGGTCGGCGCGAGACGGAGCGCGAAGGGGGGAAAACCAGAGGGAGACAGGCGTAAAGGGGAAACCCGCGGCCTTCGTGTTTGTCCCGCGCCTAGATCGGGTGCGCTTGCAGTAGGGGGTTACAAGCGTCCGCGTGGGAGAGAGCAAGAGGCTTATGCGCGCCGTCCCGTTCCCCCGTGCGGCCAACCTTCTCGTACGAGTGCCCTGGGCCTTCCTTTTATAGGCGTAAGGAGAGGGCCCAGGTGTACAATAGGAGATGTAGCAGTGTGCTAACGTGTCTAGCAGAGAGGAGCTAGCGCCCTAAGTACATGCCGTCGTGGCAGCCGGAGAGGTTTTGGCACCCTGTTCATGAGATGTCGTGGCCGTCGGAGGAGCGCTGGAGCCTGGCGGAAGGACAGCTGTCGGGCCTGTCGAGTCCTTGCTGACGTCTCCTTGCTTCCGTAAGGGGCCGAGAGCCGCCGTCGTCATGGAGCACGCGGGGCGCCATCATTACTTGTTTACCGGGGCGAGCCAGATGGGACGCCGGTCTTGTTCCCCGTAGCCTGAGCTAGCTAGGGGTAGGGTAATGATGGCCCCCCTGTGACGTGGTCGGTCTGAGCCCTGGGTCAGGTGAGGCGGAGGCTCCTCCGAGGTCGAGGTCGAGTCTGTCTTCCGTGGTCGAGGTCGAGTCCGAGCCCCGGGTCGGGCGAGGCGGAGACCGTCGTCTTTCGGGGCCGAGGCCGAGTCCGAGCCCTGGGGTCGGGCGAAGCGGAGTTCGTCGTCTTCCGGAGCCGAGGCCGAGTCCGAGCCCTGGGGTCGGGCGAGGCGGAGTTCGTCGTCTTCCGGGGCCGAGCCCGAGTCCGAGCCCTGGGGTCGGGCGAGGCGGAGTTTCCTATGGTGCCCGAGGCCGGACTTGGCCGCTGTCAGCCTCACTCTGTCGAGTGGCACAGCAGTCGGAGCGACGCGGGCGGCGCTGTCTTCTTGTCAGGCTGGTCAGTGGAGCGGCGGAGTGACTGCGGTCACTTCAGCTCAGTCGACTGAAGGGCGCGCGTCAGGATAAGGTGTCAGGCCACCTTTGCATTAAATGCTCCTGCAATACGGTCGGTTGGCGTGGCGATCTGGTCAAGGTTGCTTCTCGGCGAAGACTGGGCCTCGGGCGAGCCGAAGGTGTGTCCGTTGCTTGAGGGGGCCCTCGGGCGAGACATGAATCCTCCGGGGTCGGCTGCCCCTGCCCGAGGCTGGGCTCGGGCGAGGCGAGATTGTGTCCCTTGAGTGGACCGAGCCTTGACTTAATCGCACCCATCAGGCCTTTGCAGCTTTGTGCTGATGGGGGTTACCAGCTGAGATTAGGAGTCTTGGGGTACCCCTAATTATGGTCCCCGACAGTAGCCCCCGAGCCTCAAAGGGAGTGTTAATACTCGCTTGGAGGCTTTTGTCGCACTTTTTTGCAAGGGGACCGGCCTTTCTCGGTTGTGTTTCGTTCCGGTGGGTGCGCGCGAGCGCACCCGCCGGGTGTAGCCCCTGAGGCCTCGGAGGAGTGGTTTGACTCCTTCGAGGTCTTAATGCGTTTCGCGATGCTTCGGCCGGTCTGGTTGTTCCCTCATGCAAACTGGTCGTAGCCCGGGTGCACAGTCGAGTCCCAAGTTCTCGGGCTGGTATGTTGACGTTGTCAACGGTTTGGCCGGAGCCGAGTTTGCGAGAGCAGCCCCCGAGCCTCCGCACAGAGCGAGAGGACGGTCAAGGACAGACTCGACTTTTTTACATACGCCCCTGCGTCGCCTTTCCGCAAGGAGGAGGGGGGGGGGAAGCGCCATGTTGCCCTTGGAGGGCGCCGAACATGGTGTCTCCAGTGAGCTGCTAACGGGTAATCCGAGTGGACGCCCGTGCCCCATTTGTTAGGGGTCGGCTAGTGGCCTAGAGGCGCGCTCCAAAAGTACCTGCGGGTGATTTGCCGGACCCGGTCCCCTTTTGACGGGGTCCGAGGGCTCGATGCCTCCCTCTGATGGGATTCTGTTACAAAATCGTTCCCGTCGGTCTCGGAAATGTCCTAGGGTACCTCGGGAGCATAGCCCGAGCCTTGGTTATGTATCGAACGTACCCAGGGTCATCCCTCGCTCTGTGTCTGAGGCGGCTGTCGAACCCTTCGAGGCCAGCCAACGAACCCCTGATCAGTAGTGGGCGTGGAGCCCGAGTGGCCTGAGGCGGCCGTTGAACCCTTCCGGGGGGCCGGCCTTCGAACCTCTGACCAGTAGTGGGCGCGGAGCCCAAGTGCTCTGAGGCGGCTGTTGAACCCTTCCGAGGGGCCAGCCTTCGAACCTCTGATCAGTAGGGGGGCTCGGGGCCCGTTTCCTTCGCGGAGAAGGATCCCTTTCGGGGTATCCCCTTTCCCGGTCCCTGTTGTAAGAGAGAGAAAGAGGAAGAGTAAAAGGATACGAAATCGAATGACATGGCACACCTTTTTTGACGCGATCATTATGGCGGAGGTGAAGCGTCACCTGCTTCGCCTGCCAAAGGTGCCGCCTGCCCTGCCGTGGAGTTAATGCGATGGGACGAGTGGTTCGCGGGGCGGCCGTTGCGCGTGCGCGAGCCGTTCGAGGAACGGGCATTCCGCTTTGAGTTTTGAATCCCGCGGCAGGTTCGGGCGAAGTGTTGAATGGGTCTCGCCTGGGCCTTTATATATTCGGGAGAGGGACCGGTGACGGTTTTTTACTCTGCTACTTGCCTCCTTCTTAGGTTTTCGCAACCCGAGGGAATAGCCAGAGAAAGGAAACCGCTCACCCAGTCCTTTCCGCCGCCACCTCTTCTGCTTGGCGATGGCCGACCGGGTGGCCATTGTTCCGCCGCGCGACCCGTGGCCTTTCTCCACCGTCACGGCGGATGACCTGGAGGCCCTTGTTGCTGAGGGTTTGCTTCGCCCTCTCTCCGGTGACTCGCAGTCGGAGTGGATGGCCCCTCCAAGCGGAGCCGCCCCGTCCCCGCCGCCGGGGTATGTCGTGAGCTTCGTCTCCTTTCACGAGCGGGGGTTCGGAGTGCCGGCAAGCCGTTTTATGCGGGTGATTCTGCATGTCTACGGGGTGGAGCTGCACAACCTTAGTCCTAACTCCATCTCGCAAGCCGCCATCTTCGCGGCGGTTTGTGAAGGATACTTGGGGATTGACCCTCACTGGGACCAGTGGACTCATCTCTTCTCCGTGGAGCTTTTTGCCTCGCCGACGGGGGAGAGAAGGGTCCGCACGACAGTGCGGGCTGGTGGCTGCATCCTCCAGCTGAGGCAGGCGCGGGCGCCACAGTATATCCCCGCCATCCTTGCGTCCTCGAACAAAGGGTGGCAGCGCCGGTGGTTCTATCTCCGAAATGACGACGGGAGGCTCCCGTCGTTTTCTCAGCGAGTGGTGACCGCCACCGCCGATAACTGGCACTACGGGACCCCGCGCGACAGACAAAAGAATCTCCAGCAACTTCTGAAGGCCCTGGAGGAGTTGCGGAAAGGAGGGCTCACCGCTGCGGGAGTGGTTGCCGCCATTCATCGCCAGAGGGTGCTTACCTTGACGGAGCGGCGGCTGCCGCTTTGGGAGATGACGCCGGGGGCCGACTTGGAGGGTTTGCGGATGTCCTCGGATCCCCTTCCCGTCGACGACCTCCACAGGCGGGTAGCCGTCACGTTGTGGAAGCCGGACGCCGACGCCCTTTCCCAGCCCTCGATGCGTCCTGACCGCGAGTGCGTGTTCCTGGTGAGTGTCCGCTCCTTCTTTTTCCTTGCGTCTGACTGCCCTTGGTTCTCACAGCCGAGACTTTTCGTCCGTCTCCAGGAGGTAGAGAATCATAAGCCTTCCCTGCCACCGGTCCCGGAGGACGCAGTGGACCGAGCTACGCGGAGGGTTGCCGCGGAGAAGAGGAAGGAGAAAAAGGACGCGAAGAAGGCTCGGGCCCGCGAGCGGACGCGGGCTCGGAATGCCTTGGAAAGGCTTCGTCATCGGCAGGAGAGGGATGGGCTCCCGAGGGAGCCGTCGCCGGAGACGCCTGACGACGATGACGACGATGAAGACGACGATATGGCTGCCCGCCTTGGCCTCAGCCCGGATCTGAGGCTGGGCCAGGGGTCGTCAAGCCAGCCCCCGAGCGGGCTGGTGCCGTCGGTATCTGGGGCCAGGACGTCGGGGTCCCGGTCCGACGAGCGGGGGCAGACCGAGGGGGTACTTGACCCCTCGGCCGGGGAAGTTGAGGTGACCCCGGGGAGTCAGGCCGAGCTACCTGTTCCCCGAGAACCGTCGCCCGTGCCGACTGCGCAGGAAGGCGATCCTTGGGTCGTCGTGGCTGCTTCTGGGCAGTCCGTCCCTCGGGTGCCTCGGGCGCCCAAGGCGAGGACGGTACCGAAGCTGGCAGCGGGGCAGACCTTGGCGGTGCCCTCGGGAATCGAGGTTCGAGAGACCTCCCCACAGACACGATTGATCGTGGCTCGGAGTGGGTAAGTATCTTAGGATATCTTCGTCCAGGCTCCTCCTTCGTATGTCCCGACCCTGATTTTCCTTTTCTCCTTAGCAAGCGGAGTCACGGTTCGACCGATCTGGCTCCCCGGAAGGTCCTTAAGACGGCGTCGGCTTCCGTAGCTAGTGCCACACCGGCCTCGCCATCCAGCTGACCTCCCCGCTAGACGCCCCACAGCGGGGGGCTCAGGCGGCACCAGTTGCCGTGGGGCATGCTCCCGAGGCTGACTCTTCTGTCGAGGCGGCCGTCACGCTGGGGGAGGCTGCTGGTGCGGCCGTGGCCTCAGGCCCACCAGATGTGCTGCCGGCGCTGGCGCCGGCTGCTGCCGAGGCTGTTGCCGTTTTGGCCGTGGAGCCACCCGTCGCCGCCGATGCTGAGATGGCCGAGGCGTCGCTACTTGGTGCCTCGGAGGAGGGAGGTGCGGGACCGCGACCCGTCCCGTCGAGCGGCAACCTTGTCCCCGCGCGGCGCAGTTCCGAGGGGCGGCGCCAGTTGCTTCGGTTCCGGACCCGTGGGGCCTCGGATCCCCTCTTCGTTCTTGACGATGAGCGGGAGAGCAGTCTTGGGACGGGCTTCGTGAGTGTGCCGAGGCAACGGTGGGGTCGCTCCGGTCGACCTTGGAGGTCCTTTGCAGGGACGTTCCCAAGATCCTCTAGGTAATGATTTCAGGCATACCTTTCTCGTGATCAAGGCGTTCTTTGTGACGCCTCGCTTCCTTTCCTCAGGATCTGACAGATCTGAGCGCCGCCAAGTCGTCGTTCATCCGCCGCGAGGTCGATGTCTGGGGTTCGCTGCGGTCCCTGAGGACCACGCTTGCCAGGGCTACCGCGCGCCTCTCCCAACAGAGCGCCGAGGTGGCGGACCTTCGGCTGCTCTGTGTCGATCTGGGAGCAGAGGCAGCAGCGGCACGCGCAGAGGTGCAGCGGCGGCAGTCGGAGCTTGACCCGGTCACAGGCGAGCGGGACCAATCTCGGGGCCGGGCCACCGAGGCCGAAAGCCGGGCTGAGGCTCTTAGAGTCCAGTTAGCCGAGGCGTCTGCTCGGGCTGGAGCCCTTGGAGTAGACCTAGCCGTGGCCCAAGCCGCATCCTCGGATCAGCGTGCCCGAGCCGGAGGTATGTCTTGGCTGTTTTAAGTTTTTGTTTTAGCTCGGTTCCTCAACTTTTTTTTGAGGTCTTCCGCTTTGGCTGTTCGCAGAGCTCGAGTCTGCCCTTGATAAGTCCACCAAGGCGCTTGCTCAGGCGGCCGAGCAGAGGGAGGCCGACCACGCGGCCATGTCCGAGGCCATCTCGGCCTTCTGCCGGGTCTTTGGCTTCGACGACGTCCCCTTAGGAAGCTCCCCCTCAAAGTCGCCTGCAGGCCTTGGGTGACTATGCGCATGGCAGACTCTGCGAGGCGCTGCATCACGGCGTCAGGCGGGCCTTCGCCGTGCTTGCTTCCCACTATGTCGTGGATCCGGAGCGGGTCAGCGAGGGGTATTGCCTCCCCGACGAGGATGAAGCCGCCCTGGCCGAAGTCCAGAGGCTCGACGCGGCCGCCGCGGGCCCAAGCGCGGTGCTGGCAACCACCTTCGAGGCAGAGATCCTCCCGCTTGCGCCGTCGTCCGAGGCCGGGGCGGATCTTGCCGAAGGTGGGGACGAAGCCGAGGGCGCGGCTCCTTCTCCGGGCGACGCCTGACTCTGCCGGAGCAGTTTTCTTTGAATGCATATGTGTCTTTTGCGGCCGTCGAGGCCCGAACACTTTATTATCTTAATATAAGGTTGTGCTTCTTTTCCTTCCGTTTTGCGTATCCGGACCCGTTCGTCAGTAGCTGGGTAGCTTGCCCAAGTAAGAGTCATTTTTCGTGGTAGGTGATGAGTGAGGTATCCGTATCCCAGAAGCGTAGGAGTCCCTCGGCTCGGTCGGCCTTGCCACTTACATGCACCCTTATTCGTTTCTTGGGGTCCTGTTACTGATATAGCCGGGAGACGAGAAAGCCTTTTTGATGGAAGACTTTTTTCGAGGAAAATTTAGACGCAGAGGGGGTTCCCCCCTTCTAGCCCCCGAGGGAGGGTCGGGCTTTGCCGAGGCAAGGCTAACCCTTCCTTGATGGTTAGACTTTGTGTGTGGACGAGGTGTACGAACGACTTGAAAGCATCTTAAGGGTAGAAGCGATGTAGCTGTCGGATGTTCCAAGCGTTGCTGTAGACCTCGCCTTGACTGTTGGCCAACTTGTACGTTCCGGGCTTCAGAACCTTGGCGATGATGAATGGCCCTTCCCAGGGAGGCGTGAGCTTGTGCCGCCCTCGGGCGTCTTGTCGCAGCCGAAGCACCAAGTCGCCCACCTGGAGGTCTCGGGACCGAACCCCTCGGACGTGGTACCGTCGCAGGGACTGCTGATACCGCGCCGAGTGTAGTAATGCCATGTCCTGAGCCTCTTCCAGCTGGTCCAGTGAGTCTTCTCGACCAGCTCGATTGCTTTGGTCATCGTAGTCCCTCGCCCTCGGGGATCCATATTTTAAGTCTGTGGGCAAGATGGCCTCGACCCCATAGACTAGAAAGAACGGTGTGAAGCCCGTGGCTCGGCTCGGCGTTGTCCTCAGACTCCAGACCACCGATGGTAGCTCCTTCATCCATCGCCCGCCGAACATGTTGAGGTCGTTGTAGATCCGTGGCTTGAGTCCTTGTAGAATCATGTCGTTGGCACGTTCTACTTGCCCATTCGTCGTGGGGTGAGCCACGGCGGCCGAGTCCACCCGGATGTGGTGATCCTCGCAGAAGTCCAGGAACTTTCAGCCGGTGATCTGGGTGCCGTTGTCGGTGATGATGGAGTTCGGGACCCCAAAGTGATGGATGATGTTGGTGAAGAATGCCACCGCTTGTTCGGACCTGATGCTGTTTAGGGGTCAGACCTCGATCCACTTGGAGAACTTGTCGATGGTGACCAGCAGGTGCATGTAGCCCCCGGCTGCCTTCTGCAAGGGACCGACGAGGTCCAGACCCCACACAGCAAACGGCCAGGTGATGGGTATCGTCTGCAGAGCCTGAGCGGGCAAGTGTGTCTGCCTTGCATAGAATTGACACTCTTGGCGGGTGCGGACAATTCTAGTGGCGTCGGCCACCGCGGTCGGCCAGTAGAAACCTTGTCGGAAGGCGTTTCCAACAAGGGCTCGAGGCGCTGCGTGATGACCGCAAGCCCCCGAGTGTATTTCTTGCAAGAGCTCCTGGCCTTCGGCGATGGATATGCATCGCTGGAGGATGCCTGAGGGGCTGCGGTGGTAGAGCTCCTTCCCGTTCCCCAGCAAGACGAACGACTTGGCGCGCCGCGCCAATCGCCGAGCTTCGGCTCGGTCGAGGGGCAGCTCTCCTCGGTGGAGATATTGCAGGTACGGGGTCTGCCAGTTTCGATTAGGCGTGACCCCGCTCCGCTCTTCCTCGACGCGCAGTGCCTCATCCTCGGGGGCCGAGGGTGCCTCGGGCTGTGCTGAGGCCTTCGCGAGCTCGGGCGTGTCATCGGTCTTGACTAAGGGTTGATGTAGGTCTCGGGAGAAGACGTCCGGGGGAACCATTGTTCGCCCCGAGGCTATCTTAGCCAGCTCGTCCGTAGTCTCGTTGTATCGTCGGGCGATGTGGTTGAGCTCGAGCCCGTAGAACTTGTCCTCCAGGCGCCGAACTTCATCGCAGTAGGCTTCCATCTTCGGGTCACGGCAGTGGGAGTTCTTCATGACTTGGTCAATGACGAGCTGCGAGTCACCGCGAGCGTCGAGGCGTCGGACCCCTATCTCGATGGCGATGCGCAACCCGTTGACCAGAGCCTCGTACTCGGCCACATTGTTGGACGCTGGGAAGTGGAGGCGTAGCACGTAGCGTAGGTGCTTCCCAAGGGGCGAGATGAAGAGCAGGCCCACGCCTGCCCCTGTCTTCATCAGCGACCCGTCGAAAAACAAGGTCCAGAGTTCCGGTTGGATCGGAGCCGTTGGGAGCTGGGTGTCGACCCATTCAGCCACAAAGTCCGCCAAGACTTGGGACTTGATGGCCTTCCGAGGGGCGAACGAGATTGTCTCGCCCATGATTTCCACCGCCCACTTTGCAATCCTACCCGAGGCCTCTCGGCACTGGATGATCTCCCCCAGGGGGAAGGATGACACCACAGTCACCGGATGAGACTCGAAGTAGTGTCGCAACTTCCGTCGCGTCAGGATCACCGCGTACAACAGCTTCTGAATTTGTGGGTGGCGGATCTTGGTCTCGGACAGTACCTCACTGATGAAGTAGACTGGCCTCTGGACGGGCAATGCACGCCCCTCTTCTCGTCTCTCAACCACGATCGCGGCGCTGACCACCTGACTGGTAGCGGCGACGTGGATCAAGAGGGCTTCTCCGGCAGTGGGGGGCACCAAGATGGGCGCGTTCGTGAGGAGCGCCTTCAGGTTCCCGAGGGCTTTCTCGGCCTCAGGGGTCCAAGTGAAGCACTCGACCTTCCTTAAGAGGCGGTACAGAGGTAGGCCTCTTTCGCCGAGGCGCGAGATGAAGCGGCTCAGAGCCGCAAGGCATCCCATGACCCTCTGTACGCCTTTCAAGTCCTTGATGGGCCCCATGTTGGTGATGGTCGCGATTTTCTCCGGGTTGGCCTCAATGCCCCGTTCGGAGACGATGAACCCCAAGAGCATGCCTCGGGGGACTCCGAAGACGCACTTCTCAGGATTGAGTTTTACGCCTTTTGCCTTGAGACACCGGAATGTCGTTTTCAAGGTCGGAAAGGAGGTCGGAGGCTTTCCTCGTCTTGACTACGATGTCATCGATGTAAGCCTCGACCGTTCGACCGATGTGTTGGCCGAACACGTGGTTCATGCACCTTTGGTATGTCGCACCCGCATTCCTCAAACCAAACGGCATAGTAATGTAGTAGTACATGCCGAAAGGTGTGATGAAAGAAGTCGCGAGCTGGTCGGACTCTTTCATCCTGATTTGGTGATACCCTGAGTAGGCATCGAGGAAAGACAGGGTTTCGCACCCAGCAGTGGAATCCACGATTTGATCGATGCGAGGCAGAGGGTAGGGAACTTTCGGACATGCTTTGTTTAGACCAGTGTAGTCTACACACATCCGCCATTTCCCTCCTTTCTTTCTCACAAGCACAGGGTTGGCAAGCCATTTGGGATGGAATACCTCTTTGATGAACCGTGCCGCCGTTAGCTTGTGGATCTCCTCGCCTATGGCTCTACGCTTTTCTTCGTCGAATCGGCGCAGAGGCTGCTTCACGGGTCGAGCTCTAGCTCGGATATCTAGTGAGTGCTCGGCGACCTCCCTCGGTATGCCGGGCATGTTCGAGGGACTCCACGTGAAAACGTTGGTGTTTGCGCGAAGAAAGTCGACGAGCACTGCTTCCTATTTGGGGTCGAGCTCGGAGCCGATCCGGATCTGCTTGGAGGCGTCGTTGCTGGGATCGAGAGGGACGGACTTAATCGTCTCTGCTGGCTCGAAGTTGCCGGCATGGCACTTCACGTCTGGCGCCTCCTTGGAGAGGCTCTCCAGGTCGGCGATGAGGGAATCGTATTCGGCGAGGGCCTCGGCGTACTCCACGCACTCCACGTCGCATTCGTACGCGTGTCGGTACGTGGGGCCGACGGCGATGACCCCGTTGGGGCCCGGCATCTTGAGCTCGAGGTAGGTGTAGTTGGGGACGACCATGAACTTGGCGTAGCATGGCCTCCCCAGCACTGCGTGGTAGGTTCCTCGGAACCCGACCACCTCGAACGTGAGGGTCTCCCGTCGGAAGTTGGAGGGAGTCCCAAAGCAGACGGGTAGATCGAGTTGTCCAAGGGGCTGGACGCGTTTCCCGGGGATGATCCCGTGAAAAGGCGCCGCGCCCGCCCGGACCGAGGATAGATCGATCCGCAGGAGCCCGAGGGTCTCGGCGTAGATGATGTTGAGGCTGTTGCCTCCATCCATGAGGACCTTGGTGAGCCTGACGTTGCCGATGACGGGGTCGACAACGAGCGGATATTTCCCCGGGCTCGGCACGCGGTCGGGATGGTCGCCCTGGTCGAAGGTGATGGGCTTGTCGGACCAATCTAGGTAGACTGGCGCTGCCACCTTTACTGAGCAGACCTCCCGACGCTCTTGCTTGCGGCGCCGAGCCGAGGCATTCGCCACTTGCCCACCGTAGATCATGAAGCAGTCGTGGACCTCGGGGAACTCCCCCGCCTTGTGATCTTCCTTCTTATCGTCGTTGTGGGCCCTGCCACCTTCCGCAGGTGGCCCGGCCTTGTGAAAGTGGCGCCGAAGCATGGCGCACTCCTCAAGTGTGTGCTTGACGGGCCCCTGATGGTAGGGGCACGACTCCTTGAGCATCTTGTCGAAGAGATTGGCGCCTCCGGGAGGTTTCCGAGGGTTCTTGTACTCAGCGGCGACGACAAGGTCCACGTCGGCGGCGTCGCGTTTCGCTTGCGACTTCTTCTTGCCCTTCTTCTTGGTGCCGCGCTGAGTGGACGCCTCGGGGACATCTTCCGACTGGCGGCCCTGGGGCTGCTTGTCCTTCCGGAAGATGGCCTCAACCGCCTCCTGGCCAGAGGCGAACTTGGTGGCGATGTCCATCAGCTCGCTCGCCTTGGTGGGGGTCTTGCGACCCAGCTTGCTCACCAGGTCGCGACAGGTGGTGCCGGCGAGGAACGCGCCGATGACATCCGAGTCGGTGACGTTGGGTAGCTCGGTGTGCTGCTTCGAGAATCGCCGGATGTAGTCCCGGAGAGACTCTCTCGGTTGCTGGCGGCAGCTTCGGAGATCCCAGGGCGCACGTACGTGCCCTAGAAGTTGCCGGCGAAGGCTTGGACCAGGTCGTCCCAGTTGGAGATCTGCCCCAGAGGCAGGTGCTCCAACCAGGCTCGAGCGGTGTCGGAGAGGAACAGGGGGAGGTTGCGGATGATGAGGTTGTCATCGTCCGTTCCACCCAGGTGGCAGGCCAGCCGGTAGTCCGCGAGCCACAGTTCCGGCCTTGTC
The DNA here is from genome assembly GCF_902167145.1 of Zea mays. Lineage (NCBI taxonomy): Eukaryota > Viridiplantae > Streptophyta > Magnoliopsida > Poales > Poaceae > Zea > Zea mays. The sequence goes on along the minus strand of NC_050100.1, from coordinate 159,321,224 downwards.
TCCCCCGAGTACTTGGTGATGGTAGTCGGGGTTCGGAACCGGGTCGGGAACGACGCCCGTCGTATGGTCCGGCTGAAAGCCTGCGGACCGGGTGGTTCGGGCGAGGGACTCTGATCCTCCTCGCTGTCGTAGCGTCCCCCACGCCTGGGGTGGTAGCCTCGGCGCACCCTCTCGTCGAGGTGGGTTCGACGGTTGCGGTGAGGGTGCTCGTTGCCGAGGCGACCCGAGGCCGCAGGCGCTGTGTTGCGCGTGCGCCCGGTGTGGACCGAGGCTTCTCGCATGAATCGGGAAGTCGCGGCGCGATGCTCCGAGGGGTACCCCTGCCTTCGGGAGGCAGAGCTTTCGGCCCGTCGGACCGCGGCATCCTCCAGGAGATTCTTGAGCTCTCCCTGGATACGCCGCCCTTCGGTGGTCGATGGCTCCGGCATCGCACGGAGAAGTATTACCGCTGTAGCCAGGTTCTGGCCGACCCCACTGGAAGCCGGTGGTGGCCTTGCCCTGACATCGTCGGCGATGCGGTGCTGGATGCCCTGGGGTAGATGACGCGCTTCTCCGGCAGGAACTTGGCCTACCCATTCCTGCCCGATGTCCCGGCGGAACGGCTCAAGTGTTCCTGCTCCCTCGTCGAGCCTGGCCTGCATCTCGCGGATTTGCTCGAGCTGTGAGTCCTGACCCCCCGCAGGGACTGGGACCACAGCTAGCTCCCGAAGGATGTCAACGCGAGGCGCAGGCCTAGGGGGATCACCATTTTCCGGTATACCAAGATGGTTGCCTTTGCCGGGACCCCCTAGATCGACGTGGAAACATTCACGACTTGGGCCACAGTCCTCGTCGCCGAGGCTGTGGCTACCGTCGGAACAGTCGGAAAGGCAGTAGTCGCATGCGGTCATGAAGTCCCGCATGGCACCGGGGTTGCCAAGTCCGGAGAAATCCCAACAAAAGTCGGGCCCGTCATCTTCTTCGGAACCCGAGGGCCTGTAGGTCGAGACGACTGTCAGCCGGTCCCAGGGTGACCGCATACCGTACCCCGGAGGGTTTGGACACGCCTCTATGAAAGCGTCCACCGAAGCGAAGTTGCTTGGTGGGTCGAGGCTGAATCCAAAAGGCACGAGATGGGAATCGGTCGGTACCTCTTGGTCGACGGGTGGTGACAAAGTCATGTCAAGGGCAGACTGCACCGTCGTCTCAGGTACGAGGGTGACGCCCAGCAAATCCTTTGCGAGCGTGCTGGCATCGTCCGTCCGCTTGGAGTTGGCGTGTTGCGGGGAAACGGCGCTCGTCTTCGTCTCAGACGCGAGGTCGATGCCCGACGTGTCCCCCGTTGGGGCGCCGACGCCGTCGACTCGCTCGACAGCTGACGAGGTGTCGCCTCCTGCTTGGCCTTGGTTGCCCCGCCTCCTCCTCCGTCGGCGGGGGAGGCGACGGGACAAACCCGAATGTTGCTCTTCTGCCACGTGGGGAAGACGTCGTCGATTCCGCCGCCAGCGGGCGGGTTGTCGGTCGCCATTGTCGCTGTCGCGCGGCGGGGGAAGGAGTATCATGTCGTAGCTGCCGTCGAGGGACATGAACTCAAGACTCCCGAAACGGAGCACCGTCCCGGGCTGGAAAGGATGCTGAAGACTACCCATCTGGAGCTTGACGGGAAGCTGTTCGTCAACACGCAGCAGGCCCCTACCTGGCGCGCCAACTGTCGGCGTTTCGACCCCGGGGGGTCCCTGGACCGACGAGTGAATTGTCGTCGCGTGCCCCAGCCCAGATGGGTCGGCGCGAGACGGAGCGCGAAGGGGGGAAAACCAGAGGGAGACAGGCGTAAAGGGGAAACCCGTGGCCTTCGTGTTTGTCCCGTGCCCAGGTCGGGTGCGCTTGCAGTAGGGGGTTACAAGCGTCCGCGTGGGAGAGAGCGAGAGGCTTATGCGCGCTGTCCCGTTCCCCCGCGCGGCCAACCTTCTCGTACGAGTGCCCTGGGCCTTCCTTTTATAGGCGTAAGGAGAGGGCCTAGGTGTACAATAGGAGATGTAGCAGTGTGCTAACGTGTCTAGCAGAGAGGAGCTATCGCCCTAAGTACATGCCGTCGTGGCAGCCGGAGAGGTTTTGGCACCCTATTCATGAGATGTCGTGGCCGTCGGAGGAGCGCTGGAGCCTGGCGGAAGGACAGCTGTCGGTCCTGTCGAGTCCTTGCTGACGTCTCCTTGCTTCCGTAAGGGGCCGAGAGCCGCCGTCGTCATGGAGCACGCGGGGCGCCATCATTACTTGTTTACCGGGGCGAGCCAGATGGGACGCCGGTCTTGTTCCCCGTAGCCTGAGCTAGCTAGGGGTCGGGTAATGATGGCCCCCCCTGTGACGTGGTCGGTCCGAGCCCTGGGTCGGGTGAGGCGGAGGCTCCTCCGAGGTCGAGGTCGAGTCTGTCTTCCGTGGTCGAGGTCGAGTCCGAGCCCCGGGTCGGGCGAGGCGGAGACCGTCGTCTTCCGGGGCCGAGGCCGAGTCCGAGCCCTGGGGTCGGGCGAGGCGGAGTTCGTCGTCTTCCGGAGCCGAGGCCGAGTCCGAGCCCTGGGGTCGGGCGAGGCGGAGTTCGTCGTCTTCCGGGGCCGAGCCCGAGTCCGAGCCCTTAGGTCGGGCGAGGCGGAGTTTCCTATGGCGCCCGAGGCCGAACTTGGCCGCTGTCAGCCTCACTCTGTCGAGTGGCACAGCAGTCAGAGCGACGTGAGCGGCGCTGTCTTCTTGTCAGGCTGGTCAGTGGAGCGGCGGAGTGACTGCGGTCACTTTGGCTCAGTCGACTGAAGGGCGCACGTTAGGATAAGGTGTCAGGCCACCTTTGCATTAAATGCTCCCGCGATACGGTCGGTTGGTGTGGCGATCTGGTCAAGGTTGCTTCTCGGCGAAGACTGGGCCTCGGGCGAGCCGAAGGTGTGTCCGTTGCTTGAGGGGGCCCTCGGGCGGGATATGAATCCTTCGGGGTCGGCTGCCCCTGCCCGAGGCTGGGCTCGGGCGAGGTGAGATCGTGTCCCTTGAGTGGACCGAGCCTTGACTTAATCGCACCCATCAGGCCTGTGCTGATGGGGGTTACCAGTTGAGATTAGGAGTCTTCGGGGTACCCCTAATTATGGTCCCCGACAAGCACTGAGAAGTCTTTTTACTTCATTCCGAGCACCTTCTACTTTATCATCAGACATTTTTCGAAGCCTTTGCTTTCTTGGCCTGAAGGACGGGTCGACATTGAGTGAATGTTCAATGACGTCTCTGTTGACACCACATAGATCATTGGCCGACCAAGCAAAAACATCCTTGTTGTTGAATAAAAACCTTATCAAAGTTTTCTCCTGCTCTTCAGATAGTTGAGACCCCAGCAATACCTTCTGCTCTACTATGTCTTCACATAGAAGCATGGGTTTCGGCTGATCAGCCGAAGCAGCCTTCTCTCTTCTGTACTTGTACTGTTCACAAGCTTCGGCTCCATCTATATTGTGAATCGCTTTTGAGTCTGTCCAGTTTCCTTCGGCTTTCCTAGCGGCTTCCTGACTCCCATGAACAGCAATGGGCCCTTGTTCCGAAGGTATCTTCATGCATAGATATGCTGGATGAAGTATTGCTTTGAAAGCATTAAGTGTCCCACGACCAATGAATGCATTATAGGGGTATTCCATATCAACAATGTCAAACACAACCTCTTCAGTCCTTGTATTATGGACGAAGCCGAAGGTCACTGGCATCGTGATTTTGCTGAGTGCTGCAATCTGCCTTCCTCCGAAGCCACAAAGAGGGTGTGTAGCATCATGAATCTTGTCCTCTGGCTCTTGCATCTGTCTGAAGGCCTTAGCAAATATGATATCCGCTGCACTGCCTGTATCAACCAGAACATTATGGACCAAAAATCCCTTGATGACACAAGATATGACCATAGCATCAGTGTGAGGGTAATCCTTGAGCTGAAGGTCCTCCTGGGAGAAGGTGATTGGGATGTGGGACCATTTTGACTTGATGAAGGGTCCCTGCACCCCAACATGCTGCACCCTTCTCTGTGCTTCCTTCTTCTACTTCTTGTTAGCCGGCTCTGAACTTGAGCCGCCTGTTATCGGGAGCACCAGCTTCGTAGCCGAAGATGCTACGACTTGATTGTTGAATGAAGCCATCAGCTCAAAAGTGGAAGTGAGTTCACCGGAGGTGGGCGCCAATGTTGGGGACTTGTTCTCAAATGCTATGAGTTAAGAACAAGACAACACAAAATATTAAATGTTAATGTCCTTTGTCCTTCGAAGTATTATTTCCCTTAGGATATAACGATCTTCGGATGAAGGTCATGAAGGACGTACCTTCATCTTCATAGGATACATTAATGAAAGACAAAGCATATGAAACATGAAAGATAACATGAACAATCATATAACATCATTCATATATCTTTATTATATAATCTTGAATAGATAAAGACAATATTTAATTACATTTGTACCTTCGGCTTGACAGAAGGCAAAAATCCAAGCGTGGCGCACGAGCAAATACAAGACAGCGTGAACAGTACGGGGGTACTGTTCATCTATTTATAGGCACAGGACGTAGCCTGTGAGAAATTACATTCATGCCCTTTACAAATGATTACAATCATAATACAAGTTATCATGGGCCGATTGGTCATTTCATCTTTAAGTCGGTGCATCTGGAAGTACGCTACGAAGCTCTCTGATTGGTAGCTTCGGCTTTGCTTCTGTGTCGATCTTCCAAAGGTGTTTATTCTTATGGGACCTTCGGCGATGAAGCAGACCCCCAACACGGACCGTATGGAAAGTCCGCCAGTGCAATTTCTGGCAGATGCGCCCCAACGGCTATATGGAAGGTTGAGGGCTATAAAAGCCACCCCAACCAACCCATTCACAAGCATTCATTGATCCATTTCATACACAAGAGTTGGGTATTCACTCCTATCTACTAGAGCAACACTTCTATACACATCAAAGCCTCACAAGTGCCACAAAAGAGAGATCAAGCAAGAAAGAGCTACTCGTGTGCGTTTAGTGATAGTGCCTTGTGAGAATTATTGAGCGAAAGTGTGTGCTACCTCTTGTGATCATTTGAACGTGGAGTTTTGACTCCCATTCATTGTGAAGTTAGCAAGAGCCCCTTATCTTTGTGGTTGGCCTTGCGGAGACTTCGGTCTCTTATTGACAAAGATGAAGAAGAGTTCACCGGTCTTGGTGATCGGTGGAGAGAGGGAAAGGGTTGAAAAAGACTCGTCCTTAGTGGACTCCTCAACGGGGATTAGGTTCTCGAGAACCGAACCTCGGTAAAACAAATCACCCGTGTGTCTTGTGTTTATTGCATGTGATTTGTTTGTTGTCTCCCTCTCTAAGTTCTCTTGCACTATTCCTTGCTAATATTATTTTGTGTTGCTTCGAGTTAAATTCTCATTTAGAGAAGCAGCACCTTGCAAGAAAGAATTTGTGTTATTCATCTTCTTTATCTAACTCCTCTTGCTCTCTACTCCATAAACTTATTAGTTGTATTGATTTGCTAATTCCGCATTCTTTGAAAGCAACACTCTCTGCAAGCAAATGACTTAGTTTTACACTTCGATAATTGTGCATCTTGTTCTAACCACTAATCAAGGGATCTAGTTTGGATTTAGAGTTATAATTTTCAGGTTTCGCCTATTCACCGTAACACCCCAGGTGTTACCATGGCTAGAGCCCACCTTGATACTAAAGGCTATGATCACATGTGGAAGAACTTAAGGAGCAAAAGCATGAGGGCCTTGGAAAGCTAGATTTTAACCAAGGAGTGTGTGTAACCAAAAGCATTACTCTAATCCTTGCACACTTACTACCTTGGATAAGAGGGGAGAAGAACCCTAGACCTCTCTTAAACCCTATCTCCCAAAACCCTAGATAAGAGGGAAAAGAGAGTGAACAAGTGTGCAAAACATGAGTAATATTTACCCAAACCTTAAGTAACCTTATAACCAGCAATTAGGGGGAGGAAATATTGCAAAAAGACCCATGGAGAAACCCCAAATCAAATCTCCAAGTGGAGAGAGAGCTAGAGCTCTCTATTTCTCTCTAAGTTAAAAACTATACCTACACTAAAGATCAGTTGTGTTCACCTCGAAGCTGGCATCAAATCCACCTATGTCCTATACCAAAAATGTGGCATACCACCCAAGGCACCCACTGGAAAAAGCTGAGCCCGAGACTTGGACGTTTGACATGCCTTGGCATGGTTTTTGTCGCGAGGTGGGCAGTGTGACACACCCGATTTGGCGACCAGAGATCTCCCTACCTAGGCCATATCTGCCATGGCAGCTCACGGATGAGAGACAGCCCTAGGTGCCAGGAAAAGACTCGCGCCGGATTTTTGCCAAGATTCGCACGTTTGCGACTTGGGTGAGATGTGGAACACGGGCAGATTGAAAGCTCCACGTGTTCGACGCGCCCTGAGCTTGCCTGAGCACGCCCGCGCGCGCCCCGCGTCGCGCCAACGGCCAGCCGGCGCCCTGTCCCGCACCCGCGCCTATAAAGCCCTCCCAGGCGTCGGTTACACTCTTCCGCGCACGCTCAAGCCTCATCGGAGTTCAGTTCGCCGTCGTTTGCCCGTGCGTGGCGTGTCCGCGGCCACCCGAGCCACTGCCGCCGTAGACCGGCCAGTCCAGCTTTCCCCAGCCCCATCCAACCCTCTGAGACGAGTGTACATGCCCCAGTGTAGCTCCCCGAGCGAGGAATCGAAGCCTACTTCGCCGGAGAGGCCAGTCCACGGTCGCTGGAGCTCTCAACCCCGCCGGAGTACGTGGACAGGGTAAATCACTGAGCCATTTCTCGATTCACTGCACAGATAGCCTATACGTCACCCCAGGAAGCTCACCGTGCCCTTGGATTGAACCAGATCGCCGTGGTTTGGCCGGTACACTCGCCGCCGACGAGAACACCTGCCTGCGTATGTGGACCGGGCGATTCCGGCCATCCCCGCCGTCGAGCCGCACCTCGCTGTGACCGCCAGAGCCTCCCCGAGCCAACCCTGCCCTTCACCGGACCTATCTCGCCGCCGGTAAGCCGCGCCACCCTTTTCTTTCCCGTGGGTACTGTTTACTTTGGGGGAAGGACTGCGGGTGAGAGGAAGGAAAGGTCAGGGGGCTTTTTGAACTGCCAGCGACCCAAGGGAATAGTGGCGCAAGGGTAGAACTGCGAGGATTGATTTAGTTTAAAACTCAGGGGTCTCGGTGTAAACTGTTTTTCCAGGAAACTCTTATTAAATCTGTTTTTAATTTAAACAGAAACTTTAAAAACTCACAACTTCTGTTTAGTTCATCCAAATTTGGTCAAACCAATTTGGTCAGACTCTAAATAATGTAACCCACTTAAGAAAAATATAAAACTCCCTAGGTGCTATAGAAAACTTTAAGGTTCTGATTTAATTATAGTTATAGCCAAAAGCTCAATAATAGAAAGAAAAATAGTTGTGCTATTTGACTAGGGTTAGAAAAAATTGGAGAAGTTTATATCTACCTACTAACCTGTTTAAAAATGTTAAACCTCTTTGTCCACTCCATTAAGTTAGTTTTTGCCCCTTATTTTACAATATGCTCAAGGTTAAGAAAAATAGAAAATGTGATTTAAATAATGAACTAGAAGGCACCTCTATTTTTGTTAAGATACTTATTCAATGTAGTTCACTAGAAAAATCTATCATACCCTGGTTTAGTATAAAATAAGTAGGATACCTTTTAATTAAATAAAACAAGGATAACTTAGAATAACCCTACAAAAATAACCCCAAAATGAAAACACCCCCACCCTTGGGATAGTTAATGTTTTGTTATTAAGAACTTAGGAAAAATATGAAATCTGCTGTTTGACATTTTTCAAATAACAATATAGTAGAAAGTGCCTTTTTGACATTAAACTTTAGAAAATCATAACTAAATAACCACCCCTTAGCCTTCTGTGGTTTTTGGCACAGAAGCCTATTATTGCTGTTAGATGCCAACAAAAATAACCCTTAGGACAGACCCCACCTCTAATTAAGAGTTGTAGTACAAAGTGGCCCATTTACCCAACTTTTATTCTTTTTGTCTTAAGCATAGCCTTTATATGTTGAACCTCAAATTCTTAAAACAGGCTAGAATAGCAAATGGAAACCCACTGTAATTTTTACAGAGTTTTTGGAAAATATTAAACCACTGTCGTAGTTCAAACCTACACTAGAAACCATAAGTAGAAATTAAAGAAAGGAAAATAAATAATGGTAATTAGTGTCATCCTAAAACCCTTGTAATTTGTCCACTGAAAGGTATAAAGACAATACAAATCCACTATGTTATCCTCAATGAAAACCTAAGCCTAAAGGGTAATAAGTATAAACCACTTGGAGCCTCGCATGACTAAGAAAACCCTAAGTCACTTCTTGACTTAGTTTCTTTTAACATAATGTTATTAAATCCTGCATAATCATGACATACATGTTCATTGCATTCGATAGACTGTAACCTTGCTGACGGAGAGTACGTCCTCGTGCCGGAGCAAGGAGTTGCTCAGGAGGTAGTCCCGGATCCAGCACCAGAGTCTGCACCAGAGGACCTGCCTGCCACTGCTTTGGAAGGCAAGCTCCGGTTTTATGCATAACCTGTTAATTATGCTATTTTACTTCACTTAATGATTGTAGGATTGATTGTGCACTTAGGTGTAGGAATTGTTTGAAACCCTAGTTGCATGATGTAATACTCAAAATTCTAAATAAAGAATATAGAGAGATCTTCTCATTTTATGTGCCTTATTTGCATCATAAAAAGAGCACACATATAATTAATAGTGCTTGATTAAAAAACAAATGATACAAAAATAAAATAAAGTGCATCATGTTGGAGTTTTATATGTTTGTGCATTAAATAAAATAATAACATAGTTAAAATATAAAGATGAGTTGGGGATTGGATTAAAACATGAATTTGAGTTTGGGATTTAAAAGGGGTAAAGGAGAAAGAAATATTATAACATACAAAATAAATTCATAAATAAATAAATCTTGTCTTGGTATGTTCAAATTGAATATGTGATCTGATAATGAACTTGTCAACTAGTCAGGAAATTTAAACTTGGAATCAATTTGAAATTTGAATCAAGAAAGGAAATTAGAAATGATAAAAGAAAAGAAAATGGGGAATATGAACCTAGGCTCTGGGCCCTATTTCCCTTCCTGGCCCAAGATTGATTTCACCCCAGCCCAACAGGGAGGCGCACCTGCCCGACCCTCCTTTGCTCGCGCATGGCCACCTCTCTTGCCTCACTGGCATGTGGGCCTGTCGAGCCAGCCACCCAGCAGCGAACTCCCACTGTGCCCGCTTGACCGGCTTGGGCATCGCTGTCCCACTGCCGTGTGGAGCCCACTCGTCAGGATGTTCCTCAACGTCGCCGCGGAACGCACTCCGGGGACCTCGGGCAGTTGAAGTCAACCCGCGCCTACCGGCTTCCCCCTCCAATCCACGCTCCCTTCGATATAAAGCACAGACCTTCTCCTTCCCTTGCTCCCTTGACATTCCTATCCAATACCGACGTACGCCGACGTCCCTGCTTGTGCCGAGCGAACTCTCCGGCCACGGGCATGACGGCACTGGCACCCGGTATGTTCAGCATCGTCCAAGCAGGAGTGGGAAGCCTATGTTGTCGTTCGGTCCTGAGCTCCATGCATGGGCGTACCGGCGCAGTGGACACGGAGGGCTCCCTGGCCGCCGTGTGCCATGGGCCAAGCTCGCGGGAATGAAGACCCCCGCCGCCAGCTAGGGAGCGTTGGTCGGGCGGTCGCTGCGTCGGATTCCCTAGCGGCCATCTCAAACTCCGTCCGCGGCGGATGCGTCGTGCAATCTCATCGTGGCGCCCGTCTACTTCCCAATCTCCTGTAAGAACCTCCTTTACATGTTCGCTTTCATCAACCCTTGGCGTAGAACCGGTCTCATTGGCCATCCGAGTGCACGGGCGCGCGACACCGAGTTCTTCGGCGTGGCCTGTCGTCGCACGGGCGCTGGCGCCGTCGCTCGGTTTGGATAGAGGTAGGAGGAAGTGGAATAGTCGTCGGATCGGGTTGGGCGCTGAGATCGGTGGCGGTGGGCTCGCCTGAGATGGAAATACCGAGAACCGTCCGATTCCGATCTAGCGCGGTAAAATAGATCAGGTCGTTTTAAATCTTGATCGTTCATCACAGAATCAGTGGCCCGCGCGGTTCACCCGATCGTCGCATTCCAGATCTAATCCGTACCACCAGTTTTTGATCCAACGGCCGATAGTAAACAATACCCCTTCGGCCTTACCGTTATACAAAAGAGCCCCTATAATTCATTAAAATCAACCCGTCATCCCTTGTCGCTGTGCACTGTGTCTTAGGATCTTTGCGCAGAGACCCCTGCATTTCCTGAATTTTGGTGCGCAGTCCAGAGATCCGAGGAAATCAGTTAAATAATTATAGAAATGAATTTTTAACATAAAAACAATTCCTATAACTTGATTAATTCATAGAAAATTCATATGGAGTCCAAATTAATTAATTCCAATTCCTATAATTTTGTAATATTATTGTTTATCAATTAGTACCTCTGTTTTGACATGAATGTCACCACAAAATTCATTTCCTAATTAATCTTATATCAAATACATAAAACCTTAGGAAATTCATAACTCCTCCGTTTTAACTCCGATTTGATCCGTTCAAGTTGCGTTAGTCTCGTAGCTACGCGTAGATTATTATTATTCGGTTTGTTCTTATGTTTGGTGTGATGTTAATTTTATCTATACCATGTTTGTTTGTATTGCTACGACTAGCGCGAGGACACGTGTCATCTGAAAAGCAAGTTGGTACCTGGAATCTCAAGTGCCAGGCAAGTTGTGCCCTTGATCACTTACTTTCCCAGCCATGTTCTTATTAATTTTAATGATCTGCATAGGTTAATTTTGATGGGATCCTTTATGTTACCCCAGTTTTGATTACCTCTATACCTTGTTCACCCCTGGAATATTTTTGGGTAGTACTTGCTATTGCTTTATGTGGATTGGGTATGGAGTTACACTACACATGATTATCCTGTTATTATCTTGTTATTATTACTGTTCATGTTAAGATCATTAAATTAATGGGAACATGGAGCGACCACCCGGGAAAACAGTGCTACCACAAGGGTTTAATGGGACGCCCTTGGCTGATTAACTAGGAAAGCTAGTGGAGGTCTTCCTTACCCGAAAGGGGCAAGGGCAGTAGGGGAGTGGTCAGTGTAGGGAGGTCCTTGGTTGATTTTGCTGCGATGGCGGTCAGGCAAGAACCCTGCACTGGAGCTTCCTATAAACTGTAGCGGGATTTCTGAAGCTAGTGGAACTTTGTAAAGGCCTCGTAGTGTTACCCTGCCTCGCCTCCTCGGTAGAGGTGTATGGGATTGGCCGTCTCTTGGCAGATGGGTAACATGACTTGTGGGTAAAGATGCGCAACCTCTGCAGAGTGTAAAACTGGTATACTAGCCGTGCTCACGGTCATGAGCGGCTCGGACCCTCACATGATTAATTTATGGAACTTAAATTTAATTTGACATTTGCATTGCATTTGGGGATTATTTTATTATTACTTTTATTTATTATTATTAAGGGTTGGTATTTACTTACACTTAGTAACTGCTAATAAAATTTTGACCAACTTATAAAAGCAATGCTCAGCTTCAGCCTTTATTTCATTGATCAGCCTTACACTTCATGAACTCCCACCTTTGGTGAGTTCATGCCACATTATTCCCCACGACTTGTTGAGCGATGAACGTATGTGAGCTCACTCTTGCTGTCTCACACCCCCCCACAGGAGAAGAGCAGGTGGTTCAGGAGGAGCCACAAGGCGAGGAGTATGATCTGATCTAGGTGGCATTTCTCAGTTGACATTGGCGCCAACGATCCTTAGTTCGTTTTACATTTATTCCTTTATTTTGTAATAAGTCTTCCGCTATGTAATAAGTACTCTGATGTATCGTGACATTTATCTCTATACACTCTGTTATTATATATGTTGTCTTCTTGGCGCATGTATGAGATGCACCCGGCTTTGTTCCTTAAAACCGGGTGTTACAGAAGTGGTATCAGAGGAAATGTTGACTGTAGGACGAAACCTAGATAGAAATGGACAAAACCCTTACCTACTTATCTTATTCTAATTCTTTCTATACTTATCTTGTCTTGATCCTGTCTCACCTTTTTGAGAGCACCTAGAGGGGGGGTGAATAGGTGATCCTGTAAAAGTTCAAAACTTAATCCACAAAAACTTGTTAAGGGTTAGCACAAGTATGGCCAAGTGGCTAGAGAGAACTCAAAACACGATAACCACAAGAAAGCAATCACAGAGTTGACACGGTGGTTATCCCGTGGTTCGGCCAAGTACAAAACTTGCCTACTCCACGTTGTGGCGTCCCAACGGACGAGAGTTGCACTCAACTCCTCTCAAGTGATCCAATGATCAACTTGAATACCACGGTGTTTTTCTTTCCTTTGATCTTTTCCCGTTTGCGAGGAATCTCCACAACTTGGAGTCTCTCGCCCTTACAATTGAGTTCACAAAGAAATACGGAGTAAGGTGGGAATGAGCAACGCACACAAGACTCGAAAATCAGAGCAACAACACGCACACAAGTCGCAACAAGAGCTCGCAATGCAACACAAAGAGTTCACAACTCCACAAGAGCTCTATATGCTATCACAATGAAACGAATGCGTGAGATTGATGTCTTGGTGCTTAGAAGAGTTGTAGGAATGCTTGGTGTCCTCCTCCATGCGCCTAGGGGTCCCTTTTATAGCCCCAAGGCAGCTAGGAGCCGTTGAGAACACATCTGGAAGGCTATCCTTTCCTTCTGTCGTCGGGCGCACCGGACAGTCCGGTGCACACCGGACACTGTCCGGTGCCCGATTTGTTTCCTTAAACAGCGCATCTGACCGTTGCTGTCAGAGTCAGATCTGCGCACCGTTGGCGCACCGGACATGTCCGGTGCACACCGGACAGTCCGGTGTATCTTTCCGACCGTTGGCTCGGCCACGTGTCGCGCGCCGATCGCGCGGCCGACCGTTGGCCCGGCCGACCGTTGGCTCACCGGACAGTCCGGTGCACACCGGACAGTCCGGTGCACACCGGACAGTCCGGTGAATTTTAGCCGAAGTCGCCGGAGAAAAACCCGAGAGCGGCCTCTTCGGCCGAGGCAGCCTGGCGCACCGGACACTGTCCGGTGCACCACCGGACACTGTCCGGTGCACCACCGGACAGTCCGGTGCCCCAGACCGAAACAGCCCCTTGGCTGCACACAGCCAAGTCTTCTCTTCTTCTTCTTCTTTCTGTTTCTAACACTTAGACAAATATATTAGTACACAAAACCAATGTACTAAGGCTTAGAAACATACCTTTACTTGTGATTTGCAACTTGTCCATCCATGGGCATATTTTCACATATTGGCACCTGTGTTTGCACTTAATCACCAAAATACTTAGAAATGGCCCAAGGGCACATTTCCCTTTCAATCTCCCCCTTTTTGGTGATTTATGCCAACACAACATAAAGCAACTAGAACAAGTGCAAAATCACTTCAAATAAAAACTCAAATTGGTTTTGATTCAATTTTGGCATATATGGATCATCCTTTGCCACCACTTGGTTTGTTTTTGCAAATCAAACTCAAATCTCTATCTCTAAGTCAAACACACATGTTGAAGCATAAAGAGAGTCATTCCAAAAGAGATTGATCAAAGATTTCAAAAACTCCCCCTATTTCCCATAATCAATACTTCTCCCCACAAGAAGCCAACTTTTGACAAGAGAGACAATAAAAGAGACACTAAAAGCTTTTGACAAAACAAAAACTCTATTCTACTATTTTCAAAATCTCTCAAGTGGTAGCTGATCCATTTATCACTTTGGCCTTTATTTTCTCCCCCTTTGGCATCAAGCACCAAAACGGGATTAATCTTGGCCTTTTAACCCCATTGCCTCACCAAAGTCTTCAATTAAGAGCAAATGGCAATAAGATTTCATGAGATGAACTTGGAATTAGTTACCCTCTTATCGGAGTGCAGTGGAAGTCTTTTATGGTCCAAGTCCACCTTTTCCCTTTCAATCCTCCTTCGAGACTCAATCAAGCAAACTCAAGCAAATGGTTAGTCTCAAAGGGTCAAGTTGTAACACATCTCCCCCTAAACATGTGCATTACTTTGCAACGGACTTGTGAGGTCCAGGGAGTGTTGGTACAACTTGAGCACCACAATAAGCAACAAAATGCAGAATGAACCTGATCAAATGCATAAACACATGTATGCTACAATTCAATCCAAGTTCCGCGAATCTAAGACATTTAGCTCACTACGCAACCTGCAAAAGGTCTTCTCATCTAGAGGCTTAGTGAAGATATCGGCTAGCTGGTTCTCGGTGCTAACATGAAACACTTTGATATCTCCCTTTTGCTGGTGGTCTCTCAAAAAGTGATGCCGGATGTCTATGTGCTTTGTGCGGCTGTGTTCAACAGGATTCTCCGCCATGCGGATAGCACTCTCATTGTCACATAGGAGTGGGACTTTGCTCAGATTGTAGCCAAAGTCCCTGAGGGTTTGCCTCATCCAAAGTAGTTGCGCGCAACACTGTTGTTGGGGTCGTGCTTCGGTACGCCGAAGGTCTCACACGAAGAAGCAGCTTCGGCCAAAGTCGTTTCTAAGAGATGGCCGAAGGTCCCTTTTCATGGAGCTTCGGCGTTTTAAACCGACATAGAGGCAGAATGACCTTTTTATACATGTATGTCCGAGTCAATGTTGTAAACTTCCGCAAGGGGCATAATTGTAATTTGTCACAGGCTGCGACCTGTGTCTATAAATAGATGAACAGTACCTCTGTACTGTTCACGCGAACCTGCTTTTTGCCTTCGCATCACATTCGTACTTTTTGCCTTCCGCAAGACCGAAGGTACATTTGTACTTCAAAGTCATTTATATTCATTAATACAAGTAGAGATAATTCTATGATAATATTTACATGTTTATTTCATGATTTATGTGAATGCTTTATTCTTCGTTGTTATGCTTACGAAGGTATGTTCTTTGCAACCTTCGTCCGAGATGCTATATATCCCGAAGGGATATATCGTTATGAAGGACGAAGGACCTTAATACTTAACATTTTCTGTGTTGCCTTGTTCTTAATTCGAAGCATTTGAGAACAAGTCCCCAACATTGGCGCCCACCTCCGGTCAACTCACTTCCACCTTTCTGAGCTGATGGCTTCGTTCAACACTCAAGCTGGAGCTGCTTCGGCTTCGAAGCTGGTGCTCCCGATAACAGGCGGTTCTTGCTCAGAGCCAGCTAACAAAAAGCAGAAGAAGGAGGCTCAGAGAAGGGTGCAGCATGTTGGAGTGCAGGGACCCTTCATTAAGTCAAAATGGTCTCACATTCCAATTACCTTCTCTCAGGAAGATCTTCAGCTCAAGGACTATCCTCACAATGATGCTATGGTCATTTCTTGTGTGATCAAAGGGTTTCTGGTTCACAATGTCCTAGTTGACACAGGCAGTGCAGCTGACATTATATTTGCCAAAGCCTTCAGACAGATGCAAGAGCCTGAAGACAAGATTCATGATGCTACGCACCCTCTTTGTGGCTTCGGAGGGCGGCAGATTGTGGCACTCGGGAAGATTACCATGCCGGTAACCTTCGGATTTGTTAATAACACAAGGACTGAGCAAATTGTGTTTGATATTGTTGACATGGAATACCCCTACAACGCCATCATTGGTCGTGGTACCCTAAATGCTTTTGAAGCAATTCTTCACCCAGCTTATCTCTGCATGAAGATACCTTCGGACCAAGGGCCTATTGCTATTCATGGGAGTCAGGAAGCTGCCAGAAGGGCCGAAGGAAGCTGGACTGATTCCAAGGCAATCCATAATATAGATGGAGTTGAAGCTTGTGAACAGTACAAGTTCAGGAGGGAAAAAGCAGCTTCGGCTGATCAGCCGAAGCCCATGCTGCTGTGTGAGGATATAGCAGAGCAGAAGGTGCTATTGGGCTCGCAATTATCTGAAGATCAAGAGAAAACCTTGATAAGGTTTTTATTCAACAATAAAGATGTTTTTGCATGGTCAGCCAATGATCTTTGTGGAGTGAATCGGGATGTTATTGAACATTCGCTCAATGTTGACCCATCCTTCAGACCCCGCAAGCAGAGGCTTCGGAAAATGTCTGATGACAAGGCCGAAGGGGCTCGCAACGAAGTAAAAAGACTCCTAAGTGCAGGAGTTATCAGAGAAGTGAAGTATCCAGAATGGCTAGCTAACACTGTTATGGTGAAGAAGGCCAATGGAAAGTGGAGAATGTGTATTGATTTCACAGATCTCAACAAGGCTTGTCCGAAGGATGAGTTCCCGCTGCCAAGGATAGACTCTTTAGTTGATGCAGCAGCTTCTTCGGAACTCATGAGTCTCCTGGATTGTTACTCAGGCTATCATCAAATCTGGATGAAAAAGGAGGATGAGCCGAAGACTAGTTTCATAACCCCAAGTGGTACATATTGCTATCTTCGGATGCCTGAGGGGCTTAAGAATGCTGGAGGGAGTTTCAGCAGGATGACTGCGAAGGTTCTCCAATCTCAGATAGGCAGAAATGTGTTGACCTATGTTGATGACATTATTGTAAAAAGCACGAAGCAAGAAGACCATATTGCTGATCTGCAGGAGACCTTCGCCAGCTTCAGACAAGCTGGTCTGAAGCTGAATCCAGAAAAATGTGTCTTCGGAGTAAAGAAGGGTAAGTTCCTTGGATGCTTGGTTTCAACAAAGGGAATTGAAGCTAACCCAAATAAAATCGAAGCTATACTTCGAATGGAGCCACCAACCACAAGAAAGGGGGCCCAAAGATTGACAGGAAGACTGGCATCTCTTAACAGATTTATATCCAGATCAGCGGAAAGAAATCTACCCTTCTTCGAGGTGCTAAAATCAGCTGAAGTCTTTCAATGGGGCCCAGCTCAACAAAAAGCTTTCGAAGAACTCAAGCAATACCTGATAGATCTAACAACATTAACTCCACCAATGCCAGGGGCTCCTCTGTTGTTGTATGTGGCAGCTTCGCACTCAGCAGTAAGTGCGGCACTTGTGCAGGAGAAGTTTGATGGACAAATCAAGAAGCAGGTCCCAGTATATTTTGTATCTAAGGTCCTTAGTGTCTCAAAGAAAAATTATACAGAACTGGAGAAGGTGTTGTATGCCGTTCTAATGGCATCCAGGAAGCTTCGGCATTATTTTCAGGCATATAATATTATTGTTCCTTCTTCGCAGCCGTTGAAAGATATCATGAGAAATAAAGAAGCTACTGGCCGAATTGGAAAATGGGCTGCGGAGCTTAATGAATTTTACATTGATTATGTGCACAGATCCTCGATCCAGTCTCAAGCATTGGCAGATTTTATTGCCGACTGGACGCCAGGGGCTCAGGGCGAAGAAGCGAATAAAGATGCCGAAGCATGGACAGTGTTTTGTGATGGCTCCTGGGGAACCTTCGGAGCAGGAGCAGCTGCTGTTTTGGTTTCACCGTCCAAGGTTAAAACTTCCTATGCAGCAAGACTGGACTTCAGCTGCACAAATAATATTGCTGAGTACGAAGCCTTGCTCCTGGGTCTTCGGAAACTAAAGGCGATGGGGATCAGGAGGGCGATCCTTAAAACTGATTCTCAGATTGTTTCGGGTCATATTGACAAAAGTTGCAAGGCTAAAGACCCGAAGCTTGAAAAATACCTAGACACAGTCCGAAGGATCGAAGCTTCCTTCGAAGGATTTTCTGTTAAGAATATCCCTCGAGGGCAAAATGAACATGCTGATTTGTTAGCCAGGTCTGCAGCACAGGGGCTGCCGCTACCTTCGGATGTATTCTTCGAAACAATAAAGGCACCTTCAGTGGAGTTACTTGAAAGAGCAGTTCTTACTATTTCTCCTGTGTACAGTGAAGATTGGAGAACTGAAATAATTTCTTACCTTCAGGGCAACTTCCTATCAGATGACGAAGCTTATAATAAAAGAATAGAGGCAAGAGCTCGTCCGTATATCATTATAGAAGGGGAGTTATACAAGCATGGAGTTTGTGCCCCGCTGCTCAAGTGCTTGTCTAGAGCCGAAGGTATAGAGTTGATGAAGGAGATACATGCAGGCCTTTGTGGATCCCACATCGGATCCAGGCCGTTACTTGGAAAAGTGTTCCGTCAAGGATTTTATTGGCCGAAGGCAGCTTCGGATGCAGCTGAGTTAGTTCAAAAGTGCGAAGGTTGTCAGAAATGTGCAAGAGATCAAAAACAACCTTCGTCTTTGACACAGCTAATACAACCCATCTGGCCATTGCAAAGGTGGGGCCTCGATTTGCTGGGCCCATTACCACCGGCTCAAGGCAATCTGAAATATGTTGTAGTTGCTGTGGAATATTTTTCCAAGTGGATTGAGGCGAAGCCATTAGCTACAATAACTTCGGCCACTGTCCAAAAATTTTTCTGGCAGAATATTGTCTGTCGCTTCGGAGTGCCGAAGGCTATAACTGTAGATAATGGAACACAATTTGACTCCGAAGAATTCAGAAATTTTTGTGATCAAATTGGCACGAAGATCCACTTTGCGTCAGTCAGGCACCCGGAGTCGAATGGGCTTGTTGAAAGGGCCAACGGCATCATAATGACAGGAATAATGAAGCTAATCTTTAATCAACCAAGGGGAAAGTGGCCAGATCAGCTTACCAAAGTGGTATGGAGCCATAACACAACAACATCAAGATCTACAGGCTTTACCCCATTTAAGTTGTTATTTGGTGACGAAGCAATAACCCCGGAAGAAGCCAAAGCTGGATCAATAAGAGTGGTAGCTTCGGCAGAATCAGGTCCCGAAGATACTTGTCTCGTGGAAAAAGATGCCTTAGAAGGGATCAGGCTTCAGGCCGTGGAGAATATCAATAAGTACCAGGCTGAAACAGTTAAATGGCGAGATAGAAAGGTCCGGCTAAAAAATATTGAGCCAGGACACTTGGTGCTTCGGAGAGTGGCCAATCCGGATACAGTGGGCAAATTGCAACTGAAATGGGAAGGGCCTTTCTTAGTAGCATCTTCGTCAAGGCCTGGTTCGTACAGACTGAAGGACATGGATGGCAATGAAATTCCAAGATCTTGGAATGCGGATGAGCTTCGGCGGTTTTATGTATAACTCGATGTAATTTTGACTTTTCTTTTCTTTTTCATGGCACCCTTTTCCTTTCTAAAGGGGGAGAAAGGTTTTTAATGGGGCCATCTTATGTAATTTCCTTTTTAGTTTTATAAGAGCAAAATCCCCCAAAGAATGTAAATGTAAAAGCTGAGAGCGCACCATCGAGTGCCGAAACTAAAAAAGAGAAGAAGCTCCAAAGACGTCCCTAAGGGGATGCAGAGCTCACAGCGAAAAGTCAACGCTGATTCCGCCGAAAGTAAAAGGCGAAGAAGCTCCAAAGTCGTTCCTAAGGGAATGCAGAGCTTATACCGTCTAAGTAAAAGACGAAGAAGCTCCAAAGACGTCCCTAGGGGGATGCAGAGCTTACAGCGAAAAGTCAACGCTGATACTGCCTAAGTAAAAGGCAAAGATGCTCCAAAGTCGTTCCTAAGGGAATGCAGAGCTGACGTGTGTTTGCTCCTAAGAAAATGATGGATGAGTGTGGCTTCGGACATACGCTTCGGACATTCATTTGCACATTACATCATGGCATTTGCATGCATAAGCATTCATTCATAGCATTTGTGTTCCTAAATGGTTGCTTCGGCACAGAGAAAAGTTTCGGATAAATGGTTTGTTATGATTCGTTATGTAAAAGAAAGGTTTCGAAGAAGTGGTTTTTTATGAATCGTTGTGTATAAGAGTAGCAGTCTTTTATGTTTTGTTATGTAAATAAAAGCTTCGGCAGATAAGAGTAGCAGTCTTTTATGTTTTGTTATGTAAGGAAAGGCTTCGGCAAAAAGAGGAAGCGGCCTTTTATGCTTCGTTGTGTACGAAAAGAAGGGAAGGTGTTTTTTCGCCTTCGGCTCAAAAAACTGATTTCGTCCACATCAAAGCACCTCAATCGAAGGGTAAGAATATATTACAAGGTATGTACAAAGTTCCTTGAAGAACAGTTTAATTCTATTTACAAGAGTTGTTACAAAATTATCCTGAGTTTTTCTAAAGCACACTTCTGCTAGTCTTCATTAAGCTTCAGCTTCGACGACAACTTCGGCGACATATCCTAGGCATCATCTTCACCTTCGTCATCCTACATGAGTCAAGGAATCATAAGAATCAAGCCCAAAGGAAAAGGTAAGCACGAAATGTCATTTCTTACTGGTTCAAGATGACTTCGGGCTTCGTCTCCAGCTTTCTCTCGCCCGCCCTTTGTCCATACCATTTTTATAAATCTATTGGAGATACTTCGGGCGAGGTCGGGCATATCATCCAGGATTGATGAAGATAAGGTGAAGTTGGGCCTGTTGACAACCTTTCCATGTTCGCAGCCGGCCTTCAGAAATGCAGCAGCGGTACCCCGAGAAGCTACCCAGGCACAGAAGTCGCCGTGCCCGGCTATAACTTCGTCAAGCTCTTCGATTTCAGCTTCAATATGATCGAAGGCCTGGGGTAAATTTTCCGCCGAAGGGTTAAATTTCCCACTGCTGGCTCCAACAGAGTAAAATATCTTCTTTAATCGTCCAATACAATTATTGCCAAAGTTCAAGCATTTGTCTTGAAGGCTTGTTAATGCTTTCTTCAATTCTGAGCTGGTCTGGACTTCGGCTTTAAGCTTCGAATTCAGTTCTAGCTTCTCCTGATCAAATTGTTTTGATTGATTGATAAGCTTCGAATTTAACTCTAATATTTTAGCCTCAGTTTCAGCCAGCAAGCCTTCGGTCGATTGGAGCTCGAAGTCTTTCTTTTCAATGATGGCAGATTGCTCTTTTATTTTGCTTTCCAAGTTTTCAATTATAGCTTCGTGCTTTTTGTCCTCCAAGTCTTGTTGCATCTTCAGAGCTTTGCTCAGTAGCATGCTCTGAACAGAAACAACTTATGTTAAGTAATATTTTCATTGTTAACGGCAATAAAAACCAGAGAAAAAGGTTGTTTACCTTGAAGTTAGAATAAAACAAGCTGCCGACGATATGTTGTCGTCGGTAGCGGCTGATGTCTGTCTCTAACTTCGGAAAACCGATACTCTTCGATAGAGTACAGATTACCTTAGCTCCAGTCTGGTCTCGAATACAGCCTAGTTTTTCATCATCTACACCCCCAAATAGAAGGGCTCCTGGCTTGTAGCCGCAAGATTTGGCATAGTCTTTGAGTTCTTCTATTTCGTCCTTCGTCAGTTTCTGCCCAATTAGATTCTGGAAAGAATAGGCTTCGTCGTCCGGAGTTTCTTCGACTATTTCTTTCCCTTTCCCTGGCACTGTGGCCAGGATTTCTTCAGTAACGGTGGCAGCTTCTTCAATGTTTTCCGTCAAAATTTTGTCAATATTTTCAAGAGTAGTTTCTAAATTTACATCTTCGGGTGTGGCAGCTTCGGTAGCCGCGACTTCCGAAGCTCTACCTTCAGCAGCTGCCGTTTTCTGAATTGACAACCTAGGTGGAGTTTTGTCGATAACCTCAGTTACCGCAATAATTCTTTGCCGTTTGGGTTTGTTTATCTTCGGTTGATCCGGCTCGTCCACCTTTTCAAAAAGCTTCGTCAGTTGGAGCCCTAGTGGACTTAGCTTCGTAGGCATGGGTTCAGTCATTACCTTTAAAATTTCCTCCACGTCGCTGGTAGAAGGCGGTGTGGGGGTCTCCTCTTCTTCGGGTGATTTGCGCTTCGGAGCAGATATTTTTCTTTTCTTGAGAACTTTCTTCTCCTTTGCTGGTATTTCTTCATCCCTGATCAGAGCTTCGGCTACTCTTTTTCTTTTGAGGCCCTCGGTGCCCTTGTTCAATTGTTCGTAGTCTGGGTATTCGAAGCCTAGGGCGTCAAGCACTCGGTTCAGCCTTCGTTTCGGTCGGGCACCGAAGGCTGCTGTCATTAGTTGATCCTCTTTTTTGGAGTAATTCCCCAGGATTTCGTTGCACATCACCTCAACAGTGTCTAACCATTCTTTGCAGGGTTTTTTGAAGAACTTCTTGAACTTGAAGTAATAGGGAAGCCGGACAAGCTCCCCCTTCTTCTTCTCTCCCTCCAGCTTCGGCATCTCCCACTCTTTTAGAGTAGGGAAAACTCTGAATGCCAAGAACTCTTGAACTAGATCCCTGGTGCCAATATGTTCTGAGATAATTTCAAATTCACCCAGGGCAGCCCAGGTGGGACCTTTTAGGTCGCCAATGCGGCATTGTGGCCTTGTCTCTCCGAAGATTAACTCCAGAGGGCTTTGTACCAATTTTTCTTTGTCTTCATCGACTTTTACATAAAACCACTCAGATTTCCAACCTGCTGGCCATTTGCTTCGGTAGCTGATGACAGGACACTTTGTTGTCTTCCGGTAGGCAAAATTATAGCAACCGAAATTATCATGTAGCCCATCTTTTCTGGCCTTTGTTTGGTAATGTAATTCGTGAGCTCGGCAGAAGCTGTCAGCAAATGGTTCCACAGCTTGGCTTCGGAGGGCCCAGATATAAACATTGAGCCTAACGATGGCGTTAGGAGTCAATTGATGAAAGTAGATACCAAACCTCCTTAGTATCTCCGCAACAATATCGTGGAGAGGGAATCTAAGCCCGGCTTTTAAAAAACTCTTGAAAATAACAATCTCATCCTTCCTTGGCTTCGGGGTGGTTTCTTCTTCCCCGAAGCGGAGTAGCTTCTTCTGGTCCTCATTGAAATAACCTGCTTTCACCATCTTCGAAAGGTCAGCTTTTGAAACAGTTGATTTCCCAAAATCCAGGTGACTGGGCTTGCTGGGCATAGCAAGGTGATAGTCATCTTCGGAGTCAGTCCCTTCAATGTTTTCTTTTCCTTCGGCAGTTGTTGGGCCTGCTTCAGCAGCAGGCATTTCTTCTGTAGTCAGTAGACCGGAACGCTGCATTGCTTCGGAGATGGGCACAGTGTCTGAACCTTCGGCTTCGTCTCCCTCACGTACAACTTTGGCAGTAGATCGTATTCTCGCCATTTGATTCTAAGTTTGGGAAGTCAAACTTTTTCCTTTTTTCTTTTCTCCGAAGCTCTTCTTTCTGACGAAGCGGACGTTGAGAAGCACCTTCGTTCGATTCTGAGACTTAAGCTTCGGCTATGGTGAAAAATTTTGGCAGCGAAACAGTGCAAATAGCAATGAATGCTGTGGTAACTTCACACCCACCTGTTTGTTTATATAGTGCTGCAGGTAGGAAGGCGAAGCGGTGGAACTGTTACACCAGGCGCGCAGTAACTCATACCCGCTGTGCAGTGGACCGCAAAGACCAAACAGTAACTCTGCAAAGTGGGCTTGGCACGCGCTCGGAAGTCGGATCGTTTCTCCGCAACGAGCTCAGGGAAGGTGTTTTTTGGACCTTCGGCTTCCCGAAGCTGAAGAGGTTTTTTTCACGGGCCAAGCTCGTTACGAAGAACGATCTAGCACCGCGAAAGGGGCTACTGTTGGGGTCGTGCTTCGGTACGCCGAAGGTCTCACACGAAGAAGCAGCTTCGGCCAAAGTCGTTTCTAAGAGATGGCCGAAGGTCCCTTTTCATGGAGCTTCGGCGTTTTAAACCGACATAGAGGCAGAATGACCTTTTTATACATGTATGTCCGAGTCAATGTTGTAAACTTCCGCAAGGGGCATAATTGTAATTTGTCACAGGCTGCGACCTGTGTCTATAAATAGATGAACAGTACCTCTGTACTGTTCACGCGAACCTGCTTTTTGCCTTCGCATCACATTCGTACTTTTTGCCTTCCGCAAGACCGAAGGTACATTTGTACTTCAAAGTCATTTATATTCATTAATACAAGTAGAGATAATTCTATGATAATATTTACATGTTTATTTCATGATTTATGTGAATGCTTTATTCTTCGTTGTTATGCTTACGAAGGTATGTTCTTTGCAACCTTCGTCCGAGATGCTATATATCCCGAAGGGATATATCGTTATGAAGGACGAAGGACCTTAATACTTAACATTTTCTGTGTTGCCTTGTTCTTAATTCGAAGCATTTGAGAACAAGTCCCCAACAACTGTCCTGCGGCAACATACTCGGCCTCAGCGGTGGATAGGGCAACGGAGGTTTGTTTCTTAGAGTTCCATGACACCAGGGACCTTCCTAAGAATTGGCACGTCCCTGATGTACTCTTCCTATCGACCTTACATCCAGCATAGTCGGAGTCTGAGTATCCAACTAAGTCAAAGGTAGACCCCTTTGGATACCAGAGCCCGAAGCAAGGCGTAGCAACCAAATATCTAAGAATTCGCTTCACCGCCACTAAGTGACACTCCTTAGGATCGGATTGAAATCTAGCACACATGCATACGCTAAGCATAATATCCGGTCTACTAGCACATAGGTAAAGCAAAGAACCTATCATTGACCGGTATGCTTTTTGATCAACGGACTTACCTCCTTTGTTGAGGTCGGTGTGTCCGTCGGTCCCCATTGGCGTCCTTGCGGGCTTGGCGTCCTTCATCCCAAACCGCTTTAGCAGATCTTGCGTGTACTTCGTTTGGGAGATGAAGGTGCCGTCCTTGAGTTGCTTCACTTGGAACCCAAGGAAGTAGTTCAACTCGCCCATCATCGACATCTCGAATTTCTGCGTCATCACCCTGCTAAACTCTTCACAAGACTTTTGGTTAGTAGAACCAAATATTATGTCATCGACATAAATTTGGCACACAAACAAATCACCATCACATGTCTTTGTAAAAAGAGTTGGATCGGCCTTCCCAACCTTGAAAGCATTAGCAAGTAAAAAGTCTCTAAGGCATTCATACCATGCTCTTGGGGCTTGCTTAAGTCCATAGAGCGCCTTAGAGAGCTTACACACATGGTCGGGGTACCGTTCATCCTCAAAGCCAGGGGGTTGCTCCACGTACACCTCCTCCTTGATTGGCCCGTTGAGGAAAGCGCTCTTCACATCCATTTGGTACAACCTGAAAGAATGGTGAGCGGCATATGCTAGCAAAATACGAATGGACTCTAGCCTAGCCACAGGAGCAAAAGTCTCCTCAAAGTCCAAACCTGCGACTTGGGCATAACCTTTTGCCACAAGTCGAGCCTTGTTCCTCGTCACCACCCCGTGCTCGTCCTGTTTGTTGCGGAACACCCACTTGGTTCCCACAACATTTTGCTTCGGACGAGGCACCAGTGTCCAAACTTCATTGCGCTTGAAGTTGTTTAACTCCTCTTGCATGGCCAACACCCAGTCCGGATCTAGCAAGGCCTCTTCTACCCTGAAAGGCTCAATAGAAGAGACAAAGGAGTAATGCTCACAAAAATTAACTAATCGAGATCGAGTAGTTACTCCCTTGCTAATGTCACCCAGAATTTGGTCGACGGGATGATCCCTTTGAATCATCGCTCGAACTTGGGTTGGAGGTGCCGGTTGCGCTTCTTCCTCCATCACGTTATCATCTTGTGCTCCCCCTTGATCACACGCCTCCTTTTGATGAACCTGTTCATCGTCTTGAGTCGGGGGATGGACCATAATTGAGGAAGAAGGTTGATCTTGCTCATCTTGTTCCTGTGGCCGCACTTCTCCAATCGCCATGGTTCGTATAGCGGCTGTCGGAACATCTTCTTCATCTACATCATCACAATCAATAATTTGCTCTCTTGGAGAGCCATTAGTCTCATCAAATACAACGTCGCTAGAGACTTCAACCAAACCCGATGATTTGTTGAAGACTCTATACGCCTTTGTATTTGAGTCATAACCTAATAAAAACCCTTCTACAGCTTTGGGAGCAAACTTAGAATTTCTACCCTTCTTCACTAGAATGTAGCATTTACTCCCAAATACACGAAAGTACGATACATTGGGTTTGTTACCGGTTAGTAGCTCATACGACGTCTTCTTGAGGAGGCGATGAAGGTAGACCCTGTTGATGGCGTGGCACGCCGTGTTCACGGCTTCCGTCCAAAAGCACTCGGGGGTCTTGAACTCTCCTAGCATCGTCCTCGCCATGTCGATGAGCGTCCTGTTCTTCCTCTCTACCACACCATTTTGCTGTGGTGTGTAGGGAGCGGAGAACTCGTGCTTGATCCCCTCCTCTTCAAGGAACTCCTCCACTTGAAGGTTCTTGAACTCGGACCCGTTGTCGCTCCTTATCTTTTTCACTTTGAGCTCAAACTCATTTTGAGCTCTCCTGAGGAAGCGTTTGAGAGTCCCTTGGGTTTCGGATTTTTCCTGCAAAAAGAACACCCAAGTGAAGCGGGAAAAGTCATCAACAATAACCAAACCATACTTACTTCCTCCTATGCTCAGATAGGCGACAGGTCCGAAGAGGTCCATATGCAGCAGCTCCAGGGGTCTTGAAGTGGTCATCACGTTCTTGCTGTGATGTGCTCCTCCCACTTGTTTACCTGCTTGACAAGCTGCACAAGGTCTATCTTTTTCGAAATGCACGTTAGTCAACCCTATCACGTGTTCTCCCTTTAGAAGCTTGTGAAGGTTCTTCATCCCCACATGTGCTAAGCGGCGATGCCACAGCCAGCCCATGCTAGTCTTAGCTATTAAGCATGCATCTAGACCGGCCTCTTCTTTTGCAAAATCAACTAAATAAAGTTTGCCGTCTAATACACCCTTAAAAGCTAGTGAACCATCACTTCTTCTAAAGACAGACACATCTACATTTGTAAATAGACAGTTATACCCCATATGACATAATTGACTAACAGATAGCAAATTATATCCAAGACTCTCTACTAAAAATACATTAGAGATAGAATGCTCATTAGAAATTGCAATTTTACCTAAACCTTTTACCTTGCCTTGATTCCCATCACCGAATACAATTGAATCTTGGGAATCTTTATTCTTGACGTAGGAGGTGAACATCTTCTTCTCCCCCGTCATATGGTTTGTGCATCCGCTGTCGATAATCCAGCTTGAACCCCCGGATGCATAAACCTGCAAGGCAAATTTAGGCTTGGGACTTAGGTACCCAACTCTTGTTGGGTCCTACAAGGTTAGTCACAATTTCCTTAGGGACCCAAATGCAAGTTTTATCACCTTTGCATTTTGCCCCTAACTTCCTAGCAATTACTTTTCTATCCTTTCTACAAATTGCAAATGAAGTATTCAAAGCACAATAAATTGTAGAAGGTTCATTTGCTATTTTCCTAGGAGCATGAATAACATTCCTTCTAGGCACATGATGAATAGCATTTCTTTTAGGAACAACATTTCTCCTAGTAACATTTCTATCATACACATAAGAAGAACTAGGAGCAAACATGGCATGAGAATCATAAACATATGAATCAAAAGCATCATAACTTCTATTTCTAGTTTGTCTTTTATCATGATACAAAAAGGCATGGTTCCTTTTAGCACTAGTAGCCATAGGGGCCTTCCCTTTCTCCTTGGCGGGAATGGGAGCCTTATGGCTTGTTAAGTTCTTGGCTTCCCTCTTGAAGCCAAGTCCATCCTTAATTGAGGGGTGTCTACCAACCGTGTAGGCATCCCTAGCAAATTTTAGTTTTTCAAAATCACTTTTGCTAGTCTTAAGTTGAGCATTAAGACTAGCCACTTCATCACTCAATTTTGAAATGGAAACTAAGTGTTCACTACAGGCATTAATATCAACATCCTTACACCTAGTGCAAATTTCAACATGTTCAACACAAGAGTTGGATTTATTTGCTTCTACTAGTTTAGCATTTAAATCATCGTTTATGCTCTTTAAGTTAGAAATAGAATCATGGCATGTTGACACTTCACAAGCAAGCATTTCATTCCTCTTAATTTCTAATGCAAGAGATTTTTGAGCCTCTACAAACTTATCATGTTCTTCATACAACAAATCCTCTTGCTTTTCTAAAAGTATATTCTTTTCATTCAAGGCATCAATTAATTCATTAATTTTGTCTATCTTAGATCTATCTAAGCCCTTGAACAAACATGTATAATCTACTTCATCCTCATTACTAAATTCGTCCTCACTTGAAGAAGCATAGGTAGAGTTGCGAGTACATACCTTCTTCTCCCTTGCCATAAGGCATGTGTGACGCTCGTTGGGGAAGAGGGTTGATTTGTTGAAGGCGGTGGCGGCGAGTCCTTCATTGTCGGAGTCGGACGAGGAGCAATCCGAGTCCCACTCCTTGCCTAGATGCGCCTCGCCCTTTGCCTTCTTGTAATGCTTCTTCTTTTCCCTCTTGTTTCCCTTTTCCTGGTCACTATCATTATCGGGACAGTTAGCAATAAAATGACCAAGCTTACCGCATTTGAAGCATGATCGCTTCCCCTTGGTCTTAGTCTTGCTCGGCTGTCCATTGCGACCCTTTAGCACCGTCTTGAATCTCTTGATAATGAGGGCCATTTCTTCTTCATTAAGACCGGCCACCTCAATTTGCGCCACCTTGCTAGGTAGCGACTCCTTGCTCCTTGTTGCCTTTAGAGCAATGGGTTGAGACTCGTGGAGTGGACCGTTCAACGCGTCGTCGACGTATCTTGCCTCCTTGATCATCATCCGCCCGCTCACGAATTTTCCAAGTACTTCTTCGGGCGTCATCATCGTGTACCTGGGATTCTCACGAATATTGTTCACGAGATGAGGATCAAGAACGGTAAATGACCTGAGCATTAGGCGGACGACGTCGTGATCCGTCCAACGCGTGCTTCCGTAGCTCCTTATCTTGTTGATAAGGGTCTTGAGCCGGTTGTAAGTTTGAGTTGGCTCTTCTCCCCTTATCATGGCGAATCGTCCAAGCTCGCCCTCCACCAACTCCATCTTGGTGAGCATGGTGATGTCGTTCCCCTCGTGAGAGATCTTGAGGGTGTCCCATATCTGCTTGGCATTGTCCAAGCCGCTCACCTTATTGTACTCTTCCCTGCACAAAGATGCTAAGAGAACAGTAGTAGCTTGTGCATTTTTATGAATTTGTTCATTGATAAACATAGGGCTATCCGAGCTATCAAATTTCATTCCATTCTCTACAATCTCCCATATGCTTGGATGGAGAGAGAATAAATGACTACGCATTTTGCGACTCCAAAATCCGTAGTCCTCCCCATCAAAATGTGGAGGTTTACCAAGAGGAATGGAAAGCAAATGCGAATTCGAACTATGTGGAATACGAGAATAATCAAATGAAAAGTTCGAATTAACCGGTTTCCTTTGTTTGTCGTGGTCGTCGTCCTTTTGGGAAGAGGAGGACTCATCGCTGTCGTAGTAGACGATCTCCTTGATGCGTCTTGTCTTCTTCTTCTTCCCATCTCTTCGCTTGTGGCCCGAGCCCGAGTCATTGGACTTGTCATCCCTTGGCTCGTTGACGAAGGACTCCTTCTCCTTGTCGTTGACCACAATTCCCTTCCCCTTAGGATCCATCTCTCCGGGCGGTTAGTCCCTTTCTTGAAGAGAACGGCTCTGATACCAATTGAGAGCACCTTGAGGGGGGGGTGAATAGGTGATCCTGTAAAAGTTCAAAACTTAATCCACAAAAACTTGTTAAGGGTTAGCACAAGTATGGCCAAGTGGCTAGAGAGAACTCAAAACACGATAACCACAAGAAAGCAATCACAGAGTTGACACGGTGGTTATCCCGTGGTTCGGCCAAGTACAAAACTTGCCTACTCCACGTTGTGGCGTCCCAACGGACGAGAGTTGCACTCAACTCCTCTCAAGTGATCCAATGATCAACTTGAATACCACGGTGTTTTTCTTTCCTTTGATCTTTTCCCGTTTGCGAGGAATCTCCACAACTTGGAGTCTCTCGCCCTTACAATTGAGTTCACAAAGAAATACGGAGTAAGGTGGGAATGAGCAACACACACAAGACTCGAAAATCAGAGCAACAACACGCACACAAGTCGCAACAAGAGCTCGCAATGCAACACAAAGAGTTCACAACTCCACAAGAGCTCTATATGCTATCACAATGAAACGAATGCGTGAGATTGATGTCTTGGTGCTTAGAAGAGTTGTAGGAATGCTTGGTGTCCTCCTCCATGCGCCTAGGGGTCCCTTTTATAGCCCCAAGGCAGCTAGGAGCCGTTGAGAACACATCTGGAAGGCTATCCTTGCCTTCTGTCGTCGGGCGCACCGGACAGTCCGGTGCACACCGGACACTGTCCGGTGCCCGATTTGTTTCCTTAAACAGCGCATCTGACCGTTGCTGTCAGAGTCAGATCTGCGCACCGTTGGCGCACCGGACATGTCCGGTGCACACCGGACAGTCCGGTGTATCTTTCCGACCGTTGGCTCGGCCACGTGTCGCGCGCCGATCGCGCGGCCGACCGTTGGCCCGGCCGACCGTTGGCTCACCGGACAGTCCGGTGCACACCGGACAGTCCGGTGAATTTTAGCCGAAGTCGCCGGAGAAAAACCCGAGAGCGGCCTCTTCGGCCGAGGCAGCCTGGCGCACCGGACACTGTCCGGTGCACCACCGGACAGTCCGGTGCACCACCGGACAGTCCGGTGCCCCAGACCGAAACAGCCCCTTGGCTGCACACAGCCAAGTCTTCTCTTCTTCTTCTTCTTTCTGTTTCTAACACTTAGACAAATATATTAGTACACAAAACCAATGTACTAAGGCTTAGAAACATACCTTTACTTGTGATTTGCAACTTGTCCATCCATGGGCATATTTTCACATATTGGCACCTGTGTTTGCACTTAATCACCAAAATACTTAGAAATGGCCCAAGGGCACATTTCCCTTTCACTTTTGCTGTCATACTCTGATTACTCTTATCTTTTCTATTCTAAGACAAGATGGATTTCATACCTTGGAATCCTACATTTATGAACTTTTTAAGAGATAGGAGACCTAAGGCAAAAAAAAATTAAAACTATTTTCTCTATTAAAAAAATGTTGGTTGATTGTTCTGATGATAACTGCTTGATTTGCTTCTTTGATTGATTGAAATAGTATAGACGAGCATCTTAGCATGTACCACCATAAGGTAATGTATTAGCTTTAGTGGATAACACACTAATCTACTTAGCTAATAAATCCCCCGCAGTAACATTCCTCATAATTACTCGCCTTGTCTAGAATTCTTCCTTTCTTACCCTATGTTTGTAACCTAGATGGGCTACCCCTATACTGTTAGAAGAAAGCAGTATAGACTTGATCCTTGGTATGTCATGGTTAAGAGATGCAAAGGCAGTATATACACTGTGCTAAGGGAAACGTAGAACTCACCAGTTTCTAAGAAGAAAGATTTGAAGTTGGAATTGCAGTAACTACCACCATCAGAATAGCAGCATTCATAGTAGATGAGAAGTTTGTGGGTGACAACATCCATGCAGTTAGGGATTTTCCGGATGTCTTTCCAGAGGAGTTATTAGGGATGCCACTAGATATGGAAGTTGAGTTCGCTATTGATCACTTACCTGAGACTACTCCTACTCCCAAACGGCCATACAGGATGTCTGAAGAAGAGTTAAAAGAACTTAAGAAACAGTTAACAGAGTTACAAGAGGCTAGGTACATTCGTTCGAATTCTTCACCTTGTGGAGCGCCGATTCTATTTGTACAGAAGAAAGATGGATCGCAAGGGATGTGCGTGGATTATAAATCCCTTAATGTTGTTATTGTGAAGAACAAGTACCCGTTACCCCGCATTGAGGATTTATTTGATCGGATGAGAGATGCTAGGATATTCTCAAAGATTGGTCCCGATCAGGATACCATCAAATGAAGATTAGGCCATCAGATATTCCCAAGACAACTTTCTCGACTCGATATGGTTTATATGAGTCCACCGTTATGTTATTTGGACTAACTAATGCACCAGCCTATTTTATGGATTTGATGAATAAGGTGTTTATGGAGTATTTGGACAGATTCGTCGTGGTATTCATCAACGATATTCTTATCTATTCTCAGAGTGATAGTGATCATGAGGAACATCTGAGATTGGTGCTACAGAAGCTACGAGATAACCAACTATATGCCAAGTTCAGCAAGTGCGAGTTTTGGATTGGCGAGGTGCCATTTCTTGGTCATATTATTTCTAATGGAGGAATAGCAGTGGATCCTGCTAAAGTGAGGGAGATAATGGAGTGGAGAGTGCCCACTACAGTTACTGAGATTCGGAGTTTCTTGGGACTCGCAGGATATTATCAGAGATTTATTGAAGGGTTCTCTAAAATTGCTAAGCCTATGACATCGCTTTTGGAAAAAGGAAGAGAATTCAAGTGGGACGAGAAGTGCCAAGACAGCTTTGATCATAAAGAAGAGATTGATGTCACCACCAGTGTTGGTTATGCCAGATCTACAGAAGGGATTTGACATTTATTGTGATGCATGTGGCTAAGGCTTGGGATGTGTGCTCATGCAAGAAGGACATGTGATTGCCTACGTGTCTCGTCAGTTGCGGAAACAAGAGTTGAACTACCCCACTCATGACTTAGAACTGGCAGCCGTTGTGCATGCGCTTAAGATTTGGAGACATTATATTATGGGAACCAAGTGTCAAGTATACACCAATCATAAGAGTTTGAAGTACATATTCACACAAAAGGATCTCAACCTTAGGCAACGCCGTTGGTTGGAGCTTATTAAGGATTATGCTTTGGGGATTCACTATCACCCAGGCAAGGCAAATTTGGTGGCAGATGCCTTGAGTCGAAAGGAGCACGTTCATTCAGCTGTTGTTGCCTAGCTACCCGATGAGATTGTTGAGGATTTTAAGAGACTTAACCTGGGGATAGTTGCTCACACTGAAGGAGTTACTATTGATGTGGAACCTACTTTGGAGCAAGAGATCCGCAAAGGACAAATTGGTGATGCTAAAATACAAGAGATCAAGGATCTGATTATTGAGGGTCGAGGCCCGGAATTCACAGAGGATGAGCAAGGCACAATATGGTTCAAGGATCGGATATGAGTTCCCAAGATTGAAAGCCTTCGTGAGACTATTTTGAAGGAGGCCCATGACTCGGATTATTCTATTCATCCTGGTAGTACCAAGATGTATCAGGTCTTGAAGCAGAAGTGCTGGTGGTGTGGACCGAAGAGAGATGTGGCTGCACATGTGGCTATGTGCGATGTGTGTCAAAGAGTTAAGGCAAAACACCAAAGACCAATTGGACTATTATACCCATTAAAGATACCCGAGTGGAAGTGGGAAGAGATTGGTATGGACTTTATTACTGGATTGCCTCGCACCTCGAAAGGATATGACTCTATATGGGTTATTGTGGATAGATTAACCAAAGTGGCTCATTTCATTCCGGTCAAGACTACTTATAAGGGATCTCAATTGGTAGAGTTATATATGGCTCGGATTGTGTCTCTACATGGTGTATCGAAGAAGATCATTTTGGATAGAGGATCATAGTTTACCCCCAGATTTTGGAAAAGTTTTCATGAGAATATGGATACGAAGTTGAATTTTAGTTCGGCCTACCATCGTCAGACTGATGGACAGACTGAGAGGACTAACCAAGTACTGGAAGATATGTTAAGAGCTTGTGCTCTTAAGCATGGTGGACGTTGGGATAAGAGTTTGCCGTATGCAGAGTTCTCTTATAATAATAGCTATCAGGCCAGTCTGAAGATGTCACCGTTCGAGCCTCTGTATGGCAGGAAAAGCAGGACTCCTCTATATTGGATCAGACTAGAGGAAGACAGTTCTTTGGACCTGAACTTATTCAAGAGGCAGAAGAAAAGTTTGTATAATTCGAGAGAATTTGAGGGTAGCTTAGACCAGGCAAAAGAGCTACGCTGATAATAGAAGAAGACCACTGGAATTTGAAGGAGATTATGTGTATCTCAAGGTGTCACCACTTTGTGGAATGAGAAGATTTAAAGTCAAAGGAAAGTTGTCCCTCGCTTTATTGGACCCTTCTTAATCTTAAAACGAGTGGGAGAGGTGGCATATCAATTGGAGTTACCGGATCATCTTGCGGATGTTCATGATGTCTTTCATATATCTCAGCTAAAGAAATGTCTCAGGGTACCCGAAGAGCAGCTACCAATGGAGGACCTTAGTGTTTAAGAGGACCTGACTTATGCTGAGTACCCCATCAAGATTATGGATACATTGACTCGAGTTACAAGGAATAAGGTTATAAAGATGTGCAAAGTGCAATGGAGTCACCATGGAGAGGGTGAAGCAACTTGGGAAAGAGAAGAAGAGCTTCGTATAGATTTTCCCCACCTTTTCCCTAGATCTTCTTAAATCTCGAGGACGAGATTATTTTTAAGGGGGGTAGGATTTGTAATACTCAAAATTCTAAATAAAGAATATAGAGAGATCTTCTCATTTTATGTGCCTTATTTGCATCATAAAAAGAGCACACATATAATTAATAGTGCTTGATTAAAAAACAAATGATACAAAAATAAAATAAAGTGCATCATGTTGGAGTTTTATATGTTTGTGCATTAAATAAAATAATAACATAGTTAAAATATAAAGATGAGTTGGGGATTGGATTAAAACATGAATTTGAGTTTGGGATTTAAAAGGGGTAAAGGAGAAAGAAATATTATAACATACAAAATAAACTCATAAATAAATAAATCTTGTCTTGGTATGTTCAAATTGAATATGTGATCTGATAACGAACTTGTCAACCAGTCAGGAAATTTAAACTTGGAATGAATTTGAAATTTGAATCAAGAAAGGAAATTAGAAATGATAAAAGAAAAGAAAATGGGGAATATGAACCTAGGCTCTGGGCCCTATTTCCCTTCCTGGCCCAAGATTGATTTCACCCCAGCCCAACAGGGAGGCGCGCCTAACCGACCCTCCTTTGCTCGCGCATGGCCACCTCTCTTGCCTCACTGGCAGGTGGGCCTGTCGAGCCAGCCACCCAGCAGCGAACTCCCACTGTGCCCGCTTGACCGGCTTGGGCATCGCTGTCCCACTGCCGTGTGGAGCCCACTCGTCAGGATGTTCCTCAACGTCGCCGCGGAACGCACTCCGGGGACCTCGGGCAGTTGAAGTCAACCCGCGCCTACCGGCTTCCCCCTCCAATCCACGCTCCCTTCGATATAAAGCACAGACCTTCTCCTTCCCTTGCTCCCTTGACATTCCTATCCAATACCGACGTACGCCGACGTCCCTGCTTGTGCCGGGCGAACTCTCCGGCCACGGGCATGACGGCACTGGCACCCGGTATGTTCGGCATCGTCCAAGCAAGAGTGGGAAGCCTATGTTGTCGTTCGGTCCTGAGCTCCATGCATGGGCGTACCGGCGCAGTGGACGCGGAGGGCTCCTTGGCCGCCGTGTGCCATGGGCCAAGCTCGCGGGAATGAAGACCCCCGCCGCCAGCTAGGGAGCGTTGGTCGGGCGGTCGCTGCGTCGGATTCCCTAGCGGCCATCTCAAACTCCGTCCGCGGCGGATGCGTCGTGCAATCTCATCGTGGCGCCCGTCTACTTCCCAATCTCCTGTAAGAACCTCCTTTACATGTTCGCTTTCATCAACCCTTGGCGTAGAACCGGTCTCATTGGCCATCCGAGTGCACGGGCGCGCAACACCGAGTTCTTCGGCGTGGCCTGTCGTCGCACGGGCGCTGGCGCCGTTGCTCGGTTTGGATAGAGGTAGGAGGAAGTGGAATAGCCGTCAGATCGGGTTGGGCGCTGAGATCGGTGGCGGTGGGCTCGCCTGGGATGGAAATACCGAGAACCGTCCGATTCCGATCTAGCGCGGTAAAATAGATCAGGTCGTTTTAAATCTTGATCGTTCATCACAGAATCAGTGGCCCGCGCGGTTCACCCGATCGTCGCATTCCAGATCTAATCCGTACCACCAGTTTTTGATCCAACGGCCGATAGTAAACAATACCCCTTCGGCCTTACCGTTATACAAAAGAGCCCCTATAATTCATTAAAATCAACCCGCCATCCCTTGTCGCTGTGCACTGTGTCTTAGGATCTTTGCGCAGAGACCCCTGCATTTCCTGAATTTTGGTGCGCAGTCCAGAGATCCGAGGAAATCAGTTAAATAATTATAGAAATGAATTTTTAACATAAAAACAATTCCTATAACTTGATTAATTCATAGAAAATTCATATGGAGTCCAAATTAATTAATTCCAATTCCTATAATTTTGTAATATTATTGTTTATCAATTAGTACCTCTGTTTTGACATGAATGTCACCACAAAATTCATTTCCTAATTAATCTTATATCAAATACATAAAACCTTAGGAAATTCATAACTCCTCCGTTTTAACTCCGATTTGATCCGTTCAAGTTGCGTTAGTCTCGTAGCTACGCGTAGATTATTATTATTCGGTTTGTTCTTATGTTTGGTGTGATGTTAATTTTATCTATACCATGTTTGTTTGTATTGCTACGACTAGCGCGAGGACACGTGTCATCTGAAAAGCAAGTTGGTACCTGGAATCTCAAGTGCCAGGCAAGTTGTGCCCTTGATCACTTACTTTCCCAGCCATGTTCTTATTAATTTTAATGATCTGCATAGGTTAATTTTGATGGGATCCTTTATGTTACCCCAGTTTTGATTACCTCTATACCTTGTTCACCCCTGGAATATTTTTGGGTAGTACTTGCTATTGCTTTATGTGGATTGGGTATGGAGTTACACTACACATGATTATCCTGTTATTATCTTGTTATTATTACTGTTCATGTTAAGATCATTAAATTAATGGGAACATGGAGCGACCACCCGGGAAAACAGTGCTACCACAAGGGTTTAATGGGACGCCCTTGGCTGATTAACTAGGAAAGCTAGTGGAGGTCTTCCTTACCCGAAAGGGGCAAGGGCAGTAGGGGAGTGGTCAGTGTAGGGAGGTCCTTGGTTGATTTTGCTGCGATGGCGGTCAGGCAAGAACCCTGCACTGGAGCTTCCTATAAACTGTAGCGGGATTTCTGAAGCTAGTGGAACTTTGTAAAGGCCTCGTAGTGTTACCCTGCCTCGCCTCCTCGGTAGAGGTGTATGGGATTGGCCGTCTCTTGGCAGATGGGTAACATGACTTGTGGGTAAAGATGCGCAACCTCTGCAGAGTGTAAAACTGGTATACTAGCCGTGCTCACGGTCATGAGCGGCTCGGACCCTCACATGATTAATTTATGGAACTTAAATTTAATTTGACATTTGCATTGCATTTGGGGATTATTTTATTATTACTTTTATTTATTATTATTAAGGGTTGGTATTTACTTACACTTAGTAACTGCTAATAAAATTTTGACCAACTTATAAAAGCAATGCTCAGCTTCAGCCTTTATTTCATTGATCAGCCTTACACTTCATGAACTCCCACCTTTGGTGAGTTCATGCCACATTATTCCCCACGACTTGTTGAGCGATGAACGTATGTGAGCTCACTCTTGCTGTCTCACACCCCCCCACAGGAGAAGAGCAGGTGGTTCAGGAGGAGCCACAAGGCGAGGAGTATGATCTGATCTAGGTGGCGTTTCTCAGTTGACATTGGCGCCAACGATCCTTAGTTCGTTTTACATTTATTCCTTTATTTTGTAATAAGTCTTCCGCTATGTAATAAGTACTCTGATGTATCGTGACATTTATCTCTATACACTCTGTTATTATATATGTTGTCTTCTTGGCGCATGTATGAGATGCACCCGGCTTTGTTCCTTAAAACCGGGTGTTACACATGATCTCAGGAATCCTTTTGAGATGAATACTAGTATGATAGGTCGAGTAGTTGCTTTATTTAATTAGGATCTCGGTAGAAGACGAGTGATTTTTCTAGCACTCGCGCGAGATCAGGACTTGGTTGTATCCACCTTCATACTATCATGATACTAG
Source organism: Zea mays (assembly GCF_902167145.1). NCBI lineage: Eukaryota > Viridiplantae > Streptophyta > Magnoliopsida > Poales > Poaceae > Zea > Zea mays. The sequence goes on along the minus strand of NC_050100.1, from coordinate 159,283,384 downwards.
TGGTAGACAACAATCCATGGGGATTGGTTGTCTACGAGATGGGAAAATGGAATAAGGATTAACGTGCGGATACCTGTGTCAAGCGTTTGAACGTACTAAACACATACCGAGAAATATGGTAAATCGGTAAGCCTAGTACCTGAGTGAACCTGCCCGCAGATTGCCCTCCTCACGCGACCTGAGACGTGGTCTCCCATTCCGGTTATGGTGGGTACAAGTGCGGTCACTGCACGACGGCAGTCGGGGTCAGTGAGGCATTGTACGCCAAGGCGGTGAGCCCCTTTCTGTTGCCAGGGAATCGATGGGGACAGTTGATATGTGTGGGGACGGAGTGCCCCTGCATGTCGTGTGTTTAGGTTTACCTTGCAAGGATAAAAACTCGATTCGAATTGTCTGCTTCTCGCAGCTAATGAGACTGCTTGATCCATTGTACTGCATTGAGTAATAAGTGGAAATATGATGAGTTGATGTAAGCTGTTGATTGCTAATAATGCTTGCTACCATGTATGAATAGATAGTACATCTTAAGCTTTAAGAGAGTCACACTTAAATTGACAAAGTTAAAAACTTGATTTAGAAACTCAGCTAGTGCTTTTGGCAACCAAACCCCACAGCCAAACAGCTGCATGTCTAGAGGTAGAGGAGTAGACTCCTCACACCGGGTAAGTCTAGCTGAGTATTAGTATACTCAGCCTTGCTTGTGGCATAATTTTTTACAGGTTCTCTGGAGGAAATGGTTGCTGGAGTGACTTGGCCGTCCATCTTGCCACCGGGTTGGACTGTCGAGTGGGACCCTGCCTCGGCTGAGGAGGAGCATGAGGAGTGATGGGACAGGCTTCCCCATCTCTCCGTTTACTTACCGTTAGTTTTATTCCGCTACACTTCAAACACTGATGGCTACTTTTGAAAAACTCCGATGATGATGTAATAACTTAATACTCTTTCATGCATGGTTTTATGCTTTATTGTATTTGCTCTGTGACTCACCATCGAGTGAGATTGTGGTACTTGATCCTGTCAGTGGCCGCGTCGGACTAGATCCGAGGGATTGACGGGTTATTCCCATTTAAGTGTGGTCTAGCCTTTAAAGCGGGACTCAGACACTTAAGTTGGAATAATTCGGGCAGTTCCGCCACAGCTGGTATCGGAGCTTGTACCACCACAGAGGAATCAATAAAATGTAAATACCATCATTTTCCCAAAATAAAAATTGATAGAAACAATGTTGGATAGATAGTAGGACGAGCAGGATAGACCTAGAACGTGAAGCCTTAGGGAAATAGAAGGGTAGCTAGGTGGCTAAGTAATTAGGCCCTACAGGCCACTTTTACAGGATGGGAGTTCTTCCCTATCCCTTTTTATCTTGTTGTGAGGTCGTTCAGGACGAGCATGCATGCATTCTTAATTAAGCAAATGGATAACTAAGTAAGGACTTAAAAACAAGATAACAACCAGCTAGGTTCCCAGTACCTTTTATTTTTTTTACTAGAGAAAGGCTGAGTTTTATTTTTCTTGTTCTTTTTATAATTCTTCTTCTTTTACTTACGCTTAACCGTACACAGATGACTTCCCACGGATCCTTAGAGGACGGGAATGCACTGTCCCACACTGACGGGCTTGCACGAGAGGGCTTTCCCCGCATTTTGTGGGAGGTACTTCAGGGGGCCGGATACACGACACCCCCTCAGTACGCGGTGCAGCAGTTCGAGAAGCACCGAGTGCCCCGCTGTAGGGTGAGGATGACCTTGGAGCCTCATCCCCTGCAGCCAGGCTGGCGCTCTTTGGACTCCGACTCCTTTGGATACCGAGCGGAGGACACGATCGAGGCGATTGCTCTGCATGGATTGACCACTTTCTGCGGATTCCATCCTTTGGAGCTGGCTACCCACCCCATTGGCTTGTTCCCCGCCGAAAGGGAGGACGACCCAATGTGGAAGGATCGGGTGGAGCATGCCAAGGATATCTAGGCCATCTACCCAGGACAGACTGCGCACTTGACCGTACGGTGCATGAATGCTCTGTACCGTCTGCAGGTGATGCGCGGTGAGGCGATGTCCCATCTGATGGCACTACTGGAGGCAACAAAGATTACGTTGGACAACAGAGCGGAGCTCGTGGTTGATTTGTCCACTGAAATGGTGGAGAAGGACTTGCAGGTGGAGCAGCTATCCACTGATATCCAAGAGTTGGAGGAGCTAGTGGGCACCAGGGAGAACACCATAGAAGTTCTCGAGGATCAGCTCATTAATACCCAGCAGCAGCTTGCCGAGGCTAATGAGCACTTGGACATGCATCATCAGGAGATCCAGGACATGGAGGCCAACGAGGACGTCGACATCGAGGGAGGAGAGGAGCCTGCCTCTAGTGTGGACACTGCTGGCTCAGGGAGACCACCTTCCCCTGAGTCAAGTGTTGCCTCGTTCGCTCACTAGATGTCCAGGATAGAGTTAGACGTTGGTGATGGTAGGACTCCTCGCACCTAGCTTAGCTTTTGCACCCTTGGGGTACTAGGCTAGGTAGAGTTGAGTCTTTTTGGGGCAATTGATGTAATAGTGCTAAACTCTTTTGGAAACATGTTTGTTGGATGCAGTTATCAGTCTTAAAATTGGAAGGCGAAATTTATGCCTTTTTAAATCCTTTTGTTGAAGTTGGAGTCTATCATTTTGCTTTTGACTCTTTTCGCCGCGATTAAACCTTGAACTTGGAGTTATGGTGTTAAGTATATATGTGGTTTTTCAGATGGCCGGGAGGCAGCGTCGTGGCCAGAACAAGCGCGTTCCTCCACCGCCGCCACCACCTCCCACTCTACAGGAGCTCATGGCTCAGCAGAATGAGATCTTGAGGCAGCTAGCTCAGCGTCAGCCACCACCTCAGCATTATGGTGGTGGAGACCATCAGCGTCACCCCGCGGCAGCCACCTACCAAGAGTTCCTCAGCACCCAGCCTCCATTGTTCACAAGGGCAGAGGATCCACTTGATGCAGATATGTGGTTGCGAGTGGTGGAATCCAAATTCCCACTACTCCATGGAGCTTGTTCTGAGGTCACCAAAGTCAGGTTCGCCACCCAGCAGCTTCGCGGACCCGCAAGGACTTGGTGGGATCATTTTCTTGCTATGCAGCCAGAGGACCGAGAGGTGGAGTGGAGAGAGTTCAAGGCAGCTTTCAGGGGACACCATATACCAGCCGGGATTATGGACCGGAAGCTCAATGAGTTTTTGGCACTCACTCAGGGCAACAGGACAGTGTTGCAGTATGCCCAGGCTTTTAATGACTTGTGCCAGTATGCGGGATACCACGCAGATACAGATGAGAAGAAGAGAGACAGGTTCAGGAGGGGGCTTAGCACTAAGCTCCGTGACCATCTCAACACCGTCCGGGCCAACAGCTACAATGAGTTGGTCAACATGGCTATCTCCCAGGAGGACTGCATTACAGCTCGACAGGCAGAGAAGAAGAGGAAGACCCCTGTGGCAGGACCCTCAGCTCAGCCACAGCACTTCCGGATTGTGTCCGACACTCAGAACAGGGGACCACAGCAGCAGCAAGGGCGATGGGTGATCCGACCACAGCAGCAGCAGCAGCAGGCACCCAACCGCACCCAGTTTCCAGCTCAGAGGAACAATCAGCAGCAGCAGCAGTACCGCCAGGCAAATGACAACAGGTATTTCACTTGCGGCAACACCGGGCACTATGCCAAGAATTGCCCCCGGAACCAGCAGAGGCAAGGGAAGAATGTTAATCAGAACCAAGGGAAGAGGCAGAAGGTGCAAGTGAGGCAAGGCAGGCTGAACTTCACCACCATGGCTGATATTCCAGAGGGAGCACCCGTCATGACTGGTATCTTTACAGTTTTAAATTATCTCGCAATTGTTCTTTTTGATTCTGGTGCATCACATAGTTTTATCAGTGCCAAATTTAGTGCCAAATGCCAGTTGCCCTTTCACCACACCGATGGGGGCATTACAATTTCAACACCAGGAGGCAGAGTTGCCACTTACCAAATCAATAGGCAAGTGCCTATAAAATTTGGTAGTCTTGTGATTAGAACCACCCTTCTCATCTTAGGATGGGATAGCGTGGATATTATATTGGGAGCTGACTGGTTGACCAGGCATCAGGCAGTATTGGATATTGCAGCCAGGGCCATTGAAATTCATTCCCCTGCTTATGGCGAGACTGTTTTATATTTACCTGGTCAGGGATGCACCCGTTCTTGTGCCTTTGTTATGATAGAGTCCCCAGTGGAAAAGATCCCAGTGGTCCGTAACTACCCAGATGTTTTTCCGGATGAATTGCCAGGGATGCCACCTGACCGAGACATTGAGTTCGCCATCGAATTGCAACCCGGGACTGCTCCTATCTCTAAGAGACCCTATAGGATGCCTCCCGTGGAATTGGCAGAATTGAAGAAGCAATTGCAAGAGTTGTTGGACAAGGGGTTTATTCGCCCAAGTACTTCACCATGGGGATGTCCAGCATTATTTGTGAAGAAAAAGGATGAGAGTTTGAGAATGTGTGTTGACTACCACCCTCTCAATGCGGTGACTATCAAGAACAAATACCCACTTCCCCGCATTGATGTTCTGTTCGATCAGTTGGTAGGAGCCAAGGTATTCTCCAAGATAGACCTTCGCTCAGGTTACCATCAGATTAAGATCCGTGCCAGTGATATTCCCAAGACGGCCTTCTCAACCAGATATGGGCTGTATGAGTTTTTGGTGATGTCTTTCGGGCTGACCAATGCCCCGGCTTATTTCATGTACTTGATGAACTCAGTATTTATGCCAGAGTTAGACAAATTCATGGTCGTTTTCATTGATGATATTCTGGTTTATTCCAAGAACGAAGCCGAGCACACCAAACATTTGCATACTGTACTTCAGAGACTGCGTGACCATCAGTTGTATGCTAAGTTGTCTAAATGCGAATTCTGGCTGAAGGAGATCAAATTCTTGGGTCACACAATTTCTCAGGACGGGATATCAGTTGATCCTGAGAAGGTACAAGAGGTGATGGATTGGAAACCCCCGACTACAGTAAGGCAGATTCGAAGTTTTCTGGGTTTGGCAGGGTATTATCGACGATTTATTCTGGATTTTTCCAGGATTGCCAAACCAATGACTGAACTGTTAAAGAAAGGAGTCAAGTATGTTTGGAGCCAGAAGTGTGAAGATGCCTTTCATACCTTGAGGCAGCATTTGACAACAGCCCCAGTGCTGGCTCAACCAGACAACACCAAGCCATTTGAAGTTTATTGTGATGCTTCTGGTACCGGATTGGGATGTGTCTTGATGCAAGAGAACAGAGTCATTGCTTATGCTTTACGAGCACTCAGGCCCCATGAGCAGAACTACCCCACGCATGATCTGGAATTGGCAGCTGTGGTTCATGCTCTTAAGATATGGAGACACTACTTGATGGGATCTCACTGTAACATCTACACCGATCACAAGAGTCTCAAGTACATCTTCACTCAGGCAGATCTGAACATGAGGCAAAGGAGATGGTTGGAGTTAATCAAGGACTATGATTTGGAAGTGCATTACCGTCCGGGCAAAGCAAATGTTGTGGCAGATGCCTTGAGCAGAAAAGCCCAGTGCAATTGTATGAGCATGGATGCAAGAGTCACCACCCTGTGCGATGAGTTGTGCAAGCTAAACCTGGAAGTTGTTTCTTCAGGTGACTTAAGTTATATCTCGGTGGAACCCACATTGCAAGAGCAAATAGTAAGGGCACAGATTGAGGATAAGGGTGTCCAAATGATTAAGGAAATGGTCAAGCAAAAGGCAGAGAAATACAAGTGTTTCCGACAGGACAACAAGGGAATTCTATGGTTTGGAGATAGATTGGTTGTTCCCAAGGACCCTGAGCTCAGAAAGAAGATACTAGATGAAGCTCACCTTTCCAAATTCTCCATGCACCCTGGTAGCAACAAGATGTACCATGATCTCAGATCTCTATATTGGTGGACCAGAATGAAGAGGGAAATTGCCAAGTACATATCCGAGTGTGACACCTGCCAGAGAATCAAGGCCAGTCACTTAAAGGCAGCAGGCCCTTTGCAGCCCCTTCCCATACCATCTTCGAAATGGGAGGACATTTTCATGGATTTTATCGTGGGATTGCCCAATACCTCCAGGCACCATGATTCCGTTTGGGTTATTGTGGACAGGTTGACCAAGACCGCTCATTTCTTGCCAGTGCACACCACCCACAAGACGGAGAAGTACGCAGAAATTTATGTTGATCAAATAGTGCGATTGCATGGTATTCCCAAGACCATTATATCTGACAGAGGAGCACTGTTTGTGGCACACTTTTGGGAGAAGCTGCAAGAATCACTTGGAACCCAAGTAATCCGAAGCTCAGCATACCATCCCCAAACAGATGGCCAGACCGAAAGGGTGAATCAGATTCTGGAAGACATGTTGCGAGCATGTGCACTACACTACGGGAAGGATTGGGACAAGTGTCTGTCTTTGGCAGAGTTTTCTTACAATAACAGCTATCAGTCCAGTCTGAAGATGGCACCTTTTGAAGCCTTATATGGGAGAAGGTGTAGGACCCCACTAAATTGGTCTCAAGCAGGAGAAAGGGAAATTTTTGGGCCAGATTTGGTACTCGAGGCAGAGGCAAAGGTTAGGATTATTACCAAGAACTTAGAAGCTGCTCAGGCCAGGCAAAGGAGCTATCATGACAAGAGGCGGAAGCCTCTACAGTTTGAGGTGGGAGATCATGTTTATCTTAAGGTGTCACCCACCAAGGGTGTCCAGAGATTCGGGATCAAGGGCAAGTTAGCTCCTCGCTACATTGGACCCTATGAGATCAAAGCAAGTTGTGGACCTGTAGCCTATCAATTGGAATTGCCACCTCACATGTCAGCAGTTCACAATGTGTTCCATGTATCTTAGCTGCGGAAATGTGTTCGCCTACCCACTGAAGTGCTACCGGAACCGGACATTGAGATAGAACCAGACTTGTCCTATCAAGAGTACCCCGTCAAGGTATTAGATCAAAAGGAGAGATCAACTCGGGCAAGGTCGGTCAGAATGTATAAAGTTCAGTGGAGTCACCATTCAGCAGAAGAAGCTACATGGGAGACTGAGGATTTTCTACGCTCTCGCTTCCCCGACTTTCTACCCAAAGGAGTCGGTACGTAACCCCAAAACCCCACCCCCACCTGCCCTTTGAATTCAATTATAAGAAAAACTTAGATAACAAGGATAGTCTAAGTTGTGGATTTAACTTAAGAAGGGCTTCCTTCTGAAGTTGCAAAGAGGATGACATTCGAAGAGCAGTTAATAAGAGAAACTCGAGTATAAAGAAAGAATAGCACCAACACACCTTCAAGCACCCCCAAGGGCCTCTATCTAAAATCTCGGGACGAGATTCCTTTAAGGGGGGAGGGCTGTAACACCCCAGGTGTTACCATGGCTAGAGCCCACCTTGATACTAAAGGCTATGATCACATGTGGAAGAACTTAAGGAGCAGAAGCATGAGGGCCTTGGAAAGCTAGATTTTAACCAAGGAGTGTGTGTAACCAAAAGCATTACTCTAATCCTTGCACACTTACTACCTTGGATAAGAGGGGAGAAGAACCCTAGACCTCTCTTAAACCCTATCTCCCAAAACCCTAGATAAGAGGGAAAAGAGAGTGAACAAGTGTGCAAAACATGAGTAATATTTACCCAAACCTTAAGTAACCTTATAACCAGCAATTAGGGGGAGGAAATATTGCAAAAAGACCCCTGGAGAAACCCCAAATCAAATCTCCAAGTGGAGAGAGAGCTAGAGCTCTCTATTTCTCTCTAAGTTAAAAACTATACCTACACTAAAGATCAGTTGTGTTCACCTCGAAGCTGGCATCAAATCCACCTATGTCCTATACCAAAAATGTGGCATACCACTCAAGGCACCCACTGGAAAAAGTTGAGCCCGAGACTTGGACGTTTGACATGCCTTGGCATGGTTTTTGTCGCGAGGTGGGCAGTGTGACACACCCGATTTGGCGACCAGAGATCTCCCTACCTAGGCCATATCTGCCATGGCAGCTCACGGATGAGAGACAGCCCTAGGTGCCAGGAAAAGACTCGCGCCGGATTTTTGCCAAGATTCGCACGTTTGCGACTTGGGTGAGCTGTGGAACACGGGCAGATTGAAAGCTCCACGTGTTCGACGCGCCCTGAGCTTGCCAGAGCACGCTCGCGCGCGCCCCGCGTCGCGCCAACGGCCAGCCGGCGCCCTGTCCCGTGCCCGCACCTATAAAACCCTCCCAGGCCTCGGTTACACTCTTCCGCGCATGCTCAAGCCTCACCGGAGTTCAGTTCGCCGTCGTTTGCCCGTGCGCGGCGTGTCCGCGGCCACCCGAACCACTGCCGCCGTAGACCGGCCAGTCCAGCTTTCCCCAGCCCCATCCAACCCTCTGAGACGAGTGTACACGCCCCAGTGTAGCTCCCCGAGCGAGGAATCGAAGCCTACTTCGCCGGAGAGGCCAGTCCACGGTCGCCGGAGCTCTCAACCCCGCCGGAGTACGTGGACCGGGTAAATCACTGAGCCATTTCTCGATTCACTGCACAGATAGCCTATACGTCACCCCAGGAAGCTCACCGTGCCCTTGGATTGAACCAGATCGCCGTGGTTTGGCCGGTACACTCGCCGCCGACGAGAACACCCGCCTGCGTACGTGGACCGGGCGATTCCGGCCATCCCCGCCGTCGAGCCGCACCTCGCTGTGACCGCCAGAGCCTCCCCGAGCCAACCCTGCCCTTCACCGGACCTATCTCGTCGCCGATAAGCCGCGCCACCCTTTTCTTTCCCGCGGGTACTGTTTACTTTGGGGGAAGGACTACGGGTGAGAGGAAGGAAAGGTCAGGGGGCTTTTTGAACTGTCAGCGACCCAAGGGAATAGTGGCGCAAGGGTAGAACTGCGAGGATTGATTTAGTTTAAAACTCAGGGGTCTCGGTGTAAACTGTTTTTCCAGGAAACTCTTATTAAATCTGTTTTTAATTTAAACAGAAACTTTAAAAACTCACAACTTCTGTTTAGTTCATCCAAATTTGGTCAAACCAATTTGGTCAGACTCTGAATAATGTAACCCACTTAAGAAAAATATAAAACTCCCTAGGTGCTATAGAAAACTTTAAGGTTCTGATTTAATTATAGTTATAGCCAAAAGCTCAATAATAGAAAGAAAAATAGTTGTGCTATTTGACTAGGGTTAGAAAAAATTGGAGAAGTTTATATCTACCTACTAACCTGTTTAAAAATGTTAAACCTCTCTGTCCACTCCATTAAGTTAGTTTTTGCCCCTTATTTTACAATATGCTCAAGGTTAAGAAAAATAGAAAATGTGATTTAAATAATGAACTAGAAGGCACCCCTATTTTTGTTAAGATACTTATTCAATGTAGTTCACTAGAAAAATCTATCATACCCTGGTTTAGTATAAAATAAGTAGGATACCTTTTAATTAAATAAAACAAGGATAACTTAGAATAACCCTACAAAAATAACCCCAAGGTGAAAACACCCCCACCCTTGGGATAGTTTATGTTTTGTTATTAAGAACTTAGGAAAAATATGAAATCTGCTGTTTGACATTTTTCAAATAACAATGTAGTAGAAAGTTCCTTTTTGACATTAAACTTTAGAAAATCATAACTAAATAACCACCCCTTAGCCTTCTGTGGTTTTTGGCACAGAAGCCTATTATTACTGTTAGATGCCAACAAAAATAACCCTTAGGACAGACCCCACCTCTAATTAAGAGTTGTAGTACAAACTGGACCATTTACCCAACTTTTATTCTTTTTGTCTTAAGCATAGCCTTTATATGTTGAACCTCAAATTCTTAAAACAGGCTAGAATAGCAAATGGAAACCCACTGTAATTTTTTACAGAGTTTTTGGAAAATATTAAACCACTGTCGTAGTTCAAACCTACACTAGAAACCATAAGTAGAAATTAAAGAAAGGAAAATAAATAATGGTAATTAGTGTCATCCTAAAACCCTTGTAATTTGTCCACTGAAAGGTATAAAGACAATACAAATCCACTATGTTATCTTCAATGAAAACCTAAGCCTAAAGGGTAATAAGTATAAACCACTTGGAGCCTTGCATGACTAAGAAAACCCTAAGTCACTTCTTGACTTAGTTTCTTTTAACATAATGTTATTAAATCCTGCATAATCATGACATAATGTTCATTGCATTCGATAGACTGTAACCTTGCTGACGGAGAGTACGTCCTCGTGCCGGAGCAAGGAGTTGCTCAGGAGGTAGTCCCGGATCCAGCACCAGAGTCTGCACCAGAGGACCTGCCTGCCACTGCTTTGGAAGGCAAGCCCCGGTTTTATGCATAACCTGTTAATTATGCTATTTTACTTCACTTAATGATTGTAGGATTGATTGTGCACTTAGGTGTAGGAATTGTTTGAAACCCTAGTTGCATGATCTCAGGAATCCTTTTGAGATGAATACTAGTATGATAGGTCGAGTAGTGGCTTTATTTAATTAGGATCTCGGTAGAAGACGAGTGATTTTTCTAGCACTCGCGCGAGATCAGGACTTAGTTGTATCCACCTTCATACTATCATGATACTAGTGGTAGACAACAATCCATGGGGATTGGTTGTCTACGAGATGGGAAAATGGAATAAGGATTAATGTGCGGATACCTGTGTCAAGCGTTTGAACGTACTAAACACATACCGAGAAATATGGTAAATCGGTAAGCCTAGTACCTGAGTGAACCTGCCCGTAGATTGCCCTCCTCACGTGACCTGAGACATGGTCTCCCATTCCGGTTATGGTGGGTACAAGTGCGGTCACTGCACGACGGCAGTCGGGGTCAGTGAGGCATTGTACGCCAAGGCGGTGAGCCCCTTTCTGTTGCCAGGGAATCGATGGGGACGGTTGATATGTGTGGGGACGGAGTGCCCCTGCATGTCGTGTGTTTAGGTTTACCTTGCAAGGATAAAAACTCGATTCGAATCGTCTGCTTCTCGCAGCTAATGAGACTGCTTGATCCATTGTACTGCGTTGAGTAATAAGTGGAAATATGATGAGTTGATGTAAGCTGTTGATTGCTAATAATGCTTGCTACCATGTATGAATAGATAGTACATCTTAAGCCTTAAGAGAGTCACACTTAAATTGACAAAGTTAAAAACTTGATTTAGAAACTCAGCTAGTGCTTTTGGCAACCAAACCCCACAGCCAAACAGCTGCATGTCTAGAGGTAGAGGAGTAGACTCCTCACACCGGGTAAGTCTAGCTGAGTATTAGTATACTCAGCCTTGCTTGTGGCATAATTTTTTACAGGTTCTCTGGAGGAAATGGTTGCTGGAGTGACTTGGCCGTCCATCTTGCCACCGGGTTGGACTGTCGAGTGGGACCCTGCCTCGGCTGAGGAGGAGCATGAGGAGTGATGGGACAGGCTTCCCCATCTCTCCGTTTACTTACCGTTAGTTTTATTCCGCTGCACTTCAAACACTGATGGCTACTTTTGAAAAACTCCGATGATGATGTAATAACTTAATACTCTTTCATGCATGGTTTTATGCTTTATTGTATTTGCTCTGTGACTCACCATCGAGTGAGATTGTGGTACTTGATCCTGTCAGTGGCCGCGTCAGACTAGATCCGAGGGATTGATGGGTTATTCCCATTTAAGTGTGGTCTAGCCTTTAAAGCGGGACTCAGACACTTAAGTTGGAATAATTCGGGCAGTTCCGCCATATCACCCCCCCTCTAGGCGACTTTCAATTGGTATCAGAGCTAGGCACTTTATATTGAGTCTAACAACTCGAAGTGATGGCTCGAAGAAGATCCCAAAAGAACAAGAAGACAACTCCGAAGGAGGTAACTCTTGAGATAGTACTTTCGGATTGTTCTAATTATGTTTCATGGTCTACTATTGTGATAAATGCTTTTAGAACCATAGATTCACAATTAGAACAAATTTTATACAAGAGTATTATACCCTTTAGTTATAATGGGAAAAATGCTTTCGAGGAAGATCAAAGATGTATACGCTTAAACTACCTAGCTTATGACATCTTAAGTAATTCTCTTAGCAAAGAAGATTATCGTGCCTTCATAATGAATTACAATGAATCTATTCATGATGCGCATGATATTTGGACTAGAATTAAAAATAAATTTGATGAGTCCAAACATGATGGTTCATTTAATGCTTCTACTTCCTTTAGTTCTTGTGAAACTAACCGCTTGAAGGAAGAAGAAGAAAATGAACGATGGAGACCAAATGATAAATCCACCTCTCCAAGAGGTTTGTCTTCCAATTTCAATTCCCACATATGTTATGTGGCTAATGAAAATGATAGTGGAAGCACAAATGAGGATGACGAGGATGAAAGAAGCTTTATGCAACTCTACGCTCATCTAAGTCTAGAAGATAAGGCGGTCATGCTCAAACTTCTAACAAGAGCAAGAGAGCAAAGCAAAGCTCTTCAAATGCTAGAATATGTTATCGTCATAAAAAGCCAATGCTTTGAAGAGTTGACTAAAGAACATGATGAGCTAAGTGCTCTCATGTTGACTTGGTCCAAAGGTATGAGACTATTTCAATTGAGCAAGATAACTGTTTACATTGTATCGCTCAATTGGTAAATAGGAATGCCTTGCTTAAGGACCAAGTAGAAAAGCTAAAAATTGAAAATCTATCTTTTCAAGAAAAACATGATATGCTTCTATGTTCTCATGAAAATCTTATGGATGATCATATCATGTTAAACATTGCTCATGAGGTTGTGATAGAAAACTTAAAAATCCAACAACCTCACTCATGCACATGTATTCAAATTGAAACTACATTACCATGTGCTAATGCTTGTTGTTCGTCGACAAGCAAATCCTCCTTTGAGCTAAAATTTCCAGGAACAAAAGATGATACATGTCAAGAGCTCAAAGAAGAAAATAAGAGGCTTAAGATGAACTTGACACAACTAAAAGGGAAGTGCACTGCTCAACCTTCTCAAGATAACCGTGATTACATGGTGAAGAAGCTTGAGACGGGATCAACCGTGGCTTGCACTAAATCCCTTGAAGAAAATGTCAAGGACCTGAGGATTGCCAAGAGGAAGGAACAAAAGAAGAAAATCAATACCTCTTCCAAAAGCCTCAGTCGTGCCTCCATGCAAGGTAACATCCAAGGTAATGATCAAGCCACATTTCACACTAAGAGAAGTAAAAAGTGTAGTGAATGCTTTGAAAAGGGACACTCGATTAGGTCATGTCCCTATATAAAAAATGGCTTGATTATTAACAAGGATGATAAACTGTGTTTCAAATGCTCAGAGAAGGGACACTTAATTAAGTCTTGTCCCTATTTGAAACAAAAGGGCATAGTGTTAGAAAAGAAAGTATTAACTAACCATGTAGCAAGCAAGAAACAAGGAAACAAAAAATCTTCAAGACTTGAAGATCGCCTTTGCTACATATGCCGAAAGAAGGGACATCAATGCAAGGATTATCCCATTGGTAACTATCCCACTTCTAGCTTGTCAATTATTTCACATGTAACTAGGCAACCCAAAATTGCAACTTGTGCTAGAAAGGTAATGAGTTTACCAAGTGCTAACACAAAGGACTTTTGGGTTCCTAGATCCTTGTTGACTAACCTTGATGGACCCATCAAGAGATGGGTACCAAAATATGCTTGACAAGCTTTGCAGGAGAAGGAGATGATATGAAGCTTTGGGGTGCTTGAGAGAGTCAATTCAATTCTTATTAACTCAAGCTATCAATCTTCAATGATCTATATATCCAAGATTGACCCAAAGTTGTTTTGAATTATTATGTCTAAAACTCATATCATCTCGGGGAAGATATTGATGTTGTAGGAAATAAAGAATTATCCTGTACGGAAAAATCAAGGCCTGCAACATGGAGAAAAGCCAAAGGATGGTAACATTTATGCTTTTAAGTGCAAGTACCTTAAATTATCATTTCTTATATGTCTTGTGTAGTCACATAGAAAAAGGAAGCACTTCAAATGTTTTTAAATTATGTCACAATTCTTTGAAGAAATTCCTCTCATATGGTAGATTGCATATTTATCATTTCTACTATGGCAATCTACATGCTTCAAATTATTGTAAGTACCTCATGGCATGTTTTACACTAATTATCCTATTATTGCCATGTTCTAGATATAGAGAGATATTTCAAGCTCTTAAAAGAATAAGGTGTTATGTAAGGAATTCAAATCCTTAGGACACTTATAATGGGAATCTCTCTTTATAACTAGAATAATGAGACTAATGTTTATTTGCCCAATTGATCTAAATAGTCTCACATATAGAGAATAAGTTTCTCTATGGAAATACGTAATCCAACATGTCAAAGAAAATCAATCCAATGATTTATGTTGTATTTCTTCTTGCTTAAATTGGATATGGTTCTTCTACATTCATCGCTCTCCATGTTATGAATTAGATTTGTTCCCATAATCTTAAGGAATTAAATATGCTTGTTTTATAAGTTAAAACTGAGCATACATCATGGAATAATCTAGTTCATATTATAGATTTTCCATGCTTTAGTAATCCACTTTTCATTCCTTATCAAAATGATTACAAAAAGGGAAACTAGTGCTTGTGTTACTAATGACATATCTCTTGAGCTTACTTATGGAAATCTACAAGAGAATAAGTGCATGTTTAAAAGCCACAAGCCTCAAGGGTTGCTCTTCACCCAAAGGAAGAAAGGTAAAAGCAAAGGTATGGGAACTCATCTTCTTAATCAAATATAGTTCCCATCAATGGTTATTTACTCTAAATTATCATGTGAAGAATAGATTCTTTATTGGACTCAAATCAGCTATATGTGCATTCAATCTCGTTCTCATAAATGCACTTGTCCATTAGAATCTAATTCATGCCTTTGCTCTATTTGTATTCATATTGATATGCTTCTGAGTGATGATTAATAAATTCAATATGAAGAAATAAATTTCCTATGAATGATCAAAATATTTAAAAGGTGCATATTCCTCTTTTCTAATGATGTGCACAAATATTAAGGATTTTACTCCTTGTCTGTGTGACTTGTGGATGATGAATTGTTTATATTTCTTATCTAAAGAAATCATCCTTCATAATATACTTCCTTGTGCTATTAACATCTTTCTTGAGTATTTTCAATAAGTTTGGAAGGAAAAAGAGACAACTACAAAGGGAGGATTATCAAATGAAAGAGGAAGACATCAAGAACAACAACATCTACTTGGACAGTAAGATCTTCAAAACAATCAATGATGTGGTTGTAAGCATTCTAAATCTTTTTCATTATGAGTATACCAGGCATAAGTTGTTTATTGCAAATTTTATAAGCCTTGATCAAGATGTATAATGCTTCTCCCTATTTGTCTTTAAAAGTGAGTGCATCTATCCAACTCATCCAAATACTTGATGCATATCTTTAGGGGGAGCCTATTTCTATATCTTGATTATATTGAGACTAACACTTTATCTTAGTAATCTCATATAGTCTCAATTATGAGAATAAGTTTCTCATGAAGTATGCTACTACAAATCTATCCAACTTGGTAAAAATAATGTCACTTTTATCAAGGATTGTTGCTTAGCTAAAGTAGCATATTTACTAGATTCTCCTATTTTAAGCTTATTTAATGCATATGTTATTCTTTTGATCGCATCTGTTATTTGTTTGATCATTGAATAACTTCAATTAACACTTATGTTTCTTAGTGCCTCATATACTTTCAATTGATATGCACTAAGTTGAAAGGAGAATTTATGATACATTTATGCAATTTGTGATCCACTTGATATATGATAACAATGACTTAGAATAGGGTCACTAGTTGTAGAACTCTCTCTTGTGCAAAATATTTCCATACATTGTCTTGAATATAGGTCTTAAGCAACTAAGACTAAGGACAAAGCACAATGAAGAGAGCGTCTCTATGTGAAGGTACAAACGGGTAAAACTACTTCCTTTCATTTACACATGTACCTAAATCTTCCTCTTCTATACATTCCTTGCATATCTTGCATAAAAGGAAGAGAAAGCATGTCTATGCATTATCCCTGCTTCATACCTAGTTTAACCTCTCAAAAATTTCATTCCTGCATTAATGCATTTTTGTTAAAACTAGGTGAAGTGATTTTATTGTCAAAGAGCTTAAAGCTTAACCTTGTAACGAGGATAAGCTACCTTTGTTTCAAAGGTGGAGGGTCCTTAAGTCGCTTTGAAATCCTCAAGGGTAATTGCTTAAAATGTTTCCAACATGCTTTCATAAGTGCATAGTCTGTCGTGAGCCTCACACTTTTATTATGACACATTGCACTTCACAGTTTCTATGATATAGATATGTTCTCATTAACCTAATTATGTGCACTTGGCATTTAAGGCCAAAATTTGTATTCCTCTCAAGGCACATATTTAGGGGGAGCAATCTATATTATATAGAACTGTCTAAGCCTAATTGACATATCCATTTAACCATGTATCTTTCCTTTGGTACATTTGAATATTTCCTATCTCTCTTGTGTCAAGGCTAAGACTAATATGTTTCCATGAGTATCTTGTGTATTAAGTCTTAGATTGAAAGGGAAATGGAGTATTCGGTAAAGACATCGCTTCCACTCTACACCATCGGTATTATCTATCCTTTTGCCAGTATTCCGCCATCTCTCAAAATTGGTATAATCTTTCATTCATATTTACTTGTATCAATGGGGGAGAAAGTAAAAAGGGCTCTAAAGACTCCGTTTTTTGGCGATTAATGCCAAAGGGGGAGAGAGTATTAGCCCAAAGCAAAAGGACCGCACCACCATCACGCCAATTTCAAATTTTTCGAAACAAAGTTGTTTTTCAATTGGTATCTTTGAAATTACTATTCCTCTAAGAAATTCTATCTCATTTGGTATCTATATTCTAAGGAGGAGTTTTTCAAAATCAGTATCTAAAATATTTGATCCTCTTTCAAATGATAAAAACCCTCTTGAACACTAAGAGGAGAATTTCATTCAGGAGGAGTTTTGTTTAAGTCAAAGGAAAAGCATTTGAAACAGGGGGAGAAAATTTCTAATCTTGAAAATGCTTCTCGCAATCTTATTCATATACCTTTGACTATTTGCAAAAAGACTTTGAAAAGATTTTCCAAAAGAATTTGCAAAAACCATCACATGTGGTGCAAAAGTGGTCCAAAGCTACAATCATATCAATATCACTCATATGCACTTAGAATCACTTTCATTTCAGTAGCTTATGAACACTTGACCAATTGCAAACTAGTTACAATTTTATACTTCATATTTGCTTCAGTTTGTGTTGGCATCAATCACCAAAAAGGGGGAGATTGAAAGGAAAATGGCCTTAAACCATTTCTTGTATTTTGGTGCTTGATGACCATCACAACCATTCGGACTAACTAGTTTGCCTAGTCTTTGATTCACAGGTTCATAAGATTCAACAGTTCAATTTCTAAGAAAGAATCATCTCAGATTCAACCAAATAAGGGTAAAACATGAGATAGATGAACTACCAATAGTTCTACTCTTTGGATAAGTTCAAAATACCCCGAGAAACGTATTCAAGACTTCTAGAAAGGTTGGAAAGCTCAAAATCAATGTATCACTATTTTGGAGCTAGTTTGAGCAAAAGAAGAAATATGAATGAAAGAATCAAAATGTTCATGATCCATGATTTAGAATAGATGCAAAGCCACTTAAGATATTTTCTAAGTCATAGGATCTCTCTCAAGTTTAGCCAAAACAACTTGGAGAAGATTGTTCAAAGATCAACGGGAAGTCAGAAACTCAAGTTCTGAAATTGCCTAGCGCGGACCGTCCGGCCCTTCTAGCGGACCGTCCGCGACACCGTTTTACAGCCAGGAACTATAAATCGTGGATAGTCCGGCTATAAACCACGGACCGTCCAACTATACAGTGCGGACCGTCTGACTATAATTCACTGACCGTCCGCATGTGAAGACCTGGTTCAGCCCGAAGATAACAAGTTGAGCAAAAGGAATTATAGAGCTGGCGCGGACCGTCCGGGACCAAGGGCGGACCGTCCGCGTGGTGTGACCGAGGCAGATAGCCGTTGATCTATCAGATGTATCCGTTGGAGATGCCAGAATCGATCGTTGGAGGGTCGCGGGCCGTGTGCCAGTGCAATTTCTCGTAGATGCGCCCCAACGGCTATATGGGTGGTTGAGGGCTATAAAAGCCACCCCAACCAACCCATTCACAAACATTCATTGATCCATTTCATACACAAGAGTTAGGTATTCACTCCTATCTACTAGAGCAACACTTCTATACACATCAAAGCCTCACAAGTGCCACAAAAGAGAGATCAAGCAAGAAAGAGCTACTTGTGTGCGTTTATTGATAGTGCCTTGTGAGAATTATTGAGAGAAAGTGTGTGCTACCTCTTGTGATCATTTGAGCGTGGAGTTTTGACTCCCATTCATTGTAAAGTTAGCAAGAGCCCCTTATCTTTGTGGTTGGCCTTGCGGAGACTTCGGTCTCTTGTTGACAAAGAAGACGAGCTCACCGGTCTTGGTGATCGGTGGAGAGAGGGAAAGGGTTGAAAAAGACCCGTCCTTAGTGGACTCCTCAACGGGGATTAGGTTCTTGAGAACCGAACCTCGGTAAAATAAATCACCCGTGTCTCTTGTGTTTATTGCTTGTGATTTGTTTGTTGTCTCTCTCTCTAAGTTCTCTTCTCTTGCACTATTCCTGCTAATATTATTTTGTGTTGCTTCGACTTAAATTCTCATTTAGAGAAGCAACACCTTGCAAGAAAGAATTTGTGTTATTCCTCTTCTTTATCTAAGTCCTCTTGCTCTCTACCCCATAAACTTATTAGTTGTATTGATTTGCTAATTCCGCATTCTTTGAAACCAACACTCTTTGCAAGCAAAGGACTTAGTTTTACACTTCGATAATTGTGCATCTTGTTCTAACCACTAATCAAGGGATCTAGTTTGGATTTAGAGTTATAATTTTCAGGTTTCGCCTATTCACCCCCTCTAGGTGACTTTCAGTATGCCTCAATAGAGGACACAAAAGAATAATGTTCACAGAAATGAGCAACTCGAGATCTTGTGGTTACCCCCTTATGAATGTTAGCAAGAATGGAGTTGACGGGGTGATCTCGTTGAATTGCTTAGTGGACTCTTGGGTTTGGCGGTCTTTATCCTAAATTTCTTGATCATCTTCCTTGTCTTCATTATCTTCATCTCCCCCTTGATCATGGTTCCCCTCTTGAGGTGGCTCATCCTCTTGATCTTCATATTCATTATCTTGAGCCTGATCCTCATCTTGGGTTGGTGGAGATGCTTGGTTGGAAGATGATGGTTGATTTTGTGCTTGTGTGGGCTTTTCGGATTCCTTAGGACACACATCTCCAATGGACATGTTCCTTAGTGCAACGCATGAAACCTCTTCATCATCTAGTTCATCAAGATCAACTTGCTCCACTTGGGAGCCATTAGTCTCATCAAACACAATGTCACAAGAAACCTCAACCAATCTAGTGGATTCGTTGAAGACTATATATGCCCTTGTGTTTGAGTCATAACCAAGTAAAAAACCTTATACAACCTTAGGAGCAAATTTAGATTTTCTACCTCTTTTAATAAGAATAAAGCATTTACTCTCAAATACTCTAAAATAGAAAACATTGGGCTTTTTACCAGTGAGGAGTTCATATGATGTCTTCTTGAGGATTCGGTGAAGATATAATCGGTTGATGGAGTAGCAAGCAGTGTTGATTGCTTCCGCCCAAAACCGATCCGGTGTCTTGTACTCATCAATCATGGTTCTTACCATATCCAGTAGAGTTCTATTCTTCCTCTCCACTACACCATTTTGTTGAGGTGTGTAGGGAGAAGAGAACTCATGTTTGATGCCCTCATCCTCAAGAAATCCTTCAATTTGAGAATTCTTGAACTCCGTCCTATTATCGCTTTTTATCTTTTTGATTCTCAATCCAAACTCATTTTGAGCCTGTTTCAAGAATCCTTGTAAGGTGTCTTGGGTCTAAGATTTTTTTTGCAAAAAGAACACCCAAGTGAAGCGAGAATAATCATCCATAATAACTAGACGATACTTACTCCCGCTGATGCTTATGTAAGCTATCGGGTCGAACAGATCCATGTGGAGTAGCTCGAGCGGCCTGTCAGTAGTCATGATGTTCTTGTGTGGATGATGGGCTCCAACCTGCTTTTCTGCTTGACATGCGCTACAAACCCTATCTTTCTCAAAATGAACATTTGTTAGTCCTAAAATGTGCTCTCCTTTAGAAGTTTGTGAAGATTCTTCATTCCAACATGGGCAAGTCGGCGATGCCAGAGCCAACCCATATTGGTCTTAGCAATTAAGCAAGTGTCAAGTTCAACTTGATTATCATTAAAATCAACTAAATATAGCTGACCCTCTAACACTCCTTTAAATGCTATTGAATCATCACTTCTTCTAGAGATAATAACACCTATATCTGTAAATAGACAGTTGTAGCCCATTTTACATAATTGAGAAACAGAAAGCAAATTGTAATCTAAAGAATCTACAAGAATAACATTGGAAATGGAATGGTCAGGAGATATTTTACCCAAACCTTTGACCAAACCTTGATTTCCATCCCCGAATGTGATAGCTCGTTGGGGATCATCATTTTTCTCATAGGAGGAGAACATTCTCTTCTCCCCTCTCTTGTGGTTTGTGCACCCGCTATCGATTATCCAACTTGAGCCACCGGATCCATAAACCTACAAAACAATTTTAGGCCTTGTTCTTAGGTACCCAAATAGTCTTGGGTCCTTTGACGTTAGAAACAAACACCTTGGGTACCCAAACACAAGTCTTTGGACTCTTGTGTTTGTCCCCAACATATTTGGCAACTATTTTTCCTGATTTGTTAGTTAAAACATAAGAAGCATCAAATGTTTTAAAATAAACATTATGTTCATTTGATACAGCAGGAATTTTCTTTCTAGGCATTTTGACATGTGTGGTATGCCTAGAGCTAGAAGCCTAATTTTTATACATGAATGCATGGTGAGAAACATTATGACGTTTCCTAGCATGAATCTTCCTAATCTTATGTTCAGGATATTTTGCAGGATATAAAATGTAACCCTCACTATCCTGAACCATGGGACCCTTGCCCTTAACAAAATTAGACAATCTTTTAGGGGCATTAAGCTTGACATTGCTCCCCAGTTGGAAACCAATACCATCCTTAATGCCAGGGCGTCTCCCATTATAAAGCATACTACGAGCAAATTTAAATTTTTCATTTTCGAGCTCATGCTCGTCAAATTTAGCAGTTAATTTAGCTATGTGATCATTTTGTTGTTTAATTATGGCAAGGTGATCATCTATAGCTTCAACATTAATATCTCTACATATAGTGCAAATAGTCACATGATCAACAGTAGATGTAGATGGTTTGCATGCATTTAATTCATCAATCTTAGCATTTAATTTAATATTCTATTCTCTAAGACAGGACATAGAATCATTACAAACATTCAATTCTTTAATCTTAGAAACTAAACTAGCATTTTCATTTCTAAGACTAGAAATTGAATCATGACAAATGCTAAGCTCTTTAGTTAGGTTTTACATTTTTCTACTTCCTGAGCATAAGCATTTTTTAGTTTAACAAATTTTTTGTTTTCTTTAATAAGGAAGTCCTCTTGGCTATCAAAGAGTTCATCCTTCTCATTAATGGCTTCAATTAATTTATTTAATTTTTTATTTTGGTCCATGCTAAGGTTGGCAAAAATAGACATTAAATTATCTTCACTATCGCTAGAGCTACCCTCATCACTAGATGTTGTATATTTGGGGGTGGCTCTAGTGTGTGCCTTCTTTTTCTTGCCGTCCTTAGCCATGAGACACATATGGCTGACGTTTGGCAAGAGAAGGCCCTTGTTGACGGTGATGTTGGTGGCGTCCTCGTCGGAGGATGAGTCGGTGGAACTCTCGTCGGAGTCCCATTCCCGACATATGTGGGCATCGCTGCCCTTCTTCTTGTACTATATCTTCTTCTCCTTCTTCTTCCCTTTCTTGTCGTCGTCCCTATCACTTCCACTAGAAATTGGACATTTTGCTATGAAATGACCAGACTTACCACACCGGTAGCACACCTTCTTGGAGCGGGATTTGTAATCCTTCCCCCTCCTTTGCTTGAGGATTTGGCGGAAGCTCTTGATGATAAGCGCCATTTCCTCGTTGTCAAGCTTGGAGGTGTCGATTGGAAGCCTACTTGATGTAGACTCCTTCTCTTCTTCCGTCGCTTTGAATGCAACGGGTTGCACCTCGTGTGTGGAGGTGGTGCCTTGCTCCAAGTTGACAACGTGTTTGGAGTCTTTGATCATAAGTTCAAAGCTCACAAACTTGTCAATAACCTCCTCGAGAGACATTAGTTTATATCTAGGATCCCCACGTATTAATTGAATTTGAGTAGGATTACGAAATACGAGGGATCTAAGAATAACCTTGACCATCTCATGGTCATCCCATTTGGTGCTCCAGAGGTTGTGCACTTGGTTCACCATGGTTTTGAGCCGGTTGTACGTGGCTTGCAGCTCTTCTCCTTTGTTGAGGACGAATCGACCGAGCCCCCCCCCCCTCGACCGTCTCCTGCTTGGTGATCTTGGTCACCTCGTCCCCTTCGTGCGCGGTTTTGAGGACGTCCCAAATTTCTTTGGCGCTCTTTAACCCATGCATCTTGTTATACTCCTCCTGACACAAGGAGGCGAGGAGTATAGACGTAGCTTGGGAGTTAAAGTGCCTAATTTGGGCGGCCTCGTCCGAGTCATAGTCTTTGTCCCCCACTTGTGGTACATGTGCTCCAAATTCAACTATGTCCCATATGTTTTCGTGGAGTGAGGTTAGATGATGCCTCATTTTATCACTCCACATACAATAATCTTCACCATCTTAATATGGTGGTTTGCCTAGGGGAACGGAAAGTAATGGAGCGCGCTTTGAAATGCGGGGATAGTGAAGAGGCATCTTACTATACTTCTTGCGCACATGGCGCTTAGAAGCGACGGATGACTCGGAGCTTGATGTGGAGGGTGACGAAGAGTCGGTCTCGTAGTAGACCACCTTTTTCATCATCTTCTTCTTGTCACCTTTTAGATGTGACTTGGTGGAGGAAGAGGATTCCTCCTTGTGTTTGTTGCCGGACTCCCTTGAGAGAGTCCTCCCCGAGCTTGCGGACTTGTCGCCGGTCATGATCTCCCTTTTGGCGTGATCTCCAGACATCACTTTGAGTTGGTTAGACTCTTAATGAAGCACTAGCTCTGATACCAATTGAAAGTCACCTAGAGGGGGGTGAATAGGCAAAACCTGAAATTTATAAACTTAAGCACGCACTAAGGTCGGGGGTTAGCGTTAGAATTAAATTCAAGTCGAAAGAGAGGGGAAAACAAATCAAACAAGAATCAAGGCGAGTGAACACGATGATTTGTTTTACCGAGGTTCGGTTCCAAAGAACCTAGTCCCCATTGAGGTCACAAAGACCGGGTCTATTTCAACCCTTTCCTCTCTCAAACGGTCACTTAGACCGAGTGAGCCTTCTTCCTTAATCTCACGGGTCACTAAGACCCCGCAAGGACCACCATACACTTGGTGTTTCTTGCCTCGCTTACAAAGCACTTGAGAATAAGAGTAAGAAAAGAAAAAAGGCCAAGCCAAGCAACAAGAGCAACAAAGAACACAAATACACCCTCTCTCAAGTCCCTAATGGAATTGAGTGAACTTGGAGGCTTAGAGAGGATTCAATCTATTTGATGTGTCTTGGAGTGGAGTCTTTTGCTCTTGTATTAAATGAGATGTTTGGAATGCTTGGATGGATATGAATGAGGTGGTTGGGGGTATTTATAGCCCTTAACCACTTCCATAGCCGTTGGGGAGGCTGCTGGCGATGGGCGCACCAGACAGTCCGGTGCGCCACCGGATAGGCATTGTTCCTTGTCCGGTGCGCCACCACGTCACCCAACCGTTAGGGTTCGGAGCTGGGTCGACCGTTGGAGCTTTGTCCTCTTGCGACACTGAACAGTCCGATGCCCCTCTGACTTCCTGCTCTGACTTTTGTCGTGACACTATTCATCTATCAGAGTCGACTGTTAGTCGCAGATAGCCGTTGCTCCGCTGGCTCACCGGACAGTCCGGTGAATTATAGCGGAGCGCACCTCAGTTTCCCCAAGAGTGGCTGGTTGACACCTGTACGGTCCTGGTGCACTGGACACTGTCCGGTGGCACACCGGACAGTCCGGTGCGCCATTCTTCAGCACACTCAAGTCCTTTTGCTCCTTTAAAATTGTGTCCCTAACTTGAATCTTTTATTGGTTTGTGTTGAACCTTATGCACCTGTAATACATGAATTCTAGACAAACTAGTTAGTCCATGCGTTTGTGTTGACTATCAACCACCAAAATTAACTATAGGAAATGGTTAACCCAATTTCCCTTTCAAGCCTTGTCTTTGTCGAAAACTCCATTTCCCTTTCAATCTACGACTTAGGATAGAAATACACTTGAAAACATATTATCCATAGTCTTGGCACAAGAAGAATAAGAAATATGCATTTGCACCAAATGAAAGAGATATGATCAAAGATATATAAATGAAAGAGATGTGTGCAATGTTTCAATCAAAGTTTCGAGAATCAAGTATATTTAGCTCATTCCTAAGTTTGCTAAAGGTATTCTCATCTAGTGGCTTGGTGAAGATATCAGATAATTGGTTGTGGGTATTAACATAAGCAATTTCGATAACCCCCTTTTGTTGGTGATCTTTCAGAAAGTGATACCGTATGTCTATGTGCTTAGTTCGGCTGTGTTCAACTACATTGTCCGCCATGCAGATTGCACTCTCATTATCACATAGGAGAGGGACTTTGCTCAACTTGTAGCCATAGTCTCTAAGGGTTTGCCTCATCCAAAGTAATTGCACACAACAATAGCCAGCGGCAATGTACTCGGCTTCGGTGGTGGAAAGAGCTACAGAGTTTTGTTTCTTTGAAGCCCATGACACTAGGGATCTTTCCAGAAACTAACAAGTCCCTGATTTGCTCTTCCTATCTATTTTACATCCAGCATAATCGGCATCAGAATACCCAATTAGATCAAAGGTCGACCCCTTGGGGTACCAAAGCTCAAACTTATGAGTGTAAACTAAATACCGCATGATTCTTTTCACGACCCTAAGGTGAACTTCCTTAGGATTTGCCTGGAACCTTGCACACATGCATACAGGAAGCATAATATCCGGTTGAGATACACATAAGTAAAGTAGAGATCCTATCATCGACCGGTATACCTTTTGATCTACGGATTTACCTCCCGTATCGAGGTCGAGATGCCCATTAGTTCCCATGGGTGTCTTGATGGGTTTGTCATTCTTCATTCCAAACTTCTTAAGTATATCTTGAATGTACTTGGTTTGGCTGATGAAGGTGCCCTCTTGGAGTTGCTTGATTTGAAATCCAAGGAAGTACTTCAACTCCCCCCATCATAGACATCTCGAATTTCTGTATCATGATCCTACTAAACTCCTCACAAGTTGACTTGTTAGTAGACCCAAATATAATATCATCAACATAAATTTGGCATATAAACAAGTATTTTGCAACAGTTTTAGAAAAGAGAGTAGGATCAGCTTTTCCGACTTTGAAGCCATTAGTGATAAGGAAATCTCGCAGGCATTCATACCATGCTCTTGGGGCTTGCTTGAGCCCATAAAGCGCCTTTGAGAGCTTATATACATGGTTAGGGTACTCACTATCTTCAAAGCCAGGAGGTTGCTCAACATAGACCTCTTCCTTGATAGGTCCATTGAGAAAGGCACTTTTCACGTCCATTTGATAAAGCTTAAAGCCATGGTAAGTAGCATAGGCAATTAATATACGAATTGACTCAAGCCTAGCTACGGGTGCATAAGTTTCATCAAAGTCCAAACCTTCGACTTGTGAATAACCTTTGGCAACAAGTCAGGCCTTGTTCCTTGTCACCACACCATGTTTATCTTGCTTGTTGCGGAATACCCATTTGGTACCTACAACATTTTGATTAGGACGTGGAACTAAATGTCATACCTCATTCCTCGTGAAGTTGTTGAGCTCTCTTGCATGGCCACCACCCAATCCGGATCTCTTAATGCATCCTCTATCATGTATGGCTCAATAGAAGACATAAAAGAGTAATGTTCACAGAAATGAACAACTCGAGATCTAGTGGTTACCCCCTTGTGAATGCCACCAAGGATGGAGTTGACGGGGTGATCTCATTGAATTGCTTGGTGGACTCTTAGGTGTGGCAGTCTTTGATCCCTTATTTCTTGGTCATCTTCCTTGTCTTGATCGTTTTCATCTCCCCCTTGATCCATGTCCTCCTCTTGAGGTGGCTCATCCTCTTGATCTTCATCTTCATCATCTTGAGCCTGATCCTCGTCTTGAGTTGGTGGAGATGCTTGCATGGAAGATGATGGTTGATCTTGTGCTTGTGGAGGTTTTTCGGATTCCTTAGGATACACATCCCCAATGAACATGATCCTTAGCGCAACGCACAGAGCCTCTTCATCATCTAGTTCATCAAGATCAACTTGCTCCACCTGGGAGCCATTAGTCTCATCAAACACAATGTCACAAGAAACCTCAACTAATCCAGTGGATTTGTTGAAGACTCTATATGCCCTTATGTTTGAGCCATACCCTAGTAAAAAGCCTTCGACAGCCTTAGGAGCAAATTTAGAACTTCTACCTCTTTTAATAAGAATAAAGCATTTACTCTCGAAGACTCTAAAATATGAAACATTGGGCTTTTTACCAGTGAGGAGTTCATATGATGTTTTCTTGATGATTCAGTGAAGGTGGAGCCGGTTGATGGAGTAGCAAGCGGTGTTGATTGCTTCTGCCAAAAATCGGTCCGGAGTCTTGTATTCATCAAGCATGGTTCTTGCCATGTACAGTAGAGTTCTATTTTCCTCTCCACTACATCATTTTGTTGAGGTGTGTAGGGAGAAGAAAACTCATGCTTGATGCCCTCCTCCTCAAGAAATCCTTCAATTTGAGAGTTCTTGAACTCCGTCCCATTATCGCTTCTTATCTTTTTGATCCTTAATCCGAACTCATTTTGAGCCCGTCTTAAGAATCTCTTTAAAGTCTCTTGGGTTTGAGATTTCTCTTGCAAAAAGAATACCCAAGTGAAGCGAGAATAATCATCCACAATAACTAGACAGTACTTACTCCCACCGATGCTTATGTAAGCGATCGGGCCGAATAGATCCATGTGGAGTAGCTCGAGCGGCCTGTTAGTCGTCATTATGTTCTTATGTGGATGGTGGACTCCAACTTGCTTTCCTGCTTGGCATGCGCTATAAATCCTGTCTTTCTCAAAATAAACATTTGTTAGTCCTAAAATGTTCTCTCCCTTTAGAAGCTTGTGAAGATTCTTCATTCCAACATGGGCAAGTCGGCGATGCCAGAGCCAACCCATGTCAGTCTTAGCAATTAAGCAAGTGTCTAGTTTAGCTTGATTATCATTAAAATCAACTAAGTATAGCTGACCATCTAGCACTCCCTTAAAGGCTATTGAATCAACACTTCTTCTAAAGATAGTAACACCTATATTAGTAAAAAGACAGTTGTAGCCTATTTTGTATAATTGAGAAACAGAAAGCAAATTGTAATCTAAAGAATCTACAAGAAAAACATTGGAAATAGAATGGTTAGGAGATATAGCTATTTTACTCAAACCTTTGACCAAACCTTGATTTCCATCCCCGAATGTAATAGCTCGTTGGGGTCTTCATTTTTCTCATAGGAGGAGAACATCCTTTTCTCCCCTGCCATGTGGTTTGTGCACCCGCTATCGATTATCCAACTTGAACCACCGGATGCATAAACGTACAAAACAAATTTAGGCCTTGTTCTTAGGTACCCAAACGGTCTTGGGTCCTTTCACATTAGAAACAAGCACCTTGGGTATCCAAACAAAAGTCTTTGGACTCTTGTGTTTGCCCCCAACATATTTGGCAACTATTTTGCCTGAATTATTAGTTAAAACATATGAAGCATCAAAAGTCTTGAATGAACCATTATGATCATTTGATGCAGCAGAAATTTTCTTTCTAGGCATTTTAACATGAGTGGTATGCCTAGAGCTAGAAGCCTCATTTTTATACATGAATGCATGATGAGAAACATTGTGAGGTTTCCTAGTATGAATCTTCCTAATTTTGTGCTCAGGATAGTTAGCAGGATATAAAATGTAACCCTCACTATCTTGAACCATGGGAGTCTTGTCCTTCACAAAGTTAGACAATCTCTTAGGGGCATTAAGCTTGACATTGGATTGGTTCCCTTGTTGGAACCCAATGCCATCCTTAATGTCAGGGTGTCTCCCATTATAAAGCATACTACGAGCAAATTTAAATTTTTCATTTTCTAGTTCATACTCGGCAATTTTAGCAGTTAATTTAGCTATGTGATCATTTTGTTGTTTAATCATGGCAATGTGATCATCAATAGCTTCAATGTTAACATGTTTACATCTAGTACAAATAGTAACATGATCAATAACAGATGTAGATGGTTTGCAGGCACTTAATTCTTCTATCTTAGCATTTAATCTAATATTCTCATCTCTAAGACAGATAATAGAATCATTGCAAGCATTCAATTTTTCAATCTTAGAAACTAATTTATCATTATCAATTCTAAGACTACAAATTGAATCATGGCATATGCTAAGCTCCTTAGATAAATTTTCACATTTCTCTATTTCCTGAGCATAAGCATTTTTCAATTTAACAAATTTTTTGTTCTCTTTAACAAGGAAATTCTCTTGACTTTGCAAAAGATCATCATTCTCATTAATGGTTTCTATTAATTCATTTAATTTATTCTTTTGTTCCATGTTAAGGTTGGCAAAAAGAGCAAATAAATCATCTTCATTATCACTAGAGCTACCCTCATCACTAGATATTGTATATTTGGGGGTGGCTCTAGGGTGTACCTTCATCTTCTTGCCATCCTTAGCCATGAGACATTTGTGGCCGGCGTTGGGGAAGAGGAGGTCTTTGTTGACGGTGATGTTAGCGACGTCCTCGTCAGAGGAGGAGTCGGTGGAGCTCTCGTTGGAGTTAATGGAGTCCCATTCCCGGCATATGTGCGCATCGCCACCCTTCTTCTTGTAGTATCTCTTCTTATCCTTATTCTCCCCCTTCTTGTCTTCGTCTCTGTCACTTTCACTAGAAATTGGACATTTAGCTATGAAATGACCGGACTTACCATAATAGTAACTATCACACCCGTTTCTGGGGGCAGAGCCGGGTGCATAGAATATGTGTGCCAGGATCTATTTCCACACATATGTTGACGTCACAAGTGTAATATATCGAAAGAACAATGCATAAAAGCGTAAATAACGATTATATTAACATATTACACTTCGAACATACATAATATCTTAATCTTTATTCATCAAAGTACAGCGAAACATGGGCATCCATCCACAGGAAGATGATCAGGGGTATCACTAGACTAGCATCCATGGAGCTCAGCATCATAACTTCATCTGCAAACTTCTGATCAAAATTTAAGCAAGGGTGAGCTCACTTATGGTCGGGGCTCACCAAGTGGGGTAAAAATTAATGCAAGTTTAACAAAGTGAGGCTAAGGTTGAGCAGTAAGCATTTTAGTTGGTCAACATTTTATTAACAACACATGTCTTACTAATAAGTGTGAATCCCAAGTATTTCCATTAAACAAAGGTACAAGAGTATATCAAAAACACTTAAGTGAAACCACTTAAGCAAACCATTGGCAGATCATCGGATCTCGATTTATTTCCATCTTCAAGTTCAATTATCATGTGAGGAGTCCAAACTACTCATAACCGTGAGCACGACTGATATATCAGTTTTACACTTTGTAGAGGTGACACATCTTTACCCATGAGTCACGATTCCCTTCTAGCCCGGGTTAGCTAGACCTGTATTCACTTCTGAGGTCAATGGCTAGGGTCTCACTACGAGGCTTTTCCCTAGAGTCCTCATTATGCAAATGTTGGAAATGGTCAAACTACATAAAGTACACCTAACGTAACCAACTTATAGTCCAGACTACAGGGTAAAGCTTTGGGAACTATGCACGTATCCAATCTGCTTGAGCCGGAACTATAAGCGCTTGCCAGATGCCCCCGTTCTGGTCGACCGCGACCAACACCCAACATAAGACTTCCCTAATTATTTAGCCAAGGGCGTCCCATACCACCCTCATGGTAGCACTGTTTTCCCGGGTGGTCACTCCATGTTCCAATTAAATCATATGATCTTGCTTAATCGTCAGATTAGCAACAATAAAGTAAACTTACCATTTGGAACATTAATATCATAAACAGGAGTGACTGCATAAATTTAAAGTTGTAGCAATAGCATAGCTACTTGATTAGATCATAATCCTAGGTTAAACAAGGAGTAAGGTTGAAAAGGTTAGGGTATCTAAATAGGTATAACTCATCAAATTATGCATATATATCCAAGAATAAACTTTATTAAATGTATTGTTTGGGATCAAACAGAGTATGCAGAGGGAGAAGTACACTTGCCTTTCTTAAAGGAATCTTGAGGTTCTTCTTCAAAATTGAATCTTGATTCTCAAATATGGGATCAATCACTGAACATCACATAAACAAACAAGAAGAAACAAACACCACTCAATAACATACAACATCCACCGTAGACCAAATTAAAAGAAAGCATAACAAAAAGAGCATTTGCTTTTCAAAAAACATCACAAGCAATGGTTATAACAAAAGACGCTCTTTTGCAAAAGGTTTGGTTCATATTTTATAAAACAAGACTTAAGCTTGAAAATATCTTAATTATAAATTTACAACCATAAGGTAAACCTATTTAATCTTTTTTTAGAAAAGTTATATAGAATAACTAAGGCTATGGGCTAAAGAATTATAAAACACATTTATTAAACACTTAGCTATGAAGCATTATAAAACATGTTATTAAACATTTTTAGAAAAGATATATGTTATATATCTAAGGTTGATGAGTTATGAAACACATTATTAAACATTACTTTTATAAAAAGCTAATAAATAGCTTAAACAACTTTTTATGTGAAAAGATCATAATTATATTATTAAACATCTATTTATAAGGAGCTATGATATATGCCTTAAGTGAAGTTTCATGCAAAAGATAATGAACAAATGACTATCTTTTATTTTTATTAGAGAGTACATAGCATATATTCTTTATTAAGAAAGCTATATACAAAACAATATGTAAACCAACATTTTAATTATTATAAAATAACATAAACACTAATTTCATTATTTTTTCTTTAGGAAAAACTAAGTGATATATTTATATATATCATGGAATAAATTCTATAAAATGATTAATCATGCCATATATCTAGTTATTAACAAATTGACTATAGGGTTGATTAATAAATTATAAGAAAGGATAATTAATCTATTAATTCTCTTTAGTTCTAAATTAGAAACAAATGATCTAATTTATTAAAAAAGAAACTATGTTGAACGATATTTAATCTATCATTTTAGTTATGTGGGTGAATTAAGCTATATTAATTTTATTAGAAATCTCTATCTGGCATATTTAAACATGAAATACTTGAATATAAATCTAAATCATAAAAAGATAATTATATATTTGTTTATTTAGAACGTTTGATTATGAAAAAGTGATCTACAATTCTTTTGAACTTTATATTTGGAAAACTACAGATAAATCTATTATAACAGTCACAAATTAGATTTAAAATTACAAAAAAACATGCAAATTGTTGCAAACACCGATTTGAAGTTTTTAGCACAAATTTACGAAGCTAACAAAATAGTATTTAGTTTATTTGAGTATCAAATAAATATTTTAAAGTATGAATATTGTGGCAAGGGCTATACACGATTAAACATATACTTGGAGTGGTAGTTTGTGATTTTGTTTTCACCTTCTTCTATCTTGGTTAGACACAATAGCAAGGAACAGGGTCGTCGTCGAGATCGCAGGAGATCTCGGCACTAGCGACTGAGCAGAGCAGACTGCCCGAAGGAGGCTTCGACGACGGTGTGCACGGGCGACGGGCAGGCGAGGAACCGATGACGTCGTGGCGTTGAACAACGACGAGTGCGACAACAACAGTGGCAAGTACGACACGGCAACGACGGGGTACTCTACGAGGTGTGGTGTGACAACGGCTCAAGCTCCGGCGATGGTGCGGCAGCAGCCGAGAGCAGCACGACGACGACACGAACAAGTGCTCGGTGCACAACAACATGGAGCAGGGGCTTCGGTGACGGATCGGCGATGCTCGAGGCGAACTTTGACGAGCTGTGTTGACAACATCTAGGAGGCAAATGCGACGACGATGCGGATAACAGGCGTGCGAGTGACGAATGACGATGAGGGCAACAGCTTCGGCAGGGACGAAGGCGAGGAGAATGTGTGAGCAGAGCAGGATGTTGGTGTCGCGGTGGCGATCTCCGACGACGTCGATGCGCAGAACAGAGACGAGCAGGGCGCGTGGGCGACGAGCGACAACAGCACAGCAATACGCTGTCGTGAGGCGAGCAACGACGTGGCTCTGCGCAGTGGGCGAGCAACAATGGCGCGGCTATGCTCGACAGCAGCAGCAAAGAGGAGGAATGGCGAGCAGGCGCTCAATTGGGGCTTCGGCACAATGCTAGTGAGCAGTACCTCCGTGGCAGCAGCAGCATCACACAGCGAGGCGAATAGAGAACACGAGGCGAGCATGCACCATGCAGAGAGGAAAGTGGTGAGTGCGAGCAGGGGGAGAGGAGGGGTGTGGGGCGAACTGGGCGAGAGCTGCGGCTCTACGATTTATAGGGCTAGGGAGGGAGTAACGGAAGTCAATGGTGAGGAAGAGCAAGCGGAAGCCGGCGTGCCATTAATGGCGCTATGCAGTGGAGGGAGATGAAGGCACTAGTGAATGCGAGAGGAGGAGAAACGTCGGGGGACGCGATGCTCCACTGCGCTGGAAGGTGAGGGGGCGCAAGGACAGAGCAAACGGCGAGCAGCAGCCAAGAACTGCTGACGACGTGGTCTCCTTGAACGAGCAAGCGACGACTGGAACAGAGAAGTCATTTAACAAATGGGGCCCACGTGTCATTGTAGTAGGAGAGAGAGAAAGAATGCAGAATGACCTGGGCGTGCGGTGAGCGTGCGTGGGTACATTTGGTTCTTTTTTTACATCTTTTCTCTTTTTTAAATAGTTGATATTTAAATATATATATATATATATATTTGAAATAATTATAATAATTTCGAAAATAATATATTATAAATAATAATATCCAAATTTTAAAGTAAAAGTGATTTTAGTCAAAAGTCTATTATTTAGATAGATTGGGCTCCACAAAAAGCAAATCAATAAAATGAAATACATATAAACAAATATTATTACCCTATGCATATTATTTTAACAATTCATCACTATTTTATAAAATGAGATTTGTCTCATAATATTATATCCAATAATTAGATTTACAAATCAAGTCAAAAAAAAACTTTGTGCTTCGCAATGAATACATCAAACACTTGATAAAGTTTATATATTCAAGAAATTATTCCATATTTATATCACCATTTCATTATTTGAAAACAATAATTTTTCTCTCTAATGGAACTAATAAATTAACTGGGTTGCTTTTAGGTGATGGATTTAGGGTGTTACAGTAACACACCCTCTTGGAGTGGGACTTGTAGTCTTTCCCCCTCCTTTGTTTGAGGATTTGGCGGAAGCTCTTGATGATGAGCGTCATCTCCTCGTTGTCAAGCTTGGAGGCGTCCATTGGAAGCCTACTTGGTGTAGATTCTTCCTTCTTTTCTTCCGTCACTTTGAATGCGACGGGTTGCACCTTAGGGGTAGAGGTGGCGCCTTGCTCCAAGTTGACAATGTGTTTGGAGTCTTTGATCATTAGTTCAAAGCTCACAAACTTGCCAATCACTTCCTCGGAGGACATCTGTTTGTATCTAGGATCTCCATGTATTAATTGAACTTGAGTAGGATTGCGAAATACGAGAGATCTTAGAATAACCTTGACCATTTCATGGTCATCACATTTGGTGCTCCCGAGGTTGCGCACTTGGTTCACCATTGTCTTGAGCCGGTTGTACATGGCTTGCGGCTCTTCCCCTTTGTTGAGGATGAATCGACCGAGTTCTCCCTCGATCGTTTCACACTTGGTGATCTTGGTCACCTCGTCCCCTTCGTGCGCGATTTTGAGGACGTCCCAAATTTCTTTGACGCTCTTTAACACTTGCACCTTGTTATACTCCTCTCAACACAAGGAGGCGAGGAGTATAGACGTGGCTTGGGAGTTAAAGTGCCTAATTTGGGCGGCCTCATCCGAGTCGTAGTCTTTGTCCCCCACCTTTGGTACCTGCGCTCCAAATTCAACGATATCCCATATGCTTTCGTGGAGTGAGATTAGATGGTGCCTCATTTTATCACTCCACATACAATAATCCTCACCATCAAAATATGGTGGTTTTCCTAAGAGAACGAAAAGTAATGGAGCGCGCTTTGAAATACGGGGATAGCGTAGGGGATTCTTACTATACTTCTTTCGCTCATGGCGCTTAGAAGTAGTGGACGACTCGGAGCTTGATGTGGAGGGTGACGAAGAGTCGGTCTCATAGTAGACCACCTTCTTCATCTTCTTCTTTTTGTCACCTCTCCGATGCGACTTGATAGAGGAAGATGATTCCTCCTTGTGTTTGTTGCTAGACTCCCCGAACTTGCGGCCTTTTCACCATCATGATCTCCCTCTTGGCGTGATCTCTAGACATCAATTCGAGTTGGTTAGACTCTTGATGAAGCACTGGCTCTGATACCAACTGAAAGTCGACTAGAGGGGAGTGAATAGGTGAAACCTGAAATTTATAAACTTAAACACACACTAAGGTCGGGGGTTAGCGTTAGAATCAAATTCAAGTCCAAAAGAATATCTCTCTTGCTAGGAGTTGCTCAAGGATTACGGATGACGTATGGGAGCCAATTCACACTAGCAAGGAAACATTAGAGAGGGTGAAAGTCGCCTAGAGGGGGGTGAATAGGGCGAATCTGAAATTTATAAACTTAAGCACAACTACAAGCCGGGTTAGCGTTAGAAATATAAACGAGTCCGAGAGAGAGGGCGCAAAACAAATCGTGAGCAAATAAAGAGTGAGACACGATGATTTGTTTTACCGAGGTTCGGTTCTTGCAAACCTACTCCCCGTTGAGGTGGTCACAAAGACCGGGTCCCTTTCAACCCTTTCCCTCTCTCAAACGGTCACTTAGACCGAGTGAGCTTCTCTTCTCAATCAAACGGAACACAAAGTTCCCGCAAGGACCACCACACAATTGGTGTCTCTTGCCTTGGTTACAATTGAGTTTGATCACAAGAAGAATGAGAAAGAAAAGAAGCGATCTAAGCGCAAGAGCTCAAATGAACACAAATGTCACTCTCTCTAGTCACTATTTGATTTGGAGTGATTCTGGACTTGGGAGAGGATTTGATCTATTTGGAGTGTCTCTTGTAATGTGTTGAAGGTGGAGAACTTAGATGCCATTGAATGTGGGGTGGTTGGGGTATTTATAGCCCCAACCACCAAAAATGGCCGTTGGAAGATTGTTGTCGCATGGCGCACCGGACAGTCCGGTGCGCCAGCCACGTCAGCAGACCGTTGGGGTTCGACCGTTGGAGCTCTGACTTGTGGGGCCTCTGGGCTGTCTGGTGGCGCACCGGACAGGTCCTGTAGACTGTCCGGTGCGCCAACTGCACGTGCTCTGACTCTGGCGCGCACCGTAGCGCATTGAATGTGATTGCAATCGACCGTTGCGCGCGAAGTAGTTGTTGCTCCGCTGGCACACCGGACAGTCCGGTGTGACACCGGACAGTCCGGTGAATTATAGCGGAGCGCCCTCTGATTTTCCCGAAGGTGGCGAGTTCAGCGTCGAGTGCCCTGGTGCACCGGACACTGTTCGGTGGCACACCGGACAGTCTGGTGCGCTAGACCAGGGCGCCTTTGGGATGTCTTTTGCTCTCTTTGTTTGAACCCTTTCTTGGTCTTTTTATTGGCTTATTGTGAACCTTTGGCACCTGTAAAACTTATAGACTAGAGCAAACTAGTTAGTCCAATTATTTGTGTTGGGCAATTCAACCACCAAAATTAATTAGGAAAAAGGTGTAAGCCTAATTCCCTTTCAATCTCCCCCTTTTTGGTGATTGATGCCAACACCAACCAAAGAAAATATAGAAGTAAATAATTGAACTAGTTTGCATAACATAAGTGCAAAGGTTACTTAGAATTGAACCAATATTAATTCACATAAGATATGCATGGATTGTTTCTTTATATTTTCATCATTTTGGACCACGCTTGCACCACATTTTTTGTTTTTGCAAATTCTTTTGTAAATTCTTTTCAAAGTCTTTTTGCAAATAGTCAAAGGTAAATGAATAAGATTTTGAGAAGCATTTTCAAGATTTGAAATTTTCTCCCCCTGTTTCAAATGCTTTTCCTTTGACTAAACAAAACTCCCCCTTAATAAAATCCTCCTCTTAGTGTTCAAGAGGGTTTTAATATACCAATTTTGAAAATACTACTTTCTCCCCCTTTTGAATACAATAAGATATCAATTGAAAAATTCATCATTTCAAGACCTTTTAAATTTTCAAAATTTGTACCTTTTAAATTTTGAAAATTGATGGTGGGGCGGTCCTTTTGCTTTGGGCTAATACTTTCTCCCCCTTTGGCATGAATCGCCAAAAACGGATACTTGAGTGAAATATAAGACCTTGTAATTACTTTCTCCCCCTTTGGTGAACAAAATATGAGTAAAGATTATACCAAAGTTTGAGAGTTGCTCGGAGCAACGGCGAAGGATGAGTGAGTCAACGGAGTGGAGTGGAAGCCTTTGTCTTCGCCGAAGACTCCTTTTCCCTTTCAATCTATGACTTAGTTTGAAATACACTTGAAAACACATTAGTCATAGCATAAAAGAGACATGATCAAAGGTATATTAAAGAGCTATGTGTGCAAAACATCAAAAGAAATTCCTTGAATCAAGAATATTTAGCTCATGCCTAAGTTTGTTAAAGGTTTGTTCATCTAGTGGCTTGGTAAAGATATCAGCTAATTGTTCTTTAGTGTTGATATATGCAATCTCGATATCCCCTTTTTGTTGGTGATCCCTTAGAAAATGATACCGAATGGCTATGTGTTTAGTGCGGCTATGCTCAACGGGATTATCCGCCATGCGGATTGCACTCTCATTATCACATAGAAGAGGAACTTTGGTTAATTTGTAACCATAGTCCCTAAGGGTTTGCCTCATCCAAAGTAATTGCGCGCAACAATGGCCTGTGGCAATATACTCGGCTTCGGCGGTAGAAAGAGCTACGGAAATTTGCTTCTTTGAAGCCCAAGACACCAGGGATCTTCCCAAGAACTGGCAAGTCCCCGATGTGCTCTTTCTATTAATTTTACACCCCGCCCAATCGGCATCCGAATAACCAATTAAATCAAATGTGGATCCCCGAGGGTACCAAAGCCCAAACTTAGGAGTATGAACTAAATATCTCAAGATTCGTTTTACGGCCGTAAGGTGAGCTTCCTTAGGGTCGGCTTGGAATCTTGCACACATGCATACGGAAAGCATAATGTCCGGTCGAGATGCACAAAATAGAGTAAGGAGCCTATCATCGACCGGTATACCTTTTGATCGACGGATTTACCTCCCGTGTCAAGGTCGAGATGCCCATTGGTTCCCATGGGCGTCTTGATGGGCTTGGCATCCTTCATTCCAAACTTGTTTAGAATGTCTTGAATATACTTCGTTTGGCTAATGAAGGTGCCCTCTTGGAGTTGCTTTACTTGAAATCCTAAGAAGTACTTCAACTCCCCCATCATAGACATCTCGAATTTCTGTGTCATGATCCTACTAAATGTCACACCCAGTTTTAGAAGGCAAACCGAATGCAAACCATGTACGTGCCAGGATCAGCAATTCACGTACACAGCAGTTATATAACATGGACATCATCACACAGTGCTCAAATAGTATTAAAAAGGGAATAATAGTCGATTACATCATATGTCTGAGACATCCACATAGTCTTTACAATAAATCAAAGTGCGGAAAAGAAACGTAGATAAACGCGGCCTTCACAGGCAGCCGACTGGGGTTGCCGCTAACCCATGCCTAGAACTCGTCGTAGTCTTGGAACTCCTGGAAGTCTCCTTCCACAGCTTCATCTTCTCCTGAGCAGTGGTTGCAATGCTGACAACCTGGGGATGGGGGGGTTTGGTGTGTAGAGCAAGGGTGAGTACACATCAACATACTCAGCAAGTATCATGTTTGGCTGTAGTGGCCTAGCTTTATGTGGGGATAAGTCAAGCAGTTGCTTTTAGTTGGTCAGATTATTATTTACTAATAGAAAGCCAGGTTTTAGCATTAACCCAAGTAATTAGCCCGATGTACCCTTTCCAAACGGAAAGAATACCACTTACCAGCACCATAGTCATAACCAAAACCATCAATCTCATTGCCACCTGTAAACCAAAGTGTCTCTGATCAAGTACCACTAATCACTGGAGCTCCCTTGGCCGCTCATAACCGCGAGCACGACTGATATATCAGTTTTCAAACACTCTGCAGAGGTTGTGCACTTTACCCACAAGTCGTGATTCCCTTTCTGCCCGGAGAGAGCTACTCCCCATTGACCACTACCTAGGTGGCCTAGCAAGGCATCACTACGTATCCTTTACAAAGATTCCCCGGGGCTGTAGCCGCCCGTTAGGTTTCCTAAATGCACCGCACTCCTCCCCAAGGGGCGAACCCAAACTTGGCAGAGCGAGCCGCATACACCGAGCCCCATAGACGGCACAACGGCTAAGCGAACTACACCCCGGATCCTCTAATTATTCAGCTAAGGGCACCCCATTCCACCCTCATGGTTGCACTGTTTTCCCGGGCGGTCATCCATAGAACAGGTCCTTACGGAGAGGCACTCGAGAAACCGCTCGAGCCCCCTTAAAGGCCACAAGTATAACATCATAATAAGAGAAGGGAAAACAGTGTATCATAAATAATCTCATCATGTTCATTGATTATAGTTGAGCAATAGCATAAAGCTAAACAATAATAATCCAACCCAAATAGGTAAACAAGGACATGGATAACAAAAGCTAGTCAATCCTTAGGTATACATGTGTAAAGCGGGAGGTGAATTAAAGAATGGATAGGACAGAGATAGGTCAAGGGACACTTGCCTCCACCAATCGACTGCTGCTCAGGGGCTTCTCCTGCGAGTTCTTCGGGCTCCTCGACCGAATCGTTCTCTATGCGATTGCAAGCATACATACATCCATCCATTCAAATTAGGAAACAAACAGTACACCATACCAGAGAACAAATAAAGTAAATGTGCATAGAATATCACATACGATAATGCATTTACCATGGTTAGAAAGAAAACAGGGGAAGGTCTCGCAGGGGTTAAAGCTTACTCGAAACGTATTACGGGTAAACGAATAGCTAAGCGTTACGTGCTCTAGTTCTGCTTAGCTTCAATAATAAGGATTAGCTACATGCACTAATGCAAATGTGACCACTTTTAGTAGATTAACATTGAATGAGGTAGACGATTAGCTATACAAATTAACTAACGTAACCAATTTCTAAATTGAGACTCCTATCTTATTAATATAAACAACGTGATTAGCGCGCATAAGATATGGGGGGTAGACGAAGGCACGACGGCCGTGCCAAGTCACTGCGCATTACGTGGGCACGCGCGCTGTCACACCCGGTTTTAGAAGGCAAACCGAATGCGAACCATGTACGTGCCAGGATCAGTTATTCACGTACACAGCAGTTACATAATATGGACATCATCACACAGTGCTCAAAATAGTATTAATAAGGGAAATAGTCGATTACATCATACGTCTGAGACGTCCATATAGTTCTTACAATAAATCAAAGTGCGTAAAAGAAACGTAGATAACGCGGCCTTCACAGGCAGCCGACTGGGGGTTGCCGCTAACCCACACCTAGAACTCGTCGTAATCTTGGAACTCCTGGAAGTCTCCTTCCACAGCTTCATCTTCGCCTGAGCAGTGGTTGCAATGCTGACAACCTGGGGGGGGTTTGGTGTGTAGAGCAAGGGTGAGTACACATCAACATACTCAGCAAGTATCCTGTTTGGCTGTAGTGGACTAGCTTTATGTGGGGATAAGTCAAGCAGTTGCTTTTAGTTGGTCAGGTTATTACTTACTAGTAGAAAGCCAAGTTTTAGCATTAACCCAAGTTATTAACCCAATGTACCCTTTCCAAACGGAAAGAATACCACTTACCAGCACCATAGTCATAACCAAAACCATCAATCTCATAACCACCTGTACCACAATGTCTCTGATCAAGTACCACTAATCACTGGAGCTCCCTTGGCCGCTCATAACCGCGAGCACGGCTGATATATCAGTTTCATAACACTCTGCAGAGGTTGTGCACTTTACCCACAAGCCGTGATTCCCTCTTGCCTCGGGCCGATCAAACCCTTAAACACTACCAAGGTGAATAGGCAGGGTTTCACTACGTAGCCTTTACAAAGATTCCCCGGGGCTGTAGCCACCCGTTAGGTTTCCTAAATGCACCGCACTCCTCCCCAAGGGGCGAACCCAAACTTGGCAGAGCGAGCCGCATACACCGAGCCCCATTGACGGCACGACGGCTAAGTGAACTACATCCCGGATCCTCTAATTATTCAGCTAAGGGCACCCCATTCCACCCTCATGGTTGCACTGTTTTCCCGGGCGGTCATCCATAGAACAGGTCCTTACGGAGAGGCACTCGAGAAACCGCTCGAGCCCCCTTGAAGGTCACAAGTACAACATCATAATAAGAGAAGGGAAAACAGCGTATCATAGATAATCTCATCATGTTCATTGATTAGAGTTGAGCAATAGCATAAAGCTAAACAGTAATAATCCAACCCAAATAGGTAAACAAGGACAGGGATAACAAAAGCTAGTCAATCCTTAGGTATAAAGGTGTAATGCGGGGGGTGAATTAAATAGTGAATAGGACAGAGATAGGTCAAAGGACACTTGCCTCCACCAAACGACTGCTGCTCAGGGGCTTCTCCTGCGGGTTCCTCGGGCTCTTCGACCGAATCGTTCTCTATGCGATTGCAAACATACATACATCCACATATTTAATACAAAAGAACAGTACACCATACAAGGAAACAAATAAAGCGAATATGCATCAAGTATGACATTCGATATCGCATTTGTTATGGTTAGAAAGAAACGGGAAAGGGTCTCGCAGGGGGGTTAAATCTTATGCGCTAACGATCAATTACAATTGGTTCTTAACAAAAGAATTCTGTTATATGCACTAGTGGGAACCTAATCGTTTTAAGTTGATCAACATCGCACGAGATAAACAGTTAACTACATGAATCAATTAGCATAACGGAATTTTAAATTAAACTTCCTATTTCAATGGCATATGAACAACGATTAGCCTACTTAAAATAAAATAGCTATGATCACAGAAAGTAAATAAAATAAAATAAAACAAATAAAAAAAAGGGGGGGGCGGTTGAACCGGCCCTAGGGGCGGTTGAACCGGCCGGCTGGGCGGCGAGCTGGGCGGCGGGGCGGCTGAGCCGGCCCGGTTGAACCGGCGGCCAGGCGAGCGCGCGGGGGGGGTCGGGCTGGCCAGGCGGCCGAGCCGGCCAAACGGCCAGGCGAGCGCGCAGCCAAGGCGGCCAGGGGGCGCGCCGGCCAGGGCGGCCAGGCGGCCAAGGGGCCGGGCGGGCGGACGGCTGGGCGGCCAGGGGGCGCGCCGGCGGGGGGCACGGCCGGGGGCTGGCCGAGCCGGCCAGGGCGCGGCCGGGCGGGGCGGGCCGAGCCGGCCATGGCGGCGGCCAAGGCGCCGAGCGGCAAGGGGAAAGGGGAGGGGGGATGGGGAAGGGAGGAGAGGGGGAGGGGGCTCACCGGCGACGGGGACGGGGCGGGGCGGGGCGGCCGAGCGGGGCGGCCGATCGGCGACGGGGAGGGGCGGCGCTAGGGCAGGGGGTAGGGGCGGCGGCGGCTTAGGGTGAGGGAGAGAAAATGAGAGAAAATGAGAGGGAGGGAGAAAGAATTTGGGGAAAAAGGGGAGGTGGGGGGGCGGTTGGGCCTTTTGGGCCCAAGGGGGGGCGCCAGGGGCGGCTGGGCCGGCCGGGGTCGGCCCACGGCGCGGGAGAGAGAGAGATAGAAGAGAGAGAAAGAGAGAAAAAGAAATAAAAGATCTTCTTCTTATTTTCGAAATCCGATCTTTCTATATGAATGCATTTGCACTTTCAAAGCAATCAAAAGAAATGCAAGGTTCGGCATGGTGCATCAAACAACATAAAGTACTTAGGGTTTTTCTTACACGGGAAATCCAAACCGAATCCCGCTAGAACTTTGGAAAAGGTCAAGGTGTAGCGAGGGCAAAAAGAAAAAGAAAAGGTAACGCCCGAATTTTGGCGAGTAAAGAAAAGAAAAAAAAATTCAACTGCAAAATTCGGGGCGTTACAAACCTATCCCCCTTAAAAGAATCTCGCCCTCGAGATTCAGGGCTGGCTAGCAAAGAGCTCTGGGTACTTAGCCATCAGATCATCTTCACGCTCCCAGGTTGCTTCTTCCTCAGAGTGGTGATTCCATCTGACTTTGCACATTCTGATGGTCTTCCTTCGGGTGACTCTATCTGCAATCTCAAGGATCTGAGCTGGCTTCTCAACATAGGTCAAGTCCTCCTGGACCTCAAGACCTTCCACTGGCAACTGCTCTTCTGGCACACGCAAGCACTTCTTCAACTGAGACACATGAAAGACATTATGCACAGCAGACAAATTCTCGGGCAAACTGAGCTGATAGGCCACTTCTCCTCGCTTTGCAAGAATCTGATACGGACCAATGTAGTGGGGTGCTAGCTTGCCTTTCACTCCGAATCTTCTGACTCCTCTGATTGGTGACACTTTCAGATAGACAAAGTCTCCGACTTCGAAACTCAGCTCTCTTCTTCTTGTGTCTGCATAGCTTCGCTGCCTCGATTGCGCTATCCTCAGATTCTCTCGAACCATCTTGATGTTCTCTTCGGCTTCAAGCAAAATGTCTGGCCCAAACACTTGCTTTTCTCCAGGCTGATCCCATTGCAACGGAGTTCTACAACTCCTTCCATAAAGCGCTTGAAACGGTGACATCTTCAAACTGGCCTGGTAACTGTTGTTATAGGAAAACTCTGCATAAGGCAATCGCTTGTCCCATCCGGACTGATCTTGCAACGCACAGGCTCTCAACATGTCTTCAAGAATTTGATTGGTTCTTTCGGTCTGACCATCTGTCTGCGGGTGATAAGCTGAACTGAAATTCAGATGTGTGCCCAAGGCTTCATGCAACTGCTGCCAGAAATGAGAGGTGAACTGCGTTCCTCTGTCTGACACTATCTTCTTTGGCACACCATGAAGACAAACGATCCGAGACATATACAATTCTGCCAATACTGCACTGTTGTAATTGGTCTTGACAGGTATGAAGTGGGCTGACTTGGTCAAACGGTCCACTACTACCCAAATAGAATCGTAGCCGGCTCGAGTGCGAGGCAATCCGACTATGAAATCCATACCGATTTCATCCCATTTCCACTGAGGGATCTGCAACGGTTGCAACAATCCAGCAGGTCTCTGGTGTTCTGCCTTAATTCTTCGGCAACTATCGCACATAGCCACATGCTCTGCGATTTCCCTCTTCATTCCGTACCACTAGAATTTCTTCTTCAGATCCTGATACATCTTCTCACTGCCAGGGTGAATCGAATAAGCTGTCTCATGAGCTTCCTTAAGAATCAACTCCCGAATAGACTGGACATTGGGAACACACAAGCGGTCTTTGAACCATATCACGCCTTCTGCATCTTCTCGAAACTCTTTGCCTTTACCATCTAGAATCAGTCGCCGGATCTCACTGATTTTCTCATCATTCTTCTGCGCTTCTTTGATTTCGCGCTCCAAGGTAGGTTCCAACTCAACTGTGACTCCTTGCGAATTGTTCAGAAATCCGAGACTCAACCTGTCAAACTCCTTGGCCAACTCATAAGGCATCGGTCGAGCAACCATCAGATTGACTTGACTCTTCCTGCTTAAAGCATCTGCCACTACGTTTGCTTTGCCTGGATGGTAATGAATCTCCAACTCATAGTCTTTGATCAACTC
The DNA here is from genome assembly GCF_902167145.1 of Zea mays. NCBI lineage: Eukaryota > Viridiplantae > Streptophyta > Magnoliopsida > Poales > Poaceae > Zea > Zea mays. Next base: position 159,239,056 of record NC_050100.1, on the reverse strand, counting down.
TAACCATCTTCGTTGCCTCATGTTCAACTCTGACTGAGTGAATATGTACTTCAGACTCTTGTGGTCTGTGTAAACATCGCATTTCTGTCCATACAGATAGTGCATCCATGTCTTCAGTGCGTGAACCACTGCTGCCAACTCTAGATCATGGATTGGGTAATTCTTCTCATGAACCTTCAGCTGTCGTGACGAGTAAGCCACAACTCTTCCCTCTTGCATCAACACACATCCCAAACCTGTGTAGCAAGCATCGCAATACACCGAGAAGGGCTTGTGCACATCAGGCAAGACTAGGACAGGCGCTGTAGTCAACTTCTCTTTCAGCGCTTCAAAGGCCTCTTGGCATTTCTGGGTCCACTTGAACTCAACTTTGTTGCCTAGCAACGCTGTCATTGGTTTCGCAATCTTCGAAAACCCTTCAATGAATCGCCGATAATATCCGGCCATCCCAATGAAACTCTTGATTCCTCTAGCATCTGCTGGCGCTTTCCAGTTCAAAATGTCTGCCACTTTCTTCGGATCCACAGCCAATCCTTCCTTGTTGATTATGTGACCCAAGAACAGGACTTCACTGATCCAGAACTCACATTTACTCAACTTTGCATACAACTGGTGCTCTCGCAATCTCTGCAACACCATCCTCAAATGATCTGCATGCTCTTCTTCGCTTTGAGAATAAACCAGAATATCATCGATGAATACCACCACAAACTTATCAAGGTAATCCATGAATACACTGTTCATCAAGTTCATGAAAAATGCTGGCGCATTGGTCAAACCAAAAGACATCACTATGAACTCGTACAACCCATACTTGGAAATGAATGCCGTCTTCGGAATGTCCGAAGGTCGGATCCTGAGCTGATGATAACCTGACCTCAGATCAATCTTGGAGAACACACTGGCTCCTCTCAACTGGTCGAATAGATCTTCTATTCTAGGCAAGGGATACTTGTTCTTGATCGTGACCTCATTCAAAGCTCGATAATCGATGCACATCCTCTTAGTGCCATCTTTCTTCTCCACAAATAGGACAGGGGCGGCCCAAGGCGAGGTGCTTGGCCGGATGTAACCTTTCTCTGACAGCTCATCAATTTGCTTCTTAAGTTCATCCAACTCTGGTCCAGATATTCTGTAAGCTCTCTTAAAGATGGGGGCGGTTCCAGGAAAAAGCTCTATAGCAAACTCAACTTTCCGCTCTGGTGGCATACCCGGTAAGTCCTTTGGAAACACATCTGGAAATTCAGACACAACCTTGATACTCTCAATTGGATCTGCTTCACTGCTATCGACAGCCATCTGATAACAACTTCCTTTCTTTGGCTCAGGCGGGACTAACTCGGTCACCACTTCCTCTCCTAGTGGGGACACCAACTTAATTGTCCTTTTATCACAACTGATAATTGCCTGATACTTATCTAACCAATTCATCCCTAGGATGACATCTATTCCCTGAGTACCCATTACTATAAGGTTGGCGGGAAACGCTATCCCCCTTATTTCCACACTTATATTCAAACAAATGCTATCGGCTCGAATTCTACCACCGGCTGAGTCAATTTGAATGGGGGTTGACATGGTAGTAATTGGAAGATTATGTGCTTCTACCCATGATGCAGTAATGAAAGAATGCGTTGCTCCAGTATCAAATAACACTTCTGCAATATGGGAGTCGACTGGGAACATACCTACTATCATGCTGGGGGTCTCCTGAACTGCTTCAGCTTCCAAATGGTTCAGCCTTCCATGATTATAGCGCTGTTGAGGGCGGTTGCCTGCTCCAGGCTGAGGCACATTCTGCTTCGCTGGGGCATTGGGGCCTGACTGCTGCTGGGCTGCCTTCTTCGGACATTGCATCACCCAGTGGCCTTGCTCTCCACAGTGGAAACATGCCCTGTTTCCAACCTGAGCTGGTGCTGCCTGACTGCTCTGCTGGTTTGCTGGGGCAGGAAGGCGAGGTGCCTGCTGATTCTGCTTTTGAAACTGACCTCCTGACTGATTGCTCTGACGGTTCTGGTACTGGTGCTGAGGATACTGCCTTTGGAACTGCTGATGCTGAGGTGGACGCTGGTTCTGCCTGAACTGCTGGGGTTGATTGCCTGAGAAACGAGGACGGCTGCTGCTTCCAGGCTGGGGTCCACTGATCTTACGCTTACGATCCTCCATCTCCTTACGCTTCCTCTCTGTCATGATTGCTCTGTCAATCAGGTGCTGGAATGTCGGGAAGGTGTGATTCATCAGTTGGTACTGCAGAGGGTCAACCAAGCCTCTCAGGAAACGGTACTGTCGCTTGGCATCGGTGTTGACATCTTCAGGAGCATAGCGAGACAATTGCAGAAACTTGTCCCGGTACTCACTGACAGACAATGGCCCTTGCTTGAGGGCCAGGAACTCCTCCTTCTTCACTGTCATCAGACCTGCAGGCACATGGTACTGACGAAAGCTACCTCTGAATTCTTCCCAGGTGATGGTGTCGGGGTTGGCATGGGTGGCAAGGTAAGACTCCCACCATGATTGGGCTGCTCCTCTCAACAGACGGGGACCATACAAAACTTTCTCCCTGTCATCGCACTGAGCGGTGTGCAACTCCCGCTCCACAGTACGCAGCCAATCTTCAGCATCCATGGGGTCAGAAGAATGAGCGAACGTTGGTGGATGACCTCTCATGAATTCAGCACGCTTGTCTCTAGGCATCTGGGGCATCTGAGGCTGAGGTGGTGCTTGCTGCTGTTGCTGCTGCTGCTGCTGAATGGCGGCCAAAGTCTGACCGATGGCGTGAACTGCCTGAGTCTGCATCAGAAACATCTGCTCAATCGACATCGGGGGCGGGGGCGGCAGCTGCTGCTGCTGGGGCGCCTCATCTTGCTGACCGGCTCGCTCCTGCTGAGCACGCCTTCCTCCTCTGCGCCTGTTCTCTGACATCTGCAGAATGCGACCACACATCAGAACTGATCTGGCAGATCTTGCAGCATAAGAAAAGAGAATAGAATTCTTCAACAGCACTGAGCAGGTGAGCATCTTCACTGATCTCCAACACAGACCACACAGCTTCTCAGATAAAGAGGAAAGTGGAATAAAAGGTTTCCCAACTATATAACTAACTTTATTAACATACTAGGTAAACCAAAATGCAGGGGGTACCCACACTCTGGTGACAATCATTACAAAGATCCAAACCAAACATAGTTCATCATGACAAACATAAATGCACAGGATATAGCAAACTACCCTGTCTAACTAAGACTAACTAAAACTGAGACTAACGCTAAGACTGAAGCTTCTATGTATATATTTCGTATTAGTTACAAGATCCAACTCTAACGATCTATGGCTCTAGAGTTATCTTGGTCTTGCAGGCGGGATTGCCATAAGACTGGTGTCCACGCTGAGGTGAGCGGTACGGGTGCTGAGTCCCAACGGGAGCGGGGGAACCACCATCCAAATAACGACGTTCCGCGCGCTCAGCCCGCAGCAGGGCGATCTCAGCACGAGCCCTACTCAGCTCGTCTAATGCATGGTCCAGCTCCGTGTTTAGCACGGCGGCTAGGTTGACTGTGCTGCTCAACCTAGGATTGCCCTCACCGACAGGTGAGACAATCACGCCTCCTGTGCTGCCAGATGGACGGCGGGGGTAATACTTCAGGTCAAGACCGTCAGCTGCCCCACCGAAAACCGAGCAGTAGTGCGAAAGCGCACGCCGTGCAGCATCTTGCATGGCTGCCTCAGCTGAGTCCCGTTCAGAGATAGAATAGTGCTCTGAGCAGGCCTCTGCACCCTGGAGACTGTTCTCCGGGCAGCGCACCAAGCAAGTCGCCTCCCAGCGGTCCGGGTAGACCCCGCGACTATGCTGGTAGACCACACAGCGATACTCGACGGACCAAGTATGCCGGTCAAATGCCCGACGTAGCAGGGTGTCGAGCGCATCGTGGAAGTGACACCCGCGAGCAGCGTCGCGAGTGATGGGTCGAGCAACCCATCCTTCCGGCTCAGGGTTAGCAGAGAAGTCGGTGTCGTGGCTTGAGCTGTCGTCGCCATCTCCGTCGTCTGGGTCTCCTCCAGCAGCTACTCCAGAAGCTGGGGCGCCCAGTGGTGATGCAGGGGGCGGCTCCAGAGGAAGCACAGGGGAGCAGCTCCTCACAGACTCTATCTCCTGGTGGAGCGAGAAGGAAGAGCTCTGTTGCTCCTGTCGTCGACGCTCCTGCTCCTCACGCAGGCGGTGGTGTAGTCTCTCCAAGTGGCTGGACTGTCCGGCCACGGGACGGCGAAGCGGACGCTCAGCAAGGCGGGAGGGTAAGAAGGGGATGACTGACTTTCGTGCAGTGTGTCTAAGTCGAGCCATCTACAAAAGACATCGCAAGCAAAAGGGCGAGAACAGAATTAATATGACCAGCAAGTAATAAGTAAATGAAGGATCAGAATGAAACACAATTTTTTTTTAGCAAGGTATAATATATAGTAGAACATAGGTTTGGTCGGTATGACCAACTTTTGAAGGGATATAAAAGTCAAGGAAGAGACAGAGGTCTATAGTCCTTAGAACGGCCATTCTACTCTAGGTTAGCGGTCCTACAGTCAGCACGGCTTTGATACCACTTATGTCACACCCGGTTTTAGAAGGCAAACCGAATGCGAACCATGTACGTGCCAGGATCAGTTATTCACGTACACAGCAGTTACATAATATGGACATCATCACACAGTGCTCAAAATAGTATTAATAAGGGAAATAGTCGATTACATCATACGTCTGAGACGTCCATATAGTTCTTACAATAAATCAAAGTGCGGAAAAGAAACGTAGATAACGCGGCCTTCACAGGCAGCCGACTGGGGGTTGCCGCTAACCCACACCTAGAACTCGTCGTAATCTTGGAACTCCTGGAAGTCTCCTTCCACAGCTTCATCTTCGCCTGAGCAGTGGTTGCAATGCTGACAACCTGGGGGGGGTTTGGTGTGTAGAGCAAGGGTGAGTACACATCAACATACTCAGCAAGTATCCTGTTTGGCTGTAGTGGACTAGCTTTATGTGGGGATAAGTCAAGCAGTTGCTTTTAGTTGGTCAGGTTATTACTTACTAGTAGAAAGCCAAGTTTTAGCATTAACCCAAGTTATTAACCCAATGTACCCTTTCCAAACGGAAAGAATACCACTTACCAGCACCATAGTCATAACCAAAACCATCAATCTCATAACCACCTGTACCACAATGTCTCTGATCAAGTACCACTAATCACTGGAGCTCCCTTGGCCGCTCATAACCGCGAGCACGGCTGATATATCAGTTTCATAACACTCTGCAGAGGTTGTGCACTTTACCCACAAGCCGTGATTCCCTCTTGCCTCGGGCCGATCAAACCCTTAAACACTACCAAGGTGAATAGGCAGGGTTTCACTACGTAGCCTTTACAAAGATTCCCCGGGGCTGTAGCCACCCGTTAGGTTTCCTAAATGCACCGCACTCCTCCCCAAGGGGCGAACCCAAACTTGGCAGAGCGAGCCGCATACACCGAGCCCCATTGACGGCACGACGGCTAAGTGAACTACATCCCGGATCCTCTAATTATTCAGCTAAGGGCACCCCATTCCACCCTCATGGTTGCACTGTTTTCCCGGGCGGTCATCCATAGAACAGGTCCTTACGGAGAGGCACTCGAGAAACCGCTCGAGCCCCCTTGAAGGTCACAAGTACAACATCATAATAAGAGAAGGGAAAACAGCGTATCATAGATAATCTCATCATGTTCATTGATTAGAGTTGAGCAATAGCATAAAGCTAAACAGTAATAATCCAACCCAAATAGGTAAACAAGGACAGGGATAACAAAAGCTAGTCAATCCTTAGGTATAAAGGTGTAATGCGGGGGGTGAATTAAATAGTGAATAGGACAGAGATAGGTCAAAGGACACTTGCCTCCACCAAACGACTGCTGCTCAGGGGCTTCTCCTGCGGGTTCCTCGGGCTCTTCGACCGAATCGTTCTCTATGCGATTGCAAACATACATACATCCACATATTTAATACAAAAGAACAGTACACCATACAAGGAAACAAATAAAGCGAATATGCATCAAGTATGACATTCGATATCGCATTTGTTATGGTTAGAAAGAAACAGGAAAGGGTCTCGCAGGGGGGTTAAATCTTATGCGCTAACGATCAATTACAATTGGTTCTTAACAAAAGAATTCTGTTATATGCACTAGTGGGAACCTAATCGTTTTAAGTTGATCAACATCGCACGAGATAAACAGTTAACTACATGAATCAATTAGCATAACGGAATTTTAAATTAAACTTCCTATTTCAATGGCATATGAACAACGATTAGCCTACTTAAAATAAAATAGCTATGATCACAGAAAGTAAATAAAATAAAATAAAACAAATAAAAAAGGGGGGGGCGGTTGAACCGGCCCTAGGGGCGGTTGAACCGGCCGGCTGGGCGGCGAGCTGGGCGGCGGGGCGGCTGAGCCGGCCCGGTTGAACCGGCGGCCAGGCGAGCGCGCGGGGGGGGGTCGGGCTGGCCAGGCGGCCGAGCCGGCCAAACGGCCAGGCGAGCGCGCAGCCAAGGCGGCCAGGGGGCGCGCCGGCCAGGGCGGCCAGGCGGCCAAGGGGCCGGGCGGGCGGACGGCTGGGCGGCCAGGGGGCGCGCCGGCGGGGGGCACGGCCGGGGGCTGGCCGAGCCGGCCAGGGCGCGGCCGGGCGGGGCGGGCCGAGCCGGCCATGGCGGCGGCCAAGGCGCCGAGCGGCAAGGGGAAAGGGGAGGGGGGGATGGGGAAGGGAGGAGAGGGGGAGGGGGCTCACCGGCGACGGGGACGGGGCGGGGCGGGGCGGCCGAGCGGGGCGGCCGATCGGCGACGGGGAGGGGCGGCGCTAGGGCAGGGGGTAGGGGCGGCGGCGGCTTAGGGTGAGGGAGAGAAAATGAGAGAAAATGAGAGGGAGGGAGAAAGAATTTGGGGAAAAAGGGGAGGTGGGGGGCGGTTGGGCCTTTTGGGCCCAAGGGGGGGGCGCCAGGGGCGGCTGGGCCGGCCGGGGTCGGCCCACGGCGCGGGAGAGAGAGAGATAGAAGAGAGAGAAAGAGAGAAAAAGAAATAAAAGATCTTCTTCTTATTTTCGAAATCCGATCTTTCTATATGAATGCATTTGCACTTTCAAAGCAATCAAAAGAAATGCAAGGTTCGGCATGGTGCATCAAACAACATAAAGTACTTAGGGTTTTTCTTACACGGGAAATCCAAACCGAATCCCGCTAGAACTTTGGAAAAGGTCAAGGTGTAGCGAGGGCAAAAAGAAAAAGAAAAGGTAACACCCGAATTTTGGCGAGTAAAGAAAAGAAAAAAAAATTCAACTGCAAAATTCGGGGCGTTACACGCGCGAGGCCGCACGCACGCGCCGCGAACTAGTTGTGCGCACGTCGGGGCCGCGCGCTAGCCGAGCTCAAGGCCGCGCGCCATAGGCACGCTGGGCCGAGCTCGAGGCCGCGCCGGGGCCGTCACGACGCGAGCAAGGCACGGCGGGGCGAGCGGGCAAGCACGCCGGGGCAAGCGAGCACGGGCGAGCGAGGACGCCGCGGACCACGGTGGGCGAGGCATGGGCGGGGCGAGGACACGGTCGGCCACCACTCCGGGGCGGGGACGGCGCGGCCGAGCCGGGGCGGGGCTCGCCGGGGACGGGCGCGGCGGGGGAGGCCGAGCCGGGCATGGGGGCGGGTGGGTCGCCGGGGGGCGGCCGAGCCGGGCACGGGACGGGGTGGGGCGGCTCGCCGGAGGGGCAGCCGAGCCGGGGCGCGGCGGGGCCGGCGCGGGCGAGGGGCGGGCGCGGGGCGGCTCACCGGAGGGGCGGTCGAGTCGGGGCGGCTCGCCGGAGGGGCGGCCGAGGCCGGGCGGCGCGGGGCGAGGCCGGGCCGGGGCGGGGCGCGGCCGGTGCGGGCGAGGGCAGGCGCGGCCGGCGGCTCGCCGGAGGGGCGGCCGAGCCGAGGCGCCGAGCGGACGGGGCGGGGCGGCTCGCCGGAGGGGCGGCCGAGGCCGGGGCGAGCGTGCCCACGGCGCGGGGGAGGGCGCCGACGAGAGGGGGGAGGAGGAGGAAGGGGAGGGAGAAGAGGGGAGGGGGAGGGAGGACCTCACCGTGGGCGAGGCGGGCGGCGGCGGCGCGGGGGAAGGGGCGGCGGCGGCGGCGGTTAGGGTTAGGGAGAGGGAGAGAGGGAGGGAGAATGACAGGCGGGGCTCGCGAGGAGGGAAATTTTGGAAGAAGAAAAAAAAGGGGGAAGGGGGCGGCTGGGCCGAAATGGGGAAGGAGGGGGGAGGGGAGAGAGGAAAAGGTTTTCCTTTTCTTCAATTTTAGATGAGTGATTTCCACAATCTCAACCAACCAAAATAAATGCATAGCTCGGCATGGTGCGGCATACAAAATAAAGCATTTTAGGGTTTTGCTTTACACGAGATCTAAAGCCAAAACCCGCTATAACTTTGGAAAAGATCAAGGTTTAATGAGGGGAAAAGGGAAAAGCAAAGGGTAACGCCCGAATTTGGCGAGTGAAGAAAAGAAAAAATTCAACTCAAAAATTCGGGGCGTTACAAACCTATCCCCCTTAAAAGAATCTCGCCCTCGAGATTCAGGGCTGGCTAGCAAAGAGCTCAGGGTATTTAGCCATCAGATCATCTTCACGCTCCCAGGTTGCTTCTTCCTCAGAGTGGTGATTCCATCTGACTTTGCACATTCTGATGGTCTTCCTTCGGGTGACTCTGTATGCGGTCTCAAGGATTTGCGTTGGCTTCTCAACATAGGTCAAGTCCTCCTAGACTTCCAGATCTTCCACTGGCAACTGCTCCTCCGGCACACGCAAGCACTTCTTCAACTGAGACACATGAAAGACATCATGCACAGCAGACAAATTTTCTGGCAGACTGAGCTGATAGGCCACTTCTCCACGCCTTGAGAGAATTTGGTACGGACCAATTTAGCGGGGTACTAGCTTGCCTTTGACTCCGAACCTTCTGACTCCTCTGATCGGTGACACTTTCAGGTAGACAAAGTCTCCGACTTCAAAACTCAGCTCTCTTCTTCTTGTGTCTGCATAGCTTCGCTGCCTTGATTGCGCTATCTTCAAATTTTCTCGGACCATCTTGATGTTCTCTTCAGCTTCCAGCAGAATGTCTGGCCCGAATACTTGTTTTTCTCCAGGATGATCCCATTGCAATGGAGTCCTACAACTCCTTCCATAAAGCGCCTGAAATGGTGACATCTTCAAACTGGCCTGGTAACTGTTGTTATAGGAAAACTCTGCATAAGGCAATCTCTTATCCCATCCGGACTGATCTTGCAACGCACAGGCTCTCAACATGTCTTCAAGAATTTGGTTGGTTCTTTCGGTCTGACCATCTGTCTGCGGATGATATGCTGAACTGAAATTCAGATGCGTGCCCAAGGCTTCATGCAACCGCTGCCAGAAATGAGAGGTGAACTGTGTTCCTCTGTCTGACACTATCTTCTTTGGCACACCATGGAGACAAACGATCCGAGACATATACAACTCTGCCAATACTGCACTGTTGTAGTTGGTCTTGATAGGTATGAAGTGGGCTGACTTGGTCAAGCGGTCCACTACTACCCAAATGGAATCATAGCCGGCTCGAGTGCGAGGCAATCCGACTATGAAATCTGTACCGATTTCATCCCATTTCCACTGAGGAATTTGCAACGGTTGCAACAATCCAGCAGGTCTCTGGTGCTCTGCCTTGATTCGTCGACAACTATCACACATAGCCACATGCTCTGCGATTTCCCTCTTCATTTCGTACCACCAGAATTTCTTCTTCAGATCCTGATACATCTTCTCACTGCCAGGGTGAATCGAATAGGCTGTCTCATGAGCTTCCTTGAGGATCAACTCCCGAATGGATTGGACATTGGGAACACATAAGCGGTCTTTGAACCATATCACACCTTCTGCATCTTCTCGAAAATCTTTGCCTCTGCCATCTAGAATCAGTCGCCGGATCTCATTGATCTTCTCATCGTTCTTCTGCACTTCTTTGATTTCTCGCTCCAAGGTAGGTTCCAACTCAACTGTGACTCCTCACAAATTGTTTAGAAATCCGAGGCTCAACCTGTCAAACTCCTTGGCCAACTCATAAGGCATCGGACGAGCGACCATCAGATTGACCTGACTCTTCTTGCTCAAATCATCTGCCACTACGTTCGCTTTGCCTAGATGGTAATGGATATCCAACTCATAGTCTTTGATCAACTCTAACCATCTTCGCTGCCTCATATTCAACTCTGACTGAGTGAATATGTACTTTAGACTCTTGTGGTTTGTGTAAACATCACATTTCTGTCCATACAGGTAGTGCCTCCATGTCTTCAGTGCGTGAACCACTGCTGCCAACTCTAGATCATGGATTGGGTAATTCTTCTCATGAACCTTCAGCTGTCGGGACGAGTAAGCCACAACTCTTCCCTCTTGCATCAACACGCATCCCAAACCTGTGTAACAAGCATCACAATACACCGAGAAGGGCTTGTGCACATCAGGCAAGACTAGGACAGGCGTTGTAGTCAACTTCTCTTTCAGCGCTTCGAAGGCCTCTTGACATTTCTGGGTCCACTTGAACTCAACTTTGTTGCCTAGCAACGCCGTCATTGGTTTCGCAATCTTCGAAAACCCTTCAATGAATCGCCGATAATATCCGGCCATTCCAATGAAACTCTTGATTCCTCGAGCATCTGTTGGCGCTTTCCAGTTCAGAATGTCTGCCACTTTCTTCGGATCCACAGCCAATCCTTCTTTGTTGATTATGTGACCCAAGAACAGGACTTCATTGATCCAGAATTCACATTTGCTCAACTTTGCATACAACTGGTGCTCTCGCAATCTCTGCAATACCATCCTCAAATGATCTGCATGTTCTTCTTCGCTTTGAGAATAGATCAGAATGTCATCAACGAATACCACCACAAACTTATCAAGATAATCCATGAATACAATGTTCATCAAGTTCATGAAAAAGGCTGGCGCATTGGTCAAACCAAAAGACATCACAGTGAACTCATACAAACCATACTTGGTAATGAATGTCGTCTTCGGAATGTCCGAAGGTCAGATCCTGAGCTGATGATAACCTGACCTCAGATCAATCTTGGAGAACACACTAGCTCCTCTCAACTGGTCGAACATATCTTCTATTCTGGGCAAGGGGTACTTGTTCTTGATTGTGACTTCATTCAGAGCTCGATAATCGATACACATCCTTTTGGTGCCATCTTTCTTCTCCACAAATAGGACAGGGGCGGCCCAAGGCGAGGTGCTTGGCCGAATGTAACCTTTCTCTGACAGCTCATCAATCTGCTTCTTAAGTTCAACCAACTCTGGTCCGGATATTCTGTAAGCTCTCTTAAAGATGGGGCGGTTCCTGGAAGAAGCTCTATGGCAAACTCAACTTTCCGCTCTGGTGGCATGCCCGGTAAGTCCTTTGGAAACACATTTGGGAATTCGGACACAACCTTGGTACTCTCAATTGGGTCTGCTTCACTTCTATCGACAGCCATCTGATAACAACTTCCTTTCTTTGGCTCAGGCGGGACTAACTCGGTCACCACTTCCTCTCCTAGTGGGGACACCAACTTGATTGTCCTTGTATCACAACTGATGACTGCCTGGTACTTATCTAGCCAATTCATCCCTAGGATGACATCTGTTCCCTGAGTACCCATTATTATGAGGTTGGCGGGAAACGCTATCCCCCTTATTTCCACACATATATTCAAACAAATGCTATCGGCTCGAATTCTACCACCGGCTGAGCCAATTTGAATGGGGTTGACATGGTAGTAATTGGAAGATTATGTGCTTCTACCCATGATGCAGTAATGAAAGAATGCGTTGCTCCAGTATCAAATAACACTTCTGCAATATGGGAGTCGACTGGGAACATACCTACTATCATGCCGGGGGTCTCCTGAACTGCTTCAGCCTCCAAGTGGTTCAGTCTCCCATGATTATAGCGCGGCTGAGAGCGGTTGCCTGCTCCAGGCTGAGACACGTTCTGCTTCGCTGGGGCATTAGGGCCTGACTGCTGCTGGGTTGCCTTCTTCGGACATTGCATCACCCAATGGCCTTGCTCTCCACAGTGGAAACATGCTCTGTTTCCGACCTGAGCTGGTGCTGCCTGATTGCTCTGCTGGTTTGCTAGGGCAGGAAGACGAGGTGCTTGCTGATTCTGCCTCTAGAACTTACCTCCTGACTGATTGCTCTGACGATTCTGATACTGGTGCTGAGGATACTGCCTTTGGAACTGCTGATGTTGCTGAGGTGGACGTTGGTTCTGCCTGAACTGCTGAGGTTGATTGCCTGAGAAACGAGGACGATTGCTGCTTCCAGGCTGGGGCCAACTGATCTTGCGCTTACGATCCTCCATCTCCTTATGCTTCCTCTCTGTCATGATTGCTCTGTCAATCAAGTGCTGGAATGTCGGGAAGGTATGATTCATCAGTTGATAGTGCAGAGGGTCAACCAAGCCTTTCAGGAAACGGTATTGTCTCTTGGCGTCGGTGTTGATATCTTCAGGAGCATAGCGAGACAATTGCAGAAACCTGTCTCGATACTCACTAACTGACATTGACCCTTGCTTAAGGGCCAGGAACTCCTCCTTCTTCACTGTCATCAGACCTGCTGGAACATGGTACTGATGAAAGCTACCTTTGAACTCTTCCCAGGTGATGGCGTCGGGGTTGGCATGGGTGGCGAGATAAGACTCCCACCATGACTGAGCTGCTCCTCTCAACAGACGGGGACCATACAGGACTTTCTCCCTGTCGTCACACTGAGCGGTATGCAACTCCCGCTCCATCGTGCGCAGCCAGTCTTCAGCATCCATGGGGTCAGAAGAATGAGCAAACGTTGGGGGATGACCTCTCATGAATTCAGCACGCTTGTCTCTGGGCATCTGAGGCATCTGAGGCTGAGGTGGTGCTTGCTGCTGTTGTTGCTGCTGCTGCTGCTGAATGGCGGCCAGAGTCTGACCGATGGATTGAACTGCCTGAGTCTGCATCAGAAACATCTGCTCGATGGACATCGGGGGCGGGGGCGGCAGGTGCTGTTGCGGAGGCACCTCATCCTGCTGAGCGGCTCGCTCCTGCTGAGCACGCCTTCCTCCTCTGCGCCTGTTCTCTGACATCTGCAGAATGCAATCACACATTAGAACTGATCTGGCAAATCTTGCAGCATAAGAAAAGAGTATAGAATTCTTCAACAGCACTGAACAGATGAGCATCTTCACTGATCTCCAACACAGACCACACAGCTTCTCAAATAAAGAGGAAAGTGGAATAAAAGGCTTCCCAACTAGATAACCAACTCCTTTAACATATAACAGGTAAACCAAAATGCAGGGGATGCCCACACTCTAGTGACAGTCACTACAAAGGCCCAACTCAAACATAGTTCATCATGACAAACATAAATGCACAGGATATAGCAAACTACCCTGTCTAACTAAGACTAACTAAAAGCGAGACTAACGTTAAGACTGTAGCTTCTACGTATATATTTTGTATTAATTACAAGATCCAACTCTAACGAGCTATGGTTCTAGATTTATCTTGGTCTTGCAGTCGGGATTGCCATAAGACTGGCGTCCACGCCGAGGTGAGCGGTACGGGTGTTGAGTCCCGACGGGAGTGGGGGAGCCATCATCCAGGTGACGACGCTCCGCGCGCTCAGCCCACAGCAGGGCGATCTCAGCACGAGCCCTACTTAGCTCGTCTAGCGCATGGTCCAGCTCCGTGTTTAGCACGACGGCTAGGTTGACTGTGCTGCTCAACCTAGGATTGTCCTCACTGACAGGTGAAACAATCACGCCTCCTGTGCTGCCAGATGGACGGCGGGGGTAGTACTTCAGGTTGAGACTGTCAGCTACCCCACCGAGAACCGAGCAGTAGTGCGAAAGCGCACGCCGTGCAGCATCTTGCATGGCCGCCTCAGCTGAGTCCCGCTCAGAGATAGAATAGTGCTCTGAGCAGACCTCAGCACCCTGGAGACTGTTCTCCGGACGACGCACCAAGCAGGTCGCCTCCCAGCGGTCCGGGTAGGCCCCGCGACTATGCTGGTAGACCACACAGCGATACTCAATGGACCAGGTACGCCGGTTAAGTGCCCGACGTAGCAGGGTGTCGAGCGCATCATGGAAGTGACACCCGCGAGCAGTGTCGCGAGTGATGGGTCGAGCAACCCATCCTTCCGGCTCCTGGTCAGCAGAGAAGTCGGTGTCATGGCCCGAGCTGTCGTCGCCACCTCCGTCGTCTGGATCTCCTCCAGCAGCTACTCCAGAGGCTGGGGCGCCCAGTGGTGGTGCAGGGGGCGCCTCCAGGGGAAGCACAGGGGAGCAGCTCCTCATGGACTCTATCTCCAGCTAGAGCGAGAAAGAAGAGCCCTGCTGCTCCTGTCGTCGACATTCCTGCTCCTCATGCAGGCAGTGGTGTAGCCTCTCCAAGTGGCTGGACTGACCGGCCATGGGACGGCGAAGCGGACGCTCAGCAAGGCGGGAGGGTAAGAAGGGGATGACGGACTTTCGTGCAGTGTGTCTAAGACGAGCCATCTACAAAAGACACCGCAAGCAAAAGAGTGAGAACAGAATTAATATGACCAACAAGTAATGAACCATAAATAAATGAAGGATTAGAATAAAACACAATTTTCAGCAAGGTATAATATATAGTAGAACATAGGTTTTGGTCGATATGACCAACTTTTGAAGGGATATCAAAGTCAAGGCAGGGACAGAGGTCTATAGTCCTTAGAACGACCATTCTACTCTAGGTTAGTGGTCCTACAGTCAGCACGGCTTTGATACCACTTATGTCACACCCGGTTTTAGAAGGCAAACCGAATGCGAACCATGTACGTGCCAGGATCAGCAATTCACGTACACAGCAGTTACATAACATGGACATCATCACACAGTGCTCAAATAGTATTAAAAAGGGAATAATAGTCGATTACATCATATGTCTGAGACATCCACATAGTCTTTACAATAAATCAAAGTGCGGAAAAGAAACGTAGATAAACGCGGCCTTCACAGGCAGCCGACTGGGGGTTGCCTCTAACCCACGCCTAGAACTCGTCGTAGTCTTGGAACTCCTGGAAGTCTCCTTCCACAGCTTCATCTTCTCCTGAGCAGTGGTTGCAATGCTGACAACCTGGGGATGGGGGGGTTTGGTGTGTAGAGCAAGGGTGAGTACACATCAACATACTCAGCAAGTATCCTGTTTGGCTGTAGTGGACTAGCTTTATGTGGGGATAAGTCAAGCAGTTGCTTTTAGTTGGTCAGATTATTATTTACTAATAGAAAGCCAGGTTTTAGCATTAACCCAAGTTATTAGCCCGATGTACCCTTTCCAAACGGAAAGAATACCACTTACCAGCACCATAGTCATAACCAAAACCATCAATCCCATTGCCACCTGTAAACCAAAGTGTCTCTGATCAAGTACCACTAATCACTGGAGCTCCCTTGGCCGCTCATAACCGCGAGCACGGCTGATATATCAGTTTTCAAACACTCTGCAGAGGTTGTGCACTTTACCCACAAGCCGTGATTCCCTTTCTGCCCGGAGAGAGCTACTCCCCATTGACCACTACCTAGGTGGCCTAGCAGGGCATCACTACGTAGCCTTTACAAAGATTCCCCGGGGTTGTAGCCGCCCGTTAGGTTTCCTAAATGCACCGCACTCCTCCCCAAGGGGCGAACCCAAACTTGGCAGAGCGAGCCGCATACACCGAGCCCCATAGACGGCACAACGGCTAAGCGAACTACACCCCGGATCCTCTAATTATTCAGCTAAGGGCACCCCATTCCACCCTCATGGTTGCACTGTTTTCCCGGGCGGTCATCCATAGAAAAGGTCCTTACGGAGAGGCACTCGAGAAACCGCTCGAGCCCCCTTAAAGGCCACAAGTATAACAACATAATAAGAGAAGGGAAAACAGCATATCATAAATAATCTCATCATGTTCATTGATTATAGTTGAGCAATAGCATAAAGCTAAACAATAATAATCCAACCCAAATAGGTAAACAAGGACATGGATAACAAAAGCTAGTCAATCCTTAGGTATACATGTGTAAAGCGGGAGGTGAATTAAAGAATGGATAGGACAGAGATAGGTCAAGGGACACTTGCCTCCACCAACCGACTGCTGCTCAGGGGCTTCTCCTGCGAGTTCTTCGGGGCTCCTCGACCGAATCGTTCTCTATGCGATTGCAAGCATACATACATCCATCCATTCAAATTAGGAAACAAACAGTACACCATACCAGAGAACAAATAAAGTAAATGTGCATAGAATATCACATACGATAATGCATTTACCATGGTTAGAAAGAAAACAGGGGAAGGTCTCGCAGGGGTTAAAGCTTACTCGAAACGTATTACGGGTAAACGAATAGCTAAGCGTTACGTGCTCTAGTTCTGCTTAGCTTCAATAATAAGGATTAGCTACATGCACTAATGCAAATGTGACCACTTTTAGTAGATTAACATTGAATGAGGTAGACGATTAGCTATACAAATTAACTAACGTAACCAATTTCTAAATTGAGACTCCTATCTTATTAATATAAACAACGTGATTAGCGCGCATAAGATACGGGGGGTAGACGAAGGCACGACGGCCGTGCCAAGGCACTGCGCATTACGCGGGCACGCGCGCGAGGCCGCACGCACGCGCCGCGAACTAGTTGTGCGCACGTCGGGGCCGCGCGCTAGCCGAGCTCAAGGTCGCGCGCCATAGGCACGCTGGGCCGCGCCGGGGCCGTCACGACGCGAGCAAGGCACGGCGGGGCGAGCGGGCAAGCACGCCGGGGCAAGCGAGCACGGGCGAGCGAGGACGTCGCGGACCACGGCGGGCGAGGCACGGGTGGGGCGAGGACACGGCCGGCCACCACGCTGGGGCGGGGACGGCGCGGCCGAGCCGGGGCGGGGCTCGCCGGTGACGGGCGCGGCGGAGGAGGCCGAGCCGGGCATGGGGGCGGGCTCGCCGGGGGCGGTCGAGCCGGGCACGGGACGGGGCGGGGCGGCTCGCCGGAGGGGCGGCCAAGCCGTGCACGGGACGGGGCGGGGCGGCTCGCCGGAGGGGCGGCCGAGCCGGGGCGCGTCGGGGCCGGCGCGGGCAAAGGCGGGCGCGGGGCGGCTCGCCGGAGGGGCGGCCGAGCCGGGGCGCCAAGCGGACGGGGCGGGGCGGCTCGCCGGAGGGGCGGCCGAGGCCGGGCGGCGCGGGGCGAGGTCGGGCGGCGCGGGGCGAGGCCGGGCCGGGGCGGGGCGCGGCCGGCGCGGGCGAGGGCGGGCGCGGCCGGCGGCTCGCCGGAGGGGCGACCGAGCCGGGGCGCCGAGCGGACGGGGCGGGGCGTCTCGCCAGAGGGGCGGCCAAGGCCGGGGCGAGCGCGCCCACGACGCGGGGGAGGGCGCCGACGAGAGGGGGAAGGAGGAGGAAGGGGAGGGAGAAGAGGGGAGGGGGAGGGAGGACCTCACCGTGGGCGAGGCGGGCGGCGGCGGCGCGGGGGAAGGGGCGGCGGCGGCGGTTAGGGTTAGGGAGAGGGAGAGAGGGAGGGAGAATGACGGGCGGGGCCCGCGGGGAGGGAAATTTTGGAAGAAGAAAAAAGGGGAAGGGGCGGCTGGGCCGAAATGGGGAAGGAGGGGGGAGGGGAGAGAGGAAAAGGTTTTCCTTTTCTTCAATTTTAGATGAGTGATTTCCACAATCTCAACCAACCAAAATAAATGCATAGCTCGGCATGGTGCGGCAAACAAAATAAAGCATTTTAGGGTTTTGCTTTACACGAGATCTAAAGCCAAAACCCGCTATAACTTTGGAAAAGATCAAGGTTTAGTGAGGGGAAAAGGGAAAAGGAAAGGGTAACGCCCGAATTTGGCGAGTGAAGAAAAGAAAAAATTCAACTCAAAAATTCGGGGCGTTACACTAAATTCCTCACATGTAGATTCGTTAGTAGACCCAAATATAATATCATCAACATAAATTTGGCATACAAACAAATCATTGTCAAGAGTTTTAGTAAATAAAGTAGGATCGGCCTTTCCGACTTTGAAGCCATTAGTGATAAGGAAATCTCTTAGGCATTCATACCATGCTCTTGGGGCTTGCTTGAGCCCATAAAGCGCCTTAGAGAGTTTGTAAACATGGTTAGGGTACTCACTATCTTCAAAGCCGGGAGGTTGCTCAACATAGACCTCTTCCTTGATTGGTCCATTGAGGAAGGCACTTTTCACGTCCATTTGATAAAGCTTAAAGCCATGGTAAGTAGCATAGGCAAGTAATATGCGAATTGATTCAAGCCTAGGTACTGGTGCATAGGTTTCACCGAAATCCAAACCTTCGACTTGTGAATATCCCTTGGCCACAAGTTGGGCTTTGTTCCTTGCCACTACACCATGCTCATATTGCTTGTTGCGGAAGACACACTTGGTTACTATAACATTTTGGTTAGGACGTGGAACTAAATGCCATACCTCATTCCTAGTGAAGTTGTTGAGCTCCTCTTGCATCGCCACCACCCAATCCGAATCTTGAAGTGCTTCCTCTACCCTGTGAGGCTCAATAGAGGAAACAAAAGAGTAATGTTCACAAAAATGAGCAACACGAGATCGAGTAGTTACCCCCTTTTGAATATCGTCGAGGATGGTGTTCACGGGGTGATCTCGTTGGATTGCTTGGTGGACTCTTGGGTGTGGCGGTCTTGAAGCTTGTTCATCTTCCTCATCTTGATCATGGACATCTCTCCCTTGATCATTGCTCTCATCTTGAGGTGGCTCAACTTCTTGATCTTCTCCTTCATCATTTTGAGCCTTATCCTCATCTTGAGTTGGTGGAGATGCTTGCGTGGAGGAAGATGGTTGATCTTGTGCATGTGGTGGCTCTTCAGATTCCTTAGGACACACATCCCCAATGGACATGTTCCTTAGTGCGACGCACAAAGCCTCTTCATCACCTATCTCATCAAGATCAACTTGCTCTACTTGAGAGCCATTAGTCTCATCAAACACAGTGTCACAAGAAACTTCAACTTGCCTAGAGGACTTGTTGAAGACTCTATATGCCCTTGTGTTTGAATCATATCCTAGTAAAAAGCCTTCTACAGCCTTAGGAGCAAATTTGGATTTTCTACCTCTTTTAACAAGAATAAAGCATTTGCTACCAAAGACTCTAAAATATGAAACATTGGGCTTTTTACCGGTTAGGAGTTCGTATGATGTCTTCTTGAGGATTCGGTGTAGATATAACCAGTTGATGGCGTAGCATGCGGTGTTGACCGCCTCGGCCCAAAACCGATCCAAAGTCTTGTACTCATCAAGCATGGTTCTTGCCATGTCTAATAGAGTTCGATTCTTCCTCTCTACTACACCATTTTGTTGTGGGGTGTATGGAGAAGAGAACTCATGCTTGATGCCCTCCTCCTCAAGGAAGCCTTCAATTTGAGAGTTCTTGAACTCCGTCCCGTTGTCGCTTCTAATTTTCTTGATCCTTAAGCCGAACTCATTTTGAGCTCGTCTCAAGAATCCCTTTAAGGTCTCTTGGGTATGAGATTTTTCCTGCAAAAAGAACACCCAAGTGAAGCGAGAATAATCATCCATAATAACTAGATAGTACTTACTGTCGTCGATGCTTATGTAAGCAATCGGGCCGAATAGGTCCATGTGTAGGAGCTCGAGTGGCTTGTCAGTTGTCATAATGTTCTTGTGTGGATGATGAACACCAACTTGCTTCCCTGCCTGACATGCGCTACAAATCTTGTCTTTCTCAAAATGAACATATGTTAGTCCCAAAATGTGTTCTCCCTTTAGAAGCTTGTGAAGATTCTTCATTCCAACATGTGCTAGTCGGCGATGCCAGAGCCAGCCCATGTTAGTCTTAGCAATTAAGCAAGTGTCGAGTTTAGCTCTATCAAAATCTACTAAGTATAGCTGACCCTCTAACACTCCCTTAAATGCTACTGAATCATCACTTCTTCTAAAGACAGTAACACCTACATCCGTAAAAAGACAGTTGTAGCCCATTTTGCATAATTGGGTAACAGAAAGCAAATTGTAATCTAAAGAATCTACAAGAAAAACATTGGAAATGGAATGGTCAGGAGATATAGCAATTTTACCCAATCCTTTGACCAAACCTTGGTTTCCATCCCCGAATGTGATAGCTCGTTGGGGATCTTGGTTTTTCTTGTAGGAGGAGAACATCTTCTCCCCTGTCATGTGGTTTGTGCACCCGCTATCGATGATCCAACTTGAGCCTCCGGATGCATAAACCTACAAAACAAGTTTAGTTCTTGATTTTAGGTACCCAAACGGTTTTGGGTCCTTTGGCATTAGATACAAGAACTTTGGGTACCCAAACACAAGTTTTTGGCCCCTTGTGTTTGCCCCCAACATACTTGGCAACTACCTTGCCGGATTTGTTAGTTAAAACATACGATGCATCAAAAGTTTTAAATGAAATGTTAGAATCATCTGATGCAATAGGAGTTTTCTTCTTAGGCAATTTTGCACGGGTTGATTGCCTAGAGCTAGATGTCTCACCCTTATACATAAAAGCATGATTAGGGCCAGAGTGAGACTTCCTAGAATGAATTTTCCTAATTTTGCTCTCGGGATAACCGGCAGGGTACAAAATGTAACCCTCGTTATCCTGAGGCATGGGAGCCTTGCCCTTAACAAAATTAGACAATCTTTTAGGAGGGGCATTAAGTTTGACATTGTCTCCCTTTTGGAAGCCAATGCCATCCTTGATGCCAGGGCGTCTCCCACTATAGAGCATGCTTCTAGCAAATTTAAATTTTTCATTTTCTAAGTCATGCTCGGCAATTTTAGCATCTAATTTTGCTATATGATCATTTTTATGTTTAATTAAAGCCATATGATCATGAATAGCATCAATGTTAATATCTCTACATCTAGTGCAAATAGTGACATGCTCAATGGTAGATGTAGAGGGTTTGCAAGAATTAAGTTCAACAATCTTAGCACGTAAAATATCATTGTTATCTCTAAGATCGAAACTGGAAGCATTGCAAACATCTAATTTTTTAGCCTTAGCAATTAATTTTTCATTTTCAATCTTAAGGCTAGCAAGAGAGACATTCAATTCTTCAATCTTAGCAAGCAAGTAAACATTATCATCTCTAAGATTGAGAATTGAAACATCACAAATATTAGAATCAACCTTAGCAATTAATTTAGCATTTTCATTTCTAAGGTTGGCAATAGTGTCATGGTAAGTGCTTAGCTCACTAGATAGTTTTCACATTTTTCTACTTCTAGAGCGTAAGCATTTTTAACCTTAACATGCTTCTTATTTTCCTTAATTAGGAAGTCCTCTTGGGTGTCCAAGAGTTCATCCTTCTCATGAATAGCACTAATTAATTCATTTAATTTTTCCTTTTGTTGCATGCTTAGATTGGCAAAAAGGGTGCACAAGTTATCCTCCTCATTTTCACTAGAATTATCTTCATCACTAGAGGTTTCATATTTAGTGGAGGATTTTGATTTTACCTTCTTCCTTTTGCCGTCCTTTGCGACGAGGCACTTGTGGCCGATGTTGGGGAAGAGGAGTCCCTTGGTGACGGCGATGTTGGCGGCGTTCTCGTCGGAGGAGGAGTCGGAGGAGCTCTCATCGGAGTCCCACTCGCGACACACATGGGCATCGCCGCCCTTCTTCTTGTGGTACCTCCTCTTTTCTCTCCTCTTTCCCTTCTTGTCGTCGCCCCTGTCACTATCACTAGATAATGGACATTTTGCAATAAAATGACCGGGCTTACCACATTTGTAGCACACTTTCTTGGAGCGGGGCTTGTAATCCTTCCCCCTCCTTTGCTTGAGGATTTGGCGGAAACTCTTGATGATGAGCGCCATTTCCTCATTGTCGAGCTTGGAGGCGTCGATGGGTTGTCTACTTGATGTAGACTCCTCCTTTTCTCCTCTGTTGCCTTGAATGCAACCGGTTGCGCTTCGGGCGCGGAGGGGCCATCTAGCTCGATGATTTTCTTTGAGCCTTTGATCATCAACTCAAAGCTCACAACATTCCCTATTACTTCCTCGGGAGACATTAGTGTATATCTAGGATTACCTCGAATTAATTGAACTTGCGTAGGGTTAAGGAAAACGAGGGATCTTAGAATAACCTCGACCATCTCATGGTCATCCCATTTTGTGCTCCCGAGGTTGCGCACTTGGTTCACCAAGGTCTTCAAGCGGTTGTACATGTCTTGTGGCTCCTCCCCTTGGCAAAGCCAGAAGCGACCGAGCTCCCCCTCGATCGTTTCCCGCTTGGTGATCTTGGTCACCTCGTCTCCTTCGTGCGCGGTCTTGAGTACGTCCCAAATCTCCTTGGCGCTCTTTAGTCCTTGCACCTTGTTATACTCCTCTCGACTTAGAGAGGCGAGGAGTATAGTGGTGGCTTGAGAGTTGAAGTGTCGGATTTGGGCGACCTCGTCCGAATCATAGTCTTCATCCCCCGGCGATGGTACCTGTACTCCAATCTCAACAACATCCCAAATGCTGGTGTGGAGTGAGGTTAGATGATGCCTCATTTTATCACTCCACATATTATAATCTTCACCATCAAACATGGGTGGTTTGCCTAATGGGACGGAAAGTAATGGAGTACATTTTGGAATGCGAGGGTAGCGTAGGGGAATCTTACTAAACTTCTTCCACTCATGGCGCTTAGAAGTTACGGACGGCATGTCAGAGCCGGAGGTGGATGGTGACGAGGAGTCAGTCTCGTAGTAGACTACCTTCCTCATCTTCTTCTTCTTGTCACCGCTCCGACGCGACTTGCTATGTGAAGGGGATCCCTTCACCTTGTTGGCGGACTCCCCGGATGGAGCCTTCCCATGGCTTGTAGCGGGCCTCTCGCCGGTCCCGAATTCCCTCTTGGCGGATGCTCTCGACATCACTTCGAGCGGTTAGGCTCTAATGAAGCACCGAGCTCTGATACCAATTGAAAGTCGCCTAGAAGGGGGTGAATAGGGCGAATCTAAAATTTATAAACTTAAGAACAACTACAAGCCGGGTTAGCGTTAGAAATATAAACGAGTCCGAGAGAGAGGGCGCAAAACAAATCGTAAGCAAATAAAGAGTGAGACACGATGATTTGTTTTACCGAGGTTCACCAAAAGAGTGGATCGTAAGCAAATAAAGAGTGGTGCACCGGACAGTCCGGTGCGCCAGACCAGGGTGCCTTTGGGATGTCTTTTGCTCTCTTTGTTTGAACCCTTTCTTGGTCTTTTTATTGGCTTATTGTGAACCTTTGGCACCTATAAAACTTATAGACTAGAGCAAACTAGTTAGTCCAATTATTTGTGTTGGGCAATTCAACCACCAAAATTAATTAGGAAAAAGGTGTAAGCCTAATTCCCTTTCAGAGGGGAAAACAAATCAAACAAGAATCAAGGTGAGTGAACACGATGATTTATTTTACCGAGGTTTGGTTCCAAAGAACCTAGTCCCCGTTGAGGAGGTCACAAAGACCAGGTCTATTTCGACCCTTTCCCCTCTCAAACGGTCACTTAGACCGAGTGAGCATTTTCCTTAATCTCTCGGGTCACTTAGACCCCGCAAGGACCATCACACACTTAGGTGTCTCTTGCTTCGATTACAAGTCACTTGAGAAATAGAAGGGAAAAGAAAAAGGCCAAACCAAGCGACAAGAGCAACAAAGAACACAAATGATCCTCTCACAAGCCCTAATGCACTAGAGTTGATTTTGGGGCTTTGAGTTGATTGGTTACTTTGATTGTGTCTTGAAGTGTTGGGCTTTTGCTCTTACAATGAATAAAGAATTCAGAATGCTTGGATTGAAGTAAATGAGGTGGTTGGGGGGTATTTATAGCCTCCCAACCACTTCTAGCCATTGGCTAATTTCTGCTGGCGATGGGCGCACCGGACAGTCTGGTACGCTACCGGACAGTCACTGTGCACAGTCCAGTGCGCGCCACGTCAGCGCAACCGTTAGGGTTCGAAGCTGGTCGACCGTTGGAGCCTTTGTCTTCTAGCTGCACCAGACAGTCTGGTGCCACACTGGACAGTCCGGTGCTCTCTGACTTCTGCGCTCTGACTTCTGTCGTGGTACTATAGCGCATTGTTCATCCCGTCAGTCGACCGTTGGCGCGTAGGGAGCCGTTGCTCCGCTGGCTCACCGGACAGTCCGGTGAATTATAGCAGAGCGCGCCCTGGTATTCCCGAGAGTGGCTGGTTCAAAGTTGTACGGCCTTGGTGCACTGAACACTGTCCGGTGCGCCATTTTTAAGCACACTCAAGTTCTTTGCTCCATTTTTTATTATGACCCTAACTTGATTTCTTTCTTGGTTTGTGTTGAACCTTATGCACCTGTAATACATGGATTCTCGACAAACTAATTAGTCCAAATGTTTTCATTGGTCATCAACCACCAAAATTAATTATAGGAAATGGTTAACCCTATTTCCCTTTCACTTATGTGGTGTTTGGTTTGAGCAATCACTCCATCCAAGATCTATTCCTCAAATTTGGTGGGATAACCTCATTCCTAATGTTAGTATTGAAAGGGAAATATGCCCTTGGGCAATTTTTATAAGTATTTTGGTGATTAGATGTCCAACACATATTCTTTAAGTCCTAATGTGCCAAAGGTTGAAAAGTGAAAATCAAGGCATGAGGTATGTTTCTAGACTTAATACATTTGTTTTTGAATACTAATGAGGTTATTTAAGTGCTAGAAACAGTGAGAAAAGAAGAAGAAAAGAAACCGAAAACTTCAGCTCAGTCTGGCACACCGGACTGTCCGGTGGCGGTGGTGCACCGGACAATGTCTGGTGCGCCAGGCTGGTCCACGGTGCACTCGCCGCTCTCGAGATTCGATGGCGGCGTACGGCTAAAAATCACCGGACTGTCCGGTGGTGCACCGGACTGTCCGGTGAGTCGTCTGCGGCAAACTCGTCGCTCTCGGGAAAAGCATCAGGGCGACGTGGCTATAATTCACCGGACTGTCTGGTGAGCCAATGGTCGCCAACGCCAACGGTCGGCTGCGCAATCTTCGCGCGACACGTGGTCGCGCCAACGGTCGGTTGGGCACATCGGACTGTCCGGTGTGCACCGGACAGTGTCCGGTGCGCCAACCGATCCCGAGGACCAACGGTCGGCTGCTCTCTGTATGGAAAGAAATCGAGCACTGGACATGAACAGTAGTTGTCCGGTGGTGCACTGGACTGTCCGGTGCACCACCCGACAGAAGGCAAGTTTGGCCTTCCAAGTTGGCCTCCAACGGCTCCTAGCTGCCTTGGGACTATAAAAGGGACCCCTATGCGTATGGAGGTGGAATCCAAGCATTCTCTAAGCATTCTAAAGCATCCAGACTTTGCACCCGCGCATTCGCTTCATTGTGTTAGTGATTTGAGCTCCATTTGAGTTGCGAACTCCGCGTGTTGTGTTTCGAGCTCAAGTCGTGACTTGTGTGCGTGGTCGTGCTGCAGATTTTGTGTGTGTTACTCTTCCCAACCTTACTCTGTGCCTACTTTGTGATCTCTATTGTAAGGGCGAGAGACTCCAAGTTGTGGAGATTCCTCGCAAACGGGAAAATACACTAAAAGAAAAGACTGTGGTATTCAAGTTGATCATCGGATCACTTGAAATGGGTTGAGTGCAACCCTCGTCCATTGGGACGCCACAACGTGGAAGTAGGCAAGTGTTACTTGGCCGAACCACGAGATAAAATCGCGTGTCTCTTGTGATTGCTTTCTCTGTGATTGTTTTGTCCACAAGAACTCGCCTCAAAACTAGTTAGTCGCGCTAACACTTTGATAACTAAGTTTTATGGCTATTTAGGATTTTATTTTACAGGATCACCTATTCACCCCCCCCCCCTCTAGGTGCTCTCAATTGGTATCAAAGTCGTACTCTTCATCTAAGGGACTAACCGCCCGAAGAGATGGATCCTAAGGGAAAGGGGATGGTGGCCAACGACAAGGAAAAGGAGTCTGTCTTCAATGAGGCAAGAGAAGACAAGCCTACTGACTCAGGCTCGAGTCAAAAGAAGAGAGACGGGAAGAAGAAGAGGCGCATCAAGAAGATCATCTACTATGACAGCGATGCCTCGTCTTCTTCACCACACGACGACGACGACGACGACTCCTCCAAGAAGAAAACGGTTAATCAAAACTATTCATTTGATTATTCCCGTATTCCATTTAATTCAAATTCTCATTTGCTATCAATTCCACTTGGGAAACCTCCACACTTTGATGGAGAAGACTACTCTTTCTGGAGTCATAAAATGCGTAGCCATTTATTTTCTCTTCATCCTAGTATCTGGGAGATTATTGAAAACGGAATGCATTTTGATAAAACTGACAATCCCGTTTTCATAAATGAGCAAATTCATAAAAATGCACAAGCTATCACTGTTTTGCTAGCATCTCTGTGCAGGGATGAATACAACAAGGTTAGCGGCTTAGACAACGCCAAGCAAATCTGGGTCACCCTCAAGATCTCACATGAGGGAAATGATGCTACAATGATTACCAAAATGGAACTGGTGGAAGGCGAGTTGGGAAGATTCTCCATGATCAGGGGAGAAGAGCCAACTCAGACTTACAACAGGCTCAAGACCCTGGTCAACAAGATCCGAAGCTATGGAAGCACAAGATGGACGGATCATGATGTCGTCCGACTCATGCTAAGGTCATTTACTGTAATTGATCCCCATCTTGTCAATCTTATTCGTGAGAATCCCAGGTACACCAAGATGACGCCCGAGGAGATTCTTGGAAAATTTGTGAGCGGGCGCATGATGGTGAAGGAGGCTCGATATGTGGACGATGCTCTAAATGGTCCACTACCCGTCTACGAGCCTCAACCTATTGCTCTTAAGGCAACCAGTAGCAGGGAGGCGCTTCCAAGCAAGGTGGCACAAGTGGAGGCTGCCGACCTCAACGAGGATGAGATGGCGCTTATCATCAAGCGCTTCAAGACCGCGCTTAAAGGACGCAAGGAGTACCCCCAACAAGAAAAAAACAAGGGGAAAGCGCTCCTGCTTTAAATGCGGTAAGACTGGTCACTTTATTGCAAATTGTCCCGATAATGATAGTGACCAGGGATAAGAAAAGAGTGGGAAGAAGGAGAGAAAGAAGAACTATAGGAAGGCAAAGGGTGAGGCGCACCTTGGAAAGGAATGGGACTCAGACTGCTCCTCTTCCGACTCTGACGACGAAGGACTTGCTGCCTCAGCCTTCAACAAATCCTCACTCTTCCCCAACGAACGTCATACATGTCTTATGGCCAAGGAAAAAAAGGTACGTGTTCGGGACACACCCAAGTACACTTCATCTAGTGATGAAGAATCATCTGATGATGAAGTAGATTACTCTAGTTTATTTAAAGGTTTAGATAGAGCCAAAGTAGAGAAAATTAATGAATTAATTGATGCTCTAAATGAAAAAGATAGAATGCTAGAAAAGCAAGAGGACATATTGTATGAGGAACATGATAAATTTGTTAGTGTGCAAAAATCCCTTACTTTAGAAACTAAGAGAAATGAAATGCTATCTTCTGAGTTATCTGCTTGCCATGAATCTATCTCTAGTTTAAAGAGTTTAAATGATGAATTAAATGCTAATCTATAGAAAGCGAATGAAACTAGTTCATGTGTAGAGCATGTTGTTATTTGTAATAGATGCAAGGATTTTGATGTTGATGTCTGTGATGAACATATTATTGCTATTACTAAATTGAATGATGAGGTGGCAAGTCTTAATGCTCAACTTAAGACTTGCAAAAGTGATTTTGATAAATTAAAGTTTGCTAGGGATGCCTACACTATTGGTAGACACCCCTCAATTAAGGATGGACTTGGTTTTCGAAAGGAAACCAAGAACTTAACAAGCCAAAAGTCTCCTGTTCTCAACAAGGAGAAAGGGAAGGCCCCTATGGCTAGTAGTCCTCAAAGGAACCATGCTTTTATTTATGATAGAAAAATTGCTAGTCGTTTCAATTATAATAAGAGTTATGTTCATGCTGCTTATTATGATTCAAATGCTATGTTTTCCTCTAGCTCCACTCATGATTATGGTAGAAGTAGGCCTAGGAAAAATCATGCTATGTCTCATGCTCCTAGAAAAATGTGCAATAAACTCTCTACCATTTATCATGCTTTCAATACTTCTTTTGTACTTACATGCAAAAATACAAAAGTAGTAGCTAGAAAATTGGGATCCAAATGCAAGGGAGACAAGACTTGTATTTGGGTTTCAAAAGTTATTGTGACTAACCTTGCAGGACCCAACAAGAGTTGGGTACCTAAAACCCAAGCTTAAATTCCTTGCAGGTTTATGCATTCGGGGGCTCAAGCTGGATTATCGACAGCGGATGCACAAACCACATGATGGGGGAGAAGAAGATGTTCACCTCCTACGTCAAGAACAAGGATTCCCAGGATACGATCATCTTTGGAGATGGGAACCAAGGCAAGGTCAAAGGCTTGGGCAAGATAGCCATCACCAACGAGCACTTCATATCGAATGTATTTCTAGTAGAGTCGCTTGGTTACAACCTTATGTCTATAGGCCTTGTGCAGCATGTCAGACAGGGAAACAGGTGGGAAGCAATCATCATAGCAAGAGTGTGATGACAACATCAAGACCACTGGAGCTTCTTCACATGGACCTCTTCGGACCCGTTGCCTACCTTAGCATCGGGGGAAGTAAGTATGTTCTTGTAATTGTTGATGATTTTTCCCACTTCACTTGGGTGTTCTTTTTGCAGGATAATCAGAAACCCGAGGGACCCTAAAGCGCTTTCTAAGGAGGGCTCAAAACGAATTTGAGCTAAAGGTGAAAAAGATAAGGAGCGACAACGGGTCCGAGTTCAAGAATCTGCAAGTTGAGGAGTATCTTGAGGAGGAAGGCGTCAAGCACGAGTTCTTCGCCCCTACACACCACAGCAAAACGGTGTGGTAGAGAGGAAGAACAGGACGCTTATTGACATGGCGCGAAGGATGCTTGGAGAGTTCAAGACGCCCGAGCGGTTTTGGTCGGAAGCTGTGAACACAGCTTGCCACGCCATAAACCGGCTCTATCTGCATCGCCTTCTCAATAAGACCTCCTACGAACTCCTTACCGGTAACAAACCCCACGTCTCCTACTTTCGTGTATTTGGGAGAAAATGTTACATTCTGGTGAAGAAAGGTAGACATTCTAAATTTGCTCCCAATGCAGTAGAAGGGTTTTTACTAGGGTATGACTCAAATACAAAGACGTATAGAGTCTTCAACAAATCATCGGGTTTGGTTGAAGTCTCTAGCGATGTTGTATTTAATGAGACTAATGGCTCTCCAAGAGAGCAAGTTGATCTTGATGACATAGATGAAGATAATGTTCCAACGGTTGCAATGCGCACGATGGCAATTGATGATGTGCGACCACAGGAACAACAGGAGCAAGATCATCCATCTTCCTCCACAATGGTGCATCCTCTAACTAAAGACGGTGAACAGGTACCTCAAGAAGAGGGATAGGATCAAGGGGGAGCACAGGAAGAACAAGTGCTGGAGGAAGAAGCACCACGTGCCCCTCCAACTCAAGTCTGAGCAACGATCCAACGACATCACCTCGTTGACCAGATTCTGGGTGACATAAGCAAGGGAGTAACTACTCACTCAAGATTAGCTAACTTTTGTGAGCATTACTTGTTTGTCTCTTCTATTGAGCCTTTCAGGGTAGAAGAGGCCTTGCAGGATCCGGATTGGGTGTTGTCCATGCAGGAAGAGCTCAACAACTTCAAGAGAAATGAAGTTTGGAGCCTAGTGCCACGTCCAAAGCAAAATGTTGTGGGAACCAAGTGGGTGTTCCGCAATAAGCAAGATGAGCACGGGGTGGTGACAAGAAACAAGGCTCGACTTGTGGCAAAAGGTTATGCCCAAGTCGCAGGTTTGGATTTCGAGGAGACTTTTGCTCATGTGGCTAGGCTAGAGTCTATTCAAATTTTACTAGCCTATGCCGCTCACCACTCTTTTAGGCTATTTCAAATGGATGTGAAGAGCGCTTTCCTCAATGAGCCAATAAAGGAGGAGGTATATGTGGAACAACCCCCTGGCTTTGAGGATGACAGGTACCCCAACCATGTGTTCAAGCTCTCTAAGGCGCTCTTTGGACTTAAGCAAGCCCCAAGAGCATGGTATGAATGCCTTAGAGATTTCTTAATTGCTAATGCCTTCAAGGTTGGGAAAGCCGATCCCACTCTTTTTACAAAGACATGTGATGGTGATCTTTTTGTGTGCCAAATTTATGTCGATGACATAATATTTGGTTCCACTAATCAAAAGTCTTGTGAGGAGTTTAGCAGGGTGATGACACAAAAGTTTGAGATGTCGATGATGGCGAGTTAACATACTTCCTTAGGTTCCAAGTGAAGCAACTCAAGGACGGCACCTTCATCTCCCAAACGAAGTACACACAAGATCTTCTTAAGCGGTTTGGGATGAAGGACGCCAAGCCCGCGAAGACACCTATGGGAACCGACGGGCATGTCGACCTCAGCAAAGGAGGTAAGTCTGTTGATCAAAAGGCATACCGATCCATGATAGGTTCATTGCTTTATTTATGTGCTAGTAGTTCGGACATTATGCTAAGTGTATGCATGTGTGCTAGATATCAATCCGACCCCAGGGAATGTCACCTTGTGGCCGTTAAGCGAATTCTTAGATATTTAGTTTCTACGCCTTGCTTCGGGATCTGGTATCCAAAGGGGTCTACCTTTGACTTGATTGGATACTCAGACTCCGATTATGCCGGGTGCAAGGTTGATAGGAAGAGCACATCGGGGACGTGCCAATTTCTAGGAAGGTCCTTGGTGTCCTGGAGTTCTAAGAAACAAACATTCGTTGCCCTATCCACCGCTGAGGCCGAGTATGTTGCCACAGGACAGTGTTGCGCGCAACTACTTTGGATGAGGCAAACCCTCTGGGACTTTGACTACAATCTGAGCAAAGTCCCACTCCTATGTGACAATGAGAGTGCAATCCGCATGGCGGATAATCCTGTTAAACACAGCCGCACTAAGCACATAGACATCCAGCATCACTTCCTAAGAGACCACCAGCAAAAGGGAGATATCGAGGTGTACCATATTAGCACCGTGAACCAGCTAGCCGATATCTTCACTAAGCCTTTAGATGAGAAAAGGTTTTGCAGGCTGCGTAGTGAGCTAAATGTCTTAGATTCACGTAACTTGGATTGATCTATAGCATACATGTGTTCTATGCCTTTGATCATGTTACTTTATGCATTTAAATCCATTATTGTGGTGCTCAAGTTGTACACGTGATCCCCAGACCTCACAAGTCCATTTGCAAGTGATGCACATATTAAGGGGGAGATGTGCTACAACTTGACCTTTTGAGACTAACCTGGTTGTTTGAGTATACTTGATGTAGTCTAAAAGGTGCACTAAAAGGGAAATGTGGACTTGGACGATGCAAAGACTTCCACTGCACTCTGGTATTAGTGTAATTAATTCCAAGTTCATTCTTATACTCTAATTGCCTTTTGCTCTGAATTGACATTTTTGGTGAGGCAATGGGATTAAAGGGCCAAAAATGATCCCATTTTGGTGCTTAATGCCAAAGGGGGAGAAATTAAGACCAAAGCAAATGGATCAGCTACCACTTGTGAATTTTGAAAACAATAGAGTTAGAACTTTTGATTTGCCCAAAATACTCTTATTGCAAAATTTGGTCTCTTGTGGGAGAGAACTTTGATTATGGGAAAAGGGGGAGTTTTTGGCACTTGATCAATTTTTCTCTTGGAATATCTCTCGTTTTGTCCAAACAAGTGTGTTTGACCTAGAGATAGGAAAAAGAATTTGATTTGCAAAAAACAAACCAAGTGGTGGCAAAGAGTGATCCAAATATGCCAAATTATAGTAAAAAACAATTGGATCTTCAAATTGAATTGATGTTGCACGTTTTTTGTTGCTTTTTGATGTGTTGACATAAATCACCAAAAAGGGGGAGATTGAAAGGGAAATATGCCCTTGGGCAATTTCTATAAGTATTTTGGTGATTAGATGCCCAACACATATTCTTTAAGTCCTAATGTGCCAAAGGTTGAAAAGTGCAAATCAAGGCATGAGGTATGTTTCTAGACTTAGTACATTTGTTTTTGAATACTAATGAGGTTATCTAAGTGCTAGAAACCGTGAGAAAAGAAGAAGAAAAGAAACCGAAAACTTCTGCTCAGTCTGGCACACTGGACTGTCCGGTGCGCCAGGCTGGTCCCCGGTGAACTCGCCGCTCTCGGGATTCGACGGCGGCGTACGGGCTAAAATCACCGGACTGTCCGGTGAGTCGTCCGCGGCGAACTCGTCGGTCTCGGGAAAAGCATCAGGGCGACGTGGCTATAATTCACCGGACTGTTCGGTGGTGCACATGACTGTCCGGTGAGCCAACGGTCGGCCGTGCAATCTTCGCGCGACACGTGGTCGCGCCAACGGTCGGTTGGGCACACCGGACTGTCCGATGTGCACCGGACAGTGTCCGGTGCGCCAACCGATCCCGAGGACCAACGGTCGGCTGCTCTCCATATAGAAAGAAATCGAGCAACAAACATGAACAGTAGTTGTCCGGTGGTGCACCGGACTGTCCAGTGCACCACCCGATAGAAGGCAAGTTTGGCCTTCCAAGTTGGCCTCCAATGGCTCCTAGCTGCCTTGGGACTATAAAAGGGACCCCTAGGCGTATGGAGGTGGAATCCAAGCATTCTCTAAGCATTCTAAAGCATCCAAACTTAACACCCGTGCATTCGCTTCATTGTGTTAGTGATTTGAGCTCCATTTGAGTTGCGAACTCCGTGTGTTGTGTTTCGAGCTCAAGTCGTGACTTGTGTGCGTGGTCGTGCTGCGGATTTTGTGTGTGTTGCTCTTCCCAACCTTACTCTGTGCCTTCTTTGTGATCTCTATTGTAAGGGCGAGAGACTCCAAGTTGTGGAGATTCCTCGCAAATGGGAAAATACACTAAAAGAAAAGACTGTGGTATTCAAGTTGATCATCAGATCACTTGAAAGGGGTTGAGTGCAACCCTCGTCCATTGGGACGCCACAACGTGGAAGTAGGCAAGTGTTACTTGGATGAACCACGAGATAAAATAGCGTGTCTCTTGTGATTGCTTTCTCTGTGATTGTTTTGTCCACAAGAACTCGCCTCAAAACTACTTAGTCGCGCTAACACTTTGATAACTAAGTTTTGTGGCTATTTAGTGTTTTATTTTACAGGATCACCTATTCACCCCCTTTAGGTGTTCTCAAGTATTAACTAACTAACTATGAGTAATGAGGTGGTGATGGATCAATTGATTTCATTACACACACCAAACAAAAAAGTGATGAGTGAGAAGATGATGAACTAGCTTATTACTCAAACCAAACACCCTATTACTCACCTTGTTTGTCTTTTAGACTAAACTAAAGTTTAGTCGCCATTAAGACTCTCACCTACTCTATATTTAACAAACGGTGGTCACCTTTTTTCCTCCAGCAACATGCACTAAAGAGTCCGATAAAATAGTGGACGTCCTCAATGACCTCTAGATGTAGCGACTCCTCTATTAGTTATGATTGTGTCTATTCGCTTCAAATCCGCTCGGAATGTACATCAGAATGCAGTAGAATAAGTACTGTAGTTGAAATAATGAAGAGTGAGTAGCAGCAAGCAATACTATTTTAGGTGTGTGGGGGATAGATATCCCCCGGGTCCACTAAAAGAGTAAAAGACCTCACGAAAGGCTCAAGGGCCCAATAAATCGTAAGGTCATTCTTTCGTGGGCCTGGGGAGAGACAACCAGCAAAGCAGATCGACATGAGGCCGGATTGGTGCGAACCCGGACGGCCCACAACGTCGAGCGAGTGACCACAACAGAGATCCGACTTTCCCGCGCTGGAGCCCCCATGCAACGGAGCCATGCGAGGATAAGTCGGCAGAACTACAAGGAGATAAACTCAAGCAGTTCACTATCTTTTAGCTACTCGTTGTTATCATATCCACGTGTATTGCCCCACGGTCGAGTATATAAGGCCTAGGGGGCACCCCTTCAGATCGATCGACCCTATTACTTAGCCACCGACTCCAACTCTCTGCATTCTCAATTCAGAGAGCTCTCTTGTAACCTCATTCACTCAGCATACTCATCAGGACGTAGGGTGTTACGCATCTCTAAGCGGCCCGAACCTGTAAACCTTGTCCACTGTCCCTCATGCAACTGGCACAAACCATTTTGCTACAGTCGTTGACACCATCCTACTCCTAAAAACACCTTGAGGGGCAACCCCGGGTGTGCGGTCGGACCCAAAACACCGACAGCTGGCGCGCCAGGTAGGGGGTGTGTCAACGATCCAAGCTAGCTCAATGGCCGTCACCTTCCACAGCAAGATCACCCTCCGTCCCGGATCCGTATTCTGCTTCGGAACAATCTCATCCGTAGCAGATGAAGAGGGAACTCTACACCGCATTGCGGACCCACCGGAAAAGAAGACGCCTCCAACCAACTCCGAAAATGTCGGAGAATCGCAACCTCCAGCTCTCCGAAAAAAGATCGTCTCCGAAAAGTCAGGGGCCGAGGGCCCGCTTACCCGGAGAACTCCACTGTCTACTTCCCCGACAAAAGAATGGACACAGATCGCGAGGAAGAAGGAGACCAAGGGGAAGCAAGTTGTTCTTTCCGTTCCTCTGTCCTCAAAGGAGAACGGAAAGAAGGTCGCCACGACAGCAGCACCATTCTACCCCGACGTCCTCTTCATCGGGAGAGTGGAGTCGCCTACCGTCTCCGACGACGAGCCGACCGCACCCAGAGAAGAACCGCCTCAACGAGAATCCCGCCGACGGAGGAACCGGCGCAGGAACATTCGACGACATCACGCGGCCGGAGAACGGGATCCGGAGCAACCTGTCTCGCGAGACGAGGTCTCGGAGATAGGAGAAACTCCGGAGGAACGCGTCTTCAGAGAACGAAGGAACTCCCGACGACGTGATCGCCGCCGGGCTCAGGAACAAGCTGAGCAAGACGCAAGGCAACGCCGGGAGAATCCATTCTTTGGGCGCAACCTGAACCCCGACTTCGCCCGAGCCATGAATACGCCGAGCGAAGTCGGAGGAGTACTAGCTCGGATAGCTGATGGACTCCCTCGGACTCCCGACGCCGAGGGCTACCGACGACTGTTCACCCAGGCAGCCAACCATCTTCTACCGCTCGCTCACCCGCCGAACGATCTACGACACACCATCAACAGTCGCCGAGACGCGCGAAGCTCCATCAATGCTTCGCGTGAACGGCGGCACGAGAACGAGATCCGCTGCCGGGAGGAGTACGACAGGGATCATGGCATCCCAGCTCGGAGCCAGGCCACTAGAACTGAGTCGGCAACGGCCTCAACTGGCGGTACTACCCGGGGACGGTCGAGGAACCACAACAACTACTCCCCTCCCTGGGATAGGCATCATCCCCGACGATAGGAGGACACCTGCGGAGTGTCTGCTCTTACTCCGCGCCTTAGGGCCATCCAATGGCCTCCCAACTTCAAGGTATCCAATGTCGACAAATATGAACCTAAGCAGGATCCAGGGGGTTGGCTAGCCGTCTACACCACCGCTGCTCGAGCTGCCGGGGCATCCGAAGACGTGATGACCGCGTACTTACCCATCGTCCTTGGGCAAGACGCGCTGCAATGGCTGCGACATCTACCCCGACACTGCATCGACGACTGGGGCGACTTCAGTCGACGCTTCACCGCCAATTTCCAGTCCCTCTCCAACAAACCGGCGCAACCATGGGACCTCAAATCCATCAAGCGCCGGGGGGACGAAACTCTCCGGTCGTACCTCAAAAGGTTCCAGACCATGAGAAATCGTATCCCCGAGGTCACGGAGGCGGCCGTGATCGAGGACTTCTACCGAGGATCCAATGACTCGGCTTTTGTCCGAGCCATATTACAGAAGGCGCCGACTACTTCCCAAGGAGCTGTTCCGGGAAGCCGACCTCTACATCACCGCCGACGAGCGGGCCCAGGACCTCATCGGAGGAGCAAAGCCCGCACCAGCAGCACCACGACGTGACGCGAACCAGCAACCCGACAAACGCTGGGAGAAGAGGCCTCGTGAAGAAGTGCACGCCGCCGGACCACCTGCCTCTCGCGCCCGAGGAGGACCTCGCGGAGGCGAACGCACGCTGGACGACATCCTCGACGCCCAGTGCCCGTACCACAAGGACATGCGCCACACTCTTCGTAACTGCCGGGACTTCAAGCACTCCGTCGGGCACGGTCGACCCTTCCAACCTCTGCCTCCTCCTCCGCCGAGGGGAGGACCAGATGAACCACGACAACCCCATCAGCAGGAGGAGGGAGGAGGAGGAGCTTTCCCGCGCATTGACAGGGAGGTCAACGTCATCTTCGGCGGACATGGGTCGCAGGAGAACAAAAGACAACAAAAGCTCAACGACCGCCAGATACTGGTGGCGACCACCGGTCCTCCCGCCCATACCGGTGGTCGGAGCACCCAATCACTTTCACTCGGGAGGATCAATGGCTCAACTTCGACCATCCAGGCAAATACCCGCTCCTCGTCGATCAGGTGATCCGAGAGAGCCGGGTGAAGAAGGTGCTAGTGGACAGGGGGAGCAGCATCAACGTCACCTTCCCCCGGACACACCAAGGCTTGGGAGTTCACCTCAAAGAGCTCCACGAGTCGGACACTCCTTTCTTCGGCATCGTGCCGACGGAAGGAGAATACCCGCTGGGCCACATCTACATGTCTGTCACCTTCGGAACTCCGGAGAACTACAGAACCGAGTTCCTGAGGTTCGAAGTGGCGAACTTCGACTGCGGGTACAACGCCATCATCGGGAGGCCGGGACTGGCCAAATTCATGGCCATTCCACATTACACATACATGATACTGAAGATGCCAGGACCGCAAGGAATCATAACTGTGCACGCTGACTTCCAAGGCGCCGCAGAGTGTTTCCGAGTGGCCATCCAAGCAGCCCTCACCACCAAGCCGTCGACGGTTTCTTCAACACAGGCGAACTCTAAGCCTGAGGAGGACCTTGCAGTACCGGCAAAAGAAGCTCAGGCCGCGACCTCTATGCGGCCGACTGAAGAAACCAAGAGGATTAACCTAGGGTTCGCTGACGAACGCAAGACTGCCATCATCAGCTCCAGCCTGGACGACAAATAGGAAAGCGCGCTCGTCCAGTTTCTGCAAGATAACCGAGATGTATTCGCATGGCAACCTACGGATATGTCGGGAGTCCCAAGAGAACTGGTCGAGCACAAACTGAAGGTCTATCCCCAGGCAAGGCCGATTCAGCAAAAGCTACGTCGTTTCACGCCCGACAAGAGAGAGGCCATTCGCGTCGAGTTAGCTCGCTTGGTCGCGGCTGGATTTATTAGAGAGGTGTTACACCCCGAATGGTTAGCCAACCCTGTTCTTGTACTCAAAAAGAATAAAGTGGACTAGCGCATGTGCGTCGACTATACTGATCTCAACAAACACTGTCTGAAGGATCCCTTCGGGCTCCCAAGGATAGATCAGGTGGTGGACTCCACCGCTGGATGTTCTGTGCTGTCTTTCTTGGATTGCTATTCCGGATACCATCAGATTAGTTTGGCGAAGGAAGACGAGGAAAAAACAGCGTTCATCACTCTGTTTGGTGCTTTCTGTTATACCTCCATGTCGTTCAGCCTCAAAAACGCTGGAGCAACTTATCAGAGAGCCATTCAAACTTGCTTAGCCGATCACTGGGGCAAGCGTGTGGAGGCCTACGTAGATGATGTGGTAATCAAAACAGAGAATTTGAAAAACTTCATCGAAGACTTACAGCTGGTTTTCAACAGTCTGAGGCGGTATAGATGGAAGCTTAATCCCGAAAAATGTGTTTTCGAGGTACCAGCAGGAAAATTACTCGGGTTTATTGTCAGCTACCGGGGAATTGAGGCTAATCCGGATAAGATTGAAGCTATCATGAAGATGGAAGCACCTCGATCACAAAAGAAGGTTCAGCGACTTACTGGATGTATGGCAGCTCTGAGCAGATTTATATCTAGGCTAGGGGAAAAAGGTTTACCATTTTACAAGCTACTCAAGAAGGTGGATAAGTTTCAGTGGACTTCAGAGGCACAAGAAGCTCTAGATGCGCTGAAGAAATTCTTGACAACACCACCAGTACTGAAGCCACCGCGACGAGCTATGCCAATTCAACCAGCTGAAGATCTGCTACTGTATATCTCTTGCACGACTCACGTGGTAAGCACCGCGTTGGTAGTCGAGCGAGCAGAAGAAGGACATGCCTACCCAGTGCAACATCATGTTTACTTCATCAGTGAAGTTCTAGGCCCCTCAAAGAAAAAGTATCCTCAAGTTCAGAAGCTATTATATGCAGTACTTCTAACTGCCCGCAAGCTACGTCACTACTTTGATGACCACAAAGTCATAGTAGTCACTGGTTTTCCGATAGGGGATATTCTTCACAACAAGGAGGCCATTGGCCGAATAGCCAAGTGGGCTTGCGAGCTGGGATCTCATGACATCGAGTTCCGACCTTGCACCGCCATCAAAACTCAAGCACTGGTCGATTTCGTATCAGAGTGGACTGAACAGCAAGTACCAGATAACCCAGAGACTGCAGAGGCATGGCGAATGTATTTTGATGGCTCGCTGAAGCTGCAGGGAGCAGGAGCAGGAATTCTCTTCACCGCACCTGGAGGCGAGCACCTCAAATATGCCCTCCAGTTGTTGTTTCCGGCCTCCAACAATGCAGCCGAGTACGAAGCTCTGATCCACGGATTGAACATCGCCATATCATTGGGCATCAAGAGATTGATGGTGTACGGAGACTCTCTGGTAGTCATTAGCCAGATAAACAAAGAGTGGGATTGTTCAAGCGATTCAATGGGAAAATACTGCACTGCTGTCCGAAAACTGGAAGATAAATTTGAGGGCCTGGAATTTCATCATGTAGAAAGAGATCGGAACACAGCAGCCGATGTATTGTCCAAACTAGGATCCAGTCGAACTCAGGTCCCACCTGGAGTCTTTGTGCAAGAAGTACTACAGCCGAGCATCTCAATGGATCAAACAGAAGAATGTAATATTATAGATCAACCTGAATCAGACTCTGATGACTGGAGAAGGCCAATCATCAAGTATATAAAGAATGAGGAGGAACCAGATGACAAGAATTCAGCCGAGCGCATTGCCAGACAGTCGGCTCACTACATACTCATTGGGGAGACATTGTACAGAAGAGGTGCATCAGGTGTCCTCATGAAGTGCATTCTCTCATCTACTGGGAAGCAACTTCTGGAGGAGGTTCATGCTGGGCAATGTGGAATACATGCAGCATCCAGAACACTAGTCGGGAAGGTCTTCAGGTCAGGATTCTATTGGCCAACAGCGAAGAATGATGCAGCCGAGTTAGTTCAGAGGTGCGAAGCTTGCCAATACCTGTCAAAACAACAACATCTGCCAGCACAGCAACTGCAGACCATACCAGTAACCTGGCCTTTCGCATGCTGTGGACTGGATATGATTGGACCTTTCAAGAAAGCTCAAGGAGGGTACACTCATGTATTGGTAGCAATCGACAAATTCACTAAATGGATAGAGTTCAAGCCCATTGCTTCTTTAACCTCTGGTAAGGCCGTGGAATTCATACAAGACATAATATTCAGATTCGGGATACCAAACAGCATCATAACTGACCTAGGATCCAACTTCACAAGTTCAGAATTCTTCGACTTCTGCGAGCAAAAAAGCATTCAGATCAAGTATGCATTTGTAGCACATCCAAGAGCCAACGGGCAGGTTGAGCGAGCCAACGGGATGATACTGGAGGCACTCAGGAAGAAGGTCTTCGATAAGAATGAAAAATTCGCAGGAAAGTGGATAAGGGAATTGCCATATGTTGTTTGGAGCCTAAGAACCCAACCCAGCCGAGCTCTGCATGGAAACACTCCTTTCTTCATGGTCTATGGGTCGGAGGCAGTGCTACCCGCCGATCTCAAGTTCGATGCGTCAAGGTTGATCTTCGAAAACATAGCAGAAGTCGAGGCCACCAGGCTGGAGGACATTGATATACTTGAAGAAGAACGGCTGAATGCGGTAATCCAATCAGCACGGTACCAGCAGACTCTAAGGCGCTATCACGACAAGGCTGTGCGACAGCGATCCTTCTCAGTAGGAGACCTCGTCCTCCGCCGAATTCTAACGGGGGAGGGACGGCACAAGTTATCGCCCTTATGGGAAGGACCCTTCATAGTAGCAGAAGTCACTCGGCCCGGATCATACGTCTCACTCAGATGGATGGCACAGAAGTCGGGAACTCCTGGAACATAGAACACCTCAGAAAGTTTTATCCCTAGCTGTATTTCAAAAGCTACCGGGTCAACGATGTACTCTGTAAAATGGAAATATGTCATCAATAAAAAAGGGGTTTCAAAGATACTCAGTTTGTTCACAATTGACCTGCATTCTTACTTAACTCGGGGTGACCACTATGCCCTGCTAACGGAGCAATCGGCTTAAGTCGGCAACGACTTAAGGCGGTGCAACATGCTCGCGCTTACTTAACTCGGGGTGACCACTATGCCCTGCTAACGGAGCAATCGGCTTAAGTCGACAACGACTTAAGGCGGTGCAACATGCTCACGCTTACTTAACTCAGGGTGACCACTATGCCCTGCTAACGGAGCAATCGGCTTAAGTCGGCAACGACTTAAGGCGGTGCAACATGCTCACGCTTACTTAACTCGGGGTGACCACTATGCCCTGCTAACGGAGCAATCGGCTTAATTCGGCAACGACTTAAGGCGGTGCAACATGCTCGTGCTTACTTAACTCGGGGTGACCACTATGCCCTGCTAACGGAGCAATCGGCTTAAGTCGGCAACGACTTAAGGCGGTGCAACATGCTCACGCTTACTTAACTCAGGGTGACCACTATGCCCTACTAACAGAGCAATCGGCTAAAGTCAGTGGCGACTTAAGCCGGAGCAACATGCTCACGCCTACGTAATTCAGGGTGACCACTACGCCCTATTAACAAAAGCAATCGACTTAAGTCAGCAGCGACTTAAGGCGATCTGACGTGATTACAATTACTCATATAAGGATGACTTCTATATCCCGCAAACAAATTTCATAACCATCGCACATCATTTTACTACTGCAAATTTACGAACTGATGAATTCTGAAACGATACACGAATAACAATGTCATTTAATTACTGAAATGGCGTCCTCTAACAAATGTCTGACCATGCTAACCGCGCGCTCAAAGCACGCAAAATGTTTCTCTACTTGGTGATATTTTTCTCAGGAGCAATCGATGAGGAAGGACGACTCGAGGAATCAGGGGCAGCATTCACATCAGCCCTTATATCTTCGGGAACAGCCACGCCGGGTCTCCTCATCAAGATTCGCCCCGCCCGAATAGCCTTGTCCATGGCTCTGTCGCGCTGGGCTCTGAGAGTAACAGAAGTTTCTTCGGCGACCTTGGCAGCCAGTCGAGCAGTTTCTAACTCCTGGGCGATGGATTTCTTGGAAGCTCGGAGTTCTTTGATGGTAGTGTCCTTCGCTGATATCAGCTGCTTGAGCCGAGTCACCTCATCCGAAGATTCTTGCAGCTTACAGCGTTGGTTGTCCAACTCTTCCATGGTGAAGCGATGACTCCTCTCTAGGATAGTCAGCGAGTTGCTAGAATCACGATACAATCTGTCAAGACTGTCACGAGAAGCAGCAAGGATACGTTTTTCTTCTTGCAAACAAAAGTCAACTCCCTCAAAAACCAAGCAAGTAATAGGAGCACAACAAGACAAAGCACAGTTTCACAAATCACCTTTTCAGAATTGAGCTGGGAGTGAAGAGAAGAACTCAGTGCATTGGCGTCATCTAAAGCAGCGGAGACCTGACCCAGTTCAGTCTGGCTCTGAGAGTACTTTTCCTCAAAGTCAGTGCATCGCTGGACCAATTCAGCCTGATCTCGGGAATGTTTTTCCTCAAGAGTGGAAATCTGCCGAGTCATTCCTAGCAGGAGACAATCAAACAAAAAGGGGTCAGAATGTAAAGCAGACCACAATGAAGACAAAGAGAAGCAAAAAAGCACTAACCAGCGTTGGTCGCCTCCAATTCAGAGACACGACGTTGAAGTGACATTGGATTCCAACATGCAAGAGATGAAGCTACTTCTGGGACAGAAGCACCCTGTAACCTCAGCTGGCCAGCCATCCCATCCACCAAAGCCTGATGAGAAGAACAGATGAGTGTAATGACAGCAGTTCATGCAACGTAAAAACCAAGCTAAAATACATCACAGTACCTGGAGGTTGGAAAAGAACGAAGGGATC
The DNA here is from genome assembly GCF_902167145.1 of Zea mays. Classification (NCBI taxonomy): domain Eukaryota; kingdom Viridiplantae; phylum Streptophyta; class Magnoliopsida; order Poales; family Poaceae; genus Zea; species Zea mays. Next base: position 159,196,628 of record NC_050100.1, on the reverse strand, counting down.
CCCAAATCGGGAGAGATCAATTGATAACCAGGTGTAAGGCCGCCACTCGAAGCAGCTTGCAACGAACCAGCGGGAATCAACTCGGTGCCATCAACAGAGCCCAACACTCGGTCAGCGGGGACGCTGCCCTCTAAAGCGACTCCCTGGTCCAAAGCTTGTGCTACCACCATACAGCCGGAGTGTGGAGGCGATCTCGCATGAACGTCCATGGAAGTACAGGAAGGAGACCCCGCTCGGACACCCTCGAGGGCTGGGTCATAGTTTGCACTGCCCACTTGAGCCGGATCATCCCCAGCAGCACCCTCAGGGGCTGGGCAGTGGCTTACACTTCCCACCCGAACCAAGTCATCCCCGGCGACATCCTCGGGGGCTGGGCATGTGTCAACACCATCCTTGGGGTCCAAGTTCTCTGCAGTAACCACCTCTAAGGTTGACGGACCCTCAGCTACTTCCATAGGACCAGGACGATCCAAGTCAGTCTCCCGACCCTCGAGATCGCGCTCTAAGGTCGACGAGGCACGGGATGACCTCAACCCAGCATCAAGCACATCAGCGCAAACCTCCATCACACCATCATCCACTGGCTCCGATAACAAGTCCTCTGGAACCATATCCTCAAGAGTCTGATCAAAGTTAGCCAGGGACAGTTCTTGCAGACCGATGAGAGCAGACAAAGCAGGAGAGGGAACTCCACTACTTTCACCGCTGGCGATGAACTGCCGACTGTTTTTCCGAGTCAAAGGAACTTCATCTTCCTCCTCCTCGTCGTCCACATTGGCAACACAAGCAGCACCCCCATTGGGATCAACAACAGATGGAGCACCCACATTGGTATCAGCAGCGGATTGGGTGCACCCATTGGGGTCAGCATCAGTAAATTCAGTCACAGGCATTTCTTCAGCAGCAGGAACCGAAGTACCAGTGTCCCGATCCAAACTGGATACTCGCCTGAGGCGTCTTCTTTTCTTTTTCTGCTCATCAGCAGAAGGATCAGGCTAATTGGTTCGGCAAAGGCGCCTCGGGCGAGTACTGGCAGGTTTCTGAGTATCCAAAGTTGTATCAGCCTCTGGGAGGGGCGCCACTACCAGTGCCCCAGCAGGAGCGGCATCAGAAGAATCCTCAGCCAGCAAATCAAGCATAGCGCTTATCTCTGCATCACTAGGGTTCAGGGGCACCTCGAAATGGACCTGTCGTTCATCATCAGGAATCTCCCCAAGCGAGGCAACCAAGGCACTAACTTCTTCAGCAGAGGGTCGCACTCTAAGACCCAAACTGCCATCAGTGACAGGTGGATTCGACACAAAAAGGGTGAAGGCTTTGGGAGGAGGCAGGTTCCAGGCCGAGTATGCCACTGGAGCACCAACATTTGACACTTTGCCTCTAAGGATTATCTCAAGTCGGCTCACCAAGTCTGCAGAGGGAATTCTTCTGTCGGTAACCCGAGTTGAGTCGGCTAGGCCTCGATACAGATAAGCTGGGTATGCCCTGTCCTTCAACGGCTGAATATTCTTGAAGACAAAATCAGCAACCACAGCTTCAGCAGTCAGACCCCTCTCTTTTAGCAGTCCAACTTCAGCTAGCAACGCACCTGTCTCAGCTACCTCCTGATCTGTGGGAGACTCGGTCCAGCTTGGGGTGCGAACATCTGCCTGTCTTCCCGACCGGGGGGAGAGAATTTCCATAATTCTCAACTATGAACCACTCCAGGCGCCATCCCTTGATACTGTCTTTGAGAGGGATCTCGAGATACTCAGTCTTCCTCCCGCGGCGCATCTCCAAGCTGGCACCCCCAACCAACTGATGTTGTCCCCCGGTCATCCCAGGGCGACAGTGATACAAGTACTTCCACAACCCGAAATGTGGCAGCACACCGAGAAAGGCTTCGCATAAATGAACGAAAATGGAGATTTGCAGGATAGAATTGGGATTCAGATGGGTCAAGTTAAGATGGTAGAAATCAAGGAGGCCGCGGAAAAAGGGAGAAATGGGAAGGCCAAGGCCGCGGAGAAGGAAAGGAGCATAAACAATGGACTCATGGGTATCCTCAGTTGGGACAGTAACCCCATGGCAAATCCGCCAAGAACAGAGTTCTCGCGGAGGAAGAACCCCGATGGACACGAGATGGAGAAGTTCGGGCTCTGTAACACCCTGAATTTGGGGGTATAAAATTTCTTTGCTCATATTCACAAATTCAGGTGTTACTTCCCTTTTCTCATCCTTCCCCAACCTTTTCTTTCTCATTTCTATAGGAGAAAAGTGCTCATTTTAATTGTAATTATAGTATTAACTCAAACTCCAAGGGAGTATGAATTGTTGCATCATGTTGAACCCTAGATTTCACTTTTGTTCGGTGCATAATTCTTAGAAAGTCTAATTTGAATTTGTGGCTTATTTGGATTTGAATCAAATAGAGAAAATAAAAAGAAAAGGGAAAACAATTCCAGAATAAAAAGAAAAGGGAAAGAAGCCCACTCCCCCGCCCCCTCAGCCTTTCGGCCCATCTAAGCCCATCCCGCGCGCGCGCTCTTTCCCCCCCCCCCCCCCCCCGCCCTCTCTCTGCCCTGGCGGGCCCGCTCGTCAGCGCGGCCGCCTTCCGCGCGCCCGCCCCCGCTTTCCCCTCTCTCTCTGCTCGCGGGCCCGGGCTGTCAGCCCCGTCGTCCTCGCGTAACCGTCGCCCGAGCTGCGCGCGGCCGCCTTCTCCGCGCCCACGTCGCGCGTGGAGCTCGCAACCGCCCCGCCCCTGGCCACTTGAGCCCAGGACCCCACTCGCCCTCTCCCCCTCCCTCCCTCATTTGCGCACCCGCAGACCCCTCTTCCACCTCCCCCTCGCCGCGCGCACGCCCGAGCGCCGCCGCCATAAACCCCCGCCGTCCCGAGCTCGTTTCCCCGTCGCCGTTGGAGCTCCGCCGTGTCCTTTGCCACGGTGAGCTCCGCCACGACGTCCGCAACCCGGGACGCGCCCCAATTTCCCCTCCCCCTCCCTATTTCTCTCTGCCCGCGCTCACCCGCCGTTCCCCGTGCAGCCGCGGAGGTCCGCCACCGTCGCCCTGGGCCGCCGTTGCGCCATCGCCGCCACCGAGGAGTCCCCGGAGCCCGCCTTGAGGTAAAGAACCTCTCCCGCCCCCTCCAAACCCGTGTATTGCCTTCTGCCACGTTTGATTCCTTGCCGGAGTTGTTTTATGCCGCCGCCGAGCCGCTTCGCCGTGAACCGCCCCCTCCGGTGCCCCTGTCTCGACCCAGCCCCCACCGGACGATTCCCCGTGCCCTCCCCAACCTTCCCGGCCGCTCAGGTCGCCCCAGAGACCCGCCGAGCGCCCGCGCCCCTCGTCTCCGGCGAGTCCTCCGCCGCGGGGATGAGCGCCGCCGCCCCAGCTAGCCGTAGGAGAAGCCAAGGCCGGCCACCTGATCCCCACCGTCCGTCCCAGATCGGGCGGCCCCGTTTTAATTAGGCCGAGCCCAATCCTGGCCGTCCGCCGGAGATCCAGCGGCCCAGGCCCGCTTCCCCCACACCCCGCCTCCCTGCCGTTTGAGCCCCGCCTGTCAGCCCGCTCGCGCTCTCGCTGCCCGCCCGGCCCCGCCTGTCAGCCGCGCGCTCGCGCTGCCCGCCCGGCCCCGCCTGTCAGCCGCCCAGGCCGCCGCGCGCTCGCGCGCCCGCCCGCGGATCTAATCCTGGCCGTCCGCTTGAGATCCGACGGCCGTAGGAGCCCGATACCCCTTCGCCCGCGCGTTTTCTTAAAGAGACCCCCGGTTTTCTGGAATTTAAACCCGCCGTCCCTGGTTTCTCACAGTTAGGTCCTCGGACCTTTTATTTAATTCAAAATAGGTATTTAGGGTATATTTAGTGGATAATGAATCACTTTGTATAGTCCTCTACCCCAGACCTAGGGAACACCAGAGTGCCTATCCTTTTTCTACTATGAACTTGTGATCTCTTTGCTGCATATGTTTGGTATGTTGCTTTTGTTTGTTATCTTCCCAAGTGCATAGTGTGAATGATTACTTTACGTAGACAACGAGCAGTCTGTGTTTCCCGAGGAGGTTGCAGAGGAAGTCCCTGATCAGCAGTTTGGTGAAGGCAAGTGTCCTCTGTCCCATTATGTCCTATTCATTTATAACTTACTACCCCGCATTACTTACTTGAAACCTAAGGATTGACTAGCTTTACACTTTACTTTATCCTTGATGACCTTATGGGCTGTTATGGTTAGCACTCTGCTATTGCCTTAACTTAATCAATGAACATGATGTGACTATTTATGATACTGTTATCATGATGATGTTGATGATCTTGTGATACTCTAGGGGGCTCAGGCTGTTTCCTGAATACCTCTCCGTAAGGACTTGTTCGTTGAGAGACCACCCGGGATAACAGTGCAACCATGAGGGTGAAATGGGATGCCCTTAGCTGATTAATTGGAAGAACTAGAGGTGTAGTTGCTTAGCCGTCGTGCCGTCAATGGGGTCCAGGCACAGTGCTTGCTCTGCCGAGGCTGAGTGCCGAGGTTCTTTCGTTTTGCTCTTTGTTAGTCACTCTCCTGCGGGGAGGGGTACTATGTTTATCAAACTGGAGAAACCTAACGGGCAGCTATGATCTCTAGGGAATCTTTGTAAAAGCTACGTAGTGAGGCCCTGCCGGACCACCTAGGTAGTGGTCAATGGGGATTAGCTCTCCCAGGGTAGAAAGGGAATCATGACTCATGGGTAAAGTGTGCAACCTCTGCAGAGGGTAGTGAAACTGATATATCAGTCGTGCTCACGGTTAAGAGCAGCCTTGGGATCCTCTTTGATTAGAGATACAGATGGTTCGAGATACAAGGATTATGTTATGGTTTTGGTTCGACTATGATGATGTTGCTCCTCGATGAGGAAATGGTTCACGGGTTGGTTATTACTAAAACCTGGCTTCTACTAATAATAAATATCTGACCAACTAAAAGCAACTGCTTGAGCCCAACCCCACATAAAGCTAGTCCACTTCAGCCAAACGGGACATTTGCTGAGTACGTTGATGTGTACTCATCCTTGCTTTACCACAAAACACCAGGTTGCCCGCATTGTAACCACTGCTCAGGAGAAGGCGAAGTCGTGGAAGGAGACTTCCAGGAGTTCCAGGACTACGACGAATTCTAGGTGTGGGTTGGCGGCAACCCCCAGTCAGCTGCCTGTGAAGGCCTTGTCTTTACTGCGTTTCGCTAGTACTTTGATTTTCCTGTTAAGACAATGACTATGTGGATGTCTGTGACTCTGTGATGTAATAAGTTAATACTCTTTTATGTTATCATTCGAGCATTGTGCGATGATGTTCATTTATGTAATCGCTGTGTACGTGAGTTCTGATCCTGGCACGTACATGGTTCGCATTCGGTTTGCCTTCCAAAACCGGGTGTGACATAAGTGGTATCAAAGTCGTGTTGACTGTAGGACCGCTGACCTAGAGTAGCACTGGTCGTACTAAGGACTATTGACCTTCCCTCTCACCTTGACCTCTGATGTTACTTCAAAAGTCGGTCACCTCGACCAACCCTATGTTTTACTACATATATATACCATATTATACCTTGTTAAAAAATTTATCTTGTTCTGTCTATGGTTCATACACTTGTCATATTAGTTCTGTTCTTACTCTTGTGCTTACGGTGTCTTTTGTAGATGGCTCGCCTTAGACACACTGCATGTAAATCGGTGATTCCTTTCCTGCCATCTCGACTTGCGGAGCGTCCTCTGCACCGCACCGTGTCCGGTCAGTCGAGTCACCTGGAGAGGCTGCACCACCGCCTGCGTGAGGAGCAGGAACGCCGGCGCCAGCACAGAGAGCAGCAGGACTCTTCCTCCCCACCCCAGCAAGAGGTGGAGTCCGTGAGGCCCCGTTCCTCTGTGGCCCAGCTGGAGGCGCCCCCTGCCCCACCGCGGGACGCCCCGGCTGTTGGAGGAGCTACTGGAGGAGGTCCTGGAGGAGACCCCGACGACGACGCAGACCACAGCACGGAGTCTTCTGAGCCGCAGGAGGCGGAAGGATGGGTCGCCCGACCCATCACCCGTGACGCCGCTCGCGGTTGTCACTTCCACGACGCACTCGACACCTTGCTGCGCCAGGCTTTCGACCGGCACACCTGGTCGATCGAGTATCGTTGTGTAGTCTACCAGCACAGTCGCGGGAGGTACCCGGACCGCTGGGAGGCTACCTGCCTAGTTCGCCGTCCGGAGGATGACCTCCGGGGTGCGGAGGCCGTTTCGGAGCACTATTCCATCTCCGAGAGGGACACTGCAGAGGCGGCTATGCAGGATGCAGCACGGCGTGCACTCTCCCAGTACTGTTCTTTGTTCGGTGGGGTGGCCGACGGTCTTAACCTTCGGTACTACCCCCGCCGCCCTACTGGCAGCACCGAGAGTGTGGTTGTCTCCCCTGTTGGTGAGGCTAACCCTAGGTTGAGCAGCACAGTCAACCTAGTCGCAGTGCTTAACACTGAGCTGGACCACTCTCTGGACGAGCTAAGCAGGGCTCGAACGGAGATTGCGGAGTTGCGTGCTGAGCTGGCAGAGCGCCATCACCAGGAGGGTGGTTCCCCCACTCCTGTTGGAACTCAGCACCCTTACCGCTCGCCGCCACGTGGTCACCACACTTATGGTTCCCCTGCCTGTAAGACCAGGATAGATCTGGATCCTTAGATCGTTAGCGTTGGAGTTTGTAATAATTCTTAAGTCAGATGTCTCAGTCTTAGATAGTTAGTTTAGTTTGCTTATCAGTTGCTTCCATTTAGCTTAGTTTGCTTATCAGTTGCTTCCATTTAGCTTAGTTTGCTTATCAGTTGCTTACATGCTTATTATGATGAACTTGTGCTGGATTTGAATCTTTGTAATGACTGTAGCCAACATGTGGGTTTCCCCTGCAGTTTGGCTTAGCTAGTAATGTTAATGAAGTCAGTTGCTTAGTTGGGAAACCATTTACTTCTACTTTCCTTCTTATCTGAGAAGCTGTGTTGAATCATAATGAGGATCAGTGAAGCTCTTTGTTCACTCAGTGTCATGAAGAATTATGTATTCTCTTTTCTTATGCTGAAGGGTTGTAAAATCAATGCTGATGTGTGAATGTCTTCCACAGATGTCTGACAAAGGCGCCGATGCAACCGGCGTGCTCAGCAAGAGCAGCATGACCAGCAGGAGGAACAACAGAGGCAGCCTCCCCCACCACCCCCGATGTCAGTGGAGCAGATGTTCTTGATGTAGACCCAGGCAGTGCAGGCCATTAGGCAGACTCTAGCAGCCATGCAGCAGGCTCAACAACAACCCCAACCCCAGCTGCAAGTGCAGATGCCCCAGATGCCACGGGATAAGCGTGGTGAGTTCATGAGAGGGCACCCTCCTACCTTCGCCCATTCTGCTGACCCCATGGATGCAGAAGACTGGTTGCGTGCAGTGGAAAGGGAACTGCGCACCGCCCAATGTGACGACAGGGAGAAGGTTCTGTATGGTCCCCGTCAGCTGAGGGGAGCAGCCCAGTCCTGGTGGGAGTCCTACCTCGCCACACATGCTGACCCCGAAGCCATCACCTGGGAAGAATTCAGCGAGAGTTTCCGCAGGTACCATGTGCCGGAGGGACTGATGATCGTGAAGAAGGAGGAGTTTCTGGCTCTGAAGCAGGGACCCCTGTCTGTTAGTGAATACAGAGACAAGTTTCTGCAGCTGTCTCGTTATGCACCTGAAGACGTCAACACTGATGCTAAAAGGCAGTACAGGTTCATGAGAGGTTTGGTGGATCCCCTGCATTACCAGCTGATGAATCACACCTTCCCCACCTTCCAGCACCTGATCGATAGGGCAGTTATGACTGAGAAGAAGCGTAAGGATATGGAAGATCGGAAGCGCAAGATGAGTGGACCCCAGTCCGGAGGCATTAGCCGTCCACGTTTCTCAGGCAGTTCATCTCAGCAAAGCAGGCCTGGTCATCCACAGGGATATCAGAATCAGAATCAGCGTCCGCATCAGCAGCAGTTTCAGAGGCAGTACCCACAGCAACAGCAGCAGTATCGTCAGAACAGCCAGCAGGGAGGTAATCAGTATCAGAAGCAGAACAACCAGGCACCTCGCCTTCCTGCCCCAGCAGCAAATCAAAACAATCAAGCAGCCCCAGCACAAGGAGGAGGCAGAGGATGTTTCCACTGTGGAGAACAAGGCCACTGGGCGATGCAGTGCCCAAAGAAGATGGCGCAGCAGCAGACCAACCCCAATGCTCCAACAAGGCAAGGTGTACTGCAGCCGGCAGCAAGCAATCGTAGCCAAGCGTACAACCGTGGAAAGGTGAACCACTTGGAGGCCGAAACAATCCAGGATGCACCAGATGTGGCAGTAGGTATGTTCTCAGTCGAATCTCATCCCGCAAAAGTGCTATTTGATACTGGTGCAACTCATTCATTTGTCACTGCAACATGGGTAGAATTGCATAACATCTCAGTAGAGGCAATGATGCCGCCCATGAGGATTAATTCGGTTGGTGGCAAGGTGCAAACAGATAAAATATGCTCAAATATAATGGTGGAAATAAGGGGGGTAGGATTCCCCAGTGACTTAATAGTAATAGACACCCCTGGGATAGATGTTATTCTAGGGATGAATTGGTTAATGAAGTATGAAGCAAATGTTAGTTGTGACAAGAGGACCGTAACATTGAAGTCCCCGTCAGGAGAAGAGGTAGTGGCCGAGCTAAGGATACCTAAATCAGCGGAGGGAGTCTGTCACCAGATTTCAGTTGATAGTAAGGAGCCCAACCCGCTCGAGGCTATCAAGGTTGTGTCGGACTTTCCGGATGTGTTTCCCGAGGAGCTAACGGGCATGCCACCCGAGAGAAAAGTCGAATTTGCCATAGAGCTTATCCCTGGTACCGCCCCCATTTCCAAAAGAGCCTATCGAGTGTCTGGACCAGAATTGGTGGAACTCAAGAAGCAAATAGATGAGATGTTAGAGAAGGGTTACATCAGGCCAAGCACCTCGCCTTGGGCCGCTCCAGTGTTGTTTGTAGAGAAGAAAGATGGTACCAAGAGGATGTGCATAGACTACAGAGCCTTGAATGAAGTCACTGTCAAGAACAAGTACCCCCTGCCAAGGATAGAAGATTTGTTCGACCAGCTCAGAGGTGCCAGCGTATTCTCGAAGATAGATCTGAGATCAGGTTACCATCAACTCAGAATCCGACCCTCGGACATACCGAAGACAGCATTCATCACTAAGTACGAGTTATATGCATTCACAGTTATGTCCTTTGGTTTGACAAATGCGCCAGCCTTCTTTATGTATCTGATGAACAGCGTGTTCATGGACTATCTAGACAAGTTTGTGGTAGTGTTCATCGATGATATTCTCATATACTCTCAAAGTGAGGAAGATCATGTAGAGCATTTGAAGATGGTATTGCAAAGACTTCGAGAGCATCAGTTGTATGCCAAGTTGGGCAAATGCGAGTTCTAGATTCATGAAGTCTTATTTCTGGGTCACATCATAAACCAAGATGGGTTGGCAGTGGATCCAAAGAAAGTAGCAGATATCCTGAACTGGAAAGCACCGAAGGATGTTCGTGGGATCAAGAGCTTCATCGGAATGGCCGGATACTACAGGCGTTTCATCGAAGGCTTCTCAAAGATTGCTAGACCAATGACAGCGTTACTAGCGAAGAAAGTTGAGTTTAAGTGGACCCAAAAGTGTCAGGAAGCATTTGAAGAACTGAAAAATAGATTGACTACAGCTCCTGTGTTAGTCCTGCCTGATGTTCACAAGTCATTCTCAGTGTATTGCGACGCTTCGTACACCGGATTGGGATGTGTGCTAATGCAAGAAGGAAGAGTTGTAGCATACTCATCTCGATAGCTGAAGGTCCATGAGAAAAATTATCCCACACATGACCTAGAGTTGGCAGCATTGGTTCATGCCTTAAAGACCTGGAGACATTACCTGTATGGGCAGAAGTGCGACATCTACACAGATCATAAAAGTCTGAAGTACATATTCACCCAGTCAGAGTTAAACATGAGGCAGCGAAGATGGTTGGAATTGATCAAAGACTACGAGCTGGAGATACATTACCATCCAGGCAAAGCCAATGTTGTTGCAGATGCTCTGAGCAGGAAGAGTCAAGTCAATATGTTGGCCACGTACCCGATGCCGTATGAGTTAGCCAAAGAGTTCGACAGACTGAGCCTCGGTTTCCTGAACAGTACGCAAGGAGTAACGGTGGAATTAGAGCCCACCCTAGAGCGGGAGATCAAAGAAGGGCAGAAGGATGATGAAAACATCAACAAGATTCGACAGCTGATCTTAGAAGGAAGAGGCAAAGACTTTCGAGAGGATGAAGAGGGAGTAATATGGTTCAAGGACCGATTGTGTGTTCCCGACCTCAAACCTATTCGGGAACTGATCCTCAAGGAAGCTCATGAGACAGCCTACTCCATACACCCAGGGAGCGAGAAGATGTATCAGGATTTAAAAAGGAGGTTTTGGTGGTATGGTATGAAAAGAGAAATCGCAGAATATGTCGCTATCTGTGATAGCTGTCAAAGGACCAAAGCAGAGCATCAGAGGCCTGCCGGATTGTTGCAGCCATTGCGGATTCCTCAGTGGAAGTGGGATGAGATCGGGATGGATTTTATAGTTGGCCTACCTCGTACCCGGGCCGGTTATGATTCCATCTGGGTGGTTGTGGACTGCTTAACAAAGGTGGCCCATTTCATACCCGTGAAGACCACATACACCGGAGCAACGTTAGCTGAGTTATACATGTCACGGATAGTCTGCCTTCATGGTGTGCCGAAGAAGATAGTGTCAGATCGAGGAACGCAGTTTACCTCTCATTTTTGGCAGCAGCTACAAGAAGCTTTGGGCACACATTTGAACTTCAGCTCAGCTTATCACCTTCAGACAGACGGTCAGACTGAAAGAACTAATCAGATCCTGGAAGATATGTTGAGAGCCTGTGCGTTGCAAGACAAGTCAGGATGGGACAAAAGATTACCTTATGCAGAATTCTCCTACAACAATAGTTACCAGGCCAGCTTGAAGATGTCGCCGTTTCAGGCACTCTATGGACGGAGTTGTAGGACTCCGCTGCATTGGGACCAGCCTGGAGAGAGACAGGTGTTTGGCCCCGACATCTTGCTTGAAGCCGAAGAGAATATCAAAATGGTTCGGGAGAATCTGAAGATAGCCCAGTCAAGGCAGCGAAGCTATGCGGACCGAAGGAGAAGAGAACTGAGTTTCGAAGTGGGGGATTACGTCTATCTGAAGGTGTCACCTATCAGGGGAGTCAGAAGGTTCAGAGTTAAAGGCAAGTTAGCACCCCGGTACGTTGGACCATATCAGATTCAAGCAAAGCATGGAGAAGTGGCCTACCAGCTCGATCTACCAGAGAGCTTGTCAGCAGTGCACAATGTGTTCCATGTGTCCCAACTGAAGAAGTGTCTGTGAGTACTAGAAGAACAGTTGCCAGTGGAGGGTTTGGAAGTCCAGGAGGACCTGACTTACATAGAGAAGCCAACGCAGATTCTGGAGTTTGCAGACAGAGTCACCCGGAGGAATACCATCAGAATGTGCAAAGTCAGATGGGGCCACCACTCGGAGGAAGAAGCAACCTGGGAACGAGAAGATGATCTGAAGGCCAAATACCCTGAACTCTTTGCTGACCAACCTTGAATCTCGGGGCGAGATTCTTTTAAGGGGGATAGGTTTGTAACACCCTGAATTTGGGGGTATAAAATTTCTTTGCTCATATTCACAAATTCAGGTGTTACTTCCCTTTTCTCATCCTTCCCCAACCTTTTCTTTCTCATTTCTATAGGAGAAAAGTGCTCATTTTAATTGTAATTATAGTCTATTAACTCAAACTCCAAGGGAGTATGAATTGTTGCATCATGTTGAACCCTAGATTTCACTTTTGTTTGGTGCATAATTCTTAGAAAGTCTAATTTGAATTTGTGGCTTATTTGGATTTGAATCAAATAGAGAAAATAAAAAGAAAAGGGAAAACAATTCCAGAATAAAAAGAAAAGGGAAAGAAGCCCACTCCCCCGCCCACCTCAGCCTTTCGGCCCAGCTAAGCCCATCCCGCGCGCGCGCTCTTCCCCCCCCCCCCCCCCGCCCTCTCTCTGCCCTGGCGGGCCCGCTCGTCAGCGCGGCCGCCTTCCGCGCGCCCGCCCCCGCTTTCCCCTCTCTCTCTGCTCGCGGGCCCGGGCTGTCAGCCCCGTCGTCCTCGCGTAACCGCCGCCCGAGCTGCGCGCGGCCGCCTTCTCCGCGCCCACGTCGCGCGTGGAGCTCGCAACCGCCCCGCCCCTGGCCACTTGAGCCCAGGACCCCACTCGCCCTCTCCCCCTCCCTCCCTCATTTGCGCACCCGCAGACCCCTCTTCCACCTCCCCCTCGCCGCGCGCACGCCCGAGCGCCGCCGCCATAAACCCCCGTCGTCCCGAGCTCGTTTCCCCGTCGCCGTTGGAGCTCCGCCGTGCCCTTTGCCACGGTGAGCTCCGCCCCGACGTCCGCAACCCGGGACGCGCCCCAATTTCCCCTCCCCCTCCCTATTTCTCTCTGCCCGCGCTCACCCGCCGTTCCCCGTGCAGCCGCGGAGGTCCGCCACCGTCGCCCCGGGCCGCCGTTGCGCCATCGCCGCCACCGAGGAGTCCCCGGAGCCCGCCTTGAGGTAAAGAACCTCTCCCGCCCCCTCCAAACCCGTGTATTGCCTTCTGCCACGTTTGATTCCTCGCCGGAGTTGTTTTATGCCGCCGCCGAGCCGCTTCGCCGTGAACCGCCCCCTCCGGTGCCCCTGTCTCGACCCAGCCCCCACCGGACGATTCCCCGTGCCCTCCCCAACCTTCCCGGCCGCTCAGGTCGCCCCAGAGACCCGCCGAGCGCCCGCGCCCCTCGTCTCCGGCGAGTTCTCCGCCGCGGGGACGAGCGCCGCCGCCCCAGCTAGCCGTAGGAGAAGCCAAGGCCGGCCACCCGATCCCCACCGTCCGTCCCAGATCGGGCGGCCCCGTTTTAATTACGCCGAGCCCAATCCTGGCCGTCCGCCGGAGATCCAGCGGCCCAGGCCCGCTTCCCCCACACCCCACCTCCCTGCCGTTTGGGCCCCGCCTGTCAGCCCGCTCGCGCTCGCGCTGCCCGCCCGGCCCTGCCTGTCAGCCGCGCGCTCGCGCTGCCCGCCCGGCCCCGCCTGTCAGCCGCCCAGGCCGCCGCGCGCTCGCGCGCCCACCCGCGGATCTAATCCTGGCCGTCCGCTTGAGATCCGACGGCCGTAGGAGCCCGATACCCCTTCGCCCGCGCGTTTTCTTAAAGAGACCCCCGGTTTTCTGGAATTTAAACCCGCCGTCCCTGGTTTCTCACAGTTAGGTCCTCGGACCTTTTATTTAATTCAAAATAGGTATTTAGGGTATATTTTTAACCCCTAAACTTGTAAAATTCATAACTTTGTCATATGAACTCCAAATTAGGTGCTTCAAATTGCAAAATGCTCATGATGTTTTTGTCTATCTATTTAAACAATGTTTCCCTGCTGTTTCCATGTACCAATTAATGGTTAATCATTAGGATAGGATTAAGGTTATTGGAACCCTATTTGAGATAATTAGAAATTGGTAGACTTTAATAAAAGTTGGAGTACTTAAGTTTATAGACTTAAACACCTAAGTTTAGGAACTTAAAACCAGGTAATGATTTAATCCCACCACTGACTTAGACCTGATTAGTGGATAATGAATCACTTTGTATAGTCCTCTACCCCAGACCTAGGGAACACCAGAGTGCCTATCCTTTTTCTACTATGAACTTGTGATCTCTTTGCTGCATATGTTTGGTATGTTGCTTTTGTTTGTTATCTTCCCAAGTGCATAGTGTGAATGATTACTTTACGTAGACAACGAGCAGTCTGTGTTTCCCGAGGAGGTTGCAGAGGAAGTCCCTGATCAGCAGTTTGGTGAAGGCAAGTGTCCTCTGTCCCATTATGTCCTATTCATTTATAACTTACTACCCCGCATTACTTACTTGAAACCTAAGGATTGACTAGCTTTACACTTTACTTTATCCTTGATGACCTTATGGGTTGTTATGGTTAGCACTTTGCTATTGCCTTAACTTAATCAATGAACATGATGTGACTATTTATGATACTGTTATCCTGATGATGTTGATGATCTTGTGATACTCTAGGGGGCTCAGGCTGTTTCCTGAATACCTCTCCGTAAGGACTTGTTCGTTGAGAGACCACCCGGGATAACAGTGCAACCATGAGGGTGAAATGGGATGCCCTTAGCTGATTAATTGGAAGAACTAGAGGTGTAGTTGCTTAGCCGTCGTGCCGTCAATGGGGTCCAGGCACAGTGCTTGCTCTGCCGAGGCTGAGTGCCGAGGTTCTTTCGTTTTGCTCTTTGTTAGTCACTCTCCTGCGGGGAGGGGTACTGTGTTTATCAAACTGGAGAAACCTAACGGGCAGCTATGATCTCTAGGGAATCTTTGTAAAAGCTACGTAGTGAGGCCCTGCCGGACCACCTAGGTAGTGGTCAATGGGGATTAGCTCTCCCCGGGTAGAAAGGGAATCATGACTCATGGGTAAAGTGTGCAACCTCTGCAGAGGGTAGTGAAACTGATATATCAGCCGTGCTCACGGTTAAGAGCAGCCTTGGGATCCTCTTTGATTAGAGATACAGATGGTTCGAGATACAAGGATTATGTTATGGTTTTGGTTCGACTATGATGATGTTGCTCCTCGATGAGGAAATGGTTCACGGGTTGGTTATTACTAAAACCTGGCTTCTACTAATAATAAATATCTGACCAACTAAAAGCAACTGCTTGAGCCCAACCCCACATAAAGCTAGTCCACTTCAGCCAAACGGGACATTTGCTGAGTACGTTGATGTGTACTCATCCTTGCTTTACCACAAAACACCAGGTTGCCCGCATTGTAACCACTGCTCAGGAGAAGGCGAAGTCGTGGAAGGAGACTTCCAGGAGTTCCAGGACTACGACGAATTCTAGGTGTGGGTTGGCGGCAACCCCCAGTCAGCTGCCTGTGAAGGCCTTGTCTTTACTGCGTTTCGCTAGTACTTTGATTTTCCTGTTAAGACAATGACTATGTGGATGTCTGTGACTCTGTGATGTAATAAGTTAATACTCTTTTATGTTATCATTCGAGCATTGTGCGATGATGTTCATTTATGTAATCGCTGTGTACGTGAGTTCTGATCCTGGCACGTACATGGTTCGCATTCGGTTTGCCTTCCAAAACCGGGTGTGACAGGCTCAGAGATGACGGACATGTGGTTACCTGCGAAAGGCAACTGGCTGTTGGGATCGATTGCAGGAATCACCACAGCAGACGAACTCGAGGTCTTCCTCTTGGGCGCCATCCTGATTCTACCGGCGAGCAGAGTGGGAGGCGAATGGCAGAGAGGATTCGGAAGCGAGAAAGCAAGAACTAGGGCACGGAAAGCAGAGGCGGCTAAAAGCGCAACACTTATGGGATATTCTCGAGCCAGATACCGTTTCAAAAAGTGCCCAGTCAGCACCCGGCGGTTATTTCCAAAACACCGGCGTGCCACGTGATCACCCGACAGTTATTTCCAGAACACCGGTGCGCCACCTCATCACTCGGCTATCATCCTCAAAGTGGCCCACGCAGCCTGCTATCACTCGGCGTTACCTCTAAAACGCTGACATCGTGTTCAGTCGCTCGGCGTTACCTCTAAAACGCCGACGTCGCCCTCCAGTCACTCGGCGTTACCTCTAAAACGCTGACATCGTGTTCAGTCACTCGGCGTTACCTCTAAAACGCCGACGTTGCCCTCCAGTCACTCGACGTTACCTCTAAAACGCTGACATCGTGTTCAGTCGCTCGGCGTTACCTCTAAAACGCTGACATCGCCTTCCAGTCGCTCGGCGTTACCTCTAAAACGCTGACGTCGCCCTTCAGTCGCTCGGCGTTACCTCTAAAACGCTGACGTCGCCTTCCAGTCGCTCGGCGTTGCCTCTAAAACGCTGACGTCGCCCTCCAGTCACTCGGCGTTACCTCTAAAACGCTGACGTAGCCCTCCAGTCGCTCGGCGTTGCCTCTAAAACGCTGACGTCGCCCGCCAGTCACTCGGCAGTCATCTCTAAAACTCCGACATCGTGTTCAGTCACTCGTCAGTTACCTCTAAGGCGCCGACATCATCTACAAGTTACTCGGCAGCTATTTCTAAAAGCATCAGTTTGATGCCCGAGTTATTCACTTACTGTTTCAAAGGAATCAGCTTCACAAATGAGCAGGACAATCATCAAGGAGAAACCAACATCATTCCTTCATTAAAGGGAAGATAACATACTTACAAATCAACTCTTTATGAGTTGATACTTCCCTATTACTACTACTACATTACATTACTACTACTACTACACTACACTATACTACTCTACACTACTAAATACTACTACATTATTCTAACTATACTATACTAATATCTACAAGACCAGTGGCATCTAGCCACTGGCCCTGTTGCTGCCGCCGTCGCTGCCGCCCCTGGTGCTGCCTTTGCTGCTGCCGCCACCGCCGCTGCCGCCCCTGCTACTGCCGCCGTCACCGTCCTTGCTGCCGCTGCCGCCGCCGCCGCCCCTGCCGCTGCCGTCACCGTCACCGCCGTCACCGTCTTCGTCGTCGTCGTCCTCGTCCTCGCCGTCGCCGTCCGAGTCCTCCTCATTCGAGGAGTACTCCGACTCATCCGAGCCCTCGAGCCCGAAGCGCTCGACGGCCCGGATGTACGTCCAGACCTCCGCCGCGAGCCCCTGGGAGTCGTCTGAGTCGTCAGACGACTCACGCAGGGGGATGGGAGCCGGAGACCCCTCAGACTCAGAGGAGAACTCCTCCTCTGAGTACTCCAAGTCACCAAACTCCTCCGATGGAGGAGTTGGCTCACGCTTGCGCTTGTTGTTCTTGCCCATGGTAGAAGCAAAAGGGAGAGAAGAAAGGAAAGCAACAGAGAACAGCGAGAGATGTGAAAAAGCCGGAGAGACAATGGCGTTATTTATAGAAGGAGAAGGCAACCGCTCAGCTCCAACCGCGGTCACTGAACAGTCGCAAAGCATTCAATAAGCACTCCAACCCGTCTGAAGACACGTCAGGCAGCCGACGCCGTTTCACGCAACACAACACCCATTGGGACTCCAGTCAACAGTGCGGAAGATATGATTACACCCGCTGTCACATCATATTACTACTCAGAAGCAGCCGGCTAAAACACTCAGCGTACCAAGCCGTTCCTTGCCCACACCCATTGGGGGGACGCCCAGGAATTATCAGTATATTTTTCAAAACGGTCACATCTGTGCAGGGCACGCAGTGAATACCTCAAGACAAAAATGAGATATCAGTAAGGATCAGAGGAAAGCCAAATATAGCCAGTGAAGTACAAAATATGGCCGATGGAAGCGACGTGAAGACTAGACAGAGAACGTCCGTCAAATGTCCAATCAGTCACAGAGCAAATAAATTACACTGCCAAGCAAGATATGGATGGATTGTGAACTCGGCTGCAAGAGACAAAATACATGCTGACCTCCGAAGCATAATATTGATGACATAATGCTAACCTCCAAAGCATAATGCAGAAGGCATCATGCCGATTTTTATAAGTAGAAAAGATAATCTTCAGCAAAAAGGCACAAAAGGAAGACCTTCGAATGGATTATCCTCAAAAATCCACTCGAAGGTCGGGGGCTACACTCATTGGGTGCACCTTCGGTGCACCCCATGAATCATCATTCCAAGCCAAGTGCCGACTTCTAAGGCATGGGGCAAGATTAAAGACAAGGCTGACCCTCAACCAAAACGCAGGAGTAAAAATGGAAATAATTTCTGGTGGAGACCTTCGAGTAGATTATTTTCTAAAAATCTACTCGAAGCTCGGGGGCTACACCCAGAAGTTCAGGGTCCTACAAAACGAAATGCCGACCTCTAAGGCACAAACACGAAACAAAGCTTCGGTTTACGAGTGATCAAAGCAGGAGGAGACAGTAAGAAGTCGTTTTCTTCAAATCGCCTGCAAGCTGGACCTGGGATCTTTGGGCTGATTACCTCTAAATTAACCCAAAGATCGGGGGCTTGTGGGGGATAGATATCCCCGGGTCCACTAAAAGAGTAAAAAACCTCACGAAAGGCTCAAGGGCCCAATAAATCGTAAGGTCATTCTTTCGTGGGCCTGGGGAGAGACAACCAGCAAAGCAGATCGACATGAGGCCGGATTGGTGCGAACCCGGACGACCCACAACGTCGAGCGAGTGACCACAACAGAGATCCGACTTTCCCGCGCTGGAGCCCCCATGCAACGGAGCCATGCGAGGATAAGTCGGCAGAACTACAAGGAGATAAACTCAAGCAGTTCACTATCTTTTAGCTACTCGTCGTTATCATATCCACGTGTATTGCCCCACGGTCGAGTATATAAGGCCTAGGGGGCACCCCTTCAGATCGATCGACCCTATTACTTAGCCACCCACTCCAACTCTCTGCATTCTCAATTCAGAGAGCTCTCTTGTAACCTCATTCACTCAGCATACTCATCAGGACGTAGGGTGTTACGCATCTCTAAGCGGCCCGAACCTGTAAACCTTGTCCACTGTCTCTCGTGCAACTGGCACAAACCATTTTGCTACAGTCGTTGACACCGTCCTACTCCTAAAAACACCTTGAGGGGCAACCCCGGGTGTGCGGTCGGACCCAAAACACCGACAAGGTGGCTGCTCAAATATGTATAGTAATTTTTTAAGATCTGCGAAGGAAACTTTGTAATAAAAAAGGCGTACTATTTTAGGTGAAGTAAAAATTAATATACACCATATTTTAATATATGATATATAAATGATATTTTTCTGTGCGCGTTCTATACGGAGAAAGGAATGTAGAAAATAAAGTCCGGTAACATTGTTTATATAGAGGATAAAATTTAGAGAATATTGCTGAAGTAGAAAAAATATAGAAGACAAATGTTTTACATAGAATATTTATTTAGAGGATTAAATTTAGATACTCCTCATCTCCTCCATGCATCAGCTCCTATCTACATTTTTTTTGTTTTGTGACAGCAGTAGCTCCAACCTTTATTATCTTCCCGCATACCCACGCGCGTTGTTCAAAACAAAAATCCCACAAAAATGAAAATCAAAAGAAAATCCATTCACGACCCACCCACCACAGAAATCAGTTTGCTTTGAGTTTAAAATAAAAACTTTGCTTTGCTTTCTTCTGCTGTTGCTGTGCCGCGCGTCCGGCGCCGGCAGGCAGTGTCCCCACAACCACAACACATACCCGGGCAGAGGTCCCCACCCCAGCATAGATAAAATGATTATATCAGGGCCATCGTCCATATCTCTTCTTTGTATTAGTTTTTTTATAAAATTCCTTATCTATAGATCTTTTATATCATCTTTTACATATTAGAGATTCATATTAAGCTGTCTTGAGCGGATGGTGAATATGATTGTGTAAAACATTACATAAATTATACTATTTATAAGTGAAGTTTTAAATAAAGGAGAATAAAAGAAATCCATATTAAGTTGCCTTCGACATAGATGGTGAATATGATTGTGTAAAATATCATGTAAACTGTATTATTTATAAAGTAAAGTTTTGAATAAAAGAGAATAAAAGATAGTATGAGTAAGCTGTGCCAGATACCTTTATAACCTAATTTCATTTTCTTATATATTTATTGTATCCTTAAATATTTTATATATTTTTAGTTCTAAAATATAAAGATAAAAATGTGAAGGTGTATATGTTTAAACCCCCGTCCTCAGTCACGCCGCACCTAACCCTTCGTCAGTTTCAGTTTGGCACCTCCGAAGCTTCCGTCCGAATCTCTGCTGCCTCCTTCCTCGGCCAGGCTTGCGGGCGATGGCGGCGGAGCAGACCGCCGAGCAGTTCCGGGGCCAGGCGCGGCTGCCCCACTTCGCGTCCCCGCGGCGCTACGACCTGCGCCTCACGCCCGACCTCCCCGCCTGCGTCTTCACTGGCTCGGTGGCGGTTTCCATCGGCGTGGCCGCGCCCACCCGCTTCCTCGTACTCAACGCAGCCGAGCTCGACGTCGCGACCGGGGGCGTCAGCTTCGCGCCTCAGGGCTCCGACCAGGTGCTTGCCCTTGCCTCGCTTCCGCCCGTCGGTGTGCGCGGGTGTCGGGGTGTGTTTGATCTGATCGTGTAAGGTTAGATGGTTAGATGTGGCGATGTTTTCGGAGGTGTCAGCTAGGGTTTTTAGATGGCGTTTTTTTTTTGCCGGAGTACCAGTCGCTTAAAGTTTTTTATGTGCTCAGAGCATCTTCAACATTTCAAGCTGGCATTGGTGCCGGTCTGCCGGAGGAGGGGTTGTGGGGATGATATCGGCGCCTTAAGAAATCTTCAGTTTCTTAGGGCTATAGCGACCTCAGAATTTCTTGCAAGTTGATTGATTGAATCTTTTGTGTTCAAATAATTCTAGATTACCACCTAGACCACGGATATAAATTTAACTTTGAGTGAAAGTCCCATATTTGCAGATGCACACGGTTTGATACTTACAGATGCATATGGTACTTACAGGTGCTTGTATATTTGTTGAAGCTTAAGAGTTTCGTGTAATCATATAAGGATGTTTTAAATCTCTGGGTGGGAATAGAACTTTTGCACTTATGATGGTTTGCAAAAAGCACCTTGTCTGGATGATAACAGTCGTCTTGGAGGGTTTATGATTTTGTTTCTAACAATGCCCTCCCCTAACACTTTTTGCTCTGCATTTATTGTAAATGCTGCTATAATTTGAATCAGGTGCTACAACCTTTGGAGGTTACCAACGTGCCAGAAGATGAGATCCTGATTATTCGCTTCAATGAGGTGCTTTCTATCGGGGAGGGAACTTTGACGATTGCATTCAAGGGGACTTTGAATGATAAGATGCATGGATTCTACAGAAGGTAATTACTTTTGTAGTTAAGTTTTTTTTATAAATCAAGCAACATATTCACAACGTAACTTTCTGTTTATAGTGTGTATGAGCTTAATGGAGAGAAGAAAAACATGGCTGTAACACAGTTTGAACCAGCTGATGCAAGGCGCTGCTTCCCTTGTTGGGATGAGCCTGCTTTCAAGGTTTGCTGCTTTGATTTTTTTCTCAAATCCTTTTGTTCTTTTAGGCACAAAGATATGAGTGCTTTTATTTGCATTACATGAAGAGCTAGAACCTTTTGTGTGGCTTACGGGGAGGGCATCATTCAAGCTTCACACTTTGTTTTCTGTCTACTCCCTTTGATTTTTTGGTGTTGTCTTATGTTTGCTTTTGCTTCTATTGCATTAGATAAGATGTGTATAGCTAAGAGTCTTGTGTGCTAATTGTGAACAAGTTCAATTAATAGCTTCATGATAGTGTTAATGATAAAACAAAACAAGGGTTTTATTCTCTACATGGACATATCTGTTCTCATGCACATTGAGATTCTTTGTAGTTGTCCGTTCTTGGATCATGCAATGATTATCTAAACTCAGTCCCTTTGATCTCGTGTGAGATTTGTTTATGCAACCATATAAATTATGATTACATTTATATCACTTACATTTGATTTATACTTCACAGAGCATAGCATTTATGCACATAATATCACTGGCATGGAAGCATATCAATTTCTAAGATATATGCCAGCCTTTTGATTTCTCGATTGTCTATCACACTCTGAAGTCATAATTCATGCATGTTAGAAGACTGTAACTATAATCTAGTAGTCTAGAACCTCTCTCACATACTCCTCTGTCCATATATAAAAGTATTTTTCCACCTTATGGTTGGTGTTTTCTATCTCTTTAGTTCTTGTCATCAGGAAGGCGTACACCAAATGGTTGAGGCCAATGTGTCTAATTTTTTTAAAATGGTCACAAATGGGCGACTCATATGTGTCTAATTCTCAAGGCATACCACTAAACTGTGAAGCCAATATAATTATACTGCAAAGTACAACTATCTAATCTCACCAAAGTCCAAAAGGTTGTTTTGATGATGTGGGTGATGATCAAGCACCACGTGTAGAGGGAGATGACTGTCTAGTTCACAATTGCAACACTTTATAGATGGTTTTAGTATGGAAAAAACATTGGAGGCCCCTTTATATGTGTTCTCCAATCTTGTGAATTACTTAAATATACAACAATGTTAGCGTCATATTGCTATCACCCCTCATATAAAATTCCTAGCTCTATCTCTAATATTCTCATTCATTTTACCCTGATTTCATTGTTAGGATTTAATTCCACTGGTTTAACTGGCGTTTATAATGTGTAATTAGCACAGAAGAAACATTAGTGGCTTTATATTACATGACGAACAATATTGTATGTCTGACTGTTCCTTCTCTCCCTACAGGCTGTTTTCAAAATTACTCTAGAAGTTCCTTCTGAGACGATTGCTCTGTCAAATATGCCAGTAATTGAAGAGAAGGTCAATGGCCCTACCAAAATAGTCTACTTCCAAGAATCTCGGATAATGTCTACATACTTAGTGGCTGTTATTGTTGGCAATTTTGACTATGTGGAAGATTTCACCACAGATGGTACTATAACTTCTTTGTCACATTAAATCCAGTTCTTTATCTTTCATATTACTGATGTTTTTTCATGCCTTAAAAGTTGATTTGTTCTCCATCGCTTTGCAGGTACTAGGGTCCGTGTTTACACACAAGTCGGTAAGAGTGCGCAGGGGAGGTTTGCTCTAGAGGTTGCCTTGAAGACATTGGTCCTGTTTAAGGAGTAATTACTCACATTCCTCGTTATATATTTGAAAGATTGCCTACATTTTTGTTGCAGTGTTCATAGATCTACAGTTAATTTAATTGAGTAATATTGGATTTTTTATACTGATCCTGGCCAAGGTATTCTGCAAAGAATTAAGTTCTATGGGTTAATTTATTTGATTACATTCTGCCATGTGTATGAAATTGTGATTGCATGCCATTAGAGGCACTATTTCTTGATGTCAAGTAACAAATATAGTTACATATTTCAGCATTGATGGTGCAGTGTAGTATTGATGATGTGATGTTGGCATTCCCAAAATGGAACTCATGGTTTAAGGCCTTCCCAAATTTGTAAATGATGTTTCATTCTTTGATTATAAATAATGTTATGCCCCTTCCATATAGTGCTGGATATCGAGTCAGCTCGGCTTGTTAAGCTAACGAGACATAGAGTCAACTCGACTCGGCTCGTTTACGAGCTTGAGCTGGCTCGTTTAGCTCGCGAGCCAGAGCAGAAAAAACAATATGTATATAAAAATCAAGTTCTAGTTAACTCCAAACTAATTTAACAATAGAAAATAGTAATTATACTCATAGTTTCACAGATCACATAATATAATACCAAATTAACACAACTCATCAATTCATAATTCACGCACATGTTCATCAGTTTAACCCACAGTTATATTCACATAGACCAATTTAACACATAGACACAGTTCATCAATCATTAGTTTAACTCATAGGCCGTAGACACCACACATACATATAACATGTTCATCAATTGTTACGTAAATGATATGAATATAGTTTCGTTTTGCTGAAATGTGATAGCTCGCGAGCTAGCTCGTTAACAAACCAAACTGACTCGTTAACGAACCTAGCTAGGATGTCAGCTCAGCTCGTGAATAAATTCAAACGAGCCAATCCGTGCTAACCACAAATCGAGCGAGCCGACGAGCCACGAGCATTTCGTCCAGCCCTACTTCCATACCTTTTCAAAGTACATCTGCCTCTTTTAAATTTTATGAGTGTTTGAGGCATCTGGGTCTCATTCACTGCTTGGTTCACTGACACAGAACTAATGCTCTCTTTGTGGTGTCAAGCTAATGATGAATTCTTTATGTCGTCAGGTATTTTGCTGTGCCATACCCCCTCCCCAAAATGGACATGGTTGCTATTCCAGATTTTGCAGCTGGAGCCATGGAGAACTATGGCTTGGTTACATACCGTGAAACAGCATTGCTATTTGATGAGATGCACTCTGCAGCTGCCAATAAGCAACGGGTTGGTCACTATGCAATTGTATTATTTCAATTATTGTACTTATATACTAAGTTGATAATGTGTAATTATGTATCTTCCCATGACATGTAAAACCATTTGAATCTGGCCACAGTGGACAATGCTGAACGTGACCGCACATCAATTTTCTTTTTGCCAAATAATTTAATAGTCATTATTGCAGAAGGATGCGATATTATTTTGTAGTGGATTGATCAGATTTGCAGTAGCTGTTTTATTTCCATGTGCTGTCACACCAACTATATATAATGATGTTTTGCTATTCCTTTGTATATTTCTTTATCCAGGTTGCAGTTGTTGTAGCTCATGAATTAGCTCATCAATGGTTTGGAAATCTTGTCACAATGGAATGGTGGACACATCTGTGGCTTAATGAGGGCTTTGCGACTTGGGTAATAAATTAGAACAAAAATAAGTAATTGCAAAGATCTATATAATTTATGTTGTTCATATAATATTTTTCTTTCCACTGCAGGTGTCTTACTTAGCTGCAGATCAGTTCTTTCCTGAATGGAATGTTTGGACTCAGTTTCTAGAGGAATCTACAGTAGGTTTCAAGTTGGATGCTCTTGCAGGTTCACATCCAATTGAGGTAACAGAAAATTTTGTTACTTTGCAATGTTATGACCATGGTTTTTAAAGCGGTAAGGCGAGACAAGGCGTTGGACTACCGCCTGGACGCCTAGGCGAGATAGGCGGGCAAGGCGCCTAGCCGTCGCCTAGGCGACGCCTTAAGAACAATGGTTATGACCATATCTGTGCTCTGTGGGAATTTACAGATGTATATATTACATTCTTAGTGAATTTGGATGTTCGGTGCATTGATGTGAGTGTTGATAGCTTCCCTAATTTTACCAGTCCTAAAAATAAATATGATTGGCTTTACATGCATTTATTTAGTGGCAAAACATAGATAACTCAATTGAGACTGAAGTTGGGACTTGGGATACACGCATCCCAGTTTATGTTTTATGAATGTTTTGAGTTGTTCTACTTCCTGGTGTGGTGGTACCTGCAAGCCTATTAATTAGAATATGATTAGCAAAATTTTGTTTGTTCTATATTAGCAAAATTATTAATTAGAATATGATTAAAGTAGTGTGATGATGAAAAATGATATGTGGTTGTATAATGGCCAGTTTAATGCCATTATGCAAGCTGAATATTTTTTGGGGCCTGTAACATATTCTAATCAGTCAAAAAACCCTATCTGGTTGGAGATGGCAGAATTAAGAGAAAAAAAGACCAACAAAGTCACATGTCTTTAGTGCTTTTAGAAAGTGTGTTCCACTATTGCGGTATTGCCCATTTAGCATGTTGTAAAAATCAATAACCATTATCTGTGCAGACTTGGGGCACACTATGAAATATGATCATGATGTATAAATGGCAGAATAAAAATCAACGTGCTGGACAACAGACCGTTTAGCTAGGAGAGGGCTCCCACATCCTCAGCTCTGTGTCCTTTGTGATCAGAAAGAGGAAAATATTCAGCATCTGCTTACCAGCTGTGTGTTTGCTAGGGATTTCTGGTACAAGATCTTCTCAGATTTGGGACTGACAACTAGAACTTCTGATCTGTCTGAAATTTCTTTTGCGGAGTGGAGTGGATTGACCAAACACCTGACAAATCCTACGAGAAAGGGTGTAAATTCGTTGGTGATCTTGGGTGCTTGGTCGATCTGGAAGCACAGAATGCTGTAATTTTTGAAGGGGCTCAACCTTGCTTGCAGACAGCTCTTCAATCTTTTGAGGATGAGCGCCAACTATGGTGCTTAGTGGGAGTTAGAATCTTGAAAGCTATAGGTCAAGTTCTTCGAGAAGGCTAGTTGTTAATAGGCTAGGAGCGGTCAGGTCATGCCTATAGTGTGTGTGCTTAGCGAAAATCTGTTTGTATCAAAACATCCCCTCTCCTAGGTCCGGGGTGGGGTTGTAGCTTGTACCAGACTCTTTTTCCTCTCTTAATATGATGATATGCAGCTCTCCTGCGTATTCGAGAGAAAAAATCAACTTGTATTTAAAACTTGTCTTACAGCTTATGATCTATTATTTTCAGGTGGACATAAATCATGTTGATGAAATAGATGAGATATTTGATGCTATAAGCTATAGGAAAGGAGCTTCTGTCATTCGTATGCTGCAAAACTATCTTGGGGCTGAGGTCTTTCAGGTTTGATTTTCTTATTCACTGCTCTCTTCATTTTTTTGGAAAAAAATTGCACTGTTGAAACCATAGTATAATTATGTGGCTGTATAATGTCAGCTTGCCATATGGTCTGTTTACTTCTGAAATGTCACTTAGTTTTTAAAAGATAATGGAGGCAATCGTCAGCCTATGCGCATAAACTTTTGTAGGAATATGATAAGCCTTTTCTTTCTAAGTATACTCATACCTTTAGTCGACATGATAGGCATAAGCTTACTTAAATTAATGCTATTATTTGACAACGGATTATTGCCGAATGCACATAGGTTTCATGTTATTTGTCACTTGTCAATGAAAATATATCATATTTTTTAGTGGTAACCATGTGTTGATGTTATATTCTTTTTGCTAGAATTCTTTGGCTGCATACATCAAAAGATTTGCGTATTCAAATGCAAAGACTGAGGACTTATGGGCTGCCCTTGAAGAGGGGTCTGGTGAACCAGTTAGAACATTAATGCATTCATGGACCAAACAGCAAGGTTATCCTGTCATTAATGTGAAACTCAAGGATGGAAAGTTCCAACTGGAGCAGGTATATTGTAGACTTTTCGGTAGACATTGTTACAAAATCCTGTAAACTTCGCGAGACTTTTTCTCCATTTGCAAAATCAAATTTAGTTTTTTGTTTATGGGCTCTCTGAAAACATCTTGTTTTGTCCAGACACAATTTCTTTCAAGTGGATCTACAGGAGTTGGGCAATGGGTTGTTCCCATCACACTATGTTGTTGTTCCTACTCGCGCCAAGCGAAGTTCCTTTTTCATGGGAAACAAGAAGATTTTGATTTGTCAGCGTCCGGGTTTACGGACTGCCAAAAGAAAGATGGCTTCTGGATTAAACTTAATGTCAACCAGACTAGCTTCTATAGGGTGAGCTATGATGAGGAACTTGCAGCCCGACTTCGATATGCAATTGAAACCAACAAACTGGGTGCAGCAGACAGATATGGTAAATTCTCCTGAAACATTCTTTCAAGCGTATCAATTTTACCTTTTTATACTGATCTCACATTGTTATGTTTGATACAGGCGTACTTGATGATGCCTATGCCCTCTGTATGGCTGGCAAACAAAAGCTAGTCTCCTTGCTGCATTTGATTTCTGTGTACAAGGATGAGACTGAGTATACTGTGCTTGCACACATAATCACGGTACTGTCTGTCTTACCTGGAAAGTCCTTTTCACTTGCTTAGTATTTTTTTTATCAAGTAATTGAAGCCGATTGTCTCTATAGACAAGTCTGCACATTGCCGAGATGATGGTTATTGCTGCTCCAGAGGAGTTGGTTCATCTGAAGAAGTTCCTAATTGATTTCCTGGAGCCATTTGCGCTGTAAGCATATTGCTCTATTTGTTCTGTAATGGAAATATTATTTTATTCTGAGATCTTGCCTGACGTTTCAGAAATTCTTTGTAGGAAACTTGGCTGGGATGCTAAGAGTGACGAGGGCCATCTGAACGCTTTGTTAAGAGGTACACTCTTAACCGCTCTTGCAGAACTTGGCCATGAGGCTACCATAAATGAAGCTGTTCGTCGATTTAATGTCTTTCTGGAAGACAGAGAGACACCACTCCTCCCTCCCGATGTTCGAAAGGTTAGCATCTTAAGGAATTGAACTTGTATATGGCTAACTACTAAAAGGTCCACAGTCCAGTTATTGATCCTGTTTTGTTTTGTAGGCAGCATATGTTGCTTTGATGCAGACAGTGAGCAAATCAAACAAAACTGGCTATGAATCACTACTGAGGATATATAGGGAAACCGATCTAAGCCAGGAGAAAGTTCGTGTGTTAGGCAAGTCGATGTTTTTTTTCCTTTTACCGTTCAATGATGAGCTTGTTTTTTTTCTGGGACCTCATTAAATCCTGACCTTCTTGTAGGTTCTTTGGCATCATCCCCTGACCATGATGTTGTCCGTGAAGTATTGAATTTCATATTGTCACCTGAGGTAATAAACATGCATGTCATAATTCACTTTTTACATTTGTATGCTAATTATTATTTGCCCTATTGGTTTACTACTATTGCATGAGTTAAGGTGGCCATGTGTGTTCCACATGTGCGGTGTGCCGGCTAAACTTTGCTTCATCTTACCGGAATATCTCATTTTGTATTGCACACGCAGGTGAGGAATCAGGACGCAATATTTTTGCTAAGAGGGGTGAGTTCAGGGGCACACGAGGTAGCATGGCAATGGCTGAAGGTATTCACTGTCGTCCTTATTTTTCTTTAGCTTTATTACTTCATTTTGGGTATATATGCTAACTCTGTAGTTTCAGGAAAACTGGGATTACATATTGGGAGCCTACTCTGGAACTCTGCTCACCTATTTCGTCAACATAACTGTCTCGCCAGTACGCTGCATAGCCTACCTGCATCCCGTCTATCATATAAGCCCATTTACGTTTTACTTTTCTGACACATCATGAAACATGGTTTCAGCTGGCCACCGATGAACATGGTGATGAGGCGGAGGAGTTTTTCAAGAGCAGAACCAAGGCGAACATCGCGAGGACTGTGAGGCAGAGCATCGAGAGGGTGAGGATCAATGCCCAATGGGTCAAGAACATCAAGGCCGAGGCTGACCTCGGCAATGTTCTCAAGAAGCTGGCTTACAAGCACTGATCAGAGACGGTCCACTTTCATTTCTGTGTTAATCCTAGTACCGAGATGTAACTTTGTTCTCTGGAATAAGTGGATTAATAAAGGGCACTTTCGTTTGTGTGTCGTCCTGAGCTGCCTTGTCCGTAGATTCTTACAAACTGTTCTGTGCGAAAGCTACCATGATAGATATGCGTCGAATTGATTGATTCTATATCCTGATAATTGATTGTGTATCGCCCATGTCGCACAGGAGAACGGTAAATTTGTTCCAATGATTGTCTGACTGCGAGTTGGCTTCCAAACCTGCACTTCATCATTATTTTAGGGTCTGACTCTATTACTCCCTCCGTTTCGTTTTAGTTGTCGCTGGATAGTGTAAAATTAAACTATCCAGCGACAACTAAAAAGAAATGGAGGGAGTATGATTTTGCAGTATAATGTATATTATTTGCATGTATATAAAGGGAACCTATCTGATATAAATCAACCTCTTAGTGTAAACTTCTAATCTAAACTACATGGGTTGTTGATTCAAGGGGACGTACCTTCGTGCAAACTTTTAATCTGAACTACATGATGTTGATTTAAGGGGACGCAAGGAGGAGGGGGATTTGAAAAAAAGTATGATTAGCAGTGGGCGGTTAATTGTAAAATTATCCACGTCCCTGCGTCTATTGGATCAACATCATGTGGTTCAGATTAGAAGTTTGCACGGTTGCACGGATAGATTGGTTTGCACAAGATACGTTCCCGTATATAAAATACAAGCATACTTAGGGTTCCACCTTTTGACAGAGACAAAACTATAAACCTGTTTAAAGTGATTTGAGGTATAAAAAACTCACTAAACAATAGGTCCAAACCTAGAGCAACTAAGCATTTCATATAGGGTGATCTACCTAACGTAACACGTAACACTTCGCAAAGTACATACGCTAATTATTAAGTAATTTTTTAAGCGCTATATATGTCTAGAGCTAATAATGAAGGGTCTCAACTCTCTTGATATATTCCTCAACTCTCACCTCTCTCAAAAGGCTAGCTAATATAGATGTTGGAGACCGCACAACTTTTCTACGCACGTACTAGACATGTCCAGTACACCCATCGGATACGATTAATGCATCCATATCGGGTAGTGTCGAACGTTGAAGATTGATATATGGTGTGACATACATGTCTAGTGCCTTATGATATTATACAACTCGTGTTGCAATCTCTCTGAGTTTCTAGTCTGCTATGAGATCTGATGCTTCATTAGACATGTCCAGTAGGATCCGGTGCACACCTACTTGTCTGATACATTTGGCTGCAGTTGCCCATTCTTTACACAATACCAATGTTGGCTGGTGTTTTATCTGGATCACCACCAAACACTGCTGGTGCTACCGAGCAACATGTGATTCTCTTTATTTCTTCTCGTGTCTTCGTTTAGAATTTTTTTTTCATCTTGTGCCTTAGACTCTTGCATGTACTTGCGGGTTATCTACATGTCTTCTAATGTCTTTTTTGAGGTGTTGATCATCTAAATCATCTGTTTTCCTAAGTTCAAGTACACTTGTGCATCCTTTGAACTATATTCAAACATACTAGCAAATGATGTTAGTCTAAATGGTTATGTTGATCATAAAATACCAAAACCATACATTAAATAAGTCAAGGTCCATTTCCCTTACACAACTGTCAAACATAAATCCACTATAGGCCATCCCAACTACCATCGGCAATATGACTTTAGAGCACGAGAAAATATAAAATTAGCCCTACAATTAGATGAACAGAGAAACCACTATTAATGAATGAAATACGATTGTCATCACCGACACCACGGTACTGAAAACACCCAAAAGACGAAAAAGATTATTGATAGAGCAGAGACGTAGACTAGATGTGCATTGAACCTAGATGCAGCTGAGTACCAACATGAGGGCAACTTAGAGAGTTTAGGTCATAGAGTATGTAATACCCCACATGTATGTTAGATTAATAAACACAAAGGTGAAAAAGATTTACAAGCTCAAGAATCAATCGAGCACCATAAACTTATAGCTCTCCCTCTCCATTTAGTTCTGATCAGAACTCTAGTCTAGTAGTCCCTAGTCTACCTTTATGCTTGCCCTTACAAGTATCACACCCTTAGATTAGATAAGATGATCTAGAATGTGTTGAATCCCCTTTTATGTTTCTCTATTCTCTTTTATAGACTAAGGTATGAGAGAGGATTACATATCAACAGGATTGTGGGTCTCGGTCAGCCTTGGCCCAACATCCTCAATCTTATCATGGTCGTGGAGTCATATATATATTGTTGTGCCTTCGGTCATACCATAATGTCGAACATGTCCTGCTCTAGTGGCAAACGAACCTATCGTTAGATATGGTGTAGTTGGTAACTGGTGTAGCAATATATACTTTATAATACTTTCCAGTACTCTTAACACACCCAAACATGGCTACAGAGCCTATGGAATGTATCAAACAAGGGTTTTTTACATCTGTATCCTTAGTTTTGGCACAGACCTCATTGCTACCCTTAGTTTTCAGACGTCCTCAACCATACCCATGCCTCTCTCATTTCCTCATTCATGCCCTCCCACGCCGTTTCCGTCACTTACCGTCGACTGACGTGTGGACCCAAATTTATCTCGGTCGTCTTCTCTCTATCCGGACGATTCCCCAACCCCGATTCCCCATTCCTCTCCTCCCTCCCCGAATCCGAGCTCGGCGTGGCTGCCTGCGGGCGCGGTGGACTGCGCGCGCGGAAGCAGGTGGGCGCGGCGGCCAGCGGGGAACTGCGCGCGGAAGCAGCTCGGTCGGCTGGGCGCGGCAACCGTCGGGCGCGGCGCTCCTGCGCGCGGTGTGGGCGCGGCGCTCCTGCGCGCTCCTGCGAATCCCCAAATCCGGGCTCGCGCGGCGGCCTACGGCGGCCCATTCCTCTCCTCCCTCCCCGAATCCGAGCTCGGCGCGGCGGCCTGCGGCGGACCCTAAACCCTAGGCAAATCCGTGCTCGGTGGACGGCCTGCGCGGCGGCGTGGTGGTGGTGCGCGTCGGCGCAGGCGCAGCTTTGCCAGAGGTCGACGTGCCCCGACGTGGAGACGCTGGTCCGCGGCGCCGTCACCCAGAAGCTGCAGGAGACCTTCAACGCGGCGTCGGGGACGCTCCGCCTCTTCTTCGACGACTGCTTCGTCAGGGTACGTACCCCGTCCGTCGTCGTGCTCCACGCTCGCCTGACACCTGACCGATCGACCGACTCGGCGACTCCCCTCCCAGGGCTGCGACGCGTCCGTGCTGCTGTCGGGCCCCGACGACGAGCACAGCGTGGGCGCCGACACCACGCTGTCCCCAGACGCACTGGACCTGGTCACCCGCGCCAAGGTCGTCGTGGACGCCGACCCGTGCTGCGCCAACAGGCTGTCCTGCGCCGACATCCTCGCCCTCGCCGCCCGCGGCGTCGTCTCCAAGGTATTGTGCTGTGCTGTGTGTTTCCTAGGCCGGCCAGGCGGCGTGGCTTATTACGCTTAAACCTTACGCCATCCTGCGCGCGCGGTAAACAGCAGTATGTAACAATTCGTCCTTTTCAAATGGCACTTGTGTTTAGTAGCATGTCGCGTGCGAGCAGCCCCTTCAATGCAGGACATGGATGGCCCAGGTATGGGTCTGTGCTGCTCACCCGCTGCCCCGAGTGCGAACGTCCAGAGCCACTAGTGAGGCTCATATCGAAAAGGTCAGAGAATGGCAACTTTGGTAGGGAATTCGTTAAGTGTGAAAGCAAGCCACGCCCAGGGAAGGTATGTCTTGTTTTGCTGATTACTACTTATTTTGATGGTTACTACTTTATTACTGCTCAATTATGTTTATTTTTGTGGTCTAGGTTCAGGAAAAATGCAAATTTTTCATGTGGATGGATGATTACATTAAGATGGTCGAAGGGACAGGGTTTACTAGCGGCCTGGGGGAGATGATGGCGTCTAATTATGGGGACGAACGAGTGGTGGCGAACTGGGACATGTTTACTGCAGAACTGAAGAAGTTGAATAACAACTTGAGCGACTTGAAGAAGATGTTTGGAGTTTTGTATGCTTCCATGATTTTTATTGCCTTGCTTTTCTTTGTTATGAACTATGGTTGCAAGCGTTAAATATGTATATGTATGATGGACCTCCTTGTGATGCCATTCTAGATGACTGAGAAGTTGTGTATTGTCCTTTTAATATGGAGAGTATATGTATGATGGACCTCCTGTTCTGGATTTTTTTGACTGCTGGTAAGATTATCCATTGGCATCGATCTGTGACTTGTTGACTGAGAAGTTGTGTATTGTCCTTTTAATATGGAGAGTATATGTATGATGGACCTCCTGTTCTGGATTTTTTTGACTGCTGGTAAGATTATCCATTGGCATCGATCTGTGACTTGTTCTGTTGTTCGACAATCAATTTTCAATTCAGCAGCACTCTGGCTTGGCCCTTTCCAGCTCTGGACGGTTCTTGCGTCTTTCATGAGCATTTGCCAGTAAAGAAGTCGCTGGTCAGTAAAGAATTGCCAGTAGTGGTACTGGTTTGAGATCTGAAAGGGAATTAGGCTTATACCTAGTTCCTATATAATTTTGGTGGTTGAATTGCCCAACACAAATATTTGGACTAACTGGTTTGCCCAAGTATGTAGTTTATACAGGTGTAAAAAGGTTCACACTCAGCCAATAAAAAGACCAAGTTTTGTATTCAACAAAGGAGCAAAGGGGCAACCGAAGGCACCCCTGGTCTGGCGCACCGGACTGTCCGGTGAGCCACCGGACAGTGAACAGTACCTGTCCGGTGCACCAGGGGACTCAGACTCCAACTCGCTACCTTCGGGAATTCCTAGGGCGACTCGACTATAATTCACCGGACTGTCCGGTGTACACCGGACAGTGTCCGGTGTGCCAAGGGAGGTCGGCCTCAGGAACTCGCCAGCTTCGGGAAACTCCAACGGCTAGTCCGCTATAATTCACCGGACTGTCCGGTGTGCACCGGACTGTCCGGTGCGACTCCGAAGCAACGGTCATCTCCGCGCCAACGGCTCTCTGCCGCGCATTCAATGCGCACTCTGCGCGCGCAGAGGTCAGAATCGCCCATGCTGGCACACCGGACATCAAACAGTACCTGTCCGGTGTGCACCGGACACCCAGGCGGGCCCACAAGTCAGAAGCTCCAACGGTCAGAATCCAACGGCAGTGATGACGTGGCAGGGGGCACCGGACTGTCCGGTGCGCCATCGAACAGACAGCCTTCCAACGGCCACTTTTGGTGGTTGGGGCTATAAATACCCCAACCACCCCACCATTCATTGCATCCAAGTTTTTCACTTCTCAACTACTACAAGAGCTCTAGCATTCAATTCTAGACACATTCAAAGAGATCAAATCCTCTCCAATTCCACACAAAACCCTAGTGACTAGTGAGAGTGATTTGCCGTGTTCATTTGAGCTCTTGCGCTTGGATTGCTTCTTTTCTTTCTCACTTGTTCTTGTAATCAAAACTCCATTGTAATCAAGGCAAGAGGCACCAATTGTGTGGTGGCCCTTGCGGGGAAGTTTTGTTCCCGGCTTTGATTTGAGAAGAAAAGCTCACTCGGTCCGAGGGACCGTTTGAGAGAGGGAAGGGTTGAAAGAGACCCGGCCTTTGTGGCCTCCTCAACGGGGAGTAGGTTTGAAAGAACCGAACCTCGGTAAAACAAATCCGTGTGTCACACTTCATTATTTGCTCGCGATTTGTTTTGCGCTCTCTCTCGCGGACTCGTTTATATTTCTAACGCTAACCCGGCTTGTAGTTGTGTTTATATTTGTAAATTTCAGTTTCGCCCTATTCACCCCCCCTCTAGGCGACTATCAATTGGTATCAGAGGCCGGTGCTTCATTAGAGCCTAACCGCTCGAAGTGATGTCAGGAGATCACGCCAAGAAGGAGATGGAGACCGGCGAAAAGCCCACTACAAGCCACGGGAGCACTTCATCGGAAGAGTCCCACACCAAAAGGAGGGAGAAGAAGAAGAGCTCCTCCAACAAAGGGAAGGAGAAGAAATCTTCTTCTCACCACAAAGAGAAGAAGGAAAAATCTTCTTCCCACAAGCCGCATCGGAAAGGCGACAAGCACAAGAGGATGAGGAAGGTGGTCTACTACGAGACCGACACTTCATCAACATCGACCTCCGACTCCGATGCGCCCTCCGTCACTTCTAAGCGCCAAGAGCGCAAGAAGTATAGTAAGATCCCCCTACGTTACCCTCGCATTTCCAAACATACACCTTTACTTTCCGTCCCATTAGGCAAACCACCAACGTTTGATGGTGAAGATTACGCTAGGTGGAGCGATTTAATGCGATTTCATCTAACCTCGCTCCACAAAAGCATATGGGATGTTGTTGAGTTTGGCGCACAGGTACCATCCGTAGGGGATGAGGACTATGATGAGGATGAGGTGGCCCAAATCGAGCACTTCAACTCTCAAGCAACAACAATACTCCTCGCCTCTCTAAGTAGAGAGGAGTATAACAAAGTACAAGGGTTGAAGAGCGCCAAGGAGATTTGGGATGTACTCAAAACTGCGCACGAGGGAGACGAGCTCACCAAGATCACCAAGCGGGAAACGATCGAGGGGGAGCTCGGTCGGTTCCGGCTTCACAAAGGAGAGGAGCCACAACACATGTACAACCGGCTCAAGACTTTGGTGAACCAAG
The DNA here is from genome assembly GCF_902167145.1 of Zea mays. Lineage (NCBI taxonomy): Eukaryota > Viridiplantae > Streptophyta > Magnoliopsida > Poales > Poaceae > Zea > Zea mays. Next base: position 159,161,046 of record NC_050100.1, on the reverse strand, counting down.
TTCGCAACCTCGGGAGCAAGAAGTGGGACGATCACGAAGTGGTAAATGTTATTTTAAGGTCTCTCATCTTTCTTAATCCCACTCAAGTTCAATTGATTCGTGGTAATCCTAGATATACTAAAATGACCCCCGAGGAAGTTATCGGGCATTTTGTAAGTTTTGAGTGCATGATAGAAGGCTCGAGGAAAATCAACGAGCTTGGCGACTCATCCGAAGCCCAACCCGTTGCATTCAAGGCAACGGAGGAGAAGAAGGAGGAGTCTACACCAAGTCGACAACCAATCGACGCCTCCAAGCTCGACAATGAGGAAATGGCGCTCGTCATCAAGAGCTTCCGCCAAATCCTCAAACAAAGGAGGGGGAAAGACTACAAGTCCCGCTCCAAGAAGGTGTGCTACAAATGTGGTAAGCCCGGTCATTTTATTGCTAAATGTCCTATATCTAGTGACAGTGACCGAGGCGACGACAAGAAGGGGAGAAGAAAGGAGAAGAAGAGGTACTACAAGAAGAAGGGCGGCGATGCCCATGTTTGTCGCGAGTGGGACTCCGACGAGAGCTCAAGCGACTCCTCCGACGACGAGGACGCCGCCAACATCGCCGTCACCAAGGGACTCCTCTTCCCCAACATCGGCCACAAGTGCCTCATGGCAAAGGACGGCAAAAAGAAGAAGGTTAAATCCAACTCCTCCACTAAATATGAATCTTCTAGTGATGATAATGCTAGTGATGAGGAGGATAATTTGCGTTCCCTTTTTGCCAACCTTAACATAGCTCAAAAAGAAAAATTAAATGAATTAGTTAGTGCCATTCATGAAAAGGATGACCTTTTGGATGCCCAAGAGGATTGTCTAATTAAAGAAAACAAGAAACATGTTAAGGTTAAAAATGCTTATGCTCTAGAAGTAGAAAAATGTCAAAAACTATCTAGTGAGCTAAGCACTTGTCGTGAGATGATTGACAACCTTAGAAATGAAAATGCTATTTTAAATGCTAAGGTTGATTCACATGTTTGTAATGTTTCAATTCCCAATCTTAGAGATGATAATGTTGACTTGCTTGCTAAGATTGATGAATTGAATGTATCTCTTGCTAGCCTTAGATTAGAGAATGAAGATTTAATTGCTAAGGCTAAAGATTTTGATGTTTGCAAGGTCACAATTTCCGATCTTAGGGATAAAAATGATATTCTTCATGCTAAGATTGTTGAGCTTAATTCTTGCAAACCCTCTACATCTATTGTTGAGCATGTATCTATTTGTACTAGATGTAGAGATGTTGATATTCATGCTATTCATGATCACATGATTTTAATTAAGCAACAAAATGATCATATAGCTAAACTAGATGCTAAAATTGCCGAGCACAACTTAGAAAATGAGAAATTTAAATTTGCTCGTAGCATGCTTTATAATGGGAGACGCCCTGGCATCAAGGATGGCATTGGCTTCCAAAGGGGAGACAATGTCAAACTTAATGCCCCTCCTAAGAACTTGTCTAACTTTGTTAAGGGCAAAGCTCCCATGCCTCAGGATAACGAGGGTTACATTTTATACCCTGCCGGCTATCCTGAGAGCAAAATTAGGAAGATTCATTCTAGGAAGTCTCACTCTGGCCCTAATCATGCTTTTATGTATAAGGGTGAGACATCTAGTTCTAGGCAACCAACCCATGCTAAGTTGCCTAAGAAGAAAATTCCTAATGCATCAAACGATCATGCCATTTCATTTAAAACTTTTGATGCATCTTATGTGCTTACTAGCAAATCCGGCAAGGTAGTTGCCAAGTTTGTTGGGGGCAAACACAAGGGCTCCAAGACTTGTGTTTGGGTACCCAAAGTTCTTGTTTCTAATGCCAAAGGACCCAAAACCGTTTGGGTACCTAAAGTCAAGAACTAAAATTGTTTTGTAGGTTTATGCATCCGGGGGCTCAAGTTGGATACTCGACAGCGGGTGCACAAACCACATGACCGGGGAGAAAAGGATGTTCTCCTCATATGAGAAAAACCAAGATCCCCAACGAGCTATCACATTCGGGGATGGAAATCAAGGTTTGGTCAAAGGACTTGGTAAAATTGCTATATCTCCTGACCATTCTATTTCCAATGTTTTTCTTGTTGATTCTTTAGATTACAACTTGCTTTCTGTTTCCCAATTATGTCAAATGGGCTACAACTGTCTTTTTACTGATGTAGGTGTCACTGTCTTTAGAAGAAGTGATGATTCAATAGCATTTAAGGGTGTGTTAGAGGGTCAGCTATACTTAGTAGATTTTGATAGAGCTGAACTTGACACATGCTTAATTGCTAAGACTAACATGGGTTGGCTCTGGCACCGCCGACTAGCCCATGTTGGGATGAAGAATCTTCATAAGCTTCTAAAGGGAGAGCACATTTTAGGATTAACAAATGTTCATTTTGAGAAAGACAGGATTTGTAGCGCATGCCAGGCAGGGAAGCAAGTTGGAGTCAATCATCCACACAAGAACATCATGACGACCGACATGCCGCTTGAGCTACTCCACATGGATCTATTCGGCCCGATTGCTTACATAAGCATCGACGGGAGTAAGTATTGTCTTGTTATTGTGGATGATTATTCTCGCTTCACTTGGGTGTTCTTTTTACAGGAAAAATCTCAAACCCAAGAGACCTTAAAGGGATTCTTGAGACGGGCTCAAAATGAGTTCGGCTTAAGGATCAAGAGGATAAGAAGCGACAACGGGACGGAGTTCAAGAACTCACAAATTGAAGGCTTCCTTGAGGAGGAGGGCATCAAGCATGAGTTCTCCTCTCCCTACACGCCACAACAAAATGGTGTAGTGGAGAGAAAGAATCGAACTCTATTGGACATGGCAAGAACCATGCTTGATGAGTACAAGACACCGGACCGGTTTTGGGCCGAAGCGGTCAACACCGCCTGCTACGCCATCAACCGGTTATATCTTCACCGAATCCTCAAGAAGACATCATATGAACTCCTAACCGGTAAAAAGCCCAACATTTCATACTTTAGAGTTTTTGGTAGCAAATGCTTTATTCTTGTTAAAAGAGGTAGAAAATCTAAATTTGCACCTAAAACTGCAGAAGGCTTTTTACTAGGATATGACTCAAACACAAGGGCATATAGAGTCTTTAACAAGTCCACTGGACTAGTTGAAGTCTCATGTGACGTTGTGTTTGATGAAACTAACGGCTCTCAAGTAGAGCAAGTTGATCTTGATGAGATAGGTGAAGAACAGGCTCCATGCATAGCGCTAAGGAACATGACCATTGGGGATGTGTGTCCTAAGGAACCCGAAGAGCCTCCACATGCACAAGATCAACCGTCCTCCTCCACGCAAGCATCTCCACCAACTCAAAATGAGGATGAGGCTCAAGTTGATGAAGGACAAAATCAAGAAGATGAGCCACCTCAAGATAATGGCAATGATCAAGGGGGAGATGCAAATGATCAAGACAAGGAGGATGAAGAGCAAAGACCGCCACACCCAAGAGTCCACCAAGCAATCCAACGAGATCACCCCGTCGACACCATCCTCGGCGACATTCATAAGGGGGTAACTACTCGATCTCGGGTTGCTCATTTTTGTGAACATTACTCTTTTGTTTCCTCTATTGAGCCACACAGGGTAGAGGAAGCTCTCCAAGATTCGGATTGGGTGGTGGCGATGCAAGAGGAGCTCAACAATTTCACGAGGAATGAGGTCTGGCATTTAGTTCCACGTCCTAACCAAAATGTTGTAGGAACCAAATGGGTCTTCCGCAACAAGCAAGATGAGCATGGTGTGGTGACAAGGAACAAAGCTCGACTCGTAGCCAAAGGGTATTCACAAGTCGAAGGTTTGGATTTCGGTGAAACCTATGCACCCGTAGCTAGGCTTGAGTCAATTCGCATATTATTGGCCTATGCTACTTACCATGGCTTTAAGCTCTATCAAATGGACGTGAAAAGTGCCTTCCTCAATGGACCGATCAAGGAAGAGGTCTATGTTGAGCAACCTCCCGGCTTTGAAGACAGTGAGTATCCTAATCATGTCTATAGGCTCTCTAAGGCGCTTTATGGGCTCAAGCAAGCCCCAAGAGCATGGTATGAATGCCTTAGAGATTTCCTTATTGCTAATGGCTTCAAAGTCGGCAAGGCCGATCCTACACTCTTTACTAAAACTCTTGAAAATGACTTGTTTGTATGCCAAATTTATGTTGATGATATTATATTTGGGTCTACTAACGAGTCTACATGTGAAGAGTTTAGTAGGATCATGACACAGAAATTCGAGATGTCGATGATGGGGGAGTTGAAGTATTTTCTAGGATTCCAAGTCAAGCAACTCCAAGAGGGCACCTTCATTAGCCAAACGAAGTACACTCAAGACATTCTTGCTAAGTTTGGGATGAAGGATGCCAAACCCATCAAGACACCCATGGGAACTAATGGGCATCTCGACCTCGACACGGGAGGTAAGTCCGTGGATCAAAAGGTATACCGGTCGATGATTGGTTCATTGCTTTATTTATGTGCATCTCGACCGGACATTATGCTTTCCGTTTGCATGTGTGCAAGATTCCAATCCGACCCTAAGGAATCCCACCTTACGGCCGTAAAACGAATCTTGAGATATTTGGCTTATACCCCTAAGTTTGGGCTTTGGTACCCTCGGGGATCCACATTTGATTTACTTGGTTATTCGGATGCCGATTGGGCGGGGTGCAAAATCAATAGGAAGAGCACATCGGGGACTTGCCAGTTCTTGGGAAGATCCTTGGTGTCTTGGGCTTCAAAGAAGCAAAATTCGGTCGCTCTTTCCACCGCCGAAGCCGAGTACATTGCCGCAGGACATTGTTGCGCGCAATTGCTTTGGATGAGGCAAACCCTGCGGGACTACGGTTACAAATTAACCAAAGTCCCTTTGCTATGTGATAATGAGAGTGCAATTAAAATGGCCGACAATCCCGTCGAGCATAGCCGCACTAAGCACATAGCCATTCGGTATCATTTTCTTAGGGATCACCAACAAAAGGGGGATATCGAGATTTCTTACATTAATACTAAAGATCAATTAGCCGATATCTTTACCAAGCCACTTGATGAACAATCTTTTACCAGACTTAGGCATGAGCTCAATATTCTTGATTCTAGAAATTTCTTTTGCTAAGCTTGCACACATAGCTCATTTGAATACCTTTGATCATATCTCTTTTATATGCTATGACTAATGTGTTTTCAAGTCTATTTCAAACCAAGTCATAGGTATATTGAAAGGGAATTGGAGTCTTCGGCGAAGAAAAAGGCTTCCACTCCGTAACTCATACTTCGCCATCACTCCGAGCAACTCTCTCTTCTTTGGGGGAGAAATGAGCATCAAGGAAAAGGACTTCATCCTTGGGGGAGAGAGTAAAAGCTCAAACGCAAAAGGACCGGATTTCGTCTTTGGTATAATCTTAACTCATTCATTTATGATCAAAGAGGAGGAACTTACTTCGAGGGCTCTAATGATTCCGTTTTTGGCGATTCATGCCAAAAAGGGGGAGAAATGAGCCCAAAGCAAGAGGACCGCACCACCACCAATTTCAAAAATTAGTGTTTTCCAAAAGTATTTATCAATTGGTATCCTATTGTGTTCAAAAGGGAAGAAAGTAGTATTTTTAAAATATATATCAAAACCCTCTTGATCACTAAGAGGTGGATCTCCTTTAGGGGGAGTTTTGTTTAGTCAAAGGAAAAGCATTTGAAAAAGGGGGAGAAAATTTCAAATCTTAAAAATGCTCTGCAAACTCTTATTCATTTACCTTTGACTATTTGCAAAAGATCTTTGAAATGGATTTACAAAAGGAATTTGCAAAACAAAACATGTGGTGCAAACATGGTCCAAAATGTTATATAAGAAAGAAACATTCCATGCATACCTTGTAAGTATTTATATTGGCTCAATTCCAAGCAACCTTTACACTTACATCATGCAAACTAGTTCAATTATGCATCTCTATATTTGCTTTGGTTTGTGTTGGCATCAATCACCAAAAAGGGGGAGATTGAAAGGGAATTAGGCTTATACCTAGTTCCTATATAATTTTGGTGGTTGAATTGCCCAACACAAATATTTGGACTAACTGGTTTGCCCAAGTATGTAGTTTATACAGGTGTAAAAAGGTTCACACTCAGCCAATAAAAAGACCAAGTTTTGGATTCAACAAAGGAGCAAAGGGGCAACCGAAGGCACCCCTGGTCTGGCGCACCGGACTGTCCGGTGAGCCACCGGACAGTGAACAGTACCTGTCCGGTGCACCAGGGGACTCAGACTCCAACTCGCTACCTTCGGGAATTCCTAGGGCGACTCGGCTATAATTCACCGGACTGTCCGGTGTACACCGGACAGTGTCCGGTGTGCCAAGGGAGGTCGGCCTCAGGAACTCGCCAGCTTCGGGAAACTCCAACGGCTAGTCCGCTATAATTCACCGGACTGTCCGGTGTGCACCGGACTGTCCGGTGCGACTCCGAAGCAACGGTCATCTCCGCGCCAACGGCTCTCTGCCGCGCATTCAATGCGCACTCTGCGCGCGCAGAGGTCAGAATCGCCCATGCTGGCACACCGGACATCAAACAGTACCTGTCCGGTGTGCACCGGACACCCAGGCGGGCCCACAAGTCAGAAGCTCCAACGGTCAGAATCCAACGGCAGTGATGACGTGGCAGGGGGCACCGGACTGTCCGGTGTGCACCGGACTGTCCGGTGCGCCATCGAACAGACAGCCTTCCAACGGCCACTTTTGGTGGTTGGGGCTATAAATACCCCAACCACCCCACCATTCATTGCATCCAAGTTTTTCACTTCTCAACTACTACAAGAGCTCTAGCATTCAATTCTAGACACATTCAAAGAGATCAAATCCTCTCCAATTCCACACAAAACCCTAGTGACTAGTGAGAGTGATTTGCCGTGTTCATTTGAGCTCTTGCGCTTGGATTGCTTCTTTTCTTTCTCACTTGTTCTTGTAATCAAAACTCCATTGTAATCAAGGCAAGAGGCACCAATTGTGTGGTGGCCCTTGCGGGGAAGTTTTGTTCCCGGCTTTGATTTGAGAAGAAAAGCTCACTCGGTCCGAGGGACCGTTTGAGAGAGGGAAGGGTTGAAAGAGACCCGGCCTTTGTGGCCTCCTCAACGGGGAGTAGGTTTGAAAGAACCGAACCTCGGTAAAACAAATCCGTGTGTCACACTTCATTATTTGCTCGCGATTTGTTTTGCGCTCTCTCTCGCGGACTCGTTTATATTTCTAACGCTAACCCGGCTTGTAGTTGTGTTTATATTTGTAAATTTCAGTTTCGCCCTATTCACCCCCCCCTCTAGGCGACTATCAAGATCTCATCCCTGCTGAAGTCGCCACTTGTATATATTGTATACAGAATTGCAGCAAAACAATTGGCCGTCTGCGTCTCCAGCACCTGCGCGCTCGCTCGGACTCGGGCACCATTACGCCAGCGAAGTAGATGACGTTTTGAGGCCGCTAATGTCGCCTCCAATCATTTTGCATTACAAAATGGCGGTCAATTAATCCTACGCAGAAAAAGGCAACGAGGAGGCCGCTGATTGCCGCGCTCGGCGTTCCAACCGCTGGAGGTGGCTGGCCAGTGTGCCCAAGGCGAGAATTTTGACTTTATGAAACACGGTGGGTGCGGCTTCGACGAAATGGAGGTGTAGGAGAGGGTTTCTCCCTTATGAAACAGCTGGGCATAGCCCTCCCTCTGAAATGGACATGAGTCCACCATTAACAGGTAACGACTATCTTATACTCACGCCGTCAGACCGCCGTTACCTGGAGACTATACGTGAGACCCAACCAAACCGAGTTCTTCCCCAAACCCTATCCACGCACCTTAGCCGCGGCACACTTGCCGCCGCAGAGAGCCGCCGCACACTTGCCCTTCGTGCCGCGCACCAGAGATCTCCGCGCACCATGGATAGAACGAGAGATGGAAATGCTCCCCTCGTCGCTGTTTCAGAGGCCGTTGATGCTGCTCGTGCCGCCGCTGTTGCTGCGGCGGAGGCAAGATGCGCGGCTGTGGTGGCTGAGAAGGAGGCTGTAGCGGCGGTTGAATTTGCGACAATTGCCGCCGATAAGGTTGGACTAGCTGTCGAAGCTGTCAACTATCAAAGCTTTGTTCAAGATAACTCCATGGTGACTGATTTTCTTTCTCCCTTACTTTCTCTTCCTTTGCCGCATGTGGAATCTGAATGTGGAATAGGGTCTGGTTTGTACAGGAAATGTTGATTTTAAGTATCAAGATAACTCCATGTTGAATTGGTTCTGGTTTTTATTTGTACAGGAACATGTTGATTTTAAGTATCACGTTAGCGTGAAGAACTCACTACGATATGCCATTCAAGAGATGAGGAGGCAATCTTCACTATTACGTAACATTAACGGGCTGTGTTGTAGTATCCCAGAAGTTGAAGGTGGTAAGGTTGGAAAGCTAGCTGGCCATTTGAAGGAGATCTGCAAGAGCCTCGAGAAGACTTCAATAGTGTGTGAAGAAGATCTGGAGAATAAATGTCCTGGTTGGGACCTTCATCATCCCCCTTCAGATTATGAAGACGACACCAACCCCCCTTCTGATGTTGAGGACACAATGGATGGATACGAGTCAGAAGATCCAGAGTTGTGGCAAATGGTGTTTGATGACTTGCAGTGGGAAGAGAATAAAGTTGCTGTCTCTTTGCGCGAGCATTGTCGTATTTGGGGCTACGACTATGACCAAATTTATGATCGTGAGACGAAGTAAGACATTCTGTGATGCAGCAACTAACCAGTTATGCAGCCTTTTGTGATATCAAGTAACCTCTTCTGCAGCCTTTTGTGATGTCAAGACATTCTGTTTTTGTCAAGACATACTTATGAACTTGTAAGACTATCTGTTAGACTATCTATGTCTTATGAACTTGTAAGACTATCTGTTACCACAAACATAATGTTTTATGTAACAGAATTGTAAGACTATGTATGTGCTTGTAAGACTATCTGTTCACATTATGTTTGTGGTTGTTATCTGAAACTGGTTTGATCTGCAACGGAACTGGTATTTCTTCAGCACGGCAATGAACAGATTTCTTCAACCGAACTGGTTTGAATCTGGGCACAATACGCGAATGAGATTTCTGGGCACATAATGTCTTACTTGTTCGGTTTCTATGCCCAGATTCATTTCTGGGAGCAATACGCGATGCCCAGCTTCAGTTTCTATGCCCAGATTCATTTCTGGGAGCAATACGCGATGCCCAGCTTCAGTTTCTATGCCCAGATTTTAGAAACTTGAAGCACTGGCACTTGAAGCACTGGCACTTGAAACTTGAAGCACTTGAAGCACTGGGCATAGAAACAATATAGTAATCTGGGCTTAGAAACATTATAGAATTCTAGGCACATGCAGTAATTCTGGGCACATGCACTAATACACTGACCATCAAGTAAATTATGGGCACAAGCACATGCACAGAATTCTGGTTCACGCGGCACAAACATTACAGACAGTCAGAATTCTGGTTCACGCAGCACTATAATGTTCTGGACACAAGCACTGGACACAATCTGGACACAATGGTCCCAGAAAACGACCATATCGACACAAGCTTCAAGCTTTAGACAGAAAACGACCATCTGGACACAATGGTCCCAGAATTCTGGGCACAAGCTCTGGACAGAAACGACCATCTACAGTGAACGCTTCAATCTCTAGACAGACAGCAACGCTTCAAGTTTCTTGGACCATCTGTAGTTCTATTCCCTTGTCGCAGCACGCTTCAAGTTTTTCCTCGGAGTAATTTTCTTAACAAGCCACTTGACAGTCTTTGCAGGAGAAGTAGGAGGAGTTTCCACACGGACTACTGCTGCATCAGTACTGACATTTTCATCTACAGTTATTACAACTTGACCAGGGTCTATTACAACTGTTTCTTCGTTAGGGGCACTAGTCTGAGATGTAGAAGTCCGCAACTCTTTCGGGATCCAATTTTTCGTCGTATTCTTTCTTGGCTTCCTCTTCCTACAAAGCAACAAAACAATTACTAACAAGTACTAATAGACAATGAAATAAAAATACAATTACTAATACAGTTATAACCTTTTCTTTGTTCCATTTAAAGGGCACTTATAACTTGTTTTCCGATGACCTAGTTGACCACAGTTTGGGCAAGTGTATTGTCTTTTTATCTTTGTTGTGCCTTGAGCATATTCCACGCCCTTTCGTTTTTTCGAACTACCACCTTCTAGACAACTCTTTATTCTGTTTTTCCTTTGTCGCCCAACCCCTCTTTTCGCCATTGGCGCAAGTATTTCATTTGCAATATCCACCTTCGGCCAAAAAGAACGGTCACCTATTGGTTGAATCCTTCGCATGTAAGCTTTTCTAAACTTTTCAACAGAATAATAATCATCGACAAAGTACTCCATACCAACATTCCTTACATCTTGGGCAATAATCACCGCCAATCCATGCTGACAAGGTTTTCCTGTGTGCTGCCACTCTTCACAAGAACATTGTCTCGACTCTGCTTTCACTACATGTTTTGTCAAACAATTTGTACTATCTCTCACTTCTGCCAAGTACTTGTCGCTTTTGACAACTGTCAAATGACCCAAACCTCTAGTCTGAGCTTTCAATGTAGCCATAACAGAAGGCAATATCAAACCCTCAAGTCTATCACCTATCCTTCTCCTCCGATGAAACAACTCCATAGTCATCTCCCTAATCTTATCAGCTAAGTCACAGACTGGAAGGTCCTTGTGATCCTTAACCCAGTTGTTAAAGACCTCAGCCATGTTGTTTGTTATGTAATCACATTTAATAGATTGGTCGAAACCACTCCTGTACCAAAGGAATTTGTGATGTTGATCCAAATATTCAGCTATCTTTGGAACACTTCTTACTTGGCTGACATGGTGCTCAAAGACTTCAGGTATGGTCTACAACCATCCCTAAAACCTGATATGCACGACCCTAGTGCACAAAAAAACGGTTGAAATAGTATTTCCCATCCTCTAAAACCACATCAATCTCTACAATGCTGTCAGGTTCATTAGCAAGTACTGCCTCCCGCCAAGAGAATAGCAGCTTGAAACTCTCCTCCCAACTGCCAAACAACTCTTTTAAAGCCTTCTCCTTTCCCTTCCAAACTGTGTCATAACCAATAGTCACATTGTGAACTCCTTGAAGCGTATCTTGCAATTCCTTGGCACCCATATGGGGTTTCTTCATAAGTAGTGGCAAAGCGTGAAAAGCTACCCATCCACTGCTTGGTGTAGTCGTCTTCCTCCTTCCACTAGACGTGCAAGTATGCGAATCATGCAATACAGCAACCTGCGAAATTGTACAATTAGAACTTCGAACACAAACAATACCTAAATGCAAGACATACACATTGATAGAAATGTATGAATTAACATACCACAATGGTCGGTAGTCCTTTCTTTTCCGCTCGAGCATAAATCCTCCAAGGGCAATCTCCACCTTTACAATATCCGACATATCTGGTAGTTGAAGTTACATCGATTCCAAGCTCAAACTCATGCTTTATTGCATATTGCCTCATAGCAATTCGAAATTCCTTCATGTTAGGAAACAAACTTCCAGGTTGCATTGACGGATTCATTTTATCATACTGAACCCTCTTCTCATTTGGCAGGTAGTCTTCAAATGATCGGTCTATATGATTGTCTCCAAAATTAATAGGCTCTGATTGATCCAAATTACTTGTATTTTCCTGTGCCTTTTCCCCCTCTTTTACGGCTTCATCTCTTACATTTTCCTTTCTCGTTTCCCCCTCATTGAGTCCTAGATTACAATACATCTCCATCTCATTTGCAACATCACGTCTCCCTTCCTCCTCCCAAAAATCACATAGTACCATAGATTCCCAATCTAACCTCGATTGGTCTTGTACATTTTCATCTTCATTATTTGCACCTAATGCAACTAGCGGTAATGAACTAGAACAAGGCGGTGGTGAATAAGTCATGGGACCTGCCATTAATTCAACCAATAATGTACAAAATTAAAGGCTAGATTTGCACACTTCTTACCACAGCAAGGCACAAAATTCTACCTGGATTTTCAGATATGCCTATGTTTGCATCCATTGTCGATCCACTGCATTGTCGATCCATTTTCGAGGTTGGGACGAAAACGGCGAAGAATCCGAGCGGAGTGAAAGACAGGCGCGGTCTGGGTCAAAGGACACCTGGATCTGCAATTCTGGATCGAGAGGTGAGGCTGTTGAGCGCATGAAAGAAAATGGTAAGGGAAAGAAAAGAAAGGTGGCGACCTGACCGAGATCTCTACCTGACCAGGCGAAAGCGATGGGGAGTGGAGCGACTGAAGCGCTGGGGAGGCAAGGAGGGGAGTTGGCAACGACGGTCGCGAGGGAGAATGGAGGACTACTCACGGTGAAGCCGATGGAGGACGCGACGGCAATGGAGGACTACTCACGGCGCTGGCGCAGGGAGACGGAAGCCGGAGTCAAGGAGCCTAATACTGACCTAAACCTGTTAATGGTGGACTCATGTCCATTTCAGAGGGAGGGCTATGCCCAGCTGTTTCATAAGGGAGAAACCCTCTCCTACACCTCCATTTCATCGAAGCCGCACCCACCGTGTTTCATAAAGTCAAATTTCTCGCCCAAGGCGCGTCATGCCTGCTGCCTTTGCCCGCCTCTGATGCTCGCAAAGGGCCAGCGAGCCCTATCCACTCAACGACAGCGAGCCCAATGTTGGGGACTTGTTCTCAAATGCTAAGAATTAAGAACAAGGCAACATAAAAAGTGTTAAGTGTTAAAGTCCTTCGTCCTTCGAAGCATTATGTCCCTTCGGGAAATAATGAGTTTCGGACGAAGGTCATAAGAGACATACCTTCGTAAACATAACAAGTAATGACGAAGGATTCATATAAAGCATGAAATATAATATAAACATCATCATAGAATCATTTCTATTTTATTAACATGGAAAAATAGAAATGATTTCAAATTACAAATGTACCTTCGGTCCTGAGAGAAGATAAAAAGTGCAAGCGTGACGCAAAAGCAAATGCCAAGTCAGCGTGAACAGTACGGGAGTACTGTTCATCTATTTATAGACGCGGGACGCAGCCCACGTAAAATTACATTTATGTCCATTACATTTGTCAATGACTTATGGAAACCTGACAAGGTCCACGTAGTCTTTTCATCTTTAAGTCGGTTCCCCTCTCTGCTATCGCGACGAAGCTTCCCTGCGCACAGCTTCGGCTGTGCACCATCCTTCGTGGAGCTTGGTAATCAGCCCGTCCTTCGTCTGGTTCAGGCTTCGTCCTGACCGCACTTCATGTTCGTAATTCTGAGTCCGAAGGTACCTGTTCACATAATCCACTTGGAAAACATTGTCAAATCATGTTTTTGAGGACCTTCGGAGGACGAAGGCCCCCAACAGTAGCCCCTCGCAATATTAATTTGTTTGAAATAATAAATTCAGATTGCGATATGAACGAAGGCTTTATGCCGAAGGTCCGAAAAAACACCTTCCCTTTGCTAGAATAGCAACATTCAATGACAAGTGGGGTCTTTCAACTTTCAACGCATCAAGCGTATAAATACGGCCATACCGCAAACTTATTTTGCACGCTTTCTGGCCAACCACTCTTGCTCACTCATTTTTAGCTCTTGTGCACTGTGATCTGCTAAGCTTTTAGCTTTGAAGCTTCGGCTTTGAAAACAGTTTTTTAGTGTTTCCGAAGATGTCTGAAGCTGCTAAGAAGGCTGCTGCTGAAATGAAGCTGAGTCTCGATGAAGAGAAGAACTTAGGGTTTCTTATAGCAATGTCGAAGACCAACACAGAAAAGATCACCAGGGAAATTCTGGAAGGGCTGTCTGAAGATACTGGTGACAGTGAAAGTTATGATGTGGACAGCGGTGGCGAAGACTCCGAAGATCGCCCCTGGCGACCAAGCCATTCAGTTTATGGTAAATCAACTATCAAAGAGAATCATCTTGTTAATATGAGAGGAAGGTATTTCCGGGATCTGTCCATTGTGAGGGCGGACGAAGGTTGAAATGAACGAAGCCGCCGAAGAGTGCCAAAGAGCCTTCGGCGTTGTCTGCTCTTTTATAGGAACAAGGGACTTAGTACAAGAGCATATTGCCTTCAGGGTGTGGCCGCTTGCGGAGAAATGGGAAATGCCACAAGAAATCGTTAAAAAGGCCGACGAAGGTGGACTCGTCAGGTTTAAGTACACTTTTAAATTTGAAGATAAATTTATTGAGCCAGACGATGAGTGGTTGAAAAGCATTGACAATTTAAGTGATGAGCTGCTTGGGACATACTCGAAGGCCGAAGATACTGCAATGTCAGCAGCCTTCGGAGGCCGAAAAAAGAAAAGGCTGAATCGGGTATTTGATGCCATTGGGTTTGTCTACCCTGACTATTGCTACCCCATTCGAAGGCAGAAGAGAAAAAATACAACCTCTGCAAAAGAAGAAACTGCAGCTGCTCCTAGCGAGCCAGAACCGAAAAGGAAGAAGATAAAGGTTCTTACTTATCGACCGCGTTATATTGAACCAGCTTCGGTGCCTGAGCTTACCGGAGAGACTTCTTCGGCCACCGAAGCTGAAAAACCAGCCGAGCCAACTTTGCTGCCAGAAGTCACAGAAACAGCCGAAATACCAACGAAGGCAAAATTGGAGCAATCAAAAATTTTGTTATCAGAAACGAAAGAGAAGGCCGAAGCGCCATTCACAGAAAAAATGGAAGAGGTAAAGGAAGCAACCGAGGACTCCAAAACATCAGAAGTTTTGAGTCCTGTGGCAAACATTGAAACAGTAAGTAATCAAAAAGTGCCAGCAGTGACTCCGAAAAGAAGGAGAATGGCTAATGTGCTAGATGTGCTGGAAACGATCAAATCTTCAAGCACCCCTCCGAAGAAGGCTGCCGTCACTCCTGAAACAACAGTCGAAGCTTCGGGTTCTAAAGCTCCAGAGCAAGATACTGAAGCCGAAGCTGGGCCCTCAGAGCCCTCAAGGGCAAAGACCTTGGAAAGTGAGGCAGAAAAAATAACAAAGCCAACTTTTGCTGAAGGAACTGGTGTTGTTACCCCCGAAGCATCCAAAATTCGTGATTATATTTTTCGTCATGCTTCGGGGAAAAAATTAACAGAAAAAGAAGAACAAGAGGCCCAACACTATGCCCAAAAGTTGAAATATCCAAAGGGGGCGTTGATATTTAATGGCAGCGGAGAAGAATATTTCTTGTATTGCCTCCCCGACAGCAAGGAAATTTCTGTCTGTCGGGAGATGAGCAGAAGCTTCGGATTTCCAACTTTAGAAGACGGACTTTCGGTGCTGTCAAAGAACGATCTGGCTGACAGCCTAGCTTACAACAGTTTAAAGGTGCGACAAATGGAATTCTTATATTTTTGTTGAATTCAAAATTTTTCGTTTGTTTAAAACTATTAACACAGACATATTCCTGTCTGCAGGGCCTGATACTCAGCAATGCCCTCAGAGCACAGAAAGATGCTGAGGACGAAGGATGTACTATAGCCCTGAGCAACCTTCGTTCCGAAGTAATTGAACTGAGGAACGAAGGTCTCGAAAAAGACAAAATATTGCATTCCTTAATAAATAAAATAAAAGAAGACGAAGCTATTTTCAAAGGTCAGGCCGAAGCTCAGAAGTGTGAAATTGAAAACCTTCGTAAACAATTAGCCAGAGCTAAAGAGGAATGCATACTTGAAGAAACAAGGCGAGAACTCAGCGACCAATGGGCAAATCATTTAGAAGAAACTGTTAAAGAGCTTCGGTCAGCCAAGAAGAAATGCTTCGACAAATCTATAGAGTGTGTCAAGAAAATAAAAACTAGTTTCGCCAGCGTTGGCGCATTTTCGCAAGAAGAAAACTTTATAAGAGGTAACCCCGAAGGTCCCCTGGAATGGATCAATCATGAGGCGGAGGCCTTCGAGGAAATCCTGAGTAGCCGCGGTGACATCTGCGCTTTTTCTGGTGCCAGAGGGATTGCCACTATTTTGGAGGGGAAAGGATGTGAACATGTAAAGATTTTATCGCAGTCCGAAGCCACCTTGTCCACTGAAGATATAAAAGATCCTTCAGCCGAAGCTAGCGCGGTTGGGGGAAAATTTTTCACCGACATCTGGGACAACGGTGGTAGAGAAATGGCCCAAGAAATCATTCAGAAAAGCGAGAAAGGGATTCATGAGGCTAGAAAAGTAGCCGAGGCTGCTGAGAAAAACGCAGAGCCCGAAGGGCAAATAGGTACTAGCGAATAGTTTTCATTGCATTATAACTTTTAATTTTATAGTTCGTTCGCGATCTGTAATAATGATGTAATAGTATCCCGTCCTCACTCAGATCCTACTAAAGCATCTTCGGGCCCTCAGCCTAAAGATGACGACGAAATTAAAAAGATGGCCGAAGCTATCATGGATCAGGTTGTCGATCGACTGCTGAACGAAGCTGCAGAGATAGTACTTAGAGAAGACTAAGTGCTATTGCAAAAACATTTGATATATGATTTGTGTAATATTCTGTAATCCTGTATGTAATATACTTGTTTTATGATTCAATTCTTACGATGCATGAAACTTTAAACACGTACCATTTTTGAGTCTTCGACGAAAAAACACCTTCCCTTCTTTTCATGCTTCGTGAAGAAGAATTTATCATTTATCACGACAATATCCATAGTGTTCTGATAAGAAATATCCAAGCTTCGTAAAAATAATCTCCGAAGCTATACCTCGAAAATCAATATTGTTTCTCCCTGTAACTTGGCATGATTTGCCCTTTTTCAAAGCATTTTCCGAAGATCGATAACATGCCCCCTTCTTGTGCCACATGCAGCATGATGTATGATGATTATGCTATGCAAAATGATGTGATGATGTTATGTTATGCAAAATGATATTTTGTGCCGAAGATACGCACATTCCTGCAATGGGGCACAATCTTTTGTATCAATACTGACTTTTTCATTATAAGCCTCCCTTAGGAGCTTCTTCGCCTTTTACTTCAGCGGAATCAGCGTTTATTTTTCGCTGTAAGTTCTGCATCCCCTTAGGAACGTCTTTGGAACTTCTTCGCCTTTTACTTAGGCGGTATAAGCTCTGCATTCCCTTAGGAACGTCTTTGGAGCTTCTTCGCCTTTTACTTAGGCGGTATCAGCGTTGACTTTTCGCTGTATGCTCTGCATTCCTTTTGGAACGACTTTGGAGCAGAAAACTTACACTGCGCTCCCTTCGGAACGACTTTTTGTGACTTCGTCAGACTTACTCTGCGTTCCTTAGAACGACTTTTTGTTGCTTCGAAGGATTTTCGATAGTCCGAAGGTCCTTTTTATTATCACAAACCTGTGAAGAAAACATATTTTTCTTGTAGGAATCAACGAAACTAATTACATGAAACCTAAACAATGTCCTTTATTACAAAAAAAAAATAAAACTGAATGAAAAAGATTGCTATTAAGGTAGGATATTTGTCAATAGATGTGTTTTGACTCTGGCACGGTGTTGTTGACCGTGCGAGCTTCGGACTGTTCTCTGAAGTCCCTTTGATGTGGAGCATATTGGCTCCCTTCTGGCTGCTGGCCTTGTTGCAACGGAGGTGGAGGCGGGGGCTGTTGCCAGGAAGCTGAAGGCTGACTTGCCGAAGCAGCAGAGAGTGCAGGATGGTTGCCCACATATTCTGGGATGTAGGGCGAATGATACGAAGCAGTGTGCATGACCTGCTTCGGCTGAGCCTGTTGCGCGGCAGCTTCGACTATCTCTTTTTGCTTCTGAATGGTAACATGACACATCCTGGTAGTATGACCTTTGTTTTCACCACAGAATAAGCAAAATATTCTTCTGGGTTGATCCCCGAATCTTCCGCCGAAGCCCCTGGCGCCTCTGCCTCTTGGAGCTGGTGGTCGGAAGGAGCTTTGTTGTTGCCCCGAAGCCTGTGAGGAGCACTGCGGTCTGTTCTGCTGACTCCCCTTATCATCAGTCTGAGTGGAGTTGTGGATGGACCTGACATGCCTCGGATAGGATCTTCCTCCGAAGCCCCTGGTCATTTCGGAAAATCTGAAGGCCTCCTCCCTTCTTTGGCGAAAGTCATTGTCAGCACGAATGTACTCGTCCATCTTTTGGAGCAGCTTCTCCAGGGTCTGAGGAGGCTTCCTAGCAAAGTATTGAGCAGCAGGTCCAGGACGAAGCCCCTTGATCATGGCTTCGGTGACAATTTCATTGGGCACCGTTGGTGCCTGCGCCCTCAAACGCAAGAACCTTCTGACATACGCCTGAAGGTATTCTTCATGATCCTGAGTGCACTGGAACAAGGCTTGAGCAGTGACCGGCTTCGTCTGAAATCCTTGAAAGCTGGTCAATAACATATCCTTCAGCTTCTGCCATGAAGTGATCGTTCCTGGCCGAAGGGAGGAATACCAGGTCTGAGCAACACTCCTGACGGCCATAACGAAAGACTTTGCCATTACTGCAGCATTGCCACCATACGAAGACACTGTTGCTTCGTAACTCATCAAGAACTGCTTCGGGTCCGAATGGCCATCGAACATGGGAAGCTGGGGTGGCTTATAGGACGAAGGCCAAGGTGTAGCCTGCAGCTCAGCGGACAGAGGAGAAGCATCGTCGAAAACAAAATTTCCATGATGAAAATTATCATACCAGTCATCTTCATTGAAGAAGCCCTCCTGATGAAGGTCTTTT
This sequence comes from Zea mays, assembly GCF_902167145.1. Lineage (NCBI taxonomy): Eukaryota > Viridiplantae > Streptophyta > Magnoliopsida > Poales > Poaceae > Zea > Zea mays. The sequence continues at coordinate 159,142,315 of NC_050100.1, read as the reverse complement.
TGTTGAGGCCTTCGGTTCTGCTCATCGTGGGTAAGATGACGGACTTCTTCAGAAGCTTCGTCTATCTGCCTCTGCAGCTCAGCTAGCCTGGCCATCTTCTCCTTCTTCCTCTGCACCTGTTGATGTAGCATCTCCATGTCCCTGATCTCTTGGTCTAGTTCATCCTCCTGAATCGTCGGGCTGACAGCCTTCCTCTTCTGGTTTCGGGCCTCCCGGAGAGAGACGGTCTCCTGGTTGGGGTCCAGTGGTTGCAGTGTTGCAGCCCCAGTCGCTGAAGCTTTCTTCGGTGCCATAGCGAGGGTCTATAGCTTCCGAAGGTGTTCAAAAAACTCGAAGTGGAAGTGAGTTCACCGGAGGTGGGCGCCAATGTTGGGGACTTGTTCTCAAATGCTAAGAATTAAGAACAAGGCAACATAAAAAGTGTTAAGTGTTAAAGTCCTTCGTCCTTCGAAGCATTATGTCCCTTCGGGAAATAATGAGTTTCGGACGAAGGTCATAAGAGACATACCTTCGTAAACATAACAAGTAATGACGAAGGATTCATATAAAGCATGAAATATAATATAAACATCATCATAGAATCATTTCTATTTTATTAACATGGAAAAATAGAAATGATTTCAAATTACAAATGTACCTTCGGTCCTGAGAGAAGATAAAAAGTGCAAGCGTGACGCAAAAGCAAATGCCAAGTCAGCGTGAACAGTACGGGAGTACTGTTCATCTATTTATAGACGCGGGACGCAGCCCACGTAAAATTACATTTATGTCCATTACATTTGTCAATGACTTATGGAAACCTGACAAGGTCCACGTAGTCTTTTCATCTTTAAGTCGGTTCCCCTCTCTGCTATCGCGACGAAGCTTCCCTGCGCACAGCTTCGGCTGTGCACCATCCTTCGTGGAGCTTGGTAATCAGCCCGTCCTTCGTCTGGTTCAGGCTTCGTCCTGACCGCACTTCATGTTCGTAATTCTGAGTCCGAAGGTACCTGTTCACATAATCCACTTGGAAAACATTGTCAAATCATGTTTTTGAGGACCTTCGGAGGACGAAGGCCCCCAACACCTATCCCCTCAGCAAAAGCCAGATGCCTGTTGCCGTCGCGGCCACTGGATGCCAAGTACTCTGGAAACCAACACATTTACCTGTTCTGGAAACCAACACTACACCACGCAAACAGATATAAAAACAAAAAAAATGGGGCGAAAAGAGGGCTCGAACCCTGTACCTCGCGGAAATCACATAGAGGACACACCACTACACCACGCAAAGACTATTGAACAGATAGGGAAGTGTAGCTATTTGACATTCTTCTATTATCTGAGCTACATTTCATAGGTTTGTGTGCTTTCTTTCCAAGCAAAATGTACAATTTGTTCATCTATCCACTACAAACTTACTTCATCCATAGTTTTCCCTTTTTTGGACTATTTACTATTTTATGGGTTAAATGCCTTCCTAGGCAAAAATAAATAAATAAATAGCAAATTTGGTCAAAAATTAGTGAAACTTGGCATGGAGTCATGTTTTGGCCTTATTTACTTAAGGTAAAAAATTCAGAGGATTATGCAAAAGTTTGAATATAGGTGCTTCACAAACGGACACATACCTCACTAAGTTTCATGACATTGGACTACAACTACATGGTTTGAGCTACATTTCATAGTTTTGTGTGCTTTCTTTCCAAGGAAAATGTACAATTTGTTCATCTATCCACTACAAACTTACTTCATCCATAGTTGTCCCTTTTTTGGACTATTTACTATTTTGTGGGTTAAATGCCTTCCTAGGCAAAAATAAATAAATAAATAGCAAATTTGGTCAAAAATTAGTGAAACTTGGCATGGAGTCATATTTTGGCCTTATTTACTTAAGGTAAAAAATTCAGAGGATTATGCAAAAGTTTGAATATAGGTGCTTCACAAACGGACACATACCTCACTAAGTTTCATGACATTGGACTACAACTACATGGTTTGAGCTACATTTCATAGTTTTGTGTGCTTTCTTTCCAAGGAAAATGTACAATTTGTTCATCTATCCACTACAAACTTACTTCATCCATAGTTGTCCCTTTTTTGGACTATTTACTATTTTGTGGGTTAAATGCCTTCCTAGGCAAAAATAAATAAATAAATAGCAAATTTGGTCAAAAATTAGTGAAACTTGGCATGGAGTCATGTTTTGGCCTTATTTACTTAAGGTAAAAAATTCAGAGGATTATGCAAAAGTTTGAATATAGGTGCTTCACAAACGGACACATACCTCACTAAGTTTCATGACATTGGACTACAACTACATGGTTTGAGCTACATTTCATAGTTTTGTGTGGTTTCTTTCCAAGGAAAATGTACAATTTGTTCATCTATCCACTACAAACTTACTTCAACCATAGTTGTCCCTTTTTTTGGACTATTTACTATTTTGTGGGCTAAATGCCTTCCTAGGCAAAAATAAATAAATAAATAGCAAATTTGGTCAAAAATTAGTGAAACTTGGCATGGAGTCATGTTTTGGCCTTATTTACTTAAGGTAAAAAAATGGATAAAATATATTTTAATCGGACCTCTGATTCAGTGAATATAGTTTAATTGGACAAAATGTAAAAAAAAAGGCCCAAGGAAGGATTGAACCCAGCACCTCAAACACCTAACTACTAAGACAAACCACTGGGCCATATGTAAGTCACGTACGTTTTGACAAAGAAACTATATTTGACCAATTACATGCGTGGGGATTCAAGGTACAGCAAACCGAGCACTTCATTTCAAGTCTGCACAAGCAACAGCTAAAGTCTGCACTTTCAGTCTGCACTTTCAACGAGCAAATTCAGTCTGCAAATTCAGATAGGGTACCCATTCAGCAATACAAGTAACAGCAATTCATTTCAAGTCCAAACAGCAATACAAGTACCCATTCAGATATTCATTTCAACGAGCAAATTCAGTCTGCAACAGAAATGTCAGTCTGCAACAGCAATACAGCAATACAAGTCTGCACTTTCAGTCTGCAATTTCAGATGTTCATTTCAACGAGCAACAGCAATACAAGTCTGCAACAGCAATACATGAAAAATACAAGTCTGCAACGAGCTAAAATTCAGCTAAAATTTCAAGTCCAAACAGCAATACAAGTCTGCAACGAGCTAAAATTCAGTTATTTCACCAAATACAGCTACAAGTCCAAACAGCAATACAATTCAGCTACAAGTCTGCAAGGAGCCGTTTCTTGATTTTTGCCTTCTTCATAACCTTGGTCGTTGTATTCTTCCTTGGATTGTCTTTAGTTGTATGCACAACCTCTTTTCCTCTCTTCCTTTTCTTTTCCCTACACAAAACATGAAAAATAGTAAATAATCATGTGAATTTTATAAACTTCAAAAAATAAAGTAACTTTTAGTTACCTTGACGAGGGCAGCACCAAAGCAAGGTTGGAGGGCTCTACGGAGGCAGCAGACGAAGGCACGACAGAGACAGCAGACGAAGGCACGACAGAGGCAATAGAGGAAGGCACGACAGAGGCAACAGAAGATGGCACCACGGAGGCGGGTACCATAGAGGCCGCAGAGGAGGGCACTTGTGGCTCTATTGACTCAGCATCTCCAAAAGCTGGTTCTAGTGCCAATTGTTGCTCTTGTGGCTGATCATCTCCAAAAGCTGTATCTAGTGGCTGGTCATCTCCAAAAGCTGTATCTAGTGGCTCTTGTGGCTGATCATCTCCAAAAGCTGTATGTAGTGGCACTTGTGGCTCTATTGACTCATCATCTCCTAAAGCTGTATGTAGTGGCAATTGTGGCTCTTGTGGCTGATCCTCTCCAAAAGCAGGATCTACTGCATTCTTGCAATTTCTTGCAATATGTCCTAATCCTCCACACCTTTTGCATTTTCTCTTCCTTGGTCCAAGTCCACTACCCTCGGCACTTGATCTTATTCTAGTTTTTCTTGGTCTTCCTGGTGCTCTAGTCTGGACTGGAGCGTTGAGAACGAAACCGGGATCCACGACCTCCCACTGATGCTTTGCCTCTATGGAAGGCACATTCGCAGCATATGTTGCTTTGAACTTGGCAATAGAGTAGTAATTATGTACATATTGATCAATTTCGCTAGCTACACCACGAAGGGAAGTAATGAAAAATAGGGCATGAGTGCATGGTAGCCCGGTGATCTGCCACTGCCTACAAGTGCATGTCCTGTTCGATAAGTCCACTGGATATCTCCATTGCCTCTTTTGTTTGTCCAACACTGTCACCTCTGCCTCAAGTGGTCTGCGCTTGATGAAAGACATTTGCAAACCTCTAGTCTTTTCATGCAACATCTTCATCACAGCTGGGATTATCATGTGGCCATCAAACTTCTCAAGTGCAATTCTTTGACGCAACTCAAACTTTACCATAAGCATTTGTCGAATCTTATCTAGCAACTCCACCAAATGAAGCCCCTTTATTTTTCTAATCCATGCATTGAATGACTCCGCCAAGTTATTGTTCACATAGTCCACCTTGCACCCTTCACCAAATTTGCTTCTAGCCCATAGATATTTGTGATGACTTTCCATGTATGTCTTTAACCTAGAGTTCGTGTACAGTTGATTCACATGATAGTTATGCTTTCTAAGGCTGTATGTCAATGATGCTGGCCATAAGTTGTCATCAATCAACTTTCCCTTGAAAGATTTGCCCAAGTTTGAAGCAAAATGCCTCATGCATTCCCTATGCTCTACTCCAGGAAACACATATTCCACTGCAGTTTCTAAACCCTTGCAAGCGTCTGTGTGTATAGTCAATCCATGTGGAAACCCTATAACCTGCCGCAAATTCTGTAGGAACCATGTCCAACTTTCTGTTGACTCTGCCTCGAGGACACCATAAGCCACTGGAAAGAGCCAATTATGTGCATCAATGGCACAAGCAGCTACTAACTGGCCTCTGAACCTCCCATAAAGAGCTGTTGCATCCACTGCTAAATAAGGCCTGCAACCAGCTAAGAACCCACTCCAACATGCTTTGAATGAAACGAACACCCTTCTAAAACATTCTTTGTTCAAAATCTTGCCTTTCACTATATAATCCACCGTATGATGGTCAATCTCAACAACACTACCTGGGCACGCCTTCTCTACTTCAGCTTTGAAAGTGAATAATAAGTTAAAGCTATCCTTCCATGGGCCATAAATCTTGTCAAGAGCCATTTCCTTGCCATAATACACTCTCATGTAAGGCACTGAAATATTGTACTTCTCTTTAATCTTCTTTATCAGTTCAGTTGTACCAATGCATGGGTTATCTGTCACCCATTCTAATACTGCATCTGCACACCATCTACTTGTAGCTACCTTATGTGACCCTTTTCTTTCACTTGGACAAGTGTGAGGAGATGGATTCACTTTGACCTGAATAATTGTACTATTCCGCATACGGGAAGCATGTATCCTCCACTGACACCTCTCAAATGCGCAATGAACAGTCATTCTAGTTGGCTCACTCTTGTCAATTACATAATCATACTCACCTTTGATGCAATAGGTAGCAAGTGCATTCCTAAATTCGGACATCGATGCAAATGTGCTGCCTTCTTTTAAGGATGGATTATCTCTGTCATAATGATTTCTCGGTACATCATCACTCTCTCCTTGCTCATCCACCCCCATAGCTATGTTTTCCTCCTCCTCCTCTTCATCAGCCTCTTCAAATTGTGCCCCTGTGACAATATCTCCATCATAGTCCTCAAAATCTAGCATATCCCACTTGTCAACAAACTCAGGATACTGCCTCTCATCATCATCTGGTGCAGCAACTACTTCTATTGGTTCAACCTCGTCATTGAGAATAATATGATCCATCCTATTTCACAGGAAATAACGACGTTAAGAACCCATATGAGAAAAGGGTCTATACAACAACTATACAATGGAGCCGCTTGCCTCGGCAGCCGAAGTGAATAATACCGGGAGGCAGCCGTCGGGCAACAGAGCCGCTGGAGACACGGAGCAGCAGATGCAGCGGAGCCGCTGGAGGCCGACCACGGATCCGTCGGCCCGGAGCTTAGGACGCGGAGAGCAGAGGCACGGAGGAGCAGAGGCAACAGGCCGCCGAGCCGCTTCCGCGCGCAGTCCGCCTGCCTCTGAGCCGCGTCCGCGCGCAGGCCGCCGCGCCCGCTGGCCGCCGCGCCCAGCTGCTTCCGCGCGCCCGCAGGCAGCCGAGCCGAGCAGCTTCCGCGCGCAGGTTCCCCGCTGGCCGCCGCGCCCGCAGGCAGAGCCGAGCAGCTGTATGTCGCAGATTCCCCGCTGGCCGCCACGCAGGACGCGGAGAGCAGAGGCACGGAGGAGCAGAGGCAACAGGCCGCCGAGCCGCTTCCGCGCGCAGTCCGCCTGCCTCTGAGCCGCGTCCGCGCGCAGGCCGCCGCGCCCAGCTGCTTCCGCGCGCGCAGGCCGCCGCGCCGAGCCGCGTCCTTGCGTGCAGGAGCTTTGCGCCAAGCTCGGATTTGGGGAGGGAGGAGAGGAATGGGGAATCGGGGTTGGGGCGAGCTCGGATTCGGGGAGGGAGGAGAGGAATGGGCCGCCGTAGGCCGCCGCGCGAGCTCGGATTTGGGGATTCGCAGGAGCGCGCAGGAGCGCCGCGCCCGCACCGCGCGCAGGAGCTGCTTCCAGCCGGCCGAGCTGCTTCCGCGCGCAGTTCCCCGCTGGCCGCCGCGCCCAGCTGCTTCCGCGCGCGCAGTCCACCGCGCCCGCAGGCAGCCACGCCGAGCTCAGATTCGGGGAGGGAAGAGAGGAATTGGGAATCGGGGTTGGGGAATCGTCCGGATAGAGAGGAAGACGACCGAGATAAATTTGGGTCCACACGTCAGTCGACGGTAAGTGACGGAAACGGCGTGGGAGGGCATGAATGAGGAAAGGAGAGAGGCATGGGTATGGTTGAGGACGTCTGAAAACTAAGGGTAGCAATGAGGTCTGTGCCAAAACTAAGGATACAGATGTAAAAAACCCATCAAACAACGGTCTTTGAGTACACCTACTGCCTATATCTGTAAACCCCATAAACCTACTGCCGATGGAATGTGTCAAACAACGGTCTGTCTATACTATATACTGTTATTAAGTATGCTCGATTTGCTTAATCCGGCGGAAGATCCGTTAGCCCCGTCGCTTGGTGGAGGAAGAGGAGCCCCGTCGCGACGTCGGCGGCGATCCTGAAACGGACGCTCCATGGGATCGGCAGCGTCTTCCCCCGTCTGCAGTGCAGAGCCGGTCCTCCAGGCTCCCGTAGTCCATGTATTCGTACACCAGGCACCCGTACTCTGGTAAGGCTCCCAGCAGCAGAACCATGTTCGGATGCCGCATGCAGCTCAGCACTTCGATCTGCAAATCGTACGTGATTTAGTAGCAGGCTGTGACTGTGACTGCTAGTATATATATCAGATCTCTATTAATACCTCTTGCTGAAACTGTTTCCGTCCCTGCGATGCGTCTGGTCTCAAGATTTTGATAGCGACGTTGGTATGATCCAGCACGAACGAGCAGGCCAAGGCCATGTACCTGATGAACATGTTCTTAGTCGACGCGCCGACGACGATGTCGGTGACGGTGTTGCTTGTGGCATAGTCGATTATTGCTTTGGAGATGTCGATGCCATCCAATAAGACCAGCTCCTACAGTTGCATCTGCGAGCACAATATCCTCTATATGTTATAAATAGCTGCGTTATTTCTGTGTCGTCCTCATTATTTCCGTTTCCTTCAGCTGTAGCGCGTGGTCATGTCATATGAAACTAGATGAGCCATCATGCATGATATATATATATATATATATATATATATATATATATATATATATATATATATATATATATATATATATATATATATATATATATATATATATATATATATATATATATATATATATATATATATATATATATATATAGGGCGTTGGTAATGGAAGCCCTGGGCTTCATATAGGTGCGCGGAGCCCCAGCCAGACGAGCCGAACGTGGTCGAACTGAATGGATCGATCCAGGCGGCCCGTTTTAATGCAATACAGTTATGCAAGTATAATAGCTTGTACAAATATGCGTAAACCAACGTGGGCCACATGTTCGTACGTGGATCGGTGACGTGTAACCCGTAAAAGGGGGAAGCGCATTTAAACAGACAGTTACGACACCGTAAATGTATGTATAAAATTGCATAGATGACTGTTACTCCCACGATCAGAGCGCGCACGATCAGCGCGGCTACGATCCTAAAATTCAGCGGGTAATGGATATACGTCGTGAAATATGCGTCCACGATATTGGATATACGCTTGGTAGAGGGAAAAAAATCATAATCTTCCAGAAAAGTGGAGAGTACGCATCATTTGATAGTCCGCTGCTGGGTGAAGGGCGTATTTGCTCTGGAAGATGGTGGCGCCATGGGGAAACAAGACCATAAGTGAGTATGCGACACCGACGTCTGTTCATCGACAAAATCAATGCTTAGATATCGTAACAATGGTGCAGGAAGAAGAACAAGGAGGGTACCAGTTAGCGTCAGATGGAATTACGCATACAGAATCAGCTACTGCTGTAGACGCAATTACTCCACCAGCAGCTTTGAGGGCCCAGGGATTGATGAACAGACCATATTTGACGCATCAAGGATGACAATAAATCAAGGAGGACAGCACCTTAATACTATGCGTACTATTGGTGATCATGAACAGGACACACCAGTGATTCTGCAGAGACATGTAAGTAATATTGAACTGATTTGAATTTTCAGTATTGTACGTTGAATTGTATACAGTATAAGGCAGCTACAGATGGTGTGACATTCAGTATTTATATTGTGCATACACTGTGAAACTTTTGCCTGCAAATTGTTATGATGTACATACAACATAAAAATATGTAAGGTACCATAGATGATACAATTTATATTTTTTGCACAGGAAGTTACAATTGATCCGAGATTAGTACCTAAAATTGGTATGACATTCAGTGGGGTGGATGAAGCATATAAATTTTATAGTAGGTATGCATATGAAGTTGGATTTCCATTGAAAAAGTATAGGGAACGGAAAAATTGTAAGTGGTTGAATTGCTCGATGGAAGGCAAAAGATCAGTAAGGGGAATATCAAACCCAAAGGTACGTAGTACCAGTTCGAAACGGACACAATGCAAGGCCGGTATGAAACTTAAAAAAATTTATGATGATGCAAAAGAGACAGTTATATCAGTGCGTATTGATCTGTTGCACTTGGATCATAATCATGAATTTTTTAAAAAGGATACCGAAAAGAATCAATTACAATGCAACAAGACGCATGATCCTGAATACATGGAGTTCATAAGTTCAATGCAAGAGAGTCGAATCCCGCAACATTGTATTATGGATTATGTATCAGAAATGCACGGTGGTCCTGAGAGTGTGCCTGTAACAGCACAGGACATGTATAACCTGTAAGTTTATGATATGTTCCGATTGATATACATAATTGATATTTGCTGATTGTTGTTTCCGCCTAATGCTAAATTTTCACAATAATTTCAGGAAAAAGGCAAAGCAACGAGAAAGAAATGCAAATGATGTGGCAAAGCTACTATCCTTTTTTGCATCCTGCAAAAAGGATAATCCACAATTTTTCTTTGACTTCCAATTGGATAAAGAAGGCAAGATTTTAAGCATATTTTGGTCACATGCAAGCCAGCAAGGGGATTACATTGATTTTGGTGATGCGGTTACATTTGACACAACACATAAGACTAATCTGTATGAAAAACCACTAGGTATGTTTGTTGGTTCAAATCACCACCTACATTGCACTATATTTGCTTTCGCATTGTTGGGGGATGAAACTGTTGATACATTTGAATGGGTATTCAACGCCTTCAAAACATGCATGGGAACCGAAGGGCCACGAGTGATGCTGACAGGTACGACTGATAATAATGAATTAAATGTATATACATCAAATATGGCTTAAATTAGATATTATTTTCTTTATATAACATGGAATAAGATTCGTACAATTTTGTCATATATGTTTGCAGATCAAGATCCTGCAATGCCAGTAGCCCTCGAGAGGGTTTTCCCACACACAATACATCGTTTATGTCTATGGCATGTGCAAAATAGGTATATGCCTTTTCTAAACGAGTTGTATGCAAGATTTGAGGAAATGGACTTTAAGACACGGTTTCAATCTATAATACATCATCCTTTGACTGAGTTGGAGTTTGAGACTGCATGGTCAATGCTACTTGAAGATTTTGATCTGCACGATAACAGTACTCTGGATAAGCTGTATGGAATACGTAAGGATTGGGTGCCTGCTTTTTTTAAAAATCATTATTGTGGTCTAATGTTGTCTACACAGCGTAGTGAAAGCATGAACAGGCTTGTCAAAAGTGCACATGTTGATGCAAATACTCCGCTTCATCAATTCGCCAAGCAAATGATGAAACTTCTACACAGTAGAAAGATGAAAGAGTCAAAAGAAGCAGTGGGAAGCATGGTGAGGATAAAATTGTTATGTCGTATATTGATACTTTAATATAAGTGTAAACTAATTTGCATTATATATGCCACAGGGTCAAAAGGAAACGAACACGCTATACATGTTTGAGATAAGGGTTGCAAGAGCATACACAAGGGCTGTGATGTGTAGATTCCAGGAATCTTTGAAATATGCAACCGCATTCAAGATAATGCACGACGAAGAAGGGGGTGCAAATGATTGGGTAGTGCAACATACAACTAGATCGAATAAAATTGTTTGGGGACAGCACCAATTCAAAGTCACAGCTGATGAAGATGCAGGAAAGTATACTTGTGAATGCAAACATTGGGAACATACAGGTATGGAGTACTAAATAGTAAATATATACATTGAAAACATATGAACAAAATCTTAAGATCGTTATTGTTTTATAGGGCTATTCTGTGTACATGTACTACGCGCGTTTATGCATCTTCAGATTGTCCGGATACCGAAAGAATATATTTTACAAAGATACACCACCTCTGCAAGGCAAGATGTTCCGTTTTCAAGAGATGATAGGAATTTGAAGGGGAAGGATGGAGAAACTAAGTCATATAGACAGAAGATGTTGCTTAAAAAGGCAATGAAAGTAGTGAATCATGCTAGTTTATCCAAAGCAGGAAATGATAGAGCCCTAACAGTAATGGATGAGCTTCTCGAAGTACTTTCGCGTTTGGAAACAGATATAGACGTTGAGGAAACTTGTGGAACTAGTGGAGGAGATGGTATACATGTATGTATTGTTTTAATATGTATGTTGTAACATATTATTAATCATATTATATTGATGATGTGTGAAACAATAAAATCTCAGGACGATGATGAAGCCAATAGAGACAACGAAAAGGATGAAGAATTTGGCGAAAGGAATAACAAGGTTTGGATCGTACTGTTGTGAATGTTTATTTGTAAATGATGTATAATGATCTTTCATCCAAATTTTCAAGAAATTCAAGACGTATCTAATATACTTGAACAAGGTGTGTCCAATGATCAAATACATATACCAATACGTCCATTAGAAGAGGTAATATCTTTAACAACTTTACTGATTTGCAGTTATACATATACATGATTTATACGTTTGAGTTATTGGGTTATGATTGAGCTTAACAAAATGTGTTGTCAATTACAGGTTAATTTGCATGATCACGCAATAATAAATGTTAGTGGTGTCAGTGAACAAAATGATAATGCCAGAAAGGTAATAATCGTATAAATACTGTATGTTGGACTACATAATATTATATGCTGAGAAGTATTTACTTTTGAATTGCAGAAACTGGAATTTGCAGTCGATGGGATAAGCTTGGCAAGACCAAATAACTCAAGACCCAAAGGAAGAACAATAAAGGGGAGTGAAGAAAGGGTTATTAAATTGGGAGAAAAAGGTACAAAGAAAATGACCAGGAAATGTCAGAAGTGTGGAATTGCTGATGGTCACAACAGTAGGACATGTTTGTCAATGGAGGAAAATAGACAAAGGTTGGCAAGCCTTGCTGGACGTAAGAGAGGACGACCTCCAGGATCTAGGAACAAGGGTGGCAGTAAAGCTCCTGATTGGAATGAGACAACAACATCAAAAAAACACGCAAATGATTTCGATAGTAGTGAGTCAGACAGTGATTAGAATGTTGTATGAGATACGATTAATTTGTTTTTTACAATAAACCTTGCTTGTTTGGCAACTGATTTATATAGAGGTGGATATTGAAATCTAATAAATGGTGCGTATATTGCTTAATAATGTTGCGTAACTGGAACTACAAAACATCGTAGATAACTTGTGGGATGATCGTATAATTTGTAAACTATATACCAGTACTGTTGATAACGACAGCAGTGAGTCAGGCGCGCGAGTAGTCTGTTGTATCTGATACGAATAATCTAAGATATAAAGTTGTTGAAATCTGATAAATAGAGCGTATATTGCTTACTAATGTTGCATAATTGGAAGTAGGAAACATCGTATATAGCCTGGATGATACTCGCATATAAACAGATGGTAATATTAAGGAATGAGGTATACATATAACATCTTCAGAACATAAAAACAGATCATATTTAAAGCACACAGAAGTGAAAAAACATCTGATGTTCACATATTCGCAACATAACCATAAGTATCCAGCCAACTAAAGTTCACAGAAAGAACCTGGGTAACACCCCTAAGACAAAGTAGCATGACAATTGTTCTGAACACAGCACATATAAGGAAGCTTCCTACAATTGTTAACTGACAATACTGGCCAAAATACCACAGTACGGTACATTGCCCACACCATTGCTTAGTTCTGACATAGTTCACTAATTGCGCGCAAACATAAATCTCTGGATATCTAATGGAAGTGGCAACGCCTTGTTGATGCGATGGAATGTGAGTTGATGAAGGGCATGAGCACGTAGGTCTCGGGAATTGTCCTGCAATAAAAGCATAGCGTGCATTAGACACGTCTATAGCTAACATGTACAACTGATGGCAACCGGATTATAGAAACAGTTAGCACAGTCACTTACTGGTTGATTGAAAGAAGATATGACACCTGCATTGTGATCATAAGACTTCATGTAACTCATCACAAAAAATCCACAGTCATTTGACCATGTCCTCATTGTTGGGCAGTTAGATGGCATATCCAATGGAAAATTACCAAACTTAGGAAATTCTGCGTTGGGGCAAACGTGTTGTAACGCTTTGCTCAGCCTACTCATTATCACCCTAGCCCATGGGAATTTCCTGCCACCTAAATAAATGGGATCATAATGATAGTCCTTCCATTCAGTGCCACCAAGTTGTATACCATAGGGATTCGAATCTAAAATGTGTATAACCCGGTGGTGAAGATTGATCACATACAGTGTCCAATGACCTCTGCTAAGCATAGGTACCATTATCTGTTGATGAGAAAAGTAAATATAGGTTACATGTTGCTGTTGTAAAGTCATGATAATTAAAATGTACAGTTAATGAGGTGATGAAACTGGGAACAAAATGTTAATGGGACTTACCGACTTGCATTTATCCAGATTCACCAAAGCAGGCAATGTGTTGTGCAAGCAATTATGTAGGACATTTTGATCAAACGGCTGAGGATTCTTGCTGTGACGTTCCTGTTCTTCAAAATTTAACAGAGCCTATAAAAAAATAGAGTGTGTAAGTATATTATGTGTATAGTTACAATAACTGTGAAGAAGAACCTACCCCAACGTTGACATCAAGTATTAATCTGTTAGATGTCAGAGTTCGACGATGATTTTTAGAATCATCACGAACACACTCAATGAAACACTGCATGAAGACATTCTCAAGACATTTGCCCTCAGCGAAAGATTCATAAATATCCATACAGTTTGCACTGTATTCACCGTAATCAATAACAACCCTGTATGATGAACAAAGTTATAGATTCTTATTTCATAAATGAACCAAACTTATAAATACGTTATTCGTAATTTGGGTAACATGTACCTGCTTTGGTCAATGTCCTTGGAACAAATTAAATCCCACAGAGAACGAATACACTCTTGCTCTGTAAGGGGTGGATCAGATCCAGAGTTTGTAGTACCTTTGAGTGTATCATCCTGAAATGCAACATGGTTGTAAGTGGTTGAACATTAAAAAAATCAGTTTAATATCATAAAAAGCATTATGTAATATGTATGTTATCATACTGACATGAGGAGTTGGGGTCTGGTCAAAAACTGGCCCACTGTCATTGTGTTCCATTTCCTCTGTTGCCATTGCACCTCTCTACACAAAGGTATGTAATTAGTATAACTGTGTTGTATGTATAGTAAAATGTAATTATAACATGAGACATGGACTGCTAACAAACATTTCTTTTTCCGGTGTCACGTCAAATTTGGGCAAGCAGGTGCAAGCTGATGTGGTTTGAGGTGTGATATTTGTGTTCCTCAAACTTATGTTTCGAACATCAAAACAGAAATCCTGTTGACAAAAAAAGTGTGGTTCGCATACTGCTAAAAAGAAGTATGCATACATGTACGTATAATGAGTAAAAATAGTATTTTCGTTGGACAAATTACCTGTTGATCTGAAACCACATCTGATTCATCGGGAAAGGTCTCAAGGACTCTACGGATATGCTGTTGTCTTTCATGAATTTCTTCAAACTGAGTACCACCCAGTTGGGTCTCAAGCTGCGAAGCTTGGGATGGCATATCGGGTGTGGGCTGGGTGGCATCAACAGTGTGTCCTTGTACACAATTATATTGAAAATAATATATGTCAAAACTTGAATTATAAATCAAATGTTGCTGTGTATACTTGACAAAAACATAAGCTGTTAACTGTACTTATAACAAAAAACGTATGCACATGTCAAAAGATAAAATGTTCTGAATAAGGAATACCTGCTGAATCAGCCGAATTCCCCGGTTGCTGTGGCTCATCAGTCTCGTTTTCCAAATTTTCAGACTCGGCACGTAGTACCTCGTCTATCAATTCTATAAACTTGTCTGCTATGTCGTATTGCTTCTCAATAATTTTGTCAATGCTGTCTTTTATGGCTACGCATGACTTGTCAACCTCCAAGTCATATGCAGCAAGAATATCTGTGAATTTAGATCGATGACGATGTGGGAGATCGTTGATCTTACTTGACATCATCTCTTTGATAGATGGAAGTTTGATGTTAAAAGTTGGCCGAGGCATGGGGCCAGGGCGCGGTGCATCAAAAATATTGGTCCTGCACTCCGGCTGGTTGTTCAGCAAAAATTAATAAGAATCCATGTCCACCTTCGTGTTCTATTTGTTCCATAAATAATCATAAACAATGTATATAATACATCATAAACTTGCCTCAGATTGGCGATCGATCTTAGGTCCAACTGCATAGCATGTCTCCGTCGAGCTTCGGAACTATAAATAAAATTGTAGTGACTGTGAGTAACCAACTGTGTAACTGTGCATAACCAACTGTGAAAATATGAATAACTTACTTCACAGTGTCTGAAAGATTCAGCGCCATGGCGAACCTTCCTCTTGTCAGCTTTGGTCAAAGCTTTTATGCTATTCTTATCAAAAAAATTAATGCGAGGTGTGCCACTCTTATTATGGGGGGCAGCGGCTGTATGCAGGTGATCCAAGTAATACAACTACATAAAAAGGAATTACAATGTTCAATAGCAATGTAAGTAGACATAACCAACATCGTAAAACATGTTACATAACTACCAAAAGTTAGCAACCAAAAATTAAATAAATGTGCATACGGAAAAACACTATACTTACAAGGACAACAATGGAGCATCCATATATAGTCGTGGAGACATTTGTGGTGATCCGGTTGTGCCACTTCTTGGCAGCTTCACATAGATCATTAAAAATCAACTGGCACCAGTCGATCTCATGGAAACGGTGCATTTCTTCTGTGAGAAGCACCTCATGATATGTGATGCCCCAGCTAGCAGTTGGAAACAGCAAATGGTTGAATAGAATGAGGAAGAAACATCTGATTGAAAGGTCATCATCCTCGCCTTTCCTTAAACGATCTTGTAGAAATGCCACATTGAACTCATCTTTGGCCACACCAAGCTCTGCCCTCAAGTTGCTTGCTGCAACTGCTTCATCAATACCCAAAGGTTTGCCACCTCCATGATTTGGCACGCCAAGAATAAGATGAACAATGTCCTTTGTGATCTTGAGTTCCTTTCCTGGACCAGGACGTATTGTCATATCCTTGGGGTCTAGCTTGTCCATCAACCATTGGAGGTGTGATCTACTGCACAGCGCATCTACTGTCATATCAAGAATGGAAGAGAAACCTTTACGTCTTATAGCCTCACGTTGTCTTTCATTCAAAATGTTAATGCTTGCAATGACATCTTGAGGGTTGCACCTCACATTAAGCCTCTGTTAAACAATATACAACATGAAATAATTTTGTTATTATGAAAAAAATAATCAGAACATTACAAATATGAAATTGTTTGTTGGGTATGCATAACATTAACCTGTCGGGGTAGCTCCTCATGTTTAATCCTCTTTGTCACGACTTTTCTTAACACTCTTGTGTGGCTTTCAGAAACATTACGCTTCTTCAGAGCTGGCATGAAGTCATCTTCATCAGAATCAATCTGAACTGTTTCATTGGTCACATTTTGACTGTCAGCATTTGGAGGATTTTCAACTTCTGGACATGGACTAGGCTGTTCTGCAGAGGGAATGTCAACACTGAAGCACTCCTGGCTTGACTGGATTGTTATACGCTTGGGGTTATTTGGAGGACGGTCGACTTGCTTCATTTTTTTAAATTAAAAGCTGCATAAATAATATACAATGTTGTAAAAAATAAAATGTTATATATGCATATGTATTTATGGTGTGGTATGATTGAATCAATGAACCTAATTGTTTTAAATACCAAACTTAAAACATCTGAATATACTGTTCTCTATTTACATTTGCATACACATACTGAACTGTTTCAATTATTAGGAAAAATTGAATATGTTTCAATAAAAACAGCCCTTGCTGTGACCAAATAATGTGTTAGCTGTAATGCTCTGAAATACATTAATGTATGCACTAAACAGATATGAAATTTTAAATAAAAAATATACTCTACGAATAACAACTAGTTGACTGCTCATTTACTAAACACATTTGCATAAAAAATCTGAATATGTTTGAGCAAAACAAAACTTGCTATAACCAAGCTGTATTGTCTGTGACCTAGTGTAATAAATAATGTCTGTTTTGTAATAATACAAAACTGTATATGATTCAATAAAACATGTACTGAACTGTTCAAAAATAAGTGAATAACAGACCTTGCTGTAACCAAATAATGTATTAGCTGTAATCATCTGAAAATACATAAATGTATGCACTAAACAGAAATGAAATTTTATATAAAACATATACTCTATGAAACACAACTAGTTGGCTGATCATTTACTAAATACAGATGCATACATATTCTGACCTGATATACCAGCATAACAATGCATACATGAAACACATTAGCATATATGTTCTGTCCTGTTATACGTTCATAAAAATCTGAATATGTTGCATACCATTGCATACAGTTGCAAACATAAAACACAATTTGCCTGCAACCTGATATGTTTGAGCAAAACAAAAATTGCTATAAACAATCTGTATTAACTGTGAACTAGTTTAATAAATAATGTCTGTTTTAAAATAATAAAAAACTGGATATAATCCAATAAAACAATACATGCTGTCACACAATGTATTAACTATAACAATAATTGAATAAATAAGTGTATGCAGTCACAAAAACAACTAGATGACCACCCAAATACCAATTGAACATAATATGATGCAAAAAACTTTAACTAATGTGCATAAACATGTAACCTAATGAGCATAACCAATTGTGTACATGAGCGTAACCGACTGTGTAAGTGTGTGTAACCAACTGTGTAAATGTGCGTAAATGTAATACATCAACTGCATAACTAATGTCAACCCTAGCCGTGATCCACACAATGCAAAATGAACAAAAAACAACTAGTTTGTTGACGGTCAAACTCGATCCAATGAAATGCGCGCGAGCTAGGGTTGGGAAGAACACACCGAAAATGTTTGGGGATGGACTACCAATTGGAGCGGTACCCGTTGACGGCGGCGAATGTTGAGGATGGCGGAGACCGTGGAAGCAGTCGGGTCGGCGGAGAGCGAAGGAGCAGAAGCGTCGCCGGAGAAGGTAGGGTTTTCGCCGGTCGCCGGACGCAGCGGCGCGAATGTTGGAGCGAGGATTGGGGACACCGAGGGCGCGCCGCTCAAATGCCGCTTGCGACTGGATCGACAGCGAGCGGCGAGGGGTTGGAAGAGTCGTCGGAAAGGGGAGCGGAGTCGCCGGGATGGAAGAATCGGCGGAGATTCCTGGAGTCGTGCCGGGGTTGGGGTTTTGCGGTTATGGAAACTGAGCCGGGAGCAAAGGAGCTAATCGCGGAATCACGTAGGTATTTATATGGAAACCGAAAGGTCAGTCGGCAGTGAATGCACGTGTGTTCATATTTGGCTGGGGCTTCCTCTAGCTAAATAGAGCCCAGGGCTCTAAATACATATAATATATATATATATATATATATATATATATATATATATATATATATATATATATATATATATATATATATATATATATATATATATATATATATATATATATATATATATATATATATATATCATCAGACCAGGGTTCCAACATAAAGCAGACCATGTTGAATAGAAGAAAGTTTTACGGTGCACATATATTATCCTACAAAAAAGGAATAGTAATAGGGATTTTAATATACATACCCCTGACATGGACGAGCTGGAAGCATGCCGCCCCTGGTCAGGAGCCGATCCACCGCCCCAGGGCTGTTCTTGTCCCGGTCGACGGCGACGACGATGGAGCTAGCTGTCCCTCGCGACTGGAAGTCTGGATCCTGCTCGCTGCTGTGGGAAGAGGTCACGGGGAAGGGCGAGCCAAACATCTTCGATATATATGGCGATGGTCACAGCACCGATCTCTTGTCTCTTCCTTATTAGACTGATTCGGTTATTCCCAATACACATGGATTAAATAGGATTGGAAAAAAATTAGAAGAAATTTTACTTGTTTGAGATTCAAACTCATCCAATTTCACTCAATCCATATGAATTGAGAGCTAACCGAACAAGCCCTTAGGGCCCGTTTGTTTCCCTTTATTTTGAGGAATTGGAATCTAAGTAATGGAGCAGTCTATTTATTAGAATGTGACATTTCATAACTTTCCAACATTTATATATAAGCATATCTCAAATTTATGGGGTGAGATATAGAAATTGATTCTATAGATTTACATGCTACATTTCTAATGTACAACTTATAGCAAACTCTTCTATTTACTTTTTATAGTATAAATGTAGTTTATAATTATCTCTCTCATATGATTTAGGATAATATACAAGTAAATTACATATACAAATATAATAATTTAATTAGTTTGTGTCTAAATTATTATTATTGGAATGAAATTCAATTCCAACCAAACAAACGGGGCCTTAGGGATTTTGTCTCTCCCTCCCTCGTCGCCGGTAATTGAACCACCCAAAACTTCCTTCAGCGAGGAGTTTAATTGTTTCGCCAAATTTGGGCCTTGAGCCTTTCTCCTATTATTGGGTGGGCGCTACACCGTTAGCAGGGCTGTTCTTGTTTTCTGCGTCCGTTCGTCGTCTGTTTTTTATTGCACACACGATGTGTTTGTTGGTCATGAGATGGCTCGTCAGTGCAATCGTGGTATGTTTTTTTGTTGTTGTTGCTGTTAGTCCGACAGTCCGTGTCATTTTAGAGACAATTCCTGTTATATCTTTTAAACTTTGATCAAATACATAGAAGAAAATATTAGCATTTATGATAAATAACTAGGAATGGAAATTTAACTCGTAAAATCTGAAATTCGACGGGTACCTGACTCGACGAGTGGCTGCGGGCGGGTTTAGTACGATCGCGGGTGGATTTTTCTCCACCTAGCCCATTGTCATCCATATAAATAACTAGTAACATTAGATACGTCGTTGAATATATTTACATAATAACCTTATTTAGAGATATAAATATTACTAATCTAGTCAATAGAACACTTAAATTAGGATAGTGATAGTGATAGGACCTTTATTTTTTTAGCCATATACTATAAAGGGGAATATGAGGTGGCTAACTTGACCTAGGTGAGATTAGTTAGGTGTGATGATGCACACTTGTAAAAACTAGTGCCAGATAAACCCTAGATAACCAAAAATAAGTTTGGGAGAAAGACCAAATCGAGTAAAATCAAAGTTATAGATATCAAAAAAATACAAAACTTTATACTTGACATTTGTCGGTGTTTTGGGTCCGACCGCACACCCGGGGTTGCCCTCAAGGTGTTTTTTAGGAGTAGGACGATATCACCGACTGTAGCTCGATGGTTCGTGCAGGGCGCACGAGAAACTGTGAACAATGATGTACAGGTTCGGACCGCTTAGAGATACGTAACACCCTACGTCCTGGCGGGAATGTTTTATGTGGCGGATTACAAGGGAACTCTCTAGTGTAAGGAACGTAGAGAGTTGAGGTGGATGACTGAGTAGTGAGATCGATCGTTTGAAGGGGTGCCCCCTAGGCCTTATATATTTGACCGTGGAGCATTACATGCGGATATGATAATAGTATGTGCCTAAATGATAGTGAACCAATTGAGCCTATCTCCCTATAGTTCCGCCAACCCATCCTCGCGTGGTTCCGTCGCACAGGGTTCCAGCGCGAGAAGATCGGGTCACTGTTGTGATTACTTGCTCGAAGTCATCGGGCCGTCTGGGCTCGCACTGATCCGGCCTTACGTCAATCTGCTTCACTGGTCGTTCCTCCCCAGGCCCACAAAGGGATGACCTTACGATTTATTGGGCCCTTGGGCCTTTCGTGAGGTCTTTTATCCTTCCAGTGGACCCGGAGGATATCTGTCCCCCACAAGCCCCCGATCTTTGGGTTGATTTTGAAATAATCAGCCCAAGGATCCTAGGTCCAGCTTGCAGTCTTTGTTTGTAACAGGAAGTGCTTTCTGGGTAATCCGGTAAAAACGATTTCTTACCGTCGAACTTCATTGGGTGCACCAAAGGTGCACCCAATGGGTGTAGCCCCCGAGCTTCGAGTGGTTTTTTGCAGACAATCCACTCGAAGGTCTTCACTTCGAGTATCATCAGGAACCACTTCTATTTTCCACTTTTACTTCGTCGGGGGTCGGCTTTGTTTTGATCTTGCCCTATGCTTTAGAGGTCAGCATTGTCTTGATCTGAGATTGTCACACCCGGATTTTAGGGGTCCAAAAACCCGGGCGCGAACATAATCACCAGGTGTGCTGGGACCAAGTCTCACACATATGATGAATCATGGCACAGGATCGAATGTCACAACTTTACTACATAACAGGAGTTCTATACAAAAATAAATAATTACATTATATGGAAACAACGGTCCAGCAACCCAAAGTTGACTGGGAGACGACGACCTAGACCTCTCACGAACTCATCACAGCATCCTCCATGCGCCTCATCCTGCGGTACCTGTTCTTGACCTGTGGGGGGGGGGTGTGAGACAGCAAGAGTGAGCTCACATACGTTCATCGCTCAACAAGTTGTGGGGAATAATGTGAATGAACTCGCCAAAAGGTGGGAGTTCATGTGAAGTGTAAGGCTTACCAAAGAGGATGGCTGAAGCTGAGCATTGCTTTTAAAGTTGGTCAAAATTTTATTAGCCATTACTAAGTATAAGTAAATACCAACCCAATTAAATAGTAGAACAAAAAGTAACAACTTCACCTGCGATGCAATGCATATGACAAATTGAGTTTAAGTTCCATAATTTAATCATGTGAGTGTCCGAGCTGCTCATGACCGTGAGCACGGCTAGTATACCAGTTTTACACTCTGCAGAGGTTGCGCATCTTTACCCACAAGTCATGTTACCCATCTGCCAAGGGATCGCGACTTCCCATACACCTCTACCGAGGAGGCGAGGCAGGGTAACACTACGAGGCCTTTACAAAGTTCCACTAGCTTCAGAAAACCCGCTACAGTTTATAGGAAGCTCCAATGCAGGAATCCCTTGCAGGACCGCCATCACAGCAAAATCCTCCCGAGGGCCTCCCCAGGAATCCCTTGCAGGACCGCCATCACAGCAAAATCCTCCCGAGGGCCTTCCCAGGAATCCCTTGCAGGACCGCCATCACAGCAAAATCCTCCCGAGGGCCTCCCTACACTGACCACTCCCCTACTGCCCTTGCCCCTTTCGGGTAAGGTAGTCTTCCACTAGCTTTCCTAATTAATCGGCCAAGGGCGTCCCATTAAACCCTTGTGGTAGCACTGTTTTCCCGGGTGGTTCTCCATGTTCCAATTAACATAATGATCTTATCATGAACAGTGATAATAAACAGATAATAAAAGTGTGATCATGAATAATGTATCTTCATACCCAAAACCACATAAAGCACTAGCAAGTACTACCCAAAAAGTTCAGTGGTAAACAAGGTATAAAGATAGACAAACTAGGGTAACCTATTGGGTCCCATCAAATTAACCTATGCAGATCATTATGATTAATTAGAACATGAGTGGGTAAAAAGAAGTGATCAAGGGCACAACTTGCCTGGCACTTTGAGATTCCAGGTACCAACTTGCTCTTCAGATGACTCGTGACCTCGCTCTAGTCGTATCAATACAAACAAACATGGCATAGGAAAATTTAACATCACAACAAACATATATGCAAAATACATATTAATAATCTACATATTAAAATAAGATCACAGGAAAAAGAATTATTAATTTTGGAGTTATAGATTTTAAGTTATGGATTTCCAGCGATTCTAGTGCTTTGTACAAGATTAATTAAGATAACAATCTTAATGTGACTTTTATGTCAAAACAGTGGCACTAAATGATAAACAATAATATTACAAAATTATAGGAACTGGAATGGGCTAATTTGGACTTAATATGAATTTTCTATGGATTATACAAGTTTTACAATTATTTCTATACTCAAAATCAATTTCTAAATCTCTTTTTCCTATTTTCTTTAATTCCTGGACTGGGCGCACAATAACAGAGAACCTAGGGTCTAAATCATAAAATTGCTTAAGACTCAGTTTTCCCCCGCACAGGACGGCGGGTTGTTTTGTCAATTTCTCAGGGTCTCATTTGAAAGAAGCGCACGTCGAAGGGGTACGAGTAGAGCTTAGCCGTCCGATCCTGAATCTAGGGACTGGATTAGATCCCCCCCTTTATCCGAACCGGTACGCGCTGTGAGTCGCAAGATTAGAAATCAACGACTGGTATTTAATGGGGCGAAGGGGTATCCTCACGTATGATCCTGAGCGTTCGTGGCTGATCCAACGGCCGATCACCACAACACATCACAACCCCCCATCAAGGATCCAGCGGCCACCAGCTTTCTTCCCTACCAATCCCGAACAGAGGTGTCGCCGCCAAGCTCACAAGGTGGAGCACGCGAGTGCGACGGCTATTGGCCAACTCCGAGCGACAAAACCAAATTGGATAGGTCTACACGATGCTTATGTTATTGCGAACACGGGTGTAGGGTACTCACCGGCAATCGGGTAGCGCAGCCCCCCAATCCACGGCGCGGGGCGGGTCCATGGTGCCCCAATGTCTCCGGCGAGAAATCACCGCAACCGAGGGGGGTTTTCCCCTCCCTGAAGATCACCGACATCCCCCGAAAGACGCAGCGAAGCCCTCAGGCTCGGTCTGAGGAATCCGTCGCAATGCCAACGCGAAACGGCCGTAGCGGCGGAAATCCTCCCAGTTTTTCTCCCTGCGGTGATCTCAATTGGGCCCCACGACGCTGCAACGAGCGTGCACACCATCAGGTGACAAACTAGGGCTACAGGGTTGACAGCAAACGACGGAGAAGGCGAAGGACTGCAGCGGCGGTGATTTCCGAATCTCCCTCTACTCGAGCCGCAGTACTATCTCTCGCTTGCTTGGACGGCCACGCTCGGTGGGTTGAGCTTCAGGGAGGGTCTCAGGGTTCTCATATATACCAGATGTCGTGCGCAAAACTCGGATGGGCGAAGGGTGGCCGGTTGGAAATCACGGCGGGTTCTTCGGCCATCACCGGTATTCTGTTGAGGAAGAAACGCCTGGTCACAAGGTCCCACATGTCAGTGTGGCGCGAGGCGTGCAAATTACTGGCCGAATGGGCCCGCGCGTCAGCGCGTGCTGCCCCCAGTCTGGACCGTGCGTGGATGGGGAAGATGGGCCGCATAGAGAAGTAGTCAGGGTTTTAGTGGGCCGAGAACTAGTAATTCAGCCCAGGAAGTTGTTTTCTTTTTTTTTGTTATCCTTTTTCTTTGATGATTTGCATTTCTTTGTACATTTCAAAATTACCATTTGAATTTGAATTTGTTAGTGGGTCTTACACATGGGTCAAGTGCACAATTAAAATACCAGTATAACAGGATATATTTATTTTTATATCATTATTATTATTATAGTACTTATGCTTTTTCTCTTTTCTTTTCTATTTATATTTTTAATTTGTAGTTCTCTAACTTAAGCTTGTCTCACAAATGGGAATTCAAAGTGCAACAATAATAATTTCAGCATGTAATGCATATTTTTGTATTTATTTATTTGATATTTGTCTACCTTAATTTCATTATTTGAATATGCATAAGGAAAAGAAAAGTCAATTAATCTCCAAGGGTTCCATAGATTCCAAAACACTTCTATAGCAATATATGCATTTATTATTTTTTTTTATTATACCAATTTTAGGGCTTTACAAATCCTACCCCCCTTAACAGAAATCTCGTCCTCGAGATTTTGTAAGGAAAGGGTGTATACTCATATTGTATCAACACATGTGCACAAACAAAAATCTCAGCATGATGCATAATATATTAGCAACACATGGGTCAATTAGACTTTATTATTTTTTTTATAGTCAATACTAGGTGATGTGGAGACCATAGGTATCCAGCTATTTATTATGTAGGATGTAAGCCGAACAGGTTGAGGTAAGAAAGGTTATGGTAAGGAAAAGACTTCATCCGAACGGTTTAAGTCTTGAGTCATCTTGAGATTCGCTTTGATTATAATGTCCTTCCTTGTCGGTGTCGATCTTTTCTTCTCCAGTCTTGGTCTCACTGATTTGAGGTGTGTGTTTTATCGGAGTTGGGGAGTATGGTTAAGATAGTTATGGATGAGATGGACTACATGACTACATGATGTAGGTCAAAATATTGTTTGATGCTAGGTGAGTATAAAGAGGACTTGGGGAAAAGTTAGGTAACGGAAACATGTATTCTGGATAGTGGATCATGATTCTTCCGAAGATATTTTTTTCACTTATATCCTTCATTTTCGAGGTTAACCTTCTTGTTGGGCTTCATTTAGTAGAAACAGATCTTCAGATGAGGTAGGGTATAGGTTAGATTGGATATAACTAGATTAGACTGGATAAGATCCACTTAATTTAGTTTGGAATAGATCATGTGTGTTACACTATTATGATATAAGCAAAGTGGTTGGGATAAGTATGGTTATTAGGACAAGATAAGTCTCTAAGAATAAGACAGAATCTTTTCGAGATAAGACAAATCAATTAAGGTAAGAAAGAATCTTTTAAGATCATATAGGTCAATTAAGATATGAGAGAATCTTTTAAGATAAGATGGATCATTTAAGATAAGATAGATTCCTTTAGGTTAAGAGGGATCCAATATAGTAAGAGTGAGTCTTTTGAGATAAGAGGGATCTATATAAAATAGATACATTTTAATGGAGGATAATCTAAGTTGTTTAGTTATCTCATGAATCTTATTTATTTATATTTATGCCTGTATGTATATACAGATGTAATTGTGGACACTATGCCAAAACTATTCACACTCAATCAAAGGTCCAAATCAGACAAATATCATAAGAACAAACACTCAAGCGTATAGATACAAAGAAAATACTTTTGTTTTTGTTTCTAGGAGTAGGTCTCCTATTCCTAAAGTCACTTTAGGCACAGGATTTCAAAGTGTAAAATCCATATTTGTCTTTTAGAAAGAAAAGATAAGAATAATCAGAGTAAAGCGGAAATAGATGAGAAAAGATTAAGAAAAGTTTACAAAGAATAAGAGTAGCAAAGGTAAGTAAGTATTGGTTGTCTAGTTCTATCTAGGTTTCGTCCTACAGTCAACATTCCTCTGATACCACTTCTGTCACACCCGGATTTTAGGGGTCCAAAAACCCGGGCGCGAACATAATCACCAGGTGTGCTGGGACCAAGTCTCACACATATGATGAATCATGGCACAGGATCGAATGTCACAACTTTACTACATAACAGGAGTTCTATACAAAAATAAATAATTACATTATATGGAAACAACGGTCCAGCAACCCAAAGTTGACTGGGAGACGACGGCCTAGACCTCTCACGAACTCATCACATCATCCTCCATGCGCCTCATCCTGCGGTACCTGTTCTTGACCTGTGGGGGGGGGGTGTGAGACAGCAAGAGTGAGCTCACATACGTTCATCGCTCAACAAGTTGTGGGGAATAATGTGAATGAACTCGCCAAAAGGTGGGAGTTCATGTGAAGTGTAAGGCTTACCAAAGAGGATGGCTGAAGCTGAGCATTGCTTTTAAAGTTGGTCAAAATTTTATTAGCCATTACTAAGTATAAGTAAATACCAACCCAATTAAATAGTAGAACAAAAAGTAACAACTTCACCTGCGATGCAATGCATATGACAAATTGAGTTTAAGTTCCATAATTTAATCATGTGAGTGTCCGAGCTGCTCATGACCGTGAGCACGGCTAGTATACCAGTTTTACACTCTGCAGAGGTTGCGCATCTTTACCCACAAGTCATGTTACCCATCTGCCAAGGGATCGCGACTTCCCATACACCTCTACCGAGGAGGCGAGGCAGGGTAACACTACGAGGCCTTTACAAAGTTCCACTAGCTTCAGAAAACCCGCTACAGTTTATAGGAAGCTCCAATGCAGGAATCCCTTGCAGGACCGCCATCACAGCAAAATCCTCCCGAGGGCCTCCCCAGGAATCCCTTGCAGGACCGCCATCACAGCAAAATCCTCCCGAGGGCCTTCCCAGGAATCCCTTGCAGGACCGCCATCACAGCAAAATCCTCCCGAGGGCCTCCCTACACTGACCACTCCCCTACTGCCCTTGCCCCTTTCGGGTAAGGTAGTCTTCCACTAGCTTTCCTAATTAATCGGCCAAGGGCGTCCCATTAAACCCTTGTGGTAGCACTGTTTTCCCGGGTGGTTCTCCATGTTCCAATTAACATAATGATCTTATCATGAACAGTGATAATAAACAGATAATAAAAGTGTGATCATGAATAATGTATCTTCATACCCAAAACCACATAAAGCACTAGCAAGTACTACCCAAAAAGTTCAGTGGTAAACAAGGTATAAAGATAGACAAACTAGGGTAACCTATTGGGTCCCATCAAATTAACATATGCAGATCATTATGATTAATTAGAACATGAGTGGGTAAAAAGAAGTGATCAAGGGCACAACTTGCCTGGCACTTTGAGATTCCAGGTACCAACTTGCTCTTCAGATGACTCGTGACCTCGCTCTAGTCGTATCAATACAAACAAACATGGCATAGGAAAATTTAACATCACAACAAACATATATGCAAAATACATATTAATAATCTACATATTAAAATAAGATCACAGGAAAAAGAATTATTAATTTTGGAGTTATAGATTTTAAGTTATGGATTTCCAGCGATTCTAGTGCTTTGTACAAGATTAATTAAGATAACAATCTTAATGTGACTTTTATGTCAAAACAGTGGCACTAAATGATAAACAATAATATTACAAAATTATAGGAACTGGAATGGGCTAATTTGGACTTAATATGAATTTTCTATGGATTATACAAGTTTTACAATTATTTCTATACTCAAAATCAATTTCTAAATCTCTTTTTCCTATTTTCTTTAATTCCTAGACTGGGCGCACAATAACAGAGAACCTAGGGTCTAAATCATAAAATTGCTTAAGACTCAGTTTTCCCCCGCACAGGACGGCGGGTTGTTTTGTCAATTTCTCAGGGTCTCATTTGAAAGAAGCGCACGTCGAAGGGGTACGAGTAGAGCTTAGCCGTCCGATCCTGAATCTAGGGACTGGATTAGATCCCCCCCTTTATCCGAACCGGTACGCGCTGTGAGTCGCAAGATTAGAAATCAACGACTGGTATTTAATGGGGCGAAGGGGTATCCTCACGTATGATCCTGAGCGTTCGTGGCTGATCCAACGGCCGATCACCACAACACATCACAACCCCCCATCAAGGATCCAGCGGCCACCAGCTTTCTTCCCTACCAATCCCGAACAGAGGTGTCGCCGCCAAGCTCACAAGGTGGAGCACGCGAGTGCGACGGCTATTGGCCAACTCCGAGCGACAAAACCAAATTGGATAGGTCTACACGATGCTTATGTTATTGCGAACACGGGTGTAGGGTACTCACCGGCAATCGGGTAGCGCAGCCCCCCAATCCACGGCGCGGGGCGGGTCCATGGTGCCCCAATGTCTCCGGCGAGAAATCACCGCAACCGAGGGGGGTTTTCCCCTCCCTGAAGATCACCGACATCCCCCGAAAGACGCAGCGAAGCCCTCAGGCTCGGTCTGAGGAATCCGTCGCAATGCCAACGCGAAACGGCCGTAGCGGCGGAAATCCTCCCAGTTTTTCTCCCTGCGGTGATCTCAATTGGGCCCCACGACGCTGCAACGAGCGTGCACACCATCAGGTGACAAACTAGGGCTACAGGGTTGACAGCAAACGACGGAGAAGGCGAAGGACTGCAGCGGCGGTGATTTCCGAATCTCCCTCTACTCGAGCCGCAGTACTATCTCTCGCTTGCTTGGACGGCCACGCTCGGTGGGTTGAGCTTCAGGGAGGGTCTCAGGGTTCTCATATATACCAGATGTCGTGCGCAAAACTCGGATGGGCGAAGGGTGGCCGGTTGGAAATCACGGCGGGTTCTTCGGCCATCACCGGTATTCTGTTGAGGAAGAAACGCCTGGTCACAAGGTCCCACATGTCAGTGTGGCGCGAGGCGTGCAAATTACTGGCCGAATGGGCCCGCGCGTCAGCGCGTGCTGCCCCCAGTCTGGACCGTGCGTGGATGGGGAAGATGGGCCGCATAGAGAAGTAGTCAGGGTTTTAGTGGGCCGAGAACTAGTAATTCAGCCCAGGAAGTTGTTTTCTTTTTTTTTGTTATCCTTTTTCTTTGATGATTTGCATTTCTTTGTACATTTCAAAATTACCATTTGAATTTGAATTTGTTAGTGGGTCTTACACATGGGTCAGGTGCACAATTAAAATACCAGTATAACAGGATATATTTATTTTTATATCATTATTATTATTATAGTACTTATGCTTTTTCTCTTTTCTTTTCTATTTATATTTTTAATTTGTAGTTCTCTAACTTAAGCTTGTCTCACAAATGGGAATTCAAAGTGCAACAATAATAATTTCAGCATGTAATGCATATTTTTGTATTTATTTATTTGATATTTGTCTACCTTAATTTCATTATTTGAATATGCATAAGGAAAAGAAAAGTCAATTAATCTCCAAGGGTTCCATAGATTCCAAAACACTTCTATAGCAATATATGCATTTATTTTTTTTTATTATACCAATTTTAGGGCTTTACAGAGATGACGATTCATTGGTGCACCCAATGGGTGTAGCCCCCCGAGCTTCGAGTGGATTTTTGAAAATAATACACTCGAAGGTCTTCATTTCGTGCCCTTTTTCTAAGGATCACCCTCTTTTCTTGCCGAATGCCTTAGAAGTCAGCATTGTGTTATTGATATTATGCTTTAGAGGTCAGCATGCATTTTGTCTTTGAGGCCGAGTTCATGATTTGCTCATATCTTGCTAGGTAGTGCAATTTATTTGATCTGCGACTGATTGGACTTTCGATAGACGTCCCCTGGCTAGTCTTCATGTCACTTCTGTCGATCAGACTTGTACTTCACCGGCTATATTTGGCTTTCCTTTGATCCTTACTGATATCTCACTTTTGTCTTGAGGTATTCAATGCATGCACTGCACGGATGTGACAGTTTTGAAAAATATACTGATAATTCCTGGGCGTCCCCCCCAATGGGTGTAGGCAAGGGACGACTTGGTACGCTGAGTGTTTTAGCAAACTGCTTCTGAGTAGTAATTTGATGTGACCGCGGGTGTAATCATATCGCCCGCGCAGTTGACTGGAGTCCCAATGGGTGTTGCGTTGCGTGAAGCGGCGTCAGCCGCCTGACGTGTCTTCAGACGGTTTGAAGTGTATATTGAATTTTTGTGACTGTTCAGTGACCGTGGTAGGAGGTGAGCGGTTGCCTTCTTCTTCTATAAGTAGTGCCTTTGCTTCCCCGGTTTTTTCACATCTCTTGCTGCTTGTTTACTCTCCTCTTCTTCCCTCCACTGCCACCATGGGCAAGAGTAAGAAAGGTAGCGGTTCTTCTCCTCGCTCTGGTGACAAGCGCAAACGTGAGCCGACTCCTCCTTTGAAGGACTTCGGCGACTCGGAGTACTCGGAGGAGGAGTTCTCCTCCGAGTCCGAGGGATCTCCGGCTCCCGTCTCTCCCTCGGCGTCGTCTGATGATTCAGACGACTCCCAGGGGATTGCAGCGGAGGTCTGGACCTACATCCAGGCCGTCGAGCGCTCCGGGCTCGAGGGCTCGGATGAGTCGGAGTACTCCTCGGACAAGGAGGACTCCTCGGACTCGTCCGAGGTGGACAACGGCGGCGATGGTGGTGATGGCGGCGACGACGGAGGCGACGGTGATGGCGGCCGCGAGAGCGGCAGGGGCGGCGGCGGCAGCAAGGGCGGCAATGGCAGCAGCAGCAACAAGGCCAGTGGCTAGATGCCACTGGTTTTTAAATGTTAGTATAGATTAGAAGTAGTATAATGAAATAATGTAGTAGTAGTTAGTAGTATAGAGTAGTGAAGTGTAATGTAGTAGTAATTAGTAGTATAGAGTAGTGGAGTGTAATGTAGTAGTAGGGAGGTCATCAACTCATAATGAGTTGATTTGTAAGTTCTGTAGCTTCCCTTTTATGAAGAATGATTTCGTCTCCACTTCTGTATGCGTTATGCTGCTTTCTCGCTGTTCGCCAATCTTATCAATGCGCGAGGAGTATCTGTGATCATCGAATCACATTTCTGATTGCCTTATTTGTAATGATAGCGCTTTGGTGGTTGCGGCCGAGTCATCCGAAATCCTGTCGTTGCTTTAGAAATGACGGCCGAGTTACGGTGGGTCGTGTCGTGTTTTAGAGATAACGACCGAACGGTTGCTGATGATACCGACGTTTTAGAAGTAACAGCCGAGTGATGGATGTGACGCCGGTGTTTTAGAGGTAATCAGCCGAGTGACTAATGGCAATGTCAGCGTTTTAGAGGTAACAGCCGAGTGATTGACGGCAACGTCGGTGTTTTAGAGGTAACGGCCGAGTGACTTATTGTGATGTCGGCGTTTTAGAGGTAACAACCGAGTTAGAATGGGCCGCGTCGGCCGTTTTGGAAATAACGGCCGAGTGATGACATGGCACGCCAGCTTTTTTAGGAATAGCAGCTGAGTGATGACATGGCAGTTCAGCATTTTAAAAATAACCGTCGGGTGATGACTGGGCGCTTTTTGGAAACGGTATCTGGCCTGGAAAAACCCCATATGTACTGCATTGTTGCGCGCCTCTGCTTTCCGTGCCCTAGTTCTTGCTTTTCTGCTTCCAAGCCTTCCTTACACTCGCGCGATACTGCTTCCGTTCCGCTCGCCAGCAAGATTGAGATGGCGCCCAAGCGGAAAGCATCAAGTTCATCCGTTGCTGTCATTCCCCCCATCGATCCCAACAGCCAGTTGCCTTTCGCAGGTAACCATATGTCTGTTGTTTCTGAGTCTGATCTTCTCCATCTCGTGTCCATCGGAGTTCTTCCTCCGAGGGAGCTCTGTTCTTGGCGGATCTGCCATGGGGTCACTGTTCCAACAGAAGACACCCACGAATCCGTTGTATATGTTCCTTTTCTTCTCCGCGGTCTTGCTCTTCCTATTTCCCCTTTTTCCGCGGTCTCCTTGATTTCTATCACTTGAATTTGACCCATCTGAACCCTAATTCCATTCTGCAAATCTCCATCTTTGTTCATTTATGTGAGGCTTTTCTTGGCATCCTGCCACACTTTGGACTGTGGAAATATTTGTATCACTGTCGGTCTAGGATGGCCGGAGGACAGCATCAGCTGGTGGGGGGCGTGAGCTTGGAGATGCGCCGCGGAAGGAAAACTAATTATCTCGACATCCCCTTCAAGGACATCATTAAAGGATGGCGCTTGGAGTGGTTTATTGTTGAGAATCACGGAAATTCTCTCCCCCCACGGTCAGGGAGACAGCCGGATGTTTGCACTCCGAGCTGGACCGAATCCCCCACAGACCAGGATGTGGCTGAGGCAGGAGTTCTGCTAGCTGAGGTTGGATTGTTGAAGGAAAGGGGTCTGACTGCTGAGGCTGTGGTTGCTGACTTTGTCTTCAAGAATATTCAGCCATTGAAGGACAGGGCATACCCGGCCTATCTGTACCGGGGCCTAGCTGACTCCACCCGGGTCACCAATAGAAGAATTCCTGTTGTGGACTTGGTGAGCCGACTCGAAATGATACTCAGAGGCAAGGTATCAATTGTTGGTGCCCCTGTTGCCTACTCGGCCTAGAACTTGCCTCCTTCCAAGGCCTTTACCCATTTCGTGTCAAATCCTCCTGCTGGTGATGGCAGTTTGGGCCTTAGAGTACGACCCTCTGCCGAAGAAGTTAGTGCTTTGGTTGCTTTGCTTGGAGAAATTCCTGATGATGAATAGCAGGTTCACTTTGAGGTGCCTTTGGATCCCAGTGATGCAGAGATAAGTGCTATGCTTGATATGTTAGCCGAGGATTCTTCTGATGCCGCTCCTACTGGAACATTGACGGTGGCGCCTCTCCCAGAAGCTAGTAAGGCCTTGGATATTCAGAGGCCTGTCAGTGTTCGCCCAAAACGCCCTTGCCGAGCCAATCAGCCTGCTTCTCCTGCCGATGGGCAGAAAAAGAAGAAGAGACGTCTTCGGCGAGTGTCTAGCTTGGATCGGGATGCTGGTCCTTCGGCTCCTGCTACTGAGGAAGTGCCCGTGCCTGAATTTACCGACGCTGACCCCAATGGGTGCGACCCATCTGACGCTGACCCCAATGGGTGTGCTGTCCGTGTTACTGATGAAAATGAGGAGGAAGAAGAAGATGAAATCCCTCTGATTCGGAAGAACAGTCGGCGCTACGTAGCCAGTGGGGAAAGTAGTGGAGTTCCTTCTCCTGCTTTGTCTGCCCTCATTGGTCTACAAGAATTGTCTCTGGCGAACTTTGATCAAACTCTTGAAGATATGGTTTCAGAGGATCTGTTATCATAACCAGCGGATGGTGACGCGATGGATGTTTGTGCTGAGGTGTTCAACGTCGGGTTGGGGTCATCCCGGACAGCGTTACGCGCCTCATCGACCTTGGAGCGTGGTCTTGAGGGTCAGGAAGCTGACTTGGATTGTCCTGCTCCCATGGAAGTGACTGAGGGACCTTCAGCCTTAGAGGTGGCTGCTGCAGAGAACTCGGCCCTCAAGGATGGTGTTGGCGCTCACCCAGCCCCCGAGGGTGTTGCCGGGGGTGACTCGGCTCGGATGGGTAACGCAAGATGTGACCCAGCCCCCGAGGGTGTTGTCGGAGACGATCCGGCTCGAATGGGTAGCGCAAACTATGACCCAGCCCTCGAGGGTGTCCGAGCGGGTTCTCCCTCTTGTACTTCCATGGATGTTCACGTAGGGTCTCCTCCACATTCTGGTTGCATGGTGGTAGCCCAAGCCTTTGGTCAAGGAGTCGCTGTAGAGGCTAGCGTACCTGACGACAAAGTTTTGGGTTCTGCTGATGACACTGAATTGGTTCCTGCTGATTCATTGCAAGTTGCTCCGGGTGGTGATTCTTCGCCGAGCCATCAGATGATCTCTCACGATTTGGGGGTTCCCTCATTCTTCTCCAACCTCTAGGTATTATGGTTTATCCTAGTCTAACTTTTACACCAGATAAACTGCTGTTATTATACTCATCTGTTCTTAATATCAGGCATTGGTGGACGGGATGGCTAGTCAGCTGAAGTTGTAGGGTGCTTCTGTTCCAGAAGGAGCTTCGTCTCTGGCGCGTTGGAATCCGGTGCTGCTTCAGCAGCGTGTTTCTGACTTAGATGCGGCGAATGCTGGTTAGTGCTTTTCTGCTTCTTTTCGGCTACCTTATTAAACTGCTTCTTACTTTAACCCTTTTGCTCGACTGTTTCTTCGCCATATATGGCCCGACAGTATTCTGTTCTTGAAGAAAAACATTCTCAAAGCCAGGCTGAACTGGTCCGGCGGTGCTCTGATCTTGAGGAAAAGTATTCCCAAAGCCAGACTGGGCTGGCCCAGGTTTCTGCTGCTCTGAATGATGCTAACGTGTTGAACTCTACTCTCCGCGCTCAGCTCGATTCTGAAAAGGTGACCTGAAAATTTGGGCTTTGTTTTGCTGTGTTCTTATTGCTTACTTGACGTTTGAAGAAGTTTATTCTTGTTTGCAGGAAGAAAAACGTGCCCTTGTTACTTCTCGTGACAATCTCGACAGGTTATATTGTGACTCTAGCAACTCGTTGACCATCTTGGAGAGGAGTCATCGCTTCACCATGGAGGAGTTAGACAATCATCGTTATAAGCTGCAAGAAACCTTGGACGACGTGATTCGCCTCAGGCAGTTGATATCGGCTAAAGATGTTGTCATCAAGGAACTGCGTGCTTCCAAGAAGTCCATCGCCCAGGAGCTAGAGATCGCTCAGTTGGCTGTCAAGGTTGCTGAAGAAACTTCCGCTACTCTGAGGGCCCAGCGCGACAGAGCTATGGATAAAGCCATTCGCGCAGGGCGGATCTTGATGAGGAGACCTGGTGTGATTGTCCCCGACGACATAAGGGCTGATGTGAACACTGCTCCTGATTCCTCAAGTCGCCCTTCTTCGTCGGTTGCTCCTGAGAAGAATGTTGCAAAATAGAAAAACATTGTGTGCTTTGAGCACGCGGTTAACGTGCTCGGATATTTTGTTAGAGGACACCTGCTTGATACTGAATGCTACTATTATTCTCCTATTGTTTAGAATTCAGCAGTATCTAAATTTGCAGAAGTAAAATGTTGTGTGATGATTTCGAGACTTCTTCATGGGACATGGAGGCCGCCCCTAGATGAGTAACCGTATGCGCGCCGAGTGTGCTGCGCCAGTTTAAGTTAGTATTAACTCAAACCGATCGCTCTTTTTAGTGGCCACCCCGAGTTAAGCAAGCGCGAACATGTGGCACCGTCTTAAGTCATCGCCGACTTAAGTCGATTGCTCCGTTAGTAGGGCATAGTGGTCACCCCGAGTTAAGTAAGCGCGAGCATGTTGCACCGTCTTAAGTCGTTGCCGACTTAAGCCGATTGCTCCGTTAGCAGGGCATAGTGGTCACCCCGAGATAAGTAAGCGCGAGCATGTTGCACCATCTTAAGTCGTTGCCGACTTATGCCGATTGCTTCGTTAGCAGGGCATAGTGGTCACCCCGAGTTAAGTAAGCGCGAGCATGTTGCACCGTCTTAAGTCGTTGCCGACTGAAGCCGATTGCTCCGTTAGCAGGGCATAGTGGTCACCCCGAGTTAAGTAAGAATGCAGGTCGACCATGAACAATTTGAGTATTCTTGAGGTCTTTTTATTGATGATATATTTCCCAGTTTACAGAGTACATTGTCGTCCCGATAGCTTTTGAAATACAGCTAGGGGTAAAACTTCCTGAGGTGTTCTATGTTCCATGAGTTCCCAATTTCCGTGTCGTCCATCTAAGTGAGACGATATGATCCTGGCCAAGTGACCTCTGCTACTATGAATGGTCCTTCCCATAGAGGTGACAACTTGTGTCGTCCCTCCCCCGTTAGAATTCGGCGGAGGACGAGGTCTCCCACTGTGAAAGATCGACGTCGCATGGTCTTATCGTGATAGCGCCTCAGAGTTTGTTGGTACCGTGCTGATTGAATTACCGTGTTCAGCCGTTCTTCTTCGAGTACATCAACATCCTCCAGCCTAGTAGCCTCGGCTTCTGCTATGCTTTCAAAGATCAACCTTGGCGCCCCAAACTTGAGATCAGCAGGTAGTACTGCCTCTGACCCGTAGACCATGAAGAAAGGAGTATTTTAATGCAGAGCTCGACTAGGTTGAGTTCTTAGGCTCCAAACGACGTAGGGCAACTCCCTTATCCACTTTCCTGCGAACTTTTCATTTTTATCGAAGACTTTTTTTCTTGAGTGCCTCCAATATCATCCTGTTAGCTCGTTCAACCTGCCCGTTGGCTCTTGGGTGTGCCACCGAAGCATATTTGATCTGAATGCTCTTTTGCTCGCAGAAATCGAAGAACTCTGAACTTGTGAAGTTGGATCCTAGGTCAGTTATGATACTATTTGGTATCCCGAATCTGAGTATTATGTCTTGTATGAATTCCACGACCTTAGCTGAAGTTAAAGAAGCAATGGGTTTGAACTCTATCCATTTAGTGAATTTGTCGATTGCTACCAGTATATGAGTGTATCCTCCTTGAGCTTTCTTGAAAGGTCCAATCATATCCAGTCCCCAGCATGCGAACGACCAAGTTACTGGTATGGTCTGCAATTGCTGCGCTGGTAGATGTTGTTGTTTTGACAAGTACTGGCAGGCTTCGCACCTCTGAACTAACTCGGCTGCATCACTTTTTGCTGTTGGCCAATAGAATCCCGACCTGAAGACTTTACCGACTAGCGTCTTGGATGCTGCGTGTATTCCACATTGCCCAGCATGGACCTCATCCAGAAGTTGCTTCCCGGTAGATGAGAGAATGCATTTCATGAGGACGCCCGATGCGCCTCTTCTGTATAGTGTTTCCCCAATGAGCGTGTAGTGAGCTGATTGTCTAGCGATGCGCTCGGCTGCATTTTTGTCATCTGGTTCCTCTTCATTCTTTATATATCTGATGATCGGCTTCCTCCAGTTGTCGGAATCTGACTCTAGCTGGCTCAAGGTATTACATTCTTCTGCCTGATCCAGTGAGATGCTTGGGTGTGGTATCTCTTGTACGAAGACTCCAGGTGGGACCTGAGTTCGACTGGATCCTAGCTTGGACAATACATCAGCTGCCGTGTTTCGATCTCTCTCTACATGGTGAAATTCTAGACCTTCAAATTTATCTTCTAGTTTCCGGACGGTGGTGCAGTATTTTCCCATTGAATCGCTTGAACAATCCCATTCTTTGTTTATCTGGCTTATGACTACCAGAGAATCTCCATATACCATCAGTCTCTTGACGCCTAGTGATATAGCAATGTTGAAAGCACCTAGAGGGGGGGGGGGTGAATAGGTGATCCTGTAAAACTTCAAAACTTAAGCCACAAAAACTTGATTAGGCGTTAGCACAATTATGGCCAAGTGGCTAGAGAGGAGTCAAAACACAATAACCACAAGAATTCAATCACAGAGATGACACGGTGGTTATCCCGTGGTTCGGCCAAGTACAAAACTTGCCTACTCCACGTTGTGGCGTCCCAACGGACGAGAGTTGCACTCAACTCCTCTCAAGTGATCCAATGATCAACTTGAATACCACGGTGTTCTTGCTTTTCTTTTCTCAATCCCGTTTGCGAGGAATCTCCACAACTTGGAGCCTCTCGCCCTTACAAAAGATGTTCACAGAGAATCACAGAGCAAGGGAGGGATTAGCAACTCACACACGACACAAAGATCACAGCGAATACGCACACACAAGACCCAGACTTGAGCTCAAAAGACTAGCACACTAGAACGGAGCTCAAATCACTAGAATGTCGAACAAGTGCGCGAGATTGATGTGTGAGTGATCAAGAGTGCTCAAGGAATACTTGGTTGTCTCCTCCATGCGCCTAGGGGTCCCTTTTATAGCCCCAAGGCAGCTAGGAGCCGTTGAGAGCACATCTGGAAGGCTATCCTTGCCTTCTGTCGTCGGGCGCACCGGACAGTCCGGTGCACACCGGACACTGTCCGGTGCCCGATTTATTTCCATAAACAGCGCAGCCGACCGTTGCCGACCGTTGCAGATCTGGCGCACCGGACAGTCCGGTGCACACCGGACAGTCCGGTGCACACCGGACAGTCCGGTGCCTCCTTCCGACCGTTGGCTCGGCCACGTGTCGCGCGCCGATCACGCGGCCGACCGTTGGCCCGGCCGACCGTTGGCTCACCGGACAGTCCGGTGTACACCGGACAGTCCGGTGAATTTTAGCCGAAGTCGCCGGAGAAAAACCCGAGAGCGGCTGGTTTGCGCTGCGTTGGTCTGGCGCACCGGACACTGTCCGGTGCGCACCGGACAGTCCGGTTCCCCAGCCCGAAGCAGCCTTTGGCTTTACACAGTCACTCTCCACTTCCTTTCTTTTCTTCTTCTTCCTGTTTCTAACACTTAGACAAGAATATTAGTACACAAACCAATGTACTAAGGCTTAGAAACATACCTTAACTTGTGATTTGCACTTTGTTCATCCTTGGGCATATTTTCACATTTAAGCACTTGTGTTTGCACTCAATCACCAAAATACTTAGAAATGGCCCAAAGGCACATTTCCCTTTCAATCTCCCCCTTTTTGGTGATTTATGCCAACACAACATAAAGCAAGTGGAACAAGTGCAAAACTACTTCAAATAAAAACTAACTTTGAGTTTTATTCAATTTTGGCATATATGGATCATCCTTTGCCACCACTTGGTTTGTTTTTGCAAATCAAACTCAAATCTCTATCTCTAAGTCAAACACACATGTTGAAGCATAAAGAGAGTCATTCCAAAAGAGATTGATCAAAGATTTCAAAAACTCCCCCTATTTCCCATAGTCAAAAACTTCTCCCCACAAGAAGCCAACTTTTGACAATAAAGACAATAAAAGCTTTTGACACAACAAAAACTCTATTCTACTATTTTCAAAATCTCCTATTTTCAAAATCTCTCAAGTGGTAGCTGATCCATTTATCACTTTGGCCTTTATTTTCTCCCCCTTTGGCATCAAGCACCAAAACGGGATCAATCTTGGCCTCTTAACCCCATTGCCTCACCAAAGTCTTCAATTAAGAGCAAATGGCAATAAGATTTCATGAAATGAACTTGGAATTAGTTACCCTCTCATCGGAGTGCAGTGGAAGTCTTTCATGGTCCAAGTCCACCTTTTCCCTTTCAATCCTCCTTCGAGACTAAATCATCAAACTCAAGCACATGGTTAGTCTCAAAGGGTCAAGTTGTAACACATCTCCCCCTACACATGTGCATCACTTTGCAACGGACTTGTGAGGTCCAGGGAGTGTTTGTACAACTTGAGCACCATAATAAGCAACAAAATGCAAAAAGGAACATGATCAAAAGCATAAGTACATGTATGCTACAATTCAATCCAAGTTCCGCGAATCTAAGACATTTAGCTCACTACGCAGCCTGCAAAAGGTCTTCTCATCTAGAGGCTTGGTAAAGATATCGGCTAGCTGGTTCTCGGTGCTAACATGAAACACTTCGATATCTCCCTTTTGCTGGTGGTCTCTCAAAAAGTGATGCCGGATGTCTATGTGCTTTGTGCGGCTGTGTTCAACAGGATTTTCCGCCATGCGGATAGCACTCTCATTATCACATAGGAGTGGGACTTTGCTCAGATTGTAGCCAAAGTCCCTGAGGGTTTGCCTCATCCAAAGTAGTTGCGCGCAACACTGTCCTGCGGCAACATACTCGGCCTCAGCGGTGGATAGGGCAACGGAGGTTTGTTTCTTAGAGTTCCATGACACCAGGGACCTTCCTAAGAATTGGCACGTCCCCGATGTGCTCTTCCTATCGACCTTACATCCAGCATAGTCGGAGTCTGAGTATCCAACCAAGTCAAAAGTAGACCCCTTTGGATACCAGAGCCCGAAGCAAGGCGTAGCAACCAAATATCTAAGAATTCGCTTCACCGCCACTAAGTGACACTCCTTAGGATCGGATTGAAATCTAGCACACATGCATACGCTAAGCATAATATCCGGTCTACTAGCACATAAGTAAAGCAAAGAACCTATCATTGACCGGTATGCTTTTTGATCAACGGACTTACCTCCTTTGTTGAGGTCTGTATGTCCGTCGGTTCCCATCGGCGTCTTTGCGGGCTTGGCGTCCTTCATCCCAAACCGCTTTAGTAGATCTTGCGTGTACTTCGTTTGGGAGATGAAGGTGCCGTCCTTGAGTTGCTTCACTTGGAACCCAAGGAAGTAGTTCAACTCGCCCATCATCGACATCTCGAATTTCTGCGTCATCACCCTGCTAAACTCTTCACAAGACTTTTGGTTAGTTGAACCAAATATTATGTCGTCGACATAAATTTGGCATACAAACAAATCACCATCACATGTCTTTGTAAAAAGAGTTGGATCGGCTTTCCCAACCTTGAAAGCATTAACAATTAAGAAATCTCTAAGGCATTCATACCATGCTCTTGGGGCTTGCTTAAGTCCATAGAGCGCCTTAGAGAGCTTACACACATGGTCGGGGTACCATTCATCCTCAAAGCCAGGGGGTTGCTCTACGTACACCTCCTCCTTGATTGGCCCATTGAGGAAAGCGCTCTTCACATCCATTTGGTACAACCTGAAAGAATGGTGAGCGGCATATGCTAGCAAGATACGAATTGATTCTAGCCTAGCCACAGGAGCAAAAGTCTCCTCGAAATCCAAACCTGCGACTTGGGCATAACCTTTTGCCACAAGTCGAGCCTTGTTTCTCGTCACCACCCCGTGCTCGTCCTGTTTGTTGCGGAACACCCACTTGGTTCCCACAACATTTTGCTTCGGACGAGGCACCAGCGTCCAAACTTCATTGCGCTTGAAGTTGTTGAGCTCCTCTTGCATGGCCAAAACCCAATCCGGATCTAGCAAGGCCTCCTCTACCCTGAAAGGCTCAATAGAAGAGACAAAGGAGTAATGCTCACAAAAATTAACTAGTCGAGATCGAGTAGTTACTCCCTTGCTAATGTCACCCAGAATTTGATCGACGGGATGATTCCTTTGAATCATCGCTCGAACTTGGGTTGGAGGTGCCGGTAGCGCTTCTTCCTCCATCACTTGATCACCTTGTGCTCCCCCTTGATCAAGCGCCTCCACTTGAGGTACCTGTTCGTCACCTTCGGTTGGGAGTTGCACCATAGTTGAGGAAGAAGGTTGATCTCGTTCATCTCGTTCCTGTGGCCGCACTTCTCCAATCGCCATGGTGCGTATAGCGGCCGTCGGAACATCTTCTACATCTACATCATCACAATCAACAACTTGCTCTCTTGGAGAGCCATTAGTCTCATCAAATACAACGTCGCTAGAGACTTCAACCAAACCCGATGATTTGTTGAAGACTCTATACGCCTTTGTATTTGAGTCATAACCTAATAAAAACCCTTCTACAGCTTTGGGAGCAAACTTAGAATTTCTACCCTTCTTCACTAGAATGTAGCATTTACTCCCAAATACACGGAAGTACGATACATTGGGTTTGTTACCGGTTAGTAGCTCATATGACGTCTTCTTGAGGAGGCGATGAAGGTAGACCCTGTTGATGGCGTGGCAAGCAGTGTTAACGGCTTCCGTCCAAAAGCACTCGGGGGTCTTGAACTCTCCTAGCATCGTCCTCGCCATATCGATGAGCGTCCTGTTCTTCCTCTCTACCACACCATTTTGCTGTGGTGTGTAGGGAGCGGAGAACTCGTGCTTGATCCCTTCCTCCTCAAGGAATTCCTCCACTTGAAGGTTCTTGAATTCGGACCCGTTGTCGCTCCTTATCTTCTTCACCTTGAGCTCAAACTCATTTTGAGCTCTCCTGAGGAAGCGCTTGAGGGTCCCTTGGGTTTCAGACTTATCCTGCAAAAAGAACACCCAAGTGAAGCGGGAAAAGTCATCAACAATAACTAAACCATACTTACTCCCTCCTATGCTCAGATAGGCGACGGGTCCGAAGAGGTCCATATGCAGCAGCTCCAGGGGTCTTGAAGTGGTCATCACGTTCTTGCCGTGATGCGCTCCTCCCACTTGTTTACCTGCTTGACAAGCTGCACAAGGTCTATCTTTTTCGAAATGCACGTTAGTCAAACCTATCACGTGTTCTCCCTTTAGAAGCTTTTGAAGGTTCTTCATCCCCACATGTGCTAAGCGGCGATGCCACAGCCAGCCCATGCTAGTCTTAGCTATTAAGCATGCATCTAGACCGGCCTCTTCTTTTGCAAAATCAACTAAATAAAGTTTGCCGTCTAATACACCCTTAAAAGCTAGTGAACCATCACTTCTTCTAAAGACAGACACATCTACATTTGTAAATAGATAGTTATACCCCATATGACATAATTGACTAACAGATAGCAAATTATATCCAAGACTCTCTACTAAAAATACATTAGAGATAGAATGCTCATTAGAAATTGCAATTTTACCTAACCCTTTTACCTTGCCTTGATTCCCATCACCGAATATAATTGAATCCTGGGAATCCTTATTCTTGACGTAGGAAGTGAACATCTTCTTCTCCCCCGTCATATGGTTTGTGCATCCGCTGTCGATAATCCAGCTTGATCCCCCGGATGCATAAACCTGCAAGGCAAATTTAGGCTTGGGACTTAGGTACCCAACTCTTGTTGGGTCCTACAAGGTTAGTACAAATTTCCTTAGGGACCCAAATGCAAGTTTTGTCTCCCTTGCATTTTGCCCCTAGCTTCCTAGCAACAATTTTCTTATCCTTTCTACAAATTGCAAAGGAAGCATTCAAAGCACAATAAATCGTAGAAGGTTCATTCACTATTTTCCTAACAACATTTCTCCTAGGCATTTGATGAACAACATTTCTTCTAAGCCCATTTCTACCATGCATAACATGAGAACTAGAAGCAGTCATAGCATAAGAATCAAAAACATCATGACCTCTAAAAGCATTTCTAGAATATCTCCTATCATAGTACATGAAAGCATGATTCTTCTTAACACTATTAGTCATAGGAGCCTTCCCTTTCTCCTTGGTGGAGATGGGAGTCTTATGGGTTGTTAAGTTCTTGGCTTCCCTCTTGAAGCCAAGCCCATCCTTAATTGAGGGATGTCTTCCTATTGTGTAAGCATCCCTTGCAAATTTTAACTTATCAAATTCACTTTTGCTAGTCTTAAGTTGGGCATTAAGACTAGCCACTTCATTATTTAACTTTGCAATAGAAGCTATGTGTTCACTACAAGCATCAATATCAAAGTCTTTACATCTATTGCAAATAACAACATTTTCTACACAAGTTGTTGATTTACTAGCTATTTCTATCTTAGCATTCAACTCATTGTTAATGCTCTTTAATTTTGAAATTGTCTCATGGCATGAAGATAATTCACAAGTAAGCATTTCATTTCTTTTAACTTCTAGAGCATGAGATTTTTGAGCTTCTAAAAATTTATCATGCTCTTCATACAATAAATCCTCTTGTTTCTCTAAGAGTTTATCCTTCTCATTCAATGCATCAATTAATTCATTAATTTTGCCAATCGTGATTCTATCTAGACCTTTAAATAAACTAGAATAGTCTATTTCATCATCGTCACTAGAATCATCACCACTAGAAGAAGCATAAGTAGAGTTTCGAGTACTTACTTTCTTCTCCTTAGCCATGAGACACGTGTGACGCTCGTTGGGGAAGAGGGCCGATTTGTTGAAGGCGGTGGCGGCGAGTCCCTCATTGTCGGAGTCGGAGGAGGAGCAATCCGAATCCCACTCCTTGCCTATATGCGCCTCGCCCTTGGCCTTTTTATAGTGCTTCTTCTTCTCCCTTTTGTTCCCCTTTTCCTGGTCACTTTCATTATCAGGACAGTTAGCAATAAAATGACCAAGCTTACCGCATTTGAAGCATGATCGCTTCCCCTTGGTCTTAGTCTTGCTCGGCTGTCCATTGTGACCCTTTAGCACCGTCTTGAATCTCTTGATAATGAGGGCCATTTCTTCATCATTAAGACCGGCCGCCTCAATTTGCGCCACCTTGCTGGGTAGCGCCTCCTTGTTCCTTGTGGCTTTGAGAGCAAAAGGTTGCGGCTCGTTGATCGGTCCATTCAAGGCGTCGTCCACATACCTTGCCTCCTTGATCATCATTCGCCCGCTGACGAATTTTCCTAGGACTTCTTCGGGCGACATTTTGGTGTACCTGGGATTCTCACGAATATTATTCACCAAATGAGGATCAAGAACGGTAAAGGACCTGAGCATTAGTCGGACGACGTCGTGGTCCGTCCATCGCGTGCTTCCGTAGCTCCTTATTTTGTTGATAAGGGTCTTGAGCCGGTTGTATGTCTGAGTTGGCTCCTCGCC
Organism: Zea mays; assembly: GCF_902167145.1. Lineage (NCBI taxonomy): Eukaryota > Viridiplantae > Streptophyta > Magnoliopsida > Poales > Poaceae > Zea > Zea mays. The sequence goes on along the minus strand of NC_050100.1, from coordinate 159,097,794 downwards.
CCTTATCATCGCGAACCGTCCAAGCTCGCCTTCCACCAACTCCGTTTTGGTGAGCAAGGTAACGTCATTCCCTTCATGAGAGATCTTGAGGGTGTCCCAGATCTGCTTGGCGTTATCCAAGCCGCTCACTTTGTTATATTCATCCCTGCACAATGAAGCTAGAAGAACAGTGGTAGCTTGTGCATTCTTATGGATTTGCTCATTAATGAATGAAGGGCTATCCGAGCTATCAAATTTCATTCCATTTTCCACAATCTCCCAAATGCTTGGATGGAGAGAAAATAGGTGAGTTCGCATTTTGTGACTCCAAAATCCGTAGTCCTCTCCATCAAAGTGAGGAGGCTTGCCAAGTGGAATGGGGAGCAAATGAGCATTTGAGCTATATGGAATGCGCGAATAATCAAAAGAAAAGTTTGAGTTAACCGTCTTTTGTTTGTCGTGGTCGTCGTCCTTTTGGGAAGAAGAGGACTCATCGCTGTCGTAGTAGACGATCTCCTTGATGCGTCTTGTCTTCTTCTTCTTCCCATCTTTTCGCTTGTGGCCCGAGCCCGAGTCATTGGACTTGTCATCCCTTGGCTCGTTGACGAAGGACTCCTTCTCCTTGTCGTTGATCACAATTCCCTTCCCCTTAGGATCCATCTCTTCGGGCGGTTAGTCCCTTTCTTGAAGAGAACGGCTTTGATACCAATTGAAAGCACCTAGAGGGGGGGGGGTGAATAGGTGATCCTGTAAAACTTCAAAACTTAAGCCACAAAAACTTGATTAGGCGTTAGCACAATTATGGCCAAGTGGCTAGAGAGGAGTCAAAACACAATAACCACAAGAATTCAATCACAGAGATGACACGGTGGTTATCCCGTGGTTCGGCCAAGTACAAAACTTGCCTACTCCACGTTGTGGCGTCCCAACGGACGAGAGTTGCACTCAACTCCTCTCAAGTGATCCAATGATCAACTTGAATACCACGGTGTTCTTGCTTTTCTTTTCTCAATCCCGTTTGCGAGGAATCTCCACAACTTGGAGCCTCTCGCCCTTACAAAAGATGTTCACAGAGAATCACAGAGCAAGGGAGGGATTAGCAACTCACACACGACACAAAGATCACAGCGAATACGCACACACAAGACCCAGACTTGAGCTCAAAAGACTAGCACACTAGAACGGAGCTCAAATCACTAGAATGTCGAACAAGTGCGCGAGATTGATGTGTGAGTGATCAAGAGTGCTCAAGGAATACTTGGTTGTCTTCTCCATGCGCCTAGGGGTCCCTTTTATAGCCCCAAGGCAGCTAGGAGCCGTTGAGAGCACATCTGGAAGGCTATCCTTGCCTTCTGTCGTCGGGCGCACCGGACAGTCCGGTGCACACCGGACACTGTCCGGTGCCCGATTTATTTCCATAAACAGCGCAGCCGACCGTTGCCGACCGTTGCAGATCTGGCGCACCGGACAGTCCGGTGCACACCGGACAGTCCGGTGCCTCCTTCCGACCGTTGGCTCGGCCACGTGTCGCGCGCCGATCACGCGGCCGACCGTTGGCCCGGCCGACCGTTGGCTCACCGGACAGTCCGGTGTACACCGGACAGTCCGGTGAATTTTAGCCGAAGTCGCCGGAGAAAAACCCGAGAGCGGCTGGTTTGCGCTGCGTTGGTCTGGCGCACCGGACACTGTCCGGTGCGCACCGGACAGTCCGGTGCCCCAGCCCGAAGCAGCCTTTGGCTTTACACAGTCACTCTCCACTTCCTTTCTTTTCTTCTTCATCCTGTTTCTAACACTTAGACAAGAATATTAGTACACAAACCAATGTACTAAGGCTTAGAAACATACCTTAACTTGTGATTTGCACTTTGTTCATCCTTGGGCATATTTTCACATTTAAGCACTTGTGTTTGCACTCAATCACCAAAATACTTAGAAATGGCCCAAAGGCACATTTCCCTTTCAAATGTTCAGTCCATGAATCAGAGCTTCATATTCGGCTGCATTGTTAGAGGCTGGAAATAACAACTGGAGGGCATATCTGAGGTGCTCGCCTCCAGGTGCGGTAAAGAGGATCCCCGCGCCTGCTCCCTGCAGCTTTAGCGAGCCATCAAATTACATTCGTCATACTTCTGCAGTTTCTGGGTTATCTGGTACTTGTTGTTCAGTCCATTCTGATACGAAATCAACCAGTGCTTGAGTTTTGATGGCAGTGCGAGGTCGAAATTCAATGTCATGAGATCCCAGCTCGCAAGCCCACTTGGCTATTCTGCCAATGGCTTCTTTGTTGTGAAGAATATCCCCTATCGGAAAACCAGTGACTACTATGACTTTGTGGTCATCGAAGTAGTGACGTAGTTTGCGTGCAGTTAGAAGTACTGCATATAATAGTTTCTGAACTTGAGGATATTTTTTCTTCGAGGGACCCAGAACTTCACTGATGAAATAAACAGGATGTTGCACTGGGTAGGCATGTCCTTCCTCTGCTCGCTCGACTACCAACGCGGTGCTCACCACGTGAGTCGTGCAAGAGATATATAGCAGCAAATCTTCAGCTGGTTGAGTCGACGTGGCCCGTCGTGGCGGTTTCAGCACTGGTGGTGTTGTCAAGAACTTTTTCAATGCGTCTAGGGCTTCCTGTGCTTCTGAAGTCCACTGAAACTTGTCCACCTTCTTGAGTAACTTATAAAATGGTAAGCCTTTTTCTCCCAGCCTAGATATGAATCTGCTCAGGGCTGCCATACATCCGGTAAGTCTTTGAACCTTCTTTTGTGATCGCGGTGCCTCCATCTTCATGATGGCTTCGATCTTCTCTGGATTAGCTTCAATTCCCCGGTGGCTAACAATAAACCCGAGTAACTTTCCTGCTGGTACCCCGAAGACACATTTTTCGGGAGTAAGCTTCCATCGATATCGTTGTAGACTGTTGAAAACCAGCTGTAGATCTTCAATGAAATTTTCTGAATTTTCTGTTTTGATTACCACATCATCCACATAAGCTTCCACACGCTTGCCCCAGTGATCAGCTAAGCATGTTTAAATAGCTCTCTGATAAGTCGCTCCGGCATTTTTGAGACCGAACGGCATGGAGGTATAGCAGAAAGCACCGAATGGAGTGATGAACGCTGTTTTTTCCTCGTCTTCTTTCGCCAGGCTAATCTGGTGATACCCAGAGTAGCAATCCAAGAAGGATAGCATAGAACATCCAGCGGTGGAATCTACCACCTGATCTATCCTAGGGAGCCCGAAGGGATCCTTTGGACAGTGTTTGTTGAGATCCGTATAGTCGACGCACATGCGCCAATCCACTTTATTCTTTTTGAGTACAAGAACAGGGTTGGCTAACCACTCGAGATGTAACACCTCTCTAATAAATCCAGTCGCGACCAAGCGAGCCAGCTCAGTGCGAATGGCCTCTCTTTTGTCGGGCGTAAAACGACGTAAATTTTGTCGAATAGTGTCGGGGACCATAATTAGGGGTACCCTCAAGACGCCTAATTCTCAGCTGGTAACCCCCATCAGCATAAAGCTGCAAAGGCCTGATGGGTACGATTAAGTCAGGGATCGGTCCACACGAGTGACTCGATCATGCTTCACCCGAGCCTAGCCTCGGCCAAGGGCAGCCGACCTCGAGAGACTTCCGTCTCGCCCGAGGCCCCCCTTTTTACGGCGGACACATCACCGGCTCGCCCGAGGCCTTGGCTTCGCTCAGAAGTAACCCTGACTAAATCGCCACACCGACTGACCAAGTTGCAGGAGCATTTAACGCAAAGGTGGCCTGACACCTTTATCCTGACACGCCCCCCCCGGCAGAGCCGAAGTGACCGCCGTCACTCCACCGCTCCACTGACCAGTCTGACAGAAGGACAGCGCCGCCTGCGCCACTCCGACTGCAGTGCCACTCGACAGAGTGAGTCTGACAGGCAGTCGGGCCCTGCCAAAGGCGCCATGGGAAACTCCGCTCCGCCCGACCCCAGGGCTCGGACTCGGGCTAAGACCCGGAAGACGGCGAACTCCGCTCCGCCCGACCCCAGGGCTCGGACTCGGGCTAAGACCCGGAAGACGGCGAACTCCGCTCTGCCCGACCCCAGGGCTCGGACTCGGGCTAAAACCCGAAAGACGGTGAACTCCGCTCCGCCCGACCCCAGGGCTCGGACTCGGGCTAAGACCCGGAAGACGGCGAACTCCGCTCCGCCCGACCCCAGGGCTCGGACTCGGGCTAAGACCCGGAAGACGGCGAACTCCGCTCTGCCCGACCCCAGGGCTCGGACTCGGGCTAAGACCCGGAAGACGGCGAATCTCCGCCTCGCCCGACCCTAGGGCTCGGACTCCGCCCTGGCCTCGGCCAAACGATCTCCGCCTCGCCCGACCCGGGGGCTCGGGCTCGGCCTCGGCAACGGAAGGCAAACTCGACCTCGACTTCGGAGGAGCCCCCACGTCGCCCTGCCTAGGGCACAGGTCCGCCACGTCAACAGGAAGCGCCATCACCAACCTACCCCGAGCCGACTTGGGACACGAAGGACAAGACCGGCGTCCCATCTGGCCAGCTCCGCCGGATGGGCAATGATGGCGCCCCCCAAGCTCTGTGACGACGGCGGCTCTTAGCTCTCTTACGGCAGCAGAGCGACGTCAGCAAGGACTCGACCGCTCCAACAGCTGTCCCTCCGCCAGGCTCCGTCGCTCCTCCGACAGCCACGACATCACGCCAGCAAGGTGCCAAGATCTCTCCGGCTGCCACATTGGCATGTACCCAGGGCGCTAGCTCTCTCTCTCTCTCCGCTAGACACGTAGCACTCTGCTACCCCCCATTGTACACCTGGATCCTCTCCTTACGACTATAAAAGGAAGGACCAGGGCCTTCTTAGAGAAGGTTGGCCGCGCGGGACCGAGGATGGGACAGGCGCTCTCTTGGGGCTGCTCGCTTCCCTCACCCGCGTGGACGCTTGTAACCCCCCTACTGCAAGCGCACCTGACCTGGGCACGGGACGAACACGAAGGCCGCGGGACTTCCACCTCTCTCACGCTCGACTCCGGCCACCTCGCCTCTCCCCCCTTCGCGCTCGCCCACGCGCTCGACCCATCTGGGCTGGGGCACGCAGCACACTCACTCGTCGGCTTAGGGACCCCCCTGTCTCGAAACGCCGACAGTTGGCGCGCCAGGTAGGGGCCTGCTGCGTGCTGACGAACAGCTCCCCGTCAAGCTCCAGATGGGCAGTCTCCAGCAACCTCTCCGGCCCGGGGCGGTGCTTCGTTTCGGGACTCTTGAGTTCATGTCCTTCGACGGCAGCTACGACATGATACTTCTTCCACCGCCGCGCGACGACGACAATGGCGGCCGACAGCCCGCCCGCCGGCGGCGGAATCGACGACATCTTCCCCGCGTGGTGGAAGAGCAACATTCGAGCTCGCTCCGTTTTCTCCCCCGCCAACGGAGGAGGAGGCGGGGCCGTCAAGGCCAGGCGGGAGGCCGCGCTTCGTTGGCCGTCGGGCGAATCGACGCCCCCGACGCCCCGACGGAAGGCACGCCGGACGTCGACCTCGCGTTCAAGACGGAGGCAAGCGCCGTCCCCCCGCGACACGCCGACCTCGAACAAGAAGACGACGCCAGCGCGCTCGCGGAAAGCCTGCAGGACGTCGTCCTCGTACCTGAGATGACGGTGCAACCAGTCCCCGATGTGACTACGTCGCTCCTCGTCGACCAAAAGGTACCAACTAACTCCCATCTTGCGTCATTTCGACTCGGCCTCGACCCGCCAAACGACCTCGTTTTGGCGGGCGCTCTCATTGAGGCGAGTGCAACCCCACTGGGGTTTCGTATGCGGTCGCCTTGGGACCGGCTGACGGACGTCTCGACCTACGGGCCCTCTAGGTCCGAGGAAGATGACGATCCCAGCATCTGTTGGGATTTCTCCGGACTTGGCAACCCCAGTGCCGTGCGGGACTTCATGACCGCATGTGACTACTGCCTCTCCGACTGTTCCGACGAAAGCCGCAGCCTTGGCGACGAGAGCTGCGGCCCAAGCCGCGAATGTTTCCACATCGAGCTAGGGGATCCCTCCGAAGGCAACCATCTCGGCATGCCGGAGGACGGTGATCTTCCTAGGCCGGTGTCTCGCGCCGACATCCCACGGGAGCTAGCTGTGGTCCCCGCTCCGGCGGGGGGTTACGACCCACAACTCGAGCAAGTCCGCGAGGCGCAGTCCAGGCTCAACGAGGGAACAGGAGCGCTTGAGCCGATCCGTCGGGACGTCGGACAGGCATGGGCGGGCCAACCCCTGGCCGGAGAAATACGCCACCTGCCCCAAGGTCTCCAGCACCGCGTCGCCAACAATGTCAGGGTCAGGCCGCCGCCCGCATCCAGCGGGGTTGGTCAGAACCTGGCAGCCGCAGCGATGCTCCTCCGCGCGATGCCGGAGCCATCAACCACCGAGGGTCGGCGAATCCAGGGAGAGCTCAAGAATCTCCTGGAAGGCGCTGCGGCCCGACGGGCCGAGAGCACTGCCTCCCGAAGGCAAGGATACCCCTCGGAACCTCACGCCGCGACTTCCCGATTCATGCGGGAAGCCTCGGTCTACACCGGGCGCACGCGCAACACCGCGCCTGCGGCCCCGGGCCACCTCGGCAACGAGCACCATCGACGCGACCGTCGGGCTCACCTCGACGAAAGGGTGCGCCGAGGCTACCACCCCAGGCGTGGGGGGCGCTACGACAGCGGGGAGGATCGGAGTCCCTCGCCCGAACCACCCGGTCCGCAGGCCTTCAGTCGGGCCATCCGACGGGCGCCATTCCCGACCCGGTTCCGACCCCCGACTACTATCACGAAGTACTCGGGGGAAACGAGACCGGAACTGTGGCTCGCGGACTACCGCCTTGCCTGCCAACTGGGTGGGACGGACGACGACAACCTCATCATCCGTAACCTCCCCCTGTTCCTCTCCGACACTGCCCGCGCCTGGTTGGAGCACCTGCCTCCGGGGCAGATCTCCAACTGGGACGACTTGGTCCAGGCCTTCGCTGGCAATTTCCAGGGCACATACGTGCGCCCCGGGAATTCCTGGGACCTTCGAAGCTGCCGGCAACAGCCGGGGGAGTCGCTCCGGGACTACATCCGGCGATTCTCGAAGCAGCGCACCGAGCTGCCCAACATCACCGACTCGGATGTCATCGGCGCGTTCCTCGCCGGCACCACTTGCCGCGACCTGGTGAGCAAGCTGGGTCGCAAGACCCCCACCAGGGCGAGCGAGCTGATGGACATCGCCACCAAGTTCGCCTCTGGCCAGGAGGCGGTCGAGGCTATCTTCCGAAAGGACAAGCAGCCCCAGGGCCGCCCATCGGAAGAGGCTCCCGAGGCGTCTGCTCCGCGCGGCGCCAAGAAGAAAGGCAAGAAGAAGTCGCAATCGAAACGCGACGCTGCTGACGCGGACCTTGTCGCCGCCGCCGAGTACAAGAACCCTCGGAAGCCCCCCGGAGGTGCAAACCTCTTCGACAAGATGCTCAAGGAGCCGTGCCCTTACCATCAGGGGCCCGTCAAGCACACCCTCGAGGAGTGCGTTATGCTTCGGCGTCACTTCCACAGGGCCGGGCCACCCGCCGAGGGTGGCAGGGCCCGCGACGACGACAAGAACGAAGATCACCAAGCAGGAGAGTTCCCCGAGGTCCGCGACTGCTTCATGATCTATGGAGGGCATGCGGCGAATGCCTCGGCTCGGCATCGCAAGCAAGAGCGCCGGGAGGTCTGCTCGGTGAAGGTGGCGGCGCCAGTCTACCTAGACTGGTCCGACAAGCCCATCACCTTCGACCAGGCCGACCACCCCGACCATGTGCCGAGCCCGGGGAAATACCCGCTCGTCGTCGACCCCGTTGTCGGCAATGTCAGGCTCACCAAGGTCCTGATGGATGGGGGCAGCTGCCTCAACATCATCTACGCTGAGACCCTCAAGCTCCTGCGCGTCGATCTATCCTCCGTCCGAGCAGTCGCTGCGCCCTTCCACGGGATCATCCCTGGGAAGCGTGTCCAGCCCCTCGGGCGACTCGACCTCCCCGTCTGCTTCGGGACGCCCTCCAACTTCCGAAGGGAGACCCTGACGTTCGAGGTGGTCGGGTTCCGAGGAACCTACCACGCCGTACTAGGGAGGCCATGCTACGCGAAGTTCATGGCCGTCCCCAACTACACCTACCTAAAGCTCAAGATGCCGGGCCCCAACGGGGTCATCACCGTCGGCCCCACGTACAAACACGCGTTCGAATGCGACGTGGAGTGCGTGGAGTACGCCGAGGCCCTCGCCGAGTCCGAGGCCCTCATCGCCGACCTGGAGAACCTCTCCAAGGAGGTGCCAGACGTGAAGCGCCATGCCGGCAACTTCGAGCTAGCGGAGACGGTTAAGGCCGTCCCTCTTGACCCCAGTGGCGACACCACCAAGCAGATCCGGATCGGTTCCGGGCTCGACCCCAAATAGGAAGCAGTTCTCGTCGACTTTCTCCGCGCAAACGCCGATGTCTTTGCGTGGAGTCCCTCGGACATGCCCGGCATACCGAGGGATGTCGCCGAGCACTCGCTGGATATTCGGGCCGGAGCCCGACCCGTCAGGCAGCCTCTGCGCCGATTCGATGAGGAGAAGCGCAGAGTGATTGGCGAAGAGATCCACAAGCTAATGGCAGCAGGGTTCATCAAAGAGGTATTCCATCCCGAATGGCTTGCCAACCCTGTGCTTGTGAGGAAGAAAGGGGGGAAATGGCGGATGTGTGTAGACTACACTGGTCTCAACAAAGCATGTCCGAAGGTTCCCTACCCTCTGCCTCGCATCGATCAAATCGTGGATTCCACCGCTGGGTGCGAAACCCTGTCCTTCCTCGATGCCTACTCAGGGTATCACCAGATCCAGATGAAGGAGTCCGACCAGCTTGCGACTTCCTTCATCACGCCGTTCGGCATGTACTGCTACGTCACCATGCCGTTCGGTTTGAGGAATGCGGGCGCGACGTACTAGCGGTGCATGAACCATGTGTTCGGCGAACACATCGGTCGCACAGTCGAGGCCTACGTCGATGACATCGTAGTCAAGACAAGGAAGGCTTCCGACCTCCTCTCCGACCTTGAAGTGACATTCCGATGTCTCAAGGCGAAAGGAGTCAAGCTCAATCCTGAGAAGTGTGTCTTCGGGGTGCCCCGAGGCATGCTCCTAGGGTTCATCGTCTCCGAGCGAGGCATCGAAGCCAACCCGGAGAAGATCGCGGCCATCACCAGCATGGGACCCATCAAGGACTTAAAAGGTGTACAGAGGGTCATGGGATGCCTCGCGGCCCTGAGCCGCTTCATCTCGCGCCTCGGCGAAAGAGGTCTGCCTCTGTACCGCCTCTTAAGGAAGGCCAAGTGTTTCGCTTGGACCCCTGAGGCTGAGGAAGCCCTCGGCAACCTGAAGGCGCTCCTTACAAAGGCGCCTGTCTTGGTGCCCCCGGCGGATGGAGAAGCCCTCTTGGTCTACGTCGCCGCGACCACTCAGGTGGTTAGCGCCGCGATCGTGGTCGAGAGGCAAGAGGAAGGGCATGCATTGCCCGTTCAGAGGCCGGTTTACTTCGTCAGCGACCCCCCACTTTTGCCCAGACCAACGGGCGGAAGGGGCGGGCAGCCATGCAGGCGGCATGCAACCGCGCCAGGTGGATACGCTTCTCCGACTTCTGACACGCCAGCTTGGAAGCCCAGGCCCACGCGTCAAGCAATCGGCGCGCCAGTTGCTGCATGCAAGCAACCGCACCGCCACTCGTGCCACCGTCGCGCCTCTTCGGTTGCGGAGCCTATGCCGCGACTCGAGGCGACCCAGCAGCGCCAGCCTGGCGCGTCGGTCAAAGCGACCGAAAGTGGGCCGGCAGTAATGGCGGTGGCAGGCGGGCGGGCGCAGCAGTCACGTCGTCAGCCAGGCTCACGTCTCATCCTGGGACAACAAGAGAGCCTCCTCTCACGGCGTGAAGACGGTGCACCCGTGACCCGTTCCTCGAACGGATCGCGCACGCGCAACGGCCGCCCCGCCAACTACACGCCCCGTCGCATTAACTCTGCGGCGGGACACGCGGCGCCTCTGGCGGGAGAAGCGCGCGACGCTTCGCCTTCGCCGTAATAACCGCGTCAAAAAGAGGTACGCCACGTCGTTCGATTTCGTATCCTTTTCCTTTTTCCTCTTTCTCTATCTCTTGCAACAGGGACCGGGAAAGGGGGATACCCCGAAAAGGACCCTTCTCCGCGAAGGAACCGGGCTCCGAGCCCCCCCCTACTGATCAGGGGTTCGAAGACTGGCCCTCCGAAGGGTTCAACAGTCGCCTCAGATCGCGTGGGCCCGACACCCACTACTGGTCAGGGGTTCGAAGGCCAGCCCCCCGAAGGGTTCCATGGCCGCCTCAGGCTACTCGGGCTCCGCGCCCATTACTGATCAGGGGTTCGAAGGCTGGCCCCTGAAGGGTTCACAGTCGCCTCAGACACCGAGCGAGGGATGACCAGGGGTACGTTCGATACACAACCGAGGCTCGGGCTGCGCTCCCGAGGTACCCTAGGACATTTCCGAGACCAGCGGGAACGATCTTGTAACGGAATCCCATCGGAGGGAGGCATCGAGCCCTCGGACCCCGTCGCCAGGGGACCGGGTCCGGCAAATCACCCGTAGGTACTTTTGGGCGTGCCTCTGGGCCCCTAGCCGACCCCCAACGAACGGGGCACGGACGTCCACTCGGATTACCCGCTTGCAGCTCACCGGAGACACCATGTTCGGTGCCCATCGAGGGTAACATGGCGCACTCCCCCCCTCCTCCTTGCGGAAAGGCGACGTAGGGGCGTATGTAAAGAGCCGAGTCTGTCCCTGATCGTCCTCTCGCCCTGTGCAGAGGCTCGGGGGCTGCTCTCGCAAAAACCGGCTCCGGCCGAACCGTTGACAGCGTCAACATACCAGCCCGAGTGCTTGGGCCCCGACCGTGCACCCGGGCTACGGCCAGTTCGCATGAGGGAACGACCAGACCAGCCGAAGCGTTACGCAAGGTATTAAGACCTCGAAGGAGTGTAACCACTCCTCCGAGGCCTCGGGGGCTACACCCGGCGGGTGCGCTCGCGCGCACCCACCGGAACGAAATGCAACCGAGAAAGGCTGGTCCCCTTGCAAAAAAGTGCGACGAAAGCCTCCAAGCGAGTGCTAACACTCCCTTCGAGGCTCGGGGGCTACTGTCGGGGACCATAATTAGGGGTACCCTCAAGACGCCTAATTCTCAGCTGGTAACCCCCATCAGCATAAAGCTGCAAAGGCCTGATGGGTACGATTAAGTCAGGGATCGGTCCACACGAGTGACTCGATCACGCTTCACCCGAGCCTAGCCTCGGCCAAGGGCAGCCGACCTCGAGAGACTTCCGTCTTGCCCGAGGCCCCCCTTTTTACGGCGGACACATCACCGGCTCGCCCGAGGCCTTGGCTTCGCTCAGAAGTAACCCTGACTAAATCGCCACACCGACTGACCAAGTTGCAGGAGCATTTAACGCAAAGGTGGCCTGACACCTTTATCCTGACACGCCCCCCCCGGCAGAGCCGAAGTGACCGCCGTCACTCCACCGCTCCACTGACCAGTCTGACAGAAGGACAGCGCCGCCTGCGCCACTCCGACTGCAGTGCCACTCGACAGAGTGAGTCTGACAGGCAGTCGGGCCCTGCCAAAGGCGCCATGGGAAACTCCGCTCCGCCCGACCCCAGGGCTCGGACTCGGGCTAAGACCCGGAAGACGGCGAACTCCGCTCCGCCCGACCCCAGGGCTCGGACTCGGGCTAAGACCCGGAAGACGGCGAACTCCGCTCCGCCCGACCCCAGGGCTCAGACTCGGGCTAAAACCCGGAAGACGGCGAACTCCGCTCCGCCCGACCCCAGGGCTCGGACTCGGGCTAAGACCCGGAAGACGGCGAACTCCGCTCCGCCCGACCCCAGGGCTCGGACTCGGGCTAAGACCCGGAAGACGGCGAACTCCGCTCCGCCCGACCCCAGGGCTCGGACTCGGGCTAAGACCCGGAAGACGGCGAATCTCCGCCTCGCCCGACCCCAGGGCTCGGACTCCGCCCTGGCCTCGGCCAAACGATCTCCGCCTCGCCCGACCCGGGGGCTCGGGCTCGGCCTCGGCAACGGAAGGCAAACTCGACCTCGACTTCGGAGGAGCCCCCACGTCGCCCTGCTTAGGGCACAGGTCCGCCACGTCAACAGGAAGCGCCATCACCAACCTACCCCGAGCCGACTTGGGACACGAAGGACAAGACCGGCGTCCCATCTGGCCAGCTCCGCCGGATGGGCAATGATGGCGCCCCCCAAGCTCTATGACGACGGCGGCTCTTAGCTCTCTTACGGCAGCAGAGCGACGTCAGCAAGGACTCGACCGCTCCAACAGCTGTCCCTCCGCCAGGCTCCGTCGCTCCTCCGACAGCCACGACATCACGCCAGCAAGGTGCCAAGACCTCTCCGGCTGCCACATTGGCATGTACCCAGGGCGCTAGCTCTCTCTCTCTCCGCTAGACATGTAGCACTCTGCTACCCCCCATTGTACACCTGGATCCTCTCCTTACGACTATAAAAGGAAGGACCAGGGCCTTCTTAGAGAAGGTTGGCCGCGCGGGACCGAGGACGGGACAGGCGCTCTCTTGGGGCCGCTCGCTTCCCTCACCCGCGTGGACGCTTGTAACCCCCCTACTGCAAGCGCACCTGACCTGGGCGCGGGACGAACACGAAGTCCGTGGGACTTCCACCTCTCTCACGCTCGACTCCGGCCACCTCGCCTCTCCCCCCTTCGCGCTCGCCCACGCGCTCGACCCATCTGGGCTGGGGCACGCAGCACACTCACTCGTCGGCTTAGGGACCCCCTGTCTCGAAACGCCGACAAATAGGCCTCGCCTAGGGGTAGACCTTCAGTTTGTGCTCGGCCAGTTCTCTCGGGACTCCTGGCATATCCGCAGGTTGCCATGCGAATACGTCTCGGTTATCTTGCAGAAACTGGATGAGCGCGCTTTCCTATTTGTTGTCCAGGCTGGAGCTGATGATGGCGGTCTTGTGTTCATCAGCGAACCCGAGGTTGATCCTTTTAGTTTCTTCAGTCGGCCGCATAGAAGTCACGGCTTGAGCTTCATTCGCAGGCACTGCGAGGTCTTCCTCAGGCTTAGAGTTTGCCTGCACAGAAGAAGTCACCGATGGTTTGGTGGTGAGGGCCGCCTGGATGGCCACTCGGAAACATTCTGTGGCGCCTTGGAAGTCAGCGCGCACAGTTATGATCCCTTGCGGTCCTGGCATCTTCAATATCATGTATGTGTAATGTGGAATGACCATGAACTTCGCCAATCTAGGCCTCCCGATGATGGCGTTGTACCTGCAGTCGAAGTTTGCCACTTTGTCGGCGTTTCGAACCCGGGGGGTCCCTGGACCGACGAGTAAATTATCGCCGCGTGCCCCAGCCAAGATGGGTCGGCGCGAGACGGAGCACGAAGGGGGAAGAAGCCGGAGGGAGACGGGCGTGAGAGGTGGAATCCCGCGGCCTTCGTGTTTGTCCCGCGTCCTGGTCGGGTGCGCTTGCAGTAGGGGGTTACAAGCGTCCACGCGGGAGGGAGCGAGCGGCCTCACGCGAGCGCCGTCCCGTCCTTCTCCGCGCGGCCAACCTTCTATAAGAGGGCCCTAGTCCTTCCTTTTATAGGCGTAAGGAAAGGATCCAGATGTACAATGGGGGGTGTAGCAGTGTGCTAACGTGTCTAGCGGAGGAGAGCTAGCGCCCTAAGTACATGCCATCGTGGCAGCCGGAGAGGTTTTGGCACCCAGTTCGTGTGGTGTCGTGGCCGTCGGAGGAGCGCTGGAGCCTGACGGAAGGACAACTGTCGGGGCTGTCGAGTCCTTGCTGACGTCCTCTTGCTTCCATAAGGGGGCTGAGAGCCGCCGTCGTCATAGAGCATGCGAGGCGCCATCATTGCTCGTATAGTGGAGCGAGCCAGATGGGACGCCGGTCTTGTTCCCCGTAGCCTGAGTCAGCTTGGGGCAGGGTAATGATGGTGCCTCCTGTTGACGTGGTCGGTCCGTGCCCTGGGTTGGGCGAGGTGGAGGCTCCTCCGAGGTCGAGGTCGAGTCTGTCTTCCAAGGCCGAGGTCGAGTCCGAGCCCCTGGGTCGGGCGAGGTGGAGACCGTCGGCTGATACTAGGGCTGAGTCCGAGCCCTGGGGTCGGGCGAAGCGGAGTTCGTCGTCCTTCGGGGCTGAGCCCGAGTCCGAGCCCTGGGGTCGGGCGAAGCGGAGTTCGTCGTCTTCCGGGTTGAGCCCGAGTCCGAGCCCTGGGGTCGGGCGGAGCGGAGTTCGTCGTCTTCCAGGGCTGAGCCCGAGTCCGAGCCCTGGGGTCGGGCAGAGCGGAGTTCGTCGTCTTCCGGGGCTGAGCCCGAGTCCGAGCCCTGGGGTCAGGCGAAGCGGAGTTCGTCGTCTTCCGGGGCTGAGCCCGAGTCCGAGCCCTGGGGTCGGGCGAAGCGGAGTTCGTCGTCTTCCGGGGCTGAGCCCGAGTCTGAGCCCTGGGGTCGAGCGAAGCGGAGTTCGTTGTCTTCTGGGGCTGAGCCCGAGTCCGAGCCCTGGGGTCGGGCGAAGCGGAGTTCGTCGTCTTCCAGGGCTGAGCCCGAGTCTGAGCCCTGGGGTCGGGCGAAGCGGAGTTTCCCATAGCGCCTGGGGCCGGGCTTGGCTGCCGTCAGCCTCACTCTGTCGTGTGGCACAGCAGTCGGAGCGGCGCAGGCGGCGCTGTCCTCTTGTCAGACTGGTCAGTGGAGCGGCGAAGTGACTACGGTCACTTCGGCTCTGTCAACTGGAGGACGCGCGTCAAGATAAAGGTGTCAGGCCACCTTTGCATTAAATGCCCCTACGATTCGGTCGGTTGGCGTGGCGATTTGGCCAAGGTTGCTTCTTGGTGAAGACTGGGCCTCGGGCGAGCCGAAGGTGTGTCCGTTGCTGGAGGGGGTCCTCGGGCGAGACGTAGATCCTCCAGGGTCGGCTGCCCTTGCCCGAGGCTGGGCTCGGGCGAGGCGTGATCGCGTCCCTCGAATGGACCGATCCTTGACTTAATCGCACTCATCAGGCCTTTGCAGCTTTGTGCTGATGGGGGTTACCAGCTGAGATTTAGGAGCCTTGAGGGTACCCCTAATTATGGTCCCCGACAGTAGCCCCCGAGCCTCAAAGGGAGTGTTAATACTCGCTTGGAGGCTTTTGTCGCACTTTTTTGCAAGGGGACCAGCCTTTCCTGGTTGCATTTTGTTCCGGTGGGTGCGCGCGAGCGCACCCGCCGGGTGTAGCCCCCGAGGCCTCGGAGGAGTGGTTTGACTCCTTCGAGGTCTTAGTGCGTTTCGCAACACTTCGGCTGGTCTGGTTGTTCCCTCATGCGAGCTGGCCGTAGCCCGGGTGTACGGTCGGGTCCCAAGTTCTCGAGCTGGTATGTTGACGCTGTCAACGGTTTGGCCGGAGCCGGGTTTGCGAGGGCAGCCCCCGAGCCTCTGCACAGGGCGAGAGGACGGTCAAGGACAGACTCGACTTTTTTACATATGCCCCTGCGTCGCCTTTCCGCAAGGAGGAGGGGGGGAAAGCGCCATGTTGCCCTTGGAGGGCGCCGAACATGGTGTCTCCAGCGAGCTGTTGACGGGTAATCTGAGTGGACGCCCGTGCCCCATTTGTTAGGGGTCGGCTAGAGGCCCGGAGGCGCGCTCCAAAAGTACCTGCGGGTGATCTGCCGGACCCGGTCCCCTTTTGACGGGGTCCGAGGGCTCGATGCCTCCCTCTGATGGGATTCCGTTACAAGATCGTTCTCGCTGGTCTCGGAAATGTCCTAGGGTACCTCGGGAGCGTAGCCCGAGCCTTGGTTATGTATCGAACGTACCCAGGGTCATCCCTCGCTCTGTGTCTGAGGCGGCTGTGAACCCTTCGAGGGCCAGCCTACGAACCCCTGATCAGTAGTGGGCACGGAGCCCGAGTGGCCTGAGGCGGCCGTTGAACCCTTCCGAGGGGCCGGCCTTCGAACCTCTGACCAGTAGTGGGTGCAGAGCCCAAGCGCTCTGAGGCGGCTGTTGAACCCCTCCGAGGGGCCAGCCTTCGAACCTCTGATCAGTAGGGAGGCTCGGGGCCTGTTTCCTTCACAGAGAAGGATCCTTTTCGGGGTATCCCCTTTCCCGGTCCCTATTGTAAGAGAGAGAAAGAGGAAAAGGATACGAAATCGAATGACGTGGCGTACCTTTTTTGACGCGGTCATTATGGCGAAGGCGAAGCGTCGCTCGCTTCTCCTGCCAGAGGTGCCGCCTGTCCCGCCGCGGAGTTAATGCGACGGGGCGGGTGGTTCGCGGGGCAGCCGTTGCGCGTGCGCGAGCCATTCGAGGAACGGAACACGGGCGCGTCGTCTTCACGCCATGAGAGAGGGTTCTCCTGCTGTCCCACGAGGTGACGTGAGCTTGGCTGACGACGTGACCGCCGCTTCTGCCCGCCTGCCACCGCCATTACTGCCGGCCCATTTTTGGCCGCATCGATCGTCGCGCCTTCTCCCATGGCCGACTGGCCCATGATCGATGCGCCTGGCTGGCACTGTCGTGTCACGCGCAGGGTTGCCTCGAGTCGCGGTACTGGTTCCGCAGTCGAGGAGGCACGGTAGTGGTGCGAGTGGCGGTGCAGTTGCTCGCACGTAGCAACCGGCGCGCCGGTTGCATGACGTGTGGGCCTGGGCCTCCATGCTGGGCGCGTTGGAGTCGAAGGGGTGCGCCCACCTGGCGCGGTTGCCTGCCGACTGCATGGTTGTCCGCCCTTTCACCCGCCGGTCTGGGCGAAAGTGGAGGATGCTCGTAACCGCTGGGCAGTTGCATGCACCGCGCGCGGCGGTTTGGCTTCTTCTGCCCTGGGCCAGCTTGCCTGACGCGTGGGACCCAGCCCCCGCGCCATAGGGGGAGGACCTTGGAGCGTGTTGGAGAAGACTCAGCCCACGACGGCTGGGGACGCAAGTAGGGAGAGTTGCCTTTAAAAGGAGGGTGACCCCCTTGAAAGGCGACCATGTCTTCGCGCTCCCTTATGCATCGTGCCTTTCCACCTTCCGAGCCCCCGGATGGGGAACTCCCGCAATCCTTCCGCCTTGTCGTTGGAGGAACGCAACTTCGTGGAAGTTGGTACCTTTCAGCCATCGTTCGGCTTCAAGGATTTTCATCACGCGGCCCGGCCGCATCCCCTCGCCGGTGGTCACCCAAGACGGTGACCACCAGCCCCTAGATGGGGAGAAGCAAGCCGGGCTGCGGCCCCCGCCCCTCCCTTAGTTTCAAGGATGTTTATCATCCTTGCTGGGGCGGAGAGCGAGGCGAGCCGGGGCTCTACCTCCCGCATGGGTCGGCTGGCCACCTCCCCTTCCAGCTTCTGGGGGTGGAAACCATCCTCCAGCTCTGTGGAGGAGGCGTCCTCCAGCTATGCCGGGGAAGGCGAACTATTGCTGCCTAGCTAGGATGCAACATTCCATCCTCTTCCTCGCTTTCGTGGCGAGGACGGGAGCGAGAACCTGCCGGTGCGCTTTGGAGCGGCCCACGTTCGCCGGTGCGGCGTTGGTGAAGAGGCGGACGCCGCACGGCTCTTTGGCTTTGATGTCTGGTTTGTGTCCCTTGAGCGGGGACGCGAACGAGAGCCTTCCGGTGGCCGCGTCCGTCCTGGGACCATAGCTGCTGCTGCAGAGGTCGCTGGCGAGTCGCCCGGAACTTGTCGCCCCGCAGGCTCCCTGGTGTGGAGGTTGTTCATACCCGTGGGGACGGAACCGGAGTTCCGTTTGTGATGGCACCTTGAATGTCAGTCTCTTGTTCATTGTGGCCGTCGAGGCCTGAACATGTATGTATTTTTGGCGCAGAGCCGTGTTTTTTCCTCATTTCGAGCACTAAGACTCGCCTGTCGGCTATCTGAACCACTTCACCAAGCGTGAGTTGCCTCGTGCAAAGGTGACGAGTGAGGTATCCGTATCCCGGAGGCGTAGGAGTCCCTCGGCTCGGTCGACCTTGCTGTCCGAGGCTTCTCTTGCTTAGTCAAATGAACCCTCGGCTGCTCTTCGATGAGTCGAAGCCGAAGGTAGCGGTCTGAACGCGGACAGAGGCTGAGTTGGCTTGAAAAGAAGACTTGGTCGGCCAGAGCCTGGTCGGGTCGTCCACTGGCGGGACCGACGCCGGAGTTGAATTGCCGAGGCCACAAACCGAGCCGATGTCCTCGGGGGACAGCTGGCTGAGGCTTTGAGGTGACCGGCCGAGCTGTCTGCTCGAGCCGGATTCCTGGAGAAGACCCTGGCGGCGATGGCCCGGGCATGGTGCTGATGTCGTCCTTCGGGGTGGAGATCCTCCGACCGCGTCGCCGTCCGAGGCTAGGTCGGACCTCGCCGAAGGTGTAGTTAACGCCGAGGGTGCTGCTGCTCCCTTCAATTGTCAAGATCCGAGCCTGCAGGATCGGATTATCTTGTAGTGTGTGTTTTCTGCGGCCGCTGAGGCCCAAACACACCATCGTCGTGTTGTAAAGTTGCGTTTCTTTTCCCCTTGTTTCGAGTATCTGGACTTATTTGTCGGTAACAGAATTGTTTGTGCGAGCGAGAGTTACTTTTCACAGAAGGTGATGAGTGAGGTATCCGTATCCCGGAGGCGTAGGAATCCCTCGGCTCGGTCGGCCTTGCCGCTTACGAGCACTCTTACTCGTCCATAGGGTTCTGTCACCGACGTAGTCGAGAAGGCCCGAAGAATCGTTTCGGCAGAGGAGCTTTCGAGCGTGAAGACTTGTTCGGTCCGCGGAATCACCTATCCAAGCGCGAGTTACTTATCGCAGAAGGTGATGAGTGAGGTATCCGTATCCCGGAGGCGTAGGAGTCCCTCGGCTCGGTTAGCCTTGGCTGCTTACGTGTACTCCGTCGTTTTCAGGATCCACTTTCGAAATAGTCGGAAAGCACGAAAGACACTCTGGCAGAAAAGATCTTTTTCCGAGGAAAATTTTGACGCAGAGGGGGTTCCCCCCTTTTAGCCCCCGAGGGAGGGTCGGGCTTTGCCGAGGCAAGGCTGACCCTTCCTTGATGACTAAATTTTGCGTGTAAATGAGGCGTATGAACGACTTGAAAGCATCTTAAGGGTAGAAGCGACGTAGCTGTTGGATGTTCCAAGCGTTGCTGTAGACCTTGCCTTGACTGTTGGCCAGCTTGTACGTTCCGGGCTTCAGAACTTTGGCGATGACGAACGACCCTTCCCAGGGAGGCGTGAGCTTGTGCCGCCCTCGGGCGTCCTGTCGCAGCCGAAGCACCAGGTCGCCCACCTGGAGGTCTCGGGACCGAAGCCCTCGGGCGTGGTAGCGTCGCAGGGACTGCTGGTACCGCGCCGAGTGTAGTAAGGCCATGTCTCGAGCCTCTTCCAGCTGGTCCAGTGAGTCTTCTCGATTAGCTTGATTGCTTTGGTCGGCGTAGGCCCTCGTCCTCGGGGAACCATATTCTAAGTCTGTGGGCAAGACGGCCTCGGCCCCATAGACTAGAAAAAACAGTGTGAAGCCCGTGGCTCGGCTCGGCGTTGTCCTCAGACTCCATACCACCGAGGGGAGTTCCTTCATCCATCGCTTGTTGAACTTGTTGAGGTCGTTGTAGATCCGAGGCTTGAGTCCTTGCAGAATCATGCTGTTGGCACGTTCTACCTGCCCATTCGTCATGGGATGAGCCACGGCGGCCCAGTCCACCCGGATGTGGTGATCCTCGCAGAAGTCCAGGAACTTTCTGCCGGTGAACTGGGTGCCATTGTCGGTGATGATGGAGTTCGGGACCCCAAAGCGATGGATGATGTTGGTGAAGAATGCCACCGCCTGTTCGGACCTGATGCTGTTTAGGGGTCGGACCTCGATCCACTTGGAGAATTTGTCGATGGCGACCAACAGGTGCGTGTAGCCCCCGGGTGCCTTCTGCAAGGGGCCGACTAGGTCCAGACCCCACACAGCAAACGACCATGTGATGGGTATGGTCTGCAGGGCCTGAGCGGGCAGGTGGGTCTGCCTTGCGTAGAATTGACACCCTTCGCAGGTGCGGACAATTCTAGTGGCGTCGGCCACCGCCGTCGGCCAGTAGAAACCTTATCGGAAGGCGTTTCCAACAAGGGCTTGAGGTGCTGCGTGATGGCCGCAAGCCCCCGAGTGTATCTTGTAGGAGCTCCTGACCTTCGGCGATGGAAATGCATCGCTGGAGGATGCTCGAGGGGCTGCGGTGGTAGAGTTCCTTCCCATCTCCCAGCAAGACGAACGACTTGGCGCGCCGCGCCAACCGCCGAGCTTCGGCTTGGTCGAGGGGTAGCTCTCCTCGGCGGAGATATTGCAGGTACAGGGTCTGTCAGTTTCGATCAGGCGTGACCCCGCTCCGCTCCTCCTCGATGCGCAGTGCCTCACCTTCGGGGGCCGAGGGTACCTTGGGCCGAGCCGAGGGTGCCTCGGGTTGAGCCGAGGGTGCCTCGGGCCGAGCCGAGGGTGCCTCGGACTGAGCTGAGGGTGCCTCGGGCTGGACCGAGGCCTTCTCAGGCTCGGGCGAGTCGTCGGTCTTGACGGAGGGTTGGTGCAGGTCTCGGGAGAAGACGTCTGGGGGAACCATTGTTCGCCCCGAGGCTATTTTAGCCAGTTCGTCCACAGTCTCGTTGTAGCGTCGGGCGATGTGGTTGAGCTCGAGCCCGTAGAACTTGTCTTCCAGGCGCCGAACCTCATCGCAGTAGGCTTCCATCTTCGGGTCGCGACAGTGGGAGTTCTTCATGACTTGGTCGATGACGAGTTGCGAGTCACCGCGAGCGTCGAGGCGTCGGACCCCTAGCTCGATGGCGATGCGCAACCCGTTGACCAGAGCCTCATACTCGGCCACATTGTTGGATGCCAGGAAATGGAGGCGTAGCACATAGCGTAGGTGCTTCCCGAGGGGTGAGATGAAGAGCAGGCCTGCGCCTGCTCCTGTCTTCGTCAGCGACCCGTCGAAGAACATGGTCCAGAGTTCCGGTTGGATCGGAGCTGTTGGGAGCTGGGTGTCGACCCATTCAGCAACGAAGTCCGCCAAGACCTGGGACTTGATGGCCTTCCGAGGGGCGAACGAGATCGTTTCGCCCATGATTTCCACCGCCCACTTTGCAATTCTACCCGAGGCCTCTCGGCACTGGATGATCTCCCCCAGGGGGAAGGATGACACCACAGTTACCGGATGAGACTCGAAGTAGTGTCGCAACTTCCGCCGCGTTAGGATCACCGCGTACAACAGCTTCTGAATTTGTGGGTAGCGGATCTTGGTCTCGGACAGTACCTCACTGATGAAGTAGACTGGCCTTTGGACGGGCAATGCATGCCCCTCTTCTCGTCTCTCGACCACAATCGCGGCGCTAACCACCTGAGTGGTCGCGGTGACGTAGATCAAGAGGGCTTCTCCGGCAGCGGAGGGCACCAAGATGGGCGCGTTCGTGAGGAGCGCCTTCAGGTTCCCGAGGGCTTCCTCGGCCTCAGAGGTCCAAGTGAAGCACTCGGCCTTCCTTAAGAGGCGGTACAGAGGCAGGCCTCTTTCGCCGAGGCGTGAGATGAAACGGCTCAGAGCCGCGAGACATCCCGTGACTCTCTGTACGCCTTTCAAGTCCTTGATGGGCCCCATGCTGGTGATGGCCGCGATCTTCTCCGGGTTGGCCTCGATGCCCCGCTCGGAGACGATGAACCCCAAGAGCGTGCCTCGGGGAACCCCGAAGACACACTTCTCGGGATTGAGCTTCACGCCTTTCGCCTTGAGACATCGGAATGTCACTTCAAGGTCGGAAAGGAGGTCGGAGGCTTTCCTCGTCTTGACTACGATGTCATCGACATAGGCCTCGACCGTTCGGCCAATGTGTTCGCCGAACACATGGTTCATGCACCGTTGGTACGTAGCACCCGCATTCCTCAAACCGAACGGCATGGTGACATAGCAGTACATGCCGAAGGGTGTGATGAAAGAAGTCGCGAGCTGGTCGGACCCTTTCATCCTTATTTGGTGATACCCCGAGTAGGCATCGAGGAAAGACAGGGTTTCGCACCCAGCAGTGGAATCCACGATTTGATCGATGCGAGGCAGAGGGTAGGGAACTTTCGGACATGCTTTGTTTAGACCAGTGTAGTCTACACACATCCACCATTTCCCTCCTTTCTTTCTCACAAGCACAGGGTTGGCAAGCCATTCAGGATGGAATACCTCTTTGATGAACCCTGCCGCCATTAGCTTGTGGATCTCCTCGCCTATGGCTCTGCGCTTTTCTTCGTCGAATCGGCGCAGAGGCTGCTTCACGGGTCGGGCTCCAGCTCGGATATCCAGCGAGTGCTCAGCGACATCCCTCGGTATGTCGGGCATGTCCGAGGGACTCCACGCGAAAACGTCGGTGTTCGCATGGAGAAAGTCGACGAGCACTGCTTCCTATTTGGGATCGAGCTCGGAGCCGATCCGGATTTGCTTGGAGGCGTCGTTGCTGGGGTCGAGAGGGACAGATTTAACCGTCTCTGCTGGCTCGAAGTTGCCGGCGTGGCGCTTCACGTCTGGCACCTCCTTAGAGAGGCTCTCTAGGTCGGCGATGAGGGCCTCGGATTCGGCGAGGGCCTCAGCGTACTCCACGCACTCCACGTCGCATTCGTACGCGTGTCGGTACGTGGGGCCGACGGTGATGACCCCGTTGGGGCCCGACATCTTGAGCTTGAGGTAGGTGTAGTTGGGGACGGCCATGAACTTTGCGTAGCATGGCCTCCCCAGTACTGCGTGGTAGGTTCCTCGGAACCCGACCACCTCGAACGTGAGGGTCTCCCTTCGGAAGTTGGAGGGCGTCCCAAAGCAGACGGGAAGATCGAGTTGTCCGAGGGGCTGGACGCGCTTCCCGGGGATGATCCCGTGGAAAGGCGCAGCGCCTGCCTGGACCGAGGACAGATCAACACGCAGGAGCCCGAGGGTCTCGGCGTAGATGATGTTGAGGCTGCTGCCTCCGTCCATGAGGACCTTGGTGAGCCTGACGTCGCCGATGACGGGGTCGACAACGAGCGGGTATTTTCCCGGGCTCGGCACGCGGTCGGGGTGGTCGGCTTGGTCGAAGGTGATGGGCTTGTCGGACCAGTCTAGGTAAACTGGCACCGCCACCTTTACCGAACAGACCTCCCGGCGCTCTTTCTTGCGGTGCCGAGCTGAGGCGTTCGCCACTTGCCCACCGTAGATCATGAAGCAGTCGCGGACCTCGGGGAACTCTCCTGCCTGGTGATCTTCCTTCTTATCGTCGTCGCGAGCCCTGCCACCCTCTGCGGCGGCCCGGCCCTGTGAAACTGGCGCCGAAGCATGGCGCACTCCTCAAGGGTGTGCTTGACGGGCCCCTGATGATAGGGGCACGGCTCCTTGAGCATCTTGTCGAAGAGGTTGGCACCTCCGAGAGGTTTCTGAGGGTTCTTGTACTAGGCGGCGGTGACAAGGTCCGCGTCGGCGGCGTCGCATTTCGCTTGCGACTTCTTCTTGCCTTTCTTCTTGGCGCCGCGCTGAGTTGACGCCTCGAGGACATCTTCCGGTGGGCGGCCCTGGGGCTGCTTGTCCTTCCGGAAGATAGCCTCAACCGCCTCCTGGCCAGAGGCGAGCTTGGTGGCGATGTCCATCAGCTCGCTCGCCCTGGTGGGGGTCTTGCGACCTAGCTTACTCACCAGGTCGCGGCAGGTGGTGCCGGCGAGGAACGCGCCGATGACATCCGAATCGGTGATGTTGGGCAGCTCGGTGCGCTGCTTCGAGAATCGCCGGATGTAGTCCCGGAGAGACTCTCCCGGCTGCTGGCGGCAACTTCGGAGATCCCAGGAGTTTCCAGGGTGCACATACGTGCCCTGGAAATTGTCGGCGAAGGCTTGGACCAGGTCGTCCCAGTTGGAGATCTGCCCCTGAGGCAGGTGCTCCAACCAAGCCCAAGCGGTATCGGAGAGGAACAGGGGGAGGTTGCGGATGATGAGGTTGTCATCGTCCGTTCCACCCAGTTGGCAGGCCAGCCGGTAGTCCGCGAGCCACAGTTCCGGTCTCATCTCCCCCGAGTACTTTGTGATAGTAGTCGGGGTTTAGAACCGGGTCGGGAACGGCGCCCGTCGTATGGCGCGGCTGAAAGCCTGCGAACCGGGTGGTTCAGGCGAGGGGCCCCGATCCTCCCCGCTGTCGTAGCGTCCCCCACACCTGGGGTGGTAGCCTCGGCGCACCCTCTCGTCGAGGTGGGCCCGACGGTTGCGGCGATGGTGCTCGTTGCCGAGGCGACTCGGGGCCGCATGCGCTGTGTTGCGCGTGCGCCCGGTGTGGACCGAGGCTTCCCGCATGAATCGGGAAGTCACAGCGCGATGTTCCGAGGGGTACCCCTGCCTTCGGGAGGCGGAGCTTTCGGCCCGTCGGACCGCGGCGTCCTCCAGGAGATTCTTGAGCTCTCCCTGGATACGCCGCCCCTCGGTGGTTGATGGCTCCGGCATCGCGCGGAGAAGCATTGCCGCTGCAGCCAGGTTCTGGCCGACCCCACTTAAAACCGGGGGCAGCCTTGCCCTGACATCGTCGGTGATGCGGTGCTGGATACCCTGGGGTAGATGACACAGTTCTCCGGTCGGAGGTTGGCCCGCCCATTCCTGCCCGATGTCCCGGCGGATCGGCTCAAGTGTTCCTGCTCCCTCGTCGAGCCTGGCCTGCATCTCGCGGATTTGCTCGAGCTGTGGGTCATGACCCCCCGCCGGGACGGGGACCACAGTTAGCTCCCGAAGGATGTCAACGTGAGGCACAGGCCTAGGGAGATCTCCATTCTCCGGCATACCAAGATGGTTGCCTTCGTTGGGACCCCCTAGATCGACGTGGAAACATTCACGACTTGGGCCGCAGTCCTCGTCGCCGAGGCTGCGGCTACTGTCGGAACAGTCGGAAAGGCAGTAGTCGCACGCGGTCATAAAGTCCCGCATGGCACGAGGGTTACCAAGTCCGGAGAAATCCCAACAGAAGTCGGGCTCGTCTTCTTCCTCGGACCCCGAGGGCCCGTAGGTCGAGGCGGCCGTCAGCCGGTCCCAGGGTGACCGCATACGATACCCCAGAGGGTTTGGACTCGCCTCTACGAGAGCGTCCACCAAAGCGAAGTCGCTTGGTGGGTCGAGGCTGAATCCAAAAGGCGTGAAATGGGAATCGGTTGGTACCTCTTGGTCGACAGGCGGTGACGAAGTCACGTCAGGAGCTGACTGCACCGTCATCTCAGGTACGAGGGTGACGCCCAGCAAGTCCTTCGCGAGCGTGCTGGCGTCGTCCGTTTGCTTGGGGTTGGCGTGTTGCGGGGGGACGGCGCTCGTCTTCGTCTCAGACGCGAGGTCGATGCCCGACGTGCCCCCCGTTGGGGCGCCGGCGCCGTCGACTTGCTCGACAGCCGACGAGGTGCCGCCTCCTGCTTGGCCTTGGTTGCCCCGCCTCCTCCTCCGTCGGCGGGGGAGGGGATGGGGCGAACTCGAATGTTGTTCTTCCACCACGCGGGGAAGACGTCGTCGATTCCGCCGCCGGCGGGCGGGTTGTCGGCCGCCATTGTCGCTGTCGCGCGGCGGGGGAAGGAGTATCATGTCGTAGCTGCCGTCAAGGGACATGAACTCAAGACTCCCGAAACGGAGCACCATCCCAGGCTGGAAAGGTTGCTGGAGACTGCCCATCTGGAGCTTGACGAGAAGCTATTCGTCAACACGCAGCAGGCCCCTACCTGGCGCGCCAACTGTCGGCGTTTCGAACCCGGGGGGTCCCTGGACCGACGAGTAAATTATCGCCGCGTGCCCCAGCCCAGATGGGTCGGCGCGAGACGGAGCGCGAAGGGGGGAAGAAGCCGGAGGGAGACGGGCGTGAGAGGTGGAATCCTGCGGCCTTCGTGTTTGTCCCACGCCCTGGTCGGGTGCGCTTGCAGTAGGGGGTTACAAGAGTCCACGCGGGAGGGAGCGAGCGGCCTCACGCGAGCGCCATCCCGTCCTTCTCCGCGCGGCCAACCTTCTGTAAGAGGGCCCTGGTCCTTCCTTTTATAGGCGTAAGGAAAGGATCCAGGTGTACAATGGGGGTGTAGCAGTGTGCTAACGTGTCTAGCGGAGGAGAGCTAGCGCCCTAAGTACATGCCATCGTGGCAGCCAGAGAGGTTTTGGCACCCGGTTCGTGTGGTGTCGTGGCCGTCGGAGGAGCGCTGGAGCCTGACGGAAGGACAACTGTCGGGGCTGTCGAGTCCTTGCTGACGTCCTCTTGCTTCCGTAAGGGGGCTGAGAGCCGCCGTCGTCATAGAGCGTGCGGGGCGCCATCATTGCTCGTATAGTGGAGCGAGCCAGATGGGACGCCGGTCTTGTTCCCCGTAGCCTGAGTCAGCTTGGGGCAGGGTAATGATGGCGCCTCCTGTTGATGTGGTCGATCCGTGCCCTGGGTTGGGCGAGTTGGAGGCTCCTCTGAGGTCGAGGTCGAGTCTGTCTTCCAAGGCCGAGGTCGAGTCCGAGCCCCTGGGTCGGGCGAGGTGGAGACCGTCGGCTGATACCAGGGCTGAGTCCGAGCCCTGGGGTCGGGCGAAGCGGAGTTCGTCGTCCTTCGGGGCTGAGCCCGAGTCCGAGCCTTGGGGTCGGGCGGAGCGGAGTTCGTTGTCTTTCGGGGCTGAGCCCGAGTCCGAGCCCTGGGGTCGGGCGGAGCGGAGTTCGTCGTCTTCAGGGGCTGAGCCCGAGTCCGAGCCCTGGGGTCGGGCGGAGCGGAGTTCGTCGTCTTCCGGGGCTGAGCCCGAGTCGGAGCCCTGGGGTCGGGCGAAGCGGAGTTCGTCGTCTTCCGGGGCTGAGCCCGAGTCCGAGCCCTGGGGTCGGGCGAAGCGGAGTTCGTCGTCTTCCAGGGCTGAGCCCGAGTCCGAGCCCTGGGGTCGGGCGAAGTGGAGTTCGTCGTCTTCCGGGGCTGAGCCCGAGTCCGAGCCCTGGGGTCGGGCGAAGCGGAGTTTCCCATAGCGCCTGGGGCCGGGCTTGGCTGCCGTCAGCCTCACTCTATCGTGTGGCACAGCAGTCGGAGCGGCGCTGTCCTCTTGTCAGACTGGTCAATGGAGCGGCGAAGTGACTACGGTCACTTCGGCTCTGTCAACTGGAGGACGCGCATCAGGATAAATGTGTCAGGCCACCTTTGCATTAAATGCCCCTGCGATTTGGTCGGTTGGCGTGTCAATTTGGCCAAGGTTGCTTCTTGGTGAAGACTGGGCCTCGGGCGAGCTGAAGGTGTGTCCGTTGCTGGAGGGGGTCCTCGGTCGAGACGTAGATCCTCCGGGGTCGGCTGCGCTTGCCCGAGGCTGGGCTCGGGCGAGGCGTGATCGCGTCCCTCGAATGGACTGATCCTTGACTTAATCGCACCCATCAGGCCTTTGCAGCTTTGTGCTGAGGGGGGTTACCAGCTGAGATTTAGGAGCCTTGAGGGTACCCCTAATTATGGTCCCCGACACACTTCGAACCTTAGGAACTCGGTTCTGTAGTTCTCTGGGGTTCTGAAGGTGACCGGCATGTAGATGTGGCCCAGCAGGTATTCTCCTTCAGTCGGCACGATGCCGAAGAAGGGAGTATCTGTCTCGTGGAGCTCTTTGAGGTGAACTCCCAAGCCTTGGAGTGTCCGGGGGAAGGTGACGTTGATGCTGCTCCCCCCGTCCACTAATACCTTCTTCACCCTGCTCTCTCGGATCACCGGATCGACGAGGAGCGGGTATTTGCCTGGGTGGTCGAAGTTGAGCCACTGATCTGCCCGGGTGAAGGTGATCGGGTGCTCCGACCATCGGTACCGAGCGGGAGGACCGGTGGTCGCCACCAGTATTTAGCGATCGTTGAGCTTTTGTTGTCTTCTGTTCTCCTGCGATCTGTGTCCGCCGAAGATGACGTTGACCTCTCTGTCGACGCGCGGGAAGGCTCCACCTCCTCCCTCCTCCTGTTGATGGGGTTGTCACGGTTCTCCTGGTCCTCCCCGATATTCTCGGAGGTTGTTGGAGGAGACTTCCTCCTTGGCGGATCTGCGATGCGATGTACAGTTCCTTCCTCATCCGCTACAGATGAGATAGTTCCGAAGCAGAACACGGATCCAGGGCGGAGGATGATCTTGTGATGGAAGGTGACGGCCATTGAGCTAGCTTAGATTGGCGACACACCCCCTACCTGGCGCGCCAGCTGTCGGTGTTTTGGGTCCGACCGCACACCCGGGGTTGCCCCTCAAGGTGTTTTTTAGGAGTAGGACGATGTCACCGACTGTAGCTCGATGATTCGTGCAGGGCGCACGAGAAACTGTGAACAATGATGTACAGGTTCGGGCCGTTTAGAGATGCGTAACACCCTACGTCCTGGCGGGAATGTTTTATGTGGCAGATTACAAGGGAACTCTCTAGTGTAATGAACGTAGAGAGTTGAGGTGGATGGCTGAGTAGTGAGATCGATCGTTTGAAGGGGTGCCCCCTAGGCCTTATATATTCGACCGTGGGGCATTACATGCGGATATGATAATAGTATGCGCCTAAATGATAGTGAACCAATTGAGCCTATCTCCCTATAGTTCCGCCGACCCATCCTCGCGTGGTTCCGTCGCACAGGGTTCCAGCGCGAGAAGATCGGGTCACTGTTGTGATTACTTGCTCGAAGTCATCGGGCCGTCTGGGCTCGCACTGATCCGGCCTTACGTCAATCTGCTTCACTGGTCGTTCCTCCCCAGGCCCACGAAGGGATGACCTTACGATTTATTGGGCCCTTGGCCTTTCGTGAGGTCTTTTATCCTTCCAGTGGACCCGAGGGATATCTGTCCCCCACAACATTTTTCTAATTAAATTCGTTTAAGTTCTCAAATATGCATTTTATCCTAGCCAGATAGCTATATGACCCTTGAATACTTGCCGCGGCAACCTCGCTGCAACTAGCTATATGACCCTTGAATCCTTGCCGCGGCAACCTCGCTGCAACTTCCATTGCAAGGTCTGGTGCGACTTTCCAATTCTCTGACGTCCCGTTTGTATCATTAAAATTGAACATTCTAACAATAATAATTTAGCATATATCAATTAAGCTAATTCGGTTTTATGCAAAATATATTTATATACTATTATTAGTAAGATATCAGAGATATTTATGTGCTATATTTTTACTATAGTGAGTAGTGTCATATAAGTTACATAGTAGAAACACATTTTACTAATACATAAAATTATTTTTATCTCTCATCCCATGAATTTAAGATAAACTTATATCTAAATTTTGAAAGTGTTGGAATATCAAATTCCAAACTAAATATGTTATTTTATTAAGTGAATTCTAATTTCTCTAAAATGAAAGGATCCAAACGCCTCGTGAGACAAAATATATACATTACACTCAACATCCTCAAGAAATTCATTAACCTCACTCGGTTGCTTCACAACCGTTGCATACCAAGCTGTGAAAGCATAGCCCCATTGGAGTGGCACATTTTTCTCAAAAATTCATCCGTTTGGTTCATATATTTGTAGCGTAATGGATAAGTGATAACGTTAAACTATATTCGTTTAAATCTAATCGTAATCAGATATCACACTAGTAATTGATACCGGTCTATTTAAACTTATTATCGTTGGTACTCGAGTATAAATCATTACTGTTGTACGTTACATTTCTTCGTAAACCAACCGTTACCCAAGTTGACTTGCCCTTCAACTGCTTCCATGAGAATGCAAGGAAAGAGTACTTCCTTCCTACCACACAAGTGGAATCCCTTTGTCATGCATAACTGTTCATACGTGCCTTTAAACTGTTGTCTTGTGCCCGAACAATTTTGACACTGAGTTTTGCACTATCGGTACCACATCCACATGGAAGTTCGATGCACTCAAGTTCAGGAGCTGCATACCTTCATCCATAGAAGTTATCCTCGCAAGAACCGGTCTGCCAGTCGAAGATAGTGACGAATAACGCGGTTCGAGCGCTCCACTTGTGGTGGCATACAGTATCTTGCCTTGCTCCTGATGCTAAGATGTAGTAGTTTGGGATTCTTCCCAATCCTGTCCTGCGCATTTTTTTAGCCTCCAGCATACATCAAACACTTCAGAACATTCTTGTAACAATTCTGTCAATCCAACCACATTCACATGCTCCTCTTCTCTCTTGAGCAAACAGATGAAGTTGGGCATGAGCTCATTCATTACTATTGCTCCCTTGTGCACCAGACTAGGCATTTAAAAAATTCTTAAGCATGGCAGAGCAAAACATTGAGGAATCCAAATAACCTGTCTTAAAACGTACTCAAAGAATAAGCTACAGGTTCCATTCATAGATGTCATACATGACCATTTTCATGTTCGTACATCAAACAAAAGTTCTCGCACTGGTAAGGCAACAACTAACAAGTCAAATGGGGGCAACCACGGCACATAGACCGCTGTGTATATAAAGATGACAGTTCTCAACCCCGGTTTTTCCCCAGCAATCTCAGCTTGTTGGCTCTCTCTTCTTCCTCCTCCATTTTCTTTCTGCGCAACGCTTCCTCTCTTTGCCTTTGTATCCTTTCCAGCTCCAAATATCGTTCCAACTCTTTCTGCTGCTGCTCAAGAGCTTCCTTTCTTTGTGCTTCCTCCACTTTACGCCTGTTCTCTTCGAGCATTCTATCCAACTCCTCCCTCTCTCTTCTTTCTTGCTCCTGTGAAGTTTGATTCAAATACATTTGATTTGAGTGGAGCCATTGAATACTTGCATGATTCTTTGAATAAGATATGTGTTTACAGTTCCTAAACACACGACAAAATGAAAGGATAAAATCACCTTCAAAGCTAAAACTCTAAGGGGCAACCACTATATATATATACACATTAACGCATTGAAAACTACACCCTTGTGTTGAAGCAGAAAACATGTCAAGTTGACGACCCTGAATCACTAACAGTTTGATTATAACTAGTAAAACAACCTGTTGCGCCAAGCAAAAAAAACGTTCCTCAGACTCCAGAGTACCTTCTATCGGTTAGGACCAAGGTTAATATATCAAAGCTAGATATTCCATTATCAACACCTTACTAGTAGCTCTCTCCATTGAAAAAAACTAATACTGTTCTTATGAACAATAATCAGCTACAGGAAGCATACGGATACATAGAACTTACTGCTTTCTGCCTGGCCTCATAAAGGGCCACTGCTTTCTCTTTTTGTAGCTGAGCGTCAACCTCATCAAATAACTTTCTAATACCCTCCTCAATTCGGTGTTCTATGTCACGTTTCACCTCTTCAGATTTCAGACGTTCCTCGACATTTTTTCTTATAGCTTCTTCGACCCTTCTAGCAAGCTCCTCTTCCAGTAACTTAAATTCAGCTTCCTTTTGACGCCTGAAATTCAATACCAAATTATACAGTGGGGCTTAAATACAAAGGGACTGATTGGTACCTAGTAAAGTAAATATCGCCATTTGCATACACCAACAGCATAATGCTACTACATGAACTGACTTCATATAGCATTGCGCCAACCAAGCAATTCCAAAACAAATGTGAAACGATATTGCTAACTGAAACAAGCAAATGTACTATTTGATGCTGGATAAGTAGATCTATTAAACTGGTCACGATATGTGGAGAGACTATTTGTGAACCAAGTTCTCAAGACGTGGCCGCCATAAGGAGGCCTCTTTTTTGATGTACTGGTCCGCTAGGACCTCTCTGTTTTTCTTCTTAACATAATGACATGCAGTTCTCCTGCGTTTTCGAGAGAAAAAAAGGTTGGATGGCGATAACATGATGGAAAACGGTCATATGTGTGGTTGCGGGTTTTAGGGTTTAGGATTCTCCTGTGTTTTAAAAATGCACAATCTAATCAGTTCAACTACTTAATCAGTCAGTTGGACTCTAAAGAAGTGTAGGCCCAACAACAGCAGGGAGAGGCTTGCGTTATAACAATACTAATTATTATTACAATTTTTTTCTAGAACGCTTAAGACTGCGTTATAACGGGTACGTATAAGATTAGAGATCTTAGGAATCAAGTAAGCCTCTCTATATAAGGAGAGATGTAAGGATCAAGTAAAGAATTGTCGCAGCTGCCACCTCTTCTTGATTGGCAAGATCACACTGCATGGATTAGGACATCTAGATCAAGGTTTGTGACACGGCCTGTGAAGGAAACTAACATTTCACCATACGACAAAAGGGCAAGATAGTAAATGACATTGGTCGCAGTTAGACCTTAGTAAACAACTCTCTAGCGAGCAACAAGGCTCTCCAGCCAAGTTGGGAGAAACAACATACAAAACATAACGATTATAATGTTCCCAAATCATCCAGAATCCAAGGATGATGATGTAGTAAGCCCATTTTTTTGCCTGACCATAAAATCTTGCTTCTACTCTTGCCACCCAATTGTCAAAACAGACATCCTCTTGCTACAGAGAAAGAGCTTGAAGACCAAATTTCTGTTGCAGGTTAAACAAGAAATCCTGAGCAAAGACACAAGACGTAAGCAAGTGCTTGATATTCTCCATTCCTGATCACAGTGAGAGCAGTGTTAGGATGTGGGAGGCCACACCATGGTTTTAAAGTCGGCTAGTCGACTGACCACCGATAAGGTGACTAATCGCGATTAGTCGTCAATTTACTCGATTAGTCGACTCCTAGTCGTCCACCTATAACAGGACCCTATGTATATATATATATAATATATAATATAGCTGTAGCACGACAGCAGTACACTATAGCTGTCTAGCAGGACAGCAGTACAAGCAATCAAAATCAAGGATGTTTCCACTAAAAGTAAAAGGTAAAGATCACTTACCTTGGATTATACAGCAAAGCAGCAGTGCAGCACATTGATTTCAAGTTTTGAACTCCAGGAATTATTAGAACTGATAAGATTAAAATGATAACTGATAAAATGCAGGTCATAAGATGATAACTGATAAGATTAAAATAAGATAAATTGCAATATTGTTTTGCAGGACAGCAAGACACTAGAACTAGATTAAATAAATGCTAAACTGCTAATCAAGCATTTCATCAGCTAGTTCAAAGCCTGTTCCATCTTCAGTTGGATCTTCAGTGGATGCAACAGCAAGTTCTTCTCCTTGTTCTTGCATTTCTTCATCAGAATCAGATTCACCAAACTGTGGAGGACAAGCAACACGCTTCCTTGTTCTAGTGTATGTTTTGTTAACAGCTGCTTTGAAATTTGCCCCATTGTCTGTAACAACTTGCACGACATTTTCCTTGCCAACCTGATTTATGTGCTGCTCCAACAGATCTGCCAGCATGTTTGCATTTGCTACCTCACTTGAAGCGTCCACTGAATCAAGGAAAAAGGTCCCCGCTGGACTATTAGCAAGGAAATTGATGATATGACGATGGTTTGTAGAGGTCCACCCATCAGACATGATTGAGCAACCATACTCCTTCCAAGAATCTTCATGTTTCTTCCTGAGTTCAGCTGTCCTTCCAACAGCCCTATCAAGCAATTTGCCCCTGCAATCATGGTATGTTGGTGACCTATAACCAGGACCGTACTGACCAATAGACTCAAGCATGATTTCCCAACTTCTTGAATTAATGACATTGAATGGTATCCCATTCTCAATTAAGAAGTCAGCCACATGATCATCAACAATCTGTTTTGACTCCTTGTCCTTCTTTGTGAGATGATCAAGAGTAGTTTGAGAACACTTAGAGTTGTTCCTTTCTGCAACAACTTCCTCCGGTGTCTTACACAACATGGAACTAACTGACTTGCATTGCTTTTGGGTTTGTGGTTTAACTGGACCAGAAACCATGAAGGACTTAATAGCAGATTGAGCTAATTTCCCCTTCACTTGTTTTCCTATTGTGCCAGAACTTGGTACTTCTCTTGCATCACCATCTTCCTGATGTTCCTCACCCCCTTCTACATCTTCCTCTTCATTATCTAAAAAAACCATCTTATTTCTTGCATTCTTCTTCAAGTAGGCTGCCATCTCCTTCCTAACCATGGTTGGACCGTTTATTGACTCAGTGTGGCCCATGGTTTTAAAGTCGTCCGACTAATTGCGACTAGTCGTGATTAGTCGGCCTTATCGCCTGGTAGAGCACGATTAGCATGGACGACTCGATTAGGGCGACTAGGTGACGACTAATCGTCCTAGTCGGCGACTAATCGCGATTAGTCGGACGACTAGGTGCCATGTTCGACTAGCTTGTGCCAAGTTTGGGCCTGTAAAAAAAGTGTCCTCTGTTATATCATTATATGGGTTGGCGGCCCACTGTCTCCACTCTCCAGTCCACAGTAGAAACAAGCTCTACTATGTTGTCTGCCACTGTGCCGCCGCACAGTAAAACCCTAAGCCGCCGCACAGTAGAAAGTAGAAACCCTAAGCCGCCGCCTCTGCCCCCTCTGCTCCATTGCTGCCCTGCGGCCCTGCCCTCAGCTCCGGTGGTCCTCAGCTCCGGTGGCACTGCCCTCTGTTGCGCTCGCCATCTGCCCTCTGATGTCTGCTCAGCTCCGGTGGCCCTACCCTCTGCTGCGCTCGCCTCTGCTCAGCTCTGGTGGCCTCTGCTCAGCTCACTGCTCTGCTCCGGCAACCGTCTGCACCAATCAGCTCCAGCGCCCTCTGCTCACTGCTCAGCTCCAGCGCCCTCTGCTCACTTCAGTGCACAACTGCACACTTCACTAGTATGTTCTGACTTCTGAACTTAACCGAAATGAGCACCTCTACAGATGGTAATCTCTGTGTTCTTTTGGTTCTTCAATTGTTCATTTGGTGATGCACCTCTTGAGTTGTTATTCACAATTTCACACTACAGATGAGACTAGGAGGCGGCGTAATAATGTTCAAGTTATCTTCCCAGAATCTGTGTTGCCCGAAGCCCAGAACGATGGCAGTGGCACCGGCACGGTTCAAGCCACGCGTGAATCAGTTGCATCGGCTTCATCTGATGTTGCAGTCGGTTCTTCTATAAAGGATAAAGCAATTGCTGCGCTGCCCACGGAATTGGCTGAGATGGCTAAGGATACTAAGAGAAAGGCTCGATCTTCGGACCCAGGGTGGAAATATGGATTTTGGCCAGACATTGCAAAGGAGATGGTCCAGTGTATTTTTTGCCAAAAAGTTGTACCAGCAGGAATCAAAAGGTTCAAGCAACATATTGGTGGCGGGTTTGGTGATGTAGGGAAGTGCCCAAGAGCGCCTGAAGTGGTTAGGAAGGAGATGGCAGCCTACTTGAAGAAGAATGCAAGAAATAAGATGGTTTTTTTAGATACTGAAGAGGAGGATGTAGAAGGGGGTGAGGAACATCAGGAAGATGGTGATGCAAGAGAAATACCAAGTTCTGGCACAATAGGAAAACAAGTGAAGAGGAAATTAGCTCAATCTGCTATTAAGTCCTTCATGGTTTCTGGTCCAGTTAAACCACAAACCCAAAAGCAATGCAAGTCAGTTAGTTCCATGTTGTGTAAGACACCGGAGGAAGTTGTTGCAGAAAGGAACAACTCTAAGTGTTCTCAAACTACTCTTGATCATCTCACAAAGAAGGACAAGGAGTCAAAACAGATTGTTGATGATCATGTGGCTGACTTCTTAATTGAGAATGGGATACCATTCAATGTCATTAATTCAAGAAGTTGGGAAATCATGCTTGAGTCTATTGGTCAGTACGGTCCTGGTTATAGGTCACCAACATACCATGATTGCAGGGGCAAATTGCTTGATAGGGCTGTTGGAAGGACAGCTGAACTCAGGAAGAAACATGAAGATTCTTGGAAGGAGTATGGTTGCTCAATCATGTCTGATGGGTGGACCTCTACAAACCATCGTCATATCATCAATTTCCTTGCTAATAGTCCAGCGGGGACCTTTTTCCTTGGTTCAGTGGACGCTTCAAGTGAGGTAGCAAATGCAAACATGCTGGCAGATCTGTTGGAGCAGCACATAAATCAGGTTGGCAAGGAAAATGTCGTGCAAGTTGTTACAGACAATGGGGCAAATTTCAAAGCAGCTGTTAACAAAACATACACTAGAACAAGGAAGCGTGTTGCTCGTCCTCCACAGTTTGGTGAATCTGATTCTGATGAAGAAATGCAAGAACAAGGAGAAGAACTTGCTGTTGCATCCACTGAAGATCCAACTGAAGATGGAACAGGCTTTGAACTAGCTGATGAAATGCTTGATTAGCAGTTTAGCATTTATTTAATCTAGTTCTAGTGTCTTGCTGTCCTGCAAAACAATATTGCAATTTATCTTATTTTAATCTTATCAGTTATCATCTTATGACATGCATTTTATCAGTTATCATTTTAATCTTATCAGTTCTAATAATTCCTGGAGTTCAAAACTTGAAATCAATGTGCTGCACTGCTGCTTTGCTGTATAATCCAAGGTAAGTGATCTTTACCTTTTACTTTTAGTGGAAACATCCTTGATTTTGATTGCCTGTACTGCTGTCCTGCTAGACAGCTATAGTGTACTGCTGTCGTGCTACAGCTATATTATATATATATATATATATATATATATATATATATATATATATATATATATATATATATATATATATATACTACTCTATAAGCACGGTGTGTAAGCGTCCACACCGTGCACCATGTTCTGCCTCCCTCTCCCGTCAACCAAGCGAGTCCCCGCCGTGAATGTCGCCCACCTCCCTCCGACTCCGAACGCGGGGCTTCACCAGACCAAGAACGCACCAAGCCCGACACTCCCAGGACCACACCGTCAAAGCCCTCGAGCGAATCCGCGATGCGCAAGTCGTGACGCAGCCTCACGCCCGCCCTGCTCGCCGCCGCACTGGCGATCACGGTGGCCGCGCTTCGGCCGGCGACGGAGCACGCGGACGCCAAGGGGCGGCCGCCGCTGTGGTTCGGGCTAGGAGCGTTCAAAGTGGCCCTGTTCGCGGACCTGCAGATGCGTGGACGGACTGGGGCCCCGCGCAGGATGTCGCGTCCGACCGCGTCATGGCCGCCGTCCTCGACGCCGAGAACCCAGGTGCGTGCCTGCGCACGCTCTCCTTTTACTTCCCCTGACCCTTTCCCTTTTCCTCCGAAAGAATCAAAGAACTGAAACGAAACTCCCTCTCTACCTCACGGTCTTTGCGGCAGCGGAATCCGATCCACGCATCTTCGCTCAGACTTGGTGGTGTACCTCGGTGACCTGGTGACGGCTAACAACCTCCCAGTCCCGAACGCGAGCCCGAGGCCGGGGCGTGCCGTGGGCGACGGTGTTCGGCAACCACGACGACATGGCCTTCGAGAGGCCGCCCGAGTGGTTCTCCCCCGACGGCGTCCCGCCGCTGCGCTGGCTGCCGGGTCCAGGATCAGGGTGCGGCTTACGAGGGACTCCCCGGACGGACCTCGTGGCGGCGGAGACCGACGCGAATCGGCTGCTGTCCTAGTCGTCCAGCGGGCCCAGGGAGTTGTGGCCCTGCGCGGAGCATCTCAGAGAAGAACCGACCATGCGTCGTGCCGCTCCGCCGGGAGGACGGCGTTCAGTGGGCGCACGACCGCGCCGGGGAGGACAGGGTCCACGTGGTTGTCACCGAGGATCAGCGCTGGCTTTTCGTCGGCATCTATGACGGCTTCAACGGCCCCCGAGGCCCCGGACTTCCTGGTCGCTAATCTCTACCGCTTCCTGCTGCGCGAGCTCCGTGGGATCTTCTACAAAGAGGCCGATCCGGAATCCAAGCAGCTGTGGCAGTTCCTGGCGGATGGCGAGGACGAGGATAGCGAACTCGACTTCTCGGGCTCCGGCCGGTTCGCTCTATCGCTTGCCAGGCTCAAGGAACAGAGGCATCCCTTGTGGGCCCATGCGGCCGCCGTTGGCGATGGTCAAAGCGGCAGGGAGTGGGGAGTTAAGAGGTTGACGGTTGCGCCGGCGGTGAGGGATCACAGGGCGGTACTGAGCGCACTGGCCCGGGCGCTAGCTACGACGGAGTCGACGTACCTGGACAAGACCAGTCAGTCAATGGGATCCCGCCTAGAGTTGGCAGTGACCGGAGCTTGCCTGGTCGTGGTCCTGTTGAGGGATGACGACGTGTATGTAATGAACCTTGGGGATAGCCGTGCCATTGTGGCACAGCGATGGGACGACGAAGATTGCTTGATTGGAAGCATGCAGGTGGAGGACATTGGTGTGAGCTTGGAGACCGAGACAAGGATCCCTGGGTATTCGGCAATTGGGCTCGAGGCATTGCAGCTGTCGACTGATCATAGCACGAGCATTGAAGAGGTAACCTTTTTGCAGACATATCTGAATTGATGCATAGTACTAAATTGCTAATGCATTTGTGCATCTACTGGGTTTACTGAAAAGATGAGCTTGCATCATATAAAAAAATATTCAAACACATTTTTTGTTATCCTGGTTGAACATGCCCTATGGTGGCTTCTGTGAATACATGTGCAGTATGTGGATTGGCCTGTTCAACAGCATGGCTTTACAATCGGCAGACCATTTTTCTTTTGGAGTTATGAATTTATATGTCGTGGGATAGTATGAGTGGATGGGAAGCATCATAAGTGTTTTAGCCTATGAATTCTTTATGCATGTGAACTCATGTTCTTTTGTGTTGATGTGCAGGAAGTGCAGAGGATCAGACACGAACATCCAGATGATGATCAGTGTGTTGTTAATGATAGAGTGAAAGGTCGTCTAACAGTTACCCGTGCATTTGGTGCTGGGTATCTCAAACAGGTAAAGAAACTGTAGGTTGATTGTTATGAAAGGTCCATGTAGGGGAAACAAGTAAAATTTAATGAGAAGTCTGTCTGATTTACCGGCAAGGTTCAATGATGGGTTTCTAGAGATGTTTCGCAATGAGTATATAGGTGATACACCATATATATATTATGCACACCTACTCTTTGCCATAATAAGCTCTCCATCAGGGATCAGTTTCTTGTTCTTTCGTCTGATGGCTTATATCAGTACCTAAACAATGAGGAGGTAGTGCCGCATGTTGAGAATTTTATGGAGCGGTTTCCTGAGGGTGATCCTGCACAGAGTTTAATTGAGGAGCTACTCTCCCGTGCTGCAAAGAAAGCTGGTAAGCTTATTGTGTGGTCTTCTTCTTCCAAGCCCGACGCTCCCAGGACCACACCGTCCAAGCCCTCGAGCGAATCCGCGATACGCAAGTGGTGGCGCAGCCTCACGCCTGCCCTGCTCGCCGCCGCACTAGCGATCACAGTGGCCGCGCTGCGGCCGACGATGGAGCACGCGGACGCCAAGGGGCGGACGCCGCTGTGGCTCACCTGTTCGGCTGCTCGGCTGGCAGCTTTTCTAGCCTCGCGTTGTCGTGATCAGGGTGGAACGACCATCGGGCACGAAGGGTTCTGTCTACGCGGGTCGACTCGGCAATTAGATAAGGATATATGCTTTGTCAATATTGTTTGAGACTTTGTCAATATTAGAAGACAATACACGAATTAAACAGAACCATTGTTTTGGTTATTATGATCTGAACAACTCATTTTATATATGGAGCTCGTGGCAATGGCAGCCCCGCAAAAGGATGATGGAACTCATGGCGTTGAGTGGTGGCGTGATTGGGCTCATGATCCTCTGCAACGAGGCACTGTTTCCCACGAGCGTTCCCATCACCATTGCAGTCACGCCACACGTCGCTAGAGCTTGAGCGGTTGGAGGCTCGTCAATTTGTCTTCCGTCGCAACGCACGGGTACATGCCTAGTATATATATATATATACATAGGGTCCTGTTATAGGTGGACGACTATAGGACGACTAGGAGTCGACTAGGCTCGACTAATCGAGTAAATCGACGACTAATCGCGATTAGTCACCTTATCGGTGGTCAGGCGACTAGAGTCGACTAGCCGACTTTAAAACCTTGGGTCCAACACTTGTCATGAGCCATTAACCACATAAAAGAATTACAATTCTCTGGAGCCCATGAATTTCCATATTCTTTCCCAAGGTCCATATGTCATTGCACCCTAAAATAAGCTCCTTTAAACAGACTTCGTTGTGTGCTGGCCAGATATTGAAAAACAGCATATATGAGTCTTCTACCCCAGGTTGCAAAGCCACCTCAAAGAGAATGTCCTAGAGCTCAAGGTACTTGGCAATAACATCAACAGATAGAGCACCTTGGATATTTGCAGTCTAATTGTGATAAGACCCATCTCCCAACAGGCCAACACTGTGTGCTTGCTTGATCTTCCTTAGGCAACCAAAGGAAATAGCTGGGGCACCAGATCACAAATCCGTTGCCCATGAAACCAACAATGAGTCCAAAATAATGTATGAGCAACATCACCAACTTCTAAAATCACAGCCACAGAAAAGAAGGCACCAGGCGCATTGGTGGATCTGTATAGGAAAAGCCACCCAAGGGCGAGATCTGGCTCCGTTTTTTGTAACCACAGCCATCTCATTAATAGTGCCAACAAAGATTTTGAAGGTTAGAAATTCCCTGTCGACCAAGCTCCAGACAGAGACAGGTTTTGGTCCAAGTGTTGTGGACTCATTCTTCTACAGGAACACCTATGGGCGCAGGCACAAGAAGGGAACCTCCACCAATAAGGCAACCGAGCTAGAAGAGCTGGAAGAATAGGAAAGGAAGCAAGCAATCAGGCAGCCGAATTGGAAGCAAGGGAAGAGGATCAGGCGAGTCCTATCTCCAGTATATCAATCAGTAGTTTCCTATTTCTGCTATAGCAGACAGTAGAGTTTCCTATTTCCATTATAGAAAGTAATAAGTTGATTGGGTGTGTTCCCTGCCGCCTATACTATAAAGGCTGGCTGCTAGTTTGTAAGAGGGCATCGAAGAATAATACAGTTACCTCCTAGAGGTGGGCTGTTCTTCGACGGTGGCGCCTTCAGCCGCCGGCGACGACAGACCTCCTCGCTACGTTCTGCGTTCTTGTTCTCAAGCCACTCTCCTCCTCCACTCTCCCCTGCATACCCCTCGCCTACCACCACGCAGCAGCCACAACACCAAGCCACAAGAAATGGCCCATGGATATTCTCATCCTCACCAGAGGAAACCCCTTCCAATCCTATAAATCGTCTTAATGGTCCCATCTGAAATCACAGCCACAGAAAAGAAGGCACCAGGCGCATTGGTGGACCAGTATAGGAAAAGCCAGCCAAGGGCGAGATCTGGCTCCGTTTTTTGTAACCACAGCCATCTCATTAATAGTGCCAAGAAATATTTTGAAGGTTAGAAATTCCCTGTCAACCAAGCTCCAGACAGAGACAAGTTTTGGTCCAAGCCACAAGAAATGGCCCATGGATATTCTCATCCTCACCAAAGAAAACCCCTTCCAATCCTATCAATCGTCTTAATGGTCCCATGACAGGAGTTCCATAGCCATTGTCAAATACACTATCATCAATGTGAGCACGGACCAGATGAAGATCCTTGGGCCAGCGCACGCTAAAAGATCAGTTTTTCAGCCAGAAAGGCAGTCAGCTACCTTATCAATCATGTGAGACAGTCAATTTCTTCAAAGAGAGGTGAATTCCCAAATATTTTCCAAATAAAATACTGCAGTTCACATGGTAGCTGTTCTTGTGTATTTGTAAAGTCTGTCTTGGTGCATTAGATGGGGAAAACATTACTCTTGTGCACCCCTGATGCATCTCCAAAGAGGTTTAAAATATGAAGGGTTAGACCAATATCATTAGCAGATGGACCGAGGAAGATGATGATATCATCCGCATAAGAGAAAATCTGGTCTGACAAAGCACAAAAGGCTAATGGCTACACCGATCCTTCATACCAAGCCATATAAACCATATGACTAAGAATGTCTATTATGAGGACGAACAATGTCTACGGGCACTCCATTAAGAAGCACCAGTGTTGAGGAAGAGAGGAGCAGCCCGTTAATATTATCACACCAAACCATGTAAAACCCCAACTTTTTCATGACCATAGGAGGAAGGGCCTTGTGATCTCAAGCTTAAGGATGATTATAGAATTTAAGCCGTTTGTTGAACAAGCATCAAATTGTCTTCTATGAATCTCCCATTTATGAATGCAATTCAATTGATAGAAACCCTTTGGTTTAACCGAATAGCTGAACTGTTAGCTTGAATTTCAGTGACCAATTTAGCAAAGCTATGCACAAGACTTGGAAGCCA
This sequence comes from Zea mays, assembly GCF_902167145.1. NCBI lineage: Eukaryota > Viridiplantae > Streptophyta > Magnoliopsida > Poales > Poaceae > Zea > Zea mays. The sequence goes on along the minus strand of NC_050100.1, from coordinate 159,055,743 downwards.
GAAGTTTTGTAATGGCAACTTTTTCTTGAGAGGAAAATAGGAAATATGTTGATTTTTTTGTTGCTGATCAAAATCAATTCAAATTATGTGGGATAGTACAGCTAAGTTATCAAGTAGACCGTAAAGAGGCTAATGCTTGAAAGTTGAAACACCATTGCATGTGCAAAACAGAAGAATCACTCCTAATATCTCAACAGTGTTTTGTCTCTATGGATTGCATCTTTTGAAAGTTGAAACAGACGGCTTTAATCCGAAGCTTCTACTGCTTCTACAGTGTTTTTGTCCCTATGGGCTACAGCTGCAACAGTCTAAACAACTGGCTTTAATTCGAAGCGAACAGCCCTGACTATAAGAATTTAAGAGGGAACAAAAGGTGGACTTGCAAAGATAGCAATGTGTGTACCTAGAAGACAATAAAGGACATGGGTACCTTTTCTTTTCTTCTTCCAGCCTTTGTTTTACAGAGGAATTTATTTTCTCTGATGCGTGACTTGGACTGGATGGGTTATTCTCTAATGAACTTGTAGTGCTCCGACTTCTCTGTCTTCTGTGTCTCCTTGGAGATAGTGGGCTTCTATGCCTTCTTGGACTTGGTGAGTTGCTCCTATCCCATAGTGGAGAAGGAGAACGAGTTTTTCGCCTAATGAAAAGGTTGACCTTTAAAACAGGAAAATGCAACAGCAGGAAAAAAAAAGCTTATAATGTTAACTAATTATAATTAACTACAAGTAGTAGAGTGGACATGTCCATATACTCTCCAACAGGAAAAAGAGTGTTGGGAGAGGCTTGCCCATTTTCAGGCCATGTGATTTAGTATCGATATGTTGGTAGTACTATCTGATTTCAGATGCTTTTTCTTTGAAATCAGATTGGACGCTCATGTTCTGTTTGTTTTATTTGTCCCAGATTCACATTGATATTTGATAACATTTCATGGGAGAAAAGAAACATTATCATTCAAAAATCCTGGACAAAATTCGCGAGGCCTTGCAAGCAAGCAAGCCCACCTGATGTCCGCCGAAAACTACTGTAAGATGGAAGGGTAATCATCAATAAGTGATTCATGTTTGTACAACAGGACCTAGCCGGGCTAATACATCGACATCGAAGCATAAAACAGAAAGAATTGAATCCAAGCTCTGACAAAAAGAAACCTAGAGATAAAAACAGAGAAAATGGGTAGGGGGTAGGGGACGAGTACCGAGAGGCGTAAGGGGAGCGGCTCCGATCTCGTCTGTTTCTCCGGCTAGCGTACCGCAAAGGAGGGGAGCCTCGCCGGCGGAATGGCGGAGGCGACCGGGAAATCTCTCTAGGCATCCGACCTTGTGCCTCTACTCCGCACTCGCCTTGACTTGTTGGCCTCGGTTGAGTAGGCGCGCCCGTGTCTGCGAGGAATTTCTCACGAACGGGAAACAGGGTGCCTTTTGTTTAGAGAGAGAGTTTCTAAGATCTAGTGTAAGGGTCATGTTTACAAATTATTGTTTTACATTATGCTTAAGAGTACAGTTTAAAGTTTAAAATAAAAAGTGTGATATGGCTAGAATAGAATCTGGTGGAGATAATGGTACATGTTCGCTTCGTATTAAAGCCAAATATTTTAACTGCTGCAGCTGTAATCCATAATGACAAAACACTATAGAAGCAGTAGAAACTGGTACAGATTAAAGTCAAGCGAACAGACTAGCTCAACATCTCTAATAGAGCCTCGTACAATTATATCTCTACTACTCCTTAAGACGCTATTGTAGGCGTCCACAGTCTACGGTGGTGCACGGTTCTGCCTTAGTTCCCCGCCATCAACGCCCGCGGATCACCCTGTTGATTTCTTCATTTCTTGTCGCGGATGGAAGGTGCTGCGGATCCTCCCACCCTTTCTTGCCGCGGATCCCCCACCATCCTCCCCACCGCCCGTCATGGAAGGCGTCGCGGATCCACCGTGCCCTCGCCCTGGCGCCTCCGGCCTCCACCCGCGCGTCCGCGCCCCTATGCCACCTCCACCTCCTCTCCCCCTCACTGCGCCGCCACCTCCTCCTCGCTCGCCGTCAATGGAAGGTCCGCGTCCGCCGATTTTTTGGAAGGTTCGCCGCTATCTACGTGGATCCGCCGCCTCCTCATCGGCCGCCGTCAATGGAAGGTCCGCGTCTGCCGATTTTTTGGAAGGTTCGCCGCTATCTACGTGGATCCGCCGCCTCCTCATCGGCCGCCGTCAATGGAAGGTTCGCGTCCGCCGATTTTATGGAAGGTTCACCGCTCTCTACGCGGATCCGCCACCTCCTCCGCCGCCGAATAGCAGGTACGTGAGCGCCATCTGCTGCGAGGCGCTGGGGACCCAGCCGGAGCCCGACACCGACGCCCACCGTGTTGTGGCCGGGTTGCACACGAGGTAGCACGCCGGCGGGTGGAGGTCGGGGGGCTTGTGCCCCCGGGCGCGGGCCAGGAGGACGAGACCGTCGTGGGCGTCCAAGATCACGTCGTGCAGCCCCTCGGCGTCGGGAGGCGGCAGGAAGGACAGGGAGGCGTCGGGGTGCGGCTCCGCCATCCCGAAGACGTTGACGAACCGTCGGGTGGTCTCCTTCCGCTCTGGGACCGTGGCGTTGGGGCGCGTGAGCTGCGAGCTCTCGGTGCCGCCGTCGCCGTCCACGCGACAGAGGAACCCCGTCAGGGTCTACGCGAACCGCTGGCAGTGGAGCGGGTCCGTGACGAGGCCGCACCAGGCCTTGGAGACGCACTTGAAGCGGTGGAGGGAATTGGCGGGGAGGAGGCCGAACATCTCGACGAGCGCGTCGTCGAGGATGCAGGGGTCGGGCGCCGCCGCCGCAGCGCGCAGCTTGGGGCCTGAACCCCCGCTATCGACCCCATCCCCTCCGGTCATCCCGCCTCCCCCACGTCGCACACACCCCACCATCCGCTCTCCTGCCCCACCCCCACAACAACGGAGGCATCCACACCGAGCCCCCCCCCCGCCGCCTGCGCGTGCACGCTCGCCCTCATTTCCCTCCCCCGACTGTGTGGCACCACTCCCATAGGTACGCCATACCCCAGCCACGTCCCCTGGTTCGTGTTCGTGTTGCTCGCCCTCATTTCCCTCCCCCGACCGTGTGGCACCACTCCCCTGGTCGCATTCGCTCAACGCCCCTACGCCGGAGACGCCACCTAGCTGGTGCCTGCTTCGGTCCAGCCCGAGCTCTGCAACTCCCTGGGCACCCTCGCCCTTCCACTCCGACCGCCACCGTGCTCGACCGTTCGCACCCGGCACCCCCTTGAAAGGGAAATGTGCCCTTGGGCAATTTCAATAATGTTTTGGTGATTAAGTGCCCAACAAGGTTAAATAAGTTCTTATGTGCCAAGTAAAGTGAGAAGTGTAAATCAAATAAAAAGGTATGTTTCTAGACTTAGTACATTGTTTTGAGTACTAATGTATTTTGTCTAAGTGCTAGAAACAGTGAGAGAAGAAAAGGAAAAGACTTGGCTCTGTGCAGCCAACTCCAGCTCGGCTTGGCACACCGGACTGTCCGGTGGTGCACCGGACAGTGTCCGGTGCGCCAGGCTTGTCTCCGGTGAAATGGCTGCTCTCGGGAATCGACTGCGGCGTACGGCTAAAATTCACCGGATTGTCCGGTGGTGCACCGGACTGTTCGATACGCCAACGGTCGCCTGCGCCAACGGTCGACCACGCAATCTTCGCGCGACACATGGTCGCGCCAACGGTCGGCAGGGGGCACCGGTCTGATCGGTGTGCACCGGACAGTGTCCGGTGCGCCAACGGGCCCGAAGCTGCAACGGTCGACTGTGCCCGATTTGGAAGGATTTCGTGCACCAGACAGGCTACAGTAGCTGTCCGGTGGCGCACCAGACTATCCGGTGCGCCAATCGACAGAAGGCAAGGATGGCCTTCCAAGTTTGTCTCCAATGGCTCCTAGCTGCCTTGGGGCTATAAAAGGGACCCCTAGGCGCATGGAGGAGGCACCCAAGCATTCTCTAAGTATTCTCAAGCATCCAGACTCCACTCTCACGCATTCGCTTCATTGTGTTAGTGATTTGGGCTCCATTCGAGTTGTGTACTCCCTAAGTTGTCATTTGAGCTCAAGTCTTGACTTGTGTGCATGGTTGTGCTGCGTATTTGGGTCTTGTGTGTGTTGCTCTTCCCAACCTTACTCTGTTCTTTCTTTGTGATCTCAATTGTAAGGGTGAGAGACTCCAAATTGTGGAGATCCTCACAAATGGGAAAAAGACTATAAGGAAGAAAGCTGTGGTATTCAAGTTGATCATTAGATTGCTTGAAAGGGGTTGGGTGCAACCCTCATCCATTGGGACGCCACAACGTGGAAGTAGGCAAGTGTTACTTGGCTGAACCACGGGATAAAAATCACGTGTCTCTTGTGTTGCCTTCTCTGTGATTGTTTTATCCACAAGAACTCGCTTCGAAACTACTTAGTTGTGCTAACACTTTAATAACTAAGTTTTGTGGCTATTTAGTGTTTGATTTTACAGGATCACCTATTCACCCCCCTCTAGGTGCTCTCAATTGGTATCGGAGTCATACTCTTCATCTAATGGACTAACCGCCCGAAGAGATGGATCCTAAGGGAAAGGGGATGGTGGTCAACGACAAGGAAAAGGAGTCCGTCTTCAACGAGCCAAGAGATGACAAGCCTACCGACTCAGGCTCGAGTCACAAGAAAAGAGACGGGAAGAAGAAGAGGCACATCAAGAAGATCATCTACTATGACAACGATGCCTCGTCCTCTTCACCACACGACGACGATGACTCCTCATCAAAGAAGAAAACGGTTAATCAAAACTACTCTTTTGACTATTCTCGCATGCCATACAATTTGAATGCATATTTACTTTCTATTCCTCTAGGAAAACCTCCACACTTTGATGGAGAGGACTACTCATTTTGGAGTCATAAAATGTGTAGTCATCTATTTTCTCTCCATCCTAGCATTTGGGAAATAGTGGAAAATGGAATGCATTTCGATAGTACGGATAACCCTATGATTATTAATGAGCAAATTCATAAGAATGCACAAGCTACTACTGTGTTGTTAGCATCTCTTTGCAGGGACGAGTATAATAAAGTAAGTGGCTTGGACAACGCCAAGCAAATCTGGGACACCCTCAAGATCTCGCATGAGGGAAATGATGCTACAATGGTTACCGAAATGGAACTGGTGGAAGGCAAGCTAGGGAGATTCGCCATGATCAGGGGAGAAGAGCCAACACAAACCTACAACAGGCTCAAGACCCTGGTCAACAAGATTAAAAGCTATGGAAGCACAAGATGGACGGACCACGACGTCGTCCGACTCATGCTCAGGTCCTTTACAGTTATTCACCCCCATCTTGTGAATCTTATCCGTGAAAATCCCAGGTACACAAAAATGACACCCAAGGAGATACTCAGAAAATTTGTAAGCGGGCGCATGATGGTTAAGGAGGCAAGGTATGTAGATGACGCCTTAAACGGCCCTCTGCCCGTCTACGAGCCGCAACCCGTTGCGCTCAAGGCAACTAGCAGCAAGGATGCACTACCAAGCAAGGTAGCTCAGTGGAGGCTGTCGGCCTCAACGAAGATGAGATGGTGCTTATCATCAAGCGCTTCAAGACCGCACTTAAAGGACGCAAGGAGCACCCCAACAAGAACAAAACAAAGGGAAAGTGATCCTGCTTCAAATGCGGTAAGACTGGTCACTTTATTGCAAATTGTCCCGATAATGATAGTTACCAAGGACAAGAAAAGAGCGGGAAGAAGGAGAAAAAGAAGAGCTACAGGAAGGCAAAGGGCGAGGCGCACCTTAGAAAGGAATGGGACTCAGACTGCTCCTCTTCCGACTCCGACGACGAAGGACTCGCTGCCTCGGCCTTCAACAAGTCTTCTCTCTTCCCCAATGAACGCCATACATGTCTTATGGCCAAGGAAAAGAAGGTACATGTTCGAGATACCCCTAAGTACACTACTTCTAGCTATGATGATTCTTCTGATGATGAAGTAGATTACTCTAGTTTATTTAAAGGTTTAGATAGAGCTAAAATAGAAAAAATAATGAATTAATTGATGCTCTAAATGAAAAGGATAGATTGTTAGAAAAACAAGAGGATATTTTATATGAGGAACATGACAAATTTGTTAGTGTGCAAAAATCCCTTGCCTTAGAAATTAAGAGAAATGAAATGTTATCTTCTGAATTGTTTGTTTGCCATGAATCGGTCTCTAGTTTAAAAAGCTTAAATGATGAACTAAATGCTAAGCTAGAGAAAGCGAATGAAACTAGTTCATGTGTAGAGCATGTCATTATTTGTAATAGATGCAAGGACTTTGATGTTGATGTCTGTGATGAACATATTGCCTCTATTACTAAATTAAATGATGAGGTGGCAAGTCTTAATGCTCAACTTAAGACTTGCAAAATTGATTTTGATAAATTAAAATTTGCAAAGGATGCCTACACTATTGGTAGACACCCCTCTATTAAGGATGGACTTGGTTTTCGAAAGGAAACCAAGAACTTAACAAGCCAAAAGGCTCCCGCTCTCAACAAGGAGAAAGGGAAGGCCCCTATGGCTAGTAGTTCTCAAAAGTGTCATGCCTACATTTATGATAGAAAATTTTCTAGGTGCTCTCAATTTTCTAGGAATACTTATAATGATAGAGACTATGATCATGTTATGATTGCTTCCAGCTCTACTTATGATTGTAGTAGAAATAGGACTAGGCGCAATAATGTTGTATCTCATGTGCCTAGGAAAATGTGCAATGAACCCACTACTGTTTTTCATGCTTACAACACTTCTTTTATTCTTTCATGTAAGAATGCAAAAGTAGTGGCTAGGAAGTTGGGATCCAAACGCAAGGGAGACAAAACTTGCATATGGGTTCCAAAAACTATTTTGACTAACCTTGTAGGACCCAACAAGAGTTGGGTACCTAAAACCCAAGCTTAAATTCCTTGCAGGTTTATGCATCTGGGGGCTCAAGCTGGATAATCGACAGCGGATGCACGAACCACATGATGGGGGAGAAGAAGATGTTCACCTCCTACGTCAAGAACAAGGATTCCCAGGATACGATCATATTTGGAGATGGGAACCAAGGCAAGGTCAAAGGCTTGGGCAAGATAGCCATCACCAACGAGCACTCCATATCGAATGTATTTCTAGTAGAGTCACTTGGTTACAACCTTCTGTCTGTAAGTCAATTGTGTCACATGGGTTACAATTGTATTTTTACAAATGCTGATGTATCTGTCTTTAGAAGGAGTGATGGTTCATTAGCTTTTAAGGGTGTATTAGACGACAAACTCTACTTAGTTGATTTTTTGAAAGAGGAGGCCGATCTAGATGCATGCTTAATAGCTAAGACTAGTATGGGCTGGCTGTGGCATCACCGTCTAGCACATGTTGGGATGAAGAACCTTCATAAACTTCTAAAGGGAGAACATGTGTTAGGACTAACCAATGTTTGTTTCAAGAAAGACAGACCTTGTGCAGCTTGTCAGGCAGGGAAACAGGTGGGAAGCACTCATCACAGCAAGAATGTGATGACAACAACAAGACCACTGGAGCTTCTTCACATGGACCTCTTCGGACCCGCTGCCTACCTTAGCATCGGGGGAAGTAAGTATGGTCTTGTAATTGTTGATGATTTTCCCCGCTTCACTTGGGTGTTCTTTTACAGGATAAATCAGAAACCCAAGGGACCCTAAAGCGCTTTCTAAGGATGGCTCAAAACAAATTTGAGCTAAAGGTGAAAAAGATAAGGAGCGACAACGGGTCTGAGTTCAAGAATCTGCAAGTTGAGGGGTATCTTGAGGAAGAAGGCGTCAAGCACGAGTTCTCCGCTCCCTACACACCACAACAAAACGGTGTGGTAGAGAGGAAGAACAGGATGCTTATCGACATGGCAAGAACGATGCTTGGAGAATTCAAGATGCCCGAGCGGTTTTGGTTGGAAGCTGTGAACACAGCTTGCCACGCCATAAACCGACTCTACCTACATCGCCTTCTCAAGAAGACCTCGTATGAACTCCTTACCGGTAACAAACCCAACGTTTCTTACTTTCGTGTATTTGGGAGCAAATGTTACATTCTGGTGAAGAAAGGTAGACATTCTAAATTTGCTCCCAAGGCGGTAGAAGGGTTTTTACTAGGGTATGACTCAAATACAAAGGCGTATAGAGTCTTCAACAAATCATCGGGTTTGGTTGAAGTCTCTAGCGACGTTGTATTTGATGAGACTAATGGCTCTTCAAGAGAGCAAGTTGATCTTGATGACATAGATGAAGATGATGTTTCGACGGCCGCAATGCGCACGATGGCGATAGGTGATGTCCGACCACAGGAACAATAAGAGCAAGATCAGCCATCTTCCTCCATTATGGTGCATCCTCCAACTCAAGATGGTGAACAGGTACCTCAAGAAGAGGGACTGGATCAAGGGGGAGCATAGGAAAAACAAGTGATGGAGGAAGAAGCACCACAGGTCCCTCCAACTCAAGTCCGAGCGACGATCCAAAGAAATCACCCCGTCGATCAGATTCTAGGTGACATAAGCAAGGGAGTAACAACTCGCTCACGTTTAGCTAATTTTTGTGAGCACTACTTGTTTGTCTCTTCTATTGAGCCTTTCAGGGTAGAAGAGGCCTTGCAGGATCCGGACTGGGTGTAGGCCATGCAGGAAGAGCTCAACAACTTCAAGAGGAATGAAGTTTGGAGCCTGGTGCCACGTCCAAAGCAAAATGTTGTGGGAACCAAATGGGTGTTCCGCAACAAGCAAGACGAGCACGGGGTGGTGACAAGAAACAAGGCTCGACTTGTGGCAAAAGGTTATGCCCAAGTCACAGGTTTGGATTTCGAGGAGACTTTTGCTCCTGTGGCTAGGCTAGAGTCTATTCGAATTTTATTAGCCTATGTCGCGCACCACTCTTTCAGGTTGTTTCAAATGGACGTAAAGAGCGCTTTCCTCAACGGGCCAATCAAGGAGGAGGTATACGTGGAACAACCCCATGGCTTTGAGGATGACAGGTACCCCGACCATGTGTTCAAGCTCTCTAAGGTGCTCTATGGACTTAAGCAAGCCCCAAGAGCATGGTATGAATGCCTTAGAGATTTCTTAATTGCTAATGCTTTCAAGGTTGGGAAAGCCGATCCCACTATTTTTACTAAGACTTGTGATGGTGATCTTTTTGTGTGCCAAATTTATGTCGATGACATAATATTTGGTTCTACTAATCAAAAGTCTTGTGAGGAGTTTAGCAAGGTGATGACACAAAAGTTCAAGATGTTGATGATGGGCGAGTTGACATACTTCCTTGGGTTCCAAGTGAAGCAACTCAAGGACGACACCTTCCTCTCCCAAACGAAGTACACTCAAGATCTTCTCAAGAGGTTTGGGATGAAGGACGCCAAGCCCGCGAAGACACCGATGGGGACCGACGGGCATGTCGACCTCAACAAAGGAGGTAAGTCCGTTGATCAAAAGGCATACCGGTCTATGATAGGATCATTGCTTTATTTATGTGCTAGTAGACCGGACATTATGCTAAGTGTATGCATGTGTGCTAGATATCAATCCGACCCCAAGGAATGTCACCGTGTGGCCGTTAAGCGAATTCTTAGATAATTAGTTTCTACGCCTTGCTTCGGGATCTAGTATCCAAAGGGATCTACCTTTGACTTGATTGGATACTCAGACTCCGATTATGCCGGGTGCAAGGTTGATAGGAAGAGCACATCGGGGACATGCCAATTTCTAAGAAGGTCCCTGGTGTCCTGGAGTTCAAAGAAACAAACATCCATTGCCCTATCCACCGCTGAGGCCGAGTATGTTGCCGCAGGACAGTGTTGCGCGCAACTACTTTGGATGAGGCAAACCCTCCGGGACTCTGGCTACAATATGAGCAAAGTCCCACTCCTATGTGACAATGAGAGTGCAATCCGCATGGTGGATAATCCTGTTGAACACAACTGCATTAAGCACATAGACATCCGGCATCACTTCCTGAGAGACCACCAGCAAAAGGGAGATATCGAGGTGTACCGTATTAGCACCGAGAACCAGCTAGCCGATATCTTTACCAAGTGGTTGGATGAGAAAACTTTTTGCAGGTTGCGTAGTGAGCTAAATGTCTTAGATTCGCGTAACTTGGATTAATCTATAGCATACATGTGTTTTATGCCTTTGATCATGTTATTTTGAAGCATTTACATTACTCGTCGTATATTTGTGGTGCTCAAGTTGTACATGACATCCCCGGACCTCACAAGTCCATATTCAAGTGATGCACATATTTAGGGGGAGATGTGATACAACTTGACCTTTTGAGACTAACCTGGTTGTTTGAGTATACTTGATGTAGTCTAAAAGGTGCATTGAAAGAGAAATGTGGACTTGGACAATGCAAAGACTTCCACTGCATTCCGGTAATAGTGTAATTACTTCCAAGTTCATTCTTATGCTCTCATTGCCTTTTTGCTCTAAATTGACATTTTTGGTGAGGCAATGGGGTTAAAGGGCCAAAAATGATCCCGTTTTGGTGCTTAATGCCAAAGGGGGAGAAATTAAGGCCAAAGCAAATGGATCAGCCAACCACTTGTGAATTTTGAAAATACTAGAGTTAGAATTTTTGATTTGTCCAAAATATTCTTATTGCAAAATTTGGTCTCTTGTGGGGGAGAATTTTGATTATGGGAAAAGGGGGAGTTTTTGGTACTTGATCAATCCTTCTCTTGGAATATCTCTCGATTTGCCCAAACAAGTGTGTTTGACTTAGAGATAGGAAAATGAATTTGATTTGTAAAAACAAACCAAGTGGTGGCAAAGAATGATCCAAATATGTCAAATCTTGTGCAAAAACAATTTGGTTCTCAATTGCATTGATGTTGCACTTCTTTTGGTTGCTTTTGGATGTGTTGGCATAAATCACCAAAAAGGGGGAGATTGAAAGGGAAATGTGCCCTTGGGCAATTTCAATAATGTTTTGGTGATTAAGTGCCCAACACGGTTAAATAAGTTCTTATGTGCCAAGTAAAGTGAGAAGTGTAAATCAAAGAAAAAGGTACGTTTCTAGACTTAGTACATTGTTTTGAGTACTAATGTGTTTTGTCTAAGTGCTAGAAACAGTGAGAGAAGAAAAGGAAAAGACTTGGCTCTGTGTCGCCAACTCCAGCTCGGCTTGGCACACCGGACTGTCCGGTGGTGCACCGGACAGTGTCCGGTGCGCCAGGCTTGTCTCCGGTGAAATGGCTGCTATCGGGAATCGACGGCGGCGTATGGCTAAAATTCACCGGAATGTCCGGTGGTGCACTGGACTGTCCGATGCGCCAACGGTCGGCCGCGCAATCTTCGCGCGACACGTGGTCACGCCAACGATCGGCAGGGGGCACCGGTCTGTCCGGTGCGCCAACGGGCCCGAAGATGCAACGGTCGACTGTGCCCGATTTGGAAGGAAATCGCGCACCGGACATGCTACAGTAGTTGTCTGGTGGCGCACCGGACTGTCCGGTGCGCCACTCGACAGAAGGCAAGGATGGCCTTCCAAGTTTGTCTCCAACGGCTCCTAGTTGCCTTAGGGCTATAAAAGGGACCCCTAGGCGCATGGAGGAGGCACCCAAGCATTCTCTAAGTATTCTCAAGCATCCAGACTCCACTCTCACGCATTCGCTTCATTGTGTTAGTGATTTGGGCTCCATTCGAGTTGTGTACTCCCTGAGTTGTCATTTAAGCTCAAGTCTTGACTTGTGTGCGTGGTTGTGCTGCGTATTTGAGTCTTGTGTGTGTTGCTCTTCCCAACCTTACTCTATGCTTTCTTTGTGATCTCAATTGTAAGGGCGAGAGACTCCAAATTGTGGAGATTCCTCGCAAACAGGAAAAAGACTATAAGGAAGAAAGCAGTGGTATTCAAGTTGATCATTGGATCGCTTGAAAGGGGTTGAGTGCAACCCTCGTCCATTGGGACTCCACAACGTGGAAGTAGGCAAGTGTTACTTGGCCGAACCACGGGATAAAAATCGCGTGTCTCTTGTGTTGCCTTCTCTGTGATTGTTTTATCCACAAGAACTCGCTTCGAAACTACTTAGTTGCGCTAACACTTTAATAACTAAGTTTTGTGGCTATTTAGTGTTTGATTTTACAGGATCACCTATTCACCCCCCTCTAGGTGCTCTCACCCCTGCCAGCGCACAGCCAACCCCCTGCGACCACCTTTGGCCAGCCCGCCACCGTCGCGCCCGACCATCCCCACCCCATACCCACACTCGACCAAGTCGTCGGTCCTATTGAGTCATTTTGCCTGCGTCTCCTTCCCCAAGGTCATTGGTCCAGCTGTCTCAAGTTGACCTTCTTCTTCTACTGAGACATTATCTGATAAACCAATCAAACCGTGTAGGTAATTCCAGTCAAATGAGTGATGGTGCTGGAGCTGTTCTCATGAAAAGATATGTGGCTCTGAAGAAAGGTTTGTCTATTCTTGGTGTTTTTAGGTGCCTGATCTGCCCGTTCTTGATTAGTTCACGTTGTGTTTGTTGTCGTTGTCATTCAGACATATATTTCGCTCATTTTATGGTTACATTCAACATTTCTTGACCTCGTCTATTAGGAGCTTTGCCATTGTTGGAGTGGATCTAGCTGTTATGGGCGTTGGTCCTGCTGTGGCCATTCCTGCTGCAGTGAAGTCTACCATACTTGAGGTTGGAAACATCGATCTATTTGAACTGAATGAGGTACGCGTTTATTGCCTTGATCACCTTCTTCTCTCACCTATTTATATGCCATACGTAATCACTGAATCATCCATGCTTAGGTCTTCGCCTCTCAGTTTGTCTACTACTGCAGTAAGTTGGGTTGGATCGTTCCAAAGTAAATGTAAATGGAGGCGTGATTGCCATAGGACACCCTCTGGGTGCAACAGGTAATGGAACGTCTACTTTAATGCAAGACTATGTGAGTGCCCGTGCATTGCAACGAAAACATATAATACCAGATAACTTATGTACAAATGAGTGTTATACTATTATAGGTGAGTGTCGTGAGTTGCAACGAAAACATATAATACCACGATAACTTATCTACAAATATGTATTATATTGTTGTGAGAAAAAGGTTTTGTAATCCATTTGTGATCCTAGCCATACATAAAGTTTGCTTGATCACCTCCTTGACCTTGCTCACTGAAGTTTCATGTTCATACGATTAAAACTTGTTAAAATATTTAATTAGAAAAATACAATGCTCACCACTTCTTTCTGGACACGTGGTCCCTAAGGATCCTCTTATTATCATAGTTCCATATGATGGTAAGCAGTGCCTAGAATATGCAGCGCGCTTTGTGCGCCGTGCTAAATTTCAATACTCTTTAACGCTTCTCTCAGCTTCTCAAAGATTACAAGGAAGTTCTATAAATGATGCCTCTATAGAAGATATCTATTGGAGAGGTACGATATGCACATACAAATTGCAATACTAAAACACTACTACTTTGCTTACTGTATCTATTTTACAATGTTATATAAGTGAAAATATGTCCCTCCTTTCTAAGTCCTTGTTTCAGATGGTCAACCATCTCATCAGGTTTCAAACGGTGCATATCCTGCATTGCAAGCACATAATAAAAAAATATCCATGTTCCGAGGGAAAAATATGTGTGGCAAGTTGCTTACTAGAGCCATAGACAGGTGCAATCAACTGTTTGCCTAGCAATCAAGTAAGCCATATTGATAATACAGTTTTTATCTACTGGTCTGGTTTGAATGATGCTAAAAAAATAACAATGGCTTAATAGTAGCTAAGGTAAAAAATGATAGTATCCCACTTCAAATAATGTGATGTTGCACCATGCAGCTCCGAACCAGTAGATTCAATTAGCAAAAGACCATTTCATCAACATATCATTAAGGTATTCCATTTTCCATCAAAATATGTGCTATGCCTTGAAAATAGACAGAAGCGAAACGTGCGTCAAAATCTATAAATAATCAGTGAATCTATTCAAAATATATGCTATGCCTTGTATGGTAGGCTGGTGTTGTAAAAGCTAGAAAAGCTATGTTTTCATACTTATACTAGGTATATGCCCGTGCGTTGCAACGGTATACAAAATATTTGATAAAATGTCAGTGCACAACGATTATATAAATCAAATATCATATATACTATCGACCTCAAAATCTTACAAATTCTTTGGCAACAACCAATACAAAACTAAACTAAATCATGAAAATTAATAAATGAACTAAATACATGAAATGACTAAACCCAAATCTAGTCTCTCTGAAGTTTATACACATGCAATAGAAAGAGTATCTACAAAGAGGCAATCACCAGGCATCTCTACTCTACACCGTCAGAACTCAAAAGATGATAAAGGGTACATCAAAGGAGTGCCCATTAGGAGCAACCTAGAGAACTGGTTTGTCGCACATCTGACGACTCCACACATTATAGAAGAATGGGAATACGTTATCTAAATCTGTATAATCATACATGAGACCACCACGGTTATAAAACCAAATGCGTAAAAAATAATAAAGGGTAATCATGTTTCAAATGAATTGTAGCTCATAAAAATTATTTTTACTATAATATGTAACAGTTAGTTCCTTGCGGCTGGTAAAAATTAAATTAAGTTTGCCTATGTCATTAAGAACATGTATGAATGCCAACTTTAAACTTCTAGCTTTCTAATATCATGTCACAAATTGGTAACTTTCTCCATGGGTTCTAGAAGCTCTCAAGGAGCAACAATTCAGAAGTGAACTGGACGAAAATGCATGGGCTAAGTATAAAAGAAACTAAGAAAATTATTTTAAGCTCATAAAATTGTTTGATTATAAAGACCCATCACTTATAAGTTTCTTCTCCTAGCGGTGTCGATGAGCGCCATCTCTTCGTTCCTGACGATGTCCATGAGGAACTCCGCCTATGAAATCATGCCATAACTTTAGTTCCTTAATTTCTTTCTCTATCTACAACAAACAAGTGAAATTTTACATCATGTCATTGAAGTCGTCATATTTTCATAGTGAAGACAACCGACATGCTAAATGACGTATGCAACATGTGCAGTTAGTTCACTATGGTTACTATGTTTCTTCATGTACAAAGATGTTGGGATGAATACACATGAAAAAGTCACAAGTAGCATATACCTTCTGGATTTGATTGTCCTTTTCTTCCACTAATGCTTCAAGACCAGAATACGAAGCTGGGCATCACAATTCACTCTCCAATCTTGCATCAGGCTACATAAACTTTAATAAAGAAGAAACCGTCTATCTGATATAGTATCAATACACGATTCAAAGTTATTTTGATCCTAAGGGAGAAACGGAACTTGTTGTTAACTGAAAACAGTAAAGTAAAAGCACCTTAAATGCATGTTTGGGGTGGTTATCCAATGCATGCTGTAAAAACACCTTAAATAACCAATATATATAAATAGGGAACCAAATGGAAGGAAAAAGCTGCCATGGTGAGGGCTAGTTTGAGAATGCTAGAACGACAAAGAGACTACGAGACCCCATAGTGAAGTTTCCTCAGGAACCCCCTAGTACAGTCTTTCCTCTCCTAGGATATCCCTCACCTCGCCTGCATGAGAACATACATGCAGCTTTGCTATCTAAATTGGCTACATGCAAAATAATCAATATAACATGCATGCACACTATTTGATCTCGCTGCCCATACAAAGATCAAAATTGGATGCAGATGTAGGGAGTATCTTATTCACCTGGATACATGAAACAAATTGTACATGAAACAAAATTGGATACAAGAAAAGTGGAGGCAAAGAGAAGGGCCTAGTTGTATTCACCTTGATTGCTTCTTTCCAGGTGCTTATACTTCTAGACATGATAATATTTGAAACTTCTTTGGATGGATTAAATAATTTATACGAACTCATACCAGTTATGATTCTCATTTTTGAATCCTTTGAACTTGAAAATGCCTCTACCTTGTACATGCTGACAATTTTTGAGTTATAAGGTCAATGACTATTTTGAACCTTGTATCTCCCAAAACGCCGCATGAAGTCACTGTTACTTTGGTTAGATTAAATGGTACTGTTCCAAACTGTTATCAAACTTAAGATTAATTGAAATGGAAACATGAACTGTTGTATAAAATGGCTCCTTGTAGCCCTTGCCCACCTCACTAAAATTTATGTTCATTGAACCCATAGGTTTATGGTATATCTTCATCAGCTACCAATTAATATCATCCTTAGTCTCAATAGTTACCAGACAATATCATTCTTGGTGACTTGGTCTCAGTTTGATTAGTGTAGTTGCTTATGATCCATGGATAAATTGTTGTGGTACAACTGCTAGAATATATACTGCATTACTGCTAGGTTGAATTTTTTTAGGACTGCAAAGGTCAGCCTCATGAAATATGCCAGTGTGAATTTGGTCTGACTATCTGTTCAACTGATTCTCTTGCAGAAGGAAGAAGTGGGTTTTGAGCATCAGGCTGCAATCATGCCTGATGTTCCTCCGCCAGAACAGGCAAGGATTTTTCTCTCTTTCCTTTGATATCTGTGGATGAAAAATAGATATCTAATAAGCAATCAAATGCAGCTCTCTTTCCTTTGATGTATCTCCTGCTATAGATCGGCTTTGATTTGTGCAACCAAAAAAAGGTAGACAGACAGAGAGCTCGTTCTGCACTTTCTAAAAATTTCTTGCATTCTGTTTCTTCCAGATCTCCAAGATGGTAAAAGGGGTGAACCCATTTAAACACCCTTGACAGTTCCATTCCATATCTATGCTACTTCCTTGAAATTAGAGGACAATTAAGAGCATATATAGTTGGTTAGGAAGAAGAACATTTGCTGCAGATCACTTATGCACGGTGAACTAATACCAAGGAAGTAGCATAGAAAACAACTGGAGCAGAAAATAAAAATAAAACTTGCACTACATCCATTTAACTATAGAAGCACTTTGAGCCAAAGATGATGATAGGCTACCAAGAATGACATCATGCACATACCTGTCTTTGGCTAGACTGGTTTCGTGGGGGTGATCCACCAAGCGACGGGGGATGAGAGGAGCCTTCACTATAATTTGTTGTCCGCTTCTTCTCATTTAAAAAAACAAAGTGAGAAGCTAAACCAAATCCTGTTGTACCAATATATGAATGATTATATGATTATACAAATTAAATCTAAGAGAAAAGAAAAATATTATGTGATTGCTAACAATGACATAAGCGATTCAAAGTGCAGGATACATGAATTGATATATTCTGAAGAAACTCTTATATACAAAGCAGGGATAATAATTGGATCACACAAGCTGTTAAACATCGCAAAACACCACTATTGCATCAAAATAATAGATATTCGTACATTTATGCAGTATCAAAATTGAATCAAAACAAAAATAACAAAGGTTTAAAAGTAAAGATTCCATTGCTTTTGCATTATGTCAAAAACAAGCAAAGGCAGTCTGTCATGTTTCTTTGGCATTGTTCTAAAAGAAAAAGATAACACTAAATTGAGAAGAGCAGACTGAGAGCCCCCGGATTTGAGAAGAGCTCCCAGACCCAGCCCCATGTCGTCACACCGGGAGATCCACCACGGCTCAAAGCAACCTAGCAGCCGGAAACATAGACGTGGAGGTTAGATGGCCACGCACAGCCACAGGGCATAACATGGCCACACTTTGCAAGTTATAGGGAATAAACTCAATTATTGCTTGAACAGTGTAGTTTAGATTAATTAAACCAATAGAACACTTGCTTTTTTTGTTTAACTCTAGAATAATAGCAGTTTGACAATATGCGTGTCTAGGCGCCGCGGGTGATCGATCCAAGCAGTGATCGCCGATGTACCAGTGTTGTGCGTGTTCATGACAATGAACTGAAAGCGGGACTCAGAGTTCCTGGACCAATCAAGCACATTTTTGACAGAACCAGACCGCATAGGAGTGCAAGCCAAAAAAAACCCAACACAAACCCTCACCTCCTGACAACAAACAGCGACCCCTCGACGTCCTTCCAGCTCTGCACGAAACAAACCAATAACCAAAGAATCTGCCATGAGATGATGCTGGATCGGATAATGGTCCAGTAAATGGAGCATGAGGAAGGAAGAATCTATGGCTCACTTGACGTGCGCGGTAGTGTCCACCATGAGATCTTGTTGGATCAGATCGGGGGAAGGGAGAATCTGTTGCTCACCCACTGGTTGAGGTCGGTAGGAGCAGAGGATCATGTCACACGGGGGTCCGGTGCTCCAAGGCCAGATGGTGGTCGGCGGAGAGCATTACAACGGGGAGCGAGGCAGTGAGGCGGATGGTTCATCAGGTTGGCGCTGGTGGTCATCGGAGCCCCCTCGCCTCCCGATATGATGTCGCGTGCCTGCACGCGCGGGGCCGCCGCCAGGAGGGTTCGTGGCTAGGGCGGGGGTGGGGGTGGTTGGGCGAGAGGGAGACACGGGTGTCGCGGCGGGGACCGGTGCTCCAAGGCCAGATGGTGGTCGGCGGAGAGCACCACGACAGGGAGTGAGGCGGATGGTTAGGCCGCCGCCAGGAGGGTTCGAGGCTAGGGCGAGGGCGGGGGTGGTTGGGCGAGAGGGAGACACGGGTGTCGCGGCGGGGGCATCACGAGCGAGCTGTACTGATTCGCTATCTGGGCCGCACCAAACATCGCTGGAATATGGGCCACATGACGATTTTAGCCCACGACACCAGCATTGTTTGTGGTGCTTTCTTTACTATTGTGGTTAGTGCCATACCGGCTAGTGAAACAGGTAGAGAACGACTTATAAGCGTTGGTGCAGCCCCAAATGTCAACTTGTTTGTGACTCAATGGCGTTAGTAGAGAACAATTTAGATAATGTAGATATTTGTTTTGCTTGGCGAGGAAATGGGCCTGCTGGGTTGCATGCGTTGGGACGGCGCGAGAGGGAAGGCAGGGCGCGAGAGGGAAGGCAGGGCACGAGAGGGAGCAGAGCTGCGCCTTGGTGGGGCCCGCGGCGTGGGAGGCAGAACCGTGCACCATCCTGGGTGTGTACGTCTACACTATCGTCTTATATAGTAGTAGAGATTTTAAAACACATAGAAAGCAATATCTGATAGTGTTTTTAGTCGCTCGTCTTATCTGCAGGTTCGCGAAATCAGCCACTCGTCATACCATCTTAAACCGCAGCTCGAACAACTTCTACTTTTTCGTCATCTACTAAAGCAAGAGCAAGAAGGCTACTTTGCATGCCTGCATCAAGAGATAATGGTAAGACAACAAAGCATATTAGAAAGAACATATCCTCATGTAATAGGAGAGGATTTCACCTGTCTCAAAAGATATTGTCCTTTGTAGTGCCTTTACATCATCTGACTTAAGAAACCAAGTACCAACAAGATGATAACCAGCTACGAAAGATGAGG
This sequence comes from Zea mays, assembly GCF_902167145.1. Taxonomy (NCBI): domain Eukaryota; kingdom Viridiplantae; phylum Streptophyta; class Magnoliopsida; order Poales; family Poaceae; genus Zea; species Zea mays. The sequence continues at coordinate 159,036,354 of NC_050100.1, read as the reverse complement.
TGTGGAATGAAAAAGGAGCAACAGTATGGTTAATCCAAAAGCAACAAAACAACCTTGATATTTATTGTCAATGGTGATCCAACACACAGAGCAGTGACAAACACCGACATCGAAGGGAGAAATGGCTGAACAGCTGCATAGAGCCTTGGAAGGGGAATTTGCAAAATATAAAGAAGCATGAATTTAGACCTTTAAAACATAAGTTGATCATAGTGTGAGACAAAGATCAGAAACATAAGGGAACTGTCCAATCTAACAGCTCCCTCCATACTTCAGTTCAAAGCAATGAAGGGAATACCATAAATTATATGGATCATTGATCCCACGAATTTATTCCATGCTAACAGATTGATAAGTGTTGGGTCTATGCTTCGTCGCCGAAGGTCTTCAAGGGAGAAGCGGCTTAAAATGTGTGAGCAGGTATCTTCGGACTCGTATCAGAAAGGGAAAAGCTACAAAGGTTGACACAGCGCCGAAGCTGTGAAGCAGGAAAGCTTCGACATGTTCGCAGAAAAGGGAACCGACTTAAAGATGAAAAGGCCATTTAGACCTCGATAGAGTGCTATAGAATTATCACCAAATGTAAAGGGCATGTATGTAATTTTGTATGGGTTGTACCCCGTGCCTATAAATAGGTGAACAGTACCCCCATACTGTTCACGTTAATTTGGCGTTTGCTTTTGCGTCACACTTGTATTCTCATCTCCTTCCAAGCCGAAGGTACATTTATAATTCGATATTGTCTCTATTTCTCTATGATGATATAATAAAGTTAAATGAATGATGTTATATGATTATTTGTGCTATCTTTTATGTTTCATATGCTTCATCTTTCATTAGTGTATACTGTGATCATGAAGGTTCGTCCTTCATGACCTTCGTCCGGAGATCGTTATATCCTAAGGGAAATAATGCCTCAAAGGACGAAGGACTTTATCGTTTAACATTTTCTGTGTTGCCTTGTTCTTAACTCATAGCATTTGAGAACAAGTCCCCAACATTGGCGCCCACCTCCGGTGAACTCACTTCCACTTTTTGAGCTGATGGCTTCGTTCAACGACCAAGCTGGAGCTGCTTCGGACCCGAAGCTGGTGCTCCCGATCACAGGTGGCTCGTCCTCAGAGCCAGCTAACAAGAAACAGAAGAAGGAAGCACAGAGAAGGGTACAACATGTTGGGGTGCAAGGACCCTTCATCAAGTCAAGATGGTCTCACATTCCTATTACCTTCTCCCAAGAGGACCTTCAGCTCAAAGATTACCCACACAACGATGCCATGGTTATCTCTTGTGTTATCAAAGGATTTCTGGTCCATAATGTCTTGGTTGACACAGGCAGTGCAGCTGACATCATATTTGCTAAGGCCTTCAGACAAATGCAAGAGCCAGAAGATAAGATTCATGATGCTACACATCCTCTCTGTGGCTTCGGAGGAAGACAGATTGTAGCATTGGGCAAGATCACCATGTCAGTGACCTTCGGGTTCATCAACAACACTAGAACTGAGCAAGTTGTGTTTGACATTGTCGACATGGAATACCCTTACAATGCAATTATTGGTCGTGGTACTCTCAATGCCTTCGAAGCAATCCTTCATCCTGCCTATCTTTGCATGAAGATACCTTCGGATCAGGGACCCATCGCTATTCATGGAAGTCAGGAAGCTGCAAGAAGGGCCGAAGGTAATTGGACTGACTTAAAAGCAATCCATAACATCGATGGAGCTGAAGCTTGTGAACAGTACAAATTCAGAAGGGAGAAAGCAGCTTCAGCAGACCAGCCGAAGCCTATGCTCTTATGTGAGGACATAGCAGAGCAGAAGGTGCTGTTAGGCTCTCAGTTATCCGAAGAGCAGGAGAAAACCTTGATAAGGTTTTTGTTCAATAACAAGGATGTTTTTGCATGGTCAGCCAATGATCTCTGCGGAGTTAATAGAGATGTTATCGAGCACTCACTCAATGTCGATCCATCCTTCAGACCCAGAAAGCAAAGGCTTCGGAAAATGTCAGATGATAAGGCCGAAGGTGCTCGCAACGAAGTCGAAAGACTCCTCAGTGCAGGAGTTATCAGAGAAGTGAAGTACCCAGAATGGCTGGCTAACACTGTTATGGTAAAAAAGGCCAATGGCAAGTGGCGAATGTGCATCGATTTTACAGATCTTAACAAAGCTTGCCCGAAGGATGAATTCCCACTATCAAGGATAGATTCTTTAGTTGATGCAGCAGCTTCTTCAGAGCTCATGAGTCTGTTAGACTGTTATTCAGGCTATCACCAAATTTGGATGAAGCAGGAAGATGAGCCGAAGACTAGCTTCATAACTCCAAGTGGCACATATTGCTATCTTCGGATGCCTGAGGGGCTCAAAAATGCTGGAGGAAGTTTCAGCCGAATGACTGCGAAGGTTCTCCAATCTCAAATAGGCAGAAACGTGCTAACTTATGTTGATGACATCATTGTCAAAAGCACGAAGCAGGAGAATCATATTGCTGATCTGCAGGAGACCTTCGCCAGTTTCAGGCAAGCTGGCTTAAAGTTAAATCCAGAAAAATGCGTCTTCGGAGTGAAGAAGGGGAAATTTCTTGGATGCTTGGTTTCAACAAAGGGGATTGAAGCTAATCCAAGTAAAATTGAAGCTATACTTCGGATGGAGCCACCAACTACAAAGAAGGGGCTCAAAGATTGACAGGAAGATTGGCATCTCTCAATAGATTCATATCCAGATCAGCAGAGAGAAACTTACCATTCTTCGAAGTACTGAAGTCAGCCGAAGTCTTTCAATGGGGACCAATCCAACAGAAGGCCTTTGAAGAGCTAAAACAGTATCTAATAGATCTAACAACATTGACTCCACCAATGCCAGGGGCTCCTTTGTTATTATATGTGGCAGCTTCGCACTCAGCGGTAAGTGCAGCGCTTGTCCAGGAGAAGCTTGATGGTCAGGTCAAGAGGCAGGCCCCAATATATTTTGTATCCGAGGTTCTTAGTTTGTCAAAGAAAAATTATACAGAGCTGGAGAAGGTATTGTATGCTGTCTTGATGGCCTCCAGGAAGCTTCGGCACTATTTCCAAGCTTACAACATAATTGTTCCTTCATCACAACCTCTGAAGGATATTATGAGGAATCGAGAAGCTACTGGAAGGATTGGAAAATGGGCTGCAGAGCTCAATGAATTTTGTATTGAATATGTTCATAGATCTTCGATTCAGTCACAGGCGCTGGCAGACTTTATTGCTGATTGGACGCCAGGGACTCAGGAGGAGGAAACGAATAAAGACAACGAAGCCTGGACAGTGTTTTGTGATGGATCTTGGGGAACCTTCGGAGCAGGAGCGGCTGCTGTGTTGGTTTCACCTTCCAAAGTCAAAATTTGTTATGCGGCAAAGCTTGATTTTAATTGCACAAATAACATTGCTGAGTACGAAGCATTGGTTCTAGGTCTTCGGAAGTTAAAAGCAATGGGAATCAGAAGGGCCATACTTAAAACTGATTCCCAGGTTGTTTCGGGTCATATTGACAAAAGTTGTAAGGCTAAGGATCCGAAGCTTGAAAAATATCTGGATATGGTTCGAAGAGTCGAAGCTTCCTTCGAAGGGTTTTCTGTCAAGAATATCCCTCGAGGACAAAATGAGCATGCTGATCTGCTAGCTAAGTCAGCAGCACAGGGGCTGCCTTTACCTTCGGATGTGTTCTTCGAAACAATAAAAGCACCTTCGGTGGAACTTCTTGAAAGAGCAGTTCTTAATATATCTCCTGTTTTTAGCGAAGATTGGAGAACCGAGATCATCTCTTACCTTCAGGGTAAATTTCTTTCAGATGACGAAGCTTATAACAAGAGGATAGAGGCAAGAGCTCGTCCATATGTCATGATAGAAGGGGAGTTGTACAAACATGGAGTTTGTGCTCCGCTGCTCAAATGTTTATCCAGAACCGAAGGTATAGAGTTAATGAAAGAAATACATGCAGGCCTGTGTGGATCTCACATCGGATCTAGGCCGTTACTTGGAAAAGTTTTCCGTCAAGGGTTTTACTGGCCGAAGGCAGCTTCGGATGCAGCAGAATTGGTTCAAAAGTGCGAAGGTTGTCAGAAATGTGCAAGAGATCAAAAACAACCTTCGTCCTTAATACAGCTCATACAACCCACTTGGCCATTGCAAAGGTGGGGCCTTGACTTGTTAGGTCCGTTACCACCGGCCCAAGGGAACCTGAGGTATGTTGTAGTAGCTGTGGAATATTTTTCTAAATGGATTGAGGCGAAGCCTTTAGCCACAATAACTTCGGCTACCGTCCAAAAGTTTTTCTGGCAAAATATTGTTTGTCGTTTCGGGGTGCCAAAGGCTATCACTGTGGACAATGGAACACAGTTTGACTCCGAAGCTTTCAGGGATTTCTGTGACCAAATTGGTACGAAGATCCATTTTGCATCAGTTAGGCACCCGGAGTCAAATGGACTTGTTGAAAGAGCCAACGGCATTATAATGACAGGAATAATGAAGTTAATCTTCAATCAACCCAGAGGAAAATGGCCAGATCAGTTAATCAAAGTGGTGTGGAGCCACAACACGACAACATCAAGGTCTACAGGCTTCACTCCATTCAAGTTGTTATTCGGTGACGAAGCAATAACTCCAGAAGAAGCTAAAACTGGATCAATAAGGATAGTAGCTTCGGCAGAATCAGATTCCGAAGCTGCTTATTCTATAGAAAAAGATGCTTTAGAAGGGATCAGACTGCAAGCCGTGGAGAATATCAATAAATATCAAGCTGAAACAGTTAAATGGCGGGATAGAAAGGTTCGGCTAAAAAATATTGGGCCAGGGCACTTGGTGCTTCGGAGGGTGGCCAACTCGGAAACAGTGGGCAAATTGCAGTTGAAATGGGACGGGCCTTTCTTAGTAGCATCTTCGTCAAGACCCGGTTCATACAGATTGAAAGATATGGACGGCAATGACATTCCTAGATCTTGGAATGCGGATGAGCTTCGGCGATATTATGTATAATTCGATGTAATTTATCATATTTTTTATTTTTTAGTTCTTCTTTCATGGCACCCTTTTCCTTTCCGAAGGGGGAGAAAGGTTTTTAATGGGGCCATCACGTGTAATTTTCTTTTTTAGTTCTATAAGAGCAAAATCCCCCAAAGAATGTAAATGTAAAAGCTGAGAATGCACCATCGAGTGCCAAAAAGAAAAAAAAGAAGCTCCAAAGACGTTCCTAAGGGAATGCAGAGCTTACAGCGAAAAGTCAACGCTGATTCCGCCAAAAGTAAAGGCGAAGAAGCTCCAAAGACGTTCCTAAGGGAATGCAGAGCTTACAGCGAAAAGTCAACGCTGATTCCGCCAAAATTAAAGGCGAAGAAGCTCCAAAGACGTTCCTAAGGGAATGCAGAGCTTACAGCGAAAAGTCAACGCTGATTCCGCCAAAAGTAAAGGCGAAGAAGCTCCAAAGTCGTTCCTAAGGGAATGCAGAGCTGAGGTGTGATTGTTTTTAAGAAAATAATGGCTATGAATATGGCTTCGGATACGTGTTTGGCCATTCATTTGCACCACATTACATCATAGCATTTGCATTCATAAACATTCATCTAGGCATATGTAGGATAATCATCTTCATCGCATAAAATGGTTGCTTCGGCAAGAAGAGAAAAAAGAAAGGGAAAAATTTCTATGAAGGAGAGCTTCGGAGAAAAGGAAAATGTTGTTTTCTATGAAGGAGAGCTTCGGAGAAAAGGAAAATGTTGTTTTCTATGAAGGAGAGCTTCGGAAAAAAGGAAAATGTTGTTTTCTATGCTTCGTTGCGTACGAAAAGAAGGGAAGGTGTTTTTTCGCCTTCGGCTCAAAAAAGGAAATTTCGTCCACATCAAAGCATTTCTCATACATCAGTGAAAGGTTAAGGATATATTACAAGGTATGAACAACATACATTAAAAACAAGTTTTTGTTTACATTTACAAAAGTTATCTCAAAAGTTTTTCAAGTACTGTCTGCAGTCTACTATCTAAATCTCCAAGGAGCTTCGGCTTCGGCGTTATTTTTGATCATCAGCTTCGGCTTCGTCATCCTACATGAATAAGGTCATTGGAAGTCAGAATCAAGTTTACAGGAAAAGGTAAGCACAAGGTATGAATTCTTACTGGATCAAGGTGGCTACGAGCTTCGTCTCCAGCTTTCTCTCGACCACCTTTTGTCCATATCATTTTTACAAATCGATTCGAGATGCTTCGGGCGAGATCAGGGATGTCATCCAGGATTGATGGTGACAAAGTAAAATTTGGCCTATTGACAATTTTCCCATGATCACAGCCAGCCTTCATGAAGGCTGCAGCAGTCCCTCGAGAAGCCACCCAGGCACAGAAGTCACCATGCCCAGCTATGACTTCGTCGAGCTCGCCAATCTCCCCCTCAATGTGTTCGAAGGTTTTTGGTAGATCTTCAGCTGAGGGGGTAAATTTTTCGCTGCTAGCTCCAACCGAGTAAAAAATCTTTCTTAGTCGTTGAATGCACTTGTTGCTAAATTCCAGGCATTTTTCTTGAAGATTTGTCAGTAGTTTTCTCAAATCCGAATTTTGCTGAGCTTCGGCTTCAAGTTTTGCATTGAGATCTTGTTTTTCTCGTTCGAACTGCTCAGACTGGCGGAGAAGCTTCGAGTTCAGTTCTGATATTTTTGCTTCAGCTTCCGCCAGTAAGCCTTCGGCTGCCTGGAGCTCAAAGTTCTTTTTCTCAAAAGCATCTGATTGCTCCTTTATTTTGTTTTCCAAATTTCCGATTATAATTTCATGCTTTTTATCTTCAAGATCTTGTTGCATTTGCAAGGCTTTGCTCAATAACATACTCTACACAAACACAACCTTCGTCAGACATGTTTTTATTAGAAGCAATAAAGGTTAAGGGACAATTCATTCACCTTGAAGTTGGAGTAAAATAAACTACCAACGACATGTTGTCGTCGGTAGCGGCTGATGTCTGTTTCTAGCTTCGGGAATCCAATACTCTTGGACAGAGTACTGATAACTTTGGCCCCTGTTTGGTCCCGAATACACTCTAATTTCTCGTCATCAACGCCTCCGAAGAGGAGTGCCCCAGGTTTGTATCCACAGGATTGGGCGTACTCTTTAAGCTCTTCTATTTCAGCTTTTGTTAGATGTTCTCCAACTAAGTTTTGGAACGCGAAGGCTTCGTTTTCTGAAGCTTCATCAGCAATTTCTTTTCCTTTCTTTGACGCTGCGGTCACAGTCTCTTCGGCAGCAGTGGCAGCTTCTTCTGCAGCCATGTCTAGCAGCATTTGGTCAATATGTTCAATTGTGCTCTCTAAATTCAAATCTTCAGCTGAGGTAACTTCGGCGGCTGCGGCCTCCGAAGGTGCAATTTCAATATCTGCCCCCTCTAAAGCTGCTCGTGTTTTTTGGGCCGAAGCTCTTGGCGGCGTTTTGTCAATTACCTCTGTCACGGTAATGATTCTTTGTTTCCTTGCCTTGATTGTTTTCTTCGATTTCTCGGGCTCCTTGTCCTTCTGAAAAAACTTTGTCAGTTGACGACCCAGTGGACTTAGCTTCGCAGGTAAGGATTCAGTCATTACCTTCAGAATTTCCTCAACAACAGCAGCAGAAGGTGATGCGGGAGTTTCTTCTGCTTCAGATATTTGTTGCTTCGGAGAAGAAGCTTTCCTTTTCTTCGGAATTTTCTTCGTTACTGGCTCTTTTTCACCTTCATCTAAGGCTTCAGTTACCCTTTTCCTTTTTTGGCCTCCGGCACCTTTGTTCAGATTTTCGTAGTCTGGGTATTCGAAACCCAAGGCGTCCAACACTCGATTTAGCCTTCGTTTCGGACGAGTGCCGAAGGCTGCGGTCATCAATTGATCTTCTTTTTTGGAATAATTGCCAAGTATTTCATTACACATTGCTTCAATCGTATCTAGCCACTCTTGGCAAGGTGCTTTAAAGTACTTTTTAAACTTGAAATAGTAAGGTAAACGTACGAGTTCACCTTCTTTCTTTTCCCCCTGTAGCTTCGGCATTTCCCATTCTCTCAAACTGGGAAAAACTTTGAATGCTAAAAACTCTTGAACCAGGTCCCTTGTGCTGATATGCTCTGCAATAATTCTGAATTCACTCATTGCTTGTTGTGTTGGACCTTCGGGTGTCATATTGCAGCGAGGTCGGGTTTCTCCGAAGATTAATTCCAGCGGGCTTTGAACAAGCTTTTCCTTGTCGTCATCAACCTTGGCATAGAACCACTCTGATTTCCAGCCTGCTGCCCACTTGCTTCGGTAGCTAATTACAGGGAACTTTGTAGTTTTCCGATAGGCAAAGTTATAGCAACCAAAATTATCGTGTAATCCATCTTTTCTAGCCTTTGTTTGATAATGTAGCTCGTGAACCCGGCAGAAGCTGTCTGCAAATGGTTCCACTGCTTGGCTTCGGAGTGCCCAGATATAAACAATAAGCCTAACGATAGCGTTAGGGGTCAGCTGATGAAAATAGATACCGAACCTCTTCAGTACCTCTCCAATAATCCCATGTAGGGGGAACCTTAATCCAGCCTTTAGAAAACTTTTAAAAATAACAATCTCATCCTTCTCTGGCTTCGGGGTAGTCTCTTCTCCACCGAAGCGCAACAACTTCTTCTGATTTTCAGTAAAAAAGCCCGCTTTTACCATCTTGGACAAATCAGCCTTCGAAACAGTAGATTTCCCGAAGTCCAAGTGGCTCGGCTTGCTTGGCATGGCGATGCGGTAATCATCTTCGGAATCAGTTTCCTCAATATCTTCTTCCTCTGCTTCAGCGATTGCTTGTTCTGCTTGTTTTGCATCATCATGAGGGATCTTTTCTGAAGTCACTAGACCCGATCGTTGCATGGCTTCGGAGATGGGAAGAGTCTCCGAAGCTTCAGTTTCCTCCCCCTCGCGCTCAACCCTGGCGGTAGAGCGGACTCTGGCCATTCAATTATGAACTTGTGAAACTTTAAAATTTCCTTCCTCTGAAGCAGGTTTCAAACTGGAGCTTCGTTCGTTTCTAACAGACAAGCTTCGGCGATGGTTAAAAATTTTGGCAGGAAAACAGTGCAAATAGCAATGAATGCTATGGTAACTTCACACCTACTCGTCTGTTTATATAGTGCTGCAGGTAAGAAGGCGAAGCGCCAGAGTTTTTACACCAGGCGCACACCCGCTTGCGCTCGCTGCGCGGTGGACCGCAGGGACAAACAGTAAACTCTGCAAGGTGGGACCGCTGCGTGCTGGGAAATTAAATCGTTTCTCGGCAACGAGCTCAGGGAAGGTGTTTTTTGGACCTTCGGCTCCCCGAAGCTTAAGAGACTTTTTTCACGGATCAAGCTCGTTACGAAAAATGATCTAGCACCGCGAAAGGGGCTACTGTTGGGTCTATGCTTCGTCGCCGAAGGTCTTCAAGGGAGAAGCGGCTTAAAATGTGTGAGCAGGTATCTTCGGACTCGTATCAGAAAGGGAAAAGCTACAAAGGTTGACACAGCGCCGAAGCTGTGAAGCAGGAAAGCTTCGGCATGTTCGCAGAAAAGGGAACCGACTTAAAGATGAAAAGGCCATTTAGACCTCGATAGAGTGCTATAGAATTATCACCAAATGTAAAGGGCATGTATGTAATTTTGTATGGGTTGTACCCCGTGCCTATAAATAGGTGAACAGTACCCCCGTACTGTTCACGTTAACTTGGCGTTTGCTTTTGCGTCACACTTGTATTCTCATCTCCTTCCAAGCCGAAGGTACATTTATAATTCGATATTGTCTCTATTTCTCTATGATGATATAATAAAGTTAAATGAATGATGTTATATGATTATTCGTGCTATCTTTTATGTTTCATATGCTTCATCTTTCATTAGTGTATACTGTGATCATGAAGGTTCGTCCTTCATGACCTTCGTCCGGAGATCGTTATATCCTAAGGGAAATAATGCCTCAAAGGACGAAGGACTTTATCGTTTAACATTTTCTCTGTTGCCTTGTTCTTAACTCATAGCATTTGAGAACAAGTCCCCAACAATAAGTGAATTGGACTAATAGAGAGGAAAAACTTGCATGACATATCTGGTAGTGAACCATGTAAATGCAGGTACTCGTAAAACACATAGAAAGCAGTATCCAATACTACGACGCATGAACCAACTGTAACGTCATAAAATTTTGGTGGTTTTTTGGGTACTCATTTTTCTTGATTAAAAAATAGCACAATATGACAGGTTGAGAAGAGACTTTAGTTCCTTAAGTGTAATAAATAGGTTTTTAAGCTTCAAGGAAGCGTACTTAAATATATCCACCATTGCAGAAGGGTTGTGGAATTTTCAGAAACTACGAGCCAATTCTCATGTCACATTATCGGGGCAGCAGTGCTTAAATGTCTTTGGTTGCCCAAGAGATGAATTTCAACCATGTTAGAAGTTCCATTCTCCTACTCCTCTAAGGTGTTGGTGTTGGATACACTAATGCAGCACCCGCTGAATTCACAAGAGAACAAAAAATGAGATTATTAGGCATCATATCATGGGTATTACAATAGTAAGTATTAATCATCAATGGACAAAAATAGATAAGAGTCGATAGTCAGCTACAAGATTAACATTATAGGCTAACAAGAAGATAATTGAATTATCTAAATGGTGATCAGATTATGTGAAGCACTAAATTTGTGAACTAAATATAAAACCCCCAAATTCCAAGAAAAAGGATACTACAAACAGCAACTATTCAAAAATCAACTGCAAAAATTCTCTGAACATCAGGGCTATGGAAAACAACATGCAACTTGCATTTCTTGTTGTCAGTTTGACACTATGCTCTAGTAAAAAATGTATCATGCATATATATTTTTTTACTAATCCCTTTGCATAACAAATTCAGAACTACAGAACCAAACCACAACTATGAGCTATTTTTTACTAATCCCTTCTCCAATTTAGACATCTAGAAGAGAGCTTGTTTTTGGTCTGGCTTTAGAGTAGAGACCAGGGTAGTGGGACAAACTGGCAAATCACAGTACCTTGCTAAATAGAAGGAAAAAAGTCTGCATCGTTATCAAACATTAACTAACATAGAGAAATATCTCGTGCATCAGCCTTAGCTACATCGTTGGGAACACGAGCATCCCCTGAATCTTCACCTTGGACGAGTTGACAAGCGGGACAAGGCATTGCGTCCACTTTGGGGACAACTTCCCAATCTACAACCACATCATAGAGAATGAGACAGAGCAAATTTGAACAAAGAATTTGTTGGGGACTTGCTCTCAATTGCTACGAATTAAGAACAAAGCAACACAAAATGTTAAAGGTTAAGGCCCTTCGTCCTTCGAAGCATTATTTCCCTTAGAACATAATGATCTTCAGACGAAGGTCATGAAGGACATACCTTCATGATTGCAGTATACATTAATGAAAGAAGAAGCATGTAAGATATAGAAAACAACGTGAATAATTATATAACATTATTGATTCAACTTTGTTATATTATGGATGAATAAATACAATATGGAATTAGATTCATACCTTCGACTTGATAGAAGGAAATTGTACAAGCGTAATGCACGAGCTAGTACAAATTAGCGTGAACAGTATGGGGTACTGTTCATCTATTTATAGGCACAGGGCGCAGCCTGTGTGGATTTACATGTGTGTCCTTTACAACCGGTTACAATCATAACACAAATTATCATGGGCCAATTGGTCTTTTCATCTTTAAATCGGTGCCACCCTTCGTCTCAAGGCGTGTCACTATGCCGAAGCTCCTTGGATGGTAGCTTCGGCTTTGCTTCTGTGTTGATCTTCCGAAGGTGTTTCTTCTTATAGGACCTTCGGTGATGAAGCAGACCCCCAACAGTAGCCCCTTCATGGTGCCAGATCATTTTTCGTAATGAGCTCGACCCGTAAAAAATTTTCTTAGGCTTCGGAATGCCAAAGGTCCGAAAAACACCTTCCCTGAGCTCGTTGTCGAGAAACGATTTAAATATTCCGAGTGCAAGGTGGTCCCACCATACAACGGGTACGCGCGATCTGGTGATTCACCTTCTCGCGCACTATGGTCCACTGTTCAATGGGTGCGGGCGACTGTTCAATGGGTGCGAGCGGCTTGACGATTTACCTTCCCACCTGCAGCACTATATAAACAGACGGGTAGATGTGAAGTTACCACAACATTTTTTACTATTGCACTGTTGTGCTGCCGAAAAATTTGACCATAGCCGAAGCTTATTCATCGTATTCTCAATCAGAGCATCGTCTTGTTTTAGCTTCGTCATAAGAGGGAGCTTCGGCAAAATTGCAAAAAGTCGTCAACTTCATCAAAACTGCAAGAAATTAAGTATCAAATGGCCAGAGTGCGCTCAACAGCTAGAGTTACGTGCGACGGAGAGGAGGCAGAAACTGCTGAGACTGCCCCAATCTCTGAAGTGATGAGGCAGTCAGGACTGGTTGTGACGGAGGGTGCCTCTGACGAAGGTGCACCTGCTGCCGAAGCTGAACAGGCTAATATTGAAGAGGGTGATGCTGGTGAAGAAGAGATAGATTATGACACCATTATGCCATCCAAACCCAGCCACTTGCACTTTGGAAAGTCGACTGTCTCCGAAGCTGATATGCCTATGATGATAAAGCTAGGCTACTTCGGGGAGACCGAGAAGAAGCTGATTCATTTTGACGGAGAAGAAACTACTCTGAAGCTAGGAAATGATGAGGTGGTAGTTTACAAAAGTTTCTTCAAAGCAGGATTGAGGTTTCCTTTGCATGAAATGATTGGGGATGTTTTGAAATATTTCGAAATTTATCTTCATTAGCTGACTCCTAACGCCATCGTTAGGCTCAGCGTCTTTATCTGGGCTCTTCGAAGCCAAGAAGTGGAGCCACTTGCCGAAGCTTTCTGCCGGGTGCACGAGCTTCACTATCAGACGAAGGCTAGAGAAGATGGGCTGCACGAGAATTTCGGCTGCTACAACTTTGCTTACCGCAAAGACATGAAGACTCCAGTGATCAACTATCGCACCAAATGGCCAACCGGCTGGAAGAATGAGTGGTTTTATGTTAAGGTTGATGAGGGGAAGGAGAAGATAGTTTAGAGCCCACTGGATCTAACCTTCGGGTTAACTAGGCCCCTGTGCGACATGCTGCAAGGGTCACCATGCCGAACAGCTGTGGGCGAATTTCGAGTTGTGTCTGAGCATATTGGTACTAGAGATTTGGTGCAGGAATACTTAGCCAATAGAGTATTTCCGATGTTAAAGGAATGGAATATGCCGAAGCTTAAAGGAGAAAAGAAAAAGAATGAACTTGTCCGACTACCCTATCACTTCAAGTTCAAGAAACATTTCAAAGAGCCTTGCCAAGAATGGTTGGAAATGATTGAAGCTATGTGCAATGAAATTTTGGGCAACTACACTAAGAAAGAAGATCAATTGATGAAAGCGGCATTCGGCACCTGACCGAAACGAAGGCTGAACCGAGTAATGGATGCCCTAAAATTTGAGTACCCTGACTATGAACGGTTAAGAAAGGGTGCCGAAGGGCCAAAGCGAAAAAGAGTTGTCAGTGTTATGAAGAGGCAAGCTGTTAGAATGATAGAAGAAGATGAGAAAGCTTTGAAAAAGAAGAAGTCCAGCCCCGAGCCGAAGGTGGCTGAACCGAAGAAAAGAAAAGCTTTGGCTGCGAAGCCAAAAGCAACTGATATAGAGGAAGAAATTCCTTCAACGCCTCCTGCTGCTGACGTGGAGGAAATTTTAAAGGTAATGACCGAATCTTTACCTCTCAAGCTAAGTCCACTAGGGCCACAACTGATGAAGCTTTTACAGAAGAAGGAGGAGCCTGCGGCAATCAAGAAGCCCGCTGAAAAAAGGCGAAGGATCATTACTGTTATTGATGCTATTGAAGAAACGCCACCGCCGACCTCGGCGTCAAAAACACCGGCTGCCGAAGATACTGCAGCTACCGAGGCTGCCCCCGCCGAAGCTGAGACGGCCGAAGATACAAATCTAGAGGGCACTTTTTCTGATATTGACAAGATGATTTTGAACATGGCCGCGGAAGAAGCTGCTACAGCTGCCAAAGAGACCCTGGCCCCAGTGCCCGGGAAAGAGAAGGAGATTGCCGAAGACACTTCGGAGGAAAAGGATTTTAATTTTCAAGACATACTTGGCCAAAAGTTGTCTAAGGCTGAGAAGGAAGAACTGAGGGATTATGCAATCTCATGCGAGTACCAACTAGGAGCATTGCTCTTCAGTGGCGTTGCCGAAGAGAGTTTAGGATGCCTCCGGGACCGGATTGGGGCGAAGGTTGTCAGCACTCTATCAAAGAGTGTTGGCTTTCCGAAGCTTGAGGCCAACCTCAGTAGATACCGGCGACAACATATCGTCGGCAACTTGTTTTATTCTAACTTTAAGGTAAAGTTCTTACCTTAATTTTTTGTTGTTTTCGAGATGAAGGTTACTTCTGATGAAGGTTATTTTTTAGAGTCTACTACTAAGTAAAACCTTGAGGATGCAACAAGATCTCGAGGACAGGAAAAATGAGATTATAATTGAGGGCTTAGAGGGCAAAATTAAAGATCACGAAGCTGCTCTGGAGAAGAAAGATTTTGTGATTCAAATAATGGAGGGTTCGCTGGCAGAAGCCCAAGCCGAGATTGCTAGATTAAACAACGAACTCTCCACAAAATCAGAAAACTTTGAACAAGAGAAGAAGGATTTTGATGCAAAGCTTGAAGCTGAAGTTACAAAGAGTTCAAACTTGCAAAAGGCATTGAAGGAACTTCAAGATAAATGTCTGAACTTCGGCAACAGTTGCGTGCAACGACTGAAGCAGGTCTTCAACTCTGTTGGAGCTAGTTCTGAAAAGTTTAAACCTTCAGCTGAAAACCTGCCAGGCATCTTTGATCATATTGAAGGCAAAGTTGATGCTCTTGATGAAGTCATAGCTGGGCATGGTGACTTCTGCGCTCTGCTAACTTCTCGTGGCACGGCTGTTGCTTTTATGAAGGCTGGTTGCACACACGAGAATATTGTAAACAGGCCGAATTTCAGCTTATCACCAGCGGACTTGAATGACATCCCCGGCCTGGCCCGAAGCATTGGGAACAGATTCATAACTCAAATTTGGGCAAAGGGTGGACGAAGCTTGGCTGGTGACGAAGCTCGAAGTCACCTTAAACCAGTAATAAACTCATACCTTGTGCTTACCTTTTCCTTGAAACTTGATTTTTCCTTATAATGCTTTGTTATGTACAGGATGACAAAGCTGAGAAGCAATGAGCCGAAGCTTGACGGATGATCCGAAGCTTAGCGGATGGTGATGAAGCCGAAGACATTTCTGTGAAAAAAACTCTAGAGAAACTTTTGAATTATCCTTGTAAAGAATATTGTAATTTAAGAATCAGATACTACTCTGTAAATTTGTCCATACCTTGTAATATATTTTTACCTTTCTGTCCATGTATGAACTGCTTTGATGTGGACGAAACTTGTATTTTTTGAGCCGAAGGCGAAAAACACCTTCCCTTCTTTTCGTACACAACGAAGCATAAATCTACTTCATTTCCTTTCGCCGAAGCCTTATCCTTAGAGCCGAAGAAACTGTCTGTATCTGTATGATATGATGATGATGATCCTATGTATGTCTAAATGAATGTATATGAATGCAATGGATGATGTGATGTATTGTGCAAATGAATGTCCAGACACACGCTTACGAAGCCACATCAAAACTCTTCATTCCCTTAGGAATGACTGAAATCTCTTTGCCGCTTATTTTTCGGCTGCACCGCTTATTTTTCGGTGTAAGTTCTGCATCCCCTTAGGAACGTCTTTTGAACTTCTTCACCTTCTATTTCGGCGGTATCACCGTTGACTTTTCGGTGTAAGTTCTGCATTCCCTTAGGAACGTCTTTTGAACTTCTTCGCCTTATATGTCGGCGGTATTTGGCTCTGCATTCCCTTAGGAACGACTTTTGAGCATAAAACTTACGCTGCGCTCCATTAGGAACGACTTTTTGTAGCTTCGTCGTGCTCTGCATCCCCTTAGGGACGACTTTCAAGCTTCTCTCTGTTTTTTTTCTTTGCACTCGATGGTGCATGCTCAGATTTTACATGTTACATATTTTTGGGGGATTTTGCTCTCGTAGAGCTGGATAAGAAAGAAAAAATTACAAACTATGGCCCCATTAAAAACCTTTCTCCCCCTTTGGAAAGGAAAAGGGTGCCATAGGAAAAATGAAAAAGATTACATCAAGTTACACATAATATCGTCGAAGCTCATCCGCATTCCAAGATCTAGGAATGTCGTTGCCGTCCATATCCTTCAATCTGTAAGAACCGGGTCTAGACGAAGATACCACCAGAAAGGGTCCTTCCCACTTCAGCTGTAGCTTGCCTACTGTGTCTGGATTGGCCACTCTCCGAAGTACCAAATGCCCTGGCTTAATGTTTTTCAGCCGTACTTTTCTGTCACGCTATTTTATTGTTTCAGCTTGATATTTATTGATATTCTCCACAGCCTGAAGTCTGGTCCCTTCTATAGCATCTTTTGCCATAGAATAATCAGCTTCGTCCTCTACCGAAGCTACTATTCTAATTGACCCTGCCTTAGCTTCTTCTGGGGTTATAGCTTCGTCACCAAACAATAACTTGAATGGTGTAAAACCTGTTGACCTTGATATAGTTGTATTGTGGCTCCACACCACTTTAATCAACTCTTCTGGCCACTTTCCTCTGGGTTGATTGAAGATTAACTTCATTATTCCCGTCATTATAATACCATTTGCTCTTTCGACCAGCCCGTTTGACTCTGGGTGCCTGACTGATGCAAAATGAATCTTTGTGCCAATCTGGTCATAGAAATCTTTGAAAGTTTCGGCATCAAACTGTGTTCCATTGTCCACAGTTATATCCTTCGGCACATCGAAGCGACAGACGATATTTTGCAAGAAGAATTTCTGGACTGTAACCGAAGTTATTGTAGCCAAAGGCTTTGCTTCAATCCACTTAGAAAAATATTCCACCACCACCACGACATATTTCAAATTACCTTGTGCTGGTGGAAGTGGGCCTAACAAGTCCAGGCCACATCTTTGCAATGGCCAAGTTGGTTGTATTAAATGAGTTAATGACGACGCTTGTTTTTGGTCCCTTGCACATTTTTGACAATTTTCGCACTTTTGGACCAGATCTGCTGCATCCGAAGCTGCCTTTGGCCAGTAAAATCCCTGTCTAAAAACCTTTCCCAGCAAAGGTCTAGACCCAATATGAGATCCACACAATCCTGCATGTATCTCCTTCATTAGCTCCATACCTTCGGTTCTGGATAAACACTTGAGAATAGGGGAGCAAACTCCATGTTTGTATAATTCCCCTTCTATTATGATATACGGTCTTTTTCTTGCTTCCATTCTTTTATTATAAACTTCATCGTCCGAGAGGCAGTTACCCTGTAGGAAAGATATGATTTCAGTCCTCCAATCTTCACTATGTACTGGAGAAATGGCTAGCACTGCTCTCACCATGAGTTCAACCGAAGGTGCCTTTATTGTTTCAAAAAATACTATCAAAGGTAGAGGGAGCCCCTGAGCCACTGATTTGGCTAATAGATCTGCATGCTCATTTTTGCCTCTTGGAATGTTTTTGACAGAGAAACCTTCGAAAGAAGCCTCCAACCTTCGAGCTGTATCCAGATATTTTTCAAGTTTCGGATCTCTTGCCTTGCTACTTTTATCTACATGGCCAGAAATGACTTGAGAATCAGTTTTTAGAATAGCCCTTCTTATTGAGAGCACCTAGAGGGGGGGGGTGAAAAGGTGATCCTGTAAAAACTTGAAACTTAATGCCACAAAACTTGATTAGGAGTTAGCAAAATAAAGCCAAGTGGCTAGAGAGGAGTTCTTGCAAAACACAATAACCACAAGATGATCAACACAGATAGGCACAGTGGTTTATCCCGTAGTTCAGCCAAGTCCAACACTTGCCTACTCCACGTTGTGGCGTCCCAACGGACGAGGGTTGCACTCAACCCCTCTCAAGCGGTCCAAAGACCCACTTGAATACCACGGTGTTTTGCTTTGTTTCACTATATCCCGCTTGCGAGGAATCTCCACAACTTGGAGCCTCTCGCCCTTACAATTTGATGTTCACTAAGAAGCACGAAAGTAAGGATGGGATGAGCAACGCACACAAGACACAAAATCAGAGCACAAACGCACACAAGTCACAACTCGAGCTCACAACACAACCCGAAGAGTTCTCTACTCAAATGGAGCTCTAGTTGCTATCACAAAGAATCAAATGCGCGAAATTGGAGTCCTGGTGCTTAGGAATGCTTAGAGAATGCTTGGTGTGCTCCTCCATGCGCCTAGGGGTCCCTTTTATAGCCCCAAGGCAGCTAGGAGCCGTTGAGAGCATTCCAGGAAGGCAATTCTTGCCTTCTGTCGACTGGCGCATCGGACAGTCCGGTGCACCACCGGACACTGTCCGGTGCGGATTTCTTTCCTGTTCTGGCGCAGCCGACCGTTGAAGGTTTGGAGCCGTTGGCGCACCGGACACTGTCCGGTGCACACCGGACAGTCCTGTGCCCCCTTCAGACCGTTGGCCCGTCCACGCGTCACGCGCGGATTGCGCGGCCGACCGTTGGCTCGGCCGGACAGTCCGGTGCACCACCGGACAGTCCGGTGATTTATAGCCGTACGCCGCCGACGAAACCCGAGAGCAGCCAGTTCGCCAGAGCCAGCCTGGCGCACCGGACACTGTCCGGTGCACCACCGGACACTGTCTGGTGCTCCCAGACTGAACTGTCTTTGGCTGAACAAAGCCATCTCTTTTCCAAATTGATTTCTCCTGTTTCCAGTACTTAAACACAATACATTAGTCCATAAAACAAAGTACTAAGTCTTAGAAACATACCTTTATGTTGATTTTCACTTTGTCCATCATTTGGCATAGATTAACACATGACCACTTGTGTTGGCACTCAATCACCAAAATACTTAGAAATGGCCCAAGGGCACATTTCCCTTTCAATCTCCCCCTTTTTGGTGATTTATGCCAACACAACAAAAGCAATACAAAGATGTGCAACATCAATGCAAATAAGAACACATATTTGTTTTGAATCAAATTTGGCATATTTGGATCATTCTTTGCCACCACTTGGTTTTGTTTTTGCAAATCAACCTCAATTTCCTATCTCTAAGTCAAACACACTTGTTGAGACATAAAGAGAGTTGTTCCAAGAGAAATTGATCAAAGATTTCAAAAACTCCCCCTTTTCCCCATAATCAACCATTCTCCCCACAAGAGGCCAACTTTTGACAAGAGAGACAATAAGAGAGTTTTGTCAAACCAAAAGCTTTATTCTACTATTTTCAAAATTCTCAAGTGGTAGAGCTGATCCATTTATTGCTTTGGCCTTAATTTCTCCCCCTTTGGCATCAAGCACCAAAACGAGATCATTTTTGGCCCTGGAACCCCATTGCCTCACCAAAATCTTCAATTAAGAGTAAAAAGGCAATAAGAGCATGGAGATGAACTTGGAATAAGTTACCCTCTCATCGGAGTGCAGTGGAAGTCTTGCATGGTCCAAGTCCACCTTTTCCCTTTCAAACCTCCTTTGAGACTAAATTAAGAAAACTCAAGCACATGGTTAGTCTCAAAGGGTCAAGTTGTAGCACATCTCCCCCTAAATATGTGCATCACTCACACATGGACTTTTGAGGTCCGGGGAGTGTTTGTACAACTTGAACACCATAAATAAACAACAATATGCATAAAGGAACATGATCAAAGGCATAAAACTCATGTATGCTACAAATCAATCCAAGTTCTGTGAATCTAAGACATTTAGCTCACTACGCAGCCTGCAAAAGGTCTTCTCATCTAGAGGCTTGGTAAAGATATCGGCTAGCTGGTTCTCGGTGCTAACATAAAACACTTCGATATCTCCCTTTTGCTGGTGGTCTCTCAAAAAGTGATGCCAGATGTCTATGTGCTTTGTGCGGCTATGTTCAACAGGATTATCCGCCTTGCGGATAGCACTCTCATTTACACATAAGAGTGGGACTTTGCTCAGATTGTAGCCAAAGTCCCGGAGGGTTTGCCTCATCCAAAGTAGTTGCGCGCAACACTGTCCTGCGGCAACATACTCGGCCTCAACGGTGGATAGGGCAACAGAAGTTTGTTTCTTAGAACTCCAAGACACCAGGGACCTTCCTAAGAATTGGCACGTCCCTGATGTACTCTTCCTATCGACCTTGCATCCAGCATAATCGGAGTCTGAGTATCCAATTAAGTCAAAGGTAGACCCCTTTGGATACCAGATCCCGAAGCAAGGCGTAGCAACTAAATATCTAAGAATTCGCTTAACGGCCACTAAGTGGCACCCCCTTGGATCGGATTGAAATCTAGCACACATGCATACGCTTAGCATTATATCCGGTCTACTAGCACATAAATAAAGTAAAGACCCTATCATAGACCGGTATGCTTTTTGATCAATGGACTTACCTTTTTTGTTGAGGTCGACATGTTCGTCGGTTCCCATTGGAGTCTTTGCGGGCTTGGCGTCCTTCATCCCAAACCGCTTGATCAAGTCTTGCGTGTACTTCGTTTGGGAGATGAAGGTGCCGTCCTTGAGTTGCTTCACTTGGAACCCGAGGAAGTAGTTCAACTCGCCCATAATTGACATCTCGAATTTCTGAGTCATCACCCTGCTAAACTCTTCACAAGACTTTTGGTTAGTAGAACCAAATATTATGTCATCGACATAAATTTGGCACACGAAAAGATCGCCATCACAAGTCTTAGTGAATAAAGTTGGATCGGCTTTCCCAACCTTGAAAGCATTAGCAATTAAAAAGTCTCTAAGGCATTCATACCATGCTCTTGGGCTTGCTTAAGTCCATAGAGCGCCTTAGAGAGCTTACATACGTGGTCGGGGTACCGTTCTTCCTCGAAGCCAGGGGGTTGCTCCACATACACCTCCTCCTTGATTGCCCCGTTGAGGAAAGTGCTCTTCACATCCATTTGGAACAACCTAAAAGAATGGTGAGCAGCATAGGCTAACAATATGCGAATTGACTCTAGCCTAGCCATAGGAGCAAAAGTCTCCTCAAAGTCCAAACCCGCGACTTGGGCATAACCTTTTGCCACAAGTCGTGCCTTGTTCCTTGTCACCACCCCATGCTCGTCTTGTTTGTTGCGGAACACCCACTTGGTTCCCACAATGTTTTGCTTGGGACGAGGCACCCGTGTCCAAACTTCATTTCTCTTGAAGTTGTTGAGCTCTTCCTGCATGGGCAACACCCAGTCCGGATCTAGCAAGGCCTCTTCTACCCTGAAAGGCTCAATAGAAGAGACAAAAGTGTAATGCTCACAAAAATTAACTTATCTAGAGCGAGTAGTTACTCCCTTGCTTATATCACCCAATATCTGATCCACGGGATGATTCCTTTGAATCGTCGCTCGAACTTGAGTCGGAGGGGCTTGAGGTGCTTCTTCCTCCATTACATGATCATTTTGTGCTCCCCCTTGATCACACACATCCTCTTGATGAACTTGTTCATCGTTTTGAGTTGGGGGATGCACCATTGTTGAGGAAGAAGGTTGATCTTGCTCCTTTTGTTCCTGTGGCCGCACATCTCCGATCGCCATGGTGCGTATTGCGGTCGTTGGAATGTCTTCTTCATCTACATCATCAAGATCAACAACTTGCTCTCTTGGAGAGCCATTAGTCTCATCAAATACAACGTCGCTAGAGACTTCAACCAAACCCGATGATTTGTTGAAGACCCTATACGCCTTTGTATTTGAGCCATAACCTAACAAAAACCCTTCTACAGCTTTGGGAGCAAACTTAGAATTCCTACCTTTCTTCACTAGAATGTAGCATTTACTCCCAAATACACAAAAGTATGAAACATTGGGTTTGTTACCGGTTAGAAGCTCATACGAAGTCTTCTTGAGGAGGTGATGAAGGTAGACCCAGTTTATGGTGTGGCAAGCCGTGTTCACGGCTTCCGACAAAAACCGCTCGGGCATCTTGAATTCTCCAAGCATTGTCCTCTCCATGTCTATGAGCGTCCTGTTCTTCCTCTCTACCACACCGTTTTGCTGTGGTGTGTAGGGAGCGGAGAATTCGTGCTTGATTCCTTCCTCCTCAAGGTACCCCTCCACTTGAAGGTTCTTGAACTCGGACCCGTTGCTGCTCCTTATCTTCTTCACCTTGAGCTCAAACTCATTTTGAGCTCTCCTTAGGAAGCGCTTGAGGGTCCCTTGGGTTTCAGATTTATCCTGCAAAAAGAATACCCAAGTGAAGCGGGAAAAATCATCAACTATAACAAGACCATACTTACTTCCTCCTATGCTTAGATAGGCGACGGGTCCGAAGAGGTCCATATGAAGCAACTCCAAAGGTCTTGATGTGGTCATCACATTTTTGGTATGATGAGAGCTTCCCACCTGTTTACCTGCTTGACAAGCTGCACAAGGTCTATCTTTTTCGAAGGTTACGTTTGTTAGACCTATCACGTGTTCTCCCTTTAGAAGTTTGTGAAGGTTCTTCATCCCCACATGTGCTAAACGGCGATGCCACAACCAGCCCATGCTAGTCTTAGCAATTAAGCATGCATCTAGACCGGCCTCCTCTTTTGCAAAATCAACTAAATAGAGTTTGTCGTTTAATACACCCTTAAAAGCTAATGAACCATCACTCCTTCTAAAGACAGACACATCTACATTTGTGAATAAGCAATTATATCCCATATTACATAATTGACTAACGGACAACAAATTATACCCGAGCGATTCAACTAAAAACACATTAGAGATAGAATGCTCAGAAGAAATAGCTATTTTTCCTAGTCCTTTAACCTTGCCTTGGTTCCCATCACCGAATATGATTGAATCTTGGGAATCTTTGTTCTTGACGTAGGAGGTGAACATCTTCTTCTCCCCCGTCATGTGGTTTGTGCATCTGCTGTCGATAATCCAGTTTGAGCCCCCGGATGCATAAACCTGCAAGGCAATTTAGGCTTGGGTCTTAGGTACCCAACTCTTGTTGGGTCCTACAAGGTTAGTAACAATGGTCTTAGGGACCCAAATGCAAGTTTTATCTCCCTTGCATTTTGCCCCTAATTTCCTAGCAATCACCTTCCTATCCTTTCTACAAATTTCAAAGGAAGCATTGCAAGCATAATAAATTGTAGAAGGTTCATTTACTATTTTTCTAGGAACATGTGCAATATTTCTCCTAGGCATGTGATGAATGACATTTCTCCTAGGCATATCTCTACCATGCACATAGGAAGAACTTGAAACAAACATTGCATTTGAATCATAAGCATTATAACTCCTATCATGATGAACATTTCTAGAAAATTTCTTATCATAAATAAATGCATGATTCTTTTGAGCACTATTAGCCATAGGGGCCTTCCCTTTCTCCTTGGTGGAGATGGGAGCCTTATGACTTGTTAAGTTCTTGGCTTCCCTCTTGAAGCCAAGCCCATCCTTAATTGAGGGGTGTCTACCAATCGTGTAGGCATCCCTTGCAAATTTTAATTTATCAAATTCATTTTTGCTAGTCTTAAGTTGGGCATTAAGACTAGTCACTTCATCATTTAACTTTGCAATAGAAATTAGGTGTTCACTACAAGCATCAACATTAAAATCTTTACACCTATTGCAAATCACAACATGTTCTACACAAGGGTTAGATCTATTTGCTACTTCTAGTTTAGCATTTAAATCATCATTAACATTTTTTACTCTCGAAATGGTCTCATGGCAAGTAGATAGTTCACAAGAAAGCATTTCATTCCTTTTAACTTCTAAGGCAAGATAATTTTGTGCATCTACAACTTTATCATGTTCTTCATACAAAAGATCTTCTTGCTTTTCTAATAATCTATTCTTATCATTCAAAGCATCAATTAATTCATTAATCTTATCAATCTTAGTTCTATCTAAGCCCTTGAACAAACTAGCGTAGTCTATTTCATCATCGCTAGATTCATCATCACTAGAAGAAGCATAAGTAGACTTTCGAGACTTTACCTTCTTCTCCTTTGCCATGAGGCAGGTGTGATGCTCGTTGGCGAAGAGGGACGATTTGTTGAAGGTCGAGGCGACGAGTCCTTCGTTGTCAGAGTCGGACGACGAACAATCCGAGTCCCACTCCTTTCCAAGGTGTGCCTCGCCCTTAGCCTTCTTGTAAGCCTTCTTCTTTTCCCTCTTCTTCTCTTGTTCCTGGTCACTATCATTATCGGGACAATTAGCGATAAAATGACCAATCTTACCGCACTTGAAGCAGGAGCGCTTTCCCTTCGTCTTACTTTTGTTGGGATGCTCCTTGCGACCTTTGAGTGCCGTCTTGAATCGCTTGATGATGAGGGCCATTTCTTCTTCGTTAAGCCCGGCCGCCTCAACTTGCGCCACCTTGCTAGGTAGCGCCTCCTTGCTCCTCGTTGCTTTGAGAGCAACGGTTTGAGGCTCGTGGAGTGGGCCATTCAACGCATCATCAACGTATCTTGCCTCCTTGATCATCATCCGCCCGCTTACGAATTTTCCAAGTATTTCTTCGGGCGACATCTTGGTGTACCTAGGATTCTCACGAATATTGTTTACCAGATGTCGATCAAGGACAGTGAAAGACCTTAGCATTAGGCGGACGACGTCGTGGTCCGTCCATCGTGTGCTTCCATAGCTCCTTATTTTGTTGACGAGGGTCTTGAGCCAGTTGTACGTTTGGGTTGGCTCCTCGCCCCTGATCATTGCGAATCTCCCAAGTTCGCCCTCCACCAACTCCATCTTGGTGAGCATGGTGACGTCGTTCCCCTCATGCGAGATCTTGAGGGTGCCCCAGATCTGCTTGGCGTTATCCAAGCCGCTCACCTTATGGTATTCATCCCTGCACAATGATGCTAGAAGAACAATAGTAGCTTGTGCATTTTTGTGAATTTGCTCATTGATAAATATGGGACTATCAGTACTATCAAATTGCATTCCACTCTCTACTATCTCCCATATGCTTGGATGGAGAGAGAACAAGTGACTACGCATTTTGTGACTCCAAAATCCGTAGTCCTCTCCATCAAAGTGAGGAGGTTTACCAAGTGGAATGGAGAGTAAATGTGCATTTGAACTATGCGGCATACGAGAGTAATCAAAAGAAAAGTTTGAGTTAACCGTCTTCTTTTTCTCGTAGTCGTTGTCGTCGTTGTCCTTTTGGGAAGAAGAGGACTCATCACCGTCGTCGTAGTAGACGATCTTCTTGATGCGCCTCTTCTTCTTCCCTTCCTTCTTCTTTTGACTCGAGCCAGAGTCAGTAGCTTTGTCGTCCCTCGGCTCGTTGAAGATGGTCTCCTTCTCCTTATCATTGACCACCATCCCCTTTCCCTTAGGATCCATCTCTTCAGGCGATTAGTCCCTTTGTGAAGAGAACGGCTCTGATACCAATTGAGAGCACCTAGAGGGGGGGTGAATAGGTGATCCTGTAAAAACTTGAAACTTAATGCCACAAAACTTGATTAGGAGTTAGCAAAATAAAGCCAAGTGGCTAGAGAGGAGTTCTTGCAAAACACAATAACCACAAGATGATCAACACAGATAGGCACAGTGGTTTATCCCGTGGTTCGGCCAAGTCCAACACTTGCCTACTCGACGTTGTGGCGTCCCAACGGACGAGGGTTGCACTCAACCCCTCTCAAGCGGTCCAAAGACCCACTTGAATACCACGGTGTTTTGCTTTGTTTCACTATATCCCGCTTGCGAGGAATCTCCACAACTTGGAGCCTCTCGCCCTTACAATTTGATGTTCACTAAGAAGCACGGAAGTAAGGATGGGATGAGCAATGGACACAAGACACAAAATCAGAGCACAAACGCACACAAGTCACAACTCGAGCTCACAACACAACCCGAAGAGTTCTCTACTCAAATGGAGCTCTAGTTGCTATCACAAAGAATCAAATGCGCGGAATTGGAGTCTTGGTGCTTAGGAATGCTTAAAGAATGCTTGGTGTGCTCCTCCATGCGCCTAGGGGTCCCTTTTATAGCCCCAAGGCAGCTAGGAGCCGTTGAGAGCATTCCAGGAAGGCAATTCTTGCCTTCTGTCGACTGGCGCACCGGACAGTCCGGTGCACTACCGGACACTGTCCGGTGCGGATTTCTTTCCTGTTCTGGCGCAGCCGACCGTTGAAGGTTTGGAGCCGTTGGCGCACCGGACACTGTCCGGTGCACACCGGACAGTCCGGTGCCCCATTCAGACCGTTGGCCCGTCCACGCGTCACACGCGGATTGCGCGACCGACCATTGGCTCACCGGACAGTCCGGTGCACCACCGGACAGTCCGGTGATTTATAGCCGTACGCCGCCGACGAAACCTGAGAGCAGCCAGTGGTCCCAGTCCGGACACTGTCCGGTGCACCACCGGACAGTCCGGTGCTCCCAGACTGAACTGTCTTTGGCTGAACAAAGCCATCTCTTTTCCAAATTGATTTCTCCTGTTTCCAGTACTTAAACACAATACATTAGTCCATAAAACAAAGTACTAAGTCTTAGAAACATACCTTTATGTTGATTTTCACTTTGTCCATCATTTGGCATAAATTAACACATGACCACTTGTGTTGGCACTCAATCACCAAAATACTTAGAAATGGCCCAAGGGCACATTTCCCTTTCACTTATTCCCATTGCCCTTAACTTCCGAAGCCCCAACAAGAGTGCTTCGTATTCAGCAATATTATTTGTACAACTAAAATCTAGCTTGGCTGCATAACATGTTTTGACTTTCGAAAGTGCTACTAGAACAGCAGCTGCTCCTGCACCGAAGGTTCCCCAAGAACCATCGCAGAACACTGTCCAAGCTTCGGCATCTTTATTTATCTCTTCTTCCTGAGCCCCTGGCGTCCAATCAGCGATGAAGTCTGCTAACGCCTGGGACTGAATTGAAGATCTATGCACATAATCAATGGTGAATTCATTAAGCTCTGCAAGCCATTTTCCAATTCTTCCAGTAGCCTCTCTGTTCCTCATGATGTCCTTTAGAGGTTGTGACGAAGGAACAATTATGTGGTATGCTTGAAAATAATGCCGAAGCTTTCTAGAAGCCATTAACACAACATATAATACCTTCTCCAATTCTGTGTAATTTTTCTTTGATGGACATAAAACTTCAGAGATGAAGTATACTGGTGCTTGCTTTTTAGCCTAACCATCTAGCTTCTCCTGTACCAGTGCCACACTCACTGCAGAATGCGAAGCTGCCACATATAAGAGCAATGGAGCCTCTGGCGCAGGTGGAGTTAATCTTGTTAAATCAATCAAATATTGTTTGAACTCTTCAAAAGCTTTTTGTTGTGTCGGGCCCTGTTGGGGACTTGTTCTCAAATGTTATGAGTCAAGAACAAGGCAACACAGAGATTGTTAAACGTTAAAGTCCTTCGTCCTTCGAAGCATTATTTCCCTTTGAGAGATAATGATTTTCAGACGAAGGTTGCGAAGGACGTACCTTCGTCAAAGCAACATATAAACGAGGAAAGAAACATATGGAATATAAAAGACAATGCCAACAGTTATTTATTACCATCAACTCATTTCTATTTTATTATTAAGGAAAAATAGAAATAATAACAAGTTACAAAAGTACCTTCAGCTTGAAAGAAGGTAAAAGTATAATCGTGACGCAAAAGCAAAATGCCTAGTCAGCGTGAACAGTACGGGAGCACTGTTCATCTATTTATAGGCACGGGACGCAGCCCATGTAAAATTACACCCATGCCCTTTACATTTGCTAATAACTCTATAATAATCCATCGGGGTCTAAATAGCCTTTTCCCCTTTAAGTCGGTTCCCTTTTCTGTTATCACACCGAAGCTCCCCTGCGCATAGCTTCGGCTCTACGCCATCCTTCGTATTCTTTGTGCTTCTTCACACTGTAGTTTTGACCTAAGTTCGAAGGTACCTGTTCATGTATCATACTCCAGAAACATTGTTAAATCATATTTTTGAGTACCTTCAGAAGCCGAAGGCCCCCAACAGTAGCCCCTCGCAATGTTAATTTGTTAGAATGATAAATTCAGATTGCGATATGGACGAAGGCCTTAAGCCGAAGGTCCGAAAAAACACCTTCCCTTTGCTAGAATAGCATCAGTCAATGACAAGCGGGGCCCTCCGACTTGCAACACACTGGCGTATAAATAAGAGCACACCGCGAGCACATCTGGCACGCTTTCTTGCCATCTGCTCTTGCTTACTCAACTTTTAGCTCTTTTGCGCACCAACACTTGCTTGGCTTTTTAGGTTTTTTAAGCTTCGGCTTTGAGAGCAGTTTTTTAGCATTTCCGAAGATGTCTGAAGATAAAAAAGCTGTTGCTGAAACGAAGCTGAGCCTTTCTGAGGAGAAGAACCTTGGCTTTCTTGAGTCAATAGCAAAGACGAATACAGAGAAGATTACAAGGGAGATTTTAGAAGGTTTATCTGGAGATACTGGTGATAGTGACAGTTATGATGTGAAAAGCGGCGGGGAAGACTCCGAAGATCGACCCTGGCGACCAAGCTATGCAATTTTTTGGAAAATCAACTATTAAACAGAGCCATCTTGACAATATGAGGGGGAGATATTTTCGGGATATGTCTATTGTGAGAGCTGACAACGGAGACAAGACTTGTCCTACTCCCGAAGAAAATGAAGTCGTGATCTTCCGAAGCTTTTTGAAGGCTGGGCTTCGGTTCCCTCTAAGTAGTTTCGTGGTTGAGGTTTTGAAGATATTCCAGATTTTTCTTCACCAGATTACTCCCGAAGCCATTATAAGGATGGGAGTCTTCGTGTGGGCTGTAAGAAGTCAGGGCTTGGAGCCAAATGTTAAAAGTTTCTGTAGCATGCACAAACTTTTGTATGAGACAAAGCCCTGGGGTAAAGAGCAGTATCACAACAACTTTTGCTGCTATGGCTTCGTTGCCCGCTCTGGGTCAAGCTGCCCTGTGCCGACCTTCCGGAAGCGATGGCTCGGGGATTGGATGATGGAATGGTTCTATGTGAAAAATGATTTAAAGGCACGAGAGGATATTAAGGAGATTATCATGCGCCCTATCTGGCAACGCTTCGGCCTTCGGAAGCCGAAGGTGGAAATTGACGAAGCAGCCGAAGAATGCCGAAAGGCCTTCAACATAGTTTGCTCCTTCATCGGGACAAGGGACTTAGTTCAAGAGCATGTGGCCTACAGGATATGGCCACTGGTAGCAAACTGGGATATGCCAAAGGAAACTATCAACAACCCCCACGAAGGTGATTTGGTTCGATTAAAATACACCTTCATATTTGGAGACCAGTTTGACGAGCCAGACGATGATTGGCTGAAGAGTGTCGAAGCTACAAGTGATGAACTGCTTGGGCCGTACTCCAAAACAGAAGATAATGCACTATCAGCGGCCTTCGGAAGCCGAAAAAAGAAGAGACTCAACATAGTTTTCGATGCTATTGGGTTCATGTATCCTGACTATCGCTACCCGTTACGGGGGCAAAAAAGAAAAGGTGCAACTTCCGGAAAAGATGATGCTTCAGCTGCTCCAAGCGAGCCTGCGCCGAAGAGGAAAAAGGTGAAGGTCCTTACTCACCGACTGCGCTTTATTGAACCGGCCACAGTGCCCGAGTTTGTCAGTGAGACCACTTCGGCTACTGAAGCCAAAGAACTTGCGCTTGCGCAGAAAACTGAAGAGCTGACTGCAACGCCAAAGGTTGAAAAAATTGAAGAGCCGAGAGCTGAAGGGACAAGAACATCAGAAATTTTAAGTCCTTCGGCAGGAGTTGAAGTGCCAAAAACCCAGAAAGGTCTAGCAATGGCCCCCAAAAGAAAAAGGATGGTTAATGTTCTAGATGTACTGGAGACAATAAAGTCTTCAAGCTCTACTCCGAGGAAAATTGCCCAAGCTCCAAAAACGCAAATTGGGACAACAGCCTCTGAAGCAAAAGCTGCACAGCGCCAGGCTGAGACCGAAGCTGGGCCTTCAGAGCCCATCATGGAGAAATCCTTGGAAACCAGAGAAAAAGAAACAGAAGCGGCAGAGCAAATTTTGGCTAAAAAACTGTCATTGCCACCCCCGAAGCATTTTCCGAAGCTCTCAATTATATTTTACGACATGCTTCGTGGAAAAAGTTGACTGAAAAAGAAAAGCGAGAAGCTCAGTTCTATGCCCAAAAATTGAAATATCCGAAGGGGCATTGATTTTCAACGGCAGCGGAGAAGAAGACTTCTTGTATTGTCTCCCAGACAGCAAGGAGATTTCTGTCTGCCGGGAGATGAGCAAAAGCTTCGGATTCCCGACACTAGAGGACGGGCTCTCGGTGCTGTCAAAAGATGAATTAGCCGACAACTTATCATACAATAGCTTAAAGGTGAGAAAATGAATTTTACTGAAAAGCAAAAATTTTCCATTTGCTTATACTTAATATCGTATTCCTTTTTAGGGCCTTATTCTTAGCAACGCTCGTAGGGCGCAAAAAGCGCTGAAGACGAGGGATGTACCATGGCCTTGAACAACCTTCGTTCCGAAGTAATCGAACTAAGGAACGAAGGTCTTGAGAAAGATTAAATATTAAACTCATTGCTAAATAAAATAAAAGAAGACGAAGCTACTTCCAAAGCCCAAGCTGACGCCCAGAAGTGCGAAATTGAAGATCTTCAGAAACACCTGGCTGAAGCGAAGTTAAAGTGTGCAATTGCCGAAGCTGACCGAGACGCCAGTAACTATTGGAAAAATTATTGGGAGAAGACAGTTGTAGAACTTTGGTCTTCAAAAGAGAAATGTTACGAAAAATCCATTGAATGTGTGCAAAAAATAAAATCTAGCTTCGCCAATGTTGGCGCATTCTCTAGTGAGGACAACTTCGTAAGGGGCGATCCTGAAGGCCCAATTGATTGGATCATCAACGAAGTTGAAGCCTTTGAAGAAGTTTTGAGTGGTCGCGGGGATGTCTGCGCCTTCTCAGGTGCCAGGGGAATCATGGCTATTTTGGAGAAACTAGGCTGTGACCATGTGAAAGCTTTGGCCCAAACCGAAGCTACCTTATCTATTGAAGATACAAAAGACCCCTCGGCCGAAGCAAGCTTAGTTGGCGGGAAATTCTTCACTGACATCTGGGAAAATGGCGGCCGAGAGATGGCGCACGAGATAATAAAAAAGAGTGAAAAAGATTCTCATGATGCAAAAGAAGCAACGAAGGCAGCTGAGAAAGCTGCGGAACTCGAAAGGTGGATATGTATTGCTTAATTGCTTTTGACTTTGTGTTTTATTTCTGTGACTTCGAACTTATTTATGTTTTGTATCGCAGCTGAACTATCTCCTCCCCCGGAGCCCTTCGAGCCAACGGCCGACCCAGAAGCAAAGAGAGAGGAAGAAATCACTAAAATGGCCGAAGCTATTTTGGATGAAGCTATTTCTCAACTGTTAAACGAAGCTGCTGAAGTAGTTTTAAAAGAAGAATAGCTGTTATTGTAAAAACATTTGGAATGTGATATTTGCTGAACAAAGTGTGTAGTATTTTTATAATTTTGAATGTAATATATAAGCTGCTTGTAACTCAATTCTTTACGATGCATGAAACTTTACATACATACCGTTTTTGAGCCTTCGGCGAAAAAACGCCTTCCCTTCTTTTCATGCTTCGTGAAGGATATCCATATTTCGTAAAAACATCCAATCTTCGTAAAAACATTATGCTTCGTAAGTAATAGATCTCCTTTTCATATTAGAGTTGACGAAGCGGTACTTCTTCAGAACTTATTTTGTGCCTTGGCACTGCTTCTTCAGAACAATCTCCGAAGATCAACATTGTATCCCCTTCTTGTGCCATTGATGCAATATGATGTATGATGTTATGCCATGCAAATGATGTGATGATGTTATGCTAAGCAAAATGATATTTGTGCCGAAGATACACACACATTCCCACAGTAGAGCACACAATCTTTTTGCTGTTTATTTTTCGGCTTCACCGCTTATTTTTCGGTGTATCAGCGCTGACTTTTCGCTGTAAGCCTCCCTTAGGAGCTTCTTCGCCTTTTACTTCGGCGGTATTCGCGTTGACTTTTCGCGCTTCGCCTTACACTTCGGCGGAATCAGCGTTTATTTTTCGCTGTAAGCTCTGCATTCCCTTTGGAACGAATTTTGAGCAGAAAACTTACGCTGCGCTCCCTTAGGAACGACTTTTTGTAACTTCAACAAACTTACGCTGCGTTCCGTAGAACGACTTTTTTGTAGCTTCAGAGATACTTTCTGTAGCCACGAGCTCTTAAGAACAAGTTTTTATGCTTCGGCAACTTTTTGGATTCCGTAAGTCTGTGTATAAGATATATTTTCACTATGGCAAAAACAAAGCTGTTACAAGAAATTGAAAACAACAAGAAAAACTTAGGCTTTCAATGATTGTTCCTTATTAAAAAGAAAAATGATAACGAATGCAAGAACTATTTCAGCAGCAGGATATCTTCTAGTAGATGTGCTTCGACTCTGGTACAGTACTGTTGACTGTGCGAGCTTCGGACTCCTCTCTGAAGTCTCGTTGCTGATGAGTGTGCTGGCTCCCTTCTAGCTGCTGGCCTCGTTGTATTGGTGGTGGAGGTGGAAGCTGTTGCCAAGATGCCTGAGATTGACTTGCCGAAGCAACAGAAGCTGCAGGATGGTTACCCACATACTCTGGAATGTACGGTGAGTGGTACGAAGCAGTATGCATAACTTGCTTCGGCTGGCTCTGTTGGGCTCCAGCTTCTGCTATCTCTTTTTGTTTCTGGATGGTGACATGGCACATTCTGGTAGTATGGCCCTTGTCCTCACCGCAGAATAGGCAATAAATTTTCTTGGGCTGATCCCCAAATCTTCCTCCGAAGCCCCTGGTGCCTCTGCCCCTTAGAGCTGGGGGCCGAGGATAGCTCTGTTGCTGCCCCGAAGCCTGGGAGGAATACTGTGGCCTCTGTTGCTGACTTCCCCTGTCGTCACTCTGAGTGGAATGAATTGATCTGATGTGCCTAGGGTGGAGTCTCCCTCCGAAGCCCCTGGTCATTTCGGAGAACCTGTAAGCTTCCTCCCTTCTTTGACGAAAGTCATTATCGGCGCGGATGTATTCATCCATCTTCTGAAGCAATTTTTCCAAGGTCTGAGGGGGTTTCCTGGCGAAGTATTGGACCGAAGGTCCTGGCCGAAGCCCCTTTATCATGGCCTCAATGACAATCTCATTGGGCACTGTTGGCGCTTGTGCCCTCAAACGCAAGAACCTTCGAACATACGCCTGAAGGTATTCCTCGTGATCCTGTGTGCACTGGAACAAAGCTTGAGCAGTAACCGGCTTCGTCTGAAACCCTTGGAAACTAGTGATCAGCATGTCCTTCAGCTTCTGCCATGATGTAATTGTTCCTGGCCGAAGAGAGGAGTACCAGGTTTGTGCAACATTTTTGACCACCATGACGAAGGATTTCGCCATGACTGCGGTGTTGCCACCATATGAAGATATGGTTGCTTCGTAGCTCATTAGAAATTGCTTCGGATCTGAGTGTCCATCATACATGGGGAGCTGAGGTGGTTTGTAAGACGGGGGCCAAGGTGTAGCCTGCACTTATGCTGACAGAGGAGAAGCATCATCAAAGGCAAAATTTCCATGATGGAAATCCTCATACCAGTCATCTTCGTTGACGAAGCCCTCTTGGTGAAGCTCTCTATGCTGGGGCCTTTGGTTTTGCTCATCTTGAGCAAGATGACGAACTTCTTCAGAGGCTTCGTCTATCTTCCTTTGCAGGTCAGCTAGCCGAGCCATCTTTTCCTTCTTCCTTTGCACTTGCTGATGAAGCATCTCCATATTCCTGATCTCTTGGTCCAAGTCGTCCTCCTGAGGCGTTGGACTGGTGGCTTTCTTCTTCTGGCTTCGGGCCTCCCGAAGAGAAAGGGTCTCCTGGTTCGGGTCCAGCGGCTGCAGAGCGGCAGCCCCTGTTGCTGAAGCTTTCTTTGGCAGCATGACGAAGGTCGATGCTTGCCGAAAGTGGTCGAAAAGGGTTCACCGGAGGTGGGCGCCAATGTTGGAGACTTGTTCTGAAATGCTATGAGTCAAGAACAAGGCAACACAAAGATTGTTAAACGTTAAAGTCCTTCGTCCTTCGAAGCATTATTTCCCTTTGAGAGATAATGATTTTCGGACGAAGGTTGCGAAGGACATACCTTCGTCAAAGCAACATATAAACGAGGAAAGAAACATATGGAATATAAAAGACAATGCCAACAGTTATTTATTACCATCAACTCATTTCTATTTTATTATTAAGGAAAAATAGAAATAATAACAATTTACAAAAGTACCTTCAGCTTGAAAGAAGGTAAAAGTATAAGCGTGACGCAAAAGCAAAATGCCAAGTCAGCGTGAACAGTACGGGAGCACTGTTCATCTATTTATAGGCACGGGACACAACCCATGTAAAATTACACCCATGCCCTTTACATTTGCTAATAACTCTATAATAATCCATCGGGGTCTAAATAGCCTTTTCTCCTTTAAGTCGGTTCCCTTTTCTGTTATCACGCCGAAGCTCCCCTGCGCATAGCTTCGGCTCTGCGCCATCCTTCGTATTCTTTGTGCTTCTTCACACTGTAGTTTTGACCTAAGTCCGAAGGTACCTGTTCATGTATCATACTCCAGAAACATTGTTAAATCATATTTTTGAGGACCTTCGGAAGCCGAAGGCCCCCAACAGGCCCCATTGAAAGACTTCGGCTGATTTCAATATTTCAAAAAATGGCAGATTTATTTCCGCTGATCGGGATATGAACATATTTAATGATGCTAATCTTCCTGCCAGCCGTTGAGCCCCTTTCTTCGTGCTTGGTGGCTCCATCCGAAGGATAGCTTCGATCTTACTTGGGTTAGCTTCAATTCCTTTCGTTGATACCAGACAGCCAAGGAACTTGCCTTTCTTCACTCCAAAAACACATTTTTTGGATTTAGTTTTAGGCCAGCTTGTCTGAAATTGGCAAATGTTTCTTGCAAATCAGCAATGTGATTTTCTTGCTTCGTGCTTTTCACTATAATATCATCAACATAAGTCAACACATTTCTGCCTATCTGAGAGTGAAGGACCTTGGCTGTCATTTTGCTGAAGCTTCCTCCAGCATTCTTGAGCCCCTCAGGCATCCGAAGATAGCAATAGGTGCCACTGGGAGTTATGAAGCTAGTCTTTGGCTCATCTTCCTTCTTCATCCAGATTTGATGATAGCCTTATTAACAATCCAATAAACTCATGAGCTCTGAAGAAGCTGCTGCATCTACAAGAGAGTCTATTCTTGGTAGCAGGAATTCGTCTTTTGGGTATGCCTTGTTAAGATCTGTGAAGTCAATGCACATTCTCCATTTGCCATTGGCTTTGTTCACCATGACAGTATTGGCTAACCACTCTGGGTATTTTACCTCTCTGATAACACCGGCACTGAGAAGTCTTTTGACTTCATTCCGAGCAACTTCGACTTTATCATCAGACATTTTCTAAAGCCTCTGCTTTCTTGGCCTGAAGGATGGGTCCACATTGAGTGAATGTTCAATGACATCTCGGTTGACACCGCAGAGATCATTGGCTGACCAAGAAAAGACATCTTTGTTGTGAAATAAAAATCTTATCAAAGTTTTCTCTTTCTCTTCAGATAACTGAGACCCCAGCAGTACTTTTTGCTCTACTATGTCTTCACATAAAAGCATGGGCTTCGACTGATCCGCCGAAGCAGCCTTCTCTCTTTTGTATTTATACTGTTCACAGACTTCGGCTCCATCTATATTGTGAATTGCTTTTGAGTCTGTCCAATTTCCTTCGGCTTTTCTGGCAGCTTCCTGACTCCCATGAACATCAATGGGCCCTTGTTCCGAAGGTATCTTCATGCATAGGTATGCTGGATGAAGTATTGCTTCAAAGTCATTCAGTGTCCCTCGACCAATGATTGCATTATAAGGGTACTCAATGTCAACAATGTCAAAGACAACTTGTTCAGTCCTTTTATTATGGACGAAGCCGAAGGTCACTGGCATCGAGATTTTGTCGAGTGCTACAATCTGCCTTCCTCCGAAGCCACAAAGAGGGTGTGTAGCATCATGAATCTTGTCTTCTGGCTCTTGCATCTGTCTGAAGGCCTTAGCAAATATGATATCTGCTGCACTGCTTGTATCAACCAGAACATTATGGACCAGAAATCCCTTGATGACACAAGATATGACCATAGCATCATTGTGAGGGTAATCTTTGAGCTGAAGGTCCTCCTGGGAGAAGGTGATTGGGATGTGGGACCATTTTGACTTGATGAAGGGTCCCTGCACCCCAACATGCTGCACCCTTCTCTGTGCTTCCTTCTTCTGCTTCTTGTTAGTCGGCTCTGAACTTGAGCCACCTATTATCGGGAACACCAGCTTTGTAGCCGAAGGTGCTACGACTTGGTTGTTGAACGAAGCCATCAGCTCAAGAGTGGAAGTGAGTTCACCGGAGGTGGGCGCCAATGTTGGGGACTTGCTCTCAATTGCTACGAATTAAGAACAAGGCAACACAAAATGTTAAAGGTTAAGGCCCTTCGTCCTTCGAAGCATTATTTCCCTTAGGACATAATGATCTTCAGACGAAGGTCATGAAGGACATACCTTCATGATTGCAGTATACATTGATGAAAGAAGAAGCATGTAAGATATAGAAAACAACATGAATAATTATATAACATTATTGATTCAACTTTGTTATATTATGGATGAATAAATACAATATGGAATTACATTCATACCTTTGACTTGACAGAAGGAAATTGTACAAGCGTAATGCACGAGCTAGTACAAATCAGCGTGAACAGTACGAGAGTACTATTCATCTATTTATAGGCACAAGGCGCAACCTGTGTGGATTTACATTTGTGTCCTTTACAACCGGTTACAATCATAACACAAATTATCATGGGCCAATTGGTCTTTTCATCTTTAAGTCGGTGCCACCCTTCGTCTCAAGGCGTGTCACTATGCCGAAGCTCCTCGGATGGTAGCTTCGGCTTTGCTTCTGTGTTGATCTTCCAAAGGTGTTTCTTCTTATAGGACCTTCGGTGACGAAGCAGACCCCCAACAGAATTCATTCAAACAATATTCAAGAGTAAACGTGCATCATAAGATGATTTGAGTAAAACCTCTCTGGCTCGTTTGGTGGAGAAGCGAACAATTTGTGCTAGAGCCAGCGCCTACTTGGCAGTCATCTTTAACCCGCCATAGATCTTCTCTTACGAAGGGAAGGCGAAATGGACAATCTCCCTGGCGTCCAACCTCCTCCACAATTGGTGGATAGCCTGGGCACATAGGACTTTGATGCCCACATCCATTCTATTAGGAAACAATGATTACAAGTTTGGGGATTATGTTTAACACCATATGTTGTAATGAAATAGCAGGAAACGTGTCCTGGAGTTCTTAACAACTAACCTCCAGCCTCACGGTATACATCAGAGAAACATACATCACCAGCGCGCCGCATGTGGTCCTGAAATGTAGTAATGAGTTCTTTCCAGCAGGTCCTAGAATAAGTGAATTATAAACAAATTACCTTCAGATCTTGCCATGATGCCGATGAGGGTAAACCAGTGACCATAACTGCATGATTCAAGAAATGAAACTTGAGAGTCTCTGTAAGGAACTATAAGCAAACTTTCTCATATGACAGAAGTACCAACCACGGAAATTAGAGCGCCTAGAAACACCTCCACGGCATGCACTGCTATAGCTGCTTGAACGATCATAAGAATAAGACTGGCCTCTGTCACCATGAGCTAATTCAACCTGAGTAGAAAATGCATTTTCAGCAAATGCAAGAAAACACAAATAAATCCTCTCTTCTAGGAGAACCATTAAATGAAAGCATGATATACATATCCGCAACCTGTAGCCATCAAAGTTATACCCATCACGGCCATAAATTGCATCATCAGCATCATGTGGATCCTCAAACTATAAAAGCATCATTTTTTGTTAGCACCAAATGTTTGGTGACATCAAAAGAAATTAATTATATCAGTCAGTTTGATTTGAAAGGTTAAAGCATGATCAAAATATGTTTTAAACGTGAACACAGTAATGGAGCAGTTGCATGTGTTTAAAAGCAGGCCCCATAAAAGAATGTATCATTATTACAGAATTAGACAATAGCAAAATAGCCTCACCTCAACGAATGCATATCCAGGAGGTCTTGGAGGTATTTTCAAGTCAATATCCAAAATTCGGCCATACTGCACTGAAAGTAGCCTAGATGGGGGGTGAATAGGCTACACCTGAAATTTTCCACTAAAAACTTCGAGATAGTGTCAAATTCAAGTTGCATTGGTGCAAACCGGTTCAGTTGATTTTGTTTACAACTGAACAAGTTTGAACCTACTCAACTTAGATTAGATAAACAATTAAACAAATGTGACGAAGTAGTGAGAGATTTTGCTAAAGGCTTGCCCTAGAGAAAATCCACTCGAATAGATGACAAATCGGTATGTCACACGATTTGCACACAATATAATCGAATATGAACTAACCAACAAATTAAAGCACTTATCAAGAACACACAAGAACACACGATTTAACCCGAGGTTCGGCAACCACCACAAGGGTGTCCTACTCCTCGTTGAGGAGCCCACAAAGGGCTGGGTCTTTTCCAACCCTAATCCTCCACAAGCCGACCACCAAGGTCAAGGCAATCTCTTCTCAAATTTGCTCAAAGAGCGGGTGATACAAACTTCTTGGGGTCATCCACAAATTTGGAGACTCCCAAGCAACCTCTATCCGTCAAGGAACGCAAGGTTCCAAGAGTAACAAATCCGCACAAGGTTAAGTTTGCAATGAGCTCAAGAATGAAGAGAATAGGAGAATCAAGATGAAATCAACAGTGTTAGATCGACTTCACCTCACACCAAGGATCCTTCAAACGATTGAAGGGGATGCGATTTTCGGTGTGAGAGGTGAATTGAATGCCCTTGTTTGGAGGTTGGTCAGCCAAGAAATCGTGGAGAGAGCAGAAGTGAATGAAGAGAGAGAGTGTGGGGGTATTTAAAGGATCCCCCAAAAGCTGGCAGCCGTTGCAGAAGTGGACCAAAAACCGATTTCCACCAGGGAGTTCTCGGTTCACTGAGGTACTCAGCCGGAGACTCGACCGACCACAAATTCGGTTGAGCCGGACTCAAATCCGGTTGAACCGGTTTTTGAAAAACTCTGCACACGACTTTTTTGACAGCTTTTGACTGGCAGACTGGCAGGTCAGAGGTGACAGAAGGAACAGTGCAGAAACCGGTTGAACCGGTTTTAGGTCCGGTTGAACCGGTTTTTGAAACTGAAGGACAAGTTTTGAGAAAACTGAGGTGAACCAAGGTGAAACTTTAGTGGGGAGTAAAATTGGTTTTTTAAAGGGCATTCATGATCTAGAAAAATATTCTCTAAGGGAATTTGAAGGGGTTTGGACTGAGCTCATCGCAAAACTTACTTAACTTATTGCGGATCCCTCTTAATTGGACGACAATTTCTATAACTCAAGAATTATAAAATGCAAACTACCGTTGTTCCCAAGCACTTGGAGCACGCTATATGATGTAGAATTTTAATCCGCTGTGCTTTTACATTTGCATACTCATAAGATCTGTGCTTCTCCTGTCTGTAGAATAACTGTATACATGCTAGGAGCAAACTTGTTAGAATCTCTGTTTGTTTTATCATTTAATCACCAAAACCCTCAATTAGGGTTGATTGCACTTACAATCTCCCCCTTTTTGGTGATTGATGCCAAAACAAACTAGAGTAGAGATAAAAATTAAAAAATAAAAGCACTGGCGAGATATAAATACTTGTGTATGTGTGGCTCCCCCTAAATATGTGCATGAGTTTTGTGATCTTCATATTGACTTGATATGTCAATTTGCAACATATTTGGAGAAAGTGAAAAACCAACACATTTCACAAACACTGAGGGATGCAATAGAATTATATAAGATGTGATGATATAAAAATAGCATTACTCTATTGTTGGGGGCCTTCGGCTTACGAAGGTCCTCAAAAACAGGATTTAACAGTATTTCTGGAGTTTAATGTGTGAACAGGTATCTTCGGACTCAAGTCGGTATCACAGCAGACCAGAATAATACGAAGGTTGATACAGCGCCGAAGGTGTGGACAGGAAAGCTTCGGCATGATAGCAACAAAATGAAACCGACTTAAAGATGAAAAGGCTATTCAGACCTCGATAGATTACAATAGAATTATTATCAAATGTAAAGGGCATAAATGTAATTTTGCATAGGCTGTGACCTGTGCCTATAAATAGGTGAACAATACCCACGTACTGTTCACGCTGATTTGGCATTCACTTTTGCGTTACGCTTGTACTTTCATCTCCTTCAACTTGAAGGTACATTTGTAATTCGATGTTATTTCTGTTTATATATGATAATGATATATAATATTTAATTATCTATGTTATTCTTTATATTTCTTACAGTTCATTCTTCGTCATTGTATAATGTATTTATGAAGGTACGCCCTTCATAACCTTCGTCCGGAAACCATTATATCCTAAGGGGAATAATGCTTTGGAGGACGAAGGACTTTGCCGATTAACATTTTCTATGTTGCCTTGTTCTTGACTTTTAGCATTTGAGAACAAGTCCCCAACATTGGCGCCCACCTCCGGTGAACTCACTTCCACTCTTTGAGTTTTTTGAACACCTTCGGCGATCATAAACCTTCGTTATGGCGCCGAAGAAGGCTTCAGCGACTGGGGCTGCAGCTCTGCAACCGCTGGACCATAATCAGGAGACAGTCTCCCTTCGGGAGGCCCGAAGCCAGAAAAGGAAGGCTGTCAGCCCGACACCACCAGAAGACGAGATAGATCAAGAAATCAGAGATATGGAGATGCTTCATCAACAGGTGCAAAGGAAGAAAGAAAAGATGGCCAGGCTAGCTGAACTACAGAGGCAGATAGATGAAGCCTCTGAAGAAGTTCGTCATCTTGCCCAGGATGAGCAACACCGAAGGCCTCAGCACCAAGACCTTCATCAGGAGGGTTTTCCCAACGAAGATGACTGGTATGACAATTTCCATCATGGGAATTTTGTTTTTGATGATGCTTCTCCTCTGTCCGCTGAGCTGCAGGCTACACCTTGGCCTCCGTCCTACAAGCCACCTCAGCTCCCCGTATTCGATGGCCACTCAGACCCGAAGCAGTTTTTGATGAGCTACGAAGCAACAGTATCTTCGTATGGTGGCAATGCTGCAGTCATGGCCAAATCTTTTGTTATGGCTGTCAGAAGTGTTGCTCAAACCTGGTATTCCTCCCTTCGGCCAGGAACGATCACTTCATGGCAGAAGCTGAAGGACTTGTTGTTAACTAGCTTCCAAGGGTTTCAGACGAAGCCGGTTACTGCTCAAGCTCTGTTCCAGTGCACCCAGGATCACGAAGAATACCTTCAGGCGTATGTCCGAAGGTTCTTGCATTTGAGGGCACAGGCACCAACGGTGCCCAATGAAATTGTCATTGAGGCCATGATCAAGGGGCTTCGGCCAGGACCGTCAGCTCAGTACTTCGCTAGGAAGCCTCCTCAAACTTTGGAGAAGCTGCTCCAGAAGATGGACGAGTACATTCGGGCTGATAATGATTTTCGCCAAAGAAGGGAGGAGGCTTTCAGGTTTTCTGAAATGACCAGGGGCTTCGGAGGGAGGTTCTACCCGAGGCATGTTAGATCAATTCATAACTCTACACAAAATGACGATAGAGGGAGCCAACAGCAAAGGCCACAATGTTCCTCACAGGCTTCGGGGCAACAGCAAGGCTCCTTCAGACCACCAGCTCCAAGAGGCAGAGGCGCTAGGGGCTTCGGAGGAAGATTTGGCGATCAACCAAGAAGAATCTTTTGCTTATTCTGTGGTGAGAACAAAGGTCATACCACCAGGATGTGCCATGTTACCATCCAGAAGCAAAAAGAAATAGCCGAAGCGGCAGCACAACAGGCTCAGCCGAAGCAGGTCATGCACACTGCTTCGTATCATTCGCCTTACATCCCAGAGTATGTAGGCAATCACCCTGCAGTTTCTGTTGCTTCGGCGAGTCAACCTCAGGCTTCCTGGCAACAACCTCCGCCTCCACCACCGCTGCAACAAGGTCAGCAGCCAGAAGGGAGCCAATATGCTCCACATCAAAGGGACTTCAGAGAACAGTCCGAAGCTCGCACAGTCAACAGCACTGTGCCAGAGTCAAAGCACATCTATTGACAAATATCCTACCTTAATAGCAATCTTTTTCATTCAGTTTTATTTTCTGTAATAAAGGACATTGTTCAGGTTTCATGTAAATAGTTTCGTTGATTCCCACAAGGAAAATATATTTTCTTCACAGGTTCAAATTGTTGAAAGACTTGTGATAACAAAGAGGACCTTCGAACTATCGAAAATTCTTCGAAGCAACAAAAAGTCGTTCTAAAGAACGCAGAGTAAGTTTGCCGAAGTCACAAAAGTCGTTCCAAAGTGAGCGCAGTGTAAGTTTTCTGCTCCAAAGTCGTTCCAAAGGGAATGCAGAGCATACAACGAAAAGTCAACGCTGATACCGCCTAAGTAAAAGGCGAAGCGCGAAAAGTCAACGCGAATACCGCTGAAAGTAAAAGGCGAAGAAGCTCCTAAGGGAGGCTTACAGCGAAAAATAAACGCTGATTCCGCCGAAGTAAAAGGCGAAGAAGCTCCTAAGGGAGGCTTATAGTAAAAAGACAATGCTGATTCAAAAGATTGTGTTTTGTCGCAGGAATGTGTGTATCTTCGGAATAAACACCATCTTACACAGCATAACATCATCGCATCATTTCGCATAACATAAGCATCATACATCATGTTGCATATGGCACAAGAGATGGACATCGTATTAAACTACAGAAGAACGTTTTGAAAAAAGGGAAAAATCATAATGTCACAAGGAGATACATTATTGATCTTCGGAAGTATAGCTTCGGAAAGTATCTTCACGAAGCCTGGATATTATTCATCAGAACACTGGATATTGTTGTAACAAAGAAAAATTCCTCTTCACGAAGCATGAAAAGAAGGGAAGGTGTTTTTTCGTCAAAGACTCAAAAAGCGGTATGTGTAAAGTTTCATGCATCGTAAAGAATTGAGCAATAAAAACGGGTATATTACATTCAGGATTACAAAATGTTGCAATATATTACATTTCAGAAGTTTTAATTTACAATAGCATTTAATCTTCTCTCAGAACAACTTGTGCAGCCTCATTCAGGAGCCGATTGACGACTTCGTCCATAATGGCTTCAGCCATCTTTTTAATTTCGTCGTCTCCTTTCGGCTGAGGGCCCGGAGACGCTTTAGCAGGATCTGAAGAAGGACAGGATACGGCTACATTGCTATTACAAATGGCAAACGAAGCTTAAAACCAAAAATTACAACACAATAAAAACTATTAGCTAATACCTAATTGACCTTCGAGCTCTGCGCTCTTTTCAGCAGCCTCAGCCACTTCTCTAGCATCGTGAATGCCCTTTTCACTTTTTTGAATAATTTCTCCGGCCATTTCTCGGCCACCATTATCCCAGATATCGGTGAAAAATTTTCCACC
Organism: Zea mays; assembly: GCF_902167145.1. NCBI lineage: Eukaryota > Viridiplantae > Streptophyta > Magnoliopsida > Poales > Poaceae > Zea > Zea mays. The sequence continues at coordinate 158,992,741 of NC_050100.1, read as the reverse complement.
GATCATGCTAGCTTCGGCCGAAGGATCTCTTGCATCTTCAAAGGACAAAGCAGCTTCGGATTGTGCTAAAATTTTTACATGTTCGCAGCCCTTCTTCTCTAAAATGGTGGCAATTCCTCTGGCACCAGAGAAAGCACATATATCTCCACGGCTATTTAAAATTTCTTCGAAGGCCTCAGCTTCGTGGTCGATCCATTCGATGGGACCTTCGGGATTGCCCCTCGTAAAGTTTTCTTCGCTTGAGAAGGCGCCGACCCTGGCGAAGCTAGCTTTTAACTTCTTAACACACTCTATAGATTTGTTATAGCATCTCTTCTTGGCCGACCGAAGCTCTTCGACAGTTCCTTCTAGGTGATCTGCCCATTGGTCGCTGAGTTCTCGCCTTGTTTCTTCAAGTATGCGTTCTTCCTTGGCTCTGGCCAGTTGTTTCCGAAGATCGTCAATTTCGCGCTTTTGAGCTTCAGCTTGACCCTTAAAAGCAGCTTCGTTTTCCTTTATTTTATTTATCAATGAGTGTAATATTTTATCTTTTTCGAGGCCTTCGTTCCTCAGTTCAATTACTTCGGAACGAAGGTTGCTCAGGGCTATAGCACACCCTTCGTCTTCAGCATCTTTCTGTGCCCTGAGGGCATTGCTAAGTATCAAACCCTGCAAAGAGAAATATGTGTGTCAATAAATTTAAACAAACGAAAAATTCTGGTCTCAACAAAAAATACAAGGATCCCATTTGTCGCACCTTTAAGCTATTATAGGCCAGGCTGTCGGCCAGATCGTTCTTCGATAGTACCGAGAGCCCATCTTCCAAAGTTGGGAATCCGAAGCTCTTGCTCATCTCCCGGCAGACAGAAATCTCCTTGCTGTCAGGGAGACAATACAAAAAGTCTTCTTCTCCACTACCATTGAATATTAACGCCCCCTTTGGATACTTCAGTTTTTGGGCGTAGCGCTGGGCCTCTTGCTCTTCTTTTTCTGATAGTTTTTTCCTCGAAGCATGACGAACAATATAATCACGAATTTTAGAGGATGCTTCGGGGGCAACGACACCGATTTCTTCAACAAAAGTTGGCTTTGTTATTTTTTCTTCCTCAGTTTCCAAGGATTTTATCTTTTCGGCCTCTGAGGACCCAGCTTCGGCTTCAGTTTCTTGTTCTGAAGCTTTTGTATCAGAAATTTCAGTTGTTGTTTCAGGAGTGGCAGCAGCCTTCTTCGGAGGTGTGCTTGAAGATTTGATTGTTTCCAGTACATCTAGCACATTAGCCATTCTCTTTCTTTTCGGAGTCACTGCTGGCACTTTTTGATTTCTTACTGTCTCAACATTTGCTGCAGGACTCACAACTTCTGATGCTTTTTCTTCAGATGGTTTTTTCACTTCTTCCATTTTTCTGTGGATGGCGCTTCGGCCATTTTTTCGGTTTCTGGTAGCAAAATCTTCGGTTCTTCTAATTCTATCCTTTTTGCCGCTTCGGCCATTTCTGCAACTACTGGCAGCAAGGTTGGTTTGGTTGGCTTTTTAGCTTCGGTAGCCGAAGAAGTTTCCCCGGTAAACTCAGGCACCGAAGCTGGTTCAATATAGCGCGGCCGATGTGTGAGGACCTTTATCTTTTTTCTTTTCGGTTCTGGCTCGCTAGGAGCAGTTATGGCTTCTTCTTTTGCAGAGGTTGTGTTTTTTCTCTTCTGCCTTCGAATGGGATAGCAATAGTCAGGGTAGACAAACCCAATGGCATCAAATACCCGATTCAGCCTCTTCTTTTTTCGGCCTCCGAAGGCTGCTGACATCGCAGTATCTTCGGCCTTCGAATAAGCCCCAAGTAGCTCATCGCTTAAATTTTCAATGCTTTTAACCAGTCATCATCTGGCTCAACAAATTTATCTCCGAACTTGAAGGTGTACTTCAGTCTGACAAGTCCACCTTCGTCGGCCTCTTTTATGGTTTCTTGCGGCATTTCCCATTTTTCCGCGAGCGGCCACACCCGGAAGGCAATATGCTCTTGTACTAAATCTCTCGTTCCAATAAAAGAACAGATAACGCCGAAGGCCCTCTGGCATTCTTCGGCAGCTTCATTCATTTCAACCTTCGGCCTCCGAAGGCCGAAGCTTTGCCAAATAGGACGCATAATTATACCTTTGATATCTTCTCGTACTGACAGGTCATTCTTCACATAAAACCATTCTGTCATCCAGTCGCCGGGCCATCTCTTCCGAAAGGTTGGCACGGGACAGCTTGACCCAGACCGAGAAACAAAACTGTAGCAGCCAAAATTATTATGATACTGTTCCTTACCCCAAGGTTTTGTTTCGTATGATAATTCGTGTATATTGCAGAAGCTTTTTGCATCAGGCTTCAGACCTTGGCTTCTCACAGCCCACACGAAGATATTCAGCCTTATAATTGCCTCGGGGGTAAGTTGGTGAAGATAGACTTCGAAGATTTTCAACACCTCCACGACGAAGCTGCTCAAGGGAAATCGCAGACCAGCTTTCAAAAAACTTCGGTACACTACGACTTCATTCTCTTCAGGGTGTGGACAAGTCTTCTCCCCTTCGTCGGCCCTCACAATGGACAAATCCCGGAAATACCTTCCTCTCATGTTGACAAGATGATTCTCTTTGATAGTTGATTTACCATAAACTGAATGGCTTGGCCGCCAGGGACGATCTTCGGAGTCTTCACCACCGCTGTCCACATCATAACTGTCGCTGTCACCAGTATCCTCAGACAAACCTTCTAGAATCTCCTTAGTGATTTTTTCCGTGTTGGTCTTCGACATCGCTATAAGAAACCCCAAGTTTTTCTCTTCGTCAAGACTCAGCTTCGTCTCAGCAGCAGCCTTCTTATCTCCAGACATCTTCGGAAACACTAAAAAACTGTTTTCAAAGCCGAAGATTCAAAACTAAAAGCTCAGAAAATCTTAGTGCACAAAAGCCAAAAATCGAGTGAGCGAGAGCAGATGACAAGAGAGTGTGCCAAATAAGTTTGCGGTATGACCATATTTATACGCCCAGTGCGTTGAAAATTGAAAGACCCCGCTTGTCAGTGAATGTTGCTATTCTAGCAAAGGGAAGGTGTTTTTTCAGACCTTCGGCGCAAAGCCTTCGTCCATATCGCAATCTAAATTTATTGTTTTAAAACAAATTAATATTGCGAGGGGCTACTGTTGGGGGCCTTCGGCTTACGAAGGTCCTCAAAAACAGGATTTAACAGTATTTTTGGAGTTTAATGTGTGAACAGGTATCTTCGGACTCAAGTCGGTATCACAGCAGACCAGAATAATACGAAGGTTGATACAGCGCCGAAGGTGTGGACAGGAAAGCTTCGACATGATAGCAACAAAATGAAACCGACTTAAAGATGAAAAGGCTATTCAGACCTCGATAGATTACAATAGAATTATTATCAAATGTAAAGGGCATAAATGTAATTTTGCATAGGCTGTGACCTGTGCCTATAAATAGGTGAACAATACCCCCGTACTGTTCACGCTGATTTGGCATTCACTTTTGCGTTACGCTTGTACTTTCATCTCCTTCAACTTGAAGGTACATTTGTAATTCGATGTTATTTCTGTTTATATATGATAATGATATATAATATTTAATTATCTATGTTATTCTTTATATTTCTTACAGTTCATTCTTCGTCATTGTATAATGTATTTATGAAGGTACACCCTTCATAACCTTCGTCCGGAAACCATTATATCCTAAGGAGAATAATGCTTCGGAGGACGAAGGACTTTGCCGATTAACATTTTCTATGTTGCCTTGTTCTTGACTTTTAGCATTTGAGAACAAGACCCCAACATCTATCAAATCCATCATTGTATAGCATAAGGTCTGAGATAGTACTGGCTATTACAATAGAGGGTATCACATCATTAAATTGTTTATGGCTCTAGGCCATCATCACATGCATCACAACAAGCAATAAAGTTATGACAGGCCCAGTGTTCATTACAAAAATAAAAGCCCCTGAGGGCTACCAAGCCAAGCTGTCAATCCTTCTCCCCCTTTTTGGCAACTAGCACCAAAAATGGAGAGAAACATCAACCACAAATTACCACGAAGGAGTTGGATCAAAGAACTGAGACGCCAAGTTAGCTGCAAAGTTTTCTTCCCCAGGCTGAGCTGGGGGGGGGATAGCTGCCCGATGGATCCTGGGGAGGAGGATATGGAGAAGATTGACCCGGATCCCCTTGATGGGGAGGCGGGACATACTGCTCACGACCATCAAAATATTCTTCCTCTTCTCCTTCTTCATCTTCTACTGACATGAAGGGCACCCCATAGGCTTGCTGGTGCCATTCATTTATCTCTGGCGGAGGAGGATGAAGGGGCACATCAGGCGAGCGAGGAGCAAAAGGCATACCCATGGAAGAGGCCTGACGACGAAGGTTGTCGTCAGTCTCCCGCTGTGTCACACCCGGATTTTAGGGGCACCAAGACCCGGGCGCGAACATAATCACCAGGTGTGCTGGGACCAAGTCTCACACATATGATGAATCATGGCACAGGATCGAACGTCACATCTTTACTATATAATAGGAGTTCTATACAAAATAAATAAATACATTATAAGGAGACAACGGTCCAGCAACCCAAAGTTGACTGGGAGACGACGGCCTAGACCACTCACGAACTCATCACAGCATCCTCCATGCGCCTCATCCTGTGGTACCTGATCTTGACCTGTGGGGGGGTGTGAGACAGCAAGAGTGAGCTCACATACGTTCATCGCTCAACAAGTTGTGGGGAATAATGTGCATGAACTCGCCAAAGATGGGAGCTCATGTGAAGTGTAAGGCTTACCAAAGAGGATGGTTAGAGCTGAGCATTGCTTTTAAAGTTGGTCAAAATTTTATTAGCAGTTACTAAGTACAAGTAAATACCAACCCAATTAAATAGTAGAACAAAAGTAACAACATCACCTGCGATGCAATGCATATGACAAATTGAATTTAGTTCCATAATTTAATCATGTGAGGGTCCGAGCTGCTCATGACCGTGAGCACGGCTAGTATACCAGTTTTACACTCTGCAGAGGTTGCACATCTTTACCCACAAGTCATGTTACCCATCTGCCAAGGGATCGCGACTTCCCATACACCTCTACCGAGGAGGCGAGGCAGGGTAACACTACGAGGCCTTTACAAAGTTCCACTAGCTTCAGAAAACCCGCTACAGTTTATAGGAAGCTCCAATGCAGGGTTCTTGCCTGACCGCCATCGCAGCAAAATCAACCAAGGACCTCCCTACACTGACCACTCCCCTACTGCCCTTGCCCCTTTCGGGTAAGGTAGTCCTCCACTAGCTTTCCTAATTAATCAGCCAAGGGCGTCCATAAACCCTTGTGGTAGCACTGTTTTCCCGGGTGGTCGCTCCATGTTCCAATTAACATAATGATCTTAACATGAACAGTGATAATAAACAGATAACAAAAGTGTGATCATGAATAATGTATCTTCATACCCAAAACCACATAAAACACTAGCAAGTACTACCCAAAAAGTTCAGTGGTAAACAAGGTATAAAGATAATCAAACTAGGGTAACCTATTGGGTCCCATCAAAATTAACCTATGCAGATCATTATGATTAATTAGAACATGGCTGGGTAAAAAGAAGTGATCAAGGGCACAACTTGCCTGGGACTTGAGATTCCAGGTACCAACTTGCTTTTCAGGTGATTCGTAACCTCACGCTAGTCGTAGCAATACAAACAAGCATGATATAGGCAAAATTAACATCACACCAAACATAAGAATAAACTGCGTAATAATAATCTACGCGTTGCTACAAGATCGTGGGATCGAGAACTAGTAAAATCGGAGTTACGATTAAAGAATTATGATTTATGGGAGATCTATGTGATTTCGATATTAAACAATATTATAAATTGATTAGCATACATGATACGAGAGAATATTTTATAAATAATGGACTCAACCTAAATCTTAATTATAACTTGACTAGAGATCATATTTTAATCAAATTATAATTATGGAGAGGTTAACTTTGATTTAGAAAAGTTAATCTAGTAGGCAATAAATAACTAATTATACAAGTATGCGACATGGTATAATTTATGCTATTACTGTGTAGGGAATATTTTTATGAAGCTAACGTAACTTGAACAGACCAAATCGAAGTTAAAATAAATTAAATATGATATATACAAATTCTAGATTTATTTTAACATAAAAACAACATTTTCTACTTTAAATTCTCTAGTTTCTAATTTCCTCAGACTGCACGCAAAATAACCAAAAGCTCAAGGGCTACTCCGTAAAAGTTCCTAGACTCAAAACGCCCTGCGCTGGACAATGGGTTAAATAAGAATAAGCATAGGGGCTATCACCCACCTCCCGATGGCGCAACAGCCGATGGAGCACTGCTCCGCGGCGGCGAGATACCCGAGGTCGGCGAGGAGTACCACCACCGCGTTTCCTGAGGGCACCAGCGTGGGGAGGACGGCCGCGACAACCTCCATTCTCCGTCACGGCAGAGATCATGCGGTGGTCCGGTGGGCGTCGGCGGTGGAAGCCTAGCGGCATAGTGACGGCCGGAGGCCGACGTTTGTTGCCTTGCTGGAGGGCGGCAACAGCCAGACCAGGCAAGTGAAGTCTTGCTGGACGGCTGGAGGCAGCACGTCAAGCAGGCGACGCCGCGACGGTAGGGCCCAGGGCCAGCGGCATGCTGGCGGCCGTGTGGAGGAGGGGTGCTGTGGATCTAGGGGGAGATTCAGGATCAGGATCAGGATCGTGATCGGGATGAGACGGAGATCTTGATTTGGCTCAAGGGGGTGGGTTTGGGGTTGTATTATATACACACGGCTGGAGATTGGATCAAATCAAATCCCAACAAACGGCTGGAGATTAGATCAAATCAAATCCCAACAAACTTCATAGCGGATAGCTCGTTCAACACGCAGAAGTCGGATGTCAGAGTCCGTGATGCGAAATACGACTGACGAATAGGACCCGTGAGCCAGCGACCGACTAAAACAGACGCGCGGAGCAATTAGCTTGCTGACATTATCTAAGCATCATGCTGATGCAAGCGCGCGGCAAGGGAATAAAAAACAATAAGGGCTTGTTTGGGTAATCTTGGATTGGAGTGTATTGAGGTGGTATAAGGTGTATTGAAGTGTAATATGAACTAATTTCCCTTTCAATCCCTAAAATACACTTCAATCCACTTCAATCCCTCTTTATCCAAACAAGGCCTAAAATGGATGGGGACGTGTGTTGTTTAGGAGATTAGATGGGTCGACTGGGCCAAAGCGAGCAGGTAAGTGCGTTCTTTTTTTTTCTATTTTCTATTTCTATTTTTTTGTTATATATAATATAAATTGAAATAAAGTTTTGAACTGCAAATTAAATGCACAACTAAAAATCCAACATGATACAGGTATAAGTTTGTTTATGTATTATTCAATTATTTTATTCACAAATAATATTCATAAAAGGAGTAAGTCCTTTATTTATAATATCCATTTAGGAAAATGTTTTTAAATATATAATTCATACACAAAAACTATATACCTTAACAAAATATCATTTCGAGTGTATGGTCCAATTAAGAGTGGCACCAATATTTAAGATTCTTTATTTATAAAAAATCATTTTGGAAACCTATATATTATGATATTGTTTTACTTTTTTTGATTTTTTTCTAAGATGCCAAGAATAGGATTTTGGAGTGTTACACGCTGTCGCCTTGCCAGCTCATGAACCTCGGAAGATATGTTCCTACACATAGAAAAGAAAGCTGCAATACCATGAGCCAGTCGAGCTCCCATCCCGCGACCACGACCTCAACCACGACCACGTGGTGTGGGAGATCCGCGACCAGGAGAGGGATGCGAGGTACCGGGAGCAGCTTGTCCACGAGAGCTGGAAGGGGCTTTCCTCAGTCGCCCTGCTGGATTGTTTGGATCAATCCAGAAGGTGGTGTAAGAGAGATGTCTTGTTCCTTTTTCAAAACGAAACTGAGTCACCACTTCAATCATCTTCATGATGAAGGGTGCGTGAAGACATCCCTTGAGAGGGAAGCAGACATCATGGATGATTTCTTGCCAAATCATATCAAATACATTTAGACTTTCAGAACTGTTTGGCTTCATGAATGAGAGCAAGACTTTGCTCTCTCCCAGGATATTCATCTGATTGCCCCCTTTGGGGATGAGAGTCATTCTGCAAAGAGAATTGATGTATATGTAGTATTTATGCAGATTGGTAGACTTCCAATACTCATCAGACTCAGAAATATGAAGACCCTTGGCTTCATCCTTGGTGGGAGGACAAAAGTCATGAATCTTGATTTTGTCTCCTGAAATATCTCCATCAGTAAATCCCAGGATGTGAGTAAACCTCCTGTAGCTCACCTTATACCAGCTGCCTTCAATAAAGAAATTGAGATAAGGAAAGTTATAGGGACTTTCCTCATCAGCATTCTTAATCCAGAGGGTAGAATAAAATTGTGCTATAACTTCATCATTCCAATCGTATTGGAATGTCATTATGGTCTTCATACTTTTTCTCTCACAGGTCCTCAATGCCTGTGTCATCTCGGGATCACCAATGGCTTCGCAACCATCCCAGTTAATATAACACTGATGCAGGATGGGTTGGTGCTTCTTCGGAAGAATGACTGAGTTATAAAAATCAACATGGAGAAGGGTCCAGAAGCGATTACCATCAATCCTTACATCACGAACTCGGAATGTAGGATTTTGGAAGCGCATGTCCTGAAGAAGGGCAGACCCTCCGCTGGCAGTGAAATCAATGACTTGCTCATTGGCATAGCGACGGGCCTATGCTCTGTGAACCACTAACCCCTGGATAATGGGTGCATTGGTAGAAGGGAGATCAACGTCATCATCTTTTCCTCCCTCATCATCGCTGGTTGCCTCCCAGGCTTATGGATTTGCCGCGGGTCGAGACTGACCGGAGGGATTCCAGGTCGTTTGACCGCGAGCCCCATGAGACCCTGAGGCCTCACCACCTGGCAGCACATTGCCAGATCCGCGCCCGCGCTTGGATCTGGATCGTGGAGGAGTTTCTTCACGAATCTCTAGAGCGTCGTCATCTGAGTCGGAATCAACTACAGACGGATTTCTACGACGCACCATCCTTAAGATTAAACAAAGAAGAACATATGGTGAGAGAGGTAATCGATGGTCAAGGATTTTAACGAACCCATTCGAGGAAAGACATGTATGATATTGAGCATGCACTTCAACCATTCATGTGAGCAGTTTAACTACAATGAACAATACCAACCTACTTAACTCAAACAATGTTCGAGACAATGAAAACAGTTTAAGTGTGCCAAGCACCTAAACTACACAATATCCTTGAAAAGATACATAAGATAATCAAGAATGGTGTTGGATCGAGTCAAAAATGGGAAAATGAGACAATACCTCGATCTATCGAATCGACCACGAAAATCCCAACAAAGAGTGAAGAGATGATGGAGAAGTCTGAGGGGATCAAGTCTCCAACAAACTCCACAAAGATTTGATGGCTTGGGAGGGATTTGGAGTGTGGGTTGACAGAGAGGGAGAGAAAAGGGTGAAGGCGTCAGCGGCTGTAACAAATGAAAGAGTAAAGAGAGAAAGAGGGGAGGAGAGGAGAGAAAAGGGGAGGCGACGGCTGGTCAAACGGACCAAAACCGGTTCAACCGGTTCAAAAACCGGTTCAACCAGTTTTGCTGCAGTGCGCACAGTAAATGCGCAGAAAATGATGTTTGACTACACAGAAAACCTGGCGCACTGACAACACAGTCTGCGAGACTGACGGCGCAGACTGCGGAGCTGACAGACTGCACAGATTCAGAGGAGACCAAAACTGGTTCAACCGGTTTTTATACCGGTTCAATCGATTTTTAAACCGGTTCAACCGATTCTCACCAAAGAGAATCCGGTTGAGTGGCCTACTCAGCCAGTTTACTCAACCAGTATACAGAATAAGCCCGATAAGGCTTAGAATGCAAGCAATACTTATGACATGATAATTTGGGCAATAAAAACAAGATTTCACATGTCAAATTGTTCACAAAACAACTTTATTTCAATCAATCATGATTCAAATTTTAGTTCTTAAGACACGTTTCGAGAATCCAAGATATTTAGTTCACTCCTTAGAAAACAAAACCTAGTATCATCAAGGGGTTTGGTGAAGATATCGGCTAGTTGATTTTCAGTGCTCACATGAAATAATTCGATATCTCCTTTGGCTTCATGGTCTCTCAAGAAATGATGTCTAATATCAATATGTTTGGTTCTAGAGTGTTGCACAGGATTGTTTGCAAGTTTAATGGCACTCTCATTGTCACACAGCAGTGGAATTTTATTAAACTCACAACCAAAGTCTCTAAGGGTTTGCTTCATCCATAGCAACTGTGCACAACATGCACCAGTTGCTATGTACTCAGCTTCTGCAGTGGAAAGTGCAACACAATTTTGTTTCTTAGAACTCCATGACACTAAGGACCACCCAAGGAATTGGCAAGTCCCAGTAGTGTGTTTTCGATCTACTTTGCAACCGGCATAGTCTGAGTCAGAATAGCCAAGTAAATCAAAAAGGGAGCCTTTAGGATACCATAATCCTAGGTTTTGGATGTGGACTAAGTATCTTAAGATTCTCTTAACGGCAACAAGATGACAATATTTTGGATTAGCTTGAAAACATGCACACATGCAAACACTTAACATGATATCAGGTCTAGATGCACAGAAGTAAAGCAATGACCCTATCATTGATCTATATAATTTTTGTCTACCGGTTTACCTTCTTCATTAAGGTCGAGATGCCCATTTGATGACATTGGTGTCTTGGCGTGCTTTGCCTTTTCCATGCCAAACGTCTTGAGCATGTCTTGTGCATACTTGGTTTGGCATAGAAAGGTACATTCCTTGAGTTGTTTTACTTGAAATACCAGGAAGTATTTGAGCTCGCCCATCATAGACATCTCAAACATGTTCGTCATCACCTTGATAAATTCTTCACAAAATTTCTCATTAGTACTACCAAATATAATGTCATCGACATATATTTGGCACACAAATAACTCATTATCAACTTTACGAGTGAATAAAGTAGAGTCAGCTTTTCCTATTGTAAATCCATTTTTAATTAGAAAATCTTTAAGACAATCATACCAAGCTCTAGGGGCTTGTTTAAGCCCGTAGAGCGCTTTGTGAAGTAGATAAACATGGTTTGGCTTTCTTGGATCTTCAAATCCCGGTGGTTGCTCCACATAGACTCGCTCTTGTAGTGGTCCATTTAGAAATGTGCTCTTGACATCCATTTGGTACAACTTGAAATCATGGTTAGTAGCGTAGGCAATTAATATTCTAATTGACTCTAACCTTGCTACCGGCGCATATGTTTCACCAAAGTCAAGTCCCTCCACTTGAGTGAAGCCTTGGGCAACCAACCGTGCTTTGTTTCTTGTAACGACGCCATGTTCATCTTGTTTGTTCCTAAAGACCCATTTTGTTCCAATCACATTTTGCTTAGGTCTTTGAACTAAGGACCAGACTTCATTCCGGGTGAAGTTGTTCAACTCCTCTTGCATTGCAATTATCCAATCTGGATCACCCAGCGCTTCTTCAACCTTAAGTGGCTCAAGAGAGGAAACAAACAAGTAAAATTCACAAAAATTTGCCAAACGAGATCTAGTTGTTACCCCTCTTTTGATACTCCCAAGAATGTTGTCCACTGGATGATCTCTTTGGATGGTATGGTGGACTCGAGGATGGGGATCTGATGGTTGTCTTTGAATTTTCTCCTCCTCATCATCCACTTGATCAAGAGGCACTTCATCATCAACACTTTCAGGTTCATCTTCCACAATGGTTGGCATCTTTTGGGGTTGATGAACTTCTTCAAGACTTGGATGACTTGAGGTTGATGGGTTTGCTTGGGTGGAGGATTTATCACCCACCACCTTTGCGCTCACATCAAAAACCTCATTAGTCATCCACAAGGTTCCTTCTTCATCATCCTTTTCTTGAGGTCTCACTTCACCTATTGCAAGCTTCTTTATGGCCTCACAAGGTGGTTCTTCATTTCCTGCAATGTCATTAGAAACATGCCCTTGCGAGCCATTAGACTCATCAAATGTCACGTCTATCGCTATTTCAACAAGACCGGTGGTATTGTTGAAAACACGATATCCATGCGCATTTGATGCATAACCAAGCAAGAAGCCCTCGTCCACTCTAGGAGCAAACTTCGAGCTCTTGACTTTCTTATTAAGAATAAAACATTTACAACCAAATACTCTAAAGTAATCAACTTTAGGTTTGTTACTAGTGAGAAGCTCATAAGCAGTCTTCTTATAGACCTTATGAAGATATAGCCGGTTGATTGCATGACAAGCGGTGTTGATCGCTTCAGCCCAGAAGTTGTCAGGTGTCTTGTATTCATGTAACATGGTTCTTGCGGCTTGAATTAGTGTTCTATTTTTCCTTTCCACTACACCATTTTGTTGTGGAGTGTAGGGGACCGAGAACTCATGTTTGATTCCTTCTTCGCCCAAGAATTCTTCAACACTCACTTTCTTGATTTTAAGCTCAAACTCATTTTGAGCTCTTCTCATGAATTTCTTCAAGGTCTCTTGGGTTTCACCTTTGTCACTTAAAAAGAAAACCCAGGTGAAGCAAGAAAAATCATCTACAATAACTAAAACATACTTACTACCACCAATACTAATGTAGGCCACAGGTTCGAAGAGGTCCATATGAAGAAGCTCCAAAGGCCTCTTTATTGTGACCACATTCTTTGATTGATGTGGGACTCCATGTTGCTTTCCTGCTTGGCATGCGCCACAAACCCTATCTTTCTCAAACACAACATTTGTTAGTCCAATGATGTGACTATCCTTTTGAAGTTTGGCCAAATTCCTCATGCCGACATGAGCTAGCCAGCGATGCCATAGCCAGCCCTTGTCGGATTTTGCCACTAAACAAGTCTCAGGCGTCACCTTACTTGTTGTGAATTCAACAAGATAAAGTTGCCCTTCAAACGACCTGTAAAGGCAACTGAGGAATCCTCCCTTCTAAGGATCTTCACATCCACATCAGAAAATAGACAATTATATCCTATTCCACAAAGTTGTGAAACAGACATCAAATTGTAGCTTAGAGAATCAACTAGTAAAACATTTGAAAGTGATTGTTGGTCAGAGATAGGAATTTTACCAATACCAATCACTTTACTCTTGCCACTATCTCCAAACACAATTTCTTGTGCTTCTTGAGTTAGTTGCAAGGAGTGAAACATGTCTTTCTCCCCGGTCATGTGATTTGTGCATCCACTGTCAAGCACCCAGCTTGACCCACCAGAGGAGTAGACCTGCAAAACAAATTTAGGCTATGCTTTTAGGTACCCAAATTGAATTGGGTCCTACAGTGTTAGTTATAGCCTTAGGTACCCACACACTTCTTTTCATGACTTTTCTCTTAGTGTAGGCACCCACATATTTAACAACCAATTTTCCTGAATCCCAAGTCAACATATAATCACAAAGATAAGAATGAGAAATGGGAGCTTTAAATTTTTCTCCATTTGTGGAACCCGCTTCCTTCATCTTATTCTTTGTGGAACTCAAGTTTACCTTTACTTGAGTTGACTTGTCATTTGAGGAGTGAATCCTCCCCAAAGCATCATATAGGGTGGTTCCCTCTATGAACTTGGGGGATCTCCACCCCTTATGCAGTATGCTAGGGTTTTCCTTATATGAGTTGTACCCAAGCCCCTTTCTCGCATTGTTGGGATTCAAGGACTTGTACTTGGGTTCAATTTTCTTTAACCCACCATTGCTAGAGCATCTCTTCAATATTTCTTTGACCTTAACCTGTGGGATTTTCTCCCTTGCATGGTTAGTCAAACAACAAGAAGCATGATATTTTACACAATGTTTACAAGCGGTATTATTTGAGGAGCTAGACTTAGATTCAATCAATAAAGATGAAGCATTGAGGTTCTTGCAATTTTCAAGTTGCACTTGAAGTTCTTGATTTTGGACAGTCAAGCTTAACTTGCTTGATTCAAGTGCATCCTTTTCATTTGCAAGATTAACTATAGAGGTTTTCATATTTGTTATTTCTTTCTCCTTATCCTCTATAGTTATCTTGACTAAAGATACTTCCTTAGTCAAGGCTTCTAGCATTTCATCTTTATTGAATAGCAATTCTTGAAGCTCTAGGTTTCTCTCCTTTTGAAGGATGAGCAAGTCTTCTTGAGCGTCAAGAGTTGCTTTTCTTTTATCTAGCTTCCCCATTAATTTAGTGACAACATTATATCCATTTAAACCAAATTCTTTAATCATTTTGTTTTTCATGGCAATTTGTTCATCATCATCATTTGTGAAATCATCACTAAATAAAGTTACCTTATCTCCTTTTGCCATGAGGCAAGTTGGAGTGTAGGAGTCATCGTGGAGGTTGGTGAAGAGTTGCGAGCTTGAAGTAGATTGGATGGCGACGTTTGCCACCACTTCCACTTCTTCGGAGCTAGAACTTTCTTCATCGGAGTTCCATTCTTCACCAATGTGGGCTTGACCATATTTCTTCTTCTTGAAATATCCCTTGTTCTTGCCCCCTTTTTGAACTTATCCTTTTTGTATTCCTTCTTGGCTTCTTGTTCCTTTTTGTTAGGACAATCCACTATGAAATGACCGGTTTGGCCACATTCATAACATGCCCTCTTCTTTCCTTTCCTTTGAAACTTATCATTTTTCCTCACAAACTTCTTGAAGGTTTTGATGAACATAGCTGTGTCTTCATCACTTGAACTATCTTCATCGCTTGATGTTTCGACCACTTTCTTTGCCTTGTGGTCTTTGTTCTTCTTGGGGGAATCTTGTTCATTTGAGATCAAGGCATGAGTGTCTCTTGTCTTGATTGGGGCTTCTTCAGATTCATGTTGTTGAATCTTTGCAAATAGTTGGTGAGGTGTCATTTCCTCATAGTCATCACGGTCCCTTATCATCCTTGCTAGACTCTTGTCCTTTTCTTTGTATGCTCTCATAAATAGTCTAGTAACCTCGGAGTCACTCCAATCTTCACTTCCAAGCACCCTTATTTTGTTGACCAACACCATTAGCCGATCAAAGAGTGATTGAAGTGACTCACCCTTAGTCCAATCATATCGAGCAAGCTCACTCTCCAAAGCTTCAATTCTATGTCTCTTAACTTTGGGGGTCTCCTTCATGTGACATTTTGAGAATGTTCCAAATGTCACGAGCATCCTCTCTTCCTTGGACTTTCTGGTACTCTTTCGACAAAGGCTTCCTTTTATTATGCTCACCGCTTGAGCATTGCGGTGTACTTCTTGCATCATTTCCGGAGTCATCTCTTCTCCTTGGGCGGGCTTATACATACCTATATTGACAATCTCCCAAAGACTAGGATGTACATCGATTAAATGCGACTTCATCTAATCAGCCCACTCGTCATAGTTCAACTCACTAAGAGTTGGTAACTTTCCAAGTGGGGCGGAAGAGAAGTTGGGAATAAAATTTCTAGAATAATCAAATTGAACTTTGTTGAACTCGTTACCTTTACTTTTGGTAGATGATCCTTCAGCGTTGAGACTTACCTTGCTCATCACCCTTGACACCAAAAGTTCCACTAAGTCATCATTGTATTCAATTTTTCCCATTCCTTTGTCTTCTTCGGCCTTTCTTCTTGATTCTTCTTCTTCTTCCTTTTTCTTAGCATCTTCCTCTTTCATTTTGAGGAACATCTTATCGGCAATCTTCATGGCGAGGTCAAGGACCTTGGGGTCTATTTCCTCATCGGAAGATGTGATGGGGATTTCCTCAAGGAGAGGATCCACATGGTCCCTTTGAGTAGACATGATCGTTTCCTCACACGGTTAAGCGTAAAATGAGGTACGTAGCTCCGATACCAATTGAAAGTAGCCTAGAGGGGGGTGAATAGGCTACACCTGAAATTTTCCACTAAAAACTTCGAGATAGTGTCAAATTCAAGTTGCACTGGTGCAAACCGGTTCAGTTGATTTTGTTTACAACTGAACAAGTTTGAACCTGCTCAACTTAGATTAGATAAACAATTAAACAAATGTGACGAAGTAGTGAGAGATTTTGCTAAAGACTTGCCCTAGAGAAAAATCCACTCGAATAGATGACAAATCGGTATGAATTGTTTTCACACGATTTGCACACAATATAATCAAATATGAACTAACCAACAAATTAAAGCACTTATCAAGAACACACATAAACACACGATTTAACCCGAGGTTTGGCAACCACCACAAAGGTGTCCTACTCCTCGTTGAGGAGCCCACAAAGGGCTGGGTCTTTTCCAACCCTAATCCTCCACAAGCCGACCACCAAGGTCAAGGCAATCTCTTCTCAAATTTGCTCAAAGAGCGGGTGATACAAACTTCTTGGGGTCATCCACAAATTTGGAGGCTCCCAAGCAACCTCTATCCGTCAAGGAACGCAAGGTTCCAAGAGTAACAAATCCGCACAAGGTTAAGTTTGCAATGAGCTCAAGAATGAAGAGAATAGGAGAACCAAGATGAAATCAATAGTGTGTAGATTGACTTCACCTCATACCAAGTATCCTTCAAACGATTGAAGGGGATGCGATTTTGGGTGTGAGAGGTGAATTGAATGCCCTTGTTTGGAGGTTGGTCAGCCAAGAAATCATGGAGAGAGCAGAAGTGAATGAAGAGATAGAGTGTGGGGGGTATTTAAAGGATCCCCCAAAAGCTGACAGCCGTTGGGAGAAGTGGACCAAAAACCGGTTGAACCGGTTCTTAAACCGGTTGAACCAGTTTCCACCAGAGAGTTCTCGGTTCACTGAGGTACGCAGCCGGAGACTCGACCGGTCGCAAATTCGGTTGAGCCGGACTCAAATCCGGTTGAACCGGTTTTTGAAATAACTCTGCACATGACTTTTTCTGACAGCTTTTGACTGGCAGACTGGCAGGTCAGAGGTGACAGAAGGAACAGTGCAGAAACCGGTTGAACCGGTTTTAGGTCCGGTTGAACCGGTTTTTGAAACTGAAGGACAAGTTTTGAGAAAACTGAGGTGAACCAAGGTGAAACTTTAGTGGGTAGTAAAAGTGGTTTTTCAAAGGGCATTCATGATCTAGAAAAATATTCTCTAAGGGGATTTGAAGGGGTTTGGACTGAGCTCATCGCAAAACTTACTTAACTTATTGCGGATCCCTCTTAATTGAACGGCGATTTCTATAACTCAAGAATTATAAAATGCAAACTGTTGTTGTTCCCAAGCACTTGGAGCATGTTATATGATGTAGAATTTTAATCCGCTGTGCTTTTACATTTGCATACTCATAAGATCTGTGCTTCTCCTGTCTGTAGAATAACTGTATACATGCTAGGAGCAAACTTGTTAGAATCTCTGTTTGTTTTGTCATTTAATCACCAAAACCCTCAATTAGGGTTGATTGCACTTACAATCTCCCCCTTTTTGGTGATTGATGCCAAAACAAACTAGAGTAGAGATAAAAATTAAAAAATAAAAGCACTGGCGAGATATAAATACTTGTGTATGTGTGGCTCCCCCTAAATATGTGCATGAGTTTTGTGATCTTCATATTGACTTGATATGTCAATTTGCAACATATTTGGAGAAAGTGAAAAACCAACACATTACACAAACACCGAGGGATGCAACAGAATTATATAAGATGTGATGATATAAAAATAGCATTACTCTAACAAATCCATCATTGTATAGCATAAGATGTGAGATAGTACTGGCTATTACAATAGAGGGCATCACATCATTAAATTGTTTCTGGCTCTAGGCCATCATCACATGCATCACAACAAGCAATAAAGTTATTACAGACCCAGTGTTCATTACAAAAATAAAAGCCTCTGAGGGCTACCAAGCCAATCTGTCAATCCTTCTCCCCCTTTTTGGCAACTAGCACCAAAAATGGAGAGAAACATCAACCACAAATTACGACGGAGGAGTTGGATCAAAGAACTGAGACGCCAAGTTAGCTGCAAAGTTTTCTTCCCCAGGCTGAGCTGGGGGGGATAGCTGCCCGATGGATCCTGGGAAGGAGGATATGAAGAAGATTGACCCGGATCCCCTTGATGGGGAGGCAGGACATACTGCTCACGATCATCAAAATATTCTTCCTCTTCTCCTTCTTCATCTTCTGCTGACATGAAGGGCACCCCATAGGCTTGCTGGTGCCATTCATTTATCTCTAGCGGAGGAGGATGAAGGGGCACATCAGGCGAGCGAGGAGCAAAAGGCATACCCATGGAAGAGGCTTGACGACGAAGGTTGTCGTCAGTCTCCCGTTGTCGCCTTGCCAGCTCATGAACATCGGAAGATATGTTCCTGCACATAGAAAAGAAAGCTGCAATACCATGAGCCAGTCAAGCTCCCATCCCACAACCACGACCACGACCACGTGGTGTGGGAGATCCGCGACCAGGAGAGGGACGCGAGGTACCGGGAGCAGCTTGTCCACGAGAGCTGGAAGGGGCTTTCCTCAGTCGCCCTGCTGGATTGTTTGGATCAATCCAGAAGGTGGTGTAAGAGAGATGTCTTGTTCCTTTTTCAAAACGAAACTGAGTCACCACTTCAATCATCTTCATGATGAAGGGTGCGTGAAGACATCCCTTGAGAGGGAAGCAGACAGCATGGATGATTTCTTGCCAAATCATATCAAATACATTTAGACTTTCAGAACTGTTTAACTTCATGAATGAGAGCAAGACTTTGCTCTCTCCCAGGATATTCATCTGATTACCCCCTTTTTTACTTGATGACAAAATGTCGTCATATTTTTTCTTGAATAACAATCGTCGTATGGATAAGACAAATCCTTTTTTGCTTGACACAGGTTGTAGAAAATAAAGTTTCTCCCCCTTTAATTGTCATTGCCCCAGCTGGTCATGTGGAGTCAGTTCGGAAATGTCTAGTAAAGAATGACTATTTTGGTTTTGACACTCAAAAGATACACAACATTGTCTGGCTATAGTCTTCATCCTATTTCCTTCCTCCTTTCTTCCTATAATGTTCTTCTAGAACCATTCATAAGTGTGGGTGCTGGAAGAGCTGGAGCTTCCAGTTGTCAGTATATGCTCGGAGGGAAACATAAAAAAAGTGCTGATGAAGTCTCCCTAGGAGATAATAAAAAAGCCAACAGGTTCTGGAGCAATCTTCAGCTTACTGTTATCAAACAAAATTTTGGAAACCCTCAATGAAATGGGTGTACAGTATACACAGGTACAATCATGTGCCAGTCGTCGCCCAACTTTCTTCTCATAATACATTCAATTGCATTGACTAATCCCTCCAAGATAAAACAAAGAAACAAGGATTAACTGCACTTACGGAGGGGTACGGAAAACAATGCCAAACACTTTATTCTCATCATCATTTGACACAGACATTACTTCAGCACCTGTCTTCTTTTGCTTGTAAAGAACATCAATTGATTTGCACTCATCTATAGTCTGTTCAGAGACCTTTTCATATCCGAGCTTTGTGGCATACTCATGTACGTCATCTGTATCTGATTATGTGAGAAGAAAGAGGTCACACATTTGATAAGCATATGACCTTGATTTTTTTTTTCAAATAGCAAAAGGATGCGGTTTGAATGATGGTTGCTTTTCAAATAGCATATTATCAGCTCCAGCATCCTCATGTCAACACTTTGAGCAAAAATCACAGAGAAAATGTGTGATTTATGAGCGAAAAAATATCAATCATGAGACCTAAAACAGTACACAAAAGGAAACCCCACCATATACTAACCATCATTTTCATTCCAAACCAGCTATGCAGTTCGAAGTGATTCAACACATTGCGTCCATTTGCTTCCGCAATCGCAAGTAAAATAGCACACTTCACAACCATTTCCGCTACAGATAGGTTCAAGAAGAAGCAGTTATGTTCTCACCATAGGGCACGAGAGAGGGCGAGGTAGATACAGCGGAGGCGGACAGCCTTCGCGCGAGCTGGGGCGCAGCATCCGGCAAGTACCGGCCAGAGTAGTGCAGCGGCACCGCAGCGACTAGGAATCGCGCGCCGCCGCGGGGCAGAGCCGAGTAGCTACGCGCCGGGAGTGAGAACCAGGACGCCCGGTGTGCCAAGGATGAGGCCGCGGCAGCGGGCACGACGACAGGCCTGCTCCTGTGGAGCTTGTAAAGTCTTTTAGGTGAGTTCAATGCTTCGAAAAACCTGAACCGACTCTTACCATCTCGTTGCAGATCTGCACCTCATCCAACAGACCAATCATCAGGCATCCTTTGCTCTTTGGGGTTGTCGCTTCCCGTGGGGCTAATGTTGGCATCCAGCTCTCCAAGACAGGTGAAACATTGGACGATTTCGACGTAATCCTTTCCATTGACTAGCAGAACAAGATGTGCCGAGATGTCACCCAGATCAGGTTCTCCGCTTGCCCCGAACAGAACGTGCACGTCGAGCATGTCGACGGGCAGTGGATCGCCGTCCAGACGGGCAGTGGGTCGCCGCATAGTAGGAGGGCTTACTTGGTGGTGCTCGTCGCCGGCAAAGGGGCCGAAGTAGCGCGGCAGCGACGGCCGGTGCAGTTGTCGGTGGGTGCTGGGTTGCGCGCACGCTTGCCGGCGGGGACCACGATTGGGGCGCGGTCATCTCGAGGGGTCTAGGGAGGCGACAAGGGGAAGAGAGGGGGTGTGGCCGTGCTGGTGTGGTGGAGTATGGAAGGGGGTGTGGATGACGAGCTCGGGGCGGCGACTGTGTCGAGCGGGGGGCGACAATCACGGCAAAGACTCGCTTGATTGACGGGCGAGGGAGGCAGAACCATGGCGCACGGTGTGGACGCCTACACACCGTGCTTATAGAGTAGTATGGATTATCCGCTATACTCCAGGAATACAGCCTTACCTCTTAGTGGCACAAGCGACACCGTCCGTCAGGTAACACAATAACATGGCAACCATTCTAGATATGTTGCCCTGCCTGTTTACCTAATTACAATTTTAGTAGGTCATTTTTATACTACAATATACTCCCTTCCTATTTATTCATCTGCCTTATTACTAGATGATTATCTTGTTCTATTATCTTGAGTTATCCATGAATTACCTCATCTTGCCAAATGAAACTGTTGTTGTCATCTTTGCATATCTTTGTGAGTTGCCTTCGTTGCAAATCCTTCCCATTCTTCTACTTCACTTTTTCCAAATGTTCCATAGGAAGTAGATTATAATGCTTTAGGTACATAGTTCGATAGACCGTTAGCAAGTACAACCTTGTACATATTCAAGATACCTTGATCCTGATTTACTAAAGCAACTCATCCCTTTCCTCTAATCTTTTAGTGTCACTGTCTACTGCTTCTTTGGACCTTTCATGTCCATTAATAAGCTTTAGTTGCTCTTAATGTGATAATTCATTAGACCAAATTAATAAACAATCATAAATTTCATGCAACAATAAAAAACAAAACAAAATAAAAATGGTAATGAGCTTCCTAACTTCAAGAATAAGACAATATCCCAATAGAATTTGTATTTGGGTCTAATTGGGTTGTAAAGTGTACGGTTGGTAGATGTGCTCCCTTCTTTGGTAATTGGAGTGTGAATTGTGCACATGAGGGGAAATTGTAGTTCTGGATGAACATAAATTGTTCTTTTCCCTATGTTCTTACCACGTAGTCAAGCGCACTGTCAAAAGTACATGGAAACAAAACAGCTCGAACGAGTCTCGCATAGGAGGTTTGAATTAGAAGTCCCCATTATGCATTTATGCTAGAGCTGCTCATTGTATATTTCCACCTGAGAGTGGGAAAACTGTTAGTTTTCGTCTAAATCATCTACCTTGAATAGCCCAACTACGAACTTTTTTATTGTTTCAAGAAATATACTTATGATATAATAACTGAAATCTAACTTTTTAGGCTTATGTTATGTTTAGCTATGGCATTTTCTTTCTACCCATTCTGTTTTGTAGTTTTTGAATATTCTTGTTTGACTTGAAAGTCTAAACTATGTTCTTGGAGGTGCTCGAGACGAGATCTTAGGTGCACGTAGCTTCCTAGGAAGAAGGCAAGCTCGCCTCAAAAAAGAAGAAGCCAGATAATAAAATAGTAGAAAGGAAACATAATGTGCCCTCCAAGAATGTTCTAAGATGGTACTGAACTTCTGTTGAAACTAGAGTTCTTTATTTTGCAATTAGGACCCCTCATTCACATGCTAAATGTGTCACCATTTTCTCCATGTCTCAAATGAGGATAAGATGTTCTATGGGCCTCTACAGAATCACCCATTATGTGAGGGTTAGCTTGAATTTAAGGAGTGGAAATACAAGTGCACTATGAAATACAATGAGTGGGCACGATGTACTTTTAGTACTAACGACCCTTCAAGGAGAAGTGGTCCTATAGAAGTTCCCGGTGACATAAAAGATGATTTTATCTGCAAGGTAATGAGATTACTGTTTGTATGTGCAAGTATTGAGCACTGCTTTGAGCATGGTTTAGTTAATAAATGCTCTTGTACTATATGCATTTATTTTGTTGTTTTGTAGTGGCTGAAGCAATAAGAAGGAAAGGAGTTCCCTAAATGTGATGTTGATGAAGAGGTCCATATCTTATCTGGCATGATGATTGCCTTGTCTGGACGGATGTCACGCTCACATGTAATGCCTTTGAACAACCTCATTTATTACGGTTAGACCTGTGCTACTAAGATTCTTTAAAAGGCTAGGCACCGTATTTAACTCCATTCCCTTGTCATATCTAGTCAAATTCCCAAGACTAGCAAATTTTCTTTAATCTCCAATGTTCCCTATTGTCCAACTGTTAGTTGCCTCTTGCACTCAACATGACATATTGTTGGGGACTTGTTCTCAAATGCTATGAGTTAAGAACAAGGCAACACAAGAAATGTTAAACGTTAAAGTCCTTCGTCCTTCGAAGCATTATTTCCCTTGGGATATAATGATTTTTGGACGAAGGTAATGAAGGGCATACCTTCATCAGCACAACATATACTAATAAAGAAGGAATCACATGAAGATATAAGAGATAACATGAACAATTATGTATTATTATCAACTCCTTTCTATTTAATTATTATGGAAAAA
Organism: Zea mays; assembly: GCF_902167145.1. Classification (NCBI taxonomy): domain Eukaryota; kingdom Viridiplantae; phylum Streptophyta; class Magnoliopsida; order Poales; family Poaceae; genus Zea; species Zea mays. Next base: position 158,969,626 of record NC_050100.1, on the reverse strand, counting down.
TAGAAATGATATCAAGTTACAAATGTACCTTCGGCTTGAAAGAAGGTAAGAGTACAAGCGTGACGCAAAAGCAAATGCCAAGTCAGCGTGAACAGTACGGGAGCCCTGTTCATCTATTTATAGGCACGAGACGCAGCCCATGTAAAATTACACCCATGCCCTTTACATTTGCTAATGATTCTATAGTAACCCATCGAGGTCTGAATAGCCTTTTCCTTTTTAAGTCAGTTTCATTTCTGCCATCGTGCCGAAGCTTTCCTGCACATAGCTTCGGCTTTGCGCCAACCTTCGTATTCCTCGTGCTTCTTCACACCGTGGTTCTAATCCGAGTCCGAAGGTACCTGTTCATGTATTATACTCCAGAAACATTGTTAAATCATGTTTTTGAGGACCTTCGGAAGTCGAAGGCCCCCAACAGTAGCCCCTCGCAATATTAATTTGTTAGAATGATAAATTCATATTGCGGTATGGACGAAGTCCCTAAGCCGAAGGTCCGAAAAAACACCTTCCCTTTGCTAGAATAGCAACAGTCAATGACAAGCGTGGCCCTCCAACTTGCAACGCACTAGGCGTATAAATAAGAGCACACCACGAGCTCATTTGGCTCGCTTTTTGCCATCTGCTTTGCCTGCTCAATTTTTAGCTCTTGCCTACCAACGCTTGCCTGGCTTTTTAGATTTTCTAAGCTTCGGCTTTAAGAGCACATTTTCACCATTTCCGAAGAGATGTCTCAAGATAAGAAAGTTGTTGCTGAAACGAAGCTGAGCGAGCAGGAGAAGCTCCTTAAGGAAAAAACTGCTGGATTCAACGAGTCGATTGCAAAGACCAACAAAGAAAAGATTACAAAAGAAATTCTGGAAGGCTTATCTGAAGATACCGATGACAGCGACAGTTATGATGTGGAAAGTGGGGCGAAGACTCCAAAGATCAGCCGCGACGGCCAAGTCATGCAATTTTCGGAAAATCAACTATTAAACAGAGTCATCTCGATAATATGAGGGGAAGATATTTTCGAGATATGTCTATTGTGAGGGCTGACAATGGAGACAAGACTGCTCCTACTCCCGAAGAGAATGAAGTCGTGATCTTCCGAAGCATTTTCAAAGCTGGGCTTCGACTTCCCTTAAGCAGATTTGTGGTTGATGTTTTGAAGATATATCAGATTTTCCTTCACCAAATTACTCCCGAAGCAATCATAAGAATGGGAATCTTCGTCTGGGCCGTGATGAGTCAGGGCTTGGAGCCAAGTGCAAAAAGTTTCTGCAGTATGCACGAGCTTTTATATGAGACGAAGCCCTGAGGTAAGGAGCAATATCATAACAATTTTGGCTGCTACAGCTTCGTTGCTCGTTCAGGCTCAAGCTGCCCAGTGCCAACCTTTCGGAAGAGGTGGCCTGGAGACTGGATGAAGGAATGGTTCTACGTGAAAAATGACTTAAAGACAAGAGAAGATATTAAAGACATCATCATGCGCCCATCTGGCAGCGTTTCGGCCTCCGAAAACCGAAGGTAGAGATTGATGAGGCAGTCGAAGGATGTCGAAGGGCCTTCAGCACGGTTTGCTCTTTCATCGGGACAAGGGACCTAATCCAGGAGCACATAGCCTTCAAAATATGGCCACTTTTAGAGAAGTGGGAAATGCCGAAGGAGACTGTCACTAAAACTGGCGAAGGAGAGCTGGTTCGACTGAAATACAGCTTCAAATATGGAGATAAATTTGATGAGCCAAATGATGACTGGCTGAAATGTATCGAAGCTACAAGTGATGAACTGCTTGGGCCGTACTCCAAAGCAGAAGATAATGCGTTATCTGCGGCCTTCGGGAGCCGGAAAAAGAAGAGGCTAAATAGAGTTTTTGATGCCATCGGATTTATGTATCCTGACTACCGCTACCCGCCGAAGAGGCAAAAGAGAAAAAGTGCAACTGCTGGGAAGGATGTTGCTTCAGCTGCTCCGAGTGAGCCCGCACCGAAGAGGAGAAAAGTAAAGGTACTTACTCACCGACCGCGCTACATTGAACCGGCCACAGTGCCTGAATTCGGCGGTGAAATATCTTTGGCTACTAAAGCCGACAAACCTGCCCTCACGCAGAAGATTGAAGAACCGGCTACAATGCCGAAGATTAACAAAATTGAAGAACCTAGAATCGAAGAAACAAAAATATCAGAAGTTCTGAGCCCTTCGGCAGAAGTGACAGCGCCGAAGGCACAAAAAGATCTTATAGCGACCCCCAAGAGGAAAAGGATGGTCAATGTACTAGATGTACTGGAGACGATAAAGAGTTCAAGCTCTACTCCAGGGAAAACTGCCGAAGCTTCAAAAACGTAGGCTGAGACAAAGCTAACTGAAGCCGATGCTACAAAGAGCCAGGTCGGGACTGAAGCTGGGCCTTCAAAGCCTGCCAAGGAGAAATCCTTGGGAACCGGAGAAAAAGAAACGGAAAAAGAAGCTGCAAAACAAATTATGCCTGAAAGAACTGTCACTTCAACTCCCGAAGCATCTTCCGAAGTACCTGATTATATTGTACGACATGCTTCGGGAAAAAGGTTATCTGAAGAAGAAAAGCGAGAAGCTCAATATTACGCCCAGAAATTAAAATATCCAAAGGGGCATTGATATTCAACGGCAGCGGAGAAGAAGATTTCTTGTATTGTCTCCCAGACAGCAAGGAGATTTCTGTCTGCCGGGAAATGGGCAAAAGCTTCGGATTCCCGACACTAGAAGATGGCCTTTCGGTGCTATCGAAAGATGAACTGGCGGACAGCTTAGCATATAATAGTTTAAAGGTATGAGAATGAATTTTTTGTATATAAAAACAAAAAATTGTTTTATATGCTTATACTTAATATCACACTTCTTTTTGCAGGGCCTGATTCTTAGTAATGCCCTCAGGGCTCAGAAAAATGCTGAAGACGAAGGATGTACTATAGCTCTGAACAACCTTCGTTCCGAAGTAATTGAACTAAGGAACGAAGGTCTTGAAAAAGATAAAATCCTAAATTCATTAGTGAACAAAATAAAAGAAGACGAAGTTACTTTCAAAACTCGAGCTGAAGCTCAGAAATGCGAAATTGAAGATCTTCGGAAACAGCTGGCTGAAGCAAAATTGAAATGCAATATTGCTAAAGCTGACTGAGACGCCAGTGACTATTGGAAAAATTACTAGGAAAAAACAGTTGTAGAGCTTCGCTCTTCAAAAGAAAGATGCTATGAAAAATCTGTAGCATGTATAAAAAAGATAAAAACTAGCTTCGCCAATGTTGGCGCGTATTCAAATGAAGACAATTTCATACTGGGCGATCCCGAAGGTCCAATTGAATGGATCAGCGGCGAGGCTGACGCCTTTGAGGAGATTTTGAATGGTCGCGGGGACGTCTGTGCCTTTTCTGGTGCAAGAGGAGTCGCAGCTATTTTGGAGAAAGCGGGGTGCGAACATGTGAAAATTCTGGCCCAAGCCGAAGTTGCTTTCTCTATTGATGACACGAAGGATCCCTCGGCCGAAGCAAGCTTAGTTGGTGGAAAATTCTTTACTGACATATGGGAAAATGGCGGCCGAGGGACAGCTCACGAAATAATAAAGAAAAGCGAAAAAGACACTCACGATGCTAGGGAAGCAACGAAGGCAGCTGAAAAAGCTACAGAACTCGAAAGGCGGATAGGTATTGCTTAATAGCTTTTGACTTTATTTATTATTTTTGTAACTTTGAACTTATTTATGCTTTCTACCACAGCCGAATTATCTCCTCCCCCGAAGCCCTTGGAGCCACTGGCCGAAGCAGAGGCAAAAGAATCATCAGAGATTATTAGCATGGCTGAAACCATTATGGACGAAGTTGTTACACAACTACTGACCGAAGCTGCAGACAAGGTTTTGAGAGAAGAAGAATAGATATTGTAAAAATATTGCCAAAATACTAATGTAACATTTGCTGGACTACGCTTGTAATATTTGGTACTCATGAGTTCGTAATGTAATGTGTAAATGACTTTGTAATATATTTCTTTGCGATGCATGAAATTTTTATTGTACATACCGTTTTTGAGCCTTCGGCGAAAAAACACCTTCCCTTCTTTTCATGCTTCGTAAAGAAGAGTTTTTATGCTTCGAGAGAAATCCTCCAATCGTTGCAGAAACATTAATGCTTCGTTAGCAGTAGACTTTCTTCCTTGATATCAAAGTATTTTATAAAAATGCTCCAAGCGTCGCCGTAACACTGATACTTCGTCAATAAAAGACTTTCTCCTCCAGTTCAGAGCTGATAAAGTCGTATCTCTTCAATACTTATTTCGTGCCTTAACACGATTTCACTTTTTCGAAGCATTCTCCGAAGGTCAACATTATGTCCCCTTCTTGTGCCATTGATGCAATATGTTGTATGATGTTATGTTATGCAAAATGATGTGATGATGTTATGCTATGTGAAAATGATACTTTGTGACGAAGACACACACACATCCCCACAATGGAATACACAATCTCTTTGCCGTTTATTTTTCGGCTTCACCGCTTATTTTTCGGTGTATCAGCGTTGACTTTTCGTTGTAAGTTCTGCATTTCCTTAGGAACGTCTTTTGAACTTCTTCGCCTTCTATTTCGGCGGTATTCGCGTTGACTTTTCGCGCTTCGCCTTATATTTCGGCGATATTTGGCTCTGCATTCCCTTTGAAACGACTTTTGAGCAGAAAACTTACACTGCGCTCCCTTAGGAACGACTTTTTGTAGCTTCGACAAACTTACGCTGCGTTCCGTAGAACGGCTTTTTGTAGGTTCGAAGATATTTGTGCCTTAGAAACGGCTTTTTGTGCCTTGGTGACTTTTTGGACTACGTAAGTCTGTGGAGAGGATATATTTTCATTATGGCAAGAACGAAGCTATTACAAGGAATAAAAACGCCAAGAAAAATAAGTTTTCAACAACTGTTCTTTAGTAAGAAAGAGAATGACAATAAATGTAAAAACTGATTCAAGGGTAGGATATCTCTTAGTAGATATGCTTCGACTCTGGCACAGTACTGTTGACTGTGCGAGCTTCGGACTCCTCCCTGAAGTCTCTCTGCTGATGGATCTGTTGACTCCCTTCTGGCTGTTGGCCGCGCGAATATGCAGGTTGTAGTGGTGGCGGAGGTGGAGGCTGTGGCCAGGATGCCTGTGGCTGACTGGCCAAAGCAACAGACGATGTAGGATGGTTACCCACATACTCTGGTATGTAGGGCGAGTGATATGAAGCAGTATGCATGACCTGCTTCGGCTGGTTCTCCTGAGCTGCAGCTTCTGCTATTTCCTTCTATTTCTGAATGGTGACATGGCACATCCTTGTAGTATGGCCCTTGTCCTCACCACAGAATAAGCAATAAATTTTCCTGGGCTAATCCCCAAACCTTCCTCCGAAGCCCCTGGCACCTCTGCCTCTTGGAGCTGGCGGCCGAAGATAGCTTTGTTGCTGCCCCGAAGCTTGCGAGGAATACTGTGGCCTCTGTTGCTGATTTCCTCTATTGTCATTCTGGGAGGAGTGGATTGATCTGACGTGCCTTGGGTGGATTCTCCCTCCGAAGCCCCTGGTCATCTCAGAGAACCTGTAGGCTTCCTCCCTTCTTTGACGAAAGTCATTATCAGCGCGGATGTATTCATCCATCTTTTGAAGCAATTTCTCCAGGGTCTGAGGGGGTTTCCTGGCAAAGTATTGGGCCGTAGGTCCCGGCCGAAGCCCCTTGATCATGGCCTCAATAACAATTTCATTGGGCACCGTTGGCGCTTGTGCCCTCAGACGCAAGAACCTTCGGACATACGCCTGGAGGTATTCTTCGTGATCTTGCGTGCACTGGAACAAAGCTTGAGCGGTAACCGGCTTCGTCTAAAACCCTTCGAAACTGGTGATCAACATGTCCTTTAGCTTCTGCCATGATGTGATTGTTCCTGGCTGAAGAGAGGAGTACCAGGTTTGTGCAACATTCTTGACTGCCATGACGAAAGATTTCGCCATGACTGCGGTGTTGCCTCCATATGAAGATATGGTTGCTTCGTAGCTCATCAGAAACTGCTTTGGATCTGAGTGCCCGTCTGTAGCATCCCAAAAATTCAAATTCTAAAATATTCTCAAACTCGCTCTAAATTCAAAATGAATTTCAAATTTTTTTTCAAAATGTTTGTTTGCGAGTTGATATCAACAAATAAAATATAGTGGTCTATATTCTCTCCAAAATCCTCCTCAAATATCCTACAAATATTTCCCCAGTGATCACCCTCAAACTCTTTCAGAAATACTACCCAAATATTACACCGATATATCTCCAAGTATTTTCTTCCTGAGAAATACCTTCAGAATCATTTTTGAAGTCCCTACAAATATTTTCTTCATAACTTTCCTCATGCTCATACGTATACGTATGCCTCCGGTGTCATACGTTGAGCTCTACAAGCTAATTACACTCATATAAGACAAATCCATGCTAATCTCCCACTAATCCTCTCATCCTCCCACTAATCCTCTCATCCCTCCCCCTAATCCCCCCACCATGGCTATAAATAGAGGGGCAAGGGCCTCCTCTCATCCCACCCCAAGCCATTTCATGGCAACTCTCTTCCCGCCACACACACCCACTCCATGTTCCACACAAGCACACACTAGCACAAGGATCGTTCGGTCGTTCTTCGATCGTTCGTCCCCCTGTTCTTAGTTGTTCGTTCGTTCGTCCGATCGTTCGATCGTTTGTCCGATCGTTCATGGTTCGTTCGTCCGATCGTTCATGGTTCGTTCGTCCGTTCGTCCGATCGTTCGATCGTTCGTCCGTTCGTTCGTCCAAATAATCTTTTTCCTGCCGCTATGCTGCCAAAATTCCGATCGTTTGATCGTTCGTCCGATCGTTCATGGTTCGTTCGTCCGTTCGTCCAATCGTTCGATCGTTCGTCCGTTCGTTCGTCCAAATAATCTTTTTCCTGCCGTTATGCTGCCGAAATTCCGATCGTTCGTTCGTCCGATCGTTTGATCGTTCGTCCGATCGTTCATGGTTCGTTCGTCCGTTCGTCCGTTCGTCCGATCGTTCGATTGTTCGTCCGTTCGTTCGTCCAAATAATCCTTTTCCTGCCGTTATGCTGCCAAAATTCCGATCGTTCGTTCGTTCGATCATTCGATCGTTCATCGTTCGTTCAGAGTTCCTATTCGTCGTTCATCGTTCGTTCATACGAACTATTCACCATCACTATTTTACCGTTACTATTTACCGTCACTATTTTACCGTTACTATTTACCGTCACTATTTATTGTTACTATTTACCGTCACTATTTACCGTCACTATTTACCGTCACTATTTTACCGTTACTATTTACCGTTACTATTTACCGTTAATATTTACCGTCACTATTTTACCGTTACTATTTTACCGTTACTATTTTACCGTCACTATTTACCGTGACTATTTACCGTTACTATTCACCGTTACTATTCACCGTTACTATTCATCGATGATCCGATCACCCCAAATTTCAACTACTCATCCATCATGCTGTCCAGTCCACCTAAGACCAGCCAGACCCATATTCCAGTTATACAAACTCCGGTGACTCTGATTTTCCCTCCAGTGGGAACTTCCCATCTGGTCACCCATCCTAGGTTTCTCCAAGTTGAGCACGCTTAACTTGAGATTCCTTCGAACCAGGCTTCCAAACTCAGATTCCAATAATTCTCGTTTCTAAATTCTTATCAAACTATTCCCTATCCAACCATGTCATCCCTTAAGCATGGTTCATATTCTAGAAAACTCCCAAAATACTCTCGTCCCATATTCTGCCTATAACTCTCCTGTTCATAATAAGTCAGATGATTCATTCGTCACTATTCTCACCAATAGTGAACTTCACTGTGCTACACCACATACACCCAGCTATAAATACACCCAGCTACCCTCTCCCTCTCCACACACACTCAACACCCTCAGCCAAGGAAAACACCCCACCCACTCAGTTACTCCGCTCTGCCGGCTACACGCATAGTGTCGCTTCGCCTCCAGTCCACCCTCCTGTTATCGGAGCGTTCGTGTCGTCTCGTGGAGGCCAGATCTGCAAGTCTACGCCAGGCAGTGGAGCCAGAAGCCAGTTCCGCGAGCTCTCCTTCCGCCTTCGCCGGATAAGCACGACAAGCTCACTGGATCCCTTTGATGCATAAATTACCTATGATTTAAATTTGCCGAGCATGAAATTGAAAATGAAAATTTTAAATTTGCTCGTAGTATGCTTTATAGTGGGAGACGTTCTGGCATTAAGGATGGCATTGGCTTCCAACAGGGAGGCAATGTCAAAATTAATGCCCCTACTAAGAAATTGTCCAACTTTGTTAAGGGCAAGGCTCCCATGCCTCAAGATAACGAGGGATACATTTTGTACCCTGCCGGTTATCCTGAGAACAAAATTAGGAAAATTCATTCTAGGAAGTCTCACTCTGGCCCTAACCATGCTTTTATGTATAAGGGTGAGACATCTAGCTCTAGGCAACCAACACGTGCTAAGTTGCCTAAGAAGAAAACCCCTAGTGCATCAAATGATCATGACATTTCATTTAAGACTTTTGATGCATCATATGTGTTAACTAACAAATCCGGCAAGGTAGTTGCCAAATATGTTGGGGGCAAGCACAAGGGATCAAAGACTTGTGTTTGGGTACCTAAAGTTCTTGTGTCTAATGCCAAAGGACCCAAAACCATTTGGGTACCTAAAGTCAAGAACTAAACTTGTTTTATAGGTTTATGCATCCGGGGGCTCAAGTTGGATTATCGACAGCGGGTGCACAAACCACATGATAAAGGAGAAGAAGATGTTCTCCTCGTATGAGAAAAACCAAGATCCCCAACGAGCTATTATATTCGGGGATGGAAATCAAGGTTTGGTCAAAGGATTGGGTAAAATTGCTATATCTCCTGACCACTCTATTTCCAATGTTTTTCTTGTAGATTCATTAGATTACAATTTGCTTTCCGTATCTCAATTATGTCAAATGGGCTACAACTGTCTATTTACTGACGTAAGTGTCAGTCTTTAGAAGAAGTGATGATTCAGTAGCATTTAAGGGAGTGTTAGAGGGTCAGCTATACTTGGTAGATTTTGATAGAGCTGAACTCGACACTTGCTTAATTGCTAAGACTAACATGGGCTGGCTCTGGCATCGCCGACTAGCACATGTTGGGATGAAGAATCTTCATAAGCTTCTAAAGGGAGAGCACATTTTAGGATTAACAAATGTTCATTTTGAGAAAGACAGGATTTGTAGCGCATGCCAAGCAGGAAAGCAAGTTGGTGCTCACCATCCACACAAGAACATCATGACGACCGACGGGCCACTGGAGCTCCTACACATGGATCTATTCGGCCTGATAGCTTACATAAGCATCGGCAGGAGTAAGTACTGTCTAGTTATTGTGGATGATTATTCTCGCTTCACTTGGGTGTTCTTTTTGCAGGAAAAATCTTACACTCAAGAGACCTTAAAGGGATTCTTGAGACGGGCTCAAAACGAGTTTGGCTTAAGGATCAAGGAAATTAGAAGCGACAACGGGACGGAGTTCAAGAAGTCTCAAATTGAAGGCTTCCTTGAGGAGGAGGGCATAAAGCATGGGTTCTCTTCTCCCTACACGCCACAACAAAATGGTGTAGTGGAGAGGAAGAATAGAACTCTATTGGACATGGCAAGAACCATGCTTGATGAGTACAAGACATCGGATCGGTTTTGGGCCGAGGCGGTCAACAGCGCCTGCTACGCCATCAACCGATTGTATCTACACCGAATCCTCAAGAAGACATCATATGAACTCCTAACCGGTAAAAAGCCCAATATTTCATATTTTAGAGTCTTTGGTAGTAAATGCTTTATTCTTGTTAAAAGAGGTAGAAAATCTAAATTTGCTCCTAAGACTGTAGAAGGCTTTTTACTAGGATATGATTCAAACACAAGGGCATATAGAGTCTTTAACAAGTCCTCTGGACAAGTTGAAGTTTCTTGTGACGTTGTGTTTGATGAGACTAACGGCTCTCAAGTAGAGCAAGTTGATCTTGATGAGATAGGTGATGAAGAGGCTCCGTGCATCGCGCTAAGGAACATGTCCATTAGGGATGTGTGTCCTAAAGAATCCGAAGAGCCTCCAAATGCACAAGATCAACCATCCTCCTCCACGCAAGCATCCCCACCAACTCAAAATGAGGATGAGGCTCAAGTTGATGAAGGAGAAGATCAAGCAAATGAGCCACCTCAAGATGACGGCAATGATCAAGGGGGAGATGCAAATGATCAAGACAAGGAGGATGAGGAACCAAGGCCGCCACACCCAAGAGTCCACTAAGCAATCCAACGAGATCACCCCGTCGACACCATCCTCGGCGACATTCATAAGGGGGTAACCACTAGATCTTGTGTTGCACATTTTTGTGAGCATTACTCTTTTGTTTCCTCCATTGAGCCACACAGGGTAGAGGAAGCACTTCAAGATTCGGATTGGGTGGTGGCGATGCAAGAGGAGCTCAACAACTTCACTAGGAACGAGGTATGGCATTTAGTTCCATGTCCTAATCAAAATGTTGTAGGAACCAAATGGGTGTTCCGCAACAAGCAAGATGAGCATGGTGTGGTGACAAGGAACAAAGCCCGACTTGTGGCCAAGGGATACTCCCAAGTCGAAGGTTTGGATTTCGGTGAAACCTATGCACCCGTAGCTAGGCTTGAGTCAATTCATATATTATTGGCCTATGCTACTTACCATGGCTTCAAGCTTTACCAAATGGACGTGAAGAGTGCCTTCCTCAATGGACCAATCAAGGAAGAAGTCTATGTTGAGCAACCTCCCGGCTTTGAAGATAGTGAGTACCCTAACCATGTGTATAAACTCTCTAAGGCGCTTTATGGGCTCAAGCAAGCCCCAAGAGCATGGTATGAATGCCTTAGAGATTTTCTTATCACTAATGGATTCAAAGTCGGAAAAGCCGATCCTACACTCTTCACTAAAACTCTTGAAAATGACTTGTTTGTATGCCAAATTTATGTTGATGATATTTTATTTGGGTCTACTAACGAGTCTACATGTGAAGAATTTAGTAGGATCATGACACAGAAATTCGAGATGTCTATGATGGGGGAGTTGAAGTATTTCTTAGGATTTCAAGTGAAACAACTCCAAGAAGGCACCTTCCTAAGCCAAACAAAGTATACTCAAGATATCCTAAGCAAGTTTGGGATGAAGGATGCCAAACCCATCAAGACACCCATGGGAACCAATGGGCATCTCGACCTCGACGAGGGAGGTAAATCCGTCGATCAAAAGGTATACCGGTCGATGATAGGTTCATTACTCTATTTATGTGCATCCCGACCGGATATTATGCTTTCCGTATGCATGTGTGCAAGATTCCAAGCCGACCCTAAGGAAGCTCACCTTATGGCCGTAAAACGAATCTTGAGATATTTAGTTTATACTCCTAAGTTTGGGCTTTGGTATCCTAGGGGATCCACTTTTGATTTGATTGGTTATTCGGATGCCGATTGGGCGGGGTGTAAAATCAATAGAAAGAGCACATCGGGGACTTGCCAGTTCTTGGGAAGATCCTTGGTGTCTTGGGCTTCAAAGAAGCAAAATTCCGTAGCTCTTTCTACCGCCGAAGCCGAGTATATTGCCGTAGGCCATTGTTGCGCGCAATTGCTTTGGATGAGGCAAACCCTTAGGGACTACGGTTACAAACTAACCAAAGTTCCTCTTCTATGTGATAATGAGAGTGCAATCCGCATGGCGGATAATCCCGTTGAGCATAGCCGCACTAAACACATAGCCATTCGGTATCATTTTCTAAGGGATCACCAACAAAAGGGAGATATCGATATCTCATATATCAACACTAAAGATCAATTAGCCGATATCTTTACCAAGCCTCTTGATGAACAAACCTTTAACAAACTTAGGCATGAGCTAAATATTCTTGATTCTAGGAACTTCTTTTGTTGATTTGCACACATAGCTCATTCATATACCTTTGATCATGTTACTTTCATATGCTATGACTAATGTGCTTTCAAGTCTATTTCAAATCAAGTCATAGGTGTATTGAAAGGGAATTGGAGTCTTCGGCGAAGACAAAGGCTTCCACTCCGTAACTCATCCTTTGCCGTCGCTCCAAGCAACTCTCCATCTTTGGGAGAAAGAGCAAGAGAACTCTGTTTTTGGTATAATCTTCACTCATATTCTATTTACCAAAGGGGAGAAAGTAATTTCTAGGGCTCTAATGACTCTGTTTTTGGCGATTCATGCCAAAGGGGGAGAGAGTATTAGCCCAAAGCAAAAGGACCGCACCACCACCTAATTTTAAACTAAGGTTTTTCAATTGGTAAATTTCAAATTGGTATCCTATTATATTTCAAAGGGGGAGAAAGTAGTATTTCAAAATTGATATCTTAAAACCCTCTTGAACACTATGAGGAGGATTTCATCTAGGGGGAGTTTTGTTTAGTCAAAGGAAAAGCATTTGAAATAGGGGAGAAAATTTCAAATCTTGAAAATGCTTTACAAAATCTCATTCATCTACCTTTGACTATTTGCAAAAGGACTTTGAAAAGGATTTACAAAAAATTTTGCAAAAACAAAACATGTGGTGCAAGCTGTCGGTGTTTTGGGTCCGACCGCACACCCGGGGTTGCCCCTCGAGGTGTTTTTAGGAGTAGGACGGTGTCGACGACTGTAGCAAAATGGTTCGTGCCGATCACACGAGGGTCAGTGGACAAGATTTACAGGTTCGGGCCGCTTAGACATGCGTAACACCCTACGTCCTGGTGAGTATGTGAACGTGGTTACAGGAGGGCCCTCTGGATTGAAAACACAGAGAGCTGAGGTGGGTGGCTAAGTAAGATAGGGTCGATCGATCTGAAGGGGTGCCCCCTAGGCCTTATATACTCGACCGTGGGGCAGTACATGTGGGTATGATAACAACAAGTAGCTAAAAGATAGTGAACCTTCTGAGTTTATCCCTACGTAACCCTCGCCGACTTATCCTCGCATGGCTCCGTTGCATGGGGGCTTCGGCGCGGGAAAGTCGGGTCTCTGTTGCGATTTACTCGTTCGACGTTGTGGGCCATCCGGGTCTGCACCAATCCGGTCTTACGTCTTCTCTGCTTTGTTGGTTGTTTTTCCCCAGGCCCACGAAGGAATGACCTCATGATTTATTGGGCCTTGGGGCCTTTCGTGAGGTCTTTTACTCCTTTAGTGGACCCGGGGGATATCTATCCCCCATGTTGGAGACTTGCTCTCAAATGCTATAAATCAAGAGCAAGGCAACATAAAATGTTAAATAATAACGCCCTTCGTCCTTAAAACATTATTCCCTTCTGAATAATGAATCTTGGACGAAGGTTAATAAGAGCATGATTACGAAGTTGAACCTTCGTAATCATATTTCAATAAGCATTTATAAGATAATACGGAAAGGTATAATATGTGTAAATAAATCATATACTAATTATATTACATTTATTTACTATATTGAATCATCAAATACCATAATACCTATGCCTTGGCAAAGATTGAATTCCGAGAGATGCGATTGCAATCGTCAAAAAATGCGTGAACAGTAACGGAATACTGTTCACTATTTATAGGCACAGGACACAGCCTGTGAGGAATTACAAGTATGCCCCTTATAAAAACTTACAACATTGACTCAGACCTTTATGGACTAAAAGGTCATTCTATCTTTAAGTCGGTTTATAATGCCGAAGCTTCACGAAGAAGAACCTTCGGCTATCTTATACAAACAGCTTCAGCCGAGGACCACTTCTTCTTATAAGACCTTCGGCGACGAAGCATAAACCCAACAGTAGCCCCTTTCGCGGTGCTAGATCGTTTTTCGTAACGAGCTTGATCCGTGAAAAAAGTCTCTTAAGCTTCGGAGCGCCGAAGGTCTAAAAAACACCTTCCCTGAGCTCGTTGTCGAGAAACGATTCAATCTCCCAGCGTGTAACGGCCCCACCTTGCAGAGTTACTGTTCGGTCTCTGCGGTCCACCATGTAGCGAGTGCGAGCGGGTGTCCGCCTGGTGTAAAAATTCTGGCGCTTCGCCTTCTTACCTGCAGCACTATATAAACAGACGAGTAGGTGTGAAGTTACCACAGCATTCATTGCTATTTGTACTGTTTTGCTGCCAAAATTTTTAACCATCGCCGAAGCTTGTCCGTCGGAATCGAACGAAGCTCCAGCTTTGAAACCTGCTTCGGAGGAAGAAAGTATTAAAGTTTCGCAAGTTCATAGTTAAATGGCCAGAGTGCGTTCTACTGCCAGGGTTGAGCGTGAGGGAGGCGAAACTGAAGCTTCGGAGACTGTTCCCATCTCCGAAGCCATGCAACGATCCGGGCTGGTAGTTTCTGAAGATATTCCTGGTGAGGGTGCAGAACAAACACAACAAGCAGCTGTCGGAGTAGAAGAAGAAGTTATTGAGGAAACTGATCCTGAGGACGATTATCGTATTGCCATGCCAAGTAAGCCCAGCCACTTGGACTTTGGAAAATCCACCGTTTCGAAGGCTGATCTCTCCAAAATGGTAAAGTCAGGCTTTTTCAATGAGGATCAGAAGAAGCTACTACGCTTCGGGGGAGAAGAGACTACCCCGAAGCCGGAAAAGGATGAAATTGTCATTTTTAAGAGCTTTTTAAAGGCTGGATTAAGATTCCCCCTTCACGGGATTATTGCAGAGGTGCTGAAGAGGTTCGGTATCTATTTTCACCAGTTGACCCCTAACGCTATCGTTAGGCTCAGTGTTTATATCTGGGCACTCCGAAGCCAAGCAGTGGAGCCATTTGCGGACAGCTTCTGCCGGGTTCACGAACTGCATTATCAGACGAAGGCTAGAAAGGATGGCTTGCATGATAATTTTGGTTGCTACAACTTTGCTTATCGGAAGACTACGAAGTTTCCTGTAATCAGCTATCGGAGTAAATGGGCAGCAGGGTGGAAGTCTGAGTGGTTTTATGTTAAGGTTAATGATGACAAGGAGAAACTCGTGCAAAGTCCACTCGAACTAATCTTCGGAGAAACCCGGCCTCTCTGCAACATGTCAGTAGACGGTACCACACAAAAAGCAATGGATGAATTCAGAATTGTTGCAGAGCATATTAGTACAAGAGACCTGGTTCAGGAGTTCTTGGCTTTCCAAGTCTTTCCTAGTTTAAAAGAATGGGAAATGCCGAAGCTGAAGGGGAAAAAGAAAGAAGGTGAACTTGTGCGCTTGCCTTACTATTTTAAATTTAAGAAATACTTTAAAACACCTTGCCAAGAGTGGTTGGAAACAATTGAAGCAATGTGCAATGAAATACTTGGCAACTATTCCAAGAAAGAAGATCAATTGATGACCGCAGCCTTCGGAACCCGTCCGAAACGAAGGCTAAATCGAGTGTTGGATGCCTTGGGCTTTGATTACCCTGACTATGAAAACCTGAACAAAGGTGCTGGGGGTCAAAAAAGAAAAAGGATAACTGAGGCCGTGAATGAAGAAAAAGAACCATTGAAGAAGAAAATTCCGAAGAAGGGGAAAACGTCTCCGAAGCAACAAATATCCGAAGCAGAAGAAACCCCCGCATCACCTGTTGTTGCTGACGTTGAGGAAATTCTGAAGGTAATGACTGAATCCTTACCTGCGAAGCTAAGTCCACTGGGTCCTCAACTGACAAAGTTTTTTCAGAAGGACAAGGAGCCCGAGAAATCGAAGAAAACAATCAGGGCAAAGAAACAAAGAATTATCACTGTGACAGAGGTGATTGACAAGACGCCGCCAAGAGCTTCGGCCCAAAAAACACAAACGGCTGCAAAGGGGGCAGATATTGAAATTGCACCTTCGGAGGCCGCAGCTGCCGAAGCTGCCTCAGCTGAAGATTTGAATTTGGAGAGCACAATTGAACATATTGACCAAATACTGTTAGACATGGCTGCAGAAGAAGCTACCACTGCTGCCGAAGAGGTCGTGACCGCAGCGTCAAAGAAAGGAAAAGAAGTTGCTGATGAAGCTTCAGAAGACGAAGCCTTCGTGTTCCAAAACTTGGTTGGAGAACATCTATCCAAAGCTGAAATAGAAGAACTTAAAGAGTATGCCAAATCTTGCGGATACAAACCTGGGGCACTCCTCTTCGGAGGCGTTGATGATGAGAAATTAGAGTGTATTCGAGACCAAACAGGGGCCAAAGTTATCAGTACTCTGTCCAAGAATATTGGATTCCCGAAGCTAGAAGCAGACATCAGCCGCTACCGACGACAACATGTCGTTGGTAGTTTATTTTACTCCAACTTCAAGGTGAATAACTTGTCCCTTAACTTTTATTGCTTCTAATAAAAACATGTCTGACGAAGGTTGTGTTCGTGTAGAGTATGCTGTTGAGTAAAGCCTTGCAAATGCAGCAAGATCTTGAAGATAAAAAGCATGAAGTTATAATTGGAAATTTGGAAAACAAAATAAAGGAGCAATCAGATGCTTTCGAGAAAAAGAACTTTGAGCTCCAGGCAACCGAAGGTTTATTGGCGGAAGCTGAAGCAAAAATATCAGAACTGAACACAAAGCTTCTCCGTCAATCTGAGCAGTTCGAACAAGAAAAACAAGATCTTAATGCAAAACTTGAAGCCGAAGCTCAGCAAAATTCAGATTTGAGAAAACTACTGACAAGTCTTCAAGAAAAATGCTTGGAATTTAGCAACAAGTGCATTCAACGATTAAGAAAGATTTTTTACTCAGTTGGAGCCAGCAGTGAAAAATTCACCCCCTCAGCTGAAGATTTACCGAAGACCTTCGAACATATTGAGGGGGAAATTGACGAGCTCGACGAAGTCATAGCTGGGCATGGTGACTTCTGTGCCTGGGTGGCTTCTCGAGGGACTGCTGCAGCTTTCCTGAAGGCTGGCTGTGATCATGGGAAAATTGTCAACAGGCCAAATTTCACTTTATCACCATCAATCCTGGACGACATTCCCGATCTTGCCCGAAGTATATCGAACAGATTTGTAAAAATGATATGGACAAAAGGAGGGCGAGAGAAGGCTGGAGACGAAGCTCGTAGTCACCTTGAACCAGTAAGAAACCATACCTTGCGCTTACCTTTTCCTGTAAACTTGATTTTGACTTCCAACGACCTTATTCATGTAGGATGACGAAGCCGAAGCTGATGATTAAAAATAACGCCGAAGCCGAAGCTCCTTGGAGATTTAGATAGTAGACTGTAGACAGTACTTGAAAAACTTTTGAGATAACTTTTGTAAATGTAGCCAAAACTTGTCTTTAATGAATTCTGTTCATACCTTGGTATATACCCTTATCCTTCCATTGGTGTATGAGAAATTCTTTGATGTGGACAAAATTTTCTTTTGAGCCGAAGGCGAAAAAACACCTTCCCTTCTTTTCGTACGCAGCGAAGCATAGAAAACAACATTTTCCTTTCTTCTTTGTGCACGAAGCTCTTTTTTCCCTTTCTTTTTTCTCTTTTTGCCGAAGCAACCATTTATGCGATGAAGATGATTATCCTACATATGCCTAGATGAATGTTTATGAATGCAAATGCTATGATGTAATGTGATGTGCAAATGATTGGCCAAACACGTATCCGAAGCCATATTCATAGCCATTATTTTCTTAAAAACAATCACACCTCAGCTCTGCATTCCCTTAGGAACGACTTTGGAGCTTCTTCGCCTTTACTTTTGGCGGAATCAGCGTTGACTTTTCGCTGTAAGCTCTGCATTCCCTTAGGAACGACTTTGGAGCTTCTTCGCCTTTACTTTTGGCGGAATCAGCGTTGACTTTTCGCTGTAAGCTCTGCATTCCCTTAGGAACGACTTTGGAGCTTCTTCGCCTTTACTTTTTGGCACTCGATGGTGCGCTCTCAGCTTTTACATTTACATTCTTTGGGGGATTTTGCTCTTATAGAACTAAAAAAGAAAATCACATATGCTGGCCCCATTAAAAACCTTTCTCCCCCTTTGGAAAGGAAAAGGGTGCCATGAAAGAAAAAATAAAAAATATGAAAAATTACATCGAATTATACATAATATCGCCGAAGCTCATCCGCATTCCAAGACCTAGGAATGTCGTTGCCGTCCATATCCTTCAATCTGTATGAACCGGGTCTTGACGAAGATGCTACTAAGAAAGGTCCGTCCCATTTCAACTGCAATTTGCCCACTGTTTCTGGGTTGGCCACTCTCCGAAGCACCAAGTGCCCTGGCTCAATATTTTTTAGCCGAACCTTTCTATCCCGCCATTTGACTGTTTCGGCTTGATATTTATTGATATTCTCCACGGCTTGCAGTCTGATCCCTTCTAAAGCATCTTTTTCTATAGCATAAGCAGCTTCGGAATCTGATTCTGCCGAAGCTACTATCCTTATTGATCCGGTTTTAGCTTCCTCTGGAGTTATTGCTTCGTCACCGAATAACAACTTGAATGGAGTGAAGCCTGTAGACCTTGATGTTGTCGTGTTGTGGCTCCACACCACTTTGGTTAACTGATCTGGCCATTTTCCTCTGGGTTGATTGAAGATTAACTTCATTATTCCTGTCATTATAATGCCGTTGGCTCTTTCAACGAGTCCATTTGACTCCGGGTGCCTGACTGATGCAAAATGGATCTTCGTACCAATTTGGTCACAGAAATCCCTGAATGCTTCGGAGTCAAACTGTGTTCCATTGTCCACAGTGATAGCCTTTGGCACCCCGAAACGACAAACAATATTCTGCCAGAAAAACTTTTGGACGGTGGCCGAAGTTATTGTGGCTAAGGGCTTCGCCTCAATCCATTTAGAAAAATATTGCACAGCTACTACAACATATCTCAGGTTCCCTTGGGCCGGTGGTAACGGACCTAACAAGTCAAGACCCCACCTTTGCAATGGCCAAGTGGGTTGTATGAGCTGTGTTAAGGACGAAGGTTGTTTTTGATCTCTTGCACATTTCTGACAACCTTCGCACTTTTGAACCAATTCTGCTGCATTCGAAGCTGCCTTCGGCCAATAAAACCCTTGACGGAAAATTTTTCCAAGCAACGGCCTAGATCCGATGTGAGATCCACATAGGCCTGCATGTATTTCTTTCATTAACTCTATACCTTCGGTTCTGGATAAACATTTGAGCAGCGGAGCACAAACTCCATGTTTGTACAGCTCCCCTTCTATCATGACATATGGACGAGCTCTTGCCTCTATCCTCTTGTTATAAGCTTCGTCATCTGAAAGGAATTTACCCTGAAGATAAGAGATGATCTCGGTTCTCCAATCTTCGCTAAAAACAGGAGATATGTTAAGGACTGCTCTTTCAAGAAGTTCCACCGAAGGTGCTTTTATTGTTTCGAAGAACACATCCGAAGGTAAAGGCAGCCTCTGTGCTGCTGACTTAGCCAGCAAATCGGCGTGCTCATTTTGTCCTCGAGGGATATTTTTGACAGAAAATCCTTCGAAGGAAGCTTCAACTCTTCGAACCATATCCAGATATTTTTCAAGCTTCGGATCCTTAGCCTTGCAACTCTTGTCAATATGACCCGAAACAACCTGGGAATCAGTTTTAAGTATGGCCCTTCTGATTCCCATTGCTTTTAACTTCCGAAGACCTAGAATCAATGCTTCGTACTCGGCAATGTTATTTGTGCAATTAAAATCAAGTTTTGCCGCATAACAAGTTTTGACTTTGGAAGGTGAAACCAACACAGCAGCCGCTCCTGCTCCGAAGGTTCCCCAAGATCCATCACAAAACACTGTCCAGGCTTCATTGTCTTTATTCGTTTCCTCATCCTGAGCCCCTGGCGTCCAATCAGCAATAAAGTCTGCCAGCGCCTGTGACTGAATCGAAGATCTATGAACATATTCAATACAAAATTCATTGAGCTCTGCAGCCCATTTTCCAATCCTTCCAGTAGCTTCTCGGTTCCTCATAATATCCTTCAGAGGTTGTGATGAAGGAACAATTATGTTGTAAGCTTGGAAATAGTGCCGAAGCTTCCTGGAGGCCATCAAGACAGCATACAGTACCTTCTCCAACTCTGTATAATTTTTCTTTGATAAACTAAGAACCTCGGAAACAAAATATATTGGGGCCTGCCTTTTGACTTGACCATCAAGCTTCTCCTGGACAAGCGCTGCACTTACCGCTGAGTGCGAAGCTGCCACATATAATAATAAAGGAGCCCCTGGCATTGGTGGAGTCAATGTGGTTAGATCTATTAAATACTGTTTCAGCTCTTCGAAGGCCTTCTGCTGGAGTGGTCCCCATTGAAAGACTTCGGCCGACTTCAGCACTTCGAAGAATGGTAAGTTTCTCTCTGCTGATCTGGATATGAATCTATTGAGAGATGCCAATCTTCCTGTCAATCTTTGAGCCCCCTTCTTTGTAGTTGGTGGTTCCATCCGAAGTATAGCTTCAATTTTACTTGGATTAGCTTCAATTCCCTTTGTTGAAACCAAGCATCCAAGAAATTTTCCCTTCTTTACTCCGAAGACGCATTTTTCTGGATTTAACTTTAAGCCGGCTTGCCTGAAACTGGCGAAGGTCTCCTGGAGATCAGCAATATGATTCTCCTGCTTCGTGCTTTTTACAATGATGTCATCAACATAAGTTAGCACATTTCGGCCTATTTGAGATTGGAGAACCTTTGCAGTCATTCGGCTAAAACTTCCTCCAGCGTTCTTGAGCCCCTCAGGCATCCGAAGATAGCAATATGTGCCACTTGGAGTTATGAAGCTAGTCTTCGGCTCATCTTCCTTCTTCATCCAAATTTGGTGATAGCCTGAATAACAGTCTAACAGACTCATGAGCTCTGAAGAAGCTGCTGCATCAACTAAAGAATCTATCCTTGGTAGTGGGAATTCATCCTTCGGACAAGCCTTGTTAAGATCTGTAAAATCGATGCACATTCGCCACTTGCCATTGGCCTTTTTTACCATAACAGTGTTAGCTAGCCATTCTGGGTACTTCACTTCTCTGATAACTCCTGCACTGAGGAGTCTTTTGACTTCGTTGCGAGCACCTTCGGCCTTATCATCTGACATTTTCCGAAGCCTTTGCTTTCTGGGTCTGAAGGATGGATCGACATTGAGCGAGTGCTCAATAACATCTCTATTGACTCCGCAGAGATCATTGGCCGACCATGCAAAAACATCTTTGTTATTGAACAAAAACCTTATCAAAGTTTTCTCCTGTTCTTCGGATAATTGAGAGCCTAACAGCACCCTCTGCTCTGCTATGTCCTCACATAAGAGCATAGGCTTCGGCTGATCTGCTGAAGCTGCTTTCTCCCTTCTGAATTTGTACTGTTCACAAGCTTCAGCTCCATCTATGTTATGGATTGCTTTTGAGTCAGTCCAATTGCCTTCGGCCCTTCTTGCAGCTTCCTGACTTCCATGGATAGCAATGGGTCCCTGATCCGAAGGTATCTTCATGCAAAGATAGGCAGGATGAAGGATTGCTTCGAAGGCATTGAGGGTACCGCGACCAATAATTGCATTGTAAGGGTATTCCATATCGACAATGTCAAACACAACTTGCTCAGTTCTAGTGTTGTTGATGAACCCGAAGGTCACTGACATGGTAATCTTTCCCAGTGCTACAATCTGTCTTCCTCCGAAGCCACAGAGAGGATGTGTAGCATCATGAATCTTATCTTCTGGCTCTTGCATCTGTCTGAAGGCCTTAGCAAATATGATGTCAGCTGCACTGCCTGTATCAACCAAAACATTGTGGACCAGAAATCCTTTAATAACACAAGAGATAACCATGGCATCGTTGTGTGGGTAATCTTTGAGCTGAAGGTCCTCTTGGGAGAAGGTAATAGGAATGTGAGACCATCTTGACTTGATGAAGGGTCCTTGCACCCCAACATGCTGTACTCTTCTCTGTGCCTCCTTCTTCTGTTTCTTGTTAGCTGGCTCTGAGGACGAGCCACCTGTGATCAGGAGCACCAGCTTCGGGTCCGAAGCAGCTCCAGCTTGGTTGTTGAACGAAGCCATCAACTCAAAAAGTAGAAGTGAGTTCACCCACGGTGGGCGCCAATGTTGGAGACTTGCTCTCAAATGCTATAAATCAAGAGCAAGGCAACATAAAATGTTAAATAATAACGCCCTTCGTCCTTAAAACATTATTCCCTTCTGAATAATGAATCTTGGACGAAGGTTAATAAGAGCATGATTACGAAGTTGAACCTTCGTAATCATATTTCAATAAGCATTTATAAGATAATACGGAAAGGTATAATATGTGTAAATAAATCATATACTAATTATATTACATTTATTTACTATATTGAATCATCAAATACCATAATACCTATGCCTTGGCAAAGATTGAATTCCGAGAGATGCGATTGCAATCGTCAAAAAATGCATGAACAGTAACGGAATACTGTTCACTATTTATAGGCACAGGACACAGCCTGTGAGGAATTACAAGTATGCCCCTTATAAAAACTTACAACATTGACTCAGACCTTTATGGACTAAAAGGTCATTCTATCTTTAAGTCGGTTTATAATGCCGAAGCTTCACGAAGAAGAACCTTCGGCTATCTTATACAAACAGCTTCAGCCGAGGACCACTTCTTCTTATAAGACCTTCGGCGACGAAGCATAAACCCAACACCCCACAAGCCCCCGATCTTTGGGTTAATTTAGAAGTAATTAGCCCAAAGATCCCAGGTCCAATTTGCGGGTGTTTTGAAGAAGAACGTCTTCCTGCTGTCTTCTCTTGCTCCGATCACTCATTTGACCGAGGCTTGGTTTCATGCTTGTGCCTTAGAGGTCGGCATTTCAATTTGTAGGATTCTGAACTTCATTGGGTGCACCGGCGGTGCACCAATGGGTGTAGCCCCCGACCTTTGAGTAGATTTTAGAAAACAATCTACTCGAAGGTCTTTCCTGGAAATTATCTCCATTCGTGCTCCTGCATCTTGGTTGAGGGTTGGTCTTTTAATCTTGTCCCTCGCCTTAGAAGTCGGCACTATCTCGGCTTGGAATGATAATCCATGGGGTGCACCGGAGGTGCACCCAATGGGTGTAGCCCCCGACCTTCAAATGGATTTTTTAAGGATAATCTATTCGAAGGTCTTCCTTTCGTTTGTAAAAATTGGCATGAAGCTATTCGCATTATGCTTTGGAGGTCAGCATTATGTCATCAATATTTTGCTGCAGAGGTCAGCACATATTTTGTCTTTAGTAGCCGAGTTTGCAATCCATCCATATCTTGCTAGGTAGTGCAATTTATTTACTTCTGTGACTGATTGGACGTTTGATGGACGTTCTCTGTCTAGTCTTCACGTCGCTTCTGTCGGCCATATCTTGTACTTTGCTGGCTATATTTGGCTTTCCTCTGATCCTTACTGATATCTCATTTTTGTCTTGAGGTATTCACTGCGTGCCCTGCACGGATGTGACCGTTTTGAAAAATATACTGATAATTCCTGAGCGTCCCCCCAATGGGTGTGGGCAAGGGACGACTTGGTACGCTGAGTGTTTTAACCGGCTGCTTCTGAGTAGTAATGCGATGGGACGGCGAGTGTAATCATATCCTTTGCTGTTGACTGGAGTCCCAATGGGTGTAGTGTTGCATGAAACGGCGTCAGCCATCTGACGTGTCTTCAGACGGGTGGAAGTGCTTATTGAATGCCTTGCGACTGTTCAGTGACCACGGTTGGAGGTGAGCGGTTGCCTTTCCCTTCTATAAATAACGCAGTTGCTCCTCTGTTTTTTTCACATCTCTTCACTGTTCTTTACTGCATCCTTCTCTTCCCTTCCGTCTGCTTCCGCCATGGGCAAGAGTAACAAATGCAAGCGTGAGCCGACTCCTCCGTCGGAGGACTTCGGCGACTCGGAATACTCGGAGGAGGAGTTCTCCTCCGAGTCCGAGGGGTCTCCGGCTCCCGTCTCTCCCCCGGCGTCGTCTGATGATTCAGACGACTCCCAGGGGATTGCCGCGGAAGTCTGGACGTACATCCGGGCCGTCGAGCGCTCCGGGCTCGAGGGCTCGGATGAGGAGGACTCGGACGGCGGCGAGGACGAGGATGACGACGACGACGACGGCGACGACGACGACGGTGGCGACGGCGATGGTGACGGCAGCGGCAGCGGCGGCGGCGACGGGAGCAAGGGCAGCACCAGAGGCGGCAGCAGCACGGGCAGCACCAGAGGCGGCAGCAGCAAGGGCAGCACCAGGGGCGGCGGCGGTGGCTGTAGCAGCAAGGCCAGTGGCTAAACGCCACTGGTCTTTAGATATTAGTATAGTGTAGTTAGAATAATGTAGTAGTAATGTAGAGTAGTATAGTGTAGTATAGTAGTAGTAGTAATGTAGAGTAGTATAGTGTAGTATAGTAGTAGTAGTAATGTAATGTAGTATTAGTAGGGAAGCATCAACTCGCAAAGAGTTGATTTGTAAGCTCATTGCCTTCCCTTAATGAAAGAATGACGTTGGCCTCCTCTTGATGACTCGTTTTCCTTGATTATAGAACTGATTACTTTGAGACAATAGATGAATAACTTGTGCATCAAACTGACACTTCCATAAGTGGCTGCCGAGTAATCTTGTAGTCGGTATCGGCGTTTTAGAAGCAACACCGAGCGATTGAAGGTCGACATCAGCATTTTAGAAGTAATACCGAGCAATCGAACACGAGATCAGCGTTTTGGAGGCAACGCCGAGTGAGTGAAGGTCGACGTCGGCATTTTAGAAGTAATGCCAAGCGATTGAACATAAGATCAGCGTTTTAGAGGCAACGCCGAGTGATTGAAGGTCGACGTCGGCATTTTAGAAGTAATGCTGAGCGATCGAACACGAGATCAGCGTTTTAGAGGCAACGCCGAGTGACTGAAGGTCGACGTCGGCATTTTAGAAGAAATGCCGAGCGATCGAATACGAGACCAGCGTTTTAGAGGCAACGCCGAGTGACTGGAGGTCGGCATTGGCATTTTAGAAGTAATGCCGAGCGATCGAATACGAGACCAGCGTTTTAGAGGCAACGCCGAGTGATTGAAGGTCGGCATCGGCATTTTAGAAGTAATGCCGAGCAACTGAATATGAAATCGGTGTTTTAGAGGCAACGCCGAGTGACTGGAGGTCGGCATTGGCATTTTAGAAGTAATGCCGAGCGATCGAATACGAGACCAGCGTTTTAGAGGCAACGCCGAGTGATTGAAGGTCGGCATCGGCATTTTAGAAGTAATGCCGAGCGATCGAATACGAGACCAGCGTTTTAGAGGCAACGCCGAGTGATTGAAGGTCGGCATCGGCATTTTAGAAGTAATGCCGAGCAACTGAATATGAAATCGGCGTTTTAGAGTCAACGTCGAGTGATAGCCGGCCGCATGAGTTATTTTAAGGATGATAACCGAGTGATGAGGTGGCACATCGACTCTTTAGAAATAACCGCCGGATGACCACGTGGCATGCTGGGGTTTCGGAAATAACCGCCGGGTGATGACTGGGCACTTTTTGAAACGGTATCTGGCTCGAGAATATCCCATAAGAGCTGCGCTTTTAGCCGCCTTTGCTTTCCGTGCCCTAGTTCTTGCATTCCCGCCTCTGAATCCTCTCCGCCATTCGCCTCCTACTCTGTTCGCTGGAAAAAATCGAGATGGTGCCCAAGAGGAAAACCGCGAGCTCGTCTGCTGCGGTGATCCCTCCAATCGACCCCAACAGCCAGTTGCCTTTCGCAGGTAACCATATGTCCATTATTTCCGAAGCTGAACTTCTCCACCTTGTATCCATCGGAGTTCTTCCTCCGCGGGAACTCTGTTCTTGGCGGATTTGCCGCGGGACTACTGTCCCAACAGAGGATACCCACGAGTCTGTAGTCTACGCTCCTTTTCTTCTCCGCGGCCTCGGCCTTCCCATCTCTCCCTTTTTCCACGGCCTCCTTGATTTCTACCACATCAACTTGACCCATTTGAACCCTAATT
The DNA here is from genome assembly GCF_902167145.1 of Zea mays. Taxonomy (NCBI): domain Eukaryota; kingdom Viridiplantae; phylum Streptophyta; class Magnoliopsida; order Poales; family Poaceae; genus Zea; species Zea mays. The sequence continues at coordinate 158,943,709 of NC_050100.1, read as the reverse complement.
CCATTCTCCAAATCTCCATTTTCGTCCACTTATGCGAAGCCTTTCTTGGCATGCTGCCGCATTTCGGTTTATGGAAGTATCTGTATCATTGTCGCCCTGGGATGGCCGGGGGACAACATCAGTTGGTCGGAGGTGCCAGTTTGGAGATGCGCCGTGGACAGAAAACTGAGTATCTTGAGATTCCCCTCAAGGATAGCATTAAGGGGTGGCGTCTAGAGTGGTTCATAGTTGATAATTATGGAAATTCTCTCCCCTCCCGGTCGGGAAGACAACCAGATGTTCGCACTCCGAGTTGGACCGAGTCTCCCACAGATCAGGAAGTGGCTGAGGCAGGTGTGTTGCTAGCTGAAGTTGGACTGCTGAAAGAGAGAGGTCTAACTGCTGAAGCTGTGGTCACTGACTTTGTTTTCAAGAACATTCAGCCACTGAAAGACAGGGCCTATCCGGCATATCTGTATCGAGGGCTAGCCGACTCAACTCGGGTTACCAATAGGAGAATTCCTTCTGTAGACTTGGTAAGCCGTCTTGAAATGATCCTCAGGGGTAAGGTTTCAAATGTTGGTGCTCCAGTGGCATACTCGGCCTGGAACCTACCTCCTCCCAAAGCTTTCACCCTTTTTGTGTCAAATCTGCCTGTGACTGATGGCAATTTGGGCCTTAGAGTGCGACCCTCTGCTGAAGAGGTCAGTACTTTGGTTGCTTCGCTTGGGGAGATTCCTGATGATGAACGGCAGGTTTATTTTGAAGTGCCCCTGAACCCTAGTGATGCGGACATAAATGACATGCTTGATCTGTTAGCTGAGGATTCATCCGACGCAGCTCCTGTTGGTACGTTGGCAGTGGTGCCCCTTCCAGAGGTTGATACAACTTTGGATGTCCCGAAACCTGTCAGTACTCGCCCGAGGCGCCCTAGCCGAACCAGTCAGCCTGAGCCTTCTGCTGATGAGCAAAAGAAGAAGAGAAGACGCCTCCGGCGAGTATCCAGTTTTGATGAGGACGCTGGTACCTTAGTTCCTGCTACTGAAGAAGTGCCTGCAACTGGCCTTACTGACGCTGACCCCAATGGGTGTACCCAAACTGCTGCTGATCCCAATGGGGGTGCTGCTTGCGTTGTTACTGTGGAAGATGAGGAGGAAGAAAATGAAGCTCCTTTAACTCGAAAAAATAGTCGGCAGTTCATCGCCAGCGGCGGAAGTAGTGGAGTTCCTTCTCCTGCTTTTGTCTGCCCTCAGTGGTCTGCAAGAACTGTCCCTGGCCAACTTTGATCAAACTCTTGAGGATATGGTCCCAGAGGACTTGTTATCAGAGCCAGTGGATGATGATGCAACAGAGACTTGCACTGCCGTGCCTGATGCTGGGTTGAGGTCATCTCGTGCCTCGTCGACCTTAGAGCGCGATCTCGAGGGTCGGGATGCTGACTTGGGTTGTCCTGGTCCCATGGAAGTGGCTGAAAGCCCGTCAACCTTAGAGGTGGTTACTGCAGAGAGCCTGGACCCCAAGAATGATGCTGACACATGCCCAGCCCCCGAGGATGTCGCCGGGGATGACTTAGCTCGGGTGAAGAGTGTAAGCCACTGCCCAGCCCCCGAGGGTGTTGCCGGGGATGATCCGGCTCACGTGGGCAGTGCCAACTATGACCCAGCCCCCGAGGGTGCCCGAGCAGGGTCTCCTTCCTGCACTTCCATGGACGTTCACGCGGGTTCACCTCCACACTCTGGCTGCATGGTGGTAGCCCAAACTCCGGACCAGAGAGTCGCTTTAGAGGGTAGCGTCCCCGCTGATCCGGCGTTTGGCTCTGTTGAAGGCACTGAGCTGATTCCTACTGGTCCGTTGAAAACTGCTTCGGGTGGTGGTCTTGCACCTGGTTATCAGCTGATTTCTCCTGATTTGGGGATCCCTTCGTTCTTTTCCAACCTCCAGGTACTGTGCTGTACTTTAGCTTGATCTTTACGTTGCATGAACTTTTGTCATTATGTTCATCTGTTCTTCTTATCAGGCTTTGGTAGATGGGATGGCCAGCCAGCTGAGATTGCAGGGTGTTTCCGCCCTAGAAGTGGCTTCATCTCTTGCGTGTTGGAATCCAGTGTCACTTCATCGTCGTGTATCCGAGCTAGAGGCAACTAATGCTGGTTAGTGCCCTTTTTCTTCTCTTTGCCTTTGTTGTGGACTGTTTTACCTTCTAACCTCGGTTTGTTTGATTACTTCTTGCTAGGAATGACTCGGCAGATTGCAATTCTTGAAGAAAAACATTCCCGAGATCAGGCTGAAATGGTTCAACGGTGCGCTGACTTCGAGGAGAAGTACTCTCAGAGCCAAACTGAATTAAATCAGGTTTCCGCTGCCTTGGATGACGCCAACACCCTGAGTTCTTCTCTTCATGCTCGGCTTGACTCTGAAAAGGTAACTTACAAAACCGTGCCTTGCCTTGCTATGCCCTTATTACTTGCTTGGTTTCTGAAGGAGTTGATTTTTGTTTGCAGGAAGAGAAACGTATCCTTGCTGCTTCTCATGACAATCTGGACAGATTGTATCGTGATTCTAGCAACTCGCTGACCATCTTGGAGAGGAGTCACCGCTTTACAATGGAGGAACTGGACAATCAGCGTTGTAGGCTGCAAGAATCTGCGGACGAAGTGACCCGCCTTAAGCAATTGATATCAGCGAAGGATGCCACCATCAAAGAACTCCGAGTTTCCAAGAAATCCATTGCCCAGGAGTTGGAGGCCGCTCGGCTGGCTGCTAAAGTGGCCGAAGAAACTGCGGCTACTCTCAAAGCCCAGCGCGATAAAGCCATGGACAAGGCTATTCGTGCTGGACGAATCTTAATGAGGAGACCCGGCGTGGTTGTTCCTGAAGACATAAGGGCTGACGTGAGCGCTGCCCCCGATTCCTCGAGTCGTCCTGCTTCGTCGGTCGCTCCTGAAAAGGACATTGCAAAATAGAGAAACATTTTGCGTGCTCTGAGCGCGCGGTTAGCATAATCGAGTATTTATTTAGAAGACATCAGTTTATCATTCGAATGACATAATTACTCTCTTATTGTATCAGGATTTATTGGTTCGTAAATTTGTGGTAATGACGTATGATGAATATGAAATTCGTTGGCGAGATATGGAAGTCATCCCCTGAATTACATAGGCGCGAGCACGTTGCGCTGGCTTAGGCCACCACTGACTTTAGCTGATGGCTCCGTTAGTAGGGCATAGTGGTTACCCCGAGTTAAGTAAGCGTGAGCATGTTGCACCGCCTTAAGTCGTTGCCGACTTAAGTCGATTGCTCCGTTTGTAGGGCATAGTGGTCACCCCGAGTTAAGTAAGCGTGAGCATGTTGCACCGCCTTAAGTCGTTGCCGACTTAAGTCGATTGCTCCGTTTGTAGGGCATAGTGGTCACCCCGAGTTAAGTAAGCGTGAGCATGTTGCACCGCCTTAAGTCGTTGCCGACTTAAGTCGATTGCTCCGTTTGTAGGGCATAGTGGTCACCCCGAGTTAAGTAAGCGTGAGCATGTTGCACCGCCTTAAGTCGTTGCCGACTTAAGTCGATTGCTCCGTTTGTAGGGCATAGTGGTCACCCCGAGTTAAGTAAGCGTGAGCATGTTGCACCGCCTTAAGTCGTTGCCGACTTAAGTCGATTGCTCCGTTTGTAGGGCATAGTGGTCACCCCGAGTTAAGTAAGCGTGAGCATGTTGCACCGCCTTAAGTCGTTGCCGACTTAAGTCGATTGCTCCGTTTGTAGGGCATAGTGGTCACCCCGAGTTAAGTAAGAATGCAAGCCAATCGTAAACGAGCCGAGTATCTTTGAAATCTCTCTTTATTGATGACATATTTCCACTTTACAGAATACATTGTCGCCCCAGCAGTTTTGAAATACAGCTAGGGATAAAATTTTCTGAGGTGCTCTATGTTCCAAGAGTTCCCAACTTCTGTGCCATCCATCTGAGTGAGGCGATACGATCCGGGCCGAGTGACTTCTGCTACTACGAAGGGTCCTTCCCATAAGGGCGATAACTTGTGTCGTCCCTCCCCCGTTAGAATTCGGCGGAGGACGAAGTCTCCTACTGAAAAGAACCGTTGCCGCACAGCCTTGTCGTGATAGCGCCTTAGGGTCTGCTGGTATCGCGCTGATTGGATTACCGCATTCAGCCGTTCTTCCTCAAGTACATCAATGTCCTCCAGCCTGGTGGCCTCAGCTTCTGCTATGCTCTCGAAAATCAACCTTGGCGCCCCAAACTTGAGATCAGCAGGTAGCACTGCCTCCGACCCATAGACCATGAAGAAAGGGGTGTTTCCATGCAGGGCTCGGCTAGGTTGGGTTCTTAGGCTCCAAACAACATAAGGCAATTCTCTTATCCACTTTCCTGCGAATTTTTCATTCTTATTGAAGACCTTTTTCCTGAGTGCCTCCAATATCATTCCGTTGGCTCGCTCAACCTGCCCGTTGGCTCTTGGATGTGCTACAGATGCGTATTTGATCTGAATGCTCTTTTGCTCGCAGAAGTCGAAGAATTCTGAACTGGTGAAGTTGGATCCTAAGTCGGTGATGATGCTGTTTGGTATCCCGAATCTGAATATTATGTCTTGTATGAATTCCACAACCTTAGCAGAGGTTAATGAAGCAATGGGCTTGAACTCTATCCATTTAGTGAATTTGTCAATTGCCACCAATACATGAGTATATCCCCCTTGAGCTTTCTTGAAAGGTCCAATCATATCCAGTTCCCAGCATGCGAAAGGCCAGGTTACTGGTATGGTCTGTAGTTGCTGTGCTGGCATGTGCTGTTGCTTTGACAAGTATTGGCAAGCTTCGCATCTCTGAACTAACTCGGCTGCATCGTCCTTCGCCATCGGCCAATAGAATCCTGACCTGAAAACCTTTCCGACTAGTGTTCTGGATGCTACATGAATTCCACATTGTCCTGCATGGACCTCCTCCAGAAGTTGCTTCCCAGTGGACGGGAGAACACACTTCATGAGGATGCCTGACGCGCCCCTTCTGTATAATTCCTCCCCAATGAGTGTATAGTGAGCCGACTGCCTGGCAATGCGCTCTGCCGAGTTCTTGTCGTCTGGTTCTTCTTCATTCTTTATGTACTTAATAATCAGCCTTCTCCAGTCATCAGAGTCTAACTCGGGTTGATTTATGATGTTGCACTCTTCTGTTTGATCCATTGAGATACTCGGCTGCAGAATTTCTTGCACGAAGACTCCGGGTGGGACCTGAGTTCGACTGGATCCGAGCTTGGACAGTACATCAGCTGCTGTGTTCCGATCTCTTTCTACATGATGAAATTCCAGACCCTCAAATTTGTCTTCCAACTTTCGGACGGCAGCGCAGTATTTTCCCATTGAATCACTTGAACAATCCCATTCCTTGTTTATCTGGCTGATGACTACCAGAGAATCTCCGTATACCATCAATCTCTTGACGCCCAGCGATATGGCGATGTTCAATCCGTGTATCAAAGCTTCATACTTGGCTGCATTGTTAGAGGCCGGGAATAGCAACTGGAGGGCGTACTTGAGGTGTTCGCCTCCAGGTGCGGTGAAGAGGATCCCTGCCCCTGCTCCCTGCAGCTTCAGCGAGCCATCAAAATACATTCGCCATACTTCTGCAGTTTCTGGATTATCTGGTACTTGCTGTTCTGTCCACTCTGATACGAAATCAACCAGTGCTTGAGTTTTGATGGCAGTGCGAGGTCGGAACTCAATGTCGTGGGATCCCAGCTCGCAAGCCCACTTGGCTATTCGGCCGATGGCTTCCTTGTTGTGAAGAATGTCCCCTATTGGAAAACCAGTGACTACTATGACTTTGTGGTCGTCAAAGTAGTGATGCAGCTTGCGGGCAGTTAGAAGTACTGCATATAACAGCTTTTGAACCTGAGGATACTTTTTCTTTGAGAGGCCTAGAACCTCACTAATGAAGTAAACAGGATGTTGTACTGGATAGGCATGTCCTTCTTCTACTCGCTCGACTACCAACGCGGTGCTTACCACGTGAGTCGTGCAAGAGATATACAGCAGCAAATCTTCAGCCGGTTGAGTCGGCGTAGCTCGCCGGGGTGGTTTCAGTACTGGTGGTGTTGTCAAGAATTTCTTCAATGTGTCTAGAGCTTCTTGTGCTTCTGAAGTCCATTGAAACTTATCCACCTTCTTGAGTAGCTTGTAAAATGGCAAACCTTTTTCTCCCAGCCTGGATATAAATCTGCTCAGAGCTGCCATACATCCAGTAAGTCGCTGAACCTTCTTTTGTGACCGAGGAGCTTCCATCTTCATGATAGCTTCAATCTTATCTGGATTAGCCTCAATTCCCCGGTGGCTGACGATAAACCCGAGCAACTTTCCTGCTGGTACCCCGAAAACACATTTTTCAGGATTGAGCTTCCATCTATATCTTCTTAGGCTGTTGAAAACCAGCTGTAAATCTTCGATGAAGTTTTCCGAATTCTCTGTTTTGATCACCACATCATCTACGTAAGCTTCCACACGCTTGCCCCAGTGATCGGCTAAGCATGTTTGAATGGCTCTCTGATAAGTCGCTCCAGCGTTTTTGAGACCAAACGGCATGGAGGTATAACAGAAAGCACCAAACGGAGTGATGAACGCCGTTTTTTCCTCGTCTTCCTTTGCCAAACTAATCTGATGATACCCGAAATAGCAATCTAAGAAAGACAGCATAGAGCATCCGGCGGTAGAGTCCACCACCTGATCTATCCTCGGGAGCCCGAAGGGATCCTTCGGACAGTGTTTGTTGAGATCAGTATAGTCGACGCACATGCGCCAATCCACTTTATTCTTTTTGAGTACAAGAACAGGGTTAGCTAGCCACTCGGGGTGTAATACTTCTCTAATAAATCCGGCCGCAACCAAGCGAGCTAACTCGGCGCGAATGGCCTCTCTCTTGTCGGGCGTGAAACGACGTAGCTTTTGTCGGATCGGCCTCGCCTGGGGATAAACCTTCAACTTGTGCTCGGCCAGTTCTCTCGGGACTCCCGGCATATCCGCAGGTTGCCATGCGAATACGTCCCGGTTATCTTGCAGGAACTGGACGAGCGCGCTTTCCTATTTGTCGCTCAAGCTGGAGCTGATGATGGCCGTCTTGCGCTCATCAACGAACCCCAGGTTGATTCTCTTAGTATCTTCAGTCGGCCGCATAGAGGTCGCGGCCTGAGCTTCATTTGCCGGTACTGCGAGGCTTTCTCCAGGCTTAGAGTTCGCCGGTGTCGAGGAAACCGTCGAGGGCTTGGTGTTGAGGGCTGCTTGGATGGCCACTCGGAAACATTCTGCGGCGCCTTGGAAGTCGGCGCGCACAGTTATGATTCCTTGTGGTCCTGGCATCTTCAGTACCATGTATGTGTAGTGGGGGATGGCCATGAATTTGGCCAGCCCCGGCCTCCCGATGATGGCGTTGTACCCGCAGTCGAAGTTCGCCACTTCGAACCTCAGGAACTCAGTTCTGTAGTTCTCCGGAGTTCCAAAGGTGACTGACATGTAGATGTGGCCCAGCGGGTATTCTTCTTCCGTCGGCACGATGCCGAAGAAAGGAGTGTCCGACTCGTGGAGCTCTTTGAGGTGAACTCCCAAGCCTTGGAGTGTTCGGGGGAAGGTGATGTTGATGCTGCTCCCCCGTCCACTAGCACCTTCTTCACCCGGCTCTCTCGGATCACCGGATCGACGAGGAGCGGGTATTTGCCCGGATGGTCGAAGTTGAGCCATTGATCCTCCCGAGTGAAAGTGATCGGGTGTTCTGACCACCGGTATGGGGCGGGAGGACCGGTGGTCGCCACCAGTATCTGGCGGTCGTTGAGCTTTTGTTGTCTCTTGTTCTCCTGCGACCCATGTCCGCCGAAGATGACGTTGACCTCCCTGTCGACGCGTGGGAAAGCTCCTCCTCCTCCCTCCTCCGGCTGATGAGGTTGTCGCGGTTCATCCGGTCCTCCCCTCGGCGGAGGAGGAGGTAGAGGTTGGAAGGGTCGGCCATGCCCAACGGAGTGCTTGAAGTCCCGGCAGTTGCGAAGAGTGTGGCGCATGTCCTTGTGGTATGGGCACTGGGCGTCGAGGATGTCGTCCAGCGTGCGCTCGCCTCCGCGAGGTCCTCCTCGGGCGCGAGAGGCAGGCGGTCCGGCGGCGTGTACTTCTTCGCGAGGCCTCTTCTCCCAGCGATTGTCGGGTGGCTGGTTCGCGTCGCGTCGTGGTGCTGCCGGTGCAGGCTTTGCTCCTCCGATGAGGTCCTGAGCTCGCTCGTCGGTGGTGATGTAGAGGTCGGCTTCCCGGAACAGCTCCTCGGAAGTAGTCGGCGCCTTCTGTAGTATGGCTCGGACAAAAGCCGAGTCGTTGGATCCTCTGTAGAAGTCCTCAATCACGGCCGCCTCCGTGACCTCGGGGATGCGATTTCTCATGGTCTGGAACCTTTTGAGGTAAGACCGGAGAGTCTCATCCCCCCGGCGCTTGATGGATTTGAGGTCCCACGGTTGCGCTGGCTTGTCGGAGAGGGACTGGAAGTTGGCGGTGAAATGTCGACTGAAGTCTCCCCAGTCGTCGATGCAATGTCGGGGTAGATGTCGTAGCCACTGTAGCGCATCTTGCCCAAGGACGATGGGCAGATACACGGTCATAACGTCCTCAGATGCTCCGGCAGCCCGAGCAGCGGTGGTGTAGACGGCTAGCCAACCCCCTGGATCCTGCTTAGGCTCATATTTGTCAACATTGGATACCTTGAAGTTGGGAGGCCATTGGATGGCCCTAAGGCGCGGAGTAAGAGCGGACACTCCGCACGTGTCCTCCTGTCGTCGGGGACGATGTCTGTCCCGGGGAGGGGAGTTGTGATTGTGGTTCCTCGACCGTCCCCGGGTGGTTCCGCCAGTTGAGGCCGTTGCCGACTCAGTCCTGGTGGCCTGGCTCTGAGTCGGGATGCCATGATCCCGGTCGTACTCCTCCCGACGGCGAATCTCGTTCTCATGCCGTCGTTCGCGCGAAGCATTGATGGAGCTTCGCGCGTCTCGGCGACTGTTGATGGCGTGTCGTAGATCGTTCGGCGGGTGAGCAAGCGGTATAAGATGGTTGGCCGCTTGGGTGAACAGGCGTCGGTATCCCTCGGCGTCGGGAGTCCGAGGAAGTCCATCACCTATCCGAGCTAGTACCCCTCCGACTTCGCTTGGCGTGTTCATAGCTCGGGCGAAGTCGGGATTCAGGTTGCGCCCGAAGAGCGGATTCTCCCGGCGTTGCCTTGCGTCTTGCTCGGCCTGTTCCTGAGCCCGCCGGCGATCATGTCGTCGGGAGTTCCTTCGTTCTCTGAAGACGCGTTCTTCCGGAGTTTCTCCTATCTCCGAGACCTCGTCTCGCGAGACAGGCTGCTCCGGATCCCGTTCCCCGGCCGCGTGATGTCGCCGAACGTTCCGGCGCCGGTTCCTCCGTCGGCGGGATTCTCGTTGAGGCGGTTCTTCTCTGGGTGCGGTCGGTTCGTCGTCGGAAATGGTGGGTGACTCCACTCTCCCGATGAAGAGGACGTCGGGGTAGAATGGCGCTGCTGTCGTGGCGACTTTCTTTCCGTTCTCCTTTGAGGCCGGAGGAACGGAAAGAACGACGTGCTTTTCCCTGGTCTCCTTCTTCCTCACGATCCGTGTCCATTCTTTTGTCGGGGAAGCAGACAGCGGAGTCTTCCGGGTCAGCGAACTCTCGGCCCCCAGCTTTCCGAAGACGATCTTTTTCCGGAGAGATGGAGGTTGCGCCTCTCCGGCATTTTCGGGGTTTGTTGGAGGAGACTTCTTTTCCGGCGGATCCGCGATACGGTGTAGAATTCCCTCTTCATCCGTTACGGATGAGATTGTCCCAAAGCAGAATACGGATCCGGGACGCATGGTGATCTTGCTGTTGAAGGTGACGGCCATTGAGCTAGCTTGGATCGTCGACACACCCCCTACCTGGCGCGCCAGCTGTCGGTGTTTTGGGTCCGACCGCACACCCGGGGTTGCCCCTCGAGGTGTTTTTAGGAGTAGGACGGTGTCGACGACTGTAGCAAAATGGTTCGTGCCGATCACACGAGGGTCAGTGGACAAGATTTACAGGTTCGGGCCGCTTAGAAATGCGTAACACCCTACGTCCTGGTGAGTATGTGAACGTGGTTACAGGAGGGCCCTCTGGATTGAAAACACAGAGAGCTGAGGTGGGTGGCTAAGTAAGATAGGGTCGATCGATCTGAAGGGGTGCCCCCTAGGCCTTATATACTCGACCGTGGGGCAGTACATGTGGGTATGATAACAACAAGTAGCTAAAAGATAGTGAACCTTCTGAGTTTATCCCTACGTAACCGTCGCCGACTTATCCTCGCATGGCTCCGTTGCATGGGGGCTTCGGCGCGGGAAAGTCGGGTCTCTGTTGCGATTTACTCGTTCGACGTTGTGGGCCGTCCGGGTCTGCACCAATCCGGTCTTACGTCTTCTCTGCTTTGTTGGTTGTTTTTCCCTAGGCCCACGAAGGAATGACCTCATGATTTATTGGGCCTTTGGGCCTTTCGTGAGGTCTTTTACTCCTTTAGTGGACCCGGGGGATATCTATCCCCCACACAAGCGTGGTCCAAAATGTCAAAAATTGAAGAAACAATCCATGCGTATCTTATAAGTATTCATATTGGCTCAATTCCAAGTAACCTTTGCACTTAAATTATGTAAACTAGTTCAATTATGCACTTCTATATTTGCTTTGGTTTGTGTTGGCATCAATCACCAAAAAGGGGGAGATTGAAAGGGAAGTAGGCTTACACCTAGTTCCTAATTGATTTTGGTGGTTGAATTGCCCAATACAAATAATTGGACTAACTAGTTTGCTCTAGTGTATAAGTTATACAGGTGCCAAAGGTTTACACCTTAGCCAATAAAAAGACCAAGAATTGGGTTCAACAAAAGAGAGCAAGCGATAACCGAAGTGTGCCCTGGTCTGGCGCACCGGACTGTCCGGTGCACCACCGAACAGTGTCTGGTGCACCAGGGGACTTCACGTTGAACTCTTCACCTTCGGGAAAATCCAGAGGCGCTCCACTATAATTCACTGGACTGTCCGGTGTACACCACCGGACAGTGTCCGGTGCCCCAGGGAAGAGCAACTCTGGAACTCGCCAGCTTAGGGAATTCGCTCCGCTATAATTCACCGGACATGTCCGGTGTACACCGAACTGTCCGGTGAGCCAGTGGAGCAACGACTACTTCGCGCCAACGGTCACCTGCAGAAGCATTAAATGCGCACCAGAGTGCGCAGAAGTCAGGCACGCACGAAGTGGCGCACCGGACACTCTACAGTGCATGTCCGGTGTGCCACCGGACATCCAGGCGGGACCAGCAGTCAGAGCTCTAATGGTCGGAACCCAACGGCCTAGTGACGTGGCTGGCGCACCGGACACTGTCCAGTGTGCACCGGACTGTCCGGTGCACCATGCAACAGACAGCGCCACCAAACGGCTAGTTTGGTGGTTGGGGTTATAAATACCCCCAACCACCCCACATTCAAGTCATCCAAGTTTTCACACTTCCAACCACTTACAAGAGCTAGGCATTCAATACAAGACACACCCAAGTGATCAAATCCTCTCCCAAATCCACAAAAGCTTTAGTGATAAGTGAGAGTGATTTGTTGTGTTTCTTTGAGCTCTTGCGCTTGGATCGCTTTCTTCTTTCTCATTCTTTCTTGTGATCAATACTCAATTGTAACAAAGGCAAGAGACACCAATTGTGTGGTGGTCCTTGCGGGGAAGTTTTGTTCCCGGTTGATTTGAGAAGAGAAAGCTCACTCGATCCGAGGGACCGTTTGAGAGAGGGAAGGGGTTGAAAAAGACCCGGCCTTTGTGGCCTCCTCAACGGGGAGTAGGTTTGCGAGAACCGAACCTCGATAAAACAAATCCGTGTGTCACACTCTTTATTCGCTTGCGATTTGTTTTGCACCCTCTCTCGCGGACTCATTTATATTTCTAACGCTAACCCGGCTTGTAGTTGTGATTAACTTTGTAAATTTCAGTTTCGCCCTATTCACCCCCCTCTAGGCGACTTTCAGTTTTCCTCCCTTTTGAGTGCATATGTGATGCTTTAACGTTAGTGCTCATAAGTCGCGTTCATCATAGTTCTCAATTCAGGAGTCAAGCAATAGTAGTTATGCTTAGCCCCCAAATCTGAGTAGTCCGTGCTTTGGAAAAACTCTATTCTTCCCTTATTCAAAACATTTAATTTGTTTGTGCTTATCATTGTTGAGCTTGTGTGTTTTCTTTCTTTTTAAGAAAGGTTTTTCTCTAAAAACATAGATCACAAATTAGAGCTAATCCTCACCTTATGCTTCCATTCTCATCTTAACCCATCTCAAGAGAAAAGCACCTTACCAAGAAGATACCGGGAAGCTTACCCTTGAAGCCTGGAATAAGCTATAGAAGAAACCAGTCCAACCGCTCAGTCAAAAGGATCAACCGTGAGAATCAAAGCACTGCCCCTGAGTCAAAGTAAACAGAAAAAGAGGACAGAAGGAGTTATTACCATACAGAGAGGCAAAGATTCTTGGAACCAGAGACCACAAACATCAGGGTCGTTGACCCCACCACTCACCCGTGCTCCCCGCACGCGTGCCCTGCCTCCATGCGCACTACCACCGCCCCATGCCCTTTTTGCAGCGCACCCACCGCCGCCATTACCGCCAGCAACACCATCCCCCCTCCATCGAACTTGTTACCTTGTGTCACCTGCTCCACCACTACTCCGCAACCAAACACCAACACTCGCCTATAAAACCCCCCACCAGCTCCCTTAACTCCCATATCACTCAAAGCAAAGCACACTCCAGATAAAACCCCCTCTGCCAAATCGCAAGCAACCCCATTTCCCACTCCCTCGCCCCTAAGATCACAATGCTTGGTGATTATTGGGTTGAAGACTCTTGTACATGTTTCATAGTCTTCGGTTTCCTCCTCTGTATGATGGTGATACTCTTTGATAGAATCCTCCAGTGGGAAGAGCAAAGAGAAAGAAAGGGTCAGTGAAAAGAAGATAGTGAAGAGAAGATAAGAAGAAGGTTCTCCCAGAATCAACCCTGTGTCAGTCATTTCTCCGCAGCCTGCTCAAGCAACAACAGCAGAAGAAGGCCCCATAACACCCTTGTTATGAGGTACTTCAAGGAGTTCAAATCCTCAAGATTCAAGAGTTCTACCTCATTCTTTTTAAGTGGGGTAGTGTTCCAGTAAGGTTCTTGCTATGGAGAAAAAGAAGAAGGCCTGTAGCAAGTTTGTGGAGGACCAGATCATCAAAGCATATAAAGTTTCTGGATGAGAAGTGGTCACCCAAGTTTTGTTGATGAAGCACCAGAAGACTAATCAAGGAAGGAATCCATGTGGAAGTTCGCAAGAGGAAGGTTTGCGTGTCGGCATCGATGCTTCTTCAATAAGCTAGCTGTCAAGCGAAACCTAGAAGCCTGAAGATGATTCTTTGAGTAGCCAGAATCAGCGTTTGCAATCAGCAACCGGATGCTCCTGAAAGGCCAGATTTTGTTGAAGTTCCATCTCCTCGAAGAGTCTGCAAAGTGAAGATATGTAGCTGAAGTAAAGCTATACCCATAACCCTTCTAAGCCGAATCTTGAGGACGAGATTCATTTTAAGTGGGGTAGATTTGTAGCATCCCAAAAATTCAAATTCTAAAATATTCTCAAACTCGCTCTAAATTCAAAATGAATTTCAAATTTTGTTTCAAAATGTTTGTTTGCGAGTTGATATCAACAAATAAAATATAGTGGTCTATATTCTCTCCAAAATCCTCCTCAAATATCCTACAAATATTTCCCCAGTGATCACCCTCAAACTCTTTCAGAAATACTGCCCAAATATTACACCGATATATCTCCAAGTATTTTCTTCTTGAGAAATACCTTCAGAATCATTTTTGAAGTCCCTACAAATATTTTCTTCATAACTTTCCTCATGCTCATACGTATACGTATGCCTCCGGTGTCATACTTTGAGCTCTACAAGCTAATTACACTCATATAAGACAAATCCATGCTAATCTCCCACTAATCCTCTCATCCCTCCCCCTAATCCCCCCACCATGGCTATAATTAGAGGGGCAAGGGCCTCCTCTCATCCCATCCCAAGCCATTTCATGGCAACTCTCTCCCCCTCCACACACACCCACTCCATGTTCCACACAAGCACACACTAGCACAATGATCGTTCGGTCGTTCTTCGATCGTTCGTCCCCCTGTTCTTAGTTGTTCGTTCGTTCGTCCGATCGTTCGATCGTTCGTCCGATCGTTCATGGTTCGTTCGTCCGTTCGTTCGTCCAAATAATCTTTTTCCTGCCGTTATGCTGCCGAAATTCCGATCGTTTGATCGTTCGTCCGATCGTTCATGGTTCGTTCGTCCGTTCGTCCGATCGTTCGTCCGTTCGTTCGTCCAAATAATCTTTTTCCTGCCGTTATGCTGCCGAAATTCCGATCGTTCGTTCGTCCGATCGTTGGATCGTTCGTCCGATCGTTCATGGTTCGTTCGTCCGTTCGTCCGATCGTTCGTCCGTTCGTTCGTCCAAATAATCCTTTTCCTGCCGTTATGCTGCCAAAATTCCGATCGTTCGTTCGTTCGATCATTCGATCGTTCATCGTTCGTTCAGAGTTCCTATTCGTCGTTCATCGTTCGTTCATACGAACTATTCACCATCACTATTTTACCGTCACAAATTTACCGTTACTATTTACCGTCACTATTTATCGTTACTATTTACCGTTACTATTTACCGTCACTATTTACTGTCACTATTTACCGTCACTATTTATCGTCACTATTTTACCGTTACTATTTACCGTTACTATTTACCGTCACTATTTTACCGTACTATTTTACCGTTACTATTTACCGTCACTATTTTACCGTTACTATTTACCGTCACTATTTACCGTTACTATTTACCGTTACTATTCACCGTTACTATTCATCGATCATCCGATCACCCCAAATTTCAACTACTCATCCATCATGCTGTCAAGTCCACCTAAGACCAGCCAGACCCATATTCCAGTTATACAAACTCCGGTGACTGTGATTTTCCCTCCAGTGGGAACTTCCCATCTGGTCACCCATCCTAGGTTTCTCCAAGTTGAGCACGCTTAACTTGAGATTCCTTCGAACCAGGCTTCCAAACTCAAATTCCAATAATTCTCGTTTCTAAATTCTTATCAAACTATTCCCTATCCAACCATGTCATCCCTTAAGCATGGTTCATATTCCAGAAAACTCCCAAAATACTCTCGTCCCATATTCTGCCTATAACTCTCCTGTTCATAATAAGTCAGACGATTCATTCGTCACTATTCTCACCAACAGTGAACTTCACTGTGCTACACCACATACACCCAGCTATAAATACACCCAGCTACCCTCTCCCTCTCCACACACACTCAACACCCTCAGCCAAGGAAAACACCCCACCCACTCAGTTACTCCGCTCTGCCGGCTACACGCATAGTGTCGCTTCGCCTCCAGTCCACCCTCCTGTTATCGGAGCGTTCGTGTCGTCTCGTGGAGGCCAGATCTGCATGTCTACGCCAGGCGGTGGAGCCAGAAGCCAGTTCCGCGAGCTCTCCTTCCCCCTTCGCCGGATAAGCACAACAAGCTCACTGGATCCCTTTGATGCATAAATTACCTATGATTTTTCAACCACAACCCTCAACTTGTTATTTTATGCATGATATGATTTTGAGACAAGTTATTATGGCCACCCAAGCCGCTTGCCTCAATCAATCCTTAATATATTTGTTACAAATGATTTGAGAAAAGGGTATGAGTTTTCAAAAGAAAATGCTTTTCAAAATGTGTATGATGAAGGGTTTTCACCCTTATCACCTTGTGAGTGGGATAATCAGGGACTCCCTGGTTTAGGGGAGGGCCTAAGGTGATGGCTCAGCTGGTTTATGCGCGAGCAGAAGGATTGTCCCCTCGTATAAGGACCGGTTTGTCATCTTTCACTATCTATACTCATGATAAGTACAACCACTCGAGACTGTGTGGGCAGTCACTTAATCTGAACTCGTACGGTCCAACCCCAGGGTTATGAAGGCTGGGGAGCACCAGGAGGATAAGGAGGGGGAAAGTTTTGTCCGGTTTGGACATGGCGGTGGCCTGACTCCTTCCGGTATAACCGTTAAGGTTAGGACGTGCGAGGAAAGAAAGAGATTCGGATTCGGGTCTCACTAGCTATGAGATCGCAGAGCCAGACTAGTGGGTAAAGTGTACACCTCTGCGCAGAGTTTGAAAACCTATTCGAATAGTCCGTGTCCACAGGAATGGACGAGTCTGGTATGGTATGGCAATTAATGTTTGATAGCTGTTTTTTTGAAAATGAAAACCAGTGGGAAACTGCTGAGATACCTGGATGGTTTAGTCCAGGGGATTTTATTCTAATATTGAAAAACTTCCTGCTCCTTTGGGAGAGGATGCACTTTGCAAAATACAAAATGTTTTACAAAACAACCCTGCATAAAATATTGTTGTTTTTGCAAAATATCCTGAGCTCCACATATTCCATGCATTATATCTGATTTCCCCATTCCGCGGGTGAAGGTGGGCTGCTGAGTACGTTTGTACTCACCCTTGCTTATTTGTTGTTTTTCAGAAAAAGGAGATCGAGTAAGAGTTATGACTGTTCCCAACCTTGCCTGTGGCTGTTGGACCGCTGATTTGCTTCGCTGCGTATATCGGGCTGCTTCAGCCCCACTCTGATGATATGTCCCGAGTTGTGGACCAACTCTTAAAGTTGATCGCCACCTTTATAGGTTTGTCTCGTTTAAGAAGATCTGGAATCATCTGATGTATAAATGTGTTTACTAGCCTCCTGGGACTAGTAATTGTATCACATTTGAGTCCCAGAGGATTGGGGCGCTTCACCGTCATACATGGGGAGCTGGGGTGGCTTGTAAGATGGGGGCCAAGGTGTAGCCTGCAGTTCTGCTGATAGAGGGGAAGCATCATCAAAAGCAAAATTTCCATGATGGAAATTCTCATACCATTCATCCTCGTTGAAGAAGCCTTCTTGATGAAGCTCCCTATGTTGGGGCCTTCGCTCTTGCTCATCTTGAGCGAGATGGCGTACTTCTTCAGTAGCTTCGTCAATCTGCCTCTGAAGGTCGGCTAGTCTAGCCATCTTTTCCTTCTTCCTTTGTACTTGTTGATGAAGCATCTCCATATTCCTGATTTCTTGGTCCAACTCATCCTCCTGGGGTGTTGGACTAGTGGCCTTCCTCTTCTGGCTTCGGGCCTCTCGAAGAGAAAGGGTCTCTTGGTTCGGGTCCAGCGGCTGCAGAGCGGTAGCCCCTGTTGCTGAAGCTTTCTTCGGTGGCATGACGAATGTCAATGCTTGCCGAAGGTGGTCAAAAAGAGTTCACCAGAGGTGGGCGCCAATGTTGGGGACTTGTTCTCAAATGCTATGAGTTAAGAACAAGGCAACACAAGAAATGTTAAACGTTAAAGTCCTTCGTCCTTCGAAGCATTATTTCCCTTGTGATATAATGATTTTCGGACGAAGGTAATGAAGGGCATACCTTCATCAGCACAACATATAATAATAAAGAAGGAATCACATGAAGATATAAGAGATAACATGAACAATTATGTATTATTATCAACTCCTTTCTATTTAATTATTATGGAAAATAGAAATGATAACAAGTTACAAATGTACCTTCGGTTTGAAAGAAGGTAAGAGTACAAGCGTGACGCAAAAGCAAATGCCAAGTCAGCGTGAACAGTACGGGAGCACTGTTCATCTATTTATAGGCACGAGACGCATCCCATGTAAAATTACACCCATGCCCTTTACATTTGCTAATGATTCTATAGTAACCCATCGAGGTCTGAATAGCCTTTTCCTTTTTTAAGTCGGTTTCATTTTCTGCCATCGTCTCGAAGCTTTCCTGCACATAGCTTCGGCTTTGCGCCAACCTTCGTATTCCTTGTGCTTCTTCACACCGTGGTTCTAATCCGAGTCAGAAGGTACCTGTTCATGTATTATACTCCAGAAACATTGTTAAATCATGTTTTTGAGGACCTTCGGAAGCCGAAGGCCCCCAACACATATATGATCCATTGTTCTAGAAAAAAATGCATTGAAGTTTTTTGCAATGCCATGTGATTTTGTTTCTGTTGTTCCTAATTCAAACTTTTTCATCTTTGACCAATTTTATAGAAAATCCACCGACATTTAGAACATCAAATTAGTTCCGTCATTTTTTATATGAAATCTGTTTTGATGGAGCATTTTTATTTGAACTTGTAGATGCTACTATATTTTTCTAAAAACTTGGTCAAAGTTAAAGAAGTTTGACTTAAGACAAAGCTAAATTGAACTATAATTTGGAATGGAGTAGGATAGAACAGGTTCTATGGTTCTTGTTTTAAACCTAAGGTTCTTAAGTTATTAGTTGCTACTGTAATTATGAAGAGACTAATTTCGATGTTGTACTGATGTGCCACTCATGAGGAACCAACGCATCATTTACCAACCCCTTTGTTTGGGAAAAATAAAGTGACACATGATTAGTATAATCAGCACAAGCAATTGTCCCTATAAGAAAAGGTGTTCCTTGAAGATCGAATCATTTCCTCAATATCACCTCGATATATTTCCTTGCATATTGGATGATTCCATGCTCATTATATGTTTCCTTTACTTGCATAACTACATCTACATTTCCTTTTTGTTTGTTTGTTTGTGGGACAGGTAATGAAGGGATTAAGTGTATTTGCTAGCGATTTGAAATCGATTATAGTTTGAACGAGGAATTTAGGGTGATCCTAGGACTGAGAGAATATGGCAACCACTACTTCGACACAGACAATTGATGGCTCATACAGTCATACCACTGTATGGTTGTGTGAAACTCCCACTTGGTCCCTAGATAGGGATGATATCTTGCAAGTAATATTCAATATGGAGGCGTAATTGTGTTTAATAGTCGGCATGCCTTAGTAATGTGTACAACCTTCTGCATAAAGCTTGACCAAGGACAATGGGGATGCTAGAGAAGGATATGTGAATGGAGAATGTGGTGTATGTTTTGTCTTGTACGGGTGCAGAAACATTGATGTTTTCAAATAAATGTCTTTGATTCAAATAATTCTCGGTGGAGAAGTTATGAGATCAAATTTACAAAGCACTTCAACTCTTTATGTTGTTCTATTGGGGTTTTAACCTCAACTTATAACACTTTATGTTTTTTGCCGATCAAATAGCTTGGGACTTTGGTCCACTAATTTGGATTAAGCGGCCATTAAATATGATTATATGTCGTCGCAACGCACGAACATTATACTAGTATTGAATTATATGCACTTTTCTAAAAAATAGCTCCAACAAGTGCCTCACTTCATAAAGTTTTTTCAAAGCTCGATAGGGCGCCTCCTCTGGTCAAACATGCAACCTATACAACTATCCTATCCTTGGATCCCAACAATCTGAACCTTCATTGCCCTCATCTCCTTACCTACAAAACGTCTGTTGTCATTTTCTTCTTCCTTTGCCCTCTCGACATGGTGTGTTTCCCTCACCCGATCCCCTTGCAGGCATCGCTGCTGACCTCTTCATGAACAAGCGTTCCCATCTCCTTCTTCCTTGCACCATCTCGGTCCCGTTCCTCATGTGCCACCTTCACTCGATCCCCACTTCTTTGTAATAGTCATGTAATGATTGAGTGACCTTTGTTAGAAGAATGATATAAAGAAAGGATGGACATTAATTAGTCCAGGGGATTTTATTCTAATATTGAAAAACTTCCTGCTCCTTTGGGAGAGGATGCACTTTGAAAAATACAAAATGTTTTACAAAACAACCCTGCATAAAATATTGCTGTTTCTGCAAAATATCCTGAGCTCCACATATTCCATGCATTATATCTGATTTCCCCATTCCGCGGGTGAAGGTGGGTTGCTGAGTACGTTTGTACTCACCCTTGCTTATTTGTTGTTTTTCAGAAAAAGGAGATCGGGTAAGAGTTACGACTGTTCTCAACCTTGCCTGTGGCTGTTGGACCGCTGATTTGCTTCGCTGCGTATATCGGGCTGCTTCAGCCCCACTCTGATGATATGTCCCGAGTTGTGGACCAACTCTTAAAGTTGATCGCCACCTTTATAGGTTTGTCTCGTTTAAGAAGATCTGGAATCATCTGATGTATAAATGTGTTTACTAGCCTCCTGGGACTAGTAATTGTATCACATTTGAGTCCCAGAGGATTGGGGCGCTTCACCGTCATACATGGGGAGCTAGGGTGGCTTGTAAGATGGGGGCCAAGGTGTAGCCTGCAGTTCTGCTGATAGAGGGGAAGCATCATCAAAAGCAAAATTTCCATGATGGAAATTCTCATACCATTCATCCTCGTTGAAGAATCCTTCTTGATGAAGCTCCCTATGTTGGGGCCTTCGCTCTTGCTCATCTTGAGCGAGATGGCGTACTTCTTCAGTAGCTTCGACAATCTGCCTCTGAAGGTCGGCTAGTCTAGCCATCTTTTCCTTCTTCCTTTGTACTTGTTGATGAAGCATCTCCATATTCCTGATTTCTTGGTCCAACTCATCCTCCTGGGGTGTTGGACTAGTGGCCTTCCTCTTCTGGCTTCGGGCCTCTCGAAGAGAAAGGGTCTCTTGGTTCGGGTCCAGCGGCTGCAGAGCGGCAACCCCTGTTGCTGAAGCTTTCTTCGGTGGCATGACGAAGGTCAATGCTTGCCGAAGGTGGTCGAAAAGAGTTCACCGGAGGTGGGCGCCAATGTTGGGGACTTGTTCTCAAATGTTATGAGTTAAGAACCAGGCAACACAAGAAATGTTAAATGTTAAAGTGCTTCGTCCTTCGAAGCATTATTTCCCTTGTGATATAATGATTTTCGGACGAAGGTAATGAAGGGCATACCTTCATCAGCACAACATATAATAATAAAGAAGGAATCACATGAAGATATAAGAGATAACATGAACAATTATGTATTATTATCAACTCCTTTCTATTTAATTATTATGGAAAATAGAAATGATAACAAGTTACAAATGTACCTTCGGCTTGAAAGAAGGTAAGAGTACAAGCGTGACGCAAAAGCAAATGCCAAGTCAGCGTGAACAGTACGGGAGCACTGTTCATCTATTTATAGGCACGAAACACATCCCATGTAAAATTACACCCATGCCCTTTACATTTGCTAATGATTCTATAGTAACCCATCGAGGTCTGAATAGCCTTTTCCTTTTTTAAGTCAGTTTCATTTTCTGCCATCGTCTCGAAGCTTTCCTGCACATAGCTTCGGCTTTGCGCCAACCTTCGTATTCCTTGTGCTTCTTCACACCGTGGTTCTAATCCGAGTCCGAAGGTACCTGTTCATGTTTTATACTCCAGAAACATTGTTAAATCATGTTTTTGAGGACCTTCGGAAGCCGAAGGCCCCCAACACATATATGATCCATTGTTCTAGAAAAAAATGCATTGAAGTTTTTTGCAATGCCATGTGATTTTGTTTCTGTTGTTCCTAATTCAAACTTCTTCATCTTTGACCAATTTTATAGAAAATCCACCGACATTTAGAACATCAAATTAGTTCCGTCATTTTTTATATGAAATCTGTTTTGATGGAGCATTTATTTGAACTTTTAGATGCTACTATATTTTTCTAAAAACTTGGTCAAAGTTAAAGAAGTTTGACTTAAGACAAAGCTAAATTGAACTATAATTTGGAATGGAGTAGGATAGAACAAGTTCTATGGTTCTTGTTTTAAACCTAAGGTTCTTAAGTTATTAGTTGCTACTGTAATTATGAAGAGACTAATTTCGATGTTGTACTGATGTGCCACTCATGAGGAACCAACGCATCATTTACCAACCCCTTTGTTTGGGAAAAATAAAGTGACACAGGATTAGTATAATCGGCACAAGCAATTGTCCCTATAAGAAAAGGTGTTCCTTGAAGATCGAATCATTTCCTCAATATCACCT
The DNA here is from genome assembly GCF_902167145.1 of Zea mays. Taxonomy (NCBI): domain Eukaryota; kingdom Viridiplantae; phylum Streptophyta; class Magnoliopsida; order Poales; family Poaceae; genus Zea; species Zea mays. The sequence goes on along the minus strand of NC_050100.1, from coordinate 158,921,740 downwards.
CGATATATTTCCTTGCATATTGGATGATTCCATGCTCATTATATGTTTCCTTTACTTGCATAACTACATCTACATTTCCTTTTTGTTTGTTTGTTTGTGGGACAGGTAATGAAGGGATTAAGTGTATTTGCTAGCGATTTGAAATCGATTATAGTTTGAACGAGGAATTTAGGGTGATCCTAGGACTGAGAGAATATGGCAACCACTACTTCGACACAGACAATTGATGGCTCATACAGTCATACCACTGTATGGTTGTGTGAAACTCCCACTTGGTCCCTAGATAGGGATGATATCTTGCAAGTAATATTCAATATGGAGGCGTAATTGTGTTTAATAGTCGGCATGCCTTAGTAATGTGTACAACCTTCTGCATAAAGCTTGACCAAGGACAATGGGGATGCTAGAGAAGGATATGTGAATGGAGAATGTGGTGTATGTTTTGTCTTGTACGGGTGCAGAAACATTGATGTTTTCAAATAAATGTCTTTGATTCAAATAATTCTCGGTGGAGAAGTTATGAGATCAAATTTACAAAGCACTTCAACTCTTTATGTTGTTCTATTGGGGTTTTAACCTCAACTTATAACACTTTATGTTTTTTGCCGATCCAACAGCTTGGGACTTTGGTCCACTAATTTGGATTAAGCGGCCATTAAATATGATTATATGTCGTCGCAACGCACGAACATTATACTAGTATTGAATTATATGCACTTTTCTAAAAAATAGCTCCAACAAGTGCCTCACTTCATAAAGTTTTTTCAAAGCTCGATAGGGCGCCTCCTCTGGTCAAACATGCAACCTATACAACTATCCTATCCTTGGATCCCAACAATCTGAACCTTCATTGCCCTCATCTCCTTACTTACAAAACGTCTGTTGTCATTTTCTTCTTCCTTCGCCCTCTCGACATGGTGTGTTTCCCTCACCCGATCCCCTTGCAGGCATCGCCGCTGACCTCTTCATGAATAAGCGCTCCCATCTCCTTCTTCCTTGCACCATCCCGGTCCCGTTCCTCATGTGCCACCTTCACTCGATCCCCACTTCTTTGTAATAGTCATGTAATGATTGAGTGACCTTTGTTAGAAGAATGATATAAAGAAAGGATGGACATTAATTAAGTTGGTTTTCAATGTAATGTGACTTAGAGATAGACTGATACAGTAAAGATAGGCAAGAGAAGAGCTTCGAGGCACCAAACGAAGGAGACGTTCAAGAATATGACTTGTGGACCGAGGTACCATGGCTAGAATGAAGAAGAGAGTAGGGGTGAAAAAGGGCCGGATACAAGCAGATACAGGGTTATCTCGTATCCTACCCTAATGTATTTTGGACCGAGTACGGGTAGTTAAAATTTGGGGCGGATACAGGGCGAGACTGAGTAATAATTTGGACGGGTAAGAAACGAATATCGGATATTACTCGGATAGATAACCAATATTTGTCGGATAGTTTGTCCAGATAATATTAGTTGCACAACCGCCCAACAAACAAATAAAATAAAAAATACACAAACACGTACATGATAGCTCAAATATAGAAAAATAAAGCGATAATATTGATATTATTGGGAGGTGTTTTCGGACCTTCGGCTAAAGGCCTTCATTCCCATCGCAGTCTAAATTTATTGCTAAGGAACAAATGAATACTGCGAGGGGCTACTGTTGGGGACTTGTTCTCAAATGCTATGAGTTAAGAATAAGGCAACACAGAGAATGTTAAACGATAAAGTCCTTCGTCCTTTGAGGCATTATTTCCCTTAGGATATAACGATCTCCGGACGAAGGTCATGAAGGATGAACCTTCATCAGCACAGTATATATTAATGAAAGACGAAGCATATGAAACATAAAAGATAGCATGAATAATCATATAACATCATTCATTTAACTTTATTATATCATCATAGAGAAATAGAGACAATATCGAATTGTAAATGTACCTTCGGTTTGGAAGGAGATGAAAATACAAGTGTGACGCAAAAGCAAATGCCAAGTCAACGTGAACAGTACGGGGGTACTGTTCACCTATTTATAGGCACGAGGTACAACCCATACAAAATTACATACATGCCCTTTACATTTGGTGATAATTCTATAGCACTCTATTGAGGTCTAAATGGTCTTTTCATCTTTAAGTCGGTTCCCTTCTCTGCGAACATGCCGAAGCTTTCCTGCTTCACAGCTTCGGCGCTGTGTCAACCTTTGTAGCTTTTTGCTTTCTGATACGAGTCCGAAGATACCTGCTCACACATTTTAAGCCGCTTCTCCCTTGAAGACCTTCGGCGACGAAGCATAGACCCAACAGTAGCCCCTTTCGCGGTGCTAGATCGTTTTTCGTAACGAGCTTGATCCGTGAAAAAAGTCTCTTAAGCTTCGGGGAGCCGAAGGTCCAAAAAACACCTTCCCTGAGCTCGTTGCCGAGAAACGATTTAATTTCCCAGCACGCAGCGGTCCCACCTTGCAGAGTTTACTGTTCGTCCCTGCGGTCCACTGCGCAGCGAGCGCAAGCGGGTGCGCGCCTGGTGTAAAAACTCTGGCGCTTCGCCTTCTTACCTGCAGCACTATATAAACAGACGAGTAGGTGTGAAGTTACCACAGCATTCATTGCTATTTGCACTGTTTTCCTGCCAAAATTTTTAACCATCGCCGAAGCTTGTCTGTTAGAAACGAACGAAGCTCCAGTTTGAAACCTGCTTCGGAGGAAGAAAATTTTAAAGTTTCACAAGTTCATAATTGAATGGCCAGAGTCCGTTCTACCGCCAGGGTTGAGCGCGAGGGGGAGGAAACTGAAGCTTCGGAGACTCTTCCCATCTCCGAAGCCATGCAACGATCGGGTCTAGTGACTTCAGAAAAGATCCCTCATGATGATGCAAAACAAGCAGAACAAGCAATCGCTGAAGCAGAGGAAGAAGATATTGAGGAAACTGATTCCGAAGATGATTACCGCATTGCCATGCCAAGCAAGCCGAGCCACTTGGACTTCGGAAAATCTACTGTGTCGAAGACTGATCTATCCAAGATGGTAAAATCGGGCTTTTTCACTGAAAATCAGAAGAAGCTGTTGCGCTTCGGTGGAGAAGAGACTACCCCGAAGCCAGAGAAGGATGAGATTGTTATTTTTAAAAGTTTTCTAAAGGCTGGATTAAGGTTCCCCCTGCATGGGATTATTGGAGAGGTACTGAAGAGATTCGGTATCTATTTTCATCAGCTGACCCCTAACGCTATCGTTAGGCTTATTGTTTATATCTGGGCACTCCGAAGCCAAGCAGTGGAACCATTTGCAGACAGCTTCTGCCGGGTTCACGAGCTACATTATCAAACAAAGGCTAGAAAAGATGGATTACACGATAATTTTGGTTGCTATAACTTTGCCTATCGGAAAACTACAAAGTTCCCTGTAATTAGCTACCGAAGCAAGTGGGCAGCAGGCTGGAAATCAGAGTGGTTCTATGTCAAGGTTGATGACGACAAGGAAAAGCTTGTTCAAAGCCCGCTGGAATTAATCTTCGGAGAAACCCGACCTCGCTGCAATATGACACCCGAAGGTCCAACACAACAAGCAATGAGTGAATTCAGAATTATTGCAGAGCATATCAGCACAAGGGACCTGGTTCAAGAGTTTTTAGCATTCAAAGTTTTTCCCAGTTTGAGAGAATGGGAAATGCCGAAGCTACAGGGGGAAAAGAAAGAAGGTGAACTCGTACGTTTACCTTACTATTTCAAGTTTAAAAAGTACTTTAAAGCACCTTGCCAAGAGTGGCTAGATACGATTGAAGCAATGTGTAATGAAATACTTGGCAATTATTCCAAAAAAGAAGATCAATTGATGACCGCATCCTTCGGCACTCGTCCGAAACGAAGGCTAAATCGAGTGTTGGACGCCTTGGGTTTCGAATACCCAGACTACGAAAATCTGAACAGAGGTGTCGGAGGCCAAAAAAGGAAAAGGGTAACTGAAACCTTAGATGAAGGCGAAAAAGAGCCAGTAACGAAGAAAATTCCGAAGAAAAGGAAAACTTCTTCTTCGAAGCAACAAATATCCGAAGCAGAAGAAACTCCCGCATCACCTTCTGCTGCTGTTGTTGAGGAAATTCTGAAGGTAATGACTGAATCCTTACCTGCGAAGCTAAGTCCACTGGGTCCTCAACTGACAAAGTTTTTTCAGAAGGACAAGGAGCCCGAGAAATCGAAGAAAACAATCAAGGCAAGGAAACAAAGAATCATTACCGTGACAGAGGTAATTGACAAAACGCCGCCAAGAGCTTCGGCCCAAAAAACTCGAGCAACTTTAGAGGGGGCAGATATTGAAATTGCACCTTCGGAGGCCGCAGCCGCCGAAGTTACCTCAGCTGAAGATTTGAATTTAGAGAGCACAATTGAACATATTGACCAAATGCTGCTAGACATGGCTGCAGAAGAAGCTGCCACTGCTGCCGAAGAGACTGTGACCGCAGCGTCACAGAAAGGAAAAGAAATTGCTGATGAAGCTTCAGAAATCGAAGCCTTCGCGTTCCAAAACTTAGTTGGAGAACATCTAACAAAAGCTGAAATAGAAGAGCTTAAAGAGTATGCCCAATCCTGTGGATACAAACCTGGGGCACTCCTCTTCGGAGGCGTTGATGACGAGAAATTAGAGTGTATTCGGGACCAAACAGGGGCCAAAGTTATCAGTACTCTGTCCAAGAGTATTGGATTCCCGAAGCTAGAAGCAGACATCTGCCGCTACCGACGACAACATGTCGTTGGTAGTTTATTGTACTCCAACTTCAAGGTGAATGACTTGTCCCTTAACCTTTATTGCTTCTAATAAAAACACGTCTGACGAAGGTTGTGTTTGTGTAGAGTATGTTATTGAGCAAAGCCTTGCAAATGCAGCAAGATCTTGAAGATAAAAAGCATGAAATTATAATCGGAAATTTGGAAAACAAAATAAAGGAGCAATCAGATGCTTTTGAGAAAAAGAATTTTGAGCTCCAGGCAGCCGAAGGCTTACTCGCGGAAGCTGAAGCAAAAATATCAGAACTGAACTCGAAGCTTCTCCGCCAGTCTGAGCAGTTCGAACGAGAAAAACAAGATCTCAATGCAAAACTTGATGCCGAAGCTCAGCAAAATTCGGATTTGAGAAAACTACTGACAAATCTTCAAGAAAAATGCCTGGAATTTGGCAACAAGTGCATTCAACGACTAAGAAAGATTTTTTACTCGGTTGGAGCTAGCAGCGAAAAATTTACCCCCTCAGCTGAAGATCTACCAAAAACCTTCGAACACATTGAGGGGGAAATTGACGAGCTCGACGAAGTCATAGCTGGGCATGGTGACTTCTGTGCCTGGGTGGCTTCTCGAGGGACTGCTGCAGCCTTCATGAAGGCTGGCTGTGATCATGGGAAAATTGTCAATAGGCCAAATTTTACTTTGTCACCATCAATCCTGGATGACATCCCTGATCTCGCCCGAAGCATCTCGAATCGATTTATAAAAATGATATGGACAAAAGGTGGTCGAGAGAAAGCGGGAGACGAAGCTCGTAGCCACCTTGATCCAGTAAGAAATCATACCTTGTGCTTACCTTTTCCTGTAAACTTGATTCTGACTTCCAACGACCTTATTCATGTAGGATGACGAAGCCGAAGCTGATGATCAAAAATAACGCCGAAGCCGAAGCTCCTTGGAGATTTAGATAGCAGACTGCAGACAGTACTTGAAAAACTTTTGAGATAACTTTTGCAAATGTAAACAAAAACTTGTTTTTAATGTATGCTGTTCATACCTTGTAATATATTCTTAACCTTTCACTGATGTATGAGAAATGCTTTGGTGTGGACGAAATTTCCTTTTTTGAGCCGAAGGCGAAAAAACACCTTCCCTTCTTTTCGTACGCAACGAAGCATAGAAAACAACATTTTCCTTTTTTCTGAAGCTCTTCTTCATAGAAAACAACATTTTCCTTTTCTCCGAAGCTCTCCTTCATAGAAGTTTTTCCCTTTCTTTTTTCTCTTCTTGCCGAAGCAACCATTTTATGCGATGAAGATGATTATCCTACATATGCCTAGATGAATGTTTATGAATGCAAATGCTATGATGTAATGTGATGTGCAAATGAATGGCCAAACACGTATCCGAAGCCATATTCATAGCCATTATTTTCTTAAAAACAATCACACCTCAGCTCTGCATTCCCTTAGGAACGACTTTGGAGCTTCTTCGCCTTTACTTTTGGCGGAATCAGCGTTGACTTTTCGCTGTAAGCTCTGCATTCCCTTAGGAACGTCTTTGGAGCTTCTTCGCCTTTACTTTTGGCGGAATCAGCGTTGACTTTTCGCTGTAAGCTCTGCATTCCCTTAGGAACGTCTTTGGAGCTTCTTTTTTTTCTTTTTGGCACTCGATGGTGCATTCTCAGCTTTTACATTTACATTCTTTGGGGGATTTTGTTCTTATAGAACTAAAAAAGAAAATTACACGTGATGGCCCCATTAAAAACCTTTCTCCCCCTTCGGAAAGGAAAAGGGTGCCATGAAAGAAGAACTAAAAAATAAAAAATATGAAAAATTACATCGAATTAAACATAATATCGCCGAAGCTCATCCGCATTCCAAGATCTAGGAATGTCATTGCCGTCCATATCTTTCAATCTGTATGAACCGGGTCTTGACGAAGATGCTACTAAGAAAGGCCCGTCCCATTTCAACTGCAATTTGCCCACTGTTTCCGAGTTGGCCACCCTCCGAAGCACCAAGTGCCCTGGCCCAATATTTTTTAGCCGAACCTTTCTATCCCGCCATTTAACTGTTTCAGCTTGATATTTATTGATATTCTCCACGGCTTGCAGTCTGATCCCTTCTAAAGCATCTTTTTCTATAGAATAAGCAGCTTCGGAATCTGATTCTGCCGAAGCTACTATCCTTATTGATCCGGCTTTAGCTTCCTCTGGAGTTATTGCTTCGTCACCGAATAACAACTTGAATGGAGTGAAGCCTGTAGACCTTGATGTTGTCGTGTTGTGGCTCCACACCACTTTGATTAACTGATCTGGCCATTTTCCTCTGGGTTGATTGAAGATTAACTTCATTATTCCTGTCATTATAATGCCGTTGGCTCTTTCAACGAGTCCATTTGACTCCGGGTGCCTAACTGATGCAAAATGGATCTTCGTACCAATTTGGTCACAGAAATCCCTGAAAGCTTCGGAGTCAAACTGTGTCCCATTGTCCACAGTGATGGCCTTTGGCACCCCGAAACGACAAACAATATTCTGCCAGAAAAACTTTTGGACGGTGGCCGAAGTTATTGTTGCTAAAGGCTTCGCCTCAATCCATTTAGAAAAATATTCCACAGCTACTACAACATATCTCAGGTTCCCTTGGGCCGGTGGTAACGGACCTAACAAGTCAAGGCCCCACCTTTGCAATGGCCAAGTGGGTTGTATGAGCTGTGTTAAGGACGAAGGTTGTTTTTGATCTCTTGCACATTTCTGACAACCTTCGCACTTTTGAACCAATTCTGCTGCATCCGAAGCTGCCTTCGGCCAATAAAACCCTTGACGGAAAATTTTTCCGAGTAACGGCCTAGATCCGATGTGAGATCCACACAGGCCTGCATGTATTTCTTTCATTAACTCTATACCTTCGGTTCTGGATAAGCATTTGAGCAGCGGAGCACAAACTCCATGTTTGTACAACTCCCCTTCTATCATGACATATGGACGAGCTCTTGCTTCTATCCTCTTGTTATAAGCTTCGTCATCTGAAAGAAATTTACCCTGAAGGTAAGAGATGATCTCGGTTCTCCAATCTTCGCTAAAAACAGGAGATATATTAAGAACTGCTCTTTCAAGAAGTTCCACCGAAGGTGCTTTTATTGTTTCGAAGAACACATCCGAAGGTAAAGGCAGCCCCTGTGCTGCTGACTTGGCTAGCAGATCAGCATGCTCATTTTGTCCTCGAGGAATATTCTTGACAGAAAACCCTTCAAAGGAAGCTTCGACTCTTCGAACCATATCCAGATATTTTTCAAGCTTCGGATCCTTAGCCTTACAACTTTTGTCAATATGACCCGAAACAACCTAGGAATCAGTTTTAAGTATGGCCCTTCTGACTCCCATTGCTTTTAACTTCCGAAGACCTAGAACCAATGCTTCGTACTCAGCAATGTTATTTGTGCAATTAAAATCAAGTTTTGCCGCATAACAAATTTTGACTTTGGAAGGTGAAACCAACACAGCAGCCGCTCCTGCTCCGAAGGTTCCCCAAGATCCATCACAAAACACTGTCCAGGCTTCGTTGTCTTTATTCGTTTCCTCCTCCTGAGCCCCTGGCGTCCAATCAGCAATAAAGTCTGCCAGCGCCTGTGACTGAATCGAAGATCTATGAACATATTCAATACAAAATTCATTGAGCTCTGCAGCCCATTTTCCAATCCTTCCAGTAGCTTCTCGATTCCTCATAATATCCTTCAGAGGTTGCGATGAAGGAACAATTATGTTGTAAGCTTGGAAATAGTGTCGAAGCTTCCTGGAGGCCATCAAGACAGCATACAATACCTTCTCCAGTTCTGTATAATTTTTCTTTGACAAACTAAGAACCTCGGATACAAAATATATTGGGGCCTGCCTCTTGACTTGACCATCAAGCTTTTCCTGGACAAGCGCTGCACTTACCGCTGAGTGCGAAGCTGCCACATATAATAACAAAGGAGCCCCTGGCATTGGTGGAGTCAATGTTGTTAGATTTATTAAATACTGTTTTAGCTCTTCAAAGGCCTTCTGTTGGATTGGTCCCCATTGAAAGACTTCGGCTGACTTCAGCACTTCGAAGAATGGTAAGTTTCTCTCTGCTGATCTGGATATGAATCTATTGAGAGATGCCAATCTTCCTGTCAATCTTTGAGCCCCCTTCTTTGTAGTTGGTGGCTCCATCCGAAGTATAGCTTCAATTTTACTTGGATTAGCTTCAATCCCCTTTGTTGAAACCAAGCATCCAAGAAATTTCCCCTTCTTCACTCCGAAGACGCATTTTTCTGGATTTAACTTCAAGCCAGCTTGCCTGAAACTGGCGAAGGTCTCCTGCAGATCAGCAATATGATTCTCCTGCTTCGTGCTTTTGACAATGATGTCATCAACATAAGTTAGCACGTTTCTGCCTATTTGAGATTGGAGAACCTTCGCAGTCATTCGGCTGAAACTTCCTCCAGCATTTTTGAGCCCCTCAGGCATCCGAAGATAGCAATATGTGCCACTTGGAGTTATGAAGCTAGTCTTCGGCTCATCTTCCTTCTTCATCCAAATTTGGTGATAGCCTGAATAACAGTCTAACAGACTCATGAGCTCTGAAGAAGCTGCTGCATCAACTAAAGAATCTATCCTTGGTAGTGGGAATTCATCCTTCGGGCAAGCTTTGTTAAGATCTGTAAAATCGATGCACATTCGCCACTTGCCATTGGCCTTTTTTACCATAATAGTGTTAGCTAGCCATTCTGGGTACTTCACTTCTCTGATAACTCCTGCACTAAGGAGTCTTTTGACTTCGTTGCGAGCGCCTTCGGCCTTATCATCTGACATTTTCCGAAGCCTTTGCTTTCTGGGTCTGAAGGATGGATCGACATTGAGTGAGTGCTCGATAACATCTCTATTAACTCCGCAAAGATCATTGGCTGACCATGCAAAAACATCCTTGTTATTGAACAAAAACCTTATCAAGGTTTTCTCCTGCTCTTCGGATAACTGAGAGCCTAACAGCACCTTCTGCTCTGCTATGTCCTCACATAAGAGCATAGGCTTCGACTGGTCTGCTGAAGCTGCTTTCTCCCTTCTGAATTTGTACTGTTCACAAGCTTCAGCTCCATCGATGTTATGGATTGCTTTTGAGTCAGTCCAATTACCTTCGGCCCTTCTTGCAGCTTCCTGACTTCCATGGATAGCGATGGGTCCCTGATCCGAAGGTATCTTCATGCAAAGATAGGCAGGATGAAGGATTGCTTCGAAGGCATTGAGAGTACCACGACCAATAATTGCATTGTAAGGGTATTCCATGTCGACAATGTCAAACACAACTTGCTCAGTTCTAGTGTTGTTGATGAACCCGAAGGTCACTGACATGGTGATCTTGCCCAATGCTACAATCTGTCTTCCTCCGAAGCCACAGAGAGGATGTGTAGCATCATGAATCTTATCTTCTGGCTCTTGCATTTGTCTGAAGGCCTTAGCAAATATGATGTCAGCTGCACTGCCTGTGTCAACCAAGACATTGTGGACCAGAAATCCTTTGATAACACAAGAGATAACCATGGCATCGTTGTGTGGGTAATCTTTGAGCTGAAGGTCCTCTTGGGAGAAGGTAATAGGAATGTGAGACCATCTTGACTTGATGAAGGGTCCTTGCACCCCAACATGCTGTACCCTTCTCTGTGCTTCCTTCTTCTGTTTCTTGTTAGCTGGCTCTGAGGACGAGCCACCTGTGATCAGGAGTACCAGCTTCGGATCCGAAGCAACTCCAGCTTGGTCGTTGAACGAAGCCATCAGCTCAAAAAGTGGAAGTGAGTTCACCGGAGGTGGGCGCCAATGTTGGGGACTTGTTCTCAAATGCTATGAGTTAAGAACAAGGCAACACAGAGAATGTTAAACGATAAAGTCCTTCGTCCTTTGAGGCATTATTTCCCTTAGGATATAACGATCTCCGGACGAAGGTCATGAAGGACGAACCTTCATCAGCACAGTATATATTAATGAAAGACGAAGCATATGAAACATAAAAGATAGCATGAATAATCATATAACATCATTCATTTAACTTTATTATATCATCATAGAGAAATAGAGACAATATCGAATTGTAAATGTACCTTCGGTTTGGAAGGAGATGAAAATACAAGTGTGACGCAAAAGCAAATGCCAAGTCAACGTGAACAGTACGGGGGTACTGTTCACCTATTTATAGGCACGAGGTACAACCCATACAAAATTACATACATGCCCTTTACATTTGGTGATAATTCTATAGCACTCTATTGAGGTCTAAATGGTCTTTTCATCTTTAAGTCGGTTCCCTTCTCTGCGAACATGCCGAAGCTTTCCTGCTTCACAGCTTCGGCGCTGTGTCAACCTTTGTAGCTTTTTGCTTTCTGATACGAGTCCGAAGATACCTGCTCACACATTTTAAGCCGCTTCTCCCTTGAAGACCTTCGGCGACGAAGCATAGACCCAACAGCTACTGTTGGGGGCCTTCCTCTTCCGAAGGTACTCAAAAACATAATTAATCATTTGTTTTCAGTATAAGCTATTACAGTGAGCTTCACCTTCAGGATGGAAGTATTTCCCTCATGATGAAGGTATACGATATGAAGATATGATCTAAGGATGATAAGAATAAATGTCGAAGCTATTGCCAGAGTGACAGCTTCGGCTTGTAATGGTGATGAAATCTGTTGATGATGCTGACCGAAGGGGAAAAAGACTACTTAGGCCTTAATGATTTATATTACGATCATAAGTAAATATCAAGGACATAAATGTACTTTTACCTGGACTGCATCTCGTGCCTATAAAAAGATGAACAGTAGCACCGTACTATTGATTTGTAATCTCTCTCGCATCAACACATTCGAACAAGCCGAAGGTATCAATGTAATATAAATTCTATTGATATTCATACATGTTTTATGGAATGCAAATACGAATGAATCAATGAGTTATACTTGTTGTTTTTATCTCTTTGCATTCTTGTTTATCTATAAGATGATGAAAGCATGTCCTTCGTTACCCTCGTCTAATGATCATTATATACATGGGAAGATAATGCTTCGGAAGACGAAAGTCCTTAATACTTAACAATTGTGTTGCCATGTTCTTGATTCATAGCATTTGAGAATAAGCGACCAACGGATATCATGTAGTTCAAAGTTATTAACCACAAGAACATTGTAGAACCGACAACACAAATTTTTTATATCCACTTTAGTCATAATCCACAAATCCAAAAGTATATAACAAATAGTAGATAATTGACATTAATTAATATGTTCAAGTGTTCAACACTTTTACATAACAAAATGAAACAACACAAATCACAGTAAATAGAGTTATTTGTTCTTGGTGCCCTAAATTAAATTGGTGTGTTTATTTATGTCGTGAGGTCTTGCCAGTTTACCACGGAGTATGATCTGTCATTTGTTCTTTACACATAGAAGTTGTCAATCGAAAAGATTATGCCGTGAGCTCTCGCTAAGTTTACCACGGAGTATGCTCTATCATTTGTTCTTTATATATGGAAGTTGTCAATCGAAAAGAAAAAAGGCTTGGCTGCTAAGCACCAGAGCTTTATCGGTTTGTTACCTGTGTGTGAGACGGTAAGAAAACCCGTATAAGGCTCTGTAGATGGCGACAGACCGACAGTGACCCGGCGAGGTTTCTGCAGCCTGCAACGGGATAAATAAGGCCGTGTTCGTTTGGGTCAGATTGTATCCGTAATCGTTCCAGCTAATCAAAGTTTATATAAATTAAAGAAGCAATCTGGTTAAGAATCGTTCCGACCCATCAATCCGGCACAAACGAACAAGGCCTAATTGATATTTCAATCCAGCTGCCTCTTTTTTTAACAAAGAACATTAAGAGTTTGTTCGGTTAGCTCTCAATCCATGTGGATTGAGTAAGATTAGGTGAGTTTAAATCTCAAGCAAGTCAAAGTTCTTCTAATTTTTTTTTCAATCTCATCCAATCCATATATAATGGGAATAACCGAACAATGCCTAATAGGTTTTGGCAGCATAAACTTGAAATTTTCTCCTTTGCGCCAAATCAAATGGTTGTGCTGTGGCACAAAGCTATTAGATACATACTACCTTCGTTCACAAATATATGACACCGTTGACTTTTTTCGAAAACTTTGACCACTCGTCTTATTTAAAATGTAAAATTTTAAGTTAAGCACAAACTATCTTAAGTGATAAAACAAATCACGGGAAAATAAATGATAACTCATTATTTTTTGAATAATACGAGTGGTTAAAGTTTTTTTTTAAAATAACGGTGTCATATATTTATGAACAGAGGGAGTACATGATTACAGTGACAGCAGGCCGCAACCGCAAGGCGCTAGACGCAAGTGTACATGTACATACACGATTGTAGTGCCCGACAATATCCGGGTACCCGACCGTTTAATACCCGTATCCGACCCGGCGTTGGTGGGTATTTATTGGGTATTATCGATTATGTATCCTACCCATATCCGGATGCTATTAACCGAGTAGTACATGTATCCATCCCAACAACAAAAATACTCGTATTTGTATGCGAAAATCCGGGTATTTGTGCTACTCGTATCCGGTACTCGTCCCATTTTCACCCCTAGAAGAGAGTAATTGAAAGATGTAGATGGACTAATCATACTGTGAAGTGTCATGTTGTGTTGAGAATCACAACATTAGAAGACATGATTGTCGAGGATATGATCCCCGGTCCCTGTGGTCCATCTGTTAGAGAGCACGCTAAGGGAAAGCCCCTGGTCACTGGGGTCCGTTGGTCAGCTGGAAGAGGTGGATAACGTCTGTCCTGAAAGAACCTGCCTCCAATCGAACCCCGTGGCACCGAGCCCAGGGTCGGACGTGGCGGAACCTGACAAAGGGGGCCGAGCGTGTCGGAGGGGAACCACTCGAGTGGATCTCGCACTCAGCCCTAGACTGACCCATCATAAATAACCGGCCACATTAACTATGTTTGGCACCGAGTCACAGCGGAGGCGCCGATCCGCTTCCCACTCATGACCTACGGACCCCTCGACACGCGTAGCACTTATAACCTACAAACCCCTCGGACGACAACACATTTATAGCCTGTGCGTCCCTCGGACTTCATCGCACTCATGATCTATCAGACTAGGCCTTAGTGCGAGGCCGATGGCACAGCGCACCACGACTAGCTGCGTCGAGCCCCAGGCTACAAAGGTCAGGGGACAATATAGCCTAAATGATGGCGCCTGGGACCCACGTTGACCGCATCATCCGCCATAATCAATACCAGGTAGTCAGGTGACCCGAGGGCCCACGAACACGGATGGCTTTACCCCGGGTAGAATATTTGATTTTACCCTTGCCTTATGCCTCCTTCCTGGGGAAGCCATTGTGGGCCGACCTCTCTCCCGACTATAAAAGAGAGGGGTTGTCCGCCAGGCAAGGGGTTCAGTTCACTTAGATACACACCTACAAGGAAGAACCCCGGACGAATTGACGAACAGGATGAGGAGCGCCAACGAGGACTAGGAGGGCGGAGCTGTGGGGGACATATATCCCCTAGGTCCACTGGAAGGCAAAAACTCTTGCGTGGGGCCACAAACCAGTCGCCCCAGAAGGTCGTCTCATCGTGGGTCGGGCAAAGATTACAATTGAAATGGGCCAACCCAAGAAGGCAATGGGCTCGCGCCCGGATCGTCCGCGGATTATGCGTAATCTTAAGGGAGCCGTCTATCTTTCCCGTGCGAGATGCCCTCAAATGCCGGGGATAGATCGGGATGAAGCCATTGGGTTTTCCTTAAGATAAGCCAAGTTAGTTCGCTATTTGCTAGGAGATAAGCCGGAAGAGTGTGATCAGCGCGTGCGTAGGGAGTGCCCCACGGTCGTGTATATAAGGCCTAGGGGGAACCCCATCATTTTCATCTCTTGAGCACTTCTCCATTCGGGAAACACCACTTGTAAACACACCACACATACAAAACCACCCGAGGAAGTAGGGTATTATGCCTCTCAAAGCGGTCCAAACTTGTAGAAAATCGTCTGACTCTCTCTCTCTCGTGCTTCTGGCACGAACCATCGAGCTATGATCAGCAACACCGTCCTACCCAAAAGCACCACGAGGATACCTAAAAGGGAAATAGGGTTAACCATTTCCTATAATTATTTTTGGTGGTTGATAGTCAACACAAACACATGGACTAACTAGTTTGTTCTAGAATTAATGTATTAGAGGTGCATGAGGTTCAACACAAGCCAATAAAAAGAATCAAGTTAGGGACACAATTTGAAACAAAGCAAAGAACTTTAGTGTGTTGAAAGTTGGCGCATCGGACTATCGGTGCACCAGCCCGTACAAGTTCAAACCAGTCACTCTCGGGAATTCCAGGGCGCGCTCCGCTATAATTCACCAGACTGTCCGGTGTGCCACCGGACTGTCCGGTGCGCCAGCAGAGCAACGACTATCTGCGCCAACGGTCGACTGCAAAAGTACTTGCCACGGTGAACAGTGTCACCGCAGAAGTTAGAGCAGGAAGTCAGAGGGCCACCGGACTGTCCGGTGTCGCAAGAGGACAAAGCTCCAACGGTCGACTCAGCTCCAAACCCTAACGGTTGGTTGATGTGGCGGCGCACCGAACAAGGAACAGTGCCTATCCAGTGGCGCACCGGACTGTCCGGTGCGCCCATCGCCAGCAGCCTCCCAACGGCTACCAAAGTGGTTGGGGGCTATAAATACCCCCCAACCACCACAACATTTGGCATCCAAGTTTTTCAGAGATCACATTCAATACAAGAGTTAGTGCATTCACTCCATGACACATTTCCAAAGATCAAACCCTCTCCAAGCCTAGAATTCAACTCACACATTGAGTGACTTGTGAGAGAGTGTGTTCGTGTTCTTTTGAGCTCTTGTTTCTTGGATTGCCTTTCTTCTTTCTTATTCTTGTTCTCAAGTGACTTGTAATCAAAGCAAGAGACACCTAAGTGTGTGGTGGTCCTTGCGGGGTCTTAGTGACCCGATTGATTAAGGAAAAGGCTCACTCGGTCTAAGTGGCCGTTTGAGAGAGGGAAAGGGTTGAAATAGACCCGGTCTTTGTGACCTCTTCAACGGGGACTAGGTTCTTTGGAACCGAACCTCGGTAAAACAAATCATCGTGTTCACTCGCCTTGATTCATGTTGATTTGTTTTCCCTCTCTCTCTGACTTGAATTTAATTCTAACGCTAACCCCGGCTTGTAGTGTGCGTTTAAAGTTATAAATTTTAGGTTTCGCCTATTCACCCCCCTCCCTCTAGGCGACTTTCAATTGGTATCAGAGCCAGTGCTTCATTAAGAGTCTAACCAACTCGAAGTGATGTCTGAAGATCATGCCAAGAGGGAGATCATGACTGGCGACAAGTCCGCAAGCTCGGGGAGGATTCTCTCAAGGGAGTCTGGCAACAAAAACAAGGAGGAATCCTCTTCCTCCATCAAGTCGCATCGGAGAGGTGACAAGAAGAAAAAGATGAAGAAAGTGGTCTACTACGAGACCGACTCTTTGTCACCCTCCACATCAAGCTTTGAGTCATCCACCGCTTCTAAGCACCATGAGCGCAAGAAGTATAGCAAGATGCCCCTACGCTATCCTCGTATTTCAAAGCGTGCTCCATTACTTTCCGTACCCCTAGGCAAACCACCATATTTTGATGGTGAGGATTATTGTATGTGGAGTGATAAAATGAGGCACCATCTAACCTCACTCCACGAAAGCATATGGGACATTGTTGAATTTGGAGCGCATGTACCTAAGGTGGGGACAAAGACTAAGACTCGGACGAGGCCGCCCAAATTAGGCACTTTAACTCCCAAGCCACGTCTATACTCCTCGCCTCCTTGTGTCGAGAGGAGTATAACAAGGTGCAAGGGTTAAAGATCGCCAAAGAAATTTGGGACATCCTCAAAACCGTGCACGAAGGGGATGAGGTGACCAAGATCACCAAGCGCGAGACAATCGAGGGGGAGCTCGGTCAATTCGTCCTCAACAAAGGAGAAGAGCTGCAAGCCATGTACAACCGGCTCAAGACCATGGTGAACGAAGTGCGCAACCTCGGGAGCACCAAATGGGATGACCATGAAATGGTCAAGGTTATTCTAAGATCCCTTGTTTTTCATAATCCTACTCAAGTACAATTAATACGTGGGGATCCTAGATACAAACTAATGTCTCCCGAGGAAGTGATTGGCAAGTTTGTGAGCTTTGAACTTATGATCAAAGACTCCAAACACATTGTCAACTTGGAGCAAGGCGCCACCTCCACACCCGAGGTGCAACCCGTTGCATTCAAAGCGACGGAAGAGAAGATGGAGGAGACTAAATCAAGTAGGCTTCCAATCGACACCTCTAAGCTCGACAACGAGGAAATGGCGCTCATCATCAAGAGCTTCTGCCAAATCCTCAAGCAAAGGAGGGGGAAGGACTATAAGTCCCGCTCCAAGAAGGTGTGCTACCAGTGTGGTAAGTCCGGTCATTTCATAGCAACATGTCCAATTTCTAGTGGAAGTGACAGGGACGACGACAAGAAAGGGAAGAAGGAGAAGAGATACTACAAGAAGAAGGGCGGCGATGCCACATATGTCGGGAATGGGACTCCGACAAGAGATCCACCGACTCCTCCTCCGACGAGGACGCCACCAACATCGCCGTCAACAAGGGCCTCCTATTCCCCAACGTCGGACACATTTGTCTTATGGCTAAGGACGGCAAGAAGAAGAAGGTACACTCTAGAGTCACCCCCAAATATACAACATCTAGTGATGAGGATAGCTATAGTGATAGTGAAGATAATTTAATGTCTCTCTTTGCCAACCTTAGCATGGACCAAAAGAAAAAATTAAATCAATTAAATGAAGCCATTAATGAGAAGAATGAACTCTTGGATAGCCAAGAGGACTTCCTCATTAAAGAAAACAAAAAATTTGTTAAACTGAAAAATGCTTATGTTCGGGAAGTAGAAAAATGTGAAAACTTAACTAAGGAGCTTAGCATTTGTCATAATTCAATTTCTAGTCTTAGAAATGAGAATGCTAGTTTAATTTCTAAGGTCAAAGAATTGAATGTTTGCAATGACTCTATTTCCTGTCTTAGAGATGAGAATGTTAGATTAAATGCTAAGATAGAAGATCTAAATGCTTGCAAACCATCTACATCTACTGTTGAGCATGTTTCTATTTATACTAGATGTAGAGATGTTAATGTAGAAGCTATGGATGATCACATTGCCATGATTAAACAACAAAATGATCACATAGCTAAACTAACTGCTAAAATCGCCGAGCATGAGCTCGAAAATGAAAAATCTAAATTTGCTCGTAGTATGCTTTATAATGGGAGAAGCTCTGGCATTAAGGATGGCATTTGTTTCCAACAGGGGAGCAATGTCAAGCTTAATGCCACTAAAAGATTGTCTAATTTTGTTAATGGCAAGGCTCCCATGGTTCAGGATTATGAAGGTTACATTTTATACCCTGCAAACTATTCCGAACACAAAATTAGAAAGATTCATGCTAGGAAATCTCATAATGTTTCTCACCATGCATTTATGTATAAAAATGAGGCTTCCAGCTCTAGGCATACCACACATGTTAAATTGTCTAGAAAGAAAATTCTACTACATCAAATGAGCACAATGTTTCATTTAAGACTTTTGATGCATCTTATGTTTTAACTAACAAATTAGGCAAAATAGTTGCCAAATATGTTGGGGGCAAACACAAGAGTCCAAAGACTTGTGTTTGGTGCTTGTTTCTAACGTCAAAGGACCCAAGATTGTTTGGGTACCTAAGAACAAGGCCTAAACTTGTTTTGTAGGTTTATACATCCGGTGGTTCAAGTTGGATAATCGATAGCGGGTGCACAAACCACATGACAGGGGAGAAGAGAATGTTCTCGTCCTATGAGAAAAAGAAGATCCCCAACGAGCTATCACATTCGGGGATGGAAATCAAGGTTTGGTCAAAGGTTTGGGTAAAATTGCTATATCACCTCACCATTCTATTTGAAAGTCACCTAGAGGGGGGTGAATAGGCAT
Source organism: Zea mays (assembly GCF_902167145.1). Lineage (NCBI taxonomy): Eukaryota > Viridiplantae > Streptophyta > Magnoliopsida > Poales > Poaceae > Zea > Zea mays. The sequence goes on along the minus strand of NC_050100.1, from coordinate 158,902,954 downwards.
AATCTGAAATTTACAATTTTAAACCCACACTACAAGCTGGGGTTAGCGTTAGAACTTAAATCAAGTCCGGTAGAGAGGGGAAAACAAATCAAATGGAAATCAAGTGAATGAACACAGTGATTTGTTTTACCGAGGTTCGGTTCCAAATAACCTAATCCCCGTTGAGATGGTCACAAAGATCGGATCTCTTTCAACCCTTTCCCTATCTCAAACGGTCACTTAGATCGAGCGAACTTTCTCCTTAATCAAACGGGTCACTTAGACCCCGCAAGGACCACCACACACTTAGGTGTCTCTTGCTTTGATTACAAGTCACTTGAGAACAAGAATGAAGAAGGAAGAAAGTGATCCAAGAAACAAGAGCACAAATGAACACGAACACACACTCTCTCAAGTCACTTGGTGGTTGAGAAGAATTTGGGACTTGGAGAGGCTTTGATCTTTTGAATTGTGTCTAGGAGTGAATGCACTAGCTCTTGTATTGAATGAGAACTACATAAAACTTGGGTGCTTGGAGTTGTGGTGGTTGGGGGTATTTATAGCCCTCAACCACCAAAGAAGCCGTTGGGGAGGCTGCTGTCGATGGGCGCACCGGACAGTCCGGTGCGCCACCGGACAAGTCCGGTTCACTGTCTGGTGCGCTGCCACTATGGCGAAACTGCCCGAATTATTCCAACTTAAGTGCCTAAGTCCCGCCTTAGAGGCTAGACCACACTTAAATGAGAATAACCCGTCAATCCCTCGGATCTAGTCCGACGAGGCCACTGACAGGATCAAGTATCACGTACTCACTCGATGGTGAGGCACAGAGCAAATACAATAAAGCATAAAACCATACATTAAGGAGTATTAAACTTATTACATCATCATCGAAGATTTAGCAAAAGTAGTCACCATTGTTCGAAATGCAGCGGAATAAAACTAACGATAAATAAATGGAGAGATGGGGAAGCCTGTCCCATCACTTCTCATGCTCCTCCTCTACCGAGGCAGGGTCCCACTCGACTGTCCAGCCCGGTGGCAAGATGGACGGCCAAGTCACTCCAGCAACCATGTCCTCCAGAGAACCTGTAAAATTATGCCACAAGCAAGGCTGAGTATACTACTACTCAGCTAGACTTACCTAGTGTGAGGAGTCTACTCCTCTACCTCTAGACATGCAGCTGTTTAGCTGAGGGGTTTGGTTGCCAAAAGCACTAGCTGAGTTTATAAAGCAAGTTTTAGCTTTGTCAAGTTTTAGTGTGACTCTCTTAAGACTAAATGTATACCTATCTAATCATACATGGTATCAAACATTTAGCAATCAACAACTTTTGTCAACTCATCACATTTCCACTTGTTACTCAATGCAGTACAATGGATCAAGCAGTCTCATTAGCTGCGAGAAACAGACGATTCGAATCGAGTTTTTATCCTTGCAAGGTAAACCTAAACACACGACGTGGCGAGGTACTCCGTCCCCACACACATCAACCGTCCCCATCGATTCCCTGGCAACAGATCAGGGCTCACCACCTTGGCGTACAATGCCTCACTGACCCCGACTACCGTCATGCAGTGACCGCACTTGTACCCACCATAACCGGAATGGGAGACCACGTCTCAGGTCGTGTGAGGGGATATGTCTGCGGGCAGGTTCAATCAGGTACTAGGCTTACCGATTTACCATATTTCTCGGCATATGTTTAGTACATTCAAACTCTTGACACAGGTATCCGCACGTTAATCCTTATTCCAATTTCATCTCGTAGACCACGCATCCCCATGGATCCGTGTCCACAGACCAATTATCAATATGATATGAAAGTGGGCACAATCAATGTCCTGACCTCGCGCGAGTGCTAGAAAAATCACTCGACTTCTACCGAGATCCCTAATTAGCAAAGCAGCTACTCGTCCTAGCATACTAGTAGCCATCTCAACAAGGATTCCTGAGTTCATGCAACTAGGGTTTCAATCAACTCCTACACTTAAGTGCACAATACAAGCCTACAAACATTAAGTGTAGTAAAATATCATATAGAACAGGTTATGCATAAAACCGGGGCTTACCTTCCGAAGCTGGGGCTGGCAGATCCTCTGTGGCAGGCTCTGGTGCTGGATCCGGGGCTACCTCTTGAGCAACTCCTTGCTCCGGCACGAGGACGTACTCTCTGTCAGCGAGGTTGCAATCTATCGAATGCAATGAATAAGAATATGCATGCTATGATTATGCAGGATTTAGTAATCATTATGCTAAGTGAAGAAAAACTAAGTTACTTAGTAACTTAGGGTTTCCTGGTTATACGGGGCTCTCAGTGGTTTACGCTTATCAATTTAGGTTTGGGTTTTGTCTAGGGATAAGCATAGTGGATTTGAAACTTGGATTTCCCTTAGATGTTTTAGTAGGAATTTAAGGGGTTTTGCTGGTTGGGTTAGGGTAACATTAGTCTCTACTATTAATTCCCCTTTTTATTTTCTATTTATGAATTCTAGTGTAGGTTTGAACTACAACAGTGATTTATATTTTTCCAAACATTCTGTAAAAATTACAGTGGGTTACTATTTGTCACTGTAGTCTGTCCTATAAATTTGAGGTCCAGAATAAATGGAATATGCCCTGGGCAAAAATAAAAAAAGTTGGGGCAAAGGGGTCACTTTGCACTACAACTCTTAACTAGGGGTGGGTTCTGTACTAAGAGTCATTTTTGCTGGTATCTATAGGTAAGAACATGCTTCTGTGCCAAAAATCACAGAAGGTTATTTGGTGGTTATTTAGTTGTGATTTTCTAAATTTTAATGTTAAAAAGGCACTTACTACTAACTTGTTATTTGAAAAATGTCAAACAACAGAACTTATAATTTTTCTAGGTTTATAATTACAAAACATTTGTTATCCCAAGGTTTGGGGTGTTCTCTCCTCAGGGTTATTTTTCTAGGGGTTTTCTAAGTTTTCCTTGTTTTCCTAAAATAAACGGTATCTCATTTCTTCTGTACTAAACAAGGGTATAATAAATTTTTCTAGTGAACTATACTGAATAAGAAATCTAACAAAAATGTGGGTGCTCCCTGGTTCTTTATTTAAACCACTTTTTTATTTTCTTCAACTCTAAGCAAAATGATTTAAATGGCAAACTCTACCTTAATGAGGTGTACAGAGGGGTTTAATATTTTTAAACAGGTTAGGAAGTGATTAAGTACCACTTTAAATTTTCTTAACCCCAGTCTAATAGTGTAGCTATTTTTCCTTATTTCTTTTAGCTTTTGACCAATTAATCATTTAAATAAAAACTTTAAAGTTTTCTGTAACACTTAGGGGTTTTATATTTTTTCTAAGTAGTTTACATTATTTAGGATTTGGCAAAATTGGTTTGACTCGATTTGGGTAAACCAAACTGAAGTTAAGAATTTTTCAAGTTCTGTTTGGATTTAATCAGAATATTTAAAAAGGTTTCCTAGAAATCCACTTTGCACCGAAGACCCTGGGTTCTTTCTAAACTAATCCTTTCAGTTATACCCCTACGCTACTATTCCCCTGAGTCGCTGACAGCGCACAAAACCCCCTGGCCTTTTCTTCTTCTCCCCCGAGGTCCCACCCCTTATGTAAACCGTAACCGCGGAAAGGAAAAGGGCGGCGCGGCTTACCGGCGGCGAGAGAGGTCCGGCGAGGGGCGGGGTTCGCTTCGGGAGGTCCTAGCGGTCACAGCGAGGTACGGCTCGACGGCGGTGGTGGCCGGAATCGACCGGTCCACGTGCGCAGGCGGGTGAACTCGTCGGCGGCGAGTGCTCCGGCCTAACCACGACGATCTAGTTCAATTAAACGGCACGATGAGCTCCACAGGATGACGTAGAGGCTATCACGCAGGGAATCGGTAAATGGTGCAGAGACTCACCCGGTCTACGTTCACCGGCGATCGGGTGAAGCCCGACGATCGTGGACTGGCTTCTCCGGTGAGGCAAAGTCTGATTCCTTGCTCGGGGAGCTTCACCGAGGCATGCACGGTCTACTCCGAGGGTCGGACGCGGCTGGGAGAGGCTCTGCTGGCCGGTCTACGGTGGCGGGGGTTCGGGTGGCCGCGGGCACGCCGTTTGCAGGGCAAACGCCGGTGATCTCTGGCTCCGATGAGGTCGAGCGCGCGCGGAGGAGTACGGTCGACGTCTCTGGGGGCTTTATAGGCGCGGGCGCGGGCAACGGCGCCGGCTCGGCTTTGGCGCGACGCGGGGCACGTGGGGGCGCGCGTCGGGCATGCTCTGGCGAGCTCAGAGCGCGTCGAACACGTGGCTCTTTGCTTATGTTCGTGTTCTACCCTCTGCTGAGCGGCCAAAACGTGCGAATCTTGCCCTAAGACCTATGAGAGATCTCTTCCCTGCACCTAGGGCTACCTAGTTCATGTGAGTTCCAAGGGGAGATGTGGTCGGATTAGAGAGATATGGGGGTGGGAAGTTGTCTTTGTCCTAGCTGTCCAAACCGAGACAAATCTTGTGCCAAGTCGTGTCAAACGACTTAGGGTTGGGTTCAAACTTTTCCAGGGTGTTCTAGGGGTATTTTGGCGCCACTTTGTCAATTGGGCCAAATGGTTTTAAGTTTGGGATCAAGGTGAACATGTTTGATCTTTGGAAAAGGGGTGGTTTTGGACTTAGAAGAATTCTGATTTTTCTTTTGTGCTCACCCCTTTTGTGAATCTTTTGGGGCTTTTCTGAAATATTTTTGGGGTTATTTTCTTACTATTATTTGTAGGGCATTAAGTGTACCACATCTTTTATAATTGGCCCAAGTCATGATATTGTGGTTTTCATACCCTTTTGGTCACACTTACCTCTAGTGCTCCACTTGTCCAAAGGGGTTTGAATTAGAGTTTGGGCAATTCTCCCCCTTATATGTGCATAACAAGCCAAGGCATGACACCTAAGATAGGTTGCACTTATTTAGGATCTTGATTTCCAAGTTTGAATTCCTTTACTCAAGTTAAGTCACATGTGTTGATGGGCTTACTTGTGTAGTCTTGAGTGAAAACCCTAAGTAACACCTGGGGTGTTACAGCCCTCCCCCCTTAAAGGAATCTCGTCCCGAGATTTTAGGTAGAGTCCTTTGGAGGGGTGCCATGAAGGTGTGCTGGTGTGTGGTTTCTTCCTTTATCCAAGTTTCTCTAGTTAACTGCTCTTTGAATGTCATTCTCTTTGCGACTTCAGAAGGAAGTCCTTTTTGAGTCATTTCTAAAGCTTCCCACACCTTTAGCACCTAAGTTTTTCTTATATTTGAATTCAAAGGGCAGGTGGGGTGGGGTTTTGGATTACGTACCGACTTCTTTGGGCAGAAAGTCGGGGAAGCGAGAACGTAGAAAATCCTCGGTCTCCCATGTAGCTTCTTCTACTGAATGGTGAATCCACTGAACCTTATACATTATGATCGACTTGGCCCGCGTTGATCTCTCCTTTTGATCCAGCACTTTGACGGGGTGTGCCTGATAAGACAAGTCTGGTTCTATCTCAATTTCTGGTTCAGGTAATACTTCAGTGGGTAAGCGGACACACTTCCGTAGTTGAGATACATGGAACACACTGTGAACTGCTGACATGTGGGGTGGCAACTCCAACTGATAGGCTATGAGTCCACAAGTTGCTTTGATCTCATAGGGTCCAATGTAGCGAGGAGCTAACTTGCCCTTGATTCTAAAAGGGAAATAGGGTCAAACCTTTCCCTAATTGATTTTGGTGGTTGAATTGCCCAACACAAATAATTGGACTAACTAGTTTGTTCAAGATTATACATTCTACAGGTGCCAAAGGTTCAACACAAACCAATCAAAAGAACAAGTTAGGTCTCAAAAGAAAGGAGCAAAAAGCAAACTGAAGGCTGCCCTGGTCTGGCGCACCGGACAGTGTCCGGTGCACCAGGGTGAATCAGCTCGAACTCTTTACCTTCGGGTTTCCCAGGCGCAGCTTCGCTATAATTCACCGGACTGTCCGGTGCACCAGCGGAGCAACGGTTATCTGCGCGCAACGGTCGACTCTGACGGATGAACAGTACCGCGGCAGAAGTCAGAGCAGCGGTTAGAGGGGCACCGGACTATCCGGTGCGACACCGGACTGTCCGGTGCCACATGAGGACAGAGCCTCCAACGGTCGACCAGCTCCAAGACCTAACGGCAGGATGACGTGGCGGCGCACCGGACTGTCCGGTGCGCCCATCGCGAGCAGCCTTCTTGAAAGGGAATTAGGCTTACACCTATTTCCTAAATGATTTTGGTGGTTGAATTGCCCAACACAAATAATTGGACTAACTAGTTTGCTCTAGTGTATAATATATACAGGTGCCAAAGGTTCACAATTAGCCAATAAAAAGACCAAGTATTGGGTTCAACAAAAGAGCAAAGGGATGACCGAAGGCACCTCTGGTCTGGCGCACCGGACTGTCCGGTGTGCCACCGGACAGTGTCCGGTGCACCACAGGACTCCAAGTTGAACTCGTCACCTTCGAGAAAATCCAGAGGCGCTTCGCTATAATTCACCGGACTGTCCGGTGTACACCGGACAGTGTCCGGTGCTCCAAGGAAGAGCGCCTCAGGAACTCGCCAGCCTCGGAAAATTGCTCCGCTATAATTCACCGGACTATCCGGTGTACACCGGACTGTCCGGTGAACCAGCAGAGCAACGGCTAGTTCGCGCCAACGGTCGCCTGCAGCGGCATTAAATGCGCGCCAGAGCGCGCAGAAGTCAGACACGCGCGCGCTGGCACACCGGACACTCTACAGTACATGTCCGGTGTGCCACCGGACATCCAGGCGGGCCCAGAAGACAGAGCTCCAACTGTCGGAACCCAACGGCTTTGGTGACGTAGCTGGCGCACCGGACATGTCCGGTGTACACCGGACTGTCCGGTGCACCATACGACAGACAGCCCCACCAAACGGCTAGTTTGGTGGTTGGGGCTATAAATACCCCCAACCACCCCACATTCAAGTAATCCAAGTTTTCCAGCTTCCAACCACTATACAAGAGCTAGCATTCATTGCAAAGCACACCTAAGAGATCAAATCCTCTCCCAACTCCACACAAAGCTTTAGTGACTAGAGAGAGTGATTTGTAGTGTTCATTTGAGCTCTTGCGCTTGGATCGCTTCTTTTCTTTCGCATTCTTTCTTGAAATCATACTCACTTGTAATTGAGGCAAGAGACACCAATTGTGTGGTGATCCTTGCGGGAAGTTTGATTCCCAAGTGATTTGAGAAGAGAAGCTCACTCGGTCCGAGGGACCGTTTGAGAGAGGGAAAGGGTTGAAAGAGACCCGGTCTTTGTGACCACCTCAACGGGGAGTAGGTTTGCAAGAACCGAACCTCGGTAAAGCAAATCCATGTGTCTCACTTCTTATTCGCTTACGATTTGTTTTGCGCCCTCTCTCGCGGACTCGTTTATCTTTCTAACGCTAACCCGGCTTGTAGTTGTGATTATTTTGAGAATTTCAGTTTCACCCTATTCACCCCCCCCTCTAGGCGACTTTCAATTGGTATCGGAGCCTGGTGCTTCATTAGAGCCTAACCGCTCGAAGTGATGTCGGGAGATCACATCAAGAAGGAGATGGAGACCGGCGAAAAGCCCACTACAAGCAACGAGAAAGCCCTATCGGGAGAGTCCCACAACAAGGAGAAGAGGAAGGAAAAGAAGAAGGAGAAGAAGACTTCTTCTCACAAGTCGCATCGGAGTGGTGACAAAATAAAGAAGATGAGGAAGGTGGTCTACTACGAGACCGACACTTCATCACCTTCTACCTCCGGCTCCGACGCGCCCTCCATAACTTCTAAGCGCCATGAGCACAAGAATTTTAGTAAGATCCCCTTACACTACCCTCGCATTTCTAGACATACTCCATTACTTTCCGTTCCGTTAGGAAAACCGCCAACCTTTGACGGTGAAGATTATGCTAGGTGGAGTGATTTAATGAAATTTCATCTAACCTCACTCCAGAAAAGTAAATGGAATGTTGTTGAGTTTGGAGCACAGGTACCAACCATAGGGGATGAAGATTATGATGAAGACGAGGTGGCCCAAATCGAGCACTTCAACTCCCAAGCCACAACAATACTCCTCGCTTCTCTAAGTAGGGAGGGGTACAACAAGGTGCAAGGATTGAAGAGCGCCAAGGAGGTTTGGGATGTGCTCAAAACCACGCACGAGGGAGATGAGCTCACAAAGATCACCAAGCGGGAGACGATCGAGGGGGAGCTCGGTCGCTTCCGGCTTCGCAAAGGGGAGGAGCCGCAAAACATGTACAACCGGCTCAAGACCTTGGTGAATCAAGTGCACAACCTCGGGAGCAAAAAGTGGGATGACCACGAGGTGGTTAAGGTTATACTAAGATCTCTTATTTTTCTTAACCCCACTCAAGTACAATTAATTTGTGGCAACCCTAGATATACACTAATGACCCCCGAGGAAGTAATCGGGAATTTTGTAAGTTTTGAGTGCATGATCGAAGGCTCGAGGAAGATCAACGAGCTTGATGATCCCTCCACGTCCGAAGCTCAACCGGTTGCATTCAAGGCGACGGAGGAGAAGAAGGAGGAGTCTACACCAAGTAGACAACCAATCGACACCTCCAAGCTCGACAACGAGGAGATGGCACTTGTCATCAAGAGCTTCCGCCAAATCCTCAAACAAAGGAGGGGGAAGGACTACAAACCCCGCTCCAAGAAAGTGTGTTACAAATGTGGTAAGCCCGGTCATGTTATTGCAAAATGTCCTATATCTAGTGACAGTGACAGGGGTGACAACAAGAAGGGGATAAGAAAGGAGAAGAAGAGATACTACAAGAAGAAGGGCGGCGATGCCCATGTTTGTCGGGAGTGGGACTCCGACGAAAGCTCTAGTGACTCCTCCGACGACGAGGACGCCGCCAACATCGCCGTCACCAAGGGACTTCTCTTCCCTAACGTCGGCCACAAGTGCCTCATGGCAAAGGACGACAAAAAGAAGAAGGTTAAATCTAAATCCTCCACTAGATATGAATCCTCTAGTGATGAAAATGCTAGTGATGAGGAAGAAAACTTACGCACTCTTTTTGCCAACTTAAACATGCAACAAAAAGAGAAATTAAATGAATTGATTAGTGCCATCCATGAGAAGGATGATCTCTTGGACTCCCAAGAGGACTTCCTAATCAAGGAAAACAAAAAACATGTTAAAGTTAAAAATGCTTATGCTCTAGAAGTTGAGAAATGTGAAAAATTATCTAGTGAGCTAAGCACTTGCCATGAGACAATAGACAACCTTAGAAATGAAAATGCTAATTTGTTAGCTAAGGTTGATTCAAATGTTTGTAATGTTTCAATTCCCAATCTTAGAAATGATAATGATGATTTACTTGCTAAGATTGAAGAATTAAACATGTCTCTTACTAGCCTTAGGATTGAGAATGAAAAATTGCTTGTTAAGGCTAAGGATTTCGATGTTTACAATGCTACTATTTCCGACCTTAGAACTAAAAATGATATTTTGCATGCTAAGGTTGTAGAATTAAAATCTTGCAAACCCTCTACATCTACCGTTGAGCACACTACTATTTGTACTAGATGTAGAGATGTTAACATTGATGCTATACATGATCACATGGCTTTAATTAAACAACAAAATGATCATATAGCAAAATTAGATGCTAAAATTGCCGAGCATAACTTAGAAAACGAAAAATTTAAATTTGCTAGAAGTATGCTCTATAATGGGAGACGCCCTGGCATCAAGGATGGCATTGGCTTCCAACAGGGAGGCAATGTCAAACTTAATGCCCCTCCTAAGAAATTGTCCAACTTTGTTAAGGGCAAGGCTCCCATGCCTCAGGATAACGAGGGTTACATTTTATACCCTGTCGGTTATCCCGAGAGCAAAATTAGGAGAATTCACTCTAGGAAGTCTCACTCTAGCCCTAATCATGCTTTTATGTATAAGGGTGAGACATCTAGTTCTAGGCAACAAACCCATGCTAAGTTGCCTAAAAAGAAAACTCCTAGTGCATCAAATGAACACAACTTTTCTTTTAAAACTTTTGATGCATCCTATGTTTTAACTAACAAATCCGGCAAAGTAGTTGCCAAATATGTTGGGGGCAAGCACAAGGGGTCAAAGACTTGTTTTTGGGTACCCAAAGTTCTTGTTTCTAATGCCAAAGGACCCAAAACCATTTGGGTACCTAAAGTCAAGAACTAAACTTGTTTTGTAGGTTTATGCATCCGGGGGCTCAAGTTGGATTATCGACAGCGGGTGCACAAACCACATGACAGGGGAGAAGAAGATGTTCTCCTCCTATGAGAAAAACCAAGATCCCCAACGAGCTATTACATTCGGGGATGGAAATCAAGGTTTGGTCAAAGGTCTTGGTAAAATAGCTATATCTCCTGACCATTCTATTTCCAATGTTTTTCTTGTAGATTCATTAGATTACAACTTGCTTTCTGTATCTCAATTATGCAAAATGGGCTACAACTGTTTATTCACTGATATAGGTGTCACTGTCTTTAGAAGAAGTGATGATTCAATAGCATTTAAGGGAGTGCTAGAGGGTCAGCTATACTTAGTGGATTTTGATAGAGCTGAACTCGACACTTGCTTAATTGCTAAGACTAACATGGGTTGGCTCTGGCATCGCCGACTAGCACATGTTGGGATGAAGAATCTTCATAAGCTTCTAAAGGGAGAGCACATTTTAGGACTAACAAATGTTCATTTTGAGAAAGACAGGATTTGTAGCGCATGCCAAGCAGGGAAGCAAGTTGGCACTCATCATCCACACAAGAACATCATGACGACCGACAGGCCGCTTGAGCTACTCCACATGGATCTATTCGGCCCGATAGCTTACATAAGCATCGGCGGGAGTAAGTATTGTCTTGTAATTGTGGATGATTATTCTCGCTTCACTTGGGTGTTCTTTTTGCAGGAAAAATCTCATACCCAAGAAACATTAAAGGGATTCTTGAGACGGGCTCAAAATGAGTTCGGCTTAAGGATCAAGAAAATTAGAAGCGACAATGGGACGGAGTTCAAGAACTCTCAAATTGAAGGCTTCCTTGAGGAGGAGGGCATCAAGCATGAGTTCTCTTCTCCCTACACGCCACAACAAAATGGTGTAGTGGAGAGGAAGAATCGAACTCTATTGGACATGGCAAGAACCATGCTTGATGAGTACAAGACTTCGGATCGGTTTTGGGCCGAAGCAGTCAACACCGCCTGCTACGCCATCAACCGGTTATATCTACACCGAATCCTCAAGAAGACATCATGCGAACTCCTAACCGGTAAAAAGCCCAATATTTCATATTTTAGAGTCTTTGGTAGCAAATGCTTTATTCTTGTTAAAAGAGATAGAAAATCTAAATTTGCTCCTAAGACTGTAGAAGGCTTTTTACTAGGATATGATTCAAACACAAGGGCATATAGAGTCTTTAACAAGTCCTCCAGACAAGTTGAAGTTTCTTGTGACGTTGTGTTTGATGAGACTAACGGCTCTCAAGTAGAGCAAGTTGATCTTGATGAGATAGGTATTGAAGAGGCTCCATGCATCGCGCTAAGGAACATGTCCATTGGGGATGTGTGTCCTAAGGAATCCGAAGAGCCTCCAAATGCACAAGATCAACCATCCTCCTCCACGCAAGCATTTCCACCAACTCAAAATGAGGATGAGGCTCAAATTGATGAAGGAGAAGATCAAGCAAATGAGCCACCTCAAGATGACGGCAATGATCAAGGGGGAGATGCAAATGAGCAAGACAAGGAGGATGAAGAGCAAAGGCCGCCACACCCAAGAGTCCACCAAGCAATTCAACGAGATCACCCCGTCGACACCATCCTCGGGGACATTCATAAGGGGGTAACCACTAGATCTCGTGTTGCACATTTTTGTGAGCATTACTCTTTTGTTTCCTCTATTGAGCCACACAGGGTAGAGGAAGCACTTCAAGATTCGGATTGGGTGGTGGCGATGCAAGAGGAGCTCAACAACTTCACTAGGAATGAGGTATGGCATTTAGTTCCACGTCCTAATCAAAATGTTGTAGGAACCAAATGGGTCTTCCGCAACAAGCAAGATGAGCATGGTGTGGTGACAAGGAACAAAGCTCGACTTGTGGCCAAGGGATACTCCCAAGTCGAAGGTTTGGATTTCGGTGAAACCTATGCACCCGTAGCTAGGCTTGAGTCAATTCGCATATTATTGGCCTATGCTACTTACTATGGCTTTAAGCTTTATCAAATGGACGTGAAAAGTGCCTTCCTCAATGGACCAATCAAGGAAGAGGTCTATGTTGAGCAACCTCCCGGCTTTGAAGGCAGTGAGTATCCTAATCATGTCTATAAGCTCTCTAAGGCGCTTTATGGGCTCAAGCAAGCTCCAAGAGCATGGTATGAATACCTTAGAGATTTTCTTATTGCAAATGGATTCAAAGTCGGAAAGGCCGATCCTACACTCTTTACTAAAACTCTTGAAAATGACTTGTTTGTATGCCAAATTTATGTTGATGATATTATATTTGGGTCTACTAATGAGTCTACATGTGAAGAATTTAGTAGGATCATGACACAAAAATTCGAGATGTCTATGATGGGGGAGTTGAAGTACTTCTTAGGATTTCAAGTGAAGCAACTCCAAGAGGGCACCTTCTTAAGCCAAACGAAGTATACTCAAGATATTCTAAGCAAGTTTGGAATGAAGGATGCCAAACCCATCAAGACACCCATGGGAACCAATGGGCATCTCAACCTCGACGAGGGAGGTAAATCCGTCGATCAAAAGGTATACCAGTCGATGATTGGGTCTTTACTCTATTTATGTGCATCACGACCGGATATTATGCTTTCCGTATGCATGTGTGCAAGATTCCAAGCCGACCCTAAGGAAGCTCACCTTACGGCCGTAAAACGAATCTTGAGATATTTGGTTTATACTCCTAAGTTTGGGCTTTGGTATCCTAGGGGATCCACTTTTGATTTGATTGGTTATTCAGATGCCGATTGGGTGGGTTGTAAAATTAATAGAAAGAGCACATCGGGGACTTGCCAGTTCTTGGGAAGATCCTTGGTGTCTTGGGCTTCAAAGAAGCAAAATTCCGTAGCTCTTTCTACCGCCGAAGCCGAGTACATTGCCGCAGGCCATTGTTGCGCGCAACTACTATGGATGAGGCAAACCCTTAGGGACTACGGTTACAAATTAACCAAAGTCCCTCTTCTATGTGATAATGAGAGTGCAATCCGCATGGCGGATAATCCCGTTGAGCATAGCCGCACTAAACACATAGCCATTCGATATCACTTTTTAAGAGATCACCAACAAAAGGGAGATATCGAGATTTCTTATATTAATACTAAAGATCAATTAGCCGATATCTTTACCAAGCCTCTTGATGAACAAACTTTTAACAAACTTAGGCATGAGCTAAATATTCTTGATTCTAGGAACTTCTTTTGTTGATTTGCACACATAGCTCTTCTATATACCTTTGATCATGTCTCTTTCATATGCTATGATTAATGTGTTTTTAAGTCTATTTCAAACCAAGTCATAGGTATATTGAAAGGGAATTGGAGTCTTCGGCGAAGACAAAAGGCTTCCACTCCGTAACTCATCCCTCGCCGTTGCTCCGCGCATCTCTCCATCTTTAGGGGGAGAGTTCAAAGCAAAAGGACTTCGTCTTTGGTACAATCCTCACTCATTTATTTATGACCAAAGGGGAAGAAAGTATGTAAGGGCTCTAATGATTCCGTTTTTGGCGATTCATGCCAAAGGGGGAGAGAGTATGAGCCCAAAGCAAAAGGACCGCACCACCACCAATTTTAAACTTTTTAGTTTTTCAAAGAGTATTTTAAAATTGGTATCTTACTTATAATATAATTGTTATACCCTCTTCAAAATTATTATCAAAACCCTCTTGATCACTAAGAGGAGGATTTCATTAAGGGGGAGTTTTTGTTAGTCAAAAGAAAAGCATTTGAAACAGGGGGAGAAAATTTCAAATCTTGAAGATGCTTTGCAAAATCTTATTCATGTACCTTTGACTATTTGCAAAAGAACTTTGAAAAGAATTTACAAAAGAATTTGCAAAAACAAAACATGTGGTGCAAGCGTGGTCCAAAATGTTAAAAATGAAGAAACAATCCATGTGTCGGTGTTTCGAGACCGGGGGGTCCCCGAGCCGACGAGTGAGTGTGCCGCGTGCCCCAGCCCAGATGGGTCGAGCGCGTGGGCGAGCGCGAAGGGGGGAGAAGCGAGGTGGCCGGAGACGGGCGTGAGAGAGGTGGAAATCCCGCGGCCTTCGTTTTCGTCCCGCGCCCAGGTCGGGTGCGCTTGCAGTAGGGGGGTTACAAGCGTCCACGCGGGTGAGGGAAGCGAGTGGCCCTAAGAGAGCGCCTGTCCCGTCCTCGTCCCGCGCGGCCAACCTTCTCTAAGAAGGCCCTGGTCCTTCCTTTTATAGGCGTAAGGAGAGGATCCAGGTGTATAATGGGGGTGTAGCAGAGTGCTACGTGTCTAGCGGAGGGAGAGCTAGCGCCCTAAGTACATGCCAATGTGGCAGCCAGAGAGATCTTGGCACCCTGCCGGCGTGATGTCGTGGCTGTCGGAGGAGCAACGGAGCCTGGCGGAGGGACAACTGTCGGAGCGGTCGAGTCCATGCTGACGTCCACCTGCTTCCGTAGGAGAGCTGAGAGCCGCCGTCGTCACAGAGCTTGTGGGGCGCCATCATTGCCCATCTAGCGGAGCTAGCCAGATGGGACACCGGTCTTGTTCTCCATGACCCGAGTCGGCTCGGGGTAGGATGATGATGGCGCTTCCTGTTGACGTGGCGGGCCTGTGTCCTAGGTCGGGCGACGTGGGGGCTCCTCCGAAGCCGAGGTCGAGTCTGTCTTCCGTGGCCGAGGCCGAGCCCGAGCCCCCGGGTCGGGCGAGGCGGAGATCGTTCGACAGAGGCCCGGGCGGAGTCCGAGCCCTGGGGTCGGGCGAAGCGGAGTTCGTCGTCTTCCGGGTCTTAGCCCGAGTCCGAGCCCTGGGGTCGGGCGGAGCGGAGTTCGCTGTCTTCCGGGTCTTAGCCCGAGTCCGAGCCCTGGGGTCGGGCGAAGCGGAGTTCGTCGTCTTCCGGGTCTTAGCCCGAATCCGAGCCCTGGGGTCGGGCGAAGCGGAGTTCGTCGTCTTCCGGGTCTTAGCCCGAGTCCGAGCCCTGGGGTCGGGCGGAGCGGAGTTCGTCGTCTTCCGGGTCTTAGCCCGAGTCCGAGCCCTGGGTTGGGCGGAGCGGAGCTTCCTATGGCGCCTTTGGCAAGGCCTGACTGCCTATCAGACTCACTCTGTCGAGTGGCACTGCAGTCGGAGCGGCGCAGGCGACGCTGTCCTTCTGTCAGACCGGTCAGTGGTGCGGCGGAGTGACGGCGGTCACTTAGGCTCTGCCAGTGGGCGCGCGTCAGGATAAAGGTGTTAGGCCACCTTTGCGTTAAATGCTCCTGCAACTCGGTCAGTCGGTGCGGCGATTTAGTCAGGGTTGCTTCTTAGCGAAGCCAAGGCCTCGGGCGAGCCGGAGATGCGTCCGCCGTTAAAAGGGGGGCCTCGGGCGAGACGGAAGTCCCTCGAGGTCGGCTGCCCTTGGCCGAGGCTAGGCTCGGGCGAAGCGTGATCGAGTCACTCGTATGGACTGATCCCTGACTTAATCGCACTCATCAGGCCTCTGCAGCTTTATGCTGATGGGGGTTACCAGTTGAGAATTAGGCGTCTTGAGGGTACCCCTAATTATGGTCCCCGACAGTAGCCCCCGAGCCTCGAAGGGAGTGTTAGCACTCGCTTGGAGGCTTTCGTCGCACTTTTTTGCAAGGGGACCAGCCTTTCTCGGTTGCATTTTGTTCCGGTGGGTGCGCGCGAGCGCACCCGCCGGGTGTAGCCCCCGAGGCCTCGGAGGAGTGGTTTCACTCCTTCGAGGTCTTAATGCCTTGCGTAATGCTTCGGCTGGTCTGGTTGTTCCCTCATGCGAACTGGTCGTAGCCCGGGTGCACGGTCGGGGCCCAAGCTCTCGGGCTGGTATGTTGACGCTGTCAACGGTCTGGCCGGAGCCGGGTTTGCGAGAGCAGCCCCCGAGCCTCCGCACAGGG
This sequence comes from Zea mays, assembly GCF_902167145.1. Taxonomy (NCBI): domain Eukaryota; kingdom Viridiplantae; phylum Streptophyta; class Magnoliopsida; order Poales; family Poaceae; genus Zea; species Zea mays. The sequence continues at coordinate 158,886,869 of NC_050100.1, read as the reverse complement.
CGAGAGGACGATCAGGGACAGACTCGGCTTTTTTACATACGCCCCTGTGTCGCCTTTCCGCAAGGAGGAGGGGGGAGAGCGCCATGTTACCCTCGATGGGCACCGAACATGGTGTCTCCGGTGAGCTGCAAGCGGGTGATCCGAGTGGACGTCTGTGCCCCGTTCGTTGGGGGTCGGCTAGGGGCCCAGAGGCACGCCCAAAAGTACCTGCGGGTGATCTGCCGGACTCGGTCCCCTGGCGACGGGGTCCGAGGGCTCGATGCCTCCCTCCGATGGGATTCCGTTACAAGATCGTTCCCGCTAGTCTCGGAAATGTCCTAGGGTACCTCGGGAGCGCAGCCCGAGCCTTGCTTATGTATCGAACGTACCCCTGGTCATCCCTCGCTCGGTGTCTGAGGCGACTGTGAACCCTTCGGGGGCCAGCCTTCGAACCCCTGATCAGTAATGGGCGCGGAGCCCGAGTAGCCTGAGGCGGCCATGGAGCCCTTCGGGGGGCTGGCCTTCGAACCCCTGACCAGTAGTGGGTGTCGGGCCCATGCGATCTGAGGCGACTGTTGAACCCTTCGGAGGGCCAGCCTTCGAACCTCTGATCAGTAGGGGGGGCTCGGAGCCCGGTTCCTTCACAGAGAAGGATCCTTTTCGGGGTATCCCCCTTTCCCGGTCCCTGTTGCAAGAGATAGAGAAAGAGGAAAGAAGGAAAAGGATACGAAATCGAACGACGTGGCGTACCTTTTTTGGCGCAATTATTACGGTGAAGGCGAAGCGTCGCCCGCTTCTCCTGCCAGAGGCGCCGCCTGTCCCGCCGTGGAGTTAATGCGATGGGGCGAGTGGTTGGCGGGGCGGCCATTGCGCGTGCGCGAGCCGTTCGAGGAACGGCTGTTTCGCTTCGCGTTTTTTGAATCCCGCGTCCGGTCCGAGCGGAACGCTGGAAACGGTTCCGCCCTGGCCTTTATATCCTCGAGAGGGGGTCCGGTGATGGTTCTTCGCTCTGCTCCCCGCTTCTTCCTTTAGGTCTTCACAACCCAAGGAACTTTAGTCGGAGAAGAGAAAAATCACCCTTCCTGCCCTTTGCGCCGCCATCCCTTCCATCTTGGTGATGGCTGATCGGGTGACCATAATCCCCCCACGCGATCCATGGCCCTTTTCCACGGTGACGGCGAGCGACCTGGAGGAGCTGGTCGGCGAGGGTTTGCTTCGCCCCCTCACCGATAAGCAGCGACCAGAATGGATTCCTCCCGTGGGCGGAGCCGCTCCGTCCCCACCGCCGGGGTACGTCGTGAGCTTCGTCTCCTTCCACGAGCGGGGATTTGGTGTGCCGACGGGCCGCTTTATGCGGGCAATCCTGTTCCACTATGGGGTGGAGTTGCATAACCTCACCCCCAACTCCATCTCACAGGCCGCTATCTTCGTAGCGGTGTGCGAAGGGTACTTGGGGATCGCCCCCCATTGGGATTTGTGGACTCATCTCTTCCTCGCCGAGCCTTTCGCCTTGTCGACGGGGGAGAGGAGGATCCGTGCAGCGGTGCGGGCCGGAGGCTGCACTCTTTTGCTGAGGCAGTCGCGGGCATCGCAGTACATTCCTGCCATCCTCGCGTCTTCGAACAAGGGGTGGCAGCGCCGGTGGTTCTACCTCCGGAATGACGGTGAGTTGCTACCACCATTCTCCCAGCGGGTAGTCACCGCCGCCACCGACGCCTGGCGCCATGGGACCCCGCACGAGAGACAGAAGAATCTCGAACCCCTTCTCCAGGCCCTGAAGGAGTTGCGGGAGGGGAGACTCACCGCTGCGGGAGTGGTCGCCGCCATCCACCGTCGGAGGGTGCTTCCTTTGGCGGAGCGGCGGCTGCCGCTCTAGGAGATGACTCCGGAGGCTGACTGGGAGGGCTCGCGAATGTCCCCTGATCCTCTTCCCTTCGACGCCCTCCAATGGCGAGTGTCGGCTGCGATGGGGAAGCCGGACCCTCATGCCTACTCCCAACTTCGGATGCGCCCCGACCAGGGGTGCGTAACTCTGGTGAGTATTCACTCCCTCCTTCTTCATACATCGGGTTGTTCCGGGTTCTTATGATTGGGTTTCTTTCTCCCCTTCTTTTAGGAGGTGGGATGGCACAAGCCCTCCCTGCCACGGGTCCCGGAGGACGCGGTGGATCGAGCAGCGCGGCGGGTCGCCGCAGAGGAGAAAAAGAAGAAGAAGGACGCGGAGAAGGCCCGGGCCCGCGAGCGGAGGCAGGCTCGGGACGCCTTGGAGAAGCGCCGCCGCCAGCAGGAGAGGGAAGGGCTCCCTAGGGAGCCATCGCCAGAGACGCCCGACGACGACGATGACGACGATGATGAAGAGGAGGATGACATGGCCGCCCGCCTCGGCCTCAGCCCCGGCTTGGGGTGTGGCCAGGAGCCGTCGAGCCAGCCCCCGAGCGGGCCGACGCCGTCAGCCCCCGGAGTTGGGGTGTCGGGGTCCCGGCCCGAGGCGCGGGGGCGATCCGAGAGGTCACCTGACCCCTCAGCCAGAGGAGCTGAGGTGGCTCCGGAGGGCCAGGTCAGGGTGTCTGCTCCCCAGGGGCCGTCGCTCGTGCCGGTGGCGCATGGGGGTGACCCTCAAGTCATCGCGGCCGTGCCCGGGCAATCTGCTCCCCGGGCATCCAAAACGAGGGTGGCGCCGAAGGTGCCGGCGAAGCGGACCTCGGCGGCTGTTTCGGGAGCCGGGACCCAAGAAGGCTCCCCCCAGGCGCGGTGGATCATGGCCCGAAGTGGGTGAGTATCTCGGAATGTCTTCGTCTTGGCTTCCCATTCGTATGTCTCGGCTGTGATTTTCCCTTTCTCTTTTTTTTATCCAGCAAGCGAAGCCATGGCCAGACCGACCTGGCACCCCGGAAGGCCCTTAAGACGGCACCGGACTGCGCGGCCAGCACCGCCTCGGGTCTTGTCGTTCAGCCGACCCTTTCGCAGGGTGTTCCGCCGCAGGGGGCTCGGGTGTCGCCCGTCTCTGGGGAGCGGGCTCCCAAGGCTGGCTCTTCTGCCGAGGCGGCCATCGTGATAGGGGAGGCGACCGACGCCGACGTGGCCCCGAGCCCGCCTGTCGTGTCGGCCACGCCGGCGCCCGTCGCTACCGAAGTCGCCGCCGTCCCAGTCGGAGAGCGACCGGTTGCTGCCAGCGTCAGGATGGTCGACGCGTCGGCGCCCAGTGCCTCGGAAGAGGTGGGTGTGGGCGCGCGACCCGTCCAGTCGGGCGACGGCCTCGTTGCCGTGCAGCGGAGCCCCGAGGCCCGACGTCAGCTGCTCCGATTCCGGACCCGCGAGGCCTCGGACCCTGTCTTCGTCCTCGACGATGAACAGGAGGACCAGTCCTGGGATGAGCTCCGCGAGCGCGCTGAAGCAACGGTGGGGTCACTCCGGTCGTCGTTGGAGGTTCTCTGCTGGGATGTCCCCAAAATCCTCCAGGTAACGGTTTCAGGCATACCTTTTCCTTTCTGCGAGCGAGGCGTTCGTCGTGACGCCCTGTCTCCTTCCTCCAGGACCTGACAGATCGGAGCGCCGCCAAGTCGTCATTCATCCGCCGCGAGGCCGATGTCTGGGGCTCGCTGCGATCCCTGAGGACCTCGCTTGCCGGGGCTACTGCGCGCCTTTCTCAGCAGGATGCCAAGGTAGCGGACCTCCAGTTACTTTGCGCTGACCTGAGGGCCGAGGTGGCAGCAGCGCGCACGGAGGCGCAACGGCAGTGGTCGGAGTTCGCCCAGGTCGTCGAGGAGCGGGACCAATCTTGGGGCCGAGCTGCCGAGGCCGAAGGCCGGGCTGAGACCCTCGCGGCCGACCTAGCCGCAGCCCAGGTCGCGGCCTCGGAGCAGCGTGCCCGAGCCGAAGGTACGCCATGGCCGTCCCTGATTCTTGTTCTTGTCGGTTTCCTCTGCTTGTGCTTGAGGTCTTTCTTCGGGTTGTTCGCAGAGCTTGAGTCCGCCCTTGACGAGTCCGCCAAGGCGCTCGCCGAGGCGCTTGCCGGAGCTACCGAGCAGAGGGAGGCTGACCTCGCGGCCATGTCCGAGGCCGTCTCGGATGCTTATCGGATCCTCGGCTCCGGCGACGTCCCTTCAGGGAGCTCCCCCCAAAGCCGCCTTCAAGCCTTGGGTGATCACGCGCGCGACAGAGTCCGCGAGGCGCTGCACCACGGCGTCAGGCGGGCCTTCGCTGTGCTCGCTTCCCACTATGTTGTGGACCTGGAGCGGGTTAGTGAGGGGTATTGTCTTCCTGATGAGGACGAAGCTGCCCTGGCGGAAGTTCAGCGGCTCGACGCAATCGCCGCGGGTCCGAGCGTGGCGTTGGCGACCACCTTCGAGGCGGAGATCCTTCCCCCTGCGCCGTCGCCGGAAGCCGAGATGGACCTTACCGACGGCGGGGACGGAACTGAGGGCGCGGCTCCTTCCCAAAGCGGCGCCTAACTCTTGTTGGAACAACTTCTGTTGAATGTGTGCCTTGCCGCGGCCGCTGAGGCCTGAACACTTTGTTTTTCTTGCATGAAGTCGCACTCTTCTTTCTTTCAGCCTGCGTGTCTGGCCCAGCTTGTCGATAATGGGGTGGCTTCCCAAGTTGGGTCATTTTTTCTGTGGCAGGTGATGAGTGAGGCGTCCCTAGCCCGGAGGCGTAGGAGTTCCTCGGCTCAGTCGGCCTTGCCACTTACATGTACCCACGTTCGCTCCTCGGGACTCTGCTTCCGACATAGCCGGGAGAACGCAAACGCCCCTTTTTGATTGAAATTTTTTTTGATGCAGAGAAGTACACCCGATCTTCGACGCAGAGGGGTTCCCCCTTTCTAGCCCCCGAGGGAGGGTCGGGCTCCGCCGAGGCGAGGCCGACCCTACCTTGACGGCCGAGGCGCAGAGGCTGCCTGACGGGTCGGACTCAGGCCCGAATATCCAGCGGGTGCTCGGCGACATCCCTCGGTATGTCAGGCATGTCCGAGGGACTCCACGCAAAGATGTCGGCGTTTGCGTGGAGAAAGTCGACGATCACTGCTTCCTTATTTGGGGTCGAGCCCGGAACCGATCTGGATCTGCCTGGAGGTGTCGCCACTGGGGTCGAGTGGGACGGCCTTAACCGTCTCCGCTGGCTCGAAGTTGCCGGCATGACGCTTCACATCTGGCACCTCTTTGGAGAGGTTCTCCAGGTCGGCGATGAGGGCCTCGGCGTACTCCACGCACTCCACGTCGCATTCGAACGCGTGTTTGTACGTGGGGCCGACGGTGATGACCCCGTTGGGGCCCGGCATCTTGAGCTTCAGGTAGGTGTAGTTGGGGACGGCCATGAACTTCGCGTAGCATGGCCTTCCCAGTACCGCGTGGTAGGTTCCTCGGAACCCGACCACCTCGAACGTCAAGGTCTCCCTTCGGAAGTTGGAGGGCGTTCCGAAGCAGACGGGAAGGTCGAGTCGTCTGAGGGGCTGGACGCGCTTCCCAAGGATGATCCCGTGGAAGGGCGCAGCGCCTGCTCGGACGGAGGACAGATCGACGCGCAGGAGCTTGAGGGTCTCGGCGTAGATGATGTTGAGGCAGCTGCCCCCATCCATCAGGACCTTGGTGAGCCTGATGTTGCCGACGATGGGGTCAACGACGAGCGGGTATTTCCCCGGGCTCGGCACATGGTCGGGGTGGTCAGCCTGGTCGAAGGTGATGGGCTTGTTGGACCAGTCTAGGTAGACTGGCGCCGCCACCTTCACCGAGCAGACCTCCCGGCGCTCTTGCTTGCGATGCCGAGCCGAGGTATTCGCTGCATGCCCACCGTAGATCATGAAGCAGTCGCGGACCTCGGGGAACTCTCCTGCTTGGTGATCTTCTTTCTTGTCGTCGTCGTGGGCCCTGCCACCCTCCGCGGGTGGCCCGGCCCTGTGGAAGTGGCGCCGAAGCATGACGCACTCCTCGAGAGTGTGCTTGACAGGCCCCTGATGGTAGGGGCACGGCTCCTTGAGCATCTTGTCGAAGAGGTTAGCACCTCCGAGGGGCTTCCGAGGGTTCTTGTACTCGGCGGCGGCGACAAGGTCCACGTCAGCGGCGTCGCGTTTCGATTGCGACTTCTTCTTGCCCTTCTTCTTGGCGCCGCACGGAGTAGACGCCTTGGGAGCCTCTTCCGATGGGCGGCCCTGGGGCTGCTTGTCCTTTCGGAAGATAGCCTCAACCGCCTCCTGGCCAGAGGCGAACTTGGTGGCGATGTCCATCAGCTCGCTCGCCCTGGTGGGGGTCTTGCGACCCAACTTACTCACCAGGTCGCGGCAGGTGGTGCCGGCAAGGAACGCGCCGATGACATCCGAGTTGGTGATGTTGGGCAGCTCGGTGCGCTGCTTCGAGAATCGCCGGATGTAGTCCCGGAGCGACTCTCCCGGCTGTTGCCGGCAGCTCCGAAGGTCCCAGGAATTTCCGGGGCGCATGTACGTGCCCTGGAAATTGCCGGCGAAGGCTTGGACCAAGTCGTCCCAGTTGGAGATCTGCCCCGGAGGCAGGTGCTCCAACCAGGCGCGAGCAGTGTCGGAGAGGAACAGGGGAAGGTTGCGGATGATGAGGTTGTCGTCGTCCGTTCCACCTAGTTGGCAGGCCAGGCGGTAGTCCGCGAGCCACAGTTCCGGCCTCGTTTCCCCGAGTACTTTGTGATAGTAGTCGGGGCCGGGTTGGAACCGGGTCAGGAACGGCGCCCGTCGGATGGCCCGACTGAAGGCCTGCGGACCGGGTGGTTCGGGCGAGGGACTCCGATCCTCCCCGCTGTCGTAGCGCCCCCCACGCCTGGGGTGGTAGCCTCTGCGCACCCTTTCGTCGAGGTGGGCTCGACGGTCGCGTCGATGGTGCTCGTTGCCGAGGTGGCCCGGGGCCACAGGCGCGGTGTTGCGCGTGCGCCCGGTGTAGACCGAGGCTTCCCGCATAAATCGGGAAGTCACGGCGTGAGGCTCCGAGGGGTATCCCTGCCTTCGGGAGGAAGTGCTCTCGGCCCGTCGGGCCGCAGCGCCTTCCAGGAGATTCTTGAGCTCTCCCTGGATTCGCCGACCCTCGGTGGTTGATGGCTCCGGCATCGTGCGGAGGAGCATCGCTGCGGCTGCCAGGTTCTGACCAACCCCGCTGGATGCGGGCGGCGGCCTGAGCCTGACATCGTTGGCGACGCGGTGCTGGAGACCTTGGGGCAGGTGACGTATTTCTCCGGCCGGGGGTTGGCCCGCCCATACCTGCCCGACGTCCCGGCGGATCGTCTCAAGCGCCCCTGTTCCCTCGTCGAGCCTGGCCTGCGCCCCGCGGACTTGCTCGAGCTGTGGGTCGTGACCCCCCGCCGGAATGGGGAACACAGCTAGCTCCCGCGGGATGTCGGCGCGAGGCACCGGGCTAGGAAAATCACCATCCTCCGGCATGCCAAGATGGTTGCCTTCGGAGGGATCCCCTAGCTCGACGTGGAAACATTCGCGGCTTGGGCCGCAGTCCTCGTCGCCAGGGCTGCGGCTTCCGTCGGAACAGTCGGAGAGGCAGTAGTCACATGCGGTCATGAAGTCTCGCATGGCACTGGGGTTGCCAAATCCAGAGAAATCCCAACAGATGCTGGGATCGTCATCTTCCTCGGACCCAGAGGGCCCGTAGGTCGAGACGTCCGCCAATCGGTCCCAAGGCGACCGCATACGAAACCCCAGTGGGGTTGCACTCGCCTCGATGAGAGCGCCCGCCAAAGCGTGGTCGCTTGGCGGGTTGAGGCCGAGTCGAAAAGACGTAAGATGGGAGTTAGTCAGTACCTTTTGGTCGACGAGGAGCGACGTAGTCACATCGGGGACTGGTTGCACCGTCGTCTCAGGTACGAGGGCGATGTCCCGCAAGCTCTCCGCAAGCGCGCTGGCGTCGTCTTCTTGCTGGGGATCAGCGTGTCGCGGGGGGACGGCGTCTGCCTTCGTCTCGAACGCGAGGTCGACGCCCGGCGTGCCCTCCGTTGGGGCTCTGGGAACGTCGATTCGCTCGACGGCCGACGAAGCGCGGCCTCCCGCTTGGCCTTGGTTGCCATTGTCGTTGTCGCGCGGCGGTGGAAGATGTCGTCGGTTCCGCCGCCGGTGGGCGGGTTGTCGGCCGCCATTGTCGTTGTCGCGCGGCGGTGGAAGGAGTATCATGTCGTAGCCGCCGTCGAACGACATGAACTCGAGACTCCCGAAACGGAGCACCGTCCCGGGCCGGAGAGGTTGCTGGAGACTGCCCATCTGGAGCTTGACGGGAAGCTGTTCGTCAGCACGCAGCAGGCCCCTACCTGGCGCGCCAACTGTCGGCGTTTCGAGACCGAGGGGTCCCCGAGCCGACGAGTGAGTGTGCCGCGTGCCCCAGCCCAGATGGGTCGAGCGCGTGGGCGAGCGCGAAGGGGGGAGAAGCGAGGTGGCCGGAGACGGGCGTGAGAGAGGTGGAAATCCCGCGGCCTTCGTGTTCGTCCCGCGCCCAGGTCGGGTGCGCTTGCAGTAGGGGGGTTACAAGCGTCCACGCGGGTGAGGGAAGCGAGCGGCCCTAAGAGAGCGCCTGTCCCGTCCTCGTCCCGCGCGGCCAACCTTCTCTAAGAAGGCCCTGGTCCTTCCTTTTATAGGCGTAAGGAGAGGATCCAGGTGTACAATGGGGGTGTAGCAGAGTGCTACGTGTCTAGCGGAGGGAGAGCTAGCGCCCTAAGTACATGCCAATGTGGCAGCCGGAGAGATCTTGGCACCCTGCCGGCGTGATGTCGTGGCTGTCGGAGGAGCAACGGAGCCTGGCGGAGGGACAGCTGTCGGAGCGGTCGAGTCCATGCTGACGTCCACCTGCTTCCGTAGGAGAGCTGAGAGCCGCCGTCGTCACAGAGCTTGTGGGGCGCCATCATTGCCCATCTGGCGGAGCTAGCCAGATGGGACACCGGTCTTGTTCTCCATGACCCGAGTCGGCTCGGGGTAGGATGATGATGGCGCTTCCTGTTGACGTGGCGGGCCTGTGTCCTAGGTCGGGCGACGTGGGGGCTCCTCCGAAGCCGAGGTCGAGTCTGTCTTCCGTGGCCGAGGCCGAGCCCGAGCCCCTGGGTCGGGCAAGGCGGAGATCGTTCGGCAGAGGCCCGGGCGGAGTCCGAGCCCTGGGGTCGGGCAAAGCGGAGTTCGTCGTCTTCCGGGTCTTAGCCCGAGTCCGAGCCCTGGGGTCGGGCGGAGCGGAGTTCGCCGTCTTCCGGGTCTTAGCCCGAGTCCGAGCCCTGGGGTCGGGCGAAGCGGAGTTCGTCGTCTTCCGGGTCTTAGCCCGAGTCCGAGCCCTGGGGTCGGGCGAAGCGGAGTTCGTCGTCTTCTGGGTCTTAGCCCGAGTCCGAGCCCTGGGGTCGGGCGGAGCGGAGTTCGTCGTCTTCCAGGTCTTAGCCCGAGTCCGAGCCCTGGGTCGGGCGGAGCGGAGCTTCCTATGGCGCCTTTGGCAAGGCCTGACTGCCTATCAGACTCACTCTGTCGAGTGGCACTGCAGTCGGAGCGGCGCAGGCGGCGCTGTCCTTCTGTCAGACCGGTCAGTGGTGCGGCGGAGTGACGGCGGTCACTTCGGCTCTGCCAGGGGGCGCGCGTCAGGATAAAGGTGTCAGGCCACCTTTGCGTTAAATGCTCCTGCAACTCGGTCAGTCGGTGCGGCGATTTAGTCAGGGTTGCTTCTTAGCGAAGCCAAGGCCTCGGGCGAGCCGGAGATGCGTCCGCCGTTAAAAGGGGGGCCTCGGGCGAGACGGAAGTCCCTCGAGGTCGGCTGCCCTTGGCCGAGGCCAGGCTCGGGCGAAGCGTGATCGAGTCACTCGTATGGACTGATCCCTGACTTAATCGCACCCATCAGGCCTCTGCAGCTTTATGCTGATGGGGGTTACCAGCTGAGAATTAGGCGTCTTGAGGGTACCCCTAATTATGGTCCCTGACACCATGCATAACTCATAAGTATTAATATTGGCTCAATTCCAAGCAACCTTTGCACTTACATTATGCAAACAAGTTCAATTATACACTTCTATATTTGCTTTGGTTTGTGTTGGCATCAATCACCAAAAAGGGGGAGATTGAAAGGGAATTAGGCTTACACCTATTTCCTAAATGATTTTGGTGGTTGAATTGCCCAACACAAATAATTGGACTAACTAGTTTGCTCTAGTGTATAAGTTATACAGGTGCCAAAGGTTCACAATTAGCCAATAAAAAGACCAAGTATTGGGTTCAACAAAAGAGCAAAGGGATGACCGAAGGCACCTCTGGTCTGGCGCACCGGACTGTCCGGTGTGCCACCGGACAGTGTCCGGTGCACCAGAGGACTCCAAGTCGAACTCGTCACCTTCGGGAAAATCCAGAGGCGCTTCGCTATAATTCATCGGACTGTCCGGTGTACACCGGACAGTGTCCGGTGCTCCAAGGAAGAGCGCCTCAGGAACTCGCCAGCCTCAGGAAATTGCTCCGCTATAATTCACCGGACTGTCCGGTGAACCAGCAGAGCAATGGCTAGTTCGCGCCAATGGTCACCTGCAGCGGCATTAAATGCGCGCCAGAGAGCGCAGAAGTTAGGCACGCGCGCGCTGGCACACCGGACACTCTACAGTACATGTCTGGTGTGTCACCGGACATCCAGGCGGGCCCAGAAGACAGAGCTCCAACGGTCGGAACCCAACGGCTTTGGTGACGTGGCTGGCGCACCGGACATGTCCGGTGTACACCGGACTGTCCGATGCACCATACGACAGACAGCCCCACCAAACGGCTAGTTTGGTGGTTGGGGCTATAAATACCCCCAACCACCCCACATTCAAGTAATCCAAGTTTTCCAGCTTCCAACCACTATACAAGAGCTAGCATTCATTGCAAAGCACACCAAAGAGATCAAATCCTCTCCCAACTCCACACAAAGCTTTAGTGACTAGAGAGAGTGATTTGTAGTGTTCATTTGAGCTCTTGCGCTTGGATCGCTTCTTTTCTTTCGCATTCTTTCTTGAAATCATACTCACTTGTAATTGAGGCAAGAGACACCAATTGTGTGGTGATCCTTGCGGGAAGTTTGATTCCCGAGTGATTTGAGAAGAGAAGCTCACTCGGTCCGAGGGACCGTTTGAGAGAGGGAAAGGGTTGAAAGAGACCCAGTCTTTGTGACCACCTCAACGGGGAGTAGGTTTGCAAGAACCGAACCTCGGTAAAACAAATCCACGTGTCTCACTTCTTATTCGCTTACGATTTGTTTTGCGCCCTCTCTCGCGGACTCGTTTATCTTTCTAACGCTAACCCGGCTTGTAGGTGTGATTATTTTGAGAATTTCAGTTTCGCCCTATTCACCCCCCTCTAGGCGACTTTCACTTCTCCAACGGCTACATTTGGTTAATGGCTATAAATACCACCCCAACCGGCCACTTCAAAGGGTGGGAGCCCAAGCAACATTCCAAGTCATCTAGTTGACATACTCAAGCCCTCCCAACCTCATATATTCATTGATCCATCTTATACACAAGATTTAGACCACTACAACCAACACAAGTGCCACAAAAGAGAAAGCAAGCAAGAGAGAGCTACTCATTTGAGTTTAGCACTAGTGCCTTGTGAGATTCCTTGAGAGATAGTGTGTGCTACATCTTTGTGTTCATTTGCGCGTGGAGTTTTGACTCCCATTGAACTTCCTCCAAAGTTTTGGAGGCATGTAAAAGCTAAGCAAGAGACATCAAAGAGTGTGGTGATCCTTGTGGGGTCTTAAGTGATCCTTGAGAAGAAGAAGAGCTCGCCGATCTTGAGTGATCGGTGGAGAGAGGGAAAGGGTTGAAAAAGACCCGTCCTTAGTGGACACCTCAACGGGGACTAGGCCTTCGAGGGCCGAACCTCGGTAAAACAAATCACCCGTGTCTCGTGTGCTTTGCTTGTGATTTGTTTGTTCTTTCCCTTTCTAAGTTTTTCTTGCACTACTCTTTACTGATTCTATTTGGTGTTGCTTTAAGTTAAATTCTCATTTAGTGAAGCAACACATTGCAAGAAAGAACTTGTGTTATTGCTCTTCTTTTCTAAGTCCTATTGCTTTATTCTCATATACTTATTAGTAGTATTGATCTATCAATTCCGCATTATCTGAAAGCAATACTCTTTACAAGCAAGGACTTAGTTTTGTATACTCCTAATTCTATATCTTGTTCTAACCACTAATCAAGGGATCTAGTTGGGGATAAAGTTTTAATTTTCAGGTTTCGCCTATCCACCCCCCCCCTCTAGGCGACTTTCAATTGGTATCAGAGCTAGGCACTTCATATTGAGTCTAATAACTCGAAGTGATGGCTCGTAGAAGATCCCAAAAGAACAAGAAGACAACTCCAAAGGAGAACAAGGAGGTAACTCTTGAGATATTACTTTCTGGTTGTTCTAATTATGATTCATGGTCTACTAGAGTGATAAATGCTTTTAGAACCGTAGATCCACAATTAGAACAAATCTTAGGCAAGAGTATTATTCCTCCTAGTTATGATAGGAAAAATACTTCCGAGGAAGATCAAAGATGTATACGCTTAAACTATCTAGCTTATGACATCTTAAGTAATTCTATTAGCAAAGAAGATTATCATGCCTTCATAATGAATTATAATGAATCTATTCGTGATGCGCATGATATTTGGACTAGAATTAAAACTAAATTTGATGAGTCCAAACATGATAGTTCATTTTGTGCTTCTACTTCCTTTGGCCCTTGTGATAATAACCCTTGCAAGGAAGAAGAAAGTAAATGACCGATGGAGACCAAACGATGAATCCACCTCTCCAAAAGGTTTGTCTTCCCATTTCGATTCCCACATATGTTGTGTGGCTAATGAAAATGATAGCGGAAGCACAAACGAGGATGAGGAGGAAGAAAGAAGCTTTATGCAACTCTACGCTCGCCTAAGCCAAGAAGATAAGGCGGTCATGCTCAAACTTCTAGAAAGAGCGAGAGAGCAAAGCGAAGCTCGTCAAAGGCTAGAAAATGTTCTCTCCATAAAAATACTATACTTTGACGAGTTGACTAAAGAACATGAGGAGCTAAAGTGCTCTCATGTTGATTTGGTCTAAAGGTATGAAACTATTTCAATTGAGCAAAATAACGCTTTACATTGTATCGCTCAATTAGTAAATAGGAATGCCTTGCTTAAGGACCAAGTAGAAAAGCTAAAAGTTGAAAATCTAGCTTTTCAAGAAAAATGTGATATGCTTCTATGTTCTCATAAAAATCTTATGGATGATCATATCATATTAAATATTGCTCATGAGGTTGTGATAGAAAACTTAAAATCTCAACAACCTCACTCATGCACATGTATTCAAATTGAAACTACATTACCATGTGCTAATGCTTGTTGTCCGTCGACAAGCAAATCTTCCTTTAAGCTAGAATTTGCAGGAACAAAAGATGATACATATCAAAAGCTCAAAGAAGAAAATGAGAGGCTAAAGATGAGCTTGGCACAACTAAAAGGGAAGTGCATTGCTCAACCTTCTCAAGATAACCGTGATCACATGGTGAAGAAGCTTGAAACGGGAACAACTATAGCATGCACTAAGTCCCTTGAAGAAAATGTCAAGGACTTGAGGATTTCCAAGAGGATGGAACAAAAGAAGAAAATCAATACCTCTTCCAAAAGCCTCAACCATGCCTCCATAAAAGGTAACATCCAAGGTAACAATCAAGTCACACTTCATACTAAGAGAAGTAAGAAGTGTAGTGATTGCTTTGAAAAGGGACACTCGATTAGGTCATGTCCCTATATTAAAAATGACTTGATTAGTAACAAGGATGATAAACTTTGTTTTAAATGTTCAAAGAAGGGACACTTAGTTAAGTCTTGTCCCTATTTGAAACAAAAAGGCATAAGGTTAGAAAAGGAAACATTAACTAACCATGTAGCAAGCAAGAAACAAGGAAAGAAGAAATCTTCAAGATTTGAGGATCGCCTATGCTACATATGCCGAAAGAAGGGACATCAGTGCAAGGATTGTCCCATTGGTAACAATCCCACTCCTAGCTTGTCAATTAATTCTCATGTAACTAGGCAACCCAAAATTGCAACTTGTGCTAGAAAGGTAATGAGTTTACCTAGTGCTAACACAAAGGACTCTTGGGTTCCTAGATCTTTGTTGACTAACCTTGATGGACCCATCAAGAGATGGGTACCAAAATATGCTTGACAAGCTTTGCAGGAGAAGGAGATGGTATGAAGCTTTGGGATGCTTGAGAGAGACAATTCAATTAACTCAAGCTATCAATCTCAAATGATCTATATCCAAGATTGGCCCAAGGTTATTTTGAATTATTATATCTAAAACTCATATCATCTCGGGGAAAAGTATTGATGTTGTAGGAAATAAAGAATTATCCTATGCCGAAAAGTCAAGACCTACAACATGGAGGAAAGCCAAAGGATGGTAACATTTATGCTTCTAAATGCAAAGTATCTTAGAATATCATTTCTTAAGTGTCTTGTGTAGTCACATAGGAAAAAGAGAGCACTTCAAATGTTTTAAATTATGTCACCATTCTTTGAAGAAATTCCTCCCATATGGTAGATTGTACATTCATCATTTCTATACTATGGCAATCTACATGTTTTAAATTATTGAGCAACTCATGGCATGTTTTACACTTATTATCTTGTTATTGCCATGATTCTAGATATAGAGAGATATTCCGAGTTCCTAAAAGAATAGGATGTCATGTAAGAAATTCAAATCCCTACGACACCTACAAAAGGAAGATTCTCTCTATAACTAGAATAGTGAGACCAATGCTTTTATCCAAATAACCCATGTAGTCTCACTAGTAGAGAATATGTTTCTCTTTGGAGCTGCGTAATTTAACATAAAAAGAAAAGTCAATCCAATGATTTATGTTGTTTTGCTTCTTGCTTATATTGGATTTGATTCTTCTACATCTATCGCTCTCCATGTTATGAATTAGATTTATTCCCGTAATCTTAAAGAACTAACTATGCTTGTTCCATAAGTTAAAACTGAGCGTACTTCAAGGAATAATCTAGTTCATATTATAGAGTTTCCATGCTTTAGTAATCCACTTTTCATTCCTTATCAAAATGATTACAAAAAGGGAAACTAGTGCTTATGTTGCTATTAACATTTCTCTTGAGTCTACTTATGAAAATCTACAAGAAAGTAAGTGCAAGTTTAATGCCACAAGCCTCAAAGGGTTGATCTTCACCCAAGGAAGAAAGGTGAAAGCAAAGGTATGGGAACTCATCTTCTTAATCAAATATAGTTCATGTCAATGATTGTTTACTCTAATTATACCTATGTGAAGAATAGATTCTATATTGGACCAAAGTCGGCTAGATGTGCATTCAATCTCATTCTCATAAAATGCACTTGTTCATTAGAATCTATTTCATGCCTTTGCTATATATGTTCTCATATTGACTTGCTTCTAAGTAATGATTAATGAATTCAATATGAAGAAGTAAATTTCACATGTTTGATAAAAATGTTTAAAAATGCATATTCTTTTGTGTACTAATGTCAAGAAGTTTACTTCATGTCTATGTGACTTATGGATGATGAATTGTTTTTATTTTTCTATCTAAAGAAATCATCATTCATCATATACTCCCTTGTGCTCTTAACATCCTTCTTGAGTATTTTTCAATAAGTTTGGAAGGAAAAAGAAACAACTACAAAGGGAGGACACTCACATAAAAGAGAAAGACATCAAGAGCAACAACACCTACTTGGATAATGAGATCTTCAAAACATCAATGGTGTGGTTGTGAGCATTCTAAATCTTTTTCATTGTGAGAATATCAGGCATAAATTGTTTATTGCAAATCTTATAAACCTTGATCAAGATGTATAATGCTTCTCCCTACACGACTCTAAAATGAATGCATCTATTCATCTCATTAAAATTCTTTGATGCATATCTCTAGGGGGAGCTTATGTCTATATCTTGATTGTGCTGAGACTATTGCTTTATCCTAGTAATCTTATATAGTCTCTTGTACGAGAATAAGTTTCTCATGATATATGCTACTTCATATCAATCCAACTTGTTAAAATAATGTTCCTCTTATCAAGGATTGTTGCTTTCATTGCCAAAGTAGCATATTTATTGGATTCTCCTATTTTTGAGCCTATTTGATAATCTAATGCATATGTTGTTCTTTTGATCATTGAATAACTTCAATTAACACTTATGTCTCTTAGTGCCGCATATTCTATCAATCGATATCTTTCTTGATATGCACTAAGTTAAAAGGAGAATTCATGATACATTTATGCAATTTGTGATCTACTTGATATATAATAACAATGACTTAGAAAAGGATCACTAGTTGTAGAACTCTCTCTTGTGCAAAATATTTCCATATATTGTCTTGAATATAGGTCTTAAGTGACCAAGACCAAGGACAAAGCACAATGAAGAGAGCATCTCTATGTAAAGGTACAAAAAGGTCAAACTACTCCATCTCATTCACACATGTACCTAAATCTTCCTACATTCCTTGCATATTTTGTTTTAAAAGGAAGAGAAAGCATGTTCATGCATTATCCCTGCTTCATACCTAGTTTAACTTCTCAAACATTCATTGCATCTTTGTTAAAACTGGGTGAAGTAATTTTTATCGTCAAAGAGCAGCTTGACCTTGTAACGAGGATAAGCTGCATTTGTTCCAAAAGGTGGATGTTCCTTAAGTCTCTTTGAAATCCTTAAAGGAAAATGCTTGAGATATTTAACTTGCTTTCATAAGTGCATAAACTGTCATGAGCATCACACTTATACTATGACACAGTGCACTTCTCATTCTCTACGATATAGACATGATCTCATTAACCTAATTATGTGCATTTGGCATTTAAGACCAAAAAATTGTATTCCTCTCCAAGCACATATTTAGGGGGAGCAATCTATATTATATAGAATCGTTTAAGCTTAATTGACATATCCTTTTAATCATGTCTCTTTCCTTTAGTACATTTGCATATTTCTTCTCTCTATTTATGCCAAGGCTAAGACTAATATGTTTTCATGAGCATCTCATGTATTAAGTCTTAGATTGAAAGGGAAATGGAGTATTCGGCAAAGACATCGCTTCCACTCAACTCCACTGGTATTATCCACTCTTTGCCGGTATTCCGCCATCTCTCCATTTTGGTATAATCTTCACTCATATATTGCTTGACAAAGGGGGAGAGAAAGTAAGAGGTCTTATATTTCACTCAAGTATCTGTTTTGGCGATTCATGCCAAAGGGGGAGAAAGTATTAGCCCAAAGCAAAAGCAAAAGGACCGCACCACCACCAAGTTTTCAAAAATTTTGAGTTAAGATTTTTCAAATGATGTTTTTTCCAGAAGCTCAAATTGGTACAACCTCTTCAAAACTAATATCTAAACCCCTCTTGAACACTAAGAGGAGGATGTAATTAAGGGGGAGTTTTGTTTAGTCAAAGGAAAAGCATTTGAAACAGGGGGAGAAAATTTCAAATCTTGAAAATGCTTCTCAAAATCTTATTCATATACCTTTGACTATTTTGCAAAAGACTTTGAAAAGAACTTCCAAAAGAGTTTGCAAAAATAAAACAAATGGTGCAAGCATGGTCCAAAAACATTAAATATGAAGAAAGCATTCATGCAAATCTTATGAAATAATATATTGGTTTAATTCCAAGCAATCTTTGCACATATATTATGCAAACTAGTTCAATTATGCACTTATATATTTGCTTTGGTTTGTGTTGGCATCAATCACCAAAAAGAGGGAGATTGAAAGGGAAATAGGGTCAAACCTTTCCCTAATTGATTTTGGTGGTTGAATTGCCCAACACAAATAATTGGACTAACTAGTTTGTTCAAGATTATACATTCTACAGGTGCCAAAGGTTCAACACAAACCAATCAAAAGAACAAGTTAGGTCTCAAAAGAAAGGAGCAAAAAGCAAATCGAAGGCTGCCCTGGTCTGGCGCACCGAACAGTCCAGTGTGCCACCGGACAGTGTCTGGTGCACCAGGGTGAATCAGCTCGAACTCTTCACTTTCGGGTTTCTCAGGCGCAGCTCCGCTATAATTCACCGGACTGTCCGGTGTGCCACCGGATAGTGTCCGGTGCACCAGCGGAGCAACGGCTATCTGCGCGCAACGGTCGACTCTGACGGATGAACAGTACCGCGGCAGAAGTCAGAGCAGCGGTCAGAGAGGCACCGGACTGTCCGGTGCCACATGAGGACAGAGCCTCCAACGGTCGACCAGCTCCAAGACCTAACGGCAGGATGACGTGGCGGCGCACCGGACTGTCCGGTGCGCCCATCGCCAGCAGCCTTCTCCAACAGCTACATTTGGTTGGTGGCTATAAATACCACCCCAACCGGCCACTTCAAAGGGTGGGAGCCCAAGCAACATTCCAAGTCATCTAGTTGACATACTCAAGCCCTCCCAACCTCATATATTCATTGATCCATCCTATACACAAGATTTAGACCACTACAACCAACACAAGTGCCACAAAAGAGAAAGCAAGCAAGAGAGAGCTACTCATTTGAGTTTAGCACTAGTGCCTTGTGAGATTCCTTGAGAGATAGTGTGTGCTACATCTTTGTGTTCATTTGCGCGTGGAGTTTTGACTCCCATTGAACTTCCTCCAAAGTTTTGGAGGCATGTAAAAGCTAAGCAAGAGACACCAAAGAGTGTGGTGATCCTTGTGGGGTCTTAAGTGATCCTTGAGAAGAAGAAGAGCTCGCCGATCTTGAGTGATCGGTGGAGAGAGGGAAAGGGTTGAAAAAGACCCATCCTTAGTGGACTCCTCAACGGGGACTAGGCCTTCGAGGGCCGAACCTCGGTAAAACAAATCACCCGTGTCTCGTGTGCTTATTGCTTGTGATTTGTTTGTTCTTTCCCTTTCTAAGTTTTTCTTGCACTACTCTTTACTAATTCTATTTGGTGTTGCTTTAAGTTAAATTCTCATTTAGTGAAGCAACACATTGCAAGAAAGAACTTGTGTTATTGCTCTTCTTATCTAAGTCCTATTGCTTTATTCTCATATACTTATTAGTAGTATTGATCTATCAATTCCGCATTATCTGAAAGCAATACTCTTTACAAGCAAGGACTTAGTTTTGTATACTCCTAATTCTATATCTTGTTCTAACCACTAATCAAGGGATCTAGTTGGGGATAAAGTTTTAATTTTCAGGTTTCGCCTATCCACCCCCCCTAGGCGACTTTCAGACTCCAAATCTCTGGACACCTTTGGTGGGTGACACCTTAAGATAAACATGATCTCCCACTTCAAACTGTAGAGGCTTCCTCCTCTTGTCATGATAGCTTTTCTGCCTGGCCTGAGCAGCTTCTAGGTTCTTCGTAATAACTCTGACCTTTTCCTCTACTTCAAGCACCAAGTCTGGTCCAAATATTTCCCTCTCTCCCGCTTGAGACCAATTGAGCGGTGTCCTGCACCTTCTCCCATACAAGGCTTCAAAAGGTGCCATCTTTAGACTGGACTGGTAGCTGTTATTATAGGAGAACTCTGCCAAAGAAAGACACTTGTCCCAATTTTTACCATAGTGTAGCACACAGGCTCGCAACATGTCTTCGAGGATTTGATTTACTCTTTCTGTCTGGCCATCTGTCTGCGGATGGTATGTTGAGCTTCTTATTGCATGGGTCCCAAGTGATTCTTGGAGCTGCTCCCAAAAGCGTGCCACAAATAGTGCTCCTCTGTCAGTTATAATAGTCTTTAGAATGCCATGCAAACGCACTATTTGATCAACATAGATTTCTGCATATTTCTCTGTCTTGTGAGTGGTATGCACTGGCAAGAAATGAGCGGTCTTGGTCAACCTATCCACAATGACCCAAATAGAATCATGGTGCCGGGAGGTATTGGGCAATCCCACGATAAAATCCATGCAAATATCCTCCCATTTCCAAGATGGTATGGGAAGGGGTTGCAAGGTGCCTGCTACCTTCAGATGGCTGGCCTTGACTCTCTGGCAGGTATCACATTCAGATATATACTTAGCAATTTCCCTTTTCATTCTGGTCCACCAGTATAAAGATCTGAGATCATGATACATCTTGTTACTGTCGGGGTGCATGGAAAATTTTGAAAGGTGAGCTTCATCCAATATCTTCTTTCGGAGCTCAGGGTTCTTGGGGACAACCAGTCGGCCTCTAAACCATAGAATTTCTTTGTTGTCCTGACGGAAGCATTTGTATTTTTCTGCCTTCTATTCGATCATTTCCTTGATAACCTGAACACCTTTGTCTCCAATCTGTGCCATGACTATTTGCTCTTGTAATGTGGGCTCCACTGAAATATAATTTAAAGCACCGAAGGAAACAACTTCTAGGTTTAGTTTGCACAACTCATCACATAGGGTGGTGACTCTTGCATCCAAGTTCATACAATTGCACTGGGCCTTCCTGCTTAAGGCATCTGCCACAACATTGGCTTTGCCAGGATGGTAATGCACCTCCAAATCATAGTGCTTGATTAGCTCTAACCATCTTCTTTGCCTCATATTAAGATCAGCCTGGGTGAAGATATATTTGAGACTCTTATGGTCAGTGTAAATGTTACAGTGAGCTCCCATCAAGTAATGTCTCCATATCTTGAGAGCATGAACCACAGCTACTAATTCCAGATCATGTGTGGGGTAGTTCTGCTCATGGGGTCTGAGTGCTCGGGAGGCATAAGCAATTACTCTGTTGTCTTGCATTAAGACACATCCCAATCCAGTACCGGAAGCATCGCAATAAACTTCAAAGGGCTTGGTGTTGTCAGGTTGAGCTAGCACTGGTGCTGTTGTCAAGTGCTGCCTCAGCGTATGAAAGGCATCCTCACACTTATGGCTCCAATCATATTTGACTCCTTTCTTCAACAGTTCAGTCATTGGCTTGGCAATTCTGGAGAAATCCGGAATAAATCGTCGATAATACCCTGCCAATCCCAGAAAACTCCGAATCTGCCGCACTGTGGTAGGAGGTTTCCAATCCATTACTTCTTGTACCTTCTCAGGATCAACTGATATCCCATCCTGAGAAATTGTGTGACCCATAAATTTTATCTCCTTCAGCCAGAAATCACATTTGGACAATTTAGCATACAACTGATGGTCACGCAATCTTTGAAGTACGGTATACAAATGTTTAGCGTGCTCGGTTTCATTCTTGGAATAGACCAGAATATCATCAATGAAAACCACCACAAATTTGTCCTGTTCTGGCAAGAACACTGAGTTCATCAGATACATGAAATAAGCCGAGGCATTGGTCAGCCCAAAAGACATCACCAAAAACTCATAAAGCCCATATCTGGTAGAGAAAGCCATCTTTGGAATACCACTGGCACGGATCTTGATTTGATGGTAGCCCGAGCGAAGGTCTATCTTGGAGAATACTTTGGCTCCCACCAACTGATCGAACAAAACATCAATGCGGGGCAGTGGGTATTTGTTCTTAATGGTCACCGCATTGAGAGGGCGGTAGTCGACACACATTCTCAGACTCTCATCCTTCTTCTTTACAAACAAGGCTGGGCATCCCCATGGTGAAGTACTTGGGCGAATGAACCCCTTGTCCAACAACTCTTGCAACTGCTTTTTCAACTCTGCTAACTCTACTGGAGACATCCTATAGGGTCTCTTAGATATAGGTGCAGTTCCGGGTTGCAATTCAATCGCGAACTCTATGTCTCTATCGGGTGGCATCCCTGGCAATTCATCCGGAAAAACATCTGGGTAGTCACAGACCACTGGGATCCTCTCAACTGGGGACTCTATCATAACGAAGGCACAAGAACGGGTACAACCCTAATCGGGCAAATATAATGTGGTTTCACCACAAGTGGGCGAGTGCACCTCAATGGCCCTTGCTGCAATATCAATCATGGCCTGATGTTTGGTTAACCAGAAGTTCCCAATATGATATCCACACTATCCAAACCCAAAATGAGGAGGTTGGTTTTGATTATCAAACTACCAAACTTTATAGCCACATTCTTGTTGATTTGGTAGGTGGCAACCCTTCCTCCCGGTGTTGAAATTGTAATACCCCCATTGGTGTGATGGAAAGGTAGCTGACATTTGGCACTAAATTTTGCACTGATAAAACTATGTGATGCACCAGAATCAAAAAGAATAATTGCAGGATAATTCAAAACTGAAAAGATACCAGTCATGACGGGTGCTCCCTCTAGAATGTCAGCCATGGTGGTGAAGTTCAGTCTGCCTTGCCTCACTTGCACCTTCTGCCTCTTGCCTTGGTTCTGGTTGGCATTCTGTCCCTGCCTCTGCTGGTTTCTAGGGCAATTCTTGGCATAATGTCCGGTGTTACCACAAGTGAAACACCTGTTGTCATTGGCCTGACGATACTGATGCTGCTGCTGATTGTTCCTCTGCACTGGGGGCTGAGAGCGGTTGGGTGCCTGCTGCTGTTGTTGGGGTCGAATCACCCAACGTCCTTGCTGCTGCTGGGGTCCCCTATTCTGAGTGTCAGACACGATCCTGAAGCGCTGTGGCTGAGCTGAGGGTCCTGCCACATGGGTCTTCCTCTTCTTCTCTGCCTGACGAGCTGTGATACAATCCTCCTGAGAAGTGGCCATGTTGACTAACTCATTATAGCTGTTAGCCCTGACTGTGTTGAGACGGTCACAGAGCTTAGTGCTGAGCCCCCTCCTGAACATGTCCCTCTTCTTCTCGTCGATGTCTGCATGATATCCGGCATACTGGCACAGGTCATTGAAGGCCTGAGCATACTGTAACACTGTCCGGTTCCCCTGAGTGAGTGCCAGAAACTCGTTGAGCTTGCGTCCATAATGCCTGCTGGTATATGGTGCCCCCTGAAAGCTGCCTTGAACTCTCTCCATTCCACCTCATGGTCAGCTGGCTGCATAGCAAGACAATGGTCCCACCATGTCCGCGCGGGTCCGCGAAGCTGCTGGGTGGTGAACCTGACCTTAGTCACCTCTGAACAAACTCCATGGAGTAGCGG
Source organism: Zea mays (assembly GCF_902167145.1). NCBI lineage: Eukaryota > Viridiplantae > Streptophyta > Magnoliopsida > Poales > Poaceae > Zea > Zea mays. Next base: position 158,863,933 of record NC_050100.1, on the reverse strand, counting down.
GAATTTGGATTCCACTACTCTCAGCCATACATCAGCATCAAGTGGGTCCTCTGCCCTGGTGAACAATGGTGGCTGGGTACTGAGGAACTCCTGATACGTGGCTGTTGCGGGGTGACGCTGATGATCACCACCACCATAATGCTGAGGTGGCGGCTGACGCTGCGCCAACTATCGCAGAATCTCATTCTGCTGAGCCATCAACTCTTGCAGAGTAGGAGGCGGTGGCGGTGGTGGAGGAACACGCTCATTCTGACCACGACGCGCTCTTCCTGCCATCTGCAAAATCATGTATATTCTCAACATCACATTTCTGAGGTTCAAGGTTCAATCGTGGTGAAAGAGTCAAAAGGGTAAAACCAATATATTCTTGCATAATTATAACAGATTCCACATGGCATAAACTTTTCTCCTTAAATTAAAACTGGCATCATTCATCATCCATACTTCCAAAAGAGTTTGTCATGATTAAATTAGTAACTCAAAAGACTCAACTCTATCTAGCCTAGTACCCCAAGGGTGCAAAAGCTAAGCTAGCTTCGAGGAGTTCTACCGTCACAGACTTCTAACTCTATCCCTGCGACCTAGTGGGCAAACGAGGCAACGCTCGACTCGGGGGAAGGTGGTCTCCCTGAGCCAGCAGTGTCCAAGCTGGAGGCAGGCTCCTCTCCTCCCTCGATGTCGACATCCTCGTTGGCCTCCATGTCCTGGATCTCCTGGTGGTGCATATCTAGGTGCTGGTTAGCCTTCGCGAGTTGCTGCTGAGTGTTGATAAGCTGATCCTCGAGAACCTCAATGGTGTTCTCCCTGGTTCCCACTAGCTCCTCAAGCTCTTGGATCTCATTTGACAATTGTTCCACTTGTAGGTCTTTTTCCACCATCTCAGTGGACAAGTCAACCACAAGTTCCTCTCTGTTATCTAAAGTGATCTTGGTCGCCTCCAATAATGCCATTAGATGAGACATTGCCTTTCCACGCATCACTTGCAGACGATGCAGGGCATTCATGCACCGCACCGTCAAGTGGGCAGTCTGACCTGGGTAGATAGCCCAGATATCCTTGGCATGCTCCACTCGGTCCTTCCACATTGGGTCGTCCTCCTTCTCCGTGGGGAACAACCCAATGGGGTGAGTGGACAGCTCCAAGGGGTGGAATCCACAGAAGGTGGTCAGTCCGTGAAGAGCAATTGCCTCCATAGTATCCTCAGCCATGTATCCAAATGACTCAGAATCCAACGAATGCCATCCAGGCTGCACGGGATGAGGCTCTAGGGTCATCCTCACCCTGCAGCGGGGCACTCTGTGCTTCTCAAACAGCTGCACCGCGTACTGGGGAGGCATCGTGTAACCAGCTCCCTGAAGTACCTCCCACAAGATACGGGGGAAACCCTCTCGTGCAAGCCTGTCAGTGTGGGACTGTGCATTCCCTTCATCCGAGGATCCATGAGAAGTCATCTGTGTACGGTTAAGTGTAAGTAAAAGAAAAAGAATTATAAAAAGAAAAGGGATCGCAACTAGCCTCTCTATACTACGACAATGGTACTAGGGTACTTAATTTGTCATCTTTGCATATTAAAGTTCTTACCCAAATATTAAATAGTTAATTAAGGATGCATGCATGCTCGTCCTAAATGACCTCACATTAACTTAGAGGGAATAGGAAGAAACTCCCATCCCTTATAGTATCCTATAGGGCTTACTCAATTAGCCACCTAGATACCCTCTATCATCTTAAGGCTTCACGTCCTAGGTCTATCCTGATCGTCCTACGATCTATCCAACATTTGTTTCTACCAAGTTTTATTTTGAAAAAAAGGATGGTATTTATAGTTTATTGATTCCTCTGTGGTGGTACGAGCTCCGATACCAGCTGTGGCGGAACTGCCCGAATTATTCCAACTTAAGTGCCTAAGTCCCGCCTTAGAGGCTAGACCACACTTAAATGGGAATAACCCGTCAATCCCTCGGATCTAGTCCGACGAGGCTACTGACAGGATCAAGTACCACGTACTCACTCATGGTGAGGCACAGAGCAAATACAATAAAGCATAAAACCATACATTAAGGAGTATTAAACTTATTACATCATCATCGGAGATTTAGCAAAAGTAGTCACCATTGTTCGAAATGCAGCGGAATAAAACTAACGATAAATAAATGGAGAGATGGGGAAGCCTGTCCCATCACTCCTCATGCTCCTCCTCTGCCGAGGCAGGGTCCCACTCGACTGTCCAGCCCGGTGGCAGGATGGACGGCCAAGTCACTCCAGCAACCATGTCCTCCAGAGAACCTGTAAAATTATGCCACAAGCAAGGCTGAGTATACTAATACTCAGCTAGACTTACCCGGTGTGAGGAGTCTACTCCTCTACCTCTAGACATGCAGCTGTTTGGCTGAGGGGTTTGGTTGCCAAAAGCATTAGCTGAGTTTATAAAGCAAGTTTTAGCTTTGTCAAGTTTTAGTGTGACTCTCTTAAGACTAAATGTATACCTATCTAATCATACATGGTATCAAATATTTAGCAATCAACAACTTTTGTCAACTCATCACATTTCCACTTGTTACTCAATGTAGTACAATGGATCAAGCAGTCTCATTAGCTGCGAGAAACAGACGATTCGAATCAAGTTTTTATCCTTGCAAGGTAAACCTAAACACACGACGTGGCGAGGCACTCCATCCCCACACACATCAACCGTCCCCATCGATTCCCTAGCAACAGATCAGGGCTCACCGCCTTGGCGTACAATGCCTCACTGACCCCGACTGCCGTCGTGCAGTGACCGCACTTGTACCCACCATAACCGGAATGGGAGACCATGTCTCAGGTCGAGTGAGGGGATATGTCTACGGGCAGGTTCAATCAGGTACTAGGCTTATCGATTTACCATATTTCTCGGCATATGTTCAGTACATTCAAACGCTTGACACAGGTATCTGCACGTTAATCCTTATTCCATTTTCATCTCGTAGACCACGCATCCCCATGGATCCGTGTCCACAGACCAATTATCAATATGATATGAAAGTGGGCACAATCAATGCCCTGACCTCGCGCGAGTGCTAGAAAAATCACTCGACTTCTACCGAGATCCCTAATTAGCAAAGCAGCTACTCGTCCTAGCATACTAGTAGCCATCTCAACAAGGATTCCTGAGTTCATGCAACTAGGGTTTCAATCAATTCCTACACTTAAGTGCACAATACAAGCCTACAAACATTAAGTGTAGTAAAATATCATATAGAACACAGGTTATGCATAAAACCGGGGCTTGCCTTCTGAAGCTGGGGCAGGCAGATCCTCTATGGCAGGCTCTGGTGCTGGATCCGGGGCTACCTCCTGAGCAACTCCTTGCTCCGGCACGAGGACGTACTCTCCGTCAGCGAGGTTGCAATCTATCGAATGCAATGAATAAGAATAGTATGCTATGATTATGCATGATTTAGTAATCATTATGCTAAGTGAAGAAAAACTAAGTTAGTTAGTAACTTAGGGTTTCCTGGTTATACGGTGCTCTTAGTGGTTTACGCTTATCAATTTAGGTTTGGGTTTTGTCTAGGGATAAGCATAGTGGATTTGAAACTTGGATTTCCCTTAGATATTTTAGTAGGCATTTAAGGGGTTTTGCTGGTTGGGTTAGGGTAACATTAGTCTCTACTATTAATTCCCCTTTTTATTTTCTATTTATGAATTCTAGTGTAGGTTTGAACTACAACAGTGATTTATCTTTTTTTCAAAAATCCTGGAAAAATTACAGTGGGTTACTATTTGTCACTGTAGTCTGTCCTATAAATTTGAGGTCCAGAATAAATGGAATATGCCCTGGGCAAAAATAACAAAAGTTGGGGCAAAGGGTCACTTTGCACTACAACTCTTAACTAGGGGTGGGTTCTATACTAAGAGTCATTTTTGCTGGTATCTATAGGTAATAACATGCTTCTGTGGCAAAAATCACAGAAGGTTATTTGGTGGTTATTTAGTTGTGATTTTCTAAAGTTTAATGTTAAAAAGGCACTTACTACTAACTTGTTATTTGAAAAATGTCAAACAACAGAACTTATAATTTTTCTAGGTTTATAATTACAAAACATTTGTTATCCCAAGGTTTGGGTTGTTTTCTCCTCAGGGTTATTTTTATAGGGTTTTTCTAAGTTTTCCTTGTTTTCCTAAAATAAAAGGTATCTCATTTCTTCTGTACTAAACAAGGGTATAATAAATTTTTCTAGTGAACTATAATGAATATGAAAGCTAACAAAAATGTGGGTGCTCCCTGGTTCTTTATTTAAATCACTTTTTTTATTTTCTTCAACTCTAAGCAAAAAGTGATTTAAATGGCAAACTCTACCTTAATGGGGTGTACAGAGGGGTTTATTATTTTTAAAAGGTTAGGAAGTGATTAAGTACCACTCTAAATTTTCTTAACCCCAGTCTAATAGTGTAGCTATTTTTCCTTATTTCTTTTAGCTTTTGACCAGTTAATCATTTAAATCAAAACTTTAAAGTTTTCTGTAACACTTAGGGGTTTTATATTTTTCCTAAGTAGTTTACATTATTTAGGATTTGGCAAAATTGGTTTGACTCAATTTGGGTAAACCAAACTGAAGTTATGAATTTTTCAAGTTCTGTTTAGATTTAATCAGAATATTTAAAAAGGTTTCCTGGAAATCCACTTTGCACCGAAGACCTTGGGTTCTTTCTAAACTAATCCTTTCGGTTATACCCCTGCGCTACTATTCCCCTGAGTCGCTTACAGCGCACAAAACCCTCGGGCCTTTTCTTCTTCTCCCCTGAGGTCCCTCCCCTTATGTAAACAGTAACCGCGGAAAGGAAAAGGGCGGCGCGGCTTACCGGCGGTGAGAGAGGTCCGGCGAGGGGCGGGGTTCGCTTCGGGAGGTCCTGGCGGTCACAGCGAGGTACGGCTCGACGGCGGTGGTGGCCAGAATCGACCGGTCCACATGCGCAGGTGGGTGAACTCGTCGGCGGCGAGTGCTCCGGCCTAACCACGGCGATCTAGTTCAATTAAACGGCACGATGAGCTCCACGGGATGACGTAGATGCTATGCGCGCAGGGAATCGGAAAATGGTGCAGAGACTCACCCGGTCTACGTTCACCGGCGATCGGGTGAAGCCCGGCGATCGTGGACTGGCTTCTCCGGCGAGGCAAAGTCCGATTCCTTGCTCGGGGAGCTTCACCGAGGCATGCACGGTCTACTCCGAGGGTCGGACGCAGCTGGGAGAGGCTCTGCTGGCCGGTCTACGGTGGCGGGGGTTCGGGTGGCCGCGGGCACGCCGTTTGCAGGGCAAACGCCGGTGATCTCTGGCTCCGGTAAGGTCGAGCGCGCGCGGAGGAGTACGGTCGACGTCTCTAGGGGCTTTATAGGCGCGGGCACGAGCAACGGCACCGGCTTGGCTTTGGCGCGACGCGGGGCAAGGGGGGGCGCGCGTCGGGCGTGCTCTGGCGAGCTCAGAGCGCGTCGAACACATGGCTCTTTGCTTCTGTTCATGTTCTACCCTCTGCTGAGCGGCCAAAATGTGTGAATCTTGCCCTAAGACCTGTGAGAGATCTCTTCCCTGCACCTAGGGCTACCTAGTTCATGTGAGTTCCAAGGGGAGATGTGGCCGGGTTAGAGAGATATGGGGGTGGGAAGTTGTATTTGTCCTAGCTGTCCAAACCGAGACAAATCTTGTGCCAAGTCATGTCAAACGACTTAGGGTTGGGTTTAAACTTTTCCTGGGTGTTCTAGGGGTATTTTGGCGCCACTTTGTCAATTGGGCCAAATGGTTTTAAGTTTGGGATCAAGGTGAACATGTTTGATCTTTGGAAAAGGGGTGGTTTTGGACTTAGAAGAATTCTGATTTTTCTTTTGTGCTCACCCCTTTTGTGAATCTTTTGGGGCTTTTCTGAAATCTTTTTGGGGTTATTTTCTTACTATTATTTGTAGGGCATTAAGTGTACCACATCTTTTATAATTGTCCCAAGTCATGATCATGTGGTTTTCATACCATTTTGGTCACACTTACCTCTAGTGCTCCACTTGTCCAAAGGGGTTTGAATTAGGGTTTGGGCAATTCTCCCCCTTATATGTGCATAACAAGCCAAGGCATCACACCTAAGATAGGTTGCACTTATTTAGGATCTTGATTTCCAAGTTTGAATTCCTTTACTCAAGTTAATTCACATGTGTTGATGGGCTTACTTGTGTAGTCTTGAGTGAAAACCCTAAGTAACACCTGGGGTGTTACAGCCACGTCACCCAACCGTTAGGGTTCGGAGCTCGATCGACCATTGGAGCTTTGTCTTCTTGTGGCACCGGACAGTCTGGTACCACACCGGATAGTCTGGTGCCCCTCTGACTTTCTGCTCTGACTTCTGTGTTGCACTGTAGCTGCAATGTTCACCTTTGCAGAGTCGACCGTTGCGCAGGTAGTCGTTGCCCGCTAACTCAACGGACATTCCGGTGGCACAGTGGACAGTCTAGTGAATTATAGCGGAGCGCGCTTTCGTTTTCCCGAGAGTGGTTGGTTCATCTTCGTACGGACATGGTGCACCGGACACTGTCCGGTGGCAGCACACTCAAGTATTTGCTCCTTTTAATTTTAGTCCCTAACTTGAATCTTTTATTGGTTTGTGTTGAACCTTATGCACCTGTAATACATGAGTTCTAGAGCAAACTAGTTAGTTCATATGTTTGTGTTGGACATTCAACCACCAAAATTAATTGTAGGAAAAGGTTAACCCTATTTCCCTTTCACTATTTCCAATGTTTTTCTTATAGATTCTTTAGACTACAATTTGCTTTTTGTTTCTCAATTATGCAAAATCGGCTACAACTGTCTATTTACTAATGTAGGTGTTACTGTTTTTAGAAGAAGTGATGATTCAATAGCATTTAAAGGAGTGTTAGATGGTCAGCTATAATTAGTTGATTTTAATGATAACCAAGCTGAAATTGACACTTGCTTAATTGCTAATACTAATATGGGTTGGCTCTCGCATCGCCGACTTGCCCATGTTGGAATGAAGAATCTTCACAAGCTTCTAAAGGGAGAACACATTTTAGGACTAACAAATGTTCATTTTGAGAAAGACAGGGCTTGTAGCGCATGTCAAGCAGGGAAGCAAGTTGGAGTCCACCATCCACACAAAAACATAATGACAACAGATAGGCCACTTGAGCTACTCCATATGGATCTATTCGGCCCGATCGCTTACATAAGCATCAGCGGGAGTAAGTACTGTCTAGTTATTGTGGATGATTATTCTCGCTTCACTTGGGTATTCTTTTTGCAGGAAAAATCACAAACCCAAGAGACCTTAAAAGGATTCTTAAAACGAGCTCAAAATGAGTTCGGATTAAGGATCAAAAAGATAAGAAGTGATAATGGGACGGAGTTCAAGAATTCACAAATTGAAGGTTTCCTTGAGGAAGAGGGCATCAAGCATGAGTTCTCTTCTCCCTACACACCTCAACAAAATGGTGTAGTGGAGAGGAAGAATTGAACTCTAGTGGATATGGCAAGAACCATGCTTGATGAGTACAAGACATCGGACCGGTTTTGGGCCGAGGCGATTAACACCGCCTGCTACTCCATCAACCGGCTATATCTTCATCGAATCCTCAAGAAGACATCATATTAACTCCTCACTGGTAAAAAGCCCAATGTTCATATTTTATAGTCTTTGGGAGTAAATGCTTTATTCTTATTGAAAGAGGTAGAAAATCTAAATTTGCTCCTAAGGCTATAGAAGGCTTTTTACTTGGTTATGACTCAAACACAAGGGCATATAGAGTCTTCAACAAATCCACTGGATTGGTTGAGGTTTCTTGTGACATTGTGTTTGATGAGACTAATGGCTCCCAAGTGGAGCAAGTTGATCTTGATGAATTAGATGATGAAGAGGCTCCATGCGTCGCGTTAAGGAACATGTCTGTTGGGGACTTGTTCTCAAATGCTTCGAGTTAAGAACAAGGTAACACAAAAAAATGTTAAATGTTAATGCCCTTCATCCTTCGAGACATTATTTCCCTTAGGATATAATGATCTTCAGACGAAGGTCGTGAAGGACATACCATCGTCATTGCAATATGCGATAATAAAAGGAGAATCATATAGAATGTAAGAGATAGCATGAATAATTACGTAATATTATTAGCTCATTTCTATTTTATTATCATGGACAAATAGAAATGATATCAAATTACAAGTGTACCTTCGGCTTGATAGAAGGCAAAAGTACAAGTGTGACGCACGAGCAAATATAAGTCAGCGTGAACAGTATGGGAGCACTGTTCATCTATTTATAGGCACGGGACGCAGCCCATGTAAAATTACACCCATGCCCTTTACATTTGCTAATGACTCTATAGTGATCCATCGAGGTCTAAATAGCCTTTTCCCTTTTAAGTCGGTTCCTTTTTCTGCTGTCATGCCGAAGCTCCCTTGCGCGTAGCTTCGGCGCTACGTCAACCTTCGTATTCTCTGTGCTTCTCACACTGTGGTTCTGATCCGAGTCTGAAGGTACCTGTTCATGTATTATACTCCAGAAATATTGTTAAATCATGTTTTTGAGGACCTTCGGAAGACGAAGGCCCCCAACAGTAGCCCCTCGCAATATTAATTTGTTAGAATAACGAATTCAAATTGCGATATGGACGAAGGCTTTAAGCCAAAGGTCCGAAAAAACACCTTCCCTTTGCTAGAATAGCAACAGTCGATGATAGACGGGGCCCTCCAATTTGGAACGCACTGGGCGTATAAATAGGAACTCACCCCGAGCACATTTGGTACGCTATCTGTCGCCTGCTTTGCTTGCTCAATTTTTTAGCTCTTGCCTACCAACGCTTGCTTGGTTTTTTAGACTTTCTAAGCTTCGGCTTTAAGGACACATTTTCACCATTTCCGAAGAAAAGATGTCTCAAGACAAAAAAGTTGTTGCTGAGACGAAGCTGAGCGAAGAGGAGAAGCTCCTTGAGGAGAAGACTGCTGGATTTGTTGAATCAATAGCAAAGACAAATACAGAAAAGATTACTAATGAAATTCTAGAAGGCTTATCTGAAGATACTGATGACAGCGACAGTTATGATGCGGAAAGTGGAGGCGAAGACTCTGAAGATCGGCCCTGGCGACCAAGTCATGCAGTCTTCGGGAAATCGACTATCAAACAGAGTCATCTTGATAATATGAGAGGAAGGTATTTTCGAGATATGTCTATTATGAGGGCTGACGCAGACAGGGCTATTCCTGCCCTCGAAGAAAATGAAGTTGTGATCTACCGGAGCTTCTTCAAAGCTGGGCTTCGGTTCCTGTTGAGCAGATTTGTTGTTGAAGTTTTAAAGACATATCAGATTTTCCTTCACCAGATCACTCCTGAAGAAATTATTAGAATGGGCATCTTTGTCTGGGCTGTGAGAAGTCAAGGTCTGGAGCCAAGTGCAAAATGTTTTTGCAGCATGCATGAACTTTCGTATGAGACGAAGCCCTGGGGTAAGGAACAGTATCATAACAATTTTGGTTGCTATGTCTTCGTTGCTCGTTCTGGCTCAAGCTATCCAGCGCCAACTTTTCGGAAGAGGTGGCCCGGGGCCTGGATGGAAGAGTGGTTTTATGTAAAAAAATGATTTGAAGGCGAGAGAAGATATTAAAGAGATCATCTTGCGCCCTATCTGGTCCCGCTTCGGCCTTTGAAAACCGAAGGTAGAGATTGATGAGGCAGCCAAAGCATGCCAAAGGGCCTTCAGCACAGTTTGCGCTTTTATCGGGACAAGAGATTTACTTCAAGAACATGTAGCCTACAGGATATGGCCACTGATAGACAGCTGGGAAATGCCAAAGGAAACCATCACTAACCCTAGCGAAGGTGGTTTGGTTCGATTGAAATATACCTTCAGGTTTGGAGACCAATTTATCGAACCAGACGATGACTGGCTGAAATGTGTTGAAAATACTAGTGATGAACTACTTGGAGCATACTCCAAGTCTGAAGATAATGCACTATCTGCGGCCTTCGGGAGCCGAAAAAAGAAAAGACTAAATATGGTTTTTGATGCTATTGGATTTGTGTACCCTGACTATCGCTACCCGCCGCGGGGGCAGAAAAGGAAGGGTGCAACTTCTGGGAAGGCTGCTGCTTCAGCTACTTCAAGCGAGCCCGCACCGAAGAGGAAAAAGTTGAAGGTCGTTACTCACCGACCGCGCTACATTGAACCGGCCATAGTGCCTGAATTTGGCGGTGAGACTTCTTCAGCTATTGAAGCCAAAGGACCTGCTCTTACGCAGAGGATTGAAGAGCCGGCTGCAATGCCGAAGACTGACAAAATTGAAAAACCAAGAATCAAAGGGACGAAAACATTAGAAGTTCTAAGCCCTTCGGCAGGAGTGGAGGTGTCGAAGACACAAAAAGATCTAGCAGCGACCCCCAAGAGAAAAAGGATGGCTAGTGTACTAGATGTGCTGGAGACAATAAAAGCTCCAAGCTCTACTCCAGGGAAAATTGCCAAGGCTTCGAAAGCGCAGATTGAAACCGAGACAAAGCTGACCGAAGCCGAAGCTACAATGAGCTGGGCTGACGCTGAAGCTGGGCCTTCAGAGTCCGCCAAGGAGAAATCCTCGGAAATTGGAGAAAAGGCAGCGAAGGAAGAAGCTACAGAACAGATTTTGCCTGAAAAAGCTGCCGCTCCTACTCTCGAAGCGCCTTCTGAAGTCCTTGATTATATTATTCGACACGCTTCGGGAAAAAGATTATCTGAAGAAGAAATTTTTGAAGCTAAACACTATGCCCGAGAACTGAAGTAACCGAAAGGGGCCTTAGTGTTTAATGGCACAGATGAAGATGACTTCTTGTATTGCCTCCCAGACAACAAAGAATTATCTGTCTGCCGGGAGATGGCCAGAAGTTTGGGGTTCCCAAAGCTTGAAGCTGGCCTCTACGCCATGACAAAGGACGATCTTGCGGATAGCCTTGCATATAACAGTCTAAAGGTACAAAAATTGTATATTTGGAAGTTTATGAATTTTGAATTATTCTTTTGTTCTTATATTAACCCATTCATTCTTTTCATATAGGGTTTAATACTTAGCAACGCCTTAAGGGCGCAAAAGAATGCCGAAGACGAGAGTTGCACTATTGCCCTCAACAACCTTCGAACAGAGGTTATCAAGCTGAGGAACGAAGCTTTGGAAAAAGACAAAATTCTACTTACATTGGTGGACAAAGTAAAGGGGGATGAAGCTAACTTCAAGGCTCAATCTGAAATCCAAAGGAATGAGATTGAAAACCTTCAAAAACAACTGGCCGAAGCCAAATTGAAATGCACTATTGCCGAAGCTGACCGAGATGCTAGTGAGTACTGGAAACATTATTTTGAAAAAACAGTTGCAGAGCTTCGCTCATCAAAAGAAAGATGTTTTGAAAAATCTGTAGAATGCGTCAAAAAGATAAAAACTAGCTTCGCCAATGTGGGCGCGTACTCGAGCGAAGACAACTTCATAAGAGGCGATCCTGAGGGCGTAATTGAGTGGATCAGCAGCGAAGCCGAAGCTTTTGAAGAAATTTTGAGCGACCGCGGGGACGTCTGCGTGTTCTCTAGTGCGAGGGGAATTGCAGCTATTTTGGAGAAAGCAGGGTGCCAACATGTTAAAACTTTGGCCCAGGCCGAAGCTGCTTTCTCTATTGATGATACGAAGGACCCCTCGGCCGAAGCAAGTTTAATAGGCAGAAAATTTTTCACTGATATCTGGGAAAATGGCGGCCGAGGGATGGCCCATGAAATAATGAAAAAGAGCGAAAAAGACATTCATGACGCTCGAGAAGCAACAAAAGCAGCTGAAAAAGCTGCGGAACTTGAAAGACGGATAGGTATTACTTAATGGCTTTTAACTTTCTTGTTTATTTTTGTGATTTTGGACTAAATTATATCTTCTACTGCAGTTGAACTATCTCCTCCCCTAGAGCCATTCGACCCACTGGCCGACCCAGAGACAAAGAAGGCAATAGAAATTATTAATATGGCCAAAGCTGTTGTAGACGAAGTTGTCACCAAATTACTAACCGAAGCTGCAGAAAAAGTCCTGAAGGAAGAAGAATAGCTATTTGTAAAAACATTGCTAGAATATTAATGTAACATTTGCTGGACTATGCTTGTAATATTCGGTGCTCATGGGTTTTGAATGTAATATATGAATGATTTTGTAATTCATTTCTTTGCAATGCATGAAATTTTTATGTACATACCGTTTTTGAGCCTTCGGCGAAAAAACACCTTCCCTTCTTTTCATGCTTCGTAAAGAAGAGCTTTTTTGCTTCGTAAAAAATCCTCCAAGCGTCGCAAAAACATTAATGCTTCCTCAACAATAGATTTTTTCCTCCACATCAGAGCTGATGAAGCTGTATTTCTTCAAAACTTATTTTGTGCCTTAGCACAATTTCACTTTTTCGAAGCATTCTCCGAAGGTCAACATTGTATCCCCTTCTTGTGCCATTGATGCAATATGATGTATAATGTTATGTTATGCGAAATGATGTGATGATGTTATGTTATGCAAAATGATATTTATGCCGAAGACACACACTCACACCCCCATAGTGGAATACACAATCTCTTTGACGCTCATTTTTTGGCTTCACCGCTTATTTTTTGGTGTATCAGCGCTGACTTTTCGCTGTAAGTTCTGCATTCCCTTAGGAACGTCTTTTGAACTTCTTCGCCTTCTATTTCGGCGGTATTTGGCTCTGCATTCCCTTTGGAACGACTTTTGAGCAGAAAACTTACACTGTGCTCCCTTAGGAACGACTTTTTTGTATCTTCGGCAAACTTATGCTGCGTTCCTTAGAATGACTTTTTGTAGCTTCGATGATACTTGTAATGTGATTTTTAGCCCCGCGTTCCCTTAGGAACGACTTTTGTGCTTCAACGACTTTTTGGACTTCGTGAGTGTGTGGAGAAGATATATTTCACTATGGCAAGAACGAAGCTATTACAAAAAATTGAAAATGACAAAAGAACTAGGTTTTCAATAATTGTTCATTATTAAAAAAGAAAATGACAACGAATGTAAAAACTGTTTCAGGGGTAGGACATCTCTTAATAGATATGCTTCGATTCTGGCACAATACTATTGACTGTGCGAGCTTCGGACTCCTCCCTGAAATCTCGCTGCTGATGGGTCTGTTGGCTCCCTTCTAGCTGCTGGCCTCGTGAATATACAGGTTGTAGTGGTGGTGGAGGTGGGGGTTGTGGCCAAGATGCCTGTGGCTGACTAGCCGAAGCAACAGACGCTGCAGGATGGTTACCCACATACTCTGGTATGTAGGGTGTGTGATACGAAGCAGTATGCATGACCTGCTTCGGCTGGTTCTGCTGAGCTGTGGCTTCTGCTATTTCCTTTTGTTTTTGAATGGTGACATGGCACATCCTTGTAGTATGGCCCTTGTCCTCACCACAGAATAAGCAATAAATTTTTCTAGGCTGATCCCCAAACCTTCCTCCGAAGCCCCTAGCGCCTCTGCCTCTTGGAGCTGGCAGCCGGAAAGAGCTTTGTTGCTGCCCCGAAGCTTGCGAGGAATATTGTGGCCTCTGTTGTTGACTTCCTCTGTCGTCACTTTGGGTGGAGTGGATTGACCTGACATGCCTTGGGTGGATTCTTCCTCCAAAGCCCCTGGTCATCTCAGAGAACCTGTAGGCTTCCTCCCTTCTTTGGCGAAAGTCATTGTCAGCCCGGATGTATTCATCCATCTTTTGAAGCAGCTTCTCCAAAGTCTGTGGAGGCTTTCTAGCAAAATACTGGGCAGTAGGTCCTGGACGAAGCCCCTTGATCATGGCCTCAATGACAATTTCATTGGGCACTGTAGGCGCTTGTGCTCTCAAACGCAAGAACCTTCGGACGTATGCCTGGAGATACTCCTCATGATCTTGCGTGCATTGAAACAGAGCCTGAGCTATGACTGGCTTCGCTTGAAAACCCTGGAAACTTGTTACCAGCATATCCTTGAGCTTCTGCCATGAAGTAATAGTTCCTGGCCGAAGAGAAGAATACCACGTTTGGGCCACATTCTTAACTGCCATGACGAAGGACTTGGCCATGACAACTGCATTGCCTCCATATGAAGATATAGTTGCTTCATAACTCATCAAAAACTGCTTCGGATCTGAATGTCCATCATACATGGGGAGCTGAGGTGGCTTGTATGATGGAGGCCATGGGATAGCCTGCAGTTCTGCTGCCAAGGGAGAAGCATCGTCAAAGGTAAAGGTATCATGATTAAAATCATCATACCATCCATCCTCGTTGAAGAAGCCTTCTTGGTGAAGCTCCCTATGTTGGGGCCTTCGCTCTTGTTCGTCTTGAGCAAGATGGCGTACTTCTTCAGTGGCTTCGTCAATCTGCCTTTGAAGGTCAGCTAGTCGGGCCATCTTCTCCTTCTTCCTTTGTACTTGTTGATGAAGCATCTCCATGTTTCTGATTTCTTGGTCCAACTCCTCCTCCTGGAGTGTTGGACTAGTGGCCTTCCTCTTCTGGCTTCGGGCCTCTCGAAGAGAAAGGGTCTCCTGGTTTGGGTCCAGTGGCTGCAGAGCGGCAGCCCCTGTCGCTGAAGCTTTCTTCGGTGGCATGACGAAGGTCAGTGCTTGCCGAAGGTGGTCAAAAAGGATTCACCGGAGGTGGGCGCCAATGTTGGGGACTTGTTCTCAAATGCTTCGAGTTAAGAACAAGGCAACACAAAAAATGTTAAACGTTAATGCCCTTCGTCCTTCGAGACATTATTTCCCTTAGGATATAATGATCTTCAGACGAAGGTCGTGAAGGACATACCTTCATCATTGCAATATGCGATAATAAAAGGAGAATCATATAGAATGTAAGAGATAGCATGAATAATTATGTAATATTATCAGCTCATTTCTATTTTATTATCATGGACAAATAGAAATGATATCAAATTACAAGTGTACCTTCGGCTTGATAGAAGGCAAAAGTACAAGTGTGACGCACGAGCAAATACAAGTCAGCGTGAACAGTATGGGAGCATTGTTCATCTATTTATAGGCACGGGACACGGCCCATGTAAAATTACACCCATGCCCTTTACATTTGCTAATGACTCTATAGTGATCCATCGAGGTCTAAATAGCCTTTTCCCTTTTAAGTCGGTTCCTTTTTCTGCTGTCATGTTGAAGCTCCCTTGCACGTAGCTTCGGCGCTACGTCAACCTTCGTATTCTCTGTGCTTCTCACACTGTGGTTCTGATCCGAGTTCGAAGGTACCAGTTCATGTATTATACTCCAGAAACATTGTTAAATCATGTTTTTGAGGACCTTCGAAAGACGAAGGCCCCAACAATGTCCATTGGGGATGTGTGTCCTAAGGAATCTGAAGAGCCTCAACAAACACAAGATCAACCATCATCTTCCATGCAAGCATCTCCACCAACTCAAGATGAGGATCATGCTCAAAATGATGAAGATGAATATCAAGAGGATGAGCCACCTCAAGAGGAGGATAATGATCAAGGGGGAGATAAAGATAATGAAAACAAGAAATATGATCAAGAAATTCAGGGTCAACGACCGCCACACCCAAGAGTCCACCAAGCAATTCAAAGAGATCACCCCGTCAACTCCATCCTTGGTGACATTCATAAGGGGGTAACTACTAGATCTCGAGTTTCTCATTTCTGTGAACATTACTCTTTTGTGTCCTCTATTCAGCCATACAGGGTGGAGGATGCACTAAGAGATCCGGATTGGGTGGTGGCTATGCAAGAGGAGCTCAACAACTTCACGAGGAATGAGGTATGGCATTTAGTTCCACGTCCTAATCAAAATGTTGTAGGTACCAAATGGGTATTCCACAACAAGCAAGATGAGCATGGTATGGTGACAAGGAACAAAGCCCGACCTGTGGCCAAAGGTTATTCACAAGTCGAAGGTTTGGACTTTGATGAAACTTATGCACCCGTAGCTAGGCTTGAGTCAATTCGTATATTACTTACCTATGCTACTTACCATGGCTTTAAGCTTTATAAAATGGATGTGAAAAGTGCCTTCCTCAATGGACCTATCAAGGAAGAGGTCTATGTTGAGCAACCTCCCGGCTTTGAAGATACTGAGTATCCCAATTATGTGTATAAACTCTCAAAGGCGCTTTATGGGCTCAAGCAACCTCCAAGAGCATGGTATGAATGCCTGCGAGATTTTCTTATCACTAATGGCTTCAAAGTCGGTAAAGCCGATCCTACTCTCTTTACTAAAACTGTTGCAAAAGACTTGTTTGTATGCCAAATTTATGTTGATGATATTATATTTGGGTCTACTAACAAGTCAACTTGTGAAGAGTTTAGTAGGATCATGATACAGAAATTCGAGATGTCTATGATGGGGGAGTTGAAGTATTTTCTAGGATTTCAAATCAAACAACTCCAAGATGGCACCTTCATCAGCCAAACAAAGTACATTCAAGACATACTTAAGAAGTTTGGGATGAAGGATGGCAAACCCATCAAGACACCTATGGGAACCAATGGGCATCTCGACCTCGACACGGGAGGTAAGTCCATAGATCAAAAGGTATACCGGTCGATGATAGGATCTTTACTCTACTTATGTGCATCTCGACCGGATATTATGCTTTCAGTATGCATGTGTGCAAGGTTCCAGGCAAATCCTAAGGAAGTCCACCTCAGGGCCGTGAAGAGAATCATGAGATACTTAGTTTACACTCCTAAGTTTGGGCTTTGGTACCCAAAGAGATCCACTTTTGATTTAATAGGATATTCCAATGTCAATTGGGCAGGGTGTAAATTTGATAGGAAGAGCACATGAGGGACTTGTCAATTTCTGGGAAGATCCCTGGTGTCGTCGGCTTCAAAGAAACAAAACTCAGTATCTCTTTCTACCGTCGAAGCCGAGTACATTGCCGCAGGCCATTGTTGTGCACAATTACTTTGGATGAGGCAAACCCTTAGGGACTGTGGGTACAAATTGAGCAAAGTCCCTCTCCTATGTGACAATGAGAGTGCAATCCGCATGGCGGATAATCCCGTTGAACACAGCCGCACTAAGCACATAGACATCCGATATCACTTTCTGAGAGATCACCAGCAAAAGGGGGATATCGAAATTGCTTATGTTAATACCAAAAACCAATTAGTCGATATCTTTACTAAGCCACTAGACGAGAAAACCATTAGCAAACTTAGAAATGAGCTAAATATACTTGATTCTCGGAACTTTGATTGAAACATTGCACACATAGCTCATTTATATACCTTTGACCATGTCTCTTTCATTTGGTGCAAATGCATATTTCTTATTATTCTTGTACCAAGGCTACGACTAATGTGTTTTCAAGTGTATTTCTATACTAAGTCGTAGATTGAAAGGGAAATAGAGTCTTCGGCAAAGAACAAGGCTTCCACTCCACAACTCTAACAGTATCATCTACCCTTTGACGTTGTTCCTCCACACTCTCAATTGGTATAATCTTTGACTCTTATTTACTTGTACCAATGGGGAGAAAGTATTAAAGGGCTCTCAAAGTCTCTGTTTTGGCGATTAGCCAATGGGGAGAGAGAATTAAGCCCAAAGCAAAAGGACCGTACCACCATTTAAAAAAAATTCGAAATAAAGTTTTAATTGGTATTTACTGTAACACCCTAGGTGTTACTTAGGGTCTTCGCTCAAGACTACACAAGTCCTGCCCATCATCACATGTGGTTTAACTTGAGCAAAGTACACCAAACTTGGAAATCAAGATCCTAAGTAAGTGCAACTCCTCTTAGGAGTCATGACTTGGCTTTATCATGCACATATAGTGGAGAGACATGCCCAAACCCTAATGCAAACCCCTTTGGACAATTGGAGCACTATAAGTAAGCATGACCATAAGGCTATAAAAACCACATGATCCTGACTTGGGCCAATTATAACATTTGTAGTACACCTAATACCCTACTAAAAATAGTAAGGAAGTGACCCCAAAAAGGTTTCAGAAAAAACCCAAAAGGTTCACCAAAGGGGGAAACCTAAGGGAAAAATCAGAATTCTTCTAAGTCCAAAACCAACCCTTTTCCAAAGATCAAACATGTTCACCCTCTTTCAAACTTCAAAACCACTTGCCCCAATTGACAAAATGGCGCCTAAAGACCCCTAGAACACCCTGGAAAAGTTTGAACCCAACCCTAAGTCGTTTGACACGACTTGGCATAGCTTTTGTCTCGGTGTGGACAGCTCTGACAGAGCCGACTTCTCGCCTCTATATCTCTCTACCCCGACCGTATCCTTGCTTGGAACTCACATCAAAAAGGTAGGATTTGGTGCAGGGAAGAGACCGTACACGGGGGTTTTGCCAAGATCTGCATGCTAAGCCGCTCAAATCGGCCGTTGAACCATGGCAGAAGCAAACCCACACGTGTTCGACGAGGGCTGACACTCGGGGGCGCGCTCAGAGCACGCCCGTGCGCGAACCCCCGCGCACCCGCGGCCGCCTCGTGACCACGCCCACGCCACGGCTATAAAGCCCTCCCCAGTGCCCGGCTAGCTTCCCCGTTGCCTCCTCTGTACCACGCCAAACTCCCCCGAGCTCGCCCATAGCTCCGGCGACCTCCCCGCGACCTGCCAGAGCCGCCCGAGGGCAACCATCATGGCCGAACCCTTTCCCGCCCTCCTCCGCTCGATCCAAGCCCTTAGATAGCTCCACTAGGAGGTCGTGAAGCTTGCCCGAGCTTGAACCGAGGACCCCCGCCACCGGAATAGCACAATCGTGCTCGCCGGAGTTCGGAACCCCGCCGAAGCACGTGGACCGGGTGAGTCTCCGCACCATTTTCCAATTCACTGCACGCATAGCCTCTACGTCACCCCGTGGAGCTCCTCGTACCGTTTAATTGAACTATACCGCCATGGTTTGGCCGGAGCAGGAGCCGCCGATGACCTCTGCCGCCTCCGCTCGTGGCCAGGATCGCTCCGACCACCTCTGACGCCGACCCGCACACCGACGTGACCGCCGTGACCTCCCCTACGTCACTGACAACCCCATCGGAGCTCTACTGCCGCCGGTAAGCCTCGCCGCCGTAATCTATGTCGCGGGTACTGTTTAAGCCAGCCAGGGAGCGCGGGTTAGATTTCGGTTAGGGTCAGGGGGTTTTGTGCAATGTCAGCGACTCAAAGGAATAGTGGCGTAGGGGTATAAATGAAGGGATTGTTTTAAGAGAAGCCCAGGGGCTACGATGCAAAGTGATTTTCCAGAAAACCTTTTTCATATTTCTAATTTAAATACAAACAGAACTTGAAAAATTCATAACTTCAGTTTGGTTCATCCAAATCGAGTCAAACCAATTTTGCCAGATCCTAAATAATGTAAAATACTTAGAAAAAAATAAAACCCCTAAGTGTGGCAGAAAATTTCAAAGTTTTGATTTAAATGATTAACTGGTCAAAAGCTAAATGAAATAGGGAAAAATAGCTATACTATTAGACTGGGATTAAGAAAATTCAGAAAAGCACTTAATCACTTTCTAACCTGTTTAAAAATAATAAACCCCTCTGTACACCAAATTAAGGTAGAGTTTGCCATTTAAATCATTTCTAGCTTAAAGTTAAAGAAAATATAAAAGGTAGCTTAAAATAAGAACTAGGGAGTACCCAGATTTTTGTTAGCTCCCTTACTCGGTATAGTTTACTAGAAAATCTTGTTAAACCCTTGTTTAGTACAAAAGAAATGAAATACCTTTATTTTAAGAAAACAAGGAAAACTTAGAAAAAAACCTAGAAAAATAACCCTGAGGAGAAAACACCCCAAACCTTGAGATAACTAATGTTTTGTTGTTATAAACATAGAAAAATTATGAGTTTTGTTGTTTGACATTTTTCAAATAACAAGTTAGTTGTAAGTGTCTTTTTAGCATTAAACTTTAGAAAATCATAACTAAATAACCACTAAGTAGCCCTCTGTGAGTTTTTGCACAGAAGCATGTTATTACCTGTAGATACCAGCAAAAATGACTCTTAGTGCATAACCCACACCTAGATAAGAGTTGTAGTGCAAAGTGACCCCCTTTGCTCCAACTTTTGTTATTTTTATCCAGGGCATATTCTAATTATTCTGGACCTCAAATTTATAGGCCAGACTACAGAGACCAATAATAAACCACTGTAATTGTTACAGAATTTTTGAAAAGAGTTAATTCACTATTGTAGTTCAAACCCACCCTAAAATCATAAATAGAACATAAAAAGGGGAATTAATAGTGGAGACTAATGTTACCTTAACCAAACCAGCAAAACCCCTTGAGTGCCTACTAAAACATTTAAGGAGCCATCCAAGACTTAATCCATTATGCTTAGGCAAAAACCCCAAACCTAAATTGATAAGCATAAACCACTGAGAACCTCTTATAACAAGGAAACCCTAAGTTATTAACTAACTTAGTTTTTCTGCACTAGGCATAATTATTACTAAATTCTACATATCATAGCATACATATATCTTATTCATTGCATTCGATAGATTGTAACCTCGTGGACAGAGAATACATCCTCGTGCCGGAGCAAGGAGTTGCTCAGGAAGTAGCCCCGGATCCAGCACCAGAGCCTGCCCAGAGGATCTGCCTACCCCAGCTTTGGAAGGCAAGCCCCGGTTTATGCATAACCAGTTCTATATCTTATTTTACTGCACTTAATGATTGTAGGCTTGTATTGTGCACTTAAGTGTAGGAGTTGCCTGAAACCCTAGTTGCATTACCTCAGGATTTCCTTTGAGATGGATACTAGTATGCTAGGTCGAGTAGTTACTTTACTAATTAGGGATCTCGGTAGAAGTCGAGTGATTTTTCTAGCACTCGCGCGAGGTCAGGAAATTGGTTGTATCCACTTTCATATCATACTGATGTTGGTCTGTGGACACGGATCCATGGGGATGCGTAGTCTACGAGATGGAATTGGAATAAGGATTAACGTGCGGATACATGTGTCAAGCGTTTGAACGTACTAAGCACATGCCAAGAAATATGGTAAATCGGTAAGCCTAGTACCTGATTGAACCTGGCAGCAGACTTTACTCCTCACGCGACCTGAGACGTGGTCTCCCATTCCGGTTATGGTGGGTACAAGTGCGGTCACTGCACGACGACAGTCGGGGTCAGTGAGGCATTGTACGCCAAGGCGGTGAGCCCTGATCTGCTGACGGGGAATCGATGGGGATGGTTGATGTGTGTGGGGACGGAGTGCCTCGCCATGTCGTGTGTTTAGGTTTACCTTGCAAGGTTTAAAAACTCGATTCGAATCGTCTGCTTCTCACAGCTAATGAGACTGCTTGATCCATTGTACTGCATTGAGTAACAAGTGGAAATGTGATGACTTGGCAAAAGTTGTTGATTGCTAAATGTTTGATACCATGTATGATTAGATAGGTATACATTTAGTCTTAAGAGAATCACACTAAAACTTGCAAAAGCTAAAACTTGATTTTTAGACTCAGCTAGTGCTTTTGGCAACCAAACTCCACAGCCAAACAGCTGCATGTCTAGAGGTAGAGGAGTAGACTCCTCACACCGGGTAAGTCTAGCTGAGTATTAGTATACTCAGCCTTGCTTGTGGCATAATTTTAAAGGTTCTCTGGAGGACATGGTTGCTGGAGTGACTTGGCCGTCCATCTTGCCACCGGGTTGGACAGTCGAGTGGGACCCTACCTCGGCAGAGGAGGAGCATGAGGAGTGATGGGACAGGCTTCCCCATCTCTCTGTTTATTTATCATTAGTTTCATTCCGCTACATTCCGAACTATGATCTCTACTTTTGCTAAAACTCCGATGTTGATGTAATAATTTGATACTCCTTAATGTATGGTTTATGCTTTATTGTATTTGCTCTGTGCCTCACCATCGAGTGAGTACGTGGTACTTGATCCTATTAGTGGCCTCGTCGGACTAGATCCGAGGGACTGTCGTATTATTCCCATTTAAGTGTGGTCTAGCCTCTAAGGCGGGACTTGGGCAATTAAGTTGGAATAATTCAGACGGTTCCGCCACAGCTGGTATCGGAGCTCGTACCACCACAGAGGAATCAATAAACTATAATACCATCCTTTTTTTCAAAGTAAAACTTGATAGAAACAAATGTTGGATAGATCGTAGGACGATCAAGATAGACCTAGGACGTGAAGCCTTAGGATGATAGAGGGGTAGCTGGGTGGCTATTTGAGTAAGCCCTACAGGCTACTATAAGGGACGGGAGTTCTTCCCTAATCCCTCTAAATTTGAAATGAGGTCGTTTAGGACGAGCATGCATGCATCCTTATTTAAACTACTTAATAATTGGGTAAGAACTTTAATACACAATAATGACAGGTTAAGTACACCCAGTGCCATTGTCGTAGTTATAGAGAGGCTGAGTTGTGATCCCTTTTTATTTTATAGTTCTTTTTCTTTTACTTACGCTTAACCGTACACAGATGACTTCTCATGGATCCTTGGACGAAGGGAATGCATAGTCCCACACGGACGGACTTGCATGAGAGGGTTTCCCATGTATCTTGTGGGAGGTACTTCAGGGAGCTGGTTACACGACGCCTCCCCAGTACGCGGTGCAGCTGTTCGAGAAGCACCGAGTGCCCCGCTGTAGGGTGAGGATGACCCTAGAGCCTCATCCCCTACAGCCAGGCTGGCGTTCGCTGGACTCTGAGTCTTTTGGATACAGGGCTGAGGATACTATCGAGGCGATTGCCCTTCACGGACTGACCACCTTCTGTGGATTCCACTCCTTGGAGCTGTCCACTCACCCCATTGGTTTGTTCCCCGCGGAGAAGGAGGACAACCCAATGTGGAAGGATCGAGTGGAGCATGCCAAGGATATATGGGCTATCTACCTAGGTCAGACCGCTCACTTGACGGTGCGGTGCATGAATGCCATGTATTGTCTGCAAGTGATGCGAGGAGAGGCAATGTCCCATCTGATGGCATTGTTGGAGGCTACCAAGATCACCTTGGATAACAGAGAGGAACTTGTGGTAGACTTGTCCACTGAGATGGTGGAAAAAGACTTACAAGTGGAACAATTGTCAAATGAGATCCAAGAGCTTGAGGAGTTAGTGGGAACCAGGGAGAACACCATCGAGGTTCTCGAGGATCAGCTTATCAACACTCAGCAGCAGCTTGCGGAGGCTAACCAGCATCTGGATATGCACCATCAGGAGATACAGGACATGGAGGCCAACGAGGATGTCGACATCGAGGGAGGAGAGGAGCCTGCCTCCAGCTTGGACACTGCTGGCTCAGGGAGACCACCTTCCCCCGAGTCGAGTGTTGCCTCATTTGCTCACTAGGTCACAGAGATAGGTTTAGAAGTCTGTGGCGGTAGAACTCCTCGAGGCTAGCTCAGCTTTTGCACCCCTAGGGTACTAGGCTAGATAGAGTTGAGTCTTTTGAGTTATTGTTGTAATCGTGACAAACTCTTTTGGAAGTATGGATGATGAATGATGTCAGCTTAAATTTAAGAAGAAAAGTTTATGCCATGTGGAATCTTTTATAAATTATGCAAGAAATATATTGGTTTTACCCCCTTTGACTCTTTCACCATGATTGAACATTGAACCTCAGAAATATGATATTGAGAATATCCATGATTTTTCAGATGGCAGGAAGAGCGTGTCGTGGACAGAATGAGCGCATTCCTCCACCACCGCCACCGCCTCCTACTCTGCAAGAGCTGATGGCTCAGCAGAACGAGGGCGCAGCGTCAGCCGCTACCTCAGCATTATGGTGGTGGTGATCATCAGCGTCACCCGGCGGCATCCACTTATCAGGAGTTCCTCAGTACCCAGCCATCGTTGTTCACCAGGGCAGAGGACCCACTTGATGCTGATGTATGGCTGAGGATAGTGGAATCCAAATTCCTGCTACTCCATGGAGTTTGTTCAGATGTAACTAAGGTCAGGTTCGCCACCCAGCAGCTTCGCATACCCGCGCGGACATGGTGGGACCATTTCCTTGCTATGCAGCGAGTTGACCATGAGGTGGAATGGAGAGAGTTCAAGGCAGCTTTCAGGGGGCATCATATACCAGCAGACATTATGGACCGCAAGCTCAATGAGTTTCTGGCACTCACTCAGGGGAACCGGACAGTGTTACAGTATGCTTAGGCCTTCAATGACCTGTGCTAGTATGCCGGATATCATGCAGACACTGATGAGAAGAAGAGGGACAAGTTCAGGAGGGGGCTCAGCACTAAGCTCCGCGACCGTCTCAACATAGTCAGGGCCAACAGCTATAATGAGTTAGTCAACATGGCCATTTCTCAGGAGGACTGTATCACAGCCCGTCAGGCAGAGAAGAAGAGGAAGACCCCTGTGGCAGGACCTTCAGCTCAGCCACAGCGCTTCAGGATTGTATCTGACACCTAGAACAGGGGACCCCAGCAGCAGCAAGGACGTTGGGTGATTCGACCCCAACAGCAGCAGCAGGCACCCAACCGCTCTCAGCCCCCAGTGCAGAGGAACAATCAGCAGCAGCAGTACCGTCAGGCCAATGACAATAGGTGTTTCACTTGTGGTAACACCGGACATTATGCTAAGAATTGCCCCAGAAACCAGCAGAGGCAGGGACATAATTCCAACCAGAATCAAGGCAAGAGGCAGAAGGTGCAAGTGAGACAAGGCAGGCTGAACTTCACCACCATGGCTGACATTCCGGAAAAAGAACCCATCATGACTGGTATCTTTTCAGTTTTGAAATATCCTGCAATTATTCTTTTTGATTCTGGTGCATCACATAGTTTTATCAGTACAAAATTTAGTGCCAAATGTCAGCTACCTTTTCATCACACAAATGGGGGTATTACAATTTCAACACCAGGAGGCAGAGTTGCCACCTATCAAATCAACAAGAATGTGCCTATAAAGTTTGATAGTCTGATAATCAAAACCAACCTCCTCATTTTGGGTTTGGATAGCGTGGATATCATATTTGGAACTAACTGGTTAACAAGACATCAAGCAGTAATTGATATTGCAGCAAGGGCCATTGAGGTGCACTCGCCTACTTGTGGTGAAACCACATTATATTTGCCCGATCAGGGTTGTACCCGTTCATGTGCCTTCGTTATGATAGAGTCCCCGGTTGAGAAAATCCCAGTGGTCTGTGACTACCCAGATGTTTTTCCGGATGAATTTCTAGGGATGCCACCCGATAGAGACATAGAGTTCGCAATTGAATTGCAACCCGGAACTGCACCTATATCCAAGAGACCATATAGGATGCCTCCAGCAGAGTTAGTAGAGTTGAAAAAGCAGTTACAAGAATTATTTGACAAGGGGTTTATTCGCCCGAGTACTTCACCATGGGGATGCCCAGCCTTGTTTGTAAAGAAGAAGGATGAAAATCTGAGAATGTGTGTCGATTACCGCCCTCTCAATTTGGTGACCATCAAGAACAAATACCCACTGCCCTGCATTGATGTTTTGTTTGATTAGTTGGTGGGAGCCAAAGTGTTCTCCAAGATAGACCTTCGCTCGGGCTACCATCAGATCAAGATCTGTGCCAGCGATATTCCCAAGATGGCTTTCTCTACCAGATATGGGCTTTATGAGTTTTTGGTGATGTCTTTTGGGCTGACCAATGCCCCGGCTTATTTTATGTATCTGATGAACTCAGCATTCATGCAAGAGCTGGACAAATTTGTGGTGGTTTTCATTGATGATATTCTGGTTTATTCCAAGAATGAAGACGAGCATACTGAGCATCTATACATCGTGCTTCAGCGACTGCGCGATCATCGTCTATATGCTAAGTTGTCTAAATGTGATTTCTGGCTGAGGGAAATTAAATTTTTGGGTCACACAATTTCTCAGGATGGGATATCAGTTGATCCTGAGAAGGTGCAAGAAGTGATGGATTGGAAACCTCCTACCACAGTACGGCAGATCCGTAGTTTTCTGGGATTGGCAGGGTATTATCGACGATTTATTCTGGATTTCTCCAGAATTGCCAAGCCAATGACTGAACTGTTGAAGAAGGGAGTTGTCGGGGACCATAATTAGGGGTACCCCCAAGACTCCTAATCTCAACTGGTAACCCCCATCAGCACAAAGCTGCAAAGGCCTGATGGGTGCGATTAAGGTCAAGGCTCAGTCCACTCAAGGGACACGATCTTGCCTCGCCCGAGCCCAGCCTCGGGCAAAGGCAGCCGACCCCGGAGGATTCACGTCTCGCCCGAGGGCCCCCTCAAACAACGGACACACCTTCGGCTCGCCCGAGGCCCAGTCTTCGCCGAGAAGCAACCTTGGCCAGATCGCCACGCCAACCGACCATATCGCAGGAGCATTTAATGCAAGGATGGCCTGACACCTTATCCTGACGCGTGCCCTTCAGTCGACAGAGCCAAAGTGACCGCAGTCACTTCGCCGCTCCACTGACCGGCCTGACAAGAAGACAGCGCCGCCTGTGTCGCTCCGACTGCTGTGCCACTCGACAGAGTGAGGCTGACAGCAGCCAAGTCCAGCCTCAGGCACCATAGGAAGCTCCGCCTCGCCCGACCCCAGGGCTCGGCCCCCGTCTCGGCTTCAGACGATGGACTCCGCCTCGCCCGACCCCAGGGCTCGGACTTAGCCTCGGCTCCGGAAGACGATGAACTCCGCCTCGCCCGACCCCAGGGCTCGGACTCAGCCTTGGCCTCGGACGACAGTCTCCGCCTCGCCCGACCCCAGGGCTCGGACTCGACCTCGACCTCGGAAGACAGACTCGACCTCGACCTCGGAGGAGCCTCCGCCTCGCCCGACCCAGGGCTCGGACCGACCATGTCACAGGGGGGCCATCATTACCCTACCCCTAGCTAGCTCAGGCTACGGGGAACAAGACCGGCGTCTCATCTAGCTCGCCCCGGTAAACAGATAATGATGGCGCCCCGCGTGCTCCATGATGACGGCGGCTCTCAGCCCCTTACGGAAGCAAGGAGACGTCAGCAAGGACTCGACAGCCCCGACAGCTGTCCTTCCGCAAGGCTCCAGCGCTCCTCCGATGGCCACGACATCACATGAACAGGGTGCCAAAACCTCTCCGGCTGCCACGACGGCATGTACTTAGGGCTCTAGCTCCTCTCTGCTAGACACGTTAGCACACTGCTACATCCCCCGTTGTACACCTGGGCCCTCTCCTTACGCCTATAAAAGGAAGGTCCAGGGCTCTCGTACGAGAAGGTTGGCCGCGCGGGAGGACGGGCCGACGCGTAAAGTCTCTTGCCCTCTCCCACGCGGACGCTTGTAACCCCCTACTGCAAGCGCACCCGACCTAGGCGCAGGACAACACGAAGGTCGTGGGTTTCCCCCTTTTGCCTGTCTCCTTTTTTCCCCGCTTCGTGCTCTGTCTCACGCCGACCCATCTGGGCTGGGACACGTGGCGACAATTTACTCGTCGGTCCAGGGACCCCCCCCCCCCCCCCGGGGTCGAAACGCTGACAGTTGGCGCGCCAGGTAGGGGCCTGCTACGTGTTGACGAACAGCTTCCCGTCAAACTCCAGATGGGTAGTCTCCAGCAACCTTTCCAACCCGGGACGGTGCTCCGTTTCAGGAGTCTTGAGTTCATGTCCCTCGACGGCCGCTACGACATGATACTCCTTCCTCCGCCGCGCGACAGCGACAATGGCGGCCGACAACCCGCCCGCTGGCGGCAGAATCAACGACGTCTTCCCCACGTGGCGGAAGAACAACATTCGGGTTTGTCCCGTCGCCTCCCCCGCCGACGGAGGAGGAGGCGGGGCAACCAAGGCCAAGCATGAGGCGGCACCTCATCGGCTGTCGAGCGAGTCGACGACACCGGTGCCCCAACGGGGGACACGTCGGGCGACGACCTCGCGTCTGAGACGAAGACGAGCACCGTTTCCCCGCAACACGCCTACTCCAAGCGAACGAACGACGCCAGCACGCTCGCGAGGGACTTGGTGGGCATCACCCTCGTACCTGAGACGACGGTGCAGTCCGCCCCTGACGCGACTTCGTCACCGCCCGTCGACCAAGAGGTACCGACCGATTCCCATCTCGTGCCTTTTAGATCCAGCTGCGACCCACCGAGCGACCCCGCTTCGGTGGACGCTTTCGTAAAGGCACATACAAACCCTCTGAGGTATCATATGCAGTCACCCTGGGACCGGCTGACAGCCGTCTCGACCTACGGACCCTCGGGTTCCGAGGAAGATGACGAGCCCGACCTTTGTTGGGATTTCTCCGGGCTCGGTAACCCCAGTGCCATGCGGGACTTCATGACTGCATGCGACTACTGCCTTTCCGATTGTTCCGACGGTAGCCGCAGCTTCGGCGACGAGGACTGCGGCCCAAGTCGTGAATGTTTCCACATCGATCTAGGGGGTCCCGGCGAAGGCAACCATCTTGGTATACCGGAAAACGGTGATCCCCCTAGGCCTGCGCCTCGCGTTGACATCCTTCGGGAGCTAGCTGTGGTCCCAGTTCCTGCGGGGGGTCAGGACGCACAGCTCGAGCAAATCCGCGAGATGTAGGCCAAGCTCGACAAGGGAGCATGAACACTTGAGCCGTTCCGGCGGAACATCGGGCAGGAATGGGCAGACCAAGCTCCGGCCGGAGAAGCGCGTCATCTACCCCAGGGCATCCAGCACCGCATTGCCAACGACGTCAGGGCAAGGCCGCCACCGGCTTCCAGTGGGATCGGCCAGAACCTAGCTGCAGCAGCAATACTACTCCGCGCGATGTCGGAACCATCGACCACCGAAGGGCGGCGTATCCAGGGAGAGCTCAAGAATCTCCTGGAGGATGCCGCGGTCCGACGGGCCGAAAGCTCTGCCTCCCGAAGGCAGGGGTACCCCTCAGAGCATCGCGCCGCGACTTCCCGATTCATGCGGGAAGCCTCGGTCCACACCGGGCGCACACGCAACACGGCGCCTGCGGCCCCGGGGCGCCTCGGCAACGAGCACCACCACCGCAACCGTCGAGCCCACCTCGACGAAAAGGTGCACCGAGGCTACCACCCTAGGCGTGGGGGACGCTACGACAGCGGGGAGGATCAGAGTCCCTCGCCCGAACCACCCGGTCCGCAGGCTTTCAGCCGGGCCATACGACGGGCGTCGTTCCCGACCCGGTTCCGAACCCCGACTACTATCACAAAGTACTCGGGGGAGATGAGACCGGAACTGTGGCTCACGGACTACCGATTGGCCTACCAGCTGGGTGGAACGGACAATGACAACCTCATCATCCGCAACCTCCCCCTGTTCCTCTCTGCACCGCTCGAGCCTGGCTGGAGCACCTGCCTCCGGGGCAGATCTCCAACTGGGACGACCTGGTCCAAGCCTTTGTCGGTAACTTCCAGGGCACGTACGTGCGCCCTGGGAACTCCTGGGATCTCCGAAGCTGCCGCCAGCAACCGAGAGAGTCTCTCCGGGACTACATCCGGTGATTCTCGAAGCAGCGCACCGAGCTGCCCAACGTCACCGACTCGGATGTCATCGGCGCGTTCCTCGCCGGCACCACCTGCCGCGACCTGGTGAGCAAGCTGGGTCGCAAGACCCCCACCAGGGCGAGCGAACTGATGGACATTGCCACCAAGTTCGCCTCTAGCCAGGAGGCGGTTGAGGCCATCTTCCGGAAGGACAAGCAGCCCTAGGGCTGCCAGCCGGAAGATGTCCTCGAGGCGTCCACTCAGCGCGACACCAAGAAGAAAGGCAAGAAGAAGTCGCAAGCGAAACGCGACGCCGCCGACGCGGACCTTGTCACCGCCGCTGAGTACAAGAACCCTCGGAAACCTCCTGGAGGTGCCAATCTCTTCGACAAGATGCTCAAGGAGCTGTGCCCCTATCATCAGGTGGCCGTCAAGCACACCCTTGAGGAGTGTGTCATGCTTCAGCGCCACTTTCACAAGGCCGGGCCACCTGCGGAAGGTGGCAGGGCCCACAACAACGACAAGAAGGAGGATCACAAGGCAGAGGAGTTCCCCGAGGTCCACGACTGCTTCATGATCTACGGTGGGCCAGTGGCGAACGCCTTGGCTCGGCACCGCAAGCAAGAGCGTCGGGAGGTCTGCTCGGTAAAGGTGGCGGCGCCAGTCTATCTAGACTGGTCCGACAAGCCCATCACCTTCGACCAGGGCGACCACCCCGACCGTGTGCCGAGCCCAGGGAAATATCCGCTTGTTGTCGACCCCGTCATCGGCAATGTCAGGCTCACCAAGGTCCTCATGGACGGAGGCAGCAACCTCAACATCATCTACGCCGAAACCCTCGGGCTCCTGCGGATCGATCTGTCCTCGGTCCGGACAGGCGCGGCACCTTTTCACGGGATCATCCCCGGGAAACGCGTCCAGCCCCTCGGACAACTCAATCTTCCCGTCTGCTTCGGGACTCCCTCCAACTTCCGAAGGGAAACCCTCACGTTCGAGGTGGTCGGGTTCCGAGGAACCTATCACGCGGTGCTGGGGAGGCCGTGCTACGCCAAGTTCATGGCCGTCCCCAACTACACCTAGCTCAAGCTTAAGATGCCGGGCCCCAACGGGGTCATCACCATCGGCCCCATGTACCGACACGCGTACGAATGCGACGTGGAGTGCGTGGAGTACGCCGAGGCCCTCACCGAATCCGAGGCCCTCATCGCCGACCTGGAGAGCCTCTCCAAGGAGGCGCCAGACGTGAAGCGCCATGCCGGCAACTTCGAGCCAGCGGAGACGGTTAAGTCCGTCCCTCTCGACCCCAGCAACGACACCTCCAAGCAGATCCGGATCGGCTTCGAGCTCGACCCCAAATAGGAAGCAGTGCTCGTCGACTTTCTCCGCGCAAACGCCGAAGTCTTTGCGTGGAGTCCCTCGAACATGCCTGGCATACCGAGGGATGTCGCCGAGCACTCGCTGGATATCCGAGCTGGAGCCCGACCCGTGAAGCAGCCTCTGCGCCGGTTCGACGAAGAAAAGCGCAGAGCCATAGGCGAGGAGATCCACAAACTGATGGTCGCAGGGTTCATCAAAGAGGTATTCCATCCCGAATGGCTTGCCAACCCTATGCTTGTGAGAAAGAAAGGAGGGAAATGGCGGATGTGTGTGGACTACACTGGTCTAAACAAAGCATGTCCGAAGGTTCCCTACCCTCTGCCTCGCATCGATCAAATCGTGGATTCCACTTCTAGGTGTGAAACCCTGTCTTTCCTCGATGCCTACTCAGGGTATCACCAAATCAGGATGAAAGAGTCCGACCAGCTCGCGACTTCTTTCATCACACCTTTTGGCATGTACTGCTACGTTACTATGTCGTTTGGTTTGAGGAATGCAGGTGCGACATACCAAAGGTGCATGAACCACGTGTTCGGCGAACACATTGCTCGAACGGTCGAGGCTTACGTCGATGACATTGTAGTCAAGACGAAGAAAGCCTCCGACCTCCTTTCCGACCTTGAAACGACATTCCGGTGTCTCAAGGCGAAAGGCGTAAAACTCAATCCTGAGAAGTGTGTCTTCGGAGTCCCCTGAGGCATGCTCTTGGGGTTCATCGTCTCCGAGTGGGGCATCGAGGCCAACCCGGAGAAAATTGCAGCCATCACCAACATGGGGCCCATCAAGGATTT
The DNA here is from genome assembly GCF_902167145.1 of Zea mays. NCBI lineage: Eukaryota > Viridiplantae > Streptophyta > Magnoliopsida > Poales > Poaceae > Zea > Zea mays. Next base: position 158,832,383 of record NC_050100.1, on the reverse strand, counting down.
GAAAGGCGTACAGAGGGTCATGGGATGCCTTGCAGCTCTGAGCCGCTTCATCTCGTGCCTCGGCGAAAGAGGCCTACCTCTGTACCGCCTCTTAAGGAAGGCCGAGTGCTTCACTTGGACCCCCGAGGCCGAGGAAGCCCTCGGGAACCTGAAGGCGCTCCTTACGAACGCACCCATCCTGGTGCCCCCCGCTGCCGGAGAAGCCCTCTTGATCTACGTCGCCGCTACCACTCAGGTGGTCAGCGCCGCGACCGTGGTTGAGAGACGAGAAGAAGGGCATGCATTGCCCGTCCAGAGGCCAGTCTACTTCATCAGTGAAGTACTGTCTGAGACCAAGATCCGCTACCCACAAATTTAGAAGCTGTTGTACGCGGTGATTCTGACGCGGCGGAAGTTGCGACACTACTTCGAGTCTCATCCGGTGACTGTGGTGTCATCCTTCCCCTGAGGGAGATCATCCAGTGCCGAGAGGCCTCGGGTAGGATTGCAAAGTGGGCGGTGGAAATCATGGGCGAGACAATCTCGTTCGCCCCTTGGAAGGCCATCAAGTCCCAAGTCTTGGTGGACTTTGTGGCTGAATGGGTCGACACCCAGCTCCCGGTAGCTCCGATCCAACCGGAACTCTGGACCATGTTTTTTGATGGGTCGCTGATGAAAATAGGGGCAGGCGCAGGCCTGCTCTTCATATCGCCCCTCGGGAAGCACCTCCGCTACGTGCTGCGCCTCCATTTCTCGGCGTCCAACAACGTGGCTGAGTACGAGGCTCTGGTCAACGGGTTGCGCATCGCCATCGAGCTAGGGGTTCGACGCCTCGACACTCGCGGTGACTCGCAGCTTGTAATCGACCAAGTCATGAAGAACTCCCACTGCCGCGACCCGAAGATGGAAGCCTACTGCGACGAGGTTCGGCGCCTGGAGGACAAGTTTTACGGGCTCGAACTCAACCACGTCGCCCGATGATACAACGAGACTGCGGATGAGCTGGCTAAGATAGCCTCGGGGCGGGTTCCCCCGGACGTCTTCTCCCGAGACCTACATCAACCCTCAGTCAAGATCGACAACACGCCCGAGCCCGAGAAGGCCTCGGCCCAGCCCGAGGCACCCTCGGCCCCCGAGGGTGAGGCACTGCGCGTCGAGGAAGAACGGAATGGGGTCCCGCCTAATCGAGACTGGCAGACCCCGTACCTGCAATATCTCCACCGAGGAGAGCTGCACCTCGACCGAGCTGAAGCTCGGCGACTAGCGCGGCGCGCCAAGTCGTTCGTCTTGTTGGGTGACGGGAAGGAGCTCTACCACCGCAGCCCCTCAGGCATCCTCCAACGATGCATATCCATCGCCGAAGGCTAGGAGCTCTTAAAAGAAATACACTCGGGGGCTTGCGGTCATCACGCAGCGCCTCGAGCCCTTGTTGGAAACGCCTTCCGACAAGGTTTCTACTGGCCAACCGCGGTGGCCGACGCCACTAGAATTGTCCGCACCTGCCAAGGGTGTCAATTCTACGCAAGGCAGACCCACCTGCCCGCTCAGGCTCTACAGACAATACCCATCACCTGGTTGTTTGCTGTGTGGGGTCTAGACCTCGTCGGTCCCTTGCAGAAGGCACCCGGGGGCTACACGCACCTGCTGGTCACCATCGACAAATTTTCCAAGTGGATCGAGGTCCGACCCCTAAACAGCATCAGGTCCGAGCAGGCGGTGGCGTTCTTCACCAACATCATCCATCGCTTTGGGGTCCCAAACTCCATCATCACCGACAACGGCAACCAGTTCACCGGCAGAAAGTTCCTGGACTTCTGCGAGGTCACCACATCCGGGTGGACTGGGCCGCCGTGGCTCACCCCATGACGAATGGGCAAGTAGAGTGTGCCAACGGCATGATTCTGCAAGGACTCAAGCCACGGATCTATAACGACCTCAACAAGTTCGGCAAGCGATGGATGAAGGAACTCCCCTCGGTGGTCTGGAGTCTGAGGACAACGCCGAGCCGAGCCACGGGCTTCACACTGTTCTTTCTAGTCTATGGGGCCGAGGCCATCTTGCCCACAGACTTAGAATACGGTTCCCCGAGGACGAGGGTGTACGACAACCAAAGCAATTGAACAAACCAAGAAGACTCACTGGACCAGCTGGAAGAGGTCTCGGGACATGGCCTTACTACACTCGGCGCGGTATCAGCAGTCCCTGCGATGCTACCACGCCCGAGGGGTTCGGTCCCAAGACCTCCAGGTGGGCGACTTGGTGCTTCGGCTGCGACAAGACGCCCGAGGGCGGCACAAGCTCACGCCTCCCAGGGAAGGGCCGTTCGTCATCGCCAAGGTTCTGAAGCCCGGGACATACAAGCTGGCCAACAGTTAAGGCGAGGTCTACAACAACGCTTGGAACATCTGACAGTTACGTCGCTTCTACCCTTAAGATGCTTTCAAGTTGTTCGTACACCTCGTTCACATACAAAGTCTAACCATCAAGGAAGGGTCAACCTTGCCTCGGCAAAGTCCGACCCTCCCTCAGGGGCTAGAAGGGGCGAACCCCCTCTGCGTCAAAATTTTCCTCGAAAAAGGTCTTTCCGCCAGAACGTCTTTCGTGCTTTTCGACTACTTCGAAAGTGGGATCCTGAAAACGACGGAGTACACGTAAGCAGCCAAGGCTGACCGAGCCGAGGGAATCCTACGCCTCCGGGATATGGATACCTCACTCATCACCTTCTGCGATAAGTAACTCACGCTCGGATAAGCGATTCCGCAGACCGAACAAGTCTTAACGCTCGAAAACTCTTCTGCCGAAACGATTTTTTGTGCCTTCTCGACTATATCGATAGCAGAATCCTACGGACGAGTAAGAGTACACGTAAGCGGCAAGGCCGACCGAGCCGAGGGACTCCTACGCCTCTGGGATACGGATACCTCACTCATCACCTTCCCTGAAAAGTAACTCTCGCTCGGACAAACAATTCTGTTACCGACAAATAAGTCCAGACACTCGAAACAAAAGGAAAAGAAACGCAGCTTTACAACGCGACGACAGTATGTTTGGGCCTCGGCGGCCGCAAAAAACACATGCATACTACAGGCGAACCGATCCTGCAGGCTCAGACGTCGATGGAGGGGGAATAGCAGCACCCTCGGCGTCAACTCCACCTTCGGCGAAGTCCGACCGAGCCTCGGACGGCAACGTGGTCGGAGGATCTCCGCTCCAAAGGACGACGTCAGCACCACGCCCGGGCCATCATCGCCAGGGTCTCCTCCAGGAACCCAGCCCGAGCAGACGGCTCGGCTGGCCACGCCAAAGCCTCAGCCAGCTGTCCCCCGAGGACCCCGGCCCGGCTTATGGCCTCGGCAACCCGACTCCGCCGTCGGTCCCGCCAGTGGACGGTCTGGCCAGGCTCCGGCTGACGAAGTCTTCTTTTCGAGCCAACTCTGCCTCTGTCCATGCTGACACTGCTGCCTCCGGCCCCGGCTCATCGCAGAGCGGCCGAGGGTTCCTTTAACTAAGCAAGAGAAGCCTCGGGCGGCAAGGCCGACCGAGCCGAGGGACTCCTACGCCTCTGGGATACGGATACCTCACTCGTCACCTTCGCACGAGGCGACTCACACTTGGTTAAGCAGTTCAGTTAGCCGACAGGCGAGTCCTAGTGCTCGAAATGAGGAAAAAACACGGTTTCACGCCAAAATACATACATGTTCAGGCCCCGACAGCCACAATGAACAGACACCGGCACTCAAGGTGCCATTACAAACGGAACTCCGGTTCCACCCCCGCAGGTACGAACAACCCCCCACATTAGAGGGCTTGCGGGGCGACGAAACCCCAGGTGGCTCACCGCCGCCCGCTCCAGCAGCAGCGACAACGACCTCCGCTCCGAGTGGCCGAACAGCAGCAGCGATGACCTCAGGGCGGACGCTGCTGCGACGAGCTCCTCGCCCACGTCCCCACTCGAGGGGCGAGGACAAGCTATCAGAGCCAAAGAGCCAGAAGCCCGGAGCGCGGATGGTGGCGGTGATCCCATCGGCGATGGGGACTTCTTCAGCCGCCACCACCTCAACACCGACAACGGCAGTCGCCTGCCCACCGGCAGATCCCCACTCGGATCCTCCCGGACGGGCGAACACCGACCTCCGCGCGGGGGCGTCGTACCGGAGCAATGGCAGGACAGCCCAAGAACACGAACGCCACCCAAGCAGCGCGCGACGTATTGGGCGGTCCCCCGGTGCGCACGGCGCGACAGCCGTGCCCCGCTTAGCGGTGGAAGGCGGCACCGGGAGCCGAGCCAGAGCCAGCTGAGCCAGCGAGCCCAACGCGCTGAAGCTGACGACGCTCGCCGACGACCAGCCCCGCATTGTCGAAGTCCGACCCTCTCGCTAGGCCGGTGAGCGCCCTCTCCCTTGAATGCTGAGGGAGAAGGTGACCCACGAACCCGCGCGGGAGGTAGAGCTCCGGCTCAGTCCGGCCTCCGCCCCAGCCAGGATGATGAAGATCCTTGAAGCTGAGGGCGGGGCAGAGGACGCAGCCCGGCTCGCTTCTCCCCACCATCAAACTGGTGGTCACCGTCTTGGGTGACCACCGGCGAGGGGATGCAGCCGGGCTGCTTGATGAAAATCCTTGAAGCCGAACGATGGCTGAAAGGTACCAACTTCCGCGAAGTTGCATTCCCCCAACGACGACAAGGCGGAAGAACCGCGGGCGCCCCCCACCCGGGGGCTCGGAAGGTGGAAAGACGCGATGCATGAGGGGAGTGCGAAGACATGGTTGCATTCTAAGGGGGTCACCCTCCTTTTAAAGGCAACTCTCCCCACTTGCATCCTCAGCCGTCGTGGACTAAGTCTTCTCCAACACGCTCCAAGGTCCTTCCCCTACGACACGGGGGCTGGGTCCCACGCGTCATGGAAGCTGGCCCAGGACAGAAGGAGCCAAAACCGCCATGCGCGGTGCGCGCAACTACCCAGCGGTTACGAGCATTCCTCCACTTTCGCCAAGACCAGCGGGTGAAAGGGCGGACCGCCATGAAGGCGGCATGCAACCGCACCAAGGGGGCGCACCCTTTCGACTTCGACGCGTCCAGCATGGAGGCCCAGGCCCACACGTCATGTAACTGGCGCGCCGGTTACTACATGCGAGAAACTGCACCGCCACTCGCGCCACTACCACGCCTCCTCAACTGCGGAACCGGTGCCGCGACTCGAGGCAACCCTGTGCATGACCCAACAGTGCCAACCGAGCACATCGGTCACGGGTCAGTCAGCCGCGGGAGAAGGTGCGATGGTCGATACGGCCAGAAATGGGCCGGCAGTAATGGCAGTGGCAGGCGGGCGGAAGCAGCGGTCAAGTCGTCAGCAAGCTCACGTCCCCTCCTGGGACAGCGAGAGAACCCTCTCCCGCGGCGTGAAGACGACGCGCCCGTGTTCCATTCCTCGAACGGCTCGCGCACGCACAACGGCCGCCCTGCGAACCACTCGTCCCATCGCATTAACTCTGCGGCAGGACAGGCGGCACCTTTGGCAGGCGAAGCAGGCGATGCTTCACCTCCGCCATAATGACCGCGTCAAAAAAGGTGTGCCACGTCATTCGATTTCGTATCATTTTCCACTTCCTCTTTCTCTCTCTTGCCACAGGGACCGGGAAAGGGGATACTCCGAAAGGGATCCTTCTCCGCGAAGGAAGCGGGCCCCGAGCCCCCCTACTGATTAGAGGTTCGAAGGCTGGCCCCTCGAAAGGGTTCAACAGCCGCCTCAGAGCACTCAGGCTCCGCGCCCACTACTGGTCAGAGGTTCGAAGGCTGGCCCCTCGGAAGGGTTCAACAGCCACCTCAGGCCACTCGGGCTCCGCGCCCACTACTGATCAGGGGTTCATAGGCTGGCCCCCGAAGGGTTCTGACAGCCGCCTCAGAGCATGCAGAGCGAGGGATGACCCTGGGTACGTTCGATACATAACCAAGGCTCGGGCTACGCTCCCGAGGTACCCTAGGACATTTCCGAGACCGACGGGAACGATTTTGTAACGGAATTCCACCAGAGGGAGGCATCAAGCCCTCGGACCCCGTCAAAAGGGGACCTGGTCCGGCAAATCACCCGCAGGTACTTTTGGAGCGCGCCTCCGGGCCACTAGCTGACCCCTAACGAATGGGGCACGGGCGTCCACTCGGATTACCCGTTAGCAACTCACTGGAGACACCATGTTCGGCGCCCTCCGAGGGCAACATGGCGCTTCCCCCCCCTCCTCCTTGCGGAAAGGCGACGTAGGGGCGTATGAAAAAAGCCGAGTCTGTCCCTGACCGTCCTCTCGCTCTGTGCGGAGGCTCAGGGGCTGCTCTCGCAAACCCGGCTCCGGCCAAACCGTTGACAGCGTCAACATACCAGCCCGAGAACTTGGGACTCGACTGTGCACCCGGGCTACGGCCAGTTCGCATGAGGGAACAACCAGACCGGCCGAAGCATCTTGAAACACACTAAGACCTCGAAGGAGTCAAACCACTCCTCCGAGGCCTCGGGGGCTACACCCGGCAGGTGCGCTCGCGCGCACCCACCGGAAAGAAACGCAACCGAGAAAGGCCGGTCCCCTTGCAAAAAAGTGCGACAAAAGCCTCCAAGCGAGTATCAACACTCCCTTCGAGGCTCGGGGGCTACTGTCGGGGACCATAATTAGGGATACCCCCAAGACTCCTAATCTCAGCTAGTAACCCCCATCAGCACAAAGCTGCAAAGGCCTGATGGGTGCGATTAAGGTCAAGGCTCAGTCCACTCAAGGGACATGATCTCGCCTCGCCCGAGCCCAGCCTCGGGCAAAGGCAGCCGACCCCGGAGGATTCACGTCTCGCCCAAGGGCCCCCTCAAGCAACGGACACACCTTCGGCTCGCCCGAGGCCCAGTCTTCGCCGAGAAGCAACCTTGGCCAGATCGCCACGCCAACCGACCATATCGCAGGAGCATTTAATGCAAGGATGGCCTGACACCTTATCCTGACGCGCGCCCTTCAGTCGACAGAGCCGAAGTGACCGCAGCCACTTCGCCGCTCCACTGGTCGGCCTGACAAGAAGACAGCGCCGCCTGCGTCACTCCGACTGCTGTGCCACTCGACAGAGTAAGGCTGACAGCAGCCAAGTCCAGCCTCGGGCGCCATAGGAAGCTCCGCCTCGCCCGACCCCAGGGCTCGGCCCCCGTTTCGGCTTCGGACGATGGACTCCGCCTCGCCCGACCCCAGGGCTCGGACTCAGCCTCGGCTCTAGAAGACGACGAACTCCGCCTCGCTCGACCCTAGGGCTCGGACTCAGCCTCGGCTCCGGAAGATGATGAACTCCGCCTCGCCCGACCCCAGGGCTCGGACTCAGCCTTGGCCTCGGACGATGGTCTCCGCCTCGCCCGACCCCAGGGCTCGGACTCGACCTCGACCTCGGAAGACAGACTCGACCTCGATCTCGGAGGAGCCTCCGCCTCGCCCGACCCAGGGCTCGGACCGACCACGTCACAGGGGGGGGGCCATCATTACCCTACCCCTAGCTAGCTCAGGCTACGGGGAACAAGATTGGCATCCCATCTGGCTCGCCCTGATAAACAGATAATGATGGCGCCCTGAAAGGGAATTAGGCTTACACCTAGTTCCTAAATAATTTTGGTGGTTGAATTGCCCAACACAAATATTGGACTGACTAGTTTGCTCTAGTGTATAAGTTATACAGGTGCAAAAGGTTCACATCTAGCCAATAAAAAGATCAAGTGTTGGATTCAATAAAGGAGCAAAGGGGCAACCGAGGGCACCCCTGGTCTGGCGCACCGGACTGTCCGGTGTGCCACCGGACAGTGAACAGTACCTGTCCGGTGCACCAGGGAACTCAGACTCAAACCCTTCACCCTCGGGATTTCTCGGAAGGCGGCGCACTATAATTCACCGGACTGTCCGATGTGCACCGGACATGTCCGGTGCTCCAAGGAAGCTCGGCCTCCTGAACTCGCCAGCCTCGGGTTCGCGCGGCAGCCGCTCCGCTATAATTCACCGGACTGTCCGGTGTGCACCGGACTGTCCGGTGTGCCAGCGGAGCAACGGCTCTCTGCGGCGCCAACGGCTCCCTGCGCAGCATTAATTGCGCGCGCAGCGCGCGCAGACGTCAGGGCTGCCCATACCGTTGCACCGGACATCAAACAGTGCATGTCCGGTGTGCACCGGACACCCAGGCGGGCCCACAAGTCAGAAGCTCCAACGGCTAGAATCCAACGGCAGTGATGACGTGGCAGGGGCACCGGACTGTCCGGTGTGCACCGGACTGTCCGGTGCGCCATCGAACAGAAGCCTCCAGCCAACGGTCAAGTTTGGTGGTTGGGGCTATAAATACCCCAACCACCCCACATTCATTGCCATCCAAGTTTTCCACTTCTCAACCACTTACAAGAGCTAGGCATTCAATTCTAGACACATTCAAAGAGATCAAATCCTCTCCAATTCCACACAAAACCCTAGTGACTAGAGAGAGTGATTTGCCGTGTTCTTTTGAGCTCTTGCGCTTGGATCGCATTCTTTCTTTCTCTTTTGCTCTTGTGATCAACACTCAATTGTAACCGAGGCAAGAGGCACCGATTGTGTGGTGTCCCTTGCGGGGAAGTTTTGTTCCCGGTTGATTGAGAAGAAGGAAAGCTCACTCGGTCCGAGGGACCGTTTGAGAGAGGGAAGGGTTGAAAGAGACCCGGCCTTTGTGGCCTCCTCAACGGGGAGTAGGTTTGCAAGAACCGAACCTCGGTAAAACAAATCCACGTGTCACTCTCCTTATTTGCTTGTGATTTGTTTTTCACCCTCTCTCGCGGACTCGTTTCCATATTACTAACGCTAACCCCGGCTTGTAGTTGTGTTTATATTTGTAAATTTCAGTTTCGCCCTATTCACCCCCCCTCTAGGCGACTATCAATTGGTATCAGAGCCCGGTGCTTCATTAGAGCCTAACCGCTCGAAGTGATGTCGGGAGATCACGCCAAGAAGGAGATGGAGACCGGCGAAAAGCCCACTACAAGCTACGGGAGCACTTCATCGGAAGAGTCCCGCACCAAAAGGAGGGAGAAGAAGAAGAGCTCCTCCAACAAAGGGAAGGAGAAGAAATCTTCTTCTCACCACAAAGAGAAGAAGGAAAAATCTTCTTCCCACAAGCCGCATCGGAAAGGCGATAAGCACAAGAGGATGAGGAAGGTGGTCTACTACGAGACCGACACTTCATCAACTTCTACCTCCGACTCCGATGCGCCCTCCGTCACTTCTAAGCGCCAAGAGCGCAAGAAGTATAGTAAGATTCCCCTACGCTACCCTCGCATTCCTAAACATACACCTTTACTTTCCGTCCCATTAGGCAAACCACCAACTTTTAATGGTGAAGATTATGCTATGTGGAGTAATTTGATGCGATTTCATCTAACCTCTCTCCACAAAAGAATATGGGATGTTGTTGAGTATGGTGTACAGGTACCATCAATAGGGGATGAGGACTATGACACGGACGAAGTGGCCCAAATCGAGCACTTCAACTCCCAAGCCGCAACCATCCTCCTTGCCTCCCTAAGCAAGGAGGAATACAACAAAGTACAAGGATTGAAGAACGCCAAGGAGATTTGGGACCTACTCAAGACGGCGCACGAGGGTGATGAACTCACCAAGATCACCAAGCGGGAAACGATCGAGGGGGAGCTCGGTCGCTTCCGTCTTCGCCAAGGGGAGGAGCCACAAGACATGTACAACCGGCTCAAGACCTTGGTGAACCAAGTGCGCAACCTCGGGAGCACAAAATGGGATGACCACGAAGTGGTTAAGGTTATTCTAAGAGCTCTTATTTTCCTTAACCCCACTCAAGTACAATTAATTCGTGGGAATCCTAGATATCCACTAATGACCCCCGAGGAAGTTATCGGGAATTTTGTGAGTTTTGAATGCATGATTAAGGGCTCCAAGAAGATCAACGAGCTTGACGAGTCTTCCACCTCCGAGGCGCAACCGGTGGCCTTCAAGGCAACGGAGGAGAAGAAGGAGGAGTCTACAAGTAGACAACCAATTGACGCCTCCAAGCTCGACAACGAGGAGATGGCCCTAATCATCAAAAGCTTTCGGCAAATTCTCAAGCAACGGAAGGGGAAGGACTACAAACCCCGTTCCAAGAAGGTTTGCTACAAGTGTGGTAAGCCCGGTCACTTCATTGCAAAATGTCCTATGTCTAGTGACAGTGACAGGGGCGACGACAAGAAGGGAAGAAGAAAGGAGAAGAAGAAATACTACAAGAAGAAGGGCGGCGATGCCCATGTTTGTCGGGAGTGGGACTCCGACGAAAGCTCAAGCGACTCCTCCGACGACGAGGACGCCGCCAACATCGCCGTCACCAAGGGCCTTCTCTTCCCCAACGTCGGCCACAAGTGTCTCATGGCCAAGGACGGCAAAAAGAAGGTAAAATCAAGGTCCTCCACCAAATATGAAACATCTAGTGATGAGGATGATGATAAAAATGAGGAGGATAACTTGCGCATTCTTTTTGCTAACCTTAACATGGAACAAAAGGAAAAATTAAATGAACTAATTAGTGCCATCCATGAAAAGGATGATCTCTTGGACTCCCAAGAGGACTTCCTAATCAAGGAGAATAAGAAACATGTTAAGGTTAAAAATGCTTACACTCTACAAGTTGAAAAATGTGAAAAACTGTCTAGTGAGCTAAGCACTTGCCGTGAGATGATTGACAACCTTAGAAATGAAAATGCTACTTTAAATGCTAAGGTTGATTCACATGTTTGTAATGTTTCAATTACCAATCTTAGAGATGATAACGCTGACCTGCTTGCTAAGATTGATGAATTGAATGCATCTCTTGCTAGCCTTAGATTAGAGAATGAAAATTTAATTGCTAAGGCTAAAGATTTTAATGTTTGCAATGCTACTATTTCCGACCTTAGAACTAAGAATGAAATGTTGCATGCTAAGGTTGTAGAACTTAAATCTTGCAAACCCTCTACATCTAATGTTGAGCATGTTTCTATTTGCACTAGATGTAGAGATATTAATGTTGATGCTATCCATGATCACCTAGCCTTAATTAAAAAACAAAATGATCATATAGCTAAACTAGATGCTAAAATTGCCGAGCACAACTTAGAAAATGAGAAATTTAAATTTGCTCGTAGCATGCTTTATAATGGGAGACGCCCTGGCATCAAGGATGGCATTGGCTTCCAAAGGGGAGACAATGTCAAACTTAATGCCCCTCCTAAGAACTTGTCTAACTTTGTTAAGGGCAAAGCTCCCATGCCTCAGGATAACGAGGGTTACATTTTATACCCTACAGGCTATCCTGAGAGCAAAATTAGGAAGATTCATTCTAGGAAGTCTCACTCTGACCCTAACCATGCTTTCATGTATAAGGGTGAGACATCTAGTTCTAGGCAACCAACCTGTGCCAAGTTGCCTAAGAAGAAAATTCCTAATGCATCAAATGATCATGCCATTTCATTTAAAACTTTTGATGCATCTTATGTGCTTACTAGCAAATCCGGCAAAGTAGTTGCCAAATTTGTTGGGGGCAAACACAAGGGCTCCAAGACTTGTGTTTGGGTACCCAAAGTTCTTGTATCTAATGCCAAAGGACCCAAAACAGTTTGGGTACCTAAAGTCAAGAACTAAATTTGTTTTGTAGGTTTATGCATCCGGGGGCTCAAGTTGGATACTCGACAGCGGATGCACAAACCACATGACCGGGGAGAAAAGGATGTTCTCCTCATATGAGAAAAACAAAGACCCCCAACGAGCTATCACATTTGGGGATGGAAATCAAGGGTTGGTCAAAGGTTTGGGTAAAATTGCTATTTCACCTGACCATTCCATTTCCAATGTTTTTCTTGTTGATTCATTAGATTACAACTTGCTTTCTGTTTCCCAATTATGTCAAATGGGCTACAACTGTCTTTTTACTGATATAGGTGTCACTGTCTTTAGAAGAAGTGATGATTCAATAGCATTTAAGGGTGTGTTAGAGGGTCAGCTATACTTAGTAGATTTTGATAGAGCTGAGCTCGACACATGTTTAATTGCTAAGACTAACATGGGCTGGCTCTGGCACCGCCGACTAGCCCATGTTGGGATGAAGAATCTTCATAAGCTTCTAAAGGGAGAGCACATTTTAGGACTAACCAATGTTCATTTTGAGAAAGACAGGATTTGTAGCGCATGCCAAGCAGGGAAGCAAGTTGGCACTCATCATCCACACAAGAACATAATGACGACTGACAGGCCACTGGAGCTCCTACACATGGATCTATTCGGCCCGATCGCTTACATAAGCATCGGCGGGAGTAAGTACTGTCTAGTTATTGTGGATGATTATTCTCGCTTCACTTGGGTATTCTTTTTACAGGAAAAATCTCAAACCCAAGAGACTTTAAAAGGATTCTTGAGACGGGCTCAAAATGAGTTCGGCTTAAGGATCAAGAAAATAAGAAGCGACAATGGGACGGAGTTCAAGAACTCTCAGATTGAAAGCTTCCTTGAGGAGGAGGGCATCAAGCATGAGTTCTCTTCTCCCTACACGCCACAACAAAATGGTGTAGTGGAGAGGAAGAATCGAACTCTTTTGGACATGGAAAGAACCATGCTTGATGAGTACAAGACACCGGACCGGTTTTGGGCCGAAGCGGTCAACACCGCCTGCTACGCCATCAACCGGTTATATCTTCACCGAATCCTCAAGAAGACATCATATGAACTCCTAACCGGTAAAAAGCCCAATATTTCATATTTTAGAGTTTTTGGTAGCAAATGCTTCATTCTTATTAAAAGAGGTAGAAAATCAAAATTTGCTCCTAAAACTGTAGAAGGCTTTTTACTTGGTTATGACTCAAACACAAGGGCATATAGGGTCTTTAACAAGTCCACTGGACTAGTTGAAGTCTCCTGTGACGTTGTGTTTGATGAAACTAACGGCTCTCAAGTAGAGCAATTTGATCTTGATGAGATAGGTGAAGAACAGGCTCCATACATCACGCTAAGGAACATGTCCATCGGGGATGTGTGTCCTAAGGAATCCGAAGAGCCTCCAAGTACACAAGATCAACCATCCTCCTCCATGCAAGCATCTCCACCAACTCAAAATGAGGATGAGGCTCAAAATGATGAAGAGCAAAATCAAGAAGACGAGCCACCTCAAGATGATAGCAATGATCAAGGGGGAGATACAAATGATCAAGAAAAGGATGATGAGGAAGAACCAAGACCGCCACACCCAAGAGTCCACCAAGCAATCCAACGAGATCACCCCGTCGACACCATCCTCGGCGACATTCATAAGGGGGTAACTACTCGATCTCGGGTTGCTCATTTTTGTGAACATTACTCTTTTGTTTCCTCCATTGAGCCACACAGGGTAGAGGAAGCTCTCCAAGATTCGGATTGGGTGGTGGCGATGCAAGAGGAGCTCAACAATTTCACGAGGAACGAGGTATGGCATTTAGTTCCACGTCCTAACCAAAATGTTGTAGGAACCAAATGGGTCTTCCGCAACAAGCAAGATGAGCATGGTGTGGTGACAAGGAACAAAGCTCGACTCGTGGCCAAAGGGTATTCACAAGTTGAAGGTTTGGATTTTGGTGAAACCTATGCACCCGTAGCTAGGCTTGAGTCAATTCGCATATTATTGGCCTATGCTACTTACCATGGCTTCAAGCTCTATCAAATGGACGTGAAAAGTGCTTTCCTCAACGGACCGATCAAGGAAGAGGTCTATGTTGAGCAACCTCCCGGCTTTGAAGACAGTGAGTATCCTAACCATGTTTATAGGCTCTCTAAGGCGCTTTATGGGCTCAAGCAAGCCCCAAGAGCATGGTATGAATGCCTTAGAGATTTCCTTATTGCTAATGGCTTCAAAGTCGGCAAGGCCGATCCTACACTCTTTACTAAAACTCTTGAAAATGACTTGTTTGTATGTCAAATTTATGTTGATGATATTATATTTGGGTCTACTAACGAGTCTACATGTGAAGAGTTTAGTAGGATCATGACACAGAAATTCGAGATGTCGATGATGGGGGAGTTGAAGTATTTTCTAGGATTCCAAGTCAAGCAACTCCAAGAGGGCACCTTCATTAGCCAAACGAAGTACACTCAAGACATTCTAACCAAGTTTGGGATGAAGGATGCCAAACCCATCAAGACACCTATGGGAACTAATGGGCATCTCGACCTCGACACGGGAGGTAAGTCCGTGGATCAAAAGGTATACCGGTCGATGATTGGTTCATTGCTTTATTTATGTGCATCTCGACCGGACATTATGCTTTCCGTTTGCATGTGTGCAAGATTCCAATCCGACCCTAAGGAATCACACCTTACGGCCGTAAAACGAATCTTGAGATATTTGGCTTATACTCCTAAGTTTGGGCTTTGGTACCCTAGGGGATCCACATTTGATTTAATTGGTTATTCGGATGCCGATTGGGCGGGGTGCAAAATCAATAGGAAGAGCACATCGGGGACTTGCCAGTTCTTGGGAAGATCCTTGGTGTCTTGGGCTTCAAAGAAGCAAAATTCGGTCGCTCTTTCCACCGCCGAAGCCGAGTACATTGCCGCAGGACATTGTTGCGCGCAATTGCTTTGGATGAGGCAAACCCTGCGGGACTACGGTTACAAATTAACCAAAGTCCCTTTGCTATGTGATAATGAGAGTGCAATCAAAATGGCCGACAATCCCGTCGAGCATAGCCGCACTAAGCACATAGCCATTCGGTATCATTTTCTTAGGGATCACCAACAAAAGGGGGATATCGAGATTTCTTACATTAATACTAAAGATCAATTAGCCGATATCTTTACCAAGCCACTTGATGAACAATCTTTTACCAGACTTAGGCATGAGCTCAATATTCTTGATTCTAGAAATTTCTTTTGCTAAGCTTGCACACATAGCTCATTTGAATACCTTTGATCATATCTCTTTTATATGCTATGACTAATGTGTTTTCAAGTCTATTTCAAACCAAGTCATAGGTATATTGAAAGGGAATTGGAGTCTTCGGCGAAGACAAAGGCTTCCACTCCGTAACTCATACTTCGCCACCACTCCGAGCAACTCTCTCTTCTTTGGGGGAGAAATGAGCATCAAGGAAAAGGACTTCATCCTTGGGGGAGAGAGTAAAAGCTCAAACGCAAAAGGACTTCGTCCTTGGTATAATCTTAACTCACTTATTTATGACCAAAGGGGAAGATTGCACTTCAAGGGCTCTAATGATTCCGTTTTTGGCGATTCATGCCAAAAAGGGGGAGAAATGAGCCCAAAGCAAAAGGACCGCACCACCACCACCAAATTCAAAAACTTAGTGCTTTCCAAAAGTCTTTATCAGTTGGTATTCTATTGTGTTCAAAAGGGGGAGAAAGTAGTATTTCAAAAATGGTATATCAAAACCCTCTTGAACACTAAGAGGTGGATCTCTTTTAGGGGGAGTTTTGTTTAGTCAAAGGAAAAGCATTTGAAACAGGGGGAGGAAATTTCAAATCTTGAAAATGCTTTTGCAAACTCTTATTTATTTACCTTTGACTATTTGCAAAAGATCTATGAAAAGGATTTACAAAAGGTTTTGCAAAAACAAAACAAGTGGTGCAAACGTGGTCCAAAATGTTATATAAGAAAGAAACATTCCTTGCATATCTTGTAAGTAGTTATATTGGCTCAATTCCAAGTAACCTTTTCACTTACATTATGCAAACTAGTTCAATTATGCACTTCTACATTTGCTTTGGTTTGTGTTGGCATCAATCACCAAAAAGGGGGAGATTGAAAGGGAATTAGGCTTACACCTAGTTCCTAAATAATTTTGGTGGTTGAATTGCCCAACACAAATATTGGACTGACTAGTTTGCTCTAGTGTATAAGTTATACAGGTGCAAAAGGTTCACATCTAGCCAATAAAAAGATCAAGTGTTGGATTCAATAAAGGAGCAAAGGGGCAACCGAGGGCACCCCTGGTCTGGCGCACCGGACTGTCCGGTGTGCCACCGGACAGTGAACAGTACCTGTCCGGTGCACCAGGGAACTCAGACTCAAACCCTTCACCCTCGGGATTTCTCGGAAGGCGGCGCACTATAATTCACCGGACTGTCCGGTGTGCACCGGACATGTCCGGTGCTCCAAGGAAGCTCGGCCTCCTGAACTCGCCAGCCTCGGGTTCGCGCGGCAGCCGCTCCGCTATAATTCACCGGACTGTCCGGTGTGCACCGGACTGTCCGGTGTGCCAGCGGAGCAACGGCTCTCTGCGGCGCCAACGGCTCCCTGCGCAGCATTAATTGCGCGCGCAGCGCGCGCAGACGTCAGGGCTGCCCATACCGTTGCACCGGACATCAAACAGTGCATGTCCGGTGTGCACCGGACACCCAGGCGGGCCCACAAGTCAGAAGCTCCAACGGCTAGAATCCAACGGCAGTGATGACGTGGCAGGGGCACCGGACTGTCCGGTGTGCACCGGACTGTCCGGTGCGCCATCGAACAGAAGCCTCCAGCCAACGGTCAAGTTTGGTGGTTGGGGCTATAAATACCCCAACCACCCCACATTCATTGCCATCCAAGTTTTCCACTTCTCAACCACTTACAAGAGCTAGGCATTCAATTCTAGACACATTCAAAGAGATCAAATCCTCTCCAATTCCACACAAAACCCTAGTGACTAGAGAGAGTGATTTGCCGTGTTCTTTTGAGCTCTTGCGCTTGGATCGCATTCTTTCTTTCTCTTTTGCTCTTGTGATCAACACTCAATTGTAACCGAGGCAAGAGGCACCGATTGTGTGGTGGCCCTTGCGGGGAAGTTTTGTTCCCGGTTGATTGAGAAGAAGGAAAGCTCACTCGGTCCGAGGGACCGTTTGAGAGAGGGAAGGGTTGAAAGAGACCCGGCCTTTGTGGCCTCCTCAACGGGGAGTAGGTTTGCAAGAACCGAACCTCGGTAAAACAAATCCACGTGTCACTCTCCTTATTTGCTTGTGATTTGTTTTTCACCCTCTCTCGCGGACTCGTTTCCATATTACTAACGCTAACCCCGGCTTGTAGTTGTGTTTATATTTGTAAATTTCAGTTTCACCCTATTCACCCCCCCTCTAGGCGACTATCACGCCCCGCGTGCTCCATGACGACGGCGGCTCTCAGCCCCTTACGGAAGCAAGGAGACGTCAGCAAGGACTCGACAGCCCCGACAGCTGTCCTTCCGCAAGGCTCCAGCGCTCCTCCGACGGCCACGACATCACATGAACAGGGTGCCAAAACCTCTCCGGCTGCCACGACGGCATGTACTTAGGGCCCTAGCTCCTCTCTGCTAGACACGTTAGCACACTGCTACATCCCCCGTTGTACACCTGAGCCCTCTCCTTACGCTTATAAAAGGAAGGTCCAGGGCTCTCGTACGAGAAGGTTGGCCGCGCAGGAGGACGGGCCGACGCGTAAAGTCTCTCGCCCTCTCCCACGCGGACGCTTGTAACCCCCTACTGCAAGCGCACCCGACCTGGGCGCAGGACAACACGAAGGCCGCGGGTTCCCCCCTTTTGCCTGTCTCCTTTTTCCCCCTTCGTGCTCCGTCTCGCGCCGACCCATCTGGGCTGGGACACGCGGTGACAATTTACTCGTCGGTCCAGGGACCCCCCGGGGTCGAAACGCCGACAGGAGTAAAGTATGAATGGAGCCAGAAGTGTGAGGATGCCTTTCATACACTAAGGCAGCATTTGACAATAGCACCAGTGCTAGCTCAACCTAACAACACCAAACCTTTTGAGGTTTATTGTCATGCTTCCGGTACTGGATTGGGGTGTGTCTTAATGCAAGACAACAGAGTCATTGCTTATGCCTCTCGAGCACTCAGGCCCCATGAGCAGAACTACCCCACACATGATCTGGAGTTAGCAGTTGTGGTTCATGCTCTCAAGATTTGGAGACATTACTTGATGGGAGCTCATTATAACATTTACACTGATCATAAGAGTCTCAAATATATCTTCACACAGGCTGATCTTAATATGAGGCAGAGAAGATGGTTAGAACTAATCAAGGACTATGATTTGAAGGTGCATTACCATCCTGGCAAAGCCAATGTTGTGGCAGATGCCTTAAGCAGGAAGGCCCAGTGCGATTGTATGAATATGGATGCAAGGATCACCACCCTATGTGATTAGTTGTGCAAGCTGAAAATAGAAGTTGTTTCCTCCGGTTCTTTAAGTTATATTTCAGTGGAGCCCACATTACAAGAGCAAATCGTCATGGCACAGATTGGTGACAAGGGTGTTCAAGTTATTAAGGAAATGATCGAACAAAAGGCAGAAAAATATAAATGCTTCCGTCAGGACAGCAAAGGGATTCTATGGTTTGGGGACCGATTGGTTGTTCCCAAGAACCCAATGCTCAGAAAGAAAATATTGGATGAAGCTCACCTTTCAAAATTTTCCATGCACCCCGGCAGTAACAAGATGTATCATGACCTCAGATCCTTGTACTGGTGGACCAGAATGAAGAGGGAAATTGCTAAGTATATATCCGAATGCGACACCTGCCAGAGAGTCAAGGCCAGCCATCTGAAGGTAGCAGGCACCTTACAGCCCCTTCCCATACCATCTTGGAAATAGGAGGATATTTGCATGGATTTTATCGTGGGATTGCCCAATACCTCCCAGCACCATGATTCTGTTTGGGTCATTGTGGATAGGTTGACCAAAACATTGCATTTCTTGTCAGTGCATACCACCCACAAGACAGAGAAGTATGCAGAAATCTATATTGATCAAATAGTGCGTTTGCATGGAATTATGAAGACCGTTGTGTCTGACAGGGGAGCACTGTTTGTGGCACGCTTTTGGGAGCAGCTCCAAGAATCACTTGGGACTCGTGCAATAAGAAGCTCAGCATACCATCCACAGACAGATGGTCAGACAGAAAGAGTGAACCAAATCCTCGAAGACATGTTGCGAGCCTGTGTGCTACGCTATGGTAAAAATTGGGACAAGTGCCTTTCCTTGGCAGAATTTTCTTATAATAACAGCTACCAGTCCAGTCTGCAGATGGCACCTTTTGAGGCCTTGTATGGAAGAAGGTGTAGGGCACCGCTAAATTGGTCTCAAGCAGAAGAGAGGGAAATATTTGGACCAGACTTGGTAATTGAAGCAGAGGAAAAGGTCAGAGTTATTAAGAGGAACCTAGAAGCTGCTCAGGCCAGGCAAAAGAGCTATCATGACAAGAGGAGGAAGCCTCTACAGTTTGAAGTGGGAGATCATGTTTATCTTAAGGTGTCACCCACCAAAGGTGTTTAGAGATTTGGACTCAAGGGCAAGTTAGCTCCTCGCTACATTGGGCCCTATGAGATCAAAGCAATTTGTGGACCCGTAGCATATCAATTGGAGTTGCCACCCCACATGTCAGCAGTACATGATGTGTTCCATGTATCTCAGCTACGGAAATGTGTCCGCTTACCCACTGAAGTAATACCTGAACCGAAAATTGAGATAGAACCAGACTTGTCCTATCAAGAGCACCCCATCAAAGTATTGGATGAAAAGGAGAGATCAACGCGGGCAAAGTCGATCAGAATGTATAAGGTTCAGTGGAGTCACCATTCAGTAGAAGAAGCTACCTGGGAGACTGAGGATTTTCTGCATTCTTGCTTCCCCGACTTTCTGCCCAAAGGAGACGGTACGTAACCCAAAACCCCACCCCACCTGCCCTTTGAATCCAAATATAAGAAAAACTTAGATGTTAAAGGTATTGTAAGCTTTAGAAATGACTCAAAAAGGACTTCCTTCTGAAGTTGCAAAGAGAATGACATTCGAAGAGCAGTTAACTAGAGAAACTTGGATAAAGGAAGGAGCAACACACCAGCACACCTTCATGGCACCCCTCCAAAGGACTCTACCTAAAATCTCAGGACGAGATTCCTTTAAGGGGGGAGGGCTGTAACACCCCAGGTGTTACTTAGGGTCTTCACTCAAGACTACACAAGTCCTGCCCATCATCACATGTGGTTTAACTTGAGCAAAGTACACCAAACTTGGAAATCAAGATCCTAAGTAAGTGCAACTCCTCTTAGGAGTCATGACTTGGCTTTTATCATGCACATATAGTAGAGAGACATGCCCAAACCCTAATGCAAACCCCTTTGGACAATTGGAGCACTATAAGTAAGCATGACCATAAGGCTATAAAAACCACATGATCCTGACTTGGGCCAATTATAACATTTGTAGTACACCTAATACCCTACTAAAAATAGTAAGGAAGTGACCCCAAAAAGGTTTCAGAAAAACCCCAAAAGGTTCACCAAAGGGAGAAACCTAAGGGAAAAATCAGAATTCTTCTAAGTCCAAAACCAACCCTTTTCCAAAGATCAAACATGTTCACCCTCTTTCAAAATTCAAAACCACTTGGCCCAATTGACAAAGTGGCACCTAAAGACCCCTAGAACACCCTGGGAAAGTTTGAACCCAACCCTAAGTCGTTTGACACGACTTGGCATAGCTTTTGTCTCGGTGTGGACAGCTCTGACAGAGCCGACTTCTCGCCTCTATATCTATCTACCCCGACCGTATACTTGCTTGAAACTCACATAAAAAAGGTAGGATTTGGTGCAGGGAAGAGACCGTACACGGGGGTTTTGCCAAGATCTGCATGCTAAGGCGCTCAAATCGGCCGTTGAACCATGGCAGAAGCAAACCCACACGTGTTCGACGAGGGCTGACACTCGGGGGCGCGCTCAGAGCACGCACGTGCGTGAACCCCCGCGCGCCTGCGGCCGCCTCGTGACCACGCCCACGCCACAGCTATAAAGCCCTCCCCAGTGCCCGGCTAGCTTCCCCATTGCCTCCTCTGTACCACGCCAAACTCCCCCGAGCTCGCCCATAGCTCCGGCGACCTCCCCGAGACCCGCCAGAGCCACCCGAGGGCAACCACCGTGGTCGAACCCTTTCCCGCCCTCCTCCGCTCGATCCAAGCCCTTATATAGCTCCACTAGGAGGTCGTGAAGCTTGCCCGAGCTTGAACCGAGGACCCCCGCCACCGGAATAGCGCAATCGTGCTCACTGGAGTTCGGAACCCCACCGGAGCACGTGGACCGGGTGAGTCTCCGCACCATTTTCCAATTCACTGCACGCATAGCCTCTACGTCACCCCGTGGAGCTCCTCGTGATGTTTAATTGAACTATACCGTCGTGGTTTGGCCGGAGCAGGAGCCGCCGACGACCTTCGCCGCCTGCGCTCGTGGCCAGGATCGCTCCGACCACCTCTGACGCCGACCCGCACACCGACGTGACCGCCGTGACCTCCCCTACGTCACTCACAACCCCGCTGGAGCTCTACTGCCGCCGGTAAGCCTCGCCGCCGTAATCTATGCCGCGGGTACTGTTTAAGCCAGCCAGGGAGCGCGGGTTAGATTTCGGTTAGGGTCAGGGGGTTTTGTGCAATGTCAGCGACTCAAAGGAATAGTGGCGCAGGGGTATAAATGAAGGGATTTTTTTAAGAGAAGCCCAGGGGCTACAATGCAAAGTGATTTTCCAGAAAACATTTTTCATATTTCTGATTTAAATACAAACAGAACTTGAAAAATTCATAACTTCAGTTTGGTTCATCCAAATCGAGTCAAACCAATTTTGCGAGATCCTAAATAATGTAAACTACTTAGGAAAAATATAAAACCCCTAAGTGTGGCAGAAAATTTCAAAGTTTTGATTTAAATGATTAACTGGTCAAAAGCTAAATGAAATAGGAAAAAATAGCTATACTATTAGACTGGGATTAAGAAAATTCAGAGAAGCACTTAATCACTTCCTAACCTGTTTAAAAATAATAAACCCCTCTGTACACCAAATTAAGGTAGAGTTTGACATTTAAATCATTTCTAACTTAAAGTTAAAGAAAATATAAAAGGTAGCTTAAAATAAGAACCAGGGAGTACCCACATTTTTGTTAGCTTCCTTACTCAGTATAGTTCACTAGAAACTTTTGTTAAATCCTTGTTTAGTACAAAAGAAATGAGATACCTTTTATTTTACGAAAACAAGGAAAACTTAGAAAAACCCTAGAAAAATAACCCTGAAGAGAAAACACCCCAAACCTTGGGATAACTAATTTTTTGTTATTATAAACATAGAAAAATTATGAGTTCTGTTGTTTGACATTTTTCAAATAACAAGTTAGTTGTAAGTGTCTTTTTAGCATTAAACTTTAGAAAATCATAACTAAATAACCACTAAGTACCCCTCTGTGATGTTTTGCACAGAAGCATGTTATTACCTATAGATACCAGCAAAAATGACTCTTAGTGCAGAACCCACACCTAGATAAGAGTTGTAGTGCAAAGTGACCCCCTTTGCCCCCAACTTTTGTTATTTTTGTCCAGGGCAAATTCTAATTATTCTGGACCTCAAATTTATAGGACAGACTACAGTGACCAATAATAAACCACTGTAATTTTTACAGAATTTTTGGAAAGAGTTAATTCACTATTGTAGTTCAAACCCACCCTAAAATCATAAATAGAACATAAAAAGGGGAATTAATAGTGGAGACTAATGTTACCCTAACCAAACCAGCAAAACCCCTTGAGTGCCTACTAAAACATTTAAGGGGCCATCCAAGACTTAATCCATTATGTTTAGGCAAAAACCCTAAACCTAAATTGATAAGCATAAACCACTGAGAACCTCTTATAACAAGGAAACCCTAAGTTATTAACTAACTTAGTTTTTCTGCACTAGGCATAATTATTACTAAATTCTACATATCATAGCATACCTATATCTTATTCATTGCATTCGATAGATTGTAACCTCGCGGACGGAGAATACATCCTCGTGCCGGAGCAAGGAGTTGCTCAGGAGGTAGTCCCGGATCTAGCACCAGAGCCTGCCCCAGAGGATCTGCCTACCCCAGCTTTGGAAGGCAAGCCCCGGTTTATGCATAACCAGTTCTATATATTATTTTACTGCACTTAATGATTGTAGGCTTGTATTGTGCACTTAAGTGTAGGAGTTGCCTGAAACCCTAGTTGCATTACCTCAGGATTTCCTTTGAGATGCATACTAGTATGCTAGGTCGAGTAGTTGCTTTACTAATTAGGGATCTCAGTAGAAGTCGAGTGATTTTTCTAGCACTCGCGCGAGGTCAGGAAATTGGTTGTATCCACTTTCATATCATACTGATGTTGGTCTGTGGACACAGATCCATGGGAATGCGTAGTCTACAAGATGGAATTGGAATAAGGATTAACGTGCGGATACCTATGTCAAGCATTTGAACGTACTAAGCACATGCCGAGAAATATGGTAAATCGATAAGCCTAGTACCTGATTGAACCTGGCAGCAGACTTTACTCCTCACGCGACCTGAGACGTGGTCTCCCATTCCGGTTATGGTGGGTACAAGTGCGGTCACTGCACGACGGCAGTCGGGGTCAGTGAGGCATTGTACGCCAAGGCGGTGAGCCCTGGTCTGCTGACGGGGAATCGATGGGGACGGTTGATGTGTGTGGGGACGGAGTGCCTCGCCATGTCGTGTGTTTAGGTTTACCTTGCAAGGTTTAAAAACTCGATTCGAATCGTCTGCTTCTCGCAGCTAATGAGACTGCTTGATCCATTGTACTGCATTGAGTAACAAGTGGAAATGTGATGACTTGGCAAAAGTTGTTGATTGCTAAATGTTTGATACCATGTATGATTAGATAGGTATACATTTAGTCTTAAGAGAGTCACACTAAAACTTGCAAAAGCTAAAACTTGATTTTTAGACTCAGCTAGTGCTTTTGGCAACCAAACCCCTCAGCCAAACAGTTGCATGTCCAGAGGTAGAGGAGTAGACTCCTCACACCGGGTAAGTCTAGCTGAGTATTAGTATACTCAGCCTTGCTTGTGGCATAATTTTACAGGTTCTCTGGAGGACATGGTTGCTGGAGTGACTTGGTCGTCCATCTTGCCACCGGGTTGGACAGTCGAGTGGGACCCTACCTCGGCAGAGGAGGAGCATGAGGAGTGATGGGACAGGCTTCCCCATCTCTCTGTTTATTTATCGTTAGTTTCATTCCACTACATTCTGAACTATGATCTCTACTTTTGCTAAAACTCCGATGTTGATGTAATAATTTGATACTCCTTAATGTATGGTTTATGCTTTATTGTATTTGCTCTGTGCCTCACCATCGAGTGAGTATGTGGTACTTGATCCTGTTAGTGGCCTCGTCGGACTAGATCCGAGGGACTGTCGTATTATTCCCATTTAAGTGTGGTCTAGCCTCTAAGGCGGGACTTGGGCACTTAAGTTGGAATAATTCGGACGGTTCCGCCACATTTTCTCAATCGATATCTATTTCAATTGATATATTCTCAAATTAGTATATGATATCAATTGGTATCTATGTTTTACTTGATTTGTGAAAGAAAATTTTCAAAACCCTCTTGAAAGCTAAGAGGAGAATTTCATTCAGGGGGAGTTTTATTTAGTCAAAGGAAAAGCATTTGAAACTGGGGAAGAAATTTCAAATCTTGAAAATGCTTCTTGCAATCTTATTCTTATACCTTTGACTATTTGCAAAAAGACTTTGAAAATATTTTTCAAAAAGATTTGCAAAAACAAAACAAGTGGTGCAAATGAGGTCCAAAATGTTAAATAAAAGAAAAGCAATCCATTCATATTTAGTGAGAATTTCAATTGGTTCAACTCCAAGCAACCTATGCACATTCCAAATGCAAACTAGTTACATTTCTGCACTTTATATTTGCTTTGGTTTGTGTTGGCATCTGTTGGGGACTTGTTCTCAAATGCTATGAGTTAAGAACAAGGCAACACAAAAAATGTTAAATGTTAATGCCCTTCGTCCTTCGAGGCATTATTTCCCTTAGGATATAATGATCTTCGGACGAAGGTCATGAAGGACATACCTTCATCGTTGCAGCATACGATAATGGAAAAAGAATCATACGAAATGTAAAAGATAACATGAACAATTATGTATCATTATCAGATCATTTCTATTTTATTATCATGGAAAAATAGAAATGAAATCAAGTTACAAATGTACCTTCGGCTTGAAAGAAGGTAAAAGTACGAGCGTGACGCAAAAGCAAAAATGCCAAGTCAGCGTGAACAGTACGGGAGCACTGTTCATCTATTTATAGGCACGGGACGCAGCCCATGTAAAATTACACTCATGCCCTTTACATTTGCTAATGACTCTATAGTGATCCATCGAGGTCTAAATAGCCTTTTCCCTTTTAAGTCGGTTCCCTTTTTGCTATCATGTCGAAGCTCCCCTGCGCATAGCTTCGGCTCTGCGCCAATCTTCGTATTCTTTGTGCTTCTTCACACTGTGGTTCTGATCCGAGTCTGAAGGTACCTGTTCATGTATTATACTCCAGAAACATGGTTAAATCATGTTTTTGAGGACCTTCGGAAGACAAAGGCCCCCAATTCTTCGGTGGCATGATGAAGGTCAATGCTTGCCGAAGGTGGTCGAAAAGAGTTCACCGGAGGTGGGCGCCAATGTTGGGGACTTGTTCTCAAATGCTATGAGTTAAGAACAAGGCAACACAAAAAATGTTAAATGTTAATGTCCTTCGTCCTTCGAGGCATTATTTCCCTTAGGATA
This sequence comes from Zea mays, assembly GCF_902167145.1. Taxonomy (NCBI): domain Eukaryota; kingdom Viridiplantae; phylum Streptophyta; class Magnoliopsida; order Poales; family Poaceae; genus Zea; species Zea mays. Next base: position 158,806,800 of record NC_050100.1, on the reverse strand, counting down.
TAATGATCTTAGGACGAAGGTCATGAAGGACATACCTTCATCGTTGCAGCATACGATAATGAAAAAAGAATCATATGAAATGTAAAATATAACATGAACAATTATGTATCATTAACAGATCATTTCTATTTTATTATCATGGAAAAATAGAAATGATATCAAGTTACAAATGTACCTTCGGCTTGAAAGAAGGTAAAAGTACGAGCGTGACACAAAAGCAAAAATGCCAAGTCAGCGTGAACAGTACGGGAGCATTGTTCATCTATTTATAGGCACGGGACGCAGCCCATGTAAAATTACACTCATGCCCTTTACATTTGCTAATGACTCTATAGTGATCCATTGAGGTCTAAATAGCCTTTTCCCTTTTAAGTTGGTTCCCTTTTTTGCTATCATGCCGAAGCTCCCCTGCGCATAGCTTCGGCTCTGAGCCAATCTTCGTATTCTTTGTGCTTCTTCACACTGTGGTTCTGATCCGAGTCCGAAGGTACCTGTTCATGTATTATACTCCAGAAACATTGTTAAATCATGTTTTTGAGTACCTTCGGAAGACGAAGGCCCCCAACAGCATCAATCACCAATAGGGGGAGATTGAAAGGAAAATAGGGTTTTTCCAATAATTAATTTTGGTGGTTGATAGTCAACACAAACATATAAACTAACTAGTTTGTTCTAGAATTCATGTATTAGAGGTGCATAAGGTTCAACACAAACCAATAAAAAGAATCAAGTTAGGGACACAATTTGAAACGGAGCAAAGAACTTGAGTGTGCTGAAAGTTGGCGCACCGGACTGTCTGGTGTGCCACCGGACTATGTCCGGTGCCCAGGTCGTACAAGTTCAAACTAGCCACTCTCAGGAATTCTAGGGCGCGCTCCGCTATAATTCACCAGACTGTCCGGTGTGCCAGCGGAGCAACGGCTATCTGCGCCAATGGTCGACTGCAAAAGTACCTGCCACGGTGAACAGTGTCACGACAGAAGTCAGAGCAGGAAGTCAGAGGGGCACCAGACTGTCCGGTGTGGCAAGAGGACAAAGCTCCAATGGTCGACTCGGCTCCGAACCCTAACAGTTGGGTGACGTGGTGGCGCACCGGACAAGAAAAAGTGCATGTCCGGTGGCGCACCGGACTATCCGGTGCGCCCATCGCCAGCAGCCTCCCCAACGGCTACCAAAGTGGTTGGGGGCTATAAATACCACCCAACCACCATAGCATTTGGCATCCAAGTTTTTCAAAGATCGCATTCAATACAAGAGCTAGTGCATTCACTCCATGACACATTTCCAAAGATCAAACCCTCTCCAAGCCTAGAATTCAACTCACACATTGAGTGACTTGTGAGAGAGTGTGTTCATGTTCTTTTAAGATCTTGTTTCTTGGATTGCCTTTCTTCTTTCTCATTCTTGTTCTCAAGTGACTTGTAAAGCAAGAGACACCTAAGTGTGTGGTGGTCCTTGCGGGGTCTTAGTGACCCGATTGATTAAGGAGAAGGCTCACTCGGTCTAAGTGACCGTTTGAGAGAGGGAAGGGTTGAAATAGACCCAGTCTTTGTGACCTCCTCAACGGGGAATAGGTTCTTTGGAACCAAACCTCGGTAAAACAAATCATCATGTTCACTCGCCTTGATTCGTGTTGATTTGTTTCCCTCTCTCTCGGACTTGAATTTAATTCTAATGCTAACCCAACTTGTAGTGTGTGTTTAAAGTTATAAATTTTAGGTTTCGCCTATTCACCCCCCCCCCCCCTCTAGGCAACTTTAAGAACCCCGGGTGTGCGGTCGGACACTAGACATCGACAACTGGCGTGCCAGGTTGATCAAAGTTAGCTCAATGGTCGTCACCTTCAAGAACAAGATCACTCTCAGCCCAGGGGCTATGTTCTGCTTCGGAACCATCTCATGCATAGCGGACGTAGAAGGGACTCTACACCACGTAGCGGATCCACCCAAGAAGAAACCCTCCTCGGGAATCCCGAGAGAAGCCAAAGCAAGACTGCAAACAGCACCCCTGCTCACAGCTCGGGGGAAGATGGTCCCTTGCAAATCGGGATTCAAGAGCCCTCGGGAGAAGGAATACCAATCAGTCGGGGCTTCACTAACCCAAAGAACTCCGTTGTCCACCTCACCCACTAAGGAGTGGACACGAATCACTCGGAAGAAGGAAGTAAACATCCCAAGTCAGGGAAGGAGAACACACCAAGCCACCTTTACGATACCTACGTCCCCAAAGGAGGATGAGAAGAAGAACACCGTCATGCCCACTCCTTTCTACCCTAACGTCCTCTTCATCCAATAGAGATTGGAGTCAACGCCCATCTCCGACGATGAGCCTACCATGCAAGGGGAGGAACCTCCCCAGCGTGATTCCTGGCGACGAATAAACAGACGCCGAAATGTGCGGCGACATCATGAATCCGGGGAATAGGATTCAGCGTAGCCCGTGTCCTGGGACGAAGCCTCGGAAGTGGGGGAAACTCCCGACGAACGAGTACAATGAGAAAGACATAACTCCTGCCGCCGTGATCGCCGACAGGCTCAGGATCGGGAGCGAGAGCTAGTTGAACAAACTGCTAGGCTCCGGCGAGATAACCCTCTCCTCGCTCGAAACCTATACCCCGATTTCGCTCGAGCACTAAACACACTGAGTGAAGTTGGAGGAGTACTGGCGCAGATAGCCGACGGCCTCCCGCGAACCCCAGACGCAGAAGGTTATCGGCGGCTGCTTACACAGGTGGCCAATCATCTTCTACCCCTCGCTCATCCTGCGAACGACCTGCGTCACACCATCAATAGCTGACGAGACGCACAAAGCACCATCATCGCTTCACGCGACCGATGAAATGAAAATGAGATAAGGCGCCGGGAGGAGTACGACCGAGATCATGGTGTACCGACGCAAAATCGTGCCACCCGAATTGAGTCGGCGACAGCTTCGACCAGTGGCCCATTCTGGGGATGGTCGAGACGACCTACTACCGACTCCCCTCCCCGGGGCCGATGGCACGAACATCGACAGGAGGATACGTGCAGAGTTTCCGCTCTTACTCCCCGTCTCCGGGCCATCCAATGGCCTCCTAACTTCAGGGTCTCCAACGTCAACAAGTACGAGCCTAAGCAGGACCTGGGAGGCTGGTTAGTCATCTATACAACCGCCGCCCAGGCTGCTGGGGCAACGGAGGACGTCATGACGGCGTACTTGCCCATTGTCCTAGGGCAGGACGCGCTGCAGTGGCTCTGACACCTACCTCGACACTGCATCGACGACTGGGGTGACTTCAGTCGTCGGTTTATCGCGAACTTCCGGTCTCTCTCCGATAAACTGGCGCAGCCATGGGACCTCAAATCCATTAAGAGCTAGAATGATGAGACCCTCCTATCGTTCCTCAAAAGATTTCAAGCGATGAGAAACCGCATTCCCGAAGTCGTTGAGGCGGCTGTGATTGAAGACTTTTATCGAGGATCCAACAACTCGACCTTCATCCGAGCCATACTCCAAGAGGCACTAGCCACCTCTGAACAATTGTTCAGGGAGGCGAACGTATACATCATCGCGGATGAGTGGGCCAAGGACCTCATCGGAGGCACAAAATTTGCGCCACCCGCACCACAGCGGGATACGAACCAGCAATCGGACAAGCGCTGGGAAAAAAGGCCTCGCGAGGAGGTGCACATCGCCGGGCCACCTGTCGCTCGAGCCCGCGGCGCACCTTGCGGAGGAGTGCGAACACTGGATGAGATCCTTGACTCATAGTGTCTGTATCACAAGGACATGAGCCACACCCTGCGAAACTGCAGAGATTTCAAACATTCTGTCGGGCATGGTCGACCGTTCTAGCCACTACCACCTCCCCCGCCATGAGGAGAGCCTGGCGAGCCTAGGCAGCCTCAGCAGCAAGAAGGGGGAGGGGTGGAGCTTTCCCATGCGTTGATAGGGAGGTCAACGTCATATTCGAAGGCCATGGGGCACAAGAAAACAAGAGGCAACAAAAGTTCAACGATCGGCAGGTCCTGGTGGCCACAACTAGTGCTCCGGCCCTTACCGATGGTCGGAACATGCGATAACCTTCAGCCGAGCTGATCAATGGCTTAACTTTGATCACCCTGACAAATATCCGCTACTCGTTGATCCTGTGATCCGAGAAAGCCGAGTACAGAAAGTATTGGTGGACGGGAGAAGCAGCATCAACGTCACCTTCCCCGGACACTCCAGGCCCTAGGGTCGCCGTTGGGGACCTCACTGAGTCAGATACTCCCTTCTTCGGCATCGTGCCGACCGAACGAGAGTACTCGCTTGGACACATCTACCTGTCTGTCACCTTTGGAACCCTAGAGAACTACAGAACCGAGTTCTTGAGGTTTGAGGTGGCACGCTTCGACTGCGAGTACAATGCTATCATTGAAAGACCAGGACTGGCTAAATTCATGGCTATTCCACACTACTCGTACATGATACTCAAGATGTCAGGACCTCAGGGGATTATCAGTGTGCGCGCCGACTTCCAAGGCGTCGCATAATGCTTTTAGGGCACCGTCCAAACGGCTCTCACTGTTGGGCCCCGGTAGCCCTTCCCACACAGGCTAGCGGCAGAATGGAGGATGAAAATTTCACGATCCCCTCAAATGAAGCTCAGGCTATGACCTCTATGCGGCCGACTGAAGAAACTAAAAGGATCAATATGGGATTCTCTGATGAACGCAAGATTGCAATCACCAGCTCCAGCCTCGACGATAAATAGGAAAGCACGCTCGTCCAGTTCCTGCAAGACAATCGGGATGTATTCACAGGGCAACCTGCGGACATGTCAGGAGTCCCAAGAGAACTGGTTGAGCACAAACTCAAAGTATATCCTCACGCAAGACCAATCCGACAGAAGCTATGTCATTTCACACCTGACAAGAGAGAAGCCATTCGTGCAAAGTTAGCTCGCCTAGTGTCGATAGGGTTCATTAAAGAAGCACCGGATCCAGAGTGGCTGACAAACCTCGTTCTTGTACTAAAAAAGAGTAAAATTGATTAGCGCATGTGCGTCGACTATACCGATCTCAATAAGGACTGCCCGAAGGATCCCTTCGGACTCCCTAGGATAGATTAGGTAGTTGACTCGACTGCTGGCTGCTCTATACTCTCCTTCCTAGACTACTACTCCGGGTATCATCAGATCAGTCTAGCAAAAGAAGACGAGAAGACTGCATTCATCACACTGTTCGGGGCCTTTTGCTATACCTCCATGTTGTTCGGCCTCAAGAAAGCTAGAGCGACTTACCAAAGGGACATCTAGACATGCTTAGCCAACCACTAGGGCAAGCGAGTGGAGACTTATGTTGATGGTGTGGTCATCAAGACAAAAAAACTCAGAAAACTTCATCGAGGATCAGCAACAGGTCATCAACAGCTTGAGACGCTACCGATGAAAGCTAAACCCAGAGAAATGTGTATTTAGAGTGCCGGTTGGAAAGCTACTTGGGTTTATCGTCAGTCATCGGGGAATAGAAGCAAATCCAGGGAAGATTGAGGCCATTATGAGGATGGAGTCGCCACGATCACAGAAGAAGGCACAAAGGCTCACTGAGCAGATTCATATCAAGGCTAAGCGAGAAAGGAATGTCATTCTATAAATTGCTCAAGAAGGTGGACAAATTTTAGTGGACCACAAAAGCGCAGGAAGCCTTGGATGCACTAAAGAAGTTCCTAACCACACCACCAGTGCTGAAGCCACAACTCCGGGCTACATCCGATCAGCCGGCCGAGGATCTGTTGTTATATATTTCCTGCACGACTCACGTGGTAAGCACCGCATTGGTAGTCGAGCGGGCAAAAGAAGGGCACGCATACCTAGTGCAACATCTGGTTTACTTTATCAGCGAAGTCCTCGGTCCCTCAAAGATAAGGTACCCTCAAGTTCAGAAGCTATTATACACAGTACTTCTAACTGCTCGCAAGCTCCGGCACTACTTTGACGACCATAAAGTCATATAGTCACAGGATTTCCAATAGGCAATATAATTCACAACAAGAAAGCCGTGAGAATAGCCAAGTTCCGGCCCCGCACGACAATAAAGACTCAGGCACTGGTCGACTTCGTATCAGAGTGGACTGAGCACCAGGTCCCGGAAAGCCCAGAAGTTGCTGAAATATGGAGAATGTACTTCGATTCTCTTTATCACTCCTGGAGGTGAGCAACTCAAGTATGCACTCCAGCTCATGTTTCCAGCATCCAACAACGCCGCAGAGTATGAGGCACTGGTCCATGGATTAAGCATCGTTGTTTCACTCGGCATCAAGAGATTAATGGTGTACGATGACTCACTGGTGGTCATAAGCCAAGTAAACAAAGACTGGGATTGCTCAACCGACTCAATGAATAAATATTGCGCAGCGGTACGAAAGCTGGAGGACAAATTCAAAGGATTAGAATCCCACCATGTGGAAAGAGATCGCAACGCAGCGGCGGATGCACTATCGAAGCTGGGGTACAGTCGGGCCCAAGTTCCACCTGGGGTTTTCATCCAAGAAATACAACAACCGAGTGTCACCACAGATCAGATGGAGGAATGCCACGTTCTGAGTCAGGCAGAGGCAAATCCCAATAACTGGAGAGAGTCAATCATTAGATACATAAGAAATGAGGAAGAACCAGATGACAAGGATGCGGCGGAGCGCATTGCGAGACAGTTGGCCCACTACACCATTATAGGGGGCTTACTATACAGAAGAGGTGCAGGGGGGTCCTCATTAAGTGTATTCAATCGGCTACTGGGAAGCAGCTGTTGGATGAATCCATGCTAGGCAATGTGGCGTGCATGCAACGTCATGGACTCTGGTAGGAAAAGCTTTCAGGTACGGGTTCTACTAGCCAACAGCGAAAAATGATGCAGCCAAGTTAGTCCAGAAGTGCGAGGCGTGCCAATTCTTATCGAAGCAACAACAACTATCTGCGCAATAGTTGCAGATTATTGTTGTGACCTGGTTGTTTGCATGCTTGGGGCTGGACATGATTGGACCCTTCAAGAAAGCTTAAGGGGATATACACACATACTAGTTGCCATTGATAAATTCACAAAGTGGATAGAATACAAACTCGTCACCTCTTTAACCTCAGCAAAGGCAGTGGAGTTCATTCAAGAAATAATGTTTAGGTTTGGAATACCTAACAACATCATTACAGACTTGGATCTAACTTGACTAGCTCAGAGTTCTTTGACTTCTGCGAGCAGAGGAGCATTCGGACCAAGTATGCATCAGTGAATGTCACACCCGGTTCTAAGGGGCAGAGCCGGGTGCATCGCATATGTGTGCCAGGATCTATTTCCACACATATGTTGACGTCACAAGTGTAATATATCAAAAGAACAATGCATAAAAGCGTAAATAAAGATTATATTAACATATTACACTTCGAACAGACATAATGTCTTAACCTTTATTCATCAAAGTACAACAAAACATGGACATCCATCCACAGGAAGATGACCGATGGTATCACTAGACTAACATCCATGGAGCTCAGCATCATAACTTCATCTGTAAACTTATGATCAAAATATAAGCAAGGGTGAGCTCACTTATGGTCGGGGCTCAGCAAGTGGGGAAAAATTAATGCAAGTTTAATAAGATGAGGCTAAGGTTGAGCAATAAGCATTTTAGTTGGTCAACATTTTATTAACAACACCTGTCTTACTAATAAGTGTGAATCCCAAGTATTCCCATTAAACAAAGGTATAAGAGTATATCAAAAACACTTAAGTGAAACCACTTAAGCAAACCATTGGCAGATCATCGGATCTCGATTTATTTCCATCTTCAAGTTCAATTATCATGTGAGGACTCTAGGCTGCTCTTAACCGTGAGCACGACTGATATATCAATTTTACACTCTTCAGAGGTGACACATCTTTACCCATGAGTCATGATTCCCTTCTAGCCTGGGTTAGCCAGACCCGTATTCACTTCCGAGGTGAATGGCTAGGGTCTCACTACGAGGCTTTTCCCTAGAGTTCTCATTATGCAAATGCTGGAAATGGTCAAACTGCATAAGGTACACCTAACGTAACCAACATATAGACCAGTCTGCAGGGTAAAGCTTTGGGAACTATGCCCGTATCTAATCTGCCTGAGCCAGAATATAAGCGTTTGCCAGATGCCCCCGTTCCGGTCGACCACGACCAGCACCCAACATAAGACTTCCCTAGTTATTTAGCCAAGGGCGTCCCATACCACCCTCATGGTAGCACTGTTTTCCCGGGTGGTCACTCCATGTTCCAATTAAATCATATGATCTTGCTTAATCGTCGGATTAGCAACAATAATGTAAACTCACCATTTGGAACATTAATATCATAAACATGAGTGACTGCATAAATTTAAAGTTGTAGAAATAACATAGCTACTTGATTAGATCATAATCTCAGGTTAACAAGGAGTAAGGTTGGAAAGGTTAGGGGTATCTAAATAGGTAACCCATCAAATTATGCATATATATCTAAGAATAAATTTTATTAAATGTATTGTTTGGGATCAAACAGAGTATGCAGAGGGAGAAATCCACTTGCCTTGCTTATTAAAAACTTGAGGTTCTTCCACGGATAGGAATAGATCTTGATTCTTAATTACTAGATCAACTGCTGAATATCACACAAACAGACAAGAAGAACAAACACCACTCAATAACATACAACATTCACCATATGTAAAGCTAAAAGAAAGCCTAACGAAAAGAGCGTTCGCTTTTCAAAAACATTACACGCAAGGGTTATAATAACAAGGTATTCTTTTAAAAAATGTGTGATCTATACTTTATAAAACAAGACATGAGCTTAAAAATATCTTAATTAAAATATACAAATATTAAGTTCACCCATTGAATCTTTTATAAAACGTCATATGTGATATGTCTAAGATTAAGATGATAAAACACATTATAACAATATTAAACATTTTTAACCTTTTAGAAAAGATATAGGTTATATATCTAAGGTTAATGGGCTACGAAACACGTTATTAATTTTAGAAGCATTATGGAACATATTATAAATCATTTTTAAACATTCACTTATGATAAACTAAGATATAAATCTAAATAGGTTTTATATGAAAAGATTATTATTATTAAACACCTATTTTACGAAAAACTAGGTTATAGGCCCTTAAGTAGATTTTCATGCAAAAGATAATGAACAAATAACTATCTTTTAATTTCACTAGAAAACACATAGCCTACATTATTATATTCGAAGTCAATATATAAAGTAACATTTTAAGTTATAAAAGAATTTCAACTCTTATTACTTTATTTTATCCTTTAGGAAAAACTAAGTGATATATATATATAAATAATATGGACTAATTTGATGGATAATATTAATCATGTCTAGAAAACTAATTGATATATATATGACATGGACTAAGTTTGATTAAATGATTAATTAAGCCTATATAACCAGTTGTGAACAAATTGAAATATAAATCTAATTAACTAGATTATGAGGAAACATAATTAATCTATTACTTATCGTTACCTTTAGTTTAGGAACATATGACCTAGTTATTTAAAATGAATACTATATTCATTAACTGTCATTTTAGTTATGACGATGTGAGCACTAAATTAAGCCATTTTATCAATATTATAAAATTATGTTCTTTCTATTTTCTATTTTTTCTAAATAGAAATTATACGTATAACTAAAAATTGTTTACTTAATAATTCTTCTGACATTAATATTCTAAGAATTAATTGTAAATTACTAATTGGACTTTTAATAACATAATCATGGTTACTAGGTAAATGCCCGTGCGTTGCAACGGAACCGTATAATAACACGATAACTTATATACATATAGTATAATGCCCGTGCGTTGCGACGATACACCAACCTAATTATATTTGATGATACAGTGCAACAGCAGTGACAAGTTAGTGTGATGGGTCCTCCTCACAAAAAATAAATTTAAAATTAATGTGAACCCTCCCTACAAAAAATAAATTTAAAATTAAAGTGAATATACGACTTGCATATCGGGTATTAAACTGCGGATACTGCATTTTATCTTAGCTTAGTGTGAACTCAAGTGACCTGGACTGACTCCATGTAGGGAGCAGACTCCGGCCACCTTGTACATCGACAGGATAAAGGCGACGCACGTCGTCGATTTGCCATCGCTGTATTCCCAGTGACCCAGTCATCTCGTTTGGGTACGGTGAGCAGGTAGTTAAAGGACAAGGCTCGTCTCTCGGCCTCTGTAATGATCCCATGAAGGTCCAGTTTCTAAATCCAAGGAAAGCATAGATGCTATGTTTCCTCAGTCACTGACGAACTTTTAGTCACTTTGAATACTTCCATCATAGAAATATCAAATAAATCAAATAAAAATGGATGAAACCAAACTAAACTACTTGATTCACACAACAAAGTCAATTGGGGTTACTAAGATGGAATACAGAAACAAAACATAGAACCGAACTCCTCATGGATAGCTACATGTTACAAACAAACCGCGGAATCGTCATCAATTCTCTATCAGCTATGCCATTGATATATACCTCAGTCCCAAGTCATTTATTAAGGGATTCATTCCATATGTTAGAAGCATAACGTGGCTGCAATCTGGTCCACATGGACATAATAGCCATTACCTGGGATTAATAATTATGATGAACTGAGCAGTGCAACACAAACAGTAATATGTATAGATGAAATATTGTGTGGAGAAAAGATATGTCTATGAACTTTTTCAATGTTAGTGAATGCTTAGCAATCTAAAGCGGTGTTAGCAAATGGCTTGTCTACTTGTGAGTTTTAGGTAAATTTATAATGCTCGTGTTATATACCAACTTCCAGTTAAAATTTGTAAAGTGGGTATAGGTCATAAGATAAATTAATGTGGTACTTCAGGCTGATAATGTTGGTAATGTCCTTCTAATTTGTATCCATGTCATCTCAGAAAAATGAGAATGTAGAAAGACAAACATGAATTAAATTATGGACATGGGAGAAATACAACATATGTTGCAAAAGAAAATTTGAAAAGTAGGAACATGAAAGCAAGTTTTAACAAAGAAAAAGCAGTACCAACTACTAAGTGCTATCTAAGGGTTTGACTCATCTTTGGGTGACATCCCCCACCATTCATCCCATGGAGTCATACTAATGATTTCATCACTCTGCCATCATTGACAGATATCATTGAAATTTAACAGTTGGAAATATCATTTCACTACATGGAGAAAATAAGAAATCTCAACAAATATTTGCTATGTAAAATAGCCAAGGCTGAACCAAATTATGTGTTACAATTGTTCTTAAATCGTATAGGTCAAAGTCCTAGCTACTAACTGAACTAAGAATTTTTAGAGAAATACTACCTTTTTTATTTTTCATATCTCAATTCTACAACCCAGTGGGTGCCATTACCATCTTTCAGGAAACTGCAGTGTGCCCAGCAAATGTGTCAGTTACCCTTTCTCTAGTGTCTGGAATCCACCCCATCGCCCTCAGCTTTTTGAAAATGCCAAAAAGTCACCCGAGTGCACATCATGTCTCCTTATATTCACGGATCAGGGCTCAGAAGGTCTCTCAAATAAAGTTCCCATATGCTTCTGAAGAAATGCCAAGTTGGCATCCTGACCCTAACCAGTGTTTGAAAACAGAGGCGTGAGATATCGACTAAGGATAGCAGTGTCCCAAGCATGTCAGCAACGCCATCTGCTGTAGCCGCTGGGTGGGGTTAGAACTGGGACGAAGGGCACCAGCCTACGGCTCTTCTTAGCATCCTCCCGCGTGCCCTCGGACTTCTACTACCGCTGCTTCCACCAACAACGTCGGGCTCCGTTGATCTTGAAGAAATCCATGATCTCCATCTGGACAAGCGGGAACTCTGTGATAGGGGCCAAACAAATCCATCGATGATTAATTGACTGAGCTAGCGAAGAAACAATTGGCAACTGAAACAGTGAAGGAAACACCAATGATTTGGAGGCCAGGGCGTGATAGGACGAATACTACCAGACGCCGGCAGAGACGCGCGGAGGATGGAGCGCCTCCATTGTTGCGATGTCCACAAATCATGCCCTTTAAATTGACGCATCGGGGGTGGAGGGCGGGCGCAACAGTCTTGCCAACAATTTTGGCAGTCTCGTCGGGTGTTGCGACATTGCGGCGAGTGGAGAGACAATCTCGTGGGGGAGGGGGCCAAGCGCAGCGGTCAGACCAAGACGTGCGGGGTGAGAGACGGATGTTGGCATCACGCTGCAGGCTTCCATCAAAGGCACAAGTGCGACGATGGCGGCGAGAATGGCTGGAAAGCACGGGCTCGACGGTCGCAAGGGGAGGGGGCCTGGCTCATATGGGGGCGGGGGCGCGATGATGGCGGCGAGAATGGCGGAGGGGTCGCGGTTCATGGGGGAGTCACGGACAAAGGGAGGGCGGGGGCATGGCGCACGGGCACGCACGGGCACATACCCGCGTGCGTCGGGGCGGGCGGAGCGAGGGATGCAGATTGGGCGACATCGACGTGCGAGATGGACGGGGGCGGGGGCACGCGGCGGGGCGGGAGCACGAGCGCCGTCGATGGAAGGAGGTGCCAAGGTTGGAAGGTGAGTCGGATTCGTGCGGATGGAGGAAGCGGCGGCCGTGGTATTGATTGGAGGATGCGGTGGCCGCGATTCTTGGCACCAAAGAGGAAACGACAGACGCGATTTTTGGCACCAGAGACGAAGCAGCGGACGCGGGGCGAGAGAGATGCGGCGCGACAAACGGGGCGGGGGATGGGCATGTCCGGGGATTGGCAGAACCGTGCGCCATCGTGTTGTGGACGTCTACACTATGTTCTTAAGTAGTAGTAGAGATTATGACATAAATAGATATTTTTTACTAATTCTAAGTAATTAAGTGCTATACTATGAATACATTTATCATGACTAGTAACATCTATATTTTCATTTGACCAGAAATACGTGGTTTAGTATTCCTTCTATTTTTCTTATATCAATAAAAGTATACTTATACCAATACTAACCAATATCATTCCATGTGCTAGAGCGAGGTTTAATTGTAAACGTATTCTAGTATGAAATCACCGAGGTAGTGAATAGTGACCGTATTCATTTTTAAAATTATAAAATCATACACATATTCAAAGCATTGTCACGGGGTTCGATTTTGGCTACACGTATACATCGAAATCTCTAAAATCATACACGTGAATCGCCAAATCACATCGTCTCAATAATTCACAAGATTCATAAATTTAAAACGTGCTTTAGAAAATAAATCAACATTTTGGGGTTATCTTCAACCTTGGGTTCTCGCTCATGCGCAGGAATGGAGGTCGACGAGCAGGGAGGGTTCGGCGGGCAAGGCACGGGCGCGATCGTCGGGTAGCGTTCGAGCGGAGCTCCGGCGGTCGGCAACGGTGGTTCGATCGACAACGAGCTCGGGAATGGGGAGAGCGCAAGAGAGAAAGGGAGAGCGTGAGAGACTTGGGCGAGCTCGAGCAAGAAGAGAGAGCTCCATGGCTCAGTTTTTATAGAAGGAGGGAGGGGAGAAGAGAGGGCGGTCGGGGTGCTTCATGGTCATCAATGGCGTCAACATCAATGGAGGGAGGTAATGGGGAGGAGAAACGGAAGCATTGAAGGTCCATTAACGCGGGGAGAAGAACAGACAACGGGGTCGGGCGTTGGGCGCGGGTGTTGCTCGGTTCCAACGGCTGGGCGCGCTCGGCTGTTCGGCTCTTGGGCGCGGTTGGGGTCGCGGTCGGGGCCAGGCGGCTGGAGTAGGCGGGGCGCTGGGCGACGTCCTGGCGCGGTGGCCTAGCGTGATGTTCCCTGGCGGCGCGTGGGAAAGGGAAGGGAGGAGAGAGGAATGAGAGGAGGGCGCATGTGGGCCCACGCGGCAGGGGAAAGGGCAGGGAGCGGCGGCGGCTAGCAGGGAGAGAAGGGAGGAGGAGGGAGTAGGTGGCGGCAGCCAGAGGGAGGCAGGGGAGGGGCGCCGGCTATGGGCCTAATGGGCCGTTAGGGTTAGGTTAGGTTTTTTCTATTTCCTTTTCTAAATTCAAAATATATTTTTAAATAACCCTAAAATTCATAATAATTATACCAAAATTATTTATAGATGAAATACTAGTTGTGTGCCCATGCGTTGCAACGGGAACATATAATATCATTGATAGCTTATGTACGTTGGAATGAGCATCGATATATATCTGACCGGATCTTCTTCTTCCTTGGGGATCTAGAGAAAAGCATGTACGGAAGCCAAACATGTTAAGACCTGATCATGTGCTGCCCTTGTGTCTCTGATCATCATCAGCACACTGTTCAACGCTTGTACGAGTCTTGTTAATTTGCATGCCTCGTGCATAGTCTCTCAACCATCAATTCATTATGGTATACAGAATTCGTGTGAGTTGTGACAAACATTATCAAATTCATATAAATTATTTTAAAGAATCAATATAGAGTTTTATATGATAGAGAAATACATGTGGATTAAAAAATGCTAAACAAAAGATCTAAAATATAACAGTTCGATCAAGTTGCATAAGATGTACAATTTTCCAATCGCTTCTGCATTTGGAAGTCCACCTTTCTATGTTATCTTTGCTATTTCTGACTTAATAGAATCCAAATAGTATTGAACACTAAGAAAACTACAAAATGAGATGGAGTTGTGTTGACTGAAAAACATATGTATGTAGCATTTGGAATAAAAAAATACACTTTAAGTATTCAAGTACCAGATAATGCCAGACAAGGGATTAATTCCACAGAGCAAAGTACAAAATCCATGACAAGATATTTCATAATAGATTTAAAAAAGGAAGGCTTTTGCTTAAAATATGAGGCCTTAATCTCAAAATGTGTATATGTGATATTGAACGGGTCACCACCAATGCCTACACAAGTTGACTGCCCCAAACCTACAGCTGTTGTTTGAAACACTCGTCAACAGAAATCATACATGCATTAACCAAACACAGTCAGGTGCTCGTGCGTTGCCACGACTCACAAATTATTAATCTTTATTTTTGCATAATTTTAGATTTTTACCGTTTAAATGTGGGAGAGGAGAGAGAGGTGAACGGAATAGTAGAGATAAGATTTATAAGAAATAGGGATCTGCACCAAGAACATAAACACAAATTAATTAGCATATTCTTGCCCCCTCAAGTTAAAATCATGCATCAATAGTACGACAACAATACAAATCCGGTGTGCATACTACAGAACAGGAATGTAGGCATTACCTTAGTTAAAAAAGTAATATGCTAGTATTAGTAGTACCTTCTAGGGTTGAGTCTTCCTCAACACCCTTGTATGCCCAGTGGCATGATGCAATGATGTTCTCAGACGCATATCTTGCGATATTTATTTATAACCAGTCAAAAACTCAGAGAGTAATCTTACTTTACGAAGGATTTGAAACATAAAGAAAATTATGAAAATTACTGTATTAATCAACGAAAAAACACTCGATGCAACAACATACAAAGATCAATTAAATGCCCAAGCACAAAAAATCTGAATGTGAAGCAAAGCATATATACATATCTGGACATACAGTCTGGTTCTTGCCGCATGCTTCCCAGCTGGACACTTCTCCGACCATTCTCTGTGCTACCGAGCGAATAAAGGTCTGAATAATTAACATTTAGCTTCTCTCTTTCTCTCTATCTATAGAAAACTCTTATCGTAGTTCCATATCATTATGTTTTTCTTCAGTGTGTCGATGTAACCGGCTACGCTGTCTCCATAGAAGTCGTCTTTAGTCGGCTAGATGATGCTGGCGTTCCAAACCGGGCAATTAGTGAACAAAACAGAGCATGCCCTAGCATCCAGGTTCCTATAGATTTCAAGATCATGACTGATGATGTCCAGTATTTGACGTACGCACATAGTGTAAAACAGTCTTCCTTGCGTACCAGTGGAAGTCGACGGTGTTCCCTCCTTTGTCGGAGTGAAGTGGCTATGGAGTACAGGTAGTAGTTGTGTTAGCAGTCAGTAGCATGAGCGATCAGCCACATTGTTGATCTGATCAAACACACCAAATAGAGCACATCAAACCTTGCTTGCGGTTTGTACTACATAGTGTATGTCTCTGATGAAGTGCGAGAGGAACATGAGCGCTTGTGTTATATTATCTGCACTGCAGAAAAGCAACGTTCATGACTGTTAATGACAAATTGTCCAAAACTTTGCAGAATTGGAGCATGCACATACGAGTAGCAGAGTAGCGACATTACATTATGGGGGAGAAGATCTCCCATAGGTGGGGAGCTGGGAGGTACAGTTGTTGATGGCGCCCACGACGCACAGGCCCTTGACACCATCCTTGTCCTTGTAGTCCCCTAACGAGACAGAAAAAACGACGCATGACGACCATGAGCACAAGATTGCATGTCAGATTCATCTTGGAACGAGGGGCGTGGTCGCTTACCGTCGTAGTTGTAGGTGCAGAGGAAGTAAGAAGAATTCGTTAATTATTGTTATAGAGAATAAAATGAAGTAGATGACTTAATCTAGGCTGTCAAATGTCATTATCATAAGACATATCCACTATGCTGCAAGCCTTGAACCTTTTATTCACGTAAAGTAAGCATGTGATGTGAACTCCATCATGCTAGCTTCATACAAGTTACACACACTCAAAGAAGTTGCCAGGAAACCAACATTTTTGTCTCTTGTATCTAGTCTTGCACTGGGGGCAGCATTGGTTCCCCTCACGCTCATACTCATAGCATGGGCGACAGACAGGGAAGGCACACTCATTGCAGGCAACAAAGACATCGCTAGTGGCTGAAACACCTATAGAGTCACCACAAATCTGGCAGACCTGCCCATTCGCACTCTTTGTGGGCTTAGCCTGCATTAGCGAGATAACGACAAAGTCAGCACACATGCAATCAGAAATTTAGCATTAGAGGACACCTCAGTGACTCATGCACTTTACTGGTGAGCAACAGACTGTAAAAATCAACATGTGATCAAGTGTCTATTAGTCTTGAAGTCGAGGCTAAGATCAAAATGCCAGGAAGGTAATTTCGAATTTACATAAGATGAACTAATTCAATGGTGTAGTAGTCATAAACAAAGGCACGCTGCAGCATGGCAAAGAAGGATCTAATTCACCGTCGGTCCATGGTAATTATGACAAGGAATTGTTGAGTCTTGGGTAAACACAGGGATCTAAATAATATGAGGCTCCATTTCACTAGATCTCCAAGACAGCGAAACATGAACAATATATCATTACCTATTTTCGATTTGGCAACTGCTCGAAGAATTGGACCGAGCACGAATAGTTCAGAAATTGCCAGGAGGACATGTCTGATCTGGTGACTTACACGGCGCAACGGAAGCATCGCTGAAATGGACAGGCAAAATCTACGAGCAGAGACACGCAGAAGCGACCGCATTTGAGGGGCGAACCCCAAGCGTTAGACTAAAGACTAACACCTCGGCCCAGATCCAGCGACAGACGCGCGCGCACGACATGAGCCGCTAGAAACTGAATCTGAAGCAGGCAACGAGGGCGGCACTGGATTGGCTGGATGTACCGGGCCCGGCGCATCGCCGTCATGGCGGATCATGCCGAACTCGTTGCAGTTGTGCGAGCCCACCACCATCCCCATTTTGATCAGCAAACCACACCAGCAAGCGCCCATGAGAAGACGGGTCGCGGCCGGTCAGACCCACCGCTCCTGCGTCGGTTGGGAAATCAAAGTCACGGTCGGATCTGGGCGAGCAGGGCGTGAATCCGGGCATGGCGGTGACAATGGCGAGGAGATCTAGGGAGGAGCGGGCGGGATCAAGGCGATGGCGCTCGTGCCCCTCTGGTCTCACTTTGGGCTAGTTCGGGGGCGGCTGCAGGGTTCCACGGGTCGTGCTAGGTGGGCGTGCGACATGCGTCGGGCGGGCGGGTGAAAGTCGCCTAGAGGGGGGTGGATAGGCGAAACCTGAAAATTAAAACTTTATCTCCCAACTAGATCCCTTGATTAGTGGTTAGAACAAGATATATAATTATCAGAGTATAAAAACTAAGTCCTTGCTTGTAAAGAGTATTGCTTTCAAATAATGCGGAATTGATAAATCAATACTACTAATAAGTCTATGAGAATAAAGCAAGAAGGCTTAGGCAGGAAGAGCAATAACACAAGTTCTCTCTTGCAATGTGTTGCTTCACTAAATGAGAATTTAACTCAAAGCAACACCAAATAGAATTATCAAAGAGTAATGCAAGAAAAACTTAGAAAGGGAAGGGACAAACAAATCACAAGCAATAAGCACACGAGACACGGGTGATTTGTTTTACCGAGGTTCAGCCCTCGGAGGCCTAGTCCCCGTTGAGGAGTCCACTAAGGACGGGTCTTTTTCAACCATTTCCCTCTCTCCACCGATCACCCAAGGATCGGCGAGCTCTTCTTCTTCTCAAGGATCACTCTCGATCCCGCAAGGACCACCACACTCTTTGGTGTCTCTTGCTAGCTTTTACAAGCCTCCAAAACTTTGGAGGAAGTTCAATGGGAGTCAAAACTCCACGAGCAAATGAACACAAAGATGTAGTACACACTATCTCTCAATGAATCTCACAAGGCACTAGGGCTAAACTCAATTGAGTAGCTCTCAATTGCTTGCTCTCTCTTTTGTGGCACTTGTGTTGGTTGTAGTGGTCTAGATCTTGCGTATAGGATGTATCAATGAATATATGTGGTTGGGAAGGCTTGAGTATGTCAACTAGATGACTTGGAATGTTGCTTGGGCTCCCGCTCTCTGAAGTGGCCGGTTGGGGTGGTATTTATAGCCCTCAACCACCCATATAGCAGTTGGGGTGCATCTACCAGAAATTGCACTGGCGGACGGTCTGCGGCTAGGGCCCGGACGGTCCGCGACCCTCCAACGGTCGATACTGACATCTTCAACGGATACTTCTGACAGATCAACGGTTAGATCAACGGCTATCTGCCTCGGTGACACCATGCGGACGGCCCACCCTTGGTCCCGGACTGTCCGCGCTAGCTATATAATTCCTTTTGCTCAACTTGTCACCTTCGGGCTGTCCGTGAATTATAGCCGGACGGTCCGCGCATTGTAGCTGGACGGTCCGCGGTTTAGTCGGACTGTCCCTGATTTATAGTTCCTAGTCGAAGTCAAAACAGTGTTGCGGACGGTCCGCCAGAAGGGGTCGGACGGTCCGCGCTAGGCAATTTTAGAACTTGAGTTTCTGACTTCCCGTTGATCTTTGAACAATCTTCTCCAAGTTGCTTTGGCTAAACTTGAGAGAGATCTATGACTTAGAAAAATATCTCAAGTGGTTTTCCATCTAAGTCATGGATTATAAACATTTTGATTCTTTCACTCATATTTCTTCTTTTGCTCAAACCAGCTCCAAAATAGCGATATGTTGATTTTGAGCTTCCCAACTTTTCTAGAAGTGTTGAATACGTTCGTCGGGGTCTTTTGAGCTTATCCAAAGAGTAGAACCATTGGTAGTTCATCTATCTTATGTTTTACCCCTATTTGGTTGAGTCTGAGCTGATTCTGACTTAGAAACTGAACTGTTGAATCTTATGAACCTGTGAATCAAAGACTGGGCAAACTAGTTAGTCCGAGTGGTTGTGATGGTCATCAAGCACCAAAATACAAGAAATGATTTAAGGTCATTTCCCTTTCAATCTCCCCCTTTTTGGTGATTGATGCCAACACAAACCAAAGCAAATATGAGGTATACAATTGTAACTAGTTTGCAATTTGTCAAGTGTTCAAAGGCTATTGAAATGAAAGTGATTCTAAGTTCATATGAGTGATGCTGATATGATTGTAGCTTTGGACCATTTTTGCACCACATGTTTTGTTTTTGCAAACTTTTGATAAATCCTTTTTCAAAGTCTCTTTGCAAATAGTCAAAGGTATATGAATAAGATTTTGAGAAGCATTTTCAAGATTTGACATTTTCTCCCCCTGTTTCAAATGCTTTTCCTTTGACTAAACAAAACTCCCCCTTAATGAAATCTCCTCTTAGTGTTCAAGAGAGTTTTGATATATCAATTTTGAAATACTACTTTCTCCCCTTTTTGAACATAATAAGATACCAATTTGAAATTTCCAATTGAAAATCATTTTAAAATTAGGTGGTGGTGCGGTCCTGTTGCTTTGGGCTAATGCTTTCTCCCCCTTTGGCATGAATCGCCAAAAACGGATACTTAGAATGAAATATAAGCCCTTTTAACTACTTTCTCCTCCTTTGGCAAACAAAATATGAGTGAAGATTTAAGGTCATTTCCCGGCAACGGAACCAAGATTATACCAAAGACGGAGAGAAGGCGGAATACCGGCAAGGAATGGATAATACCAAACGGAGTTGAGTGGAAGCGATGTCTTTGCCGAATACTCCATTTCCCTTTCAATCTAAGACTTAATACATGAGATGCTCATGAAAACATATTAGTCTTAGCCTTGGCAAAAATAGAGAGAAGAAATATGCAAATGTACCAAGGAAAAGGGACATTATTAAAAGGATATGTCAATTAAGCTTAAGCAATTCTATACGATATAGATTACTCCCCCTAAATATGTGCTTTGAGAGGAATACAAATTTTGTGGTCTTAAATGCCAAGAGCACATAATTAGGTTAATGAGATCATGTCTATATCATAGAGAATGTGAAGTGCATTGTGTCATAGTATAGGTGTGATGCTCATGACAGTTTATGCACTTATGAAAGCATGTTATAAATATCTCAAGCATTTACCCTTAAGGATTTCAAAGAGGCTTAAGGACCATCCACCTTTTGAACAAAGGCAGCTTATCCTCGTTACAAGGTTAAGCTTTAAGCTCCTTGACAATAAAAATACTTCACCCAGTTTAAACAAAGAGTAAGAACGAATGTTTGAGAAGTTAAACTAGGTATGAAGCATGATTTAATGCATCAACATGCGTTCTCTTCCTTTTATAGAAGATATGCAAGGAATGTAGGAAGATTTAGGTACATGTATGAATGAGATTGAGGAGTTTTACCCTTTTGTACCTTTACATAGTGATGCTCTCTTCATTGTGCTTTGTCCTTAGTCTTATTGAATTTGCCAAAGACCTGTACTCAAGACAATGTATGGAAATATTTTGCACAAGAGAGAGTTCTACAACTAGTGATCCTTTTCTAAGTCATTGTTTAGCATATATCAAAATGGATCACAAATTGCATAAATGTATCATGAATTCTCCTTTTAACTTAGTGCATATCAATTGAAATCAAGAAATTGATTGAAATCAAATTGAAATTTATGATGCACTAAGAAGCATAAGTGATAATTGAAGTTATTCAATGATCAAACAACAGATGCGATCAAAAGAACAACATAGGCATTAGATTTCCAATCAAGCTCAAAAATAGGAGAATTCAATAAATATGCTACTTCAACATTGAAAGCTACAATCCTTGATAAAGGTGACATTATTTTACCCAGTTGGATTGCAGTGAAGTAGCATGCCTTATGAGAAACTTGTTCTCATACAAGAGACTATATGAGATTACTAAGATAGCATGCTAGTCTCAAAATAATCAAGATATAGAAATAGGCTCCCCTTAGAGATATGCATCAAGAATGAAGGAAATGGGTGGATGCACTCACTTTTAAAGGCAAATAGGGAGAAGCACTATTTATCTCGATCAAGGCTTAAAAGATAACCACACCATTGAATGTTTTGAAGATCTCATATCCAAGTAGGTGTTGTTGCTCTTGATGTCTTCCTTTTTCATTTGAGTGTCCTCCCTTTATAGTTGACTCTTTTTCCTTCCAAACTTATTGAAAATACTCAAGAGAGATGTTAATAGCACAAGGGAGTAAAAAATGAATGATGATTTCTTTAGAGAAAGTAAAGGCATTTCATCATCCATAGATCACACAGACATGAAGTGAAATCAGTGCACATTACTTGAAAAGAGGAACATGCACTATTTAGACATTTGATCAAGCATAGGAATTTACTTCTTCATTTATTAATCATTACTTAAAAGCAAGTCAATATGAGAACATGTATAGCAAAGGTATGAAATAGATTCTAATGGATAAGTGCATTAATGAATATGAGATTGAATGCACATCTTAGCCAATTTAAGTTTAATAAAGACTCTATTTCTTCACAAAGACATAATTAGAGTGAACAATCATTGATGGGAACTAAATTAAGGAGATGAGTTCCCATACCTTTGCTTTGACTTTTCTTCCTTTTGGGTGAAGAGTACCCTTTGAGGCTTGTGGCTTTAACCTTGCACTTACTCTCTTGTAGATTTTCATAAGTAGGCTCAAGAGAAATGTTAATAGCAACACAAGCACTAGTTTCCCTTTTTGTAATCATTTTTGATAAGGAATGAAAAGTGAATTACTAAAGCATGGAAACTTTATAATATGAACTAGATTATTCCTTGAAGTATGCTTAGTTTTTATCTTATGAAACAAGCATAGTAAGTCCTTTAAGATTACGGGAATAAATCTAATTCATAACATGGAGAGCGATAAATATAGAAGAATCATATCCAATGTAAGCAAGAAGCATAACAACATAAGTCATTGGATTGACTTTTCTTTTTATGTTAAATTACGCATCTCCAAAGAGAAACATATTCTCTACTAGTGAGACTACATGGGTTACTTAGATAAAAGCATTAGTCTCACTATTCTAGTTATAGAGAGAATCTTCCTTTTGTAGGTGTCGTGGGGATTTGAATTCCTATCGTGACACCCTATTCTTTTAAGAACTTGGAATATCTCTCTATATCTAGAATCATGGCAATAATAAGATAATAAGTGTAAAACATGCCATGAGTTGCTTAATATTGTAAAACATGTAGATTGCCATAGTATAGGAATGATGAATATACAATCTACCATTTGAGAGGAATTTCTTCAAAGAATGGTGATATAATTTAAAGATATTTGAAGTGCTTCACTTTTCTATGTGACTACACAAGACACGTAAGAAATGATATTCTAAAATACTTGCACTTAAAAGCATAACTGTTACCATCATTTGGCTTTCCTCCATGTTGTAGGTCTTGACTTTTCGGCATAGGATTAATTCTTTATTTCCTACAACATTAATATCTTCCCGAGATGATATGAGTTTTAGACATAATACTTTGAAATAACCTTGGGTCAATCTTGGATATGTAGATCATTGTAGATTGATAGCTTGAGTTAAATAAGAATTGAATTGACTCTTTCAAGCACCCCAAGGCTTCATACCATCTCTTTCGGCTGCAAAGCTTGTCAAGCATGTTTTGGTACCCATCGCTTGATGGATCCATTATGGTTAGTCAACAAAGATCTAGGAACCCAAATGTCCTTTGCGCTAGCGCTTGGCAAAATCATTGCCTTTCTAGCACAAGTTGCAATTTTGGGTTGCCTAGTTATATATGAATCAAATGACAAGCTATGAGTGGAGGAGTTACCAATGGGACAATCATTGCATTGATATCCCTTTTACCGGCATGTGTAGCATAGACGTTTTCCAAGTTTTGAAGATTTCTTCTTTCCTTGTTTGTTGCTTGCTACATGGTTAGTAAAAACTTTCTTTTCTAACCCTGTGCCCTTTTGTTTTAAATGGGGACAAGATTTAATAAAGTGTCCCTTCTTTGAACATTTAAAACAGAGTTTATCATCCTTGTTAATAATCAAGCCATTTTTAATATAGGGACATGATCTACTCAAGTGCCCCTCTTCAAAGCATTCACTACACTTCTTGATTCTATTTGTATGAAGTGTAACTTGATTATTACCTTGGATGTTACCTTTTATGGAGGCATGGTTGAGGCTTTTGGAAGAGGTATTGATTTTCTTCTTTTGCTTTCTCCTCTTGGTAATCCTCAAGTCCTTGACATTTTCTTTAAGGGATTTAGTGCATGCCTCGGTTGTTCCCGTCTCAAGCTTCTTCACCATGTGATCACGGTTATCTTGAGAAGGTTGAGCAATGCATTTCCCTTTTAGTTGTGTCAAGCTCATTTTCTTCTTTGAGCTTTTGATATGTATCATCTTTTGTTCCTGCAAATTCTAGCTCAAAGGAAGATTTGCTTGTCGACGGACAACAAGCATTAGCACATGGTAATGTAGTTTCAATTTGAATACATGTGCATGAGTGAGGTTGTTGAGATTTTAAGTTTTCTATCACAACCTCATGAGCTACATTTAATATGATATGATCATCCATAAGATTTTCATGAGAGCTTAGAAGCATATCATATTTATTTTGAAAAGCTAGATTTTCAACTTTTAGCTTTTCTACTTGGTCCTTAAGCAAGGTATTCCTATTTACTAATTGAGCGATACAATATAAAGCGTTACCTTGCTCAATTGAAACAGTTTCATACCTTTGGACCAAATCAACATGAGAGCACTTTAGCTCCTCATGTTCTTTAGTCAACTCATCAAAGTGTAGCATCTTCATGGAGAGAACATCTTCTGCTCTTTGACAGGATTCGCTTTGCTCTCTCGCTCTTTCTAGAAGTTTGAGCATGACCGCCTTATCTTCTTGGCTTAGGCGAGCGTAGAGTTGCATAAAGCTTCTTTCTTCCTCCTCATCCTCATTTGTCCTTCCGCTATTATTTTCATAAGCCACACAACATATGTGGGAATCGAAATGGGAAGACAAACCTTTTGGAGAGGTGGATTCATCGTTTGGTCTCCATCGTTCATTTTCTTCTTCTTCCTTGCAAGGGTTAGTATCACAAATACCAAAGGAAGTAGAAGCGCAAAATGAACTATCATGTTTGGACTTATCAAATTTAGTTTTAATTCTAGTCCAAATATCATGCACATCACAAATAGATTTATCATTTTTTATTATGAAGGCATGATAATCTTCTTTGCTAAGGGATTTGCTTAAGATGTCATAAGCTAGATAGTTTAAGCGAATACATCTTAAATCTTCTTCGGAGGCATTTTCCCTAGCATAGTTAGGAGGAATAATACTCTTGTCTAAAATTTGTTCTAATTGTGGATCTACGATTCTAAAGGCATTTATCACTCTAGTAGACCATGAATCATAATTAGAACAATCGGAAAGCAATATCTCAAGAGTTACCTCCTTGTTCTCCTTCGGAGTTGTCCTCTTGTTCTTTTGGGATCTTCTACGAGCCATCACTTCGAGTTGTTAGACTCAATATGAAGTGCCTCCTCTGATACCAATTGAAAGTCGCCTAGAGGGGGGGGTGGATAGGCGAAACCTGAAAATTAAAACTTTATCCCCCAACTAGATCCCTTGATTAGTGGTTAGAACAATATATATAATTATCGGAGTATAAAAACTAAGTCCTTGCTTGTAAAGAGTATTGCTTTCAAATAATGCGGAATTGATAAATCAATACTACTAATAAGTCTATGAGAATAAAGCAAGAAGGCTTAGGCAGGAAGAGCAATAACACAAGTTCTCTCTTGCAATGTGTTGCTTCACTAAATGAGAATTTAACTCAAAGCAACACCAAATAGAATTAGCAAAGAGTAGTGCAAGAAAAACTTAGAAAGGGAAGGGACAAACAAATCACAAGCAATAAGCACACGAGACACGTGTGATTTGTTTTACCGAGGTTCAGCCCTCGAAGGCCTAGTCCCCGTTGAGGAGTCCACTAAGGACGGGTCTTTTTCAACCCTTTCCCTCTCTCCACCGATCACCCAAGGATCGGCGAGCTCTTCTTCTTCTCAAGGATCACTCTCGATCCCGCAAGGACCACCACACTCTTTGGTGTCTCTTGCTAGCTTTTACAAGCCTCCAAAACTTTGGAGGAAGTTCAATGGGAGTCAAAACTCCACGAGCAAATGAACACAAAGATGTAGTACACACTATCTCTCAATGAATCTCACAAGGCACTAGGGCTAAACTCAATTGAGTAGCTCTCAATTGCTTGCTCTCTCTTTTGTGGCACTTGTGTTGGTTGTAGTGGTCTAGATCTTGCGTATAGGATGTATCAATGAATATATGTGGTTGGGAGGGCTTGAGTATGTCAACTAGATGACTTGGAATGTTGCTTGGGCTCCCGCTCTCTGAAGTGGCCGGTTGGGGTGGTATTTATAGCCCTCAACCACCCATATAGCCGTTGGGGTGCATCTGCCAGAAATTGCACTGGCGGACGGTCCGCGGCTAGGGCCCGGACGGTCCGCGACCCTCCAACGGTCGATTCTGACATCTTCAACGGATACTTCTGACAGATCAACGGTTAGATCAACGGCTCCCTTGGTCCCGGACTGTCCGTGCTAGCTATATAATTCCTTTTGCTCAACTTGTCACCTTCGGGCTAAACCAGGTCTTCACATGTGGACTGTCTGTGAATTATAGCCAGACGGTCCGCGCGTTGTAGCTGGACGGTCCGCGGTTTAGTCGGACTGTCCCTGATTTATAGTTCCTGGTCGAAGCCAAAACAGTGTTGCAGACGGTCCGCCAGAAGGGGTCGAACGGTCCGCGCTAGGCAATTTTAGAACTTGAGTTTCTGACTTCCCGTTGATCTTTGAACAATCTTCTCCAAGTTGCTTTGGCTAAACTTGAGAGAGATCTATGACTTAGAAAAATATCTCAAGTGGTTTTCCATCTAAGTCATGGATTATAAACATTTTGATTCTTTCACTCATATTTCTTCTTTTGCTCAAACCAGCTCCAAAATAGCGATATGTTGATTTTGAGCTTCCCAACTTTTCTAGAAGTGTTGAATACGTTCGTCGGGGTCTTTTGAGCTTATCCAAAGAGTAGAACCATTGGTAGTTCATCTATCTTATGTTTTACCCCTATTTGGTTGAGTCTGAGCTGATTCTGACTTAGAAACTGAACTGTTGAATCTTATGAACCTGTGAATCAAAGACTGGGCAAACTAGTTAGTCCGAGTGGTTGTGATGGTCATCAAGCACCAAAATACAAGAAATGATTTAAGGCCATTTCCCTTTCAGCGGGCGGTAGGGCGGGCGGGAGGGTGGTTCGCCATGGTCGCGGCGAGATTTGCGGGCTTGCGGTGTGCGGGCGGGAGGACAGTTCGCCTTGGTTGCGGCGGGGTTTGCAGGTTTGCGGCGTGCGGGTGGGCGGGCGTAGGGAGGCGGGGGCAATCTACAGTAAGTTCTTAATAGTTAGTAAAGATTACTGTTTCTATATGCCTATATCAATCATAGCTGAATGCCCGTGCGTTGCAACGGAAATATATAATACCAGTATACTACGATAACTTATATGCAAAATATGTGTTATACCGTTATGAGAAAATGTTTCATAATCAATTTGTGATTCTGACCATACATAAATTTTGTTATTTATAATCTATCTGTTTCACCACTACATTGCAACCATCAATATCATGTAGACTTTGATATATGTCACGATTTGCATGGTCTCATTATTAGAGAGCATGTTTCACACATACCGGAAGAAATTTCCTCGTACATCGTTAGTCATCGGACACGTACCACCATACGCTTTTGTTTAAATAAAAAGGTAAGTGTGTGTGTTTGCAAGACTAATGGTCAAACATCGTATAACCATAAAGTTAGAATACTATATTAATATATTAAATAAATTAATCCAATAGACATAGATTAACCCAATTAACATAGATAAATAAATATCTAATTATAAAAGTATGAAACATGGTATAATCAATGTTGTTACTGCGTAGTAAATATTCATACGAGACTAACACAACTGGAACGGTTCAATTTGGAATTAAAATGGGGAAGTTACGAATTTCCAAAGTTTCTATGTATTTGATATAGGATTAATTAGGAAATCAATTTTATTGTTGTTTTCATGACAAAACAAAGGTATTATATGATAAAAAATAATATTATAGAATTATAGAAATTGAATGAACTCATTTGGATTTAATATGAAATTTCCGTGAATTAAATGGGTTTCTGCAATTATTTTTAAACTAAAAATCAATTTCTAAACTCCTTTCCCTATTTTCTTTATTTCCTGGACTGTGTCCCAAATTCTAGAATGATCAGGGGCCAAGCTATAAATGTTTTTCTAGACTCAGTGAGTATACAGAGTGGACAGCGAGTTAAACACAAAAGACGTCTTAGTTGAAATTGTATGCAATTTAACATGAGTCACATTGGCTAGAGGGTGTTAGGCTAGGCATTCTGCTCAATAGATCCAAGGTTTGATCCCTAAGCAGCCACGGTTTAATTTTTTTTTCTGCGCGCGGAACCGGGGAGAGCAGAACGGCAGAACGCGGGAGGGCAGAACGACAGATTACTCTTACCTTCTTAATAAATAGTATAAATTTATTTTTGGACTAGTAATTATTATATTAATTATTTGGATTTTCATTTAAGAATAAATCCTATTCAATATCTAAAATCAATTATGAGCAATAAAAAAATTCCAAATGTAAATAAATAACAAACACTTAAAAGAAAAATCATTACCATAAATACCATTAATAAACTAACTGCATTATTTTTATTTAATGATTTTTATAGTGTTACAGTGACACACCCAAGGGCTAATGGTCAGGTGGAAAGAGCCAACAATATCGATGCACTTAGAGAAAAGGTGTTTGACAAGAGAGAAACTCGAAGGAAAATGGATCAGAGAACTACCATATGTGGTCTGGAGCCTACGAACCAAGCCGAGTCGAGCTTTACACGGAAACACTCTGTTGTATGGGTTAGAGGCAGTGTAGCACCCAGATTATATAATTTATATTCCTAAATCCTAATTTTAAAAAATTTAAATAAACTATAATAAAATTTGGACAGCGAACCAAACCAAACGGAGAATCACCTCTCGCTGAATTTTGGTCGGGTGGCCGAAGCCAAGCCCAACTTGCCCACCATATCTCGTCATAAACCCAAACTAAACAAACAATGACGCCTCGCGCTCCCACCTACTGACCCACCCCACGCCGCCTCCTCTCCCAGTGGGTCCTCCGCATCTCCCATCTCCCGTCTCCCCTCTTCCTCCTCCCCTGCGATCTCCACCGCATCACCTCCCTCGAACCCTAGACCCACCCACGCGCCCATTGCCTTCGGTCGCCATGTCCGCCGCTCAGCTTCTCCGTCACTCGCGCAAGGTATGTGTGCATGTCCCTCTCCCTTCCTACGTTATGCAATTTTGTTCATAAAAATGTGTTCGATCTGTCCGATCTCATGCGGGTAATCGCGCCGATGCTTCCTCTTCGTGTATTGTAAATGTTGATGATTTTTGCAAGTGGGGAGGGAATAGTAAATTATGGATTAGCTTCCCTTGCTTCTGCGCTGCTAATAATCAGGTCGCCAATCACTGCTGGATGTGGGTTTCCGTGCGAATGCATTTTGTAATTAACCATGATGTTCGATACGTGCTGCACGTTTGTGTTATTCCGTGCACACGATCCCATGGAAAGGGTACCAGTCGTTGGGTGGTTGAATTTTTGCAATTTATCATGTCATAAACTGGAGATTCCATTCTGTTTTGCCCCCAAACAAATTTGGTTGTTGGAGGATCAGTTTGGAACTTTCGATTGTACAAGCGGAGGCATTGCAACTGTCATGACATTGACTGTTGTTTTTTTGACATAATCCTATGATCTGTTAAAACTTGATTGAACTAGTAAGACATTTTAATTTCAAATCCAGATGCTCTTGTTTTTGTTAGGTTAGATACATGTTGTTCTCATTTATTTCTGCACTCCTTTTATGGGCTGCTGCTATTGCTCCAGCTACGTTTCTTAAGAACTTGTTCTTGTTCAACAGCATAGTGTGCATCTCTCAGTTCGATAGATCCCATGTACCCTGTTTGATGTGTTTTTATACTTAATTGAGTTATCAAGCAATCTACCATTCTGTTTCTATCTAATGTTTCTTTCTCCATTCACTTCTACAGCTGCGGAGTTTGCAAAATCCTGTAGGTTGTGAGAATTTTAGTTTTGTTCGGCATTTCTCCAGCGGTTCTGGGTCCTTTATCGCCAGGGAAAATGGTATTTTCTATCATTCTCATCTTTCTTTTATTTTCTTTCCCCTTTTTCAGTGACGCATGAGGTGGTCAATAGCATCTGTAATGTGTCCACTGAACTAGATTTGGGAATGCAGATGCTCGTTCAGGCTACATACTATCTGATAAACTATTTATTCTATCTAAAAGGCTCATTGTTTTATTTATCCATACACTTGTGCTATTGTTTTGTTATTGTTCATGCCTCTTAATATCATCAATGTAGACGTGTGTGTCACCTTAGGTACACTTATGTTAGATGCTCTAGAAATTTATCTATGCTCTTTTCATTCAGCCTGGATTCAAATATCTGATATAGAAGCATTATTAATTGTTTTTTCTCACATTTGTGCAAAAGCGAGAGTAAAACTATAAGTTGGTCTGGCATTTTCATTTCCTACTACGTCACCATCTTTTTTCTCGAAAGCACTACGTCACCATCTTTACTATTGTTATTCACACCAAGCTTTGGATTATGGAGTTGATACTTGGTACTTTCATTTCATGACATGAGAGTGTGTCTGATTCACCACCCTACTATTTTTGGACTTCTGTTGCCAATCTGCTTCAGGAATTAGTTGTTTTGATTTCTGAGGCAATGTGTACACTGAATAGTTCTCATTCATTGCATGCCCTTCATTGTTGCTATTGAAAATGTAATGCCTCTGGTTATGTCAGGTATTGGAAAAAGAACCAGAGGTACCAGATTTTCCCAGCATAACCAGCCTGCAAAACAGCTCGAGACATTCTCAGCAGGAGTAAATGGAAGCTGCACATGGAGAATAGCATCCAACAGCCTTACCCCAAGTGCTGCTAGCTGGCTCAGTGGTTCATTCTCATGGTATGTATCTTTCTAATCTGTTATCGTAGCCTATAGAGATGTATTGGAATGCATCAAATGCAAACTACATTAAAGTGGAAATTGAGATCTAGAAATGTTGACCATTGGATCTCTCGTGTAAGTTCATTAAAATATTTGAAAATACCTGAGTTATTCGACTATACTTGAACATGATTCACAATTTAGTGCACACAAATGGCAATCTTCTCTGCTGTAGAACTATAGAACTCAATATAATCTGATGAATAATATTGATTATTGAAGTTCATTATTCTCAGCATTAGTTTTAGGTTCCTCCAGATATGTCTGACCTTGATGTTCCTGTCAGGTCTGGGTAAATACTCTGAAGCTGTTTTGACATTTTTTTGGTCGTTTATTTATTGGCAGTGGACAGGTAGTCTCAGCACGGCCATTCTCAAGTAGTGCAGGTACTGTCCGTTTATTATACTTTTTTTTTACATTTTAATTGGGAAACTTTATTGTTATGACTAGTATATATCTAAGTGGATACAATCCCTTCAAGAAATATATGCAAAAACGCAGGGTTACATTCAAATGCATGTGCAGAATTACATCTACTGGCATTCTGCTTTACTTCTTTCATAAACTCTGCATCCTGCCTTTTCAGCGTCTGATTTATTCTTTCATGCACATGTTGATCCGTATTCTATCACTACAAGTACAATACAGTCAGATGACTCAGATCCGTCACCACACCCCACCCACCTATTTTTTTTCTGTTGAACTTTGGATGCATTTCTGTCCTTCCAGCAAAGATTTTAGCTTGTTTGCATTGCATTGGCAAATTTGAGTATCTTTTAATATTGGGCGTTGTGTCTGCATCTTTTTTGTTTCCTACCTTGAATGCTTTAATTCCATTGGCAAAAGCATGGTTCTATGCTTTCTGTAATAACATAAGTCATACGGTTCCAGACCTGCCTCCACATCAAGAAATTGGGATGCCGTCTCTTTCACCTACAATGACTGAGGTATATTCATTGCCCAAAAATTGTTAGTATGAACTGAATGATAGCCGAATGGAAACTCATATTGCTGCTTGTCTTTATTCTGTATAATTTCTTGTAGGGAAACATTGCCAAGTGGCTTAAGAAGGAAGGAGACAAGGTCTCCCCTGGTGAGGTTCTCTGCGAAGTGGAAACTGTAAGTTTCTTAATTTGTAGAAGTTATGGAACATATGTTATTTGTATTTATTTTTACTTAAGCTGTAGCAGAACGAAATAACTTTTGAGTTGATTTTTGGTGATCAGGACAAAGCCACTGTGGAGATGGAGTGCATGGAAGAGGGCTATCTTGCTAAGATTATTCATGGAGATGGTGCGAAGGAGATTAAAGTTGGTGAGGTACATATTTACTGACTAAAGAATAAATATGGTTTTGAGACACCAGTTATCAGTGCGATAATGATTTGGCCCATTCTTTTTTCTTAGGTCATTGCTATAACTGTAGAAGAAGAGGGTGACATCGAGAAGTTGAAGGATTATAAGCCGTCATCTTCAGCTGAACCTGTAGCTCCTGCTGAACCAAAGGCTGAACCAGAACCCTCACAGCCGAAGGCGGAGGAAAAAAAGCCTACGCAGGCTCCTGAGGCGAAGACCCCGAAGATTGAAGAAGCTTCTCAATCTGGAGATCGTATATTTGCCAGCCCTCTTGCCCGTAAATTGGCTGAAGATAACAATGTTAGTTCTTGTTATGTCAGCTGTATTGATAGTTTTAATGATAGTTAACGTTGAGGAATGTGTACCTTATAACAGGTCCCACTATCAAGTGTGAAAGGTACTGGTCCTGATGGTCGTATTTTGAAGGCAGACATTGAAGATTACTTGGGTGAGTTATTACTTCTCTGGTTGAGAACAGTTGATCTCTTATAAGTTCTATAAGCTTATGCATTTGTACTGCTAAGTTAAATTTGGATGTCTTCTCGATGTATGCGTGATTGATATGTAATGTTCTGTTTAGTTTTCTGGATTTTTTCTAGATGGTCCAGTATGTATTCACCTTGTAAACTGCTTGTCGTTGTTGTATATGAGTACTTCAGTCTGATTGTTTAGATTATAGTCTGTGTGACTGTGTCGGGTTCTCTTAGATTAATTAGAATCTTTAATGAGTGATAATAGAATTTTGAACCGTGCAAGACTGAGGCTCCACTTTGGTATTGTGGTTGATAGTGGTAGCTGCACTTGATGGAATCACTTTTAACAGTTTAATGTGTGGTTAGCAGATTTTTAAAACCATGTTTCAAATCAAGTATTTTTGCTTTCTAAATAATAACTGGAGTGCGATTTTATTTGATCATAATAGAATTTTGTGTGAGAAAAAATTGGGAAAGATTGACCTTTTCATGACAAGAAGACGAGTAGACAACATATGTTGTATGGTGTAGAATGTTGTCCTAAAAAAGACATGTTCAGCAGATAATAGTTGCAGAAATTTGTATGTTGCATTGGATTTGTGGCCATATAAGAAGGGATCAAGTCCAGAACAACAATATATGTGATAGGCTAGGGTAGCACCAATCCAAGAAAAGCTTGCCCAACACCAGTTGAGATGGTTTGAACATATTCAATAGAGACCTCCAGACACACCGATGCATACTGGGATTCTAAGGATGTAATATACCTAAAGATTTGGCCTTGAATAGGAGTATATGAAAAATAGCTATCCACGTGCCTGAACCTTGGCTTTGTGGCTTCTGTTGGGTTCCAACTCTGGCATACCCCAACTTGCTTGGACTAAAAGTCTTTGTTGTTGTCGTTGTTGCGATTGACCTTTGCATTACAGGTTTCACTAGAGTTTAATCTGATATGCTAAACATGGTGCCAAGTATTACAAGACTGTTTGTGCAACAGCCTTGAAAAATAAGCTCAACCCAAGTGTAAACTGGCCCTAAATGGCTCTATCACAAGCCTTTTCTTCCCTGCAGGGTTATGCTAGTTAGATTTTGCAGAGGAAAGTTCAATTCGCTCGGTTTCCCTGAGTTATTGTTACACTTGTAGTTACTTAATTATTTGACTTTAGGTTATATAATGTTGTGGCCTCACAGGCCCTCACTACATCATGAGTCCTGTATCTTATTTCATTTTGGTAATAAACTTGTAATAATATCCCATGATTTGGCATTTTGACTTCATTTAGCTGAACTAACTGTAACCTAACTTATGACCCCCTGTGTTAATGTCTTAATGAAGCTTCTGTAGCCAAGGGTGGGCTGAGGGAGTCTTTTGCAGATCCAGGGTTAGGTTATGTTGATATTCCAAATGCACAGATAAGAAAGGTAAATTTTGATGGCCAGAATGTTAGGCATCATTTTCATATTAGATGATAACAGCCTGATAATGTATTGACCTTTTGTTGTCTTCAGGTTACTGCAAATCGCTTGCTAGCATCGAAACAGACCATTCCTCATTACTACTTGACAGTAGATGCACGTGTTGACAAACTTGTCCAGTATGTTTCTAACCTAATTTGTGATCTACAAGCCCTTTTTGTTGGTGAACAGCACTGATTCCTTTATTACTTCTAACTATGAGTTCCTTGTGTCACTCTCTAATCAACAGGTTGCGAGGTGAACTGAACCCACTGCAGGATGCTTCTGGTGGAAAGAAAATATCAATTAATGATCTTGTCATCAAGGTAATTGTTGGTTCTCCCTTTTGGTTTGGTATTCTATTGTGCACTTAGGTTTGTTTTTGTTATTTGTACTGATATTCTATTAGTTTCCTCTCTGCTGTGCAGTATTGAATATGTCTTTGTTTGGTATGCAGGCTGCAGCTTTGGCCCTTCGAAAGGTCCCTCAGTGTAACAGCTCATGGATGAATGATTTTATTCGGCAGTAAGTTCCTATGGTTCATTTGTACTGGGAAGATATTTTATTATCTCATGGCCTAGAACAGTTAAATATGACACTTATTTCTGGTACAGATACCACAATGTGAACATCAACGTGGCTGTACAGACTGAACATGGATTGTTTGTTCCAGTAATTAGGGTACTACTCCAAGCATTTCCTATGTGCTCTTTCTGTTGTTTCTAAATTTGTACTACTTTTGGAGAGATTTTAACTTACTTGTGCTGCAGGATGCAGACAAGAAGGGACTCGGTGCAATTGCTGAGGAGGTGAAGCAGTTGGCTCAAAAAGCAAGAGATAATAGCCTAAAACCAGCAGATTACGAGGTATATTGTGCGTACTAGGTGTGCTACGCAGGAAAGTAGAAATGAGAAATATCCATGACATATTGGTGTTGCATTTTCAGGGCGGCACCTTCACTGTATCAAATTTGGGAGGTCCCTTCGGAATTAAACAATTCTGCGCCATCATAAATCCTCCCCAGTCAGCAATTTTGGCCATTGGTTCTGGTAATGAGTCCTAGAACCTTTCTACTTGTATGCTAGCATGCTGCTCTACTGCTCATGTGTGGAAGTACAGTGGTAGTTTGCGTTTACAGCACTTCTCTGTCCTTCTAAACTCATGTAGTCATGTTCTCTTATTTGCACTAACCTGGCTTTAGCATTTGGACCAAGAAAACATACATAATCTTCAATGTAGTGATGCTGAGTGTTTAGTAATTCAGTTCTGCAAACATGATGTTCAACTCAAACATTAAGTGGCATGTGTTTTGTTTCTACTCTATATTTGCTCCTTCAGAATGGTTTAATAAATCCTTGTTTTGCTAGCAGCTCTTAATGTTCTTTCATTGTTAATTGCATTCTTTTGTGCAGCTGAGAAGAGGGTGATACCTGGTTCCGCTGATGGCCAGTTTGAATTTGGTTCATTCATGTCAGCTACACTGAGCTGTGACCACAGGGTTATAGATGGTAAGCTATTGGTCTGTGACCACAGGGTTATCCATGGACTGTGGACGAGGAATTAACAACGCTGAAACTGTGCAGGCGCAATCGGTGCGGAATTTCTGAAAGCATTCAAGGGATACATCGAGAACCCAACTTCAATGCTGCTGTGAAGTTAGGATGGATGACCTAACACAATTTTTTGTCATGTTAAATAACCAGGCCACCAAAGAGTGGCGTCTCCAAACCAAGAGCACAGAGCCGTCTTCTCCGTTTTGATATTGCCATTGCTAAGTAGGATCAACGTATACATGCATTATTGGGGTCATTTTTGGGTTTTGTCCTCACGGATAATTGATGGAAATAAATATGAAAGAAGCCAATCTTGGAAAGTACTCTGATTTTGAGGTCATTGCTATGCGTTTAAAAAACTGCAGATCCGTTGATGCTCTCCTCGGTAAGCGTGATTTGATGTTGATGATGATATCTTGATAGGAGGGAGGGGTAGTCAAGAACTCGGTTAATATGTTACGATGCATGGTCGGAAGTTATAATGTAAGCAGAGTGGAACGAAGGTCGGGAACATATTTTGTGCAATCGTGATTGAGTGGTTTTGATTTTGTGCATTCGTTAAAATTCAATAGTGACTCGTGTTATGGTTTGCTTGTATGGTTACAATGACATGGCTGGATAATTCAATCACAGCTACCAGGGGCTTCAGTGGGCTTTCAACCTCTCGGGCCCTCTTGGCTTGCTTGCTGCCCTGAGCCCCTGAGGACGGCATACGTTGGACGACCAGGGTCCACGTCCACAGCGCCAGCGCCGACGCACTTGCCGGCTGACACCGTGTGAGGAAATCGGAAACGGACAAATGACGATCTGGGTGCCCGCAACCCACTCGAGCGTGTCGACTCGGCCATGTGCCTTCACAAAGCCGTGCGGCGCTGTTGGCGCAGGGGTGCTCACGCCGACTGACGCACCCTCTTCGTGCTCGCTCGTGGAGGAGGGCTGCAGGAAAGGGAAAGGCGACGGCCGGTCGGCACCCTCGGAGTCTTGTTTCGACTTTATACGCACGCAGCAGAGAAGAGGCTTCCTTGCGCGGCTTTTACGTCCAATAAAAGAAAATGAGAGGATGGAGGAGTTCCGTTTCCGACACCATGCCGGCAGCATGACGATCCAGTTGCCAACGCGGCGGGAGGGCGGAGAGGCCGCCATTGTTCTCAAGAGTCGAGCATCTGGGCATCTGGCAGAGGGCGCAGGGCACCATGTATTTGTTATGCTCGTTGTTCTGACTCACTGGCCACGTACTGCCCCAAGTTCGACTGTTTGAGTGAAATTAGTCAGTAGTACTACTATGCTGGAGCGCGTGAGACGTGACTGTACAAGAACTAGCCAATCCAAATGCACGAGTTGTTGGCTGAACAGAAATGTTAAACAGAACGAAGTGCATCATGGGAATCCGAAGCTGAAAATGCGACAAGTTAAGGCAACAACAGCAGAGACGCCGGCCCGTGTTAAGCCGCCAACGCGGCACGCGCTTCTCACTGGCTCTTTCATCCACACGGTTAGGGAACACACGGTCACACACACGTGCTGCTGTGGCATGCTGATGGCGTTGGCGCGTATAGGGATGGCAGTGGGTAAGGTACCCAATGGGCACACAATGCCATACCCATACCCATTAGAGAAAAAATACCCTATACTCATACCCGCCACCCATCATAGATACAAAATTACGCCATACTCATACCCACCATGGGTAGCGGGTACCCATCGGGTACCCATACCCACTAACATTATAGTAGACATGATCATTTAAATCGTAAAAGTAAGTATCCAATATAAAATGTTGAAACCCCATACCTCATCAATATTGAAAGATGCTAAAATAGCATATTATCTTTGTGCTACCATGACAAAAATTCATTGAATGCAACATAATTTTATCACAAGGTTAACAACATTCAACATTAAATTGCAACATCATACAAGCCCATGCATGAGAGAACAAGCCCTTAATCCGTATCCACATGTCATTTCTTAGCGGGTTTCTTATCGGGTAGCGGGTATGGGGCAAGAGAGAACATACCCATACCCACCATACCCGATGGGTATAACAAATGACCCATTAAAATGCCCATGGGTATCAAAATTCGACATACCCGTGCCCTAATAGGGTTTTTACCCATTGGGTATCGGGTTTCGGGTACCCATTGCCATCCCTAGGCGCGTAGGAGCAA
This sequence comes from Zea mays, assembly GCF_902167145.1. Taxonomy (NCBI): domain Eukaryota; kingdom Viridiplantae; phylum Streptophyta; class Magnoliopsida; order Poales; family Poaceae; genus Zea; species Zea mays. The sequence goes on along the minus strand of NC_050100.1, from coordinate 158,768,975 downwards.
ACCGGCCATGCCTCTGTCACTGTGCCCGACGGCTCGACCCGGCCGGCGACGCCCGTCCGTGTGGTACTGTGGCCTGGCCAACGCCCCATCCTACGCTACAGACAGCCTAACGTCGCCGGTGGGCCACCCGAATACATCCTTTCCCGGACCCACACGTCATCCTCCCCTAAACCCTCCGCCACCTTTTCCCGAAAGCCCTGCCCTTTTTATGCCAGCCCGAACCATCCGGGTCCGGGGCATCGGCATTCAGCACAGCAGCCACCTCTTACCACGCCCCACGGCACCACCCCAACGTGATGGCGGTGAGCAACAACATCACGGCATGCGTGACGCTGCTGGCGCTGATCTGCGCGGTGCCCGTGATCGCGTCGGGGGTGTGGTTCGCGTCGGCGCAGGGCGAGGAGTGCGCGCGCCTGGCGCGGTGGCCCGTGGCCATCCTGGGCGGGCTGCTCCTGCTGGCCGCGCTGGCGGGCTTCGTGGGCGCGTACTGGAACCGGCGCGGCCTGCTTGCCTTCTACCTCTTCGCCATGGCGTCGCTCGTCGTGCTCCTCATCGCGCTCCTCGCCTTCGCCTTCGCCGTCACCCGCGGGTCCGGCGCCTACCCCGTGCTCGGCCGCGCCTACGACGACTACCGCCTCGACGGCTTCTCCATGTGGCTCCGCGGGTACGTCTCCGACGACCCCGGGCGCTGGGACAAGGTCAGGGCCTGCCTCGCCGTCTCCGACACCTGCAAGAAGCTCGCGCGCCAGGCCGCCTTCACCAGCGCAGACCAGTTCTATCAGTCGCACCTCTCCCCGCTCCAGGTATCATTATGGCTCATCGTCGTCCAACCAAAGCTAGCTCACTGTTTCGTTTCGTTGAGCTCCATTTTCCATACATTTTTTTAAATGCCACTCTAGTAGAAGGAAGGGGATAGGAGGAATCAGATGACAAACTTTCTGACAGAGCACGGCTTAGAACAAAAACAAAAAAAAAGAAGATCACGGGCATCTGTGCCGTCACTGTGGCGTGGGCCTCCTCGCCTTTCGCCACGCCCACGATGCAAATGCCAAAATAGTCTAAAGGGCTGGGCATCCATGTGTAGGGTAGGGAGGGCCGTGTCACCACAAAACTTCCCCCCGGATCAGATCAGATGCCGACATGACTGGGGTGGGGTGGGGACATATATATAGCTGCGATTTCGTCGATGGAAACGCCAGCTCCTTTATTTCCCCCTGTCGGTAACGAAAGGGCTGTGACCTTTACTACCACGTATTACTCCTTAGCCTCTCTGAAGTGATATCTAGCCATGTCGAACTTGGAACTCCTTTTATATCAAGAAACTTTGGCAAGAACCATGCGTAATTCGAAGATGTTTGGTTTGGTGCCTAATTTACCACATAATTTGCCATGTCTAAAGTTAGACAAGTTCGATTCATGTTATACATGTGTTTGATTTAAAGCCACAATTATGACAAGATTTTTCGCATGCTATGTAGGTCTTACTTATCGATGACCGACAAAAGTGTGGCAAGATTTACTTATACGTGACAAACTGTGGCGCAGAATTTGAATGTTTAATCTTAGGCAACTTAGACAAGTGTGATATAAAATTATATGGCAATTTTTGATACTATAGGTATAGAACCGAAGTCTAGTTCTCTCTGGGGACGCGCGAGGACCCTGGTCGGAGGCAGGCAGGGGTCTCATGGGACGGTGCATTGGGAGTGATACAGATACTGTTTTTTTTTCCTTCTAGTTTTCTTAACTGCGGCTCTCTATGCAATTTCCGTTTCCTTAAACTCGATTTGGGGGTAGATTGTCGCTGCGAGTACAGACATCTAGCGTGGGCAGGCACACACAGCGATAGGATGGATAGTAGTACTGGTGTGTCCTCCTCCTCCTCTACGCAGAGTTTGTCTGTCAGACAGACAGATTAGCAAATTACACACTGGCACACTGCACTGCACTATCTCTCAGGGAAAGGAAAAAAAAAGAAGTACATCTGACGACCGACGCTCTGCATTATATTATTACTGTGCAAAAAACTAACTCATTCGTGGACGTGGTGCACGCACGTACAGTCCGGGTGCTGCAAGCCGCCGTCGGTGTGCGGGTTCAGCTACGTGAGCCCGACGGTGTGGTCCGCCCCGGCGGCGCGGCCGGCGGCGGACGCGGACTGCGGGCTGTGGAGCAACGACCCGGGGCAGCTGTGCTACGGGTGCGAGTCCTGCAAGGCGGGCCTCCTGGAGGCGCTCCGGGACCAGTGGCACAAGGCCAACGTCGCCCTCGTCGTCGCCACCGTCGCCCTCGTCATCCTCTACCTCGTCGGCTGCAGCGCCTACAAGAACGCGCAGGCCGCCGCCATCTTCGGACGCCGCAAGTATTAGCTAGCTAGCTGCCATGTTAGTTTTTTTTTGCGCTTTTTTTTCTTTATTGTCATGTGGGTTGTGGATTATGGATTGCGTATGTGTGTCCCCCCTGGTGGAGAGAAGCATTTGTAGCGGTGGCGTGGTGTGTGTTTCCGGACTTGGTTCATCATGGTAGTGTGATACATGTGTAAGATTAGTTACTTTAATTACTAATTGTGCTGTTTTCCTCTTTCCCTGTTCGCCGACGAGTAATGTATCTGGTTTGAAGATTAGTTACTTTACTAATGGTTTGAAGACGACTAAGGGCTTGTTCGTTTTGCTCTCAATCCATGTGGATTGGGTGGGATTGGATGGGTTTCAATCCCAAACAAGTCAAAATCGTTCACAATTTTTTCCAATCCCATCCAATCCATATGGGATAGGAATAACCGAACAAGCCCTAATAGATTATAGATGTGGGTTGGGCCTGTGGAAAGATCACCGATGGCCTTGGTAGACGGCAGTAGTAATACACAGGGGAGCAGGATGTTATTTGTTTGGCAATGGAATGGAGACACGCCTTGCCGTCAGTAGTGCTACACCCGTTGCTCCTCGTCCCGTGCGTGCTTGGGCGGCTGGCCGTCAGCGTCAGGCGGCGGGTGGCACCTGCTGCTGAACACCCTGAAGGCGGAGACGAGTGAGAGCGCGGCGAAGCAGGCCAGCGCGGCGGCGTGCAGCGCCAGCGACACCGTGGCCTTCCCGCAGAACCGGCCGAAGTAGGAGCACGCCTCGCCCCACGACACGCCCCGGTCGCCGTGCCGCGCCAGCTGCAGCAGCTCCGCCGCCGCCGAGGCCGACGTCACCAGCAGGTATGCCGACGCCTGCACGCAGCACACCGCGCACCAGCACATGTCAGTACTCCTGTCCTGATCGGTGGTTTTGTTTTGTCCATGGAAAATTGCCAACGAACTGAATACAGGTATAAGTAACTAATAAAGAGCATGTACTGTACGTCGAATAGAGAGGAAGAGGAGAAGCTAAGATGGTGTGCTGGGCGGGCGAGACAGAGCGACCTGATCCATGACGAGAACCACCCAGTCGTAGCGCGCGGCGAGGGGCCGCTTGAAGGACGACGCCAAGACGGAGGCTACAGCGTAGGCGGCTGTGACGGCGTTGACGCCAACCAAATAGCTAGCAAAACGACATCGATTTCTTTTTTTTAGCTGCTAGCATCATGCATGACGATGCGCTCTCTCTCAAGGAGAGAACTAATAATCCAACACAAAAAAAAAATTATGCTACAGATTCGAGCAGGGTGGAGAGGAAATCAAACGAGAGTGCTAGCAGTCCAATAATGAAGGGTTCAGTTGTAATGCTTACTACTGGAAGGCCGGTCTAAATAAACTACACACCAATTGATGCCGGCGGCGGCGGATCGATGCTTTGTACAGACCTGAATCCGGAGAGATCGGAGAACTTGACCTCCCCGTAGGTGTCGTCTGCCTGCGCGTTGGTGGCCATCTCCCACAGGGAGGCCAAGGAGAGCGGGACGACGCAGAGCCTGAGCGCCATCTCGGGGACCTTGAGGCCCGCCGCCATGATCCTGGACTCAGCGTGTGCGCGTGCCGTGCTGTGGAGGAAGGGGAATAAGAAGAAGAAGAAGACGACGACGACCGAGAGAGGACCAGGGCTTGACTGGTGCACGCACGCACCAACTCCATACCACTAGCGTACAAAGCGATGAATGCGCATGGGCTGGCCCATGGAATGTATTGAGAGAGTGAGATGGAATGATCTCAAAGTTTATCTAACTTTTTTCTTTTGACTAGGGGCATGTTCAGACTATAACTATTTCTAGCCAGATTGCTTGCTTGTCTAATTTATATAAAATTTTGATCGGCTGGCTGGCAGATTTCTGGACAAATGAACGGACGCTAAGGTTAGTTCTTCGATAGCAGATTGCGCCCTGGTGCGCGACGGGGATTCATATCGAGTCTGCCGTGCGGAAATTGCGTTCAGTTGGGACTATGGCCAGCCGTGCCGGGCTAATCAGGCCGGCACGGCACGGTTGGTGTCGGGCTCGTGCCGGCACGGCCCGATAGGTAGTGTCGTGACTAGGCCGAGCATCAGGCACGCTGGGTCGGCACGGGCACGACACGATTAGTCCCTAGGCACGGTTAGACACGATTATGCATGATTAGATCTAAACACGACTAGTTAGCTGTGTGTTGTAATTTTTTTTTATCTAGGGTTTTCTCATAAGGATGAGTTTTTTACTTAAATAGGTTTTTAATGAGTCAGCCATTGCACTAAACAGTTCAATATTTGCTATTTTAGTATGTTTTAACTGTGTTTGTGAATATTTGACTAAAATTCTGTGGTGTAGTGCTAAACGGGCTATATGGGCTAAACGGGCTAAACGGGCCGGCACGGCACGGCTAAGCAGGCTTAGTGCCGTGTTTGGGCCTGGACTTAGGCACTAGTGTCGTGCCGGCACGGCACGACTATTAAACGGGCCAAACGGGCCATGTCCTAACCGTGCCGTACCTGGCCGTGCCCGGGCCGGGCCGCCCATTTGGCCATCTCTAGTTGGGACTGGTGCGCTAAGGTTTTGATTTTTTTGAAACAGGAAAAGCCTTCTATCCCAAAAAAAAAAACTGTACCATCGTTGTTGTGTGTGTTCCGTTCCATGGTAGTCGGCGAGGATGTAATAATCAAATAATAATATAACGCCAAGTTTGGATCATTGGAATTGCATTCCATTCTAATAATAGTAATTTAGACATATATCAATTAAGCTAATTCGGTTTTATGTAAAATATATTTGTATATTATTATTAGCAAGATGTAGGAGATATTTATGTGCTACATTTTTACTATAGAGGAGTGAGACGAAGAGTGTCATGTAAGTTATAGATTAGAAACCAATTCTACTAATAAATAAAATCATTTCCCACCCTCCACCTCATGAGTTTGAGATTGGTTTATATCTGAACTTTCGAAAGTATTGGAATGTCAAATTCCAAACTAAATAAGTTACTTTATTAAGTGAATTCTAATTCCTATAAAATGAAGGGATCCAAACGACCCGTAAAGTCATTTTGGTTAGTTAGGGAGCCTATTTTTTTTCTTCCCCCGTGTTGGCGTTGCGAGCTATGATGACGCCTGTGTGAACGGAGATGCGCCTGACGGGAGGTTGATGATCGAATCGATACACGCGGCGGCACCGGCAAAGCTGAGCACGCTGCACGCGCGCGCTCAAACGGTCTAGTGGTTGCCTATGCATGCATACACGCGCGGGTGACGTCACGGCAGCGACCGCCTGATCGGGCCTTGGCTGGGCGGCGGCCAGATACCTCTCTGCCTCTGGGCCCGTGCACTACCTACGCGCTGCTCTGTTTTTGGGCCTCTTCCTCGGCTGCTGCTCACGGGCCTCTCCCATTCCGCCGTTTAGCCGCACCCGGCCCGGCACCTCTCGTCGCCGCAAGCAAATCGCTACTCCGCCAAAAAAAGCCCAAAACAAGAAGCAGTACAGAAAAGAAAAGGTAGCCGCAGTTGATACCGTGGCCCTTTCTTTTCTGGCCTTGCGTGCGGTTTCTTTTAAAGGGCGGGGCACAGTGAGTTGTACATCTCCGGTTGTTAGCACACCTCATAAAAAATCATTGTTTAGCATGTTTGGTTTGATGCCTAACTTGCCACACTTTGCCTAACTTTTCTGCCTAAGGTTAGTTCTTCAATTCGAACGCCTAACCTTAGGCAAAGTGTGGCACATTTAGCCACGAACCAAACAGCCCAAGTACTGTAAAGTGCATGGTACATCGTCATGTGAGGGTACTGAAAGAAACGAGTGCCACTTTATGTATATGCCGACATCAACACGTACATACATGGACCACAATTCCTTGGCTTATTACACATACATCGTTGCCTTTTGGAGACATTGTGTATATCATCCCTGGCCTGAATTGTTGCATGCGGATGCGGCAAGCTGATGGATGAATAATCTTCACGACATTGTTTTTGGTCAAAACAAACCAACCCACAAACAAATCACTAACAACATGATGATTGTTTGTTACATTGTTGTCATTTCCGTGTCCATTCAATGATTCAAAACACGCTTCATCATATATAATACTCCCTCCGTTATACCCGAGTAAAGTTTAGCTGGCGACCAATATTGGAGAACGGAGGGAGTATAAAAACTCGTGAAAACGAAACAAAAAGGAAATGCATAAGTAAAGGCTCAATGCCTGAATTCTATCATGAGGGTCATGGCAACGAGAATGGAAACAATTGATAAGTATCTGGTCCTGGCTCGGGTTGCATTTTGCAACCCTTACTGAGTGCCGTATTTGGTGCTTCACCGAACATGTCTGGTACGTTGTAGACACCCGCGTCCGTGTTGCGAGGCTTATTGGGTGCCGTGCACTATGTGTGCACATATCCAATGCACACCTACACGTCTAGTGCACCATCTTTAGTCTAATCTTCAGCATAGGCACTGCACCGGTCCGGTGTGACATATCGTGTGCCACTTGACATATCCGATGCACTCTACAACCTGTTATCTTTTGTGTCTTCACGTTTCTTTGCTTAAGCTTCCTCTGTCTTTGTGTTTTAACCTCTTGTATGATCTTGTTAGGCCTTTACGGAGTCTTCTAATATCTTTATTTAAGGTATTGATCTCCTCGATTCAAGTCTATGTTGTATATTTTGTACTATAAACATAAACACTTGTAAACATATTAGTCCCAATGGTTATATTGATCATCAAACATCAAACCTTTTATTCAAATGGATCGAGATCCAATATTCTTACATTGACTAGGTCAAAAGATTTTCCCATCCTAAGGACACACACTAAAGTTCCAAAGTGTAAAGTGATCAGAGAAGGATGCATGTAGAATGTATACGATATATGTTTTATAGTTACATAGATCGAGCCCCATCTACACACATAATAAGGGGTGGACACAATACAATTCGTGGGTATTCAAATGAATACCTAAGATTTTTATCAGAAAAATTAGTACATATGTGTAAAAAACAAAAAAAAAATATTCAAGATAATATGAAAAATAAGCATAGTTGTCTCGCGGGCTGGTGGCCCAACCGCATCTAACGTCCTAGTAACCCACGATGCAGGTTTGCACCCATCGCCCTCTCACCCAGGTCCTAGCAGAGTGCACAACGCAACGAGGAGATGACCGCTGCCCTCCTGCCCGTGCCTCTCCCTCGCGGCGTCGCCCAACGCTCGCCCGATGATTTCATGGGCCCACGACACCACCCATCGCCTGCCCCTAATCGCCCTAGCATAGCGCTAGAGATGGCAATGAGTTTGAAACCACATGTACGACCTTGTTCGGTTAATTCCGTTACTCATGGATTGGATGAGATTGAAAAAAAATTAAGAACAAGTTTGACTTGTTTGGAATTTAAATCCATCCAATCTCACTCAATCCACATGGATTGAGAGCTAACCAAACAAGCCCTACATGCGTGAGTTTAATATTAAATTTACCATGTTACCGTATCCTTATCTATGGGTGCCACAAATTTACGGGTAAACTCGTGGGCACATAATTATAGATATATTTCATCTATATAAATTCATATAACACATACACGTGCCCAACCAGTGCCCAACCAACAACCAGGCGCATGCATGCGTGTGGACACGTCCCCAACAAGCTACATGCACGGTTCCCATTTTTATGATAGATCCAAAATTTATGGTAGCCACCCACATGCATGTGGTTCCTATTTTTATGCTCTCTTCATATTATTCGGGAGAATCTACAAAACATCATTGATTTGAGAACAAGTTCAGGAAATAGCATCCGTTTTTTTTAAGCTTAAATTACTGTAGGGAGGGCCTACAATATTTTTATTGCATAAAGAGAAAAATGAAAAGTCAATACAGGAGGGCAGATACAAGAAAGAGAACAAAAATTACAGTACAGAACACTGATTCCAGGTTTTAATTTTATATCTTATCACTGGTTTAACTCGGTGACACAATAAATTCATTTCTGTTTTGAACATGTCCCGACATCCCTCCACCGTGGGCGGAATCTCATTGAACACCCAATTGTTTCTGCTTTTTCCAGATGCACCAAGTTAATAGTATGATAATTTCAAGTTTCCATGATACTTGCCAACGTCTTCTGATCCTCAGAATGGTGTTGATTAAATCAGTTGACCGTGACGGGGATATTCTTATAAAGGACCAGCATCTCCTAGCAAAACTGCATCTGAAAAAAAGATGGGTGACTGTCTCTTCAGCTTGAAGAATACAGTTGTCACAGGTGTATGAGTCCAGTAGCATAGCTCGCTGTCTTAAAAATGCCCGGGTATTTAATCTATCCTTAAGTAAAAGCAGAAGAAGACCTTGTGCTTGGGTTGGCATTTTGTTTTCCATAGCCAAGTGAAGATGGGATGGGTCCACTGGTTGGCCATCAAGTGAGAATAAATTTTTTGTGATGAAAGGAGGCTAGAAGAAGCACTGCAGAGCCATTTGTCTCTCTGATTATTATGCGGAAGATTAACCAAGCGACCATTCAAAGCTTGAAATTGAACAAAGGTCTCTGCTGACAGTGGGGTGTGAAACATCTCGTGCGAAGCTGCCAATCTTGCTTGTTGGATGGTGATGTCCTTGCATGAGGCGAAAGACCAAAGTTCTGGATACTGTGCCGATTTGCAAATACCATCCCAATTGTCATGCCATAGAAGTGTTGTTTTTCCATCTCCGATCTCCACCCGAACAATTCCCTTAAAGGATTCAAGAGTTTTAAGGACGTCTCTCCACCAGAAAGAACCAACTGGTTTATCTGAGGGCAGTGAATGGCTATAATGATTGGCCCAGATTATATTGATCCATGGGATGTCAGCTTTGTTATAGAATTTATGAAGATTTTTCATGAGCAGGGCTTTATTTTGTAATGCCAAGTTTATGACACCCAACCCCCCCTGAAATTTTGGCTTGCAGACCGATTTCCAAGCAACTTGAGGGGGTTTCTTGGCATTTAAATCTGCACCTCTCCAAAGGCAATGCCGTCTGAGTTTGTCAATATGTTTGATCACCGTTTTGGGGAGCTTGAGAGTGCACGTGTAGTATGTTGGAAGTGAGGAGAATACTGCATTAACCATTTGAAGCCTGCCAGCCTGTGATAAGAAGATAGAGGTTGACGCCAGTCTTTTTTCAATTTTCTGGATAAGAGGGAGAAAGGCACCCAGGTTGGGTCTTTGAATTCCCAAGGGGAGCCCTAAGTAAGTGAATGGCATTGATCCAATTTCGCAGTGAAATGTATTTGCAAGGATTTTCATTTTCTGGTCCGAGACATTGATCAGATAAATATTAGATTTGCGGTAGTTAACATGTATCCCTGTGGATTCTGTAAAAGAATTGAGCATCGCTTTTAAAAAGAAAAGCTGTCTAGGGCAAGCTTCCATTATGAGAATAGTATCATCTGCATATTGGATAATAGGGAAATCCGGACCACAATTGCTCGGAAGGGGGAGCCGTAGAATGCCACATTAACAAGCCTTGTTGACAATTGACTGCAGAAGATCAACTGCAAGAACAAAAAGAAGTGGGGACAGAGGATCTCCTTGTCTGACTCCGCGTTTGCAGTGAAATCTTTTCCTAGGAACTCCATTCAAAATAACTTTTGAGGTGCCAGAATCAAGAATCATAGAAACCCAGTGAATCCATTTGTCACCGAACCCCTTGTGTCTCAAAACCTCCATAAGAGCTGCATGTTCCAATTTGTCAAAAGCCTTTTCAAAATCTAGCTTTAGAATGACCATTTATTTTCTGGACTTGTGGCAAAGGGAAATATATTCAAAAGCCCAGGCTAAGCAATCCTAGATCGACCTAGCCTTGATGAAACCATACTGATTCTGATGAACTAACTTTGTGATCACCTGTTGCAAACGATTATGAAAGGGAATTAGGTTTACACCTAGTTCCTAAATAATTTTGGTGGTTGAATTGCCCAACACAAATAATTGGACTAACTAGTTTGCTCTAGTGTATGAGTTATACAGGTGTCAAAGATTCACAACAAGCCAATTAAAAGGACCAAAGTTGGGTTCAAAATAGAGAGCTAAAGGCATCCCGAAAGGCTTCCTGGTCTGGCGCACCGGACTGTCCGGTGGCGCACCGGACAGTGTCCGGTGCACCAGGGGACTTCGCGCTGAACTCCTCAGCCTCGGGAATTTCCAGAGCCAGCGCGCTATAATTCACCGGACAGTGTCCGGTGCTCCAAGAAGACGCGGCTCTGGAACTTGGCAGCCTCGGGAATTTGCAACGGCTGCTCCGCTATAATTCACCGGACATGTCCGGTGTACACCGGACTGTCCGGTGTAGCTGCGGGGCAACGACTACTTCGCGCCAACGGTCACCTGCAACAGCAATTAATGCGCGCCAGGGCACGCAGAAGCCAGGCACGCGCGTTGTGGCGCACCGGACACTCTACAGTACATGTCCGGTGCGCCACCGGGCATCCAGGCGGGCCCAGAAGTCAGCGCTCCAACGGTCGGAACCCAACGACATTGGTGACGTGGCTGGCGCACCGGACATGTCCGGTGTGCACCGGACTGTCCAGTGCACCATGCGACAGACAGCCCCACCAAACGACTAGTTTGGTGGTTGGGGCTATAAATACCTCCAACCACCCACCATTCATAGCATCCAAGTTTTCCACTTCTCAACCACTTACAAGAGCTAGGCATTCAATTCTAGACACACCAAAGAGATCAAATCCTCTCCAATTCCACTCAAGGCTTTAGTGATTAGCGAGAGAGATTTGCCGTGTTCTTTTGAGCTCTTGCGCTTGGATTGCTTCTTTTCTTTCTCACTTGTTCTTGTGATCAAAACTCCATTGTAATCAAGGCAAGAGGCACCAATTGTGTGGTGGCCCTTGCGGGGAAGTTTTGTTCCTGGTTTTGATTTGAGAAGAGAAGCTCACTCGGTCCGAGGGACCGTTTGAGAGAGGGTAAGGGTTGAAAGAGACCCGGCCTTTGTGGCCTCCTCAACGGGGAGTAGGTTTGCGAGAACCGAACCTCGGTAAAACAAATCCGCGTGTCACACTCTTCATTTGCTTGCGATTTGTTTTGCGCCCTCTCTCTCGGACTCATTATTATTTCTAACGCTAACCCGGCTTGTAGTTGTGTTTATATTTGTAAATTTCAGTTTCGCCCTATTCACCCCCCTCTAGGTGACTATCAATTGGTATCAGAACCCGGTGCTTCATTAGATCCTAACCGCTCGAAGTGATGTCGGGAGATCACGCCAAGAAGGAGATGGAGACCGGCGAAAAGCCCACTACAAGCCACGGGAGCACTTCATCGGAAGAGTCCCGCACCAAGAGGAAGGAGAAGAAGAAAGACTCCTCCAAAGGGAAGGAGAAGAAATCTTCTTCACACCACAAAGAGAAGAAGGAGAAATCCTCTTCCCACAAGCCGCATCGGAGTGGGGACAAGAAAAAGAGGATGAGGAAGGTGGTCTACTACGAGACCGATTCTTCATCGGCATCCACCTCCGGTTCCGACGCGGCGTCCGTCACTTCTAAACGCCAAGAGCATAAGAAGTATAGTAAGATTCCCCTACGCTACCCTCGCATCTCTAAACATACACCTTTACTTTCCGTCCCATTAGGCAAACCACCAACTTTTGATGGTGAAGATTACGCTAGGTGGAGTGATTTAATGCGATTTCATCTAACCTCACTCCACAAAAGTATATGGGATGTTGTTGAGTTTGGTGCACAGGTACCATTCGTAGGGGATGAAAACTATGATGAAGATGAAGTAGCCCAAATCGAGCACTTCAACTCGCAAGCCACAACCATACTCCTCGCCTCTCTAAGTAGAGAGGAATATAACAAGGTGCAAGGGTTGAAGAATGCGAAGGAGATTTGGGATCTACTCAAGACCACGCACGAGGGTGATGAACTCACCAAGATCACCAAGCGGGAAACGATCGAGGGGGAGCTCGGTCGCTTCCGTCTTCGCCAAGGGGAGGAGCCACAAGATATGTACAACCGGCTCAAAACCTTGGTGAACCAAGTGCGCAACCTCGGGAGCAAGAAATGGGATGACCACGAGATGGTTAAGGTTATTCTTAGATCACTCATCTTCCTTAACCCCACTCAAGTTCAATTAATTCGTGGTAATCCTAGATACACACTAATGACTCCCGAGGAAGTTATCGGGAATTTTGTGAGCTTTGAATGTATGATCAAGGGCTCAAAGAAGATCAACGAGATTGATGATCCCTCCACATCCGAAGCACAACCGGTGGCATTCAAGGCGACGGAGGAGAAGAAGGAGGAGTCTACACCAAGTAGACAACCAATCGACGCTTCAAAGCTCGACAACGAGGAGATGGCTTTAATCATCAAAAGCTTTCGCCAAATCCTCAAGCAACGGAAGGGGAAGGATTACAAATCCCGTTCCAAGAAGGTTTGCTACAAGTGTGGTAAGCCCGGTCACTTTATAGCTAAATATCCATTATTAAGTGACAGTGACAGGGATAACGACAAGAAGGGCAAGAGGAGAGAAAAGAAGAGGTACCACAAGAAGAGGGACGGCGATGCCCACGTGTGCCACGAGTGGGACTCCGATGAGAGCTCCACCGACTCCTCCGACGACGAGGACGCCGCCAACATCGCCGTCACCAAGGGACTCCTCTTCCCCAACGTCGGCCACAAGTGCCTCATGGCAAAGGACGGCAAAAGGAAGAAGGTTAAATCTAAATCCTCCACTAGATATGAGTCCTCTAGTGATGATAATGCTAGTGATGAGGAAGATAATTTGCGTACCCCTTTTGCCAACCTTAACATGGAACAAAAGGAAAAATTAAATGAATTAATTAGTGCCATTCATGAAAAGGATGACCTTTTGGATTCCCAAGAGGACTTCCTAATTAAAGAAAATAAGAAACATGTTAAGGTTAAAAATGCTTATGCTCTAGAGATAGAAAAATGTGAGAAATTAACTAGTGAGCTAAGCACATGCCATGACACTACTGCCAACCTTAGAAATGAAAATGCTAATTTATTAGCTAAGGTTGATTCTCATGTTTGTAATGTTTCAACTTCCAATTCTAGAGATGATAATGATGATTTACTTGCTAGGATTGAAGAATTGAACATTTCACTCGCTAGCCTTAGAAATGAAAATGAAAAATTGCTTGCTAAGGCTAAAGATTTTGATGTTTGCAATATTACTATTTCTAACTTTAGAAGTGAAAATGACATATTACATGCTAAGGTTATAGAGTTAAAATTCTGCAAACCCTCTACATCTATTGTTGAGCATGTTTCTATTTGTGCTAGATGTAGAGATGTTGATATTAATGCTATTCATGATCACATGGCTTTAATTAAACAACAAAATGATCATATAGCTAAATTAGATGCTAAAATTGCCGAGCATAACTTAGAGAATGAAAAATTTAAATTTGCTCGTAGTATGCTTTATAATGGGAGACGCCCTGGCATCAAGGATGGCATTGGCTTCCAAAGGGGAAACAATGTCAAACTTAATGCCCCTCCTCAAAGATTGTCAAACTTTGTTAAGGGCAAGGCTCCCATGCCTCAGGATAATGAGGGTTACATTTTATACCCTGCCGGTTATCCCAAGGATAAGATTAGGAGAATTCATTCTAGGAAGTCTCACTCTGGCCCTAACCATGCTTTCATGTATAAGGGTGAGACATCTAGCTCTAGGCAACCTACCCGTGCTAAGTTGCCTAAGAAGAAAACTCCTAGTGCATCAAATGAACATAGTTTTTCATTTAAAACTTTTGATGCATCTTATGTGTTGACTAACAAATCCGGCAAAGTAGTTGCCAAGTATGTTGGGGGCAAACACAAGAGCTCCAAAACTTGTGTTTGGGTTCCCAAAGTTCTTGTTTCTAATGCCAAAGGACCCAAAACCGTTTGGGTACCTAAAGTCAAGAACTAAAATTGTTTTGTAGGTTTATGCATCCGGGGGCTCAAGTTGGATACTCGACAGCGGGTGCACAAACCACATGACAGGGGAGAAAAGGATGTTCTCCTCCTACGAGAAAAACCAAGATCCCCAACGAGCGATCACATTCGGGGATGGAAATCAAGGTTTGGTCAAAGGTCTTGGTAAAATAGCTATATCTCCTGACCATTCTATTTCTAATGTTTTTCTTGTAGATTCATTAGATTACAATTTGCTTTCTGTATCTCAATTATGCAAAATGGGTTACAACTGTCTTTTCACTGATATAGGTGTCACTGTCTTTAGAAGAAGTGATGATTCAATAGCATTTAAGGGAGTGTTGGAGGGTCGTCTATACTTGGTAGATTTTGATAGAGCTGAACTCGACACTTGCTTAATTGCTAAGACTAACATGGGTTGGCTCTGGCACCGCCGACTAGCCCATGTTGGGATGAAGAATCTTCATAAGCTTCTAAAGGGAGAGCACATTTTAGGATTAACCAATGTTCATTTTGAGAAAGACAGGGTTTGTAGCGCATGCCAAGCAGGAAAGCAAGTTGGTGCCCATCATCCACACAAGAACATCATGACGACCGACAGGCCGCTTGAGCTACTCCACATGGATCTATTCGACCCGATTGCTTACATAAGCATCGGCGGGAGTAAGTATTGTCTTGTAATAGTGGATGATTATTCTCGCTTCACTTGGGTATTCTTTTTGCAGGAAAAATCCCAAACCCAAGAAACCTTAAAGGGATTCTTGAGACGGGCTCAAAATGAGTTCGGCTTAAGGATCAAGAAAATTAGAAGCGACAACGGGACGGAGTTCAAGAACTCACAAATTGAAGGCTTCCTTGAGGAGGAGGGCATCAAGCATGAGTTCTCTTCTCCCTACACCCCTCAACAAAATGGTGTAGTGGAGAGGAAGAATCAAACTCTATTGGACATGACTAGAACCATGCTTGATGAGTACAAGACTTCGGATCGGTTTTGGGCAGAGGCGGTCAACACCGCTTGCTACGCCATCAACCGGTTATATCTTCACCGAATCCTCAAGAAGACATCCTATGAACTCCTAACCGGTAAAAAGCCCAACATTTCATATTTTAGAGTTTTTGGTAGCAAATGCTTTATTCTTGTTAAAAGAGGTAGAAAATCCAAATTTGCTCCTAAGACTGTAGAAGGCTTTTTACTAGGATATGATTCAAACACAAGGGCATATAGAGTCTTTAACAAGTCCACTGGACAAGTTGAAGTTTCTTGTGACGTTGTGTTTGATGAGACTAACGGCTCTCAAGAAGAGCAAGTTGATCTTGATGAGATAGGTAATGAAGAGGCTCCATGCATCGCGCTAAGGAACATGTCCATTGGGGATGTGTGTCCTAAGGAATCCGAAGAGCCTCCAAATGCACAAGATCAACCGCCCTCCTCCACGCAAGCATCTCCACCAACTCAAAATGAGGATGAAGCTCAAGTTGATGAAGTAGAAGATCAAGCAAAAGAGCCACCTCAAGATAATGGCAATGATCAAGGGGAAGATACAAATGATCAAGACAAGGAGGATGAAGAGCAAAGGCCGCCACACCCAAGAGTCCACCAAGCAATCCAACGAGATCACCCCGTCGACACCATCCTCAGCGACATTCATAAGGGGGTAACTACTAGATCTCGTGTTGCACATTTTTGTGAGCATTACTCTTTTGTTTCCTCTATTGAGCCACACAGGGTAGAGGAAGCACTACAAGATTCGGATTGGGTGGTGGCGATGCAAGAGGAGCTAAACAATTTCACTAGGAATGAGGTATGGCATTTAGTTCCACGTCCTAATCAAAATGTCGTAGGAACCAAATGGGTCTTCCGCAACAAGCAAGATGAGCATGGTGTGGTGACAAGGAACAAAGCTCGACTTGTGGCCAAGGGATACTCCCAAGTTGAAGGTTTGGATTTCGGTGAAACCTATGCACCCGTAGCTAGGCTTGAGTCAATTCGTATATTATTGGCCTATGCTACTTACCATGGCTTTAAGCTTTATCAAATGGATGTGAAAAGTGCTTTCCTCAATGGACCAATCAAGGAAGAGGTCTATGTTGAGCAACCTCCCGGCTTTGAAGACAGTGAGTACCCTAACCATGTTTATAGGCTCTCTAAGGCGCTTTATGGGCTCAAGCAAGCCCCAAGAGCATGGTATGAATGCCTTAGGGATTTCCTTATTGCTAATGGCTTCAAAGTTGGAAAGGCCGATCCTACTTTATTCACTAAAACTCTTGAAAATGACTTGTTTGTATGCCAAAT
This sequence comes from Zea mays, assembly GCF_902167145.1. Taxonomy (NCBI): domain Eukaryota; kingdom Viridiplantae; phylum Streptophyta; class Magnoliopsida; order Poales; family Poaceae; genus Zea; species Zea mays. Next base: position 158,752,371 of record NC_050100.1, on the reverse strand, counting down.
TTATGTTGATGATATCATATTTGGGTCTACTAACGAGTCTACATGTGAAGAATTTAGCAGGATCATGACACAAAAATTCGAGATGTCGATGATGGGGGAATTGAGGTATTTTCTAGGATTTCAAGTCAAGCAACTCCAAGAGGGCACCTTCATTAGCCAAACTAAGTATACTCAAGACATTCTAAACAAGTTTGGGATGAAGGATGCCAAGCCCATCAAGACACCCATGGGAACCAATGGGCATTTCGACCTCGACACGGGAGGTAAGTCCGTGGATCAAAAGGTATACAGGTCGATGATAGGTTCTTTACTCTATTTATGTGCATCTCGACCGGATATTATGCTTTCCGTATGCATGTGTGCAAGATTCCAAGCCGACCCTAAAGAAGCTCACCTTACGGCCGTAAAACGAATCTTGAGATATTTGGCTTATACTCCTAAGTTTGGGCTTTGGTATCCTAGGGGATCCACATTTGATTTGATTGGGTATTCGGATGCCGATTGGGCGGGGTGTAAAATCAATAGGAAGAGCACATCGAGGACTTGCCAGTTCTTGGGAAGATCCTTGGTGTCTTGGGCTTCAAAGAAGCAAAATTTGGTCGCTCTTTCCACCGCCGAAGCCGAGTACATTGTCGCAGGACATTGTTGCGCGCAATTGCTTTGGATGAGGCAAACCCTGCAGGACTACGGTTACAAATTAACCAAAGTCCCTTTGCTATGTGATAATGAGAGTGCCATCAAGATGGCGGATAATCACGTCGAGCATAGCCGCACTAAACACATAGCCATTCGATATCACTTTTTAAGGGATCACCAACAAAAGGGAGATATCGAGATTTCATACATTAATACTAAAGATCAATTAGACGATATCTTTACCAAGCCTCTTGATGAACAAACTTTTAACAAACTTAGGCATGAGCTCAATATTCTTGATTCACGCAATTTCTATTGCTAAATTGCACACATAGCTCATTTGTATACTTTTGATCATGTCTCTTTCATATGCTATGACTAATGTGTTTTTCAAGTATATTTCAAACCAAGTCATAGGTGTATTGAAAGGAAATTGGAGTCTTCGGCAAAGACAAAGGCTTCCACTCCATAACTCATCCTTCGCCGTCACTCCAAGCAACTCTCCATTTTTGGGGGAGAAAGCATGAGCACCAAGCAAAAGGACTCCGTTTTTGGTATAATCTTCACTCATTTATTTATGACCAAAAGGGGAGAAAGTAATTCCCAGGGCTCTAATGACTCCGTTTTTGGCGATTCATGCCAAAGGAGGAGAAAGTATGAGCCCAAAGCAAAAGGACCGCACCACCACCTAATTTTAAAATTGGAGATTTTCAATTGGTAAATTTCAAATTGGTATCTTATTGTGTTCAAAAGGGGGAGAAAGTAGTATTTCAAAAATGATATATCAAAACCCTCTTGAACACTAAGAGGAGGGTCTCATTCAGGGGGAGTTTTGTTTAAGTCAAAGGAAAAGCATTTGAAACAGGGGAGAAAATTTCAAATCTTGAGAATGCTTTGCAAATCCTATTCATTTACCTATTGACTATTTGCAAAAGAACTTTAAAAAGGATTTACAAAAGAATTTGCAAAAACAAAACATGTGGTGCAAGCGTGGTCCAAAATGGTAAAAACAAAGAAACAATCCATGCATATCTTGTAAGTATTTATATTGGCTCAATTCCAAGCAACCTTTGCACTTACATTATGCAAACTAGTTCAATTATGCACTTCTATATTTGCTTTGGTTTGTGTTGGCATCAATCACCAAAAAGGGGGAGATTGAAAGGGAATTAGGTTTACACCTAGTTCCTAAATAATTTTGGTGGTTGAATTGCCCAACACAAATAATTGGACTAACTAGTTTGCTCTAGTGTATGAGTTATACAGGTGTCAAAGGTTCACAACAAGCCAATTAAAAGGACCAAAGTTGGGTTCAAAATAGAGAGCTAAAGGCATCCCGAAAGGCTTCCTGGTCTGGCGCACCGGACTGTCCGGTGGCGCACCGGACAGTGTCCGGTGCACCAGGGGACTTCGCGCTGAACTCCTCAGCCTCGGGAATTTCCAGAGCCAGCGTGCTATAATTCACCGGACTGTCCGGTGTACACCGGACAGTGTCCGGTGCTCCAAGAAGACGCAGCTCTGGAACTTGGCAGCCTCGGGAATTTGCAACGGCTGCTCCGCTATAATTCACCGGACTGTCCGGTGTAGCTACGGGGCAACGACTACTTCACGCCAACGGTCACCTGCAATAGCAATTAATGCGCGCCAGGGCGCGCAGAAGCCAGGCACGCGCGTAGTGGCGCACCGGACACTCTACAGTACATGTCCGGTGCGCCACCGGACATCCAGGCGGGCCCAGAAGTCAGCGCTCCAACGGTCGGAACCCAACGGCATTGGTGACTCATTATTATTTCTAACGCTAACCCGGCTTGTAGTTGTGTTTATATTTGTAAATTTCAGTTTCGCCCTATTCACCCCCCCCCTCTAGGCGACTATCAGATTGGCTAAATTTTTTGTCAGCACTTTAACACTTGTGTTAAGGAGGGAGATAGTGAGAGCACCTAGAGGGGGGGGGGGGGGGGGGTGAATAGGTGATCCTATAAAAAATTCAACACTAATAACCACAAAACTTTGTTATGTAAGTTAGAACGACTAAGTAGCTTGAAAAGAGTTCTTGTGAACACGGATAAGCAAGGGTGAAGCACACAAGAGACACACGATTTTTATCCTGTGGTTCAGCCAAGTAACACTTTCCTACTTCCACGTTGTGGCGTCCCAATGGACAAGGGTTGCACTCAACCCCTTTCAAGTGATCCGATGATCAACTTGAATACCACGGTTTTTCCTTTCTTTGTCTTTCTCCCGTTTGCGAGGAATCTCCACAACTTGGAGCCTCTCGCCCTTACAACGAAGATCACAAAAGATGTACGGAAGTAAGGGAGGGGAGAGCAACACACACAAGACTCAAATCACAGCATAATCACGCGCACATGTCACAACTTGAGCTCAAAACACAACCCATGGAGTTCACAACTCAAATGGAGCTCAAGTCACTATCTCAAAGAATCAAATGCGTGAAGTTGGAGTCTTGGAGGCTTAGAATGTTTCTTGAATGCTTGGGTGACTCCTCCATGCGCCTAGGGGTCCCTTTTATAGCCCTAAGGCAGCTAGGAGCCGTTGGAGGCCAACAAGGAAGGCTATCCTTGCCTTCTGTCGGGTGGCGCACCGGACAACCACTGTTCATGTCCGGTGCGCGATCTCCTTCCTATTCTGGCGCAGCCGACCATTGCAGATTCGTGGCAGTTGGCGCACCAGACAGTCCGGTGCCCCCTGCCGACCGTTGGCGCGGGCCACGCGTCGCCCGTGGATTGCGCGACCGACCGTTGCGCTGGCGGCCGTTGGCTCACCGGACAGTCCGGTGAATTATAGCCGTACGCCGCCAAATTCTCCCGAGAGCGGCCTGTTCACCGGAGTTCAGCCTGGCACATCGGACACTGTCCGGTGCACCACCGAACAGTCCAGTGTGCCAAGCCGAGCTGGACTTAGGCTGTACCAAGCCAAGTCTTTTGCATCTCTTTTCTTTTCTTCGTTTCTCTGTTTCTAGCACTTAGACAATATGTGTTAGTACTCAAAACAATGTACTAAGTCTAGAAACGTACCTTGTTACATGATTTACACCTTTTGCTTGTATGGCACAATAATATCTCACTCACTATGTGTTGGACACTTAATCACCAAAATATTGTAGAAATGGCCCAAGGGCACATTTCCCTTTCAATCTCCCCCTTTTTGGTGATTTATGCCAACACATCAAAAAGGCAATGCAAAACATGCAACATCAATTCAAATTGAAGGCCAAATTGATTTTGATTCTAATTTGGCATATTTGGATCCTTCTTTGCCACCACTTGGTTTGTTTTTGCAAATCAAATTCATTTTCCTATCTCTAAGTCAAACACATTTGTTTGGGCACAAAGAGAGATATTCCAATGGAAAAATTGATCAAGTGCCAGAAACTCCCCCTTTTCCCATACTTATAAAATCTCCCCACAAGAGACCAAATTTTGCAATGAGAGTATTTTAACAAATCAAAATCCTAACTCTACGATTTTCAAAATTCTCAAGTGGTAGCTGATCCATTTGCTTTGGCCTTAATTTCTCCCCCTTTGGCATTAAGCACCAAAACGAGATCATTTTTGGCCCTTTAACCCCATTGCTTCACAAAAAATGTCAATTAAGATAAAAAAGGCAATAAGAGCATAAGAATGAACTTGGAGGTGTGTACACTAATACTGGAGTGCAGTGGAAGTCTTTGCATGGTCCAAGTTCACGTTTCCCTTTCAATTTACCTTTGAGACTACATCAAGTACACTTAAACAAAGGTTAGTCTCAAAAGGTCAAGTTGTAGCACTTCTCCCCCTAAATATGTGCATCATTCACACATGGACTTGTGAGGTCCGGGGATCCCTTGCACAACTTGAGAACCATAAATAATCAACAAATTTCATAAATGCATAAAGTAACTTGATCAAAGGCATAAAACACATGTATGCTATAGATCAATCCAAGTTACGCAAATCTAAGACATTTAGCTCACTACGCAGCCTGCAAAAGGTTTTCTCATCTAATGGCTTGGTAAAGATATCGGCTAGCTGGTTCTCGGTGCTAATATGGAACACCTTGATATCTCCCTTTTGCTGGTGGTCTCTCAGAAAGTGATGCCGGTGCGGCTATGTTCAACAGGATTATCCGCCATGCGGATTGCACTCTCATTGTCACATAGGAGTGGGACTTTGCTCAGATTGTAGCTAAAGTCCCGGAGGGTTTGCCTCATCCAAAGTAGTTGCGCGCAACACTGTCCAGCGGCAACATACTCGGCCTCAGCGGTGGATAGAGCAACAGAGGTTTGTTTCTTTGAACTCCAAGACACCAGGGACCTTCCTAGGAATTGACACGTCCCTGATGTACTCTTCCTATCAACCTTGCATCCAGCATAATCGGAGTCTGAGTATCCAATCAAGTCAAAGGTAGACCCCTTTGGATACTAGATCCCGAAACAAGGCGTAGCAACTAAATATCTAAGAATCCGCTTAACGGCCACAAGGTGACATTCCCTTGGGTCGGATTGAAATCTAGCACACATGCATACGCTAAGCATAATATCCGGTCTAATAGCACATAAATAAAGTAACGTCCCTATCATAGACCGGTATGCCTTTTGATCAACGGACTTACCTCCTTTGTTGAGGTCGACATGTCCGTCGCTTCCCATCGGTGTCTTCGCGGGCTTAGCGTACTTCATCCCAAACCGCTTGAGAAGATCTTGAGTGTACTTCGTTTGGGAGATGAAGGTGCTGTCCTTGAGTTGCTTCACTTGGAACCCAAGGAAGTAGTTCAACTCCCCCATCATCGACATCTCAAACTTTTGGGTCATCACCCTGCTAAACTCCTCACAAGACTTTTGGTTAGTAGAACGAAATATTATGTCATCGACATAAATTTGGCATACAAAAAGGTCACCGTCACAAGTCTTAGTGAAAAGAGTGGGATCAGCTTTCCCAACTTTGAAAGCATTAGCAATTAAGAAATCTCTAAGGCATTCATACCATACTCTTGGGGCTTGCTTAAGTCCATAGAGCGCCTTAGAGAGCTTACACACATGGTTGGGGTACCTGTCATCCTCAAAGCCAGGGGGTTGTTCCACGTACACCTCCTCCTTTATTGGTCCGTTGAGGAAAGCGCTCTTCACATCCATTTGAAACAACCTGAAAGAGTGGTGAGCGGCATAGGCTAATAATATTCTAATAGACTCTAGCCTAGCCACAGGAGCAAAAGTCTCCTCGAAATCCAAACTTGCGACTTGGGCATAACCTTTTGCCACATGTCGAGCCTTGTTTCTTGTCATCACTCCGTGCTCGTCTTGCTTGTTGCGGAACACCCACTTGGTTCCCACAACGTTTTACTTTGGATGTGGCACCAGGCACCAAACTTCATTCCTCTTGAAGTTGTTGAGCTCTTCCTGCATGGCCAACACCCAATCCGGATCTTGCAAGGCCTCTTCTACCCTGAATGGCTCAATAGAAGAGACAAACGAGTAATGCTCACAAAAATTAGCTAATATTGAGCGAGTAGTTACTCCCTTGCTTATGTCACCCAGAATCTGATTGACAGGGTGATTTCTTTGAATCATCGCTCGGACTTGAGTTGGAGGGGCCAGTGGTGCTTCTTCCTCCAAATCTTGCTCTTCTTGTGCTCCCCCTTGATCACACGCCTCTTCTTGATGAACTTGTCCGTCATCTTGAGTTGGGGGATGCACCATCATTGAGGAAGAAGGAAGATCTTGCTCTTGTTGTTCCTGTGGTCGCACATCTCCAATCGCCATGGTGCGTATTGCGGCCGTCGGAACATCATCTTCATCTATATCATCAAGATCAACTTGCTCTCTTGGGGAGCCATTTGTCTCATCAAATACAACGTCGCTAGAGACTTCAACCAAACCCGATGATTTGTTGAAGACTCTATACGCCTTTGTATTTGAGTCACCCTAGTAAAAACCCTTCTACAGCTTTGGGAGCAAATTTGGAATGTCTACCTTTCTTCACCAAAATATAGCATTTGCTCCCAAATACACGAAAGTAAGAGACATTGGGTTTGTTACCGGTAAGGAGTTTGTAGGAGGTCTTCTTGAGGAGACGATGCAGATAGAGCCGGTTTATGGCATGGCAAGCTGTGTTCACAGCTTTCGACCAAAACCGCTTGGGCGTCTTGAATTCTCCAAGCATCGTCCTCGCCATGTCGATAAGCGTCCCGTTCTTCCTCTCTACCACACCGTTTTGCTGTGGTGTGTAGGGAGCGAAGAACTCATGCTTGACACCTTCCTCCTCAAGATATTCTTCAACTTGTAAGTTGTTGAAATCGGACCCGTTGTCGCTCCTTATCTTTTTCACCTTGAGCTCAAACTTGTTTTGAGTCCTCCTTAGAAAGCGCTTTAGGGTCCCTTGGGTTTCTGATTTATTCCGCAAAAAGAACACCCAAGTGAAGCGGGAAAAGTCATCTACAATTACAAGACCATACTTACTTCCCCCGATGCTAAGGTAGGCGATGGGTCCGAAGAGGTCCATGTGGAGAAGATCTAGTGGTCTTGATGTTGTCATCACATTCTTGCTATGATGAGTGCTTCCCACCTGTTTCCCTGCCTGACAAGCTGCACAAGGTCTGTTGTTGGGGACTTGCTCTCAAATGCTATGAATTAAGAACAAGGCAACATAAAATGTTAAATATCAATGCCCTTCGTCCGCCGAAACATTATCTCCATAAGGATTTAATGAACTTCGGACGAAGGTCACGGACATAGTATTACGAAGGTTTCACCTTCGTAATTAATACTTATAAAGATAACATAAAGTAAAGTTAAAACATGAAACATTAAAGATAAATGTATTGAAAAACAAATGATCTTATTCACATATATTATTATATGAATTTAAGATGTCTGAATACAACGTTTAAATACATTTATACCTTTGCCTTGACAAACAATAATTCCCGAGTGATGCGTTAGCAATTACAGGAATGCGTGAACAGTAAAGGAATACTGTTCACTATTTATAGGCGCAGGACACAGCTCATGAAAAATTACAATTATGCCCCTCATAAAAGTTTACAACAATGACTCAGACCATTGAAGGTCAAAAGGTCATTTTATCTTTAAGTCGGTTCGATCCTTCGTCTTCGGATATGCTGTAGTTCCGAAGCTTCGTGAACGGTATCTTCGGCATCATGTTCAAGCAGCTTCAGCTGAAGCTGTTTCTTTTTGCAGGACCTTCGGCGACGAAGCATGGTCCCAACAGTAGCCCCTTCACGGTGCTAGATCGTTTTTCGTAACGAGCTTGATCCGTGAAAAAAGTCTCTTAGGCTTCAGGAAGCCGAAGGTCCGAAAAACACCTTCCCTGAGCTCGTTGTCGAGAAACGATACAGCTTTCAAGCGTGCAGCGGTCCCACCATGCAGATTCACTGTTCTGGTTTTTGCGGCCCACCGTTCAGCGGGTGCGAGCAACTGTTTGCCTGATGTAAAAATCCTGACGATTCACCTTCTTACCTGCAACACTATATAAACAGACGGGTAGGTGTGAAGTTACCACAGCATTCATTGCTATTGCACTGTTTTGCTGCCAAAATTTTCAACCATAGCTGAAGCTTAACTTTCGCATTCAAACGAAGCTCCAATTTAGAATTTGCTTCGTCAGAAGAATAGCTTCGGAAAAGAAGGCTATTATTTTCCAAGAAATTTTTCAAGAAATTCAAAATTAAATGGCCAGAGTGCGCTCTACTGCTAGAATTGAGCACGAGGGAGACGAAGCCAAAGGTGCGGAAACTGTTCCTATCTCTAAAGCAATGAAGCGATCTAGATTGATGACATCAGAAGACATCCCTGCCAAGAATGGCTCGAAACAATCGAATAATGAGCACAGAGATTCTTGGAAATTACTCTAAAAAGGAGGACCAATTGATGAAAGCAGCCTTCGGCACCCGGCCGAAACGAAGGCTAAACAGAGTACTTGATGCTATAGGCTTTGAATATCCTGACTATGGTCGATTGGGCGGAGATGGTGGAGGCCCGAAGAGGAAAAGAATCGCCAGCGCTGTTGACGAAGAAAGCACCAAAGTGGCAAAAAAGAAAAAGGAAACTTCTGAAAAGTTGAGCCTTGAGCCGAAGGTGGCTGCTGCAAGAAAAAGGAGAACTGCATCTCCGGAACCGGAAGCATTGGTTCAAGAAGAAACTCCTGCGACACCTTCTACTGCCGAAGTAGAAGAGATTATGAAGGTAATGACTGAACCCTTGCCTGTCAAGCTATGTCCGCTGGCGCCGGAACTGACGAAGTTTTTTCAGAGGGACAAAGCAGCTTCGGCAGAAGAAAGTCCTGTACTGCCGAAAAAACGAAGAATTATTCAAATAGCAGATGTGATTCATCAAACGCCGCCACCGGCGACAGTGTCGAAAATTGCTTTTGTCGAGACCACTGAAGCCGAAGGCGCCGCAGCCGAAGCTTCCAGAGTGGAGACCACCGAAGCTGAAACCGGCGACGCCGAAGCTGCTGGGGCCGAAGCTGGGATCACGGAAGGTTCGAATCTGGAAACTACCCTTGAAGTTATTGACAATATTCTCCTGAAAATGGCTGAGGAAGAAGCTGCTGTGGCTGCGGTAACCACTGCAACTGGGAAGGGAAAGGAGCAGATCGATGACACTTCAGAAGAAGAAAGTTTTAACTTTCAAGACTTGCTTGGACAAGAGCTAACAGTTGCCAAAAAGGAAGAGTTGAAAAAATATGCCATATCTTGCGGGTATAAGCCAGGGGCTACGCTATTTGGTGGGGTCAACGAAGGGAAGTTAAGATGCCTTCGAAACCGCACCGAGGCTAAAGTTGTTAGAACCCTCTCCAAAAGCATTGGCCTACCGAAACTAGAAGCTGACCTCTACAGATATCAACGACACCATATCGCCGGAAGCCTGCTTTATGCTAATTTTAAGGTAACAAATTTTATTATTATTGTTTTATTTATGTTTTAGGTCATTTACTGACGAAGATTGTTTTGGCAGAGTATACTATTGAGTAAAGTTCTAAAAATGCAACAAGATCTCGAAGAAGAGAAGACCAAAACTATCATCAAAGATTTGGAAGAAAAAGTTGAAGATTATGAAGCTGTTCTGAAAAAGAAGGACTTCACCATCCAGGACCTTGAAATGATGACTAAGGAACACGAAGGTGCATTAGAGAAGAAAGACTTTGTTATTCAGTCTATGGAAGGCTCCTTGGCTGAGGTCCAAGCCGAGAATAACAGTTTAAAGGATGAATTGCTCAAACAACTAGAAAAATCTGAGCAGGAGAAGAAACAGCTTGAAGCAAGTCTTAAAACTGAGATGGAAAAGAATTCAAATTTGCAAAAATCCTTGAAGGAGCTTCAAGAGAAATGTTTAAGCTTCGGCAGCCGATGCGTGCAGCGGCTGAAGGACGTGTTTCATTCTATTGGAGCCAGCTCTGAAAAATTTACACCTTCAGCTGAAAACTTGCCCAGCACATTAGAATATATTGAAGGCGAGGTTGACGCTCTTGATGAAGTTATTGGTGGCCATGCTGACTTCTGCGCCCTGGTAGCTTCTCGGGGCACAGCTACCGCTTTTCTGAAGGCTGGCTGCACGCATGGAAAGATTGTTAATAGGCCTAACTTCAGCTTATCATCATCAGATCTGATAGATATTCCAAGCCTAGCTCGAAGTATTAGAAATAGATTTATGACCCAGATTTGGGTAAATGGCGGGCGGAAAATGGCGGGTGACGAAGCTCGAAGTCATCTTAAGCCGGTAAGAAGCTTATATTTGTTACTTTTACCTTCTCCTTGAAATTTGCACCTTTCTTATTCTGTTCTTTAATATTCGTAGGATGACGAAGCTGAAGTATAAGGAAGCTGAAGTATAACAAAGCTGAAGCATGACAAAGCTGAAGCTTGATAGTTGCTGCAATATTCTTTCCTGCAAAAATTCTGGAAAGACTTTTGTAATATTATTATGGAAAAACTCATGTAAATTTATACATACCTTGTAATATATTTTGTTTCCGCTGTCTGTGTACAATCTGCTTTGTTGTGGACGAAACTTCTTTTTTGAGCCGAAGGCGAAAAACACCTTCCCTTCTTTTCGTACATAACGAAGCATAACAAATTTTCCTTTTTCAAAGTCTCTCCTCATAGCCGAATGTGTGATGTGATGATGATTCTATATATGTCTAAATGAATGTTTATGAATGCAAATGACATGATGAAATGTATTGTGGAGATGAATATTGAGAATGATTCAAATCTTTTTACTTTTCAGCTTCATCGTTTACTTTTCAGTGTATCAGCGTTGACTTTTCGCTGTAAGCCTCCCTTAGGAGCTTCTTCGCCTTTTACTTTCAGTGGAATCAGCGTTGACTTTTCGCTGCAAGCCTCCCTTAGGAGCTTCTTCGCCTTTTACTTTCAGCGGAATCAGCGTTGACTTTTCGCTGTAAGCTCTGCATTCCCTTAGGAACGACTTTTGAGCTTCTCCCTGCTTTCTTTTCTTTTCCCTTGGCATTTTACATTTACATTTTTTGGGGGATATCACCTTTATAGAACCGAAATAAGGAAAGAAAAATTACAAGTTGTGGCCCCATTAAAAACCTTTCTCCCCCTTTGGAAAGGAAAAGGGTGCCACAAAAAAGAAATAGAAAAAATTACATCAAATTAAACATAATATCGCCGAAGCTCATCCGCATTCCATGACCTAGGGATGTCGTTGCCGTCCATATCCTTCAATCTGTAGGAACCGGGTCTTGACGAAGATGCTACCAAAAAAGGTCCTTCCCACTTCAGCTGTAATTTGCCAACTGTCTCAGGGTTAGCTACTCTTCGAAGGACCAGATGTCCTAGTTCAATGTTCTTCAGCTTAACCTTTCTGTCTCGCCATTTTATTGTTTCGGATTGATATTTATTGATGTTTTCCACATCCTAAAGTCTGATCCCTTCTATAGCATCTTTTTCCACAGAGCAATCAGCTTCGTCTTCACCTTCTGCCGAAGTTACCGTTCTTATTGATCCTGCTTTGGCCTCTTTCGGGGTTATTGCTTCATCCCCAAACAATAGTTTGAAAAGTGTAAAGCCTGTTGATCTTGACATGGTTGTGTTATGGCTCCACACCACTTTGATTAACTCATCTGGCCACTTTCCCCTGAGCTGATTGAAGATTGACTTCATTATTCCTGTCATTATGATCCCGTTAGCTCGTTCGACAAGTCCGTTTGACTCCGGATGTCGAACTGATGCAAAATGGATCTTCGTGCCAATTTGATCACAAAATTCTCTGAAAGCTTCAGAATCAAACTGTGTCCCATTATCCACAGTAATGGCCTTCGGCATTCCGAAGCGACAAACAATATTTTGCCAGAAAAACTTTTGAATAGTAATCGAAGTTATTGTGGCTAGCGGCTTTGCCTCAATCCACTTGGAAAAATATTCTACTGCCACTACAACATATCTTAAGTTTCCCTGTGCTGGTGGTAATGGACCTAGTAAATCAAGGCCCCACCTTTGCAACGGCCAAGTGGGTTGTATTAATTGAGTTAAAGACGAAGGTTGTTTTTGATCTCTTGCACATTTCTGACAACCTTCGCACTTTTGGACTAAATCCGCTACATCCGAAGCTGCCTTTGGCCAATAAAATCCTTGACGAAAAACTTTCCCAAGCAAAGGCCTAGATCCAATGTGAGATCCACACAGGCCTGTGTGTATTTTCTTCATTAATTCTATACCTTCGGATCTGGATAAACACTTAAGCAATGGGGAACAGACCCCTCGCTTGTACAGCTCCCCTTCTATTATGACATATGGTCGAGCTCTTGCTTCTATTCTTTTGTTGTAAGCTTCGTCGTCTGAAATAAAATTACCCTGAAGGAAAGAGATGATTTCAGTTCTCCAATCTTCACTATAGACAGGGGATATATTGAGGACCGCTCTTTCAAGAAGCTCGACCGAAGGTGCTTTTATTGTTTCAAAAAATACTTCCGAAGGTAAAGGCAGCCCCTGTGCTGCTGACTTGGCCAATAGATCAGCATATTCATTTTCTCCACGAGGAATATTTTTAACAGAGAATACTTCAAAGGAAACCTCGATCCTTCGGACTGTATCTAGATATTTTTCAAGCTTCGGATCTCTTGCTTTATAGCTCTTGTCAATATGACCAGAAATAACTTGGGAATCAGTTTTAAGAATGGCCCTTCTGATCCCCATTGCCTTTAACTTCCGAAGACCCAAGAGCAGAGCTTCGTATTCAGCAATATTGTTTGTACAACTGAAATCAAGTCTCGCCGCATAACAAGTTTTAACTTTGGAAGGTGAAACCAACACAGCAGCTGCTCCTGCTCCGAAGGTTCCCCAAGACCCATCGCAAAACACTGTCCATGCTTCGGCATCTTTATTCATTTCTTCCTCCTGAGCCCCTGGCGTCCAGTCAGCAATGAAGTCTGCCAACGCTTGGGACTGAATCGAAGATCTGTGGACATAATCAATACAAAATTCATTGAGCTCTGCAGCCCATTTTCCAATCCTTCCAGTAGCTTCTCGGTTTCTCATAATATCCTTCAAAGGTTGTGAAGAAGGAACAATTATGTTGTAAGCTTGAAAATAATGCCGAAGCTTCCTGGAGGCCATCAAAACAGCATACAGTACTTCCAATTCTGTATAATTTTTCTTTGATAAACTAAGAACTTCAGATACAAAATATATTGGGGCCTGTTTCTTGGCTTGACCTTCAAGCTTCTTCTAGACAAGTGCTGCACTTATCGCTGAGTGTGAAGCTGCCACATATAATAACAAAGGAGCCCCTGGCGTTGGTGGAGTTAGTGTTGTTAGATCTATCAAATATTGCTTCAGTTCTTCGAAGGCTCTCTGCTGGACTGGTCCCCATTGAAAAACTTCGGCTGACTTCAGCACTTCGAAAAATGATAAATTTCTCTCTGCTGATCTAGATATGAATCTGTTGAGAGATGCCAGCCTTCCTGTCAATCTTTGAGCCCCCTTCTTTGTACTTGGTGGTTCCATTCGAAGTATAGCTTCGATTTTGCTTGGATTAGCCTCAATGCCCTTTGTTGAAACTAGGCAACCAAGAAATTTCCCCTTCTTTACTCCGAAGACACATTTTTCCGGATTCAGCTTTAAACCAGCCTGTCTAAATTAGCGAAGGTCTCCTACAGATCAGCAATGTGATTATCTTGCTTCGTGCTTTTTACAATGATATCATCAACATAAGTTAGTACATTCCTGCCTATCTGAGAATGGAGGACCTTCGCTGTCATTCTGCTAAAGCTTCCTCCGGCATTCTTAAGCCCCTCAGGCATCCGAAGGTAACAATATGTTCCACTGGGGGTTATGAAGTTGGTTTTCGGTTCATCCTCCTTCTTCATCCAGATTTGGTGATAGCCTGAATAGCAATCCAGCAGACTCATAAGCTCTGATGAAGCTGCTGCATCGACTAAGGAATCTATCCTTGGCAATGGAAACTCGTCCTTCGGACAGGCCTTGTTGAGATCAGTAAAATCGATACACATTCTCCATTTACCATTGGCCTTCTTTACCATAACAGTGTTAGCCAACCATTCTGGATATTTTACTTCTCTGATAACTCCGACACTGAGGAGTCTTTTCACTTCGTTCCGAGCACCTTCGGCTTTATCATCAGACATCTTCCGAAGCCTTTGCTTTCTTGGTCTGAAGGATGGATCAACATTGAGCGAGTGCTCAATGACATCCCTGTTAACCCCGCAAAGATCAATAGCTGACCAAGCAAAAACATCTTTGTTGTTGAACAGAAACCTTATCAAGGTTTTCTCTTGTTTTTCGGACAGTTGAGATCCCAATAACACCTTCTGCTCTGCTATGTCCTCACATAAGAGCATGGGCTTCGGCTGATCAGCCGAAGCAGCTTTTTCCCTTCTGAACTTGTATTGCTCACAAGCTTCAGCTCCATCTATATTATGGATTGCTTTTGAGTCTGTCCAATTTCCTTCGGCCCTTCTGGCAGCTTCCTGACTTCCATGAATAGCAATGGGCCCTTGGTCCGAAGGTATCTTCATGCAAAGATAAGCTGGATGAAGAATTGCTTCGAAGGCATTGAGAGTACCACGACCAATGATTGCATTGTAAGGGTATTCCATGTCAACAATATCAAACACAACTTGTTCAGTCCTTGTGTTGTTGATAAACCCGAAGGTCACTGGCATTGTGATTTTGCCGAGTGCTACAATCTGCCTTCCTCCGAAGCCGCAGAGGGGATGTGTGGCATCATGAATTTTATCTTCAGGCTCTTGCATCTGTCTGAAGGCTTTAGCAAATATGATATCAGCTGCGCTGCCTATATCAACCAAAACATTATGGACCAGAAATCCTTTGATCACACAAGAGATAACCATATCATCGTTGTGTGGGTAATCCTTGAGTTGAAGATCCTCTTAGGAGAAGGTAATTGGAATGTGAGACCATCTTGACTTGATGAAGGGTCCTTGCACTCCAACATGCTGTACCCTTCTCTGTGCCTCCTTTTTCTGCTTCTTGTTGGCTGGCTCTGAGCATGAACCGCCCGTTATCGGGAGTACCAACTTCGGAGCCGAAGCAGCTCCAACTTGAATGTTGAACGAAGCCATTAGCTCAAAAAAGTGGAAGTGAGTTCACCGGAGGTGGGCGCCAATGTTGGGGACTTGCTCTCAAATGCTATGAATTAAGAACAAGGCAACATAAAATGTTAAATATCAATGCCCTTCGTCCACCGAAACATTATCTCCATAAGGATTTAATGAACTTCAGACGAAGGTCACGAACATATACTTATAAAGATAACATAAAGTAAAGTTAAAACATGAAACATTAAAGATAAATGTATTGAAAAACAAATGATCTTATTCACATATATTATTATATGAATTTAAGATGTCTGAATACAACGTTTAAATACATTTATACCTTTGCCTTGACAAGCAATAATTCCCGAGTGATGCGTTAGCAATTACAGGAATGCGTGAACAGTAAAGGAATACTGTTCACTATTTATAGGCGCAGAACACAGCTCATGAAAAATTACAATTATGCCCCTCATAAAAGTTTACAACAATGACTCAGACCATTGAAGGTCAAAAGTTCATTTTATCTTTAAGTCGGTTCGATCCTTCGTCTTCGGATATGCTGTAGTTCCGAAGCTTCGTGAACGGTATCTTCGGCATCATGTTCAAGCAGCTTCAGCTGAAGCTGTTTCTTTTTGCAGGACCTTCGGCGACGAAGCATGGTCCCAACATCTGTCTTTCTCGAAACAAACATTTGTTAGTCCTAACACATGTTCTCCCTTTAGAAGTTTATGAAGGTTCTTCATCCCAACATGTGCTAGACGACGATGCCACAACCAACCCATACTAGTCTTAGCTATTAAGCATGCATCTAGATCGACCTCCTCTTTTGAAAAATCAACTAAGTAGAGTTTGCCGTCTAATACACCCTTAAAAGCTAATGAACCATCACTCCTTCTAAAGACAGAAACATCAATATTTGTAAACAAACAATTGCATCATTACATACTCTCCTAGGCACATGATGCACAACATTACTTTTCCTAGGCCTACCATGCACAAAAGTAGAGCTAGAGGCAAACATAGCATGTGAATCA
Organism: Zea mays; assembly: GCF_902167145.1. Lineage (NCBI taxonomy): Eukaryota > Viridiplantae > Streptophyta > Magnoliopsida > Poales > Poaceae > Zea > Zea mays. The sequence continues at coordinate 158,736,137 of NC_050100.1, read as the reverse complement.
CGATCATTACTCCTATGAGCATTCCTAGAATATCTTCTATCATTATAAATAAAAGCATGATTCCTTTGAGTACTACTAGCCATAGGAGCCTTCCCTTTCTCCTTGTTGAGAACGGGAGCCTTTTGGCTTGTTAAGTTCTTGGTTTCCTTTTGAAAACCAAGTCCATCCTTAATAGAGGGGTGTCTACCCACGGTGTAGGTATCCCTAGCAAATTTTAATTGATCAAAATTCATTTTGCAAGTCTTAAGTTGAGCATTAAGACTTGCTACCTCATCATTTAATTTGGTAATAAACATAAGGTGTTCATCACAAGCATTAACATCAAAATCCTTACATCTATTATAAATACTAACATGCTCTACGCATGAACTAGATTTGTTTGCTTCTTCTAGCTTAGCATTTAAATCATCATTAATACTCTTTAAACTAGACATAGTTTCATGACAAGCAGATAGTTCAGAAGATAGCATTTCATTTCTCTTAATTTCTAGAGCAAAAGATTTTTGAACACTAATAAACTTATCATGCTCTTCATACAAAATATCCTCTTGCTTTTCTAAAAGTCTATCCTTTTCATTTAAAGCATCAATTAGTTCATTAATCTTCTCTACTTCAGCTCTATCTAATCCTTTAAATAAGCTAGAGTAATCTACTTCATCATCACTAGAATCATCATCGCTAGAAGTAGTGTATTTGGGGGTTTCACGAATACTTACCTTTATTTCCTTGGCCATGAGGCAAGTGTGTCGTTCGTTGGGGAAGAGCGAAGACTTGTTGAAGGCCGAGGCTGCCAGTCCTTCATCGTCGGAGTCAGATGAAGAGCAGTCCAAATCCCACTCTTTGCCAAGGTGCGCCTCGCCCTTCGCCTTCTTGTAAACCTTCTTCTTCTCCATCTTCCCATGCTTTTCTTGTTCCTGGTCATCATCATTATCGGGGCATTGTGCTATGAAATGACCAGTCTTACCGCATTTGAAGCAGGAGCGCTTTCCCCTTGCTTTGTTCTTGTTGGGGTACTCCTTGCGTCCTTTCAATGTGGTCTTGAAGCACTTGATGATAAGCGTCATCTCATCTTCGTTGAGGCTAGCGGCCTCCACTTGTGCCACCTTGCTTGGCAGCGTCTCCCTGCTGCTGGTTGCTTTGAGGGCAACGTTTGAGGCTCGTGGACGGGTAGTGGACCGTTTAGAGCATCGTCCACATATCCAGCCTCCTTCACCATCATGCGCCCGCTCATGAACTTCCCAAGAATCTCCTCGGGCATCATCTTGGTGTACCAGGGATTCTCACGAATAAGGTTGAAAAGATGGGGGTCAATTACCGTGAATGACCTTAGCATAAGTCGGACGATGTCGTGGTCCGTCCATCTTGTGCTTCCATAGCTCCTAATCTTGTTGACCAGGGTCTTGAGCCTGTTGTATGTTTGTGTTGGCTCCTCTCCCCTGATCGTCGCGAACCTTCCCAGCTCGCCTTCCACCAACTCCATTTTGGTTATCATGGTGGCGTCGTTTCCCTCATGTTATATCTTGAGGGTATCCCAAATTTGCTTGTCATTGTCCAAGCCGCTCACCTTGTTGTATTCATCCCTGCACAAAGATGCTAACAAAACAGTGGTAGCTTGTGGATTTTTATGAATTTGCTCATTAATAAACACCGGGTTATCCGTACTATCGAAATGCATTCCATTTTCAACTATCTCCCAAATACTAGGATGGAGAGAGAATAAGTGACTACGCATTTTGTGACTCCAAAAAGAGTAGCCCTCTCCATCAAAGTGTGAAGGTTTACCAAGTGGAATTGAAAGCAAATGAGCATTGGAATTGAACGGAATACGAGAATAATCAAATGAATAATTTTGATTAACTGTTTTCTTCTTTGAAGAGGAGTCGTCGTCGTCATCGTGTGGTGAAGAAGACGAGGCATCACTGTCGTAATAGATGATCTTCTTGATGCGCCTCTTCTTATTTCCATCTCTTTTCTTATGACTCGAGCCTGAGTCGGTTGGCTTGTCATCTCTAGGCTCGTTGAGGAAAGACTCCTTCTCCTTGTCGTTGACCACCATCCCCTTTCCCTTAGGATCCATCTCTTCCGACGATTAGTCCCTTACGTGAAGAGAACGGCTCTGATACCAATTGAGAGCACCTAGAGGGGGGTGAATAGGTGATCCTGTAAAAAATTCAACACTAATAGCCACAAAACTTTGTTATGTAAGTTTGAACGGCTAAGTAGCTTGAAACGAGTTCTTGTGAACACGGATAAGCAAAGGTAAAGCACACAAGAGACACACGATTTTTATCCCGTGGTTCGACCAAGTAACACTTGCCTACTTCCACGTTGTGGCATCCCAATGGACGAGGGTTGCACTCAACCCCTTTCAAGTGATCCGATGATCAACTTGAATACCACAGTTTTTCCTTTCTTTGTCTTTCTCTCGTTTGCGAGGAATCTCCACAACTTGGAGCCTCTCGCCCTTACAATGAAGATCACAAAAGATGTACGGAAGTAAGGGAGGGGAGAGCAACACACACAAGACTCAAATCACAGCACAATCACGCACACAAGTCACAACTTGAGCTCAAAACACAACCCACGGAGTTCACAACTCAAATGGAGCTCAAGTCACTATCTCAAAGAATCAAATGCGCGAAGTTGGAGTCTTGGAGGCTTAGAATGTTTCTTGAATGCTTGGGTGACTCCTCCATGCGCCTAGGGGTCCCTTTTATAGCCCCAAGGCAGCTAGGAGCCGTTGGAGGCCAATAAGGAAGGCTATCCTTGCCTTCTATCGTGTGGCGCACCAGACAGTATGGTGCACCACCAGACAACCACTGTTCATGTCCGGTGCGTGATCTCCTTCCTATTCTGGCGCAGCCGACCGTTGCAGATTCATGGCAGTTGGCGCACCAGACACTGTTCGGTGCACACCAGACAGTCCGATGCCCCCTGCCGACCGTTGGCGCGGGCCACGCGTCGCCCGCGAATTGTGCGGCCGACCGTTGGCTCACCGGACAGTCCGGTGAATTATAACTGTACGCCGCCAAATTCTCCCGAGAGCGGCCTGTTCACCGGATTTTAGCCTGGCACACCGGACACTGTCCGGTGCACCACCGGACAGTCCGGTGTGCCAAGCCGAGCTGGACTTTGGTTGTACCAAGCCAAGTCTTTTGCATCTCTTTTCTTTTCTTCGTTTCTCTGTTTCTAGCACTTAGACAATATGTGTTAGTACTCAAAACAATGTACTAAGTCTAGAAACGTACCTTGTTACATGATTTTCACCTTTTGCTTGTATAGCACAATAATATCTCACTCACTATGTGTTGGACACTTAATCACCAAAATATTGTAGAAATGGCCCAAGGGCACATTTCCCTTTCAGATAGGCCTATAGTCACCAACTGAGTTCGGAGAACTGTTTTTGGGGATGAGAGTCACATATGAACCATTAATGCTGTGCATGCAGAGAGATCCTTCAAAGAATTTATTGCATAATTCATAGAAGTTAGGGGCAATCACCGTCCAACACTTTTTTATAAAATCCATATTAAATCCATCCGGACCTAGCGATTTATTTGATGGCACACTTTTAATGATCTGATCAATCTCATGACAAGAGAAGGGATGCTCAAGTTCTGACAAATTGTCAATCGGCTGAATCAAGGATGGTAAGTTAAAAACCATGGATGTTTGTTGAGAGGTCCCTAATCTATTCTTGAAGGCATTGAAAAGTACAGATTCTTTGTCAGTATGAGAAAGAACCATATTTCCATTGTCATCCTTTAGCGACGAAATGAGGTTGTGTCGGTGCTTGACAGTAGCATTGGCGTGAAAGAACTTAGTGCCAGCATCACCTAAGGTGACCCATTTAATTTGACCTCTTTGTTTCCAATAGGTCCACTGTTAAGATAAAAGGTCCTGCAGATGGAGAATAAGAATTTCTTTGAAGTTCCATTCTTGTATAGTTAAGTCTCTACTCTCCTCAATGAAGTCCAATAGCTGAATCACCAATTTAACCTTACCAATCAATTTTGCTAAATTAGGGAGAGACTTACACCAAACTTGGATTGCTTTGTGTGCCCTTTTAAACTTGGCCATGAGCCTTTTAGCTGGGTCTGGTTGAAATAGAGGCTGACTCCATGAATCTTGGAAAATTGAGTGGAAATCTTCAAGCTGGAGCCAATAATTTTCAAATCTGAACATGGGCGGTTTGGGAACATTAATTTGGACATTGACCATCCAAGGAATGTGATCCGAGGTTCCTCTAGGGAGAGAAAGTGCAGAAGTGGCCAGGAAGTTGACAGACCATGCCTGTGAAACAAAGCACCAATCTAATTTTTCGAGTAGAGGGTGACGTTGCATATTTGACCAAGTGTAAGCTTGTCCTTTGAGAGGAATTTCTTGAAGCCCCAACTGACTGATTACCAAGTTAAAATTCATCATTCTGAGATAGTCCCCTCCAGGTTTATTGCGGTTTTCAGGAGATATGATCATATTAAAATTGCCAAGGAAGATCCATAGTTTGTCATCATTAATCTCAAGGCTGGAGAACCAAGAGAGAAATTTCTCTCTTCTGTGAGGGGTACATGGGGCATAAATGTTGGTGAGCCACCAGGTTTGGTTAGTCAACTTTGTACGGAAAGAAATCGTGTGAACGAAAGAGTTTTGATCAATCACCTCAGCATCAAAGTGAGAACCTTTCTAGATTGTTAAAAGCCCCCGGAAGCGCCAATAGAAGGTCCGAAAGCGAACTTATCAAAGGATCTGTTGCAGAAGTGGTGGATGTAGGAGTCAACGAAGGACTCTTTCTTTGTCTCTTGAATACAAATGATTTCACAGTTAGTGTCCATAATATTATTGCGCAAGGAATTCCATTTAATATCAGAGTTAATTCCTCTAATATTATGCGATAGAATTTTCAAGCAGCGGTGCAAATTCTGAGGGCCAGAAGCCATGGATGAACAATAATCTTCACATTAAGAAATCCCGGTATGCATAGCATACACCAATAGTTCTTCATAAATACATTTGCCCATAAATAGAATTATCCAGAGAACCAATAAATAAGCATGACGTGAGGGATATAAAACTTCAAAGGGGCCAAACTAGAATTTTACAAAAGGAGCCAACATAACAAATAATAGAAATTCCAAACACCATAATTATCCATGCCGAAAATCAAAGAGTCATCGACTTCTTCAGAGTTAGTTACAGCAAACAAAAAAAGCGCCACATGCGCACCATCACCAACAGTTATCATGTTGCTATACATGGGAGACCACCAAAATATCCACCAACCGGGGCACAAAAACACTGTAAGGCCCAGAAAGGGGAGGCAAAAGCCTTACAACCCCGCCAGGGCACTAGATTCCGCATCATCATCATCATCAAAGAGGGAGTCCACCGCCTGGTCTTCAGATGACCTGGGCACATCATCCATACTGCTGGGAGGAGCAACTGGTCTCTGAATAGCAATACCAGTGGCCCTGGACCTGCTCAGGTCATTAGGATTAAGTTTGGATGGGTCCACCTTACAAAATTCAGTACCTAACTTCTTGATGATATCATGCTGAATGGAGGGTGGAGCGCATTAAGCGCAGCATGAGCAATTCTTTTTACCAATCCTAATGCAGTTTTTAAATCCCTTGGCCTTTGCCCTAAGCCTGGCACTCCTCCTAACTGCAGTGTCAACCAAGATAAGCTGCCTTTTCCTGAAAGCTGTCTTTATCGGGGATGGGGACTGTGGCTCAACATGGGTGTCCCGACTGGAAGGGGGCAGAAACTTGGAGGGAATCTTGATTGAAATGGTGTCCATGCTGGGCCCGACGAAGGCAGAGATAGCTCCTGACAACAGAAATGTCCTAGCCCAGTCAAAAGAATCCGGCCTAATTAGTAGGCCCATGAAGAAAGCAGCCCAGACTTTTGGAACAGAGACAGAGCCAGCCTTGTCAGGGAATATATCAGCCCAAGAAGAGGAACACTTTCTGGCCATATAGTCTTTGAAAGCAGGATCAGGGATGGACTGCTCCAAATGTAACATGAGGCCCACATTGATATTATCTTCAATTTGCACGTCGTCTTCTCCCTAGTCGTTATTTCCCTCCAAATTCATGTTTTCGGGAGGGAATGCTGGCAAGGCTAGAACTGCATCAGCTGGCACCGGGGCTTCTTCCTGATGGAACTGGACTCCCTGAGGGATGATGATATCGTTAAAGTAGCCCACCGATTCATCAGAAGGAAGGTCCTCAAGACCCGATAACTGATAACTGAACTATTCTTCTACATTGTTCACAACGTTTGCATTGTTTGCATTGGCCACTGGTTCAGGGGGTTGTGCCTACTGAACTGGCCAAGGGTCCCAACCTTCATCATCATTGATGGCAACATCTTCTACCACATTGTTCCCTTCCATGGGGAAAATGTTGAGATCGAACTAAAAATTGGCCATCGGCTGACCCATTCCAAAAAACTCCACTGGAAGCTGGTGCCCATCATGTAGGTAGGGTGGCACGGGATCCTCATCTTGAGGTAGAGCACCAAGCATAAATTGTTGCACGATGTCACATTGGATAGTCCATGAAACTACCTGGAAACCTTCAGCCACCGAGAACATGATGAACTGTGGCACTTCCTATAAAGATGTCACTCGTGCCCGGACCAACAACCTAGTTGCATTATTTGGGTCCGGGTCCCACATGAGAACCCTCCCAAAGGCCCCGACCGCATTTTGAATGTGTTGATGAGTCCAGGAGTCCAGAGGAAAACCAAGAAGTAGCAGCCAACATTCATGGTTGAAGGTTAGGGCACGCTGATTCCAACGTAACCCTCATTGTGTCGAATGACAGTAAAAGAAAAACCCAGGGCTTGCTGAGGACCTAATGCCACTAAGTTGTCTCTGTCAAACGCGAACCTAAATCGCACAAGAGCCTGCCCCAAATGGGAGCGCTGAATGCTCCTAACTTGAACACGCCGGACCCCCACTAGATACTCACGGATGATATCATCAAAGATGTGTAAATTGACCTCATGCTCCAGCAAAGGTTGAACAAGCATAATGCCCCAATCTTCATGCGCAGAGGGTTGAGGACGAGTCACAGTACGTACCATTATTTCACAATGATCAACCTGCTGCGCCACAAAGCCATGGGGGAGGAACGACGCAGGATCAACTCTGCGAAAAGCCATTTCTTCAGCGGCACCGAGAGTAGAAAATCGCGAAGGCAGCGGAAGCACCACACTCAGCGGAGAGCTTGAAGGTGACGGATTCTTCCACGGCAACGGGGCGGAATGGGGTTTTGTGAACAGTGCAAGTTCTGGGAAAGCGAAGAGTTGCTACTCGATAGAACCGCCTGAGTGAACTCACCAAAATTATTAAAAAAGGGCGGAGAAGTAGGCCCACCTGTAAGCGACAGCAGAGGGGGCCTGAACCATAAACGCGGGGGATACACCCAGGAGGCATTCTCGAACTTATTGGGGAAAGAGCCAAAAGGCCGTTTGCATTTCTGCCCCGAAAGACCAAATACTTGTGAATTTTTCCTGAGAGAGAAAGGCCCCATATATGACGTTGGCCTGTTGCCGCTGGGTCTGCAGAGCCATTTAGTCTGGGGACAGAATCCTGCCCAAAATTCTCTGGGCACTGTTCCAAAATCTTCTTGGGCCGCCAAATCAACTTCCGCGGGGCCCAAGGGAGAACGCGAGAGGTCCTCAATGATGGCCGAAATCCGGAGCTAGCAACGCGTTCGATTCTGTAATTTGAATATTTTTGAAATTGCGGACGAACAACATATCCTTGATCAATGGCGGGGCGAAGTGGGAAGGAAATCCGATCGAAAACTGAATGCCACTGCTTTAATCTTAGGGAAGAACGTCTGGGGCTTACCGGCCGACCCAAAGGAACCAAGTGTGCACCTGACAGAGCCGGCTTACGAACGATATCAGCGAACGAGACCGGTGAAGAACGGCGATGAGAAACCAATTTCCAAGACTTTGATTCTTCCTCTGAATAACACTGCCATTCAATGATCCAGTTTGGACCACCAGAATTCCAAAGGTGCAAGTACGCTTTGAACACGGAGCAGAAGTAAGAGCGTAACCGATAAACTGCGAAACCAACACTTTTGCAAGAAAGCAAAAAACGAAAGACCCGATCCGAAAGGGGCAAGACCCTGAATAAATCCGCATCGCCACCAATGAAAGATTGAAGAAGGAGCCCCACAGACTCTGAGCACAATCGCAAGGAGCATCTGCCAAAGGAGACGACTAAAAAGAACTCGTGGCTGTCGAAGTTACTCGGGAGGAGGTTGATCGGGCGATTAAACTTGCTGGAAATCCAACCTGAAAGCGAAGACCGTCGGAGAGATCCAAAGCCGAGCAACCCAAGCCAACCTGAGGACCCCCCATGGCCACGTGTTGGGGGCGCACCAAGCCGAGGTGTGCCGGCGGACGTCGGGGGCGACCAACGCTAGATCGCCATGGGGAGGCTCAAGCTGATCCTGAATAAATTTACTTAGCATAGTCGGAAATAGCATCCGTTTTCAAGCAATTCGTAGAACAACATCAGTTTCACCAAATTAATTCGGAAAACAACACTCCGTCTATATTTTGCATACTTTTATTTCTTACACTACATATAGATAGATTAAATTACCACTATTTATTTCACAACCCATTTTTATCTCTTCTGTCTATAAGAAAAACATAAATAGATAAAACATACAAGCTCAATTTTTATACTATTAAACATACAAATCGACACCTATTTTTTTATAAGGGAAGAAGTTTAGATTTAATTGTTGAACTTTAAACCTGGTACCTTCAACATCGAGCTATTAAAATTTAGACATACGTGATTCACCGAAAGCTCTTCGAATGTACTTCCTCTATTCCTTTTTATTTGATGTGGTTGTTTTTCAAAAACTTCAATCATTTGTCTTATTAAAAAAATATGTTCTATAAAAACTACGCCCTCCATCCAAGAATATAGTTTTGAAGTTCAATTGAAAAATATATACTCCCTCCTTTATAGAACATCTGTATTTATTTGTATATTTAACACTATTCTTAATAATATAAAAATAGTGCTCATGTATTTATATGCATTTATGTTGTTCTTATGGACTGAATAGATACAAAAAACAAGGCTGAGAAATGATAGGGGCAATATGGTCCATTTTCTTGTGAGCTGATAAATAAAAGAATGAAAAATATAGATGGAGTGTTGTTTTCTGAATTCATTTGATGAAACTGATGCTGTTCTTTGAATTGCTTGAAAACAATTGCTATTTCTTGAACACTGTCTCAAAGTAGTGATGTTTTGTGGATTCTCTCCATTATTAGGCCAGCTAAGGGAAATATTGATTGCATAATATACATTGATGGAACTGGTTACATGTCTGTCGGCGTTTCGAGACCGGGGGGTCCCTAAGCCGACGAGTGAATGTCGCTGCGTGCCCCAGCCCAGATGGGTCGAGCGCGTGGGCGAGCGCGAAGGGGGGAAGCGAGGTGGCCGGAGACGGGCGTGAGAGAGGTGGAAATCCCGCGGCCTTCGTGTTCGTCCCGCGCCCAGGTCGGGTGCGCTTGCAGTAGGGGGTTACAAGCGTCCACGCGGGTGAGAGAAGCGAGCGGCCCCAAGAGAGCGCCTGTCCCGTCCTCGTCCCCGCGCGGCCAACCCTCTCTAAGAGGGCCCTGGTCCTTCCTTTTATAGGCGTAAGGAGAGGATCCAGGTGTACAATGGGGGTGTAGTGGAGTGCTACGTGTCTAGCGGGGGAGAGCTAGTGCCCTAAGTACATGCCGATGTGGCAGCCGGAGAGATCTTGGCACCCAGCTGGTGTGATGTCGTGGCCGTCGGAGGAGCAACGGAGCCTGGCGGAGGGACAGCTGTCGGAGCGGTTGAGTCCTTGCTGACGTCCTCCTGCTTCCGTAAGAGAGCTGAGAGTCGCCGTCGTCACAGAGCTTGCGGGGCGCCATCATTGCCTATCTGGCGGAGATAGCCAGATGGGACACGGGTCTTGTTCTCTGCGGCCCGAGTCGGCTCGGGGTAGGGTGATGATGGCGCTTCCTGTTGACGTGGCTGGCCTGCGCCCTAGGTTGGGCGACATGGAGGCTCCTCCGAAGCCGAGGTCGAGTCTGTCTTCCATGGCCGAGGCCGAGTCCGAGCCCCTGGGTCGGGCGAGGCGGAGGTCGTTCGGCAGAGGCCAGGGTGGAGTCCGAGCCCTGGGGTCGGGCGAAGCGGAGTTCATCGTCTTCTGGGGCCGAGCCCGAGTCCGAGCCCTGGGTCGGGCGGAGCGGAGTTCGCCGTCTTCCGGGACTTAGCCCGAGTCCGAGCCCTGGGTCGGGCGGAGCGGAGTTCGCCGTCTTCCGGGACTTAGCCCGAGTCCGAGCCCTGGGTCGGGCGGAGCGGAGTTCGCCGTCTTCCGGGGCTTAGCCCGAGTCCGAGCCCTGGGTCGGGCGGAGCGGAGTTCGCCGTCTTCCGGGACTTAGCCCGAGTCCGAGCCCTGGGTCGGGCGGAGCGGAGTTCGCCGTCTTCTGGGACTTAGCCCGAGTCCGAGCCCTGGGTCGGGCGAAGTGGAGCTTCCTGTGGTGCCTTTGACAGGGCCTGACTGCCTGTCAGTCTCACTCTGTCAAGGGGCACTGCAGTCGGAGTGGCGCAGGCGGCGCTGTCCTTCTGTCAGGCCGGTCAGTGGAGCGGCGAAGTGACGGTGGTCACTTCGGCTCTGCCGGGGGGCGCGCGTCAGGATAAAGGTGTCATGCCACCTTTGCGTTAAATGCTCCTGCGATTCGGTCGGTCGGTGCGGCGATTTAGTCAGGGTTGCTTCTTAGCGAAGGCAGGGCCTCGGGCGAGCCGGAGATGTGTCCGCCGTTGGAGGGGGGCCTCGGGCGAGACGGAAATCCTCCGAGGTCGGTTGCCCTTGTCCGAGGCTAGGCTCGGGCGTGGCATGATCGAGTCGCTCGAATGGACTGATCCCTGACTTAATCGCACCCATCAGGCCTTTGCAGCTTTATGCTGATGGGGGTTACCAGCTGAGAATTAGGCGTAATGAGGGTACCCCTAATTATGGTCCCCGATAGTATCCCCTGAGCCTCGAAGGGAGTGTTAGCACTCGCTTGGAGGCTTTTGTCGCACTTTTTTGCAAGGGGACCAGCCTTTCTTGGTTGCATTTTGATCCGGTGGGTGCGCGCGAGCGCACCCGCCGGGTGTAGCCCCCGAGGCCTCGGAGGAGTGGTTTCACTCCTCCGAGGTCTTAATGCCTTGCGTAATGCTTTGGCTGGTCTGGTGGTTCCCTCATGCGAACTGGCCGTAGCCCGGGTGCACGGTCGGGGCCCAAGTTCTCGGGCTGGTATGTTGACACTGTCAACGGTTCGGCCGGAGCCGGGTTTGCGAGAGCAGCCCCCGAGCCTCCGCACAGGGCGAGAGGACGATCAGGGACAGACTCGGCTTTTTTACATACGCCCCTGCGTCGCCTTTCCGCAAGGAGGAGGGGGGAAAGCGCCATGTTACCCTCGATGGGCGCCGAACATGGTGTCTCCGGTGAGCTGCAAGCGGGTAATCCGAGTGGACGTCCGTGCCCTGTTTGTTAGGGGTCGGCTAGGGGCCCAGAGGCACGCCCAAAAGTACCTACGGGTGATCTGCCGGACCCGGTCCCCTGGCGACGGGGTCCGAGGGCTCGATGCCTCCCTCTGATGGGATTCCGTTACAAGATCGCTCCCGCTGGTCTCGGAAATGTCCTAGGGTACCTCGGGAGCGCAGCCCGAGCCTTGGTTATGTATCGAACGTACCCCTGGTCATCCCTCGCTCGGCGTCTGAGGCGACTGTGAACCCTTCGGGGGCCAGCCTTCGGACCCCTGATCAGTAATGGGCGCGGAGCCCGAGTAGCCTGAGGCGGCCGTGGAACCCTTCGAGGGGCCGACCTTCGAACCTCTGACCAGTAGTGGGTGTAGGGCCCACGCGATCTGAGGCGGCTGTTGAACCCCTCGGGGGGCCAGCCTTCGAACCTCTGATCAGTAGGGGGGGCTCGGAGCCCGGTTCCTTCACGGGGAAGGATCCTTTTCGGGGTATCCCCCTTTCCCGGTCCCTGTTGCAAGAGATAGAGAAAGAGGAAAAAAGGAAAAGGATACGAAATCGAACGACGTGGCATACCTTTTTTGGCGCGGTTATTACGGCGAAGGCGAAGCGTCGCCCGCTTCTCCTGCCAGAAGCGCTGCCTGTCCCGCCGCGGAGTTAATGCAACGGGGCGAGTGGTTGGCGGGGCGGTCGTCGCGCGTGCGCGAGCCGTTCGAGGAACGGATCACGGGCGCGTCGTCTTCACGCCGTGAGAGGGGGTTCTCTTGCTGCCCCTGGATGGGACGTGAGCTTGGCTGATGACGTGACCGCTGCTCCCGCCCGCCTGCCACCGTCATTACTGCCGACCCACTTTCGGCCGCATTGACCGTCGCGCCAGGCTGGCGCTGCTGGGTCGTGCGCTGGGTCGCCTCGAGTCGCGGTATTGGTTCCACAACCGAAGAGGCGCGGTGGTGGCGCAAGTGGCGGTGCAGTTGCTTGCATGCAGCACCCGGCGTGTCGGTTGCGTGACGCGTGGGCCTGGGCCTCCAGGCTGGGCGCGTTGGGAGTCGGAGAAGCGCGCCCACTTGGCGCGGTTGCATGCCGCCTGCATGGCTGCCCGCCTCTCTCGCCCGTTGGTCTGGGCAAAAGTGGAGGGTCACTTGTAACCGCTGGGCGGTTGAGTGCACCGCGCGCGGCGGTTTGGCTTCTTCTGCTCCGAGCCGGTTTGCGTGACATGCGGGACCCAGCCCCCGCGCTGCAGGGGAGGGCCTTGGAGCGTGTTGGAGAAGACTCAGCCCGTGACGGTTGGGGGCGCAAACAGGGAGAGTTGCCTTTAAAAGGAGGGCGACCCCTTTTGGAAGGCGACCATGTCTTCTCGCTCCCTTATGCATCGTGTCTTTCCAGCTTCCAAGCCCCCGGATGGGGGATACCCGCCGTCTTTTCGCCTCGTCGTTGGAGGAACGCAACTCCGTGGGAGTTGGTACCTTTCAGCCATCGTTCGGCTTCAAGGATTTTCATCATGCAGCCCGGCTGCACCCCTCCACCGGCGGTCACCCAAGATGGTGACCTCCGGCTTGATGGTGGGGGAAAGTGAGCCGGGCTGCGGCCTCTACCCCTCCCTCAGCCTCAAGGATTTTCATCACCAGGGCTGGGGAGGGGAGAGTGTCGAGTTGGGGTCGGCCCCTGCGTGGGTGGCGGCTCGCTCCTTCACTCAGTGATCGGAGGGAAGGGCGGTCGTCGTCCGTGGCGCCGGCAGCTGCAGCGTGCCTGGCTTTCGGACGCGAGTGGCTTCGGAGCCGCTCGCGGCGCCGGCGTCTGCCACGACAGCTGGAAGAGGTTCCTCCGCCGACGAGATAGCCAGGGCCGCCCACGGACCGACCTCCAACTCTACGGCCTTCTGCCCGTCCTTGCCTCACAAGTTTGGGCATGGGCGGGGGCCTCCTGGCAGCAGCATCCGCCCTGAGGTCAGTGCTGCCGCTGTTCGGCCCCCCGGAGCAGAAGTCGTCGTCGTCGCTGCTGCTGGAGCAGGTGACGGCGCGCCGTTCGTCGGTCTTCTGTTGCTCCGCAGGCCCACCCCTATCGAGTGGGGTTGTTCGTACCTGCGGAGGGGGAACCGGAGTTCCATTTGTAATGGCACTTTGAATGCCAGTGTTTTTGTTCATTATGGCTGTCGAGGCCTGAACATGTATGTAATTTTGGCACGGAGCCGTGTTTTTCCTCATTTTCAAGCACTAAGACTCGCCTGTTGCTTATCTGAACCGCTTCACCAAGCATGAGTCGCCCCGTGTCAAGGTGACGAGTGAGGTATCCGTATCTCGGAGGCGTAGGAGTCCCTCGGCTCGGTCGGCCTTGTTGTCTGAGGCTCCTCTAGCTTAGTTAAAGGGACCCCTTGGCCGCTCTTCGACGAGCCGAGGCCAGGGGTAGCGATATCAGCATGAACAGGGGCGAAGTTGGCTCGAAAATGAAAACCTGGTTGGCCGGAGCCTAGCCGGGTTGTCCGTTAGCGGGACCGACGCCGGAGTTGACCAGCCGAGGCCTCGGGTCGGGCTGGCGCCCTTGGAAGATGGTTGGCCGAGGCCCCAGAGGTGACCGGCCGAGCCGCCTGCTCGGGCCGGATTCCCGGAGAAGACCCTGGCGGCGATGGCCCGGGCGTGGTGATGACGTCATCCTTCGGAGTGGAGGTGTTCGGACCGCGTCGCCGTCCGAGGCTAGGTCGAACCTCGCCGAAGTTGTCGTCAATGCCGAGGGTGCTGCTGCCCCCTTCCAGCGTCAAGACCCGAGCCTGCAGGATCAGATAGTCTTGTAGCGTGTGCCTTCTGCGGCCGCCAAGGCCAGAACACGCACCCTTGCTGCGTTGTAAAGCTGCGTATCTTTTCCTCTTGTTTCGAGTATCTAGACTTTTTTGTCGGTAACAGGGATGTTTGTGCGAGCGAGAGTTGCTTCTCGCGGAAGGTGATGAGTGAGGTATCCGTATCCCGGAGGCGTGGGAGTCCCTCGGCTCGGTCGGCCTTGCCGCTTACGCGTACTTTCACCCGTCCATGAGGCCCTGTCACCGACTCAGTCGAGAAGGCTCGAAGGATCGCTTCGGCAGAAGAGCTTCCGAACATGAAGACTTGTTCGGTCCGCGGAATCACTTTATCCGAACGCGAGTTACTTATCGCAGAAGGTGATGAGTGAGGTATCCGTATCCCGGAGGCGTAGGAGTCCCTCGGCTCGGTCAGCCTTGGCTGCTTATGTGTACTCCATCGTTTTTAGGATCCACTTTTCGAAGCAGTCAGAAAGCACGAAAGACATTCTGGAAGAAGAGATCTTTTTTCGAGGAAAATTTCAACGCAGAGGGGGTTCCCCCCCTTTTAGCCCCCGAGGGAGGGTCGGGCTTTGCCGAGGCGAGGCCGACCCTTCCTTGACGACTAAACTTTGCGTGGGTGCGAGGTATATGAACAACTTGAAAATATCTTAAGGGTAGAAGCGACGTAGCTGTTGGATATTCCAAGCGTTGCCGTAGACCTCGCCTTGACTGTTGGCCAGCTTGTACGTTCCGGGCTTCAGAACTTTGGCGATGACGAAAGGCCCCTCCCAGGGGGGCATGAGCTTGTGCCTCCCTCGGGCGTCTTGCCGCAGCCGAAGCACCAGGTCGCCCACCTGGAGGTCTCAGGGCCGGACCCCTCGGGCGTGGTAGCGTCGCAGGGACTGCTGGTACCGCGCCGAGTGTAGTAAGGCCTTGTCCCAAGCTTCTTCCAGCTGGTCCAGCGAGTCTTCTTGGCTAGCTTGGTTGCTTTGATCGCTGTAGGCCCTCGTCCTCGGGGAGCCGTATTCCAGGTCAGTGGGCAAGACGGCCTCGGCCCCGTAGACCAGGAAGAACGGCGTGAAACCCGTGGCTCGGCTCGGCGTTGTCCTCAGGCTCCAAACCACCGAGGGGAGTTCCTTCATCCATCTCTTGCCGAACTTGTTGAGGTCGTTGTAAATCCGAGGCTTGAGCCCTTGTAGAATCATGCCGTTGGCACGCTCTACTTGCCCATTCGACATGGGATGAGCCACGGCGGCCCAGTCCACCCGGATGTGGTGATCCTCGTAGAAGTCCAAGAATTTTCTGCCGGTGAACTGGGTACCGTTGTCGGTGATGATGGAGTTTGGGACCCCGAAGCGATGGATGATGTTGGTGAAGAACGCCACCGCCTGCTCGGACCTGATGCTGTTCAGAGGTCGGACCTCGATCCACTTGGAGAATTTGTCGATGGCGACCAGGAGGTGCGTGTAGCCCCCGGGCGCCTTCTGCAAGGGGCCGACGAGGTCCAGACCCCACACGGCAAAAGGCCAGGTGATGGGTATCGTCTGCAGAGCCTGAGCGGGCAGGTGGGTCTGCTTCGCATAGAATTGACACCCTTCGCAGGTGCGGACAATTCTAGTGGCGTCAGCCACCGCCGTTGGCCAGTAGAAGCCTTGCCGGAAAGCATTCCCGACAAGGGCTCGAGGCGCTGCGTGATGGCCGCAAGCCCCCGAGTGTATTTCTTGCAGGAGTTCCTGACCTTCGGCGATGGAGATGCATCGCTGGAGGATGCCCGAGGGGCTGCGGTGGTAGAGCTCCTTCTCATCGCTCAGCAAGACGAACGACTTGGCGCGTCGCGCTACCCGCCGAGCCTCAGCTCGGTCGAGGGGTAGCTCTCCCTGGCGGAGATATTGCAGGTACGGGGTCTGCCAATTTCGATCAGGCGTGGCCCCGCTCTGCTCCTCCTCGACGTGCAGTGCCCCGCCCTCGGAGGCCGAGGGTACCTCGGGCTGAACCGAGGGCGCCTCGGGCCGAGCTGAGGGTGCCTCGGGCTGTGCCGAGGGTACCTCGGGCTGGACCGAGGGCGCCTCTGGCTCGGGCGAGTCGTCGATCTTGACGGAGGGTTGATGCAGATCCCGGGAGAAGACGTCCGGGGGAACCGTTGTTCGCCCCGAGGCTATTTTTGCCAGCTCGTCCGCCGTCTCGTTGTAACGCCGAGCGATGTGGTTAAGCTCGAGCCCATAGAACTTGTCTTCCAGGCGCCGAACCTCATCGCAGTAGGCCTCCATCTTCGGGTCGCGGCAGTGGGAGTTCTTCATGACTTGGTCGATGACGAGCTGCGAGTCGCCGCGGGCGTCGAGGCGCCTGACCCCTAGCTCGATGGCGATCCGCAACCCGTTGACCAGAGCCTTGTACTCAGCCACATTGTTGGACGCCGGGAAATGGAGGCGTAGCACATAGCGTAGGTGTTTCTCGAGGGGCGAGATGAAGAGCAGGCCCGCGCCGGCTCCCGTCTTCATCAGCGACCCGTCGAAAAACATGGTCCAGAGCTCCGGTTGGATCGGAGCCGTCGGCAGCTGGGTGTCGACCCATTCGGCTACGAAGTCCGCCAATACCTGGGACTTGATGGCCTTCTGAGGGGCGAATGAGATTATCTCGCCCATGATTTGCACCGCCCACTTTGCAATCCTGCCCGAGGCCTCTCGGCACTGGATGATCTCCCCCAGGGGGAAGGATGACACCACAGTTACCGGATGAGACTCGAAGTAGTGTCGCAACTTCCGCCTCGTCAGGATCACTGCATACAGCAGCTTCTGAACTTATGGGTAGCGGATCTTGGTCTCGGACAGTACCTCGCTGACGAAGTAAACTGGCCTCTGAACGGGCAATGCATGCCCCTCTTCTTGCCTCTCGACCACAATCGCGGCGCTAACCACCTGAGTGGTCGCGGCGACGTAGACCAAGAGGGCTTCTCCATCAGCTGGAGGCACCAAGATAGGCGCCTTTGTGAGGAGCGCCTTCAGGCTCCCGAGAGCTTCCTCGGCCTCAGGGGTCCAAGCGAAACACTCGGCCTTCCTTAAGAGGCGGTACAGGGGCAGACCTCTTTCGCCGAGGCGTGAGATGAAGCGACTCAGGGCCGCGAGACATCCCATGACCCTCTGCACGCATTTTAAGTCCTTGATGGGCCCCATGCTGGTGATGGCTGCGATCTTCTCCGGGTTGGCTTCGATGCCCCGCTCGGAGATGATGAACCCCAAGAGCATGCCCCGGGGCACCCCGAAGACACACTTCTCGGGATTGAGCTTGACGCCTTTCGCTTTGAGACATCGGAATGTCACTTCAAGGTCGGAGAGGAGGTCGGAAGCCTTCCTTGTCTTGACTACGATGTCATCGACGTAGGCCTCGACCGTGCGACCGATATGTTCGCCGAACACATGGTTCATGCACCGCTGATACGTCGCGCCCGCATTCCTCAAACCGAACGGCATGGTGACATAGCAGTACATGCCGAAGGGCGTGATGAAAGAAGTCGCGAGCTGGTCGGACTCTTTCATCCTGATTTGGTGATACCCTGAGTAGGCGTCGAGGAAAGACAGGGTTTTGCACCCAGCAGTGGAATCCACGATTTGATCGATGCGAGGCAGAGGGTAGGGAACCTTCGGACATGCTTTGTTGAGACCAGTGTAGTCTACACACATCCGCCATTTCCCCCCTTTCTTTCTCACAAGCACAGGGTTGGCAAGCCATTCGGGATGGAATACCTCTTTGATGAACCCTGCTGCCATTAGCTTTTGGATCTCCTCGCCTATCACTCTGCGCTTCTCCTCGTCGAATCGGCGTAGAGGCTGCTTGACGGGTCGGGCTCCGACCCGAATATCCAGCGAGTGCTCGGCGACATCCCTCGGTATGCCGGGCATGTCCGAGGGACTCCACGCAAAGACGTCGGCGTTTGCACGGAGAAAGTCGACGAGCACTGCTTCCTATTTGGGGTCGAGCCCGGAACCGATCCGGATCTGCTTAGAGGTGTCGCCCCTGGGGTCGAGAGGGACGGCCTTGACCGTCTCCACTGGCTCGAAGTTGCCAGCATGGCGCTTCACGTCGGGCACCTCTTTTGAGAGGCTTTCCAGGTCGGCGATGAGGGCCTCGGACTCGGCGAGGGCCTCGACGTACTCCACGCACTCCACGTCGCATTCGAACGCGTGTTTGTACGTGGGGCCGACGGTGATGACCCCGTTGGGGCCCGACATCTTGAGCTTCAGGTAGGTGTAGTTGGGGACGGCCATGAACTTCGCGTAGCATGGCCTCCCCAGTACCGCGTGGTAGGTTCCTCGGAACCCGACCACCTCGAACGTCAGAGTCTCCCTTCAGAAGTTGGAGGGCGTTCCGAAGCAGACGGGAAGGTCGAGTCGTCCGAGGGGCTGGACACGCTTCCCAGGAATGATCCCGTGGAAGGGCGCAGCACCTGCTCGGACGGTGGACAGATCGACGCGCAGGAGCCCGAGGGTCTCGGCGTAGATGATGTTGAGGCAGCTGCCCCCGTCCGTAAGGACCTTGGTGAGCCTGACGTCGCCGACAATGGGGTCGACGACGAGCGGGTATTTCCCCGGGCTCGGCACGTGGTCGGGGTGGTCAGCTTGGTCGAAGGTGATGGGCTTGTCGGACCAGTCTAGGTAGACTGGCGCCGCCACCTTCACCGAGCAGACCTCCCGACGCTCTTGCTTGCGATGCCGGGCCAAGGCATTCGCCGCATGCCCACCGTAGATCATGAAGCAGTCGCGGACCTCGGGGAACTCTCCTGCTTGGTGATCTTCCTTCTTGTCGTCGTCGCGGGCCCTGCCACCCTCCACGGGTGGCCCGGCCCTATGGAAGTGGCGCCGAAGCATGACGCACTCCTCAAGGGTGTGCTTGACGGGCCCCTGATGATAGGGGCACGGCTCCTTGAGCATCTTGTCGAAGAGGTTAGCACCTCCGGGGGGCTTCCGAGGGTTCTTGTACTCGGCGGCGGCGACAAGGTCCGCGTCGGCGGCGTCGCGTTTCGCTTGCGACTTCTTCTTGCCTTTCTTCTTGGCGCCGCGCGGAGTAGACGCCTCGGGAGCATCTTCCGATGGGCGGCCCTGGGGCTGCTTGTACTTTTGGAAGATAGCCTCGACCGCCTCCTGGCCAGAGGCGAACTTGGTGGCGATGTCCATCAGCTCGCTCGCCCTGGTGGGGGTCTTGCGACCCAACTTACTCACCAGGTCGCGACAGGTGGTGCCGGCAAGGAACGCGCCGATGACATTCGAGTCGGTGATGTTAGGCAGCTCGATGCGCTGCTTCGAGAATCGCCGGATGTAGTCCTGGAGATACTCTCCCGGCTGCTGCCGGCAGCTTCGGAGGTCCCGGGAATTCCTGGGGCGCACGTACGTGCCCTGGAAATTGCCAGCGAAGGCCTGGACCAGGTTATCCCAGTTGGAGATCTGCCCCGAAGGCAGGTGCTCCAACCAGGCGCGAGCGGTGTCGGAGAGGAACAGGGGGAGGTTGCGGATGATGAGGTTGTCGTCGTCCGTTCCACCCAGTTGGCAGGCCAGGCGGTAGTCCGCGAGCCACAGTTCCGGTCTCGTTTCCCCCGAGTACTTTGTGATAGTAGTCGGGGGTCGGAACCGGGTCGGGAACGGCGCCCGTCGGATGGCCCGGTTGAAGGCCTGCGGACCGGGTGGTTCGGGCGAGGGACTCCGATCCTCCCCGCTGTCGTAGCGTCCCCCACGCCTGGGGTGGTAACCTCGGCGCACCCTCTCGTCGAGGTGGGCCCGACGGTCGCGATGATGGTGCTCGTTGCCGAGGTGGCCCGGGGCCGCAGGCGCGGTGTTGCGCGTGCGCCCGGTGTAGACCGAGGCTTCCCGCATGAATCGGGAAGTCGCGACATGAGGTTCCGAGGGGTATCCTTGCCTTCGGGAGGCAGAGCTCTCGGCCCGTCGGACCGCAGCGCCTTCCAGGAGATTCTTGAGCTCTCCCTGGATTCGCCGACCCTCGGTGGTTGATGGCTCCGGCATCGCGCGGAGAAGCATCGCTGCTGCAGCCAGGTTCTGACCGACCCCACTGGATGCGGGTGGCGGCCTGACCCTGACGTCGTTGGCGACGCGGTGCCGGAAACCCTAGGGCAGGTGACGTATTTCTCCGGGCGAGGGTTGGCCCGCCCATACCTGCCCGACGTCCCGGCGGATCGGCTTAAGCGCTCCTGCTCCCTCGTCGAGCCTGGCCTGCGCCCCGCGGACTTGCTCGAGCTGTGGGTCGTGACCCCCCGCCGGAACGAGGACCACAGCTAGCTCCCGCGGGATGTCAGCGCGAGGCACCGGCCTAGGGAGATCACCGTCCTCCGACATGCCGAGATGGTTGCCTTCGGAGGGATCCCCTAGCTCGACGTGGAAACATTCGCGGCTTGGGCCGCAGTCCTCGTCGTCGAGGCTGCGGCTACCGTCGGAACAGTCGGAGAGGCAGTAGTCACATGCGGTCATGAAGTCCCGCATGGCACTGGGGTTGCCAAATCCAAAGAAATCCCAACAGATGTTGGGGTCGTCATCTTCCTCGGACCCAGAGGGCCCGTAGGTCGAGACGTCCATCAACCGGTCCCAAGGCGACCGCACGCAAAACCCCAGAGGGTGTGATCTCGCCTCTACGAGAGCGCCCGCCAAAGCAAGGTCGCTAGGCGGGTTGAGGCTGAGTCGAAATGACGTAGGATGGGAATCGGTTGGTACCTTTCGGTCGACGAGCGGCGACATAGTCACGTCGGGGACTGACCGCACCGCCGTCTCAGGTACGAGGGCGACGTCCTGCAAGCTCTCCGCGAGCGCACTGGCGTCGTCCGCTTGCTCGGGATTGGCGTGTCGCGGGGAGACGACGCTCGCCTTCGTCTCAAACGCGAGGTCGACGCCCGACGCGCCCCCCGTTGGGGCGCTGGGGACGTCGACTCGTTCAACAGCCGACGAGGCGTGGCCTCCCGCTTGGCCTTGGTTGCCCCGCCTCCTCCTCCGTTGGCGGGGGAGAGGACGGGGCGAGCTCGAACGTCGTTCTTCCACCACGCGGGGAAGATGTCGTCGATCCCGCCGCCGGCGGGCGGGCTGTCGGCCGCCATTGTCGTTGTCGCGCGGCGGTGGAAGGAGTATCATGTCGTAGCTGCCGTCGAAGGACATGAACTCAAGACTCCCGAAACGGAGCACCGTCCCGGGTCGGAGAGGTTGCTGGAGACTGCCCATCCGGAGCTTGACGGGAAGCTGTTCGTCAACACGCAGCAGTCCCTACCTGGCGCGCCAACTGTCGGCGTTTCGAGACCGGGGGGTCCCTAAGCCGACGAGTGAATGTCGCTGCGTGCCCCAGCCTAGATGGGTCGAGCGCGTGGGCGAGCGCGAAGGGGGGAAGCGAGGTGGCCGGAGACGGGCGTGAGAGAGGTGGAAATCCCGCGGCCTTCGTGTTCGTCCCGCGCCCAGGTCGGGTGCGCTTGCAGTAGGGGGTTACAAGCGTCCACGCGGGTGACGGAAGCGAGCGGCCCCAAGAGAGCGCCTGTCCCGTCCTCGTCCCCTCGCGGCCAACCCTATCTAAGAGGGCCCTGGTCCTTCCTTTTATAGGCGTAAGGAGAGGATCCAGGTGTACAATGGGGGTGTAGCGGAGTGCTACGTGTCTAGCGGGGGAGAGCTAGTGCCCTAAGTACATGCCGATGTGGCAGCCGGAGAGATCTTGGCACCCAGCTGGTGTGATGTCGTGGCCGTCGGAGGAGCAACGGAGCCTGGCGGAGGGACATCTGTCGTAGCGGTTGAGTCCTTGCTGACGTCCTCCTGCTTCCGTAAGAGAGTTGAGAGCCGCCGTCGTCACAGAGCTTGCGGGGCGCCATCATTGCCTATCTGGCGGAGATAGCCAGATGGGACACCGGTCTTGTTCTCTGCGGCCCGAGTCGGCTCGGGGTAGGGTGATGATGGCGCTTCCTGTTGACGTGGCTGGCCTGCGCCCTAGGTTGGGCGACGTGGAGGCTCCTCCGAAGCCGAGGTCGAGTCTGTCTTCCATGGCCGAGGCCGAGGCCGAGTCCGAGCCCCTGGGTCGGGCGAGGCGGAGGTCGTTCGGCAGAGGCCAGGGCGGAGTCCGAGCCCTGGGGTCGGGCGAAGCGGAGTTCGTCGTCTTCTGGGGCCGAGCTCGAGTCCGAGCCCTGGGTCGGGCGGAGCGGAGTTCGCCGTCTTCCAGGACTTAGCCCGAGTCCGAGCCCTGGGTCGGGCGGAGCGGAGTTCGCCGTCTTGGGGACTTAGCCCGAGTCCGAGCCCTGGGTCGGGCGGAACGGAGTTCGCCGTCTTCCGGGACTTAGCCCGAGTCTGAGCCCTGGGTCGGGCGGAGCGGAGTTCGCCGTCTTCCGGGGCTTAGCCCGAGTCCGAGCCCTGGGTCGGGCGGAGCGGAGTTCGCCGTCTTCCGGGACTTAGCCCGAGTCCGAGCCCTGGGTCGGGCGGAGCGGAGTTCGCCGTCTTCCGGGACTTAGCCCGAGTCCGAGCCCTGGGTCGGGCGGAGTGGAGCTTCCTGTGGTGCCTTTGGCAGGGCCTGGCTGCCTGTCAGTCTCACTCTGTCAAGGGGCACTGCAGTCGGAGTGGCGCAGGCGGCGCTGTCCTTCTGTCAGGCCGGTCAGTGGAGCGGCGAAGTGACGGTGGTCACTTCGGCTCTGCCGGGGGGCGCGCGTCAGGATAAAGGTGTCAGGCCACCTTTGCGTTAAATGCTCCTGCGATTCGGTCGGTCGGTGCGGCGATTTAGTCAGGGTTGCTTCTTAGCGAAGGCAGGGCCTCGGGCGAGCCGGAGATGTGTCCGCCGTTGGAGGGGGGCCTCGGGCGAGACGGAAATCCTCCGGGGTCGGCTGCCCTTGTCCGAGGCTAGGCTCGGGCGTGGCATGATTGAGTCGCTCGAATGGACTGATCCCTGACTTAATCGCACCCATCAGGCCTTTGCAGCTTTATGCTGATGGGGGTTACCAGCTGAGAATTAGGCGTAATGAGGGTACCCCTAATTATGGTCCCCGACAATGTCCCTTTACGTATTTAATAAGATAGTATACATGAGGCACAAACGTTCTTGTGGAAAGGACACATGTACTGCCTGTGGAATAAATACTTCGACAATAATAATGAACTACACACTAGCACAAAGAAGCTCTATAAATGCGGTTTTGAACATATTTGTATGCCACTACTATTAATAGTTTTCAGGAAACATAAACGGGGTTTTAAAAATAGCAAAAAATATTTTAATTAGGGGAGATCTCAAACCTAGACACCCACCCGGCTAGTGATCATCACCATCTACAACCTTACTCCATGGTTGATGTAGAAGCAAAAGTACCTTTTGCTAATCATCCTAATTTTTGTTCCTACACAAGCTGGAATTGACATGGATGTTTTTGGAGCCCTTAATGGAGGACATTAAATTTTGTGGAAAATATGTGTTCAAATGTTGGACGAGCACCACAAATATTCTTTCATGAGCACC
The DNA here is from genome assembly GCF_902167145.1 of Zea mays. Taxonomy (NCBI): domain Eukaryota; kingdom Viridiplantae; phylum Streptophyta; class Magnoliopsida; order Poales; family Poaceae; genus Zea; species Zea mays. The sequence goes on along the minus strand of NC_050100.1, from coordinate 158,712,360 downwards.
AAAAATATTCTTTCATGCTGAGAGCAATTATTTTTATTATGATTAAAGATTATCCTGATCTCTTTACATTATTAGGACAGTTCAAGGGAAATATTGGTTGCATAGTATGCATTGATGGAACTGCTTACATGTCCCTTTATGAATTTAAGAAGATAGTATATATGAGACATAATCGTTCTTATTGAAAGGACACATATACTGTTGTAAAAGATGAATAAGTACTTTGACAATAATAATGAACTACACACTAGTATAAAGAAGCTCTATAGAGACAGTTTTAGACATATTTGTACATCACTACTAATAGTTTTCAGAAAACATAAACGGGGTTTTAAAAATAACAAAAAATATTTTAATTAGAAGATGCCTCAAACCCAGGCACCCATCTGGCTAGTGATCCTCATCATTTACGACCTTCCTCCATGGTTGATGTAGAAGCGAAAGTACCTTTTGCTAATCATCCAAATTTTTGAACCTACACAAGCTAGAGTTGACATGGATGTTTTGGAGCCCTTAATGGAGGACTTTATTTTTTTGTGGGAAATATGTGTTCAAACGTTGGACGAGCACCACAAATAGTTTTCACGTTGAGAGCAGTTATTTTTATTATGATTAAAGATTATCCTGATCTCTTCACATTATTAGGCCAGTTTAAGAGAAATATTGGTTGCGTAGTATGCATTGACGGAACTGCTTACATGTCCCTTTATGCATTTAAGAAGATAATATATATGAGGCACAAACACTCTTATTGAAAGGACACAAATACCACTATAAAAGATGAATAAGTACTTCGACAATAATAATGAACTACACACTAGTATAAAGAAGCTCTATAGAGGCGGGTTTGAACTTATTTGTACATCACTACTAATAGTTTTCAGAAAACATAAACGAGATTTTAAAAATAGAAAAAAATATATTTTAATTAGGGGAGGCCTCACAAACCCACGCACCCACCCGTCCATCTCCGTCAAAGTTGCAAGTCGTGACATTTTTCGTACAAAATTCATGTTCAACTCAACCAATGCGAATCGAACCCTGACCTCACCATTGCATGCAACCCCTCTACCACTCCATCTATCACTTACTTCATGTCTACATTGCAGTTTTGTTGCCCACATATTAGAACAACCCGAGTATAAATTGACTATTAGAGGTTGTAACCGAATTCAAATAAAAAGCCATCAACTACAAAGTTGAATAACTTTTGAAGTTCTACAACTTTTAGTTCAGTACTTTTCCCATCCGAGATCATTTGCAAAATTTGCATTTTCCATTTGACAAATTCATATGCAATTTTTGAGAGTCGAAATAATTTTAAATAAAAAAGTTGGTAACTACAAAGTTTCATAACCGTTAAAGATCTACAACTTTTATTTTGGTGGTTTTTCTATACGAGGTCATTTGAAAATCTCAAAAAATCCAGGATAAAAATAAATTTGTAGTGACGGTTTCTTAAGAAATATTATTTTTCAGGCGGTTTTCTTAAGATAGCACCGACGCTTGATAACCGAAGCCTCCTATAAAAATTAAATCTCACCACATGCATAAAGTTGTATTCTACTAGTGACAATCTACTGCTCCATCGGGTAATAATAAAGGTCAAAGAGCTTTTGAAATAGTCAACAAAATCATTTTTTTTCAGGAAGAAGACAAAAGACGAGAAAACAAGAAAGGATGTTAAACCAAGAAACGATGTAACTAAGAAAGCGAAAACAACTTATAATTTCAAAATGATGGAAAGTAATTTATCTTAGGAAGAGCTCAGGAATGGACAAGAACGGTGAGTCGTGAAAGGGTTTTATTCTTAAACTGTGTAATTAATCTCACCATGTAAGAATGTTTATGGCGGTTCCCTCTAAATTTCTTCTTCTATATCTCACTTTTACGCCACATCGCCAAGATTTCACCTCTACTTTTTAATCTCCCGTAGCGTTCTGTTCTAAATTCTCGTCCTATGCCTCACTATAACCATAAAATAACATTTTCTATCTCTACTTTTCATTCGTTATCATTTTTTTGTCTACTAACAATCATCCACGGGCACAACACATGATATGTGAACAGTACGAAGGGGCAACGGCAGAAATGAAGAGAGAGAGAGAAACCGCTGTTTAGAGGGGCCGGTAGGGGGAGACGGCGACCCTGCGGCCTTTTGCTAGCTCCTGTAGCTGCTAGCCTAAGCGTTTCACCCTACTTGGCCCGAGAGGTAAGGATAGTCCCAATACAAAACTATAATAGGGCGTTTGGATCTCTTTATTTTAGAGGAATTGTAATTAACTCAATAAAGTAATTTATTTAGTTTGGAATTTAACATTCCACCACTCACTACCGAAATCCGTTGCTTTGCCGAGTGCTTTTTGTCGAGCACTCGACAAAGAAACCTTTGACGAGTGCCGCACTCGGCAAAGTCTTGCTCTCGGTAACGAACGCGTTTGCCGAGAGCAGGACTCTCGGCAAAGAATTACACTCGGCAAAGATATCTTTGCCGAGTGCCAAACACTTGGCGATGGCGGCGCTCGGCAAAGGGTCATTGGGAGCACCTAGAGGGGGGGGGGGTGAATAGGTGATCCTGTAAAACTTAAACTTATAGCCACAAAAACTTGTTAAGTGTTAGCACAATAATCGCCAAGTGGCTAGAGAGGAGTCTCAACAAAACACAATACCACAAGAGATCAAACACAGAGATGACACAGTGGTTTATCCCGTGGTTCGGCCAAGACCAACGCTTGCCTACTCCACGTTGTGGCGTCCCAACGGACGAGGGTTGCAATCAACCCCTCTCAAGCGGTCCAAAGACCAACTTGAATACCACAGTGTTTTGCTTTGCCTTTCAATATCCCGTTTGCGAGGAATCTCCACAACTTGGAGTCTCTCGCCCTTACACTTGAGATTCACAAAGAAATACGAAGTAAGGGAGGGAAGCAACACACACAAATCCACAGCAAAATGCGCACACACACGGCCAAGAATCAAGCTCAAAAGACTATCTCAAAGTTCTCACTAGAACGGAGCTCAAATCACTAGGAACGACGAACGAATGCGCAAGGACTGAGTGTAGATGATCAAGAATGCTCTTGGGTTGCTTGGTGTTCTCCTCCATGCGCCTAGGGGTCCCTTTTATAGCCCCAAGGCAGCTAGGAGCCGTTGAGAGCAAATCTGGAAGGCCAATCTTGCCTTCTGTCGTCGGGCGCACCGGACAGTCCGGTGCACACCGGACACTGTCCGGTGCCCGATTTCCTTCCTTAAATGGCGAAGCCGACCGTTGGCTGACTTGGAGCCGTTGGCGCACCGGACATGTCCGGTGCACACCGGACAGTCCGGTGCCCCCTTCCGACCGTTGGCTCGGCCACGTGTCGCGCGCGGATTCTGCGGCCGACCGTTGGCCCGGCTGACCGTTGGCTCACCGGACAGTCCGGTGCACACCGGACAGTCCGGTGAATTTTAGCCGAACGCCGTCGGCGAATTCCCGAGAGCGGCCTCTTCACGCCGAGTCAGCCTGGCGCACCGGACACTGTCCGGTGCACCACCGGACAGTCCGGTGTGCCAGACTGAGCTGAGTCTTGGCTGTACACAGCCAAGTCTTTTGCACCTCTCTTCATCTCTTCTTCTTTCTGTTTCTAACACTTAGACAAGTATATTAGTACACAAAACCAATGTACTAAGGCTTAGAAACATACCTTTACTCATGATTTACACTTTGTTCATCCATGGGCATAAATTCACATTTAAGCACTTGTGTTGGCACTCAATCACCAAAATACTTAGAAATGGCCCAAGGGCACATTTCCCTTTCAATCTCCCCCTTTTTGGTGATTTATGCCAACACAACATAAAGCAACTAGAACAAGTGCAATATCACTTCAAATAAAAATAAATTTGAGTTTTATTCAATTTTGGCATATATGGATCATCCTTTGCCACCACTTGGTTTGTTTTTGCAAATCAAACTCAAATCTCTATCTCTAAGTCAAACACACATGTTGAAGCATAAAGAGAGTCATTCCAAAAGAGATTGATCAAAGATTTCAAAAAACTTCCCCTTTTACCCATAATCACTACTTCTCCCCACAAGAAGCCAACTTTTGACAAAAGAGACAATGAAAGAGTTTTGACAAACCAAAAACTCTACTCTACTATTTTCAAATCTCTCAAGTGGTAGCTGATCCATTTATTGCTTTGGCCTTTATTTTCTCCCCCTTTGGCATCAAGCACCAAAACAGGATCAATCTTGGCCCTTTAACCCCATTGCCTCACCAAAATCCTCAATTAAGAGCAAATGGCAATAAGAGTTCATGAGATGGACTTGGAATAAGTTACCCTCTCATCGGAGTGCAGTGGAAGTCTTTCATGGTCCAAGTCCACCTTTTCCCTTTCAATTCTTCTTCGAGACTAAATCAAGCAAACTCAAGCATATGGTTAGTCTCAAAGGGTCAAGTTGTAACACATCTCCCCCTAAACATGTGCATCACTTTGCAACGGACTTGTGAGGTCCAGGGAGTGTTTGCACAACTTGAGCACCACAATAAGCAACAAAATGCATAATGAACATGATCAAAGGCATAAACACATGTATGCTAAAATTCAATCCAAGTTCCGCGAATCTAAGACATTTAGCTCACTACGCAGCCTGCAAAAGGTCTTCTCATCTAGAGGCTTGGTAAAGATATCGGCTAGCTGGTTCTCGGTGCTAACATGAAACACTTCGATATCTCCCTTTTGCTGGTGGTCTCTCAAAAAGTGATGCCGGATGTCTATGTGCTTTGTGCGGCTGTGTTCAACAGGATTTTCCACCATGCGGATAGCACTCTCATTATCACATAGGAGTGGGATTTTGCTCAGATTGTAGCCAAAGTCCCTGAGGGTTTGCCTCATCCAAAGTAGTTGCGCGCAACACTGTCCTGCGGCAACATACTCGGCCTCAGCGGTGGATAGGGCAACGGAAGTTTGTTTCTTAGAGTTCCATGACACCAGGGACCTTCCTAAGAATTGGCACGTCCCCGATGTACTCTTCCTATCGACCTTACATCCAGCATAGTCGGAGTCTGAATATCCAATCAAGTCAAAGGTAAGCAAGGCGTAGCAACTAAATATCTAAGGATTCGCTTCACCGCCACTAAGTGACACTCCTTAGGATCGGATTGAAATCTAGCACACATGCATACGCTAAGCATAATGTCCGGTCTACTAGCACATAAATAAAGTAAAGACCCTATCATTGACCGGTATGCTTTTTGATCAACTGACTTACCTCCTTTGTTGAGGTCGGTGTGTCCGTCGGTCCCCATCGGAGTCTTTGCGGGCTTGGCGTCCTTCATCCCAAACCGCTTCAGCAGATCTTGCGTGTACTTCGTTTGGGAGATGAAGGTGCCGTCCTTGAGTTGCTTCACTTGGAATCCAAGGAAGTAGTTCAACTCACCCATCATTGACATCTCGAATTTCTGCGTCATTACCCTGCTAAACTCTTCACAAGACTTTTTATTAGTAGAGCCAAATATTATGTCATCGACATAAATTTGGCACACAAACAAATCTCCATCACAAGTCTTAGTAAAAAGAGTTGGATCGGCTTTCCCAACCTTGAAAGCATTAGCAATTAAGAAATCTCTAAGGCATTCATACCATGCTCTTGGGGCTTGCTTAAGTCCATAGAGCGCCTTAAAGAGCTTACACACGTGGTCGGGGTACCGTTCATCCTCGAAGCCAGGGGGTTGCTCCACGTACACCTCCTCCTTTATTGGCCCGTTGAGGAAAGCGCTCTTCACATCCATTTGGTACAACCTGAAAGAATGATGAGCGGCATATGCTAGCAAGATACGGATTGATTCTAGCCTAGCCACGGGAGCAAACGTCTCCTCAAAGTCCAAACCTGCGACTTGGGCATAACCTTTTGCCACAAGTCGAGCCTTGTTCCTTGTCACCACCCCGTGCTCGTCCTGTTTGTTGCGGAACACCCACTTGGTTCCCACAACGTTTTGCTTGGGACGAGGCACCAATGTCCAAACTTCATTGCGCTTGAAGTTGTTGAGTTCCTCTTGCATGGCCAACACCCAGTCCGAATCTAGCAAGGCCTCTTCTACCCTAAAAGGCTCAATAGAAGAGACAAAGGAGTAATGCTCACAAAAATTAACTAATCGAGATCGAGTAGTTACTCCCTTGCTAATATCACCCAGAATTTGGTCGACGGGATGATCCCTTTGAATCATCGTTCGAACTTGGGTTGGAGGTGCCGGTTGCGCTTCTTCCTCCATCACATGATCATCTTGTGCTCCCCCTTGATCACACGCCTCTTGTTGATGAACCTGTTCATCGTCTTGAGTTGGGGGATGCACCATAGTTGAGGAAGAAGGTTGATCTCGTTCATCTTGTTCCTGTGGCCGCACTTCTCCAATCGCCATGGTTCGTATAGCGGCCGTCGGAACATCTTCTTCATCTACATCATCACAATCAACAACTTGCTCTCTTGGAGAGCCATTAGTCTCATCAAATACAACGTCGCTAGAGACTTCAACCAAACCCGATGATTTGTTGAAGTATCTATACGCCTTTGTATTTGAGTCATAACCTAACAAAAACCCTTCTACAGCTTTGGGAGCAAATTTAGAATTTCTACCCTTCTTCACTAGAATGTAGCACTTGCTTCCAAATACACGAAAGTAAGATACATTGGGTTTGTTACCGGTTAGTAGCTCATACGAAGTCTTCTTGAGGAGGCGATGAAGGTAGACCCTGTTGATGGCGTGGCAAGCCGTGTTCACGGCTTCCGACCAAAAGCACTCGGGGGTCTTGAATTCTCCTAGCATCGTCCTCGCCATATCAATTAGCGTCCTGTTCTTCCTCTCTACCACACCATTTTGCTGTGGTGTGTAGGGAGCGGAGAACTCGTGCTTGATCCCTTCCTCCTCAAGGAACTCCTCCACTTGAAGGTTCTTGAACTCGGACCCGTTGTCGCTCCTTATCTTCTTCACCTTGAGCTCAAACTCATTTTGAGCTCTCCTGAGGAAGCGCTTGAGGGTCCCTTGGGTTTCAGACTTATCCTGCAAAAAGAACACCCAAGTGAAGCGGGAAAAGTCATCAACAATAACTAAACCATACTTACTTCCTCCTATGCTCAGATAGGCGACAGGTCCGAAGAGATCCATATGCAGCAGCTCCAGGGGTCTTGAAGTGGTCATCACATTCTTGCTGTGATGCGCTCCTCCCACTTGTTTACCTGCTTGAAAAGCTGCACAAGGTCTATCCTTTTCGAATTGCACGTTAGTCAAACCTATCACGTGTTCTCCCTTTAGAAGCTTGTGAAGGTTCTTCATCCCCACATGTGCTAAGCGGCGATGCCACAGCCAGCCCATGCTAGTCTTAGCTAGTAAGCATGCATCTAGACCGGCTTCTTCTTTTGCAAAATCAACTAAATAAAGTTTGCCGTCTAGTACACCCTTAAATGCTAGTGAACCATCACTTCTTCTAAAGACAGACACATCTACATTTGTAAATAGACAGTTATATCCCATATTGCATAATTGACTAACCGATAGCAAATTATATCCAAGAGACTCTACTAAAAACACATTAGAGATAGAGTGCTCATTTGAAATTGCAATTTTACCTAACCCTTTTACCTTGCCTTGATTCCCGTCACCGAATATAATTGAATCTTGGGAATCCTTATTCTTGACGTAGGAGGTGAACATTTTCTTCTCCCCCGTCATATGGTTTGTGCATCCGCTGTCGATAATCCAGCTTGAACCCCCGGATGCATAAACCTGCAAGGCAAATTTAGGCTTGGGTCTTAGGTACCCAACTCATGTTGGGTCCTACAAGGTTAGTGCAAATATCCTTAGGGACCCAAATGCAAGTTTTGTCTCCCTTGCATTTTGCCCCTAACCTCCTAGCAACTATTTTCTTATCCTTTCTACAAATAGCAAAGGAAGCATTTAAAGCACAATAAATTGTAGAAGGTTCATTCACTACTTTCCTAGGAGCATGAATAATGTTCTTTCTAGGCACATGATGAATAGCATTTCTCCTAGACATATTTCTATCATGCATATAGGAAGAACTAGAAACAAACATGGCATGGGAGTCAAAATCATCATAAGCATTACAACTCCTATAAGCATTTCTAGTTTGTCTCCTATCATGATACATAAATGCATGGTTTCTTTTAGTACTACTTGCCATAGGGGCCTTCCCTTTCTCCTTGGCAGAGATGGGAGCCTTATGGCTTGTTAAGTTCTTGGCTTCTCTCTTGAAGCCAAGTCCATCCTTAATTGAGGGGTGTCTACCAATCGTGTAGGCATCCCTTGCAAATTTTAGCTTATCAAAATCACTTTTGCTAGTCTTAAGTTGGGCATTAAGACTAGCCAATTCATCTTTTAATTTGGAAATTGAAACTAGATGTTCACTACAAGCATCAATATCAAAATCTTTACACCTAGTGCAAATCATAACATGTTCTACACAAGAATTAGATTTATTTGCTATTTCTAACTTAGCATTCATATCATCATTAATGCTCCTTAATTTAGAAATTGTCTCATGGCAAGAAGATAATTCACACGAAAGCATTTCATTTCTTTTAACTTCTAGAGCATGAGATCTTTGAGCTTCTACAAATTTATCATGCTCTTCATACAATAAATCCTCTTGTTTCTCTAAGAGTTTATCCTTCTCATTCAATGCATCAATGAGTTCATTTATCTTATCTATCTTAGATCTATCTAAGCCCTTGAATAAGCATGAATAGTCTATGTCATCATCATCACTAGACTCATTATCACTAGAGGAAGCATAAGTGGAGTCTCGAGTACTCACCTTCTTCTCTCTTGCCATCAGGCATGTGTGACGCTCGTTGGGGAAGAGAGATGACTTGTTGAAGGCGGTGGCGGCGAGTCCTTCATTGTCGGAGTCGGAGGAGGAGCAATCCGAATCCCACTCCTTTCCGATATGTGCCTCGCCCTTGCCCTTCTTGTAATGCTTCTTCTTCTCCCTTTTATTCCCTTGGTCCTGATCACTATCATTGTCGGGACAGTTAGCAATAAAATGACCAAGCTTACCGTATTTGAAGCATGAGCGCTTCCCCTTGGCTTTGGTCTTGCTTGACTGTCCCTTGCGACCCTTAAGCGCCGTCTTGAATCTTTTGATGATGAGGGCCATCTCTTCATCATTAAGTCCGGCCGCTTCAATTTGTGCCACCTTGCTAGGTAGCGCCTCCTTGCTTCTTGTGGCTTTGAGAGCAAGAGGTTGCGACTCGTTGATTGGTCCATTCAAGGCGTCGTCCACGTACCTCGCCTCCTTGATCATCATTCGCCCGCTGACGAATTTTCCTAGGACTTCTTCGGGCGACATTTTGGTGTACCTGGGATTCTCACGAATATTATTCACCAAATGAGGATCAAGAACGGTAAAGGACCTTAGCATTAGTCGGACGACGTCGTGGTCCGTCCATCGCGTGCTTCCGTAGCTCCTTATTTTGTTAATAAGGGTCTTGAGCTGGTTGTATGTTTGAGTTGGCTCCTCGCCCCTTATCATCGCGAACCGTCCAAGCTCGCCCTCCACCAACTCCGTTTTGGTAAGCAAGGTAACGTCATTTCCCTCATGAGAAATCTTGAGGGTGTCCCAGATCTGCTTGGCGTTGTCCAAGCCGCTCACCTTGTTGTACTCGTCCCTGCACAAAGAGGCTAGCAACACAGTAGTAGCTTGTGCATTTTTATGAATCTGTTCATTAATAAACATAGGGCTATCCGAGCTATCAAATTTCATTCCATTCTCTACAATCTCCCATATGCTTGGATGGAGAGAGAATAAATGACTACGCATTTTGTGACTCCAAAATCCGTAGTCCTCCCCATCAAAGTGTGGAGGTTTGCCAAGAGGAATGGAAAGCAAATGCGAATTCGAACTATGTGGAATACGAGAATAATCAAATGAAAAGTTCGAATTGACTGTCTTCCTGTAGTCGTTGTCGTCGTCCCTTTGGGAAGAAGAGGATTCGTCGCTGTCGTAGTAGACGATCTCCTTGATGCGCCTTGTCTTCTTCTTCTTCCCATCTTTGCGCTTGTGGCTTGAGCCCAAGTCGGTAGACTTGTCATTCTTCGGCTCGTTGAAGATAGACTCCTTCTCGTTGTTGTCGACCACCATCCCCTTTCCCTTAGGATCCATCTCTTCGGGCGATTAGTCCCTTCTTGAAGAGAACGACTCCGATACCAATTGAGAGCACCTAGAGGGGGGGTGAATAGGTGATCCTGTAAAACTTAAACTTATAGCCACAAAAACTTGTTAAGTGTTAGCACAATAATCGCCAAGTGGCTAGAGAGGAGTCTCAACAAAACACAATACCACAAGAGATCAAACACAGAGATGACACAGTGGTTTATCCCGTGGTTCGGCCAAGACCAACGCTTGCCTACTCCACGTTGTGGCGTCCCAACGGACGAGGGTTGCAATCAACCCCTCTCAAGCGGTCCAAAGACCAACTTGAATACCCGGTGTTTTGCTTTGCCTTTCAATATCCCGTTTGCGAGGAATCTCCACAACTTGGAGTCTCTCGCCCTTACACTTGAGATTCACAAAGAAATACGAAGTAAGGGAGGGAAGCAACACACACAAATCCATAGCAAAATGCGCACACACACGGCCAAGAATCAAGCTCAAAAGACTATCTCAAAGTTCTCACTAGAACGGAGCTCAAATCACTAGGAACGACGAACGAATGCGCAAGGACTGAGTGTGGATGATCAAGAATGCTCTTGGGTTGCTTGGTGTTCTCCTCCATGCACCTAGGGGTCCCTTTTATAGCCCCAAGGCAGCTAGGAGCCGTTGAGAGCAAATCTGGAAGGCCAATCTTGCCTTCTGTCGTCGGGCGCACCGGACAGTCCGGTGCACACCGGACACTGTCCGGTGCCCGATTTCCTTCCTTAAATGGCGAAGCCGACCGTTGGCTGACTTGGAGCCGTTAGCGCACCGGACATGTCCGGTGCACACCGGACAGTCCGGTGCCCCCTTCCGACCGTTGGCTCGGCCACGTGTCGCGCGCGGATTCTGCGGCCGACCGTTGGCCCGGCCGACCGTTGGCTCACCGGACAGTCCGGTGCACACCGGACAGTCCGGTGAATTTTAGCCGAACGCCTTCGGCGAATTCCCGAGAGCGGCCTCTTCACGCCGAGTCAGCCTGGCGCACCGGACACTGTCCGGTGCACCACCAGACAGTCCGGTGTGCCAGACTGAGCTGAGTCTTGGCTGTACACAGCCAAGTCTTTTGCACCTCTCTTCATCTCTTCTTCTTTCTGTTTCTAACACTTAGACAAGTATATTAGTACACAAAACCAATGTACTAAGGCTTAGAAACATACCTTTACTCATGATTTACACTTTGTTCATCCATGGGCATAAATTCACATTTAAGCACTTGTGTTGGCACTCAATCACCAAAATACTTAGAAATGGCCCAAGGGCACATTTCCCTTTCAGTCATCAACAGCCGTCTATAACTGACGGTCGTTAGCTTTTGCCGAGCGTCGAGCGTTTGCACTCGGCAAAGAAGCTTCTTTGCCGAGTGTCAACCAGCTGACACTCGACAAAGTATGTTTTTTTCTTTTTTTCTTTTCCCAACCAAACTTTTTGTGGTATGTTCCTACACTATGTAAACCTACATGTACCATTTTGGTATAATTATAAAAGAGTTTCCTATAACTATTGGATTTAGTTCGTTTAATGGAATTTTCTTAGATAATTCAGATTTGAACTGCAAGTCACTCGAAACTTGGAAAACTGTGCATGCAAAAATGATATTCATGCTGTTTAGCACAAGTTATGACCGATTTCAGGAGGGGACCGGAAACTTCGAGCACCAAGCTCACTAAACATGGTCATGAACTTGCCAACCACATGTTTAAAAATTGTATAAAACACAAACAAAGTCAAAAAATCATGAAACTTGTCCACATGTCATGATATCATATATAGAGGCTGTGATAAAAATTTGAGAATGTTTCGATAAAGTTGTGAGGCAGTATGTGTAAAAACCTAAGAGAACTACATTGAAACTCTATAATTTCATGTGTAGTTCTCTTAGGTCTATACATATACTGTCTCACAACTTTCTCAAAACATTCTCAAATTTTTATCACAACCTCTATATATATGATATCATGACATGTGGACAAGTTTCATGATTTTTTGACTTTGTTTGTGTTTTATACAATTTTTAAATATGTAGATGGCAAGTTCACGACCATGTTTAGTGAGCTTGGTGCTCAAAGTTTACGGTCCCCTCCTGAAATCGGTTGTAACTTGTGCTAAATAGCATAAATATCATTTTTGCATGCACGATTTTCCAAGTTTCGAGTGACTTACAGTTCAAATGTGAATTTTCCGAAGAAATTCAAATAAACGAACTAAATCTAATAGTTATAGAAAACACTTTTAGAATTGTCACAAAATGGTACATATAGGTCTACATAGTGTAGGAACATACCACAAAAAGTTTGGTTGCCAAAATAAAAAAAAAAGAAAAATATACTTTGCCGAGTGCCCAGGGGATGACACTCGGCAAAGTAAGCTTTATCGAGTGTTAGACGAGAGACACTCGGCAAAGAATTTTCAAAAACCCTAAAACAGACCTTTGCCGAGTGTCTGTCAGTTGGCACTCGGCAAAGACGTCTTTGCCGAGTGCCAGGTATAGGGCACTCGACAAAGAATATTTTTAAATTAAAAAAAAATCTTTGTCGAGTGCCAGATTGCGGGCACTCGGCAAAGAAGTGAAATATACCGGCCGACAAGTCTTCTCCTTCTCCTTCTTCCTCTCCTCTCACTCTCTCTCACTCACTCCCGCGGCTCACCCGCCGCCGCCTCCCTCTCCCTCACCCTCTCCCTCACCCGCCCACTGTCGACCTCTACTTCGCCCATCACCGACGAGCTGACCGGCCCCAGCCCCGACTTCGCACATCGCCGGCCCTAGCCCCGGCTTCGCTCGTCGCTGGCTACCGCTCGGTCCTCAACCATTGCTCGATTGTGTAAGCACCCTCATGTCATAAATTCATGCCTCTTATTTATAGTTAAGTTGGGTGTGGTTTGGATAAACAAAAGTTGGATAATCATGCTAGATTGTGTGGATAAACAAAATTTGGATAATCATCTCTCTGATATGCTAGATTGTGTGGATAACCTTTTTTCTAGTAGATTAATAAAAGAAAAAGAAAGAATGCCGAACACTAAAACATGCATATTCCAAGGATAGAATAAAAGCGGATATATATATATATATATGAAAAGGGTTTTAGTGTTTTTGCTCTAGTTCTATATATCCTTTGGGTTCCTTTTTTATTGAAGGAACAAGAATCTACTTAATCTAGTCCTATAAGGTTTTGCCGCACGGGAGATTACCTGTTCCTAACAATGAAGATTATAACTTAGACCCGGACACATATGATGGAGAGTTCTTCCAAGAAGATGGGCTAGAAGGGCGATTTGAGATAGACTTAACTGAAGCTATCGGAATGGACGTAGATATTGAAATGGTTGTTGATGAGGATCATGATGAGGTGCAAAATGATAATGACTTAGTAATTCTTGAAGGCAATGACATTAATGACGAACTTGCGCCTTCAGATGGTGTTGACTATGAAATGGTTGATAGTGATGATGAGAGTTATGATCCAGCTAACCCCGACACATATAAAGATTATTTTTAATCGATGTAATGCTATATAAATTTTTATTTCGCACCTGTTTTTAAATACATCTTTTTATATGTGCTTATTTGTTTACTCTTAATTACAGGTTGTTGGACAAATATGGTGGGTGGTTGGCTGAGGAGGAGGGGGAGGAGGAGCAGGACGGCGGACGAGGCAGAGCAGGACGAGGCACAGTAGGCGGCGCAGCAGGATGACGACGAAGCTCGGCAGGCCGCCTCAGGTTCGAGGAGCGTCTACCTGCGAGGTCCGACGAGTCTCCTTCAGCGTCCCATACTTCGGGACAAGCGGTCGCTGATTCGGCCTAAAAGTAGCCTAGAGGGGGGTGAATAGGCTAATCTGAAAATTTTCACAACAAACTTCGAAAGATTGTTAAATACACAGTTCGACTGGTGCAGGTCGGTTCAACAGCTACGTGCGCAAGTTGAACCACTCTGAACCAATCCAATTATTTTATAAACTTTAGACTAAAATCTACTCGAAAAAATATTTCACGAGTTCTTGTGAGAAGTAAGGTATAGCTAAGTTAGAACGAAAAGATGAATATGTAAAGGCTATTTCACTTCTAGATATACTCTATGGAAAAATCTATATGTCAATCTTGCAAGTAAAAATATCTTAAGTAAAAGACAAGCAAGAATACAAAACACAAGATTTAATCTGAGGTTCGGCCACACCACAAAGGTGTCCTACTCCCCGTTGAGGAGCCCACAAAGGGCCGGGTCTTTTTCAACCCTAATCCTCCAAAAGCCGACCACAAAGGTCAAGGCAATCTCTTCTTATCTCAGCTCAAAGAGCGGGTGATACAAACTTCTTAGGGTCGTCCACAAATTTGGAGACTCCCAAGCAACCTCAAAAGATCTTGAAACCTAGGGTTTCAAGAACACCAAGAAAGCACAAGAGGGGTTTGCACAAGCTCAAGTCTTTAAAAGAGAGATGGGAGACGAAAGCCAAATCGTGAGCACAAGCACAAACCTCACACCCAAGAGCTCCTCCAACAAGGTTGAATCTTGAGGAAGATTTAAGTGTGAGAGAGAAGGGAGAGATGAGTGCTTTGTCTCAAGTTAGGTGAGCAATAAATGTGTGAGTGTCCAACCGCATTGAAGAAGGGAGAGAGAGTGTTCTATTTATAGTCACGGCTCAAAAACTAGCCGTTTGACCAGAAACCCCGTAGAAAATCGGTTGAACCGCCCCTAGGGCGGTTGAACCGCCCCCTAACAAGTCAGCAGACTGTCTGCCAGTCTGACTGCCAGACTGACCTACAGGATGGTCAGACAGGACAAGACCGGTTGAACCGCCCCCTTGGGCGGTTGAACCGCCCCCTGACTACCCTGGTGACCTGACTGCCAGTCTGACTAGCAGACTGCAGATCAGAAGCCAGAGGGGTCAGAGACCAGTTGAACTGCCCCCAGGACCAGTTCAGCTGGTTTAGACCAGAGAGTTTAGGAGAGAAAACCCCAGCTCAGCTGCCCGGGGGCAAGTTCAGCTGGTGTATGGTCAAAGAGGTCCACAGCTGAAGTTGAAGTTCAGCTGGAGTTGAAAGCTCAACTCAGCTGAAGTCCAGCTCAGCTGCAGCTGAAGAAGCTCAACTCAGCTGAAGTTAAGTTCAGCTGGAAAGCTCAGCTGCAGTTGAAGAAGTTCAGCTGCTTTTCAGCAAGAACACTCTAGGTTTCTCAACCCTAACCATGGTCAACCAAATAATGTTAAAGTGATTTTTGGTTTTCAAAAATAGCTTTTGAATTTGGGGACTTGAGCGATAGCAAACACCTTTACCTGTGCGGAAAAGAGCAAGGAAGAATTACGTCATGCAACACAAGGTTTTACATAAAATTTTATACGTCTGTTGCATGAAGTCCTTGGGCTTCCTTAAGTTCCTGTTTCTTTCTAATCATACATTGAGAACAAAAACTGTTAGTACCCTTATTTGTTTTGTCATTAAATCACCAAAACCCTCACTTGGGGTTGATTGCACTTACAATCTCCTCCTTTTTGGTGATTGATGCCAAAACAATTAAGGTCAAAAAGATAAACATTTGAAATAGAAAATTTCTTTTGAATGATTGTATGTAGATGGCTCCCCCTAAATGTGTGCACGATTGTGAATCCAATGTTTTGACATAATATGTCATGTGAGCAACACATTTAGAGATAGTGACAAAAACCATACTAAATACAACCATCCGAGGGGTGCAAGAGTGTCATAACAGGAGTTGTGATGCATATGACTATCTATAAATACACATCATTTTTACTTCATAGCAAAGCAATCATTACAAACTGATGGGACAAAAGATGATGGCCAGAAGACCATCATATCACATTGAATAATAATCCAGCAGTTTTATTTCATACAATGATAAGAGGATACAAGCCACAACAGTGGCCAAAACAAAAAACAATAATCAAAAAGAAATACATAACCGAAAGAACCACAAACAGAATGACTAGAAATTTTGGATTTTCTCCCCCTTTTTGGCAACAAGTACCAAAAACGAAGAGAGAGGGAGAAGAGGACGCATGAATCAATATCCTCCAGGAGAAGGATAGGACGGAGGATATGATGGAGGATATGATGTGTAGTCAGGGAAGAAAGTCCTCATCACGTCTTCCTCGAGTGAGGAGTCCCTAGGGGGCTCATCACCCGCAGAAAAACCGGATGCTGAAGATGTACGAGGATGAGGAGGAGGTGGAGGGTGGTGATGGTAACCAGAGTCGAAAGGCCGCAGGTCACCAGGAATGGGTCCCGGACCTGGGTAGGGAGGAGGAGGATAGTGACCAGAGCCGGACGGCCTAGGGTCACCGGGAGTGGGTCCCTGACCCGAGTAGGGAGGAGGAGGATGAGGAGGGTCCGAGGTGAAGAAAGGATCATCATAGTCCTCGACCTCATCCTCCGGGGTAATGAATGGCACACCAAACTCCTGTTGGTGCCACTCATTAAGGTCTGCGGGGAAGGTAGGGGCTGGAGGTGGAGGGGACCCAGGAGGGAGAGGATGACCAGTCGCGGCTGCATAACGACGAAGATCCTCATGCAGCCGGTCGGTCCTGCGACGGCGCACAGACTCCTTGACTGCTCGGGTGCGGCAAATGGCGAAGACACCAAGAAGGCCCTTGGCCAGACGAATGAAAATTCCCCGGCCTCGGCCATGACCCTGGCTCGGACCACTTCCTCTCCTGTTGTGGTCCATCGGACGCGAGGCAGCGGCGGTGCGAGAGGAGGATGGGTGATGAGGAGGCTGAGGAGGTGGCTCATCAGAGGAGGCAGGGCCTCCAGACCCTGAGGGAGCCCGCTTCGTACGAGCAGCTGGGTTGGAGGAATCAACCCAGTAGGGTACGTAGCAGGAGTGCTTGACAGGTTTTTCGAAGTGAGTCTGGGTGACCACTTCGATCATCTTCATGATAAAGGGTGCATGAAGACACCCTTTGAGAGGAGACCAGGAAGCACGGATGATCTCTTCCCAGATCATGTCAAACACATTAATGCGGGTGAGACTATTGGGAGCAAGGAGGAGAAGGAAGACCCGACTCTCCCCAAGGACGTTCATTTGATTCCCGCCCTTCGGGAGAACGGTCATCCTGGACAAAGAGTTAAGGTACCTGTAGTACCTATGCATGTTAGCGGTCGTCCAGAACTCCGGATCCATAGAGACATGAATAAATTCAGTCTCTTCCCGCATGGGCAGCTTAATGTCATGGACTCGCATGTTGCTGCCCTGAATATCAGCATCAGAGAAGCCCAGAATATGGGCAAAACGACGGTAACTGACTTTGTGCCAGTTCCCCTGGATGAAGAAATACATGACAGGGTAATCATACCCATCGGCTTCCTCATCTACTTTCTTGATCCAGAGGGTGGCATAAAACTGAGCTACCACCTCATCGTTCCAGGGGTATTCCATGGTCATAATATTTTTTAACCCCTTTCTCTCCGTTGAGGAGAGCTAACGTCATGTCAGCATCTCCCTTGTTCTCACATCATTCCCAGTCTATAAACCTATGCCTAACGACTGGGTGTTTCTAGGATAAAATGACAGAATTGTAGAAATCAGCCTGGAAAAGATTCCAGAACCGAGGGTCCTGGACACCAGGATGACGAGGAGTGAGAGAAGGATTAGTGAACCTCAGGTGCTGAAGGGTGTCCACTCCCTTCAGAGAGAAGTCGACAGGAGGTTCATTTGGTCCGCGGGTAACATTCGCCGGATGCATGTGCAGACCGGTGATGTAGAGTGCATCAGGCGCCGGAAGATCAATGAAGTCGTCGAATGCCCCATCCTCCTCCTGGCAAGGAGCATATCCAGAGGAAGAAGTGCTGCGACGAGGTCGAGTGGCGCCAACTTTTTGGCGCCTCCCGCGAGCCAGCTGCGAGGGCATGGAAGAACCCTCTCCTTCCACCCTACCAGAGCCGCGTCCTCTCTTAGAGAGGGAACGACGAGGCAGAGGAGAGGGAATCGGAGATTCCTCCTGAATCTCATCCGAGTCGCTGTTGAACTCAATCACGGATGGGTTGCGGCGACGCACCATGTTTGGAGAGGCTTTGGAACTTTGAACCGGTTGAGGTGAGTGAGTGAGGAGGCTCTAAACAATGCGGAGAGACTAAGTCTAGAATGGTTGGAGTGAGGGAAGAGAGGGGGGCGGCATATAAATAGGCAGTTGAGCTGGTCCCCTAGGACCGGTTCAACCACCCACCCAGGGCCGGTTCAACCGCATCTGAGCAGCGTGATCAGAGGGCCAGAATCGGTCAGAAGGAAAACGCCAAAAAAATAAATTTCTGACGCATCTGAGCAGTAAAAAGCAGATTCTTCAAAAAGTAAAAGCTGAAAAGGTGCTGCACAAGTTTCTGAAAAGGTGCTCCAAAAAGTGACTGAAAAGACACTGAAGCGACCCGACATGACATTAAATAAAGCTGCAGATTCCAAAAGCCACAAAAGTCAAAAAAAATGCTGCACAGACGTGACCTGACAGCTGCAAAAGCTGTTGCGCGGCCTGAAAAAGTGCTCTGAAAAGTGCCGACACGGCTGCAAAAAAAAACTGCACAGACAGAGAACTGCAGCTGACCGGTCAGAGCCAGACCGGTTCAACCGGTTTTGGCCAGGAAAGTCCTGGCTATTTCTGGTTAAAAGCAGCTGAGCTGAAGTTCAGCTCCGAAGTTCAGCTGGCCTCCTCCATCTGAACTAGAAAGTTCAGCTGGCCAAGCCAGTTGAGCTTCGAGTGAAAAATTTAAAAAGTTTTAGCACTAAAATTCATTTGAATTTTAACATTCCCACTAAGTTTTGAAAGATCATCACAAAGCTTTAAAACTATCAAACAAAAATAGTGAATCAAACAATCTGTGTGTCCGTTTTCAAGTTAAGTTACGAGAATCCAAGATATTTAATTCACTCCTAAGAAAGCAAAATCTAGTCTCATCGAGGGGTTTTGTGAAGATATCAGCTAGTTGATTTTCTGTGTTTACATGACATAATTCAATATCTCCTTTTGCTTCGTGGTCCCTCAGAAAATGGTGTCTTATATCTATGTGTTTGGTTCTAGAGTGTTGCACGGGATTGTTGGCTAGTTTAATGGCGCTCTCATTGTCACATAGTAGTGGGATTCTTTTAAAATCACAGCCAAAATCTCTCAAGGTTTGCTTCATCCATAGCAACTGAGCACAACAAGCACCAGCAGCTATGTATTCGACCTCGGCAGTGGAAAGTGCAACACAGTTTTGCTTCTTAGAGCTCCAAGACACTAGGGACCGCTCAAGGAATTGGCAAGTCCCCGAGGTGCTTTTTCGATCTACTTTACAACCAGCATAGTCTGAATCAGAGTAGCCAAATAAATCGAAAAAGGAGCCCTTAGGATACTAGAGACCTAGATTTTGGGTGTGAACTAGATATCTCAAAATTCTCTTAACGGCCACTAAGTGACACTCTTTTGGGTTAGCTTGAAAACGGGCACACATACACACACTAAGCATGATATCTGGCCTAGATGCACATAAATATAGTAGAGATCCTATCATTGATCTATAAAGCTTTTGATCTACAGTTTTACCTTCTTCATTTAAGTCGAGATGACCACTTGAAGCCATTGGTGTCTTGGCATGCTTTGCCTTTTCCATGCCAAACTTTTTGAGCATGTCTTGTGTGTACTTGGTTTGGCACAGAAAGGTTCCTTCCTTGAGTTGTTTAACTTGAAAACCCAGGAAGTACTTGAGCTCACCCATCATGGACATCTCAAACCTATTTGTCATAACCCTACTAAATTCCTCACAAAAAGTTTCATCTGTACTGCCAAATATAATGTCGTCGACATATATTTCACAAACAAATAATTGATTGTCAACTTTGCGAGTGAATAAAGTAGAGTCTACTTTTCCTATTTCAAAACCATTTTTAAGCAAGAAATCTTTAAGACATTCATACCATGCTCTAGGAGCTTGTTTAAGCCCATAGAGCGCTTTG
The DNA here is from genome assembly GCF_902167145.1 of Zea mays. Classification (NCBI taxonomy): domain Eukaryota; kingdom Viridiplantae; phylum Streptophyta; class Magnoliopsida; order Poales; family Poaceae; genus Zea; species Zea mays. The sequence goes on along the minus strand of NC_050100.1, from coordinate 158,692,229 downwards.
TGAAGAAGGTAGACATGGTTTGGCTTCTTAGGATCTTCAAAGCCCGGTGGTTGCTCCACATAGACCAATTCTTGCAGTGGTCCATTTAGGAAAGCACTTTTGACATCCATTTGATACAATTTGAAATCATGGTTAGTAGCATAGGCAATTAATATTCTTATGGACTCTAACCTTGCTACTGGTGCATAGGTTTCACCAAAATCAAGTCCTTCCACTTGATTGAAACCCTGAGCAACCAGCCATGCCTTGTTTCTTGTAACCAAGCCATTTTCATCTTGTTTGTTGCGGAAGACCCATTTAGTTCCAATGACGTTTTGCTTGGGTCTTGCTACTAAGGACCAGACTTCATTTCTTGTGAAGTTGTTAAACTCTTCTTGCATAGCAATGATCTAGTCTGTGTCACTTAGTGCTTCCTCTACCTTAAGGGGTTCAAGAGAGGAGACAAACGAGTAAAATTCACAAAAATTTGCTAAACGAGATCGAGTTGTTACCCCTCTCCTGATGCTACCCAGTATGTTGTCCACAGGATGATCTCTCTGAATGCCCTGGTGCACTCGAGGGTGAGGCACCCGAGAATGTCTTTGAATTTGATCATCTTGTTCAACGGCTTCTTCTTCTTCACTAGCAGCTTCTTCTTGCTCATTCTCCACAATGGTTGGCATATCTTGTGGTAGAAGCTCTTCCTCAAGAATTGGATGACTTGAGGTTGATGGGTTTGCTTGGATGGAAGGATTTTCACCAACCACTCTAGCACTCCCATCAACAACCCTATTTGTCATCCAAATTCTCCCTTCATCATCATCCTTTTCTTGTGGCTTCACCTCACCTATTGCAAGCTTCTTGATGGCTACATTTGGTGGGATTTCATTTCCTGCAATATCTTGAGAGACATGCCCTTGCGAGCCATTAGATTCATCAAATGTCACGTCTATCGCTATTTCAACAAGACCAGTGGTATTGTTGAAAACACGATACCCATGCGCATTTGATGCATAACCAAGCAAGAAACCCTCGTCCACTCTAGGAGCAAACTTTGAGCTCTTGACTTTCTTGTTAAGAATAAAGCATTTACAACCAAATACTCTAAAGTAATCAACTTTAGGTTTGTTACCAGTGAGAAGCTCGTAGGCAGTCTTCTTGTAGATCTTGTGAAGATAAAGGCGGTTGATTGCATGACAGGCGGTGTTGACCGCCTCAGCCCAAAAATTGTCAGGAGTCTTGTACTCATCCAACATGGTTCTAGCGGCTTCAATTAGAGTTCGGTTCTTCCTTTCCACAACACCATTTTGTTGTGGAGTGTAGGGAACCGAGAACTCATGTTTGATTCCTTCTTCACCTAAGAAATCTTCGACACTTGTGTTCTTGAATTCTGTCCCATTGTCACTTCTCACTTTCTTAATTTTAAGCTCAAACTCATTTTGAGCTCTTCTCATGAATTTCTTCAATGTTTCTTGAGTTTCACCTTTATCACTCAAAAAGAAAACCCAAGTGAAGTGAGAAAAATCATCGACAATAACTAGACCATACTTACTACCACCAATACTGATGTAGGCCACAGGTCCGAAGAGGTCCATGTGAAGAAGCTCCAAAGGCCTCTTGGTTGTGACCACGTTCTTTGATTGATGTGGAACGCCATGTTTCTTCCCCGCTTGGCATGCGCTGCATACCTTGTTTTTCTCAAACATGACATTCGTTAGTCCAATAATGTGATTATCCTTTTGAAGTTTGGCCAAGTTCCTCATGCCAACATGAGCTAGCCGGCGATGCCAAAGCCAACCCTTGTCAGATTTTGCCACTAAACAAGTCTCAGGCGTCACTCTACTAGTTGTGAAATCAACAAGATAGAGTTTGCCCTTCAAGCGACCTGTAAAAGCAACAGAGGAATCCTCCCTTCTAAGAATCTTCACATCAACATCAGTAAATAGGCAATTATATCCCATTCCACAAAGTTGTGAAACGGACATCAAGTTATAGCTTAATGAATCTACTAACAAAACATTTGAAAGTGATTGGTGGTCAGAGATAGGAATGTTACCAACACCAATCACTTCACTCTTGCCACTATCCCCAAACACAATTTCTTGTGTTTCTTGGGTTAGTTGCAAGGAGTGAAACATGTCTTTCTCCCCGGTCATGTGATTTGTACATCCACTGTCAAGCACCCAGCTTGACCCACCTGAGGAGTAGGCCTGCAAAACAAATTTAGGCTATGCTTTTAGGTACCCAGATTGAATTGGGTCCTGCAGTGTTAGTTATAGCCTTGGGTACCCACACACTTCTTTTCATGACTTTTCTTTTAGTGTAGTCACCCACATATTTAACAACTAGTTTCCCTGAATCCCAAGTCAACATATAATCACAAAGGTAAGAATGCAAAATGGGAGCTCTAAACTTTTCTCCACTTGTGGAGACCACATCCTTCATCTTGTCTTTTGTATAACTCAAGTTTACCTTTGCTTGAGTTGACTTGATTTGAGGAATGAATCCTCCCCAAGGCATCATATAGGGTGGTTCCCTCTATGAACTTGGGGGATCTCCATCCCTTATGCTCTATGCTAGGGTTTACCTTATGTGAGTTGTACCCAAGCCCCTTTCTCCCATTGTTGGGCTTTAAGGATTTGTACTTGGGTTCAACTTTCTTTAACCCATGATTGCTAGAGCATTTCTTCAAAATTTCTTTGACCTTAACCTGCGGGCTTTTCTTCCTTGCATGGTTAGTCAAACAACAAGAAGCATGATATTTGACACAATGTTTGCAAATGGTATTATTTGAGGAGCTAGACTTAGATTCAATCAATAAAGATGAAACATTGATGTTTTTGCAATTTTCAAGTTGCACTTGAAGTTCTTGATTTTGGACAATCAAGCTTAACATGCTTGATTCAAGTGCATCCTTTTCATTTGCAAGATTAGCTATGGAGGTTTTCATATTGATTACTTCTTTTTCTTTATCCTCTATAGTTATCTTGACTAAAGATACTTCCTTAGTCAAGGCATCTAGCATTTCATCTTTATTGAGTAACAATTCTTGAAGCTCTAGGTTTCTCTCCTTTTCAAGGATGAGCAAGTCTTCTTGAGCATCAAGAGTTGCTTTTCTTTTATCTAGCTTCTCCATTAATTTGGTGATAACATTGTATCCATTCAAGCCAAATTCTTTAATCATTTTATTTTTCATGGCAATTTGTTCATCATCATCGTCATTTGGAAAATCATTACTAAATAAAGTTACCTTGTCTCCTTTTGCCATGAGGCAAGTTGGAGTGTAGGAGTCGTCTTGTAGGTTGGTGAAGAGTTGCGAGCTTGAAGTAGATTGGATGGCAACGTTTGCCACCACTTCCTCTTCTTCGGAGCTAGAACTATCTTCATCGGAGTTCCATTCTTCTCCAATGTGGGCTTGACCATATTTCTTCTTTTTGAAATATCCCTTGTTCTTGCCTCCCTTTTTGAACTTGTCCTTCTTGTACTCCTTCTTGGCTTCTTGTTCCTTCTTAGGACAATCCGCTATGAAATGACCGGTTTGGCCACATTCATAGCATGCCCTCTTCTTTCCTTTCCTTTGAAACTTGTCATTTTTCCTTACAAATTTCTTGAATGTTTTGATGAACATAGCTGTGTCTTCATCACTTGAGATATCTTCATCACTTGATGTCTCGACCACTTTCTTTGCCTTGTGGTCTTTATTCTTCTTGGGGGTGTCTTGTTCATTTGAGATCAAGGCATGAGAGTCTCTTGCCTTGATTGGCGCTTCTTCGGATTCATGTTGTTTAATTTTTGCAAATAATTGATGAGGCGTCATTTCCTCATAGTCATCATGATCCCTTATCATCCTTGCTAGACTCTTGTCCTTTTCTTTGTATGCTCTCATGAATAGTCTTGTGACCTTGGAGTCACTCCAATCTTCACTTCCAAGCACTCTTATTTTGTTTACTAACACCATCAACCGATCAAAGAGTGATTGAAGCGACTCACCCTTAGTCCAATCATATCTAGCAAGCTCACTCTCCAAAGCTTCAACTCTATGTCTCTTAGATTTGGGATCTCCTTCATGTGACATTTTAAGAATATTCCAAATGTCACGGGCATCTTCTCTTCCTTGAACTTTCCGGTATTCTTCCGGACAAAGACTTCCTTTAATTATGCTCACCGCTTGAGCATTGCGATGAACCTCTTGCATCATTTCCGGAGTCATCTCTTCTCCTTGGGCGGGCTTATACTTACCTACATTAACAATCCCCCAAAGACTAGGATGCACACCGATTAAATACGACTTCATCTTATCGGCCCACTCGTCATAGTTCAACTCACTAAGAGTTGGTAACTTTCCAAGTGAGGCGGAAGAGAAGTTGGGAATAAAATTTCTAGAATAATCGAATTGAACTTTACTAAATTCGTTACCTTTACTTTTGGTAGATGATCCTTCGGTGTTGAGACTTACCTTGCTCAACACCTTCGACACCAAAAGATCCACTAGGTCGTCATTGTAATCAAATTTTCCCTTACCTTTATCTTCTTCAGCCTTTCTTCTTGATTCTTCTTCTTCGGCCTTTTTCTTAGCATCTTCCTCTTTCATTTTGAGGAACATCTTCTCGGCAATCTTCATAGCGAGGTCAAGGACCTTGGGGTCCACTTCCTCACTGGAAGATGTGACGGGGATTTCCTCGAGGAGAGGATCCACATGGTCCCGTTGAGTAGACATGATCGTTTCCTCACGCGGTTAAGCGTAGAACGAGGTACGATGCTCTGATACCAATTGAAAGTAGCCTAGAGGGGGGTGAATAGGCTAATCTGAAAATTTTCACAACAAACTTCGAAAGATTGTTAAATACACAGTTCGACTGGTGCAGACCGGTTCAACAGCTACGTGCGCAAGTTGAACCACTCTGAACCAATCCAACTGTTTTATAAACTTTAGACTAAAATCTACTCGAAAACGTATTTCGCGAGTTCTTGTGAGAAGTAAGGTATAGCTAAGTTAGAATGAAAAGATGAATATGTAAAGGCTATTTCACTTCTAGATATACTCTACGGAAAAATCTATATGTCAATCTTGCAAGTAAAAATATCTTAAGTTAAAGACAAGCAAGAATACAAGACACAAGATTTAATCCGAGGTTCGGCCACACCACAAAGGTGTCCTACTCCCCGTTGAGGAGCCCACAAAGGGTCGGGTCTTTTTCAACCCTAATCCTCCAAAAGCCGACCACAAAGGTCAAGGCAATCTCTTCTTATCTCAGCTCAAAGAGCGGGTGATACAAACTTCTTTGGGTCGTCCACAAATTTGGAGACTCCCAAGCAACCTCAAGAGATCTTGAAACCTAGGGTTTCAAGAACACCAAGAAAGCACAAGAGGGGTTTGCACAAGCTCAAGTCTTTTAAAAGAGAGATGGGAGAGGAAAGCCAAATCGTGAGCACAAGCACAAACCTCACACACAAGAGCTCCTCCAACAAGGTTGAATCTTGAGGAAGATTTAAGTGTGAGAGAGATGGGAGAGATGAGTGCTTTGTCTCAAGTTAGGTGAGCAATAAATGTGTGAGTGTCCAGCCGCATTGAAGAAGGGAGAGAGAGGGTTCTATTTATAGTCACGGCTCAATAACTAGCCATTTGACCAGAAACCCCGCAGAAAACCGGTTGAACCGCCCCCTAGGGTGGTTGAACCGCCCCCTGACAGGTCAGCATACTGTCTGCCTGTCTGACTGCTAGACTGACTTGCAGACTGACCTGCAGGCTGGTCAGACAGGACATGACCGGTTGAACCGCCCCCTAGGGCGGTTGAACCGCCCCCTGACAACCCTGGTGACCTGACTGCCAGTCTGACTGACAGACTGCAGATCAGAAGGCAAAGGGGTCAGAGACCAGTTGAACTGCCCCCCAGGATCAGTTCAGCTGGTCTAGACTAGAGAGTTTAGGAGAGAAAACCCCAGCTCATCTGCCCGGGGGCAAGTTTAGCTGGTGTATGGTCAAAGAGGTCCACAGCTAAAGTTGAAGTTCAGCTGGAGTTGAAAGCTCAACTCAGCTGAAGTCCAGCTCAGCTGAAAAGCTCAGCTGCAGCTGAAGAAGCTCAACTCATCTGAAGTTAAGTTCAGCTGGAAAGCTCAGCTGCAGTTGAAGAAGTTCAGCTGCTTTTCAGCAAGAACACTCTAGGTTTCTCAACCCTTACCATGGTCAACCAAATAATGTTAAAGTGATTTTTGGTTTTCAAAAATAGCTTTTGAATTTGGGGACTTGAGCGATAGCAAACACCTTTACCTGTGCGGAAAAGAACAAGGAAGAATTACATCATGCAACACAAGATTTTACATAAAATTTTATACGTTCGTTGCATGAAGTCTTTGGGCTTCCTTAAGTTCCTGTTTCTTTCTAATCATACATTGAGAACAAAAACTGTTAGTACCCTTATTTGTTTTGTCATTAAATCACCAAAACCCTCACTTGGGGTTGAATGCACTTACACGGCCGGATGGGGAGAGGCATGTAACTTTATGTTCTTCATTCTTGTTCATATTATGTGTTCAAAATCATAATATAAACTAATACCTTTTATTTATCACTTGGACAGGTCTTAGACGGTTGTGGAGAATGCTGGGGGGTCATCGTCGCAACCCCAATGGCATCCTCGGCCTGCTGTGCAGGGAACACTTCCCTGGACTGGTTGAGTACGCCGGAGTGACGGGCCCAGCCTACAGCTTCGACCACTACGCCATCGCCCCCGATGCAGTAGACCGGGACGACCGGGAATTCAATAACAAGGCGGAGCAGGTGAAGCAAGACCTATGGGTAAGTCTTAGTATAATATAAAATATGTCGCATCCGTTGCACATTCTTGAAATAATGTATGGATACATCGTTTTTGTATGCAGGATTTCTTCAGATGCGAGGCTCGATACGAGGCTAGGGCAGATGTGGTGGCCACCATGAGCTGTAAGAAGCTCGTCGTGGACATGCATTATGAGGCCCGAATCCAGGCCATCGTCAGCTACCATGGCTCCGTCCTTGGGGAGAAGGTGACCAAGCAGCAAGCCCAAACCATGTCGTTGACCAGAGACCAATACCTGCAGGTAAAGTCATGCATGTTTGGTACCAGTACTCCATGCATGAATTTAACTTTATCGTCTGATATGCAGTGTACGTGTTTACTTTGTAGATGATTCCACATTGGTGCGTCGCACATCCTCTGTGCTGAGAGCAAATGGTGGATAGGTGGTGCTCACGTGAGTGGGACGAGGCGCACAATGCTAGCCAAGAACGGCGTCTGATGATGCAAGGTCCCTCCCACCACCAAGGCAGCTGTAGCCTTGGCCAATATACAGACGCATGGGTACACCCTCTTTTTTATTTAGGTATATAGCACTGGATTAGATATTATTTCTAACTATCTCGTTGGTTTTCTTGCAGTCGACGTCACATGGTGGCCGACCTTGCTCCATCTTCTCGGCCTATGTTATGGCCCATAAGGGCAAGGCGACGTTCGACGTCACCTACAACCCGGATGATGGGCTCAAGGCGTACAACAACCCGCCGTCTACAGCCGCCTTCATGACTACACCGCCATGACGTAGGAGGTCCATGGCCTAGAATATGATCCAAGCACCGAGCAGATCGACCCCGATGTGCTCATGAGGGTCGGAGAAGGCAAGAGACATGGGCGGTACTGGATTGCCGACAGGGCAATCGACTCGTCGTCCACTCCCACTCTGTCTCAGGTGCGAGCAAGGAGCACAGGCTCGAGTCTAGCCATATGACCTCAGCACGACAGCTCACAACATCGCATACAACAACTCGAGGTTAGTGCTTCTTTAACTCGTCATTCCTTGAGTTATATTCCTTCTCTCTGAGTTACTATAACATTGACTTGCAATATTATAGACCTAGCTAGAAGAAGAGAGGAGGGAACATCAAGAGATGGAGGCGAGGATGATGGCAGAGCGGGAGGCGGAGCGGGCGGCTCGCCTGGCAGATCAGTAGAGGATGGTGGAGATGTTCCAATACATGCAGAGCCTTGGCGCCGCACAGGGTTTTGCTCCGCCACCTCCATTGTTCCCTACAATTGACCCTGCTCTGTTCCATACTCCTGTGAGTATCAAAATTGTAGTTATATGTTGGTAATGCATCTGGTATAACACATGCAATCTCTTCTCTGTGCAGGGCCAATCTGGGGCGGCATCCAACAACCCTCATGAACCGCCCAGCCCATCGCAGCACCAGTCCAACCGCCCACCTCGATGAGAGCTATGTTTTTAGTGTTCAGACTTCATAACTTGTGTTAAATACTTATGTCAGAGCTTGAGACTTGTGTTTTGATACTTCTGAATTTGTGTTGATTCTTATGTTTGTGTTGAGAACTTGTATATTAATGTTTGTGTTGGATACTTATGTATGTGATGATATCTGTGATGTATATATGTGATAATATCTATGATGTATATATGTAATAATATCTGTGATGTATCTTCTGTTTGTTTGGATGGAATAGAAAAACAAATAAAAAAGGTGTGTACTGGTCACTTTGCCGAGTGTTACACTCGGCAAAGAGGGGGCCATATCACTCGGCAAAGAACCAAGACCTGGGCACCGATATAGCTTCTTTGACGAGTGGCAGGGCCCTAGCACTCAGCAAAGAGTCACGCTTTGCCGAGTGCCATACAGAGCACTCGGTAAAGAACCTGACAAAGGGACCCGCTGATGGATTCTTTGCCGAGTGCTGGCCGATAGACACTCGGCAAAGAGGTAACTTCTTTGCCGATTGTATTAGTAGACACTTGGCAAAGGTGCCATCTCCGTCACCTCGGTGCCGTGACGGCCGCTTTTCTTTGCCGAGTGCCCGAGAAAAAGTACTCGGCAAAGACGCCTTTGCTGATGTACTGTTCGCCGAGCCCTCTTTGCCGAGTACGACACTCGGCAAAGACTTTGCCGAGTGTTTTTCAGGCTTTGCCGATTGCTTCAGGCACTCAGCAAAGCACCCGATTCCAGTAGTGACTTTCCAAAGTTCAGATATAAGACTATCTCAAATTCATATGGTAGAGGATGAGAAATGATTTTATGCATTAGTAGAATTTGTTTCTACTTTATCACTTACATGGCACTCTTCGTATCAGTCCTCTATAGTTAAAATGTACCACATAAATATCTCCGACATCTTGCTAATAATAATATACAAATATATTTTCCATAAAACCGAATTAGCTTAATTGATATATGCCTAAATTACTATTATTAGAATGGAATTCAATTCCAATGATCCAAACGGGGTGTAAGATAATTTCTATATTTGATAAGTCATATTGACACCACAAGTAGAAAAATTCCCTATTCTCTATGGATAGTTTCTTCAAAACAAAACTCTATTCAGTCATAAGTCTTCTCTCTCATGTTATCTACCCTATCACCTCTTTTTCTATCTTGCTTGCTGTAAAACTATAGTCTTTTGTATAAAAACCATTTTCTCCTCTCTCTCTTCCTTAATTCCAATTTGGGATGAAAACGATCAGGAACGGTCGAAAAAATACCTATACCGCTTTCATTTTTCATATTTACCTTGTGGGACGAAAACGAAAACGGGATATAACGGTAACGAAAACGAACTGGATAAATATGGGAATCAAAAAACAATACGATCCGGTCAGGTAAATGCCGAAATCGGACGGGAACCGGTATTTATGTTCGGTAAAATCACACCATGAAACCATATATTCAAAACTTAACAATAAATAAAAAATTGCAAACACAAGTCTTAATTAAACATAGATAAAAGCCATGTAAATCTGGAGCACACATAGTGTAATGTAGCACATAAGTCTTGTGCTCTTGGCTAAGATAAGAAATACATATACAACATGAATTAGTATGCAATCAGTATCAAACAACAACAGTTATGCACCAACAAACAAGTGATGCACTAGAATTTTCTAAGTATAATGAAGACACACTAGCACCATGCACGCCATGTAGAATAATACCAAGTATAACAACACTATTGCTCATGTAGAATAATACGAAGTACTAGCATCATAGTCTCTGCATGTGCTAATGTAGAATAATACGAAGTGCAGAAGCAGTAAAAAGCAAGCCAGCTCGAAGCGATGGTGATCGGTGAACGTGGGGAGGGCGCACAGCGTGGAGAAGTAAGAGAGAGGAGTGAGCGCTAGGTTTCTGGAGGCTTTAGCCCATGGCCCGGTGGCCGGCGCTTAGATGGACTGGGCCTCAAAGTTGCACTGATGTCTGGACTCTAGAGCAGGCTGTATTGAATTATTTCCGAATTACAAAATACGGTAAGAAAAACGGGATCATCCCGATTAAAAACGGGATCCCAGTTAAATGGTCGGGAAAACAACCCTACTGTTTCCGTTTACAGTTTTGTATATCCCATTTTCATTTCGTTTTCGTTTTTTAGACGGGTTCATAAATGATCGGGACAAAACTAACAAAATCGGTTATACGATAACGGTCGGTACGGGATTTTCCCATCCTACTTTCATCCCTAATTTCCAATATCGTGTTATCATTTTTTAGTTATCGTTCTATTTAATAAACATAGTAACTATCATAGTTTCTTAGCTATGACTGTCCTAAGACTTCAATTACAGTCTCAGCTCGTTCAGGTATTACTCTTCCGTTCCAAACTATTAGCATTCTGTTGAGCACTGAATTGAGCCTCGTGGACGGTCTGGCCCTGAGGCCGGACGGTCCGAACAGTCCCCGCCTGTGGGCTAGACGGTCCGCACGTGCGCAGAGCATATTAGGGTTCCGAGTTTTGTGCTACGGTTGTTAGCTAAATTCGCGGAATTAGCTCGGGAGATTAGTTTGTAAAGGGTCCAGCCCCTCCTCTATAAATATAGAGGTATACAGCCGATTTGTAATCATCAATCGAATCAATAACACTTCTATTTCGTATTTATTTCCTGTACAATTAGGAGTAGTTCTAGTTAGTTCTAGTTTAGCCTCTCGATCCCTAAATTCTCCGCTTCTCTTCGACTCTATGTCGATTATAGGAGTCTAGGTCGGCCTTCCCGAGCCTAGACAACTTCTAGGATCTCTTCTCCCCGATGGGGTCCCTCCCAGGAGCGAGATCTAGGCGCCGCCGGCGATCTTCCGCTGCTCCTGCGCACGCGCGGACCGTCTGACCCTAGGGCGCGGACCGTCTGGCCGTCAGGCAGGAAAACATAGCCTCGCGCCAGGCCGCGGACCGTCCGACCCCTGGCCGCGGATCGTCCGCCCCTATGCAGAGAGCACCACCGCTGGTTCGTGTTGAGTGATTGGCGCCATAAAAAGGTGTCAGCATACTTTTTGGCGACTCTGCTGGGGACAATTTCATATAGACCTATCGAGATCGGCCCTCAATGGCCGGTTCAAAGCTAGCTTTGAAGTTTCCACCAGCAATATCATCAAGCCGACATGGGAAACCTTGTCGGTTGAAGAATAGCTCCTATTCGAGGAGCGCCAGGAGCAGCTAATCCAGGAAGCAAAGGCAAAATTCCTGGCCGACTTCAAGATGGACAGGAACAACAAGGTCGTTCGGCAACGGGCGACAGATCTGGCTTCACTCCGACCTACTACGAATACCCCCAATGTAAGTAGCACCAATGAGCTCCAATCTCTTAAAGCTTACATAGACGAACAGCGAGAGCAGATGCAATGTATCGTAGGGGATATACAAAATGATCATAAAAGGACGCTTGATAAGTCTACTATTGCAAATCTTCCTTCGCACGAGGTTGAACTGAGGGAATACACACGTGATTCATCGACAACAGGTTGTCACGACCAATCACAACCCCTTTATGGGATGCCGATAGACATGTAACCTGGGCAACAACAGCCTCCCACGCACATCGGCGATAAATTTGCCGATCTGCGCATGTCCGGACCATCCGCACGTGAGCGCGGACTGTCCGGGCCAGCGGCGGCCGATCCCATTTTTAGAAGCGAATTACCGAGGCCTACACCCAAGCCGCCACCTACCGTGCAAACCCTAGATAACCCATTCGGACCGTCCGCGTATGACGCCAAACAGTCTGAATATAACGCCAGACGGTCTAGCCACATGGCCGGACAGTCCGCGCACGTAACCGGACGATCCGCGTATTTAACCAGGCGGTCTGACACAGAGTTTTTTAAGAAGGATGGATATCCAACTCCACATCCATCCCAGCTAAACTCCCCATCTCACCATGCGACACACCAGCACCATAATATAACCTACCAAACATGTGAGAGTGAGTACTTTTTGGCCTCCAGAAGGCCAGAAAGGAATGGCCAGTCCTATGAGCCTCATAGGGCATGTATTAACGCACCGCAAAACCCAAACCAATGGGGAGGAAAACAACATACCAATATCCAAACAACCTCACCCATATTGGATCAAAGAGCCAGTGGTCTCCCACTGGCTGCCATCGATATAGTAAGAGAGGAAATAGTTGGGGCATTTCGAGATAAGCTCGGAGTTAGTATAGTCCCCAGGGGCAGTCATATCGTAGACCTTATGGTAGCCATTTTGACCGTCTCCCATACCCACAGGGGACCAGAATACCCGAATTCACAAAGTTTTCGGGTGACCAAGGAAAGAGCACGCATGAGCATATAGACCAGTTCTTAGCACAATTAGGAGAATTGGCTGACACCGAAGCATTCCGTGTGCGTTTATTTTCATTATCTTTAACAGGGACTGCATTCACATGGTATGCCACGCTCCCTCCTAATTCCATTTTGTCTTGGGGAGACTTAAAACAAAAATTTCATGAACATTTCTTCTCTGGCGATTACGAGCTAGATTTAGTAGACTTAGTGGCCCTACGACAAGAAAAGGATGAATCAGTTAATGGTTACATCCAGAGATTCCGGGATATGAGAAACCGATGTTTTCAAATTCATTTAACAGATAAACAACTGGCGGGGATAGCCTTTGATGGATTACGCTATTATTTAAAAGAGAAATTAGAAGGCATCCAGTTCTTTACGCTAGCACAATTACATCAAAAAGCTTTGGCTTGTGAAAGCCGAAGCAAAGAACTAGTAAAAATGGTTCATCATAATGTCCATATAGTAGAACACAATCAAGGTAGTTTGGACGATGAACCAAAGGAAGTTTACACTGCCGAAATAGTTTGGCCTGAGTAGGCCAAATCTTCAGCTTGCTCCTCCTTGCAGTCAGTTCAAAAGAAACGGTAGGAGGAGGTTAAGTTTACATTTAATGTCGGCAAATGTGATAAGATATTCGATGAATTACTAAAAAATGGTAACATTAAGATCGATTATATCGTTCCACCCGCCGACGAACTAAAGCGTCGCGCATATTGCAAGTGGCACAACTCATTTTCCCATGCCACTAATGATTGTAATGTGTTCCGACGACAGATCCAATCGGCCATTGACGAGGGACGATTGAAATTTCAGGAGGACACGGAGCCCTTCCCAATGAATATGATCGACTTCAAGGGCAAAAGGGTCCTAATTCGGCCCAGCACAACCGATAAGGGCAAAGACAAAGAAGTCATCATCGGCAACGCACGGGAGGCCGATGGAAACAACAAAATCTCTTGCAGGAAGTTGGTGGCCGAGAAGACTCTTGATGGAGGGGAGACACTGAAAGTGACCATCACAACCTCCGGCTCAGGGGGGCAAGCGCAGACAAGGGGACATGTGCGAGAACCAATACTGTTTATCACGGACAGTCCGGCGTCCAGGCGCGGACGGTCCGTAACATCGCCAGACGGTCCAGAGCGTTCCAGCGGACGGTCCGACAACGCCAAGGAGCCACGGCGACCATGTACCTTCAAACCACGACAACCAGAAATAGGTACGTGGAAAACTAACACGTTCAGGGCAGCTGGTCGGTTGGTCAAACCCGACCCGACCTTCGATCAATTATTATCCAAGTATGTGAAAACGAAGGCCGGCCCCAGTGATCGGCCAGCAAGGCGACCTCGCTTGCCCATAAATGAGCAGCGTCAGGAAAGACCAATTGGACCACCTCACCAATCGAAAAAATGGAAGGTCATATTGTCCAGTTGAGGCCTAACATACCTGCATGGACACCTCCACCCCCATATCTACCTATGCCATATCCATATACATACATACCTCCACCATATGCCCTAAATCAAATGTGGGGCATGCCATCATATCTATTTGGGATGCCATAGTACCCCGCCTGGGGGGCACCCCAAACATCTGTTCTTGACAGGTTGACGCCTCTAGTACAAGACCGATTGAGAGCCCCTCAATCTGGTCCACGAGCACAGGCCCAACAAGAATGCTAAACAACTCGGCCCCAAAGACTGAATAATCCGGCAGGGGGGCATACAACTACAGCTTCCAACAGTATGATAAAAGGGGACATCATTTGTCGGGTACCGTAATTAAGGGTACCCCCAACACTCCTAAATGCGGCTGGAAAACATCTTCAGAGCAAACCATAAACAACTGATAAAGCGCGGTTCAAGTCAGGGTCTCGTCTACCAAGGGACGCGACCTCATCCGAGCCCAGCCTTGGCCTCGGGCGGGAACAATAGTCCCAGGCGGCTTCACGCCTCGCCCGACTTTGTCGTGCAGCGACCTCGGCCGGATCGCCCTACCAACCGACCGTATCACATGCGCATTTAATGCGGGGATCGCCTGACACCTTATCCTGACACGCGTGCCTCAGTCGGCAAGGTCGAAGTGACCGCAGTCACTTTGCCCCTTTACAGACCAATCTGACGGGAAAACAGCTCTATTCACCCCGTTCCGACTGCTGTGCCAACCACCAGGGTAAAACTGAGCCACGATCTTCCACGAATTTGGCCTCGGGCACAACAGGGAGCTCCGCCTCGCCCGACCTCAGGCCTCGGCCTCAGCCTCAGCCTCGGGAGAAGGTCTCCACCTCGACCGACCCTAGGCCTCGGCCTCAGCCTCGGGAGAAAGTCTCTGCCTCGCCCGACCCCAGGCCTCGGCCTCAGCCTCGACCTCAGGAGAAGTCTCCGCCTCGCCTGACCTCAGCCTCGTACCGACTACGCTACAGGGGATACATCATTACCCTACTCCTAGCTAGCTGCCTCAGGCTATGAAGGAACAAGACCGGTGTCCCATCTAAGGTTACTCCGGCAACAGGTAATGATGGTTCCCCGCGTGCGCCCATGACGTTGGTTGCTCTCAAACCCCCTACAGAAGCAAGCAAACGTCAGCAGGATCCATGCCGCCCGACAGCTGTGCTTCTACAGGGCTCAAGGCACTTCTCCAACGGCCACGTTAGCTCGTGTATAGGGCTCAAGGCACTTCCCCGCTAGCCACGTAGCGCATAGCTATACCCCGTTGTACAACTGGACATCTCCTTGCATCTATAAAAGGGGATGTCCAGGGCCTTCCTAAGGGAGGTTCACGTGGAGGTGGGCGCAGGTGCACGTGGAGACACAGACACATTGACAACGGGGCCTCTCTCTCTCACTCTCGCCCTCTCACGACGCTTGTAACCCCTACTACGAGCACCCCGGTGCAGGATAACATAAGCCTCATTTTCCCTCTTATGTTCCATCTTGCATCAACCCATCTGGGCAGGGGCACGCAGCAACAAATTCACTGGTTGGCTGACGGACCTCATGGGTCCGAAACGCCGACAGTTGGCGCGCCAGGTAGGGGCTCGCTGCGTGTTTACGAATACTTTCACGTTGAGTTCCAGATGGGTAGCCTTTAGCATCCTCTTCAGCCGGGGACGGTGCTCCGCTTCGGGAGCCTCGAGTTCATGTCCTGCGACGGCGGCTACGACATGGTACTCGTCCCCACGTAGCGCGACAGCAACGATGACCGTCGGCTCGCCCGGCGGCGGCGAGCTCGACGACGGTTTCCCACCGTGGCAGAAGAGGAACACCGGGGTTTGCCCCGCCACCCTCCTCGCTGGAGGAGGAGGAGACGGGACAACCGTGGCCATGCAGGAGGCGGCACCTCGTCGGCTGTCGGGCCAGAGCGAGTCGACGACATCGGCACCCCTGCGGGGGCCATGTTGGGTGTTGTCCTCGCACCTGAGACAACGACGGGTGTCGCTTCCCAGCAACGCGCCAACCCCAAGCGGACTGATGATGCCAGCACCCTCGTGAAGGACTTGCTGTGCGTTAGCCTCGTACCTGAGATAACGGTGCAGTCCGTCCCCGACGCGATTTCCCCACCATCCATCAACCAAGAGGTACCGTCCGTTTTCCACCCTGTCCCTTTTAGATTCAGCTTCGATCCACCAAGCGACCCCGCTTCGATAAGCGCTTTCGTAAAGGCATATCCTAACCTTCCGGGGTACCATATGTGGTCATCTTGGGACCGACTGACGACCGTCTCAACCTCCGGACTCGCGGGTTCTGAGAAAGACGACGACTCCGACTTCGGTTGGGATTTCTCCGGGCTCCGTGATCCTAGTGCCATGCGAGACTTCATGTCCGCATGTGACTACTGCCTCTCCGGCTGCTCTGACGATGACCACAGCCTCGGCGACAAGGGTTGCGACCTGAGTCACGAGTGTTTCCATGTCGATCAGGGGGATCACGGCGGAGACAACCACCTCAGCATGCCGGAAGATGACAACGCCCCTGTGCCTGCGTCTCGCGTTGACATCCCGCGGGAGCTAGCTGTGGTCCCAGTCCTTGCGGGGGGTCAGGACACACAGCTCGAGCAATTCCGTGAGATGCAGGCCAGGCTCGACGAATAAGCGGGGCGCTTGTGCAGCTCCGACAAAACATCGAGCAGGAATGGGCAGGCCGAGCTCTCGCTGGAGGAGCGTGTCATCGGGCCCGAGACGTCCAGCGCCGTATCATTGACGGTGCTAGGGCAGGGCTGCTCCCGGCCTCCAGTGGGGTCAGCCAGAATCTTGCTGCAGCAGCGATGCTGCTTGGAATGATGCCGGAGCCATCCACTACCGAGAGGCGGCGTATCCAGGGCGAGCTCAAGGATCTCCTGGAAGATGTCGCAGTCCGACGAGCTGAGAGCTCTGCCTCCCGAAGGCAAGGATGCCCCTCGGAGCATCGCGCAATGCCCTCCCAACGCGTACGGGAGGCCTCAGTTCGCACCGACCGCACACGGGACGAGACGCCCGCGGCCCCGGATCGCCTCGGCAACGAGCCACACCACCGCGACCGTCAAGCCCGCCTCGAGGAAAGGGTGCACCGAGGCTACCACCCAAGGCGTGGAGGATGCTACGACAGTGAGGAGGATCGGAGTCCCTCGCCCGAACCGCCAGGTCCGTGAGTCTTCAGCCAGGCCATACGATGGGCGCCGTTCCTGGCCCGGTTCCAACCCCTGACTACTATCACCAAGTACTCAGGGGAGACAAGGCCGAAGTTGTGGCTTGCGGATTACCGACTGGCATGCCAGTTGGGAGGGACGGACGACGACAACCTCATCATCCGCAACCTCCCCCTCTTCCTCTCCGACGCTGCCCGGGCATGGCTGGAGCATCTGCCTCCTGCGTAGATCTCCGACTGGGACGACCTGATCAAGGCCTTCGCGGGAAACTTCCAAGGTACGTACGTGCGCCCTAGGAACTCATGGAATCTCCGAAGCTGTTGCCAGCAGCCAGGGGAATCCCTGCGAGAGTACATTCGGTGGTTTTCTAAGTAGCGCACTGAGCTGCCAACATCACCGACTCGGACATCATTGGGGGCACCACGTGCCGGGACCTGGTGAGCAAACTGGGGCACAAGACTCCCACCAAGGTGAGCGAATTGATGGACATCGCCACCAAGTTCGCCTCTGGTCAGGAGGCAGTCGAAGCCATCTTCCGGAAGAACAAGCAGCCTCAGGGAAGACCAAAGGAAGACGCCCCCGAGGCGTCTGCCCAACGCGGCACGAAAAAGAAGGCCAAGAAGAAGGCGCAAGCAAAGCGCGATGCCGCTGACGCAGATCTTGTCGCTGCCGTCAAGCACAGGAACCCCCGGAAGCCTCCTGGAGGAGTCAACACGTTTGACAAGATGCTCAAAGAGTCGTGCCCCTATCACAGGGGTCCTGTCAAGCACACCCTTGAGGAGTGCGACATGCTCCGGTGCTACTTCATCAAGGCGGGACCCTCAGCAGAAGGTGGCAAGGACCAATGCAACAACAAGAAGGGGGGCGACAAGGAAGAAGAGTTCCCGGAGGTCCACGACTGCTTCATGATAAACATCGGACATGTGGCGAATGCCTCGGCTTGGCACCGCAAGCAAGAGCGCCGGGAGGTCTGCTCAGGGAAGGTAGCGACGCCGGTCTACCTAGACTGGTCCGACAAGCCCATCACCTTCGACCAAGGCAACCACCCCGACCGCGTGCCGAGCCCGGGAAGGTACCTGCTCGTTGTCGACCCTGTCATCTGCAACGCTAGGCTCACCAAGGTCCTCATGAACGGAGGCAGTAGCCTCAACATCATCTACGCCAAGACCCTAGGGCTCTTAGGGATCGATTTGTCCATGATCCGGGCCGGTGCAGCGCCTTTCCACGGGATCGTCCTCGGTAAGCGTGTCCTGCCCCTTGGGCAACTGGACTTGCCCATCTACTTCGGAACTCCCTCCAACTTCCGAAAGGAAACCCTCACCTTCGAGGTGGTCGGGTTCCGAGGGACCTATCACACGGTGTTGGGAAGACCGTGCTACGCCAAGTTCATGGTCGTCCCCAACTACACGTACCTCAAGCTCAAGATGTCGGGCCCCAAGGGAATCATCATCGTCGGATCCACGTACCGCCACGCTTACGAGTGCGACGTGGAATGCGTGGAGTACGCTGAGGCCCTCGCCGAATCCGAGGCCCTCATCACCGACCTGGATTGCCTCGCCAAGGAGGCGTCTGATACGAAGCGCCACGCCGGCAACTTCGAACCGGCCGAGGTGGTTAAGACCATCGCCCTCGACCCCAGCAACGATGCCTGCAAGCACGTCAGGGTCGGCTCCGAGCTCGACCCCAAATAGGAAGCAGTGCTCGTCGACTTTCTCCGCGCAAATGCCGAAATTTTTGTGTGGACTCCCTCGGACATGCCAGGCATACCGAGGGATGTCGCCGAGCACTCGCTGGATATCCGAGCCGGTGTCCGACCCGTGAAGCAGCACCTGCGCTGTTTTGATGAAGAGAAGCGCAGGGCCATAGGCGAGGAGGTCCACAAGCCGATGGCTGCAGGGTTCATCAAAGAGGTATTCCATCCAGAATGGCTAGCTAACCCTGTGCTTGTAAAGAAAAAAGGTGGGAAATGGAGGATGTGCGTAGACTACACTGATTTAAACAAAGCATGTCCAAAGGTTCCCTACCCTCTGCCTCGCATCGACCAAATCGTGGACTCCACTGCTGGGTGCGAAACCCTATCATTCCTCGACGCCTATTCAGGTTATCACCAAATCAAGATGAAAGAGTCCGACCAGCTCGCGACTTCTTTCATCACACCTTTTGGCATGTATTGTTATACTACTATGCCATTTGGCTTGAGGAATGCAGGTGCAACCTACCAAAGGTGCATGAACCATGTGTTCGGAGAACACATCGATAGAACGATCGAGGCTTGTGTCGATGACATCGTTGTCAAGACAAGAAAAGCCTCTGATCTCCTCTCCGACCTCGAAGTAACTTTCGGGTGCCTGCGTGCAAAAGGCGTGAAGCTCAATCCCGAGAAGTGTGTCTTCAGAGTCCCCCAAGGCATGCTCCTAGGGTTCATCATCTCCGAAAGAGGCATCGAAGCCAACCTGGAGAAAATCGCAGCCATCACCAACATGGGACCCATCAGGGATTTAAAAGGAGTACAAAGGGTCATGGGATGCCTTGCGGCTCTAAGCCGCTTCATCTCGCGCCTTGGCGAGAGAGGATTACCCTTGTACCGCCTCTTAAGGAAGGCCGAGCGCTTCACTTGGACACCCGAGGCTGAGGAAGCCCTCGAAAACTTAAAGGCACTCCTTACTAACGTGCCCATCTTGGTGCCCCCCGCTGCGGGAGAAGTCCTCTTGGTCTACGTAGCTGCAACCACTCAGGTGGTCAGCGCCACGATCGTAGTCGAGAGACGAGAAGAAGGGCATGCACTGCCCGTCCAAAGGCCAGTCTACTTCATCAGTGAGGTACTATCCGAGACCAAGATCCGCTACCCGCAAATCCAGAAGCTACTGTATGCAGTAATTCTGACACGGCGAAAATTGTGACACTACTTCGAGTCTCATCCGGTGACTGTGGTGTCATCCTTCCCCCTGGGAGAGATCATCCAGTGCCGAGAGGCCTCGGGTAGGATAGCAAAATGGGCGGTGGAACTCATGGGCAAAACAATTTCATTTGCCCCTCGGAAGGCCATAAAATCTCAAGTCTTGGCAGACTTCCTGGCTGAATGGGTCGACACCCAATTGCCGACAACTCCGATCCAGCTCGAGCTTTGGACCATGTATTTCGATGGGTCGCTGATGAAAACAGGAGCAGGTGCTGGCTTGCTCTTCATCTCACCCCTCGGGAAACATGTGCGCTACGTGCTGCGCCTCCATTTTCCGGCGTCAAACAACGTGGCCGAGTATGAGGCTTTGGTTAATGGGTTGCGCAGCGCCGTCGAGCTAGGGGTTCGATGCCTCGACGCTCGTGGCGACTCGCAACTTGTCATTGACCAAGTCATGAAAAACTCTCACTGCCGCGATCGAAAAATGGAGGCCTATTGCGACGAAGTTCGGCGCTTGGAAGATAAGTTCCACGGGCTGGAACTCAACCATGTTGCTCGACGGTACAACGAGACCGCGGATGAGCTGGCGAAAATAGCCTCGGGGAGGACGACGGTTCCCCCGAACGTCTTCTCCAGGGATATATATCAACCATCCGTCAAACTCGACGACGCGCCCGAACCCGACGAGACCTCGGCCCATCCCGAGGTACCCTTGGCCGCCGAGGGTGAGGCCTTGCGCATCGAGGGAGAGCGGAATGGGGTTGCGCCAAACCAAAGCTGGCAGACCCCGTACCTGCAATATCTCCTCCGAGGAGAGCTGCCCCTCGACAAGGCCGAAGCTCGGCGACTGGCTCGACGCGCCAAGTCGTTCGTTTTGCTGGGTGACGAAAAAGAGTTATACCACCGCAGCCCCTCAGGCATTCTCCAACGATGCATATCCGTCGCCCAGGGACAAGAGCTGTTACAAGAAATACACTCGGGGGCTTGCGGTCACCATGCAGCACCTCGGACCCTCGTCGGAAACGCTTTCTGACAAGGTTTCTACTGGCCGACCGCGGTGGCCGACGCCACTAGGATTGTACGCTCCTGCCAAGGGTGTCAATTCTACGCGAGACAGACGCACCTGGCCGCTCAGACCCTGCAAACAATACCCATCACTTGGCCGTTTGCCGTATGGGGTCTGGACCTCGTTGGTCCCTTGCAGAAGGCACCCGGGGGCTTCAAGCACCTGCTGGTCGCCATCAACAAATTCTCCAGGTGGATCGTGGTCCGACCCCTAACCAGCATCGGGTCCGAGCAGGCGGTGGCATTCTTCACAAATATCATCCATCGCTTTGGGGTCCTAAACTCCATCATCGCCGACAATGGCACGCAGTTCACTGGGAAGAAGTTCCTGGACTTCGGCGAAGGCCACCACATCCGTATGGACTGGGCCGCTGTGGCTCACCCAATGACAAATGGGCAGGTGGAGCGCGCCAACGGTATGATCTTGCAGGGACTAAAGCCGAGGATCTACAACGACCTCAACAATTTCGACAAGCGTTGGATAAAAGAACTACCCTCGGTGGTTTGGAGTCTGAGGACGACGCCGAGCCGAGCCACGGGTTTCTCGACGTTTTTCCTAGTCTATGGGGCCGAGGCCATCTTACCCACGGACTTGGAATACGGTTCCCTGAGGACAAAGGCTTACGACGACCAAAGCAACCAGACCAGCCGAGAAGATTTGTTGGACCAGCTAGAAGAGGCTCGGGACATGGCCTTATTACACTCGACACGGTATCAGTAGTCTCTGCGACGCTACCACGCCCGAAGGGTTCGGCCCCGAGGCTTCCAAGTGGGAGACTTGGTACTTCGGCTGCGACAAGACGCCGAGGGCGCCACAAGCTAACTCCTCCCTGGGAAGGGCCTTTCATCATCGCCAAGATTTTGAAGCCCGGGACATACAAGCTGGCCAACGATCAAGGCAAGGTCTACAACAATGCTTGGAACATCCAACAGCTACGTCGCTTTTACCCTTAAAAATGTTTCAAGTCGTTCATGTATCTCGCTTTTCTTTACATGCACAAATAAAGTCTAACCGTCAAGGAAGGATCAGCCTTGCCTCGGCAAAGCCCGACCCTCCCTCGGGGGCTAGAAGGGGGGAACCCCCTCTGCGTCAAAATTTTCCTCGGGAAAGTCTTTTACTAGAACGTCTTTCGTGCTTTTCGACTGCGTCGATAACAGAATCCTAACGACGAGCGAGAGAGACCTTGAACGGCAAGGCCGACCAAGCCGAGGGACTCCTACGCCTCCGGGATATGGATACCTCACTCATAACCTTTCGCGAAAAGTAGCTCACGCTCGGGTAAGCGATTGTGCTACCGAACAAGTCCTAACGCTCGGAAACTTTTCTACCAAAACGACTTTCATGCCTTTTCGACTGCGTCGACAACAGAATCCTAAAAACGACGGGAGAACATGTAAGCGGCAAGGCCGACCGAGCCGAGGGACTCCTACGCCTCCGGGATACGGATACCTCACTCATCACCTTCCGCGAAAAGTAACTCACGCTCGGACAAGGGATTTTGCTACTAAACAAGTCCTAATACACGAAACGAGAGGAAAACACAGCTTTATAATCCGACAATTGCAATGTTTTGGCCTCAGCGGCCGCAAAAAACATACGCATACTTCAAGCAAATTGTTCTTGCAGGCTCAGACATCGGCAGGGGGAGGAGCAGCACGCTCGGTGTCATTTCCACCCTCAGCAGAAACTGGCCCAGCCTCGGACGGCGACACGAGCGGAAGGATCTCCACCTCAAAGGAGGAAGCCAGCGCCGCGCTCGGGCCCTCGACAGCCGCGTCAAGCCTCTGGACTTCGGCTAAGGCAGCCTCCTCTTCGTCGGGTAAGCAGTACCCCTCGCCAACCCGCTCTAGATCCACGTCGTAGTGGGAAGCGAGCACGGCGAAGGCCCGCCTAACGCCATGGTGCAGCGCCCCGCGGAGTCTGTCACACACATGGCCGCCCAAGGCCCGTAGATGACTCTGGGGGAGCTACCCGAGGAGACGCCGTCGAGGCCGAAGGCCTGGCAAAAGGCCGAGATAGCTTCGGACATGGCCACACGGTCGGCCACCTTCTGCTCAGCCGCCTCGGCAAGCGCCTTGCAGTTCTTGACGAAAGAAGAAGAATGGATACAAAAACAAAGTCGCAAAGCGGGCAAAGCATACCTTCGGCCCGGGAACGCTACTGCGAGGCCTCGGCTTGGGCAGACTCGGCAGACCCGACGGCCTCGGCCAGGCTGTCTGCAAGGGTCCCGGCCCGAGCGGACGCCTCGGCTAACTGCTCCGTAGCCTTAGCCAGCTGACCCCTAAGGGCCTCAGCCCGGCTCACGGTCTCGGCAGCTTGGCTCCGGGATTGGTCCCGCTCGCCGATAGCCTGTCCAAGCTCCAGCTGCCGCTGCCGCATCTCCTCGGTCTGGGAAGCCACCTGCTCCCGGGCCGACAAATCCTCCGCTCGTGCCGACGCCGCCTCCGACTTTAGCTCATCGCAGAGCAGCCGAAGGTCCGCCACCTCGGTGCTCTGTTGGGTGAGGCGCTCATTGGCCTCAGTAAGCACGGCTCGCTAGGACCACAGCGAATCCCAGACGTCGCTCTCGCGGCGGAGGAACAGCGACTTGGCTGTGCTCACGTCCGCAAGTTCCTAAGGAGGGAAAACAGGATATTACGAAGAATGCCCTGGTCACGAAAGGTGTACATCCAAATCCTTACCTGGAAGAGCCTGGGAACGTCCCTGGAAAGGATCTCCATGGTCGACCGAAGTGACCTCATCGCCGCCTCGGTATACTCACGAAAACTATCCTGAGACCTCTCCTCCAGCTCATCGTTGAGGGAGAGGAGGGGTTACAGGGTCTGAGGTAGCGCGGCTCCAGAACATAAGCGGCTGCCCACCCCACTCATTGGGGTTGAGCTGCGCGGGGATAAGGCCGCTGCTCCCCAAGACGGGCCACGGTACTGCACGCCCCTCCACTGAGGCGTCAGGTCCCCCTACAGCGGATACCTCGGGGACCACCGCCGTCGAAGTGTTGGGCCTCTCCTCGGCTAAGGTGGCGAGCCTCCGATCGCCAACCTCGGCAACGACGACCGCCCCCTCCTCGTGGCCGAGAACGGGGAGGTCAGGGATGACCACGGGCGGCGACGCCTCAACCATCCCGACGTCGGCGGCGACGGGCGGCTCCGCGGGCGAATCAGCGATGGCCCCGGCAGGGGTCGATGCCGGCACCGATAACAAGTCAGGCGGGCTCGGGGCCGCGGCCGCATCAGCAACCTCCCCCGGCATGATGGCCGCTCCAACAGGGAGGTCAGCCGGGGAGGCTTGCCCCATGGCAACTCGTGCCGCCTGGGCCCCCCGCTGGAGGGCGCCATGTGCGGAAGCCAACCAACCGGCATGGCGCGCCGTGGCACCGGCCACCGAAGTCGGCTTCGTCTTAAGGGCCTTCCTTGGGGCCAGACCAGCCAAGCCCTGCCTTAGCTTGCTGAAAGAGAGAGACGGCAAGTTCAAGACACACAGTGGAAAAAAACCAAAACAGGGGTATCCTCAGATACTTACCCGCTCCGGACCAAGGCCAATCGTGGCTGTGGGGAGGCCCCTCGGGCCCCTATCCTCACAGGCGCTGCTGAAGGTTGCCCCGCCATCGACTTTGGCACCGTTTCCGCCTCATACGCTCGAGGCGCCAAGGGAGCGGCCTGCCAAGGCGCCGTCACGACGGCCGAAGGACCGGCCTCCTGTGCGGCCAGCGCGGGCACCTGCTCTTGGGGGACGGGCAGATCGGCCTGACCTCCAGAGTCACAACAATTACCTTGGCCAAGGGGTCAAGTACCCCCTTGGCCTGCCTCTGCTCCTCAGATTGGGACCTTGGTGTCCCGGCCCCAGGCACTGATTGTGCCAGCCCACTTGGAGGCTGGCTCGGCGACCCCTAGCCCAGCCTTGGGTCCGGGCTGAGGCCAAGTCGGGCTGCCATGTCGTCGTCTTCGTCGTCATCATCGTCATCATCATCGTCGTCGTCAGGCGTCTCCGGTGACGACTCCCTCGGGAGCCCATCCCTCGCGTGCCTCTGACGACGCTTCTCCAAGGCTTCCCGAGCTAGCATCCTCTCGCGAGCTCGGGCCTTCTCCGCGTCCTTCTTCTCATTCTCCTTCTCCGCAGCAAGTCTCCGCACGGCTCGGTCCACCGCGTCCTCCGGGACCGGTGGCCGGACGGGTTTATAAATCCTCAACCCCTAGGGACGAACAAAAATCCCAACAGTAAGAATCAAGGGCGTAGAAAACTCGGCGCAAAACAGAAGGAGGATCGGACACTTACCAGGGACACATACCCACGATCGGGATGCATCGCGGGCTGACTAAGGGCGCCGGCATCCGGTCTCCCTACCATATTTGTTACCCGCTTGAGGAGGTCGTCGGCGGAGAGAGAGGTCGAGGACATCCGCGAGTCCTCAGAATCAACCCCCGGCTTCATCTCCGCGAGCCGCAACTGCCGCTCGGCCAAAGGGAGCACCCTCCGACGATGGATAGCGACGACGACCCCCACAGCGGTAAGGCCCGCATCTCGTAACTTCTGCAAGGCCTGCAGAATAGGCTGGAGCTTCTCCTGGTTCTCGCGCGTGGCCCCCAGCACCAGTTAGTGCCAGTGGCGGTCACCACTCGTTGAGAAAACGGCGGAAGCATCCCACCGTCGTTCCGGAGATAAAACCACCGGTTCTGCCACCCCTTGTTCGAAGATGCAAGGGTGGCAGGGATGTGCTGCTGCGCGCGCCCCGGCCTCAGCTGAAGGGTGCAGCCGCCGGCCCGCACCGCCATACGGACCTTCTTTGCCTCCGTCTTCGCGGTAAAGAACTCCGCGGAAAAGAGGTGGGTCCACAGGTCCCAGTGAGAATCAATCCCCAGAAAACCCTCGCAAACCACTGCGAAGATGGCCGCTTGCGCGATAGAGTTGGGGTTGAAGTTATGCAGCTCCACCCCGTAGTGGTGCAGGAGCGCCCGCATGAAGCGGCTCGCTGGCACTCCAAACCCCCGCTCATGGAAGGGGATAAAACTGACCACATACCCCGGCGGCGGAGTCGGGTCAGCCTCGCTCGCGGGAGCCATCCACTCCGGCTGCGGCCCACCGGAGAGGGGACGGAGCAGACCATCGGCAACGAGGGTCTCCAGATCCTCCACAGCGACGGTGGAGAAAGGCCACGGGTTGCGTGGCGGAATGACGGTCACCTTGTGAGCCATCGCCGAACGGAGGTGGTGGAGGCGGAAAGGATGAGGTGCATGGTTTCCTTTTCTCTGGCTACTCTCTTAGGTTGCGAAAACCAAATCAGAGGGCAAGCGCAAATGGCAGGGTAAAGAACCACCACCGGTCCCTCTTCCGAGTATATAAAGGCCCGGGCGAGATCCACCCAAAGCTTCGCCCGAACCCATCGCGAAATTCAAACTCGAAGGTGAAACTGTCTTTCTGTTCCTCGAACGGCTCGCGCACGCGCAACAGACGCCCCGCGAATCGCCCATCCCGTCGCATTAACTCGTTGGCAGGGCAAGCGACACCTCCGGCAGGAGAAGCGGGCGCCGTTTCACCTCCATCATGATGACCGCGTCAAAAAAGGTGCACCGCCTTATTTAAATTCATGTCCTTTTTCTTTCCCTCTCTCTCTCTTGCCACAGGGATCGAGAAAGGTGGTATTTCAAAAAAGGATCCTTCCCAGCGAAGGAAACGGGCCCCGAGCCCTCCTACTGATCAGGGGTTTGAAGGTTACGCCCTCCGGGGTTGGGCAACCGCCCCAGAGCACTCGGGCTCTGAGCCCATTACTGATCAGGGGTTCGAAGGCTAGCCCCTCGGAAGGGTTCGACAGCCGCCCTAGAGCACACAGAGTCAGGGATGACCCTAGGTACGTCTGTTACATGGCCGAGGCTCGGGCTACGCTCCCGAGGTACCCTAGGACATTTCTGAGACCAGCGGGAACGATTTTGTAACGGAATCCCACCGGAGGGAGGCATCGAGCCCTCGAACCCTATCGAATGGGTCCGGGTCCGGCAAATCACCTGCAGGTACTTTTGGAGCGCGCCTTTGGGCCACTAGCCGACCCTTATCGAACGGGGCTCGGGCGTCCACTCGGATCACCCGCTAGCAACTCACTGGAAACACCATGTTCGGCACCCTCCGAGGGCAACATGGCACTTCCCCCCCTTCCTCCTTGCGGAAAGGCGACGAAGGGGCATACAATAAAAGTCGAGACGGTCCTTGATCGTCCTCTCGCTCCGTGCAGAGGCTCGGGGGCTGCTCTCGCACCAGGCTACGGCCGAACCGTTGGCCATGTCAACAAACCAACGTGAAAACTTGGAGCCTGACCGTGCACCCGGGCTACGGCCAGGCCGCATGAGGGAACAACAAGGCCGACCAAGGCATCGCAAAAAGAATTAAGACCTCAGAGGAGTCAAACCACTCCTCTGAGGCCTCAGAGGCTACACCCGGCGGGTGCGCTCGCGCGCACCCACCGGAACAAAATATAACCGAGAAGGGCCGGTCCCCTTGCAAAAATCTGGCAGAACCTCCAAGCGAGTGCCCGCACTCCCTTTGAGGCTCGGGGGCTACTGTCGGGTACCGTAATTAGGGGTACCCCCAACACTCCTGAACGCGGCTGGAAAACATCTTCAGAGCAAACCATAAATAGCTGATAAAGCGCGGTTCAAGTCAGGGCCTCATCTACCAAGGGACGCGACCTCATCCGAGCCTAGCCTCGGCCTCGGGCGGGAACAGTAGTCCCGGGCGGATTCACGCCTCGCCCGAGGGCCTCCTCGGGCAGTGAGCGCACCCTCGGCTCGCCTGAAGCCCAGCTTGGGCAGACTTTGTCGTGCAGCGACCTCGGCCGGATCGCCCTACCAGTCGACCGTATCGCATGCACATTTAATGCGGGGATCGCCTGACACCTTATCCTGACACGCGTGCCTCAATCGGCAAGGTCGAAGTGACTGCAGTCACTTTGCCCCTTTACTGACCGATCTGATGGGAAAACAACGCTATTCACCCCGTTCCGACTGCTATGCCAACCACCAGGGTAAAAATGAGTCACGATCTTCCACGAGTTCGGCCTCGGGCGCAATAGGGAGCTCTGCCTCGCCCGACCTCAAGCCTCGGCCTTAGCCTCGGCCTCGGGAGAAGGTCTCCGCCTCGCCCGACCCCAGGCCTCGGCCTCAGCCTCGGCCTCGGGAGAAGGTCTCCGCCTCGCCCGACCCCAGGCCTCGGCCTCAGCCTCAGCCTTGGGAGAAAGTCTCCGCCTCGCCCGACCCTAGGCCTTGGCCTCAGCCTCGGCCTCAGGAGAAGTCTCCGCCTCGCCCGACCTCAGCCTCGGACCGACTATGCTACAGGAGATACATCATTACCCTACTCCTAGCTAGCTGCCTCAGGCTATGAAGGAACAAGACCGGTGTCCCATCTAAGGTTACTCCGGCAACAGGTAATGATGGTTCCCCGTGTGCGCCCATGACGTTGGTTGCTCTCAAACCCCCTACGGAAGCAAGCAAACGTCAGCAGGATCCATGCCGCCCGACAGCTGTGCTTCTACAGGGCTCAAGGCACTTCTCCAACAGCCATGTTAGCTCGTGTACAGGGCTCAAGGCACTTCCCCGGCAGCCACGTAGCGCATAGCTACACCTCGTTGTACAACTGGACATCTCCTTGCATCTATAAAAAGGGTTGTCCAGGGCCTTCCTAAGGGAGGTTCACGTGGAGGTGGGTGCAGGTGCACGTGGAGACACAGACACGTTGACAACGGGGCCTCTCTCTCGCTCTCGCCCTCGCCCTCTCGCGACGCTTGTAACCCCTACTACGAGCACCCCGGTGCAGGATAACATAAGCCTCATTTTCCCTCTTGTGTTCCATCTTGCATCAACCCATCTGGGCAGGGGCACGCAGCAACAATTCACTGGTTGCTGACGGACCTCGTGGGTCCGAAACACCGACATCATTAAAATAGGAACTATAGATGTCGTCGTACAACAAAATAACGAAGAGCCGATGATTTTTGGTGAATTGGCCAACACAAACAAAAAAGAAGGTATGGATGTTAACAAAACAGCTGATCCAAAATACTCTATGCCCCGATGGTACCCATCGGGATTGACTCGATCACAAAAGCGAAAATTACAGCGCCTCAGAGCAAAGGAGAATCAGGCAAAGGAGGCGGAAAAAATATTCAATAACACGCATCCGCAGTATCCGCCACCACAAAAGAGATGGAGACCAAAAGCCGTTGAGAAAAATCAAATGGCCACAAAGACAGAAAATAAAACAACAATTGTGCAGCTCTCTGCAAGTATGGTAGACAGTCCAGCTATAAAAGCCGAATCATTCGCACAGGACGCGGACCGTCCGACCCCTGAGGCCGGACCGTCCGCACTACACCAGGACACCTCCAACGACGTACCGACACCCATGGATGAAGACGACCTACAAGGAGAAGACCTGGTTGACTATGGAGCTACGCTAGAACACTAAGAAAATTAGGAAAGCAAGATGACGAATTGGTCAGGACCAGTATGACGCTCGACAGTGTTGGGATTGACAGTTCGATCAGAGCTAAACAGGTCACGTCCGTTGGGTTAACCATCGTGACCAAGACCCTTGCGCACCATCCTAGTAGGTGGCAAGATGCCCAAGAAAGCCGATGTGATCACATCAGGTTAGTTGCTTTTGGTTCACTCAGCTCCTCCAAAAGGCAGGGGGCATATGTTGAGCACTGAATTGAGCCTCGCGGACGGTCCGCGCGTGCGTAGAGCATATTAGGGTTCCGAGTTTTGTGCTACGATTGTTAGCAAAATTCGCTGAATTAGCTCAGGAGATTAGTTTGTAAAGGGTCCAGCCCCCTCCTCTATAAATACAGAGGTATACGACCGATTTGTAATTATCAATCGAATCAATAACACTTCTATTTCGTATTTATTTTCTGTACAATTAGGAGTAGTTCTAGTTAGTTATAGTTTAGCCTCTCGATTCCTAAATTCTCCGCTTCTCTTCGACTCTACGTCGATTAGAGGAGTCTAGGTCGGCCTGCCCGAGCCTAGACAACTCCTAGGATCTCTCCTCCCCGACGGGGTCCCTCCCGGGAGCGAGATCCAGGCGCCGTCGGCGATCTTCCGCCGCCCCTGCGCACGCGCGGACCGTTCGGCCCTAGGGCGCGGACCGTCCGGCCGTCAGGCAGGAAAACCTAGCCTCGCGCCAGGCTGCGGACCGTCCGCCCCTATGCAGAGAGCACCGCCGCTAGTTCGTGTTGAGTGATTGGCGCTCTAAAAAGACGTCAACACATTCATACGTAGATATACATTGTGTTTAGATGTATGGTAAAATCAATGTATCTAGCTAGAGAAATCAACGTCTTAGTGCATGTGCAACCCAGAATTCGTTTAGATTGTTTTTTAAGAGATTGCATAAAAAATAAACCTAGAGCCCTGTATATCGTAAATTTAGTACAGATAGTCATGTAAAGACAGGCTCTTCACAAATTAAAGATCCCACATCTTTTAATGTTTTCCCTCTTACCCTTAGAGACCCTAAGTAACAGGGTGTGTACATGCCCTACAATTTAGAATGGCGGACATAAATGATTGATAAGAGGTATTATTAGTTACTTGATTCTAGTTTATTGAAACAAACAAGACTTAATTGAGGAGATGTCTGTTGCAATTTAAATGTACTGTACTATACACGTACGATTGGATGAGGGGCTTTTTAGTTTCTTTTTTCCTTGGCACTGAACCACGTAATGTGTGTGAATGTATATATATAATAAGTAAGCAGTAAAAATGGCAAGAAGCTGAAGTGGACAATTGTTTCCAAACACCAATGCATGCACCAGTCGTCCCACATAGTAGCTGACACGCATGATAAAAGAGAATGTTTATTGCAAAAAAAAGTGAGAGCATGTAGGGTACCTGGCAGGAAGTAGCCAGAGGGATCCTATTCCTGTCTCAGCTCAGTAGCAGCTGACATACACTACACAAATGTAACAGTGAAAAAACGCCACAACCATGCAACACCCCTCGATCACTGTATATCCTCAATATTTTTATTTAGCTCCGATGATCCAGTACAACATATATAAGTAATACAAATTATGGAACAAAGAAAGTTACATAGCATATAGTGGACTTGAATATATAATTAGCCGAAGAACTGAAAAAGGGTGAAATTAAAAGGCTCACTCTTATGGTAGAAAATGACTAATTCCTGGCTAGCGAGAGTTTTTCGCATAATTATTGTCGTCCGCCTTGGACATGTGATCACTCTATATATCTCCTGGCGATCTCCTTCCTCTTCCGGTCTCAACACAAAATCAAACAAAAGAACACAAGCGATATTAAGATATGGTAGATGTAGCTAGGGTACTTTTTAGGTGCAGAATCAGGTTGCACTTGCTAGCGACGGATTTCTCAGCAGGTAGAAGCTAGCCATATATAGCTAGCTGCGGACGAGACCACAGGACAGGGTCATGAGCAGCATGGCGGCGTCGGTGATCTCGTCGGCCGGGAAAGCAGCATGAAACGACGACACCGCCGAGGGAGGAGGAGTGGCGATCTCGCTCTGATCCAGACTCCTCATCGCGGCGGCAGGGGCAACAACCTGCTTGTCGCCGGAGACGTGATCCGCTTGATCCTTGGTACTCCGAGCAGCTGCGGCCTCTGGCGTCGCCGTGGCTGCCGCTGCACCGGCAGCGTGATCGACAACCACCATCTTGCACCGCTTCTTGAACGGCAGCGACCGGTCGGCGGCGTCCGACCTCTTCTCCTTCCTGGCCGGCTTCGGCTTCGGCTGCTGCTGGGTGGCAACGCCGCTCACCGCTTGTGGAGGCGCGCCTCCGTTGCTGGCAGCAGCTGCCGCGGCCGCGGCCACCATCGCCCGCCTCGCCTTCCTTTGCCTTATGCCACATGCGTTGCAGAGAGACTGTGTGCAGCATGCAAAAGGCACAACACACACATTAATATCAAGAGGGAATATATTAGCCCATGAATTAGTGAGTGTTAATTAATATATATAGGGGATGTGACCACCACAAGGACCACTCCTCCACTACTACTGCAGGTGCAGGTTGCGCAACTTGCGCCGCTGAGCTAGAACCTCAAACGAACGCGCAGATCAGGGCGTTTCCCAATTACTTGGTAATTCACCTTGGGGCCACGAGGACCACTCCTCCACAAGGGGGTCTTTGTGGTGTTGCAGTCGGAGCACACTCTAACGACGACGCCCATAGCCTGCTGCTGCATCGTCAGTAGCTGGCTCTCGTCTTGGTGCGCTTGGGCTCTTCTCCTTGGCTTTCTTGCAGCTCCACCCTCGGGATACTCGCTCGTCGCCTTGCGCATGATCTTCATCTTCGCCGGCGGTGACGACGAGGACGACGACACTGTCCAGCCGCCGCCGCTCAATCCTTCCGTGCGCTGGTTCTCCACTATATCATATGGATCATACGCAGATGGCTGGATCATATCACCATCGATGCTTTGGATAGTCTGCCCGAACGGCGATGGCCGCCTAGGGAAGACTTCTGACCCACTTATCATCGTCCGATCGGTGAACTGATGATTGACAAATAAAAAACGACAAAGGAAGTGAGGAACACCTATATAATAATATGCAAAGATATAAAATCTACGTAGTAGCTTTCCTTGGATGCACGCATATATATGCATCTCTATAGCAAATTAAGCTGTGATCCCCTAACCTGTTGAGTAGATTCAGACAAGACATGCTGCCCCAAGTGCTGATCACCATAGCTGCTTTGCCCTTGGAGCTGATCTACATGGACGGGGCTGGTGATCATGAACGGGAACAAGATTGGAGGGTCCTTTGCGACATGGAAGGTCGACGCCGGAAAGAGTCCCTGATCCTGCTCTCCCTCCATTAGACGGAGAGTACGCGGCAGTTGGGTCATGAAGACGGTAGACATGTACTACGAGAGAGAAGAGAGCTAGAGAGAGAGAGAGAGAGAGAGAGAGAGAGAGAGAGAGAGAGAGAGCTATAACTAGAGAAGTAGCTAGCAAGGAAGAGATGAAAGAGATCAGGGATGATGCATGCATATAATAAGCCTCAAGGAGACGATGGAGAGGAGATGTGCAGTTGAAGGGGCAATTTACAAGGGCCCAGGGTGATCACGGAATGTGTGGAGAGGGGCTTGTCCTTTTTATAAACAGACGCAGGGTGGAGGAGCAACAGATGCTATCAGTCTCTCTCTAGCTAGGGCCCTAGGGGATTTAGAGAGGTGTGATGTGTGATCCCCTTTCCTAGAGCGTGAGAAAGAGAGTGGCCACAGACAGCACACCAGCACAGTGCACACAGAAGGGAGATGAGGAACCAAAGGAACAGTGCAACAAACACATCGCACACAGTACTATCGATGCAAAACATTCAGTCCCAAATCGAGAAGACAACAAAGATGTGAATATGTGATGCAACTCCACCTTGTGGCCCCCACCAAGCTAGTACAGATATGTCATGCAATGATTATTTAGTTAAACATAGAAGATTATGTCTATTATTAGTAGGAGTTCTGTGTCCTAAAATTGTGTCTCCTGTCTGTTAAACATATAAGGTTATCTCTATTATTACTAGGAGAGTTCTACGTTTTGCATCTGCCTTACTACGATTCCTAGCTTTTCATGTATGTGTACCACTATATAAACATGAGGTCGTGACCGTGGAGGACATCGTGTCATTCAGTCTATCATGGTAATTGAGCTAGAGAACTCCTAGATATCCACCCTTACTTCTTCCTCCACCTCCTCTACCTCCACCATGTCCACCACAACCATATCCATCCAGTCCACCATCTTTGTGTCTATCACAATTCACCATTGTTGTCACTGTCCGGCTCATCATGACTAACAATCTCATCTGTCACACATAGCTTCTATCATATCTCCGAAGCACCAAGCTCCTTGGTTACCTAGATGGAACCCCTCCTGCACCGTTAAGATGGTGTCCTCTTCCATGGCAGCTAGCACCGAAAGCATCTCCAACATGGTGTATGACCGTTGGTATGATCAGGACCGGCGGGTCCTTAGCGGCCTCCTCTCCTCCATGTCTGAGGAAGTTCTTTGCGATGTTGTTGACGCCACATTATCAAAGGAGGTCTAGGACTCCCTTCCATGCAAGTGTTTGCATCTTCTACCAAGGCCCACACGGTTTAGATCCATGTTTAACTCGCCACAATAAAGTAACGATATCTATCTGCCGCTAACTACTTTCACAAGATAAAGGGTCTCATCTTTGATCTTGTCATTGTTGGTGCTCCTCTCCGTTATGACAATGTGGTCACCTACCTCTTCACCAGTCTTGGATCAGAATATGATCCTTTTGTCTATTCAATGATGACCAAGAGCGATCATCTCTCGCTTTATGATGTGTACACGCACTTTATGACATTTGAAGCTCACCAATTGCAACATTAGGTGTCACTCCAACTCAACAGTGGGTTCTCGTTGAGCTATGATGGTCGTGGGGGGGGGGGGGGGGTCTTCATGTGGTCGTGGTCATGGTAACAGTGGTCATAGTCGCTCCCACAGGGATGTGCCACATAGCCCTACTAATTCTTGTAGAGATCTTGCAACAACTCTTCTCGACCTATGTGTTAGTTTGTGGTAAATAAAACCACATTGTTATTTGTTGTTGGCATCACATGGATGAGTGCTATTAGAACCATAATCCATCTGTGGCCCTAGCATCTACATCATACAAGGTGGAGCCCAACTGGCACAAAGATACATGCACCACAGACCATATCGCCAACAGTCTTGATCGGTTTGCTATGCGCAAATGCTATCATAGTAGTGAACACGTTCAATTCGACAACAGTGCATATTTTACAAACTCGTTATTCCACAAATAATATTGTTGCTCGACTTCTTATTTTGCGTAATTTTTACATCCGCATAACATTAACAAACACTTTCTCTTTGTTCATAAATTCTTGTATGATAGTTATATTTATTTTGAATTTCATGTATGACATTTTTCTATAAAAGATCCATTAACACATAAAAGTCTTTTTGAGGGGTCATGTGAAGGTGGTTTATACCCTCTCAAACTATTGATATTATCACCCTCAAACTAGCCCTAATTGGTTGATCACAAGTTGTTTAGTTGATTTTGCATTTTAATAATATTTCATGTCCTAAAGAGTCAAAGTCATCCACTCGAACTCCTATCAAATGGCTAAAAGTCATCAATTGTCCTATGATACTTCCATTCATCATTCTATGTCTCCTTTGGATCTTATTTTTTCTAATGTTTGGGGGTCCTATGCCTTTGATTGTTGGGGATTCAAATACTACATTAGTTTTATTGATGATTTTAACAAATTTGCTTGGATTTATCTTATGCATGACCAATCTTAAGCACCTCACATATTCTTGTAGTTACAAACACATGTAGAACATCTTCTAAGTGACAAAATTAAATGTATTCATTCTGACTATGGTGGTGATATTAGAAAATTCATGCCTTCAATCGGTCCATGGGCAATGATCATCAGATCTTATACCCTCACACCCATCAACAAAATGGGTCACTTAAGCGAAAACAATGTCACATTATCAAGATGCTCTTCCAGTCCATGCCTCTATGTCCATTAGATTTTGGGATGAAAGTTTTGTCATTGTCACTTATCTCATTAATCGTCATGTGTCATCGATGACAAACGTCCTCTAGAGCATCTCTTTAATTACCTCCAAATTGTTTGTTCTCAAGTTTTTTGAATGTGCTTGTTGGCCTCATCTCTATCCCTATAACAAAAATAAACTTTATTTTTGTTCAAAAGAACGTGTTTTCTTGGGTATATTTCCTTGCACAAAGGATACAAATTCCTTGATCGTGATTCTGGTCGTGTCTATATTTCTAGGTACATAATGTATGTGATTATCCTTTCTATTGTTCATCCTCTATATCTTCTCCAAGTGCCAACTAATCATGTTTACTCTACATTACACATAATTAGTTTGGATAGCAGTTGCACTAATTGTGGTTATGATTGTATGCAATTATATGTTGCTGCTAACTTGTTTCCTACCAAAGCTCTAACTCTAGAGTCAGTGTGCGACCTCCCCAATAATGTGTGGCACAAAGCAGTCTTGTAGGCTTTGACAATGTCTGCCTCTTCTCGGACAAGTGAACTCGCACCCACATATGTGGGTCTTGTTGTGCTGGTAGACCTTGTCCTATCCTTTAGGCCCACCTCTATGCTTCATGCCCACCAATCCACAGATGAGCCCTTAGATGCTAACCAACAAGCACTTGTGTTACTAGATCCTCATGTCTCTTTTGTATTAGATGTTGCTACTATTAGTACTCAAGATCTTGGTACATTTATTCACCTATATGGATAAGGCTCAAATATAATGTCAGACAACCTAAAAATCCTATTTACTATATTGGTACATATTATGTTATCCAAGCATCTACTAACATGCCCATAAATTGTATTGTTGCTATGAAAAAAATCCTAACTAGCATCAAGCTACGGTTGATGAATTTTAGCCAGTTATCAAAAATAAAACTTGGCATCTTCATGTTTGACTTAATGTTATTGACTACAAATGGTTTTTTTTACTCAAGCAAAAGGTAGTTGACTCTCTTGATTGCTATAAAGCCTAGCTAATTGCAAAAGGATTTAAGTAGCAATATGGGATTAATTATGAGATACTTTTAGCCTCATTATCAAGGATACAATTATTCATATCTTATGGTCGCTAGTTGTATGTCAAGATTAGGCTATTCATCAAACTGATATTCAAAATGCCTTGTTGCATGGGCTATTTCGCGATTGGACCATAATTGCAAACTCAATAAAGCTCTCTATGGTCTGAAACATGTGCCACACGCTTGGTTTTCTCGACTAAGCATAAAACTTTTGGAACTTGGATTCCTAACCTCTAAATCCTATGTCTGGCTATTTATGTTCAATAAAGGTGGTATTTAGATGTACATGCTCATTTTTGTTGATGACATCATAGTTATTAGCTTATGTTCTTCGGCCGTTGTTTGCCTCCTTCATTGGTTTCATGATAATTTTACTATTAAGGCTATTGGTCCATGGGCCTAATTTTAAGTACAGAGAGGTTGAACACACTTCACATGGTCTTATTATCTCATAGCATAAGTACATTCAAGACCTCTTGTCTCAGACTTACATGCTTCACTCTAATGGTGTGTCGACTCTAATGCTGCTAGCTGAGAAGTTGCAATTACACAATAGTGAGAAGCTATCTCCGAAGGATGCCACCCATTATAGAAGTAGTGTTGCTGGCACCTTACAATATCTCTATCACTTGCCTGAACATCTCTTTTTATTTCTTCTCTTACGACTAACCATTGGGTTGTAGTCATAAGAATCCTTTGTTGTCTTCATGAAACAATTAACATGATATTTTTCCTTGACAAGTCTGGTTCTTCTTTTTGAGTGCATTTTCAAATGCCGATTGGCTAGCAATCCTGATGATCGACGAAGTCTGGGTGGTTATGATATATTCTTTGGTGGAAATCTTGTCTCTTGGAGTTCTCATAAACAACCCATTGTTTCTTGTTCTAGTACGGATGTCGAGTATAAAGCTATTGTCGATGCTAGTGTTGAAATCATTTGGGTTCAATTGCTCTTGCATGAACTTGGTATTGCTTAGTCACATTCTCTTATATAATGGTGTAATATTAATTGTGCCACCTATTTGTGTGCCAACTTAATATTTCATCAGTGCTCTAAACATGTGGAAGTTGATTATCACTTTGTCTAGGTATATGTCTCCACTTGATAACTTGATGTGTAGATTATTTCATCCAAGGATTAAATTACAGATATTATGACCAAGCCCTTGCCAATTACACCGTGTAATATTTTTTTGTTGTAATCTGAACATTTTTCAGTACGTCAAGTTTGAGGGGAGGTATTAAACATCTAAGGTTATCTCTATTATTAATAGAAGAGTCATGCCTTCCTGGAGATGCTTATCCTACCTTATTATGATATGTTAAAATAGAAGGTTATCTCTATTATTAATAAGAGATTCCTACATTCCTAAAGTTGTGTTTCCTTCCTTGTTACGATTATTTGCTTGTCATGTATGTGTACTACTATATAATACATTTGAGGTATCTACTTTATTTTGCTTCTATTCTAGATCTTCTTGCCTTCTCATGCGATACAATTCTTTTGAAGTTTTGTCTATCTGTCTCCAAACCTAAGCTGCCCAAAGCAACTTGTACTTCTAAATCTCGATATGTCTCTTGATGGCTTCTAGGCCATA
The DNA here is from genome assembly GCF_902167145.1 of Zea mays. Lineage (NCBI taxonomy): Eukaryota > Viridiplantae > Streptophyta > Magnoliopsida > Poales > Poaceae > Zea > Zea mays. The sequence continues at coordinate 158,653,836 of NC_050100.1, read as the reverse complement.
TATTTCTTTGTCAACATTGCCCTTCTCAACCATAAACTATGGAGTTTTTCTATTTTCTTGTCTTTTGTTGTTCTTCGATCCAATTGGTGCCTTTGTTGCAATCTTATTCATAAAATTGTTAGCACAGTTGGTTATTCTAACAACTCTTTCATGTTGTGGAGGCGTGGTTTTGGTTATTGAGTTCACCAGAGGTGGCCGCTTAATGTTGGGTACTTGTCAAAGTTCTAAAAATTGCATTGTTGCTATAGGGAAACACCATTAAATTAAGGACCCTTCTTCTCTCTCCAAAGGAGGGAAGAAGGGACGAAACAAAGCTTCATTGTCCATCACTAACATGTATGAAGGGGTAAATATTGAGAACTTTGGAGCCATTAGATAGTCTACTTGCGAAGGTTAGTTTTAATTGCATGTGAATGATTGCTCTGTTGTTTCGCTCATCCCTTCTCGCCTTCGTAGAAGCTGAAGGGAAGGAAGGTGATACTACTTTTCACATGTATGAAGAATACTCAAATCATGAACAAAGAGTAAGGTTAAATGTTTAGATCAACATCATGTAAGGCAATCAACATTAGCAAATAGTATTATATACACCATGATCAAGATTAATGGATAGGCTACTTTGGGCATCATATAATAGACAAAAGGGGCTATTCAAATAAGGTCCGACATCTCACCTTTAGAAGTTCTCTCGCGAGAAAGGAGCTATAAGTGCAAGATAACAAAATGGTCGATGTCTATAGCAATGACATTGTTCATCTGGTCAAGCCAGTATACACCTTCATATTAAATTACAATTCTACCCTTCCTATTGCACAATAGCCCTTCCTAATCGACAAAATACAATTATTTCATTTACACCACTATCATGCCATGTACATCTTATCTTATTCCGCGAAACATTCTTCATCTAAACCATCTTCAAATGCAATGCCTAAGCTCTGGCTCCCTTTCCTTTGCCTTGGTGCAATCTTTGGCATCGTGCTCATGCCTGAAGCTTCAGTTTTGTTCCATTGTCCAAACTTCATCCTTGATTGAAGCATTTCACTTGAGAAAAAAGGTTTTGAACAATGACTTCTGTTAACATGGACCTTCTCCCCAACAATGTCCTCAAGTGACATCTAGAAATATTATCAATTGGTATCTAGAAATTTCTCTAGTAAGTTGATCTAATAAAGGTTTCTAATATCTATGAGATCACGTCCATCAGAACCCATACCCATTTGGGGTGGGTTGGGTAACCCACACGTGGCGTTGTGCATACCCAAAAAATTGTGGTGTTCAATAGATTACCCATACCCATTCCATCAGACACGTCTTTACCGTGTCTTGTGTGAACATTCATTTCTTATGTCTGAAATCTAGTTCCCGATGCTCCCTACTCCCACCGATGATGGAGTCGAACCCACCTTCGCGAGTGGTAAATCAGAGATTCATCCGCCGCCGCCTAGTTTGAGCAGTGTCTAGATCTAGATCGAAGCCCCCGTCTCATTCGGACTAGTTCACCGGCCGATACGAGCTCACCTCAAGCTTCTGACTTCAAGCACCACTGACTGCTACATGTCATGCCTTGTCACATGGCACATCAGGGTGTCCTCCTCGCACCCCACCCCATCTCATACGACGTTCCTATCTTGGCTATCATGGTTGGATAGGCGGCAGTTCGTGGTCTTGTAGTCCTCACGGAGTAGATCTAGGAGTGGTTGTGGCTATAGCCAACGAGCAACACCACTGTACAACAACTTCACTTCCCATCTACTCCTTTCTCTTTGCACTTTGAAATCTACATTTGGCGTGCGACACAAAGTACACATGGTTTAGGAAACTCTACATGGTACCACAAAGCAAAGACTACACCTTGTTCTAGTCTCACTTGTGTTGCTATTTTCAATGTACCTATTGTATTCCTACAATGCTACCTACGGTTCTGTTGTTCTTAATCATCATGTGCCTTGTGCGACGCTTGTTATTACTACAAACATGCTTCACTTTGTACTTTGCTATATAAAAACTTCAGACACATCATGTTCGTCTCCATAACTGTAACTAATGTTTCCCTAAGCTTGCGATTAGTATTTTTAACTTTCCTTGACTCGATGACTAATATTCGTCGTTATCAGGATTACTTGCTGCTCTAAACCTTTTGAATTATGTATTTATGTTGCATATATGTTGCCATCCTAGCACCACAATTCATTGTCTAATTGTACATTTACAAATTGTCCGTTTTAGTTCTTATTTCATTTACTGCTCGTTTTGTAATTTTACTAAAACGACAATGATTGTCCTTGATGTTGTAGCTATGGGAGTAGTTTTGGCGGAAAAGAAAGAGGTCTCAACAAAAAGCAAGCACTTTAGGCCACCATGACCTGTTGATCGATGCTGTCATTGAAATGGTAGAAGAAGAACAGGCGCACAAACACAAGCGTCACAAGGGCTGTATTGTGCATCGGCAAGTCATTCACCAAGACCGGTTCACGTGACATCTCAAGTTTATGGTAGGTTATTTGGACTTAGTCCCTGTGTATGACGATAATATATTTCGAAGAAGGTATCTCATTTAGGTCTCGCCTCTAAACTCTAAATAAGTTTAGGGTTTCCTTCATTTAATACTTCATCTATGTATTGCATAGGTTCCGTATGTCGAAGCCCATGTTTTTGGACCTTGCCCAAACCTAGGAGTCCATAAATCCATACTTTCAATGCAAACCGAACGCTGCTGGCATTTCGGGCTTCACTTCTATCCAGAAAGTTATTGTGGCTTTGAGGATGCTGGCCTATGAAGTTTTTGCCGATTCATTTGACGAGGTATTCCAAATGGGTAAGTCCACATTTTTGGAAAATGTGTACCATTTTACTAGAACATTGTCCATACATACGGTGATTGGTACTTCTGATCCCCAAACAATGAAGACATTGCACACACTTGAAAAGGCTGAGCAATGAGGCTTCTATTAGGGGCCTTCGTCCTCCGAAGGTTCTCAAAAACGTAATTTAACAATGTCTTCCAAGCATGGCTTATGGACAGGTACCTTCGGACTCAGGTTAAAAGCATACACGACGAGAAGAGCATGATCATGACGAAGGTTGTCGTTGCTCCAAAGCTACGCGCAAGGGAGCTTCAGCTTAATCGCGGAAAAAGGAACCGACTTAAAAGAGAAAAGGTTATGTAGTCCTCATAGATTTTTCTATAAGTCAATAGTAAATGTAAAGGGCATAACTGTAATTTCTCGCAGGCTCTGTCCTATGCCTATAAATAGATGAACAGTACCCCCGTACTGTTCACGCTGACCTGTACTTGCTTTTGCGTCGCACTTGTACTTTTTGCCTTCTATCAAGCCGAAGGTACTTTTTGTAATTCAATATTGTTCTTGCCTTCCCATGATTATATAAAATGAATCAATAATGTTAAGTGATTGTATATATATTGTTTCTTATATTTCATATGCTTCTTCTTTTACTTAACGTGTACCGTGTTGATGATGAAGGTATGTCCTTCATGACTTTCGTCTGAAGATCATTATATCCTAAGGGAAATAATGCTTCGAAGGACGAAGGACTTTAACATTTAATATCTTGTGTTGCCTTGTTCTTAATTCATAGCATTTGAGAACAAGTCCCCAACATTGGCGCCCACCTTCGGTGAACCCTTTTCGACCACCTTCGGCAAGCACTAACCTTCGTCATGCCGCCGAAGAAATCTTCAGCGCCAGGGGCTGCCACTCTATAGCCACTAGACCCAAATCAAGAGACCCTTTCTCTTTGAGAGGCTCAAAGCCAGAAGAGGAAGGCCACTAGCCCAACGCTCCAGGAGGAGGAGTTGGACCAAGAAATCAGAAACATGGAGATAATCCATCAACAAGTACAAAGGAAGAAGGAGAAGATGGCCTGACTGGCTGATCTTCAAAGGCAGATTGACGAAGCCACTGAAGAAGTACGCCATCTTGCTCAAGACAAGCAAGATCGAAGGCCTCAACACAGGGAGCTTCATCAAGAAGGCCTATTCAATGAGGATGGATGGTATGATGATTTTAATCATGATACCTTTACCTTTGATGATGCTTCTCCCTTGGCAGCAGAACTGCAGGCTATCCCATGGCCTCCACCATACAAGCCACCTCAGCTCCCTATGTATGATGGGCATTCGGATCCGAAGCAGTTTTTTATGAGTTACGAAGAAACCATATCTTCATATGGAGGCAATGCAGCTGTCATGGCCAAATCTTTCATCATGGCAGTTCGGAATGTGGCCCAAACATGGTATTCTTCTCTTCGACCAGGGACTATTACTTCATGGCAGAAGCTCAAGGATATGCTACTGACAAGCTTTCAAGGCTTTCAGACGAAGCCGGTCATAGCTCAGGCTCTGTTTCAATGTACGCAAGACCATGAGGAGTATCTTCAAGCATACGTCTGAAGGTTCTTGCGTCTCAGAGCACAGACGCCTACAATGCCCAATGAAATTGTCATTGAGGCCATGATCAAGGGGCTTCGTCCAGGACCTACTGCCTAGTATTTCACCAGAAAACCTCCACAGACTCTGGAGAAGTTGCTTCGAAAGATGGATGAGTACATCAGGGCTGACAATGACTTCCGCCAAAGAAGGGAGGAAGCATATAGGTTCTCTGAGATGACCAGGGGCTTCGGAGGAAGAATCCACCCGAGGAATGTCAGGTCAATTCACAACACTCAGAATGATGACAGAGGAAGTCAGCTGCAGAGGCCCCAATATTCTTCACAATCTTCGGGGCAGCAACAAAGCTCTTTTCGGCCGCCAGCTCCAAGAGGCAGAAGCGCCAGGGGCTTCGGAGGAAGATATGGGGACCAACCTAGGAAGATTTATTGTCTATTTTGTGGTGAAGACAAGGGCCATACTACAAGAATGTGCCAAATCACCATCCAAAAGCAGAAGGAGATCGCAGAAGCCGAAGCCCGGCAAAGTCAACCGAAGAAGGTCCTACATACTGCTTCGTGTCACTCACCCTACATACCAGAGTATGTGGGTAATCATCCTGCAGCTTCTGTTGCTTCGGCTAGTCAGCCACAGGCTTCTTGGCCACAGCTTCCACCTCCACCACCACTACAACCTGCCTATTCACGAGGTCAGCAGCCAGAAGGGAGCCATCAGACTCATTAGCAGCGAGATCTCAGGGAGGAATCCGAAGCTCGCACAGTCAACAGTACTGTGCCAGAGTCAAAACACATCCATTGAGAGATATCCTACCTCTGAAGCATTTTACATTCATTGTCATTTTCTTTTTAATAAGGAACAATTTATGTAAATCTAGTCTTCTTGTCACTTTTAATTTCTTGTAATAGCTTCGCTCTTGTCATAATGAAATATATCTTTCCTACAGACTTACGAAGCTCAAAAACTGCCGAAGCTAAAAAGTCGTTCCTAAGGGAATGCAGACCTAAAAATTGCATTGCAAGTTTTACCGAAGCTACAAAAGTCGTTCCTAAGGAGCGCAACGTAAGTTTGTCGAAGCTACAAAAGTCGTTCCTAAGGAGCGCAGCGTAAGTTTGCCGAAGCTACAAAAAGTCGTTCCCAAGGGAGCGCAGTGTAAGTTTTCTGCTCAAAAGTTGTTCCAAAGGGAATGCTGAAGCGTCCCCAATCCTTTGGGACTCAAATGTGATACAATTACTAGTCCCAGGAGGCTAGTAAACACATTTATACATCAGATGATACCAAATCTGCTTAAACGAGACAAACCTACAAAGGTGGCGAACAACTTTAAGAGTTGGTCCACAACTCGAGACATATCATAAGAGTGGGGCTGAAGCACCCCGATATACGCAGTGAAGCAATTCAGCGGTCCAACAGCCACAAGCAAGGTTGGGAACAGTCGTAACTCTTACTCGATCTCCTTTTTCTGAAAAACAACAAATAAGCAAGGGTGAGTACAAATGTACTCAGCAGCCCACCTTCACCCGCGGAATGGGGAAATCAGATATAATGCATGGAATATGTGGAGCTCAGGATATTTTGCAGAAACAGCAATATTTTATGCAGAGTTGTTTTGAAAACATTTTGTATTTTTGCAAAGCGCATCCTCTCCAAAAGGAGCAGGAAGTTTTTCAGTATTATAACAAAATCCCCTGGACTAAACCATCCAGGTATCTCAGCAGTTCCCACTGGTTTTCATTTTTAAAAACAGCTACTGGACTTCCCGTCCACCATAGCTCACGACTTGCCGAACCTTTTAAAAACCACTTTTCTCAAAAGCACTTCTTTTTTTGAAAACAAAACATTAATTGCCATACCATACCAGACTCGTCCATTCCTGTGGACACAGACTATTCGAATAGGTTTAACTCTGCGCAGAGGTGTACACTTTACCCACTAGTTCGGCTCTGCGATCCCATGGCCAATGAGACCCGAATCCGACTCTCTTTCTTTCCCCGCACGTCCTAACCTTAACGGTTATCCGGAAGGAGTCAGGCCACCACCATGTCCAAACCGGACAAAACATTCCCCCTCCTTATCCTCCCGGTGCTCCCCAGCCTTCATAACCCTTGGGTTGGACCGTACGAGTTCAGATTGAGTGACTGCCCACACAGTCTCGAGTGGTTGTACTATTAAAGAGTACAGGTAGTGAAGATGACAAACCGGTCCTTATACGAGGGGACAATCCTTCTGCTCACGCCTAAACCAGCTGAGCCAACACCTTAGGCCCTCCCCTAAACCAGGGAGTCCCTCATTATCCCACTCACAAGGTGAAAAGGGTGAAAACCCTTCATCACACACATTTTGAAAAGCATTTTCTTTTGAAAACTCACACCTGTTCTCAAATCATTTGGAACATATTTATCAGGGATTGATTGCGGCAAGCGGCTGGGTGGCCATAATAACTTGTCTCAAAATCATATCATGCATAAAATAACAGGCTGAGGGTTGTGGTTGAAAAATCATATGTAATTTATGCATCAAAGGGATCCAGTGAGCTTGTCGTGCTTATTCGGCGAAGGGGGAAGGGGAGCTCGCGGAACTGGCTTCTAGCTCCACTGCCTGGCGTAGACTTGCAGATCTGGCCTCCACGAGACGGCACGAACGCTCCGATAACTATGCAACGAGACGGCTGGGTAGAGTCTTGAGTAGAATCTGTGTCATGTGGTGTTGTGATATTACTGGTGGTGGAGCGGAGGTGCTTACCAGGAGGGTGGACTGGAGGCGAAGCGACACTATGCATGTAGCCGGCAGTGCGGAGTAACTGAGTGGGTGGGGTGTTTGCCTTGGCTGAGGGTGTTGAGTGTGTGTGGAGAGGGAGAGGGTAGCTGGGTGTATTTATAGCTGGGTGTATATGGTGTAGCACAGTGAAGTTCACTGTTGGTGAGAATAGTGACGAATGAATCGTCTGACTTAGTATGGACAGGAGAGTTATAGGCAGAATATGGGACAAGAGTATTTTGGGAGTTTTCTGGAATATGGACCATGCTTAAGGGATGACATGGTTGGATAGGGAATAGTTTGATAAGAATTTAGAAACGAGAATTATTGGAATCTGAGTTTGGGAGCCTGGTTCGAAGGAATCTCAAAGTTAAGCGTGCTCAACTTGGAGAAACCTGGGATGGGTGACCAGATGGGAAGTTCCCACTGGAAAGAAAATCACAGTCACCGGAGTTCGTATGACTGGAATATGGGTCTGGCTGGTCTTAGGTGGACTAGACAACATGATGTATGAGTAGTTGAAATTTGGGGTGATCGGCTAATCGATGAATAGTAACGACGAAAAAGTTACTAGATATCATCGATGAGTAGTAAAGATGATGAATAGTAACGATGATGAATAGTAACACTGAATAGTAACGATGGTGAATAGTGTCAGTGAATAGTAATGATGAATAGTAACGGTGAATAGTGATGGTGAATAGTCGTATGAACGAACGATGACCGATGAATAGGAACTATGAACGAACGATGAACGATGAATAGGAACTATGAACGAACGGACGAACGATCGAATGATCGGACGAACGAACGATCGGAATTTCGGCAGCATAACGGCAGGACAAAGATTATCTGGAAGAACGATGAATAGGGACCATGAACGAACGATGAACGATGAATAGAAACTATGAACGAACGATGAACGATCGAATGATCGAACGAACGAACGATCGGAATTTCGGCAGCATAACGGTACGAAAAAGATTATTTGGACGAACGAACGGACGAACGATCGAACGACCGGACGAACGAACCATGAACGATCGGACGAACGAACGAACAAACTAAGAACAGGGGACGAATGATGGAAGAACGATCGAACGATCCTTGTGCTAGTGTGTGCTTGTGTGGAACATGGAGTGGGTGTGTGTGTGGGGGGGGGGGAAGAGAGTTGCCATGAAATGGCTTGGGGTGGGATGAGAGGAGGCCCTTGCCCCTCTATTTATAGCCATGGTGGGGGGATTAGGGGGAGGGATGAGAGGATTAGTGGGAGGATGAGAGGATTAGTGGGAGATTAGCATTTATTTGTCTTGTATAAGTGAGATTAGCTTGTAGAGCTCATGTATGACACTGGAGGCATACGTATACGTATGAGCATGAGAAAAGTTATGAAGAAAATATTTGTAGGGACTTGACAAATGATTCTGAAGGTATTTCTCAAGAGGAAAATACTTGGAGATATATCGGTGGAATATTTGGACAATATTTCTGGACAGAACTTGAAGGGGGTTACTCGAGAAATATCTGGGCGGTATTTCTAGAAAGAAATTGAGGGTGATCACTGGGGAAATATTTGTAGGATATTTTGAGGAGGATTTTGGAGAGAATATAGACCACTATATTTTATTTGCTGATATCAACTCGCAAACAAACATTTTGAAATGAAATTTGAAATTCATTTTGAATTTAGAGCGAGTTTGAGGAAATTCCAAGATTTGAATTTTTGGGATGCTACAAATCTACCCCACTTAAAAGGAATCTCGTCCTCGAGATTCGGCTTAGAAGGGTTATGGGTATAGCTTTACTTCAGCTACATATCTTCACTTTGCAGACTCTTCGAGGAGATGGAACTTCAACAAAATCTGGCCTTTGAGGAGCATCTGGTTGCTGATTGCAAACGCTGATTCTGGCTACTCAAAGATCATCTTCAGGCTTCTGGCTTTCGCTTGGCAGCTAGCTTATTGAGGAAGCATTGATGCCAACACGCAAACCTTTCTCTTACGAACTCCCACATGGATTCCTTTCTTGATTGGTCTTCTGGTGCTTCATCAATAAAACTTGGGTGACCACTTCTCATCCAGAAACTTATATGCTTTGATTTTCTGGTCCTCCACAAGCTTGCTACATGCCTTCTTCTTTTTCTCCATAGCAGGAACCTTATTGGAACACTACCCCACTTAAAAAGAATGAGGGTAGATCTCTTGAATCTTAGGGATTTGAACTCCTTGAAGTACCTCATAACAAGGGTGTTACAGGGCCTTCTTCTGCTGTTGCTACTTGAGCAGGCTGCGGAGAAATGACTGACACAGGGTTGATTTTGGGAGAACCTTCTTCTCATCTTCTCTTCACTATCTTCTTTTCTCTTCTCACTTTTCACTTTTCACTGCCTCTTTCTTTCTCTTTGCTCTTCCCACTCGAGGATTCTATCAAAGAGTATTACTATCATACACTGGAGGAAACCAAAGACTATGAACCATGTACAACAGTCTTCAACCTAAGAATCACCAAGCATTGTGATCTTAGGGGCGAGGGAGTGGAAAATGGAGTTGCTTGCGATTTGGTAGGGGGGATTTATCTGGAGTGTGCTTTGCTTTGAGCGAGATGGGAGTTGAGGGAGCTGGTGGGGGAGTTTTATAGGCGAGTGGGGGTGTTCGGTTGAGGAGTAGTGGTGATGGAGTAGGTGCTACGCGGCAGCGGGTGCGATAAGGGGAGGGGGGGCCTGGTGTTGCCGGCGATGATGGTGGCGGTGGGTGCGCTGCAAAGGGGGGTGTGGGCGGTGGTAGTGCGCTGCAAAGGGGGCGTGGGGCGGCGGTGGTAGTGCGCATGGAGGCGGGCACGCGTGCGAGGGGCACGGGTGAGTGGTGGGGTCAATGACCCTGATGTTTGTGGTCTCTGGTTCCATGAATCTTTGCCTCTCTGTATGGTAATAACTCCTTTTGTCCTCTTTTTCTGTTTACCTTGACTAAGGGGCAGTGCTTTGATTCTCACGGTCGGTCCTTTTGACTGAGCGACTGGATAGGTTTCTTCTGTAGCTTGTTCCAGGCTTCAAGGGTAAGCTTCCCGGTATCTTCTTGGGTAAGACACTTTTCTCTTCAGATGGGTTAAGATGAGAATGGAAGCATAAGGTAAGGATTAGCTCTAATTTGTGATCTATGTTTTTAGAGAAAACCTTTTTAAGAAAAACGAAAAGAAAACACACAAGCTCAGCAATGATAAGCACAAACAAATCAAATGTTTTGAATAAGGGAAGAATAGAGTTTTTCCAAAGCACGGACTACTCAGATTCGGGGGCTAAGCATAACTACTATTGCTCAGCTCCTGAATTGAGGACTATGCTAACCAGGACTTATGAGCACTAACGTTAAAGCATCACATATGCACTCAAAAGAGGAGAAAACATCAAGCGAAATTCATTTTGAAATGCCCTAGGGGGCCACACAAATAGAGTTTTTCAAAACACGGGTCTACACGATTACCTCTCATACATGCAGGGCTCTAGCCAAAGTGAAGAAAAACTTCACTACCCAATGCATGCAGAGGACTGGGCATAACTAACTCAGATCTGGCAGCTTCTCTTCTGGCAAGGCTGGCGCACAACTTCAATCTGAGATATCTTCTGGATGGGTCAAGAGGGAGCTGATGTTGATGACTTCTTCTAGCAGCGACTGAGATGGCAACACGGGGTTGAACTCTTCTTCAAGCTGGACTGGCTCTTGTAGCTCCTCAGAGGGCGGCGGTGCTGGCGGGGTGCTTGCAACTTCTTCTTTGATCTCACGGGACGATGCTAGAATCTTCTTCATGGTGAGGGGCTCAAACAACTCTAGCGGGGGATCTTGGGAGGACTCGGGGTGCTCTTGCTTATCCATAGCCTGAGGGAAGACTGGAATTCCTTCCAAGACTATGGCTCCTTCCGGGAGTTCCCAAGCCTTCTTCTCTCCTTTGATAGATACCGGGTGACCTTCAAGAATTTGGAGATCTTCGGCTCTCACGGATTGAACTGGGTTGGATGAAGCGGGCTCTTGGATCCGCAGGGCTCTACGTTGGTTATGGGTTACCAAGTAGGCCTCCATCAGCTTCTGGACGTGCTCATCCTTGGCTTGCTTTAGGGCTTCAACAGCAATGACTTCACGACTTTCCAATGTAGTTGCACGGGCTTGAGCTGTGGTGAGATCCACATGGAGCTGACGGTTGCGCTTCTCTGCATCTTCTTCTCGGGCAATCATCTGACGGTGGTGTCGAGCCAAGAAATCATACTGTGTATCAAGGGTGAGCAGGTATGCAGTGAGGTACACGACTGTGGGGTCGTCCTCAAGCAGCAGCTGCTCCTCCAATGCACGCATCCTGGCCATCCAAGCGGGACAGTCTCTCTGAAAGGGCGGAAAGAATCTGAGTGGGGTGTCGGCCACTTCTTCTTCATAGATCTGACACAGGGCCCTCAATGCCTTGCGAGCGACGACTTGGCAGGTGTCTTTGAATCTGTGCCCAGCAGCAGTGACACTCCATTCCACATGGTGTGGACTGGATCCAATGTATACAGTCACGACACACTTCTCTGTGCCATGCTCGACGAATTCACGACCATCATACTCTGGCTGGCTCCTGATTCCGAGGCGGACTGTGCATGCTCTCAGCAACTTGGGGAAATCATCTTCATTCTGGCAAAAGCTGGTTTGGCAACGGACCTCCATCTGACTTCTGAGAGAAGAAAAGGGGGAAAGCATTTTTGAAATGAAGGGATGAGAGCAAGATTTTTTTTTGAAAATAGTTTGGACTCAAAAACTTTTGATCAGGCTAAGGGTTACGTCCTGCGGCCAACCTAACAGCTCTGATACCACCTGAAGCGTCCCCAATCCTCTGGGACTCAAATGTGATACAATTACTAGTCCCAGGAGGCTAGTAAACACATTTATACATCAGATGATACCAAATCTGCTTAAACGAGACAAACCTACAAAGGTGGCAAACAACTTTAAGAGTTGGTCCACAACTTGAGACATATCATCAGAGTGGGGCTGAAGCAGCCCGATATACGCAGTGAAGCAATTCAGCGGTCCAACAGCCACATGCAAGGTTGGGAACAGTCGTAACTCTTACCCGATCTCCTTTTTCTGAAAAACAACAAATAAGCAAGGGTGAGTACAAACGTACTCAGCAGCCCACCTTCACCCGCGGAATGGGGAAATCAGATATAATGCATGGAATATGTGGAGCTCAGGATATTTTGCAGAAACAGCAATATTTTATGCAAAGTTGTTTTGAAAACATTTTGTATTTTTGCAAAGCGCATCCTCTCTAAAAGGAGCAGGAAGTTTTTCAGTATTATAACAAAATCCCCTGGACTAAACCATCCAGGTATCTCAGCAGTTCCCACTGGTTTTCATTTTTAAAAACAACTACTGGACTTCCCGTCCACCATAGCTCACGGCTCAACCGCCGAACCTTTTAAAAACCACTTTTCTCAAAAGCACTTCTTTTTTTGAAAACAAAACATTAATTGCCATACCATACCAGACTCGTCCATTCCTGTGGACACAGACTATTCGAATAGGTTTAACTCTGCGCAGAGGTGTACACTTTACCCACTAGTTCGGCTCTGCGATCCCATGGCCAATGAGACCCGAATCCGACTCTCTTTCTTTCCCCGCACGTCCTAACCTTAACGGTTATCCAGAAGGAGTCAGGCCACCACCATGTCCAAACCGGACAAAACTTTCCCCTCCTTATCCTCCCAGTGCTCCCCAGCCTTCATAACCCTGGGGTTGGACCGTACGAGTTCAGATTGAGTGACTGCCCACACAGTCTCGAGTGGTTGTACTATTAAAGAGTACAGGTAGTGAAGATGACAAACTGGTCCTTATACGAGGGGACAATCCTTCTGCTCACGCCTAAACCAGCTGAGCCAACACCTTAGGCCCTCCCCTAAACCAGGGAGTCCCTTGATTGCGGCAAGCGGCTGGGTGGCCATAATAACTTGTCTCAAAATCATATCATGCATAAAATAACAGGCTGAGGGTTGTGGTTGAAAAATCATAGGTAATTTATGCATCAAAGGGATCCAGTGAGCTTGCCGTGCTTATTCAGCGAAGGGGGAAGGGGAGCTCGCGGAACTGGCTTCTAGCTCCACTGCCTGGCGTAGACTTGCAGATCTGGCCTCCACGAGACGGCACGAACGCTCCGATAACTATGCAACATGAACAAGCAAACATACAAACAAGCAAGTATACCATCAAATATTTAGTATAGTGGTCAGAATAGCGATATATGGATGGGTAGAGTCTTGAGTAGAATATGTGTCATGTGGTGTTGTGATATTACTGGTGGTGGAGCGGAGGTGCTTACCAGGAGGTTGGACTGGAGGCGAAGCGACACTATGCGTGTAGCCGGCAGAGCGGAGTAACTGAGTGGGTGGGGTGTTTGCCTTGGCTGAGGGTGTTGAGTGTGTGTGGAGAGGGAGAGGGTAGCTGGGTGTATTTATAGCTGGGTGTATGTGGTGTAGCACAGTGAAGTTCACTGTTGGTGAGAATAGTGACGAATGAATCGTCTGACTTAGTATGGACAGGAGAGTTATAGGCAGAATATGGGACAAGAGTATTTTGGGAGTTTTCTGGAATATGGACCATGCTTAAGGGATGACATGGTTGGATAGGGAATAGTTTGATAAGAATTTAGAAACGAGAATTATTGGAATTTCAGTTTGGGAGCCTGGTTCGAAGGAATCTCAAAGTTAAGCGTGCTCAACTTGGAGAAACCTGGGATGGGTGACCAGATGGGAAGTTCCCACTGGGAAGAAAATCACAGTCACCGGAGTTCGTATGACTGGAATATGGGTCTGGCTGGTCTTAGGTGGACTAGACAACATGATGTATGAGTAGTTGAAATTTGGGGTGATCGGCTAATCGATGAATAGTAACGATGAATAGTAACGACGAAAAAGTTACTAGATATCATCGATGAGTAGTAACGATGATGAATAGTAACACTGAATAGTAACGATGATGAATAGTGTCAGTGAATAGTAATGATGAATAGTAACGGTGAATAGTGATGGTGAATAGTCGTATGAACGAACGATGACGATGAATAGGAACTATGAACGAACGATGAACGATGAATAGGAACTATGAACGAACGGACGAACGATCGAATGATCGGACGAACGAACGATCGGAATTTCGGCAGCATAACGGCAGGACAAAGATTATCTGGAAGAATGATGAATAGGGACCATGAACGAACGATGAACGATGAATAGAAACTATGAACGAACGATGAACGATCGAATGATCGAATGAACGAACGATCGGAATTTCGGCAGCATAACGGTACGAAAAAGATTATTTGGACGAACGAACGGACGAACGATCGAACGACCGGACGAATGAACCATGAACGATCGGACGAATGAACGAACAAACTAAGAACAGGGGACGAACGATGGAAGAACGATCGAACGATCCTTGTGCTAGTGTGTGCTTGTGTGGAACATGGAGTGGGTGTGTGTGGGGGGGGGAAGAGAGTTGCCATGAAATGGCTTGGGGTGGGATGAGAGGAGGCCCTTGCCCCTCTATTTATAGCCATGGTGGGGGGATTAGGGGGAGGGATGAGAGGATTAGTGGGAGGATGAGAGGATTAGTGGGAGATTAGCATTTATTTGTCTTGTATAAGTGAGATTAGCTTGTAGAGCTCATGTATGACACTAGAGGCATACGTATACGTATGAGCATGAGAAAAGTTATGAAGAAAATATTTGTAGGGACTTGACAAATGATTCTGAAGGTATTTCTCAAGAGGAAAATACTTGGAGATATATCGGTGGAATATTTGGACAATATTTCTGGACAGAACTTGAAGGGGGTTACTCGAGAAATATCTGGGCGGTATTTCTGGAAAGAAATTGAGGGTGATCACTGGGGAAATATTTGTAGGATATTTTGAGGAGGATTTTGGAGAGAATATAGACCACTATATTTTATTTGCTGATATCAACTCGCAAACAAACATTTTGAAATGAAATTTGAAATTCATTTTGAATTTAGAGCGAGTTTGAGGAAATTCCAAGATTTGAATTTTTGGGATGCTACAAATGCAGAGCCAAATACCGCTGAAATATAAGACAAAGCGCGAAAAGTAAACGCGAATACCGCCGATATAGAAGGCGAAGAAGTTCAAAATATGTTCCTAAGGGGATGCAGAACTTACACCGAAAAATAAGCGGTGAAGCCGAAAAATAAACGGCAAAGAGATTTTTGATCGTTCCTAAGGGAACGCAGATATTGTGTTTTAGCGTGGGTATGTGTTGTGGCGGAACTGCCCGAGTTATTCCAACTTAAGTGCCTAAGTCCTGCCTTAGAGGCTAGACCACACTTAAATGGGAATAACCCGTCAATCCCTCGGATCTAGTCCGACGAGGCCACTGACAGGATCAAGTACCACAGTCTCACTTGATGGTGAGTCACAGAGCAAATACAATAAAGCATAAAACCATACATTAAAGGGTATTAAACTTATTACATCATCATCGGAGTTTTAACAAAAGTAGTCATCATTATTCAAAGAGCAGCGGAATAAAACTAACGGTAAATAAACAGAGAGATGGGGATGCCTGTCCCATCACCCCTCATGCTCCTCCTCAGCCGAGGCAGGATCCCACTCGACTGTCCAACCCGGTGGCAAGATGGACGACCAAGTCACTCCAGCAACCATGTCCTCTAGAGAACCTGTAAAATTATGCCACAAGCAAGGCTGAGTATACTAATACTCAGCTAGACTTACCCGGTGTGAGGAGTCTACTCCTCTACCTCTAGACATGCAGCTGTTTGGCTGTGGGGTTTGGTTGCCAAAAGCACTAGCTGAGTTTATAAACCAAGTTTTAGCCTTGTCAAGTTTTAGTGTGACTCTCTTAAGACAAGATGTGTACTATCTACTCATTCATGGTATCAAGCAAATTTAGCAATCAACATCTTTTGTCACATCTTCACATCTCCACATGTTACTCAATGCAGTACAATGGATCAAGCAGTCTCATTAGTTGCAAGAAGCAGACGATTCAAATCGAGTTTTTATCCTTGCAAGGTAAACCTAAACACACGACATGGCGAGGCACTCCGTCCCCACACACATCAACCGTCCCCATCGATTCTCCGTCAGCAGATCAGGGCTCACCGCCTTGGCGTACAATGCCTCACTGACCCCGACTGCCGTCGTGCAGTGACCTCACTTGTACCCACCATAACCAGAATGGGAGACCACGTCTCAGGTCGCGTGAGGGGTAAAGTCCACTACCAGGTTCAATCAGGTACTAGGCTTACCGATTTACCATATTTCTCGGCATGTGCTTAGTACGTTCAAACGCTTGACACAGGTATCAGCACGTTAATCCTTATTCCAATTTTATCTCATAGACCACGCATCCCCATGGATCCGTGTCCACAGACCAATCATCAATACGATATGAAAGTGGGTACAACCAATTCCCGACCTCGCGCGAGTGCTAGAAAAATCACTCGACTTCTACCGAGATCCCTAATTAATAAAGCAGCTACTCGACCTAGCAAACTAGTATTCATCTCAATAGGATTCCTGAGATCATGCAACTAGGGTTTCAAACAACTCCTACACTTAAGTGCACATTCAATCCTACAATCATTAAGTGTAGTAAAATAGCATAATAAACAGGTTATGCATAAAACCGGGGCTTGTCTTCCAAAGCTGGGGCAGGCAGATCCTCTGGGGCAGGCTCTGGTGCTGGATCCGGGGCTACCTCTTGAGCAACTCCTTGCTCCGGCACGAGGACGTACTCTCCGTCTGCGAGGTTGCAATCTATCGAATGCAATGAGTAAGAATATGTATGCTATGATTATGCAGGATCTAATAATCATTATGCTAAGTGAAAGAAAACTAAGTTAGTCACTAACTTAGGGTTTCCTGGTTATACGTGGCTCTTAGTGGTTTATGCTTATCAACTTTAGGTTTGGGTTTTGCCTAGGGATAAGCATAGTGGATTGAAACTTGGATTTCCCTTAGATGTTTTAGTAGACATTTAATGGGATTTGCTGGTTGGGTTAGAATGACATTAATCTCCATTATTAATTTCACTTTTTCATTTTCTATTTATGAATTCTAGTGTGGGTTTGAACTACAACAGTGGTTTAACTTTTTCCAAAAATTCTATAAAAATTACAGTGGTTTACTATTTGTTATTGTAGTCTGCCTTATAAATGTGAGGTCCAGAATAAATAGAGTATGCCCTAGACAAAAACAACAAAAGTTGGGGCAAAGGGGTCACTTTGCACTACAACTCTTAACTAGGGGTGGGTTCTGTCCTAAGGGTCATTTTTGCTGGTATCTGAAAGTAATAACATGCTTCTGTGCCAAAAATCACAGAAGGATATTTGGTGGTTATTTAGTTGTGGTTTTCTAAAGTTTAATGTTAAAAAGGCAATTACTACGATCTTGTTATTTGAAAAATGTCAAACAACAGATTTCATATTTTTCCTATGTTCTTAATAACAAAACATTAGTTATCCCAAGGTTTGGGGTGTTTTGTTCTTGGGGTTATTTTTCTAGGGTTCTCCTAAGTTCTCCTTGTTTTCCCAAACTAAAAGGTATCTCATTTATTTTGTACTAAACAAGGGTATCATAAATTTTTCTAGTGAACTACACTGAATAAGTAAACTAACAAAAATGTGGGTGCTCCCTAGTTATTTATTTAAACTACCTTTGATATTTTCTCTAACTTTAAGCAAAAAGTGTTTTAAATGGCAAATCCTATCTTAATGGGGTGCACAGAAGGGTTTATTATTTTTAAATAGGTTAGGAATTGATTAAGTACCTTTCTAAATTTTCTCAACCCCAGTTAAATAGTGTAGCTATTTTTCCTTATTTCTTTTATCTTTTGACCAGTTAATAATTTAAATCAAGACTTTAAAGTTTTCTGTAACACTTAGGGGTTTTATATTTTTCCTAAGTAGTTTACATTATTTAGGATCTGGCAAAATTGGTTTGATTTGATTTGGGTCAACCAAACTGAAGTTATGAATTTTTCAAGTTCTATTTGGATTTAATTCAGAATGTTTTAAAAGGTTTCCTGGAAAACTACTTTGCACCGAAGACCCTGGATTCTTTCTAAATCAATCCATTCATTTCTACCCCTGCGCTACTATTCCCCTGAGTCACTGACAGCGCACAAAACCCCCTGGCCTTTCCTTCTTCTTCCCCGAGGTCCCTCCCATTATGCAAACAGTACCCGCGGAAAGGAAAAGGGCGGCGCGGCTTACCGGCGGTGAGAGAGGTCCGGCGAGGGGCGGGGTTGGCTTCGGGAGGTCCTGGCGGTCACAGCGAGGTACGGCTCGACGACGGTGGTGGCCGGAATCGACCGGTCCACGTGCGCAGGCGGGTGATCTCGTCGGCGGCGGGTGTTCCGGCTGAACCACGGCGATCTAGTTCAATTGAACGGCATGATGAGCTCCACGGGATGACGTAGAGGCTATGTGTGCAAGGAATCGAAAAATGGGGCAGAGGCTTACCCGGTCTACGTTCACCGGCGGTCGGGTGAAGTCCGACGACCGTGGACTGGCTTCTCCGGCGAGGCAAAGTCCGATTCCTTGCTCGGGGAGCTTCACCGAGGCATGCACGGTCTCTTCCGAGAGTCGGGCGTGGCTGGGAAGGGCTCTGCTGGCCGGTCTACGGTGGCGGGGGATCGGGTGGCCGCGGGCACGCTGTCTATAGGGCAAACGCTGGTGGTTTCTGGCTCCGGTGAGGTCGAGCATGCGCGGAGGATTATGATCGACGCCTGAGGGGCTTTATAGGCACGGGCGCGAGCAGGGGACACTGGCACGGCGCGGCGCGGGGCGGGGCGCGCGGGGTCGGGCGCGGGCGTGCTCTGGCGCGCTCAGAGCGCGCCAAACACGTGGAAGTGTTCTTCTGCCCGTGTTCAACAACTCCCCGAGATCGCAATCGTGCGAATCTTGGGAAAAATCCAGCGCAGGCTTCCTCCTAGCACCTAGGGCTGTCTCTTATATGTGAGTCCCCATGGCAGATATGCCCTAGGTAGGGAGATTTGCGGACGCCAAATCTGGCTTGTCCCTCTGCCCACCTCGCGACAAAAGCCATGCCAACTCTTGTCAAACGTCTTGGGCTCGGTTTCAAACTTTTCCAGTGGGTGCCTTAGGTGGTATGACACATTTTTGGTATACAACTCAAGTGGTTTTGGTGCCATTTACTAAGTGAACACGGTGGATCTTTAGATTAGGTTCAAAATTTGACTTAGAAAGAATTAGAGAGCTCTAGTGCTCTCTCCACTTAAGGAATGGATTTAGGGTTCTTTAAGGGGTCTTTTTGCAATGTTTCCTCTCTGTATTTTGTAGATTATAATGTTACTTAAACTTTGGCTAAGGGTTAACTCATGATTTGCACATTTGCTTAACCTTTCCCCCTTTACCAGGGTTTTGGGAGTTAAGGGCTCAAGAAGGGTCTAGGGTTTATTCTTCTCTTGCCCAAGGTGATAATTGCATAAATGCTTGGGTAATGCTTTTGGTCATTAACATTCTTGGTTAATACATGGTTCCCAAGGTTTTATGCTCTTCTTCTCAAGTCTCTCCCACATGTGATCATAGTCATTAGTGCATAAATGTGTCATGGCCATGGTAACACCTGGGGTGTTACAGCCCTCCCCCCTTAAAGGAATCTCGTCCCGAGATTTTAGGTAGAGTCCTCTGGAGGGGGTGCCATGAAGGCGTGTCGGTGCGTTGCTCCTTCTTTTATCCAAGTTTCTCTAGTTAACTGCTCTTCGAATGTCATTATTTTTGCGACTTCAGAAGGAAGTCCTTTTTAAGTCATTTCTAAAGCTTACACTACCCTTAACATCTAAGTTTTTCTTATATTTAGATTCAAAGGGCAGGTGGGGGTGGGGTTTTCGATTATGTACCGACTCCTTTGGGCAGAAAGTCGGGGAAGCGAGAACGTAGAAAATCCTCAGTCTCCCACGTAGCCTCTTCTACTGAATGGTGACTTCACTGAACCTTATACATTCTGATCGACCTTACCCACGTTGATCTCTCCTTCTGATCCAATACCTTGATGGGGTGCTCTTGATAAGACAAGTCTGGTTCTATCTCAATTTATGGTTCAGGTAATACTTCAGTGGGTAGGCGGACACATTTCTGTAGCTGAGATACATGGAACACACTGTGAACTGCTGACATGTGGGGTGGCAAGTCCAACTGATAGGCCACGGGTCCACAAGTGGGTTTGATCTCATAGGGTCCAATGTAGCGGGGAGCTAACTTGCCCTTGATTCCAAATCTCTGGACACCTTTGGTGGGTGACACCTTAAGATAAACATGATCTCCCACATCAAACTGCAGAGGCTTCCTTCTCTTGTCATGATAGCTCTTTTGCCTGGCCTGAGCAGCTTCTAGGTTCTTCGTAATAACTCTGACCTTTTCCTCTGCTTCAAGTACCAAATCTGGTCCGAATATTTCCCTCTCCCCAGCTTGTGACCAATTCAGCGGGGTTCTACATCTTCTCCCGTACAAGGCTTCAAAAGGTGCCATTTTTAGACTGGACTGGTAGCTGTTATTATAGGAGAACTCTGCCAAAGAAAGACACTTGTCCCAATTTTTACCATAGTGTAGCACACAGGCTCGCAACATGTCTTCGAGGATTTGATTTACTCTTTCTGTCTGGCCATCTGTCTGCGGATGATATGCGGAGCTCCTTATTGCATGGGTCCCAAGTGATTCTTGTAGCTGCTCCCAAAAGCGTGCCACAAACAGTGCTCCTCGGTCAGATACAATGGTCTTCGGAATGCAATGCAAACACACTATTTGATCAACATAGATTTCTGCATACTTTTTTGCCTTGTGGGTGGTGTGTACCGGCAAGAAATGAGCTGTCTTGGTCAATCTGTCCACAATGACCCAAATGGAATCATGGTGTTGGGAGGTATTGGGCAATCCTACGATAAAATCCATGCAAATATCCTCCCATTTCCAAGATGGTATGGAAAGGGGTTGCAAAGGGCCTGCTACCTTCAAATGATTGGCCTTGATTCTCTGGAAGGTGTCACATTCGGATATATACTTAGCAATTTCCCTCTTCATTCTGGTCCACCAGTATAAGGATCTGAGGTCATGATACATCTTATTACTGCCGGGGTGCATGGAGAATTTTGAAAGGTGAGCTTCATCCAATATCTTCTTTCTGAGCTCTGGGTTCTTGGGAACAACCAATCGATCTCCAAACCATAGAATTCCTTTGCTGTCCTGACGGAAGCATTTGTATTTTTCTGCTTTCTGCTTGATCATTTCCTTAATGACCTGAACACCCTTATCACCAATCTGTGCCATGACTATTTGCTCCTGTAAGGTAGGCTCCACGGAAATATAATTTAAAGCACCGGAGGAAACAACTTCTAGGTTTAGCTTGCACAACTCATCACACAGGGTGGTGACTCTTGCATCCATGTTCATACAATTGCACTGGGCTTTTCTGCTTAAGGCATCTGCCACAACATTGGCTTTGCCAGGATGGTAATGCACTTCCAAATCATAGTCCTTGATTAACTCTAACCATCTTCTCTGCCTCATATTAAGATCCGCCGGAGTGAAAATGTATTTGAGACTCTTATGATCAGTGTAAATGTTACAGTGAGCTCCCATCAAGTAATTTCTCCATATCTTGAGAGCATGAACCATAGCTGCTAACTCCAGATCATGTGTGGGGTAGTTCTGCTCATGGGGTCTGAGTGCTCGGGAGGCATAAGCAATGACTCTGTTGTCTTGCATTAAGACACATCCCAATCCAGTACCGGAAGCATCGCAATAAACTTCAAAGGGCTTGGTGTTGTCCGGTTGAGCTAGCACTGGTGCTGTTGTCAAATGCTGCCTTAGTGTATGAAAGGCATCCTCACACTTCTGGCTCCAATCATACTTGACTCCTTTCTTCAACAACTCAGTCATTGGCTTGGCAATTCTGGAGAAATCCGGAATGAATCGTCGATAATACCCTGCCAATCCCAGAAAACTTTGAATCTGTCGCACTGTGGTAGGAGGTTTCCAATCCATTACTTCTTGTACCTTCTCAGGATCAACTGATATCCCATCCTGAGAAATTGTGTGAACCAAGAATTTAATTTCCCTCAGCCAAAATTCACATTTAGACAACTTAGCATACAAACGATGATCACGCAGTCGCTGAAGCACGATGTGCAAATGCTAAGTATGCTCGTCTTCATTCTTGGAATAGACCAGGATATCATCAATGAAAACCACCACGAATTTGTCCAGCTCTGGCATGAATACTGAGTTCATCAGGTACATGAAATAAGCCGGGGCATTGGTCAGCCCAAAAGACATCACCAAAAACTCATAGAGCCCATATCTGGTAGAAAAAGCCGTCTTCGGAATATCACTGGCACGGATCTTGATCTGATGGTAGCCTGAGCGAAGGTCTATCTTGGAGAACACTTTGGCTCCCACCAACTGATCAAACAAAACATCAATGCGGGGCAGCGGGTATTTGTTCTTGATGGTCACCGCATTGAGAGGGCGGTAATCAACACACATTCTCAAACTCTCATCCTTTTTCTTCACAAATAAGGCCGGACATCCCCATGGTGAAGTGCTTGGGCGAATGAACCCCTTGTCCAACAACTCTTGTAGTTGCTTTTTCAATTCAGCCAATTCCGCTGGAGGCATCCTATAAGGCCTCTTGGATATGGGAGCAGCCAGGGTTGTAATTCAATGGCGAACTCTATGTCTATATCGGGTGGCATCCTTGGCAATTCATCTGGAAAAACATCTGGGTAGTCACAGACCACAGGGATTCTCTCAACCGGGGACTCTATCATGGTGAATGCACAAGAACGGGTACAACCCTGATCAGGCAAATATAACGTGGTTTCACCACAAGTCGGTGAGTGCACCTCAATGGCCCTAGCTGCAATATCAATTACTGTCTGATGTCTTGTTAACCAGTCAGTTCCCAATATGATATCCACGCTATCCAAACCCAATATGAGGAGGGTGGTTTTAATTATCAGACTACCAAACTTTATAGGCACATGTCTGTTGATTTGATAGGTGGCAACCCTGCCTCCTGGTGTTGAAATGGTAATACCCCCATTGGTGTGGTGAAAAGGTAATTGGCACTTGGCACTAAATTTGGCACTGATAAAACTATGTGATGCACCAGAATCAAAAAGAATAATAGCATGATAATTCAAAACTGAAAAGATACCAGTCATGACGGGTGCTCCCTCTGGAATGTCAGCCATGGTGGTGAAGTTCAGTCTGCCTTGCCTCACTTGCACCTTCTGTCTCTTGCCTTGATTCTGGTTGGCATTTTGTCCCTGCCTCTGCTGGTTCCTGGGGCAATTCTTGGCATAATGTCTGGTGTTACCACAAGTGAAACACATGTTGTCATTGGCCTGACGATATTGCTGCTGCTGCTGCTGTGGCTGATTGTTCCTCTGAACTGGAAACTGGGTGCGGTTGGGTGCCTGCTTGAAGCGTCCCGATCCTTTGGGACTCAAATGTGATACAATTACTAGTCCCAGGAGGCTAGTAAACACATTCCTTACTTCAAATAGTACAGAGTTTAGATAAAAATTATTACAATACCGGGGTACAAGCTCTAGAGAGCCAAATTAAGGAGCGCAGTTGTAAAATATACTAGCCCAAGCCACAGGCAGAACTAGGTGCAGACACAACCCTCTCAATCAAGCATAGCAGAAAAGAAGTCTTCGGCTGCTGAAAAACATAAATAAATCTGGGTGAATACACTAGGTATCCCGCAAGCCCACCCCGCTCCCGTAGAGAGAAAGAGACCTATCATATACATGCTCAATTTGGTGGAGTTGTAGTCACTCATCATTTTCTTAGAGAAAGGCAGTTACTTGAAGATTTTCCCATAGTCTTAAAAGTAACCCAAAACTCAACCACCACTGAGCTTCCCGCTCCCGTGGCCTTAGTTTCTTTCTTAACACCTATTTATTCACACATTCCCCTTTTCATGAAACTCATAGAAAAAGCTCTAATTGCCATACCATACCAGACTCGTCCATACCAGTGGACACGGACTATTCGAATAGGTTTCAACTCTGCGCAGAGGGGTACACTTTACCCACTAGCCCGGTTTCTGCGATCTCACCGTCGCGAGACCCGAATGCCGGATCTCTTTCCTTACTCGTACATCCTAACCTTAACGGTTATCCGGAAGGAGTCAGGCCACCACCATGTCCAAACCGGACAAAACTTTCCCCCTCCTTATCCTCCCGGTGCTCCCCAGCCTTCTTAACCCTGGGGTTGGACCGCACGAGTTCGGATTGAGTGACTGCCCACACAGTCTCGAGTGGTTGTACTATTAAAGAGTACAGGTAGTGAAGATGACAAACCGGTCCTTATATGAGGGGACAATCCTTCTGCTCACGCCTAAACCAGCTGAGCCAACACCTTAGGCCCTCCCCTAAACCAGAGAGTCCCTGATCATCCCACTCCCAAGGTGATGAGGGTGAGTACCCTTCATCGCATAATCTTTCAAAAAGAGGTTTTATTTGGAGAAACCCATTGCCCTCCTTCCCAATCCATATTTCGTATCCAAAATGTATATATTAATGCTTGGCCATCTCTTACTCACCATGCAATATTCCCCCATAATTCCCGGCCTAGGCAGTGGTAGAGGGAATAGGTAATTTATGCATCAAGGGAAGGATGGACTTGCCTTCGTTGAAGCTCTCCTGGCACAGAAGATCTACTTCCGGAAGTTCGGGCTCCAGCCCTTCTTCCGGGGCTACGGGTTCCGGATCTGCGGTCCCTGCTTCTTCTAGGAAACAGGCAATAAAACAATACATCAATAGTGGTTTACTAATTATAGTGTGTCATTTTCTAACATCATTATGGTATGTGACCTTGGAAATCCTTTTTGATAATTTTTGGTGCATAAAATATTGAGAACACTATTTAAATGGGAAAAAGGGTGGAAAAGAAAAAAGAAAAGAGAATTCTCCTTTCCTGGGCTGGGGACAAGGTTTTTGGCCCACCTCGGGCGCGAGCGCGCGCGCGGGAGCGCTTACGGCCCAGCGGCGGCCCATGAGCGAGGGGGAGACGGCGCGGTGCGCGAGGGTGACGGCGTTGCTACGAGCCCACTTGCCAGCAAGAGCGGGGGGGGGGGGGGGGGGGAGAAAACGGCGCTGCGGCCAGACGGTGTGGCGAACCGGCCGAGCGAGGGAGAAGGGCCGGTCGCCGGTGAGCTTGACGGCGGCTTGCCGCCGGTGGACCGGTTCTCGGTCCAAGGGGGGTGGTTTAGCATGGGCAAAGGCTGGCGATTCTAAGGGTAGGCTCAATTCGGCCAGAGGGGGTTGGGAGGGGGCTGCCCACGGGGAGGGGGGGGAGTTCCGCGGCGGGGATTGCCGCCGGTGGGCTCTGGGTGGGGGACGGGGGCTGGGAAGTGGTGCTTCGGGTTCGTGGCCTCATGAGGGAGCTGCTCGGCTCACTTAATTTCTTGCTGGACCAACGGAGAGGGAGAGGGAGGAGGGGGAAAGGACTCACCGGAGAGGGGGACGACGACGGCGCTTCGCGAATTACGCTCGAGTGAGGGGAGGAGGGGAGTGGCCGAGGCCGGTGCAGGGAAGAAGGAGCTCGGGGCGACCCTTTTATAGGCGCCCGAGGGGAGGGGAACGGCGGAGCTCGGCGGACGCCGGCGAGCTGCATAGTGCCGGCCATAAATGCCGCACAGCGCCGCCGATGAGACGCCACGGCGGGGCGGTACCGGCAAGGACGTTGGTCTAGGGGGGAGGACGGGGCGGTGCCGAACTCTTCCTGTGCGGCGAGGGGACGGCGGTGAAGGGACGGCGGTGAAGGGACGGCGGTGAAGGGACGGAGGGGCGTCGTATGCGGGGAGGACGATGAAGCGGCTGACCGGTGGGGCCGGTCTGCCAGTGGGAGCGGGCGCGCGAGAGAGGGCGGCTGGCAGGTGGGGCTGGCTTGTCAGTGAGAGAGAGGCGGGGTGCGGAGCGGGCTGGCGCGCGCGCGGAGGCAGGCCAGAGATGGGCCGAGAGAAGAGGCGGAGCGCGGGCGCGAGGGGGGGCGGAGGCCGCGGGTTTGGGCCGGGAGTCGGCCCAGCAGGGGGAGGGGAGGGTTTTTCTCTTTTTCTTTTTACTTTCTAATTCCTATTTCCCTTTTTGCATCTTTTTCTTTTGAACAATTTATTTTGTAGATAATCTAGGTGTTAGAAAATAGAATCTAAGTGAGGTGCTTGTGATCAAACAAAGTGTATGCATATGATGAAAGAAAATCTAAGGGAGTTCTTGGAATTAGAGGATGAAAGGAGGGGAAAGGGTAGATTAGGGTTTCAAACCTGGGTTAGGATTTTGGGATGCTACAAACCTACCCCACTTAAAAGAATCTCGCCCTCGAGATTCAGACGGGGCTTGAGAAAAGGTAAGGGTATTCCTTCCTCAGAGAGTCCTCACTTTCCCAGGTGGCTTCCTCTTCTCCATCTCTGCTCCACTGAACCTTACAGAGTTTCACTTCTGAGTTGCGGGTCCTTCTGACTGCTGAGTCGAGAATCTTCACTGGCTTTTCCCGGTACTGGAGATCCTTTTGAATCTGAATTGCTTCTGCCTCGATGCGGGTTTCTGGTACCTTTAGGCATTTGCGGAGTTGAGACACATGGAACACATTGTGTATATTTGACATGGATTCTGGTAGCTCGAGACGGTATGCCGCGGGCCCTATTCGAGAAATGACGGGGTAGGGACCAACGAAACATGGTGCCAGTTTTCCTTTCATTTGGAACCTTTTGACCCCACGCATCGGGGAGACCTTGAGATAAACGAAATCTCCTTCCTCAAATCTGAGTTCCCTTCGCCTATTGTCTGCGTAACTCTTCTGTCGACTCTGAGCTTCAAGTAACCTCCTGCGGATTAAAGCGACTTTTTCTTCGGCTTCTTTAACAAAGTCGGGTCCTTCTAGTGTCCTTTCTCCCACATTGGACCACATTAGGGGAGTCTGGCATTTTCTTCCATACAGTGCTTCGAATGGTGACATTTTGATGCTGGCCTGATGGCTGTTGTTGTACGAGAATTCGGCGTACGACAAACTGGACTCCCAATCTCTGTCGAAAGTTAACACGCAAGCTCTGAGTAAATCTTCGAGGACCTTGTTGACTCTTTCGGTTTGACCATCTGACTGGGGATGATACGCGGTGCTGAAATCTAGCTTGGTGCCCATTGCTTGCTGAAGGCCCTTCCAAAATTTTGAAGTGAACTGCGTTCCTCTATCTGATACTATCTTCCGTGGAATGCCATGGAGCCTGACTATCTCTTTAAGGTATATTCGGGCAAGGGCGGCTCCTCCAAAAGTGGTCTTTACTGGAACGAAGTGGGCCACCTTGGTGAGACGATCGATTATTACCCATATGGAATCATTTCCTTTCCGTGATCTGGGTAGTCCGGTTACGAAATCCATGCCTATTTCTTCCCACTTCCATTCGGGTATTGGGAGGGGTTGAAGTAGGCCTGCAGGCTTCTGATGTTCGGCCTTTGTTCGCTTATAGGTGTCACATCGGGCCACATACTGTGCTATTTCCTTCTTCATCCCTTTCCACCAGTATCTGGCCTTGAGGTCTAGGTACATCTTGGTGGTCCTTGGGTGGATAGAGTAAGCTGAGTTGTGGGCTTCATTGAGCAGGGTTTCTCGTGCCTCTCCCACTGGTACACACAGGCGGTTCTTGAACCAGAGGACTCCTTGCTCGTCTGTCCTAAGGTCCGGAAGTTGCTCCTTGCGATCTCTTTCCATAAGCCTGGCTGTCCCTGCGTCCAGGCGTTGAGCCTTGCATATGAGATCTTCTAGATTTGGCTTGACTTCCAGGCTACCGTTGTCTCCCAGACATGCATTCAGCTGAGCTGATTCTTCCTTCCAATCTTCCAAAAAGTTGGTTCCTTTAATCCCGAAAGGTTTTCGGCTGAGGGCGTCTGCTACCACGTTGGCCTTCCCGGGGTGGTAGTGGATTTCGAGGTCATAATCCTTGATCAATTCAAGCCATCTTCTTTGACGGAGGTTGAGGTCCGGTTGCGTGAAGATGTACTTCAGACTCTTGTGATCAGTGAAGATGTGGCATTTGTTCCCGATCAGATAATGCCTCCATATTTTTAGGGCGTGCACTATGGCTGCCAATTCCAGATCGTGGGTAGGGTAGTTCTGCTCGTGCGGCTTGAGTAAGCGGGATGCATAAGCAATGACTTTCTCATTTTGCATCAAGACACACCCTAAGCCTTGCTTGGAAGCATCACAGAAGATGACAAAATCCTGGTGTATATCTGGCAGAGTCAAAACTGGTGCAGTTGTAAGCTTCTCCTTGATGATTTGGAAACTTTCCTCACATTTGGGAGTCCACACAAACTTATTGTCCTTTTTGAGAAGTTCGGTCATGGGTTTTGCTATGCTGGAGAATCCCTTGATAAAGCGGCGGTAATACCCTGCCATTCCCAGAAAGCTTCGTACTTCACTGACGTTGGATGGTTGCTTCCAATTTGAAACAGCTTCTACCTTGGATGGGTCCACTTCTATCCCTTCTGCAGTCAAGATATGCCCTAGGAAAGCTATCTTCTCTAACCAGAACTCACACTTGCTGAGTTTAGCATAAAGTTGATGTGCTCTGAGTCTTCCGAGGATGATTCGAAGGTGATGCTCGTGGTCCTTGCGACTCTTGGAATATATGAGGATGTCGTCGATAAAGACCACGACAAACTTATCCAATTCTTCCATAAATACCTTATTCATGAGGTTCATGAAAAAGGCGGGTGCGTTCGTTAGCCCAAATGACATCACTGTGAATTCATATTGCCCGTATCTGGTGACGAATGCAGTCTTCTGAATGTCTGCTTCCTTGATCCTTAGTTGGTGATACCCTGACCTGAGGTCTATCTTGGAGAAGTATTTGGCTCCCTGCAGTTGGTCGAAGAGGTCATCGATCCGAGGGAGAGGGTACTTATTCTTGATTGTAACTTCGTTCAAGGATCGATAATCAATACACATCCTCATACTTCCATCCTTTTTGGTAACGAAAAGAACGGGTGCTCCCCAGGGAGACGAACTGGGACGGATGTACCCTTTTTGCTGTAGTTCTGAAATCTGAAGTTTCAATTCTGCCAACTCAGTGGGGGCCATGCGGTATGGTCTCTTCGCGATGGGCGCAGTGCCGGGAATGAGATCTATATAGAACTCTACTCCTCTTTCTGGTGGCATCCCGGGCAATTCTTCCAGAAACACATCCTCAAACTCTTCGATTACAGACATGCTTTCTGCGGTTAAATTAAACATCATTGGATCGTTTGCGGGCGGTTGGGCTTGACAGGAAACTGCCTTTCCTTGGTGATCTGTGAGGAGAATAGTCTTGCTTGCGCAGCTGATGATACCCTTGTGCTTAGCTAGCCAGTCCATTCCTAGGATTACATCAATTCCTTGGGATGGCAAGATGGTTAAGTCTACCAGGAACACTACCCCACTTAAGAGAATTCTGACTTGGGAGCACCTGAGTTTGCACAGGAGGTCTGATCCCAGGGTTCGGGTGACCAAAGGGATAGCTAGGGGTGTAGAGGGGATGCCATGCTTTTCCACAAACTTAGCGGCTATAAAAGAATGGGATGCTCCCGAATCAAAAAGCACAGTAGCGGGAGTAAATTCAACAAGGAACTCACCGAGCACTACTCCCGGGGCTTGCTGAGCTTCTTGAGCATCGACGTGGTTGACCCGAGCTCTGCCCTGATACTGAGTCCTGCTCTGCTGGCTGTTTGAAGGAAGTGCCTTGGAGGTAGGTGCCGATGGAATCTTGGGGCCATTCATCGAGTTGGAGTAGGTTGGTTCGGGTGCCTTCAACTGAGGCCAGTTGTTCTTGATGTGACTGGGGTCTCCGCAGTGCCAACAGGCGTTTGCTGGCGGCTGGTTGCTTGCAACGGAGGGTGCCTGAAGGGAGCTCTGACTCTGCTGACTGTAGCGTGATGGAGTGGGTCCAGATGGTTTATTGAAGCTTGGTCCCCTGGGTGGAAGCCCAAAGGGTCGAGCTCTCTGGTGACGTTCTTGCTATTGAGCTCGGAGGACTTGGAATTTCCTCTTGATGTGCCCTTTTTCTTCCTCTTTTGCCCTTTCCACTTGGATAGCTTTGTTGGAGAGGTGAGAGAAGTTGTGGAAGTCTTGGCTGGCGAGGATGGTCTTAAGCTCGGGTCTTAATCCTCTCAGAAAACGGGCCATTTTTCTGGCCTCGGTGCTGACATCCTCAGGCGCGTAGCGGGCCAGCTCTGTGAACTTGTGCACATACTCACTGACTGTCCTTCCGCCTTGACTTAACTCCCGGAATTCATCCTCCTTGAGTTGAACTATCCCCTAGGGTACGTGGTGTTCACAGAAAGCTGCTTCGAATTCTGCCCAGGTAGCATCTCTGACGGCTTCACTGAAAGTGTCCCACCATGCTAAAGTCATTCCTGAAAGCTGATGAGCTGCCAGTTGAACACGCTGATTTTCGGGACAAGCGATGGCTTCCAACTTCCTCTTGATCGTGCGAAGCCAGTCATCTGCATCGAGGGGATTGCTGGACCCCGCGAACGTGGGAGGCTTGAGTCTCAAAAATTCTCCCATCCTGTCCTGTGGCCTTCCACCACTTGGGCGCTGGCTTTCCAGACTTCGAGTGAGGACTTCAATGAGTCGGGTTTGATTGGCCAGAACTTGGGCTAGGTCTAATGGTAGTTTCGGAGGTGCGGGGAGGTGGGTCTCACCCCCTTCTCCGCCAGCCTCTCCTTCAGCTCCTAGGGGAAGTCTTGCTCCAATCCCGGAGGCGGTAGGCGTGGTTTTATCCGAAGCCATCTGCCATGGGAAAAGAGTCACTATTATGCACATGCCATTTTTTAACTAGTTATTTTATTCATTACATCAAGCCATTACATAACACAACACACTGCTACCACACGCTCATCACACACGAGTGCTATCTAGGGTACTCCCGAACTCCTTCTCTAAAGTGTCCCCAAATTCCTTGAGAAGGTCATCAAGGCTGGCCAGGGACATCTCTTCGGTGTCGGATGGGTTCCTTGGAGGGTTTTCTTCCTTCTGCTCAGTCTGACATCCTTGGCTTTTGGTCTTTTGCAGATTTTTCTTGCGGGGGCGAGCTTCTTCAGTTTCTTGTCATAGTCCATTTTTAGGGTGCGGTAAGCTTCACGGGTATTGGTCTCTTCGCCTTCAGCTATTGAGAGGCTCTCTTGAAGGGACGCCTTTTCTTCTGAAAGTTCCCTGACTTTTTGCTCCAGGCTTTCCACCCGGGAGATTAGGGAGGTGCAGTGGAGGGCGAGGTCATCATATTGGTTATCAAGGGTGTGAAGGTATCCGGCCATGTAGACAATGGTGGGATCATTCTCAATAGGATCTCCTCCTGATAGGGCCTGAAGTCTTTTCCTCCAGGTGGGGGTATTCTTGTTGCTGGGTGGAAAGTAGCGAAGGGGGGTTTCAAAGATCACTTTGTTGTAGTTCTGACACAGTTGTCGGAGGGCTTTTCGGGCAACATTTTGGCAAGTATCTGGGAAACGGTATCTGGTAAAAGTGACTTGGAAGGAAGGATGGTTTGGATAGTTTCGGCTTTCTCCTAGGTAGACTGCCATAGAGCATTTTTCTATTCCGCCTTCGATATGCTCCGTCTAGACGTATTCCGGCTTTTTGCGGATTCCCATGCGAAGCGCACAACTTCGCAAGAGATGCGGGAACCCTTCCACCTCTGAGTAGTAGGATGTCCTAATGGCCAGAGAGTCTTCCATCTGGAATAGGAAAAGAAGGGTCTTGTTAAAATTGGGGAAGAGAAGAGAAAACTTTTCTTGGGGTAAGAGGTATTTTCTTTTTAGGGCAAGTTTTTAAGGTCACGGCTGCGTCCTACGGCCAGTCCTATGGCTTTGATACCACCTGAAGCGTCCCGATCCTTTGGGACTCAAATGTGATACAATTACTAGTCCCAGGAGGCTAGTAAACACATTCCTTACTTCAAATAGTACAAAGTTTAGATAAAAATTATTACAATACCGGGGTACAAGCTCTAGAGAGCCAAATTAAGGAGCGCAGTAGAAAAATATACTAGCCCAAGCCACAGGCAGAACTGGGTGCAGACACAACCCTCTCAATCAAGCATAGCAGAAAAGAAGTCTTCGGCTGCTGAAAAACATAAATAAATCTGGGTGAATACACTAGGTATCCCGCAAGCCCACCCCACTCCCGTAGAGAGAAAGAGACCTATCATATACATGCTCAATTTGGTGGAGTTGTAGTCACTCATCATTTTCTTAGAGAAAGGTAGTTACTTGAAGGTTTTCCCATAGTCTTAAAAGTAACCCAAAACTCAACCACCACTGAGCTTCCCGCTCTCGTGGCCTTAGTTTCTTTCTTAACACCTATTTATTCACACATTCCCCTTTTCATGAAACTCATAGAAAAAGCTCTAATTGCCATACCATACCAGACTCGTCCATACCAGTGGACACGGACTATTCGAATAGGTTTCAACTCTGCGCAGAGGGGTACACTTTACCCACTAGCCCGGTTTCTGCGATCTCACCGTCTCGAGACCCGAATGCCGGATCTCTTTCCTTACTCGTACGTCCTAACCTTAACGGTTATCCAGAAGGAGTCAGGCCACCACTATGTCCAAACCGGACAAAACTTTCCCCCTCCTTATCCTCCCGGTGCTCCCCAGCCTTCTTAACCCTGGGGTTGGACCGCACGAGTTCGGATTGTGTGACTGCCCACACAGTCTCGAGTGGTTGTACTATTAAAGAGTACAGGTAGTGAAGATGACAAACCGGTCCTTATATGAGGGGACAATCCTTCTGCTCACGCCTAAACCAGCTGAGCCAACACCTTAGGCCCTCCCCTAAACCAGGGAGTCCCTGATCATCCCACTCCCAAGGTTATGAGGGTGAGTACCCTTCATCGCATAATCTTTCAAAAAGAGGTTTTATTTGGAGAAACCCATTGCCCTCCTTCCCAATCCATATTTCGTATCCAGAATGTATATATTAATGCTTGGCAATCTCTTACTCACCATGCAATATTCCCCCATAATTCCCGGCCTAGGCAGTGGTAGAGGGAATAGGTAATTTATGCATCAAGGGAAGGATGGACTTGCCTTCGTTGAAGCTCTCCTGGCACAAAAGATCTACTTCCGGAAGTTCGGGCTCCGGCCCTTCTTCCGGGGCTATGGGTTCCGGATCTGCGGTCCCTGCTTCTTCTAGGAAACAGGCAATAAAACAATACATCAATAGTGGTTTACTAATTATAGTGTGTCATTTTCTAACATCATTATGGTATGTGACCTTGGAAATCCTTTTTGATAATTTTTGGTGCATAAAATATTGAGAACACTATTTAAATGGGAAAAAGGGTGGAAAAGAAAAAAGAAAAGAGAATTCTCCTTTCCTGGGTTGGGGACAAGGTTTTTGGCCCACCTCGGGCGCGAGCGCGCGCGCGGGAGCGCTTACGGCCCAGCGGCGGCCCATGAGCGAGGGGGAGACGGCGCGGTGCGCGAGGGTGACGGCGTTGCTGCGGGCCCACTTGCCAGCGAGAGCGGGGGGGAGAAAACGGCGCTGCGGCCAGACGGCATGGCGAACCGGCCGAGCGAGGGAGAAGGACCGGTCGCCGGTGAGCTTGACGGCGGCTTGCCGCCGGTGGCCCGATTCTCGGTCCAAGGGGGGGTGGTTTAGCACGGGTAGAGGCTGGCGATTCTAAGGGTAGGCTCAATTCGGCCAGAGGGGGTTGGGAGGGGGCTGCCCATGGGGAGGGGGCGGAGTTCCGCGGCGGGGATCGCCGCCGGTGGGCTCTGGGTGGGGGACGGGGGCTGGGAAGTGGTGCTTCGGGTTCGTGGCCTCGTGAGGGAGCTGCTCGGCTCACTTAATTTCTTGCTGGACCAACGGAGAGGGAGAGGGAGGAGGGGGAAAGGACTCACCGGAGAGGGGGACGACGACGGCGCTTCGCGAATTACGCTCGGGTGAGGGGAGGAGGGGAGTGGCCGAGGCCGGTGCAGGGAAGAAGGAGCTCGGGGCGACCCTTTTATAGGCGCCCGAGGGGAGGGGAGCGGCGGAGCTCGGTGGACGTCGGCGAGCTGCACAGTGCCGGCCATAAATGCCGCACAGCGCCGCCGATGAGACGGCACGGCGGGGCGGTACCGGCAAGGACGTTGGTCAAGGGGGGAGGACGGGGCGGTGCCGAACTCTTCCTGTGCGGCGAGGGGACGGCAGTGAAGGGACGGCGGTGAAGGGACGGCGGTGAAGGGACGGAGGGGCGTCGTATGCGGGGAGGACGATGAAGCGGCTGACCGGTGGGGCCGGTCTGCCAGTGGGAGCGGGCGCGCGAGAGAGGGCGGCTGGCAGGTGGGGCTGGCTTGTCAGTGAGAGAGAGGCGGGGTGCGGAGCGGGCTGGCGCGCGCGGAGGCAGGCCGGAGATGGGCCGAGAGAAGAGGAGGAGCGCGGGCGCGAGGGGGGGAGGCCGCGGGTTTGGGCCGGGAGTCGGCCCAGCAGGGGGAGGGGAGGGTTTTCTCTTTTTCTTTTTACTTTTTAATTCCTATTTCCCTTTTTGCATCTTTTTCTTTTGAACAATTTATTTTGTAGATAATCTAGGTGTTAGAAAATAGAATCTAAGTGAGGTGCTTGTGATCAAACAAAGTGTATGCATATGATGAAAGAAAATCTAAGGGAGTTCTTGGAATTAGAGGATGAAAGGAGGGGAAAGGGTAGATTAGGGTTTCAAACCTGGGTTAGGATTTTGGGATGCTACACTGCTGCTGCTGGTGTGGTCGGATCACCCAACGTCCTTGCTGCTGCTGAGGTCCTTTGTTCTGAGTGTCGGATACAATCCTGAAGCGCTGTGGCTGAGCTGAAGGTCCTGCCACAGGGGTCTTCCTCTTCTTCTCTGTCTGACGAGCTATGATACAGTCCTCCTGAGAAATGGCCATGTTGACTAACTCATTATAGCTATTGGCCCTGACGGTGTTGAGACGGTCACGGAGCTTAGTGCTGAGCCCCCTCCAGAACCTGTCCCTCTTCTTCTCGTCAGTGTCTGCATGATATCCGGCATACTGGCACAGGTCATTAAAGGCCTGAGCATACTGTAACACTGTCTGGTTTCCCTGAGTGAGTGCCAGAAACTTGTTGAGCTTGCGGTCCATAATGCCTACTGGTATATGGTGCCCTCTGAAAGATGCCTTGAACTCTCTCCATTCCACCTCACGGTCAGCTGGCTGCATAGCAAGAAAGTGGTCCCACCATGTCCGTGTGGGTCCGCGAAGCTGCTGGGTGGCGAACCTGACCTTAGTCACCCTTGAACAAACTCCATGGAGTAGGGGGAATTTGGATTCCACTACTCTCAGCCAAACATCCGCATCAAGTGGGTCCTCTGCCCTGGTGAACAATGGTGGCTGGGTACTGAGGAACTCCTGATAAGTGGCTCCCGCGGGGTGACGCTGATGATCTCCACCGCCATAGTGCTGAGGTGGTGGCTGACGCCGAGCTAGCTGTCTCAAGATCTCGTTCTGCTGAGCCATCAGCTCCTGCAGAGTAGGAGGTGGTGGCGGGGGTGGAGGAACGCGCTCATTCTGACCACGACGCGCTCTTCCTGCTATCTGAAAAATCATATATATTTTCAATATCACATTTCTGAGGTTCAAGGTTCAGTCGTGGTGGAAGAGTCAAAAGGGGTGAAACCAATATGTTTTTTTGCATAATTATAAAAGATTCCACATGGCCCAAACCCTTTTTTTTCTTTGTAAATTAAGACTGACAGCATTCATCAACCATGCTTCCAAAAGAGTTTATCACGATTACATCAATAACTCAAAAGACTCAACTCGATCTAGCCTAGTACCCCAAGGGTGCAAAAGCTAAGCTAGCTTCGAGGAGTCCTACCATCACAGACTTCTAACTCTATCCTTGCGACCTAGTGAGCAAACGAGGCAAAGCTCGACTCGGGGGAAGGTGGTCTCCCTGAGCCAGAAGTGTTCAAACTGGAGGCAGGCTCCTCTCCTCCCTCGATGTTGACATCCTCGTTGGCTTCCATATCCTGGATCTCTTGGTGGTGCATATCCAGATGCTGGTTAGCCTCCACGAGTTGCTGCTGAGTGTTGATAAGCTGATCCTCGAGAACCTCGATAGTGTTCTCCCTGGTTCCCGCTAACTCCTCAAGCTCTTGGATCTCATTTGACAGTTGCTCCACTTGTAAGTCCTTTTCCACCATCTCAGTGGACAAGTCAACCACAAGTTCCTCTCTGTTATCCAGAGTGATCTTGGTCGCCTCCAACAATGCCATCAGATGGGACATTGCCTCACCACGCATCACTTGCAGACGATACAGGGCATTCATGCACCGCACCGTCAAGTGAACAGTCTGACCTGGGTAGATAGCCCAGATATCCTTGGCATGCTCCACTCGGTCCTTCCACATTGGGTCATCCTCCTTCTCCGCGGGGAACAAGCCAATGGGGTGAGTGGACAGCTCCAAGGCGTGGAATCCGTAGAAGGTGGTCAGTCCATGAAGAGCAATCGCCTCGATAGTATCCTCAGCCCGGTATCCAAAAGACTCAGAGTCCAGCGAACGCCAGCCTGGCTGTAGGGGATGAGGCTCTAGGGCATCCTCACCCTACAACGGGGCACTCGGTGCTTCTCGAACAACTGCACCGCGTACTGGGGAGGCGTCGTGTAACCAACTCCCTGAAGTACCTCCCACAAAATACGGGGGAAACCCTCTCGTGCAAGTCCGTTAGTATGGGACTGTGCATTCCCTTCGTCCGAGGATCTGTGAGAAGTCATCTGTGTACGGTTAAGCGTAAGTAAAAGAAAAGGAATTATAAAAAGAAAAGGGATCACAACTCAGCCTCTCTATAACTACGACAATGGTACTGGGGTACTTAGTTGGTCATCATTTTGTATTAAAGTTCTTACCCAATTATCCATTAGTTTAATTAAGGATGCATGCATGCTCGTCCTGAATGACCTCACATCAACGTAAAGGGAATAGAGAAGAACTCCCATCCCTTATAGTAGCCTGTAGGGCTTACTCAATCAGCCACCTAGCTACCCCTCTATCATCCTAAGGCTTCACGTCCTAGGTCTATCCTGATCGTCCTACGATCTACCCAACATTTGTTTCTACCAATTTTTACTTTGGAAAAGAATGGTATTTATAGTTTATTGATTCCTCTATGGTGGTACGAGCTCCGATACCAGCTATGGCGGAACTGCCCGAATTATTCCAACTTAAGTGCCTAAGTCCCGCCTTAGAGGCTAGACCACACTTAAATGGGAATAACCTGTCAATCCCTCGGATCTAGTCCGACGAGGCCACTGACAGGATCAAGTACCACAGTCTCACTCGATGGTGAGTCACAGAGCAAATACAATAAAGCATGAAACCATACATTAAAGAGTATTAAACTTATTACATCATCATCGGAGTTTTAACAAAAGTAGTCATCATTGTTCGAAGTGCAGCGGAATAAAACTAACAGTAAATAAACAGAGAGATGGGGAAGCCTGTCCCATCACCCCTCATGCTCCTCCTCAGCCAAGGCAGGATCCCACTCGACTGTCCAACCCGGTGGCAAGATGGACGACCAAGTCACTCCAGCAACCATGTCCTCTAGAGAACCTGTAAAATTATGCCACAAGCAAGGCTGAGTATACTAATACTCAGCTAGACTTACCCGGTGTGAGGAGTCTACTCCTCTACCTCTAGACATGCAGCTGTTTGGCTGTGGGGTTTGGTTGCCAAAAGCACTAGCTGAGTTTATAAACTAAGTTTTAGCCTTGTCAAGTTTTAGTGTGACTCTCTTAATACTAGATGTGTACTATCTACTCATTCATGGTATCAAGCAAATTTAGCAATCAACATATTTTGTCACCTCTTCACATCTCCACTTGTTACTCAATGCAGTACAATGGATCAAGCAGTCTCATTAGCTGCGAGAAGCAAACGATTCGAATCGAGTTTTTATCCTTGCAAGGTAAACCTAAACACATGACATGGCGAGTCACTCCGTCCCCACACACATCAACCGTCCCCATCGATTCCCCGTCAGCAGATCAGGGCTCACCGCCTTGGCGTACAATGCCTCACTGACCCCGACTGCAGTCGTGCAGTGACCGCACTTGTACCCACCATAACCGGAATGGGAGACCACGTCTCAGGTCGCGTGAGGGGTAAAGTCCACTGCCAGGTTCAATCAGGTACTAGGCTTACCAATTTACCATATTTCTCGGCATGTGCTTAGTACGTTCAAACGCTTGACACAGGTATCCGCACGTTAATCCTTATTCCAATTTTATCTCGTAGACCACGCATCCCCATGGATCTGTGTCCACAAACCAATCATCAATACAATATGAAAGTGGGTACAACCAATTCCTGACCTCGCGCGAGTGCTAGAAAAATCACTCGACTTCTAACAGATCCCTAATTAATAAAGCAGCTACTTGACCTAGCATACTAGTATTCATCTCAATAGGATTCCTGAGATCATGCAACTAGGGTTTCAAACAACTCCTACACTTAAGTGCACATTCAATCCTACAATCATTAAGTGTAGTAAAATAGCATAATAAACAGGTTATGCATAAAACCGGGGCTTGCCTTCCAAAGCTGGGGCAGGCAGATCCTCTGGGGCAGGCTCTGGTGCTGGATCCGGGGCTACCTCTTGAGCAACTCCTTGCTCCGGCACGAGGACGTACTCTCCGTCAGCGAGGTTGCAATCTATCGAATGCAATGAGTAAGAATATGTATGCTATGATTATGCAGGATCTAATAATCATTATGCTAAGTGAAAGAAAACTAAGTTAGTCAGTAACTTAGGGTTTCCTGGTTATACGTGGCTCTTAGTGGTTTATGCTTATCAACTTTAGGTTTGGGTTTTGCCTAGGGATAAGCATAGTGGATTGAAACTTGGATTTCCCTTAGTTGTTTTAGTAGACATTTAATGGGTTTTGCTGGTTGGGTTAGAATGACATTAATCTCCATTATTAATTTCACTTTTTCATTTTCTATTTATGAATACTAGTGTGGGTTTGAACTACAACGGTGGTTTAACTTTTTCCAAAAATTCTATAAAAATTACAGTGGTTTACTATTTGTTATTGTAGTCTGCCTTATAAATTTGAGGTCCAGAATAAATAGAGTATGCCCTGGACAAAAACAACAAAAGTTGGGGCAAAGGGGTCACTTTGCACTACAACTCTTAACTAGGGGTGGGTTCTGTCCTAAGGGTCATTTTTGCTGGTATCTAAAAGTAATAACATGCTTCTGTGCCAAAAATCACAGAAGGATATTTGGTGGTTATTTAGTTGTGATTTTCTAAAGTTTAATGTTAAAAAGGCACTTACTACTATCTTGTTATTTGAAAAATGTCAAACAACAGATTTCATATTTTTTCTATGTTCTTAATAACAAAACATTAGTTATCCCAGGGTTTGGGGTGTTTTCTCCTTGGGGTTATTTTTCTATGGTTCTCCTAAGTTCTCCTTGTTTTCCCAAACTAAAAGGTATCTCATTTATTTTGTACTAAACAAGGGTATCATAAATTTTTCTAGTGAACTACACTGAATAAGTAAACTAACAAAAATGTGGGTGCTCCCTGGTTCTTTATTTAAACTACCTTTGATATTTTCTCTAACTTTAAGCAAAAAGTGTTTTAAATGGCAAATCCTATCTTAATGGGGTGCACATAAGGGTTTATTATTTTTAAACAGGTTAGGAATTGATTAAGTACGTTTCTAAATTTTCTCAACCCCAGTTAAATAGTGTAGCTATTATTCCTTATTTCTTTTAGCTTTTGACCAGTTAATCATTTAAATCAAGACTTTAAAGTTTTCTGTAACACTTAGGGGTTTTATATTTTTCCTAAGTAGTTTACATTATTTAGGATCTGGCAAAATTGGTTTGATTTGATTTGGGTAAACCAAACTGAAGTTTTGAATTTTTCAAGTTCTGTTTGGATTTAATTCAGAATGTTTTAAAAGGTTTCCTGGAAAACTACTTTGCACCGAAGACCCTAGATTCTTTCTAAACCAATCCATTCATTTCTACCCCTGCGCTACTATTCCCCTGAGTCACTGACAGCGCACAAAACCCCCTGGCCTTTCCTTCTTCTTCCCCGAGGTCCCTCCCATTATGCAAACAGTACCCGCGGAAAGGAAAAGGGCGGCGCGGCTTACCGGCGGTGAGAGAGGTCCGGCGAGGGGCGGGGTTGGCTTCGGGAGGTCCTGGCGGTCACAACGAGGTACGGCTCGACGGCGGTGGTGGCCGGAATCGACCGGTCCACGTGCGCAGGCGGGTGATCTCGTCGGCGGCGGGTGTTCCGGCTGAACCACGGCGATCTAGTTCAATTGAACGGCACGATGAGCTCCACGGGATGACGTAGAGGCTATGTGCGCAAGGAATCGAAAAATGGGGCAGAGGCTTACCCGGTCTACGTTCACCGGCGGTCGGGTGAAGTCCGGCGACCGTGGACTGGCTTCTCCGGCGAGGCAAAGTCCGATTCCTTGCTCGGGGAGCTTCACCGAGGCATGCACGGTCTCTTCTGAGAGTCGGGCGTGGCTGGGAAGGGCTCTGCTGGCTGGTCTACGGTGGCGGGGGATCGGGTGGCCACGGGCACGCTGTCTGCAGGGCAAACGCCGGTGGTTTCTAGCTCCGGTGAGGTCGAGCATGCGCGGAGGAGTACGGTCGACGCCTGAGGGGCTTTATAGGCGCGGGCGCGAGCAGGGGACACGGGCACGGCTCGGCGCGGCGCGGGGCGCGTGGGGTCGGGCGCGGGCGTGCTCTAGCACGCTCAGAGCGCGTCGAACACGTGGAAGTGTTCTTCTGCCCGTGTTCAACAGCTCGCCGAGATCGCAAGCGTGCGAATCTTGGAAAAAATCCGGCGCAGGCCTCCTCCTAGCACCTAGGGCTGTCTCTTATATGTGAGTCCTCATGGCAGATATGCCCTAGGTAGGGAGATTTGCGGACGCCAAATCTGGCTTGTCCCTCTACCCACCTCGCGACAAAAGCCATGCCAACTCTTGTCAAACGTCTTGGGCTCGGTTTCAAACTTTTCCAGTGGGTGCCTTAGGTGGTATGACACATTTTTGGTATACAACTCAAGTGGTTTTGGTGCCATTTACTAAGTGAACACGGTGGATCTTTAGATTAGGTTCAAAATTTGACTTAGAAAGAATTAGAGAGCTCTAGTGCTCTCTCCACTTAAGGACTGGATTTGGGGTTCTTTAAGGGATCTTTTTGCAATGTTTCCTCTCTGTATTTTGTAGATTATAATGTTACTTAAACTTTGGCTAAGGGTTAACTCATGATTTGCACATTTGCTTAACCTTTCCCCCTTTATCAGGGTTTTGGGAGTTAAGGGCTCAAGAAGGGTCAAGGGTTTATTCTTCTCTTGCCCAAGGTGATAATTGCATAAATGCTTGGGTAATGCTTTTGGTCATTAACATTCTTGGTTAATACATGGTTCCCAAGGTTTTATGCTCTTCTTCTCAAGTCTCTCCCACATGTGATCACAGTCATTAGTGCATAAATGTGTCATGGCCATGGTAACACCTGGGGTGTTACATGTGTCTTCGGCATTAACATCATATCATCGCATCATATCACATAGCATCACATCATACATCATATCACATCAATTGGAAGCGAGGTCGATCTTCGGAGAATGCTTTACAAAAAATGAAAACATGCAAAAGCACAAAGTAAGCTGAGAGTTACAGCTTCATCAGTTCTGATGTGGAAAGAGGGATCTATTTTTTATGAAGCATTGATGATTTTACAAAGGGTGAATGATTCTTACGAGGCATAAAAACTCTTCTTTACGAAGCATGAAAAGAAGGGAAGGTGTTTTTTCGCCGAAGGCTCAAAAACGGTATGTACATAAAGTTTCATGCATCGCAAAGAACTGAATTAAAAACAATTCATATATTACATTCAAATCTATAAGCACCGAATATTACAAACATAGTTCAGCAAATGTTACATTAATATTCTACAAAATGTTTTTACAATAGCTACTCTTTTTCCTTCAGAACTTTTTCTGCAGCTTCGGTTAGTAGTTTGGTAACAACTTCATCTACAATAGTGTTGTGGACTTGCTCTCAAATGCTATAAATTAAGAACAATGCAACACCAAAATAGGTTACTTGTTAATGCCCTTCGTTCTTCGAAGCATTATTTCCCCAAGGATATAATGATCTTCGAACGAAGGTCATGAAGGACTTACCTTCATCATCTCAACATACATATATGTATAAATATTAACAACGAATGGAGCATGTAAAGTATAAGAAACGATGTGAACAATAACATTATCATATATATTTCTCAGTATATAATCATAAGTTAATATAAGAACAATATTGAATTACATTTGGTACCTTTGGCTTGACAGAAAACAAAGGTACGAGTGTGACGCGAAAGCAAATGCCAAGTCAACGTGAACAGTTCGGGAGTACTGTTCATCTATTTATAGGCACGGTACGCAGCCCATGTGAAATTACATCCATGCCCTTTACATTTGCTAATGACTCTAAGGTAATTCATCGAGGTCTAAATAGCCTTTTCCCTTTTAAGTCGGTTCCCTTTCCTGCTGTCATGCCGAAGCTCTCTTGCGCGTAGCTTTGGCGCTGCGTCAACCTTCGTATTGTTCGTGCTTCTCATACTGTGGTTCTGATCCGAGTCTAAAGGTACCTGTTCATGTATTACACTCTGGAAATATTGTTAAATCATGTTTTTGAGGACCTTCGGAAGACGAAGGCCCCAACAGTAGCCCCTCGCAATACTAATTTGTTAGAATAACGAATTCAGATTGCGACATGGACGAAGGCCCTAAGCCGAAGGTCCGAAAAAACACCTTCCCTTTGCTAGAATAGCAACAGTCAATGACAAACGGGACCCTCCAACTTGGAGTGCGTCGATTGTATAAATAGGAACTCACTGAGCACATTTGGTACGTTACTTGCCGCTTGCTTTTGTTTACTCAATTTTTAGCTCTTGCTTGCCATCGCCTGCTTAGTTTCTCAAATTTTCTAAGCTTCAGTTTTAAGGACGCATTTTTGCCATTTTTGAAGAAAAGATGTCTCAGGACAAAAAGGTTACCGCTGAGATGAAGCTGAGCGAAGAGGAGAAGCTCCTTGAAGAGAAGACTGTTGGATTTGTTGAGTCAATAGCAAAAACCAATACGGAGAAGATTACTAAAGAGATACTAGAAGGCTTATCTGAAGATACTGATGATAGCGACAGTTATGATGTGGAGAGTGGAAGCGAAGACTCTGAAGATTGACCCTGGCGACCAAGTCATGTAGTCTTCGGGAAATCAACTATCAAACAGAGTCATCTTGATAATATGAGAAGAAGGTATTTTCGAGATATGTCTATTGTGAGGACTGATGTAGACAGAGCCGTTCCTGCTCCCGAAGAAAACGAAGTTGTAATCTACCGAAGCTTCTTCAAAGCTGGACTGCGGTTCCCGTTGAGCAGATTTGTGGTTGAAGTTTTGAAGATGTACCAGATTTTCCTTCATCAGATCACTCCCGAAGCAGTTATTAGAATGGGGATCTTCGTCTGGGCTATGAGGAGTCAAGGTCTAGAGCCAAGTGCAAAATGTTTTTGCAGCATGCACGAACTTTCGTACGAGATGAAGCCCTTGGGTAAAGAACAATATCATAACAATTTTGGGTGCTA
This sequence comes from Zea mays, assembly GCF_902167145.1. Classification (NCBI taxonomy): domain Eukaryota; kingdom Viridiplantae; phylum Streptophyta; class Magnoliopsida; order Poales; family Poaceae; genus Zea; species Zea mays. The sequence continues at coordinate 158,609,940 of NC_050100.1, read as the reverse complement.
TAGCTTCGTTGCTCGCTCTGGCTCAAGCTACCCAGTGCCAACGTTTCGGAAGAGATGGCCCGGGGCCTGGATGGAAGAGTGATTTTACGTGAAAAATGATTTGAAGGCGAGAGAAGACATTAAAGAAAACATCATGCGCCCCATCTGGTCCCTCTTCGGCCTCCGAAAGCCGAAGGTAGAAATTGATGAGGCAGTCGAAGCATGCCGAAGGGCCTTCAGCACAGTTTGCTCTTTTATTGGGACAAGAGACTTAGTTCAACAACATGTAGCCTATAGGATATGGCCACTGATAGACAGTTGGGAAATGCCAAAAGAAACCATCACTAACCCTAGCGAAGGTGGTGAGACCAGTTTGTAGAACCAGATGATGACTGGCTGAAGTGTGTTGAAAATACTAGCGATGAGCTACTTGGAGCATATTCCAAGTCTGAAGATAATACACTATCTGCGGCCTTCGGGAGCCAAAAAAAAGAAAAGATCAAATAGGGTTTTTGATGCTATTGGATTTGTGTACCCTGACTATCGCTACCCGCCACGGGGGCAAAAAAGAAAGGGTGCAACTTCTGGAAAGGTTGCTGCTTCGGCTGCTCCGAGCGAGCCTACACCGAAGAGGAAAAAGTTGAAGGTCCTTACCCACCGACCGCGCTACATTGAACCGGCCAAAGTGCCTGAGTTTGGCGGGGAAACTTCTGCAGTTGCTGAAGCAAAAGAACCTGCTCCTCCCACGCAGGAGATTAAAGAGCCGGCTGTAATGCCGAAGGCGCCTTCGCCGAAGCTTATTGAAACAAGGGTTAACGAAGATAAGGCTGAAAAATAAAAAACTGAAGAAGCAGCAAAGATGCCCGAGATTCTAAGCCCTTCAGCAGAAGCAATAGTACTGAAGGCAGAAAAAAGTTCTGCGATAACCCCTAGAAGGAAAAGGATGGTAAATGTATTAGACATTTTGGAAACAACGGACTCTGAATGCCCTTCTTCCATAAAGAAGGTTGCCGAAAGTGCTGAGGCGCAGGCTGAAGCTGATACTAGGCAGATGAAAGGTAAAACTACAACAATTGAGGCTGGAACCGAGGCCGAACCCACAGTACCAGTTGAGACGAAGCTTGCCACAGCCGAGCAAGAGGCCGAAGAAGTACCTCCAAATACTGATATAGCTTTTGAGAGAAATATGGCCAAAGAAGCCGAATCCCTTGCTCCCGAAGCACCTTCCGAATATCCTGATTATATTATTCGACATGCTTCGGGAAAAGAATTATCTGAGGAAGAAATTTTTGAAGCTAAACACTATGCCTAAGAATTGAAGTACCCGAAAGGGGCCCTAGTGTTTAATGGTACGGATGAAGATGACTTCTTGTATTGCCTCCCAGACAACAAAGAATTATCCGTCTACTGGGAGATGGCCAGAAGTATGGGTTTTCTGAAGCTCGAAGTTGGCCTCTGTGCCATGATGAAGGACGATCTTGCGGATAGCCTTGCATACAATAGTCTGACGGTACAAAAATTGTGAATTTTGAAGTTTATGAATTTTGAATTAGTCTTTTGTTCTTATGTTAGTCCATTCATTCTTTTGTATAGGGCTTAATACTTAGCAACGCCTTAAGGGCACAAAAGAATGCTGAAGATGAGAGCTGCACTATTGCTCTCAACAACCTTCGAACAGAGGTTATCAAGCTGAGAAATGAAGCCTTGGAAAAAGACAAAATTCTACTTACATTGGTGGACAAAGTAAAGGGGGATGAAGCTAACTTCAAGGCTCAATCTGAAATCCAAAGGAATGAGATTGAAAACCTTCAAAAACAACTGGCTGAAGCCAAATTAAAATGCGTTGTTGCCGAAGCTGAACGAGATGCCAGTGATTACTGGAAAAATTATTGGGAAAAACAGTTGCAGAACTTCGCTTATCAAAAGAAAGATGTTTTGAAAAATCTGTAGAATGCGTAAAAAAGATAAAGACTAGCTTCGCCAACGTGGGCGCGTACTCAAGCGAAGAGAACTTCATAAGGGGCGATCCTGAGGGCATGATCGAGTGGATCAGCGGTGAGGCTGAAGCCTTCGAAGAGATTTTGAGTGATCGCGGGGACGTCTGCGCCTTCTCTGGCGCGAGAGGAGTTGCAGCTATTTTGGAGAAGGCAGGGTGCGAACATGTTAAAAGTATGGCCCTGGGCGAAGCTGCCTTCTCTATCGACGATACGAAGGACCCCTCGGCCGAAGCAAGCTCAATAGGCGGAAAATTTTTCACTGATATCTGGGAAAATGGCGGCTGATGGATGGCCCATGAAATAATGAAAAGAGCGAAAAAGATATTCATGATACTCGAGAAGCAGCGAAAGCAGCTAAAAAAGCTGCGGAACTTGAAAGACGGATAGGTACTACTTAATGTCTTTTAACTTTATTGTTGTTTATTTTTGTGACTTCGAACTAATTCATGTCTTCTACCGCAGCTGAACTATCTCCTCCCCCAGAGCCATTCGACCGACTAGCCAACCAAGAGACAAAGAAAACAATAGAAATTATTAATATGGCCGAAGCTATTGTAGATGAAGTCGTTACCAAATTGCTGACCGAAGCTGCAGATAAAGTTTTGAAGGAAGAAGAGTAGCTATTGTAAAAACATTTCTAGAATATTATTGTAACATTTGCTGAACTATGCTTGTAATATTTGGTGCTTGAATGTAATATATGAATTATTTGTAATTTAGTTCTTTGCGATGCATGAAACTTTATGTACATACAGTTTTTGAGCCTTCGGCGAAAAAACACCTTCCCTTCTTTTCATGCTTCGTAAAGAAGAGCCTTTATACTTCGTAAAAATCATCCGTACTTTGTAAAACATCAATGCTTCGTAAAGAAAAGCTTTCTCCGCATCAAAACCGATGAAGCTGTGATTTTCAGCTTACTTCGTGCCTTGGGCTCTTTTCATTTTTTGTAAAGCATTGTCCGAAGATCGGCCTTGTTTTCAATTGATATCATTGTTGTGATATGATGTATGATGTGATGCTATGCGATATGATGCAATGAATGATGCTAATGTATCGTGCAAATGAATGCCCAAACACACACATCCGAAGCTTCTTCCACAACCTTCATTCCCTAAGGAATGACTGAAATCTCTTTGCCGTTTACTTTTCGGCTGCACCGTTTATTTTTCGGTGTAAGTTCTGCATTCCCTAAGGAACGTCTTTTGAACTTCTTCGCCTTCTATTTCGGTGGTATTCGCGTTGACTTTTCGCGCTTCGCCTTATATTTCAGTGGTATTTGGCTCTGCATTCCCTAAGGAACGACTTTTGAGCAGAAAACTTACGCTGCGCTCCCTTAGGAATGACTTTTTGAAGCATTGGCAAACTTACGTTGTGTTCTTTAATAACGACTTTTTGTAGCTTCGGTGAAACTTTTCTTGCGATTTTTAGCACTGCATTCCCAAAGAAATATCTCTTTGTAGCTTCGGCATTTTCGTGAGTCTGTGATGAAGGTATATTTCATTTTGACAAAAACGAAGCTAATACAGAGAATTAAAAAATAGCAAGAAAACTAGGTTTACATTGATTGTTCCTTATTAAAAAGAAAACGACAGTGAATGTAAAACTGTGCCAAAGGTAGGATATATCTCAATATATGTGTTTTGCTTCTAGCATAGTGCTGTTAACTGTGCGAGCTTCGGACCCCTCCCTGAAATCTCGCTGCTGATGGGTCTGTTGGCTCCCTTATAGCTGCTGACCTCGTGAGTAGACAGGCTATAGTGGCGGCGGAGGTGGAAGCTGTGGCCAAGAAACTTGCGGCTGACTAGCCGAAGCAACAGAAGCTGCAGGATGATTACCCACATATTCTGGTATGTAGGGTGAATGACAAGAAGCAGTGTGCAGGACCTACTTCGGCTGATTTTTCTAGGCTTCGGCTTCTACAATTTCTTTTTGCTTTTGGATGGTGATTTGACACGTTCTTGTATTGTGGCCCTTGTCCTCATCACAAAATAGACAGTAGATCTTCCTGGGCTGGTCCCCATATCTTCCTCCGAAGCCCCTGGCACCTCTGCCTCTTGGAGCTGGCGGCCGGAAAGAGCTTTGTTGTTGTCCCGAAGCTTGCGAAGAATACTGCGGTCTCTGCTGTTGACTTTGATAGTCGCCTAGAGGGGGGGTGAATAGGGCGAAACTGAAATTTACAAATATAAACACAACTACAAGCCGGGTTAGCGTTAGAAATATAAACGAGTCTGCGAAAGAGGGTGAACAACAAATCGCAAGCAAATGAAGAGTGTGACACGCGGATTTGTTTTACCGAGGTTCGGTTCTTGCAAACCTACTCCCCGTTGAGGAGGCCACAAAGGCCGGGTCTCTTTCAACCCTTCCCTCTCTCAAACGGTCCCTCGGACCGGGTGAGCTTCTCTTCTCAAATCACTTGGGAATCAAACTTCCCGCAAGGACCACCACACAATTGGTGTCTCTTGCCTCAATTACAAGTGAGTGTTTGATCACAAGAAAGAATGCGAAAGAAAAGAAGCGATCCAAGCGCAAGAGCTCAAAGGAACACTACAAATCACTCTCTCTAGTCACTAAGGCTTTGTGTGGAGTTGGGAGAGGATTTGATCTCTTTTGGTGTGCTTTGCAATGAATGCTAGCTCTTGTATAGTGATTGGAAGCTGGAAAACTTGGATGCAATGAATGGTGGGGTGGTTGGGGTATTTATAGCCCCAACCACCAAACATGACCGTTGGTGGAGGCTGTCTGTCGTATGGTGCACCGGACAATCCGGTGCACACCGGACATGTCCGGTGCGCCAGCCACGTCACCAATGCCGTTGGATTCTGACCGTTGGAGCTCCTGTCTTCTGGGCCCGCCTGGATGTCTGGTGCACACCGGACATGTACTGTTCAATGTCCGGTGTGCCAGCGCGCGCGTGCCTGACTTCTGCGCGCTTCTGGCGCGCATTAAATGCGCTTACAGGTGACCGTTGGCGCGAAGTAGTCGTTGCTCTCCTGGTTCATCGGACAGTCCGGTGTACACCGGACATGTCCGGTGAATTATAGCGGAGCAGCTGCTGCGTTTTTTCCCGAGGCTGGCGAGTTCCTGAGGCGGCTCTTCCTTGGAGCACCGGACACTGTCCAGTGTACACCGGACAGTCCGGTGAATTATAGCGGAGCGCCTCTGGAATTTCCCGAAGGTGGCAAGTTTGAGTTGGAGTCCTCTGGTGCACCGGACACTGTCCGGTGGTGCACCGGACACTGTCCGGTGTACACCGGATAGTCCGGTGCCCCAGACTAGAGGTGCCTTCGATTGTCCCTTTGCTCCTTTGTTGAATCCAATACTTGATCTTTTTATTGGCTAAGTGTGAACCTTTGGCACCTGTATAACTTATACACTAGAGCAAACTAGTTAGTCCAATTATTTGTGTTGGGCAATTCAACCACCAAAATCAATTAGGAAAATAGGTGTAAGCCTAATTCCCTTTCAATCTCCCCCTTTTTGGTGATTGATGCCAACACAAACCAAAGCAAGTATAGAAATGCATAATTGAACTAGTTTGCATAATGTAAGTGCAAAGGTTGCTTGGAATTGAGCCAATATAAATACTTACAAGATATGCATGGATCGTTCCTTTGTTTTTAACATTTTGGACCACGCTTGCACCACATGTTTTGTTTTTGCAAAATCTTTTGTAAATCCTTTTCAAAGTTCTTTTGCAAATAGTCAAAGGTAAATAAATAAGATTTTGAAAAGCATTTTCAAGATTTTAAAAATTCTCCCCCTGTTTCAAATGCTTTTCCTTTGACTAAACAAAACTCCCCCTAAATGAGATCCACCTCTTAGTGTTCAAGAGGGTTTTGATATATCATTTTTGAAATACTACTTTCTCCCGCTTTTGAACACAATAGAATACCAATTGAAAATACTTTTTGAAAAACTAAGTTTTTGAAATTTGTGGTGGTGCGGTCCTTTTGCTTTGGGCTCATACTCTCTCCCCCTTTGGCATGAATCGCCAAAAACGGAATCATTAGAGCCCTCATTAGAACTTTCTCCCCCTTTGTACATAAATAAATAAGTGAAGATTATACCAAAGGTGGAGTCCTTTGTCTTCGTGCTCATGGTTTCTCCCCCAAAAATGGAGAGTTGCTTGGAGCGACAGCGAAGGATGAGTTATGGAGTGGAAGCCTTTGTCTTCGCCGAAGACTCCAATTCCCTTTCAATACACCTATGACTTGGTTTGAAATAGACTTGAGAAACACATTAGTCATAGCATATGAAAGAGACATGATCAAAGGTATACAAATGAGCTATATGTGCAAGTTAGCAAAAGAAATTACGCGAATCAAGAATATTTAGCTCATGCCTAAGTTTGTTAAAAGTTTGTTCATCAAGAGGCTTGGTAAAGATATCGGCTAATTGATCTTTAGTATTAATGTAAGAAATCTCGATATCTCCCTTTTGTTGGTGATCCCTAAGAAAATGATACCGAATGGCTATGTGTTTAGTGCGGCTATGCTCGATGGGATTATCCGCCATCTTGATTGCACTCTCATTATCACATAACAAAGGGACTTTGGTTAGTTTGTAACCGTAGTCCCGCAGGGTTTGCCTCATCCAAAGCAATTGCGCGCAACAATGTCCTGCGGCAATGTACTCGGCTTCGGCGGTGGAAAGAGCGACCGAATTTTGCTTCTTTGAAGCCCAAGACACCAAGGATCTTCCCAAGAACTGGCAAGTCCCCGATGTGCTCTTTCTATTGATTTTACACCCCGCCCAATCAGCATCCGAATAACCAATTAAATCAAAAGTGGATCCCCTAGGATACTAAAGCCCAAACTTAGGAGTATAAGCCAAATATCTCAAGATTCGTTTTACGGCCGTAAGGTGAGCTTCCTTAGGGTCGGCTTGGAATCTTGCACACATGCATACGGAAAGCATAATATCCCGTCGAGATGCACATAAATAGAGTAAAGAACCTATCATCGACCGGTATACCTTTTGATCCACAGACTTACCTCCCGTGTCGAGGTCGAGATGCCCATTAGTTCCCATGGGTGTCTTGATGGGCTTGGCATCCTTCATCCCAAACTTGTTTAGAATGTCTTGAGTATACTTTGTTTGGCTAATGAAGGTACCCTCTTGGAGTTGCTTCACTTGAAATCCCAAGAAGTACTTCAACTCCCCCATCATAGACATCTCGAACTTTTGTGTCATGATCCTACTAAACTCTTCACATGTGGATTCGTTAGTAGACCCAAATATAATATCATCAACATAAATTTGGCATACAAACAAATCATTTTCAAGTGTTTTGGTAAAGAGTGTAGGATCGGCCTTTCCGACTTTGAATCCATTTGCAATAAGAAAATCTCTAAGGCATTCATACCATGCTCTTGGGGCTTGCTTGAGCCCGTAAAGCGCCTTAGAGAGCTTATAGACATGATTAGGATACTCATTGTCTTCAAAGCCGGGAGGTTGCTCAACATAGACCTCTTCCTTGATTGGTCCATTGAGGAAGGCACTTTTCACGTCCATTTGATAAAGCTTAAAGCCATGGTAAGTAGCATAGGCCAATAATATGGGAATTGACTCAAGCCTAGCTACGGGTGCATAGGTTTCACCGAAATCCAAACCTTCGACTTGGGAGTATCCCTTGGCCACAAGTCGAGCTTTGTTCCTTGTCACCACACCATGTTCATCTTGCTTGTTGCGGAAGACCCATTTGGTTCCTACAACATTTTGATTAGGACGTGGAACTAAATGCCATACCTCATTCCTAGTGAAGTTGTTGAGCTCCTCTTGCATCGCCACCACCCAATCCGAATCTTGGAGTGCTTCCTCTACCCTGTGTGGCTCAATGGAGGAAACAAAAGAGTAATGCTCACAAAAATGTGCAACACGAGATCTAGTAGTTACCCCCTTATGAATGTCGCCGAGGATGGTGTCGACGGGGTGATCTCGTTGGATTGCTTGGTGGACTCTTGGGTGTGGCGGCCTTTGCTCTTCATCCTCCTTGTCTTGATCATTTGCATCTCCCCCTTGATCATTGCCGTTATCTTGAGGTGGCTCATTTGCTTGATCTTCTACTTCATCAACTTGAGCCTCCTCTTCATATTGAGTTGGTGGAGATGCTTGCATGGAGGAGGACGGTTGATCTTGTGCATTTGGAGGCTCTTCGGATTCCTTAGGACACACATCCCCAATGGACATGTTCCTTAGTGCGATGCATGGAGCCTCTTCATCACCTATCTCATCAAGATCAACTTGCTCTACTTGAGAGCCGTTAGTCTCATCAAACACAACGTCACAAGAAACTTCAACTTGTCCAGAGGACTTGTTAAAGACTCTATATGCCCTTGTGTTTGAATCATATCCTAGTAAAAAGCCTTCTACAGTCTTAGGAGCAAACTTAGATTTTCTACCTCTTTTAACAAGAATAAAGCATTTGCTACCAAAGACTCTAAAATATGAAATGTTGGGCTTTTTACCGGTTAGGAGTTTATATGATGTCTTCTTGAGGATTCGGTGAAGATATAACCGGTTGATGGCGTAGCAGGCGGTGTTGACCGCCTCAGCCCAAAACCGATCCGAAGTCTTGTACTCATCAAGCATGGTTCTTGCCATGTCTAATAGAGTTCGATTCTTCCTCTCCACTACACCATTTTGTTGTGGCGTGTAGGGAGAAGAGAACTCATGCTTGATGCCCTCCTCCTCAAGGAAGCCTTCAATTTGAGAGTTCTTGAACTCCGTTCCGTTGTCGCTTCTTATTTTCTTGATCCTTAAGCCGAACTCATTTTGAGCCCGTCTCAAGAATCCCTTTAAGGTTTCTTGGGTTTGAGATTTTTCCTGCAAAAAGAACACCCAAGTGAAGCGAGAATAATCATCCACTATTACAAGACAATACTTACTCCCGCCGATGCTTATGTAAGCAATCGGGCCGAATAGATCCATGTAGAGTAGCTCAAGCGGCCTGTCGGTCGTCATGATGTTCTTGTGTGGATAATGGGCACTAACTTGCTTTCCTGCTTGGCATGCGCTACAAATCCTGTCTTTCTCAAAATGAACATTGGTTAGTCCTAAAATGTGCTCTCCCTTTAGAAGCTTATGAAGATTCTTCATCCCAACATGGGCTAGTCGGCGGTGCCAGAGCCAACCCATGTTAGTCTTAGCAATTAAGCATGTGTCGAGTTCAGCTCTATCAAAATCTACTAAGTATAGCTGACCCTCTAACACACCCTTAAATGCTATTGAATCATCATTTCTTCTAAAGACAGTGACACCTACATCAGTAAAGAGACAGTTGTAGCCCATTTTGCATAATTGAGATACGGAAAGCAAATTGTAATCTAATGAATCTACAAGAAAAACATTGGAAATAGAATGGTCAGAAGATATAGCTATTTTACCAAGACCTTTGACCAAACCTTGATTTCCATCCCCGAAAGTGATAGCTCGTTGGGGATCTTGGTTTTTCTCATAGGAGGAGAACATTCTCTTCTCCCTGTCATGTGGTTTGTGCACCCGCTGTCGATGATCCAACTTGAGCCCCCGGATGCATAAACCTACAAAACAAGTTTAGTTCTTGATTTTAGGTACCCAAATGGTTTTGGGTCCTTTGGCATTAGACACAAGAACTTTGGGTACCCAAACACAAGTCTTTGACCCCTTGTGCTTGCCCCCAACATATTTGGCAACTACTTTGCCGGATTTGTTAGTCAACACATAAGATGCATCAAAAGTTTTAAATGAAAGACTATGTTCATTTGATGCACTAGGAGTTTTCTTCTTAGGCAACTTAGCACGGGTTGGTTGCCTAGAGCTAGATGTCTCACCCTTATATATAAAAGCATGGTTAGGGCCAGAGTGAGACTTCCTAGAATGAATTCTCCTAATTTTGTCCTCAGGATAACCGGTAGGGTATAAAATGTAACCCTCGTTATCCCGAGGCATGGGAGCCTTGCCCTTTACAAAATTAGACAATCTTTTAGGAGGGGCATTAAGTTTGACATTGTCTCCCCTTTGGAAGCCAATGCCATCCTTGATGCCAGGGCGTCTCCCATTATAGAGCATACTTCTAGCAAATTTAAATTTTTCATTCTCTAAGTTATGCTCGGCAATTTTAGCATCTAATTTTGCTATATGATCATTTTGTTGTTTAATTAAAGACACGTGATCATGAATAGCATTTATATCAACATCTCTACATCTAGTACAAATAGATACATGCTCAACGATAGATGTAGAGGGTTTGCAAGATTTTAATTCTACAACCTTAGCATGTAACATGTCATTCTTAGTTCTAAGGTCGGAAATAGTAGCATTGCAAACATCAAAATCTTTAGCCTTAGCAAGCAATTTTTCATTTTCATTTCTAAGGCTAGCAAGAGAAATATTCAATTCTTCAATCCTAGCAAGCAAATCATCATTAACATCTCTAGGATTGGAAGTTGAAACATTACAAACATGAGAATCAACCTTAGCTAACAAATTAGCATTTTCATTTCTAAGGTTGTCTATTGTCTCATGGCAAGTGCTTAGCTCACTAGATAATTTTTCACATTTCTCAATTTCTAGAGCATAAGCATTTTTAACCTTAACATGCTTCTTATTTTCTTTAATAAGGAAGTCCTCTTGGGTGTCCAAGAGATAATCCTTTTCATGAATGGCACTAATCAATTCATTAAGTTTCTCTTTTTGTTGCATGTTGAGGTTGGCAAAAAGAGATCGCAAGTTATCTTCCTCATCACTAACATTTTCATCACTAGAGGATTCATATCTAGTGGAGGATTTAGATTTAACCTTCTTCTTTTTGCCGTCCTTTGCCATGAGGCACTTGTGGCCGATGTTGGGGCAGAGGAGTCCCTTGGTGACGGCGATGTTGGCGGCGTCCTCGTCGTCGGTGGAGTCGGTGGAGCTCTCGTCGGAGTCCCACTCGCGGCACACGTGGGCATCGCCGCCCCTCTTCTTGTGGTACCTCTTCTTTTCTCTCCTCTTGCCCTTCTTGTCGTTATCCCTGTCACTATCACTTGATAATGGACATTTAGCAATAAAGTGACCGGGCTTACCACACTTGTAGCAAACCTTCTTGGAACGGGATTTGTAATCCTTCCCCTTCCGTTGCTTGAGGATTTCGCGAAAGCTCTTGATGACGAGCGCCATTTCCTCATTGTCGAGTTTGGAGGCGTCGATTGGTTGTCTACTTGGTGTAGACTCCTCCTTCTTTTCCTCCGTCGCCTTGAATGCGACGGGTTGAGCTTCGGATGTGGAAGGATCATCAAGCTCGTTGATCTTCCTCGAGCCTTCGATCATGCACTCAAAACTCACAAAATTCCCGATTACTTCCTCGGGGGTCATTAGTGTATATCTTGGGTTGCCACGAATTAATTGTACTTGAGTAGGGTTAAGAAAAATAAGAGATCTTAGAATAACCTTAACCATTTCGTGGTCATCCCATTTCTTGCTCCCGAGGTTGCGCACTTGGTTCACCAAGGTCTTGAGCCAGTTGTACATGTTTTGTGGCTCCTCCCCTTTGCGAAGCCGGAACCGACCGAGCTCCCCCTCGATCGTCTCCCGCTTGGTGATCTTTGTGAGCTCATCTCCTTCGTGTGCGGTTTTGAGCACATCCCAAACCTCCTTGGCGCTCTTCAACCCTTGCACTTTGTTATACTCCTCTCCACTTAGAGAGGCGAGGAGTATTGTTGTTGCTTGAGAGTTGAAGTGCTCGATTTGGGCCACCTCATCCTCATCATAGTCTTCATCCCCTACGGATGGTACCTGTGCACCAAACTCAACAACATCCCATATACTTTTGTGGAGCGAGGTTAGATGAAATCGCATTAAATCACTCCACCTAGCGTAATCTTCACCATCAAAAGTTGGTGGTTTGCCTAATGGGACGGAAAGTAAAGGTGTATGTTTAGAAATGCGAGGGTAGCGTAGGGGAATCTTACTATACTTCTTGCGCTCTTGGCGCTTAGAAGTGATGGATGCCGCATCGGAGCCGGAGGTGGAGGTTGATGAAGAATCGGTCTCGTAGTAGACCACTTTCCTCATCCTCTTTTTCTTGTCCCCACTCCGTTGCGGCTTGTGGGAGGAAGACTTCTCCTTCTTCTCTTTGTGTGAAGAAGATTTCTTCTCCTTCCCTTTGGAGGAGTCCTTCTTCTTCTCCTTCCCTTTGGAGGAGTCTTTCTTCTCCTTCCTCTTGGTACGGGACTCTTCCGATGAAGTGCTCCCGTGGCTTGTAGTGGGCTTTTCGCCGGTCTCCATCTCCTTCTTGGCGTGATCTCCCGACATCACTTCGAGCAGTTAGGCTCTAATAAAGCACCGGGCTCTGATACCAATTGGTAGTCGCCTAGAGGGGGGTGAATAGGGCGAAACTGAAATTTACAAATATAAACACAACTACAAGCCGGGTTAGCGTTAGAAATATAAACGAGTCCGCGAAAGAGGGTGAAAAACAAATCGCAAGCAAATGAAGAGTGTGACACGCGGATTTGTTTTACCGAGGTTCGGTTCTTGCAAACCTACTCCCCATTGAGGAGGCCACAAAGGCCGGGTCTCTTTCAACCCTTCCCTCTCTCAAACGGTCCCTCGGACCGGGTGAGCTTCTCTTCTCAAATCGCTTGGGAATCAAACTTCCCGCAAGGACCACCACACAATTGGTGTCTCTTGCCTCAATTACAAGTGAGTGTTTGATCACAAGAAAGAATGCGAAAGAAAAAAAGCGATCCAAGCGCAAGAGCTCAAAGGAACACTACAAATCACTCTTTCTAGTCACTAAGGCTTTGTGTGGAGTTGGGAGAGGATTTGATCTCTTTTGGTGTGCTTTGCAATGAATGCTAGCTCTTGTATAGTGATTGGAAGCTGGAAAACTTGGATGCAATGAATGGTGGGGTGGTTGGGGTATTTATAGCCCCAACCACCAAACATGACCGTTGGTGGAGGCTGTCTGTCGTATGGTGCACCGGACAGTCCGGTGCACACCGGACATGTCCGGTGCGCCAGCCACGTCACCAATGCCGTTGGATTCTGACCGTTGGAGCTCCTGTCTTCTGGGCCTGCCTGGATGTCCGGTGCACACCGGACATGTACTGTTCAATGTCCGGTGTGCCAGCGCGCGCGTGCCTGACTTCTGCGCGCTTCTGGCGCGCATTAAATGCGCCTACAGGTGACCGTTGGCGCGAAGTAGCCGTTGCTCTCCTGGTTCACCGGACAGTCCGGTGTACACTGGACATGTCCGGTGAATTATAGCGGAGCAGCTGCTGCGTTTTCCCGAGGCTGGCGAGTTCCTGAGGCGGCTCTTCCTTGGAGCACCGGACACTGTCCGGTGTACACCGGACAGTCCGGTGAATTATAGCGGAGCGCCTCTGGAATTTCCCGAAGGTGGCAAGTTTGAGTTGGAGTCCTCTGGTGCACCGGACAGTCTGGTGCCCCCAGACCAGAGGTGCCTTCGGTTGTCCCTTTGCTCCTTTGTTGAATCCAATACTTGATCTTTTTATTGGCTAAGTGTGAACCTTTGGCACCTGTATAACTTATACACTAGAGCAAACTAGTTAGTCCAATTATTTGTGTTGGGCAATTCAACCACCAAAATCAATTAGGAAAATAGGTGTAAGCCTAATTCCCTTTCAGACTTCCTCTGTCATCACTCTGGATGGAGTTGTGAATTGACCTGACGTGCCTTGGGTGGATTCTTCCTCCGAAGCCCCTGGTCATTTTAGAGAACCTATATGCTTCCTCCCTTATTTGGCGGAAGTCATTGTTAGCCCGGATGTACTCATCCATCTTCTGAAGCAGCTTCTCCAGAGTCTGTGGGGGCTTTCTAGCGAAATACTGAGCAGTAGGTCCTGGATGAAGCCCCTTAATCATGGCTTCGACGACAATTTCATTAGGCACTGTAGGCGCTTGTGCTTTGAGACGCAAGAACCTTCGGACATATGCCTGGAGGTACTCCTCATGATCTTGCGTGCACTGAAACAAGGCCTGAGCTGTGACTGGCTTCGTCTGGAAGCCTTGGAAACTTGTCACCAGCATATCCTTGAGCTTCTGCCACGAAGTAATGGTCCCTGGCCGGAGAGAAGATTACCATGTTTGGGCCACATTTCAAACTGCCATGACGAAGGACTTGGCCATGACAGCTGCATTGCCTCCATATGAAGATATAGTTGCTTCATAACTCATCAAAAACTGCTTCGGGTCTGAATGCCCATCATACATGGGAAGCTGAGGTGGCTTGTATGATGGGGGCCATGGGATAGCCTGCAGTTCTGTTGCTAAGGGAGAAGCATCATCAAAAGTAAAGGTATCATGATTAAAATCATCATACCATCCATCGTTGTTGAACAAGCCTTCTTGATGAAGCTCCCTGTGTTGGGGCCTTCGATCTTGCTCATCTTGAACAAGGTGGCGTACTTCTTCGGTGGCTTCGTCGATCTGCCTTTGAAGATCAGCCAGTCGGGCCATCTTCTCCTTCTTCCTTTGCACTTGCTGATGGATTATCTCCATGTTTCTGATTTCTTGGTCCAACTCCTCCTCCTGGAGTGTTGGACTAGTGGCCTTCCTCTTTTGGCTTTGGGCCTCCCGAAGAGAAAGAGTCTCCTGGTTCGGGTCTAGTGGCTGCAGTGCGGCAGCCCCTGTTGTTGAAGCTTTCTTCGGTGGCATGACGAAGGTCAGTGCTTGTCGAAGGTGGTCGAAAAGAGGGTTCACCGGAGGTGGGCGCCAATGTTGGGGACTTGCACTCAAATGCTATAAATTGAGAACAAGGCAACACCAAAATAGGTTACTTGTTAATGCCCTTCGTTCTTCGAAGCATTATTTCCCCAAGGATATAATGATCTTTGAACGAAGGTCATGAAGGACTTACCTTCATCATCTCAACATACATATATGTATAAATATTAACAACGAATGGAGCATGTAAAGCATAAGAAACGATGTGAACAATAACATTATCATATATATTTCTCAGTATATAATCATAAGTTAATATAAGAACAATATTGAATTACATTTGGTACCTTCGGCTTGACAGAAAACAAAGGTACGAGCGTGACACGAAAGCAAATGCCAAGTCAGCGTGAACAGTACGGGAGTACTGTTCATCTATTTATAGGCACGGGACGCAGCCCATGTGAAATTATATCCATGCCCTTTACATTTGCTAATGACTCTAAGGTAATTCATCGAGGTCTAAATAGCCTTTTCCCCTTTAAGTCGGTTCCCTTTCCTGCTGGCATGCCGAAGCTCTCTTGCGCGTAGCTTCTGCGCTGCGTCAACCTTCGTATTGTTCGTGCTTCTCATACTGTGGTTCTGATCCGAGTCCGAAGGTACCTGTTCATGTATTACACTCTGGAAACATTGTTAAATCATGTTTTTGAGGACCTTCGAAAGACGAAGGCCCCCAACAAATAGCTTCGGCCATATTAATAATTTCTATTGCTTTCTTTGTCTCTAGGTCGGCCAGTGGGTCGAATGGCTCTGGGGGAGGAGATAGTTCAGCTGCGGTAGAAGACATAAATTAGTTCGAATTCACAAAAATAAACAACAAAGCTAAAAGCCATTAAGTGATACCTATCCGTCTTTCGAGTTCCACAGCTTTTTCAGCCTCTTTCGTCGCTTCTCGAGCGTCATGAATATCTTTTTCGCTCTTCTTCATTATTTCATGAGCCATCCCTCGGCCGCCATTTTCCCAGATATCAGTAAAAAAATTCCACCTATTGAACTCGCTTCGGTCGAGTGGTCCTTCGTATCGTCAACGGAGAAGGCAGCTTCGGCCTGGGCCAAGGTTTTAACATGTTCACAACCTACCTTCTCCAAAATGGCTGCAACCCCCCTCGCACCAGAGAATGCACAGACGTCCCCGCGGTCACTCAAAATCTCCTCAAAAGCTTCGGCTTCATTACTGATCCACTCGATGACGCCCTCAGGGTCGCCCCGTATGAAGTTGTCTTCGTTTGAGTAGGCGCCCACGTTTGTGAAGCTAGTCTTTATCTTTTTTACACATTCCACAGATTTTTCAAAACATCTTTCTTTTGATGCGCGAAGCTCTGCAACTGTTTTTTCAAAATAATTTTTCCAGTACTCACTGGCATCTCGATCAGCTTCGGCAACAGCGCATTTTAATTTGGCCTCAGCCAGTTGTTTTCGAAGGTATTCAATCCCATTCTTTTGAATTTCAGATTGAGCCTTGAAGTTAGCTTCATCCCCCTTTACTTTGTCCACCAATGTAAGTAGAATTTTGTCTTTTTCTGTGGCTTCGTTTCTCAGCTTGATAACCTCTGTTCGAAGGTTATTGAGAGCAATAGTGCAGCTGTCGTCTTCAGTATTCTTTTGCGCCCTTAAGGCGTTGCTAAGTATTAAGGCCTACAAGAAAGAATGAATGGATTAACATGAGAATAAAAGACTACTACAGAATCCATAAACTTCAAAATTCACAACTTTTTGTACCTTCAGACTGTTGTATACAAGGCTATCCGCAAGATCGTCCTTCGTCATGGCACAAAGGTCAGCTTCGAGCTTCGGAAAACCCATACTTTTGTCCATCTCCCAGCAAACGGATAATTCTTTGTTGTCCAGGAGACAATACAAGAAATCATCTTCATCCGTACCATTAAACACTAAGGCCCCTTTCGGGTACTTCAGCTCTCGGGCATAGTGTTTAGCTTCAAAAATTTCTTCCTCAGATAATATTTTTCCCGAAGCATGTCGAATGACATAATCAAGGTCTTCGGAAGGTGCTTCGAGAGCAGGAGCGGTAGCTTTTTCAGGCAAAGTCTGTTCTATAGCTTCTTCCTCTGCTGCCTTTTCCTCAATTTCCGAGGGTTTTTTTCTTAGCAGGCTCTGAAGGCCCAGCTTCGGCACTAGCCTGGCTTTTTCAGGCAAAGTCTGTTCTATAGCTTCTTCCTCCGCTGCCTTTTCCTCAATTTCCGAGGGTTTTTTTCTTAGCAGGCTCTGAAGGCCCAGCTTCGGCACTAGCCTGGCTCGTTGCAGCTTCGACTTCGGTCAGTTTTGTTTTAGCTTCGATTTGCATTTTTGAAGCCTTGGCAATTTTCTCTGGAGTAAAGCTTGAAGCCTTTACCGTTTCTAGCACATCTAGTACACTTGCCATCCTTTTCTTTTGGGAGTGGCCGCAAGACCTTTTTGTATCTTCGGCACTGTTTTTTCCGCCGAAGGGCTTAAAACTTCTAACATTTTTGTTCCTTCAGTCTTTGGCTCTTTAGCCTTATCCTTACCAGTCTTTGCCTCAGCTTGCTCGGCTGAAGGTGCCTTCGGCATGGTAGCCAGTTCTTCAGCCTTCTGCGTAGGAAGAATTTGCTCCTTTGGATCAGCAGCTGAAGAAGTCTTTCCGCCAAACTCGGGCACCGCGGCCTGCTCAATATAACGGGGTCGGTGGGTGAGGACTTTCAACTTTTAACTCTTCGGCATAGGTTCGCTTGGAGCAGCCGAAGCAGCAACCTTTCCAGAAGTTGCACCCTTTCTTTTCTGCCCCCGTGGCGGGTAGCGATAGTCAGGGTACACAAATCCAATAGCATCAAAAAGCCTATTCAATCTTTTCTTTTTTCGGCTCCTGAAGGCCGCAGATAGTGCATTATCTTCGGACTTGGAATATGCTCCAAGTAACTCATCGCTAGTATTTTCAATACACTTCAGCTAGTCATCATCTGGTTCCACAAACTTGTCCCCAAACCTGAAGGTGTATTTCAATCGAACTAGGCCGCCTTCGCTAGGGTTAGTGATGGTTTCTTTCGGCATTTCCCAACTGTCTATAAGTGGCCATATCTTGTAGGCTATATGTTCTTGAAGTAAGTCTCTTGTCCCAATAAAAGAGCAAACTGTGTTGAAGGCCCTTCGACATGCTTCGGTTGCCTCATCAATTTCTACCTTTGGCTTTCGGAGGCCGAAGCGGGACTAGATGGGGTGCATGATGATCTCTTTAATGTCTTCTCTCGCCTTCAAATCATTTTTCAGGTAAAACCACTCTTCCATCCAGGCCCCAGGCCATCTCTTCCGAAACGTTGGCACTGGGTAGCTTGCGCCAGAGCGAGCAACGAAGCTATAGCAACCGAAGTTGTTATGATATTGTTCTTTACCCCAGGCCTTTGTCTCATACGAAAGTTCATGCATACTGCAAAAACATTTTGCACTTGGCTTTAGACCTTGACTCCTCACAGCCCAAACAAAAATCCTCATTCTAATAATAGCTTCGGGGGTTATCTGATGAAGGTAAATCTGATAAATTTTCAACACTTCGACCACAGCCCAGCTTTGAAGAAACTGCGGTAAATCACAACTTCGTCTTCCTCAGGGGCAGGGACGTTGTTATCTCTACCAACTCTCACAATAGACATATCTCGAAAGTACCTTCCTCTCATATTGTCAAGATGACTCTGTTTAATTGTCGATTTCCCAAAAATTGTATGACTTGGCCTCCATGGCTGATCCTCAGAATCTTCTCCCCCGCTTTCAGCATCATAATCATCACTGTCACCGGTATCTTCAGACAGGCCTTCTAGGATCTCCTTAGTAATCTTCTCTGTATTTGATTTTGCCATTGACTCGATAAACCCAGCTATGTAAGGATTTGTAGCCTTCTTCTCTTCAAAGAGCTTCTCCTCTTCAGTCAGCTTCGTCTCAGCAACAACCTTCTTGTCTTGAGACATTTTTCCTTCAGAAATGATGAAAATATGTCTTTCAAACCGAAGCTTAGGAAGCTTGAGAAACTAGCAAGTGTTAGTGAGCAAGAGCTATAAAATTGAGCAAACAAAGCAAATGGCACAAGAAGCGTACCAAATGTGGTTGGTGTGAGTTCTTATTTATACGCTCGGCACGCTCCAAATTGGAGGGTCCCGTCTGTCATTGTCTGTTGCTATTCTAGCAAAGGGAAGGTGTTTTTTCGGACCTTCGTCTTAAGGCCTTTGTCCATGTCGTAGTCTGAATTCGTTATCTTAAACAAATTAATACTGCGATGGGCTACTGTTGGGGGCCTTCGTCCTCCGAAGGTCCTCAAAAACATAATTTAACAATGTCTTCCAAGCATGGCTTATGGACAGGTACCTTCGGACTCAGGTTAAAAGCATACACGACAAGAAGAGCATGATCGTGACGAAGGTTGCCATTGCTCCGAAGCTACGCGCAAGGGAGCTTCGGCTTAATCGCGGAAAAAGGAACCGACTTAAAAGGGAAAAGGCTATCTAGTCCTCATAGATTTTTCTATAAGTCAATAGTAAATGTAAAGGGCATAACTGTAATTTCTCACAGGCTCTGTCCTATGCCTATAAATAGATGAACAGTACCCCCGTACTGTTCACGCTAACCTGTACTTGCTTTTGCGTCGCACTTGTACTTTTTGCCTTCTATCAAGCCGAAGGTACTTTTTGTAATTCAATATTGTTCTTGCCTTCCCATGATTATATAAAATGAATCAATAATGTTAAGTGATTGTATATATATTGTTTCTTATATTTCATATGCTTCTTCTTCTTTTACTTAACGTGTACCGTGATGATGACGAAGGTATGTCCTTCATGACTTTCGTCTGAAGATCATTATATCCTAAGGGAAATAATGCTTCGAAGGACGAAGGACTTTAACATTTAATATCTTGTGTTGCCTTGTTCTTAATTCATAACATTTGAGAACAAGTCCCCAACAGCTTCCTAGGGATGATTGGCAGTATCGATTGCATGCACTAGGAGTGGGAATAGTGCCCAACATCATGTCATGGTATGTATCAAGGCCACTTCAAGAAGCCAACTCTAATTTATGAAGCAATTGCTAGCTACGACCTCTAGATATGACATGCATTTTTTGGATTGCTTGGATCTCTAAACGATATTGATGTCCTCCATCGATCTCCTGTATTCAAAAATCTTGCAAAAGCGATTGGGCCAACCATCAAATACTCTACCAACGATAGTACGGGACGGAGTATGACATGGGGTATTATTTGGCAGATGGCATATACCCTAGTTGGGAAACTCTAATCAGTGGCATATCCATTCCCTAGAGCTAGAAACAAAAATTCCAGCAATGGGATCTTTGCCCACATTCAAGTAGGAGTAGCACAACAATGCTTCTTCCCCATTGCTGATGTTCCTCGTCCGGACGGGTACTTCTTGTTTGCCATTCGCTTCCTACAGTTTGAGGGCCCTAGGGTACCTCCTTGAGCCAACTGTTCATGCATTCCCTGTGTACCAGATAAATGTGGTTGAGTGGAAGAGGGAAATGAGAGTACAAGGAAAACATCGATAAACATTTGCAACTTGGCTGAATGGTGTAGGTATCATGTGCGTCATCACCGAAGTTGAACTAGGAGTGTAGTGGACAGGATCAGTGATGCCATCATCCCCATCGTTCACTGTCTGGTTACATTAATTATGTGATAAAATTTGAATTCGGATAAGTGAAAAATAGAAAGATCGAGATGGGTTTGCATTTATCACCATATCACTTTCTCGAGACTGCTTTTACTTGCACTGTCAGAAGAACTTGAGCAGTGTTGTGGATGATCAAAACCGGTGTCTTTAGCTTCTGATTGCATTTTCTATATAGGCTACACTTGGTTGAAAAGTTAGACTTGATAATGCTTACAACCTCGCGCACTCACATGATCTTAAATGAAACTTGTCTTCTGCTGTAAGATTCGATAAATTAATCAAATACAAGATGAATTCTAAATTTGGCATGATGTGTGACCGTTGTATGTGGCAGTTCACCTTGTTTACTCTTGACTAGCACTTTGTTGATTTCCTGTTTACACATGCTTAGTGTTGTTTTGTGGTGAACTTCTCTTTTGATATGCTTAAAACTAATTAAAATGCTTATTCTTCACATATCTTATGCATATGATCAATTTGAGCATCTGCTAGCACATGCATTTTTTGTTGCTCATATTGTACCACACCACTTATAGCATTTTTACATTCTACTTGCTAAACTCCTGAAGCTCTCTTGCATTTTCTGCATCCATTCTGCTGACTTGCACACCCTATGTGGATTTTTTTTGGGGGGGGAGTGACAGTTTTGGGCATCTGCATGAGTCTTGTTGAGTGCATGTATCAACAAGGGGGAATTTTGGAGAAGTGTGAATTGTGTGGGGGAGAATTTTTGGAAACTCTTTTCACACGCACATAAATCTTGTGAGACTCTAAGTATTTCTTCAACAGGAGTTGATTTTGACAGGGAGAGTTTTTGAGATATATGTCTAGCTAGTCGTGTTGAGCCATTTGCTTGTTTCTAGAGGGACTAGCTTTGCTTTTAGCTTGTTTTGTTGTCTCTTGCCCTGATTTGGCTATTTTTTAGCTAGTGATGTTGAGCCCATTTTCTGCCTCTTCCTGGGGGCTAGCTATCTTTGCTTGGTCGTGTTGAGTCATTGCCCATATCTTTAGGGACCAATATTTTCTCAGCTTCGATGACTTATTTTTGGCCTTTGTTTGGTCTCTTGTCATTTGGGTGAGTTTCTCTTCTTTTCCCTCTCTTCTGTTGCTTATGGTGTTTCTATGGTGTTGTTGACAATGCACTCAATAAGGGGGAGATTATGAACACAAGGTTGACTTGTGCCCTTGTGTTTGAGTTGTGATGAGTAATTGTCAATGGGTAGTGCTTTTGTGTGAGTCTTGGACTAACCAGAGTACGAGTTTGTGTGTTGTGCAACATATCTCTTGCCTTGTGGTGTGTAGGTATGCAGTAAGGAGACAGTGGTCGACAATGAAGGTGAAGTTCATGCGGGTTCGTGCCAATGGACCGAGAGCGGCGAATGATGAGTGCTATGTATTGACCAAGGGATTGGACAAGCTAAGTGACTTGTCGTGGTGGCTGGCACCTTGGAACACTGATGGGCATGAGGATGTGGAGGAGTGGTTCATGTTGTCGATGTGGTCGTGGATCGGTAGGACACATGTCTAGGACTTGGGAGACACGTACGTAGTACGCTACCTGTGGAGGTTTCGGTGGTTGAGCCTCAAAACCACTCAATGCTATAGAGGGTTGGTTTTGCTGGATTTGGGCCTCAAAACCAGGCGATGCGGTTCCAGTCGGAATTGGAGGCAGCATGTGGCATCACTGCGAAGGGTGCATTGAGGTGAAGCAACTTTGTAAAGAGTACGTGGCCATCAAATCAAAATCTCAGGAGTTGGTCCATTTTGGCTCGGCTAAGTGGATGACTATATGTATCTTGGGGTAGATTAGTCTAGTGAAATAATTCCCTATAAATAGGTGGAAGGCTGGTTGGTTCAACTATCTCTTTTGCCATTAGAGCAATGTCTCTTCCATTTTCTAGTCTTGTAATTGCTCTAGGTTGGAGATCCACGGGTGCTTTGAACACCCGTATTTGTGTTCTTGATATTTTGAGGAAGTGTGGTCGTAACCACATGCGGTCTAGCGTGCTTTTGAATCATGTACCAAATCTGAAGTTGCTGAGTTTTTCGTTCGCTTTCTCTCTTCGCAATCCCTCTAATTGGTTTTGTGAGAATATTTGAGTTCTTGAGTTGGGGATTGTTTTGGGGTCTCTCTCTAGCTTTGAATTAGTCCTTAGATCATTGTGATCCTCTGATTTGAACAATGCTTGGTCATGGATTGATCTAAATTTGTTTTGATCAAAAAGGAAAAATCTCAACAAAACCCCAACTAAACTCAAAGTCTTATTCAGGTTTTCTGATCTACGATTGAATTATAAATTTGTTTGAGTTCAAATTTTGTAGACACCTTAGAAACTCACTTGTCAAGGTGTGTGCAAAATTTCAGCTCAACTCGATTCTGTTCGGATCAATTTGGCATTCAAAAAATGATTTTCGAAATGTTGAAAAGAACATGAATTAGCAACTAAGTTTTGGGTCATTTTAGATTTTTTGGTGTCTGTTTTACGATCCATTTGTTTTGTTAGACTCATGTTTGTCTTAGAAACGTTTCAACATCTTTTGTGTGTTGTTTGGAGTTTAGAGATATGGGCGGGATGACTTTGGGATTCAAGACAAAGTTGTATAAGCACAAAAAATCTACAAGCTCCCATTACCCCCTCTGGCCGCTTATTCAATCCTTTAGTGTCTAATGCCATGTATGGTGTTAGCATTGTATACCTGACAAGAAGTAATGACTAATCTATAGTCGTTGGAAGAGCAATGGACATGCCCAATGTAGGCATTGTGGTGCACTAGTCATATCTGATGACTTCAATTTCAGCCCACTAAGAGGTAAAAGTTAGATTTCATTGTGGGTTTATGCTAGCTAGCTTTGGCTGGCATCTTGGCACCCCATACACTTGTGAATACCTCTTGAGGCTAGAGAAACACACTCCATTAACTTTCATCTTGTGGATCATCATTTGAGTGAGAGTAGAGAGGTCTTAGTGCATCAGAAATAGTTCTTGCATCTTGTGGCACTAGTTGAGTGTATTGGGTTGGTTATTCTCTTGTTAATCTCGGTGATTATCATCATCTAGATAGCCTAGAGTTTGTGGGATCATTGAGCGGCTATTGGATATCGTTGTCGGCTCTAATCATTGATTGTGAGGGGCTCTTATGTTCATTCCCCATGAGGGATCCGTGAAGAGCAACTATAATGGAGTCGTGGCTAGTTGAAATGTCTTGCTAGTGTGGTTCTTATGATGCCTAATTGTAGGTTGTGTGTGATGCCAATTAGTACATAAATCGTATAGCTAGGACTCACCACAATTAGGATGTATGTTATTGACAAACAATCGAACCTTATGAAGAAGTTATTGTACTAATTCTCTTGCTCGTTGGTTTTGATCACTACCACATTTATCTTTGCATTTATAGTTTTGTCTTATGTAGTAGTTGCTTGAGTAATATATAGAAGCTTTTTGTAACTAATCATATTTTGATCTTTTGTTTAGGTATCTAGTGGAATTAGGTTATTTCTCCTTTACGTGCTTGAGTGAAATCAATCTAGAGACTTAGCAACTATAATTATTTAAGGGTCTTGCTTGTTGATAAATAGATCTAAAGCAAGTATCTATTTTGGCGCCATCTCTTATAATAATTAATTTTGCTCTAATATTTTGTAACTTTAAGAAAAAAAATTATAGGCTATTTGCCCCCTCCATCCATCTAGATCCTTCCACTTTTTCAAAAACTTTATTTAGCAATATTGGGATCCTAAATCCAAGTTGGAGTTACTCCAAGATGGATCTGATCCTTCAAATCTTGTTTTCCCAAACTTAGAGTTGTCCCAAGCATGTACTTATATGGCTTCTAACATAGGCTATAATTGCGTAACATTCTTTTTTGTCTAATGTGCATACAAGTATATAGTCTTATCTCTTAGGTGCTCATTGCATAAAGAGTTAAGGACCTACACACGCCATCATGTTTCTACTTCTTTGGTATTTGGGCTGGACAAAAAGGTTGTAGCTCATTCGACTCGGTTCCTTAGGCTATTCACAATAATTGTGATTTCATGTACATTTAATAATGTGTCACATCAACTTTTTTGGTATGACATATCATCTAAGAAGATTGAGTTTCATGGGATGAAATTGGTTTCATTGGGATGAAACCATGTTAACTTGTTTCCAAGGTCTTGGAAACCACATGAAACCTCCATTGAGAGTGATTTATTTCATCTTCACATATTTTATTAATTTCTATTAGTCATTGAGTTGCGGCATTTAATTAATATATATGTTAGTCTATGAAATAATAAAGTGAAAATTTGCATTGAGAGACATTGTTTCATTCTTAGTTTTATAGCACTTTAATAATGTGGCAGTGTTGAAATGAGTGCTACGAAATTGCTAAGAATAGCCTTAATTAGTAACTTGGCTCGACTTATTTATGTTTTTTCACAAGCTGAGACATCATTTTAGTACTACCTCCGTTCTCGGACAAATACAAAAGAACAGAGGAGTACATATAGTATAATGAATGAGCTAAAGTTGTTGGTCTCAAACTTGTATAAATTTGTATTACATGATGTCTTGCACTTTACAATTAGTTGACGCACTACAGTAAAACTATAAAATTCCGACGGTCGTCTTATGTCCGACGGCCCCGTAGGCAACCGTCGGACATAAGGTTATGTCCGACGGCCAACAGCGACCGTCGAAAATAACAAAATATAGCCGACGGCTGTCAGACTGGCCGTCGGACATTACCTTATGTCCGACGGCCCGCCCCCTGGCCGTCGGACATAAGCTTATGTCCGACGGCCTCGTACCGAGCCGTCGGACATAAGGCTTTTTAACGCGCGGATCCGACCCGCGCGGCTTCAGTTTCACCCGACCGCGCGTCTCTATCTTCTCTGCCGCCGCCGCCGAGCATGCCTCCGCCGTCCGAGGAGCAAGCCGCCGTCGCCGCCACGCTCGTCGCCGTCCCGCCCGGTCGCCGTACCGCCCGCCCCCACTGCTCGTGCTCCGGCCGCCGCCGCCCCACCGCCCCGAGCTCGTGCTCCGGCCACCGCCACGCCCGTGCTCCGGCCACCACCGCCACGCTCGGAAATGTCCGACGGTTTTAGCCGTCGGAAATGTCCTCGTTTACTATAGTGACGGCGGTTTGACCTAGAATTGTAAACTAAGGATTATTATGATTCTATCAATTTGTTTTTAATGGATATATGAATAATCAAAATGGATTACGGATGCATTATACACAGTATGTATTATGAACCCATGGATGCATGATTTAATATAAAACCGAGTCTACACTACTGGAATCTGGGCCTTTGTCGAGTGCCAGCCTCTTTGCCGAGAGTCGCACTCGGTAAAGTCCTGCTCTCGGTGACGAGCTGGTTTACCGAGTGCAGGACACTCGGCATAGAAAAACTCTCGGCAAAGACGCGTTTGTCGAGTGGCAGACACTCGGCAAAGGCGACTCTCGGCAAAGGGCCGTCATCGACCGTTCTAAAGCTGACGGCCGTCAGCCTTTGCCGAGGGCCGAGGTCGACACTCGGCAAAGAGGCTTCTTTGCCGAGTGCCAAATATCTGGCACTTGGCAAAGCCCTCTTTACCGAGTGTCTTCTTTGGACACTCAGCAAAACATGTTTTTATTTTTTTAATTTTGGCAACCAAACTTTTTGTGGTATGTTCCTACACTATGTAGACCTACATGTACCATTTTAGGACAATTATAACAGAGTTTTCAATAGGTAGTAGATTTAGTTCATTTATTTGAATTTCTTCGGAAAAATTCAGATTTGAACTGTAGGTCACTCGAAACTTGTAAAACCGTGCATGCAAAAATGATATCCATGCTACTTAGCACAAGTTACGACCGATTTCAGGAGCAGACCAGAAACTTCGAGCAACATGCTCACTAAACATGGTCGTGAACTTGTCATCCACGTGTTTAAAAATTGTATAAAACACAAACAAAGTCATAAAATCATGAAACTTTTCCACGTGTCATGATATCATATATAGAGTCTGTGATAAAAATTTGAGAAAATTTCAAGAAAGCTGTGACACACTATGTGTAGAAACCTAAGAGATCCACACATGAAATCATAGAGATCCACACATGATCTCTTAGGTTTCTACACATAGTGTGTCACAGCTTTCTCGAAACTTTCTCAAATTTTTATCATAGACTCTATATATGATATCATGAGACGTGGACAAGTTTCATGATTTTCTGACTTTGTTTGTGTTTTATACAATTTTTAAACACGTGGATGGAAAGTTCACGGCCATGTTTAGTGAGCATGTTGCTCGAAGTTTCCGGTCCGCTCCTGAAATCGATCGTAACTTGTGCTAAGTAGCATGAATATCATTTTTGCATTCACGGTTATTCAAGTTTCGAGTGACCTACAGTTCAAATCTCAATTTTCCGAATAAATTCAAATAAATGAACTAAATCTACTACCTATTGAAAACTCTGTTATAATTGTCCCAAAATGGTACATGTAGGTCTACATAGTGTAGGAACATACCACAAAAAGTTTGATTGAAAAAAATAAAAATAAAAATGTACTTTGTCGAGTGTCCAGAGATGACACTCGGCAAAGAAGCCTTTGTCGAGGGTCAAATGGTTGACACTCAACAAAGTGTAGTGAAATAATCTTTGTCGAGTGTCGCCCGGGGGACACTCGGCAAAGAGGACTTTGCCGAGTGCCGGATCGGGGGCACTCGGCAAAGTATATTTTAAAATTAAAAAAAAATCTTTGTCGAGTACCAAATCACGGGCACTCGGCAAAGACCGTTTACTTACCGACAGTTAGCCCTTTCTTCCTCACTCTCTCACTCTCACTCTCACCGCGCCGCCGCCCGTCACCGTCCGCTCGCGCTCCCCTCGACCGGCCACGCCCCTCGCCGTCCGCTTGCGCCACCGCCGCCGCCCTCAACGCGCCCCGCCCGGCCGCCCTCACCCCGCCGCCGCCCCTCGCCGTGCCCGCGCCCCCCACCTCGCCCGTGCCCCTCGACGCGCCCCTCGCCCCTCACCGCGCCCGCCGCCTGCGCCCGCGCCCCTCAACGCGCCCGTCACCACGCCCGCGCCCCTCGACGCGCCCCTCGCTGCGCCCGCGCCGCGCCCTCGCCCGCCCGCTGTCGCGCCCTCCACGCCGCCGTGCCTCGACCGCCGCGACTAGTCGTCTCGCCCGCGATCTCCGCACCCCGTCGTCTCGCCTGCGACCTGCCGTCTCGACCGCGACCAAACCTCGAAGGTGATTTATATGAAATGATTAGGTTTAATATTGAGTCATACTTATATACATGTTTTGGTTAGGTGAATATGTATTCTTGTTGTGTTATCTCTGATAAATTAAATATATATAGATGTGATTGCCGGCCATCGTGCCGTTGAAATATGCGTGGTTGTCAGCCATCGTGCTAATACTTTTATTTGTAGGTTTTATAAACCTCCCCGTGCAGGGGAGGTGCTGCCGGAATTTTCTATTGCTAGGCTTATGTTAGAGGATGGAGGACCGTGAGTGGATGTACACGGGCCATAGAGGAAGGAACGATGTGACCCATGAATGGATTAGAAAGACCGATGATTTTGTGGAACGGGCATATGGCGAAACTGCTAAAGGAGCGAGTCTAGTCCCATGCACGTGCAGCAAATGTGCCAACCGGAAAAGAAAACCAAAGAAGGTCATGGTAGAACATATTTGGAAGAATGGATTTACGACAGGCTATACTCGGTGGATATTTCATGGTGAAGCGCATCGTACGAGAGAGGAGGTGTTGAGACAACGTGTCGAGGATTATGACGCGGATGCGGGGGTAGCGGATATGTTGAATGACTATCAGGAGGCACAGTACACGGGAGGATGTATGGATGACGAGCCAGAGCCGACTGCAAAGGCGTTCTATGACATGTTCGACGCGGCACAGAAGCCTCTTCACGACCAGACAAAGGTTTCTCAACTGGATGCCATTGGGCGTGTAATGGCGTTCAAGTCGCAGTACAACATGAGTAGAGACGCATTCGATGGCTTGTTGACGGTTATTAGGAGCCTGCTTCCGGATGATCACGTTCTGCCAAAGAGCATGTACGAGGCATAGAAACTCCTTCGTGCACTCAAGATGACGTATGAGCAGATTCATGCTTGTCCGAAGGGCTGCGTGCTATTTAGGAAAGAATACGCGGAGGCAAAGTACTGTCCCAAGTGTAAATCATCTAGGTTCATGGAGGTAGACTCTGGTGATGGACGGAAGAGGCAGCTCGACATCCCCTTGACAACCTTACGGCACCTTCCGTTCATACCGAGGATCCAGCGTCTGTACATGACAGAGGAATCCGCGAAACAGATGACATGGCACAAAAATGGAAAACGATTCAATCCTGACAAGATGGTGCACACATCTGATGGTGAAGCATGGAAACACTTCGATGCTATTCACTATGAGAAAGCCGAAGAGACTCGTAATGTACATGTTGCGCTGGCCACAGATGGGTTCAATCCCTATGGAATGAGCGCTGACTCGTACACATGTTGGCTCATGTTTGTTATCCCAATCAATCTCCCCCCTGGTGTGTGCTTTCAAAGGCAGAATATATTCGTGTCATTGATAATTCACGGACACCCGGGGAATAAAATGGGCGTGTACATGGAGCCTTTGATCGATGAATTGGTACGTGCCTGGGAGGAAGGGGTATGGACGTATGACCGAGCTACGAAGACAAACTTTAGAATGCATGTTTGGTACCAGTACTCCATGCATGACTTACAGGCGTATGGGCTATTCTGCGCCTGGTGTGTTCACAGTAAGTTCCCATGCCCAGTTTGCAAGGAAGCTCTTAGGTTCATTTGATTGAAAAAGGGTGGCAAATATTCGTCCTTCGATAAACATCGACAATTTCTCCCTCCTGACCATCCATTCCGCCTAGACATCAAGAACTTTACGAAAGGTGTCGTAGTGACAGACCGCCCACCTGCAACGATGACTGGCGCTGAAATTCGTCAACAGATAGATGGGCTCGTGGCCAATACAGAAGGTGGTTTTGTGGGATATGGTGAGCAGCATATGTGGACACATAAGTCTGGCTTGACTCGGCTCCCCTATTATGACGACCTGCTCCTTCCACACAACATTGACGTGATGCACACTGGAAAGAATGTTGTCGAGGCACTATGGGCAATAATTATGGACATTCCTGATAAGTCAAAGGATAACGTAAAGGCAAGAGTGGATCTGGCAGCGTTATGTGATAGACCAATCCAAGAGGTGAAGCCGCCAAGTGGTGGAAAGACATGGAGAAGGCCTAAGGCCGATTTCATCCTAAGCAGGGCCCAGAGGAAGGAAGTATTTCAGTGGATCAAGATGTTGATGTTCCCTAATGAGTATGCAGCTAACCTGAGTAGGGGGTGAACTTATCTACTATGCGAGTCTTAGGGATGAAGAGTCATGACTTCCACATATGGATTGAATGGATTCTTTCTGCGATGGTTCGAGGCTATGTCCCTGAGCATGTCTGGCTAGCGCTTTCAGAGTTGAGCTATTTCTTCCATTAGCTTTGTGCAAAAGAGTTATCTCAGACCGTGGTTGCAGACTTGGAAAGATTGGCACTCGTGTTACTGTGTAAGCTTGAGAAGATATTTCCACCCGACTTCTTCAATCCAATGCAGCATTTGATTCTTCATCTCCCCTATGAGGCACGAATGGGGGGCCGTGCAGGGACGTTGGTGCTATCCAAACGAGAGATGTCTAAAGACTATTTGAAAGAAATGTAGAAATAAATGCAAAATCGAGGCTTCCATTGCAGAGGCATACATTCTAGAGGAGGTGTCAAACTTCACAACAACTTATTATGGTGACAAACTGCCGAGCGTGCATAATCCACCCCCTCGTTACAATGATGGCGACAATGAATTGAACCTTAGCATATTTCAAGGCCAACTCGGAAGCGCAAGTGGCTCGACCACCAAGACCCTGACACATGAAGAGTGGCGGCATATCATGCTATATCTATTGACCAACCTTGAAGAGGTGACGCCATACATGGAACAATTTCTTCATGAATTCTGGCGTCGATCAAGGGACCCCACTCCACAGGAATATAACACTCTTCTTAGAAAGGGTGCGAGAAATGGGTTGCCCGATTTCATTTCCTGGTTCAAACGTAAGGTACGTGCTTAGTTTGTCAAAGAGATCCGTCTATGAACTCAATTTAGCGTATTTTAACTTGCGAATACTTGTAGGCCAAAGAGATCCGTCTATGAGTGCCGAGTTGAGACTAGTAGCCAACGACTTTGCTTATAGGGTCAAGAAATATTCTGGGTATGACGTCAATGGATACCGTTTTTGCACAACAAACTACGACAAAAGTCGGCCCAATCGGAAAACAACGTGTTCTGGAGTCTTTACGCCCAGTCTTGACGATGTCGATTATTTTGGATGAATCGAAGAAATATATGAGCTCAATTTTTATGGTTCCAAACCTCTTACTCCAGTGATATTCAAATGTCATTGGTTTGATCCTCAAGTGACGAGACGGACACATTCTAATCTTGGGATAGTCGAAATTCGACAAGATTCCACCTTACCAGGAGACGATGTCTATATTGTGGCCCAACAGGCCACACGAGTGTATTATCTCCCATATGCGTGCCAAACGAAAGAACATCTTAAGGGTTGGGATGTTGTGTATAAGGTATCGACGCACGGGAGGTTACCTGTTCCTAACGATGAAGATTATAACTTAGACCCAGACACATATGATGGAGAGTTCTTCCAAGAAGATGGGCTAGAAGGGCGATTTGAGATAGACTTAACCGAAGCTATCGGAATGGACGTAGATATTGAAATGGTTGTTGATGAGGAGGATGATGAGGTGCAAAATGATAATGACTTAGTAATCCTTGAAGGCAATGACATTAATGACGAACTTGTGTCTTCCAATTGTGTTGAGATTGAAATGGTTGATAGTGATATGAGAGTTATGATCCGGCTAACCCCGACACATATGAAGATTATTTTTAACGTAATGCTATATGACTTTTTATTTCGCACCTGTTTTTAAATATATCTTTTTATATGTGCTTATTTGTTTACTCTTAATTGCAGGTTTCTGGACAAATATGGTGGGCAGTTGGCTGAGGAGGAGGAGGGGGAGGAGGAGAAGGACGGCGGACGAGGCAGAGCAGGACGAGGCACAGCAGGACGACCTTGTCCAGCAGCAGGCGGCACAGCAGGACGACGATGACCAGCAACAGTACGACGACGAAGCTCAGCAGACCGCCTCAGGTTCTGGTGCCTCAGGTTCGAGGAGCATCTACCTGCAAGGTCCCGTGAGTCTCCCTCAGCGTCTCATACTTCGGGACAGGCGGCCGCTGATTCGGCCAGATGGGGAGAGGCATGTAACTTTATGTTCTTCATTCTTGTTCATATTATGTGTTCAAAATCATAATATAAACTAATACTTTTTATTTATCACTTGGACAGGTCTTGGACGATTGTGGATTATGCTGGGGGGTCATCGTCGCCTCCCAAATGGCATCCTCGGCCTGCTGTGCAGGGAACACTTTCCTAGACTGGTTGAGTACGCTGGAGTGACGGGCCCAGTCTACACCTTCGACCACTACGCTGTTGCCCCCGATGCAGTAGACCGGGACGGCCGGGAATTCAATAACAAGGCGAAGCGGGTGAAGCAAGAGCTGTGGGTAAGTCTTAGTATAATGTTAAATATGTCGCATTCATTGCAAATTCTTGAAATAATGTATGGATACATCATTTTTGTATGCAGGATTTCTTCAGATGCGAGGCTAGATACGAGGCTAGGGCGGATGTGGTGGCCACCACGAGCTATAAGAAGCTCGTCGTGGACTTGCACTATGAGGCTCGAATCCAGGCTATCGTCAGCTACCATGGCTCCGTCCTTGGGAAGAAGGTGAACAAGCAGCAAGCCCAAACCATGTCGTTGACCAGGGACCAGTACCTGCAGGTAAAGTCATGCATGTTTGGTACCAGTACTCCATGCATGAATTTTATTTTATCTTCTGATATGCACTTTACGTGTTTACTTTGTAGATGATTCCACATTGGTGCGCCGCACATCCTCTGTGCTGGGAGCAGATGGTGGATAGGTGGTGTTCGGCTGAGTGGGATGAGGCGCACAACGCTAGCCGGGAACGGCGTATGATGATGCAAGGTCCCTCCCACCACCAAGGCAGCCGAAGTCTGGGCCAATATGCAGAAGCATGGGTAAGCCCTCTTTTTTATTTAGGTATATAGCACTGGATTAGATATTATTTCTAACTATCTCGTTGGTTTTCTTGCAGTCGGTGTCACATGGTGGCCGGCCTTGCTCCATCTTCTCGGCCTATGTTATGGCCCAAAAGGGCAAGGCGACGTCCGACGTCACCTACAACCGGGGTTGACGGGCCCGAGGCCTACACCAACCCCGCCGTCTACAGCCGCCTTCATGACTACACCGCCATGGCGAAGGAGGTCCATGGCCCAGAATATGATCCGAGCACCGAGCAGATCGACCCTGATGTGCTCATGAGGGTCGGAGGAGGCAAGAGACATGGGCGGTACTGGATTGCCGACGGGGCAATCGACTCGTCCTCCACTCCCACTCTGTCTCAGGTGCGAGCAAGGAGCATGGGCTCAAGTCCAGCCATACGACCTCGGCACGACAGCTCACAGCATCGCATACAACAACTCAAGGTTAGTGCTTCTGTAACTCGTCCTTCCTTGAGTTATATACCTTCTATTTGAGTTACTATAACGTTGGCTTGTAATATTACAGACCCAACTAGAAGAAGATATGAGGGAACGTCAAGAGATGGAGGCGAGGATGATGGCGGAGCGGGAGGCGGAGCGAGAGGCTCGCCTGGCGGCTGATCAAAGGATGGCGGAGATGTTCCAGTACATGCAGAGCCTTGGCGCCGCATAGGGTTTTGCTCCGCCACCTCCATTGTTCCCTGCAGTTGACCCTGCTCTGTTGCATACTCATGTGAGTATCAAAATTGTAGTTACATGTTGGTAATGCATCTGGTATAACACATGCAATCTCTTCTCTATGCAGGGCCAATCTGGGGCGGCATCCAACAACCCTCATGAAGGGTACAGCCCAACATAGCACCAGTCCAACTGCCCACCTCCATGAGAGTTATGTTTTTAGTGTTTCGAACACAAAACTTATGTTGAATACTTGTCAGAGCTTGTGAACTTGTGTTGATACTTCTGAACTTCTGTTAAGACTGTTTGTGTTGAGAACCTCTCAACTTATGTTGAATACTTATGTCAGAATTTGTGTTAATACTGTTTGTGTTGGCTATATATGTTTGTGATGATCTGTGATGTATATATGTGATATCTGTGAAATATCTTTTGTTTGTTTGGATGGAATAGGGAAAACAAATAAAAAAGGTGTGTGTTGGTCACTTTGCCGAGTGTAATGGCTCTGGCACTCGAAAAAGAAGCACGCTTTGATGAGTGCCATACCAAGCACTCGGCAAAGTACCTGACATTGGGACCCCTCTGGCGGATTCTTTGCCGAGTGTCACCTGGGACACTCGTCAAAGACGCCGTCTCCGTCACCCGGCGCCGTAACGGCTGCTTTTCTTTGTTGAGTGCTCTCTGGCACTCGGCAAATCACTTTGCCGAGTGCTTGAGAAAAACACTAGTAGAAAAGAGCTCAAAGCCTACGGCACGTTCAACTTTTCACTGGCGGTTTCCGTTATCAAACGTCAGTGAAAGAAACAGGTGGGCCCGGCTTTAAAAACCGCCAGTGGAAACCTATTTCCACTGGCGGTTATCTTAACACAACCGCCAGTGGAAATAGGATGTTTCCACTGGCGGTTGTGTAACACCAACCGCCAGTGAAAATTGATTTCCACTGGCGGTTATCTTAACTTAACCGCCAGTGGAAACATCCTATTTCCACTGGCGGTTGTGTTAAGATAACCGCCAGTGGAAATAGGTTTCCACTGGCGGTTTTTAAAGCCAACCGCCAGTGAACTGTCTGTTATAAATACCCCTCTTCTTCCCCCGACAGTGAACTGTATGCTCGCAGCCAACTTCCATTGGAGGCGACTTTGGAGGTCCAGAATTCACAAAATACATGGGGAGAGGTTTTGATCTTCATTTTTTGGAAGAAGATTGCTAAGAAAGGTTGGATTATGTTGCTAATGTCAATTTTTATTCATTTTTGCTCAATTTTAGCCACATTTTGGATCTAGGGTTTCACCATTTGAGAGAGAGTGTATCCTCTCTCAATTTTAGCCACATTTTAGTCACATTTTTGCTCTATTCCCTCAAATAAAGTTGTTTAATATGGTTAGATTTTGTCTATCCTCTCTCCTTTTTCATGTTTAGTTCTCAAATCAGTTTATCCCATGACATATTAAGTTGTTTAATGAATGGTTCATGTGTTGTGTGGAGAGAGAAGAAGATAGGTTTGGTAATTAAGATTGTTTTTATTAGTTGCTATGAAAGGTTGGTTTAATTATGTTTTAATTGACAATTATTGTTCATCTTTGCTCAATTTTGGAACTAGGCCTTCACCATGTGTTAGAGAGAAGAGTATGGCTAGGAAAGTTTGGTTTTATGTTCCTCTTGCCAATTTTTGTTCATTTTCCATAAATTTAGCCACATTTTTTATATAGGGTTTCACCCCTTCATCCTTCCCGACAAGAACTATAGCTCGCAGCCCAACTTCCATTAGAGGGCCAGATTTCACAAAATACAAGGGGGGGGGTTTATCTTTATTTTTTGGAAGAAGGTTGCTAAGAAAGGTTGGTTCTTGTGTGTTTATGTTACTTTTTTACAGGTGGTGATGGAGAGGACATCCTGGATGTATAACTTATCAAGGCTAGATCCATCATACATATCCGAGGTCCATAGGTTTATTGATGTCGCTACGAACCATGCTTGGAGAACAAAGACAAAACACATATATTGTCCATGCATGGACTGCAAAAATGCTGTTGTATTTAATGACACAGAACAAATCATATCTCATCTGGTATGCCGAGGATTTATGAAGGATTACACAATTTGGACAAAGCATGGAGAGGGTAGCTCTTCGCCTTATACGACTGGAAACCCTGAGAACATCGACGACAGATTTCAGTTCGTTCACGAGACACACCAACCTCTTCCACAGAGCGAACATGTAGTGCAAAATGTTACTGATCATGGTTACGCTGGAGGAAATGAACATGATAGACCTCATGTTCTGCCAAGTGTTATGGATGAGGAAGATGCAGAGTTGCTAGAGGCAATGTTGCATCGTCATACAGATCAATCGATGTTCTTAATGAAAGGTATGGAGTCCCTGAAGAAGGCAGCAGAAGAGCCTTTGTACGACGAGTCTAAGGGTTGTACCAAAGAGTTCACGACGCTCCGGTCTGTGCTAAAGCTGTTGATGTTAAAAGCTAAATATGGTGTGTCTGATGCTGGCTTCGATGCGTTCTTGAGTATTATCGCAGACATGCTTCCAAAGGAGAACAATGTGCCTGCTAACACGTACTATGCAAAGAAACTAATCAGTCCGCTCACTATGGGTGTGGAGAAGATCCACGCGTGTAGAAATCACTGTATCCTTTATCGAGGTGATGATTATAAAGACTTGGAGAGCTGCCCAAAGTGCGGTGCAAGTAGGTACAAGACGAATAAAGACTATCGAGAGGAAGAGTGTGTTGCATCCGTGTCTAAAGGGAAGAAGCGAAAGAAAGCCCAAAAAAGACTTCAAAATCCACGAGCAAAGAAAAAGAAGTAGACTATTATGCGCTCAAAAAGATTCCTGCTTTGGTGATGTGGTACCTCCCCGTCGTCGATCGATTGAGGTGTTTGTTCGCTAATCCTGAGGATGCCAGACTTATGAGCTGGCATGCTTCTGATGAGCACAAAAATGATGGGAAGCTTCGACATCCAGCCGATGGGAAGCAGTGGCAAGATTTCAATGACAACCACCGAGACTTTGCCGATGAACCGAGAAATGTTAGGTTCGCACTGAGTACTGATGGAATGAACCCATTTGCTGAGAGGAGCAGCAAGCATAGCACATGGCCGGTGATCCTCACCATATACAACCTTCCTCCATGGTTGATGCAGAAACGGAAGTACATTTTGCTAACCATCCTTATTTCTGGACCTACACAACCTGGAGTTGACATGGATGTATTTTTTGAGCCCTTAATGGAGGATATGAAAATATTGTGGGAAACGGGTGTTCAAATGTTGGATGAGTATCGTAAAGGTTCATTCACGCTGAGAGCAATTCTTTTTGTTACGATCAACGATTACCCTACTCTCTTCACATTATCAGGCCAGTTTAAGGGAAAGGTTGGTTGCACAGTATGCATTGATGGAACTGCTTACGTATCCCTTGCTGCATCTAGGAAGATAGTTTACATGAGGCACAGACGATTTTTATTGGAAGGACACAGGTACCGCATGCGAAAGATGGATAAGTACTTCGACAATAATGGTGAACTACATTCTACTGCTCCATCGGGTAACAATAGAGGTCATAGAGTTTTTGAAATAGTCAGGAATATCAAGTTTGTTTTCGGGAAGAAGACAAAAGACGGAAAAACAAGGAAGGATGCCAAACCAGCTTCGGGGGCTATATTCAAGAAGAAGTCTATTTTCTTCGAGTACTTGCCTTACTGGAAAGAGTTAGATGTGCGGCATGCGATCGATGGTATGCACGTTCAGAAGAACATGTTTGAAAGCATAATGGGCACCTTGCTAGACATAAAGGGCAAAACAAAAGAAGGGCTCAATTCACGCATGGACTTGGTAGATTTAGGCATAAAAAAGGAACTACATCCCGTTCTTCAAGAAAATGGGAAGTACCATCTCCCAGCAGCAAGCTACAATCTCAATGTAGATGAGAAACATGCGATGTGTGTTTGGCTCAAGAATTTGAAAGTCCCATCCGGATTCTGCTCTAGCATACGGAGTATTGTGTCAATGAAAGACCTGACAATCACCAACTACAACTCACATGATTGCCATGTCATG
This sequence comes from Zea mays, assembly GCF_902167145.1. Taxonomy (NCBI): domain Eukaryota; kingdom Viridiplantae; phylum Streptophyta; class Magnoliopsida; order Poales; family Poaceae; genus Zea; species Zea mays. The sequence goes on along the minus strand of NC_050100.1, from coordinate 158,572,614 downwards.
CTGACTACATTCCTACTTATTGCCATCAGGGCTATAAATCCTTTGTTTTTAAAGATGGCAATCACACGGTTGTGCTACTTTTTCAACAGGATTTCACAAAAGGTAATTGGCCGTGATGAGTTGGCATCTCTTCAGGAATTCGCAGTGGAGACAATATCACAGTTTGAGATGTGTTTCCCTCCATCGTTCTTTGATATTATGGTGCACCTTGTGGTGCACTTGGTGCCACAAATAGAGGCATTGGGTCCTATGTACTTGCATGAAATGTGAACGTATGAGCGTTTCATGTCAATACTGAATGGCTATGTATCAACCCGTGCTCGTCCCGAGGCATCCATGATAGAGGGGTACTGTACCGAAGAGGCCATTGAGTCCGGAGGTCCATTCTGCAATAGTATCCTAAAAGACCAGGTTGCAATAGGTCTGCCTCCGTCACGACACGAGGGTAGACTGTATGGAAGCGGGAGGATGGGACGGAAATCTTTCATCCCACCGGATTACGATATAGTACTTGAGGCACATCAGAGCATCCTACATCAGCTAACGATAATGGAGCCATTTATCCAACAACACATCAATGAGCTTCGCGAGCAAAATCCTGGGCATACGGATGATTGGGTAATGAAGCAACATAAGCAGCGGTTCAACACATGGCTAATGGTGAAGGACATTCCACGTGGAGAAACAATAGAAGAACAAACCATCAAGGGCTTGGCATCTGGACCATCACGCCAGGTCACAACATGGCAAACCTATGACATTAGTGGATTCACATTTTGTACCAAGTCCAAGGACAAAAAGAGCATGTCACAAAACAGTGGTGTTCGATGCGAGGCCATAGATGATGAAACTGGTGAGATTATTACATATTTTGGCTTTATTGAGAACATATGGGAACTAGACTATGGTACATTTTAGATCTCGGTTTTCCGATGTCAATGGGTTGAAGACAAACATGTCACGGTAGACAACTATGGGGTCAGAGTTCTTGATCTAAGTAAGGTAGGTTACAAAGATGACCCATGGATCCTTGCTAATCGTGCTGCACAGGTCTTCTATGCTGAACAGATCATTTCTAACAATGAGAAGAAAAGCACCGACAAACCGAAGCATGTAGTTTTTCTTGGAAAACAACAAGCTATAGGAGTTGATGGTGTATCTGATTTAGAGGATTTTAACCAGTTCAACGACATGTCTCTTTTCATAGACCATCCAACCAAGATAAGGAACGTTGAGCGAAGCATCCCACGCAATTCGTTGCCCTGGGTACGCCACGATGGACAAGGCAGAACAATAGCTTCCTAGATTATATACTTGTCATGTAATTGATTATTGTTAGGACTTGTCATGTAATTGATTATTGTTAGCGACAAACCGAAGCATGTAATTGTCTTCATTCAATTTTCGTGGCTACCATTTACAATTTTACATGACTTTCTATTGACTTTATAGAGAGGAGTGAGGTAAATGGAGAGAGAGGAGAGGGAGAGAGAGAGGAGAGAGAGGAGAGGGAGAGGAGAGAGAGGATGGAGAGGGGAGAGAGAGTGGAGAGGAGAGAGAGGATGGAAAGAGAGGAGAGAGAGAGGGGATGGAGAGAGAGGATGGAGAGGGAGAGGGGAGAGAGAGTGGAGAGGAGAGAGAGGATGGAGAGGGAGAGGGGAGAGAGAGTGGAGAGGAGAGAGAGGATGGAGAGGGAGAGGGGAGAGAGAGTGGAGAGGAGAGAGAGGATGGAAAGAGAGGAGAGGATGGAGAGAGAGGAGAGAGAGAGGGGATGGAGAGAGAGGATGGAGAGGGAGAGGGGAGAGAGAGTGGAGAGGAGAGAGAGGATGGAGAGGGAGAGGGGATAGAGAGTGGATAGGAGAGAGAGGATGGAGAGGGAGAGGGGAGAGAGAGTGGAGAGGAGAGAGAGGATGGAAAGTGAAGTAAAAAATATATAAAAAACTATATATAAAAGTATACTTAATATAATATATAAAAAGTGAAGTAAAACAATATATAAAAAAACTATGTTAAATAATAATAAAAAACAATTTCTACTGGCGGTTGTCATAGAGAACCGCCAGTAGAAATGGCTTCCACAGACTGTAGAAGCCATTTCTACTGGCGGTTCTCTATGACAACCGCCAGTAGAAATAGTTTCTACTGGCGGTTCTCGTTGTCAACCGCCAGTAGAAATGGCTTCTACAGTCTGTGGAAGCCATTTCTACTGGCGGTTCTCGTTGTCAACCGCCAGTAGAAATGGCGCCTATATAAAGGGTGGCGCGCGGGAGCCGAAAAATTTTACAAGTCCCTGGCACCAGTTCACTTCAAGACGCCGTCAGGCTGCTGGATTTCGACCCCGAGGGTTTCGCCGGCGATCGTCCCCGCGCCCGTCCCCAGGCCGCCATTCCCGCCCCGCGCCCCCGCACCGCCGTCAGGTGTTTTTCTCTTTCCCCTCTTCTGCTCGCCACCGCCGTCTACCGCGTCGGCAGCCGCCGCCGCGTTTAGTAAACCCTAGGGCACGCGCCGCCGCCGCGTTTAGTAAACCCTAGGGCACACGCCGCCGCCGAGAGGGAGGAAGAGAGAGGAAGGAGAGGGAGAGGGAAGAGAGAGGAGGGAGAGGGAGAGGGAAGAGAGAGGAGGGCACGCGCCGCCGCCACCGAGAGGGAGGAAGAGAGAGGAAGGAGAGGGAGAGGGAAGAGAGAGGAGGGAGAGGGAGAGAGATAGAGGGAGGGAGAGGAGGGTGAGAGAGAGAGAGGAGGGAGAGGAGAGAGATAGAGAGAGGGAGAGAGATAGAGGGAGAGGAGAGAGATAGAGGGAGGGAGAGGAGGGTGAGAGAGAGAGAGGAGGGAGAGGAGAGATAGAGGGAGAGGAGAGAGATAGAGGGAGGGAGAGGAGGGTGAGAGAGAGAGAGAGGAGGGAGAGGAGAGAGATAGAGAGAGGGAGAGGGAGAGAGATAGAGAGAGGAGGGAGAGGGAGAGAGAGGAGAGGAGATGAGAGTATTCATACAATACTTATTTTTATTCATATGTGTGTTCATATGTGTTCAAATGTATGTGTTCAATATATATATGTGTGTTCATATGTGTTCAAATGTATGTGTTCAATATATATATGTGTGTTCATATGTGTTCAAATGTATGTGTTTAATATATATATATATATATATGTGTTCATCTAGTTGAATATATACATAAAAATCAAGAGCTAAACTCGATAAAAATCATCGGGTTGAATATATACATTGTAATTTTATCCGTCACAACTCGATAATATACGTATCCGATCCGATCCAAATTCGATCTGAACTCGATAATTTCCGTACGACTCTCCCTCTCTCCCTCTCTATACGTCCTATGCGACTCTCCCTCTCTCCCTCTCCTCGTCCTATACGACTCTCCCTCTCTCCCTCTCTATATGTAACTCGATAATATCCATACGATTCTCCCTCTCTCCCTCTCTATACGTCCTATGCGACTCTTCCTCTGTCCCTCTCTCCCCGTCCTATACGACTCTCCCTCTCTCCCTCTCTATACGTAACTCGATAATATACGTAACTCGATAATATCCGTAACACGATACTATACGACTATACGATACTATATGGTTATGGTTTAGGGTTAGGGTTAGGGTTAGGGTTATGGTTAAGGGTTAGGGTTAAGGGTTATAGTTAGGGTTAGGGTTAGGGTTAGGGTTAAGGGTTATAGTTAGGGTTAGGGTTAAGGGTTCGGGTTTTGGGTTAGGGTTAAGGGTTTAGGGTATTTGTTAATATGAATTTAATTATTGCTTACGTTAATATGTGTTAATATGTATTTAATTATTGCTTATGTATTTGTATATATATAGCTCAATGAGTTCTCCGATCAAGGACCAAGGATTAGTGCCCGAGCACATGGACAAGAGTGTTGCTCAAGAACAATCCAGCAGTGAAGGATATGAAACGCCTAGCGACCCTTTTCCTACCACTAGCATAGATAGGGCCGCTCTCCGTGAGTTGCAACGTGACCCTACTTATGATCCACGAGAAGCTGAGGTAAAAGTACGCATCTTTAGCTTCGTATGTGTACCCTACTGATTTCACATGCATGATCTCTTGTGCATTTTATTACATGAATAGGAGGTCGTGTCTGAATTTCGTGCGATACTCGAAGAAGCCGTGGCACGATACGAAGACGTACCGGAGCCGACCCAAGACGCACCGGAACAGACCAAGACAACAACCGAGACGTCAAGGAAAAGGAAGCAGAGCGATCGAAAAAGAGGTGACAGGGGGCTGAACAAGTTTCCCGACAAAACATACAAAATCTCAGACGTGAGCCCAAAACATACAAAATCTCCGACGGAGAGCGGCCCTATCTATGCTAGTGGAGAGATGTGTCAGATGATGTCAAGAATCAAATATGGAATAAGCTATTAATGAGGTTCGTTCTGCCTCGGGGTTCAGAAGAACTCGTGAAGGAATACACGATGAAGCAGCTTGCAATCAATTTCCGAAACTGGAGGTCTGAGATGAACACAAAGTTTGCAAAGAAAGGTCTGGACCCGACCAAAAAATATAAAATCTCAGCAGGTCAGTGGGCAGTATTTCTAGAGCAGAGGAGCAGGCCTGATTTCATATCTCTAAGTGAGGCAAATTCGGAACTATCAAAGAAGAACAAGTACCGCCACCACCTAGGCACAGGTGGTTACAAGCGTCAGGTTCCTAAATGGACACAAGAAGACGCCGAGAAGAAGGCCGCAGGGTTGCCGACGCTGTCCGAGCAACTTGGTGAAAGGGCGGCAAATTGGCTCCGTGCTAGAAAACCAAGGGAAACCGAGACCGATGTATCTTTTGATGATCCCATTGTCGAAGAAGCGGCAAAAAACATATATACAATGGCAGCTAAGCAGAGCCAAGGAACTTTTAAGCCACAAAGGGAAAGAGACATCCTAACGGCTGGTCTCGGTAACCCTGAGCATCCTGGTCGTGTACGAGGAATCTCGTCTAAGGAAGGATGGAAGGAAGGATTCGGACCACAGTGGGAAGGTCTGTACAAGAAACATGATCGATACAAGGAAGAGATGGCGGATTATTTTAAGGAGGAGGCCAAGAAAGAGTTCAAAGCCATGATGTCTCAAATGCTATCGAATCCTCCTCCAGAATTGATGCAACAGTTGGCGAGTGCGATGTCTGTTCAACAGATGACCACTCCACAGATACAAATAATTCCAGCAGCTCAACCGCCGGCTTCCACAGATTGTACGACATTACCAAGCTCTGTTGCTTCAACGGGAAATAAGGACAGTTATCCAGTTGATGACATCACAAGGCCTGTGGCGTGCACACTGGTTATAAGATATGGTATTAACAATAAACGTACAAAGAAAGTAGCCACAGGCCTTGCGATCCTAGGACGCAAGTTCCATGGAAACGATATTCCAGATGATTATTGCAAAGTAGAAGTGACGACGGTCGTCCAAGGATCCGAGGACGACATGCTAGACATCCCTGGGCCTGAAGGTATCGAGAAACTTGGACAAGCTATCAAGAATTTTATCCTTTGGCCTCGAAGGGATGTCGAATTGCTTGATTGGTCAAATTCGTCGCAGGCGTCGCAGGCCCAACCGTCTCCGCCTTCTCAAATTGCTGTTCCTATTGTACATCCATCATCACCTCCTCAAACTTCACATGCTGCTCCTCATCCTTTTTCTGACCCACCGTCTCCGCCACAAGCATCACCATTCAGGGCTCCACCACCTTCTCCTCCCCATCCTCTTGGTGACCCACTGTCTACGCCACCATCAAGGGATCCACCTTCTCCACAACCATCAAAGGATCCAAGGCCATCAAAGAAATCTAAACTTCCTATACCAAAATTGGTGTCCCCGTATCAGAAAAAGAAGAGTAAAGCTACTACTGCTGGCACAGCTCGGTTTTTGAAAGGGATTGGACGGAGCCTCACGTCACAAACTGTTGATTTGGCCAAGCACGAGGAGTCTGCAAAAAAGGCTGAGGCAATGGCCGCAAAGATAAAGAAGCCAACTAAGGCAGATTACAAAAACATGCCTAAAAAATATGTGCCGGGCAGACCTCTGCTACCTCTTGAGAAACTAAGAAAGGTCCCGGCTGGTGTTAAAAGGTTGCATGACTGGTACATGCGGGCATCATCGGTTGGCATCGACACCATCAGTGTGCATATACCAGACCATGCTTTTATTGGTTCGGACCAAAAGGTCGTTGTTACATTCGAGGACATGTGGTTAATGATGAACCTTCAGAGACTCGACGTGCAACTTGTAACGATGTTTGCATTGTAAGTGTGGCTCATACTTCCACATATGTGTGTTATTATTAGTGAGCTGTATAAAATTTCAATATCTGACATGCACGTGTGACTTGCAGAATGCAACATGATCAGCAGGAGATTCTTTACGGTACCAAGCCCAATGCTAGTGCCAGTAAAAGGGTTGGGTATCTCAACCCAATACTTATATCCGAGGAAAGCCACACTTTTAGAATTGGGAAAGACAACGATGAAATACGGGGAAAGACGGACGAAGAAGTTGAGAAGCGTATAAAGGATATGAAGAAGGATTTTGAAGCTCGATACGCCACCTACATAGGACATGCAATGCTTCAATTTCAAGACAGGGAAGCCATAATGGCCCCGTACAACTTTAAGTAAGTGTGATTTTGCATAAATAAAATTAATAATTTCAATACACATGCATCACAAATTTGATTCGTACAGGGACCACTGGATATGCTTCCTCATTTATCCTAAGGTTGGAAAGGTGCTGGTGCTCGACTCCTTGAACTTCGACCCTTCGACATATGCAGAATTCCTCAGCATCTTAGAGCTGTAAGCCTTTTCTATGCATGCATACTTTTATCGATTAAAATTTGAGAATAACATGGTGATTCTATTTGAGATCACAGAGCTTTTAGATTCTATAAGATGAGAGGTGGAAAGTACGACCTGTCGAAACAACGCGTGCCACTAGACATCCATCATCACTGGCCGGTAAGTATGTGATTTTATGAATACATATCATACACAATGTTGCAACTAAATAACCAATCTCCCGTTATGTAGTGCCACAAGCAACCACAAGGATCGGTCCTATGTGGATTCTATGCGTGCGAGTTCATGAGAGTGAACGGACGATACATCACGAACCCTGACAAGGTATTATTAGTAATAGTCAAGTATGTATTTATGTCATTAAAGATGCAAATGTGTTATTATTGAGTATAAATAGATGATGTTTATAAAATTCCTTTACAGCAATTTCAACGAGGAAACCCGGAGAACTTGACCGAAGCTGCATTGTATGGCATAGTCGAGGACCTCTGCACATTCATATTGAAAGAGGTCATTCCCGCAGAAGGAAAATATCACGATGCTTCCGGAACATTAGCTTTGCCAGAGTTTAGAATACTAACAGAAATTAGTAGATTATCTCTTAGCCGAGATAGTTATTAGAGCTTAGGTGAAAACTTATGATGTATAGAATGCATGAAGCATATATGGTTGTAAACAGAATACTTTGATGTATATAAATGTATGATAGAATTTAATATCAATATAGATCTATATATATATATATATGTTTGTGTGTGTGTAAATAAATATATATATAATTCAGTATTGTTTGAAATTTTGAAAAAAGGCGGGAAAACTTCCACTGGCGGCTAAATAAAGAAAACCGCCAGTGAAAAGTGCATTTCCACTGGCGGTTTGCTTTATAAAACCGCCAGTGAAAATGCACTTTTCACTGGCGGTTTTCTTTATTCAGCCGCCAGTGGAAATGCGCTTTTCACTGGCGGTTTCCTTAAGAAAACCGCCAGTGAAAATGCACTTTTCACTGGCGGTTTCCTTAAGAAAACCGCCAGTGAAAATGCACTTTTCACTGGCGGTTCCAAAATAACCGCCAGTGGAAATGCTGATTTCCACTGGCCCCTAGCACTGGCGGTACTGAAAAACGCCAGTGTAAATAGGTTTAGAACCGCCACTATAGAACTTCTGTGTACTAGTGAAAGTACTCGGCAAAGAAGGCTTTACCGATGCACGTGTGCCGAGCCCTCTTTGCCGAGTGTTTTTAAGGCTTTGCCGAGTGTTTCAGGCACTCGGCAAAGCCGTCGATTCCGGTAGTGCTAGCAATGCATTTAAGGTAGAAAGTTCTCTCATTTAGGACCTAGCGCGCGCTTGTGCTCCACCATTACGCTGACCAGCCGGTCTAGACAATGTCAGTAATATATCAGCACATATTGTTTTCTTTTTTCAATTTAATATTTATTGTACTTTTATATGATTATTATTATTGATCCTGAGTTTTACATAAATAAAAAATATGCTTTGCGTTTTTTATATCTTGCTTGTAAATTAAACGATTTATATATAGGTCGACCTCGAGATGGTCTTTTACTTATTAAGATAACAAGTTGAGCCAAACTGTCTCATTATCTTAACGACATAGAATAATTATTCATTCAAGCCGAGTTGACACATTATATAGCCTTACTACTATATAGTGATGAGAACATAGAAGTTCCCACATATAGGTATTTTAAACTCACTTTAATGAAAAGAAAGTATTTTATGAATTATTGCACGTCGTTGGTGGACAAAATAGCTAGTGTATGAGCAATCATTGTACGTTTAGTAGGTCACCAGCCCCATGACATGCATGCAATGGCCGATCTAGGGCTAGATCGGACCAACTCTCACATGCAATAAGGTCCACGCACGTTCCCATACTGTAGTGTATAATAATGGCATGTCTGTTAAACAAAAGCTGGAGCAACAAGCTAGCTAGAGAGTGATTTCAGTAGCAGGATAGGCTTCCAAATTATGCCAAGCTATAGGCAAACCGTAATTTTAATTAGCTGCCATTTGGTTTGGTACCAGAAGTTATTACTAATCTCTCTCTCATATCTATTTTATCAAATTTATGTCAGCTTTTTTAGCCTAAATTTCGCTTGCCATTAAATCTTTGGCAAGGCAAAATAATCGTCTGGCTATAAGCCAAGCAGTCCTCATGTCTATCTCTCTCCCTCAGAATATAGAGACAAATCAGCATTGAAAATAAAGTTGCAGGCAACGTGATGAGATATTATTAAACTTCACAGAAAATTAAACCACAGGATCTCCCTTGGCAAAGTATATTAATTGTGAGTTTGTGATAGTTAGATTTAACCTGATCAGGCTAACCGCCTGCACCAGCACAAAACAGCAACGACCCCAAATTAATGCTGCAGTAATTAGATTAATTACAAGCAGTTGAGAGATCTTATTAAACACACAAATGATTTGACTAATTCTTATGCCCAACTATATATATATATATATATATATATATATATATATATATATATATATATATATATATATATATATATATATATATATATATATATATATATATATATATATATATATATATATATATATATATATATATACTATGTGCCAAAACCTTGCCATGAATTTGGAAGAAGACAGAGTACATTTGCTAACGACCAATCTAGCTACATCCATCCCTCGGACCGTTGAGCCAGTAGTAGCTCGCGTTGCCCTTTCAACACTGAAAGAGGGCAAACCTAGAATTAGCTACAACGACATGGCAGCATCTCCTAGCAAATAAAGCATGCAAGAAAATGGCCATACATACCGCGCCTGTCTCTTGTTCGTTAATCTCACGATCACACATGATCCATCTATCCACCAGAGCCAGCTGAGCTCCCTCCCTCCCTCTCTTATTGCTACGACGACTGGGCAGGAGACAAGCAGAAACTGCTTAAACGATAAAAGCGACGGCTCTTCCCACATGACAAGCGCCCACGCGCCCTTCCATGGGCGTGCGGCCAAGATCTGGGCAACTTGTTCCTCCACACACACTCTCGTGATCCCCGTTGGAGACAAGCGCGGCAGCGGGGACGACAAAAGCAGGCTATAGCTTAGCTAATTGTGCGCATTTTTTTGTGCAAAAGGAGCAGGCAGGCAGGCAGGCCGCGGGCAGCAAGCAGGCCGCCGCCGTGCCCACTGACGACGACGATGCCCTCTGTACGTACGTACGTGCGTGCTGCGCCATGCTCTCGCGGTCAGATGAATTGCATGTACATGGGGAGAGGGAGAGCATCGTCACAGCAGTACATGGCATACATACATACAAAAGAGAGTGCACAAGTTCACAAGCCTGCCCGATCGACCGGTTCTCGCCGGCAATGAATGCCCCCAAATATACGATCAGAGATCTTCAGGGCAACATGTACGTGTACGTTGAGTGGAGAGCTGGCGATTTGATTTCAAGCGCATCGATGTCGAGAACTATGTACCGCCGGCCTGCTGTGAGATCTGGCCTCTGGAAGAAGTAGTAGCTAGGTGTGTAGAGGGATCCATGGTGCATGCACGCCAAATATGGATGTGTTGGATTTATGGGTTAGGCCCAATTGATAAATTAAATTAAATTCTAGAAAAATCTCAAAAGTCTATGTATGTGTATGTGTATGGCTAGGGAATGGTGAAACAATTAGTACCATATTGCTAGTCCAAGTTTAGTGAAAATAGTTTAAATATAGAGGCTACACTCAATCACCAAGTCATGGATGAGAGGAGAGAGTGTGGAGAACCACATGCGCGCTCGTCTGGCCGAGCCGAAGGGTCCGGGCGCATGATATACGTGTGAATGGTCCGCCGAAATCCGGCCCCTCGCCTTGTGGGGGCGCGGCTTCCTTTTGCCTTTTTTATTTTTTGGTTGATTGGCTGTTAAGTTTAGAGCCCTAACCGATCGCGATAAAGATCTGAGCCGTTACCGGAACGCGAGTCTATCGGTTCGTGGATAACGTGCAGATCGGATCGCGGATCGTTATCGGTTCACGGACTCGGCCCTATATAAGGCGCCTGTTAGCCAGCGTCAAATCCATCCCCAACACAAGTTAGGTTTTCACCTCTGCTCACAACTGCGCCACAATCGTAGTTCTCTTCATCCCGGCCGCTGATGTGCATTTGTGTTCGAGAGAGCAGGTCTCCGGAACCCTTTCCCTTCGAGATCCTGCACCGGGAGAGGACGAATAAGGTTTTTGGAAAGCGTCCTCACACGACTGCTCGCGATCTTGTCGTCGACCCTGCTGCTTCGACGTCATCGGCCTTGCTGCTTCGACGTCAGCGGCCCCGCTGCTTCAACGTCATCGACCCTGCTGCTTCCGGCCCGCGTCGTCTACCAGTATGTCTAATTAGTATGTGTCATATGCATGATTTGACGGTCATGATTTATATTCGGAATTTAATCTAGAAAATGTCTAATAATTCAACAATCCAAAAACCTTACTGTAGACAATTTCCTAGTTTAACTATGGTTGCTTTTGCCGACGCGCTGAAGCCAGAAAAATTCACTGGTATGCATTAAGAGGTGGCAAGTCAAGGCCACACTCTGGCTTACTGCTATGAATGTGTTCCATGTTAGTAAAGGCAACCCTGAGGGCGAACTAACTCCTGAAGAGGAGAAAAAGTACGACCATGCTAATACTATCTTTACGGGAGCAGTTCTTTGCGTCCTTATTGACCGTGTGGTTGATGCGAATACACAGCACACAGACGGGAAAGAGTTGTGGGATGCACTTACTATTAAGTATGGTGCATCAGATGCTGGCAGTGAGCTATATATCATGGAGAGCTTTCATGATTATAACATGGCTGATAATCGCTCTATTGTAGAGCAAGCTCATGAAATACAGTGTATAGCCAAGGAGCTCGACCACCTTAAGATTGTCCTTCCTGACCGATTTGTGGCTGAATGCATTATTACAAAGTTGCCTTCTACATGGAGGAACTTCGCCACATCTCTAAAACATAAGAGACATGAGATATCAGTTGAAAATCCGATAGCGTCTCTGGATGTTGAGGAGAAAGCTCGGGCTAAGGACACGGGATCTAAAGGAGGCGAGGGCCACTCCAGCGACAACATGGTTCAGAACAACCACAACAAGGGCAAAGGGAAGACAAAATCTAACAAGCCCAACAAAACTACCAACTTCAAGAAGAAGAAGAACAAGGCTGAACTGACATGTTTCGCATGTGGTGAGACGGGTCATTTTGCCAAGGACTATCCTGATCGAGCGGATCACCATGGCAAAAAGGGCAATGTCAACACAGTGATCGCTAGCAATGAGGGAGACAAAGGGTATGGTAATCTACCTTTCATCTTCTCAATATTTCAATCACCTAGTTGGTGGCTTGATATTGGTGTTAATGTTCATGTGTGTTCTAACATTAATTTGTTCTCTTCTTATCAGGGTGCCCGAGATTCCTCCGTCCTAATGGGGAATGGGTCACATGGTTCTGTTCATGGCATTGGCACGGTGGATCTGAAGTTTACTTCGGGAAATATCGTGCAGCTAAAGAACGTGCAACATGTCCCTTCTATACACAAGAATCTCGTTAGCGGAACCCTTCTATGTAGAGATGGGTTTAAGGTAGTTTTGGAGTCCAATAAAATAGTTGTGTCTAAGTCTAGACAATTTATTGGTAAAGGCTATGATTGCGGGGGCTTGTTCCTCTTTTCTCTGTTAGATTTCAATAATAAGTCTGTGAACCATATTTGCGCTAATGTTGATGATCTTGCAAGTATTTGGCATTCTCGTTTGTGTCATATTAATTTTGGCTCTATGTCTCGGCTTTCCACCATGAGTTTAATTCCAAATATCACCATAGTCAAAGTTTCTAAGTGTAACATCCCAAATTCTAACCCAGGTTTGAAACCCTAATCTAACCCCCCCTTCTTATTATCCATCCCAAAACTCCCTTAGATTCTTCCCATCATATGCATACACTTGGTTTGAATATGAACACCTCACTTAGATTTTATTTTCCAGCACCTAGATTATCTACTAAATAAATTGTGCAAAAAGAAAAAGAAACAAAAATGGAAATGGGAATTAGAAAATAAAAAGAAAAAGAGAAAACCCCCTTCCCCCCTGCTGGGCCGAATCCGGCCCATGCCGCGACCGCCTCCCCTCCCCCTCGCGCCCGCACTTCCCCCCTTATGGCCCAATAGCCGGCCCGCTCCCGCGCGCGCAGCCGCTCCGCGCTCCCCTCTCCCTCTCTCTCTCTCTCTCTCTCTCTCTCTCTCTCTCTCTCTCTCTCTCACTGACAAGCCAGCCCCACCTGCCAGCTGCTCCCTCTCGCACGCTCCATCTCGCTGGCAGACCGGCCCCACCGGTCAGCCGCTTCGTCGTCTTCCTCTCGTACGACGCTCCGTCGTCCCCTCCATCGTCGTCCCCTCGCCCATCCCCTCGCCGCATAGGAGAGTTCGCCACCGCCCCGTCCTCGCCGCTTGACCGCGTCCTTGCCCGGTACCGCCCCCGCCGTGAGGTCTCATCGTCGCCGCTGTGCGGCATTAATGCCGGCGCTGTGCACCTCACCGGTGCCCGCCGAGCTCCGCCGCTCCCCTCCCCTCGGGCACCTATAAAAAGGTCGCCCCGGGCACCTCCTTCCCCGCACCGGCCTCAGCCACCACCCTCCTCCCCTCGGTCGAGCTCAATTCGCGAAGCGCCGCCGTCTTCTCCCTCTCTGGTGAGCCCTTCCCCCTCTTCTCCCTCCCTCTCTGTTGGTCCAGCGAGCGATTAAGTTGGCCTACCAGCTTCATCACGTTGCCACGAACTCAGAACACCACTCCCCCGCCCCAATACCTCGCCCGAAGCTAACCGACGGCGATCCCCGCCGCGGAGCTCCGCCACCTCCCCGCGGACAGCCCCTCCTGGCCCCCTCTAGCTAAATTGAGCCCACCCCTAGGTTCGCCAGCCCCTCCCCGTGCTAAGGCACCTCCCCGTTGTCCAAGAACCGGGCCACCGGCGGCCGGGTTTCTTCCCCCGCGGGCGGCCGGTTCGCCCGCGCCGTCGAACTGTGGCGCCGTTTCCCCCTCCGCTCTCGCTGACGTGTGGGCCCGCAGCGACGGCGTCCGCTCCTCGCGCGCCCGCGCCGTCTCCTCTCCTTGGGCCGCAGCTGGGCCAGCGCCCTCGCGCGCGCGTTGCGCCTGGATGGGCCAAAACCGCCCCCCCCCCGGCCCACCTGCGAGGGAATTCCTTTTCTTTTTCCTTTTTCCAACCTTTTCTCATTAATTAGTATTTCTCAATATTTTATGCACCAAAAATTATCAAAATGATTTCTAAAGTCACAAGTAATAATAATGTTAGAAAATGACACACTGCAATTGGAAAACCACTATTGATGTATTGTTTTATTGACTGTTTTTACTAGAAGAAGCGAGGACCGTTGATCCGGAAACCCGTAGCCCTGGAAGAAGGGCCGAAGCCCGATCTCCCGGAAGTAGATCTTTTGTGCCAAGAAAGCTTCGACGAGGCAAGTCCATCCTTCCCTTGATGCATAAATTACCTATTCTTCTACCACTACCTAGGCCGGGATTTTAGGGTGGGATATATGCATTGTGAGCAAAGAGATAGCCTGCATTATCATACCTTTCTTGGGATACGAAATGTGGGTTGGGAGAAAGGGGAATATGATACTTCAAATAAGGTTTCTTTTAAAAAGAGATGTGCGATGAAGGGTACTCACCCTCATCACCTTGGGAGTGGGATGATCAAGGACTCCCTGGTTTAGGGGAGGGCCTAAGGTGTTGGCTTAGCTGGTTTAGGCGTGAGCAGAAGGATTGTCCCCTCATATAAGGACCGGTTTGTCATCTTTCACTACCTGTACTCATGATAAGTACAACCACTCGAGACTGTGTGGGCAGTCACTCAATCCGAACTCGTGCGGTCCGACCCCAGGGTTATGAAGGCTGGGGAGCACCGGGAGGATAAGGAGGGGGAAAGTTTTGTCCGGTTTGGACATGGTGGTGGCCTGACTCCTTCCGGATAACCGTTAAGGTTAGGACGTACGAGGAAGGAAAGAGATCCTACATTCGGGTCTCGCGACGGTGAGATCGCAGAAACCGGACTAGTGGGTAAAGTGTACCCCTCTGCGCAGAGTTGAAACCTATTCGAATAGTCTGTGTCCACTGGTATGGACGAGTCTGGTGTGGTATGACAATTAGAGATTTTCTATAACCTCTGTGAACAGGGAAGTGTGTGTAAGTGCTTACTGGAAAAAGAAAACAACGCCACGGGAGCAGGAAGCTCAGTGGTGGTTGAGTATTTTGTTACTTTTAAGTCTTTGGGAAAAACCTTACAGCAACTGCCTTTCTCTAAGAAAATAAAGAGTGACTTCAACCCCCACCAAATAAAGCATGTATGATATAGGTCCCTTTCTCTTTATGGGAGCGGGGTGGGCTTGCGGAATACCTAGTGTATTCACCCAGATTTATTTATGTTTTTCAGCAGCCGAAGACTTCTTTTCTGCTATGCTTGATTGAGAGGGTTGTGTCTGCACCCAGTTCTGCCTGTGGCTTGGGCTAGTATATTTTCCTACTACACTTCCTATTCTGGCTCTCTCGAGCTTGTACCCTGGTATTGTAATAACCTCTATTTAAACTCTGTACTATTTGAAGTAAGGAATGTGTTTACTAGCCTCCTTGGACTAGTAATTGTATCACATTTGAGTCCCAAAGGATCGGGACGCTTCAGGTGGTATCAGAGCCATAGGATTGGCCGTAGGTCGCAGCCCTGACCCTAAAACTTGCCTTAAAAGAACATACCTCTTACCCCAAGAAAAGTTTTCTCTCCTATTCCCCGATATTAACAGACCCTTCTTTTCCTATTCCAGATGGAAGACTCTCTGGTCATTAGGACATCCTACTGCTCAGAGGTGGAAGGGTTCCCACATCTGTTGCGAAGTTGTGCGCTTCGCATGGGAATCCGCAAAAAGCCAGAATATGTCTGGAAGGAGTATCTCGAGAACGGAATGGAAAAATGCTTTATGGCAGTCTACCTGGGAGAAAGCCGAAACTATCTGAACCATCCTTCTTTCCAAGTCACTTTTACCGGATACCGCTTCCCAGATACTTGCCAAGATGTTGCCCGGAAAGCCCTCCAACAACTGTGCCAGAGCTACAACAAGGTGATCTTTGAAACCCCCCTTCGCTACTTCCCACCCAGCAACAAAAATACACCTACCTAGAGGAAAAGACTTCAGGCCCTGTCAGGAGGAGACCCTATTGAGGATGACCCCACCATCGTCTACATGGCTGGATACCTTCACACCCTTCATAACCAATATGATGACCTTGCCTCCCACTGTACCCACCTAAACTCCCGGGTGGAAAGCCTGGAGCAAAAAGTTAGGGAACTTACAAAGGAAAAGGTGTCCCTTCAAGAGAGCCTCGAGATAGCAGAAGGCGAGGAAACCAATACCCGTGAGGCCTACCGCACTCTGAAGATGGATTACGACAAGAAACTGAAGAAGCTCGCCCCCGCAAGAATAATCCACAAGAAGACCAAAAGCCAAGGATGTCAGACTGAGCAGAAGGAAGGAGCCCCTCCAGCCCTACCTCCTACCAGGATAAGAAACTCGTCCGACACCGAGGAAATGTCCCTAGCTAGCCTTGATGACCTTCTCAAGGAATTTGGGGACACTTTAGAGAAGGAGTTCGGGAGTACCCTCGATAGCACTCGCGTGTAATGAGCTTTGGTAGTTGTATGCTGTAATGAACTGATGTAATGAATAAAGTATCTGATTAAAAAAATTGGCATGTGCATAGTAGTAACTCTTCTCCCCTGGCAGATGGCTTCGGATAAAACCACGCCTACCGCCTTCGGGATTGGAGGAGGTTTTCCCCTAAGAGTTGAAGGAGAAGCTGGCGGAGAAGGGAGTGCGACCCACCTCCCCGCACCTCCGGAACTACCACTAGACTGGGCCTAAGTTCTAGCCAATCAGACCCGACTCATCGAAGTCCTCACTAGAAGTCTGGAAAACCAACGCCCAGGTGGTGGAAGACCACAGGACAGGATGGGAGAATTTTTGAGACTCAAGCCTCCCATGTTCGCGGGGTCCAGCAATCCCCTCGATGCTGATGACTGGCTATGCACGATCAAGAGGAAACTAGAAGCCATCGGATGCCCCGAAAATCAGCGGGTTCAACTGGCTGCTCATCAACTTTTGGGAATGGCCTTAGCATGGTGGGACACCTTCAGCGAGGCCGTCAGAGATGCTACCAGGGCAGAGTTCGAAACAGCCTTCCATGAGCACCATGTACCCCAGGGGATCGTTCAACTCAAAGAAGATGAGTTCCGGGAACTAACTCAAGGTGGAAGAACTGTCAGTGAGTGTGTGCACAAGTTCACAGAGCTGGCCCGTTACGCACCTGACGATGTCAGCACCGAGTCCAGGAAGATGGCCCGTTTTCTGAAAGGGCTAAGACCCGAGCTTAAGACCATCCTCGCCAGCCAAGACTTCCTCAACTTCTCTCACCTCTCCAACAAAGCCATCCAAGTGGAAAGGGCAAAAGAGGAAGAAAAAGGGCTCCTCAAGAGGAAATTCCAGGTTCTCCGAGCTCAACAGCAAGATCGTCACCAGAGAACTCGATCCTTTGGGCTCCCACCCAGGGGACCAAGCTTCAATAGACCGGCTGGACCCACTCCGTCACGCTACAGTCAGCAGAGTCAGAGCTCCCTTCAGGCCCCCTCTGTTGCAAGCAACCAACCACCAGCAAATGCCTGTTGGCACTGCGGAGACCTCAGTCACTTCAAGAATAACTGCCCCCAGTTGAAGGCACCAGGACCCACCTACTCCAACTCGGTGAATGGCCCCAAGATTCCCTCGGCACCTACCTCCAAGGCACCTCCCTCCAACAGTCAGCAGAGCAGGACCTAGTACCAGGGCAGAGCACGAGTCAACCACGTCGACGCTCAAGAGGCCCAGCAAGCTCCGGGAGTAGTGCTCGGTGAGTTCCTTGTTGAATTTACTCCTGCTACTGTGCTTTTTGATTCAGGAGCATCCCATTCATTTATAGCCACTAAGTTTGTGGAAAAGCATGGCATCCCCTCTACACCCCTAGCAATCCCTTTGGTCACCCGAACCCCAGGGTCAGACCTCCTATGCCAACTCAGGTGCTCCCAAGTCATAATTCTTTTAAGTGGGGTAGTGTTCCTGGCGGACTTAACCGTCTTGCCATCCCAAGGGATTGATGTGATCCTAGGAATGGATTGGCTAACTAAGCACAAGGGTATCATAAGCTGCGCAAGTAAGACCATCCTTCTCACCGACCACCAAGGAAAAGCAGTTTCCTGTCAGGCCCAACCGCCCGCCAATGATCCAATGATGTTTAATCTGGCAGCAGAAAACATGTCCGTAATAGAAGAGTTCGTGGATGTATTTCCGGAAGAGTTGCCTGGAATGCCACCAGAAAGAGGAGTGGAGTTCTATATAGATCTCATTCCTGGCACTGCGCCCATTGCAAAGAGACCATATCGCATGGCCCCCATAGAGTTAGCAGAATTGAAACTCCAGATTGCAGAGCTGCAACAAAAAGGGTACATCCGTCCTAGTTCGTCTCCCTGGGGAGCACCCGTCCTTTTCGTTACCAAGAAAGATGGAAGTATGAGAATGTGTATTGATTACCGGTCCTTGAATAAAGTGACAATCAAGAATAAGTACCCACTCCCTCGGATCGACGACCTCTTCGACCAGCTGCAGGGAGCTAAATATTTCTCCAAGATAGACCTCAGGTTAGGATATCACCAACTGAGGATCAAGGAAGCAGATATTCAGAAGACTGCATTCGTCACCAGATACGAACAATATGAATTCATAGTGATGTCATTTGGGCTAACAAACGCACCCGCCTTTTTCATGAACCTCATGAATAAGGTATTTATGGAAGAATTGGATAAGTTTGTCGTAGTCTTCATCGACGACATCCTCATCTATTCCAAGAATCGCAAGGACCATGAGCGTCACCTTCGAATCGTCCTCGGAAGACTCAAGGCACATCAACTTTATGCTAAGCTCAGCAAGTGTGAGTTCTGGTTAGAAAAGATAGCCTTCCTGGGGCATATCTTGACTTGAGAAGGGATAGAAGTGGACCCATCCAAAGTAGAAGCCATGTCAAAATGGAAACAGCCATCCAACGTCAGCGAAGTACGAAGCTTTCTAGGGATGGCTGGATATTACCGCCGCTTTATCAAGGGATTCTCCAGCATAGCAAAACCTATGACCGAACTTCTCAAAAAGGACAATAAGCTTGTGTGGACTCCAAAATGTGAGGAAAGTTTCCAGATCATCATAGAGAAGCTTACAACCGCGCCCGTTTTGACACTACCAGATATACACCAGGATTCTGTCATCTTCTGTGATGCTTCAAGGCAAGGCTTAGGGTGTGTCTTAATGCAAAATGAGAAAGTTATTGCCTATGCATCCCGCTTACTCAAGCCACATGAGCAGAACTACCTCACCCACGACTTGGAGTTGGCAGCCATAGTGCACGCCCTAAAAATATGGAGGCACTATCTGATTGGGAACAAATTCCACGTCTTCACTGATCACAAGAGTCTGAGGTACATCTTCACTCAGCCAGACTTCAACCTCCATCAAAGAAGATGGCTTGAATTGATCAAGGATTATGACCTCGAAATCCATTACCACCCCGGGAAGCCCAACATGGTAGCGGACGCCCTCAGCCGAAAACCTTTCGGGATAAAGGGGACCAACTTTTTAGAAGATTGGAAGAAGGAATCAGCTCAGCTAAATGTACGTCTTGGAGATAATGGTAGCCTGGAAGTCAAGCCAATGCTAGAAGATCTCATATGCAAGGCTCAGCGCCTGGACGCAGAGACAGCCAGACTTATGGAAAGAGCTTGCAAGGAGCAACTTCTGGATCTTAGGACAGATGAACAAGGAGTCATTTGGTTCAAGAACCGTCTATGCGTACCAATGGGAGAGGCACGAGAAGTCCTGCTCAACGAAGCCCACAACTCAGCTTATTCCATCCACCCAGGAACCACCAAGATGTACCTGGACCTCAAAGCTAGATACTGGTGGAGAGGAATGAAGAAGGAGATAGCACAGTATGTGGCCTAGTGTGACACCTGCCAGCGAACAAAGGCTGAACACCAGAAGCCTGCAGGCCTACTGCAACCCCTCCCAGTGCCTGAATGGAAGTGGGAAGAAATAGGCATGGATTTCGTAACCGGACTGCCCTGAACGCAGAAAGGGAATGATTCTATCTGGGTAATGATCGATCTTCTCACCAAGGTGGCCCACTTCGTCCCAGTAAAAACCACTTTCAGAGGAGCCGCCCTTGCCCTGATATATCTAAAGGAGATAGTCAGGCTCCATGGCATTCCACGGAAGATAGTGTCAGACAGAGGGACGCATTTCACCTCAAAATTTTGGAAAGGCCTTCAGCAAGCGATGGGCACCAAGTTAGATTTCAGCACCGCTTATCACCCGCAGTCAGATGGTCAAATGGAAAGAGTCAACAAGATCCTCGAAGATTTACTAAGAGCCTATGGGTTAACGTTCGACAGGGATTGGGAGTCCAGTTTGCCGTACGCCGAATTCTCATACAACAACAGCCATCAGGCCAGCATCAAAATGTCACCGTTCGAAGCATTATATGGAAGAAAATGCTAGACCCCCCTAATGTGGTCCAATGTAGGGGAAAGGACACTAGAAGGACCCGACTTCATTAAAGAAGCCGAAGAGAAAGTTTCCCTGATCCGCAAGAGGTTACTTGAAGCTCAGAGTCGACAGAAAAGTTATGCAGACAACAGACGAAGAGAACTCAGATTTGAGGAAGGAGATTTCGTATATCTCAAGGTCTCCCTGATGCGTGGTGTCAAAAGGTTCCAAATGAAAGGAAAGCTAGCACCGCGTTTCGTCGGCCCCTACCCCATCATTAGCAGAGTGGGACCCGCAGCATACCGCCTTGAGCTACCAGAATCCATGTCAGATATTCACAATGTGTTTCATGTGTCCCAGCTCCGCAAATGCCTGCAAGTACCAGAGAACCACATCGAGGCAGAGGCAATTCAGATTCAAAAGGATCTCCAGTACCGAGAGAAGCCAATAAAGATTCTCGACTCAGCAGTCCGAAGGACCCGCAACTCAGAAGTGAGACTCTGTAAGGTTCAGTGAGGACTCTCTGAGGAAGGAATACCCTTACCTTTTCTTGAGCCCCGTCTGAATCTTGAGGGCGAGATTCCCTTAAGTGGGGTAGGTTTGTAACATCCCAAATTCTAACCCAGGTTTGAAACCCTAATCTAACCCCCCCCCCCTTCTTATTATCCATCCCAAAACTCCCTTAGATTCTTCCCATCATATGCATACACTTGGTTTGAATATGAACACCTCATTTAGATTTTATTTTCCAGCACCTAGATTATGTACTAAATAAATTGTGCAAAAAGAAAAAGAAACAAAAATGGAAATGGGAATTAGAAAATAAAAAGAAAAAGAGAAAACCCCCTTCCCCCTGCTGGGCCGAATCCGGCCCATGCCGTGACCGCCTCCCCTCCCCCTCGTGCCCGCACTTCCCCCCTTACGGCCTAATAGCCGGCCCGCTCCCGCGCGCGCAGCCGCTCCGCGCTCCTCTCTCTCTCTCTCTCTCGCTGACGAGCCGGCCCCACCTGCCAGCCACTCCCTCTCGCACGCTCCCTCTCGCTGGCAGACCGGCCCCACCGGTCAGCCGCTTCGTCGTCTTCCTCGCATACGACGCTCCACCGTCCCCTCCATCGTCGTCCCCTCGCCCATCCCCTCGCCGCACAGGATAGATCGGCACCGCCCCGTCCTCGCCGCTTGACCGCGTCCTTGCCTGGTACCGCCCCCGTCGTGAGGTCTCATCGTCGCCGCTGTGCGGCATTAATGCTGGCGTTGTGCACCTCACTGGCACCCGCCGAGCTCCGCCGCTCCCCTCCCCTCGGGCACCTATAAAAAGGTCGCCCCGGACACCTCCTTCCCCGCACCGGCCTCAGCCACCACCCTCCTCCCCTCGCCCGAGCTCAATTCGCGAAGCGCCGCCGTCTTCTCCCTCTCCGGTGAGCCCTTCCCCCTCTTCTCCCTCCCTCTCTGTTGGTCCAGCGAGCGATTAAGTTGGCCTACCAGCTTCATCACGTTGCCACAAACTCAGAACACCACTCCCCCGCCCCAATCCCTCGCCCGAAGCTCACCGACGGCGATCCCCGCCGCGGAGCTCCGCCACCTCCCCGCGGACAGCCCCCTCCCGGCCCCCTCTAGCCAAATTGAGCCCACCCCTAGGTTCGCCAGCCCCTCCCCGTGCTAAGGCACCTCCCCGTTGTCCAAGAACCGGGCCACCGGCGGCGAATCGCCGCCGAGCCCACCGGCAGCCGGGTTTCTTCCCCCGCGGGCGGCCGGTTCGCCCGCGCCGTCGAACCGTGGCGTCGTTTCCCCCTCCGCTCTCGCTGACGTGTGGGTCCGCAGCGACGGCGTCCACTCCTCGCGCGCCCGCGCTGTCTCCTCGCCTTGGGCCGCAGCTGGGCCGACGCCCTCGCGCGCGCGCGCTGCGCCTGGATGGGCCAAAATCCCCCCGGCCCACCTGCGAGGGAATTCCTTTTCTTTTTCTTTTTTCCAACCTTTCTCATTTAATTAGTATTTGTCAATATTTTATGCACCAAAAATTATCAAAATGATTTCTAAAGTCACAAGTAATAATAATGTTAGAAAATGACACACTGCAATTGGAAAACCACTATTGATGTATTGTTTTATTGACTATTTTTACTAGAAGAAGCGGGGACCGTTGATCCGGAACCCCATAGCCCCGGAAGAAGGGCCGGAGCCCGATCTCCCGGAAGTAGATCTTTTGTGCCAGGAAAGCTTCGATGACAGCAAGTCCATCCTTCCCTTGATGCATAAATTACCTATTCTTCTACCACTACCTAGGTCGGGATTTTAGGGTGGGATATTTGCATTGTGAGCAAAGAGATAGCCTGCATTATCATACCTTTTTTTGGGATATGAAATGTGGGTTGGGAAAAAGGGGAATATGATACTTCAAATAAGGTTTCTTTTAAAAAGAGATGTGCGATGAAGGGTACTCACCCTCATCACCTTGGGAGTGGGATGATCAAGGACTCCCTGGTTTAGGGGAGGGCCTAAGGTGTTGGCTCAGCTGGTTTAGGCGTGAGCAGAAGGATTGTCCCCTCATATAAGGACCGATTTGTCATCTTTCACTACCTGTACTCATGATAAGTACAACCACTCGAGACTGTGTGGGCAGTCACTCAATCTGAACTCGTGCGGTCCGACCCCAGGGTTATGAAGGCTGGGGAGCACCTGGAGGATAAGGAGGGGGAAAGTTTTGTCCGGTTTGGACATGGTGGTGGCCTGACTCCTTCCGGATAACCGTTAAGGTTAGGACGTACGAGGAAGGAAAGAGATCCGGCATTCGGGTCTCGCGACGGTGAGATCGCAGAAACCGGACTAGTGGGTAAAGTGTACCCCTCTGCGCAGAGTTGAAACCTATTCGAATAGTCCGTGTCCACTGGTATGGACAAGTCTGGTGTGGTATGACAATTAAAGATTTTCTATAACCTCTGTGAATAGGGAAGTGTGTGTAAGTGCTTACTGAAAAAGAAAACAAGGCCACGGGAGCAGGAAGCTCAGTGGTGGTTGAGTATTTTGTTACTTTTAAGTCTTTGGGAAAAACCTTACAGCAACTGCCTTTCTCTAAGAAAATAAAGAGTGACTTCAACCCCCACCAAATAAAGCATGTATGATATAGGTCCCTTTCTCTTTACGGGAGCGGGGTGGGCTTGCGGAATACCTAGTGTATTCACCCAGATTTATTTATATTTTTCAGCAGCCGAAGACTTCTTTTCTGCTATGCTTGATTGAGAGGGTTGTGTCTGCACCCATTTCTGCCTGTGGCTTGGGCTAGTATATTTTCCTACTGCGCTTCCTATTCTGGCTCTCTCGAGCTTGTACCCCGGTATTGTAATAACCTCTATTTAAACTCTGTACGATTTGAAGTAAGGAATGTGTTTACTAGCCTCCTGGGACTAGTAATTGTATCACATTTGAGTCCCAAAGGATCAGGACGCTTCACTAAGTGACATAGTTGTGTGCAGTCAAAGCAATCTCGAAAGCCTCACAAGGCTACTGAGGATTGACACTTGGCACCTCTAGAACTCATACGTTCTGATCTTTGCGAGATGAATGGTGTGTTGACAAAAGGTGGCAAGAGATACTTCATGACTTTGATTAATGATGCGTCTAGATTTTGCTATGTATACTTGCTAAAAACTAAAGATGAGGCTTCAGACTACTTTAAAACTATAAGGCTGAAGTTGAAAACCAACTAGAGAGAAAGATCAAACTTCTTAGATCATATCATGGTGGCGAATTCTTTCCCAAAGTCTTTGATGATTTCTGTGCAGAACATGGCATTATTCATGAGAGGATGCCTCCCTATTCACCCGAATCAAACGGGATTGCTGAAAGGAAAAACTATACGTTGACTGACCTGGTGAATGCCATGTTAGACACTTGTGGTTTATCTAAGGCATGGTGGGGGGCAGCAGTCCTGACTTCATGTCATGTTCTGAATAGAATTCATATGGGCAAAGAAGAGAAAACCCCTTATGAGAAGTGGGTTGGGAGCAGTGACGGTCCTGACAAATTAGAGGCCCGGGGCCAGACTTAATATAGGGGTCTTACTATAATAATATATATAATACATATTGGTAATAAACATTTAAAAATACATCAAAAAATTATTCATCGTAAGAAAAAAATACAAATATGTGATTACCTTAAAATTGTCTTCTAACATGTCTCGAAGCGAAGTCATTGATGATAGCATCAGTATCAATTTCATATAATAATATTTTCTTGATGCATAAAATAGCCAAACCATTTAGTCTTTATTGAGACATTTTGGACCTCAAATAATTATTCAACAACTTCAACTTTGAAAAACTTCTTTCAGCTGATGCAACGGTCATGGGCACAGTAAATAAAAGTCGATAAGCAATAGCAGTATTAGGATAAGAATCCACTTCTCTAACATACTCAAAAATATCCATGGCAGACATTGGTTTATCTATTAAAGTCAACTGCAAAACACTAAACTCTAAAATTAGATCATTTAGATCAACATCTGATGAGCCATCAAAAGAGAAAGTGTTTGCAAATTTGGTGCAACATTCTCTTAGTTCAATAGTATCCAATGACTTCAAGGTTATGGAGTCCATAAAAAATCCAAATATGTCTTTGAATAATTGGAGTTCTTCAAATCTACTTTTCAATGAACTAATTGCAATACCAACCATGACCAAAAAATAACTAACTTCGAAAGCTTTTTCAGCTTCAAGATTTGCTTCCTCACAATCAGTTTCATCATATTGTTTCTTCCTCTTAGCATGACGTTTCACTAGAAATGATGGCTCTACACCCAATTCAGATGCAATCTCTTTGGCAATGATCAAACTAGAAGCAAATCCATTATTTCTATAGTTCTGAAACTAATTCACTGTATCTTCTATTCTCATTAATGTAGCATCAATGCACATGGATGAGGATTGCAACTGCTTGCTCACTTTGTTTACTGTAAATAAAATATCATACCAAATAACCATACCAAGTATAAAATCAAAGGTACCAAGAAGATCAAATAATTTTTTTGCATCACTTTTATCCTTTGGTTCGGTATCCTTATCGGTACTCAACTGAAGCAAAGCTGACCTTATCTGAGGAGCTTGAAATCTTATTGCTTTGACACTTTTAATCCGACTCTCCCAACGAGTATTGCACCATGACTTCGCAGTTAAGCTTTCAACATGATCCTTCAAAACATCCCATCTTTTAGTAGAACTAGAGAACAATGTATATACTCGATGCACAATCCCAAAAAATGAAATAGCTTTGCCACAAGATTTAGCCATGTCACAAAGTGCAAGATTAAGACTATGACAAGCACATGGCATAAATAAAGCTCTTGGATTTATATCAAGCAGTGGTCTTTGCACGCCCTTGTGCTTTCCTTTCATGTTAGATCCATTATCATAACTTTGACCCCGAACATCTTCAATATTTAGGCCACGGGACTTAATGGAATCAAGTAATGAATTAAAAAGTCCCTCACCGGATGTATCATCTACCTTCATTAAACCCAAAAAATACTCCTCAACTTTATGAGTAGACATATTAACACATCAGATCAACAAACTCATTTGTTCTTGATGACTAACATCAGGGGTACAATCAAGGATAACTGAAAAATATTTGGCCTCTTTAACAGTGTTTATGATAGATTTAGTGATGTCAGAAGCCAAAAGAGAAATAAATTCATTCTGAATTTTATGACTAAGATAGTGATAATGAATCTCATTGTTTTGAATATGTCTGAGGTGATCTTGCATAACCAAATCAAATTCAGCAATCATCTCAACACAAGCTAAGAAATTACCATTTTGATCATTGTAAAGTTTCTCACTTGGTCCTCTAAAAGCTAAATTCCGCTTACCAAGAAATTTCACAACAGCAATTATTCTTTGTAAAACTTGCCTGATACGCTCTTTCTCCTTTGTGATTTGCTGCTGAATGTTTTTGTCAATTGTTTCATGCTTATCAAGCCTCACCCTCAGTTCATTCCAAGGGTTCATGCTTGTAATATGTTTTATACTAGCCTCATGTTCTTTCAACCTCTCATTAATATTCCTCCAATCTCTGAACCCCTCATAACCCAATGAACTGTTGCAGTTTTCTGTATTGAAAAGCTTGCATGAAAAACAAAACACTCTATCAACGTGTTTGGAATCTACCAACCACTTTCTATCATAAACTTCTCCATTGCTCATCTTTCTAGAGTAATGAGTATATGAAAAATGTCTGCCATTGGTATCCAAAGGAAATTCAATATTTTCATCTCTGATGGATCCCTTCTCTACTAATATGTCCTTTGACTTGTTATCAAGATTATCCCAATTTATTGAATCATAGATATCCTCAGTAAAAACAGGTTGTTCATCAACACTAGCATTTTCTGTAGGAGGTGAATTAACCATAGGCTCATGATCAATTTTTTCTTCTGGTGTAAAGCCCTGATCTTCTAGCTAATTATCAGGTTGCTCCTCTATAGCAACTATAGCCATCTCATTTTGATTCCTTGAAGTTCTTGAATTACTAGAAAAAAAATTTGTCCATAGCTCCTCTCCGCGTTTCTATGAACTTATTTGCTCGTTTCTTCCTCTTCGTTTTCTCAGAACCAGATGGATACTTTCTAGATGACAAGACTATATGCCGAAATTAAAAACAGAATTATGAATTGAAGTTATCGCTTAGTTACAAGAATAAACTTAAAGAATTATTACCGATTATGGAATACAGAAATTTCGAAGCAACGTCACGTCACCACGTCGTCTTCTGGGATAACATTAGAAAATGTCACGTCGTTAGAAGGAGGAGGTTGCCGCCCTCGCAGGCCACGAGCATGAAGTAGGGGAAGAGTGTGGTGGAGCACAGGCTACGCAGCAGGGCCGCCAGGGCGCCGTGCATGTCCGGCCGCCGGCTGGCGACATCAAGGATGGAGGCGTGAGTCTTGGAGGTGGTGGCGGCAGCCCCGACCTGCTGCTACGAGACACCGAGGCATCGAGGCAAGACCGAGACACAGGTAGCCAGGTATGGGCGTACGACCCGACAGGAAGACAGGAGGAAGGACTCGAAGGCCGAAGCGACGAACGGATCAGGACGAAGCGTTTCCGTGATGCAGTTTGCTAGTTTCTACTCCTGGCGGTTCCGTACTTCCATGATCTGCTCGACTGCTCTGCTCCTTGTCGTTTTGTTCCGACTGCTCTGCTCCTTGGTGTCAGGGGTGGGGCCCATCATTCCGGGGGGCCCAGGGCGACCCCCCCCTTAGGGTCGTCGCTAGTTTGGAGAAAACCATCACTTTCATACTTGCGCACTTGGGGTGCATGGCGAAAGTCAATGTACCAGTTAATAAAAAGCGCAAGTTTGGACCAAGGACAGTGGATTGTGTCTTTCTGGGATATGCTTCGTGTAGCATAGCGTATAGATTTTTAGTAGTTAAATCTGAAGTTCTTGATGTATATGTTGATACTATTGTGGAATCACGTGATGCTACTTTCTTTGAACACATATTTCCAATGAAAGACATTCATAGAAATTCTAGATACTCTTCTGAGATAACTCCTAAACATAGTACACCTGTTGAGAGTTCTGAACAGCCACATGAAATTGTCCTAGAGGAGGATAACAATGATGCTCCTAAAAGGAGCAAGAGACAAAGGGTTGAAAAATCCTTTGGTGATGATTTCATTGTGTACCTTGTGGACGATACTCCTACTACCATTATGGAAGCATTTGCATCTCCAGATGCAGATGATTGGAAAGAAGCAGTTCATAATGAGATGGACTCTATTCTTTCAAATGGTACGTGGGAAGTCACTAATCGACCCTATGGCTGTAAACATGTGGGTTGTAAGTGGGTGTTTAAAAAGAAGCTCAAGCCTGATGGTACAATTGAGAAGTACAAGGCTAGGCTTGTGGCTAAAGGCTATACTCAGAAAGAAGGAGAAGACTTCTTTGATACTTACTCACCTGTTGCTAGAATGACTACTATTCAAGTACTACTTTCTTGGCTGCCTCGTATGGTCTCCTTGTCCATCAGATGGATGTAAAGACAACTTTTCTTAATGGAGAGCTGGACGAGGAAATCTATATGGAACAACCTGATGGATTTTTAGTAAAGGGTCAAGAAAGCAAGGTGTGCAAGTTATTGAAATCTTTGTATGGTCTGAAGCAAGCACCAAAGCAGTGGCATGAGAAGTTTGACACGACTCTAACGTCTACAGGCTTTGCCATTAATGAGGCAGACAAGTGTGTATATTATCGATGTGGTGGGGGCGAAGGAGTTATATTGTGCTTATATGTTGATGATATATTGATATTTGGCACAAACATTGATGTGATCAATGAAGTCAAGTCTTTTCTATCAAAGAGTTTTGATATGAAAGATCTTAGAGAAGCTGATGTGATTCTAAACATCAAGCTGATTAAGGCAGATGGTGGGATTACTCTCTCGCAATCTCACTATGTTGAAAAGGTTTTGAAGCGATTTGGCTTCTTTGATTGCAAACCTTCTCCAACACCTTATGATCCTAGTGTGACACTGCGAAAGAACAAGAGAATTGGTTTAGACCAATTAAGATATTCTCAGATCGTCGGTTCACTCATGTATCTTGCTAGTGCAACATGGCCTAATATTTCGTTTGTTGTGAGCAAATTGAGTAGGTTCATGTCAAACCCTAGGACTGGTCATTGGCATGCACTTGAGCGGGTTATGCGCTACTTGCACGGTACAATGAGCTATGGAATTCACTATTCTAGTCAGCATGTAGTACTTGAAAGATATAGTGATTCAAACTGGATATCTGATGTAGATGAGCTTTATGCCACCAGTGGTTATGTCTTTACTATTGGCGGAGGTGCGGTATCATGGAGGTCATGCAAGCAGACTATCTTGACGAGGTCAACCATGGAAGCCGAGCTAGCTGCACTGACACAGCAATTGTTGAGGCAGAATGGTTGCGTGAACTCTTGATGGACTTGTCGGTGGTTGAGAAACCAATACCGGCTATCCTTATGAACTGTGACAATCAGACAATGATTGCTAAAGTGACAAGTTATAAGGATAATGGGAAGTCATCAAGACATGTCAAAAGACGATTGAAGTCTGTTAGAAAGTTGAGAAACTCCAGAGTTATAAGTGTGACTTATATTTCAACAGATAAAAATCTGGCAGATCCTTTTTACAAAGGAACTACCATGTAATGTGATAGAAATCACATCGAGAGAGATGGGTATGAGACCCATATAAGTTGCCATGGTGGAAACCCAATCTATGTGATCGGAGATCCCGTGAATTAGGTCCTGGGAAGAATAAGCCATTAGTGAACTGAGGAGAGTAACCTTTGACCCTCTCTAAGTAAAGATGCAATACTCTCAAATGCTGTAAGGCAGGTTGGCTTTGTGCCTTAATGTGTTTTGTTGGCTTTTATTAGCGAAGATGTTGTCCTTTAGAACATTCTTGAAAGAACACACCTATATGAGTTAGACTGTCTAACATCGCAGTATATGAGATCTGGGTGATCTCTAGTAAACTCATGAAGAGACCTTGGAGTACGGCGTATATGCTCCACCCAAGAAGGTGACTACTGGTAGCCAGGTACTGGTTATGGCTTTAAGTGAAACCCATTCACACAAAACTTGCAATTCAAGGCATAGTCCATTGTCCAAGTTGTGGGTTGGTGTAGCTTGGAGTTCTAGGTGGAAGTTCAACTTAACAGTCTCCACTGAAATACTAGTATATTAAACAGTAGTGAACAGTGGTAAAACTGCAGATGGGCATTTGATCTGGTGAGGGATTGTTGGATTTATGGGCTAGGCCCAATTGAGAAATTCAATTAAATCCTAGAAAAAACTCAAAAGCCCATGTATGGGTATGGCTAGGGAATGGTGGAACAATTAGTACCATATTGCTAGTCCAAGTGGAGTGGAACTAGTTTAAATATGGAGGCTACACTCACTCACCAAGTCATGGATGAGAGGAGAGAGTGTGGAGAACCACACGCGCGTGCGCTCGCTCGCCTGGCTGGGCCAGGCCGAAGGGCGCGGGCGCACGACATGCACGTGAATGGTCCACCGAAATCCGGCCCCTCACCTTGCGGGGGTGCAGCTTCCTTTTGCCGTTTTATTTTTTGGTTGCTTGGCTGATAAGTTTAGAGTTGTTGGTTCATGGATTACGTGCAGATCGGATCGCGGATCGTTATCGGTTCACGGACTCGGCCATATATAAGGCGCCTGGCAGCCAGCGTCAAACCCATCCCCAACACAAGTTAGGTTTTCGCCTCTACTCATAACTGCGTCTCCATTGTAGTTCTCTTCATCCCGACCACCGACGTGCATCTGCGTTCGGGAGAGCAGGTCTCTGGAACCCTTTGCCTTCGAGATCCTACACCGGGAGAGGGCGAATAAGGTTTTTGGGAAGCGTCCTCACATGAATGCTCGCGATCTTGTCGTCGACCCTGCTGCTTCGACGTCATCGGCCCCACTTGAAAGGGAAATAGGGTTAACCATTTCCTATAATTAATTTTGGTGGTTGACGACCAACGCGAACACGTGGACTAACTAGTTTGTCTAGAATTCATGTATTACAGGTGCATTAGGTTCAACACAAACCAAGAAAGAAAACAAATTAGGGACACAATTAAAAATGGAGTAAGACCTAGAGTGCTGAAAAATGGCGCACCGGATAGTGTCCGGTGCACTAGGGCCGTACAACAAATGAACCAGTCACTCTCGGGAATTTGGAGACGCGCTCCGCTATAATTCACCGGACTGTCCGGTGAGCCAGCGGAGCAACGTCTCTCTGCGCAACAACAGTCACCTGCCACGATGAAGAGTGCAAGTCAGAAGTCAGAGCGCAGAAGTCAGAGGCACCGGACTGTCCGGTGCAGCAAGACGACAAACGTCTCCAACGGTCAACAGCTCTGAACACTAACGGTTGCGCTGACGTGGTGCGCAACGGACAGTGCACAATGACTGTATGGTGGCACGCCCCTCCTCCCCTTCTCCTTGGCCGCGAGCATGGCCCAGCCGTGCCAGCACCCTAGCCCAGCGCGCTCGCCCAACCACGCCGTGGTGTGTCGCGTCGTCGTCCATGCTCTAGCAGGCCAGTCGCCTCTTGTGCGCACGCAAGTCCCGCGGCCTAGCCGTCCATGGCGCGGCCAAGCCTGGCGGCCCGATGTGGCATTGTGGCCATCCCCGGCAACAGCCCCACCGCTGTCCAGCCCTGGCCGCGGCTTCCCGGCTCCTGCGTGCGCTCATGGCGGCTCTCCAGCCGCGGCTGCACGTCCGACCCGCAGCACCGCCCCTGCGCAGGAAGCCCAGAGTCGTTGTTTCAAGGAAGAAGGAAGCTTGTTTTGCGAAAATGTCCTTGACTGTATAGGTAATAAACATCCAGATTTATGAGTTCACATAAATAATTTGCTACACTTGGAAGTCTGCATTTATTTATGCACAAGTCTGCGATATCGTGCACACATTAGAATTATTATATTGTCACGTCGCAAATTTTAATTATTTAATTAGTGGTTTATTCAATACTTATGACCTTCTAATTAAAACTAGATTATAGTTCATCACGCGTGTCGTTCGTACTAATTCCGCGTCGCGCGTTTTGCGCGCATTATTATTATTCCTCGCGTAAAGTCGACTAGGTTGGTTAATTAATTATACATTAACTGTGTAGCGATCTTGTGCGCACGTTAAATATATGTCGCCGTCATTCGTCATGCGTCGCCAGCCAGCAGCACCCCCCCGTCTACCCCCTGCACGTGCACACCTTCGTATTGTTCACGTGTCCGTTGTTGTCGATCGTGTGCGCGATCCTCGTACATTAATTAATCACTTCGCTATAATCATGAACTAATTGACAATTCAATTTATCTAAAATGTTGTACGCAAATAACTTATATTAACTAAAATCAACTTAGAAATATAGTTTTGTGCATTTAATTATAATCTGGTAATATTCGTATGTCGCGTCGTGTTTAGGCGCGAGTTGTTAATTATTCAATACGTTATGCGATGTTTGATTTATTCAATAGGAGTTGCGTTATAAATTTGTTCCTGTTGCGTTAGACTTCGTTCCTTTGCGTTAGCCCCGTAATAACGTCATGTTCGTGATAATCATATTACTTTGTCTTGACACATATGTTAGTTAAGTAATTAATAATTATTTGTTTATCTCACGGATAATAGGTAGCAATTCGATTAAAACTAATTTATAGTTTTAATTCACTCTTTTACAAATTCATGTTAATGCGATTATGCCTACTCAAATGTGTTAAATTAATATTTGTTGAATACAAACACGGAAAGTCAATCTCCCACTTGTTGCGTCGTCGTGTGCCATTCATGCGCTGTTTGCGTGTCGCCGTGGTTCGTTCACGCGTGTTGTTTCGCATGTCGCGCGCTGTTCGCGCGTGTGGCGCTCGTCGTCGTCGTGTAGTTCGTGCGTTATTCTCGTGTTGCCGCGCGTCGTTCGCGCGTGTCACGCGTGCGGTTCGCACGCGTTGTCACACGTCGTTGCACTGTCTGCATGTTGCTCGTGCGTGATGTGCTCGTAGTCGCGTGCTGGTTCGCGCGTCTTTCGCGCTGTTCGCGCGCGCTGTTTTGTATAGTGTCGCGTGATATTATTTGTTTTCGCTTACGTGTTGATAACGTTAATTTGTCGGGTCGCACATTTTAAATAACTTATTCAATGTTTGCTCGACTAAAAGTTGATTAGATTAATATTCCAATTTGATTATGTATAATTTTAACTCGCGCTTGGATAATAAACATTACCATGGTTAATGTTAACTTAAATACTTTTTATTTATTCGATATTTGTTTAGTGTAAACATGTCCTCTACTTAGCATGTTCTCGCCTGTCGCGCGTGCTGTTCCGCACGTGGTGGCGTGCTCGTTCGCGCTGGTCGCGCGTGCTGTTTTGTGTGTCATCAGCGTGCTATGTCGTGCGTATCCGCGCGTCATTTGCACGCTGTCGTGTTGTTTCACGCGTAATAAATTCATCTCGCTTAGAATCTCTCGTTCTAATTAAATTATTTAATTAACTGACAAGTGTTAGTATAGCATATTAATCGAACTGACTGATGTATAATACTTATATTTGATAATGTTGAACTAAAAGTTATAGTTAATACTTGCTTAGCGTTAACGCGATATCTTCTCAATCGTAGCTTCGAGTTCGACGTTTCATTTTCCTCACGTGACCGTAGTAACGTGCTCTATTTCGGTTTGCATGTTTTATTATGTTTTTATTTGAATGGTGTAATGTTCTTATGCATATATGTTTGCTTGTTTTGTGCCTATTTGTATTCGTTGTGTGTCGCGAATAGATTGCGATCTGTTTCCGAGCTTCGTGGAATGGAAGAGAAGACATTGGCGACCAATGATCAAGTTCTCCGAGTTCTACGAGGTTGAAGACCCTGAGCATCTGTTTGGTGAAGGCAAGTGTCCTCTGACCCATTATGTCCTATCTACTTATAATTCATTGTCCTGCATTACTTAATTGAAACATAAGGATTAACTAGCTTTCTATTTACTTATCCTTGTTTATCCTTTTGGGTTATCATGGTTAGCTTTATGCTATTGCTTTACTTTAATCAATGAACATGATGTGAATATTATGATATGATGATGTTATCCCAATGATGATATTGTGATACTCTAGGAGGCCCAGGCCTTTTTCCTGAGTACCTCTCCGTAAGGACCTGTTTGGGGAGTGACAACCCAGGATAACAGTGCAACCATGAGTGTGGAATGGGACGCCCTTAGCTGATTAATTAGAGGAACCAGAGGAGTAGTTGGCTTCGTCGTAGGGCCATCAATGGGGTCCGGACACAGTACTTGCTCTGCCGAGGCTGGTTGCAGAGGTTCTTGGTTTGGTTTTATTACTCACCCTTCCTTTGGGGAGATGTACTGTGTTTATCAAACTGGAGAAACCTAACGGGCGGCTATGACCTCTGGGAAATCTTTGTAAAGGCTACGTAGTGAGACCCTGCTAGGTCACCTTGGTAGTGATCAATGGAGAGTCATGATCTCCGGACAGAATGGGAATCACGACTTGTGGGTAAAGTGTGCGACCTCTGCAGAGGGTTAGAAACTGATATATCAGTCGTGCTCACGGTGAACGGCCTTGGGATCCTCTTTGATTAGAGATACAGATGGTGTGAGACACAATGGTTCTATTTATGGTTTATGGTTCGATGATGATAATGATGTTTCCTCGATGAGGAAATGGTTCATGGGTTGGTTATGTGATAAAACTTGGCTCCCACTAATAATAAATACTTGACCAACTAAAAGCAACTGCTTTGACCTTAACCCCACATAAAGCTAGTCCACTTCAGCCAAACGGGACATTTGCTGAGTACGTTGATGTGTACTCACCCTTGCTTTCACAAAACACCAGGTTGCCTTTGGTGCAATCTATGCTCAGGTAAAGAAGAAGGCGTCGAGGCAGATCTCCAGGAGTTCCAGGACTTCGACGGGTCGTGGTTTAGGCTAGCGACCTTCCCCAGTCAGCTGCCTGTGGTGGGTTTATTTACGTTGGCTACGTTTATATTCTGTGTACTTTGATTATATTATGTAAATGACTCTAGTCTTTCATATTATTACTTACTCTTTATTGTTATTCGAAGCATTGCGCTATGATGAGTCATTTATGTAATCGCTATGTACGTGAGTTCTGATCCAGGCACGTACATGGTTCGCATTCGGTTTACCTTCCAAAACCGGGTGTGACATAAGTGGTATCAGAGCCGTGCTGACTGTAGGATCGCTGACCTAGAGTAGCATTGGCCGTTTTAAGGACTTATTGATTATTACTTCACCTCATCCTTGATTCTGCTTCAAAATATTAGTCACCTCGACTAATTTTATGTTGTGCTTCTATATGCCCCCTTGCCAAAAGTATTTAATTCTAATATGGTCTATACTTCTCTCAATCTATTAGATCTGATCTCACCCTTGTGCTTGCGACATCTTTGTAGATGCCCCTGACCATAACCTTCTTGTCTTTTGTGATTCTTGTCTCTTCCATTATTAAATTGCTACCATTTGACCATCTCTATTCCCTTGGTATTGACATGCCCATACCCCTAGATTCCTCAATACTCTTGTTTCAAATGCTTACATCATGATTTGTATTGCCTACATGAACACTTCAGTTTATATGTCCATGAACTTCTTGTCTTCTGAGATCCCTCCCTATTCCGTTGCTAAGTCGTTATCCTTTGGCTCTTTCTATTCCCTTACCTTAGTATGTCCGTATCCTTGGAATCTTGCATACTCTTACATTCTTATGTATGCTTATTTTCATACCCCAATGACTGTTCAAAACATTTTAGCTTACATGCCCTTAACCACCTTAGTTTCTTGATGATCCATGAGCCATCATTTTGTTTCGCACATCCTTGGTGATCTCGTTAATTCCTTGTAACTTCCTTCGGTAATGAATTTTTACTACAACCCTTCTGATGGAATCATACCTATCTTACTCTTGATTATTCTCTCCACTTCGCCACTTCGCGAGTCTTGCCTTAACTCTATCCTTGGTTATGCTTTTCACGATTATCTTCTTTACCCTTGTCACCTCTATATCTTACCTTGATGCTTATGTTATACTTGTCCTTTAAAACCTTTTCTCTTCCATCTCAATTTTATAGTTGTATTTTACCTATTTTCCCTTGGTCGTATCATCTTCCTTGTCGCTTGCGAGTTTTTAACTCCATCCTTTGCCTACTTTTGTTTGTTATTATCTTCACCTTTCTCATCCCTTGATCTTACCTTGATGATTACATTATGTCTGTTATCTAAAATCTCCAATCTCATATCCCAATTTGAGAGAAGTGTTTTACTTATCTCACCCTTGGCAATATCCTCTTCTTTACCGCGTGTAAGCCTGGGCGCAACTCCATTCTTTGTTGTACTCATACCACTGGCTCTTCAATGCCTTCATCTTTTCTCTCATCCCCTTGCCTGTTATCGCCTTTGACCCTTACGATATTGATTTCCTCTACCTAAACACTTACCTTGAAATTATCCTTTAAAAGCCTCCCCTTTCTTTCAACCTAGTTTGGGAGCCATGAGTTACCTATCTCTCCCTTGATTTCTTTTTCACTCCTTGTCGCCTTATAGATTTTGTCCCAATTCCATCCTTTGCTGTGTTTTTATTTGCTATCATTCTCACCTTGTCGTCCATCGATCTTACCTTGATACTCATCTTTATTCCTACTGTTTTAAAAAATCCCCTCTCATCCACCTCCATTTGAGAGTGTCAATTTACCTATCTGGCCCTTGGACGCACCCTCTCCTTTTCCATTTGCAGGTCCTATCTTAACTCCATCCTTTATGGGACTTATATCCTTTGTATTATGCCTATTTACCTCCTCCCCTACATCCTCTCCCCTACATCCTTGTCTATTATTACCTTTAAAACCATCATGATATTTGTGCCCTTGCCTTCCTGCTTACCTTGAACCTACCCTTTGAAGCCTCCTCTCTTCCATCCCTGTTCGAGGATAATGCCTCATCTATTCCATCATCGATTGCTCCCCCTTCTTCGACGCCTTACAAGTATTGTCTAAAATACATCCTTTATTGTGTGTTTGTTCGTTATCCCCTTAACCCTTGTCATCCCTCGATCTTTACCTTGATGATTATCATGTACCCATATTTTAAAGCCGCCTCTCCCATTTTATTTCAAGAGTGATGTCTTACCCATCCCGCTCTTGTTCGTTCCCTTTTCCTCTATCGCGGTGCAGGTCTTGGCTTTTGCTCGATATCACCCTTACCGTCCTAATATCTAGATTTTTCCATGATGCTTATCCTATGCCTACCTTTGGAGAATTCATCTTTCCCATCTCCATTTGAGAATGGTGTGTTACCTATCTTGGCCTCGGTTGCATTCTCTCCCCTATCGGTTACAATCCTTGCTTTAGCTCCATCCTTTATAGTGCTCATGCCCCTATTTTGTATGTCTTATTATTCCCCTTGCCTTTCGATGGCCTTAGAATTGTTTCCCCTTGGTAAGGAAAGACCACCATTTAATTAAAAGTTACGTGTAGTAACGAGATGTTTGTTGTTGTGTGCTCGTGATGTTTGTCTTTGTGTAATGACTGATTTGCTTCTTTGAAATGAGTGTTGATGTGTTGTGGCCATTGGTCCGCAATGACATCAGTTTATTAGCTGAGTGACATATAGTTAGGTAGTTGGGTGCCCTCCCTTTTCTCTCTTTAGTCCATCTATGCTTACCTTTTCTATCTATACCCTTCCCTCTTGCACCTGTCTGGTTGACATTCTCCAACCTCTCTTAATCGATCAAGATCAGAGTTGGTAGCATCTTCATCAAGTGCATATCAACACTCTTGTTAAGGGGGTTAGCCGCTAACCCCGATGAAGACAATGCGATCAACATCAACCAACAAGATCGGAGTGGCGCAGCTAAAGCATGTGTGGGTCCTAACCCACAGGTCCAAGAGATCCTCAAGAATTGTATCGATTGGTCTCAGGCATCTGAAGATCAAAGCAACCAGTCCGCAAGTTAAGCTTGTAGAGTCAAAATCAACTCAAGAAAGCTGTGAACAACCTATGAACCAACCTTGTTTTCTTGCTAGCTCCTTCTTGAATCTCGGGGGCAAGATTCCTGTTAAGGGGGTTAGATCTGTAACACCCTGAATTTGGGGGTATAAATTTTTTCCCTATTATCCATCGAATTTAGGTGTTACCTTTTCTTTTCCTTGCTTTTCTTTTCTTTTTCCTAAATAGTGTAGAGTTATTTTGTTTTATATAATTGTAAGCCGAGTAAAATAAAACCCAAAAGGGTCATGATTATTGCACAACATGTTGGATCATCTTTTCTTTTTGTATGTTGACTTATTCTGGTTGTGCGTTCATGTAGTCTGCAAATTTGTGTTTGAATTTGAGTTCAAAAGAAAAAGGCAGAAAATAGAAAACAAGAGCAAGAAACAGAAAAAATAGGAAAAATCCTAGCCAGCCCCCTCCTTTTTCCTCGCTGGCCCACCTAGCAGCGCCCTCCTCTCGCGGCCCAGCTTCCCCAGCGCGCAGCCCATGCCCCTGCCCTAGCGCGCGCACTCTCCCCGGCCTGCTTCGGCGGCCCAGCCACGCGACGGCCTCGCGCGCGCCACAGCCCCGCGCCACAACCCTAGTGTGCGCGCTCGCCCAGCGCGCCGCCGCTCGCGCCCGCAGCCGCCACGCCCAGCTGGCCCACCCCGCCGTGGCCCCGCACGCAGCCGCTCGCCCAGCGCCTCGCCGAGCGCGTGCAGCCGCTGTCTCGCGCCGTCGCTCGCCCAGTTGCGCGTCGCGCACGCTCAGCCGCCGCCACGCCCCCGCTCTTCGTGCGCGCGTGGAAGACGGAACCGACGCCACGATCTCGTCCACGACGCTGAGGAACCCGACGTACGCATCCACGCTCCCTTATCCGAGCATCTACACTTCCCCTTCTCTTCCCTCCTTCATTTCCCAAGTCCCCAGCGGTCGTTGTCTCATCCCTCGCCCCAGTAATCGCCAGATGCGCGCCCTCGTCCACCTTTCGAAGCCGCTTTGGCGCCCCATCGTCCGTTGGAGCTCGCTCTGTTTGTACTCTATCTTCACCGTCCGAGTTCCTACGCCCACTCGCCCCTCCTCCCCTTCTCCTTGGCCGCGGGCATGGCCCAGCCGTGCCAGCACCCCCGCCCAGCGCGCTTGCCCAGCCACGCCGTGGTGTGTCGCGTCGTCGTCCATGCTCTAGCAGGCCAGCCGCCTCCTGTGCGCGCGCGAGTCCCGCGGCCCAGCCGGCCATGGCGTGGCCAAGCCTGGCGGCCAGATGCGGCATTGTGGCCATCCCTGGCAACAGCCCCGCCGCTGTCCAGCCCTGGTCGCGGCTTCCCGGCTCCTGCGTGCGCTCATGGCGGCTCTCCAGCCGTGGCTGCGCGTCCGACCCGCAGCCCCGCCCCTGCGTAGGAAGCCCAGAGCCGTTGTTCCGAGGAAGAAGGAAGCTCGTTTTGCAAAAATGTCCTCGACTGTATAGGTAATAAACGTCCAGATTTATGAGTTCGCATAAATAATTTGCTATACTTGGAAGTCTACATTTATTTATGCACAAGTCTACGATATCGTGCACACATTAGAATTATTATATTGTCACGTTGCAAGTTTTAATTATTTAATTAGTGGTTTATTCAACACTTATGATCTTCTAATTAAAACTAGATTATAGTTCATCCCGCGCGTCGTTCGTACTGATTCCGCATCGTGCATTTTGCGTGCATTATTATTATTCCTCACGTAAAGTCGACTAGGTTGGTTAATTAATTATACATTAACCGTGTAGAGATCTTGTGCGCACGTTAAATATATGTCGCCGTCATTCGTCACGCGTCGCCAGCCAGCAACAACCCCCCCCCCCCCCCCCCCCGCGCGTCTACCCCCTGCACGAGCACGCCATCGCACTGTTCACGTGTCCGTTGTTGTCGATCGCGTGCGCGATCCGCGTACATTAATTAATCACTTCGCTATAATCATGAACTAATTGACAATTCAATTTATCTAAAATGTTGTACGCAAATAACTTATATTAACTAAAATCAACTTAGAAATATAGTTTTGTGCATTTAATTATAATCTGGTAATATTCGTATGTCGCGTCGTGTTTAGCCGCGAGTTGTTAATTATTCAATACGTTATGCGACGTTTGATTTATTCAATAGGAGTTGCTTTAGACTTCATTCCTTTGCGTTAGCTCCGTAATAACGTCATGTTCGTGATAATCATATTACTTTGTCTTGACACATATGTTAGTTAAGTAATTAACAATTATTTGTTTATCTCACGGATAATAGGTAGCAATTCGATTAAAACTAATTTATAGTTTTAATTCACTCTTTTACAAATTCATGTTAATGCGATTATGCCTACTCAAATGTGTTGAATTAATATTTGTTGAATACAAACACGGAAAGTCAATCTCCCACTTGTTGCGTCGTCGCGTGCCATTCATGCGTTGTTTGCGCGTCGCCGTGGTTCGTTCACGCGTGCTATTTCGCATGTCGCGCGCTTTTCGGGTGTGTGGCGCTCGTCGTCGTCATGTAGTTCGTGCGTTATTCTCGTGTTGTCGCGCGTCGTTCGTGCGTGTCACGCGTGCGGTTCGCACGCGTTGTCACACGTCGTTGCCCTGTCTGCACGCTGTTCGTACGTGATGTGCTTGTAGTCGCGTGCTGGTTCGCGCGTCTTTCGCGCTGTTCGCGCGCGCTGTTTTGTACAGTGTCGCGTGATATTATTTGTTTTCGCTTACATGTTGATAACGTTAATTTGTCGGGTCACATATTTTAAATAACTTATTCAATGTTTGCTCGACTAAAAGTTGATTAGATTAATATTCCAATTTGATTATGTATGATTTTAACTCGCGCTTGGATAATAAACATTACCATGGTTAATGTTAACTTAAATACTTTTTATTTATTCGATATTTGTTTAGTGTAAACATGTCCTCTACTTAGCATGTTCTCACCTGTCGCGCGTGCTGTTCCGCACGTAGTGGCGTGCTCATTCGCGCTGGTTGCGCGTGCTGTTTTGTGTGTCATCAGCGTGTTATGTCGTGCGTATCCGCGCGTCGTTTGCACGCTGTCGTGCTGTTTCACGCGTAATAAATTCATCTCACTTAGAATCTCTCGTTTTAATTAAATTATTTAATTAACTGACAAGTGTTAGTATAGCATATTAATCGAACTGACTGATGTATAATATTTATATTTGATAATGTTGAACTAAAAGTTATAGTTAATACTTGCTTAGCGTTAACGCGATATCTTCTCAATCGTAGCTTCGAGTTCGACGTTTCATTTTCCTCACGTGACCGTAGTAACGTGCTCTATTTCGTTTTGCATGTTTTATTATGTTTTTATTTGAATGGTGTAATGTTCTTATGCATATATATATATATGTTTGCTTGTTTTGTGCCTATTTGTATTCGTTGTGCGTCGCGAATAGATTGCGATCCGTTCCGAGCTTCGTGGAATGGAAGAGAAGACATTGGCGACCAATGATCAAGTTCTCCGAGTTCTACGAGGTTGAAGACCCTGAGCATCTGTTTGGTGAAGGCAAGTGTCCTCTGACCCATTATGTCCTATCTACTTATAATTCACTGTCCTGCATTACTTAATTGAAACATAAGGATTGACTAGCTTTCTATTTACTTATCCTTGTTTATCCTTTTGGGTTATCATGGTTAGCTTTATGCTATTGCTTTACTTTAATCAATGAACATGATGTGAATATTATGATACGATGATGTTATCCCAATGATGATATTGTGATACTCTAGGGGGCTTAGGCCTTTTTCCTGAGTACCACTCCGTAAGGACCTGTTTGGGGATTGACAACCCGGGATAACAGTTCAACCATGAGGGTGGAATGGGACGCCCTTAGCTGATTAATTAGAGAAACCAGAGGAGTAGTTGGCTTCGCCGTAGGGCCATCAATGGGGTCCGGACACAGTACTTGCTCTGCCGAGGCTGGTTGCAAAGGTTCTTGGTTTGGTTTTGTTAGTCACCCTTCCTTTGGGGAGATGTATTATGTTTATCAAACTGGAGAAACCTAACGAGCGGCTATGACCTCTGAGAAATCTTTGTAAAGGCTACGTAGTGAGACCCTGCTAGGTCACCTTGGTAGTGATCAATGGAGAGTCATGATCTCCGGGCAGAATGGGAATCACGACTTGTGTGTAAAGTGTGCGACCTCTGTAGAGGATTAGAAACTGATATATCAGCCGTGCTCACGGTTATAAGCGACCTTGGGATCCTCTTTGATTAGAGATACAGATGGTGTGAGACACAATGGTTCTATTTATGGTTTATGGTTCGATGATGATAATGATGTTTCTCGAAGAGGAAATGGTTCATGGGTTGGTTATGTGATAAAACTCGGCTCCCACTAATAATAATTACTTGACCAACTAAAAGCAACTGCTTTGACCTTAACCCCACATAAAACTAGTCCACTTCAGCCAAACGGGACATTTGCTGAGTACGTTGATGTGTACTCACCCTTGCTTTCACAAAACACCAGGTTGCTTTTGGTGCAATCTATGCTCAGTTAAAGAAGAAGGCGTCGAGGCGGATCTCCAGGAGTTCCAGGACTTCGACGGGTTCGTGGTTTAGGCTAGCGACCTTCCTCAGTCAGCTGCCTGTGGTGGGTTTATTTACGTTGGCTACTGTTGGGACCATGCTTCGTCGCCGAAGGTCCTGT
Organism: Zea mays; assembly: GCF_902167145.1. Lineage (NCBI taxonomy): Eukaryota > Viridiplantae > Streptophyta > Magnoliopsida > Poales > Poaceae > Zea > Zea mays. The sequence goes on along the minus strand of NC_050100.1, from coordinate 158,529,910 downwards.
AAAAAGAAACAGCTTTGGCTGAAGCTGCTTGAACATGATGCCGAAGACACCGTTCACGGAGCTTCGGAACTTCAGCATATCCGAAGACGAAGGGCCAAACCGACTTAAAGATAGAATGACCTTTTAGTCCATAAGGGTCTGAGTCATTGTTGTAAACTTTTATGAGGGGCATAATTGTAATTCCTCATGAGCTGTGTCCTGTGCCTATAAATAGTGAACAGTATTCCTTTACTGTTCACGCATTCCTATAATTGCTAATGCATCACTCGGGAATTATTGCTTGTCAAGGCAAAGGTATAAATGTATTTAAACGTTGTATTCAAACATCTAAAATTCATATAATAATATATGTGAATGAGATCATTTGTTTTCAATATATTTATCTTTAATGCTTCATGTTTTAACTTTACTTTATATTATCTTTATAAGTTTAATTACGAAGATGAAACCTTCGTAATACTATGTTCGTGACCTTTGTCCTAAGTTCATTAAATCCTTGGAGATAATGTTTCGGCGGACGAAGGGCATTGATATTTAACATTTTATGTTGCCTTGTTCTTAATTCATAGCATTTGAGAGCAAGTCCCCAACATTGGCGCCCACCGTGGGTGAACTCACTTCCACTTTTTTGAGCTGATGGCTTCGTTCAACATTCAAGCTAGAGCTGCTTCGGCTCCGAAGTTGGTACTCCCGATAACAGGCGGTTCATGCTCAGAGCCAGCCAACAAGAAGCAGAAAAAGGAGGCACAGAGAAGGGTACAGCATGTCGGAGTGCAAGGACCCTTCATCAAGTCAAGATGGTCTCACATTCCAATTACCTTCTCCCAAGAGGATCTTCAACTCAAGGATTACCCACACAACGATGCTATGGTTATCTCTTGTGTGATCAAAGGATTTCTGGTCCACAATGTTTTGGTTGATACAGGCAGCGCAGCTGATATCATATTGCTAAAGCCTTCAGACAGATGCAAGAGCCTGAAGATAAAATTCATGATGCCACACATCCCCTCTGCGGCTTCGGAGGAAGGCAGATTGTAGCACTCGGCAAAATCACAATGCCAGTGACCTTTGGATTTATCAACAACACAAGGACTGAACAAGTTGTGTTTGATATTGTTGACATGGAATACCCTTACAATGCAATCATTGGTCGTGGTACTCTCAATGCCTTCGAAGCAATTCTTCATCCAGCTTATCTTTGCATGAAGATACCTTCGGACCAAGGGCCCATTGCTATTCATGGAAGTCAGGAAGCTGCCAGAAGGGCCGAAGGAAATTGGACAGACTCAAAAGCAATCCATAATATAGATGGAGCTGAAGCTTGTGAGCAATACAAGTTCAGAAGGGAAAAAGCTGCTTCGGCTGATCAGCCGAAGCCCATGCTCTTATGTGAGGACATAGCAGAGCAGAAGGTGCTATTGGGATCTCAACTGTCCGAAGAACAGGAGAAAACCTTGATAAGGTTTTTGTTCAACAACAAAGATGTTTTTGCTTGGTCAGCTAATGATCTTTGCGGAGTTAACAGGGATGTTATTGAGCACTCGCTCAATGTTGATCCATCCTTCAGACCAAGAAAGCAAAGGCTTCGGAAGATGTCTGATGACAAGGCCGAAGGTGCTCGGAACGAAGTGAAAAGACTCCTCAGTGCCGGAGTTATCAGAGAAGTAAAATATCCAGAATGGTTGGCTAACACTGTTATGGTAAAGAAGGCCAATGGTAAATGGAGAATGTGTATCGATTTTACTGATTTCAACAAGGCCTGTCCGAAGGACGAGTTTCCATTGCCAAGGATAGATTCCTTAGTCGATGCAGCAGCTTCATTAGAGCTTATGAGTCTGTTGGAATGCTATTCAGGCTATCACCAAATCTGGATGAAGAAGGAGGATGAACTGAAAACCAGCTTCATAACCCCCAGTGGAACATATTGTTACCTTCGGATGCCTGAGGGGCTTAAGAATGTCAGAGGAAGTTTCAGCAGAATGACAGCGAAGGTCCTCCATTCTCAGATAGGCAGGAATGTGCTAACTTATGTTGATGATATCATTGTAAAAAGCATGAAGCAAGATAATCACATTGCTGATCTGCAGGAGACCTTCACTAATTTTAGACAGGCTGGTTTAAAGCTGAATCCGGAAAAATGTGTCTTCGGAGTGAAGAAGGGGGAATTTCTTGGTTGCCTAGTTTCAACAAAGGGAATTGAGGCTAATCCAAGCAAAATCAAAGCTATACTTCGAATGGAACCACCAAGTACAAAGAAGGGGGCTCAAAGATTGACAGGAAGGCTCGCATCCCTCAACAGATTCATATCTAGATCAGCAGAGAGAAATTTACCATTTTTCGAAGTGCTGAAGTCAGCCGAAGTTTTTCAATGGGGACCAGTCCAGCAGAAAGCCTTCGAAGAACTGAAGCAATATTTGATAGATCTAACAACACTAACTCCACCAGCCAGGGGCTCCTTTGTTATTATATGTGGCAGCTTCGCACTCAGTGGTAAGTGCAGCACTTGTCCAGGAGAAGCTTGAAGGCCAAGTCAAGAAGTAGGCCCCAATATATTTTGTATCCGAAGTTCTTAGTTTATCAAAGAAAAATTATACAGAATTGGAGAAAGTACTGTATGCTGTTTTGATGGCCTCCAGGAAGCTTCGGCATTATTTTCAAGCTTACAACATAATTGTTCCTTCTTCACAACCTTTGAAGGATATTATGAGAAACCGAGAAGCTACTGGAAGGATTGGAAAATGGGCTGCAGAGCTCAATGAATTTTGTATTGATTATGTCCACAGATCTTCGATTCAGTCCCAAGCGTTGGCAGATTTCATTGCTGACTGGACGCCAGGGGCTCAGGAGGAAGAAATGAATAAAGATGCCGAAGCATGGACAGTGTTTTGCGATGGGTCTTGGGGAACCTTCGGAGCAGGAGCAGCTGCTGTGTTGGTTTCACCTTCCAAAGTTAAAACCTGTTATGCGGCAAGACTTGATTTCAGTTGTACAAATAATATTGCTGAATACGAAGCTCTGCTCTTGGGTCTTCGGAAGTTAAAGGCAATGGGGATCAGAAGGGCCATTCTTAAAACTGATTCCCAAGTTATTTCTGGTCATGTTGACAAGAGTTATAAAGCAAGAGATCCGAAGCTTGAAAAATATCTAGATACAGTCCGAAGGATCGAGGCTTCCTTTGAAGGATTCTCTGTTAAAAATATTCCTCGTGGAGAAAATGAATATGCTGATCTATTGGCCAAGTCAGCAGCACAGGGGCTGCCTTTACCTTCGGAAGTATTTTTCGAAACAATAAAAGCACCTTCGGTCGAGCTTCTTGAAAGAGCGGTCCTCAATATGTCCCCTGTCTATAGTGAAGATTGGAGAACTGAAATTATCTCTTTCCTTCAGGGTAATTTTCTTTCAGACGACGAAGATTACAACAAAAGAATAGAAGCAAGAGCTCGACCATATGTCATAATAGAAGGGGAGTTGTACAAGCGTGGGGTCTGTTCCCCGTTGCTCAAGTGTTTATCCAGATCCGAAGGTATAGAATTAATGAAGGAAATACACGCAGGCCTGTGTGGATCTCACATTGGATCTAGGCCTTTGTTTGGGAAAGTTTTTCGTCAAGGATTTTATTGGCCAAAGGCAGCTTCGGATGCAGCGGATTTAGTCCAAAAGTGCGAAGGTTGTCAGAAATGTGCAAGAGATCAAAAACAACCTTCGTCTTTAACTCAATTAATACAACCCACTTGGTCGTTGCAAAGGTGGGGCCTTGATTTACTAGGTCCATTACCACCAGCACAGGGAAATTTAAGATATGTTGTAGTGGCAGTGGAATATTTTTCTAAGTGGATTGAGGCAAAGCCTCTAGCTACAATAACTTTGGTTACTATTCAAAAGTTTTTTTGGCAAAATATTGTTTGTCGCTTCGGAGTGCCGAAGGCCATTACTGTGGATAATGGGACACAGTTTGATTCTGAAGCTTTCAGAGAATTTTGTGATCAAATTGGCACGAAGATCCATTTTGCATCAGTTCGACATCCGGAGTCAAACGGACTTGTCGAATGAGCTAACGGGATCATAATGACAGGAATAATGAAGTCAATCTTCAATCAGCCCAGGGGAAAGTGGCCAGACGAGTTAATCAAAGTGGTGTGGAGCCATAACACAACCATGTCAAGATCAACAGGCTTTACGCCTTTCGAACTATTGTTTGGGGATGAAGCAATAACCCCGGAAGAGGCCAAAGCAGGATCAATAAGAACGGTAACTTCGGCAGAAGGTGAAGACGAAGCTGATTGCTCTGTGGAAAAAGATGCTATAGAAGGGATCAGACTTCAGGCTGTGGAAAACATCAATAAATATCAAGCCGAAACAATAAAATGGCGTAATAGAAAGGTTAAGCTCAAGAACATTGAACCAGGACATCTGGTGCTTCGAAGAGTAGCCAACCTTGAAACAGTAGGCAAATTACAGATGAAGTGGGAAGGACCCTTTTTGGTAGTATCTTCGTCAAGACCCGGTTCCTATAGATTGAAGGATATGGACGGCAACGACATTCCTAGATCATGGAATGCGAATGAGCTTCGGCGATATTATGTTTAGTTTGATGTAATTTTTCCTATTCTTTTTGTGGCACCCTTTTCCTTTCCAAAGGGGGAGAAAGGTTTTTAATGGGGCCACAACATGTAATTTTCCTTATTTCCATTCTGTAAAAGTGATATCCCCCAAAAAATGTAAATGTAAATGCCAAGGGAAAAGAAAAGAAAACAGGGAGAAGCTCAAAAGTCGTTCCTAAGGGAATGCAGAGCTTACAGCGAAAAGTCAACGCTGATTCCGCTGAAAGTAAAAGGCAAAGAAGCTCCTAAGGGAGGCTTACAGCGAAAAGTCAACGCTGATTCCGCTGAAAGTAAAAGGCAAAGAAGCTCCTAAGGGAGGCTTACAGCGAAATGTCAACGCTGATATATCAAAAAGTAAATGATGAAGTTGAAAAGTAAAAAGATTTGAATCATTCCCAAGGGGATGAAGGACTATGATTATGGTTTTCGAGCATGTTTCCCCATATTCATTTACACAATGCATTTCATCATGTCATTTGCATTCATAAACATTCATTTAAACATATATAGAATCATCATCATACCACACAAAAAGATAGCTGCTTCGGCAATGAGGAAAGACTTCGAAGAAGGGAATTTTTATGCTTCGTTGTGTACGAAAAGAAGGGAAGGTGTTTTTCGCCTTCGGCTCAAAAAAGAAGTTTCGTCCACAGCAAAGCGGATTGTACACAGTTAGCGGGAATAAAATATATTACAAGGTATGTACAAATTTACATAAGTCTTTCCATAATGATATTACAAAAGTCTCTCCAGAATTTTTGCAGGAAAGAATATTGTAGCAACTATCAAGCTTCAGGTCGTCAAATTTCAGATTTGTCACACTTCAGCTTCGTCAAACTTCAGCTTCATCATCCTACGTATATTGAAGAACAGAATAAGGTGCAAATTTTAAGGAGAAGGTAAAAGTAATAAATATAAGTTTCTTACCGGCTTAAGATGACTTCGAGCTTCGTCACCAGCCATTTTCCGTCCGCCATTTACCCAAATCTGGGTCATAAATCTATTTCCGATACTTCGGGCTAGGCTTGGAATATCTATCAGATCTGATGATGATAAGCTGAAGTTTGGTCTATTCACAATTTTTCCATGCGTGCAGCCAGCCTTGAGAAAAGCGGTAGCTGTGCCCCGAGAAGCTATCAGGGCGCAGAAGTCAGCATGGCCACCAATAACTTCGTCAAGGGCGTCAACCTTGCCTTCAATATATTCTAATGTGCTGGGCAGGTTTTCAGCTGAAGGTGTAAATTTTTCAGAGCTGGCTCCGATAGAATGAAACACATCCTTCAGCCGCTGCACGCATCGACTGCCGAAGCCTAGGCATTTCTCTTGAAGCTCCTTCAAGGATTTTTGCAAATTTGAATTTTTCTCCATCTCAGTTTTAAGGCTTGCTTCAAGGTGTTTCTTTTCCTGCTCAGATTTTTCTGATTGTTTGAGCAATTCATTCTTTAAACTGTTATTCTCGGTTTGGACCTCAGCCAAGGAACCTTCCATAGACTGAATAACGAAATCTTTCTTTTCTAATGCACCTTCGTGTTCTTTAGCCATGATCTCAAGGTCCTGGATGGTGAAGTCCTTCTTTTTTAGAACAGCTTCGTAATTTTCAACTTTTTCTTCCAAATCTTTGATGATAGTTTTGTTCTTCTCATCTTCGAGATCTTGTTGCATTTTTAGAACTTTACTTAGTAGTATACTCTGCCAAAACGATCTTCGTCAGAAAACGACCTAAAAAATAAAAAATATGATAATAATAATAATAAAATTTGTTACCTTAAAATTAGCATAGAGCAAACTTCCGACGATATGGTGTCGCTGGTACCTGCAGAGGTTCGCTTCTAGCTTCGGCAGGCCAACGCTTTTGGAGATGGTTCTAACAACTTTGGCCTCGGTGCGGTTCCGAAGACATCTTAGTTTTCCTTCGTTGACCCCACCAAATAGTGTAGCCCATGGCTTATGTGGCGGAACTGCCCGAATTATTCCAACTTAAGTGCCTAAGCCCCGCCTTAGAGGCTGGACCACACTTAAAGGGGAATAACCCGTCAATCCCTCGGATCTAGTCCGACACGGCCACTGACAGGATCAAGTACCACAATCTCACTCGAAGGTGAGTCACAGAGCAAATACAATAAAGCATAAAACCATGCAGGTAAGAGTATTAAAATTATTACATCATCATCGGAGTTTTTCAAAAGTAGCCATCAGTGTTCGAAGTGCAGCGGAATAAAACTAACGGTAATTAAACGGAGAGATGGGGAAGCCTGTCCCATCACTCCTCATGCTCCTCCTCAGCCGAGGCAGGGTCCCACTCGAATGTCCAACCCGGTGGCAAGATGGACGGCCAAGTCACTCCAACAACCATTTCCTCCAGAGAACCTGTAAAAAATTATGCCACAAGCAAGGCTGAGTATACTAATACTCAGCTAGACTTACCCGGTGTGAGGAGTCTACTCCTCTACCTCTAGACATGCAGCTGTTTGGCTGTGGGGTTTGGTTGCCAAAAGCACTAGCTGAGTTTCTAAATCAAGTTTTTAACTTTGTCAAAATTAAGTGTGACTCTCTTAAGGCTAAAGATGTACTATCTATTCATACATAGTAGCAAACATTTTTAGCAATCAACATCTTGTATCATCTCAACACAGTTCCACTTGTTACTCAATGTAGCAGCATGGATCAAGCAGTCTCATTAGCTGCGAGAAGCAGACGATTCGAATCGAATTTTTAAACCTTGCAAGGTAAACCTAAACACACGACATGTAGGGGCACTCCGTCCCCACACACATCAACCGTCCCCATCGATTCCCTGGCAACAGAAAGGGGCTCACCGCCTTGGCATACAATGCCTCACTGACCCCGACTGCCGTCGTGCAGTGACCGCACTTGTACCCACCATAACCGGAATGGGAGACCACGTCTCAGGTCGCGTGAGGAGGGCAATCTGCGGGCAGGTTCACTCAGGTACTAGGCTTACCGATTTACCATATTTCTCGGCATGTGCTTAGTACGTTCAAACGCTTGACTCACGGTACCACACCATAATCCTTATTCAAATTTTTATCCCGTAGACAACCAATCCCCATGGATCGTTGCCCACAAACCAGCATCATTATGATAAGAAGGTGGATACAACCAATTTCCTGATCTCGCGCGAGTGCTAGAAAAATCACTCGACTTCTACCGAGATCCTAATTAATAAAGCAGCTAATCGACCTAGCATACTAGTATTCATCTCAACAGGATTCCTGAGATCATGCAACTAGGGTTTCAAACAATTCCTACACCTGAGTGCACAATCAATCCTACAATCATTAAGTGAAGTAAAATAGCATAAATAACAGGTTATGCATAAAATCGGGGCTTGCCTTCCAAAGCAGTGGCAGGCAGGTCCTCTGGTGCAGGCTCTGGTGCTGGATCTGGGGCTACTTCCTGAGCAGCTCCTTGCTCCGGCACGAGGACGTACTCTCCGTCAGCAAGGTTACAGTCTATCGAAATGCAATGAATATGTATGTCATGATTATGCAAGATTTAATAACATTATGCTAAAAGAAACTAAGTCAAGAAGTAACTTAGGGTTTCTTAGTCATGCGGGGCTTCCAGTGGTATATATACTTATTACCTTTTAGGCTTAGGTTTTCATTTAGTGATAACATAGTGGATTTGTATTGTCTTTATACCTTTCAGTGGACAAATTTACAAGGGTTTTAGGATGACATTAATTACCATTATTCATTTTCCTTTTCTTAATTTCTACTTATGGTTTCTAGTGTAGGTTTGAACTACGACAGTGGTTTAATATTTTCCAAAAATTTTGTATAAATTACAGTGGGTTGCCCTTTGCTATTCTAGCCTGTTTTAAGAATTTGAGGCTCCACAAATAAAGGCTAAGCTTAGGACAAAAAGAATAACAAATTGGGTAAAGGGGCCACTTTGTACTACAACTCTTAATTAGAGGTGGGGTCTGTCCTAAGGGTCATTTTTGTTGGCATTTAACAATAATACTAGGCTTCTGTGTCAAAAACCACAGGAGGCTAAGGGGTGGTTATTTAGTTGTGATTTTCTAAAGTTTAATGCCAAAAAGGCACTTTCTACTACATTGTTATTTAAAAAATGTCAAATAGCAGATTTCATATTTTTCTTAAGTTCTTATTAGCAAAACATTTTCTATCCCAAGCGTGGGGGTGTTTTCACCTTGGGGTTATTTTTGTAGGGTTTTTCTAAGTTTCCCTTGTTTTATTAAAATAAAAGATATCCTACTTATTTTATACTAAAACAGGGTATGATATATTTTTCCAGTGAACTACCTTGAATAAGTATCCTAACAAAAATAGGGGTGCCCTCTGGTTCATCATTTAAATCACATTTTCTATTTTTCTTAATCTTGGGCATATTGTAAAATAGGGGCAAAAACTAACTTAATAGGGTGGACAGAGAGGTTTAGCATTTTTAACTGGGTCAGTAGGTAAATATAAACTTCTCCAAATTTTGCTAACCCTAGTCAAACAATATTTCTATTTTTCCTTCTAATATTAAGTTTTGAACAGTTTTCTTATTTAATTTGAAACTTCAGAAAAGAATACAGGAACTATGGGTTTTATTATTTTTATCTGATAGTTCATAATTCCCAGAGTCTAGCAAAATTGGTTTGAACATTTTTGGATGATTATTCTTCAAGTTATGCATTTATTAAGTTATCTGCCATAACAAAAGAAAAATAAATTTGAAAATGGAAAAGAAAACAGGTTTGCGCTGAGGCCCCTGGGTTTTATCCCCTTCTTTTCTCACAGAACAGTCCTCGGTCTACTATTGACATGGGTCACTGACATTGCACAAAACCCCCTGGACCTAACCGAAATCTAACCCGCGCTCCCTGACTGACTTAAACAGTACCCGCGGCATAGATCACGGCGGCGAGGCTTACCAGCGGCAGTAGAACTCCGACGGGGTGGTCAGTGACGTCCGGGAGGTCACGACGGTCACGTCGGTGTGTGGGTCGGCGTCGGAGGTGGTCGGAGCTACCCTGGCCACGAGCACAGGCGGCGGGGGTCGTCGGCGGCTCCTGTTCCGGCCAAACCACGGCGGTATAGTTCAATTAAGGGGCACGAGGAGCTCCACGGGGTGATGTAGAGGCCATGCGCGCAACGAATTGGAAAATGGTGCAGAGGCTTACCCGGTCCACGTGCGCCGGCGGGTTTTTGAACTCCGGCGAGCACGATTGAGCTATTCCGGTGACGCGGGTCCTCGGTTAAAGCTGGAGTAAGCTTCACGGCCTCACCAGGAAGCTATCTGAGGGCTTGGATCGAACGAAGGAGGACGGGGAAGGGGCTGGTCACGGTGGTTGCTTTCGGGCGGCACTGGCGGGTCGCGGGGAGGTCGCCGGAGCTAATGGCTGGCTCGGGTAAGTCAGGCGAGGTACGGAGGAGGCAACGGGGAAGGCAGCCGAGCACTAGGGCGGGCTTTATAGCCGTGGCGCGGGCGTGGTCACGGGCGGCCGCGGGCGTGCGGGGGTTCGCGCACGGGCGTGCTCTGAGCGCGCCCCCGGATGTCAGCTCGCGTCGAACACATGGAAGCTTGCTTCTGCCATGGTTCAACGGCGGATTAGAGCACCATAGCGTGCGTATCTTGGCAAAGTCACTGTGTACGGTCGCTTCTCTGCTCCATATCCTACCTTTTTGCTGTGAGTTCCAAGTCAAGATATGGTCGGGGTAGGGAGATAGAGGGGGGAGAAGTTGGCTGTGTCAGCTGGGTCCAAGCCGAGACAAAAATGGTGTCAAGTCGTGTCTAGCGCCCTAGGGTAGGTGTCATCTCTTTCCAGGGTGTTCTAGGGTTAATTTGGCGCCACTTTGTCAATTTGGTCGAAGGGTTTTGAAATTTGGAATAAGGTGAACATGTGGAATCTTTGTTCAAGGGTTGGTTTTTATACTTAGGCAAAATCTGAATTCTCCCTTGTGCTGAACCTTAGGTGAACTTTTTAGAACTTTTCTGAAAACTTTTTGGGGGTACTTCCTTACTATTAATTGTAGGTTATGAAGTATATTACAACTTTTATATTTGGCCCAAGCCATGATCATAAGGTTTACATGATCTTTTGATCATAGCTTCAATTAGGGTTCCTATTGCCCAAGAGGGGTTTGCTTTAGGGTTTTGGACAAATTCCCCACTTAGATGTGCATGGCAAGCTAGGGCATGATATCCAAGGTGGTTTGCACTTGCTTGGGACCTAGAATTCCAAGTTGGGTGTACTTGGCCCACATCAATCTTCATGTGATAATGGGTTAAAAGGGGTTAGCCCTGGGTTGACTCCCTGAGTAACACCTGGGGTGTTACAGCCCTCCCCCCTTAAAGGAATCTCGTCCCGAGATTTTTAGGAAGAGTCCCTTAGAGGGGTGCTTGAAGGGGTGTGGGTGTGCTACCTTTTTCTTTACTCCAGTTTCTCTTATTAACTGCTCTTCGAATGTCATTCTCTTTGCAACTTCAGAAGGAAGCCCTTCTTAAGTTAAATCCACAACTTAGACTATCCTTGTTATCTAAGTTTTTCTTATAATTGAATTCAAAGGGCAGGTGGGGGTGGGGTTTTGGGGTTACATACCGACTCCTTTGGGCAGAAAGTCGGGAAAGCGAGAGCGTAGAAAATCCTCAGTCTCCCATGTGGCTTCTTCTGCGGAATGGTGACTCCACTGAACTTTATACATTCTGACTGACCTTGCCCGAGTTGACCTCTCTTTTTGATCTAACACCCTGACAGGGTACTCTTGGTAAGACAAGTCTGGTTCTATCTCAATGTCCGGTTCCGGTAGCACTTCAGTGGGTAGACGAACACATTTCCGCAGCTGAGATACATGGAACACTACAGGAAAACAGTTAATTCCCATCGGCCAGGAACCGACGGGAATAAGCACTAAACCGACGGGAATAAGTAATTCCCGTCGGTTTAGCCCTTATTCTCGTCGGTTGTCAGCCGTCAGGCGTCCCTTGTCGGGGATACGGTTATTCCCGTCGGCCGCCGACGGGAATACGTAATCCCCGTCGGCCAATATCGAGCCGACGGGAATAAGGGCTAATCCCCGTCGGCTGACCTGGCCGACGGGAATTACTAATTAATTCCTGTCGGCCAGGTCAGCCGACGGGAATTAATTAGTAATTCCCGTCGGCCAGGTCAGCCGACGTGAGTTAATAGTCAATTCCCGTCGGCTATGGTCAAACCGACGGGAATTAACTGGGCCGACGGGAGTTAACCTATATTTCTGCAACAGCAACACCAAATTAGATATTTCTCACACATAACATACACAAAACATATATATCACAAACATATGACAAAACGTATCACATAAACATATAAATCACAAACGCATTGACATCACACATCAGAAACACATCATTGACATCACACATCACAAACACATTGATATAATTCACACATCACAAACATTTCAGATACGAGAGTGTTTACACAAACATAACGTCCAGGAGTTAAAAACATAACGAGCACGAGTTTAAGTGTTTAGAGATAACCACCACTTGGGTGGTTAGAGCTATGACCGCTGCCGCCTTCACCACCAGGAGGAGGGAACGCGAAGAGCGAGTCAACAAATCCAGTCCCTGCTGCTGGATCAGACCCACTGCCACCCGCTTCAGGCGTAACCTATGCAAGTTAGCAAATATCAACACGTTAAATGCAAATATCAAAAAGTATACAAGTGTATAAATTAATGGAGAGTTATCAAACGTACCCTATCTCCAGGTGCAGGTATATGTGTCGGAGGGGTGGTGAACTGTGGTTGTGGAACTGGTGTGTTTGCAAATTGGCTCCATTGTGGTGGCGGTGGAAAATTTGATGTCATGCCCTGTTGCTGCATTAACTGTTAAACACATATGTGTTACTACTGAAGATGTTGTATTGAAATATAATAATTTAGAGTTCGGATTATGTGTACTCACTTGATACATCGCTTGATTATGAGCATTGCAAGCCTCCATAAATTCGCGTTGTTGTCTCATCTCTTCACGCATCCTCATAATCTCCAACTCCTGCTCGTTCGGTCGACGAGAGCATGAGCTACGGGAAGATGAACCCGTCCTCTGAGATCTCACCGACGACGAGTCAATGAATCCGTCGAAGAGTGCGTATCTATAAGTGATTCAAAAAATGTTATTACTGCATAATCCATTTAGTGTCAACCATATAATTTCATAAGTTAGAGCTTACCGTCCATGCGCTTTGCCACCACCACTTGTGTACACCACCGAGGGATCCACTGGTTCATGGCGCCAGTCGTAGTCAGGGCCATGGCGACGAACCATCTCCTCCCCATATGCCGCCTATACATCATTCACAACCTTACAAATGCAGGAATTTATATACTTTGAACGTTTGAACTTTTGAGCCAAAACTCACCAAGCGATCCGTGGCTGTCTGGCTGCAGAGCTGGTCAGGGTTGTTCGGGTCTGGTCCTTTGTGGCCCTCCTGGTACACCTCAATGTCACTAGGCTTTTGGCCACTCGTAGCTTCCTGTATAAACAAAAAACATTCATAAGCAATCGTATTATTTGTTGATCGACATAGAAAGATCAAACTTACCATTCTTTTAGCTTTTCGTATCATGTCGTCACCGCCAAAATTGTGGTTAGGATTGGTTCCTCGACATTGTCTGTGATGCGCTGACGCTTTCTGGAAGCCTTCGGAAGCCCAATATCGACACCAAGCATAGTACGCATCAGGCACGGGCGCCATCCATGGAACCATCACCTGCACACACACAATGTTACATATTATATCAATCACAACAATAAATATAAAGGGTAAAACAAATTGAATACTAACCTCACGATATTGATCCTCAGTCAAATATATCTTTGAGGACCCTTCCTTTTTATTCAAGGGGCCCGCTTCTTCCGGATGCTTTTGAAAATACAGGTTTGTAGCCTGAATTCTCGCATAGTATATGGCATCCTTCACCAGCTTCTTTGCATTGTTTTGCAAGACACGTTCAGCGTGCCCCATGTAATCCTCTCCGTCAGGCAACCGATATCGAAGCTACAACATAAAGAATACAAATACAATGGTATAAGTCATAGATTTACAATATTAAGAAACATAACAAAAATAATAAAGAATTCATACCCAAAAGTCATTACACACAAGTCCCTGTCTGTCGGTGTGGTTTCGTTCCTTTTTAAACTTGTACTCATCCCAGGTACTGACGAGCACCTCATCCTCGGTATCACCGTTTGACACCTTCACTATACCAGGGTAGTGAAGGCGGCAAAGAGAACCCAACGTAAGGTTAACCTGAGTGTGGTGTCCCTTGCCGTCGAAGGACAGGTCCTCCCAATTCCTGCATTACACAAAAACATTAATAATACACATAATAGTTATATGAGATAAGTTAATATATTACACTCACCGATCTCCATGTGGCATGATTAAAGTCCTATCAGCCTCTCGCTCTATCGCGTGACGAGGCTTTACTGAGTGGCTTTTTCTTGAGCGACGTGTGCGTGTCGCTGAAGAGCCTCCCGAGCCATCATCCATCGGGTTGTCAGCCGGTTCGCCATGTTGGCCCCACTGGTCCCACGCCTGTTGCTGCTCTCTCTGGTGGTCCCACTGGTCCCATGGCTGGTGATGCTGTGCGGCCTGGTCCCATGTCCCGTGCTCCACCTCCTCATTGTGCTCCACCTCCTCATTGTGCTGCTCAGCCTCATTGTGCTGCTCCTCCTCAATGTGCTGCTCCTCAGTGTGCTGCTCATCCTGGTACATACAACTCAAGATTTATTTGTAAATATGTAAATAAATTTATTTGTACAAGATATGTTACCTCATCTCCATGTACCGCGCTCAACAGCTCTCGACGTCTGCTGCTGCTCGAAGAACTGCCCTGAAAAAGGCCCAGGCCCTTGAACAACCCTTTCACTGACTTCTTTGATTTTGGCGGCATCCTGCATAAAAAATAAGAAATTATTCATTAGTGCATCAAAAATGACATAATACTTAAAATATAAACAAATGAAATAACAAAACAACTTTACTTGTTAAATATCATCAAAATCAGGATCTATTTGTTCTCTTCTATGCAGAGGTCGCCATGTAACTTTTCTCCTAACAGGTTGTCTTCTCCGCCTCTCGGGAAAAGTTAAGTCGTTAACGTCTGCGACTAGTGAATCTAATGCCGGTGCAGGATCAATATGAAAACTAGTTGGCAACTCTTCTTCTTGAAACACCTCATCAACCTGCTCAAGGTGACCAATTTGATATTCGTCCTCACCAGGAGTGTATAGGCGTTCGCGGGGATTTACATTGTACACAACCCTCCATTTAGACAACTTTTTGCATGGATATGTCGAGAAATAAACTTGGTCTGCTTGATGGGCAAGGATATACGTGTCGTGTCCTTGAAGCAATTTCTCAGGTTGGATCTGTGTCATCCCAAATTCGGTCCTATAATACTTCGGGTCATACCATTTACACTCAAAGAAAACTAGCGCTAAAGGCTTATTTCCAGCAAATGTAATCTCGATTATATTTTTGATTTTCCCGTAATAGCAGGCTTCGTGTCCTTCCATGTCGGTTGCCCTAGTAACGACTCCACTATTTTGAGTGGCGGCCATAGGATGACTTGATTCGAAAATGCTTGAACGAAAGCGATATCCATTGACGTCGTAACGTCCATAGCTTTTGGCAGTTACGCTTCCAATAGATAACTGACGTAAGTCATCATTCAAATTCATTTCCTCCCCAAACTGTCAATCATGCCACAAAGCATTAGCAAATTTTGTAATATTAGTTAACTGAAATTAGCTCTCGGACCCACATAATTAAGACTTACACGGTCCCGAAGCCACATAATGAAATTAGGTCGTCCATGCATACCATCGCGTCGCAATTTGTCTATGTCTCTCGCTGTTGGCCTACCGAGACACCTCATGTTTTGTTCATCAAACTCGCTGTCAAATATTATTGTGTGACATGAGATATTTGATAACATAAACTAATTCACATATGAACAGTTTAAGAAAATAAGTCTTACACAAAGTATTTCTCCACCTCAGGCATATTCGTGAACATGTACAGTAAAGCAGACTTCCGTTCTTCCATACTGAGGTGATATGCCTTGGGTGGACCAACGACTTTGCCGTTTGTCTGAAAAATCGAAAGATCACTACAAGGAGGCATCTCTCGTTCATCATCATGGTACCTTTTCTTTCGAGCAAATACATTATGTTCTTCTGCAAAGTAACAACTTGTGAAGTGTGCTACCTCCTTTAATTTAAATTGTTCCGCAATACATCCTTCAACTCTTGCCTTATTGCCCACCATTGCTCTAAGCTTCTTTAATGCTCTTTCTATATGAAACATCCACCTATACTGAACAGGACCACCGACCTTAGCCTCATATGGAAGATGTATAAAGAGATGCTGCATAGGATTGAAGAAACCCGGTGGAAATATTTTTTCCAATTTGCACAAAAGCACCGGTGCCTCTTTCTCCAGCTGTTCCATCACATCTCTTCTGATTTCTTTAGCACACAACTGTCTGTAGAAATAGCTAACTTCAGCTAACGTTTTCCACACAGCTTCGGAAATGTACCCACGAAACATTACAGGCATGAGCCTCTCCATAATTATGTGGAAGTCATGGCTCTTCAGTCCATTCATCTTCATTGTCTTCAAGTTCACAGATCTTCTAAAACCAGCGGCATAACCATCGGGGAATTTAATATCCTTCATCCACTTCATCACTTCTTTCCGTTGCTTAGATTTCAGACAATAGTCAGCTTTTGGTTTGCCTCCGTTTTCTCTAAGCACTAGGGTTGGACGATCACATATCACTGCTAAGTCCATGCGTGCCTTGTCATTGTCTTTCGTTTTATCAGGGAAATCCATGCATGTATTTATGAGGGCTTGGCAAAAGTTACTCTCTTGATGCATGACGTCGATGTTGTGCATCAAAATCAATGACTTAGCATAAGGAAGCTCCCACAAGCCACATATGTGAGTCCAGTTATGCTCCTCACCAAAACCTTGATACCTTTTCCCACTCTCGTCTAGGACAAGTTTCATATGCTCTTCTGTAATTTCTATCCCACTACGTCGCTTGGGCGGTCCCTTCGTGACGATGGTGCCCTTCCTAAATTCCTTTCTCTGCCTTCTGAAGGGGTGATTGAAGGGTAGAAAACATCTATGGCAATCAAAGTAACATATCTTGCCACCAGCACTAAGACGAAAACAATCTGTATCTTTAGCACAATAAGGACACGTCAATCTACCATGCACGCTCCATCCAGAGAAAATACCATACGCCATAAAATCATGAACCGAGAACAGATATGCAACACGAAGATTGAATTTCTGCTTCTTGAAGCAGTCATAGGCTTCCACACCTTGCCATAGCTTCTTTAACTCTTCAATCAGTGGTTGAAGCATCACATTGAGGCGTACGCCAGGATGCTCAGGCCCAGGTATAACAAGACATAGGAACATAAACTCATATTTCATGCAAAGAGCAGGTGGAAGGTTGTACGGTATGGCAATGACAGGCCAACATGAATACGACGCAGCGGTCATATTGAACGGCATGAAACCATCAGTTGCCAAGCCGATACGAACGTTTCTTGCATCGCTGGCAAAATCTGGATCAAATTTGTCAAGAGCCTTCCATGCATCACCATCTGACGGGTGCACCATTAACCCATCTTGTCTGTCCGTACAATCTTTATGCCACCTCATGTGCATAGCGGTCTTCCTCGAGAGAAACAAACGTTTCACTCTAGGAGTGAGAGGCATGTACCGAAGCTGTTTATGTGCAACCTTTGTCACCACCTTCTCCCCATCTTCATTTACAAGCTCCACGTACCTGGACTTTCCACATTTTAAGCATTTTTGTTCTCTGCCATGTTCCTTCCAAAAAAGCATACAGTTGTCTTGGCAAACATCAATCTTCTCATACTCCATACCAAGACCTTCAAGCAATTTCTTGGACTGGTACATGTCTTTGGGCATCTTGTGACCCGTAGGAAGAACCTCGCTAATCAAATCCACAAGCTCCTTGTAACAATTAATTGAGAATGCAAACTTAGACTTGATTGACATCAGCCGGGTCACGAATTCCAGCACGGTCACGTTAGTGTGCCCGTGAAGAGGCTCTTCTGACGCTTTGAGTAGGTCGAAGAACTTCTGAACCTTCGGTGTAGGTGAATCATGATGATCTGGTGCCAGTTCAGGCTGCAGATCCTCAAGCATCTGGTCCATCCTATCAACATCATCTTCACCGTCATCAACTTCTACTTCTGCTGCTCGTTCAACGTCTTCACCATGGAGATACCAGACCTTATAGCCTGGCACGAAACCATGCGAACACAGGTGTAGTGTGACCTGCCTCTTGGTGTGGCTCGTCATATTTCTACATTTATTGCATGGACACCTAATGTTATCTATTTGTGACAAAGCAGCTGCATGGTCCAGAAACATCTGCGTCTTGGCAAACCATTCACTTGTGTGACACCCACCCTTCTTGAAACCTTCATACATCCAATCACGTCTATCACCCATATTGCGGCTGTGTGTACGAGTAAGAATTGTGTGTGTGAGACATTCATGTTTATAAACGTCACACATACATCTATAGATAAATAGTTAAACTATATATATACATAACTATATATATACATAACATAAACATCACACATACATCTATATATATACATAACATAACTATATATATACATAACACATAAACGTCACACATACATATATATATACATAACATATCATCCAATTCATTAACTAATAACATTAAACAACACATTTTATATTTGCAACATAAAATTAAAAATATGAAGACTAATAACACTGTTAATTAACAAATTTAAACAAAACTTAATCACATAACAGTTAACTCCCGTCGACCATAAAAAACCGACGAAAATAAAACATTACAATATATATAATATACCTTTAATGCTTTGCGCGGACGACGGTGGTGTACGACGTCGGTGGACGACGTCGATGTGGGGAAGCCGCGGCTACCGTGGACGGCGGCGAGTGACGGCGTTGGGCGGACGACGGCGTTCGGCGGCGGTCGTCGGGCGCCCGGGCGGGGCGGGAGCGGTGGGCGTGGGCGCGGGGCTGCGGCCGTGGGCGCGGGGCTGCGGCCGTGGGCGCGGGGCAGCGCGGCGTGGGACCGGCAGCCGTGGGCGGGGGCGGCGGCCGTGGGCGCGGTGTGACGGCGGCGCGGCGGTGGGCGAGCGGGGCGGCGCCGGGACGGCGGCTGGGCGGCGTGACGGCGGCGGTGCGGCGGGCGAGCGGGGCGGCGGGAGAGCGGGGCGGCGGCGGGACGGCGGCGGGGCGGCGACGTCGGCCGGCGGCGTGCGCGCGGCGGTGGGCAGAACGGCGGCGCGGGCGCAGCGTAGAGAGAGCGCGTTGAAAGAAACAGAAAGGAAGAAGGCACGGCGGTGGTTATTTTGAATAACTCCCGTCGGCCTGGCGGCGCGGCCGACGGGAGTTATTTAATCGCTGTCGGCTGTACGCGCGGCCGACGGGAGTTAGTTAATCCCCGTCGGCTACTTTGACTGGCCGACGGAAATTAAATAATTTTCGTCGGCCTTACTTTGGCCGACGGGGATTAATTAATTCCCGTCGGCCCGCACGCAGGCCGACGGGAATTAATGTAGCCGACGGGAATGCTTTGAATTGCTGTAGTGGAACACATTGTGAACTGCTGATATGTGAGGTGGCAATTCCACTTGATAGGCTACGGGTCCACAAGCTTCCTTGATCTCGTAGGGTCCAATGTAGCGAGGAGCTAACTTGCCCTTGATCCCGAATCTCTGGACACCCTTGGTTGGTGATACCTTAAGATAAACATGATCTCCCACCTCAAACTGTAGAGGCTTCCGCCTCTTATCATGATAGCTCTTTTGTCTGGCCTGAGCAGCTTCTAAGTTCTTCTTGATGACTCTCACCTTTGCCTCTGCTTCAAGTACCAAATCTGGCCCAAAAATTTCCCTCTCTCCTGCTTGAGACCAATTCAGCGGGGTTCTACATCTTCTCCCATACAAGGCTTCAAAAGGTGCCATTTTTAGACTGGACTGGTAGCTGTTATTATAAGAAAACTCTGCCAAGGAAAGACACTTGTCCCAATCTTTTCCGTAGTGTAGTGCACATGCTCGCAACATGTCTTCCAAAATCTGATTCACCCTTTCTGTCTGGCCATTGGTTTGGGGATGGTATGCTGAGCTTCGTATGACCTGGGTCCCAAGTGATTCCTGCAATTGCTCCCAAAATCGTGCCACAAAAGGTGCTCCTCGGTCCGAGACTATAGTCTTTGGTATCCCATGCAGACGAATTATCTGATCAATGTAGATCTCTGCATACTTCTCTGTCCTGTGGGTGGTGTGCACTAGCAAGAAATGAGCAGTCTTAGTCAATCTGTCCACAATAACCTAAATAGAATCATGGTGCCTGGAGGTATTGGGCAATCCCACTATAAAGTCCATGCAAATGTCCTCCCATTTCCAAGATGGTATGGGAAGGGGTTGCAAAGGGCCTGCTGCCTTTAAATTACTAGCTTTTACCCTCTGGCAAGTGTCACACTCGGATATGTACTTGGCAATTTCCCTCTTCATTCTGGTCCACCAATATAAAGATCTGAGATCATGGTACATCTTGTTGCTACCAGGGTGCATGGAGAATTTGGAAAGGTGAGCTTCATCTAGTATCTTCCCTCTGAGCTCTGGGTCCTTGGGAACAACTAATCGATCTCCAAACCATAAAATTCCCTTGCTGTCCTGACGGAAGCACTTGTATTTCTCTGCCTTCTGCTTGACCATTTCCTTAATCGTTTGAACACCCTTGTCCTCAATCTGTGCCCTAACTATTTTCTCTTGCAATGTGGGTTCCACCAAGATATAACTCAAGTTACCTAAAGAAACAACTTCCAGGTTCAGCTTGCACAGCTCATCGCACAGGGTGGTGACTCTTGCATCCATGCTCATACAATTGCACTGGGCCTTTCTGCTCAAGGCATCTGCCACAACATTAGCTTTACCAGGATGGTAATGTACTTCTAAATCATAGTCCTTGATTAACTCCAACCATCTTCTCTGCCTCATGTTCAGATCTGCCTGAGTGAAGATGTATTTGAGACTCTTGTGATCAGTGTAGATGTTACAGTGAGCTCCCATCAAGTAGTGTCTCCATATCTTAAGAGCATGAACCACAGCTGCCAATTCCAGGTCATGGGTAGGGTAGTTCTGCTCATGGGGCCTGAGTGCTCGGGAAGCATAAGCAATGACTCTATTCTCTTGCATCAAGACACACCCCAATCCTGTACTAGAAGCATCACAATAAACTTCAAACGACTTGGTGTTATCAGGGTGAGCCAGCACTGGGGCTGTTGTCAAATGCTGCCTCAAGGTATGAAAGGCATCTTCACACTTTTGGCTCCAATCATACTTGACTCCCTTCTTCAACAGTTCAGTCATTGGTTTGGCAATTCTGGAGAAATTCGGAATAAATCGTCGATAATACCCTGCCAATCCCAGAAAACTCCGAATCTGCCTCACTGTAGTCAGGGGTTTCCAATCCATTACCTCCTGCACCTTCTCAGGATCAACTGATATCCCATCCTGAGAAATTGTGTGACCCAAGAATTTAATCTCCTTCAGCCAGAATTCGCACTTAGACAACTTAGCATACAACCGATGGTCACGCAGTCTCTGAAGTACAGTATGCAAATGTTTGGTGTGCTCGGCTTCATTCTTGGAATAAACCAGAATATCATCAATGAAAACAACCACGAACTTATCCAATTCTGGCATAAATACTGAGTTCATCAAGTACATGAAATAAGCTGGGGCATTGGTCAGCCCAAAAGACATCACCAAAAATTCATACAACCCATATCTGGTAGAGAAAGCTGTCTTGGGAATATCGCTGGCACGGATCTTGATTTGATGGTACCCTGAGCGAAGATCTATCTTGGAGAATACCTTGGCTCCTACCAACTGATCAAATAGAACATCAATACGGGGCAGTGGGTATTTGTTCTTGATAGTCACCGCATTGAGAGGGCGGTAGTCAACACACATCCTCAAACTCTCATCCTTTTTCTTCACAAATAATGCTGGACATCCCCATGGTGAAGTACTTGGGCGAATAAACCCCTTGTCCAACAACTCTTGCAATTGCTTCTTCAATTCTGCCAACTCCGCGGGAGGCATCCTATAGGGTCTCTTAGAGATAGGAGCAGTCCCGGGTTGCAATTCGATGGCGAACTCAATATCTCGGTCAGGTGGCATCCCTGGCAATTCATCCGGAAAAACATCTGGGTAGTCACGGACCACTGGGATCTTTTCCACTGGGGACTCTATTACAACGAAGGCATAGGAACGAGTACATCCCCGGTCGGGCAAATACAAAACAGTCTCACCATAAGCAGGGGAATGAATTTCAATGGCCCTGGCTGCAATATCCAATACTGCCTGATGCCTGGTCAACCAGTCAGCTCCCAATATAATATCCACGCTATCCAATCCTAAGATGAGAAGGGTGGTTCTAATCACCAGACTACCAAATTTTATAGGCACTTGCCTGTTGATTTGATAAGTGGCAACTCTGCCTCCTGGTGTTGAAATGGTAATGCCCCCATCGGTGTGGTGAAAGGGCAACTGGCACTTGGCACTAAATTTGGCACTGATAAAACTATGCGATGCACCAGAATCAAATAGAATAATAGCAGGATAATTTAAAAGTGTAAAGATACCAGTCATGACGGGTGCTCCCTCTGGAATATCAGCCATGGTGGTGAAGTTCAGCCTGCCCTGTCTCACTTGCACCTTCTGCCTCTTGCCTTGGTTCTGATTAACATTCTGCCCCTGCCTCTGCTGGTTCCTGGGGCAATTCTTGGCGTAATGTCCGGTGTTGCCACATGTGAAGCACCTGTTGTCATTTGCCTGGCGGTACTGCTGCTGCTGCTGATTGTTCCTCTGAGCTGGAAACTGGGTGCGGTTGGGTGCCTGCTGCTGCTGCTGCTGGGGTCGGATCACCCATCTCCCTTGCTGCTGCTGGGGTCCCCTGCTCTGAGTGTCAGACACAATCCTGAAGTGCTGTGGCTGAGCTGAGGGTCCTGCCACAGGGGTCTTCCTCTTCTTTTCTACCTGTCGAGCTGTAATGCAGTCCTCTTGGGAGATAGCCATGTTGACCAACTCATTGTAACTGTTGGCCCTGACGGTGTTGAGACGGTCACGGAGCTTAGTGCTGAGCCCCCTCCTGAACATGTCTCTCTTCTTCTCATCTGTATCCGCGTGATATCCAGCATACTGGCACAAGTCATTAAAAGCCTGGGCATACTGCAACACTGTTCTGTTGCCCTGAGTGAGTGCCAGAAACTCGTTGAGCTTTCGGTCCATGATGCCTGCTGGTATGTGATGCCCTCTGAAAGCTGCCTTAAACTCCCTCCATTCCACACTCTCGATCCTCTGGCTGCATGGCAAGAAAATGGTCCCACCAAGTCCTTGCGGGTCCGCGAAGCTGCTGGGTGGCGAACCTAACTTTGGTGACTTCTGAGCAAGCTCCATGGAGTAGCGGAAATTTGGATTCCACCACTCGCAACCACACATCTGCGTCAAGAGGATCCTCCGCCCTTGTGAACAATGGAGGCTGGGTGCTGAGGAACTCCTGGTAGGTGGCTGCCGCGGGGTGACGTTGATGGTCTCCACCCCCATAGTGCTGAGGTGGTGGCTGACGCTGGGCTAGCTGTCTCAAGATCTCATTCTGCTGAGCCATGAGCTCCTGCAGAGTGGGAGGTGGTGGCGGCGGTGGAGGAACGCGCTCATTCTGACCACGACGCTGCCTCCCGGCCATCTGAAAAACCAAATACATACTTAACACCATATTTCCAAGTTCAAGATTTTATCGCGGCGAAAAGAGTCAAAAACAACATGATAGACTCCGACTTCAACAAAAGGATTCTAAAAGGCATAAATTCTTCCTTCCAAATTTAAACTGATAATAGCATCCATCAAACAAGCTTCCAAGAGAGTTTAGCACGATTACATCAATTGTCCCAAAAAGACTCAACTCTATCTAGCCTAGTACCCCAAGGGTGCAAAAGCTAAGCCAGCTGCGAGGAGTCCTACCATCCAACTTCTAACCCTATCCTGAACACCTAGTGAGTGAACGAAGCAACACTCGACTCGGGGGAAGGTGGTCTTCCCGAGCCAGCAGTGTCCACACTGGAGGCAGGCTCATCTCCTCCCTCGATGTCGACGTCCTCGTTGTCCTCCAGGTCCTGGATCTCCTGGTGATGCATATCCAGGTGCTCGTTAGCCTCAGCAAGCTGCTGCTGAGTGTTAATGAGCTGATCCTCTAGAACCTCGATGGTGTTCTCCCTGGTGCCCACTAGCTCCTCCAACTCTTGGATATCAGTGGATAGCTGCTCCACCTGCAAGTCCTTCTCCACCATCTCAGTGGACAAATCAACCACAAGCTCCTCCCTGTTGTCCAAGGTAATCTTTGTTGCCTCCAACAATGCCATCAGATGGGACATCGCCTCACCGCGCATCACTTGCAGACGGTACAGGGCATTCATGCACCGTACGGTCAAGTGTGCAGTCTGCCCTGGGTAGATGGTCCAGATATCCTTGGCATGCTCCACCCGATCCTTCCACATTGGGTCGTCCTCCCTTTCGGCGGGGAACAAGCCAATGGGGTGTGTAGCCAACTCCAAAGGATGGAATCCGCAGAAAGTGGTCAATCCATGCAGAGCAATCGCCTCGATCGTATCCTCAGCTCGGTATCCAAAAGACTCGGAGTCCAAAGAGCGCCAGCCGGGCTGCAGGGGATGAGGCTCCAGAGTCATCCTCACCCTACAGCGGGGCACTCGGTGCTTCTCGAACTGCTGCACCGCGTATTGAGGGGGTGTCGTATATCCGGCCCCCTAAAGTACCTCCCACAAAATGCGGGGAAACCCCTCTCGTGCAAGCCCGTCAGTGTGGGATAGTGCATTTTCGTCCTCTGAGGATCCGTGGGAAGTCATATGTGCACGGTTAAGCGTAAGTAAAAGAAAAAGAATTATAAAAAGAACAAGAAAAATAAAACTCAGCCTTTCTCTAGTTAAATTAAAAAGGTACGGGGGACCTAGATGGTTGTTATCTTGTTTTTAAGTCCTTACTCAGTTATCTATTTGCTTAGTTAAGAATGCATGCATGCTCGTCCTGAACGACCTCACAACAAGATAAAAGGAATAGGGAAGAACTCCCATCCTGTAAAAGCGGCCTGTAGGGCCTAATTACTTAGCCACCTAGCTACCCTTCTATTACCCTAAGGCTTCACGTCCTAGGTCTATCCTGCTCGTTCTCCTATCTATCCAACATTGTTTCTATCAAATTTTATTTTGGGAAAATGATGGTATTCACATTTTATTGATTCCTCTGTGGTGGTACAAGCTCCGATACCAGCTGTGACGGAACTGCCCGAATTATTCAAACTTAAGTGCCTAAGCCCCGCCTTAGAGGCTGGACCACACTTAAAGGGGAATAACTCGTCAATCCCTCGGATCTAGTCTGACACGGCCACTGACAGGATCAAGTACCACAATCTCACTCGAAGGTGAGTCACAGAGCAAATACAATAAAGCATAAAACCATGCAGGTAAGAGTATTAAAATTATTACATCATCATCGGAGTTTTTCAAAAGTAGCCATCAGTGTTCGAAGTGCAGCGGAATAAAACTAACGGTAATTAAACGGAGAAATGGGGAAGCCTGTCCCATCACTCCTCATGCTCCTCCTCAGCCGAGGCAGGGTCCCACTCGACAGTCCAACCCGGTGGCAAGATGGACGGCCAAGTCACTCCAGCAACCATTTCCTCCAGAGAACCTGTAAAAAATTATGCCACAAGCAAGGCTGAGTATACTAATACTCAGCTAGACTTACCCGGTGTGAGGAGTCTACTCCTCTACCTCTAGACATGCAGCTGTTTGGCTGTGGGGTTTGGTTGCCAAAAGCACTAGCTGAGTTTCTAAATCAAGTTTTTAACTTTGTCAAAATTAAGTGTGACTCTCTTAAGGCTAAAGATGTACTATCTATTCATACATAGTAGCAAACATTTTTAGCAATCAACATCTTGTATCATCTCAACACAGTTCCACTTGTTACTCAATGTAGCAGCATGGATCAAGCAGTCTCATTAGCTGCGAGAAGCAGACGATTCGAATCGAATTTTTAAACCTTGCAAGGTAAACCTAAACACACGACATGTAGGGGCACTCCGTCCCCACACACATCAACCGTCCCCATCGATTCCCTGGCAACAGAAAGGGGCTCACCGCCTTGGCGTACAATGCCTCACTGACCCCGACTGCCGTCGTGCAGTGACCGCACTTGTACCCACCATAACCGGAATGGGAGACCACGTCTCAGGTCGCGTGAGGAGGGCAATCTGCGGGCAGGTTCACTCAGGTACTAGGCTTACCGATTTACCATATTTCTCGGCATGTGCTTAGTACGTTCAAACGCTTGACTCACGGTACCACACCATAATCCTTATTCAAATTTTTATCCCGTAGACAACCAATCCCCATGGATCGTTGCCCACAAACCAGCATCATTATGATAAGAAGGTGGATACAACCAATTTCCTGATCTCGCGCGAGTGCTAGAAAAATCACTCGACTTCTACCGAGATCCTAATTAATAAAGCAGCTACTCGACCTAGCATACTAGTATTCATCTCAACAGGATTCCTGAGATCATGCAACTAGGGTTTCAAACAATTCCTACACCTGAGTGCACAATCAATCCTACAATCATTAAGTGAAGTAAAATAGCATAAATAACAGGTTATGCATAAAACCGGGGCTTGCCTTCCAAAGCAGTGGCAGGCAGGTCCTCTGATGCAGGCTCTGGTGCTGGATCTGGGGCTACTTCCTGAGCAGCTCCTTGCTCCGGCACGAGGACGTACTCTCCGTCAGCAAGGTTACAGTCTATCAAAATGCAATGAATATGTATGTCATGATTATGCAAGATTTAATAACATTATGCTAAAAGAAACTAAGTCAAGAAGTAACTTAGGGTTTCTTAGTCATGCGGGGCTTCCAGTGGTATATATACTTATTACCTTTTAGGCTTAGGTTTTCATTTAGTGATAACATAGTGGATTTGTATTGTCTTTATACCTTTCAGTGGACAAATTTACAAGGGTTTTAGGATGACATTAATTACCATTATTCATTTTCCTTTTCTTAATTTCTACTTATGGTTTCTAGTGTAGGTTTGAACTACGACAGTGGTTTAATATTTTCCAAAAATTTTGTAAAAATTACAGTGGGTTGCCCTTTGCTATTCTAGCCCGTTTTAAGAATTTGAGGCTCCACAAATAAAGGCTAAGCTTAGGACAAAAAGAATAACAAATTGGGTAAAGGGGCCACTTTGTACTACAACTCTTAATTAGAGGTGGGGTTTGTCCTAAGGGTCATTTTTGTTGGCATTTAACAATAATACTAGGCTTCTGTGTCAAAAACCACAGGAGGCTAAGGGGTGGTTATTTAGTTGTGATTTTCTAAAGTTTAATGCCAAAAAGGCACTTTCTACTACATTGTTATTTGAAAAATGTCAAACAGCAGATTTCATATTTTTCTTAAGTTCTTATTAGCAAAACATTTTCTATCCCAAGGGTGGGGTGTTTTCACCTTGGGGTTATTTTTGTAGGGTTTTTCTAAGTTTCCCTTGTTTTATTAAAATAAAAGGTATCCTACTTATTTTATACTAAAACAGGGTATGATATATTTTTCCAGTGAACTACCTTGAATAAGTATCCTAACAAAAATAGGGGTGCCCTCTGGTTCATCATTTAAATCACATTTTCTATTTTTCTTAATCTTGGGCATATTGTAAAATAGGGGCAAAAACTAACTTAATAGGGTGGACAGAGAGGTTTAGCATTTTTAACTGGGTCAGTAGGTAAATATAAACTTCTCCAAATTTTGCTAACCCTAGTCAAACAATATTTCTATTTTTCCTTCTAATATTAAGTTTTGAACAGTTTTCTTATTTAATTTGAAACTTCAGAAAAGAATACAGGAACTATGGGTTTTATTATTTTTATCTGATAGTTCATAATTCCCAGAGTCTAGCAAAATTGGTTTGAACATTTTTGGATGATTATTCTTCAAGTTATGCATTTATTAAATTATCTGCCATAACAAAAGAAAAATAAATTTGAAAATGGAAAAGAAAACAGGTTTGCGCTGAGGCCCCTGGGTTTTATCCCCTTCTTTTCTCACAGAACAGTCCTCGGTCTACTATTGACATGGGTCACTGACATTGCACAAAACCCCCTGGACCTAACCGAAATCTAACCCGCGCTCCCTGACTGACTTAAACAGTACTCGCGGCATAGATCACTGCGGCGAGGCTTACCGGCGGCAGTAGAACTCCAGCGGGGTGGTCAGTGACGTCCGGGAGGTCACGACGGTCACGTCGGTGTGCGGGTCGGCGTCGGAGGTGGTCGGAGCTACCCTGGCCACGAGCACAGGCGGCGGGGGTCGTCAGCGGCTCCTGTTCCGGCCAAACCACGGCGGTATAGTTCAATTAAGGGGCACGAGGAGCTCCACGGGGTGATGTAGAGGCCATGCGCGCAATGAATTGGAAAATGGTGCAGAGGCTTACCCGGTCCACGTGCGCCGGTGGGTTTTTGAACTCCGGCGAGCACGATTGAGCTATTCCGGTGACGCGGGTCCTCGGTTCAAGCTGGAGTAAGCTTCACGGCCTCACCAGGAAGCTATCTGAGGGCTTGGATCGAACGGAGGAGGACGGGAAAGGGGCTGGTCACGGTGGTTGCTTTCGGGCGGCACTGGCGGGTCGCGGGGAGGTCGCCGGAGCTAATGGCTGGCTCGGGTAAGTCAGGCGAGGTACGGAGGAGGCAACGGGGAAGGCAGCCGAGCACTGGGGCGGGCTTTATAGCCGTGGCGCGGGCGTGGTCACGGGCGGCCGCGGGCGCGCGGGGGTTCGCGCACGGGCGTGCTCTGAGCGCGCCCCCGGATGTCAGCTCGCGTCGAACACGTGGAAGCTTGCTTCTGCCATGGTTCAACGGCGGATTAGAGCACCATAGCGTGCGTATCTTGGCAAAGTCACTATGTACGGTCGCTTCTCTGCTCCATATCCTACCTTTTTGCTGTGAGTTCCAAGTCAAGATATGGTCGGGGTAGGGAGATAGAGGGGGGAGAAGTTGGCTGTGTCAGCTGGGTCCAAGCCGAGACAAAAATGGTGTCAAGTCGTGTCTAGCGCCCTAGGGTAGGTGTCATCTCTTTCCAGGGTGTTCTAGGGTTAATTTGGCGCCACTTTGTCAATTTGGTCGAAGGGTTTTGAAATTTGGAATAAGGTGAACATGTGGAATCTTTGTTCAAGGGTTGGTTTTTATACTTAGGCAAAATCTGAATTCTCCCTTGTGCTGAACCTTAGGTGAACTTTTTAGGACTTTTCTGAAAACTTTTTGGGGGTACTTCCTTACTATTAATTGTAGGTTATGAAGTATATTACAACTTTTATATTTGGCCCAAGCCATGATCATAAGGTTTACATGATCTTTTGATCATAGCTTCAATTAGGGTTCCTATTGCCCAAGAGGGGTTTGCTTTAGGGTTTTGGACAAATTCCCCACTTAGATGTGCATGGCAAGCTAGGGCATGATATCCAAGGTGGTTTGCACTTGCTTGGGACCTAGAATTTCAAGTTGGGTGTACTTGGCCCACATCAATCTTCATGTGATAATGGGTTAAAAGGGGTTAGCCCTGGGTTGACTCCCTGAGTAACACCTGGGGTGTTACAGCTTATACCCGCAAGATATGGCATATTTTTTCAATTCTTCTTTTTCGGTGCATGTTAGCTCTTGTCCAAGCAAATCTTGAAAGTTAAAATTTTCTTCTTCTAAAATGTCATCGATCTACTCTTTTCCCTTTTCAGTTGCCGTGTTTACCGCAGCCACGACAGCTTCTTCTTCAGCCATTTTCAGTAGAATATTGTCAATAACTTCAAGAGTGGTTTCCAGATTCGAACCTTCCGTGGTCCCGGCTTCGGCCCCAGCTGCTTCGGCTTCACCGGTTTCAGCTTCGGTGGTTTTCACTCTGGAAGCTTCGGCTGCGGCGCCTTCGGCTTCTGCGGTCTCGGCAAAAACAATCTTTGACTCTGTTGCCGGTGGCGGCGTCTGATGAATCACATCTGCTATTTGAATAATTCTTCGTTTTTTCGGCAATGCAGGGCTTTCTGCTGCCGAAGCTTCTTTGTCCTTCTGAAAAAACTTCGTCAGTTCTGGCGCCAGCGGACTTAGCTTGACAGACAAATGTTCAGTCATTACCTTCAGAATCTCTTCTACTTCGGCAGCAGAAGGTGTCGCAGGAGTGTCTTCTTCTTGAACCAACGTTTATGGTTTTGGAGATGCAGTTTTCCTTTTTCTTGCAGCAGCCACCTTCGACTCAGGGCTCAACTTTTCAGGGCTCAGCTTTTCAGAAATCTCCTTTTTCTTCTTGGTCACTTTGGTGCTCTCTTCGTCAACGGCGCTGGCAATTCTTTTTCTCTTCGGGCCTCCAGCATCTCCGCCCAGTCGCCCATAATCAGGATATTCAAAGCCAATAGCATCAAGTACTCTGTTTAGCCTTCGTTTCGGCCGGGTGCCGAAGGCTGCTGTCATAAATTGGTCCTCTTTTTTAGAGTAATTTCCAAGAATTTCAGTACTCATTATTTCGATTGTTTCGAGCCATTCTTGGCAGGGGAAATATTTCTTGAATTTATAATGATAGGGCAGTCGGATAAGCTCCCCCTCTTTCTTCTCTCCTTTAAGCTTCGGCATAGCCCACTCCTTCATGGTGGGAAATACTTTGAAAGCCATAAATTCTTGCACCAAATCCCTAGTGCCAATGTGCTCCGCAATAATTCTGAATTCAGCCAACGCCGTTTGGGTTGGACCGTCTGGTGTCATGCGGCACTGGGGTCGGGTTTCTCCGAAGATTAGTTCAAGCGGGCTCTGTACAAGCTTCTCCTTGTCGTCATCAACTTTCACGTAGAACCATTCCAATTTCTAGCCTGCCGACCACTTGCTTCGATAGCTGATCACAGGAAATTTTGTAGTTTTCTGATATGCAAAGTTGTAACAACCAAAATTTTCATGTAGCCCATCCTTTCTGGCCTTAGTTTGGTAGTGTAGCTCGTGTACTCGGCAGAAACCTTCGGTAAATGGCTCCACTGCTTGGCTTCGGAGAGCCCAAATATAAACACTAAGCCTAACAATAGTGTTAGGAGTTAGTTGGTGAAAATAGATCCCAAATTTTTTCAGCACATCGGAAATCATCCTATTCAAAGGAAATCTCAAACCAGCTTTGAGGAAACTCTTAAAAATCACTATTTCATCTTTTTCTGGCTTCGGGGTAATCTCTTCTCCACCAAAGCGAATCATCTTTTTCTCATCTTCGCTGAAGTAACCCGACTTCACCATCTTTGGGAAATCAGCCTTCGAGATAGTCGACTTCCCGAAGTCCAAATGACTAGGCTTGCTCGGTACTGCGATATTGTAATCATCGTCAGTACCAGCCTCCTCAATATCTGCTTGTTCTGCTTCAGCAGCAGGGATGTCTTCTAATGTCATCAATCCAGATCGCTTCATTGCTTCAGAGATAGGAACAGTTTCCGCACCTTCGGCTTCGTCTCCCTCGCGCTCAACTCTAGCAGTAGAGCGCACTCTGGCCATTTAATTTTGTATTTCTTGAAAAATTTCTTGGAAAATAATAACCTTTTCTTCCGAAGCTCTTCTTCTGACGAAGCAAACACCAAATTGGAGCTTCGTTTGAATGTGAAAGTCAAGCTTCGGCTATGGTTAGAAATTTTGGCAGCAAAACAGTGCAATAGCAATGAATGCTGTGGTAACTTCACACCTACCCGTCTGTTTATATAGTGTTGCAGGTAAGAAGGTGAATCGTCAGGATTTTTACACCAGGCAAACAGTCGATCGCACCCGCTAAACGGTGGGCCGCAAAAATCAGAACAGTGAACCTGCATGGTGGGACCGTTACGCGCTCGAAAGCTGTATCTTTTCTCGACAACGAGCTCAGGGAAGGTGTTTTTCGGACCTTCGGCTTCCTGAAGCCTAAGAGACTTTTTTCACAGATCAAGCTCGTTACGAAAAACGATCTAGCACCGCGAAGGGGCTACTGTTGGGACCATGCTTCGTCGCCAAAGGTCCTGTAAAAAGAAACAGCTTCGGCTGAAGCTGCTTGAACATGATGCCGAAGACACCGTTCACGGAGCTTCGGAACTTCAGCATATCCGAAGACGAAGGGCCAAACCGACTTAAAGATAGAATTACCTTTTAGTCCATAAGGGTCTGAGTCATTGTTGTAAACTTTTATGAGGGGCATAATTGTAATTCCTCATGAGTTGTGTCCTGTGCCTATAAATAGTGAACAGTATTCCTTTACTGTTCACGCATTCCTGTAATTGCTAATGCATCACTCGGGAATTATTGCTTGTCAAGGCAAAGGTATAAATGTATTTAAACGTTATATTCAAACATCTAAAATTCATATAATAATATATGTGAATGAGATCATTTCTTTTCAATATATTTATATTTAATGCTTCATGTTTTAACTTTACTTTATATTATCTTTATAAGTTTAATTACGAAGATGAAACCTTCGTAATACTATGTTCGTGACCTTTGTCCGAAGTTCATTAAATCCTTGTGGAGATAATGTTTCGGCGGACGAAGGGCATTGATATTTAACATTTTATGTTGTCTTGTTCTTAATTCATAACATTTGAGAGCAAGTCCCCAACAGCTACGTTTCTATTTTGTGTACTTTGATTATATTATGTAAATGACTCTAGTCTTTCATATTATTACTTACTCTTTATTGTTATTCGAAGCATTGTGCTATGATGAGTCATTTATGTAATCGCTATGTACGTGAGTTCTGATCGTGGCACATACATTGTTCGCATTCGGTTTACCTTTTAAAAAACGGGTGTGACATAAGTGGTATCAGAGCCGTGCTGATTGTAGGATCGCTGACCTAGAGTAGTATCCTTGGATTTCAAATCAATCAACTCCAAGAGGGCACATTCATCAGCCAAACTAAGTACATTCAAGACATACTTAAGAAGTTTGGAATGAAGAATGGCAAACCCATCAAGACACCCATGGGAACTAATGGGCATCTCGACCTCGACACGGGAGGTAAATTCGTAGATCAAAAGGTATACCGGTCGATGATAGGTTCGTTACTCTATTTATGTGCATCTCGACCTGATATTATGCTTTATGTATGCATGTGTGCTAGGTTCTAGGCAAATCCTAAGGAAGTTCACCTTAGGGCCGTGAAAAGAAACATGAGATATTTAGTTTATACTCCTAAGTTTGGGCTTTGGTACCCCAAGGGATCTACCTTTGATCTAATTGGGTATTCTGATGCCAATTATGCTGGATGTAAAATTGATAGGAAGAGCACATCAGGGACTTGTAGTTTCTAGGAAGATCCCTGGTGTCTTGGGCTTCAAAGAAACAAAACTTTGTAGCTCTTTCCACCGCCGAAACTGAGTACATTGCCACAGGCCATTGTTGCGCGCAATTACTTTGGATGAGGAAAACCCTCAGGGACTATTCTACAAATTGAGCAAAGTCCCTCTCCTATGTGATAATGAGAGTGCAATCCGCATGGCGGATAATCCCGTTGAACACAGCCACACTAAGCACATAGACATCCGGTATCACTTTCTGAGAGATCACCAACAAAAGGAGGATATCAAACTAGCTTATGTGAGCACCCATAACCAATTAGCCGATATCTTTACCAAGCCACTAGATGAGAAAACCTTTAGCAAACTCATAAATGAGCTAAACATACTTGATTCTCGGAATTTTAATTGAAACATTGCACACATAGCTAATTTATGTACCTTTGATCATATCTCTTTCATTTGGTGCAAATACATATTTCTTATTCTTCTTGTGCCAAGGCTACGACTAATGTGCTTTCAAGTATGTCTCTATGATTAGTCTTAGATTGAAAGGGAAATGGAGTATTCACCAAAGATAAGGCTTCCACTCCAACTCTGACGGTATCATTTACCCTTTGTTGTTACTCCTACAACTCTCAATGGTATAACCCTTCACTCGTATTTATCTTATCATTTGGGAGAAAATATTAGGCCCCAAAGGGGGAGAAAAATGCAATAGGGCTCTCAAGTTCTCCGTTTTTGGCGCTTAATGCCAATGGGGGAGAAAATATTAAGCCCAAAGCAAAAGGACCGCACCACCATTTTAAAAAAATTTCGAAATGAACTTTTAATTGGTAAATTTCAATTGGTGTATTTTTCAATTAGTATCTAATTTACAATTGATATGTGAAAGTAGAATTTCAAATTGGTATCTATTTCAAAACCCTCTTGAAAGCTAAGAGGTGAATTCACTCAGGGGGAGCATTCATTTAGTCAAAGGAAAAGCATTTGAAACAGGGGGAGGAATTTCAAATCTTAAAAATGTTTCTTGCCGACATATTCTTATACCTTTGACTATTTGCAAAAGTTTTTGAATAAGATTTCCAAAAGATTTGCAAAAACAAAACTAGTGGTCCAAAATGTTAAATAAAAGAAAGGCAAACCATTCACTCTTATTCATATGTTTAAAATCTTTCATTGGTTTAATTCCTAGTAACCTATGCACAATCTTCTCAATTGCAAACTAGTTACATTTCTGCACTTCATATTTTGCTTTGGTTTGTGTTGGCATCAATCACCAAAAAGGGGGAGATTGAAAGGGAAATAGGGTTAACCATTTCCTATAATTAATTTTGGTGGTTGACGACCAACGCAAACACGTGGACTAATTAGTTTGTCTCGAATTCATGTATTACAGGTGCATAAGGTTCAACACAAACCAAGAAAGAAAACAAATTAGGGACATAATTAAAAATGGAGTAAGACCTAGAGTGTGCTGAAAAATGGCGCACCGAACAGTGTCCGGTGCACCAAGGCCGTATAGCAAATGAACCAGCCACTCTCGGGGTTTTTGGAGACGTGCTCCGCTATAATTCACCGAACTGTCTGGTGTGCCACAGGACTATCCGGTGAGCCAGCGGAGCAACGACTCTCTGCGCAACAACGGTCACCTGCCACGATGAACAGTGCAAGTCAGGAGTCAGAGCGCAGAAGTCAGAGGCATCGGACTGTTCGGTGCAGCAAGATGACAAACGTCTCCAACGGTCAACTGCTCCGAACCCTAACGGTTGCGCTGACGTGGCGCGCACCGGACAGTGCACAATGACTGTCCGGTGGCACATCGGACTATCCGGTGCGCCCATCGCCAGCAGAATTCAGCCAACGGCTAGAAATAGTTGGGAGGCTATAAATACCCCCAACCACCTCTTTCACTCCAATCCAAGCATTCTGAATTCTTCATTCATTGCAAGAGCAAAAGCCCAACAGTCCAAGACACAATCAAATTAATCAATCCACTCAAAGCCCCAAAATCAACTCTAGTGCATTAGGGCTTGTGAGAGGATCACTTGTGTTCTTTGTTGCTCTTATCGCTTGGTTTGGCCTTTTTGTTTTCCCTTCTATTTCTCAAGTGACTTGTAATCGAAGCAAGAGACACCTAAGTGTGTGGTGGTCCTTGCGGGGTCTAAGTGACCCAAGAGATTAAGAAAAAAGCTCACTCGGTCTAAGTGACCGTTTGAGAGAGGGAAAGGGTTGAAATAGACCAGGTCTTTGTGACCTCCTCAACGGGGACTAGGTTCTTTGGAACCGAACCTCGGTAAAACAAATCATCGTGTTCACTCGCCTTGATTCTTGTTTGATTTGTTTTCCCTTCTCTAATGTTTCCTTGCTAGTGTGAATTTGAGTTGGCTCCCTTACGTCATCTGCAATCCTTGAGCAACTCCTAGCAAGAGAGATATTCTTTTGGACTTGAATTTAATTCTAACGCTAACCCCCGACCTTAGTGTGTGTTTAAGTTTATAAATTTCAGGTTTCGCCTATTCCCCCCCCCCTCTAGGCAACTTTCACCACTGCTTCGACGTCGTCGACCCTGCTGCTTCCGGCCCACGTCGTCTACCAGTATGTCTAATCAGTATGCATCATATGATTTGACTGTCATGATTTATATTCGGAATTTAATCTGAAAAATGTCTAATAATTCAACAGGACGGAATGCATACAGTTTTATTTTGAGAGGAACATACGGTTCAACTTGTTTTTTTAGGAAACGAAAAAGGTAGGTCCCTACTGATTGATATATATATATATTAATAGATAGAAACTAGTCGGTTGCCCGTGCGTTGTGACGGCTCACAACAATACCCACATAAATTATCCACTGAAAAGATTTCAAGATTTTTTATTGATTGTCTATGCTCTCTGCATAATATTTTTTATTTGACTAACCGAGTCGACATCGTGGTAAAGGAAAGGCCATGTAGACAGGCGATGTCGAGCCATCGAATGGGTACCATAGGTAGCAAATCAGGGACCCCTATTCCTTGTCTGCCCCATTTCCAAGGTTTCGTAGAGCAGGAAGGGAAGGGAAGAGGCAGTCATACATGTTCGTTGACAGAGAAGGACACGACGAAGACATGAACATCTAGAGGCGACATAGGTAGTATACCGCTAGATACATACAAGGAGAGAGCGTGCAAGCGGAGAAAGAAGCTCAGCCAGAGCAGCTCCAAACCTAGAGGCACCCGCACCAGGCGTTAGTCCGAAAAGGGCGAGAGAATGCGAGTGCCTTCCAGCCCTGGACCCACCGAGGCGACACTACACCACCACCAACTCCGTAGCATATGCCGACTACTGCCGCGCTACGAACCTTGGTTGTCCAATATAGATCTGGACTCGTCATCGCCAAGATAACCTAAGTGTGGCAGACGCCATCGTGTCCTCCTCGACAGCACGCACGAAGAAAAGCCAGGAGAAAGACTGACTTGCCCGTACCCACGTCGATGAGCGTTGGTCAGCTTGCGGCTGTGACCATGGGCAGGGGCAGCAGGTTGGGGAGGAAGAACAGGGCGAAGGCCGGGAAGACGAATGGGATGTCCGACGACGGCAAAAACGATGGTGTGTGCATGCTGTGAAACACCCTCGTGGACATGCAATAGCCACTGCGCGGGTCGATGTTGGGGCTGGTGTCAGACAAATATGGGGAGGAGGCGCCTGCTCCCACTCCCTCTGTCGAGAATGGGTGGCGTGGAGTTGGAGGCATGAGGGGAGAGAGAAAAGAAGTAGGATGACAAACGAGGTGGCGACAACTTAGGCGAGGACCATCATTATCGTGCGGAGGTATAGGTGGCCAAATGGGTCGTGTCTGGCGGGCTGGTCCGGGGCACGGTCCATTTAATAGTGCCTGGGCCAGTCCGAAACGATCGTCGTGTCGAGCTTGGGCCGTAGCCTCGGCCCGTAGTGCTGATCTGGTCTGGCACAATTATATTTTTTACAAAACTCGTATATACATATATACAATATATATTCAATATTAAAAACAATTAACCATGATTTTATATTGGTTGAATGGCTTCACTCGGTGTCTCTCGCCCTTCTTCCATCAGGGTTTGGGTTCAAACCCCACCTCCTGCACCATTTTTTAATATTTCACGCTACTTTAACCACCCGACTGGCTAATGGGCTGGACGTGGAGGTTGTGTGAATGGAGGGATGCAACAGGTTAATTTGAGATAGATGTAAGGGGATATTTGTAAAAATATGACGTAGGAGGACCGTTGAAACTGGTGCTTTAAGTATAGTAGAGAAATACATATACAAGCAAACGATTTAAAAAATAAAAAGAACAAAAGTGAAGGATCATAATAATTAATGGTGCCACTAGTACACAGAAGCTCTATTGACTTCTCAGAACCGCCAGTATTAGGGGCCAGTAGAAAATATTTTTTACACGCACGTAACTGAGAATCGGGAGCAGAAATAATTTTTTAAGTAACCGCCTGTAGAAATATGATTTCTAGTGGCGGTTTTCTCAAAGATTTGTCAGTACAAATACCACTTGCGCTTGATAATCGAAACCGCATGTAAAAATTATATCCTATCACAGTCTTAGAGCTCTTTTCTACTAGTGTGTTATTCTATAAGAGGGAAATATGTTTTTCTTCGCTCTATGGATAACTAGAGAGAACTCTTTTTGAGAAACAAGGCTTGTAAATTTAATATAAATATAGCCAATTTTTTGGAAGATATGGTCATTCATTGAGATCCAAATGTTGCAACTCGTTAGTATGATAATTTTCATGTAGAAATATATGCATAATTGTTGTTTAAAGTGTTCCAGAGTAATAAAGAGTTGTGCATCTATGTCAATGCTAAGATTAAGACTGAACCATCAAGTTTGTACAAAGTCACACTTCGATTGGGTCGTTCCTTTAGGAGTGCATAGAACCATGACACCTAAGGCTATGGTCAGCAGATCATGGAAAACATTTTTCATTGTATATTATAATGTTCACATAGTGAAGTTTAAAATATAAGGTCGGATAGATTAGTCTGCTGGAGATAGCCTTATAATGAATTAGGCAATCTACTTTTTAAAAACTATAGTTTCTATTTTTCTTTTTTTAAAACATATACGATGAATAAGCTATCTTATATGCAACTATAATTTTAACTAAGTGTTGTTATCTGTACCATAAAAAGAGTTATGCAATCTAGGTTCCAAACCTATCCACTAGCATATAACTAACCTAGAAAGGTAACATGCAACCAAGGTAACACAATATAAATACGGAATTTTAAATGTGATAGAGATACAAACTCTAATTGACATGTCGCTATTTTTACCAACGTATCGAAAAGTATGTAAGTTTTCCATTAATTCTTGTTGGAGCCTCACGTAAGAGAATACCCACGTGAGGGACAAGCTCCCGGTTAGTTAACTCCATGGATAACTCTAGGCTTTCTCCACATATAATTGGTGCTCCCATTATGGCGTTTCCTAGATGTTCCCCGTCGTCTTCGCTATGAAGTTTCCGATCGATATATCGTGGGCCTTGTTCCCTCGAGTACACGGTTCCTGCCACACCACAGACATAGTTGGTGTGATTTTGTAAGACTTACATGTCCCACTCGATACAACTATTACAATGATACACTAAGCGTCAAGGGTTAAGAGGTGTGACTAACCTCACTTCTAACCACTAGTCCTAAACATAGAAGCACTTATGACAGTGGTCTAACTAACCTAAGCACTTCACAAAGCACCTAAGCTAATCATGAAGTGTTTCTTAAGCATTTGGGTGCCTAGAGCTATTATCTTTGAGTCTCAACTCAATAGCTATCTTTCTAAGCTTCCACATTGCTCAAATGTCTAGTTGAGATCCTATTTATAGACCTAAGGAGTGAGATCAATGTTAAAAAGCCATCTCGGCCATTTGCGCACCATTAGATGGTCTAACGTTCCCATCATCATACCATTACTCACGATCTAGTACTCTCTGATCACGCCATGTGTACTATTCGTTTGATTCTAGCTATTACAACACAACCGATAGTTGCTCTTTGGTTCGACGCCCGTCGGACTAACCTCGAATGAGTGACGCCCTGTAGATAGCTCCCAGAGAGCTCTCGAACACTATCAAACTAGTCTGACGACTATCGTCGAACTATTGTCTAGGGTCTGACATATCCTCGTCTTTTACACTAACTAGTGGTTTTTCTAGTGAACAATATCTCTGTTCAGACTGACGTTGTTCAAGCCATGGTCCGATGGTTGCGTTCGACGCTCTGCCTTCAATTGGTTTGGTCCAACGTCTCCAACATACAGTTCAACACCTCTGGTGAATAGTATGTGCTTGACATTTATGTGAGGAGAACAATACCATCATATGGTTTGGTGCCTTAACCTGAGGGTCTGACACTAGATTTTGATGCCTCCAGTGTTTTTTGTTCTTTGTTTGTTTATGATCTTTGTGTCTGACTTGAGTTCTATTTTGCATCTTAGACTCTTGCATGTTAATGTAGATCTTCAATTAGTTATAATATCTTTCTTGATCTATTGATCTTCTTGTTCATCACTTTGTTTTCATCCAAGTCCATGTTGCATCCTTTGAACTATATCCGCAAACACTAGCAAATAATATTGGTCCAAATGATTATTTTGATCATCAAGCACCAAAACTTAACTATTAAATGAGCCTTGGTTCATTTTTCTTACAATCTCCCCCTTTTTGGTGATTGATGACAACAGAACAACAACTAATTAAATACTAAAATGTAAATATAATCTACTTGCTAGGATGCAAAATGCAAAGTCAAGATTCATATTATATAAACGACATACCATTTGATGATATTTAAATGAAAACTTTTCTTACTTATGCTCAATGTACCTAGGTTGTGGTATTATAGACTTAAGCCTCTCTCTATTTCCACAAACAGCTACATCCCTTTCTTTGGACCACATCCTAATATAGGATGGCATCCCCCTGAGGAATATGGATGGCAACTGGTTTGAAACCCATGGGTACAAGATTTACAAACATGCACCCATGATGGTAATGGTACAAACTCATGGGCATATATACACACAATGCGGGTATACATGTTTGTGGCCACAGGTATGAATTTTTCATGCTCGGGAGAAAAAACCCGTTAGGTTCAGAATCAAACCCGCACCTATGCCCATGGGTACAAACTCACACCCAAAGAATCAGTCAATCATTTGAAGCCGCTCTATGTGCGCGGGGCACATCTATGGGACACCAATTTCTAGAATGTTGATTGATGGAGGAGTGGCCGTCAATTTAATGTCTTACTCCTTGTGCCAGAACCTAGAAAGCAGGATAATGAGCTGACCAGGACCAATATGACGCTCAGCGAGGTTGGGAGCAACAGTCTGATCGAGACAAAGGGTGTCATGTCCGTTGAATTAACCATCGGGACAAAGACCTTCGTTGTTGCCATCTTCGTAACCAAAGTAGAGGGAAATTATAGTGTTATAGGTTGAGATTGGATTCATGGCAATCAATGTGTACCTTGTACTTTACATCAAATGTTAATACAATGGATGGGTGACGAAGTAGAAATAGTACATGCAGATGCATTGGCTTGCATTGTTATGGCTGATGTCCCTGTACTTTGGACTTATGAGACTGCAAAATGTTTGACATGAGTTGATTTTTCGGATTACCAAATCATAAGTTTATGCAGGGAAGGCTTCACTCCTATAATGTTAGAGTCGATGAAAAAATGGCTAAACCACAAGTGAACAATGATGCATACAACCAAAAAACATGTCAAGTCACAGCATGTCAGGTCGCGGACGGTTCGAACTCTGAGGCCAAACATTCCGGAGTACAGTAGAGAGATCTACAGTTTGCAGCCCCTCTCACGGACGGTCCGGACCCTAAGGCCGGACGGTCTAAAGTCCAACATAGAGGTCTATAGTTCGCAACCCCTCTCGCAGATGGTCCAACCCCTGATGCCGGATGGTCCGAAGTCCAACAGGGAGCGCCACAGTGCGTAGCCACTCTTGTGCATGGTCCAGCCCCAAGGCTGGACAGTCTGTAGCCCCGCAGAGAGCCGCAACCTCCTCTAACATAAGCACTAAAGAGGAGTTTAGGGATTTGGACAAGTTAGGACATGGGTTTATATGTCCGGTCCTTTGGAGGAAATTGGCATAGGAGATGGTAGCACTCCACAGTTGACTATTGTAAACGAGAACCTGAAATATGATCCTAGGGACAAAATGATCGGGTTATTAAAAGAGTATTCTGGTTGCTTTGTTTGGAGTTATGTTGATATGCCAAGATTAATTTGAGAGCTAGTAGAGCATCGGGTGCCTATTAAGCCTAGTTTTAGGCCATTTAAGCAAAGGTCAAGACCATTTTGTCCAGATTTGATCCCTAGTATTAAGGACAAAATCAATCGGCTCTTAGTTCCTGCCGCCGAACTTCATCCTATCATCAAACCTTGGTTCTTTAGGGGACGGGGTTTGGACTTTGTAGGATAAATTCATCCTTCATCATCAAAAGGGCATCGATTTGTGCTAGTTTCCACAGATTATTTCACCGAATGGATGGAAGTCATTGCTTTGAAAAATATGACACACATGGAAGTAATTGAATTTGTAACCGAGAACATTATTCAAAGATTCAGTATTCCCCGGACTTTGGCTATAGACCAGGGTACTACTTTCATGCCAAATGAGGTACATGAGTTTGTTGAATCATATAAAATTAAGTTGCTCAATTCGTCTCCATACCGTGTTCAAGTCAATGGTCAGTCCGAGTCAAGTAATAGGACATTAATTAGCCTTATTAAAAAGAAGATAGCTGATCATCTTAGGAATTGGCACAAGGTTTTGTATGATACTCTATGAGCTCATAGAATATCTAAACACTATGCTACTAAAGTATTTCCTTTTGAGTTTGTTAATGGTGAGGAATTGTTTTGCTTGTGGAGGTAAGTCTAAATGCTATCAGGTTCATCAGGCAAAATGATCTAGCTGTCAGTGATTATCATGATACGATGATGGACAATATTGATGAGGTGACCGACAAGAGGATGATGGCTCTAAAGGAGATCGAGGAAGCACAACAAGAAACTGAGAAATCTCTGACGGCCACGATATATCTGATGGCTTCCTTGGCGACTGCCGGACGTATGGTTATCTCCGACGGCTTCCAACAGCCGTCGGACATATGACCTTATGTCCGACGGCTGTCAGACAAGCCATCAGACCTAACCTTATGTTCGACGACCATCAGTTAAACCGTCAGACGTATCACTTATGTCTGACGGCTGACGTATGTCCGACGGCTTGTCTCCTAGCCGTCGAAGATAATTAATTTTAAGCCTGACGGCGCCCGAGTCCCGACCGCTCGTTTCATTTCCCACACGCGCCTCATTTCCCACATACCGTCGCCGCCACGCCGGAGCCCGCCTCGCCGGCTCCCACACCTGACGCCACCGGCGCCCGCCTCACCGGAGCCCGTGATCGACCCCACCGGTGGTCGCGATCGATGCCGCTGGCGCCCACCCCACTGCCTCGTCATCTCCCACGCCCGTCTGCCCCTACGTCGCCCGTCGCCGGCCACGCCGATCCCGCCATTGGATAAGTGAGTATTCTTGTTTTGTAGTGTAATTTTGTATATGCATAGATTGTTTGCTAGTAGTCATTTTTAGGATTAAATGATTTGTATGTTAAATATTGTTTAGTTTCTTATGTCCGACGACCGAAATTTGATTATGTAATTAAATTAGCTTGTTTTAGTTCATTTAGTGGTGCTTAGATAATTTAAACTTTTAATTTCTGAGGGTAATTATTATGCCCTCGGAAATAAGGTCATTTTATATGATTTGTCACCCGTGACAATGTTATTTCGTATATAATATTGTATTGGTGGTTTATTACTTGAACTACGTAATAATGTACGATGGCTCTAGTTTTTCGTAGTGTCAACAAACAAAACATATACGTCACCCGTTTCGGCCCAACGCACCTCACATGCGACACACGTATGGTGTGTTGGGTTGGAATTGTCCCTTTATTGGACAACCTCAAGGTGACCGACAAAGCCCGTGTTTATGACA
Organism: Zea mays; assembly: GCF_902167145.1. Classification (NCBI taxonomy): domain Eukaryota; kingdom Viridiplantae; phylum Streptophyta; class Magnoliopsida; order Poales; family Poaceae; genus Zea; species Zea mays. The sequence goes on along the minus strand of NC_050100.1, from coordinate 158,486,744 downwards.
AATGCATGTGTTCCTGCGTGGTTTTGGCAGCATAACCCCTCTGTTCTCCAATGGCACCATCTTCAGGCGTGCGATTGAAGAACAACGGGGTTATGCTGCCGAAATTTCGCACGAGCACATGCCTTGTCATAAACATGGGTTCGTCGATCATTTCTGGGTGGGTTTAGGACCTATCCTTTCAAATAGATGTAGGGGCATGATTTACTTAACTAATTAAGTTAAAGTCTCATATCTAGTATGGTGAAGGATCGTTGATGGATGTATGAAGGTTGGAAGAAGAGAGGTGCTCTATCAAGTGAGTGGGTTGTCAAGACTGACGTGTTTCTCGACCATGCTTTTGCTCGGTCAAAGACCGGAACCGATGTTAGGTGCCCTTGTAGCAAGTGTCGGAACATGTATTTCCTTGACAGGAGGACTATGTCGATAGATCTTTGTAAGAACGATTATATGCCTAGCTATGAGGTGTGGGTGCACCACGGTGAGGACACACCTTCTCGTATTGTATCGAAAGTTCAGTCACATGAAGAGGGGGACTACAATAGGATAGAAGAGATGCTTGACGATGTACGCCATGAGCTTCTACTCGTCGATTCCGAGAAACCCCGTCAACCCACCAATTATGAGGATCCTCCTACGCTTGAGGTTTAGAAGTTCTTCGAGCTCCTTAAAGCCGACGAAGAGCCGTTGCACGAGCACACGAAAGAGCCGAAGAGCCATTGCACGAGTGCTATTTCTGACCTGTTACGGCCGAGGGACGACTGCCGTCGGAAATAAGTCGGCGGAAGTCGGAAATAAGCTATGTCCGACGGTTTAGGGTTTATTTCCGATGGCTTTGGTCGTCGAAAATTTTATATTTTACCGTTGTGAAGACAAGATCAAGGTTGTCAAAGCCTACAACAAGAAGGTAAAGGTTAAATCATTTCAAGTTGGAGATCTAGTTTGGAAGTCAGTGTTTCCACTGAGGAGTAGGGAGCAGAAGTTTGTCAAATGATCACCAAACTGGGAAGGGCCTCACATAGAGTGACACAGGTAACCTTTGGTAATGCATACATGCTGCAGTCTTTACAGGGTGATGAGTTACCTAAAACATTGAATGATCATTTTCTAAAGCTATATCATACCAGTGTTGGGCAAGATGCTTAAAAAATTGATGTTTTCACATCGAGGTTATAACAGCATGTACCTAGTGGGGTTCGCTTAGCTTCCCCAAAAGGCAAGGGCATGTGTTAAGCACCATATATAGCACATGTGAAGGCTAAACGGTCCGACCGTATGACCCGGACGGTCCACGACTAGATTAGATTAGGCAAGATATCCCATTTTTCTGTGTGTGTTTATACAGCTAATTATGCAGATTCTGTTGGAGAACACCTAGGAACGGTTCTAGACCCCTCCTATATATATATACCAATCGAACCAATCAATTAATTCTTCTTTATTTCCTTTGTTCTTCATCGCATTCGGAGTATTCGTAATCTAGACATAGATTAGCTTTCCTCCGATCTTAAATCTTCATCTCTCTTCGACTCTATGTAGTTTAGGGACATCCCGGATAGCCTGCTAATCTTAAGGCATCCACTGGAACTCTCCTCCCTAAAGGGATCCCTCCCGGGAGGCGAGATCTAAGATTCTTCGGCCCTCTACGCGCGCGGACTGTCTGAACCACCACACAGAGAGCACCGCTGGGCGATGCAATCACTAGTGTTTGGCCCCGAATCGGTGCTAACACATGGTTCTTGAATCATAGCTAGATTGCAGAGGTTGTCTTCGGAACATTGGATCCAGCGCCACCTATTTCAGAGGACGCATGAACAGGCCGATCTAGTGCAAGAATAATAATGCATGCATGCAGCTATGATCTATAGGTTGATTCAAAATTTTGGTCAGTTTGGTAAAGCACCAAGATGTCGTCATCTTATGAAATAGCATCTTAATGAACTATTATTAGCAGAAAGTCAGCACAAAAGGTGAGCAAAATGACGCTCCATCGCAGTGAATGGTACAGTCGCTTCTCCATGCATAGATCTCCATATGGAATCTGGCAGAAAAAATGACTGTGCATATATCCATGACCATGAAATCTCACTGTACGACATATATTATTGTTTCGCTTGAGATGTCCATCAGAAACGCCAGAAAATCATGCCAAGAATAATCACTATAGGTGTAGTATGTGTAAGCCAAATAAACGCTTTTTTTTGTTGCTAATGTCACTTTTCATATGCTATGCTACATGTTCACAGAAATATATGGATGAAATAATTTCCCATAAAAGCCAGATTCTGGTTTTATGATGATGGTTAAGGTGCATACGTATATACAGTAGTTTTTTTTAATCACTCCTAGAGAGAGACAGTGTGTGAAAGTAATCCGCTCACTGTCACAATTAAGACGTAAGAAGGCGCCCAGCTCGATCTGTGCCGAACAAAAATGTAGCTTTCTCTGAAGGCTCTGCAGATCCAATGGGATCATGGCTTTTGTGCAAAACGACACTGTGTCCTCCACGCTACATGGACCCTCGTGTGTGTGGGAGGGGATATACTATGTACAATATAACAAGAGCAGAAAACCGCTTGCATATTATTCAGTCCATAGTGAATTGATCTGGTTAATTAGTGGTGCTGAGTTTGATCCCAATGTAATTAAGGTAACCGCTTAAGTATAATAGGAAGAGTAGTATATCGATCTCTCTGACGAAGGCTTTCCATTAATTGTCAGAAAGGAGTTACAAAATACGATCAGCACAAAAACATCAGATTTTACAAGTAAGCTGCACCCGACCGAGAGTTGGTTGGCCACTTGGGTGTTGTCGGCCATATATGAAGGAAATCGAGAGGGTCCGCAGATCCTTTCTTTGGAAAGAAAGAAAAACACAAGGCAAATGGAGGAAGGAGGCCATTCCTAACGACCGAAAGCGGATGCTGTGAGCTGTTAGGAATGGCAAAAGGAAGAAGAAGAAGAAACAAAAAAAAAAAACAAATTCTATGAAATTTTATTTCCCTATGGATTCAGATCCGGGACGCGTACAGCTGCACAGCCTGATGTGGAGGACACCGTCACCTGGACCTGGAAACGGGCGACGACGGAGAATACGCTGCCAATAGTTTGCCTCCCAAATCGTGCTTCGAGAGCCATTCCGCAACAATTTGATTTGGAAAGCAAAAGCAGAAAAATAGATGCGAGTTCTTATATTAACGTGGGCGCTGATCCAAAACAAAATCCTAACAGCTGATAACCTGGCAAAAACAGGATGGCCACGGCAAGAGACACGGCTCCGTCTTTGTCTTTTATGTCCTTTTCCGGCTGTAGTTTATTGGAAGCAGGTGCTAGGGTGGGACCGTGGGAGGGAGCATCTCTCTCTCATCCCTATCAATTTCGACTCCGCCGCAAATTAGTGGGAATGGCAACTAGATAGAGCGGTGCCGAAAGAGAAGGGCTAATTCAATGTGGAATTTGTGTGTTGAGGGTTGTATTAAATAGGAAAGAGCAATAGTTTTAGACCGTCTTCAACAGTCATACATTTTATATTAAAGTTCACTCTACGGACAATATAACATATGGTTTTTTTACGACCATATACAAGCTTCGCTAAAGACAACCTAACGAGGATGGTTTAGTCCTTTGGCTATGGGCGTTGGTAGTCTATGATAGTTTTTGTGTGCGTCGTGGTCCTCTTCACCCTTTATAATGAGGACGGTCAAATGATAAGTTTCTTTAAAAGATTTATGACATATCAAAACACATAGTAAAATACAACAACAAAAAAAGCTAGAATGAAAATTGCCATTTTTGAAGATATGATCTAATTTGGGGCTTCAAATCTTTCACTTAAACAAATATCATAAGACGAGGATGTGATCACCAAAGCATGCCCTAAGTGGCTGCAGCAAATGCCTAAAACAATAGTACGCTATTAAAGAAACAAGAAAAGTATAGAAGAATAAGAATACGCTAACTTCGAGCTAGTGGATAAGGTTGGCTAGGGGCAGGATGGAGGATTGAGCCACATCCACTTGTTTGGGGACTAAATGCCATCTCACAAGATTTCGAGATTATGTTAGACATGAATGACAGATCAGATGATGTTTGAAACTATATTATGGCTGATTTGGTGGAAGGAAAATTGGAGGGGCTCCACGGGAAACTTGATTAGCAAGGGAATTTCTACCCCATTGACCCTCTTCAATTCTCTTCCCACCAAATTAGCTCTTAGGACTAGTTTGGAAGGCACAAAACCGGAGTGGATTGGAGGCGCTAAAATTTAATATTTATTCAAATTTCCTCCTTATTCAATTTTAAATAAGCAAGAGATTTTAGCTCCTCTAATTCTCTCTGGTTTTAGACATCCAAACTAGCCCTTAGTGTGAAAAAAAATCTATTACCAAGCACGAATGTATCAGTCGTCAAGATTTCCCTTTTCAAATTTTTTTTGGAAGGGCCACACTGCCAATCGATTAAGAGAGAAAGGTGAGAGGCTGAGGTGCACCTGACACCACTCGGGTCCTAGCACCTTGCGAACTATACAACTAAAGCTCGACTGGGTCCTCATCAGCCTGTACTTAGGGCGGCCTGATAACTTCAGTCCCAGTGTATCTGTTTGGATCTTTGATCCGGGCATATGCGTTGTAGTTGCCATTTTTTAGCTAAACTATTTTCTCGGTTTTTAAATATTTGTAGTTCGCTAGTTTATTTTATAACTAAAACGCGACAAAATAAAAAAATTAAGAGAGTACTATTTTCTATTTGATTACAAAGATACGCTGCCCTCTCGCGTATTCTCAAAATAGAAAGTGATGCTAATCGTACATGCCTGGAGGACATTCTTCATGTGCCTCATGTTTCTTTAGCATCAGGCCATAAACACATTTTTCATTTCTTTGGGACACAAGAACACGTGGTGAGCAGCACACGACTCCCGCTTGCTTCCTTCTTGCGGCGCAGAGAGCCAGGCGCCGCGAGGCGCGGCAGAGAAACCGCGACTGATCGATCAACGAGCGGAATATTGTTTTTTTTTTGTTTCGTGAGCTTTCTCTTCATTTCAGCCCATTATTTAATAAGCCCAGACCATAGACTACTCACTCGCGTACTGGCTATGGGACCAAAAAAAAACACACAAACGGCAAGGCCCAATTGAGTCCACATGGATGGACGCTGATAGCCCCTTGCCAAGCGAAAGCGAGGCTTTAGTAGGCCAACTCTGAGTGAAATTTGGGCTTCTACTCTGGTGGGCCTTGCTCGACTCAGAATCTCGGGCCAATGCGAGCCGTTCAATCAGTTTTTTCGGATACCACATCCAACGGCTGAGATCGCGTGCGCGCAACCTTAGGCACGAGGTCCAAGTATTGCGAGCTGCGCCTCCATAAGACGGCTCGTCGGCAACGCTAGGGTTTTTGGCTACTCCGCCTCCGCTCTCCCCCCTGCTGCGCGCTACTCGCCCGATCTCGCGGTGCTGGTAGCGGTGAAAATGTAGCGAGAGAAATTCGTGTTATTGTCTTGATTTATAGTGTTCTACTCGTGTTTGATTTCGCTGATTTTATTTTCTTCTTCTTCTGTTGCTGTTATGCAGATCTGAGATCGAGTGAAGCTAGCTTTTCATCGATATGGCGCTTGTAAGTGTTTTTTCTAACTAGCACTAGTTATTTAAGTACCTATTTAAGTAGTATGTTGCTCTTAGATTTTCGAAATGCTAGGGGCGTTTAAGTAGCTTGTATTAGCGTGGTTATTTTATTGTAATTTCCATTCGCGGGTTTCTGTGGATTACTACTGTGCAGCCTACATCGTGGATATATGTTATATCTCACATTAACATAAGATTTGGTCGCTAAATTATTGTCCATGGATGGATATAGTTGATTACCCTTATCTTGTTTGCCTTACCTGTTTGTTAGTTACATCTTGGCCCATTTTGACTCGTTAGAGATTGAATTCATTTAGATGCTTACTGAAGTTATGAAAATGGTATCACCTCCCATTTATTCCCATCATCAGATGGTATAATTAGAATGAAGTTGTGACGTAGCAGACGCCTCCTGTTTCACAGGTGATTTCCATAGTGGTTTTATTTAAACATATGGTCGGTCTTTGCCACTCTTTTAGCCAGGCATTCATTGCTTTTAACATTAGGTAGTCTCTGATGCTGATTTGCATAGTAGTTTTCTTTTAACATGTTTGTATATTAATATGCTGCAAGCTGACGAGCATCAAGTCATAGACGATATAATTCTTGCTCTGAGCTTATAATTTTGTGTTAACATGTTACATGTTTGTTGTTTCCAATACAATAAAAAACTCACTCAACTTTTCCCTGAGCTGATAAGCAGAATAGAGTTTAGTTCTGACTCTTCTGACTGAGCACAAAAGGCATATTCAACTTTTCAAGCCCATTTGACTTTATATTTTCCTAACTTTTGTACTAGAGATAGGCATCAGTATGTAGTTGTGGTCTTCTTCATATGATTCCACACTGTTATCAGTTGACACCAATTGTTTACTGGCTTCAGTTGTGCTAGATCAAAGATTGTTTTTTTTCTTTTTCTTTAATTTTTTCTGATTGTCTGATTGATTCTGCAACTTATATTATTAGTTTTTCTGATATATATATGTTTCAGATTGTGATATGTTATGTGTCGGTATGTAGCCATCTGACCAAACCTTCTGCACTGTGTAGGTACTGCATGCTGGCAGTAGTAACAAAAATGCATTCAAAACACTAATTGCCGCGGATTACAGCGGCATCAAGGTTGAGTTGGTAAAAGACTTTCAAATGGGGGTTTCCAACAAAACACCAGAGTTCCTCAAGATGAACCCTATTGGGAAGGTATAAAAAATTCTGTATATGTTAAGATGGTGATAAATAGTCTAGGATGTAATTTGGGCGCTTCTTTGCAGGTTCCTGTCCTGGAGACACCTGATGGTCCTGTCTTTGAGAGCAATGCAATAGCAAGATATGGTAATTTAAATGTTGCAACAATTGGTTTGTTTAGTCTTTTGTTTGCATTTATTTGATTGAGCACCGAATTCTGTCATCTCCCTGAAGTTACTCGCTTGAAGGCTAACAACCCACTTTACGGATCTTCACTGATTGATTATGTGAGTAATGTTCAATATTTCATTCAAATTAATTTTATATTTCTTGAATTTTTTTGCTTAGATGTTTCTGTCCGTTTGAACCTGTGCTTGTTTCAGGCCCATATTGAGCAGTGGATGGACTTTGCTGCGACAGAGGTTGATGCCAGCATTGGAAAGTGGTTGTACCCACGTATGGGGTTTTATCCCTATGCTGCTGTGGTATGTATTGCCATGTGGGTAGCACTTCTTTCTCAATAGCTTGATTGTAGTCTCATATTCTCATTTGCTCAACAGACAGAAGAATCAGCCATTGCTGCTTTGAAGAGAGCATTCGGTTCCCTGAACACCCATCTTGCATCAAACACATTCCTTGTTGGGCATTCAGTGACACTTGCGGATATTGTGCTGACATGCAATCTTTATATGGGCTTTAGCCGTATCTTGACTAAGAGTTTTACCTCAGAGTTCCCTCATATTGAGAGGTACTTCTGGACCATGGTTAACCAGCCAAACTTCAAAAAGGTCATTGGTGACGTGAAGCAGGCAGAAGCTGTGCCACTTCTTCCAAAGAAGATTGCTCCGGCCAAAGAGCAGAAGCCTAAGGAAGCCAAAAAGGAGGCCCCGAAGCCTAAGGAAGCTGAGAAACCAGCAGAGGAAGAGGAGGCTCCAAAGCCTAAGCCAAAGAATCCCCTTGATTTGCTTCCTCCGAGCAAGTTGATTCTTGACGATTGGAAGAGGCTGTATTCTAACACGAAAACCAACTTCCGTGAGGTTGCTATTAAAGGTATGTTTTTAACAATGACTATGGTTACATAGTTTTAACAATGATTTTTTTATAGTTTTAACAATAATTATGCTTACATAAGATATTACTAATTAGAAAGATAAACTATTGAGTAACTTTAAGCAAACATGTGCCTCAAGTTAAATAAGACAGCTGGTCAATTTGGGCCTGTTGGGCTGATAGTCAAGGCCACTGTTCCAGCTGCTGCTGCTTGAGTATTGCTGAGAATATACAACTGTTGGATGGATGAAAGCTGCGGCTGCAACTAGCAGCCGAACAAGTTACAGCTGGGTTCGGCATATCTTTTTGTTTTAATCTAGTGCATTTAAACACCCCATTAAGCGGTTCTCAAAGTTTTGTTTTTGATCTGTTAGTAGTGCTATGCACAAGTCAACTGAACTCAACTCCCATGTATTTTCAGGTTTCTGGGACATGTATGACCCAGAGGGCTACTCCCTGTGGTTCTGTGACTACAAGTACAATGACGAGAACACAGTGTCGTTTGTGACTATGAACAAGGTTGGTGGCTTCCTGCAGCGGATGGATCTGTGCCGCAAATACGCCTTTGGCAAGATGCTTGTGGTTGGCTCTGAGCCCCCTTTCAAGGTCAAGGGGCTCTGGCTCTTCCGTGGCCCCGAAATCCCCAAGTTTGTCATGGATGAGGTCTATGACATGGAGCTCTATGAGTGGACCAAGGTCGACCTCTCTGATGAGGCCCAGAAGGAGCGGGTCAATGCCATGATCGAGGACCAGGAGCCTTTTGAGGGCGAGGCCTTGCTAGATGCAAAATGCTTCAAGTGAGCCTCATCTCTTTGGAGTGCTGCTCAGGAAAGAGTTGTTTAGGTTTTTGGGTCTAATTCTAAAACAGCTATGAATGTTAGTTTTGATCTGGGGTTATTTTCTGTGCTGTGTTGAGACTTTTGGTCATGGTAAGGGAATCGGGGAAGGTTTTAGGCGCGTGCAATATTATGGATTATCGCATTGGAATCGTGACATGTCCATCCTTTACCCTTCTCATAAACGTCCCATTTATATATTTACTAGCTGGATGCTCGTGCGTTGCAACGGGAATATATAATACTAGTATACTACGATAACTTATATATAAAATATGTGTTATATTGTTATGAGAAAATATTTTATAATCAATTTGTGATCCTAGCCATACATAAATTTTGTTATTTTAATCTAGTTATTTCACCACTACATTGCAACCATCAGTATCATGCAGACTTTGATATATGCCACGATTTGTATGGTCTCATCATTGGAGAGCACGAGCACGTTCCACACATGCCGAAAAAATTCCCTCGTACATCGTTAGTCATCAGACACGCACCACCATATGCTCTTGCTTAAACAAAAAGATAAGTGTGTATGTGTTTGCGAAGAGAATTAAAGGCAGGCCGGCACAAAAGCTACCCTGACAGTGGCGAGGATGACGAACTGGTCACTGTTGTCGATCCTCCTCTGTGTCACCTCCGGCGCCAAGATGACACCACAATCCTCGATATAGTAGTCGTCGAACGCACGCGACATGACGAGTACCGATGACTCTTGGTTGGGCTGCCAAACGAAGTGCACCCCGGGCTCATTAGCGAGGTAGTACACTTGGCCGTTGCACCACCGAATGCGCTATTCCACTACATACATCATGTTCGAGGACACTCACACAACGTCAGCAACGTCCATCGTCACAGCGCACAAGAATTCATGTCCGGTCAGTAGCGACTTACGTGGCAGGTTGGGCTTCAGGTGGAAGATGAGCTGGACGGCGTGATGGCGTCGTCGTCGGATGCGGTGTCCAGAACAACCCGAGAGTCGTCGACGTTGGCGACAACCATGAGGCCCCCTGCTTAACGATGGACAGCGCGGTGCAGCTGCTCTGGACCGCGTCCAAGCGGCGGCTTCACGGGAGCTTGTCGTACACAGCGGCGCATGCGACCACGTAAGACTGCTTTTAGAGGTCGAACTGACAGTCTCCAAGCTTCTTCTCGTCATCGATGAGCGACGACAACGCGAATGCCTCCTGCTCATGGAGTTTGTTCGGGGTTTGAAGTAGGAAACATGGATTCATGCTTGACATTGGTTTATGAAAATGACTCACAAGTCTGATCCATGGAAAAGAAAAAAGTTCACACATGCAAAAAGGGAATTTAAGTATAATGCATTATTCAAACAAAAGAAATAGCATGCAAAGCTCTTCTTTAAATAATATTATCTCCATCCAAAAATATAATTCAAGAATATCGGTGATACTTATCTACTACTATGCATTGTGCAATGGTAGCAAGTGAGCTTGGAGAGAGATGTAGTAGATGTGTTTCCTGTCATAGATGTAGACATAAATACATATAGATGGGTGCCCGTGCGTTGCAACAGAAACATTTAATATCATGATAACTTATGAACAAATGTGTGTTATACTGTTATGTGTAAATGTTTCGTAATTAATTTGTGATCCTAGCCATACATAAATTTTGTTATTTCAATCTAACTATTTCATCACTACATTGCAACCAACAGTACCGTGCAGACTTCTATACATGATAGCTGAATGCCCGTGCGTTGCAACGGGAATATATAATACCAGTATACTACGATAACTTATATACAAAATATGTGTTATACCGTTATGAGAAAATGTTTCATAATCAATTTGTGATTCTGGCCATACATAAATTTTGTTATTTATAATCTATTTGTTTCACCACTACATTGCAACCATCAGTATCATGCAGACTTTGATATATATCACGATTTGTATGATCTCATTATTGGAGAGCACGTTTCACACATACCGGAAGAAATTCTCTCGTACATCGTTAGTCATTGGACACGTACCACCATACGCTTTTGCTTAAACAAAAAGGTAAGTGTGTGTTTGCAAGACTAATGGTCAAACATCGTATAACCACAAAGTTAGAATACTATATTAATATATTAAATAAATTAATCCAATAGACATAGATTAACCCAATTAACATAGGATAAATAAATATCTAATTATAAAAGTATGAAACATGGTATAATCAATGTTGTTACTGCGTAGTAAATATTCATACGAGACTAACACAACTAGAACGATTCAATTTGGAATTAAAATGGGGAAGTTACGAATTTCCAAAGTTTCTATGTATTTGATATAGGATTAATTAGGAAATCAATTTTATTGTTGTTTTCATGACAAAACAGAGGTATTATGTGATAAAAATAATATTATAGAATTATAGAAAATGGAATGAACTCATTTGGATTTAATATGAAATTTCCATGAATTAAATGGGTTTATGCAATTATTTTTAAACTAAAAATCAATTTCTAAACTCATTTTCCCTATTTTCTTTATTTCCTGGACTGCGTCCCAAATTCCAGAAAGATCAGGGGCCAAGCTATAAATGTTTTTCTAGACTCAGTTAGAGTGGACGGTGGGTTAAACACAAAAGATGTTTTAGTTGAAGTTGTACACAATTCAACATGAGTCATGTTGGCTAGAGGGTGGAAGGCTAGACATTCTGCTCAATAGATCCAAGGTTCGATCCCTAGGCAGCCATGGTTTGATTTTTTTTTCTGCGCGCGGAAAACTGGTGTGCGGGATTGGGCTGAGATTGTAGAACGGTAGAATGGACGGCTGAGATCGCAGAATGGCAGAACACAAAAAAGCAGGCTACTATTGCTAACTTAATAAGTAGTAGAGATTTATTTACCGTGTAACTAGTCAATCCATTGCGCGCATGTACTTCAGCGCATGATATATATTTTTTCTGTCCAACATAGGGTTGTTATTTAATATAGTAGGGTGTGTTTGGTTTCTAGGGACTAATTGTTAGTTTCTTCATTTTATTGTATTTTAGTTTTTATATTACCGTATTGGATAATTTAGAGATTAAAATATAATAAAATGAAGGGACTAAAAATTAGTCCCTAGAAACCAAACACATTCTGCAAGTTCTACTTCCTCGGTGTCAAGTTCTGGACTTGGTTGTTATTTATGTCTTGTTTGTTTCCTTCAGTTTATGGATTATATAATCATCTAATGATTTGTTTATAGATTATCATAATCTAGGTATCTAGATTGTTGAATCCATCTAATAACTTAGATTGTTTGTTTGTTTCTTAAATATAAACTATAATCTAAAGGGTAAACAAATAGAGACTTAATATACTACGTCAAGTTCTACTTGCTCGGTGAAGTTTTGGACTTTCTTTGGAGAAAAGAATGTAGGAGATGTTTGGTTACAACAAATGTAACGTGATTTAATTATGTCCGTAAAGGGATACCCATACAACTGTTTGGTTAGATGTAGTCCGTAATAGATACCCTGTAATCAAATACCTCCTTTATTCAATTCCCCAATAAATCAATACCACTCGGTCCGCGACGCTTTCCTCGCGTTGCCTCCCTTCACGCCGCCGCCTCCCGAGTCGGCCATCGCCTCCCCCCGCATCGGCCGTCGCCCCTCACCGGTGAGTATCGTCCTCTCCCTCCCTCTCTAGCTCTATCCTTTCTCCGTCCCTCTCTAGCTCTATCCTTTCTCCGTGTGGATCTGGGTGAACAACCCTACCTCGACCTCCTCTGCTGTTCGTGCGGGCGTATGGGGGTGGCGCGAAGGAGAGGGACGATGCGGATCCCGGCGGGTGGTGTGGAATGGGGGCGGTGTGCTGCGTGCTGTGCGACTGTTCGTGCTGTTCGCCCAACACCGCAGGCAGCAGCCGTCGTCATCGACATTCCCACGCCGGCCGACACAGCAGGCAGCGGCTCGGCAGGCATGCGCATGGCCGACGACGATCGGGCTGCCCTGGACACCCGTTGGAGATTGTCGGGGCCAACTGCGACGCCACTGACGCGGGATCCGCTCGGGTGCCGTGCAGGGCCTCTAGCTGCGTGAAGAATCGATATGTCTTGCCGTCGTTCCGGTCGGCGCGGCTCTCCTTGTTGCGCTTGTAGTACTTGTGCACGTTCTCGGACTGCCTCAACGCCAGCGTTAGATCGGGGGAGGTAGCGCCAGTTTAGTCAGTCACCGTCTTCTGCTTTTTTCTTCCCCCCTCTCCTCTACGATTTGCCGATTTTGTTGCAAGTTGTAAAACATATCCAGAGGTGGAGAGCATCTGCCAAGTAGGAGGATGGATATGCCTCTGTTTCGGCGTCTCTCCTCGCTCATTTGCTCATTTACCAGGTGGCAGATGTCCGACTGCATTGTTCTAGTGTTCTTTTCCTAGTATACACCCACATACTCGCTCCTCAATCGCAAACCAAGAGCTGCATTGTTCTAGTATTCACATTCCCTTCTTCATTTACGATCTGTTTATTGAGATCATCATCATCAATCTAGTATGATGAGGCAACTATCCTGCGCTTAGTGATGATTACTGTTTAGGGATGCTCTTTATTGAGCAACTAGTCTAGTCTAGTCTAGGGATGCAAATTTGCCCTCTATATTTTCTTGTCTTGTTTATATATTGTGCTCAAAGAAATTTGATTTTTCTAATATGATTTTTCTATACTAACCTTGAACAACACTATGGCCTGTCTTCCTTTATCTACACGAACGCGGAAGAGAAATTTGACATTTAGAAATGTGACATCTGCCATTATGCTTATGTACTATTATATCTTGGTTTTATTCGTACTATCACATAAGTGGAAGTGTTGGAAGATAGAAAGGAGGATAAAGATTAAAGAACTTAGAAGTCAACGTATGTACCATCTAATCTGTGAGAGCGATGTTAAGTGTATAAATGACCTTCACATGGATAGGAGAACATTTCATATATTGTGTGATATGCTTAGGGTCTGTTTGGTTGGGCTGTGGCTGTGAAAAAAGTTGCTGTGGGCTGTGAGCTGTGAAAAAAGCTGCTGTAGGCTGTAAGCAGTTAAAAAGCTAAAAACCGTTTGGTGGAAACCACTAAAAGTTGTTAAAAATTCTTCGATATATGTTTTCACAGTTCCATCCGAAAAGCCACTAAAAGCAGGTCCAGGGTTGCTTTCAGATTTGCACTACGAGAAAGTCGGCTTTTAGAAAAAGCTGCTTCCTGGATCCAGCCCTTTGGTTGGCTTTTGGCTTTTAGGGGGACAAAAGCCAAAGCCAAAAGTCAAACCAAAAACACCCTTAGAGATGTTGGTGGTTTGAGGGGTACAAGAAATACACCATTGGAAGAGATAGTAGCGGCATTCTTACACACACTGGCTCATCATGTGAAAAATAGAACAATAGGGGGTTTCTTCTTAAGGAGTGGTGAGATAGTGAGCAGAAACTTCAATGCATGCCGCCTAGCAGTATTGAAGCTTCACCAATTGCTCCTTAAGAAACCAGAACCTATACCTGAGGGCTGCACAGACTTTGGATGGAAGCACTTCAAGGTACCAAACTTGTTAATAGAAATCTATCTAATAGATTATACTAATAGGTGAACAATATTAATACTATTTGTTATTTGGATTATAATAGAGTTGCTTGGGTGCATTGGATGGCACACATGTAAAGGTGACTATCCCAACTAAGCTGAAGGGGAGATATAGGTCAAGAAAAGGAGAAATTGTGACAAATGTGTTGGGTGTTTGTGCACCTGACATGCAGTTTATATATGTCTTACCTGGTTGGGAGGGTTCTGCACATGACGGGCGTGTGCTTTGAGATGCCATCTTGAGGCCGGATGGATTACGTGTCCCTCAAGGCGAGTTCTGTCCCTTCATATTGAAAAAACAATTATTTAGGCATAGTTATTGGTGTTAAACTTATACTTCCTTTTTCCATGTTAAGGTTGCTATTATCTTGTTGATGCTGGTTACACAAATGCAAATGGTTTCTTAGCACCATATCGAGGACAGAGGTATCATCTAGGAGGTTTCACTACTCAAAACCCACCACATAGTGCTGAGGAGTACTTCAACTTGTGCCATGCTAGAGCTAGGAATATTGTTGAGAGGGCATTTGTGTAACACCCTGAATTTGAGGGTATAATTTTTTTTTCTAATATCCATCAAATTCAGATGTTACTTTCTTGTTCCTCTTTCTTTTCGCTCCTTTATTTATTTCTTTCCAAGATTATAGGAAATTTTACTCCAGTTATAGCTATTAATAAAACCCCAAGGGAATAATGATTGATGCATCATGCCAAAATATATTTGTTTTGTGTGATGTTTTGCTTTGGGGTGTATCCATTTAATATGTAGCTCATTCATTGTAAATAAATTTGATAGTAGGAAAATGTAAAAGAGAAGAAACAGAAAACCTTCCCCAGCGCCCCTCGGCCCAGCTCCGCGGCCCACCTCTCCTTGGCCCACCCCCGTGCCCCCGCATCCCAGCCTAGCGCCCCAGCCCACTCGCGCTCCCCCCGCGCGCAGGCCTCCCCGCTCGGCCAGCGCCCCCCTCGGCCCAGTAGCGCCAGCGGCCTAGCCGCGCTGCCCCCTCCCCCCGACCCACACGCGCAGCCGCATCGCGCAGCCCAGTAGGCGCGCAGCTCCCGCGCCCCCGCCTATGCCCTAGCGCGCGCCCAGCCGCCGCCACCTGCGCCCGCTCGCACGGCCGCCCGCGCGCGCGCGCCTGCCCGGCTGCACGTCGTGCCTGCATGCGCGCGCACGATTCGCTCGCCCAGCCGCGCGCTGCGCGTGGGAACGCCACCAACTCCTACATGTGGGTCCCACCTACCAAGACACCCTCTTCCCTGTTCATCTCCCCCAACCGTCTCTCCCCCACGTCGCCCACGTCTTTCCCCAACCGCCCTTGCCGCTCCCACTTCCCTGCCCCGCACGCAAGAAGCCGCCCAGCGCCTCTACTCCTTCCCCTCCCGCAACCAGCGCTTCTCCCTCTCTCTCCCTAGGCGAGCAGCCCGACAGCGAGCCGGTGCTCCCTCCTGCGGCGGCCATGGAGGCCAGTCGCCCAATAGCCCACCCCTGCGGCGCCTGTCCCGCGCTCCAGCGCGGCGACCCTGCAGCCCCGGCGAGCGGCGACCCAGCTCCCTGTACCCCTCGGCGTCCCAGCGCGGCAGCGCGCAAGCTCGGCACGCGCGGCGCGGCAGCCGGTCCCGGCCAGCCTGCCTGGGCATCAGCGCGCGACCCGGCGGCCTGCGGCGCGGCGCGCAGCCAGCACGCGGCCAGCCCCGGCCAGCCTGACCTAGGCCAGTGCGGCCAGCCGGCCCGTCCGCCCCGTGCTCCCGTAGCCCGGTCGGCCGTGGCCGAGTCACCACCGCCGTTCGTCGGCGTCGCGCAGCCCTTTCGCGCCGTGCGCAGTGCCCTCGCCTTACCAAGCGACGCCGTGTGCCTGCGCAGCCCCTTCGCCGTGTGTCCACGACTCACCATCGCCGCCATCGTGCTCGGCTGTTCCCAAGTATCGACGAAGGACCGACGACGCGCCATCCATGTCCGCACGTAGGTGAGCATCGTCGATGCGTTAGTATTTTTTTTGTTTCACCATGTCACACATTTTAATAATTAATTATACTTTTGTTTAACTGACGTTAGTTAATTTGACCTTGTAACTAAACTAATTTATGGTAGTTAACTTATGCTCTAATGAATCCATGTCAATAGTAGTAACTCAAACGTCTTGCCCAAATGCCCGTTAATATAAATGCAATGTTAATTAATTTATCTCGCGTATCGTGCGCGTGCTTTGCACGTGGTTACGTGCTGATCCGCGTGTCGTTCGTGCTCGTCATTTACGCTATTCCGCGCGGTCGCGGCATTATTAAATCTGTTTCGACCCATTCGCGTTAAGATTAATTTCACAACAATACCGTCATCATATTAATAATTTTATTTCATCACGTCACAAGTTTTAATCATTTAATTAGTGTTTTATTCGATACTTATGACCGACTAATTAAAACTAGTTTATAGCTCATCTTGCGCTTTTATAAATAAATGTTAACTTGATTAATGCCAACTTAGGCGTTTTCATTTAATACTGGTTTATTATAAACTCGTTATGGTTCAACGAGTATCTCGTATCGCGTGCTGTTGTGCGTGTTGTTTCGCGCAGGCGCAGCGCGTCGGCAGGGTCCCGACGACATCCGTTTACCCCCTAGACGACATTCATCTACCCCTAGACGACTCCCGCCTACCTCCCGTCTACCTCATTTATCCCCCTGCGCTAATTAATTTCTTATTTAATTGTCGGTAAGTAAACTGAATACTCAATCAGATTAAAATTATGATTTTAGTTAGGCGATTGTAAATATGTGATATTGTGATCTTAACAACTTAGATGTGGTATTTAATACCTATTTAGTGTTTAGTATAAACGCGATGTCTATTAGCGACTCTTGTGAGCCGTGCGCGTCGTCGCACTGTCCACGCGCTGTTCGCACGTGTGGTACTCGCCGTCGCCGTGTTGTTCGTGCGTATAGTTTATGCGTTATTATCGTGTTGTCGCGCGTGCGAATTCGCACGCGTCGTCACACGTTGTTTGCGTGCGTCGCGTGTGCCACTTACTCATGTTGCTCACCTTGCCGCGCATCGTTCGCACGTTGTCACATGCTGTTTCGCGCGCGTCATCGCGTGTCGTTCATGAGTATCACGCGTGCTATTCGCACGCGTTGTCGCGTGCTGATCACACACGTTGTCACGCGTGTGTCGCGCGTCTCGCCACGCGTTGCTCACGCGTATCTCGTGTGTCGATCGCGAGGGTCGTGCGGCGTCTGCGCGTGATAATAAATAGTTTGCCACTTATAAACACTCATGTTAGCGACGCTAATTCGTCAAGTCATATATGTTAGATAATTAACTTAAGGTTCGCTCGACTAATATTTCAATTAGATTAAATGTGTAGCGTTTATCTCGCTCTTTTATAATAAACATTAACTTGACTAATATTAACTTAACTTGTTTTTATTTATTTATTTAATAGGTGTTTGATATAAATGTGTCACCTATTTAGTTTTCCCGTTTATCGCACGTGCTGTCTCGCACGTGGTGGCGTGCTCGTTCGCGCTCGTCGCGCGCGCTGTTTCGTGTGTCGTCAGCGTGCTATATCGCGCGTATCCGCGCGTCGTTTACACGCTGTCGTGCTGTTTCGCGCGTCATAATTTTCGCCTCGCTTAGAATCGTTCATTTTTATTAAATTACTTATTTAACTCACAACTGTTAGTGTAGCAGATTAATCAAACTAAATGGTAAATATTATTTATATTTGATAATGTCGAATTAAATGTTTTAGTTAATATTTATTTAGCGGAAACGTTACAACTTCTCGAATGTAG
This sequence comes from Zea mays, assembly GCF_902167145.1. NCBI lineage: Eukaryota > Viridiplantae > Streptophyta > Magnoliopsida > Poales > Poaceae > Zea > Zea mays. The sequence goes on along the minus strand of NC_050100.1, from coordinate 158,468,692 downwards.
CTTCGACCGTCGTGTTTCTCATCCCCGCGTAACCGTAGAAGCACTCTCTATTTTATGCTGCATGTTTTTATAACATTTTATCTTGTATGGTGTAATGTTCTTATGCATTTATACATGTTTGTTTGCTTGTGCTTGTTCGTCTTCGCTTCGCGTTGCGAATAGATCGCGATTTGTTTCCGCGCTCCAAGGAATCAACGATCAAGCGTCGGCGACCAAGTGATCAAGCTCTCTGAGTTCTATGAGGTTGAATATCCTGAGCATCTGTTTGGTGAAGGCAAGTATTGAAAGGGAATTAGGCTTACACCTAGTTCCTATATAATTTTGGTGGTTGAATTGCCCAACACAAATCTTTGGACTAACTAGTTTGCCCAAGTGTATAGATTATACAGGTGTAAAAGGTTCACACTCAGCCAATAAAAAGACCAAGTTTTGGATTCAATAAAGGAGCAAAGGGGCAACCGAGGGCACCCCTGGTCTGGCGCACCGGACTGTCCGGTGTGCCACCGGACAGTGAACAGTACCTGTCCGGTGCACCAGGGGACTCAGACTCCAACTCTTCACTCTCGGGAATTCTCGGAAGCCGGCGCGCTATAATTCACCGGACTGTCCGGTGTGCACCGGACATGTCCGGTGCTCAAAGGAAGCTCGGCCCCCTGAACTCGCCAGCCTCGGGTTCGCGCGGCAGCCGCTCCGCTATAATTCACCGGACTGTCCGGTGTACACCGGACTGTCCGGTGTGCCAGCGGAGCAACGGCTCCCTGCGGCGCCAACGGCTCCCTGCGGTGCATTAAATGCGCGCGCAGCGCGCGCAGAAGTCAGAATCGCCCATACCGGTGCACCGGACATCAAACAGTACATGTCCGGTGTGCACCGGACACCCAGGCGGGCCCACAAGTCAGAAGCTCCAACGGCTAGAATCCAACGGCAGTGATGACGTGGCAGGGGCACCGGACTGTCCGGTGTGCACCGGACTGTCCGGTGCGCCATCGAACAGAAGCCTCCAGCCAACGGCCACATTTGGTGGTTGGGGCTATAAATACCCCAACCACCCCACATTCATGGCCATCCAAGTTTTCCAACTTCTAACCACTTACAAGAGCTAGGCATTCAATTCTAGACACATACAAAGAGATCAAATCCTCTCCAATTCCACTCAAGCCTTTAGTGACTAGCGAGAGAGATTTGCCGTGTTCTTTTGAGCTCTTGCGCTTGGATCGCATTCTTTCTTTCTCTTTTGCTCTTGTGATCAACACTCAATTGTAACCGAGGCAAGAGGCACCGATTGTGTGGTGGCCCTTGCGGGGAAGTTTTGTTCCCGGTTGATTGAGAAGAAGGAAAGCTCACTCGGTCCGAGGGACCGTTTGAGAGAGGGAAGGGTTGAAAGAGACCCGGCCTTTGTGGCCTCCTCAACGGGGAGTAGGTTTGCAAGAACCGAACCTCGGTAAAACAAATCCACGTGTCACTCTCCTTATTTGCTTACGATTTGTTTTGTGCCATCTCTTGCGGACTCATTTATTATTACTAACGCTAACCCCGGCTTGTAGTTGTGTTTATATTTGTAAATTTCAGTTTCGCCCTATTCACCCCCCCTCTAGGCGACTATCAATTGGTATCAGAGCCAGGTCCTTCATTAGAGCCTAACCGCTCGAAGTGATGTCGGGAGATCACGCCAAGAAGGAGATGGAGACCGGCGACAAGCCCACTACAAGCCAAGGGAGCACCTCATCGGAAGAGTCCCGCACCAAGAAAAGGGAGAAGAAGAAGAACTCCTCCAAACGGAAGGAGAAAAGATCTTCCTCTTCTCACCACAAGGAGAAGAAGGAAAAATCTTCTTCTCACAAGCCGCATCGGAGTAGGGACAAGCACAAGAGGATGAGGAAGGTGGTCTACTACGAGACCGACACTTCATCGACATCTACCTCCGGCTCCGACGCGGCGTCCGTCACTTCTAAACGCCAAGAGCGTAAGAAGTATAGTAAGATTCCCCTACGCTATCCTCGTGTTCCTAAACATACACCTCTACTTTCCGTCCCATTAGGTAAACCACCAACTTTTAATGGTGAAGATTATGCTATGTGGAGTAATTTAATGCGATTTCATCTAACCTCTCTCCACAAGAGTATATGGGATGTTGTTGAGTATGGTGTACAGGTACCATCTATAGGGGATGAGGACTATGACACGGACGAAGTGGCCCAAATCGAGCACTTCAACTCCCAAGCCGCAACCATCCTCCTTGCCTCCCTAAGCAAGGAGGAATACAACAAAGTACAAGGATTGAAGAACGCCAAGGAGATTTGGGACCTACTCAAGACGGCGCACGAGGGTGATGAACTCACCAAGATCACCAAACGGGAAACGATCGAGGGGGAGCTCGGTCGCTTCCGTCTTCGCCAAGGGGAGGAGCCACAAGACATGTACAACCGGCTCAAGACCTTGGTGAACCAAGTGCGCAACCTCGGGAGCACAAAATGGGATGACCACGAAGTGGTTAAGGTTATTCTAAGAGCTCTTATTTTCCTTAACCCCACTCAAGTACAATTAATTCGTGGGAATCCTAGATATCCACTAATGACCCCCGAGGAAGTTATCGGGAATTTTGTGAGTTTTGAATGCATGATTAAGGGCTCCAAGAAGATCAACGAGCTTGACGAGCCTTCCACCTCCGAGGCGCAACCGGTGGCCTTCAAGGCAACGGAGGAGAAGAAGGAGGAGTCTACACCAAGTAGACAACCAATTGACGCCTCCAAGCTCGACAATGAAGAGATGGCCCTAATCATCAAAAGCTTTAGGCAAATCCTCAAGCAACGGAAGGGGAAGGACTACAAACCTCGTTCCAAGAAGGTTTGCTACAAGTGTGGTAAGCCCGGTCACTTCATTGCAAAATGTCCTATGTCCAGTGACAGTGACAGGGGCGACGACAAGAAGGGAAGAAGAAAGGAGAAGAAGAAATACTACAAGAAGAAGGGCGGCGATGCCCATGTTTGTCGGGAGTGGGACTCCGACGAAAGCTCAAGCGACTCCTCCGACGACGAGGACGCCGCCAACATCGCCATCACCAAGGGCCTTCTCTTCCCCAACGTCGGCCACAAGTGTCTCATGGCCAAGGACGGCAAAAAGAAGGTAAAATCAAGCTCCTCCACTAAATATGAAACATCTAGTGATGAGGATGATGACAAAAATGAGGAGGATAACTTGCGCATTCTTTTTGCTAACCTTAACATGGAACAAAAGGAAAAATTAAATGAACTAATTAGTGCCATCCATGAAAAGGATGATCTCTTGGACTCCCAAGAGGACTTCCTAATCAAGGAGAATAAGAAACATGTTAAGGTTAAAAATGCTTATGCTCTAGAAGTAGAAAAATGTAACAAATTATCTAGTGAGCTAGGCATGTGCCATGACACTATTGCCAACCTTAGAAGTGAAAATGCTAAATTAATTGCTAAGGTAGATTCTCATGTATGCATTGATCCTAGAAATGATAATGTTGATTTACTTGCTAGGATTGATGAGTTAAATGTTTCCATTGCTAGCCTTAGAAATGAGAATGAGAAACTGATTGCTAAGGCTAAGGACTTTGATGTTTGCAATGCTACTATTTCCGACCTTAGAACTAAAAATGATATGTTGCATGCTAAGGTTGTTGAACTAAAATCTTGCAAACCCTCTACATCTAATGTTGAGCATATTTCCATTTGTACTAGATGTAGAGATATTAATGTTGATGCTATCCATGATCACCTAGCCTTAATTAAAAAACAAAATGATCACATAGCTCAACTAAATGCTAAGATTAGAGAGCATGACTTAGAAGATGAAAAATTTAAATTGGCTAGAAGCATGCTCTATAATGGGAGACGCCCTGGCATCAAGGATGGCATTGGTTTCCAAAAGGGAGACAATGTCAAACTTAATGCCCCACCTAAAAATTTGTCTAACTTTGTTAAGGGCAAGGCTCCCATGCCTCAGGATAACGAGGGTTACATTTTGTACCCTGCCGGTTATCCCGAGAACAAAATTAGGAGAATTCACTCTAGGAAGTCTCACTCTGGCCCTAACCATGCTTTTATGTATAAGGGTGAGACATCTAGCTCTAGGCAACCAACCCGTGCCAAGTTGCCTAGAAAGAAAACTCCTAATGCATCAAATGATCATGCCATTTCATTTAAAACTTTTGATGCATCTTATGTGCTTACTAGCAAATCCGGCAAGGTAGTTGCCAAATTTGTTGGGGGCAAGCACAAGGGTTCCAAGACTTGTGTTTGGGTACCCAAAGTTCTTGTATCTAATGCCAAAGGACCCAAAACAGTTTGGGTACCTAAAGTCAAGAACTAAATTTGTTTTGTAGGTTTATGCATCCGGGGGCTCAAGTTGGATACTCGACAGTGGGTGCACAAACCATATGACAGGGGAGAAAAAGATGTTCTCCTCATATGAAAAAAACCAAGATCCCCAACGAGCTATCACATTCGGGGATGGAAATCAAGGTTTGGTCAAAGGTTTGGGTAAAATTGCTATATCACCTGACCATACTATTTCCAATGTTTTTCTTGTAGATTCTTTAGATTACAATTTGCTTTCCGTATCCCAATTATGTAAAATGGGCTACAACTGTCTTTTTACTGATACTGGTGTTACTGTCTTTAGAAGAAGTGACGATTCAATAGCTTTTAAGGGAGTGCTAGAGGGTCAGCTATACTTGGTAGATTTTGAAAGAGCTGAACTCGACACTTGCTTAGTTGCTAAGACTAACTTGGGTTGGCTTTGGCACCGCCGACTAGCCCATGTTGGAATGAAGAATCTTCACAAGCTTCTAAAGGGAGAACACATTTTGGGACTAACCAATATTCATTTTGAGAAAGACAGGATTTGTAGCGCATGCCAAGCAGGGAAGCAAGTTGGCACTCATCATCCACAAAAGAACATAATGACGACTGACAGGCCACTGGAGCTCCTACACATGGATCTATTCGGCCCGATCGCTTACATAAGCATCGGCGGGAGTAAGTACTGTCTAGTTATTGTGGATGATTATTCTCGCTTCACTTGGGTATTCTTTTTACAGGAAAAATCTCAAACCCAAGAGACTTTAAAAGGATTCTTGAGACGGGCTCAAAATGAGTTCGGCTTAAGGATCAAGAAAATAAGAAGCGACAATGGGACGGAGTTCAAGAACTCTCAAATTGAAAGCTTCCTTGAGGAGGAGGGCATCAAGCATGAGTTCTCTTCTCCCTACACGCCACAACAAAATGGTGTAGTGGAGAGGAAGAATCGAACTCTATTGGACATGGCAAGAACCATGCTTGATGAGTACAAGACACCGGACCGGTTTTGGGCCGAAGCGGTCAACACCGCCTGCTACGCCATCAACCGGTTATATCTTCACCGAATCCTCAAGAAGACATCATATGAACTCCTAACCGGTAAAAAGCCCAATATTTCATATTTTAGAGTTTTTGGTAGCAAATGCTTCATTCTTATTAAAAGAGGTAGAAAATCAAAATTTGCTCCTAAAACTGTAGAAGGCTTTTTACTTGGTTATGACTCAAACACAAGGGCATATAGGGTCTTTAACAAGTCCACTGGACTAGTTGAAGTCTCCTGTGACGTTGTGTTTGATGAAACTAACGGCTCTCAAGTGGAGCAAGTTGATCTTGATGAGATAGGTGAAGAACAGGCTCCATGTATCGCGCTAAGGAACATGTCCATCGGGGATGTGTGTCCTCAGGAATCCGAAGAGCCTCCAAGTACACAAGATCAACCATCCTCCTCCATGCAAGCATCTCCACCAACTCAAAATGAGGATGAGGCTCAAAATGATGAAGAGCAAAATCAAGAAGACGAGCCACCTCAAGATGATAGCAATGATCAAGGGGGAGATACAAATGATCAAGAAAAGGAGGATGAGGAAGAACCAAGACCGCCACACCCAAGAGTCCACCAAGCAATCCAACGAGATCACCCCGTCGACACCATCCTCGGCGACATTCATAAGGGGGTAACTACTCGATCTCGGGTTGCTCATTTTTGTGAACATTACTCTTTTGTTTCCTCCATTGAGCCACACAGGGTAGAGGAAGCTCTCCAAGATTCGGATTGGGTGGTGGCGATGCAAGAGGAGCTCAACAATTTCACGAGGAACGAGGTATGGCATTTAGTTCCACGTCCTAACCAAAATGTTGTAGGAACCAAATGGGTCTTCCGCAACAAGCAAGATGAGCATGGTGTGGTGACAAGGAACAAAGCTCGACTCGTGGCCAAAGGGTATTCACAAGTCGAAGGTTTGGATTTTGGTGAAACCTATGCACCCGTAGCTAGGCTTGAGTCAATTCGCATATTATTGGCCTATGCTACTTACCATGGCTTTAAGCTCTATCAAATGGACGTGAAAAGTGCCTTCCTCAACGGACCAATCAAGGAAGAGGTCTATGTTGAGCAACCTCCCGGCTTTGAAGACAGTGAGTATCCTAATCATGTCTATAGGCTCTCTAAGGCGCTTTATGGGCTCAAGCAAGCCCCAAGAGCATGGTATGAATGCCTTAGAGATTTCCTTATTGCTAATGGCTTCAAAGTTGGCAAGGCCGATCCTACACTCTTTACTAAAACTCTTGAAAATGACTTGTTTGTATGCCAAATTTATGTTGATGATATTATATTTGGGTCTACTAACGAGTCTACATGTGAAGAGTTTAGTAGGATCATGACACAGAAATTCGAGATGTCGATGATGGGGGAGTTGAAGTATTTTCTAGGATTCCAAGTCAAGCAACTCCAAGAGGGCACCTTCATTAGCCAAACGAAGTACACTCAAGACATTCTTGCTAAGTTTGGGATGAAGGATGCCAAACCCATCAAGACACCCATGGGAACTAATGGGCATCTCGACCTCGACACGGGAGGTAAGTCCGTGGATCAAAAGGTATACCGGTCAATGATTGGTTCATTGCTTTATTTATGTGCATCTCGACCGGACATTATGCTTTCTGTTTGCATGTGTGCAAGATTCCAATCCGACCCTAAGGAATCACACCTTACGGCCGTAAAACGAATCTTGAGATATTTGGCTTATACTCCTAAGTTTGGGCTTTGGTACCCTAGGGGATCCACATTTGATTTAATTGGTTATTCGGATGCCGATTGGGCGGGGTGCAAAATTAATAGGAAGAGCACATCAGGGACTTGCCAGTTCTTGGGAAGATCCTTGGTGTCTTGGGCTTCAAAGAAGCAAAATTCGGTCGCTCTTTCCACCGCCGAAGCCGAGTACATTGCCGCAGGACATTGTTGCGCGCAACTGCTTTGGATGAGGCAAACCCTGCGGGACTACGGTTACAAATTAACCAAAGTCCCTTTGCTATGTGATAATGAGAGTGCAATTAAAATGGCCGACAATCCCGTCGAGCATAGCCGCACTAAGCACATAGCCATTCGGTATCATTTTCTTAGGGATCACCAACAAAAGGGGGATATCGAGATTTCTTACATTAATACTAAAGATCAATTAGCCGATATCTTTACCAAGCCACTTGATGAACAATCCTTTACCAGACTTAGGAATGAGCTCAATATTCTTGATTCTAGAAATTTCTTTTGCTAGCTTGCACACATAGCTCATTTAAATACCTTTGATCATATCTCTTTTATATGCTATGACTAATGTGTTTTCAAGTCGATTTCAAACCAAGTCATAGGAATATTGAAAGGGAATTGGAGTCTTCGGCGAAGACAAAGGCTTCCACTCCGTAACTCATGCTTCGCCATCACTCCGAGCAACTCTCTATTCCTTGGGGAGAAATGAGCATCAAAGAAAAGGACTTCATCCTTCGAGGAGAGAGTAAAAGCTCAAAAGCAAAAGGACCGGATTTCGTCTTTGGTATAATCTTAACTCATTTACTTTTTGACCAAAGGGGAAGAAATTACTCCGAGGGCTCTAATGATTCCGTTTTTTTTGGCGATTCATGCCAAAAAGGGGGAGAAATGAGCCCAAAGCAAAAGGACCGCACCACCACCAAATTCCGCACCACCACCAAATTCAAAAACTTAGTGCTTTCCAAAAGTCTTTATCATTTGGTATCCTATTGTGTTCAAAAGGGGGAGAAAGTAGTATTTCAAAAATGGTATATCAAAACCCTCTTGAACACTAAGAGGTGGATCTCTTTTAGGGGGAGTTTTGTTTAGTCAAAGGAAAAGCATTTGAAACAGGGGGAGAAAATTTCAAATCTTGAAAATGCTTTTGCAAACTCTTATTTATTTACCTTTGACTATTTGCAAAAGATCTATGAAAAGGATTTACAAAAGGTTTTGCAAAAACAAAACAAGTGGTGCAAACGTGGTCCAAAATGTTAAATAAGAAAGAAACATTCCATGCATATCTTGTAAGTAGCTTTATTGGCTCAATTCCAAGCAACCTTTACACTTACATTATGCAAACTAGTTCAATTATGCACTTCTATATTTGCTTTGGTTTGTGTTGGCATCAATCACCAAAAAGGGGGAGATTGAAAGGGAATTAGGCTTACACCTAGTTCCTATATAATTTTGGTGGTTGAATTGCCCAACACAAATCTTTGGACTAACTAGTTTGCCCAAGTGTATAGATTATACAGGTGTAAAAGGTTCACACTCAGCCAATAAAAAGACCAAGTTTTGGATTCAATAAAGGAGCAAAGGGGCAACCGAGGGCACCCCTGGTCTGGCGCACCGGACTGTCCGGTGTGCCACCGGACAGTGAACAGTATCTGTCCGGTGCACCAGGGGACTCAGACTCCAACTCTTCACTCTCGGGAATTCTCGGAAGCCGGCGCGCTATAATTCACCGGACTGTCCGGTGTGCACCGGACATGTCCGGTGCTCAAAGGAAGCTCGGCCCCCTGAACTCGCCAGCCTCGGGTTCGCGCGGCAGCCGCTCCGCTATAATTCACCGGACTGTCCGGTGTACACCGGACTGTCCGGTGTACACCGGACTGTCCGGTGTGCCAGCGGAGCAACGGCTCCCTGCGGCGCCAACGGCTCCCTGCGGTGCATTAAATGCGCGCGCAGCGCGCGCAGAAGTCAGAATCGCCCATACCGGTGCACCGGACATCAAACAGTACATGTCCGGTGTGCACCGGACACCCAGGCGGGCCCACAAGTCAGAAGCTCCAACGGCTAGAATCCAACGGCAGTGATGACGTGGCAGGGGCACCGGACTGTCCGGTGTGCACCGGACTGTCCGGTGCGCCATCGAACAGAAGCCTCCAGCCAACGGCCACATTTGGTGGTTGGGGCTATAAATACCCCAACCACCCCACATTCATGGCCATCCAAGTTTTCCAACTTCTAACCACTTACAAGAGCTAGGCATTCAATTCTAGACACATACAAAGAGATCAAATCCTCTCCAATTCCACTCAAGCCTTTAGTGACTAGCGAGAGAGATTTGCCGTGTTCTTTTGAGCTCTTGCGCTTGGATCGCATTCTTTCTTTCTCTTTTGCTCTTGTGATCAACACTCAATTGTAACCGAGGCAAGAGGCACCGATTGTGTGGTGGCCCTTGCGGGGAAGTTTTGTTCCCGGTTGATTGAGAAGAAGGAAAGCTCACTCGGTCCGAGGGACCGTTTGAGAGAGGGAAGGGTTGAAAGAGACCCGGCCTTTGTGGCCTCCTCAACGGGGAGTAGGTTTGCAAGAACCGAACCTCGGTAAAACAAATCCACGTGTCACTCTCCTTATTTGCTTACGATTTGTTTTGCGCCATCTCTTGCGGACTCATTTATTATTACTAACGCTAACCCCGGCTTGTAGTTGTGTTTATATTTGTAAATTTCAGTTTCGCCCTATTCACCCCCCCTCTAGGCGACTATCAAGTATCCTCTGACCCATTATGTCCTATCTACTTATAATTCACTGTCCCGCATTACTAAATTGAAACATAAGGATTGACTAGCTTTCTATTTATCTTATCCTTGTTTACCTTTTGGGTTATCATGATTAGCTACTTTAATCAATGAACATGATGTGAATATTATGATACGATGATGTTATCCCAATGATGTTCTTGTGATACTTTAGGGGACTCAGGCTGTTTCCTGAGTACCTCTCCGTAAGGACCTGTTCGGGTAGTGATAACCCGGGATAACAGTGCAACCATGAGGGTGGAATGGGACATCCTTAGCTGATTAATTAGAGGAACCAGAGGAGTAGTTGGCTTCGCCGTAGGGCCGTCAATAGGGTTCGGGCACCGTACTTGCTCCGCCGAGGCTGGTTGCAGAGGTTCTTGATTTGGTTTTGTTAGTCACCCTTCCTTTGGGGAGATGTACTGTGTTTATCAAACTAGAGAAACCTAACAGGCGACTATGACCTATGGGAAATCTTTGTAAAGGCTACGTAGTGAGACCCTGCTAGGTCACCTTGGTAGTGATCAATGGAGAGTCATGATCTCTGGGCAGAATGGGAATCACGGCTTGTGGGTAAAGTGTGCGACCTCTACAGAGGGTTAGAAACTGATATATTAGCCGTGCTCACGGTTATGAGCGGCCCTGGGATCCTCTTTGATTAGAGATGCAAATGGTTCGAGATAAAATGGTTCTATTTATGGCTTTGGCTCGATGATGATAATGATGTTCCTCGAGGATGAAATGGTTCATGGGTTGGTTATATGATAAAACTTGGCTTCCACTAATAATAAATACCTGACCAACTAAAAGCAACTGCTTGAGCTTAACCCCACATAAAGCTAGTCCATCTCAGCCAAACGGGACATTTGCTGGGTACGTTGATGTGTACTCACCCTTGCTTTCACAACACACCAGGTTGCCTTTGGTGCAATCTATGCTCAGGTGAAGGAGAAGGCGTCGAGGCGGATCTCCAGGAGTTCCAGGACTTCGACGAGTTCGTGGTTTAGGCTAGCGACCTCCCCCAGTCAGCTGCCTATGGTGGGTTAATTTACGTTGGCTACATTTCGATTCTGTGTACTTTGATTTATATTATGTAAATGACTCTAGTCTTTAATATTATTACTTACTCTTTATTGTTATTTGAAGCATTGTGCTATGATGAGTCATTTATGTAATCACTATGTACGTGAGTTCTGATTCTGACACGTACATGGTTCGCATTGGTTTACCTTCAAAACCGGGTGTGACAATTTGGAAGGCTCAAGGGTCGGTGGGAAATTTTAAGGTCTCCATCGTTTTTCCAGTCAAGACTCAAAGTCGAATTATAATGGCATGTGCCCTCTTGCACAACTTAATTTTGCAAAATATGTCTAGAGACCCATTTGAAAATGATGAGGAGCCAGCTATGGATGCATCATTTGAAGTTATGGATGGAGAAATCAGTGAACCAGAATTTATCACAGGTGTCTCAACATCTAATGAATGGACTGATTTCCACAATAATCTTGCTCAGGGAATGTATAATAGATATAGAGCTAGGTCTAATAACTAAGGTTTGTACCTTTTGTCTTTGATGTTATTCATTATTTTTGGCATGTTGCTTATACTTTCATAAATACTTCTTGTAGGACATGAACCAATCAGAGAGCTCAAGTGTTGTTTGGGGAAGAGGGAAAACAAAAGGATCTGGACTTATTATGAGGATGAGGAGTTAATTAAATCACTATATGAGATATCTTTAGATCCAAAGTGGAAAAGTGAGGGAGGTTTTAAGAATGGGTATTGTTCTGCTCTAGAAAATAAACTCAAAGCAAGGCTACCAGGGTGTGGTCTCAGTGCTATTCCACACATTGAGTCTAGAGTGAGGCATTTTAGGACCAAGTATGGTGCTATTTAGGTGATGCTTGCTAAGAGTGGTTTTAATTGGGATGACAACAGAAAAATGGTGCAATGTGAGAAAACAATATGAAGCCCATTGTAAGGTAACAACATCTCCTACCTTGGTTTTTGAATATACTACACAGGTTCATACACAATTTAGTCTACTGTATTATTGATGAAAAGTTTGTTTCTTTGTAGGATAATCCTGATGCAAAGGGACTTTATGGTATTGCATTTCCACATTTTGATACCTTGGCTGCTATATATGGCAAGGACATAGCTACTGGAGAAGGGGCCGAGGGGCTTGGTGAGGCTGTAACTAACATGGAGAAAGAAATAGCTATGGGAGAAGATTGTCTAGTAGTGGAAGAGGATATGGTTTCTATGGATACACCACAACGGTCTATGGATAATAGGAACTCAGATCATTCAACTTCATCGAGCAGCAAAAGAAGGAAGAAACACAAAGATAGTATGTCAAGTGACCCATTCTTGGATCTAGCAAGTGGAGTTCGTGGTGATCTTAACAAAGCCTCACAACACTTTGGAAGGATGGCAGAAGTGATGGAGATGGAAGCAAAAAAGGATCAAATGCAAGAGTTACAAGAGAAGTCTGTTGTTGAGTTGACTAGACTTGGTTTTGGGGGTAGTGAACTGCTCAAAGCCGCTGCTGTTTTTGTGAAGGTCCCTAATCAGATGACGATGCTTTTCGCGCTTCTTGAGACTCTTAGGAGAGAATTCATCCTGAACATGATTGTAGGTAATAACTAGTTGAATTTCAGAATTAATCTCTTATACTAGTTGATGCATGCATGATCCAGTAAGATATGTTAATAAGGAGTCCCTAGCTTGCTTATAGACCCGCATGTACTCATGTTTATAGACATGTATGTTCTCATGTTTATAGACCTGTATGCACTCCCAAATGATCTTGTATGTACTCATGTTTATAGACCTATATCCTTTCTTCAGATGAAGCTCAAAGGAAGTTACTTGTCAAATTATCAATGAAGAATGTCAGGAGCATTTGGTGAAGAGTGATCGACATATAAACTTCTGGAAGTTGAATTTTGAAGACGTTTGAAATCCTAAGACATTTGTAGATCATGAAATTTATGAATTCCTAAGACTAGCTTTATTGACTGGCTGTGTTGTTAACTGTGTGTGAATACCCGTTGTTTGAAACCTATTATATTTGCTAGCTTTATTTGCTGTTCAGCAAGACATATAAAGCTGCTAGCTTTATTGGTTGTCTGTGCTGTCAACTGTTTGTGAAAATAACCAGTATAAAGTTGTTGTTTAGAACATGTTATTTGTGCTAGCGCAAAGCTGAAAATAAAATTAGTATTTCTGTGCGCCATTTAGTTTGCTACGATAGTTTATAATTCTGAAGTAAAATCAGTATTTCTGTGTGGCTGCTAGGCTTATGTGTGGCTGTTAGGCTTCATTACCTCCAGGACCATCCAAACAACATAAAGGGAATGGAAAACATTACCAGCTTTATACAAACAATTGGCGCTTTTCATTTCCATGGTAATAGATACCACTCTTATTTAATTACATTAACGTTACTGTTACAAACGCTCAACCAAACTCCATCGTAATTGTAATCCGATACCTGAAACGCGAGAACAAGGTAGTTTGCATCTGTCTTCTCTGCTTCTTCGACAGCTGGTAAAAGAGTTAAGGCTGTCTGCAACAACAAACTCTATATACTCATGTACGCTAAATTTAGCGATCCAAGTGTTCAACGAACGATAAACTAGTCGCTAAAGTACCGAACGATGTTCGTACATGCTATTCTCAGTGATTCACTATGCATCCGCTATCTGTCCTTCCTGTGAAATCGAGCGCGGAATTGGGAGGTGGCGGCGGCGGCGGCGATGACCGTGGATCACGGTCACGACATCGTCGACCAGCAGCACGCGGAGTCACTTCGTTCAGCCAAACGCGAGCATCGATTTCTTGGGCTTGGTCGGAGAAAGCAGTCAGCAGACATCGTTGGGAGGAGAGGCGGTGGCGTTTGTAGCAGGGGGCTGAGTGGAGGTGGCGCTAGCCATGTACATAGATCTGAGGAGCGGCAGCGGCCATGATTGGAATCGAGGAGCGATGGCTTGGTCTGATGTTGTAGGTTGTACCGCTGTAGCGTGTTCGGCCAAAGAAAAAGGCTAGGTGGAGGACAAGCAAACAGAAACAACAAAAAGCATGAACATACAGTTCGTTATTTGTTTTTAATTAATATATACATTCAAAAAATTGAGTAGTGAAAAATGTTAATTAAGTTTTTTGAATTAAGTACGTTAGGACAAATTCGAATTACATGCAAAAGATAGAATAAATACGGTAGTCTATAAATTCTGTCAACACTGTAGATATAGAAGACCGAATTTAGGGAACGTTGCTGGAGATGCACAATATATAGAGGACATAATCTTTTAGAGAGTGTTGTAAAGGACAAAGAATATTCATTTAGAGTACGTTGTTGGAGACAATCTAACATAAGTTTTAAACTGTTTTCATTGAACACATTAAAAGACAATTTTAAACTGTTGGGGATTCCGTTACACAAATGCGTTTGGTTGGAGAACTAGATAGGATAAAATGGTTTCAACTTGACTTCGAGAATTTCCATCTATGATGCGTTTGGAGAGCTAGATAGGATACAATGGTTCCATCTCTCACTTTGAGCATTTTCATCTCTCACTTCAAGAACAAAAGGTTGTAAGAATCTCCATCTCTGACTTTGGTAATAAAGTGTTCTATGCCCAGTGTTGTTAGGTCATTCTTAGTGAATAGTTTAGTGATGTTGTTGAAAGTCCTTATTTGGTTTTAACGATTCATGATGATATAATAGTTGATTAATGTGTCTTTGTACAAGTTAGGTTATAATAATGATGGATTGATGGATAATCAATTGTTGTCTTTAGTTTTCAATGGATGATTGGTAATTTAAAAAACAAACTAGTTCTAAATGTCTTTTGGCAATGAGAGACAAAATCATTTATTTAGTGAGTAGCATAACATTCGTTGAGATATCGTCGCACTCTTTTATGAAAGAGTAGAATGTGAAAGCTAGTGAGTCATTGATAAAATAAAAAAGATAACAACTATGGTTAAGGAATAAAAGAGCGAAAGGGACTTAACCTTCATGGCTTATAAATTTGATAGATTTTTCCTATAAATTTCATTTTTGTCATTACTGACATTTAGTAGAATGGGACTCTCTTTATCTTTGTATTATTAATCCACTTTTTAAAAGATCTCAAAAGGTAGTTACAATTTTTTTGCCACATTATGATGTTTGGCATGGCTCCACTCCACTCCACTTCAGAGAAGTTATGCTCTAAAACTCTAGGTGGAGCAGCTCTGATCCGGAGTCTAGATTGCATTCTCATAACCAGTGATAGTGGTGGGTAAATACATTCAAACTTCATGTCTAGGTTGGGTTTTAATGTTTTTTAGAGCAACAAAAGAGGTACTTCAAAATTTTGTACTGTAGCTCTCAATACTCCATGGAGTTTGTAACTCTGAAGTTAGAGTGTTTGGCTAGCTCTAGCCAGCTCCTTGGAGTTTTGCTCTGGAGCTATGCCAAATATAAAGAGGTATAAACTAGTAGCTTAAGCTATATATGTCTAATGAATAGGTGTAATGTATAGTTATCAAACTTAACACTTTGTATCTTATATAAAGCCCAAAAATCATTTGGAAGCAAAGCCAATCTCAAAGGTAATTAAAAGAGTATAATTCAATTCAGGTCCTTATACTTGTCTGGTTATGTCAACCTGGTCCATAAACTTTTTAAGTATGTCTTTTAAGGACCCAATCTCTGTTCAGATCTCAATTACACCCTAACGAATTGTTGTGGCCCACATGTCAGTTTCCGTGGTCTGTTGGACCCCGCTCACCCTTGTCTCTCCTTCCTCGACGACTGACATGTGGGCCACAACAACCCGTTAGGACGTATTAGAGACCCTAACAAATATTGAGCCCTTAAGAGACATACTTTAAAAGTTAATGGATCAGGTTGATATAGGCAAGCAAGTTTAAGGACCGGAAGTGTATTTTACTCTGGTTAAAATTTAAGAGAATGTACTATTACTGTATGCATCGGGTTAGCCGGTGCCTTGGTCAGGGCAACACTAGACTATAAGCTACTTGCTATCTAGACTAGGTTTGATGGTTCACCTAATTGATTTGGTGTTGGATAAAATTGATTTGGTGTTGGATCAAAATTGATTCAGTGGTCTATAAAGAGGTCCCACAGAGAATAATTGGTCACCGGATTGGTCACAGTTGAAAGGGAAATGGGTTTAAGCCATTTCTATATTGGTTTTGAAGTTTGATGACCAACACAACATTATGGACTAACTAGTTTGCTAAGTGAATGCTTGCATGATCATAAGAATGAAAATGGAAGATTCAATGTAAACAATAGCTCAAAACTGGTTAGAAAAGGCTTAATTTGGAAAAGGCAAAGTTTGAGTAGTTCAAGCACTTGGATAAGTTCTAAATGGTCCTAGGAGTCACACCCGGGTTTCAGGGGCACCAAACCCGGGCGCGAACTTCACCAAGTGTGCTGGGATCAAGTCTCACACATATGATGATTCATGGTACAGAAACGAATGTCACATCATTAACATATAACAGAGTTCTGTACAAAAATAGATAAATCATTACATCATACGAAGACAACGATCCAGCAACCAAAGTTGACTGGGAGACGACGACCTAGTCCTCTCACGAACTCATCACATCATCCTTCATGCGCCTCATCCTGTGGTACCTGTTCTTGACCTAGGGGTGGATGTGAGTACAACATGGGTGAGCTCACATACGTTCATCGCTCAACAAGTTATGGGGAATAATGTGTGAAAGTCGCCTAGAGGGGGGGAGGTGAATAGGCGAAACCTAAAATTTACAATCTTAAGAAAGCACTAAGGTCGGGGGTTAGCGTTAGGGTTAAATTCAAGTCCGAAAGAGAGGGAAAACAAATCAACTAAGAATCAAGGCAAATGAACACGGTGATTTGTTTTACTGAGGTTCGGTTCCAAAGAACCTAGTCCCCGTTGAGGAGGTCACAAAGACCGGGTCTATTTCAACCCTTTCCCTCTCTCAAACGGTCACTTAGACCGAGTGAGCCTTCTTCCTTAATCTCTCGGGTCACTAAGACCCCGCAAGGACCACCACACACTTGGTGTCTCTTGCCTCACTTACAAAGCACTTGAGAATAAGAGTAAGAAAAGAAAAAGGCCAAGCCAAGCAACAAGAGCAACAAAAGAACACAAGAACACCCTCTCTCAAGTCTCTAATGGAATTGAGTTGATTTTGGAGACTAAGAGTGGATTTAATCTATTGAATGAGATGTTTGGAATGCTTGGATGGATATGAATGAGGTGGTTGGGGGGTATTTATAGCCCCCAACCACTTCCATAGCTGTTGGGGAGGATGCTGGCGATGGGCGCACCGGACAGTTCGGTGCGCCACCAGACAGGCATTGTTCCTTGTCCGGTGCGCCCCCACGTCACCCAACCGTTAGGGTTCGGAGCGGAGTCGACCATTGGAGCTTTGTCCTCTTGTGGCACTGGACAGTCCGGTGCCCCTCTGACTTCCTGCTCTGACTTCTGTCGTGACACTGTTCATTTGTCAGAGTCGACCGTTGCACGCAGATAGTCGTTGCTCCGCTGGCTCACTGGACAGTTCGGTGCGCCATTTTTCAGCACACTCAAGTTCTTTGCTCCATTTCAAATTGAGTCCCTAGCTTGAATCTTTTATTGGTTTGTGTTGAACCTTATGCACGTGTAATACATGAATTCTAGGCAAACTAGTTAGTCCATGTGTTTGTGTTGACTATCAACCACCAAAATTAATTATAGGAAATGGTTAACCCAATTTCCCTTTCAATCTCCCCCTTTTTAGTGATTGATGCCAACACAAACCAAAGCAAATATAGAGTGCATAATTGAAACTAGTTTGCATTTGAAATGTGCATGGGTTACTTGGAATTAAACCAATTGAATATCTCACTAAATATGAATGGATTGCCTTTTCTTTTATTTAACATTTTTGACCACTCTTGCACCACATGTATGTTTTTGCAAATTCTTTTGGTAAATCTTTTCAAAGTATTTTGCAAATAGTCAAAGGTATATGAATAAGATTGCAAGAAGCATTTTCAAGATTTGAAATTTCTCCCCCTATTTCAAATGCTCTTCCTTTGACTAAATAAAACTCCCCCTGAATAAAATTCTCCTCTTAGCTTTCAAGAGGGGTTTGAGATAGATATGAATTTGAGATTTTACTTTCACAAATCAAGTGAAACATAGATACCAATTGATATCAAAAACTAATTTGAGAATACATCAATTGAAATAAATACCAATTGAAGAATACCAATTAAAATTATATTTCAATTTTTTTTGAAATGGTGGTGGTGCGGTCTTTTTGCTTTGGGCTTCAACCTTTCTCCCCCTTTGGCATTAATCGCCAAAAATGGAGACTTTGAGAGCCCTTTTGCATCTTTCTCCCAAATGGTAATATAAATATGAGTGAAGGGTCATACCATTGAGAGTTTGTGGAGTTACGACAAAGGATAAATGATACCATTAGAGTTGAGTGGAAGCCTTGTCTTTGCCGGATACTCCATTTCCCTTTCAATCTACGACTTAGTATAGAAATACACTTGGAAACACATTAGTCGTAGTCTTGGTACACGAAGAATAAGAAATATGCATTTGTACCAAATGAAAGAGACATGATCAAAGGTATATAAATGAGCTATGTGTGCAATGTTTCAATCAAAGTTCCGAGAATCAAGTATATTTAGCTCATTCCTAAGTTTGCTAAAGGTTTTCTCATCTAGTGGCTTGGTAAAAATATCGGCTAATTGATTCTGGGTGTTTACATAAGCTATTTCGATATCCCCCTTTTGTTGGTGATCTCTCAGAAAGTGATACCGAATATCTATGTGCTTAGTGCGGCTGTGTTCAACGGGATTATCCGCCATGTAGATTGCACTTTCATTGTCACATAGGAGAGGGACTTTGCTCAATTTGTAGCCATAGTCCCTGAGCTCATCCAAAGTAATTGCGCACAACAATGACCTGCGGCAATGTACTCAGCTTCGGCGGTGGAAAGAGCTACGAAGTTTTGTTTCTTTGACGCCCATGACATGAGGGATCTCCCCAGAAACTGACAAGTCCCTGATGTGCTCTTCCTATCAATTTTACACCCTGCCCAATCGGCATCGGAATATCCTATTAAATCAAAAGTAGATCCCTTGCGTACCAAAGCCCAAACTTAGGAGTGTAAACTAAATATCTCATGATTCTTTTCATGGCCCTAAGGTGAACTTCCTTAGGATTTGCCTGAAATCTTGCACACATGCATATTGAAAGCATAATATCCGGTCGAGATGCACATAAGTAGAGTAAATATCCTATCATCGACCGATATACCTTTTGATCTACGGATTTACCTCCCGTGTCGAGGTTGAGATGCCCATTGGTTCCCATGGGTGTCTTGATGAGTTTGCCATCCTACATTCCAAACTTCTTAAGTATATCTTGAATGTACTTTGTTTGGCTGATGAAGGTGCCATCTTGGAGTTGCTTGATTTGAAATCCTAGGAAATACTTCAACTCCCCCATCATAGACATCTCGAATTTATGTACCATGATCCTACTAAACTCTTCACAAGTTGACTTGTTAGTAGACCTAAATATGATATCATCAACATAAATTTGGCATACAAACAAGTCTTTTGCAACAATTTTAGTAAAGAGAGTAGGATCGGCTTTTCCGACTTTGAAGCCATTAGTGATAAGAAAATCTCTTAGGCATTCATACCATGCTCTTGGGGCTTGCTTGAGCCCATAAAGCGCCTTTGAGAGTTTGTAAACATGGTTAGGATACTCACTATCTTCAAAGCTGGGAGGTTGCTCAACATAGACCTCTTCCTTGAAGGGTCCATTGAGGAAGGCACTTTTCACGTCCATTTGATAAAGCTTGAAGCCATGGTAAGTAGCATAGGCATGTAATATATGAATTGACTCAAGCCTAGCTACGGGTGCATAAGTTTCATCAAAGTCCAGACCTTTGACTTGTGAATAGCCTTTGGCCACAAGTCGGGCTTTGTTTCTTGTCACCACACCATGCTCATCTTGCTTGTTGCGGAATACCCATTTGGTACCTACAACATTTTGGTTAGGACGTGGAACTAAATGCCATACCTCATTCCTCGTGAAATTGTTGAGCTCCTCTTGCATAGCCAACACCCAATCCGGATCTCTTAGTGCATCCTCTACCCTGTATGGCTCAATAGAGGAAACAAAAGAGTAATGTTCACAGAAATGAGCAACTCAAGATCTAGTAGTTACCCCCTTATGAATGTCACCAAGGATGGAGTTGACGGGGTGATCTCGTTGAATTGCTTGGTGGACTCTTGGGTGTGGCGGTCTTTGACCCTGAATTTCTTGATCATCTTCCTTGTCTTTATTAACTTCATCTCCCCCTTGATCATTGTCCTCTTATTAAGGTGGCTCATCCTCTTGATCTTCATCATTTTGAGCCTAATCCTCATCTTGAGTTGGTGGAGAAACTTGATTGGAAGATGACATTTGATCTTGTGCTTGTGTGGGCTCTTCGGATTCCTTAGGACACACATCCCCAATGGACATGTTACTTAGCGCGACGCATGGAGCCTCTTCATCATCTAGCTCATCAATATCAACTTGCTCCACTTGGGAGCCATTAGTCTCATCAAACACAACGTCATAAGAAACCTCAACTAATCCAGTGGATTTGTTGAAGACTCTATATGCCCTTGTGTTTGAGTCATATCCAATTAAAAAGTCTTCTACAACCTTAGGAGCAAATTTAGATTTTCTACCTCTTTTAATAAGAATAAAGCATTTACTCCCAAAGACTCTAAAATATGAAACATTGGGCTTTTTACCAGTGAGGAGTTCATATGATGTCTTCTTGAGAACTCGGTGAAGATATAACCGGTTGATGGAGTAGCAGGCGGTGTTCGCCTCGACCCAAAACCGGTCTGGAGTCTTGTACTCATTAAGCATGGTTCTTGCCATGTCTAATAGAGTTCTATTCTTCCTCTCCACTACACCATTTTGTTGAGGTGTGTAGGGAGAAGAGAACTCATGCTTGATGCCCTCCTCCTCAAGAAATCCTTCAATTTTAGAATTCTTGAACTCCGTCCCATTATCGCTTCTTATCTTTTTGATCCTTAATCCGAACTCATTTTGAGCCCGTCTTAAGAATCCCTTTAATTTATCTTGGGTTTGTGATTTTCCTGCAAAAAGAACACCCAAGTGAAGCGAGAATAATCATCCACAATAACTAGACAGTACTTACTCCCGTCGATGCTTATGTAAGCGATCGGGCCGAATAGATCCATGTGGAGTAGCTCGAGCGGCCTGTCCGTCGTCATTATGTTCTTATGTGGATGGTGGACTCCAACCTGCTTTCCTGCTTGACATGCGCTACAAATCCTGCCTTTCTCAAAATGAACATTTGTTAGTCCTAAAATGTGCTCTCCCTTTAGAAGCTTGTGAAGATTCTTCATCCCAACATGGGCTAGTCGGCGATGCCAGAGCCAACCCATGTTAGTCTTAGCAATTAAGCAAGTGTCAAGTTCAGCTTGGTTATCATCAAAATCAACTAAATATAGCTGACCCTCTAATACTCCCTTAAATGCTATTGAATCATCACTTCTTCTAAAGACAGTAACACCTATATCTGTAAATAGACAGTTGTAGCCCATTTTACACAATTGAGAAACAGAAAGCAAGTTGTAATCTAAAGAATCTACAAGAAAAACATTGGAAATAGAATGGTTAGGTGATATAGCAATTTTACTCAAACCTTTGACCAAACCTTGATTTCCATCCCCGAATGTGATAGCTCGTTAGGGATCTTCGTTTTTCTTATAGGAGGAGAACATTCTCTTCTCCCCTGTCATGTGGTTTGTGCACCCGCTATTGATTATCCAACTTGAACCACCGGATTCATAAACTTACAAAACAATTTTAGGCCTTGTTCTTAGGTACCCAAACAGTCTTGGGTCCTTTGATGTTAGAAACAAGCACCTTGGGTACCCAAACACAGGTCTTAGGACCCTTGTGTTTGGCCCCAACATATTTGGCAACTACTTTGCCTGACTTGTTAGTTAAAACATAAGATGCATCAAAAGTCTTAAATAAAACATTATGCTCATTTGATGCAGTAGGAATTTTCTTTCTATGCAATTTAACATGAGTGGTATGCCTAGAGCTAGAAGCCTCATTTTTGTACATGAATGCATGATGAGAAACATTGTGAGGTTTCCTAGCATGAATCTTTCTAATCTTATGTTCGAGATAGTTTGCATGATATAAAATGTAGCCTTTACTATCCTGAACCATGGGAGCCTTGCTCTTAACAAAATTAGACAATCTTTTAGGGGCATTAAGCTTGACATTGCTCCCCTATTGGAAACCAATGCCATCCTTAATACCAGGGCGTCTCCCATTATAAAGCATACTACGAGCAAATTTAAAATTTTCATTTTTGAGCTCATGCTCGGCAATTTTAGCACTTAATTGAGCTATGTGATCATTTTGTTTCTTAATCATGATAAGGTGATCATCTATAGCTTCAACATTAATGTCTCTACATCTAGTGCAAATAGAAACATGCTCAACAACAGATGTAGATGGTTTGCAAGCATTTAACTCTTTTATCTTAGCATTTAATATGGCATTCTCATTTCTAAGACAGGAAATAGAATCATTGCAAACATTCAATTCTTTAACATTAGAAATTAAACTAGCATTTTCATTTCTAAGACTAGAAATTGAATCATGACAAATGCTAAGCTCCTTAGTTAAGTTTTCACATTTTTCTACTTCCTGAGCATAAGCATTTTTCAACTTAACAAATTTTTTGTTTTTATTAATGAGGAAGTCCTCTTGGCTATCCAAGAGTTCATCCTTCTCATTAATGGCTTCAATTAATTCATTTAATTTTTTTCTTTTGGTCCATGCTAAGGTTGGCAAAAGAGACATTAAATTGTCTTCACTATCGTTAGAGCTACCCTCATCACTAGATGTTGTATATTTGGGGGTGGCTCTAGTGTGTACCTTCTTTTTCTTGCCGTCCTTAGCCATGAGACACTTGTGGCCGACGTTGGGGAAGAGGAGGCCCTTGTTGACGGTGATGTTGGCAGCGTCCTCGTCGGAGGAGTCGGTGGAGCTCTCATCGGAGTCTCATTCCCGGGCATATGTGGGCATCGCCGCCCTTCCTCTTGTAGTATCTCTTCTTCTCCTTCTTCTTCCCTTTCTTGTCGTCGTCCCTATCACTTCCACTAGAAATTGGACATTTTGCTATGAAATGACCGGACTTACCACACTGGTAGCACACCTTCTTGGAGCGGGACTTGTAGTCCTTCCCCCTTCTTTGCTTGAGGATTTGGCGGAAGCTCTTGATGATGAGCGCCATTTCCTCATTGTCGAGCTTGGAGGCGTCGATTGGAAGCCTACTTGATGTAGACCCCTCCTTCTTCTCTTCGGTCCCTTTGAATGCGACGGGTTGCACCTCGGGTGTGGAGGTGGCGCCTTGCTCCAAGTTGACAATGTGTTTGGAGTCTTTGATCATAAGTTCAAAGCTCACAAACTTGCCAATCACTTCCTCGGGAGACATTAGTTTATATCTGGGATCCCCACGTATTAATTGAACTTGAGTAGGATTGCGAAATATGAGGGATCTAAGAATAACCTTGACCATTTCATTGTCATCCCATTTGGTGCTCCCGAGGTTGCGCACTTGGTTGAACATCGTCTTGGGCCAGTTGTACATGGCTTGCAGCTCTTCCCCTTTGTTGAGGACGAATCGACTGAGTTATCCCTCGATCGTTTCGCGCTTGGTGATCTTGGTCACCTCGTCCCCTTCATGCGCGGTCTTGAGGACGTCCCAAATTTGTTTGGTGCTCTTTAATCCTTGCACCTTGTTATACTCCTCTCGACACAAGGAGGCGAGGAGTATAGACGTGGCTTGGGAGTTAAAGTGCTTCATTTGGGTGGCCTTGTCCGCGTCGTAGTCTTTGTCCCCCACCTTAGGTACCTGCGCTCCATACTCAACAATATCCCAAATACTTTTGTGGAGTGAGGTTAGATGATGCCTCATTTTATCACTCCACATACAATAATCTTCACCATCAAAATATGGTGGTTTTCCTAGGGGAACGGAAAGTAATGGAGCACGCTTTGAAATACGAGGATAGCGTAGGGGCATCTTAATATACTTCTTGCGCTCAAGGCGCTTAGAAGCGGTGGATGACTTGGAGCTCAATGTGGAGGGTGACGAAGAGTCGGTCTCGTAGTAGACCACTTTCTTCATCTTCTTCTTCTTGTCACCTCTCCGATTTGACTTGATGGAGGAAGAGGATTCCTCCTTGTGTTTGTTGCCGGACTCCCTTGAGAGAGTCCTCCTCGAGCTTGCGAACTTGTCGCCGGTCATGATCTCCCTCTTGGCATGATCTCCAAACATCACTTCGAGTTGGTTAGACTCTTAATAAAGCACTGGCTCCGATACCAATTGAAAGTCACCTAGAGGGGGGTGAATAGGTGAAACCTGAAATTTACAAACTTAAGCAAACACTAAGGTCAGGGGTTAGCGTTAGGATTAAATTCAAGTCCGAAAGAGAGGGAAAACAAATCAACTAAGAATCAAGGCAAATGAACACGATGATTTGTTTTACCGAGGTTTGGTTCCAAAGAACCTAGTCCCCGTTGGGGAGGTCACAAAGACCGGGTCTATTTCAACCCTTTCCCTCTCTCAAACGGTCACTTAGACCGAGTGAGCCTTCTTCCTTAATCTCTTGGGTCACTAAGACCCCGCAAGGACCACCACACACTTGGTGTCTCTTGCCTCGCTTACAAAGCACTTGAGAATAAGAATAAGAAAATAAAAAGGCCAAGCCAAGCAACAAGAGCAACAAAAGAACACAAGATCACCCTCTCTCAAGTCCCTAATGGAATTGAGTTGATTGGAGACTAAGAGAGGATTCAATATATTTGATGTGTCTTGGAGTGGAGTTTTTTGCTCTTGTTTTGAATGAGATGTTTGGAATGCTTGGATGGATATGAATGAGGTGGTTGGGGGTATTTATAGCCCCCAACCACTTCCATAGCCATTGGGGAGGCTGCTGGCGATGGGCGCACCGGACATGCACTGTTCCTTGTCCGGTGCGCCGCCACGTCACCAACCGTTAGGGTTCGGAGCGGAGTCGACCGTTGGAGCTTTGTCCTCTTGTGGCACCGGACAGTCCGGTGCCCCTCTGACTTCTTGCTCTGACTTCTGCCGTGACACTGTTCATCTGTCAGAGTCGACCGTTGCGCGCAGATAGCCGTTGCTCCGTTGTCTCACCGGACAGTCCGGTGAATTATAGCGGAGCGCGCCTTCGTTTTCCCAAGAGTGGCTGGTTTACACCTGTACGGTCCTGGTGCACCGGACACTGTCTAGTGCGCCATTTTTCAACACACTCAAGTTCTTTGCTCCATTTCAAATTGAGTCCCTAACTTGAATCTTTTATTGGTTTGTGTTGAATCTTATGCACCTGTAATACATGAATTCTAGGCAAACTAGTTTATCCATGTGTTTGTGTTGACTATCAACCACCAAAATTAATTATAGGAAATGGTTAACCCAATTTCCCTTTCAATGTGCATGAACTCACCAAAGGTGGGAGCTCATGTGAAGTGTAAGGCTTACCAAAGGAGATGGTTAAAGCTGAGCATTGCTTTTAAAGTTGGTCAAAATTTTATTAGCAGTTACTAGGTATAAGTAGATACCAACCCAAATAAATGAGAGATCAAAATTGATAAGAACATCCGCGATGCAATGCATATGACAGATTAAGTTTAGTTCCATAAATTAATCATGCAAGAGTCTTGAGTCGCTCTTGACCGTGAGTACGACTGATATACCAGTTTTACACTCTGCAGAGGTTGCGCCCTTTACCCACAAGTTGTGTATCCCGTCTAGCCAGGGTTTGCAAGGCCCTTAGACACTTCCAAGGTGAATGACTAGGGATCCACTACGAGGCCTTTACAAAGTTCCACTAGCTTTAGAAAACACGATACAGTTTCTGAGAAGGGCAATATAGGAATCCCTCGTCCGAAAAGCCATCGCAGCATGATCGACCCAAGAACCTCCCTATACACAGCTCCTCTACCGCCCTTGCCCCTTTCGGGTAAGGTAGTCCTCCACTAGTTTTCCTAATTAGTCAGCCAAGGGTGTCCCATTCCACCCTTGTGGTAGCACGAATATCTCAAATTAAGCTCCATGTTCCAATTAACACAATGATCTTGTCATGAACAATAATTAAAACAACAACATAACTGAAACATGATCATACTGTAACATTAATATTTCAAAACCAAGTAGAGCAATAGCAAAACTACCCAATAGTTCTTTTGTCCACAAGGTGTGGGATAAACAATGCTAGGGAAGACTATTAGGTCCCATCAAATTAACCTGAGCATGTCACAGTGATTAACAGGAACATTATTGGGTAAAGAGAAAAGTGATAAAGGGCACAACTTGCCTTATACTTGCGATAACCTTGTAGTCTAGATGTTGACCCAAAAGTTGGGCGCCGGGTTCGTCGTCACCTCACCTCTACTCGTACAATACATACAATCAAGCAAATAATGGATATGACAACATTACACCAAATCATAAGAACAAACTGCGTAAGAATATTCTATGTGCCGCTACGAGATCATAGGTTCAAGAACTATTAAAATCGGAGTTAAAACGAAAAAGTTATGGATAAAACAATATTTTTAGGTGCAATAAATCTAATAGATGAGATTTAACAGATATTACATTTAAACTAAGCGTGTATTTAATTAAAATATTTGAGTTGATATTAATCATTAACAATTATTTATAAAATACGTAGGTTAGAACTATAAAGTAGATTAACTAGATTATCTAACTAATTAACATTAATTAATTAATTAAAACAATGTTATTACTACGTACGCAAAAATTAATATGAACCTAACATAACTTGAACAGATTAAAATAAATAATTTGACATATAAGATATCATATTTTTAATAAATTAGTAGGGCTGCACAGAAATAGGTAACATGACGGTGGGAAAGATTTGTTTACAAATGCATGACTTAGTTGTTGCCAACTTATCATGATTATATCTATTGTTAAATTTATGCTGCATAACGGTCTTGCATGTAAAAGGGCCTATGATGGTGGTTATCTATTAGACGGAAACCATCAAACCTATTTGTGAGAAAGATCTCTAACCTACTACTAAATTACCTTACAATCAAGTTCTTCAACCTCGTGTTGTTGCTGGTCATCTCGATTTTTATGATGAACCGGAGATCTGATCGATGAACCAGAAGCACGGTGACCAAGCTCTCGTCGAGCTAGTCACGGTGTTGTTCTGAGAGAAATTTCTCGTCAGAGTGGTTGCTAGAGTTGGAGAGGGAGTCAAATTTCGATGAGATTGCCATAACGGCTTATAGTTGCGAGCTCAATTAGCGGCGGGCTGTTGTGACTTGGATGACAGTGGGGTTGGCTGTGAGGCTCGGTTGTAAGGTCTCACGCTTTATATCAACGACGAAACAGCCATAAGATTCGATCAGATTTCTAGGGATTAAGTCCTAACAAACTCGTTGGCAAGGCCACGGTTCCTATCCGGCTCGATCTAGACCTGGGCTCAGTACGCCGAGTTTTGTGGCAGGGAAATAAATAAAAAGAAAAAAAACAAAAGGTAACGTGCAAGGGAAAATGCAAGGAATGGGCTAACCGGGCCATGAGAACAAGAGGCCGACGCCTCCATTTTTTTTCTATTTTATTATATAAACACTAAGATATTTATGGTCTGGTGGTTATCCCAAATATTTGGAGCATCGAGTGCTCACTTTGTACTATTTTTTAAACGGTATGGTAGCACGGAGGGTGAATCCATGGTAGCACCAGGTGCCAAAGTTATGTTCTTAATAAATTAGTATAGATATAGATATAGATATAGATATATATACTCCATTTAAAATTTTAATTTAAATAAAGTTTCATAATCAAAATTAAAAGCACAATTAGAATTCCAATATGGTGCAGAATTATATCTTATTTATTTATTATTCTATTTAATCAAATGCTTTTAAATATTCAATTCATACATACAATAAGTATTTTAAGAACATAAATTCTAATGTATAATATTATTTGAAAGATAGTTTAACTTAAATCTTTTCAGAGGATATTCCTAAATATGCAATTTTAACAAAGAGTAAATTATCCACATAAGGATTTCTTTATTTATTCTTTTATTGGAAAAATGCATTCATCTAATTCTTGGAAGAATTTTACCAAAATCGAAAATTAGGTACTTAGGGTGTTACATGTTCAAACACCCTAGAGGGGTTAAAAAGATCACATATTGAAAAATCTGTTATGGAGCTAAGTTTGAGTTAGAATATGCAATTAAGTCAAACACCCTAGAGAGGTAGCCCTCGGCGCTGCACGAAGGACTCTACGACTGTAACACCATAAAAGCCATCAACTACAAATAATAAATTTAGTTATTATGTTAAATATGATAATAATTTCTTTAAATGTTTAATTATTTATTTGTATTTTAAATCTTTTTTCTTTGTATGCGCATGATTGATGATCGGATGTTTTATAGAAATTCTTCTAAAAAGAAAATCCTAGTAATTAATATAATAATTAAATACTATAATAATTATTAGTCTAAAAACAAATATTTTATTTATAAATAATTTTGGTGAATTTTTATGAATTTTTTGAGCTCTTTAAAAATTCATTTCGAAATTAAAAAAAACAAAACTCCCTAACCCTAGCCGGCCCACTAGGGACAGGGACCCATCTACCAATCCTAACGCGCGCGCGCGCCTGGCTGGCTCCCAGCCACCGCCGCTCCTATGCCTGTTCCTAGCCGCCGCCAGCCCTCTGTTCTCTGTCTCCCCCTCATCTCTCTCTTGCAGCCCGGCCCCACTCCTCTTCCCTCTCTCTCACTGCTTCCCTTCCCAATCCCGAGCGCCGCCAGGGAGCCCGACGCTCCAGCCGCCAGGCGTCCCCAGCCCCCGCGACGCCCGCCCTGCTCATCCCCGTGCGCGATCCGCGCGCCCAGCCGACCCTGACTCGACCGGCCGAGGACGCCGACCTCGCGCCCAAGCCAGGAGCAGCCGCCCAATGCCCGAAGCCGCGCGTCCGTTCATCCATGACATTAATGGAGCTTCAATCGCGACCATTATTCTCCCTGCGTTATGGAGTTCAAGGCATCCGTTTCTTCTTTCCCCATTACCGCCATCGATGGCCATTGAAGACGCCGACCGTTCTCCTCTCCCTGGCCGACTCCCCCTCTCCCCTCCCTCTCTCTATAAAAGGGACCCGACGCCCTCTCCTCTCTTCCTCCCCTACTCGAGCTCACTCTCATTTCCTCACACTCTCTCGCTCGCCGTTGTTGCCGGAGTTCGCTGTCGTCGCCGGAGTTCACCGGAGTTCACCGGAGCTCGCCCCGCCGGAGCCCGCCTGACGTCGAGGACCCCCTGCCCGCTTCTCTTGCGACTGACCTTCTTGCCGAGCCATCTCCATTTCCCTGCGCAAGCGAGAACCCAAGGTGGAAGACAACCCCAAATTAATTTGTGTATTTTCAAAATACTTTTGATTCGATTCATAAATTGTATATTTAGTTTGTTGTAATATGAACATGTGTGATCCACAATTCATACGTATGTGCGCTATGCGAATTTTGGTAGATATATGCGATACGTAGTGCACCGTGATTGTTCATGTTAGTTGATGCGATGATTTTTGGATTAGAGAGAAACATGACGAAAATTTAGTAGTCATACGTTGGTGATAAAAACACTAGATAGGAAATTTTGTAGTTAAAATTTGGTCACAAAGAATTTTAGAAACTCCTTGGAGGATTATAGTCATAGGTTCATTTTAATGAGTTTAGAAAATGGTATAGAACTCATGTCATATAAACAATATAGGATTTTTAGATGATTTATCACTGATTATTTTATTAATATTTTCTTTTTATAAAGAAAGGAGAAAATACCACTAGTAGTATGGAAAGTAGATTCTTACTAGCCAAATAAACATGTTCGCAAGTATAGCACTTAAATTCTTAGAGTAAGCAAAATACTTGTTTATATCAAAATAACCTCGCTTGTGTTATAAAAAGTTCAATTAGTAATTTATAGGGATTTTTAGAATATTAAATTCATTTTTTTGGCTATACTCAATAGTTCGAGTTAGAAATAAAAATGATAAAATCTATTAGTCGAATTATTAGTATTAAAGACAATAACTACTATTTATTTTCATTGATGATGTTAATACGTATTAATACTAGTTAAAACTGTATTTATAGCACCCACTCATAAATTCACCATTTAGGACTCACAATAATATCTGTTGGGGACTTGTTCTCAAATGCTATGAATTAAGAACAAGGCAACATAAAATGTTAAATGTTAACGTCCTTCGTCCATGAAACATTATTCCCTTGAGGATAATGAGCCTTGGACGAAGGTTGATGAGAACATAATTACGAAGCTCAAGTCTTCGTAATAAAATTTCAATAGATTGTATGAGATAACATAAAATGAAGGGTATAAAAAGGTACATAAATCATAGACGAATTATATTATATTTACTTAATATATTGAATTATTGAGTACAATAATACCTCTGCCTTGGCAAAGATTGGTTCCTGAAAGATGCGATTGCAATTACCAGAATGCGTGAACAGTAAAGGAATACTGTTCACTATTTATAGGCACAGGACACAGCCTGTGAGGAATTACAATTATGTCCCTCATAAAAGTTTACAACATTGACTCAGACCTTTATGGACTAAAAGGTCATTCTATCTTTAAGTCGGTTTGTAATACCGAAGCTTCATGAAAAGGAACCTTCGGCCATCTCATACAAACAGCTTCAACCGAAAACCGCTTCTTCCTAGAAGACCTTCGGCGACGAAGCATAGACCCAACAGTAGCCCCTTTCGCGGTGCTAGATCGTTTTTCGTAACGAGCTTGATCCGTGAAAAAAGTCTCTTAAGCTTCGGGGAGCCGAAGGTCCAAAAAACACCTTCCCTGAGCTCGTTTATCGAGAAACGATTCAGTTTCCCAGCGCGTAGTGGTCCCACCTTGCAGAGTTACTGTTTGTCCCTGCGGTCCACCGCGCAGCGAGTGCGAGCGGGTGTTCGCCTGGTGTAAAAATCCTGGCGCTTCGCCTTCTTACCTGCAGTACTATATAAACAGACGAGTAGGTGTGAAGTTACCACAGCATTCATTGCTATTTGCACTGTTTTGCTGCCAAAATTCTTAGCCATCGCCGAAGCTTGACTCTCGGAATCGAACGAAGCTCCAGCTTGAAGCCTGCTTCGTCAGAAGAAAAAATTTCAGAAGAAAAAGTATTAAATTTCCACAAATTCATAATTAAATGGCCAGAGTGCGTTCTACCGCCAGGGTTGAGCGTGAGGGGGGCGAAACTGAAGCTTCGGAGACTGTTCCCATCTCCGAAGCTATGCAACGATCCGGGCTGGTGACTTCGGAAAAGATCCCTAGTGATGATGCAGAACAAGCAGAACAAGCAATTGCCGAAGCAGAAGAAGAAGATATTGAGGAAACTGATCCCGAAGATGATTATCGCATTGCCATGCCAAGCAAGCCCAGCCACTTGGACTTCGGGAAATCTACTGTTTCGAAGGCTGATCTCTCCAAGATGGTAAAATCGGGCTTTTTTAATGAAAATCAGAAGAAGCTATTACGCTTCGGGGGAGAAGAGACTACCCCAAAGCCGGAGAAGGATGAAATTGTTATTTTCAAAAGCTTTCTAAAGGCTGGATTAAGATTCCCCCTACATGGGATTATTGCAGAGGTACTGAAGAGGTTCGGTATCTATTTTCACCAGCTGACCCCTAACGCTATCGTTAGGCTTAGTGTTTATATTTGGGCACTCCGAAGCCAAGCAGTGGAGCCATTTGCGGACAGCTTTTGCCGGGTTCACGAGCTGCATTATCAGACGAAGGCTAGAAAGGATGGATTGCACGACAATTTTGGCTGCTATAATTTCGCCTATCGGAAAACCACAAAGTTTCCTGTAATCAGTTACCGGAGCAAATGGGCAGCAGGCTGGAAGTCGGAGTGGTTCTATGTCAAGGTTGATGACGACAAGGAGAAGCTTGTGCAAAGTCCACTCGAACTAATCTTTGGAGAAACCCGACCTCGCTGCAACATGACACCCGAAGGTCCAACACAACAAGCAATGAATGAATTCAGAATTATTGCAGAGCATATCAGTACAAGGGACCTGGTTCAAGAGTTTTTGGCTTTCAAAGTTTTTCCCAGTTTGAAAGAATGGGAAATGCCGAAGCTGAAGAGGGAGAAGAAAGAAGGTGAACTTGTACGTTTACCTTACTATTTCAAGTTTAAGAAATACTTTAAAACGCCTTGCCAAGAGTGGCTAGACACAATTGAAGTAATGTGCAATGAAATACTTGGCAATTATTCCAAAAAGGAAGATCAATTGATGACCGCAGCCTTCGGCACCCGTCCGAAGCGAAGACTAAATCGGGTGCTGGACGCCCTGGGTTTTGAATACCCTGACTATGAAAATCTGAACAAAGGTGCCGGAGGCCAGAAAAGGAAAAGGATAACTGAAGCCTTGAATGAAGATGAAAAAGAACCACCAAAGAAGAAAATTCCGATGAGGAGGAAAGCATCTTCTCCGAAGCAGAAAATATCTGACGAAGAAGAAACCCCCGCATCACCCTCTGCCACTGATGTGGATGAAATTTTGAAGGTAATGACTGAATCCCTGCCTGCGAAGCTAAGTCCATTGGGGCCTCAACTGACAAAGTTTTTTCAGAAGAAAAAGGAGGCCGAGAAAATGAAGAAAACGACTAAAGTAAAGAGGCAGAGAATCATCGGTGTGACAGAGGTCATTGACAAGACACCGCCAAGAGCTTCAGCTCAGAAGACACTAGCAGCTGAGGAAGGGACAGATATTGAAATCACACCTTCGGAGGTCGCGGCTGCCGAAGCTGCCTCAGCTGAAGATTTGAACCTGGAGAGCACAATCGAACACATTGACAAAATACTGCTAGACATGGCTGCAGAAGAAGCTACCACCGCCGCCGAAGAGGCCGCGACCGCAGCGTCGGGGAAAGGGAAGGAAATTGCTGATGAAGCTTCAGAAAATGAAGCCTTCATGTTCCAGAATTTAGTTGGAGAAAAACTGTCAAAAGCTGAAATAGAAGAGCTTAGAGAGTATGCCAAATCCTGCGGGTACAAACCTGGAGCACTCCTCTTCGGAGGCATTGATGATGAAAAATTAGATTGTATTCGAGATCAAACTGGAGCCAAAGTTATCGGTACTCTGTCAAAGAGTATCGGTTTTCCGAAGCTAGAAACAGACATCAGCCGCTACCGACGACAACATATCGTTGGTAGTTTATTTTATTCCAATTTCAAGGTGAACTACTTTTCCCTTGACTTTTATTGTTTCTAATAATGAAAACATGTCTGACGAAGGTTGTTTTCGTGCAGAGTATGCTGTTGAGCAAAGCCTTGAAAATGCAGCAAGATTTTGAAGACAAGAAGCATGAAGTTATAATTGAAAATTTGGAAAGCAGAATAAAGGAGCAATCAGATGCTATCGAGAAAAAGAACTTTGAGCTCCAGGCAACCAAAGGTTTATTGGCGGAAGCCGAAGCAAAAATAACGGAACTGAACACGAAGCTTCTCCGTCAATCTGAGTAGTTCGAACGAGAAAAGCAAGATCTTAATGCAAAACTTGAATCCGAAGCTCAACAAAATTCAGATTTGAGAAAACTATTGACAAGCCTTCAAGAAAAATGTTTGGAATTTAGCAACAAATGCATTCAACGATTAAGAAAAATTTTCCACTCAGTTGGAGCCAGCAGTGAGAAATTCACCCCCTCAGCTGAAGATCTACCGAAGACCTTCGAACATATTGAGGGTGAGATTGACGAGCTCGACGAAGTCATAGCTGGGCACGGTGACTTCTGTGCCTGGGTAGCTTCTCGGGGCACTGCTGCAGCTTTCCTAAAAGCTGGCTGCGATCATGGAAAGATTGTCAATAGGCCAAATTTCACTTTATTACCATCAATCCTAGATGACATTCCTGATCTCGCCCGAAGTATCTCTAATAGATTTGTAAAAATGATATGGACAAAAGGTGGGCGAGAAAAGGCTGGAGACGAAGCTCGGAGTCATCTTGAACCAGTAAGAAATCATACCTTGTGCTTACCTCTTCCTTCAAGCTCGATTTTGACTTACAACAACCTTATTCATGTAGGATGACGAAGCCGAAGCCGATGATTAAAAAATGACACCGAAGCTGAAGCTCCTTGGAGATTGAATAGTAGACTGTAGACAGTACTTGAGAAACTTTTGAGATAACTTTTGTAAATGTAACTAGAACTTGTCTTTAATGAATTCTGTTCATACCTTGTAATATATTCTTATCCTTCCATTGATGTATGAGAAGTGCTTTGGTGTGGACGAAATTTTCTTTTTTGAGCCGAAGGCGAAAAAACACCTTCCCTTCTTTTCGTACGCAGCGAAGCATAAAAAACAACATTTCCCTTCTTTCCGAAGCTCTCCTTTTTGTACACGAAGCTCTTTCTTTCTCCTTTTTTTTCCTTTTTGCCGAAGCAACCACTTATGCCATGATGATGATTATCCTACATATGCCTGGATGAATGTTTATGAATGCAAATGCTATGATGTAATGTGATGTGCAAATGAATGTCCAAACGCGTATCCGAAGCCATACTCATAGCCATTATTTCCTTAAAAACAATCACACCTCAGCTCTGCATTCCCTTAGGAACGACTTTGGAGCTTCTTCGCCTTTACTTTTGGCGGAATCAGCGTTGACTTTTCGCTGTAAGCTCTGCATTCCCTTGGAACGACTTTGGAGCTTCTTCGCCTTTACTTTTGGCGGAATCAGCGTTGACTTTTCGCTGTAAGCTCTGCATTCCCTTAGGAACGACTTTGGAGCTTCTTCGCCTTTACTTTTTGGCACTCGATGGTGCGTTCTCAGCTTTTACATTTACAACCTTGGGGGATTTTGCTCTTATAGAACTAAAAAAGGAAATTACATGTGATGGCCCCATTAAAAACCTTTCTCCCCCTTCAGAAAGGAAAAGGGTGCCATGAAAGAAAAAATAAAAATATGAAAAATTACATCGAGTTATACATAATATCGCCGAAGTTCATCTGCATTCCAAGATCTAGGAATGTCGTTGCCGTCCATATCCTTCAATCTGTATGAACCGGGTCTTGACGAAGATGCTACTAAGAAAGGTCCATCCCATTTCAACTGCAACTTGCCCACTGTTTCTGGGTTGGCCACTCTCCGAAGCACCAAGTGTCCTGGCTCAATATTTTTTAGCCGAACCTTTCTATCTCGCCATTTGATTGTTTTGGCTTGATATTTATTGATGTTCTCCACGGCTTGCAGCCTGATCCCTTCTAAAGCATCTTTTTCCACAAAATAAGCAGCTTCGGAACCTGATTCTGCCGAAGCTACTACTCTTATTGATCCGGTTTTAGCTTCCTCCGGAGTTATTGCTTCGTCACCGAATAATAACTTGAATGGAGTAAAGCCTGTAGACCTTGATGTTGTTGTATTGTGGCTCCACACCACTTTGGTTAACTGATCTGGCCACTTTCCCCTGGGTTGATTGAAGATTAACTTCATTATTCCTGTCATTATAATGCCATTGGCTCTTTCAACGAGTCCGTTTGACTTCGGATGCCTGACTGATGCAAAATGGATCTTCGTACCAATTTGATCACAGAAATCCCTGAAAGCTTCGGAGTCAAACTGTGTTCCATTATCCACAGTGATAGCCTTTGGTACCCCGAAATGACAAACAATATTCTGCCAGAAAAACTTTTGGACGGTGGCCGAAGTTATTGTGGCTAAAGGCTTTGCCTCAATCCATTTAGAAAAATATTCCACCGCCACTACAACATATCTTAGGTTCCCTTGGGCCGGTGGTAACGGACCTAACAAATCAAGGCCCCACCTTTGCAATGGCCAGATGGGTTGTATGAGCTGTGTTAAGGACGAAGGTTGTTTTTGATCTCTTGCACATTTCTGACAACCTTCGCACTTTTGAACTAATTCCGCCGCATCCGAAGCTGCCTTCGGCCAATAAAACCCCTGACGGAAAACTTTTCCAAGTAACGGCCTAGATCCAATGTGAGATCCACACAGGCCTGCATGTATTTCTTTCATCAACTCTATGCCTTCGGCTCTAGATAAACACTTGAGTAGCGGAGCACAAACTCCATGCTTGTACAACTCCCCTTCTATCATGACATATGGACGAGCTCTTGCCTCTATCCTCCTGTTATAAGCTTCGTCATCTGAAAGGAATTTACCCTGTAGGTAAGAGATGATCTCAGTTCTCCAATCTTCGCTATAAACAGGAGATATATTGAGGACTGCTCTTTCAAGAAGTTCCACCGAAGGTGCTTTTATAGTTTCGAAGAACACATCCGAAGGTAAGGGCAGCCCCTGTGCTGCTGACTTAGCTAGCAAATCAGCATGCTCATTTTGTCCTCGAGGGATATTTTTGACAGAAAATCCTTCGAAGGAAGCTTCAACTCTTCGAACCATATCCAGATATTTTTCAAGCTTCGGATCTTTAGCCTTGCAACTCTTGTCAATATGACCCGAAACAACCTGGGAATCAGTTTTAAGTATGGCCCTTCTGATTCCCATTGCTTTTAGCTTCCGAAGACCCAGAAGCAGGGCTTCGTACTCGGCAATGTTATTTGTGCAACTGAAATCGAGTCTTGCCACATAACAAGTTTTAACTTTGGATGGTGAAACCAGTACAGCAGCTGCTCCTGCCCCGAAAGTTCCCCAAGATCCGTCGCAAAACACTGCCCATACTTCGGCATCTTTATTTGTTTCTTCATCCTGAGCCCCTGGCGTCCAGTCAGCAATGAAATCTGCTAACGCTTGGGACTGGATCGAAGATCTTTGCACATAATCAATACAAAATTCATTGAGCTCTGCAGCCCATTTTCCAATCCGTCCAGTAGCTTCTCTGTTTCTCATAATATCCTTCAGCGGCTGTGAAGAAGGAACAACAATATTGTATGCTTGAAAGTAATGCCGAAGCTTCCTGGATGCCATCAAAACAGCATATAACACCTTCTCTAATTATGTATAGTTTTTCTTTGATATACTAAGAACTTCAGATACAAAATATACTGGGACCTGCTTCTTGACTTGATCATCAAGCTTCTCCTGGACAAGTGCTGCACTTACCGCTGAGTGCGAAGCTGCCACATATAATAACAAAGAAGCCCCTGGCGTTGGTGGAGTTAGTGTTGTTAAATCTATCAGATATTGCTTCAACTCCTCGAAGGCTTTTTGTTGGCTTGGTCCCCATTGAAAGACTTCGGCTGATTTCAGCACTTCGAAGAATGGTAGATTCCTTTCTGCTGATCTGGATATAAATCTATTAAGAGATGCCAATCTCCCTGTTAATCTTTGGGCCCCCTTTTTTGTAGTTGGTGGCTCCATCCGAAGTATAGCTTCAATTTTACTTGGATTAGCTTCAATTCCCTTTGTTGAAACCAAGCATCCAAGAAATTTCCCCTTCTTTACTCCGAAGACACATTTTTCTGGATTCAACTTTAAGCCAGCTTGTCTGAAACTTGCGAAGGTCTCCTGCAAATCAGCAATATGATTTTCCTGTTTCGTGCTTTTTACAATGATGTCATCAACATAAGTTAGCACATTTCTGCCTATCTGAGACTGGAGAACCCTCGCAGTCATTCTGCTGAAACTTCCTCCGGCGTTTTTGAGCCCCTCAGGCATCTGAAGATAGCAATATGTGCCACTTGGGGTTATGAAGCTAGTCTTCGGCTCATCTTCCTTCTTCATCCAGATTTGGTGATAGCCTGAGTAACAGTCTAGCAGACTCATGAGCTCTGAAGAAGCTGCTGCATCAACTAAAGAGTCTATCCTTGGCAATGAGAATTCATCCTTCGGACAAGCCTTGTTGAGATCTGTAAAATCGATACACATTCGCCACTTGCCATTGGCCTTTTTTACCATAACGGTGTTAGCTAGCCATTCTGGGTACTTTACTTCTCTGATAACCCCTGCACTGAGGAGTCTTTTGACTTCATTACGAGCACCTTCGGCCTTATCATCAGACATTTTCCGAAGCCTCTGCTTTCTGGGTCTGAAGGATGGATCAACATTGAGCGAGTGTTCAATAACATCCCTAATAACTCCGCAGAGATCATTGGCTGACCATGCAAAAACATCTTTGTTGTTGAACAAAAACCTTATCAAGGTTTTCTCCTGCTCTTCGGATAATTGAGAGCCCAACAGCACCTTCTGCTCTGCTATGTCTTCACATAAGAGCATGGGCTTCGGCTGATCTGCTGAAGCTGCTTTCTCCCTTCTGAATTTGTATTGTTCACAAGCTTCAGCTCCATCTATGTTATGGATTGCTTTTGAGTCAGTCCAGTTTCCTTCGGCCCTTCTGGCAGCTTCCTGACTTCCATGAATAGCGATGGGCCCTTGATCCGAAGGTATCTTCATGCAAAGATAAGCAGGATGAAGAATTGCTTCGAAAGCATTGAGAGTGCCACGACCAATAATTGCATTGTAAGGGTATTCCATGTCAACAATGTCAAACACAACTTGCTCAGTTCTAGTGTTGTTGATGAACCCGAAGGTCACCGACATGGTGATCTTGCCTAGTGCTACAATCTGTCTTCCTCCGAAGCCACAGAGAGGATGTGTAGCATCATGAATCTTATCTTCTGGCTCTTGCATTTGTCTGAAGGCCTTAGCAAATATGATATCAGCTGCACTGCCTGTGTCAACCAAGACATTGTGGACCAGAAATCCTTTGATAACACAAGAGATAACCATGGCATCGTTGTGTGGGTAATCCTTGAGCTGAAGGTCCTCTTGGGAGAAGGTAATAGGAATGTGAGACCATCTTGACTTGATGAAGGGTCCTTGCACCCCAACATGTTGTACCCTTCTCTGTGCTTCCTTTTTGTGTTTCTTGTTGGCTGGCTCTGAGGACGAACCACCTGTAATCGGGAGCACCAGCTTCGGGTCCGAAGCAGCTCCAGCTTGATCGTTGAACGAAGCCATCAGCTCAAAAAGTGGAAGTGAGTTCACCGGAGGTGGGCGCCAATGTTGGGGACTTGTTCTCAAATGCTATGAATTAAGAACAAGGCAACATAAAATGTTAAATGTTAACGTCCTTCGTCCATGAAACATTATTCCCTTGAGGATAATGAGCCTTGGACGAAGGTTGATGAGAACATAATTACGAAGCTCAAGTCTTCGTAATAAAATTTCAATAGATTGTATGAGATAACATAAAATGAAGGGTATAAAAAGGTATATAAATCATAGACGAATTATATTATATTTACTTAATATATTGAATTATTGAGTACAATAATACCTCTGCCTTGGCAAAGATTGGTTCCTGAAAGATGCGATTGCAATTACCAGAATGCGTGAACAGTAAAGGAATACTGTTCACTATTTATAGGCACAGGACACAGCCTGTGAGGAATTACAATTATGCCCCTCATAAAAGTTTACAACATTGACTCAGACCTTTATGGACTAAAAGGTCATTCTATCTTTAAGTCGGTTTGTAATACCGAAGCTTCATGAAAAGGAACCTTCGGCCATCTCATACAAACAGCTTCAGCCGAAAACCGCTTCTTCCTAGAAGACCTTCGGCGACGAAGCATAGACCCAACAGTAGCCCCTTTCGCGGTGCTAGATCGTTTTTCGTAACGAGCTTGATCCGTGAAAAAAGTCTCTTAAGCTTCGGGGAGCCGAAGGTCCAAAAAACACCTTCCCTGAGCTCGTTTATCGAGAAACGATTCAGTTTCCCAGCGCGTAGTGGTCCCACCTTGCAGAGTTACTGTTTGTCCCTGCGGTCCACCGCGCAGCGAGTGCGAGCGGGTGTTCGCCTGGTGTAAAAATCCTGGCGCTTCGCCTTCTTACCTGCAGTACTATATAAACAGACGAGTAGGTGTGAAGTTACCACAACATTCATTGCTATTTGCACTGTTTTGCTGCCAAAATTCTTAGCCATCGCCGAAGCTTGACTCTCGGAATCGAACGAAGCTCCAGCTTGAAGCCTGCTTCGTCAGAAGAAAAAATTTCAGAAGAAAAAGTATTAAATTTCCACAAATTCATAATTAAATGGCCAGAGTGCGTTCTACCGCCAGGGTTGAGCGTGAGGGGGGCGAAACTGAAGCTTCGGAGACTGTTCCCATCTCCGAAGCTATGCAACGATCCGGGCTGGTGAATTCGGAAAAGATCCCTAGTGATGATGCATAACAAGCAGAACAAGCAATTGCCGAAGCAGAACAAGATGCGATTGCAATTACCAGAATGCGTGAACAGTAAAGGAATACTGTTCACTATTTATAGGCACAGGACACAGCCTATGAGGAATTACAATTATGCCCCTCATAAAAGTTTACAACATTGACTCAGACCTTTATGGACTAAAAGGTCATTCTATCTTTAAGTCGGTTTGTAATACCGAAGCTTCATGAAAAGGAACCTTCGGCCATCTCATACAAACAGCTTCAGCCGAAAACCGCTTCTTCCTAGAAGACCTTCGGCGACGAAGCATAGACCCAACAATATCTATAATTGAATTAATAAGTATTTACGCGTTTAGGACGTATTTAAGGTGTGGTAAGTGCGATGTGTTAATGTGTATGTAATGGTGAATGTTTATGTAATGGTGCATGTTTATTTATTGGTGTATGTTTTTTCTTTGTATGGCAACTTACGACGTTATTAGAAGCAGATTTTGTGGTAGAGGATCCGAATTCGTTCGAGGAAGATCCGCAGGATACTTTTGAGCAAGGCAAGTGGATTCTCCCTCTGCATAATCTATTTGTACCCAATCAATGCATATAACAATGTTTACTTTTTGATATACTGCATAACTTGATGGGTTTTACCTAATTAAGGATTTCCTAGATTTACCAACTGTATTCCTTGTTTACCCTGGGAAATTATTAAGCTTTGCAATTTGTGCTACCTGCTCAACTTAATGATTTTGATGTCACTCATTAATTGGTATTAATGTTCCAAAATTGAAATTGGCAATTTTGACATTAACCCGATGGTTAAAACAACATTATTTCAAATTAATTGGAACATGGAGTGACCACCCAGGATAACAGCGCAACTACGAGTGCTATCATGTCTCTGGCTTTGGTAATTAGCTTTATATGCTTAGTGCCTAGCAACCTTACCTGAAATATGGGCAAGAGGGGGAGTGGTGGTGTTGGCAGCCCATGTTATCATGGGGACGTATTCTTGGCTAAGGTACCTCACCCAGGGGGTCACCACCATCGGCTTTAGAAACCTTAGTGGGTTGCTTCGTATTAAGTGTATTTTGTGAAAGCCTTATAATGGATCCCTAGCCATTCACCTCGGCAGTGTTTAAGGGTCCGATCAACCCGGGATAGATGGGATACATGGCTTGTGGGTAATGTTGTACCACCTCTGCAGAGTGTAAAACTGATATATCATCCGTGCTCCCGGTTAAGAGCGACCTGAACTCCTCACATGATAATTGAACTTGAAGATGGAATTAAATTGAGATCCGATGATCTGCCAATGGTTTGCTTAAGTGGTTTCACTTAAGTGTTTTTGTTATACTCATATTCCTTTGTTTAATTGGGATACTTGGGATTCACACTTATTAGTAAGACAGGTGTTGTTACTAAAATGTTGACCAACTAAAATGCTTACTGCTCAACCTTAGCCTCACCTTGTTATACCTGCATTAATTTTTCCCCTACTTGCTGAGCCCCGACCATAAGTGAGCTCACCCTTGCTAATATTTTGATCAGAAGGTGATGCTGGAGACTTTGATGGAGATATTGACGACGATGAATTCTAAGTCTAATGATACGCCGGTCATCTTCCTGTGGGAGATTGCCCCTGTTATTTAAATTCCGCTTTA
The DNA here is from genome assembly GCF_902167145.1 of Zea mays. Taxonomy (NCBI): domain Eukaryota; kingdom Viridiplantae; phylum Streptophyta; class Magnoliopsida; order Poales; family Poaceae; genus Zea; species Zea mays. The sequence continues at coordinate 158,426,827 of NC_050100.1, read as the reverse complement.
CTTTGATGTGATACTTGTTAAAGATCCAATGATTCAGATGATGTAATAAAGTATTCTACTCTCTTTACGCCTTTATTGCATTGTAATTTGATATATTACACTTGTGACGTCAACATATGTGTGGAAATGGATCTTGGCACACATATGGTATGCGCTCGGTTCTACCCCCTGGAACCGGGTGTGACAGAAGTGGTATCAGAGCTATGCTGACCCTAGGTCGTTAGACTAGTTAGAAATGGAAAGCCTAGTTAGTCTTTCAAAACTTGAGTTATTTTCCTCCATAAAAAACTTATTTTATCTCCAAACTCAACTCCTTTATAATCAACTCTTCTAGTCTTATTTTCTCACATCTATCGAAAGGTTGCTATCAGAAGAACTGCTTACAAAAGTATTACTTATGTTGCTCAAGATCGGCCAGCACCCTCTACCCCACCTTTGAATGATGAAGAAGAAACGTCTTTCTTTGTCTTATCCTCATTCTTTTTGGAAGGCTTTGTTATGGAACCCCTGAGTCTATCACCATACTCCTTTAGGTTGATAGGATAGTTTATTGAAATAAGCTAGACGCAGTAGACGATAAAACAGTGTTATACTATAATAATAACAACCATGTGATGGTGTTGGTTGCAATGTTTGATTTGGATTTTTGCTTGAGTGCAATGGTCTTATGGAATGATGGCCATAAGAACATATAAAAATTTTAAACTTAAGATATTCCCCTCTAGAATCTTTTCTACTCCTCACTCTTCTAAGGATTTCACTATCTAACCAATTAGATGGTGAACGCCCGTTCAGGACCCAACAACAACCGGAACCAGCATGGTCAACAGATACCACCACCACCATCGAACCCCAACATGGAACAGTTCATCGCCGCCCAGATGCAGTTGCTGCAGGGTCTCACTACAACTGTTCAATAGATTCAGCAGAACCAGCTGAACCAATAGCATCAGCAACAACAGCAAAATGCACCCCCGACCAGAGATAAGCACCGAGATTTAATGAGTCATCACCCGCCAACATTCTCTCATGCGGTTGATCCTTTAGATGCCAATGACTGGCTCAAGGTTATCGGAAAGAAGTTGGACATCACCCAGTGCAACGATCGGGAAAAGGTCTTATACGCCTCGGGAAGACTCGATGGAGCCGCGTCCGACTGGTGGGATGCCTTCACAGCGGCACACCCCAACGCGGATACAATAACCTGGCAGGAGTTCCAAGCGAACTTCCGCGCTCACCATATTCCCTCGGGAATTATGAAGTTGAAGAAGAAGGAATTCCTTTCCCTTACTCAAGGGAATATGTCAGTCACTGAGTATCGTGATCGCTTCACTCAGCTTTCACGCTACGCACTGGAAGAAGTGGACACAGATGAGAAGCGCCAAGAGCGTTTCCTAGAAGGACTGATTGGACCTCTGAATTATCAACTTCAGAGCCATACCTTCCCCAATTTCTAGACACTGCTGAACAAGGCAATTGGCCTTGAAAGCAAAAGAAGGGAACTATCTGACCACAAAAGAAAATTTCAAGGTCAGTCCAGCAGGAACACCTGCCCAAACAACGCTCAAGGTTCACAGTTCCGCTCTGGAAATCAGGGTGGAAATAATTATCAAGTGCAACGCTCTGGACAACAAGGCCAGAGGAACAATCAAAGCCAGAACCAGCAAATGAGCAACTCTCAGACCAACCAGAGGTCTGGTGGGAGTTCACAGAATCGTCAAGGTGGCGCCATTAACACGCAGGCCAGAAGCAACAACGCACCAGTCCAACCCAATGGCTGTTTCAAGTGCGGTGAGCTGGGCCACTATGCTAACAACTGCCCAAGGCGCAACCAGCAGACACCTCAGAAAAGCAATAACCAGAGAAATGACCAGAACACCCCCGCTCGTGGATCTGCTCAGAACAAAACTCCACAGAACTAGAGTAGAGGAAGGGTCAATCATGTCACAGCGGAATCAGTGCCTGAGGATGTCGACGTGGTGTATGGTATGTTCCTTGTTAACTCCATACCTGCATCAGTTTTATTTGACTCTAGAGCATCGCATTCATTTATAACTGAGTCATTTGTGGAAAAGCACAACATACCAAAGTACCCTCTTAAGAAGATATTACATATTAGTTCACCAGGAGGTGACATGAAGGCCACACACTCATGCCCCCATGTTAATCTCAAGATTCAAGGAATAGATTTTTCAGTCAACCCAGTGGTCCTAAGATCCAACGATATTGATGTGATTCTTGGATGCAACTGGTTGAAAAGTTGTGATGGAGTGATATAGTGTGCCAACGGAACAATTATGTTGACAAGTCCTCAAGGTGAAAGAATCCAAGTTAGCATAGACAAGTCAACAGATGCAAAAGGGAAGACAGTGATCAATCGCTTGGAAGAAAAGCCCTTGGAAAATATCAAGGTAGTGTGTGAGTACCTAGACGTATTTCCGGAGGAATTACCAGGTATGCCACCTGACCGTGATATAGAGTTTTCTATTGAATTATTACCCGAAACCGCACCTATCTCGAAAAGACCTTATAGAATGGATGTCAAGGATTTAGTAGAACTGAAGAAACAAATACAAGAATTACTAGAAAAAGGTTTCATTCGCCCAAGTTCATCCCCTTGGGGAGCCCTAGTGCTATTTGTGAACAAGAAGGATGGTTCGAGGAGAATGTGCGTTGATTATAGAAGTTTGAATGAAGTAACCATCAAGAATAAATACCCACTACCTCGGATTGAAGATTTATTTGATCAGATGAAGGGAGCTAAGATATTCTCGAAGATAGATTTGAGATCGGGATATCATCAGTTAAAGATTCGAGCAGAAGATATACCCAAGATAGCCTTCACTACGAGATATGGTCATGTCGTTCGGACTGACTAATGCACCAGCATACTTTATGAACTTGATGAATAAAGTATTCATGGAATATTTAGATCAGTTTGTGGTCGTATTCATTGACGACATACTGATATATTCTCCGAATGAAGAAACACATGAAGATCATCTAAGGCTAGTCCTACAAAAGCTTCGTGACAACCAGCTATATGCGAAATTCTCGAAGTGTGTTTTTTGGTTGAAGGAAGTTGCTTTCTTAGGGCATATTGTTACCGATGGTGGAATTAAAGTGGACCCAGGAAAGATAAGTGAGATACTGGATTGGAAGCAACCAAAGGATGCTTCCAAGATCAGAAGTTTTCTTGGATTGACAGGATACTATAGAAGATTTATTGAAGGTTTTTCCAAGTTAGTGAAACCTCTTACCTCTCTACTGGAGAATGGTAAAGAGTTCAAGTGGGATGAAGCTTGTCAGAATTGTTTTGAAGAACTCAAGAAAAGGTTAACCACTGCACCAATATTGGTAATGCCAGACATCCACAAGGGATTTGATGTGTATTGCGATGCATCACACCTTGGACTTGGATGTGTGCTAATGCAAGAAGGAAAAGTGATAGCTTATGCCTTAAGGCAGTTGAGAAAGCATGAGAAGAATTATCCTACGCATGATCTAGAAATAGCTGCTGTAGTGCATGCTTTGAAGATTTGGAGGCACTATATGATTGGAAACAAGTGCAAGATCTTCACGGATCACAAAAGCTTGAAATACATATTCACTCAGAAAGAACTCAACCTAAGACAGAGAAGATGGCTTGAGTTGATTAAGGACTATGATTTGGAAATACAATATCACCCAGGAAAAGCAAATGTAGTGGCTGATGCTTTGAGCCGTAAGGGTCAAGTGAACAACATCACTACTCATTTGATGTCACAAGAATTGTGCTGGGAAATGGAACAACTCAACCTTGGTATGCTCAATAATGTAGAAGCAACGGTTATGGAAGTTGAATCTACTTTGGAAGAAGAGATTCGTAAAGGACAAGAGTCCGATGAGAAAATTAAGGAAATTAAAACTTTGATTGGTTTGGGAAAAGCCCCAGATTTCACAGAAGTTGATCAAGGCATAGTATGGTTTAAGAAGAGAATCTGCATACCGGAAATTGAACACCTGTGCCAACTTATTTTGAGAGAAGCTCATGATTCAGCTTACTCTATTCACCCTGGTAGTACAAAGATGTACCGGGATCTTAAGGAAAAGTATTGGTGGTACGGTTTGAAAAGAGATGTTGCTACTCATGTTGCATTATGTGACGTGTGTCAGCGAGTTAAAGCCAAACACTAAAGACCAGCAGGATTACTACAACCTCTCAAGGTACCTGAATGGAAATGGGAAGAAATCGGTATGGATTTCATAGTTGGACTACCCCATACTCGGGATGGCTATGATTCAATATGGGTCATAGTAGACAGGTTGACTAAAGTGGCACACTTTATACCTATGAAGACAACTTACTTGGGAGCCCAGTTAGCAGAGTTATACATGTCGAGGATTGTTTGTCTGCATGGAGTACCGAAGAAGATCGTATCAGATCGAGGAACCCAATTTACCTCACGCTTTTGGAAAAGACTACATGAGTCCATGGATACCAAGCTAAACTTTAGTTCAGCTTATCATCCGCAAACGGATGGGCAAACGGAAAGAACAAACCAAGTGCTAGAAGATATGCTAAGAGCTTGCGCTCTAAAGCATGGTAGAAGCTGGGATAAAAGTTTGCCTTATGCAGATATCTCGTATAACAACAGTTATCAGGCAAGTCTAAAAATGGCACCATTTGAAGCACTTTATGGACGAAAGTGTAGAACACCGCTTTATTGGAACCAGACTGGAGAAAGTCAAGTATTTGGTCCAGAAATTCTCCAAGAGGCAGAAAAGCAAGTGCAGATTATCAGAGAAAATTTGAAGACAACACAGTCAAGACAAAAAAGCTATGCTGATAATAGAAGAAGAGAGTTGATGTTCGAAATAGGAGACTTTGTCTACCTTAAAGTTTCACCGATGAGAGGAATGAAAAGGTTTAAAGTTAAGGGAAAATTATCTCCTCGTTAGATTGGCCCATTCAAGATTTTGGAAAGAAAAGGTGAAGTAGCCTACCAGTTAGAGCTACCTGATAGTTTATCGGATGTGCATGATGTATTTCATGTATAACAACTCAAGAAGTGCTTAAGAGTACCGGAGGAACAATTACCCATGGAAGAACTGGATGTCAATGAGGATTTGACCTATTCAGAGTACCCTGTCAAAATTCTGGAAACATCTCGCAGAATTACACGGAGTAAAGTTATTAACATGTGCAAGGTTCAGTGGAGCCATCATTCGGAAGATGAGGCCACTTGGGAAAGAGAAGATGAACTTAGAACAGAATTTCCCCAGTTATTCTTGGAAGTTTCTTAATCTCAAGGACGAGATTCTTTTAAGAGTGGTAGGTTTGTAACACCATAAAAGCCATCAACTACAAATGAATTTGTGTATTTTCAAAATACTTTTGATTTGATTCATGAATTGTATATTTAGTTTGTTGTAATATGAACATGTGTGATCCACAATTCATACGTATGTGCGCTATGCGAATTTTGGTAGATATATGCGATACGTAGTGCACCGTGATTGTTCATGTTAGTTGATGCGATGATTTTTGGATTAGAGAGAAACATGACGAAAATTTAGAAGTCACACGTTGGTGATAAAAACACTAGATAGCAAATTTTGTAGTTAAAATTTGGTCACAATGAATTTTAGAAACTCCTTGGAGGATTATAGTCATAGGTTCATTTTAATGAGTTTAGAAAATGGTATAGAACTCATGTCATATAAACAATATAGGATTTTTAGATGATTTATCACTGATTATTTTATTAATATTTTCTTTTTATAAAGAAAGGAGAAAATACCACTAGTAGTATGGAAAGTAGATTCTTACTAGCCAAATAAACATGTTCGCAAGTATAGCACTTAAATTCTTAGAGTAAGCAAAATACTTGTTTATATCAAAATAACCTCGCTTGTGTTATAAAAAGTTCAATTAGTAATTTATAGGGATTTTTAGAATATTAAATTCATTTTTTGGCTATACTCAATAATTCGAGTTAGAAATAAAAAGGATAAAATCTATTAGTCGAATTATTAGTATTAAAGACAATAACTACTATTTATTTTCATTGATGATGTTAATACGCATTAATACTAGTTAAAACTGTATTTATAGCACCCACTCATAAATTCATCATTTAGGACTCACAATAATAGCTATAATTGAATTAATAAGTATTTACGCAATTAGGACGTATTTAAGGTGTGGTAAGTGCGATGTGTTAATGTGTATGTAATGGTGAATGTTTATGTAATGGTGCATGTTTATTTATTGGTGTATGTTTTCTCTTTGTATGGCAACGTACGACGTTATTAGAAGCTGATTTTGTGGTAGAGGATCCGAATTCGTTCGAGGACGATCCGCAGGATACTTTTGAGCAAGGCAAGTGGATTCTCCCTCTACATAATCTATTTGTACCCAATAAATGGATATAACAATGTTTACTTTTTGATATACTGCATAACTTGATGGGTTTTACCTAATTAAGGATTTCCTAGATTTACCAACTGTATTCCTTGTTTACCCTGGGAAATTATTAAGCTTTGCAATTTGTGCTACCGCTCAACTTAATGATTTTGATGTCACTCATTAATTGGTATTAATGTTCTTGAAATTGGCAATTATGACATTAACCCAATGGTTAAAACAACATTATTTCAAATTAATTGGAACATGTAGTGACCACCTAGGATAACAGTGTAACCACGAGTGCTATCTTGGCTCTGGCTTTGGTAATTAGCTTTATATGCTTAGTGCCTGGCAACCTTACCTGAAATATGGGCAAGAGGGGGAGCTGTGGTGTTGGCAGCCCACGTTATCATGGGGATGTATTCTTGGCTAAGGTACCTCACCCAGGGGGTCACCACCATCGGCTTTAGAAACCTTAGCGGGTTGCTTCGTATTAAGTGTATTTTGTGAAAGCCTCATAATGGATCCCTAGCCATTCACCTCGACAGTGTTTAAGGGTCCGATCAACCCGGGCTAGATGGGATACATGGCTTGTGGGTAAAGTTGTACCACCTCTGCAGAGTGTAAAACTGATATATCAGTCGTGCTCCCGGTTAAGAGCGACATGGACTCCTCACATGATAATTGAACTTGAAGATGGAATTAAATTGAGATCCGGTGATCTGCCAATGGTTTGCTTAAGTGGTTTCACTTAAGTGTTTTTGTTATACTCATATTCCTTTGTTTAATTGGGATACTTGGGATTCACACTTATTAGTAAGACAGGTGTTGTTACTAAAATGTTGACCAACTAAAATGCTTACTGCTCAACCTTAGCCTCACCTTGTTATACCTGCATTAATTTTTTCCCCCACTTGCTGAGCCCCGACCATAAGTGAGCTCACCCTTGCTAATATTTTGATCAGAGGGTGATGCTGGAGACTTTGATGGAGATATTGACGACGATGAATTCTAAGTCTAACGATACACCGGTCATCTTCCTGTGGGAGATTGCCCCTGTTATTTAAATTCCGCTTTACTTTGATGTGATACTTGTTAAACATACAATGATTTAGATGATGTAATAAAGTATTCTACTCTCTTTATGCCTTTATTGCATTGTCTTTTGATATATTACACTTGTGACGTCAACATATGTGTTGAAATGGATCTTGGCACACATATGGTATGCACTCGGTTCTACCCCTGGAACCGTGTGTGACAATGACCCCCAAGAGGCCAAGGAGGGAGGGGACCATTGCTCCAGCCATGATGAGCCAACATATGACCCCTCGACGGACCTCATCCAGAGGTGGGATTTAGAAACAAAAACCCACATGGGATGATGGACAAATACCTATCAATCCACACTAAATAGAAGCAGGCCGCGTTCAAAGACGGTTGTAATACCCAACTTTGTAATATAAGAGAGAGGAAAATTTTTTTGTGTAATGCCTTCTCATTCATAAAGAATTATTAGGATACATGTTTAAAATAAATTATATCTCGATAAAAGGTGCATCATGCTGGACTTTTAATTTCACACTATAATTGGAGGATAAATTTGCCACAAGTTTGAATTTAAATTGGAATGGGAACTTGAATTTGGAAAAGAAGAAAATAAAATGGAAATCAGAAAAGAAAAAAAAAAGAAAAGGAGTTTAGGCGCCGCTTGGGCCGGGGAGCCAAATTCGGCCCAATTAACCCCGCTACACCAGCCCACACGCGGATCAACTTTCCCTCTTCGCAATCACTGGCGCGTGGGGCCGTTGGTCAGTCGGTACTGGCGCGCTCTCCTGGGTGATGGCTCTCTGCAAGTGGGCCCTCCCTCGCCTGGTCATCTTCCTTGCGCGAATCTCGCTTCGCGGGCGAACCGGTCAACCTCGTGGGACTCACTAGTCAGATTGGTCGCTTGCCCATGCGCTCCCTTTTGTCACCAACGGTCTCCGTGCATGGCGCACCTGCGTGTGCGGCTCGCGGATCATATATGCGGCGCGCTATTGCTCGCGAGAGAGAGAAGGAGATGCATGGTTACCCGTGAGGGAGAGAGAGGATCTCGTGCCTATTGGCCACTGCGATACTCGCCGGTCGAGTAGCGCTTGCCGGATGGAGGGTCGTCCGCATCAGGCATCGCCGGCGGCCATCATTCCAGTCGTCAACTGGATCTCCGGTGCATATCTTCCTGAGAGTTTTATATTCGCGTACCCTGTGCCTTGTTTATTGCAGTAGATGCCACCTGTTCGTCATGGGTTCCGTTCACCGGGGTGCCCGTCATCGTGGAGGGAGGAAGAACTGCCGACGCCGGGCAGCCATGGAGAGAGAGAAGGAAATAGGAGGGCGCAGAAAGGAAGAAACGTAGGGGCCGTCAGATCTATGGCTTATGGTGGAGATTAGAAGCCAAGTGAACGGTTCGGCCTGAATCCTTCTCGGTCGTTCGATTCAAATCAAGTGCGTAGGATGCAATCTAGGGTATATTAAATTGGATCCGTTGATTGCCGATCGGACGACCGCGGGGAGGGGGGCGTACCGATTCATCCCAACATAGTTCTAATCGGGACCGTCCATATCCGATCGCAAGACTAGGATTAAACGATACCGTTTCGGCTTTGTAGAATTGCACAAGAGACCATGTCCTTTTTATATATACACCCACCGTCCACCACACAATAGATCTCTGTCTGTTTGGTTTTTGCGAGTTTAGCGCCTGCTGTTCTCTGATTTTATGCGCGCAGTCCAGGAGTAGAAAATCTAGGGAAAAGTAATTAGAAAAAGATTTTTAATGTAAAAAAAATCCCTAGAACTTGTTTAATTCATATAAAATTCATACTCAGTCCAAATTAATCCATTCTAGTTCCTATAATGTTATAATAATATTGTTCATCACATAATGTCTCTGTTTTGACATAAAAACAGTATTAAAATTCATCTCTTAATTAATCCTGTATCAAATACATGAAACCTTTGGAAATTCATAACTTAAAATCTATAACTCCAAAATTAATGATTCATGTTCCTATGATCTTATTTTAATATGTAGATTATTAATATGTATTTTGTTTACATGTTCGGTGTGATGTTAATTTCTCCTTTATACTATGCTTGTTTGTATTGTGGCGAGTAGAAGAGCCTGTGATTGAGGATCCTGGTGTTCAGTAGATAGAAGTTGCTGAGCAGGAGCTTATTGAAGGCAAGTTGTGCCCTTGATCACTTTTTACCCAATAATGTTCTTTAATATCACTTATTCAAGCATAGGTTTAATTTTGATGGGATCCAATAGGTCACCTTAGACTGGTTATCTTTTACCTTGTTTACACCTGAATCATTTTGTTAGTTTTGCTATTGCTTTATATGGTTTTGGGATAATATTTCATTATATCCATGTTCCAATTATTCTGTTATGTTATTTATGTTCATGTCAAGATCATTAATTTTAATTGGAACATGGAGCTTAACTTGAGAAACACGTGCCACCACAAGGGTGGAATGGGACGTCCTTGGCTAACTAATTAGGAAAGCTAGTGGAAGACTACCTTACCCAAAAGGGGCAAGGGGAGTAGGCATGTAGGGAAGTTCTCGGGTTGATTTTGCTGCGATGGTGGTCAGACGAGGGATTCCTGCAATTTCTCTTCCCGGAAACCGTAGCAGGTTTTCGGAAGCTAGTGGAACTTTGTAAAGGCCTCGTAGTGTTACCCTGCCTCGCTTCCTTGGTAGAGGTATATGGGACATGACCCCTTGGCAGATGGGTAACATGACTTGTGGGTACAGGGTACAACCTTTGCAGAGTGTAAAACTGGTATACTAGCCGAGCTCACGGTCATGAGCAGCTCAGGACTCTCGCATGATTAAATTATGGAACTGAATTCAATTTGTCATTTGCATTGCATGGGATTATTTATTAACTTTGTTCTATTATTCTTATTATGGTTTGTTATTTACTTACATTTAGTAACTGCTAATAAAATTTGACCAACTTATTATAAGCAATGCTCAGCTTTAACCCCTATTGTTGATCAGCCTTACACATCACATGAACTCACACTTTTGGAGAGTTCATGCACATTATTTCCCACAGCTCGTTGAGCGATGAACATGTGTGAGCTCACCCTTGCTTCTCACACCCCCATAGGAGAAGAACAGGTGGTTCAAGAGGAGCCACACAACGAGGAGTTCGACTTGATCTAGGTGGCGTCTCCCAGTCAACTTTGTGGCGCTAAGGATGGACTTTAGCTCGTTTTATATTTATCTTTTATTTTGTAAGACTTCCGCTATGTAATAAGTACTCTGATGATATTGTGACATTTATCTCTAAACACTCTGTTATTATATGTGTTGTCTTCTTTGGCGCATATATGAGATGCACCTGACTTTGTCCCTTAAATACGGATGTGACAGAAGTGGTATGAGAGGAATGTTGACTGTAGGACGAAACCTAGATAGAACTGGACAACCATAGTCTAATTAAGTTTGCTACTCTGATTCTTTTCTAAACTTTTCTTAATCTTTTCTCATCTATTTCCGCTTTACTCTGATTATTCTTACCTTTTCCTTCTAAAGGCAAATGTGGATTTCACACTTTGAAATCATGTGCCTAAAGTGACCTTTAGGAATAGGAGACCTAATCTTAGGAACAAAATCAAAACTATTTTTGTAAATATTAGTATGCTTGAATGTTTGTTCTTGTGATACATGTCTGATTTGGATCTTTGATTGAGTGTGATGAGTTGTGGAGTAATGTCCATAATTACATCTGCATATACATATAGTCATAAATATAAATAAATAAAATTCATAAGATAACTAAACAGCCTAGATTATCCTCCATTAAAGTGTATCTATTTTAGATAGAATCCTTTAAGTTGAGAAAAACATTTTATCTTATCCTAATAGGTTCATCTTATGTTAAAAAAATTATCTTATCCTCATAAATTGTTTATAAGATAAACTAGACCAACTAAGAATACCCCCACTATAATATATCAAGCTTAATAGATTCATCTTAGCTTAAAAGATTCTCTTATCTTAATAGATTCATCTTACCTTGACAGATTCGTCTTATCCTAACAACTTTACTTATCTCATCCTAACGTAACAACCATGATCTATCCAAAATTAATGAGATCTTATCTAGTCTATCTAGTCATAACAATCTAACCTAGATCTGATCTAATGTGATAGATTAATCTAACTTAACGAAGGCTAACCTTAAGTGGAGCTAACCTAATGTAAATTACTTAACAGAAGAGTTAGTACTGATGAAATAAATGAGACTCTACTCCTATAAAATATGTTTTAACTTAATTCACTTTGCACTAAATTAAGAACGAAAGAACAACTCGGCCTCGTGAAGCTATCTTAACCATCTGATGGTTGCATAACCCCTTTGTTTTAACCCGAGAGAGATTCTAACCAACCTACACCATATAAGCCATCCTATCTCAAAAGATTCTAACATATATTAATAATATATATACTACCCTGGTAGATCTATCTAACTTAAACTAGTTTAATCTAGTTATATCCAATCTAATCTAGACCCTACCTAATCTAGTATGATCTAATCTAGAGGGAGATACTTAAACAAGTTAGTTAATACTGGTAACATAGATTAGACCATATTCCTATAAATGGGTTTTAAACTTAAATGGGTGTCTTAGACCAACTCGTCCGTGAAACCACGACCTAGCCTATGTTATAGGTCGCCCAAACCCATTTATCCCAAAAGCAAAGTAAAACTCTGTTTAACCTATCTACCCTATGTACCCATAATTGTTATCCCAACTCAGATAATGGCACCTAACACCACAACCGATGGTCCCTGAATCAAACCCAAGAAGAAGGTTAACTTCGACAATGAAGAATATGAGTAGAAACAGATCCTCAGATGAATCAAGATCCACCACCCGGAATAAAAGTATTCCTTACCTAACTTTCTTTTACCCCAAATCTTTTCTACACTCACAAATAGCTAAAACATGATGTACCCTTGTTTTCTATGCCACACCTGTTAATGGCATGAAAATTTTAGGTGTATAAAAATATATACTAATTGGAAGTTCCACTTAGATAAAAAAAATACTAGAACTTTATAAAGATAAAGTCAGCTTGACATGCTCAACTAAATGGTATTCTTAAATGGGATTATAGAATCTAATGTGATATAATCTAATATGGTCTACTTGAACAGATTAGTGATATTGGTAGAAGAGATTATACCCTATAGCCAAGTGTAGACCAACTCAACCATGAGTAGAAGAGCTAACCATAGAGTCATGATGGATTGTATAATCTATCTATCCTCACCTAACATCAAACAAACTTTTGACCTACATTGTGTAATCTATCTCATCATGACAGATTCTATTTTACCTTTGGACAATCCCCTTATACGACTAGTTACCCCAACCTTGACATAAAACAACAGATTAAGCCCTGCCAAAGAATCTTCAGTTCATAACCAGCTACTAGCCTATTCGTTCTGCCTACCAAATAATTTCCCTTGCAAAACTATTTTACCATATGCTTCTAACTCTGATGGTCAATACCAGGAAGGGAGGACTATCAGGCAACAACAAACAGAAATGAATCCTCCAAATCTTCCACCGGCTGGAACCGATCCAGTGGTTGTCGCTCAAATGCTGGTACTACAACAAATGACAAATGTGGTTAACGAAATGCAAAATCAGATAAGGCAAGGACTCTAGGAAATGCGTCAGGACCAGTTGGAGATGCGACAAGCAATGAGACAAGCGCGGTTGGAAAGACAACAACAACAACAACCACTACCTCCACCACCACCACCAGCTCCACCAAGCTACATATATATATATTACTATTTGTAAGACCTAAATGTTACTTTAGTTAGTAGTTGGTATGATACTATTTTAGGAGGAATAATAAGGTCTAATTGACCCTATGTGTTGCTAATAAATTATGCATCATGATGAGATTTTGTTTGTGCATATGTTTTGAGATAACATGGTTATACACCCTTTTCTTACAAATCTCGAGGACGAGATTTCTGTTAAGGGGGTAGGATTTGTAATACCCAACTTTGTAATATAAGAGAGAGAAATAAAATTTTGTGTAATGCCTTTTCATTCATAAAGAATTATTAGGAGACATGTTTAAAATAAATTATATCTCGATAAAAGGTGCATCATGCTGGAGTTTTTGTTTGCTTGTGTATTTAAATAACAACAACAATAGCAACACTACTAATCAAAATGCAATAATAAAGAAATAGAATTGAAGCCCAAATGGTAATTAGGGTTTGGAAATGAAAAAGGGAAAAGGAGAAAGAATATAAAATATAAAGAAAATTTATATATCTCCAAAAAAAATTTGGTACTTTTTAATTTCACAATATAATTGGAGGATAAATTTCCCACAAGTTTGAATTTAAATTGGAATGGGAATTTGAATTTGGAAAAGAAGAAAATAAAAATGAAAATCAGAAAAGAAAAAGAAAAGGAGTTTAGGCGCCGCTTGGACCATGGAGCCAAATTTGGCCCAATTAACCCCGCTACACCAGCCCATAGGCGGATCGACTTTCCCTCTCCGCAATCACTGGTGCGTGGGGTCGTTGGTCAGTCGGTACTGGCGCGCTCTCCTGGGTGATGGCTCTCTGTAAGTGGGCCCTCCCTCGCCTGGTCATCTTCCTCGCGTGAATATCGCTTCGTGGGCGAACCGGTCAACCTCGTGGGACTTGCTGGTCAGATTGGTCGCTTGTCCACGCGCTCCCTTTTGTCGCCAACGGTCTCCGTGCATGGCACGCCTGCGTGTGCGGCTCGTGGATCATATATGTGGGCGCGCTGTTGCTCGCGAGAGAGAGAGAGAGAGAGAGGGAGATGCGTCGTTACCCGTGAGGGAGAGAGAGGAGCTCGTGCCTATTGGTCACTGCGATACTCACCGGTGGAGTAGAGCTTGCCGGAGGGAGGGTCGCCCACATCAGGCGTCGCCGGCGGCCATCATTCGAGTCATCAATTGGATCTCCAGTGCGTATCTTCCTGAGATTTTTATACTCGCGTACCCTACGCCTTGTTTATTGCGGTAGATGCCACCTGTTCATCGTGGGTTCCGTTCACTGGGGTGCCCGTCGCCGTGGAGGGGGGAAGAACTACCGACGCCGGGCAGCCATGGAGAGAGAGAAGGAAATTGGAGGGCGCAGGGAGGAAGAAACGTAGGGACCGTCGGATCTATGGCTTACGGTGGAGATTAGAAGCCAAGTGAACGTTTTGGCCTTAATCCTTCTCGGTCGTTCGATTCAAATCAAACGCGTAGGATGCAATCTGGGGTATATTAAATTGGATTCGTTGATCGCCGATCGGATGACTGCGGGGGGTACCAATTCATCCCAGCACAGTTCCAATCGGGACCGTCCATATCCGATCACAAGACCAGGATTAGACGATACCATTTCGGCTCTGTAGAATTGCAGAAGAGACCCTGTCCTTTTTATATATACACCCGCCGTCCACCATGCAATAGATCTGTGTCTGTGTGGTTTTTGCGAGTTTAGCCCCTGCTGTTCTCTGATTTTATGCACGCAGTCTAGGAGATAGAAAATCCAGGGAAAAGTAACTAGAAAAGGATTTTTAATGTAAAAACAAATCCCTAGAACTTGTTTAATTCATATAAAATTCATAGTTAGTCCAAATTAATCCATTCTAGTTCCTATAATTTTATAATAATATTGTTCATCACATAATATCTCTGTTTTGACATGAAAACAATATTAAAATTCATCTCTTAATTAATCTTGTATCAAATACATGAAACCTTTGTTAATTCATAACTTAGAATCTATAACTCCAAAATTAATGATTCATGTCCCTATGATCTTATTTTAATATGTAGATTATTAATATGTATTTTTTACATGTTCGGTGTGATGTTAATTTCTCCTTTATACTATGCTTGTTTGTATTGTGGCGGGTAGAAGAGCATGTGACTGAGGATCCCGGTGTTCAGCAGATAGAAGTTGCTAAGCAGAAGCTCATTGAAGGCAAGTTGTGCCCTTGACCACTTTTTACCCAATAATGTTCTTTAATATCACTTATTATTGCATATGTTTAATTTTGATGGGACCCAATAGGTCACCCTAGACTGGTTATCCTTTACCTTGTTTACCCTGAATCATTTGGGTAGTTTTGCTATTGCTTTATATGGTTTTGGGATAATATTTCATTATATTCATGTTCCAATTATTCTGTTATGCTATTTATATTTATGTCAAGATCATTAATTTTAATTGGAACATGGAGCTTAACTTGAGAAACACGTGCCACCACAAGAGTGGAATGGGACGCCCTTGGCTGACTAATTAGGAAAGTTAGTGGAAGACTACCTTAACCGAAAGGGGCAAGGGCAATAGGGGAGTAGGCATGTAGGGAGGTTCTCGGGTTCATTTTGCTGCGATGGCGGCCAGACGAGGGATTCCTGCAATTGCTCTTCCCAGAAACTGTAGCGGGTTTTCGGAAGCTAGTGGAACTTTGTAAAGGCCTCGTAGTGTTACCCTACCTCGCTTCCTTGGTAGAGGTGTATGGGACTCATGACCCAATGGCGGATGGGTAACATGACTTGTGGGTACAGGGTACAACCTCTGCAGAGTGTAAAACTGGTATACTAGCCGAGCTCACGGTCATGAGCAGCTCATGACTCTCGCATGATTAAATTATGGGACTGAATTCAATTTGTCATTTGCAGTGCATGGGATTATTTATTAACTTTGTTCTATTATTCTTATTATGGTTTGGTATTTACGTACATTTAGTAACTGCTAATAAAATTTGACCAACTTTTTAAAAGCAATGCTCAGCTTTAACCCCTATTGTTGATCAACCTTACACATCACATGAACTCCCACCTTTGGAGAGTTCATGCACATTATTCCCCACAACTTGTTGAGCGATGAACATGTGTGAGCTCACCCTTGCTGTCTTACACCCCCACAAGAGAAGAACAGGTGGTTCAAGAGGAGCCACACAACGAGGAGTTTGACTTGATCTAGGTGGCGTCTCCCAGTCGACTTTGTAGCGCCAAGGATGGACTTTAGCTCGTTTTATATTTATCTTTTATTTTGTATGACTTCCGCTATGTAATAAGTACTCTGATGATATTGTGACATTTATCTCTATACACTCTGTTATTATATGTGTTGTCTTCTTTGGCGCATATATGAGATGCACCCGGCTTTGTCCCTTAAATCTGGGTGTGACAACGGTGCACCTTGCGAAGAGGCGGCCACCACAACTGCTCGAAAGGCGAGGAGACGAACAACGCCCGAACGGAGAAAAGAGAAGCCCCCGAAGGGAAATGCTCCCCTCGGGGGCTACTATCGGAGGAATGACCCCGGACCCTAGGACTCACCGGTCAGTGAGAGTACTGAGGAAAGAGCCCCTGATCATTGAGGCCTATTAGTCAGTCAGTCAGAAGAGGCAGGTGTGCCAAACCTGGAAGGACCCATCCCTAGTTGAACCTCGCGGCACCGAGCCCAGGGTCGGGCATGACAGAGCCTGACAAGAGAGGACGAGCGTGTCGAAAGGGAACCACTCGAATGGATCCTGCACCCGTCCCCGGCTGACCTGTCATAAATGACTAGCCGCATTAATCATGCCTGGCACTGAGCCACAACGTGGGCGTTGGTCCACTTCCCACTCATGACCTACGAACCCCTCGTAACGCATATCACTCATGACCTACGAGCCTCCGTACTGCCACGCATTAATGGCCCACGCACCCTCGGACCGCGGCACACTTATGGCCTATTGGACTAGGCCTGAGTGTGCAGACCTTCCGCAGTGCACTACACGATGGACTACACCGAGCCCCCAGGCTATGGAAGTCAGGTGTCGATGTAGCCGGAATGATGGCACCTAGTACCATCGCCGCCCCCACGATAAATACACGGTAGCGAGGCAGCCTTGGGCCTCGCGAGTATGCGTGGACTCACACGAGGTAAAACAATTTTACCCTTGCCTTTCGACTCCTTCCTAGGGAAGCCACTGCTGGTCGACCCCAGTCCTAGCCTATAAAAGGGAGAAGCTGGCCTCAAGCCGAGCGGGATCGATAGACAAACTGACAGACGGAGACAAGCCCGTAAGGACGAAAAAAGAGGAGGAGCACCAACGAGGACTAGGAGGCGGAGCCCCGCCAAGCCAAGACTTGGCTACGACTCCACCTCTCAGCTTCTAAGCCCCAATTCCACCCTGATAAGAGATATGGGAGCCTCTCCTCCATCTCCCGACTGCTTGTAACCCCTACTACGAGTTTGATCATCAATAGTGCAGGTAGCACAAGCCACCGATGATTAGATGTAGGGACGTTCTGTCCGAACTAGTATAAATCTTGTGCCCTCCGCGCACACCCTTCGGAGCCTGGAACGCGCACAATAAATTTACTTGTAGGAGCGAGATATGAAACACCGACATGCCCTTCTAATAACTGAAGCATCCACTTGAGAGTGAGGAAGAACCTTTGCATAGTGAAGAGATTAAAGAGTTTATAATTTCATGGTTAGTGACCTCATTAGTAGATAGAGAGTGACTTAATATGTTCAACCACCACCCTTATTAGACTTGGCATGAACAAATTGAGAATCTAGAGCTTGTTAATCTTGGTGATTGATATCACCTAGATGACTAGGTGGCGATCGAGAGTGCAGTGATCACCCGAAGAGTTTGTGAGTGACCTAATTTAGATTTGTACATGGTTTTGAGCAGTTTACCATGCTAGAGCGTCGAAGAGCTAACTTGTAGAGAGCATCTATTCTTTGTGTGAACCTTGTAGTGTGGGTGCTCCAACAAGAATTAACGGAGAGTAGAACTCAAAAAAACATCGAGGATCCTTCTAATCCTTACTTTACTATATAAAACAATTCAATTCAATCCAATCATTTACATTCTTAAAACAGCGTCGCCGCTCGCCACCACTGGTAAAGTTATTTTTTTTTTTTGCACGGTCGAAAGATACACGCCCTTTGAATTTTAGTGTCTCTATTCATGTTGTTTATTCTGACTACTACAGTATGATCTGTGCTCTACTATTTGTGTTTACCTTGTTTAATCATACTACTATACAAGCTGTGTTTATATTAGTATCCTAATATTATAGGGAGATTCTCATAATTTATGTTCTGGTAACCTAGAATTTGCCTACTTATTCGACAGATTGGTCGCACACTGGGCTGTCACAGTCTGTCACTTTCACTTGTATTGAATGGGCTTGTCACTCACGTCCCTAGGTAAGACAGTTCTTTCTTTCTTCTCTTTCCTTGTCCAACTGAAACTTAAAACTGCGGGACTTCCAGGAACATTCCAAATTATTGAATAGGTTCGCGATTCCGTACGCTTCCGAAGTTCTCGGTAGCATCTTCATGCATGACGTAATTAGCACCTCATCTCCACTGCTGCATGTTCATCCCCCATGCTTTTTTTTCCACCAAATTTCTAGACGTCGACCTCTGGCTTCCAGGAAAATTCAGGATGACACATACTTGACAAGTCCTAACAGAGAGGCCACACAAGCCAGATACCACACGTAGGTCTTGGTCGATTCCCAATATCCAGGCAAAGGAAGCTTAGACCTCCTGCTGTCTGTTTACGAGGATTTTTTACAATGGAAAAGACTGCTAGGCGCCCAGTTGTCTCACAACAGACGACGTTGTCTCTGACTGCTGCCATTTTTCCTGCATCAGTCGCTCGTGGGAGTGGAGTTTTAGTTCATCACGTTGGATTGCTGGCTGGTAATGTGCAGTGAATCCACACCACAAACTACAGTATTACGGAGATCGAGAAGCTCCCATGATCTGTGGCCGAGAGCTCCTGTCTGTTTGTCTTGTAGCTTTGTGGTCGCCTATCTGCTGTGATCCCGACGGAAGAAAATCCGTCATTTGTTCGCTTTTCTCTCAATCTATGTAAATTAAGTGAGATTAGATAGATTTAAATTTTAAATTAATTAAAATCCTTCGTATTTTTTTCTAATCACATCCAATCTATATAGGACATGAATAACTGAATAAGGCATTAAGCGGTTGCCGACAGGGTTACTGTACACGGGTTTCAGTTATTTTCGACATGTGGCAAACAAACAACAGCTAAAATGACAGATTAACAATCTAGAGTATGATTATTCTGTACAACACAGTCTACTTGCAAGGCATTTCTCACACAAAGGCCAGGTCAAGTTGTATGTCATGTCATTTTCAAGACATCTCAAGTTTCTTACGAAACCGTAAAATTTCGAGTTCCGGGTCTTATTTCCAGTGTACCAAAGGTGTTGTGGAAACCGTGCAATCTGTTTGATGTATTGATGGGTCTACCTGTACTTGTCTTATGACTATGGGGAAAATTCTTTCTTTCACCTTGACCTGGTACAAGAGCAATGTCGGGAAAACTCGGTGGCGGCATGTATGCTTCTTACCAGGGAGCAGATCCGTTTACCGGAGAGCAGACAATTCTTTCCTTCTCTTGCCGCCTTTTCCAACGAAAGAAAATTCTTTCCAGCTAGGTTCTTCAGATGATTGTATCTGGGAAGCTTCTCCTGCAAGTGCATGTGTGCATGGGCTATTATGTTGACAATAACGCATTGACAAATCTTTTTGGTTATTTGCTTGAGCAGAACATTCTCCACACGCATGGCCCCTCGCCTATCAGCGTTTGGTGTTCTCTGCAGCATTCATGGCTATTATCCCTTTGATCCCACGCTTCATGTTTCTTTTTTCATGCGAAACCCTGTGCCAACACGTGGTTGATTAATTCGTGCACACAGTGTTCAAATATGATGAACCATTGTAAAGGAGATGATCATCTTTGGTTGAATGTTTACTAACCTTAACGTAAGTGTGGCGGTGTAGAGGGATGGCAATGGGTACGGGCATGTGTAAATAACCGCGGATAATTATCCATTAGATATGGGTATGGTGGAATTTGGTATCCGCGGGTATGGTTATGGATATAATAAGGTATCCGCGGATATTTTTTCGCGGGTATGGATATCCAGTATCCATACCCATTACCCAGTGGATATCTAACATGTGGGCCATCTGGATTTAATATATTATCCTAAATTCTAATTTTTCATTTTTTATCTATGACATGTTAATTGGTGCTGAAATTATCATTTGATGATGATGGAATGATAATTATTTTTGAAATGTGATAAAATTGTTGTTTGATGTTGAATGCTAAAATTGTAGTGGGCGGTCGGGTAACGGGTATCAGCTGGATAGCGGATACCCGACGGGTACGAGTATGGATAGAGATCCATATCCACGAACGTTTATGGGTACGGGTATGGGTTAAGTTTTGTCTCACGGGTATGGATTCGCGAACTATATATCCGCGTACTACCCACCCAATTGCTATCCCTAGCGGTGTGCGACACATGTCTTTTGACTTGTGGTCTACAAGTGTTAAGTATAGATATCATGGTCAACGACGAAAGCAAATGTCAAGCATGTTCATGCCGATGTACTAGAAACGGTGAAGGGCAAACACCAATGTTTAAAAAAGATGGATGATTGGTCGTCGTGTCTAACAATTAGTGATATCGACAAGTATAAGAATACATGAAAGAGTAGACTGTGTTGACCCAGTTAAGCATAGGCTCTGGAGGACTCAGTGATCGAGCGGTCAAGGACTGACGGTAACAGGTGTCAAGACTGTAGATGGAAACTATCAGATACACTACTTAAGAGGGTTTTGGTGGTTTCAGCCTTAAAACCATCGGTTAGTCGGTTTCTCGGGTTTGGGCCTCAACACCTGGTTAGAGTTTTGGCGGGAACTAGAGGGGACACATGGCATCATCACAAAGCTTGCGCCGAGATGAAGCCAAGTCGTGGATAGCCCATGGGCGTTAGAAGTATAGATCTTGAGTTGGATGATAATGCTCCAAGGTGAAGTGATCCAAATCTAACTAACTAGGGGAAAGTTGGGGATGTGCAATAGCTCTAGAAATAAGGGAAGGCCAATCCAACTAGCCTTATCAATTATTATCTTTTCTTCCCTATATGATGTATGTTTATCTTTTGGTTCAATAAACTTGCATGCATAGGTCTAAGTAATAGCTAGACTTTTATTTTGTTTGGGTTCTCCTCAAGTGGTATCTAGACACATCTCATGTAATCTTGATCTTACAAAGGCTTCTAGCATGGCTAGCTATGGAAGTGCTAAGGATGAAAAATTCTATGTGGCCATGAAGTACGTATGCATACTTCAAAGGTATATCCTACAAACCTTAGCATCATTTGGTAGCATTGCTTCTTCCTAAATTCCAAATCCAACAACGTGCAAACTTGAAATACTACCAATAAGTTTATCAAACTTGTCCAAGGTTTCATAAGTTGTAAAAATGCTTGAACAAGCAGCACAAATCTAAACCAAGTTAGCAAATCACAACTTTTGTGGAGTATTAACTTGAAATCTATTTAAATTCCTATCTTTGCATGGTTGTCATCAATTATGAAAAGGAGGAAATTGAAAGCTTCAAGGAGATCAAAAGCTCCATGTATTGTTTTGGTAATTGAGACAACAAAGTGGACTAACCTATACTCTAGTGTTGCAGTTGAGATAGGTTAAGTTCACATCCAATATTGAATATGATTGTCCACCATGATAAAGATGGTGGAAGCCACAAATGATGATCTAGTTATCAACATGGAAAAAACAGAAGGAAAGCAAAATCCAATGGATCAAGGCAAAGGTATATGATATTGCATTTTGTTTTACTGATCAAGACACAATAGAGTGTAAGATTGGATTTAGGATAGATGGTCATACTATTAATATGGGAGTATTGAGAGCACCTAGAGGGCGGGGTGAATAGGTGATCATGTAAAAAACAACTTAACAAAACAAACTTGGACTAATATTAGATTAGTGAAAGCTAAGGCCAAGTTCGAGAGAGGAGAATGAGTAGAGATAGCTTCTTCACTTAATTGCTCTTTACAAGAAGATTATTAAACTTAGAGCAATTATGATGTGAATAGAAGCAGAGAGAATCACAAAAGAATAAAGACAAGTGACACAACGATTTTTATCCCGTGGTTCGGCCAAGTAGAACACTTGCCTAGTCCACGTTGTTGCACTCAATCCCTTTCAAGTGATCCAAAGATCAACTTGAATACCACGGTTCTCTTTATCTCAAACTGTAACACTCCAAGTGTTACCATGGCTATGGCACATCTATGCACTAATGACTGTTATCACAGTTGGAAGAAACTTAAGGAGAAGAGTATAAGAACCTTGGAGACTATGTTTTAACCAAGAAATGTGAATGACCAAAAGCATTACCCAAGCTTTTGTGCACTTATCACCTTGGACAAGAAGGGAGTAAACCCTAGACCCCTCTTGAACCCCTATCTCCTAAAAACCTTGGTTGAAGGGGGAGAGATTAAGCAAATGTGCAAATCATGACCAAACCTTTGGCATAAAGTTAAGTAACATATTAATCTACAAATATAGAGAGGAAACATTGCAAAAAGACCCCTTAAGAAACCCCAAATCTATTCCTTAAGTAGAGAAAGAGCTAGAGCTCTCTAATTCTCTCTAAGTCAAAATCTACACCTAATCTAAAGATCCACCGTGTTCACCTTGAAGATGGCACCAAAATCACCTAAGTTCTATACCAAAAATGTGGCATACCACCTAAGGCATCCCCCTAGAAAAAGTTGAGACCGAGCCCTTGACGTTTGACATGTCTTGGCATCACTTTTGTCGCGAAGTGGGCAGTGAGACAAGCCAGATTTGGCGTCCGCATATCTTCTGACCTAGGGCTTATCTTCCCTTGGAACTCACATACAAGAGATAGCCATAGGTGCCAGGAAGAGGTCTGCGCTGGATTTTTGCCAAGATTCGCACGTTTGCGATCTCAGCAAGCTTTTGAACACGGGCAGATGAACACCTCCACGTGTTCGACGCGTTCTGCGCGCGCCAGAGCACGCCCGCGCCACGCTAAGCCATGCCCGCGTCGCCTGCTCGCGCCCGCGCCTATAAATCACCCTCAGGCGTCAACCGTACTCCTCCGCGCACGCTCGACCTCACCGGAGCCCGAAACCACCGGCGTTTGCCCCGTGCACGACGTGCTCGCAGCCACCCGAGCCCCTGCCACAGTAGACCGGCCAACAGGACCCTTCCCAGCCACGCTCGACCCTTGGAAGAGGTTGTGCACGCCTCGGTGAAGCTCTCCGAGCAAGGAATCGGACTTTGCTTCGCCGGAGAAGCCAGTCCACGGTCGCCGGACTTCGCCCGACCGCCGGTGAACGTAGACCGGGTAATCCTCTGCTCCATTCTTCGATTCCTTGTGCACATAGCCTCTACGTCACCCCGTGAAGCTCATCGTGCCATTTGATTGAACTAGATCGCCGTGGTTTAGCCGGAACACCCGCCGTCGACGAGATCACCCGCCTGCGCGCGTGGACCGGACGATTCCGGCCACCTCCGTCGTCGAGCCATATATCGTTGTGACCGCTAGGACCTCCCGGAGCCAACCTCGCCCCTCGCCGGACCTCCCTCGCCGCCGGTAAGCCGCGCCTCCCTTTTCTTTTCCGCGGGTACTGTTTAAACCTGGGGAGGGACCGCGGGGGAGAAGAAGAAAAGGCTAGGGGGTTTTGTGCATTGTCAGTGACTCAGAGGAATAGTAGCGCAGGGGTATAACTGAGAGGATTAGTTTGGAAAGAACACGAGGTCTTCGGTGCAAAGTGGTTTTTCCAGGAAACCTATTTATAAATCTGATTTAAATTCAAACAGAACTTGAATAATTCATATCTTCTGTTTTGTTCACCCAAATCGAGTCAAACCAATTTTGCTAGATCTTAAATAATGTAAACTACTTAAGAAAAATATAAAACCTCTAAGTGTTACAGAAAGCTTTAAGGTTCTGATTTAAATATTGATTTGGCCAAAAGATAAATAATAGGAGGAAAAATAGTTGCACTGTTAGACTGAGGTTAAGAAAATTTGGAGAAATACCTAATCACTTCCTAACCTGTTTAAAAATAATAAACCCCTCTGTACACCCAGTTAAGATAGAGTTTACCATTTAAATCCTTTTCAGCCTAAAGTTAGAGAAAATATTAATGGAGGTGTAAATAAAGAACCAGGGAGCACACATATTTTTGTTAGTCTACTTATTCAGTATAGTTCACTAGAAAATTTTATTATACCTTGGTTTAGTATAAAATAATTGGGATACCTTTTATTTTAAGAAAACAAGGAAAACTTAGATAAACCCTAGAAAAATAACCCTAAGGTGAAAACACCCCAAACCTTGGGATAATTAATGATTTGTCATTAAGAACATAGGAAAAATATGAAATTTGCTGTTTGACAATTTTCAAATAACAACGTAGTAGAAAGTGCCTTTTTGACATTAAACTTTAGAAAGTCACAATTAAACGACCACCAATTAACTTTCTGTGATTTTTGGCACATGAGCTTGTGATTACTGTTAGATACCAACAAAAATAACCCTTAGGACAGAACTCACCCCTAGTTAAGAGTTGTAGTGCAAAGTGACCCCCTTTGCCCAACCTTTGTTATTTTTGTCCAAGGAATACTCTTTTTATTCTGTACCTCAAATTCATAGAACAGACTATAGTGACCAAGGGTAACCCACTGTAATTTTTACAGAATTTTTGAAAAAGCTAAACTACTGTTGTAGTTCAAACCCACACTAGAATTCATAAATAGAAAATAAAGAAGGGGGAAATGAATGGTGGAAATTAGTGTCACCCTAAAACCCTTTGTAAATTACCCACTGAATATATATAAGGGAAATACAAATCCACTATGCTTATCCTTAACAAAACTTAAACCTAGAGTGATAAGCATAAACCACTAAAAGCCATGTATGACCCAGAAACCCTAAGTTACTAACTAACTTAGTTTTTTTCTCTTCCTTTAGCATAATGTTGTTAAAATCCTGCATAATCATGACATACATATTCATTGCATTCGATAGACTGCAAGCTCGCTGACGGAGAGTATGTCCTCGTGCTGGAGCAAGGAGTTGCTCAGGAGGTAGCCCCGGATCCAGCACCAGAGCCTGCACCAGAGGATCTGCCCGCCCCAGCTTTGGAAGGCAAGCCCCAGTTTTATGCATGACCTGTTTTATATGTTATTTTAATACACTTAATGATTGTAGGCTTGTATTGTGCACCTAAGTGTAGGAGTTGATTGAAACCTTAGTTGCATGATCTCAGGAACCCTATTGAGATGAATACTAGTATGCTAGGCCGAGTAGCTGCTTTATTAATTAGGGATCTCGGTAGAAGTCGAGTGATTTTTCTAGCACTCGCGCGAGGTCAGGAATTGATTGTGCCCACTTTCATATCATAATGATGTTGGTTGGTGGACAACAATCCATGGGGATTGGTGGTCCACGGGATGAAAATTGGAATAAGGATTAAGGTGTGGTACCGTGGGTCAAGCGTTTGAACGTACTAAACACATACCGAGAAATATGGTAAATCGGTAAGCCTAGTACCTGAGTGAACCTGCCCGCAGACTTTACCCCTCACGCGACCTGAGACGTGGTCTCCCATTCCGGTTATGGTGGGTACAAGTGCGGTCACTGCACGACGGTAGCCGGGGTCAGTGAGGCATTGTACGCCAAGGCGGTGAGCCTTGATCTGTTGCCAGGGAATCGATGGGGACAGTTGATGTGTGTGGGGACGGAGTGCCCCTACATGTCGTGTGTTTAGGTTTACCTTGCAAGGATAAAAACTCGATTCGAATCATCTACTGCTCGCAGCTAATGAGACTGCTTGATCCATGCTGCTACATTGAGTAACAAGTGAAAAGGTGATGAGTTGACACAAGATGTTGATTGCTAAATATGTTTGATATCATGTATGGGTAGATAGTACACTTTTAGCCTTAAGAGAGTCACACTTAAACTTGACAAAGCTAAAACTTGATTTATAAACTCAGCTAGTGCTTTTGGCAACCAAACCCCACAGCCAAACAGCTGCATGTCTAGAGGTAGAGGAGTAGACTCCTCACACCGGGTAAGTCTAGCTGAGTATTAGTATACTCAGCCTTGCTTGTGGCATAATTTTTATAGGTTCTCTGGAGGACATGGTTGCTGGAGTGACTTGGCCGTCCATCCTGCCACCGGGTTGGACAGTCGAGTGGGATCCTGCCTCGGCTGAGGAGGAGCATGAGGAGTGATGGGATAGGCTTCCCCATCTCTCTGTTTATTTATCGTTAGTTTTATTCCGCTGCACTTCGAACAATGATGACTACTTTTGCTAAAACTCCGATGATGATGTAACATGTTTAATACTCCTTAATGTATGGTTTTATGCTTTATTGTATTTGCTCTGTGACTCGCCATCGAGTGAGATTGTGGTACTTGATCTTGTCAGTGGCCTCGTCGGACTAGATCCGAGGGATTGACAGGTTATTCCCATTTAAGTGTGGTCTAGCCTTTGAGGCGGGACTTAGGCACTTAAGTTGGAATAATTCGGGCAGTTCCGCCACATATATCCCTTTGTGAGGAATCTCCACACTTTGGAGTCTCTCACGCCTTACACAAAATGATCTCGAATGACCACAAGAGTAAGGAGGGAATAACAACACACACAAAAGCGAGAGTCACAACACTAACACGCACACAAGACGAGAACGAGCGCACGAAAGCAGCACAACGAAGTTACAACTCAAAAAAGTGCCCGGATCTCTATCACAGTGAATCAAATGTGCGAATGCGAGGTCTCGATGTCTTAGGATGTTCAAGAGGTGCTTGGTGTACTACTCCATGCGCCTAGGGGTCCCTTTTATAGCCCCAAAGCAGCTAGGAGCCATTGGAGCTCCATTTGGAAGGCTTTAGTTGCCTTCTGTCCGTGGACGCACCGGACAGGGAACAATGTGCGATCTCCTTCCTTCTTTAGAGAAGCCGACCGTTGCAGCCATGACCCCCTTGGCACACCGGACAGTCCGGTGTGGCCTGGTGACCGTTGGCGAAGTCCACGCGTCGCCCGCTGATTGCTTTGCCGACCTTTGGTGTGCGTGCAGCTGCCACACCGGACTGTCCAGTGTAGCCGCGACTCCCCCAACTTTTCCCAAGAGTAGCGAGTTCATCGAGCATGCCAGCCTGGGCACCGGACACTATCCGGTGTACACTGAATAGTCTGGTGCAACCGCAGGCTGGTGCAAGTTTGGCTGGGTGAAGCCAAACTTCTCCAATCCAATTTCATTTGATTTGACAAGGTTCTTAGCACTTAGAGGAATATGTTAGTATCAAAAGCAATTCACTAAGGCTAGAGTCATACCTAGATTCTTTTTTTTGAGAAATCTACTATAGGAAGCTCCTACATTATTCATTTTTATTGCTTTAGATGATTGCTTTACAAATTACATATGTGATTATTACAGTGATTGAATCCATTGTCTAACATTATCCGCTATCATTGAGCTCATTCTATAAGTGTTGAGGTTCATTTCTTGAGCAAAGATAGTTTTGCACCCTTGGATAGTAGGGGGGATTTTCAAAAATCCAACCATTTCTGCATCTCTAGATACACCACATCATAGTGATGACTATCTCCATGGACCATGGTTGCGCCAGATTCTTTCTCATCCCTTTAACCGCTAGATGGGGATTAGTCGAGCGTGTTGGCGTGATTCCCACAATTTTCTAGCATCTTCTGACAAAGTTCCTAGCGCTAGATGGGGATTAGTCATACCTTGATTCTTGATTTGCATCTCTTTGACACTTAGCACATATCAACCAAAACAAATATGTGTTGGGCATTTAATTGTCAGTGTTTCGGACCTGGGGGGTCCCTGGACCGACGAGTAAATTTGTCGCTGCGTGGCCCTGCCCAGATGGGTTGGCGCAAGATGGAACACAAGGGAAAAGCGCGGCTCGTGTTATCTCGCACCAGGGGGTGTGCTCGTATTAGGGGTTACAAGCGTTCGCGAGAGAGAGAGAGAGTGAGCATGTTCGTTAGCTCGTTCCCCCGCGCGACCTTCCCGCATGAAGGCCCTAGACCTCCCTTTTATAGATGCAAGGAGAGGGTCTAGGTGTACAATGGGGGGTGTAGCTATGCGCTAATGTGTCTGGCAGAGAGGTGCCTGAGCCCTGTGTACATGCCAACATGGCTGTTGGAGAGGTGCTATAGCCCTGTGTACGCGGTAACGTGGCCGTCGAAGAAGTGCCTGAGCCCTGTAGAAGCACGACTTTCGGTGCTGCTGGGATCTTGCTGACGTCTCCTTGCTTCCATAGGGGCCGAGAACCACCGTCGTCATGGACGCACGCGGAGAGCCATCATTACTTGTTACCGGGGCGTGCCAGATGGGACGCCGGTCTTGTTCCCCCGTAGCCTGAGCTAGCTAGGGGTAGGGTAATGATGTATCCCCCGTGGCGCGGTCGGTCCGAGCCCAAGGTCGGGCGAGGCAGAGACTTCTCCTGAGGCCGAGGCTGGGGTCGGGCGAGGACGCGATTCCTTCCGAGGCCGGGGTTGAGGCTGAGCCCTAGGGTCGGGCGAGGCGGAGACCTCCTTCCGAGGCCGAGGTTGAGGCCGAGCCCTAGGGTTGGGCGAGGCGGAGACCTCCTTCCGAGGCCGAGGCCTAAGGTCGAGCGAGGCGGAGCTTCCTGTTGCGCCCGAGGCTGAACTTGACTGTTGCCAACCTCACCCTGGTGGGTGGCACAGCAGTCGGAGCGGGGCGAGCGGCGCTGTTTTCCTGTCAGGTCGGTCAGTGAAAGGGTGAAGTGACTGCGGTCACTTCGACCTTGCCGACTGAGGCACGTGTGTCAAGATAAGGTGTCAGGCGATCCCCACATTGAATGCGCCTGCGATACAGTCGGTTGGGGAGGCGATTTGGCCAAGGTTGCTTCACAACGAAGCCTGCCCGAGCTGGGCTTCGGGCGAGTCGAGGGTGCGCCCGTCGCCTGAGGAGGCCCTCGGGCGAGGCGTGAATTTTTCTGGGACTATTGTTCCTGCCCGAGGCCGGGCTCGGGCGAGGCGAGATCGCGTCCCTTGGTAGACGAGGCCTTGACCTGAACCGCGCCCATCAGTCTTTGTGGTTTGTGCTGATGGTGGTTACCAGCCGTGTTTAGGAGTGTTGGGGGTACCCCTAATTACGGTACCCGACAGTAGCCCCCGAGCCTCAAAGGGAGTGTTGGTACTCGCTTGGAGGCTTTGTCGCACTTTTTTTGCGAGGGGACCGGCCTTTCTCGGTTATACTTTGTTCTGGGGGGTGCGCACGAGCGCACCCGCCGAGTGTAGCCCCCGAGGCCTCGGAGGAGTGGTTTGACTCCTCTGAGGTCTTAATTCCTTTCGTGATGCCTCGGCCGGCCTGGTTGTTCCCTCATGCGACCTGATTGTAGCCCGGGTGCATGGTCAGGCTCCGAATTTTTAGGCTGGTTTGTTGACGCTATCAATGGTTTGGCCGTAGCCGGGTTGCGAGAGCATCCCCCGAGCCTCTGCACGGAGCGAGAGGACGATCAAGGACTGTCTCGACTTTTATCATACGCCCCTTCGTCGCCTTTTCGCAAGGAGTAAGGGGGGGGAAAGCGCCATGTTGCCCTCGGAGGGCGCCGAACATGGTGTTTCTAGTGAGTTGCTAACGGGTGATCCGAGTGGACGCCCGTGCCCCGTTCGATAAGGGTCGGCTAGTGGCCCAGACGCGCACTCCAAAAGTACCTGCAGGTGATTTGCCGGACCCGGACCCATTCGATAGGATCCGAGGGCTCAATGCCTCCCTCTGATGGGATTCCATTACAAAATTGCTCCTGCTGGTCTCGGAAATGTCCTAGGGTACCTCGGGAGCGTAGCTCGAGCCTCGGCCATGTAACGGACGTACCTAGAGTCATCCCTCGCTCTGCGTGCTCTGGGGCTGCTGTCGAACCCTTCCAAGGGCCAGCCTTCGAACCCCTGATCAGTAGTGGGTGCGAAGCTCGAGTGCTCTGGGGCAGCTGTCGAACCCTTCCGAGGGGCCAGCCTTCGAACCCCTGATCAGTAGGAGGGCTCGGGGGCCCGCTTCCTTCGCGGAGAAGGATCCCTTTCGAAATATCCCCTTTCCCGGTCCCTGTGGCAAGAGAGAGAAAGGGGAAGAGGAAAAGGATATGAATTTAAACGGTGTGGCGCACCTTTTTTGACGTGGTCATCATGGTGGAGGTAAAAAGTTGCCCGCTTCGCCTGCCAAAGGTGTCGCTTGCCCTGCCGAGGAGTTAATGCGACGGGACGGGCGATTCGCGGGACGGCCGCGTGCGCGAGTCGTTCGAGGAACGGGACACGGGCGTGTCGTCTTCGCGCCGTGGGAGAGGGCTCCCCTGCTGCTTCAGGAGGGGATGCGAGCCTGCAGGCGACTTGACCGCTGCTTCCGCTCGTCTGTTGCCGCCATTACTGTCGGTCCACTTTTGGCCATATCAATCGCCGCGCCTCCTCCCGCGGCTGACTGACCCGTGATCGTTGCACTCAATTGGCACCGTTGGGTCGCGCGCAGGGCTGCCTCGAGTCGCGGCACCGGTTCCACAGTCGAGAAGGCGCGGCATTGGCGCAAGTGGCGGTGTGGTTTCTTGCACGTAGTAACCGGCGCGCCGGTTACATGACATGTGGGCCTGGGCCTCCATGCCGGATGCGACGAAGCCGAAGGGGTGTGCCATCGCGGTGCGGTTGCACACCACCTGCATGGCGGTCCGCCCTTTCGACCGCTGGTTTCGGCAAGGATGGAGGAGTGCTTGTAACCGCGGGGCGGTTACACGCTCCGCGTGCGGCGGTTTGGCTTCTTCCGTTTTGGGTCAGCTTGCATGACGTGTGGGACCCAGCCCCTGTGTCGTAGGGGGAGGACCCTAGACCACGTCGGTGAAGACTTTGCCCGCGACGCTTGAGGATGCGAGTGGGGAGAGTCGCCTTTAAAAAGGGATCGATCCCCCGGGCGGTAGCCATGCCTTCGCACTCCCCTCATGCATCGCGCCCTTCCACCTTCCGAGCCCCCAGATGGCGAGCACCCGCGTTGCCTTCATCTTGCTGCTGTTGGAGGAACACGACCTAGCGGGGGTTGGCGCCCTTCAGCCATCTCGGCTTCAAGGATTTTCATCATGCAGCCCGGCTGCATTCCCTCACCAATGGTCATCCAGGATGATGACCACCAGTTTGGTGGTGGGGAGAAGCAAGCCGGGCTACGGCCTCTGCCCCACCCTCAGCTTCAAGGATCTTCATCATCCGTGCTGGGGAGGAGGGCGGGGTGAGTCGGGGCCTACCACCGCGTGGGCCGGCGGCCCGCCTCTTCCTCCAGCATTCGGGGGAGAAAGGCATCCTCCAGCTCTACGGAGGAGGCGTCCTCCAGCCATGCGGGGGAAGGCGAACTGCTGCTGCCGGGCCAGGGTGCAGATGTCTGTCCTCCACCCGGGCGACGGTCGTGCCACGCGCGGGCCGGTCACGTCCAGGTCCTCCCTGCGTCGTCGGCTGCACAACACGTCGTACGCCTCGAGGGCGGTACTCGTGTTCTGGGACGGTCCCGTTCTCGTTCTCGTGGCGAGAATGGGAGTGAGGACCTGCCGGTGCGCTTTGGGGCGGCTGCCGCTCGCTGGTGCGGTGTTGGTGCATAGGTGGCCGCTGTCGTCGGTGCTGAGGTGGCGGCAGCCAGAGAAGGTTTCTCCGCCGACGAGACCGTCGGCGCCACCTGCGTTCGGACCTCCGGCTCTTTGGCTTTGACGGCTTGTCCTCGCCCCTCGTGTGGGGACGTGGGCGAGGGCCTTTCCACAGCAGCGTCTGCCCTGAGGTCATCGCTGCTGCTGTTTAGCCACCCGAAGCGGAGGCCGTTGTCGCTGCTGGTGTAGTGGTCGCCGGCGAGCCACCTGGAGTTTGTTGTCCTGTAGGCCCTCTGGTGTGGAGGTTGTTCATACCCGCGGGAGTGGAACCAGAGTCCCGTTCGTAATGGCACCCTGAGTATGGGTGTTTGTTCATTGTGGCTATCGAGGCCTAAACATCTGGGTATTTGAGCGTGAAGCCGTGTTTCTCCCTCATTTCGAGCACTAGGACTCTCCTGTTGGCTAGCTGAACCGCATAACCGAGCGTGAGTTGCCTTGCGCGGAAGGTGACGAGTGAGGTATCCGTATCTCGGAGGCGTAGGAGTCCCTCGGCTCGGTCGGCATTGCCGTTTAAGGCCTCTCTTGCTTTGTTTTAGAACCTTCGGCCGCTCTGCAATGAGCTGGAGCCGGAGGCAGCGGTGTCGGTGTGGACAGAGGCGGAGTCGACTCGAAAAGAGGCTTCGTCGGCCTAGGGGCAGGTGGCTTCCCAGGCCGAGGAGGTGCAGCAGCGGCGACTGGAGCTTGGCCAGGTCATCCGCGAGCGGGACCAACCTCGGAGTCATGTTGCCGAGGCCGTGAGCCGGGCTGAGGTCCCCGGGGGACAGCTGGCTGAGACTACGGAGCGGCCAACCGAGGTGTCTGCTTGGGTCGGGGCCCTGGCAGAGACCCGGGCTGTGAGGGCCCAAGCGCGGTGCTGGCGTCCTCCTTCGAGGTGGAGATCCTTCCGCCTGTGTCGCCGTCCGAGGCTGGGCTAGATTCTGCCGAAGGTGGAAACGACGCCGAGGGTGCTGCTGCTCCCTCTGCTGATGTCTAAACCTGCAGGAACAGTTTGTCTGTAGTATGTGTATGTTTTTGCGGCCGCCGAGGCCTAAACATCTTATTGTCGTATTATAAAGCTACGCTTCCTTTCCTCTTGTTTTGAGTATCAGGACTTGTTCGTCGGTAGCAGAATCGCTTATTCGAGCGAGAGTTACTTTTCGTGGAAGGTGATGAGTGAGGTATCCGTATCCCAGAGGCGTAGGAGTCCCTCGGCTCGGTCGGCCTTACCGCTTACTTGCACTCTTACTCGTTTGCGGGATTCTATTATCGATATAGTCGAGAAGGCATGAAAGTCGTTCTGGCAGAAAAGTTTTCGAGCGTTAGGACTCGTTCGGTAGCAGAATCGCTTATCCGAGCGTGAGTTACTTATCGCAGAAGGTGATGAGTGAGGTATCCGTATCCCGGAGGCGTAGGAGTCCCTCGGCTCGGTCAGCCTTGCCGCTTATGTGTACTCTCGTCGTTTTCAGGACCCCGCTATCGAAGCAGTCGAAAAGCGCGAAAAACGTTCTGGCAAAAAACTTTTTCCGAGGAAAATTTTGACGCATAGGGGGTTCCCCTCTTCTAGCCCCCGAGGGAGGGTCGGGCTTTGCCGAGGCAAGGCTGACCCTTTCTTGACGGTTAGACTTTATTTGTGTATGTAAAGAGAATGAGGTATATAAACGACTTGAAACATCTTAAGGGTAGAAGCGACGTAGCTGTTGGATGTTCCAAGCGTTGCTGTAGACCTCGCCTTGATCGTTGGCCAGCTTGTATGTCCCGGGCTTCAAAATCTTGGTGATGATGAACGGCCCTTCCCAGGGAGGAGTAAGCTTGTGGCGTCCTCGGGCGTCCTGCCGTAGCCGAAGTACCAAGTCTCCCACCTGGAAGCCTCGGGGCCGAACCCCTCGGGCGTGGTAGCATCGCAGAGACTGCTGATACCGCGCCGAGTGTAGTAAGGCCACGTCGCGAGCCTCTTCGAGCTGGTCCAGTGAGTCTTCTTGGCTGGTCTGGTTGCTTCGGTCGTCGTACACCTTTGTCCTCGGGGAACCGTATTCTAAGTCTGTGGGTAAGATAGCCTCGGCCCCATAGACTAGAAAGAACGGCGAGAAACCCGTGGCTTGGCTTGGCGTCGTCCTCAGACTCCAGACCACCAAGGCTAGCTCTTTCATCCACCGCTTGCCAAACTTGTTGAGGTCGTTGTAGATCCTCGGTTTAAGTCCCTGCAAAATCATACCGTTGGCACGTTCCACCTGCCCATTCGTCATGGGGTGAGCTACGGTGGCCCAGTCCACACGGATGTGGTGGTCCTCGCAGAAGTCCAGGAACTTCTTCCCAGTGAACTACGTGCCATTGTCGGTGATGATGGAGTTCGGGACCCCAAAGCGATGGATGATGTTTGTGAAGAACGCCACCGCCTGCTCGGACCTAATGCTGGTTAGGGGTCGGACCTCGATCCACTTGGAGAATTTGTCGATGGCGACCAGCAGGTGCGAGAAGCCCCCGGGTGCCTTCTGCAAGGGACCGACGAGGTCCAGACCCCACACAACAAATGGCCAGGTGATGGGTATTGTCTGCAGGGCCTGAGCGGGCAGGTGCGTCTGTCTTGCGTAGAATTGACACCCTTGGCAGGAGCGTACAATCCTAGTGGCGTCGGCCACCGCGGTCGGCCAGTAAAATCCTTGTCGGAAGGCGTTCCCCACGAGGGCTCGAGGTGCTGCATGGTGGCCGCAAGCCCCCGAGTGTATTTCCTACAACAGCTCCCGTCCTTTGGCGACGGATATGCATCGTTGGAGAATGCCTGAGTGGCTGCGGTGGTAGAGCTCCTTTTTATCACCCAGTAAGACGAACGACTTGGCGCGCCACGCCAGTGACCGAGCTTCGGCCTTGTCGAGGGGTAGCTCTCCTCGGAGGAGATATTCTAGGTATGGGGCCTGCCAGTTCGGGTTAGGCGTGACCCCATTCCGCTCTCCCTCGACACGCAGTGCCTCACCCTCGTGGGCCGAGGCCTCCTCGGGCTCGGGCGTGTCGTCGATCTTGATGGAGGGTTGATGTATGTCTCTGGAGAAGACGTCCGGGGGAACCGTTGTCCACCCCGAGGCTATTTTAGCCAGCTCATCCGCAGTCTCGTTGTACCGTCGAGCGATATGGTTGAGCTCAAGCCCGTAGAACTTGTCTTCCAGGCGCCGAACTTCGTCACAGTCGGCCTCCATCTTCCGGTCACGGTAGTGGGAGTTCTTCATGACTTGGTCAATGACAAGCTGCGAGTTGCCACGAGCGTCGAGGCGCCGAACCCCTAGCTCGATGGCGATGTGCAACCCGTTAACCAGAGCCTCGTACTCGGCCACAATGTTTGACGCCGGGAAATGGAGGCGCAGCACGTAGCAGAGATGTTTCCCGAGTGGTGAGATGAAGAGCAGGCCAGCACCTGCTCCTGTTTTCATCAACGACCCATCGAAGTACATGGTCCAAAGTTCCGGTTGGATCGGAGCTGTTGGCAATTGGGTGTCGACCCATTCCGCCAGGAAATCCGCCAAGACTTGGGACTTTCTGGCCTTCCGAGGGACGAATTAGAGTGTTTCGCCCATGAGCTCCACTGCCCACTTTGCTATCCTACCCGAGGCCTCTCGGCACTGGATGATCTCCCCTAGGGGGAAGGATGACACCACAGTCACCGGATGAGACTCGAAGTAGTGTCGCAACTTTCGCCGCGTCAGAATTACTGCGTACAGTAGCTTCTGAATTTGCAGGTAGCGGATCTTGGTCTCGGATAGCACTTCACTGATGAAGTAGACCGACCTCTGGACGAGCAGTGCATGCCCTTCTTCTCGTCTCTCGACTACGATCGCAGCGCTGACCACCTGAGTGGTTGCGGCTACGTAGATCAAGAGGGCTTCTCCTGCAGCGGGGGGCACCAAGATAGGCGCATTTGTAATGAGTGCCTTTAAGTTTCTGAGGGCTTCCTCGGCCTTGGGGGTCCAAGTGAAGCGCTCGGTCTTCCTTAAGAGGCGGTACAGGGGTAATCCTTTCTCGCCGAGGCGCGAGATGAAGCGGCTCAGAGCCGCAAGGCATCCCATGACCCTCTGTACTCCTTTCAAATCCTTGATCGGTCCCATGTTGGTGATGGCCGCGATTTTCTCCGGGTTGGCCTCGATGCCCCGCTCGGAGACGATGAACCCCAGGAGCATGCCTCGGGGGACTCCGAAGACACACTTCTCGGGATTGAGCTTCACGCCCTTCACTCTCAGACACTTGAATGTCGTTTCAAGGTCAGAGAGGAGGTCGGAGGCTTTCCTCGTCTTGACAACGATGTCATCAACGTAAGCCTCGACCGTTCGGCCGATGTGCTCTCCGAACACATGGTTCATGCACTTTTGGTATGTCGCACCTGCATTCCTCAAACCAAATGGCATAGTAGTATAACAATACATGCCAAAAGGTGTGATGAAAGAAGTTGCAAGCTGGTCGGACTCTTTCATCTTGATTTGGTGATAACCTGAATAGGCGTCGAGGAATGACAGGGTTTCGCACTCAGCAGTGGATTCCACAATTTGGTCGATGTGAGGCAGAGGGTAGGGAACCTTCGGACATGCTTTGTTTAGACCAGTGTAGTCCACGCACATCCTCCATTTCCCACCATTCTTTTTCACAAGCATAGGGTTAGCTAACCATTCAGGGTGGAATACCTCTTTGATGAACCCTGTAGCCATCAGCTTGTGGATCTCCTCACCTATGGCACTACGCTTCTCTTCGTCAAAGCGGCGCAGGTGCTGCATCATGGGTCGGGCTCCCGCTCGGATATCCAGCGAGTGCTCGGCGACATCCCTCGGTATGCCCGGCATGTCCGAGGGACTCCACGCAAAAATTTCGGCATTTGCGCGAAGAAAGTCGACGAGCACTGCTTCCTATTTGGGGTCAAACTCGGAGCCAATCCAGACCTTATTGTCGGTGTCGTTGCTGGGGTCGAGAGGGACGGACTTAACCGCCTCAGCTGGTTCGAAGTTGCCGGCGTGGCGCTTCGCATCAGGCACCTCCTTGGAGAGGCACTCTAGGTCGACGATGAGGGCCTCGGACTCGGCGAGGGCCTCAGCGTACTCCACGCATTCCACGTCGCATTCGTACGCGTGGCGGTACGTGGATCCGACGGTGATGACCCCGTTGGGGACTGGCATCTTGAGCTTGAGGTACGTGTAGTTGGGGACGACCATGAATTTGGCGTAGCACGGTCTCCCCAGCACTGCGTGGTAGGTTCCTCAGAACCCGACCACCTCGAACGTGAGGGTTTCCTTTCGGAAGTTGGAGGGAGTTCTAAAGCAGACAGGCAGATCGAGTTGTCCAAGGGGCAGGACGCGCTTCCCGGGGACGATCCCGTGAAAGGGCGCCGCACCAGCCCGGATCGTGGACAAATCGATCCCCAAGAGCCCGAGGGTCTCGGCGTAGATGATGTTGAGGCTGCTGCCCCCATCCATGAGGACCTTGGTGAGCCTGGCGTTGCCGATGATGGGGTCGACAACGAGTGGGTACCTTCCTAGGCTCGGCACGCAGTCGAGGTGGTCGCCTTGGTCGAAGGTGATGGGCTTGTCGGACCAGTCTAGGTAGACTGGCGCCGCCACCTTTACCGAGCAGACCTCCCGGTGCTCCTGCTTGCGGTGCCAAGCCGAGGCGTTCTTCACTTGCCCACCGTAGATCATGAAGCATCCGTGGAGCTCGGGGAACTCCTCTTCCTTGTCGCCCTCCTTCTTGTTGTTGTCTTGGCCTTTGCCATCTCCTGCCGGGGACCCGGCTTTATGGAAGTAGCGTCGAAGCATGACTCATTCCTCAAGGGTGTGCTTGACGGGACCCTGGTGATAGGGGCACGACTCCTTGAGCATCTTGTTGAACAGGTTGGCCCCTCCAGGAGGCTTCCGAGGGTTCCTGTGCTCTGCGGCAGCGACAAGATCTGCGTCGGCGGCGTCGCGCTTCGCTTGCGACTTCTTTTTCGTCTTCTTCTTCGTGCCACGCTGGGCGGATGCCTCGGGGACGTCTTCCTGCTGGCGTCCCTGAGGCTGCTTGTCCTTCCGGAAGATGGCTTCGACCGCCTCCTGACCAGAGGCGAACTTGGTGGCGATGTCCATCAATTCACTCGCCTTGGTGGGAGTCTTGCGGCCCAGTTTGCTCACCAGGTCGCGGCAAGTGGTGCCGGCGAGGAATGCCCGATGACATCCGAGTCGGTGATGTTGGGCAGCTCGGTGCGCTGCTTCGAAAACCGCCGGATGTACTCTCGCAGCGATTCCCCTGGCTGTTGGCGGCAGCTTCGGAGGTCCCAGGAGTTCTCAGGGCGCACGTATGTGCCCTAGAAGTTTCCAGCGAAGGCCTTGACCAGGTCGTCCCGGTTGGAGATCTCCGCAGGCGGCAGATGCTCCAGCCAGGCCCTGGCGGCGTCGGAGAGGAACAGGGGGAGGTTGCGAATGATGAGGTTGTCGTCGTCCGTTCCTCCCAGCTGGCAGGCCAACCGGTAGTCTGCAAGCCACAACTCCGGCCTTGTTTCCCCCGAGTACTTGGTGATGGTAGTCGGGGCCCGGAACCGGGTGGGAACGGCGCCCGTCGTATGGCTCGGCTGAAGGCTTGCAGACCTGGTGGTTCGGGCGAGGGGCTCCGATCCTCCTCACTGTCGTTGTGTCCCCCACGCCTGGGGTGGTAGCCTCGGCGCACCTTCTCGCCGAGGCGGGCTCGACAGTCGCGACGGTGGTGCTCGTTGCCGAGGCGACCCAGGGCTAAAGGTGTCGCGTCCCGCGTGCGCCCGGTGTGGACCGAGGCCTCCCGCATGAGTCGAGAAGTCGTTGCGCGATGCTCCGGGGGGCACCCTTGCCTTCGGGAGCCAGAGCTTTCAGCCCGTCGGACCGCGGCATCCTCCAGGAGATTCTTGAGTTCTCCCTAGATACGCCGCCCCTTGGTGGTGGATGGCTCCGGCATTGCTCGGAGTAGTATTGCCGCTGCAGCCAGATTCTGGCCGACCCCGCTGGAGGCCGGGGACATCCTGGGCCTGATGACACGCTTCTCCGGCGAGTGCTCGGCCTGCCAACTCCTGCTCGATGTTTTGCTGGAGCTGCACCAGTTGCCCTGCTTCCTCATCGAGCTTGGCCTGCATCTCGCGGATTCACTCGAGCTGTGTGTCCTGACCCCCCGCAGGGACTGGGACCACAGCTAGCTCCCGCGGGATGTCAACGCGAGAAGCAGGCCCAGGGGGATCGTCATCCTCCGGCATACCAAGGTGGTTGCCTTCGTTACGATCTCCCAGATCGACGTGGAAACATTCGCGACTTGGGTCACAACCTTCGTCGTCAAGGCTGTGGCCATCATCAGAGCAACCGGAGAGGCAGTAGTCACATGCGGTCATGAAGTCTCGCATGG
This sequence comes from Zea mays, assembly GCF_902167145.1. Lineage (NCBI taxonomy): Eukaryota > Viridiplantae > Streptophyta > Magnoliopsida > Poales > Poaceae > Zea > Zea mays. The sequence goes on along the minus strand of NC_050100.1, from coordinate 158,387,457 downwards.
CACTAGGATCACAGAGCCCGGAGAAATCCCAACCGGAGTCGGGACCGTCCTCTTCCTCAGAACCCGGGGGCTCGTAGGTTGAGACGGCCGTCAATCGGTCCCAAGATGACCACATATGGTACCCCGGAAGGTTAGGATATGCCTTTATGAAAGCTGGTGGATCAAAGCTGAATCTAAAAGGCACAGGGTGGAAAACGGACAGTACGTCTTGATCGATGGACGGTGACGAAGTCGCGTCGGGGACGGACTGCACCGTTATCTCAGGTACGAGGCTAACGCCTAGCAAGTCCTTCATGAGTGTGCTGGCGTCATCTGTCCGCTTGGGGTTGGCATGTTGTGGGGAAACGACATTCGTCGTTGTCTTAGGTGTGAGGACAACGCCCGACGTGTCCCCGCTGGGGTGCCGGCGTCGTCGACTCTCTCGACAGCCGATGAGGTGCCGCCTCCTGCCTGGCCACGGTTGCCCCGTCTCCTCCTCCTGCGGCGAGGAGGGTGGCGGGACAAACCCGGATGCTGCCCTTCTGCCACGGGGGGAAGACGTCGTCGAGTTTGCCGCCGCCGGGCGAGCTGACGACCGTCGTTGTTGCTGTCGCGCTGCGGGGGGAGGAGTACCATGTCGTAGCTGCCGTCGAGGGACATGAACTCGAGACTCCCGAAGCGGAGCACTGTCCCGGGCTGAAGAGGTTGCTGGAGACTACCCATCTGGAACTCAACGGGAAGGTGTTCGTTAACACGCAGCAGGCCCCTACCTGGCGCGCCAACTGTCGGCGTTTCAGACCCGGGGGGGTCCCTGGACCGACGAGTAAATTTGTTGCTGCATGCCCCTGCCCAGATGGGTTGGCGCAAGATGGAACACAAGGGGAAAGCGCGGCTCGTGTTATCTCGCACCAGGGGGTGTGCTCGTAGTAGGGGTTAGGGGTTACAAGCGTTCGCGAGAGAGAGAGAGTGAGCCTGTTCGTTAGCTCGTTCCCCCGCGCGACCTTCCCACATGAAGGCCCTGAACCTCCCTTTTATAGATGCAAGGAGAGGGTCCAGGTGTACAAGGGGGGGTGTAGCTATGCACTAACGTGTCTGGCAGAGAGGTGCCTGAGCCCTGTGTACATGCCAACGTGGCTGTTGGAGAGGTGCTAGAGCCGTGTGTACGCGGTAACGTGGCCGTCAGAGAAGTGCCTGAGCCCTGTAGAAGCACAGCTGTCGGTGCTACTGGGATCTTGCTAACGTCTCCTTGCTTCCGTAGGGGGCTGAGAACCACCATCGTCATGGACGCACGCGGGGAGCCATAAAGAGCCCTGGGGTTGGGCGAGGTTGAGGCCGAGGCCGAGGTTGAGGCCGAGCCCTGGGGTTGGGCGAGGCAGAGACCTCCTTCCGAGGCCGAGGCCTAAGGTCGGGCGAGGCAGAGCTTCCTGTTGCGCCCGAGGCTAAACTTGGCTGTTGCCAACCTCACCCTGGTGGGTGGCACAGCAGTCGGAGCGGGGCGAGCGGCGCTGTTTTCCTGTCAGGTCAGTCAGTGAAAGGGTGAAGTGACTGCGGTCACTTCGACCTTGCCGACTGAGGCACATGTGTCAGGATAAGGTGTCAGGCGATCCCCGCATTGAATGCGCCTGCGATACGGTCGGTTGGTGAGGCGATTTGGCCAAGGTTGCTTCACAACGAAGCCTGCCCGAGCTGGGCTTCGGGCGAGTCGAGGGTGCGCCCGTCGCTTGAGGAGGCCCTCGGGCGAGGCGTGAATTCGTCCGGGACTACTGTTCCTGCCCGAGGCCGGGGTCGGGCGAGGCGAGATCGCGTCCCTTGGTAGACGAGGCCTTGACCTGAACCGCGCCCATCAGTCTTTGTGGTTTGTGCTGATGGTGGTTACCAGCCGTGTTTAGGAGTGTTGTGGGTACCCCTAATTACGGTACCCAACATTAATCACCAAAACGTTTATAGAAATCGCCCAAGGGCACATTTCCCATTCAAGTATAATTAGACAACTCATTCAACTAGTGCCACTAGGTGTGGAATAATATGTATTGCATATAGGCCGTCTTAAATGTAATTATGTAAGAGCAAACAAAAAAGTTCATTGAAAACACATTGAAAAATTCTAACTATGCTCTAATATATTGGCAAATATTTGAGAGTTAGGATGCTTAAGAAATAGATGAGAAAATGCTCGTAGTGTAGTTTTTCATTAGGAACTAGACATGTTCGGTGGAGCATTGGACATGGGCACTAGATACAATGTTGGCATATAACAGATCCACGGTTTTTAGTCAAGCATCATTGAGTTTGGTGTACATCGAATATGGTGCACTGGACGTGTCTGATAAGGCACCAGATGGCCCACCGGACAGGGCACCTAGAGAGCTTGTCAAGCACACACTTCAACTCTTTAGTGCATTGGATGTTTTGATGTGGCACTAAATACCACATTATACATGGCACTTAGCATGTAAATTGCGTACTTCAGCCCAACATGCACCGGATGTGTCCAGTGGTGTGTCCGATGAATGCTTTGGATACCTAACAAAGTTAATGGCTAGTTTATAATTTTTGTTGCACTAGACATGTCCGGTGTATTGACCGGATATGCACCAAACATGTCTAGATATCCATCATTTGTGCACCAAAAGGTAATGGATGGATTTCATATTGGGGCTATAAATAGACCCCTTCATTAGCCTTGGCTAGCATCCCTTCACTCATTACAACTAAGAACATGGGCTAGAGAAACACACTCCACTCACTTGCATCTTGAAGTTAATCATGTGGGTGAGATTGGAGAGTTCTTAAGGCATGTTTGGTTCGCTGCCTAACTTGCCACACTTTGCCTAACTTTTCTGCCTAATGTTAGTTCTTCAATTCGAACGACTAACCTTAGGCAAAGTGTGGCACAGTTAGTCATGAACCAAACAGGCCTTTAGTGCATTATATATAGTTGTTGCATCTCATGGCACTAGTTGAGCGACTAAGGTTTCTACTCTTGTTACTTTTGTCACGATTATGATGGGCTCTTGTGCTAATTTCCCTTGGGAAATTCACGAAGAGAAACTAGAGAAAAATTGTGGCTCGTTAGAGTTCCCTCTAGGATTTTTCTTATGGCATCCTTATTGTGAGCTTGGTGTGTGATGACAATTAACATATGAACATCTTAGTTTAGACTTACCACAACGAGGACATAAGTTGTTAGGAAGGAACCAAACCTTAGGGATATATCTTGTATTATTTCTTGCCCCGTGTGGTTTAAGCTCCTTACTTACCCTTGTAACTATATCTATCTAATTGTTCAAAACTAAATCATCTAGTATTGTGTAGATGCATAGTTATTATTGTTGCTTGAAATATATTTCTTGCAAATAGCTTGCTTGTTCAATATATACTAGAACATCAGGCGCCCCTTCGGGCGCCCTACAGTGGTTGAAAACAGGATCTAATGTCTAGTAAATGAGACAGCCCATTGTAGAACTTGAAATGGTGATTTGTCCATTGTGGAAGTTGAAATCGTGTAGAAGCTCTCTAGCTAAATCTAGGGAGAAGATTACATATACAATAGGACATAGATCATGAAACTGGCAATAATCATGAAACAAAAACACCTAACAAAAAACACATATAACGCTTTCAGGGCAAGTATCACATGGGATGGTATTTAAAAATCAATGGCATATTACAAAAAATCTAATTTATAAAATATTTTGTGTCGTGTGATGCCAAGCAACAACATTTCATCAGTCCTCAATAGCAAGCTACCAAAGGAGTTTAAAAATGTTAGTTGGCAATAACTAAGTCGATGGCAACAGATGGCAACAAAGGGTTAGCAGAGACAAAGTTTGAGTGCTCTGCAATCTGAAGCCGGTGGCAATGTGTGGTATAAAATCACATGCAATGGTTTTGGCTATAGTCATGCTAGTCCATTTTTTTCTATAGTATTTAGTGGTCGTTCAAATAGCTGTTCTAAACTACTATTAACAGAATAATTTTGATAGTGTAGAATCCATACAACAAACCAAGCCATATTCCTAATTATTCTCATTCATTCAAAACAAAGGTGGCAATCATTAAACAAGAAACACAATAGCAAGTCTGCTATGACCCTTTTGGCCAAGGTTGTCTGTCCTCTAGCTTTTGAATCAAAATTATTCAGATACATTTGCACAAAATTACTAATTTGGCAAATTGCCAAAGTAGTACACTTAACTCTTTTAGCCGACAACTAACATAGAAGCAATCATACCTTTTTGTACATTGTTCGGAAGTACTCCTGAAGATTGTCTGCAGCCTCTCCCACCAGTTCAGATGAAAAAGGAAGATTCAGAAAAATTTTGCTTCAATCTAAAAGTTAGAACTGGAGTGCTATAAATGAGGTGCGCACATCGTCATCACTGATGTCAGTCTCATCATATAAAGCTCTTTTCTCTGTATCTCCAAGAATGGATATAACCTTCTGCAACTGCTGAAACTTCTCTTTGGCTTCATAGAAACATTGAACATTGCATTTGAGATACACTGCACTAAATGATTGTAGGAAAGCATTCATGATTTATGTTTGAGATACTACCTCGTTCCTAGGATTCGTATCCGGGTGGAGGCGCAGAGCCAATTTGTGATATGCCTTCTCTATCTCTTGTTGTGAAGCACTCTCCTCAACTCCCAGAATCCTCAAATGACAAAAGCAAAATAAAGAAGCAACTAAATTACTATATTGTGATATGGAAAAGGAACCTGAAAGAGATCAACTACACACATTTACAACATTTCAGACTTTTGTCTTATCTACAGTTATTTGCATGACTTGTTTACAAATAGACTTAAATAAGAAACCAAAATTACAACAATTAAGAGTTGTTTTGGACCATCTCACAGCAATACTCCCTCCATTCACTTTTGATAGTCCTATTTTCAAAATTGAGTTGTTCATTTTTTATAGTCTTATTTGAGTTGTGGTCCCAAATCTGATATAAATGACTGTTTGGGTCCCCGTGCAGAGTAACTCATCTAGAAAAAAGACTGGTGCATGTATATAAAAACATCAAAACCGAGGAGTTTTCGCAAAAAACAAGGACTGTTTGATGATGTAATTAATTAGATGATAAGCAAGAGTTCTCCTTGGTCATTGTGTCAAGGTGAAATAGGACTATCATAAGTGAACGGAGGGAGTATTTAACAATATCAGATTTTTTTACCAGACTTTTAATGCTTAGTTTCATTAAGTGCAATCAAAGTAAGCAGTGATTCACCACAGTTCCAAAGTGACAGCATAGGCCAAAAAAACATAAATGGATACCACATGATCTAGGGTTAAAGAATACAGCAAAGCTGCAACAAAAAATTCACAGCACTACCAAATAAAGTACCCTGTTGTCTGATTATATTATATATAGCCATCCAAGAACACAGTAATCTGTACACATTTAGGTGTATAGCAGTTGTTGAGTAAATAAACAAATAAACCAGGACACGTTCCTTTCCCTAAAGCAGGACACCAGATACAGGTCTAGGACAATGAGACAATCATGCCACCAAAGAGTCAACAAGCATGACAAAATTGATAGGGTGCAAATGAAAACTCAATGATCAAACATATTAATTCTCTTCTGATTGGAGGCAATTATCTACATGTAAACAACTGAAAAAAATATGCATGCAATTGTTGCTTACAATGGCAAGACTTAGAAGACACGGCCAGAAGTACAGGCTGAGATGTGCTAGCAATCTGAATAATTGAACTGACCTTTTCTTTAGCTTCTTTCTCATATTTATGCATTTGTTTTTTGTTTTTTTTTTTGAAATCAATCCCAAAGCATGTTGTAATCGACCACATAGAGTTGTATGGTCTAAAAACAACCGAGGTTGTCTGCACCACAAAATTAAAAAAAATAAAAATCAGACAACAGGGTACTTCATGTCCGCAAGACATGGAATACAATATGACCTCGAGAATTGGGCAAAGGACACGGACTACCTCTCCGCACGCCCGCAAAGCCCCATCAGTAACCTTATAATATCTATTTTTGACAGCAGACAGTATAGGAACAGAACGTGCCTGAAAATTTGATTTGCAATCAGTAGCCACTCCGATAGTCTTTAAATTATACTCAACACTGATATACTACAATACCTTGATGTATAGATGAAACATAAATGGCGAATGTGAAGCCATAAGATGCAAGACCTGTTGGAACTTCAGTTTAACTAAAAAGAGGAAAAGTGCAGCCTTTTACATGAACAATTATGTGTATGTACTGTTGGCAAAACAATGTGGAGAGCAAATCAGAGAGAACAATGGTACCATTCCAGCAGAACAATGAACTATATGAATAACATAACAACCATTTTACCCGATGATCAACCAAACTGAGCTCTATGAACTCGCTTTGTATTGCAACGTAACTCTAATTCCTCATGTTCAAAATGAGATTCTTTTAACAACAACGTTGGCTCAGCCATGATCATGCATGACTGAAAATATGTGCATGAACTGCCAGTTAGCCCAATTGCTGAGTTGCTGACCTACCAATCCTATGTATTTGTACTATCATACAAATTATAGCTAAGCAAGAGCAACTATGATGTGATCTTCTGAATTCCAATTTTATAGTTTCAATACTTGCTCTGTTGTATGAACAGGACAAAGTAGCAGCCCTGGAGACCATATGTTTTGTTCGATTTACTAACCAATGCTACACAGCTCCCAGAAAACTGATGCTTACACAAAACGTACCTACCGATGAGGGATTCACAATAGATCGTTTTATAGTGGTTATAAACTGCTGCTGACAACACCTGCATTAAGAGAGAGGAAACAGGGCTGGTATACCTTGTGTGTCAGATGAGTCCTTGTTATTGCCCTCCGTTGCCTCCTGCAAGCAATAGCTTTATTACCATAACTAACAGGTATAATCAGGTAACAGCACCCAGATAACTAAATCGAACACACCTAAACTCATGATCGCTGTCTGGTTCCTTTGATAGATGCTCTAGGGTCAGTCTACAGCTGGAGGAAAGAACACCACATTCTAAATTACCACAAGGTGATGAGCTAAAAAAATCAATCTTTGAACCATCAAGCACAAAGAAATAAACTAACAAAAAGGGTGTTGATTCCAGTAAACTTAGATACATGCTCTTAACAGCATTAACAGCACACTGATTTAGATGCATATCTCAAAATATTTTATGAATGAATGAAGTACATTAGTTCGTATACCCACCGTCCAAGTTGTCATGTTTATTTTAACCCCAAGCATATCTCGAACCCCATATGGGCGCCATGCTCTCTACTGGTGCTAATTTCGCATTCAACATGAATATCCTCAAACAAAATAACAAAAAATATAAGTTGGAAAAATAAAAAAAAAGGTAGGCAAAAAGAAGTGAAAAATTAAGAATAACCTCACCTCCCTTTGTCTCCTAGCTGCTATGCCCTCGAGTTCCACAATACGTTGTTTCGCAGCACTAAGCTCTTCATCTTTCTTAGAATTCATCTGTTGCACAAAGCCGATACCGATACATCTAAATGGAGAACCTGAACCCTGAGGTTTTGAGTTCATCTATTTCCAGCTCCATAAACTAACCAGAGCATTTTTATTTTATTTTTGTTTTGAGTATTAATAAGTTAAAGTTCTTGAAAACAAACAGACACACGAAGCGCTCACCTTGTGCTTGTATTCTTGTGCCACTGCCTCAACATGAACGTTTAGCTCTGAGATATGTGCATTGCACTGAGCAATCTACAAAGAGGAAAAAACAGTCCTGAAATCTACAAAACTACACTTTATAGTAGCAAAACAAATGCATGCGTGACTAATAAAACCTTACAAGTGAGCTGACAAACAATTAACAAATCTGTGATTACCTCTGATTCCTTCTCAGAAACCTCCCTTCTAAGTATTCTAATAGTCTCTTGAGCACAGAGGAGCTCATTATGCATATCTATTGGGTGCCTGCAGGAGAGTCAAGTGGTAACTGTTAATTTTACAACTATAAATATACGCATCCTGTAATAGAACCGAACCATACAAACCTAGATGAATCAGCTAAATCAACCATTCCATCTTCCATATATCTCCTTGCTTTCCCAAAGGGTTGTACAACTAGCATTTGTTCCCGAACTTTCTGCAGGTCCACTTCTAGTTCTTCTCGCTGCATTCTTTGTCACCCTGCTTCTTCCTTGACAATTTCCACCTTAGAAGAAATAACAGAAATTAGTGCTAAGAATGAATACTTTAAAAATAAAACGATGACAAAGAAAAGTGAGCGATTAATCAACACCTAAATAGAACAAACAACACAGGTTACTTTGCTTTCTAAAACACAAACAATATTCTCAAGTTCTTCAATTGACCTCTCCAATACCTTTACTTTTTCATCCTTCCCTTCAGCATATGCCTTATGGTCCTCAGCTATCTGCAATTTCAATGAAATGAAGGGAAGGGCGGAGTTCACGATGGTAGCGTAGCATCCAAGGCAAGTTCAATGAAATGAATAGACTCCATCCGATTGAGGTTTTATATAAATGTAAAAGGACAAAGGTACAATGATGATATACTCCATTTAGCCACAAATAAGTGATGTTTTACACATTGATACGGCACCGAGGAGAAGGCCAATCCACATCCGCTACGCCCAGTCAGTAGACTGAAGCCACTCAACAGTGAATACCTAGCAGTTAGCAGGAAACAGGTTAGGGAGAAGCGCTAGGTGTCCCATCTAGAGCTGACACGCCACAGTCCAGCCGTGGTGGACGGTGAGGACGAGCTGCGTCGGGGGCAGTGTGCACTCCCACAGCAAGCCGACACGGCACGGTGTGACTCCCTTTCTTCTCATGAAACCAAACGATTTTAGTGTTATGATGATCGAGCGAGGAACAAAACAAAATCATGATGCGCACACAACCTACCAAAGCTTTCCCAACCCCACGCGGGGTTAACCTATCATCCAGGAAGGAGACGATATGGGGGGAAAGAAAAAGGGGAGAGCACACGAGAACCTAGAAATGGTGGTGGGTAAAGAGGAGGAGGAGGCTCACGAGGTTCCCGGCGCCAACGGTGCAGAAGCCGTTGCAGAGGTCGACGAGGACGACCCTGACGTCGCGCGGCGGGAGAACGAACTCCCCGTCGATCTGGAACGGGATCTGCGATCGGAGTAGGTCCACGGCTGCGGCGTCGGCCTCCGTCCCCATTCTCCTCTTGTCCACGCGCGACGGCTCCATCCGTGAAGGTCCTAGCTCGCCGCCAGGGGGGCGCGCGTCCGTGCGTCGGGGCTCCGCTCGCCGTGCCTCCGGTCCGCTTGCTGGTTCCGCACGACTGGACGCAGGCAATGGGGAAAGATGGATGCGTGGAAGAGTCGGTCGCTAATTCAATAATGGAAGAGAGAGGTATTCACGGGTAATAGTGGAGAGAGAGAAAGCCGCGTCCTTTCCATGTTCCTGGGCCACGCGTCGGCAGCGGAAAGCCTGCGAGGCCGTGAAGCGCGGAGAGGCTTCCAATCTCCCGTGTCTTTTAACAAGAAGTAACTAGCTACAAAGTCACTAGTCTTGGGCTTGCATAGAATAAACTAGAGCAAGAACAAGTATACGCGCTTTCGTGCCATATTTTATATCAATCAACTTTGCTGTAGTAGTGGTAATTATATGTTTTGGGGATATTTTTATAGACTATTTTTCCCTTTCTGGCCATCTTGGTGCTAATACACTACCAGTTGTATAGTAGCCACCCTCCAACAATGAAAATACATGGTTCGTAGAAATATATCACTTGGTTTGAACTAAAAATATAGCGTTTTCAATTGAAGTTGTATCAAGGTAAACGTTATATAAATATTATAGAGTTCAAAGAGATGTAGAACTTTGTAGTTGATTTTTAAATTTGAGAATGTTTATATATCTAAATATTTAATATAATATCTTATACTAGATTTGAGGTGGTTGACAATCAGGAATGATGACGAAATCAACATCAAAATTACAGGGTTAAATAAAATTTTCATTTAAAATCTTTTGAAGTGTCAAATATGCAATAGAAGATTCATAAATGTGAAGTTAAAAGGTCAACTTTCAGGTGTTGTGGAATTGAGATGGTATAAACGTTTAGAATCTTTCCTAAACTAAGAGCTTATTAGTAAGGAGCCTGCGAGACGACATATTTCTACAGACGGATTCGGTTATCAATCGACTGTGCTATTTTTAATGACGGTTTCTTAAGAAAACCGCCACTAGAAAACGTATTTCTAAAAGCGGTTCCTTAAGAAAAACCGCCTGTAAAAATCCATGGTTTCTAACCGCCACTAGAAATCATTTTTATCCTTAATTTTTCGAGATTTTTCAAACGACCTCGTATGACAAAACCACTAAAATAAAAGTTATAAATCTCTAAAAGTTATGAAACTTTGTAGTTGTCAACATTTTTATTTGAACTCATTTCGGTTCTCAAAAATTAAATTTAAGTATGTCAAATTTAAAATTCAAATTTTGCAAACTACCTCGGATGAAAAAAGTGTCAAAATAAAAGTTGTAGAACTTCAAAAGTTATTTAACTTTGTAGTTGACAACTTTTTTATTTGAATATGTTTAGGGTCTAAAATAAGCAATTTACACTCAAATGGTTGTAATATGTGGACAAAACAACTACAAACTAGACACAAAATCATGACATAAATGGAGTGGTAATGGAGGGTATGCGCGAGGGTGAGGTCGACGGTTCGATTACTAACAACTGCGTATTGTGCCAATTTTGTGTGAAAAATGTCGTGACTTGCGACTTCGACGGGCGGGTGGGGTGAGTCCTCTCCTTAAATAAATTTTTTGTTGTTTTAAAAAACGTGTTTAATGTTTCTAAAAATAGTTTTTACTAACGGATTTATTACGTCGACCGCCAGTGAAAATCAATTTTTATTGGCGGTCCTCAGTTATCCGCCTGTAAAAATGATTTTTACTGGCCCCTAGTAACGACGATTTTAAGAAACGTCAGTGAAAATAGGTTTACAACCGTCACTATAGAGCTCATTTGTACCAGTGACTTAATAGATATCTTAGTCAACTATTCAACCAACGTATCCAGCTAACACGTAACACGTCCTTCCTCTCTTCCACAAAATATGTCATTTTAGTTTTGTCCCCAAGTTTGATTCCAGCTTTGATCAATCGTCTTTTTTTTAAAAAAAACATCAACACCAACAACATTATCAAATTAATTTAATGAAATCCAACATGAATACATCTCAATAGTGTGTTTATTTGATATTGTGGTTATTAAAATATATTTTTGCGTAAACTTGCGAAAAAGTTAAAATATTCTATTTATGATAAAACTGAAACGGTCTACGTTTTAGAGCTCTGACCTGAGTACCTAGCTACTTGCAAGTTGCAAGGGGCAAAAATATCAACCACTGCTGTTTTTTTTTTCAATTAATAAGTAAACTGAAACCACCCGCCAATTCTTTTCATAAAGACATGTTGTCAACTCAGCTCATTGCTTTCTTCACCTACATATATACTACGCTGTCAACGAGCATCAGGATTCGTTTGAGTGAGCATGTAATTAAAGCGAATGCCACCGGAGCAGGAGGGCCCGCAGTTTGGCGAGATCTTAACGTTGAATAATATTATTGTTTTCTCCTTTTTCAGCGACAAGAGAATTATTGATCAACGTCGTGTGCTCTTTATTCTTACCTCTCCGTAACCATAGGATATCTAGGATGTAAAGGCAGCATAAAGTGTGCAAAATTAAAAAGATCGCCAGAATTTGACTTCACCACTGAGTTCTTATTGCTTGATTAAAACAAAGGTTTTGGTTTAGAGTCTTCAAAGGTCGCGAAGACTCAGAGCGAGAGGTGGCCGCATTTTTTTTCTGCTATTTTTTAAAAGTGTCTGGGTAGCGAAAAATGACAATAGTTTCTCGTCTTTGCTCTGTAATTTGTGCTTTGCTTTATCTTATAACCTTGTTTAAACTTTTTGCTTGATTATTTTTTTCTAGTCTTATTGGTTGATTAATTTTTTTAAAACTTTTGCACAAGTGTATCCATAAGGACTTCAAACCATGATCTCTTGTCTTGCACAACTCATAACCTATAGTTTAGGATGCTATCTATTTATATAGCTTTCTATAAGTTTTATATTTAATATTTTGATCTATAAACAATCTCGAATGGAAACCGGATTCTGCCATAATGAATTTTTAGATCATGACTGCAACTGTTATAATGGAGAAAATCATAAAATTTGAATTGTCCTAAACTGTGAGGAAATTAGGCATTTTCATATTAAATGTAATCTAGAAATAACATGCTAAATTTGTGATAACAAATATGTGCACGCGTGGCACAATACTCGTCTCATTAGTTTAACCAAGATAATACAGAAAACAACAGCCGATCAAAAAAGATATTAGGGTGTACCTAACGGAGAGGCCCATGCTCAAGGCACTGGCTGTTCCATTCACACTAGTCATCATGTGTATGTTTGATATAGCCGATCAAAAAGTCGATCGCTGAAAGAGGTCGATGCAGTGCAGTCCTTCGAACGTCCACCAAGAAGTAGACGAAGAAGACGATCCCGCAACAAAGAAGCAGACGATGAAGACGATTCTGAAACGACCTGTCCCTACGACGCTCCCTAAAAACATGTTTGCTCGCGCACCCAGCAAGTGTCTCTGGAGGCATGCTCTCCCAACTCTCCGTGTGCGCAAAGATTTAGGACAGGGAAGACTTCGAAGGCAACTCAACCGTGAAAAATAATGTGAAAAACTAGCAAGAGTATATTTTCCACATATGCGATTGAAGAGTTCTATGCTCTTATATAGGCGCAAGAGAGTAGATGTACCATCATCAAAATGGTCGTTGCTAGTAACTTATCAAGCCAAAAGTTGGTAGCCATAATTCACTCACTTACTCATACATAACTCCTACCTAACCACGAGCCTTATGATTTATAGAATATTAAATAAATGGTTTTTAACCGAAATATTCTAACAATCCCCACTAAATTTCAAGGCACGTATAAAACACTTTTAGTTTCACTATTGTTTGATATATTAGTGTTTCAATGGAGACTGTTAAGTTGAACATCCACCTAGAGCAGTAGAGGTTACACTTCTTCACAATTGAACAATGGACTTTGCCTTGATTGATTGTTTTGTGCGAAATAAGTTTCACCTAAGCTCTTTACTGATACAAGGTTTCCAAAAAGCATCCCCTCTATTTGGAATATATAAGTCAATTCTAGGGCCTTTCGTGCGTATCTAGAGATCACCCAAATCTCATAAACTATGACAAGCTAGCAGTTGAACTCATATAGATATGTTCCTCAAAAGATGTTATGTAGGACATCCTTGCTTCAACAAGCCATTTACAACATATATTGGTAAAACCATCCTACCTTAAAGAAAACGAAGGAAATGTATCTAAAATGGACTCTGTTAATGGTCCTTTCTCACAGTCTACCACTAGCTTATTTCACCGTCCTATTTCACGGGATCTTTAATCACATAGAACATGTTTCTGCTATGATAGACTTTGGGTCTCATGACCATTTCACCTTGATGCACTATATATCTCTTTATGTGACAATCCCTTAGTGAATTGATCTGCTAGATTTTGCCCATTTCACCTTGATGCACTATATATCTCTTTATGTGACAATCCCTTAGTGAATTGACCTACTAGATTTTTAGACGTATAGACATAATTCAACACTATCACTCCCACGACAGCACTGTACAACATTTTCAGCGACCACCATTATTTTTGGCTGCCAGGGCGCTCGGCCGCCGAAAATAACGTGTAATTTTCGGCGGTGCTCGGGGCCGCCGAAAATAGCTTTATTTTTGGCGGCCACTGACATAGCCACCGAAAATAAAGCCTTATTTTTCAGCGGCCGAGCCGTGGCCACCGAAAATAGTGTTTTTTAAATAGCATCCCGACTTTTTCCTTTTCTTCTCAAACTCTCTATCTCTCCGTGTCGTCACCGCACCGCCGCGCCCGCCACCGCACCATGTCGTCGCGTCGTCCCCTCCCAGCCCCACCGCCCGGTCGGCCCTGGCATTCCGCACGCCGCCCCCACTACTCCCTCCACAAGGTTAAATTATTATTTTTGCGTATTTTGTTCCATATTTTCGGCGACCGTTATTTAATTGCCGCCGAAATTAGTTTATATTTGTAATTGTGTTTGTTTGATTAGTGCGTCTGATTAGTATTATTGTTTAGTTTGATTTCATTAATGTATTAGTGGTATATGTGGTTTAGGATTATGGGCATATTATATTCGTGGCATTAATTTCGTATTAATATGTGGTACTATTATATTATTAGTTTTATAAGTACATTAAATTGGTACGTAGTACAATTGCATTATTAGTGGTATGTGGTACTTAGAAGAAGCCTCAAGGATCTCTTTACACACTCAAGCAATTCCAACAATCAAGCTTGAGATCTCGGATCTCCTGATTTGAAAGATAGTCTCCACAAGGCACTCCACAACTCGGAGCCTCTTAGTAGCTTTTATGATTGAAGAAAAACATAAGAGCAAGAACACAGCAACACAACACCACAAATGCAGATCACACAGGCACACTACCTTCTTCTTTTCTCTAGAAAGACTATCTCTACTCAAATGTGACGCTCGGATCTCTTGGAATGACTAGGATGTGTTGTACTAGTGTTTGGGAATGAAAGCATAGCTCTTGTAATTTGACTTGACCAGCTAAGAGGGTATTTATAGCCCGAAAGCCCCAATTAGTCGTTAGGTGAGATTCCAAAAATTTGCACCTACCTCGGGTGCACCAGACCTCTACATGCATGTCCAGTGCGCCATCAAACCTTTCATCAGCCTACGCAATCAACGGAAAGCTACCATGTTAGGTGGCACCAGACCTTGCGACGTCAGTTGCCACATCATGTAGCCATTAGAGTAGCAGTTGGAGCAGGAACTAGTCATTGCACTCGATGAGTCTGGTGCACATCAGACTGGTCCAATGTGCCAGACACCTCAGCTCTTCATGAACAAACTTCTCTGAGTAGGTGGTCCAGTGCACCACCAGACTAGTCCAGTGCACTCGGCAATCGAATCCCTGTTGAAGCCTTATTTGTATAAGTGGTCTGGTGCACCACCAGACTAGTCCAGTGCAATAGACCACCTAAGTCTTGAACTGCCTTCACTGTGCACTTAGTTTGGTGCGCCACCAAACTAGCTCGCTGCACCTCAGACCTGCTAAGTTGAAGTCCAACTTGGGCAAACCTTCTTCAATTTAATTCAGTTGTCATTGAGAGCATTCATATGACTTAGACAAACATTTCTAGAGATTGTCTAACTAGTCTAAAGTCATAGCTCTTCACTTCTTTGATTCATCCAACTCAATTTCTCGTTTTGGTTGAAGCTAAGCTCCTAAAGCACCTTTTCCAAAAAAATCTAAACTTCTTGACTCTCTAAGGTACTCAGATAGGTTCCTAAGGTCATTTAGAACTTATTCAAACTTATGAACTAGTCATAGCTCACCTTATCCAAGTTTTGCTCATTCTAGCCTAAGTTTAAGTCAATTCTAGCATTGAATACCTCAATTTGACTCTTATGAACATGAACTCATACACTTAGCAAACTAGTTAGATCACAATGTTGTGTTGGTCATCAAACACCAAAACTAATGTAGAAATGGCATGTAGCACATTTCACTTTCCATGTCAGAGTCAGAAGGACTCATTCACTCACCTAATACATAATAGGTCATGTCAAACTCAAACATAGGACCCAAACTTTAACCCTGAGGATGAGGTAATAATATGGTAGTCACGTTGTAGAATCCTAGATTTCAATACTTTTTGTTAGTTATCTGCTAAACAAATGTCTCCTTATTCGATTAAGAAATGCACATCAGGTGTCTTCTGCTAAGCAAGTACATGAAGAAGCCTAAAATTCTCATGTAGATGTGGAAGAAACTCCCACTAGGCAAATGTGAGGATAGGACCAAAGAGGCTACAATATGTTGTCAAGTGCAACCTTCCACATGATAACACTTGCTAAAAACAAGCTTACCTCTCCTACAACTGAAGCAGTTAAAGCACATCAACATGCATGTAGGTTCATCGTTAGGGATAATATACCAGTCACATGCCAAGATTGGAAGCTAGTGCCCGATGTTGTGAAAGCTAACTTGTAGTAGATGGTGATGCCCTCTAGCAAACACCTCATGTCACCTTCTAAGGACCATGAGCATGTAGCAGAACAAATGATAACATCTTCAAAACACTAAGAACATATGCCCTAGTTGTCTTATCCTACTTATGAAATAGAAAGAGATCAGCAACAACATGTACACAGGAAGACATTCCTATATGAAAACAAGGCTCCTTTAGAAGCAATCGAGATGTATGTTCAAGCGATGAAGAGTGCGGCAACATCTTCTGGTCAAAGGCCTTAAGTTGCTCAACATCTTGAGCTTTAGGAAGAGAATGATTTAATGTATTCTCATGAGAAGTTGTTTATTCGTGCAAATGAGATGATCTTCATGAAAGCAGATGTTTTTGAAAAGTATGTCTACAAGAAGCCATTCTAAAGCATCATATAAATGTACAAGTGACATTTCTCCATTAGTAGACTTCATAGTTGGCTCATGGATGCAATGGCAGCGAGGGTGACCCACCTCACATTTTATGTGCCCAAAGATGCCTTCTACAACGAAGAGAAAGCACCGGTGATCAAAATTGATTAAGGACTATGTTTCCATGTAGGATGCAATGGATTGACACGGGAGAAAGTGGAACATGGAAGTGTTGCATGCTTAACGTGACGTAGGTTTGCAAGTTAGATTTCACTGTCAACTTCAACAATAACTCAAAGGAGTCCAAAAAATGTCTAAAATGTGTTCAATAAGTAAAGAATAGGACATAGAATAGAAAGATGGAGGTTGTGTTGTACATAGCTTGGACAATCGATCATTTTTGCGAGACAAGGCAAGGACTTTGTGACAATCCCATACCACTTCAAGTAAGTTCAATCACTATTGTTTGTTGCATTGAAATAGTATTTGTTTATCGTGAACCTAAAAAACATGTTTACGCATGTAGCCAGCGCTACATTTGTTTCTATATGAAGCCAGAGCATGGCATAACCACAATCCTTGACTCGTTAAACTACCCCAAATCAGCATGAAACAATTTTGTTATTAAATTTAAAAAGTATGTACATTATAATCTCATATTACATCAATCTTTATGCTTATTGAAAGGGAATTAGGCTTACACCTATTTCCTAAATGATTTTGGTGGTTGAATTGCCCAACACAAATAATTGGACTAACTAGTTTGCTCTAGTGTATAAGTTATACAGGTGCCAAAGGTTCACCCTTAGCCAATAAAAAGACCAAGATTTGGGTTCAACCAAGAGAGCAAGGGATAACCGAAGTGTGCCCTGGTCTGGCGCACCGGACTGTCCGGTGCACCACCGGACAGTGTCCGGTGCACCAGGGGACTTCACGCTAAACTCCTCACCTTCGGGAAAATCCAGAGGCGCTCCGCTAAAATTCACCAGACTGTCCGGTGTACACCGGACAGTGTCCGGTGCCCCAGAGGAGAGCGACTCTGGAACTCGCCAGCTTCGGGAATTCGCTCCGCTATAATTCACCGGACATGTCCGGTGCACACCGGACTGTCCGGTGAGCCAGCGGAGCAACGGCTACTTCGCGCCAACGGTCACCTGCAGAAGCATTAAATGCGCGCCAGAGCACGCTGAAGTCAGGCACGCGCGAAGTGGCGCACCGGACACTCTACAGTGCATGTCCGGTGTGCCACCGGACATCCAGGCGGGCCCAGCAGTCAGAGCTCCAACGGTCGGAACCCAACGGCCTGGTGACGTGGCTGGCGCAGCGGACACTGTCCGGTGCACCATGCGACAGACAGCCCCACCAAACGGCTAGTTTGGTGGTTGGGGTTATAAATACCCACAATCACCTCACATTCAAGACATCCAAGTTTTCACACTTCCAACCACTTACAAGAGCTAGGCATTCAATACAAGACACACCCAAGTGATCAAATCCTCTCCCAATTCCACAAAAGCTTTAGTGATAAGTGAGAGTGATTTGTTGTGTTCTTTTGAGCTCTTGCGCTTGGATTGCTTTCTTCTTTCTCATTCTTTCTTGAGATCAATACTCACTTGTAACCAAGGCAAGAGACACCAATTGTGTGGTGGTCCTTGCGGGGAAGTTTTGTTCCCGGTTGATTTGAGAAGAGAAAGCTCACTCGGTCCGAGGGACCGTTTGAGAGAGGGAAGGGGTTGAAAAAGACCCGGCCTTTGTGGCCTCCTCAACGGGGAGTAGGTTTGCGAGAACCGAACCTCGGTAAAACAAATCCACGTGTCACACTCCTTATTCGCTTGCGATTTGTTTTGCACCCTCTCTCGCGGACTCGATTATATTTCTAACGCTAACCCAGCTTGTAGTTGTGATTAACTTTGCAAATTTCAGTTTCGCCCTATTCACCCCCCCCCCTCTAGGCAACTTTCAATTAGTATCAAAGCCCAGTGCTTCATTAGAGCCTAACCGCTCGAAGTGATGTCGGGAGATCACGCCAAGAAGGAGATGGAGACCGGCGACAAGCCCACTACAAGCCACGGGAAGGCTACATCGGAAGAGTCCCGCAACAAAGGGAAGGGGAAGGAGAAGAAAGCTTCTTCCCACAAGTCGCATCGGAGTGGGGACAAGAAAAAGAAGATGAGGAAGGTGGTCTACTATGAGACCGACACCTCATCACCATCTACCTCTGGCTCCGACGCGCCCTCCATAACTTCTAAGCGCCATGAGCGAAAGAAGTTTAGTAAGATCCCCTTACACTACCCTCGCACTTCTAGACATACTCCACTACTTTCCGTTCCATTAGGCAAACCGCCAACCTTTGACGGTGAAGATTATGCTAGGTGGAGTGATTTAATGAAATTTCATCTAACCTCACTCCACAAAAGTATATGGAATGTTGTTGAGTTTGAAGCACAGGTACCATCCGTAGGGGATGAGGATTATGATGAAGACGAGGTGGCCCAAATCGAGTACTTCAACTCCCAAGCCACAACCATACTCCTCGCTTCTCTAAGTAGGGAGGAATACAACAAGGTGCAAGGACTAAAGAGCGCCAAGGAAGTTTGGGACATGCTCAAGACCGCGCACGAGGGTGATGAACTAACCAAGATCACCAAGCGGGAAACGATCGAGGGGGAGCTCGGTCGCTTCCGTCTTCGCCAAGGGGAGGAGCCACAAGACATGTACAACCGGCTCAAAACCTTGGTGAATCAAGTGCGCAACCTCGGGAGCAAGAAATGGGATGACCACGAGGTGGTTAAGGTTATTTTAAGATCACTTATTTTCCTTAACCCTACTCAAGTACAATTAATTTGTGGCAATTCAAGATATACATTAATGACTCCCGAGGAAGTTATCGGGAATTTTGTGAGCTTTGAATTTATGATCAAGGGCTCACGGAAGATCAACAAGCTTGACGGTCCCTCCACGTCCGAAGCTCAACCGGTCGCATTCAAAGCGACAGAGGAGAAGAAGGAGGAGTCTACACCGAGTAGAACACCCATCGACGCCTCCAAGCTCGACAACGAGGAAATGGCGCTTGTCATCAAAAGTTTTCGCCAAATCCTCAAGCAAAGGAGGGGAAAAGATTACAAGCCCCGCTCCAAGAAGGTTTGCTACAAATGTGGTAAGCCCGGTCACTTTATAGCAAAATACCCTATTTCTAGTGACAGTGACAGGGGCGACGACAAGAAGGGGAGAAGAAAGGAGAAGAAGAAGTACTACAAGAAGAAGGGCGGCGATGCCCATGTTTGTCGCGAGTGGGACTCCGACGAAAGCTCTAGCGACTCCTCCGACGACGAGGACGCCGCCAATATCGCCGTCACCAAGGGCCTTCTCTTCCCCAACGTCGGCCACAAGTGCCTCATGGCAAAGGACGGCAAAAAGAAGAAGGTTAAATCTAAATCCTCCACTAGATATGAATCCTCTAGCGATGATAATGCTAGTGATGAGGAAGATAATTTGCGTACTCTTTTTGCCAACTTAAACATGCAACAAAAAGAGAAGTTAAATGAATTGATTAGTGCCATCCATGAGAAGGATGACCTCTTGGACACCCAAGAGGACTTCCTAATCAAGGAAAACAAAAAGCATGTTAAAGTTAAAAATGCTTATGCTCTAGAAGTTGAAAAATGTGAAAAATTATCTAGTGAGCTAAGCACTTGCCATGAGACCATTGACAACCTTAGAAATGAGAATGCTAATTTGTTAGCTAAGGTTGATTCAAATGTTTGTAATGTTTCAATTCCAAATGATAATGTTGAGTTGCTTGCTAAAATAGAAGAATTGAACAATTCTCTTGCTAGCCTTAGGATTGAAAATGAGAAATTAATCGCTAGGGCCAAAGATTTTGATGTTTGCAATGCTACTATTTCTGATCTTAGAGATAAAAATGATATATTGTGTTCTAAGATTGTTGAACTTAATTCTTGCAAACCCTCTACATCTATCGTTGAACATGTTACTATTTGCACTAGATGTAGAGATGTTAACATTGATGCTATTCATGATCACATGGCTTTAATTAAACAACAAAATGATCATATAGCAAAATTAGATGCTAAAGTTGCCGAGCATGACTTAGAGAATGAAAATTTTAAATTTGCTAGAAGCATGCTCTATAAAGGGAGACGCCCTGGCATTAAGGATGGCATTGGCTTCCAACAGGGAGGCAATGTCAAAATTAATGCCCCTCCTAAGAAATTGTCCAACTTTGTTAAGGGCAAGGCTCCCATGCCTCAGGATAACGAGGGTTACATTTTATACCCTGCCGATTATCTCGAGAGCAAAATTAGGAGAATTCACTCTAAGAAGTCTCACTCTGGCCCTAATCATGCTTTTATATATAAGGGTGAGACATCTAGTTCTAGGCAACAAACCCATGCTAAGTTGCCTAAGAAGAAAACTCCTAATGCATCAAATGATCATGATATTTCATTTAAAACTTTTGATGCATCATATGTTCTAACTAACAAATCCGGCAAGATAGTTGCCAAGTATGTTGGGGGCAAGCACAAGGGGTCAAAGACTTGTGTTTGGGTACCCAAAGTTCTTGTGTCTAATGCCAAAGGACCCAAAACCATTTGGGTACCTAAAGTGAAGAACTAAACTTGTTTTGTAGGTTTATGCATCCGGGGGCTCAAGTTGGGTAATCGACAGCGGATGCACAAACCACATGACAGGGGAGAAGAAGATGTTCTCCTCCTACGAGAAAAACCAAGATCCCCAACGAACTATTACATTCGGGGACGGAAATCAAGGTTTGGTCAAAGGATTGGGTAAAATTGCTATATCACCTGACCATTCTATTTCCAATGTTTTTCTTGTAGATTCATTAGATTACAATTTGCTTTCCGTTTCTCAATTATGCAAAATGGGCTACAACTGTCTATTCACTGATGTAGGTGTCACTGTCTTTAGAAGAAGTGATGATTCAATAGCATTTAAGGGAGTGTTAGAGGGTCAGCTATACTTAGTGAACTTTGATAGAGCTGAACTCGACACTTGCTTAATTGCTAAGACTAACATGGGCTGGCTCTAGCATCGCCGACTAGCACATGTTGGGATGAAGAATCTTCATAAGCTTCTAAAGGGAGAGCACATTTTAGGATTAACCAATGCTCATTTTGAGAAAGACAGGATTTGTAGCGCATGCCAAGCAGGGAAGCAAGTTGGTAGTCACCATCCACACAAGAACATCATGACGACTGACAGGCCACTAGAGCTCCTACACATGGATCTATTCGGCTCGATCGCTTACATAAGCATCGGCGGGAGTAAGTACTGTCTAGTTATTGTGGATGATTATTCTCGCTTCACTTGGGTGTTCTTTTTGCAGGAAAAATCTCATACCCAAGAAACCTTAAAGGGATTCTTGAGACGGGCTCAAAATGAGTTCGGCTTAAGGATCAAGAAAATAAGAAGCGACAACGGGACGGAGTTCAAGAACTCTCAAATTGAAGGCTTCCTTGAGGAGGAGGGCATCAAGCATGAGTTTTCTTCTCCCTACACGCCACAACAAAATGGTGTAGTAGAGAGGAAGAATAGAACTCTATTGGACATGGCAAGAACCATGCTTGATGAGTACAAGACTTCGGATCGGTTTTGGGCCGAGGCGGTCAACACCGCCTGCTACGCCATCAACCGGTTGTATCTACACCGAATCCTCAAGAAGACATCATACGAACTCCTAACCGGTAAAAAGCCCAATATTTCATATTTTAGAGTCTTTGGTAGCAAATGCTTTATTCTTGTTAAAAGAGGTAGAAAATCTAAATTTGCTCCTAAGACTCTGATTCAAACACAAGGGCATATAGAGTCTTTAACAAGTCCTCCGGACAAGTTGAAGTTTCTTGTGACGTTGTGTTTGATGAGACTAACGGCTCTCAAGTAGAGCAAGTTGATCTTGATGAGATAGGTGATGAAGAGGCTCCGTGCATCGCACTAAGGAACATGTCCATTGGGGATGTGTGTCCTAAAGAATCCGAAGAGCCTCCAAATGCACAAGATCAACCATCCTCCTCCACGCAAGCATCCCCACCGACTCAAAATGAGGCTCAAGTTGATGAAGGAGAAGATCAAGCAAATGAGCCACCTCAAGATGACGGCAATGATCAAGGGGGAGATGCAAATGAGCAAGACAAGGAGGATGAAGAATAAAGGCCGCCACACCCAAGAGTCCACCAAGCAATCCAACGAGATCACCCTGTCGACACCATCCTCGGCGACATTCATAAGGGGGTAACCACTAGATCTCGTGTTGCACATTTTTGTGAGCATTACTCTTTTGTTTCCTCTATTGAGCCACACAGGGGAGAGGAAGCACTTCAAGATTCGGATTGGGTGGTGGCGATGCAAGAGGAGCTCAACAACTTCACTAGAAATGAGGTATGGCATTTGGTTCCACGTCCTAATCAAAATGTTGTAGGAACCAAATGGGTGTTCTGCAACAAGCAAGACGAGCATGGTGTGGTGACAAGAAACAAAGCCCGACTTGTGGCCAAGGGATACTCCCAAGTCGAAGGTTTGGATTTCGGTGAAACCTATGCACCCGTAGCTAGGCTTGAGTCAATTCGTATATTATTGGCCTATGCTACTTACCATGGCTTCAAGCTTTATCAAATGGACGTGAAGAGTGCCTTCCTCAATGGACCAATCAAGGAAGAAGTCTATGTTGAGCAACCTCCCGGCTTTGAAGATAGTGAGTATCCTAACCATGTTTATAAACTCTCTAAGGCGCTTTATGGGCTCAAGCAAGCCCCAAGAGCATGGTATGAATGCCTTAGAGATTTTCTTATCACTAATGGGTTCAAAGTTGGAAAAGCCGATCCTACACTCTTCACTAAAACTCTTGAAAATGACTTGTTCGCATGCCAAATTTATGTTGATGATATTATATTTGGGTCTACTAACGAGTCTACATGTGAAGAATTTAGTAGGATCATGACTCAAAAATTCGAGATGTCTATGATGGGGGAGTTGAAGTATTTCTTAGGATTCCAAGTGAAGCAACTCCAAGAGGGCACCTTCCTAAGCCAAACGAAGTATACTCAAGATATTTTAAGCAAGTTTGGGATGAAGGATGCCAAACCCATCAAGACACCCATGGGAACCAATGGGCATCTCGACCTCGACGAGGGAGGTAAATTCGTCGATCAAAAGGTATACCGGTCGATGATAGATTGTTTATTATATTTATGTGCATCTCGACCGGATATTATGCTTTCCATATGCATGTGTGCAAGATTCCAAGCCGACCCTAAGGAAGCTCACCTTACGGCCGTAAAACGAATCTTGAGATATTTAGTTTATACTCCTAAGTTTGGGCTTTGGTATCCTAGGGGATCCACTTTTGATTTAATTGGTTATTCCGATGCCGATTGGGCGGGGTGTAAAATCAATAGAAAGAGCACATCGGGGACTTGCCAGTTCTTGGGAAGATCCTTGGTGTCTTGGGCTTCAAAGAAGCAAAATTCCGTAGCTCTTTCTACCGCCGAAGCCGAGTACATTGCTGCAGGACATTGTTGTGTGCAACTACTTTGGATGAGGCAAACCCTTAGGGACTATGGTTACAAATTAACCAAAGTTCCTCTTCTATGTGATAATGAGAGTGCAATTTGCATGGCGGATAATCCCGTTGAGCATAGCCGCACTAAACACATAGCCATTCGGTATCATTTTCTAAGAGATCACCAACAAAAGGGAGATATCGAGATTTCATACATTAATACTAAAGATCAATTAGCCGATATCTTTACCAAGCCACTTGATGAACAAACTTTTAACAAACTTAGGCATGAGCTAAATATTCTTGATTCTAGGAACTTCTTTTGTTGATTTGTACACATAGCTCATTCATATACCTTTGATCATGTCTCTTTCATATGCTATGACTAATGTGTTTTCAAGTCTATTTCAAACCAAGTCATAGGTGTATTGAAAGGGAATTGGAGTCTTCGGCAAAGACAAAGGCTTCCACTCCGTAACTCATCCTTCGCCGTCACTCCGGGCAACTCTCCATCTTTGGGGGAGAGAGCCTGAGTCCAAAAGCAAAAGGACTCCGTCTTTGGTATAATCTTCACTCAATATTTTATTTACCAAAGGGGAGAAAGTAATTCAAAGGGCTCTAATGATTCCGTTTTTTGGCGATTTATGCCAAAGGGGGAGAGAGCATGAGCCCAAAGCAAAAGGACCGCACCACCAACTAATTTTTTAAACTAAGGTTTTTCAATTGGTAAATTTCAAATTGATATCCTATTGTGTTCAAAAGGGGGAGAAGTTAGTATTTTCAAAATTGATATCTTAAAACCCTCTTGAACACTAAGAGGAGGATTTCATCTAGGGGGAGTTTTGTTTAGTCAAAGGAAAAGCATTTGAAACAGGGGGAGAAAATTTCAAATCTAGAAAATGCTTCGCAAAATCTTATTATTTACCTTTGACTATTTGCAAAAGAACTTTGAAATGGTTTTACAAAAGAATTTGCAAAAACAAAACATGTGGTGCAAGCGTGGTCCAAAATGTCAAAAATTAAAGAAACAATCCATGCATATCTTATAAGTATTTATATTGGCTCAATTCCAAGTAACCTTTGCACTTACATTATGCAAACTAGTTCAATTATGCACTTCTATATTTGCTTTGGTTTGTGTTGGCTTCAATCACCAAAAAGGGGGAGATTGAAAGGGAATTAGGCTTACACCTATTTCCTAAATGATTTTGGTGGTTGAATTGCCCAACACAAATAATTGGACTAACTAGTTTGCTCCAGTGTATAAGTTATACAAGTGCCAAAGGTTCACCCTTAGCCAATAAAAGACCAAGATTTGGGTTCAACCAAGAGAGCAAGGGATAACCGAAGTGTGCCCTGGTCTGGCGCACCGGACTGTCCAGTGCACCACCGGACAGTGTCCGGTGCACCAGGGGACTTCACGCTGAACTCCTCACCTTCGGGAAAATCCAGAGGCGCTCCGCTAAAATTCACCAGACTGTCCGGTGTACACCGGACAGTGTCCGGTGCCCTAGAGGAGAGCGACTCTGGAACTCGCCAGCTTCGGGAATTCGCTCCGCTATAATTCACCGGACATGTCCGGTGCACACCGAACTGTCCGGTGAGCCAGCGGAGCAACGACTACTTCGCGCCAACGGTCACCTGCAGAAGCATTAAATGCGCGCCAGAGCGCGCTGAAGTTAGGCACGCGCGAAGTGGCGCACCGGACACTCTACAGTGCATGTCTGGTGTGCCACCGGACATCCAGGCGGGCCCAGTAGTCAGAGCTCCAACGGTCAGAACCCAACGGCCTGGTGACGTGGCTGGCGCACCGGACACTGTCCGGTGTGCACCGGACTGTCCGGTGCACCATGCGACAGACAGCCCCACCAAACGGCTTGTTTGGTGGTTGGGGTTATAAATACCCCCAACCACCTCACATTCAAGACATCCAAGTTTTCACACTTCCAACCACTTACAAGAGCTAGGCATTCAATACAAGACACACCGAAGTGATCAAATTCTCTCCCAATTCCACAAAAGCTTTAGTGATAAGTGAGAGTGATTTGTTGTGTTCTTTTGAGCTCTTGCGCTTGGATTGCTTTCTTCTTTCTCATTCTTTCTTGAGATCAATACTCACTTGTAACCAAGGCAAGAGACACCAATTGTGTGGTGGTCCTTGCGGGGAAGTTTTGTTCCCGGTTGATTTGAGAAGAGAAAGCTCACTCGGTCCGAGGGACCGTTTGAGAGAGGGAAGGGGTTGAAAAAGACCCGGCCTTTGTGGCCTCCTCAACGGGGAGTAGGTTTGCGAGAACCGAACCTCGGTAAAACAAATCCGCGTGTCACACTCCTTATTCGCTTGCGATTTGTTTTGCACCCTCTCTCGCGGACTCGATTATATTTCTAACGCTAACCCGACTTGTAGTTGTGATTAACTTTGCAAATTTCAGTTTCGCCCTATTCACCCCCCTCTAGGCGACTTTCACTTATATTACTGCATTTCTTACTTGAATATAACACAAGTATTACATCACCACCTTATTAGGGAAACACCTTAACGACATGAAGGAGTTGAGGATATTATATGTATGACTTTTCTTATTGCAACCAACTGTCTAACACTCTAGTTTGAGGATATTATATGTATGAGGCGCTTTGTTGTACCAACATTTATATTCCAAATCGCGAGGATGTAAGTCATCGTCATTCTATATATCTATATATTATGTTTCATCGTGCGATCAAATACAATAAGTGTGGTCACAAACGTTCTAACTATAGTTATTATGTTTCCATTACATCAACACCGTGACGTCAAAGAAATGTGGCCATGGTACAGGAACATGGAAGAAATTGGAGTCATGAAGGTGATATCGAATTTTGCCACTTCTCTAACCTTCTCACTTTCATTAATCTCTTCAAGAGAGTTAATTAAAGGGTGAAGAAAACTGTCAATTCATTTGTGTTGCCTTGTTTTTATTTCCTCTAGGAGTCATAAACGAGTGACAACATTGGCACCCACCTCTGTTGAATTCACGACCTTGATGAAGAGCATGACAATCTTAGGTGCTTCATCGTCAAGCCTAAGAAAGATTATTCTCCTCTTTAAGGGATGATGAAGCTTCGAACCAAGCAACAAGAGACAAATGAAAGAAGCTTAAAGAAGGGTGCAACATGTTGGGAGTCCAGGGGCCATCATCAAGTCCAAATGGTATCATGTTCCAATTACCTTCTCCCAAGAGGATCTTCAGCCCAAGGATTATCCACACAATGATGTTATGGTCATATCTTGTGTCATTAAGGGTTTTCTCGTGCACAATGTTCTAGTGGACACAGGAAGTGCAGCAGATATCATTTTTGCAACAGCTTTCAGACAAATGCAAGAGTTATAGGAAAGATTGCAAGAAGCCATACATCCATTATGTGGCTTCGAAGGGAAGCAAATAGTACCACTAGGAAAAATAACAATGCCAGTAACATTCGGTTATGTCTATAACACCAAGACTGAAGGCATTACATTTGACATAGTGGATATGGAGTATCCTTATAACGCAATCACTAACAGGTGAACCTTAAATTCTTTTGAAGTGGTATTACACTCAACATACCTCTGCATGAATATGCCATCCGATCAAGGTCTAATCTTAGTCTATGGAAGCCAAGAAGTTACAAATAGGGTTGAAGGAAGTTGGACAGATTCAAAGGCCATTCACAACATTAGTGAAGCCAAAGCTCAAAGTCAAAAGAAACTAATCAAGGACAAGGTAGCCTCGCCCAGACCAACCGAAGACAGATCTCCTGTATGAAGATATAGCTAAACATAATGTTCTCTTTGGATCACAATTATTATTAAAGCAAGAAGAGAGTCTGAGAAAAAAATTATTTCACAACAAAGATGTCTTCACCTAGTCAGCTAATGATTTGTCTAGAGTTGATAGAAGTGTCATTAAGCACTCCCTCAATGTTGATCCCAGCATAAGGCCAAGGAACCAGAAGCTTCCAAAGATGTCTAGTGATAAAGTCAAAGGTGCAAAGGCAGAAGTCAAAAGGCTCCTTAGTGTTGGAGTGATAAGAGAAATCGCTTATGTAGAGTGGCTTGCTAATATGGTTATATTTAAAAAATCAAATGGAGAATGTGCATTGATTTCACATATCTCAATAAGGCTTGTCCAATGGATGAATTCACATTGCTAAGAATTGATTCACTCGTAGATTTAGCTGCTACTTCAGAACTAATGAGTTTATTGGATTGTTACGCTGCATATCATCATATATGAATGAGAAAGGAAGATGAGTCGAAGACTAGCTTTATAACTCCAAGCGACACATATTACTAAGTTCGGATGCTAGAGGGGCTAAAGAATGCTAAAGGGAGCTTCAACTGAATGACAAGCAAAGTCCTATGCAACCAAATTGGCAGAAATGTGTAGACGACTTCATTGTAAGAAGCACCAAACAAGAGGATCACATTTCAGATTTTCAAGAAACATTTTCATATTTTCAAAGGGCTGGTCTAAAGCTTAATCCGGAAAATGTGTATTTGGAGTAAAAAAGGAAAATTCCTTGGTTGCTTGGTCTCAACGAAGGGAATCGAAGCAAACCCTCATAAAATAAAAGCTATCTAGAACCAACGAAGTCAAGAAAAGGATTCCAGCGCTTGACAGGTAGGCTTGCATCCTTGAATAGATTCATCTCAAGATCTGCAAAACAAAGATTACTGTTATTTGAAGTATTGAAATCAGTTGAAGTATTTTCAATGGGGGGGCAACCCAACAACGAGCCTTCGAAGAGCTCAAACAATATTTGATCTAGTTGACAGCTCTCTCCCCACCTTCGCTAGGGGCTCCTATGATAATGTATGTACCTGCCTCTCATTCCACTGTAAGTGCAACTTTGGTCCAAGAGAAGTTACAAGACGAATGTAAGAAACAAATGCCAGTATACTATGTCTCCGAAGTAATTTATTTTTCCTTCTTCATCTCAGCCTTCAGTCGCTGGATTTCCTCATTCTGTTGCTCAATTTTTTGGCACATATTGATTGTTCTCTATTTTCACACTTTCATTCTCTTTTTGAATTTCGATCAAACATGCACTCAGGGATTTAGTTTTGACATCTTTTCACTGTTGATTTCCTAAAGCTTTTTAGCTTCAGCTTGCAGCTCCAAAATAATGGCTTCATTCTTCTTATCCTCTAAGTCCTACTGGATTTTCACCTTACTCAATAGTAATAAACCCGACATTTTTCAACAACGAACAAAAATTTTCAGTATATTGTACCTTCATCAAAAAAAGTTTAGAAGAAAAAATTACCTTAATATTCGTGTAAGCGAAGCTTTGAGCAATTTTCTTCTTTTGCATACCACATAGCTCATGTTCTTGCTTTGGGAAGTCAATGTTTTTGTCAAATTCTTCACTATTGTGGCTTCTTCCCAATCAAGAATGCAAGCTAGCATATCATGATCGCCCCCACCAAAGCTAATAGCTCTAGAAGGGCACCCGAGCGCTGCGGCATAATTCTTCAGCTTGGTTACCTCCTTGGCATCCAGTTCTCTGTCAGCAATGTGTTTAAAATCGAAGTCAATATCTTCTTCGTGAAGAGACATAACTTTGGTCTCTTGTGGCTCTGGGGCCTCTATTTTAGGTTTTTAGGCTTTGGGGCCTTCGTTGGCTATAATGTTTCCTTAGTAACTTTTTAAGGCTCTAAGGCCTCAATTATCCTTTCTATTGTAGTAGCGGTTGCTGCTTCAGCATTTGGTTCCAAGCTTGGGCTTTTGTTGCCTTCCTTGAATGAAAGAGTTCCAAACACTGGTCTCATGAGCGGCTTTATCTGAAGGTCCTTCTTTATTAATTTTTGAGTTGTGCTCTATAGTGTTGTGGTAGTCAAAGCTTTAGATGTTGTTGCTTCATTTTTCTTTCCCTTCATGGTTAGCAGTAAACTAGTCAAGTCCGATCCCAGAGGGCTTAAAGTAGTGAAAGGTAAAGGTTGGGTCATTACCTCCAATATATTTGTAGCCCAGGTGACGAAGCTGACGCACTCCCAATGTCCCTTTTAGTTGCATTCGAGGGTCTTTCTTCGCTTTTATCGACAGGTGCATCTGTTTGCTTCCTCTTTGAAGTTGGGGTTTTTGACTCTGAGTGCGAATACCCTTCGTCATCGGCCTCAGTCACCTTTGGTTTTCTAGCCATTTTTTGCTTCTTGGCTTTCTTTGACCTGATACCTTCTCTTTTTAAGATGCTAATAGTCCTTTTTTCTTTTTACACCAACGTCAACTTCTTCTGCAAACTTCGAGTAGTGGGGGTATTAAAACCCCAGCACATTCATAACCCTATTTAACATTCATTGCATATCAGTTCAATACTTATCAACTAGTCGGTGCATGGGCCTTTAAACACAGGTTGTTTCCTAAAATGATATGCCAAAGTTTTTAATACACCACTTTTAATCTCTTCATCCTCCTTCTTGGGCTTCATCATTCCCCAGCCATATTGCGTGGGGAATACCTAGTTTGCAAGGAATTCTTGCACCAGGTCGTGGGTGCTAATATGGTATAGCACTGCGTTGAAAGCCAGATGGGCCATGTGGGACGCTAAACCCATGACCATGTTGCACAACGACCTCTTGTAGCCAAAGCTAACCTCCAGACGACTCATAATGATGACTTTGAACTTTTCCCTCATCTTGGTATTAGCCTTCGGATAGAACCATTCTTTGGTCCACTCGGCCGACCATTTGGTTTGGTATGCTAGCACAGGAGACCTCATATGTTTTCGATAGGCAAAACTATAGCATCTGAAGTTATTGTGCAAGTTGTCTAAAGGCCTGACCTTCGTCTAATAGTGTGGTTCGTGATTTCTGTAGAAAGCTTCAGCATTGGCGCTACCACCCTGGCTGCGCACTACCCATATGCAGACGTTGAGTCTGACTAATGTGTTTGGAGTCAGCTGATGCATGTAAATCTCATACTTTTTAGCACTTCGGCGATCATCTTGAACATCGGTATCCAAAGCCTGTCCTAGAAGAAGCTCTTGAAAACCACAATTTCATCCTTCTTCGACTCGAGGTGGTTTCGTCGCGGGCAAAGCAAATTACATCATCATCATCACCACCAATATACCTAAGTAATTTCAAAACATCGAGTTCACTTGGTTTAACAATGGATTTCCCAATGTCAATATAACTGGGCTTGGTTGTCTAAAGGTCATTGTCATCTTCTTTATCATTATCTCTAGTGTTAGAGACATTCTCCTCAAGGGTGTCTTCCTCCTCAACAACCTTTGGCTCAGTTGTTGCTTTCATCACCTCGAAGATTGGCGCTACATCTGTACCTCCCATAACAACGGTGTCTGGCGCATCCTCATCCCTCTAGACTGCTTCATTTGACCACACAAGAGTGAAGAAGCTTTGGAGGCCGAGAATTTGGTGTCAGCAGGTTGGTGCAAGCAGTAAATGCTGTTGTGGTCACATGGGATCGGCCCGACTTATAAAGGTTGGCGGGCAAGGGAGTCAACGAATTGTGCCACTTTCACCCGCTTCCTTGTGGAATATTCATAATCATTTTATTTCATTTTCAATAATGTGCGAAGGGAAGGTATTTTTTAGACCTTTGGTAGGAGGCCTCTATTGTTTCTGTGGTATGAGCTCGTTATGGAAAATAAACTAATTCCACGAGGGCTACTGTTAGGGGACCCTTTAACCAAAGGTCCTCAAAACATTAGTTTGATAAGCATTTTCAAGTTTGTTTTAGGTATAACAGAATAAATGTCGAAGGTTTCCCTTGGTTGAGAATGACACATTAGCGTCTCATTAATGAAGACAAAGCCACAAGCTTCACCTCTATAGTGTAAACATGTTGTGGAGAACCAACATGGATACAAGGTGAAACCCTCAAGACTTGCTCAACACGATTATGGAAGAAAATACAACAATACCCTTAGTCGACTTTATAGTTCATATATATAGGATTGAGGACATAATTGTAATTTTTATGAAGTTGTACTCCACGACTATAAATAGAGGAACAACGTTATACATAGAGACACTCTTTTTCAATGGGGTGAACCGAATTGCTCCACCTATGAAGTTGTATCATTTTCTTACCTTCGCATTGTTCCTTGTGGAGCTGAAGGTATAATTATAATTCATTTCTAATAGTAAACGAGAAAGAAGATTAATGTATTTGAGATGAGTCTTCTACTACACTTTGAGGTTTTAATCTTCTCACCCATGGTTTATTTCTCTAATTTTCTCCCTTTAAATAATCTCTTCAAAAGTGTTAACTAAAAGGGTGAAGAAAAAAGTTAGTCCCTCTATCCCAAATTAAAATTCGTTTTAGATTATTAATGGATTCATACAACACTTGATGTATGTGCTTTATATATGTGTCTAGATTCATAATCACTCATTTGAATATAGACATTAAAACTTAGAGCTAAAACGAATACTACCTCCATTCTTAAATATTTGACGCTGGATAGTTTCTTTTTAAACTAAAAAACGCCAAGTAAAAAACCTAGGGAGTAGTATTTTGGGATGGAGGGAATAATTCATTTGTGTTGCCTTATTTTTTTTCTCCAAAAGTCGGAATCGAGTGACCAACATGGTATGTATATGTATAGAAGTATTGTATTATAATGGTATGTATATGTATATAAGTATTGTATTATAATACAGATGAGTGATATACACTTTGTATATTGCATCATGATATATTTTGGTTGGTTTCTGTTGTGAATGATCTGCATAGAAATCTGTATGAAACCTGTGAATTTTGCTATATGATTTGTTTTGGCAAGAAAACTGAAAACCAAATTTCATTTGAATCTTGTGAAGCAAATTACATGCGACTAGCATAATATGGTCGACTGCAAAAAAAAAAACTTCCTTTGTAAACAGTTGACCTATGTCGAACGTTTGAAACAAGCTTCTTTGGAAGCGACTGACTTAAGCTAGCCACCTGTAAGCGGTTGGTTTAAAGCAGCCGGTTGCAAAGATTGATCTTTGCAAGCGGTTCTAAGTGCTTCGTTTATAAAGATGGTGATTTTAATAGGCATGTACAAGGTAGCTGACGTGTCCTCGGATTAAAAACATCTATTTATTAGTACCATTTGTTAGAATGATTCAGTGTTAAGCTAGTAACTATTTCATATCAAAATCAGAAGTACGCGCACGACTGATGTCACTGGCAAGGCGGCAACCAGATCTTTCCTTGAATGTGTGTACGCTTTCGTGTGTACCTTTCTACTCGTTGATTAGTAGGAGTATACACAGCAAATAAGAAACACAAATACAATTGCAACGTGTTTGGTTCGACGCGTGAGAGATGGCTTCGTTCATTTCAAGATGTAAGTTGTTTCAGGGATTTTAGTTCTGTTCTAAGTTAACTTCTTAAAAAAATAATCTGACTTCATTTTTAGGAAAAATATTACACAAACAGCATCGTCAACTGAGATCTATTGTAATATATTTTGGTAGGTATATATGCATACCCATTTCTACATATCGTTGATTTTGGTAGGTGTAAATGCAAGGACGGTATAGGAGAAACTACCAAATCGATTTTGCCTATAATCGAGAATTGGTTTTTGTACTGATTACATAAACCTTGAAATGTATTTAATAGTATATTTATTTAATATTGTAACCTTGAAATGTATTTTAATATTGTAGCCCCTCGCGCCACCTGGCTCAGCGCGCACCCAGCCCCACGCGCCCACCAATCCACCAGTGCAGCGTGCCCTCTGCCCCGCGCCGCACGGTCACCTCGAGACCCATGCAGGATGGATCCATGACCTGCTCCCCTATCACCCACGTGTTCGATCCAACTCGTCGGTTATTTAAATTCGTCATCACCGAAAATAACCGAACATTTCATCGATAATTACTGAACGTTTCAACAGTAATTACCGAACATTTCTTCACTGCTGAAGTGATAAATTACTGAATGTTTCTTTTGTAATTGTTCTTTTTGCACTAACAATTACTGTGCTTACGAATAATTACATAAATTGAATGATAAATGACTGAAATATCACAACGTCAGTAATTACTGAACATTTCGTTAGTAATTAATGAATATTTCATCAGTAATTACCAAACGTTTCTTCATTGCTGAAGTGATAAATTATTGAATAGTTCTTTTTGCACTAACAATTAATGTGCTTACTGATAATTTCTAAAATTGAGTGATAAATGATTGGAAGAGCACAACGTCTGTAATTATCGAATGTTTCGTCAATAATTGTCGAACATTTCGTTAGTAATTACCGAACGTTTCAGTAATTATTGAAAGATGGCATGAAGCGCAGGATTCATTGGGCAGTGCTTGCGACACGTTAGTGGATTGCGGACCCCGAAGGATTTGGTGGGCTCGCTAGTTCGCTTGGTGGGGCATTACGTTGGTTGGTTCGGTCCGGGTGAAGCTTTACCGTAGGTGACATATAGCACATATATTTGTATATGTATATGCACGTGTTTGAATTCTCTTGAAGCATTGTTGTCTAGAAAAACTCTATGCCTCTGGCATAATATCTCCCCAAGCTCTCGGTCACTATCAGTAACATAAAGTTAGTCATCCAGTTCTTAGATCTGATTGAAGAAACTCGATACCTCACTTTGCAAAAATGGAACTTACGTGATACCCTACTGGATCAACAAAGGACTTATTGGAAGCAGTGAGGAAACATTAAATGGGCCACCTGTGGTGATGCAGACACCAAGTTCTTTCATGCCAACACCACCATCAGACACAAGTAGAACTCTATAGCAGCATTACAGGACATCACAAGTCAAATTATCCTCAATCATGACAGTAAAGCCACACTCCTGTATGAAGCCTATAAGGCCAAGCTTGGTACCTTAGAATAAAGTACAGTGGTCTTCAGCCTTCACCGCCTCCTTGAGGTGCCTGAGGATCTGAGCCACCTCAAAGCGCAATTTACAGAGGCAGAGATCAATCTTGTGGTTGTTGCTCTCCCTATTGGCAAAGCTCCTGGTCAGGATGATTTCAACACAAACTTCATGAAAAATGTTGGCATGTCATGTCCTCCAACTTCTATGCACTCTTCAATGGCTTCTATGAGAGGAACATCTGCATGCAAAGCATTAATGGGTGTAACATAATCTTGATACCAAAGAATTCCTCTCCCACCTCATTTAATGACTATTGTCCCATATCACTGCTAAACATAAGTGTCAAGATGCTGACAAAACTACTAGCAAACAGACTACATAGGGTGATTACCAAGCTCATTCATAATAACCAATATGGTTTCATCAAGGAGCGTAGCATTCAAGATTGTCCAACTTGGTCTTTTGAATATCTACATCTCTGCAAACAGACAAAAAAGGAAATGGTGATTCTGAAACTTGACTTTGAGAAAGCCATTGACAAACTAGAACATAATGTTATTATTGACATTCTGAGGCACAAAGGTTTTGGCCCTAGATGGCTAATGTGGATCAAAATGATCATGAACTCAAGAACCTCCTCTGTCCTACTCAATGGGGTCCACAGAAAATTGTTTCACAGCAAGAGACGGGTGAGACAAGGTGATCCCCTCTCACCATCTTGTTTGTTATGGCTATTGACCTCCTTCAGGTCATCATCAATAAGGCCAAGGCCTTGGTCTCCTCAAGTTACCTCCGCCACAAATGGGTGATCAGAACTTCCCCATCATATAGTAGGCAGATGACACTATTCTAATCATGGAAGCTTGCCCAAAGCGGCTATTCTTCGTTAAGGCAATCCTCAACTCCTTTGCTGATTCAATCAGTCTTCATGTCAACTACAATAAATCCAACATCTACCCCAATCAATGTGCCTAGTGACAAGATGAATATCCTAGCAAAGACGTTTAACTGCAGTATCGGGAGTTTTCCCTTCACCTACCCTGGTCTGTCGATAGGGACCACCAGACCAAAGCTAGACTCGTTCATGTCCCTGATCTAGAGAACTAAAAATACCTGTTAATAACCTCCTTATTTCTATCACAAGCAGGCAAACTATAGATGGTTAACTCGGTGTTCTCGTCCTTCCCCTCATACTACCTATGCACTCTGAAGCTCCCCCAGTCAGTGATCAAACAGATTGACAAATACAGAAAGCACTACCTATCGAGGGGTGCAGACATTAATGCAAAACAATGGCCACAAGCTGCCTAGAAATTAGCATGTAAACCAAGAACTCAAGGTGGCTTTGGGTCCTTAATCTCACCATACACCATGAAACCCTACTGATGAAAGCGCTACATAAATTTCTCAACAGACAAGCTGCCCTAGGTGCAAATGATCTGAAACAACCACTACAAAGAAGATAAAGTCCCCTCGACAAAAAAAGATAGGTTGATTTTGGTGGAGGGATATTCTGAAGACACTACAGACGTTCAAAAATCTCCAAGGCTATTATTGTGGATGGATGTTTAATACAGCTATGGTACGACCTTTGGGATGACAAAAAACATTACATAGCTTACCTTGCGCTCTTCTCCTCTGCCATTTCAAATGCAAAGACACCCGCCTTGACCCATGAACTCTTCCATCTGTC
Organism: Zea mays; assembly: GCF_902167145.1. Taxonomy (NCBI): domain Eukaryota; kingdom Viridiplantae; phylum Streptophyta; class Magnoliopsida; order Poales; family Poaceae; genus Zea; species Zea mays. The sequence goes on along the minus strand of NC_050100.1, from coordinate 158,350,894 downwards.
TATGTCAGCGGAGGCATTTTCGCAACTCCAGCTCCTCGATATCAAGCTCAGTAGCGTGGAGTTGGGGGACCTCACACTACTCTTCCTAGAAAGTGTACAAGATCATCCATGTGTCTCGTCGAGTGCCCAAACTTTTTTCAATATCTAGAACTCAAAATGTCAAACCAAGCAAAAAATTGTTCTTCTGGCTTCTTCTTCAGGACAGACTTAACACGAAAGCCATGCTCAGGAGAAGAGGGTATTAGACAGATATATTCCAGATTGTAATCTTGATTTCTTTCCAACCAACCGGACATAGATAGCACAAGATCTCCTTGATTGTTGGCGCTGATATCGCATGAGATACGGCGGCCTCTGTTAGCGTCCGGTTAGGGTTTGGTACGATGTAACCTTCGCTGCTTTGTCAGCCAATATAAATACACATCCGCGGCTGCCCAAGGGCAGTAGAGAACGCTTCCTAATTCCTTCATGGTATAAGAGCCAGTGTTTTTTAGTGAGAGGTCTCCACCGAGTCTCTCATGGCGATGGAGTCATCGCCGTCTACCTCTGCCATCCCCACCTCCTTTGCCATACCTGTTAATGAAAAGCTCACAAAGGGCAACTATCTTCTCTGGAAGGCGCAGGTCGTGTCGGCCATCCGCGCCGCCCAGCTTGATGACATCTTGACTGGCGTCGAGATCTGTCCACCCAAGACCATATCAGATGCAAGTGACAGGACTGTCACGGTGGCCAATCCGGCCTATGCTCGATGGATTGCTCGCGATCAAGCAGTCCTTGGCTATTTGCACTACACGACGGTTCACTTATAGCGACCTACGGTTGGTTGCTAAAACGGCCTTCAGCGACCTACGGTTGGTCGCTAAAAACTTTTAGCGACCCATAAGGATGGTCGCTGTAAGTGCCGTCGCTAAAGGCTTTAGCGACCGACCGTCTGTTGCTAATATTGTACATTTAGCGACCAATCGTGGGTTGCTGTACTATAGATTTAGCAACCAACCGTAAGTCGTCATACTATACATTTAGCAACTAACAGAAAGTCGCCCTTTTACATTTGTTATTAATAATAATATACATTTAATTAAGCAGCACAAATCACTGATTTTTATACACAAATCATAAAGATATACACAGTTAATCAGTATACCATAGCCATAGATCCATCACATAAACACAAAAGCACCACAATTATATATTCACAAAAGCATCACAATTATAATATCATTCACGACTAGATCATTTACAGATAGCTAGCTAGATCATTCACAAAAGCTCCAGAGATGATCAGTCACAAAAGCACCACAACGACATCACTCCAGCTTGAAGCAGTTCAAAAGCCCACAACTACATCACTAATATTTCATATCACTCCAGCTATTGTTCAAAAGCCCACAACTACATCACTCTAGCTGCTCCAGAGTTGATCAGTCACAAAAGCACCAAAGCTACACTAATGCTTCAAGCAGTTCAAAAGCCTTCAGACAACCACTCCAGCTTCTTGTATCCTCCTGTTTTAAGGTACAAGCTTTCTTTGTCCAAAACACCCTAGAAAAAAGTACATCAAATTAGTATATTGTTGCTACATTTGCAAATAAAAATACAGTTTTGATGCCTTATCTACCTCCACTAGACGGTGTTGCAGCCTTATGCACCAACTTCCAAGCTCATTTAAAGACCCCTCCAAATAGTCCATATTATTATACTGATTCTTCAATATGACATCCCCGATGCATATGATACATCCAAGGAATAGGGAAACTTTTGAACCATCAAGAATAAATCATTTTACTAGGGAACATTTAAAAGAATTGACGGTTGAGGATCATTTCACAAAAGGATGTTTTGCAGAACCCTATGGATGAACATAGGTTAAACAAAAGACTAACATGTCACAAACAATTACAAAAATATGTATCCTGGTAAACTGCAATAATTTTAAAGGGTGAATAGTCAGTCATATAAGTATCAATCATCAGAAAAAATCATGCAAGTAACATGTTACTCAGATTAAACGTCATATGGATCATGATAAAAAGACACACAAAATATGCATTAAATCACTAGAAAAACAATAATACCTTTCATAACTCATTTGGTTGTTTATTATTTCCGTCTGCATTAAATCACTAGAAAAACAATAATACCTTTCATAACTCATTTGGCTGTTTATTATTTCCGTCTCAATATTCACCCACTCTACTGACCATATATCCCTCTCCCTCAGTAAATATTTGAACTTTTTTTATTTAGTTCTTGAGTTCTCATGTGTTCTCTGTTTTTTTATGTTTGCTAATTAGAATGCGCTCAAAAGGAAGGTTTAATTTATTCAGATGCGAGGTAAACTGTTACCGTGTAAATGACAAGTGGTTATAACTTTGAACAATCCCAGTCTAACCTTATTTGTCCTGTTATCCCACCAGTCAAGAGGATTAGCAAAGAACACTTGCAATTACCTTGCAATTTTAGATTCTGTTGGGAGTACCACAAAACGGAATATATAAAGTTAAGTTCATTACCTTGCAATTTAGTTTCTGTTGGGAGTACCACCGAACTAGCAAGTCAATGGAAGAATTAGCTCTCCCTTTGATTCCTATCCTAGCCAAAACTTTTGCAGAGTTATGGATACAGGAAACACTTGCATAGAAGCTTGAAAGCCAACTTACCTTGATTCTCATTCTCACCGCATTTGTTTTCTCTACTGCTGTCCCTTGTACTATTTGCAGTTGTAGCTAGGGCCATTACATACTACTAACACGAATTTTTTGCATGTACAGGGCTACAGGCAGTGGATGCAAGTGATATGTGCCAGTCTAAGAACTTGCATAAGCTATATTTAGCTAGTTTAAGTTCAGAGTAATTAACCAAGCATGGAATTAGGAGTCTACTGCTAGTTAATAAATAATTAAAAGCACATATCAAATACAAATCAAACATAAGCAGTCAAGAGGTTAGCTGTCCAGACAACTCTACTGATTTTTTTAAAAAGTGGAACAAGTCATCACAAATTATGAAACCTTTGAACAGTGTGCCCTCGGAATGGTACTTCTCAGGGAAACTTCCTCATTTAAGTCATATATAGTTATCACACTTAACCATCACTTTGTCTCATAAAGTAGAATTAAGAGAACTACAATACCTAAGCTCTTCCCAGAGCAAACGTTGGAATTAGAACTTTACCTCCACCAGAAACACATTTATGTACCTAGAGGAAACATATACTCAGTTATGCTTTGGAAGTAAAATCAACTGTGTACACTTCAGAAGATTGGTTTAATACAGTCAGAGTGCATCTTCTTGGACGAAAACATCAGGAATAAAAAATATAGATACACTTAGTGAACTGTGTTGTGTGCCCAAATAATATTAAGCACATACGATCCAAAACCTAGAAAATAGAGTAGTACACCATCGGAAAAGCATTGATTACGAAAATCTACAAATATATACACTGCAGGCTGCAGCAAAGTTCAGGTTTTCATACCGCTTTTAAAAACTCCCTCTCTCAGGCAGGCTATATCTCACAAAAATATAGGCAAACAAGAATGGAGAAGGCAGTAACTTTATGATAAAAAGGCTTCACAGCCTAACAGAGATCCACACCTAGGGCATCCTGGCTTGCCTCTGGTTCATATAATCAAACTGGCTGGGACTCGATGAAATTCAACTGTTGAACTGCAAGCTGAGAAAGAGTGCCATTAATTCCATTATTATCATAGAAAAGAGAAAAGAGGGATAATGAAAATGGGCGTGTAATGCAAACAAGTGAAGATGATACCTTGTAGTAAACATGCCGCTTCTCAGGTTGTAAGAAAAAAATTGCAGGTAGCAACATACTAAGGGAATGTGCTGATCAATATTCATTGCTCCAAAATAAAGTCCCTATTTAACTAAGGGTGTAACTCAATCGTAGTAAAGAATTTTTACACAACTTCATCGGTATTTCAAGAACACATTAATCATGCGTGTGAGATTGGAAACTTCAAGAACACAGACTTAATAATCATGCATGGAGGAAATATGGCACACATGGGACTACATTTCAGGATTCATGGTAGATCAGTGCAAGAAGTCAGAACAATCCAATGTTAAACTTATCTATAAAATTAAGCGGTTTGACATTACATCAAACACAAGGCATGCAGGGACAGTGAGGTCTCACCGGGGTTTGACGACACCGCAACCGGGCTGCCCAAAAAACCCACGGAGCCGACGACGTGCTGCTCGACCACTACCAAGACGCTGTTGCCGGCTTCAAGTGAGGAGAGGGCACCGAGATGGTCCCTAGCGAGCAACAAAAGGGAGCTGGGGCGTCCATGGCTGGAGGGTAGGGGGATGGAGGGTTGGCGTCCAGAACATGGGGCGAACTGCATGTGGAGGAGCAGAGGAGGCGCCGAGTTGCAGAGATGAGGGAGAGAGGAGCAGCAGCCATGGGGTGGCGACCTGTGAGCTACGGCGAGGGAGGAGCTCAAGCAGAGTCGGTGGCGCGCTGGCGCGGAGAAAACATGGGGACAGCGCCACGACACAGGAGCGCGCGGGATCCGGCGAGGCCACGACCTGGGCGACCTGCAGAGATGCGGGAGAGAGGAGCAAAGATGAGGTTGGCGCCAGCGTTCAAGAGCAGCGGCTGGTGGAGCTCAGCGCCGTGGAGGAGTAGAGAGCACCATGGTTGGGGGAGACGCCATGGGGGAGCTCGGCCAGGGGCTTTGGCGGTCGAGTTTGGTACCATGGGCGGCGGCGTGCAGGAGAGGCTGAGTAGGGAGAGATGGAGATGGGCACCGCGCCTCGCCTCCTGGCGGCCTGGCGGGTGGGGGCCTGGGCATGGCCGGTTGGCCTAGGGTTAGAGGCATAGTGTGGGCTGGAATAGGATTTCGTTTGTTTAGTAGGCCTTTAGATGGGCTTTGGTGAGTAAATAAGAAACACAAAAATCACGTACCCCTATAGCGACCCACCATCAGTCACACCTTTACCTCTATAGCGACCGATCATAAGTCGTTAAATTTTTAGACTTTTAGCGACCCACAGACCGTCCCTATAAACGCATTTAGCGACCAATCGTCAGTCCATAACTTTTAGCGACCAACTGTCAGTCCCTAATAAGAGTCGCTAAAGATCAACCGTCGTGTAGTGTTGCTCTCATCGCTTTCACGCGAGGTGCTGAGTAGCGTTGTCAATTGTTCCACGTCGGCCTCGGTATGGACAACTCTATCCGAGATGTATTCTTCGCACTCGCGTGCCCACAAGGTCAATACGCGGATCGCGCTGGCCACAACCAAGAAAGGTGCTTCGTCGGTGGCCGAATACTTTGCAAAGATGCGTGGCTTTGCTGATGAACTTGTTGCTGCGGGTAAACCCCTTGATGGCGAGGAGTTCGTGTCTTTTCTGTTCACCGTACTTGATGAAGATTTCAATCCACTAGTCACTACTGTGGTGGCTCGTTCGAATCCAATTACTCCAGGTGATATGTATACACAACTCCTTAGTTACGAGAATAGGATGCATCTCCAGACCAGTTCATCCTCGCCTATGCAGTCTTCGGCAAATGCGGCGTCTCGTGGACGCGGCATGTCTTGGGGCGCTCTGGTGGCTGTGGCTTCTCTCGTGGCCGAGGCCGCGGCAGGGGTCCCTCTCGGGGTGGTTTCTAGTCGTCCGGGCGAGGCAACATTTCTTCTGGCGCTACAGATGCAGATACCTCCTCAAGGCCACGATGCCAAGTTTGCTCAAGAGTTGGCCATACGGCCCTAAATTGCTGGTACATGTTCGATGAGAACTGTGCCGGATCAGCGCTCGGCGAATTCTGTCGCTCATCAAAATGGCTCCAATGTTCCTTGGTACACGGACACCGGAGCGACGGATCATATCACTGGAGATCTCGATCGTTTGACGATGCATGACAAGTACCCCGTCACGGATCAGATCATTGCTGCCAATGGTATAGGTATGACTATTAGCAATATTGGTAATGCTATTGTTCCCACATCATCCCGTCCATTGCATTTACGTTCTGTTCTTCATGTTCCATCCACCCACAAGAATCTCATATCGGTTCATAGACTTACCAATGATAACGATGTGTTTATTGAATTCCATTCATCTCATTTTCTTATTAAGGATCGGCAAACGAAGGTCGTACTGCTCCACGGCAAATGTAGAGACGGCCTGTACCCACTACCACCACATCCTGATCTTCGGTTGAAGCACACTTTTAGTTCTACTCGTGTCCCTTTGGAGCATTGGCACAAGCGTCTTGGACACCCGTCTCGTGATATTGTTCATCGTGTCGTTAGCAATAATAATTTGCCATGTCTTAGTAATAATTCCACAACTTCAGTTTGTGATGCATGTTTACAAGCCAAGGCACATCAGTTGCCTTATATTATTTCCATGAGTCAATCCAGTGCACCTCTCATGCTTATTTTTCGGATGTGTTTGGTCCAGCAATTGATTCCTTTGGTTGCTATAAATACTACGTGAGTTTCATCGATGATTACAGTAAATTCACCTGGATTTACCTTCTTCGTCTCAAATCCGATGTTTACAAGTCCTTTTGTGAATTTTAGCACTTAGTAGAACGGGTGTTTGGTCGCAAAATCATTGCTTTTCAATCGGATTGGGGCGGCGAGTATGAAAACTCAATGCCCACTTCAAAACTGCCGACATCCACCACCAAGTGTCGTGTCCTAACACCCACCAGCAGAATGGTGCAGCCGAACGAAAGCACCGTCACATTGTCGAGGTTGGGCTCGCCCTCCTTGCTCAATCATCTATGCCGCTCAAGTATTGGGATCATGCTTTCTTGGCTGCTGTTTATTTGATAAACCGCACACCATCCAAAACTATTGCCCACGACACTCCCTTGCACAAGTTTGACAGGTGCCACTCCGGATTACTCCTCACTTCGTATTTTCGGGTGTGCATGCTGGCCAAACTTGCGCCCATATAACCAGCATAAGCTCTAATTTAGGTCTACCCGGTGTGCTTTCTTAGGGTATAGTAACATGCATTTAGGGTATAGTAACATGCATAAAGGATTCAAGTGCCTGGATATTTCAACAGGGCGAATCTATATTTCACGCGACGTTGTTTTTGATGAGCATGTTTTTCCATTTGTACATATGTGTCGCACCTGTTCCTCAGATTCGGATTCGCCAAGCAATGCTGGCAAATAATCGGGATCCTCTGCCGCCTAGAACGTCGAACCTTCATGTGGCATTACAAAGAATCAAGACCCAACTAGCAAAACTGTGCTCCATGCATGGAAATCATAGTAACGATGGTGTGGTGCATTTGGAAGTGCAGGAATGGCTGGATCTTCGAGAACACACCGCCAACTGTTTCCAACGGCAAAGATACGTTTGTCAAAGAGTTAATTGTTAACTCGTATAGAACGAGGAAATCGCTAGCCGATACCGTAAAACTCTCGCTGCAATCGCCCCGACCCGTAAAACTGTGTATACTCCCCCTTATCTGAAATAAAATCATTGTGGGATCTCCCTTACAAAATATCTTTAGATTCAGAAAAAAAACAAGAAATGGAGCTGCTTAAATCTCCCTTACAACGTCTGATTTTGCAAATGTCAGGTAAGATTCTTGTCTGGGAGGCATTGATGATGACCCCATGCACGAAGCCCTATTTTTGCCGTACTAGCGGTAAACGTACGTGGACCGAATCGATCGTCATTCGTCAACGTGTCGTTTCGCCGACTAGTACATACGTCGTACTAGTACCACAAAGCACGACGGAATCGCGCGCCCGCCTACATTTCACTTGGACAGTTGGACTTATTTGGACGGAAGCTAGTTTAATTTGTAATATTTGCGTGTTAGTGTCACGCGTACGTGACAGCTCTCACTTTGTTGTGGTATGCACAAAACTAATTAATATATACTCCATGAATCAAGCGCAGGATGAGAAGAGAGAGCTTTTGACCAGCAGTATACTAATTAAACCTAGAAGCGTACACGTACGTACGTGCATGCATGCGTCCGTATATAGGATTCCACATGCCACCACCTTGTGTGTTGCCTGCGCAGCAGCTAGCTAGCCAGTAGCTACCAGCCACCGGCACGGCACCCGCGGGCGAAATAGAAAATTAGAGAAAGAAAGGTCCACGGCGCCGGGCGGTAGACCAAATCCGATCCCATTTAGCTAGCAGCGGATCGGGAAAAGGCAGTGGACCAGGTGCACGGCACACTAGCGGCCGGGGGTTATTTATAATAATTATAGGAGGAGTGGTTCGTTTGACGGAATGCTTTATTAATTCATTTCAACTGAAGGGGATATATATAGACGTACGTACGTATAATCGCTCGAATTGACATTCTGGACTGTCTGTTGGATGCATTGATCAAGATCGAAAAGGAGCTGTTTGGCAGCTCTCACTAGCTACTCCTGTAATAACCACCACCGCCACTCCGGCAGGCTGCGGCTGCGGCTGCGGCTGCGCCACGAAAAATTTATGCTATTATTCCATGCAAAATATTACCGGGTGACCGGTTTTTACCTCCGTTGACACACATACATTAAAATGGTAACTAGTACCGTACCCGTGCGGTGTGAGGGCACGTAATTATTCGATAAACTTTAGGTCGCAATAATTATATAAAAACAAACAATACATATATTATCATCGGCCTCACTATCTCACAAACTATTTATAAACATCAATACAAAGATAAAAACTCAACTCGAGATCCAGAGCACGCTGTTCAGCTACGCATCGCCGGCAACGACGCATCCTACTCCTCTCCGTCGATTGTTCTTGCCTTCCATCAAGTCGGAGGCCAACATGATGGCCTAATGATCGATGTCCTCTGTGGTGACTCGCCCAATATTATGTTCTCTATGGCGGTGCGGAAGGATCTAGTTAGGAGTTAATATACGATGGCAACAACGATGGGAGGAAGCACTCGAAACTGGTGCAAATTTATACGAGTAGAGAGATATTTTCTTGAACAAACTAAAATGGTAATATATTGGCATTATGTTTTCTATAAGAACCACGGGATGAAGCATAAAACATCTGGCTATATATAGTGTTCTCCTTTATACCAAGAAGCAAGCGGATGATTATTTATTTGAGCTGCAAATATATTTGTTTTGCAAAGCGGAGATCAAAATACCAGTAAATTTCGCAATGTGAGTATGTGACTACTAATTTTTGCCATAGCAATCAACACGTACGTGATGCCGGCCTTTTACCTTCGTCTTACACTCTTAACAAGCCGAGAGGTGACTGATTTTCTGGCAATTGGTGCCATGATGTGAACAGAGGCTTGTTAGCATCAACTCTAGCTTTTCTTAGCCCAGCTCGTCGCTTACAACTAATTAATGATGTGTGGCAGACGGGCAGTGCGAAGCACACCGCACACGCTGCCACAATGCCACGATGGTGCCACACCCTAGAACGTCGGGGCCTGAATGCCAGGACGTGGGCATGATGGTATTACAATTGCACTTGTTGCGTCGAACAGGCACGACACGTCTTATGACTCCACCAACTCCTAGATCGATCGTGGTGTGGGTGGCAGGCCACATGGGGCATCGAGGGCCCCCCATTGACCGGGGTTGCCATGGGCTCAATCGAAGGACATGTGGCGTACCCAGACATATATAGATCGGGATCTCCCGAAGCCCGAGAGCATGGGTTCCTAGGCATCGCAAAGTAGCCACATAGCAAAGTCTAAAGGGGTCCGCGCTAGGGGTCTAGAGACCACCTAGGGGGTTAGAGGCCCCAATGTCACTTGGAGACAATGGACGTAGAAGGCATCGGAGGGGACCAGAGCCCTCTCAGAGGATCTAGGGCCCCTAGTAGGACCACGGGGCCATGTGGTGCAACTGGGCCACACCAATATGTTGGCGAGGGCCGTTGTGGAAGGAAGCCTAATGAAGGCTTATGTGGCAAGGGGGGCCCTTGCGATGACACGTGGCAGGGATTTCGGCCACGTATTATTCTTGTCTTTTCAGAGGGGCCTTGTCGACCTAACCCACCTCAAAGGTGGGGCTCATAGCCTGCCCTCTCCGTGCATACATAGTTTGGTTGTAGTGCCTAGGATACCTGCACCTAGGTATGCAAATAATTTCCCTCTGACTTCAACACGTAAGTATTCCTTTTGGTGTTGAGATGTTCTAAACTTATGGATTCCTTCAAGGGTTTAGTGACTGTGACTATTAATAATGGCTTCTTCTGTTTCCTCTAGTTGGGTACATCATGGAATGGTTACTCCCCAAGTACCTCTCTACTAGAGTTATTCTCCTTTATGAAAGATATTTTTTCATGGTTCAATAGGCTTGTCAAGCACTTGCTCTACATTTACCTACCTTTTTTACTAGAAGATTTTCGACAATAAAATGACATTTTAGCTATTATTAACAGGATGCATTTACAAGATGGTTTTGGTTACTAAACCTATATTTGGAACTGCACCATGTTCTCTTTGAAGCAGGCGTATGTGCATCTAATTGGTTGGTAGAAAGTACACCATGTTTATACCATGTTATGGAAATCTTGTTGCTAGAACAAAATGAAGTATTCTTTTGTCTTATTTTACAAAGACTAACTAAGTACCAAGGATCTCTTAAGGAGAAAGACTATGACCTTGGATGATTATATTGTGTTCTTTGTGTTCTTGTAGTGGAAGAATCTCTAGTTCATCTCTCCTTGGCTTGCCGGTTTGCAATAACTTATTGGGATATTCTTGGTCTACTCATCCTTCTCTCTAATTATCCCTTAACATTTTTGGTTTTGTTCAAAAACCAATTGCAACTTCTTTTTTATTGAGGTGATCATTACTATGTGCTAGTAATTTGGACAGTAAGAAATGATTCCATCTTCTTCCATGTATATCCTTTGGTTGATCACTGTTAAGACGTCTTTCGCAAGGGATTTGCTCAAGTTATGCTTAGAGCTAAGCAAAACTTTGAACACTTATTAGTGAATGGCTAGAAGCCATGCATAATTTTGCTCACATTTTTTGTCTTCTTTGTATCCTAGATTTCTCAAATATTTTTCAAAAAAAGCACGATAGAAGGTGAAAACATGTTGTTTTCCCAAAAAAAACAAAGACGCAAAGCAAAAACTAGGTTCCACATCTATTGCAAAAAATAAATTGTTATTAATTTTCTAGATACATAACTTTTATTGTATATTTGGATATGATATATTTAAGTGCATAGAAAAACTATATATCTAAAAAACTACAACAACTTACAATTTAGAAATTGCATAGTGCAAATAGATCAACTTCCTATACTAAACAATCCATCATAAACTATTTCTTGTTGAATATAATTAAAAACCATTCAATAGTTTTTCATAGGCAATCATCGTTGCATACATTTACATGGTTATAGTGTATGTGATGGGGTCCATTTCATAGCCGATTATGATTGTGTACATACATATATTACTAAAAAACTCTATCTTTCTAATATTTTTTATGTTGCTAATGTATGCTATAGGTGCATCCATGTGAATCGACCATTTACAATGGGTCATTATATCTTTTACTGTATGGCCATGCCAACATCACGCACGCGTCAGCATGTGTGTCATGTGTAACATGCTCATTTAATATGTGGGTCACCTTATTCACAAGAACTAGGAAATTTTATGAGAGAAACAAGGTCTTCATAGGTGAGCTAAATACTACATGAATGGGCTGATGGATTAGATGTAAGTTTATGTACAACCAATAGAGGGTTGTCACGTTGTATTATTAACCTTAATCTAATATTCTTATAGCAAATGGTAAAAATATAATAACATATACATGAGATCTAGCCTTCTATGATGATTTTCTCATGACTACGGAGGTATTTGTCAATAATTCACTTTGTTTATGATGATTTGAAGAACGCAATGTAGCTTAATGACCAAAATGGGGAGGTGTCATAAAGCCCTTATAAAAATCATCTTAACTACTTCAGAACCTTTTTGTGAGGATGCTTCTTTTAAGAATTGACATAAGCAATAAATAATGGATGTGGGGACACATTTTAATAAGGAACATGTTAGAGCATCTCCAACATACTTCTTATTCTCATCCCCTAAAAGCACATATAAGTGATCTTCTATTATTAGTAGTGTAACATTTTCGTCTTCTCTCACAAAAGATTATTAATACAATTAAAGTGGATATGAGAGGGAGTAGATCACCTACATTTATTGGAATTTAATTTTTTGTACAACCTTTAGTGGAATATATCTTGAAAATATTGTACTATATGATATATTATGCTATTGTTTGGACGCATTCATGTGTGTATATGTTAACTATGACACACTTAAATAATTTTCCTAATAATAATCGATTTTGTTATGGTTACAAACTATCAATTATGTTTTCTTTCAGAGTGCAAACTATTTCATACTTTAGGATATGATGTATGAGTGAGGTTGATACGTTGATGTATAAATTAGCTAGTTGTATGTATGACTGATATTATTGCTAGAAAACTATTGTTGAATGGAGATTGACTACAAAATGTGTTATGAATCAATGTAGGGTTGTGATATTTGTTCAATTCATTTATCTGCATATTGTATTTACTGGATTCAATTCACTTATGATAATACAAATTATCACATATGTCGAGGATTAGATCCCCGGTCCCTGGGCCCATTGGTCAGCGAGCGCGCTGGGGAAAAAGCATCTGGTAACTAGGGTCCGTCGTTCAGTTGGAGGAGAAAGGAAAAGAAAGCCCTGGAAGCACCCCTCCTCGGACGAACCCTGCGGCACCGAACCCGAGGTCGAGCATGGCAGAACTAGACAGGGGCCAGATGAACTGAAGCAAGCCACTCGAGTGGATCCCTCGCCTGTCCCATGACCGACCCACCATAAGTGACCCACCGCATTAACTATGTCTGACACCGAGCCACAATAGAGGCGCTGGTCCGTCTCCCACTCAAGGCCTACGAGACCCTCGACTGCAGCGCACTCATAACCTACGAACCCCTCGGACTATGGCGCATTTATGGCTTGCTCATCCTGGCCTACTGCACACTCATGGCCTATCGGGACTAGGCCTGAGTACGTAGACTGCTTGTAGGGCGCAACATGACAAGCCTTGCCGAGCCCCAAGCTACGAAGGCCAGGGTTGATGTAGCTTGAATTATGGCGCTCAGGCCCAACGCTGTCCACGTCATCCGCTATAAACAATACAAGACAACCAAGCGACCCAGGGGCTCACGAATGCATGTGGCTTCACCGGGGTAAAACATTGGCCGACCCCCTCCTTGGTTTATAAAACGACAGGTTGTCCCCAGACGAACAGAGAACACACATGCATGAATGCCTAGACGGACACCCAGACGCAAAGACGACGGATCGACGGGAGGAAGGACGTCGCACCGATGAGGACCCAAAGGCTGAAACCCTGCTACTAAGCCAAGACTTAGTTAGGACTCTACTCTGTAGCCCTTAGCTCCTCCACCTCCACAACAAGAAACTTGGGAGCCTCTCCTCCATCTCTCGCTCGCTTGTAACCTCTACTATGAGCATTGATCAACAATGGTGTCGGTAGCGTAAGCCGTCGAACACTCGATGTAGGGATCTTTTGTCCGAACTAGTATAAATCTTGCGCCCACAGCGCATACCATCCGGAGCTCGAAACGCACATACAAATTTACTTGTGGGAGCTAGATTCAAAACACCGACAAAATCATTAGTGCCACATTACTTAACACATTAACCGCCACGTCAATTTGACATGTTAATGCACATGTTGTAGTGGTCTAGTGAAAATTTCATGATGGTTCCAATTAAAGTAACAATCACCATTATTAGTCATGATAGAAATATTATTTTCATTAGCTATGGTTTACCCTCACTAGTTAAAGGAGATGTTTAAACAAGCACCTTTGTGTCGGTGGGTATTTGTCACTACACGTTCTCGGTTCTCGGTGGTCCACCGCCACTGCATGTTCTCGGGAAATCGCCGCCCGTCGCACGCGTCTGGATGGCCACCATTGCTCGTGCATCGGGATGGGACGTCAAAAACTAAACCCTAGCAGCCTGGGGTGCTTTTGTAGATGTCCGAAACCTGGTGCGACTGAACCGGATGGCACCGTTGGGCTAGAGCTTTTCCTAGCTATTGGAAGCCCAGAGCTCGTAATATATAAACTATAATATATATATATAGGTTGTTGGTAAAAGAAGCCTAGGGCTTCCGATAAGCATGGAAAGCCCCAGCCAGGGTAGTGGTCACACGCATGGTCAGGTCGGGCCAGTGGGGCGCGTGCGCCCGCGCGATTGTGGGGCACGTTTATGCATGTGTAAACATGTGTTATGTTTTGCGTAAACAGAAGGTGCGCACGTGGTGGGTTCGAGTTGGGATGGATAAAGGTTGGCCAACGTCGTGTTCGCTAATTGGGTAGTTCTTTCCTACTCGTGTTTATGCTAGCATATTTAATGGTTCAGACTTGCATAACATGAGAGTGGCGACGAACCTTTAATTGATTCGTTTAGGTGGGTCCACACACCACCGTGATTAGGGTGCCCATGAAGCTAGAAGTTACCGTATATATCAGAACAGAAGATTTGGAGCCGATCGTGCATGGGAGCTCAGGCGAATTTTAGCGTAAAACGTGAACCAAAACAACGTAAATGGGTACGAATTTTAGTGTAAATCATCGATCTATTTCATAACGAAAACATGTATGGAAACAAAAAAATCTGATTTAAATGCTTTATTTCTACCATAAATATAGGATCTCTCCAACATCCATGCATCAAGGCTCGTTAGAACCAGTTTATGATATATACTGATGCTAATTATACTACACGGTGAAGTTATTTATGCACTACGCTAGACTGCGTAAAAAATCTGTTTTCTACTGCATGTGCACAAATTTAGGATGGCAAGAATGTGAGTTGAAAAGGAAATGGATCATCATACTCGAGATTTATGGAATCGTGACAAATGACCTCATTTATTAGAACGGTTACCTTCTTCTAAATTTTTATTTTGTTGCGTAAATGTGTGGGGTCGTAAATATATCTTATACATATGGCATAAATGGTAGGAACCCAATACACACTGGATTAAGTAAATGAGATAATGCATAAAATCAATAAATTGTTTGTGTAAAGTGTAAATAGAAATATCATAAACAGACAAATAGATGGAAGCGGAGCCATAAACTAAAATATAGGTCATAAAAATCTATTGATATTGGTATAAATATGTGTACAAAATAGCATAAAAATAGGACCGCCGTCCTGCGGAACCACCGCCTCGCATCTGGGATGCGCCACCACTTCGTGCCTAGGGGAGGCTGCCGTCATCGCTCGCGCCTAGGAAGTCCGCCATCGCCGCTCCCACCTTGGATGACATCGCAGTCGTACGCGCTCAGGGGTCGACCCTCGCGCGCATGCATCCCGAGATCTGTTGCATATGTCGCTTCCACCTCACCGTCATGCACGCCTTAGGGGTGCCGTCGTTGCTCACGTGCCCCCGAGATCCACCGTCGCGCCGCCGCAGCCGCTCCCACCTCACCGTCGTGCGCACCTCAGGGAGTCGTTGCCGCGTGCACCTCATGGAGACGCTGTAGCGCTCGTGCCCCCCGAGATCCACCGCCACGGCCGCTGCCACCTCACCGTCGTGCGCACCTCATGGGGCCGCCGCCGCGTGCTTGGCCTCGGGATCCGATGCCGCAACCGCTCCCACCTCGCTGTCGTGCACACCTCTGGGGGGCCATCGTCGCGCGCTGGCCTTAGGGATCCGCCGCCGCGCGCGTGTCCCCCAGATCCACCGTCGCGAGGGTGTCCCCTTGATTCGCCGTCGTGCGCGCCTCTCGGGTGAGAGCGTAACTGTCGGCGTCGCTAAAACTGAACCCTAGCGATCTGAAGCTTCTTTTATAGATGCTTCGGACCTGGTGCGACTGAACCGGTTGGTAGCATCAGGTTAGGGCTTTCGCCCAGCTATTAGAAGCTCAGGGCTCCTAATACATAAACTATATATATATATATATATATATATATATATATAGTGAGTAACAGAAATCAGCTCAATTCTATTTTTATTTTTAAAATCATAGTGTTAAAATTAATGTATTTTTTAGCCTGTGGAAAAAACTAATTAATTTAATTTGCAGATGGCCTGACGCTAAGAATAGGTAAGGGAAAAAAATTGAAGATCTGCTGTTATCATAATTCATCAACGTATTCTCAAAGTACAAAATTGTGTTCATAGCAGTTGCTATTGTTCCCACAAAATTGAGCAATACGTAAATAAAACGGTGCCAAGACACATTAGAATTATTAATGTCCGCTGAGAGGAGGTTTTAGACACGACCGTGCACCACGTACTGATGACGTTCCACGTAGGAGGAGAGATAAAAGTTGAGCTAAAACGAAAAGTTTGAAGATTGAAATGCACTATATGATAGTTTTAGAATGGAACTTAATAAGGGACTACTCTGTGTAAGTCTTTACGACGACTGATGCAGGGGCTAATGATGAACCGATCGAGGTCGAAGATCATCGTCCACATGCATGCCGCGTTACAAGTTGCACGCAGGCACACAGGAGAAGGTTAAGGGTTTTTAGAAATTAAATAAAAGCCCCCCACCCCACCCCAATCGATGATCCGTGGACCGTGCCACCTTGTTTGACCCTTTTTGAAGCACATCAATCTCAGTCGCCAGCCAAGCCAACTCAGGCGTCGACCATTGAACGACCTGCTGTTTGGTGGTGTCTGGTGTCTTCTCCCCCTCCCAAGTGTACTTTTCAACCCCGGAGCCTCCTCCAGGTCGTCCAGCCTGCAGGTAGCCTCCAGCTCCAGGCCAACCGCCAGCCTCACCTTCCCCCCTCCGCCGCACTACTAGTCCATGTCCATGTCCACGCCCAGTCCTGCTATACTTTCCCGCTCCACTCACATCCACACGATGGCTGGCGCAAGTTCATGCATGCCCGGCCCACGCCCACGCGCGCGTACACATCTGCACACATAGCCACCATGCGTCATGCGTGTATACTTCTATATAAACAGCAGCGGCAGCGACGACCGACTCGATCACCAAGCCAAGCTCTAGCGCGGACATCCACGGAAGCCAGCCAGCCAGCCACAGGCCACAGCTATGGAGTACAACAACAGCAGCTCTCCCCCTCCTGAGCTCGCCGGCTGATGTATGGACACCCTCTTCGTGCTCGGCCAGGAGTCCCGGCTGCGCATCCTCCAGCAGGCAGCGGCGCGCGTCCCCGGCTGCGCCTACCTCTGCGCCTGGGCGGCGGCCATCCCCTCCCAGCCCCATCGGCCAGCTTCATCCTCTTCCTCGGCAGCTGCTGCCACCACCAGGTACCGTACGCGCGTGTACGTACCCTACACATATGCATGCATTGATCGATTGGGCGATTCGCCATGGATTGCATTGACATTATTACGTATGCCTGCCTGCCTGCCTGCCCGCAGCGCCCGCCTGCTGTGCTGCATCGACGCATGGCTCTGCGACGGCGGCCGGCCCAGCCTCGGTGACGACGCCCACCGCCTGCGCGCGCTCTTCGACGCCTACCGGGGCTCGCTTTGCGCACCCGTCTCCGGGTGCGTTGCATGCATATATACTATATCTACCATGCATCCATCCATGCCGGCCGGCCGGCGGCGACGACCCAACGTCGCGGGGACCGGGCGTCCATTGGCAATGCAACTTGAGGTTTCGTTCCTTTCGCTCATCAGCCATGGCCATGGCGCGCGATATGATTCGATCTCTGCCTATGCTCCTCGCGCAGGTGCGTGCCGGGGTGGGCGTACAAGGACGGCCGCGCGTACATGGAGCTGCCGGCACACGACCTCACGACCTCGGCGTCGCTGCCAGTGCAGCAACAGTTCTATCAGGTCGGTGCATGCATCTGCACTCCTTCGTCTAGCTTGTTGTGTGCTACTCTATATATATATTATCGCATTTGATTCTGGATTTCTTTCTCCTTCTTCTTGCTGTTGTTGGTTTCCCTCGCTTCACTTCATCGTCCTCAAATTAATCCTGAGCTGCTTTATTCTCGCTTGCTTGTGATGTTGCAGGAAGCTGGCATTCAGGTTTGTTTTCTTCATCACCGTAACTACACATGATCATCGAACGTGCAATAAATTAAAGCTATATACATGACTTCTCTATACACATGATCATCGACTTTTGGGGAATTGGCTTGCGCAGATGGCGGCATTCATGGGATGCGAGAGCGGCGAGGTCGAGATCGGCATGTATACGGCGCCAACTAGCGGGACGTCTCCGATGAGCCTGGAGTCGACCTTGCAGCAGGTTTTCTCGGAGGACTTCTTCCAGCAGTCGCTGCTGGAGGAACTGCTCCAGCTGCCACCGACGCGGCCATCGTCGCCGTCCGTCTCCGTGGGCAGCCCGGCGGCCGATGCCTTGACGTCGCTTCCCCGCACGATGGCCGCCACGCCGACGCCGTCCTCCTCCGTAGAGCGACGGGCGCCGCCGGTTCCACCGCCTCCTCCGCCCCACGCGCGCCCGCCGGTCTTCCCCGTCCCCTTCGCTCGGCACGGCCCAGGTCACGTCCGTTTCCCGAGCGCCGACACCGACGACGCCGCGATGGCGCAGGCCATGATCGACGTCATCTCCGGCGCCTCGTCTTCCTCGGCGCTCCCCACTCCACCGTCCACGGCCACGGCACCTCCTCCTCCGGGAAAGCACCACCGCGCGCGGCGGCGTCGTGGGGCGGCAACGGCGTTCCGGGCGTACAACGCGGCGCTGGCGCCCAGGGCGCCGTGGCGGCCACCGGGCGTCCCAGGGCAGCGCATGATCAAGATGGGCATCTCCATCCTGAGGAGGATGCACATGCTCAGGTTCAGTCGGGAGCGCACTGGCACCACGATGGCGCAGAGGGGCCAGGAGGGAGAGGATGACCTGTCGTCGCCGGCCGTGCCGACGAGCAGCCAGCTCAACCATATGATATCGGAGCGGCGGCGGCGGGAGAGGCTCAACGAGAGCTTCGAGGCGCTTAGAGGCTTGCTCCCACCGGGATCAAAGGTAAACTCCCCAATTACAGCATGATGATGGCTTGCTTGCTTGATTCATCTTTCAGGAAAAAAAATTATAGACGGTTTGCTTGTTGATTAATTACGCATCATCATTATATATAAATACATATCGTTATACTGTATAATATATCAACTCCATTTTTATTCAATTAAATTGAGAATTATTGCTTTTATCTATGCATGAAATACTACACAGTTAGGGCTTGTTCGGTTCTACCCCAATCCATATGGATTGAGGGGTATTGAGAGGTTTCAATCCCTAGTAAGTCAAAATTTCTCTCAATCTATATCAATTCACTATAATTCATATGGATTGAAAATAACCGAACAAACCCTTAGTCGTCCTATGCAATGCCTCTCAAGCTATTGCACGTGTACTAGTGAAATTTTATTTTCTTCAGTATTTGGGCGACGACCATTTGAGCTTATATACTTTTGATGCGTAGCTGCGTACTAGTCTTAAGCTTGTAGCAAAACAATACGGTAGCTTAAATCACAATGTTAATTATACACTGATTTGCATGTGCATTTCCATTACTGACAATGTAGAAAGACAAGGCTACTGTGCTGGCCAAGACGCTGGACTACATGAGCATTCTAGTAGCTCAAATAGCCGACCTCGAGGCGAAGAACCGGAGCCTGGAGAGCCGAGCTCAGCACCACCATCGGCACGCCAATGGCGGCTCCAATGGCGGGCGAGTAGTGGTCCTGCAGGGGCTGATGAGCGGCACGTCGTCTTCGGAGAGGGTGCAGGTCCACGTGACCGCCGGCGCCGGCGATGTCGGCACGTCGGCCTCGTCGCCGTCAGCAGGCCCGCCGCCGCCGGCCAGCCGGGAGGTGGAGGAGACCGTGCGGGTGCACGCGCGGGCGGCGCGGAGCGACGTGGCGGAGCTGGTCGCCCGCGCGCTGGCCGCGATCAAGGGCATGGGGCGCTTCACGGTGGTGGCCGTTGACGCCGGCCGGTCCAGCGATGGCGGCGGTGACTTTGCTCAGGCCACATTCACGCTGCGAGCGACGGTAAGCTTATTTATTGAATTAGTTGATATTTATAATTACACTTTTCGTTTTTTGGGTCACGAACATGGATTTGAGAAGCTATATGGACGCACACGTATCGGGATTAGAGAACGTATCTTATGAGCAAGGAGCCCTGCTGCTCCCATGAGCAAAATCAATCCAGACCACACCCTCCACATCCAACGGTGCTGCGTCAGGGGGGTTTTTGTAAAATGTACAGAGTTGCAAAGAACATTTTACAAAACCCCCTGACGCAGCACTGTTGGATGTGGAGGGTGTGGTCTGGATTGATTTTGCTCATGGGAACACCAACGCTCCTTGCGCACAAGATACGTTCTCTCGGGATTAATTAAACTAACTTGTTGAAAAAGGTTGATTCAGCGGTTCAGCCACACGCACGTACGGTTCCTTGTCAAGTTCCAAATTAAACTAATTTGAAGGAACAAATGGCAATGTTGTGGTGGGCATTAAATTTTTTTTCTCGAATTCACAAAAAAAAATTATGCATCATTTGCGTTAATATAGTACAATTTACAGCATAGAGTAACTTCAATAATAGTTCTCTAAACAACTCTCTAAATCTTACATTTAGAAGTGGACAGAAAGATTCTTCTCCGATAGTTCTTTAAATGAACTTGCTAAATTTAGTTACTTGCTATTTGACCTCATTTACTCGCGAAGTTTGACAATCGGATATGAACTCACTAAACACAATCTTGCTAAGACTAGATTCAAAATTGAACTGCTCCTAAATATTAGGAACTATTAGAGACCATCAATAGCTATTAGCAACTTGTTAAACTTAAGTCTAATAAGCTTTTAAAGAACTATTGCAGTTGCTCTAGAATAGTCGAAATGCTAAAGGACGATTCCAGGGAGGGCAGAAGGGGGCAATGTCCTGTGAGGGACCGCTATGCACGTCCTAGGTTAGTACCACCTCGTCTAGCCAAGCGGGCCGTGGTGCCCTTATAAGGGTGGGCCTCCCTTCTCTCTCAGCCTAGGTTTTGAGAGCGAGGTGTCCGTCTGAATAGGCTGTCGCGAGCGTATGAACGCTGACGCTGATGATGGTAGGCTTTGGGCGGACTGGCACAGGGGTGTGTTACATGCCCTCCCTAAATTTCATAGAAGCTACTAT
The DNA here is from genome assembly GCF_902167145.1 of Zea mays. Lineage (NCBI taxonomy): Eukaryota > Viridiplantae > Streptophyta > Magnoliopsida > Poales > Poaceae > Zea > Zea mays. The sequence continues at coordinate 158,329,748 of NC_050100.1, read as the reverse complement.
TTTTTAGCTAATCACCATATAAATAATGTAAAATACTTCCTAACAGCTCCTCTCAATCCGATTTGCCCCTCTCAATCTCAACGCTGGCTTCGCCCCCGGCTAGACCCGTCCTAATATATTGTATTATTCAAAAGGTAGATAGCTAAAAGACTGACAATACTTTGAATTTACTCCTTGGACATACGCATACCTTCTATGGCAAATACGTAGAACGGCTAACCCTTGGACATTGGAATTTGGAAGCACTCGGATCAGCCTTAAAGAGGTCCTCGACACACTAGCCATAGAAAATTCTTTGGTCAGGCTCATAAAAGCTGCATAATAAAGACCTTATCTTGCTTAAAAGTAAGTGCCCAAAAGATGAGCTGAATCACCAAGCTCGTGCTCCACAGAGGGAGGACCGTCATAGCGGTTGTCTCCGCTAGAGGTGAAGCAAGGGCGGGACGCGGAAACAACCCTACAGTCACTGACATGTCGGACCAGATTCAATAGTGCCACACATCAGTAAGTAACTGTAGAGAATCTTTTTGGCGGAGAGGCAACGTTCTAAATTACATACTCACTCCGGTGCAGTAAAAGAAGTCATCCTGCGCGTGACCGAGCGTGCACAAAAAGAAGTCATAGCGCGCATGGGTCTGGGATTTGGACGTTGTTGCCCCTATTAATTGCACAAAAAAAGATGCATTTAATAGGAATTGAACTAGAGGGAGGACCGTCATAGCGGTTGTCTCCGCTAGAGGTGAAGCAAGGGCGGGACGCGGAAACAACCCTACAGTCACTGACATGTCGGACCAGATTCAATAGTGCCACACATCAGTAAGTAACTGTAGAGAATCTTTTTGGCGGAGAGGCAACGTTCTAAATTACATACTCCCTCCGGTGCAGTAAAAGAAGTCATCCTGCGCGTGACCGAGCGTGCACAAAAAGAAGTCATAGCGCGCATGGGTCTGGGATTTGGACGTTGTTGCCCCTAGTAATTGCACAAAAAAAATGCATTTAAGAGGAATTGAACTTGAGACCTCCAGTCTAGAATACCTTTGAGCTGCTGCAGCAACCAATCAAGCCTGATTGTTTTAGTGACGTTAATGCACCCATATCCCTATTTAATAGGGGCAAACAGGGAAAACTCTATGATAATTAATCACTCCTTGGTATGCACAATCATGTCCTAAACGACTACCTTTACTGCACTGGAGGGAGTATGTTTTTAAGACAGATTAAGGGAGAAGCAAAATAACATATATAACCCTACTTTGTCTTGATTAAGCGTTGATTACAACAAACCGTAATTAATACTCGACGCTTTGATTACAACAAAAGGTGGCCTTGGCGCCAAAAACAAACCAACTAGGCCGCTTCCTCATCGCCTGCTACGCGCCTCACAGGAAAAATTTGTGCGAACAAAGAAACTAGGTTGCGTTAAATGGGGCTAAAACGCCTAAGTCATCCGAACAAAGGGTGTACTCGTTTGGTGAAGCTCTGAAGGCAGCGTGCAGCAGAGGAGTCCCCTTTGTTGTCGGTTGGATGTTTGTCCCGCATCGGCTTCGATAGCATCATGGGACTTACGCCAATCTGGAAGATAAAAAATAGTGCACCAGAATGTAAACCAGAATCTTTACAGGCAGTGGCGAAGCTTGAACAAAATTGAGGAGTGTGCAATTGGCCTTGTAGATACATAAGAATTTTTCTAGAGGTACATATATGATGAAATTTTAATCAAATCTATTGAATGCAAACCCCTCACAACCTGTATGGTGGGTCCACCCCTCATAACATGTATAGCGGGTCTATAACCGTATTTATGATCTATAGTCTCATGGTTATAGCATACAATTTCTTAACCGTCTCTTATACTTGAAAAACTGAATTAGTGTCTCAGAGTTGTACATGCCTTAAGACACATGGTGTATTATTCAATAAAATCAATAAAAAAACTCTAAGAGATGACTCATTTATGTGGGTCGTAATAGTGAAGTGTCTTAGACTTAGAAAATCGAGCAAGAAAACATGGTTTAATCGGTTTTTACACTTACCCCCATTAAACACACTTCACGATTCGGTGCATTAATATGTATTATACATGCCCTTAACTTTCTTACACTTGGAAAACCCGATTTTAAAGCTCACGGTTGCCCTAACAAATTTAGTCTAGATCCTTTTACTCTTTTATCTAAATCTATAGCATCACCCGTCCGATAGGCACTAGATAGCATTTGAGAAATTATGACGAGGACTGACGAGCAGTGGGTTTGAAATATGACGGCAATCCCTGGTCGGTCGTAGTCAATGGGATTAGGCGTCTCCTCCTTTGTGGTTTTTCCTTTGCCCGACAGCGACGATCGTCGTGGGCCACAATGACTTTCTCTTCGCAAAAGCTTGACCGTCCGTCGTCGGGCCACCTCACTTCCTGGACGGATGCGGATGACGTCACTGCCCGCCAGCCGGCGTACACGACGAGTCCAAAACCTCGAGTCGGGGTCGGGGTGTGTCAATGTCAACCGAATTTCAGTTGGGCAATCAGGCTGTACTGTACTGTGGTATATTTGGCTGTACTAATTAATATTTACCGTCTGAAACTGAAAATTCGAATCATATGTTGTGCTTGTGCATGCAGACAGGCGAATTCGACGCGGCGTCGCTGAGGGAGGCCGTGGCGAAGGCTGCCGATGATTCCGCCACGCCGCCATCGGACGACTCGTAGGGCGCGTTTGTTTCGCCTTTTTTTTTCTTTAATTTCTGATAATCTTTTCTGAGAATTTGGTTACGAATAATTGGGCCTGTTTGGTTTGTGGCTAAATGTGTCACACTTTGCGTAAGGTTAGTCATTCATATTGAATAACTAACCTTAGGCAGAAAAGTTAGGCAAAATGTGGCAACTAAGGTAGTGAACCAAACATGACTATAATCTAGCTGTGGAGAGAATTTAAGTATCATGTGAATTATATGAGAGGAATATGAAGGGGTTTATAGTTTAGAATCTAGAAAGTGACGAATTCTTATTATCATAACGACTCGACCGATCCTATATTCACCATAATTTTTATTAAAGCGATTCTCACAAAAGCATACTGAAAAGCTAGACATTTGGTAGCCAGCCGCAGCTTCTGAAGGCTACATAAGAGACGATAGAATGCCCCCAGACTATACATGTCCAAAACGGTCCAGCCCGTCAAGAGGCCCATGACCCTGCCCCGTGAAACACAACCCAAACCCCAACACATCACACAGGCAGACGTGTCTGTGCCAGCCCGACACGAGGCTCGTGACGTGCTTGGGTTGGGAGGCCGTCCCACGGTGCAGGCACAGACACGGCTCGGTAAACCAGTCTGCTCGGCTGTGGCCCGCTAAAACTACCCCGAGGCTGACCCCCTGACCCTAATCAGTTTTCACTCATTCACTCCCACTTCCCCACGCCGTACGTCTCCATGCCGGAGGGCCTCTTGCTCCACACCGCCCATCTCCGCTCGGCGCGCTGCTCGTCTCCACCTCTTCCGCGTCATGGAGGGAGGGAGATCTTCTACGCCAATCGTCTCTGTCGCGCTTGTCGATGTGTTGCTCATCCGAGGCGCGCGCCGCTTGTCTCTACGCCATCGCGTTGTTCATCTCCATGTCTGCTCTAGCGGGCGCATCGCCTTGTGTCGCCCACCTGTCTCCCCCCTCTCTCATCTTTGTTGTATATATTAGTCGTGTTTGGATATGCTTGAATACTTGTTCTTGTGCTGGATTGTTGTCCTAGATCTAGTTCTTTCTATGTTGGTTGTTGTATTTGGGCACGAGCACATACACGGTATTGCCACCGGCACGGCACGACCCGTGTAAGCTTAGTAGTGTCGTGCCTAGGCGGCTCCGGCAGCTCGCGAGCTGGCACGACATGACACGATGACTTCATTGTGTCGTGCTTGGACACATTTAAGCCGTGTCGTTCCCCCACCGTGCTCGTGCCGGCCCGGCACGACACGTCCATTTATACATATATACTCAAGACCCGAACCCGGACCCATCCAAGCGTCCTGTGCAGTAGCACGGACCCGGGGGACCTAGGCGGAATGCAGTGGCATGGAATGGTACTTGAGCATTGACCTGACGCACTCGTTTTGGGTCAAATGTGTGCCGAGCTCGAATCGGGCCCAAATAACGGGCTTCGTGTCAGGCTTGTGGGCCGCGGGCTTGTTGGCCATATGTATTTGGTAGTGTAACACCCTGTTTTTGGGGTATAAAATTTCTTTCTAATTATCACCCAAAATCATGTGTTACTCTTCCTTTTCTCACTCTAGGTTTTCTCTCTCTCTAGATTCTTTCTCCCTTTTTCCTTTTTGATTAGAAATAGCTTAAACTAGTGGAGATTAATTATTTATTTTTGTCAAAACCTTATGAGTCATGACATGTTGCATCATGCTAAGCTTAAAATATTCTTTGAAGTGTTAAACAAGTTTGAATTTATTTGAATTTGAAACCTAGTTTGAATTTTGATTTGAAAACCCTATAGAAAAAGAAATAGAAAAGGAATTAGAAAATCCAGAGAAAAAGAAAAAGGGAAAGCAGCCCAGTCGGCCCACTAAGCCCAGCCAGGCCGCGCGCAGCGTCAATTCTCCCTCGTGCGCGCCCTCCCTCTCTCGCTCGCTGCCCAGTGGGACCAGCCTGTCGGCACCAGTTACTTCACTCGCTCGCTCTCCCTCTCTCTCTCTCTCTCTCTGTTTCGCGGGTCCGGTTTGCCAGCCGCCGAGCCGTTGCCCCGCGCGTCCCTTTTACTCTCTCTGCACCGTGGACCTGCCTTGTTAGTTCCGTCTTCCTCGCGCCCACCGTGGACTAGCGCGTGTGCACTCGCGCACGTCGCCGGGTTTCTCGGCCACGACGCCCGCCCACGCGCCCAGCTCTCTTCTTAGAGCCCCGCCAGTGCCCCGCACACACCCATCACCTCATTTCGCGCAGCTTCACCCTCTCTCGCACTCTGCCCTCGCTGCCAGCCACCGCCGGAGACCCGTGTCCGTGTTCCCGGCCATCCAGCTCGCCGGAGACCGTGCCCATCCTCCCCGAGCTCCGCCCTGAGGTGAGACACCCGTCCCCGTGCCCAATTTCCCTTATTGCACCCTGTGTTCGTTCAATTTCGCCTTCGCCGGTGCTCGACCGCGGCGGTCCGTCGTGCTCGCGCGGTGGCCGGCCGATTTAGCCCGGTGTAGTTCACCGGAGTAGTTCCCTATGTCACCCCTGTCTCTGCTGAGGCCAGCTCAGGCCTTAGAGCGCCTTAAGTCCCCTCCCCGTGGTCGGAATCGCTCACCGGAGTTTCTCCGACCCGCCCGAGACATTCTCACCGCCGTTCTCCCCTTTCTGTCCGTGGATCCGTGGCCTCTTCCCCACCATTGAGTTCGCTGTGGCACCCTCTCCCTCTCTGCCCAACTACGACAACCCTGGAGCCACCCTAGCTCGCGCCTGCCTCAACGCCGGCGACTTCACCGCTGCGGAGAGGAGCGGCGCCGCCCGCAGCCGTCTGTTTCCCCGGTCTGATCCCCTCCGTCCGATTCAGATCGAACGGCCCAGACCGCAGGATACCGCTTCGCGCACGCATGCCTGATGCCCTGGCCCGCCTGTCAGCGCTCGCCCGCCCGCTCGCGCCCTCGGTCGCAGATCTAATCTCGGTCGTTGGTTTCTGATCTGACGGTTAGATTCACCCGATACCCCTTTGCGTGGTTGTTTTGCTTAAGAAACCCCCTAGTTTTAGGAAATCAACCCGTCGTCCTCTGTTTTAGCGCATAGGTGCCTGGTTTGTTTTAATTAGACCCCTGAACTTTTATTTAATCACAGAATTAGCAATAATTTCACATTTTGAATTCCCAAACTTGTTTATTTCATAACTTTTGCATATGAACTCCAAATTTAGTGATTCAAATTGCAACATGTTCATAGAATTATTCTCTGTTTAAACAAAATGGTTTCACCTACTGTCTGCACACTCTAATTTTTAGGATTTGAATACGAACTAATGTAGGCGTATGTTTTATTTAATAAATAAATAATGGGAACCTTAGAGATTTAAACTTGTTTAAGCTTGTGAGATTAATAATATGTAAGTTCATCCCTGTTCTAAATTTTAGGTCACAATAAAATGAACTGATCTATGATTATGTACTTGTAAATAACACTTAGGGAAATAATAATCTATTTTCAAATAAAGTTAATGTATGTTATAGTTTATGTTACACTTTGAATTCATTATTCATTATGTAGTATTGAGTCCTCTTAAGATGTGCTCCAATGTTTGTACATGTTTGGTGTGATGTTCATTTGCACTTTCCAAACGAATTGAATGCATGCTCGCTTTATTTAGACAACGAGCAGTCCGAGTTTCCTGAGTGTGTTGTTGGAGACCTCCCTGAGCAGCAACCTGGTGAAGGTAAGTGTCCTCTGACCCATTATGTCCTACATACTTTATGATTCACTGTCCCGCATTACTTTATGAAACCTAAGGATTGACTAGTCTGTATTCACTTATCCTTGCTTACCTTTTTGGGTTATCATGGTTAGCATGTTGATATTGCCTTAACTTAATCAATGAACATGATGTGAACATTTATGATACGATACTGTTATCCTGATATTGTGGATGATCTTGTGATACCTTAGGGGGCTCGAGCCTTTTTCCTGAGTACCTCTCTTTAAGGACCTGTTCATTGAGTGACCACCCGGGATAACAGTACAACCATGAGGGTGGAATGGGACGCCCTTAGCTGATTAATTAGATGAACCTAGGGGTGTAGTTGGCTTTGCCGGATGGCCGTCAATGGGGGCCAGGGCGTAGTGCTCGCTCTGCCAAGGTTGGGGTGCAGAAGTTCTTTCGATTTGGTTTTGTTAGTCACCCACCTTGGGGAGGTGTACTGCGTTTGTACGACTAGCGAAACCTAACGAGCGGCTATGCACCAGGGGAGTCTTTGTAAAGGCTACATAGTGTATTCCTGGCCATTCACCTTGGTAGTGAAGATCAGGTCTGTACAACCCAGGCTGGAAAGGGATCACGACTTGTGGGTAAAGCGTACAACCTCTGCAGAGTGTTAAAAACTGGTATATCAGCCGAGCTCACGGTTAAGAGCAGCCTTGGGATCCTCTTTGATTAGAAGAATTTTGGATACTATTATGTTGATGATTAATAACGATGTTATAAAATCTGATCTCTGGTATTTCCTCTTTTGAGGAGGTACTTCTGGGTAATAAGGGGTCACAGACTGTAGATGGCTCGTATTACTAAAACTTGGCTCTTTTGAGATGGCTCGTATCAGGTGCACTGCACGTAAGTCTGTGATCCCCTTTTTGCCTTCTCGACTAGCGGAGCGTCCCCTGCGTCGCATGGTGTCAAGTCAGTCCAGCCACCTAGAGAGACTGTATCGTCGCCTGCACGAGGAGCAGGAGCGCCGATGCCAGGAGCAGGAGCAGCAGGACTCTTCCCCCTTGCCTCAGCAGGAGGTGGAGTCTGAGAGGCCTCCTTCCCCTGCACCTTAGCCAGAGATGCCCCCTGCACCACCTCAGGGCATCCCGGCTGCTGGAGGATCCATGACGGAGACGGAGACGACGACGATGCCGGTGGCAGTTCGAGCCACGACATGGAGCTTTCAGAGGAGCCGGAGCCGGATGGGTGGATCGCCAGACCCATCACTCGTGATGCCACTCGCGGGTGTCACTTCCACGACGCTCTTGATACCCTGCTGCATCGGGCCTTCGATAGACACACATGGTCTATCGAGTACCATTGCATAGTCTACCAGCATCGTCGCAGGCTATACCCGGACCAGTGGGAGGCTACATGCTTGGTGCGCCATCCAGACGATGATCTCCAGGGTGCAGAGGCCTTCTCAGAGCACTATTCTATCACTGAGAGGGACACTGCCGAGGCAGCCATGCAAGATGCAGCACGACGTGCACTCTCTCAGTATTGCTCGTTGTTCAGCGGGGTAGCTGATGGCCTTGACCTGAAGTACTACCCTCGCAAATCGACCGACAGTGCTGGAGGTGTGATTGTCTCTCCAGTGGGTGATGGCAATCCCAGGCTGAACAGCATGGTCAACTTGGTCGTCGTGCTCAACACAGAGTTGGACCACGCCCTTGACGAGTTGGGCAAGGTTCGGGCAGAGGTTGTGGAATTGCGTGCTGAATGCGCGGCACGTCACTATCTGGATGGTGGTTCTCCTGCCCCTGTCGAGATTCAGCACCCTTACCATTCACCGCCCCGTGGTCGCTTCGACTATGGTACCCCAGACTGCAGGACCTAGATAGATTTGGATCCCTAGATCGACAGAGTCGGAGTCTGTAATAATTCTTAGTTCGATGTCTCAGTCTAGTCAGTCTAGTTAGAGTTAGTTTGGTTATCTTTTGTTGGATGCTTGTCATGATGAACATGTAATGAAGTTGGGTCTTTGTAATGATTGTCACCAAGGTGTGGGTATCCCCTGCAACTTGGTGTAGTTATTAATAAAGTTAGTTATTTAGTTGGGTAATCCATCTATTTCCACTTTCCTTTATATCTGAGAAGCTGTCAGTGAAGATGGTCAATTATTCAGTTCTATGAAGATCTTCTATACATCTTTTCTTATGCTGAAAGACTATAGAGTCAAATTTGATATATGTGTGTGATTTCTACAGATGTCTGAGAACAGGCGTAGAGGTGTGAGCCGTGATCAGCCTGAACAGCAGGCACCCCAAGGGGAGGCAGCTCCACAGTAGCTGTTGCCACCGCCACCACTGATGACTATCGAGCAGATGTTCTTGATGCAAACTCAAGCAGTCTAGGCCATTGGTCAGACATTAGTAGCCATGTAGCAGGTGCAGCAGTAGCCACCACCGCCTCAGCCTCCAGTGCAAGTCCAGATGCCACAAGTGCCTAGAGACAAGCGGGCAGAGTTCATGAGGGGCCATCCCCTAGTCTTTGCCCACTCTACTGATCCCATGGACGCTGAAGATTGGCTGCGTATCGTGGAGCGTGAGTTGCACACTGCCCAGTGCAACAATCATGAGAAGGTGTTGTATGGTCCTCGACAGCTGAGGGGAGCAGCACAGTCTTGGTGGGAGTCCTACCTCGCCACCCATGCCAACCCTAAAGCCATTACTTGGGAGGAGTTCAGGGATAACTTCCATCGCTATCATGTTCCCGAGGGACTGATGATAGTGAGGAAGGAGGAGTTTCTCGCCTTGAAGCAAGGTCCCCTATCCGTCAGTGAGTACAGGGACAAGTTTCTATAGCTGTCGCGTTATGCCCCAGAGGACGTCAACACAGATGCCAAGAGGCAGTACCGCTTCTTGAGAGGATTGGTCGATCCCCTCCATTATCAGCTGATGAACCACACCTTCCCCACCTTCCAGCATTTGATAGACAGAGCAATCATGACAGAAAGGAAGCGTCGGGAGATGGAGGACAAGAAACACAAGATTGGTGGACCTTAGGTTGGGAGTAGCAGCCATCCTCGCTACTCAGGCAACCCACCTCAGCAATTCAAGCAAGGTCACCAGCACCAACACCAGCATCAGCGTCAGAACCAGCAGCAGCAGTACCAAAGGCAGTTTCCTCAGCAGCAGCAGTATCGTCAGAACAACCAGCAAGGAGGAAATCAATACCGGCGTCAGAACAACCAGGCAGCCCGTCTTCCTGCCCCAGCAACCAACCAGAACAATCAAGCAGCGCTAGCTCAAGGAGGAAGTCGTGCATGTTTCCACAGTGGGGAACAAGGCCATTGGGCGAATCATTGCCCAAAGAAAGCAGCTCAGCAATAGCCAGCTCCCAATGCCCCAGTCAGGCAGAATGCAATGCAGCAAGGAGGCAACAACCATGGGCAACCTCGTGCCCAGTATGGAAAGGTGAACCACTTGGAAGCCAACACAGTCCAGGAGACTCCAGGAGTGGCACTAGGTACGTTTTCAGTTGAGTACCATTCTGCAAATGTCTTATTTGATACTGGAGCAACACATTCTTTTGTGACTGCATCATGGGTAGAATCACATAACATACCAGTAGCACCCATGTACCCACCTATGAGGATTAGTTTAGTTGGTGGAAGGACCCAAACTGATAGATTTTGCCCTAGTGCAAGGGTTCAAATAAGGGGGATAGAGTTCCCCGCCGATTTGATAGTTATGGGTAACCAGGATACAACTATAGATGTCATCCTAGGGATGAATTGGCTAACCAAGTATCAAGCCAGTCTTAGCTGTGATAAGAGAACAGTGAAGTTAGTATCCCTATTAGGAGAAGAAGTGTTAGTAGAGTTGGTCTTGTCAGGACCGAGGAAAAAAAGTTGTCACCAAGTCACCGCTCATCTTGAGGAGATTAAACCATCAGAGGCTATCAGTGTAGTATCAGATTTCCTAGATGTGTTTCCCGAGGAGTTACCAGACATGCCACCTGAAAGGAAGGTTGAATTTGCCATAGAGCTTATTCCAGGCACCGCCCCTATTTCCAAGAGAGCCTATCGAGTGTCCAGACCAGAGTTGGTGGAACTCAAGAAGCAGATTGATGAGTTGTCGAAGAAAGGTTATATCAGATCGAGTACCTCGCCTTGGGCAGCCCCAGTGCTATTTGTGGAGAAGAAGGATGGAACAAAGAGGATGTGCATTGATTACAGATCCTTGAATGAAGTTACTATCAAGAACAAGTACCCCCTTCCCAGAATTGAAGATATATTCGATTAGTTGAGAGGAGCCAGTATGTTCTCAAAGATAGATCTGAGGTCAGGCTACCATCAGCTCAGAATCCGACCCTCAGATATATCGAAGACAACCTTCATCACCAAGTATGGACTATATGAGTTCACGGTTATGTCATTCGGTTTGACGAATGCGCCAGCTTACTTCATGTACCTGATGAACAGCGTGTTCATGGACTACCTCAACAAGTTCATAGTAGTGTTCATTGATGACATTCTTATATATTCCTAGAATGAGCAAGAGCATGAGGATCATTTGAGGAAAGTACTCCAGAGGCTACGAGATTGTTAGCTGTATGCCAAGCTTAGCAAGTGCGAGTTCTGGATCAGTGAAGTCCTATTCTTGGGTCAGATTATAAACCGAGAGGGATTGGTTGTAGATTCGAAGAAGGTAACAACTATCTTGGACTGGAAAGCACCAAAAGATGTCCGAGGAATCAAGAGTTTCATCGGAATGGCAGGTTATTATCGACGTTTCATTGAAGGTTTCTCCAAGATTGCCAGACCAATGACAGCATTGTTGGCAAAGAAGGTTGAGTTCAAGTGGACCCCAGCATGCCAGAAGTCCTTTGAGACATTAAAGGAGAAGTTGACAACGGCCCCAGTGCTGATTTTGCCAGATGTTCACAAGCCATTCTCAGTATATTGTGATGCTTCGTATACCAGACTGGGATGTGTGTTGATGCAGGAAGGGAGAGTAGTGGCATACTCGTCCCGACAGTTGAAGACTCATGAGAAGAATTATCCTACTCATGATCTGGAATTAGTAGCTGTGGTTCATGCATTGAAGACCTGAAGACATTATCTTTATGGGCAGAAGTGTGATATCTACACGGACCACAAGAGCCTCAAGTACATATTCACTCAGTTAGAGTTAAACATGAGACAACGAAGATGGCTAGAGTTGATCAAAGATTATGAGCTGGAGATTCATTATCACCTAAGGAAAGCAAATGTGGTTGTAGATGCGCTGAGTAGAAAGAGTCAAGTCAATATGTTGGCAGCTCACCCGATGTCGTATGAGCTAGCGAAGGAGTTCGATAGATTGAGTCTTGGATTTCTGAACAACACCCAAGGAGTGACAATTGAGTTGGAACCCACTCTAGAGCAAGATATCAAGAAAGGTTAGAAAGATGATGAGAAAATCAATGAGATCCAGCAGCTGATCATAAATGGGAAAGGCAAGGATTTCCGTGAGGATGCAGAAGGAGTAGTATGGTTCAAGGACAGATTGTGTGTTCCCGACATCAAATCGATCCGGGAACTGATTCTCAAGGAAGATCATGAGACAACATACTCTATACACCCTGGTAGTGAGAAGATGTACCAAGACCTGAAGAAAAGATTCTGGTGGTACGGTATGAAAAGAGAAATAGTAGAGTATGTGGCTGTGTGTGACAGTTGTCAAAGGATTAAAGCAGAACATCAGAGACCTGCAGGTTTGTTGCAACCGTTGCAGATTCCTCAGTGGAAATGGGAGGAGATTGGAATGTATTTCATAGTCGGTTTGCCCCGCACTCGTACTGGTTATGACTCCATCTGGGTAGTAGTGGACCGTTTGACAAAGGCGGTCCATTTCATACCAGTCAAGACCACCTACAACAGTGCGGTGTTGGCAGAGTTATACATGTCTCGGATTGTGTGCTTGCATGGCGTTCCGAAGAAGATAGTATCGGATAGAGGCACCCAGCTCACCTCTCATTTTTTGCAGCAGTTGCATGAAGCTTTGGGCACACACTTGAAGTTCAGCTCAGCTTACCACCCACAGACAGATGGTCAAACAGAGAGAGCAAATCAGATTCTGGAGGACATGTTAAGGGCTTGTGCTTTGCAAGACAAAATCGGTTGGGATAAGAGATTACCATATGCAGAATTCTCTTACAACAACAGCTACCAAGCCAGTCTGAAGATGTCACCGTTTGAAGCGCTTTATGGAAGGAATTGCAGAACTCCATTGCATTGGGATCAACCTGGTGAAAGACAAGTGTTCGGTCCAGATATTTTGCTTGAAGCCGAAGAGAACATCAGAATGGTCCGAGAGAATTTAAAGGCAGCACAGTCCAGACAGCGAAGCTATACTAACACTCGAAGAAGAGAACTCAGTTTTGAAGTGGGAGACTACGTCTACTTGAAGGTGTCACCTATCAGAGGAACCAAGAGGTTTGGAGTCAAGAGCAAGCTAGCACCTCGTTATATTGGGCCGTATCAGATTCAAGCAAGACGTGGAGAAGTGGCTTATCAACTTAGTGAAAGGGAAATAGGGTCAAACCTTTTTCTAAATGATTTTGGTGGTTGAATTGCCTAACACAAATAATTGGACTAACTAGTTTGCTCTAGATTATAAGTTCTACAGGTGCCAAAGGTTCAACACAAACCAATAAAAAGTCCAAGATAGGGTTCAAAAAGAAAGGAGTAAAACCAACCGAAGGCTACCTTGTTCTGGCGCACCGGACTGTCCGGTGTGCCACCGAACAGTGTCCGATGCACCAAGGAGATCAACTCTGAACTGCTCATCTTCAGATTTCTGGAAAAGCCACTCCGCTATAATTCATCGAACTATCCGGTGTGGCACCGGACTGTCTGGTGTGCCATGCGGAGCAACGGCTACAGCGCAACGGTCAATTCCAACAGAAACCTGTAAAAGCGCTATAGTGCGTGGACAGTGCGCGCAGAGTTAGAGCAGGCACAGAAGGCGCACCAGATAGTGAATAGTACTTGTCCGATGCGGCACCGGACTGTCCGGTGCCCCAGTCTGACAGAGCTCAAACAGTCGAACCCTAACGGTTGGGTGACGTGGCTGGCGCGCCGGTCAGTGTCCGTTGGCGCACCGGACTGTCCGGTGCGCCCATCGACAGACAGCCTCCCCAACGGCCATTTTTGTGGTTGGGGCTATAAATACCCCCCAACCACCACACTTCAAGGCATCCAAGTTTTCAGCCATTCCATTCAATACAAGAGCTCTAGACTTCACTCCAAGACACAAAACAAAAGATCAAATCCTCTCCAAGTCCCAAACTCATTCCAAAGACTTAGTGTCACACCCGGTTTTAGAAGGCAAACCGAATGCGAACCATGTACGTGCCAGGATCAGTTATTCACGTACACAGCAGTTACATAACATGGACATCATCACACAGTGCTCAAAATAGTATTAATAAGGGAAATAGTCGATTACATCATACGTCTGAGACGTCCATATAGTTCTTACAATAAATCAAAGTGCGGAAAAGAAACGTAGATAACGCGGCCTTCACAGGCAGCCGACTGGGGGTTGCCGCTAACCCACACCTAGAACTCGTCGTAATCTTGGAACTCCTGGAAGTCTCCTTCCACAGCTTCATCTTCGCCCGAGCAGTGGTTGCAATGCTGACAACCTGGGGGGGGGGGTTTGGTGTGTAGAGCAAGGGTGAGTACACATCAACATACTCAGCAAGTATCCTGTTTGGCTGTAGTGGACTAGCTTTATGTGGGGATAAGTCAAGCAGTTGCTTTTAGTTGGTCAGATTATTATTTACTAGTAGAAAGCCAAGTTTTAGCATTAACCCAAGTTATTAACCCGATGTACCCTTTCCAAACGGAAAGAATACCACTTACCAGCACCATAGTCATAACCAAAACCATCAATCTCATAACCACCTGTACCACAATGTCTCTGATCAAGTACCACTAATCACTGGAGCTCCCTTGGCCGCTCATAACCGCGAGCACGGCTGATATATCAGTTCATAACACTCTGCAGAGGTTGTGCACTTTACCCACAAGCCGTGATTCCCTCTTGCCTCGGGCCGATCAAACCCTTAAACACTACCAAGGTGAATAGGCAGGGTTTCACTACGTAGCCTTTACAAAGATTCCCCGGGGCTGTAGCCACCCGTTAGGTTTCCTAAATGCACCGCACTCCTCCCCAAGGGGCGAACCCAAACTTGGCAGAGCGAGCCGCATACACCGAGCCCCATTGACGGCACGACGGCTAAGTGAACTACACCCCGGATCCTCTAATTATTCAGCTAAGGGCACCCCATTCCACCCTCATGGTTGCACTGTTTTCCCGGGCGGTCATCCATAGAACAGGTCCTTACGGAGAGGCACTCGAGAAACCGCTCGAGCCCCCTTGAATACCACAAGTACAACATCATAATAAGAGAAGGGAAAACAGCGTATCATAGATAATCTCATCATGTTCATTGATTAGAGTTGAGCAATAGCATAAAGCTAAACAGTAATAATCCAACCCAAATAGGTAAACAAGGACATGGATAACAAAAGCTAGTCAATCCTTAGGTATAAAGGTGTAATGCGGGAGGTGAATTAAATAATGAATAGGACAGAGATAGGTCAAAGGACACTTGCCTCCACCACCCGACTGCTGCTCAGGGGCTTCTCCTGCGAATTCCTCGGGCTCTTCGACCGGATCGTTCTCTATGCGATTGCAAACATACATACATCCATCCACATTTAATGCAAAAGAACAGTACACCATACAAGGGAACAAATAAAGTGAGTATGCATCAAGTATGACATTTGACATTACATTTGTTATGGTTAGAAAGAAACGGGAAAGGGTCTCGCAGGGGGTTAAATCTTATGCACTAACGATCCATTACAATTGGTTCTTAACAAAAGAATTCCGTTATATGCACTAATGAGAACCTAATCATTTTAAGTTGTTCAACATCGCACGAGATAAACAATTAACTACATAAATCAATTAGCATAACGGAATTTTAAATTAAGCTTCATATTTCAATAACATTAACAATGATTAGCCTACCTAAAATAAAATAGCTATGATCACAGAAAGTAAATAAAATAAAATAAAAAAAATAAAAAACAGAGGGGGGGGGGCGGTTGAACCGGCCCTAGGGGCGGTTGAACCGGCCCTAGGCAGGGCGGCCGAGCTGGGCGGCCGGGGCGGCTGAGCCGGCCCGGTTGAACCGGCGGCCAGGCAAGCGCGCGGGGGGGGGGGGGGGGGGTCGGGTTGGCCAGGCGGCCGAGCCGGCCAAGCGGCCAGGCGAGCGCGCGACCAGGGCGGCCAGGCGGGCGGCCGAGGGCGGCCAGCGGGGGGGTTGGGGTGGCCGGGGGCGCGGCCAAGGCCGGCCGGGGGCCAGGGGCCAGGCGGGCGCGCGACCAGGGCGCGGCCGGGCGGGCGGCCAGGGCGAGCCGGCCATGGCGGCGGCCATGGCGCCGAGCGGCGAGGGGAAAGGGGAGGGGGGATGGGGGGAGGGAGGAGAGGGGGAGGGGCCTCACCGGCGGCGGGGACGGGGACGGGGCGGGGCGGGGCGGCCGATCGGCGACGGGGCAGGGGGCGGCGGCGGCTTAGGGCAGGGGTAGGGGCGGCGCTAGGGAGAGAATGAGAGAAAATGAGAGGGAGAGGGAGAGGGTTTGGGGAAAAAAGGGGAGGTGGGGGGGCGGCATGGGCCAATTGGGCCCAAGGGGGGGCGCCAGGGGCGGCTGGGCCGGCCGGGGTCGGCCCACGGCGCGGGAGAGAGAGAAAAAGAGGAGAGAGAAAGAGAGAGAAAAAGAAAGAAAAGATCTTCTCCTCATTTTCGGAATCCGATCTTTCTACATGAATGCAATTGCGCTTTCAAAGCAATCAAAAGAAATGCAAGGTTCGGCATGGTGCATCAAACAACATAAAGTATTTAGGGTTTTTCTTACACGGGAATTCCAAACCGAATCCCGCTAGAACTTTGGAAAAGGTCAAGGTTTAGCGAAGGGAAAAAGAAAAAGAAAAGGTAACGCCCGAATTTTGGCGAGTAAAGAAAAGAAAAAAATTTAACTGCAAAAAAATTCGGGGCGTTACAAACCTATCCCCCTTAAAAGAATCTCGCCCTCGAGATTCGGGGCTGGCTAGCAAAGAGCTCTGGGTACTTGGCCACTAGATCATCTTCACGCTCCCAGGTTGCTTCTTCCTCAGAGTGGTGATTCCATCTGACTTTGCACATTCTGATGGTCTTCCTTCGGGTGACTCGGTCTGCAACCTCAAGGATTTGCACTGGCTTCTCAACGTAGGTCAAGTCCTCCTGGACCTCAAGACCTTCCACTGGCAACTGCTCTTCTGGCACACGCAAGCACTTCTTCAACTGAGACACATGAAAGACATTATGCACAGCAGACAAACTCTCTGGCAAACTGAGCTGATAGGCCACTTCTCCTCGTCTTGCAAGAATCTGATACAGACCAATGTAGCGGGGTGCTAGCTTGCCTTTGACTCCGAATCTTCTGACTCCTCTGATCGGTGACACTTTCAGATAGACAATGTCTCCGACTTCAAAACTCAGCTCTCTTCTTCTTGTGTCTGCATAGCTTCGCTGCCTCGATTGCGCTATCTTCAGATTCTCTCGGACCATCTTGATGTTCTCTTCGGCTTCAAGCAAAATGTCTAGCCCAAACACTTGCTTCTCTCCAGGTTGATCCCATTGCAACGGAGTTCTACAACTCCTTCCATAAAGCGCTTGAAACGGTGACATCTTCAAACTGGCCTGATAACTGTTGTTATAGGAAAACTCTGCATAAGGCAATCGCTTATCCCATCCGGACTGATCTTGCAACGCACAGGCTCTCAACATGTCTTCGAGAATTTGATTGGTCCTTTCGGTCTGGCCCTCTGTCTGCGGATGATAAGCTGAACTGAAATTCAGATGCGTGCCCAAAGCTTCATGCAACTGCTGCCAGAAATGAGAGGTGAACTGCGTTCCTCTATCTGACACTATCTTCTTTGGCACACCATGAAGACAAACGATCCGAGACATATACAATTCTGCCAATACTGCACTGTTGTAGTTGGTCTTGACAGGTATGAAGTGGGCTGACTTGGTCAAACGGTCCACCACTACCCAAATAGAATCGTAGCCGGCTCGAGTGCGAGGCAATCCGACTATGAAATCCATACCAATTTCATCCCATTTCCACTGAGGGATCTGCAACGGTTGCAACAATCCAGCTGGTCTCTGGTGCTCTGCCTTAATTCTTCGGCAACTATCGCACTTAGCCACATGCTCTGCGATTTCCCTTTTCATTCCATACCACCAGAATTTCTTCTTCAGATCCTGATACATCTTCTCACTACCAGGGTGAATCGAATAAGCTGTCTCATGAGCTTCCTTAAGAATCAACTCCCGAATAGACTGGACATTGGGAACACACAAGCGGTCTTTGAACCATATCACGCCTTCTGCATCCTCTCGAAAATCTTTGCCTCTGCCATCTAGAATCAATCGCCGAATCTCACTGATCTTTTCATCATTCTTCTGCGCTTCTTTGATTTCTCGCTCCAAGGTAGGTTCCAACTCAACTGTGACTCCTCGCGAATTGTTCAGAAATCCGAGACTCAACCTGTCAAACTCCTTGGCCAACTCATAAGGCATCGGACGAGCGACCATCAGATTGACTTGACTCTTTCTGCTCAAAGCATCTGCCACTACGTTTGCTTTGCCTGGATGGTAATGAATCTCCAACTCATAGTCTTTGATCAACTCTAACCATCTTCGCTGCCTCATATTCAACTCTGACTGAGTGAATATGTACTTCAGACTCTTGTGGTCTGTGTAAACATCACATTTCTGTCCATACAGATAGTGTCTCCATGTCTTCAGTGCGTGAACCACTGCTGCCAACTCTAGATCATGGATTGGGTAATTCTTCTCATGAACCTTCAGCTGTCGGGACGAGTAAGCCACAACTCTTCCCTCTTGCATCAACACACATCCCAAACCTGTGTAGCAAGCATCACAATACACCGAGAAGGGCTTGTGCACATCAGGCAAGACTAAGACAGGCGCTGTAGTCAACTTCTCTTTCAGCGCTTCAAAGGCCTCTTGACATTTCTGGGTCCACTTGAACTCAACCTTGTTGCCTAGCAACGCTGTCATTGGTTTCGCAATCTTCGAAAACCCTTCAATGAATCGCCGATAATATCCGGCCATTCCAATGAAGCTCTTGATTCCTCTAGCATCTGTTGGCGCTTTCCAGTTCAGAATGTCTGCCACTTTCTTCGGATCCACAGCCAATCCTTCCTTGTTGATTATGTGACCCAAGAACAGGACTTCACTGATCCAGAACTCACACTTGCTCAACTTTGCATACAACTGGTGCTCTCGCAATCTCTGCAACACCATCCTCAAATGATCTGCATGCTCTTCTTCGCTATGAGAGTAAACTAGAATATCATCAATGAATACCACCACAAACTTATCAAGGTAATCCATGAATACACTATTCATCAAGTTCATGAAGAATGCTGGCGCATTGGTCAAACCAAAAGACATCACTGTGAACTCGTACAACCCATACTTGGAAATGAATGCCGTCTTCGGAATGTCCGAAGGTCGGATCCTGAGCTAATGATAACCTGACCTCAGATCAATCTTAGAGAACACACTGGCTCCTCTCAACTGGTCGAACAGATCTTCTATTCTGGGCAAGGGATACTTGTTCTTGATCGTGACTTCATTCAAAGCTCGGTAATCGATACACATCCTTTTGGTGCCATCTTTCTTTTCTACGAACAAGACAGGAGCGGCCCAAGGCGAGGTGCTTGGCCGAATGTAACCTTTCTCTGACAGCTCATCAATTTGCTTCTTAAGTTCATCCAACTCTGGTCCGGATATTCTGTAAGCTCTCTTAAAGATAGGGGCGGTTCCAGGAAGAAGCTCTATAGCAAACTCAACTTTCCGCTCTGGTGGCATACCTGGTAAATCCTTTGGAAACACATCTGGGAACTCGGACACAACCTTGATACTCTCAATTGGGTCTGCTTCACTGCTATCAACGGCCATCTGACAACAACTTCCTTTCTTTGGCTCAGGCGGGACTAGCTCGGTCACCACTTCCTCTCCTAGTGGAGACACCAACTTGATTGTCCTTTTATCACAACTGATAACTGCCTGATACTTATCTAGCCAATTCATCCCTAGGATGACATCTATTCCCTGAGTACCCATTACTATAAGGTTGGCGGGAAACGCTATCCCCCTTATTTTCACACTTATATTCAAACAAATGCTATCGGCTCGAATTCTACCACCGGCTGAGTCAATTTGAATGGGGGTTGACATGGTAGTAGTTGGAAGATTATGTGCTTCTACCCATGATGCAGTAATGAAAGAATGCGTTGCTCCAGTATCAAATAACACTTCTGCAATATGGGAGTCGACTGGGAACATATCTACTATCATGTTGGGGGTCTCCTGAACTGCTTCAGCTTCCAAATGGTTCAGCCTTCCATGATTATAGCGCTGTTGAGGGCGATTGCCTGCTCCAGGCTGAGGCACATTCTGCTTCGCTGGGGCATTGGGGCCTGACTGCTGCTGGGCTGCCTTCTTCGGACATTGCATCACCCAGTGGCCTTGCTCTCCACAGTGGAAACACGCCCTGTTTCCAACCTGAGCTGGTGCTGCCTGACTGTTCTGCTGATTTGCTGGGGCAGGAAGACGAGGTGCTTGCTGATTCTGCTTCTGAAACTGACCTCCTGACTGATTGCTCTGACGGTTCTGGTACTGATTCTGAGGGTACTGCCTTTGAAACTGCTGATGCTGCTGAGGTGGACGCTGGTTCTGCCTGAACTGCTGGGGTTGATTGCCTGAGAAACGAGGGCGGCTGCTGCTTCCAGGCTGCGGTCCACTGATCTTGCGCTTACGATCTTCCATCTCCTTGCGCTTTCTCTCCGTCATGATCGCTCTATCAATCAGGTGCTGGAATGTCGGGAAGGTGTGATTCATCAGCTGATACTGCAGAGGGTCAACCAAGCCTCTCAGGAAACGGTACTGTCGCTTGGCGTCAGTGTTGACATCTTCAGGAGCATAGCGAGACAATTGCAGAAACTTGTCCCGGTACTCACTAACAGACAATGGCCCTTGCTTGAGGGCCAGGAACTCCTCCTTCTTCACTGTCATCAGACCTGCAGGCACGTGGTACTGACGAAAGCTACCCCTGAATTCTTCCCAGGTGATGGTGTCGGGGTTGGCATGGGTGGCGAGGTAAGACTCCCACCATGACTGGGCTGCTCCTCTCAACAGACGGGGACCATACAAGACTTTCTCCCTGTCATCGCACTGAGCGGTATGCAACTCCCGCTCCACAGTGCGCAGCCAATCTTCAGCATCCATGGGGTCAGAAGAATGAGCGAACGTTGGTGGATGACCTCTCATGAATTCAGCACGCTTGTCTCTGGGCATCTGAGGCATCTGAGGCTGAGGTGGTGCTTGCTGCTGCTGCTGCTGCTGAATGGCGGCCAAAGTCTGACCGATGGCTTGAACTGCCTGAGTCTGCATCAGAAACATCTGCTCGATGGACATCGGGGGCGGGGGTGGCAGCTGCTGCTGCTGGGGCACCTCCTCCTGTTGAGCGGCTCGCTCCTGCTGAGCGCGCCTTCCTCCTCTGCGCCTGTTCTCTGACATCTGCAGAATGCAACCACACATCAGAACTGATCTGGCAGATCTTGCAGCATAAGAAAAGAGAATAGAATTCCTCAACAGCACTGAGCAGGTGAGCATCTTCACTGATCTCCAACACAGACCACACAGCTTCTCAGATAAAGAGGAAAGGAGAATAATGGGTTTCCCAACTATATAACTAACTTTATTAACATAATAGGTAAACCAAAATGCAGGGGATACCCACACTCTGGTGACAATCATTACAAAGATCCAAACCAATCATAGTTCATCATGACAAACATAAATGCACAGGATATAGCAAACTACCCTGTCTAACTAAGACTAACTAAGACTGAGACTAACGCTAAGACTGAAGCTTCTATGTATATATATTTCGTATTAATTACAAGATCCAACTCTAACGATCTATGGTTCTAGAGTTATCTTGGTCTTGCAGTCGGGATTGCCATAAGACTGGTGTCCACGCTGAGGTGAGCGGTACGGGTGCTGAATCCCGACGGGAGCGGGGGAACCACCATCCAAGTGACGACGTTCCGCGCGCTCAGCCCGCAGCAGGGCGATCTCAGCACGAGCCCTACTCAGCTCGTCTAATGCATGGTCCAGCTCCGTGTTTAGCACGGCGGCTAGGTTGACTGTGCTGCTCAACCTAGGATTGCCCTCACCGATAGGTGAAACAATCACGCCTCCTGTGCTGCCAGATGGACGGCGGGGGTAATACTTCAGGTCAAGACCGTCAGCTGCCCCACCGAAAACCGAGCAGTAGTGCGAAAGCGCATGCCGTGCAGCATCTTGCATGGCTGCCTCAGCTGAGTCCCGTTCAGAGATAGAATAATGCTCTGAGCAGGCCTCTGCACCCTGGAGACTGTCCTCCGGGCAGCGCACCAAGCAAGTTGCCTCCCAGCGGTCCGGGTAGACCCCGCGACTATGCTGGTAGACCACATAGCGATACTCGACAGACCAAGTATGCCGGTCAAATGCCCGACGTAGCAGGGTGTCGAGCGCATCGTGGAAGTGACACCCGCGAGCAGCGTCGCGAGTGATGGGTCGAGCAACCCATCCTTCCGGCTCAGGGTTAGCAGAGAAGTCGGTGTCGTGGCTCGAGCTGTCATCGCCATCTCCGTCGTCTGGGTCTCCTCCAGCAGCTACTCCAGAAGCTGGGGCACCCAGTGGTGATGCAGGGGGCGGCTCCAGAGGAAGCACATGGGAGCAGCTCCTCACAGACTCTATCTCCTGGTGGAGCGAGAAGGAAGAGCTCTGCTGCTCCTGTCGTCGACGCTCCTGCTCCTCACGCAGGCGGTGGTGTAGTCTCTCCAAGTGGCTGGACTGTCCGGCCACGGGACGGCGAAGCGGACGCTCAGCAAGGCGGGAGGGTAAGAAGGGGATGACTGACTTTCGTGCAGTGTGTCTAAGTCGAGCCATCTACAAAAGACATCGCAAGCAAAAGGGTGAGAACAGAATTAATATGACCAGCAAGTAATAAGTAAATGAAGGATCAGAATGAAACACAATTTTTTTAGCAAGGTATAATATATAGTAGAACATAGGTTTGGTCGGTATGACCAACTTTTGAAGGGATATAAAAGTCAAGGAAGAGACAGAGGTCTATAGTCCTTAGAACGACCATTCTATTCTAGGTTAGCGGTCCTACAGTCAGCACGACTTTGATACCACTTATGTCACACCCGGTTTTAGAAGGCAAACCGAATGCGAACCATGTACGTGCCAGGATCAGTTATTCACGTACACAGCAGTTACATAACATGGACATCATCACACAGTGCTCAAAATAGTATTAATAAGGGAAATAGTCGATTACATCATACGTCTGAGACGTCCATATAGTTCTTACAATAAATCAAAGTGCGGAAAAGAAACGTAGATAACGCGGCCTTCACAGGCAACCGACTGGGGGTTGCCGCTAACCCACACCTAGAACTCGTCGTAATCTTGGAACTCCTGGAAGTCTCCTTCCACAGCTTCATCTTCGCCCGAGCAGTGGTTGCAATGCTGACAACCTGGGGGGGGGGTTTGGTGTGTAGAGCAAGGGTGAGTACACATCAACATACTCAGCAAGTATCCTGTTTGGCTGTAGTGGACTAGCTTTATGTGGGGATAAGTCAAGCAGTTGCTTTTAGTTGGTCAGATTATTATTTACTAGTAGAAAGCCAAGTTTTAGCATTAACCCAAGTTATTAACCCGATGTACCCTTTCCAAACGGAAAGAATACCACTTACCAGCACCATAGTCATAACCAAAACCATCAATCTCATAACCACCTGTACCACAATGTCTCTGATCAAGTACCACTAATCACTGGAGCTCCCTTGGCCGCTCATAACCGCGAGCACGGCTGATATATCAGTTCATAACACTCTGCAGAGGTTGTGCACTTTACCCACAAGCCGTGATTCCCTCTTGCCTCGGGCCGATCAAACCCTTAAACACTACCAAGGTGAATAGGCAGGGTTTCACTATGTAGCCTTTACAAAGATTCCCCGGGGCTGTAGCCACCCGTTAGGTTTCCTAAATGCACCGCACTCCTCCCCAAGGGGCGAACCCAAACTTGGCAGAGCGAGCCGCATACACCGAGCCCCATTGACGGCACGACGGCTAAGTGAACTACACCCCGGATCCTCTAATTATTCAGCTAAGGGCACCCCATTCCACCCTCATGGTTGCACTGTTTTCCCGGGCGGTCATCCATAGAACAGGTCCTTACGGAGAGGCACTCGAGAAACCGCTCGAGCCCCCTTGAATACCACAAGTACAACATCATAATAAGAGAAGGGAAAACAGCGTATCATAGATAATCTCATCATGTTCATTGATTAGAGTTGAGCAATAGCATAAAGCTAAACAGTAATAATCCAACCCAAATAGGTAAACAAGGACATGGATAACAAAAGCTAGTCAATCCTTAGGTATAAAGGTGTAATGCGGGAGGTGAATTAAATAATGAATAGGACAGAGATAGGTCAAAGGACACTTGCCTCCACCACCCGACTGCTGCTCAGGGGCTTCTCCTGCGAATTCCTCGGGCTCTTCGACCGAATCGTTCTCTATGCGATTGCAAACATACATACATCCATCCACATTTAATGCAAAAGAACAGTACACCATACAAGGGAACAAATAAAGTGAGTATGCATCAAGTATGACATTTGACATTACATTTGTTATGGTTAGAAAGAAACGGGAAAGGGTCTCGCAGGGGGTTAAATCTTATGCACTAACGATCCATTACAATTGGTTCTTAACAAAAGAATTCCGTTATATGCACTAATGAGAACCTAATCATTTTAAGTTGTTCAACAACGCACGAGATAAACAATTAACTACATAAATCAATTAGCATAATGGAATTTTAAATTAAGCTTCATATTTCAATAACATTAACAATGATTAGCCTACCTAAAATAAAATAGCTATGATCACAGAAAGTAAATAAAATAAAATAAAAAAATAAAAAACAGAGGGGGGGGGGCGGTTGAACCGGCCCTAGGGGCGGTTGAACCGGCCCTAGGCAGGGCGGCCGGGGCGGCTGAGCCGGCCCGGTTGAACCGGCAGCCAGGCGAGCGCGCGGGGGGGGGTCGGGTTGGCCAGGCGGCCGAGCCGGCCAAGCGGCCAGGCGAGCGCGCGACCAGGGCGGCCAGGCGGGCGGCCGAGGGCGGCCAGCGGGGGGGTTGGGGTGGCCGGGGGCGCGGCCAAGGCCGGCCGGGGGCCAGGGGCCAGGCGGGCGCGCGACCAGGGCGCGGCCGGGCGGGCGGCCAGGGCGAGCCGGCCATGGCGGCGGCCATGGCGCCGAGCGGCGAGGGGAAAGGGGAGGGGGGATGGGGGGAGGGAGGAGAGGGGGAGGGGCCTCACCGGCGGCGGGGACGGGGACGGGGCGGGGTGGGGCGGCCGATCGGCGACGGGGTAGGGGGCGGCGGCGGCTTAGGGCAGGGGTAGGGGCGGCGCTAGGGAGAGAATGAGAGAAAATGAGAGGGAGAGGGAGAGGGTTTGGGGAAAAAAGGGGAGGTGGGGGGGCGGCATGGGCCAATTGGGCCCAAGGGGGGCGCCAGGGGCGGCTGGGCCGGCCGGGGTCGGCCCACGGCGCGGGAGAGAGAGAAAAAGAGGAGAGAGAAAGAGAGAGAAAAAGAAAGAAAAGATCTTCTCCTCATTTTCGGAATTCGATCTTTCTACATGAATGCAATTGCGCTTTCAAAGCAATCAAAAGAAATGCAAGGTTCGGCATGGTGCATCAAACAACATAAAGTATTTAGGGTTTTTCTTACACGGGAATTCCAAACCGAATCCCGCTAGAACTTTGGAAAAGGTCAAGGTTTAGCGAAGGGAAAAAGAAAAAGAAAAGGTAACGCCCGAATTTTGGCGAGTAAAGAAAAGAAAAAAAAATTTAACTGCAAAAAAATTTGGGGCGTTACACTTAGTGGCTTGTGAGAGAGAGAGACATTTGTGTTCATTTGAGTTCTTGTCGCTTGGATCGCTTTTCTTCTTCCCCATTATTGTTCTCAACACCATTGTAATCAAAGCAAGAGACACAAATTGTGTGGTGGTCCTTATGGGGTCTAAGTGACCCAATTGATTGAGGAGAAAAGCTCACTCGGTCTAGGTGACCGTTTGAGAGAGGGAAAGGGTTGAAAGAGACCCGGTCTTTGTGACCACCTCAACGGGAGTAGGTTTGCAAGAACCGAACCTCGGTAAAACAAATCACCGTGTCATCCGCATTATTTGCTTGTGATTTGTTTTCGCCCTCTCTTTCGGACTCGACTTTATTTCTAACGCTAACCCCGACTTGTAGATTGTGCGTAAAGTTTTTTAAATTTTAGATTTGCCTATTCACCCCCCCTCTAGGCGACTTTCAATTGGTATCAAAGCCCAGTACTTCATTAGAGTCTAACCACTCGAAGTGATGTCGGGAGCATCTGCCAAGAGGGAGATTGGGACCGGCGGCGACAAGTCCGCAAGCTCGGGGAGAACCCACTCGAGGGAGTCCGGCCACAAGCACAAGGAGGAATCCTCTTCCTCCATCAAGACACAACGGAGAGGTGACAAGAAGAAGAAGATGAAGAAAGTGGTCTACTACGAGACCGACTCTTCGTCACCTTCCACCTCCGGCTCCGAATC
The DNA here is from genome assembly GCF_902167145.1 of Zea mays. Classification (NCBI taxonomy): domain Eukaryota; kingdom Viridiplantae; phylum Streptophyta; class Magnoliopsida; order Poales; family Poaceae; genus Zea; species Zea mays. The sequence continues at coordinate 158,303,548 of NC_050100.1, read as the reverse complement.
GGCATCCGCCACTTCTAAGCGCCATGAGCGCAAGAAGTATAGTAAGATGCCCCTCCTCTATCCTCACATTTCCAAACGCACTCCATTACTTTCCGTCCCATTTGGCAAACCACCGGTTTTTGACGGTGAAGATTATTCTATGTGGAGTGATAAAATGAGGCATCACCTAACCTCACTCCACAAAAGCATATGGGATATTGTTGAGTATGGAGCACAGGTACCGAAGGAAGGGGACATGGACTATGATTTGGAGGAGGTCGACCAAATCCGGCACTTTAACTCCCAAGCCACTACTATACTCCTCGCCTCTCTAAGTCGAGAGGAGTATAATAAAGTGCAAGGGTTGAAGAGTGCCAAAGAGATTTGGGACGTGCTCAAGACCGCGCACGAAGGAAATGAGGTGACCAAGATCACCAAGCGGGAAACGATCGAGGGGGAGCTCGGTCGATTCATGCTCAGCCAAGGGGAGAAGCCACAAGCCATGTACAACCGGCTCAAGACCTTGGTGAATCAACTGCACAACCTCGGGAGCACAAAATGGGATGACCATGAAATGGTCAAGGTTATTCTAAGATCACTTGTTTTTCTTAACCCTACACAAGTTCAATTAATTCGTGGTGATCCTAGATATAAGCTAATGTCTCCCGAGGAGGTGATAGGAAAGTTTGTGAGCTTTGAATTGATGATCAAAGGCTCCAAACAAATCATCGAGCGAGACGCCACCTTCACCCCCGAGGTGCAACCCATTGCATTCAAAGCGACGGAGGAGAAGAAAGAAGAGTCTACATCAAGTCTGCTCCCCATCGACGCCTCCAAGCTCGACAATGAGGAGATGGCGCTAATCATCAAAAGCTTTCGCCAAATCCTCAAGCAAAGGAAGGGGAGAGACTACAAACCCCGTTCCAAGAAGGTTTGCTACAAGTGTGGTAAGCCCGATCACTTTATTGCTAAATGTCCATTATCAATTGATAGTGACAGGAGCGACGACAAGTGGGGAAAGAAGAAGGAGAAGAAGAGGTACTACAAGAAGAACGGCGGCGATGCCCAGTTTGTTGGGAGTGGGACTCCGATGAGAGCTCCACCGACTCCTCTTCCGACGAGGATGCCGCCAACATCGCCATCACCAAAGGCCTCCTCTTCCCCAACGTCGGCCACAAGTGCCTCATGGCAAAGGATGGCAAAAAGAAGAAGGTAAAATCTAGAGCTTCCACTAAATATGCAACATCTAGTGATGAGGCTAGCTCTAGTGATGATGAGGATGATTTGCTCACACTTTTTGCCAACCTAAACATGCAACAAAAGGAAAAATTGAATGAATTAATTAGTGCTATTCATGAGAAGGATGAACTCTTGGATATCCAAGAGGACTTCCTTATTAAGGAAAACAAGAAGCATGTTAAGGTTAAAAATGCTTATGCTCAGGAGATAGAAAAATGTGAAAAATTAACTAGTGAGCTTAGCATTTGCCATGATACTATCTCCAACCTTAGAAATGAGAATGCTAAATTAATTGCTAAGGTTGAAAAATTAAATGTTTGTGATGATTCTCTTGTCAACCTTAAAAATGATAATGCTAGTTTGATTGCTAAGATTGATAAGTTGAATGAATCACTTTCTAGCCTTAAGATTGAGAATGAAAAATTAATGTCTAAGGATAAAGATTTAAATGTTTGCAATGTTTCTATTTCCAATCTTAGAAATGAGAATGACATGTTACATGCTAAGATTGATGAATTAAATGTTTGCAAACCCTTTACATCCACAGTTGATCATGTTACTATTTGTACTAGATGTAGAGACATTAATGTTGATGCTATCCATGATCACCTAGCTTTAATTAAACAACAAAATGATCACATAGCTCAACTTAGTGCTAAAATTAATGAGCATGAGTTAGAAAATGAAAAATTTAAATTTGCTAGAAGCATGCTCTATAGTGGGAGACGCCCTGGCATTAAGGATGACATTGGCTTCCAACGGGAAGGCAATGTTAAACTTAATGCCCCTAAGAAATTGTCCAACTTTGTTAAGGGCAAAGCTTCCATGGTTCAGGATAACGAGGGCTACATTTTATATGATGTTGGTTATCCCGAACATAAGATTAGGAGAATTCTTTCTAGTAAGTCTCACTTTGGCTCTCATCATGCTTTTATGTATAAGAGTGAGGCATCTAGTTCTAGGCAATCCACTCATGTTAAATTGCCTAAAAAGAAAACTCCTATTGCATCAAATGAACCTAATGTTTCATTTAAAACGTTTGATGATTCTTATGTGCTCACTAACAAATCAGGCAAAGTAGTTGCCAAATATGTTGGGGGCAAACACAAGGGATCAAAGACTTGTGTTTGGGTACCCAAGGTGCTTGTTTCTAATGTCAAAGGACCCAAGACCGTTTGGGTACCTAAGAACAAGGCCTAAACTTGTTTTATAGGTTTATGCATCTGGGGGCTCAAGTTGGATCATTGATAGCGGGTGCACAAACCACATGACTGGAGAGAAAAGGATGTTCTCCTCCTATGAGAAAAATCATGATCCCCAAAGAGCTATCACATTCGGGGGTGGAAATCAAGGTTTGGTCAAAGGACTTGGTAAAATTACTATATCACCTGACCACTCTATTTCCAATGTTTTTCTTGTAGATTCTTTAGATTACAATTTGCTTTCTATTTCTCAATTATGAAATATGGGCTACAATTGTCTTTTTACGGATATAGGTGTTACTGTCTTTAGAAGAAGTGATGATTCAGTAGCATTTAAGGGAGTATTAGAGGGTCAGCTATACTTAGTTGATTTTAATAGAGCTGAACTCAATACTTGCTTAATTGCTAAGACTAATATGGGTTGGCTCTGGCATCGCCGACTAGCCCACGTTGGGATGAAGAATCTTCACAAGCTTCTAAAGGGAGAACACATTTTGGGACTAACCAATGTTCATTTTGAGAAAGACAGGGTTTGTAGCGCATGTCAAGCAGGGAAGCAAGTTGGTGTTCATCATCCACACAAGAACATCGTGACGATCGACAGGCCGCTGGAGCTTCTCCACATGGATCTATTCGACTCGATAGCTTACATAAGCATCGGCGGGAGCAAGTATTGTCTTGTAATTGTGGATGATTATTCTTGCTTCACTTGGGTGTTCTTTTTGCAGGACAAATCTCAAACCCAAGAGACCTTAAAGGGATTCTTGAGACGGGCTCAAAATGAGTTTGGCTTAAGGATCAAAAAGATTAGAAGCGACAACGGGACAGAGTTTAAGAACTCTCAAATTGAAGGCTTTCTTGAGGACGAGGGCATCAAGCATGAGTTCTCTTCTCCCTACACACCACAACAAAATGGTGTAGTGGAGAGGAAGAATAGAACTCTACTTGACATGGCAAGGACCATGCTTGATGAGTACAAGACTTCGGACCGGTTTTGGGCGGAAGCAATCAACACCGCTTGCTACGCCATCAACCGTCTCTACCTTCACCGAATCCTCAAGAAGACATCATATGAACTCCTCACTGGTAAAAAGCCCAATGTTTCATATTTTAGAGTCTTTGGTAGCAAATGTTTTATTCTTGTTAAAAGAGGTAGAAAATCCAAATTTGCTCCTAAGGCTGTAGAAGGCTTTTTACTAGGATATGATTCAAACACAAGGGCATATCGAGTCTTTAACAAGTCCACTGGACTAGTTGAAGTTTCTTGTGACATTGTGTTTGATGAGACTAATGGCTCTCAAGTAGAGCAAGTTGATCTTGATGAGTTAGATGATGAAGTGGCTCCATGCGTCGCACTAAGGAACATGTCCATTGGGGATGTGTGTCCTAAGGAATCCGAAGAGCCCACACAAGCACAAGATCAACCGTCATCTTCCATGCAAGCATCTCCACCAACCCAAGATGAGGATCAAGCTCAAGATGATGAAAATGAAGATCAAGAAGAGCCACCTCAAGAGGAGGACAATGATCAAGGGGGAGATGCCAATGATCAAGACGAGGAAGATGATCAGGGTCCAAGACCGCCTCACCCAAGAGTCCATCAGCGATACAAAGAGATCACCCCGTGAACTCCATCCTCGGCGATATTCATAAGGGGGTAACCACTCGATCTCGTGTCGCTCATTTTTGTGAACATTACTCCTTTGTGTCTTCTATTGAGCCATACAGGGTAGAAGAGACATTAAGGGATTCAGATTGGGTGTTGGCAATGCAAGAGGAGCTCAACAACTTCACGAGGAATGAGGTATGGCATCTTGTTCCACATCCTAATCAAAATGTTGTAAGAACCAAGTGGGTCTTCCGCAACAAGCAAGATGAGCATGGTGTGGTGACAAGGAACAAAGCCCGACTTGTGGCCAAGGGTTATTCACAATTTGAAGGTTTGGATTTCTGTGAAACCTATGCACCCGTAGCTAGGCTTGAGTCAATTCGTATATTACTTGCCTATGCTACTTACCATGGCTTTAAGCTTTACCAAATGGACGTGAAAAGTGCCTTCCTCAATGGACCGATCAAGGAAGAGGTCTATGTCGAGCAACCTCCCGGCTTTGAAGATAGTGAGTACCCTAATCATGTGTATAAACTCTCTAAGGCGCTTTATGGGCTCAAGCAAGCCCCAAGAGCATGGTATGAATGCCTAATAGATTTTCTTATCACTAATGGTTTCAAAGTCGGCAAAGCCGATCCTAAACTCTTTACTAAAACTATTGCAAATGATTTGTTTGTATGCCAAATTTATTATGATGATATCATATTTGGGTCTACTAACAAATCTACTTGTGAAGAGTTTAGTAGGATTATGATTCAAAAATTCGAGATGTCTATGATGGGGGAGTTGAAGTATTTCTTAGGATTTCAAGTCAAGCAACTCCAAGAGGGCACCTTCATCAGCCAAACGAAGTACACTCAAGACATACTCACCAAATTTGGAATGAAGGATGCCAAGCCCATCAAGACACCCATGGGAACCAAAGGGCATCTCGACCTCGACACGGGAGGTAAATCCGTAGATCAAAAGGTATACCGGTCGATGATAGGATCTCTACTCTATTTATGTGCATCTCGACTGGATATTATGCTTTCCATATGCATGTGTGCAAGATTTCAAGTCGATCCTAAGGAAGTTCATCTTAGGGTCGTGAAAAGAATCTTGAGATATTTAGTTCATACACCTAAGTTTGGTCTTTGGTACCCCAAGGGATCCACTTTTGATTTAATAGGTTATTCAGATGCTGATTGGGAAGGGTGTAAAATTGATAGAAAGAGCACATCAGGGACTTGTCAGTTCATGGGAAGATCCCTGGTGTCTTGGGCTTCAAAGAAACAAAATTCAGTAGCTCTTTCTACAGCCGAAGCCGAGTACATTGTTGCAGGCCATTGTTGCGCGCAATTGCTTTGGATGAGACAAAACCTTAGGGACTATGGCTACAAATTAACCAAAGTCCTTCTCCTATGTGCTAATGAGAGTGCAATCCGCATGGCGGATAATCCCGTTGAGCACAGCCGCACTAAGCACATAGCCATTTGGTATCACTTTTTGAGGGATCACCAACAAAGGGGGGATATCGAGATTGCTTATGTTAGCACCAAACAACAACTAGCCAATATCTTTACCAAACCCCTAGATGAGAAAACCTTTACCAAACTTAGGAATGAGCTAAACATTCTTGATTCTAGGAACTTTGATTGATTCTTTGCACACATAGCTCATTTATATACCTTTGATCATATCTCTTTCATGTACTATGACTAATATGTTTTCAAGTAAATTCTAAGTCATAGATTGAAAGGGAAATGGAGTCCTCGGCGAAGACAAGGCTTCCACTCCACTCTATCGGTATCATTTACCCTTCGCCGTCACTCCGCACCACTCTCCACTTTGGTATAATCTTCACTCATATTCATTACTCATATCATTGGGGAGAAAGTATAAGGGCTCTAAAGACTCTGTTTTTGGTGATTAATGCCAAAGGGGGAGAGAGTGTTAGCCCAAAGCAAAAGGACCGCACCACCACGCCAATTTCAAAAAAAAATTCGGAAAGTTGTTTTCAATTGGTATCTTTCAAATTAGTATTCCTCTAAGAAATTCTATCTCAATTGGTATATTTTAAGGAGGAGTTTTTCAAAAAATTGGGATCTAAAATATTTGACATTCTTTCAATTGATAAAACCCTCTTGAACACTAAGAGGAGAATTTCATTAAGGGGGAGTTTTGTTTAGTCAAAGGAAAAGCATTTGAAACAGAGGGAAAAAATTTCAAATCTTGAAAATGCTTCTCGAAATCTTATTCATATACCTTTGACTATTTGCAAAAAGACTTTGACAAAGAATTTCCAAAAACACTTGCAAGAACAAAACAAGTGGTGCAAGCGTGGTCCAAAATGTTAAAAGAAAGAAAGCAATCCATGCATATCTTATGAAAATGTAAATTGTTTTAATTCCAAGCAACCTATGCACTTGCCTTATGCAAACTAGTTCAATTCTGCACTTATATATTTGCTTTGGTTTGTGTTGGCATCAATCACCAAAAAGAGGGAGATTGAAAGGGAAATAGGGTCAAACCTTTTCCTAAATGATTTTGGTGGTTGAATTGCCCAACACAAATAATTGGACTAACTAGTTTGCTCTAGATTATAAGTTTTACAGGTGCCAAAGGTTCAACACAAACTAATAAAAAGTCCAAGATAGGGTTCAAAAAGAAAGGAGCAAAACCAACCGAAGGCTGCCCTGGTCTGGCGCATCGGACTGTCCGGTGCACCACCGGACAGTGTCCGGTGCACCAGGGAGATCAACTCTGAACTGCTCAGCTTCGGATTTCTAGAAAAGCCACTCTACTATAATTCACCGGACTGTATGGTGTGGCACCGGACTGTCCGATGTGGCATGCGCAGCAACGGCTACAGCGCAACGGTTGACTCCAACGGAAACCTATAAAAGCGCTACAGTGCACAGAGTCAGAGCAGGCGCAGAAGGCGCACCGGACAGTGAATAGTACCTGTCAGGTGCGACACCGGACTGTCATGTGCCCTAGTCTGACAGAGCTCCAATAGTCAAACCCTAACAGTTGGGTGACGTGGCTGGCGCACCGGACTGTCCGGTGCGCTCATCGACAGCCAGCCTCCCCAACGACCATTTTGGTGGTTGGGGCTATAAATACCCCCTAACCACCACACTTCAAGGCATCCAAGTTTTCAGCCATTGCATTCAATACAAGAGCTCTAGACTTCACTCCAAGACACAAAACAAAAGATCAAATCCTCTCCAAGTCCCAAACTCATTCCAAAGACTTAGTGGCTTGTGAGAGAGACATTTGTGTTCATTTGAGTTCTTGTCGCTTGGATCGCTTTTCTTCTTCCCCATTCTTGTTCTCAACACCATTGTAATCAAAGCAAGAGACACCAATTGTGTGGTGGTCCTTGTGGGGTCTAAGTGACCCAATTGATTGAGGAGAAAAGCTCACTTGGTCTAGGTGACCGTTTGAGAGAGGGAAAGGGTTGAAAGAGACCCGATCTTTGTGACCACCTCAATGGGGAGTAGGTTTGCAAGAACCGAACCTTGGTAAAACAAATCACTGTGTCATTCGCATTATTTGTTTGTGATTTGTTTTCGCCCTCTCTTTCAGACTCGACTTTATTTCTAACGCTAACCCCGACTTGTAGATTGTGCGTAAAGTTTATAAATTTCAGATTTGCCTATTCACCCCCCCTCTAGGCGACTTTCACTTAGCTTACCGGAGAATTTGTCCGTTGTGCACGATGTGTTCCATGTGTCTTAGTTGAAGAAATGCTTGAGAGTGCCAGAAGAGCAATTGCCAGCAGAGGATCTTGAAGTTCAGGAAGATCTGACTTATATTGAGAAGCCAACTCAAATTCTGGAGACAGCAGATCGAGTCACCCGGAGGAACACCATCAGGATGTGCAAAGTCAAGTGGGGTCACCACTCAGAAGAAGAAGCAACCTGGGAAAGAGAAGATGATTGGAAAGCCAAGTACCCTGAGCTCTTTTCTAGCCAGCCCTGAATCTCAAGGGCGAGATTCTTTTAAGGGGGATAGGTCTGTAACACCCTGATTTTGGGGGTATAAAATTTCTTTCTAATTATCACCCAAAATCATGTGTTACTCTTCCTTTTCTCACTCTAGGTTTTCTCTCTCTCTCTCTAGATTCTTTCTCCCTTTTTCCTTTTTGATTAGAAATAGCTTAAACTAGTGGAGATTAATTATTTATTTTTGTTAAAACCTTATGAGTCATGACATGTTGCATCATGCTGAGCTTAAAATATTCTTTGAAGTGTTGCACAAGTTTGAATTTATTTGGATTTGAAACCTAGTTTGAATTTTGATTTGAAAACCCTATAGAAAAAGAAATAGAAAAGGAATTAGAAAATCCAGAGAAAAAGAAAAAGAGAAAGCAGCCCAATCGGCCCACTAAGCCCAGCCAAGCCACGCACCCGCGCGCCCGTGCCGCCTAACAGGCGGACCCCGCCTGTCAGCGGCAATTCTCCCTCGCGCGCGCCCTCCCTCTCTCGCTCACTGCCCAGTGGGACCAGCCTGTCGGTGCCAGTTACTTCACCCGCTCGCTCTCCCTCTCTCTCTGTTTCGCGGGCCCGGTTCGCCAGCCGCCGAGCCGTTGCCCCGCGCGTCCCTTTTACTCTCTCTACTCCGTGGACCTACCTTGTCAGTTCCACCTTCCTCACGCCCGTCGTGGACCAGCGCGTGCGCACACGCGCACGTCGCCGGGTTTCTCGGCCACGACGCCCGCCCACGCACCCAGCTCTCTTCTTAGAGCCCTGCCAGTGTCCCGCGCACACCCCTCACCTCATTTCGCGCAGCTTCACCCTCTCTCACGCTCTACCCTCGCCGCCAGCCGCCACCGGAGACCCGCGCCCGTGTTCCCGGCCATCCAGCTCGCCGGAGACCACGCCCAGCCTCCCCGAGCTCCGCCCCGAGGTGAGACACTCGTCCCCGTGCCCAATTTCCCTTATTGTGCCCTGTGTTCGTCCAATTTTGCCTTCGTCGATGCTCGACCGCGGCGGTCCACCGTGCTCACGCGGTGGCCGGCCGATTTAGCCCGGTCTAGTTCACCGGAGTAGTTCCCTGTGTCACCCCTGTCTCTGCTGAAGCCAGCCCAGGCCTTAGCGCACCTTAAGTCCGCTCCCCATGGCCGGAATCACTCACCGGAGTTTCTCCGACCCTCCCGAGACATTCTCACTATCGTTCTCCCCTCTCTGCCCGTGGATTCGTGGCCTCTTCCCCGCCATTGAGTTCGCCGTGGCACCCTCTCCCTCTCTGCCCAACTCCAGCGACCCCGGAGCCACCCTAGCTCGTGCATGCCTCAACGCCGGCGACTTCACCGCCGCGGAAAGGAGCAGCGCCGCCCGCAGCCGTCTATTTCCTCGGTCTGATCCCCTCCGTCTGATTCAGATTGAACGGCCCAGACCGCGGGATACAGCTTAGCGCACGCATGCCTGACGCCCTGGGCTGCCTATCAGCGCCACCCGCAGCCGCTCATCCTTCCCGGTTTGATTTTCCCCGTCCGATATTGATCGAACGGTTCGGACCCCTCCCCGTCCGATCTTGATCAAACGGCTCGGACCCCCTCGGACCCCTATAGTCATCTGTTTCCCCTCTGGCGCTGGGCCCGCTTGGTCAGCGCGCTCTCCCCCTCTGTCGCTGACACTCCCTGTCCTGCCTGTCAGTGCTCGCCCGCGCGCGCGCGCGCTCGGCCGCAGATCTAATCTCGGTCGTCGGTTTCTGATCTGACGGTTAGATTCACCCGATACCCCTTCGCGTGGCTGTTTTGCTTAAGAAACCCCCTGGTGTTAGGAAATCAACCCGCTATCCTCTGTTTTAGCGCATAGGTCCCTAGTTTGTTTTAATTAGACCCCTGAACTTTTATTTAATCATAGAATTAGCACTAATTTCACATTTTGAATTCCCAAACTTGTTTATTTCATAACTTTTGCATATGAACTCCAAATTTAGTGATTCAAATTGCAACATGTTCATAGAATTATTCTCTGTTTAAATAAAATGGTTTCACTTACTATCTGCACACTCTAATTTTTAGGATTTGAATATGAACTAATGTAGGTGTATGTTTTATTTAATAAATAAATAAAGGGAACCTTAGAGATTTAAACTTGTTTAAGCTTGTGAGATTAATATTATGTAAGTTCATCCCTGTTCTAAATTTTAGGTCACAATAAAATGAATTGATCTATGATTATGTACTTGTAAATAACACTTAGGGAAATAATAATCTATTTTCAAATAAAGTTAATGTATGTTATAATTTATGTTACACTTTGAATTCATTATTCATTATGTAGTATTCAGTCCTCTTAAGATGTGCTCCAATGTTTTTACATGTTTGGTGTGATGTTCATTTGCACTTTCCAAACGTATTGAATGCATGCTCGCTTTATTTAGACAACGAGCAGTCCGAGTTTCCTGAGTGTGTTGTTGGAGACCTCCCTGAGCAGCAACCTGGTGAAGGCAAGTGTCCTCTGACCCGTTATGTCCTACATACTTTATGATTCACTATCCCGCATTACTTTATGAAACCTAAGGATTGACTAGTCTGTATTCACTTATCCTTGCTTACCTTTTTGGGTTATCATGGTTAGCATGTTGCTATTGCCTTAACTTAATCAATGAACATGATGTGAACATTTATGATACAATATTGTTATCCTGATATTGTGGATGATCTTGTGATACCTTAGGGGGCTCGGGCCTTTTTCCTGAGTACCTATCCATAAGGACCTATTTGTGGAGTGACCACACGGGTTAACAGTACAACCATGCGGGTGGAATGGGACGCCCTTAGCTGATTAATTAGATGAACCTGGGGGTGTAGTTGGCTTTGCCGGATGGCCGTCAATGGGAGTCGGGCGTAGTGCTCGCTCTGCCAAGGTTGGGGTGCAGAGGTTCTTTCGATTTGGTTTTGTTAGTCACCCACCTTGGGGAGGTGTACTGTGTTTGTACGACTGGTGAAACCTAACGAGCGGCTATGCACCAGGGGAGTCTTTGTAAAGGCTACGTAGTGTATTCCTGGCCATTCACCTTGGTAGTGAAGATCGGGTCTGTACAACTCAGGCTGGAAAGGGATCACGACTTGTGGGTAAAGTGTACAACCTCTGCAGAGTGTTAAAAACTGGTATATCAGCCGAGCTCACGGTTAAGAGCAGCCTTGGGATCCTCTTTGATTAGAAGAATTTTGGATACTATTATGTTGATGATTAATAACGATGTTATAAAATCTGATCTCTGGTATTTCCTCTTTTGAGGAGGTACTTCTGGGTAATAATCGGGTTTATTACTAAAACCTGGCTCTACTAATGATAATAAATATTTGACCAACTAAAAGCAACTGCTTGACCTCAACTCCATATACAGCTAGTCCACCTTAGCCAAACGGGACATTTGCTAAGTATGTTGATGTGTACTCACCCTTGCTTTACACACCACCCCCACCCTAGGTTGTCCCCACTGTTCTCAGTGCTCAGGAGGTGAAGCTGGCAACATGGATGATTTCGAGGAGTTCCAGGAATATGATGAGTTCTAGTTCTTTCTTAGTGGCAACCCCCAGTCAGCTGCCTGTGTAGGCTTAGCATCTACGTTTCTCATTTCCGCACTTTGATAATTATGTTGAACAATGGTTATGTAATAGACTATGTGGATGTCTTGGACATCTTCATGTAATAAAGTACCTTTCCGCTATTTAATTCAAGCATTGTGTGATGATGTCCAATAATGTAATCGATGTGTACGTGAGTTCTGATCCTGGCACGTACATGGTTCGCATTCGGTTTACCTTCCAAAACCGGGTGTGACATAAGTGGTATCAAAGCCTTGCTGACTGTAGGACCGCTAACCTAGACTAGAATGGTCGCCCTAAGGACTATAGACCTCTACTCTTACCTTGACCTTAGAGTTCTTTCAAAAGTTGGTCATCTTAACCAACCCTATGTTATTTACTCATCTCAAAAAGTTTTATCTCACTTTTCTTTCTGTTTACTTTCTGGTCTCATAGTTCTACTCTTACTCTTGTGCTTACGATGTCTTCTGTAGATGGCTCGTATCAGGTGCACTGCACGTAAGTCTGTGATCCCCTTTTTGCCTTCTCGACTGGCGGAGCGTTCCCTGCGTCGCACGGTGTCAGGGCTGCTAGGAGCATCGGGGTTGGCCGTGTACGATGAGGAGGCGAAGCCGAGCCCCTATAGATGGTATGGCCTGGGTTATGGTGCTTGTACTTGCTGTTGACTTATGCCCGGTGGAGATGCCCGATTCCTGCTGAGAGCCAAGGCCAAGGCCACGGGCTCGGTCACGTTCCTAAGCCTATTTGACAGGGAGGTTACCCATGCCATAGTGGTTGGTGCAGTGCTGAGTATAGCGAAAAGCCCTTGGGTAATACGTGAGCTCTGCAGTTTTTGGTGACGTCGGGCACCTTCTGTCGCTAATATCGAGGCCGTGACCGAGCCCGCTCTAGGATTCGTAGACTTGAGCGACACACTTGAAGGAGTGACATCACGCGGGATTCCCAGGGAGCAGGTAGCCGAGGCCGGGCTGGGACGAGGCGGAGTTTGTTCCGAGGCTGAGGCTGACTTCGGGCGAGGCGGAGCTTGCGCTCGAGGATCACCCCACACTTTTGTCGTATGTGTGTCCCATTAGGAGTTGGCAGGCAGCGTGCGGGAACAATGGCCACATGCGTCATCGTAGTTGGTGAAGTCCGATGGGACCATAGTCTTGTCGCTCCTGTTCACCTGCAACACTGCGTGGGTTAGGTGTGCGCATTGAATGCTCATGTCTCTTGCGGCCAACGGCTGAGACCTGCCTCGGGATTGACTTCCTTGCCCGAGATGGGCTCGAGCGAGGCTGAGACAACAATTCTAGGGAGAGGGGACCTGGACCGGGACGAGGATTCTTCCGAGTATGTAGCTTGTCCGAGGGCAGGCTCGGGCGAAGCGGAGTTATGGTGACCACCGAGTGGGGCCTCAGGCGAAGCGCGGGTTATGCTCTCTTGACCTCGAGGAATGTGTCTGACGGTGGTCTTGGGGTTAAGCGTATTTTAGGAGCGTAATCCAAGTACCCCTAATTACGATACCAGACAACATTGTCCCTCTCCTTTAACTTATTTTTTTGGTTGTCGTTACTTTGTAGGTTGTTGTTATATAAATCCACTTTTGGCCTCATTTTTTCCTATGTTCCACACATCAACAAGCACAAAATATGATCCTGTGTTTTCATCTTGATAAAACTTTTGTGCTTTCTCCATCCACATATGATCCGAATAGCCACTGGTGAGCACCCTTCTAGTTTTCAACCAACAATCATTGAACGTGGTTGCCCACTTATTTATTTTGTGCCACCTTTCCTTGACTTGAGTTCTAGTCCTTCATCTCGCTTTGATAGTAGTGAGGTTGTACTCTTTAGCTACGTCATCTCAATACTTATCGCCCTTGTTGTTTCCACTTATTGAGTCCGGTGAGTGTTTCAGCCAAGCACTCATCTGCAAACATATTAATAAATATGCCAGTTCTTAAATCTATGTAAAAACTAACTATTATATATTTACACCTACAAACAAATTATCACTCTTAACATCTCTTCATGTTTCCATATTAATCGTGGCTCCCTCCTAACTTCTTCATTTTCATCTGTGCTCTCGACATTAACACCTATGACATGTGACGTTGCTCCAGCAAGATGAGCATTCTCAGGAAGGCGAAGCTAAAATAAGAAAAAAAATGATTGAAGTGCACCTGTTATCAACAATAATGAAAGAGCAACCATTTGCAATCAAAGCCTTCACTAATTTGTATATACTTTGTAGTTCCATATCCAACATCCAGAAACATCGACATAACAAAAAGATCATAGCTACACACACAGAGTCACAGACACACTGACAATCCAGGTGTATGTAGAAACCTTTATACCATTGTTTAATTCTTGTGAGGTACTATAAAATTTTGCTTGATAGGTTTGTTCAGCCTAGGTTCAACTCATTGAAGAATTATGTACATAATAAAATAGTGACATGTTAGTGATCATTTTTGTTCCTTGATTTCCTAGCTTTCAATGGGTTGTAACCATAGGTCCAGAACAGGACGCTCGTGCAGCTATAACACCCATCTCAATCTTTATACTATATTAAAGCATCAGTTTCAACGGCCGTCCCGCATCATTCTTTTATAAAAAACACTTTTATTTGTTTGAAATTAACCTGTAGCTCTCTGTCTCACCCGAAGGAATAGATGGATGGATAGCCCATAGAACACACACCCTTTCTTTCTCTCTCTACTATCTACGGCTCCAATCTCCTTCCCCTACCTATCTGCCGCCCCTCTCTCCTGTCCCTCCCCGCTGCCACCCCACAACCCACACGGTCGACGCGCTGCCTCCATCTCTCTCTTCCCCGCTGCCATGACAGGCATATTCCCGGATCCGCATTGGTACGGGAGATTTGGATTTTCTGGACACGTCTAGACTGGCCTGATGTCATCCGAACCGTCCCAGCAGCGCAATCCGGGAAGGTCCCGTAGAGGGATCATGGATTTTGGACTCGGCGGTGGAGTTTCTCTGCTCTAGATTGAGCCCGGGGAGAGGTCATGTTGTGGCCCTGCCTCCTCAGCGGTTGGCACGCGTCACCTCCTGACTCACCCCCTTGACGTGTGTAGGTCTTCATGGTCATGGCGGCCACCCACGCCTCTTATCCTTTCTATCTGCTGGTGAGGCCACTCCTGGTTGGTCAGCTGACAAATTTATTGACCGTGTGATCGCTACCTAGCCTACCCCACTGGTTATCCTCAATCTCTTGGCTTGGTGTGTAGATGCAAGGGATGAGTTATGTCAGGCTGTCATGCCTGTGGTTTGGTTGCAAGATCTCCATATCATGTTCGGATGTATTGTGGGTCCATGTATTTCTAAGGATACTCAACATGTGATCTGGTGCAAGGGTACTTTAGCAGTAGAATTTGTGTGTCTCTCTTATCATGGGGTTTAATTATGGTCTGGTAGGTCTACTGGAGTGGAGTTTGAAATGACACTAACCAACATTGTTATAGTGTTGTTTTCATTATTTGTTATACCGTTTGTAGTTATAACAATCTGTCCATCCTATGTTGTGCTCGGTAGATGTTAATTTAGGAACTATAGGATTAATGTAAATTATTCATTTATTGTCACAAGTAGCTTTGTGTAGTCACTGAAGAAACTTGTTAATGATTTTGCATAATGTTTTGGGACAGGAAATACTAAACTGGGTGTGGCATGAGGAGGGAACCATCAACATCAGTTGGGGACCTACCTCCTATAGGAAGGTAAGCATACTAATGTGCCATTGTAATTTTGTACATGTATTTGTTTTTGGCATCGGATATTTAGATGCGAGTGTGACATATTACTTTGGAATTGTCAGGCCAATCTCTTATTTGCAGCAGGCATCAGGTTGGTATGTTGGTGATAGTTTCATTTTATATGTAATTGTGTTGTTCTAAATGTTGAACATCAGAGCATGAGGAGGGCACCATCGCATTAGTTGGGAACTTGCCTCCTGTGGGGAGGTAAACATAATGCTATGCCATTGTAATTTTGTATAGGTAATTTTTTTTGCATCGGATATTTAGATGTGAGTGTGACATTACTTTGAAATTGTCATACCAATCTCTTCATCGCAGCAGGCATCAGGTTTGTGCACTGGTGATCGTTTGAGTTTACGATATGTAACTCTGTTGTTCTAAATTCCCAAACAAGTGCAATTCCTGATTCCCTATTTTACCATGTGATTTTATATATCTTTATACAAGTCTCAGATCACTCTGTGCTTATTAGCAAGGCATATATAGTGTGTCTCGTCTATGAATTGTGATCGAATTTCATATTTAAGGATGATGAGTTTAGAACCTGATCCATCACTAAATGTTGAACACTGGAGTATGAGGAGGGCACCATCAGCATCAGTTGGGAACCTGCCTCCTATGGGGAGGTAAGCATACTATTGTGCCATTGTAATTTTGTACATGTATTTGATTTTGGCATCAAATGATGCGAGGGTGACATATTACTTTGAAATTGTCAGGCCAATCTCTTCTTCGTAGCAAGCTTTATGTTTGTGCACTGGTGATTGTTTTAGTTTATGATATGTAACCGTGTTGTTCTATACTGAACATCATGAGGAGGGCACCATCAGCATCATAGACTCAAACCTAACCCCTGTGGGGAGGTAGGCATAGTGTTGTTCCATTGTAATTTGTACAAGTATTGGTTTTTGGCATCAGATATTAAGATGCGAGTGTGACATATTACTTTGAAATTGCTAGGTCAATATCTTCTTCACATCAGGCATCAGGTTTGTGCAATAGTGATTGTTTCGGTCTATGATATGTAATTGTGTTGTTAGCAGTGATTCAATTGATAGGTTGATCAACCAAACTCAATTTGAAGTTGTCGTCGTCTATGTCTGTGTGGATGTTCATTGCCGACCCGCATGACCTCTCTATCCTCTTTCAGGCACGGTCCCACAAGAAGCGGATATGAGTGTTGGGATGCTGATCTGTTTGTGATTTACCACTTGCCTTCTAGGCTTGGTCGATTTCTAGGAGAATTCTTCCGAGTTCGTGGCTTCGTCTTCTCCCCTTCTTTCCTTTTTCTTCTTTGGGTTACTGCTACCCATATGACATGGCTTTGGTATAAATTAAATTATATTTTCTTGGTATAAATAACATAAGTTTTTGTGCGTGTTCATTTCTCTTTTTTTGTGTTAGTGTGAACAAGATTATAGGACTAGAAATGAACTACTGCAAATAGTTACCAGTTAAATAAGTTTGTTAATGTTATCTTCTAATTTATTATTTATGAACATGTGCCAGTAGTGCCTGAAGTCCAGTAAAGCTGCCGCGCTAAATAGAATTGGTTAATGGGCCAACTTGACCCTAGAATCAATATGGTTTTCTCGAGATGAAGTGACAAAAGAATATAAGGGTTGTCAATGTAGGATTGTTCTTCCCATGGTATAGTGTTGTTGCTACACATATATTTTCTTTATTACTTGTTTATGAGATTTTTGCCTAAGCAATATTGTGTACTAGTATTTTATTGAATAGTTTGTGTGTTGTTACAACACACGAGTAGTGTACTAGTTGAAGGTCTCACTCTTAGCTCACTTTGTGACCCTTCCCATCTATTTTGACGTAAACAGTTACATTCAATCCAGTAAACAAGAGTTACATTCGGTAACTAAACAAAGGTTTATTATGTTTGTTGTCCATTAGATCTTTTTCCTAAACTCATCTATTAGTGATTGAATGTAACCATTGTGTTCCTCTTCAAATTTATCTAACGCCTTCAAATTTGTGTTCCTCTTCCATTGTTGGGGAAGCAAATCTGACAAGAAAAAGCTTATTGATACATATCTATTAAGCATGCCGGACAAGGAAGGAGATGTTTCAAATGTGTCGGTTTGTTGAAGAAGAAAAACAGGAGTTGTTGAAGAGTGGGAATGACCTAGGGCAACGAAGGGGCTACGCACACAGGCGCCGCTGCCACCTAGCCGCCAGAGGTGCTGTGGAATGGGCGGCGTTTCCCGGTGGCCGAAGCACCATGGAAGAATGGCAGGCGGGTACCTAGCAACGGGATCTCCCTACGCGATGAAGCCCCCGAGCCTGTGGAGTTCAAGCACCAGCTTTTTGTTGAGCACCAGAAATGTCCTCGCGGATGGTCCGACCCTGAGGCCGGACGGTCCGCGGTGGTGGTGTGGACGGTCCGTGCGTGCGCAGAGTTAGTTAGGGTTCCGAGTTTCTCACAGGATTTGTTAGCTAAAATAACGAAATTAGCTCGAGAAACAACTTGTAGCGGATCCAGACCCCCCTTATATAGATGAAGGGCTACGGTCGATTGAACCCTCCACAATCGATCAAATCAAGTCTATTTCTCGTTTTACTTATGCATTAGGAGTAGTTCTAGTTTAGCTCTAGGTTAGCCTTTCCCTACCCTAAATTATTCACTTCTCTTCGGCTCTACATCGATTAGAGGTGTCTAGGATGGCCTATCGACCCTAGACGAAGCCTAGGATCTCTCCTCCCCAATGGGGTCCCTCCCGGGAGCGAGATTCAGGCGCCATTGGCGAAATCCGCCGTCTCTGCGCACGCGCGGACCGTCTGACCCGTGAGCCAGGGAACCCGAGCCCTGCGCCAGGTCGCGGACCGTCCAGCCCCTGGCCGCGACCGTCCGCACCTGTGCAGAGAGCACCGTCGCAGGTTCTCAACGCAGTGATTGGCGCCTGGATTGGCGCCAACACACTTTTTGGTGACTCCGCTGGGGACAGGTGTCTAGATCTACTAAAAATCAGGCCCTCAAAGGGCTGGTTCTAAAGATCACACTGGTATCTCCCCGGACAATATCCTGAAGCCGACTATTGAAAGTCTGACGATCAATGAGCAACAAACAATACAAGGATTACATGCATCAAGCGAAGGAGAAATTCTATCACAATACACGGTGGATCGCCACCAGAAAGTTGTCAAACATGGAGAGACCGACATCGCATCTCTTCTATCTTCGCTTCAAGTCCCCAACCTAAGTAAATCCAACGACATCCAATCTATTAAACAGTATGTAGATCATCAGCAAAATCAAATGAAACAACAGATTGGAGGGTTAGAAGAATCAATTAGAAAATTAACGCGTACGTTGGAGAAGTCTGTTGCTCCTAGTTTTTCATCATATGAAACTAGTAACAGGATATCTATGTCTAATACATCGGCGACAAATGGGGATTCACAGCCTCAGCCATTATATGGTATGCCGATGAACTCATATCCAGGGCAAATACCACCACCGTCGTCCCTGCTTGGCAGATCAGTGCCCCTGGACACGGTCGGACCGTCTGAGCTTTTGCCTAGACAGTTTGGCCCTTACACGGAACGTCTGGCTTTCCGTGTCAGACAGTCCGGGACAGAACCAGGGCTACCTCGTGGCTCCCTAATAATAGCGAACACAACCGGCCAGTTCGGATGTACCACCGGACAGACCGGATACGCTTACGCAGAACCTACTGTCGCACACTACGCACCAAATTATTACACACCACAGCAGCAGTACGTTCCGCCCCCTACATATTTAAACCACATCACACCATATGATCATAGGCCGATCAACATTATCGATCGGTCATGGCAAGAAGGTCAGCATAACAATGCCCGACCGAATCAACCCCACATCCTAGGGTCCGCTGGTTTGCCACCGGGTGCAATGGAGAAAATTAGGGAAGAGATGGATGAACTATTTTGAGATAGGCTCGGAGTTAGTGTAGCTAGAGTGGGGCAATCATACCAGAAGCCATATGGTCACCAGTTTGACATTGTCCCATATCCACAAGGGGCAAGGATACCGGAGTTTTCTAAGTTTTCTGGTGAAAATGGGAGAAGCACACACGAACATATAGGTCAATTCCTAGAACACCTGGGCGAATTGGCCGATGGGGAAGCATTTCGTGTTCGTTTATTTTCTTTATCCCTTACTTGTACCGCTTTTGCATGGTACACCGCTCTGCCTCCTAATTCCATTAATTCCTGGAATAATTTAGAGAGTAAATTTCATGAACATTTCTTTTCTGGGGAATATGAATTAGGGCTAGTTGATTTAGCTTCAGTCCGACAGGGATGCGAAGAATCGGTTAACGATTATATCAGGAGGTTCCGGGACACTAGAAATCGATGCTTTCGGATCCATGTCGCAGACAAAGAGCTAGCAGGGCTGGCTTTTAATGGGTTGCTATCCTATTTAAGAGACAAATTAGATGGGACCTAGTTCTTTTCAATAGCCTAGATACATTAGCAGGCTTTAGCCTCTGAAAGCCAATTTAAAGAGACATCAAAATCGGTCGCCCGTACTATATATCTAGTAGAGCGTGATAATTCAGATGATGAATTCGCAGATGTATATACCACTGAGTTTGTTTGGCCAACAAAGGCCAAATCTTCTGCATGTTCTTCCTTATAGCCGGTTCAAAAGAATCGGCAAGAAGAGATTAAATTTACCTTTAATGTTGCTAAATGTGATAGGATATTTGACGAACTACTAAAAAATGGCAACATTAAATTAACTCATACTATTCCTCCTATGGAAGAATTAAAGAGACATGCTTTTTGTAAGTGGCATAATTCTTTTTCCCATGCCACCAATGATTGTAATGTTTTTCTTTAACAAATACAATCGGCCGTAAATGAGGGTCGGTTGGCTTTTCAGGAGATGTCTGTCAATACCATAGAACCCACATGCAGAGAGGTCTTGGTTCGGCCCGAAGTGGCCGATAAAGGCAAAGGCGAAAGCATCGTCATTATCGATCCTCGCACGTCAAATATATCACAAGAAGAGATTGCTCGGAAGGCTCCGGACAAGAAGACTAGCAAGTCCGGAGGCAACAAGGGGTAGACTCAATTGAGACCCGAGCACAGCAACCTGACCCGAACATCGCAGACGGTCCGACACCTACGTGCGGACGGTCTGGTGCTCAGATAGACGGTCCGGCTGACTCAGCCGGACAATATGCCAAGGCCAGAGGCGTTAGCGTCGACACAAAGCAAGGAAAGAGACGCAAGGGCAAAGCCAATATGACACACATGGTCGGCTGGTAAAAGTCAGTCGTACTTTTGATCAATTGCTAGCCAAATATGCTGGCAAGAAGGCCATTCTACACGATCGGCCAACAAAGAAACCCTGGTCACCCAGTAAAACAAAATGGCCGAGAAAAACGGTCTGAAAGACGATGCAACAAGCATCGCCTGTTCATCCTGTCATGCCAGGATGCTTCCCACCCACCTACTCATCGTCGATGTATTGTGTTGTTCAAATATGGAATGGTACGACGATGAACCCATGGTACATGCGTACTCCCTTTGTCTATTTAGGCTTGGGGGCACCTCCATTCTATTCCTTTTGATCCATTCATCAAATGGTCACGACCGAGAAAGATACAATCCTAAATGGCCTTTATGTATTGGGGCTCTATTGAATGATCACTATATTGGATTGAAAAAGCTGGTGGCTTGCATCAGGCTTAGTTCATAGGCTTTTGGTTTGTTAACCTCCACCAAAAGGTAGGGGGCATATGTTGAGCACCAGAAATGTCCTCGCAGACGGTCCGCGGTGGTGGCGCGGACGGCCGCGCGTGCATAGAGTCAGTTAGGGTTCTGAGTTTCTAGCGGGATTTGTTAGCTAAAACCACGGGATTAGCTCGGGAAACAACTTGTAGGGGATCTAGACCTCCCCTTTATATAGATGAAGTGCTACGGCCGATTGAATCCCCCACAATCGATCAAATCAAGTCTATTTCTCGTTTTACTTATGCATTAGGAGTAGTTCTAGTTTATCTCTAGGTTAGCCTTTCCCTACCCCCAAATTTTGCGCTTCTCTTCGGCTCTACATCGATTTGAGGTGTCTAGGGTGGCCTGTCGACCCTAGACAAAGCCTAGGATCTCTCCTCCCCGATGGGGTCCATCCCGGGAGCGAGATTCAGGTGCCGCCGGCGAACTCTGCCGCCCCTGCGCACGCGCGGACCGTCCGGCCTCTAGGCGCGGACCGTCCGACTCGTCACGTAGGGAACCCGAGCCCTGCGTCAGGTCGTGGATCATCCGGCCCCTGGCCGCAGACCGTCTGCGCCTGTGCAGAGAGCACCGCCACAGGTTCTCAACGCAGTGACTAGCGCTAGCGCCCGAATCGACGCCAACACTTTTGAGGGAGCAGCGTCCGACCTCACGATGGCGCCGCCGGTAGAACCTTCTTGCATGGAAGTGGAGAGACGTGAGACCTGTAGTGGAGCAGGGATTCGAGTGCGTGTCTCCAGAGACAGGGAACTCAAGCGTGCAGCGGATCTGGAGGAGATGGTCGCCATCTATTCAACACGGAGAGTTCCTTCGCCTTGATCGTTGAGCCATAAACATTCCTTCGTGAAGAGTCGACTCTTGACAATTTTTGCATTTATCCTCTAAATATAGCTTTAGATACTTCATATTTATGTTGGTTGTATATGCCCTCAATCTAGGTCTTTCACACCGTTTGTGTCATGCAATGAAACTAACTAGGAGGCGTGTTTGGTAGCTAGCCTAAGCTGACGCCACCGACGGCACCTTTCCCGCCGCAGTTGTGGCGGCCGATTCGACCGCCTCAACTTAGGCGTGGCATGGCGCCACACGCCACACACCAAACACGCCTTAGAAATTACATGGCGCACCATGGCCTGAATTTTTCTGCCTTCTTTGTTGTTTTTCTTCCCAGGAAATTCGAGAATGCCGCTCTAAACATTTGGCTATTTCAGAAACCCCGCGCTTATGAGTTAACTAGTTAGGGGCCCGTGCGCTGCTACGGTTGCTATATATCACATTGATAAACCTTGCTTTAATGAGATAACTTTTGAAACATGTTCAATTGAGCCAGACCTCACCTCCCAAGTCAAACAACTATAATCGAACGTAACTTATCTCAAATTTACTAAATTAAAACATATGTATCTCGGTTGATAAGTTGATAGTCTGCCAGCTCCGTGACACTGACACCTGGCCGAAAAACTAAATTTGAGACCAAATAGCAAGTAGGTAAAAGGCCATCAATACACAAAATCATCTAAGACTGAGTCCATCGGTTCTTCAAAATCATAAAATGGATGCGCCTGCATATGGGAAAACAAAAATACTCAGTCAGTTGATTCCAGAGTCAATAGTAGCTCCATCTTAAGAAATGATAGCTTAAGACTATCTCACGTCTTCAAACCAAATACTATGTATTGAGGATTGGGTCACATATAGTGGGTCGAGGCTTTACATCTTCAAAGCAATGGAAAACAGGGTCAGCAAATTAAGGTGGGTTCAGGATGATATATGTGCCTCAATTGTCGTACCGCTCCTCTGAAGCCTATATATATACTTATGTTTGCTTGTCTCCTTTATCCATTCCTAAGAGATCGTGTCGCTTGTCTCTTGCATATGGACCTTTGTGAGACCTGATGATTAGCTTTGTTGGAAGAGAAGGTGAAGTAAGCATGTGAACTTAAAGCAAATATAGTTCTACTACCATGATGCTAACTTTCAGATATTATTATGAAGCTAAATGCTCAACGGGCTACAAGGCAAAACATATGAACTAAGTTCAAAGATAACCCTATGCCAGACAAATCATTAAAACCACTAAAGAAAGTAGAATCATGGAACTCAATCCAAGTATGTTAATAAGTAGTACCTCACATTCACTTATTAGTACCCCAGCCATACCGTGAAACAAAAAATCAGTTCGATAACGTGAGAAATATATGGCTAATATACAATACAAGTAATGTCTCCTGGTCACTTCACGAATTCAAATCATACCTTTTACTTCTGGAAAACAAAAACACGAACAAATCATTTCTATTGGTTATATCAATTCAGAACATAGGATAACACTGCTGCTTTCACTAACCTTGTAGCAGGCAGGTCAGCCGAGTAATGGCGATGAGTGACCATAGTACTCTCCTGGCCAGCCGAGATATTTCTATTGGTATTCAATGGATATCATTCAAATAACCATAGTACT
This sequence comes from Zea mays, assembly GCF_902167145.1. NCBI lineage: Eukaryota > Viridiplantae > Streptophyta > Magnoliopsida > Poales > Poaceae > Zea > Zea mays. The sequence goes on along the minus strand of NC_050100.1, from coordinate 158,280,004 downwards.
CTACAACTAAGCTAAGTCGTTTAACAGAGTAATACAAGTAACCTTTAAGGTACTGTTTGACGTTGGTTTGGTACTGTTTCCCCTTGTGTTTCTGGCAGAAGTCCAAGCATGGTTAATTATAGCTTGGGCTGTGAGCCTAGAGTTTTTGTCTTCAATATAAGAAACAAATCTAGCTGGAAAGTGAAGTAAGTGTATCCAAAACAGACATAATTGCAGCTATGGTGGAGATTATTATCATTAATACATTTATTATGCTGAACGAAGGTAGTGAAATTCCAATGAAAAAGCCAAATGACAAACGAATTAGGTCTGCAGTTCATACAATTTGGGTGAAAGTAAGGTAGTACAGCTTAAGGAATGAACGAAGGTAATGATCATTGGTGCCAATCCTTCTATTATAAGTTCAGAACCAATCTGACAGGGAAGAAAACATTAGGTTAGCCTTAGGATTTATATAAGCCTTTCATAGGGGTGTAACTGTTTCAAATAGTATTAATCAAGGTCATCTTCTGTACAAAAATGACCACTGATATAAATATAGCCAATTGCAATGGAGAAAGTATTTACCGATAGCTTCTTGGTTTCTTTGGGACATTTCCCTATTTGCAGCTTCATAGTACTGGACCCTATCCGACAGCCTTGCAATCTCGAAGTTCTTTGCGGCAATCACGGGTTCCATCTCTAATTCAACTTCAGCACGAGCAAAATCCTGGGAAATAGCAGCGGCTACAAGTTGTGAAACAGTTATTTGCTGGCACAACTCAGCTCCAAGATCGATGCTTGAATCATCAGTATCCTCAGCTATACTTGGAGATGGAAGTGATAAGGCAACATGTGATAGGTGGTGACTCAGCTTCTTCCATTCTTTCTGCCATATCTCAAGTGCTTCTTATGCTTGCTTCCTCCTCTCAATTTCGGTCAACAGGCTTAACCTCATTTCATGGAGGTCATCATCCATGGCCCATGAAGATTGAGTTCCACCATCACTTGATATTTCTGAGTTCGGCAAATACCATTGAAGTTAGCACAAAAACACTAAAGCAAAAACAAGTTCTGAATACATCGAGACATCCAGAAATTTCCACACAGGCAATTTTCCCAGTGAATAGAAAAAAATAGCAGAAACTATCTCCATGCAACATTTGGGGTAAAAGACCCTAGCTCATGGTGATCAGTCATTGCAGCAGAATAAACGATTGCAGTGTATCACACGGTTCAAAAGAAGATAGATTCAACCAAATAAAGATGACTGAGGCAAATCGGAACAATGGCTATTGTAAAAAATCAAACCTTACCAAGCTAAAGGCATAACTGGGAGAGACTACACGTACTCCACAAATATATTTTCATGAAGTGCCTCAACGTGAATACTCACCTGCAAAGCTCAAACATTCAAGCTGAAATCATCCCTGAGAAGATATTTTCTCTGAAGCTTAAGGACTAAAACTATAACTAAACAAATGGCTGGTTGTCAGATATATTTTTCAACCACAATGAATAGATTAAAGAGCATCAAGTAACAATTTGAGCAAACAAGCTAAAAATGCACACATAAGCAATTTCAATTAGAAATGGAACATGGTATATAACAAATACCAAGTTCCATGGTGAACTAACATAGAATTCTTAATTTTGGCATTTACATATAACAACATGGACCATACAAAAGAATCAGGTGACATAACCCCAATAATTTAATTGTTTGTCAAACAAAACCACATGTGCCAAAAACCTATATAAAATGGTGATGGGAATTTCTAATGAATTTACACAAGCCTTAAAGGAACACTGACAATGTATACAGACCAACCAATTCATATAACATTTGTTAATTCCACATGGGCAAACAAGAAAATTGAACTCGCTCATCTCGGACATGCTTACTCCACATGGGCAAACAAGGAAAATTGGACTCTCTCATCTTAGACAAAGCTAATCACCAATTATATTCACTCCCATGAATTAGTTCAAGATCAACGCCCTACAAACCTCGAATCGACTGTTAGCAAAAGCAGTGGAAACACAAAAATCCACTGAATTCCGTCGTGCCATTAAAACCATTCACCTCACCTCACAACTATGGCACATATGGGGACTTAAACTGCAATAAAGCTTTAGATGCTCCCAACATCCATCAATAAGCCCTGACCATACCAAGGTCAAGTAGGGCGAGGAGATCATCGGCGCGGGCTTACTGTTGCGGTAGAAGCTGACATGCACCATGGCCTTGTTGCTGTGTTTATCGGTGGAGCAAGCCACTGCACAACAGTTGCAATTGAGATTGCGCTCTTCCTGCGCAGAAGGATGAAAGGAAGTGTCAACATATCTTCTTTGTGTCAGAAATTGAAGTACAGATGTAGAAACGATCATATCTAGTTGTCAAAAGTCCTACTTAAAAAAATGAAATTGTAAGTCCTCATGGAGATAAGGATGATTTCTCTTCTCAAAGCACAATCTTTGTGGCCTCTTCTTCATCCTCATGGAGACAAAAGTGGTAAAAATGATAATGCACTTTTTATTAACATATTTTTATTGCATAAGTCAAACACATGTAAACCATATCTTGAGTAGGCTGCAAGAGGGGCAGACTGTGACGCGCGTCATGGTGTTATCGCTTGCTCCAAACAACATCGGTATGAGGAAAAGGGCTTTGGTGCATCACCTGATGCCGCCGCGTGCCTGGTCGGTAAACATGCAGTCTTTGGTCGGCTAGCCTGGCAAACGCACACAAAGAATGGAGCCATCGAGCAAGACGATCTTCTTCAGCAGCTCCAAGTTGTGCTTCCTGGGGCATTAGCAACACCAAAATTTGAAATATGCATCAGCAATATATACGTACCACATGTCCATATCTCAGTTTTGAGAGCTGATACATGTTGCTTGGGTCATATGTGATAGCGACTTGCAATAAAAAAGAACATAAAAGTGACCATATCTTAAATGCAACATGTGTGCTAGTAGAAGCATTTCTATCAAGCCTGCAGACTGAAAACACCAAATCAAAACACAGAGTGTCAATGCAATGATCAGAGTATAAAACCAACAATGCCAAGCACAAAATTGAAGAGGCAAACAACTAAATTTCATAGAAATCCAGGATACAAAGGACTGACATAGGTTCTTTTTTCACTTATATTTGAGAGCGGAGTTGATACAATGCAGTTAGTGCTTCAAAAATCCCTACAATACAGCAACATTGTGTTAGTTTAGTATTTGAAGTCAAACGATTTTTAGGAACCTTTTTAGTTAAGGATTTATCCAATGCCTTATGTTTGAATGAACCATAATTGAATTGAAGTGTTCATGAATCCTCATTCCTGGCCTCACCTGTAAAACAAAGAGACTTTTTAAAATTTTTACAGAAGAACAAATAAAAGGACTCACCAGATGGTGGGGATGGGAATGCACCGGACAGATCGACTTAATCCCCGTTTGCTGCTGCGTGGATTAGGTTATTTTCTGGTCTAAAAACTATCGTTGAAGATGAATGTCATTTTGCTATGAGCCAATGATGATGGATCCATCTAACTATGCATCATATAGTGGTCATCAATGTTCCGTATATTTATGTATTTTTCTGACAATTTGCAAGTGACACTCGGACCCTTTTCACTCTAGTAAGATACTTTTTTATCTGAGATGTGGTGCCACAATATATGATATAATAGACTGCCAGGTTGACATTATTTTGAACTCGCAATCTTGTCCTGCCTGTTCACTGTACTGATAAACGATGTCAATGAACATACGTGAAAGAGATAACCATAAGGTGGCTAATTTTGGCAGGCGTGGGCATCTTGTTAATTTCACTGCTGATTTCAGAAAATCAGTAGGGTTAAATTGGTTACAGAGACCATGCAGCAGAGGGAGTTCCGTGTCAGTTCATTTGGAGGAAAGGGGTGAACTATAAAGGGAAGCAGAAGGAGAGCGTGGGCAGGTAGGCACCTAGGTTCTCGGCGTCGAGGATGACGACCATAACGCGGACGTGGCGTCCTACGCTAGGCACCAGTTCGTCCACGCATCCTCGTCGTAAAGCAGGTATGCGAACAGGGCCACCTTGAACCATCCCACGCTCCTTGTCGTAAAGCAGGTCAGCGTCCCAGCCTTCTGAGCTCCTTTCAATCTCCACATGCAGACACGGTTACAATCATTAATCAGTATAAATAACAACGTCAAATACTGCAAAGAATACACATCAAAACCACTCCATCAACCTCTCCATCTAGGTATGTATCATCATCCCCAAAAGAACAATCGAACTAAGACCGGGCAGTGGGCACGACCAAGGGTGCCGACCAATAGAGTAAAAGGTAGAGAGAATCAACAGAGGTGGATCCTCAAAGCCATCAAGTGACGCCCAACTTCCCTACCACCACACCCTTTGCCGAGGAATCGAATGCGCCAATCAGCACTGAAAAGGGAAAGGGAGGGGAGCATTCCATCCCCATCACCGGATGCACCACGCCGATTCCCAACCTAAGGGAAAAATCTCGGCTTTGCCCACCAGATTACCGCCGGTCGGAAAACAGATCGCCACAAACCCGCAACCGACCCCAAACCCAGCGAAAACAACACCCTCACCCAAATCCACCGCCTGCGCGCCCCCCGCGACCGATCCTTGACGAACCCAGCCCGCAAACGGCGGATGCATCGGGGCACGCGCACCTCATCGGATCGATGTTTCCCACGAATGGTCGGCCGATCGCGCGGGAAACGTGCCCCAGAGCACCACCCGGCGACCGGAAAAAAATCAAAGAAAAAGATGCGGCGGGACAACGATGTAGACATCGTCTGCGCAGGGAGGGGGCGTGGGAGCTTACATCGGCGACCGGCGGCATCACGTCCATCCGCAGAGTCCCGCAGCATGGTCCCCGACCGCGACAGCGCGTCCATCGCCTGCAGAGCCGCCACCGTCATCGCGGACGTCGGGTCAAGAGCGGGCACTCCTCTCGGGAGAGGGCCTGGGAGATCTCGGCAGTCGGCACCGAGAGGAGCGGGGGCCAGCTGCGGCTCGCGCGAAGGAGGGGTTGCGTGGCAGCTCGAGCGCCCTGCGGCCCGTAGGTTGCGTCGGCGGCGGGATCGGAGCTGGGCAGTTAGGTGAGAGAGGGGCGTGGGGAGGAGGGATTGCGGGTCATCGCCTCACGCCACCGGATTTCGCGGGTCACGGAGATGCGCGGCGGTGTAGCGGAGGGTGTGCGAGATGCACGGCGACGGTTGCGGCGGGGGCTGGCAGGCGTGCGGTAGCGGGGTAGAGGCGGGGGCGGTCTACATTTAGCTCTTAATAGTTGTAGAGATGACTTGCAGTTGATGGCGAGGTCACGCCATTTTCTGGCCGTTGCGCCTTTTTCACACACTGGGCCCTCGCTGTCTTTTTTTCTCATAGGAAGTGGCCGAAATGCCCCCCGGCCGGCCGGTTCCTCCGAATTAAATATGTCTGCAGGCAGGTGAAAACCGTCGTCGTCGAGGCAGTCAACAGTGAGCAACTCATTTCGGCCGTCGTCCTCGAGACGACAGCGACCCTAGCTAGCTAGATCTCCGCCGCCGGTGCCGGGTGGCACGCGCCTCCTCGTCGTCGTCGGATCCAGCCCAACCGCGCGGCGCCGAATTCGTCGTCGTCGTCGTCCCTAGCTCACGCTGCTTCTTGCTCTCGCGAGGAGTGGAGACGGGACGGGAGACTAGAGAGCAAGCGAAGTTGGACGTAGGCGCACCCGCTTTGCTGGTAAGCACGCATGAGCCCTAGCACGCCTAGATCGCTCGCGATCTCGCCTCGTAAACAACACACATGGCCTTTGCAAGCGCTATCCGTCGTCCGGTCCGGCAAGCCGGGCGGTCTGTGGATTTCTTTGTGTGCCGCGCTAGGAATTCTCGTTTCTCGTTCGACATACGGTTCACCCGAGATCGATCGGCCTCCGATCCGGTTGAGCCCAGCTAGCTAGACGTGGATCCGGCCTTGGGGTTAAACATTGCGGGCAGAGACGCTGGTCGTGATCCGTACAACTGATGACTCAAGCATGCGTGTCTCAGTTTGTACGAGGATCATGGATCTGGTACTGTCCCTGTTCTTGTACTAAACCATTGTTTTGGAGATGGTGAATTGTTACCCTAACCTGCTACGTATAGACCACCCAGTAGGCCGGAGTGCAAGCCACTGCGGCAGATAGCTAGACAGGGGCGGACGACCAAAGGGACCTTGTGTGGACTGTGGGAGGGGGCTCATCGTCTCTCTTCTTCCTCCATGTCCTCTTTCTATTCTTTCTCATCCTTCCTCTTTATCTATGGCTACAAAATTTAGAGTGCACTCCTTCATGGAGTTCCATCAGCAACATGGGGTAGGAGGCTGGAGCCCCCTCAATCCCCACGTTGGACGCGTACGATCTGGGATTTGGACGACAAAGGTTAACCCTAATATATGTAAGGGTTGATGCAAGGGTGATCTCTGCGGGCGAATTTCGTTGGCCATTTATCCATCTGGCTCTTGGGTTATCGCGGTATAAAGTATGCCAGATTTTTAGTAAACAAACTTCATTGCTTGTCGCTTTGTCGGATGCTTTTTTTAGATGAGCTTTTTTTAATTGATAGGTGACACTGGTTGTTGAAATGAAAGTTAGTCTTTGACAATGTATGGTTTAATTTTTATCTTGGAGTTTTGAGCGTGTCCATACAATTTTACAATTGAATGTGAGGTGTCCAAGTACTTCTACACTCCTGATACAACAATGCTATATGTATTTGAATTGAGAAGCAGTTCTCTCCTTTCTGCAGCATGCATATATATTCACTATTTTGTTTTTCATTTTTATGGGGGTTGGGTTTGGGTTATATATCCACTATTTCATTAGATGCCATCAAGAGTACACAATGCGGTACTACTTTTCGTTGCATTTGGTTTCTGTGAAAGCATAGAAACTGTACTTTGTAGTTCTTGTCTAGTATTGTAGACAAAAAAAATCTTTTTTATAATTCTCTTTTGGTTGATTTAAATAGCAATCACCTTTGATTTGTTCTTTTATGTCCAATAAGCTAGTTTTGGGAATTTTTATTCATGTTTTGTATAAACAAATTTTCTATTATATATATATATATATAATACAATATAATTTTCATGACAATGCATATTTAGTGTGTTGGAGGAGATAATGGATGAGTTATCACTTATAGGTCCCTGTATGGAAATTCGATGTTCTTCTAGCGGTTGGATTCAAACGACACATATTGATCATAATGGTTGTAGTTCATAGCTTGGTCAACATTCAATGGTGTGGTCTCCATGAATTTTTAGCTATTTATTAGCTTAGCTCTTTGATTAATATTGTTAGTATTGAAGATGATGTTTCTAATATATATGGAAGTAGTGGATTCCTTTGCTTGGCACATATGTACATTCGTTGGATGTTCTTTCTTGGGTATTTAATGGTCTTTGAGATACTAGAGCTTTGTTTGTTTATCTCTTGTTTTGTCGGTATTGAATATGTCAGATTTTTAATAATAAGGAAGTGATTGTCTCCTTCTCATATTTGTTCCCTTTGTCAGATGTTGACTCTTGGTTGTTTAATTTTTTGTTAGATGTGTTTCTCTTGGGTGTTTAATGTCTTTGGGATTCTATAGCTTTGCGTAATTGATAGGTTTCGCCGGTTGTCGTAATGGTAGTTGGTCATTGATATTGTATGGTTTCTATCTTCGAGTTTTAAGTTGACCTTACATACTATTTTAGAATGTAACTATGTTAAAGTACTTTTACACTATAGACACAAAAAATACTATATTTCATAAGTAGTTATCTCACTCCTTTGTGCAACATTCACATATATTCGGTATTTCTGTTTTCATTTTTGGGGGGAAAGAGATTGGAGTGGGCTCTATATCCATTGTTCGATGCAATCAAGTACATAATGATATGTTTTCCATTACATTTGGTTTATTTGAAAGTGTATATATAGACTCTACATTAAAGTGCTCGTTAAATATTATAGATGAAAAAAGTTCACAATGTTCTTTTGGTTGAAGTACATACTAATCACTATTTTGATTTGTTCTTCCAATAAGCTAGTTTTGGGAAATTGAATTCATGTTTTCCATAATTAAACAACTTCATAATATATCAACAAACAAGACAATATAATTTGCATGGTAATGCATATTTGGTGTGTTGGAGGACACTATGGGTGGATTTATATTGTTATCACCACATGCACTCTTTAGGCCTTCGTTGATACTTGGCTTCAAATGCACGGATGATCAAAGTAGATCTAATAGTTTAGGGGACTTTTGTACACACCTGAAGGTGGTCTCCATGATTTTTTGACCATTTATTGGCTAAGCCCTTTGGTTGTTAGAAGATGTTTTATCAATAGGGAAGTAATGGATTCCTTTGCTTGGTATATTTATACATGTGTTCAATTTTCTCTCTTGGATATTTTCTTTGAGATTCTATAGCTCTATTCGTATAATGGTCATTGTTGGTTATCTTGTAACGCTAGCTGATTACTGATATTGTATATGGTCGACCTTTGGCTTCTTAAATGAGCTTTCATTTCATATTATTTTTAAAATCTAAGGGTGTTCACTTGCTTCTATGCTAGCTATACTTAGCAAAGAAGTACCAAATTTATAGTTCAAGTACACATTGCGTGTGGTTAGAGCCAAGAAGGTACATTCTTTCCTTTTGACTTGCTAAGAATACACTTCTTATTACTTTTCCTTTTTCATAACTACGATCCTTCAAATTTTTATACTTTGTACTGTTTACATGTTCTTGTTCATGTGGAAAATATGTTTGAGGTTTATGATTCTCCTTTCTATAGATAGAATTATATGTTTTCTTGTATTATTATTTGTTCTTTTCTCTTTGAAGATGAAAATATGTGTTCTCTCATTAGTGTTTCCCCCCTTCTTTTCTTGACACCAAGCAATGGTTGCATCCTTCTTTCTATTTTGTGCATCTTTCTCATCTCTTCCATATCTATCACCCTTCAAACTTTTCTACTTTGCATTGTTTGAAATTGTATTATTTTTTATGGGAAAAGTCCAAATTACTCACATCATCTATGGATAGTATTCACATAACCCTCCAAAGTATTATTTTCTGTTTATTTTACTCTTCCACGCCATTGAGTTGGTTCAATTTACTCTTTAACAAAATTTACTTTTTTTCTTTATGTACATACTGAGTTTTTAGTTCAAATTTTATTGGTAGTAGTTTATGGCATAATTTAGCCTAGAAAATTTTATTATATTTTTATAATTATTTTAATATGATAGGGATTATATAACATAATGACTTTATGGTATAAAACTAAATATAAAATAATGGTGAAAAGTTTTTAATATATTTTTCTAATATAAGTTATGATGTCCTCTGTCACCTGAGAAAATATAAACTTGAAATTCTACTTATATACGGAGAAACAAAAATGACAAATCTGTCGTAGAAGAAAGATCACATTTTGTTTTAACTTGAATACAAAGTTACGTGCTTTATTTCCATATTTGTGGTTTACACTGATTTCACTCTTCTTTGTTTGTTTGGACATCAGCTTCTTACCTGAGCTTTGAAGAAGTAGCATAACATAACATGGCAGGACAGCGTGAGGGCATGCATCTGGTTTCGGAGATGACTGACGCACGTGTTTCATCACAAGTTGTGGAAGATAGGGGCACTGAAAAGACTATGCCAGAAGAACAACTATCTGTTACTTTATCTGATGGAAAGGGGTGCTTTGCTTGCAATGAGAGATCACACAACTTGGAGCAGTGCAAGACAAAGTACAAACTTGTTCCTGCAGCACATCAATTTGGCTATGCTACAAAATTCCCATTTACCGTTATTCAGCCTTCCAATGAGATGGTTGAAAAGAAGAAATTTTTCCAACACTGCCTTCTCATCGAATCCAATCTTGCAAACTTGGACGAGAGTATGCTGAAAGATGAACTCAAGAAGCTTTGGAACCTTCCTGGCGATTGGGAGTTAAGGAGAGAATGCAGTACGACTTTCCTGGCCTCCTTCAGCTCGGAGGATGACCTAACAAGTTGTTTAAAGAACCCTGAGATCCAAACATTACTGGATAACAAGGAGGTGAAATTGACTGTAACGAGGTGGAATGAAAGCGACGATGGAAGCCCTGGCTTGGTTGAAGAGTGGCTTTTAGTGTCTGGGGTCCCAAGAATGTATAGAAACTGGAAGGAGCTATATGAGGTTGCTTCTGCACTTGGTGTGCTGATCGACGTCGATGAGGAAAGTTTGCAAGTCGGAGATAAGGAGCCTATTAGGCTGAAGCTGAAGACAGCATTCAGGAGTTTTGATGCTGCTCCCTTTTCTTACTACTTTGCATTTGGATGTTGGTCGTCAAGACTAGTAATGGTCACAGCAGTACAAGACAAAACACAAGGTATGGAACATAAAATTAAGGAGTTAGACTGCAAGGAGCATAAAAAGGAACTGAATGTGGCAAAAAGTATAATGCTGGAAGAGCCGAATAGCACTGAAGAATCAAGATCAAATGGAAAGGCCAAAGTAAACAAAATAAGTGCTCCAGCAGCCACAATAACAGACTCTGAGGTAATAGCAGCAATAGAAAGTTCAAAACCTGAAGGGGTGCAATCCATAGCCCAAAGTCCACGAAGCATGACTGGAGAAGAGAACTTCAGAGGTGAATAGGCATGGTGGTTTTCTTTGTATGTTTTATTGCTAATAAAAAATATAACAAAATGTAGGAGATTGTGTTTCATGTTATAGGACTAGCTATTTGGTCTTTTTTTGTTCTCTAACATGTTTTGTGTTGACACTTTCCTGAAGGTATACAAAAACCGCCTATCAAACATGTATTCAAAAGAAGAGGTAAGAAACAGCCAGTTACTACTGAAGCAATAAACAAGAGCCCGTCAAATAAAATGGATAAAGAAGTGGCTCCACATAGCCAGAGTAATGCCACAAGAACTGGAGCTTCAACTGGGTGTGATATGCTGGATCAAAAGGAATGCTCAAAAATGGAACCCAAGAGGGAACTGAATATGGAAGGAATAACCCCAGCAGGGGAAAGTAAAAAGGCCGAAAAGATTGGAGCATGCAGAAATTCTGAATACAGTAAGGTAGCGTCCTCTACAATCAAGTCAAAGAAGACACAAATATTAGGAGACACATCAAGAGCTCCGAGAGATGAGTTGATCACTAAATATCCCAAAGGTGAGTGAGAATCCCATATCCATCTAGTTTTGTAATGCAATATGTTCAACACTTCTTTTAAATAATTTATGTAAGTTTAATGTAGAAGCACAATGTGTCAAAACATGGATTTGGCAACAACATTACCTGATCATCTGATTGATCCCAATTTGGTTAGGCTAATCGGCCCCCCAAACCTTGCCTAGGCACCGTAGGCATGTATGAGTCCATGCATTAGCGCTAAGCTGCTAATAGTATAATTAGTCGGTCAGGATTCAACATGTCTGCTAATTAATAGACCTACTACTTATTAGGTGGTGGAGATATCAAGTAGATTCAAACGACCCTTGATATTAATTAAGTACCTAATAGTTACTTCCTCCGTTCTTTTTTTTATTTGTCGTGGTTTAGTTCAAAAATAAACTAGCAAACGACAAATACTCGAGAACGGATGTAGTATTTCAGATTAGGGCATAACAATGTTCTAGCCTCCCTTTATTTGTTGTTAATTGTTTGTTTCCTTAATTTGAAGGTGACGGGATGGATCAAATGGGATCAAGCGCCCAAGGTGACGAAAAAGAAGATGCATCCATAATAGACACAGGGTATGGTGGGATCTACCGCTTTAGTGGGTGTTTGGTTTATAGGGACTAAATTTTAGTCCATCCATTTTAATCCATTTTAGTCTCAAAATTCACAAATATAGAATATTTAGAATTTATGGACTAAAATAGAATAAAATGGAGGGACTAAAATTTAGTCGCTAGTAACCACAAACACCCCCTTATTCTTTGACTATTTGCTTCAGCTTATTTGTTTACTCACTAGCCATGACATTCTCATATTCACATTAGCTGTCATATAACAAATATTTAACTTTCCTTTACACGTTGTGTGATATAGGCTACTTCCAAATTCCGAGGAAGTTGGTGTCTATGACAGTTTCAGTGAGATGGGTCTTCAGGAGAATCTACTCAAGGGAATATATCAATATGGTAACTATTCCTATTCCAGCATTATTTGTGCATTTATCTCTGCGTTGGAGGAAAACATTCGGAACCTGCCTCGATCTGTGTTTATCATCTGTTGCTCTGCGATTTTTTTTTTAAGGTCTGGAGAAGCCTTCCGCGGTCCACCAAAGAGGAATCGTCCCACTATGCAAGGGCTTTGATGTGCTCCATCGATCTCTGTCTGGAACAACTGAGACGATCTGCTCCGGCGTACTTCAGCGAGTTGACTACGGATCTGCAGAATGCCAGGCTTTGATCCTTGTACCGACACCCGACTTGGCACAAGAGACTCTGAAAGTTCTTGAGGCACTTGGTGAGTTCCTTGGTGTTACAGCTCAAACTTGCACAGGAGGAACTAGTGCCCATGCAGACCAGCAAGCCCTGCTAAGTGGAGCTCAGGTTCTAGTTGGCACCCCTGATTGCATTCTTGACATGTTGCAAAAGCATGCAGTATGCCCAGACCATGTTAGAATGCTTTTCTTGGATGAAGCAGATGAACTACTCACAGGAGGTTCCAAGGATCAGGTTAGTTTTATCACTTACCAGCTCTGTTGTAGTAATCACTTACCCCTACTGCTAGGTGCTAGTAACATAGAATGCATGATCCAACAATACAAGGTCTTGCTATATGCTGATGCTACAATCTGATGGCCCGGCCGCCGGCCCATCATCTTTTCTTGCAGATCTATAAGATCATCGTGCATCTCCCAGACAAGATTCAGGTTGGGCTCTTCTCCGCTACCTACTCCACCGAAGCTATAGAGAGCAGCCGCAGACTCATGGATAAGCCCGTGGCGGTCATTGTCCCGAGAGACGAAGAGCTAAAGAACGTCAAGCAGTACTATCTGGCAGTCGAAAACGAAGGACTGAAGCTACGAAAACTGTTGGCTCTTTTCAAGACCACAGGGACGGAGCAGCTCGTCATCTTCGCGAACACGCGGGACAAGGTGCTGTCCCTCGCAGAAGACGTCGGCAAGCGTTACGCCGTCTCGGCAAGCCATGACGGCATGGACCAGCGCGCCAGGGACGCGGCCGTCCAGAAGTTCAGGTCTGGGTCGTCCAGCATCCTCATCGCCACTGACCACGGAGGCACCACCAACGCGATGCCGCAGGTTCCCATCATCATCAACTATGATCTTCCGACAGAGTCCATGCGGTACGTCCGTCGTCTCCAGCAGCAGAACAGGCAGTTCAGGAGGTCGGTCAGTGTGGCCATCAGTTTCGTGACTCCTGCTGACCGACGCACCCTCTCCGCCATCACGAGCTTTTGCAAGTGCTACATGGGGGAGCTGCCCACCGACTTGAAATGACCGTACCTCTTTGGTGAGCTATGGAATGCAGAAGTAGAACTGGTCAGCATGCATGCATGCACAGGTTCTTCTGGCTGCAAGGAAGCGGCATGCATGTTCGTTTCCTCTTGAGATACTTTGCGCTTGTTGAAATTTGAATACTCATGGAAGGTTTAACTTCCTATCACTCAGAACCTTGAGTTCCCCAGTATCTTATCTTTGATGTAATATTGTTATTTACTGGATGTGGTCGTTTGACAGTTGAATGTTATATGATGACTTATCTTGTTTTTCAACTTTTTCATGTGAATTGTAGTAGGGGTTGTTTGGTTCTCATGATTAAAGTTTAGTTCGAGTCACATCAAATATTTAAATATCAATTATGAGTATTAAATATAGGCTTAATAAATTTATCTCGTATTTTAGTCTTTATCTTTATAATTGGTTTTACAGTTAGATTAATTGGTTTTGCCAAGTGATGTTAGGGCAGTGGCTTTAATTTGTTGTAGTGAAATTTTGTCTTTGCTTCGTGAACCCTTGAACCTTAGACAGTGGACCCTGCTCAAGGCTTGCCAGCGTTAGCATTAAGGACTAGGACTTGCATTGTTCTACGAGTGTGAGGGCTCAGGCCGGACTACTGTGATGAGAATTTGAGTGACGTTGATGCAGTGCCTTCAACTATGCATGATGTTTTATTTGTCGACTCATTGTTGTAGTTGTGGGATCTCTGGCGAGTCGCGACGATTTATGTGATCATTCGCTAATTGTATTGCCAATAGCTAGATTGTATTCATTTGTAACCTCGGAAGACACATTTGTATGTAGCCTTCGGTTGCTTCTCCTCGTGATTAGTTCAAGTACAGAATTCTATAATACTAATAATACAGAATATCCACTTCACTAAGTATATATAGTATTGTAAGGTATTATTATTTATTTAATTCCAAGAAAAAGTGATAGATAAGGATGACAATAAATGAAAGGTTTTAGTGCTTACCGCAACTCCATTGGCATGAGCATGATATGCAGATGAATTGAGCAATTTTATCTTATACAACTCAGCAAGCTCGTGTAGCTCTTTCGACGTGAAAGAAGTCCCCCGATCTGTAGTCAAAGTTTAGGTAGATAGAGTAGAGGGAGTAAATCAAATTTGGATAGAAACGGGGATAAAACATGCTCAAGAATAACTATGTATAGCTAGGTGGACACACAATAAAAAAGATGTTACTATGGTTTTAAACGTACCTTTCTAGTTCTATCTTAATTAGCAAGGGTGGTAAGTTGACAACGGATCAGGTTTGGTGTGTTGGACCAAAAGCCCGCTCTCAACAATGTTCATGATATTTTCTTCCGCCCGTCCTCAATGAGACTCGTGCATGGGTGCCATTTCATACGCGCACCTATACCCACAGATTTGAGGTCATCCATGGACGTGTTAATAAGAAGCTGAAATATAATAAAAATAAAAAGTTGTGATAAACAACATATAATCATCAATTTATCATCACCAATGCAATAAATAAAAAGTTTACGACAACTAGAAAATATAGTCTAGTACACACTATGTAGACAAATATTGTTGATGAGGACGTGCCACCATAGTATATTTCTATGAAAGTGAACTAAAAGGTGAGCTCGTTTCTATGTTTTCATAATAACATATTAAGAATTTGTTGCTATCTAACGTTGTTTCTTTTAATATTCTTAGGAACATTGATGATGATGTAGACTTGGAGAAGGCATTTTCTATAGCATCATCAATAGATGGGATATGGATACCACATGCACAAGATTGATCCTATAGTGCAAGCTCTTCAAAATCCAACATTCAATTTTCTGGCAGCCTGATAGCGCTTCATTAGGAAGATCATAACTCATCCATCTGGAGTGCGATTGAGGTCAATGAGCACCTAATGGAAATCTTATTTGATAATATTTCAAATGAATCTAATCTTACTTCAGTGTCCCATTCAAATAATCATGAAAAATTGCCCCTATTTTTGTTGAGAGCTATGATGTCATTGTGAGCCCAATATTAACTCTTGAGACCTTGGCCCAAGTCAGAGCACACCATAAAAAGATGGAGAATACACATCAGGCAAGATCTTTGACATTCTTCGCCTTGGCCACCATCTTTAGAGGTCAACAAGGGTGTCAAAACCAAGTTGGAGGTCCAATCCGTGTAAATGAGGATCTATGACCATGATGCAACAAAACAAACACCTCAGACTCCATTTTTTATGATCTACCTATAGATGGAAAGATAATTTCATAAGCTATCATATGTCTTTGGTTTTCACATCATAATTTAATTAGAGTCAACCAAAATCGTCAAAATAATTCAATGTCTAGAATCTGTCACTATAGTTTGTCACTGTTTTTTTGCCCATTGGACCATGTAATTTGTAGACACATTAGGAAGCGTGAATAGGGGTTCTTTAACACCCTTACATGATATAATTAACATATACCACCCATGTTATGATTTGTGATTTCCTTTAGATTAATATTTCACTGAACAAGTTATTGTTATTGGTTGTGAAACCCCAATTTTGAGTGCTTAATCATACATCTACAGTCTATCGTGGTTCCAAAAACCGTGACACAGTAGAATTTATGTTTGGTGGGGGAGGCTAGCGTGGACTTACTCCAAATGATGAACTGAGGGATTCGAACAAGGGGTTTATACTGGTTCAGGCTTTCACCCTAGTCTAGTGTACTGTTGATCATAATATTCTCTAAGGAACGTGTTACAATGGGTGCAAGTGTGAGAATGAGGGAGTGGGGAACTCAGGCAAAATGCTCCTTGCTCTGGTTGCTTGGTCGTCCCCCTTTTATAGTTCAGAGGAGAGGCTCTTACATGAGACTTTCTATCTGAAAGCGAGCACCTCCTACCATCTATGGGAGTCCTGCTGACGTAGTCCGTCTGACGTTGTATTCTGGTTCATGCGTAGTCGTACGCCCGGTATGGCGGTGTAGCAATTCCGGCGCTGAGGTTTCCTGTAGCGATGTCCGGTGGGACCCATGGGTAGAGTCAGAGGACACCGAGGGTCATATGTGGCGACGCCCTGTCCCGTTTATCAGGGATCTTCTGTCATCCCTCTGGCTTGTCGTGGTGTCATCTAAGACAGTGTTTGGTGGCGACATGCCTTATCATGGCTGGCATGGGGTAACAGTGTCTGCCTTGCCTCCACGTCAGTTGAGTACGAGTGTGCTCCTTCCGCGCGCGTGACAGGAGAGCATGGCGTTGGGGCCCACAGGTGTGCTGGCTCCTGTCGTGGGCCTTTCACTTCTCTGCCTCGTAGAGTTACTTTGCGGGACTTGGTCGGTCAGTCTGCCTCGCATAGTCGCTCTACGGGACTAGGTCGGCCCGTCTGCCTCGCAGAGTCGCTCGGCGGGACTTGGTCGGCCGGTTCCCCTTGCAGAGTTGATCGACCATTGTAGTGATTGAAGGATTTCTAACATGAGGTCCAACCTCTTAGAAATTTTCATATGGAACTGCAAGTGCCATGCAACTCTATTCCTAAATTTTTTGAAACCTGTTGCCATCGTCATTTCAATCACAATTAAGGGAGACCGAACGGGTTCAAGTCATTGGGCAGAGTGAACGCTTTTTACTCTCTTTTATACTTGGATTTGTACTCTTAACCAGTACGACGATAGGAAAGAAAAGTTGATAAGCGAACTCAGAAAAGGATCAATTCAAGAAGAAGAGACCTCGACTCTGAGTTTAGTAGAGTATAGTCCACGGTGAACGAACGAGTCCCTAGGATAAGTGAGCACCATTTTCAAGGAAATAGAGAATAGCTGGAACATTTAAACAAGTTCGATTCTTTATCATATCATAAAAACCTACTTTTCGAAGATCTCTTCGAGATCGAACAACAATTCCAACGATTAGATAGATAGCTTATTGGGATAGATGTAGATAAACAACCCCCTATAAACGTTTAGGAGGTTTTCTTCTCATACGGCTCGAGAAAATTATTCGAATTCCTGTCTATAATGCAATTTGTCTATAATGCAAATAGATAGAAATTCGATTATGACTTGCATTAATTTTATCCCTATATTTTACCAACCTTGCATTCCAAAGGAGGCCTCAGAGATGTATGAGCCCCTAGGGTATAGTTAGAAGAGTAAAATCTTGTCTTCTAACTAGAAGAAAAAAAATGTTGTGATAGGGTTTAATCCAAAACTGAGTAGTTTCTAGCTATAGTTACTCTTGTGATGTCTGGATATAGAGTTTTAGTCTGCTACACTTGTTCTTATAGGGTACTTTGATTTGTATCAAAGGCTAACCCATGGTCTGATCTAGAATTATTATTAACAAGACTAGAATATATCTTAGTAAGCTATCGAAGGTGACATCTCAGCTAGAATCTCCTATTGGTTCTTCCAATTCTATGCCCAAGAGGAGGCCTACTCACTCTATTGTGCTAAGGGTATTTAGCATGAAATATTGTCTTTATTAGACCAACCTCTTTGATAGACCTTGATTCAATGTCATTGAGGTTAGTGTTTCCATTATGGTAACAATTAAAAGTGTTTGCACTTTCTGATGGCCGACTAGGTCATGTACCTTTGTTGTATGTGGTTGGCTATGTCATGTACTATTTATTTAATTTTGACTTGTAATCTTGGCTCTAACAACTAAGATCCATTAATATAACTGATACGTAATTGATCCGGGTATGTCTGAATGTTGTCTCTTTCACTTTGGCCCCACAAAATTGATGGTCAGATGGTAATGGACACCTCAATTAAATACGTAGTAAAATCCACCCTTTATCTTTTGTCACGGTCTATTGGCATGCGTAGATGTAAATAATATGCATATTCAGATTCCAATAGTTTCTTATAAGAAAAGGCATCTCCTTAATTTTCAATTATGAATAGGTAATTCGAGGTAGAGTATGTTCACCCATACCATTACAATCCTTTGCTCACCACCTTCCTATACCACTAAGCCCTAACTCATGCCCCCATTACTAAATGCGAGGGAAGATTCCTGCATACATCTACACAATGGGAAATAAGAGGTCAACTGCTAAGCCAAACAAAAAGGATGATGCAATAACGGGCTCTTATGGAGCAATGAAGATGCCAGACCAAAAAAAGCTCAAGTATGTCAAGGTGGTAATCAAACAGGTGCAGAAGATGTCGCGAAGCCCTACCTCACATTGGGATGCACTGAAGACAACAAATGGAGATCTAATGAATATGGTGGTGGAAGAGGTCCTCCCAAACAATCTCCTCAAAGAGTGGAGGGCACCCACCAACCATAAGTACATGCTCATAGTTAGAGTATAAAAGATATAAAGATCCTTCCACTATAAACAATAATTTTATGGACAAAACATGAAAGGTGTCAAACCTTAGGTTTGAATGTTTGATTTAGGTAGAAATACCATACAATTCGAAGCAAATCGCTTGGTTATCTATAAAAATGTTTACACATATACAACAAGAAGACATGTATTCCATCCATTTCCTCGTTTATCGCAATCATTTTGTACAACAAAATTAATGTAACAACATCTCAGCCATTTTTCAATTAGGGTGTTTGGATTAAAAAACTATTGAAGGGTTAGGTTTTCCTTTTCGCTATAAATGTAAATTAGAGAATTATTTTTAAGAAGCCATCGAAGAAGCAATTGGAAGGGGATACGAACGACAAAAATAGAAAATAAAAGAAGTTGAAAAATGAGAGACCAAATTTAGATATATATTATAAGTAAGACCATGAGAAAAAATAATAAACTTTAGATGTATCAACCTTCAAGAATGGAAAACATGACATTTGTGGCAGAGTACTATGCTACTCTATAAAATGACAGGGGTATAAATTGTTGTTTGCAATTTTTATATTTGTATTTTCTCTTAATTTTATTTTTAATTGTATCTTAAAAAAGTGAATAAATATTAGACATTGTCCCTTTGCAACCCCATTTCTTTACTTCACATTTTATCCCTTTATGAGTATTGTTAGTCAGGGGCACACCCAATGGGTATT
Source organism: Zea mays (assembly GCF_902167145.1). Taxonomy (NCBI): domain Eukaryota; kingdom Viridiplantae; phylum Streptophyta; class Magnoliopsida; order Poales; family Poaceae; genus Zea; species Zea mays. The sequence continues at coordinate 158,260,531 of NC_050100.1, read as the reverse complement.
TGATGAATTGAATGTAATATGAAATATTTTAGTTATATATTGAATTGATAGAATATATATATATATATGTGTGTGTGTGTGGTACTAACTTATATATGATCACTACCGGAATCGCCGCCTTTGACGAGTGCCTGAAGCACTCGGCAAAGCCTTAAAAACACTCGGCAAAGTCTTTACCGAGTGTCGCACTCGACAAAGAAGGCTCGACATACAGTGCATCGGCAAAGACTTCTTTGCCGAGTACTTTTTCTCGGGCACTCGACAAAGAGGTTTGCCGAGTGCCAGAGAGCACTCGACAAAGAAAAGCAGTCGTTACGACGCCGGGTGACGGAGACGGCGTCTTTGCCGAGTGTCCCGGGTGACACTCGGCAAAGGAGTTACCTTTGCCGAGTGTCTGCCCGACAGCACTTGGCAAAGAATCATTCTTTGCCGAGTGTCTGCCCGACAGCACTCGGCAAAGAAAAGAACCTGCCAGGGAGGGTCCCCATGTCAGGTTCTTTGCCGAGTGTTATATGTACGGCACTCGGCAAAGTGTGCCTCTTTGCCGAGTGTCAGAGACATTACACTCGGCAAAGAACCTATATCGGTGCCCAGGTCTTAGTTCTTTGCCGAGTGCTATGGCCTTGACACTTGGCAAAGAACCTCTTTGCCGAGTGACCAGTAGACACCTTTTTTTGTGCTGGTGCTGCGTTGTGCTGAACCCTTCCGGAGGGTTGTTGGATGCCGCCCCAGATTGGCCCTGCACAGAGAAGAGATTGCATGTGTTATACCAGATGCATTACCAACATCTAACTACAATTTTGATACTCACAGGAGTATGGAAGAGAGCAGGGTCAACTGGAGGGAACAATGGAGGTGGCGGAGCGATGCCCTGTGCGGCGCCAAGGCTCTGCATGTACTGGAACATCTCTGCCATCCTCTGATGATCTGACAGGCGAGCCTCCCGCTCCGCTATAATCCTCGTCTCCATCTCGTGATGTTCCCTCCTCTCTTCTTCTAGTTGAGTCGGTAATATTACAAGCCAACGTTATAGTAACTCAAAGAGAAGGTATATAACTCAAGGAAGGACGAGTTACAGAAGCACTAACCTCGAGTTGTTGTATGCGAAGCTGTGAGCTGTCGTGCCGAGGTCGTATGGCTGGACTCGAGTTCGTGCTCCTTGGGGAGGCGAGGATGACCCCTAGCATAATCCACAACTGTCCAAGACCTGTCCAAGTGATAAATAAAAAGTATTAGTTTATATTATGATTTTGAACACATAATATGAACAAGAATGAAGAACATAAAGTTACATACCTCTCCCCATCCGGCCGAATCAGCGGTCGCCTGTCCCGAAGTATGGGACGCTGAGGGAGACTCGCGGGACCTCGCAGGTAGATGCTCCTCGAACCTGAGCCGCCAAAACCTGAGGCGTCCTGCTGCTGGTCGTCGTCGTCCTGCTGGTGGTCGTCGCCGTCCTGAGGCGCCGCCTGCTCTGCCTCGTCCGCCGTCCTACTCCTCCCCCCTCCTCCTCCTCAGCCAATTACTGCCAACCATATTTGTCCAAAAACCTGCAATTAAGAGTAAACAAATAAGAAGATATAAAAATATGTATTTAAAAACCTGTGCGAAATAAAAAGTCATATAGCATTACATTGATTAAAAATAATCTTCATATGTGTCGGGGTTAGCCGGATCATAACTCTCATCATCACTATCAACCATTTCAATCTCAACACCATCGGAAGACGCAAGTTCGTCATTAATGTCATTGCCTTCAAGGATTACTAAGTCATTATCATTTTGCACCTCATCATACTCCTCATCAACAACCATTTCAATATCTACGTCCATTCCGATAGCTTCGGTTAAGTCTATCTTAAATCACCCTTCTAGCCCATCTTCTTGGAAGAACTCTCCATCATATGTGTCCGGGTCTAAGTTATAATCTTCATCGTTAGGAACAGGTAAGCTTCATCGCAAGTTGTTTTTTTTATCCTTGATTGGCCTAAAGTTCGAATTCTAGGTCCGTCATTATTCTTAGACAAACATAAAGTTGACGTTTATTTGGTGTTCGTCACCCACAGAACATGTTCGGTTAGAAGTGGTGCATTGAAGAGGATTGGATGAGATGTTAAATCTCTTTCTATTCAAAACTAAATAGAAAGGGACTTAAAATCCTCAATCATTTTCAATCCACCTGTGCAAACAAACAAGAGCCCATCCGGCCTAAACCATAATGGCTCGTTTGGGACCAAGGGTAATGAAGAGAATTGAGGGGACCAAAATCCTTTGAATAGTAAACGATTTTTGACCCCCTCAATCTCCTTCATTACACTTGCTCCCAAATAAGCTCTAAACTAATCAAACACCCAAGACCCTTTCGGCCGATCACGTTCATACTTTGTGTGTTTGGTTTGCCAGATTTACGCGCCCAGGTATGTGGCATCTGTTGACCGAGTAAGTGCACCTATTTAGTTGCATGCATGTTTGATGGAGCTCTGACCTGCTCGCGCAGATGCAAGGAAGGTCATTTTAAGAGACACGGGTTACATCTGCAGACACGTGGGTTTTCCGTGTATCCCACCATTATGCAGGCTTGGACGGGCCTACGCGCTTCCGTCTGAGCAACCAAACACATGGACTGTCGTGGAACAGGGGTGGGTATGATGTTAATGTTGGAAGTTTGAGAATTCCAACGTGAACATTACCGATTCTGAGAATTGTCGCCCTCGTTTTCGCACTACGAATAAGTGACCGAAGTGCCCCCGCTGGCATATATAGCCCCGGTGAAATTACGGTCGTCCTCCATTTCAGCGATCTGTAAACGGCAGCGACCCTATCTAGTCCCCACCGTCATCGACACCGCTCCTCAGCTCGGTCTTCGCCGGTGCCGTGGAATGCGCCTCTGGCTGCCTCCTCTTTCAGTGGAAGCGAGCCACTCGATCGGATCCTTATCGCTTCTAGTCGTGCCTCGTCCTCCGATCCGCCTCCCTTAGCTTGCTGCTGCAGACGCAGGGAGTGGAGAGAGTGTAGAGCGCAGGCCGCATGCACTCGGGTTAAATCTGGTTTAGGCCCTGTTCGTTTCTGTCGGATTGGTGGGTCGGAACGATTTCTAGCCGGATTGTTTCTCTAATTTATATAAACTTTGATTAGCTGGAACGATTCCGGGTGCAATCCGACGTAAACGAACAAAGCCTTACTGGTAAGGAAAGATCGTCTAGCTATCTAGGAACTCTCGATCGATCGTTAGTTTCTTCCTTGGACCACTTGATCTTGTTGTTGGATTACTGGATTTGTTTGAGTGCTACGGCGCTAGCTAGGAACGTGTTTCGTTCCTCTATATACGGGCTTGGGCTTGGGCAGGCCATATACCCAACATCAGCCACGCCGTCGTCTACACCTGTCCTAGACATGAACTACTGGGGTTCCATACTCATGGCAGCGAGCCAGCAAAATCTAGATCGACCGGATGTTACTGCCATTAATTTGTTTTATGTTTTGAAAGAGATGGCGGGGGGTTCTATGGTGTTGTTACCCTCATCCTCTGTATGGTTATTGTCTTGCATTGGAAGCTTGGTCTCCGACCGCGTTGGAATCAGACCGGTGATCATCTAGATCTAACGACATCTAGATCTAATGATCATGAGTCTCGTGCGACAGTGTTCTTTGTGGGTTAAATTTGTTGTCCATTTTAGGGCTTGTTCGGTTATTCCCAATACACATGGATTGGATGGGATTGGAAAAAATTGTGAAGAAGTTTGAGCTGTTTGGGATTCAAACCCATCCAATCCCGCTCAATCCACATGGATTGAGAGCTAACCGAACAAGCCCTTAAGTGCCTTGATTTTGTTGGCTATTTAAGTTTAAGTTTGTTGCTTTCGGGTTGTCGTCGGCATCGAAAATGCTATAATATATTAGAACTGAGAAACAGATGATAATAATTCCTTTTCTTGGCATACCTCCACGCTTTGTTGTTGTTGTTGTCACGTAGATAATTAATGTTGTTTCATATGCTAAATGTGTATTTAGCTACATATATAGGTGTCGTGAGCTATCGTAACAGTTTTCCGTTACCGAAATTTGCATAGTTTCGATCCGATAATAGAGTACAGCAAAGGTGTTTGAGTAGTTCTTTCTGTTAATAATATCTGAGTTTCTGTTCACCATGTCTCCACTGTTTCGTTTGAAGTCATCAAGTAAGTGCTCAAGTGGATGTTTGTGTGATGTTTGATTTCTATGAGAGAGCACAGAAACCTACTTTACAGATGAAAAACAGTATATACTCACTACAGGAAACGCCTAAATTTTCGTGGGCCAAAAACCCACGAAAATAAGCCTAAACCGACGAAAATAGAATATTTTCGTCGGCAGGCCGACGAAAATAGCCGCCGAAAATAAATTCGACGAAATTAGGCAACTATTTTCGTCGGTCCCGACGAAAAATAGCTATTTTCGTCGGCTTTCCCAAGGCCGACGAAAATAGTGAGTGGACCAACTATTTTCGTCGGCCCGATGGTGGCCGACAAAAATAAGTTCCCAGGTTATTTTCGTCGGCCAACACTGAGACCGACGAAAATAGCCTGGGAACTTATTTTCGTCGGCCACACCGAGGCCGACGAAAATTGATGTTTCCCCCCCAAAAACAGATTTTTCTGCACCTATTAATAATTCACAGCAAAATAAACATTATCACAATTAACATATACACATTCACAAGCAAAATACATAATTAACAAAACACATTCACATAATTCACAAAACACATTCCATAGTCCATTCAAATAAGTCCAGTCCAGAGTCCATAAATAGTCCATAAGTCCATAAACAGTCCATAGTACACACTCACTACTCACTCCTCACTCCGGCGGGCTGTGGGAGTTTTGGCCACTCCCTCCTCCGCCACCAGGAAGGTGGCCACTCCCTCCAGCACCATGGACGAGGAAGTCTTGGACGTTGACACCACCCTCCGATCCATGAGCATGTGACGCTGAACCCTGCAATTCATCAATCATTCAAATAAGGCTGTATACATATACATTGTTGTGTTTGGTCAATATTTGCGTAAAACTAAACATGGAACATCACCTGTGATCCATGGTGAGGAGGAGGTTGTGCATGCATCCACGGGTACTGTTGTGGTGGCCACCCCAGAGGTGGTGGCACCCACCCCGTCGGTGGCGGTGCCATCCACGCTTGATATGGCTGAGAGCCCGCCGGTGGCTGGGAGACCGGTGGCACCCATCCCGGGACTGGCTGCGATCCTTGGGGTGGTGGAGGCGTCCAAGTGCCTGGAGGTGCCTGCGTCCACCCAACACCGGTCCACTGTGGCTGCGACGCTGGAGCTTGTCCTGGCCACTGTCCCCATCCTTGTGCCTGCGAGCCATTTTTGATAATAAAGAAAAAGTTGCTATGGAATTGAAGTGTTCAGAAAGTGTTACCTGGGGAGGGCGAAAAGCGGGCAAGTTCATATCAGGGCCGAGTCGAGTAGTCATTTCCTGCAAATGGATGCAACGTTAGAATCACAACATTATACTTTGAATTCAATGACGACACGTGATGAGATAGACGAATTACCTGAAAATAAGAAGCCATATATTGCGTCAGCTGTCCAACCTGCTCCTGCGCTGCTCGAGCCTGCTCCTGTGCTGCTCGAGCCTGCTCCTGTGCTGCCCGAGTCTCCTCCTCCAGCTGAGCCTCTCGAGCAGACCTGGAGGAGCGAGAACTCCCTCCCGAAGAGGATGCCTTCCCTTGACCTATTGTCCTGTTATATTCCACAACGCCGGTGCCAAAGGCAAACCTGCATGATACACATAGTTGAGCCATTAAGTGGACACATTCTTGTTAATGAAATCGTCGAATCAAACACAAACACCTCACCTGCCATGCTTTCTACCCCCACCACTATGGTACAACGCCGAGGCATCTAAGTCTGAATGCATCCAGTCGAAATCAGGCCCATGGCGTTGAGTCATTTCCTCCCCATATGCATTCTGCAAAGAAAGTTAAAGTTGGAGTTAGACACAAAACATGCAATTTAATTCGTAAATACAAACTTGTTTACCATTTTCTCCCTTGCCGCCTCGCTGCATAGCTCATCAGGGTTCGTCGGATCAGGGCCACGGTGACCACGGACGTAAACCTCCATAAAACTTGGAGCAACTCCACTTTCAGCTTCCTGCATGAAAAAGAAGAGTTAAACCATATAATTTTCATAGATGTAACATACAAGTTTGATTTATATACTGACCATGCGGCGTGCGGTACCAAGGTGTCCATCGGCGCCGTACCTATGCCCCGGTCCTTCAGTGCCACGGTTGACACGGTGCTTGTTGGACTCTGCAATCCACTCAGGCGACGCCCATCTCTTAGCCAACCACCTCCATGCTTCCATGTCCTTGGACAGCCAATCCACAACGCTCTCCAGGTACTGCTCCTCTGTGAGGTAGATCTCATTGGCCCCTAATGCTTTGCTCATTTTCTGACCCTTTATCTTCTTGTAGTAGTAGTTGACGGCCGCGATGCGAGCATTGTACATGGCATCCTTGATTATCTTATCAGCGCACTTCCGAAAGTGCCTCTTCACACGTGTCCACTGAGCCTGATCCTCCTCGATGTCATCCGGCAATTGGAACCTCCCCTACATATCAATGGAGAAGTTAAGTTAAAGTAAGATTAGGTGAAGCAATAATTCAATGAATTGCTTATATACGAAAGTAAACTCACCCAGAACTCGTCCCACACAGCCACCTGACAAGTCCTTCGTTTTTTTTCCGAACTTCCCCCTCCGCTACTGCTTTCCCCTGACTCCCCTGGCTCGACATAGTCCTTTAGACCCCAGTCAGCCCACTGCATAGCCGCGAACCTCTCGCCATTGAGCTCCACCATGCCAGGGTAGTAGAAGCGACAGAGGCTACCCAACACCGCGTTCACCTTAGGACGTCTGCATGTACCGTCCCAAGTCAAGTCTTCCCATGACCTACAAAAATTAATAAAACAAGTAAACTAGTGCAATCACGTTCACATTAAAAAATTAACAAAACAGAAATAAGCCCCACCATTCTCCATGCGGCCGGATGAGCCTCCTCTCGGCAGGTCTCGGACCAAGCGCATTGCTCTTCTTATACCTAAGTATACAAGTAAATTCAATATGATGAAATGATTAGAAACTAATATCAATTAAAGTAATATGCATAATAATACCTGAAGGACGTAGAACCATCTGACGCGTCGCCCGCGCTGCCTGCCCCCATTGGGTCAACCTCCTCATCCTGCTCACCCTCGTCATCCTGCTCACCCTCCTCACCCTGCACATGAGCATCCTGCTGAGGAGTCTCCTGCTCACCCTCCTCACCCTGCACTTCGTCTAGACAGTCGAGAAGTTGTTGCTGCCTCTGTCGGCTCTGTGAGGTGCCCTGAAAAAGCCCACTGCCCGAGCTGTCCTCGCTGGCCGCGCTGCCCCCACTCCTCCTCGATCTCCTATGCTTGAACATGTTCAACTGTAGATAAATTAATGTCAAACCACAGTATATGAAACAAATAATATGAAAATTAATAATGTGGAAATTGGAATACATAGCTAAAAGAAACATACTAATCAAAAGTCATCCGCATCCGATGATGCTTCTTCGGCTCGTTGTTTATTCATACGCTCTTGATTTCGTTGGATCCTTACTGATCTTCTAACGACGATAGGTCGTTTGCGCTTTGACCTAGGTTCTTCAATTAAGTCGCTTGAATTGCAACAGAGATTTTCAAGTCCTTCTCCATTGGTCACATGGAATCGGTGAGCTATGTCTTGATTCGACGCCGCTTCTGGTTGAAAAACAGCATCATCGTTGTCCCTGATTATACTCACGTAGTCAGCACTCTCTGGAGCGACGACTTGTGGGTTGACTTTGATTGCAACCCACCAAGCCCTAAGGCTTGGGTGAGGATATGGCAGGTAGTACACCTGTTTTGCCTGATTTGCAAGGACAACATCGCTCATACTGCTCGGAATCCTAGAGCTATGCTTCACCTCGACATTACCATACTTGTCGACACGAGTCCCACTATGAGCATCAAACCAGTCGCACTCGAAAAACACGACTTTAAGTTCTTTGGGGCCATCGAAAATCAACTCTACAATGTTTTGAAGAACACCGTAATAGTCCACTACTTTGTCATCGTCAACATATGAACTTGCCAACACACCACTATTGGTGGTGGCTGCCAATGGTCGACTCTTCTCCAATTTCGCGGTTCGGAAGCGATATCCATTTACATCATAGCGAGTATAGTTTCGGACGGACACAAAGGTATGTGCCATTTGCTGCAAGTCCGGGTGCACAGAGTTTTTGGAAACCTATACAAGTAATTAGTATATGCATTATATCTTCCAAGTCCAAAATTCAAAGATTAAGTATGGACAATGAGAGAATGACAATTACTAACATAATTACGAAACCACTGCACGAAGTTTGGTCCACCTTTCAACCCATCACGTCGAAGATTTTCTAATTGGATGGCCGTAGGTTTACTAGTAGATTTCCAATATTCTTCATCAAACATGCTGGACATATTACAAACATGGAGATTACACACTATAGAAATTATGAGATGAGAAAATGGACGTAATTATGAGGAAAACTTACTCGAACGCCTCCTGTGTGCTGTCAATATTGCTATACATATATAGCATTAGCGTGTTCAAATCTGATGCTTCAATGTGACGTACACTCCCTTTTCCAACTGCTTTACCCGGATTCGCAAAAATTTGAAGGGTGCTTTGGGGTGATTCATTATCGACATGAAGTCGCACTGAAGGCGCAAACACATTGTTGGCTCGAGCGAAATACCTGGTTGAGAATTGAGATATCTCCTTAAGGGCAAAAGCCTCCGCAATACACCCTTCGACTCTAGCCTTGTTCCGAACAGACGCCCTGAGCTTTTTCAACGCCCTTTCTATAGGATACATCCACCTGAATTGCACTGGTCCGCCTACCAAAGCTTCCCAAGGCAAATGCACAATTAGATGTTGCATCACATTGAAGAATCCTGGCGGGAAAACCTTTTCAAATTTACAAATAAGAATTGGAATTTCTTTCTCAAATTTCTGCATCAACCTCTTCGATACCGTCTTTGCGCATACTTCCCTATAGAAGTAACTCAACTCTGCAAATATGCTCCAAAGCTCATCCTTAAAATAGCCTCGAAACATCACGGGCATCAGCCTCTCCATAATAATATGGTAGTCATGGCTTTTCAAACCGATCAATTTACCGGTCTTCAGATTGACTGCCCGTTTCAGATTTGCCGCATACCGATCTGGAAATTTCAGATTCTTCAACCACTTAAATATTTCTTTCCTTTCATCCGGCTTGAGGCAGTAATCAGCTCGCGGCCTACTTTCATGCCCTTTATCGCTTACTTTCAACTCGAGCATCGGCCTCTTACAAATTTCAGCCATGTCTTTTCTTGCCTTCATATTATCTTTCGTTTTATCAGTCACATCGAAACATGTGCTTATGATGCTTTCAGCAACGTTACGCTCTTGGTGCATCAAGTCTATGTTGTGCGGCATGATCAAGGCTTTTGCATACGGAAGCTCCCATATTGATGAAATATGGGTCCAGTTATGGTCCTCCCCGTAGCCTTGGAACCTATCATTTTCTCCTTGCTTCAGACAAGCATGCCATGCCATTATCTGCGGTGCAGTTTGCCTCTTTGGTGGCCCATTTCTGATTTTGGCTCCACCTCTGAATGCAGTAAGCGAATTCCTAAAATCATGCTTGAATGGAGTCCAACGTCGATGAGCATCAAAGAATGACACTTTCCCACCATGCTTCAATCTGAATGCATCCGTATCATTCATACATATGGGACAGCACAACCGACCATGGACGCACCATCCAGACCAATCTCCATACGCCAGCAGATCATGCACTGACCACAAATAAGCAGCGCGCATGGTAAACTCCTTTTCAGTATGGCTGTCATAAGCCTTCACACCTCTCCACAACTGTTTCAGCTCTTCGATTAAAGGGCGAACAAACATATTCAGCTTTGGCCCTGGATGCTCGGGGCCTGGGATGACTAGTGCAAGGAACATGAACTCTTCTTTATTGACCAACTCAGGAGGAAGATTATATGGCACAATGAAGACAGGCCAACACGAGTAAGGGCTTGCACACTACACCAAAATACTTAACTTCCGAGGGCCTAAACCGTAGGAAGTTAGCGCAAAACTCTCGGAAGTTATTTAAACCGTCGGAAGTTAGCCGAAACCGTCGGAAGTTAGCCCGTCGGAACAAATTAGTCAGAAGTTAGGCTAACTTCCGACGGACTCTCGGAAGTAAAAGAAACTTCCGAGAGGGATGTCTGCCTCTCGGAAGTTAGGTGCTGACGCCGTCCAGCACGGACTAACGCCGTCCGCGGGATAACTTCCGACGGCCTCTCGGAAGTTAACCACTAACTTCCGAGAGTTTTCCACGCCTCTCGGAAGTTAAATTGACCAGCACTTAATATACAATTTGTTTTTGGCAATTCAACACATTGCATACATAACAAATATATATAACAGCCACAAATATATATAACAGCCACAATACACAACATATCACATATAACATCTCACATACATAATAATAACACAAGGCACAAGTCAAATCCACCTCGACATAAGAATTCACAAGTCTCACAAGACATAAGTTTGAAGTCTCACAAAACACATCGAATGGAAGACGTGCGTCGGAAGTTTGAAGTCTCACAAAACACATCCGATGGAAGCCCACTACTGTCGATCAACATCAGGAAATATCGAAGAGTGATGCTCGCTACCTCCACTCGCGAAGAGCGTATTGACAAAGTCTAACCCATCATCTTGTTGCTGCGCCGGCAAGGTAGCTGGAGGAGTCTCATATACCTATACAAATGACATTCACGGAGTTACATCGTAATGTAACAAGTAAATTATGATAAATTTGCATACCTGATGTTCGGTAGGTGGAGGTGGAGGTGAAGGCCAAGGAAAATGTATGGAAGGTGGAGGTGGGGGGGCCATCGGAAACTGTATCCCTTGGGCTTGTGCTAGTTGCTACCAAATTTCCGAACACATTAATGTTAGTGTTTTAAATCAATACATAACTTAAAATGAATGATCTTTTTGAACTTACTTGTATCAGTGCTTGCTGTTGTTGAAACTGAGTAGCATAGTATTCTTGTTGAGCAGCATGCTGCCTCAAGTATTCCTCCTGAATCCTTTGTCGCTCCTGATGTTGCCTAAGCTCTTCTCGTAGTTGCTCAACTTCTGCAGTATCCTGAGTAGAGCGACGGGAGCTACGAGCAGCAGACCTCGACGAACCTCCCCTCTGAACCGTCACCTGGCTCGAGTCGATGACGTTATCGAAAATCGAGTACCTTCAAACAAGTAACATCACGACAGATTCAAAAATAATCTATTGTACTTAAACCGATGAAACAAGATAAGGTATGTAGAGTCCACACCTTCCATGGGGTTTTCCACCACTTGCATACACAGCCTGAGGATCAATAGGTGCGGTCCTCCAGTCGTAGTCCGATCCGTGCTGACTAGACATCGCCTCAGCATATGCAGCCTCCATACAAAAGAACAATGCAATCTTACATCACTGGGCACATACATAAATTCATATGAACAAAATCTACCAAGCATTTCAAAACACTCACCAGACGATCTGTTGCCTTTTGGCTACACAACACATCTGGATTTGCAGGATCTGGTCCTCTGTGCCCCCTCAGGTATATTTGAACATCACTGGGCACTACACCACTGCTAGCTTCCTGTACGTACATTTGACAAACATTATAATCAGAAATGACATCAAGTCATATACAATCAACAAAACTACACCACTGCTAGTTTCCTGTACTTACCATTCGTTTTGCCAAACGAAAGTGATCATCACCTCCATACTTGTGATACGACTCGGTTCCACGATTGGAACTTTGTCGTATAGACTTTGCCTTGAAATTATCCGAAGCCCAATAACGGCATAAGGCACGCCAAGCAGCATCATTGGCGGCTATCCATGGAATCGAATGCTATGGAAACACAATTCATTTATAAGTAACTATAACATATACAAGGAACATAAGCAAAAACATCAATTACCTGAAGAAAATCTTGCTCAGTCATAGAAAGTCCATATTGTGACGCCTCGCTCTTACTGGTTGCTCGTCGTCCTTCACTACTCAACATAGCTTGATTAATCACCTGGATTCGAACATAGTACATCATATCCGCAACAACATCTGCCGCGTTCTTATGGAACACGGAGTGTGCATGCTCGGTATGAGTATCTCCATCAGGCAACTTATAATATTTCTGAAAAAGAAACATAGTCAAGAATCCATAATATGAAACAATCATTGAGCTGATAACTTCGCAAGAAGATAGATAAACATACCCAGAAGTCGTGCCAAACTGCACCTTGCGCATTCCCATGTTGCGCGTTAACCGCAAGGCCGTATTGATCCCATCTTGTGACAGGGACCTCAATACCATTCTCAATCACCAATCCAGGCCATCTCATACGACAGATATTGCCCAACACTTTATTTACTTGCCTTACACGATCTTTGCCGGTGAAACTACTATCCAGCCAAGCCCTAACAACACAAGCACAATTGTCAAATTCAAAAATAATTATTTATCATCAATGTGTAAGACATAAGAACAAAGCAGATATGCTCTTACCCATCTCCACTCGGGATTATCTCAACCTTGTTAACTGGTTCTTTAGGAGGGGGGACCCAACTAGTCTTCCGCGGCTTCCGGACCCGTGAAGACCCTCCAACTCCCCCGCTTCCAGAACCTGCACCTGAAACACCAGCTTCTCCTTCCCTTGACCCACTAGCTCCCCCAACTCCCGACCCTCCATCATTGGGCCATTCACCCCACCCTGTCTCTTCCTCATCTTCCACTTGTCTCCACTCCTCTGTCTCTTCCTCATCTTCAGGCTCATCCTATAGATCAAAATTGATAATTTAGTTATTCGAACTCATACAAATATTACATTACAAAACAAATATATTGGTTACCTCATTCCTCTGTACGCCGACTGCCTGACCCTGCAACTCTGGAACATGCTCCAACAAAGCTCTACGCCTGCTCGAGCTTGAACTAGTGCCCTGGAACACTAAGTCCTCCTTTCTCCCAAAAATGGAGGCTCTCCTCGCTAGTCCCTTAGCGAGCTGCTTGACCTTTTTAGACATCCTGTTATTAAAACAAAATCAAATTAGTAATTGAGCATAATGTAAATGAACATAATGTATTGAAATGAACAATAAATATATAATTACTTTTTAGTCGTATTCAAAATCAGGATCAAATTGTTTTCTACGATTCGATGTTTTCTTCTTTGACTTCCGTTTCCGTTTTTTGGGACTTACTACATCTTCAGGATCTCCCACTAATGATTCTGGCAAAACCTCAGTATCTATATTAAAATTGGTCGGAAGTTCATCTTCTTGGTAAATTTCTTCAACTTCCGCCTCGAACCATTCACCCTTGGTGTGTAACTGTTCACGAGGATTCACTTTGTACACTACCCATGTGGCTTCCAGCTTTATAGATGGATACGGTATGTAGTACACCTGGTCAACTTGGTGAGCAAGAACAAATTTGCTACATGCACTTGTTTTGAGCTCATGTTTGACTTCTACCATGCCAAATTGGTTTTCTACAGTCCCTTGATTGGGATCAAACCAATCACATTTGAAAAACACCACCTTAAGATTTTTGCTCCCGGCAAAGTCGTACTCGAGTATGTCATTAATAACTCCATAATAATTCATCTCTCTTCCACGATCATCGACTGCCCTGCATACAACTCCAGTATTTTTTGTCGCCGCAAATGGACGAGTACATTCAAATTTGGTCGAACGAAAACGAAACCCCTTAATGTCGTAACGACCGTAGCTTCTGACTTTTACGATTCCGTAAGACATCTGAAGCAAGTCCTCGTCTAAATTTGGAATTTTGTCACACTGCCAATCAGATGGTGAAATTAGATTTATAAAACAAAATATATAAAGTAGAACAAGAGTGTTAGGTTATTTACATAATTTCGAAACCAATTAATGAAATTGGGCTTCCCATGTCTTCCTCGAAGCGCGTTTTCATACTGCCTCGAGGACAATTTCTCATTAAGATGCGATTGGAATTCTCTGTTACAACAAGTAAACAAATGAGGTGCGGAACATGATTACTACAAGTAAACAAATTGAAATATGGAGTCATCTTACTTGAAATATTGAGTCATTTCATCCATATTTTCATACATATAGAGCAAAGCGTCCAACTTTTCTTCGCGCTCAGGATGATATTCTGTGGATGCCCCAACAGTCTTGCCCTCAATCTCAAAAATTTGGAGATTGCTTCGGGTCCCTACTTTGTCATCATGATACCTCAATGTAGGGGCATTAATATTGTGCTCGTCTGCAAAGTATACACTCGTGAAGGCTGCTACCTCTTTATATTTGAATTCTTCAGCTATACACCCTTCAACTCTTCCTTTGTTACCAACCATTGAACTAAGCTTCTTTAATGCCCTTTCAATATGGTACATCCACCTGTATTGCACAGGACCACCAACCTTAGCTTCATATGGAAGGTGGACAAGTAGATGTTGCATTGGATTGAAGAATCCTGGGGGGAATATTTTTTCCAACTTGCATATAAGGACAGGAATTTCTGTCTCCAACTTCTCCATCACATCTTTGTTTATTTCTTTAGCACAAAGTTGCCTATAAAAGTAGCTTAACTCAGCTAAAGCCTGCCAGATACTGACTTTCAAGTACCCTCGGAACATTACAGGGAGGAGCCTTTCCATCATTATATGATAATCATGGCTCTTCAATCCAGTTATTTTATTTGTCTTTAAGTTCACAGCTCTCCTAAACCCGGCCGCATAACCATCTGGGAATTTCAAATTTTTCAACCATTCCATTACTTCTTTCTTCTGTTTAGGTTTTAGACAAAATTGAGCACGTGGCTTTTTTCCATTTTCGTCGAGTTCCTGGGTTGGTCGGTTACAAAGTTTTGCTAAGTCCTTTCTGGCCTTTATATTGTCTTTTGTTTTGTCACCTAGATTCATGCAGGTACTTAGAATGCTTTCACCAACATTACGTTCCTGATGCATGACGTCAATGTTATGCATCAGAATCAATGCCTTAACATAAGGTAGTTCCCATAAACCACATTTATGTGTCCAGTTATGCTCGGTTCCAAAACCTATGTATCCATCACCACTTTCATTCTCTTTCAAATTATTAAGCATAGCCTCAATCTCTATTCCGCTAAGACGCTTGGGCGGTCCCTTTGTCACGATAGTGCCCTTCTTAAAGGTGTTAACCTCGAACCTATACGGGTGTTTTTGGGGCAAGAAGCATCTATGGCAGTCAAAGTAAGAGATCTTCCCTCCAAACTCAAGGCGGAAACAATCTGTATCCTTGCCACATATTGGACATGTCAGAGTTCCATGGCAGCTCCATCCAGCAAATAAACTGTATGCCATGAAATCATGAATGGACCACAAATATGCAACTCGAAGTGTGAATTTCTCGTTTTTGTAGCAATCGTATGCTTCGACTCCTTTCCATAACTTTTTGAGATCATCGATCAAGGGTTGCATCATCACATTCAGCCCTTTCCCAGGATGGTCTGGACCAGGAATAATTAGGGAAAGAAACATGTAATCATATTTCATGCACAGATGAGGTGGAAGGTTGTATGGAATAACAAATACAGGCCAACAAGAATATGATGCTGCGTTCGTATTGAAAGGTGTGAAACCATCTGTCGCCAACCCAATTCGAATATTTCTCGCTTCACTAGCAAATTCTGGATCAAAGTCATCTAGAGCCTTCCACGCATCACTGTCAGACGGGTGCGTCATCACATGAGTGTCCCCTCGTTCACGTTCTTTATGCCATCTCATGTGCCTAGCTGTGTTCCTCGAAAGAAACAAACGCTTAACACGAGGCGCAAGAGGCATATAACGTAGTTGCTTTTGGGCTACAGTTGATATGACCATTTCACCATCATCGTTTTTAACCTCTACATATCTCGACTTGCCACACTTTAGACACTTACTATCATTCTCATGATCCTTCCAGAACAGCATACAATTATCTGGACAGACATCGATTTTCTGATAGTCCATACCTAGACCTGAGAGCAGTTTCCTGCACTGATACACGTCTTTCGGCATCTTGTGATTTGGTGGAAACACTTCACTGATTAAGTTCAAGAGCTCGTTGTAACAATTGTTCGAGAACACGAACTTGGACTTGATAGCCATAAGTCGAGTCACGAAAGCGAGGATTGAAACTGTTGTGTGTTCATGCAATGGCTCTTCTGCAGCCTTAAGGAGGTCGAAGAACTTTTTAACCTCTGGAGGAGGCGGCTCCTCATGATTTGGTGGAAACACCAAATCAGGATCCTCCCTTAAATCTTCAAGCATCTCGTCCATTCTATCGTACTCCACGTCGTCAGTGTTGTTGGCTTCCGGCAAATTTTCACGGGGAAAGTCCTCGCCGTGATACACCCATACTTCATAGTTAGGCATGTAGCCATATTTGCAAAGGTGCCCCGACAGAGTTCTCTTGTCTTGACATCTACAAATCCGACACATACTACATGGACAACGCACATCCGTGCCGGTTCTTGATATAGCAAAAGCACGATCAATAAAATCCTCTGTCTTTCTTATCCAATCTGCTGAGGGATCATTCATACGCCAACCTTCATACATCCATCGACGGTCCTCGCCCACCATATTTGATTCTAAAATAGTAGAACACATGATTCATAAATTTTTTCCGGTACTAAACGCATATCGATCGTGTCACTACATCTATAGGAAAAGATAGTTCCTAAACCCACCCATGAGTGACCGGTAGAGCAATGATTTATGACGAGCAACGAGTCCGAACGAAATTTCAGCAGCATAACCCCGTTGTTCTCCATTTACATGCTCATAAATGGTGCAATAGAGAACAACACGGTTATGTCACCGAAATCTCGTTCGGACCCGTCATCGTCATAAATCCATAGCTCTATCATCCACTAACAGGCTGTCCAAAAAGGGACAATTTCGGACCAATACGAGTCATATGTGTATATATCATGTGACTCGTGCCTATCCGGAATGGGCGACACATAGGTTTCACAACACTACGACAATTTTGCAAAAAATATTACTAACACACAACAAACAAGAGACTAACATAATTCCATATAAAAAACATAATACTCGGAAGTAGTTACCTGAAGCGACGACGGTGACTGGCGGAGCCGGGCTGGGCAAGTAGCGGGCGGGGCGGAACGGAGACAACGGGATGTGGGGCGGCTGAGCACCCGGCGACGGGGAGGCGGCCGAGCAGACGGGCACGCCAGCGAACGAGCAGACGACGGTGCAGCGAGCGGGCGCCGGCCGAGCAGGCGGGCGCGCGGCGAGCCGCCGGGCGGGCGGCGGTGGAGGCGAGCAGGCGGGCGGTGGCGCGCGGCGGCGCGCGGCGGCGAGCAGGCGGGCACGCGGCGGCGAGCAGGCGGCGGTGGTGCGCGGCGGCGAGCAGGCGGGCGTGCGGCGGCGAGACGGGGAGGCGGCGAGCAGGCGTGGCGCGCGGCGGCGAGCGCGCGCGGCGAGCAGGCGTGGCGCGCGGCGACCCGGGGAGGCGGCGAGCAGGCGCGGCGCGGCGACGAGACGGGGAGGCGGCGAGCAGGCGCGCAGCGGCTAGCGCGCGCGGCGGCGAGCAGGCGCGCAGCGGCTAGCGCGCGCGGCGGCGAGCAGGCGCGGCGGTGAGACGGCGTAGCGCGCGGGAGTTCGAAAACGTGAGACGGACAGAGACGGGCGCGCGCCGTTAGCCTAAAATATATAACTTCCGAGAGGCGCTGTGCAAAACCGTCGGAAGTTAAGTAACTTCCGAGAGGCGACGGGCCAGCCGTCGGAAGTTAAGTAACTTCCGAGAGGCCGTCGGAAGTTAACTTAACTCCGTCGGAAGTTAAGTTAACTTCCGAGAGGTTCTTGGCCGGCCGTCGGAAGTTAAGTTAACTTCCGAGAGGCCCTAGTCGCCTCTCGGAAATTTTTAATTTCCTACGGTTTTGAAAAAAAACCGTAGGAAGTTATTTGCCTCTCGGAAGTTGCTTATTTTGGTGTAGTGGCACTGGTATTGAAAGGTGTGAATCCGTCCGTCGATAGACCAAGCCGTACACTCCTAGGGTCGTTTGCAAATTCGGGATCAAACTCGTCAAATGCCTTCCACGCATCACCGTCCGACGGATGGACCATTATGTCTGGATCA
Organism: Zea mays; assembly: GCF_902167145.1. Taxonomy (NCBI): domain Eukaryota; kingdom Viridiplantae; phylum Streptophyta; class Magnoliopsida; order Poales; family Poaceae; genus Zea; species Zea mays. Next base: position 158,242,225 of record NC_050100.1, on the reverse strand, counting down.
GTGACGAGACGTACACCATTCTTTGGCCACGTCATATGCAGAGCTATTTCCTTGTTGAGGAACAGCCTTGAAAGCCGAGGAATGATAGGCAACCGACGAAGTTGCTTAGCTGCGACCTTCGTAACTACCAATTCACCCTCATCATTTGTCACCTCGACATATCTAGAAGCTTCACAATGCTTACAACGGTCAAGCTTGTCATCATCCTCAAAGAATAGCATGCAACTGTTGGGACACACGTCGATCTTCTCATATGTCATCCCAAGACCAGCCAACATCTTCTTTGCGAAGTACATATTCTTTGGCAACTTATGATTCTCCGGGAGAACCTCGCCCATAAGTTGGACGATGTCGTTGTAAGCACTGTTTGAAATGTTGTGCTTCGACTTTATCGCCATTAGTCTTGTGAGAGTCCCAAGAACTGACATCTGAGTGTGCTCGTGCAGTCTCTCTTCTCCCGCGGCGAGTAGCCAGAAGAATTCTTGAGCATCGCGTGGAAGCTGCCCCGGCTCCTCAGCGTTCATTTCAACCTCCCTACCAAGATCATGCAACATATCGTCCATCCTATCATGATCGTCATCAAGCTCCACCTCCGCGTCAACGTGTCTAATAGACTCTCCATGCCGGTACCATACAAGGTAGTTCGGCATAAACCCACTTTTGCAAAGGTGTTTCTCCATTTCTTCCTTCTTCTGAGGCCACTTGTTCTCGCAGCGATTGCAAGGACACTTCACTAGACGACCAGTTGCATCTTTGAAAGCGTGCTCAAGAAAAGCCTTTGTTACACCCATCCATTCATTTGAATGTGCCCCATCCTTTCTCCACCCGTCATACATCACCCTTCGATCACCGTCCATTTTAAAGGCTAAACAAAAGTCAAAGAACATCAACGATCGTCCGTGGCTTAATTAGGTGAACTCCCTATTAGGTAAAGGCCCTAAACCCACCCAAGAGTGTAGGCTGATGCTTGTGATTTATGACGTGTAGCCTACGATTGTCGCTAAATTTCGGCAGCATAACCCCGCTGCTCTCCAAGCACACGCCTGAACATGGTGTGTTGGAGAACAACTGAGTTACACAACCGAAATTCCGCGTAAATCGTAAGACACATATCACAAATCACAAGCATCGGCCTACACTCTCAGGCTGTCCAAAATACGTGGACAATTCCGGAGCGGCAAACCTCACAAGCCAATGTGACGTTCGCCGTTCCCGAACGGGTGACGCATACGGTTCGCTACGGTTAACGATTAAAACTAAACTCTAAACATTAAAACATAACTCGGAGACAAAATATGAATTTGAATTAAAGCAATAAACAGTTAAACTAATCACAACACGACAAGATGACTAATATAAATTAATGACCTCGGAGCCTCGGCAATTATACTTGCCTGATGGCGCAAATGCGGGCGAGTCGAGGCGGGCGACGACGCAGCTGGGAGACCTTCGCGACGGAGCGGGCGGGCGTGTGGGCGGCGGCACGGCGCAGGGAGGCCGTCGCGATGCGGTGCAGCGCGCCTCGGGCGGGACGACGGCGCGGCGAGGGACGGGCGGGGTGCCTCGGACGACGGGCGTGCGGGCAGCGGCGTGGGGCTCGGCGGGGCGGGCGTGGGGCTCGGCAGGCGTGCACGGGCGAGGGGCGCAGCGTGTAGGGGTAGGGGCACGGCGTGCAGGGGCGGGTGTGGGCCTCGGCGGCGTGCAGGGGCGCGGTGAGCGTGGGCTCGGTGGCGCGGGCTCCCTTAGCGCGCGGGGCGGCGGCGTGGCACCGGCGGCGCGGGCACCGGCGGGCGGGCGCGGGCACCGGCGGGCGGGGTGGCACCAGCGGCGCGGGCACCGGCGGGCTCCCTTAGCGCGCGGGGCGGCGGCGTGGCGCGTCGGCGCGGGCACCGGCGGGCGGCGGGCGGTGGCGCGGCGAGGGGAGGGCGAGCGTGGGGCGGCGGCGTTGGGTGAAACGAGTGACGCGCGATTGAAACGAGCGGGGCCGAGGACGACGATGTTGGGCCTCTATTTTCGTCGGCCTCACTAGGCCGACGAAAATAGAGTACGGTTAATGATGTATTTTCGTCGGTGAAAGTCGCCTAGAGGGGGGGTGGATAGGCGAAACCTGAAAATTAAAACTTTATCCCCTAACTAGATCCTTTGATTAGTGGTTAGAACAAGATGAACAATTATCGGAGTATAACAACTAAGTTCTTGCTAGTAAAGAGTATAGCTTTCAAATAATGCGGAAGTGATAAATCAATACAACTAATAATTCTATGATAACAAAGCAAGAAAGCTTAGATGAAAAAGAGCACTAACTCAAGTTCTTTTCTTGTAGAGTGTTGCTTCACTTAAATGAGATTTTAACTTGAAGCAACACCAAATGATATGAGCAAAGAATAGTGCAAGAGAACTTAGAGTAAGGGAAAACAAACAAATCACAAGTAAAAGCACAATGAACACGGGTGATTTGTTTTACCGAGGTTCGGCCCTCGAAGGCCTAGTCCCCGTTGAGGAGTCCACTTAAGGACGGGTCTTTTTCAACCCTTTCCCTCTCTCCCGATCACACAAGGATCGGCGAGCTCTTCTTCTTCTCAAGGATCACTCTCGATCCCACAAGGACCACCACAATCTTTGGTGTCTCTTGCTAGCTTTTACAAGCCTCCAACACTTTGGAGGAAGTTCGAATGGGAGTCAAAAACTCCACGCGCAAATGAACACAAAGATCTAGCTCACACTATCTCTCAATGAATCTCACAAGGCGCTAGGGCTAAACTCAATTGAGTAGCTCTCAATTGCTTGCTCTCTCTTTTGTGGCACTTGTGTTGGTTGTAGTGGACTAAATCTTGTGTATAGGATGGATCAATGAATATAGGTGGTTGGGAGGGCTTGAGTATGTCAACTAGATGACTTGGAATGTTGCTTGGACTCCCACACCTTGAAGTGGCCGGTTGGGGTGGTATTTATAGCCACCATCCAATTTTGTAGCCGTTGGAGAAGCTGCTGGCGATGGGCGCACCGGACAGTCCGGTGCACACCGGACATGTCCGGTGCCCCAGCCACGTCATCCTATCCGTTGGGGTTGGAGCTGGTCGACCGTTGGAGGCTTTTGTCCTCATGTGGCACCGGACAGTCCGGTGCACACCGGACAGTCCGGTGCCTCTCTGATCCTCTGCTTTGATTTCTGCCGCGTGTACTGTTCTGCACTGTTTACTGTCAGAGTCGACCGTTGGCGCGAAGTAGCCGTTGCTCCGAGGTTGCACCGGACAGTCCGGTGCACACCGGACATGTCCGGTGAATTATAGCGGAGCAGTCTTCGTGAAGTCCCGAGGCTGCCGAGTTCCTGAGGCCGCGTTCCGTTGGAGCACCGGACACTGTCCGGTGTACACCGGACAGTCCGGTGAATTATAGTGCGCCGGCCCTGGACTTTCCCGAAGGTGGCGAGTTTGAGTCTGCGTTTCCTGGTGCACCGGACAGGTACTGTTCACTGTCCGGTGGCACACCGGACAGTCCGGTGCGCCAGACCAGGGGTGCCTTCGGTTGCCCCTTTGCTCCTTTATCTTGACTCTTGTCTTGTTCTTTTTATTGGTTTTATGTTGAATCTTTGGCACCTGTAGAACATATAATCTAGAGCAAACTAATTAGTCCAATTGTTTGTGTTGGACATTTAACCACCAAAATCATTTAGGAAAAGGTTTAAAGCCTATTTCCCTTTCAATCTCCCCCTTTTTGGTGATTGATGCCAACACAAACCAAAGCAAATATATAAGAGAATAATTGAACTAGTTTGCATAGAATAGGTGCAAAGATTACTTGGAATTAAACCAATATTCATTTCATAAAATATGCACGGATGCTTTCTTTCTTTATTTTATTTAGTATTTTGGACCACGCTTGCACCACATGTTTTGTTTTTGCAAATTCTTTTTGTAAATCCATTTCAAAGATCTTTTGCAAATAGTCAAAGGTAAATGAATAAGAGTTTGCAAAGCATTTTCAAGATTTGAAATTTTCTCCCCTTGTTTAAAAAGCTTTTCCTTTGACTTCAACAAAACTCCCCCTAAAAGAGATCCACCTCTTAGTGTTCAAGAGGGTTTTGATATACCATTTTTGAAATACTACTTTCTCCCCCTTTTGAACACAATAAGATACCAAATGATAAACACTTTTGGAAAGCACTAAGTTTTTGAATTTGGTGGTGGTGGTGCGGTCCTTTTGCTTTGGGCTCATTTCTCCCCCTTTTTGGCATGAATCGCCAAAAACGGAATCATTAGAGCCCTTGAAGTGCTATCTTCCCCTTTGGGCATAAATAAATGAGTTAAGATTATACCAAAGGCGAAGTCCGGTCTTTTAGCTTTGGGCTCTTACTCTCTTCCAGAGACGAAGTCCTTTTCTTTGATGCTCATTTCTCCCCCAAAGAATAGAGAGTTGCTTGGAGTGATGGCGAAGTATGATATACGGAGTGGAAGCCTTTGTTTTCGCCGAAGACTCCATTTCCCTTTCAATCTACGACTTAGCATAGTAATATACTTGGAAACATATTAGTCGTAGTCATGGTACGGGAATAATAGGATATATGCATTTGTACCAAAATGAAAGAGATATGATCAAGAGATATGTCAATTAAGCATGATCATAGTTCTATACAACATAGATTGCTCCCCCTAAATATGTGCATGGAGAGAACACATGGTTTGGCCTAAAATGCCAATTGCACATAATTAGGTTAATGAGAACATATCTAAATCATATAGAATGTGAAGTGCATTGTGTCATAGGATAAGTGTGATGCTCATGACAGTTTATGCACTACAGAAAGCATGTTACAAATATTTTAAGCATTTTCCCTTAAGGATTTCAAAGAGGCTTAAGGACCATCCACCTTTGGAACAAAGGTAGCTTATCCTCGTTACAAGGTTAAGCTTTAAGCTCTTTGACAATGGAATCACTTCATCTAGTTTTAGCAAAGATGCAATAATGCATGAGTGAAATTTTAAGAGGTTAAACTAGGTATGAAGCAGGGATAAATGCAAAGGACATGCTTTTTTTTCTTTTATACAAGATATGTAAAGAATGTATAAGAGGAAGATTTTAGGTACATATGTAAATAATAGGAAGTGGATTTACCCTTTTTGTACCTTTGCATAGAGATGCTCTCTTCATTGTGCTTTGTCTTTAGTCTTAGATGCTTAAGACCTATAATGACAATATGTGGAAATACTTTGCACAAGAGAGAGTTCTACAACTAGTGATCTTTTTCAAGTTAGTGTTAGCATATATCAAATGGATCACAAGTTGTATAAATGAATCATGAATTCTCCTTTTTCCTTAGTGCATATCAAGATAGATGTCAGTTAAAATTACAATTGAAATCAAATTCAAATTACATGAGGCACTAAGAAGTATAAGTGATAATTGAAGTTGTTCAATGATCAACCAATATGCGATCAAGAAAACAACAAAGGTATTAAATTTTCAATCAAGCTTAAAAATAGGAGAATCCAATAAGCATGCTACTTTAGAAATGAAAGCAACAATCCTTGATAAAAGCGACATTACTTGAACAAGTTGGATTGATGTGTAGTAGCATACTATATGAGAAACATTATTCTCATGCAAGAGACTATATGAAATTATTAAGATAAAGCAATAGTCTCAACATAAACAAAATATAATAATGGACTCCCCCTAAAGATATGCATCAAGTAATTGAAAGAATTGATTTCGATGCATTCACTCTTAAGGACATAAAGGGAGAAGCATTATACATTTTGATCAAGGCTCATAAATTTTGCAACAAATAACTTAAGCCTGGTAACCTCATAATGAAAAAGGATTTAGAATGCTTACAACCACCCCATTGATTGTTGTGAAAACCTTATTGTCCAAGTAGGTGTTGTTGTCCTTGATGTTCTTCCTTTTTTTTTCATTTGAGTGTCCTCCCTTTGTAGTTGTCTCTTTTTCCTTCCAAACTTATTGAAAATACTCAAGAGAGATGTCAATAGCGCAAGAGAGTATATGATGAATGATGAATTTTTTTTGAAAATAAATATGAACAATTTATCATCCATAAGTCACACAGACATGAAGTAAAATCCTTAACATTAGTGCATTTCATTTGAGAAAAATGAGTGAGCACCTTTTAAGCATTTTAATAATCATTGGAGATTTTACTTTATCATATTGAAGTTAGTTAATCATCACTTGGAAGCAAATCAATATGATAACATATATATAAATATCGCAAAGGCATTAAATAGATTCTAATGAGCATTAAGAAAATGATATTTGAATGCACACTTAGTTAATTTCGGTCCAATAGCGAATCTATTCCTCACAAGGGTAGAATATGATAATTTAGATTAAATACCCATTGAGATGGGAACTAAACTTAATTAAGAAGATGAGTTCCCATACCTTTGCTTTTACCTTTCTTCTTTTGGGTGAAGATCAACCCATGAGGCTTGTGTACTTTCCCTTCTATGCATATTTATAAGTAAGCTCAAGAGATACGTTAGCAACACAAGCACTAGTTTCCATTTAGTAATCATTTTGATAGGGAATGAAAAGGTGAATTACTAAAGCATGGAAACTTTATAATATGAACTAGATTATTCCATGAAGTATGCCTAGTTTTAAACTCATAAAACAAGCATGGTTAAATTCTTGAAACTTAAGGGAATAAATCTAATTCATTACATGGAGAGCGATAAATGTAGAAGAATCATATCCAATTAAGCAATAAGAGATACAACATATATTATTGGATTGATTTTCCTTGTCATGACGGATCACGCATTTCCATAGAGAAATTTATCTCTACAAGTGAGACTACTTAAATTACTTAGATAAAAACATTAGTCTCACTTTTCTAGCTATAGAGAGAATTTTCCTTTTATAAGTGTCCTAAGTATTTGAATTCCTTACATGACACCTTATTCTTTTAAGAACATGAAGTATCTCTCTATATCTAGAACATGGCAATAATAGAATAATTAATGTAGAAACATGCCATGAGAACTTGCAATAATTTAAAGCATGTAGATTGTCATAATATAGAATTTGATAAATACACAATCTACCATATGAGAGGAATTTCTTCAAAGAATGATGACATAATTTTAAAACATCCTTAAGTGCTTTCTATTTCTATGTGACTACACAAGACACATGACAAATTAAGATAATTGCACTTAAGAATATAAATGTTACCATCCCTTGACTTTCCTCCATGTTGTAGGCTTTGATATTCCGCACATGATGATTCTTTATTTCCTACAACATTAATATCTTCCCGAGATGATATGAGTTTTGAATACAATAAACTGAAGTAACCTTGGGTCAATCTTGAATATGTAGATCATTTGAAGATTGACAGCTTGAGTTGATAAGAATTGAATTAACTCCCTCAAGCACCCCAAAGGTTCATACCATCTCCTTCTCCTACAAATCTTGTCACGCACATTTTGGTACCCATCGCTTGATGGGTCCGTTAAGGTTAGTAAACAAGGATCTAGGAACCCAAGTGTCCTTTGTGCTAGCGCTTGGTAAACTTGTTACCTTTCTAGCACAAGTTGCAATCTTGGGTTGCCTAGTTATATATGAATCAAATGACAAGTTAGGAGTGGGATTTTTACCAATGGGACAATCTTTGCATTGATGTCCCTTCTTTCGGCAAGTGTAGCATAGGCGTTTTCCAAATTTTGAAGATTTCTTCTTTCCTTGTTTATTGCTTGCTACATGGTTAGTAAAAATTTTCTTTTCTAACCCTATGCCTCTTTGTTTTAAATGGGGACAAGATCTAAGCAAGTGTCCCTTCTTGGAGCATTTAAAACAAAGTCTATCATCCTTGTTAATAATCAAGCCATTTTTAATGTAGGGACACGACCTAATCAAGTGCCCCTCTTCAAAGCATTCACTACACCTCTTAATGTGAAGTGTGACTTGATCATTACCTTGGATGTTACCTTTTGTGGAGGCGTGGTTGAGGCTTTTGGAGGAGGTGTTGAATTTCATATTTTGTTCCCTCCTCATTGCAATCCTCAAATCCTTGACATTTTCTTCAAGGGATGTAGTGCATGCCACGGTTGTTCCCGTCTCAAGCTTCTTCACCATGTGATCACAGTTATCTTGAGAAGGTTGGGCAATGCATTTCCCTTTTAGTTGTGTCAAGCTCTTCTTTAGCCTCTCATTTTCTTCTTTGAGCTTTTGATATGAATCATCATTTGTTCCTGCAAATTCTAGCTCAAAGGAAGATTTGCTTGTCGACGGACAACAAGCATTAGCACATGGTAATATAGTATTAATTTGAATACATGTGCACGAGTGAGGTTGTTGGGATTTAAAGTTCTCTATCACAACCTCATGAGCAATGTTTAATATGATATGATCATTCATAAGATTTTCATGAGAACATAGAAGCATATCATATTTTTCTTGAAAAGCTAGATTTTCAATTTTTAGCTTTTCTACTTGGTCCTTTAGCAAGGTATTCTTATTTACTAATTGAGCGATATAATGTAACGCGTTATTTTGCTCAATTGAAATAGTTTCATACCTTTGGACCAAATCAACATGAGAGCACTTTAGCTCCTCATGTTCTTTAGTCAACTCGTCAAAGTGTTGCATCTTTATGGAGAGAATATCTTCTAGCCTTTGACGAGCTTCGCTTTGCTCTCTCGCTCTCTCTAGAAGTTTGAGCATGACCGCCTTATCTTCTTGGCTTAGGCGAGCGTAGAGATGCACAAAGCTTCTTTCTTCCTCCTCATCCTCATTTGTGCTTCCGCTATCATTTTCATTAGCCACACAACATATGTGGGAATCAAAATGGGAAGACAAACCTTTTGGAGAGGTGGATTCATTGTTTGGTCTCCATCGTTCATTTTCTTCTTCTTCCTTGCAAGGGTTAGTATCACAAATACCAAGGGAAGTAGAAGCACAAAATGAACTATCATGTTTGGACTTATTAAATTTGCTTTTAATTCTAATCCAAATATCATGCACATCACAAATGGGTTTGTCATATTTTATTATGAAGGCATGATAATCTTCTTTGCTAAGGGATTTACTTAAGATGTCATAAGCTAGATAGTTTAAGCGTATACATCTTAAATCTTTTTCGGAGGCATTTTCCCTAGCATAGTTAGGAGGAATAATACTCTTGTCTAAAATTTGTTCTAATTGTGGGTCTACCGCTCTAAAGGCATTTATCACTCTAGTAGACCAAGAAACATAATTAGAACAATCGGAAAGTAATATCTCAAGAGTTACCTCCTTGTTCTCCTGAGTCTTCTTGTTCTTTTGGGATCTTCTACGAGCCATCACTTCGAGTTGTTAGACTCAAGATGAAGTGCCTAGCTCCGATACCAATTGAAAGTCGCCTAGAGGGGGGGTGGATAGGCGAAACCTGAAAATTAAAACTTTATCCCCTAACTAGATCCTTTGATTAGTGGTTAGAACAAGATGAACAATTATCGGAGTATAACAACTAAGTTCTTGCTAGTAAAGAGTATAGCTTTCAAATAATGCGGAAGTGATAAATCAATACAACTAATAATTCTATGATAACAAAGCAAGAAAGCTTAGATGAAAAAGAGCACTAACTCAAGTTCTTTTCTTGCAGAGTGTTGCTTCACTTAAATGAGATTTTAACTTGAAGCAACACCAAATGATATGAGCAAAGAATAGTGCAAGAGAACTTAGAGTAAGGGAAAACAAACAAATCACAAGTAAAAGCACAATGAACACGGGTGATTTGTTTTACCGAGGTTCGGCCCTCGAAGGCCTAGTCCCCGTTGAGGAGTCCACTTAAGGACGGGTCTTTTTCAACCCTTTCCCTCTCTCCCGATCACACAAGGATCGGCGAGCTCTTCTTCTTCTCAAGGATCACTCTCGATCCCACAAGGACCACCACAATCTTTGGTGTCTCTTGCTAGCTTTTACAAGCCTCCAACACTTTGGAGGAAGTTCGAATGGGAGTCAAAAACTCCACGCGCAAATGAACACAAAGATGTAGCTCACACTATCTCTCAATGAATCTCACAAGGCGCTAGGGCTAAACTCAATTGAGTAGCTCTCAATTGCTTGCTCTCTCTTTTGTGGCACTTGTGTTGGTTGTAGTGGACTAAATCTTGTGTATAGGATGGATCAATGAATATAGGTGGTTGGGAGGGCTTGAGTATGTCAACTAGATGACTTGGAATGTTGCTTGGACTCCCACACCTTGAAGTGGCCGGTTGGGGTGGTATTTATAGCCACCATCCAATTTTGTAGCCGTTGGAGAAGCTGCTGGCGATGGGCGCACCGGACAGTCCGGTGCACACCGGACATGTCCGGTGCCCCAGCCACGTCATCCTATCCGTTGGGGTTGGAGCTGGTCGACCGTTGGAGGCTTTTGTCCTCATGTGGCACCGGACAGTCCGGTGCACACCGGACAGTCCGGTGCCTCTCTGATCCTCTGCTTTGATTTCTGCCGCGTGTACTGTTCTGCACTGTTTACTGTCAGAGTCGACCGTTGGCGCGAAGTAGCCGTTGCTCCGAGGTTGCACCGGACAGTCCGGTGCACACCGGACATGTCCGGTGAATTATAGCGGAGCAGTCTTCGTGAAGTCCCGAGGCTGCCGAGTTCCTGAGGCCGCGTTCCGTTGGAGCACCGGACACTGTCCGGTGTACACCGGACAGTCCGGTGAATTATAGTGCGCCGGCCCTGGACTTTCCCGAAGGTGGCGAGTTTGAGTCTGCGTTTCCTGGTGCACCGGACAGGTACTGTTCACTGTCCGGTGGCACACCGGACAGTCCGGTGCGCCAGACCAGGGGTGCCTTCGGTTGCCCCTTTGCTCCTTTATCTTGACTCTTGTCTTGTTCTTTTTATTGGTTTTATGTTGAATCTTTGGCACCTGTAGAACATATAATCTAGAGCAAACTAATTAGTCCAATTGTTTGTGTTGGACATTTAACCACCAAAATCATTTAGGAAAAGGTTTAAAGCCTATTTCCCTTTCAGTCGGTTTGGCCATGGCCCACGAAAATAAGCGTTATTTTCGTCGGCCTAGTGACCGACGAAAATACGTTTTTGTATTTTCGTCGGCAGGTCGATGGGCCCACGAAAATACGCATTATTTTCGTCGGCCTAGGGACCGACGAAAATAACGTCAGTATTTTCGTGGGCCGGCCGACGAAAATATCTCGGCCCACGAAAATTTAGGCGTTTCCTGTAGTGACTCATCATCACTATATATGTTGACATGTTCTGCCAAGACTTCTGATTTTTTTTTGGGTTATGAGTCATTGTGTTAAACTGAAAAAAAAAGATAACATATATAAGCTTTGATTTGCTATATATATCTCTGATCTCTCTGACTATGCCATTGACGATGGTGAATGTGTGTAGAAAAGAAAGTTTTCAGTTGCTCTCTCTCTCTGTGCTTCAGGCTTCAGCTGCTTACGTCAAGGGCTGAAGGGCATATGTCACCACAAGCCGTACAAAGGGTAAGGGTCGTTCTGAAAAGCAGGCTATGCCAGAGCAACAACTACCTGTTACTTCATCTGTGCAAAGTAAGAGGTGCTTTGCTTGCCATGACACATCGCACGATTTGGAGCAGTGCGGAACGAAACACAGACGGTGACTGCTCACAGTATTGTGCCTTGATCACATCCAGTCTTTGGAAGCTGTCCGACGGTGACTGCTGCTGGGAGCTGAGGGAATGCGGCAGGAGTTTCCTGGCCTGCTTCAGCTCCGAGGACAGAGTCGTAAGCTGCCTAAAGCATCCTAGGATGGAAACGCTAGTGGATGGTAGAGGGAGGTAAAGTTAACCGTAACAAGCTACTCCCTCCGTTTCGTTTTAGTTGTCGCTGGACAGTGTAAAATTAAACTATTCAGCGACGAGGAAGAGGAACTACGTCTCGGCGGGGTTCCAAGGACATACAGGAACTGGGACGAGTTGTACCAGGCTGCTTCCGCGTTCGGAGTGTTGGTTGGCGTGGACGAGGAGAGTTTGGGAGCTGGGGATAGGGAGTCTTTCAGCTCAAGATAGCACTGAGAAGCCTTGATGGTGCTCCCTTCTGTTACTGCTTCGCGCTTGGGCAGTCTTCCAGACTGGTGATGCTCACAGTAGAACAAGACAGAGCAGAAGATGAGGGATCAGTCAAGGAGCATGGGAAGGAACTGAATGCAGCACAAAGTATATTTCCGGAAGAGCCAAGGTCGTTGGCAGGAGAGATCAAAGATAAGAAAACAAATGCTCCTGCAGCCACTAGAGCCAGCACCAAGAGAACAACAATGGGCAATTCAAAACCTGGAGGGTGCAGCCTGTAGGTTGTCCAAGGACTCCAAGTTCAAAAGGCATGAGTAGTGGAGAAGAGCACCTGGAAGGTGAATTCCTGTGGTGCATTCCTCAAAACAAAAACAAAAACATGTGTGGGGTGATTGTTTCGAGTACATAGGATAGGACTAATTGATTCATCAGTATTTTTTTTCATTTTTCTGGTTGACAACTTGACATCATTCTGTTGGCATTTCCCTGACTCCCCGTTTGAATCATTGGAATTGAATTCCATTCTAGTAATAGTAATTTAGTCATATATCAATTAAGCTAATTCAGTTTTATGTAAAATATATTTATATACTATTATTACCAAGTTGTCGAAGATATTTATGTGTTACATTTTTATTGTAGAGGAGTGAGACGAAGAGTGTCATGTAAGTTACAGAGTAGAAACAAATTCTACTGATGCTTAAAATTATTTCTCGTCCTCCACCCCATGAATTTGAGATAGACTTATATCTGAACTTTAAAAAGTGATAGAATGTTAAATTACAAACTAAATAAGTTGAATTTCAATTCTTTTAAAATGAATGGATCCAAACGTCCCGTGAAGATAAACCGAAGAAGCCTCCTGTCAAACATGTGTTCAAGAGAAGAGGTAAGCAGCAGCAACCAGCAAGTCACTGGAACTGAGGACATCGATGTATACGGCAGCTTCAGTGACATGGGTCTTCATGAAAACCTACTCAAGGGAATATATATATATCAGTACGGTGAGTCATACATATGCTATACTTGTTTCCTTTAGATGCTAATATGTAACACAGCTATATATCTCTGGACTGCAAACATTTCGGAGACCCGATTTTTTATTTGTGCGTTCATCATCCAAGGTTTCCTTTGCAAACTCTGTTCGAAAGGTTTGGAGAAGCCTCCGTGGTGCATCAGAGAGGGATCGTCCCATTCTGCAACGGCCAGAGTGTTATCCACCACGAGTTCTTGTCTGGAACGACCGTGACTCTTTGCGCTGGAGTTCTTCAGCGGCTTGACTACGGATCGGCACAGTGCCAAGCTCTCTGATCGTCGTGCCGACGCGCGACCTGATGATGTACGAGACCGAGAGAGCGATCGAAGCACTCGGCCAGTTCCTCGGTGTCAGGGCTTACACCTGCAGTCCTGCACCTACCGGAGGCACGAGTGCCCGCGTGGACCAGGAAACTGTGTGTCGAGCAGATCAGCTCAGGTTGCCATTGGAACTCCCGGACGCGTTCTTGACCTGCTGGGAAGGGATGCGTTGCGTAGAGACCACATCAGAATGCTTGTTCTGGACGAAGCAGATGAGCTACTCACAGGAGGTTTCAAGGACCAGGTTAGTTACCTACCTGCATGCAGACATGTAGCATCAATCATCCAGTACCTCCCAGCCAGAATCCAGGTGGGGCTCTTCTCCGGCGCCTTCTCCAGCGAAGCTCTGGAAACCAGCCACTGGTTCATGGACGACGACAAGCACGTGACGATCAAAGTGCCGAGAGGCGAGGAGCTCAAGGACATCGGGATCAAGCAGTTCTACTTCTACCGCAGAGTCGACAGCAAGGAAGAGAAAGCTCGGAGCGCTCTACGGCGCGCTCTTCTGGACGCTCTAGAGCCTGCCGCACGGACCGTCGTCTTCGCGAACACGAAGCAGGGCGTCAGAACGCTCGTACAGGACGCCAGGGGAAAGGGCTACACCGTCTCGGCGAGCCATGGCGGTATGAGCCAGCTCGGCAGGGACGACGCCGCCGTCCAGGAGTTCCGGGCTGGGTCGTCCCGCGTTCTCGTTGCCACGGACCTGCGAGGAACCAGCCTGGGGCGGGTCCCCGTTGTCATCAACTATGATCTGCCGACGCAGCTGATGCAGTATATCAGCCGTGTTCAGCAGCAAAGAAGGTGCTGTGGCCATCAGTTTCGTGACTCCTGCCGATGAACGTGTCCTCCGTGATGTCCAGAGGTTTTGCAACGGGTAGATTAGCAAGGTACCTTCCAATCCAACATATGGCCTCTTGGTGGGCTATGGCGGTCAGAAATGTTCCTAAATGTCTCTACACGGACTCTTCCTGATCTCCACCCCCCACACCACCACCACCACCCTTCCTAGCTACAAGGAACCTTGAAGTTTTCGGCCCCCGTAAGACACAATGTAACTGTTTGTTGTGATATGCGGTCACTTGTCAGCTAGACGTTTGCTATTCTGTTTGCAAGACTATTAATCTGTACTTTAAGTTCCCCGGAAATATGCCATCGGTATGATACCATTTTTGAACTGGATATAGTGGTTGATATGTTTAATTGTCGCTTCTTTGGTCTTAATACTATTTTTTCTTGACATAGTTACAATATTAACTATGAGCATCATGTTAGGAATGATGTAATTAGGGGTGCTAATAGGTTCTTTACGCTATAAATTTAAGAATCAGAACATATTAGGATAAGACTCTATTTCTATTTATTTTTCAACTAAAATTAATTAAGAGCTCAAACAATTCGTGAAAAAAATATTTGAATCATGATCCATTACCACCTCTAAATGTAATGTGTTGCTTCTGATGAAAAAATATGAAAGTGCACTAATAAAAGATTTTGCACTCTATTTGAAAATTATTTTGTTCTTTGTTTTATACCACAATAGTTCGACAGCTAGAGAAAAGACGTATGCATAACATTGCATTAAGCAGAAACATTTGTATCAAAATTCGAACATTTAGGGTGTGTTTGGCACTACTGTAGTTCACAAAAACTAGCTCACCTTTATGAACTTTAACGTAGAGCAGCTTAACTTTGAAGTCGTAGAGCTTTTAAGGTGTTTGGTTCACAGATCAGCTTTAGTTTAAAATTATAATTAAAAACAAAAAAAAAAACTTGTATGTCCTTCCTCTGTCCATTCAACTATGGAAGTTCGCTCGGCCATGGAATTTCCCTCGGGGACGTAGGCGGGTGTAGACCTTGTTTTGAACCTTCGGCACAAGGCATCCATTGTTTATTTTGCGGTCTTAGCTCATTACGAAAAACAAACTAATCCCACGAGAGGCTACTCTTGGGGGCTTCTATTGCTAAAGGTCCTCAAAGCATCACCTTATCAGTCAAATATGTTCAGGTACTACCAAAAGATGGTGAAGCTAGCCTTCGTCTGAAGCGGCACGCGAGGAAGGGATGAAACTAGAGAGCTTCGGCCCCATGGAATTGACTGACAGATAGCAACGAAGGAGAGAAGAAGCTTTGGCTCTGCGTTATTAGCACTCGAAGCAGAAGTGGATGAGAAGAATCCAGAAGGTTGACTAGCGCAACACGAGGGAGGAAAAGACAACATTACCCTACAGGATTTGTAGCTCGCGTGTATAGAATTTGTGGACATGTTTGTAATTTCACACGAAGTTATATCCTATCACTATAAATAGAGGAACAATATCATATGCATAGGATATGATTGAGGACAAGGAGTATTGGAATCTCTCTGCCTCCGAAGGTGTTTTACCCTATCTTCGTGCCCTCCTTTGTACAGCTGAAGGTACACTTGTAATATTTCATAATGAAATGAGACGAAGTCAAGTTGAGTGCCTAGAATGATTTGTTATGCCATATTTTTTGTGTTCAAACATTCCCAGACATTATTTATCTTTTCGGCCCTCTTCCTTTAATCAATCTCTTCAGAAGGGATTTATTAAAGAGAGAAGGAAGAATTATTTCACTTGTGTTGCCTCGCTTTTTGTTTCACTCAGGAGCCAAAAGCAAGTGACCAACACCTAGCGTGGAAGAAGCTCTTGAACACGACTACCTCGTTTTCGCGCGGCTTTGGAGTTGTGTCCTCTCCACCAAGTCAAACCATATCGGCATTTTCAAAGAGACCAAGCTTCATTATCAGACTCATATTCCTGTTCTTAATCAATGACTTCCCAATCTCTACATAGCTAGGCTTCGTCGGTTGAAGCTCCCCTTCCACCTCTGTGTCATCCTCAAACCCATAATCTTCATCCTTTGATTCTGTCTCAGCTGCCTAGGTTTTCTCTAGCTGGTATTTGGTCGGATGGGGGTCTTTTGCAACCGTTTCTATAGGTGCACCGCTTGCAAATCCATAAACTACTTCAGTTCTTGAAGTTTCCTCGTATCTTCAAAACGCTTTCAAAGATGATGGAGTCGAGAGCTTCACGGTCATTCTAATGCGCGTCATCGCAATGACACGGAGGGTGAATGGAAAGCAGGGTGCGTTGTGAAGGCAAAATTGTGTAGAGCTTTGGAGGTAGAGTGTGATGAAGAAGTAGGGTGGCTAGATAGCAGTAAATGTTGTATGCCTGAACGTGGGGGCTAGCACCTTATATAACAAAAATGGCAAAGGAAACAAGGAGTAGTGATGCTTACACCCGTTGTCCGGTGGGCCAGATCATGTGTTTTCTGTTTTCATGTTCATGAAACGTATTCGTTAACTATCTGTTTTGAATAACAAACTCAATGGAAGGTATTTTTTGGACCTTGGGTGCAAAGCATTCTTTGTCTGAGTTTTGCCATTTGAGCTCGTTATGGAAAACAAATTAATCCCACGAGTGGCTACGTTTGGAGAGAAGGCTTTGCCAAAGGTCTCATATAACAAAACTTGTCACCTTAAGTCTGTTTAGGCGGGTCACCCAGGTTGATTGCTTCGGGTTGATAGAGAACAAAACAAAGCTTCATCGACATATGGGCACCTACTTCGGTTCGGATAGATGGAGATCAAACAAGGCTTCGCCTACCCTTGGTAGCGAGGAGAAGAAGGAACCCAGAAGAGACATACACAACACGTCTTGTAAGTGAAAAGACGAAAACACTTTTTAACGGTCTTATAGATTATGTGTGTAGAATATGTGGTATTGACGTAATTTAATATGAAGATGTATATTGTTGTACCTTTATAAATATGTGAACAGTGCACATGCAAAGGGGCTATGGTGAAACTCAAGTGCCTACGCAACCTTCGTAGGGCTCCTCCTTCGAAGCCTTTTGCATTGTGAGCGCTCCGAAGGGTACCTGTAACCAGTGTTGTATGGTTCTTTTCATGTATGCAACAATCTTTGTAAGAAATTTAATAAAAGAGGACAAAGGAATCTGTAATGCGACGCTTCTTATCTAGTTTTGTTGTACACGATCATGACATGTTAATCGCTCCATCGTTTTACCCTTTTTCTCCTTGCCTTTCTATTTTAACAGCTAGGAGTTGTCTTATTCTGTATTGACTTGTTATGATTCCCTCAGAGGCGGATTTAGGTCCCGGGCCACCTAGGTCGTGGCCCGAGGCACAGTCCAAAAGTCCTCTTATATACATGTTTTTTTCAGCCAAAAATCTAGCTTAAAATATGGTCCAAAAGACCTCCTGCTTGTAGCGATTGAGACAGGCATTGGCAGCCTCCCTCAGTTACTCAGTCACGAGAACACATACTCTTCCAATTATTTCGCAAATATGTGCGGCTACGCTTCCTATGTTGCCAGAGGCGCGGCTGTCTCCCTCCAGTCCTCTATCACTCTCCACGCGACCCTGTAGCAGTGTCGTTCGCCTCCGCCAGTCCGGCCTTCCAAGCTATACAACTTTCTCAACTTGATTCCTTTTGTTTTCTTATTCATAGGCGAGGGCGGAGCGCCTCCCTGGACAATGGGCAGCGACCACCTGACCCATGAGCGTTGTGTGCTGAGTGTTGACTGTTTGCTGCCATGTGCCCGTGATTCTCCCTATTGTGAGAAATTGTTCCTGAATGTCTGATCCCCTTTCCCTACCTGTCATAGTTTTACTGGATTGTTTTAAATGTTACTACCCCGTTCTTAAATATTTATCGTCCACTAGTTTATTTTTAAATTAAAGCATGAAAAATGGAATGACGGAGTAGTACATCATTACATTTATATAATGGACTGGGGTGTTAATTTTATGGAGCACCGACACTGGATTCCCTGATCATCAGGTGACCAACCGAGAAAAATGGTGAATCCACGGCAAGCTATGCACGTCGACGTCGACGGGCTCGGCACTACGACCTCCGTGGACCATTTTTCTATTTTAGGAGTCACTTTTTTGAAAAATATTAGAGAAACTTTTGCTGCTCTTAATTCTCTTTGTCAACTTCGAAAATTCAATCAATTTTGGAACTAACTTCTGGGATGTGTTAGAAATGCTCGAGTAGGCTCGCGACTACGAACCGCTTAACCAATGACACCAAACACTGTTTCGTGTAGTCCAATTGATTCCTTGTGGTAGCCGTTAATATCATATTACGTTAGAATTTCTACGACATATCCTTAATTTGAATATTAGACAATGCAATTTGTATTTGGTTCGCCTCGTTAAGAAGCTGAAACTGTATATTGTTACATACAGACAATGCAGCTTGTGTTTGATTAGCCTAGGTAAGCAGTTATAATGTTATGTACAGTATTATGTGGGTGGAGAACTGGAGATACGCGAGGCTTGATTTGAGCACGGTGCTAGCCGAACCAAGTTGTGGGCTCGACGATGGACAATTGGACACAGATGAAGCTGAGAACCGATACATTGGAACAAACATTTTCTTTGTGATGATCAAGAGAAATAAGAATAACACTTCTGATGACAAAGAGAACTTAAAACATGCACACAACTAGAGCCCGATCGCAGACATTTCAACATTTACAGATTTGTGTTTAGTCTAAGTCGCATTTCTGAGTTCATTTCAATTCGTTTGCCGAATGTAAAGCAATAGTCGTAAGATGTACCTGGATTATTCGGTTGCGAAGTGACTGAGGGACATTAAGGGCCTGTTTGGTTTGTGTCTAACTATGTCACACTTTGTCTAAGATTAATTATTCGAATTGAAAAACTAAACTTAGACACAAGTGTAGTAAAATGTGATAAATTAGGCAGCGAACCAAACAGGCCTTAAATCCCTTCCTAGTTAAAATTAAATAGAAAGGGATTTGATCTCCTTTAATCCCTTTCGATTTCTGTGCAACCGGACGGACAAGGACAGCAGTTAAAACTTGCAACAGCAAGTTACAGCACAGAATATAGTTCTACCGGACCAAATACTGTCCCTACCATAAAATGCTTGTTTCTCAGGGTTCTAAACTCTGCATACCGAACTAAAGAATACAACACAGGTTTCATGTGTAGCTTGTACAGCAAGCGAAGGCAGGCGGGCAGGCTCAACAGCTGCAGTTACACAATTGTTCCGGTGGTGACGTGTTCAACCCAACTATGCTCCAATGCCCCTGTTTAGGTGGACATGGCATGAAAACTGAACTAGGAGGACCAGAGAAACTCCCGACACCGAGAAAACTTGATTGAACTTGTAGCTTATTTTCCATATGGATGGTACCTACTTGAACCCCGAGCACCTGTACTCCCACCACCAGTACCACCTGCTCCACCATAACTGCCGTATCCACCAGTGCCATAACCACCACCTGGGGCGCCACCATAGGCGCTGCCTCCATATGCACCACCTCCATAGGCACCACCTCCATAAGCACCACCACCGTATGCCCCATATGCACCATATGCGCCTCCATACATGGATCCACCATACCCACCACCAAAACCAGACGCAAAGCCAGCATTGCCTCCATAGCCATACCCTCTACCATAGCCATATCCTGCTCCTGCGCCACCATCATATCCATAACTCGCTGCAGCAGATCGATAAGCATCACCAAACCCATAACCACCCCCACCGCTGCCGCTGCTGCCACTACCAGCTCCACCACCACCACGGTAAGTACTGCGGTAACCTCCACCCCCTTGGCTTGATCTCCCATTACCGATGTTATCAGATCCATGTTTCTTTGGTTCAGCCTTCTTTATTTCAACCTGAAAACAGAAACCATACAAAAAAAATAACTGACATGACAAACATATACAACTGAAACGACAGAAAAACCACTTCAAATTAGACAAAAACAAACACTCTTCTGTTGATCAGCACAACCATCTTGGACCAAAAGTTTCAATTCTCTGACTCATCCGAAAAATGATTAAATACCATACGTGAAACATAAGGTGGTTAAGATCAGGTGAGAGCAATACCAATAAATGTGAATTTAGAAGGGAAAGAAAAATGCTGATTTTCCTCGTAGAAGAGCTATAGAGCTCCATTTGGAATTTCGAATCACCCATTATATAGCCAAAATAGAGGTCACATATCAAAACCTAAGTCGTATTCTAGAATTTCAATATCCTTCACTCCAGTAGCATACAAAGTTATGAACATTTCTAAGTCTATTTCATTTAGCTTTCTTGTTCTACTTCACTAGTAAGTGAAACATAAGTTTACACCAAAAAAATTAAAAATCTAACCTGCTTCCCACCAAGATCACGCATTCTCCCCTCTGATATGACTCTTTCAACAGAATCTTCACTTTCAAAAGTGACAAAACCAAACCCTCTAGAACGCCCAGTGCTATGATCAAGCATTATCTGATGTTCAAGCACCTTACCATACAATGAAAAGTGATCCTTCAACTCATCTGAAATTTTGTGCCTTCTCAGTATCATAAACAAAATGAATTCGACATTTGTTTGTTGATAGCAAACACCAACCTTCAGTAAGAGATGCAGGTAGCCCACCGATGAAGATCTTTCTTGTCTTAGGGCCATCTTTGGTATTCATCTCTTCCCTCGGAACTGTCCTCTTGACTTCCACCTGCATAAACAAGAAGTTGAGAGGGGTCGAGAGAAGCTAAATGTCAACTAAATTGCAGAGGTTTGCAGAGCTGCAAACAAAGGTCCCATCTTACGGCCGATCTAAATTAGATGCCCTACCGTTCTGCCATCTATAACGTGTTCATCCTCCAAAACCTTGTCTATAACAGATGGATCAGAAAATGTAACGAATCCAAATCCACGAGGCATCTTAGTATGCTTGTCCTTCATAATTACAGAATCAGTTATTGCCCCATACTTCTCAAAATGCTTGGAGAATGATTCTACATACAAACAAATAAACCATACAAATTTGTCAACTTGGAAAAGGAACAACAGAATCACAAAGGTAGAAAACCAAGATTGGAGATGAACGGTAAAAATATATTTCACATAAGAGCAGACCTAGAGACATCATTCGAGAAACCAATCAACAAATGCAGTTCCAAAGGTAACCTACTTCACAAATGGCATTCCTTTTTTTAAGCAGGAACCTATGGATTTTCTTGCATAACCATATTGGTGTATATATTCCAGTTCCAGCTAGAAAACGTATGGATTTGAAAGTTCATGATTATGTGCAGGCCATCTCATTACTTTGCCAGTACTTGTATTTAGATTAGTTATTAATTCAGGCAATTATCTAAGACCATCTCCAACCATTCCCCCCATATTTCTCCCCCTATCTGTACTTTCTATTATAATTTGCTACATCACCCCAAAGGATACTCCCCCTACATACAGGACGTCTCCAACCATTCACCCTATTCAGCTCCCCCTATTATATACTATAATTCAGTTATTTGATATTTTTTCATCAGTTTTTGAAGTTTTAAAAAAGCATAGACTATTTATACTACTACTAGCCAGTTGCTCGTGCTTTGCTACCATTGTTATATATCATATAAATAGGTATTGAGATATTTATTCAAATATAATTATTTTTATTTCTAAACACTAAGGTACATGTAGTCCGGTGGTTAGTCCCAAATTTTTGGAGCAGGGGGCGTGGGTTCGAGTGCTCGCTCTGAACTGTTTTTGCATGGTGTGGTAGTTGCGCGGGCGAAGTCGGGTGCTAGGCGGGCGCAGTAGCTGGTTGCGCGGGCGCTGGGGGTCCACAGGGCAGTAGCCGAGAGAGTGATGCGCGGGCGCTGGACGTGGACCCACAGGGCACGGCGCCAAGGCGGGGCGCGTGGGGCAGGCCTAGAGTGTCAACGCGGAGGGTGAAGTCATGGTAGCACTAGGTGCCCACATTAGGTTCTTAATAGAGTAGTATAGATAATACACATTGTTTTCAGATTAAGGTACTTAAAAAGAGTTAATATCACAAAGTAATGATGTAATTGAAGTGTGGGGGAGATTGGAACTCACCCCATATATGGGGGGAGCTGCCTCTCTCCCCCGTATGGAGTGGGCTGTAGAGGGGAACCGTTGGAGGGGTTTTCACCCCAAATGTCACCCCCCATAAGCACAATGCACTTGACCACACAGAACAGAAATGTTATAATTTTACAATTTAATATGGATTATGGGAGAAATGGTTCACTAATAGAACAAAACCGAGTAACAACCATTGGAAAAGATGGAACAGATTTCCTTGCTTGTGTATCCTCAATAAAAACCAAGTGGGATATATAAACCAATACAAATTACAAAGGCAGTACAACGAGTAAAAGCAAATCTGGGCATGATGCAGGGGTTCACAGTTTTTACTTTATCCCACATTTCCCAGTATTATAGTGAAAACAAATTTGAAATGATAAGCACCAAAAATATGCTCAGAAGCACAGAACATGCAAAGAAACATGTATCTATCAAGTGCATCATCAATCATACCATAGTTTTTATGACTAGTCACGCAGGTATATCATTCACAAATTCCAAACAGAAGATACAAAAATTCACAAACTTGATTAAAAACAAGGAAAATACTTTCCGCAATAACAAAACCCATATCAACCATTTACTACAACACCCTTTATGACAACCTGCTCTCTGATAGTTGATTTTTCCACATTTTTACTAGACAAATCAAGCTCAGGGAGCACCTTTATTTTAGCATCCAAAATATCTGAAGAACCGAACTAGACAAATCAAACTCCAGGCGCACCCAATCCAGTAAATAACATATAAATTTTACCTTCAGTTGTCTCCCAAGCAACGCCTCCGACAAAAATCTTCCTGCAGAAAGCAAAAATAATAAATCTCCTTTTGACCTACATCATTAATGTTCAGAAATCCTAGGGCCCAGATCGCTCACCCCGATGAGTCGCCGCCCGCCCCCCTCACATCCTCTCCGCCAGCATCGCCGTACCCAGACGCCCCATCCCGACCTCCCCGCCGCCCGGGGTGCCCCTCCTCGTCGACCTCCTCATCGTCGTACCCGTTCAACGCGTGCTGGTTGTCCTCCGGGTACCCCGCCATGCCGCAAACTTCTGCGCAACCGCCGCCTGAGATCAAAACAATGAAATCTGAGCAAACACGCAGAAACCCTAGCTCGAACCTTGGAAGAGGGCGCGGGGGAGAAGGCGGGTTACCTCGGATTCGGAGCAATCAGAAGGTGGGGTTCGAATCCTGAGCAAACCGTAGCGGCGCTACTGCGGCCTGCGGGTTTAGAGGGAGGGGTGAGATTGCAGGAGGACGGAGATGAGAGAGACGGAAGAGGCGGCGGCGAGGTTCGCTTTGAGTCCAATGCGCAGACGGCTCCGGCATTTTATATGAGCCGTGTGCGACGTTGCGAGTTTGGGTTTTGGACGAAGTTGACTAAAAAGTTAGAGCTACTATGACAATTTTCTACTTTAAAGGTTTTGTTCGTTTATTCTCAATACATATGGATCAGATTAGAATAAAAAAATTAAAAAAAAGTTTAACTTATTTGGAATTCAAACTCATCCAATCTTACTCAATCAACATAAATTGAGAGCTAACTGAACAAGCTTTAAATAGGTGTTTAAATATACTAGAGCTAATAGTTAGTTAGCTAAAAATATACTCGTAGAATTAGCTAGCTAACAAATAGTTAGCTAACCAGGGTTCGGCTAGGCGGCGGTTAGGCGGCGCCTAGGCGCTAATCGACGGGCTGACGCATAGCCTAGGGGGTTGTGTGGCGTCTAGGCGGGCGCAGCGCATAGGCGGCGCTCAGCCGCGCCTCCGTGGCGAGTTTGCGGCGCGCAAGCGCCGTAGGCGGGCGCGTAGGCGGCCAAGTTTTTAGCGCGGCCAGGTTTTTAGCGCGCGCGCCGTGCTCCTCCCGCGCGGGAAAATCCCTCCTCCCAGCCGCTATCCCGCTCGGCCTCCCTCCTCCCAGCGCGGCAAAATCCAGCCGCTGTCCCGCTCGGCATCCCTCCTCCCCGCGCGGCAAAATCCAGCCGCTATAACGCGCCGGAGGAAGTGCAGCCACCGGCCTCCCTCGTCCCCGTCGTCCCTGCTTCCTGCCCGTGCCAAGGTGAGTTCTCCTCCCCCGTCGGCTGCTCCCCTCCCTGCTCATCCCCATCCGCTAACTTGGCCTCTCCTGCTAACTTGGCCTCCCCTGCTTTCCTCCCCTGGTTTTAGCCTCTAGATCTTGCGGACTGCGGTCAAGAGAAAGGATAGCCTTCTGAAACTTAAGGATGTCATCAGAAACTACAACTGCACCTTCTGAAACTGAAGCAGCTAGAGCGAATCTCCTAAAAAGAAATTCAGATGATGTTGGATGGGAATATGGTGTTCTTGTTGATGCTAACAACAAAGACAAGGTGAAGTGTAAGTTCTGTGACAAGGAGATGAGGGGAGGGATTTATAGGTTGAAGGAGCATCTTGCCCATGTTGGAAAGAATGTGAAGAAATGCACGTCTACAACACTGCAGGCTCTAGAGGCTAAAGAGAAGTGCAAGAAAGCAATAGAGGCTGCAAAAAGGAAGAGGGAGGAGAAGACTGTTCGTGAGCTAGAACTTAGAGAGGAAGTGAATGTATCTAGGGTTGGAGAGGAGTCAGAAGAAGTCACTTGTGTTGGAAGCTCACAGCCTCACAAATTAGGGCCAATTGACAAATGGACACGTGCTATTGATCCTACCAAGGCTGATTCATTCAAACAACAGCAGCTGAACAAAGAACTATGGAAAGAACGAGAGCATGAGGTGCACAAGTTTATTGCAAGATGGGCCTATAATCATGGTAAATTGCTAGTATACGATGTTGTTTTCACATTTTAAAATTCATGAACTGAACACTAATTAGACTTCATTTTTTAATCATTGGCAGGAATACCTTTCAATGCATGTGACAATGATGAGTTCAAGCAAATGTGTGAAGCAATTGGACAATTTGGACCAGGACTAACACCTCCAACTCAAGATGCCTTTCGAGGTAGTTTGCTGGAAGAAGAATATGAAAGAACCAAGTGCTTGCTGCAGGAACGTGAAGCCGAGAAGATGAAAAATGGGTGCTTTATTATGACCGATGCTTGGTCAGATAGGAAGAGGAGAAGCATAATGAATATATGCACTAATTGTGCTGATGGAACCTCCTTCATCAGCTCAAAATAGATGTCAGGTGTGTCACACACAAGTGAAGTCATTTTTGAATTAGTGGACAAAGCAATTTAAGACATTGGTGAAGAAAATGTGGTGCAAGTAGTCACTGACAATGCCTCTAACAACATGGGAGCAAAGAAGCTATTGCTTGAGAAGAGACCACAAATATTTTGGACCTCTTGTGCAGCTCACACAATCAACTTGATGCTCCAAGGAATTGGCAACTTGCCTCGGTTCAAGAAAGTGATTGACCAAGCAAAGTCATTTACCATATTTGTGTATGGCTACACAAGAACATTGGAGTGCTTGAGATACTTCACAGAGGGGAAAGAGCTAGTGAGGCCAGGAGTGACTAGGTTTGCTTCATACTTTCTCACTTTGAACAGTATGCAAGAGAAGAAGGATCAGTTAAGGAAGATGGTGGTTCATAGCAGGTGGGACTCATTAAAGGATGTGAAATCAAAGAAAGGAAAAGAGGCCACAGCTACTATATTGAGTCCAGCCTTTTGGAAGGATGTGAAGCTAATGTTGGCTGTTTTTGAGCCATTGGTCAAAGTCCTCTGTTTGGTTGATGGGGATGTGAAGCCATCCATGGGTTTCCTTTATGGAGAGCTACTAAAGGCAAAGAGAGAGGTCAAAGAGGACTTTGGCAATGTCGAGTCTCGATTCAAAGATGTTATGGCTGTAATTGAGAAGAAGATGAATGGAAGACTTGATTCTCCATTGCATTTGACAGCTTTTTTGCTGAATCCACACTACAGCTATGCTAACCCATCAATCTTTGATGAGCCCAAAATGAATGAAGCCTTCATATCTTGTGTCGAGCAATTTTATTATCATGATGAGGACCAACAAGAACAGGCTGCCAACTTTGAATTGAAAAAAATTCAGAATAGAGAAGGACCATTTAGCAAGAAGCTTGCAAGAACTTTTCAAAACTATGATTACAATCCAGGTAGAGGTACTTATTATATGGTTGTTTGCTGTTTTCTAACATGGCTGTTTGCTGTTTTTTAAACTAATAGAGGTGTTTCTAATTTATTTCAGCATCATGGCGGCGGTTATATGGAACTGAAACACCAGCTTTACAGAAGATGGCTACAAGGATATTATCTTTGACATCAAGCTCTTCTGGTTGTGAAAGAAATTGGAGTGGGTTTGAAGGGGTTAGTGCCTATCTATTAATCATTTCAGCAGTATTATGATTAAATTTCAGAACTGAAAATGCTTTTGTTTCTAATTTATAGATACACACTAAGAAGAGAAATAGGCTGACTACAACCCGCCTCAACAAGTTGGTCTATATTCAGTTCAATAACAGGCTGATGAATAACAGAGAAAAGATTAGGTCAAAGAAAATCACTGATGTTCTCTTGTCTAGTGATACAACTGAAGCTCAAGGTTTTCTCCAAGAGGGTGGAGATGATTGTGCACAAGTTGTCTTTAGAGATGGGGAGGAAGATGAGATGGAAGGTACAGGGATACCTTGGTCTGTTATTGGAGAGGCAGTGGGAGCAGAAGAACAGCTTGAGCCTCGTAGAAGTGCAAGAGTGAGAGAGCTCTATGAAGGAGAAGAGTTTGAGTCTGAAGAAGAAGAGTATGAAGATGAAGATTTGTGCTACAGTGAAGATGAAATATGATCTGGACCATCCCCATCTAGTAGTGAAGCCTTTTGTGATGCCCTGGTCTTATGAACTGCAGTTGTGTCACTTTGTGTCTGTGTGTCTTCTTTTGTGTGAGACCTGAACTAAGAACTATGTGCTTGTGCTGTCCTTTATTTATAAATTGTGTTCTGCACTTGTATTACTGTCCTATCCACTTGTGTTGTAATTACCAGCTGCTGATATGGTGTGCTCAACTGCTCATGAATGGGAGGCTGCTGAAATCATCCAGATAAGTCACAATTTAGTGTTTTCTATTTTTTTTATGAACAACTAGTTGTCTATTGACTAATTTACTAACTACTAGCTGTCCAAATGTGTTGCAGCCTTGCAGGAGCTAGGAACATGCAAGAGTAAGCTCAGCTAGGAATCAGATATGTCTACTGGCCTTCTTTTTATACTTACTGTGAGTCTGTGACTCATATATAGTAGTTATATACGTATATATAGTTATATACATAATATATATATAATTTATGGCTATATTGCCAAAACGCCTAGAAAAGCGCCTAGAAGCGCCTAAGACCGAGTACTCCCGACTAGGCGCTAGGCAATGGGTCACCGCCTAGATTCCGCCTAGCGCCTAGCTGAACCTTGTAGCTAACTACTAGCTAATTCACTAAAAATAGCTAATAGCTTAACTATTATCTGGGGTGTTTGGATGTCTATAGCTAATTTTAGCCACTGACTATTATCTCTAGTGCATTCAAACACCCCTAAGACATCAATATCATTTTATTTGTATTAAATTATGAGTTTTCGTTAGTATTTTCGTTTTCGTTCGTTTTCGTAATTCCGTTTATCCTGCTGCCGTTTTCGTTCCCGACTATTCCGGACCCGATCCCGTTTCCGATGATAAAATACGGATACGGAAATTAGAGAGGTATTTTCCATCAGTTTCTGTCTATTGTCATCACTAGTGTTGGATACTTGGTTGGATGCCATGTTTAAAAAAACTTTAGTTTAAATAGCAAAAGATGCTTAAAATATGGTTTATAAAAGATTTAGGCTGGAGTTTTCATTAAAAAAACTAGAAAACACTATAGTTTTAATTGAATACTATGGTTTTAAAAAAATTAAAGGTTGTCGGAATAAACACTAAGACAGGAGACGTATGCATAAGATCATTACACAGTGTTGATACATCACTATATACTTATTCAGGCCACCTAAGAGTGTGTTTGGTTAGAGAGTAAACTAGAATGGAACAATTCCATTCCATTCTAGTTTTTTAAATAGAGTCGTTCTATTCCGTGGTTGGCAAACAGAACAGAGCCGCTCTATTTTTTGTTTGGTTTAAGAGTAGAATAGAGCGGAGCTGCTTTATTCTTTGTTTGGTTGGATAGTCATATGAGTGTAGAGGGTATGAGAGGGAGGATAGCGCTCGCATCCGGTCGTTTTTATGGAGCGGGAGTATTCCAACTATTTATGGTAAATTTCTATATGGAGACTTTAGGAGCCATTCCACTCCTAGTATATGGTCATGGGCGACCCCAAATTCCTTGGTACACCGGCAACAAGGTAAAAAAGAAAAATGCTACTAGATGGATTCAAGTTCACCATAAATATTTGTTAAATTGATTATTTTCTTAAGCTGTGCATTAGGGTATATTTCGAGCGGGCTTCACCCCTATATATGGTGTAGACCTGTTCAAACATCAGGTCGGGTCGTGTGCCATTTATCACGGCCCGTACCCGACCCGTGCCTAGTGTTGATACGTCCCTGTTTGACATGTCAGGTCGGGTTTTTTCGGGTTACGTCGGATTTTTGGCTTTGGGTCGAGTTTTTTTGGGTTGGGTCGGGTTTTGGGTCAAAAATCACGACCCGTATACGGCCCGCGAATATTGCGGGCCAAAAATTATGGCCCGCACACGCCTGTTGTATTGGTCGAGTCAGGTCGGGCCAGGTTTTTTCGAACGGGTTGGGTCGGGTTGGCCGGGTTGGGTCTGATGGCCCATGATCAGATCTAATATGGTGGATGATGAGATACAATAGAGCTTACATATATAGGGTTGTTTGGCATGGCTCTAGAGCAGAACTCTAAGGAGGAGCTGGCAAGACCTTGCCAAACAGTCTAACTCCAGAGTTACAAACTTCATAGTGTTTTCAGAGCTGCAGTACAGATTTTTAGAGTACCCCTATTGCTGCTTCGAAAACTAAAAAACAACCCAACCATAAAGTTTGGAGTTATTTACCCGCCACTGTCATTGGTTATGAGAAACTCATTTAAATCTTGAGAAGAGCTGCTCCATCCAAAGTTTTGGAGTGGAGTTACTCTAGAGCGGAGCAGAGCCCTGCCAAACATGCCCTTAGTTGATGGCTAAGCTAACCCTAACCCTTGCGATCCTAGTGATGTTGATGAAGATGTTGAGATTTTGAGAGCCATCGATTCTAAATGTTAGCCGTAACTGTTGGATCATATCCTAGTTTTTTCCACCCTTTTTCTATGCTTCTCTACATCTGTCTTTTGTAGCACATGAGAGAGTTACATCCCTACATTGTCAGCGGCCCCCAAACAATAGAGGTCCAACTACTCATAACTTATTATAGTTATTATATTGTATGTGGTTCACGTGTGCGTTGTACCTATAGTCAGGGGCAGATGTAGGATTTGAGGACGATGGTGTCACCATCTATAATTGTGGTTCTTGCTTCTTAAAAAAACTCCAACCAACTAATAATACATAATAAGGTTTAAATAAGTACATTATATCAATGCTATGTAAAAAGTACTTCAGAAATCCAATCAATTTAGATTAATTTGTCCATACATCTAGACTCTAGTAATAAGTACGGTGTAGATAAATTACCATGACTAAAAAGCTCTAGCTTCGAAGCAAACATCAAAATTAGGATATGAAAACAGCCTAAAAGATTAAATCAACATGTTACAAAATTATATATAAATATAGATAGCAGGATATAATTTTTTTTCTTCGCATGGGAGCATACATATCATAATCTCATAAAAACATTCTATGATTGTGATCTTTCATCTTCTGAAATTGATCTATCACAATATTATTTAGGATGGTAGCTAGAAAGGTTGGCTAGACAAAGCAAATGATGTAAATCGATCTATCTCAAGATCATGAGCAAGGTCCTTTAGTCCTTCTAAAGTAAAGTCATCTGGATAAAGTTTAGCTAATTCCACTAGGCTCTCCAACTTAAAATTAGCAAAAGATTCTTGGGCTAAAAGCAACCATGTAAGTAAGAAGACTAGAATTGTTTCACTAAAACGACCATTAAACTCAATAAGTAGCAAATCAATAATAGGGTTCTAACAGTCCCATCTATAGTGCTGATAATTGGTAGCCAATTGAGGGATATTGGGTTCTTCACAAAGGAATATATTTTTTGCAATAAAGAATACCATCCATCATCTCCATCTTCTGAAATTTTTGCTTCGTTAACTCCACCTCTAACATGGTTGCCAGTATATCTTGACCTTTCCTTTGTAAACAAAGTGATAGAGAATTTGTGTTCCAAGATCATCAACATCAATTGCAGATGAAACACAAAATCAAAATCCTGAAGATAATCTATGAGCTCGCGGAGGTTTCTTCTTATCATTTAGACCATCTTTTTTCACATATTCCAGCACCTCAATAACAGATGGAAATAGACTATTTAGAATCTTAAGAGTCTTATGATGAGAACACCACCGAGTGTCTCTAGGTATTTGAAGTGATTGTTCTTGGTTCAATCTTGTACCGCTACAAATCTGTCTGCTGCCTATTGCATTATTTGCTCTCTCTTGTTGATTTTCTCATATCATGTCCTTCCGTTTGCATGAAGCTCCAGCCACATTAATAAGAAGATATATCATGTCAAATAAGTCACTAATGTCATCATTCTTTTTAGCCACAACCATTATCACTAATTAGATTTGGTGAGTAAAACAGCGAATATAATGTGCTGACTTACTATCTCTCAAAATCAAAGCTCTCAAGCCACTGAACTCACCTCTCATGTTGCTTGATCCATTATAACATTTTCCCCTATTTGTTTCCAACTCAATTTGTACTTGGCAAATAATTGATCGATGTTGGTTTTGAGACATAAAGATGTTGTCTCATTGACATGAACTACACCAATTAGTCTTTCTTTGAGCACTCCACATTTATCGACATATCACAAAACCATAGCCATTGGTTCCTTGTCTGAAACATCAACAGATTCATCAACCAATAAGCAAAACACATCACCCCCGATCTCTTCAATGATAGACTCAACTATAATCTACACGAATGTAAAACCATTTTTTGAGTTGATGTGTCAATCAATATCACAAAAATAAAAACAACAGGCAACAATATTACCTCTCCAAAGCATTGAGCAATGTCTTTTTGAATAGATAGAACTACCATTTGATGGTTTTCAGGAGCATTTCTTAGCACAACCTTCATATTTTTTCATTTTGCTCCACCAAAAGCTTTATTAACTCTAGAAAATCCCCCCGATTACTAGATGTTTCTGATTCATCATAACCCTGAAATGCTAATCCTTGGAGTAGGAACCTAGTAGCAATTATAGAGGTACTTAATCGAATAAAATAATCCTCTTTTGCAACATCTCTCTACTTATTGAAACCAACAATAATTGATTGGTCTAGCTTTAGCAAATTGTTACACCTTTTCACAACAACATTACGAAAACTATTTAACTTGCTTGCATGAACATCTAATCTATCTTTCTTGTTTTAGGAAGAGAAACCTTTTGTTACAAAAGCATCATTTCTAGCCTATCCTTCAATACAGTCTCTAAACAAGCACCAGTAAAGACAAAAAACTATATCCACCTTCTCACTACATTCAATCCAATTATACTCATCAAACAATGTTGGGTTAAACCGATGTGTCTTGCCCACTATGATTGTTTGTGGATACTTAAAACCAGGTTGTGGTCTGTGAGAACCTTTAACCAAGTACCTTCTTCGAATATGATCTTGCAGCTTAAGCCTAGGATAATCTATGATTCTCCTCCTATCGCCCGAATCATATGGAAGTTCATCTAAATTTACATCTTTTGGTGACAACACTAAAGAATGTTGGGCAGACTGAGAATGACTACTAACATTTATTTTCGGTGCATCTTGTTTTCTTTGTGAAGTCCCTTCATCATTAGGTGGTGGTAATTTTCTTTTGAAGAATCGCTCCATTACAGAAATTGTCTATGATGAACAAGAATTAAGAAATATATATAAAAATTAAGAACAAAATTAATAAAAGCATTTAAAGCCATCTGCATCGCTTGAGAAAAATGAGTTGGGGATTCTGGTGGGGATAAGCAAAAAAGAATTGTCACCTAATCATTGGTCACGACCGTGATCTCGCGGGTCGCTGTCGTTTGATGTTATTTGCGTTGGGCATTAGCTGACGGCTACGGACTGCGGCGACGTGCGACGAGTGGCATAGACACATATTCAATAGTAGGAGTCGAGAGCTGAAGTCGAGAGGTCGAGCAGGCGTGAGACGAAGAGACGTTGAGAGCCTAAGAATAAAACTAGGTCAGTACCCGTGCGTTGCAACGGGAACATATAATACCATGATAACTTATATACAAAATGTGTCTTATATTGTTATAAGAAAATATTTCATAATCCATTTGTGATCCTAGCCATACATAAATTTTGTTATTTTAATTTAGTTGTTTCACTACTATATTGCAACCATCAGTATCATGCAGACTTCGATATATGTCATGATTTGCATGGTCTCATTATTGGAGAGCACGTGCCACACCTGTCAGTAGAAGTTCCGTCGTACATCGTTAGTCATCAGGCACGCACCACCATACACGCTTGCTTAAACAAAAAATGCAAGTGTGTGTTTGCGAAGAGAATTAAAGGCAGGCCGGCACAAAAGGTACCCCGACGATGGCGAGTGGTCATTGTTGTCGGTCCACCTCTGCTCACCTCCGGTGTCGAGATGACGCCACAATCCTTGATATAATAGTCGTCGAACGCGCGTGATATGGTGAGTACCGATCACTCTTGGCTGGGCTGCCAAATGAAGTGCACCCCGGGCTCATCAGCGAGGTAGTACACCTGGTCGTTGCACCACCGGATGTGCTACTCCTCTACATACATCTTGTTCGAGGACACTCACACAACAACAACAATGGTCATCATTCCAGCGCACAAGAATTCATGGTCGGTCAGTAGCGACTTACGTGGCAGGTTAGGCTTCAGGTGGATGATGAGCTAGACGGCGTGATGGCGTCGTCGTAGGTTGCGATGCCCAGAACAACCCGAGAGTCGTCGACATTGGCGACGACCATGAGGTCCCCATGTTTGACGATGGACAGCGCGGTGCAGCCGCTCTGGACCACGTCCAAGCGGCGGCTGCGCCAGAGCTTGCCGTACACAGCGGCGCATGTGCCATGTAGGACTGCTTCCAGAGTTCGAACTGGCAGTCGCCAAGTTTCTTCTCGTCATCGGTGAGCGACGCCAACGCGAGCGCCTCGTGCTAGTGGTGTTTGTTCGGGGTTTCCAAGTAAGAAACATGGATTCATCTTTGGCATTGGTTTATGAAAATGATTTATAAGTTAGATCCATGGAAAAATATTATGGAGAATAAATGTTACACATGCAAAAAAAGTATTTAAGTTGAAAACATTATTCAAACAAAAGAAATTGCATGCAAGGCTCTTCTTTAAATACTACTCCCTCAATCCAAAAATATAATTTAATAATCTCAGTGATACTTATCTACTACTACACATTGTGCAAGGGTAGCAGGTGGGCTTCGGGAGAGATGTATTATATGTTTTTACTATAATAGATGTAGACATAAACACACATGTGATGTAGTGGTAGCTACAAACACATTTATTTGAGAGGTTGCGGGTTCGAATCCCCTTGGAGCCTGTTTTTTTAATTTAATTTTAGCTAGGCGTGGGATGCACGTGGGAATGGGAATAGGCTTTGTGGGAGGGGGAATGAGAAAGACACGTGATAGCCGGTTTTGCAGGGAGGGGGAATGAGAAAGACAGACAGCTGGGAATGGGAATGGGCTTTGCAGTGAGGACGGAATGAGAATGGCAGAACACGGAATGGGGCAGCCTACCCCTTACCGTCTTAATAGGTAGTAGATATATGGACCTTTTCACTAGGCCATCCAATGCCTGCTGTGTCCACATGCGGCATGCGACTGCCTATTGATGAGCCTACTTAGAAAATGATTAAATAATGGACTTATGGGATGGTTAATGGTGTCATGTTTTTTATGGTGTCCTCAATAGTCAAATTTTATGATGTACCTAGGACAGATAAAAATCATTGGTGTCATGGGACACCACAATTAACACTGTACATCTGCCCCTGCCTATAGTGGTGAGTGTGATATACCACAATGGCCCGTCTGAGTGTTCACACCGTTGGGTACGACATAGTTGGTAGCCGACATAGCCGCATATACTACATTGTACTCGTGAGTATGACTGTGACTTTAGACATGGCTATTATAATGCTTTTAACTACAATGTTGCCCCTATAATAAATAGGAGGGCAAGAGTATTATCTCAACTACTTATGTGTCGTGCAACCGACCTAGTTAGGACACATGTGGTACCATCATCATGCCACTCAAGGTCATCATGCCCAAGAGGCGTCCTAGGAGAGTAGGGGCTCCTACATAAAGCCAATATCTTGTAGGACCATAGGGTCTGGCCGGTACGAGACTTGGCCCTTAGGGAGCATCCCTAGGGATGATAGGTCCGCACCAAGTTGAGCCTAATACGGGGTCTAACTTCTGGAGGTGGAGTCTCAAAGAGTGTTTTACCATTATCTAAGGGAGTGTGTTCCCCTAAACGCTAATACTAGGGCCATCCTTTTTATAAATGTGTGGCAGAATGGACCTGCCATGCACACTAAGCATATTGTGCACTTCAACTACCTTGATTAGAATTCATGTAGCATTCCAAAATTCAAATCTTGATTTTTTTCCAAACTCGCTTTAAATTTAAAATGAATTTTAAATTTCATTTCAAAATGTTTGTTTACGAGTTGATCTCAACAAATAAAATAAAGTGGTCTATATTCTCTCCAAAATCCTCTTCAAAATATCCTACAAATATTTTCCCAGTGACCCCCCTCAAATTCTTTCCAGAAATACTGCCCAAATATTTCCCCACTGACCCCCTCAAATTCTTTCCAGAAATACTGCATAGATATTCCACCGAAAATTCTCCAAATATTTTCCTCCTCAGAAATACCTTCAGAATCATTTTTAAAGTCTCTACAAATATTTTCTTCATAACTTTCCTCATGCTCATACGTATACGTATGCCTCCGGTGTCATACAGTGAGCTCTACAAGCTAATTTCACTTATACAAGACCAATACATGCTTATCTCCCACTAATCCTCTCATCCTCCCACTAATCCTTGCCTCCTCCCCTCTAATCCCCCCACCGAGCACTACAGGAAACACATAAATTTTCGTGGGCCTGGCTATTTTCGTCGGTCGGCCCACAAAAATACATAGTTATTTTCGTCGATCCCGAGGGCCGACGAAAATTTGGCTTATTTTCGTGGGCCAGTACATATTTTCGTCGGCCTGCCCATGAAAATTGGAACGATATTTTCGTGGGCCCCGAGGCCGACGAAAATAAGTTGTATTTTCGTCGGTCATAGCCAGGCTGACGAACATAAGTCAATTATTTTCGTCGGCCTTCTCCCGGCTGACGAAAATAAGGCATTAACTGACCACTATTTTCGTCGGCCTCAGTGAGGCCGACGAAAATAGAGGCCCGTTAATCGGCCTCAACGCACTTTCTCTCTCTCTCGCTCGTCAAACTCTCGCTCGTCTTTCCGCCGCTGCCCGCCCGCCTGTCCTCCCTCGCCGCGCCGCCCGCACACCGTCCCTCCACGCGCCGCGCCGCGCCGCCGTCGGCGCCCGCCCGCACACCCGCCCTCCCGCGCCGCCCACCATAGCCGCGCCCCCGTCCACCATCGCCGCGCCGCCGTCCGCCATCGCCGCGCCGGCGTCCGCGCCCGCCCGCCCGGCCGCCCGCCCGCCCTCCCTCACCGCACCGCCACCCGCGCCCGCCCGCTCTCCACGCACCCGCTTTTGGCCCACGAAAATTTAGGTGTTTCCTGTAGTGGAGCCTATAAATAGAGGGGCAAGGGTCTCCTCTCAAGCCACCTCAAGCCATTTCATGGCAACTCTCTTCCTCCCCCCCACACGCCCACTCTACCTCCCACACAATCGTTCGTCCATCTGTTCTTAGTTTGTCCGTTCGTTCGTCCGATCGTTCGCCCGATCGTTCATGGTTCGTTCGTTCGTTCGTCCAAATAATCTTTGTTCAGCCGTTATGCCACCGAAATTCCGATCATTCGTTCGTTCGATCATTCGATCGTTCGTCCGTTCGTTCATAGTTCCTATTCATCGTTCATCGTTCGTTCATAGTGAGAGCACCTAGAGGAGGGTGAATAGGTGATCCTGTAAAATCAAAGACTAAATAGCCACAAAACTTAGTTATTAAAGTGTTAGTTCGACTAAGTAGTTTAGAAGCGAGTTCTTGTGGATAAAACAATCACAGAGAAGGCAACACAAGAGACACACGAGTTTTATCGCGTGGTTCGGCCAAGTAATACTTGCCTACTTCCACGTTGTGGCGTCCCAATGAACGAGGGTTGCACTCAACCCCTTTCAAGTGATCCAACGATCAACTTGAATACCACGGCTTTCTTCCTTAGTTTTTCTCCCATTTGCGAGGAATCTCCACAAGTTGGAGCCTCTCGCCCTTACAATAAAGATCACAAAGAAGGCACAAGAGTAAGGCTAGGAGAGCAACACACACAACACACAAATCCGCGGCACACACGCACACAAGCCACGACTTGAGCTCTAAACGTAGCACAAAGAGTTCACAACTCGAACGGAGCTCAAATCACTAACACAATTGATCAAATGCGCGGAGACGGAGTGTGGGAGTCTTAGAATGCTTAGTGAATGCTTAGATGTCTCCTCCATGCGCTTAGGGGTCCCTTTTATAGCCCCAAGGTAGCTAGGAGCCGTTGAAGACCAACAAGGAAGGCTATCCTTGCCTTCTGTCGAGTGGCGCACTGGACAGTCCGGTGCGCCACCGGACAGCTACTGTAGCCTGTCCGGTGCGTGATTTCCTTCCAAATCGGGCACAGACGAACGTTGCAGCTCTGGGCCTGTTGGCACACCGGACACTGTCCGGTGCCCCCCGCCGACCGTTGGAGCTGCCACGCGTCGCCCGCAGATTTTACGCCCGACCGTTGGCGCTGGCGACCGTTGGCTCACCGGACAGTCCGGTACACCACCGGACAGTCCGGTGAATTATAGCCGTACGCCGTCGTCGAATCCCGAGAGCGGCGAGTTCACTGCGGACCAGCCTGGCGCACCGGACAGTCCGGTGTGCAAGGCCGAACAGGACTTTGGCTGCACACAACCATGTCTTTTACAATTCGATTCTCTTCTTCTCAGCACTGTTTCTAGCACTTGGATTAACCATGTTAGTTCACATAAAACAATTCACCAAGTCTAGAAACATACCTTTCGCCTTTATTTGCACTTCTCACTTTGTTTGGCACATAAGAACTTAATTAAACGTGTTGGGCACTTAATCACCAAAACATTATAGAAATTGCCCAAGGGCACATTTCCCTTTCAATCTCCCCCTTTTTGGTGATTTATGCCAACACAACCAAAAGCAACCAAAAGAAGTGCAACATCAATGCAATTGAAGACCAAATTGTTTTCGCTAATGATTTGGCATATTTGGATCACTCTTTGCCATCACTTGGTTTGTTTTTGCAAATCAAATTCTTTTTCCTCTCTCTAAGTCAAACACACTAGTTTGGGCACATAGAGAGTTATTCCAAGAGTAAAATTGATCAAGTGCCAAAAACATCCCCTTTTTCCCATAATCAAAATTCTCCCCCACAAGAGACCAAATTTTGCAATAAGAGTATTTTGGACAAATCAAATATTCTAACTCTATTATTTTCAAAAATCACAAGTGGTTGGCTGATCCTATTTGCTTTGGCCTTAATTTCTCCCCCTTTGGCATTAAGCACCAAAATGAGATCATTTTTGGCCCTTTAACCCCATTGCCTCACCAAAAATGTCAATTAAGAGCAAAAGGCAAAGGAGACCATAAGTATGAACTTGGAGTTAATTACACTAATACCGGAGTGCAGTGGAAGTCTTGTCATTGTCCAAGTTCACTTTTCCCTTTCAATTCACCTTTGAGACTACATCAAGTATACTCAACAAAACAGGTTAGTCTCAAAAGGATCAAGTTGTAGCACAGCTCCCCCTAAATATGTGCACATTTGCATACGAACTTGTGAGGTCCGGGGAGGCTTGTACAACTTGAGCACCATATATACAACGAATAATGTAAATGCTCAAAGTAACTTGATCAAAGGCATAGACTACATGTATGCTATAGATCAATCCAAGTTACGCGAATCTAAGACATTTAGCTCACTACGCAACCTACAAAAAGTTTTCTCATCCAACAGCTTGGTAAAGATATCGGCTAGCTGGTTCTCGGTGCTAATATGGTACACCTCGATATCTCCCTTTTGCTGGTGGTCTCTCAGGAAGTGATGCCGGATGTCTATGTGCTTAGTGTGGCTATGTTCAACAGGATTATCCGCCATGCAGATAGCACTCTCATTGTCACATAGGAGTGGGACTTTGCTCATATTGTAGCCAAAGTCCCGGAGGGTTTGCCTCATCCAAAGTAGTTGCGCACAACACTGTCCTGCGACAACATACTCGGCCTCAGCGATGGATAGGGCAACATATGTTTGTTTCTTTGAACTCCAAGACACCAGAGACCTTCCTAGGAATTGGCACGTCCCTGATGTACTCTTCCTATCAACCTTGCATCCAGCATAATCGGAGTCTGAGTATCCAATTAAGTCAAAGGTAGACCCCTTTGGATACCAGATCCCGAAGCAAGGCGTAGGAACTAAATATTTAAGAATTCGCTTAACGGCCACAAGGTGACATTCTAGCACACATGCATACACTTAGCATAATGTCCGGTCTACTAGCACATAAATAAAGCAATGAACCTATCATGGACCGGTTTGCCTTTTGATCAATGGACTTACCTCCTTTGTTGAGGTCAACATGCCCGTCAGTTCCCATCGGTGTCTTTGCGGGCTTGGCGTCCTTCATTCCAAACTGCTTGAGAAGATCTTGTGTGTACTTCGTTTGGGAGATGAAGGTGTCGTCCTTGAGTTGCTTCACTTGGAACCCAAGGAAGTAGGTCAACTCGCCCATCATCGACATCTCGAACTTTTGAGTCATCACCCTGCTAAACTCCTCACAAGACTTTTGATTAGTAGAACCAAATATTATGTCATCGACATAAATTTGGCACACAAAAAGATTACCATCACACGTCTTTGTAAAGAGAGTGGGATCGGCTTTCCCGACCTTGAAGGCATTAGCAATTAAGAAATCTCTAAGGCATTCATACCATGCTCTTGGGGCTTGCTTAAGTCCATAGAGCGCCTTAGAGAGCTTGAACACATGGTCGGGGTACCTGTCATCCTCAAAGCCAGGGGGTTGTTCCACGTATATGTTGGGGGCCTTCGTCCTCCGAAGGTCCTCAAAAAAACGTAATTTAACAATGTCTTCCAAGCATGGTTTATGGACAGGTATCTTCAAATTCAGGATTAAAAGCATACACAATGAGAAGGGCATGATCGTGACGAAGGCTGCCGATGCTCCGAAGTTATGCACAAGGGAGCTTCGGCTTAATCGCGAAAAAAGGAACCGACTTAAAGGGGAAAGGTTGTTCAGTCCTCATAGATTTTTCTATAAGTCAATAGTAAATGTAAAGGGCATGACTATAATTTCTCACAGGCTGTGTCCTGTGCCTATAAATAGATGAACAGTACCCCCGTACTGTTCACACTGACTTGTATTTGCTCGTGCGTCACACTTGTACTTTTACCTTCTGTCAATCCGAAGGTACATTTGTAATTCAATATTGTTTCTATTTCTCCATAATAATAAAATGAGAATGAATTAATAATGACATACGATTATTCATGTTGTCTCTTATATTTCATATGCTTCTCCTTTTATTAACTTATACTGCGATGATGAAGGTATGACCTTCACGACCTTTGTTTGAAGATCATTATACCCAAAGGGAAATAATGCTTCGAAGGACGAAGGGTATTAACATTTAATATTCTGTGTTGCCTTGTTCTTAGTTCATAGCACTTGAGAACAAGTCCCCAATAGTATACCTCCTCCTTTATTGGCCCATTGAGGAAAGCACTCTTCACATCCATTTGAAATAGCCTGAAAGAGTGGTGAGCGGCATAGGCTAATAAAATTCGAATAGACTCTAGCCTAGCCACAGGAGCAAAAGTCTCCTCGAAATCCAAACCTGCGACTTGGGCATAACATTTTGCCACAAGTCGAGCCTTGTTTCTTGTCACCACCCCGTGCTCGTCTTGCTTGTTGCGGAACACCCACTTGGTTCCCACAACATTTTGCTTTGGACATGGCACCAAGCTCCAAACTTCATTTCTCTTGAAGTTGTTGAGCTCTTCCTGCATGGCCAACACCCAATCCGGATCCAACAAGGCCTCTTCTACCCTGAAAGGCTCAATAGAAGAGACAAACGAGTAATGCTCACAGAAGTTAGCTAATCTTGAGCGAGTAGTTACTTCCTTGCTTATGTCACCCAGAATCTGGTCAACGGGGTGATGTCTATGGATCGTTGCTCGGACTTGAGTTGGAGGGGCACGTGGTGCTTCTTCCTCCATCACTTGTTCTTCCTGTGCTCCCCCTTGATCCTGTCCCTCTTCTTGAGGTACCTGTTCACCGTCTTGAGTTGGAGGATGCACCATTGTGGAGGAAAATGGCTGATCTTGCTCCTATTGTTCCTGTGGTCGCACATCTCCAATCGCCATCGTGCGCATTGCGGCCGTTGGAACGTCATCTTCATCTATGTCATCAAGATCAACTTGCTCTCTTGGAGAGCCATTAGTCTCATCAAATACAACATCGCTAGAGACTTCAACCAAACTCGATGATTTGTTGAAGACTCTATACACCTTTGTATTTGAGTCATACCCTAGTAAAAACCCTTCTACTGCCTTGGGAGCAAATTTAGAATGTCTACCTTTCTTCACCAGAATGTAACATTTGCTCCCAAATACATGAAAGTAGGAGACGTTGGGTTTGTTACCGGTAAGGAGTTCATAGGAAGTCTTGTTGAGAAGGCGATGCAGATAGAGCCAGTTTATGGCGTGGCAAGTTGTGTTCACAGCTTCCGACCAAAACCACTCGGGCGTCTTGAACTCTCCAAGCATTGTTCTCGCCATGTCGATAAGCGTCCTGTTCTTCCTCTCTACCACACCGTTTTGATGTGGTGTGTAGGGAGCGGAGAACTCGTGCTTGACGCCTTCCTCCTCAAGATACTCCTCAACTTGTAGATTCTTGAACTCGGACCCGGTGTCACTCCTTAACTTTTTCACCTTTAGTTCAAATTTGTTTTGAGCCCTCCTTAGAAAGTGCTTTAGTGTCCCTTGGGTTTCTGATTTATCCTGCAAAAAGAACACCCAAGTGAAGCGGGAAAAATCATCGACAATTACTAGACCATACTTACTTCCCCCGATGCTAAGGTAGGCAACGGGTCCGAAGAGGTCCATGTGAAGAAGCTCTAGTGG
This sequence comes from Zea mays, assembly GCF_902167145.1. Lineage (NCBI taxonomy): Eukaryota > Viridiplantae > Streptophyta > Magnoliopsida > Poales > Poaceae > Zea > Zea mays. Next base: position 158,200,454 of record NC_050100.1, on the reverse strand, counting down.
TCTTGATGTTGTCATCACATTCTTGCTATGATGAGTGCTTCCCACCTGTTTCCCTGCCTGACATGCTGCACAAGGCCTATGTTTCTCGAAACAAACATTGGTTAGTCCTAACACATGTTCTCCCATTAGAAGTTAATGAAGGTTCTTCATCCCAACATGTGCTAGACGGCGATGCCACAACCAGCCCATACTAGTCTTAGATATTAAGCATGCATCTAGATTGGCCTCCTCTTTCAGAAAATCAACTAAGTAGAGTTTGCCATCTAATACACCCTTAAAAGCTAATGAACCATCACTCCTTCTAAAGACAGATACATCAACATTTGTAAAAAGACAATTGTAGCCCATGTTACATAATTGACTCACAGACAATAAGTTGTAGCCGAGCGATTCAACTAAGAACACATTGGAAATAGAATGCTCGGATGTAATGGCTATCTTTCCCAATCCTTTAACCTTGCCTTGATTCCCATCTCCAAAGATGATCGAATCCTGGGAATCCTTATTCTTGACGTAGCAGGTGAACATCTTCTTCTCCCCCGTCATGTGGTTTGTGCATCCGCTGTCGATAATCCAGCTTGAGCCCCCGGATGCATAAACCTGCAAGGCAATTTACGCTTGGGTTTTAGGTACCTGACTCTTGTTGGGTCCTACAAGGTTAGTCACAATAACTTTTGGAACCCAAATGCAAGTTTTGTCTCCCTTGCATTTAGATCCCAACTTCCTAGCAACTACTTTTGCATTCTTACATGAAAGAACAAAAGAAGTGTTGCAAGCATGAAAAACAGTAGTTGGTTCATTGCACATTTTCCTAGGCATATGAGGCACAACCTTATTTCTCCTAGGCTTACTTCTACCGTGCACAAAAGTAGAGCTAGAGGCAAACATAACATGTGAATCATTATAAGCAACATGAATATGACTCTTATTATGATGAGGATGACTAGCAATTTTCCTATCACAAATAAAAGCATGGTTTCTTTGAGGACTGCTAGCCATAGGGGCCTTCCCTTTCTCCTTGGTGAGAATGGGAGCCTTTTGGCTTGTTAAGTTCTTGGTTTCCCTTCGAAAACCAAGTCCATCCTTAATTGAGGGGTGTCTACCAACAGTGTAGGCATCCCTAGCAAACTTTAATTTATCAAAATCACTTTTGCAAGTCTTAATTTGAGCATTAAGACTTGCCACTTCATCATTCAACTCAGTAATAGAAATAAGATGTTCATTACTTGCATCAACATCAAAGTCCTTACATCTATTACAAATACTAACATGCTCTACACATGAATTTATTTTATTAACTTCCTCTAGCTTAGCATTTAAATCATCATTTAAATTCTTTAAACTAGATATAGATTCATAGCAAGCAGATAACTCAGAAGATAACATTTCATTTCTCTTAGTTTCTAAAGCAAGAGACTTTTGTACACTAACAAATTTGTCATGTTCCTCATACAAAATGTCCTCTTGTTTTTCTAGCAGTCTATCTTTTTCATTTAGAGCATCAATTAATTCATTAATTTTCTCTACTTTGGCTCTATCTAAACCTTTAAATAAACTAGAGTAATCTACTTCATCATCGGATTCCTCATCACTAGAAGAAGAGTACTTCGGGGAATCTCGAATACGTACCTTCTTCTCCTTAGCCATGAGGCAAGTGTGACGTTCGTTGGGAAGAGCGAAGACTTGTTGAAGGCCAAGGCTGCTAGTCCTTCATCGTCGGAGTCGGATGAAGAGCAGTCCGAATTCCATTCTTTTCTAAGGTGCACCTCGCCCTTCGCCTTCTTGTAAACCTTCTTCTTCTCCCTCTTCCCATACTTTTCTTATTCCTGGTCATTATCATTATCGGGGCATTGAGCTATAAAATCACCAGTCTTACCACATTTGAAGCAGGAGCGCTTTCCCCTTGTTTTATTCTTGGAGGGGTATTCTTTGCGTCCTTTGAGCGCGGTCTTGAAGTGCTTGATGATAAGCGCCATCTCATCTTCATTGAGTTCGGCAGCTTCCAGTTGAGCTACCTTGCTTGGTAGCGCCTCCTTGCTGTTTGTTGCTTTGAGAGCAACGGGCTGCGGCTCGTAGATGGGTAGTGGACCGTTCAAGGAGTCATCCACATATCGTGCCTCCTTCACCATCATGCGCCTGCTCACGAATTTTCCGAGTATCTCCTCGGGCGTCATCTTGGTGTACCTGGGGTTTTCACGAATACGATTGACAAGATGGGGGTCAATTACAGTAAATGACCTTAGCATGAGTCGGACGACATCATGATCCGTCCATCTTGTGCTTCCATAGCTTCGGATCTTATTGACCAAGGTCTTGAGCCTGTTGTAAGTCTGAGTTGGCTCCTCTCCCCTGACCATCGCAAATCTCCCCAGCTCGCCTTCTACCAGCTCCATTTTGGTAATCTTGGTGGCGTTGTTTCCCTCATGAGATATCTTGAGGGTGTCCCAGATTTGCTTGGTGTTGTCCAAGCCGCTCACCTTATTATATTCATCCCTGCAAAGTGAAGATAGCAAGACAGTAGTAGCTTGTGCATTTTTATGAATTTGCTCATTTATGAAAACGGGATTGTCAGTACTATCAAAATGCATTCCGTTTTCAACAATCTCCCAGATACTAGGATGGAGAGAAAATAAATGACTACACATTTTATGACTCCAGAAAGAGTAGTCTTGTCCATCAAAGTGTGGAGGTTTCCCAAGTGGAATTGATAGCAAATGAGCATTGAAATTAAATGGAATACAAGAGTAATCAAATGAATAGTTTTGATTGACCATTTTCCTTTTTGAAGAGTCGTTGTCGTCGTGTGGTGAAGAAGACGAGGCATCGCTGTCGTAGTAGATGATCTTTTGATGCGCCTCTTCTTCTTCCCGTCTTTCTTCTTTTGACTCGAGCCTGAGTTAGTAGGCTTGTCGTCTCTTGGCTCGTTGAAGACAGACTCCTTTTCCTTGTCGTTGACCACCATCCCCTTTCCCTTCGGATCCATCTCTTCGGGTGGTTAGTCCCTTAGATGAAGAGAATGACTCTGATACCAATTGAGAGCACCTAGAGGGGGGGGGGTGAATAGGTGATCCTGTAAAATCAAAGACTAAATAGCCACAAAACTTAGTTATTAAAGTGTTAGTTCGACTAAGTAGTTTAGAAGCGAGTTCTTGTGGATAAAACAATCACAGAGAAGGCAACACAAGATACACACGATTTTTATCCCGTGGTTCGGCCAAGTAATACTTGCCTACTTCCACGTTGTGGCGTCCCAATGGATGAGGGTTGCACTCAACCCCTTTTAAGTGATCCAATGATCAACTTGAATACCACGACTTTCTTCCTTAGTTTTTCTCCCGTTTGCGAGGAATCTCCACAAGTTGGAGCCTCTCGCCCTTACAATAAAGATCACAAAGAAGGCATAAGAGTAAGGTTAGGAGAGCAACACACACAACACACAAATCCGCGGCACACACGCACACAAGCCAAGACTTGAGCTCTAAACGTAGCACAGGGAGTTCACAACTCAAACGGAGCTCAAATCACTAACACAATTGATCAAATGCGTGGAGACGGAGTGTGGGAGTCTTAGAATGCTTAGATGTCTCCTCCATGCGCCTAGGGGTCCCTTTTATAGCCCCAAGGCAGCTAGGAGCCGTTGAAGACCAACAAGGAAGGCTATCCTTGCCTTCTGTCGAGTGGCGCACCGGACAATCCGGTGCGCCACCGGACAGCTACTGTAGCCTGTCCGGTGCGCGATTTCCTTCCAAATCGGGCACAGACGACCGTTGCAGCTCCGGGCCCGTTGGCGCACCGGACAGTCCGGTGCCCCCCGCCGACTGTTGGAGCTACCATGCGTCGCCCACAGATTTCGCGCCCGACCGTTGGCGCTGGCGATCGTTGGCTCACCGGACAGTCCGGGGCACCACCGGACAGTTCGGTGAATTATAGTCGTACGCCGCCGTCGAATCCCGAGAGTGGCGAGTTCACTGCGGACCAGCCTGCACCACCGGACACTATCCGGTGTGCCAGGCCGAACTGGACTTTGGCTACACACATCCATGTCTTTTGCAATTCGATTCTCTTCTTCTCAGCACTGTTTCAAGCACTTGGATTAACCATGTTAGTTCACATAAAACAATTCACCAAGTCTAGAAACATACCTTTCGCCTTGATTTGCACTTCTCACTTTGTTTGGCATATAAGAACTTAATTAAACGTGTTGGGCACTTAATCACCAAAACATTATAGAAATTGCCCAAGGGCACATTTCCCTTTCACATAGTCCCTATTCATCGTTCGTCCGTTCGTTCGTCCAAATAATCTTTGTTCAGCCGTTATGCTGTCGAAATTCTGATCGTTCGTTCGTTCGTCCGTTCGTTCATAGTTCCTATTCATCGTTCATAGTTCGTTCATAGTCACCATTCATCGTTCATCGTTCGTTCATACGAACTATTCACCATTACTATTAACCGTTACTAAGCATCGGTACTAGTCATCGTTACTATTCATCATCGTTATGATTATCATTACTATTCATCAGTACTATTCATCATCGTTACTATCCATCAATGATATCTATTGTTGCTGTTCCATCGTTACTATTCATCGTTACTATTCATCATCATTCGGTCACCCTAAATTTCAACTACTCATCCATCATGCTGTCCAGTTCACCTAAGACCTGCCAGACCAATATTCCAGTCATACGAACTCTGGTGACTGTGATTTTCCTTCCAGTAAGAACTTCCCATCTGGTCACCCATCCCAGATTTCTCCAAGTTGAGCACGCTTAACTTTGAGATTCTTTCGAACCAGGCTTCCAAACTCAGATTCCAATAATTCTTGTTTTTGAATTCTTATCAAATTATTCCCTATCCAACCATGTCATCCCTTAAGCATGGTTCATAGTCCAGAAAACTCCCAAAATACTCTTATCCCATATTCTACCTATAATTTCCCTATTCAGACTAAGTCAGACGATTCACTCGTCAATATTCTCACCAACAATAAACTCTACTGTACTACACCACATACACCTAGCTATAAATAGACCCAGTTACCCTCTCCCTCTCCACACACTCAACACCCTCAGCCAAGGCAAACACCCCACCCACTCAGTTACCCCGCTCTGCCGGCTACACGTATAGTGTCGCTTCGCCTCCAATCCACCCTCCTGGTAGGCACCTCCACTCCACCACCATTAATATCACAACACCTCATGACACAGATTCTGCTCAAGACTCTACCCATCCATATATCACTATTCTAACCACTATACTAAATATTTGTTGATATACTTGTTGGTTTATATGTTTGCTTGTTCATGTTGCATAGTTATCGAAGCGTTCGTGCCGTCTCGTGAAGGCCAGATCTGCAAGTCTACGCCATACGGTGGAGCCAGAAGCCAGTTCCGCGAGCTCTCACCCTTTCGCCGGTTAAGCAACGACAAGCTCACTGGATCCCTTTGATGCATAAATTACCTATGTTTTTCAACCACAACCCTCAGCCTGTTATTTTATGCATGATATGATTTTGAGACAAGTTATTATGGCCACCCAGCCGCTTGCCGCAATCAATCTATACTCCTTAACATCTTTGTTACAAATGATTTGAGAAAAGGTGTGAGTTTTCAAAAGAAAATGTTTTTCAAAATGGGTATGATGAAGGGTTGTCACCCTTATCACCTTTTGAGCGAGATGATCAGGGACTCCCTGGTTTAGAGGAGGGCCTAAGGTGATGGCTCAGCTGGTTTAGCTGTGAGCATGAAGGATTGTCCCTCTCGCCTAAGGACCGGTTTGTCATCACTCCTTACCTATACTCTTATCAAGTACAACCACTCGAGACTGTATGGGCGGTCAATCAATCTAAACTTGTATGGTCCGAACCCTAGGGTTATGATGGCTGAGGAGCACCGGGAGGATAAGGAGGGGGAATGTTTTGTCCGGTTTGGGCATGGTGGTGGCCTGACTCCTCCGGTATAATCGTTAAGGTAAGGACGTGCAAGGAAAGATAGAGATTCGACATTCGGATCTCACGACGGTGAGATTGCAGAAATCGGAGTAGTGGGTGAAGTGTACACCTCTGTGCAGAGTTTAAAAACCTATTTGAATAGTCCGTGTCCACGGATATGGATGAGTCATGGCATGGATTTGACAATTAGGGCATGTTTGTTTGGTCTGAATTGGGCTGAATTAGAATTAGATTCTAGGGCAAGCCTGTTTTGATGAACTTGAAATTAGAAATCAACATTCCACTCGCTTTCCTAGCCCAAATCTAAAGCCCACAAGAGATTCCTAGCTTGTGAAGACAGAAAACGATTCCTCTCCCCTCCCTCCTAGCACTACACGCGTGACGCTCGACGTCGATCGGCACGGTGCATCCTCGGCTCCTCGCCTCACCTCTCGGTCCATCCTCGCCACTCTGCGCGTGCCTCACCTCGACACCAGCCTTCCCTCGTGACACGGTGAGCACCCTTCCCCCACCTCGACCGTCCTCGACCCCCCACAGCTCATAGTAATTGTGTGCCTACGCTTGTTAGGTTTTGCTTTTCTTGTCTGTTGGGGACTTGTTCTCAAATGCTTTGAATCAAGAACAAGGCAACATAAAATGTTAAATATTAATGCCCTTCGTCCGCTGAAGCATTATCTCCCCAAGGGTTTAATGAACTTCGGACGAAGACCATGAACAAAATATCACGAAGGTCATACCTTCGTGATCAGACTTATAAAACAATATGAAATAAAATATAAAACATGGAGTATTAGAGAGAGAGATGCCATAGATAGATAATATTATTCACATATTTTATTATATGAATTTAAATACCAAAACATAATGTTTAGGCATATTTATACCTTAGCCTTGGCAGGAAACAATAATTCCAGAACGATGTGTTTGCAATTACAGGATCGCGTGAACAGTAAAGGAATACTGTTCACTATTTATAGGCACAGGACACAGCCTGTAAGGAATTACAATCATACCCCTTATAAAAGTTTACAACAATGATTCAGACCCTCATGGGCTAAAAGGTTATTCTATCTTTAAGTCGGTTCGATCCTTCATCTTTGGATACGCTATAACATCGAAGCTTCATGAGTGGTAGCTTCGGCATCACGTATAAGCAGTTTTTGCCGAAGCCGTTTTTTCCTGCAGGACCTTCGGCGACGAAGCATGGTCCCAACAGCAGCCCCTTCGCGGTGCTAGATCGTTTTTCGTAACGAGCTTGATCCGTGAAAAAAGTCTCTTAGGCTTCGGGAAGCCGAAGGTCCGAAAAACACCTTCCCTGAGCTCGTTGCCGAGAAACGATGCAGTTTCCGAGCGCGGAGCGGTCCCACCATGCAGGTTCATTTTCTTGGTTTTTGCGACCCACCGTGCAGTGAGTGCGAGCGATTGTTTGCCCGGTGTAAAAATCTTGACGATTCACCTTCTTACCTGCAGCTCTATATAAACAGACAGGTAGGTGTGAAGTTACCACAGCATTCATTGCTATTGCACTGTTTTGCTGCCAAAAATTTAACCATAGCCGAAGCTTGACTTTTGCATTCAAACGAAGCTCCAGTTTGGATTCTGCTTCGTCACAAGAAGAGCTTTGAAAAAAAGGTTATTAATTTCCAAGGAATTTTCAAGAAAATTTAAAATCAAATGGCCAGAGTACGCTCCACTGCTAGGGTTGAGCGTGATGGAGATGAGACCGAAGCCGCTGAAACTGTTCCGATTTCTGAAGCAATGAGGCGCTCTGGGCTGGTTTCATCAGAGGACACACCTGCTACCGAAGCAACACAAGCTGATGTTGAAGAAATTGGTTCCGAAGATGAGTACAGCTGCGGGATGCCAAGTAAACCTAGTCATTTGGACTTTGGAAAGTCTACCATCTCTGAAGCTGATCTTCCAAAAATGGTGAAGCTGGGCTATTTCAGTGAAGCAAAAAAGGAGCTGGTTCGTTTTGGCGGAGAGGAAACTATTCCGAAGCCAGAAAAGAATGAGGTTGTAGTGTTCAAAAGCTTCTTTAAAGCAGGATTAAGATTTCCTTTGAATGGAATGATTGCTGATGTTTTGAAGAAGTTTGGGGTTTACCTTCATCAGCTGACCCCTAATGCTATCGTTAGATTAAGCATTTATATTTGGGCCCTTCGTAGCCAGGGAGTGGAACCGTTCGGTGAGGGTTTCTGCCGAGTTCATGAATTACATTACCAGACTAAAGCCAGAGGAGATGGTCTACATGAGAATTTTGGTTGCTACAACTTTGCTTATCGCAAGACTACGAAGTTTCCAGTGATAAGCTACCGAAGCAAATGGCCGGCCGGATGGAAGTCTGAATGGTTTTATGTTAAAGTTGACAAAGATGAAGATAAATTGGTCCAGAGTCCGCTAGAGCTAACCTTCGGAGAAACGAGGCCCCGATGCAACATGATAAGGGGGAGCCCGAGCCAGATTGCTTTGGCTGAAGTCCGAGTGATTTCAGATCATATTGGCACTAGAGACTTGGTGCAGGAATTTCTGGCTTTTAAAGTGTTCCCAACAATGAGGGAGTGGGAGATGCCGAAGCTGGAGGGAGAAAAGAAAAAGGGAGAACTTGTTCGATTGCCTTATTACTACAAGTTTAAGAAACACTTTAAAAAACCCTGCCATGAATGGTTGGACACAATCGAGATTATGTGCAACGATATCCTCGGAAATTATTCTAAGAAAGAAGATCAATTGATGACTGCAGCCTTCGGCACCCGTCCGAAGCGAAGATTGAATCGTGTGCTAGATGCCTTGAATTTTGATTACCCTGATTATGAGCAACTGGGCGGAGATGCCGAAGGCCCGAAGAGAAAGAGGATTGCCAGCGCCCTGGACAAAGAAAGCACCAAATTGGCTAAAAAGGAAAAAGAAATTTCTGAAAAACTGAGCCCTGAGCCGAAGGTAGCTGCTTGTTGGGCCTATGCTTCGTCGCCGAAGGTCTTATAGGAAGAAGCGGTCTTCGGCTGAAGCTGTTTGTATAAGATGGCCGAAGGTTCCTCTTCGTGAAGCTTCGGTATTACAAACCGACTTAAAGATAGAATGACCTTTTAGTCCATAAAGGTCTGAGTCAATGTTGTAAGCTTTTATAAGGGGCATACTTGTAATTCCTCACAGGCTGCGTCCTGTGCCTATAAATAGTGAACAATATTCCTTTACTGTTCACGTATTCTGGAAATTGTAATCGCATATTCTGGAATTCAACCTTTTGCCAAGGCAGAGGTATTATTGTATTCAATAATTCAATATATTAAGTAAATACAATATAATTCATCTATGATTTATTTACCCCTTTTATACCTTTTATTTTATGTCGTCTTACAATATCTATTGAAATTTTATTACGAAGACTTAAGCTTCGTAGTTATACTCTTATCAACCTTCGTCCAAAGCTCATTATCCTCAAGGGAATAATGTTTCATGGACGAAGGATGTTAACATTTAACACTTTATGTTGCCTTGTTCTTAATTCATAGCATTTGAGAACAAGTCCCCAACATTGGCGCCCACCTCCGGTGAACTCACTTCCACTTTTTTGAGCTGATGGCTTCGTTCAACGACCAAGCTGGAGCTGCTTCGGACCCGAAGCTGGTGCTCCCGATCACAGGTGGTTCGTCCTCAGAGCCAGCTAACAAGAAACAAAAGAAGGAAGCACAGAGAAGGGTACAGCATGTTGGGGTGCAAGGACCCTTCATCAAGTCAAGATGGTCTCACATTCCTATTACCTTCTCCCAAGAGGACCTTCAGCTTAAGGATTACCCACACAACGATGCCATGGTTATCTCTTGTGTTATTAAAGGATTTCTGGTCCATAATGTCTTGGTTGACACAGGTAGTGCAGCTGATATCATATTTGCTAAGGCCTTCAGACAAATGCAAGAGCCAGAAGATAAGATTCATGATGCTACACATCCTCTCTGTGGCTTCGGAGGAAGACAAATTGTAGCACTGGGCAAGATCACCATGTCAGTGACCTTCGGGTTCATCAACAACACTAGAACTGAGCAAGTTGTGTTTGACATTGTTGACATGGAATACCCTTACAATGCAATTATTGGTCGTGGCACCCTCAATGCTTTTGAAGCAATTCTTCACCCTGCTTATCTTTGTATGAAGATACCTTCGGATCAAGGACCCATCGCTATTCATGGAAGTCAGGAAGCTGCCAGAAGGGCCGAAGGAAACTGGACTGACTCAAAAGCAATCCATAACATAGATGGAGCTGAAGCTTGTGAACAATACAAATTCAGAAGGAAGAAAGCAGCTTCAGCAGATCAGCCGAAGCCCATGCTCTTATGTGAGGATATAGCAGAGCAGAAGGTGTTGTTGGGCTCTCAGTTATCCGAAGAACAAGAGAAAACCTTGATAAGGTTTTTGTTCAACAACAAAGATGTTTTTGCATGGTCAGCCAATGATCTCTGTGGAGTTAACAGGGATGTTATTGAGCACTCGCTCAATGTCGATCCATCCTTCAGACCCAGAAAACAGAGGCTTCGGAAAATGTCAGATGATAAGGCCGAAGGTGCTCGTAACGAAGTTAAAAGACTCCTCAGTGCAGGAGTTATCAGAGAAGTAAAGTACCCAGAATGGTTAGCTAACACTGTTATGGTAAAAAAGGCCAATGGCAAGTGGCGAATGTGTATCGATTTTACAGATCTTAACAAGGCTTGTCCGAAGGATGAATTCCCATTGCCAAGGATAGACTCTTTAGTTGATGCAGCAGCTTCTTCAGAGCTCATGAGTCTGTTAGACTGTTATTCAGGCTATCATCAAATCTGGATGAAGAAGGAAGATGAGCCGAAGACTAGCTTCATAACTCCAAGTGGCACATACTGCTACCTTCGGATGCCTGAGGGGCTCAAAAACGCTGGAGGAAGTTTCAGCAGAATGACTGCGAAGGTTCTCCAGTCTCAAATAGGCAGAAATGTGCTAACTTATGTTGATGACATCATTGTAAAAAGCACGAAACAGGAGAATCATATTGCTGATTTGCAGGAGACCTTCGCCAGTTTCAGACAAGCTGGTTTAAAGTTGAATCCAGAAAAATGCGTCTTCGGAGTAAAGAAGGGGAAATTTCTTGGATGCTTGGTTTCAACAAAGGGAATTGAAGCTAATCCAAGCAAAATTGAAGCTATACTTCGGATGGAGCCACCAACTACAAAGAAGGGGGCTCAAAGATTGACAGGAAGGTTGGCATCTCTCAATAGATTCATATCCCGATCGGCAGAGAGAAACTTACCATTCTTCGAAGTGCTGAAGTCAGCCGAAGTCTTTCAATGGGGACCAATCCAGCAGAAGGCTTTTGAAGAGCTGAAACAGTATTTAATAGATCTAACAACATTAACTCCACCAACGCCAGGGGCTCCTTTGTTATTATATGTGGCAGCTTCGCACTCAGCGGTAAGTGCAACGCTTGTCCAGGAGAAGCTTGATGGTCAAGTCAAAAGGCAGGCCCCGGTATATTTTGTATCCGAGGTTCTTAGTTTATCAAAGAAAAATTATACAGAGTTGGAGAAGGTACTGTATGCTGTCTTGATGGCCTCCAGGAAACTTCGGCACTATTTTCAAGCTTACAACATAATTGTTCCTTCTTCACAACCTCTGAAGGATATTATGAGGAACCGAGAAGCTACTGGAAGGATTGGAAAATGGGCTGCAGAGCTCAATGAATTTTGTATTGAATATGTTCATAGATCTTCGATTCAGTCCCAGACGTTAGCAGACTTCATTGCTGACTGGACGCCAGGGGCTCAGGAGGAAGAAACAAATAAAGATGCCGAAGCATGGACAATGTTTTGCGATGGGTCTTGGGGAACCTTCGGAGCGGGAGCGGCTGCTGTGTTGGTTTCACCTTCCAAAGTTAAAACTTGCTATGCGGCAAAACTTGATTTTAGTTGCACAAACAACATTGCCGAGTACGAAGTCCTGCTTCTGGGTCTTCGGAAGCTAAAAGCAATGGGGATCAGAAGGGCCATTCTTAAAACTGACTCCCAAGTTGTTTCGGGTCATATTGACAAAAGTTGCAAGGCTAAAGATCCGAAGCTTGAAAAGTATCTGGATATGGTTCGAAGAGTTGAAGCTTCCTTCGAAGGATTTTCTGTCAAAAATATCCCTCGAGGACAAAATGAACATGCTAATTTGCTAGCTAAGTCAGCAGCACAGGGGCTGCCTTTACCTTCGGATGTGTTCTTCGAAACAATAAAAGCACCTTCGGTGGAACTTCTTGAAAGAGCAGTCCTCAATATATCTCCTGTTTATAGCGAAGATTGGAGAACTGAGATCATCTCTTACCTTCAGGGAAAATTCCTTTCAGATGACGAAGCTTATAACAGGAGGATAGAGACAAGAGCTCGTCCATATGTCATGATAGAAGGGGAGTTGTACAAGCATGGAGTTTGTGCTCCGCTACTCAAGTGTTTATCCAGAACCGAAGGTATAGAGTTGATGAAAGAAATACATGCAGGCATGTGTGGATCTCACATTGGATCTAGGCCGTTACTTGGAAAAATTTTCCGACAAGGATTTTACTGGCCGAAGGCAGCTTCGGATGCAGCAGAATGTGGCGGAACTGCCCGAATTATTCCAACTTAAGTGTCCAAGTCCCGCCTTAGAGGCTAGACCACACTTAAATGGGAATAACCCGTCAATCCCTCGGATCTAGTCCGACACGGCCACTGACAGGATCAAGTACCACAATCTCACTCGAAGGTGAGTCACAGAGCAAATACAATAAAGCATAAAACCATACATGCCACAATGTTAAATTATTACATCACCATCACCATCATCGGAGTTTTTGGCAAAAGTAACCATCATTGTTCGAAGTGCAGCGGAATAAAACTAACGATAATTAAACAGAGAGATGGGGAAGCCTGTCCCATCACTCCTCATGCTCCTCCTCAGCCGAGGCAGGGTCCCACTCGACAGTCCAACCCGGTGGCAGGGTGGTCGGCCAAGTTATCCCAGCAACCATCTCCTCCAGAGAACCTGTAAAAAATTATGCCACAAGCAAGGCTGAGTATACTAATACTCAGCTAGACTTACCCGGTGTGAGGAGTCTACTCCTCTACCTCTAGACATGCAGCTGTTTGGCTGTGGGGTTTGGTTGCCAAAAGCACTAGCTGAGTTTCTAAATCAAGATTTTAACTTTGTCAAAGTTAAGTGTGACTCTCTTAAGGCTAAAAGTGTACTATCTATTCATACAAAGTAGCAAACATTTTAGCAATCAACATCTTATATCATCTCCGCATCATTCCACTTGTTACTCAATGTAGCAGCATGGATCAAGCAGTCTCATTAGCTGCGAGAAGCAGACGATTCGAATCGAGTTTTTATCCTTGCAAGGTAAACCTAAACACACGACATGCAGGGGCACTCCGTCCCCACACACATCAACCGTCCCCATCGATTCCCCGTCAGCAGATCAGGGCTCACCGCCTTGGCGTACAATGCCCCACTGACCCCGACTGGCCGTCGTGCAGTGACCGCACTTGTACCCACCATAACCGAAATGGGAGACCTCGTCTCAGGACGCGTGAGGGGATATGTCCACTGCCAGGTTCACTCAGGTACTAGGATTACCGATTTACCATATTTCTCGGCATGTGCTTAGTACGTTCAAACGCTTGACTCACGGTACCACACCTTAATCCTTATTCAAATTTTATCCCGTGGACAACCAATCCCCATGGATTGTTGTCCACAACCAACATCAGTGCGATATGAAAGTGGGTACAATCAATGTCCTGACCTCGCGCGAGTGCTAGAAAAATCACTCGTCTTCTACCGAGATCCTACTTAATAAAGCAGCTACTCGACCTAGCATACTAGTATCCATCTCAAAGGAAATCCTGAGGTAATGCAACTAAGTTTTCATTCAACTCCTACACTTAAGTGCACAGTACAATCCTACAAACATTAAGTGCAGTAAAATAGCATAATATAATTGGTTATGCATAAAACCGGGGCTTGCCTTCCAAAGCAGTGGCAGGCAGGTCCTCTGGTGCAGGCTCGGGTGCTGGATCTGGGGCTACCTCCTGAGCAGCTCCTTGCTCCGGCACGAGGATGTATTCTCCGTCAGCAAGATTACAGTCTATCGAATGCAATGAAAATGTATGTTATGATCATGCAAGATTTAAGATCATTAACTACAGAATTGAAGTCAAGAATTAACTTAGGGTTCCCTGGCCATGTGGGTTTTCCAGTGGTATATATATATACACACATAGACTTGTTCTCTTTTAGGTTTGGGTTTTCTTTTTAGGATAACATAGGGGATTTGCATTGCTTTTATAGATTTCAGTGGACAATTTTACAAAGGTCTTATAAGGACATTAATTTCCACTACTTAATTTCCTCTCTTTAGTGTTTATTTATGAATTCTAGTGGGGTTTGAACTACCAAGGTGAATTAACTATTTTCAATAATTCCACAAAAATTACAGTGGCCTGCCCTTGGTCAATAGGGCCTGTCTTAGGAATATGAGATTAAAAATAAAAAGGCTAGGTTGTATACAAAAATAACCAAAAGTGGGGCAATTAAGCCACTTTGCACTACAAGTCCTTTATTAAAGTGGATTCTGACCTAAGGGTTATTTTTGTTGGCCTCTAACAGTGATAATAAGCTCTTGTACCAAAAATGACAGAGAGCAACATGATGGTTAATTAATGATGGATTTCTAAAGTTGGGTGCAAAAAGGGTGCTTAAAACTAATTTGTCATTTGAAAAATATCAAACAACAGATTTCAGATTTTTCCTAAGCTCTTATTATCAAAACATTAGTTATCCTAAGGTTTGGGGAGGTTTCACCTTAGGGTTATTTTTGTAGGGTTTTTCTAAGTTATTCTTGTTTTATTGAATTAAAAGATAGCTTTCTTATTTTACACTACAATAGGGTATGATATATTTTTCCAGTGAACTACATTGACTAAGTATCTCAACAAAAATAGGGGTGCCCTCTGGTTCCTTATTTATGTCACCTTTCCTATTTTTCTTAATCTTAAACATATTATGGAATAAGGGGTAAAATCTATCCTAATGTAGTGGACAGAGGTGCTTAACATTTTTAACTGGGTCAGTAGGTAGATAATAACTTCTCTAAATTTTTCTAACCTTAGTTAACTAATACAACCATTTTTCTTGCTATTATTAAGCTTTTGGTTCAAACTGTAATTAAATCAGGACCTTACATTTTTCTATAGTACTTATGAGGTTTTATATTTTTCTTAGACAGGTTACATTATTTAGAGTCTGGCAAAATTAGTTTGACCAAATTTGGGTAAACCAAACAGAAGTTATGGGTTTTTAAAGTTTCTGTTTGAATTTAAAACAGGTTTTAATTAAGTTTTTCTGAAAGAGTAGTTTGCGCCAAGGTCCCTAGGTTTAAACCGAATCAAACCTCGCAGATCTACCCTCGGGCCACTATTCATTCGGGTCATTGACTTTTCACTTAACCCCCCTGACTTTCTTTCCCTCTCACCCGCAGTCCTTCCCTCAACTGAAACAGTAGCCGCGGGAAAGGAAAGGGTGGCGCGGCTTACCGGCGGCGAGGGAGGTCCGGCGAGGTGGTCGGTGATGTTCAGGAGGTCGCGACGGTCACGTCGATGTGCGGGTCGGCGCCAGAGGTGGTAGGAGCTCCCCTGGCCACGAACACAGGCGGCGGGGATCGCCGGCGACGCCTGCTCCGGCCAAACCACGGCGGTAGAGTTTAATTAATGGGCACGAGGAGCTTCACGGGGTGACACAGAGGCCATGCGCGCAACGAATCGAGAAATGGTGAAGGGGTTTACCCGGTCCACGTGCGCCGGCGGGTTCTTGAACTCCGGTGAGCGCGATTTGGCTACCCCGGTGACGCGGGCCCTCGGTTTAAGCTTGAGCAAGGCTCACGGCTTCACCAGGAAGCTATCTGGGGGCTTGAATCGAACGGAGGAGGACGGGAGAGGGGTCGGCCACGGCGGTTGCTCTCGGGCGGCACTGGCGGGCTGCGGGGAGGTCGCCGGAGGCAATGGCTGGCTCGGGCAAGACAGGCGAG
Source organism: Zea mays (assembly GCF_902167145.1). Taxonomy (NCBI): domain Eukaryota; kingdom Viridiplantae; phylum Streptophyta; class Magnoliopsida; order Poales; family Poaceae; genus Zea; species Zea mays. Next base: position 158,184,436 of record NC_050100.1, on the reverse strand, counting down.
GTACGGAGGAGGCAATGGGGAAGGCAACCGAGCGCTGGGGCGGGTTTTATAGGCGCGGAGGTGGCCGGGGCGTCGGTTCGACCGTTTGGCGCGACGCGGGCACGCGGGGCGCGCGCGGGTGTGCCCTGGCGAGCTCAGAGCGCGTCGAACACGTGGCGTGTTGCTTCTGCCCGTGTTCTTCGCTCTGCTGAGCGGCCAGGCGTACGAATCTTGCCCTACCGCCTGTGGAGATCTCTTCCCTGCACCTAGAGCTACCTAGTTCATGTGAGTTCCAAGAGTAGATGTGGTCTCGTTGAGGAGATATGGTAGCGCCAAGTCTTGTCTGTCTGCCCTGTGCACACCGAGACAAAACCAGTGCCAACTCGTGTCAAATGGTTTTGGCTTGGGTTCAAACTTTTCCAGGGCATTCTAGGGTTCATTTGGCGCCACTTTGTCCATTAGGTCGACAGGTTTTGAAGAGGAGATCAAGGTGAACAGGTGGGATCTTTGCTCAAGGGTTGATTTTTGACTTAGGCAAAATCTGAATTTCTCCCTTGTGTTCAACCTTTGGTGATCTTTTTGGGACCTTTCTGAAAACTTTTTGGGGGTACTTCCTTACTATTAATGGTAGGTTATTGAGTATATTACAACCTTTGCATTTGGCCCAAACCATGATCATGGTGTTTACATGATCTTTTGATCATGGCTTCTATTAGGGTTATTATTGCATATGGGGGTTTTGTTCTAGGGTTTTGGGAGATCCCCACTTAGATGTGCATTACAAGCTAGGGCATGAAATCCAGGATAGTTTGCACTTGATTAGGACCCTGAATTCCAAGATTGAAGTACTTTGCCCACAAATCTTTATGTAATTATGGGTTAAAAGGGGTAACCCTGGAGTGGACACCCTGAGTAACACCTAGGGTGTTACAGCCTTCCCCCCTTAAAGGAATCTCGCCCCGAGATTTCAGGTAGAGTCCCTTGGAGGGATGCTTTGAAAGTGTGCTGATGCTATTTTCCCCTTACTCAAGTTTACCCTTTTTAACTGCTCTTCGAATGTCATCCTCTTTGCAACTTCAGAAGGAAGCCCTTCTTAAGTCAAATCCACAACTTAGACTATCCTTGTTATCTAAGTTTTTCTTATAATTGACTTCAAAGGGCAGGTGGGGGGGGGGGGTTTACGTACCGACTCCTTTGGGCAGAAAGTCGGGGAAGCGAGAGCGTAGAAAATCCTCAGTCTCCCATGTAGCTTCTTCTGCTGAATGGTGACTCCACTGAACCTTGTACATTCTGACTGCCCTTGCCCGAGTTGATCTTTCCTTCTGATCTAGTACCTTGACGGGATACTCTTGGTAGGACAAGTCTGGTTCTATTTCAATGTCTGGTTCCGGGAGTACTTCAGTGGGTAGACGAACACATTTCCGCAGCTGAGATACATGGAACACATTATGAACTGCTGACATGTGAGGTGGCAATTCCAATTGGTAGGCTACGGGTCCACAACTTGCCTTGATCTCATAGGGTCCAATGTAGCGAGGAGCTAACTTGCCCTTGATCCCGAATCTCTGGACACCCTTGGTGGGTGATACCTTAAGATAGACATGATCTCCCACCTCAAACTGTAGAGGCTTCCGCCTCTTATCATGATAGCTTCTTTGCCTGGCTTGAGCAGCTTCTAAGTTTTTGGTAATAACTCTGACTTTAGCCTCTGCCTCGAGTACCAAGTCTGGCCCAAAAATTTCCCTTTCTCCTGCTTGAGACCAATTTAGTGGGGTCCTACACCTTCTCCCATATAATGCCTCAAAAGGTGCCATCTTCAAACTGGATTGATAGCTGTTATTGTAAGAAAACTCCGCCAAAGACAGACACTTGTCCCAATCCTTCCCATAATGTAGTGCACATGCTCGCAACATGTCTTCCAAAATCTGATTCACCCTTTCTATTTGGCCATCTGTTTGAGGGTGATATGCTGAGCTTCGGATGACATGGGTCCCAAGTGACTCTTGCAATTGCTCCCAAAATCGTGCCACAAATGGTGCTCCTCTGTCAGATACAATGGTCTTGGGAATACCATGCAACCTTACTATCTGATCAACATAAATTTCAGCGTACTTCTCTGCCCTGTGGGTGGTGTGCACTGGCAAGAAATGAGCAGTCTTGGTCAATCTGTCCACGATAACCCAAATAGAATCATGGTGCCTGGAAGTATTGGGTAATCCCACTATAAAGTCCATGCAAATGTCCTCCCATTTCCAAGATGGTATGGGAAGGGGTTGCAAAGGGCCTGCTGCCTTCAAGTGGCTAGCCTTAATCCTCTAGCAAGTATCACACTCGGATATGTACTTGGCAATTTCCCTTTTCATTCTAGTCCACCAATATAAAGATCTGAGGTCATGGTACATCTTGTTGCTACCAGGGTGCATGGAGAATTTGGAAAGGTGAGCTTCATCTAGTATCTTCTTTCTAAGCTCAGGGTCCTTGGGAACAACCAATTGATCTCCAAACCATAGAATTCCCTTGCTATCCTGTCGAAAACACTTGTATTTTTCTGCCTTTTGCTTAATCATATCCTTGATAACCTGAACACCCTTATCCTCAACCTGTGCCCTGATGATCTGCTCTTGCAACGTGGGTTCCACCGAGATATAGCTTAGGTTACCCGAAGAAACAACTTCCAGGTTCAGCTGGCACAACTCATCACACAAGGTGGTCACTCCCACATCCATGCTCATGCAATTACACTGGGCCTTTCTGCTCAAGGCATCTGCCACAACATTGGCCTTTCCTGGGTGGTAATGCACCTCCAAGTCATAGTCCTTTATCAACTCTAACCATCTCCTTTGCCTCATGTTCAGATCTGCCTGAGTAAAGATGTATTTGAGACTCTTGTGATCAGTGTAGATGTTACAGTGAGCTCCCATCAAGTAATGTCTCCATATCTTAAGAGCATGAACTACAGCTGCCAATTCTAGGTCATGTGTAGGATAGTTCTGCTCATGGGGCCTGAGTGCTCTGGAAGCATAAGCAATGACTCTGTTTTCTTGCATCAAGACACATCCCAATCCAGTACCAGAAGCATCACAATAAACTTCAAATGGCTTGGTATTGTCGGGTTGAGCTAGCACTGGGGCTGTTGTCAAATGCTGCCTCAAGGTATGGAAGGCACCTTCACACTTTTGGCTCCACTCAAATTTGACTCCCTTCTTCAACAGTTCAGTCATTGGCTTGGCAATTCTGGAGAAATCCGGAATAAATCGTCGATAATACCCTGCCAATCCCAGAAAACTCCGAATCTGCCTTACTGTAGTCGGGGGTTTCCAATCCATTACCTCTTGTACCTTCTCAGGATCAACTGATATCCCATCCTGAGAAATTGTGTGACCCAAGAATTTAATCTCCTTCAACCAGAACTCACATTTAGACAACTTAGCATAAAGGCGATGATCGCGCAGTCGCTGAAGCACAATGTGCAGGTGCTCAGTATGTTCGTCCTCATTCTTGGAATAGACCAAAATATCATCAATGAAAACGACCACGAACTTGTCCAATTCTGGCATAAACACTGAGTTCATCAGGTACATGAAATAGGCCGGGGCATTGGTCAGCCCAAAAGACATCACCAGAAACTCATACAGTCCATATCTGGTAGAGAAAGCCGTCTTGGGAATATCGCTGGCACGGATCTTAATCTGATGGTATCCTGAGCGAAGGTCTATCTTGGAGAATACCTTGGCTCCTACCAACTGATCAAACAGAACATCAATGCGGGGCAGTGGGTATTTGTTCTTAATAGTCACCGCATTGAGAGGATGGTAGTCAACACACATCCTCAAACTCTCATCCTTTTTCTTTACAAATAAAGCTGGACATCCCCATGGTGAAGTGCTTGGACGAATAAACCCTTTGTCCAACAATTCTTGCAATTGTTTCTTCAATTCCGCCAATTCCGCGGGAGGCATCCTATAGGGTCTCTTGGAGATAGGAGCGGTCCCAGGTTGCAACTCAATTGCAAACTCAATGTCTCGGTCAGGTGGCATCCCTGGTAATTCTTCCGGAAACACATCCGGGTAGTCACAGACCACTGGGATCTTCTCCACTGGGGACTCTAACATAACAAAGGCACAAGATCGGGTACAACCCTGGTCAGGTAAAAATAGTGTGGTCTCGCCACAAGTTGGTGAGTGCACCTCAATGGCTCTAGCTGCAATATCCATCACAACCTGATTTCTGGTCAACCAGTCAGTTCCCAATATAATATCCACACTCTCCAAACCCAAAATGAGGAGGTTGGTTTTAATTATCAGACTACCAAACTTTATAGGCACATTCTTGTTAATTTGATAAGTGGCAACCCTGCCTCCTGGGGTTGAAATGGTGATACCTCCATTGGTGTGGTGAAAAGGCAACTGGCATTTGGCACTAAACTTGGCACTGATAAAACTATGTGAAGCACCGGAATCAAAAAGAACAATAGCAGGAAAATTTAATACTGTAAAGATACCAGTCATGACGGGTGCTCCCTCTGGAATATCAGCCATGGTGGTGAAGTTCAGCCTGCCCTGCCTCACTTGCACCTTCTGCCTCTTGCCTTGGTTCTGGTTAGCATTCTGCCCCTGCCTCTGCTGGTTTCTGGGGCAATTCTTGGCATAATGCCCAGTGTTGCCACAAGTGAAGCACCTGTTGTCATTGGCTTGGCGGTACTGCTGCTGCTGATTATTCCGCTGTGCTGGAAATTGGTTGCGGTTGGGTGCCTGCTGCTGCTGCGGCTGCTGAGGTCGGATTACCCATCGCCCTTGTTGCTGCTGGGGGCCCCTGCCCTGGGTGTCGGACACAATCCGGAAACGCTGTGGCTGAGCTGAGGGTCCTGCCACGGGGGTCTTCCTCTTCTTCTCTGCCTGTATAGCTGTAATGCAGTCCTCTTGGGAGATAGCCATGTTGACCAACTCATTGTAGCTGTTGGCCCTGACGGTGTTGAGACGATCCCGGAGCTTAGTGCTGAGCCCCCTCCTGAACCGATCCCTCTTCTTCTCATCTGTATCTGCATGATATCCCGCATACTGGCACAAGTCATTAAAGGCCTGGGCATACTGCAACACTGTCCTGTTGCCCTGAGTGAGTGCCAAGAACTCATTGAGTTTCCTGTCCATGATCCCGGCTGGTATATGGTGTCCCCTGAAAGCTGCCTTAAACTCCCTCCATTCCACCTCTCGGTCCTCTGGCTGCATAGCAAGAAAGTGATCCCACCAAGTCCTTGCAGGTCCGCGAAGCTGCTGGGTAGCGAACCTGACTTTGGTGACCTCTGAGCAAACTCCATGGAGCAGTGGAAATTTGGATTCCACCACTCGCAGCCACACATCTGCGTCAAGTGGGTCCTCCGCCCTCGTAAACAATGGAGGCTGGGTGCTGAGGAATTCCTGATAGGTGGCCGCCGCTAGGTGACGTTGGTGGTCTCCACCACCATAATGCTGGGGTGGTGGCTGACGTTGAGCCAGCTGCCTCAGGATCTCATTCTGCTGAGCCATGAGCTCCTGCAGAGTGGGAGGTGGGGGCGGTGGTGGAACGTGCTCGTTCTGGCCACGACGCTGCCTCCCGGCCATCTGAAAAACCACATACTTACTTAACACCACAGTTCCAAATCTCAAGATTTTTATCACGGGGACAAAGTTAAAACAGCATGATAGATTCCGACTTCAACAAAAGGGATTTTAAGAGGCATAAATTCTTCCTTCCAAATTTAAACTGATAAAAGCATCCATCAAACAAGCTCCCAAGAGAGTTTAACATGATTACATCAAACTGTTCCAAAATGACTCAACTCTATCTAGCCTAGTACCCCAAGGGTGCAAAAGCTAAGCTAGCTGCGAGGAGTCCGACTATCCGACTTCTAAGCCTACCCTGGACACCTAGTGAGCGAACGAGGCAACACTTGACTCGGGGGAAGGTGGTCTTCCCGAGCCAGCGGTGTCCACACTGGAGGCAGGATCATCTCCTCCCTCAATGTCGACGTCCTCGTTGGCCTCCTGGTCCTGGATCTCCTGGTGATGCATGTCCAGGTGCTCGTTAGCCTCAGCAAGCTGCTGCTGAGTGTTAATGAGCTGATCCTCGAGAACCTCGATGGTGTTCTCCCTGGTGCCCACCAGCTCCTCCAACTCCTGAATATCAGTGGATAGCTGTTCCACCTGCAAGTCCTTCTCCACCATTTCCTGAGGTAGGTCAACCACGAGCTCCTCTCTGTTATCCAGCGTGATCTTCGTTGCCTCCAGTAGTGCCATCAGATGGGACATTGCCTCACCGCGCATCACCTGCAGACGGTACAGCACATTCATGCACTGTACGGTCAAGTGCGCAGTCTGACCTGGGTAGATGGCCCAGATATCCTTGGCACGCTCCACCCGATCCTTCCACATTGGGTCGTCCTCCTTCTCAGCGGGGAACAAGCCAATGGGATGGGTAGCCAGCTCCAAGGGATGGAATCCGCAGAAGGTAGTCAATCCATGCAGAGCGATCGCCTCGATCGTGTCCTCTGCCCGGTACCCGAAAGACTCTGAGTCCAAGGAGCGCCAGCCTGGCTGCAGGGGATGAGGCTCCAAGGTCATCCTCACCCTACAGCGGGGCACCCGGTGCTTCTCGAACTGCTGCACCGCGTACTGAGGGGGTGTCGTGTATCCAGCCCCCTGAAGTACTTCCCACAAAATGCGGGGAAAGCCCTCTCGTGCAAGTCCGTCAGTGTGGGTCAGTGCATTTCCATCATCGGAGGATCCGTGGGAAGTCATCTGTGTACGGTTAAGCGTAAGTAAAAGGAAAAGAATTATAAAAAGAACAAGGAAAAAAAATTAAAACTCAGCCCTTTTCTAGTTAGGTAAAAAGGCACTAGGGACCTAGTTGGTTGTTATCTTGTTTTTAAGTCCTTTTCTCAGTTAGCCATTTGCTTAATTATGAATGCATGCATGCTCGTCCTGAACGACCTCACCACAAGACAAAAGGAATAGGGAGGATCTCCCATCCTGTAAAAGTGGCCTGTAGGGCCTAGTTACTTAGCCACCTAGCTACCCCTCTATTATCCTAAGGCTTCGCGTCCTAGGTCTATCCTGCTCGTCCTACTATCTATCCAACCTTGTTTCTATCAAGTTTTATTTAGAAATTTTATGGTATTTACATTTTATTGATTCCTCTGTGGTGGTACAAGCTCCGATACCAGCTGTGGCGGAACTGCCCGAATTATTCCAACTTAAGTGTCCAAGTCCCGCCTTAGAGGCTAGACCACACTTAAATGGGAATAACCCGTCAATCCCTCGGATCTAGTCCGACACGGCCACTGACAGGATCAAGTACCACAATCTCACTCGAAGGTGAGTCACAGAGCAAATACAATAAAGCATAAAACCATACATGCCACAATGTTAAATTATTACATCACCATCACCATCATCGGAGTTTTTGGCAAAAGTAACCATCATTGTTCGAAGTGCAGCGGAATAAAACTAACGATAATTAAACAGAGAGATGGGGAAGCCTGTCCCATCACTCCTCATGCTCCTCCTCAGCCGAGGCAGGGTCCCACTCGACAGTCCAACCCGGTGGCAGGGTGGTCGGCCAAGTTATCCCAGCAACCATCTCCTCCAGAGAACCTGTAAAAAATTATGCCACAAGCAAGGCTGAGTATACTAATACTCAGCTAGACTTACCCGGTGTGAGGAGTCTACTCCTCTACCTCTAGACATGCAGCTGTTTGGCTGTGGGGTTTGGTTGCCAAAAGCACTAGCTGAGTTTCTAAATCAAGATTTTAACTTTGTCAAAGTTAAGTGTGACTCTCTTAAGGCTAAAAGTGTACTATCTATTCATACAAAGTAGCAAACATTTTAGCAATCAACATCTTATATCATCTCCGCATCATTCCACTTGTTACTCAATGTAGCAGCATGGATCAAGCAGTCTCATTAGCTGCGAGAAGCAGACGATTCGAATCGAGTTTTTATCCTTGCAAGGTAAACCTAAACACACGACATGCAGGGGCACTCCGTCCCCACACACATCAACCGTCCCCATCGATTCCCCGTCAGCAGATCAGGGCTCACCGCCTTGGCGTACAATGCCCCACTGACCCCGACTGGCCGTCGTGCAGTGACCGCACTTGTACCCACCATAACCGGAATGGGAGACCTCGTCTCAGGACGCGTGAGGGGATATGTCCACTGCCAGGTTCACTCAGGTACTAGGATTACCGATTTACCATATTTCTCGGCATGTGCTTAGTACGTTCAAACGCTTGACTCACGGTACCACACCTTAATCCTTATTCAAATTTTATCCCGTGGACAACCAATCCCCATGGATTGTTGTCCACAACCAACATCAGTGCGATATGAAAGTGGGTACAATCAATGTCCTGACCTCGCGCGAGTGCTAGAAAAATCACTCGTCTTCTACCGAGATCCTACTTAATAAAGCAGCTACTCGACCTAGCATACTAGTATCCATCTCAAAGGAAATCCTGAGGTAATGCAACTAAGTTTTCATTCAACTCCTACACTTAAGTGCACAGTACAATCCTACAAACATTAAGTGCAGTAAAATAGCATAATATAATTGGTTATGCATAAAACCGGGGCTTGCCTTCCAAAGCAGTGGCAGGCAGGTCCTCTGGTGCAGGCTCGGGTGCTGGATCTGGGGCTACCTCCTGAGCAGCTCCTTGCTCCGGCACGAGGATGTATTCTCCGTCAGCAAGATTACAGTCTATCGAATGCAATGAAAATGTATGTTATGATCATGCAAGATTTAAGATCATTAACTACAGAATTGAAGTCAAGAATTAACTTAGGGTTCCCTGGCCATGTGGGTTTTCCAGTGGTATATATATATACACATAGACTTGTTCTCTTTTAGGTTTGGGTTTTCTTTTTAGGATAACATAGGGGATTTGCATTGCTTTTATAGATTTCAGTGGACAATTTTACAAAGGTCTTATAAGGACATTAATTTCCACTACTTAATTTCCTCTCTTTAGTGTTTATTTATGAATTCTAGTGGGGTTTGAACTACCAAGGTGAATTAACTATTTTCAATAATTCCACAAAAATTACAGTGGCCTGCCCTTGGTCAATAGGGCCTGTCTTAGGAATATGAGATTAAAAATAAAAAGGCTAGGTTGTATACAAAAATAACCAAAAGTGGGGCAATTAAGCCACTTTGCACTACAAGTCCTTTATTAAAGTGGATTCTGACCTAAGGGTTATTTTTGTTGGCCTCTAACAGTGATAATAAGCTCTTGTACCAAAAATGACAGAGAGCAACATGATGGTTAATTAATGATGGATTTCTAAAGTTGGGTGCAAAAAGGGTGCTTAAAACTAATTTGTCATTTGAAAAATATCAAACAACAGATTTCAGATTTTTCTTAAGCTCTTATTATCAAAACATTAGTTATCCTAAGGTTTGGGGAGGTTTCACCTTAGGGTTATTTTTGTAGGGTTTTTCTAAGTTATTCTTGTTTTATTGAATTAAAAGATAGCTTTCTTATTTTACACTACAATAGGGTATGATATATTTTTCCAGTGAACTACATTGACTAAGTATCTCAACAAAAATAGGGGTGCCCTCTGGTTCCTTATTTATGTCACCTTTCCTATTTTTCTTAATCTTAAACATATTATGGAATAAGGGGTAAAATCTATCCTAATGTAGTGGACAGAGGTGCTTAACATTTTTAACTGGGTCAGTAGGTAGATAATAACTTCTCTAAATTTTTCTAACCTTAGTTAACTAATACAACCATTTTTCTTGCTATTATTAAGCTTTTGGTTCAAACTGTAATTAAATCAGGACCTTACATTTTTCTATAGTACTTATGGGGTTTTATATTTTTCTTAGACAGGTTACATTATTTAGAGTCTGGCAAAATTAGTTTGACCAAATTTGGGTAAACCAAACAGAAGTTATGGGTTTTTAAAGTTTCTGTTTGAATTTAAAACAGGTTTTAATTAAGTTTTTCTGAAAGAGTAGTTTGCGCCAAGGTCCCTAGGTTTAAACCGAATCAAACCTCGCAGATCTACCCTCGGGCCACTATTCATTCGGGTCATTGACTTTTCACTTAACCCCCCTGACTTTCTTTCCCTCTCACCCGCAGTCCTTCCCTCAACTGAAACAGTAGCCGCGGGAAAGGAAAGGGTGGCGCGGCTTACCGGCGGCGAGGGAGGTCCGGCGAGGTGGTCGGTGATGTTCAGGAGGTCGTGACGGTCACGTCGATGTGCGGGTCGGCGCCAGAGGTGGTAGGAGCTCCCCTGGCCACGAACACAGGCGGCGGGGATCGCCGGCGACGCCTGCTCCGGCCAAACCACGGCGGTAGAGTTTAATTAATGGGCACGAGGAGCTTCACGGGGTGACACAGAGGCCATGCGCGCAACGAATCGAGAAATGGTGAAGGGGTTTACCCGGTCCACGTGCGCCGGCGGGTTCTTGAACTCCGGTGAGCGCGATTTGGCTACCCCGGTGACGCGGGCCCTCGGTTTAAGCTTGAGCAAGGCTCACGGCTTCACCAGGAAGCTATCTGGGGGCTTGAATCGAACGGAGGAGGACGGGAGAGGGGCCGGCCACGGCGGTTGCTCTCGGGCGGCACTGGCGGGCTGCGGGGAGGTCGCCGGAGGCAATGGCTGGCTCGGGCAAGACAGGCGAGGTACGGAGGAGGCAATGGGGAAGGCAACCGAGCGCTGGGGCGGGTTTTATAGGCACGGACGTGGCCGGGGCGTCGGTTCGACCGTTTGGCGCGACGCGGGCACGCGGGGCGCGCGCGGGCGTGCCCTGGCGAGCTCAGAGCGCGTCGAACACGTGGCGTGTTGCTTCTGCCCGTGTTCTTCGCTCTGCTGAGCGGCCAGGCGTACGAATCTTGCCCTACCGCCTGTGGAGATCTCTTCCCTGCACCTAGAGCTACCTAGTTCATGTGAGTTCCAAGAGTAGATGTGGTCTCGTTGAGGAGATATGGTAGCGCCAAGTCTTGTCTGTCTGCCCTGTGCACACCGAGACAAAACCAGTGCCAACTCGTGTCAAATGGTTTTGGCTTGGGTTCAAACTTTTCCAGGGCATTCTAGGGTTCATTTGGCGCCACTTTGTCCATTAGGTCGACAGGTTTTGAAGAGGAGATCAAGGTGAACAGGTGGGATCTTTGCTCAAGGGTTGATTTTTGACTTAGGCAAAATCTGAATTTCTCCCTTGTGTTCAACCTTTGGTGATCTTTTTGGGACCTTTCTGAAAACTTTTTGGGGGTACTTCCTTACTATTAATGGTAGGTTATTGAGTATATTACAACCTTTGCATTTGGCCCAAACCATGATCATGGTGTTTACATGATCTTTTGATCATGGCTTCTATTAGGGTTATTATTGCATATGGGGGTTTTGTTCTAGGGTTTTGGGAGATCCCCACTTAGATGTGCATTACAAGCTAGGGCATGAAATCCAGGATAGTTTGCACTTGATTAGGACCCTGAATTCCAAGATTGAAGTACTTTGCCCACAAATCTTTATGTAATTATGGGTTAAAAGGGGTAACCCTGGAGTGGACACCCTGAGTAACACCTAGGGTGTTACACGGAATTAGTCCAAAAGTGCGAAGGTTGTCAGAAATGTGCAAGAGATCAAAAACAACCTTCGTCCTTAACACAGCTCATACAACCCATTTGGCCATTGCAAAGGTGGGGCCTTGACTTATTAGGTCCGTTACCACCGGCCCAAGGGAACCTAAGATATGTTGTAGTGGCGGTGGAATATTTTTCTAAATGGATTGAGGCAAAACCTTTAGCCACAATAACTTCGGCCACCGTCCAAAAGTTTTTCTGGCAGAATATTGTTTGTCGTTTCGGGGTACCAAAGGCTATTACTGTGGATAATGGAACACAGTTTGACTCCGAAGCTTTCAGGGATTTCTGTGATCAAATTGGTACGATGATCCATTTTGCATCAGTCAGACATCCGGAGTCAAATGGACTCGTTGAAAGAGCCAATGGCATTATAATGACAGGAATAATGAAGTTAATCTTCAATCAACCTAGGGGAAAGTGGCCAGATCAGTTAACCAAAGTGGTGTGGAGCCACAATACAACAACATCAAGGTCTACAGGCTTTACTCCATTCAAGTTATTATTCGGTGACGAAGCAATAACTCCGGAGGAAGCTAAAGCCGGATCAATAAGAGTAGTAGCTTCGGCAGAATCAGGTTCCGAAGCTGCTTATTCTGTGGAAAAAGATGCTTTAGAAGGGATCAGGCTGCAAGCCGTGGAGAACATCAATAAATATCAAGCCGAAACAATCAAATGGCGAGATAGAAAGGTTCGGCTAAAGAATATTGAGCCAGGACACTTGGTGCTTCGGAGAGTTGCCAACCCAGAAACAGTGGGCAAGTTGCAGTTGAAATGGGATGGACCTTTCTTAGTAGCATCTTCGTCAAGACCCGGTTCATACAGATTGAAGGATATGGACGGCAACGATATTCCTAGATCTTGGAATGCGGATGAGCTTCGGCGATATTATGTATAACTCGATGTAATTTTTCACATTTTTTATTTTTCTTTCATGGCACCCTTTTCCTTTCTGAAGGGGAAGAAAGGTTTTTAATGGGGCCATCACATGTAATTTCCTTTTTTTTAGTTCTATAAGAGGAAAATCCCCCAAGGAATGTAAATGTAAAAGCTGAGAACGCACCATCGAGTGCCGAAAAGTAAAGGTGAAGAAGCTCCAAAGTCGTTCCTAAGGGAATGCAGAGCTTACAGCGAAAAGTCAACGCTGATACCGCCAAAAGTAAAGGCGAAGAAGCTCCAAAGTCGTTCCTAAGGGAATGCAGAGCTTACAGCGAAAAGTCAACGCTGATTCCGCCAAAAGTAAAGGCGAAGAAGCTCCAAAGTCATTCCTAAGGGAATGCAGAGCTGAGGTGTGTTTGTTTTTAAGGAAATAATGGCTATGAGTATGGCTTCGGATACGTGTTTGGCCATTCATTTGCACATCACATTACATCATAGCATTTGCATTCATAAACATTCATCCAGGCATATATAGGATAATCATCATCATGGCATAAGTAGGTTGCTTCGGCAAAAAGAAAAAAAAAGGGGGGAAAGAAGGAGCTTCGTGTACAAAAAGGAGAGCTTCGGAAAGAAGGGAAATGTTGTTTTCTATGCTTCGCTGCGTACGAAAAGAAGGGAAGGTGTTTTTTTTTCGCCTTCAGCTCAAAAAAGAAAATTTCGTCCACATCAAAGCACTTCTCATACATCAATGGAAGGACAAGGATATATTACAAGGTATGAACAGAATGACAAGTTTCAGTTACATTTACAAAAGTTATCTCAAAAGTTTCTCAAGTATTGTCTACAGTCTATTATTTAATCTCCAAGGAGCTTCAGCTTCGGCGTCGTTTTCTAATCATTAGCTTCGGCTTCGTCATCCTACATGGATAAGGTTGTTGAAAGTCAAAACCAAGCTTGAAGGAAGAGGTAAGCGCAAGGTATAATTTCTTACTGGTTCAAGATGACTCCGAGCTTCGTCTCCAGCCTTTTCTCGCCCACCTTTTGTCCATATCATTTTTACAAATCTGTTAGAGATACTTCGGGCGAGATCAGGAATGTCATCTAGGATTGATGGTGATAAAGTGAAATTTGGCCTATTGACAATCTTTCCATGATCGCAGCCAGCTTTTAGGAAAGCTGCAGCAGTACCCCGAGAAGCCACCCAGGCACAGAAGTCACCGTGCCCAGCTATGACTTCGTCGAGCTCGTCAATCTCACCCTCAATATGTTCGAAAGTCTTCGGTAGATCTTCAGCTGAGGGGGTGAATTTTTCACTGCTGGCTCCAACTGAGTGAAAAATCTTTCTCAATCGTTGAATGCATTTGTTGCTAAATTCCAAACATTTTTCTTGAAGGCTCGTCAATAGTTTTCTCAAATCTGAATTTTGTTGAGCTTCGGCTTCAAGTTTTGCGTTAAGGTCTTGCTTTTCTCGTTCGAACTGCTCAGATTGGCGAAGAAGCTTCGAGTTCAGTTCTGTTATTTTTGCTTCGGCTTCCGCCAATGAACCTTCGGTTGCCTGGAGCTCGAAGTTCTTTTTCTCGATAGCATCTAATTGCTCCTTTATTTTGCTTTCCAAATTTTCAATTATAACTTCGTGCTTCTTGTCCTCAAAATCTTGCTGCATTGTCAAGGCTTTGCTCAACAGCATACTCTGCGTGAAAACAACCTTCGTCAGACATGTTTTCATTATTAGAAACAATAGAAGTTAAGGGAAAAGTAGTTCACCTTGAAATTGGAGTAAAATAAACTACCAACGATATGTTGTCGTCGGTAGCGGCTGATGTCTGTTTCTAGCTTCGGAAAACCGATACTCTTTGACAGAGTACCGATAACTTTGGCTCCAGTTTGATCTCGAATACAATCTAATTTTTCATCATCAATGCCTCCGAAGAGGAGTGCTCCAGGTTTGTATCCGCAGGATTTTGCATACTCTCTAAGCTCTTCTATTTCAGCTTTTGACAGATTTTCTCCAACTAAATTCTGGAAAATGAAAGCTTCGTTTTCTGAAGCTTCATCAGCAATTTCCTTCCCTTTCCCCGACGCTGCGGTCACGGCCTCTTCGGCGGCGATGGTAGCTTCTTCCGCAGCCATATCTAACAGTATTCTGTCAATATTTTCGATTGTGCTCTTCAGGTTCAAATTTTTAGCTGAGGCAGCTTCGGCAGCCGCGATCTCCGAAGGTGTAATTTTAATATCTGACCCTTCAGCAGACGCTGGTGTTTTTTGAGCTGAAGCTCTTGGCGGTGTCTTGTCAATTACCTTTGTCACAGTGATAATTCTTTGTCTCTTTGTTTTGATTGTTTTCTTTGATTTTTCGGGCTCCTTGTCCTTCTGAAAAAACTTTGTCAGTTGGGGCCCCAGTGGACTTAGCTTCGCAGGTAAGGATTCAATCATTACCTTCAGAATTTCCTCAACGTCAGCGGCAGAGGGTGATGCGGGGGTTTCTTCTTCGTCGGATATTTTACGCTTCGGAGATGGCGCTTTCTTCCTCTTCGGAATTTTCTTTTTTGGTAGTTCTTTTTCATCTTCATTTAAGGCTTCGGTTATCCTTTTCCTTTTTTGGCCTCCGGCACCTTTGTTCAAATTTTCGTAATCAGGGTATTCGAAACCCAGGGCGTCCAGCACTCGGTTTAGTCTTCGCTTCGGACGGGTGCCGAAGGCTACGGTCATCAACTGATCTTCTTTTTTGGAATAATTGCCAAGTATTTCATTGCACATCACTTCAATTGTATCCAGCCACTCTTGGCAAGGTGTTTTAAAGTATTTCTTAAACTTGAAGTAGTAAGGTAAACGCACAAGTTCACCTTCTTTCTTCTCCCCCTTCAGCTTCGGCATTTCCCACTCTTTCACACTAGGAAAAACCTTGAAAGCCAAAAACTCCTGAACCAGGTCCCTTGTACTGATATGCTCTGCAATTATTCTGAATTCATACATTGCTTTTTGAGTTGGACCCTCTGGTGTCATGTTGCAGTGGGGGCGGGTTTCTCCGAAGATTAGTTCAAGAGGACTTTGCACAAGCTTTTCCTTATCATCATCAACCTTGACATAGAACCACTCCGATTTCCAGCCTGCTGCCCATTTGCTTCGGTAGCTGATCACAGGAAACTTCGTAGTTTTCCGATAAGCAAAATTATAGCAACCAAAATTGTCATGTAATCCATCCTTTCTAGCCTTCGTCTGATAATGCAGCTCGTGAACTCGGCAAAAGCTGTCCGCAAACGGCTCCACCGCTTGGCTTCGGAGTGCCCAGATATAAACACTAAGCCTAACGATAGCGTTAGGGGTCAGCTGGTGAAAATAGATACCGAACCTCTTCAGTACCTCTGCAATAATCCCATGTAGGGGGAATCTTAATCCAGCCTTTAGGAAGCTCTTGAAAATAACAATTTCATCCTTCTCCGGCTTTGGGGTAGTCTCTTCTCCCCCGAAGCGTAGTAGCTTTTTCTCATTTTCAGTAAAAAAGCCTGACTTTACCATCTTGGACAGACCAGTCTTCGAAACAGTAGATTTCCCGAAGTCCAAATGGCTGGGCTTGCTTGGCATGGCAATGCGGTAATCATCTTCGGGATCAGTTTCCTCAATATCTTCTTCTTCTGCTTCAGCAATTGCTTGTTCTGCTTGTTCTGCATCATCACTAGGGATCTTTTCCGAAGTCACCAGCCCGGATCGTTGCATAGCTTCGGAGATGGGAACAGTCTCCGAAGCTTCAGTTTCGCCCCCCTCACGCTCAACCCTGGCGGTGGAACGCACTCTGGCCATTTAATTATGAATGTGTGGAAATTTAATATTTTCTTCTTCCGAAAGTTTTTTCTGACGAAGCAGGCTTCAAACTGGAGCTTCGTATGATTCCGACAGACAAGCTTCAGCGATGGTTAAAAATTTTGGCAGCAGAACAGTACAAATAGCAATGAATGCTGTGTTAACTTCACACCTACTCGTCTGTTTATATAGTACTGCAGGTAAGAAGGCGAAGCGCCAGAATTTTTACACCACGCGGACACCCGCTTGCACTCGCTGTGCGGTGGACCGCAGAGACCAAACAGTAACTCTGCAAGGTGGGACCGCTACGCGCTGGGAAATTGAATCGTTTCTCGACAACGAGCTCAGGGAAGGTGTTTTTTGGACCTTCGGCTCCCCGAAGCTTAAGAGACTTTTTTCACGGATCAAGCTCGTTACGAAAAACGATCTAGCACCGCGAAAGGGGCTACTGTTGGGCCTATGCTTCGTCGCCGAAGGTCTTATAGGAAGAAGCGGTCTTCGGCTGAAGCTGTTTGTATAAGATGGCCGAAGGTTCCTCTTCGTGAAGCTTCGGTATTACAAACCGACTTAAAGATAGAATGACCTTTTAGTCCATAAAGGTCTGAGTCAATGTTGTAAGCTTTTATAAGGGGCATACTTGTAATTCCTCACAGGCTGCGTCCTGTGCCTATAAATAGTGAACAGTATTCCTTTACTGTTCACGTATTCTGGAAATTGTAATCGCATATTCTGGAATTCAACCTTTTGCCAAGGCAGAGGTATTATTGTATTCAATAATTCAATATATTAAGTAAATACAATATAATTCATCTATGATTTATTTACCCCTTTTATACCTTTTATTTTATGTCGTCTTACAATATCTATTGAAATTTTATTACGAAGACTTAAGCTTCGTAGTTATACTCTTATCAACCTTCGTCCAAGGCTCATTATCCTCAAGGGAATAATGTTTCATGGACGAAGGATGTTAACATTTAACACTTTATGTTGCCTTGTTCTTAATTCATAGCATTTGAGAACAAGTCCCCAACACTGCTCCAAGGAAAAGAAAAGCTGCATCTCCAAAACCTGCATCTCCAAAACCAAAGACATCGGCCCGAGAGGAGGAAGCTCCTGCAACACCTTCTGCTGCCGAAGTGGAAGAGATTCTGAAGGTAATGACTGAACCTTTGCCTGTCAAGCTAAGTCCGCTGGCGCCAGAACTGACAGAGTTTTTTCAGAAGTACAAAGAAACTTCGGCAGCAGAAAGTCCCGCAAAGCCAAAAAACGAAGAATTATCCAAGTGGCAGATGTCATTCATCAGACACCGCCACCGATATCGGCATCAAAAATCGTCATTGCCGAAACCACCGGAGCCGAAACCACCGGAGCCGAAGCCACCGGAGCCGAAGCCACCGGAGCAACCACTGAAGCCGAAGCCACCGGAGCCGAAGCCGGGACCACCGAAGATCCTAACCTGGAAACCACGCTTGATGATATTGATAATATACTTCTGAGAATGGCTAAAGAAGAAGCTGCTGTGGTTGCGGTGAACACGGCAACTGAAAAAGGAAAAAAGCAGATTGAAGACATTTTGGAGGAAGCAAATTTTAATTTTCAAGATATACTTGGACAAGAGTTAACAGACGCTGAAAAAGAAGAGCTAAAGAAATATGTTATATCATGTGGATACAAACCAGGGTCTCTGCTATTTGGTGGGGTCAATGAAGGGAAGCTAAGATGCCTTCGGAATCGAACCGAGGCCAAGGTTGTTAGGACCTTCTCCAAAAGCGTTGGCCTGCCGAAGATAGAAGCGGACCTCTGCAGGTACCAGCGACAGCATATCGCCGGTAGCTTGCTCTATGCTAATTTCAAGGTAAAAAACTCTCAATTTTTATTATTAATTTTTATATATATATATTTTTAGATTAAGTTGTTTTCTGACGAAGGTTGTTTTGGCAGAGTATACTTCTAAGTAAAGTGCTGAGAATGCAACAAGATCTTGAAGATGAGAAAAACGAAGCTACCATAAAAGATCTAGAAAACAAAGTCAGAAATTACGAAGCTGCTCTGAAGGAAAAAGACTTCGTCATTCAAGATCTTGAAATCAAAGTTAAAGATCACGAAGCTGCCTTGGAAAAGAAAGACTTCGTCATTCATTCTATGGAAGGTTCCCTGGCTGAAGCCCAAGTCAAAAATAACAAATTAAACAATGAATTACTTATAAAATCAGAAAAGTCTGAGCAGGAAAAGAAGAATCTCAAAACAAATCTCAAGACCGAAATCGAGAAGAATTCAAATTTGCAACAATCATTGAAGGAGCTTCAGGAGAAATGCTTAGATTTCGGGAGTCGATGTGTGCAGCGGCTGAAGGATGTGTTTCACTCAATTGGAGCCAGCTCTGATAAGTTTACACCTTCAGCTGAAAATCTGCCAAACACCTTGGAATACATTGAGGGCGAAGTTGATGCACTTGACGAAGTTATTGCTGGGCATGCTGATTTCTGCGCCCTGCTAGCTTCTCGAGGCACAACTACCGCTTTCCTGAAGGCTGGCTGCTCGCACGGAAAAATTGTAAATAGGCCAAACTTCAGCTTGTCACCGGCAGATTTGGTTGACATCCCAAGCCTAGCCCGAAGCATAGGAAACAAATTTATGACCCAGATTTGGATAAACGGCGGGCGAAAAATGGCTGGTGACGAAGCTCGGAGCCACCTTAAGCCGGTGAGAAACTTATACTTGTTACGTTTACCTTCTCCTTGAATTCTGCACCTTTCTCATTCTATTTTAATATGTACAGGATGATGGAGCTGAAGAATGACGGGCTGAAGCTTAACAGTTGTTGCAAAAGACTTTTTCTGCAAAAAATTCTAGAGAAATCTTTGTAATATAATTGTAGAAAAACTTATGTAAATTTGTGCATACCTTGTAATATATCTTTTCCCCTTTATCCGTGTACGATCTGCTTTGCTGTGAACGAAATTCACTTTTGAGCCGAAGGCGAAAAACACCTTCCCTTTTTTTCGTACACAACGAAGCATGAAAATTTCCTTTTTCTCCGAAGTTTTTTCCTCATAGTCGAAGCATCTGCCTTTTCTGTATGGTATGATGATAACGATCCTATATATGTCTAAATGAATGTTTATGAATGCAAATGTCATGATGTAATGTATCGTGCAAATGAATATACGAATGTATATTCTAAACCATAATCATAGCCTTCATTCCCTTGGGAATGACTCAAATCTTTTTGCCGTTTATTTTTCGGCTTCACCATTTACTTTTCGGTGTATCAGCGCTGACTTTTCGCTGTAAGCCTCCCTTAGGAGCTTCTTCGCCTTTTACTTTCGGCGGAATCAGCATTTATTTTTCGTTGTAAGCCTCCCTTAGGAGCTTCTTCGCCTTTTACTTTCGGTGGAATCAGCGTTTATTTTTCGCTGTAAGCTCTGCATTCCCTTAGGAATGACTTTTGAGCTTCTCCCTGTTTTCTTTTCTTTTTCCTTTGCACTCGATGGTGCGTTCTCAGCTTTTACATTTACATCTTTGGGGGATATCGATCTTATAGAATTGAAATAAGGAAAAGAAAAATTACATGTTGTGGCCCCATTAAAAACCTTTCTCCCCCTTTGGAAAGGAAAAGGGTGCCACAAGAAAGAATAGAAAAAATTACATCAAGCTAAACATAATATCACCGAAGCTCGTCCGCGTTCCATGATCTAGGAATGTCGTTGTCGTCCATATCCTTCAATCTGTAGGAACCGGGTCTTGACGAAGATACCACCAGAAAAGGTCCTTCCCACTTCAGCTGTAATTTGCCTACTGTCTCTGGGTTGGCTACTCTTCGAAGCACCAAATGTCCTGGTTCAATGTTCTTTAACCTAACCTTTCTATCACGCCATTTTACTGTTTCAGCTTGGTATTTGTTGATGTTTTCCACAGCTTGAAGCCTGATCCCCTCTATAGCATCTTTTTCCACAGAGTAATCAGCTTCAGCTTCGTCTTCTGCCGAAGCTACTATTCTTATTGATCCTGATTTGGCTTCTTCCAGAGTTATTGCTTCGTCACCAAACAATAGTTTGAATGATGTAAAGCCTGTTGATCTTGATATTGTTGTGTTGTGGCTCCACACCACTTTGATTAATTCATCTGGCCACTTTCCCCTGGGCTGATTGAAGATTAACTTCATTATTCCTGTCATTATGATGCCATTAGCTCTTTCAACAAGTCCATTTGACTCCGGATGTCGAACTGCTGCGAAATGGATCTTCGTGCCAATTTGATCACAAAATTCTCTGAAAGCTTCGGAATCAAACTGCGTCCCATTATCCACAGTAATAGCCTTCGGCACTCCGAAGCGACAAACAATATTTTGCTAGAAAAACTTTTGAATAGTGACCGAAGTTATTGTGGCTAAAGGCTTTGCCTCAATCCATTTAGAAAAATATTCCACTGCCACTACAACATATCTTAAGTTCCCTTGTGCTGGTGGTAACGGACCTAACAAATCAAGGCCCCACCTTTGCAACGGCCAAGTGGGTTGTATTAACTGAGTTAGAGACGAAGGTTGTTTTTGATCTCTTGCACATTTCTGACAACCTTCGCACTTTTGGACTAATTCCGCTGCATCCGAAGCTGCCTTTAGCCAATAAAATCCTTGACGAAAAACTTTTCCAAGCAAAGGCCTAGATCCAATGTGAGATCCACACAGGCCTGCGTGTATTTTCTTCATCAATTCTATACCTTTGACTCTGGATAAACACTTGAGTAACGGAGAACAGACCCCACGCTTGTATAGTTCCCCTTCTATTATAACATATGGTCGAGCTCTTGCCTCTATCCTCCTGTTATAAGCTTCGTCATCTGGAAGAAAGTTACCCTGAAGGAAAGAGATGATCTCAGTTCTCCAGTCTTCACTATAGACAGGGGATATGTTGAGGACTGCTCTTTCAAGAAGCTCAACCGAAGGTGCTTTTATTGTTTCGAAAAATACTTCCGAAGGTAAGGGCAGCCCCTGTGCTGCTGACTTGGCTAATAAATCAGCATATTCATTTTCTCCACGAGGAATATTTTTAACAGAAAACCCTTCAAAGGAAGCCTCAATCCTTCGGACCGTGTCTAAATATTTTTCAAGCTTCGGATCTCTTGCTTTATAACTTTTGTCAATATGACCAGAAATAACCTGGGAATCAGTTTTAAGAACTGCCCTTCTGATTCCCATCACCTTTAACTTCTGAAGACCCAAGAGCAAAGCTTCGTACTCAGCAATGTTATTTGTGCAACTGAAATCAAGTCTTGTTGCATAACAAGTTTTAACTTTGGAAGGTGCGACCAACACAACAGCTGCTCCTGCTCCGAAGGTTCCCCAAGATCCATCGCAAAATACTGTCCAAACTTCGGCATCTTTACTCGTTTCTTCTTCCTGAGCCCCTGGCGTCCAGTCAGCAATGAAGTCTGCCAACGCTTGGGACTGAATCGAAGATCTATGCACATAATCAATACAAAATTCATTGAGTTCCGCAGCCCATTTTTCAACCCTTCCAGTAGCTTCTCTATTTCTCATAATATCCTTCAACGGTTGTGAAGAAGGAACAACTATATTGTATGCTTGAAAATAGTGTCGAAGCTTCCTGGAGGCCATCAAAACAACATACAACACCTTCTCCAATTCTGTATAATTTTTCTTTGATAAACTAAGAACTTCAGATACAAAGTATATTGGGGCTTGCTTTTTGACTTGGCCTTCAAGCTTCTCCTGGACAAGTGCTGCACTTACCGCTGAGTGCGAAGCTGCCACGTATAACAACAGAGGAGCCTCTGGCGTTGGTGGAGTTAATGTTGTTAGGTCTATCAAATATTGCTTCAGCTCTTCGAAGGCTCTCTGCTGGACTGGTCCCCATTGAAAAACTTCGGCTGACTTCAGCACTTCGAAAAATGGTAAATTTCTCTCTGCTGATCTAGATATGAATCTGTTGAGAGATGCCAGTCTTCCTGTCAATCTTTGAGCCCCCTTCTTTGTACTTGGTGGTTCCATTCGAAGGATAGCTTCGATTTTATTTGGATTAGCCTCAATCCCTTTTGTTGAAACTAGGCAGCCAAGAAATTTCCCTTTCTTCACTCCGAAGACACATTTTTCTGGATTCAACTTTAAACCGGCCTGTCTAAAATTAGCGAAGGTCTCCTGCAGATCAGCAATGTGATTATCTTGCTTCGTGCTTTTTACAATGATATCATCAACATAAGTTAGCACATTTCTGCCTATCTGAGAATGAAGAACCTTCGCTGTCATTCTGCTGAAGCTTCCTCTAGCATTCTTGAGCCCCTCAGGTATCCTAAGGTAACAATATGTTCCACTAGGGGTTATGAAGCTGGTTTTCGGCTCATCCTCCTTCTTCATCCAAATTTGATGATAGCCTGAATAACAATCCAGCAGACTCATAAGCTCTGATGAAGCTGCTGCATCAACTAGGGAATCTATCCTTGGCAATGGAAACTCGTCCTTCGGACAGGCCTTGTTGAGATCAGTAAAATCAATACACATCCTCCATTTACCATTGGCCTTCTTTACCATAACAGTGTTGGCTAGCCATTCTGGGTATTTTACCTCTCTGATAACTCCGGCACTGAGGAGTCTTTTCACTTCATTCCGAGCACCTTCGGCCTTGTCATCAGACATCTTCCGAAGCCTATGCTTTCTGGGTCTGAAGGATGGATCAACATTGAGCGAGTGTTCAATAACATCCCTATTGACTCCGCAAAGATCATTAGCTGACCATGCAAAAACATCTTTGTTGTTGAACAGAAACCTTATCAAGGTTTTCTCCTGTTCTTCAGACAGTTGGGATCCCAATAGCACCTTCTGCTCTGCTATGTCCTCGCATAAGAGCATGGGCTTCGGCTGATCGGCCGAAGCAGCTTTCTCCCTTCTGAACTTGTATTGCTCACAAGCTTCAGCTCCATCTATGTTATGGATTGCTTTTGAGTCTGTCCAGTTTCCTTCGGCCCTTCTAGCAGCTTCCTGACTTCCATGAATAGCAATGGGTCCTTGGTCCAAAGGTATCTTCATGCAAAGATATTCTGGATGAAGAATTGCTTCGAAGGCATTGAGAGTACCACGACCAATGATTGCATTGTAAGGGTATTCCATGTCAACAATATCGAACACAACTTGTTCAGTCCTTGTGTTGTTGATAAATCTGAAGGTTACTGGCATTGTGATTTTTCCGAGTGCTACAATCTGCCTTCCTTCGAAGCCACAAAGGGGATGTGTGGCATCATGGATCTTGTCTTCGGGCTCTTGCATCTGCCTGAAGGCCTTAGCAAATATGATATCAACTGCACTGCCTGTATCAACCAAAACATTATGGACCAGAAATCCTTTGATAACACAAGAGATAACCATAGCATCATTGTGTGGGTAATCCTTGAGCTGAAGATCCTCTTGAGAAAAGGTAATTGGGATGTGAGACCATCTTGATTTGATGAAGGGTCCTTGTACCCCTACGTGTTGTACTCTTCTCTGTGCCTCCTTCTTTTGTTTCTTGTTAGCCGGCTCTGAGCATGAACCGCCTGTTATCAGGAGGATCAGCTTCGGAGCCGAAGCAGTTCCAGCTTGATTCTTGATCGAAGCCATCAGCTCAAAAAAGTGGAAGTGAGTTCACCGGAGGTGGGCGCCAATGTTGGGGACTTGTTCTCAAATGCTTTGAATCAAGAACAAGACAACATAAAATGTTAAATATTAATGCCCTTCGTCCGCTGAAGCATTATCTCCCCAAGGGTTTAATGAACTTCGGACGAAGACCATGAACAAAATATCACGAAGGTCATACCTTCGTGATCAGACTTATAAAACAATATGAAATAAAATATAAAACATGGAGTATTTGAAAGGGAATTAGGCTTACACCTAGTTCCTAAATGATTTTGGTGGTTGAATTGCCCAACACAAATAATTGGACTAACTAGTTTGCTCTAGTGTATAAGTTATACAGGTGTAAAAGGTTCACACTCAGCCAATAAAAAGACCAAATGTTGGGTTCGACAAAAGAGCAAAGGAGCTACCGAAGGCTCCTCTGGTCTGGCGCACCGGACTGTCCGGTGCACCACCGGACAGTGTCCGGTGCACCAGAGGAATCCAACTCCAACTCATCACCTTCGAAAAATCCAAAGCCAGCACGCTATAATTCACCGGACTGTCCGGTGTACACCGGACAGTGTCCGGTGCTCCAACGGGACGCGGCTCTGGAACTCGCCAGCCTCGGGATTTTACGAAGGCTGCTCCGCTATAATTCACCGGACATGTCCGGTGTGCACCGGACTGTCCGGTGCAACTCCGGAGCAACGACTATTCGGCGCCAACGGCTACCTGCGACGCATTTAATGCGCGCGCAGCGCGCGCAGAAGGCAGGCGAGCCCATACCGGCGCACCGGACACTGAACAGTTCATGTCCGGTGCGCCACCGGACATCGAGGCGGGCCCAGAAGTCCGAACTCCAACGGTCAAATTCCAACGGCACTGGTGACGTGGCTGGGGCACCGGACATGTCCGGTGTGCACCGGACTGTCCGGTGCGCCATCGAACAGACAGCCCCACCAACGGTCAAGTTTGGTGGTTGGGGCTATAAATACCCAAACCACCCCCCCATTCATGGCATCCAAGTTTTCCACTTCTCAACCACTTACAAGAGCTAGGCATTCAATTCTAGACACACCAAAGAGATTAAATCCTCTCCAATTTCACACAAGGCTTTAGTGATTAGCGAGAGAGATTTGCCGTGTTCTTTTGAGCTCTTGCGCTTGGATTGCTTCTTTTCTTTCTCACTTGTTCTTGTGATCAAAACTCCATTGTAATCAAGGCAAGAGGCACCAATTGTGTGGTGGCCCTTGCGGGGAAGTTTTTGTTCCCGGCTTTGATTTGAGAAGAGAAGCTCACTCGGTCCGAGGGACCGTTTGAGAGAGGGAAGGGTTGAAAGAGACCCGGCCTTTGTGGCCTCCTCAACGGGGAGTAGGTTTGCAAGAACCGAACCTCGGTAAAACAAATCCGCGTGTCACACTCTTCATTCGTTTGCGACTTGTTTTGCACCCTCTCTCGCGGACTTGTTTATATTTCTAACGCTAACCCGACCTGTAGTTGTGTTTATATTTGTAAATTTCAGTTTCACCCTATTCACCCCCCCTCTAGGCGACTATCAATTGGTATCAAAGCCAGGTTCTTCATTAGAGCCTAACCGCTCGAAGTGATGTCGGGAGATCACGCCAAGAAGGAGATGGAGACCGGCGAAAAACCCACTACAAGCCACGGGAGCACTTCATCGGAAGAGTCCCGCACCAAGAGAAAGGAGAAAAAGAACTCCTCCAAAGGGAAGGAGAAGAAGTCTTCTTCACACCACAAGGAGAAGAAGGAGAAATCCTCTTCTCACAAGACGCGTCGGAGTGGGGACAAGAAAAAGAGGATGAGGAAAGTGGTCTACTATGAGACCGATTCCTCATCGCCATCCACCTCCGGCTCCGACGCGGCGTCCGTCACTTCTAAGCGCCAAGAGCGCAAGAAGTATAGTAAGATCCCCCTACGCTACCCTCGCATTTCTAAACATACACCATTACTTTCCGTCCCATAAGGCAAACCACCAACTTTTGATGGAGAAGATTATGCTAGGTGGAGTGATTTAATGCGATTTCATCTAACCTCACTCCACAAAAGTATATGGGATGTTGTTGAGTTTGGTGCACAGGTACCATCCGTAGGGGATGAAGACTATGATGAGGATGAGGTGGCCCAAATCGAGCACTTCAACTCTCAAGCAACAACAATACTCCTCGCCTCTTTGAGTAGAGAGGAGTATAACAAAGTTCAAGGGTTAAAGAACGCCAAGGAGGTTTGGGATATGCTCAAAACCGCGCACGAAGGAGATGAGCTCACAAAGATCACCAAGCGGGAAACGATCGAGGGGGAGCTCGGTCGGTTCCGGCTTCACAAAGGGGAGGAGCCACAAAACATGTACAACCGGCTCAAGACCTTGGTGAATCAAGTGCGCAACCTCGGGAGCAAAAAGTGGGATGACCACGAGGTGGTTAAGGTTATTCTAAGATCTCTTATTTTCCTTAACCCTACTCAAGTTCAATTAATCCGTGGCAACCCAAGATATACACTAATGACCCCCGAGGAAGTAATCGGGAATTTTGTAAGTTTTGAGTGCATGATCGAAGGCTCGAGGAAGATCAACAAGCTTGATGATCCCTCCACATCCGAAGCTCAACCTGTCGCATTCAAGGCGACGGAGGAAAAGAAGGAGGAGTCTACACCAAGTCGACAACCAATAGACGCCTCCAAGCTCGACAATGAGGAAATGGCGCTCGTCATCAAGAGCTTCCGCCAAATCCTCAAACAAAGGAGGGGGAAAGACTACAAGTCCCGCTCCAAAAAGGTTTGCTACAAGTGTGGTAAGCCCGGTCACTTTATAGCTAAATGTCCATTATCAAGTGATAGTGACAGGGGCGACGACAAGAAGGGGAGAAGAAAGGAGAAGAAGAGGTACTACAGGAAGAAGGGCAGCGATGCTCATGTTTGTCGGGAGTGGGATTCCGATGAAAGCTCAAGCGACTCCTCCGACGACGAGGACGCCGCCAACATCGCCGTTACCAAGGGACTCCTCTTCCCTAACGTCGGCCACAAGTGCCTCATGGCAAAGGACGGCAAAAAGAAGGTAAAATCCAAATCATCCACTAAATATGAGTCTTCTAGTGATGATAATGCTAGTGATGAGGAGGATAACTTGCGCTCTCTTTTTGCCAACCTTAACATGAAACAAAAGGAAAAACTAAATGAGCTAATTAGTGCCATCCATGAAAAGGATGACCTCTTGGACTCCCAAGAGGACTTCCTAATCAAGGAAAATAAAAAACATGTTAAGGTTAAAAATGCTTATGCTCTAGAGGTAGAAAAATGTAAGAAACTATCTAGTGAGCTAAGTACTTGCCATGACACTATCACCAACCTTAGAAATGAAAATGCTAGTTTAAATGCTAAGGTTGATTCACATGTTTGTAATGTTTCAATTCCCAATCCTAGAAATGATAATGATGATTTGCTTGCTAAGATTGAAGAATTGAACATTTCTCTTGCTAGCCTTAGAGTAGAAAATGAAAATCTAATTGCTAAGGCTAAAGAACTAGATGTTTGCAATGTTACAATTTCCGATCTTAGAGATAATAATGATATCTTGCATGCTAAGATCGTTGAACTTAATTCATGCAAACCTTCTATATCTAGTATTGAGCATGTTTCCATTTGTACTAGATGTAGAGATGTTGATATTAATGCTATTCATGATCACATGTCTTTAATTAAACAACAAAATGATCACATAGCAAAATTAGATGCTAAAATTGCCGAGCATAACTTAGACAATAAAAAATTTAAATTTGCTCGTAGCATGCTTTATAATGGGAGACGCCCTGGCATCAAGGATGGCATTGGCTTCCAAAGGGGAGACAATGTCAAACTTAATGCCCCTCCTAAGAAACTGTCCAACTTTGTTAAGGGCAAGGCTCCCATGCCTCAGGATAACGAGGGTTACATTTTGTACCCTGCCGGTTATCCCGAGGACAAAATTAGGAGAATTCATTCTAGGAAGTCTCACTCTGGCCCTAACCATGCTTTTATGTATAAGGGTGAGACATCTAGCTCTAGGCAACCAACCCGTGCTAAGTTGCCTAAGAAGAAAACTCCTAATGCATCAAATGAACATAGCCTCTCATTTAAAACTTTTGATGCATCTTATGTGTTGACTAACAAATCTGGCAAAGTAGTTGCCAAATATGTTGGGGGCAAGCACAAGGGGTCAAAGACTTGTGTTTGGGTACCCAAAGTTCTTGTGTCTAATGCCAAAGGACCCAAAACCATTTGGGTACCTAAAGTCAAGAACTAAACTTGTTTTATAGATCTATGCATCCGGGGGCTCAAGTTGGATACTCGACAGCGGGTGCACAAACCACATGACAGGGGAGAAGAAGATGTTCTCCTCCTACGAGAAAAACCAAGATCCCCAACGAGCTATCACATTCGGGGATGGAAATCAAGGTTTGGTCAAAGGTCTTGGTAAAATTGCTATATCTCCTGACCATTCTATTTCAAATGTTTTTCTTGTAGATTCTTTAGATTACAATTTGCTTTCTGTATCTCAATTATGCAAAATGGGCTACAACTGTCTCTTTACTGATGTAGGTGTCACTGTCTTTAGAAGAAGTGATGATTCAATAACATTTAAGGGTGTGTTAGAGGGTCAGCTATACTTAGTAGATTTTGATAGAGCTGAACTCGACACTTGCTTAATTGCTAAGACTAACATGGGCTGGCTCTGGCATTGCCGACTAGCACATGTTGGAATGAAGAATCTTCATAAGCTTCTAAAGGGAGAACACATTTTAGGACTAACCAATGTTAATTTTGAGAAAGACAGGATTTGTAGCGCATGCAAGGCAGGAAAGCAAGTTGGAGCCCATCATCCACACAAGAACATCATGACGACCGACAGGCCGCTTGAGCTACTCCACATGGATCTATTCGACCCAATTGCTTACATAAGCATTGGTGGGAGTAAGTATTGTCTTGTAATAGTGGATGATTATTCTCGCTTCACTTGGGTGCTCTTTTTGCAGGAAAAATCACAAACCCAAGAGACCTTAAAGGGATTCTTGAGACGGGCTCAAAATGAGTTTGGCTTAAGGATCAAGAAAATAAGAAGCGACAACGGGACGGAGTTCAAGAACTCTCAAATCGAAGGTTTCCTTGAGGAGGAAGGCATCAAGCATGAGTTCTCTTCTCCCTACACCCCACAACAAAATGGTGTAGTGGAGAGGAAGAATCGAACTCTATTGGACATGGCAAGAACCATGCTTGATGAGTACAAGACTTCGGATCGGTTTTGGGCCGAGGCGGTCAACACCGCTTGCTACGCCATCAACCGGTTGTATCTACACCGAATCCTCAAGAAGACATCATATGAACTCCTAACCGGTAAAAAGCCCAACATTTCATATTTTAGAGTCTTTGGTAGCAAATGTTTTATTCTTGTTAAAAGAGGTAGAAAATCTAAATTTGCTCCTAAGACTGTAGAAGGCTTTTTACTAGGATATGATTCAAACACAAGGGCATATAGAGTCTTTAACAAGTCCACTGGACAAGTTGAAGTTTCTTGTGACGTTGTGTTTGATGAGTCTAACGGCTCTCAAGTAGAGCAAGTTGATCTTGATGAGATAGGTATTGAAGAGGCTCCGTGCATCGTGCTAAGGAACATGTCCATTGGGGATGTGTGTCCTAAGGAATCCGAAGAGCCTCCAAAAGCACAAGATCAACCATCCTCCTCCACGCAAACATCTCCACCGACTCAAAATGAGGATGAAGCTCAAGTTGATGAAGTAGAAGATCAAGCAAATGAGCCACCTCAAGATGACGGCAATGATCAAGGAGGAGATGCAAATGATCAAGACAAGGAGGATGAAGAGCAAAGGCCGCCACACCCAAGAGTCCATCAAGCAATCCAACGAGATCACCCCGTCGACACCATCCTCGGCGACATTCATAAGGGGGTAACCACTAGATCTCGTGTTGCACATTTTTGTGAACATTATTCTTTTGTTTCCTCTATTGAGCCCAATAGGGTAGAGGAAGCACTCCAAGATTCGGATTGGGTGGTGGCAATGCAAGAGGAGCTCAACAACTTCACTAGGAATGAGGTATGGCATTTAGTTCCACGTCCTAATCAAAATGTTGTAGGAACCAAATGGGTCTTCCGCAACAAGCAAGATGAACATGGTGTGGTGACAAGGAACAAAGCTCGACTTGTAGCCAAGGGATACTCTCAAGTCGAAGGTTTGGATTTCGGTGAAACCTATGCACCCGTAGCAAGGCTTGAGTCAATTCGCATATTATTAGCCTATGCTACTTACCATGGCTTTAAGCTTTATCAAATGGACGTGAAAAGTGCCTTCCTCAATGGACCAATCAAGGAAGAGGTCTATGTTGAGCAACCTCCTGGCTTTGAAGATAGTGAGTACCCTAACCATGTTTATAAGCTCTCCAAGGCGCTTTATGGGCTCAAGCAAGCCCCAAGAGCATGGTATGAATGCCTAAGAGATTTCCTTATCGCTAATGGCTTCAAAGTCGGAAAGGCCGATCCTACTTTGTTCACTAAAACTCTTAAAAATGACTTGTTTGTATGCCAAATTTATGTTGATGATATTATATTTGGGTCTACTAACGAGTCCACATGTGAAGAATTTAGTAGGATCATGACACAGAAATTCGAGATGTCTATGATGGGGGAGTTGAAGTATTTCTTAGGATTTCAAGTGAAACAACTCCAAGAAGGCACCTTCCTTAGCCAAACGAAGTACACTCAAGACATTCTCAACAAGTTTGGGATGAAGGATGCCAAGCCCATCAAGACACCCATGGGAACTAATGGGCATCTCGACCTCGACACGGGAGGTAAGTCCGTGGATCAAAAGGTGTACCGGTCGATGATAGGTTCTTTACTCTATTTATGTGCATCTCGACCGGATATTATGCTTTCCGTATGTATGTGTGCGAGATTACAAGCCGACCCTAAGGAAGCTCACCTTACGACCGTAAAACGAATCTTGAGATATTTGGCTTATACTCCTAAGTTTGGGCTTTGGTATCCTAGGGGATCCACTTTTGATTTGGTTGGTTATTCAGATGCCGATTGGGCGGGGTGCAAAATCAATAGGAAGAGCACATCGGGGACTTGCCAGTTCTTGGGAAGATCCTTGGTGTCTTGGGCTTCAAAGAAGCAAAATTCGGTCGCTCTTTCCACCGCCGAAGCCGAGTACATTGCCGTAGGCCAGTGTTGCGCGCAATTACTTTGGATGAGGCAAACCCTGCGGGACTACGGTTACAAATTGACCAAAGTCCCTTTGCTATGTGATAATGAGAGTGCAATCAAGATGGCGGATAATCCCGTCGAGCATAGCCGCACTAAACACATAGCCATTCGGTATCACTTTTTAAGGGATCACCAACAAAAGGGAGATATCGAGATTTCATATATTAACACTAAAGATCAATTAGCCGATATCTTTACCAAGCCACTCGATGAACAATCTTTTAACAAACTTAGGCATGAGCTAAATATTCTTGATTCTAGGAACTTCTTTTGTTAACTTGCACACATAGCTCATTTTACATACCTTTGATCATATCTCTTTCATATGCTATGACTAATGTGTTTTCAAGTGAATTTCAAACCAAGTCATAGGAATATTGAAAGGGAATTGGAGTCTTCGGCGAAGACAAAGGCTTCCACTCCGTAACTCATCCTTCGCCGTCACTCCAAGAAACTCTCCATTCTTGGGGGAGAAAGCATGAGCACAAAGCAAAAGGACTTCATCCCTGGTATAATCTTAACTCATTTATTTATGACCAAAGAGGAAGAAAGCACTTTGAGGGCTCTAATGACTCCGTTTTTGGCGATTCATGCCAAAGGGGGAGAAAGTACTAGCCCAAAGCAAAAGGACCGCACCACCACCTAATTTTAAAATATAATTTTCAAATTGGTATCTTAATGTGTTCAAAAAGGGGAGAAAGTAGTATTTCAAAATTGATTCATCAAAACCCTCTTGAACACTAAGAGGAGGATTTCATTTAGGGGGAGTTTTGTTTAGTCAAAGGAAAAGCATTTGAAACAGGGGGAGAAAATTTCAAATCTTGAAAATGCTTTGCAAACTCTTATTCATTTACCTTTGACTATTTGCAAAAGAACTTTGAAAAGGATTTACAAAAGAATTTGCAAAAACAAAACATGTGGTGCAAGCGTGGTCCAAAATGTTATATAAAGAAAGAAACAATCCATGCATATCTTGTAAGTATTAATATTGGCTCAATTCCAAGCAACCTTTGCACTTACATTATGCAAACTAGTTCAATTATGCACTTCTATATTTGCTTTGGTTTGTGTTGGCATCAATCACCAAAAAGAGGGAGATTGAAAGGGAATTAGGCTTACACCTAGTTCCTAAATGATTTTGGTGGTTGAATTGCCCAACACAAATAATTGGACTAACTAGTTTGCTCTAGTGTATAAGTTATACAGGTGTAAAAGGTTCACACTCAGCCAATAAAAAGACCAAATGTTGGGTTCGACAAAAGAGCAAAGGAGCTACCGAAGGCTCCTCTGGTCTGGCGCACCGGACTGTCCGGTGTGCCACCGGACAGTGCCCGGTGCACCACCGGACAGTGTCCGGTGCACCAGAGGAATCCAACTCCAACTCATCACCTTCGGAAAATCCAAAGCCAGCGCGCTATAATTCACCAGACTGTCCGGTGTACACCGGACAGTGTCCGGTGCTCCAACGGGACGCGGCTCTGGAACTCGCCAGCCTCGGGATTTTACGAAGGCTGCTCCGCTATAATTCACCGGACATGTCCGGTGTGCACCGGACTGTCTGGTGCAACTCCGGAGCAACGGCTATTCGGCGCCAACGGCTACCTGCGACGCATTTAATGCGCGCGCAGCGCGCGCAGAAGGCAGGCGAGCCCATACCGGCGCATCGGACACTGAACAGTTCATGTCCGGTGCGCCACCGGACATCGAGGCGGGCCCAGAAGTCAGAACTCCAACGGTCAAATTCCAACGGCACTGGTGACGTGGCTGGGGCACCGGACATGTCCGGTGTGCACCGGACTGTCCGGTGCGCCATCGAACAGACAGCCCCACCAACGGTCAAGTTTGGTGGTTGGGGCTATAAATACCCAAACCACCCCCCCATTCATGGCATCCAAGTTTTCCACTTCTCAACCACTTACAAGAGCTAGGCATTCAATTCTAGACACACCAAAGAGATCAAATCCTCTCCAATTCCACATAAGGCTTTAGTGATTAGCGAGAGAGATTTGCCGTGTTCTTTTGAGCTCTTGCGCTTGGATTGCTTCTTTTCTTTCTCACTTGTTCTTGTGATCAAAACTCCATTGTAATCAAGGCAAGAGGCACCAATTGTGTGGTGGCCCTTGCGGGGAAGTTTTTGTTCCCGGCTTTGATTTGAGAAGAGAAGCTCACTCGGTCCGAGGGACCGTTTGAGAGAGGGAAGGGTTGAAAGAGACACGGCCTTTGTGGCCTCCTCAACGGGGAGTAGGTTTGCAAGAACCGAACCTCAGTAAAACAAATCCGTGTGTCACACTCTTCATTCGTTTGCGACTTGTTTTGCACCCTCTCTCGCGGACTTGTTTATATTTCTAACGCTAACCCGGCCTGTAGTTGTGTTTATATTTGTAAATTTCAGTTTCGCCCTATTCTCCCCCCCCTCTAGGCGACTATCAGTATTAGAGAGAGATATGCCATAGATAGATAATATTATTCACATATTTTATTTTATGAATTTAAATACCAAAACATAATGTTTAGGCATATTTATACCTTAGCCTTGGCAGGAAACAATAATTCCAGAACGATGCATTTGCAATTACAGGATCGCGTGAACAGTAAAGGAATATTGTTCACTATTTATAGGCACAGGACACAACCTGTAAGGAATTACAATCATACCCCTTATAAAAGTTTACAACAATGATTCAGACCCTCATGGGCTAAAAGGTCATTCTATCTTTAAGTCGGTTCGATCCTTCATCTTCGGATATGCTATAACACCGAAGCTTCATGAGTGGTAGCTTCGGCATCACGTATAAGCAGTTTTTGCCGAAGCCGTTTTTTCCTGCAGGACCTTCAGCGACGAAGCATGGTCCCAACATTGTCCTTTGCTTTTTTTGGTCCTTGATCCAGGCGGAGGTAGCCCTCCGGCCGCACTAGTCCTTCGTACAAGTGTTGGTGCATGCAAAGTTTGTTGGGAATGGGAGCGCGGGAGTGGGTGCTGGTGGCGAAGCTGATGCTGGAGCTAGGACTGTTGCTCGGGCTGGCCGTGCTGCTGGTGCTAGCGGTGCTGGCCGCGGCTGTGGCTGCAGGGAAGAAGCGGGCGGAGGTGGGGCGGTGCGGTAAGGTCTTCTTTCGCGGCGTTCGGTTGTTGTTGTGGTCGAGGATCCGGGCGGTGGGGTGGTGGTTATTGTTGGTAGCTGTGGTGCTGCTCGGGATGGGGACGACTTTGTTGTGGCTGCTGGGGATGAAACTAGAGCTCCATTAGGAAGAGGAATAGGATCAGGAACAGATGGCGTGGGCGATCTTTGCATGTGGTGTGAGAACAAACTCTGGTCTAAACTCTGGGGCAGGAGATGGTGTCTGAATTTAAAGGGAGGGCGTGATGCTGGGTGTTAAGACGTGTAGTGGGGGGGCCTTGTCATGTTCTGCTTGTCTTTGATGTTCCAGATCTTCCTAGTGCGATAAACGATGGCTGAGTTTTCTAAGAGCGCATTGGGAGCACGATGCTGCGTCCCGTAGCTTATTCCGATGTTTGATGTGGTCCTAGTGGCTGACATGTTTGGTGTTTACCCTACCTGGCACAATGCAAGAACCAACTTTTGTTTCCGGGCCCCGGCCGTTGTGAAGAAGGTGAAGCTAGCTAGGGGTGATATGGTTGATGCTCCAGTTCATCAATCGATGCGGTTGCTAAACTTGTGGGCTTGGAGTTACAAAACAATCCAACCGTTGGCCAAATAAATCCTTCTGTTGCTGGGTCCTAGTGAGCTCTCCAGCTGAGAACCGTTGGCCAAATAAATCCTTTTGTTGGGTGTGGATCAGCTCATGTGGAACCATGCCTACCTTGCCTGCTCACTTGTGAAAGACGAATGTTCCCCCAGTGCATATTTGCATTGCATTCTATATTCGCATTGCATTGCTTTATTTAATTTGCTGGTCTTGCATGCACCGTATACATATACATATCATTTTGTTCTCCTGTTCTTCTTTGAATTAGTGATATATATATATATATATATAATGTTTTCTCAAGTGTGCTTATGATGTATGGTTTATCTGCTGTAGATGCCTCACAACAACTTAGAATTGGTTAGAATTAATTTGGAGGAAATGAGAGAGAGGCGTAGGAAGAAGAGGCTGAGAGTAGCATCCTTATTTGTTGCACCTGTCATGGGCATGATTGCGGAATATTATTATCGGAAAAGACCTAGACATCTTATGGATCCCTCTGAGGTGATAGAGAGAGATGTAGCTGGTCGGAAACAAATGCTAAGGAATCTGTATCAAGGATCAAATGTTTATTGCTATGATAGTTTGCGTCTAACTAAGAGATCCTTTTCGGACCTATGCACTATCTTACGTGAGAGGTGCGATATGTGTGACACCTTGAATGTGTCGGTAGAAGAAAAGGTTGCTATCTTTTTGCTTGTAGTGGGTCATGGCACTAAGATGAGGATGATTCATAGCTCATATGGGTGGTCACTTGAACCAATTAGCCACTATTTGAATGAGGTGTTGAGAGGTGTTCTATCATTATGCCATGACTTTATCAAGCTTCCTGATCCTTTAGCTGTACAACCTGAAGATTCTAAGTGGAGGTGGTTTGAAGATTGCCTTGGAGCACTAGATGGTACACACATTGATGTTTTTGTACCTTTGGCTGATCAAGGGGGGTATAGGAATATGAAGCAACAAATAACCACCAATGTTTTGGGTGTTTGTGATCGAGCGCGGTTTTAAGGATGTCCCAAATTTCTTTGGCGTTCTTCAACCCTTGCACCTTATTATACTCCTCTCGACACAAGGAGGCGAGGAGTATAGAAGTTGCTTGGGAGTTGAAGTGCCTAATTTGGGTGGCCTTATCCGAGTCATAGTCCTCGTCCCCCACTTGAGGTGCCTGCTCTCAAGCTCAACAATATCCCAAATACTTTCGTGGAGTGAGGTTAGGTGGTGCCTCATTTTATCACTCCACATGCAATAGTCTTCACCATCAAAATATGGTAGTTTGCCTAGGGGTACGAAAAGTAATGGAGCACGCTTTGAAATACGGGGATAGCGTAGGGGCATCTTACTATACTTCTTGCGCTCATGGCGCTTAGAAGTAGTGGACGACTCGGTGTCGGACGTGGAGGGTGATGAAGAGTCGGTCTTGTAGTAGACCACCTTCTTCATTTTCTTCTTCTTCTTGTCACCCCTCCAATGTGACTTGATGGAGGAAGAGGATTCCTCCTTGTACTTGTTGCCAAACTCACTTGAGAGAGTCTTCCCCGAGCCCAAGGGCTTGTCGCCAGTCATGATCTCCCTCTTGGCGTGATCTCTAGACATCACTTCGAGTTGGTTAGACTCTTAATGAAGCACTGGCTCTGATACCAATTGAAAGTCGCCTAGAGGGGGGGGGGGGGGGTAATAGGCAAAACCTGAAATTTATAAACTTTAAACACACACTAAGGCCCGGGTTAGTGTTAGAGTTAAACTTAAGTCCAAAAGGTTGTTTCTCTTGCTAAGAGTTGCTCAAAGGGTGCAGATGACGTATGTGAGCAAACTCAAATCAATACTAGCAAGGAAACATTAGAGAGGGGAAAGAGGGCAAACAAATCAAGTGAGTAGACACGGTGATTTGTTTTACCGAGGTTCGATTCCAAAGAACCTAATCCCCGTTGAGGAGGCCACAAAGGCCGGGTCTATTTCAACCCTTTCCCTCTCTCTCAAACGATCATTTAGACCGAGTGAGCCTTCACTTAATCACACGGGTCACTAAGACCCTGCAAGGACCACCACACACTTGGTGTCTCTTGCTTAGCTTTACAAGCACTTAGAAATTGAAAGAGAAAGGAAGAAGGCAATCCAAGCGACAAGAGCAACAAAAGAACACAAATGATCCTCTCACAAGCCCTTAAGCACTAGCGTTGATTTTGGGAACTTTGAGTGGATTGATTGCTTTGATTGTGTCTTGGAGTGTTGCACTTTGCTCTTGCAATGAATGAGAAACTCATAATGCTTGGATGGCTTTGAATGAGGTGGTTGGAGATATTTATAGCCCCCAACCACTTCCTAGCCGTTGCAGGCGATGGGCGCACCGGACAGTCTGGTGGCGCACCGGACAGTCACTGTTCACTGTGCGGTGCGTGCCACGTCAGCACGTCCGTTAGGGTTTGGAGTAGTTGACCGTTGGGGCGCTTTGTCTTTTTGCTGCATCGGACAGTCCGGTGACCTCTCACTTCTGTGCTCTAACTTCTACGTGATACTGTTCACTACTGTAGACTCTGCGCAGTTGACCGTTGGCGCGCAGGGAGCCATTGCTCCGCTGGCTCACTGGATAGTCCGGTGAATTATAGCGGAGCAAGCCCATTGAATTCCTTAGAGTGGCTGGTTTGCTTGTGTATGGGCCTGGTGCACCGGACACTGTCCGGTGCACACCGGACCTTGTTCGGTGTGCCATTTTTCAGCACACTCTAAGTCCTTTGCTCCAAATTTGATTGTGTCCCCAACTGAATTTCTTTCTCGGTTTATGTTGAACCTTATGCACCTGAGATAAATGACATCTAGCCAAACTAGTTAGTCCATGTGGTTTGTGTTGGTCGTCAACCACCAAAATCGATTATAGGAAATGATTAGGTCCATTTCCCTTTCAGGTGGCAGTTTCAGGCAATTAAACATGCCTAGAACAGGCTCAAAATTTGTAGATAGTTTATGTAGGGGAAAGATATCCACTATTGAAGTAACAACCCCAGCACCTTAGAAAACAAAGCGCAGATTCAAAAACCCGAGAAGAATGAGGTTTTGTTGGGGTTTTCTCAAAACGAACTCAAAGGAGAATCAACTCGGATCACGACTAAGGACTTGACCATGAGAGCGTATGCAGTGATCCAAAGAGTCTATCTCCACCCAAACCAATCCCCAACAACGCCCATGTCATAAGAACTCGAAGGTTCTCCACAAATCAACAAGAAAAGGGGAAGGAAGAATCCAAGAACACAAGACATCAAAATTTTAGCAA
Source organism: Zea mays (assembly GCF_902167145.1). Taxonomy (NCBI): domain Eukaryota; kingdom Viridiplantae; phylum Streptophyta; class Magnoliopsida; order Poales; family Poaceae; genus Zea; species Zea mays. The sequence goes on along the minus strand of NC_050100.1, from coordinate 158,146,293 downwards.
GGAACAAAACTGAGATTGAGAAGTGACCAAAACTTATGGGTTGTTGGGGGCCTTCTTCTTCGCCGAAGGTCCTCTAAGCAAAAACATCTTCGGTAGGACGACATGCAAGCAGACACAACACGAATGTGTACACCGAAGCTACAATCCAGGGAGCTTCAGCATGATGACATGCCTCGAGACGAACGGCGACACCGACTTAAAGAGGAAAAGACCGTTCGGTCCATGATAATTTGTGTCACATTTATAATTAGTTATCGAGGACATAAATGTAATTTAGATCAGGTTGTGTCCCATGCCTATAAATTGGTGAACAGTAACCCCGTACTATTCATGCTGACTTGTAATCACTTGCACGTCGCTCTTGGACTATCACCTTCTGTCAAGCCGAAGGTACAAATGTAATTAATATCATTAATGCTTGTTCATGATTATATAATGAGAGCACAAATAATTTGATGATTTAATGTGATTATTCATGTTCTTTTCTATGTTTCATATGTCTCTGCTTTCATTATTACTTACTGAAATGATGAAGGTATGCCCTTCACCACCTTCGTCTGAAGATCATTATATCCCAATGGAGATAATGCTTCGAAAGGCAAAGGTCTTTAACCATTAACATTTGTGTTGCCTTGTTCTTAACTCATAGCATTTGAGAACAAGTGCCCAACATTGGCGCCCACCTCCACTGAACTCACTTCCACTGATTGAGACGATGGCTTCGTTCAACAACCAAGTTGTAGCACCTTTGGTCACGAACCTGGTGCTCCCAATCACGGGTGGTTCAAGTTCAGAGCCAGCCAACAAGAAGCAGAAGAAGGAAGCGCAGAGAAGAGTGCAGCATGTTGGGGTGCAAGGACCCTTCGTTAGATCCAAGTGGTCCCACATCCCAATCACCTTCTCCCAGGAGGATCTTCAGCTCAAAGACTATCCTCACAATGATGCTATGGTTATATCTTGTGTCATCAAGGGATTTCTGGTCCACAATGTTCTAGTTGACATAGGCATTGCAGCAGACATCATATTTGCAAAGGCTTTCAGACAAATGCAAGAACTAGAGGACAAGATTCATGATGCTACACACCCTCTTTGTGGCTGTAAGGAAAATGGACCTCGGGCCATTTGGCTTAATAGATTTTGGTGTTTGATGATTAACACAACCTGTGAACTAATGTATTTCCAAGTGTTTGTGTGTTGTAGTCCACAGGATGCAAAGTGGATTGGACTGAGGCTCTGAGGATGCAACACCTCAAAGAAGACATTATAGTACCCATATAAGACATTACAAAGTCATATTGAAGACAATTTATATATGCTAAGAGTCCAACACATCAAGAAGTAGAAGTGAGATACAAAGATGCAAAACAAAAGTGAACTTGACAAAGTTGAGAGGAAGGGCTGACTGAATTGGAAGTGTTTCACAAAATCAAATCTACTCAAACTGACATGGCTTCAACTCTGAGATGTAGATAATTTTATAAGCTTTCCAAAAAGTCCAAGATCATCAAAATCGGAGTTCGGAGCTAAAAGTTATGCCCACAATACGAAGTCGGAATTGCTGAAAAAACAAGAGCAGCATATGGGATGTCCGGTGCACACTGGACTGTCCGGTGTGCCAAATTTGCTCAAACTGGTATGGCTTCAACTTTGGGATGTAGAGAATTTCATAAGCTTTCCAAAAAGTACAAGATCATCGAAATCGGAGTTCGGAGCTAAAAGTTACGGCCAAAATACGACAAGCGGACATGGGCTGTCCGGTGCACACCGGACCGTCCGGTGCGCCATGTCCGGTGCGCCATCTTCGGAAGCTCAAACGGCTACTTTTAACGGCTAGTACACGTGGGATGTCCGGTGCACCACCTGTAATACCCAAAAGTGCAATAATGAGAACAGAGATAATCTCAGTAATTTGTGTCCTCTACTTATCATCACATGTGATCAACCCTAGTTATAAGTGGATAATTAACACAAAGAACACATAAATAAACCATGCATCATGCTCGGATTTTCTTTTGTGTGCATATTGTGACAAAATAACAATAATAATGCTAGTAGAGATAAAACAATGACTTGCGATGAAGTTTTAATCCTAAATGGAGAATTAGGGTTTGAAATAGAGAAGAAAAGAGAAAATATTACACAATACCAAAAATAAATTTATAAGTGAATAAAGTCATTCCATAATAATTTATTCAAGTCATATATTCAAAAATTTGATTACAAATTCGCCACAAAAGTTTGAATTCAAATTGGAGATTTAAAAAGAGAAAAGGGAATTCAAAAAAAAAACCCTACCTGGGCCAAAATACCTAATTGCGGCCCACTACCTCAACCCCGCCGGACTCCCCTCGGCCCATTTCTATTCCGCGCGCCAGCCGTTTCTTTTTTTCCTCCGCGTTGCACGCTCGGGCCACTGCAGGTGGGCCCCACCTGGCCAGACGCTCCGCGCAGCCGTGCTCCCTCCTTCCCTCGCTGTCGAATGGGTCCCGGGCGTCAGCTATTTCTTCTCCCACCCGCGTAACAAACCAGAGCAAAGCTGCCACCGGATCTGATGGAGTTCTTGGTCGTCGCTCTGGCCGAGATCTTCGCAGGATTTCCTTTAAAACTCGGCTACCTCCGCTCGTCCAAGATATCAAGTTGAGCCAGCAAACCCAATAAACAAAGAAGAAGCCGTCGTCGCTGCAGCAGTCGGGCATGTCCCTCCGCCGCCTCCCCATGGCCACTCTCGGCCTTCCCCTTTCCGTCCTTAGCTCATGAACGGGCCGTCGTCACCATGGAAGAGAAATCTACCGCCGCCGTGGAGCTACATCCGCGCGGGCGCTCCATCGTGTCGTGCCGGGCGCCATTGTAGAATCGAGCGTCCGCCATGGTGCGTGCGGTCGGCTGCGCCTGGGTGTCGAGCTCGCCCGCACCGATTCGCACCCGCGCCTCCGTCCTCGCCTGATTGCAGTAAGGCCTCCACGGCTGGACATCTCGGGTACTTCATCACCGGCGTGCAGACTCGTGTAAGGAGCTTACAAACTTATCCGCCAGGTTCTTCGAATTTTTTTTAGTAGCTCGGGTAGCAGTAATCCACCACGGCGCTGGCCTCGCTCTCACTACCCCTAAAGAACTGAACACATCCGCCGCTCAGTAGCTTGCGCGAAATCGCTTGGACCTGATCCTGCTGTGCTGCCATGGGTCCGAACCCTGTTGCCGATCTTCTATTTCATCTTGTGGCGGTGGTAGGTCCATCTGTTGAGTTCCCCTTGGTGCCCTTTGTGCATAGCTTCAATTGTAGTTATGGATTAGTCACTATACCTGGATTTCGTCCAACACCGGCGGTGGGCGCCGCCGTGGTCTGCTCGCCTCGGTGCGGCTCGGGAGGGGGGATTGAAGAAAACTTGGGGCCGTTAGATCCTAACGGGCGGCCCAGATCGACGCAGCCATCCCCCTTCGCCTATAGTGGATCTTGGCCATTAAATTTTGATCCAACGACCAAGATCTCTGCGTACCCCTTCGGTCAGAAGATTATGCATAAGAGACCCTTAGGTTTACGTTATTCAACCCGCAGTCCCGTGCACTATTGACTGAGTCTCGGGATTGTTTCGCAGAGACCCCTGCCTTTCTCTAAAATCGTGTGCCCAGTCCAGTGAATCGATTAATTAGATAAATAGTTAGAGAAATTGAATATTAAATACAAAAATGATTCCAAAGAACTTATATAATTCATATTAAATTTATTTTAGCTCCAAAATAATTGATTCCAATTTCTATAATTTTATAAAATTGTTATTTATCATTTAGTACCACTGTTTTGTCATGAAAGACACTTTAAAATTTATATCCTAATTAATCTTGTATCAAACACATAAAACCCTAGTAAATTCATAACTTCTCCGTTTTAACTCCGATTTGACCCGTTCAAGTTGCGTTAGTCTTGTAGCAACGTATAGATTATTATTATTCAGTTTGTACTTATGTTTGGTGTGATGTTAATTTTATCTATACCATGTTTGTTTGTATTGCTACGACTAGCGCGAGGGCACGTGTCATCTGAAAAGCAAGTTGGTACCTGGAATCTCAAGTGCCAGGTGTTGGGGACTTGTTCTCAAGTGCTATAAGTTAAGAACAAGGCAACATAGAAAATGTCAATCGTTAAAGTCCTTCGTCCTTCGAAGCATTATTTCCCTTAGGGTATAATGGTTTACGGACGAAGGTTATGAAGGACGTACCTTCATGAATTCTTTAAACAATGACGAAGGATGAAATGTAAAGAATATAAAAGACAGCATGGACAATTATATATTATTAATGGGCATAAACAGAGATATCGTTGAATTACAAGTGTACCTTCAATCGGAAGGAGATGACAATACAAGCGTGACGCAAAAGGCGAATGCCAACTCAGCGTGAACAGTACGGGGGCACTGTTCTCCTATTTATAGGCACGGGACACAACCCATACAAAATTACATTCACGCCCTTCACACTTGATAATAATTCTATAGTAATCTGTCGAGGTTTAAATAGCCTTTTCATCTTTAAGTCGGTTTCGCTTGTTGCTACCGCGCCGAAGCTTTCCTGCTCACACCTTCGGCCCTGCATCAACCTTCGTATTACTCTGGTCTACTGTGATGCTGACTTGAATCCGAAGATACCTGTTCACACATTATACTCCAGAAACACTGTTAAATCCTGTTTTTGAGGACCTTCGGATGCCGAAGGTCCCCAACAGTAGCCCCTTGCAATATTAATTTGTTTAAAATAATAAATTTAGATTGCGACATGGACGAAGGCTTTACGCCGAAGGTCCGAAAAAACACCTTCCCTTTGCTAGAATAGCAACATTCACTGACAAGCGGGGTCTTTCAATTTTCAACGCTCTTGGCGTATAAATACGGCCATACCGCAAACTCATTTGATACGCTCTCTGGCCAACTGCTCCCACTCACTCAATTTTTAGCTCTTGCGCACTAAGATTTGCTAAGCTTTTAGTTTTGAAGCTTCGGCTTTGAAAATAGTTTTTTAACATCTCCGAAGATGTCTGAAGATAAGAAGACTGCTGCTGAGACGAAGCTGAGCCTCGACGAAGAGAAAAATTTGGGGTTTCTCATAGCGATGTCAAAGACCAACACAGAAAAAATCACCAAGGAGATTCTGGAAGGCTTGTCTGAGGATACTGGTGACAGTGACAGCTATGATGTGGACAGTGGTGGTGAAGACTTTGAAGATCGTCCCTGGCGACCAAGCCATTCAGTTTATGGTAAATCAACTATCAAAGAAAATCATCTTGTCAATATGAGAGGAAGGTATTTCTGGGATTTGTCCATTGTGAGGGCGGACGAAGGGGAAAAAACTTGCCCCCATCCCGAAGAGAATGAAGTCGTAGTGTACCGAAGCTTTTTGAAAGCTGGACTGCGATTTCCCTTGAGCAGCTTCGTTGTGGAGGTGCTGAAAATATTTGAAATCTATCTCCATCAACTTACCCCCGAGGCAATTATAAAGCTGAATATCTTCGTGTGGGCCGTGAGAAGCCAAGGTCTGAAGCCTGATGCAAAAAGCTTCTGTAATATACACGAGTTATCATATGAGACAAAACCTTGGGGTAAGGAACAGTATCACAATAATTTTGGCTGCTACAGTTTTGTTTCTCGGTCCGGGTCAAGCTGCCCCGTGCCAACCTTTCGGAAGAGATGGCCCGGCGACTGGATGACAGAATGGTTTTATGTGAAGAATGATCTGACAATACAAGAAGATATCAAAGGTATAATTATGCGCCCTATCTGGCAAAGCTTCGGCCTTCGGAGGCCGAAGGTTGAAATGAATGAAGCTGCCGAAGAATGCCAGAGGGCCTTCGGCGCAGTCTGCTCTTTTATTGGAATGAGAGACTTAGTGCAAGAGCATATTGCCTTCAGGGTATGGCCGCTCGCGGAGAAATGGGAAATGCCACAAGAAACTGTAAAAGAGGCCGACGAAGGTGGACTTATCAGGTTGAAGTACACTTTTAAATTTGGAGATAAATTCGTTGAGCCAGATGATGACTGGTTAAAAAGTATTGAAAATTTAAGTGATGAACTGCTTGGGGCCTATTCGAAGGCCGAAGACACTGCAATGTCAGCAGCCTTCGGAGGCCGAAAAAAGAAGAGGCTGAATCGGGTATTTGATGCAATCGGGTTTGTCTACCCTGACTATTGCTATCCCATTCGAAGGCAGAAGAGAAAAAACACAACCTCTGCAAAAGAAGAAGCTGCAACTGCTCCTAGCGAGCCAGAACCGAAAAGAAAGAAGATAAAGGTCCTTACACATCGGCCGCGCTATATTGAACCAGCTTCGGTGCCTGAGTTTACCGGAGAAACTTCTTCGGCCACCGAAGCTGAAAAACCAGCCGAGCCAACCTTGCTGCCAGAAGTCGCAGAAACGGCCGAAGTGCCAACAAAGATAGAATTGGAACAATCAAAGATTTTGTTATCAGAAACGAAAGAGAAGGCCGAAGCGCCGTCCACAGAAAAAATGGAAGAGGTAAAAGAAATAACTGAGGGATCCAAACCATCAGAAGTTTTGAGTCCTGCAGCAAACATTGAGACAGTAAAAAATCAAAAAGTGCCAGCAGTGACTCCGAAAAGAAAGAGAATGGCTAATGTGCTAGATGTGCTGGAAACGATCAAATCTTCAAGCACACCTCCGAAGAGGGCTGCTGTCATTCCTGAAACAACAACTGAAATTTCTGATTCTAAAGCTGCAGGGCCAGAGACTGAAGCCGAAGCTGGGCCCTCAGAGCCTGCAAAGATAAAATCCTTGGAAAGTGAGGCAGAAAAAATAACAAAGCCAACTTTTGTTGAAGAAACCGGTGTCATTGCCCCCGAAGCATCCCCCAAAATTCGTGATTATATTGTTCGTCATGCTTCGGGGAAAAAACTATCGGAAAAAGAAGAGCAAGAGGCCCAGCACTACGCCCAAAAACTGAAATATCCAAAGGGGGCGTTAATATTCAATGGCAGTGGAGAAGAAGACTTCTTGTATTGTCTCCCCGACAGCAAGGAAATTTCTGTCTGTCGGGAGATGAGCAGGAGCTTCGGATTCCCAACTTTAGAAGACGGGCTCTCGGTGCTGTCGAAGAACAATCTGGCCGACAGCCTAGCTTACAATAGCTTAAAGGTGCGACAAATGAAATCCTTGTATTTTTTGTTGAGTTCAAAATTTTTCGTTTGTTTAAACCTATTGACACAGACATATTTCTCTTTGCAGGGCCTGATACTTAGCAATGCCCTCAGGGCACAGAAAGATGCTGAAGACGAAGGGTGTTCTATAGCCCTGAGCAACCTTCGTTCCGAAGTTATTGAACTGAGGAACGAAGGTCTCGAAAAAGATAAAATGTTGTACTCATTGATAAATAAAATAAAGGAGGACGAAGCTGCTTTTAAAGGTCAAGCTGAAGCTCAGAAGCGGGAAATTGAAGATCTTCGAAAACAACTGGCCAGAGCCAAGGAAGAACGCATACTTGAAGAAACAAAGCGAGAACTCAGCGACCAATGGACCGATCACCTAGAAATAACTGTTGAAGAGCTTCGTTCGTCCAGAAAGAGATGCTATAACAAATCTATAGAGTGTGTTAAGAAGTTAAAAGCTAGCTTCGCCAGGGTTGGCGCTTTCTCAAGCGAAGAAAACTTTACGAGAGGCAATCCCGAAGGTCCCATCGAATGGATCGACCACGAAGCTGAGGCCTTCGAAGAAATTTTAAATAGCCGAGGAGATATATGTGCCTTCTCTGGTGCCAGAGGGATTGCCACCATCTTAGAGAAGAAGGGTTGCGAACATGTAAAAATTGTAGCACAGTCCGAAGCTGCTTTATCTTTTGAAGATGCAAGAGATCCTTCGGCCGAAGCTAGTATAATTGGTGGAAAATTTTTTACCGATATTTGGGATAATGGTGGCCGAGAAATGGCCGGAGAAATTATTCGAAGAAGCGAAAAGGGCATTCACGATGCTAGAGAAGTAGCCGAGGCTGCTGAAAAGAGCGCAGAGGCCGAAGGTCAATTAGGTATTAACTAATAGTTTTTATTGTGTTGTAATCTTTAGGCTTTAAGATTTGTTTGCGATTTGTAATAGCAATGTAGCCGTATCCTGTCTTACTTCAGATCCTGCTAAAACGTCTTCGGGCCCTCAGCCGAAAGGAGACGACGAAATTAAAAAGATGGCTGAAGATATTATGGACGATGTCGTCAATCGGCTCCTGAACGAGGCTGCAGAAGTCGTTTTGAGAGAAGATTAAGTATTTTTGTGAAAACTTCTGAAATGTAATATACTGTAACATTTTGTAACCCCAAATGTAATATACCTATTTTTGTTAGTCAATTCTTTACGATGCATGAAACTTTACACATACCGCTTTTGAGTCTTTGACGAAAAAACACCTTCCCTTCTTTTCATGCTTCGTGAAGAAGAATTTTTCTCTGTCACAACAATATCCAATATTCTGATGAATAATATCCAGGCTTCGTGAAAATATTTTCCGAAGCTATACTTCCGAAGATCAATGATGTAACTTTTTGTGACTATGATTTCTCCCTTTTTTCAAAGCGTTCTTCTGTAGATTGATAATGTGTCCACTTCTTGTGCCATGTGCAAAATGATGTATGATGCTTATGCTATGCGAAATGATGCGATGATGTTATGTCATGTGAGATGATGTTTATTCCGAAGATACATACGCATCCCTGCAATAAAACACAATCTTTTATAAGCCTCCCTTAGGAGCTTCTTCGCCTTTTACTTCAGCGGAATCAGCGTTTATTTTTCGCTGTAAGCCTCCCTTAGGAGCTTCTTCGCCTTTTACTTTCAGCGGTATTCGCGTTGACTTTTCGCGCTTTGCCTTTTACTTAGGCGGTATCAGCGTTGACTTTTCGCTGTATGCTCTGCATTCCCTTTGGAACGACTTTGGAGCAGAAAACTTACACTGCGCTCCCTTTGGAACGACTTTTTTGTGACTTCGGCAAACTTACTCTGCGTTCCTTAGAACGACTTTTTGTTGCTTCGAAGAACTTCGATAGTTCGAAGGTCCTCTTTGTTATCACAAGTCTTTGAACTTTAATCAATATAAGCCTGTGAAGAAAATATATTTTCCTTGTAGGATTCAACGAAACTAATTACATGAAATCTAAACAATGTCCTTTATTACAGAAAATAATACTGAATGAAAAAGATTTCTATTAAGGTAGGATATTTGTCAATAGATGTGCTTTGACTCTGGCACAGTGCTATTGACTGTACGAGCTTCGGACTGCTCTCTGAAGTCCCTCTGGTGTGGAGCATACTGGCTCCCTTCTAGCTGCTGGCCTTGTTGCAACGGAGGTGGAGGCGGAGGCTGTTGCCAAGAAGCTTGAGGCTGACTCGCCGAAGCAACAGAAACTGCAGGATGATTGCCCACATATTCTGGAATGTAGGGCGAATGATACGAAGTTGTATGCATGACCTGCTTCGGCTGAGCTTGTTGTGCTGCTGCTTCAGCTATTTCCTTTTGCTTCTGAATAGTAACATGGCACATCCTGGTAGTATGGCCTTTGTTCTCACCGCAGAATAAGCAAAAGATTCTTCTCGGTTGATCGCCAAATCTTCCTCCAAAGCCCCTGGCGCCTCTGCCTCTTGGAGCTGGTGGTCGGAAAGAGCTTTGCTGTTGCCCCGAAGCCTGTGAGGAGCATTGTGGCCTTTGCTGTTGGCTTCCTCTATCATCATTTTGTGTAGAGTTATGAATTGATCTCACGTGCCTCGGGTAGAACCTCCCTCCGAAGCCCCTGGTCATTTCAGAAAACCTGAAAGCCTCCTCCCTTCTTTGGCGAAAATCATTATCGGCCCGAATGTACTCGTCCATCTTCTGGAGCAGCTTCTCCAAAGTTTGAGGAGGCTTCCTGGCGAAGTACTGAGCTGACGGTCCTGGCCGAAGCCCCTTGATCATGGCCTCGATGACAATTTCATTGGGCACCGTTGGTGCCTGTGCCCTCAAACGCAAGAACCTTCGGACATATGCCTGAAGGTATTCTTCGTGATCCTGGGTGCACTGGAACAGAGCCTGAGCAGTGACCGGCTTCGTCTGAAATCCTTGAAAGCTAGTTAACAACAAGTCCTTCAGCTTCTGCCATGAAGTGATCGTTCCTGGTCGAAGGGAGGAATACCAGGTTTGAGCAACACTTCTGACAGCCATAACGAAAGATTTGGCCATGACTGAAGCATTGCCACCATACGAAGATACTGTTGCTTCGTAGCTCATCAAAAACTGCTTCGGGTCTGAGTGGCCATCGAATACGGGAAGCTGAGGCGGCTTGTAGGACAGAGGCCAAGGTGTAGCCTGCAGCTTAGCGGACAGAGGAGAAGCATCATCAAAAACAAAATTCCCATGATGGAAATTGTCATACCAGTCATCCTCGTTGGGAAAACCCTCCTGATGAAGGTCTTGGTGCTGAGGCCTTCGGTGTTGCTCATCCTGAGCAAGATGACGAACTTCTTCAGAGGCTTCGTCTATCTGCCTCTGCAGTTCAGCTAGCCTGGCCATCTTTTCTTTCTTCCTCTGTACTTGTTGATGAAGCATCTCCATATCTCTGATTTCTTGATCTATCTCGTCCTCTGGTGGTGTCGGACTGACAGCCTTCCTTTTCTGGCTTCGGGCCTCCCGCAGGGAGACTGTCTCCTGATTGTGGTCCAGTGGTTGCAGAGCTGCAGCCCCAGTCGCTGAAGCTTTCTTCGGCGCCATAACGAAGATCTATGATCGCCGAAGGTGTTCAAAAAACTTCAAAGAGTGGAAGTGAGTTCACCGGAGGTGGGCGCCAATGTTGGGGACTTGTTCTCAAGTGCTATGAGTTAAGAACAAGGCAACATAGAAAATGTCAATCGTTAAAGTCCTTCGTCCTTCGAAGCATTATTTCCCTTAGGGTATAATGGTTTACGGACGAAGGTTATGAAGGACGTACCTTCATGAATTCTTTAAACAATGACGAAGGATGAAATGTAAAGAATATAAAAGACAGCATGGACAATTATATATTATTAATGGGCATAAACAGAGATATCGTTGAATTACAAGTGTACCTTCAATCGGAAGGAGATGACAATACAAGCGTGACGCAAAAAGCGAATGCCAACTCAGCGTGAACAGTACGGGGGCACTGTTCTCCTATTTATAGGCACGGGACACAACCCATACAAAATTACATTCACGCCCTTCACACTTGATAATAATTCTATAGTAATCTGTCGAGGTTTAAATAGCCTTTTCATCTTTAAGTCGGTTTCGCTTGTTGCTACCGCGCCGAAGCTTTCCTGCTCACACCTTCGGCCCTGCATCAACCTTCGTATTACTCTGGTCTACTGTGATGCTGACTTGAATCCGAAGATACCTGTTCACACATTATACTCCAGAAACACTGTTAAATCCTGTTTTTGAGGACCTTCGGATGCCGAAGGTCCCCAACACCAGGCAAGTTGTGCCCTTGATCACTTACTTTTTCCCAGCCATGTTCTTATTAATTATAATGATCTGCATAGGATAATTTTGATGGGACCCAATAGGTTACCCTAGTTTTGGCTATCTTTATACCTTGTTCACCACTGAAATATTTCTTTGGGTAGTACCTGCTATTGCTTTATGTGGATTTGGGTATGAAGATACTTTATTCATAATTACTCTTTTATTCTCTTTTATTATTACTGTTCATGTTAAGATCATTATGTTAATGGGAACATGGAGCGACCACCCGGGAAAACAGTGCTACCACAAGGGTATAATGGGACGCCCTTGGCTGATTAACTAGGAAAGCTAGTGGAGGTCTTCCTTACCCGAAAGGGGCAAGGGCAGTAGGGGAGTGGTCAGTGTAGGGAGGTCCTTGGGTTGATTTTGCTGCGATGGCGGTCAGGCAAGAACCCTGCACTGGAGCTTCCTATAAACTGTAGCGGGATTTCTGAAGCTAGTGGAACTTTGTAAAGGCCTCGTAGTGTTACCCTGCCTCGCCTCCTCGGTAGAGGTGTATGGGATTGGCCATCTCTTGGCAGATGGGTAACATGACTTGTGGGTAAAGATGCACAACCTCTGCAGAGTGTAAAACTAGTATACTAGCCGTGCTCACGGTCATGAGCGGCTCGGACCATCACATGATTAATTATGGAACTTAAATTTAATTTGACATTTGCATCGCATTTGGGATTATTTTACTATTACTTTTCTTTATTATTATTAAGGTTTGGTATTTACTTACACTTAGTAATTGCTAATAAAATTTTGACCAACTTATAAAAGCAATGCTCAGCCTCAGCCTTTATTTCATTGATCAGCCTTACACTACATGAACTCCCACCTTTGGTGAGTTCATGCCACATTATTCCCCACAACTTGTTGAGCGATGAACGTATGTGAGCTCACTCTTGCTGTCTCACACCCCCCACAGGAGAAGAACAGGTGGTCCAGGAGGAGCCGCAAGGCGAGGAGTTTGATCTGATCTAGGTGGCGTTTCTCAGTTGACATTGGCGCCGATGATCCTTAGTTCGTTTTACATTTATTCCTTTACTTTGTAATAAGTCTTCCGCTATGTAATAATTACTCTGATGTTTTATGACATTTATCTCTATACACTCTGTTATTATATATGTTGTCTTCTTGGCGCATGTATGAGATGCACTTGGCTTTGTCCTTTAAAACCGGGTGTTACAGAAGTGGTATCAGAGCAAATGTTGACTGTAGGACGAAACCTAGATAGAAATGGATAAAACCCTTACCTACTTACCTTCTTCTGATTCATTCTATACTTACCTTACTCTGATTCTCTCTACACTTATCTTGATCCTGTCTCACCTTCTACTGTTCTACTCTGATTATTCTTATCTTTTCTACTTCAAGACAAGATGGATTTCACACCTTGGAATCCTACATTTATGACCTTTTTAAGATATAGGAGACCTAAGACAAAAATTAAAATTATTTTATCTATTAAAAATGTTGGTTGATTGTGCTGATGATAAATGCTTGATTTGCTTCTTTGATTGATTGAGACATTATAGTTGGTCATCTTAGCATGTACCACCATAAGGTAATGAATTAGCTTTAGTAGGTGACACACTAATCTACTTAGCTAATAAATCCCCCGCAGTAACATTCCTCGTAATTACTCACCTTATCTACAATTCTTCCTTTCTTACCCTGTGTTTCTAACCCAGATGGGCTACCACTATAGTGTTAGAAGAGAGCACTATAGATGTGAACCTTGGTATGTCATGGTTAAGAAAGACAAAGGCAGTTTATACACTGTGCTAAAGGAACCATAGAACTCACCAGTTCCAAAGGAGAAGGATTTGAAGTTGGAATTGCAGTAACTACCGCCACCAAACTAGCGGCATTCTTAGTCGATGGGAAGTTTGTTGGTGACAACATCCGTGTGGTTAAGGATTTTCCGGATGTCTTTCTAGAGGAGTTATTAGGGATGTCACCAGATATGGAAGTTGAGTTGGTCATTGATTTCTCACCTGGGACTGCCCCTATTTCTAAACGGCCATACATGATGTCTGTAGAAGAGTTAAAGGAACTGAAGAAACAGTTAACTGAGTTACAAGAGGTCGGGTACATTCATTCGAGTTCTTCACCTTATGGAGCGCCAGTTCTATTTGTATAGAAGAAAGATGGATCGCAAGGGATGTGTGTGGATTATAGGACCCTTAATGATGTCACTATGAAGAACAAGTATCCATTATCCCGCATTGAAGATTTATTTGATCAGATGAGAGGTGCAAGGGTATTCTCGAAGATTGATCTCCGATCGGGTCATCACCAAATGAAGATTAAGCCATCAGATATTCCTAAGACGGCTTTCTCGACTCGATATGGATTATATGAGTTCACTGTTATGTCGTTTGGATTAACTAATGCACCAACCTATTTTATGGATCAAAAGAATAAGGTGTTCGTGACCTGGACAGGTTCGTCGTGGTATTTATCGACGATATTCTTATCTATTCTAAGAGTGAAAGTGATCATGAGGAACACTTGAGATTGGTGCTACAGAAGCTAAGAGATAATCAACTCTACGCCAAGTATAGCAAATGCGAGTTCTGGATTGACGAGGTGTCATTCCTTGTACATATCATTTCTAATGGAGGGATATCAGTGGATCCTGCTAAAGTCAAGTAGATAGTGGCGTGGAGCATACCCACTACAGTTACGGAGATTCAGAGTTTCTTGGGACTGGCAGGATACTATCAGAGATTTATTGAAGGATTTTCTAAGATTGCTAAGCCTATGACCTCACTTCTAGAGAAGGGAAGAGAGTTTAAGTGGGACGAGAAGTGCCAAGAAAGCTTTGATCAATTGAAGGAGAGACTAATGTCGCCACCAGTATTGGTTATGCCAGATCTACAGAAGGGATTTGACATTTACTGTGATGCATGTGGCCAAGGATTGGGATGTGTGCTCATGCAAGATGGACATGTGATCGCTTATGCGTCTCGTCAGTTGCGGAAACACGAATTGAACTACCCCACTCATGACTTAGAGCTGGCAGCAGTTGTGCATGCACTTAAGATTTGGAGACATTATATTATGGGAAGCAAGTGTCAAGTATACACAGATCATAAGAGTTTGAAGTATATATTCACTCAAAAGGATCTCAACCTTAGGCAACACCGTTGGTTGGAGCTCATTAAGGATTATGATTTGGAGATTCACTATCACCTGGGCAAGGCAAATTTGGTTGCAGATGCCTTGAGTCGAAAGGAGCATGTTCATTCAGCTATTGTTGTCCAGCTACCCGATGAGATTGTTGAGGAATTCAGGAGACTTAACCTGGGGATAGCTGCTCACACTGAAGGAGTTATTATTGATGTGGAACCTACCTTGGAGCAAGAAATCCATAGAAGGACAGATTGGTGATGCTAAGATACAAGAGATTAAGGATCTGATTACTAAAGGTCGAGGTCCAGAAATACACGGAAGATGAACAAGGCACTGTGTGGTTCAAGGACAGGATATGATGCTATATGGGTGATTGTGGATAGCCTGACCAAAGTGGCTCACTTCATTCCGGTCAAGACTACTTATAAGGGATCTCAATTGGTAGAGTTGTATACGACTCGGATTGTGTGTTTACATGGAGTACCAAAGAAGATCGTTTTGGATAGAGGATCACAGTTTACCTTCAGAATTTGGAAAAGTTTTCATGAGAATATGGTTATGAAGTTGAATTTTAGTTCGGCCTACCATCCTCAGACTGATGGACAAGACTAAAAGGATTAATCAAGTATTGGAATAAATGTTGAGAGCCTATGCCCTTCAGCATGGTAGTAGTTGGGAAAAGAGTCTACCTTATGCTGAGTTTTCATATAATAATAGTTACTAGACCAGTCTGAAGATGTCACTGTTCGAGACTCTATATGGCAGGAAATGCAAGACTCCTTTATATTGGATTAGACTAGAGGAAGACCGTTCTTTGGACCTAAACTGATTCAAGAGGCAGAAGAACAAGTCCGTATAATTCGGGAGAAATTGAGGGTAGCTCAGACCAGGCAAAAGAGCTATGCTGATAATAGAAGAAGACCACTAGAATTTGAGGAAGGAGATTATGTTTACCTCAAGGTGTCACCACTTTGTGGAATGAGGAGATTCAAAGTTAAGGGCAAATTGTCCCCTCGCTTTATTGGACCATTCAGAGTTTTTAGGCGAGTTGGAGAGATGGCCTATCAACTCGAGCTACAGGATAATCTATCTGATGTGCATAATGTATTCCATGTGTCTCAACTTTAGAAGTGTCTCCGTGTTCCTGAGGAACAGTTACCAATGGAAGAGCTCAGTGTTCAGGGTGGTTTGATTTACACGGAGTACCCTATCAAGATTCTTGACACTTTGGCTCGAGTTACAAGAAATAAGGTTATAAAGATGTGCAAAGTACAATGGAGCCATTATGGATAAGATGAAACTAATTGGGAAAGATAAGAAGAACTTCGTATAGATTTCCCCCCTTCTTTTCCCTAGATCTTCCTAAATCTCGAGGACGAGATTATTTTTAAGGGGTAGGATTTGTAATACCCAAAAGTGCAATAATGAGAACAGAGATAATCTCAGTAATTTGTGTCCTCTACTTATCATCACATGTGATCAACCCTAGTTATAAGTGGATAATTAACACAAAGAACACATAAATAAACCATGCATCATGCTCGGATTTTCTTTTGTGTGCATATTGTGACAAAATAACAATAATAATGCTAGTAGAGATAAAACAATGACTTGCGATGAAGTTTTAATCCTAAATGGAGAATTAGGGTTTGAAATAGAGAAGAAAAGAGAAAATATTACACAATACCAAAAATAAATTTATAAGTGAATAAAGTCATTCCATAATAATTTATTCAAATCATATATTCAAAAATTTGATTACAAATTCGCCACAAAAGTTTGAATTCAAATTGGAGATTTAAAAAGAGAAAAGGGAATTCAAAAAAAAAACCCTACCTGGGCCAAAATACCTAATTGCGGCCCACTACCTCAACCCCGCCGGACTCCCCTCGACCCATTTCTATTCCGCGCGCGCCAGCCGTTTCTTTTTTTCCTCCGCGTTGCACGCTCGGGCCACTGCAGGTGGGCCCCACCTGGCCAGACGCTCCGCGCAGCCGTGCTCCCTCCTTCCCTCGCTGTCGAATGGGTCCCGGGCGTCAGCTATTTCTTCTCCCACCCGCGTAACAAACCAGAGCAAAGCTGCCACCGGATCTGATGGAGTTCTTGGTCGTCGCTCTGGCCGAGATCTTCGCAGGATTTCCTTTAAAACTCGGCTACCTCCGCTCGTCCAAGATATCAAGTTGAGCCAGCAAACCCAATAAACAAAGAAGAAGCCGTCGTCGCTGCAGCAGTCGGGCATGTCCCTCCGCCGCCTCCCCATGGCCACTCTCGGCCTTCCCCTTTCCGTCCTTAGCTCATGAACGGGCCGTCGTCACCATGGAAGAGAAATCTACCGCCGCCGTGGAGCTACATCCGCGCGGGCGCTCCATCGTGTCGTGCCGGGCGCCATTGTAGAATCGAGCGTCCGCCATGGTGCGTGCGGTCGGCTGCGCCTGGGTGTCGAGCTCGCCCGCACCGATTCGCACCCGCGCCTCCGTCCTCGCCTGATTGCAGTAAGGCCTCCACGGCTGGACATCTCGGGTACTTCATCACCGGCGTGCAGACTCGTGTAAGGAGCTTACAAACTTATCCGCCAGGTTCTTCGAATTTTTTTTAGTAGCTCGGGTAGCAGTAATCCACCACGGCGCTGGCCTCGCTCTCACTACCCCTAAAGAACTGAACACATCCGCCGCTCAGTAGCTTGCGCGAAATCGCTTGGACCTGATCCTGCTGTGCTGCCATGGGTCCGAACCCTGTTGCCGATCTTCTATTTCATCTTGTGGCGGTGGTAGGTCCATCTGTTGAGTTCCCCTTGGTGCCCTTTGTGCATAGCTTCAATTGTAGTTATGGATTAGTCACTATACCTGGATTTCGTCCAACACCGGCGGTGGGTGCCGCCGTGGTCTGCTCGCCTCAGTGCGGCTCGGGAGGGGGGATTGAAGAAAACTTGGGGCCGTTAGATCCTAACGGGCGGCCCAGATCGACGCAGCCATCCCCCTTCGCCTATAGTGGATCTTGGCCATTAAATTTTGATCCAACGACCAAGATCTCTGCGTACCCCTTCGGTCAGAAGATTATGCATAAGAGACCCTTAGGTTTACGTTATTCAACCCGCAGTCCCGTGCACTATTGACTGAGTCTCGGGATTGTTTCGCAGAGACCCCTGCCTTTCTCTAAAATTGTGTGCCCAGTCCAGTGAATCGATTAATTAGATAAATAGTTAGAGAAATTGAATATTAAATACAAAAATGATTCCAAAGAACTTATATAATTCATATTAAATTTATTTTAGCTCCAAAATAATTGATTCCAATTTCTATAATTTTATAAAATTGTTATTTATCATTTAGTACCATTGTTTTGTCATGAAAGACACTTTAAAATTTATATCCTAATTAATCTTGTATCAAACACATAAAACCCTAGTAAATTCATAACTTCTCCGTTTTAACTCCGATTTGACCCGTTCAAGTTGCGTTAGTCTTGTAGCAACGTATAGATTATTATTATTCAGTTTGTACTTATGTTTGGTGTGATGTTAATTTTATCTATACCATGTTTGTTTGTATTGCTACGACTAGCGCGAGGGCACGTGTCATCTGAAAAGCAAGTTGGTACCTGGAATCTCAAGTGCCAGGCAAGTTGTGCCCTTGATCACTTACTTTTTCCCAGCCATGTTCTTATTAATTATAATGATCTGCATAGGATAATTTTGATGGGACCCAATAGGTTACCCTAGTTTTGGCTATCTTTATACCTTGTTCACCACTGAAATATTTCTTTGGGTAGTACCTGCTATTGCTTTATGTGGATTTGGGTATGAAGATACTTTATTCATAATTACTCTTTTATTCTCTTTTATTATTACTGTTCATGTTAAGATCATTATGTTAATGGGAACATGGAGCGACCACCCGGGAAAACAGTGCTACCACAAGGGTATAATGGGACGCCCTTGGCTGATTAACTAGGAAAGCTAGTGGAGGTCTTCCTTACCCGAAAGGGGCAAGGGCAGTAGGGGAGTGGTCAGTGTAGGGAGGTCCTTGGGTTGATTTTGCTGCGATGGCGGTCAGGCAAGAACCCTGCACTGGAGCTTCCTATAAACTGTAGCGGGATTTCTGAAGCTAGTGGAACTTTGTAAAGGCCTCGTAGTGTTACCCTGCCTCGCCTCCTCGGTAGAGGTGTATGGGATTGGCCATCTCTTGGCAGATGGGTAACATGACTTGTGGGTAAAGATGTGCAACCTCTGCAGAGTGTAAAACTAGTATACTAGCCGTGCTCACGGTCATGAGCGGCTCGGACCCTCACATGATTAATTATGGAACTTAAATTTAATTTGACATTTGCATCGCATTTGGGATTATTTTACTATTACTTTTCTTTATTATTATTAAGGTTTGGTATTTACTTACACTTAGTAATTGCTAATAAAATTTTGACCAACTTATAAAAGCAATGCTCAGCCTCAGCCTTTATTTCATTGATCAGCCTTACACTACATGAACTCCCACCTTTGGTGAGTTCATGCCACATTATTCCCCACAACTTGTTGAGCGATGAACGTATGTGAGCTCACTCTTGCTGTCTCACACCCCCCACAAGAGAAGAACAGGTGGTCCAGGAGGAGCCGCAAGGCGAGGAGTTTGATCTGATCTAGGTGGCGTTTCTCAGTTGACATTGGCGCCGATGATCCTTAGTTCGTTTTACATTTATTCCTTTACTTTGTAATAAGTCTTCCGCTATGTAATAATTACTCTGATGTTTTATGACATTTATCTCTATACACTCTGTTATTATATATGTTGTCTTCTTGGCGCATGTATGAGATGCACTCGGCTTTGTCCTTTAAAACCGGGTGTTACACCACCGGACAGTCCGGTGCACCTGTCCGGTGCGCCGCAGAAAGCTGCAGAACTGCTTTCCAACGGCTATATTTGAGTTGGGGCCTATATATACTTCACCCAACCGGCCATTTGGAGGTGTGGGAGCCCAAGAAACATACCAAGGCATATTGTAGACATTTCCAAGTGCTCAAACACCCAAGTGCTTAATAGAATCACTCGGTGATTAGCGTAGGCGCTTTGCGAAGTGCTTAGGTTAGTTAGACCGCTTTAGCGCTTGCTCTAGGTGAACCCTAGATTATTGAGTGAGTTTAGATAAACCTCACAACCCCTCGGCTCTTGCGTGAGCCATTGTAATTGTACCGAGTGGGGCGAGAGTCTTGCGAGACCGTGACAACCGCGTTTGTGTCACGGCCGCCACCATGTACCGGAGGGAACGAGGCCCGCGGCGTTTCGGCCGGAAGCTCGATAGTGGAGACGGCGGGGAGCGTCCGAGAGGAGCCGGAAGCGGAGCACCACTTGCGTGTGGAGAAGGCCCGCGGCTCTCTACGGAGTTACTCGACCGAGGTGCTTGGCCCTCGCGTGGGCTTCCCTTCGCGTAGGGGCACCAACAAGGATTAGTCGGGACCTTGCACGGTTCCGGATACCTCGGTAAAAATACCGGCGTCATCCACGAGAGTTTGCTTCTCTACTTTGCTCTTTAAGTTTCCGCATTAATATTAAGCATTTAAGTTTCAATCTTGTATTCATACATATCTAGTGTAGATTGAAACTTAGCCTTTGCGGTAGAGATAGCAACACTTAGACAAAACCTAGTTTGCACATTCTAGTTTGACTATTTGCATAGGTTTTGCTCTAGGGATTTAATTGTGGCCTAGTTTAGCGAAAGTTTTAGAAGTCCTAATTCACCCCCCCCCCCTCTTAGGCGTTACCCGTTTCCTACAAGTGGTATCAAAGGCCGGTTTGGCTCATTTGAAACGCTTTAGCTTCACCGCTAAAAGAGTCGGCGCTTTTTTGGAGGAAGGGATGGATACCCATAGGCCACCACACTTCGACGGCACTAACTTCCCATATTATAGTGCTAGAATGGCTTGTTACCTAGAGGCTGTTGATCTAGGTGTTTGGAGAGTCACTCGTGACGGGATGAAACCCCTCAAGAATCCCGAGAAACCCACCACGAGTGAGGAAAAAGAAATTCATTTAAATGCTAGAGCCAAAAATTGCTTGTATGAATCTCTTAGCATGGATATTTTTAATCAAGTATTTACCTTAAAAACTGCTAATGAGATTTGGCTAAAATTGCATGAGCTCCATGACGGCACAACCAATGTCCGTGAGCAAAAACATTGCCTTGTCTTAAATGAGTATAATTCTTTTGCTATGAAAGATGATGAGCTTGTTAGAGACATGTATTCTCGTTTGAATCTAATTATCAATGAGCTCAATTCGATTGGCATTAATAAGCTAGGTGATGCGGACATTGTGAGGAAGATTATCTCCCTGCTACCACAACAAAGATATGGGAGCATCATCACCATCCTTCACAACATGGAGGACTTGAGCAACATGACCCCGACCATTGTGATTGGGAAAATCGCGGCTTTTGAGATGTCGCGAAAAATGAGTCGGGGAGAGGAGCCAACATCCTCAAGACCATATGCTTTTGCATGTGATGAAAGGAAGGGCAAAAAGAAGGCTCCCACTCCAAGTTCCTCAAGCGAAGAAGAGGAAGAAGAAGAAAGGGATGATGATGAAGATAATCAGCCATGCACATCATCCTCCGAGGACGAAGAAACAATCCGACGCGTCGGAAAGGTAATGAGGATGATCCGCAAGATTAATCTAATGGGTGTGCCCCTGCAGGTCGAGGATCTTCTCTTTAACATTGACAGGAAAAAGCAAAGGAAGAGAGGATGCTTCGCATGTGGGGAGAAGGGCCACTTCAGGGACAACTGTCCAAATATGGCCAAACCCAAAAAGGAAAGGAGCAAAGGCAAGGCGCTAACAAGTGTTAGAACTTGGGATGATTCTTCAAGTGAAGATGAACCTCCAAGGACGCGTAGCCACCGGTCCTCATCACGCTCATCACGGTCGTCACACAAATGCCTTATGGCAAGAGGTAACAAAAGCATTCCATCCTCTAGTGATGAAAGTAGTAGTGATGATGAAGGTGAGGGAAAGCCCTCTGTAGATGAGCTTGCGGAAGCCGTAGAATTTTTCCAGGATGTTTGCACTAAGCAAAAAGCTCAACTTAAAACTTTGAAAAATAAGTTGATTAGCTCCCAAAATGATTATAAAGGTTTGCTAGAAAAATTTGAAACTTTTGCAAACTTAAATAGTGAGTTGTCAACTAAAATTGAGCTATTAGAATCTAGTGCTCCATCCACTACTACCGATGATAGCCTTATTAAAAAGAATGAAAAACTTAAGGCTAAGTTAGATAGCTCCCAAGAAGCTATTGAAAATTTGCTAGAGAAAATGGAAATTCTTAGCATACACAATAATGAGCTAACTACTAAGCTAGAAAACATTGGTAGCACCCCAGCAGCATCTTTAGTTGAAATACCTGAAATAATTAAGAAAGATGCTTCTACTTCCTGCTTTGATTTAATTGATGATTCTAACTCCTGCAACCAAGTCGTTGTTGAGAATATTGTTGTAGAGAAATGTTCGGATAGGGTTGCAAAGGAAAATGAACAATTAAAGCAAGAAGTGGCTCGCCTTGGAAAGGCTTTGTATGACAAGAAAGGCAAAGCCAAACAAATCCGACCTCCACAGGATAACACCACTGCGGGAGTGAACAAGCCTGTAGAGGGAGAAACTGTGATTTGTAGGCTATGCCACATGGAAGGCCACAAGTCTTTCCAATGCAAGGTGATGACCGGGGATAATCGAAGGCAAAAGCTCAAGCAAAAGCCATCAAGCAAAATCTCCAGCACCTACATCAAAAAGGTGAACAAAAAGGATGCTACACCATATTTGATCAAGAAGAAAATGAATGGAAAGGTGCTAGCAATCAAGGCCAACAAGCAAGGCAACAAAGGAAAGGGGGCCAAACGCATCTGGGTGCCAAAGGAAATAATTTCAATTATGAAAAGCACCAAGAAGGTTTGGATCCCGAAAGGGAAGTGAGTGGTCCGAAGGACAACGGGAAATTTGGAGACTTGGCAAAGTTAGGATGTATATCATGGGATACATCACATTGGATCAAGTTTATTGCCAAGAGGGTTAGTAGATACTTTGGACCCAAATTTCCCCACCCATGACTAAGGTAACTAGATTTATTGTATTCCTTATTTTTAGATATGCGTATCTATTTTCTTGTATCTAGTTTTACCTCTCATGCCTAGTATTACAATTTGTACTTACTTTTTCTTAAACGCATGCATACTAGGTAAATCACATGGTAGGACTACTTGTTTTCAATTCATACACTTAAGCAAACCTACACGGTTTAAAATGTGTATTTAAGCACGGCACATAGCTTCTTTATCACTCCATAGTAAATGATACATCAATTAATAATTTTAAATGCTACAGGTAAAACACTCATATTCTACAAGTTGTATCATTTAACTTATATGTGCCAAAGTTCGGATTATAGATAATTTTCCCCTCTTGATATCAAATCAAAGTGCATGTCTCCTACAAGTATTCAAAACTTGTATGCACAAATCCAGGGGGAGGTTACTCTATAATCTAAGTCTTTGAGACTAATACCTGTTTTCAAGTCTATTTCATGTAGTAGTCTCATTGTAAGGAAAATGAAGTCCCCGGAGAAAGACAACAAGCTTCCACTGCAAATCTACAAGAATTCTTATGTCTGCAAGCCTGCCATTGGTATTCAATTGGTCCGCAATTGACTTTCAATTGGTATCTTTGAGACTACACTTAGTAACATTTACATGTCTTCTCCATTATTTGATTAGACTATATTTCATATCTTATACTTCCCATGTTGCTATGAATGCATATATTGTTAACTCATATTTTGTTACCTATGCATAAGGGAAGTTAGTCTATTCAAATCATGACTTGCACCTCCATTTCTCACATGCTTTTTCCTAAGTAGAAGATCTCTGTCAGGGGGAGTATTTCTTCGTCTCTACAGGGGGAGAAAATTCTTTCTAAAGGAGAACACTCATTTAGGGGGAGTATCAATTTGGTGTTTCAATTGGTATTATTTTACAAATCCTTTTCGAGGGCAAGTCTTATTTGCTTCCTATATGCTTTTAATGTCTTCCTTTTCGGTGGTTGATGCCAAAGGGGGAGAAGTTGTAGGGACCAAAGCAATGAAAATGTTATCAAACACCAAACACCACCAAATTAAAATTTTGATCTTTCAAGTGGTTTTTGCATTTTGGTCTAAAATAGGAAGTAAGTGAATTATGGAGTTAGGGGGAGGCTTAAGTCCATAATCTCACATTACGGGGACAAACATGCATCCTAGCAAGTAGATTGTATATTTATATTCAAATGTTTGTAATATTTGCTTGCTTTGGTTGTGTTGTCATCAATCACCAAAAAGGGGGAGATTGTAAGGAAAATGGACCTCGGGCCATTTGGCTTAATAGATTTTGGTGTTTGATGATTAACACAACCTGTGAACTAATGTATTTTCCAAGTGTTTGTGTGTTGTAGTCCACAGGATGCAAAGTGGATTGGACTGAGGCTCTGAGGATGCAACACCTCAAAGAAGACATTATAATACCCATATAAGACATTACAAAGTCATATTGAAGACAATTTATATATGCTAAGAGTCCAACACATCAAGAAGTAGAAGTGAGATACAAAGATGCAAAACAAAAGTGAACTTGACAAAGTTGAGAGGAAGGGCTGACTGAATTGGAAGTGTTTCACAAAATCAAATCTACTCAAACTGACATGGCTTCAACTCTGAGATGTAGATAATTTTATAAGCTTTCCAAAAAGTCCAAGATCATCAAAATCGGAGTTCGGAGCTAAAAGTTATGCCCACAATACGAAGTCGGAATTGCTGAAAAAACAAGAGCAGCATATGGGATGTCCGGTGCACACCGGACTGTCCGGTGTGCCAAATTTGCTCAAACTGGTATGGCTTCAACTCTGGGATGTAGAGAATTTCATAAGCTTTCCAAAAAGTACAAGATCATCGAAATCGGAGTTCGGAGCTAAAAGTTACGGCCAAAATACGACAAGCGGACATGGGCTGTCCGGTGCACACCGGACCGTCCGGTGCGCCATCTTCGGAAGCTCAAACGGCTACTTTTAACGGCTAGTACACGTGGGATGTCCGGTGCACCACCGGACAGTCCGGTGCACCTGTCCGGTGCGCCGCAGAAAGCTGCAGAACTGCTTTCCAACGGCTATATTTGAGTTGGGGCCTATATATACTTCACCCAACCGGCCATTTGGAGGTGTGGGAGCCCAAGAAACATACCAAGGCATATTGTAGACATTTCCAAGTGCTCAAACACCCAAGTGCTTAATAGAATCACTCGGTGATTAGCGTAGGCGCTTTGCGAAGTGCTTAGGTTAGTTAGACCGCTTTAGCGCTTGCTCTAGGTGAACCCTAGATTATTGAGTGAGTTTAGATAAACCTCACAACCCCTCGGCTCTTGCGTGAGCCATTGTAATTGTACCGAGTGGGGCGAGAGTCTTGCGAGACCGTGACAACCGCGTTTGTGTCACGGCCGCCACCGTGTACCGGAGGGAACGAGGCCCGCGGCGTTTCGGCCGGAAGCTCGATAGTGGAGACGGCGGGGAGCGTCCGAGAGGAGCCGGAAGCGGAGCACCACTTGCGTGTGGAGAAGGCCCGCGGCTCTCTACGGAGTTACTCGACCGAGGTGCTTGGCCCTCGCGTGGGCTTCCCTTCGCGTAGGGGCACCAACGAGGATTAGTCGGGACCTTGCACGGTTCCGGATACCTCGGTAAAAATACCGGCGTCATCCACGAGAGTTTGCTTCTCTACTTTGCTCTTTAAGTTTCCGCATTAATATTAAGCATTTAAGTTTCAATCTTGTATTCATACATATCTAGTGTAGATTGAAACTTAGCCTTTGCGGTAGAGATAGCAACACTTAGACAAAACCTAGTTTGCACATTCTAGTTTGACTATTTGCATAGGTTTTGCTCTAGGGATTTAATTGTGGCCTAGTTTAGCGAAAGTTTTAGAAGTCCTAATTCACCCCCCCTCTTAGGCGTCACCCGTTTCCTACAGTGGCTTCGGAGGAAGACAGATTGTGGCACTTGGCAAAATCACAATGTCAGTTACCTTCGGTTACGTCCACAACACAAGAACTGAGCAAGTTGTTTTTGACATTGTCGACATGGAGTACCCATACAACGCAATCATTGGTCGAGGGACGCTTAATGCCTTCGAAGCAATACTCCATCCAACGTACTTATGCATGAAGATACCTTCGAAGCAAGGACCCATTGTTGTCCATCTTTGGTTACATCCACAACACAAGAACTGAGCAAGTTGTTTTTTACATTGTCGACATGGAGTACCCATACAACGCAATCATTGGCCGAGGGACGCTTAATGCCTTCAAAGCAATACTCCATCCAGCGTACTTATGCATGAAGATACCTTCGGAGCAAGGGCCCATTGCTGTCCATGGAAGTCAAAAAGCTGCCAGAAGGGCTGAAGGGAGTTGGATAGATTCAAAGGCAATCCATAACATAGATGGAGTCGAAGCTTGTCAACAATATAAGCACAAAAGAGAGAATGCTGCTTTGGTAGATCAGCCGAAGCCTATGCTCTTATGTGAAGATACAGCAGATCAAAGGATACTGCTGGGATCTCAGCTATTTGATGAGCAAGAAAAGACTCTACTAAGATTTTTGTTCAACAACAAAGATGCCTTCGCTTGGACAGCCAATGATTTTTGTGGTGTCAACAGAGATGTCATTGAACATTCACTTAATATGGATCCATCTTTCAGGCCAAGGAAGCAAAGGCTTCGGAAGATGTCTGAGGATAAAGCTGAAGGTGCTCGGAACGAAGTAAAGATACTTCCCAGTGCTGGTGTTATCAGAGAAGTAACATATCCAGAATGGCTAGCCAACACTATTATGGTGAAGAAGGCTAATGGCAATGGAGAATGTGTATTGATTTCACAGATCTCAACAAAGCATGTCCAAAGGACGAGTTCCCATTACCAAGAATAGACTCCCTTGTACAAATCTACTACTCATGAGTTTATTGGACTGCTACTCAGGCTATCATCAGATTTGGATGAAGAAGGAAGATGAGCCAAAGACTAGCTTCATAACTCCCAGTGGTACTTATTGCTACCTTCGGATGCCTGAGGGACTCAAGAATGCTGGAGGATGCTTCAGCAGAATGACAGCCAAGGTCCTTCACTCTCAAATAGGCAGGAATGTGCTGACTTATGTTGATGACATCACAGTAAAAAGCACGAAGCAAGAGAATCACATTGCTGACTTGCAAGAGACATTTGCCAATTTCAGGCAAGCTAGTCTTAAATTAAATCCAGAAAAGTGTGTTTTTGGAGTAAAGAAGGGCAAGTTCCTTGGCTGTCTGGTATCAACGAAGGGAATCGAAGCTAACCCAAATAATATCGAAGCTATCCTTCGGATGGAGCCGCCAAATTCAAAGAAGGGGGCTCAACGATTGGCAGGAAGGCTAGCATCGTTAAATAGATTTATATCAAGATCAACAGAAAGGAATCTACCATTCTTTGAAATACTAAAGTCAGCCGAAGTTTTTCAATGGGGTCCGGCTCAGCAAAAGGCTTTCGAAGAGTTAAAGCAATACTTGATAGACTTGACAACTCTAACTCCACCTTCGCCAGGGGCTCCGTTACTCCTATATGTAACAGCCTCTCACTCTGCAGTTAGTGTGGCGCTTGTACAGGAGAAGCAAGATGGCCAAGTCAAAAGACAAGCACCAGTATATTTCGTCTCCAAAGTTCTAAGCTTATCAAAGAAAAATTATACAGAATTAGAGAAGGTATTATATGCTGTGTTGATGGCCTCCAGGAAGCTTCGGCATTATTTTAAAGCATATCATATAATTGTTCCTTCATCACAACCTCTGAAGGACATAATGAGGAATAGAGAAGCTACTGGAAGGATCGGAAAATGGGCTGCCGAGCTGTAAGGCCCAAAAATCTGTATAAGCAAATAATAATAATAATAAAATAAATACATGAAGAAAGAAAATAGTAATTTCAGATATCTCAAAGTGTACCTTAGTGTTGAAATTTGAGGACTGAATTTTGAAATCCAAGAATTATTTCAGGAGAGAAGAGATTATGCATATCAGTAGATGATGTACCATAAGCATGTATTTACATGAATACTTAATTCTAAAGTAACTTTTACTTCTTACCTCACATTCAAAATACTATTTTTCTAAAAAGAAAGAAAATAATATAAGTGTTTTGCATATTTCAAATATCTACCAAACAAATAAAACAATTAAAATAAATACATACCTATGACTTCATAATTAATTTTGAGTATGTAATAAAAATGTGAATTTCTAAACTTTATCATGGATGTGAATTTTAAATTTGTAAAATCAAAAGGAAAGAAATTATGATTAAATCATTTATTACTAGAATTATATAATGGGGAGGAGAATAAATAATAATATGGAAATGGTAATGTTTATATTCATGATTGGATTGCATGGATATGGGGAAATCTGAATTTAAAATAGGAAATTGAATTCAAATTGAATTTGGAAATAATAGAGAAGAGAAAAGGAGAGAAAGTATAAAAGAAAAGAAGAAAACCCTAGATGGGCCGCTCCTCTCCTGTTCGGACCACCATCTCTCCACCACCGCGCTGGCCCATTGGCGCGCCAACCCAACTTCACGGCACCATGGACGCCCTCTCTCTCTACCACACGAGCCCCACGCATCAGTCGCGCGCCTGCTCGCGAAATCAGACGCTGGCGGCGTGGACCCCACTCGGCCACCACACCGCGCGCTCATGGGCTAACCTGGGTGGCTGATCGTGGGCCCCCACGCGCCAGTCCTTACCTGTTCGCGCGTTTGCTTCTGGGCTGGATGACATGTGGGGCCGCTTTGTTAGCTTCTCCTTCCACCTCGTAACAGAAACTCCTGCGTAGCTCGCGCGCTCCACCGGACTCCGTCAACACCCCGGCCAAATCAACCGCGGCCGTTGCGCCCTATGCTGTTTCGTGCCTATATATGATCTTCGGGCGCCGCCTTACCTTGCGACCGTCGGGGCAAGAACACCCACCTTCCGCAGAGAGCAATTAGAGAGAGGAGGGTCCGCCGCATGGGCATCTCGCCGGGAGCACTGCTCTAGGCTTGGTTGACGGTCGCGAAAAGTCTCCAGAGCACACCGAACACGTTCTTGACCTCATATGGCGATATTGGGGGCTGGAAGCATGGGAATTTCTCGCCGGACATGGGTGGGGCCGCCAAACCGCAGCGCGCCATGGCCGGTCCCCTCCACGTTATCAGCACCAGTAGGTAATCCTCACCCGAGTTCGCTATTTTCGCCCCATCGTGTAGCACCGTTTGAATCATAGTTTAGGGCACAACTTCGGGGAGTCATTGCTCTCCGGCGTGGCCGCCGTCGTGTCTGGTGTGCACGCCGTCGAGGCTTGGAGCAAGGGGGAAGAAGAAAGTACTCGCACCATTGGATCTCTGACCGATGGAGGAGATTTGATCCCAAGGTATCTCTTCGTCAAATGAATATGGACCGTTGATCGTCGATCGGACGGTTATGAATGCATACCGGTTCGGGTAGTATTGTGGGCCGTTAGATCGTGATCTCTCGGTCCTGGTTAATGTACCTTTTTGCGCTTTTAATCTGAGGCATCCACATTAGATCTAGCGGCTGAGACTCCAAGATACCCCTTCAGCCTCAACAATTTGCTAAAGAGACCCTGTGTTTTACTAAAATAAACCCACCGTCCATGCGGATGTTGTTCTGAGTCTTGAGAACACTTACGCAGGGCCCCCTGTACTCTACAGAATTTGTTGCGCGGTCCAGAGTGTAATAAAAATAAAGAAATAGTTCAGGAAATTGATTTTTAATACAAAAAAAAATCCAGAAACTTGAATAAATCTTATTAAATCCATTTTAGCTTCAATTTGAGTCATTCCAGTTGCAATAGTTTTGTATTAATATTGTTTATCACCTAGTACCTTTGTTTGACCATGAAACTTAAATTAAAATTGTTCAATTGAATTAATTTATTCTAGGTGCTAAATAATTTTAGAAATTCATAACTCAATAATCGTAACTCTGTTTTTATCCATTTTAGTTGCATTAGTCTCACAATAATATCTATTATTATCTGGTAACTTTGTTTTGGTCATGAGATATAGGTTAAAATGTTGCACTTAGTCTATCCTATATTTAACCACGTGGATCTTCAGAAAATCATAACTCGGTAACCGTAGTTCCGAATTTAGTAATTCTTGTTCCCACGATCTCGTAGCGACACGTAGATTATTATTATGCAGTTTGTTTTTATGTTTGGTGTGATGTTAATTTTGCATATACCATGTTTGTTTGTATTGCTACGACTAGCAGTGAGGTCACGAGAATCTGAAGAGCAAGTTGGTACCTGGAATCTCAAGTCCCAGGCAAGTTGTGCCCTTGATCACTTCTTTTACCCACTCATGTTCTGATTAATCATAATGATCTGGATAGGTTAATTTTGATGGGACCCAATAGGTTACCCTAGTTTGTCTATCTTTATACCTTGTTTACCACTGAACTTTTTGGGTAGTACTTGCTAGTGCTTTATGTGGTTTTGGGTATGAAGATACATTATTCATGATCACACTTTTATTATCTGTTTATTATCACTGTTCATGATAAGATCATTATGTTAATTGGAACATGGAGCGACCACCCGGGAAAACAGTGCTACCACAAGGGTTTATGGACGCCCTTGGCTGATTAATTAGGAAAGCTAGTCGAGGACTACCTTACCCGAAAGGGGCAAGGGCAGTAGGGGAGTGGTCAGTGTAGGGAGGTCCTTGGTTGATTTTGCTGCGATGGCGGTCAGGCAAGAACCCTGCATTGGAGCTTCCTATAAACTGTAGCGGGTTTTCTGAAGCTAGTGGAACTTTGTAAAGGCCTCGTAGTGTTACCTTGCCTCGCCTCCTCGGTAGAGGTGTATGGGAAGTCGCGATCCCTTGGCAGATGGGTAACATGACTTGTGGGTAAAGATGCGCAACCTCTGCAGAGTGTAAAACTGGTATACTAGCCGTGCTCATGGTCATGAGCAGCTCGGACCCTCACATGATTAATTTATGGAACTAAATTCAAATTGTCATATGCATTGCATCGCAGGTGATGTTGTTACTTTTGTTCTACTTCTTAATTGGGTTGGTATTTACTTGTACTTAGTAACTGCTAATAAAATTTTGACCAACTTTAAAAGCAATGCTCAGCTCTAACCATCTCCTTTGGTAAGCCTTACACTTCACGTGAGCTCCCATCTTTGGCGAGTTCATGCACATTATTCCCCACAACTTGTTGAGCGATGAACGTATGTGAGCTCACTCTTGCTGTCTCACCCCCCCCCACAGGTCAAGAGCAGGTACCGAAGGATGAGGCGCTTGGAGGATGCTGCGATGTGTTCGTGAGAGGTCTAGGCCGTCGTCTCCCAGTCAACTTTGGGTTGCTGGACCGTTGTCTCCTTATAATGTATTTATTTATTTATTTTGTATAGAACTCCTATTATATAGTAAAGTTGTGACATTCGATCCTGTGCCATGATTCATCATATGTGTGAGACTTGGTCCCAGGACACCTGGTGATTATGTTCGCGCCCGGGCTTTGGACCCCTGAAATCCGGGTGTGACAGAAGTGGTATCAGAGGAATGTTGACTGTAGGACGCAACCTAGATAAGACTGGACAACCAATATTTACTTACCTCTGCTACTCTGATTCTTTCTAAACTTTTCTTAATCTTTTCTCATCTGTTTCCGCTTTACTCTGATTATTCTTACCTTTTTCCTTCTAAAGACAAATGCAGATTTCACACTTTGAAATCCTGTGCCTATAGTGACCTCTAGGAATAGGAGACCTACTCGTAGGAAAAAAATATATTTTATAGATATCTATGAACTTGAATGATTGTTCTTATGATATTTGTCTGATTTGGATCTTTGATTGAGTGTGATGGGTTGTGGGGTAATGTTCACAATTACATCTGCATATACATATAGGTATAAATATAAATAAATAAAATTCATAAGATAACTAAACAACCTAGTTTATCCTCCATTAAAGTGTATCTATTTTATATAGATCCCTCATATCTTAAAAGACTCTCTCTTATCTTAATTGGTCCATCTTATCTTAAAAGATACTCTCTTATCTTAATAGACTCATCTTATCTTGAAAAGATTTTATCTCATCCTAATAGATCTAACTGGCCTCAAATGATCCTATATTATCTTTATGGATCCGTCTTATCATAATAAGCATACTTATCCACCCTAGTTTAACAACCATGAGCTAATGCAAATTAATTAGATCATATCTAGTCAAACTAGTCATACCAATCTAATCTAGATCTCATCTAATCTATTATGATCTAATCTAAAGTAAGTTACTTAATGCTGGTACAAAAGATAAGGCCATACCCCTCATGCACTTAAAACTAAACTAATGCCTTAAACCAACTCAGCCACATGCATGAGATCTGATCCAACCAATAGAATCATGATAGAGTGTATAATCTATCTGTCCCCACTTAACATCAAACAAGATCTTGATCTACCTCATGTAGTCTATCTCATCCATGTCTGTTTTAACCATATTCCCTGACCCCGATGATATACACTAACCTCGAATCAATAAGACCAAGACTGGAGAAGGAAAGATCAACCCTGTCAAGG
Organism: Zea mays; assembly: GCF_902167145.1. Classification (NCBI taxonomy): domain Eukaryota; kingdom Viridiplantae; phylum Streptophyta; class Magnoliopsida; order Poales; family Poaceae; genus Zea; species Zea mays. Next base: position 158,113,992 of record NC_050100.1, on the reverse strand, counting down.
AAGGAGAGAAGTCAAACTCGACCTTCGGATGCACTACCATCCAACACGGAGTTCTTTCTCACCCTAAACTTTCTTACCACATGCTCTTCTTGCCCTAACCTACCCATCTTTTATAATAAAATGACTATACATATAGATACCCATGCATTTCTAAGTACTTCCTAAATAGTATTTAAAAAAGAGAGACTTTTAATTTTTGAATCGATTAGAAACTACAATCTCAATTACAAACCAATCTTGGTATAATCCTTTTTCTTACAAATCTCGAGGACGAGATTTCTGTTAAGGGGTAGGATTTGTAAGGCCCAAAAATCTGTATAAGCAAATAATAATAATAATAAAATAAATACATGAAGAAAGAAAATAGTAATTTCAGATATCTCAAAGTGTACCTTAGTGTTGAAATTTGAGGACTGAATTTTGAAATCCAAGAATTATTTCAGGAGAGAAGAGATTATGCATATTAGTAGATGATGTACCATAAGCATGTATTTACATGAATACTTAATTCTAAAGTAACTTTTACTTCTTACCTCACATTCAAAATACTATTTTTCTAAAAAGAAAGAAAACAATATAAGTGTTTTGCATATTTCAAATATCTACCAAACAAATAAAACAATTAAAATAAATACATACCTATGACTTCATAATTAATTTTGAGTATGTAATAAAAATGTGAATTTCTAAACTTTATCATGGATGTGAATTTTAAATTTGTAAAATCAAAAGGAAAGAAATTATGATTAAATCATTTATTACTAGAATTATATAATGGGGAGGAGAATAAATAATAATATGGAAATGGTAATGTTTATATTCATGATTGGATTGCATGGATATGGGGAAATCTGAATTTAAAATAAGAAATTGAATTCAAATTGAATTTGGAAATAATTGAGAAGAGAAAAGGAGAGAAAGTATAAAAGAAAAGAAGAAAACCCTAGCTGGGCCGCTCCTCTCCTATTCGGCCCACCATCTCTCCACCACCGCGCTGGCCCATTGGCGTGCCAACCCAACTTCACGGCACCATGGACGCCCTGTCTCTCTACCACACGGGCCCCACGCATCAGTCGCGCGCCTGCTCGCGAAATCAGACGCTGGCGGCGTGGACCCCACTTGGCCACCACACCACGCGCTCATGGGCTAACCTGGGTGGCTGATCGTGGGCCCCCGCGCGCAAGTCCTTACCGGTTCGCGCGTTTGCTTCTGGGCTGGATGACATGTGGGGCCGCTTTGTTAGCTTCTCCTTCCACCTCGTAACAGAAACTCCCGCGTAGCTCGCGCGCTCCACCGGACTCCGTCAACACCCCGGCCAAATCAGCCGCGGCCGTTGCGCCCTATGCTGTTCCGTGCCTATATATGATCTTCGGGCGCCGCCTTACCTTGCGACCGTCGGGGCAAGAACACCCACCTTCCGCAGAGAGCAATTAGAGAGAGAAGGGTCCGCCGCATGGGCATCTCGCCGGGAGCACTGCTCTAGGCTTGGTTGACGGTCGCAAAAAGTCTCCAGAGCACACCGAACACGTTCTTGACCTCATATGGCGATATTGGGGGCTGGAAGCATGGGAATTTCTCGCCGGACATGGGTGGGGCCGCCAAACCGCAGCGTGCCATGGCCGGTCCCCTCCACGTTCTCAGGACCAGTAGGTAATCCTCACCCGAGTTCGCTATTTTCGCCCCATCGTGTAGCACCGTTTGAATCATAGTTTAGGGCACAACTTCGGGGAGTCATTGCTCTCCGGCGTGGCCGCCGTCGTGTCTGGTGTGCACGCCGTCGAGGCTTGGAGCAAGGGGGAAGAAGAAAGTACTCGCACCGTTGGATCTCTGACCGATGGAGGAGATTTGATCCCAAGGTATCTCTTCGTCAAATGAATATGGACCGTTGATCGTCGATCGGACGGTTATGAATGCATACCGGTTCGGGTAGTATTGTGGGCCGTTAGATCGTGATCTCTCGGTCCTGGTTAATGTACCTTTTTGCGCTTTTAATCTGAGGCATCCACATTAGATCTAGCGGCTGAGACTCCAAGATACCCCTTCGGCCTCAACAATTTGCTAAAGAGACCCTGTGTTTTACTAAAATAAACCCGCCGTCCATGCGGATGTTGTTCTGAGTCTTGAGAACACTTACGCAGGGGCCCCTGTACTCTACAGAATTTGTTGCGTGGTCCAGAGTGTAATAAAAATAAAGAAATAGTTCAGGAAATTGATTTTTAATACAAAAATAAATCCAGAAACTTGAATAAATCATATTAAATCCATTTTAGCTTCAATTTGAGTCATTCCAGTTGCAATAGTTTTGTATTAATATTGTTTATCACCTAGTACCTTTGTTTGACCATGAAACTTAAATTAAAATTGTTCAATTGAATTAATTTATTCTAGGTGCTAAATAATTTTAGAAATTCATAACTCAATAATCGTAACTCTGTTTTTATCCATTTTAGTTGCATTAGTCTCACAATAATATCTATTATTATCTGGTAACTTTGTTTTGGTCATGAGATATAGGTTAAAATGTTGCACTTAGTCTATCCTATATTTAACCACGTGGATCTTCGGAAAATCATAACTCGGTAACCGTAGTTCCGAATTTAGTCATTCTTGTTCCCACGATCTCGTAGCGACACGTAGATTATTATTATGCAGTTTGTTTTTATGTTTGGTGTGATGTTAATTTTGCATATACCATGTTTATTTTTATTGCTACGACTAGCAGTGAGGTCACGAGAATCTGAAGAGCAAGTTGGTACCTGGAATCTCAAGTCCCAGGCAAGTTGTGCCCTTGATCACTTCTTTTACCCACTCATGTTTTGATTAATCATTATGATCTGCATAGGTTAATTTTGATGGGACCCAATAGGTTACCCTAGTTTGTCTATCTTTATACCTTGTTTACCACTGAACTTTTTGGGTAGTACTTGCTAGTGCTTTATGTGGTTTTGGGTATGAAGATACATTATTCATGATCACACTTTTATTATCTGTTTATTATCACTGTTCATGATAAGATCATTATGTTAATTGGAACATGGAGCGACCACCCGGGAAAACAGTGCTACCACAAGGGTTTATGGACGCCCTTGGCTGATTAATTAGGAAAGCTAGTGGAGGACTACCTTACCCGAAAGGGGCAAGGGCAGTAGGGGAGTGGTCAGTGTAGGGAGGTCCTTGGTTGATTTTGCTACGATGGCGGTCAGGCAAGAACCCTGCATTGGAGCTTCCTATAAACTGTAGCGGGTTTTCTGAAGCTAGTGGAACTTTGTAAAGGCCTCGTAGTGTTACCTTGCCTCGCCTCCTCGGTAGAGGTGTATGGGAAGTCGCGATCCCTTGGCAGATGGGTAACATGACTTGTGGGTAAAGATGCGCAACCTCTGCAGAGTGTAAAACTGGTATACTAGCCGTGCTCACGGTCATGAGCAGCTCGGACCCTCACATGATTAATTTATGGAACTAAATTCAAATTGTCATATGCATTGCATCGCAGGTGATGTTGTTACTTTTGTTCTACTTCTTAATTGGGTTGGTATTTACTTGTACTTAGTAACTGCTAATAAAATTTTGACCAACTTTAAAAGCAATGCTCAGCTCTAACCATCTCCTTTGGTAAGCCTTACACTTCACGTGAGCTCCCATCTTTGGCGAGTTCATGCACATTATTCCTCACAACTTGTTGAGCGATGAACGTATGTGAGCTCACTCTTGCTGTCTCACACCCCCCCCCACAGGTCAAGAGCAGGTACCGAAGGATGAGGCGCTTGGAGGATGCTGCGATGTGTTCGTGAGAGGTCTAGGCCGTCGTCTCCCAGTCAACTTTGGGTTGCTGGACCGTTGTCTCCTTATAATGTAATTATTTATTTATTTTGTATAGAACTCCTATTATATAGTAAAGTTGTGACATTCGATCCTGTGCCATGATTCATCATATGTGTGAGACTTGGTCCTAGCACACCTGGTGATTATGTTCGCGCCCGGGCTTTGGACCCCTGAAATCCGGGTGTGACACGAGCTCAATGAATTCACTATTGTTTATGTACATAGATCCTCAATTCAATCCCAGGCATTAGCGGATTTCATTGCTGATTGGACGCCAGGGGCTTAGGGAGAAGAAGTAACAAAAGACGATGAAGCCTAGACAGTCTTCTGTGATGGTTCTTGGGGAACCTTTGGCGCAGGAGCGGCTGTTGTTCTAGTAGCGCCCTCTAAAGTCAGAACATGCTACGCAGCAAGGTTGGACTTCAGTTGTACAAATAATATTGCTGAATACGAAGCTCTTCTATTGGGGATTTGGGAGCTAAAGGCAATGGGAATAAGAAGGGCGACCCTTAAAACTGACTCCCAAGTCATTTCTGGCCATATAGACAAAAGTAGCAAGGCAAGAGATCTGAAGCTTGGAAAATATTTGGATACCGTCCGAAGATTGGAGGCTTCCTTTGAAGGATTCTCTGTAAAAAATATTCCAAGAGGGGAAATGAGCATGCAGATCTACTAGCTAAGTCAGCGGCACATGGGCTCCCTCTACCTTCAGAAGTATTTTTTGATACAATAAAAGCATCTTCGGTTGAACTCCTGGAGAGAGCAGTGCTTGCAATATCACCTGTTCATAGTGAAGATTGGAGGACTGAAATTATATCTTTCCTCCAAGGTAACTGTCTTTCAGATGATGAAGTTTATAATAAAAGAATGGAAGCAAGGACAAGACCATATGTCATAATAGAAGGGGAGTTATACAAATATGGAGTCTGCTCTCCGCTTCTCAAGTGTTTATCCAGAACCGAAGGTATAGAGCTAATGAAGGAAATACATGCAGTTTGTGTGGATCTCACATTGGGTCTAGGCCTTTGCTAGGGAAGGTTTTCAGACAAGGATTTTGTTGGCTGAAGACAGCTTCGGATGCAGCAGATCTGGTTGAAAAGTGCGAAAATTGTCAAAAATGTGCAAGAGACCAGAAACAACCTTCGTCGCTAACCCAGTTAATACAGCCAACCTGGCCTTTGCAAAGATGGGGCCTAGATTTGTTAGGTCCACTCCCACCAGCACAAGGCAACTTAAAGTATGTTGTAGTGGCAGTAGAATATTTTTCTAAGTGGATTGAGGCGAAGCCCTTGGCTACAATAACTTCAGTCACAGTCCAAAAATTCTTCTGGCAGAATATTGTTTGTCGCTTCAGTGTGCCAAAGGCAATAACTGTGGACAACGGAACACAATTTGATGTCGAAACATTCAAAGATTTTTGTGATCGAATTGGTACGAAGATTCATTTTGCATCAGTCAGGCATCCAGAATCAAATGGGCTGGTAGAAAGAGCAAATGTCATTATAATGACAGGAATAATAAAGCTAATCTTCAACCAGCCCAGAGGAAAGTGGCCATATGAGTTGATTAAAGTGGTGTGGAGCCACAACACAACTGCGTTAAGGTCAATAGGATTTACACCCTTCAAGCTCCTATTTGGTGACGAAGCAATAACTCCAGAAGAAGCAAAGACAGGGTCAATAAGAACAAGAACTTCAACAGAAGATGAAGCTGATTATCAAATAACAAAAGATACCATAGAAGGGACCAGACTTTAGGCTATAGAGCACATCAATAAATATCGGGCCGAAACAATAAGGTGGTGTGATAGAAAAGTTCGATTGAAAAACATCAAGCCAGGACATTTGGTGCTTCGGAGAGTGGCCAACCCAGATACAGTGGGCAAGCTGCAACTGAAGTGGGAAGGTCCTTTTTTGGTAATATCTTTGTCAAGACCCGGTTCTTATAGATTGAAGGATATGGACGGCAACGACATACCCAGATTTTGGAATGCGGATGAGCTTCAGCGATACTATGTGTAATTTGATGTAATCTTTTTTCATTTTTTCTATGGTACCCTTTTCCTTTCAAGAGGGGAGAAAGGTTTTTAATGGGGTCATAGCTTGTAATTTTTCATTCTTATTTAGCCCTACGAGGGACAAATCCCCCAAAGATGTAATATGTAGAAACTGAGCCTGCACCATCGAGTGCAAAAAGAAAAACAGGGAGAAGCTCAAAAGACGTCCCCAAGGGGATGCAAAGTATGACGAAGCTGCAAAAAAGTCGTTCCTAAGGGAGGGCAGTGTAAGTTTTCCTCTCAAAAGTCGTTCCTAAGGGAATGGAGAGCCAAAAATTTGACGAAGATGCAAAAGTCGTTCCTAAGGGAGCGCAGAGTAAGTTTTCTACTCAAAAGTTGTTCCAAAGGGAATGCAGAGCCAAATACCACCGAAATATAAGGTGAAGAAGTTCAAAAGTCATTCCTAAGGGGATGCAAAACTTAAATGCCACCGAATAGAAGGTGAAGAAGCTCAAAAGTCGTTCCTAAGGGGATCCAGAGCTTAAAAGACTCAAAAGTTGTTCCTAAGGGGATGCAAAGTCTGGGTGTGGTTTCGTGTGTGTGTTCGGGACATTCATTTGCACATTTCATTACATCATTCATTGCATTCATACACATTCATGTATACATTTATAGGATCATCATCATCATAACATGAAGCACAAACAAAAATGCTTCAGCTTTGACAACAATGCTTCAATGAGCACGAAGAAGCAAGGACATGCTTCGTTGTGTACGAAAAGAAGGGAAGGTGTTTTTTTGCCTTCAGCTAAAAAGATATAGATTTCGTCCACAGCAAAGCAATTTATGCATGGATGGAAAGGTAAAAATATATTACAAGGTATGGACAAGTATACAAAGTAATGTTCAGTTCTTGATTACAATGTCTTTTACAAAGATAATACAAATGCTTCTAAGTTATATGCAGGCAGGCCTAAAAAATAGCTTCAGAAGCCTTCGGAATGTGCTTCGGACTATCAATCTTCGGCACCACCATCCTGCACACAAACAAGTAGTATAAGGGAAAAAGTAATCGCAAGAGATGGCAATTAACAGGTATAAGTTTCATACCGACTTAAGCAAGCTTCGGGCCTCGTCACCAGCCAAATCCTGCCCACCCTTCGCCCAAATCTGAGTTATAAATCTATTTCCAATACTCCGGGCTTCGTTGGGGATATCGACCAAGTCTGATGGAGACAGACTGAAGGTTGGTTTGTTTACCGTTTTTCCGTGTGTGCAACTAGCCTTCATGAATGCTACAGTCGTGCCGCGAGAAGCCAACAGGGCACAGAAGTCGCTATGCCCAGCTATCACTTCATCAAGCGCCTCAACTTTGCCTTCAATGTGTTCGAAGGTGCTTGGTATATTTTCAGCTGAAGGGTAAACTCTTCGGAGCTGGCTCCAACCGAGTTGAAGACCCTTTTTAGTCGTTGTACGCAGCGGTTGCCAAAGTTCAAACATATGTTCCGAAGCTCTTTCAAAGTTTGTTGCAGCTTTGTATTTTTGTCAGCTTAAGCTTCGTATTTTGTCTGCAAACCTTTTCTCTCTTGTTCGAAGCTCTCTGATTTTTGGAGAAGTTCCTTATTTAATCTAGCATTTTCGGCTTGGGTTTCTGCAAGTGAACTCTCCATTGCCTGAAGCAGAAAATCTTTCTTCTCAAGAGGAGCTTCGTAGTCTTTAATTTTGTTTTCCAAACCCTTGATTATAATTTCGTTCTTTTTGTCTTTGAGGTCTTGCTGCATTCTCAGTGCCTTGCTTAGCAACATACTCTGTAGAAGCAAACCTTCATCAGAAAACTTTGCTTCATCACAAAAATAAAAAAAAAATTTGCTTCATCTAAAAAGGAATTTTACCTTGAAGTTTGAATAAAACAAACTACCGACGATATGTTGTCGCCGGTAGCCGCTAATATCAGCTTCGAGCTTCAGGAAACCGACACTCTTCGATAGAGTGCCAATTATCTTTGCCCTGGTGCGGTCGCGAATGCATCCTAAGGCCCCTTCATCGATCCCACCAAAGAGCATGGCTCCTGGCTGGTAGCCACATGATATACCATACTCCTGTAGCTCCTTCTTTTCGACCTCGGATAATTCTTGCCCGACCAGGTTCTGAAAGTCGAAGTCTTGTTCCTTTGAAGCAACATCGACAATCTTCTTTCCCTTGTCAGGCACTGTGGCCATGATCTCCTCTGCAGCCACAGCTGTCTCTTCCACAGCCATATTCAAGAGCAGTTTATCAATTCCAGAAAGTGTACTCTCAAGGTTGGTGGCTTCGGCAGCAGCTGCAGCTTCGACAGAGGCATTTACTTCGGCAGTGGCCTTGGCGCTTGCAAGAGGTGTTATTTTAGATGCCGAGGCCGATGGTGGCGTCCGTTCAATGGCTTGCATTACGGTAACGATTCTTCGCTTTTTTGCCCATCCGCCTTCTTTGTATCCGAAGGCTCGTCCTTCTTCTATAAAAGCTTTGTCAGTTCTAGTCTCAGAGGACTTAGCAGCTTGATAGGTAGAGATTCAGTCATTACCTATAAAATTTCTACCACTTCGACAGTAGGAGGTGTCGAAGGAGTCTCCTCTTCTACCTCAGTTACTTTCGACTCTAGAATTTCAGCCTTTCTTTTCTTCGAAGCTGCCACCTTTGGCTCAGGACTGGATTTTCTCTTCTTTAAAACCTTCTCATCCTCCTTCACCATCCTAGCAGCTTGTCTGTTTAGAATGCTGACAATTCTTTTCCTTTTTGCCCCTTCGGCACCCTTATTGAGCCGCTCATAATTAGGGTATTCAAATTTCAGAGCATCCATCACCTGGTTTAACCTTCATTTTGGCTGGGTGCCGAAGGCTGCTATCATCAATTGGTCTTCTTTCTTGGTATAGTTTCCCAGTATTTCATTACACATAGCTTCAATCATTTCTAGCCATTCTTGGCAAGGCTCCTTGAACTGTTTTCAAATTTGAAACGATAAGGTAATCGAACAAGTTTATGTTTCTTCTTTGTTCCCTTCATATTCGGCATCCCCCAGCCACTTGACGTTGGATACGTCTGGTTGGCAAGGTATTCTTGCACCAAGTCCCTGGTGCTGATTTACTCAGCCACCACCCTGAATTCTACCTCAGCCAGCTGGCATGCTGACCCTAGTTGCATGTTGCACAGGGGCCTGGTCATTCCGAAGTTTAAGGACAGCGAGCACATGGCCATCGTCATCAGTTCCCCCTCTTCTTCTCATCAGCCTTAATATAAAACCATTCACCTTTCCAGCCGGTTGGCCATTTGGTACGATAACTGAGAACTAGAGCCTTCGTATCCTTGCGATACGCAAAATTGTAGCAGCCAAAATTTTCATGAAGACCGTCTGCCCTAGCCTTCGTCTGGTAGTGCAACTCGTGCACTCAGCAGAATGCTTCGGCATCTAGGCTCATCCCTTGGCTTTGGAGGGCCCAGATGAAGATGCTAAGCCTAACAATGGCGTTAGGGGTCAGGTGATAAAAATATATTTCAAAATTTTTCAAGACTTCCCCTATCATCTCGTTCAGAGGAAATCGCAGTCCTGCTCTAAAAAAGCTCTTGAAAACTAATACTTCATCATTTTTCGGTGTTGGGGTGGTCTCTTCTCCGGCAAATCGAACAAGTTTCCTTTCAGCTTCCCCAAAGCAGCCCAACTTCATCATCATGGGCATGTCAGCTTCAAACACAGTAGATTTCTCAAAATCTAGATGGCTGGGTTTTATTGGGATCAAAATACTATAATCTTCCTCATCCTCTTCAATATTTTCTTCTTCAGCAACGGTCTATTCAGCTTTTGCAACAGGAGTACCTTCTGAAAGGGAAATGTACCCTTGAGCAATTTCTATAAGTATTTTGGTGATTAAATGCCCAACACACTTAATGAGTACTTATGTGCAAAATGTGCGAAGGGTGCAAATCAAAGTGTAAGTTATGTTTCTAGACTTAGTATATTATTTTGTATACTAATGTGTTTGTCTAAGTGCTAGAAACAGTGACAAAAGAACAGGAAAAGAAAAGGAAAAGAGTTGGCTATGTGCATCCAACACCAACTCTGGCCAGGCACACCGGACTGTCCGGTGGTGCACCGGACAGTGTCCGGTGCGCCAGGCTGGCCGGCGGTGAACTGGCTGCTCTCGGGAAAATGAAGAGGCGTACGACTATAATTCACCGGACTGTCCGGTGGTGCACCGGACTGTCCAGTGAGCCAACGGTCGCCAGCGCCAACGGTCGACCGCGCAATCCGCGGGCGACGCGTGGCCCGAAGCAACAGTCGGTTGGGCACACCGGACTGTCCGGTCCGGTGCACCAACCGACCCCGAGGACCAATGGTCAGATGCGCCAGATATGGAAGGGGATCGCGCACCGGACAACTACAGTGACTGTCCGGTGGTGCACCGGACTGTTCGGTGCACCACCCGACAGAAGGCAAGTTTGGCCTTCTAAGTTGGTCTCCAACAGCTCCTAGCTGCCTTGGGGCTATAAAAGGGACCCCTAGGCGCATGGAGGAGTACACCAAGCATTCACTAATCATTCTAAGACTCCCAGACTTCGCCTCCACGCATTTGATCGATTGTGTTAGTGATTTGAGCTCCATTTGAGTTGTGAACTCACTGTGCTACGTTTCGAGCTCAAGTCTTGGCTTGTGTGCGTGCTGCGGATTTGACTCTTGTGTGTGTTGCTCCCCTCCCTTACTTCTGTGTGCCTTTTGTGATCTCAAATTGTAAGGGCGAGAGGCTCCAAATTGTGGAGATTCCTCGCAAACGGGAGAAAGACTATAAGGAAGAAAGCCGTGGTATTCAAGTTGATCATTGGATCGCTTGAAAGGGGTTGAGTGCAACCCTCGTCCATTGGGACGCCACAACATGGAAGTAGGCAAGTGTTACTTGGCCGAACCACGGGATAAAAATCGCGTGTCTCTTGTGTTGCTCCTCTCTGTGATTGTTTTTGTTTGCAAAAGCTCGCCTCATAGACTTGATTAACTCACGCTAATATCTTTTTAATCAAGCTTGTGGAAATTTAGTGTTGAATTTTACAGGATCACCTATTCACCCCCCTCTAGGTGCTCTCAATTGGTATTAGAGTTGTACTCTTCATCTAAGGGACTAATCGCCCGAAGAGATGGATCCTAAGGGAAAGGGGATGGTGGTCAACGACAAGGAGAAGGAGTCAATCTTCAATGAGCCAAGAGACGACAAGCCCACTGACTCAGGCTTGAGTCACAAGAAGAAGGACGGGAAGAAGAAGAGACGCATCAAGAAGATCATCTACTATGACAGTGATGCATCATCTTCTTCACCAAGAGACGACGACAACGACTCCTCGTCAAAGAAAAAGACGGTTAATCAAAATTATTACTTTGATTATTCCCGTATTCCATATAACTTGAATGCCCATTTACTTTCTATTCCTCTTGGAAAACCCCCACACTTTGATGGAGAGGATTACTCATTTTGGAGCCATAAAATGCGTAGTCACTTGTTTTCTCTCCATCCTAGCATTTGGGAAATTGTTGAAAATGGAATGCATTTCGATAGTACGGATAACCCTGTGATGATTAATGAACAAATTCATAAAAATGCCCAAGCTACTACTGTCTTGCTAGCTTCACTTTGTAGGGATGAGTATAACAAAGTAAGTGGCTTGGACAACGCCAGACAGATCTGGGACACTCTCAAGATATCACATTAGGGAAATGATGCCACTATGATCACAAAGATGGAACTAGTGGAAGGCGAACTGGGGAGGTTCGCGATGATCAGGGGAGAGGAGCCAACTCAGACCTACAACAGGCTCAAGACCCTGGTCAACAAGATCCGAAGCTAGGGAAGCACAAGATGGACGGATCATGATGTCGTCCGACTCATGCTAAGGTCATTTACAGTAATTGACCCCCATCTTGTCAACCTTATTCGTGAAAATCCCAGGTACACCAAGATGACACCCGAGGAGATTCTTGGGAAATTCGTGAGCGGGCGCATGATGGTGAAGGAGGCGCGATATGTAGACGATGCACTTAATGGTCCACTACTCATCTACGAGCCACAAACCGTTGCTCTCAAAGCAACCTGCAGCAGGGAGGCGCTACCTAGCAAGGTGGCACAAGTGGAAGCTGTCGGGCTCAATGAAGATGAGATGACACTCATCATCAAACATTTCAAGACCGCGCTAAAAGGACACAAGGAGTACCCCAACAAGAACAAAACAAAGGGAAAACGCTCCTGCTTCAAATACGGTAAGACTGGTCATTTCATAGCTCAATGCCCTGATAATGATAATGACCAGGAACAAGAAAAGTATGGGAAGAAAGAGAAGAAGAAGAATTACAGGAAGGCAAAGGGTGAGGCACATCTTGGAAAGGAATGGAATTCTGACTGCTCTTCATCCGACTCCAACGATGAAGGGTTGGCTGCCTCAGCCTTCGACAAATCTTCGCTCTTCCCCAACGAACGCCATACTTGCCTTATGGCTAAGGAGAAGAAGGTATGTATTCGGGACACTCCAAAGTATACTTCTTCTAGTGATGAAGAGTCATCTGATGATGAAGTAGACTATACTGATTTGTTTAAAGGCTTAGATAGGAACAAAGTAGACAAAATTAATGAATTAATTGATGCTCTTAATGAAAAGAATAGATTGCTAGAGAAGCAAGAAGATATTTTGTATGAAGAGCATGACAAATTTATTAGTGTTCAAAAATATCTTGCTCTAGAAATTAAAAGAAATGAACTGCTATCCTCTGAGTTGTCTGCTTGCCATGAACCTGTCTCTAGTTTAAGGAGTTTAAATGATGAATTAAATGCTAAGCTAGAGGAAGTTAATAAATCTAGTTCATGTGTAGAGCATGTTGTTATTTGTAATAGATGTAAGAATTTGGATGTTGATGCCTGTGATGAACATCTTGTTTCGATTACCAAATTAAATAATGAGGTGACAAGTCTTAATGCTCAACTTAAGACTTGCAAGGATGATTTTGATAAATTGAAATTTGCTAGGGATGCCTATACTGTTGGTAGACACCCTTCAATTAAGGATGGACTTGGTTTTCGAAGGGAAACCAAGAACTTAACAAGCCAAATGACTTCCATTCTCAACAAGGAGAAAGGGAAGGCCCCTATGGCAAGTAGTCCTCAAAGGAACCATGCCTTTATTTATGATAGGAAAATTGCTAGTCATCCTCATTATAATAAGAGTCATGTTGCCTATAATGATTCACATGCTATGTTTGCCTCTAGCTCTACTTTGGTTCAAGGTAGAAGTAGGCCTAGGAGAAATCATGTTGTGCCTCATGCTCCTAGAAAAATGTGCAATGGACCTTCTACTGTTTATCATGCCTGCAATACTTATTTTGTGCTTTCATATAAAAATGCAAAAGTAGTTGCTAGGAAGTTGGGATCCAAATGCAAGGGAGATAAGACTTGTATTTGGGTTCCAAAAGTTATTGTGACTAACCTTGTAGGACCCAACAAGAGTTGGGTACCTAAAACCCAAGATTAAATTGCCTTGCAGGTTTATGCATCCGGGGGCTCAAGCTGGATTATCGATAGCGGATGCACAAACCACATGACGGGGGAGAAGAAAATGTTCACCTCCTACGTCAAGAACATGGAATCCCAGGATTCGATCATCTTTGGAGATGGGAACTATTGGGGGCCTTCGTCTTCCGAAGGTCCTCAAAAACATGATTTAACAATGTTTTCCAAGTGTAACATATGAGCAGGTACCTTCGGACTCTGGTTAAAGGATACACGATATGGAATGCATGGTCGTGATGAAGGCTGATGTTGCTCCGAAGCTACGTGCAAGGGAGCTTCGGCTTAATGGCGGAAAAAGGAACCGACTTAAAGGGGAAAAGGCTATCTAGTCCCCGTCGAGTTGTCCATAAGTCAATAGTAAATATGAAGGGCATGAATGTAAATTTACACAGGTTGCGCCCTGTGCCTATAAATAGATGAACAATACCCCCGTACTGTTCACGCTGATTAGTACCCGCTGGTGCGTCACGTTTATACTTTCACCTTCTGTCAAGCCGAAGGTATAAATGTAATTTAATCTTCTTTCTATTTTCCCATAATAATATAAGGAAGATGAATTAATAATGTTATATGATTGTTCATGTAATCTCTTATATTTCATATGCTTCTTCTCTTATTAACATATACCACGATGATGAAGGTATGTCCTTCATAACCTTCGTCTGAAGATCATTATATCCTAAGGGAAATAATGCTTCGAAGGACGAAGGACATTAACCTTTAACATTTTATGTTGCCTTGTTCTTAACTCATAGCATTTGAGAACAAGTCCCCAACATTGGCGCCCACCTCCGGTGAACTCATTCGACCACCTTCGGCAAGCACTGATCTTCGTCATGCCGCCGAAGAATACAACGACGCCAGGGGCTGCTGCACTGCAGCCACTGGACACAAACCAGGAGACTCTCTCTCCGAGAGGCTCGAAGCCAGAAGAGAAAGGCCACCAGTCCAACACTCCAGGAGGAGGAGTTGGACCAAGAGATCAGGGACATGGAAATCATCCATCAACAAGTGCAAAGGAAGAAGGAGAAGATGGCTCGGCTGGCCGATCTTCAAAGGAAGATCGACGAAGCTACTGAAGAAGTGTGTCATCTTGCTCAAGATGAACAGGACCGAAGGCCCCAACACAGGGAGCTTCGTCAGGAAGGCTTATTCAACGAAGATGGATGGTATGATGATTTTAATCATGATACCTTTACTTTTGATGATGTTTCTCCCTTGGCAGCAGAACTGCAGGTTATCCCATGGCCACAATCCTTCAAGCCACCTTAGCTACCCATGTACGATGGGCACTCAGACCCAAAACAATTTCTGATGAGCTATGAGGCGACAATATCCTCATACGGAGGCAATGTAGCTGTCATGGCTAAGTCCTTCGTCATGGCAGTATGGAACGTGGCTCAGACATGGTATTCTTCCCTTCGGCCAGGAACAATTACGTCGTGGCAGAAGTTCAAGGACATGCTGGTGACCAGTTTCCAAGGCTTTTCGACGAAGTCAGTCACAGCTCAGGCCTTGTTCCAGTGCATGCAAGACCATGAGGAATACCTCCAGGCGTATGTCCGAAGGTTCTTGCGACTGAGGGCACAAGCGCCCACAGTGCCCAATGAAATTGTCATTAAGGCCATGATTAAGGGTCTTCAGCCAGGACCCACGGCTCAGTACTTCGCTAGGAAGCCCCCACAAACTCTGGAGAAGCTGCTTCAGAAGATGGATGAATACATTCGGGCTGACAACGACTTCCGTCAAAGAAGGGAGGAAGCTTATAGATTCTCGGAGATGACCAGGGGCTTCGGAGGAAGAATCCACCTGAGGCATGTCAGGTCAATCCACAATTCCAGTCAGAATGACGACAAAGGAAGCCAGCTTCAGAGGCCACAGTACACCTCACAATCTTCGGGGCAACAACAAAGCTCTTTCAGGCCGCCAGCTCCAAGGGGCAGAGGCGCTAGGGGCTTCGGAGGGAGATATGGGGATCAGCCCAGGAAGATTTATTGCTTATTCTGTGGTTAGGACAAGGGCCATACCACAAGAATGTGCCAAATCACCATTCTGAAGCAAAAGGAGATCGCATAAGCCAAAGCTTGACAGAATCAGCCGAAGCAGGTCTTGCACACTGCTTCATGCCACTCTCCCTACATACCAGAATACGTGGGCAATCATCCTGCAGCTTCTGTTGTTTCGGCTAGCCATTCACAGGCTTCCTGGCCACAGCTCCCACCCCCACCACCACTGCAACCGACCTATTCCCGAAGCCAGCAGCCAGAAGGGCCCCAGCACACCCAACAGCAACGAGAGTTCAGGGAGGAATCCGAAGCTCGCACAGTCAACAGTACCGTGCCAGAATCAAAGCACATTTATTGAGTGATATCCTACCCCTGAAATACTCTTATGTTCTATGTCATTTTATTTTTTAATAAGGAACAAGCAATGTAAATCTAAATTTAATTCCTTGTAATAGTTTCACTTTTATCAGAATCAAATATATCTTCTTCACAAACTTATGAAGCTCAAAAGTCGTTCCTAAGGGAATACAGAGCTAAAAATTGCCGAAACTGCAAAAAGTCGTTCCTAAGGGAGCGGAACGTAAGTTTTGCCGAAGCTACAAAAAGTCATTCCTAAGGGAGCGCAATGTAAGTTTTCTGCTCAAAATTCGTTCCAAAGGGAATGCAGAGCCAAATACCACCGAAATATAAGGCGAAGAAGTTCAAAAGACGTTCCTAAGGGGATCCAGAACTTATACTGCCGAAATAGAAGGCGAAGAAGTTCAAAAGACGTTCCTAAAGGGATGCAGAACTTACACCGAAAAATAAGCGGTGAAGCCGAAAAATAAACGGCAAAGAGATTCCGATCGTTCCTAAGGGGATGTAGAGATTATGTGTTTCAATGTGGGCGTGTGGGTGTGTGTCTTTGCCATTAGTATCATGTTTTGCACCATATCATCATATCATCCCGCATAGCATCACATCATACATCATATTGCACCAATGACACGAATTGAATACGAAGTCGATCTTCGGAGAATGTTTTATAAAAATGAAAATGTGATAAGGCACAAAGTAAGCTGAAAAATACAGTTTCATCAGCTCTGTTGCAAAAGAAGGGATCCCTTGTTCATGAAGCATGGATGTTTCTACGAAGCATGGATGTTTTTACGAAGCATGGATATTTTCATGAAGCACATATTTTTTCTTTACGAAGCATGAAAAGAAGGGAAGGTGTTTTTTCGCCGAAGGCTCAAAAAACGGTATGTACATAAAGTTTCATGCATCGCAAAGAAGTGAATTACAAATAATTTACATATTAGATTCAAAGATATACACATCAAATATTACAGTCTTGTTACAACAAAGCTACATCGACCGTCTAAAAATGTTTTTATAATAAGCGCTAGTCTTCTTTTAGGATCTTCTCCGTAACTTCGTTTAGCAATTTGTTGACGACTTCGTCAACAATAGATTCAACCATATTAATGACCTCCAGTGTGTGACGGAACCTCCCAAGTAATTAGGCTCACCTACAGTTGTCCTTGTCCTACGGACCTCAGACAACCCTGTAGGTGCCCCTGAACTACTTGACAAGTTCGGTATCTTTCCTTACCTTTCTAGGAACGTGTCACCCGTCTTGCAGACATTACAGAACATCGGAGATAAAGAAATGCGGAAGCGATTACATAAACTTACATTTATTAAAAAGTAAGCTCAAGTTGTTTATTACAGACCAGAAATATAAGCGAGTGCCGAGTAGTATTATTACACATAGCAAGGGAGGTAAAAACTCCTCCCGATAGGTTTTTCACAAAAGTTTTCTATATGGAGGACCAAGTCCTCCCGCATCTTCACTCTTGTTTCTCCTCCTTAGGAACCACCTTGGTACAGAAGCAACAAAAATCTGCTACTTCCTCACCTAAAAACAACGAAGGGATAAACCCTGAGTATGGAATTACTCAGCAAGTCTTACCCGACTAAAGAAAAGACTCTCAAGGGTATGCTGGCTTAAGGGAGTCAAGGTAAGGCTTTCCAATAATCAAAGACTCTGTTTTGCAGAAATGCTTACTAAAGTGGATCCTTAAAAATCCAATTTTATTTGTCAAGTTAAGTACAATTACCTGCAACTAGAGTTCTTTCTACCCTAGTTCAATCACTGGTCCTGCACTAGCCAATTTCTTAACAAAAACCCATCATCTTTAGTGGAATGCTACGTGTAAGTCAGTGACCAAGTCTTCATAACCGCGAAGGTACGACGATCCGAATCGATTATACTCAGCTGAGGATCTCCAATCACACGACATATGTAGCACTTAACCCTTGCATATGTCAACCCGCCACCGGGGTTCTTAAGACCAGATCAGGTTCACGCAAACCGAGAGCACAGATACACCACCGTCCAGCCTCTTGCCACGGAGGGTACACACTACTCTCGCCACCGCTCCACGCCTATTTCGTGTTATCTTATTATGGTCTTAGTCTGCCCGAGGCAAGGCTTACCCATGACGAGGCATGTGACCAGTTAAAGGGTCCTCGGTCATCAAGCCTACATCGACAAGGTCCTTAATCGACTCAGACGGAGACACTACACCGAGACTCTCTTCTCGTGCAAGTCACCCGCCCGGTCTCAGCTTAATCATTTCAACCCAAAAACTTGGTACCTGGCAGAGGTACATCTTTTCCGATGTTGAATCCATCATGGCCATGATGGATTCACCATCAAATTTTATTTTCGAAAACAACCCTCCCACTTTGCCAAACATCTTTTGTAAAACAAATCCTTTTGTTTTTCTAAAGCAATACTAAGCATAGAAAGACCTTTTTGTAAAATCAGGGTTTCAAGGAAGGTAATGCAAGAATTGTTTTATCAAGCAACTCCTATCACCTAATGCAGCAAGCAAGTGAGAGAGATTTTAAAAACATCAAGGGAGGTGGCAAATGCACCGGGGCTTGCCTTCGTTCACAGGTGAGTCTGGCTCGGATCCACAAATATCAAAGTAGAAGCAGTTTCCTGCCTGAGAATCCGAGGGTGGTGGTGTCCTTTCTTTAGTGACTTCCACTTCTTCTTCGCGTTCTAACATAACCATATATATACATATATAAGAATGAATGCCATGTAATGCTCATGAGAGTGCGAAGATAATAAAGATTTATTATCTAAGTCTTGAATATAACTTTCCTTCACGGAACTCCGAGAACTTAGGGTTTCCAGAGTCTGTAAAGGAGTTCATAGAGTAGGGGGGGTTTTGTGTTCTAGTTATCAAACATGGTCCAAATCAATTCAAACTCTACCCAAGGCTTTTAAATAATGTGGGGAGTTCATATAAAAATTTTGAACATTTTTGGGCTTACTATTTATCTTTTAAAAATCCAGAACTATTTCTTTAAGCTATTTTAAATGCCCTAAAATTCCCTGTTTAAACTAAAAATCATGAAACTATTTTTATTAAATTCTAGGGAAAATAACAAGCCTAGGAAAATTGGTTTCACAATTTTAGGATTTTTCTACAATTTATAACAAATTTCCCAAGTTCTTCTGAAAAAGAAAAAGAAAAAGATTCAACATGACTGGGCCGGTTTCAGCCCAGGCGGCCCAATCCAGAGGGAAAGGCGCCCGCGCCCGCGCGCGCTGGCGACTTTGCACAGGGGTCCCCGGGGTTTTGGCTAACTGAAAACAAGTTCCTATTACTGTTTCTTGTGTCACTGACAGATTGCAGATAAGCCCTCCACCTTCTATCTCTTCGCAGATCAAAGTCCACGACGGCGTTCACGCGCGGAGAGGCTCCGACAAGGTCCTAGACCGGCCGATTGGGGCTATGACCGGCGCTCAGCTTCGGCCTAAACCAAATTCACTACCTAGAGGACGTTTCCCCTAACTTAATTGCGCAAATAACCAACTACTGAGCTCTGGCCACGGTGACCGAGAGCATGGCGGCTAGATCGTCGTGTTCCCGGCGACTGGTGGTCTCCTAGTTTAAATTGAAGGCTCGGCAAGCATCACAGGGTGACAAGAGTGCTCAAACGAGAGAGAGAGAGAAGGATGAGCTGACTGGAAAGGGGCTGGCCGCGGTGAGGTGAGTTTTGCGGTGGCGGAAACCAGTTTGGGGGAAACAAGAAATGCGCGAGCTCCAGCGAACGATCGTGGCTGATTAGTGGTGGCTGGTTAGCTGATGACCCTGCGGAGCTGGTCACGGGCTTAATTTATAGGCGGCTTCGTCGGTGGCCGGTGAATCGGACGAGACGCGCGGCGGTCGGAGGTAGAAGAAGGTACTGGCGCAAGCGCTAGGTGGCTTCTACCGTGGCGGTCATTCCGGCGATCAACGGGGAGGCTAGAGGAAGTCATGGCGATGCGGTGGCGCGGTTAGGACACGCGGCATAAGGCCGGAAGGTAGCGGTGCACCGGCGAGGTTATCTGCCCAGCCGCAAAGTGAATAAGAAAGCCACGGTGAGTCACCGGAGTGACCTCCAGCTCACCGCCGACAAGGATCTTTCACCGCACGTCCTTATCCACCCACCCCGAGCGTGAGTCCTAACGCCGGCGGCACGAATCGCGGCGGAGGAGTGATCGACGGCGGGGGAAGAAACCTGAGATTCTTCTTCAGTCACTGTACCATGGCGAGTGGTATTCAGACAACTTCACAGAGCACTTTGGAGCTTGGTTTTCTCTTAAACTCTAATGACAACACAAGTCCAACTCTGCAGCAAACTTGTAGTGCATTATACCAACTACAACTTTGCTATATGGTGTTGTCACAAAAAGTCATTGAATCATGTCTGAAATTGGGCTTGAAGTCGGTGGTAGTTCACTGTTAGTCTGAAAATTCAGACCAAATCAGCCTGACAGCCAAAGTTTGAGCATGATTATCTCTAAATTTCTCACAAGAACATGACTTGCCCACTTCGGCAAAATTGTTCTCCTTTGTTTGCTTTACAACATTGATGTGGTGACCTAGGGCAAGGATCCTATATTTTAAAAGTTACAAGGCTCCAAAGTTGAGCCCTCAACACTGAATTTCAGACTTAGTATAGAACTCAAATGAGGTCCACTTTGCAATTAAGTCCAAAATCCAGTATTTGGCTTACAAGTCCACACATTTGTAAACCAAATGACTTAAGATACCTTACTTTGATAGTTTTTGCACTTTAGTCCAAAAGTGGACTAATTTTGCACATAGACCCCTAGGGTTTGGTTTTAGGGTTTTCCAGGGTTCCAATTAGGGTTTTTTTGTATCCCAGGGGCATAAGTGTGATTCAACTTTATTTTTGGGGACATTTTATGACTAATTCCCTAAAACCTTTAGGTTTTTTAAATTTGGGTTAGGTATTACCCCTTTAATCTCTATTTAGGGTTAAGTTCCCTATCCAGGGTTCTATTTGCAAAACACTAAAACAATACAACTTGTTTGAAATTTTTGCCTAGTGAATGCACTCTAGGTGTATCAAACATATGCAATGCCAATGCTTATGATGCCATGCTCATGTTTTAGTTATAGTAACACCAGGGGTGTTACATCCTTCCCCCCATAAAAGAATCTCGTACCGAGATTAAAGGTCCTAGGGTAAGTAATGGAAAAGGAAACGCGACATACTTTTATTTCCTTATTTCTGGTACAAGGCAGGGGTGGCTTGGGAATTTTACTCCTTTATTATACAGTTATACAGGCTTTACAATTTACAAGAGGCTAAAAAGCCTGGGAAATTCTTATCTAAAAAGTCTTGAGTTTCCCATGTAGCCTCATCTTCAGAATGCTGGTTCCACTGTATCTTATAAAACTTGAGGGTTTTTCTCCGGGTAACCCTGTCCTTTTGATCCAAGACTCGAATAGGGTGTTCAGAATATGTCAAGTCTGGCTCAAGGACAACATCTGTTACTTCAATGGTTCGATCGGGAATCCGAAGACACTTCTTCAATTGAGACACATGGAACACATTATGTATAGCAGACAATGTTTCGGGGAGCTGCAGTCGATACGCCACTGGTCCACATTGCTCAAGTACCAAGAATGGACCAATGTACCTAGGTGCAAGCTTCCCTTTAACCCCGAAACGCGATACTCCCTTCATTGGTGAAACTTTCAGGTAGACATAGTCCCCTTCATGAAAATATAAGGGCATTCGCCATTTGTCTGCATAACCCTTCTGACGAGCTTGTGCTTTCTTCATATTATGAATAATTTTCTGAACCTTTTCCTCGGCCTCCTTCACTATATCAGGCCTAAAGAAGTACCTTTCCCTAGGTTCAGACCAATTTAGCGGAGTACGACATTGTCGTCCATATAAAGCTTCAAAGGGTGCCATCTTGATACTTTCTTGATAGCTATTATTATATGAAAACTCCGTCAAGGGCAAACATTCATCCCATTTTTGTGAGAAGTCCAGAACACATGCTCGCAACATATCTTCGAGTATTTGGTTCACTCTCTCAGTCTGTCCACTGGTTTGAGGATGATAGGCCGAACTGTGGAGCAGCTTGGTACCCAGGGACTTATGGAGTTCTTCCCAGAATTTGGATACAAATTGTGGTCCACGATCCGACACTATAGTCTTTGTAACACCATGCAAACTGAGAATGCGAGCAATGTACAACTCTGCATAGGTAAGTACTGGGTAATATGTCTTGACCGGCAGAAAGTGAGCAATCATTGTAAGTCGATCAACAATCACCCAGATAGAGTCATACCCTTTTGCGGTCCTGGGCAATCCCACAATAAAGTCCATACTTATGTCTTCCCATTTCCATGTCGGTATTGGTAGTGACTGTAATGGACCGGCAGCTTTCAAATGTATGGCCTTGACACGTCTGCAGGTGTCACATCTCGCCACATAGCGTGCAATTTCGATCTTCATCTTTGTCCACCAGTAATGTTGCTTCAAGTCTTGGTACATCTTAGTGCTTCCGGGATGAATAGAATAGCGGCTAAGATGTGCTTCATCAAGAATTTGCTGGCGGAGCTCTTCATTCTTTGGCACCACTATGCGGTTATTAAACCATACAATGCCTTGCTCATCTTCTTTGAAACACTTGGCTTTTCCCGCCCTTAACTTCTCACGAATGTGTTTCATACCCTCATTATCCTTCTGGGCATCAATTATCCTTTGCAAGAGGACTGACTCAAGCTTTAGCTGATTCAAAGTTCCTTGTTGGACCATTCCCAGGTTTAGCTTCTCCATCTCTTGACATAAAGTGTTGTCAGAGGTCTTCACCGTAAGACAATGACAGGAAACCTTACGGCTTAGTGCATCTGCCACAACATTGGCTTTGCCTGGGTGATAATGAATTTCCAGTTCATAGTCCTTAATAAGCTCAAGCCATCGTCTCTGCCTCATATTCAATTCTGACTGGGTGAAGATGTACTTCAAGCTTTTATGATCTGTATAAATATGACAAATATTTCCCAGCAGATAGTGACGCCAAATTTTCAGGGCATGAACCACAGCAGCTAGCTCCAGATCATGAGTTGGGTAATGCTCCTCATGTCGGCGTAACTGCCTTGAAGCATATGCAATTACTCGGCCTTCTTGCATTAGCACGCAACCGAGTCCACTGCCAGATGCATCACAATATACATCAAAAGGCTTGGTGATGTCCGGTTGTGCCAATACCGGAGCAGTGGTTAATAATGTCTTCAATCGTTCAAAGGCTTCATCACACTTCGAAGACCAATTGAATTTAACATCATTCTTCAATAAACTTGTGATTGGCTTCACAAGCTTAGAAAAGTCTGGTATAAATCTACGGTAATATCCCGCCAGTCCAAGGAAACTTCGGACCTGATGAACAGTGGTCGGGGTTTTCCACTCCAAAATGTCCTTGACTTTGCTGGGGTCTACCGCAATCCCTCTGGCAGACAGAACATGTCCCAGAAATTGAATTTCCTCCAGCCAAAACACGCATTTGCTGAACTTGGCATACAACTGATGTTCCCTCAGGCGCGTTAACACGATCCGTAAATGTTGGGCGTGCTCCTCTTCATTCTTGGAATATATCAAAATGTCATCAATGAAGACCACTACAAACTTGTCCCACTCGGGCATGAACACCGAGTTCATCAAATATGTGAAGTGGGCCGGAGCATTTGTTAACCCGAAAGACATTACCAGATATTCAAACAACCCATACCGCGTAGTGAACGCGGTCTTTGGTATATCTTCGGGCCGAATACGGATCTGGTGATAGCCCGATCAGAGATCAATCTTTGAAAATACCCTTGCTCCAATCAGTTGATCAAATAGAATGTCAATCCTTGGAAGAGGGTACTTGTTTTTGATGGTGACCTCATTCAGGGGCCGATAATCCACGCACATTCGTAAGGTTTGATCCTTCTTTTTGACAAATATGGCTGGACAACCCCATGGCGATGAGCTTGGCCAGATAAATCCTTTCTCCAGGAGATCTTGTAATTGAATCTTCAACTCTGCCAACTCATTAGGAGGCATCCGGTACGATCTTCTAGATATTGGAGCCGTACCGGGCTTCAACTCTATTACAAACTCTACATCCCGTTCAGGTGGCAATCCCGGCAAATCCTCGGGAAAGACATCAGGGAACTCGCATACTACCGGGATATCCTTGATTTCTGGTACCATGACTTCATAAACTCTGCCAGTAGTTTTGTTTGGAATAGGGATGGGCAAAAGAATTTCTTCTTGATTATGACTCAACCTGATGGTTCTTTCATCAGTATTGAGTGTTGCTTTATGCTTGGCCAACCAATTCATACCCAAAATAACATCTATGTCTTGGCCTTTCAGGACGATCATATTGGTAGGAAAGTCCCGTCCGGCCAATGATACGGGCACTTGATAGGCCACTTCTCTAGTAAAGATTTGTCCCCCAGGTGAGTGTATTTTAAATCCCTCTTTTGATTCATGGCATGCAATGTGATGTTGCTCCACAAATTTCTTGCTAATGAACGTATGCGAAGCACCAGAATCAAAAAGAATAATTGCAGGGTGACTGGCCACGAGAAACGTACCCATCATCACCGGTTCACCTTCCGGTGTAGTGGCCACTTGTGTATAGTATACGCGTCCCGTCTTCTTGAAATTTTTGCCCTTAACACCTTGCTTTGAGATGAATTCCCCGATCCTTGCTGATTATTTGCCTGATTCTGCTTGGGATAGGGGCAATCTTTGATGAAATGTCCAGACTTGCCACAATTAAAACATCCGGTTGAAGAGCTGGGCAAAGCAGGGAATCGAGTGCCCGGAACACCCGGCTGGCTTGGGGTAGTGGGGGCTTTATTGGGACGAATAATTATCGGCTGCTTGAAAGGGAAGGTTGGTGCACGTGGAGGAGTCTGGTTAGAAGGCCGGAGAATAAACCGTTGCCTTTTTGCCTGGCCTTATTAGATTTCTCACCACCAAATCCCTTGTTCTTTCCGGAACCTGCATATTTTGCTTCAACAGATAGGGCTGTGCTGACAGCCTTTCCATATGTGAGATCTATGCAGGTGGCCATTTTTCTCTGCAATCGATCATTTAATCCTCTCATTAAGCAATTTCTCTTTTTCAGATCAGTGTTCACCTGATCGATTGCATATTGCGACAGGTGATAAAACTTGTTGAGATACTGATTGACAGTATCTCCACCTTGTTTTAGCTTCATGAACTCTTCTTGCTTCATATGCAAAATACCTTCGGGTATATAATGCTCGCGGAAGGCTACTTTGAATTCCTCCCAGGTTACTTGATGATTGGCCGGCTGAACGACCACAAAATTACCCCACCAAGTGCTGGCAGGGCCGCGTAGTTGTTGCGCTGCGAATAAAGGCTTCTGTGTCTCTGAACAGCGCAGAAGACCAAATTTTTGCTCAATAACCCGTATCCATTCATCTGCTTCCAGCGGATCTTCAGCTTTCACAAATAGTGCTGGACGGGTTTCAGAGAAATCCAAATATGTGGTTTCACGGGGGCCTGGTGGATAACCCCTTCCACCCTGTTGCTGGAATTGTTGGCCCGCCATTTCTCTCATAAAGCGGGTATTGTCAGCAGTTGCGTTCACTAAGGCGGCAATCGCCTTAGCCAAAGTGGGAGGAACAGGAGGTGGATTTGGTGTAGATTCCCTCCCCCGGAAGGTACCAGCTCCGTCCTGAGCTCGAGTCTTGGAAGGCATCTGTGGCAACAACATTTGAAAACAATATGATATGCCAAAGAAAAAAGCCATTCCATTTTACATTACCAAAAGTAATGTTACAGACTCAAGACTCTTACAACAGGGTACAATACCTAGTATACAATAGCACTACCTATTATACACTAGTACAACCTACAATACACTACACTACTTCTACTATACCACTAGTCCTGCTTCCCATTGCTCTTGGCGGCCTCGTCGTCGGGTGTGGGAGTCCATACGTCGACCAGCCTCATGGAAGGAGGGGGCGCGAAAAGGTCTAACTCCCCACCAAGCGTGTGTCCCGCAACATGGAAGGGTCCGGCTTCCGCCTCAATAGGGTGCGCAGGTGCACTAGGGTGTAATTGCGAATACAGTACATGGACTTCCTCATGTAACGTATTGCAATAGACTTGCAGGTCGTCGACAGCTGAGCTAAGTTCCTTGATTCGGGCTTGAGCCCTTGCTTCCTTAGCACAAGCCAGCAAACGGGGCTGAACTGCCCAGTCGAGCGCCAAGTCCCGATCAGCAAGTTGATCCCGCAGGTGGCGGATGTCCCTTCTTAATTCATTTATTCTATCTCCGTCCGCAACCCAAGCGTTGGTCCCGTGTTGCAACTCCGCTTGAAGTCGACTTACTCGTGCTTCAAGATATCCTATTGGATCATTACTCCCGCTGCTACTGTCCTCATGTCGAGGGGCCAGTTGATGTCGGGGCACACCGATTGGTCCAGTTGACTTGCGCGCCGTTTTCCTTGTGCGCGGCGGCATCTTTCTAAGGGGGAAAATTTTATTAGTATAATTCTTAGCATGATGCATGTGTAATTACAGAATCAACCTTAGTTGATTCAACCTTTTATACATTGCACTCTTCCTATCTGGTCTTTAAGATAGACTCTTCAGAATACTTAGGTAAGAAGAGAAGAGAATTTCTAGGTAAGACTTTTAGAAAATCCTTTTGAAGATGCCTCATAATATCTGCAAAGAAGGGCTACGCTCCGATACTAGCTGTGATGGAACCTCCCAAGTAATTAGGCCCACCTACAGTTGTCCTTGTCCTACGGACCTCAGACAACCCTGTAGGTGCCCCTGAACTACTTGACAAGTTCGGTATCTTTCCTTACCTTTCCAGGAACGTGTCACCCGTCTTGCAGACATTACAGAACATCGGAGATAAAGAAATGCGGAAGCGATTACATAAACTTACATTTATTAAAAAGTAAGCTCAAGTTGTTTATTACAGACCATAAATATAAGCGAGTGTCGAGTAGTATTATTACACATAGCAAGGGAGGTAAAAACTCCTCCTGATAGGTTTTTCACAAAAGTTTTCTATATGGAGGACCAAGTCCTCCCGCATCTTCACTCTTGTTTCTCCTCCTTAGGAACCACCTTGGTACAGAAGCAACAGAAATCTGCTACTTCCTCACCTAAAAACAACGAAGGGATAAACCCTGAGTATGGAATTACTCAGCAAGTCTTACCCGACTAAAGAAAAGACTCTCAAGGGTATGCTGGCTTAAGGGAGTCAAGATAAGGCTTTTCAATAATCAAAGACTCTGTTTTGCAGAAATGCTTACTAAAGTGGATCCTTAAAAATCTAATTTTATTTGTCAAGTTAAGTACAATTACCTGCAACTAGAGTTCTTTTTACCCTAGTTCAATCACTGGTCCTGCACTAGCCAATTTCTTAACAAAAACCCATCATCTTTAGTGGAATGCTACGTGTAAGTCAGTGACCAAGTCTTCATAACCGCGAAGGTACGGCGATCCGAATCGATTATACTCAGCTGAGGATCTCCAATCACACGACATATGTAGCACTTAACCCTTGCATATGTCAACCCGCCACCGGGGTTCTTAAGACCAGATCAGGTTCACGCAAACCGAGAGCACAGATACACCACCGTACAGCCTCTTGCCACGGAGGGTACACGCTACTCTCGCCACCGCTCCACGCCCATTTCGTGTTATCTTATTCTGGTCTTAGTCTGCCTGAGGCAAGGCTTACCCATGACGAGGCATGTGACCAGTTAAAGGGTCCTCGGTCATCAAGCCTACATCGACAAGGTCCTTAATCGACTCATACGGAGACACTACACCGAGACTCTCTTCTCGTGCAAGTCACCCGCCCGGTCTCAGCTTAATCATTTCAACCCAAAAACTTGGTACCTGGCAGAGGTACATCTTTTCCGATGTTGAATCCATCATGGCCATGATGGATTCACCATCAAATTTTATTTTCGAAAACAACCCTCCCACTTTGCCAAACATCTTTTGTAAAACAATTCCTTTTGTTTTTCTAAAGCAATACTAAGCATAGAAAGACCTTTTTGTAAAATCAGGGTTTCAAGGAAGGTAATCAAGTTCAAGGAAGGTAATGCAAGAATTGTTTTATCAAGCAACTCCTATCACCTAATGCAGCAAGCAAGTGAGAAAGATTTTAAAAACATCAAGGGAGGTGGCAAATGCACCGGGGTTTGCCTTCGTTCACAGGTGAGTCTGGCTCGGATCCACAAATATCAAAGTAGAAGCAGTTTCCTGCCTGAGAATCCGAGGGTGGTGGTGTCCTTTCTTCAGTGACTTCCACTTCTTCTTCGCGTTCTAACATAACCATATATATACATATATAAGAATGAATGCCATGTAATGCTCATGAGAGTGCGAAGATAATAAAGATTTATTATCTAAGTCTTGAATATAACTTTCCTTCACGGAACTCCGAGAACTTAGGGTTTCCAGAGTCTGTTAAGGAGTTCATAGAGCAGGGGGGTTTTGGGTTCTAGTTATCAAACATGGTCCAAATCAATTCAAACTCTACCCAAGGCTTCTAAATAATGTGGGGAGTTCATATAAAAATTTTGAACATTTTTGGGCTTACCATTTATCTTTTAAAAATCCAGAACTATTTCTTTAAGCTATTTTAAATGCCCTAAAATTCCCTGTTTAAACTAAAAATCATGAAACTATTTTTATTAAATTCTAGGGAAAATAACAAGCCTAGGAAAATTGGTTTCACAATTTTAGGATTTTTCTACAATTTATAACAAATTTCCCAAGTTCTTTTGAAAAAGAAAAAGAAAAAGAAAAAGATTCAACAGGACTGGGCCGGTTTCAGCCCAGGCGGCCCAATCTAGAGGGAAAGGCGCCCGCGCCCGCGCGCGCTGGCGACTTTGCACAGGGGTCCCCGGGGTTTTGGCTAACTGAAAACGAGTTCCTATTACTGTTTCTTGTGTCACTGACAGATTGCAGATAAGCCCTCCACCTTCTATCTCTTCGCAGATCAAAGTCCACGACGGCATTCACGCGCGGAGAGGCTCCGGCGAGGTCCTGGACCGGCCGATTGGGGCTATGACCGGCGCTCAGCTTCGGCCTAAACCAAATTCACTACCTAGAGGACGTTTCCCCTAACTTAATTGCGCAAATAACCAACTACTGAGCTCTGGCCACAGTGACCGAGAGCATGG
Source organism: Zea mays (assembly GCF_902167145.1). Lineage (NCBI taxonomy): Eukaryota > Viridiplantae > Streptophyta > Magnoliopsida > Poales > Poaceae > Zea > Zea mays. The sequence goes on along the minus strand of NC_050100.1, from coordinate 158,085,038 downwards.
CGGCTAGATCGTTGTGTTCCCGGCGACTGGTGGTCTCCTAGTTTAAATTGAAGGCTCGGCAAGCATCACAGGGTGACAAGAGTGCTCAAACGAGAGAGAGAGAAGGATGAGCTGACCGGAAAGGGGCTGGCCGCGGTGAGGTGAGTTTTGCGGTGGCGGAAACCAGTTTGGGGGAAACAAGAAATTCGCGAGCTCCGGCGAACGATCGTGGTTGATTAGTGGTGGCTGGTTAGCTGATGACCCTACGGAGCTGGTCACGGGCTTAATTTATAGGCGGCTTCGTCGGTGGCCGGTGAATCAGACGAGACGCGCGGCGGTCGGAGGTAGAAGAAGGTACTGGCGCAAGCGCTAGGTGGCTTCTACCGTGGCGGTCATTCCGGCGATCAACGGAGAGGCTAGAGGAAGTCATGGCAATGCGGTGGCGCGGTTAGGACACGCGGCATAAGGCCGAAAGGTAGCGGTGCACCGGCGAGGTTATCTGCCCAGCCACAAAGTGAATAAGAAAGCCACGGTGAGTCACCGGAGTGACCTCCAGCTCACCGCCGGCAAGGATCTTTCACCGCACGTCCTTATCCACCCACCCCGAGCACGAGTCCTAACGCCGGCGGCACGAATCGCGACGGAGGAGTGATCGACGGCGGGGAAGAAACCTGAGATTCTTCTTCAGTCACTGTACCATGGCGAGTGGTATTCAGACAACCTGACAGAGCACTTTGGAGCTTGGTTTTCCCTTAAACTCTAATGACAACACAAGTCCAACTCTGCAGCAAACTTGTAGTGCATTATACCAACTACAACTTTGCTATATGGTGTTGTCACAAAAAGTCATTGAATCATGTCTGAAATTGGGCTTGAAGTCGGTGGTAGTTCACTGTTAGTCTGAAAATTCAGACCAAATCAGCCTGACAGCCAAAGTTTGAGCATGATTATCTCTAAATTTCTCACAAGAACATGACTTGCCCACTTCAGCAAAATTGTTCTCCTTTGTTTGCTTTACAACATTGATGTGGTGACCTAGGGCAAGGATCCTATATTTTAAAAGTTACAAGGCTCCAAAGTTGAGCCCTCAACACTGAATTTCAGACTTAGTATAGAACTCAAATGAGGTCCACTTTGCAATTAAGTCCAAAATCCAGTATTTGGCTTACAAGTCCACACATTTGTAAACCAAATGACTTAAGATACCTTACTTTGATAGTTTTTGCACTTTAGTCCAAAAGTGGACTAATTTTGCACATAGACCCCTAGGGTTTGGTTTTAGGGTTTTCCAGGGTTCCAATTAGGGTTTTTTGGTATCGCAGGGGCATAAGTATGATTCAACTTTATTTTTGGGGACATTTTATGACTAATTCCCTAAAACCTTTAGGTTTTTTCAATTTGGGTTAGGTATTACCCCTTTAATCTCTATTTAGGGTTAAGTTCCCTATCCAGGGTTCTATTTGCAAAACACTAAAACAATACAACTTGTTTGAAATTTTTGCCTAGTGAATGCACTCTAGGTGTATCAAACATATGCAATGCCAATGCTTATGATGCCATGCTCAAGTTTTAGTTACAGTAACACCAGGGTGTTACACAGTGCTTCCTTCGTTTCTGGATCGGCCAGGGGATCGAACGGTTCCGATGGCGGAGATAATTCAGCTACAGTGGAAAAATAAATCAGTTCAAAGCCACAAAAACAAATTCCGAAGCTGAACATCAAAAGATATTACCTATACGTTTTTCACGCTCAGTAGCTTCTTCAGCTCGCCTTGCTCAGGCTTGGGCGTCATGGATGTCTTTTTCACTTTTCTTCATAATTTCATGAGCCATTTCTCGGCCACCATTCACCCACACATCATTATAAAATTTTCCGCCCATCAAGGTTGCTTCAGTTGAAGGATCCTTTGTGACATCTGCGGAGAAGGCAGCTTCAGCCTAGGCCATGGTTTTGATGTGATCGCATCCCACATTCTCCAAGATAGCTGAAATCCCATGCGCACCGGAAAATGCAAAGACATCCCCGCGATCACTTAAGATTTCTTCGAAGCTCTCGGCCTCCCCACTTATCCATTCGATAACACCTTCAGGGTCGCCTCGTATGAAGTTTTCTTCGATAGAATAGGCACCCACATTGGCGAAGCTAGTTTTTATTTCCTTCACACAACCCAAGGATTTTTCAAAGCACCTTTCCTTGGATGTGCAAAGTTCTTCAACAGTTTTCTCTAAATAGTTCTTCCATTATTCGCTGATCTCTCGGTTAGCTTCTGCGAGTGCGCATTATTCTTTGGCTTCTGCCAGCTGTTTCCGAAGGTCTTCAATTTCATTCTTTTGGATTTTGGCTTGAGCCTTGAAACTAGCTTCATCTTCTTTCACTTTGTTTACCAATGAAATCAAGATTTTGTCTTTTTCAAGACCTTCGTTTCTTAATTCGATTACCTCTGAACGAAGGTTGTTCAGAGCCATCGTATATCCTTCATCTTCAATGTTTTTCTGAGCCCTAAGCGCATTGCTAAGAATTAAGCCCTGCAAGAGGAGGACAAAATTAAGTATGGAAAATAAAATATTTTGTTTTCAAATACAAAATTAGCTCTTATACCTTTATGCTATTATACGCTAAGCTGTCAGCAAGCTCATCCTTCAATAAGATTGAAAGGCCATCTTCCAGCTTCGGGAATCCGATGCTTCTACCTATCTCCCGGCAAACGGATATCTCTTTATTATCCGGAAGACAGTACAAAAAATATTCTTCCCCATTGCCATTAAACACTAATGCCCCCCTCGGGTATTTTAATTTTTGGGCATAGTGTAGTGCTTCTAGCTTTCCTTCTTGAGAAAGTATCTTCCCCGAAGCATGACGAATGATGTAATCAACGCTTTCTTTTGAAGCTTCGGAGGCAGGAACTTCAACCTTTTCAGACGCAATTTGCTCTGTCGCCTTTTCTTCAACAACAGCAGGCTCTGTCTCAGTGGGCTCTGAAGGCCTAGCTTCGGTTTCAGCTTGAATTGTTGTAGCTTCGACTCCTACTTGCTTCGTTTCAGCTCCGGGTTGTGCTTTGGAAGCTTCGGCAATTTTTCTTGAAGGAGCAGGACTCAAGGTTTTTGCTGTTTCTAACACAACATCTAACACATTTGCCATTCTTCTCCTCTTAGGAGTTTCGGCAGAACCCTTTTGTGCCTTCGGCACTGTTACCTCTGTTGAAGGGCTCAAAATCTCTGGCATTTTTGTTATTTCTTCAATTTTTGACCCTTCAGCCTTATCCTTATCAGCTTTCGTCTCAACTAGCTCAACCAAAGGTAACTTCGGCATTACAACCGGCTCTTCAGTCCTCTGCGCAGGAAAAACAATTTCTTTTGTTTTGACAGCCGTAGAGGCCCCTTCACCAAATTCAGGTATCACGACCGGTTCGATGTAACACGACCGGTGAGTCAGAACCTTCAACTTTTTTTCCTTCGGCACAGGCTCAACCGGGGTGGTCGAAGTAGCAGCTTTCCTCTTTTTCCCCTGTCCCCGCAGCGGATAGCGGTTATCGGGGTAAACGAAGCCAATGGCATCAAAAACTCTGTTCAGTCTTTTCTTTCCCCGACCTCCGAAGGCTGCGAACAGTGCATTATCTTCTGCCTTGGAATATGCTCCAAGCAGTTCATCACTTGTAGCTTTGATACACTTCAGCCAGTCGTCGTTTGGTTCATCAAACTTATCCCCAAACCTGAATGTAAACTTTAGCCGAACCAAATCACCTTCGCTAGAGTTAGTGATGGTCTCCTTCGGCATTTCCTAGCTTTCTGCAAGCGGCCATACTCTGAAGGCTATATGTTCTTGAATTAAATATCTTGTGCCAATGAAGGAGCAAACAGTACTAAAGGCCTTCCGACACGCTTCGGTGGCGTCATCAGTTTCGACCTTCGGCCTTCGGAGGCCGAAGCGGGGCCAGATGGGGCGCATAATGACTTCCTTAATGTCTTCCCTTGCTTTCAAATCATTCTTCACATAAAACCATTCCTCCATCCAAGCACCGGGCCATCTCTTCCGAAATGTTGGCACCGGGTGGCTCGCGTTGGGGCGAGCGATAAATCCATAACAACCGAAGTTGTTGTGGTACTATTCTTTACCCATGGCCTTCGTCTCATATAGAAGTTCGTGTATACTGCAGAAGCACTTGGCGCTTGGCTCTAGCCCCTAACTCTTTATTGCCTAGACAAAAATCCCCATCCTTATTATAGCTTCGGGGATAATCTGATGGAGGAAGATCTGGTAGGTTTTCAACACTTCGACTACAAACTTGCTCAAAAGGAATTGTTGGGGACTTGTTCTCAAATGCTAAGAGTCAAGAACAAGGCAACACAAAGTATTAAATGTTAATGTCCTTCGTCCTTCGAAGCATTATTTCCCTTAGGATATAACGATCTTCAGACGAAGGTCATGAAGGACATACCTTCATCATCACGGTTATAAGATAGTGAAAGATGAAACATATAAAACATGAAAGATAAACACAAATAAACACATAATATCATTCATATATTATCATTATACCAACTTGGATATTTAAATATGATATTTAATTACATTTATACCTTCGGCTTGATGGAAGGCAAAAATCCAAGTGTTGTGCGCGAGCAATTACAAGGTAGCCTAAACAGTACAGGGGTACTATTCATCTATTTATAGGCACAGGGCGCAGCCTGTGTGAAATTACATTTATACCCTTTACAATCGATTACAATCGTGGCACAATCTACCATGGGTCTATTGGTTATTTCATCTTTAAGTCGGTTTACTCCTTTGTCTTGGGTCATGTCACTATGTCGAAGCTTTATAGGTGATAGCTTCGGCATTGCTTTTTAATAGGATCCACTGAAGGTGTTTCTTTCTTCAGGATCTTCGGCTACGAAGCATACCCCCAACAGTAGCCCCTTCGCGGTGCTAGATCGTTTTTCGCAACGATCTTGATCCGTGAAAAAGTCTCTTAGGCTTCGGGATGCCGAAGATTCGAAAAACACCTTCCCTGAGCTCGTTGTCGAGAAACGATTAAAATAATCCAAGCGTGAGGTGGCCCCACCATGCAGCATTTACGCGTGTCCTGACGATTCACCTTCTCGGGCTCTGTGGGCCCACCGTTCAGTGGGTGCGGGCGGCTGTTTGTCCGGTGCGGAAGACTTGACGATTTACCTTCCCACCTACGGCACTATATAAACAGATGGGTAGGTGTGAAGTTACCACAACATTCATTGCTATTGCACTGTTTTGCTTGCAAAAATTTGACCATAGCCGAAGCTTGCTTACTGCATCGTCAACCAAAGCTATTCATTTTGCTCAAGCTTCGTAACAAGAAAGAGCTTCGGCAAAGTTTAAAAAATTTTCAACTTCATCAAAAAACAAGAAATTGAATCATCAGATGGCTAGGGTATGCTCAACTGATAGGGTTACTCGCGACGGAGAGGAAGCCGAAGGTGCCGAAACCGCTCCAATCTTTGAAGTGATGCAACGGTCAGGGCTGGTAGTATCGGAGGATGCACCTGCCGCTGAAGCTAAGCAGGTTGATGCTGAGGAAATTGAATCTAAAGATGATTACAGCGTCGTGCCATCTAAACCCAGCCACCTAGAATTTGGGAAATCCACCATTACCGAAGGTGATATGCCTAAGCTGATGAAGTTGGGCTATTTCAGTGAAGCAAAAAAGGTGCTGGTTCGTTTTGGCGGAGAGGAAATTACTCCGAAGCCGGAAAAGGATGAAGTGGTAGTGTTCAAAAGCTTCTTTAAAGCAGGATTAAGGTTTCCTTTGAATGGGATGATTGCTGATGTTTTGAAGAAGTTTGGGATTTATCTTCATCAACTAACTCCTAACGCCATCGTTAGGCTTAGTGTCTACATTTGGGCCCTCCGAAGCCAAGGGGTAGAACCGTTTGCCGAAGGCTTCTGCCGAATACACGAGCTTAATTATCAAACAAAAGCTAGAGAAGATGGGTTGCATGAAAACTTCAGCTGCTACAACTTTGCTTATCGCAAAAATACAAAGTTTCCAGTTATCAGCTATCGTACCAAGTGGCCAGCTGGCTGGAAGATCAAATGGTTTTACGTTAAAGTTGATGAAGAAAATCAGAAACCGGTCCAAAGTCCACTGGAATTAATCTTCGGAGAAACCAGGCCCCAGTGCAACAAGACACCGCAGAGTCCAAGCCAAATTGCACCGGGCGAATTTCGAGTTATTGCGGAGCATATTGGCACTAGGGATCTGGTGCAAGAATTCTTGGCTTTTAGAGTGTTCTCAACTTTGAAAGAGTGGGACATGCCAAAGCTCAAGGGAGAAAAGAAAAAGGGGGAACTTGTTCGGCTGCCCTACTATTATAAATTCAAGAAACATTTCAAAGTACCTTGCCAAGAATAGTTAGACACAATTGAAGTTATATGCAACGACATTCTTGGCAATTATTCTAAAAAAGAAGACCAACTAATGACTGCAGCCTTCGGCACTCATCTGAAGCGAAGGTTAAACTGGGTAATGGATGCTCTGAACTTTGAGTATCCTGACTATGAGCGACTAGACCAAGGCGCCGAAGGACAGAAGAGAAAGAGAGTTGCCAGCGTCCTGAATAAAGAAGATGCTAAATTGGTGAAAGATGATGAAGAAAAACTGAAAAAGAGAAAGCTGAGGCCTGAGCCGAAGACAGATGCTTCGAAGAAAAGAAAGGTCGCGGCTCCAAAGCAGAAGGCAACTGATATAGAAGAAGAAACTGCTGCAACACCTTCTGCCACCGACGTGGAGGAAATCTTAAAGGTAATGACTGAATCTTTGCCTATCAAGCTAAGTCCACTGGGGCCGCATCTGACGAAGCTTTTTTAGAAGGAAGAGCCCTCGCTAATGAAGAAGGTAGCTGGGCCGAAAAAATGAAGAATCGTTACTGTGACAGAAGTTATTGAAGGAACACCACCGCAAGCTTCGGCTCCGAAGGCACCAGTTGTTGAGAGCACAACAGCGACCGAAACTGCACCTGCTGAAGCTGCAGCTGCCGAAGCTGCCACGACCAAAGATGTACATTTAGAAAGCACAATTTCTAACATTGATAAGATACTTCTGGACATGGCCACAGAAGAAGCTGCCGCAGCCACTGAAGAAGTCGTGACTACAGTACCTGAGAAGGGGAAGAAAATAGTTGAAGATGCTTCGGAAGAGGAAATTTTCAACTTTCAAAACATAGTTGGACAAGAGTTGACGAAGGCTGAGAAAGAAGAGTTAAAAGAATATGCCATATCCTGTGGATATCAACCAGGGGCACTTCTCTTCGGTGGTGTTGACGATGAAAAGTTAGGCTGCGTCCGAGATCAAACCGGAGCAAAGGTTATCGGTACTCTATCAAGGAGTATTGGTTTCCCGAAGCTTGAGACCGACATAAGCCGCTACCGACGACGGCATCTTGTCGGTAGCTTATTCTATTCTAATTTCAAGGTAAAAACTTTTCTTCGACTTTTTATTGTTTTGAACAACGAAGGTGTTTTCTAACGAAGGTTGCTTGTGCACAGAGTATGCTGTTGAGTAAAGCTTTGAGAATGCAACAAGATCTTGAAGATAAAAAACATGAAGTTATAATTGAGGGTTTAGAAAGCAAATTAAAAGATCAAGCAGCTGCCCTTGAAAAGAAGGATTTCGAGCTTCAAACAACAGAAGGTTTATTGGCAGATGCCGAAGCTAAAATTGCAAAGTTAAATACGGAGCTTCTCTCGAAGTCAGAAAGCTTCGAACAGGAGAAGCAGAAGTTAAATGCCAAATTTAAGACTGAGGTCGAGAAAAGTTCGAATCTGCAAAAATCATTGACAGAGCTTCAGAACAAATGTCTGGAGTTGAGTAGCCGATGTGTACAACGGCTGAAGCAGATCTTCAATTCAGTTGGAGCCAGTGGTGAAAAATTTAGTCCTTCGATTGAAGACTTGTCAGGGGCCTTCAAACATATCGAGGGTGAAATTGATGACCTTGATGAAATTATAGCTGGACATGGTGATTTCTGTGCCCTGGTAGCTTCTCGGGGCACAGCTGTCGCCTTCCTAAAATCTGGTTATACACATGGAAATATTGTTAATAGGCCCAACTTTAGTTTGTCACCAGCAGATCTAGTTGATATTCCCAATCTTGCCCGAAGCATAGGAAACAGGTTTATAAAACTAATATGGACGAAGGGTGGACGAAGCATAGCTGGTGACGAAGCTCAAAGTCATCTTAAGCCGGTAACAAAATTATACCTTGTGCTTACCTTTCCCTTTAAACTTGAATAATTCTTACAATACTTAAATATGTACAGGATGACGAAGCTGAGGAGCAAGTTGACGAAGCTGAAGAGCGCGAAGCCGAAGCTTAATAGATAATGACGAAGCTTGAATAGATAGCTGTGTAAAAGACTCTAAGAATTCTTGTAATAACCTTTGTAAAGAATATTGTAACTTGAGAATTAGATTTTGCTCTGTAAACTTTGTCCATACCTTGTAATATATTTTAACCTTTCCATCAACGTATGAAGTGCTTCGAAGTGAACAACACTTGTACTTGCATTGATTTGCTTTGCTGTGAACGAAACCAGCATTTTTTGAGTCGAAGGCGAAAAACACCTTCCCTTCTTTTCGTACACAACGAAGCATAAAACTGCTTCTTTTTGTCTTTTTGCCGAAGCCTTTTTTTAGAACCGAAGCATCCGCCTTTGTCTGTATGTTATGATGATGATGATCCTATGTATGTCTAAATGAATGTTTATGAATGCAAATGTATGATGTAATGTGTCATGCAAATGAATGTCCAAACACACATACGAAGCCACAACCATAGCCTTCATTCCCTTGGGAATGACCGAAGTCTCTTTGCCGCTTATTTTTCGGCTTCACCGCTTATTTTTCGGTGTATCAGCGCTGACTTTTCGCTGTAAGTTCTGCATTCCCTTAGGAACGTCTTTTGAACTTCTTCGCCTTCTATTTCGGCGGTATCGCATTGACTTTTCGCGTTTCGCCTTATATTTCGGTGGAATCAGCGTTGACTTTTCGCTGTAAGCTCTGCATTCCCTTTGGAACGACTTTTGAGCAGAAAACTTACGCTGCGCTCCCTTAGGAACGGCTTTTTGTAGCTTCGTCGTGCTCTGCATCCCCTTAGGGACGACTTTCGAGCTTCGTCACTGTTTTTTCCTTTTTGCCTGCACTCGATGGTGCATGCTGAGTTTTTACATTTACATTTTTGGGGAATTTTGCTCTCGTAGAGCTGAATAAGAAAAAGGGAAATGACATTCTATGGCCCCATTAAAATCATTTCTCCCCCTTCGGAAAGGAAAAGGGTGCCATAGGAAAAATAAAAAGATTACATCAGCTAAACATAATATCGCCGAAGCTCATCAGCATTCCAAGATCTAGGAATGTCGTTGCCGTTCATATCCTTCAATCTGTAAGAGCCGGGTCTTGACGAAGATACTACCAAAAAAGGTCCTTCCCACTTCAGCTGTAGCTTGCCTACTGTATCTGGGTTGGCCACTCTCCGAAGTACCAAGTGCCCTGGCTTAATGTTCTTTAGCCGAACTTTTCTATCACACCACTTTATTGTTTCGGCTTGATATTTATTGATGTTCTCCACTGCCTGAAGCCTGATCCCTTCTATAGCATCTTTTGCCACAGAACAATCAGCTTCGTCCTCTGCCGAAGCCATTGTTCTTATTGATCCTGCTTTAGCTTCTTCTGGGGTTATTGCTTCGTCACCAAACAGTAATTTGAATGGCGTAAAGTCTGTTGACCTTGATATTGTTGTGTTGTGGCTCCACACCACTTTGATCAATTCATCTGGCCACTTTCCTCTGGGCTGATTGAAGATTAACTTCATTATTCCTGTCATTATAATGCCATTAGCTCTTTCAACAAGTCCATTTGACTCCGGATGTCTGACCGATGCAAAATGAATCTTCGTGCCAATTTGTTCACAGAATTCTTTGAAAGCTTCAGCATCGAATTGTGTCACGTTGTCCACAGTAATAGCCTTCGACACTCCAAAGCGACAAACAATATTTTGCTAGAAAAATTTCTGGACAGTGACCGAAGTTATTGTGGCTAAAGGCTTCGCCTCAATGCACTTGGAAAAATACTCTACCGTCACCACAACATATTTTAGATTTCCTTGTGCTGGTGGAAGTGGGGCTAGTAAATCGAGGCCCCACCTTTGCAACGGCCAAGTGTGTTGTATTAATTGAGTGAGAGATGAAGGTTGCTTCTGATCTCTTGCACATTTTTGACAGCCTTCGCACTTTTGGACTAATTCTGCCGCATCCGAAGCTGCCTTCGGCCAATAAAATCCTTGTCGGAAAACTTTTCCCAGTAAGGGCCTAGATCCAATGTGAGATCTACACAAACCTGCATGTATCTCTTTCATTAATTCCATACCTTCGGTTCTTGATAAACATTTGAGGAGTGGTGAACAAACTCCATGTTTATACAATTCCCCTTCTATTATCACATATGGTCTTGTTCTTGCCTCCATTCTTTTGTTATAAGCTTTGTCACTTGAAAGACAATTGCCTTGAAGGAAAGATATTATTTCAGTTCTCCAGTCTTCACTTTGTACTGGAGAAATAGTAAGCACTGCTCTCTCCATGAGCTCAACCGAAGGTGCTTTTATTGCTTCAAAAAATACTTCGGAGGGTAGGGGGAGCCCTGAGCCGCTGATTTGGCTAGCAAATCTGCATGCTCATTTTCACCTCTAGGAATATTTTTGACGGAAAAACCTTCGAAGGAAGCTTCCAACCTTCAGACTGCATCCAGATATTTTTCAAGCTTCGGATCTCGTGCCTTGCTGCTCTTATCCACATGGCTAGCAATGACTTGAGAATCAGTCTTTAGGATGGCCCTTCTTATTCCCATTGCCCTTAGTTTCCGAAGCCCCAAAAGAAGTGCTTCGTACTCAGCAATATTATTTGTGCAACTGAAATCCAGTTTGACTGCAAAACATGTTTTGACTTTTGAAGGTGCCACTAGGACCACAGCTGCTCCTGCACCAAAGGTTCCCCAAGAACCATCGCAGAACACCGTCCAAGCTTCGGTATCTTTGCTTGTCCCTTCTTCGTGAGCCCCTGGCGTCCAGCCAGCTATGAAGTCTGCTAGCGCCTGAGATTGAATTGAAGATCTATGCACGTAGTCAATGGTGAATTCATTGAGCTCCGCGGCCCACTTTCCAACCCTTCCAGTAGCTTCTCTATTCCTCATAATATCCTTCAGAGGTTATGACGAGAGAACAATTATATGGTAAGCTTGAAAATAATGCCGAAGTTTCCTGAATGCCATTAACACAGCATACAACACTTTCTCCAATTATGTGTAATTTTTCTTTGATAAACTTAATACTTCAGAGACAAAATATACTGGGACTTGCTTTTTAGTTTGTCCTTCAAGCTTCTCCTGCACAAGCGCCGCACTTACTGCAGAGTGCGAAGCTGCCACATACAATAACAGAGGAGCCCCTGGCGTGGGTGGAGTTAGTGTTGTTAGATCTATCAGGTATTGCTTCAGCTCTTCGAAGGCTTTCTGCTGAGCTGATCCCCATTGAAAGACTTCGGCCGACTTTAGTACTTCAAAGAATGGTAAATTTCTCTCTGCTGATCTAGATATGAATCGATTCAAAGATGCCAGTCTTCCTGTCAGCTGTTGAGCCCACTTCTTTGTGCTTGGCGGCTCCATCCGAAGAATAGCTTCGATTATGTTCGGATTACCTTCGATCCCTTTCGTTGAAACTAGACAACCAAGGAATTTTCCCTTCTTTACTCCGAAGACACATTTCTCTAGATTTAATTTAAGGCCAGCTTGCCTAAAATTAGCAAATGTCTCCTGCAAATCAGCAATGTGATTTTCCTGCTTCGTGCTCTTTACTCTGATATCATCGACATATGTTAGCACATTTCTGCTTATCTGTGAGTGAAGGACTTTGGCTGTCATTCTACTGAAGCTTCCTCCAGCATTCTTGAGCCCCTCAGGCATCCAAAGATAACAATATGTACCACTGGGGGTTATGAAGCTGGTTTTTGGCTCATCTTCCTTCTTCATCTAAATTTGATGGTAGCCTGAATAACAATCTAGTAGACTCATGAGCTCTGACGAAGCTGTTGCATCTACTAGAGAATCTATTCTTGGTAATGGGAACTCATCCTTTGGACAAGCCTTGTCCAGGTCAGTAAAATCAATGCACATTCTCCATTTACCATTGACCTTCTTCACCATAACAGTGTTGGCTAGCCATTCTTAGCATTTCACTTCTCTGATGACACCGGCACTGAGAAGTCTTTTTACTTCGTTCTGGGCACCTTCGGCTTTATCGTCAGACATTTTCCGAAGCTTCTGCTTCCTGGGTCGGAAGGATGGATCGACATTGAGTGAATGTTCAATGACGTCCCTGTTGACACCATAGAGATCGTTGGCTGACCATGCAAAAACATCTTTGTTGTTAAATAAAAACCTTAACAAGGTTTTCTCCTGCTCTTCAGATAGTTGGGATCCTAGCAATACCTTCTGCTCTACTATGTCTTCACATAGAAGCATGGGCTTCGGCTGATCAGCCGAAGCAGCCTTCTCCCTTCTGTACTTATACTGCTCACAAGCTTCGGCTCCATCTATATTATGGATTGCTTTTGAATCTGTCCAGTTTACTTCAGCCTTTCTGGCAGCTTCCTGACTTCCATGAATAGCAATAAGCCCTTGATCCGAAGGTATCTTCATGCTAGATATGCTGGATGAAGAATTGCTTCAAAAGCATTGAGTGTCCCACGACCAATGATTGCATTGTAGGGGTATTCCATGTCGACAATATCAAACACAATTTGCTCAGTCCTTATATTGTTGACAAATCTGAAGGTTACCTATGATGGAACCTCCCAAGTCATTAGGCCCACCTACAGTTGTCCTTGTCCAACGGACCTCAAACAACCCTATAGGTGCCCCTGAATCACTTGACAAGTTCGGTATCTGCTTTTCTTACCTTTCCCAAGAGCGTTTCACCCGTCACGCAGACATTACAAGCATCGGAGTTACGAGAATGTGGAAGCGATTACATAAACTTACCTTTATATTAAAAGTAAGATAAAGTTATATATTACAGACCAGCATATAGCCTATGAGTGCAGAGTAATATTATTACACACCAAGGGAGGCAAAAACCCCTCCTGATAAGTCTTTAAACAAAAGTTCTTATGGAGGATCCTTTCCTCCCGCATCTTTACACCTGGTGTTCTTCCTTTGGTACCACCTTAGAACAGAAGCAACAAAAGAATTACTCAGCAAGTCTTACCCGACAAAAGAATTACTCACCTAAAAACAACGGGGAATAAAACCCTGAGTATGGAATTACTCAGCAAGTCTTACCCGACTAAAGAAAAGACTCTCAAGGGTATGCTGGTTATAAGGGAGTCAAGGTAAGGTTTCTCAATGATCAAAGACTCTGTTTGCAAAAATGCTTACTAAAAGTGGATCCTTAAAAATCCAATTTTATTGTCAAGTTAAGTGGAATTACCTGCAACTAGAGTTCTTTCTACCCTAATTCAAGCACTTGACCTGCACTAGCCAATTTCTTAGCAATCCCTTCATCTTTACTAGAGTTCTACGTATAGGTCAGTGACCAAGTCTTCATAACCGCGAAGGTACGGCGATCCGAATCGATTATACTCAGCTGAGGATCTCCGATCACATGACATATGTAGCACTTAACCCTTGCATATGTCAACCCGCCACCAGGGTTCTTAAGACCAGATCAGGTTCACATCAACCGAGAGAACAGATACACCACCGTCCAGCCTCTTGCCACGGAGGGTACATGCTACTCTCGCCATCGCTCCACTCCCATTGTGGGTTATCTTATTCTGGCCTTAGTCTGCCCAAGGCAAAGCTTACCCATGACGAGGCATGTGACCAGTTAAAGGGTCCTCGATCATCGAGCCTACATCGACATGGTCCTTAATCGACTCAGACGTAGACACTACACTGAGACTCTCATCTCGTGCAAGTCACCCGCCCGGTCTCAGCTTAATCATTTCAACCCAAAGTTTGGTACCTGGCAGAGGTACATCTTTTCCGATGTTGAGCCCATCAAGGCCTTGATGGATCCTTCATCAAGTTTTATTTTCGAAAACATCCCACCCACTTTGCCACATCATCTTTTGTGAAAACAAAACATTTTGTTTTTCTAAAGCAAAGCTAAGCATCAAAATCTTTTTGTAAAACAGGGATTTCAAGGAAGGTAATCAAATTCAAGGAAGGTAATGCAGGAATTGTTTTAGCAATCAATTCCTATATACACCTAATGCATCAAGCAAGTGAAAAAGATTTTTAAAACACAAGGAGGTGGCAAATGCACCGGGGCTTGCCTTCGTTTATGGATGAGTCAGGCTCAGATCCACAAATGTCAAAGTAAAAACAATTCCCTGCCTGATGTTCCGCAGGTGGTGGTGCAGTCTTCTCTTCTTCTACCTCAACTTCTTCCTCGTTTTCTAAATATAACCATATATATATATATAGGAATGAATGCTATGTAATGCTCATTAGAGTGCAAAGATAATAAGAGTTTATTATCTAAAGTCTTGAATACAACTTTCCTTCATGGAACTCCGAGAACTTAGGGTTTCCGGAGTCAATAGTGAAGTTCAAAGAGCACGGAGGTGGGGGTTTTTGGTTCTAATTATCAAACAAGATCCAAATCAAACCAAACTCTACCCAAGGTTTCTAAATAATGTTTTAAGCTCATACAAAAAGTTTGGGCATTTTTGGAATTATTATTGATTTTCTAAAAATCCAAAAGCAATACTTTAGGCTATTTTAAATGACCCAAAATTCCCTATTTGTCCTGAAAATCATAAAACTATTTTTATTAAATACTATGGAAAATAAGGAATCTAGGAAAATTGGTTTGACATTTTTAGTATTTTTCTACAATTTCTTACAGATTTCCAAAGCTTGCTAGAAAAAGAAAAAGAAAATTAATGAACAGTCTCGGGCCGAAACCAGCCCGAGCCGGCCTAGCTAGGGCAGAAACGCGCCCACGCGCGCGTGCCCGTGGCGACTTTGCAAAAATGCCCTTGGCTAACAGAATAACTGGAAGCGGGACCGAAACACTGTTTAGATGAGACACTGACGATTGCAGAAAAACCCCTCTGGTTCTATTTCTTTACACGATGAGGTCCCCGACGGTGCACCGAACAGGGGGCAAAGCTCCGGCGAGCTAGAATGGCCGGAGGGATCCAAGACTGGTGCCCCCGAGCGGCTGACACCGAATTGGACCCTCCCCGATCAATTCCCTCAACTTAATTTTATGGTTGGTAATCTATCAAGCTCTGTCCATGCGGACCACGGACGATAAGGACAATTGCACGCGTTCTCGGTGACCAGTGGTTTCCCAGTGCAATTGGGTGGGTTGGCGAGTATCACAGACATATGAGAATGCTTAAACAAGGGAGCAGAGGGGAGGAGCTGACCTGAATTGGGCTGACCACGGTGGGGAGTGTTTTACGGTGGCGGAAACCGAATTGGGGGAAATCCAAAATTGAGGCTCACTGGCGATCGACTGAGGACGATTCTTGGTGGCTGGGTTCGTGATGATCCAACAGAGCTCACGGCAGGGTCAATTTATACCAAGTGAAAGCGGTGGTCGGGGATTTGAGCGACGACGCGCGGTGGTCGGAGAAGTAAGAGTTTACTGGCGCGCGATTAGTGTCCTATTACCGTGGCAGTCATTCCGACGAGCCACAGAGAGTCACAAGGGTTCACGGCGATGTGGTGGACAGGTAGAGACACGCGGCGGACGGCAGTGATGGCTTAACGGCGGTGAGAACCTTATCCAAGCGATCGGTGAGCAAGGGGAGAGGCACGACGGCTAGCCGGAGTGGCGTCCAGCTCACCGACGGCGATGCTTTTTCACCCCACGACGTTATCCATCCACTCCGGGCACGAATCGGGACGTCGACGGCACGAATCACGGATGTGGCTATAATTTTGTCACAACAGCTATAGCCAAATTCCTATCAAATCAAGTTTAAATTTGTGCCCAAAGTCTCTGTAACTACACTTTCAGTCTGAAATTCAGACTTCAACAGCCTGACAGCCCATCTTTGGTTGTAATTTTCTCCAATCTCTTCTCAATAAATATGCATACACTCTTAAGCAAAGTTGTTCTCCTTTCATAGAGCTACAAAGTTGATGTTGTGCCCTAAGGTGAATTCTCACTAATTTGAAAGTTATAAAGCTGCAAAGTTGAGCCAAATACTGATTTTCAGACTTTGTCTATATAGGGTTCAAGTGGTCCTTTTTGCAAATAGACCCAAAAACTTAGGGTTTAACTTGCAAATCCATATATTTGTGAACCATATGACTTAGGATACCTTATTAACCTGGTTTTTGCACTTTAGCCCAAAAGTGGACTAATTTTGCACTTAACCCCCTAGGGTTTAGGTTTAGGGTTTTCGAGGGTTTCAAATTAGGGTTTTTGGTATCTCAGGGATGTAAATGTAATTTAGGTCCATTCTTAATAACTTTTTATGATTATTTCACTTAATCCTTGGGGTTTTCTCTATTTGGGTCATGTTTTACCCTTCAGATCCCTATTTAAGGTTAAGTACCCTATACTAGGGTCTTATTTACAAAATGCCATATCAATACAACTTGTTTGAAATTTTTGCCTAGTGAATGCACTCTAGGTGTGTCAAACATATGCAATGCCAATGCTTATGATGTTATGCTCAAGTTTTAGTAATAGTAACACCAGGGGTGTTACATCCTTTCCCCCATAAAAGAATCTCGTCCCGAGATTGAAAGTCCTAGGGTAAGTAATGGAAAAGAAAACACGTCATACTTTTATTTCCTTATTCTTGGTACAAAGCAGGGGTGGTTTGGGGATTTACTCCTTTATTACAGCAACTATACACACTTTACAAATTACATGAGGCTAAAAAGCCTGGGAAGTTCCTTTCTAAAAAGTCCTGAGTTTCCCATGTAGCCTCATCTTCTGAATGTTGGTTCCACTGTATCTTGTAAAACTTGAGAGTTTTCCTTTGGGTAATCATGTCCTTTTGATCCAAGACTCGAATAGGACGTTCAGAATATGTCAAATCTGGTTCAAGGACAACATCTGTCACTTCAATGGTCCGATCTGGAACCCGAAGACACTTCTTCAATTGAGACACGTGGAACACATTATGTACGGTGGACAAGGTTTCGGGTAGTTGAAGTCGGTACGCCACTGGTCCACACTGTTCAAGTATAGGGAATGGACCAATGTACCGGGGTGCAAGCTTCCCTTTAACCCCGAAACGCGATACACCCTTCATTGGGGAGACCTTCAGATAAACATAATCTCCGACTAGAAAATACAAGGGCATTCGTCGTTTGTCTGCATAACTTTTCTGACGAGCTTGAGCTTTCTTCAAATGATGAATGATTTTCTGAACCTTTTCTTCGGTCTCTTTCACCATATCAGGCATGAAGAAAAATCTCTCACTGGGTTCAGACCAATTTAGCGGAGTACGACATTGTCATCCATATAAAGATTCGAAGGGTGCCATGTTGATACTTTCTTGATAGCTATTATTATATGAGAACTCCGCTAATGGTAAACATTCATCCCATTTCTGTGAGAAGTCCAGCATGCATGCCCGCAGCATGTCTTCAAGTATTTGATTGACCCTCTCAGTCTACCCACTGGTTTGAGGATGATAGGCCGAACTATGGAGCAATTTAGTACCCAAGCATTTGTGAAGTTCTTCCCAGAATTTGGATACAAATTGAGGTCCACGATCCGACACTATAGTCTTTGGAACACCGTGCAAACTGAGAATGCGAGCAATGTATAATTCCGCATAGGTAAGAACCAGGTAATATGTCTTGACTGGCAGAAAGTGAGCAATTTTCGTGAGCCGATCAACAATAACCCAGATAGAATCATACCCTTTGGCGGTTCTGGGCAATCCCACAATAACGTCCATACTAATATCTTCCCATTTCCATGTTGGTATTGGTAAAGATTGTAATGGACCCGCAGTCTTCATATGTTTGGCTTTGACGCGTCTGCATGTGTCACACCTTGCCACATAGCGTGCGATTTCAATTTTCATCTTCGTCCACCACTAATGTTGTTTCAGATCTTGATACATCTTAGTGCTTCTAGGATGAATAGAATAGCGACTAAGATGTGCTTCATCTAATATTTGTTGGCGGATCTCTTCATTCTTCAGCACAACTATGCGGTTGTTGAACCATACAATGCCTTGATCATCCTTTCTGAAACATTTGGCTTTTCCGGCTTCTATCTTCTCATGGATGTGTTTCATACCCTCATTATCCTTTTGAGCATCCATTATCCTTTGTAAAAGGACTGACTCAAGCTTTAGCTGACTTAAGGCTCCATGTTGGATCATTCCCAGGTTTAGATTCTCCATCTCCTGGCATAATGTAATGTCAGAAGTCTTCATCGTAAGACAGTGACAGGAAACCTTACGGCTAAGTGCATCTGCCACTACATTGGCCTTGCCTGGGTGATAATGGATCTCCAATTCATAATCCTTAATAAGCTCAAGCCATCGCCTTTGTCTCATGTTCAATTCTGACTGGGTGAAGATATACTTCAAGCTTTTATGATCTGTATAAATATGACAGATATTACCTAGCAGATAATGACGCCAGATCTTCAGGGCATGAACCACTGCAGCTAGCTCCAAATCATGAGTGGGATAATGCTCCTCATGCCGGCGTAACTGCCTTGAAGCATACGCAATTACTCGGCCTTCTTGCGTTAATACGCAGCCGAGACCACTGCCTGATGCGTCACAATACACATCAAAAGGCTTTTCAATATCCGGTTGAGCCAATACCGGAGCAGTGGTTAATAATACCTTCAATTTCTCAAAGGCTTCATTACATTCTGAAGACCAATTGAATTTAGTATCATTCTTCAATAGACTTGTGATTGGCTTCACAAGCTTAGAAAAATCCGGTATAAATCGACGATAATAGCCAGCTAGTCCAAGGAAGCTTCAGACTTGATGAACAGTGGTTGGAGGTTTCCACTCCAAAATATCCTTGACCTTGCTGGGATCCACCGCAATCCCCCTTGCAGATAACACGTGTCCCAAAAATCGAATTTCTTCCAGCCAAAATGCGCACTTACTGAACTTAGCATATAATCGATGTTCTCTTAAGCGCGTCAATACGATCCGTAAATGTTGAGCATGCTCCTCTTCATTCTTGGAATATATTAACATATCATCTATGAAGACCACCACAAATTTGTCCAACTCAGGCATGAATACCGAGTTCATCAGATAAGTGAAGTGGGCAGGAGCATTCGTTAGTCCAAAAGACATTACCAAGTATTCAAATAAACCATACCGCGTAGTGAATGCAATCTTTGGTATATCCTCGGGCCGAATACGGATCTGATGATAGCCCGATCTGAGATCAATCTTGGAGAATACCCTCGCTCCAGTCAGTTGATCAAATAAAATGTCAATCCGCGGAAGAGGGTACTTGTTCTTGATAGTGACCTCATTCAGGGGTCGATAATCCACGCACATCTGTAATGTTTGATCCTTCTTCTTGACGAAGATGGCTGGACAACCCCATGGTGACGAGCTTGGCCGGATGAATCATTTCTCAAGTAGATCTTGCAATTGAATCTTGAGTTCTGCCAACTCATTTGGAGGCATTCGGTACGATCTTCTAGAAATGGGAGCCGTACCGGGCTTCAACTCAATTACAAACTCTACATCCCTTTCAGGTGGCAATCCAGGCAAATCTTCTGGAAAGACATCTGGGAACTCACATACTACCTGAATATCCTTGATCTCCGGTATAATGGCTTCATATATTCGGCCAGTAGTTTTAGCTGGAATGGGGAGAGACAAAAGAATTTCCTCTTGGTTATGACTCAACCTGATGGTTCTCTGATCAGTGTTGAGGATTGCTTTATGTTGGGCCAACCAATTCATGTCCAAGATTACATCTATGTATTGGCCTTTCAGAACAATCATATTAGTAGGAAAGTCCCGTCCGGCCAATGTTACGGGCACTTGATAAGCCACTTCTCTGGTAAATATTTGTCCCCCAGGTGAATGAATTCTAAACCCCTCCTTTGATTCATGGTATGAAATGCAATGTTGCTCCACAAATTTCTTGCTGATGAATGTATGTGAAGCACCCGAATCAAAAAGAATAATTGCGGGATGATTGGCCATAAGGAACGTACCCATCATTACCGGTTCACCGTCTGGTGTGGTGGCCACTTGAGTGTAATAAATTCGGCTCGTCTTCTTTATATTCTTGCCTGCATTGCCCTTAGCTTGGGAGGAATTCCCAGTACCTTGTTGATTGTTTGAGCGATTCTGCTTCGGGTAGGGGCAATCCTTAATAAAATGTCTAGATTTTCCGCAATTGAAGCATCCTGTTGACGAACTGGGAAGGGCAGGGGATCGAGTGCCAGGGGCACCCGGCTGACTTGTTGTAGTGAGGGCGGCATTGGGACGGATGAACACTGGTTGTTTGAATGGGAAGGAGGGTGGATGTGATGAAGAACGACCCTGATTAAAAGGTCGGATAACTAACCGTTGCCTTTTCTCAGGGCCCTGAGTAGGCCTGTTACCTCCACTCCCCTTAGACTTTCCAGAATTTGTATATTTAGATTCAACTGCCAGCGCTGTGCTGATAGCCCTTCCGTATGTGAGGTCGATGCAGGTAGCCATTTTCCTTTGCATCCAATCATTTAAACCCCTCATGAAACAGTTCTTCTTCTTTAAGTCGGTGTTGACTTGGTCAATCACATACTGAGATAAGTGATTAAATTTATTGAGATACTGGGTGATAGTATCTCCACCTTGCTTCAACTTCATGAATTCCTCCTGTTTCATGTGGAGTACTCCTTTAGGGACGTAATGCTCTCTGAAGGCCAGCTTGAATTCATCCCAGGTTATCTGATGATCGGCTGGTTGCACGGCAACAAAGTTCCCCCACCAAGTGCTGGCAGGGCCACGTAATTGCTGAGTCGCGGACAGGGGCTTCTGAGTTTCGGAACACCGAAGAAGTCCAAAATTCTACTCAATGACGCGGATCCATTCGTTCGCCTCTAAAGGGTCTTCTGCCTTGACGAACAACGGTGGGCGCATTTCGGAGAAGTCCAAATAAGATGTCTCACGGGGGCCTTGTGGATAGCCCCGCCCGCCTTGTTGTTGGAGTTGTTGACCCACCATCTCCCGTAGGAAACGGGTATTATCTGCTGTCGCGTTTACCAAGGCGGCGATAGCCTCGGCAAGTGTGGGAGGGACTGGAGGTGGGTTTGGTGTTGCCTCCCTCCCACGGGAGGTACTAGCCCCATCCTGAGCACGAGTCCGGGAAGGCATCTGTGGCAACAAACATTTGAAAACAATATAATATGCCAAAGAAAACCATCCATTTTACATTACTAAAAAGAGTAATGTTATAGACTCGAATTTTACAACAGCATTACACTACCTATTATACATCACTACTATTTCTACTATTACACTATACTACTCATGTTTCTTGTTGCTCCTGGTAGCCTCGTCGTCGGGCATAGGAGACCACTCATCGACCAACTTCATAGAGGGAGGGGGCCTAAAAAGGTCCAATTCACCACCAAAAGCTTCTCCCGCTACATGAGAAGGTCCGGCTTCTGTCCCGACAGCATCCACAGGTACATGGGGGTGCAATTGTGAATACAGTACATGAACTTCTTCATGTAGAGTATTGCAATAAGCCTGCAGGTTATCAATGGCTGAGCTAAGCTCTTCTACTCGGGCTCGAGCTTTTGCCTCCTTAGCCCAGGCAAGCGAACGAGATTGAACCACCCAGTCGAGCGCTAAATCTTGATCCGCGAGCTGATCTCGCAGGCGGCGGATGTCGCTTCTCAATTCATTGATTCTGTCACCATCCGCGACCCATATGTCAGTCCGGCGGCGGAGTTCCGCTTGAAACCGGTTAACCTGCGCTTCAAGATCCCTGATCGGATCATTACTCCCACTACTGCTATCCTCGTGTCTTGGGGCAAGTTGATGACATGGCACACCAATTGGGCCAGTATGCTTGCGCGCAGTTCTCCTCGTGCGCGGCGACATTTTTCTAAGGGGGAAAATTTTATTAGCATAGTTCTTTAGCATGATGCATGTGTAATTACAGAATCAACCTTAGTTGATTCACACCTTCTATATGTTGCACTCTTACTATCTGGTCTTTAAGATAAACTCTTCAGAAATACTTTAGGTAAGAAGGGAAGAGATTTTCTAGATAAGTCTTTAGAAAATTCTTTTGAAGATGCCTCATAATATCTGCGGAGAAGGGCTATGCTCCGGTACCAGCTGTGACGGAACCTCCTAAGTCATTAGGCCCACCTACAGTTGTCCTTGTCCAACGGACCTCAGACAACCCTGTAGGTGCCCCTGAATCACTTGACAAGTTCGGTATCTGCTATTCTTACCTTTCCCAAGAGTGTTTCACCCGTCACGCAGACATTACAAGCATCAGAGTTACAAGAATGCGGAAGTGATTACATAAACTTACCTTTATTTTAAAAGTAAGATAAAGTTATATATTACAGACCAACATATAGCCTATGAGTGTAGAGTAATACTATTACACACCAAGGGAGGCAAAAACCCCTCCCGACAAGTCTTTAAACAAAAGTTCTTATGGAGGATCCTTTCCTCCCACAGCTTTACTCCTGGTGTTCTTCCTTTGGTACCACCTTAGAACAGAAGCAACAAAAGTTGGTTGCTTCCTCACCTAAAAACAACGGGGAATAAAACCCTGAGTATGGAATTACTCAACAAGTCTTACCCGACTAAAGAAAAGACTCTCAAGGGTATGCTGGTTATAAGGGAGTCAAGGTAAGGTTTCTCAATGATCAAAGACTCTGTTTGCAAAAATGCTTACTAAAAGTGGATCCTTAAAAATCCAATTTTATTGTCAAGTTAAGTGGAATTACCTGCAACTAGAGTTCTTTCTACCCTAATTCAAGCACTTGACCTACACTAGCCAATTTCTTAGCAATCGCTTCATCTTTACTGGAGTTCTACGTATAGGTCAGTGACCAAGTCTTCATAACCGCGAAGGTACGGCGATACGAATCGATTATACTCAGCTGAGGATCTCCGATCACACGACATATGTAGCACTTAACCCTTGCATATGTCAACCCGCCACCGGGGTTATTAAGACCAGATCAGGTTCACGTCAACCGAGAGCACAGATACACCACCGTCCAGCCTCTTGCCATGGAGGGTACATGCTACTCTCGCCATCGCTCCACTCCCATTATGTGTTATCTTATTCTGGCCTTAGTCTGCCCGAGGCAAAGCTTACCCATGACTAGGCATGTTACCAGTTAAAGGGTCCTCGGTCATCAAGCCTACATCGACACGGTCCTTAATCGACTCAGACGGAGACACTACACCGAGACTCTCATCTCGTGCAAGTCACCCGCCCGGTCTCAGCTTAATCATTTCAACCCAAAGTTTGGTACCTGGTAGAGGTACATCTTTTCCGATGTTGAACCCATCAAGGCCTTGATGGATCCATCATCAAGTTTTATTTTTGAAAACATCCCACCCACTTTGCCACATCATCTTTTGTGAAAACAAAACATTTTGTTTTTCTAAAGCAAAGCTAAGCATCAAAATCTTTTTGTAAAACAGGGATTTCAAAGAAGGTAATCAAATTCAAGGAAGGTAATACAGGAATTGTTTTAGCAATCAATTCTTATCACCTAATGCATCAAGCAAGTGAAAAAGATTTTTAAAACACAAGGAGGTGGCAAATGCACCGGGGCTTGCCTTCGTTTATGGGTGAGTCAGGATCGGATCCGCAGATGTCAAAGTAAAAACAATTCCCTGCCTGATGTTCCGCAGGTGGTGGTGGTGGTGCAGTCTTCTCTTCTTCTACCTCAACTTCTTCCTCGTTTTCTAAATATAACCATATATATAAGAATGAATGCCATGTAATGCTCATGAGAGTGCAAAGATAATAAGAGTTTATTATCTAAAGTCTTGAATACAACTTTCCTTCACGGAACTCCGAGAACTTAGGGTTTCCGGAGTCAATAGTGAAGTTCAAAGAGCAGGGAGGTGGGGGTTTTGGGTTCTAATTAGCAAACAAGGTCGAAATCAAACCAAACTCTACCCAAGGTTTCTAAATAATGTTTTAAGCTCATACAAAAAGTTTGGGAATTTTTGGAAGTATTATTGATTTTCTAAAAATCCAAAAGCAATACTTTAGGCTATTTTAAATGACCCAAAATTCCCTATTTGTCCTGAAAATCATAAAACTATTTTTATTAAATACTATGGAAAATAAGGAATCTAGGAAAATTGGTTTGACATTTTTAGGATTTTTCTACAATTTCTTACAGATTTCCAAAGCTTGCTAGAAAAAGAAAAGGAAAATTAATGAACACCCTCGAGCCGAAAACCAGCCCGAGCCGGCCCAGCTAGGGCAGAAACGCGCCCACGCGCGCGCGCCCGTGGCGACTTTGCAAAAATGCCCTTGGCTAACGGAATAACTGGAAGCGGGACCGAAACACTGTTTAGATGAGACACTGATGATTGCAAAAAAACCCCTCTGGTTCTATTTCTTTACATGATGAGGTCCCCGACGGCGCACCGAACAGGGGGCAAAGCTCCGGCGAGCTAGTCTGGCCGAAGGGAGCCAAGACTGGTGCCCCCGAGCGGCTGACACCGAATTGGACCCTCCCCGATCAATTCCCCCAACTTAATTTAATGGTTGGTAATCTATCAAGCTCTGTCCATGCGGACCACGGACGATGAGGACAATTGCACGCGTTCCCAGTGACCAGTGGTTTCCCAGTGCAATTGGGTGGGTTGGCGAGGATCACAGACTTATGAGAATGCTTAAACAAGGGAGCAGAGGGGAGGAGCTGGCCTGAATTGGGCTAACCGAATTGGGGGAAATCCAAAATTGAGGCTCACTGGCGATCGACTGAGGTTCGTGATGATCCAACAGAGCTCACGACAGGGTCAATTTATACCAAGTGAAAGCGGTGGCTGGGGATTTGAGCGACGACGCGCGGCGGTCGGAGAAGTAAGAGTTTACTGGCGCGCGATTAGTGTCCTATTACCGTGGCAGTCATTCCGACGAGCCACAGAGAGTCACAAGGGTTCACGGCAATGTGGTGGACAGGTAGAGACACGCGGTGGACGGCAGTGATGGCTTAACGGCGGTGAGAACCTTATCCAAGGGATCGGTGAGCAAGGGGAGAGGCACGACGGCTAGCCGGAGTGGCGTCCAGCTCACCGACGGTGATGCTTTTTCACCCCGCGACGTTATCCATCCACTCCGGGCAGGAATTGAGACGTCGACGGCACGAATCACGGCGGAGGTATCGTCGG
The DNA here is from genome assembly GCF_902167145.1 of Zea mays. NCBI lineage: Eukaryota > Viridiplantae > Streptophyta > Magnoliopsida > Poales > Poaceae > Zea > Zea mays. Next base: position 158,059,667 of record NC_050100.1, on the reverse strand, counting down.
CGGTGATAGCTCTGCGCTGGCAGCCTGACCCAATTCAGGTTACTGTACCATCGTGAGCTCCCATCAGTGCACCTGACAGTCAATGTTTGGGCTCAATTTTCTCTCAAATTTCCATGGCAACCTACCTAAAGCTTTGCAGCAAAATTGTAGACCAAGGATGTGGCTATAATTTTGTCACATCAGCTATAGCCAAATTCCTATCAAATCAAGTTTGAATTTGTGCCCAAAGTCTCTGTAACTACACTGTCAGTCTGAAATTCAGACTTCAACAGCCTGACAGCCCATCTTTGGTTGTAATTTTCTCCAATCTCTTCTCAATAACTATGCTTACACTCTTAAGCAAAGTTGTTCTCCTTTCATAGAGCTACAAAGTTGATGTGGTGCCCTAAGGTGAATTCTCACTAATTTGAAAGTTATAAAGCTGCAAAGTTGAGCCAAATACTGATTTTCAGACTTAGTCTATATAGGGTTCAAGTGGTCCTTTTTGCAAATAGACCCAAAAACTTAGGGTTTAACTTGCAAATCCATATATTTGTGAACCATATGACTTAGGATACCTTATTAACCTGGTTTTTGCACTTTATCCCAAAAGTGAACTAATTTTGCACTTAACCCCCTAGGGTTTAGGTTTAGGGTTTTCTAGGGTTTCAAATTAGGGTTTTTGGTATCTCAGGGATGTAAATGTAATTTAGGTCCACTCTTAATAACTTTTTATGATTATTTCACTTAATCCTTGGGGTTTTCTCTATTTGGGTCTTGTTTTACCCTTCAGATCCCTATTTAAGGTTAATTACCCTATACTAGGGTCTTACTTACAAAATGCCATATCAATACAGCTTGTTTGAAATTTTTGCCTAGTGAATGCACTCTAGGTGTGTCAAACATATGCAATGCCAATGCTTATGATGTTATGCTCAAGTTTTAGTAATAGTAACACCAGGGGTGTTACATTACCGGCATCGTTATCTTGCCGAGTGCTACGATCTGCCTTCCTCCGAAGCCACAAAGAGGGTGTGTAGCATCATGAATCGTATCCTCTGGCTCTTGCATCTGTCTGAAGGCCTTGGCAAATATAATATCTGCTGCACTATCTGTATCAACCAGAACATTGTGGACCAGAAATCCCTTGATGACACAAGAAATAACCATAGCATCATTGTGAGGGTAATCCTTGAGCTGAAGGTCCTCCTTGGAGAAGGTAATTGGGATGTGGGACCATTTCGACTTGATGAAGGGTCCCTGCACCCCGACATGCTGTACCCTTCTCTGAGCTTCCTTCTTCTGCTTCTTGTTGGCCGGCTCTGAACATGAACCGCCTGTTATAGGGAGCACCAGCTTCGTAGCCGAAGCAGCTTCAGCTTGGTTGTTGAACGAAGCCATTAGCTTAGAAAGTGGAAGTGAGTTCACCTGAGGTGGGCGCCAATGTTGGGGACTTGTTCTCAAATGCTAAGAGTCAAGAACAAGGCAACACAAAGTATTAAATGTCAATGTCCTTTGTCCTTCGAAACATTATTTCCCTTAGGATATAACGATCTTCAGACGAAGGTCATGAAGGACATACCTTCATCATCACGGTTATAAGATAGTGAAAGATGAAACATATAAAACATGAAAGATAAACACAAATAAACACATAATATCATTCATATATTATCATTATACCAACTTGGATATTTAAATATGATATTTAATTACATTTATACCTTCGGCTTGATGGAAGGCAAAAATCCAAGTGTTGCGTGCGAGCAATTACAAGATAGCCTGAACAGTACAGGGGTACTGTTCATCTATTTATAGGCACAGGGCGCAGCCTGTGTGAAATTACATTTATACCCTTTACAATCGATTACAATCATGGCACAATCTACCATGGGTCTATTGGTTATTTCATCAAGTCGGTTTACTCCTTCGTCTTGAGTCATGTCACTATGCCGAAGCTTTATAGGTGATAGCTTCGGCATTGCTTTTTAAGAGGATTCGCTGAAGGTGTTTCTTTCTTTAGGATCTTCGGCTATGAAGCATACCCCCAACAGGAACCGAAGCCCAGCCTTGAAGAAGCTTCGGTAACTTAAAACTTTGTTTTGTTCAGGGCAGGGACGTTGTTGTCTCCACCAGCCCTCACAATAGACATATCCCGAAAGTACCTTCCTCTCATGTTCCCAAGATGACTCTGTTCGATGGTCGATTTTCCGAAGATTGAATGACTTGGCCTCCAGGGCCGATCCTCAGAATCTTCACCCCCACTTTCCACATCATAGCTATCGCTGTCACCAGTATCTTCAGATAAGCCTTCCAGTATCTCTTTAGTAATTTTCTCTGTGTTTGTTTTTGCCATCGACTCGACAAATCCAGCAATATAAGGATCCACAGTCTTCTTCTCCTCAAATAGCTTCTCCTCTTCAGTCAGCTTCGTCTCAGCAGCAACCTTCTTTTCCTGAGACATTTTTTCTTCAGAAATGGTGAAAACTCATCTTTTAAACCAAAGCTCAAAGAGCTTGAAATTCTAGCAAACCCTAGTGAGCAAGAGCTATAAAATTAAGGAAAAATGCAAATTGCAGCAACAGCGTATCAAATGCAGCTGGTGTGAGTTTCTATTTATACGCCCAGTGCGCTGTAAAATGGAGGGCCCCATCTATCATTGTTTATTGCTATTCTAGCAAAGGGAAGGTGTTTTTTCGGACCTTCGGCTTAAGGCCTTCGTCCATGTCGCAGTTTGAATTCGTCATCTTAAGAAATTAATACTGCGAGGGGCTACTGTTGGGGGCCTTCGTCTTCCGAAGGTCCTCAAAAACATGATTTAACAATGTTTTCTAAGTGTAACATATGATCAGGTACCTTCAGACTCTGGTTAAAAGCATACACGATATGAAAAGCATGGTCGTGACGAAGGCTGATGTTGCTCCGAAGCTACGTGCAAGGGAGCTTCGGCTTAATGGCGAAAAAAGGAACCGACTTAAAGGGGAAAAGGCTATCTAGTCCCCGTCGAGTTGTCCATAAGTCAATAGTTAATATGAAGGGCATGAATGTAAATTTACACAGGCTGCGCCCTGTGCCTATAAATAGATGAACAGTACCCTCGTACTGTTCACGCTGATTGGTACTCGCTGGTGCGTCACGTTTGTACTTTCACCTTCTGTCAAGCCGAAGGTATAAATGTAATTTAATATTCTTTCTGTTTTTACCATAATAATATAAGGAAGATGAATTAATAATGTTATATGATTTTTCATGTAATTTCTTATATTTCATATGCTTCTTCTCTTATTAACATATACCGCAATGATGAAGGTATGTCCTTTATGACCTTCGTCTGAAGATCATTATATCCTAAGGGAAATAATGCTTCGAAGGACGAAGGACATTAACCTTTAACATTTTATGTTGCCTTGTTCTTAACTCATAGCATTTGAGAACAAGTCCCCAACAGGAACCAAGGCAAGGTCAAAGGATTAGGAAAAATAGCCATTACATCCGAGCATTCTATCTCTAATGTGTTTTTAGTTGAATCCTTCGGGTATAATCTGTTATTTGTGAGTTAATTGTGTAACATGGGTTATAATTGTTTATTCACAAATGTAGATGTATCTGTCTTTAGAAGAAGTGATGGTTCACTAGTTTTTAAGGGTGTACTAGATGGCAAGCTCTATTTAGTTGATTTTTCGAAAGAGAATGCCGATCTAGATGCATGCTTAATAGCTAAGACTAATATGGGTTGGCTTTGGCATCGTCGTCTAGCACATGTTGGGATGAAGAACCTTCATAAACTTCTAAAGGGAGATCATGTGTTAGGACTAACCGATGTCTGTTTTGAGAAAGACAGACCTTGTGCAGCATGCCAGGCAGGGAAACAGGTGGGAAGTACTCATCACAGCAAGAATGTGATGACAACATCAAGACCACTGGAGCTTCTCCACATGGACCTCTTTGGACCCGTCGCCTACCTTAGCATCGGGGGAAGTAAGTATGGTCTTGTAATTGTTGATGACTTTTCCCACTTCACTTGGGTGTTCTTTTTGCAGGACAAATCAGAAACCCAAGGAACCCTAAAGCGCTTTCTAAGGAGGGCTCAAAATGAATTTGAGCTAAAGGTGAAGAAGATAAGGAGCGACAATGGGTCCGAGTTCAAGAATCTGCAAGTTGAAGAGTTTCTTAAGGAGGAAGGCATCAAGCACGAGTTCTCCGCTCCCTACACACCATAGCAAAACAGTGTGGTAGAGAGGAAGAACAAGACGCTTATCGATATGGCGAGAACGATGCTTGGAGAGTTCAAGATGACTGAGCGGTTTTGGTCGGAAGCTGTGAACACAGCCTGCCACGCCATAAACCGACTCTATCTGCATCGCCTCCTCAAGAAGACCTCCTACGAACTCCTTACCGGTAACAAACCTAATGTCTCTTACTTTCGTGCATTTGAGAGCAAATGCTACATTCTAGTGAAGAAAGGTAGACATTCTAAATTTGCTCCCAAGGCAGTAGAAGGGTTTTTACTAGGGTATGAATCAAATACAAAGGCGTATAGGGTCTTTAACAAATCATCAGGATTAGTTGAAGTCTCTAGCGACGTTGTATTTGATGAGACTAATGGCTCTCCAAGAGAGCAAGTTGATCTTGATGATATAGATGAAGATGAATTTCCGACGGCCGTAATGCGCACGATGGCGATAGGCGATGTGCGACCACATGAACAACAAGAGCAAGATCGACCATCTTCCTCTACAATGGTGCATCCCCCAACTCAAGATGATGGATAGGTACCTCAAGAAGAGGAGCAAGATCATGGGGGAGCACAGGAAGATCAAGTGATGGAGGAAGAAGCACCACGGGTCCCTCCAACTCAAGTCCGAGCGTCGATCCAAAGACATCACCGCATCGATCAAATTCTAGGTGACATCAGCAAGGGAGTAACCACTCGCTCACACTTAGCTAATTTTTGTGAGCATTACTTGTTTGTCTCTTCTATTGAGCCTTTCAGGGTAGAAGAGGCCTTGCAGGATCCGGACTAGGTGTTGGCCATGCCGAAAGAGCTCAACAACTTCAAGAGAAACGAAGTCTAAAGCCTGGTGCCACGTCCAAAGCAAAACGTTGTGGGAACCAAGTGGGTGTTCCGCAACAAGCAAGACGAGCACGGAGTGGTGACAAGAAACAAGGCTCGACTTGTGGCAAAAGGTTATGCCCAAGTCGCAGGTTTGGATTTCGAGGAGACTTTTGCTCCTGTGGCTAGGTTAGAGTCAATTCGAATTTTGTTAGCCTATGCTTCTCACCATTCTTTTAGGTTGTTCCAAATGGACGTGAAGAGCGCTTTCCTCAATGGGCCAATCAAGGAGGAGGTATAAGTGGAACAACCCCCTAGCTTTGAGGATGACAGGTATCCCGACCATGTGTACAAACTCTCTAAGGCGCTCTATGGACTTAAGCAAGCCCCAAGAGCATGGTATGAATGCCTTAGAGATTTCTTAATTGCTAATGCTTTCAAGGTTGGGAAAGCCGATCCCACTCTTTTTACCAAGACTTGTGATGGTGATCTCTTTGTGTGCCAAATTTATGTCGATGACATAATATTTGGTTCTATTAACCAAAAGTCTTGTGAGGAGTTTAGTAGGGTGATGATGCAGAAATTTGAAATGTCGATGATGGGCGAGTTAACATACTTCCTTGTATTCCAAGTGAAGCAACTCAAGGACGGTACTTTCATCTCCCAAACGAAGTACACTCAAGATCTTCTCAAGAGGTTTGGGATGAAGGACGCCAAGCCCGCGAAGACATCGATGGGAACCGACGGGCATGTCGACCTCAACAAAGGAGGTAAGTACGTTGATCAAAAGGCATACCGGTCCATGATAGGTTCATTACTTTATTTATGTGCTAGTAGACCAGACATTATGCTAAGTGTATGCATGTGTGCTAGATATCAATCTGACCCCAAGGAATGTCACCTTGTGGCCGTTAAGCGAATTCTTAGATATTTAGTTGCTACACCTTGCTTTGGGATCTAGTATCCTAAGGGGTCTACCTTTGACTTGATTGGATATTCAGACTCTGATTATGCCGAGTGCAAGGTTGATAGAAAGAGTACATCAGGGACGTGCCAATTTCTAGGAAGGTCCCTGGTGTCCTGGAGTTCCAAGAAATAGACATCTGTTGCCCTATCCACCGCTAAGGCCGAGTATGTTGCCGCAGGACAGTGTTGCACGCAACTACTTTGGATGAGGCAAACCCTCCGGGACTTTGGCTACAATCTGAGCAAAGTCCCACTCCTATGTGACAATGAGAGTGCAATCCGCTCGGTGGATAATCCTGTTGAACACAGCCGCACTAAGCATATAGACATCCGACATCACTTCCTGAGGGACCACCAGCAAAAGGGAGATATCGAGGTGTACCATATTAGCACCGAGAACTAGTTAGCCGATATCTTCACCAAGCCATTGGATGAGAAAACATTTTGCAGGTTGCATAGTGAGCTAAATGTCTTAGATTTGCGTAATTTGGATTGATCTATAGCATACATGTGTTCTATGCCTTTGATCATGTTACTTTATGCATTTACATCATTTGTTAATGGTGCTCAAGTTGTACAAGCCTCCCCGGACCTCACAAGTCCGTATGCAAATGTGCACATATTTAGGGGGAGCTATGCTACAACTTGACCCTTTGAGACTAACCTATTTGTTTGAGTACACTTGGTATAGCCTCAAAGGTGCATTGAAAGGGAAAAGTGAACTTGGACGATGACAAGACTTCCACCGCACTCCGGTATTAGTGGACTTACTTCCAAGTTCATACTTGCAATCTCATTGCCTTTTTTGCTCTTAATTGACATTTTTGGTGAGACAATGGGGTTAAAGGGCCAAAAATGATCCCGTTTTGGTGCTTAATGCCAAAGGGGGAGAAATTAAGGCCAGAGCAACTGGATCAGCCAACCACTTGAGAATTTTGAAAATAGTAGTATTAGAATTTGTGATTTGTCCAAAATACTCTAATTGCAAAATTTGGTCTCTTATGGGGGAGAATTTTGATTATGGGAAAAGGGGAGTTTTTGGCACTTGATCAATTTTTCTCTTGGAATATCTCTTGTTTTGCCCAAACAAGTGTGTTTGACTTAGAGATAGGAAAAAGAATTTGATTTGCAAAAAAACCAAGTGGTGGTAAAGAGTGATCCAAATATGCCAAACCATTAGCGAAAACAATTTGGTCTTAAATTGCATTGATGTTGCACTTCTTTTGTTGTTTTTTGATGTGTTGGCATAAATCACCAAAAAGGGGGAGATTGAAAGGGAAATGTGCCCTTGGGCAATTTCTGTAAGTATTTTGGTGATTAGATGCCCAACACACTTAATGAGTACTTATGTGCAAAATGTGCGAAGAGTGCAAATCAAAGTGTAAGGTATGTTTCTAGACTTAGTATATTATTTTGTATACTAATGTGTTTGTCTAAGTGCTAGAAACAGTGACAACAGAATAGGAAAAGAAAAGGAAAAGAGTTGGCTATGTGCAGCCAACACCAACTCTGGCCAAGCACACCGGACTGTCCGGTGGTGCACCGGACAGTGTCCGGTGCGCCAGGCTGGCCGGCGGTGAACTGGCTGCTCTCAGGAAAATGCAGAGGCGTACGACTATAATTCACCAGACTGTCCGATGAGCCAACGGTCACCAGCGCCAACGGTCGGCCGCGCAATCCGCGGGCGACGTGTGGCCCGAAGCAACGGTCGGTTGGGCACACCGGACTGTCCAGTATGCACCAGACAGTGTCCGATGCGCCAACCAACCCCGAGGACCAACGGTCGGATGTGCCAGATATGGAAGGGGATCGCGCACCGGACAACTACAGTGATTGTCCGATGGTGCACCAGACTGTCCGGTGCACCACCCGACAGAAGGCAAGTTTGGCCTTCCAAGTTGGTCTCCAACAGCTCCTAGCTGCCTTGGGGCTATAAAAGGGACCCCTAGGCGCATGGAGGAGTACACCAAGCATTCACTAATCATTCTAAGACTCCCAGACTCCGCCTCCGCGCATTTGATCGATTGTGTTGGTGATTTGAGCTCCGTTTGAGTTGTGAACTCACTGTGCTACGTTTCAAGCTCAAGTCTTGGCTTGTGTGCGTGTGTGTGCTGCGGATTTGACTCTTGTGTGTGTTGCTCCCCTCCCTTACTTCTGTGTGCCTTTTGTGATCTCAAATTTTAAGGGCGAGAGGCTCCAAATTGTGGAGATTCCTCGCAAACGGGAGAAAGACTATAAGGAAGAAATCCGTGGTATTCAAGTTGATCATTGGATCGCTTGAAAGGGGTTGAGTGCAACCCTCGTCCATTGGGACGCCACAACGTGGAAGTAGGCAAGTGTTACTTGACCGAACCACGGGATAAAAGTCGCGTGTCTCTTGTGTTGCTCCTCTCTGTGATTGTTTGTGTTTGCAAGAGCTCGCCTCATAGACTTGATTAACTCGCGCTAATATCTTTTTAATCAAGCTTGTGGAAATTTAGTGTTGAATTTTACAGGATCACCTATTCACCCCCCTCTAGGTGCTCTCACCTTTGTCAGTAGTTCCCTCTGCACAACTAGACTTGATTGTTTCATGACTTCGGAAATTGGTGATGTCTCGGTGACCTCGGTCCCTTCTCCCTCACGAGTCACCCTTGCAGTCGAACACACTTTGACCATTTGATGGATTTTTTGCGGTTTTAACGAAGTTGATGTTTGTTTTTGCAGTTTTGACGAAGCTCACTCTTCTGACGAAGTTATCTCTAAACGATGAAGTGCTCGCTTGAGAGCGCAGTGAAAAAAGCTTCGGCTATGGTTAAATTTTTTAACAGCACAGTAGTGCAATGACAATGAATGTTGTGGTTACTCTGCGCCAACTCGTCTGTTTATATAGTGCTGCAGGAGGGAAGGTGAACCGCCAGATCGCCTGCACCCGCTGAACGGTGGACCACTCGGCGCTTGGAAGGTGAACCGCCAGATCGCATGTATCCGCTGAACGGTGGACCACCCGATGCCTGGAGTATTATAATCATTTCTCGGCAACGAGCTCAGGGAAGATGTTTTTCGGACCTTCGGCATTCCGAAGCCTTCGAGATTTTTCGCGGATCAAGCTCGTTACGAAAAACGATCTAGCACCACGAAGGGTCTACTATTGGGGGCCTTCTTCTTTGCCGAAGGCCTCTAAGAAAAAACACCTTCGGCAGGACGACATGCAAGCAGACACAACACGAAGGTGTACACCAAAGCTACAATCCAGGGAGCTTCGGCATGATGACACACCTTGAGACGAAGGGCGGCACCGACTTAAAGAGGAAAAGACCGTTCAGTCCATGATAATTTGTGTCACGTTTATAATTAGTTATCGAGGACATAAATGTAATTTCGACCGGGCTGTGTCCCGTGCCTATAAATAGGTGAATAGTAACCCCGTACTGTTCACGCTGACTTGTAATCACTTGCACGTCGCTCTTGGACTATCACCTTCTGTCAAGCCGAAGGTACAAATGTAACTAATATCATTAATGCTTGTTCATGATTATATAATGAGAGCACAAATAATTTGATGATTTAATGTGATTATTCATGTTCTTTTCTGTTTCATATGTCTCTGCTTTCATTATTACTTACTGAAATGATGAAGGTATGCCCTTCACTACCTTCGTCTGAAGATCATTATATCCCAAGGGAGATAATGCTTCGAAAGGAGAAGATCTTTAACCATTAACATTTGTGTTGCCTTGTTCTTAACTCATAGCATTTGAGAACAAGTCCCCAACATGGGCCATATCGACGATCCTTACTCGGATTAAACTTACAGAACACAAACATAGTTGACAATTACAAAAATCGATGTGGATCCCTCGGCTCAACTGGTGACTACCTAGAGAGAAAACTAGGAGTTCTAAAACAAGAAGTCTAAACAAATGTCATCCAAGAGATATATGTAACAACAGGCCTCCCCTCTATTTATAGAGGGTTATTTCCATTTCCTGAACTCCCCCTATTTACATAGAGCCTATCACTCCACCGGGGGTGAAATGGACCAACTCCTAGGTTTTCGATTTGATGGCCACGCGCTCCACACAAAGTTGCTTCGCCTTGATGCACCCTTCACTGTGATGCCACGTGCCACCACAGATTACCAATGGAACCGTCATTGCCAAGTTTTGAGGCCCAAACTCAGCAAAACCGCCATCCGTAGCGTTGGGTGGTTTCGAATCCCAAATCACCAAACCACAGTAAGTATTGCACCGCGTGGGCATCCCCCGCGTCCTGGACACGTGTCTTGCCAGTCCTCGACCACACCGGCAACATGGCCCGCTCCATCATGTCCTCGCGCGAGTGCGTGTCCCAGGTGTCAGCCACCACGGCTGGTCACCTGGCTGCTCCGGTCCGTCAGGCAAAACCCAACACTCATCCTTCACCGCTCCTAGTCTATCAACATGAGCCTGCATGACCTTCACCTCAGCCGTCGACAACCGTCCTTGTGCTCCACACCTGCACACCACAAGTCGAACGACATGGTTGCACATACATAATCTCACACTCTGGTTAGTCCACTAACTACCCTAGAGTGTTGCATGTTGACAATCACTCATCATCAACCCGAACTATAATGGACAAGTCAACCTTGTGTTTGCAGTGTTACACCGACCATCCACATGTCCCCTTGGCAACTAACTTACCATCCACATCAGCTTAAGTATACTATATATACTCCCATACTTGGGGAGTGTATAACTAGCCCCTTGGAGCTCACTTGAGAAGAGGAGAAGAAAGATGAGCAGACATCCTAGAGACCTTCCTCTCTTAATCTTAGTAGCTTAGGTTAGTTCCTAGGAATTAGAGTTGAGTCAGAGCTTTGCCTTAAGACATTATGGAGTCATTTTTGAAATCCCTTGGTATAACTCTTTGTATCATTTTATTATCAAGTTAATTCCAAATTTACTTTGTGTTGTACTTTGAGTATTATTTTTAGTTTTACTTAAAGTATTACATTCAAGTATTACTTTACTTTATTTACACTTCTTGATTATTGTTACGGTAGTCTAGGAGCACTTTAATTCAAGGCTTAGAATTGAGTTAGTTTGTTGTTATTCAAATCTTACTAGACTTGCCGGTGTTATATGCCACACCTAGTCCTAGATACTAGACTGGCTAACAATAAACCTATACCTAAGAAGGAGCTTCTACACAACTATGGTTGGTAGCTCCTCTTGGTGATATCCAGAGTGTGACCTAAGTATCATGATCCCATCATCCGGTAGGCCCATATGTGAGCTGGCTTTCAATTGGTGTGCCATCTATCTACCCCTAGGATACCTTGAGACTTAAGAAATTCGCTCGAAGCAAGATCCTAACTTATGTTTGTTTATCAATAGGTTAACCTGAGAGCACCTAGAGGGGGTGAATAGGTGATCCTACAAAAATCAACTCTAAACAAACTTGGTTTATAATAAATGTTAGTAGAATCAAAAACCAAGTCAATATGAGTAGAGGTAGGAGGAAGAGGAGAACTCTATGGAAGAAGACAATTGCAATCAAAGAATGCACAAGAGACACGACGATTTTATCCTGTCATTCGGCCAATGCTACTCCACGTTGTGGTGACCTCCTTCGGTCAAGGGTTGCACTCAACTCCTCTCAAGTGGTCCAAAGATCAAACTTGAGTACCACAGTTTTCTTCCTTTATCTCAAGTTTTTCCCTTTGTGAGGAATCTCCACAAGTTAGAGTCTCTCACCCTTACACAATAGATCTCAAGTGAACACAAGAGTAAAGGGGAATAGAATCAAGCACACAAGACAACTTGTAGCAACTCATGCACACAGGACAAGAGAAGAGAGTGCAAAGACAACATAGCGGTGTTACAGCTCAAAACAAGTGCCCAAATCTCAATCTACTAAAGGACAAGCGTGAATTTGATGTCTCGGTGTTGTTGGATGTTCAATGACTGCTTGGTGTTGTGCTCCATGCGCCTAGGGGTCCCTTTTATAGCTCCAAGGCAGCTAGGAGCCGTTTGAGCTCCATTTGGAAGGCCATGGTTGCCTTCTGTCCGTGGGCGCACCAGACAGTCCAGTGCACCACCGGACAGTGAATAGTGCGTGATTCCTTCCTTTTCTGGTGAAGCCGACCATTGCTAGCCACATGGCACAGAGAGTCCGGTGGCACACCGGACAGTCCGGTGTCGTGTCCTGACCGTTGGCTGAGCCACGTGTCACCCACTGATCGCGCGGTCAACCGTTGGCTAGGCACGCGCAGTCCGGTGCACACCAGACAGTCCGGTGAATTATAGTCGCGGCACCCTCAACATTTTCCTGAGAGCGGCCTGTTTGCCACGACGCCAGTCTGGGCCCCGGACAGTCCGGTGCACCGCAGGCTGGTACAAGTTTGGTTCGACTTAGCCAAACTTCTCCAATCCGATTTCTCTCGATTTGACAAGGTTCCTAGCACTTAGTAGAATAATGTTAGTACCAAAATAATTTACTGAGGCTAGAATCATACCTTGCTTTTCCATTTGCATTTCTTTGACACTTAGCTTATATCAAACAAAACAATATGTGTTGAGCATCTAATCACCAAAACATTTATAGAAATGGCCCAAGGGCACATTTCCCTTTCAATCTCCCCCTTTTTGGTGATTTATGCCAACACATCAAAAGCAACTCAAAATGCAACAACATTTTCAAAGATGAGCTAAAGAGTGCAAATTGAAGACCAATTAATCTCACATAGAATTTGGCATATTTGGACCACTTTTGCCATCACTTGGTTTATTTTCACAAGGCAAATTCGTTTTCCTATCTCTATGTCAAAGACACTTGCTTTGGTAAATCAAAAGATCTTTCAAGAATAGTTTTGATCAAATACAAAAAACTCCCCCTTTTCCCATAATTGAATTTCTCCCCCACAAGAGAACTGTTTTTGCAATAAGAGGGGTTTGATCAAACACCAAGAATTCTAACTCTAAAATTTTGAAATTCACAAGTGGTTGGCTGATCCAGTTGCTTTGGCCTTAATTTCTCCCTTTTTGGCATTAAGCACCAAAACAGAAGAACTATTAGGCCCCTTTAACCCATTGCCTAACAAAAATTTCAAATAAGATCAAAGGCAATGAGAAAACACAGATAAGAACTTGGGATAAGATACATTGATATCGGAATGCAGTGGAAGCCCCTTCTTTGTCCAAGTTCACCTTTTCACTTTCAATCCATCTTTGAGACTATATCAAAATCACTCAAGCAAACATATTAGTCTCAAAGGGGTCAAATTGTAGTACATCCTCCCCCTAAACATGTGCATCATTGCATAAGGACTTGTGTGGTCCAGGGAGGACATGTACAACTTGAGCACCAAAATAGGTAAAGACAGAATTACTTAAAAGGACATGATCAAAGGCATAAAACACATGTATGCTATAAATCAATCCAAGTTCTGTGAATCTAAGACATTTAGCTCACTACGCAACCTGCAAAACCTTTTCTCATCTAAAGGCTTGGAGAAGATATCAGCTAGTTGGTTCTCGGTGCTAATGTGATAAATATTGATATCTCTTCTTTGCTGGTGGTCTCTCAGAAAGTGATGCCGGATGTCTATGTGCTTAGAGCGGCTGTGTTCAATAGGATTATCCACCAAGCGAATTGCACTCTCATTATCACATAGGAGTGGGACTTTGCTCAGATTGTAGCCAAAGTCCTGGAGGGTTTGCCTCATCCAAAGTAGTTGTGCGCAACACTGTCCCGCAGCAACATACTCGGCCTCAGCGGTGGATAGGGCAATAGATGTTTGTTTCTTAGAGCTCCAAGACACTGATGTGCTCTTCCTATCAACCTTGCACCCGGCATAGTTGGAATCTGAATATCCGATTAGGTCAAAGGTAGACCCCTTTGGATACCAGATCCTGAAGCAAGGCGTAGAGACTAAATATCTAAGGATTTGCTTCACTGCCACAAGATGACATTCCTTGGGGTCGGATTGAAATCTAGCACACATGCATACGCTAAGCATTATATCCAGTCTACTAGCACAAATATAATGTAAATAACCTATCATAGACTGGTATGCCTTTTGATCAACGGACTTACCTCCTTTGTTGAGGTCCAAGTGTCTGTCCGTTCCCATCGACGTCTTAGCGGGCTTTGCATCCTTCAGCCCAAACCTATTGAGTAAGTCTTGGGTATACTTTGTTTGGGAGATGAAGGTTCCTTCCTTGATTTGCTTCACTTGAAATTCGAGGAAGTAGTTTAGCTCTCCCATCATAGCCATCTCGAATTTCTGCATGATCACCCTGCTAAACTCCTCACAAGACTTTTGATTAGTAGAACCAAATATTATGTCATCGACATATATTTGGCATACAAACAAATCACCATTACAAATCTTAGTAAACAAAGTAGGATCAACTTTCCCAACCTTGAAAGCGTTAGAAAGAATCTAATGCATTCATACCATGCTCTTGGAGCTTGCTTAAGTCCATAGAGCGCCTTAGAGAGCTCGTAGATATAGTCGGGATACCTGTCATCCTCGAAGCCAGTGGGTTGTTCCATGTATACTTCCTCCTTGATTGGTCCATTGAGGAAGGCACTCTTCATGTCCATTTGAAACAACTTAAAAGAGTGGTGAGCAGCATAGGCCAATAATATGTGTATTGACTCGAGCCTAGCTACAGGAGCAAAAGTCTCCTCAAAATCCAAACCTATGACTTGAGCATAACCTTTTGCCATAAGTCGAGCCTTGTTCCTTATTACCACCCTGTGTTCATCTTGCTTGTTGCGGAACACCCACTTGGTTTCCACAACATTTTTCTTTGGACATGGCAGTAGGCTCCATACTTCATTTCTCTTGAAGTTATTGAGCTCTTCCTGCATGGCCAACACCCAGTCCGGATCCTGCAAGGCTTCTTCTACCCTGAAAGGCTCAATAGAAGAAACAAACGAGTAATGTTCACAAAAGTTAGCTAAACATGAGCGAGTAGTTACATCCTTGCTGATGTCACCCAGAATCTGATCTACTGGATGATTCCTTTGGATAGTGGCCCGAACTTGAGTTGGAGGTGCTTGTTGTGCTTCTCCGTCTTTATCCTTTTCTTCATGTGCTCCCCCTTGATTCATGCCTTCATCTTGAGGTACTTGTTCCTCATCTTGAGTTGGGGATGCACCAGTGTTGAGGAAGATGGTTGATCTTGATCTTGTTGTTCCTGTGGTCGCACATCACCTATTGCCATAGTTCGCATTGCGGCCGTTGGAATCTCATCTTCATCTACATCATCAAGATCAACTTGCTCTCTTGGAGAGCCATTAGTCTCATCAAATACAACGTCACTAGAGACTTCAACCAAACCAGAAGATTTGTTAAAGACTCTATATGCCTTTGTATTTGAACCATAACCTAGTAAAAACCCTTCTACAACTTTGGGAGCAAATTTTGAATGTCTACCTTTCTTTACGAAGATGTAGCATTTGCTCCCAAATACACGAAAGTACAAAATATTAGGTTTGTTACCGGTTAGAAGCTCATAAGATGTTTTCTTGAGGAGGTGATGAAGATAGAGCCGGTTTATGGCATGTCAAGTTGTATTTACAGCTTCCGACCAAAACCGTTCAGGCGTCTTGTATTCCCCAAGCATTGTCCTCACCATGTCAATAAGCATCCTATTCTTCCTCTCTACCACACCATTTTGCTATAGCATGTAGGGAGCGAAGAACTCATGCTTGATGCCTTCTTCCTCAAGAAACTCTTCTACTTGAAGATTCTTAAACTCAGATCCATTGTCGCTCCTTATCTTCTTCACTTTGAGCTCAAACTCATTTTGATCTCTCCTTAGGAAGCACTTTAGAGTACCTTGGGTTTCTGATTTATCCTGCTAAAAGAATACCCAAGTGAAGCGGGAAAAATCATCAACAATAATAAGACCATAATTACTTCCCCCGATGCTAAGATAAGCAACGTGCCCAAAGAGATCCATGTGGAGGAGTTCCAGTGGTCTTGACGTTGTCATCACATTTTTGCCTAGATGATTAATTCCCACATGCTTCCATGCTTGGCACGCTACACATGGTCTGTCTTTCTCAAAGCAGACATCAGTTAGTCCTAACACATGTTCTCCCTTTAGGAGCTTATGAAGATTCTTCGTTCCGACATGTGCTAGACGGTGGTGCCACAGCCAGCCCATATTAGTCTTAGCGATTAAACATGCATCTAGATTAGCATTTTCTTTACTGAAATCAACTAAATAATGTTTGCCATCTAATACACCTTTAAAAGCTAATGAACCATCGCTTCTTCTAAAGACAGATACATCAATATTTGTAAATAAACAATTATATCCCATGTGACATAATTGACTTACAGAAAGTAAATTGTAACCAAGCGATTCTACTAAGAACACATTAGAAATTGAATGCTGGGTAGTGATGGCTATTTTTCCAAACCTTTGACTTTGTCATGATTCCCATCTCCAAAGATGATCATGTCTTTGGAATCTTTGTTCTTGACGTAGGAGGTGAACATCTTCTTCTCCCCCGTCATGTGGTTTGTGCATCCGCTGTCAATAATCCAGCTTGTGCCCCCGGATGCATAAACCTGCAAGTTAATCTAAGCTTGGGTTTTAGGTACCCAACTCTTGTTGGGTCCTACAAGGTTAGTCACATAAGACTTTGAACCCATATAGAAGTTTTGTCTCTCTTGCACTTAGGCCCCAAATTTCTAGCAACTACTTTATCATTTTTGCACATGAGTATAAATGGAGCATCATAAGTTTGATAAAGCATAGTTGGTCCATTTGATGCATTCCTAGGCGCATGAGAAGCAACATGATGAACATGGCGCCTAGGTCTATTCCTATCATGAGCATACGAGGAGCTAGATGATGCAAACATGGCATGTGAATAAAAAACAACATCATGACGTATAGGTAAAAAAACAAGACTAAAAAACCATCATGATGAGCAATGTTAGAGGCATTCTTAACATGGGCATACAAATAAGCATGATTATTTCTACCATGAGAAGAATGAGAGCTACTAGCCATAGAAGCCTTCCCTTTCTCCTTGATGAGATTGGAAGTCCTTTGGATTGTTAAGTTCTTGATTCCCTTTTGGAAACCAAGTCCATCTTTAATGGAGGGATGTCTACCAATGGTATAGGCATCCCTAGCAAATTTTAACTTTTCATAATCATTCTTGCAAATTTTAAGTTGACCATTAAGATTTGCAACCTCATCATTCAACTTAAGAATAGTGGCAGCCTGAGTATTGCAAGCATCAATATCGACATCTTTACATCTATTGCAGATTGAAACATGGTCCACAGTTGAACTAGCAACATTTACTTTTTCTATCTTGGCATTTAAATCAACATTTAAAATTTTAAGACTAGAAATAGAATTATTACAAGAAGATAATTCAGAAGAAAGAAGTTCATTTCTCTAAACTTCTAAAGCAAGAGATTTTTCAACAATAACAAGTTTGTCATGTTCTTCATAAAGAATGTCTTCTTGTTTTTCTAGCAACCTATCTTTCTCATTAAGGGCATCCATTAATTCATTGATTTTATCTACTTTAGTTCTATCTAAACCCTTAAATAGATCACTATAGTCTACATCATCATTATCTGATTCTTCATCACTAGAAGAAGTGTACTTGGGGGTATCTCGTGTACGTACCTTCTTCTCCTTATCCATGCGGCATGTGTGATGTTCATTGGAGAAGAGGGAGGACTTGTCGAAGGCTGAAGCTGCAAGTCCCTCATCGTTAGAGTCGGATGAAGAGCAGTTCGAGTCCCACTCCTTACCGATGTGTGCCCGCCCTTCGCCTTCCTGTAGTTCTTCTTCTTCTCCTTCTTCCATTTCTTTTCTTGTCCCTGGTCATTTTAATTATCGGGACATTGTGCAATAAAATGACCAGACTTGCCACATTTGAAGCAAGAGCACTTTCCATTTGATTTGTTCTTGTTTGGGTATTCCTTGCGTCCCTTCAATGCAGTCTTGAAACGCTTGATTACAAGCGCAATTTCGTCCTCATTTAGCCCGACAACCTCCACTTGTGTCACCTTGTTAGGTAGCGGCTTCTTGTTGTTTGTTGATTTGAGATCAACAGACTGTGGCTCGTAAAGAGGAAGCGGTCCATTTGCAGTATCATCCACATACCTTGCTTCTTTTACCATCATGCACCCGCTTACAAATTTTCTGAGAATTTTCTCGAGAATCATCTTGGTGTACCTAGGATTCTCACGAATAAGGTTTACAAGATGAGGATCAATAACAATAAATGATCTTAGCATGAGTCGAACGACGTCATGATCCGTCCATCTTGTGCTCTCATAACTTCAGATCTTGTTTTCACCAGGGTCTTGAACCTGTTGTAGGTTTCGGTTGGCTCCTCTCTCCGTTTCATGGTGAACCTTCCCAGTTCTCCTTCCACCAGTTCCATCTTTGTGATTATGGTGGCGTCGTTACCCTCGTGAGAGTTTTTGAGGGTATCCCATATTTGTTTGGTGTTGTCCAAGCCGCTAACTTTGTTGTATTCATCCCTGCATAGAGATGCTAATAGAACAATAGTATCCTAGGCATTTTTATGTATTTGCTCATTAATAAACATGGGATTATCACTACTATTGAAATGCATTCCGTTTCCACTATTTCCCAAATACTAGGATGGAGAGAGAATAAATGACTACACATTTTATGACTCTAGAAAGAATAATCCTCTCCATCAAAGTGAGGGGGTTTTCTAGGTGGAATAGACAATAAATGAGCATTCAAATTGTAGGACATACGAGAATAATCAAAAGAATAGTTTTGATTAACCGTTTTCTTTTTCGACGAAGAGTCTTCATCGCCGTCGTCCCTTGGTGAAGAGTAAGAGGTGGCATTATCGTAGTAGATGATCTTCTTGATGCACCTCTTCTTCTTTCTATCTTTCTTCTTGTTGTTTGAGCCTGAGTTGGTGGGCTTGTCACCTTTAGGCTCATCAACATAGAGAGTCTCCTTCTCTTTGTCGTTGATCACCATCCCCTTGCCTTTAGGATCCATCTCTTTGTTAAAAATACTAGTGGATCAACACGAGTTTGTATCTTTATCGTATTTAAGCTTTGACATTTATATTGTTACATTTGGTTGTATGATTTATCTTATTAGCTTAGTTACAGGCTAGTGGACAGGTCTTGAACCTATGTTGCAAAAATCCTTTTGATTTAGAGATAGCAACACTTAGGCAAAAGCTTAGTTTCATATATGAACGCTTGGTTATTCGCATAGGTTTTGTTTAAGGGGAAATAGAGGCCATAAATTAGTGAAAATTGTTGCACTAATTCACAATCTCTCTTTCCTTACCCGTGTGTATCCATATTGATCGAGTGTTGATGCACTCCTACTACTGAGCCTCCAACAATCATTGTTTCTCCTCCTAGAACTAATGAAGCCCCTTCCAGCAATGCTCGTCCTCCACAACCTTTCACTTATCCATATCCTCTTCCATACGCATACGAGTATCCATACGATCTTCATCCGTATGGCTCGTATAGTGCTCTTCCTCCATATGCTTCTCCTTATGGTCCTGCATCCCCTCCCACCTATGGTGCTACTCCCACATATGGTGCTCATTCTCCCTCAAGCACGATAGTGCCATCAAGTAGCCACAACAATGCGACCTCCAACCAGCGTATGTACTCTAGTGCACCACAGTTCTAACGACGGTGGGAATGGACTAAGATGGAGGATGAAAGGCTTGTAAGTACATGTATACCTTTATGAATTCCACATTTTTTGTAAGTAGAGAATATTTTGTGAGTTTGTACATTTGTAGGTGCACGCGAGGTTAATGCACCCTGTTGATCCAGTTGATGGCAATGGTATGGCCTCTTGGTGCCAAATAGCGGCCACATACAACTCCAACACCGAGCTTCCTCACTAGCGTACCATCAAGTAGCTCAAGGATCAATGGTCCGCGAGCAACTGAAAGGTCACCCTCTTCAACGACATCTACAATCACTTATCTATGCCTGACCAAGTGGATCAGATAATGCCCAACTGCTCCAAGCGGCAAACTGAATTCAAGCTAGAGCATATGTGGCGTGCACTTTGCCATCAACCAAAGTGGTGCGCACGATACGGTGACTCCGACTCTAGCGATGTGAACAAATGATACCTCCTCAACATGGAGGGCGATTATAGCTCCACATCATGACAATATCAAACCACCATACCCTATTTGTCGTAATAGGACTAGAGCAAAACACAAGGGCAAATGGCTAGCAATGAGACCCCTAGCCAGAAGAAGACCATAGCGAAGCGGCTCTACATGGCCAACTAGAAGTTAAATTATGGAAAATTGTACGAGCAGTTCACCAAGTTGATGGATCGGAAAACTGACCACATGAATGACGACATGAGAAGGCTCCATGTGTTGGTTGTTAAAAATTTGGCCAAATAATTAAAAAATAGATGATCGAGAAAACAAGGAAGAATTTGAGGACATAATTTGCTAATCTGGTTAAATTAGTAGACAATAGGTCAATGACTATTTTAACGCATATTAGCAGTAGCATGAATATGAGATGGCCCTTTAAAATATCACCTGCACTTGTTAATTTGTTGGCGTTGTTGTTGCTTGCTTTAATTGCTACCTCGGATTGTTGCTGGTGTTGTTAATCGATTGCAATGGTCAATAATAGGAAAATAAATAACCAACGATAGAATCAATTGTTAATAATTACTGCTTGCCTTAGACTTGCACTACTGCTGGTTACTCCCTGTGTTGATCGATGCAGCTTGGCTAAGGATAGGCCTTCTCATTGTTGTGTTTTCCTTGCTTGCAAATATATTTTGGGGGCTCTTTGCGACCTCAGGACGCCCTAATAAAAATCGTAAATATTAATGCTTAAATACAAATAGATCATGACAATAGATATAACCCAGAAGTGCTGAACCGGCCTAGGCATAGAGTGAGAGAGTGTTTGGTTTCTCTAACTAAAGTTTAATGTATTACATTAAATATTTAAATATCAATTATGACCATTAAGTATAATTTTATTATAAAAATAATTAACACTGGGATGGATTTATTAAATCTAATTAATTCATAATTAGCAAATGTTTACTCACATAAATTAATCATAAATTTATTAGACTTATCTTGCCTTTTTTTTCAATGTGTAATTGTTTTATAATTAGACTATATTTAATAGTTCTAACTTCTATATAAAACATCTAATCTAATATGACGAAAGTATAAATTAGTCCCTTCACCCGAACACGCCTAGAGTGACTAACGTGTAGAAGAAAATGAAAGTGGACTAATGAACTATGACCTCTCACCTGTCAAAAGAAAGGACGGGCAAAGAGCCGGAGCCGCGACCGACGACTCATCAGACATGGCGAAGCCGGCGGCGGCGAGGAAGCCCTCTGCGGCGTCGACCGTCGCACTGACACTGGTTCTGGCCCTGGCTTCGGCTGTCCTCCTCTTCCTCCTGCTCCGCTTCTCTCCCTCCTCCCCGTCCCCCAACCCGCACCCGCACCGCCGCCTCCGCCTCCGCCCCCGCGCGCATGCGCACCACCACCAGATCCCATTCGACCCTGTCGTCGCGGACATAGAGCGCCGCCTCGAAGACCGCGAGTGGGAGCGCCTCGCCGCTGCAGGGCTGCACGCTCCGGGCATGGAGGCGGCGCCAGTCCCAGAGGATCTCACCGACGGTGAGGTCGACGCCGACGAGGACTACATCAATGACGCTGCGCGCTTCAACGTCACGCTTCGCGTGGAGGCGCTGTTCCCAAAGATCGACGTCGACCCTGCCGATGGCGCCGTCACGGGCGCTGAGCTGGCCGCGTGGAACCTCGCAAATGCGCGGCGGGAGGTGCTACACCGCACCGCCCGGGAGCTCGAGCTGCACGACCGCGATCACGACGGCCGGGTCGCCTACGGCGAATACGAGCGGCCCAGCTGGGCCTGGCGTTTCGACGGTATGTACATATTTGTACCATTCCAGCTGTTTATGTTTGATTCTTCAGTGAGGTTTGGATCCTTGTACTAGATTTGAAGTTCATTGGATACTCGTAATCTACCAACGACAGCTGGTAAGCTCTGAATCTTGGTGTCAAGATTTGTTTGACCACGTCCTGTTCTTGGATTTCGGGATTCATACGCTGATTCCTAGGCTACATTGTGGTGTTAAGTCGTTTTACATAACGGAAATGTAGTTATGTAAATAATCCATCTTTGCTAGTCCATTTGCCATGTATATTTTGGCCACCTTGAAGCCAAGCAATTGAAGTTTCATATTACAATCTTTTTAGAAGTGTTGGTATAGTAAGGTATCGTGGAAATACTTTCACTAAAAATTCACTTACATTACATATAATGCTTCAAATTGACCATTTTTCAAATAAAATAAATAAACGAGATATGGTGCCTACAGCCATAAGAAATGTGGATCCTTTTGCAAGGCCCCGATGCCTCAATTAGCAAAAATATATATAGTATAATCCCTTATCGTGAATTGGGAGCTACACCAAAAATATATATAGTATACTCTCCAGTGATGTAAAGTTGTAAACATGCCTTTGTCACTAGTATTTTTCCTTGAAACTGTAATTATGTTTTGTATGCTCATAGATAATCCAGATCAGTGCCTATGCAGTGGCATGGCATAAGCTGCAAGTGATATTGCTACCAAGTTGGGAGTGCTGACAATTTCTCAATATACCTGAATAGTGCATTTGCATGTGTTTCCATTGTCAACTAATAACGTTGAACTTCCATGTTTCCATACATGGCGAACAAGGATTCAATAAGTAGATAACAGCTTGAATAGTTCTCAACTAGTTACATTATAGATCCAGTGCTGGAGGCTGCCACATGAGTGGGGTCTGAGGAAGGGATAAACCGAAGCAAGCCTTCTCTGCAGATGCGGAGAGGCTGCTTCGAACCATTGACCTGGTGGCTTAGTGAGGCTGCTCTCACCACTGCATCAGACCTACCCTTCAACTAGTCACATTGATTGACCAAATTGTGTATATTACATGGGATGACAAAGGTTTAGAATTTTAGATGTATTTGCTTGCCAACCTCATAGAAATAGTCCCCTTATTTATTGGTCATAACTCAGCTAGAAATGGTATGGGATGGTGCAAAGAGTTCAATAGACAACGACCTGCAGTTATTAAATCATTACATACATACCTTAGCAATTTGAGCACCAAGCCTCATATATGTCCAGATCATAACTCAACCGATGACGGAGTGGGATGGTGGAAGGAGGAGCATTTTAGTGCTGCAGATATGGATGGTGATGGCTTTCTAAATCTTACTGAGTTTAATGAGTATAACTTCTTCTCTGACCATGCAGTTTCTAAATCCCTTACTTATTTTCTTATCCAACATTTATTAGTTTGAATTTCTGCATGCAGCTTTTTACATCCAGCTGATACTACCAACCCAAAGCTAATACATTGGTTGTGCAAAGAAGAAGTCAGGTACAAGTTTCCCCTCAATTTTTCTATTACATGTTTGTATCCAAGTCCATTGTTTGCCTTATCTTAGCATTATTATGTCAGTTTCTGTGCAAGAAACAACAACGATGGAAAAATTAGATGTTCCTTCACCAGAATTTGAGATTATACAATAGATATAAATAGAAGGGCAAACCTAGTGCAGTGAGGAGAGCCGTCATATTGTGTCACCAGGTCATAGGTTCGAAGTAGTCTCTCCGCATTTGTGGGGGAGGCTTACCTCAATTTATCCCTTTCCCAGACCCACTAATGTGGGAGTCTCCGACAATGGTATGCCTTTTTCTTTAACAATAGGTATAAATACCCCATAAAAAAACAATAGGTATAAATAAAAGAGTAATATTTCTGTGATGCTTACCTGTTGCCACACATGGTTTATTCCATGATTATAAATTATGTGCGGCACAATAACTGACTAGCTAAGCACTGCAGGCAACTAAGGAAGAAACAGAGTTGATGAAGCAGTTCATGTGAGGTTTAGCACTAATTTGATAACTATACACATCCACAAATTTAGGGTAGTTAGCTGTAATTGAATTTGACCGTTTGATTGATAACCAGATGTATTAATAACAAATCACTTCTTGTGCTATTCTATGTTTACAAAAAAGAACCTTAAAATCAAATCAAATTCTGCATGGTACATATAATCGAGGAATTAATATTTGGATTTTCTTTGACTTTTTAATTGTGCCCATTTCTCATATTGTACTGCTGATAAGCATGTGTTGTCTGCCACACCTAGATTATGGCTACATGTTTGAGATGCTTTATATGACATTATTAAAATCTTAAACCTTTTTATATTCATTTTGTCAACTATGTCAAAGGGCTGCCTAATGCCATGAGCTTTATTTGGAATTTCCTGGTAGTCAAACTAGGCTCTGGGTTTTAATTGGAGGATATCCGTATGAAAGGATCTATGCTGTTCCTTACTGGATTCCATGCCATTTTTGTACGTAAACGCAAAAAGTATAACATTCCCAACCAAAATCAAGCTAACTTCATTCGTCGGTTTTGGATTGTCCAAATTATTTGCAATGGCATACCATCTGTACCAATACAGGTTAATCTGATTGAAATGGATGGTTTTGTTAATTATACCAGAAATATGTTGCTGTTTGAGCTTCATAGTTGGCCATTCTAAGATATCATTTTAAGATGAATTGTGTCGACTATTTAGGGAAAGAGATAAAGACAATGATGGGAAGCTCAATTTCCAAGAGTTCTTCAACGGATTATTTTACTCAATTCGACACTATGATGATGAAGGCTTAACAGATGACACCGGTGGCTCTGATGCACCAGCTAAAAAGTCATTTTCACACCTTGATCTGGATAATGATGGGTAAATATTACAATTTTCAGTGTTTTATAAGTTGTTTCTGTGCAGTTTAAGGAAGGCCTTCTCTGACTGACATGGGAGGCTTTTCTCCATTTTGAAGGCTCTTATCAGCAGATGAGCTAAAGCCTGTAATTGGTAATCTCCATCCATCAGAATACTTCTATGCCAAGCAACAAGCCGACTATGTAATATCTCAGGTAACAGCAGGCTGCATCTTGCTTTATTTGTAGGATGTGTTGATATTCCTTTGTCTCTAATTTCATCATTATGCACTATGGAATATGGACTCAAGGTTTTTTTTTAGTGTTTGAGAACAGCTTGGCCTTATTTATCATGATAAGCTTCAATATGTGTTAAAAAAGAAATTCTTAGCATATTATGTTTTCTTAGTCTTGGTAACTTTTACTTGCTACTATAACCCTTTTCTGCGACAATGTAGGCTGACACGAACAAAGATGGACAATTGAGCATGAATGAGATGATCGAGAACCCCTATGTCTTTTACAATGCTTTATTCACAGAAGATGATTATGGCTTTCATGACGAGCTCCGTTAGTTCCCAATTCAAGTAAGGGCACAAACTTGTACTCTGTTCTTGTTTCTGCATCTGCCAACTTCCATTTGTTCACAACTCTCATACTGTAGCAGCACAAAGCTTTATGGAATCACCACTGTAGGAAGTCGGAAGACTTTGTTATGCACTGCTAAGACCATTTCCGTTTTCTGTCTGAAATCATCCATCATTTGACGGTACATCACTTGACCTACCTCTTAGATTTAGCCTCGAATATTTATGACCTGGAGACTTTTGTTTCTTGGCAGGTGATTCCATGTAAAACAAGCATGTTTTTAGATGCACCTATTCTAGAAGCTGTGTTCTTTTGTACTACCCTTGAGCCTTTTTTATAGTTTGTTGTTTTTTTAATCATATATGTACGGTGAGGATGTGAGTGAGTTTTGTTCTTTCAACTTCTTGAATCTTGATACGATACAAAACTAGCGTCTTCCAGAATCACAATTTGTAAACCATACAAACCCAGGAAAGCATTACTGTAAGCCATGAATTGACGTTATCTGTAATGATTGTGCAAATCATGAAATCTGCCAAATTCATGCTTTAGTCCCTATACAAATTCTTCTAATGAAGTTATCTACAACACGTCAACTCCTTTACCAGCTGTTCAATACGTGCACTATTCTTCATCTCTCTATATAGGTTGTGACAATCGCAAACAACTGTTACCAGCAGTTGTAAAACTGACATACAGAGCAGTTACTATGTTGGTTATGATACAATATTGTAAGAAGACTCGGTTGCAACTCAATTCCAATTTAAGGTACCATTCGCTCAACAGTTGTAACTTATGTCCATGTGGATTGCAACATTACAACACAACAAATTATAAGTATCAGTGTATCACATAGAAGCACGTAGTCCAATAGCAACATCATGTTGGCATATGTGATCCAAGAATCTGCCGTCGCTAGCTATCGACACACACTCCTCGCCAGCAGCCCGCCCGCACTCGTCCTCGCGGTAGTCGCCCACACTTGCCCTTGCCGGCAGCCTGCCCACACTACTCCTCAATGGCAGTCGGCCGCTTGCTACTCGCCACCGTCCCCTTCTCCTGTGATTAAAAGCATATCGATTTAATTTTGTTTTAAAAATAAAATGTATATAAAATTTTAAATAAAATAATGATGGTAAGACACAAATGGATGGCTAAGACAATAGAACACACAATAATAATAACACTAAGGTGCGGATATCTTGGTTCAATAGTTCTTTTTTATCTGAATTTGCTAAATCCTTCGACAGTTGCTTTGTCTACGGGCAACCAATTTTGCAATGAACCATCCCTGTCATGTATGATGGATCCCCACAACTACGTACTACTTTCCAAATCTTTCAAGAATAGATGGTCGGTCGTCTGCCTCGATACTTTTATATGTCATTCCATATTGTGATGCCTACAATACTCATGGAGGCAACCTTTATAGAGGCATTTTCAGCTATAAATATATTATTTTTTAGTTCGTATTCCATTCTAGACAATGTGGCTGACAACCTTTTTTTGTCTTGTTTACCCATTTCTTCAGAAACAATCATGAGCCTAATGTGTATCCTAAAGACATGTGAATGCAGACAATAATAACAACTTTTGTTTCAACACAGTCTAATGCCCGTTGTAGATTGTAAAGTCATCACTCAACAGCCTGATTATGAAAAATCGCCACTATTGGAATTACAATGATGTTGAGATGAAATGAGTCATCCCAACTCCATATTGATTACTGCAAAGCGGCTTTAAGTCTGAACTAAGTGATTTCAGAATTATACATGTCTTGCAAGTAGGTATTGTACTCACGGATGATTGGGATAGCGAATAACTACCCAGACCGAGAGTTTGGAATCACCCACGCTGTGTTTGATTCTAGGATGAGTTAATCACCTAGGCTGAGTTTGGACCTTCCTGCAATATTAAATTTCAGAGCAGAAAGGAGATCGCCGAAAGGAGATCAACACATTGGTAGTGCTTCGCAGTCCAGACAAAGTGAGAGAAGAACCATAAATATGATAGGCGATGTTGGAGATCATAGGAACCAACCTTGGCTTTCGGGTCGCCACAGGGAGATCCGCGCGGAGGTGCAGTATGAATAGGAAGAAGGGCGTGAGGCAGTTGGGGACTGGTCGTGCTCGACGAAGAGGATCAGCAGCAGGATGGCGGCCGCTCGACGGAGGGCGCTGGTGGTGGGATGGTGCAGCTCAACGGAGTGTCGGAGGGCGCGACCGCGCGGGTGAGGGAGCGTCAGCCGATCGACAGAGGCTACAGGGGTGGGGCACAGGACGACGGTTGCCAATCTCGACAGAGGGGAACATGCGCATGCCCGACAGCGGCCTCACTTGGTGGCGGGCGGCGTCTAGGGTTTAGACTGGCTCAGCACGACAAGATTTGGACTGCGTACGGGTACCCAGCCGGCCGATCGACCACGCGCGCGGTTGGTCTTTTTTGTAACTAGTCGTAACCCAATTGCCGACAAATGATCCGATGAAATTGTTTTCGACAGACGTTGTGTCACAAATAATCATTGTACCGACAAATAGTCTATCACAATAGCTCGACATTATTGCCGACAGTTTGTTTGACACCAAAATACTAAATACCGACGGATGTTGTGATGGTAATATATTGCGACAGATTGGCTGTCGCCAAAAGCCTATTTTTACCGACAAATGTTTGTCGCTAATTTTGTGTCATGGTATAGTGTTCCTCGAGCATCTGTTGGCGCTTTCCAGTTCAGAATATCTGCCACTTTCTTTGGATCCATGACCAATCCATCTTTGTTTATTATGTGACCTAAGAACAGGACTTCACCAATCCAAAACTTGCACTTGCTCAACTTTCCATATAGCTGGTGCTCTCGCAATATCTGCAATACCATCCTCAAATGATCCACATGCTCGTCCTCACTTTGAGAATATATGAGAATGTCATCAATGAGTACTACCACGAACCTGTCGAGATAATCCATGAATACACTGTTCATCAGATTTAAAAAGAAAGCTAATGCATTAGTCAGGCCAAAAGACATAACAGTGAACTCATACAACCCATACTTGGTAATAAATGTCGTTTTCGGGATGTCCGAAGGTCGGATCCTGAGCTGATGATAACCTGACCTCATATCTATCTTTGAAAACACGCTGGCTCCTCTTAGCTGGTCGAACAGATCTTCTATTCTGGGCAAGGAGTACTTGTTCTTGATAGTGACTTCATTCAGAGCTTGTTAATCAATGCACATCCTCCTAGTGCCATCCTTCTTCTCCACAAATAGGATAGGGATGACCCAAGGTAAGGTACTTGGTCTGATGTAACCTTTCTCTGACAGCTTATCTATTTGCTTTTTGAGGTCAACTAACTCTAGTCTAGATACCCTGTGGGCTCTTTTAGAAATGGGGGCGATGCCAGGAAGAAGATATATGGCAAACTCAACTTTCCGCTCAGGTGGCATACCTAGTAAATCTTTCGAGAACACGTCCAAAAATTCTGACACAACCTTGATAGTCTCGAGTGGATTTGCCTCCTTTCTATCAATAGTCATCTGGTGACAACCTTCTTTCCTTGGCTCGGGCGAGACTAGCTCAGTCACCACTTCTTCTCCTAGTGGGGACACCAACTTAATTGTCCTCTTATCACAGTTGATAACTGCTTGGTACTTATCTAGCCAATTTATCCCTAGGATAACATCTATTCCCTGAGTACCCATTACTATGAGGTTAGCGGGAAACTCTATCCCCCTTATTTCCACACTTACATCCAAGCAAACACTATCGGCTCGAACTTTACCACCAGCTGAATCGATTTGAATGGGTGTTGACATGGTAGTTATTAGAAGATTATGCGCTTCTACCCATGATGCAGTAATGAATGAATGCGTTGCTCCAGTATTGAATAACACTTATGCAATATGGGAATCGACTGGAAACATACCTACTATCATGCCTGGTGTTTCCTGGACTGCTTCAGGCTCCAAATGGTTCAGTCTCCCATGGTTGTAACGTGTCTAGGCGTGATTGCCTGCTCCTAGCTGAGACACATTCTACTTTGCTGGGGCACTAGGGCCTGACTGTTGTTGAGCTACCTTCTTTGGACAATGCATCACCCAATGGACTTACTCTCCATAATAGAAACATGCTCGACCTCCTCCTTGCGCTGGGGCTGCTTGACTGCTCTGGTTAGTTGCCGGGGCAGTAAGATGAGGTGCCTGCTGATTCTGCCTTTGGAACTGACTTTCTCCTGACTGACTGTTCTGGCGATACTACTGCTGATGTTGAGGGTGCTGCCTCTGAAACTGCTGCTGAGGCGGGCGCTGATTCTGCTCGAACTGCTGAGGTGGGTTGCCTGAGAAACGGGGGCGATTACTGCTCCCAGGCTGAGGTCCACCAATCCTGCGCTTGCGATCCTCCATCTCCTTGTGCTTCTTCTGTGTCATGATTGCTCTGTCGATCAGGTGCTGAAATGTGGGAAAGGTATGTTCATCAGCTGATAGTGCAAGGGATCAACTCAGCCTCTCAAGAAACGATACTGTCTCTTGGCATCTATATTGACATCTTCAGGAGCATAGCAGGACAGCTGCAGAAACCTATCTCGGTACTCACTGACTGACATGGGCCCTTGCTTGTGCGCCAGAAATTCATCTTTCTTCACTGTCATCAGACCTGCTGGAACATGATACTAACGGAAATTATCTCTGAATTCCTCCCAAGTGATGGTGTCGGGGTTGGCGTGGGTGGCGAGGTAGGACTCCCTCTAAGACTGAGCTGCTCCCCTCAACAGACGGGGGCCATACAGAACCTTCTCTCTGTCATCACACTGAGCGGTGTGCAACTCCCGCTCCATGGTAAGCAACCAATCTTTAGCATCCATTGGGTCAGCAGAGTGAGCGAACACTGGGGGATGACTTCTCATGAATTCAACACACTTGTCTCTGGGCATCTGAGGCATCTGTACTTGCACCTGAGGTTGAGGTGGGGGCTGTTGCTACTGCATGGCAGCCAGAGTCTGACCAATAGTTTGGACTACCTGAGTCTGCATCAGAAACATCTGTTTATTGTCATCGGGGGCGCCGGTGGCAACTGTTGCTGAGGTGCGTCATCTTGTGGTGCCTGCTGCTCCTGCTGAGCACGCCTTCCTCCTCTGTGCCTATTGTCTGACATCTGCGAAATACAATCATACATCAGAACTAATCTTGCAAATCTTGCAGCATAAGAAAAGAGTATAGAATTCTTCCACAATACTGAACAGATAAGCATCTTCACTGACTCCCAACACAGGCAAACACAGCTTCGCAGATAAAGAGGAAAGTAGAATAAAAGGCTTCCCAACTAGATAACTAATTTTATTAATATTAACAGGTAAACCAAAGTGCAGGAGGTACCCACACTCTGGTGACAGTCATTACAAAGATCCAAATCCATCATAGTTCATCATGACAAACAAAAAAACACAGGATAAGCAAACTACCCTGCCTAACTAAGACTAACTGAGAGTAAGACTAAGGCTAAGACTTATATTTTAAACATTAATTACAAGATCCAACGATGACGATCTATGGTCCTAAGTTTATCCGCGTCCTGCAGTCGGGGTTGCCATAGACATGGTACCCACGCTGAGGTGAGCGGTACGGGTTGGCGTGGGTCCCGACGGGGGCGAGGGAGCCATCCTCCAGGTGACGGCGCTCCGCGCGCTCAGCCCGCAACTGGGCGATCTCAGCATGAGCCCTACTCAGCTCATCTAAAGCATGGTCCAACTCCGTGTTTAGCATGGCGGCTAGGTTGACTATGCTGCTCAACCTAGGATTGTCCTCACCAACAGGTGAGACAATCTCGCCTCCTGTGCTTCCAGGTGGACGGTGGGGGTAATACCTCAGGTCAAGACCATCGGCCACCCCACCGAACACTAAGCAGTAGTGCGAAAGCGCATGTCATGCAACATCTTGTGTGGCTGCCTCAACTGAGTCCCGCTCATAGATAAAATAATGCTCCGAGCAGACCTCTGCACCCCGGAGACTATCCTCCGGACGACGAACCAAACAAGTCGCCTCCCAGCGGTCCGGGTAAGCCCCGCGACTATGCTGGAAGACAACACAATGATAATCGATGGATCAAGTGCGCTGGCCGAGTGCCTGGCGTAGCAAGGTGTCGAGCGCATCATGGAAGTGACACCCGCGAGCGGTGTCACGAGTGATGGGTCGAGCAACCCATCCCTCCGGCTCCTGCTCCTTTGAAAGGTCAGTGCTGTGGCTCGAGGTACTGTCATCACCTCCGTCATCGGGGTCTCCTCCAACAGCCACTCCAGCGGCCGGGACGCCCACTGGTGGTGTAGGGGGGCGCCTCTAGCGGGGGCACAGGAGAGCAGCGCCTCATAGACTCTACCTCCTTCTGAGGTGAGGAAGAAGAGCCCTGCTGCTCCAACTCCTGTCGCCGACGCTCCTGCTCCTCGTGCAGGCGGTGGTGCAGCCTCTCCAAATGGCTAGACTGACCAACCACCAGACGGCAAAGCGAGTGCTCTGCGAGACTAGAAGGCAAGAAAGGAATGATTGACTTCCGTGCGGTGTGTCTAAGCCGAGCCATCTAAAAAAGACACCGTAAGCATAAGAGTGAGAATAGAACTAGTATGACCAGCAAGTAGACCATATGAAAAATTAGGAATTAGAATAATACAAAATTTTCAGCAAGGCATAATATATATAATAAAACATAGAATTGGTCTAGATGACCAACTTTTGAAGTGACACCAAGGTCAAGGTAAGAATAGGGGTATATAATCCTTAGAACGACCATTCTACTCTAGGTTAGCGGTCCTACAGTCATCATGGCTCTGATACCACTTATGTCACACCCTGTTTTAGAAGGCAAACCGAATGCGAACCATGTGCGTGCCAGGATTAGCAATTCATGTACACAACAGTTACATAATCGGACATCATCACACAGTTCTCGAATAATAACATAAAAGAGAGTAATAGTTGATTACATCATGATGTCTGAGACATCCACATAGTGCCGAAATGAAACGTAGATAAACGCGGCCTTCACAGGCAGCCAACTGGGGGTTTGCCGCTAACCCACGCCTAGAACTCATCGTACTCTTGGAACTCCTGGAAGTCCTCCTCCACGACTTCATCTTCTCTTGAGCAGTGGTTGCAACGTGGACAACCTGGGGGGGGGGGGGGGTTGGTGTGTAAAGCAAGGATGAGTACACATCAACATACTAGTTTGCATAAGGTAAGTGCATAGGTTACTTGGAATTAAACCAATTTATAGTTTCACTAGATATGCATGGATTGCTTTCTTCTATTTAATATTTTGGACCACATTTGCACCACTTGTTTTGTTTTTGCAAATCCTTTTTGAAAAATCTTTTCAAAGTCTTTTGCAAATAGTCAAAGGTATATGAATAAGATTGCAGGAAGCATTTTCAAGATTTGAAATTTCTCCCCCTGTTTCAAATGCTTTTTCTTTGACTAAACAAAACTCCTCTTGAATGAAATTCTCCTCTTGGTTTTCAAGAGGGTTTTAATAGATACCAATTGGAAGTATATTTGTAATATAGATGCAATTTTGAAAATATATCTTTAAATATACCAATTGAAAATAAACATACCAATTTGAAATATACCAATAAAAATTTTTGAAACACAATTAAAATTAAGTGGTGGTGCGGTCCTTTTGCTTTGGGCTTAATACTTTCTCCCTCTTTGGCATTAATCGCCAAAAACGGAGACTTTGAGAGCCCTTTTTTACTTTCTCCCCCATTGGTACAAGTAAATATGAGTGAAAAGATTATACCAATCAAAGAGTGGTGTGGAGTGACGACGAAGGATAAAAGATACCGGTAGAGTTGAGTGGAAGCCTTGTCTTCGTCGAGTACTCCATTTCCCTTTCAATCTACGACATAGCATAGAAATATACTTGAAAACACATTAGTCGTAGTCATGAAAGAGATATGATCAAAGGTATACAAATGAGCTATGTGTGCAATGCTTCAATAAAAATTCCGAGAATCAAGTATATTCAGCTCATTCCTAAGTTTGCTAAAGGTTTTCTCATCTAAAGGCTTGGTAAAGATATCGGCTAATTGTTCTTTGGTGCTAACATAAGCAATTTGAATATCCCCTTTGTTGGTGATCTCTCAAAAAGTGATACCGAATGTCTATGTGCTTAGTGCGGCTGTGTTCTACGGGATTATCTGCCATGCGGATTGCACTTTCATTGTCACATAGGAGAGGGACTTTGCTCAGTTTGTAGCCATAGTCCTTGAGGGTTTACCTCATCCAAAGTAATTGCGCACAACAATGGCCTGCGACAATGTACTCGACTTCGGCGGTAGAAAGAGCTACTGAGTTTTGTTTCTTTAAAGCCCATGACACCAGGGATCTCCCTAGAAACTGACAAGTCCTTAATGTGCTCTTCCTATCAATTTTACACCCTGCCCAATCAGCATATGAATATCCTATTAAATCAAAAGTGGATCCCTTGGGGTACCAAAGCCCAAACTAAATATCTCATGATTCTTTTCACGGCCCTATGGTGAATTTCCTTAGGATCGGCTTGGAACCTTGCACACATGCATACGGAAAGCATAATATCCGGTCGAGATGCACATAAGTATAGTAAAGATCCTATCATCGACCGGTATACCTTTTGATCTACGGATTTACCTCCCGTGTCGAGGTCGAGATGCCCATTTGTTCCCATGGGAGTCTTGATGGGCTTGACATCCCTCATTCCAAACTTGTTAAGTATGTCTTGAATGTACTTTGTTTGGCTGATGAAGGTGCCGTCTTGGAGTTGCTTGATTTGAAATCCTAGGAAATACTTCAACTCCCCATCATAGACATCTCGAATTTTCGTATCATGATCCTACTAAACTCTTCACAAGTGGATTTGTTAGTAGACCCAAATATGATATCATCAACATAAATTTGGCATACAAACAAATCTTTTGCAATAGTTTTAGTAAAGAGTGTAGGATCGGCTTTACCGACTTTGAAGCCATTAGTGATAAGGAAATCTCTTAGGCATTCATACCATGCTCTTGGGGCTTGCTTGAGCCCATAAAGTGCCTTTGAGAGTTTATACACATGGTTAGGGTACTCACTATCTTCAAAGCCGCTAGGTTGCTCAACATAGACTTCTTCCTTGATGGGTCCATTGAGGAAGACACTTTTCACGTCCATTTGATAAAGCTTAAAGCCATGGTAAGTAGCATAGGCAAGTAATCACTAAAGAATGTGATCATCAGTGACGATTTTCTCGTGATGCTGGTGACTTCAGTCACAGATTGATACCTTTCTATGACCAAATTTACATCTTCGTCAACAAATACAAGTGACAAAGATTAGACTTGAATATTAATGATGAAAATGAAAGGAACGTCATAGACACAAATTTTGGACGCAACAATTTCGTCACAGATTAGATTTGATATCGTCATCGCTAATTTGCCTTGTTTGGCTGACGTAATGATGAAATAAATTGGTCACAGATGAGTTTTAGTAAAAACGGCCCACGTGTACACCACTTGACGACGTGGGATCCTTGGCCTACATGGCCCGCATTTTTTTGGTAAAGTGGGACACAGCCCCCGCCTGGCGACGCGGCCTCGGCCCACCAACTGGAAGTGGCGACGCGCGGCCCAGCGACGCATGTGCTAAGATTTATTTGGCAAAAAAAATTGCTCCCGCGGAGCTTTGAACCAAAGACATGTGCCTTGCTTCGAATCAGTGTTACCACTAGACTACTCGCTTGTTCTTATAAGTAAAGAAAGTTAGAGTGCATAAGTTGGTCAGTTGGGCCTAATCAGAATAGAATCGTTAGCGTAGTACATGTTCCCATCTGTCGTTCTGTTAAGGTGTTCCCAGCTGCCATTCTGCGATCTACATGGCTATTCTGCTTCTGCCTTCTGCGATCTGTGCTTCTACGTTCTACGATTGACGATCTCAGTCTCGGCCCTCAAGTTATGGCACACAACGACGCCAGCGTCGGTCGTCCGCTTGATCGGCAACTGGGTAGCGTCACAGCGAAAGAGCGATCTTGTCGCCTGATCCATTGATGCATTGAGTACATGCATAAGTTTTGATAGATTAATAATTCATCCATTCATCAAGATGCAAATTAAATAATTATCTTTCAAGATGCAAATAGTATGGTAATTATCTTTCAATCACTGTTTCTTGCAAATTTCATATTTCATATGTTTGGGCTCTATTGTAATCTAGTTCAAAATTTCCGGTTAATTATTAAGTTTTATGATGCATACCCTCCAAAATCTTAGGTCCGCCGTTAGAAGAACGATGTCGTCGTGAAAACAGCGAGGGCAGAGAAGCTTTGGGCACGGCAAAGCAGCGGCGTCGTGCGCAGAGCTACGACAGGCGTGGATAGAACAACGGCAAGGCGGGGAGAAAAGCCAAGGTTTGATGTATTGTGTTTTTGACAATAAGGTTCCATGTGCATTTGAATTTTATTTCATATATGCATGTGTTTGATGTGGTTTTCAATTTTGTTCAATTTAATCTTAGTTATGGAGTTAATGCAAGTTTTAATTTATTGTCAAAATAGATGGATAGAAGATGGGTTTATGGGAAACAATTCACACCTGCATATGTGAAAGGAGTTGAAGAGTTCATGAATTTTGTTAGTGAAAGATACCTAGAAGACACACACATTCGTTGTCCGTGCGTGAATTGTCTTAATCAAAGGTTGTGACCTCAGAGTGAAGTAGAAACACATATACACATTTATGGAATGTCAACTACATACACGAGGTGGATTCATCATGGGGAGTCTGCAAATACAGAAGTTGAGGGTATAGAGGAGGAGGTCAAAGGATATGATCATGACTTTGGGATACATATGGATGTGGACGATGATGTTTACGATGATGATCATGGAGTACCTGAGATGATCAGTGAACTGTTTGCAGCGGTTGAGGCTGATGGAGAAGAGCCAAGATTTGCAGGAGTTCTTGGAGATTCAAAGAAGGCGCTTAGTCTGGGTTCTAGCCATTCAAAATTTTATTTTATGGTGAGGATGTTGTATATGAAGTCTCGTTATCGAATCAGCAATACAACATTTTCAGCAATGATGAAGCTGATGTCCAATGGATACCCTAACAGTGAGTTGCCAAAATCATATAATGAGGCCATGAAATATCTTAAAGAATTAGGCCTTGGATACAAAAACATCCATGTGTGCAAGAACAATTGTGTTAATGCTAAAATGAATGAGTGCCCATTATGCAAGGAGTCTAGATGGAAAGATGAAACTGGTTCGAAGCGGGTTCCACATAAGGTTTTGAGTCATTTTCCACTGTTGCCAAGGTTGAAAAGAATTTTTGCTTCAAAACAAACTTCAGAGGAAACACAATGGCACAAGAAAGTGAGGAAGCCAGTCGCCAATGTGATGAGCCATCCAGCTGATGGGGAAACGTGGAAGGACTTTGACCGAAAGTACCCAGGTTTTGCAGATGATCCGAGGAACCTGAGGCTAGCCTTAGCTACCGATGGATTCAATCCATTTGGCAACATGAGTACCCAGTACAGTATGTGACCAGTTCTTGTGACACCGCTTAATCTCCCACTATGGGAATACGTGAATCCAACAAACTGCTTTATGTCTTTACTCATCCCAGGTCCAAGATGTCCAGGAAATGATTTTGATTTGTTCCTTGAGCCCCTAATTGAAGAACTGCTCAAGCTATGGAAGGGTGTCAAGACCTATGATGCATTTACTGGTAGGAAGTTCGACCTTCGTGCTGCTGTACTATGGTGTATACATGATTATCCAGCGCTGGCCACGTTATCTAGGTGAACAACAAAATGGTATTATGCATGTATTTATTGTGACAAGAATCTGTTGTCTCTAGCAATAAGGAACAAGTTATGCTATATTGGACATCGTCGTTACCTTAAAAGGACACATTCATGGCGGAATAGCTTGGATTTCAATGGTAAGCGTGAAAACAAAGTTGACCCTGACAGGTTTACTGTGGATGAGGTCCTACAAGAGCTAGAGAAGGTGAAAGATGTCAGGCCAGGGAAGCAGGCTAACATTACTGGAAATAAAAGGAAGCGTAGTGACGGTCCAAAGATTTATAACCGGAAATCTGGGTTGTGGCAATTGCCATATTGGAAAGATTTGATGCTTCTACATAATCTCGATGTGATGCACATAGAGAAAAATGTATGTGAAAATATTCTTTGCACACTACTTAGTATACCAGGCAAGTCCAAGGACACACATAATGCAAGGCTAGATTTGTATGATATGGGCATAAGACCTGAACTGCACTTGCAACAAGATGGCAACTCGGCCTACAGGGCTCCACCTGCTCCATATGTGTTGGGGAAGGATTAGAAAGTCGAGTTTTGCAAGTTCCTCAAAGGTATCAAGTTTCCTGATGGATTTGTAGATAACCTAGCAAGATACATAAGTGAAGATGGTTCAAAGGTGGTTGGAAAATTGAAAACACATTCTTGCCACATACTCCTACAGAGAATCATACCCGTTGGCCTTAGAGGACTAGTGAGGAAGGTTGTATATGAAGCAATTGCAGAGCTGGGGACCTTCTTCAGGGAACTATGCAGTAGAAATCTACGAATAGATGTTGTGAAACGGCTGAAAGGAGAAATTCCATTGATCCTATGCAAGCTTGAGAAAATCTTTCCACCTACCTTCTTTGATGTCATGGTGCACTTGTGTGTCCATCTTCCCGATGAGGCAATGCTTAGAGGACCTGTTCAGTATGGATGGATGTACCCAATAGAAAGGCGACTAGGCACTTTGAAAAATTTTGTAAGGAACAGGGCTAGGCCGAAAGGATCAATTGCTGAGGCATATATGGCAAGTGATACCTTAACATTTTGTTCTAGGTACATGAAGGATGTTGACACTAGATTTAACCAGGATGATGATAGTGGTACAGAGATGCCATTGCCTAATGACATGTCTGTTTTTAAGCATGGTGCTAATCTTGTTGGAGCTACTAAGACTGAGTACATTGATGATGCTATCATGAATAAGTTAGTTTGGTATGTGCTACATAATGCTGATGAAGTAGAGGAATATTTGAAGTAACATGTTTGAGATTTAATTTATGTTTTATTTATTAAATTTGAAAATATTCTTATGAACAAAGTATGCCATGCAGTCTGTACAGGGAGGAGCTGACGTCCAAATGATGTTGATCGAATGGTTCAACAAGGATTTGCAAAGTGGTTTATGTCCCATGTAAGTCACTTAACTTTTATGTTATAGGTTTACTAAATTTTTTGGTATGCATATGTAATTGCTGAGCTGAGTAATTTTGTTGCAACAGATTGAGAAGAAGCGTAATGAGAATCCAGAATTGGTTAGCGAAGGACTGTTGGCACTGTCATGTGGCCCAGCTTGGCGAGTTAAGACTAGTACAACTTGCAAGATTAATGGAGCGCGGTTTAGCACAGTGGATCGTGAGAAGTTCATGCAGACACAAAATAGTGGTGTAATGACTGAAGGTGAACATAATGGGGAGAACATAGATTTTTATGGTGTCCTTAAAGAGGTAATTGAGTTACAATATAACTCGAATTATCAAGTTCGTCGGTCGGTGGTTCTATTTCGATGCGATTGGTACAACCAAGTAGGCAAGACTGTGGGCATTCGAGATGACAGACATTTCAAATCCATCAATGTGCAGTCATTTTGGTACAAGTCTGATCCTTTTATCTTGGCAGACCAAGCGAAAAAAATATTTTACCTAGAAGACATAACTCCACAATGTAAAGATTTCCGAGTTGTGCAGAAATTTGAACATAGGAATATTTATGATGTGGCTGAAAAATATGAGGGCAGTAATGATGTGCATCAGGATGATTATTGTTCTGATACTGAGCATATAGTGCAAGAAGGTGATGATAATCAGGTTCTACACAATGTTGAAGGTGGAGATGCCACTCTAATTGAAGGAAATTTAGAGGAACTAATAAGAAAAAGAAGGAAGCTGTTATTATTCTTGAAGATAGTGAGGATGAG
Source organism: Zea mays (assembly GCF_902167145.1). Classification (NCBI taxonomy): domain Eukaryota; kingdom Viridiplantae; phylum Streptophyta; class Magnoliopsida; order Poales; family Poaceae; genus Zea; species Zea mays. The sequence continues at coordinate 158,020,266 of NC_050100.1, read as the reverse complement.
GAGGAAGATGATACAATGCTTCAATATTTTAATGATGGTGGTGACGACAACAATGATGACATGTCCACAGAAGATGAAGATGAGGATTTCTAGTATTGATAGTTGATATATGAACAAGCCTATTCTTGAGACTAATACAACATACTGAAGTGTTCAGTTCAGATTAGCCAATATAACTGTTCAGTTCAAATTCCTGTTCAGTTCAGTTTAGCCAATGATAATTGTTCAGTTCAGATTCCTAGATGGCATTTTAGATTCCTGTTCAGTTCAGCCTAGGTATGCAATGAAGCCAATGATGGAGGCTAGTGTAATCCTGTTCAGTTTAGCCTAAATATGCACAAAATGTAAAAAGATTAGCAAGCACATATGTTCAGTTACAGCTAAGAATTGCTTATACCTTTGGCTCCCATGCGTTCAGTTCTCCCGGTTCTGTCCATGCCTTTAGCTGCCAGATGAGGATGAGGATTTCTAGTATTGATAGTTCAGTTGTGTTTATTTACATATTTGAGTAGACTTCTTTTTCATTTGAGTAGAGTTATTTGTCATAGAGTTGTAGTTGAGATTATTATACTACATAACAGAATTACATTTCAGTTGATAATATTTGCCATCACAGAATTATAGTTCAGCTGAGATTATTATGTAGCAGACTTACATTTCAGTTGATAATATTTGCCATCACAGAATTACATTTCAGTTGATAATATATATATATATATTAGTACATATATGTATAGTAAGGTATCGAGGTGCTTCCACCAGACTTGCAAGTCCTAATTCTGTTTATGGATGTGACACTATTATGTAGCAGATCTTTTTTGTGCAGACTACTATGAAGCACAGACTACTAGCGGATCTTATTATGCTATGGAGGTGACACCAGACTGGTAGCAGATCTTTTTTTGTCCATAAATTTAAATACTGGGCAGTTAACACTATTATGCTAGCAGCTAAAGTAGAATGGAGTAAGCTAAACCATAGTCTAAATTCTCAAATCGATCTGCTATTAGTCTACTGCTTGTCTGTGCAGATGTCAGGACCAAAGGGGGCGACATCTGAACTGAGAGCTCCTGGCAAAGGAAAATTGATGAACTGAGAGCATCTGCTTCATTATGCATATTTGATGAACTGAGAGCATTCACAACTCTGAACTTTAGCCTCCTGGACAGAGGAAAGTTGATGATTAAATAGAAATGTGCTCTGTCACTAATGAACAAACTTGACTAGTGCAATGGTAACCCCTTGCTACTTTGAACCTTAGCGTCCTAGGTTTGAGCTATGGGATAAGTAGATTTTTTTGTGTTTGTTGATATTTTTGAATCATTTTTATATTTTTCTTTTATTTATTTAGATGTATAGCACCAGTTTCTCCAAATCATTTCAAATTTTTTTGGGGGTGTTGATGGAGGTGTACCATGATGTTGTGTGCCGGTGCAATTTTTAGAACTAGTTTAACTATTAATGTAATTATTTGTTATTTTACTAAAGAATAAGTGGTAAAAAACCTTAGGTAGCTAGAAAAATCTAAAAACTTGCATGTACACTTCATTTTGGTGTACAATGTTGACAAAAAAATTTTAATTTATTCTGACAAAGTTGTGACATACATCCTCCGAAAATGCATACATCTCTCACATAGAGCCTAGTTACTGAGTGAGAGATTTTCATGCTTGTGATGGATCTATACTACCACTTTCTCCAAATCATTTTAAACTTTAATGGGATGTTTATTGAACCAACCTATGATGTTGTGTGCATTTATGCATTTTTCAGACCTAGTTTACCAATTACTGTAATTATTTGATGCATTTCGTAAAGATATTTCTTACAATACCATAACCTAGCTAGAAGAATCTAAAAACTTGCATGGACCATTCATTTTGGTGTACAATGTTGACAAAATAGTTTCAATTCATTCGGACAAAGTGGTGACAGACATCCTAAGAAAGGCATATATCTCCATATAAAGGCTAATTATTAAGTGAGAGATGCTATTGCAAGTGAGATGTATAGTACCACTATATCAAAATTATTTCAAAATATTATAACATGATCATAAACCAAACTAATGTGTCCATGAATATATAATTGCAAAAAAAACATATAGAGAAATAAAAAACAAAGAATAAATATAAAATGGTGGGCAAAACACAAACAATGCCTCCTTGCGGGCGCTCAAAACTGGGAGCTCGGTCTCATAGTTAGCAGGTCAAACCATTGGGCTATTCAAGTGTTTTCAATATGTACCCAGCGCTACTATATTTAAACGCATTAGCCTCCGCATTGCCAAACAAATTGGGCGCCAAAAAACATTTTTCGCCGTCGTCACTAAAACAAACGCCGCTGGGACACAATTCCACTCATCCTCTTTCTCCCCCACTCCTCTTCTTTCTCCCCCACAATTTTCTCCAACCCTAAATGTCGCCGCCGGGACACAACCGCCGTTGACGACCTGCCTCCTCGACCAGGTACCTCACCGCCGCCGCTGGGACACATCCGCCGTCGACGACCTGCCTCCTCGACCAGGTACCTCACCGCCGCCCCCTTACCTCTCATCGTGTCGATGAGCTGCGTCGTCGCCGACTTCACTCGCCGCATCCCACTCTATCTCATTGCCATCCGCATTTCTCTCGTCCCTTCCACCTAACACGCCCCATCCACATTTCTCTCGCCAACCCCTAAACCCTAACCATCGCTGGATTTGGGTCATCGCCGACGACCTTGATGGTGAACACAAGGAGGCACAAAAGTCAGAAAGGTACACAACAAGAAAAAGGTAAGCCACATGCCTAATACGGGTAGCACAGCTTTATGCATCAGTATCTTATGGTTCACTCTGCCTAATTCTTAGTTGCTAACTATTACCAAGCTGGATCTAACCAAACCTAGTGATGCTAGATACATCATTCATTCATCGACACACATGTGAGTGCATCACTGTGTTTATAAAAATGGCATGGAAGGGCCAATGATGCACACGAAAGAAATCATCAACATAGTGTGTTTAATTGATTGATTGCTTCCATTGGCTTTTGCTTGTATTAGACCTTATGCAGCACAATCTAAGCCAGAATAATCGTGTACAATATCTTAGTGTTTAGTTATCCTGCACAAACAAGACACATTTGGTTCCTTACATTGTGTTATATGTAGTCACATCCATGTTTTAGTAGAGAACTTATGTTTCTAGTACTGGTAGAAAGAGATGAGAATATCTCCACTTTTTTGTTCATCAGCTTGTGTAAATCTACATCGCCTAATCAATGTACTAGCTAGTACTTTGAACATTGTTTAAGCCTGCATAAAGATTTCCACAACCAAACAGGCGAAGTACACTGCAGAAGCCTAGATACAAGCTAATGCAAGCCACCAAAGAGTCCCATAATGCCTTTTTCCTTTACTTAGAAGCCAACAATTACGTAGATCAGGGGAAAAACTACAGTTATAGTGCAACCACAATTATGAAATTGCAGAATCATAAGCAAGCTTCATTATGACTGAATCTACACATCTTATCTATTTGCTCTACACATGGCACTACTACCTCTTTCCTCTTATCTTCCCTGCAAATAGTAGTACCTCTTAGCTTTTAGTAAAATCCTTTACATTATCTAATACACACAGTGTGCTTGTTCTTATTTATCTTGCAAGTAGTTCAACATGAGATAACTGATTATGAGAGAAGACGGGATAAACAAGTGGAGGAGAATATAAAGAAGATGCAAGATTTGGGTCTGAACAAATATACTTATGTTCTAAATAAATCTTTACCACCATATGCATCAACAAAGGGGAAAAATGCAGCAAACAAGAAAACTAATAGTTCAGATTCGGATTCATATGTCTCTGTCTATCTCCTTGACGATGATGATCAAGGAGATACTGATGATGGTGACACTGAATCTTATGAGCAGCCACAACCCCTGCTAATTAAGGTGCTCCTTCTATCTTCAAAGTAGTGGATGGCAAATAGTTGCATTGCATTTCAATGTTTTTAATCTGGTGTTTAATATATGCTCATGCTTTTAGATTCATCTTCTTTATTTCATACCTCTTAATTAATATATGGTCTTGCTTTTAAATGCACATGACTATTTTTTGTGGACAGTATCATAGAAGTGCTAGAAACACAATCCTTGCTTCAAAGAAGAAGAGAAACATGGCTCCAGGAATTAGGTTCAGCAAGAGAGTGAGGGCAAGTCCACAACCAGAGGAGCAATCTTCAAAAAGGCTTCACTCTATAGAGACATATGGCCACAATGTATAGGAACCAACAGATGCTAATGATGACATACCAAACGGCCCTACTACACCTGGACTTGCTGATCATTTCAGCAGAGCTGCAGAGGAAGACATGGCATCTGCTGCTCATGACAGTACCGGTGATGCTGAAGGCAATGTAGCTTGAGATGAAGAAACTGAAGGCAAGTTATAGTTTTTCAGTCAAATATGGCATCTCTTTTGTTGATTTGCATGAAACAAAACAATTTCATTATTCAATAAATGCGAATTCTATTTTGTAGCTCCTACACAACGAGCACCAAGGAGACCCAGGGCAGCAACTAAGGGAAAACAACTGGACAAGATGACTAAAGTTATGCAAAGGATATTGCCCATAGCTGTTGAGGAAGGCAAAAAAAGGCCACATGAACCTGTTCAAGCTGCCAAGTTTGCATCAGAGGCTGGCATCATTATTCGGGAAACCATGCCTATCCTAACTCGTTGGAAAGATTACAAGGACGACCATAAATACTACAACAACTTTGTGTCACAGCTAAATGTAAGTGCATTACTGATTCTATGGTTCACTTGTATACTACTTAACCTGAATTGACTAACTATGGAATTGTCATATGCATAGGGGCGCTTGTCCGTTAACACTGAGGACAAGGCAACAAAGGAAGCTTGCACCGATATGCTACGCTCTACGGTAAAAAACCAGCGTTATCGGCTCAAGCAGAAATACTTCAATGGTGTACCTGCAAATGAGATTTGGACAACTTCTCCTGTATCTTACATGACTGATGAACAGTGGAGGGCATTAGTTGCAAAGTGGTCTGATCCAAAGAACATGGTATGTGTATCTTGTCATATATTCTTCTTTCACTATAAGTTTGTGTTGGAGCGAAGGCAGAAACGCCACCCTTCGCTCGAAGTCTCCGCTGCTTAGCCGCGGCTCTGACAGACAAAGCAGGCAGGGACACCCTTCGCTTGATCGGCACCAGACGAAGACCGGCGACGAAGGCATCCCACAGTGCGGCCTCGGCCAGCTCAGAGGCCCACGTGCGATCCGGCCCATTGTAACGGGCCCTGCGTGGCCGCCGCGTGTTACGGGCCTAATTTGTAAAGGCATCCCTATAATTACAGTCTGTAACCCTGCTTTATGGGAATATTCTGGGGATAACCTAGGTAGCTGAGGGCACATGCGTCCTTAACACAGGGCGCTAGGCGTTCAGGTACCTATAAATACCCCCGCACAGTGCCCGTGAGAGGCCAGAGAAAATAGAGCTGTTTGCCATCTCACGCGTAACCCTACTGTCCACACTGTTCACCCCTGTTGGCTTTCTTGCGACCGATAGCAAGTGCCAACATTTGGCGCCCACCGTTCGTGCTACGACAAAACCACCCGCGATGGCACCCAAGAGAGCTAACCCGAAGGCTGACGAGGCTGCGAAGGCAGCACTGCTTGCCGCAAGAAAGGGCAAGGCCCTCGTCCTCACCCAATCCACCCACCAAGAGCCCACTGAAGACAATGTTCCCCGCACCTTAGAAGACGACACCTTCCGCACCTGCGGGCCCGAAGGACAATCGCAGCCACCCCCAGGCTTCGCCCCACTGGAAGGCGCGGATCTCACCGAGGACGGCGAGGTCCTCGGCGTCTCAACAGAAGAACAGCTACAGCTGCGCGCCCTGCGCCTCAAGAACCGCAATCTCCAGAGGCAGAAAGAGATACTGGAGGCCAAGCGCCAGCGTGTGTCCGCACTAGCCAAGGTGCGGCAAATGATACGCGACGAGGAGCAGAAGGCCCAAGACCTCGAGCGCGAGATCGCGCTGATGCAGCGCGAAGGCCACCTCGGTCTACAGCAAGAGCCACCCCTCCAGCAGCGCGCACAACCGGAAGACACGCGCGAAGGCCACCTCGGCCTGCAGCATGGCCCACCCCTGCAACACCGGGCGCAGCCGGAGAACCCGCGTTTCCCCCAGCATGACTACGCCTTCCAGCACGGCGCGCCATTCCAAGGGGTCAACTACCTCGACGAGCGAAGTCCCCTGGCGCCACACCTGCAAGTGACGCCTTGGCCAGCTAACTTCCGAGCAGGGACCTATCCCAAATACAACGGCAGCACCGACCCGGCGCAATACATAATGAGTTATCAGGTCGCTGTTGCGTCCGCCGGAGGGGACGACGCCACAATGGCGAAGTCTTTCATCATCGCTCTGGAGGGCCCAGCACTCACCTGGTTCACCAGATTGCCTCCGCTGTCCATTGATTCATGGAGAAGTCTCAGGGACAAGTTCCTGCTCAACTTCGAAGGGTACCGCCCAGACACCGACACCTTGGCCGAGCTCTCGCTTTGCAAGCAGCTGGAAAAGGAGACTCTGCGGGAGTATTACCGCAAATTCTTAACACTCAAGTCACAGCTGCCCTCCGTCGATGATCAGATCGCTATCCACTACGCCATCAGTGGCCTTCGTGCCGGCGTCCTCTACAGTCATTGTATCAGAGATCCACCCAAAAACCTCCAGGAGCTATATCAGCTCTTTGAAAAATATGCCAAATCCGAAGAGCTCCACCAGCGCAAGGTTGAGTCACAGCGGAAGCCCAAAGATGCCCCGCAGTCCAGCCGCACATGGACGAGGACTCCGCAGCCAGACTCCGGTCGAGACGGCCGCAGTCAGCAGCAAGTACACAACATCGCCAACCAGCATCCCGCTGCTGACCCTCCTCGCCGCCAGGAATATCCCCCCAAGGCCGCGGAAATGGAACTCGTGGCAGGGGCCGAGGGCGCGCGCAGCCGCCGTGCCGATTCTACTGCCTTTTTCACGGCGAAGACTGCGCCCACCAAACCAAAGATTGCCCCGAAACGAAGGCCACCAGAGACAGAATGGCACGGGCGCAGCCAGCCGACAACCCCAGAATTGTCGCGCACAACTACCAGCAACCCCCTCCACCATATATCCACGCGCCCGCTCCGCATCCACCGCACCACGCTTACCAACACCATCAGGAAGTACAAATCGTACCTCCTCCACCCCCACCTCCACACCAGCAACATCAAAACATCCCCCACGCCCCAAAGCAGGAAGACTTCGCCGATCAACCATATCGCGGAGTCATTCACATGATAACAGGGGGGTCAAGCACTGACTTCGACACCAAGCGGCAGAAGCGGGACCACTACCGCAGCATCAACCATGTCGCCGTCACTGGCCCAGTCGTGCAGACAAAGTGGTCCCACATACCGCTAACCTTCGACGCACGAGACGTCGACCTGCGCAGCGCCCCCCACATCGACGCCATGGTCATCAATTGCAGCGTGGCAGGCTGGGACTTACACAAAGTCCTAGTCGACAATGGCAGTCAGGCGGACATCATCTTCCTCCACGCCTTCGACCGCATGGGTATAAGCCATAGCCTGCTCAAGCCTTCGGACAACCCGTTGTATGGCTTCGGCGGCAAGGGCACCTTTCCCGTTGGCAAAATAGAGTTGCCCCTCTCCTTCGGTGTAGCACCCAATGCCCGAAGTGAGCAAGTAACCTTCGACATTGTCGACATGGTATATCCATACAACGCCATCATGGGCCGGGGCTCCATCAATAAGTTCGAAGCTGCCATCCACGGACTGTACCTATGTATGAAGATACCAGGTCCGCTAGGCGCTATTACGATCTACGGCAACCAGCAGACAGCGCGCAACATAGAGCGGGACTTCGTGCCTGGTCAGAGGAACGTGCACTGCCTCACGACCCAGCGCGAGGTCCCTGCGCCCGCCAGCCCAACCGATAAGCTGCATGACAAGGCACAGTTGCAGAGCCAAGACGGGACCAAGATTGTCCCCCTCGATCAGGCCATGCCCAAGCAGACAGTCACTGTCAGCGAAGACCTTACCTCACATGAAGAGGAGAAGCTTCTCTGCTACCTGGCCAAGAATAAAGATGTCTTCGCCTGGTCCGCCCTCGACCAGGTCGGAGTCAGCCGATCCATAATTGAGCACAGCTTGGGAATTGACCCTTCGGTGCGACCAAAAAAGCAAAGGCTTCGCAAAATGTCCGACGAAAAGACAGAGGCCGCCAAGGTGGAGGTGCACCGCCTCCTAGAAGCTAAATTCATCGAGCCAGTGGCTTACCCCACGTGGCTCTCCAATGTCGTAATGGTGCAGAAAAAAAGCGGGAAATGGCGAATGTGCATAGACTTCACCAGTCTCAATAAGGCCTGCCCAAAGGACAATTTCCCGTTGCCGCGGATCGACAAAATAGTCGATAGCGCGGCCGGATGCGAGGTCATGTCACTCCTCGACTACTTCTCCGGCTATCACCAGATATACATGAAGGAGGAAGACAAGGCTAGTACCAGCTTTATAACACCCTTCGGCACTTATTGCTTCATCAGAATGCCGGAGGGACTCAAGAATGCCGGGTCCACCTTCTCCAGACTCACCAAAACAGTACTCGAAGGGCAGGTTGGTAGAAACATATTTACATATGTGGACGACATCGTCGTCGCCAGCAAGAATAAGGAAGACCATCTCGCTGACCTCGCCGAGACATTCGCGAACATGCGAGATGCACGACTCCGCCTAAACCCGGAAAAGTGCGTCTTCGGTGTCCGCCAGGGCAAGATATTGGGCTACCTGGTGTCACACCGCGGCATCGAGGCCAACCCAACCAAGATCCAGGCCATCGTCGACATGTCGCCTCCGCAGTCCGCCAGGGACGTCCAGCGTCTGACAGGCAGATTGGCCGCTCTCAACAGATTCATCTCCAGGTCCGCCGAGCGAAGCCTCCCCTTCCTCAAAACACTCCGCGGTGCAAAAGACTTCGCCTGGGGACCGGAGCAAGCAGCGGCCTTCGCCTCACTAAAATAGTACCTGTCGGAGCTGGCCATCCTCACGAGCCCCGACTCCTCGCTCCCCCTATTGCTCTATATCGCGGCTTCGCCGCATGCGGTCAGCGCGGCACTAGTGCAGGAGCAGACAGTTGAGGGCGCGGTCAGGCAGTGCCCTGTTTACTATGTCTCCGAGGTCCTGACACCGTCCAAATGCAACATGACAGAGCTGGAGAAGATCGCCTACGCAGTTGTTATGTCTTCGCGCAAACTGCGCCATTACTTCGAAGCATTCAAGGTCCGAGTCACCTCAGACAGGGGGCTCGGCGAACTATTCAGAAACCCGGAAGCATCGGTGAGGATTGCCAAGTGGGCAGCCGAACTCTCTGGCTACCACATCAGCTTCGAGCCCAGGACAGCCATCAAGTCACAAGTCCTGGCAGACTTCGTCGTCGACTGGACTGGGCCAATAACACAGCCGGACCCGTCCACAGAGAAGGTTTAGACCATCCATTGCGACGGCGCATGGTGCCATGCGGGGGCAGGCGTCGCTGCAGTCGTCACCTCACCAGCCGGAGTCAAACACAGATATGCAGCACGCCTCAGTTTCGCTCTGGAATCCGACAGATGCACAAACAATATAGCAGAGTATGAAGCGGTTATCCTGGGCCTCCGCAAGCTAAGGGCTCTTGGAGTCACCACATGTATCATCAAAACAGACTCCAAGATAGTTGCCGGCCAGGTCGAGAAGGACTATGCAGCGAAAGACCCCGCGCTCATGCAATACCTCGCGGCCATCCGAAGTCTCGAGAGACAGTTCAAGGGATTCACCTTGCAGCATGTGGATAGGGCCAAGAACGAGGAGGCCGATGCACTGGCCAAGGCTGCCGCTAGGGGCGAGCCCTTACCCTCCGACGTGTTCTTTCACACCATCGGCACGCCAGCTGTCCGGAGCCCCGAAGGGCTCCAAATAACTAATGACAGCGAGGGCCACCGCATAGTCAACCTAATCATGACCGAAGACTGGCGGGCACCAATAACCCTGTTCCTACAGGGGTACTATCATCCAACCGACGTCAGTGAGGCCAAGCGCCTCAGACATCGAAGCCGGGACTTCGCGCTGATTGAGGGCCAACTCTACAAGAAAGGGGTCAGTCAGCCAATGCTTAAGTGCGTCAGCGAAACCGAAGGCATGCAGATCCTACGTGAAGTCCACAGTGGCACGTGCGGTTCGCACGCAGGGCCAAGGGCCCTAGCTGCCAAGGTGATCCGCCAAGGGTTTTACTGGCCCGCAATGATCTGCGCCGCAAATCGGGTCACAAGGTCCTGCGAAGCCTGCCAGAAGTTCTCTCCTCGGTCAGGCAGCCCCTCGCAGTATACAAAGCTGATTGCCCATACATGGCCTCTCCAGCGCTGGGGCCTGGACATCGTCGGGCCCCTGCCCACCGCTCCGGGGAACCTCAAGTTCGCCTTCGTAGCCGTCGAATACTTCACCAAATGGATCGAAGCGAGGGCTGTTTCTACAATAACATCAAAGACTGCCCAGAAATTCTTCTGGCAAAACATTGTTTGCCGCTTCGGAGTACCGTCCAAGCTAACAGTTGACAACGGCAAGCAGTTTGACAGCCAAGATTTCAAGGATTTTTGTTTCTCCATCGGCACCAAGCTTGCCTTCGCTTCAGTCTATCATCCGCAATCCAACGGGGTCGTGGAGCGCGCTAATGGGAAAATCTTCACAACTGTCAAGAAGATGCTCCTCGATGAAAAAAAGGCAGATGGACCGAATTGCTACCGGAGGCAGTCTGGGCGCTAAACACAACTGAGTGCAGGGCGACTGGGTTCACTCCTTTCCGCCTTCTTTACGGATCGGAGGCCATGACCCCGCAAGAAATAAAGCATGGGTCCCCGCGTACAGTTCCGTCAGCCGTCCCCGACGTGGACGAGCCAACTTCAAAAGATCTCATTGACGGAGACCGGGTCTTCGCCCTACACGCCCTAAACAAATACCAAGCCCAGACCAAAGCATGGCGCGACCACGTAGTCATCCCGAGGGAGTTCAGCGAGGGGGACCTCGTACTCGTCCGAACAGCTCGGACGGAGTCCAGGGGCAAGCTGGAGCCCAAGTGGGAGGGCCCCTTTATAGTCAAGACAAAAGCTTCCCCCAGCGCTTACAGGCTCACAACGCCAAACGGCGAGGACCTGGAGCACTCCTGGAACATCGACAACCTTCGCAAATTTTTTGTTTGACTCATTAGGGCTGATTTCACCCTTGTAACTCGCCAAAAAACAATCTTGTACCGGCCCGCACTCTTTTCCTCCCGGGGGGTGAGGTTTTTAACGAGGCGGAGCCATGTAATATATGTGTGAAAAATCCCCCGCAAAAACATGCGTCGAAAAAAGACCGCGACGACGGTCTTCGACATTCGACCAATTCGAGGTCACCGCGAGGCTAAGCGCTAGCCACCCTCGCGTGCGACAAATCCGCGCAAAAGTCGCCTAAGAGTGCAGCCGGAATAGCACAACAAGTGCGGAAAAACACGAAGTCTATCGCGAAGACTATCCGCGCAAAAGTCGCCTAAGGGTGCAGCCGGAATAGCACAACAAGTGCGGAAAAACACGAAGTCTATCGCGAAGACCATCCGCGCAAAAGTCGCCTAAGGGTGCAGCCGGAATAGCACAACAAGCGCGAAAAAAACACGAAGTCTATCGCGAAGACCATCCGCGCAGAAGTCGCCTAAGGGTGCAGCCGGACCAGCACAACAAGTGCGAAAAAAACACGAAGTCTATCGCGAAGACCATCCGCGCAGAAGTCGCCTAAGGGTGCAGCCGGACCAGCACAACAAGTGCGAAAAAACACGAAGTCTATCGCGAAGACTATCTGCGCAGAAGTCGCCTAAGGGTGCAGCCGGAATAGCACAACAAGTGCGAAAAAACCCGAAGTCTACCGCGAAGACTATCCACGCAGAAGCCGCCTAAAAGGCACAGCTGAACTAGTACAACAAAAGTAGAAACGACAACATCAAACCATCCGCGTTAAGACCAACTATAACCACACCAGCACAGCATAACAAAACATACCAGACAAAGTACACAACGCCTTCGCAAGCACAGGCAAGCGAGGGCACACAACTTCATCGTACAAGCCTTTACACATATACAAGCGAGGGCGCCACACTCTACATCGGCTCAACCTTAGGAATAATTCCCATCTCCCTATAATTAAATAACATTATCCTAAGCTCCTCACCCGCAAAAAGACTTCGCAGTTCCCCTTCCCCTGTACTCGCGGCGGCCGGCAAAGACAACAGTTCTTGCCGACCAGCCCTACTCACACGAAGCCGAGCCCCTTCCTCCGTGCTAACCCTACGCTTTGCAACCGCCCTTCGTCGTCGGCGCCCGGTGCTAGTGCCTGGCACGTCTGGCGCGTCCGCGGCGTATGGCGTAGCCTCCGCCGCAGCCACATCCAAGGCCGCAAAATAATCCAAGTCCTCCTCCAACGACTCCTCAGTCCACTCAACCGAGCTCCCAGAGTCAGTAAAATCAAAAAACTCAGATGCAGATTCACCATATCCATTACCACCTTCCGCGGTCGAAGCCGCCAAAAATTCAGTAGTAGCGGTTGCGTGCGCAGGCCCAAAATCTTGAACCTGCGCAGCAACCAAAATTCAGCAAAATATCCAAAATTCCCCAACCCTATACACCCTCTACGCCACCTGCGAAGGCCCTGACGCTGCGGGAGCCTCCGCCGTTGCCTCCGCCACCGCTTCCGCCGTTGTTTCCGCCGCGGGATCTTCAGCACTCGGCACAGCAGCCGCGGGGGTATCAGGGGCGCCTTCGGCCACCTTTGGGGGCAGGTCCTCGCCGGCCGCAGCAGATGTAGGGGCAGCCGTCGCGATTGTCGCGGTCTCCGGGGTTGGCTCCAGGGCGACCCCAGACACGGCCTCCGCAGGGGTCGGCTCCGGGTCAGGCAGCGCGCTGTTCAGCGCCCCGAAGTCGTCCACCCGCTCGCCACGCGCTGCCTAAGACAAAACACACAAAATTAAGCAAACACACGCACAGCCCGCATACAGCAAACGCCAAACAAACAACCTTACCTGAGCCCTCGCAGTCTCGGCCCGCTCCCTGACCACCTCCCGACCGTGCGGACCCCACATCCGGTCATAGAGGGCCCCGACAGACTCCTTCACGACGGGGTCTTCGACCTTGTAGACATCTCGCTCAAAATCTTCATCTGCCTGGTCGAAGACCTCGAAGTGCCGGCACCCTTCGCGGGAGAGTGCGTTCATCGCCCCCTCGCAGGTGACCAGGGAGGCGTACGACATGAACCCCCCCACGACAGTGGGGAGTTCCTGCAGCTCCTCCTGCACCCATTGCGGATAACGAAGCCCGGGCTCTCGGTCCGGCACCTCGAAGTCACCGGTCCGCGCACCCAGCTCACGATATGTATCCATAAGCTGCGTGCGCGTCCGTTCAGCCTCCGCACGCATCGCGGCCTCGGCCCCCTTCGCGCGGCTCTCCAGGACGGTGAGCCGCTCCTGCAGATGTTCGGCGAGCTCCTTGGCAAGATTGCCCTCCGCCCGCGCCAGTTTGGCTTCCGCCTGCGCAGCCTGCTCCTTGGCAATGGCCTCGTTAGCCTCCCTCCTCTCCGCCGCCAGTTGGCGCCGGAGGTCAGCCTTCTCCCTCTCCAGGGCGGCCACCTTGTCCGTCAGCTTACGGCACTTGCTGTCGGAGGCCGATTTCTCACGGACAGCGTCAGCATGTTGCGTCCGAAGTCTCTCGACTTCGGCAGTCACAGCCGCCGTGAGGGCCCCCGACGCAGTACGGCTGGCAAAGTCAGCCACCTGCAGAGCACACGTAAGGTCATTGCCCCAAAAGAACGAGGTGGGGGAGAGAGTATGGCTCAGCGGACCTGACTCAGCGCCTCCGTCGCCTGACTCAGCGCCTCCGTCACTCCCTTCAGCCGGCGGGTCGCTGTGCCCGCCTCGTCCCTGACCACCGCAAGGGCCGACACCTCGCCTCCGGCGCCAAGAGCCTCGCCCCTCGCCTTCGGCACTATGGCAGCCGTCGCGATCGCCGCGCCAGGCGCAACTATAGCAAGCTGGCCCTCGTCCGACCCTGCAACACATCAACGGATTAAAAAAATAACAATAATAATAATAATAAGCCAACGACTTACCACCAAGATAGTCGTCCACAGAAATATCGGTGCCGAAGTCGGCAACACGTTTGCCCGACAACGGCAACGCTCGGGCCGCCTTCGAAGCCTCCGCCACTCCGCTGGCCGGCGGCACCACCTTCGTTGATTTGTAGCCTCCGGCGCCCGCCGTTGCCTCCGGCGCCTTGCTAGGTGCAGAGGCGCCTGACTTCGCCGCCAGCGGCGGCTTGCCTCCGCCGGAGGCCGCAGCCTTCGCAGCCCCCCGCTGCCTCTTCGGCCTAGCTTCATGCAGCCTGACAGCCCCCTGGCATTTTTGCGCCGCCCCTTGGCGATCCTTGTCCATCACTGCCCACACAACAGCACCGATATTCCGCCCGTAAGGAAAAACTCTCCATTTGCGAACCATGCGAGATGTAAAAACGTCCCCGCTGGCCGCGCGGGGGATAGGAACATCCCTAGGCCAGCAACCCCCGGTAACCTTCAGCATCCGAGCCGAAGACTCCCGGAGCTCGGGCGAAGACATCCTTTCCCCCGGGGCCGCGCATGTCCTCATCAACTCTCTAGCAAACCCATCGGAAACCCCAAGTCCTCCCATGGTAGTACCTAGTCTCCTCTTCTTAGAGGATGGGGCGGCCGCCGGCGCAGGGTCGTCTTTCGTCTCCACCACCGGTTTCTTCCCCCGGCGGTCCGCGTCGTCTTGACCAGGATAGCCGTCATATGGCAGTTGGTTCAATTCGAAGACCCTATTCAAACGGTCATTCGACCCGCGGATCTCCCAGCTGCGCTGGCCCTCGGTCCTCGGCACATAACGCCCAACAAGCCGCACCGCCTCATCCTCAGCTTCACGCACGAAGGCGGCCGGATCACGGTTTCGCAGATTAAGCGCGAAGGCGGGACTCCGCACCATCTCTCCACCACGGAAAGGCATCTGGCGAGGGCATACTTCGCCCAACGCCCAACCATGCGCCAAGGGCCATACCCCGTACGCCACAAACTCTTCAACCAAGTCGCGCCCACTGCTCTGGCCGGCGGCACTCCGAAGGGCCCCTTCGTCCACATCATCCTCCGCCACTTCAAAGGGCGGGTCGCCGAGTAAAAATGAGAGCACATCTCGGACACGGGAAGTCCCTCGTGGCCTTCGACGGTACCCTCAGCAACGTAAAACCAAAATTTGTTCCAGTTGCCCCACTTGTTGCGGGCGCAAGGGACCAACTCGACTACTGGCATCGTGGTCTTGCCGGTCTTCGGCGTGAATGTGCAGGACCCAAATTGAGCAACTTCGTCCTCGATCATCCTCTTCTGCCAGTGTAAACAATAATGCTTCGCAAAAACTTCGACCGATGGCTGTCCGCCATACGAAGTCGTCGCCCATACATACTTCGACAGGGCCACCACAGCATTCGGCGTCAGCTGATGTATTTGCACGTTGAACCTGCGCAGGACTTCGCCAACAAACCGATGCGCAGGCAAGCGGAGACCGGCGGCGAAAAACGCCTCGAAAACAACCAACTCGCCCTCCGGCTCGGGGACTTTCTCCGTCCCCGGGGCACGGGCAACTCCGCCGCCGAAGTAGCCCAAACGCTGCATGTCCTCCACACGGGCCGATGACATTCGCGACACGCCGAAATCAACGGAATCGCCGGCGCGCAACTCCTCCGGCATCAAACTGCTCAGCGTCTCCTCCGACGAGGCGGCGGCCGGCGGCGAGGAACCGGCCGGCGGCGTAGCGGCAGCGGAAGAAGAGGAAGACGGCATCGCTACGTACCGTCGGCGGCGGCGGGCAGTCTGCTTCACTCGCGCTAGATCTCCGGCGAACAAGAGCACGACGGGCAGACGAGCAGCAAGACGACGGGCGGCTAGGGTTTTCGCGGAGCGCACAAAAGTAAAGTTCAAAAAGCGCCGGCCCCCGCCCCCTTTTATAGGCAGGGCGCGGCTCTTCGGGAAACCCGCAATCCAACAGAGCGTGGCGCTTCGGGAAACCCGCAATCCAACAGTACGCGGTCAATCAACGGTCACATCAAAAACCCCCGCGGAACCACTTCGAGCGAGGGCAACGTCTCCGCCATCTAGCGACGTCTTCGGCACCAGGTGACTTTGTCGAACTGGTCCCTCGGAGGGCAGATGTTGGAGTGAAGGCAGAAACGCCACCCTTCGCTCGAAGTCTCCGCTGCTTAGCCGCGGCTTTGACAGACAAAGCAGGCAGGGACACCCTTCGCTTGATCGGCACCAGACGAAGACCGGCGACGAAGGCATCCCACAGTGCGGCCACGGCCAGCTCAGAGGCCCACGTGCGATCCGGCCCATTGTAACGGGCCCTGCGTGGCCGCCGCGTGTTACGGGCCTAATTTGTAAAGGCATCCCTGTAATTACAGTCTGTAACCCTGCTTTATGGGAATATTCTGGGGATAACCTAGGTAGCTGAGGGCACATGCGTCCTTAACACAGGGCGCTGGGCGTTCAGGTACCTATAAATACCCCCGCACAGTGCCCGTGAGAGGCCAGAGAAAATAGAGCTGTTTGCCATCTCACGCGTAACCCTACTGTCCACACTGTTCACCCCTGTTGGCTTTCTTGCGACCGATAGCAAGTGCCAACAGTTTGCAAAGGATCTTCGCATATTGAACCTATGATCTAATCTGACATGTTCATTCTCTTGTAGGAAATATGTGAAAAGAACAAGCAGAACCACTATAAAGTCAAGTTTCATCAGGCTATAGGTTCTCGCTGCTATGTGGCACACTTACATGCATATGTAAGTAAATATTACCTTGTACTACTATCTGCACTTTTGCACTCAACAACTTCTATTGCATTTGATCTGAGAAAACTTTGCTGTGATTGTTTATCCACGAAACATAAGTAGAAGAGAAACAGAGAAGAACCCAGCTTAGATCAGACTGAAGAACTAGATGCGGTGGAAAAAAGGCTTTACACGAGAGCAATAGAGGTTGGGATACATCTATCTCTTCTGAGCAACCTCTTTTGGATTCTTAAGACCACCCTTGCAGTAGGATACCGTCTGCTTTAGGTTCTTTATTATCTCCTTCGAGGGGTTTTTAGGATCATTCAGGCTATATTTAGTCTATTTTGGCTTTTACTGTCTACTTTTCTCAGGGAGATGGTTAAGGACCTCAGAAGATAGAGGAGAGCGCCAGGCGCAGATTTCCGGAATACTTCTACGGGGAATGCTCCTCTTCGCCCTTTACCCATGAGCTTTTAGAATCTATTTCCTATTTCTAAGCCGATTTTAGTTTTGAAAATGCGCTGAGCAGAGTCAATTTCTCGATGGCACTTGCTAAAGATCGTATCATAACTACCGGGCCTACAACACAAACGTCGACTACTTCATTTCACTTCCCCCGGGAATCGGCTACCAAAAAGGAAGGTTGCGATAGTGTGTAAGCTGTAATATACATATTCTAGATAGGCTGAAGACAGAAGGATAGGCTTGCCGGGAACAAGAGCTTGCATTCGTATTTTGTTGTTGTGTTTGTGTTGTGATCTTCAAGACCTGCCATACCAACTCCAAACGTGGTCTGAGTGAACCGTCAAGAGAAGCACTTGTAAGTTCATTTGTTTGCTTTATTTAGTGTATTTTTATGAGATCATATGAGGCAACACAGTCCATCATTCACTTGAAATATTGGGTAGAGATCAAACACATTTTGCAGGACAATATCTCTAACTAAGAAAGATTTAGGAAGAGTTTTGCTACTCTCTAGTATGCTTCCACCATTGATGAGTTTCATATTATTGTCAGCTCCAAATCTGCTATAATTTGTCATCACTAGATGTCACATCTTATCAATTTTTAATTTTCAGAAAATAGAAATTTTATTGCCTAATTGTCCAACTGACAGTCTTTTGGAAAGGAACATGATATCAGAGATCATTTGTGCCTAAATCTCTGCATTTTTACCTCTCCAAAGCAAATGCCAACTGTAATCAGTTCTTGTTAGTGTAGCATTGGTTATTATTTCATTATAAACACCTTGTGTCATATGTCTTCCTCAAATTATTGCTATAACTAACAATTGGCATCTTGTTGTTGCTCATTAGCATTAACATGTAACTGTTTTCTGTCCATGATATTTCAGTCTCATATGGAGGCTTTGAGGGCTGAACCTGTTGCTGAAGGTGAGATGCCAGCATCCAGTGTGCAACTTGTGTCCAAGGTGTTGTCCTAGAGCAGCTCACACCAATTCCTGAAGAGCGTTGGCATCAAAACATTGGCATCCTCCAAGTCATCATCATCAAATCAAAGTGAGCTTCGGGAACAACTTGCAGCTGAAGCGACGACTGCTGTTCAAGGTGAACTCGACCAGCTCAGGAAGAAATGTGAAGAAGCTGAGGAACAACAGGCGAGGACACAAAGGGAGTTGGAGGAGTACAAGATGATAACAGAGAAGAATAGCAAGGAGATGGAGGAGACCAATGTGCTCATCAAGAAGCTCTTGTCCTTGCATGGTAACGCTTCTTCTTCGACATGAGGGCCGCTGGTCACAGCTGCTGTGTTTGGCCTGTTCTTTGACACGAGGGTACCCAAAAACTCAAGTTGCTCGTGGGTGTCAACTTTTTATTATATGATGTTATGTTTGTGCAAACTCAACTGAAATGTGAAGTCAAGTGGTGATGCTGTGAACTGAGTTCAATGTTGTCCACTTAGTTTGTATGCCCACTGGAATACTAGTTTTATTCATCTACGGAATATGGAATTGTGTGCTCATTCCTCTGTTCTAGTATCTTTTGCAATTTCCAATAAAATTATTCTATGCACATCTGTGACCAAACTGGTGGCATATAATAAAACATATGCCACGTCAACGCTGACGTCAGCTGCCACGTCACTAGCCACGTCAGCGCTGACGTCAGCTGCCATGTCACTAGCCACATCAGCGCCGACGTCATACGCCATCGGGACCCTTCCAGACGGCTGTTGATGACCAGCACATAGAGCTATGACAATACCGTACCGTCACAAAAAGCAAACGACGTTAACGACGCCGACAGCTTGCCCGGGCAGACGACAGATTATGAGGAAAAGTGCCTTCATCCATGACCGAACCTGATCGTCATAGAATGAATTCACTTCCATGACAACGCGTATTTTGTCACAGAATGGATACACATCGATGACAAAAATGGGCAGTCCGTCACAACACAACAAATGTGACGTGACCCCTATGACCAAATCGGAATCGTCACAAATCTCTATCTGTGACGATACCTGCATATTCCGTGACGCAATACGAACGTCATCGATGATAAGATCTCTACTAGTGTAATATACGAATTGACTCAAGCCTAGCTACGGGTGCATAAGTTTCACCAAAGTCTAAACCTTCGACTTGTGAATAACCCTTGGCCACAAGTCGGGCTTTGTTCCTTGTCACCACACCATGCTCATCTTGCTTGTTGCGGAATACCCATTTAGTACCTACAACATTTTGGTTAGGACGTGGAACTAAATGCCATACCTCATTCCTCGTGAAGTTGTTGAGTTCCTCTTGCATTGCTAACACCCAATTCGAATCTCTTAGTGCATCCTCCACCCTGTATGGCTCAATAGAGGACACAAAAGAGTAATGTTCACAAAAATGAGCAACTCGAGATCTAGTGGTTACCCCTTTATGAATATCACCGAGAATGGAGTTCACGGGGTGATCTCTTTGAATTGCTTGGTGGACTCTTGGGTGTGGCGGTCTTTGACCCTGTATCTCTTGACCATCTTCCTTATCTTTATTACTATCATCTCCCCTTGATCATTGTCCTTCTCTTGAGGTGGATCGTCCTCTTGATCTTCATTTTCATCATCTTGAGCTTGATCCTCATCTTGAGTTGGTGGAGATGCTTGATTGGAAGATGACGGTTGATCTTGTGCTTGTGGAGGCTCTTCGGATTCCTTAGGACACACATCCCCAATGTACATGTTCCTTAGCGTGACGCACGGAGCCTCTTCATCATCTAGCTCATCAAGATCAACTTGCTCCACTTAGGAGCCATTAGTCTCATCAAACACAATGTCACAAGAAACCTCAAATAATCTAGTGGATTTGTTGAAGACTCTATATGCCCTTGTGTTTGAGTCATAACCAAGTAAAAAGCCTTCTACAGCCTTAGGAGCAAATTTAGATTTTCTACCTCTTTTAACAAGAATAAAGCATTTGCTACCAAAGACTCTAAAATATGAAACATTGGGCTTTTTACCAGTGAGGAGTTCATATGATGTCTTCTTGAGGATTCGGTGAAGGTAGAGCCGGTTGATGGAGTAGCAGGCGGTGTTAATCGCCTCAGCCCAAAACTGGTCCGGAGTCTTGTACTCATCAAGCATGGTTCTTGCCATGTCCAGTAGAGTTCCATTCTTCATCTCCACTACACCATTTTGTTGTGGTGTGTAGGGAGAAGAGAACTCATGCTTGATTCCTTCATCCTCAAGAAAGCCTTCGATTTGAGAGTTCTTGAACTCCGTCCCATTATCGCTTCTTATCTTTTTGATTCTTAATCTGAACTCATTTTGAGCCCGTCTCAAGAATCCTTTTAAGGTCTCTTGGATTTGAGATTTTTCCTGCAAAAAGAATACCTAAGTGAAGCGAGAATAATCATCCACAATTACTAGACAATACTTACTCCCGTCGATGCTTATGTAAGTTATCGGGCCGAATAGATCCATGTGGAGTAGTTCCAGTGGCCTGATCGTTGTCATTATCACTACAGGAATCCTGAACATTCCCGACAGCCGGACTAACTCCCGTCGGCCAGACGAAATGCCGACGGGAGTTAGTTAACTCCCGTCGGCTACAGGCCAGCCGACGGGCCTTAACTTAACTCCCATCGGCCCAGACACAGGCCAACGGGAATAAGGTAACTCACGTCGGCTCTGACAAAAGCCGACGGGGTTTAGGTTATTCTCGTCGGCCTATGCTATGGCCGACGGGGATTAAATGTTTATGAACCCACAGGGAGCACCCCGCGCGGGCTCATCTCTCTGTTTCTTCCTCTCTCTCTCTCTCTCAAAACCGCCGCCGCCGCCGTGCCGCCGCCCGTCCCCGCCGCGCGCAGCCCCGCCGCCGCCCGTCCTCGCCGCCGCGTGCCCGTCCCTCCCGTCCCGCCGCCTTGCCGCCCTCGCTCATCCCCGCCGTGCCCCACACTGCCCACATCGCCGCCGAGCCTCCCATTGCGCCCACAAACGCCGCCGCCGCCACAAGGGCCGACGTCGCCCCCAAACGTCTCTCGGAGCATCATCGCTGCCTCCTCGAGCGCCGCCGCCGCGCCCAAAGCGCCGCCTCCGCCCCCGACAGCATCTCCGAACCGACTACGACACCCACGTGAGTTAAAGATGTTAATGCATGGGATTGTGAATGTTAATTATGTGTGTACATGTTTATTTTCGTCGGTTTTTTATGGCCGACGGGAGTTAACTTTCATGTGATTAGTATTAATTTAATAACACATGTGATTAGAGTGTGATTAGAGTTAATTTAATATCACATGTGTGGCTTCATGTTAGATAATTATTAATTCTATTATTATAGTAGATTTAACTTATACTATTGAATTGTTAAATTTGATGTTATTTATTGATTAGATTTAACTTATAATATTAGGATGTATGAAGGTTTCGATATTGATAAATTTGATGTTATTTATGTGTATATATAATTATTTATGTATATATATAGTTTTACTACTTACCTATAGATGTATGTGTGACGTGTTGAAACGTGATTGTCTCACACACACTCTTTACTCGTACACAACCGCAATAATGGGTGATAGACATGATTGGATGTATGAAGGTTTCAAGAAGGGTGGGTGTCACACTAGTGAATGGTTTGTCAAGACGCAAATGTTTCTGGATCATGCATCTGCTTTGTCACAAATAGATAATATTAAGTGTCCATGCAATAAATGTAGAAATATGACGAGCCACACCAAGAGGCAGGTCACACTACACCTGTGCTCACATGGTTTCGTGCCAGGCTATAAGGTCTGGTATCTCCATGGTGAAGATGTTGAACGAGCAGCAAAAGTAGAAGTTGATGACGATGAAGATGATGTTGATAGGATGGACCAGATGCTTGACGATCTGCAGCCTCAACTGGCACCAGATCATTATGATTCACCTACACCGGAGGTTCAGAAGTTCTTCGACCTACTCAAAGCGTCAGAAGAGCCTCTTCACGGGCACACTGACGTGACCGTACTCGAATTCGTGACCCAACTGATGTCAATCAAGTCCAAGTTTGCATTCTCAATTAATTGTTACAAGGAGCTTGTGGATTTGATTAGCGAGGTTCTTCCTACGGGTCACAAGATGCCCAAAGACATGTACTAGTCCAAGAAATTGCTTGAAGGTCTTGGTATGCAGTATGAGAAGATTGATGTTTGCCAAGACAACTGTATGCTTTCCTGTGTGGATGATGGGTGCCGACTTGCTTTCCTGCTTGACATGCGCTACAAACCCTGTCTTTCTCAAAATGAACATTTGTTAGTCCTAAAATGTGTTCTCCCTTTAGAAGCTTGTGAAGATTCTTCATTCCAACATGGGCTAGTCGGCGATAAAAGAGCCAACCCATATTAGTCTTAGCAATTAAACAAATGTTGAGTTCAGCTGTATTCTCATTAAAATCAACTAAATATAGCTGACCCTCTAACACTCCCTTAAATGCTATTGAATCATCACTTCTTCAAAAGACAGTAACACCTACATCTGTAAATAGATAGTTGTAGCCCATTTTGCATAATTGAGATACAGAAAGAAGGTTATAATCTAAAGAATCTACAAGAAAAACATTGAAGATAGAATGGTCAGGTGATATAGAAATTTTACCAAGTCCTTTGACCAAACCTTGATTTCCATCCCCGAATGTGATAGCTCATTGGGGATCTTCGTTTTTCTCGTAGAAGGAGAACATTCTCTTCTCCCCTGTCATGTGGTTTGTGCATCTGCTATCAATTATCCAACTTGAGCCCCCGGATGCATAAACCTGCAAAACAATTTAGGCCTTGTTCTTAGGTACCCAAACAGTCTTGGGTCCTTTGATGTTAGAAACAAGCACCTTGGGTACCCAAACACAAGTCTTGGAGCCCTTGTGTTTGCCCCCAACATATTTGGCAACTACTTTGCCTGATTTGTTAGTTAAAACATATGATGCATCAAAAGTCTTAAATAAAATGTTAGGCTCATTTGATGCAGTAGGAGTTTTCCTTTTAGGCATTTTAACATGAGTAGAATGCCTAGAGCTAGAAGCCTCATTCTTATACATAAAAGCATGATGTGAAATAGTATGAGGTTTCCTAGCATGAATTCTCCTAATTTTGTGCTCAGGATAATTAGCAGGATATAAAATATAGCCCTCATTATCCTGAACCATAGGAGCTTTGCCCTTAACGAAGTTAGACAATTTCTTAGGGGCATTAAGCTTGACATTGCTTCCTTGTTGGAAACCAATGCCATCCTTAATGCTAGGGCGTCTCCCACTATAGAGCATGCTTCTTGCAAATTTAAACTTTTCATTTTCAATTTCATGCTCATTAATTTTAGCAGTTAATTGAGCTATATGATCATTTTGTTGTTTAATTAAAGCAAGGTGATCATTTATAGCATCAACATTAACATCTCTACATCTAGTACAAATAGAAACATGATCAACAGTAGATGTAGAGGGTTTGCAAACATTTAATTCATCTATCTTAGCATGTAATATGACATTCTCATTTCTAAGACAGGAAATAGAATCATTGCAAACATTTAATTCTTTAGCCTTGGAAATTAAACTAGAATTTTTGGTCCTAAGGCTAGAAATTGATTCATTCAATTTATCAATCTTATCATTTAAACTAGCATTTTCATTTCTAAGATTGGTAATCGGGTCATGGCAAATGCTAAGCTCATTAGTCAAGTTTTCACATTTTTCTACTTCCTGAGCATAAGCATTTTTTTACTTTAACATGCCTTTTGTTTTCTTTAATAAGGAATTTTTCTTGGCTGTCCAAGAGTTCATCCTTCTCATGAATGGCACCTATCAATTCATTTAATTTTTCTTTTTGTTGCATGTTAAGGTTGGCAAAAAGAGTAAGCAAATCATCTTCGTCTTCCCTAGAACTACCCTCATCACTAGATGTAGTATACTTGGGGTTGGTTCTAGTTTGTACCTTCTTCTTTTTGCCGTCCTTTGCCATGAAGCACTTGTGGCCGACGTTGGGGAAGAGGAGGCCCTTGTTGACGGCGATGTTGGTGGCATCCTCGTCGGAGGAGGAGTCGGTGGAGCTCTCATCGGAATCCCATTCCCATCACACATGGGCATCGCCGCCCTTCTTCTTGTAGTACCTCTTCTTCTCTGTCTTCTTCCCCCACCTATCGTCGCCCCTGTCACTATCACTAGACATAGGACATTTAGCGATAAAATGACCGGGCTTACCACATTTGTAGCACACCCTTTTGGAGCAGGGTTTGTAATCCTTCCCCCTTCTTTGCTTGAGGATTTGACGGAAGCTCTTGATGATGAGCGCCATCTCCTCATTGTCGAGCTTGGAGGCGTCGATGGGGAGCCTACTTGATGTAGACTCTTCTTTCTTTTCTTCTGTCGCTTTGAATGCGACGGGTTGCACCTCGGGTGTTGAGGTGGCGCCTTGCTCCAAATTGACAATGTGTTTGGAGTCTTTGATCATAAGTTCAAAGCTCACAAACTGGCCAATTACTTCCTCGGGTGACATATGTTTATATCTAGGATCTCCACAAATTAATTGAACTTGAGTAGGGTTACGAAAAACAAGGGATCTTAGAATAACCTTGACCATTTCATTGTCATCCCATTTGGTGCTCCCGAGGTTGCGCACTTGGTTGACCAAGGTCTTGAGCCGGTTGTACATTGCTTGTGGCTCCTCTCCTTGGTTGAGGACGAATCGATCGAGCTCCCCCTTGACCGTCTCCCGCTTGGTGATCTTGGTCACCTCATCTCCTTCGTGCGCGGTCTTAAGGACGTCCCAAATCTCCTTGGCACTCTTTAACCCTTACACCTTATTATACTCCTCTCAACACAAGGAGGCGAGGAGTATAGTTGTGGCTTGGGAGTTAAAGTGCCTAATTTGGGCGACCTCGTCCGAGTCGTAGCCCTCGTCTCCCACCGTAGGTACGTGCGCTCCAAATTCAATAATGTCCCAAATACTTGCGTGGAGTGAGGTTAGGTGATGCCTCATTTTATCACTCCACATACAATAATCCTCACCATCAAAATATGGTGGTTTGCCTAATGGAACGAAAAGTAGAGGAGCACGCTTAGAAATACGAGGATAACGAAGTGGCATCTTACTATACTTCTTGCGCTCATGACGCTTAGAAGTGACGGACGCCGCGTCGGAACCGGATGTGGAGGGTGACAAAGAGTCGGTCTCGTAGTAGATCACTTTCTTCATCATCTTCTTCTTGTTACCACTCCAATGCGACTTGACGTGGGGAGGGGATCCCTCCTTGGCTTTGGTGTCGGACTCCCTTGATGGAGCCTTCCCGTGGCTTGTGGCCTTCTCGCCGGTTTCCATCTCCCTCTTGGCGGATCCTCCCGACATCACTTCGAGTTGTTAGACTCTAATGAAGCACCGGGCTTTGATACCAGTTGAAAGTCGCCTAGAGGGGGGTGAATAGGTGGAATCTGAAAATTATAAACTTAAGGACACACTACAAGCCGAGGTTAGCGTTAGAAATGAATCCGAGTCCGAAAGAGATGGGGAAAACAAATCAAGAGCGAATCAAGCGAATGAACATGATGATTTGTTTTACCGAGGTTCGGGTCTGAAGAACCTAGTCCCCATTGAGGTGGTCACAAAGACCTGGTCTCTTTCAACTCTTTCCCTCTCTCAAACGGTCACTTAGATTGAGTGAGCCTTTTCCTTAATCTCTCGGGTCACTTAGACCCCGCAAGGACCACCACACACTTAGGTGTCTGTTGCTTCGATTACAAATCACTTGAGAAAAGAAATGAGAAAGGAAGAAGGCAATCCAAGAGGCAAGAGCTCAAAAGAACATAAAATCTCTCTCACACAAGTCACTAAGTGCTTGAATTGAATTTGGGACTTGGAGAGGCTTTGATCTTTTGAATTGTGTCTAGTAGTGAATGCTAGAGCCCTTGTAATGAACGTGATAATCAGAAATCTTGGATGCTTGAAGTGGTGGTGGTTGGGGGGTATTTATAGCCCTCAACCACCAAATAACCGTTGGGGCAAGCTGCTGTCGATGGGCGCACCGGACAGTCCGGTGAGCCACCGGACACTGTCCTGGTGCGCCAGCCACGTCACCCAACCGTTAGGTTTCTGGAGCTTTTAACCGTTGGTGGCTTTGTCCTCTAGTGGCACCGGACAGTCCGGTGCCGCACCGGACAGTCCGGTGCCGCACCGGACAGGCACTGTTCAGTGTCCGGTGCGCTCTGACTCTGCCGCGCACTGTTGCGCACTGTAGCGCTCGTCAGGTGCCGTTGCAGTCGACCATTGCGCTGGATAGCCGTTACTCCTCTGGTGCACCGGACAGTCCGGTGGCACACCGGACAGTCCGGTGAATTATAGCGGAGTGCGCCTGAAGAAACCCGAGAGTGGCTCGTTGGACTCTATACGGTCCTGGTGCACCGGACAGTCCAGTGCGCCAGACCAGAGCACACTCAGTTTCTTTGCTCCTTTGAATTTGATCCCTAACTTCAATCTTTTATTGGTTTGTGTTGAACCTTTATGCACCTGTGGAATATATAATCTAGAGCAAACTAGTTAGTCCAATATTTGTGTTGGGCATTCAACCACCAAAATAAATACTGGGAAAAGGTTAACCCTATTTCCCTTTCACATTACCATAATCATAATCAAAACCAGTATTGTCCTCATCATCATCTGTAAACAAAACATCTCTGATCAATGTGTCTTTAATCAATAGAGCTCCCTTGGTCGCTCATAACCGCGAGCACGACTGATATATCAGTTTCATAACACTCTGTAGAGGTTTCACTCTTTACCCACAAGCCATGATTCCCTTTTGCCTCGGGCCGAACAAAGCCTTAAACACTACCAAGGTGAATAGGCAGGGTTTCACTACGTAGCCTTTACAAAGATTTCCTGACGCTATAGCCACCCGTTAGGTTTGCTAAATGTACCACACTCCTCCCCAAGGGGCAATCCACCCTCGGCAGAGCGAGCCACATACACCGAGCCCCATTGACGGCACAATAGCGAAGCGAACTACACCCCAGTTCCTCTAATTATTCAGCTAAGGGCGTCCCATACCACCCTCATGGTTGCACTGTTTTCCCGGGTGGTCATCCAACGACCAGTCCTTACGGAGAGGCACTCGAGAAACCGCTCGAGTCCCCTTAAATGTCACAATATCATCATCATAATCAAAACGGAAAACAACGTATCATAAATAATTTCATCATGTTCATTGATTAGTGTGAAGCACTAGCATATAGCTAAACCAAAATAACCCAACCCACATAGGTAAACAAGGACATGATAAACAAAGCTAGTCAATCCTTAGGTATAAATTGTGTAAATGCAGGGAGTGAATTATAAAATGAGTAGGACATAGATGGGTCAAGGGACACTTGCCTTCACCAACCAGCTGCTGCTCAGGGTCTTCACCTACAACTCCTTCGGCCTCCGCCAACTGATCGTTATCTATACGAGTTCAAACATACATTCCACAAATTTAATATAAAAAGAACAGTACACCATGCAGTAGAATATAACAAATAAGCACACACTTGACGCAGGGCTCGCACCTACGACTAAGCGAGAAAGTGAAAACAACGGTTGAGGCTATGGTCGAAAGACAATTATGTTAAGCAGTTAAGGATTAAAGTACTTGTCTAAACATAACCATATTAAGTTGAAAATCACGCTAAGCATAAAATAAAGTTACGCTACGCGTTTAATTATTATAAACAATTCAAGGTAAATTTAAAAGGGTTATCGCGCGGCGAAACGCATGACACAACACTTAGACTAAACTGAAATTAAACAAATCGACGCACGACGAAACGCACCACGAAACACCTAAATTAAATATGAAAATAACGTCAAGCGCCGCACGATGAAGCGCACGACAGCATACGTCACTTAAACTGAATTTAACACAAAACATTGCGTGATTAAACGTGCGATGTCACACATTAAATAATCTGATTAAAATGAATCATCGTGCGACGAAGCGCGTGACGCGGCACACTACTAAATCTGAATTTAGAATAAATTGTCACGCGACGAAGCGCGCGACGCAACACATTAATTAAAATGAATTTAAAACTAATCAAACTAAAATTCAAATGTCGCGCACGCTAGGGCTGCGTGCGCATGGGGTCGCGACAGGCGAGCCGCGGGGGCCACGCGAGGGAGCCGCGCCGGGGCGGGCAAAGGGTCGCGCGCCGTGAGGGGTAGGGGCAGGGCCGCGTCGCTGCGAGGGCAGGGGTGGGGGGCCGCGCCGCCGCGAGGGTAGGGGCGAGGAGCCACGCTACCGCGAGGGGCAGGCGGCCCCCTGCCATGGACGCCGCGGGTAGGGGGCCGCGCCGCTGGGGGCAGGGGGCCATGCGCTGGGGGCAGAAGGGCCACGCCGCCGGGGGGCAGGGGAGCCGCGCCGCCGGGGGTAGGGTGCCGCGCGTAGGGAATAGGGAAGGGGAGGGAGGGAGAGAGGAGAGGGGAGGGGAGCTCACCTTGGGATCCAACTATCGGCGATAACCATCCACCAGATCACACCTAGGGCATGGAGGTGGGAGAGAGGTGGAAGAGAGGGAGAGGGAGTTGCTGTGCGGGAAACAAAATGAGAGAGAGAGAGGGGATCCACATGGGGGTGTGGGGCGCCAGGGCCGGCCTGGGTCGGGTCGGGTCGCGGGCCGTACTAGGGGCCGGGCCGCAAACACGCAGCACACACGACCACTAATCGAAAGAAAAGCACGCATGACCACTAATCGAAAGAAAGACATGAATCGAAACCCGAAACAAGACGGACGCGCGATTAAAGACAACGTCAGGCAAATAAATATGCTTCGGCATGATGCAACACCCATGTCAACTTAGGTTTTTGTTTACACACGATACGGACACCAGTAACTATACTGCTTTGAAAATTGGAAGAATGAGCGAAACGAGAAGAGAAAAGAATGTAACGCCTGAATTTGGTGAGTACCGTAGAAGAAAAATTATACCCCTAAAATTCAGGGCGTTACACATACTAATACTAATTATGTTATACGGTGTAGGTATTTATGCAATATGGTACGCCATGTAGAAAATCAGTTTCCTACTGCATGTGCATAAAATTAGGATGATAAGAATGTGCATTGAGAGGAAATGAATTGACATGCATGAAAACAAAAAATCAGATTTAAATGATTTATTTCCCCTATAAATATAGGATCTCTCCAACATCAATGGAGCTAGGCTCGTTGGAACCAGTTTATGACATATATTGATATTACTTATGCTACACGATGTAAATATTTATGCATTGTGGTACACCGCGTAAAAATCTATTTTCTACTTCATGCGCACAAATTTAGGATGACAAGAATGTGCGTTGAAAGGAAATGGATTGGCATGCATGGAAACAAAAAAATATGGTTTAAATATTTTATTTCGTCCATAAAAGTAGGATCTCTACAACAACTATGTAGCTAGGATTGTTCGAACCAGTTTATGACATATATTAATACTAATTATGTTGCACGACATAGTTATTTATGCAGTGTGGCACACCGCGTAAAAAATATTTTTCTTGCTGCATGTGCACAAATTTAGGATGACAAGAATGTGCGTTGAAGAGAAATGGATTGACATGCATGGAAACAAAAAATCAGATCTAAATGCTTAATTTTCTCCATCAATATAAGATCTCTTTAACAACCATACATCTAGGCTCGTTAGAACCAGTTTATAATATATACTGAGACTAATTATAGTACATGGTGAAGTTATTTATGCACTACGGTACACTTTGTACAAAATTAGTTTTCTGTTGCATGCACACAAATTTAGGATGACAATATGTGAGTTGAAAAGGAAATGGATTGACATGCATCGAAATAAAATATGATTTTCAATGCTTTATTTTGTCCATAAATATAGAATCTCTCTAACTGCCATGCAGTTAGCATCGTTAGAACTAGTTTATGATATATACTGATACTAATTATGCTACATGTAGAAGTTATTTATGCATTGAGGTACACTTCATAAAAATCAACAAACCTTTACATAAAATGTGACTAGAAATATTATAAACATACAAAATATGGAAGGAGAGCTATGAATTGACAATGTATCATAAAAACCGATTGACGTTGGCATAAATATGTATACAAAATCACATAAAAACTGGGTCGTCGATCCACCAACGCTCCTGCCTAGGGAAGTCTGTCATCGTCGTCGCGCCTAGGGAAGGCCAGCGTCATCGCCGGAGGTGGGACGCCAGCGGGCGCCACTTCGGGGCGCGTGTCTATTGGTTGGGCCCATATTAGAACTTTGTCTTCAATTATTGTGTATAGTGTAAGTATTTATGCAACTTTCTATAAGGATTTATGCTTTGCACGATACCTGTCATCTAATTTTTGCGTGCATATAGTGGAAACGAAAAAACAATCCAAAATTTGCGCGCGTACAATGGAAACTCCCACAACTTGCCATAATTTTCGGATCTACCATAAAAATAGGAACTATGCATATAGATGGTGGGCGACGCGCCCGCATGCATGAGCTAGTTGTTGGTTGGGCGCAGTGCAGCGATGACTGTGGCTTCCTATAAATATTGAAAGCCCTGGGCTCCCAATATATATATATAGTTTATATATTTTGTACCCTAGGCTTCCAACAATAACGAGGAAGCCCAAACCAAAAGTGCGATCCTGGTGCCACTTAGCTTAGTCATTGTCAGCACAAACCCAAACGCCTGGACCCAACCGATATTCTTTCCCACACAACGATTAATGTGGTCGTAAACCACCTCTCCTAAGGCCCCGTTTGGTTCCATTAGTCCTAGGACTAAAGTTTAGTCCAGGGAATAAACTTTAGTCCCTAGCCTATTTGGTTGTAGGGACTAAACAAATTTTAAATACATTAAATGCAACACATAAAGACCGAAATACCCCTTTTCTTATTTCATGTCAGTTTTCTAGGCAAGGGAAATTGGAGTAAATGTTGCCCTTTAGTCCCTTTTAGCACCCATGTGAGGGACTAGAGACTAAAGCCAATTAGTCCCAACTTTAGTCCCTCCGTTTGGCAAAATAGAGACTAAACGAGACTTAAAACCCGAGACTAAAGATTAATCCATCTAAGGCCTCGTTCGTTTCTACCCACCAGGCCGGGTTGAGGCTGGATTGGAGCCTAATCTAGGTTATATTCCAAGCCTAGGAAAAAATATGGATTCTAATTTTTTTGTGTTCGGTTAAGCCCACTGGATTTCAAACCCATGGGTTTGGGATTTTTTGGCTAGAGAAGGTCCTGGATTGGAGCCAAGGCTCCAAGGGTCTGGAAAAATCCCGTGAGCCCAAGGAGCGACTGCAGCGCAAGAAGACGAGCCATCCTCCCCGCCGCTGGCGACCTCTACCCCGCTGTCGAGTTTCTTTCTGGTAGGATCCATTCTCTTTCGTTAGATCTGCTCTCTACCTCTCTTTTGTTCGGCGTTGGGATGGTGGTTTTGGTTTCGCCGGCGAGAACTCTCTCGGATGCGCGGTCCCACTCACTACCGCTGACCGGCTTGGTTTCAACCGAATCCCTTTCTCCACACCGTTGCTCCTTTGCTTGCTTGCTTGCTTGCCCTCTCTCTCTCTCTCCGACCAGTCTTGTGTTGCATACCATGGACTAGTAGCTAGCATGTATTTCTCCAGGTTGATTTGGGTTGGCCTTCATGCCGTCTTTCTGGTATTCAAGGATGACACATGAAGCCTGCCCTGCCCCATATGTGCTGTGCCATGGTCCCCCATGGAGAACAAAGTAGATAGCATAGGGAGGCTAATGAAATTAGATTGTAGAGGAATGATTAGGTCCTTACAGAGAAGGTGAAAATATAGTATATTTATTTTCACTTCAGTAGTTCAGTACATGGAATTTCCCTCTTTTCTAAACATTGTTGGATGTTTGTACTGCATTCTCTCAGTCTTGTGTGCTACTAGTAACTAGTACATGGAATCTGTTCTTACTGATGCTTATATGAACCAACAGTTTATTTATTTTCAGATTGTCCCTGCTCCAGCAAGAGTTGGCGAGGATGAGCCTCCCCCATCCTAGGTGTTAGTGCCTGACTCATTTTCTCAAGGTACTAGCCAAAACCTAAAGAAACTAAATTATATGAACTGCATAACTAGCTTTAGTAATTAGTTTTCCTTATTTCTCTTTGTTGGAACTTGCTCTCAGGTGCAAGGTGATCCAACGGGGTGTGAAGTGACGTAAACAGGGTTTTCACACGAGATGGCAATAGCTCTGTTAATCTAGCCTCTCAAGGGCACTGTGCGGGGGTATTTATAGGTATCCGGGTACCCAGCGTCCCGTGTTAAGGACGCATGTGCCCTCAGACACCTAGGTTATCCCCGGAATATTCCCATAAAGCGAGGTTACAGACTGTAATTACAGGGAGGCCTTTACAAATTAGGCCCGTAACGCGCAACGGCCACGCAGGGCCTGTTACAATGGGCCGGATCACACGCGGGCCGCCATTCTGGACGAGGTCGCAGGATGAGACGACCTCGTCGCGGGTCTTCGTTCGGCGGCGTATGAGACGAAGGGTAAGTCTGTACGTTGTCTTGTCACCAAGGGTGCAGCGAGTACGGCGAAGGCCTCGAGCGAAGGGTAGCGTCTCCGCCTTCGCCCCAACATTTGCCCTCCGAGGGACCAGTTGGACTAAGTCACCTGGTGCCGAAGACGTCGCTAGATGGTGGAGACGCTGCCCTCGCTCGAAGTGGTTCCGCGGGGGTTTTTGACATGACCGTTGATTGACGTCGTACTGTTGGATTGCGGGTTTCCCGAAGCGCCGCGCCCTGTGTATAAAAGGGGACGGGGGGCGGCGCGTTTTGAACTTTATCTTTCCGCGCTCCGCGAAAACCCTAACCGCCTTCTCAAACCTCTTGCTGCTCGTCTGCCCTCCTTGCTCTTGTTCGCCGGAGATCTGGCCCGTGTGAAGCAGACCGCCCGCCACCGCCGACGGTACGTAGCGATGCCGACCTCTTCTTCTTCTGCTGCCGCTACGCCGCCGGCCGACGTGTCGTCTGAGGAGACGCTGAGCACTGTGGCGGCGGAGGAGTTGCGCGCCGACGACACGGTGGATTTCGGTGTGTCGCGGATGTCCTCGGTCCGCGTGCAAGATATGCAGCAGCTTGGTTACTTTGGCGGCGGAGTCGCTCGTGTCCCAGGGACGGAGGAGGTCCCCGAGCCAGAAGGCGAGTTGGTTGTCTTCGAGGCGTTCTTTGCCGCTGGTCTTCGCCTACCTGCGCACCGATTCGTGGGAGAAGTCCTGCGCAGATTTAACGTTCAGATCCACTAGCTGACTCTGAATGCCATGGTGGCTCTGTCGAAATATGTTTGGGCGACGACTTCGTATGGCGGACAGCCATCGGTCGAAGTCTTCGCGAAGTACTATTGCCTGCACTGGCAGAAAAGGATGATCGGAAGTAAGGTTGCTCAGTTTGGGTCCTGTACATTTACGCCGAAGACCGGCAAGACCTCGATGGAGGTAGTTGAGTTGGTTCCTTGCGTCCGCAACAAATGGGGCAACTGGCATGAGTTTTGGTTCTACGTTGCGAAGGGCATAGTCGAAGACCATCCGGGGCTCCCCGTGGCCGAGATGTGCTCGCATTATTACTCAGCATACTCGCAGTTTGAAGTGGCGGAGGAGGATGCAAACGAAGGGGCCCTTCGGTGCGCGGCCGACCTGAGCAGCGGGCGCGATTTGGTTGAGGAGTTTGTGGCGTATGGGGTGTGGCCTTTGGCGCATGGCTGGGCGATGGGCGAAGTATGCCCTCGCCAGATGCCTTCCCGTGGTGGGATGCTGGTGCGAAGTCCCGCCTTCGCACTGGATCTGCATAGCCGCGATCCGGCCGCCTTTGTGCGTGAGGCGGAGGATGGGGCGGTGCGGATTGTTGGTCGATACGTGCCGAAGACAGAGGGCCAGCGTAGCTGGGATATACGCGAGTCTAATGACCGCTTGAACAGGGTCTTCGAGTTGAACCGTCTGCCGTATGGCGGTTATCCCGGGCAAGATGATGTGGATCGTCGCGGGAAGAAACCGGCGGCAGAGACTGGAGACGACCCCGCGCCGGCGGCCGCCCCATCCTCTAAGAAGAGGAAGCTAGGTATTGCTACGGGAGGACTGGGGTTTCCGATGGTTTTGCTAGGGAATTGATGAGGACATGCGCGGCCCCAGGGGGAAGGATGTCTTCGCCCGAGCTCTGGGAGTCTTCGGCGCGGATGCTGAGGGTTACCGGGGGTTGGTGGTCTAAGATTGTTCCTATCCCCCGCACGGCCGGCGAAGACATTTTTACATCTCGCATGGTTCGTGATTGGAGAGTGTTTCCTTACGGGCGGAATATTGCTGTTGTTGGGTCGGCAGTGATGGACAATGATCGTCAGGGAACTGCGCAGAAGCGCAAGGCGGTCGTCAGGCTGCATGAGGCCAGGCCGAAGAGGTCGCGGGGGACGGCGAAGGCTGCTGCCCCCGGCGGAAGCCAGCCAACGCTGGCGGCGAAGTCGGCCGCCTCTGGGTCCAACAGGGTGCCGGAGGCTGTGAAGGCGGCCGCCGCCGGCGGTACCAAGTCTGTCCCGGCCGGAGCCGCGAAGGCCCGAGAGTTGCCTCCGCCGGGCAAGCGCGTTGCCGACTTTGCCACAGATATTAGCGTGGATGATTATCTTGTTGGTAAGTCATTAGCTCGATTTTTTTTCAATCTGTTGATACGTTACAGGGTCGGGCGAAGGCCAACTTGTTGTTGTTCCGCCTGCCGCGGCGACCGCGGCGGCTGCCGTGGTGCCTAGGGCGAAGGGTAGTGCTCTTAGTGCCGGTGGTGAGATTCTGGCACTCACTGCCGTCAGGGACGAGGCGGGCGCTGTGTCCCGCCGGCTGAAGGAGGCGTTAAGTCAGGTAAGTTGAGCTAGACTTCGGTTTTTACCAGCTTCGTTGGGGTTGTGGTCTTATGTGTGTCTTGTAGGCGGCTGACTTCGCAGACCGCGCGGCGTCGGGGGCCCTTACGGCAATTGTGTCTGCCGAAGTCGAGAGACTTCGGGCGCAACATGCTGACGCCGTCCGGGAAAAGTCGGCCGCCGACAGCAAGTGCCGCAAGTTGGCGGATAAGGTGGCCGCGCTGGAGGGTGAGAGGACTGACCTCCGGCGCCAACTGGCGGAGGAGAGGAAGGAGGCTAATGAGGCCCTCGCCAAGGCGCAGTCTGCGCAGGCGGAGGCCAATTTGGCGCGGGCGGAGGGCAGTCTTGCCAGACAGCGCGCCGAGGAATTGGAGGAGCGGTTCAACGCTCTGCAGACCCGTGTGGAGAGGGCCGAGGCTTCGATGCGCTCGGAGGCTGAGCGGACACGCAAACAGCTTATGGACTCATACCATGAGCTGGGCGCGCGGATCGCTGACTTCGAAGTGCCAGACCGAGAGCCAGGACTTTGCTGCCTCGAGTGGCTGCAGGAGGAGTTGCTGGCGCTCCCCGCCATCGTGGAGGGGTTTATGTCCTATGCCTCCCTGGTCACCTGAGAAGGGGCGATGAACGCGCTGTCCCGCGAAGGGTGCCGGCACTATGAGGTCTTCGACCAAGCTGATGAGGATTTCGAGCGCGAGATTTACAAGGTTGAGGACCCTGTGGTGAAGGAATCCGCGGGAGCCCTCTTCGACCGGATGTGGGGCCCTCACGGTCGGGAGGTGGTCAGGGAGCGGTCCGAGACGGCGAGGGGTCAGGTAATGTTTGACTTTTGTTTGGTGTTGTTGAATGTGGGTTATATGTGGGTTTGCTGAATCTGTGTGCTGTGTCTCAGGCGGCGCGTAACGAGAAGGTGGAGGACTTCGGGGCTTTGAACAGCGCGTAGCCTGATTCGGAGCCGAACCCGGTGGCGGCTGTGTCCGAGGCCGCCCCGGCGCCGCCCCCAGAAACCGTCGAAGGCGCCCCTGATGCCCCCGCAGCCACTGCGGCCGGCGGTGGCTCGTCGCCAACTGCTGCGCCGAGGGCTGAGGATCCTGCGAAGATGGCAGCGGAGCCGGCAGCGGAGGATCTCGCGACGGCTGGGTCTTCGCAGGTGGCTTAGTGGGTGTGGGTAGTTACGGAGTTTTGCATATGTTGCTGAACCTTGGTTGCTGCGCAGGTTCAAGATTTTGGGCCTGCACACGCAACCGCTACTTCTAATTTTTTGGCGGCTTCGACCGTGGATGATGGGAATGAATCGGATGAATCTGCGTCTAAGTTTTCTGATTTTGGTGACTCTGGGACTTCGGTTGAGTGGACTGAAGAGTCGTCGGATGAGGACTTGGATTACTTTGCGGCCTTGGATGTGGCGGCGGTGGAGTCTTCGCCGCGTGCTGTGGATGCTGAAGTTGTGCCTGGTCCAAGTGCTGGGCGCAGGCGGCGAAGGGCGGTTGCGAAGCGTAGAGTGAGTGAGGCGGACGGCGGTCGGCTTCGTGTGGGCAGGGTTGGCAGGCAGGAGCTGTTGTCCCTGTCGGCCGCTGCGAGTGCAGGTGAGGGGGAGCTGCGAAGTCTTTTTGCGGGTGAGGAGCTGAGGATAATGTTATTTAACTATAGGGAGATGGGAATTATTCCGAAGGTTGAGCCGATGTAAAGTGTCATGCCCTCGCTTGTACATATGTAATGGCTTGTATGATGAGGTTGTGTGCCTTCGCATATTCGGCTATGCTCACGAAGGTGTTGCGCACTTGGTCTGGTGTATTTGTTATGTCGGTCTGGCGCGTATGTAGTCGGTCTTTGCGCGGACAGTTTGGTGTAGTCTTTTTTCGCACTTGTTGTGCCTGGTCCGGTTGCACCCTTAGGCGACTTTTGCACGGATAGTCTTCGCGGAAGACTTCGATTTTTCGCACTTATTGTGCTAGTCCGGCTGCACCCTTAGGCGACTTTTGCACGGATAATCTTCGCGGAAGACTTCGATTTTTCGCACTTGTTGTGCTAGTCCGGCTGCACCCTTAGGCGACTTTTGCACGGATAGTCTTCGCGGAAGACTTCGATTTTTCGCACTTGTTGTGCTAGTCCGGCTGCACCCTTAGGCGACTTTTGCACGGATAGTCTTCGCGGAAGACTTCGATTTTTCGCACTTGTTGTGCTTGTCCGGCTGCACCCTTAGGCGACTTTTGCACGGATAGTCTTCGCGGAAGACTTCGATTTTTTGCACTTGTTGTGCTAGTCCGGCTGCACCCTTAGGCGACTTTTGCACGGATAATCTTCGCGGAAGACTTCGATTTTTCGCACTTGTTGTGCTAGTCCGGCTGCACCCTTAGGCGACTTTTGCACGGATAGTCTTCGCGGAAGACTTCGATTTTTCGCACTTGTTGTGCTAGTCCGGCTGCACCCTTAGGCGACTTTTGCACGGATAGTCTTCGCGGAAGACTTCGATTTTTCGCACTTGTTGTGCTTGTCCGGCTGCACCCTTAGGTGACTTTTGCACTGATAGTCTTCGCGGAAGACTTCAATTTTTCGCACTTGTTGTGCTTGTCCGGCTGCACCTTTAGGCGACTTTTGCACGGATAGTCTTCGCGGAAGACTTCGATTTTTCGCACTTGTTGTGCTTGTCCGGCTGCACCTTTAGGCGACTTTTGCACGGATAGTTTTCGCGGAAGACTTCGCTTTTTCACACTTGTTGTGCTAGTCCGGCTGCACCCTTAGGCGACTTTTGCGGGGAGTGTCGCACGCGAGGGTAGCTAGCGCTCGGCCTCGCGGTGACTTTGTATTGGTCGAATGTCGGAGACCGTCGGCGCGGTCTTTTTTCGATGTAGATTTTTGCGGGGGATTTTTCACTTGTATATTACATGACTCCGCCTCGTTAAAAACCTCACCCCCCGGGAGGAAAAGAGTGCGGGCCAGAATAAAATTGTTTTTGCGAATTACAAGGGCGAGCTGGCCCTGATGAGTCAAGCAAAAAATTTGCGGAGATTATCGATGTTCCAGGAATGCTCCAAGTCTTCGCCGTTTGGCGTTGCGAGCCTGTATGCGTTGGGGGAGGCCTTCGTCTTGACAATGAAAGGGCCCTCCCACTTGGGCTCCAACTTGCCCCTGGACTCTGTCCGAGCTGTTCGGACGAGTACGAGGTCCCCTTCGCTGAATTTCCATCGGATGACTGCGAGGTCGCGCCATGCTTTTGTCTGGACTTGGTATTTATTTAGAGCCTGTAGAGCGAAGACGCGGTCTCCGTCGATAAGATCCTTCGAAGTGGGTTCGTCCACGTCGGGGACAGCTGACGCAACTGTTCGCGGGGACCCATGCTTTATTTCTTGTGGGGTCATGGCCTCCGATCCATATAGAAGGCAGAAAGGGGTGAACCCAGTCGCCCTACACTCAGTCGTGTTTAGCGCCCAGACCGCTTCAAGTAACAAGTCGGCCCACCTGCCCTTTTTTTCGTCGAGGAGCATCTTCTTGACAGCTGTGAAAATTTTTCCGTTGGCGCGTTCCACAACTTTGTTGGACTGTGGGTGATATACTGAGGCGAAGGCAAGCTTGGTGCCACTGGAGAAGCAGAAATCCTTGAAGTCTTGGATGTCAAACTGCTTGCCGTTGTCAACTGTGAGTTCGGACGGTACTCCGAAGCGGCAAACAATGTTTTGCCAAAAGAATTTCTGTGCAGTCTTTGATGTTATTGTGGAAACAGCCCTCGCCTCGATCCATTTGGTAAAGTACTCGACAGCGACGAAGGTGAACTTGAGGTTCCGCTGAGCCGTGGGTAGGGGCCCGACGATGTCCAGGCCCCAGTGCTGGAGAGGCCATGTGTGGGCGATCAGTTTTGTGAATTGCGAGGGGCTGCCTGATCAAGGAGAAAACTTCTGGCAGGCTTCGCAGGACCTTGTGACTCGATTTGCGGCGCAGGTCATTGCGGGCCAGTAGAAACCTTGGCGGATCACCTTTGCGGCTAGGGCCCTTGGCCCAGCGTGAGAGCCGCAAGTACCACTGTGGACTTCGCGCAGGATTTGGACGCCTTCGGTCTCGGTGACACATTTAAGCATTGGCTGACTGACCCCCTTCTTGTAGAGTTGGCCCTCAATCAGTGCGAAGTCCCGGCTTCGATGTTTGAGGCGCTTGGCCTCGTTGATGTCGGTTGGGTGGTAGTACAACTGCATAGGCAATCTTCTCCAGTTCCGTCATGTTACATTTGGATGGTGTTAACACTTCGGAGACGTAATAAACGGGGCACTGCCTGATCACGCCCTCAACTGTCTGCTCCTGCACCAGTGCCGCGCTGACCGCATGCGGCGAAGCCGCAACATAGAGCAACAGGGGTAGCGAAGAGTCGGGGCTTGTAAGGACCGCCAACTCTGACATGTACTGTTTTAATGAGGCGAAGGCCACTGCCTACTCTGGTCCCCAAGCGAAGTCTTTTGCGCCATGGAGAGTTTTGAGGAAGGGGAGACTTCGCTCAGCGGATTTGGAGATGAATCTGTTAAGGGCGGCCAATCTGCCCGTCAGGCGCTGGACGTCTCTGGCTGAC
The DNA here is from genome assembly GCF_902167145.1 of Zea mays. Lineage (NCBI taxonomy): Eukaryota > Viridiplantae > Streptophyta > Magnoliopsida > Poales > Poaceae > Zea > Zea mays. Next base: position 157,980,420 of record NC_050100.1, on the reverse strand, counting down.
TGCGGGGGCGTCATGTTGATGATGGCCTGAATTTTGGTTGGGTTGGCCTCGATGCCGCGGTGTGATACCAGGTAGCCCAATATTTTCCCCTGGCGAACGCCGAAGACGCACTTTTCGGGGTTCAGGCGAAGTCGTGCGTCCCGCATGTTCGCGAATGTCTCGGCGAGGTCAGCAAGATGGTCCTCCTTGCTCCTGCTAGTGACGATGATGTCGTCCACATATGTGAATATATTTCTGCCGACTTGCCCCTCGAGCACTGTTTTGGTAAGCCGGGAGAAGGTGGACCCGGCGTTCTTGAGTCCCTCCGGCATTCTGATGAAGCAATATGTGCCAAAGGGTGTTATGAAGCTGGTGCTGGCCTTGTCTTCCTCCTTCATATATATTTGATGGTAACCGGAGAAGCAGTCGAGGAGTGACATGACTTCACACCCGGCCGCGCTATCGACTATTTTGTCGATCCGAGGCAGCGGGAAGTTGTCCTTTGGGCAGGCCTTGTTGAGACTGGTGAAGTCGATGCACATTCGCCACTTGCCGCTCTTTTTCTGCACCATCACAACGTTGGAGAGCCACGTGGGGTAAGCCACTGGCTCGATAAATTTGGCTTCCAGGAGGCGATGTACCTCGGCCTTGGCGGCTTCTGTCTTCTCGTCGGACATTTTACAGAGCCGCTGTTTTTTCGGTCTCACCGAAGGGTCGATTCCCAAGCTGTGCTCATTTATGGATCGGCTGACCCCGACCAGGTCGAGGGCGAACCAGGCGAAGACGTCTTTGTTCTTGGACAAGCAGCAGAGGAGTTTCTCCTCGTCATGCGAAGTGAGGTCTTCGCTGATGGTGACTGTCTGCTTGGGCGTGGCCTGGTCGAGGGGAACAGTCTTGGTTCCGTCGTTGCTCTACAGCTGTGTCTTGTCGTGTTCTTTGTCGGTTGGGTTGGCGGATGCAGGGACCTCGCGCTGGGCCGTGAGGCAGTGCACATTTCTTTGCCCGGGGACGAAGTCCCGCTCTATGTTGCACGCAGTCTGCTGATTGCCGTAGACCGTGATGGCGCCTAACGGACCTGGTATCTTCATGCACAGGTACAGTCCGTGAATGGCTGGCTCAAACTTGTTGATGGAGCCCCGGCCCATGATGGCGTTGTACGGATACACCATATCAATGATATCAAAGGTTATTTGCTCACTTCGGGCATTGGGTGCTACACCGAAGGAGAGAGGCAGTTCTATTTTGCCGACAGGAAAGGTGCCCTTGCCGCCGAAGCCATACAACGGGTTGTCCGAAGGCTTGAGCAGGCTGTGGCTTATGCCCATGCGGTCGAAGGCATGGAGGAAAATGATGTCTGCTTGACTGCCATTGTCGACTAGAACTTTGTACAGGTCCCAGCCTGCCACGCTGCACTTGATAACCATGGCGTCGATGTGGGGGGCGCTGCGCAGGTCGACGTCTCGGGCGTCGAAGGTTAGCGGTACGTGGGACCACTTCGTCTGCACGACTGGGCCGGTAATGGCGACGTGGTTGATGCTGCGATAATGGTCCCGCTTCTACCGCTTTGTGTCGAAGTCGGTGCTGGACCCCCCAGTGATCATATGAATGACTCCGCGATACGGCTGATCGGCGAAGTCTTCTTGTTTTGGGGCGTGGGGGTGGGGGATGTTTTGTTGTTGCTGGTGTGGAGGTGGTGGTGGGGGAGGTACGATTTGTACTTCCTGGTGGTGTTGGTATGCGTGGTGCGGTGGATGCGGGGCGGGGGCGTGGATGTATGGTGGAGGGGGTTGCTGATAAGTGTGCGCGACAACTCTAGGGTTGTCGGCTGGCTGCGCCCGTGCCATCCTGTCTTTGGTGGCCTTCGTCTCTGGGCAGTCTCTGGTTTGGTGGGCAAAGTCTTCGCCGTGAAAAAGACAGTAGAATCGGCGCGGCGGCTGCGCACGTCCCCGACCCCTACCGCGAGTTCCATTTCTGCGGTCCTGGGGGGATATTCCTAACGGCGAGGGGCGTCACCAGCAGGGTGCTGGTTGGCGATGTTGTGCACCTGCTGCTGATTGCGGCCGTCTCGACCGGAGTCTGGCTGCGGAGGTCTCGTCCACGTGCGGCTGGACTATGGAGCATCTTTGGGTTTCCTCTGAGACTCAACCTTGCGCTGGTGGAGCTCTTCGGATTTGGCGTATTTTTCAAATAGCTGATATAAATCCTGGAGGTTCCTGGGCGGATCTCTGATGCAGTGGCTGTAAAGGACGCCGACGCGAAGGCCACTGATGGCGTAGTGGATGGCGATCTGGTCATCGACTGAGGGCAGCTGTGACTTGAGTGTTAGAAACTTGCGGTAATACTCCCGCAGAGTCTCTTTTTCTAGCTGCTTGCAGAGTGAGAGTTCGGCCAACGCGTCGGTGTCTGGGCAGTACCCTTGGAAGTTGAGCAAGAATTTGTCCCGGAGGCTTCTCCAGGAGTCAATGGACAGCGGGGGCAACCTGGTGAACCAGGTGAGAGCTGGGCCCTCGAGGGCGATGATGAAAGACTTGGCCATCGTGGCGTCGTCCCCTCCGGAAGATGTAACGGCGACCTGATAACTCATGATGTACTGTGCTGGGTCAGTGCTGCCGTTGTACTTGGGATAGGTCCGTGCCCGGAAGTTGGCAGGCCAGGGTGTCACTTGCATGTGTGGCACCAGGGGACTTCGCTCGTCGAGGTAGTTGACCCCTTGGAATGGCGCGGCGTGTGGGAAGGCGTGGTCGCGCTGGGGGAAGTGTGGGTCTTCCATTTGCGCGCGCTGTTGCAGGGGTGGCTCGTGCTGCAGGTCGAGGTGGCCTTTGCGTATGTCCTCCAGTTGTGCGTGCTGTTGCAGGGGTGGCCCGTGCTGCAGGCCGAGGTGGCCTTCGCGCTGCATCAACGCGATCTCCTGCTCGAGGTCCTGGGCCTTCTGCTCTTCGTCGCGTATCATTTGCCGCACCTTGGCTAGTGTAGACACACGTTGGCGCTTGGCCTCTAGTATCTCTTTTTGCCTCTAGAGATTGCGGTTCTTGATGCGCAAGGCGCGCAGCTGTAGCTGTTCTTCCGCTGAGACGCCGAGGACTTCGCCGTCCTCGGTGAGGTCCATGCCCTCCGGTGGGGCGAAGCCTGGGGGAGGTTGCGGTTGTCCTTTAGGGCCGCAGGTGCGGAGGGTGTCATCTTCGCAGGTGCGGAGAACGTCGTCTTCAGTAGCCTCTTGGTGGGTGGAGTGGGTGAGGGCCTTGCCCTTTTTTGCGGCCAGCAGTGCTGCCTTCGCAGCCTCGTCAGCCTTCGAGCTAGCTTTCTTGGGTGCCATCGCGGGTGGTTTTTTCGTAGCACGAACGGTGGGCGCCAAATGTTGGAACTTGCTCTCAGGTGCAAGGTGATCCAACGGGGGTGTGAAGTGACGTAAACAGGGTTTTCGCACGAGATGGCAATAGCTCTGTTAATCTAGCCTCTCAAGGGCACTGTGCGGGGGTATTTATAGGTATCCCGGTGCCCAGCGTCCCGTGTTAAGGACACATGTGCCCTCAGACACCTAGGTTATCCCCGGAATATTCCCATAAAGCGGGGTTACATACCGTAATTATAGGGAGGCCTTTACAAATTAGGCCCGTAACGCGCAACGGCCACGCAGGGCCTGTTACAATGGGCCGGATCACACGCGGGCCGCCATTCTAGACGAGGTCGCAGGATGAGATGACCTCGTCGCGGGTCTTTGTCCGGCGGCATATGAGACGAAGGGTAAGTCTGCCCGTTGTCTTGTCACCAAGGGTGCAGCGAGTACGGCGAAGGCCTCGAGCGAAGGGTAGTGTCTCCGCCTTCGCCCCAACACTCTTTATGCTACTTTTAGTTTTGCTATGGACATGAGCAATAGAGATCACCTTAGGAGGAGAGATGATGTTGATGATGAGCTCTTCCTTTTGATTCTCCCTTCCCTACATCTCTTGGGCTATCTTGGACGTAGTAAAAAGAAATTGAGGCATACATTAGCGCTAACCAGGGAGGAAAAGGTTCGAGAGCTACTTGAAGGCCATATCAAGAACTACAGGGTATCATTTAGAATGTTACCTTACATTTTCAAATCCTTGGCCAACTATCTTAGAATGGAAAGATTGGTTAAAGATACAAGAATTAAAGTTGAGGAAAAACTTGGGTTCTTCCTATACATGATTAGCCACAATGCGACATTTGAAGATCTCCAATTCTTTTTTGGTCATAGAAATGATACATTTCACCATGTCATCAAACATTTCTTCAACATTGTTATCCCTGGCCTTAGCATGCGGTTCCTAAAGCCTCCTTCCAATCAAGTTCATCCAAAAATTCATGGAGACAACTGATTTTATCCATACTTCAAGGTGACATCTTTTAACTCTTATGTGTCCATCTTAGAACATCCTCAATATTAGATCTTACAAGATCATTTCTTTTTTTGCAGAATTTCATAGGTTCAATAGATGGAACCCATGTTCCAGTATCAATGTCACCCGATAAAGCCGCACCATTCAGGAATAGAAAAGTTACCCTTAGCCAAAACATGATGGTTGTGTGTGCTTTAAGCTTAACATAACTTATGTGTCAGCCGGATGGGAAGGATCTGCAACAAGGTTCTTAGATCCGCAATGAATAATGTTGTAGGAAAGTTTGAAGTACCTTCTGGGAAGTACTACCTAGTAGATGGTGGTTATGCCAATACGTCTTCCTTTATTGCACCATATCGTGGGGTTAGATATCACTTGAAAGAGTTTGGCCATGGTCATCGAAGGTCTCAAAAATCACAAAGAGTTATTCAACCATTGCCATGCTGTTTTAAGAAATAATGTAGAGAGGGCTTTGGGTGTCATAAAGAAGAGATTTCCAATCCTCAAAGTTGATACCCTTCACAAAATGGAAAATCAAGCAAAAATACCTATTGCTGTTGCAGTCCTCCATAACTTAATTCGATCACACAATGGTGATGATAGATAGCTAGAAAATGACCAAGGAAATATCAACCCACAAAGTTTTGTAAGCCTACCTGATAGTGATCATAGAAATGATGAAGGGAATATGGAAGGGAATAACTTAAGAGATATGATAACTTATCATATGTGGGCAGATTATGAGCAACATAGAAATCGGTGAATCATTTCTGTAATGGATATTGTGTGATCAATAAATGTCATTTCAATTGGACTACATACTTGTGCTGATATTTTGTAATGGATATTTTGTGATGGCAAATTACTGCTGTTTTGAGAATAATCAAGTGTATTTTTGTAAGCTGCTGAATTTTGTTCTCCCAAATTTTTGATGTTATCTAAATCTGCTCAAAAGAAGGTTTCTCCTAAAGCATCTACATCAAAGAAGTGTGGAGGTACATGTTATTTAATATAAAAGCTTGTACATGTTATTCTTATTGTGTTTCAACTTCAAAAGATTAATTGTCCCTCATATTGTTTTTGAAATTTAGGTGGTGTTCAGAGAGCAACATGGAATTATGAATTGGAGAAGAGCCTCGTTGATTTGTTGTTTGAGTACAATGTACCTCCATATAGGGCTCAAAATGGCTAGAGTCCAGATGCTTGGAACAAAATTGTTACTGAATTCAACAAGAAGCATGAGTATGTCACATTCAACAAGATTCAAATTCAGGAGAAGGAGTGGGAATTGAAAAGGGATTACAAGATGTTGAAAGAGGCTAGAAAGCAAAGTGGTGTTTCCTGGAATGAGAAACGATGCATGATTGTTGTTGTTCCACCAATATGGGAAAACATCATAAAGTAAGTTTTTGACTCCAGCTTTATATCTAATTGTGAACTTACCTAGTGTAGTTATTCACCTACAGTCTTCTGTTCTAACTTTGGTAGGTTTAGTTTAGGAAGTAACAAGCAAAGTAGTTTAGGAACTTAATTGAAATGACTGAATAGAGGGTACATGTAACAACGAGAAGGTCTACTGCATCAACAATCAATCAAGATAAGGAAGCAAAGAGGATGAAGAAGGATTCTTTGGAAGGGCTTGTTGGGAGATATCTAGATCTAAAATCAAAACAAGTTGAGGATGATGTTACACAAATGGCGAAAGGAAAATAATCTGCTCAAGGTAAATAGGTAATGACTTCTCCATCATGAGATGCATTTATGTTCTTAGATCCATGAACGTGATAGCAGATAAGAAGATAAAAGCAGCTGAGGTGTTCGACATACCAAACAAAAGAGAGACCTTTATCAGTTTTAGCATTGATGAGCCAGAAACTGCCCTCTTATGGTTAAGACGGAAGATGGATAAGCTCTAAGGTAAGTATAATCTATGATTAGTTTCTATAAAGTAAAAAGGTTGAACTTCTGGACTTTCTAATATTCTAAGTATAGTCAATTTGCTTTTTTCCAAAACTAAAAATCCTTGAATTTTCAAAACTAAAATCATTAGTTTTACTATTGTCATGGTCTCCTTGTGGGCATGCTGAACAAATCCATGTCATTTAGGCCAATGGAGTTCATGTGTGATAAAGGCTCCCAAGATGCTCTTGTTTCGTTGCTGTGTAACTGTCTTAAAGTATGTTTATAGCACAAACGCCTAATTCTCTTGTGCTATGCAGCAATAATATAATGCAATCGTCCAACGTCTTCTCTTGTGCAAAATAGTTGATTTTCTTTCCCCAATCCTGCAGGGTGTGGTAGTGTAGCTGCCTGAGTAGTAGGAGTTGTACTATAGTTCTTATCTTTGGGCTTCACTAGTTCAGTACATGGAATTTGGTCAACAAATTTTAGCAACAGATTTTGGGGAGTAAGCTACCATCTAGTCTAGGGCTTATGAAACTCAATAGTATACAATTTCAGATATAACATATTTGTGAGTTATTGATTTGTTTTAGAAAAAGATCCTCCTCTTTTCTGGTGGGAAGGGGAGATGCAGCTCCTGCTCCTACAATAGAACATTCCATGGAAGCTATTGTGTGTGTATCTAAACTCTGAAAATATTCGGTTGCCAAAATTTTATGAGCTTTGGCTTCTCTGTTCTCACTTAACCCACATGGACAGCTTGATTAACATTGTTGCTTCTCTTTCGTGTTTTGCAGTTTGGACTTCTGTAGCACCGTTGGTCTAAATCTAAAAATCTACATCGTGCTAGTTGCTAGTTGACGCATTGAACTATGTTGATTTGTGATCCATGATCAATGGTGTTCTACGATCTAAGGATAAAGAAACTACATTGATTTGTGATCCAGGATCATTGGATGTTATGTTAACTTGTGCTTTAATTTAATCTGGATTAAAAATGTGTTCAATCTGAACGAAAAATATGTATTGAGAATCATGTGACATGCATGCTTCAATTTCTGGAGAGATACAGTGACATGTTCTATACTTAAACTTTATTGGTTTTATTGGCTTTTGTTGGTTTTCAAGTTTGAGATTTAATCCACATAGAATAAACGAACAAACATAGTTGATTGGATTTTAGGATACAATCCATATGGAACAAACGAACAAAGATTGGTGGATTAAGTTTAGGGATTTAATCAAGGGATTGATGAAAGACTTGGATTCACCCAATCCATATGTGGAGAAAAACTAGCCCAGGAAAAAATCCCAAATTGTCGAACAAGGCAAACCAAACGAGGCCTAAATCAATGGACATATACCGCAACCTTCTTCTTTTCGTCGCTCCAATCCACGCAACCAAATTCTTCGGTTCCTTCGCAGGCAGAGGTGTCAAACAGAGTGTGTGACCCATCGTCTTCCTCAGCCGCCTTCAATCTCCAGCTCGCGGTTGTGCAACCCACCACAATGGAGTTCTAGGGTTCCGATTGAAGAAGCATCGTTGTTCGCTCAACTCCGCTCATCTCCACCGTGCCCACATCCTGAAGCCTTCGCGCATTGTCAGGGATTTTTCTTGATTCAAAGTCGGCCACCATCAAAATCATCATACAAGCAATCCGTAAGGTAATAGAATCTCCAACAAAGTGTCATATAAAAATGTCCTATAATTTAAAAATGAGTATATTTTATATGATTTAAGGCATCAACAAAATATTCTGCTCCAATAGTAAAGCCCTAATTCTAGATTCTAGGGCAGCCCACTAGGGTGTAGTATATTTGAGGCACTTGAGAGGGTGCCCTATATGTTTTTGACAATTTTTTTACAAAATGGGGCACTGTTGGAGTAGTGTTTCCAGTGTAGAGCCCTATATTTCAATTTGAGGCACTAGTTTGAGCCATTGTTGGAGATGCACTAACTGCATCACCATAGCCTCCAACGGATCTTGTTTTTTTGTAAAAACCCCCCATCCGCCAATTAGATTACGACTTTATATTGATTCAATGCAAAAAAGTAACAATGTGCGTGTTTGATTTAATGATTACTAGAGAATACCAGCTAATTTATCGTAGTATTTTTTACCCTCGACATTTTTCCACATTATTTATGGTTATGGTTTACATTATTTATGCACAAATAGGTAGTTTATATGCTATGGGGTCACACTATCATGAAACTCAACCAATCCAAATCCAGTTTGTACAATTTTTTAAATTTTTTTCCTGCACACGAATAGTCACATTTCTTTATTTGTTAGGGTTTTGTAGTTTTTGTACAGGTAGCAGACATCTTTATATGCAGTGGATAGACACTATTTCGGATTCAAGTTAGTCGTTAAGTATTATTTTTAGTATCTATTGTGCACATTGTTATTGAACTCTTTTTTATAACTGTAGTAACTATGGTTAGGATTCATAGTTTTTATGCAAATGTATACACTATCTATGCAATTGCTACACATTATTAGGCAATTTTAAATTCAAAATCCAATCTATTACCATTTTATGTAGTTTTTCTCACACTCAAAACACTCATTAATTATGTTCTGTGAAGACAACATATATCCAGATCATCTATCCATTGTACATCATTTATTCACTAGTTACATATTTTAGTACCTTCTATGCACAATTTTGTTTCCACTCATTAGACATTGCATTTTTTTCTTAGTATTAGGGATTTCATGCAGGCAGAGACGAACACCTGCCTAGTGGATATACATTTTTAGTAAATCAAACAATTCAAAAGCGTACATAGGCCTTTTTCATGCTCAATTCTGCTGCATTCAGTCTAGATATAACATTTTTTGGTGATTTGTGTTTTTTATGCATGTAGAGATAACACATATGTAGCGGATATATATTTATGCATATGTTTGTTACTATTATTATGGCATTCATATTATTTTATCACAAATGTATTGAAAGTATTGCCCAATAAATGCAGATATTGTCACCCTTTCCTTTTTACGCCACACCATGAAGTTGGTTGACCGCCCTCCTTCCTGTTTTATTGATACAACATCTTTATGCATGTAAACCTTCCTTTTTGTTTTGTAGTATTAGTGCAATTACAATGTAGCTGTTTGTCGGCGTTTCGACCCTGGGGTCCCTGGACCGACGAGTAAATTTGTCGTTGCGCGTCCCAGCCCAGATGGGTTGGCGCGAGACGGAACACAAGGGAGAATCACTGCTCGTGTTATCCCGCGCCAGGGGGGTGTGCTCGTAGTAGGGGTTACAAACGTTCGCAAGAGGGAGAGAGTGAGCCTGTTCGTCAGCTCGTTCCCCCGCGCGACCCTCCGCATGGAGGCCCTGGACCTCCCTTTTATAGATGCAAGGAGAGGGTGCAGATGTACAATGGGGGGTGTAGCTAGGCGCTAACGTGTCTGGCAGAGAGGTGCCTGAGCCCTGTGTACATGCCAACGTGGCTGTCGGAGAGGTGCTAGAGCCCTGTGTACGCGGTAACGTGGCCGTCGGAGAGGTGCCTGAGCCCTATAGAAGCGCAGCTTTCGGTGCTGCTGGGATCTTGCTGACGTCTCCTTGCTTCCGTAGGGGGCTGAGAACCACCGTCGTCATGGACGCACGCAGGGAGCCATCATTACTTGTTACCGGGGCGAGCCAGATGAGACGCCAGTCTTGTTCCCCCGTAGCCTGAGCTAGCTAGGGGTAGGGTAATGATGTATCCCCCGTGGTGCGGCTGGTCCGAGCACAAGGTCGGGCGAGGTGGAGACTTCTCCTGAGGTCGAGGTTTAGGCGGAGCCCTGGGGTCGGGCGAGGTGGAGACCACCTTCCGAGGCCGAGATTGAGGCCGAGCCCTGGGGTCGGGCGAGGTGGAGCTTCCTGTTGCGCCTGAGGCTGAACTTGGCTGTCGTCAGCCTCACCCTGGTGGGTGGCACAGCAGTCGGAGCGGGGCGAGCGGCGCTGTTTTCTTGTCAGGTCGGTCAGCGAAAGGGCGAAGTGACGGCGGTCACTTCGACCTTGCCGACTGAGGCACGTGTGTCAGGATAAGGTGTCAGGCGATCCTCGCATTGAATGCGCATGCGATACGGTCGATTGGAGAGGCGATTTGGCCAAGGTTGCTTCTTGACGAAGCCTGCTCGAGTTGGGCCTCGGGCGTGCCGAGGGTGCGCCCACTGCCTGAGGAGGCCCTCGGGCGAGACGTAACTTCGTCCGGGACTACAGTTCCCGCCCGAGGCTGGGCTCGGGCGAGGCGAGTTCGCGTCCCTCGGGTAGGCGAAGCCTTGACATAAATCGTGCCCATCAGTCTCTGCAGCTTGTGCTGATGGTGGTTACCAGCCGTGTTTAGGAGTGTTGGGGGTACCCCTAATTACGGTACCCGACAGTAGCCCTCGAGCCTCAAAGGGAGTGTTGGCACTCGCTTGGAGGCTTTGCCGCACTTTTTGCGAGTGGACCGGCCTTTCTCGGTTATACTTTGTTCTGGTGGGTGCGCGCGAGCGCACCCGCCGGGTGTACCCCGAGGCCTCGGAGGAGTGGTTTGACTCCTCTGAGGTCTTAATGCCTTTCGTGATGCCTCGGCCGGCCTTGTTGTTCCCTCATGCGGCCTGGTCGTAGCTTGGGTGCATGGTCAGGTTCCGAGTTTTCAGGCTGGTTTGTTGACGCTGTCAACGGTTTGGCCGTAGCCAGGTTGCGAGAGCAGCCCCCGAGCCTCTACACGGAGCGAGAGGACGATCAAGGACTGTCTCGACTTTTATTATACGCCCCTTCGTCGCCTTTCCGCAAGGAGGAAGGGGGGAAAGCGCCATGTTGCCCTCGGAGGGCGCCGAACATGGTGTCTCTAGTGAGTTGCTAACGGGTGATCCGAGTGGACGCCCGTGCCCCGTTCGATAAGGGTCGGCTAGTGGCCTAGAGGCGCGCTCCAAAAGTACCTGCAAGTGATTTGCCGGACCCGGACCCATTCGATAGGGTTCGAGGGCTCGATGCCTCCCTCTGGTGGGATTCCGTTACAAAATCGCTCCTGCTGGTCTCGGAAATGTCTTAGGGTGCCTCGGGAGCTGTGACAGCCCTCCCAAGTTATCAGGCCCACATGCACCAATCCTTGTCTTACTGGCCTCAGATGGCTATGCATGTGTACCAGGTAACCTAACAAGGCTATCGAGTTCGCCAACTGGAACTCATCATCCCAAGGATCTCCCACATAACAGGTATATTACAGTAATCACATTTGATACACACACATTGGAGATAGAGTGGAAGACTTTTACAAAGTACACTTTACATTCCAGAACTCAAGTTTTACATGGTAGAATGAGATGTATTTATTATAAGTCCTGATAGTACTCGAAGTGCATAACTTATTACAATAACTGGAAGGGTGAAGCCTTTCCATAAGAGATATATAAAAACCTTCTAAGCTTCAAGTCCTCCACATGAAGTAACTAACCCAAAGATAAGGGAATAAAACTTCTCCTACAAAAACAACAAGGGATAAAACCCTGAGTATGCAATTACTCAGCAAGACTTATCCGACTAAAGAAAAGACTCTCAAGGATATGCTGGTTTGTCGGGAATCAAGGTAAAGCTTATCAAATTTCAAAGACTCATTTTTGCAGAAAAGCTTACTAGTAGTGGATCCTTATGCCAAAATTTTACATCACAAGTTAAGTACTTTTCCTGAATCTAGATTTTCCTAATCTAGAGCATTCACTTGTCCTATACTACCTTTCTTTTAAAATCAAAATTTTGTTTCGCTTGTTATCTACGATGAAGGGCAGCGATCCAGTCTTCATATCTGAGAAGTAACGGCGATCCGAATCGATTAATACCCAGCTGGGGATCTCCAACCACACGACATATGTAGCACTTAACCCTTGCATATGTCAACCATTCCCACGGATCCTCCACTACATGAACCGGTCCGCGCTACCCGGGAGCATATTACCCTACCATCCAGCCTCTTACCAGGAGGGTAACTGCTACTCCCACCATCTCCCACGCCCAGTGCGCGGTTGTCTTTTCACGTATGGAATAGCCGGGTTCAGGCTTACTCATGACAAGGTATGTGGCCAGTTAAAAGGTCCTAGACCATCATGCCAACAATCGGTACGGTCCTTAATCGACATAGACGGGCGACCTTTCCTGCTCAATGTCTGGTCCCATTTTAAAGTATTTCAAAAATTTGGCGCCTGACAGAGGGGCCATGCCTGGATAATGAATTTATCAATGTCTTGATGCCTTCATTATCCCAAGCCCATTTTTTTTGTAAAAACATGAGTCATAGATCAAAAATATGTGGTAATCAACCTTTCAAGGATGGTAATGCATCAAGTGTTTAATCACTCAACTCCTATCACCTAATGCAGCATATAAGTGATAAAATTTTGTAAACACAAGGAAGGTGGTAAATGCACCGGGGCTTGCCTTGTTGCAGAGAAGATTCAAAATCTTTTTACAGTTAGATGGGTCTCCACCACTGGATCAAACAGTACTTGGAGCAGGCTTCTTTTTCAAACACCACTTCTTCTAGGTGTTCTACAAGTCAATTACAAATATATGGATGCTTATGTAATGATATGAAATGCAAACTTTCATAAAGAAGAGGTGGGGAACATAAACATTGCTAACTAAGCGCATGACAAACTTAACCATATTAACTTAATATTTTATCTAAAGGTCTAAACTGAATTTAGTTGGACAAACTAGAGGACTAAACATACTAAGGTTTATTAAATTTGCTACCCAACAATTTATAGGGTCTAACTTCGCTACAAGATATATATTAACACTACTTGTGTGGCTTTTATATTTCCTCTTTTAGCTATTTCAATGTTCTCTAGGCAACCAACTCTAAATACACTAAAACTTTTACTCAGCACTATTTTAGACATAGTAAACCTACCCATAAATCCGAACGCTAGAGCGGGTGCCTACCTTCACCACGGGCGCCGACGTTTGAGCAGAGGGGAAAACGTGAGCAGGCAGGATGAAGGTCGCAACGCAGACGAGGTTGGAGAGGGTCGATGACGACCGCGGCTTGGACGAGGCGGCAGGACAACGACGAGCAGCCGAGCGCGGCCGACAGCGAGTGCGCATGTTCAGACGATCAGCGAGTAGGGTGGGCGAGCTCCAGATGCGGGAGCAGCGTGCATAGCGTCCTGGTGACGCCCAGCTGCGGAGGATGTGAGGCTAAGCAAGGATGGCAGTGCGTTCGCTGCTGGAGGCAAGGAAGCCGGCAATGCGAAGCAAAAACAAGACGGCGCACGGGAGAAGCTGTTGGGGCTGAGCGTGGTGCCGCGAACGCTAGCGCGACGACTCCGTGCAACGCACGAAAAAAGGGCTGCGCTTCAACACGGTGAGCAGGGTGAACTCTCAGCCAGGAAACACAAGAAGCACAACTGCGGCGTCAGACAAAGGAAAAACAGAGAACGCACTCCATCGAGCCTATCCCGATGAAGATATTTCCCAACTCACGATACGTCACAAGCAATCGCCAGAGGCAAGCAGGCAAGCAGCTGCGTGGCCGTGCATGGGCATACACCGAATTCAGGTGGCGACGTTGTTATCAGGACAGAACAGACAGACGCATCACAGGTGGGGCACCGCTTAACTCTATCCATTTTGCATTAACTTTTGCCCAGTTTTGTTATCTACGCCGAGTCCTTCTCTCACCCAAGTTGGCTCACTGTCACACGCCATCCAACCACAGTTACAAAGCCCCAGCTAAACTTAGAGAGTGAGGAGCTTAAAACACCACGAACTCCAGCTCTCCAAACTAAATTCGAGCAGAATGACCCATGGTTTCAGACACTGGACTGAACTCGACGCCCAACTGAAACCCCACCTCAATCCCGTTAAACCTCGTGATTCCAAGTGGTGACAGAGAGATCAGCTATAATACAACTTGCTGACCAGACCACACTCTTACTCTTTGCTTTAGGGATCAACCTCAAAAGGGCACAAATCAAGAAATAAAGATGGATCAAGGAGGAGAAAAACACACTACTTAACGCATGAACCTGAAACTTTCAGTACAACTTTCTCTCAAATTCATGTGATGACCCCACATGCTTCCTTACTAAGCGTTATTCCAATACATTCACTCTCCATTTTGCTTGAGTGGCTACTAACTAAAGCTCAACAAACTTCAAGTTATGGAACTCTAAAGTTGTAGCAACACCCCGAACTGCAGCAATTCAGCTAACTGAATTTCATGCAGCACACACCTATTTGACAGAGCAGCAATGAGCTCAATTTAGTCATAAATCTTTTTTGGTAACATGGAGATCTCCGTTAACCAAACTTGTTGAAAACGTATAGCTCTACCATTTTTCTGCAGACACCTGTGGTCTAAAGCTGACAAATTGAGAGCTATAGCACTCCAAAGTTAGGTGAAAATACTGTTGCTCGGCTTGAGCTAACTGAACCTGAAACTGCACATCACACGCCTGACAGTGAAAGTTCAAGCACATTTTACTCCACTTTTCATGCAGCATCAGGCCAGACACACTCCAACAAACTTGCTCACCATTTTATGTTCTTTAACTTTTATATAGAGACTACAACCCATAACTCCATGGATTAGTGATAAGAAAGCTCCAAAGTTGAGCAAAACTCACTAAAATTCAGTTTCAGTGAACTGAACTAAGTCTGAAACTCAGAGTTTGATAACATGTTTTTGGACACCATTTTCCCCCATTTCTAGGAAAGATCAGGGGGATTCACCTTAATGAAAATTACTCATCACACTACCTTCTAACAGTTTTCTGTAGAGAGTGCAGGCCATAACATTAGGGATCAGTCACAACAGAGCTCTAAAATTTGGTGAATAATGCTGAAACTGCACTTCAACTTAGTGAACAAATTTCAGAACAACAGAATCTGACAGCAAGGTTTTGAGCCTCTTTTGCTCCCCGTTCCATATTGTTTTAGGGCTACCACATTGCATAAACATTGTTCTCCTATAGTTACTCTACAGGTTTGTTATAACAACTGTTTCCAAAATACTCATGGACTAAAAGTTACAGGGAATCAAAAACAGATAAACAAAACTGTTTTGGGCTGATTCCAAGTGACCCAAATCTGAATTTTTTTTGCAAATTACTTCAAATTCTCCCACATAACTTGGAGAGCTCCAAATATGAAAATTGTTCACTTTTCCAAGCTCCACAATTTTGATATATGAACTTTTAGCAAAACATAGCTAGATCTTAAAATCCACTTTTGGGCTAGTTTAGAGTTGAAATTGGACTTGATCTGCTTCAAGTGCTTCATCAATTTATTGTATCCTACTAAAAACAAGGTTAACCTTAAGCTCAAACCCAACTTTGGTGTATAGATATAATGTACAAATTTCCATTGGGTTAAAAGTTGCTTGTTTGTACTAGATTTCAAACAAGGTCTGTGAACTTCTCTTGCTCTCTTCGAAACGACATAACCTCACCCTTTTCTCTAAGTTCCAAATGCTTCTGAGGCCAAGTTGCTTAATCAAATTGGTGCTCGACATGTTGCTCCACAAGTTTGGTACAATGACCCTTAGCTAGAACCATATGGATTCCAAACCATCAAAGCCCAAAGTTGGCATTAAACACACAAATTCAGACTTTGGTTTTTCACTAATTCTGAAAATCCAGAATTAAACACTATATTTTTGGACCACTGTTTCTACCAGTTCCAAATAGTTTCAGGGGTATGAACCTTAACCAAACTTATACCCCAACATGTGGTCTTCCACTTTGGTACATAAACTGTAACCCATAGCTATATGGATCAGCCACCAACAGGCTTCCAAAGTTGCTTTAGCATATAAAATCTTCAGTTTCAGATATTGCAGTCTGAAATTCAAATTCTGACATTCCCACTTTGGACCAGTTTTCCACCTAGTTCCATATGAACTTAGGGTTAAGTAGCTTAAACAAAATTACACATCTAGTGTAGCTCTACAGCTTTGCTATTGTGACCATCTTCAAATTGCTTATATATCAAAAGTTATGAAGATTCAAAGGCAGCTACTTGATATTGTTTCTAGCCATCCAACCTTAGGTCCAAAAAGTTAATTTTTGAGTTTTCTCCACTTCTTCCTATAAAACATGGAAATATCTATACCTGAAAGTTGTTTGGGTTGGAGAACTCTATAACTTTGGTAATTTGATCTTTTGGCAAATTATTGCCAAATCACAAGTTCCACTTTTGGAGCTCTAAATTGAGATTTTCAAAACTAGGTCCTTCAGTCTTCACTAATCACAACATCATACTTAGATTATTTTGGATTCTATTGAATGCATTCTAAGTGTATCAAGCAAGTTAATGCGAGTGCATATGATGACATGCTAAATTTTTAGTTCTCGTAACACCAGGGGTGTTACAGGAGCGTAGCCCGAGCCTCGGCCATGTAACGGACGTACCCAGAGTTATCCCTCACTCTGCGTGCTCTGGGGCGGCTGTCGAACCCTTCCGAGGTGCCAGCCTTCGAACCCCTGATCAGTAGTGGGCGCGGAGCCCGAGTGCTCTGGGGCAGCTGTCGAACCCTTCCGAGGGGCCAGCCTTCGAACCCCTGATCAGTAATGGGCTTGAAGCCCGAGTGCTCTGGGGCGGCTGTCGAACCCTTCCGAGGGGCCAGCCTTCGAACTCCTGATCAGTAATGGTCTCGGAGCCCGCTTCCTTCGCGGAGAAGGATCCCTTTCCGAAATATCCCCTTTCCCGGTCCCTGTAGCAAGAGAGAGAAAGAGGAAGATGAAAAGGATATGAATTTAAATAGTGCGGCGCACCTTTTTTGACGTGGTCATTATGGCGGAGGTGAAACGACGCCCGCTTCGCCTGCCAAAGGCGTCGCTTGCCCTGCCGACGAGTTAATGCGACGGGACGGGCGGTTCGCGGGGCGGCCATTGCGCGTGCGCGAGTCGGGTGTTTCGCCTTCGAGTTTGAATTTCGTGGCGGGTTCGGGCGAAGTTTTGAATGGATCTCGCCCGGGCCTTTATATACCCGGAAGAGGGGCCGGCGGTGGTTCTTTACTCTGCCATTTGCGCTTGCCTTCTGCTTTGGTTTCCGCAACCTAAGAGAATAGCCAGAGAAAAGAAAACCGCGCACCTCGTCCCCTCCGCCTTCACCCCCTTCGTTCAGCGATGGCTGACAAGGTGACCGTCGTTCCGCCGCGCGATCCGTGGCCTTTCTCCACCATCACAGTGGACGATCTGGAGGCCCTCGTCACCGATGGTCTGCTCCGTCCCCTCTCCGGTGACCCGCAGCCGGAGTGGATGGCCCCTGCGAGCGAGGCCGACCCAACTCCACCGCCGAGGTATCTGGTTAGTTTCGTCTCCTTCCACGAGCGGGGGTTCGGAGTGCCAGCGAGCCGTTTCATGCGGGCGCTCCTGCACTACTACGGGGTGGAGCTGCACAGCTTCAACCCCAACTCCATTGCGCAAGCGGCCATCTTCGTGGCGGTTTGCGAGGGTTTTTTGGGGATTGACCCCCACTGGGATCTGTGGACCCATCTCTTCTCCGCGGAGCTCTTCGCCTTGACGACAGGGGAAACGACCGCATGGCGGTGCGGGCCGGTGGCTGCACCCTCTAGTTGAGGCAGGGGCGCGCGCAGTAGTACATCCCCGCCATCCTTGTGTCTTCGAACAAGGGGTGGCAGCGTCGGTGGTTTAACCTCCGGAACGACGACGGAAGGCTCCCGTCGTTTTCTCAACGAGTGGTGACCGCCGCCGGCAGCAACTGGCGCTGGGGGGCCACGCGCGTGAAATAGGAGAAGCTCCAGCCTCTTCTGGAGGCCTTGCAGAGGTTACAAGATGGGGGTCTCACCGCCGCGGGGGTCGTCGCCGCTACCCATCGCCGGAGGGTGCTTCCTTTGGCGGAGTGGCGGTTGCCACTTTCAGAGATGAAGCCGGGGGTCGATTTGGAGGGCTCGCAGATGTCCTCGGCTTCCCTCTTCGCAGGCGGGTAGCGGGCACGGTAGGGAGGCTGGATGCCGGCGCCATGGTTTAAAAGTCGTCGCCTAGGCAACGCCTAGGCGTCCAAGCGGAGAAATCTTCTAGGCGTCGGTGCCGCCCAGAGGAAACTGTGTATGGTGTCCGCCTTGGCGAGGTAGGCGTCCGCCTTGGCGTCGTAGGCGTCTGGGCGACGCCTTTTCCTCCCTGGGCGACGCCTTATCCTCTAGGGTTTCTCGTTTTGGGCTTTAGGGTTTAGGTGGCTAGGCGCGCGTTTTGTTTTGGGCTTGTTCCACTGTGCGCGCGCGGCAAAAATACTTTGTGCGTGCGCAGCGCCGCGGCTGCTCCCTGCGCGCGCAAATCTCTCTGCGCTCTCTCCCTACGCGCGGCGGCTGCTGCTCTCTCCCTGCGCGCGGCGGCTGCTGATCTCTCCCTGCGCGCGGCGGCTGCTGCGTTCTCCCTGCGCGCGCGCGGCTGGTGCGTGCTCCCAGCGCGCGGCTCCCTGCTACCAGCGCACGGCTGCTGCTCTCTGCGCGTGGTTGCGGCTCCCTGCTCCCTGCCCGCTGTGCTAGCTGCTGCTGCTGGTAAGTCCTACTCCCTGCTTACTCCTCCCCTCCTCAGAATGATGTTTCTCATCCCCTCCTCCCCTGCTTCCCCTGGTTTCAGACTGCGCAACGAGTAGGTTTCTGTCAAGTGTCAAGACTGCAGCGACTAGCGACAACATAATGTCTTCTCGAAATGAAGCTCCATCTTCTGTGGCTGGTGACTACGACCCGAAGAGCGATCCTACCTGGAAGCCACGGAAGTCTGCTGATCCAGGGTGGAAGTAAGGATTTTGGCCGGATCTTCAAAATAAAGATAAGGTGGAATGCACCCTATGTGGTCAGGTTGTTAGTGGAGGGATAAAGTGGTTAAAGCAACATTTGGCAGGGGCATATGGAGATGCAAAGTTATGTCCCAAGGCTAGCATTGGATTAAGGAAGGAGATGACAAGTTATTTGGAGGCAAACAAGAGAAAAAGACCAATGTTTCTAGATGAAGATGAAGATGATGAAGTGGTGGAGGTGGCAGCAACAGATGGGGCGAATGATACATCTGTTGTGGAGTCTCAAGCATCCAAGGTGGAGGACATATCCTGTGCAATCACTTATCCTGGTGCAAGCGTGCAATCAAGCGATCTAGTGCATCCGATCTAGATCCAACGGTTTCATATGGAAGGGGTTAAAAGTAAAATAGGTACTATGTTTTAGGTGGAAGGGGTTAAATATAAAATAACAGTCATCATTAGATCTAGATCAGATGCACCAGATCGCTTGATTGCACGCTTGCACCAGGATAAGTGATTGCACAGGATATGTCCTCTCCAAGGTGCAGCCTAGTTCTGGTACAGCAACCAAAAAAAGACAATCAACCTTGCAATTTAAGGCAAGTAGTAAAGCACAGCCAAAGACAGCCAAGTCCGTAGTTGAGATGTTGCGGAAAACACCAGAGGAGGTGGTGGATGAGAGACTTTCAGGCTCTTATCAGCCCACAATCTTGGCTAGTTCAAAAAGCAAGGAGGACAAACACTATGTGGACATGCAGTGGGCTTTGTTCTTCTATGAGTGTGGTGTACCTTTCAATGCCGCAGCAGCTAGGCAGTTTCAGATTGCAATTGAGGCCACACCACAGTTTGGTTCAGGGTATAAGCCTCCAACACCTTACCAACTAGACGAACCATTGCTACAAGAGGCTGTGAAGTCAACAAATACAATGAGGGAGGAACATGAGCGTGCATGGAAACACTATGGTTGCACACTCATGTCTGATGGATGGTCTGATAGGAGGGGACGCCATCTCATTAACTTCTTAGTGAACAGCCCAGAGGGCACTTACTTTTTAGAGTCCGTTGATGCATCAAGTGAAGTACATGATGCATACATGCTTGCTGATTTGCTTGAGAAAAAAGTTGATGAGATTGGGAGAGACAAGGTTGTACAAGTTGTTACTGACAATGGTGCCAATTACAAAGCTGCAGGCAAGCTTCTAATGGAGAGGATTCCTACATTATTTTGGAGTCCATGTGCTGCACATTGCTTGGACCTAATGTTGGAGGACATAGGAAACTTGAAGGAATTCAAGAAACCAATTGCACGTGCAAGGCGTGTGACAACTTTCATATACCGACATGGGAGAATTCTTGCTGCCATGAGAGAGAAAACTGGTGGGGCTGATCTTGTGAGGCCTGCTGCCACTCGTTTTGCTACTTCCTTTCTCACATTGAAGAGCTTGTACAAGCACAAGGATGCTTTGAAGGCTTTATTTGCAAGCACAGCTTGGACTGATAACAGATTGTCAAAGACAAGTGCTGGATTGGATGTGTATAACATTGTCTTCTCCACACAGTTTTGGAATTCAGTAGAAGATTGCCTTAGAGCTTCAGGGCCACTACTTATTGTACTTAGGGTGGTAGATGGAGATGAGAGGCCAGCTATGCCAGAGGTCCAAGCATTGATGAAATGTGCAAAGGAAAAGATCAATCAAAGCTTTGTTGTCCAAAGAAAGAAGACTTTACTCAAGAAAATCATAACTATAATTGAACGGCGTTGGGAGAAACAAATGGATCACCCATTGTATGGGGCTGCAATGTATTTGAACCCAGGAAAGCTGCATCCTCTCATAAGAAATGATGATGATGCTACTGTTGGTCAGCTAAGAGGTTGCTTTCTTGATGTGCTTGCAAGAATGGTAGATGATGAGGAAACTAGAGACAAGATCAATTCTCAAGCAATGGATTACGAGTTTCTTAGAGGAGCAGCTTTTTCAAATAAGATGGCCAAAGATAACCTACAAACTATGACCCCACGTAAGTGTTTGTGGCTGTTACTAGTTTACTACTTACTAGTTGTTGCTAGTAGCTTGCTAAATTGTTGTGATATTATTGCAGTTGAGTGGTGGCGTTCGTATGGTGGTCGTGCTATTGAGTTACAGAGATTTGCTAGACGTTTGGTGAGTCTTTGTGCGTCTTCATCAGGTTGTGAACGCAATTGGAGTACCTTTGAATTTGTAAGTTATTATGTGTGCCTCCTCAAGTCCTCATCCACCTACTTGGCTACTTTTGTATCCAATATTTCAGGATTAAATGACCAAGTGTTTTCTCTTTTCTTATTTTGTAGATCCATACAAAGAAAAGAAACCGATTGTTGCATAAGAGGTTGAATTCTATTGTCTTCATTTCCTACAACAGAAAGATGAAAGCTATGTTCCAAAAACTACGCCAGAAGAAGGGGAAAAACTTTGATCCATTGGTTCATGAGGACTTCAACTGGGACAATGAGTGGGTTGATTCTTTGCATGTAGTCCCTGAAGGTGGGCGTGGGTGTGAGTGTGACCTTACATGGGACCTTGTGGATAATGCCATTGGAGCATCACAAGCATTTCGTGGCCGAAACTTACCAAGAAGGGCCCATAATGTGTATTCAAGAAGAAATTCTGTTGCTGCACAAAATATGTCAGAGGCTGAAGAGGAAGATGAAGATGAAAAAGATGTTCCACATGATGATGCAGAAATCACAGATTGTGAAGATGAATCTAATGGTGGCAATGATGGTGAAGAAGGGGAGGCACCCAATATCCCAGGAGAGTTTGATGATGATTTTTGAGCGACGGGAGAGTAGCTATTGCTAGATTGCATTAGCATATTTGCTGCATTACTAACTGCAGCTAGTTACTATTAATTTTGCCATTACAAACTATCTATGTGGCTATTTCAGATTTGGTATTGTGCTGTTTTAAATTGTGACTTGCTATTGTTCCTTTAGAAACTACTTTGTGGCTATTTCAGATCCACTATTGTGCTATTGTAAATTTGTGATGATTTCTAGTTTATGAGCTGTAACAGCTGTTTGGTTGCTTGGTATTTTGTAACAGCTGTTTGTAACAGCTACTAAGGCGTCGCCTAGGCGCCCGCCTAAGTCGCCTAGGCGGTCAGGCGGTGGCTGGGCGCCTAGTTCTGCCTAGCCGCCTTTTAAACCTTGGCCGACGCCCCTACCCAGCCCGTGATGCGCCCCGAGCGTGGGTACGTGTCCCTTGTGAGTGTCCGCTCCTTCTCCTGTTTTGCGCCGAGTTGCCTTTGATTCTTACCGTCGGGATTTCTGTTCGTCTCCAGGGGTTGGGGTTTTACAAGCCCTCCCTGCCACCGGTCCTGGAGGACGCGGTGGACCGAGCCGTGCAGAGGGTCGCCGCGGAGAAGAAAAAGGAGAAGAAGGACGCGGAAAAGGCTCGGGCCCGCGGGCGGATGCGGGCTCGGGAAGCCTTGGAAAGGCGTCATCGGAGGCAGGAGAGGGATGGGCTCCCGAGGGAGCCGTCGCCAAGGACGCCTGACGACGATGATGATGACGATGATGACGAGAACGACGACATGGCGGCCCGTCTTGGCCTCAGCCCGGATCTGAGGCTGGGCCAGGGGTCGCCGAGCCAGCCTCCAAGTGGGCTGGCGCCATCAGTATCTGGGGCCGAGACATCAAGGTCTCGGTTCGAGGAGCGGGGACAGGCCAAGGGGGTACTTGACCCCTTGGCCGAGGTAGTTGAGCTGACTCCGGGGAGTCAGGCCGATCCGCCTGTCCCCCAAGAGCAGTCGCCCGTGCTGGCTGCACAGGAGGTTGGTCCTCCGGCCATCGTGATGACGCCTGGGCGGGCCGCCCTTTTGGCGCCTCAGGCGCCCGAGGTGGAGGCGGCACCGGAGTCGGCAGCGGGGCTACCCTTGGCAGCGCCTGCGAGGGCCGAGGCCCGAGGGGCCTCCCCGCAGGCACGATTAGCCGTGGTCCGGAGTGGGTAAGTATCTGATGATACCTCTGCTTTGGTTTTTTCCTCCGTGTGTCTTGATCTTGTCTTCTCTCCTTCTTTCAGCAAGCGGAGGCAGAGCTCGACTGGCCTGGCCCCCAGGAAGGCCCTTAAGACGGGGCTGGCCTCTGCAGCCGGTGTCGCGGTGCACCAGGCCGGTTGGCTGGCCTCCGTGCAAAGCGCCCTCGAGCAGGGGGCCCAGGCGGCACAAGTTGCCATGGGGCGAGTACCCCGGGCCGACCCTTCTGTCGGGGCGGCCATCGTGCCGGAGGAGACTGCTGACGCGGCCGTGGCCCCAAGCCCGCCTGACCTGTTGCTGGTGCCGGTGTCGACTCCCGCCGGGGCCATCGCCGATTCGCCCGCGGAGCCGCCCATCGCTCCCGGCGTTGGCATGGTTGAGGAGCCACCGCTCGTGGTCGTCCCTGACCTCTCCAATCTTGGCCATAAGGAGAGGGAGGCCGCCGTTACCGAGGTTGGTGATCGGGGGCCCGCCTCCTTAGCCGAGGGGAGGCCGAGTACGTCGATAGCGAGGGTTCCCGATACGTCGACTGCAGGAGGTCCCGATGCCTCGGAGGAGGGGCGCGCAGAACCACGACCCGTCTTGGGGGTAGCGACCTTATCCCCGCGCAACGCAACCCCAATGAGTGGTGTGGGCAGGCGCTCCGGTTCTGGAGCTGCGGCACCTCGGAACCCCTCTTCCTCCTCAACGATGAGCGGGAGTAGTCTCGGGATGAGCTCCATGAGTATGCCGAGGCAGCGATGGGGTCACTTCGGTTGACCATGGAGATCCTTTCCAGGGACGTTCCCAGGGTCCTCCAGGTAAGGATTTCAGGCATACCCCTTACGTGACCAGGGCATTCTTTGTAATACCCTGCTTTCCTTCCTTAGGAACTGGCGGATGTGAGCACCGCCAAATCGCTGTTCATCCGCCGCGAGAGCGGCGTCTAGAGTTTGCTGCGGTCCCAGAGGGCCGCGCTTGCCGAGGCTAACGAACGCCTCACCCAACGGAGCACCGAGGTGGCGGACCTTCGACTGCTTCGTGATGAGCTGAAGTCGGTGGTAGCGGCGGCGCGGACAGAGGCGGCGTTGGCACGGACAGTGATGCAGCAGCGGCAGCTGGAGCTTGGCCAGGTCATCGGCGAGCGGGACCAATCTCGGAGCCAAGCTGCCAAGGCCGTGGGCCGGGCTGAGGCCCTTAGGGGTTAGCTGGCTGAGGCTACAGAGCAGCTTGCCAAGGCGTCTGCTCGGGCCGGGACCCTTGCTGAGGACCTGGTCGTAGCCGTCGGGTCTGCCCAGTCCACCCGGGTCGTGGCCACGCAGGAGCGCGCCCGGGCCGAAGGTATGTTTCGACCGCTTTGTGACCTCGATTCAGCCTCATTCTTCAGCCCGTGTCTGAAGAATTTGTTTGGCTCCCTGCAGAGTCCATCAAGGCGCTCGCCCAGGCGGTCGAGCAGAAGGAGGCTGATCGCGTGGCTATGTTCGAGGCCATTTTGGACTTTTGTCGGGCCTTTGACCTTGACGACGTCCCCTCGGGTAGCTCCCCCCAGAGTCACCTGCGGGCCTTGGGTGGCCATGTGCGCAGCAGACTCCGCGGGGCACTGCACCACGACGTTAGGTGGGCCTTCGCCATGCTTGCTTCCCACTACGATGTGGATCTGGAGCGGGTCAGTGAGGGGTACTGCCTACCCGACGAAGATGAGGCGGCGTTAGCCGAGGTCCAGAGGCTAGACACGGCCGCGGCAGGCCCAAGCGCGGTGCTGGCGTCCTCCTTTGAGGTGGAGATCCTTCCGCTTGCGTCGCCATCTGGGGCTAGGCCAAATCTTTCTAAGGGTGGAGACGACACCGAGGGTGGCCCTGCCAATGTCTGATCCTGCCGGAACAGTTTGTCTGCAGCGTGTGTGTGTTTCTTGCGGCTGCTGAGGCCTAAACACTTTTATCATTGTGTTATAAAGTTGTGTTTCCTTTCCTCTCGTTTCGAGTATCAGGACTTGTTCGTCGGTAGCAGAATCGCTTACCCGAGCGAGAGTTACTTTTCGCGGAAGGTGATGAGTGAGGTATCCGTATCCCGGAGGCGTAGGAGTCCCTCGGCTCGGTCGACCTTGCCGCTTACGCGCACTCTTACCTGTTTGCAGGATTCTGTTATCGATATAGTCGAGACGGCACGAAAGTCGTTTTGGTAGAAAATCTTTCTTGGTAGAAAAATTTTCCGAGGAAGAATTTTGACGCAGAGGGGGTTCCCCCTTCTAGCCCCCGAGGGAGGGTCGGGCTTTGCCGAGGCAAGGCTGACCCTTCCTTGACAGTTAGACTTTATTTGTGTATGTAAAGAGAACAAGGAATATGAACGACTTGAAACATCTTAAGGGTAGAAGCGACGTAGCTGTTGGATGTTCCAAGCGTTGCTGTAGACCTCGCCTTGATCGTTGGCCAGCTTGTATGTTTCAGGCTTCAAAATCTTGGCGATGATGAACGACCCTTCCCAGGGAGGAGTAAGCTTGTGGCGCCCTCAGGCGTCCTGCCGCAGCTGAAGTACCAAGTCTCCCACCTGGAAGCCTCGGGACCGAACCCCTCGGGCATGGTAGCGTCGCAGGGACTGCTGATACCGCGCCGAGTGTAATAAGGCCACGTCCCGAGCCTCTTCCAACTGGTCCAGTGAGTCTTCTCGGCTGGTCTGGTAGTTTCGATCGTCATACGCCTTTGTCCTTGGGGAACCGTATTCTAAGTCTGTGGGTAAGATAGCCTAGGCCCCATAGACTAGAAAGAACGGTGAGAAACCCGTGGCTCGGCTCGGCTCGGCGTCGTCCTCAGACTCCAGACCGCCGAGGGTAGCTCTTTCATCCACCGCTTGTCGAATTTGTTGAGGTCATTGTAGATCCTCGGTTTAAGTCCCTACAGAATCATACCGTTGGCACGCTCCACCTGCCCATTCGTCATGGGGTGAGCTACGGCGGCCCAGTCCACACGGATGTGGTGGTCCTCGCAGAAGTCCAGGAACTTCTTCCCAATGAACTGTGTGCCATTGTCGGTGATGATGGAGTTCGGGACCCCAAAGCGATGGATGATGTTGGTGAAGAACGCCACTACTTGCTCGGACCTGATGCTGGTTAAGGGTCGGACCTCGATCCACTTGGAGAATTTGCTGATAGCGACCAACAGGTGCGAGAAGCCCCGGGTGCCTTCTGCAAGGGGCCAACGAGGTCCAGACCCCATACTGCAAACGGCCAGGTGATGGGTATTGTTTGTAGGGCCTGAGCGGGCAGGTGCGTCTGTCTTGCGTAGAATTGACACCCTTGGCAAGCGCGTACAATCCTAGTGGCGTCAGCCACCGCGGTCGACCAGTAGAAACCTTGTCGGAAGGCGTTTCCTACGAGGGCTTGAAGTGCTGCGTGGTGACCGCAAGCCCCCAAGTGTATTTCTTGCAATAGCTCCTGTCCTTTGATGACAGATATGCATCGTTAGAGAATGCCTGAGGGGCTGCGATGGTAGAGCTCCTTTTCATCACCCAGTAAGACGAACGACTTGGCGCGCTGCACTAGTCACCGAGCTTCAGCCTTGTCGAGGGGTAGCTCTCCTCGGAGGAGATATTCCAGGTACGGGGTCTGCCAGTTCGGGTTAGGCGTGACCCCATTCCACTCTCCCTCGACGCGCAGGGCCTCACCCTCGGCGGCCGAGGATACCTCGGGCTGGGCCGAGGCCTCCTCGGGCTCAGGCGTGTCGTCGATCTTGACGGAGGGTTGATGTATGTCTCTGGAGAAAACGTCAGGGGAAACCGTTGTCCGCCCCGAGGCTATTTTAGCCAGCTCATCCGCAGTCTCATTGTACAGTCGAGCGATGTGGTTGAGCTCCAGCCCGTAGAACTTGTCTTCCAAGCGCCGAACTTCGTCACAGTAGGCCTCCATCTTCCGGTCGCGGCAGTGGGAGTTCTTCATGACTTGGTCAATGACAAGCTGCGAGTCACCACGAGCGTCGAGGCGCCGAACCCCTAGCTCGGTGGCGATGCGCAACCCATTAACCAGAGCCTCGTACTCGGCCATGTTGTTTGATGCCGGGAAATGGAGGCGCAGCACGTAGCGGAGATGTTTCCCGAGGGGTGAGATGAAGAGCAGGCCAGCACCTACTCCCAATTTCATCAGCGACCCATCGAAATACATGGTCCAAAGTTCCGGTTGGATCGAAGATGTTGGCAATTGGGTGTCGACCCATTCAGCCACGAAGTCCGTCAAGACTTGGGACTTTATGGCCTTCCGAGGAGTGAACGAGATTGTCTCGCCCATGAGTTCCACTGCCCACTTTGCTATCCTACCCGAGGCCTCCTGGCACTGGATGATCTCCCTCAGGGGGAAGGATGACACCACAGTCACCGGATGAGATTCGAAGTAGTGTCGCAACTTTTGTCGCGTCAGAATTACTGCGTACAATAGCTTCTGAATTTGCGGGTAGTGGATCTTGGTCTCGGATAGCACTTCACTGATGAAGTAGACCGGCCTCTGGACGAGTAGTGCATGCCCTTCTTCTCGTCTCTCGACTACGATCGCGACGCTGACCACCTGAGTGGTTGCGGCTACGTAGATCAAGGGGGCTTCTCCCGCAGCGGGGGGCACCATGATGGGCACATTTGTAAGGAGTGCCTTTAAGTTTCCGAGGGCTTCCTCGGCCTCGGGGGTCCAAGTGAAGCACTCGGCCTTCCTTAAGAGGCGGTACAAGGGTAGGCCTTTTTCGCCGAGGCGCGAGATGAAGCGGCTCAGAGCCGCAAGGCATCCCATGACCCTTTGTACTCCTTTCAAATCTTTGATAGGCCCCATGTTGGTGATGGTCGCGATTTTCTCCGGGTTGGCCTTGATGCCGCGCTCGGAGACGATGAACCCCAGGAGCATGCCTCGGGGGACTCCGAAGACACACTTCTCGGGATTGAGCTTCACACCCTTCGCTCTCAGACACTTGAATGTCGTTTCAAGGTCAGAGAGGAGGTCAGAGGCTTTCCTCGTCTTGACAACGATGTCATCGACGTAAGCCTCGACCGTTCAGCCGATGTGCTGTCCGAACATGTGGTTCATGCACCTTTGGTGTTGGGGGCCTTCGGCTTACGAAGGTCCTCAAAAACAGGATTTAACAGTATTTCTGGAGTATAATGTGTGAACAGGTATCTTCGGACTCGAGTCGGTATCACAGTAGGAGAAGCCCAAAATAATACGAAGGTTGATACAGCGCCGAAGATGTGAGCGGGAAAGCTTCGGCGTGGTAGCAGAAAATGAAACCGACTTAAAGATGAAAAGGCTATTCAGACCTCGGTGGATTACTATAGAATTATTACCAAATGTAAAGGGTATGAATGTAATTTTGTATGGGCTGTGTCCCGTGCCTATAAATAGGTGAACAGTACCCCCGTATTGTTCACGCTGATTTGGCATTTGCTTTTGCGTCACACCTGTACTTTCATCTCCTTCCAAGCTGAAGGTACATTTGTAATTCGATGTCATTTCTGTTTCTTCATAATAATAATAATGCAAAAAGAAGTTGATAATAATATATAATTGTCTATGTTATCCTTCATATTCCTTATGATTCATTCTTCGTCATCGTATGATGTGTTTATGAAGGTACGTCCTTCATAACCTTCGTCCGAAAATCATTATATCCTAAGGGAAATAATGCTTCGAAGGACGAAGGACTTTACCGATTAACATTTTCTATGTTGCCTTGTTCTTAACTCATAGCATTTGAGAATAAGTCCCCAACATTGGCGCCCACCTCCGGTGAACTCACTTCCACTCTTTGAGTTTTTGAACACCTTCGGCGATCATAAACCTTCGCTATGGCGCCGAAGAAAGCTTCAGCAACTGGGGCTGCAGCTCTGCAACCGCTGGACCACAATCAGGAGACTTTCTCCCTTCGGGAGGCCCGAAGCCAGAAAAGGAAGGCTGTTAGCCCGACACCGCCAGAGGATGAGATAGACCAAGAAATCAGAGACATGGAGATGCTTCATCAACAGGTGCAGAGGAAGAAGGAAAAGATGGCTAGGCTAGCTGAACTGCAAAGGCAGATAGACGAAGCCTCTGAAGAAGTTCGTCATCTTACTCAGGATGAGCAACACCGAAGGCCTCAGCACCAAGACCTTCATCAGGAGGGTTTCCTCAACGAAGATGACTGGTATGACAATTTCCATCATGGGAATTTTGTTTTTGATGATGCTTCTCCTCTGTCCGCTGAGCTGCAGGCTACACCTTGGCCTTCGTCCTACAAGCCGCCTCAGCTTCCCATATTCGATGGCCACTCAGACCCGAAGCAGTTTTTGATGAGCTACGAAGCAACAGTATCTTCGTATGGTGGCAATGCTGCAGTCATGGCCAAATCTTTTGTTATGGCTGTCAGGAGTGTTGCTCAAACCTGGTATTCCTCCCTTCGACCAGGAACGATCACTTCATGGCAAAAGCTGAAGGACTTATTGTTAACCAGCTTCCAAGGGTTTCAGACGAAGCCGGTCACTGCTCAAGCTCTATTCCAGTGCACCCAGGATCACGAAGAATACCTTCAGGCGTACGTCCGGAGGTTCTTGCGTTTGAGGGCACAGGCACCAATAGTGCCCAACGAAATTGTCATTGAGGCCATGATCAAGGGGCTTCGGCCAGGACCTTCAGCTCAGTACTTTTCTAGGAAGCCTCCTCAAACTTTGGAGAAGCTGCTCCAGAAGATGGACGAGTATATTCGGGCCGATAATGATTTTCGTCAAAGAAGGGAGGAGGCTTTCAGGTTTTCTGAAATGACCAGGGGCTTCGGAGGAAGATTCTATCCGAGGCACGTTAGGTCAATCCATAACTCTACTCAAAACGATGATAGGGGGAGCCAGCAGCAAAGGCCACAGTGCTCCTCACAGGCTTCGGGGCAACAGCAAGGCTCCTTCCGACCACCAGCTCCAAGAGGCAGAGGCGCCAGGGGCTTCGGCAGAAGATTTGGAGATCAACCAAGAAGAATTTTTTGCTTGTTCTGTGGTGAGAACAAGGGCCATACCACCAGGATGTGCCATGTTACCATCCAGAAGCAAAAAGAAATAGCCGAAGCTGCGGCACAACAGGCTCAGCCGAAGCAGGTCATGCACACTGCTTCGTATCATTCGCCCTACATCCCAGAATATGTAGGCAACCACCCTGCAGTTTCTGTTGCTTCGGCGAGTCAACCTCAAGCTTCCTGGCAACAGCCTACGCCTCCACCACCGCTGCAACAAGGCCAACAGCCAGAAGGGAGCCAATATGCTCCACACCAAAGGGACTTCAGAGAACAGTCCGAAGCTCGCACAGTCAACAGCACTGTGCCAGAGTCGAAGCACATCTATTGACAAATATCCTACCTTGATAGCAGTCTTTTTCATTCAGTTTTATTTTCTGTGTAATAAAGGACATTTTTCAAGTTTCATGTAATAGTTTCGTTGTTTGCCACAAGGAAAATATATTTTCTACACAGGCTTAAGTCGTTGAAGCTTAAAAATTTGCGATAACAAGGAGGACCTTCGAATTATCAAAAAATTCTTCGAAGCATCAAAAAGTCGTTCTAAGGAACGCAGAGTAAGTTTGCCGAAGTCACAAAAAGCCGTTCCAAAGGGAGCGCAGTGTAAGTTTTCTGCTCCAAAGTCGTTCCAAAGGGAATGCAGAGCTTACAGCGAAAAGTCAACGCTGATACCGCCTAAGTAAAAGGCGAAGTGCGAAAAGTCAACGCGAATACCGCTGAAAGTAAAAGGCGAAGAAGCTCCTAAGGGAGGCTTACAGCGAAAAATAAACGCTGATTCCGCTGAAGTAAAAGGCGAAGAAGCTCCTAAGGGAGGCTTATAGCAAAAAGTCAACGCTGATTCAAAAAGATTATGTGTTTTATCGCAGGGATGTGTGTGTATCTTCGGAATAAACACCATCTTACATAACATAACATCATCGCATCATTTCGCATAGCATAAGCATCATACATCATGTTGCATATGGCACAAGAGGGGGACACAATATCGATCTTCAGAAGAATGTTTTGAAAAAGGGGAAAATCATGCTAAGTCGCAAGGAGATACACTATTGATCTTCGGAAGTGTAGCTTCGGAAAATATCTTCACGAAGTTTGGATATTATTCATCAGAACACTACGGATATTGTTGTGACAAATAAAAATTCTTCTTCACGAAGCATGAAAAGAAGGGAAGGTGTTTTTTGTCAAAGACTCAAAAACGGTACGTATGTAAAATTTCATGCATCGTAAAGAATTGAACAATAAAAACAGGTATATTATATTCAGGGTTACAAGATGTTACACATGTTACATTTCAGCAGTTTTTACAATAGTACTTAATCTTCTCTCAGAACAACTTCCGCAGCCTCGTTTAGGAGCCGATTAACAACTTCATCCATGATAGCTTCAGCCATCTTTTTAATTTCGTCGTCTCCTTTCGGGTGAGGGCCCGGAGACGCTTTAGTAGGATCTGAAGGAGGACAGGATACGGCTACATTGCTATTACAAATTGCGAACGAAGTTTAAAACCAAAAATTACAACACAATAAAAACCATTAGTTAATACCTATTAGCCCTTCGGGCTCTGCGCTCTTCTCAGCAGCCTCAGCCACTTCTCTAGCATCGTGAATGCCCTTCTCGCTTTTTTGGATAATTTCTCGAGCCATTTCTCGACCACCATTATCCTAGACATCGGTGAAAAATTTTCCACCAACCATACTAGCTTCGGTTGAAGGATCTCTCGCATCTTCGAAGGACAAGGTAGCTTCGGATTGTGCTAAAATCTTTACATGCTCACAGCCCTTTTTCTCCAAAATGGTGGCAATCCCCCTGGCACCTGAGAAAGCACATATGTCTCCGCGGCTATTTAAAATTTCCTCGAAGGCCTCAGCTTCGTGATTAATCCATTCGATGGGACCTTCGGGGTTGCCTCTTGTAAAGTTTTCTTCGCTCGAGAATGCGCCGACGCTGGCGAAGCTAGCTTTCAACTTCTTAACACACTCCATAGATTTGTTATAGCATCTTTTCTTGGATGAACGAAGCTCTTCAACAGTTCCCTCTAAATGATTTGCCCATTGGTCGCTAAGTTCTCGCTTCGTTTCTTCAAGTATGCGTTCCTCTTTGGCTCTGGCCAGTTGTTTTCGAAGATCTTCAATTTCACGCTTCTGAGCCTCAGCTTGACCTTTAAAAGTAGCTTCGTCTTCTTTTATTCTATTTATCAATGAATGTAATATTTTATCTTTTTCGAGACCTTCGTTCCTCAGTTCAATTACTTCGGAACGAAGGTTGCTCAGGGCTATAGCGCACCCTTCGTCTTCGGCATCTTTTTGGGCCCTGAGGGCATTGCTAAGTATAAGGCCCTGCAAAGAAAAATGTGTGTGCGTCAATAGATTTAAGCAAACGAAAAATTTTGGTCTCAACAAAAAATACAAAGATCTCATTTTTTGCACCTTTAAGCTATTGTATGCCAGGCTGTCAGCCAGTTCGTTTTTCGACAACACCGAGAGCCCGTCTTCTAGTGTTGGGAATCCGAAGCTCTTGCTCATCTCCCGACAGACAGAAATCTCCTTGCTGTCAGGGAGACAATACAAAAAGTCTTCTTCTCCACTGCCGTTGAATATTAACGCCCCCTTTAGATACTTCAGTTTTTGGGCGTATAGCTGGGCCTCTTGCTTCTCTTTTTCTAATAAATTTTTCCCCGAAGCATGACAAACAATATAATCAAGGACTTTGGGGGATGCTTCGGGGGCAACATCACTGATTTCTTCAACAAGAATTGGCTCCGTTATTTTTTCTTCCTCGGTTTCCAAGGATTTTACCTTCATAGGCTCTGAGGGCCCAGCTTCAGCTTCAGTATCTTGCTCTGGAGCCTTAGTATCAGAAATTTCAGTTTTCGCTTCGGAAGTTGCAACAGTCTTCTTCGGAGTTGTGCTTGAGGACTTAATTGTTTCCAGAACATCTAGGACATTGACCATTCTCTTTCTTTTCGGAGTCACCGCTGGCCCCTTTTGATTTTTTATTGTCTCAACATTTGCTGAAGGACTTAAAACTTCTGATATTTTTGATCCCTCGGTTGATCCTTTTACTTCTTCCATTTTTTCTGTCGATGGCGCTTCGGCCATCTCTTTGGTTTCTGGTAACAAAATCTTTGGTTCTTCCAATTCTATTCTTGTTGGCGCTTCGGCCATTTCTGCGACTTCTGGCAGCAAGGTTGGCTTGGTTGGCTTTTCAGCTTCGGTGGCCGAAGAGGTCTCTCCGGTGAACTCAGGCACCGAGGCTGGTTCAATATAGCGTGGCCGATGTGTGAGGACCTTTATCCTTTTTCTTTTCAGTGCTGGCTCACTAGGAGCAGTTGCAGCTTCTTCTTTCCCAGAGGTTGTGCTTTTTCTTTTCTGCCCTCGAATGGGATAACGATAGTCAGGGTAGACGAACCCGATTGCGTCAAACACCCGGTTCAGTCTTTTCTTTTTTCGGCCCCCGAAGGCTGCTGACAGTGCAGTATCTTCGGCCTTCGAGTAAGCCCCAAGCAGTTCATCACTTAAATTTTCAATGCTTTTTAGCCAGTCATCATCTGGCTCAACGAATTTATCTCCGAACTTGAAAGTATACCTCAGCCTGATAAGTCCACCTTCGTCAGCCTCCTTTATGGTTTCTTGCGGCATTTCCCATTTTTCCGCGAGCGGCCATACTCTGAAGGCAATATGCTCTTGTACCAAATCTCTCGTTCCAATAAAAGAACAAATAACACCGAAGGCTCTCTGGCATTCTTCGGCAGCTTCATTCATTTCAACCTTCGGCCTCCGCAGGCCGAAGCTTTGCCAAATAGGGCGCATAATTATACCTTTGATATCTTCCCGTACTTTCAGGTCATTCTTCACATAAAACCATTCTGTCATCCAGTCGCCGGGCCATCTCTTCCGAAAGGTTGGCACGGGACAGCTTGACCCAGACCGAGAAACGAAACTGTAGCAACCAAAATTATTGTGATACTGTTCCTTACCCCAAGGTTTTGTCTCGTATGATAATTCGTGTATATTGCAGAAACTTTTCGCATCAGGTTCCAGACCTTGGCTTCTCACGGCCCACACGAAGATATTCAGCCTTATGATTGCTTCGGGGGTAAGTTGGTGAAGATAGACTTCAAATATTTTCAGCACCTCTACGACAAAGTTGCTCAGGGGAAATCTAAGTCCAGCTTTCAAAAAGCTTCGGTACACTACGACTTCATTTTCTTCAGGGTTTGGACAAGTCTTTTCTCCTTCGTCGGCCCTCACAACGGACAAGTCCCGGAAATACCTTCCTCTCATGTTGACAAGATGATTTTCTTTGATACTTGATTTGCCGAAAACCGCATGGCTTGGTCGCCAAGGGCGATCTTCGGAGTCTTCACCACCACTATCCACATCATAACTGTCGCTGTCATCAGTATCTTCAGACAAACCTTCTAAAATCTCTTTGGTGATTTTTTCTGTATTGGTCTTCGACATTGCTATAAGAAACCCTAGATTCTTCTCTTCAGAGAGACTTAGCTTCATCTCGGCAGCAGCCTTCTTATCTTCAGACATCT
This sequence comes from Zea mays, assembly GCF_902167145.1. Lineage (NCBI taxonomy): Eukaryota > Viridiplantae > Streptophyta > Magnoliopsida > Poales > Poaceae > Zea > Zea mays. The sequence continues at coordinate 157,945,894 of NC_050100.1, read as the reverse complement.
TCGGAAACACTAAAAAACTGTTTTTAATGCCGAAGCTTCAAACTTAAAAAGCTAAGCAAATCTTGGTGCGCAAGAGCTAAAAATTGAGTGAGCGGGAGCAGATGGCAAGAGAGTGTGCCAAATGAGCTTGCGGTATGATCTTATTTATACGCCCAGTGCGTTGAAAATTGAAAGACCCCGCCTGTCAGTGAATGTTGCTATTCTAGCAAAGGGAAGGTGTTTTTCGGACCTTCGGCTTAAAGCCTTCGTCCATGTCCAATCTAAATTTATTATTTTAAACAAATTAATATTGCGAGGGGCTACTGTTGGGGGCCTTCGGCTTACGAAGGTCCTCAAAAACAGGATTTAACAGTATTTCTGGAGTATAATGTGTGAACAGGTATCTTCGGACTCGAGTCGGTATCACAGTAGGAGAAGCCCAAAATAATACGAAGGTTGATACAGCGCCGAAGATGTGAGCGGGAAAGCTTCGGCGTGGTAGCAGAAAATGAAACCGACTTAAAGATGAAAAGGCTATTTAGACCTCGGTGGATTACTATAGAATTATTACCAAATGTAAAGGGTATGAATGTAATTTTGTATGGGCTGTGTCCCGTGCCTATAAATAGGTGAACAGTACCCCCGTACTGTTCACGCTGATTTGGCATTTGCTTTTGCGTCACACCTGTACTTTCATCTCCTTCCAAGCTGAAGGTACATTTGTAATTCGATGTCGTTTCTGTTTCTTCATAATAATAATAATGCAAAAATAAGTTGATAATAATATATAATTGTCTATGTTATCCTTCATATTCCTTATGATTCATTCTTCGTCATGGTATGATGTGTTTATGAAGGTACGTCCTTCATAACCTTCGTCCGAAAATCATTATATCCTAAGGGAAATAATGCTTCGAAGGACGAAGGACTTTACCGATTAACATTTTCTATGTTGCCTTGTTCTTAACTCATAGCATTTGAGAACAAGTCCCCAACATTTGGTATGTTGCACCTGCATTCCTCAAGCCAAATGGCACAGTAGTATAACAGTACATGCCAAAAGGTGTGATGAAAGAAGTCGCGAGCTGGTCAGACTCTTTCATCTTGATTTGGTCATAACCTGAATAGGCTTCGAGGAATGACAGGGTTTCGCACCTAGCAGTGGAGTCCACAATTTGATCAATGCGAGGCAGAGGGTAGGGAACCTTCGGGCATGCTTTGTTTAGACCAGTGTGTCTACGCACATCCTCCACTTCCCACCTTTCTTTTTTACAAGCACAGGGTTAGCTAACCATTCAGGATGGAATACCTCTTTGATGAACCCTGCAGCCATTAGTTTGTGGATCTCCTCGCCTATGGCTCTGCGCTTTTCTTCGTCGAAACGGCGTAGAGGCTGCTTCACGGGTCGGGCACCGGCTCGGATATCCAGTGAGTGCTCGGCGACATCCCTCGGTATGTTTGGCATGTCCGAGGGACTCCACACAAAAACTTCGGCGTTTGCGCGGAGAAAGTCGACGAGCACTGCTTCCTATTTGGGGTCGAGCTCGGAGCCGATCCGGACTTGCTTGCCGGCATCGTTGCTGGGGTCGAGAGGGATGGACTAAACCGCCTCAGCCGGTTCGAAGTTTCCGGCGTGGCGCTTCGCATCGGGCACCTCCTTGGAGAGGCACTCCAGGTCGGCGATGAGGGCCTCGGACTCGGCGAGAGCCTTAGCGTACTCCACGCACTCCACGTCGCATTCGTACGCGTGTCGGTACGTGGATCCGACGGTGATGACCCCGTTGGGGCCTAGCATCTTGAGCTTGAGGTACGTGTAGTTGGGGACGGCCATGAACTTGGCGTAGCACAGTCTCCCCAGCACCGCGTGGTAGGTCCCTCGGAACCCGACCACCTCGAACGTGAGGGTTTCCCTGCGGAAGTTGGAGGGAGTCCCGAAGCAGACAAGCAAATCGAGTTGCCCAAGGGGGTGGACGCGCTTTCCGAGGACGATCCCGTGAAAGGGTGCCGCACCAGCCCGGATCGTGGACAGATCGATCCCCAAGAGCTCGAGGGTCTCGGCGTAGATGATGTTGAGGCTGCTGCCTCCGTCCATGAGGACCTTGGTGAGCCTGGCGTTGCCGATGACGGGATCGACAACGAGCGGGTACTTTCCCGGGCTCGGCACGCAGTCGGGGTGGTCGCCTTGGTCGAAGGTGATGGGCTTGTCGGACCAGTCTAGGTAGACTGACGCCGCCACCTTCACCGAGTAGACCTCCTGGCGCTCCTACTTGCGGTGCCGAGCCGAGGCGTTCGCCACTTGCCCACCGTAGATCATGGAGCAGTCGTGAACCTCGGGAAACTCCTCTTCCTTGTCACCCTCTTTCTTGTTGTTGTCTCGGCCTTTGCTGTCTTCCGCCGGTGGCCCGGCCTTATGGAAGTAGCGCCGAAGCATGACGCACTCCTCAAGGGTGTGCTTGACGGGACCCTGGTGATAGGGGCACGACTCCTTGAGCATCTTGTCGAACATGTTGGCCCCTCCGGGGGGCCTTCGAGGGTTCCTGTGCTCGGCAGCAGCGACAAGATCTGCGTCAGCGGCGTCACGCTTTGCTTGCGCCTTCTTCTTGGCCTTCTTCTTCGTGCCCCGCTGGGCGGACACCTCGGGGACGTCTTCCGGCTGCCGTCCCTAAGGCTGCTTGTCCTTCCGGAAGATGGCATCGACCGCCTCCTGACCAAAGGCGAACTTGGTGGCGATGTCCATCAACTCGCTCGCCTTGGTGGGAGTCTTGCGGCCCAGTTTGCTCACTAGGTCGCAGCAAGTGGTGCCGGCGAGGAACGCCCCGATGACATCCGAGTCGGTGATGTTGGGCAGCTCGGTGCACTGCTTTGAAAACTGCCGGATGTACTCTCGCAGGGATTCCCCTGGCTGCTGGCGGCAGCTTCAGAGATCCCAGGAGTTCCCAGGGCGCATGTACGTGCCCTGGAAGTTTCCAGCAAAAGCCTTGACCAGGTCATCCCAATTGGAGATCTGCGCAGGAGGCAGATGCTCCAGCCAGGCCCGGGCGACGTCGGAGAGGAATAGGGGGAGGTTGCGGATGATGAGGTTGTCGTCGTCCATTCCTCCTAGCTGGCAGGCCAGCCGGTAGTCTGCAAGCCACAACTCCGGCCTTGTTTCCCCCGAGTACATGGTGATGGTAGTCGGGGCCCGGAACCGGGTCGGGAACGGCGCCCGTCGTATGGCCCGGCTAAAGGCTTGCGGACCTGGTGGTTCGGGCGAGGGGCTCTGATCCTCGTCGCTGTCGTAGCGTCCCCCACGCCTGGGGTGGTCGCCTCGGCGCACCTTATCGTCGAGGCGGGCTCGACGGTCGTGGCGATGGTGCTCGTTGCCGAGGCGACCCGGGGCTGCAGGTGTGGCGTCCCGCGTGCGCCCGGTGTGGACCGACGCCTCCCGCATGAGTCAGGAAGTCGTTGCATGATGCTCCGGGGGCACCCTTGCCTTCGGGAGGTAGAGCTTTCGGCCTGTCGGACCGCGGCATCGTCTAGGAGATTCTTGAGTTCTCCCTGGATACGCCGCACCTCGGTGGTGGACGGCTCCGGCATTGCTCGGCGTAGTATTGCCGCTGCAGCCAGATTCTGGCCGACCCCGCTGGAGGCCGGGGGCAGCCTTGCCCTGGCATCATCAATGATACGGCGCTGGACATCCCGGGCCTGATGACGCGCTTCTCTGGCGAGTGCTCGGCCTGCCCACTCCTGCTCGATGTTTTGCCGGAGCTGCACAAGTTGCCCTGCTTCCTCACTGAGCTTGGCCTGCATCTCACGGATTTGCTCGAGCTGTGTGTCCTGACCCCCCGCTGGGACTGGGACCAGAGCTAGCTCCTGCAGGATGTCAACGCGAGGCGCAGGCCCAGGGGGTTTGTCATCCTCCGGCATACCGAGGTGGTTGCCTTCATCGTGACCCCCTAAATCGATGTGGAAACATTCGCGACTTGGGCCACAACCTTCGTCGTCAAGGCTATGGCCATCATCGGAGCAATCGAAAAGGCAGCAATCACATGCGGTCATGAAGTCTCGCATGGCACTAGGATTACAGAGCCTGGAGAAATCCCAACCGGAGTCGGGGTCGTCTTCTTCCTCGGAGCCCAGGGGCCCGTAGGTTGAGACGGCCATCAGTCGATCCCAGGTTGACCACATATGGTACCCCAGAAGGTTAGGGTATGCCTTTACGAAAGCGCTCACCGAAGCGGGGTCGCTTGGTGGGTCGAAGCTGAATCTATAAGGCACAGGGTGGAAAACGGACGGTACCTCTTGGTCGATGGACGGTGGGGAAGTCGCCTCGGGGACGGACTGCACCGTCATCTCAGGTACGAGGCTAACGCCCGGCAAGTCCTTCGCGAGTGTGCTGGCGTCATCTGTCCGCTTTGGGTTGGCACCTTGCGGGGAAACGAAATCCGTCGTTGTCTCAGGCGCGAGGACAACGCCCGACATGTCCCCCGCTGGGGTGCCGGCGTCGTCAACTCGCTCGACAGCCGACGAGGTGTCGCCTCCTGCCTGGCCACGGTTGCCCCGTCTCCTCCTCCTGTGGCGAGGAGGGTGGCGGGACAAACCCGGATGCTGCTCTTCCGCCATGGGAGGAAGACGTCGTCGAGTTCGTCGTCGCCGGGTGACTTGACGACCGTCGTGGTTGCTATCGCGCTTCGCGGGGAGGAGTACCATGTCGTAGCTACCGTCAAGGGACATGAACTCGAGGCTCCCGAAGCGGAGCACCGTCCCGGGCTGAAGAGGTTGCTGAAGGCTCCCCATCTGGAACTCAACGGGAAGTTGTTCGTTAACACGCTGCAGGCCCCTACCTGGCGCGCCAACTGTCGGTGTTTCGACCCCGGGGGTCCCTGGACCGACGAGTAAATTTGTCGCTGCGCGTCCCAGCCCAGATGGGTTGGCGCGAGACGGAACACAAGGGAGAATCGCTGCTCGTGTTATCCCGCGCTAGGGGGGTGTGCTCGTAGTAGGGGTTACAAGCGTTCGCGAGAGGGTGAGAGTGAGCCTGTTCGTCAGCTTGTTCCCCCGCGCGACCCTCCGCATGGAGGCCCTGGACCTCCCTTTTATAGATGCAAGGAGAGGGTCCAGATGTACAATGGGGGTGTAGCTAGGCGCTAACGTGTCTGGCAGAGAGGTGCCTGAGCCCTGTGTACATGCCAACGTGGCTGTCGGAGAGGTGCTAGAGCCCTGTGTACGAGGTAACGTGGCCGTCGGAGAGGTGCCTGAGCCCTGTAGAAGCGCAGCTGTCGGTGCTACTGGGATCTTGCTGACGTCTCCTTGCTTACGTAGGGGGCTGAGAACCACCGTCGTCATGGATGCACGCGAGGAGCCATCATTACTTGTTACCGGGGCGAGCCAGATGGGACACCGGTCTTGTTCCCCCGTAGCCTGAGCTAGCTAGGGGTAGGGTAATGATGTATCCCCCGTGGTGCGGCTGGTCCGAGCACAAGGTCGGGCGAGGTGGAGACTTCTCCTGAGGCCGAGGTTGAGGCCGAGCCCTGGGGTCGGGCGAGGCGGAGACCACCTTCCGAGGCCGAGATTGAGGCCGAGCCCTTGGGTCGGGCGAGGCGGAGACCACCTTCCGAGGCCGAGGTAGAGGTCGAGCCCTGGGGTCGGGCGAGGCGGAGCTTCCTGTTGCGCCCGAGGCTGAACTTGGCTGTCATCATCCTCATCCTGGTGGGTGGCACAGCAGTCGGAGCGGGGCGAGCGGCGCTGTTTTCCTGTCAGGTCGGTCAGCGAAAGGGCAAAGTGTCGACGGTCACTTCGACCTTGCCGACTGAGGCACGTGTGTCAGGATAAGGTGTCAGGCGATCCTCGCATTGAATGCACCTGCGATACGGTCGGTTGGAGAGGCGATTTGGCCAAGGTTGCTTCTTGACGAAGCCTGCTCGAGTTGGGCCTCGGGCGTGCCGAGGGTGAGCCCACTGCCTGAGGAGGCCCTCGGGCGAGACGTAACTTCGTCCGGGACTACAGTTCCCGCCCGAGGCTGGGCTCAGGCGAGGCGAGTTCGCGTCCCTCGGGTAGGCGAAGCCTTGACATGAATCGTGCCCATCAGTCTCTGCAGCTTGTGCTGATGGTGGTTACCAGCCGTGTTTAGGAGTGTTGGGGGTACCCCTAATTACGGTACCCGACACTGTTATTATCATAAACAGACAATGTTTACGTTTAATATGGAATAGTTCTTATGCAAGTTTTATACATTTTTTATCATAAATAGCTTGTCAATATAGTTTAATATTTATTTTAACATGCAGTTCTATCCCAATATTTTTACTCATTCATAATACAATTTTTATGCTTACAACAGAAGTTGAATATATGATGCATCCCCTACAACGTTCTTATTTCCATATAGATAATGAGCGACTGGCGGCGGGAGGCTGCTGCCAGGAAGGGTTTCCTAAGCATTCTAGAAATGATGATTGATGCATTAGACAATAGATCCATTATCAGGTGGTTGATGGACAAGCTCGATCCAATGGACATGACAAAAGATCCATTATCCTGGTCCAAGGAAAAAACTGAAAATCACAAAAGAGATTGTCCGACTGATATTGGGATTGCCGAGTGGCGAGGCTTTCACTTATTAGTACGGCGAAGTCAACACTGTTATCAAACTCAGACGTGATCTGAACATATCAAAAGATGAGTTTGACATAGTCAAGTTGCAAGTCAAACTCGCCAAGGGAAAAGATGATCAGTTGTCCATCAGATGCTTTTTCTCATATTATTCAATCGTCTGTTGTTTCCCACTATTTCTTGGGGTATCACAAACAACGAAGTTCTAATGATTGAAAACATGGGCCGGGTGGCTGATATCAACTGGTGCCAGCTTATTTACACCGATCTATGTGATGCTGCTAGTCGTTGGCACAAGAGGACCACCACAAACATAACCGTGATTGTTTATGGATGCTCCCTCATCATTCTTGTAACCGACTTCCTGTACAAACAACCACACACAATGCAGTTCATTATTTTTATTTACTATCATACAAATCCTTGTTTGTACATTCATTTTTACGTATTATGTCATATTTTTTTATGTTATTTAGTTCTACTATCTGGATCACCTTCATGACTCTACATCCCCTCAAAACAAGTACATGACACCACGTATAAAGTTTTTTTGATAAGGAAACCATTAAAGAATCGACCAGAGCAGACAAGAGGATGCCCCGTGAATCTGGGGAACCTTATGGTCATTGTGAGGTAAATCATTTACATTTTTCTTCATGTATAAATTGGTGTAAGTGTTGTGGTTAACAGGCACGCACACACTAAGTTGTATTTATTTTATTTGCAAATAGTTCCACCGCAGGACGAAGACATGCTATGTTACTGCTGTAACACCTCAGGTGTTACCAAGACACTGGCTTCATACTTGCACAGATGACTTGTTATCACATGTGGTTAAATTGGAGGAGAAGGAGCACCTAAGACTTTGGAAGCATGAGTTAGCTAAGAAATGTTAAGGACACAAGCATTACCCAAGCATTTATGCAATAATCACCTTGGGCAAGAGAGGATTAAACCCAAGACCCTTCTTGATCCCTTAACTCCCAAAACCCTAGTTTAAGGGAAAGGTTAAACAAATGTGCAAATCATGAATTAAACCTTAACCAAAGTTTAAGTAACATTATAATCTACAAAATGCAGAGGGGAAACATTACAAAAAGACCCCTTAAAGACCCCAAATCCATTCTTTAAGTAGAAAGCACCCTAGAGCTCTCTAATTCTCTCTAAGTCAAAATTTAACCCTAATCTAGAGTTCAGACGTGTTAACTTAGTAAATGGCGCCAAAATCACTTGGTGTGAATACCAAAAAGGTGCCAAACCACCTAAGGCACCCACTGGAAAAGTTTGAACCCGAGCCAAAATCGTTTGACATGATTTGGCATCACTTTTGTCGCAAGGTGGACAGTGAGACAAGCCAGATTTGGTGTCCGCAAATCTTCTGACCTAGGGCTTATCTCCCGTTGGAACTTACATACAAGAGATAGCCATAGGTGCCAGGAAGAGGTCTGCGCCGGATTTTTGCCAAGATTCACACGTTTGCGATCTCAGCAGACGTTTGAACAAGGGCAGAAGAACACCTCCACGTGTTCGACGCGCCCTGACCTTGCCAGAGCACGCCCGGCGCCCGAGCCCGCGTGCCCCGCGTCGCGCCAAGCCACGCCCATGTCCCCTGCCCGCGCCCGCGCCTATAAAGCCAGCCAAGGCTTCAGCCGTACGCCCCCGCGCGCTCTTGACCTCACCGGTGCACGAGATCGCTGGAGTTTGCGCTGCACACGGCGTGCCAGCGGCCGCCCGAGCACCCGCCACCGTAGGCCCGCCAACCGAGCCATCCCCAGCCCCGTCTGACCGTCGAGAGAGACTCTACGTGCCTCGGTGAAGCTCCTAGAGCGAGGAATCGAGCTCTGCCTCGCCGGAGACGCCGGATCAAGGTCACCGGACTTCACCCGACCGCCGACGAGTGTAGACCGAGCTCCACGATGAGTTATTGTTCGATTCCTTGCACGGGTAGACTCCTTAGCACCCCGTGAAGCTCCCTGTGCCCTTGGATTGACCTGTATCGTCGTGGATAGGTCGGAGCACACGCCGCCGATGAGCTCGCCTGCCTGCGCACATGGACCGGCCAATTCCGGCCATCACCGTCGTCGAGTCGTACCTCATCGTGACCGCAAGGACCTCCCGAATGCAACCCCACCCTTCGCCGGACCTCCCTCGCCGCCGGTAAGCCGCGCCGCCCTTTTTCCTTTCGCGGGTACTGTTCAAAAGGGGGAGGGACCTCGGGGAAGAAGGAATAGAAGTCAGGAGGGTTTTTGAACTGTCAGAAACTCAGATGAATAGTTGTGCAGGGGTATAAGTTAAAGAACTGGTTATAGAAAAGCCCAGGGTCCTCGGTGTAAACTGGTTTTCCTGAAAACCTTTTTAACATTTCTAATTTAAATACAAACAGAGCTTGTAAAATTCATAACTTCAGTTTTATTCAACAAAATTTAATCAAACCAATTTTGCCAGATTCTAAATAATGTGAACTACCTAGGAAAAATACAAAATCCCCTAAGTGATGCAGAAGAATTTAAAGTTCTGAATTAAATAATATTTTGGCCAAAAGCTAAATAAAAGAGGGAAAAATAGTTACACTGTTAGACTGGGGTTAAGAAAAATCAGAGAAGTACTTAATCACTCCCTAATCTGTTTAAAAATAGTAAACTCCTCAGTACACCAAATTAAGGTAGGATTTCCCATTTAAAATCATTTTAGCTCAAAGTTAAAGAAAATAGAAAAGGTAGTTTAAAATAAGAACTAGGGGGCAACCACATTTTTGCTAGCTCACTAATTTAGTATAGTTCACTGCAAAATTTTATTAGAACCTCTGTTAGTGCGAAAGAAATGCTTTTCCTTTTATTTTATGAAAACAATGGAAACTTAGGAAAAATCCCAGAAAAATAATCCTGAGAAGGAACCACCCCGAGCCTTGGGATAACTAATATTTTGTTACTATGAATATAGGAAAAATATGAGTTCTGTTTTTTGATATTTTTCAAATAACAAGTTAGTAATAAGTACATTTTGGGCATTAAACTTTAGAAAATCACAACTAAATATCCAATAGGTCTTTTTCTGTGGAATTTAGCATATAGGCCTATTTTCACTTATGAATCTTGACAAAAATAAAAATTGGTACAGAGACCTCACTTAAATCATAGCTATAGTGTAAAATGCCCTTTTATACTTATTTTTGTTATTTTTGCACAAGTAGTATCTGAATTAATTCCCACCTCAAACTCTTAGGAGAAGCCACAAATGTCAATACTTACCCACTCTAATTTTTATAACATTTTTGGAAAATGTTAATTAACCCTGATGGTTCAAAAATGCTTAATAAGAAGCAATAGAAAGAAAAAGGGAAACCTTGGGAGAAATAAGTGAAGGTATAAAACCCTTAAGTATATCCAAAGGAAACCATAAAGTACCACCAAACTTAATACTGTTTTACTATGCATAACCTTTACAAATGTTCATATCATTTTTATGCATATATCTTATGCATTGCATTCGATAGACTGTAATCTCGCTGACGGGGAGTACATCCTCGTTCCGGAGCAAGGAGTTGCTCAGGAGGTAGCCCAGGAGCTAGCATCAGAGCCTGCCCTTGAGGATCTGCTTGCCCCAGCTTTGGAAGGCAAGCCCCAGTTTTATGCATAACCTACTTATTATGCTATTTTACTACACTTATTGTTTGTAGGTTTGTAATGTGCACTTAAGTGTAGGAGTTGTTTGAAACTTTAGTTGCATGACTCAGGATACCTTTTGAGATGGATACTAGTATGCTAGGTCGAGTAGCTATTTTGCTAATTAGGGATCTCGGTAGAAGTCGAGTGATTTTTCTAGCACTCGCGTGAGGTCAGGAAATTGGTTGTATCCATTTTGATAACGAAATGATGATGGTCTGTGGACACGGATCCATGGGGATGCCTGGTCTACGAGATGAATTTGGAATAAGGATTCACGTGCGGATACCTGTGTCAAGCGTTTGAACGTACTAAACACATGCCGAGAAATATGGTAAATCGGTAAGCCTAGTACCTGAGTGAACCTGCCCGCAGATTACCCTCCTCACGCGACCTGAGACGTGGTCTCCCATTCCGGTTATGGTGGGTACAAGTGCGGTCACTGCACGACGACAGTCGGGGTCAGTGAGGCATTGTACGCCAAGACGGTGAGCCCCTTTCTGTTGCTAGGGAATCGATGGGGACGGTTGATGTGTGTGGGGACGGAGTGCCTCGTCACGTCGTGTGTTTGGGTTTACCTTGCAAGGTTTAAAAACTCGATTCGAATCGTCTGCTTCTCACAGCTAATGAGACTGCTTGATACATTGTACTGCATTGAGTAACAAGTGGAAACATATTGGCTAAAGATGTTGAATGCTAAATGTTTGATACCATGTATGATTAGATAGATACACATTTAGTCTTAAGAGAGTCACACTAAAACTTGAAAAAGCTAAAACTTGATTTTAGACTCAGCTAGTGCTTTTGGCAAAGCAAAACCCTCAGCCAAATAGCTGCATGTCTAGAGGTAGAGGAGTAGACTCCTCACACCGGGTAAGTCTAGCTGAGTATTAGTATACTCAGCCTTGCTTGTGGCATAATTTTACAGGTTCTTTGGAGGACATGGTTGCTGGAGTGACATGGCCGTCCATCTTACCACCAGATTGGACAGTCGAGTGGGACCCTACCTCGGCAGGGGAGGAGCATGAGGAGTGATGGGACAGGCTTCCCCATCTCTCCGTTTATTTACCGTTAGTTTTATTCCGCTTCATTCCGAACAATGATCACTACTTTTGCTAAAACTTCGATGATGTTGTAATAAATCTAATACTCCTTAATCTATGGTTTTATACTTTATTGTATTCGCTCTGTGCCTCACCATCGAGTGAGTACGTGGTACTTGATCCTGTTAGTGGCCTCGTCGGACTAGATCCGAGGGACTGACGTGTTATTCCTATTTAAGTGTGGTCTAGCCTCTAAGGTGGGACTTAAGCACTTAAGTTGGAATAATTCGGGCGGTTCCGCCACAGCTGGTATCAGAGCTTGTACCACCTCAGAGAAATCAGTAAACTATAATTACCATCCTTTTTGAAAAGTAAAACATGTTAGAAACCCATGTTGGGTAGAGCGGTAAGGCGATAAGGATGAACATAGAGCGTGAAGCCTTAGGATAATGGGAGGGTAGCTAGGTGGCTAAAGGAGTAAGCCCTACCGGCTACTGTAAGGGATGGGGATTTTCCCTATTCCCTCTAAGTTGATGTGAGGTCGTTTAGGATGAGCATGCATGCATCCTTTATTCAAACTACGCGATGATTGGGTAAAAACTTTAAATACATGATAATGAAAGATTAAGTACACTTAGTGACCTTATCGTAACCTTCGATAAGCCAAGCCTTGATCCCCTTTTATTTTATAATTCTTTTTCCTTTTTCGCTTACGCTTACCCGTACACAGATGACTTCTCACGGATCCTCGGAAGGAGGGAACACACATTCCCACACGGACAGACTTGCACGAGAGGGTTTTCCCCGCATCTTGTGGGAGGTACTGTAGGGAGTCGGTTACACGACGCCTCCCCAGTACACGGTGCAGCTGTTCGAGAAGCACCGGGTGCCCTGCTATAGGGTGAGGATGACCATGGAGCCTCATCCCTTACAGCCAGGTTGGCGTTCGTTGGACTCCGAGTCTCTCGAATACCGGGCTGAGGATACTATCGAGGCCATTGCTCTCCACGGGCTGACCACCTTCTGTGGTTTTCACCCCTTGGAGCTGTCCACTCACCCCATTGGTTTGTTCCCCGCGAAGAAGGAGGACGACCCAATGTGGAAGGATCAAGTGGAACATGCCAAGGATGTGTGGGCTCTATACCCAGGGCAGACTGCCCACCTCACGGTGCGATGCATGAATGCCCTGTATCGTCTGCAAGTAATGCGAGGAGAGGCAATGTCTCAGCTAATGGCATTGTTGGAGGCTACCAAGATCACCCTTGATAACAGAGAGGAACTTGTGGTGGACCTGTACACTGAGATGGTGGAAAACGACCTGCAGGTGGAACATATGGCCAACCAGATCCAGGAGCTTGAGGAGCTAGTGGGAACCAGGGAGAACACCATAGAAGTTCTCGAAGATCAGCTCATAAACACTCAGTAGCAACTTGATGAAGCCAACCAGCACTTGGATATGCACCACCAGGAGATCCAGGACATGGAGGCCAACGAGGATGTCAACATCGAGGGAGGAGAGGAGCCGGAGCCTGCATCCAGCTTGGACAATGCTGGCTCAGGGAGACCACCTTCCCTCGAGTCGAGCATTGCCTCGTTTGCTCACTAGGTTGCAGGGATAGAGTAAGAAGTGTGTAGCGTAGGACTCCTCATAGCTAGCTTAGCTTTTGCACCCTTGGGGTACTAGGCTAGACAGAGTTGAGTCTTTTGATCACTGATGTAATCGTAACAAACTCTTTTGGAATCATGAATGGTGGATAATGTTAGCTTTTAAATTATGAAGGAAGTTTTATGCCATGTATTACCTTTTATGGAAAATGCAAGGAAAATGTTGGCATTCTACAAAACCTGGTCTTTTCAAATGTTTTACCATGTATAAATTCTGATATCAAGGGTATGATATTAAGAGCACCCTGAATTTTCAGATGGCAGGAAGAGCGCGTCGTGGACAGAATGAGCGCATTCCTCCACCACCACCACCGCCTCCTACCATGCAAGAGTTGATGGCTCAGCAGAATGAGATTCTGCGACAGTTGGCTCAGTGTCAGCCGCCACCCCAGCATTATGGTGGTGGTGATCACCATCAGCGTCCCCCAGCAGCAGCCACTTATCAGGAGTTCCTCAGCACCCAACCGCCATTGTTCACTCGGGCAGAGGATCCGCTTGATGCTGATGTATGGCTCAGGGTAGTGGAATCCAAATTCCCACTACTCAATGGAGTCTGTTCAGATGTGGCTAAGGTCAGGTTCGCCACCCAGCAGCTTCGCGGACCCGCGCGGACATGGTGGGACCACTTCCTGGCTATGCAGCCAGTTGACCACGTGGTGGAATGGAGAGAGTTCAAGGCAGCCTTCAGAGGGCATCACATACCAGCAGGAATTATGGACCGCAAGCTTAATGAGTTTCTTGCACTTACTCAGGGAAATCGCACTGTGTTGCAGTACGCTTAGGCCTTCAATGACCTGTGTCAGTATGCCGGATATCATTCAGACACTGATGAGAAGAAGAGGGATAGGTTCAGGAGGGGGCTCAGCACTAAGCTCCGCGACCGTCTCAACACCGTCAGGGCCAACAGTTATAATGAGTTAGTCAACATGGCCATTTCCTAGGAGGACTGCATCACCGCCCGTCAGGCAGAAAAGAAGAGGAAGACCCCTGTGGCAGGATCATCAGCTCAGCCTGAGCGCTTCAGAATTGTATCTGACGCTCAGAACAGGGGACCTCAGCAGCAGCAAGGACGTTGGGTGATCCTACCACAGCAGCAGCAGCAAAGACGTTGGGTGATCCGACCACAGAGCTCCCAGTTCAGAGGAACAACAATCAGCCACAGCAGCAGCAATACCGTCAGGCCAATGACAACAGGTGTTTCACTTGTGGTAACACTGGACACTATGCCAAGAATTGCTCCAGGAACCAGCAGAGGCAGGGACAGAATTCCAACCAAAACCAAGGCAAGAGGCTGAAGGTGCAAGTGAGGCAAGGCAGGCTGAACTTCACCACCATGGCTGACATTCCAGAGGGAGCACCCGTCATGACTGATATCTTTTCCGTTTTGAATTATCCTGCAATCATTCTTTTTGATTCTGGTGCATCACACAGTTTTATCAGTGCAAAATTTAGTGCCAAATGCCAGTTACCTTTCCATCACACCAATGGGGGTATTACAATCTCAACACCAGGAGGCAGGGTTGCCACCTATCAAATCAACAGGCAGGTGCCTATAAAATTTGGTAGTCTCGTGATTAGAACCACCCTCCTCATCTTGGGTTTGGATAGTGTGGACATCATATTGGGAACTGACTGGTTATCCAGCCATCAGGCGGTACTTGATATTGCAGCAAGGGCCAATGAGATTCACTCCCCTACTTGTGGCGAGACTACATTATATTTGCCTAACCAGGGTTGTACCCGATCCTGTGCATTCACCATGATAGAGTCACCCGTCGAAAGGATTCTAGTGGTCTGTGAATACCCAGATGTTTTTCCGGATGAATTGCCAGGGATGCAACCCGACAGAGACATCGAGTTTGCGATTGAGTTGCAACCTGGAACTACACTTATATCCAAGAGACCTTATAGGATGCCTCCAGCAGAATTGGCAGAATTGAAAAAGCAGTTACAAGAGTTGTTGGACAAAGGATTCATTCGCCCAAGTACTTCACCGTGGGGATGTCCAGCCTTGTTCGTAAAGAATAAGGACGAGAGTCTGAGATTGTGTGTCAATTACCGCCCTCTCAATGCGGTGACCATCAAGAATAAGTATCCATTGCCCCGCATTGATGTTTTGTTTGATCAGTTGGTGGGAGCCAAGGTGTTTTCAAAGATAGACCTTCGTTCTGGCTACCATCAGATCAAGATCTGGGCCAGTGATATTCCGAAGACGGCTTTCTCTACCAGATATGGGCTTTATGAGTACCTGGTGATGTCTTTCGGGCTGACCAATGCCCCGGCTTATTTCATGTATTTGTTGAACTCCGTATTTATGCCAGAGCTAGACAAGTTTGTGGTGGTCTTCATCGATGATATCTTGGTTTATTCCAAGAATGAAGCCGAGCACACTAAGCATTTGCATACCGTACTTCAGAGACTGCGCGACCATCAGTTGTATGCTAAATTGTCCAAATGTGAATTCTGGCTGAGGGAAATCAAGTTCTTGGGCCACACCATTTCTCAGGATGGGGTATCTGTTGATCCTGAGAAAGTCCAAGAAGTGATGGATTGGAAACCCCTTACCACAGTACGGCAGATCTGTAGTTTTCTGGGATTGGCAGGGTATTATCGGTGATTTATTCTGGATTTCTCTAGGATTGCCAAGCCAATGACTGAATTGTTGAAGAAAGGAGTCAAGTATGAATGGATCCAGAAATGTGAGGATGCCTTTCATACACTAAGGCAACATTTGACAACAACACCCGTGTTAGCTCAGCCTGACAACGCCAAACACTTTGAGGTTTATTGCGATGCTTCCGGTACTGGATTGGGATGTGTCTTGATGCAAGACAACAGAGTCATTGCTTATGCCTCCCGAGCACTCAGACCCCATGAGCAGAACTACCCCACACATGATCTGGAGTTAGCAGCTGTAGTTCATACTCTCAAGATTTGGAGACATTACTTGATGGGAGCTCATTGTAATATCTACACTGATCATAAGAGTCTCAAATATATCTTCACTCAGGCTGATCTTAATATGAGGCAGAGAAGATGGTTAGAACTCATCAAGGACTATGATTTGGAAGTGCATTAACATCCTGGTAAAGCCAATGTTGTGGCAGATGCCTTAAGTCGGAAGGCCCAGTGCAACTGTGTGAGTATGGATGCAAAAATCACCACCCTGTGTGATGAGTTATGCAAGCTGAACATAGAAGTTGTTCCCTCTGGTGCTTTAAGTTATATTTCAGTGGAGCCCACCTTACATGAACAAATAATCATGGCACAGATTGGTGACAAGGGTGTTCAAGTCATTAAGGAAATGATCGAACAAATGGTGGACAAATACAAATGCTTCCGTCAGGACAGCAAAGGAATTCTATGGTTTGGAGACCAAATGGTTGTTCCCAAGAACCCCGAGCTTAGAAAGAAAATATTGGATGAAGCTCACCTTTCCAAATTCTCCATGCACCCCGGTAGTAACAAGATGTATCATGATCTCAGATCTTTATACTAGTGGACCAGAATGAAGAGGGAAATTGCTAAGTATATATCTAAATGCGACACTTGCCAGAGAGTCAAGGCCAGTCATTTGAAGGTAGCAGGCACCTTACAGCCCCTTCCCATACCATCTTGGAAATGGGAGGAGATTTGCATGGATTTTATTGTGGGATTGCCCAATACCTCCCGACACCACGATTCTATTTGGGTCATCGTGGATAGATTGACCAAGACAGCTCATTTCTTGTCAGTGCATACCACCCACAAGACAGAGAAATATGCAGAAATCTATGTTGATCAAATAATGCGTTTGCATGGAATTTCAAAGACCATTGTGTCTGACAGAGGAGCACTGTTTGTGGCACGCTTTTGGGAGCAGCTCCAAAAGTCACTTGGAACCACTGTGATTAGGAGTTCAGCCTACCATCCTCAGACAGATGGTCAGACAGAGAGAGTGAATCAAATTCTCAAAGATATGTTGAGGGCATGTGTGCTACACTATGGGAAGAACTGGGACAAGTTTCTTTCGTTGGCAGAATTCTCATATAATAACAGCTACCAGTCCAGCCTAAAGATGGCACCTTTTGAGGCCTTGTATGGGAGAAGGTGTAGGACACCGCTAAATTGGTCACAAGCTGGAGAGAGGGAAATATTTGGACCTGACCTGGTACTTGAAGCAGAAGAGACAGTCAGAGTCATTAAGAAGAACTTAGAAGCTGTTCAGGCTAGACAAAAGAGCTATCATGACAAGAGGAGGAAGCCTCTGCAGTTTGAAGTGGGAGATCATGTTTATCTTAAGGTGTCACCCACCAAAGGTGTTCAAAGATTTGGAATCAACGGCAAGTTAGCTCCTAGCTACATTGGACCCTATGAGATCAAAGAAACTTGTGTGGACCTGTAGCATATCAATTGAAGTTTCCACCCCATATGTCAGCAGTTCATGATGTGTTCCACGTATCTCAGGTACAAAAGTGTGTCCGCTTACCCATAGAAGTGCTACCTGAACCAGAATTGGAGATAGAACCAGACTTGTCCTATCAAGAGCACCCCATCAAGGTATTGGATCAGAAGGAGAGATCAACGCGGGCAAGGTCGACCATGATGTATAAGGTTCAGTGGAGCCACCATTCAGTAGAAGAGGCTACGTGGGAGACTGAGGATTTTCTACGTTCTCGCTTCCCCGACTTTCTGCCCAAAGGAGTCGGTACGTAATCCAAAAACCCCACCCCACCTGCCCTTTCAATCTAAATATAAGAAAAACTTAGATGTTAAAGGTATAGTAAGCTTTGAAAATAACTTTAAAAGGACTTCCTTCTGAAGTTGCAAAGAGAATGACATTCGAAGAGTAGTTAACTAGAGAAACTTGGCTAAAGGGAATTGCAACACACCAGCACACCATCTTGGTACCCCCTACAGGATCCCTACCCAAAATCTTGGGGCGAGATTCCTTTAAGGGGGGAGGGCTGTAACACCTCAGGTGTTACCAAGACACTGGCTTCATACTTGCACTGATGACTTGTTATCACATGTGGTTAAATTGGAGAAGGAGCACCTAAGACTTTGGAAGCATGAGTTAGCTAAGAAATGTTAACGACACAAGCATTACCCAAGCATTTATGCAATAATCACCTTGGGCAAGAGAGGATTAAACCCTAGACCCTTCTTGAGCCCTTAACTCCCAAAACCCTGGTTTAAGGGAAAGGTTAAACAAATGTGCAAATCATGAATTAAACCTTAACCAAAGTTTAAGTAACATTATAATCTACAAAATGCAGAGGGGAAACATTACAAAAAGACCCCTTAAAGACCCCAAATCCATTCTTTAAGTAGAAAGCACCCTAGAGCTCTCTAATTCTCTCTAAGTCAAAATTTAACCCTAATCTAGAGATTAGACGTGTTCACTTAGTAAATGGCGCCAAAACCACTTGGTCTGAATACCAAAAAGGTGCCAAACCACCTAAGGCACCCACTGGAAAAGTTTGAACCCGAGCCAAAATCGTTTGACATGATTTGGCATCACTTTTGTCACGAGGTGGACAGTGAGACAAACCAGATTTGGCATCCGCAAATCTTCTGACCTAGGGCTTATCTCCCCTTGGAACTTACATACAAGAGATAGCCATAGGTGCTAGGAAGAGGTCTGCGCCGGATTTTTGCCAAGATTCGCACGTTTGCGATCTCAACAGGCGTTTGAACAAGGGCAGAAGAACACCTCCACGTGTTCGACGCGCCCTGACCTTGCCATAGCACGCCCGGCGCCTGAGCCCACGCGCCCTGCCCCGCGCCAAGCCACGCCCGTGTCCCCTGCCCGCGCCCGCGCCTATAAAGCCAGCCAAGGCTTCAGCCGTACGCCCCCGCGCGCTCTCGACCTCACCGGAGCACGAGATTGCCAGAGTTTGCCCTGCACATGGCGTGCCAGCGGCCGCCCGAGCACCCGCCACCGTAGACCGGCCAACCGAGCCATGCCCAGCCCCGTCCGACCCTCGAGAGAGACTCTACGTGCCTCGGTGAAGCTCCTAGAGCGAGGAATCGAGCTCTGCCTCGCCGGAGATGCCGGATCAAGGTCACCGGACTTCACCCGACCGCCAGCGAGCGTAGACCGAGCTCCACGGTGAGTTATTCTTCGATTCCTTGCACGGGTAGACTCCTTAGCACCCCGTGAAGCTCCCCGTGCCCTTGGATTGACCTGTATCGCCGTGGATAGGCCGGAGCACACGTCGCCGACGAGCTCGCCCGCCTGCGCACGTGGACCGGTCGATTCCGGTCATTACCGTCGTCGAGTCGTACCTCGCCGTGACCGCAAGGACCTCCCGAAGCCAACCCCACCCTTCGCCGAACCTCCCTCGCCGCCGGTAAGCCGCGCCGCCCTTTTTCCTTTCGCGGGTACTGTTCAAAATGGGGGAGGGACCTCGGGGAAGAAGGAATAGAAGTCAGGGGGGTTTTTGAACTGCCAGAGACTCAGATGAATAGTTGCGCAGGGGTATAAGTTAAAGAACTAGTTAAGGAAAAGCCCAGGGTCCTCGGTGTAAACTGGTTTTCCAGAAAACCTTTTTAACATTTCTAATTTAAATACAAACAGAGCTTGTAAAATTCATAATTTCAGTTTTATTCAACAAAATTTAGTCAAACCAATTTTGCCAGATTCTAAATAATGTGAACTTCCTAGGAAAAATACAAAATCCCCTAAGTGTTGCAGAAGAATTTAAAGTTCTGAATTAAATAATGTTCTGGCCAAAAGCTAAATAAAAGAGGGAAAAATAGTTACACTGTTAGACTAGGGTTAAGAAAAATCAGAGAAGTACTTAATCACTCCCTAATCTGTTTAAAAATAGTAAACCCCTCAGTACACCAAATTAAGGTAGGATTTCTCATTTAAAATCATTTTAGATCAAAGTTAAAGAAAATAGAAAAGGTAGTTTAAAATAAGAACTAGGGGGCAACCACATTTTTGCTAGCTCACTAATTTAGTATAGTTCACTGGAAAATTTTATTAGAACCTCTGTTAGTGCAAAAGAAATGTTTTTCCTTTTATTTTATGAAAACAATGAAAACTTAGGAAAAATCCCAGAAACATAATCCTGAGGAGGAACCACCCCCAACCTTGGGATAACTAATATTTTGTTACTATGAATATAGGAAAAATATGAGTTCTGTTGTTTGATATTTTTCAAATAACAAGTTAGTTATAAGTACATTTTGGGCATTAAACTTTAGAAAATCACAACTAAATATCCAATAGGTCTTTTTCTGTGGAAATTAGCATAGAGGCCTATTTTCATCTATGGATCTTGACAAAAATAAAAATTGGTACAGAGACCTCACTTAAATCATAGCTATAGTGTAAAATGCCCTTTTATACTTATTTTAGTTATTTTTGCACAAGTAGTATCTGAATTAATTCCCACCTCAAACTCTTAGGAGAACCCACAAATGTCAATACTTACCCACTGTAATTTTTATAACATTTTTGGAAAATGTTAATTAACCCTGATGGTTCAAAAATGCTTAATAAGAAGCAATAGAAAGAAAAAGGGAAACCTTGGGAGAAATAGGTGAAGGTATAAAACCCTTAAATATACCCAAAGGAAACCATAAAGTACCACCAAACTTAATACTGTTTTACTATGCATAACCTTTACAAATGTTCATATCATTTTTATGCATATATCTTATGCATTGCATTCGATAGACTGTAATCTCGCCGACGGGGAGTACATCCTCGTTCCGGAGCAAGGATTTGCTCAGGAGGTAGCCCAGGAGCTAGCACCAGAGCCTGCCCTCGAGGATCTGCCTGCCCCAGCTTTGGAAGGCAAGCCCCAGTTTTATGCATAACCTACTTATTATGCTATTTTACTACACTTATTGTTTGTAGGTTTGTAATGTGCACTTAAGTGTAGGAGTTGTTTGAAACCTTAGTTGCATGACTCAGGATACCTTTTGAGATGGATACTAGTATGCTAGGTCGAGTAGCTATTTTGCTAATTAGGGATCTCGGTAGAAGTCGAGTGATTTTTCTAGCACTCGCGCGAGGTCAGGAAAATGGTTGTATCCATTTTGATAACGTAATGATGATGGTCTGTGGACATGGATCCATGGGGATGCATGATCTACGAGATGAATTTGGAATAAGGATTAATGTGTGGATACCTGTGTCAAGCGTTTGAACGTACTGAACACATGCCGAGAAATATGGTAAATCGGTAAGCCTAGTACCTGAGTGAACCTGCCCGCAGATTGCCCTCCTCACGCGACCTGAGACGTGGTCTCCCATTCCGGTTATGGTGGGTACAAGTGCGGTCACTACACGACGGCAGTCGGGGTCAGTGAGGCATTGTACGCCAAGGCGGTGAGCCCCTTTCTGTTGCCAGGGAATCGATGGGGACGGTTGATGTGTGTGGGGACGGAGTGCCTCGCCACGTCGTGTGTTTGGGTTTACCTTGCAAGGTTTAAAAACTCGATTTGAATCGTCTGCTTCTCGCAGCTAATGAGACTACTTGATCCATTGTACTACATTGAGTAACAAGTGGAAACATGTTGGCAAAAGATGTTGAATGCTAAATGTTTGATACCATGTATGATTAGATAGGTACACATTTAGTCTTAAGAGAGTCACACTAAAACTTGAAAAATCTAAAACTTGATTTTAGACTCAGCTAGTGCTTTTGGCAAAGCAAACCCCTCAGCCAAATAGCTGCATGTCTAGAGGTAGAGGAGTAGACTCCTCACACCAGGTAAGTCTAGCTGAGGATTAGTATACTCAACCTTGCTTGTGGCATAATTTTACAGGTTCTTTAGAGGACATGGTTGCTGGAGTGACTTGGTCGTCCATCTTACCACCGGGTTGGACAGTCAAGTGGGACCCTACCTCGGCAGGGGAGGAGTGATGGGACAGGCTTCCCCATCTCTCCGTTTATTTACCGTTAGTTTTATTCTGCTGCATTTCGAACAATGATCACTACTTTTGCTAAAACTCCGATGATGTTGTAATAAATCTAATACTCCTTAATGTATGGTTTTATACTTTATTGTATTCGCTTTGTGCCTCACCATCGAGTGAGTACGTGGTACTTGATCCTGTTAGTGGCCTCGTCGGACTAGATCCGAGGGACTGACGTGTTATTCCTATTTAAGTGTGGTCTATCCTCTAAGGTGGGACTTAGGCACTTAAGTTGGAATAATACGGGTGGTTCCGCCACAGCTGCGTCAAAACAACTGGTAACTAATATTTTCAATAACTATGTCCCTACGCATCAAGCACCTAATTGCAAGCAAGGTTTAGTTTTTGCCCCCTCCTTGCCGTCCAAGTTTCGAGGCATTACTTGAGGCTCATGACAAGGAGATTAACAATGTTTTGTGCCTCACTTGAAGTCAGCCATCACAACCTTGTATCCAAGCAGATACAATTGTGTGAGACATTTGGAGAAATGATTGACGAGGTCATCTGCATCGTGTCGGATGCGGAGGCACCTCATGATGACACAAATGGTAATTCTTTCGGTGCACATTTTAACATTTTCTACACATCAGTACACATTTTTTCTGCTATATCATTTTTATACTACACAAATTTTCTATTTACTATCACACAACAATAATATATGCTAATACATACAAGTTATACACTTTTTTAGTTTGCAAACAAAGTTTCTACACCTTATTCATGCCACCCACATTCAAAATATATACCACTCACACACAATATTTATGCTTCTAACATCCACTCATGTAGAATATTTATTCCACTCACATACGATATTTATCCCACTCACACAAAGAATTTGTGTCAAAATTTATGCACTTTACAAAGCCATACACAACATTCGCACTCCCATCTAACTTCCTACATATACAACAATAATTTTCCAAACAACTAGTTTATGGTAACACAGAACAATGCACACCCTCAGTTCAACCTACAATAACGACACGCCAACCAACGACACATCGTGTGGTACGCCAATTGTTGAGACGTATGACACATAGACGGAAGTCGGCACCCAGACACAAACTAAAGATACCACCGAAGTGATCAGGTGTGTTTTCTCATGTACAGGGTTGGCAGGCCATATTTCATTTTTATTTCAATAGTATTAAACTAACCTTTATTACACATATAACAACCACATTTTTATGACATGCAATAGACTCGCATATATGTGGATGCTGATGACGTGAATATGAGCGTTCCAATTTTCGACTCCACACCAACAACAAATGTATGTTTCATAATCATAAATTCTTATAATTGCATTACTCATTTCTTGCAATCAACATAAATGTGAATGTTCTTTCTTCCGTTTAACATGGCCTCATATAATCACATTACTTATTTCTTGCAAACAACATAAATGTGAATGTTCTTTCTTCCATTTATCATGCCCTCATTGTTGATGAGAATAATGGTACAACAGTAACATCGCAACACAAAACTGTGAGTATCTAGTTTTGATTTTTCTTATAATGATATTTTCACCACCAATTGCAATGATAGTATAATCATAATTTTTGTGGACCAGGTTGGAGAACAAATCGTCAGAGATGCCCCTCACACTCAGGGCCCATGATTGTTTGACTACACCCCATTTGCACATGTTAGTTTATGACTTTATATTTATGTTGCTTCTTGTCATTTTGGTATCATACAACAGATCCACTAATCACACAACATATATTTTCGTTTTTACCAACAAACACACATGGCAAATAAAATAGTTTCTGACCGCCCACCACAACACACATGTTTAGAATGTGCTTGACAAATGCTAGAGTACATATGTTCACAAGATATGCAAATAAGCACGTACTCACCACAACTCTATAGGTCAATTAACTATTATATATTATGAATCTATCATTGTTCATTCTTCAAAATTTACATATATCACATGATATGTATTTATACTACTATAGGAACATTGTAGATTTCGGTGGATACGGTGACACGTTGCTCGATATTTACGAATCATTTGCCTAGAGCAAGTGCCTTGATAACTTCTTCATGCAGGGCTTCATGGACTGTGTTCGTGCTGATGATGCAGTGTAAAATCCTGAAACCATCAAGGACAGGCTAATCCTTGATGTCAATGAGGGGGTAATGCTCTTAACACATCTTTTGCATACGCTATGTATATCAATATAACTTTAACCATCACACATTTGTCTATTAAATTTTTTCGAGTCAGGGTATTCTGAATATGGAGGGGTGTGGACAACACAATAAGATCCCACTGGATTTCACCACTAGCTTATTACCAAATTTGCTTGCAAGTCTCCTCCCACCCAAAGAACAATTACATGGATGCAAATTGGTAAGGGACCCAATTCGAATGCATATTATTAAAAAAACCATGAATATGTCACACTAATGGACATTTTCTGTAACCCATATACACTTTATTACGAAACGATACACTTTTTTCTTGCAATATTATGCACAATACATATATTATTGCAACCATCACACAACAACAATTATGGTATTGCACAACATATAGGATGACAAGTTAATTATGACTAGATAACACTTTATTTATACTACCCACACACATTAGTTGTACCACTTACTTACAATATCTATGCTTCCAGTATACAAAACTTTATGCACTCCAATACATTATTTTTATGCTAATTTCTTAAGCCATGTATAAAGCATATACAATATTAGCACTGACAACATCCCTTACATTAAATCTCACATTTTTTGCAATATATAGATCATGGTACCGATGCTCCGTGGGACCATTGGACTCTATATGCCATTAATTTTCATCTTCGTCACATAGACATTCTCGACTCCAATCCATATGTCATAGCACTTGGCGGCACCTCATGGAAAAAACACCATAATGAGCAAGTCCATTCCATCGACATGAAGCTGCCATGGTCTAGACTTGTTGTGAACAGACTTAGCCTGTCGCTGCAAGAAGCCCGACCGAATTCTAGGATTCCAAAATTCCGCAAAATAACTACAAAATTGCCCTTCTCCCTAGCTTCCTAACCATGCATGTACGGTCAAACGATTGCGAGTTTATCGTGACTAGTTTCAAACGCTTCTATGACTACATTGATGGCGAAGTTCCATAGTTCATAGACCTAGTAAGAACACAAACTTGACATAGGTTTATATATTATACAAATATTCATAACATTATTAAGCTCTGCACTAGATGCACCACTGGACCACCATGCATGTCTGCTGCATTATTTGACATTTCACCGAAAGAACAAGATTTGCCCTTTCCCTCAGGACCTTGATCGATTAAGATATGTCCCAAAAAATGCAAGTGCATGAAGTGTCGTGTCATCATTCGGGAACTGTCATAGATGAACTATGATTATGATCCTAGATGTATCATTCTACGTTTGTGGTAGACATTGTTTGCTATTATACAATTAGTTATGGTGTGATAGACACATGTATTTAGCATTCAATATGGATGATACACAATGTACTATGATAATGCATTTTGTTGATATAGTTGTTTAAGTGTTATGACAATGCAATACAATTTTTATGGTGTCGACAGAACACAACTATGTTGTTTTTATCTGCACCATCGATACATGCAGAGCATATCTTGTTATCATACCATCATAACCCAATAGTTTATATCTACCTCGTCTAGTGCAACCTTAGTATTGAGTACCCGCTACAAGACTATGGACTAATTTTTGGCCATATGCGTGGGGATCAAGTCATTAGACATCCAGTGTCCTATATGGGAAACCACAGCGAACTGTATTGACAGACAGTTGAATAACTGCAATTGCGTACATCATGTGACAAAACAATAGAAAATATTTGTAATCCAATTTAGTATAATTGTGCCTAAAGTTTATAACATTGCAATTATATAATCCATACCTGATTTATTCTTCTACAAACACAAGTTGTTTCATGCGTAAGACACCACAATCGTTGAACACTATCTATGGAGTTATGCTTGTACCAACCTCCATATTGACATCATGGCTCAAAGGTTCACCAATCGAATCATCATCGTCGTTAACGACTAGACACTATTTTCTACAGTTGTTGTTTCATTCCAATGTAGAGTAGTGGTTGTAGTATTGTTTTTCGAACCTAGGGGACGTCCATTATTGCGATTAGCAAGGCTTGCTAACCTTGCCCTGTTCTCCTCCAAGCATAAACATCTGCGGCTGTTGTGGCCATCTGCAATACCACACATCCGGCACCTTCGATTCTTCTTTTTCTCTTTTGCACCAAGCTTCAGTATCCTTTGTTCTTCATCTTTGATTGTTCTCCCTTTTGGTTTTGCTCTATCTGGTCTATTCAGGCTTATACCATTCACATTAAAATCCATTCTCGGCATCATAAAAATTGAGTAGCATTAGCATTGATATATTGAAATACTGCATTATTTAAACTAAAAAGATATTTTTTTTTGTTTTTCCATTCACCTTCCTGGCCTTCACATATGTTACTTGTTTCATGACGCGGAGAACACGGAACACAATCTATTCGCCTTGGGTTGTTGTTGCCATCCTAAATAGCAGATAAACTACAATAACCTTTTTATTATAACAAATATTTTTGTTGTCGTATTGTACAAGCATATCCCTTTTCCAAAGCAATTAAAAACAAGCATCATAAACTATACAACACAACAAACCATACATGTTCATGTATATTAGCATAAGTAATTGCTACATATAAAATAAATACCTATATCAAAACATTGTCGTGAATTGGCACCAGTTCTAATGCTGATTGACATCCAATCGTTTCATTAGAAACTACATGTAATGTACATGAAAGGAGGTCCCCATTTTGTAGTCAAATTCATTCTTCATTGTATAATATAAAAACTTAGTGTGCATGAATTTATGCAACAACACATACTCTCGTTTCATTCGCCATTGAATGCATTCGACTGCTACTACCTGTGGTTTCACCGCCTGCTACCCCCTCATCATTTACTCCATCCTACAACACTAGATCATTAAATCATATATACATCCATCGATATTCCTTTAAACAAACCAAAATAGAAATAAAAACATTATTTTTACTAGGTTTTCTCTTCGTCACTACCACCACAAAACTCATCACACCCAATGTCTGGCTCCAGACGCGAGAGAACATCAACAAGCTTGTCTGACTCCTCAAGTGTCCTATCATATCTTGCTTTCGACATACTAGCATGGCGAACAACCTTCATTGTTTTTGTTAGCAACATTTTATGTCTATACATTTTAGTAACTCCATCTCTTTCTTAAAACTTTTATTGGCCCTTTCAAACGGCACATCTTGTCTAGCTGGGAAATTGTACGTCTACATTACATACTTTTTAGGTATCTTTTATACCTACAGGTGCTTCAAGGCCTTTAGCAGATGCAAACAAAGTATCCCCGCATTCACTATAAAGGATTTTAATAGGTGCATGACACATACAAACTTATTGAATAATAATTATACACCAACGAAATCAGAAATGTAACAAAATCATAAAAGCAACAGACCTATGTGTTTCCACGGTGTGCACTTGCATGTATACTCCCCAGCATCCACGTCTGCCATCACTTTGAATTGGTGTTGTCCCCCCACAATTTTGTTTGATCGTTTAGTGTGTTGTACAACCCAATCATTACACCACCTTCTGGATCTGCCGCTATTATGTATGTAGTGGCATATTTCATTAATTCCTCAAACCTATTCATAACGACCCTAGTGAAGGCCCTTGCAACCCTAGTCTCGAAAATGTATAACATGTCCGTTGTTTTTGGCCCCTACAAGTTACTAAAATCAACAAGAGATACACCAACAAATGTAGGTTATTATACAACCAAGTCACATACCTTGCTAATTAACGTCTCTTTCGATTCTTTCATCTTCCTGCTATGCAACATCTTCATCACTTGTTTAGCAAACTCATGCAGATGTGTGTTCGCGTCTACATGCGATCTCTTGACTAACTTGTTCATGCTCTCACTACGCCGCGTAGAAACCATCACCCCACAGAAATCATTTTTAAAAAATGCTGGTATTTGTCCATTGATGATTTCATATAACTTTTCGAGCATAACATCATGTAGTTTATATCATCTAGCATCATGGCCCATGTAGCTTCGAACTCACTTGGAGTTAAAGGATGATGGATTATAGATTGAAATTTTGTCTTAAAGTCCTGCTCAGCAAACCTTGCATATAATTCATTTAGAAATGACATAAATCTATTTTGGACATGCCATAGACATAATCTGTGTATTGTGTTTGGGAAGACATTATGTAGTGCAACTGGTATTGCAGGATCTTGATCTAAAAAATATATCAACATATTATTCTCCAAACATTTACAAGTACATCAAACAATTTTATTTTCAAATAATTCATATTATAAATACAATGTTATGGTATAAACAAAATGAGAACAAACTTAATGTACATAACACATACCTGTCAGCATAACCTGCGGTCTGTCACAAGCCATGCATGTTTTGAACGCATTAAAAGCCCATTCAAACGTATCCACGGTCTCATCACCCAACAACACAAATCCAAACATAGTACATTGTTGATGGTTGTTAGCACAAACAACACATGCCCAGTGGTTTATCATATAGATTAGTTTTATGAGTCGTATCAAATGTGACAGCATCCCCGAAATCAACGTACTCCCCTTGCATTCTCGCATGTGACCAAAAGATACTAACTATCTTCCCATCTTTATCAAGTTGGAATTCATAAAAGAATTGTGGATTTTGTTTCTTGCATGTTGTAAAGAATCATATTAGTTTAGCTACGTCATCAACGCAGTTTTCTCATCTCCTTGTTGCCCGCTTGTAGATTTTCCAAACACAAATGAACTTAATGTCAATAGAACCCACTCCCACATTGTTAATATATTTGTTACTCTAAATATCAACAAAAAACATAAAAATCCTTACATGTTCTTTAGGTCCTATGTCGTAACTAGAACGTTTTCAAGCCCATCATGCATGTATGAAATAAATCAACAATGCAGTGTTACTGGAATCTGCTATCATGCATTACACCAACAAACTCCATGAACTCTAGGTCACGATTCTTGTTGCAACGTAGGTGTTGTTTCTCCGTTTCTTCCGTAGTGAATTTATGATTATGCTTTAGGTTCACCAAAACAATATTTGCAGCTATCACGTTCTTTTTATCACCATCATAGATTTTTCTAAGTTTTATTCCAACCTTGCACTACGTTCGTTCAGTGTGCTTATTGCGCAGCCTAGGGGTATCATTCGTCCTAGCTACACATTTTCCTTCACGCAAACAATTCAACCACTTATAGTGTCTTCTCTCTGTATTTCTTCAATGGAAAACTAACTTCATATGCATATATTTTATAAAACTTATAAGAATCATCAATATCTTTGAACATCATCCCTACTTTAGGAACTATACCCGGATTAATCGTTTCTAGATGCAATTTTATAACATCATACCATAATTATGTACATAAACTACATTCAAAACACATAAGATATTCACACGGGGTAGCACATTGTATGCATGGGGGGATAATTTTTTACATATAGTAGATTTGAACACATACATGTGACAGTAGCACTTGGGGTGTATCCATCTCTTGTGAACTTATAGTTATCATAGGAGGTTGTACAATCACAATTTGACCTGCTCCACCATCCTTGGCCTCGTCGCATCCAGGCCCTCGCAGAACCGCTGGTGGTGTATCCATCAAAGTTGGAGTAGACGTAGACGGGGGTTTCTTGATGCATCTAGGCCCTCGCAGAACCGCCGGTGGGGTATTACATTTTGTAACGTTTATGATAACATGTACAAGTATTTATGCATATCTATGTCAGTTTTTATGCTACATTGTTTTCTTCAATATTGTTTCGTAAAATCATCCCCATTAATATTGGGATCACCATTTTATGACATAGTTATAGAGTTTATATACATTAAGGTCTAAAATGCATAAATTACGACTTCCACCATTAGTTTCTATGGTAGTTTCTTTCAAAACAATCTGTTATGCGCCCCAGGCCCATTCCCAAATTTAAAAAAATCCCTTAATCAATGATATACGAAATTTGTCATGGATTACAAAAAAACCATCATGTAATGGGGGTCACAAATTGTAATATGTGACAGTCTCTTCTAATGTGGGTCATAAATTTGTCATGACATTTTCTAATTACGTTATCGAGAATTTGTCCTAGATTAACGGATTTCTTGTAGTGCATGCAGTGGAACTGATTTCTCGCGCATGCAGCGGATCTGATTTGGCGCATGCAGTGGAAACTAATCCCAAGATCTATAGACACAACTATTTAAAGTGCGCACTGATCGAGTGGTGATTACGACTTGTACCACGATCAGATATGGTTTAAATCGGCTCGTGCGCGTGGTGGGGAGCCAGGGGGTGGTCCAGGACGTCGGGCTGGTGACCATCCGGGTCTTCTTGTAGCACCCGAAGCGCAGGGCTTCCAATAGTTACAGTCGCACCCAACAAACAACTAGGCGCATGCATCATGCGAGCGCATCCCCCACTAGCTAAATGCATGTTTCTTATTTTTATGGTAGATCCGAAAATTATGGTAGCCACCAGGTGCATGCATGCGGTTTCTATTTTATAGTAGATTCAGTAATTATGACATGTCGTGGGGGTTCCATTGCTAGCATGCTAATTTTGGGTGACATTTTCATTTCCACTACATGCGCGCAAAAATTAAATGACAGACATTACGCAAAGCATAAATCATATAGAAAGTTGCATAAATACCTACTGTGCATCATAATTTATGAAAAAGTTCTAATATAGGCCCAACCTACATCCCTGTATGCCAGATACGATTTTGTGGTGGAAATTCGGGGCATTTTGATCAGGCATGCATGCTGGATTTGATTTTAAGACATGGATGATGTTTATGGTAGGTACAATTCGTTTATTGGTTTTAGGTACAACAATTATGGCAGGCATAAAAAACTAGCAAACAATACATTTGTGGATGCATCTCTAGGTTCAAGAGTAAAAACATTCGGTTTTGAGCGTAAAAACCCTCAGTTATGAGCGTAAATACTGAGGCAACGTTAGAGATGTTGATAACTCTGATGCGTTGTGTTCATGATCATAAAAATCCTCAAGTTTGAGCATAAAATAGTATTAGATATAGCATAAATGTTGATCCGCTCCGAATCAACAACCCCCACGTCCATGCTACCACCATAAATATGGGGATTTGATTAGGAGATTTAATTAGGTTAATTGATTAGGTAATTTTGATTTTTTATAGCAGTCATGAACACCATTAATCAAGGAATTCCTTTCCCACAGTGCATGCGAAAAATATGGCATGCGGTATGAGGATGGACGCACTCCAGGTTCGAGCATAAAAATCTTCAGTTTCGATCATAAATAGTGATAATGGTAGGTGTAAAAATCTCAAATGTTGTTACAATGGCCAGTGTGATGTCACAAACATGCACAAATCCAGGTGGTTACTGTAAAAAATTAAGCCACATGAGAGACATCGTATTCATTGTCATAAAACCCTAAATAGAATGCATAAACTAGTGTAGTAGTAGGTATAAAACACAATTATGGAAGGCATAAACATGGATCGGAAGAGGTTGGTGTAACACCCCGGGATCCACAAACACCCCAGAATGCTACTAAACTACACATATAATATTCATATATAAAATTTCGACAGCATCTCCTTTGAAAATTGCATAAACGGGGGAAGCAACATAGTATAAATAGATATCATGATAAGAAAACATATAAGACATTAATAATCTGCTAGCAATGGGAAGACAACCATAACAACATGAACTGAATTAATCAGTGCGCACGACTAGTTAAAAACAAACATCCTTTGACAAGAAGTTTCTAATTAAATCATGGCTGCGTCTGGGCAGCATTATTATGAGAATGAAGGTGGATGTGCTGCTACTTCCCACTCCCCTTGATGAGCAACAAGCACCTTCATTGAGTAATGCAAGAGTGAGATGAAACATCTCAGCAAGCTAATTGTTCTGACGAGATATTTAAACCACAAATTGAATTCATCAACATTTTAAAAGAGTCACAATTAAAAATCAGAAATGCTTGTAGATATAGAACTCAGTAGTCCCACTATAACCAATACCATCTCATTTCCTCGAACAACCACAATAGGTTCTATAACACTTCCCTGCGTCAACAATACCTGCAAATATCACTTCAATGTATGCATAGGAATGCAATGTGTAGGTACTCTATCTTCATACCTCTGGGGGTATAAAACCACATCATCTGCAAATATCACTTCAATGAATGCATATGAATGCAATGCATATGTCCTCTGTCTTCATACCTCTAAGGGTATGAAGCCGCATCGTACCCCTTCTCGGGCAACATACGATGCTAAGTTGTACCGGTACGGTCGGACCATAGGTCACGACAAAACTTCATATGCAAATGAGTCATGCAATGTATATGGCATGCTACATTTATCAATAAACTTCACTTCCTTCAGATACAACACAAACCTCAAATAATACTTCATTTACCTTCAGATACAATACCAACCTCAAATAATACTTCATTTACCTTCAGGGGTGTGAATTAATCTCATGAGTCATACTCAAATCATAATCATCATCAATATATGATTGAGCATCAGTATAATGCAAGCAAGTAAAGCATCACCATAGAGTCCAATTATGAAAGAATATGATACTTCTGAATATTAGAGTGTAGGCGATAGAAATAACAGGTCAGAACGGAAGCAACCACCGCTACATTCACTTGCCTTCATCGAAGAAGAA
The DNA here is from genome assembly GCF_902167145.1 of Zea mays. NCBI lineage: Eukaryota > Viridiplantae > Streptophyta > Magnoliopsida > Poales > Poaceae > Zea > Zea mays. The sequence continues at coordinate 157,913,198 of NC_050100.1, read as the reverse complement.
GAAATGTACTAGACATGATCTGGAGTGTAGCCACCTGCTAGTGGGCATAAAACTTAGTACAAATATTTCACAAACATTTGCCATCAATCAACAAAACACTCCTACACTTGAAACCAAGACCCAGTGGAAAGACTCCCACCCTGAACCACATGCCATACAGCAGCAACGCTGTTTGTTAATTTTGTATCTTTAAAATTAAAACAGCGGTGATATCAAACAAATACTCTAGGAGTATCTACACAAAATACTCTACAACTTCAGTATTCAATAGATAATTAAATTCTGCCATCTACAAGTTCTAAAACATCTGACAAGATAACTGACTGAATCTGTTTTAGACAGCAGTATGGTTAACTTTAAAATTCGATATCTCCAAAACTGCTATACCAAAAATTATGAAATTCTGCTGGAAGTAAGAACTTTTATCTCTCTACGAAAGTCTCCATAGTTGGAAGAGCCAATTCGGCCATTTACTAGATGAAACCCACCAGTGAACAGACCCACTCATTTTTGTCAGGTAAACAGGAACAGCCACAGTAAAACAAACATAACTGGAGTTTCACAAATCATATGAATGCACTCTTTAACAATCTGGAAAGCTTATAAAATTATCTACAACTTCTTTTACCAACCCACAGTTTAATTCTGTTGATAAAATTGCCTAAATCTTAAGAGAACAGATTCTGCACAGAATTATGAGACTGAAAAACTGCTATAGTAAAACTGCAATAACTTTCTGGTCGGATGTCCGATTGAGGTGTTCTTCGCGGCCACGGAAAGATCTACAAATTATCTACGACTCATACATAGACTTTTTTATTTTTTTGAGGCCACTAAGACCACGGAAAACTGGCATGAACAGAAACTGTCGAATCTGCCATTCTGCAGAAAACTAAATTCGAGATCAAAACCTAACCCCACATCAAATCCAACCTCTAATCCTTTAATTCCCATGATCTACAACCTCCAAAAGCCTATAATTACAGGGAGGAACAAGGATCTCATCCATACCTAGGGTTTCCCCAAGAAATCTTCAAGAGGAGATGGGGAAGAACATCTCCTTGATCCTCTCTTCCTCTTCAATTCAACGTGCCCCTCCTTTTCTCGATCCTTGCTGCGTAGGGGGAGATCTTGGGGGAGGAAGCAATGGAGGATGGCTGCCATAGGGGGAGGGGGCGTCCAGCCAAGGGGGAGAAAAAGGGGGTGGCGGCCAAGAGGGGGGGGTGAAGGGAAAAAAAAGGGGTGGCCACCTAGGGTTTTTGTGGGAGAAAGAAACGACGCCTCAGATGACTTCTATCTTTGCATCCAATGGCCCACAACCCTTTACCTCATCCACGCACCAGAGATTAACTTTTGGTCAACATTTTTTTTGGGATATTACACTCTACCCCCCTTAAAAAGAATTCGACCTCGAATTCGGCCACTCCAAGCAAAACACCCAAGGTACCCCATATAGCACCACAATTCAAAACATGGGTCCATCATTGGTCTTAATTAACACAAGAACTTCTACCTTGGACTAATTGTCTAAGGAAACTACACGACCTGACATCAAGCATGAAACAACATGTAATGAAGCTCAAAGCATGTCATAGTTGCAATCAACACTCCAATTTCACACCATCAAATTTGGATGCAGCTATACATCAACATCAATGTCTTAAGACAACACTCTTTTATGAAGGGGTAATATGCACCAAGCACAACCCTTACCAACTTCAACCATTAATTTTAATTAAATGGTGAAACATCTACACCCGACGAATGTATAAGAAGATCAAACACCTCACCTTAAAGCACTATGAAACAAGTAGTTCTATTGGAACAAAACTCCTAATCTCCCTAAACCTTATTCTTGCCATCATGAAAAGATAATCATGTAATCTAACATTCCTTGCACCCCACCAAAAGGGAGAAAATCTATAGAACTAATGGAGCAATAAAGCCAAAAGAAGCCAATAACATCTTGTGCGGCATAGTTCATCGAAGAAATGCCAAAAACTCTACATAGAGCACTGATAGCCCAACAACAACACAATACTTGCTTAACCCATGTCACTATACTTCATTCAACATCTCAACTAAGAAAAATATCCAACTAGTAAGGATAACCTACACATAATATAAGTCTTCATCTACTGTAGTTCAGAAACTTACATTTCATTCTATCATACGATGCACTCAAAGTACCAGACATACAAAGTCAATAATAATAACCCCTAATCCTTCACACATTTGACAAACATATTAAGCTGATGTAAACACCACATGATCTAGGAATAGGTGACTAGCCACACCCAACCAACTCTAGGCTAGGCAAGGACTTCCTTCAAACCAATAGATGGGTGGTCTAAAAAAAATGGCTCCACAAGCATGCATCGAAAAGGGAACCATCAGATCCTCAATGTATCAATACATAATCAATGGATCAAGAGAATCAAAGATTTATTCTACAATTAGTATGACTAACAGGCAACCACTTTAAACCACATCTAGGCTTTGTGGCAACTAAAACACACAATATGAGAGAGACATGTAAGTCATTCTGGCTATGAAAAGACTTCCCCCAAAAATCCATATAAAGTACCAATATTCATTTCTTTCAAAACTGGTTTCTCAACATAAACAATCATTCTTTGCAATGATAGTTGGAGCTATCCACCAACCGCTCAACAACTTAAATTCAAATTGATGATTACCTTGTACCCCAAAACACGCAATTCACACTCCTCTTAGAAACATCCACAATCAAGCATATATAACAATATTATTGTAATAAAACTCAACCATGAAAAACATGGTGAAAACAACATAGGCATACTTGTATATCACAAGCATAATAACAACTTCATTCTCACCAATGACCAGCGATATCTACCGCATTAATAAAACAATATCAAAATTTCAGAAATAAATTATATCAAGCATTAAGCCATAAACAACTTACCACATCACCGTAAAGGAATAGGGAGGGGCGAAACTATTGTCATCTGCACTCCAAAGACATTAATATATATCAAAGATATTTGAACCCATACCCTTCCTATATGTGCAAGTGTGTCAAATTTATCTTCAAATTGCCAAGAATCTAAAGCCTATGCTTTGATACCAACTGTAACACCCCGGGATCCACAAACACCCCAGAATGCTACTAAACTACACATCTAATATTCATATATAAAATTTCGACAGCATCTCCTTTGAAAATTGCATAAACGGGGGAAGCAACATAGTATAAATAGATATCATGATAAGAAAACATATAAGACATTAATAATCTGCTAGCAATGGGAAGACAACCATAACAACATGAACTGAATTAATCAGTGCGCACGACTAGTTAAAAACAAACATCCTTTGACAAGAAGTTTCTAATTAAATCATGGCTGCGTCTGGGCAGCATTATTATGAGAATGAAGGTGGATGTGCTGCTACTTCCCACTCCCCTTGATGAGCAACAAGCACCTTCATTGAGTAATGCAAGAGTGAGATGAAACATCTCAGCAAGCTAATTGTTCTGACGAGATATTTAAACCACAAATTGAATTCATCAACATTTTAAAAGAGTCACAATTAAAAATCAGAAATGCTTGTAGATATAGAACTCAGTAGTCCCACTATAACCAATACCATCTCATTTCCTCGAACAACCACAATAGGTTCTATAACACTTCCCTGCGTCAACAATACCTGCAAATATCACTTCAATGTATGCATAGGAATGCAATGTGTAGGTACTCTATCTTCATACCTCTGGGGGTATAAAACCACATCATCTGCAAATATCACTTCAATGAATGCATATGAATGCAATGCATATGTCCTCTGTCTTCATACCTCTAAGGGTATGAAGCCGCATCGTACCCCTTCTCGGGCAACATACGATGCTAAGTTGTACCGGTACGGTCGGACCATAGGTCACGACAAAACTTCATATGCAAATGAGTCATGCAATGTATATGGCATGCTACATTTATCAATAAACTTCACTTCCTTCAGATACAACACAAACCTCAAATAATACTTCATTTACCTTCAGATACAATACCAACCTCAAATAATACTTCATTTACCTTCAGGGGTGTGAATTAATCTCATGAGTCATACTCAAATCATAATCATCATCAATATATGATTGAGCATCAGTATAATGCAAGCAAGTAAAGCATCACCATAGAGTCCAATTATGAAAGAATATGATACTTCTGAATATTAGAGTGTAGGCGATAGAAATAACAGGTCAGAACGGAAGCAACCACCGCTACATTCACTTGCCTTCATCGAAGAAGAAGAAATGTACTAGACATGATCTGGAGTGTAGCCACCTGCTAGTGGGCATAAAACTTAGTACAAATATTTCACAAACATTTGCCATCAATCAACAAAACACTCCTACACTTGAAACCAAGACCCAGTGGAAAGACTCCCACCCTGAACCACATGCCATACAGCAGCAACGCTGTTTGTTAATTTTGTATCTTTAAAATTAAAACAGCGGTGATATCAAACAAATACTCTAGGAGTATCTACACAAAATACTCTACAACTTCAGTATTCAATAGATAATTAAATTCTGCCATCTACAAGTTCTAAAACATCTGACAAGATAACTGACTGAATCTGTTTTAGACAGAAGTATGGTTAACTTTAAAATTTGATATCTCCAAAACTGCTGAACCAAAAATTATGAAATTCTGCTGGAAGTAAGAACTTTTATCTCTCTACGAAAGTCTCCATAGTTGGAAGAGCCAATTCGGCCATTTACTAGATGAAACCCACCAGTGAACAGACCCACTCATTTTTGTTAGGTAAACAGGAACAGCCACAGTAAAACAAACATAACTGGAGTTTCACAAATCATATGAATGCACTCTTTAACAATCTGGAAAGCTTATAAAATTATCTACAACTTCTTTTACCAACCCACAGTTTAATTCTGTTGATAAAATTGCCTACATCTTAAGAGAACAGATTCTGCACAGAATTATGAGACTGAAAAACTGCTATAGTAAAACTGCAATAACTTTCTGGTCGGATGTCCGATTGAGGTGTTCTTCGCGGCCACGGAAAGATCTACAAATTATCTACGACTCATACATAGACTTTTTTATTTTTTTGAGGCCACTAAGACCACGGAAAACTGGCATGAACAGAAACTGTCGAATCTGCCATTCTGCAGAAAACTAAATTCGAGATCAAAACCTAACCCCACATCAAATCCAACCTCTAATCCTTTAATTCCCATGATCTACAACCTCCAAAAGCCTATAATTACAGGGAGGAACAAGGATCTCATCCATACCTAGGGTTTCCCCAAGAAATCTTCAAGAGGAGATGGGGAAGAACATCTCCTTGATCCTCTCTTCCTCTTCAATTCAACGTGCCCCTCCTTTTCTCGATCCTTGCTGCGTAGGGGGAGATCTTGGGGGAGGAAGCAATGGAGGATGGCTGCCATAGGGGGAGGGGGCGTCCAGCCAAGGGGGAGAAAAAGGGGGTGGCGGCCAAGAGGGGGGGTGAAGGGAAAAAAAAGGGGTGGCCACCTAGGGTTTTTGTGGGAGAAAGAAACGACGCCTCAGATGACTTCTATCTTTGCATCCAATGGCCCACAACCCTTTACCTCATCCACGCACCAGAGATTAACTTTTGGTCAACATTTTTTTTGGGATATTACAGTTGGCGCCGGAAGATGCCTCCGAGGCCACTAGATTAGAGGAGGTCATCGTCGGAGGACATCCGAGACATGCCGGATCAATGGAGGTCGTCGCCGGAGGACGCACGAGCGGTATTGGATCAGACGATGTCATGCGCAACCACCATTGAAGCCAGTCGCGCTCTCATGTGGCCGTTGTCGCCTGTAGCCGATCCTTGTCGCCGTGCCAACCAATGACCCACGCAGCCCGCCGCCGCCACTCGCGTCTCGGGTGGCGCCGCCACCACGGTCGCAAGCGCCTTGGGGGTCCCCATCGTCGCCGTCGCACATGCCTCGGGTGCGCCGCCGTGCTAAAACCCTAATCCCTGGTAGCCTGGGGTGCTTTTATAGATGCCCAAGACTAATGCGGCTGAACCGAATGGCAACATAGGTGTGGGATCCCCCAGTTATTGGAAGCCCAGAGCTCATAATATATATTTGTCATCCTAGATGAAGCTTCACTTAGTCAGTACTTATTGAATAATACTCAGCAATTTTTGGTAATGATTGAATATCGTTTAGTCATTACCGGTAAATACTAAAGATCATTTAATAATTGTCGATTAGGTGAAGTTTTATCTAGAATGATGAATAATATATATATATATATATATATTATATAGAGTGAGAGAGGGAGAGAGTGAGTTAATTAATGATACAAGGCGATCATGATGTCGTCGTTGGACATGTAATGAGATCCGTTTCGTGGCACGAAAGAGGCGATTAATCGAATTGAATCAATCTAGTTGTGTCGCCTTCGTGGACGGTGGCAATTAATCGAATCTGCATAAAAATAGGAATCACATACATATGCGTAGTGGTTGCCATAAAAATAGGAACTCCATGCATGTCGGATCAATAGTTACGCTCATAACTGCATTTTTTACGCTCATAACTGCATGTTTTTGGCACAAAACTGAATGTTTTACACTCAAACATGGAGATGCGTCCACCAGTGAACCACATGTCAGATTTTTACCATGTACTGCATTGCATAAATAACTACACCATGTAGCATAATTAGTATAAGTATATATATCATAAACTGGTTCTAACGAGTCTAACTGCATGGTTAGTGTAACGATCATATATTTATAGATGAAATAAAATATTTAAATAATATTTTTGTTTTCATGCATGTCAATCCATTTCTTTTCATCGCACATTCATGTCATCCTAAATTTGTGCGCTTGCAACAGGAAACAGATTTTGCGTAGTGTATCGAATTGAATAAATATTTACACCTTGTAGCATAACTAGGATCAATATATATCATAAACTAGTTCTAACGAGCCCAGCTGCATGACTATTGGAGTGATCCTATATTTATGGAATCATCCAATTTTTGCGCACATGCAGTGGAAATGAAAATATTATACAAAAATTGCGCACATGCAATGAAAACTCTCACGATCTGCCATAATTATCAGATCTACCATAAAAATAGGTTCTACATGCATGCGCCTACGCGTGTGGACGTGGTCCAGTGTCTAGACGGAGTTTTTATGTTGTCGCTATAAACTGTTTACGCTATTTATATGAACTATGTACGTAATTTACGCAAAAAACAGAACTGCAAATTTACGTTTTGTGTCCCACGCGAGGGTTCGTTGTTTGACTAGGGGTTTAACTGACGCTCGTGGTAAGGTTTGACTTGGTGTATGATAAGATGACGTGCCCGACCGCATGCACCTGGTCGTTGGTACGGACCAGTGGAGTGGCTGGGGTTTTCTGTAACTATGGTACGGACCAGTGGAGTGGCTGGGGTTTTCTGTAACTATTGGAAGCACTGGCTCGCAATATACCGGCCCTACATATAGGGAGTAAGAATTAATGATACAAGGTCATCAATCTATCATGATGTCGTCGATCCGTTTCCAGTCACGAACGCAGCGATTAATCGAATTGAATCAATCTGGCTGCGTCGCCTTCGTGCACGGTGGCAGCCTTGAAGGGAGCACAATGGAGCCCGTGGCCGTCCGACGTCTTCCATGAATGACGTGCGTGCATGTGAAGCGAGATGGTTGGAGAGGAGCACGTTCTTATGATGTGAAGATATTTTTTCTAGCCCCGAGGACCAGCACAACATCGATCAGCTGATTCTGATCGTTCGTCTGTGGTCTGGTGCGTGTGTTAGGGATGTTTGTTTTTTCTAGAGATTAATTTTTAGTTTTTAAATTTAATTTTATTTTAGTCTCTAAATTATTAAATATTAAAATTAAAATAGAGTTTTAGTTTTTATATTTGATAATTTAGTAACTAAAATAGAATAAAATAAAAGAACTAAAAATTGTCCTTAGAAACTAAACATCTTTAATAAACAAAATCAGGGAAGCTAATGCCGGCGCTAGGAAACAAAAAGCTAGTTACTAGCTATTTTAAAAAGTAGCTTAAAATTAGCCCTAACGTATCCACAGTCTATATAACGATGCGGTACCGTCGGTGCCCTAAAATCATTACGACAGCAACCCGTAGCTAGTACAGGCATGGAGTAGTACATGGGTTGCGCGTAGGGGTGAAAACCGGACAGATACGGATACTAGATCATCTTGTATCCTATTTTAATACAATTTTCTTGAATACATGATCGAATACTGATAGTGAAAATCTGAGACGGATACATGACAGGATCGAGTAATAACTGGGGCGGATAAGGAACTGTCGGCGTTTCGACCCCGGGGGGTCCCTGGATCGACGAGTAAATTGTCGCTGCGTGTTCCAGCCCAGATGGGTCGGCGCGAGATGGAACAACGGTGGAAAACAGTAAGGGGAAACCGTGACCTCGTGTTGTACTGCGCCCAGGGCGGATGCGCTTGCAGTAGGGGGTTACAAGCGTTCGCGAGGGAGAGAGAGCCTTGTGCGTCAACCCGTCCTCCCGCGCGGCCACCTTCTCGTACGAGGGCCCTGGACCTTCCTTTTATAGATGTAAGAAGAAGGCCCAGGTGTACAACGGGGGTGTAGCAATGTGCTAATGTGTCTAGCAGAGGGAAGCCAGAGTCCTATGTACACGTCGACGTGGCTGTCGGAGAGGTTTTGGCGCCCTGTTCATGTGATGTCGTGGTCGTCGGAGGGGCGCTTGAGCCCTGTAGAAGCACAGCTGTCGGGGCTGTCGGATCCTTGCTGACGTCTCCTTGCTTCCGTAAGGGGCTGAGAACCGCCGTCGTCATGGAGCACGCGGGGTGCCATCATTACCTGTTTTACCGGGGCGAGCCAGATGGGACACTGGTCTTGTTCCCCGTAGCCTGAGCTAGCTAGGGGTAGGGTAATGATGGCCCCCATGTGACGTGGTCGGTCCGAGCCCGAGGTTGGGCGAGGCGGTGACTCCTCCGAGGTCGAGGCTGAGTCCGAGCCCTGGGGTCGGGCGAGGCGGAGACCGTCTTCCGGAGTCGAGGTTGACTCCGAGCCCTGGGGTCGGGCGAGGCGGAGTCCGTCGTCTGAGGTCGAGGTTGAGTCCGAGCCCTGGGGTCGGGCGAGGCGGAGACTGTCGTCCGAGGTCGAGGTTGAGTCCGAGCCCTGGGGTCAGGCGAGGCGGAGTCCGTCGTCCGAGGTCGAGGCTGAATCCGGGCCCTGAGGTCGGGCGAGGCGGAGTCCGTCATCCGAGGTCGAGGTTGAGTCCGAGCCCTGGGGTCGGGCGAGGCGGAGACCGTCGTCCGAGGTCGAGGTTGAGTCCGAGCCCTGGGGTCGGGCGAGGCGGAGTCCGTCGTCCGAGGTCGAGGTTGAGTCCGAGCCATGGGGTCGGGCGAGGCGGAGTCCGTCTTCCAAGGTCGAGGTTGACTCCGAGCCCTGGGGTCGGGCGAGGCGTAGCTTCCTATGGCGCCTGAGGCCGGACTTGGCGGCTGTCAGCCTCACCCTGACGGGTGGCACAACAGTCGGAGCAGCGCAGGCGGCGCTGTTTTCCTGTCAGGTCAGCCAGTGGAGGGGCGAAGTGACTTCGGTCACTTCGGCTCTATCGACTGAAGAGCGCGCGTCAGGATAAGGTGTCAGGCGATCCTTGCATTGAATGCTCCTGCGATCCGGTCGGCTGGCGAGGCAATCTGGCCAAGGTTGCTTCTCCGTGAAGCCTGCCCGAGCTGGGCCTCGGGCGAGTCGAAGGTGTGCCCGTTGCTTGAGGGGACCCTCGGGCGAGACGTGAATCCTCCTGGGTCGGCTGTCTTTGCCCGAGGCTGGGCTCGGGCGAGGCGAGATCGTGTCCTTGAGTGGACGGAGCCTTGACCTGAATTGCGCCCATCAGGCCTTTGCAGCTTTGTGCCGATGGGGGTTACCAGCTGAGATTAGGAGTCTTGGGGGTACCCCTAATTATGGTCCCCGACAGTAGCCCCCGAGCCTCGAAGGGAGTGTTGGTACTCGCTTGGAGGCTTTTGTCGCACTTTTTTGCAAGGGGACCGGCCTTTCTCGGTTGCATTTCGTTCCGGTGGGTGCGCGCGAGCACACCCGCCGGGTGTAGCCCCCGAGGCCTCGGAGGAGTGGTTTGACTCCTTCGAGGTCTTAATGCCTTTCGTGATGCCTCGGCCGGTCTGATTGTTCCCTCATGCGAACTGGTCGTAGCCCGGGTGCATAGTCAGGTTCCGAGTTCTCGGGCTGGTATGTTGACGCCGTCAATGGTTTGGCCGGAGTCGGGTTTGTGAGAGCAGCCCCCGAGCCTCCGCACAGAGCGAGAGGACGGTCAAGGACTGACTCGGCTTTTTTCATACGCCCCTTCGTCGCCTTTTCGCAAGGAGGAGGGGGGGAAAGCGCCATGTTGCCCTCGGAGGGCGCCGAACATGGTGTCTCCAGTGAGTTGCTAACGGGTGATCCGAGTGGACCCCCGTGCCCCGTTCCATAAGGGTCGGCTAGTGGCCCAGAGGCGCTCTCCAAAAGTACCTACAGGTGATTTGCCGGACCCGGTCCCGTTTGATAGGGTCCGAGGGCTCGATGCCTCCCTTTGATGGGATTCCGTTACAGAATCGCTCCTTCTGGTCTCGGAAATGTCCTAGGGTACCTCGGGAGCATAGCCCGAGCCTCGGCCATGTATCGGACGTACCCAGAGTCATCCCTCGCTCTGCGTGTTCTGAGGCATCTGTCGAACCCTTCGGGGGGCCAGCCTTCGAACCCCTGATCAGTAGTGGGCGCAGAGCCCGAGTGGCCTGAGGCGGCTGTCGAACCCTTCCGAGGGGCCAGCCTTCGAACCCCTGACCAGTAGTGGGCGCAGAGCCCGAGTGCTCTGAGGCGGCTGTCGAACCCTTCCGAGGGGCCAGCCTTCGAAACTCTGATCAGTAGGAGGGCTCGGGGCCCGCTTCCTTCGCGGAGAAGGATCCCTTTCGGAGTATCCCCTTTCCCAGTCCCTGTAGCAAGAGAGAGAAAGGGGAAGAGAAAAAGGGATACGAAATTGAACGACGTGGCGCACCTTTTTTGACGCGGTCATCATGGCGGAGGTGAAGCGTCGCCCGCTTTGCCTGCCAAATGTGTCGCCTGCCGTGCCGCAGAGTTAATGCGACGGGACGAGTGGTTGGTGGGGTAGCCGTTGCGCGTGCGCGAGCCGTTCGAGGAACGGAACACGGGCGCGTCGTCTTCACGTCGTGGGAGAGGGCTCTCTCGTTGTCCCAGGAGGGGACGTGAGCCTGCAGATGATTTGACTGCTGCTTCCGCCCGCCTGCCGCCGCCATTACTGCCAGTCCACTTTTGGCCATATCGACCGTCGCACCTTCTCCTGCGGCGGACTGACCCATGACCGATGTGCTCGGTTGGCACTGTTGGGCCATGCGCAGGGTTGCCTCGAGTCACGGCACCGGTTCCGCAGTCGAGAAGGCGTGGTACTGGCGCAAGTGGCGGTGCAGTTTCTCGCACGTAGTAACCAGCGCGCCGGTTACATGACGTGTGGGCCCGGGCCTCCATGCTAGACGCGTCGAAGTTAAAAGGGTGCGTCCCCTTGGTGCAGTTGCATGCCACCTGCCTGGCGGTCCGCCCTTTCACCCGCTGGTTTAGGCGAAGATGGAGGAGTGCTCGTAACCGCTGGGCAGTTACGCGCTCCGCGCGCGGCGGTTTGGCTTCTTCTGTCCTGGGCCAGCTTGAATGACGCGTGGGACCCGAGTGGGGATCTGCAGGTGGGCAGATGGCTGCCGTTGTTGGTGCTGAGGTGGTGGCGGCTGAAGAAGTCCTCGTCGCCGACAAGATCGCCGCCACCATCTACGCTCCGGGCCTCCGGCTCTTTGGCTTTGATAGCTTGTCCTCGCCCCTCGAGTGGGGACGTGGGCGAGGGCCTTATCGCAGCAGCGTCTGCCCTGAGGTCATCGCTGCTGCTATTTGGCCGCCCGGAGCGGAGGTCGTTGTCGCTGCTGCCGGAGTGGGCGGCGGCAAGCCACCTGGGATTTTGTCGTCCCGCAGGCCCTCCAATGTGGGGGGTTGTTCGTACCTGCGGGGGTGGAACCGGAGTTCCGTTTGTAATGGCACCTTGAGTGCCGGTGTCTGTTCATTGTGGCTGTCGGGGCCTGAACATCGAGGTATTTGAGCGCAATACTGTGTTTCTTCCTCATTTCGAGCACTAGGACTCGCCTGTCGGCTAGCCGAACCGCTTAACCAAGTGTGAGTTGCCCTGTGTGGAAGGTGACGAGTGAGGTATTCGTATCCCGGAGGCGTAGGAGTCCCTCGGCTCGGTCGGCCTTGCCGCCCGAGGCTTCTCCTGCTCAGTTAAAGAAACCCTCGGCCGCTCTGCGATGAGCCGGAGCCGGAGGCTGCGGTGTCAGCACGAACAGAGGCGGAGTCGGCTCGAAAAGAAAACTTTGTCGGCCCAAGAGCAGGTGACTTCCCAGGCCGAGGAGGTGTAGCGGCGGCTGGAACCTGGCCAGGTCGTCCACTGGTGGGACCAACTGTAGCATCCCAAAAATTCAAATCCTGAAATTTTCTCAAACTTGCTCTAAATTCAAAATGAATTTCAAATTTCATTTCAAAATGTTTGTTTGCGAGTTGATATCAACAAATAAAGAATAGTGGTCTATATTCTCTCTAAAATCCTCCTCAAAATATCCTACAAATATTTTCCCTAGTGATCCCCTTCAAATTCTTTCAAGAAATACTGCCCAGATATTTCCCTAGTGATCCCCTTCAAGTTCTTTCCAAAAATACTGCCCAAATATTCCACCGATATATCTCCAGATATTTTCCTCTTGAGAAATACCTTCAGAACCATTTTTCAAGTCCCTACAAATATTTTCTTCATAACTTACCTCATGCTCATACGTATACGTATGCCTCCAGTGTCATACGGTGAGCTCTACAAGTTAATCTCACTTATACAAAACAAACCCATGCTAATTTCCCACTAATCCTCTCATCCTCCCACTAATCCTCTCATCTCTCCCCCTAATCCCCCCAGCATGGCTATAAATAGAGGGGCAAGTGCCTCCTCTCATCCCACCCCAAGCCATTTCATGGCAACTCTCTTCCCCCCCCCCCCACACCCACTCCATGTTCCACACAAGCACACACTAGCACAAGGATCGTTCGGTCGTCCTTCGATCATTCGTCCCCCTGTTCTTAGTTTGTTCGTTCGTTCGTTCGATCGTTCGTCCGATCGTTCATGGTTCGTTCGTCCGTTCGTCCGATCGTTCATCCGTTCGTTCGTCCAAATAATCTTTTTCCTGTCATTATGCTGTCGAAATTCCGACCGTTCGTTCGTTCGATCATTCGATCGTTCATCATTCGTTCATAGTTCCTGTTCATCGTTCATCGTTCGTTCATAGTCCCTATTCATCGTTCTTCTAGATAATCTTTGTCCTGCCGTTATGCTGTCGAAATTCCGATCGTTCGTTCGTTCGATCATTTGATCGTTCATCGTTCGTTCATAGTTCCTATTCATCGTTCATCGTTCGTTCATAGTTCCTATTCATCGTTCATATTTCCTATTCACCAACACTATTCACCATCGTTACTATTCATTGTTACTATTCATCATCGTTACTATTTATCATCTTTACTACTCAACGATAATATCTATAGTAACTTTCTCGTCACTATTCATCGTTACTATTCATCGTTACTATTCATCGATTAGCCGATCACCCCAAATTTCAACTACTCATACATCATGCTGTCCAGTCCACCTAAGACCAGCCAGACCCATATTCCAGTCATACGAACTCCGGTGACTATGATTTTCCTTCCAATGGGAACTTCCCATCTGGTCACCCATCCCAGGTTTCTCCAAGTTGAGCACGCTTAACTTTGAGATTCCTTCGAACCAGGCTCCCAAACTCAGATTCCAATAATTCTCGTTTCTAAATTCTTATCAAACTATTCCCTATCCAACCATGTCATCCCTTAAGCATGGTCCATATTCTAGAAAACTCTCAAAATACTCTTGTCCCATATTCTGCCTATAACTCTCTTGTTCATACTAAGTCAGACGATTCATTCGTCACTGTTCTCACCAACAGTGAACTTCACTGTGCTACACCACATACACCCAGCTATAAATACACCCAGCTACCCTCTCCCTCTCCACACACACTCAACACCCTCAGCCAAGGCAAACACCCCACCCACTCAGTTACTCTGCTCTGCCGGCTACACGCATAGTGTCGCTTCGCCTCCAGTCCACCCTCCTGGTAAGCACCTCCGCTCCACCACCAGTAATATCACAACACCACATGACACAGATTCTACTCAAGACTCTACCCATCCATATATCGCTACTCTGACCATTATACTAAATATTTGTTGGTATACTTGTTGATTTGTATGTTTGGTTGTTCATGTTGCATAGTTATCGGAGCGTTGGTGTCGTCTTATGGAGGCCAGATCTGCAAGTCTACACCAGGCGGTGGAGCCAGAAGCCAGTTCCGCGAGCTCTCCTTCCCCCTTCGCCGGATAAGCACGGCAAGCTCACTGGATCCCTTTGATGCATAAATTACCTATGATTTTTCAACCACAACCCTCAGCCTGTTATTTTATGCATGATATGATTTTAGGACAAGTTATTATGGCCACCTAGCTGCTTGCCGCAATCAATCCCTGATATATATGTTCCAAATGATTTGAGAACAGGTGCGAGTTTTCAAAAGAAAATGCTTTTCAAAATGTGTGTGATGAAGGGTTTTCACCCTTATCACCTTGTGAGTGGGATAATCAGGGACTCCCTGGTTTAGGGGAGGGCCTAAGGTGTTGGCTCAGCTGGTTTAGGCGTGAGCAGAAGGATTGTCCCCTCATATAAGGACCGGTTTGTCATCTTCACTACCTGTACTCTTTAATAGTACAACCACTCGAGACTGTGTGGGCAGTCACTCAATCTGAACTCGTACGGTCCAACCCCAGGGTTATGAAGGCTGGGGAGCACCGGGAGGATAAGGAGGGGGAATGTTTTGTCCGGTTTGGACATGGCGGTGGCCTGACTCCTTCCGGTATAACCGTTAAGGTTAGGACGTGCGAGGAAAGAAAGAGATTCGGATTCGGGTCTCACTAGCTATGAGATCGCAGAGCCGGACTAGTGGGTAAAGTGTACACCTCTGCGCAGAGTTTGAAAACCTATTCGAATAGTCTGTGTCCACAGGAATGGACGAGTCTGGTATGGTATGGCAATTAATGTTTTGTTTTCCAAAAAAAAGGGTGCGTTTGAGAAAAGTGGTTTTTAAAAGGTTCGGCGGTTGAGCCGTGAACTATGGTGGACGGGAAGTCCAGTAGCTGTTTTTGAAAATGAAAACCAGTAGGAATTGCTGAGATACCTGGATGGTTTAGTCTAGGGGATTTTGTTATAATACTGAAAACTTCCTGCTCCTTTTGGAGAGGATGCGCTTTGCAAAAATACAAAATGTTTTTCAAAACAACTCTGCAAAAAATATTGCTGTTTCTGCAAAATATCATGAGCTCCACATATTCCATGCATTATATCTGATTTCCCCATTCCGCGGGTGAAGGTGGGCTGCTGAGTACGTTTGTACTCACCCTTGCTTATTTGTTGTTTTTCAGAAAAAGGAGATCGAGTAAGAGTTACGACTGTTCCCAACCTTGCCTGTGGCTGTTGGACCGATGATTTGCTTCACCGCGTATATCGGGCTGCTTCAGCCCCACTCTGATGATCTATCCCGAGTTGTGGACCAACTCTTAAAGTTGATCGCCACCTTTATAGGTTTGTCTCGTTTAAGCAGATCTGAAATCATCTGATGTATAAATGTGTTTACTAGCCTCCTGGGACTAGTAATTGTATCACATTTGAGTCCCAGAGGATTGGGGACGCTTCAGGTGGTATCAGAGCTGTTAGGTTGGCCGCAGGACGTAACCCTTAGCCTGATCAAAAGTTTTTGAGTCCAAACTATTTTCTTAAAAAAAATCTTGCTCTCATCCCTCCATTTAGAAAATGCTTTCCCCTTTCCTTCTCTCAGAAGTCAGATGGAGGTCCGTTGCCAAACCAGCTTTTGCCAGAATGAAGATGGTTTCCCCAAGTTGCTGAGAGCATGCACAGTCCGCCTCGGAATCAGGAGAAAGCTAGATTATGATGGTCATGAATTCGTCGAGCATGGCACAGAGAAGTGTGTCGTGACTGTATACATTGGATCCAGTCCACACCATGTGGAATGGAGTGTCACTGCTGCTGGGCACAGATTCAAAGACACCTGCCAAGTCGTCGCTCGCAAGGCATTGAGGGCCCTGTGTCAGATCTATGAAGAAGAAGTGGCCGACACCCCGCTCAGATTCTTTCCGCCATTTCAGAGAGACCGCCCCGCTTGGATGGCCAGGATGCGTGCATTGGAAGAGCAGCAACTGCTTGAGGACGACCCCACAGTCATGTACCTCACTGCATACCTGCTCACCCTTGATGCACAGTATGATTTCTTGGCTCGGCACCACTGTCAGATGATTGCCCGAGCAGAAGATGCAGAGAAGAGCAACCGTCAGCTCCATATGGATCTCACCACAGCTCAAGCCCGTGTAGCTGCCTTGGAAAGTCGTGAAGCCATTGCTGTTGAAGCCCTGAAGCAAGCCAAGGATGAGCACGTCCAGAAGTTGATGGAGGCCTACTTGGTAACCCATAACCAATGTAGAGCCCTGTGGATCCAAGAGCCCGCTTCATCCAACCCAGTTCAATCTGTCAGAGCTGAATATCCCCAGATTCTTGAAGGTCACCCGGTCTCTATCAAAGGAGAGAAGAAGGCTTGTGAACTCCCGGAAGGAACCATAGTCTTTGAAGGAATTCTAGTCTTTCCTCAGGCTATGAATAAGCAAGAGCACCCCGAGTCCTCCCAAGATCCCCCGGCGGAGTTGTTTGAGCCCCTCACCATGAAGAAGATTCCAGCATCGTCCCTTGAAGTCAAAGAAGAAGCTGCAAGCACCCCACCAGCACCGCCGCCCTCTGAGGAGCTACAAGAGCCAGTCCCGCTTGAAGAAGAGTTTCACCTCGTCCTGCCATCTCAGTCGCCACCGGAAGAAGTCATCAACATCAGCTCCCTGTTGACCCATCCAGGAGATGTCTCAGATTGAAGTTGTGTGCAAGCCTTGCCAGAAGAGAAGCTATCTGGTCTGAAGTTAGTATGCCCAGTCCTCTGCATGCATTGGGTAGTGAAGTTTTTCTTCACTTTGGCTAGAGCCTTGCATGTATGAGAGGTAATCGTGTAGACTCGTGTTTTGCAAAACTCTAATTGTGTGGCCCCCTAGGGCATTTCAAAATGAATTTCGCTTGATGTTTTCTCCCCTTTCATGTGCATATGTGATGCCTTAACGTTAGTGCTCATAAGTTGCATTTAGCATAGTTCTCAATTCAGGAGCCAAGCAATAGTAGTTATGCTTAGCCCCCGAATCCAAGTAGTTCGTGATTTGGAAAACTCTATTCTTCCCTTATTCAAAACATTTGATTTGTTTGTGCTTATCATTGCTGAGCTTGTGTGTTTTCTTTCTTTTTAAGAAAGGTTTTCTCTAAAAACATAGATCACAAATTAGAGCTAATCCTCACCTTATGCTTCCATTCTCATCTTAACCCATCTCAAGAGAAAAGTGCCTTACCCAAGAAGATACCGGGAAGCTTACCCTTGAAGCCTGGAACAAGCTACAGAAGAAACCAGTCCAACCGCTCAGTCAAAAGGACCGACCGTGAGAATCAAAGCACTGCCCCTGAGTCAAAGTAAACAGGAAAAGAGGACAGAAGGAGTTATTACCATACAGAGAGGCAAAGATTCTTGGAACCGGAGACCACAAACATCAGGGTCATCGACCCCAGCACTCACCCGTGCCCCCGCACGCGTGCCCGCCTCCATGCGCACTAGCACCACCGCCCCACTTCCCCTTTGCAGCGCACCCACCACCGCCATCGTCGTCGGCAACAGGCCCCCCTTCCCCTTGTCGCACCTGTTGCCTCGTGTCATTTGCTCCATCACTACCACTCCACACCCCTCCCCCGAGCACCCCCGCTCGCCTATAAACCCCCCCCCCCCCACCAGCTCCCTCAACTCCCATCTCGCTCAAAGCAAAGCACACTCTAGATAGACCCCCCTGCCAAATAGCAAGCAACTCCATTTTCCACTCCCTCGCCCCTAAGATCACGATGCTTGGTGATTCTTGGGTTGAAGACTGTTGCACATGGTTCATAGTCTTTGGTTTCCTCCAGTGTATGATGGTAATACTCTTTGATAGAATCCTCCAGTGGGAAGAGCAAAGAGAAAGAAAGAGGCAGTGAAAAGTGAGAAGAGAAAAGAAGATAGCGAAGAGAAGATGAGAAGAAGGTTGTCCCAGAATCAACCCTGTGTCAGTCATTTCTCCGCAGCCTGCTCAAGCAGCAACAGCAGAAGAAGGCCCCATAACACCCTTGTTATGAGGTACTTTAAGGAGTTCAAATCCCCAAGATTCAAGAGATCTACCCTCATTCTTTTAAGTGGGGTAGTGTTCCAGTAAGGTTCCTGCTATGGAGAAAAAAAAGAAGAAGGCCTGTAGCAAGCTTGTGGAGGACCAGATCATCAAAGCATATAAGTTTCTGGATGAGAAGTGGTCACCCAAGTTTTGTTGATGAAGCACCAAAAGACCAATCAAGGAAGGAATCCATGTGGAAGTTCTCAAGAGAAAGGTTTGCATGTTGGCATCGATGCTTCTTCAATAAGCTAGCTGCCAAGCGAAACCTAGAAGCCTGAAGATGTTCTTGAGTAGCCAGAACCAGCGTTTGCAATCAGTAACCGGATGCCCCTCAAAGGCCAGATTTTGTTGAAGCTCTATCTCCTCGAAGAGCCTGCAAAGTGAAGATATGTAGCTGAAGTAAAGCTATACCCATAACCCTTCTAAACCAAATCTCGAGGACGAGATTCCTTTTAAGTGGGGTAGATTTGTAGCATCCCAAAAATTCAAATCCTGAAATTTTCTCAAACTTGCTCTAAATTCAAAATGAATTTCAAATTTCATTTCAAAATGTTTGTTTGCGAGTTGATATCAACAAATAAAGAATAGTGGTCTATATTCTCTCTAAAATCCTCCTCAAAATATCCTACAAATATTTTCCCCAGTGATCCCCTTCAAATTCTTTCCAGAAATACTGCCCAGATATTTCCCTAGTGATCCCCTTCAAGTTCTTTCCAAAAATACTGCCCAAATATTCCACCGATATATCTCCAGATATTTTCCTCTTGAGAAATACCTTCAGAACCATTTTTCAAGTCCCTACAAATATTTTCTTCATAACTTACCTCATGCTCATACGTATACGTATGCCTCCAGTGTCATACCGTGAGCTCTACAAGCTAATCTCACTTATACAAAACAAACCCATGCTAATCTCCCACTAATCCTCTCATCCTCCCACTAATCCTCTCATCTCTCCCCCTAATCCCCCCAGCATGGCTATAAATAGAGGGGCAAGGGCCTCCTCTCATCCCACCCCAAGCCATTTCATGGCAACTCTCTTCCCCCCCCCCCCCCCCCCCACACACCCACTCCATGTTCCACACAAGCACACACTAGCACAAGGATCGTTCAGTCGTCCTTCGATCGTTCGTCCCCCTGTTCTTAGTTTGTTCGTTTGTTCGTTCGATCGTTCGTCCGATCGTTCATGGTTCGTTCGTCCGTTCGTCCGATCATTCGATCGTTCGTCCGTTCGTTCGTCCAAATAATCTTTTTCCTGTCGTTATGCTGCCGAAATTCCGACCATTCGTTCGTTCGATCATTCGATCGTTCATCATTCGTTCATAGTTCCTGTTCATCGTTCATCGTTCGTTCATAGTCCCTATTCATCGTTCTTCTAGATAATCTTTGTCCTGCCGTTATGCTGCCGAAATTCCGATCGTTCGTTCGTTCGATCATTTGATCATTCATCGTTCGTTCATAGTTCCTATTCATCGTTCATCGTTCGTTCATAGTTCCTATTCATCGTTCATAGTTCCTATTCATCGTTCATCGTTACTATTCACCATCGTTACTATTCATTGTTACTATTCATCATCGTTACTATTTATCATCTTTACTACTCAACGATAATATCTATAGTAACTTTCTCGTCACTATTCATCATTACTATTCATCGTTACTATTCATCGATTAGCCGATCACCCCAAATTTCAACTACTCATACATCATGCTGTCCAGTCCATCTAAGACCAGCCAGACCCATATTCCAGTCATACGAACTCCGATGACTATGATTTTCCTTCCAGTGGAAACTTCCCATCTGGTCACCCATCCCAGGTTTCTCCAAGTTGAGCACGCTTAACTTTGAGATTCCTTCGAACCAGGCTCCCAAACTCAGATTCCAATAAGTCTCGTTTCTAAATTCTTATCAAACTATTCCCTATCCAACCATGTCATCCCTTAAGCATGGTTCATATTCTAGAAAACTCCCAAAATACTCTTGTCCCATATTCTGCCTATAACTCTCCTGTTCATACTAAGTCAGACGATTCATTCGTCACTGTTCTCACCAACAGTGAACTTCACTGTGCTACACCACATACACCCAGCTATAAATACACCCAGCTACCCTCTCCCTCTCCACACACACTCAACACCCTCAGCCAAGGCAAACACCCCACCCACTCAGTTACTCTGCTCTGCCGGCTACACGCATAGTGTCGCTTCGCCTCCAGTCCACCCTCCTGGTAAGCACCTCCGCTCCACCACCAGTAATATCACAACACCACATGACACAGATTCTACTCAAGACTCTACCCATCCATATATCGCTATTCTGACCATTATACTAAATATTTGTTGGTATACTTGCTGGTTTGTATGTTTGCTTGTTCATGTTGCATAGTTATCGGAGCGTTCGTGTCGTCTCGTGGAGGCCAGATCTGCAAGTCTACACCAGGCGGTGGAGCCAGAAGCCAGTTCCGCGAGCTCTCCTTCCCCCTTCGCCGGATAAGCACGGCAAGCTCACTGGATCCCTTTGATGCATAAATTACCTATGATTTTTCAACCACAACCCTCAGCCTGTTATTTTATGCATGATATGATTTTAGGACAAGTTATTATGGCCACCCAGCCGCTTGCCGCAATCAATCCCTGATATATATGTTCCAAATGATTTGAGAACAGGTGCGAGTTTTCAAAAGAAAATGCTTTTCAAAATGTGTGTGATGAAGGGTTTTCACCCTTATCACCTTGTGAGTGGGATAATCAGGGACTCCCTGGTTTAGGGGAGGGCCTAAGGTGTTGGCTCAGCTGGTTTAGGCATGAGCAGAAGGATTGTCCCCTCATATAAGGACCGGTTTGTCATCTTCACTACTTGTACTCTTTAATAGTACAACCACTCGAGACTGTGTGGGCTGTCACTCAATCTGAACTCGTACGGTCCAACCCCAGGGTTATGAAGGCTGGGGAGCACCGGGAGGATAAGGAGGGGGAATGTTTTGTCCGGTTTGGACATGGCAGTGGCCTGACTCCTTCCGGTATAACCGTTAAGGTTAGGACGTGCGAGGAAAGAAAGAGATTCGGATTCGGGTCTCACTAGCTATGAGATCGTAGAGCCGGACTAGTGGGTAAAGTGTACACCTCTGCGCAGAGTTTGAAAACCTATTCGAATAGTCTGTGTCCACAGGAATGAACGAGTCTGGTATGGTATGGCAATTAATGTTTTGTTTTCCAAAAAAAAAGGGTGCATTTGAGAAAAGTGGTTTTTAAAAGGTTCGGCGGTTGAGCCGTGAGCTATGGTGGACGGGAAGTCGAGTAGCTGTTTTTGAAAATGAAAACCAGTGGGAACTGCTGAGATACCTGGATGGTTTAGTCCAGGGGATTTTGTTATAATACTGAAAAACTTCCTGCTCCTTTTGGAGAGGATGCGCTTTGCAAAAATACAAAATGTTTTTCAAAACAACTCTGCATAAAATATTGTTGTTTCTGCAAAATATCCTGAGCTCCACATATTCCATGCATTATATCTGATTTCCCCATTCCGCGGGTGAAGGTGGGCTGCTGAGTACGTTTGTACTCACCCTTGCTTATTTGTTGTTTTTCAGAAAAAGGAGATCGGGTAAGAGTTACGACTGTTCCCAACCTTGCTTGTGGCTGTTGGACCACTGATTTGCTTCACCGTGTATATCGGGCTGCTTCAGCCCCACTCTGATGATCTGTCCCGAGTTGTGGACCAACTCTTAAAGTTGATCGCCACCTTTATAGGTTTGTCTCGTTTAAGCAGATCTGAAATCATCTGATGTATAAATGTGTTTACTAGCCTCCTGTGACTAGTAATTGTATCACATTTGAGCCCCAGAGGATTGGGGACGCTTCACCAACCCTGGAGTCGGGCTTCCAAGGCCATGAGCTGGGCTGATGTCCTCGGGGGACAGCTGGCTGAGGCTTCGGGGCGGCCGGTCCAGCCATCTGCTTGGGCCGGGTTCCTGGAGGAGACCCTGGCGGCGATGGCTCAGGCGCGATGCTGACATCTTTCTTCGAGGTGGAGATCCTTCGACCGTGTCGCCGTCCGAGGCTGGGTCGGATTCCGCCGAAGGTGGAGTCGATGCCGAGGGTGCTGCTGCTCCCCCTATTGATGTCTGAACCTGCAGGAACAGTTTATCTGTAGTGTGCATATGTTTTTTGCGGCCGCCGAGGCCCAAACATACCGTCGTCGTGTTGTAAAGCTGTGTTTCTTTTCCCCTTGTTTCGAATATCAGGACGTGTTCGTCGGTAACAGAATTGTTTATCCGAGCGAGAGTTACTTATTGCGGAAGGTGATGAGTGAGGTATCCGTATCCCGGAGGAGTAGGAGTTCCTCGGCTCGGTCGGCCTTGCCGCTTACGTGTACTCTTATTCGTCCGTAGGATTCTGTTATCGATATAGTCGAGAAGGCATGAAAAATCGTTTCGGCAGAAACGTTTTCGAGTGTTAAAACTTGTTTGATCAGCGGAATTGCTTATCCGAGCGTGAGTTACTTATCGCAGAAGGTGATGAGTGAGGTATCCGTATCCCGGAGGCGTAGGAGTCCCTCGGCTCGGTCGACCTTGCCGCTTACGTGTACTCCGTCATTTTCAGGATCCCACTATCGAAGTAGTCGAAAAGCACGAAAGATGTTCTAGCAGAAAGACTTTTTTCGAGGGAAATTTTGACGCAGAGTGGGTTCCCCCCTTCTAGCCCCCGAGGGAGGGTCGGGCTTTGCCGAGGCAAGGCTGACCCTTCCTTGATGGTTAGACTTTATTTGTGTATGTAAATGAGGTATATGAACGACTTGAAAACATCTTAAGGGTAGAAGCGACGTAGCTGTCGGATGTTCCAAGCGTTGTTGTAGACCTCGCCTTGACAGTTGGCCAGCTTGTATGTTCCGGGCTTCAAAATCTTGGCGATGATGAACGGCCCTTCCCAGGGAGGCGTGAGCTTGTGGCACCTCGGGCGTCTTGTCATAGCCGAAGCACCAAGTCGCCCACCTGGAGGTCTCGGGACCGAACCCCTCGGGCGTGGTAGCATTGCAGAGACTGCTGATACCGTGCCGAGTGTAGTAAGGCTACGTCCTGAGCCTCTTCCAGCTGGTCCAGTGAGTCTTCTCGGCTGGACTGGTTGCTTCGGTCGTCGTACGCCCTCGTCCTCGGGGATCCGTATTCTAAGTCTGTGGGCAAGATAGCCTCGGCCCCATAGACTAGAAAGAACAGCGTGAAGCCCGTGGCTCGGCTTGGCGTCGTTCTCAGACTCCAGACCACCGAGGGGAGATCCTTCATCCATCGCTTGCCGAATTTGTTGAGGTCGTTGTAGATCCTTGGCTTGAGTCCTTGCAGAATCATGCCGTTGGCACGATCTACCTGCCCATTCGTCATGGGGTGAGCTACGGTGGCCCAGTCCACCCAGATGTGGTGGTCCTCGCAGAAGTCCAGGAACTTTCTGCCAGTGAACTGGGTGCCATTGTCGGTGATGATGGAGTTCGGGACCCCAAAGCGATGGATGACGTTGGTGAAGAACGACACCGCCTGTTTGGACCTGATGCTGTTTAGGGGTCTGACCTCGATCCACTTGGAGAATTTGTCGATGGCGACCAGCAGGTGCGTGTAGCCCCCGGGTGCCTTCTGCAAGGGATCGACGAGGTCCAGACCCCACACAGCAAACGGCCAGGTGATGGGTATTGTTTGCAGGGCCTGAGCGGGCAGGTGTGTTTGCCTTGCGTAGAATTGACACCCTTGGCAGGTGCGTACAATCCTAGTGGCATCGGCCACCGCGGTTGGCCAGTAGAAACCCTGTCGGAAGGCATTTCCAACGAGGGCCCGGGGTGCTGCGTGGTGCCCGCAAGCCCTCGAGTGTATTTCTTGTAATATCTCCTGACCTTCGGCGATGGATATGCATCGCTGGAGGATGCCTGAGGGGCTGCGGTGGTAGGGCTCCTTTCCGTCACCCAGCAAGATGAACGACTTGGCGCGCCGTGCCAGTCGCCGAGCTTCGGCTCTGTCGAGGAGTAGCTCTCCTCGGTGGAAATATTGCAGGTACGAGGTCTACCAGTTTCGATTAGGCGTGACCCCATTCCGCTCTTCCTCGACGCGCAATGCCTCACCCTCGGGGGACGAGGGTGCCTCGGGCTGAGTTGAGGGCGCCTCAGGCAGGGCCGAGACCTTCTCGGGCTCGGGCGTGTCGTCGGTCTTGACTGAGGGTTGATGTAGGTCTCGGGAGAAGACGTCCGGAGGAACCGTTGTCCGCCCCGAGGCTATCTTAGCCAGCTCGTCCGCAGTCTCGTTGTATCGTCGAGCGATGTGGTTGAGCTCGAGCCCATAGAACTTGTCCTCCAGGCGCCGAACCTCGTCGCAGTAGGCTTCCATCTTCGGGTCGCGGCAATTGGAGTTCTTCATGACTTGGTCGATGACAAGCTACGAGTCGCCACGAGCGTCGAGGCGTGGAACCCCTAGCTCGATGGCGATGTGCAGCCTGTTAACCAAATCCTCGTACTCGGCCACGTTGTTGGACGCCGGGAAATGGAGGCGCCGCACGTAGCGGAGGTGCTTCCCGAGGGGCGAGATGAAGAGCAGGCCCATGCCCGCTCCTGTCTTCATCAGCGACCCGTCGAAAAACATGGTCTAGAGTTCCGGTTGGATCGGAGCTGCTGGAAGCTGGGTGTCGACCCATTTAGCCATAAAGTCCGCCAAGACTTGGGACTTGATGGCCTTCCGAGGAGCAAACGAGATTGTCTCACCCATGATCTCCACCGCCCACTTTGCAATCCTACCCGAGGCCTCTCGGTACTGGATGATCTCTCCCAGGGGGAAGGATGACACCACATTCACCGGATGAGACTCAAAATAGTGTCGCAACTTTTGTCGCGTCAGAATTACCGCGTACAGTAGCTTCTAAATTTGCGGGTAGCGGATTTTGGTCTCGGACAGTACCTCACTGATGAAGTAGACCAGCCTCTAGACGGGCAATGCGTGCCCCTCTTCTCGTCTCTCGTCCACGATCGCGGCGCTGACCACCTGAGTGGTAGCAGCGACGTAGATCAAGAGGGCTTCTCCGGCAGCGGGGGGCACCAAGATGGGCGCGCTTGTAAGGAGCGCCTTTAGGTTCCCGAGGGCTTCCTCGGCCTCGGGGGTCCAAGTGAAGCGCTCGGTCTTCCATAAGAGGCGGTACAGAGGTAGGCCTCTTTCGCCGAGGCGCGAGATGAAACGGCTCAGAGCCGCAAGGCATCCCATGACCCTCTGTACTCCTTTCAAGTCCTTTATGGGCCCCATGTTGGTGATGGCCGCGATTTTCTCCGGGTTGGCCTCGATGCCCTGCTCGGAGACGATGAACCCTAGGAGCATGCCTCGGGGGACTCCGAAGACATACTTCTTGGGATTGAGTTTTATGCCTTTCGCCTTGAGTCACTTGAATGTCGTGTCAAGGTCGGAGAGGAGGTCGGAGGCTTTCCTTGTCTTGACTACGATGTCATCGACGTAAGCCTCGACCGTTCAACCAATGTGCTCTCCGAACACGTGGTTCATGCACCTTTGGTATGTCGCACCCGCATTCCTCAAACCGAATGGCATAATAATGTAGCAGTACATGCCAAAAGGTGTGATGAAAGAAGTCGCGAGCTGGTCGGACTCTTTCATCCTGATTTGGTGATATCCTGAGTAGGCATCGAGGAACGACAGGGTTTCGCACCCAGCAGTAGAATCCACGATTTGATCGATGCGAGGCAGAGGGTAGGGAACTTTCGGACATGCTTTGTTTAGACCAGTGTAGTCTACACACATCCACCATTTCCCGCCTTTCTTTCTCACAAGCACAGGGTTGGCTAGCCATTCGGGATGGAATACCTCTTTGATGAATCCTGCAGCCATCAGCTTGTGGATCTCCTCGTCTATGGCTCTGTGCTTTTCTTCGTCGAATCGGCGCAGAGGCTGCTTCACGGGTCGGGCTCCAGCTCGGATATACAGCGAGTGCTCGGCGACATCCCTCGGTATGCCAGGCATGTCCGAGGGACTCCACGCAAAAACCTCGGCGTTCGTGCGGAGAAAGTCGACGAGCACTGCTTCCTATTTGGGGTCGAGCTCGGAGCTGATCTGGACTTGCTTGGAGGTGTCGTTGTTGGGGTCGAGAGGGACGGACTTAACCGTCTCAGCTGGCTCGAAGTTGCCGGTGTGGCGCTTCGCATCTGGCACCTCCTTGGAGAGGTTCTCCAGGTCGGCGATGAGGGCCTCGGATTCGGCGAGGGCCTCGGCGTACTCCACGCACTCCACGTCGCATTCGTACGCGTGTCGGTACGTCGAGCCGACTGTGATGACCCCGTTGGGGCCCGCCATCTTGAGCTTGAGATAGGTGTGGTTGGGGACGGCCATGAACTTGGTGTAGCATGGTCTCCCCAACACTGTGTGGTAGGTTCCTCGGAACCCGACCACCTCGAACGTGAGGGTTTCCTTTCGGAAGTTGGAGGGAGTCCCGAAGCAGATGGGCAGATCGAGTTGCCCAAGGGGCTGGACGCGCTTCCCGGGGATGATCCCATGAAAAGGCGCCGCGCCGGCCCGGATCGTGGACAGATCGATCTGCAGGAGCCCGAGGGTCTCAGCGTAGATGATGTTGAAGCTGCTGCCTCCGTCCATGAGGACCTTGGTAAGCCTGACGTTGCCGATGACGGGATCGACAACGAGCGGGTACTTTCCCGGGCTCGGCACGCGGTCGGGGTGGTCGCCTTGGTCGAAGGTGATGGGCTTGTCGGACCAGTCTAGGTAGACTGGCGCCGCCACCTTCACCGAGCAGACCTCCCGGCGCTCTTGCTTGCGGTGCCGAGCCGAGGCGTTTGCCACTTGCCCACCGTAGATCATGAAGCAGTCATGGACCTCAGGGAACTCTTCTGCCTTGTGGCCCTCCTTCTTGTCGTTGTCGCGGGCTCCGCCACCTTCCGCCGTTGGTCCGGCCTTGTGGAAGTAGCGCCGAAGCATGACACACTCCTCAAGGGTGTGCTTGATGGGACCCTGATGATAGGGGCACGACTCCTTGAGCATCTTGTCGAACAGGTTGGGGCCTCCGGGAGGCTTCCGAGGGTTCCAGTGCTCGGCGGCAGCGACAAGGTCTGCGTCGGCGGCGTCGCGTTTCGCTTACGACTTCTTCTTGCCCTTCTTCTTGGTGTCGCGCTGAGCGGACGCCTCGGGGACGTCTTCCGGCTGGCGCCCCTGAGGCTGCTTGTCCTTCCGGAAGATGGCCTCGACCGCCTCCTGACCAGAGGCGAACTTGGTGGCGATGTCCATCAGCTCGCTCGCCCTGGTGGGAGTCTTGCGATCCAACTTGCTCACCAGGTCGCGGCAAGTGGTGCCGGCGAGGAACGCGTCGATGACATCCGAGTCGGTGATGTTGGGCAGCTCGGTGCGCTGCTTTGAAAATCGTCGAATGTAGTCACGCAGGGACTCTCCCGGCTGCTGGCGGCAGCTTCAGAGATCCCAGGAGTTCCCAGGGCGCACGTATGTGCCCTGGAAGTTGTCGGCGAAGGCTTTGACCAGGTCGTCCCAGTTGGAGATCTGCGCAGGAGGCAGATGCTCCAGTCAGGCTCGGGCGGTGTCGGAGAGGAACAGGGGGAGGTTGCGGATGATGAGGTTGTCATCGTCTGTTCCACCCAGCTGGCAGGCCAGCCGGTAGTCCGCGAGCCACACTTCCGGCCTTGTCTCCCCCGAGTACTTGGTAATGGTAGTCGGGGTTCGGAACCGGGTCGGGAACGGCGCTCGTCGTATGGCCCAGCTGAAAGCTTGCGGACCGGGTGGTTCGGGCGAGGGGCTCCGATCCTCCCCGCTATCGTAGCGTCCCCCACGCCTGGGGTGGTAGCCTCGGCGCACCTTATCATCGAGGTGGGCTCGACGGTCGCGGCGGTGGTGCTCGTTGCCGAGGCGTCCCGGGGCCGCAGGCGCTGTGTCCCGCGTGCGCCCGGTGTGGACCGAGGCTTCCCGCATGAATCGGGAAGTCGCGGCGCGATGCTCCGGGGGGTACCCTTGCCTTCGGGAGGCAGAGCTTTCGGCCCGTCGGACCGCGGCATCCTCCAGGAGATTCTTGAGCTCTCCCTGGATACGCCGCCCCTCGGTGGTGGATGGTTTCGGCATCGCTCGGAGTAGTATTGCTGCTGCAGCCAGGTTCTGGCTGACCCCACTGGAAGGTGGGAGCAGCCTTGCCCTGGCATCGTCGGCGATGCGGTGCTGGACGTCCTGGGCCAGATGACGCGCTTCTCCGGCCGGTGCTCGGCCTGCCCACGCCTGCCCGATATTTTGCCGAAGCTGCACAAGTTGTCCTGCTTCCTCGTCGAGCCTGGCCTGCATCTCGCGGATTTGCTCGAGCTATGCGTCCTGACCCCTCGTAGGGACTGGGACCACAGCTAGCTCCCGAAGAATGTCAACGCGAGGCGCAGGCCTAGGGGGATCACTGTCCTCCGGCATACCAAGGTGGTTGCCTTCATCGAGACCCCCTAGATCGACGTGGAAACATTCACGACTTGGGCCACAGTCCTCGTCGTCGAGGCTGTGGCTACCATCGGAGCAATCGGAGAGGCAGTAGTCACATGCGGTCATGAAGTCCCGCATGGCACTGGGGTTACCGAGCCCGGAGAAATCCCAACCATAGTCGGGCTCGTCATCTTCCTCGGAACCCAGGGGCCCGTAGGTCGAGACGACCGTCAGTCGGTCCTAGGTTGACCACATATGATACCCCGGAAGGTTCGGATATGCCTTTATGAAAGCGTCCACCGAAGCGGGGTCGCTTGGTGGGTCGAACTGAATCTAAAAGGCACAGGATGAAAAACGGACGGTACCTCTTGATCGACGGATGGTGACGAAGCCGCGTCGGGGACGGACTGCACTGTTATCTCAGGTACGAGGCTAACGCCCAGCAAGTCCTTCGCGAGTGTGCTGGCGTCGTCTGTCTGCTTTGGGGTTGGCGTGTTGCGGGGAAACGACGCTCGTCTTCGTCTCAGACGCGAGGTCAACGCCCGATGTGTCCCCCGCTAGGGTGCTGGCGCCGTTGACTCGCTCGACAGCCGACGAGGTGCCGCCTCCTGCTTGGCCATGGTTGCCCCGCCTCCTCCTCCGTCGGCGGGGAAGGTGACGGGACAGACCCAGATGTTGCTCTTCCGCCACGTGGGGAAGACGTCGTCGATTCTGCCGCCGGCGGGCGGGCTGACGGCCGCCATTGTCGTTGTCGCGCGACGGAGGAAGGAGTATCATGTCGTAGCTGCCGTCGAGGGACATGAACTCAAGACTCCCAAAACGGAGCGTCGTCCTGGGCTGGAGAGGTTGCTGGTGACTACCCATCTGGAGCTTGACGGGAAGCTGTTCGTCAACACGCAGCAGGCCCCTACCTGGCGCGCCAACTGTCGGCGTTTCGACCTGGGGGGTCCCTGGACCGACGAGTAAATTGTCGCTGCGTGTCCCAGCCCAGATGGGTCGGCACGAGACGGAACACAAGGGGGGAAAACAGTAAGGGGAAACCGCGGCCTCGTGTTCTCCTGCGCCCAGGGCGGATCGCTTGCTGTAGGGGGTTACAAGCGTTCGCGAGGGAGAGAGAGAGAGCGAGAGCCTTGTGCGTCAGCCCGTCCTCCCGCGCGGCCACCTTCTCGTACGAGGGCCCTAGACCTTCCTTTTATAGATGTAAGGAGAAGGCCTAGGTGTACAATGGGGGTGTAGCAATGTGCTAACGTGTCTAGCAGAGAGAAGCCAGAGTCCTATTTACAGGCCGACGTGGCTGTCAGAGAGGTTTTGGCGCCCTGTTCATGTGATGTCGTGGCCATCGGAGGAGCGCTTGAGCCCTGTGGAAGCATAGCTGTCGGGGCTGTCGGATCCTTGCTGACGTCTCCTTGCTTCCATAAGGGGCTAAGAACCGCCGTCGTCATGGAGCACGCGGGGTGCCATCATTACCTGTTTTACCGGGGCGAGCCAGATGGGACGTCGGTCTTGTTCCCCATAGCCTGAGCTAGCTAGGGGTAGGGTAATGATGGGCCCCCTATGACGTGGTCGGTCCGAGCCCGAGGTCGGGCGAGGCGGTGACTCCTCCGGGGTCGAGGCTGAGTCCGAGCCCTGGGGTCGGGCGAGGCGAAGACCGTCTTCCGGAGTCGATGTTGAGTCCGAGCCCTAGGGTCGGGCGAGGCGGAGTCCGTTGTCCGAGGTCGAGGTTGAGTCCGAGCCCTGGGGTCGGGCGAGGCGGAGACCGTCGTCCGAGGTCGAGGTTGAGTCCGAGCCCTGGGGTCGGGCGAGGCGGAGTCTGTCGTCCGAGTTCGAGGTTGAGTCCGAGCCCTAGGGTCGGGCGAGGCGGAGTTCGTCGTCCGAGGTCGAGGTTGAGTCCGAGCCCTAGGGTCGGGCGAGGTGGAGACCGTCGTCCGAGGTCGAGGTTGAGTCCGAGCCCTGGGGTCGGGCGAGGCGGAGTCCGTCTTCCGAGGTCGAGGTTGAGTCTGAGCCCTGGGGTCGGGCGAGGCGGAGCTTCCTATGGCGCCTGAGGTCGGACTTGGCGGCTGTCAGCCTCACCCTGACGGGTGGCACATCAGTCGGAGCAGCGTAGGTGACGCTGTTTTCCTGTCAGGTCAGCCAGTGGAGGGGCGAAGTGACTGCGGTCACTTCGGCTCTGTCGACTGAAGAGCGCGCGTCAGGATAAGGTGTCAGGCTATCCTTGCATTGAATGCTCCTGCGATCCGGTCGGCTGGCGAGGCGATCTGGCCAAGGTTGCTTCTCCGTGAAGCCTGCCCGAGCTGGTCCTCGGGCGAGTCGAAGGTGTGCCCGTTGCTTGAGGGGACCCTCGGGTGAGACGTGAATCCTCCTGGATCGGCTGTCTTTGCCCGAGGCTGGGCTCGGGCGAGGCGAGATCGTGTCCCTTGAGTGGACGGAGCCTTGACCTGAATTGCGCCCATCAGGCCTTTGCAGCTTTGTGCTGATGGGGGTTACCAGCTGAGATTAGGAGTCTTGGGGTACCCCTAATTATGGTCCCCGACAGAAACGGATATCAGATATTATCCGGATAGATAACGGATATTAGTCGGATAATTCGTCCTGGTGATATTAGTTGTCCAACCGTGAAACAAACGGATAAAATAAGAAATACATAATTATGTATATGATAGCTGAAATAAAGAAAAAATACCAACAAAACTGACATCATACAATTCAAAGTTACTAATCACAAATTCATTATAGAAACAAAAACACAATTAAAAAATCAGCAGCATATCCCCTCTTTTAGGCATAATTCACAAGTATATAGCAAATAATAGATAGTTCACACAATTTCATTATAGAACCAACAACATAATTTTTAAAAAAATCAGCACTATATCCCTCTTTTAGACATCATCCACAAGTCCCTCTTTTAAGCATAGCCATGTGGCGTGTGGCGGACCGGCGGCTGCGGCTCCCCTAGTCTTCACGATCATGGTCTCATGGACAGATGCACTCACGCACGCATGGCGGCATGGGCCAGTGGCCATGAGCCCACGTCCCCACCAGTTGACGAGATTAGTGGATCACAATTATTAGACACACTCGGTCATTTATATATAATTAATTTAATATATAATATAATTATATTAATTAAGGTGTGGCTCGTCGAGAGTCAACTTTAAAATCGAGCCTCGTCCTTGAGCTGGTGCGAAGTCGATCATCCATCGAGGCAAGCCGAGCTTGACCCTGGCCCCTGTAGTGACGCATGCGTGCGGCGTTCGCGGGAAGCTAAAGCATGGTTGGAGAAACACGAAGAGGGACGGTACCGGCCCGTCGTGGGGCCTGTGTTTTTAATTGGCCCAAGATATTTCATAGTCTCGTTACTCTCGTAATAAAACCGTCTCGTACTGCCATACTGATCGATGACAACAGTGCCTCACCTGTGACCTGTACTGTAGTTTGTAGGTACGTGTTGCTACCACAGCAGCACTCATGGCTGATGCCCAAACAATGGATACTAGCGGTCTGTTTGGTAGTCCGTCCCAAAGCTAGGAGCTAACCCACCTTAAAAGTCAGAATTTAGGAATGCAACTTTAATCTGTATTGGTTTTTACTGTTGTTATAGTGTTTTGTCTCTATAGATTACAACTACAGCAGCACGAATAACTGTCTTTAATCTGAAATGAACGACCTGTCGTTTGATTGCTAGGCCGTACATTGAGCCAGACTAAACAAGCATATCCTGCACACGTGGCGGCCTAGCGTAGGGTTCGTGCGGATTACCAAACAAACCCAACGTCCTAATGAGAAGGGGGGGAAGTAATTTCTCCATTGCAACATGTATGTCCATTCTCAACTCACATGACTGGCTGACGTACAATTCAGTTTCGGAAAATAGAGTTCATAGTTGTGTTATATACACGCCATCTAGTGAGGCTATAGA
Source organism: Zea mays (assembly GCF_902167145.1). Lineage (NCBI taxonomy): Eukaryota > Viridiplantae > Streptophyta > Magnoliopsida > Poales > Poaceae > Zea > Zea mays. Next base: position 157,880,350 of record NC_050100.1, on the reverse strand, counting down.
TTATTCATGGCGTACGATCAGTTGTACGTAGGAGGGAGAGCGGCAGCCGGGCAGGTCTAGCGGTGCGTCTCGCTCGCCCCTTCCAACGTCGTCGCACGCTTCCGCCGCTAGATCAGGCTGCAGGACGCCAGGACATCAGCAGCGGGCCGGCGGTCACCATATAGTCCACCTGCAACTGCAATGCTCGGATCATAATTAAGACACTGTTTGTTTCGGATCATAATTAAGAGGCTGGCGGTCCCCACATATAGTCCACCTGCAACTGCAATGCTTGTATCATAATTAAGACACTTTTTGTTTCAGATTATAATATCTTCAGATTGTATAATTCACTGTAAATAATCCATCAGTTAAACAAACAACTAGATTATGGATTCAGATTATATAATCTAAAGTCCAGATTATGATAATCTCAAAATCTTCTCAAAAGTAGCTTATTTGAGATTATTTTTGGTAATAGACCCACTACCTATGATTATGCAAATAGAAATTAAAATATATGTCATTCTTCCTTTCTCACCTCAAATAAACAAAAAAAAGGCTACTGTTGTCTTTGTGAATAATCTACATTTGTATAATTTAGACTACCAAAAAGGTACATGTAGATTATAATATGTCTAAATTATAATATGGATTATATAATTTCCCAAATATCCCAAATACTTTCGTGGAGTGAGATTAGATGGTGCATCATTTTATCACTCCACATGCAATAATCTTCACCATCAAAATATGGTGGTTTGCCTAGGGGTACGGAAAGTAACGGAGAGCATTTTGAAATACGAGGATAGCGTAGGGCATCTTACTATACTTCTTGCGCTCATGGCGCTTAGAAGTAGTGGACGACTCGGTGCCGGACGTGGAGGGTGATGAAGAGTCGGTCTCATAGTAGACCACCTTCTTCATTTTCTTCTTCTTCTTGTCACCCCTCTGATGTGACTTGATGGAGGAAGAGGATTCCTCCTTATACTTGTTGTCGTACTCCCTTGAGAGAGTCTTCCCCGAGCTCGCGGGCTTTTCGCCGGTCACGGTCTCCCTCTTGGCGTGATCTCCAGACATCACTTCAAGTTGGTTAGACTCTTAATGAAGCACTGGCTCTGATACCAATTGAAAGTCGCCTAGAGGGGGGTGAATAGGCGAAACCTGAAATTTATAAACTTTAAACACACACTAGGTCCGGGGTAAGCGTTAGAATTAAATTCAAGTCCGAAAGATTGTTTCTCTTGCTAAGAGTTGCTCAAAGGATGCGGATGACGTATGGGAGCAAACTCAAATCAATACTAGCAAGGAAACGTTAGAGAGTGGAAAGAGGGCAAACAAATCAAGCGAGAATCAAAGCGAGTATACACGGTGATTCGTTTTACCGAGGTTCGGTTCCAAAGAACCTAATCCCCGTTGAGTAGGCCACAAAGGCCGGGTCTGTTTCAACCCTTTCCCTCTCTCTCAAACGATCACTTAGTGAAAGAGATCAAATTCCTATGATACCAATTGAAAGTCTCCTAGAGGGGGGTGGATAGGCGAAAACTGAAATTTACAAACTTTAAGCACACTTCAAGCAGGGGTTAGCGTTAGAATAAATATCAAGTCCGTGAGAGAGGGGAAAACAAATCAACCAAGAAAATAAAGCGGATGACACAGTGATTTGTTATACCGAGGTTCGGTTCCAAAGAACCTAGTCCCCGTTGAGGTGGTCATAAAGACCGGGTCTATTTCAACCTTTTCCCTCTCTCAAACGGTCACCTAGTCCGAGTGAGCTTTCTCCTTAATCAAACGGGTCACTTAGACCCCGCAAGGACCACTACACACTTAGTGTCTCTTGCCTTGATTACAAGTCACTTAGAGAACAAGAAAGAGGAAGAAGAAAGCGATCCAAGAGCAAGAGCTCAAAGAACATGAGCAAAAACTCTCTCTCTAGTCACTAGGAGTTTAGAGTGAATTTGGGACTTGGAGAGGCTTTGATTCTTTTGAATTGTGTCTTGTATTGATTGCACTAGCTCTTGTATTGAATGAGATGTCTGAAAAACTTGGATGCTTGGAGTGGTGGTGGTTGGGGGGTATTTATAGCCCTCAACCACTACATAGCCGTTGGGAAGGTTGTTTATCGATGGGCGCACCGTACAGTCCGGTGCGCCACCGGACACTGTCCGGTGCGCCAGCCACGTCACCCAACCGTTAGGGTTCTGAAGATTCTGACCGTTGGAGCGCTGACTACATGTCGCACCGGACAGTTCGGTGCAGCACCTGGTAGGTGTTGTTCACTGTCCGGTGCGCCTCTGACACCTGCTCTGACTTCTGTGCGCACTGTTCACGCACTGTTCACGCTTTGGCAGACGACCTTTGCGCTGGATAGCCGTTACTCCGCTGGCACACCGGACAGTCCAGTGGCACACCGAACGGTCCGGTGAATTATAGCGGAGTGCACCCTGAGAAACCCGAAGGTGAGGAGTTCATAGTGTACGGCCTCTGGTGCATCGGACAGTTCGGTGCGCCAGACCAGGGTTCTCTTCGGTTTCTTTGCTCCTTTCTTTTTGAACCCAAACTTCATATTTTTATTGGTTTGTGTTGAACCTTTAGCACCTGTAGAATATATAATCTAGAGCAAACTAGTTAGTTCAATTATTTGTGTTGGGCATTCAACCACCAAAATCATTTAGGAAAATGTTAAACCATATTTCCCTTTCAATCTCCCCCTTTTTGGTGATTGATGCCAACACAAACCAAAGCAAATATATAAGTGCATAATTGAACTAGTTTGCATAACGTGAGTGCAAGGTTGCTTGGAATTGAACCAATTTTATCTTTTACTAGATATGCATGGTTTGCTTTGTTTTTAATTTAACATTTTGGACCACGCTTGCACCACTTGTTTTGTTTTTGCAAATTCTTTTGGAAAACCTTTTCAAAGTCTTTTTGCAAATAGTCAAAGGTATAAGATTGCAAGAAGCATTTTCAAAATTTGAAATTTTCTCCCCCTGTTTCAAATGCTTTTCCTTTGACTTAAACAAAACTCCCCTTGAATAAATTCTCCTCTTAGTTTTCAAGAGGGTTTTAATAGATACCAATTGGAACTTATACTTTAGATACTAGTTTTGAAATTATACCAATTGAAAATCATACCAATTTGAAATATATCAAAAACAAGATGCCAATTGAAAACTTAATTTCAAAAAATTTGAATTTTTTGGGTGGTGGTGTGGTCCTTTTGCTTTGGGCTAATACTCTCTCCCCCTTTGGCATGAATCGCTAAAAACGGAGACTTTGTGAGCCCTTTTTTACTTTCTCCCCATTGGTATAAGAATAAATGAGTGAAAGATTATACCAATTGAAGAGTGATGTGGAGTGATGGCGAAGGGTAAATGAAACCGGTAGAGTGGAGTGGAAGCCTTGTCTTCGCCGAAGACTCCATTTCCCTTTCAAGCTACGACTTAGCATAGAAATACACTTGAAAACACATTAGTCGTAGGCATAAAAGAGTTATGATCAAAGGTATATAAATGAGCTATGTGTGCGATGTTTCAATCAAAATTCCGAGAATCAAGTATATTTAGCTCATTCCTAAGTTTGGTAAAGGTTTTCTCATCTAGTGGTTTGGTAAAGATATCGACTAATTGTTCTTTTGTGCTAACATAAGCTATCTTGATATCCCCCCTTTGTTGGTGATCCCTCAAAAAGTGATACCGAATGTCTATGTGCTTAGTGCGGCTGTGTTCAACGGGATTATCTGCCATGCGTATTGTACTCTCATTGTCACATAGGAGAGGGACTTTGCTCAATTTGTAGCCATAGTCCCTGAAGGTTTGCCTCATCCAAAGTAATTGCGCACAACAATGGCCTGCGACAATATACTCGGCTTTGGCGGTAGAAAGAGCTACTGAGTTTTGTTTCTTTGAAGCCCAAGACACCAGGGATCTTCCCAGAAACTAACAAGTCCCTGATGTGCTCTTCCTATCAATTTTACACCTTGCCCAATCGGCATCTGAATATCCTATTAAATCAAAAGTGGATCCTTGGGGTACCAAAGTCCAAACTTAGGAGTGTAAACTGAATATCTCATGATTCTTTTTACGGCCCTAAGGTGAACTTCCTTAGGATCGGCTTGGAACCTTGCACACATGCATACAAAAAGCATAATATTCGGTCGAGATGCACATAAATAGAGTAAAGATCCTATCATCGACTGGTATACCTTTTGATCTATGGATTTACCTCCCGTGTCGAGGTCGATATGCCCATTTGTTCCTGTGTCTTGATGGGCTTGGCATCCTTCATTACAAACTTGTTAAGTATGTCTTGAATGTACTTTGTTTGGCTGATGAAGGTGCCTTCTTGGAGTTGCTTTACTTGGAATCCTAGGAAATAATTCAACTCCCCCATCATAGACATCTCGAAATTTTGAATCATGATCCTACTAAACTCTTCACTAGTAGATTTGTTAGTAGACCCAAATATGATATCATCAACATAAATTTGGCATACAAACAAATCTTTTGCAATGGTTTTAGTAAAGAGAGTAGGATCGGCTTTGCCAACTTTGAAGCCATTAGTGATAAGAAAATCTCGCAGGCATTCATACCATGCTCTTGGGGCTTCCTTGAGCCCATAAAGCGCTTTTGAGAGTTTATAAACATGATTAGGGTACTCACTATCTTCAAAGCCGGGAGGTTGCTCAACATAGACCTCTTCCTTGATTGGTCCATTGAGGAAGGCACTTTTCACGTCCATTTGGTAAGGCTTAAAGCCATGGTGAGTAGCATAGGCAAGTAATATACGAACTGACTCAAGCCTAGCTACGGGTGCATAGGTTTCACCAAAATCCAAACCTTCGACTTGTGAATATCCCTTGGCTACAAGTCAGGCTTTGTTCCTGGTCACCACACCATGCTCATCTTGTTTGTTGCGAAATACCCATTTGGTACCTACAACATTTTGATTAGGACGTGGAACTAAATGTCATACCTCATTCCTTGTGAAGCTGTTGAGCTCCTCTTGCATTGCCAACACCCAATCCGAATCTCTTAGTGCATCCTCCACCCTGTATGGCTCAATAGAGGACACAAAATAGTAATGTTCACAAAAATGAGAGACTCGAGATCGAGTGGTTACCTCCTTATGAATATCACCGATGATTGAGTTCACGGGGTGATCTCTTTAAATCGCTTGGTGGACTCTTGGGTGTGGCAGTATTTGACCCTATATTTCTTGATCATCTTCCTTATCTTCATCAACTTCTTCTCCCCCTTGATCATCGTCCTCCTCTTGAGGTGGCTCATCCTCTTGATCTTCATCTTCATTGTCTTGAGCCTGATCCTCATCTTGAGTTGGTGGAGATGCTTGATTGGAAGATGACGGTTGATCTTGTGCTTGAGTGGGCTCCTCGGATTTCTTAGGACACACATCCCCAATGGACATGTTCCTTAGTGCGACGCATGGAGCTTCTTCATCATCTAGCTCATAAAGATCAACTTGCTCCACTTGGGAGCCATTAGTCTCATCAAACACAATGTCACAAGAAACCTCAACTAATCCAGTGGATTTGTTGAAGACTCTATATGCCCTTGTGTTTGAGTCATAACCAAGTAAAAAGCCTTCTACAGCCTTAGGAGCAAATTTAGATTTTCTACCTCTTTTAACAAGAATAAAACATTTGCTACCAAAGACTCTAAAATATGAAATATTGGGCTTTTACCAGTGAGGAGTTCATACGATGTTTTCTTGAGGATTTGGTGAAGGTAGAGCCGATTGATGGAGTAGCAGGCGGTGTTAATCGCCTCAGCCCAAAACCGGTCCGGAGTCTTGTACTCATCAAGCATGGTCCTCGCCATGTCCAGTAGAGTTCTATTCTTCCTCTCCACTACACCATTTTGTTGAGGTGTGTAGGGAGAAGAGAACTCATGCTTGATGCCCTCTTCCTCAAGAAAGCCTTCAATTTGAGAGTTCTTGAACTCCATCCCATTATCACTTCTTATTTTCTTGATCCTTAATCTGAACTCATTTTGAGTCCGTCTCAAGAATCCTTTTAAAATCTCTTGGGTTTGAGATTTTTCCTACAAAAAGAATACCCAAGTGAAGCGAGAATAATCATCCACAATTACAAGACAATACTTACTCCCACCGATGCTTATGTAAGCGACCGGGCCGAATAAATCCATGTGGAGTATCTCAAGCGGCCTGTCGGTCGTCATGATGTTCTTGTGTGGATGATGGGTACCAACTTGCTTTCCTGCTTGACATGTGCTACAAACCATGTCTTTCTCAAAATGAACATTGGTTAGTCCCAAAATGTATTCTCCTTTTATAAGCTTGTGAAGATTCTTCATCCCAACATGGGCTAGTCGGCGATGCCAAAGCCAACCCATATTAGTTGTCGGTGGGCAAATCCACGGGTCGGGTGGCGGAACGCACCCGCCCTAATCCTAAGATGAGGAGGGGGCCTAAGCGGTTGCCTGTCTGGTCAATTCGGGATGAACACACGAGGACACGAGGGATTATAGTGGTTCAGGCCGCCGGAGCGTAATACCCTACCTCCATTGTATGTAAGTAGTATTGAGAGTGTGATCGAGTCTGACCCTTGTAACGGTGTGTGCCTTCGCTTTTATAGTTTAAGGGAGGCACATACAAGGATGCTGAGCCCCGAAATGCGGGCCAGGAGCTTAATGGAAGAAATACATTATATGAATAACTAATGCTGACAGAGTAACGCATGAGTAATCAGTGGAAGTCATGATGGCTGCAGTCCATGCAGCATTGATAGGCAGTAACCCGCACGAGTAATGGTGAGTGATTGCCCTCGATATAGTAACGTGCGAGTAATTGCATGGCCCACTTATCGTGGACTGGGCACACCGTCTGTCAGTGGAATGGACAGGCGCATGCCTTATCCGTAATGAATGCGAAGGCACGCGTAGCCCAGAGGCGTCGTGCCAGGTTCCGCCTGTTGTCTTATGCCGCGTGTAGTACGCCACGTGGCAGCATCGGGTCTCCGCCTGAGCGGGGAACAGGAGTGTATGCGGACAGGTCCGGACACGTATCGGCACCAGACCCCCCACCTTGGCCCTGATCAAGGCCCGGGCGCGTTCTGTCCTGAGACCTTGGGACCCTACTGTGGGTGGCCTAGACCCCATACGGAGGGGTCCGGATCCCATTCTAGGGGTCCGGTCCGTACACGTGGGGGTCCTGGACCAAACTTGGAGGTCCGAACTGTATATCTAGGGGTCCGGCACTTTTCCATGGAGGTCCAGACTCACTATTGATGTCTTGGAGTATATCACTTTCTCTGGACATGTGGCGGCCCCGGACCCGCCTACGTGGTGGGGTCAGGCACTGTTGCTGGCCCAGAGTAGTCGCCCGAGGCTGGGGCGAGTCATGACCTGGTTCCACATACGGCTCTTTTACCACGCGACTAAAGATAGCCGCGTGGGTACTGCATCTTTATACAGTAGTAAGGGGTACCCTAGTTTCTGGGTACCGACAGTGGCCCACGGGCCCACCTCAGGGGAGGATGCGAGCCTGCAGGTGGGGCCAAAGCTTGTACTTTGCCTCAACATGGCCTGATTGATGATTGGCGCACTGTTTCAGCGCGTCTGCTGATGCACCCACCGTCAATCCACCTTCAGTCATGCCAATTGCCATATCTGTCCTCGCGGCTGACTGACCCACGGGCCCCCACACCTGGTGGTTTCGCCGGGCCACGCGCGGGGCGCCTCGTTGCTGCTGCAATTACCTTTTGTCTTCTGCAGCGGTCCCAAGGAGGTGCACTACAGGCGCGCGACTGTTCGCTCTTTCCGCACCCGAAGTGCGGCACACAAACCATATGACTTGTGGACCCGGGCCCCCGTGTCATAGACTGGGTTTCTCTTCTGCAACGGCCCCAAGTAGGCGCACTACAGGCGCGCGCGGCGGTTCGCTCTACAGGCGCGTGTCGCGGTTCGCTCTTTCCGCACCCGAAGTCGGGCACACAAACCGTATGACTTGTGGACTTGGCCCCCTGTGTCATAGACTGGGTTGCTTGGTCCTTGGTGCGCATCAGGCGAGATTTCCTACGGCGATTGAGGGACACGCGGAAGGGTTTCCCTAACAAGGACTCATGTTTCCTTGAAAATGGATTCACCCCGCGTGCAGCCGGTACCCTTTCACATTCTCTCCCAATCGCTTGCGCCCCTTTGCCTTCATGCTCCTCTGTTCTACGCCCGCGCCGCCGCACACGCCATGGCATCGCTTGGTCACCCTAACCGTTTCCAGTCTGAGGAAGCGCTTAACATGGTGCGCGGCCTGCTCGGGTGGAGCGCGCCGGGGCTCGCCGGAAGAATCCACGCCGGTGCCGCTCCCCTCGGCGATCTCGCCGCCGGGGAGTTCGTGTTGTTCATCTCCTACATCTCCTACGGGTTGGCGTTGCCGATCTCGCCCTTCTTCTTGCTGCTGCTGGAGGAGTTCGGGCTTCAGCTTCAGCACCTCATGCCCCACTCCATCCTCCAGGCAGTCATCTTCGTCCACCTCTGCGAGATGTTCGTAGGTGTGGCTCCCTGCACTTTTCTCTTCCACCCCTTCTTCGTGCTGGTCAAGTCTGGGAAGACTAGGGACCACATTGGTGCCTACTACTTCCAGACAAGGCCAGATCCAGTCGTTGTCTACATCCCCACCCTCGGCGGCACAAGGTGGGAAAACTGGCGCAACAACTGGGTGATTGCCAGCGCCGAGGCCAACGACCGCCTCGTCCTGCCGAGCGATGGGCCGGCGCTCGACTGCAAGCTATGGAGGACCAAGCCATCCCTGGCGCCAGAGTTCCTGCCCGTATTGGACATGATCAAGGGCTTGGCTACGGGCGGCTTGACATCGATGCACGTGGTCGGCAACCTCCTGAAGCGCCAGATCGCGCCGCTGCAGAGGAGACCGCGCCTGTGCTGTTGGTTCACCGGTGCGAACGACATCGGCAGGATCCAGCGCGGGCCGGGCACCGACCTGTCCTGGGACGAGCTGGCAGTTCTGGTGGGAGGGATTAGTAGGGAAACCTTTGTCCCTGAGTCCCTGATCCTCCCCCTGAGCATCCCTACGCTCTGCGACGACCTAGGGCTGAGAACGGTGATCTTGGCCACGCTGCCAACCCTCGACGAGAGCGGTGTGGCGGTTCGCCAGACCGGCGGCCGGGACCCCCACTGCAGGATGCAGATCTCCAATGCGATGGCTGGAGGTCCCCAGCCCGCCGATGTGGCTCGCAGTACCACTCCTGTTGTGGCCCCCAGCCCCTTGGACAAGGGCAAAGGGGCTGCAAGCGGTACCTCCGTCGGTGCCCCCACACCAGGTAGCTCCGGGGGGTCGGAGGAGGAGAGGCGACGCATGCTGCGTCACGCTGATGGGTCGCTCGTTTCGAAGCCCCCCCAGAAGCCCCAGAGGACTACTGGTGGGACCAAGGAGGCTAGCTCCCAGGCCCACGGCGCGCAGAGGCGCGTCAGTCCTCCGGTCCCGCCACCACCACCACCACCTGGGGGTGATTTCCCCCAGGGGCACCACCAGCAGCAGCAACAGCAGCAGCAACAAGAGCGGCGATCTCGCTTCCAGGGTCACTAGAAGGTCCAGGGCCCCAAGTAAGTGTAGTCCCTTTTTCTTTGAGCTTAATCGTCATGCCGACAAGTCTTAACCCATTGTCTGTTTTTAGGGCTTCTTCCCCCTCTGCTCCCAAGGTCACACCTCCTCCGCCGAATACCAGGCCCACCGACGGGTCTGGCTCTCAGCAGCAGGCATCTGCTAGGAGTGGTGTCGGCAATCCATCCCCGGCTACTGCTAGGACAACGCCAGCGGCTTCTCATGCCCCAGCCGGGATTCAGCGGCAGCGGCTCCAGCTTCGAACGGCGTCGCGGAGGAGGTCCCAGCTGGGGGATCTGTGCCCCCTCCGGACATTGGGGGTGACGCAGGAGGCGCGTCTAGCTCCAACCCTCTGTCTGCTCCGGAGGAGATGGAGGTGGTGTTCGGGTGACGACTCCGGTCTAGTGTCGAGCAAGAAGCTGCGCTAGTCCCCCTCCCTCATATGTTGTCCCGCGCCCACCAGGTCCTTAGAGACACTGGGACACCAATTTTGTGGGAGTGGGAGGCGCTTGAGGCTGAGCACCAGCGCCTCAGCGACTGATGCACCCAACTGGAGGAGCGCACCAAGACAGCGTCCCGCCAGTTCATCTCTGAGTGGTCCCAGCTCGAGGAGGACCACAAGGAGTACAAGAGGGACCTCCAGAAGGTGTGCGCCAGGGAGCTGGAGGCGTCCTGGAGGGAGAAGAAGGTGGCTAGGAGGGTGGAGGCTGTGTCTCACTGGGAGGCCCTCACAACAGAATACCATGCCAAGCTGAGTGCCCTGGACCAGACCCTGGAAGCCCAGCGGGTCCATCAGACCAAGGCTGTGGAGAGGCTGCAAAAGTGGTAGCAGGAGCTCGAGGGCAAGGCTAGCGACGCCAGGCGAGAGACGGATCTCGCCTTCAGGGAAGAAATGCTCACTCGACGGGGCGAGCTACTGGCCGAGCATGAGCTCGAGGTGGAGGAGAAATAGAAGAAGCTGGAGGAGCGGATCCGGCAGTTCCAGGCAGCGCAGGCGGCGCTGGGTCCCCAGGCGATGGAGGCGACCAGGAAGGCCCTTGAAGATCTCCAGGCAGAGCACCGCGCCGGGGTCCAGCGTATTGCCGTGTGGGCCAGCGAGGCAAGCACGACGCTGGTGCCGCTAGGGATGAGCCTGATGTCGGGAAAACGGGCGGCAAAAAGCGTCGTCTCCACGTCAACAGAGACAAGTTTTAATTTAGATATAATAAAGTAAATAATACAGGTATTGCAGGCTCATACTTCCATAATTCTTATATTTACATAAAAATTATGTTAATTACATCTCCGTAGAGAAAACCCCTGATTAAGAGTTCCAACATGAATACATAAAAGAAAAATAAAATTACATCATATGGCTAGCCTATTACAAACTACAAAAGAAACAAAAAAAGTCTTCGCCTCATGTAGTCGTGGATGGTGCATGCGTATGTCAGATACGATATGATCTCATTGTTGACGAGCTGACAAATATCTCTTTATTGCTGGCTTGGTCAATTCTCTGTCGAACTATAATATATATGTATTTTAATTTATGCATACTTTTATGAATATTTTGTTATTTGTTCAAGCTATGACATGGCGTTGAGCCTTGATAACTTAGCATACAATCTTTATCTAGTTATTTGAGCGGTAGGCATCTGAATCATATAATATGACTCATATGCATGTTAGACCAAGAAGATTTATTTGGTCAACGTTTATTTCTTTAATGGAAGACACGTTATGTTATATATTTATATGGTTTACCTTGAGGATTAAATTTAATAATCTTATCGGATTATATAAGATCACGAATGAAGATGTTTTGAGACGCATGTTTATGAATGCACTTGACATGTGGTGGTGTGAGATTTATTTAAGCCAAGCCAAATCATTTTTTTATTTTTATTTAGGCTTAGCAAGATATGATGTGGCGTCCATGGTGTATGTAGTTAGTTATAACAGCCAGATATATGGCCATGATATAGTATTTGACCATGGCTTACATATATAACCTATTTAGTTTAATTTAAATACTTAATAGAGTTGCTGTTTTTATTAATTGGGCGGAACGATAATTGATGAACCAAGCGTGCATTTTTTATTTGCTAGGCTTGTTCCAATATTTATAACACATTTAGTTATTTTAACCATGGCGCGCATAGCAGGTCGACTAGCGTTGGCAGCCATGGCTTGAGATTTAGCATAAATATAACAATTTATTTAGGTGTAGATGAACGACATATGAGCAACATTAATTTATTTATTTATTTTGGCTGGAACATTAACCATTAAATTGATCATTTGATTCTATCTCTTGGATAATTTACGAGATATAAAAGCACCATACATATAAAATGGTACCCTTTTGTTTATCATATAGTCTAGATTAGGACGTGATGCAAAACATTTTGCAAGTGTAATCATATTTGCCATTATCTCTTTAGACGAATATTTTGCATACTCAATTTTGATTTACTTATTAAGCACGATTAGCTTATACCAACATACTAGCTTAGCCTAATTTTATTTATTAATGAACGTACCCCAGTATCTTATAAGGGTGAAATGCGTGATTATATTCAACGATACACACACCAGTATAATTTTGACGTGGTCTTAAATAATTTGGTATATACGCATGCATATACTGGACTATGATTTTATTTATTCAATTTGTTTATCAGGGTAGCGATGACCTAACAGCGTTTCCGCAATTCATTTCGCTTTGAGTATACCTGGTACGGCAATATGCAAATGTGCACGTACCTTAGCTATTTGACAACATGCCGAACTTCATATTAATTTTAGTAAAAATAATATTCGATGAGTACAAACTCTATCATGTAGAGAATTTATTTATTGTGATTGATCAGATATGGACGTTTTTTTATGGGTATGGGGAATCGTTTATTTTGTAGCCAAATTTTGCACACTTCATGGAAGACACATGTAGCCATGTATGCATTTTCTTTATTTTCCTTTATTTAATTAATAGCCCTTGCAGCAGACCTTTATAGCAGGCTACAATGACGTGTATGAGTGATCAACGCGATCTTCCTCAAGGGTATGCCCTTGAGGTTTCTTGAGTCAGCTTCTCTCTAAGGTATGCCTTAGAGAGAGGTGCTTGACGGGAATTTCTTGCCGATGGAGCGCGCAAATATTTTTTAGCATTATTTAACATAGAATTTCAATTTTCACGTACAACTTAACGCACATATTCATGATAATTTATACATGTGGAGTATAATTATTTTTGGTATGATGTCGACTTTAGCATTTGTTAATGATTTAGTAACAATAACACGAGTGGAAGAACATAATTCTTCTATGATGAGAAAGAAGACAAGGAACAATCTAGCGACATGGAGCTTTTCTTACCTTGTAGTAGTCCTTTCCGAAGAGCCACAACGGCGTATATGCCCGTGCAGTGTGATCTCTCTCAAGGGTATGCCCTTGAGATTGTGTATAACCCGACGATGCGATCTTCCTCAAGGGTATGCCCTTAAGGTTGTAGAACCAGTTTCTCTCTAAGGTATGCTTTAGACAGAGGTGTTTGATGAAGAATTTGTTGTCGACAGCAGGTTGATGGAGCTCTTCCGGCGATGCAGCCTGGCGGCGTTTGGCGCAGCCAAGAGGCAGCCTGACGACTTTTTTTTCCGTTGCGTCGGCGCAGTAGCCTGGCGGAAGCGATGCGAGCAGCAGTACTCTGGCAGCCTGACGACGCTGTCTCAATTTTTTTTCCTTCCCCGAACGCAGCAGTCCGGTCGTGTATTTATAAGCTGGAGGAGCATGCGCCTAGGCAGCAGTTGCACTGAAGTGTGCGTGAGTGGGAGAAGGCTACGGGAAGATACTGGCGTGCGTACGTGCGTGATCGTGGAGAAACTGGCTTCGTGGCTTGGGCGGGAGAGAGAAAACAAATGATGGGTTTTGATTGGTTTGGCGCGCAGGCGCGGAGACGTCTCCCGGATTTGGAGACAACGCACGATGGAATGTGCACTGAGATGGACGTTGGCCACATGCACGCTCGTGCATTGATCCTATTCATTTATTATTTTTTTTATTGTTCAATATTATTTATTTCATATATACTCCTTTTACTTTATTCATTTTTAGAAAACACCTGAGATGGTCGTGTGCACGTTCGTGCATCACTTCTATTTATTTATCTATCTTTTTTTGTTATTTATTTGTTTATATATATAGTTTTGTTTTATTCATTTTTGATAACATGCAATATTTACCCATATATATGCTGGTAAAATTATGCTAAATATTTTTTATATTTGCTTTATTTACACTTATACCATCAATTCGTCATCTACACATATCATATTTTTCGCCAATAGTTTCAACAAATCTTCAATTAGTGCGCGCATATAAAATCACATTATATGATGACTGCTTATTGGTAATATATTTACACGGATATATATTTGAAGCCATACATATTTTAATATCTTGGTGTGCTAAACTTTTAGAGCACAAGGACATTACAAATCAATGGCTACTTTAAATATTCATTTATTTATTTATAGAACATTTGCTTATTTCGTATGCATCGAAATTTAAAGGCCACATTAATCGAAGTCATTTAGCCTGCATGACATATATTTTGATGAGGCCAAAATCCGTGTCAACAGAGCCCTATCTCAGTGTCGGAGCTGCCAGCGTCGATCTCCGACGCGCTCCTGGTGCTGGACTCCGTCGCCGATCGCCTCCGGCGCCTGGACTAGATTCTTGGGACCCGCCTGGAGGCAGAGGGCGGCAAGCTCTGTCGGGCGGTGATCGAATACGTCTTGACGTGCTTCCGGAGTCACGACCCGGCCATATCCTTGGAGTCGGTGATCGCTGGTCCGGTGGTCGCCACTGAAGATGCCGCCCGGGAGAGCGTACAAGATGTCGTGGAGCTGGTGGCCGAGCGCTTCCAGCGCGACCCTGCTGATGACCTATAGAGTAGCAGAGACAAAGCAAGGGCTCCGCTACGAAGCAGCTGTAACAACTTTTGATTTTGTAAGATATTCTAAGAACCGCTAATGAGGTAGCATTGGATCTTAAACTTATCTATATATTATTTGTTCTTGCTGTGTGTAGCATCATTAACTTCCCCTTGGTACTTGCCCCCTGGGATGTAGGCTCAATGTGTCGAGGCTGGATACCAGTATACCAAAGATAAAATTGATGGTCCGGCCCCTAAGACCTGGACCTGCACACAGCTCCGACTTTGAAGTGTTAGGAGCACACCCACAGTACCCATCGTCTAGTATCTGCCATCCTTTGATTCATGCCACAAGACCTGCAGGACTTAGACTGGGAAGTCAAGCCGTATGTCCCGACCCACAGGATCACAGTTTCAAATACTAGGGTGCCTGTTGCAGAGTGGTGGAGCGTGCAGGCTTAGAGTACGGAACCATGCTAAGCGGCTACACAACTCCGGACCCCTCTAGGAGACGAGCGCCCATTCTCTAGAACTAGTCCGCAGGTTGCCGGACCCCTTGCAGCAGTATAGGGGTCCCGAACTGCAAGTCTGGCTACTCAATTCGGATGTCAACATACCAGCAAGGGTGGGGAACTATATGGGTGGGTTAGATAAAAAATAAGACTTGTAAACTAAGGTAGAATAGGACCATCATAAAAGCACATATGTGGGGTAAATCATTTCCTTATAACTTGATATGCATGGGTGTAGACCAATAGACCGGGCTTACGAGGGCGGACCTCACCGAATTGACGTACACATATGCGCAACCTAATTACAAAGAAAGAAAACTCAACCCTCCCAGTTTTGCTTTTATGGATAGAACTTACGGAGATGCTCTATATTCCAGGGATTGGGAAGAGGTACTCCTTCTGTTGTGGCAAGGCGGACACACCCGGGTCGGCATACTTCTGTCACCTTGAAGGGTCCTTCCCAACTGGGGGAGAGTTTATGGAGCCCTTCTCGGTTCAGTACTCGCTAGACCAGGTCCCCGACCTGAGCTCCCTACTATGCACAAACCGTTGGTGGTAGCGCCTGAGCGCTTGGTTGTACCGTGCATTTCGGATCGCCGCTTGCCATCAGCGTTCGTCGATGAAGTCCACGTCCTCACGCCGTAGCTATTCCTGCATAGAATCATCGAAAGACCGGACCTGTGGGGAGCCCATAATGATTTCTGGGGGAAGGCAGGCTTCGGCCCCGTAGACCAGGAAGAACGGGGTCTCCCCGATAGCTCGGCTGGGTGTGATTCGGTTCCCCCATAGTACGGATGGAAGCTCGTTGACCCAATTTACACCATGCTTTTTTAAGCAGACATAGGTGTGTGTCTTGAGTCCCCTGAGGATTTCTACGTTTGCCCTCTCAGCCTAGTCGTTGCTCCTAGGATGAGCCACAGACACAAAGCAGAGCTGGGTGTCGATGCCCTCGCAATACTCTTGGAAGAGCCGACTTTTGAACTGGGTCCCGTTGTCCGTAATGATACGGCTTGGGACCCCAAATCTGCAGACAATCGACTTGAGGAAAGCAACAGCAGCACCTTGGGTGATACTGACCACACGGGTAGCCTCTAGCCACTTTGTGAACTTGTCGATGGCGACGAAGAGGAAATGGTACCCGCCGACAGCCCTGGGGAATGGCCCCAGGATATCCACCCCCATACGGCGAATGGCTAGGAGGGTGAAATCATTTGTAGAGCCTGAGTCGGTTTGTCTATCTGCTTTGCATGGAATTGACATGCTTCACAGGACTTTACCAACTCAGGTGCATCCTGGAGAGCAGTTGGCTAGTAGAAGCCATGCCGGAAGGCCTTACCAACCAGTGTGCGGGATGATGAATGACTTCCGCACTCTCCTCCATGGATCTCCGCAAGTAGCTCACGACCCTCCTCCTGGGTGATGCACCGCATGAGAATGCCGTTGGCGCCACGGCGGTATAGATCCCCTTCTACCACCGTGTATCGCTTAGCCAACCGCACTATGCGCTCTGCGGCCACATGGTCTTCAGGAAAGATATTTTCTTTCAGGTAGTCCCGGATCTCAGAGATCAATGCATCGGGACCACTCTGAGCAACTGGTTGTGGCGCTAAGAGGTTGGCAGGACCCTCTGTAGCACACACAATCCTTGGTGGGTTGTGTAGATGGTACGCCACCGGGACCGCTAGCTTCGAGGTGCTAGTCTCACCCCCTTCGCCCAGTTCGGTAGGCTGGGCGGTAGGTCTCAGCAGCCATCTTTCGAAGACGCCCTCGGGCACAAGTGCCCAAGTTGATGCCCTTGGGGAGAGTTCATCTGCCGCTGAGTTGTTAGCCCGAGGAACATGTTGCAGTTCCAGGGCGATGAAGTCCTTCTCCAGCTTCCTTACATGGAGGAGGTAGGCTGCGAGCCTGGGCTCATTGCAGCTACATTCTCCATGGACCTGCTTGATGATCAGCTGGGAGTCCCCCTTCATGAGGAGCTGGTGGATCCCTAGGGATAGGGCCACAGACAAGCCGAAGATCAATGCTTTATACTCTGCCATGTTGTTGGTGGCCTTGAACTCAAGGTGCACCATGTACTTCACTTGATCTCTGTTTGGGTCGATGAGGACCACCCCAGCCCCGCCAGCCTGTTGGCGGGCGGATCCGTCGAAGAAGAGCGTCCAGTGGGGCTCGGTGAAGACCGGAGTCCTGGGCTCTGCAGGTGTGGGGTCTGAATCGGGATCCGGACCCCCAGGAGCGCTTGGTGGAGGGGGTTCATTCCACGATGAAGTCAGCCAGGACCTGGCTCTTGACTGTGTGGCGAGGCTGGAAGTCCAGTTGGAACTCAGCAAGCTCCGCCGCCCACTTGGCGATGTTGCCCGTGGTGTTAGAGTTGTGGAGGATGGCCTTTAATGGGTAGGAGGTCACCACTACAACCCTGTGTGCCTGAAAATAGTGGTGCAACTTCCTGGACGCAACAAGTACAGCATAGATAAGCTTGTGCGTCTCAAGGTACCTGGCCTTTGCCTCATGGAGGACCTCGCTGACGTAGTAGACCGACTTCTGGATGGTTCGGACCCCTGTGGTTGGTCCTGGGTCCTCAACCTCCTGGCCTTCCATCAACATCGTGGTGGTCGGACCACCACCTTCTCCTAGGGGAACTTCCTGACTCCCTTGGGGGTGTTGTGTCGTCCTTTCGATGACCAGCACCATGCTCACTGCCTCTAAAGCCGCTGCAATGTATAAGTACAACGGCTCCCCCGGCTCCGGAGCTACCAGTATTGGCAGGGACACAAGGTGCTGTTTTAACTCTTGAAAGGCTCGTTCTGCCTCTTCGGTCCAAGGGAATGGACCGGACTTACACAATTGCCTAAAGAAGGGAAGTGCCCTCTCAGCCAGTCTTGAGATGAAGCGGCTAAGGGCGGCCAGTGACCCCGTAAGCTTACGGACGTCCTTGATGCGGGCCGGAGGCCTCATTCTCAATTGACTTTATCTTCTCTAGGTTTGCTTAGATGCTCCGGTGCGAAACCAGGAATCCCAGCAACTTCCCTGCGGAGACACCAAAGACGCACTTGTCCGGGTTCAGCTTCGTGTGTGTTGCCCGCAGCTTGTCAAAGACCAGGGTTAAGTCTTCCACTAGGGTCGACCCTCTCTTAGTCTTGACCATGATGTCATCAATGTACACCTCTACCCTGTCCCTAATCAGGTCCCCGAAAGTCTTACTCATCGCCCATACAAATGTTGGCAAGGCGTTTTTCAGACCATAAGGCATTACAACATAGCAGTAGAGCCCATCCACAGTTACAAAAGCGGTATGCTTCCTATCTTGTCTAGACATCTGGATCTAATGGAAACCAGAGTAAGCATCTAGGAAGGAAAATAGGTCGCACCCGGAGGTAGAATCCATGATTTGATCTATTCATGGGAGTGGATAGGGGTCCTTGGGACAGGCCTTATTGAGGCTAGTGTAGTCGATGCACATCTGAAGCTTCTCGTTAGCCTTGGGGACGATGACTGGATTGGCCAGCCATACTAGGTGATGGACCTCTTCGATGAAGCCAGTGTCCAGCAGCTTCCGGACCTCCTTACGGATGAAATCCTACCGCTCAACGGACTGTCTCCGTGGCTTCTGACTCACCGGTTTGGCGTCAGGGTGGAGCTTCAGATGGTGCTCGATCACCTCCCTAGGAATCCCAGGCATCTGCGACGGTTCCCATGCAAATACGTCGGCATTTGCCTCGAGGAAGGCGATGAGCGCGAGTTCCTATTTCTCCTCCAGATCACCCGCGATACGAGTGGTCTGGGAGGAATCCGCATTGAGCCGGATGGTCTTGACGGGGAAACCGTCTGCACCAGATGGTTGCACCTTAGGCACCTTAGTAGGCGTCTTGGTACAGGAAGTCGAGGGGTCCCTGCCCTCGTCATCCGAGCCTGATACCCGAGGTCCCGTTCTCCCATGGCCAGGTCGCCTTCGTCGACCTTCTCCTTGCCAGGTCGGTGACGAGGTGGCGAGCCATCCTTGGAGGCCTGCTCGCGCAGCTCGCTAATGCGCTTCGCGAGCTTTAGGATCTCTCGGCATTCCGAGGTGCTATGGCGACTGTTGGGGTGGACAGGGCATGACCCACTGTCACTTCCTTGTTGTCGTGGACGCTTGCCGCACTCGCGCTCGTCCCGGCCCCCAGCCGCAGCTGCAGCGACCGGAGCATCGGACTGTGGCCTTTCGTGACCGCGGTTCTTCTTCTTCTTCTTGCCACCACCCTGGGTGGTGGCACCTGAGCCGCCCGTCTAGGTAACTCCGGTTTGCGGCGCCGAGTGCCATGCACGACCCTCAGCAGCTCTGGCACATTTGTCAGCTAGAGTGAAGAGCGTCGTGACGGTTTCCACGTCATGCGTCACCAATTTCTCCAACATCTTCTTATCACGCACCCCCTGTCGGAAAGCAGTGATAATGGAAGCATCGGAGATGCGAGGTATAGTCCCCCGTACCTTGGTGAAACGAGAGATGAAAGCCCAGAGAGTCTCCCCGGGTTCCTGCCTCACTGCATGGAGATGAGCCTCCACGCCATGAGCGGGGAACAGGAGTGTATGCGGACAGGTCCGAACACATATCGGCACCGGACCCCCACTTGGGCCCTGATCAAGGCCGGGGCGCGTTCTGTCCTAAGACCTTGGGACCCTACTGTGGGCGGCCCGGACCCCATATGGAGGGGTCCGGATCCCATTCTAGGGGTCCAGTTCGTACACGTGGGGGTCCTGGACCAAACTTGGAGGTCCGGACTGTATATCCAGGGGTCCGGCACTTTCCCATGGAGGTCCGGACTCACTGTTGATGTCTTGGAGTATATCACTTTCTCTGGACACGTGGCGGCCCCAGACCCGCCTACGTGGTGGGGTCAGGCGCTGTTGCTGGCCCAGAGTAGTCGCCCGAGGCTGGGGCGAGTCATGACCTGGTTCCACATACAGCTCTTTTAACACGCGACTAAAGATAGCCGCGTCGGTACTGCGTCTTTATACAGTAGTAAGGGGTACCCTAGTTTCTGGGTACCGACATTAGTCTTAGCAATTAAGCAAGTATCGAGTTCAGCTCTATTAAAATCAACTAAGTATAGCTGACCCTCTAATACTCCCTTAAATGCTATTGAATCATCACTTCTTCTAAAGACAGTAACACCTATATCCGTAAAAAACAGTTGTAGCCCATTTTATATAATTGAGAAACAGAAAGCAAATTGTAATCTAAAGAATCTACAAGAAAAACATTGGAAATAGAATGGTCAGGTGATATAGCAATTTTACCAAGTTCTTTGACCAAACATTGATTTCCATCCCCGAATTTGATAGCTCTTTGGGGATCTTTGTTTTTCTCGTAGGAGGAGAACATCTTTTTCTCCCCTATCATGTGGTTTGTGCATCCGCTATCAATGATTCAACTTGAGCCCCCGGATGCATAAACCTGCAAAACAATTTAGGCCTTGTTCTTAGGTACCCAAATAGTCTTGGGTCCTTTGATGTTAGAAACAAGCACCTTAGGTACCCAAACACAAGTCTTCAACCCCTTGTGTTTGCCCCCAACATATTTGGCAACTACTTTGCCAGATTTGTTAGTAAGCACATATGAAGCATCAAAAATTTTAAATGAAACATTAGGTTCATTTGATGCAGTAGGAGTTTTCTTTTTAGGCATTTTAATATGAGTGGAATGCCTAGAGCTAGATGCCTCATTCTTATACATATAAGCATGGTGAGAAACAGAATGAGACTTCCTAGCATGAATTCTCCTAATCTTGTGCTCAGGATAACCAGCAGGATATAAAATGTAACCCTCGTTATCCTGAGCCATGGGAGCCTTGCCCTTAACAAAATTAGACAATTTTTTGGGGGCATTAAGTTTGACACTACTTCCCTGTTGGAAACCAATGTTATCCTTGATGTCAGGGCGTCTCCCACTATAGAGCATGCTTCTAGCAAATTTAAATTTTTCATTTTCAATTTCATGCTCATTAATTTTAGTAGTTAGTTGAGCTATGTGATCATTTTGTTGTTTAATTAAAGCAAGGTGATCATGAATAGCATCAACATTAATGTCTCTACATCTATTATAAATTGTAACATGATCAACACTAGATGTAGAGGGTTTGCAAGCATTTAATTCATCAATCTTAGCATGCAACATGGCATTCTCATTTCTAAGATTGGAAATAGAAATATTGCAAACATTCAAATCTTTAGCCTTAGAAATTAACTTTTCATTCTCAGTTTTAAGGCTAGAAATTGATTCATTTAATTTATCAATCTTAGCAATTAAACTAGCATTTTCATTTCTAAGACTGACAATTGAATCATCACAAACATTTATCTTTTCAGCCTTAGTAATTAAACTAACATTCTCAGTTCTAAGGTTGGAAATAGTATCATGGCAAATGCTTAGCTCTTTAGTCAAATTTTCACATTTTTCTATCTCCTCAGCATAAGCATTTTAAACTTTAACATGCTTTTTGTTTTCCTTAATGAGGAATTCTTCTTGGCTATCCAAGAGTTCATCCTTCTCATGAATAGCTCATATCAATTCATTTAATTTTTCCTTTTGTTGCATGTTAAGGTTGGCAAAAAGAGTGAGTAAATTATCCTCATCTTCACTAGAGCTACCCTCATCCCCTACGGATGGTACCTGCGCTCCAAACTCAACAATATCCCATATGCTTGCGTGGAGTGAGGTTAGATGATGCCTCATTTTATCACTCCACATACAATAATCTTCACCGTCAAAAACCGGTGGTTTGCCTAATGGGACGGAAAGTAAAGGAGTGCGTTTAGAAATGCGAGGATAGCGTAGGGGGGTCTTACTAAACTTCTTGCGCACATGGCACTTAGAAGTGACGGATGGCGCGTCGGAGCCGGAGGTTGAGGGCGACGAAGATTCGGTCTCGTAGTAGACCACTTTCTTCATCTTCTTCTTCTTGTCGCCACTCCGATGCGACTTGACGCGGGGAGGTGATTCCTCCCTTCCTTTGGCGCCGGACTCCCTTGATGGAGCCTTCCCGTGGCTTGTGGCCGTTTCCATCTCCCTCTTGGCGGATCCTCCCGACATCACTTCGAGTGGTTAGACTCTAATGAAGTACCTTGCTCTGATACCAATTGAAAGAGATCAAATTCCTTTGATACCAATTGAAAGTCACCTAGAGGGGGGTGGATAGGCGGAAACTGAAATTTACAAACTTTAAGCACACTTCAAGCTAGGGTTAGCGTTAGAATAAATATCAAGTCCGTGAGAGAGGGGAAAACAAATCAACCAAGAAAATAAAGCGGATGACACGGTGATTTGTTTTACCGAGGTTCAGTTCCAAAGAACCTAGTCCCCGTTGAGGTGGTCACAAAGACCGGGTCTCTTTCAACTCTTTCCCTCTCTCAAACGGTCACCTAGACCGAGTGAGCTTTCTCCTTAATCAAACGGGTCGATTAGACCCCGCAAGGACCACTACACACTTAATGTCTCTTGCCTTGATTACAAGTCACTTAGAAAACAAGAAAGAGGAAGAAGAAAGTGATCCAAGAACAAGAGCTCAAAGAACACGAGCAAAAACTCTCTCTCTCTAGTCACTAGGAGTTTGAAGTGAATTTGGGACTTGAAGAGGCTTTGATTCTTTTGAATTGTGTCTTGTATCGATTGCACTAGCTCTTGTATTGAATGAGATGTCTGAAAAACTTGGATGCTTGGAGTGGTGGTGGTGGTTGGGGGGTATTTATAGCCCTCAACCACCACATAGCCGTTGGGAAGGCTGTCTGTCGATGGGCGCACCGGACAGTCCGGTGCGCCACCGGACACTGTCTGGTGCGCCAGCCACGTCACCCAACCGTTATGGTTCTGAAGATTCTGACCGTTGGAGCGCCGACTTCATGTCGCACCGGACAGTCCGGTGCGGCACCGGACAGGTGTTGTTCACTGTCCGGTGCGCCTCTAACGCCTGCTCTGACTTCTGTGCGTACTGTTCACGCTTTTGCAGACGACCGTTGCGCTGGATAGCCGTTACTCCGCTGGCACACCGGACGGTCCGATGAATTATAGCGGAGTGCGCCCTGAGAAACCCGAAGGTGAGGTGTTCAGAGTGTACGGCCCCTGGTGCACCGAACACTGTCAGGTGGCACACCGGACAGTTCGGTGCGCCAGACCAGGGTTCTCTTCGGTTTCTTTGCTCCTTTCTTTTTGAACCCAAACTTGATCTTTTTATTGGTTTGTGTTGAACCTTTAGCACCTGTAGAATATATAATCTAGAGCAAACTAGTTAGTTCAATTATTTGTGCTGGGTATTCAACCACCAAAATCATTTAGGAAAAGGTTAAACCCTATTTTCCTTTCACTTAGACCGAGTGAGCCTTCCCTTGATCACATGGGTCACTAAGACCCCGCAAGGACCACCACACACTTGGTGTCTCTTGCTTAGCTTTACAAAGCACTCAAGAATTAGAATGAGAAAGGAAGAAGGCAATCCAAGCGACAAGAGCGCAACTGAACACAAAAACTCTCTCTCTCTCTCAAGTCACTAAGTGGTTGAGATGAATTTAGGACTTGGAGAGGATTTGATCTTTGGAATTGTGTCTTGGAGTGAATGCTATAGCTCTTGTATTGAATGTGAACTTCTGAAAAACTTGGATGCCAATGGATGAGGTGGTTGGGGGTATTTATAGCCCCCAACCATTTCCTAGTCGTTGGCAAAGGCTGTTGGTGATGAGCGCACCGGATAGTCCGGTGCGCCACCGGACAGACAATGTTCACTGTCCGGTGCACGCCACGTCAGCGCGTCCGTTAGGGTTTGGAGCAGTTGACCATTGGAGTGTCTTGTCATCTTGCTGCACCGGACAGTCCGGTGACCTCTGACTTCTGCGCTCTAACTTCTGCCGTGGCACTGTTCGTCATTGTTCATCTCACGAAACGACCGTTGGCGCTTAGGGAGTCGTTGCTCCGCTGGCTCACCGGACAGTCTGGTGGCACACCGGACAGTCCAGTGAATCATAGCGGAGCGTGCCTCTGAATTCCCGAGAGCGGCTTGTTTGAAGGGTGCCTGGCCTGGTGCACCGGACAGTGTCTGGTGCACACCGGACACTGTCCGGTGCGCCAAAAATCAGCACACTCTATGTCTTGCTCCACTTTTTAATTGAGTCCCTAACTGAATTTCTTTCTTGGTTTGTGTTGAACCTTATGCACCTTAGAAAAATGATATCTAGACAAACTAGTTAGTCAACGTGGTTTGTGTTGGACATCAACCATCAAAATCGATTATAGGAAATGGTTAAGTCCATTTCCCTTTCACTACTTCTGCCTAAAGGTGGGCTATTGACAGAGTCCTTTGACCCAACAATGATTCCCTTAGTGCCCACGCCATCTGTCTAGCTTCATCCCTAGGTATTTGTTCTCTTCTAGCATCGCTATATGCTAGATCCATAATTGCTTTATCCACAAAGAGTTTATGCTCTTTAGAATCTGCCCTCCTTTTTTTTCTCTCTTGCATAGTCATTCAACATTACCTCCCTCACGCTTTGGTACATTCAGGCATGACTTGCCATCTCCTGATAAACCAGCTAGATGGCACCTTAGACGGGTCTTACCTCCACTCTCCTTAGCACACCCGCAACAAGCACACTTGAATCCATGTTCCTTCCACTTCTCACCATGACTCCATGGGTCATCAATTGAACCTTGTAGTTGTTTGCGAGTTCCTAGTAATATAAAAATAAATGACGCAAAACAATAAACAAAGTTATGTGGCATGAAATTAACAATGTAATCTAGGCATGACTTTCCACTAGAGAACTAAAATTTCTACTTCCAGTTTGCATGTGAGAACTCAATAGTGCTAATCTAATGGTAGAAAGCCTTACCATCGGTAGTAACCACCCATTCACAGGCTGCATCAGATGATGATTCACCAATACATGGCTCTTTTCCCTTGCCCCGTACACTGCCTCCTTCCATCACAATCAAAACTGCAAACAAGGCATTTCCATCACAACCAAAACTCAAACAAGGCATTTTCAATTGTGTAGCTAACTATATTATTAAAACAAGGCATTTCCATTTTTGCAGCAGGAGGAGTGTTGGGGCGAAGGCAAAGACGCCACCCTTCGCTCGAGGCCTTCGCTGCAGCCGCTGGTTCAACAGAGACAAAGCGGGCAGGGACACCCTTCGCAGGACTCGGCACTTTGACGAAGGCCTGCGGCGACGTCCTCCCACGGCGCGTCCTCGTTCAGTCCCAAGGCCCACGTGCGATCTGGCCCATTGTAACGGGCCCCGCGTGGCCGCCTTTGTATTACGGGCCTAACTTGTAAAGGAATACTTGAAATTACAGCTTGTAACCCTGCTTTATGGGAATATTCTGGGGATAAAATAGGTGTCTGAGGGCACATGCGTCCTTAACATAAGATGCTGGGCACTCAGATACCTATAAATACCCCCGCACAGTGCCCGTGAGAGGCTAGATTAACAGAGCTATTGCCCCCGTGCACGTAACCCTGTTGTCACCACTGTTCACCCCTGTTGGCCTTCTTGCTGCTGAGAGCAAGTGCCAACATTTGGCGCCCACCGTTCGTGCTACGACCAAACCACCCGCGATGGCACCCAAGAGAGCTAACCCGAAAGCTGACGAGGCTGCGAAGGCAGCACTGCTTGCCGCAAGGAAGGGCAAGGCCCTCGCACTCACCCAATCCACCCACCAAGAGCGCACCGAAGACAATATCCCCCGCACCTGCGAAGACGACACCCTCCGCACCTGCGGGCCCGAAGGACAGTCGCAGCCACCCCCAGGCTTCGCCCCACTGGAGGGCGCGGATCTCGCCGAGGACGGCGAGGTCCTCGGCGTCTCAACAGAAGAACAGCTACAGCTGCGCGCCCTACGCCTCAAGAACCGCAACCTTCAGAGGCAGAAAGAGATACTGGAGGCCAAGCGCCAGCGTGTGTCCGCACTAGCCAAGGTGCGGCAAATGATACGCGACGAGGAGCAGAAGGCCCGAGACCTCGAGCGCGAGATCGCGCTGATGCAGCGCGAAGGCCACCTCGGTCCACAGCAAGAGCCACCCCTCCACCAGCGCGCACAACCGGAGGACACGCGCGAAGGCCACCTCGGCCTGCAGCATGGCCCACTCCCGCAACACGGGGCGCAGCCGGAGAACCCGTGTTTCCCCCAGCATGACTACGCCTTCCAGCACAGCGCGCCATTCCAAGGGGTCAACTACCTCGACGAGCGAAGTCCCCTGGCGCCACACCTGCAAGTGACACCTTGGCCAGCCAACTTCCGGGCGGGGGCATATCCCAAGTACAACGGCAGCACCGACCCCGCACAGTACATAATGAGTTATCAAGTCGCCGTTGCATCCGCCGGAGGGGACGACGCCACAATGGCGAAGTCTTTCATCATCGCTCTAGAGGGCCCAGCACTCACCTGGTTCACCAGATTGCCTCCGCTGTCCATTGATTCGTGGAGAAGTCTCAGGGACAAGTTCCTTCTCAACTTCCAAGGGTATCGTCCAGACACCGACGCTTTGGCCGAGCTCTCGCTTTGCAAACAGCTGGAAAAGGAGACTCTGCGGGAGTATTACCGCAAATTTCTAACGCTCAAATCACAACTGCCCTCCGTCGATGATCAGATTGCTATCCACTACGCCATCAGTGGCCTTCGGGCTGGCGTCCTCTACAGCCACTGTATCAGAGATCCACCCAGGAACCTCCAGGAGCTATATCAGCTCTTTGAAAAATATGCCAAATCCGAAGAGCTCCACCAGCGCAAGGTTGAGTCACAGCGGAAGCCCAAAGATGCCCCGCAGTCCAGCCGCACGTGGACGAGGACTCCGCAGCCAGACTCCGGTCGAGACGGCCGCAGTCAACAGCAAGTGCACAACATCGCCAACCAGCAGCCTGCTGCTGACCCCCCTCGTTGCCAGGAATATCCCCCCCAGGGCCGCGGAAATGGAGCTCGCGGCAGGGGCCGAGGGCGAGCGCAGCCGCCGTGCCGGTTCTACTGCCTTTTCCACGGCGAAGACTGCGCCCACCAAACCAAAGACTGCCCCGAGACGAAGGCCACCAGAGACAGAATGGCGCGGGCGCAGCCAGCCGACAATCCCAGAATTGTCGCGCATAACTACCAGCCACCCCCTCCCACATATATCCACGCTCCCGCTCCACATCCACCGCACCACGCTTACCAACACCATCAGGAAGTACAAATCGTACCTCCTCCACCACCACCACCACACCAGCAACACCAAAACATCCCCCATGCCCCAAAGCAGGAAGACTTCGCCGATCAACCATATCGCGGAGTCATTCACATGATAACAGGGGGGTCTAGCACCGACTTCGACACCAAGCGGCAGAAGCGGGACCACTACCGCAGCATCAACCATGTCGCCGTCACTGGCCCAGTCGTGCAGACGAAGTGGTCCCACATACCGCTAACCTTCGACGCACGAGACGTCGACCTGCGCAGCGCCCCCCACATCGACGCTATGGTCATCAATTGCAGCGTGGCAGGCTGGGACTTACACAAAGTCCTAGTCGACAACGGCAGTCATGCGGACATCATCTTCCTCCACGCCTTCGACCGCATGGGCATAAGCCACAGCTTGCTGAAGCCTTCGGACAACCCTTTGTATGGTTTTGGCGGCAAGGGCACCTTTCCAGTTGGCAAGATAGAGTTGCCCCTCTCCTTCGGTGTAGCACCCAATGCCCGAAGTGAGCAAGTAACCTTCGACATTGTCGACATGGTATATCCATACAACGCCATCATGGGCCGGGGCTCCATCAATAAATTCGAGGCAGCCATCCACGGGTTGTACCTATGTATGAAGATACCAGGTCCGCTTGGCGCCATCACAATCTACGGCAACCAGCAGACGGCGCGCAACATAGAGCGGGACTTCGTGCCCGGTCAGCGGAACGTACACTGTCTCACGACCCAGCGCGAGGTCCCCGCGCCGGCCAGCCCAACCGACAAGCAGCACGACAAGGCACAGTTGCAGTGCCAAGATGGGACCAAGACTGTCCCCCTCGATCAGGCCACGCCCAAGCAGACAGTCACTATCAGCGAAGACCTCACCTCACTTGAAGAAGAGAAACTTCTCTGCTGCCTGGCCAAGAATAAAGATGTCTTCGCCTGGTCCGCCCTCGACCTGGTCGGAGTCAGCCGATCCATAATCGAACACAGCTTAGGCATTGACCCTTCGGTGCGACCCAAAAAGCAGAAGCTTCGCAAAATGTCAGACGAAAAGACAGAGGCCGCCAAGGCGGAGGTACACC
The DNA here is from genome assembly GCF_902167145.1 of Zea mays. Classification (NCBI taxonomy): domain Eukaryota; kingdom Viridiplantae; phylum Streptophyta; class Magnoliopsida; order Poales; family Poaceae; genus Zea; species Zea mays. Next base: position 157,852,083 of record NC_050100.1, on the reverse strand, counting down.
GCCTCCTGGAGGCTAAATTCATCGAGCCAGTGGCTTACCCCACGTGGCTCTCCAATGTTGTGATGGTGCAGAAAAAAAGCGGGAAATGGCGAATGTGCATAGACTTCACCAGTCTCAATAAGTCCTGCCCAAAGGACAATTTCCCGTTGCCGCGGATCGACAAAATAGTCGATAGCGCGGCCGGATGCGAGGTCATGTCCCTCCTCGACTGCTTCTCCGGCTATCACCAGATATACATGAAGGAGGAAGACAAGGCTAGCACCAGCTTTATAACACCCTTCGGCACTTATTGCTTTGTCAGAATGCCGGAGGGTCTCAAGAATGCCGGGTCCACCTTCTCCAGACTCACCAAAACGGTGCTCGAGGGGCAGGTCGGCAGAAATATATTTACATATGTGGACGACATCGTCGTCGCCAGCAAGAATAAGGAGGACCATCTCGCCAGCCTGGCAGAGACATTCGCGAACATGCGAGATGCACGACTCCGCCTAAACCCGGAAAAGTGCGTTTTTGGTGTTCGCCAGGGCAAGATATTGGGCTACCTGGTGTCCCGCCGCGGCATCGAGGCCAACCCAACCAAGATCCAGGCCATCGTCGATATGTCGCCTCCACAGTCCACCAGGGACGTCCAGCGCCTGACAGGCAGGATGGCCGCTCTCAACAGATTCATCTCCAGGTCCGCCGAGCGAAGTCTCCCCTTCCTCAAAACACTTCGCGGCGCGAAGGACTTCGCTTGGGGACCGGAGCAAGCAGCGGCCTTCGCCTCATTAAAACAGTACCTGTCGGAGCTGGCCATCCTCACAAGCCCCGACTCCTCGCTCCCCTTATTGCTCTATGTCGCGGCTTCGCCGCACGCGGTCAGCGCGGCACTGGTACAGGAGCAGACAGTCGAGGGCGCAGTCAGACAGTGCCCTGTCTACTATGTCTCCGAAGTCCTGACACCATCCAAATGCAACATGACAGAGCTGGAGAAGATTGCCTACGCAGTTGTTATGTCCTCGCGCAAGCTGCGCCATTATTTTGAAGCATTCAAGGTCCGAGTCACCTCAGACAGGGGACTCGGCGAACTATTCAGAAACCCGGAGGCATCAGTGAGGATAGCCAAGTGGGCAGCCGAACTCTCCGGCTACCACATCAGCTTCGAGCCCAGGACAGCTATCAAGTCGCAAGTCCTGGCAGACTTCGTCGTCGACTGGACTGGGCCAGTAACACAGCCGGACCCATCCACAGAAAAGGTCTGGACTATCCATTGCGACGGTGCATGGTGTCATGCGGGGGCAGGCGTCGCTGCAGTCGTCACCTCACCAGCCGGAGTCAAACACAGATATGCAGCACGCCTCAGCTTCGCTCTGGAATCCGACAAATGTACAAACAACATAGCAGAGTATGAAGCGGTTATCCTCGGCCTCCGCAAGCTAAGGGCCCTCGGAGTCACCACATGTATCATCAAAACAGACTCCAAGATAGTTGCCGGCCAGGTCGAAAAAGACTATGCAGCAAAAGACCCCGCGCTCATGCAATACCTCGCGGCTATCCGAAGTCTCGAGAGACAGTTCAAGGGATTCACCCTACAGCATGTGGACAGGGCCAGGAACGAGGAGGCCGATGCATTAGCCAAGGCCGCCGCCAGGGGCGAGCCCCTGCCCTCCGACGTATTCTTTCACACCATCGGCACGCCGGCAGTTCGGAGCCCCGAAGGGCTCCAAATAACCAATGATAGCGAGGGCCACCGTATAGTCAACCTAATCATGACCGAAGACTGGCGAGCACCAATAACCCTGTTCCTACAGGGGTACTATCATCCAACCAACGACAGTGAGGCAAAGCGCCTCAGACATCGAAGCCGGGACTTCACACTGATCGAGGGCCAATTATACAAGAAAGGGGTCAGTCAGCCAATGCTTAAATGTGTCACCGAAACCGAAGGCATTCAAATCCTGCGCGAGGTCCACAGTGGCACGTGCGGCTCGCACGCGGGGCCAAGGGCCCTGGCTGCAAAGGTGATCCGACAAGGATTTTACTGGCCTGCAATGATCTGCGCCGCAAATCGAGTCACAAGGTCCTGCGAAGCCTGCCAGAAGTTCTCTCCTCGGTCAGGCAACCCCTCGCAATATACAAAGCTGATTGCCCATACATGGCCTCTCCAGCGCTGGGGCCTGGACATCGTCGGGCCCCTGCCCACAGCTCAGGGGAACCTCAAGTTCGCCTTCGTAGCCGTCGAATACTTCACCAAATGGATTGAAGCGAGGGCCGTTTCCACAATCACATCAAAGACTGCCCAAAAATTCTTTTGGCAGAACATTGTTTGCCGCTTCGGAGTACCGTCCGAGCTAACAGTTGACAACGGCAAGCAGTTTGACAGCCAAGATTTCAAGGATTTTTGTTTTTTCCATCGGCACCAAGCTTGCCTTCGCTTCAGTCTATCATCCGCAGTCCAACGGGGTCGTGGAGCGTGCCAATGGGAAAATCTTCACAGCTGTCAAGAAGATGCTCCTCGATGAAAAAAAGGCAGATGGACCGACTTGTTACCGGAGGCAGTCTGGGCGCTAAACACAACCGAGTGCAGGGCGACCGGGTTCACTCCTTTCCGCCTTCTATACGGATCGGAGGCAATGACCCCGCAAGAAATAAAGCATGGGTCCCCGCGCACAGCTCCGTCAGCCGCCCCTGACGTGGATGAGCCAACCTCCAAAGATCTCATTGACGGAGACCGGGTCTTCGCCCTGTAGGCCTTAAACAAATACCAAGCCCAGACCAAAGCATGGCGCGACCGCGCAGTCATCCCAAGGGAGTTCAGCGCGGGGGACCTCGTACTCATCCGAACAGCTCGGACGGAGTCCAAGGGCAAGTTGGAGCCCAAGTGGGAGGGCCCCTTCATAGTCAAAACAAAAGCCTCCCCCAACGCTTACAGGCTCACAACGCCAAATGGCGAGGACCTGGAGCACTCCTGGAACATCGACAACCTTCGTAAATTTTTTGTTTAATACTTAGGGCTGAGTTCGCCCTTGTAATTCACCGCAAACAATCTTGTGCCGGCCCGCACTCTTTTCCTCCCGGGGGTGAGGTTTTTAACGAGGCGGAGCCATGTAATATATGTGAGAAAAAACCCCCGCAAAAGCATGTGTCGAAAAAAGACCGCGTCAACGGTCTTCGGCATTCGACCAATTCGAAGTCACCGTGAGGCCAAGCGCTAGCCACCCTCGCGTGCGACCAATCCGCGCAGAAGTCGCCTAAGGGTGCAGCCGGACTAAGCACAACAAGTGCGCAAAAATCCGAAGTCTATCGCGAAGACTATCCGCGCAGAAGTCGCCTAAGGGTGCAGCCGGACTAAGCACAACAAGTGCGCAAAAATCCGAAGTCTATCGCGAAGACTATCCGCGCAGAAGTCGCCTAAGGGTGCAGCCGGCCTAAGCACAACAAGTGCGCAAAAATCCGAAGTCTATCGCGAAGACTATCCGCGCAGAAGTCGCCTAAGGGTGCAGCCGGACTAAGCACAACAAGTGCGCAAAAATCCGAAGTCTATCGCGAAGACTATCCGCGCAGAAGTCGCCTAAGGGTGCAGCCGGACTAAGCACAACAAGTGCGCAAAAATCCGAAGTCCATCGCGAAGACTATCCGCGCAGAAGTCGCCTAAGGGTGCAGCCGGACTAAGCACAACAAGTGCGCAAAAATCCGAAGTCTATCGCGAAGACTATCCGCGCAGAAGTCGCCTAAAGGGTGCAGCCGGACTAAGCACAAGCACGCAAAATCCGAAGTCTATCGCAAGAGCCGCCTAAGGGCGCAGCCGACCCAGTACAACAAAAGCAGAAACGACAGCAAGACCAATTATAATCATACTGGCACAGCACAATCAATCACACCAGACAAAGTACACAGCGCCCTCGCAGGCACAGGCACGCGAGGGCACACAACTCCATTTTACAAGCCCTTACACATACACAAGCGAGGGCACCACGCCCTACATCGGCTCAACCTTAGGAATAATCCCCATCTCTCTATAATTAAATAACATTATCCTAAGCTCCTCACCCGCAAAAAGGCTTCGCAGCTCCCCTTCCCCTGCACCCGAGGCGGCCGGCAAAGACAGCAGCTCCTGCCGACCAGCCCTACTAACGCGAAGCCGAGCCCCTTCCTCCGCACTAATCCTACGCTTTGCGACCGCCCTTCGTCGTCGGTGCCCGGTGCTAGGACCGGGCACGTCTGGCGCGTCCGCAGCGTGTGGTGCAGCCTCCGCCGCAGCCACGTCCAAGGCCGCAAAATAATCCAAGTCCTCCTCCGACGACTCCTCAGTCCACTCAACCGAGCTCCCAGAGTCAGTAAAATCAAAAAACTCAGAAACAGACCCACCATATTCATTTCCATCTTCCGCGGTCGAAGCCGCCAAAAACTCAGTAGTAGCGGTTGCGTGCGCAGGCCCAAAATCTTGAACCTGCGCAGCAACCAAAATTCAGTACAACATCCAAAAATCCCTCAACCCTAAACACCACCTATGCCACCTGCGAAGGCCCTGCCGCTGCGGGAGCCTCCGCCGCTGCCTCCGCCCCCACCTCCGCTGGATCTTCAGCGCTCGGCACAGCAGCTGCGGGGGCATCGGGCGCGCCTTCGGCCACCTTTGGGGGAAGGTCTTCGCCGGCCGCAGCAGATGCAGGGGCGCCTGGTGCATCTTCCGCAGTCTCCGGGGTCGGTCCCAGGGCGACTCCAGTCGCGGCCTCCGCAGGGGTCGTCTCCGGGTCAGGCAACGCGCTGTTCAGCGCCCCGAAGTCGTCCACCCGCTCGCCGCGCTCCGCCTAAGACAAAACGCACAAAAATTCAGCAAACACACGCACAGACCGCATCCAGCAAACGCCGAGCAAACGACAACGTTACCTGAGCCCTCGCAGCCTCGGCCCGCGCCCGGACCACCTCACGACCGTATGAACCCCACATCCGGTCATAGAGGGCCCCGGCGGATTCCTTCACCACGGGGTCTTCGACCTCAAAGATATCTCGCCCAAAATCCTCATCCGCCTGGTCGAGGGCCTCAAAGTGTCGGCAGCCTTCGCGAGAGAGCGCGTTCATCGCTGCCTCGCAGGTGACCAGGGAGGTGAACGACATCAACCCCGCCAAGACAGTGGGGAGCTCCTGCAGTTCCTCCTGCACCCATTCCAGACAGCGAAGCCCGGCCTCTCGCTCCGGCACCTCGAAGTCACCCATCCGCACACCCAGCTCGCGATATGCAGTCATGAGCTGCGTGCGCGTCCGTTCGGCCTCCGCTCGCATCGCGGCCTCGGCCCCCTCCGCGCGGCTCTCCAGGGCAGTAAGCCGCCGCTGCAGCTCTCCGGCGAGCTCCTTGGCGATATTGCCTTCCGCCCGCGCCAGCCTGGCCTCCGCCTGCGCAGCCTGCTCTTTGGCGATGGCTTCGTTGGCCTCCCTCCTCTCCCCCGCCAGCTGGCGCCGGAGGTCAGCCTTCTCCTTCTCCAGGGCGGCCACCTTCTCCGCCAGTTTGCGGCACTTGCTGTCGGAGGCCGACTTCTCACGAACAGCGTCAGCATGTTGCGTCCGAAGTCTCTCGACCTCGGCAGACAAAGCTGCCGTAAGGGCCCCCGACGCAGTGCGGCTGGTGAAGTCAGCCACCTGCAGAACGCACGTAAGGCCGTTACGAAAAAAAGGGGGGGGGGCGGAGAGGGCATAGCTCGGCGGACCTGATTCAGCGCCTCCGTCGCTCGACTCAACGCCTCCGTCGCTCCCTTCAGCCGGCGGGTCGCCACGCCCGCCTCGTCTCTGACCAGCGCGAGGGCAGACACCTCGCCTCCGGCGCCAAGGGTCTCTCCCCCCGCCTCCGGCGCTGGCGCAGCCGTCGCGATCGCCGCGCCAGGCACAACTAGAGCAAGCGGGCCCTCGTCCGACCCTGCAACGCGTCAACGAATTAAAAAAATGTATATATATATATATATTTATATAGACTTACCCCCAAGATAATCCTCCACATCAATCTCGGTGCCGAAGTCGGCAACGCGTTTGCCAGGCGGCGGTAACGTTCGGGCCGCCTTCGCAGCCTCCGCCACTCCGCTGACGGACGGCACCACCTTCGTCAGCTTGGGGCCCCCGGCGCCCACCGTCGCCTCCGGCGCCTTGCCAGGCGCAGAGGCGCCCACCTTCGTCGGCAGCGGCGGCTTGCCTCCGCTGGAGGCCTCAGCCTTCGCCGTTCCCCGCTGCCTTTTCGGCCGAGCTTCGTGAACCCTCACAGTCGCCTGGCGTTTTCGCGCCGCACCTTGGCGATCCTTGTCCATCACTGCCCACACAACATGACCGATATTTCGCCCATAAGGAAAAACTCTCCACCGAAGAACCATACGAGATGTAAAACAGTCCTCCTCAGCCGCGCAGGGGATAGGAATGTCTTTAGGCCAACAACCCCCGGTAACCCTCAGCATCCGAGCCGAAGACTCCCGGAGCTCCGCCGAAGACATCCTTTCCCCCGGGGCCGCGCACGTCCTCATTAACTCTCTAGCAAAACTATCGGACACCCCAAGTCTTCCCATCGCAGTACCTAATTTCCTCTTTTTTGAGGAGGCGGCGGCCACCAGCGCAGGGTCGCCTCCAGTCTCCACCGCCGGACGGCGGTCCGCTTCGTCTTGACCAGGGTAGCCGTCGTACGGCAGTTGATTTAATTCGAAGACCCTGTTCAAACGTTCATTTGACCCGCGGATATCAAAGCTGCGCTGGCCTTCCGTCCTCGGCACGTAACGCCCCACGAGCCGCACCGCCAAGTCCTCCGCATCACGCACAAAGGCGGCCGGGTCACGGTTTCGCAAATTCAGTGCGAAGGCAGGACTTCGCACCACCCTTCCTCCGTGGAAAGGCATCTGGCGAGGGCATACTTCGCCCAGCGCCCAGCCGTGCGCCAAGGGCCAGACCCCGTACGCCACGAACTCTTCAACTAAATCACGACCGCTGCTCTGACCGGCGGCGCACCGAAGGGCCCCTTCGTCTGCATCCTCTTCTGCCACTTCAAAAGGCGGATACGCAGAGTAATAGTGAGAGCACATTTCGGATACGGGGAGCCCTTCATGGCCATCGACAGTAGCCTCAGCAACATAAAACCAAAATTCATTCCAATTGCCCCACTTGTTGCGGGCGCACGGCACCAACTCCACTACTGGCATTGTGGTCTTGCCGGTCTTCGGCGTGAATGTGCATGACCCGAACTGGGCAACTCCGTCCTCAACCATCCTTTTCTGCCAATGCAAACAATAATTCTTCGCAAAAACTTCAACTGACGGCTGTCCGCCGTACGAAGTCGTCGCCCAGACATACTTCGCCAGCGCCACTATGGCGTTTGGTGTCAGCTGATGTATTTGAACGCTGAATCTACGCAGGACTTCGCCAACAAACCGGTGCACAGGCAAGCGTAGTCCGGCGACGAAGAACGCCTCGAAAACAACCAACTCGCCCTCCGGCTCGGGGACTTCCTCCGTCCCCGGAGCACGAGCGACTCCGCCGCCAAAGTAGCCCAACCGCTGCATATCTTCAATACGGGCTGACGTCATCCGTGACACACCAAATTCAACAGAGTCGCCGGCGCGCAACTCCTCCACCATCACGTTACTCAACGTCTCCTCAGACGAGGCGGCGGCCGGCGGCGTGGCGTCGGCGGAAGAAGAAGAGGATGGCATTGCTACGTACCGTCGGCGGCGGCGGGCGGTCTGCTTCACACGAGCCAGAACGCCGGCGAGCAAAGGGAGCAGCGGAGGAAAAGGAGCAGCGAGACGGCGGGCGACTAGGGTTTTACGGAGCGCGGAAGGCAAAGTTCAAACAGCGCCGCTCCCGCCCCCTTTTATAGGCAGGGCGCGGCTCTTCGGGAAACCCGCAATCCGACAGGCCGCGACGCTTCGGGAAACCCGCAATCCAACAGTACGCCGTCCATCAACGGTCACATCAAAAACCCCCGCGGAACCACTTCGAGCGAGGGCAGCGTCTCCGCCATCTAGCGACGTCTTCGGCACCAGGTGACTTTGTCGAACTGGTCCCTCGGAGGGCAAATGTTGGGGCGAAGGCAAAGACGCCACCCTTCGCTCGAGGCCTTCGCTGCAGCCGCTGGTCCGACAGAGACAAAGCGGGCAGGGACACCCTTCGCAGGACTCGGCACTTTGACGAAGGCCTGCGGCGACGTCCTCCCACGGCGCGTCCTCGTTCAGTCCCAAGGCCCACGTGCGATCTGGCCCATTGTAACGGGCCCCGCGTGGCCGCCTTTGTATTACGGGCCTAACTTGTAAAGGAATACTTGAAATTACAGCTTGTAACCCTGCTTTATGAGAATATTCTGGGGATAAAATAGGTGTCTGAGGGCACATGCGTCCTTAACATAAGATGCTGGGCACTCAGATACCTATAAATACCCCCGCACAGTGCCCGTGAGAGGCTAGATTAACAGAGCTATTGCCCCCGTGCACGTAACCCTGTTGTCACCACTGTTCACCCCTGTTGGCCTTCTTGCTGCTGAGAGCAAGTGCCAACAAGGAGCATGCGACAACGAGGACCTAGAGGTGAAGCAGTGCGCGTGTCCGCGGGACGCAGTCACGCAGCAGAGGCAGCAAAGGAGCGGCGGCGGGATGCAGATGCAAGAGGGGGCGCGCGGGGGGAGAGAGTGGTCGCGGGGAGGCGCGACGATGTGGGGACTGGGGAGAGCAGGGAGCGTGACCAGGCGAGCAAAAGAGGGAGTGCGCGAGCCAGCGAGCGTCGAGGGAGCAGCACAGGGAGCGCGCGCGAAAGGCCGAGCATGGCCGAGCAGAGGGAGCGTCGGGCCGTCGGCACAGGTGAGCGCGACTGCGCGAGTGGTGACGGGAGCGCCGCCGCCGCTAACAAATCGGGTGGGATGGCTGGCTGGGAGGGAGAGTGAGTCACGATTTAGAGTTTGTGAGATTTGTGGGCTGTTTTGCAGCCCGTTTTGGCGCGGAGCCCAAATTCACACGAATTTTTTTGGCCGAATTGATTTTTTTCGCCCCAGCCAAAAAGAAAGAAATTTCGGAATTTCCGTTCCGAAATTGCGAACCCTTCGTGGTTCTGCGACCGTTCAATTAAGAGTACACGTGTCTCTCACCATGTCCCTTGAAGAATGATCACATTCCACCCTCTGGAGTCTTGGTAGGTATAAAGGTATTTATCTCCTCAGTTTGCAGTAAACATCGCTAGATCTTTTTACTTATTGCCGCGGAGTTCGTTAATAGTTTGGGACGAAACCTACTGGAATCGATACGATACTGGAGAGAGACCGATCATCAAATATCCTCCATTTTCTTGTAAAAATTCGTGCTGTCTGTACAGTACTACATCCTCTAAAACCGCCAAGCAGCAAAGATGCGACGGCAGACCAGTGGTCGGTCTCTAGCTTAGCCACCGCCGCCGGTTTTTGTCCGCGCCTAGGTCGGCAGAGGCGAAGAACAGGTCTCGCACGGCCCTTGTCCGCGAGCTGCACAAGTTGCCGGCAAAACCTCGGCCCGCGGTGTGGCGGACCGATGAACATGTCGGCCGAGCATGGTTGTGGAGCTGCGTGCTCTCCTTGGCACAATAATGGCCGAGCCCATCCGTCGTCCGTCGTCGCGCATACGCCTTCCATCATTATTGATGGGCGTGGAGCCACTGTCAGCATCAGCAATTCAGCATCAGGTGGAGGTGGGGGAGACGGGGCGAGAATTCGCAGCTCGCGTCGTTTTCATAGCAGCTCCATTGCACGCCGGCCCAACCGCCCCCAAAGCAACGCAAATTTTAAAGTGCAGGCGGGCACAGGGATTGCTGAGTGAGGAGGTAAAGCGCCAGTTGTTTCTTTTTCTGATCTTTCGATCTCCGACCCTTTTTCTTTTCAAGCAGTGGTAATCTTTTCGTGTTTTGGAAAACGGGCAAATCTGGGTAATGTCGCTTCGATTTCAGCTGCAACAAGCTGAAAGGGGAAGCCCCAATTGTCGCGTATCGCTCGGGGTAGGCTATTTTTGTTTTTTTAGTATATACACAATAACTTTTGTTGACTGTCCAAGTATATCGTATAGTAGGTAGGTAGTAAAAGTTATTCCGTAGAAACAACGATCTCAAATCTTTACTGCTACTAAGATGGTAAGGGATAGACTGTCATTCCTGTTTCTACTATTTCAATTCTCATTCCCGGAAACCATTTCGTGATGTAGGCTCTGTTCAGCCCCACATCCCGACTCCCATTCCCAACTCCCATTCCCATAATGCAAACTCCGCGTTCATTCCCATCGTCCATTCCCAGCGTGTAAACTCTGCACGCCGCCCACGTGCCAACTCCACGTCCGCTCGCGCAAAAAAAACAACACGAGTTGACACTAGCAAGAGCACATGAACATGATTGCTTCTTCTGAACTCGGAAGGTTTATAAGCTGGTACCCACAACATTTGGCTAGCTGATATGGTACATTTTTTACGTCGCGGTGACAACGACAGTAGCCCGCATGAGCTGAGTTATTTGGTTACCGTATGAGGCCTATCTGTCAAATTGTATAAGGCCCATGTGCTACGGAAAATGAAAAACCCTAGCGACTTCCTCCACCGGCGGCATCCACCGCCCACTCTTCACCGTGCGGCACAACAGCGGCCTCAACCCCCGCCGACGACTTCCCCTTCGCCGGCGAGCCTCCACCGCCCCATCGGTCGCTCGTCACCCGCCGGTGGCCTCTCCCCTCGGTGGACAACCTTCACCGCCTCACCAGTCGCGCGACCTCCATCGCCCACCCGCTGCTCTGCGGGCCGTGTGACCACATCTATAGTCGGAGCAACCGCTATCCCCACGACCTCTTCCCCCAGTCAGCGGACTCCCCCCTTCCATCGCTCCCCATGGCCCTCCAAATCGAATCGTGCTGCGTCCATTCTCCCATCTCCTCTCCCCGCCACTCCTCCCCCATGGATGTCAGACCCGACGTTGTTGTGCCCTGCGTCAAGGTGGCCACGCCCCTCCCCCTACGCTTCCTCCACGGCGGCACCTTCAAGATCTTGGCGGTGGTGCGAGCGAGCTTGGCGGTAGTCCAGTTGCTGGCCGCCGCCGCCGCCGCGAGGGACCCTGACCATGGCGTCACCGTGGGGGCGGTCGATCCAAGAGACGGTGCTGGAGACCGTGGCGCTTACCACCACCAGCAGCAGGCCAGACAAAAGCTGCTCAAGAGCCTCACCTTCGTTTTCTCGCTCTGCGGGCTTGACAACGATGAACCCTACTAGGAGGAGAAGGAGGACACCGTCGAGCTCATCCAGCTTGCCGCCAACTGCGCCAAGAACTTCCTCATCCTCATGAGCGACACTGGCGGCAGACATCGTGCCTCCATCGAGGCCATCAAGGACCGATTGCCGCCACCACCGGAGCAGCAGCCTCAAGGAGGGAAGATCAAGCACCAGATCTCGCCCGAGGAACACTGGGCCTTCAGCTACTCCATGCTCCAGAAGGTCTCCCGCAGCTTCGCCCTCGTCATCCAGCAACTTGGGCCCGAACTCCGCATTGCCGCCAGTACGAACTCGCTTCGCCTTCCTCCCCTTTTTTCCTCCGTCCAACACAAATTCGCCGGCGTCGTCAATTGTGTAACTTCAAGTATTGTTCTGTTCCTCGACAAGGGCCTTATTGATTCCATTGAGCTTTTACCATCAGTGCGAATGCTTTCTCTAAAATATGAATTAGAAGTTGAGGGGTCTATTTCCACCTGTTTTGCACCTCGATGAACTAATCTAAACATTGAAAGATATGCATTATAACTATTCATTATCCTATCCTAGAGTATTACATTTATTTTCTAGAGGTCCAAGCTTTTCATGCAGTGGGCCTTTAATAGACAGCCATAAATACAACTAAGATTTTCACTTTTTTAAGTGATGGTTTTAATTAATCAAAACATTTGTTATGATAGTTCTTCATATAGAGAGTTGCTTATTGGTCTCTTAAATAGCATTCTTGTGGAATTACAAAGAGCTCTTTACAAATGATAGTAAAGGACGTGCACTTAAATACGAAACAGATCTGTACTGGTCATCTAGAAAGAATAAATGTCTAGGTTAGTCCTTGTTTTATTAAGGTAAGTGGCTTTGTTTTATTTTTCTTACTGAACAATGTCATGTTTCCTATTCCCAGGTGATAATGAACTTCTTTTATCTTGCCTTTGGAGCAGGGCTTGCTTCAACACTTCATAAGTGGATTATTTCCTGTCCAGAATTTGTCATAACCATTACAAGGCAGAAATCATCATTTGGTTTTAGAATTTGCGAACTATAGGAAATGGTTACTTATAGACTTGTTTTCCCAAATTTCTTTTTCAGTAATGGATATCGCTAGAAACAAACCTATGCCAATTAATTAACTTGATATTTTGCTAGAGGTGTCATGTTGGACAAATACTGGAGAAAGACAAGCAGCACGAATCAAAGCCTTGTGTCTCAAGGCAATTCTAAGGCAGGATAATTCATTCTTTGACATGGAAATGATCACTGGGCAAGTGGTTGAGAAGATGGCAGGGGATACATTTCTAATTCAAGATGCCATTGGAGAAAAGGTATGCTACTTTTAGACTGCAGGAAGTGAAAAGCTAATAGCTAAACCACATTTCTTCTTTGATTTACATGTTTTTAAGGCTTTGACGTGTAGTCGCACTGCTTCTTCTCTTAGTGAAATGTGTAACAAACCAAAGTAAACTATTAACTAATTTATCTAAACCACAAAAGTACTGATGAAAACTTTTTCGGTGCCATGGTTTGTCGTCATGGATTCTTGTATAGGGTTGTAGTAGGCACCTTAAAAAGGTGGGCTGCAGGTAATTATTTTTGACTAATCAAACACATAATCAGTATTAACAAAATTGTTTTTAACACAATTATATCAAAAAATTGCAAGGGGGGTAACTGCCACTGGGCAGAGCAAACGAATGTTGAAGTAGACAACCTGAGCTGAAAGGAAACGACTTGTGCATGTGTGGAACTCAAAGACCACAAGTTCAGAACTATCAATAATGCAATCTGAATTCATACACCATCTTGGAATTTCTTAACTAAGACACTACACACGTTACACAAAAACTTCAGAAGGATTCGAGGATAAGAATTCAACACAAACACTGGTTGAAATGCACAAGAGAACCTACAGGTTGCATCCTAAGTATCCTGCATTAGCAATTTACAAAAAGAATAATGTTGAAACCACCTGAGGAGACAACATTTGCCCACTTATCAACAAAACAAACACACATTCATTAAACCGTTGGAAAATGGCCATCTCTGCTGGAAGCGGTCGAGTAATTGAACAAGCATCCAGCTCTGGTGTAGGTTCAGAGGCCAAGACACTTGTTATAATGATTTCTTGTGGTATAACCTGAATTATGATGCTTTTTGAACCCAACTCGTGTTTTCGGTTTACCTTGTTTCTAACTCTACTCTACATATGTGCATATGTATTGTCTTTAACTTTGGAATATGAAATTAAGCATTCCACCTCATTAGCATCCCCACATCCAATTTCAACATCGATTTCCTCATGGTTGTGCCTATGTGAAATCTTCATTAGATCACCATCAGTATCAAGGCCATCCCCCACTTTTGCTCAAGGACCACCAACTCATTCTTCTTCACCCTCTCTAGCACGGTTAGTTGGTGCAGCTCACACTTTCTCTTGTATGCGCACCTAGAACTTATGTTTAGAAGGTTCTATCTTGGCACAAACTACTTCTTAAAAGTTACCCAGACACCCTTGATAATAGACATTAGGCCTGCCATCTGATCTGTACTGAGAATTTCTATCAAGTGAACTGAAGTGAAGAAATGTTGAGATTGCAGTTCAGCTAGAAATCTAGAACCTATGTTGTCCCAATTTCCAAAGCAGGACTGTAGGAGTATGCTTCTGAATGGGAGTAGCTTTGATTCTTTGAAAAAAAGAATCATTATGGATAGAGGGGAGGATTGCATTAGTATTCATGAAAAATATGTCGACTTAAAACTTAAGCAAAGGCCAGATATTGTTGACTTCCCTTCATTAAGGTGCTTTGCGTAATTTATTTATACTGAAATCATATAGGGCCTAGGAAGACAGAAACCTTTTTCTTTAATTTGCATGCACACCCAGTCTTTTTATTTCCTTGTATTATTCTTTCTAAATAATTTTGAATTCTTCTTTAGTTTATACAAATAATTAGCAGTTATGGTCACCTTTTCAAACCCTTGGATGGTTTTTTGATTTGTGGCATGGCGGGCGCGGGGAAGGCATTGAAAATAAAAAATTAACCATGTTGAGCCTACCATGGCTGGACCTTGAATCCATGCCTCTCTCTTCTCTTCTACATATTATTCCTTATCTCAACTATTTTGGAACTAAAAATTCATGTCAATGATCTAGCATATTACACTGAAACTAATTTCGAAGTTTTTCTTTGTTATCTGAAACCAAAATAAGAATGGAATCATCCTATGTAGTAGAAGAAAAGGAATTTATTATTATTACTCAAAAACTCCTAGTAGTGTCAATTTTGGGGCCAACTGTGTGGTGCCATGAACAGTAGAAGTCTAAGATTTACCTATAGAAAATTAATAGATGCACATGAACCTACTATAAAGCACTTGAGACATCATCACAACCCCTGTAACTACGACCACGAGTTTTATGGCAAAAGAATTTGTCAACAACAGCGATGGATCATATACTGGTCATTATGCGGCAGGGGGCCTTGGTTCATATGGCATATGTGTTCTTTTTTAGGACAAACAGCTGGATCCATGTCCATTCGAGGTCACTGTTCTTGCAGGTATTTTTTCAGTCAGTACAGAAAGGCTCACCACATAGAAGAAAATGAAATGGTCACACGTGTTTTATCCTTGTGATGATATTTCTGCTCTGACTATGTTGGCATGGTTAACACGAACAATCCAAAAATTGGGCACCCATTTGCTTGGTGTTTGTCATATATTTGATGCAGAAAACTATCTAACTCTTAGTGTTGTCAATAATCTTTTTACAGATTCTTTGATGGGCAGGGTAATTCTTATTTATCCTTTTTATGTTGGGTTGTAGGATATATTTATTGACTTTGTGTTATATTATAGGTGAAGCAGGGAAGAACAAGAAGAGGCAGGTTTCAATCTCCAAGTGGACACCTCCTCGTTGTGACACTTTTTGATTCGTGATGGTCTCGGATGAAAATCTCGGGCTGAGAAGAATGAACGATATATGCAAAAGCTCACAAGGAGTAGGCTGAGAGAGATGTAAGTGCATATGCTTTTCATATCCATATCAACTTGATTATGCTTGCTTTAGTGCATGTCAACACTCAAAACAGTCTACACTCTGGTGTTCATTTCAGAGATGAAATAGACCAAGTAACAGCTCACCTTTGATTATAACATATCTCACCAACATTGATTATCATCTAAACTTGTTTTCGGCTTTCATATCTCACCACATTTTCAGTCAGTGATTACAGCATGCCTTGGTCCTTTAACTACACTTGATTGGATGCTAACAACCCACTTGTTTGTTTGGACATTGTGAATTACAGAGAATTGGAGACACTTTAGACTTTGAAATTAAGAGGTGGTCTACTAGAAAACAGGGCAACTTGCGTGCTTTGTTATCAACTTTACAATATGTGAGTTGATGATACTTTTGGTACTAGAGAATGAAGCTAAACTGCATGTGGTTTCTACCCATGGCTCTGCTGCCGCGGTCTTGTGTCCCGACTTCCTTTTGGTTGGGTTTACAATTTATAGATCATCTAAGAGGACTATGGCTTTTTGTCTGGCTATGCATTCTTGTCCTGCCTGGATTGCAGTTGATTATAAAGAAGCTAGAGCTTCCAGTCAAGCCTGTATTTCCAAGGAATTTGTTAGGTGGGATTTTTCTAGGAAGCAATCCTAGTGACTACATGATGCCTTGGATACATGGTAGGCCCAATAAACTGTATCCTACAAATGTGTACTGCTTTATTTCAGTTCAGAGATCAAATAGACCATGTAACAACTTTGATGGGAGGGAGCATGAGCTTTATCAGTTATTCAGATTGAGAACACTTCTCAGTTCAGCCCATGGATCTACAAGCAATTCTTTTCGGTGATGAAGAATTTGTGTCTTCTACAAAGCTGTTGTCACAACAATACCTAGAAGAAATTGGATCTTTTTAGGTGCATTTGAAATTGTCTGCACTAACAACAATAATTCATGCAGACCTCATTTTATGGCCATTTGTATTCGCCTTCATATGTGACAATCATCATTTTAGAAACAGTTGTCTTTATGCTGCAATCTCTGCTAAAGGTCACAAGGTAAAAATCATTGGATGTTAGGGACCTATTGGTACAAATGAATTGTTTTGTCTATTTTGATTATTTAATTAGAGTTGGTGCATTCACCTGAGTAATTTTTTCATCTTGTTGTAGTCATGCTGACCTTACTAAGCTATTTGAACTTTTCATTTGTGATCATGAGATTGGCAAAGCATTTTCTGAGCTCACAGACCCAATTGATCAGGTAAGAATGTCCTAGTTTCGTAGTGAATGCCTAAGTGCCATCATTTGCGGCATTTCTTCGTTATGTAAAGTGTATCAAACATTGAGTATTTGGAGTCTTATGCATTTGATTAATACTGTTTTCAGTTGACAATCTGTAAAACTGCAGTACTAGACCATTATGAACATTTTTTCTCTTCATTTTTTTTGGAATGTACTTGAAATGAAAACAAAGGAAAACCAAGGTAGTTGTTTAATTACAACAGTCTGTTTGTGATGTAGTACAGTTGTCAGCCTGTCACGCCCCTAGGGAATTGACCTGATAGGGTAGTTGTGGGTGGTCGGCGGCCTTCGGCCGCCGGTTTCCTGCCCGTGGTGTCTGATGGCGAGGTAGATAGCAAGGAGATGAGATAACAGAGAAATGAGGTGAGAATGGGATTGGCTGTAACTGTAATTGCTTGTTTATTCATTTGATCACCAGTGATTATAAAGGATTTACAAGCATAATCCTCTCCTAGAATCTAGCTTGCCTGACCAGACCTTTCTGATTGATCCCAAACACCCCTCTTTTTTCCTAATTAGCCCCTGTTACGGGGCCTATAACTGTTCCCGGCCATAACAACAACTCAAGATTCCCCCAAAGCCCCTGGAAAGTTGGGAGAGAAGGAAGATGTAATTCAGTCTGAATTATGTTATTGAGGTGATCATTAAGATAGATGGAAGTCACAACATGCTTGTTAGATCACTTTAATTTCAAATTGCATTTTATCTTTCTTGCGGAGAAGCCGTTTTGAAAATCAAATAAAATAATACATTGATAATCGTGCTGCAATGGCTAAGGAGATCAAATCTACTGAGGATGAAGGCTATGATGATTATTCTTATGAAGTATTTTTTAGAGGAAGGCTTTTTAACTTCATTGTAATGTGGAATGCCACCAGCATCAGGAATGGTACGACTGCTTAAATTGTGCATTTCCACTAATGCATCGACAGTGTGCGAGCAATGTATTGGTTTGGCTACAACTGTTGCGTCATCTATGTGTAACTTTGACTATTGTATCCATGCATACAATATTTATTGGTTGTTTGATCATTTTTCCTGTGAGTTGGAGGACTCAATATTAAGTTAACAGTTTCCTATGTTCCCTTAAAAGTTGAAACTCATGCTCTTGACCCTTCAGCAGCTATTGAAGAGACATCGAGTTTCTTGGAGGTTTCAGGCTTGGAACCTTCAGGAGAAGCTTTAGAGACGAAGGGCTCTTCACTGCTTGTCTGATATTAGAAGTCTTCTTTTGCTTTTACATTTTGTTTTTTTATGATCTTGATCTTAGAAGCAGGGTTTTGGTACCAGCTTAGCTATTTTTTTGAAGTTTTATGTTCTTACTTTAACTAGCTGATTGCAATAAGATATCATCAGGCGCTCCGAGGAGAACAGGGGCCTCCTCTCCGCCTCCTCCTTCGACAGGCAGCTGCTGCGGTACGACCATCAGACATTTCATCTGCTGTAGAATATGTTAATCAATCTTCCATTGGTATGAACTATGATTTGATTCTTTTTGTCTCGACCGGTGCAGGAAGGAGTTGGTGAGGAGGGTCAAGGCTGCGGTGGTGGGACGTGAGTGAAGTGAGCTTTGTCGAGCCTGTGTGTGGAGGTCGGTCGTGAAGCTGGGACTAGGACAAGGGCGAGCTGAAGGCTAGAAGCTGTAAATACACCCTTCAACAGTCTTCAGACATTGATGTATCCGAGGCTTTCTTGAATAATAATCGAATGAATGGAATAGTGTTCATGGTACTAGCTATTTTAAGTAGTAGAGAGATTATAAAAGAACGCCACAAGTCACAGATTGGGACATGATGTTCGTCATTGTATTTCCTGCAAATCTCTGATTTTGGCCTTGATTAACCTTTCAAAGCGAAATGATTCCCAAAATGGATTTGCTAAAATAAGCTTGATACTTCTCAATCTGTACCAATGTGTGATTTTTAATTGCATCCTGCTGCTTTTAAAAGACAGATATATCAAGCAAACAGTGTCAATCAAAAATAAAAAATTATAGTTGTCAATTTTTAAGGGAGTCAGGACTTCATTAAAATCAGGATTTCCAAGAATAACGATCAACACTAAATTTGTTCAGAGCCGCAAGAAAGCTACCAAGAGCCGCAAGAAAGCTACCAAGAGCTGCACCTCATTGACTCTGTGAGTTTACATAAACTAAAGAATTACTAATATTTCATTGATTTATCCCAATATCTGATTCTATGTTTTACAATATATAAAGATTAAAGGACTGCAAATACAAATTGATATGGTATGTCAACGTAAGGAGTTAAAAGATCACAGGTGGCCAAACCTCCAAGTTGCTTCTTGACCGATGAGAGAAATAGAAATGGGATATGTAAAGCAGACAGATGGGTATACCGTACACCATAAATTCTTCTTAACCAATTTTTTCATTGATATTAATCTTGACATTTTTATTAATGCATAATATAGCTCCTCGTGTGGCCTCTTTCTATTGAATTATATCGAATACTGGACAGGGGATGAACTGTCTGACAGTTTCACCCAGGTATATTATTACTACTATGACATATATATATGCACATCTACAGTCAATGTTACATATGATGCTAAATAAATTGTTTTGTTATTTGCAGGATGACATGTCACACTTTAGGAAAAAATTGGCTGATATATTACTATCTTCGGACATGAACAAGAGAAAGGGGTGCCCATTATACAAATATGAAAAAGAAGTTGACATGGGAAGCCCCTCTGATGTTCAGTTATTAGATAGTCCCATAAATCCTAAGAAGAGTAAACTACTCTGTGCGTCTGATGATACAAAAGTATTGATGGTAGATGAGGATGGCCCTATTACTCAAGCAGAGTTAGAAAGATGGTTTGTTCATGATTGGGATAAAAGAACTCCTATAAAAGTCTCGATCGATGAGTGCACCAATGACTTTTTAATGACTGGTCTTTCTACAAAGGACATGCCAGTTACTAAATACGATTTAATGGATGTTCTATGTGATTATATCATGGAAATCCAAGACGATACAACATTAGAGTAAGTGATTATTGTTTTATCTATTTTATGTCTACCAACTACGTATAGTCCTGATATAGACTTTCATCATGCTACATTACAGGATGACATGGGTACAAAGTTTTAACCCTTTTAAGATAGAAATATCTGTCAAAGACCTACAGAACATATTAAAGATAAATCTAGATATGACTTTAAAATGTTTTGACGTGGCTGTTCGACTTCTTGACAATAAAGAGTCACGTAGGCCGAAAGATGAAAAGATAAAGGATATAAAACATTATATCGACATGCGTTTCTGGGTAAGTTTGTTGCCAATCAATAATGTAGTAATATATAGTATATATCTACATCTAATCCTCATGTTGCCAATCAATAATGTAGTAATATATAGAATGATTGGTTTTGGCAAACTTCCAAAGTACCATGAGGACCCTTCACCAGAAGAGTTAGCCAAAACACTCGACTATTGGCCATCAATGAACTATTATATCACGGGTTGTAAATATGTAAGTATGTGTTTATTTTGATTGTATTTATAGATGACACTTATTTGCAATCCTAATTACTGATATTTTGCAGGTTCTTATGCCATGGAAATTCAATGAATGCTACGTCCTTTTCGTAATCGATCATGGTAAAAAGCACATAACTTTTATCAACTTTACACCCACTCAAGATTGGTGTAAGCACTTGCCATATAAGAGATTCGCGGAAGCAATTATCATGGCCTCAAAGAAATATAAGATTGCCTACAACAAGAACCGTTCTGGATGGGCAGAGAATATTTTTAAGTGGGAACATACAATTCGGACTGTTGTTCCATTTGACTTAAAAGGGTATTTTTTCCGTACCACCTTCACAGCAGTTTAATTTTTTTTCTATGATATTTATTGTATATAACATAGTTATCCAAGCATTATTCTATAGGGTTAATACTAGCTACCTTGTTCTACAAGCTATGGTCATGTGGGGGAATAACAGACCAATGGAATTTGTTAAGGTGAGTGACTTACGTTCGTGTCATGTTCAAACATACATTTCAGATACATAATAAAAATTTGATATTTTGTTCTCTTATGTCTTTGTGTGTAGGATGCAAAGGTTCTTCGAAGAAACTTTGTAATCGACCTGCTAAGTTATGAGGACAATTCATGTCGATATGTCTTCCCTGTAAACATACAACATAGACTTATCAATATCTCTAAAAAAGATTAGATTAGTATACGATTGTCGATATATTTGTATGTCATTAAAAATTCTATATTGACTCTTTATAAATAATTTGTGCGATATTGATAATATTTGTTCGGACATCAGTTCAATATATTTGCGTCGGAGTATTTATAATATTAGTGTTACAGCGATATTTTACCATATGGAATTAGCATATCGTAGTAAGATTTGTCGTTCTTTATCTATGTTTTATACTCATTTTTTACACCTGTGGCAACGCACGGGCACGGACCTAGTTCAGTATTAAAAGCTGATAGGAGCACGTAATTTAGAGAGGCGTGTCTCGTTCCATTATCTCATACATTATTTCAAACTAGTCGGTTGCCCGTGCGTTGCGACGGCTTACAACAATACCCACGTAAACTATCCATCAAAATTTTTCAAGATTTTTTATTAATTGTCTCCGCTCTCTATATAATATATTTTTTGATTTGGCTAGCTGATGTTATTGTTTACTCCATACAAATATGTCTTGGTACAATATGGCCAATGAAGTGAGCGATTAGAAGAGAGTTCACAACGATTGACTGAATGAACAGAGATTATAAAATGACATAATTCTATCATACAGAGACCAAATAAGAGAAAGTTTGTGAGATCAAGTTTATAAAATAAGTCCCATAAAGTCAAACTTATAAAAAAGATAGATCAAAATATGGAGTGATTGCTAAAGTCGGGCATCAATAAAAACTGGACGCACTCCATATAAATTACCTACTTCGTAGCAATTACTAACGTTAAAAACCAACAAATAATCTTTCATTTTGCTGTTAGTGTGACAAATCATTGCTGCTCCATCCAATTCAGCAACCTCAAACACCATGTAGTCCATTGCGCCAATGTGGTCTCAGAAACGACCTAATGCTTGCAAGAGCAAAGAACGTCGTGCCGTGCTTGGGCTGTAGCCTCGGCCCATAGTGCTGACCCGACCCGACACGTTTATTTTTTTATTTTACAAAAAAACGTATATACCTATATACAATTTATATTCAATATTAAAAACATCGTAGCGTGATGTTCTACTGGTTAGACAGTTTCACCCATTGTCTCCCGCCCTTCTTCCATCAGGGCATGGGTTCGAACCCCACCTCTGGCACCATTTTTTAACATTTTACGCTGATTTAATTAAATGGATCGACGGGCTAACGGGCTGGCCCGACACAGTTAGCAGACCGGCATGACGTGTCTGTGCCATAGTTGTGACCCACGTGCATCTAGCCCGTGTCGGGCGTTGTTACACTGATTTAATTAAATGGATCGACAGGCTAACGGGCTGGCCCGACACAGTTAGCAGGCCGGCATGACGTGCCTGTGCCATAGTTGTGGCCCACGAGTATTTAGCCCGTGTCGGGTGTCGTTTGGCATCTATAGACGTGCAACGGATTAATTTGAAATAGTTGAGGGGTTATTTGTAAAAGAATGACGCATGACGACCGTTGAAACTGGTGCTTTAAGTATAGTATATAGACTAGTCGGTTGCCCGTGCGTTGCGACGGCTTACAACAATACCCACGTAAACTATCCACCAAAAAAATTTCAAGATTTTTTATTGATTGTCTCCGCTCTCCATATAATATTTTTTGATTTGACTAACTGATGTTATTGTTTACTCCATGCGATATATCATAGTACAACACGACCAATGAAGTGAGCGATTAGAAGAGAGTTCACAATGACTGACTGAACGAACAGAGATTATAAAATGACATAATTTCACCATACAGAGACCAAATAAGAGAAATTTTGTGAGCTCAAGTTTCTAAAATAAGTCACATGAACTCAAACTTATAAAAAAGATGGATCAAAATATGGAGTGATTGCTAAAGTCAGGCATCAATAAAAACCGGATGCGCTCCATATAAATTATGCTACTTCGTAGCAATTACTAACGTTTAAAACCAACAAATAACCTTTCATTTTACTGTTAGTATGACAAATCATTGTTGCTCCATCCAATTCATCAACCTCAAACACCATGGAGTCCATTGCGCCAATATGCACTACCGGAATCAGTGCCTTTGCCGTGTGTCTCAGACACACGGCAAAGGCTATTTTACACTCGACAAAGGCTTTGCCGAGTGTAACACTCGGCACAGAACGCTCGGCGAACTGTACATCGGCAACAGCCTCTTTGCCGAGTACTTTTTGTCGGGCACTCGGCAAAGACTTTGCCGAGTGCCATTTGGCACTCGACAAAGAAAAGTCACCCTCACGGCGCCAAGTGACGGTGACGGATCCTTTGTCGAGTGCCTTCTGTGGCACTCGGCAAAGAGGCCAATTTTGCCAAGTGTTTGCTCGAGAGGCCCTCGGCAAAGACTGGTCCAGTGGACCCCACCTCCAGTCCCTGTGCCGAGAGCTCTAGTAGGCACTCGGCAAAGGAGGCTTCTTTATCGAGTGTCTGGTGGACTGGCACTCGGCAAAGAACCCTCCAGTGGGCCCCTTTGCCAGTATCTTTGCTGAGTGCCTTGGCAACAGCACTCGGCAAAGATGTCTTTGCCGGTTCCCAGGTTTCCTTCTTTGTCGAGTGCCATTGTCAGCACTCGGCAAAGATGGCTTTACCGGTTCCCAGGTTTCCTTCTTTGCCGAGTGCCATGGTCATAGCACTCGGCAAAGCGACCCTTTGCCGAGTGTTACACTCGGCAAAGTGACCAGGATGTCCCTTTTTTATTTGCTTTTGTTGTTCCATCCAAACAAACAAAAGATATATATCATTCACATCACATTATATATCAATCACATCACATAATGAACACATTTATCATCAACACCATATATATCACAAAGTCTCACTAAAGTCTCACAAATATAAGTCAGGATCATCACAAAACAGATATAAGTCTGCATCATCACTAACATCATCAAGTATCTCACAAGATAAAGTCTAACTAACATCACCAACACTCATAAAGGTAAGTCTGGATCATCACAAAACAGATCATCAACGAGGTGGGCATCTGGACTGGTTCGACGAAGGGCTGGACGAAGCATGAGGGTTGTTCGACGCCGCCGATTGACCCTGCACAGAGAAGAGATTGTATGTGTGAGAACATATGAATATATATCATGCAGTACTAAAATTTTGATACTCACAGGAGTAGTGAACTCTGTAGGGTCAGCTGCAGGGAACAACGGAGGTGGTGGAGCATGACCCTGTGCGGCGCCAAGGCTCTGCATGTACGCGAACATCTCCGCCATCCTCTTCTCCAGCTCCTCACGTTGCCTCCTCTCATCATCTAGCTGAGTCTGTAATATTTCACCCTAATGTTACGATAACGCAAAGAGAAGATATATAAAAATCAATGAACGATGAATAGATAAGGAATAACCTGGAGTTGCTGGATACGATGTTGTGAGGTGTCCTGCCGAGGTCGTATGGCTGGGCTCGCGCTCGTGCTCCTTGCTCGCACCTGAGAGAGAGTGGGAGTGGAGGACGAGTCGATTGCCCCGTCGGCAATCCAGTACCTCCCATGCCTCTTGCCTCCTCCGACCCTCATGAGGACATCTCCGTCGATGTCCTCGGTCCTCGGATCGTAATCTGGCCCATGGACCTCCTTGGCCATGGCGGTGTACTCACTGAGTCGGCTGTGGATGGCGGGGTTGGTGTACGCCTCAGGCCCGTCATCCGGGTTGTAGGTGACGTCGGACGTTGCCTTCCCCTTGTGGGCCATGGCATATGCCGAGAACATGGAGCAAGGCGCGCCACCATGTGCCGCCGACTGCGAGAAAACCAACGAGATGGTTAGAAATCATGTCTAATCGAAAGTTATATACCTAAATAAAAAAGAGCGCGTACCCATGCTTCCGCGTATTTGCCCAGGCTGCGGCTGCCTTGATGGTGGGAGGGACCTTGCATCAGCAAACGCCGTTCCCGGCTAGCGTTGTGTGCCTCATCCCACTCAGCCGAGCACCACCTCTGCACCATCTGCTCCCAGCACTCAGGATGCGCGGCGCACCAATGAGGAATCATCTAAAAATATAAGTACACAACATATCAAAAGAAAAAAATAAGCATATTTAGTACCAATAATAAAGTTTTGTATTTACCTGCAAGTACTGGTCCGGAGTCAACGACATGGTTCGGGCGTCCTTCTTGTTCACCTTCTCCCCAAGGACGGAGCCGTGGTAAGTGACGATGGCCTGGATGCGCGCCTCGTAGTGCATGTCCACGACGAGCTTCTTACAGCACGTCGTAGACACCACATCCGCCCTGGCCTCGTATCCAGCATCGCACCTGAAGAAATCCTACACACAAAGACGATGTATCCATACATTATTTCAAGAATATGCAACAAATGCGACTTATTAAACAATATAGTGCGAGGAAGACTTACCCACAGCTCTTGCTTCACCCGCTCCGCCTTGTTGTTGAATTGTCTGCCGTCCCGATCTACTGCATCGGGGGCGACGGCGTAGTGGTCGAAGGTGTATGCTGGGCTCGTCACTCCGGCGTACTCGACAAGTCCAGGGAAGTGTTCCCGGCATAGAAGGCCGAGGATGCCATTGGGGTTGCGGCCGTGACCCCCTGCAGTCTCCAAAACCATCCAAGACCTGTCCAAGTGATTAAGATGAATTATTAGTTTCTATTATTAATTTGAACATATAATATGAAAAAGCAGCAACAACATCTAAAGTTACCTACCTCTCTCCATCGGGTCGTATCAGCGGACGTCTGTCACGAAGTATGGGTCGCTTAGAGAGGCTCGCGGGACCTCGCAGGTAGATACTCCTCGAACCTGAGGAGCCAGAACCTGAGACGTCCTGCTGAGCGGCGTCGTCGGCGTCGTCGTCCTGCTGCGCCGCATCGTCGTCGTCCTGCTGTGCCGCATCGACAGCGGCTTGCTGCTCCACCTGCTGCTGTACGGCGTCGTCCTGCTGCGCCTCCTCCTCCGTCCTATGGGTGCTCCTCCTCCCCCCCCCTCCCCCTCCTCGTCCTCGTCCCACCGCCCACCATCTTTGTCCAACAACCTGCAATTAAGAATAAATAATTAAGCACAGATAAAAAATATGTATTTAGAAACATATGCAAAATAAATGAAATATAGCATTACATCGATTAAAAATAATCTTCATATGTGTCCGGGTTAGCCGGATCATAAGTGTCATCATCACTATCAACCATTTCATAGTCGACATCATCTGAAGGCGCAATTTCGTCATTGGCATTGCCTTCAAGTATTTCTAAGTCATTCTCATTTTGCACCTCATCATCCTCGTCATCAACAACCATTTCAATATCTACTTCCATTCCGATCGCTTCGGTTAAGTCTATCTCAAATTGCCCTTCGAGCCCATCTTCTTGGAAGAACTCTCCGTCATATGTGTCCGGGTCTAAGTTATAATCTTCATCGTTTGGAACAGGTAATTTAGCGTGTGGTGATACCTTATACACAACATCCCAACCCTTAAGATGTTGTTTCGTTTGGCACGCATATGGAAGATAATACACTTGTGTGGCCTGTTGGGCCACAATATAGACATCGTCTCCTGGTAAGGTGGAATCCTGTCGAATTTCGACTAGCCCAAGATTAGAATGTGTCTGTCTCGTAACTTCAGGGTCAAACCAATGACATTTGAATATCACTGGAGTAAGAGGTTTGGAACCATAAAAATTGAGTTCATATATTTCTTCAATTCTTCCATAATACTCGACCTCGTCAAGCCCGGGCGTATAGACTCTAGAACACGTGGTTTTTCGATTGGGCCGACTTTGGTCGTAGCTTGTTGTGCGAAAACGGTATCCATTGACGTCATACCCAGAAAATTTCCTGACCCTATAGGCAAAGCCATTGGCTACTTGTCTCAACTCGGCACTCATAGACGACTCTCTTTGGCCCTGCAAGTTCAAACACGCTAGATTGTTATATTATTCGCACGTAAGAGCAACTTCAAATGACAAACTAAGCACGTACCTTACGTTTAAACCAGGAAATGAAATCGGGCAATCCATTTCCCGCACCCTTTCGAAGAAGGGTATCATATTCCTGTGGAGTTGGGTCCCTTGATCGACGCCAGAATTCATGAAGAAATTGCTCCATGTATGGCGTCACCTCTTCAAGGTTGGTCAATACATATAGCATGATATGGCGCCACTCTTCATGTCTCAGGGTCTTGGTGGTCGAACCACTTGCGCTTCCGAGTTGCCCTCGAAAAATGCTGAGGTTCGATTCATTGTCGCCATCATTGTAACGAGGGGGTGGATTATGCACGCTCGGCAGTTTGTCACCATAGTAAGTTGTTGTGAAGTTTGACACCTCCTCCAGTATGTATGCCTCTGCAATGGAAGCCTCGATTTTGCATTTATTTCTACATTTCTTTCGGATAGTCTTTAGACATCTCTCAATTAGATAGCACCAATGTCCCTGCACGGGCCCCCCCATTCGTGCCTCATATGGGAGATGAATAATCAAATGCTGCATCGGATTGAAGAAGCCGGGTGGAAAGATCTTCTCCAGCTTACACAGTAACACGGGTGCCATCCTTTCCAAGTCTGCAATCATGGTCCGAGCTAACTCTTTTGCACAAAGCTGGCGGAAGAAATAGCTCAACTCTGCAAGCGCTAGCCAGACATGCTCAGGGACATAGCCTCGAACCATCGCCGGAAGAATTCGTTCAATCCATATGTGGAAGTCATGACTCTTCATCCCTAAGACTCGCAGAGTAGATAAGTTCACCCCCCTACTAAGGTTAGCTGCATACCCATCAGGGAAAATTAACATCTTGATCCACTCTAGTACTTCCTTCCTCTAGGCCCTGCTCAGGACGAAATTGGCCTTAGGCCTTCTCCATGTTTTACCACCACTAGGCGGCTTCATCTCTTGGTTTGGTCTATCACATAACTCTGCCAGATCCACTCTTGCCTTTACGTTATCCTTTGACTTATCAGGAATCTCCATAATTGTTGCCCAAAGTGCCTCGGCGACATTCTTTTCAGTGTGCATCACGTCAATGTTGTGTGGAAGGAGCAGGTCATCATAATAGGGGAGCCGAGTCAAGCCCGACTTATGTGTCCACATATGTTGCTCACCATATCCCACAAAACCACCTTCTGGGTTGGCCACGAGACCATCTATCTGTTCGCGAACTTCGGCACCAGTCATCATTGCAGGTGGGCGGTCTGTCACCACGACACCTTTCGTAAAGTTCTTGATGTCTAGTCGGAATGCATGGTCAGGAGGGAGAAATTGTCGATGTTTATCGAATGACGAATATTTGCCACCCTTCTTCAACCAAATGAACCTAAGAGCTTCCTTGCAAACTGGGCATGGGAACTTACCGTGAACACATCAGGCGCAAAATAGCCCATACGCCGGAAAGTCATGCATGGAGTACTGGTACCAAACATGCATTTTGAAGTTTGTCTTCGTAGCTCGGTCGTACGTCCATACCCCTTCCTCCCAAGCACGGACCAATTCATCAATCAAAGGCTCCATGTACACGCCCATTTTATTCCCCGCGTGTCCAGGAATTATCAACGACACGAATATGTTCTGTCTTTGAAAGCATACGCCGGGGGGGGAGATTGATGGGGATAACGAACACGGGCCAACATGTGTATGGGGCAGCGGTCATTCCATAGGGATTGAACCCATCTGTGGCCAGCGCAACACGAACATTACGAGCCTCTTTAGCTTTCTCATGGTGAATGACATCAAAGTGGGTCCATGCTTCACCATCAGATGCGTGAACCATCTTGTCAGGATTGTATCGTTTGCCTTTTTTGTGCCATGTCATCTGTTTCGCGGATTCCTCTGTCATGTGTAGACGCTGGATCCTCGGTATGAATGGAAGGTGGCGTAGGATTGTCACGGGGATGTCGAGCTGCCTCTTCTGTCCATCACCAGAGTCTACCTCCATGAACCTAGACGATTTACACTTCGGACAGTACTTTGCCTCAGTGTGTTCTTTCCTAAATAGAACGCAGCCCTTCGGACAAGCATGTATCTGCTCATACGTCATCTTGAGTGCACGAAGGAGTTTCTGTGCCTCGTACATGCTCTTTGGCAGAACGTGATCCTCCGGAAGCAGGCTGCCAATAACTGTCAACAAACCATCGAAGGCGTCTCGACTCATGCTATACTGCGACTTGAACGCCATTATACGCCCAATGGCATCCAGTTGAGAAACCTTTGTCTTGCCGTGAAGGGGTTTCTGTGCCGCGTCAAACATGTAGTAGAATGCCTTTGCGGTCGCCTCTGGCTCGTCCTCCGTACGTCCTTCGGCGAACTGTGCCTCGTGATAGTCGTTCAACATGTCTGCTACCCCGGCATCAGCATCGTAATCCTCGACGCGTTGTCTCACCACCTCCTCTCTCGTGCGATGCGCTTCACCATGGAAGATCCACCGAGTATAGTCCGGCGTAAATCCATTCTTCCAAATATGTTCTACCATGACCTTCTTTGGTTTTCTTTTCCGCTTGTCACATTTGCTGCACGGACAAGGGACTAGGCTAGCTCCTTTAGCAGCTTCGCCATATGCCCGTTCCACGAAAGCATCGGTCTTCCTAATCCATTCTGGGGTGACATCATTACGTCGAACGCGGCCCGTGTACATCCACTCACGGTCCTCCATCCTCTAACATATATAACCGAGTATAGTTTAATATAGACATGTAATGCATGTACACTACGTTCCTACCTTCTAATAGGTGATGATAGGTCCTAATCCCACCCGCGGTTGCGTAGATGGAGTTAGTTTCCATGCTCTACTCCGATCCGAGATAGAATTTCGGCAGCACCTCCCCGCTGTTCTCCGGATACACGTCCTGGCAGGGAGAGTGTACTGTCCGGAGAACAACAGGGAGGTGACGCCGAAACTCTATCTCGGACCGGAGTAGAGCATGAAACTAACACCATCTACGCAATCGCAGGCTGTCCAAAAAACGTGGACAATTCGAAACTGATACATTTGTAGATATACAAAGATCTGCATATCTACACCGTATCTCTTTCAAACGGGAGACGCCTAATAGGGTTACGTGATCTACGACCATGATGCGGATGTAGAGGTTATACCTAGGGTGGCGGTGGAGTCAGTCTAGTGGGGCTGTGGCGGGTCGGTGCAGTGGCGACGCGAGGCAGACCCGCAGCGGCTAGGAAGACCTCTGCAAAAAAAATAAACAAGTCTGTCAACAAAAAAATTCGGCAGCACCTCCCCTGCACGGGGAGGTTTCCAAAACCTGCAAATAAAAGTAACAGCACGATGGCTGACATTCACACGTATACCAGGAGCACATAAAAGCTTTGATAATACTGTTGAAGGCGACAAAGCATTTATGGGCATATGTTTTGAGCACATAAAGCTTTGATAATACAAGAACATATATACTAACGAAAAAACATATGTTTTTGCTCGGTCATTTCACGGTAAGGGTTGAAGATAATTCAGTATCAATCGTTGGGTGAAGCTTCACCTAGGGTTTCTAGAATCCATCACATAAATCATTTTAACATATATATTTTATTATTATATGTGAGTTTCTCTTTTATTGGACCTTGAATTGACATGCTAAGAGAAATTGGCTCATAAATTTGTATAATACTTATCTAGGACTATTAAAAAACATATGTTTATACCATGGAGGCGCGGCGTCGTCGAGGCCGAGGGCGAGGGCGGCCGTGGGACGTGGCGGCGTCGGGGCCGAGGTCGAGGGCGGCCGTGGGGGCGCAGCGGCGTGGGGAGGCGTGCGCGGCAGCGTGGGGCGGCGTGTGCGGGCGCGGCGGCCGAGGATGCCGGCGGCGTGGGGGCAGGGCTGCGGCGGCAGGGGCGCGGCGGCGTTGGCCGCGACGTCGTCGGACGCGGCGGCGTGGAGAGGGCAGCGGTGGCGGCGTGGAGAAGGCAACGGAGTGAGAGAGAGAGTGAGAAAGGAAGAAGTTATCAGGCGCTATTTACACGTTCTTTGCCGAGTGTCCGCGATCTGGCACTCGGCAAAGATTTTTTAAAAATATTAAAATATTCTTTGCCAAGTGCCAGATCGCCGGCACTCGGCAAAGTGCGCTTTGCCGAGTGCCAGCTGGATGCCACTCGGCAAAGAATATTTTACAATCCTTTGCCGAGTGTCGCCACGCTGGCACTCGGCAAAGCATGCTTTGCCGAGTGTCATCTTTGGACACTCGGCAAATTACTTTTTTATTTTTTTTATTTTCCCTACTAATTTTTTTGTGGTATGTTCCTACACTATATAGACCTGCATGTACCATTTTGAGATAATTAGAACAGTGTTTTCTATAGCTAATACATTTAGTTTTTTTATTTGAATTTCTTCGAAAAACTCACATTTGAACTGCAGGTCTCTCGAAACTTGGAAAACTGTGCATGCAAAAATAATATCCATTCTACTTAGCACAAGTTACGACCAATTTCAGGATCGGACCGGAAACTTCGAGCACCATGCTAACTCAACATGGCCGTGAACTTGCCACACAGCTGTTTAAAAAAATTATAAAACACAAACAAACTTAGAAAATCATGAAACTTGTCCACATGTCATGATATCATATGTAGAGTCTGTGATAAAAAAATTAGAATGTTTGGAGAAAGTTGTGAGACATTATGTGTAGAAACCTAAGAGAACTACACATGAAATCATAGAGTTTTAATGTAGTTCTCTTAGGTTTCTACACACAGTGTCCCGCAACTTTCTCCAAACATTCTAAAATTTTTATCGCAGCCTGTACATATGATATCATGACACGTGGACAAGTTTCAGGATTTTTTTGACTTTGTTTGTGTTTTATACAACTTTTAAACATGTGGATGGCAAGTTCACGGCCATGTTTAGTGAGCATGTTGCTCGAAGTTTCTGGTCCGCTCCTGGAATCGGTCGTAACTTATGCTAAGTAACATGAATATCATTTTTGCATGCACGGTTTTCCAAGTTTCGAGTGACCTGCAGTTCAAATCTAAATTTTCCGAAGAAATTCAAATAAACGAACTAAATCTACTAACGATTGAAAACTCTGTTAAAATTGTCCACAAATGGTACAAGTAGGTCTACATAGTGTAGGAACATACCACAAAAATTTTGAGAGACAAAATAAAAAAAATAAAAATATACTTTGCCGAGTGTCTAGAGCTGACACTCGGCAAAGTACGCTTTGTCGAGTGCCTACTGTGTGGCACTCGGCAAAGAATCCTCTTTGCCGAGTGCCAGCAGTTGGCTCTCGGCAAACACTAACGGCCGTCGGCTGTGGGACGGCCGCTAACGGCGCTTTGCCGAGAGCCACCTTTGCCGAGTGTTTGACTCTCGGCAAACGTGTCGTTGCCGAGTGCGTCCTGTGCCGAGTGTTAAGCACTCGGTAAAGGGGATCTTTGCCGAGAGCCTACGTTTACCGAGCGCGGCACTCGGCAAAGCCTGCGATTCCGGTAGTGGTGATCTAAAAAATAACCTAATGCTTGCAAGAGCCAAGAACGTCGTGCCGTGCTTGGGCTGTAGTCTCGGCCCGTAGTGCTAGCCTGGTCCGACACGATTATATTTTTTATTTTTAAAAAATGTATATATATATAATTTATATTCAATATTAAAAAATTTGAGCATGATGTTTCCCGCCCTTGTTTCATCAGGGCATGAGTTCGAACCTCATCTCATGCACCGCTTTTTAACATTTTACGTTGATTTAATCAAATGGACCCACAGGCTGACCCGTCACAGTCAGCAGACCAGTCAGCAGACCGACATGACGTGCATGGGCCAGAGTTGTGGCCCGCGAGCGTCTGGCTCATGCTGGGCCGTCGTTTGGCTATATATAGGCGTGCAACAGATTAATTTAAAATTACTGTGAGGGGTTATTTATAAAAAGATGACGCGTGACGACCGTTGAAACTGGTGCTTTAAGTATAACTAGTCGGTTGCCCGTGCGTTGCGACGGCTTACAACAATACCCACGTAAACTATTCATAAAAAAATTTCAAGATTTTTTATTGATTGTCTCCGCTCTGTATAATATATTTTTTGATTTGGCTAACTGATGTTATTGTTTACTCCATGCAAATATGTCTTGGTACAACACGACCAATGAAGTGAGCGATTAGAAGATAGTTCACAACGATTGACTGAATGAACAAAGATTATAAAATGACATAATTTCATCATACAAAGACCAAATAAGAGAAAGTTTGTGAGATCAAGTTTATAAAATAAGTCCCATGAAGTCAAACTTATAAAAAAAAATAGATCAAAATATGGAGTGATTGCTAAAATTAGGCATAAATAAAAACTGGATACGCTCCATATAAATTACGTTATTTCGTAGCAATTATTAACGTTTAAAACCAACAAATAACCTTTCATTTTGCTGTTAGTGTGACAAATCATTGCTGCTCCATCCAATTCAGCAACCTCAAACATCATGTAGTCCATTGCGCCAATGTGGTCTCAGAAACGACCTAATGCTTGCAAGAGCATAGAACGTCGTGCCGTGCTTGGGCTGTAGCCTCGGCCCTTAGTGCTGGCCTGGTCCGACACAATTATTTTTTTTTATTTTACAAAAAAAACGTATATACCTATATACAATTTATATTCAATATTAAAAACATCTTAGCGTGATGTTCTACTGGTTAGACAATTTTACCTAGTGTCTCCCACCCTTCTTCCATCAGGGACGGGCTAACGGGCTGGCCCGATACAGTTAGCAGGCCGGCATGACGTGCCTGTGTCATAGTTGTGGCCCGCGTGCATCTAGCCCATGTCGGGCGTCGTTACGCTGATTTAATTAAATGGATCGATGGGCTAACGGGCTGGCCCGACACAGTTAGCAGGCCTGCATGACGTGGTTGTGCCATAGTTGTGGCCCGCGTGCATCTAGCCCGTGTCGGACATCGTTTGACATCTATAGACGTGCAACATATTAATTTGAAATAGCTGTGAGGGGTTATTTGTAAAAAAATGACGCACGATGACCGTTGAAACTGGTGCTTTAAGTATAGTATAGATATAGAAATATAGATTTCACACTATAACGTCTTTTATCTTATCTCATCCATTATTTCAAATTTCACACTATAACGTCTTTTATCTTACGCTATCCGCCGAAGACAATTCCACGTCCCCTTTTTTCTTCACGTACAAAAAAAAGGAATAATAACTCGTGTATATAATCCGGCGCCCGTCCTTTATTATTACGGATCTTCAGCGCGCCACGTTCTTGGCACGATCGAGTTCCATCGTGCCGGCCGCCACGGGCATAAGTTCGCTTTGCCCACCCCCCAACGCAACGTGACAGGACCGGGCACATCCACTGGCGAGACGTGTCGCGCTCTCGGTCCGCGGTTTCCGGCCTGCCGGTTTCGCCGCGAATCCCGTTGGCTGTAGCTTTCCTGCTCCTGCTCTCGCTCGATCGGCCATCTCCTTCTCCTTTTCACGTTTCATCAATGCCGG
The DNA here is from genome assembly GCF_902167145.1 of Zea mays. Classification (NCBI taxonomy): domain Eukaryota; kingdom Viridiplantae; phylum Streptophyta; class Magnoliopsida; order Poales; family Poaceae; genus Zea; species Zea mays. The sequence continues at coordinate 157,817,968 of NC_050100.1, read as the reverse complement.
CCCACGACGACAGGCACGCCCGCGCGCCCGCGCAGGTGGTGGTCGATCGGCGCCGTTGTCGCGCCGGTGTTGTGGTAGAGCGCTGGACCACCAGCCCCGATCGAGAGTCGATAGAGTGCGATGCCATGGAGCGCCGTACGTACGTGTCCCCGGCTCAATCTTATCTTGTGAAATGACTATATATATGAGCCTTATATTTGCACTTTTCGGCAGGAATTTTCTGGTACAAACGAACGCAGCCATTTTTGTTCCGCCATAGTTTTTATGATCCTCGTGAATGTCTTTTTTTCTCAATCCAGAGCCATGTGACAGCAGTCACACAAGAGATATATTTACTGATCATATACCCAAGAGCTACTTATGATTTATAAAAAAATGTTAAGTGGTCTTTAGGGTATATATATACGAAGGCCGAAGGGTCTGGTGTATTACAAAAGAGAGATACATTTCACTCAGCTCGTTACCATATCTAGGGTTGTGTGGACGCCTAAATCGTCGATATCATTCCTCTCGCCGTGTGCATGGTGCTATTACACTATCATCACGGCATCTTATCTCTGCATATGTGGATACTATGTATACACTATTGCTGCATGTCATTTAGGGTACGTAAAGTTTTGATCTAGATGCTTTGTATATCTGCGATGTGCATAGTCGATTGGATCTACTTTTTATTTTGTTGTAGCACATATTGGAACAGGCCAGATAGTTGTCATTATAATCACACAACTTGTTTACCCCTACCGGCTGGTACGATCAATGCAGTTAATAGTGTGTACCTTTAAAAGCTCTACATATGATTTTAGTAATCGAGATAACTAATGCACTAACCACTGCTCTAAATATAAGTGATCTAGGTTAAGTCGACATTGGCTACAAAGAATACTCATGTTCTCAACATGGGAAGACCAAGAAAGGCAAACTGCAAGGGCGGAAAAGGCATAGGCTAGAGCATTTTATTTTACTGGTTAAGATGCAATAGAATTTGTAATCAAATTTAGGATAAATAGTCATATTATAAAGCGAGGAACTCAAAGTTCAAAATGGTTACTTAAGTGCCAATAAGTTAATTTTACTCCATGCTTATAAATTAGACCTAGTGAAGTCATGAAAAGTCATCCTTAATACTAATAAAAAAAATACTAACTCATATTAGCCTTTATATGGTACTATATATATAAAAAATACTAATTAATATTTTTGAATACCTATCTTTTAGATCATAGTTCTGCGGCTAACAAGAACCGGTATTAAAGATGGATATTTAATATCGGTTAGACAAGAACCGCCACGAGAAAATAACTGTGGAGGCGACACTGAATTATGCAGCTTTTTAGCCTATGGCGACGTTTTAGTTGGGAATAAATTTGGCAGTGCTGATACTTGTACTGTTTTTTGCCTCACGTTTTTTATATAAACTGGATAAATTCTTTTTCTTAATGTGAAACTATTCGATCTTCCTTTTCGTTAATGCCAAACTCTTTGGGTGTGAGTTATCGTGTGACGAGACAGTTGAAAAATGTGCATGAAAACGACTAGTGTGAATGTGTGATCCTTTCTTTTAGCAATCATCATGAACACAGGACTTAAAAAAAACATGCTGCATCTAAATCAGAAGTGAATATTCGTGCAGAAAACTGGATCTGTAGCGGCCAAAACAACATCGCCACGTACATCTCCCCAAGAAGAGATACTTTTTACCGTCGCTTTTGCTACTCCTGCTGCATTAGATTCTCTAGCAAAGCAAATCTTATCACGATATTTATTATATGCAGGAAGACGAGCAGGAGCTGATACGTGATTTAATTTTGCTCTCTAGCAAGGCAAATCTTATCAGATTTTGCCCGTACTTTTTCTCCTTCCTCGAAATAAACTCTTGTTGCCAAACTTTAGCTTAAAACGACGTATCGTCACAAGACAACCTTGGACCTGTTAGGTTCGTCAGACTAATGTTTAGTTCGTCGTTGCATTATAGAATATGAACTAATTACCAAGTTTTCTAATGAGTTCTATTTATCGATTAGCGTTATTAGTTTTCGTTAAGAAAATAAAATAGTTTATATTTAGGTCTTCTATTTTAAAACACATGAACTCAAATTTAGTTTAATTCATTCTAGCTAACGCATACAGAAACAGAAGTACACGTGTCAAAATATTTGTCGCCTTCATTTTTTTTATATGAAACTTCTCACCTTTAATAAAGCAAATAGTTCTCTCGTCTCATAACCTATAATAAAGTCACCAACGGATGGACTCAAGTAGTGAAGTAGGCTAAAAGATTACAAAAAAGCAGGGAAAAGAAGCCGAGTGTTCGAACCAAAAATGAGCAAGCGGACCGCGCCTGTGGGCCGGACGGTCCGCGCGTGCGCAGAATAGATTAGGGTTCCGAGTTTTGTACTACGGTTGTTAGCTATATTCGCGGGATTAGCTCGGAATCAGTTGTGTAAAGGGTCCAACCCCCCTCCTCTATAAATAGAGAGGTCTACGGCCGATTTGTAATCATCAACAATCGAATCAATACAACTTTTATTCGCATTTTATCCTAGGAGTAGTTCTAGTCTAGTTTAGGTTTAGCCTCTCAATCCCCAAACTCTCCGCCTCTCTTCGACTCTACGCCGATTGGAGGAGTCTAGGTCGGCCGGCCCGAGCCTAGACAACCCCTAGGATCTCTCCTCCCCGACGGGTCCCTCCCGGGAGCGAGATCCAGGCCGCCGCCGGCGATTTCCGCCGCCCCTGCGCACGCGCGGACCGTCCGGCCCTAGGGCGCGGACCGTCCGGCCGTCAGGCAGGGAACCCGAGCTCCTGCACCAGGTCGCGGACCGTCCGGCCCCATGCCGCGGACCGTCCGCGCTTGACCAGAGAGCACCGCCGCCTCGCGCCAGGTCGCGGACCGTCCGGCCCTGTGCCGCGGACCGTCCGCGCCTGACCAGAGAGCACCGCCGCTGGTTCTCTTGAGTAATTGGCGCCTCCAAAAAGGTGTCAACATACTTTTTGGCGACTCCGCTGGGGACGACATATATAAGCTCATCAAATCGGCCCTCAATGGCCGGTTCAAGGGATAGCTCTGATATTTCTCCAAGCAACATCATAGAGCCGACTTGGGAAACCTTGTCGGCTGACGAGCAGCTCCAGTTCGAAGAGCACAAGGAGCGGATGATCCAGGAGGCGAAAGCAAAGTTCTTGGCCAACTTCAAAGTGGACAGGAACAACAAGGTCGTCCGACATCGGGCAACGGATCCGGCTTCGCTCCAACCCACGCCAGATATCCCCAATGTAAGTAATACCAACGATCTGCAATCTCTTAGAAATTATGTAGAAGATCAGCGTGAACAAATGCAGAACATCATAGGGGGTATGCAAAGCGATATTAAGAGACTAGTACGTGCATTTGATAAATCTAGTACCGCAAATTTTCCTTCGCACGAGGTTGAGTTAGGAGATAACGCGTGTAACACATCGGCTACAGGTTGTCACGACCAGTCACAACCCCTTTATGGGATGCCGATGGACACATACCCTAATCAACCGCAAATCGGCAGCAAACCAGCCGATCTGCACATGCCCGGACCGTCCGCACGTGAGCGTGGACCGTCCGGGCCAGCAACAGTCGGGCCTATTTTTAATGAGTTACCTAGATATGCGCCCGAGCCACCACACACGGCACAGAACCTAAACTACCCAGTCGGACCGTCCGCGTACAACAACGGACGGTCCGCACATAATCACGGACGGTCCGGGCCAATGTCCGGACAGTCCGCACATGACCTTTTTGAGGAGGATTGTTACCGGAATCCTCACCCGTCCCAGCAGCACTTCCCATCGCACTATACAATGCATCAACCCATTAATTCAAGGTCCAGAGCCCAGGAAAGCTTTCCGGCCCCACCCAGGAGGCCGGAAAGAAACGATCAAACCTATGACCCATATAGGGCAAATGAAAATGCACCACGTAACTCAAACCAATGGGGGGAAAGACATCATGCTAATATCCAGCCAACCCCACCTATGTTTGACCAGAGAGCCGGTGGTCTCGCACCGGCTGCTATTGATATAGTAAGGGAAGAGATAGCCGGGGCGTTCCGAGATAAGCTCGGAGTAAGCATGGTCCCTGGGGGGCAATCATATCGGAAACCTTATGACAGCCGATTTGATCACCACCCATACCCACAGGGAACCAGGATACCCGAATTCGCAAAATTTTCGGGTGATCAAGGGAAAAACACACGCGAACATATAGGCCAGTTCTTAGCACAATTGGGAGAATTGGCCGACACAGAGGCATTTCGCGTACGTTTATTTTCATTATCGCTAACAGGAACCGCGTTTGCATGGTATGCCACTTTACCTCCTAATTCCATTTCATCATGGGGGGATCTAGAACAAAAATTTCATGATCATTTTTTCTCCGGTGACTATGAGTTGGATTTGGTAGATTTAGTGTCGTTGCGACAGACAAAAGATGAATCGGTTAATGATTACATCCGGAGATTCCGAGATACGAGAAACCGATGCTTTCAAATTCATTTAGCAGAGAAACAGCTAGTAGGATTAGCCTTTAATGGTCTGCGATATTATTTAAAAGAAAGATTAGAAGGCATCCAATTCTTTACACTAGCACAATTACACCAGAGAGCTTTGGCTTGTGAAAGCCGAAGCAAAGAAACTGCTAAAACAATTCGTCACAACGTACATGTAGTAGAATGCGACCAAAGTAGCTCAGATGACGAATCAGCCGAAGTATATGCTGCTGAAATGGTTTGGCCAAAACAGGCCAAATCTTCGGCTTGTTCCTCCTTGCAGCCGGTTCAAAAGAAACGGCAAGAGGAGGTTAAGTTTCCGTTTAATGTTGGTAAGTGTGATAAAATATTTGACGAATTACTCAAAAATGGCAATATTAAAATAAATCACACTGTTCCATCCGCCGACGAGCTAAAACGTCGTGCATACTGCAAGTGGCATAACTCATTTTCTCATGCCACTAATGATTGTAATGTATTCTGACGACAGATTCAATCGGCCATTAATGAGGGACGATTGAAATTTCAGGAAATGCAGGTGGATACAGAGCCCTTTCCAATGAACGTGATCGACTTTGAGGGCAAGAAAGTCCTGGTTCGGCCAAACACAGCCGATAAAAGCAAAGGCAAAGAGGCAATCATCGGCAATTCTAAAAAGGCCGATGAGGATCATAAAGTTTCTTGCAGAAAAGTGGTAGCCGAGAAGACTCCCGATGGAGGGGAGACCCTAAAGGTGACCATCACAGCCTCCAGCACTGGGGGGCAAGCGCAGACAGGGAGACAGATGCAGGAACCCGTGCTGCGTATCCCGGACAGTCCGACACGTAGGCGCGGACAGTCCGGGACCCCACCGGACGGTCCGGAGAGCTCCGGCGGACGGTCCGGCCATACTCAGGACTCGCAGCGACCACGTACCTTCAAACCACGACGACCAGAGATAGGTACGTGGAAAACAAATACATTTAAAGCAGCTGGTCGGCTGATCAAGCCTGGCCCAACTTTCGATCAATTGTTGTCTAAATATGTGAAAAAGAAGGCCGGCCCCAGTGACCGGCCACCGAAGCGACCCCGCTCACCCATTCATGAGCAACGTCAGGTCAGGCCGATTGGACCACCTCACCAATCGGAAGAAATGAAAGGTCCTATTGTACAATTGAGACCTAACATGCCGACATGGACCCCTCCACCTCCTTATCCATCTATGCCATATCCATACACATACTTACCTCCACCATATGTCCCAAATCAAATGTGGGGCATGCCACCATATCCATTTGGGATGCCACAGTACCCCGCCTGGGGGGCACCCCAAACGTTCGTTTTTGATAGGTTGGCGCCGCCAGTGCAAGACCGATTGAGCGCTGCTGAATCAGGTCACCAGGCACAGGCCCAACAAGATTACCGGACTACTCGGCCTCCTAGGCCGACCAATCCGGCAGGGGGGCATATGCCTGTAGCAACTCAAAGAATAACAAAAAAGGACATCATCAAAATAGGCACCGCAGATGTTGTCATACAGGGAGACAATAAAGGACCGATGATTTTCGGCGAATCGGCCAACACAACCGAAAAGGATACGGCTACCATCAAAACAGCTGATCCAAAATACTCCATGCCTCGATGGTGCCCAGCGGGATTGACACGATCCCAAAAGAGAAAATTACAGCGCCTAAGAGCAAAGGAGAGCCAGGAGAAGGAGGCGGAAAAGACATTTAATGACACACATCCATTATACCCGCCACCGCAAAAGAAATGGAGACCGAAGGCCGTTGAGAAAAAACAAACGGCCACAGAAATAGAAAGTCAATCTGCACCAAGCGCGGACCGTCCGGCCCCTACGCGCGGACCGTCCGCCGTTCACCAGGAAGTCTCTGGACAACCTGCACCAGGCGCGGACCGTCCGCCGTTCACCAGGAAGCCTCCACCGACACGACAATATCAATGGAAGAGGACGACCTGCTGGGAGAAGACCTGGTCGACTACGAGGCTTCTCCAGAACACCCAGGTATGGATGTAAATATTATTACATTTTCTGCCGATTGTACTATTATCGGCGACGATGAACCTGTTGTTTCCCAGTTTGATTTTGGTCCTAAAGAAGCCGCCTTTACTAAACCAAAAGAATCGGTAAATCATTTAAAGCCGCTCTTCGTGCGCGGCCACATTGATGGGATACCGATTGCTAAGATGTTGGTAGATGGAGGGGCGGCTGTAAATCTAATGCCTTATTCATTATACAGAAAATTAGGTAAACAATATGACGAACTTGTCAAGACCAACATGACCCTCAGCGGTGTTGGGACTGATAGTTCGATCAAAGCCAGGGGAGTCACGTCCGTTGAATTAACCATCGGGACTAAGACCCTTGCTGCTGCATTCTTCGTCGCTGATGTAGAAGGAAATTACAGTTTAATTCTAGGCAGAGATTGGATTCACGCCAATCAATGTATACCTTCTACATTACATCAAATGCTAATAAAATGGGTAGGCGATGACATAGAACAAGTACATGCTGATGTATCGGCCTGCATCGCTGTGGCCGATGCCCCTGTACTCTGGACTTATGAGACTGCTACATGTCTCACAGGAGTAGATTTTTCTGATTATCAATTCATAAGTATAGATAAGAAAGGTTTCATTCCTGTAATGCTAGAGCCGATGGAGAATCGGCTAAATCCTAAATAAAGTTTAAATGATGAATACACACAAAGTTCATGAGTCGTTGATCACGGACAATTCGGCTCTCAAAGCCGGATGGTCCAGTCTTTCACAAAACAGTTCGTACTTTAAGACCGAACATCTACCACAGCGAAAAGACAGTATTACGGATGATCCGGTCCCCGAGACCGGAAAGTCTGCCATCACACAAAGATCATCTGATTCCTCTGTGGGGAACATGATAGAGGAATTCAGAGATCTTGATAAACTAGGACAGGGGTTTACATCGGCCGATCCTTTGGAGGAGATTGACATAGGAGATGGTAAAACTCCAAGGCCGACTTTCGTAAACAAGACCCTGGAGACCGATTCTAGAAATGAGATGATCGGTCTATTGAAGGAATATTCAGATTGTTTTGCTTGGAATTACACTGAAATGCCTGGACTAAGCCGAGAGATTGTCGAACATCGGCTGCCTATTAAGTCTGGTTTCAGACCTTTCAAGCAAAAAGCTAGAACATTTCGTCCAGATCTTTTCCCACGAATCAAGGACGAAATCCACCGGCTGCTAGAAGCTAATTTTATTAGACCTTGCAGATACGCAGAGTGGGTCTCCAATATGGTGCCGGTGGAGAAGAAGGAGTCAGGTAAGCTTAGGGTATGCATTGATTTTCGCAATTTAAATAAAGCAACTCCTAAAGATGAATATCCCATGCCCATAGCCGACACATTAATCAATAATGCATCAGGAAATAGAATTATTAGCTTCCTTGATGGTAATGCCGGATATAATCAGATTTTCATGGCCGAAGAAGATGCGTCTAAAACGGCCTTTATATGTCCAGGCTTCATTGGTTTATTTGAATGGGTTGTCATGACATTCGGTCTTAAAAATGCTGGTGCTACTTATCAGAGGGCTATGAATCTGATCTTCCATGAGTTGTTAGGAAACACTGTGGAAGTCTACATTGATGATATTGTAGTCAAATCGGCTGAGTTTAGTTCTCATATAGCTGATTTGCGCAAAGCCTTTGATAAAATGCGTCGGTATGGTTTAAAAATGAACCCACGTAAATGTGCTTTTGGAGTGTCGGCTGGTAAGTTTTTAGGATTTGTCATCCATGAACATGGTATAGAAATAGACCCTGACCGAATCAAGTCTATTCGGAATGTGGGGCCTCCGACGTGTAAGGTCGAAGTGCAGAGGTTTCTCGGCAAGGTGAATTATTTACGAAGGTTTATTTCTAACTTAGCCGGGAAGATTGATGCCTTCACCCCTATCCTTCGGCTTAAAAATGACGCTGAATTCACTTGGGGGCAGAGCAGCAGGAAGCATTTGATCTCATTAAAAAATACTTGTCTTCGGCTCCCGTGTTAAAAGCACCACAAGTAGGAGCACCATTCAGATTATACATTGCAGCTGAAGACAAGGTTATTGGGGCTGTTCTGACACAAGAAACTGAGGGGAAGGAGCATGTGGTGACATATCTAAGCCGAAGGTTGGTGGATGCTGAAACAAGGTACACTTTTATTGAAAAGTTATGCTTATGCTTGTTTTATGCATGCACCAAATGTAGATGTTATTTACTGTCTAGTCATTGCACTGTTTCTGGTCAAGCCGATGTAATCAAGTACATGTTGCATAACCCAATTATGAGTGGTAGAATTGGTAAGTGGGCTTATGCACTCATAGAATATGACTTGGCTTATGAACCATTGAAATCTATGAAAGGCCAAGTCGTAGCGGATTTTATTGTAGAACATCGGGTTAATGATATTCATGAACTAGACATATCATACCTCACTATTACTCCTTGGACTTTATATTTTGATGGATCGGTTTGCAATGAAGGGCAAGGAATTGGCATTGTGCTTGTTTCACCAAGTAATGTCTCCTTTGACTTCTCTAGCCGATTGAAAACGTATTGCACTAATAATCAAGCCGAATATGAGGCCCTCCTATTCGGTTTAGAACTTTTAAATGGTATGGGAGTAAAACATGTGAAGGTATTTGGTGATTCTCAGCTGGTTGTCCAACAAGTGTTAGAAGAATATCAATGTCTTGATGGTACTCTAAATAGCTATCTTGAGAAATGTTGGAGCATAATCCATTCTTTTGACGAATTCAGTATTCGGCATATCTCTAGAGTTGAGAATCATAGAGCTAACGACTTGGCACAAGATGCATCGGGTTATCGGATAAAGAGAGGGAAATTTCACAAAACTGAAAATCTGATAACCAGTGCAGAGCCAAATTCCCAGGTCGCGGACCGTCCGCGTGTTGACGCCGGACCGTCCGAGGTTACCAGAAAGGTTCTCTTAATTGATTCGGCTGACAATGAAGCCGATGCAAGTGATTGGAGGACACCTATACTTAATTATTTGCAAAATCCCAATATCAGGACAGATAAGAACATTCGGCGAACAGCTTTCAAGTATGTTTTGATGAGTGATGAACTTTACCGCCGAACGGTTAATGATGTCCTGCTTAAGTGCTTGGGCCCAGATGATGCTATATTAGCCATGGCCGAAGTACATGAAGGAATTTGTGGTACCCATCAATCAGCTCCAAAGATGAAGTGGTTGTTGCGAAGGTCTGGTTTTTATTGGCCTAGTATGACAGCTGATTGTTTCAAGTACTACAAGGGGTGCCAAGTGTGTCAAAAATTCGGCGACCTACAGTTGGTCCCTGCAGCCGAATTACATCCTATCATCAAGCCTTGGCCATTCAGAGGATGGGGATTAGACTTTATTGGAGAAATTCATCCTTCATCATCAAAGGGGCATCGATTTGTGTTAGTTGCCACTGACTATTTCACCAAATGGTCTGAAGCCGTTGCTCTAAAGAACATGACGCACAAAGAGGTAATTGAGTTCATAACTGAGCATATTATTCATAGATTCGGCATTCCCCAGACCTTGACTACAGATCAAGGTACTTCTTTTATGTCAAAAGAGGTACGTGAATTTGCTGAATTATACAGAATTAAGCTGCTTAATTCGTCTCCATATTATGCTCAGGCCAATGGGCAGGCCGAATCTAGTAATAGGACATTGATTAATTTGATAAAGAAGAAGGTATCTGATAATCCTAAACATTGGCATAAGATTTTGTCTGAAGCTTTATGGGCTCATAGAATATCTAAACATAGTGCTACTAAAGTATCTCCTTTTGAGCTTGTCTATGGGCAGGAAGCAGTGTTACCTGTGGAAATAAGTTTGAATGCTGTCAGGTTTGCGAGACAAAATGATCTAACTGCTGCTGATTATTATAATTCAATGATGGATAATATTGATGAGGTGACCGATAAGAGGATGATAGCTTTGGGAGCGATAGAAAAGGACAAGATCATGGTAGCCAGGGCCTACAATAAGAAGGTCAAAGCAAAGTCATTTCAAGTAGGGGATCTGGTGTGGAAGACCATCTTGCCTCTAAGGAATAAAGACCGGAAGTTTGGAAAGTGGTCGCCAAGCTGGGAGGGTCCTTATAAAGTAAAACAGGTAATGTCTGGTAACGCCTATTTGCTACAAACATTACAAGGCAAGGATTTACCAAAGCCTTTGAATGGGCGTTTCCTCAAACAGTACCATCCTAGTATGTGGCAAGATGCCTAAGAGAACCGATGTGATCACATCGAGTTAGTTGCTTTTGGTTCGCCCAGCTCCACCAAAAGGCAGGGGGGCATATGTTCGAACCAAAAATGAGCAAGCGGACGGTCCGGCCCTGAGGCCGGACGGTCCGCGGTCCGGACGGTCCGCGCCTGTGGGCCGGACGGTCCGCGCGTGCGCAGAATAGATTAGGGTTCCGAGTTTTGTGCTACGGTTGTTAGCTATATTCGCGGGATTAGCTCGGAATCAGTTGTGTAAAGGGTCCAGCCCCCCTCCTCTATAAATAGAGAGGTCTACGGCCGATTTGTAATCATCAACAATCGAATCAATACAACTTTTATTCGCATTTTATCCTAGGAGTAGTTCTAGTCTAGTTTAGGTTTAGCCTCTCAATCCCCAAACTCTCCGCCTCTCTTCGACTCTACGCCGATTGGAGGAGTCTAGGTCGGCCGGCCCGAGCCTAGACAACCCCTAGGATCTCTCCTCCCCGACGGGGTCCCTCCCGGGAGCGAGATCCAGGCCGCCGCCGGCGATTTCCGCCGCCCCTGCGCACGCGCGGACCGTCCGGCCCTAGGGCGCGGACCGTCCGGCCGTCAGGCAGGGAACCCGAGCTCCTGCACCAGGTCGCGGACCATCCGGCCCCGTGCCGCGGACCGTCCGCGCTTGACCAGAGAGCACCGCCGCCTCGCGCTAGGTCGCGGACCGTCTGGCCCTGTGCCGCGGACCGTCCGCGCCTGACCAGAGAGCACCGCCGCTGGTTCTCTTGAGTAATTGGCGCCTCCAAAAAGGTGTCAACACCGAGCTCCTAGCACATCCCCTCTTCAAAGCTAGAACACCATCGTCCTCGCAGATAACGATTGTAGAACTAAACGGTAAAGATAGGAATAAAACTACAGTCCTCTTTGGATTCACTGAGCTAATAGTTAGGTACTAATTGTCGGGTACCATAATTAGGGGTACCCTCAACACTCCTAAACACGGCTGGTAACCGCCATTAGCACGAACCGCAAATACTGATGGGCGCGGTTCAGGTCAAGGCCTCGTCTACCAAGGGACGCGATCTCGTCTCGCCCGAGCCCGGCCTCGGGCAGGAACAGTAGTCCCGGACGAATTCACGCCTCGCCCGAGGGCCTCCTCAAGCAACGGGCGCACTCTCGACTCGCCCGAAGCCCAGCTCGGGCAGGCTTCGTTGTGAAGCAACCTTGACCAAATCGCCTCGCCAACCGACCGTATCGTAGGCGCATTCAATGCGAGGATCGCCTGACACCTTATCCTGACACACGGGCCTCAGTCGGCAAGGTCGAAGTGACCGCAGTCACTTCGCCCTTTCGCTGACCGACTTGACAGGAAAACAGCGCCGCTCGCCCCGCTCCGACTGCTGTGCCACCCACAAGGGTGAGGCTGACGACAGCCAAGTTCAGCCTTAGGCGCAACAGGGAACTCCGCCTCGCCCGACCTTAGGCCTCGGCCTCGGAAGGTGGTCTCCGCCTCGCCCGACCCCAGGGCTCAGCCTCAACCTCTGCCTCAGAAGGTGGTCTCCGCCTCGCCCGACCCCAGGACTCGGCCTCGGAAGGTGGTCTCCGCCTCGCCCGACCCCAGGGCTCGGCCTCGGGAGGAATCGCGTCCTCGCCCGACCCCGGCCTCAGGAGGAGTCTCTGCCTCGCCCGACCTTGGGCTCGGACCGACCGCGCCACGGGGGATACATCATTACCCTACCCCTAGCTAGCTCAAGCTACGGGGGAACAAGACCGGCGTCCCATCCAGGCTCGCCCCGGTAACAAGTAATGATGTCCCCCCGCGTGCGTCCATGACGACGGTGGTTCTCAGCCCCCTACGGAAGCAAGGAGACGTCAGCAAGATCCCAGCAGCCCCGACAGCTGTGCTTCTACAGGGCTCAAGCGCTCCTCCGACGGCCATGATACCGCGTACACAGGGCTCTAGCACCTCTCCGACAGCCACGTTGGCATGTACACAGGGCTAAGGCACCTCTCTGCCGGACACGTTAGCGCATAGCTACACCCCCCATTGTACACCTAGACCCTCTCCTTGCATCTATAAAAGGGAGGTCTAGGGCCTTCATGCGAGAGGGTCGCGCGGGAGAACGAGCTGATGAACAGGCTCACTCTCTCTCTCGTGCGAACGCTTGTAACCCCTACTACGAGCACACCCCCCTGGCGCGGGGTAACACGAGCCGCGTTTTCCCCCCTTGTGTTCCATCTCGCACCAACCCATCTGGGCTGGGACGCGCAACGACAAATTTACTCGTCGGTCCAGGGACCCCCCGGGGTCGAAACGCCGACAGTTGGCGCGCCAGGTAGGGGCCTGCTGCGTGTTAACGAACAACTTCCCGTTGAGTTCCAGATGGGTAGTCTCCAGCAACCTCTTCAGCCTGGGACGCTGCTCCGCTTCGGGAGTCTCGAGTTCATGTCCCTCGACGGCGGCTACGACATGGTACTCCTCCCCCCGCAGCACGACAGCGACCACGACGGCCGTCAGCTCGCCCGGCGGCGGCGGACTCGACGACATCTTCCCCCCGTGGCAGAAGAGCAGCATCCGGGTTTGTCCCGCCACCCTCCTCGCCGCAGGAGGAAGAGACGGGGCAACCGTGGCCAGGCAGGAGGCGGCATCTCATCGGCTGTCGAGCGAGTCGACAACGCCGGCACCCCAGCGGGGGACATGTCGGGCGTTGTCCTCGCGCCTGAGACAACGACGAGTGCCGTTTCCCCGCAACGTGCCAACCCCAAGCGGACAGATGACGCCAGCACACTCGCGAAGGACTTGCTGGCCGTTAGCCTCGTACCTGAGATAACGGTGCAGTCCGTCCCCGACGCGACTTCATCACCGTCCATCGATCAAGAGGTACCGTCCGTTTTCCACCCTGTGCCTTTTAGATTCAGCTTCGATCCACCAAGCGACCCCGCTTCGGTGAGCGCTTTCGTAAAGGCATATCCTAACCTTCCGGGGTACCATATGTGGTCATCCTGGGACCGACTGATGGCTGTCTCGACCTACGGGCCCCCGGGTTCCAAGGAAGAAGACGATCCCGACTCCGGTTGGGATTTCTCCGGGCTCAGTAATCCCAGTGCCATGCGAGACTTCATGACCGCATGTGACTACTGCCTCTCTGATTGCTCTGATGATGGCCACAGCCTTGACGATGAGGGTTGTGGCCCAAGTCGCGAATGTTTCCACGTCGATCTGGGGGGTCACGACGAAGGCAACCACCTTGGTATGCCGGAGGATGACTATCGGCGTTTCGAGACCGGGGGGTCCCTAGGCCAACGAGTGAATGTCGCCGCGTGCCCCAACCCAGATGGGTCGAGCGCGAGGCCGAGCGCGAAGGGGGGAAGCGAGGTGGCCGGAGACCGGTGTGAGAGAGGTGGGAATCCCGCGGCCTTCGTGTTCGTCCCGCGCCCAGGTCGGGTGCTCTTGCAGTAGGGGGTTACAAGCGTCCACGCGGGAGAGGGAGCGAGCGGCCTCACGCGAGCGCCTGTCTCGTCCTCGTCCCCGCGCGGCCAACCCTCTCTAAGAGGGCCCTGGTCCTTCCTTTTATAGGTGTAAGGAGAGGATCCAGGTGTACAATGGGGGTTGTAGCAGAGTGCTACGTGTCTAGCGGAGGAGAGCTAGTGCCCTAAGTACATGCCGTTGTGGCAGCCGGAGAGATTTTGGCACCCAGCTGGTGTGATGTCGTGGCCGTCGGAGGAGCGATGGAGCCTGGCGGAGGGACAGCTGTCGGAGCTGTTGAGTCCTTGCTGAGGTCCTCTTGCTTCCGTAAGGGGGCTGAGAGCCGCCGTCGTCACAGAGTATGTGGGGCGCCATCATTGCCTATCTGGCGGAGCGAGCCAGATGGGACGCCGGTTTTGTTCCCCGTGGCCCGAGTCAGTTCGGGGTAGGTTGATGATGGTGCCTCCTGTTGTCGTGGCTGGTCTGCGCCCTAGGTTGGGTGACGTGGAAGCTCCTCCGAAGCCGAGGTTGAGTCTGTCTTCCATGGCCGAGGTCGAGTCCGAGCCCCTGGTTCGGGCGAGGCGGAGATCGCCGGCTGATGCCGGGGCGGAGTCCGAGCCCTGGGGTCGGGCGAAGCGGAGTTCATCGTCTTCTGGGGCCGAGCCCGAGTCCGAGCCCTGGGTCGGGCGGAGCGGAGATCGCCGGCTAATGCTAGGGCGGAGTCCGAGCCCTGGGGTCGGGCGAAGCGGAGTTCGTCGTCTTCTGGGGCCGAGCCCGAGTGCGAGCCCTGGGTCGGGCGGAGCGGAGTTCGCCGTCTTCCGGGGCTTAGCCCGAGTCCGAGCCCTGGGTCGGGCGGAGCGGAGTTCGCCGTCTTCCGGGGCTTAGCCCGAGTCCGAGCCCTGGGTCGGGCGGAGCGGAGATCGCCGGCTGATGCCGGGGCGGAGTCCGAGCCCTGGGGTCGGGCGAAGCGGAGTTCGTCGTCTTCTGGGGCCGAGCCCGAGTCCGAGCCCTGGGTCGGGCGGAGCGGAGTTCGCCGTCTTCCGGGGCTTAGCCCGAGTCCGAGCCCTGGGTTGGGCGGAGCAGAGTTCGCCGTCTTCCGGGGCTTAGCCCGAGTCCGAGCCCTGGGTCGGGCGGAGCGGAGTTCGCCGTCTTCTGGGGCTTAGCCCGAGTCCGAGCCCTGGGTCAGGTGGAGCGGAGTTCGCCGTCTTCCGGGGCTTAGCCCGAGTCCGAGCCCTTGGTCGGGCGGAGCGGAGTTCGCCGTCTTCCGGGGCCTAGCCCGAGTTCGAGCCCTGGGTTGGGCGGAGCGGAGTTTCCTATGGTGCCTGCGGCCGGGCCTGACTGCCTGTCAGCCTCACTCTGTCAAGTGGCACCACAGTCGGAGCGGTGCAGGCGGCGCTGTCTTTCTGCCAGGCCGGTCAGGGGAGCGGCGAAGTGACGGCGGTCACTTCGGCTCTGGGGGCGCGCGTCAGGATAAAGGTGTCAGACCACCTTTGCATTAAATGCTCCTGCGACTTGGTCGGTCGGTGCGGCGATTTGGTCAGGGTTGCTTCTTGGCGAAGATAGGGCCTCGGGCGAGCCGGGAACACGTTCGCCGCTGGAGGGGGGCCTCGGGCGAGACGGAGATCCTCTGGGGTCGGCTGCCCTTGTCCGAGGCTAGGCTCGGGCGAGGCGTGATCGAGTCCCTCGTATGGACTGATCCCTGACTTAATCGCACCCATCAGGCCTTTGCAGCTTTATGCTGATGGGGGTTACCAGCTGAGAATTAGGAGCCTTGAGGGTACCCCTAATTATGGTCCCCGACAGTAGCCCCCGAGCCTCGAAGGGAGTGTTAGCACTCGCTTGGAGGCTTTCGTCGCACTTTTTTGCAAGGGGACCAGCCTTTCTCGGTTGCGTTTTGTTCCGGTGGGTGCGCGCGAGCGCACCCACCGGGTGTAGCCCCCGAGGCCTCGGAGGAGTGGTTTCACTCCTCCGAGGTCTTAATGCCTCGCGCAATGCTTCGGCTGGTCTGGTCGTCCCTCATGCGAGCTGGCCGTAGCCCGGGTGTACGGTCGGGTCCCAAGTTCTCGGGCTGGTATGTTGATGCCGTCAACGGTTCGGCCGGAGCCAGGTTTGCGAGAGCAGCCCCCGAGCCTCTGCACAGGGCGAGAGGACGATCAGGGACAGACTCGACTTTTTTACATACGCCCCTGCGTCGCCTTTCCGCAAGGAGGAGGGGGGAAAGCGCCATGTTGCCCTCGATGGGCGCCGAACATGGTGTCTCCGGTGAGCTGCAAGCGGGTAATCCGAGTGGACGTCCGTGCCCCGTTCGTTGGGGGTCGGTTAGGGGCCCAGAGGCACGCCCAAAAGTACCTGCGGGTGATCTGCCGGACCTGGTCCCCTGGCGACGGGGTCCGAGGGCTCGATGCCTCCCTCCGATGGGATTCCGTTACAAGATCGTTCTCGCTGGTCTCAGAAATGTCCTAGGGTACCTCGGGAGCGCAGCCCGAGCCTCAGTTATGTATCGAACGTACCCATGGTCATCCCTCGCTCGGCGTCTGAGGCGGCTGTGAACCCTTCGGGGGCCAGCCTTCGAACCCCTGATCAGTAATGGGCGCGGAGCCCGAGTAGCCTGAGGCGGCCGTTGAACCCTTCCGAGGGGCCGGCCTTCGAACCTCTGACCAGTAGTGGGTGTAGAGCCCACGCGATCTGAGGCGGCTATCGAACCCTTCCTAGGGGCCAGCCTTCGAACCTCTGATCAGTAGGGAGGCTCGGAGCCTGGTTCCTTCACGGGGAAGGATCCTTTTCGGGGTATCCCCCTTTCCCAGTCCCTATTGCAAGAGAGAGAAAGAGGAAAAAAGGAAAAGGATACGAAATCGAACGACGCAGCGTACCTTTTTTGACGCGGTCATTATGGCGAAGGCGAAGCGTCGCCCGCTTCTCCTGCCAGGGGCGGCGCCTGTCCCGCCGCGGAGTTAATGCGACAGGGCGAGTGGTTGGCGGGGCGGTCGTTGCGCGTGTGCGAGCCGTTCGAGGAACGGATCACGGGCGCGTTGTCTTCACGCCGTGAGAGAGGGTTCTCTCGCTGCCCCCGGACGGGACGTGAGCTTGGCTGACGACGTGGCCGCTGCTCCTGCCCGCCTGCCACCGCCATTACTGCCGGCCCATTTTTGGCCGCATTGACCGCCGCGCTAGGCTGGCGCTGCTGGGTCGTGCGCTGGGTCGCCTCGAGTCGCGGTATTGGTTCCGCAGTCGAGGAGGCGCGGTAGTGGCGCAAGTGGCGGTGCTGTTGCATGCACGAAGCATTCGGCGCGCCGGTTGCATGACGCGTGGGCCTGGGCCTCCATGCTGGGCGTGTTGGGGGTCGGAGAAGTGCGCCCACTTGGCGCGGTTGCATGCCGCCTGCATGGCTGCCCGCCCCTTTCGCCCGTTGGTCTGGGCAAAAGTGGAGAGTCGCTTGTAACCGCTGGGCGGTTGCACGCACCGCGCGCGGCGGTTTGGCTTCTTCTGCTTTGAGCCGGCTTGCATGACGTGTGGGACCCAGCCCCCGCGCCGTAGGGGAGGACCTTGGAGTGTGTTGGAGAAGACTCAGCCCATGACGGCTGGGGACGCAAGTAGGGAGAGCCGCCTTTAAAAGGAGGGTGACCCCCTTGGAAGGCGACCATGTCTTCACGCTCCCTTATGCATCGTGTCTTTCCACCTTCCAAGCCCCCGGATGGGGGATATCCGCCGTCTTTCCGCCTCGTCGTTGGAGAAACGCAACTCCGTGGGAGTTGGTATCTTTCAGCCATCGTTCGGCTTCAAGGATTTTCATCAGCCAGCCCGGCTGTACCCCCCCGCCGGCGGTCACCCAAGACGGTGACCACCAGCCCATGGGTGGGGAGAAGCAAGCCGGGCTGCGATCTTGGTCCCACCCTCAGCTTCAAGGATGTTCATCATCCTCGCTGGGGTGGAGGCCGGGCTGAGCCAGAGCTCTACCTCCCGCGCGGGTTCGTGGGTCACCCTCTCCTGCGGCGTTCGAGGGAGAGGGCGCTCGCTGGCCCTGCGGGCGGGTCGGACTTTGACAACGCGGGGCCGGTCGACGGCAGGCGTCGTCAGCCCCAGCGCGTCGGGCTCGTCGGCTTGGCCCCCGGTGCCCCCTCCTGCCGGAAGGCGGCTGCCGCGCCGTGTGCACGGGAGGACCGCCCAAGATGTCGCGCGCTGCTAGGGCGGCGTTCGTGTTCTGGGGCGGTCCTGCCTTTGCACCGGTACGGTGCCTCCGCGCGGAGGTCGGTGCCCTGCTCGTCCGGGAGGATCCGAGTGGGGATCTGCCGGCGGGCTGACGGCCCCTGCCGTCGGTGCCGAGGCGGAGGCGGCTCGAGAAGTCCCCGTCACCGACGGGATCACCGCCACCATCCGCGCTTCGGGCCTCCGGCCCTTTGTACTTGTCCTCGCCCCTCGAGCGTCGGCATGGGCGAGGGCGGGGTTGCAGCGGCGTTCGCCCTGAGGCCATCGCCGCTGCAGTTCGGCTACCCGTAGAGGGGGTCGTTGTCGCTGCTGCTGGAGCGGGCGACGGTGAGCCGTCCGTCGGTCTTCTGTTGCTCCGCAGGCCCCCCCCCATCGAGTGGGGTTGTTCGTACCTGCGGAGGTGGAACCTGAGTTCCGTTTGTAATGGCACTTTGAATGCCAGTGTTTTTGTTCATTGTGGCTGTCGGGGCCTGTACATGTATGTATTTTCGGCACGGAGCCGTGTTTTTTCCTCATTTTCGAGCGCTAAGACTCGCCTGTTGGTTGTCTGAACCGCTTCACCAAGCGTGAGCCGCCCCGTGTAAAGGTGACGAGTGAGGTATCCGTATCCCGGGGGCGTAGGAGTCCCTCGGCTCGGTCGGCCTTGTTGTCCGAGGCTTCTCTAGCTTAGTTAAAGGAACCCCTCGGCCGCTCTCCGATGAGCCGAGGCCAGGGGTAGCGGTGTCAGCACGAACGGAGGCAGAGTTGGCTCGGTGAGAAGACCTGGTCGGCCGGAGCCTGGCCGGGCCGTCCGTTAGCGGGACCGACGCCGGGATTGACCAGCCGAGGCCTCGGGTCGGGCTGACGTCCTTGGAGGACAGCTGGCCGAGGCCCCGGGGTGACCGGCCGAGCCGCCTGCTCGGGCCAGATTCCCGGAGAAGACCCTGGCAGCGATGGCCCGGGCGTGGCGATGACGTCATCCTTCAGAGTGGAGATCTTCGGACCACGTCGCCGTCTGAGGTTAGGTCGGGCCTCGCCGAAGATGTTGCTGACGCCGAGGGTGCTGCTGCTCCCTTCAGTCGTCAAGATCCGAGCCTGCAGGATCGGATTGTCTTGTAGCGTGTGTTTCCTGCGGCCGCCGAGGCCAAAACACACCCTCGCCGTGTTGTAAAGCTGCGTCTCTTTTCCTCTTGCTTCGAGTATCTGGACTTTTTTGTTCGTAACAGAAATGTTTGTGCGAGCGAGAGTTGCTTCTCGCGGAAGGTGATGAGTGAGGTATCCGTATCCCGGAGGCGTAGGAGTCCCTCGGCTCGGTCAGCCTTGCCGCTTACGCGCACTCTTACCCGTCCTTGGGGTTCTGTTACCGACGCAGTCGGGAAGGCTCGAAGAATCGCTCCGGTAGAAGAGCTTCCGAACGAGAAGACTTGTTCGGTCCACGGAATCACTTATCCGAACGCGAGTTACTTATCGCAGAAGGTGATGAGTGAGGTATCCGTATCCCGGAGGCGTAGGAGTCCCTCGGCTCGGTCAGCCTTGGCTGTTTATGTGTACTCCATCGTTTTCAGGGTCCGCTTTCGAAGTAGTCAAAAAGCACGAAAGACATTCTGGCAGAAAAGATCTTTTTTCGAGGAAAATTTCGACGCAGAGGGGGTTCCCCCCCCTTTTAGCCCTCGAGGGAGGGTCGGGCTTTGCCGGGGCGAGGCCAACCCTTCCTTGACGACTAAACTTTGCGTGGGTGCGAGGTATATGAACAACTTGAAAACATCTTAAGGGTAGAAGCGACGTAGCTGTTGGATGTTCCAAGCGTTGCTGTAGACCTCCCCTTGACTGTTGGCCAGCTTGTACGTTCCGGGCTTCAGAATTTTGGCGATGACGAACGGCCCCTCCCAGGGGGGCGTGAGCTTGTGCCGCCCTCGGGCGTCTTGTCGCAGCCGAAGCACCAGGTCGCCCACCTAGAGGTCTCGGGACCGGACCCCTCGGGCGTGGTAGCGTCGCAGGGACTGCTGGTACCGCGCCGAGTGTAGTAAGGCCTTGTCCCGAGCCTCCTCCAGCTGGTCCAGCGAGTCTTCTCGACTAGCTTGGTTGCTCTGGTCGGCATAGGCCCTTGTCCTCGGGGAGCCGTATTCCAGGTCTGCGGGCAAGACGGCCTCTGCCCCGTAGACTAGGAAGAACGGTGTGAAGCCCGTGGCTCGGCTCGGCGTTGTCCTCAGACTCCAGACCACCGAGGGGAGT
Source organism: Zea mays (assembly GCF_902167145.1). Classification (NCBI taxonomy): domain Eukaryota; kingdom Viridiplantae; phylum Streptophyta; class Magnoliopsida; order Poales; family Poaceae; genus Zea; species Zea mays. The sequence goes on along the minus strand of NC_050100.1, from coordinate 157,797,326 downwards.
TCCTTCATCCATCGCTTGCCGAACTTGTTGAGGTCGCTGTAGATCCGAGGCTTGAGCCCTTGTAGAATCATGCCGTTGGCACGCTCTACTTGCCCATTTGACATGGGATGAGCCACGGCGGCCCAGTCCACCCGGATGTGGTGATCCTCGCAGAAGTCCAGGAACTTTCTGCCGGTGAACTGGGTGCCGTTGTCGGTGATGATGGAGTTCGGGACCCCGAAGCGATGGATGATGTTGGTGAAGAACGCCACCGCTTGCTCGGACCTGATGCTGTTCAAGGGTCGGACCTCAATCCACTTGGAGAATTTGTCGATGGCAACTAGCAGGTGCGTGTGGCCCCCGGGTGCCTTCTGCAAGGGGCCGACGAGATCCAGACCCCACACAGCGAAAGGCCAGGTGATGGGTATCGTCTGCAGAGCCTGAGCGGGCAGGTGGGTCTGCCTTGCGTAGAACTGACACCCCTCGCAGCTGCGGACAATTTTAGTGGCGTCGGCCACCGCCGTCGGCCAGTAGAAGCCTTGTCGGAAAGCATTCCCGACAAGGGCTCGAGGCGCTGCGTGATGGCCGCAAGCCCCCGAGTGTATCTCTCGCAGGAGTTCCTGACCTTCGGCGATGGAGATGCATCGCTGGAGGATGCCCGAGGGGCTGCGGTGGTAGAGCTCCTTCTTATCTCCCAGCAAGACGAACGACTTGGCGCGCCGCGCCAGTCGCCGAGCTTCGGCTCGGTCGGAGGGTAGCTCTCCTTGGTGGAGATATTGCAGGTACGGGGTCTGCCAGCTTTGATCAGGCGTGACCCCACTTCGCTCCCCTCCAACGTGCAGCGTCTCGCCCTCGGGGGCCGAGGGTACCTCGGACCGAACCGAGGGTGCCTCGAGCCGAGCCGAGGGTGCCTCGGACTGTGCCGAGGGTACCTCGGGCTAGGCCGAGGGTGCCTCGGGCAGAGCCGAGGGCGCCTCGGACTGTGCCGAGGGTACCTCGGGCTGGGCCGAGGGTGCCTCAGGCTCGGGCATGTCGTCGATCTTGACGGAGGGCTGACGCAGATCTCGGGAGAAGACGTCCGGAGGAACCGTTGTTCGCCCCGAGGCTATTTTAGCCAGCTCGTCCGCAGTCTCGTTGTAGCGCCGAGCGATGTGGTTGAGCTCGAGCCCGTAGAACTTGTCTTCCAGGCGCTGAACCTCATCGCAGTAGGCCTCCATCTTCGGGTCGCGGCAGTGGGAGTTCTTCATGACTTGGTCGATGACGAGCTGCGAGTCACCACGAGCGTCGAGGCGTCGGACCCCTAGCTCGATGGCGATCCGCAACCCGTTGACCAGAGCCTCATACCCGGCCACATTGTTGGACGCCGGGAAATGGAGGCGTAGCATGTAGCGTAGGTGCTTTCCGAGTGGCGAGATGAAGAGTAGGCCTGCGCCGGCTCCTGTCTTCATCAGCGACCTGTCGAAGAACATGGTCCAGAGCTCCGGCTGGATCGGAGCTGTTGGGAGCTGAGTGTCGACCCATTCAGCTACGAAGTCCGCCAAGACCTAGGACTTGATGGCCTTCCGAGGAGCGAACGAGATTGTCTCGCCCATGATTTCCACCGCCCACTTTGCAATCCTACCCGAGGCCTCTCGGCACTGGATGATCTCCCCCAGGGGGAAGGATGACACCACAGTTACCGGATGAGACTCGAAGTAGTGTCACAGCTTCCGCCGCGTTAGGATCACCGCGTACAGCAGCTTTTGAACTTGTGGGTAGCGGATCTTGGTTTTGGATAGTACCTTGCTGACGAAGTAGAATGGCCTCTAAACGGGCAATGCATGCCCCTCTTCTTGCCTCTCGACCACAATCGCGGCGCTAACCACCTGAGTGGTCGCGGTGACGTAGACCAAGAGGGCTTCTCCGGCAGCTGGGGGTACCAAGATAGGCGCCTTCGTGAGGAGCGCCTTCAGGTTCCCGAGGGCTTCCTCAGCCTCAGGGGTCCAAGTGAAGCACTCGGCCTTCCTTAAGAGGCGGTACAGAGGTAGACCTCTTTCGCCGAGGCGTGAGATGAAGCGGCTCAGAGCCGCGAGGCATCCCATGACCCTCCGTACGCCTTTCAAGTCCTTGATGGGCCCCATGCTGGTGATGGCTGCGATCTTCTCCGGATTGGCTTCGATGCCCCGCTCGGAGACGATGAACCCCAAGAGCATGCCTCGGGGCACCCCGAAAACACACTTTTCGGGATTGAGCTTGACGCCCTTCGCCTTGAGACATCAGAACGTCACTTCAAGGTCGGAAAGGAGGTCGGAGGCTTTCCTCGTCTTGACTACGATGTGTAACACCCTGAATTTGGGGGTATAAAATTTCTTTGCTCATATTCACAAATTCAGGTGTTACTTCCCTTTTCTCATCCTCCCCCAATCTCCTCTCTCTCATTTCTATAGGAGAAAAGTGGTTATCTTATTTATAATTATAGTCTATTAGCTCAAACTCCAAGGGAGTATGAATTGTTGCATCATGTTGAACCCTAGATTTCACTTTTGTTTGGTGCATAATTCTCAAAAGGTCTAATTTGAATTTGTGGCTCATTTGAATTTGAATCAAATAGAGAAAATAAAAAGAAAAGAGAAAACAAATACCAAAATAAAAGAAAAAGGAAAAGAAGCCCGCTTTCCTCGCCCCCTCGGCCTTTCGGCCCAGTCGGCCCGCCTTGCGCGCGCCCGCCTCCCGCTCTCTCTGCTCGCCCGGCCCCACCTGTCGGCGCTGCCGCTTCCCCGCGCGTGCGCCCGCTCCCTCGCTCTCTCTGCCCGTGGGCCCGGCCCGTCAGCCCCGCTTTCCTCGCGCCCGCACCCGCTTTCTTCTCTCTCTCTGCGCCGCGGGCCCGGCTTGTCAGCTTCTCCGTCTTCGCGTAACCGCCGCCGTGCGTGCCGCGGTCTCTGCGCCCACGTCGCGCGTGGGGCTCGCCCCACCTCGCCCTCGGCCACTTGAGCCCCGAGCCTTGCTCGCCATCTCCCCCTCCCTCATTTGCGCACCAACCGGCCCCCCCCCTCTTCCACCTCTCCCTCGCTGTGCGCACGCCAGAGCGCCGCCGCCGTAAACCCCGCCGTTCCGAGCTCGGTTCCCGGCCGCCGTTGGAGCTCCGCCGTGTCCATTGCCACGGTGAGCTTCGCCCCGACGTCCGCAACCCGGAACGCGCACCAATTTCCCCTTCCCCTCCCTATTTCGCTCTGCCCGCGCTCACCCGCCGTCCTCCGTGCAGCCGCCACCGTCGCCCCGGGCCGCCGTCGCGTCTCCGTCGCCACCGAGGAGTCCCCGGAGGCCGCTTTGAGGTAAGGGACCTCTCCCGCCCCTATTGGCCTTTGTCTTGCTCTCTATCGCGTTTAATTCCTCGCCGGAGTAGTTTAGCGCCGCCGTCGAGCCGCTCCACCGCGAACCGCCCCCCTCCGGTGCCCCTGCCCCGACCTAGTCCCCACCAAAAGGTTCCCCGCGCCCTCCCCAACCTTCTCGGCCACTCAGGTCGCCCCGGGGACCCGCAGGGCCCCCGCGCCCCTCGTCTCCGGCGAGTTCTCCGCCGCGGGACGGGCGCCGCCGCCTCAGCTGGCTGGGGAAGGAGACAGGAGCCAGCCGCCCCATCTCCGCCGTCCATCTTAGATCGGACGGCCCTGTTTCAAATAGCCCGAACCCAGCCTCAGCCGTTCGCCTGAGATCCAACGGCCCAGAGCCGTTTCCCCCCGCGCCCCGCCTCCCTGCCAACTGGGCCCCGCCTGCCAGTCGCCCGCGCTCGCGCTGCCAACTGGGCCCCGCCTGTCAGCCCCGCGCCCGCGCTGCCCGCCCGGCCCCGCCTGTCAGCCGCTCACGCCGCCGCGCGCCCGCGCGCCCGCCCGCAGGATCTAATCCTGGTCGTCCGTTTGAGATCCAACGGCTGTAAGCGCCCGATACCCCTTCGCCCGCGCATTTTCTTAAAGAACCCCCCTGTTTTCTGGAAATTGCGCCCGCCGTCCCTGGTTTCTCGCAGTTAGGTCCTCGGACCTTTTATTTAATTCAAAATAGGTCCTTAGGGTATAATTTTAACCCCTAAACTTGTAAAATTCATAACTTTGTCATATGAACTCCAAATTAGGTGCTTCAAATTGCAAAATGTTCATAATATTATTATCTATCTGTTTACGCAATGTTTCCCTGCTGTTTCCATGTCCCAATTAATGGTTAATCATTAGGATAAAGTTAATGTTATGGGAACCCTATTTGAGATAAATAAAAGAAAGTAGACTTTAATAAAAGTTGGAGCACTTAAGTTTATGGACTCAAACACTTAAGTTTAGGAACTTAAACCAGATAATTATTTAATCCCACCACTGACTTAAACCTGAGTAGTGGATAATGACTCATTTTGTATAGTCCTCTACCCCAGGCCTAGAGAACACCAGAGTGCCTATCCCTTTTCTGTTATGAACATGTGACCTCTCTCTGCTGCATATGTTTGGTATTTTGTTTTTGTTTGTTATTTTCCCAAGTGCATAGTGTGAGTGATTGCTTTACGTAGACAACGAGCAGTCTGTGTTTCCCGAGGCAGTTGCAGAGGAAGTCCCTGATCAGCAGTTTGGTGAAGGCAAGTGTCCTCTGTCCCATTATGTCCTACTCATTTATAACTTACTATCCCGCATTACTTACTTGAAACCTAAGGATTGACTAGCTTTACACTTTACTTTGTCCTTGATGACCTATTGGGTTGTTATGGTTAGCACTCTGCTATTGCCTTAACTTAATCAATGAACATGATGTGACTATTTATGATACTGTTATCCTGATGATGTTGATGATCTTGTGATACTCTAGGGGGCTCAGGCTGTTTCCTGAGTACCTCTCCGTAAGGACTGGTTCGTTGAGAGACCACCCGGGATAACAGTGCAACCATGAGGGTGAAATGGGATGCCCTTAGCTGATTAATTAGATGAACTAGAGGTGTAGTTGCTTAGCCGTCGTGCCGTCAATGGGGTCCAGGCACAGTGCTTGCTCTGTCGAGGCTGAGTGCCGAGGTTCTTTCGTTTTGCTCTTTGTTAGTCACTCTCCTGCGGGGAGGAGTACTGTGTTTATCAAACTGGAGAAACCTAACGGGCAGCTATGATCTCTAGGGAATCTTTGTAAAAGCTACGTAGTGATGCCCTGCCGGACCACCTAGGTAGTGGTCAATGGGGATTAGCTCTCCCCGGGTAGAAAGGGAATCATGACTCATGGGTAAAGTGTGCAACCTCTGCAGAGGGTAGTGAAACTGATATATCAGTCGTGCTCACGGTTAAGAGCAGCCTTGGGATCCTCTTTGATTAGAGATACAAATGGTTCGAGACACAGTGGTTCCATTTATGATTTTGGTTCGATGATGATAATGATGTTCCTCGATGAGGGAATGGTTTACGGGTTGGTTAATGCTAAAATCTGGCTTCTACTAATGATAAATACCTGACCAACTAAAAGCAACTGCTTGAGCCTAACCCCACATAAAGCTAGTCCACCTCAGCCAAACGGGACATTTGCTGAGTACGTTGATGTGTACTCATCCTTGCTTTACCACAAAACACCAGGTTGTCCACATTGCAACCACTGCTCAGGAGAAGGCGAAGTCGTGGAAGGAGACTTCCAGGAGTTCCAAGACTACGACGAATTCTAGGTGTGGGTTGGCGGCAACCCCCAGTCAGCTGCCTGTGGAGGCCTTTTCTTTACTGCGTTTCGCTAGTACTTTGATTTACCTGTTAAGACGATGACTATGTTGATGTCTATGACTCTGTGATGTAATAAGTTAAGTACTCTTTTATGTTATTATTCGAGCACTGTGCGATTATGTTCATTTATGTAATCGCTGTGTACGTGAGTTCTGATCCTGGCACGTACATAGTTCGCATTCGGTTTACCTTCCAAAACCGGGTGTGACATAAGTGGTATCAAAGCCGTGCTGACTGTAGGACCGCTGACCTAGAGTAGCACTGGTCGTACTAAGGACTATTGACCTTCCCTCTCACCTTGACCTCTGTTGTTACTTCAAAAGTCGGTCACCTCAACCAACCCTATGTTTTACTATCTATCTATACTATACCTTGTTAAAATTTTTATCTTATTCTATCTTTGGTTTATTCACTTGTCATATTAGTTCTGCTCTTACTCTTGTGCTTATGGTGTCTTTTGTAGATGGCTCGTCTTAGACACACTGCACGTAAGTCGGTGATTCCTTTCCTGCTGTCTCGACTTGCGGAGCGTCCTCTGCACCGCACCGTGTCCGGACAGTCGAGTCACCTGGAGAGGCTGCACCACCGTCTGCGTGAGGAGCAGGAACGCCGGCGCCAGCACGGAGAGCAGCAGGGCTCTTCCTCCCCACCCCAGCGAGAGGTGGAGTCCGTGAGGCCCCGTTCCTCTGTTGCCCAGCTGGAGGCGCCCCCTGCACCACCGCGGGACGTCCCGGCTGTTGGAGGAGCTACTGGAGGAGATCCCGACGACGACGACTCAGACCACAGTACGGAGTCCTCTGAGCCGCAGGAGGCGGAAGGATGGGTCGCCCGACCCATCACCCGTGACGCCGCTCGCGGTTGTCACTTCCACGACGCACTCGACACCTTGCTGCGCCAGGCTTTCGACCGGCACACCTGGTCGATCGAGTATCGTTGTGTAGTCTACCAGCACAGTCGCGGGAGGTACCCGGACCGCTGGGAGGCTACCTGCCTAGTTCGCCGTCCGGAGGATGACCTCCGAGGTGCGGAGGCCGTTTCGGAGCACTACTCTATCTCTGAGAGGGACACTGCGGAGGCGGCTATGCAGGATGCAGCACGGCGTGCACTCTCCCAGTACTGTTCTCTGTTCGGTGGCGTGGCCGATGGTCTTAACCTTCGGTACTACCCCCGCCGCCCTACTGGCAGCACAGAGAGTGTGGTTGTCTCACCCGTTGGTGAGGCTAACCCTAGGTTGAGCAGCACAGTCAACCTAGTCGCAGTGCTTAACACTGAGCTGGATCACTCTCTGGACGAGCTAAGCAGGGCTCGAACGGAGATTGCGGGGTTGCGTGCTGAGCTGGCAGAGCGCCATCACCAGGAGAGTGGTTCTCCCGCACCTGTTGGGACTCAGCACCCATACCGCTCGCCGCCACGTGGTCACCACACTTATGGTTCCCCTGTCTGTAAGACCAGGATAGATCTGGATCCTTAGATCGTTAGCGTCGGAGTTTGTAATAATTCTTAAGGCAGATGTCCCAGTCTTAGGTAGTCAGTTTAGTTTGCTTATCAGTTGCTTCCATTTAGTTTAGTTTGCTTATCAGTTGCTTTATTGCTTGTTATGGTGAACTTGTGCTGGATTTGAATCTTTGTAATGACTGTTGCCAACCTGTGGGTTTCCCCTGCAGTTTGGCCTAGCTAGTAATGTTAATGAAGTCAGTTGCTTAGTTGGGAAACCATTTGCCTCCACTTTCCTTCTTATCTAAGAAGCGGTGTTGAATCATAATGAGGATCAGTGAAGCCCTTTGTTCACTCAGTGTCATGAAGAATTCTGTATTCTCTTTTCTTATGCTGAAGGGTTGTAGGATCAATGCTGATGTATGAATGTCTTCCACAGATGTCTGACAACAGGCGCCGATGCAACAGGCGTGCTCAGCAAGAGCAGCATGACCAGCAGGAGGAACAACAGAGGCAACCTCCCCCACCACCCCCGATGTCAGTGGAGCAGATGTTTTTGATGCAGACTCAAGCAGTGCAGGCCATTGGGCAGACTCTGGCAGCCATGCAGCAGGCTCAACAGCAACCCCAACCCCAATTGCAAGTGCAGATGCCCCAGATGCCACGGGATAAGCGTGGTGAGTTCATGAGAGGGCACCCTCCTACCTTCGCCCATTCTGCTGACCCCATGGATGCAGAAGACTGGCTGCGCGCAGTGGAAAGGGAACTGCGCACCGCCCAATGTGACGACAGGGAGAAGGTTCTGTATGGTCCCCGTCAGCTAAGGGGAGCAGCCCAGTCCTGGTGGGAGTCCTACCTCGCCACCCATGCTGACCCTGAAGCCATCACGTGGGAGGAATTCAGCGAGAGTTTCCGTCGGTACCATGTGCCAGAGGGACTGATGATCGTGAAGAAGGAGGAGTTTCTGGCTCTGAAGCAGGGACCCCTGTCTGTTAGTGAGTACAGAGACAAGTTTCTGCAGCTGTCTCGTTATGCACCTGAAGACGTCAACACTGATGCTAAAAGGCAGTACAGGTTCATGAGAGGTTTGGTGGATCCCCTGCATTACCAGCTGATGAATCACACCTTCCCCACCTTCCAGCACCTGATCGACAGGGCAGTTATGACCGAGAAGAAGCGTAAGGACATGGAAGATCGGAAGCGCAAGATGAGTGGACACCAGTCCGGAGGCATCAGCCGTCCACGTTTCTCGGGCAGTTCGTCTCAGCAAGGCAGGCCTGGTCACCCACAGGGATACCAGAATCAAAATCAGCGTCTGCATCAGCAGCAGTTTCAGAGGCAGTACCCGTAGCAGCAGCAGCAGTATCGTCAGCACAGCCAGCAGGGAAGTAATCAGTATCAGAAGCAGAACAACCAGGCACCTCGCCTTCCTGCCCCAGCAGCGAATCAGAGCAACCAAGCAGCCCCAGCACAAGGAGGAGGCAGAGGATGTTTCCACTGTGGAGAACAAGGCCACTGGGCGATGCAGTGCCCAAAGAAGTTGGCGCAGCAGCAGACCAACCCCAATGCTCCAACAAGGCAAGGTGTACTGCAGCCGGCAGCAGGCAATCGTAACCAAGCGTACAACCGTGGAAAGGTGAACCACTTGGAGGCCGAAGCAATCCAGGATGCACCAGATGTGGCAGTAGGTATGTTTTCAGTCGAATCTCATCCCGCGAAAGTGTTATTTGATACTGGTGCAACTCATTCATTTGTCACTGCAACATGGGTAGAATTGCATAACATCTCAGTAGAGGCAATGATGCCGCCCATGAGGATTAATTCGGTCGGTGGCAAGGTGCAAACAGATAAAATATGCTCAAATATAATGGTGGAAATAAGGGGGATAGGATTCCCCAGTGACTTAATAGTAATAGACACCCCTGGGATAGACATTATTTTAGGGATGAATTGGTTAATGAAGTATGAGGCGAATGTTAGTTGTGACAAGAGGACCGTAACATTGAAGTCCCCGTCAGGAGAAGAGGTAGTGGCCGAGCTATGGATGCCTAAATCAGAAGAGGGAGTCTGTCACCAGATTTCAGTTGGTAGTAAGGAGCCTAACCCGCTCGAGGCTATCAAGGTTGTGTCAGACTTTCCGGATGTGTTTCCCGAGGAGCTAACGGGCATGCCACCCGAGAGAAAGGTTGAATTTGCCATAGAGCTTATCCCTGGTACCGCCCCCATTTCAAAAAGGGCCTATCGAGTGTCTGGACCAGAACTGGTAGAACTCAAGAAGCAGATAGATGAGATGTTAGAGAAGGGTTACATCAGGCCAAGCACCTCGCCTTGGGCCGCTCCAGTGTTGTTTGTAGAGAAGAAAGATGGTACCAAAAGGATGTGCATAGATTACAGAGCCCTGAACGAAGTCACTATTAAGAACAAGTACCCTTTGCCAAGAATAGAAGATCTGTTTGACCAACTCAGAGGTGCCAGTGTATTCTCGAAGATAGATCTGAGATCAGGTTACCATCAACTCAGAATCCGACCCTCGGACATACCGAAGACAGCATTCATCACCAAGTACGGGTTATATGAGTTCACAGTTATGTCCTTTGGTTTGACAAATGCACCAGCCTTCTTTATGTATCTGATGAACAGTGTGTTCATGGATTATCTAGACAAGTTTGTGGTAGTGTTCATCGATGACATTCTCATATACTCTCAAAGTGAGGAAGATCATGCAGAGCATTTGAAGATGGTACTGCAAAGGCTTCGAGAGCATCAATTGTATGCCAAGTTGGGCAAATGCGAGTTCTGGATTCATGAAGTCTTGTTTCTGGGTCACATCATAAATGAAGATGGGTTAGCAGTGGATCCAAAGAAAGTAGTAGATATCCTGAACTGGAAAGCACCGAAGGATGTTCGCGGGATCAAGAGCTTCATTGGAATGGCTGGATATTACAGGCGTTTCATCGAAGGCTTTTCAAAGATTGCTAGACCAATGACAGCGTTACTGGCGAAGAAAGTTGAGTTTAAGTGGACCCAAAAGTGTCAGGAAGCATTTGAAGAACTGAAGAGTAGATTGACTACAGCTCCTGTGTTAGTCCTGCCTGATGTTCACAAGCCATTTTCAGTGTATTGCGATGCTTCTTACACCGGATTGGGATGTGTGCTAATGCAAGAAGGAAGAGTTGTAGCATACTCATCTCGACAGTTGAAGATCCATGAGAAAAATTATCCCACACATGACCTGGAGTTGGCAGCAGTGGTTCATGCCTTAAAGACCTGGAGACATTACCTGTATGGACAGAAATGCGACATCTACACAGATCATAAAAGTCTGAAGTACATATTCACCCAGTCAGAGTTAAACATGAGGCAGCGAAGATGGTTGGAATTGATCAAAGACTATGAGTTGGAGATACATTACCATCCAGGCAAAGCCAATGTTGTTGCAGATGCTCTGAGCAGGAAGAGTCAAGTTAATATGTTGGCATCGTACCCGATGCCGTATGAGTTAGCCAAAGAGTTCGACAGACTGAGCCTTGGTTTCCTAAACAGTACGCAAGGAGTAACGGTGGAGTTAGAGCCCACCCTAGAGTGGGAGATCAAAGAAGGGCAGAAGGATGATGAAAACATCAACAAGATTCGACAGCTGATCTTAGAAGGAAGAGGCAAAGACTTTCGAGAGGATGAAGAGGGAGTAATATGGTTCAAGGACCGATTGTGTGTTCCCGACCTCAAACCTATTCGGGAGCTGATCCTAAAGGAAGCTCATGAGACAGCCTACTCCATACACCCGAGAAGCGAAAAGATGTACCAGGATTTAAAAAGGAGGTTTTGGTGGTATGGCATGAAAAGAGAGATCGCAGAATATGTCGCCATCTGTGATAGTTGTCAGAGAACCAAAGCAGAGCATCAGAGGCCTGCCGGATTGTTGCAGCCATTGCGGATTCCTCAGTGGAAGTGGGATGAGATCGGGATGGATTTTATAGTTGGCCTACCTCGTACCCGGGCCGGTTATGATTCCATCTGGGTGGTTGTGGACCGCTTAACAAAGGTGGCCCATTTCATACCTGTGAAGACAACATACACCGGAGCAACGTTAGCTGAGTTATACATGTCACGTATAGTCTGCCTTCATGGTGTGCCGAAGAAGATAGTGTCAGATCGAGGAACGCAGTTCACATCTCATTTTTGGCAGCAGCTACAAGAAGCTTTGGGCACGCATTTGAGCTTCAGCTCAGCTTATCTCCCGCAGACAGACGGTCAGACTGAAAGAACTAATCAGATCCTAGAAGATATGTTGAGAGCCTGTGCGTTGCAAGACAAGTCAGGATGGGACAAAAGATTACCTTATGCAGAATTCTCCTACAACAATAGTTACCAGGCCAGCTTGAAGATGTCACCGTTTCAGGCACTCTATGGACGGAGTTGTAGGACTCCGCTGCATTGGGACCAGCCTGGAGAGAGACAGGTGTTTGGCCCCGACATTTTGCTTGAAGCCGAAGAGAATATCAAAATGGTTCGGGAGAACCTGAAGATAGCACAGTCAAGACAACGAAGCTATGCGGACCGCAGGAGAAGAGAACTGAGTTTTGAAGTGGGAGACTACGTCTATCTGAAGGTGTCACCTATCAGGGGAGTCAGAAGGTTCGGAGTCAAAGGCAAGTTAGCACCCCGGTACGTTGGACCATATCAGATTCAAGCAAAGCGTGGAGAAGTGGCCTACCAGCTCAACCTACCAGAGAGCTTGTCAGCAGTGCACAATGTGTTCCACGTGTCGCAATTGAAGAAATGTCTGCGAGTACCAGAAGAGCAGTTGCCAGTGGAGGGTTTGGAAGTTCAGGAAGATCTGACCTACATAGAGAAGCCAACGCAGATTTTGGAGTTTGCAGACAGGGTCACCCGGAGAAACACCATCAGAATGTGCAAAGTCAGGTGGGGTCACCACTCTGAGGAAGAAGCAACCTGGGAACGAGAAGATGATCTGAAAGCCAAATACCCCGAACTCTTTGCTGACCAACCCTGAATCTCGGGGGCGAGATTCTTTTAAGGGGGATAGGTTTGTAACACCCTGAATTTGGGGGTATAAAATTTCTTTGCTCATATTCACAAATTCAGGTGTTACTTCCCTTTTCTCATCCTTCCCCAATCTCCTCTCTCTCATTTCTATAGGAGAAAAGTGGTTATCTTATTTATAATTATAGTCTATTAGCTCAAACTCCAACGGAGTATGAATTGTTGCATCATGTTGAACCCTAGATTTCACTTTTGTTTGGTGCATAATTCTCAAAAGGTCTAATTTGAATTTGTGGCTCATTTGAATTTGAATCAAATAGAGAAAATAAAAAGAAAAGAGAAAACAAATACCAAAATAAAAGAAAAAGGAAAAGAAGCCCGCTTTCCCCGCCCCCTCGGCCTTTCGGCCCAGTCGGCCCGCCTTGCGCGCGCCCGCCTCCCGCTCTCTCTGCTCGCCCGGCCCCACCTGTCGGCGCTGCCGCTTCCCCGCGCGTGCGCCCGCTCCCTCGCTCTCTCTGCCCGTGGGCCCGGCCCGTCAGCCCCGCTTTCCTCGCGCTCGCACCCACTTTCTTCTCTCTCTCTGCGCCGCGGGCCCGGCTTGTCAGCTTCTCCGTCTTCGCGTAACCGCCGCCGTGCGTGCCGCGGTCTCTGCGCCCACGTCGCGCGTGGGGCTCGCCCCACCTCGCCCTCGGCCACTTGAGCCCCGAGCCTTGCTCGCCATCTCCCCCTCCCTCATTTGCGCACCAACCGGCCCCCCCCTCTTCCACCTCTCCCTCGCTGTGCGCACGCCAGAGCGCCGCCGCCGTAAACCCCGCCGTTCCGAGCTCGGTTCCCGGCCGCCGTTGGAGCTCCGCCGTGTCCATTGCCACGGTGAGCTTCGCCCCGACGTCCGCAACCCGGAACGCGCACCAATTTCCCTTCCCCTCCCTATTTCGCTCTGCCCGCGCTCACCCGCCGTCCTCCGTGCAGCCGCCACCGTCGCCCCGGGCCGCCGTCGCGTCTCCGTCGCCACCGAGGAGTCCCCGGAGGCCGCTTTGAGGTAAGGGACCTCTCCCGCCCCTATTGGCCTTTGTCTTGCTCTCTATCGCGTTTAATTCCTCGCCGGAGTAGTTTAGCGCCGCCGTCGAGCCGCTCCACCGCGAACCGCCCCCCTCCGGTGCCCCTGCCCCGACCTAGTCCCCACCAAAAGGTTCCCCGCGCCCTCCCCAACCTTCCCGGCCACTCAGGTCGCCCCGGGGACCCGCAGGGCCCCCGCGCCCCTCGTCTCCGGCGAGTTCTCCGCCGCGGGACGGGCGCCGCCGCCTCAGCTGGCTGGGGAAGGAGACAGGAGCCAGCCGCCCCATCTCCGCCGTCCATCTTAGATCGGACGGCCCTGTTTCAAATAGCCCGAACCCAGCCTCAGCCGTTCGCCTGAGATCCAACGGCCCAGAGCCGTTTCCCCCGCGCCCCGCCTCCCTGCCAACTGGGCCCCGCCTACCAGTCGCCCGCGCTCGCGCTGCCAACTGGGCCCCGCCTGTCAGCCCCGCGCCCGCGCTGCCCGCCCGGCCCCGCCTGTCAGCCGCTCACGCCGCCGCGCGCCTGCCCGCAGGATCTAATCCTGGTCGTCCGTTTGAGATCCAACGGCTGTAAGCGCCCGATACCCCTTCGCCCGCGCATTTTCTTAAAGAACCCCCCTGTTTTCTGGAAATTGCGCCCGCCGTCCCTGGTTTCTCGCAGTTAGGTCCTCGGACCTTTTATTTAATTCAAAATAGGTCCTTAGGGTATAATTTTAACCCCTAAACTTGTAAAATTCATAACTTTGTCATATGAACTCCAAATTAGGTGCTTCAAATTGCAAAATGTTCATAATATTATTATCTATCTGTTTATGCAATGTTTCCCTGCTGTTTCCATGTCCCAATTAATGGTTAATCATTAGGATAAAGTTAATGTTATGGGAACCCTATTTGAGATAAATAAAAGAAAGTAGACTTTAATAAAAGTTGGAGCACTTAAGTTTATGGACTCAAACACTTAAGTTTAGGAACTTAAACCAGATAATTATTTAATCCCACCCCTGACTTAAACCTGAGTAGTGGATAATGACTCATTTTGTATAGTCCTCTACCCCAGGCCTAGAGAACACCAGAGTGCCTATCCCTTTTCTGTTATGAACATGTGACCTCTCTCTGCTGCATATGTTTGGTATTTTGTTTTTGTTTGTTATTTTCCCAAGTGCATAGTGTGAGTGATTGCTTTACGTAGACAACGAGCAGTCTGTGTTTCCCGAGGCAGTTGCAGAGGAAGTCCCTGATCAGCAGTTTGGTGAAGGCAAGTGTCCTCTGTCCCATTATGTCCTACTCATTTATAACTTACTATCCCGCATTACTTACTTGAAACCTAAGGATTGACTAGCTTTACACTTTACTTTGTCCTTGATGACCTATTGGGTTGTTATGGTTAGCACTCTGCTATTGCCTTAACTTAATCAATGAACATGATGTGACTATTTATGATACTGTTATCCTGATGATGTTGATGATCTTGTGATACTCTAGGGGGCTCAGGTTGTTTCCTGAGTACCTCTCCGTAAGGACTGGTTCGTTGAGAGACCACCCGGGATAACAGTGCAACCATGAGGGTTAAATGGGATGCCCTTAGCTGATTAATTAGATGAACTAGAGGTGTAGTTGCTTAGCCGTCGTGCCGTCAATGGGGTCCAGGCACAGTGCTTGCTCTGCCGAGGCTGAGTGCCGAGGTTCTTTCGTTTTGCTCTTTGTTAGTCACTCTCCTGCGGGGAGGGGTACTGTGTTTATCAAACTGGAGAAACCTAACGGGCAGCTATGATCTCTAGGGAATCTTTGTAAAAGCTACGTAGTGATGCCCTACCGGACCACCTAGGTAGTGGTCAATGGGGATTAGCTCTCCCCGGGTAGAAAGGGAATCATGACTCATGGGTAAAGTGTGCAACCTCTGCAGAGGGTAGTGAAACTGATATATCAGCCGTGCTCACGGTTAAGAGCAGCCTTGGGATCCTCTTTGATTAGAGATACAAATGGTTCGAGACACAGTGGTTCCATTTATGATTTTGGTTCGATGATGATAATGATGTTCCTCGATGAGGGAATGGTTTACGGGTTGGTTAATGCTAAAATCTGGCTTCTACTAATGATAAATACCTGACCAACTAAAAGCAACTGCTTGAGCCTAACCCCACATAAAGCTAGTCCACCTCAGCCAAACGGGACATTTGCTGAGTACGTTGATGTGTACTCATCCTTGCTTTACCACAAAACACCAGGTTGTCCACATTGCAACCACTGCTCAGGAGAAGGAGACTTCCAGGAGTTCCAAGACTACGACGAATTCTAGGTGTGGGTTGGCGGCAACCCCCAGTCAGCTGCCTGTGGAGGCCTTTTCTTTACTGCGTTTCGCTAGTACTTTGATTTACCTGTTAAGACGATGACTATGTTGATGTCTATGACTCTGTGATGTAATAAGTTAAGTACTCTTTTATGTTATTATTCGAGCACTGTGCGATGATGTTCATTTATGTAATCGCTGTGTACGTGAGTTCTGATCCTGGCACGTACATAGTTCGCATTCGGTTTACCTTCCAAAACCGGGTGTGACACGATGTCATCGACGTAGGCCTCGACCGTGCGGCCAATGTGTTCGCCGAACTCATGGTTCATGCACCGCTGGTACGTCGCGCCCGCATTCCTCAAGCCGAACGGTATGGTGACATAGCAGTACATGCCAAAGGGTGTGATGAAAGAAGTCGTGAGCTGGTCGGACTCTTTCATCCTGATTTGGTGATACCCCGAGTAGGCATCGAGGAAAGACAGGGTTTCGCACCCAGCAGTGGAATCCACGATTTGGTCGATGCGAGGCAGAGGGTAGGGAACCTTCAGACATGCTTTGTTGAGACCAGTGTAGTCTACACACATCCGCCATTTCCCCCCTTTCTTTCTCACAAGCACAGGGTTGGCAAGCCATTCGGGATGGAATACCTCCTTGATGAACCCTGCCGCCATTAGCTTGTGGATCTCCTCGCCTATGGCTCTGCGCTTCTCCTCGTCGAATCGGCGCAGAGGCTGCTTGACGGGTCGGGCTCCAGCTCGGATGTCCAGCGAGTGCTCGGCGACATCCCTCGGTATGCCGGGCATGTCCGAGGGACTCCACGCGAAGACGTCGGCGTTCGCGCGGAGAAAGTCGACGAGCACTACTTCCTATTTGGGACCGAGCTCGGAGCCGATCCGGACTTGCTTGGAGGCGTCACTGCTGGGGTCGAGGGGGACGGACTTAACCGTCTCCGCTGGCTCAAAGTTGCCGGCATGACGCTTCACGTCTGGCACCTCCTTTGAGAGGCTCTCCAGGTCGGCGATGAGGGCCTCGGACTCGGCGAGGGCCTCGGCGTACTCCACGCACTCCACGTCGCATTCGAACGCGTGTTTGTACGTGGGGCCAACGGTGATGACCCCGTTGGGGCCCGACATCTTGAGCTTCAGGTAGGTGTAGTTGGGGACGGCCATGAACTTCGCGTAGCATGGCCTCCCCAGTACCGCGTGGTAGGTTCCTCGGAACCCAACCACCTCGAACGTCAGGGTCTCCCTTCGGAAGTTGGAGGGTGTTCCGAAGCAGACATGAAGGTCGAGCTGTCCGAGGGGCTGGACGCGCTTCCCGGGAATGATCCCATGGAAGGGCGCAGCGCCTGCCCGGACGGAGGACAGATCAACACGCAGGAGCCCGAGGGTCTCGGCGTAGATGATGTTGAGGCTGCTGCCTCCGTCCATGAGGACCTTGGTGAGCCTGACGTCGCCGATGACGGGGTCGACGACGAGCGGGTATTTCCCCGGGCTCAGCACATGGTCGGGGTGGTCGGCTTGGTCGAAGGTGATGGGCTTGTCGGACCAGTCTAGGTAGACTGGCGCCGCCACCTTCACCGAACAGACCTCCCGGCGCTCTTGCTTGCGGTGCCGAGCCAAGGCGTTCGCCGCTTGCCCACCATAGATCATGAAGCAGTCGCGGACCTCGGGGAACTCTCCTGCCTGGTGATCTTCCTTCTTGTCGTCGTCGCGGGCCTTGCCACCCTCCACGGGTGGCCCGGCCCTGTGGAAGTGGCGCCGAAGCATGACACACTCCTCAAGGGTGTGCTTGACGGGCCCCTGGTGATAGGGGCACGACTCCTTGAGCATCTTGTCGAAGAGGTTGGCACCTCCGGGGGGCTTCCGAGTGTTCTTGTACTCGGTGGCGGCGACAAGGTCCGCGTCGGCGGCGTCGCGTTTCGCTTGCGACTTCTTCTTGCCCTTCTTCTTGGCGCCGCGCTGAGTTGACGCCTCGGGGGCATCTTCCGAAGGGCGGCCCTGGGGCTGCTTGTCCTTCTGGAAGATAGCCTCGACCGCCTCCTGGCCGGAGGCGAACTTGGTGGCGATGTCCATCAGCTCGCTCGCCCTGGTGGGGGTCTTGCGACCCAGCTTGCTCACCAGGTCGCGGCAGGTGGTGCCAGCGAGGAACGCGCCGATGACATCCGAGTCGGTGATGTTGGGCAGCTCGGTGCGCTGCTTCGAGAATCGCCGGATGTAATCCTGGAGAGACTCTCCCGGCTGCTGTCGGCAGCTTCGAAGGTCCCAGGAATTCCCAGGGCGCACGTATGTACCCTGGAAATTCCCGGCAAAAGCTTGGACCAGGTCGTCCGAGTTGGAGATCTGCCCCGGAGGCAGGTGCTCTAACCAGGCGCGAGCGGTGTCGGAGAGGAACAGGGGGAGGTTGCGGATGATGAGGTTGTCATCGTCCGTTCCACCCAGTTGACAGGCCAGACGGTAGTCCGCGAGCCACAGTTCCAGTCTCGTCTCCCCCGAGTACTTTGTGATAGTAGTCGAGGGTCGGAACCGGGTCGGGAACGGCGCCCGTCGTATGGCTCGGCTGAAGGCCTGCGGACCGGGTGGCTCGGGCGAGGAACTTCGATCCTCCCCGCTGTCGTAGCGTCCCCCACGCCTGGGGTGGTAGCCTCGGCGCACCCTCTCGTCGAGGTGGGCCCGACGGTCGCGGTGATGGTGCTCGTTGCCGAGGCGACTCGGGGCCGCAGGCACTGTGTTGCACGTGCGCCCGGGGCAGATCGAGGCTTCCCGCATGAATCGGGAAGTCGCGGCATGAGGTTCCGAGGGGTACCCCTGCCTTTGGGAGGCAGAGCTCTCGGCCCGTTGGACCGCGGCGCCTTCCAGGAGATTCTTGAGCTCTCCCTGGATTCGCCACCCCTCGGTGGTTGATGGCTCCGGCATCGCGCGGAGAAGCATTGCCGCTGCCGCCAGGTTCTGGCCGACCCCACTAGATGCGGGTGGCGGCCTGAACCTGACGTCGTCGGCGATGCGGTGCTGGAGGCCCTAGGGCAGATGACGTATTTCTCCGGCCGGAGGTTGGCCCGCCCATGCCTGCCCGACGTCCCGACGGATCGGCTCAAGCGCTCCTACTCCCTCGTCGAGCCTGGCCTGTACCCCGCAGATTTGCTTGAGCTGTGGGTCATGGCCCCCCGCCTGAACGGGGACCACAGCTAGCTCCCGTGGGATGTGAAAGGGAAATGTGCCCTTGGGCCATTTCTAAGTGTTTTGGTGATTTAGTGTCCAACACAAGTGCCTAAGTGTAAAAAGGTGGACAAAGTACAAATCAAGGATAAAGGTATGTTTCTCAGACTTAGTACATTGTTTTATGAACTAATGTATTGTGTCTAAGTGCTGGAAATAGGAGAAATCCAATTGGAAATGTCTTCGCTCGAGCAGCCAAGAATCTGCTGAGTCTGGGAGCACCGGACTGTCCGGTGGTGCATCGGACAGTGTCCGGTGTGCCAGGCTGGTTCGAGCGAACTGGCCGCTCTCGGGAATTCACCGGCGACGTACGGCTAAAATTCACCGGACTGTCCGGTGTGCACCAGACTGTCCGGTGAGCCAACGGTCGGCCGCGCAATCTGCGCGGGACACGTGGCTGAGCCAACGACTAGAAGATGGCACCGGACTGTCCGGTGTGCACCGGACATGTCCGGTGCGCCAACGGCTCCAAGTTTGCCAACGGTCGGCTTCGCTGTTTAAGGAAGGAAATCGGGCACCGGACAGTGTCCGGTGTGCACCGGACTGTCCGGTGCCCCCGACGACAGAAGGCAAGAATGGCTTTCCAGATTTGTGCTCAACGGCTCCTAGCTGCCTTGGGGCTATAAAAGGGACCCCTAGGCGCATGGAGGAGCACACCAAGCATCCTTTGAGCATTATTGATCACTCACTCTTCATTCTTGCGCACTTGTTCGACATTCTAGTGATTTGAGCTCCGTTCTAGTGTGCTAGTCTCTTGAGCTCAAGTCTGGGTTTTGTGTGTGCGTATTCGCTGTGATCTTTGTGTCGTGTGTGAGTTGCTAATCCCTCCCTTGCTCCGTGATTCTTTGTGAACATCTTTTGTAAGGGCGAGAGGCTCCAAGCTGTGGAGATTCCTCGCAAGCGGGATTAAGAAAAGCAAAGCAACACCGTGGTATTCAAGTTGGTCTTTGGACCACCTGAGAGGGGTTGATTGCAACCCTCGTCCGTTGGGACGCCACAACGTGGAGTAGGCAAGCGTTGGTCTTGGTCGAACCACGGGATAACCACTGTGCCATCTCTGTGATTGATATCTCTTGGTTATTGTGTTGTGTTGAGATCCTTCTATAGCCATTTGGCAAATTACTGTGCTAACAATTAACCAAGTTTTGTGGCTTAAGTTTTTGAAGTTCTACAGGATCACCTATTCACCCCCCCCCTCTAGGTGCTCTCAATTGGTATCAGAGCCGTTCTCTTCAAGAAAGGGACTAATCGCCCGAAGAGATGGATCCTAAAGGTAAGGGGATGGTGATCAACGACAAGGAGAAGGAGTCCTTCGTCAACGAGCCCAATGATGACAGGCCCACCGACTCAGGCTCGGGCCACAAAAGAAAAGACGGGAGGAAGAAGAAGACAAGGCGCATCAAGGAAATTGTCTACTACGACAGTGACGAATCTTCCTCCTCCCAAAAGGACGACGACGACTACGATAGACGAAAGACGGTTAACTCAAACTTTTCTTTCGATTATTCGCGCATCCCGCATAGCTCAAATGCTCAATTGCTCCCCATTCCACTTGGCAAGCCCCCTCACTTTGATGGAGAGGACTACGGATTTTGGAGCCACAAAATGCGTACTCACCTGTTTTCTCTCCATCCAAGCATTTGGGAGATTGTGGAAAGTGGAATGAAATTTGATAGCTCGGATAGCCCTGTGTTTATTAATGAACAGATTCATAAAATGCACAAGCTACTACTGTGTTGCTAGCCTCTTTGTGCAGGGACGAGTATCACAAGGTGAGCGGCTTGGACAATGCCAAGCAGATCTGGGACACCCTCAAGATCTCTCATGAGGGGAACGACGTCACCTTGCTCACCAAAATGGAGTTGGTGGAGGGCGAGCTTGGACGGTTCGCGATGATAAGGGGCGAGGAGCCAACCCAAACATACAACCGGCTCAAGACCCTTATCAACAAAATAAGGAGCTACGGGAGCACGCGATGGACGGACCACGACGTCGTCCGCCTAATGCTAAGGTCATTTACCGTTCTTGATCCTCATTTGGTGAACAATATACGTGAAAATCCCAGGTACACCAAGATGTCGCCCGAAGAAGTTCTTGGGAAGTTCGTAAGCGGGCGAATGATGATCAAGGAGGCAAGATACGTGGACGACGCGTTGAACGGTCCTATTCATGAGCCTCAACCCATTGCTCTCAAGGCAACAAGGAGCAAGGAGGCGCTACCAAGCAAGGTGGCGCAAGTTGAGGCGGCCGGGCTCAATGATGAGGAGATGGCCCTCATCATTAAGCGCTTCAAGATGGCGCTTAAAGGTCGCAAGGGGCAGCCAAGCAAGACCAAAGCCAAGGGGAAGCACTCATGCTTCAAATGTGGTAAGCTTGGTCATTTTATCACTAACTGTCCCGACAATGATAGTGATCAGGACCAAGGGAACAAGAGGGAGAAGAAGAAGCATTACAAGAAGGCCAAGGGCGAGGCACATATCGGAAAGGAGTGGGATTCGGATTATTCCTCCTCCGACTCTGACAATGAAGGACTCGTCGCCACCGCCTTCAACAAGTCATCCCTCTTCCCCAACGAGCGTCACACTTGCCTCATGGCAAGAGAGAAGAAAGTAAGCACTCATACTAGTACTTATGCTTCTTCAAGTGAGGATGAGTCTAGTGATGATGATGAGATAGATTACTCATGCTTATTCAAGGGATTAGATAGAACCAAGGTAGACAAAATTAATGAATTAATTGATGCCTTGAATGACAAGAATATGCTTTTAGAAAAACAAGAGGATTTGTTGTATGAAGAACATGATAAATTTGTAGAAGCACAGAAATCTCTTGCTCTAGAAATTAAGAGGAATGAAATGCTCTCTAGTGAATTATCTTCTTGTCATGAAACTATTGCTACGTTAACAAGTTTTAATGATGATTTACATGCTAAACTAGAAGTAGCTAATAAATCTAATTCGTGTGTAGAAATTGTTGAAACTTGTAATAGGTGTAAAGATTTTGACATTGATGCTTGTAGTGATCATTTAGTTTCAATTTCCAAATTAAATGAGGAATTAGCTAGTCTTAATGCCCAACTTAAAACTAGCAAGAATGAATTTGACAAGCTAAAATTTGCAAGGGATGCCTACACGATTGGTAGACATCCCTCAATTAAGGATGGACTTGGCTACAAGAGGGAAGCCAAGAACTTGACAAGCCATAAGGCTCCCATCTCCGCCAAGGAGAAAGGGAAGGCCCCTATGGCTAGTAGTGTGCAAAAGAACCATGCCTTTATGTACTATGATAGGAGACAATCTAGAAATGGTTATAGGAGTTGTAATGCATATAATGTCTTTGATTCTCATGCCATGTTTGCTTCTAGTTCTTCTTATGTGCATGATAGAAATGTTGGTAGGAGAAATGATGTTCATAATATGCCTAGGAGAAATGTTGTTAATGTTCCTAGGAAAGTTAATGAACCTTCTACAATATATCATGCTTTAAATGCTTCGTTTGCTATTTGTAGAAAGGATAGGAAGATAGTTGCTAGAAAATTAGGGGCAAGATGCAAGGGAGACAAAACTTGCATTTGGGTCCCTAAGGATATTTGTGCTAACCTTGCAGGACCCAACATGAGTTGGGTACCTAAGACCCAAGCCTAAATTTGCCTTGCAGGTTTATGCATCCGTGGGTTCAAGCTGGATTATCGACAGCGGATGCACAAACCATATGACGGGGGAGAAGAAGATGTTCACCTCCTACGTCAAGAATAAAGATTCCCAAGATTCAATAATATTCGGTGATGGGAATCAAGGCAAGGTAAAAGGGTTAGGTAAAATTGCAATCTCAAATGAGCACTCTATCTCTAATGTGTTTTTAGTAGAGTCTCTTGGATATAATTTGCTATCTGTTAGTCAATTATGCAATATGGGATATAACTGTCTATTTACAAATGTAGATGTGTCTGTCTTTAGAAGATGTGATGGTTCACTAGCTTTTAAGGGTGTACTAGACGGCAAACTTTACTTAGTTGATTTTGCAAAAGAAGAGGCCGGTCTAGATGCATGCTTAATGGCTAAGACTTGCATGGGCTGGTTGTGGCATCGCCGCCTAGCACATGTGGGGATGAAGAACCTCCACAAACTTCTAAAGGGAGAACACGTGATAGGTCTAACCAATGTTCATTTCGAAAAAGATAGACCTTGTGCAGCTTGTCAAGCAGGTAAACAAGTGGGAGGAGCACATCACAGCAAGAATGTGATGACCACGTCAAGACCTCTGGAGCTGATGCATATGGACCTCTTCGGACCCGTCGCCTATCTGAGCATAGGAGGAAGTAAGTATGGTCTAGTTATTGTTGATGACTTTTCCCGCTTCACTTGGGTGTTCTTTTTGCAGGATAAGTCTGAAACCCAAGGGACCCTCAAGCGCTTCCTAAGGAGAGCTCAAAATGAGTTTGAGCTCAAGGTGAAGAAGATAAGGAGCGACAACGGGTCCGAATTCAAGAACCTTCAAATGGAGGAGTTCCTTGAGGAGGAAGGGATCAAGCACGAGTTCTCCGCTCCCTACACACCTCAGCAAAATGGTGTGGTAGAAAGGAAGAACAGGACGCTCATAGATATGGCGAGGACTATGCTTGGAGAGTTTAAGACCCCGAGTGCTTTTGGTCGGAAGCCGTGAACACGGCTTGCCACGCCATCAACAGGGTCTACCTTCACCGCCTCTTCAAGAAGACTTCATATGAGCTGCTGACTGGTAACAAACCCAATGTATCGTACTTTCGTGTTTTTGGGAGTAAATGCTACATTCTAGTGAAGAAGGGTAGTAATTCCAAATTTGCTCCCAAAGCCGTAGAAGGGTTTTTATTAGGTTATGATGCAAATACAAAGGCGTATAGGGTCTTCAACAAATCATCGGGTTTGGTTGAAGTCTCTAGCGATGTTGTATTTGATGAGACTAATGGCTCTCCAAGAGAGCAAGTTGTTGATCTTGATGATGTAGATGAAGAAGACGTTCCAACAGCCACGATACGCACCATGGCGATTGGAGATGTACGGCCTCAGGAACATTTGGAGCAAGATCAACCGTCTTCCTCAACTATGGTGCATCCCCCAACCCAGGATGACGAACAGGTACCTCAAGTGGAGGCGCATGATCAAGGAGGAGCACAGGATGTTCAAGAGGAAGAAGCACCTCAGGCACCTCCAACCCATGTTCGAGCGACGATTCAAAGGGATCATCCCGTCGACCAGATATTGGGTGATATTAGCAAGGGAGTAACTACTCGTTCAAGATTAGTTAATTTTTGTGAGCATTACTCTTTTGTCTCTTCTATTGAGCCTTTCAGGGTAGAAGAGGCCTTGCTAGATCCGGACTGGGTGTTGGCCATGCAGGAGGAACTCAACAACTTCAAGCGCAATGAAGTTTGGACACTGGTGCCTCGTCCCAAGCAAAATGTTGTGGGAACCAAGTGGGTGTTCCGCAACAAACAGGACGAGCACGGGGTGGTGACGAGGAACAAGGCTCGACTTGTGGCAAAAGGTTATGCCCAAGTCGCAGGTTTGGACTTTGAGGAGACTTTTGCTCCTGTGGCTAGGCTAGAATCAATTCGTATCTTGCTAGCATATGCCGCTCACCATTCTTTCAGATTGTACCAAATGGATGTGAAGAGCGCTTTCCTCAACGGGCCGATCAAGGTTAGGTGTACGTGGAGCAACCCCTTGGCTTCGAGGATGAACGGTACCCCGACCATGTGTGTAAGCTCTCTAAGGCGCTCTATGGACTTAAGCAAGCCCCAAGAGCATGGTATGAATGCCTTAGAGACTTTTTAATTGCTAATGCTTTCAAGGTTGGGAAAGCCGATCCAACTCTTTTTACTAAGACTTGCGATGGTGATCTTTTTGTGTGCCAAATTTATGTCGACGACATAATATTTGGTTCTACTAACCAAAAGTCTTGTGAAGAGTTTAGCAGGGTGATGACGCAGAAATTCGAGATGTCGATGATGGGCGAGTTGACCTACTTCCTTGGGTTCCAAGTGAAGCAACTCAAGGACGGCACCTTTATCTCCCAAACGAAGTACACGCAAGATTTGCTAAAGAGGTTTGGGATGAAGGACGCCAAGCCCGCAAAAACGCCGATGGGAACCGACGGACACACCGACCTCAACAAAGGAGGTAAGTCCGTTGATCAAAAAGCATACCGGTCCATGATAGGTTCTTTGCTTTATTTATGTGCATGTAGACCGGATATTATGCTTAGCGTATGCATGTGTGCTAGATTTCAATCCGATCCTAAGGAGTGTCACTTAGTGGCTGTGAAGCGAATTCTTAGATATTTAGTCGCTACGCCTTGCTTCGGGATCTGGTATCCAAAGGGGTCTAACTTTGACTTGATTGGGTACTCGGATTCCGACTATGCTGGATGTAAGGTCGATAGGAAGAGTACATCGGGGACGTGCCAATTCTTAGGAAGGTCCCTGGTGTCATGGAACTCTAAGAAACAAACCTCCGTTGCCCTATCCACCGCTGAGGCCGAGTACGTTGCTGCAGGACAGTGTTGTGCACAACTACTTTGGATGAGGCAAACCCTCAGGGACTTTGGCTACAATCTGAGCAAAGTCCCACTCCTATGTGACAATGAGAGTGCTATCTGAATAGCGGAAAATCCTGTTGAGCACAGCCGCACAAAGCACATTGACATCCGGCATCACTTTTTGAGAGACCACCAGCAAAAGGGGGATATCGAAGTGTTTCATGTTAGCACCGAGAACCAGCTAGCCGATATCTTTACCAAGCCTCTAGATGAGAAGACCTTTTGCAGGCTGCGTAGTGAGCTCAATATCTTAGATTCGCGGAACTTGGATTGAAATGTAGCATATATATGTTTATGCCTTTGATCATGTTCATTCTGCATTTTGTTGCTTAATGTGGTGCTCAAGTTGTACAAACACTCCCTGGACCTCACAAGTCCTGTTTGCAAGTGATGCACATATTTAGGGGGAGCTGTGCTACAACTTGACCCTTTGAGACTAACCATGTACTTGAGTTTGGTTGTTTTAGTCTCCAAGGAGAATTGAAAGGGAAAAGGTGGACTTGGACCATGCAAGACTTCCACTGCACTCCGATGAAAAGAGTAACTTTTCCAAGTTCATCTTTATACTCTTATTGCCTTTGTGTTCTTATTTGAAGATTTTGGTGAGGCAATGGGGTTAAAGGGCCAAGATTGATCCCGTTTTGGTGCTTGATGCCAAAGGGGGAGAAAATAAAGGCCAAAGCGATAAATGGATCAACTACCACTTGAGAGATTTTGAAAATAGTAGAATAGAGTTGTTGGTTTGTCAAAACTCTTTTGTTGTCTCTTGTCAAAAGTTGGCTTCTTGTGGGGAGAAGTATTGATTATGAAAAAAAGGGGAGTTTTTGAAATCTTGAATCAATTTCTCTTGGAATGACTCTCTTTATGTCTTAACATGTGTGTTTGACTTAGAGATAGAAATTTGAGTTTGATTTGTAAAAACAAACCAAGTGGTGGCATAAAGTGATCCATATATGTCTAAATTGAATCAAAACAATTTTGAGTTCTTATTTGATTTTGATTTTGTACTTGTTCTACTTGCTTTATGTTGTGTTGGCATAAATCACCAAAAAGGGGGAGATTGAAAGGGAAATGTGCCCTTGGGCCATTTCTAAGTGTTTTGGTGATTTATTGTCCAACACAAGTGCCTAAGTGTAAAAAGGTGGACAAAGTACAAATCAAGGATAAAGGTATGTTTCTCAGACTTAGTACATTGTTTTATGAACTAATGTATTGTGTCTAAGTGCTGGAAACATGAGAAATCCAATTGGAAATGTCTTGGCTCGAGCAGCCAAGAATCTGCTGAGTCTGGGAGCACCGGACTGTCCGGTGGTGCACCGGACAGTGTCCGGTGGTGCACCGGACAGTGTCTGGTGTGCCAGGCTGGTTTGAGCAAACTGGCCGCTCTCGGGAATTCACCGGCGACGTACGGCTAAAATTCACCGGACTGTCTGGTGTGCACCGGACTGTCCGGTGAGCCAACGGTCGGCCGGGCCAACGGTCGGCCGCGCAATCTGCGCGGGACACGTGGCTGAGCCAACGGCTAGAAGATGGCACCGGACTGTCCGGTGTGCACCGGACATGTCCGGTGCGCCAACGGCTCCAAGTTTGCCAACGGTCGGCTTCGCTGTTTAAGGAAGGAAATCGGGCACCGGACAGTGTCCGGTGTGCACCGGACTGTCCGGTGCCCCCGACGACAGAAGGCAAGAATGGCTTTCCAGATTTGTGCTCAACGGCTCCTAGCTGCCTTGGGGCTATAAAAGGGACCCCTAGGCGCATGGAGGAGCACACCAAGCATCCTTTGAGCATTATTGATCACTCACTCTTCATTCTTGCGCACTTGTTCGACATTCTAGTGATTTGAGCTCCGTTCTAGTGTGCTAGTCTCTTGAGCTCAAGTCTGGGTTTTGTGTGTGCGTATTCGCTGTGATCTTTGTGTCGTGTGTGAGTTGCTAATCCCTCCCTTGCTCCGTGATTCTTTGTGAACATCTTTTGTAAGGGCGAGAGGCTCCAAGCTGTGGAGATTCCTCGCAAGCGGGATTAAGAAAAGCAAAGCAACACCGTGGTATTCAAGTTGGTCTTTGGACCACCTGAGAGGGGTTGATTGCAACCCTCGTCCGTTGGGACGCCACAACGTGGAGTAGGCAAGCGTTGGTCTTGGTCGAACCACAGGATAACCACTGTGCCATCTCTGTGATTGATATCTCTTGGTTATTGTGTTGTGTTGAGATCCTTCTCTAGCCATTTGGCAAATTACTGTGCTAACAATTAACCAAGTTTTGTGGCTTAAGTTTTTGAAGTTCTACAGGATCACCTATTCACCCCCCCTCTAGGTGCTCTCAGGATGTCAATGCGAGGCACCGGCCTAGGGAGATCACCGTCCTCCGGCATGCCGAGATGGTTGCCTTCGGAGGGACCCCCCAGATCGACATGGAAGCATTCGCGACTTGGGCCGCAGTCCTCGTCGCCGAGGCTACGGCTACCGTCGGAACAGTCGGAAAGGCAGTAGTCGCATGCGGTCATGAAGTCCCGCATGACACTGGGGTTGCCAAGTCCAGAGAAATCCCAACAGATGCTGGGCTCATCGTCTTCCTCGGACCCACAGGGCCCGTAGGTCGAGACGTCCGTCAGCCGGTCCCAAGGTGACCGCATACGAAACCCCAGAGGGTTTGGACTCGCCTCTTTTGGTCGACGGGCGGCGATGAGGTCACGTCGGGGACTGACTGCGCCGTCGTCTCAGGTACAAGGGTGACGTCCAGCAAGCCTTTCGCGAGCACGCTGGCGTCGTCCGTTTGCCCGGAATCGGCATGTTGCGGGGAGACGGCGCTCGTCTTCGTCTCAAGCGCGGGGTCGATGCCCGGTGCGCCCCCCGTTGGGGTGCTGGTGCCGTCGACTCGCTCGACAGCTGACGAGGCGCTGCCTCCTGCTTGACGAGGACGGGGTGAGCTCGAATGTTGTTCTTCCACCACGCGGGGAAGACGTCGTCGATTCCGCCGCCGGCGGGCGGGCTGTTGGCCGCCATTGTCGTTGTCGCATGGCGGTGGAAGGAGTATCATGTCGTAGCTGCCGTCAAGGGACATGAACTCAAGACTCCTGAAACGGAGCACCGT
Organism: Zea mays; assembly: GCF_902167145.1. Taxonomy (NCBI): domain Eukaryota; kingdom Viridiplantae; phylum Streptophyta; class Magnoliopsida; order Poales; family Poaceae; genus Zea; species Zea mays. Next base: position 157,768,985 of record NC_050100.1, on the reverse strand, counting down.
CTCGGGTTGGAGAGGTTGCTGGAGACTGCCCATCTGGAGCTTGACGGGAAGCTGTTTGTCAACACGCAGCAGGCCCCTACCTGGCGTGCCAACTGTCGGCGTTTCGAGACCGGGGGGTCCCTAGGCCGACGAGTGAATGTCGCCACATGCCCCAGCCCAGATGGGTCGAGCGCGAGGCCGAGCGCGAAGGGGGGAAGCGAGGTGGCCGGAGACCGGCGTGAGAGAGGTGGGAATCCCGTGGCCTTCGTGTTCGTCCCGCGCCCAGGTCGGGTGCGCTTGCAGTAGGGGGTTACAAGCGTCCACGCGGGAGAGGGAGCGAGCGGCCTCACGCGAGCGCCTGTCTCGTCCTCATCCCCGCGCGGCCAACCCTCTCTAAGAGGGCCCTGGTCCTTCCTTTTATAGGCGTAAGGAGAGGATCCAGGTGTACAATGGGGGGTGTAGCAGAGTGCTACGTGTCTAGAGGAGGAGAGCTAGTGCCCTAAGTACATGCCGTTGTGGCAGCCGGAGAGATTTTGGCACCCAGCTGGTGTGATGTCGTGGCCGTCGGAGGAGCGATGGAGCCTAGCGGAGGGACAGCTGTCGGAGCTGTTGAGTCCTTGCTGATGTCCTCTTGCTTCCGTAAGGGGGCTGAGAGCCGCCGTCGTCACAGAGTATGCGGGGCGCCATCATTGCCTATCTGGCGGAGCGAGCCAGATGGGACGCCGGTTTTGTTCCCCGTGGCCCGATTCAGTTCGGGGTAGGGTGATGATGGCGCCTCCTGTTGTCGTGGCTGGTCTGCGCCCTAGGTTGGGCGACGTGGAAGCTCCTCCGAAGCCGAGGTCGAGTCTGTCTTCCGTGGCCGAGGTTGAGTCCGAGCCCCTGATTCGGTCGAGGCGGAGATCGCCGGCTGATGCCGGGGCGGAGTCCGAGCCCTAGGGTCGGGCGAAGCGGAGTTCGTCGTCTTCTGGGGCCGAGCCCGAGTCCGAGCCCTGGGTCGGGCGGAGCGGAGATCGCCGGCTGATGCCGGGGCAGAGTCTGAGCCCTGGGGTCGGGCGAAGCGGAGTTCGTCGTCTTCTGAGGCCGAGCCCGAGTCCGAGCCCTGGGTCGGGCGGAGCGGAGTTCGCCGTCTTCCGGGGCTTAGCCCGAGTCCGAGCCCTGGGTCGGGCGGAGCGGAGTTCGCCGTCTTCCGGGGCTTAGCCCGAGTCCGAGCCCTGGGTCGGGCGGAGCGGAGATCGCCGGCTGATGCCGGGGCGGAGTTCGAGCCCTGGGGTCGGGCGAAGCGGAGTTCGTCGTCTTCTGGGGCCGAGCCTGAGTCCGAGCCCTGGGTCGGGCGGAGCGGAGTTCGCCGTCTTCCGGGGCTTAGCCTGAGTCCGAGCCCTGGGTCGGGCGGAGCGGAGTTCGCCGTCTTCCGGGGCTTAGCCCGAGTCCGAGCCCTGGGTCGGGCGGAGCGGAGTTCGCCATCTTCCGGGGCTTAGCCCGAGTCCGAGCCCTTGGTCGGGCGGAGCGGAGTTCGCCGTCTTCCGGGGCCTAGCCCGAGTTCGAGCCCTGGGTCGGGCGGAGCAGAGTTTCCTATGGTGCCTGCGGCCGGGCCTGACTCCCTGTCAGCCTCACTCTGTCAAGTGGCACCACAGTCGGAGCAGCACAGGCGGCGCTGTCTTTCTGCCAGGCCGGTCAGGGGAGCGGCGAAGTGACGGCGGTCACTTCGGCTCTGGGGGCGTGCGTCAGGATAAAGGTGTCAGACCACCTTTGCATTAAATGCTCCTGCGACTTGGTCGGTCGGTGCGGCGATTTGGTCAGGGTTGCTTCTTGGCGAAGATAGGGCCTCGGGCGAGCCGGGAACACGTTCGCCGCTGGAGGGGGGCCTCGGGCGAGACGGAGATCCTCCGGGGTCGGCTGCCCTTGTCCGTGGCCAGGCTCGGGCGAGGCGTGATCGAGTCCCTCGTATGGACTGATCCCTGACTTAATCGCACCCATCAGGCCTTTGCAGCTTTATGCTGATGGGGGTTACCAGCTGAGAATTAGGAGCCTTGAGGTTACCCCTAATTGTGGTCCCCGACAATGACGATCCCCCTGGGCCTGCTTCTCGCATTGACATCCTGCGGGAGCTAGCTGTGGTCCCTGTCCCCGCGGGGGGTCAGGACACACAGCTCGAGCAAATCCACGAGATGCAGGCCAAGCTCGACGAGGAAGCAGGGCAACTTGTGCAGCTCCGGCAAAACATCGGGCAGGAGTGGGCAGGCCGAGCACTCGCTGGAGAAGCGCGTCATCAGGCCCGGGACGTCCAGCGCCGTATCGTTGACGATGCCAGGGCAAGGCTGCCCCCGGCCTCCAGCGGGGTCGGCCAGAATCTGGCTGCAGCAGCAATACTACTCCGAGCGATGCCGGAGCCATCCACCACCAAGGGGCAGCGTATCCAGGGAGAACTCAAGAATCTCCTGGAGGATGCCGTGGTCCAATGGGCCGAAAGCTCTGCCTCTCGAAGGCAAGGGTGCCCCCCGGAGCATCGCGCAACGACTTCCCGACTCATGCGGAGGCCTCGGTCCACACCGGGCGCACGTGGAACGCGACGCCTGCAGCCCCGGGTCGCCTTGGCAACGAGCACCACCGCAGCGACCATCGAGCCCGCCTCGATGAGAAGGTGCGCCGAGGCTACCACCCCAGGCGTGGGGGACGCTACGACAGTGAGGAGGATCGGAGCCCCTCGCCCAAACCACCAGGTCCGCAAGCCTTCAGCCGGGCCATACGACGGGCGTCGTTCCCGACCCGGTTCCGAGCCCCGACTACCATCACCATGTACTCGGGGGAAACAAGGCCGGAGTTGTGGTTTGCGGACTACCGGCTGGCCTGCCAGCTAGGTGGAACGAACGATGACAACCTCATCATCCACAACCTCCCCCTGTTCCTCTCCGACGCCGCCCGAGCCTGGCTAGAGCATCTGCCTCCTGCGCAGATCTCCAACTGGGACGACCTGGTCAAGGCCTTCGCTAGAAACTTCCAGGGCACGTACGTGCGCCCTGGGAACTCCTGGGATCTCTGAAGCTGCCACCAGCAGCCAGGGGAATCCCTGCGAGAATACATCTAGCGGTTTTCGAAGCAGCGCACCGAGCTGCCCAACATCACCGACTCGGATGTCATTGGGGCGTTCCTCGCCGGCACCACTTGCCGCGACCTGGTGAGAAAACTGGGTCGCAAGACTCCCACCAAGGAGAGCGAATTGATGGACATCGCCACCAAGTTCGCCTCTGGTCAGGAGGCGGTCGAAGCCATCTTCCGGAAGGACAAGCAGCTTCAGGGACGCCAGCAGGAGGACGCCCCCGAGGCGTCCGCCCAGCGTGGCGCGAAGAAGAAGGCGAAAAAGAAGTCGCAAGCGAAGCGCGACGCCGCCGACGCAGATCTTGTCGCTGCCGCCGAGCACAGGAACCCTCGGATGCCTCCCGGAGGGGCCAACCTGTTCGACAAGATGCTCAAGGAGTCGTGCCCCTATCACTAGGGCCCCATCAAGCACACCCTTGAGGAATGCGTCATGCTTCGGCGCTACTTCCATAAGGCCGGGCCCCCGGCGGAAGGTGGCAAAGGCCAAGACAACGACAAGAAGGAGGGCAACAAGGCAGAGGAGTTCCCCGAGGTCCACGGCTGTTTCATGATCTACGGTGGGCGAGTGGCAAACGCCTCGGCTCGGCACCGCAAGCAGGAGCGCTGGGAGGTCTGCTCGGTAAAGGTGGCGGCGCCAGTCTACCTAGACTGGTCCGACAAGCCCATCACCTTCGACCAAGGCGACCACCCCGACTGCGTGTCGAGCCTAGGAAAGTACCCGCTCATCGTCGACCCCGTCATCGGCAACACCAGGCTCACCAAGGTCCTCATGGACGGAGGCAGCAGCCTCAACATCATCTACGCCGAGACCCTTGGGCTCTTGGAGATCGATCTATCCACGATCCGGGCTGGTGAGGCGCCCTTTCACGGGATCATCCCCGGGAAGCGCGTCCTGCCCCTTGGATAACTCGATCTGCCCGTCTGCTGTGGAACTCCCTCCAATTTCCAAAAGGAAACCCTCACGTTCGAGGTGGTCGGGTTCCGAGGAACCTACCACGCGGTGCTGGGGAGACCGTGCTACGCCAAGTTCATGGCCATCCCCAACTACACCTACCTCAAGCTCAAGATGTCAGGCCCCAACGGGGTCATCACCATCGGATCCACGCACCGACACGCGTACGAATGCGACGTGGAGTGCGTGGAGTACGCTGAGGCCCTCGCCGAGTCCGAGGCCCTCATCGCCAACCTGGAGTGCCTCTCCAAGGAGGTGCCTGATGCGAAGCGCCACGCCGGCAACTTCGAACCAGCTGAGGCGGTTAAGTCCGTCGCTCTCGACCCCAGCCACGACGCCTGCAAGCAAGTCCGGATCGACTCCGAGCTCGACCCCAAATAGGAAACAGTGCTCGTCGACTTTCTCCACGCAAACACCGAAGTTTTTGTGTGGAGTCCCTCGGACATGCCGGGCATACCGAGGGATGTCGCCGAGCACTCGCTGGATATCCGAGCTGGAGCCCGACCCGTGAAGTAGCACCTGCGCCGCTTTGACGAAGAGAAGCGCAGGGCCATAGGCGAGGAGATCCACAAGCTGATGGCCGCAGGGTTCATCAAAGAGGTATTCCATCCTGAATGGCTAGCTAACCCTGTGCTTGTGAAAAAGAAAGATGGGAAATGGAGGATGTGCGTAGACTACACTGGTCTAAACAAAGCATGTCCGAAGGTTCCCTACCCTCTGCCTCGCATCGACCAAATTGTGGATTCCACTGCTGGGTGCGAAACCCTGTCATTCCTCGACGCCTATTCAGGTTATCACCAAATCAAGATGAAAGAGTCCGACCAGCTCGTGACTTCTTTCATCACACCTTTTGGCATGTACTGCTATACTACTATGCCATTTGGCTTGAGGAATGCAGGTGCGACATACCAAAGGTGCATGAACCACGTGTTCGGAGAGCACATCGACCGAACGGTCGAGGCTTACGTCGATGACATCGTTGTCAAGACGAGGAAAGCCTCTGACCTTCTCTCTGACCTTGAAACGACATTCAAGTGTCTGAGAGCGAAGGGCGTGAAGCTCAATCCCGAGAAGTGTGTCTTCGGAGTCCCCCGAGGCATGCTCCTGGGGTTCATCGTCTCCGAGCGGGGCATCGAGGCCAACCCGGAGAAAATCACGGCCATCACCAACCTAAGACCTATCAAAGATTTGAAAGGAGTACAAAGGGTCATGGGATGCCTTGCGGCTCTGAGCCGCTTCATCTCGCGCCTCGGCGAAAAAGGCCTACCCTTGTACCGCCTCTTAAGGAAGACCTAGCGCTTCACTTGGACCCCCGAGGCCGAGGAAGCCCTCGGAAACTTAAAGGCGCTCTTACAAACGTGCCCATCTTGGTGCCCCCCGCTGCGGGAGAAGCCCTCTTGATCTACGTAGCCGCAACCACTCAGGTGGTCAGCGCCACGATCGTAGTCAAGAGACGAGAAGAAGGGCATACACTGCTCGTCCAGAGGTCGGTCTACTTCATCAGTGAAGTGCTATCTGAGACCAAGATCCGCTACCCGCAAATTCAGAAGCTACTGTATGCAGTAATTCTAACGCGGCGAAAGTTGCGACACTACTTCGAGTCTCATCCGGTGACTGTGGTGTCATCCTTCCCCCTAGGGGAGATCATCCAGTGCCGAGAGGCCTCGGGTAGGATAGCAAAGTGGGCAGTGGAGCTCATGGGCGAAACACTCTCATTCGTCCCTCGGAAGGCCATAAAATCCCAAGTCTTGGCGGATTTCCTGGCGGAGTGGGTCGACACCCAATTGCCAACAGCTCCGATCCAACCGGAACTTTGGACCATGTACTTCGATGGGTCGCTGATGAAAACGGGAGCAGGTGCTGGCCAGCTCTTCATCTCACCCCTGAGGAAACATCTCCGCTATGTGCTGCGCCTCCATTTCCCGGCGTCAAACAATGTGACCGAGTACGAGGCTCTGGTTAACGGGTTGTGCATCGCCATCGAGCTAGGGGTTCGGCGCCTCGACGCTCGTGGCAACTCGCAGCTTGTCATTGACCAAGTCATGAAGAACTCCCACTGCCGCGACCCGAAGATGGAGGCCAACTGCGACGAAGTTCGGCGCCTGGAAGACAAGTTCTACGGGCTGGAACGCAACCATATTGCTCGACGGTACAACGAGACTGTGCATGAGCTGGCTAAAATAGCCTCGGGGTGGACAACGGTTCTCCCGGACGTCTTCTCCAGAGACGTACATCAACCCTCCGTCAAGATCGACGACACGCCTGAGCTCGAGGAGACCTCGGCCCAGCCCGAGGTATCCTCGGCCACCGAGGGTGAGGCCCTGCGCGTCGAGGGAGAGCGGAATGGGGTCACGCCTAACCCAAACTGGCAGGCCCCGTACCTGGAATATCTCCTCCGAGGAGAGCTACCCCTCAACAAGGCCGAAGCTCGATGACTGGCGCGGCGCGCCAAGTCATTCGTCTTACTGGGTGATGAAAAGGAGCTCTATCACCGCAACCCCTCAGGCATCCTCCAATGATGCATATCTGTCGCCGAAGGACAGGAGCTATTGCAAGAAATGCACTCGGGGGCTTGCGATCACCATGCAGCACCTCGAGCCATCGTGGGGAATGCCTTCCGACAAGGCTTCTACTGGCCGACCGTGGTGGCCGACGCCACTAGGATTGTACGCTCCTGCCAATGGTGTTAATTCTACACGAGACAGACGCACCTGCCCGCTCGGGCCCTGCAGACAATACCCATCACCTGGCTGTTTGCTGTTTGGGGTCTAGACCTCGTTGGTCCCTTGCAGAAGGCACCCGGGGGCTTCTCGCACCTGCTGGTCGCCATCGACAAATTCTCCAAGTGGATCGAAGTCCGACCCCTAACCAGCATCAGGTCCGAGCAGGCGGTGGCGTTCTTCACAAACATCATCCATCGCTTTGGGGTCCCGAACTCCATCATCACCGATAATGGCACACAGTTCACTGGGAAGAAGTTCCTGGACTTCTGCGAGGACCACCACATCCGTGTGGACTGGGCCGCCGTAGCTCACCCCATGACAAATGGGCAGGTGGAGCGTGCCAATGGTATGATTTTGCAGGGGCTTAAACCGAGGATCTACAACGACCTCAACAAGTTTGGCAAGCGATGGATGAAAGAGCTACCCTCGGTGGTCTAGAGTCTGAGGACGACGCCAAGCCGAGCCACGGGTTTCTCATCGTTCTTTCTAGTCTATGGGGCCGAGGCTATCTTACCCACAGACTTAGAATACGGTTCCCCGAGGACAAATGCGTACAACGACCGAAGCAACCAGACCAGCCGAGAAGACTCACTGGACCAGCTCGAAGAGGCTCGGGACGTGGCCTTACTACGCTCGGCGCGGTATCAGTAGTCTCTGCGACGCTACCACGCCCGAGGGGTTCGGCCCCGAGGCTTCCAGGTGGGAGACTTGGTACTTCGGCTGCGGCAGGACGCCCGAGGGCGCCACAAGCTTACTCCTCCCTAGGAAGGGCTGTTCATCATCACCAAGATTCTGAAGCCTGGGACATACAAGCTGGCCAACGATCAAGGCGAGGTCTAAAGCAACGCTTGGAACATCCAACATCTACGTCGCTTCTACCCTTAAGGTGTTTCAAATCGTTCATATACCTCATTCTCTTTACATACACAAATAAAGTCTAACCGTCAAGGAAGGGTCAGCCTTGCCTCGACAAAGCCCGACCCTCCCTCGGGGGCTAGAAGGGGGGAACCCCCTCTGCGTCAAAATTTTCCTCGGAAAAAGTCTTTTGCCAGAATGTCTTTCGCGCTTTTTCGACTGCTTCGATAGCGGGGTCCTAAAAACGACGGGAGTACACGTAAGCGGCAAGGCCGACCAAGCCGAGGGACTCCTACGCCTCTGGGATACGGATACCTCACTCATCACCTTTTGCGATAAGTAACTCACGCTCGGATAAGCGATTCTGCTGCCGAACAAGTCCTAACGCTCGAAAAACTTTTCTGCCAGAACGACTTTCGTGCCATCTCGACTATATCAATAATAGAATCATGCGAACGAGTAAGAGTGCACGTAAGCGGCAAGGCCGACCGAGCCGAGGGACTCCTACGCCTCCGAGATACGGATACCTCACTCATCACCTTCCGCGAAAAGTAACTCTCGCTCGGATAAGCAATTCTGCTATCGACGAACAAGTCCTGATACTCGAAACAAGAGGAAAGGAAACACAGCTTTATAACACGACAATAAGATGTTTAGGCAAACTGTTCCTGCAGGTTCAGACATCGACAGAGGGAGCAGCAGCACCCTCGGCGTCGTTTACACCTTCGGCGGAATCTGGCCCGGCCTCGGACGGCGACACGGGCGGAAGGATCTCCACCTCGAAGGAGGACGCTAGCACCGCGCTTAGGCCATCGCAGCCAGGGTCTCCGCCAGGGTCCCGGCCCGAGCAGACACCTCGGCTGGCCGCTCCGTAGCCTCAGCCAGCTGTCCCCCGAGGACCTCAGTCCGGCTCACGGCCTCGGCAGCGTGACTCCGAGGTTGGTCCTGCTTGCGGATGACCTGGCTAAGCTCCAGCCGCCGCTGCTGCACCTCCTCGACCTGGGAAGCCACCTGCTCCTGGGCCGACGAAGCCTCTTTTCGAGCCGACTCTGCCTCTATCCACGCTGACACCGCTGCCTCCGGCTCCAGCTCATCGCAGAGCGGCCGAAGGTTCTAAAACTGAGCAAGAGAGGCCTTGAGTGGCAAGGCCGACCGAGCCGAGGGACTCCTACGCCTCCGGGATATGGATACCTCACTTGTCACCTTCCATGCAAGGCAACTCACACTCGGTTAAGTGGTCCAGCTAGCCGACAGGTGAGTCCTAGTGCTCGAAATGAGGAAGAAACACGGCTTCACGCCCAAATACCCAGATGTTCAGGCCTCGATATCCACAATGAACAAACACCCATACTCAGGGTGCCATTACAAATGGAACTCCGGTTCCACTCCCGCGGGTATGAACAACCTCTACACCAGAGGGCCTGCGGGACAACAAACTCCAGGTGGCTCGCCGGCAACCACTGCACCAGCAGCGACAACGACCTCCGCTTCGGGCGGCCAAACAGCAGTAGCGATGACCTCAGGGCAGACGCTGCTGTGGGAAGGGCCTCGCCCACGTCCCCACATGAGGGGCAAGGACAAGCCGTCAAAGCCGAAGAGCCGGAGGTCCGACCGCAGGTGGCGCCGACGGTCTCGTCGGCGGAGAAACCTTCTCTGGCTGCCACCACCTCAGCACCGACGACAGTGGCCACCTGCGCGCCAGCGCCATGCCGACGAATGGCGAACGCCCCAGCCTGCACCGGCAGATCCCCACTCAAGTCCTCGTGGACGGGCCGGCACCGGCCTCCGCACGGAGGCGCCGTGCTGGAGTGAGGACAAGACAATCCAAGAACACGAACGCCACCCTAGTGGCGTGCGACGTCTTGGATGATCCCCCGGTGCAGTCGGTGACGCGAGGAGGGCCGCAAATATGCCCGACCTGCGCGCGGCGCAACAGCCGCCCGTGTGGTGGACGGACTGCCACGCCCGGATCGAGCGGCAGGAGGCAGCGTCGGAGGTCGCGACAGAGCTAGCTGAGCCAGCGAGCCAGGCACACTGGAGCTGACGACGCTTGTGGCCGACCGGTCCCGCGTTGTTGAAGTTCGCCCCCTCCTCAAGGCCGGTGAGCGCCCTCCCCCCTGAATGCTGAAGAAAGGGGCGGCCTGCTGGCCCATGCGGGAGGTAGAACCCCGGCTCAGCTCGCCCTCCGCCACAGCAAGGATGATGAAGATCCTTTAAGCTGAGGGCGAGGCAGAGGCCACAACCCGGCTTGCTTCTCCCCACCACCGAACTGGTGGTCATCATCTTGGATGACCATTGGTGAGGGAATGCAGTCGGGCTGCATGATGAAAATCCTTGAAGCCGAGCGATGGCTGAAGGGCGCCAACCCCTACAAGGTCGTGCTCCTCCAACAGCAGCAAGACGAAGGCAACGCAGGTGCCCCCCATCCGGGGGCTCGGAAGGTGGAAGGGCGCGATGCATGAGGGGAGTGCGAAGGCATGGCTACCGCCCGGGGAATCGATCCCTTTTTAAAGGCGGTTCTCCCCACTCGCGTCCTCAAGCGTCACGGGCAAAGTCTTCACCGACGTGCTCCAGGGTCCTCCCCCTACGACACGAGGGCTGGGTCCCACACGTCATGCAAGCTGACCTGAAACAGAAGAAGCCAAACCGCCGCACGCGGAGCATGTAACCGCCCCGCAGTTACAAGCACTCCTCCATCCTCGCCAAAACCAGCGGTCGAAAGGGCGGACCGCCATGTAGGTGGCATGCAACCGCACCACGGGGTTGCACCCCTTCGGCTTCGTCGCGTCCAACATGGAGGCCTAGGCCCACACGTCATGTAACCAGCGCGCCGGTTACTACGTGCAAGAAACCGCACCGCCACTTGTGCCAATGCCGCGCCTCCTCGGCTACGGAACCGGTGCCGCAACTCGAGGCAACCCTGCGCATGGCCCAACAGTGCCAATCAAGCACAACGATCACGGGTCAGTCAGCCACGGGAGGAGGCGCGACGGTTGATATGGCCAAAAGTAGACCGGCAGTAATGGCGGCAGCAGACGAGCGGAAGCAGTGGTCAAATCGCCTGCAGGCTCACGTCCCCTCGTGAAGCGGCAGGGGAGCCCTCTCTCACGGCGTGAAGACGATGCGCCCGTGTTCCGTTCCTCGAACGACTCGCGCACGCGCAACGGCCGCCCCGCGAATCGCCCGTCCCGTCGCATTAACTCCTCGGCAGGGCAAGCGACGCCTTTGGCAGGCGAAGCGGGCATCGTTTCACCTCCGCCATGATGACCACGTCAAAAAAGGTGCGCCACACCATTTAAATTCATATCCTTTTCCTCTTCCCCTTTCTCTCTCTTGCTACAGGGACCGGGAAAGGGGATATTTTGAAAGGGATCCTTCTCCGCGAAGGAAGCGGGCCCCGAGCCCTGCTACTGATCAGGGGTTCGAAGGCTGGACCCTTAGAAGGGTTCGACAGCCGCCCCAGAGCACTCAGGCTTCAAGCTCATTACTGATCAGGGGTTCGAAGGCTGGCCCCTCGGAAGGGTTCGACAGCCGCCCCAGAGCACTCGGGCTCCGCACCCACTACTGATCAGGGGTTCGAAGGCTGGCCCCTCAGAAGGGTTCGACAGCCGCCCCAGAGCACGCAGAGCGAGGGATGACTCTGGTTACATCCGTTACATGGCCGAGGCTCGGGCTACGCTCCCGAGGTACCCTAGGACATTTCCGAGACCATCAGGAGCGATTTTGTAACGGAATCCCACCAGAGGGAGGCATCGAGCCCTCAGACCCTATCGAACGGGTCCGGGTCCGGCAAATCACCTGCAGGTACTTTTGGAGCGCGCCTCTGGGCCACTAGCCGACCCTTATCGAATGGGGCACGGGCGTCCACTCGGATCACCCGTTAGCAACTCACTGGAGACACCATGTTCGGCGCCCTCCGAGGGCAACATGGCGCTTCCCCCCCCCTTCCTCCTTGCGGAAAGGCGACGAAGGGGCGTATGATAAAAGTCGAGACAGTCCTTGATCGTCCTCTCGCTCCGTGCAGAGGCTCGGGGCTGCTCACGCAAACCCGGCTACGGCCAAACTGTTGACAGCGTCAACAAACTAGCCTAAAAACTCGGAACCTGACCATGCACCCGGGCTACAATCAGGTCGCATGGGGGAACAACCAGGACGTCCAAGGCATCACGAAAGGCATTAAGACTTCAGAGGAGTCAAACCACTCCTCCGAGGCCTCGGGGGCTACACCCGGCGGGTGCGCTCGCGCGCACCCACCGGAACAAAGTGTAACCAAGAAAGGCCGGTCCCCTCGCAAAAAAGTGCGGCAAAGCCTCCAAGCGAGTACCAACACTCCCTTCGAGGCTCAGGGGCTACTGTCGAGTACCATAATTAGGGGTACCCCCAACACTCCTAAACACGGCTGGTAACCGCCATCAGCACGAACCGCAAAGACTGATGGGCGCGGTTCAGGTCAAGGCCTCGTCTACCAAGGGACGCGATCTCGCCTCGCCCGAGCCCGTCCTCAGGCGGGAACAGTAGTCCCAGACGAATTCACGCCTCGCCCGAGGGCCTCCTCAAGCAAAGGGCGCACTCTCGACTCGCCCGAAGCCCAGCTTGGGCAGGCTTTGATGTGAAGCAACCTTGGCCAAATCGCCTCGCCAACCGACCGTATCGCAGGCGCATTCAATGCGAGGATCGCCTGACACCTTATCCTGACACACGGGCCTCAGTCGGCAAGGTCAAAGTGACTGCAAACACTTTGCTCTTTCGCTGACCGACTTGATAGGAAAACAGCGCCGCTCGCCCCGCTCCGACTGCTGTGCCACCCACCAGGGTGAGGCTGACGACAGCCAAGTTCAGCCTCAGGTGCAACAGGGAACTCCGCCTCGCCCGACCTTAGGCCTCGGCCTCGAAAGGTGGTCTCCGCCTCGCCCGACCCTAGGGCTCGGCCTCAACCTTGGCCTCGGAAGGTGGTCTCCGCCTCGCCTGACCCCAGGGCTCAGCCTCAACCTCGACCTCGGAAGGTGGTCTCCGCCTCGCCCGACACCAGGGCTCGGCCTCAACCTTGGCCTCGGAAGCTGGTCTCCGCCTCGCCCGACCCTAGGGCTCAGCCTCAACCTCAGCCTCGGGAGGAATCGCGTCCTCGCCCGACCCCGGCCTCGGCCTCAGGAGGAGTCTCTGCCTCGCCCGACCTTGGGCTCGGACCGACCGCGCCACGGGGGATACATCATTACCCTACCCCTAGCTAGCTCAAGCTACGGGGGAACAAGACCGGCGTCCCATCCAGGCTCGCCCCGATAACAAGTAATGATGGCCCCCCGCGTGCGTCCATGACGAAGGTGGTTCTCAGCCCCCTACGGAAGCAAGGAGACGTCAACAAGATCCCAGCAGCCCTGATAGCTGTGCTTCTACAGGGCTCAAGCGCTCCTCCGACGGCCACGATACCGCGTACACAGGGCTCTAGCACCTCTCCGACAGCCACGTTGGCATGTACACAGGGCTCAGGCACCTCTCTTCTGGACACGTTAGCGCATAGCTACACCCCCCATTGTACACCTGGACCCTCTCCTTGCATCTATAAAAGGGTGGTCCTGGGCCTTCATGCGAGAGGGTCGCGCGTTAGAACGAGCTGATGAATAGGCTCACTCTCTCTCTCGCGAACGCTTGTAACCCCTACTACGAGCACACCCCCCTGGCGCGGGGTGACACGAGCCGCGTTTTTCCCCTTGTGTTCCATCTCGCGCCAACCCATCTGGGCTGGGACGCGTAGCGACAAATTTACTCGTCGGTCCAGGGACCCCCCGAGGTCGAAACACTGACACTAATAGTCATCTACTTAAATCTAAACAGGTTCACCTAATAGTTTAACTAATACTTATTTATACAAAATTTGGCCGGTAGTGAAAAAAAGACCGCTCCTACGATATTATATTAGGAAGAAACTCAATCGAAGGCTCGACAGAGAAAGATCACGAAAGCTGACCACCCGTGCAGCATAAGAGTATGTCTCTATAGACCAGATTTTTGCTTGTGCTTTAAGCCTTCCTGGCCCCTACACGAGGATCCGTTCTCATAGGTCAGTTCATCTCGTGTGCACACAACCAGGGAAAACCAGCGAGTAACCTTCTTAGTCTGAAATTCGCTCGACTAGGATTCATACTCAGGACTTGAGAAGTGTTACTCAGACCACCTAACCAACCCAGTTAGAAGCCCTTTCGCATATAAGGATACATGTTGCAATTGAAACTTATTAGTTTTACATACTAACTAAAACCTACAACTATTTTTCTGTTTTGCATACCTCCCTTGGTGTTGAACTAACTATTTCAATAAAAAGAGACAAAACTTGTTCTCTTCGCATTTCGACTATTGGTACAAATATCAACATGACATAAGTAAGTCTAGACAAAAAAGCTCATAGTTGGTAGTGTAGTTATCGAGCCACCTTATGAATTGGCTCGAGTTGGTTCACGATCTTAACAAGGCAAAGATGTTGACCTTAAACTTATATTAGTTATGAGGGTGTTTAGGACTGCTCCGTTCCAAAAAAATCCATCTCCAACCCAACTCTTTCCAACCAAACATCTCCTGCTCTATTAACTTCGACTCCATAAAAATGTGAACTAGACCTTGACTCTAGGTTTTTGTGGAGCTCCAAACGGGGTGCTCCAAGAATTAAATGTTTTATACCTCCTCATGGAGTTATGGAGTAATTACCTGCATTGCCACCGTTTATATACTCCCTCCTATATTGGTTGATAGAAAAGAATCATTTGTCCACTTCGCTTTGCCTCACCTCCCGCTGACTAGGACCTCGTTGCCTCCTCCATGCTGCCTCCTAGGACCTCACCCCCACCGCTCCTCAGGGATAGTCGATGGGCTCACCCGTGTGCGCCTCCTTGTGGACGACAAGGTAGTTCGCCCCCACCGCACCTCCTCATGACTTGCTTAGAGGCTCCCCTGCCACACCTCCAGACGGTGGATAGCTCCCCCACACTGCTCCTCCTCATGGTCGGTCGGTGGGCTCGCTTCTGCCTCTGCTCCTTGCGACCAATTGGTGGGCTTGCCCCCATGTGCCTCCTCATGGATAGCCAGACAACCCAACCCCCATCACTCCTCGGTCTACGTCGATGAGCGGGGTTGCGCTAACAAGGATGGAGATCTCCATCTCATGCCTCTTGGTGAGTGGGATGGGAAAGAGAAATAATGGAGTTGGAGTCCTTTAAAACAAGCATATGAGAGACATTTCCCCTAAAATTTATCATTATTGGAGCTAGAGTCAACATGCATGGACACAGAGTCAAATGCCAAGTCAAACATTTTTTCTATTCGAACTCCACAGTGAAGCTACTAAATGGTGGAGTTAATGGAGTGGAGTTGATTTTTTAGAGTGGAGCAGTCTCAAACACCCCATATATATGATTTGATGGCTTATACCGTACAGTTTGGTCGATGCCTAGACTTGAACCCCATAAACTTGTGTTTACTATGACTCTACCATTTTGTTCTAAATGGATGTAAAGATAATGGCAATGGACTATGTATGAATCATGTCTATTATAGAGTACGAATTAAGGGTGTATGTTGTAGTACTACTAGGGGCAAAGCTAGCTAAAAATGTCATAGACTTCAAAATTATGGGTTATGGTCATTATTGTTGTCAATAATATTAAACAATAATTTTATATTGAGTTTAGCAAAATTGAATTATGTCGGTGGACCCCAACAATGGAGCCTTGCCCCATTCCTGAGTACTATAGTATATTGTTATACTTTTACATGGTATGGTGGCCGTGTACAGTGGCGGATTTAATTAGGGCTAGAGCTTTACAGGCTGTAGCCCCGGTCATGGTCCAGTTGCACTTGTAGCATGTGTTAGTTTAAGCCCACCAAAGTCCACGTAAATTAGGTCACTCAGCCAGTCAACCTCTCACAACTGTCGCGCGCGCCACTGAAAGTCGCCTAGAGGGGGGCTGAATAGGCGTAACCTAAAATTTATAACTTTAAGCACACACTACAAGCCGGGGTTAGCGTTAGAATTAAATTCAAGTCCGGGAGAGAGGGGGAAAACAAATCAAATGAGAATCAAGAGAATGAACACGGTGATTTGTTTTACCGAGGTTCGGTTCTAAAGAACCTAGTCAACGTTGAGGAGGTCACAAAGACCGGGTCTATTTCAACCCTTTCCCTCTCTCAAACGGTCACTTAGACCGAGTGAGCCTTCTCCTTAATCAATCGGGTCACTAAGACCTCGCAAGGACCACCACACACTTAGGTGTCTCTTGCTTTGATTACAAGTCACTTGACAACAAGAATGAGAAAGAAGAAAGGCAATCCAAGAAACAAGAGCGCAAAAGAACATGGACACACTCTCTAACAAGTCACTAAATGTTTGAGTTGAATTCTAGCCTTGGAGAGGGTTTGATCTTTGGAAATGTGTCTTGGAGTGAATGCACTAGCTCTTGTATTGAATGTGATCTCTGAAAAACTTGGATGCCAAAGGTTGTGGTGGTTGGGGGGTATTTATAGCCCCCAACCACCTTGGTAGCCGTTGGCCAATGCTGCTGGCGATGGGCACACCGGACAGTCTGGTGCGCCACCGGACAGGTACTGTGCGCTGTCCGGTGCGCCGCCATGTCAGGTATCCGTTAGGGTTCGGAGTTGAGTCGGTCGTTGGAGCTTTGTCCTCTTGTGGCACCGGACAGTCCGGTGCCACACCGGACAGTCTGGTGCCCCTCTGACTTTTTGCTCTGACTTTGCCGCGCACTGCTCACCGTGGCAGACACTTTTGCAGTCGACCGTTGGGCTGGATAGCAGTTGCTCTGTTGGCTCACCGAACAGTCCGGTGGCACACCGGACAGTCCGGTGATTATAGCGGAATGCGCCTTGGGAATTCCCGAGAGTGGCTGCTTTGAAGTTGTACGACCTGGTGCACCGGACACTGTCTGGTGCCACAACAGACAGTCCGGTGTGCCAATTTACAACACACTCAAGTTCTTTGCTCCATTTCAAATTGAGTCCCTAACATGATTTCTTTGTTGGTTTGTGTTGAACCTTATGCACCTGTAATACATGAATTCTAGACAAACTAGTTAGTCCATACGTT
Organism: Zea mays; assembly: GCF_902167145.1. Classification (NCBI taxonomy): domain Eukaryota; kingdom Viridiplantae; phylum Streptophyta; class Magnoliopsida; order Poales; family Poaceae; genus Zea; species Zea mays. Next base: position 157,752,298 of record NC_050100.1, on the reverse strand, counting down.
TGTGTTGACTATCAACCACCAAATTTAATTATAGGAAATGGTTAACCCTATTTCCCTTTCAGCCACCCTCAGCCTCCCACGTCGCACACGCCCCTCACTCCTTCAGCCTCACCGTCCACGCGTCTCCGCCACGCTGCATGGCACACACTGCACATGCTCTTCAGCACGCGGTTTGCCATCTACCTGTCCGCGTCCTACTGGTCTCAACCACGTCACTATGGCAGAACTGCCCGAATTATTCCAGCTTAAGTGCCCAAGTCACGTCTTAGAGGTCGCAACACACTTAAATCGGAATAACCCGTCAGTCCCTCAGATCTAGTCTGATAAAGCCACTCATCCAGGATCAAATACCACTAACCCACTCGATGGTGAGTCACAGAGGAAATACAATAAAACAGGAAACCTCGAATTAAAGTACTGGAGTTATTACATAAATCGAAGTTTTCCAAGTAAACTGAATAAGTTCATAATTTAAATTGCAGCAGATAGTCGATATCGTCGAAAGATGAGGAATAGGACAAGGCCTAGACCACTACTCCTCCTGATCCTCTCCTGCTGGAGCAGCATCCCACTCAACCGTCCAACCCGGTGGCAGGGTGGTAGGCCAAGTCACACCATCAACCATATCCTGAAGCGTACCTGCAAAAATTATGCCACAAGCAAGGCTGAGTATACTAATACTCAGCTAGACTTACCCGGTGTGAGGAATCTACTCCTCTACCTCTAGACCATGCAGCTGTTTGGCCGAGGGGTTTGGTTTACCAAAAGCACTAGCTGAGTCTAAAATCAATTTTAGCTTTTCCAATTCTAGTATCATTAATTTTAGCTAAGTTTGCTCCTTCTAAGCATAAATGGTAGCAATCATTTAGTATAATCAACATATTATCTCAAGTAAATCCTCATTTCACTTCTTACTCGATGCAGTACAAGGGGTCAAGTAGTCTCATTAGCTGCTGAGAGCACCTAGAGGGGAGGTGAATAGGTGATCCTGTAAAATCAAATGCTAAATAGCCACAAGACTTAGTTTATTAGAGAGTTAGTGCGACTAAGTAGCTTTGAAGCGAGTTCTTGTGAACACAACAATCACAGAGAAAGCAACACAAGAGACACACGATTTTTATCCCATGGTTCAGCCAAGTAACACTTGCCTACTTCCACGTTGTGGCGTCTCAATGGACGAGGGTTGCACTCAACCCCTTTCAAGTGATCCGATGATCAACTTGAATACCACGGTCTTTTCCTTTAGAGTCTTTTCCCGTGTGCGAGGAATCTCCACAGTTTGGAGTCTCTCACCCTTATAATAGAGATCACAAAGAAAGCACAGAGTAAGGTTGGGAAGAGCAACACACGCAAGACTCAAATCCGCAGCACAACCACGCACACAAGTCACGACTTGAGCTCGAAACACAACACACGGAATTCGCAACTCAAATGGAGCTCAACTCACTAATACAGAGAATCAAATGCGTGGAGTCGGAGTCTGGGAGTCTTAGAATGTTTCTTGAAAGCTTGGTGGTCTCCTCCATGTGCCTAGGGGTCCCTTTTATAGCCCCAAGGCAGCTAGAAGCCGTTGGAGACAATCTTGGAAGGCAATTCCTGCCTTCTGTCGAGTGGTGCATCGGACAGTCCGGTGCACCACCGGACAACCACTGTTCATGTCCGGTGCACGATCTCCTTCCAAATCAGGCGCATCCGAATGTTGCTCCTTCGGGCCCGTTGACGCACCGGACATTGTCCGGTGCACCAGCTGACCGTTGGAGCAGTCCACGTGTCACCCGCAGATTGCGCGATAGACCGTTGGCGCTGGCGACCGTTGGCTCACTGGACAGTCCGGTGCACCACCGAACAGTCCGCTGAATTATAGCCACATCGCCTTTTCCGTTTCCCGAGAGCGGCCAGTTCGTCGCGGATGACTCACCGGACAATCCGGTGCACCACCGGACAGTCCGGTGAATTGTAGCCGTACAACTCCGTCGATTCCCGAGACCGGCTACTTCACTGTTGACCAGCCTGGTGCACCGGACACTGTCCGGTGCACCACCAGTCAGTCCAGTGTGCCAGGCCCGAGCAGATAATTGGCTATTCACAGCCAAGTCTTTCCAATGCATTCCTTCTTTTGTTGGCCCTTGTACTATGATTTGTATTTCTCTTTTTGTTTAGCACATAAGAACTTAATCAATCGTGTTGGGCATTTAATCACCAAAACATTATAGAAATGGCCCAAAGGCACATTTCCCTTCCAATCTCCCCCTTTTTGGTGATTCATGCCAACACATCAAAAAGCAACAAAAGAAGTGTAACATAAATGCAAATGAAGACCAAATTCTCTTTACTTGGGATTTGGCATATTTGGAACATTCTTTACCACCACTTGGTTTGTTTTTGCAAATCAAATTTATTTTCCTGTCTCTAAGTTAAACACGGTTGTTTGGGCACATAGAGAGATATTCCAAGAGAAAAATTAATCAAGTGCCAAAAACTCCCCCTTTTTCCCATAATCAAAATTCTCCCCCACAAGAGACCAAATTTTGCAATAAGAGTATTTTGAGCAAATCACAAATTCTTACTCTATTATTTTCAAAATTTTAAAAATTCACAAGTGGTTGGCTGATCCATTTTGCTTTGGCCTTAATTTCTTCCCTTTGGCATTAAGCACCAAAACGGGATCATTCTTGGCCCTTTAACCCCATTGCCTCACCAAAAATGTCAATTAAGAGCAAAAAGGCAATGAGAGCATAAGTATGAACTTGGAATTAAATACACTAATACCGGAGTGCAGTGGAAGTCTTTGCATCATCCAAGTTTAGTTTCCCTTTCAATGTACCTTTGAGACTACATCAGGTGTACTTAAACAAACATGTTAGTCTCAAAGGGTCAAGTTGTAGCACATCTCCCCCTAAATATGTGCGCCAGTTGCATATGGACTTGTGAGGTCCGGGGAGGACATGCACAACTTGAGCACCATAAATATACAACGAATAATGTAAATGCTCAAGGTAACATGATCAAAGGCATAGAACACATGTATGCTATAGATCAATCCAAGTTACGCGAATCTAAGACATTTAGCTCACTACGCAACCAACAAAAAGTTTTCTCATCCAACGGCTTGGTGAAGATATCGGTTAGCTGGTTCTCAGTGCTAATATGATAAATATCGATATCTCCCTTTTGCTAGTGGTCCCTCAGGAAGTGACGCCGAATGTCTATGTGATTAGTGCGGCTGTGTTCAACAGGATTATCCGCTAAGCGGATTGCACTCTCATTGTCACATAGGAGTGGGACTTTGCTCAGATTGTAGCCAAAGTCCTGGAGGGTTTGCCTCATCCAAAGTAGTTGCGCGCAACACTGTCCTGCGGCAACGTACTCGGCCTCAGTGGTGGATAGGGCAACGGATGTTTGTTTCTTGGAACTCCAGGACACCAGGGACCTTCCTAGAAATTGGCACGTCCCTGATGTACTCTTCCTATCAACCTTGCACCCGGCATAGTCGGAGTCTGCGTATCCAATTAAGTCAAAGGTAGACCCCTTTGGATACCAGATCTCGAAGCAAGGCGTAGCAACTAGATACCACAGAATTCGCTTAACGACCACAAGGTGACAGTCCTTGGGGTCGGATTGATATCTAGCACACATGCATACACTAAGCATAATGTCCGGTCTACTAGCACAAAGATAAAGTAATGAACCTATCATTGACTGGTATGCCTTTTGATCAACAGACTTACCACCTTTGTTGAGGTCAACATGTCTATCAGTTCCCATCGGTGTCTTCGCGGGCTTGGCATCCTTCATCCCAAACCTCTTGAGAAGATCTTGAGTGTACTTCATTTGGGAGATGAAAGTGTCATCCTTGAGTTGCTTCACTTGGAATCCAAGGAAGTATGTCAACTCGCCCATCATCGACATTTCGAATTTTTGCATCATCACCCTGCTAAACTCCTCACAAGACTTTTGGTTAGTAGAACCAAATATTATGTCATCGACATAAATTTGGCACACAAAGAGATCACCATCACAAGTCTTGGTAAAAAGAGTGGGATCAGCTTTCCCAATGTTGAAAGCATTAACAATTAAGAAATCTCTAAGACATTCATACCATGCTCTTGGGGCTTGCTTAAGTCCATGGAGCGCCTTAGAGAGCTTATATACATGGTCGGGATACCTGTCATCCTCAAAGCCAGGGGGTTGTTCCACGTATATCTCCTCCTTGATTGGCCCGTTGAGGAATGCGCTCTTATTGAGGTACCTGTCCATCATCTTGAGTTGAGGGATGCACCCGTGTCGAGGAAGAAGGCTGGTCTTGTTCCTGTAGTTCCTGTGGCCGCACATCACCTATTGCCATCATGCGCATTGCGGCCGTCGGAAGTTCATCTTCATCTATGTCATCAAGATCAACTTGCTCTCTTGGAGAGCCATTAGTCTCATCAAATACAACGTCGCTAGAGACTTCAACTAATCCTGATGATTTGTTGAAGACCCTATACGCCTTTGTATTTGAGTCATATCCTAGTAAAAACCCTTCTACATCCTTGGGAGCAAATTTAGAGTGTCTACCACTCTTCACCAGAATGTAGCATTTGTTCCCAAATACACGAAAGTAAGAGACATTGGGTTTGTTGCCAGTAAGGAGTTCATAGGAAATCTTCTTGAGGAGGCGATGCAGATAGAGCCGGTTTATGGCGTGACAGGCTGTGTTCACAGCTTCCGACCAAAACCGCTCGGGTGTCTTGAACTCTCCAAGCATCGTTCTCGCCATGTCGATAAGCGTCCTGTTCTTCCTCTCTACCACGCCATTTTGCTGTGGTGTGTAGGGAGCGGAGAACTCGTGCTTGATGCCTTCCTCCTCAAGAAACTCTTCAACTTGTAGATTCTTGAACTCGGACCCATTGTCGCTCCTTATCTTCTTCACCTTAAGCTCAAACTCATTTTGAGCTCTCTTCAAGAAGCGCTTTAGGGTCCCTTGGGTTTCTGACTTATCCTGTAAAAAGAATACCCAAGTGAAGCGGGAAAAATCATCAACAATTACAAGACCATACTTACTTCCCCCGATGCTTAGATAGGCAACGGGTCCAAAAAGATCCATGTGAAGGAGCTCCAGTGGTCTTGATGTTGTCATCACATTCTTGCCGTGATGTGAGCTTCCCACCTATTTTCCTGCCTGACATGCTGCACAAGGTCTGTCTTTCTCAAAACAGACATTGGTTAGTCCTAACACATGATCTCCCTTTAGAAGCTTGTGAAGGTTCTTCATCCCAACATGTGCTAGACGGCGATGCCACAGCTAGCCCATATTAGTCTTAGCTATTAAGCATGCATCTAGATCGACCTCCTCTTTCGAAAAATCAACTAAGTAGAGTTTGTCGTCTAATACACCCTTAAAAGCTAATGAACCATCACTCTTTCTAAAGACAGATACATCAACGTTTGTAAATAGACAATTGTAACCCATGTGACACAATTGACTTACAGACAGAAGGTTGTACCCAAGTGACTCTACTAGAAATAAATTTGATATTGAGTGCTCGTTAGTGATGGCAATCTTTCCCAAGCTTTTGACCTTTCCTTGGTTCCCATCTCCAAAGATGATCGTATCCTGGGAATCCTTGTTCTTGACGTAGGAGGTGAACATCTTCTTCTCCCCCGTCATGTGGTTTGTGCATCCACTGTCGATTATCTAGCTAGAGCCCCCGAATGCATAAACCTGCAAGGCAATTTTAAGCTTTGGTTTTAGGTACCCAACTCTTGTTGGGTCCTGCAAGGTTAGTCACAATAATTTTTGGAACCCAAATACAAGTCTTGTCTCCCTTGCATTTGGATCCCAACTTCCTAGCAACTACTTTTTCATTCTTACATGAAAGTACAAAAGAAGTGTTGCAAGCATGAAAAATAGTAGTGGGTTCATTGCACATTTTCCTAGGCACATGAGGCACAACATGATTTCTCTTAGGCCAACTTCTACCATGAACAAAAGTACAGCTAGAGGCAAACATAGCATGTGAGTTATTATAAGCAGTATGAACATAACTCTTATTATAATGAGAACGACTAGCAATTTTCCTATCATAAATAAAGGCATGGTTCCTTTGAGGACTACTCGCTATAGGGGCCTTTCCTTTCTCCTTGTTGAGAACGGGAATCCTTTGGCTTGTTAAGTTCTTGGTTTCCTTTCGAAAACCAAGTCCATCCTCAATTGAGGTGTGTCTACCAATAGTGTAGGCATCCCTAGCAAATTTTAATTTATCAAAATAATTTTGCAAGTCTTAAGTTGGGCATTAAGACTTGCCACCTCATCATTTAATTTAGTAATAGAAATAAGAAGTTCATCGTAGGCATCAACATCAAAGTCTTTACATCTATTACAAATACTAACATGCTCTACACATGAACTTGTTTTACTAACTTCCTCTAGCTTAGCATTTAATTCATCATTTAAATTCTTTAAACTAGAGATAGATTCATGGCAAGCAGATAACTCAGAAGATAGCATTTCATTTCTCTTAGTTTCTAAAGCAAGAGATTTTTGTACACTAACAAATTTGTCATGTTCCTCATACAAAATGTCCTCTTGCTTTTCTAGCAGTCTATCTTTTTCATTTAGAGCATCAATTAATTCATTAATTTTCTCTACTTTGGCTCTATCTAAACCTTTAAATAAACTAGAGTAATCTACTTCATCATCGGAGGATTCCTCATCACTAGAAGAAGAGTACTTAGGGGAATCTCGAATACGTACCTTCTTCTCCTTGGCCATGAGACACGTGTGGCATTCGTTGGGGAAGAGCGAAGACTTGTCGAAGGCCAAGGCAGCCAATCCTTCATCGTCGGAGTTAGATGAGGAGCAGTCAGAATCCCACTCCTTTCCAAGGTGTGCCTCGCCCTTCGCCTTCCTGTAGTTCTTCTTCTTTTCCCTCTTCTCGCTCTTTTCTTGTCCCTGGTCATTATCATTATCGGGGCATTGTGCAATGAAATGACCAGTCTTACCACATTTGAAGCAGGAGTGCTTCCCCCTTGTTTTGTTCTTGTTGGAGTACTCCTTGCATCCTTTAAGCGCGGTCTTGAAGCGCTTGATGATAAGCGCCATTTCATCTTCATTGAGCCCGGCAGCCTCCACTTGTGCCACCTTGCTTGGTAGCGCCTCCCTTTTGGTTGCTTTGAGAGCAACGGGCTGTGGCTCGTAGACTGGTAGTGGACCGTTTAGTGCATCATCCACGTATCGAGCCTCCTTCACCATCATGCGCCCGCTCACGAATTTTCCGAGGATCTCCTCGGGCATCATTTTGGTGTACCTGGGGTTTTCGCGAATAAGATTCACAAGATGGGGGTCAATTACAGTAAATGACCTTAGCATGAGTCGGACGACATCATGATCCGTCCATCTTGTGCTTCCGTAGCTTCGGATCTTGTTGACCAGGGTCTTGAGCCTGTTGTAGGTCTAAGTTGGCTCCTCTCCCCTGATCATCGCGAACCTCCCCAGCTCGCCTTCCACTAGTTCCATCTTTGTGATCATAGTGGCATCTTTTCCCTCATGTGATATCTTGAGGGTATCCCAGATTTGTTTGGCATTGTCCAAGCCACTCACTTTATTATACTCGTCCCTGCAAAGAGATGCTAACAACACAGTAGTAGCTTGGGCATTTTTATGGATTTGCTCATTAATAATCACATGATTATCAGTGCTATCAAAATGCATCCCATTTTCTACGATTTCCCATATGCTAGGATGGAGAGAGAATAAATGACTACGCATTTTATGACTCCAAAACGAATAGTCCTCTCCATCAAAGTGTGGAGGTTTTCCAAGGGGAATTGAAAGTAGATGCGCATTTGAATTATAGGGAATGCGAGAGTAATCAAAAGAATAATTTTTATTAACAGTCTTTTTCTTTGACGAAGAGTCATCGTCGTCGTTGTCGTCCCTTGGTGAAGAAGATGATGCATCACTATTGTAGTAGATGATCTTCTTGATGCGTCTCTTCTTCTTCCTGTCCCTCTTCTTGTGACTCGAGCCTGAGTTAGTGGGCTTGTCGTCTCTTGGCTCGTTGAAGAGGGACTCCTTCTCCTTATCATTGACCACCATCCCCTTACCCTTAGGATCCATCTCTTTGGGAGGTTAGTCCCTTAGATGAAGAGTACAACTCTGATACCAATTGAGAGCACCTAGAGGTGGGGGTGAATAGGTGATCCTGTAAAATCAAACGCTAAATAGCCACAAGACTTAGTTTATTAGAGAGTTAGTGCGACTAAGTAGCTTTGAAGCGAGTTCTTGTGAACACAACAATCACAGAGAAAGCAACACAAGAGACACGCGATTTTTATCCCGTGGTTCGGCCAAGTAACACTTGCCTACTTCCACGTTGTGGTGTCCCAATGGACGAGGGTTGCACTCAACCCCTTTCAAGTGATCCGATGATCAACTTGAATACCATAGTCTTTTCCTTTAGAGTCGTTTCCCGTGTGCGAGGAATCTCCACAGTTTGGAGTCTCTTGCCCTTACAATAGAGATCACAAAGAAAGCACAGAGTAAGGTTAGGGAGAGAAACACACGCAAGACTCAAATCCGTAGCACAACCACGCACACAAGTCACGACTTGAGCTCGAAACACAACACACGGAATTCGCAACTCAAATGGAGCTCAAATCATTAACACAGAGAATCAAATGTGTGGAGTCGGAGTCTGTGAGTCTTAGAATGTTTCTTGAAAGCTTGGTTGTCTCCTCCATGCGCCTAGGGGTCACTTTTATAGCCCCAAGGCAGCTAGAGCCGTTGGAGACAATCTTGGAAGGCAATTCCTGCCTTCTGTCGAGTGGTGCACCGGACAGCCACTGTTCATGTCCGGTGCACGATCTCCTTCCAAATCAGGCGCATCCGACCGTTGCTCCTCTGGGCCCGTTGGCGCACCGGACAGTCCGGTGCACCAGCTGACCGTTGGAGCAGTCCACGTGTCACCCGCAGATTGCGCAGCCGACCGTTGGCGCTGGCGACCGTTGGCTCACCGGACAGTCCAGTGCACCACCAGACAGTCCGGTGAATTATAGTCACGTCGCCTTTTCCATTTCCCGAGAGCAGCGAGTTCATCGTGGATGACTCACCGGACAGTCCGGTGCACTACCGGACAGTCCGGTGAATTGTAGCCGTACAACTCCGTCGATTCCCGAGACCGACTACTTCACCGTTGACCAGCCTGGCGCACCGGACACTGTCCGGTGCACCACCGGTCAGTTCAGTGTGCCACTCCCGAGTAGATACTTGGTTGTTCACAGCCAAGTCTTTTCCAATGCATTCCTTCTTTTGTTGGCCCTTGTACTATGATTTGTATTTCTCTTTTTGTTTAGCATATAAGAACTTAATCAATCGTGTTGGGCATTTAATCACCAAAACATTATAGAAATGGCCCAAAGGCACATTTCCCTTTGAGCTGCGAGAAGCAGACAATTCGAATCGAGTTTTTAAACCTTGCAAGGTAAACCTAAACACACGACATGTAAGGGCACTCCGTCCCCACACATATCAACCGTCCCCATCGATTCCCCGTTCGTGGCCAGGGCTCACCGCCTTGGCGTACAATGCTCCACTGACCCCGGCTGCCACCGTGTAGTGACCACACTTGCATCCACCATAGCTAGCATGGGAGACCCAGTCTCAGGACAAGTGAGGGGGAAAGTCCGCGCCCGGCTTCACTAAGGTACTAGGTTTACTGGTTACCATATTTCCCGACATGTGTTTAATACGTTCAAACACTTGACACAGGTATGAAAGGAAAATAGGGTTTAACCTTTTCCCATAAATGATTTTGGTGGTTGAATGCCCAACATAAATAATTGAACTAACTAGTTTGCTCTAGATTATATATTCTACAGGTGCTAAAGGTTCAAACACAAACCAATAAAAAAATCAAGTTAGGGTTTAAAAAAAGGAGCAAAAGAAACCGAAGAGAACCCTGGTCTGGCGCACCGCACTGTCCGGTGTGCCACCAGACAGTGTCCGGTGCACCAGTGACGTACCACTCTGAACTTGCCACCTTCGGGTTTCAGAAAAGCCGCTCCGCTATAATTCACCGGACTGTCCGGTGTGCCACCGGACTGTACGGTGCACCAGCGGAGCAACGACTCCCAGCGCAACGGTCGACTACAACGGACACCTGCAAAGTGCTACAGTGCGCAGACAGTTCGTGCAGAAGTCAGAGCAGCCGCCAGAGGTGCACCGGACAGTGCACAGTACCTGTCCGGTGCGGCACCGGACTGTCTGGTGCCATAAGAAGACAAAGCTCCAACGGTCAAAACCGTTAGAACCCTAACGGTTGGGTGACATGGCTGGCGCACCGGACACTGTCCGGTGGCGCACCGAACTGTCCGGTGTGCCCATCGACAGCAGCCTGCCCCAACGGTTGAATTGGTGGTTGGGGGCTATAAATACCCCACAACCACCTCCACTCCAACCATCCAAGCATTCACTACCTCACATTCAATACAAGAACAATAGACACCACTCCAAAACACAATTCAAGTGATCGATCCGCTCAAAGTCTCCAACTCAACTCTAGCGCATTTAGACTTGTGAGAGGATCATTTGTGTTTCTTTGTTGTTCTTGTTTGCTTGGCTTGGCTTGGCTTTCTTTTCTTTCTCACTTCTTACTCTCAAGCTTTGTAAGCGAGGCAAGAGACACCAATTGTGTGGTGGTTCTTACGGGGTCTAAGTGACCTTTGAGATTAAGGAAGAAGCCTCACTCGGTCTAAGTGACCGTTTGAGAGAGGGAAAGGGTTGAAAGAGACCCAATCTTTGTGACCACCTCAACGGGGACTAGGTTCTTTGGAACCGAACCTCGGTAAAACAAATCACCGTGTCATCCGCTTTATTCTCTTGGTTGATTTGTTTCCCTCTCTCCCGGACTTGATATTCGCTCTAACGCTAACCCCGGCTTGTAGTTTGTGGATTAAGTTATAAATTTCAGATTTCGCCTATCCACCCCCCTCTAGGCGACTTTCAATTGGTATCAGAACCCGGTACTTCATTAGAGTCTAACCACTCGAAGTGATTTTGAGAGATCAGGCCAAGAGGGACATCGTGACGATCATGACCGGCGACAAGTCAGCAAGCTCGGGGAAAACCCCTTCAAGGGAGTCCGGCCACAAGCATATGGAGGAATCATCTTCCTCCATCAAGTCACAACGGAGAGGTGACAAGAAGAATTAGAAGAAGAAGAAAGTGGTCTACTACGAGACCGACTCTTCGTCACCCTCCACCTCCGGCTCCGAATCATCGTCCGTCACTTCTAAGCGCCATGAGCGCAAAAAGTATAGTAAGATGCCCCTCCACTATCCTCGCATTTCTAAACGCACTCCATTACTTTCCGCTCCCCTAAGCAAACCACCATTTTTTGATGGTGAGGATTATTGTATGTAGAGTGATAAAATGAGGCATCATCTAACCTCACTCCACAAAAGCATATGGGATATTGTTGAGTATGGAGCGCAGGTACCGAAGGTAGGGGACAAGGACTATGATTCAGACGAGGCCGACCAAATTCGGCACTTTAACTCCCAAGCCACAACTATACTCCTCGTCTCCTTGTGTCGAGAGGTGTATAATAAGGTGCAAGGGTTAAAGATGGCCAAAGAAATTTGGGACGTCCTCAAGACGGTGCACGAAGGGGACGAGGTGACCAAGATCACCAAACAGGAGACGATCAAAGGGGAGCTCGGTCTATTCGTCCTCAACCAAGGAGAGGAGCCACAAGCCATGTACAACCGGCTCAAGACCTTGGTGAATCAAGTGCGCAACCTCGGGAGTACAAAATGGCATGACCATGAAATTGTCAAGGTTATTCTTAGATCACTCGTATTTCGTAATCCTATTCAAGTTCAATTAATACGTGGTGATCCTAGATACAAGCTAATGTCTCCCGAGGAGGTTATAGGAAAGTTTGTGAGCTTTGAATTGATAAGCAAAGGCTCCAAACAAATCATCAACTTGGAGCAAGGCGGCACCTCCACACCTGAGGTGCAACCCGTTGCATTCAAAGCAACGGAGGAGAAGAAAGTAGAGTCTACATCAAGTAGGCTCCCCATCGACGCCTCCAAGCTTGACAATGAGGAGATGGCGCTCATCATCAAGAGCTTCTGTCAAATCCTCAAGCAAAGGAGGGGGAAGGACTACAAACCCCGCTCCAAGAAAGTGTGCTACAAATGTGGTAAGTCTGGTCATTTTATTGCAAAATGTCCTATTTCTAGTGACGGTGATAGGGGCGACGACAAGAAGGGAAAGAGGAAAGAAAAGAAGTACTAAAAGAAGAAGGGCGGCGATGCCCACGTATGTCGGGAATGGGACTCCGACGTGAGCTCCACCGACTCCTCCTCCGATGAGGATACTGCAAACATCACCGTCAACAAAGGTCTCCTCTTCCCCAACGTCGGTCACAAGTGCCTCATGGCAAAGGACGGCAAAAAGAAGAAGGTAAAATCTAGAGCCTACACTAAATACACAACATCTAGTGATGAGGGTAGCTCTAGTGAAGATGAGGATAATTTGCTTACCCTTTTTGCCAACCTAAACATGCAACAAAAAGAAAAATTGAATGAATTAATAGGTGCTATTCATGAGAAGGATGAACTCTTGGATAGCCAAGAGGAATTCCTTATTAAGGAAAATAAGAAGCATGTTAAGGTAAAAAATGCTTATGCTCAGGAAGTAGAGAAAAATGAAGACTTGACTAAGGAGCTTAGCATTTGCCATGACACCATTTCCAACCTTAGAGCTGAGAACACTAGTTTAATTGCTAAGGTTGAAAAATCAAATGTTTGTCAAGATTCAATTGCCAATCTTAGAAATGAAAATGCTAGTTTAATTGCTAAGATTGATAAATTGAATGAATCAATTTCTAGCCTTAAGACTAAGAATGATAAGTTAATTTCTAAGACTAAAGATTTGAATGTTTGCAATGTTTCTATTTCCAATCTTAGAAATGAAAATACTATTTTACATGCTAAGATTGATGAATTAAATGTCAGCAATCCCTCTACATCTACTGTTGGTCATGTTACTATTTGTACTAGATGTAGAGACATTAATGTTGATGCTATTCATGATCACCTAGCTTTAATTAAAGAACAAAATGATCATATAGCTCAATTAACTAGTAAAATCAATGAGCATGAGACAGAGAATGAAAAATTTAAATTTGCTAGAAGCATGCTCTATAATGGGAGACGCCCTGGCATTAAGGATGGCATTGGTTTCCAACAAGGAAGCAATGTCAAGCTTAATGCCCCTAAGAAATTGTCTAGCTTTGTTAAGGGCAAGGCTCCCATGGCTCAGGATAACGAGGGTTACATTTTATATCCTGCTGGTTATCCTGAGCATAAGATTAGGAGAATTCATGCTAAGAAACCTCATAATGTTTCACACCATGTTTTTATGTATAAAAATGAGGCTTCTAGCTTTAGGTATTCTAGACATGTTAAAATGCCTAAAAAGAAAACTCCTACTGCATAAAATGAACCCAATGTTTCATTTAAAACTTTTGATGCATCTTATGTTTTAACTAACAAATCAGGAAAAGTAGTTGCCAAATATGTTGGGAGCAAACACAAGAGGTCAATGACTTGTGTTTGGGTACCCAAGGTGCTTGTTTCTAATGTGAAAGGACCCAAGACCGTTTGGGTACCTAAGAACAAGGCCTAAATTGTGTGCCACCGGACAGTGTCCGATGCACCAGGGCCGTACCACTCTGAACTTGCCACCTTCTGGTTTTAGAAAAACTGCTCTGCTATAATTCATCGGACTGTCCGGTGTGCCACCGGACTGTCTGGTGCACCAGCGGAGCAACGGCTCCCAGCGCAACGTTCATCTGCAACGGACACCTGCAAAGTGCTACAGAGCGCGGACAGTTCGTGCAGAAGTTAGAGCAGCCGCTAGAGGTGCACCGGACAGTGCACAGTACATATCCGGTGCGGCACCGGACTGTCCGGTGCCACAAGAAGACAAAGCTCCAACGGTCGAAACCGTCAGAACCCTAACGGTTGGGTGACGTGGCTGGCGCACCGGACACTATCCGGTGGCGCACCGGACTGTCCAGTGCGCCCACCAACAGCAGCCTGCCCCAACGGTTGAATTAGTGGTTGGGGGCTATAAATACCCCACAATCACCTCCACTCCAACCATCCAAGCATTCACTACCTCACATTCAATACAAGAACAATAGACACCACTCCAAAGACACAATTCAAGTGATCGATCCGCTCAAAGTCTCCAACTCAACTCTAGCGCATTTAGACTTGTGAGAGGATCATTTATGTTTCTTTGTTGTTCTTGTTTGCTTGGCTTGGCTTTCTTTCCTTTCTCACTTCTTACTATCAAGCTTTGTAAGCGAGGTAAGAGACACCAATTGTGTGGTGGTCCTTGTAGGGTCTAAGTGACCCATGAGATTAAGGAAGAAGCCTCACTCGGTCTAAGTGACCGTTTGAGAGAGGGAAAGGGTTGAAAGAGACCCGGCCTTTGTGACCACCTCAACCGGGGCTAGGTTCTTTGGAACCGAACCTCAGTAAAACAAATCACCGTGGCATCCGCTTTATTCTCTTGATTGATTTGTGTTCCCTCTCTCCCGGACTTGATATTCGCTCTAACGCTAACCCCGGCTTTGTAGTTTGTGGATTAAGTTATAATTTTCAGATTTCTCCTATCCATCCCCTCTAGATGACTTTCAAGGTATCCACACATTAATCCTTAGTTCCTTTTTCCCGTCTCATGGACAAGGCATCCACCCTGGATCCAAGTCCATAGACCATCATAGATCCCATTATCAAGATGAATAGAATCAATTCCTGACCTCGCGCGAGTGCTAGAAAAATCACTTTACTTCTACAAAGATCCTAATTAGCAAAGCAGCTACTCGACCTAGCATACTAGTATCCATCTCAAAAAGGAATCCTGAGTTCATGCAACTAAGGGTTTCAAGCAACTCCTACACTTAAGTGGACATTACAAGCCTACAAACATTAAGTGTAGTAAAGTAGCATATATAAACTAGTTATGCATAAAATCGGGGCTTGCCTTCAAATGCTGGGGCTGCGGGGAGATCCTCGGTGGCAAGCTCGGGAGCTGGCTCCTGGTCTTCCTCGTGGACAACTCCTTGCTCGGCAATGAGCATGTACTCTCCGTCAGCAAGGTTGCAATCTAATGAATGCAATGAGTAAGATACATGCATGGCATGATATGCAATTTAGCAATTAAAATTTGATGGTGAATGATCAAATTAATAAGGTACGCTTAATCTTACTACTGGAAATTTTGGTGGTACACTTAGCCATTTAGGGTCAAGTTTGGTTAGGTTGAATGGCCGGATTATTTTAGTGTTCCACTGATTTTCCTTTTTATGTTTTAGTGAAATTTTAATAAGATTCCTAGCTGAATTCATTGGGGTGAGATTCATTATTCCTTCTAATTTATCTCTTCTTTTTCTTTCCTTTTATGCCTTTGAGATGAGTTTGAACTACAAGCTAGTTTTATGAATTTCCAAAAATTCTGCAAAAATTACAGTGGCTTCTCACTGGTGTACAACTCTTTGTATCAAAAATTGGGGCTTAAAAAGTTAAGGGTTCTCTCTGTACAAAATTATCAAATCTTAGGGCAGAGGGGGTGCTTTGAACTACAACTCTCCTCTAACAGTAGGTTATTCCCTAAGGCTTATTTTTGCTGGCATTTAGGTGTAATAACATGACTTTGTAACATATTTTAGCCACTAAAGTCTTTGGCCAAAGGGGTGCTTTCTACTGCCACTATACTTGAAAAATGTCAAACAACAGATTCTTAATTTTTCCTATCTTCTTCTTTGTGCAAGAGCAATCATTCTTGAATTTGGCAACCTTTTGCTTAAGGGAAGAGGGGGTAGAAATTATTGGATTATATGATCTTTTTCATGGGGCAAGGGGTAATGGGTGTTATCTTGTATTTTTGAATAGGTTTTGTATTTTTCTCTGGTGGCCTACTTCATCATTAATTTGGTAAAAAATCATTTGCCTACTGTTGCACAATTTTAGATTTTCTTATGATTTAATTAGAACATGGGCCAAAATCAAGTTTTAATTGTTCAACCCACTTATTGTGAGGGGTTGGGGTGTTTATTATTTTTGTAGTGGTGTCCTAGTAGCTAGGAGTCCACTGAATTTTTCTCACTATTTTTGAAATGGTTCTTATATTTTTAATCATGGTTTTTCTTGGTTCCTTATTTCCTAATAAATTATTTAACCCTGGATTAGCCTTGGACTAGGGTTCTCTGTATTTTTCCTAGGTTTCTCATCACTTAAGTATACTAGGAAAAATATGCTCCTTCTCTGTTTATTATTTTCCACTACCTTTCTTAATTTCCTAAGTTTTGGACATATGTAGTTTTTAATAGCAAAACTTGAGTTAATCTTGTATACTGGGGTGCTCAGTATTTTCAAACAGTGCATAAGTTGGGTATGTATCTCTATAAATTTTCTTTAGCCTAGTACAGAAGCATAACTCTTTCCTTATTTTAATAAGGTTTGGGCAGTTTCCCTATTTAATTCCAAACTCTAAAAATTAATACAGAAATCATAAGGTTCAGTATTTTTGTTCAATAGTTCATATTATTTGGAATCCAGAAAAATTGGTTTGACTAAATTTGGTTAAATATTTCTCAAGTTATGAATTTCCTAATTTCTTTGTTCATTACAAATAATATTCAAAAATGGTTAAATGGAAACTAACTTGCATCGTGGTCCCTGACGAAAGTTTCTAAGTTTCCTTACAGACTAGTCCTCGGGTTACTATTCACATGAGCCACTGACAATTCAGAAAACCCTCTAGGGTTTTGCTAAACCTAACCTGAGGTCCTTCTCCCAATTAAACAGTATCCGCGATGGAGGAAAGGGTGGAGGGGCTTACTGGCCGCGAGATTGCTCCGGTGAGGTGGTCGAGGGTGTAGGGGAGGCCGTGACGGTCACGCCGATGTGCGGATCGTCTCCGGGTGTAACATCCCAATTTCTAACCCAGGTTTGAAACCCTAATCTAACCCCCCCTTCTTATTATCTATCCCAAACTCCCTTAAATTCTTCCCATCATATGCATACACTTTGTTTGAACATGAACACCTCACTTAGATTTTATTTTCCCAGCACCTAGATTATCTACTAAATAAATTGTTCAAAAAAAAGATGCAAAAATGGAAATAGGAATAAGAAAATAAAAAGAAAAAAAGAAAACCCTCCCCCCTTGCTGGACTGAATCCAGCCCATGTCGCGGCCGCTTCCCCCCCCCCCCTCGCGCCCGCTCTTCTCCCCCTTTCGACCCATTTCCGGCTTGTTTCTCGCGCGCGCGCAGCCCGCTCCGCGCCTTCTCTCTCTCTCGCTGACGAGCCGGCCCCACCTGCCAGCCGCTCTCTCTCTCTCGCGCTCCCTCCCACTGGCAGACCGGCCCCACCGGTCAGCCGCTTCGTTGACCTCCTCGCGTACGACTGGTCGTCGTCCCCTCCATCGTCGTCCCCTCGCCCATCCCCTCGCCGCACAGGAAAGTTTGGCACCGCCCGTCCTCGCCGCTTGACCGTGTACTCGCCGGTACCGCCCCCCGCCGTGAGGTCTCGTCGTCGCCGCTGTGCGGCATTAAAGCTGGCGCTGTGCACCTCACCGGCGCCCGCCGAGCTCTGCCGCTCCCCTTCCCTCGGGCGCCTATAAAAAGGTTGCCCCGAGCTCCTCCTTCCCTGCACCGGCCTCAGCCACCACTCTCCTCCCTCGCCCGAGCCCAATTCGTGGAAGCGTCGCCGTCGTCTTCCTCTCCGGTAAGCCGTCCCCCTCTTCTCCCTTCCCCTTTGTTGCTCCAGCGAGCAAATGGGTTGGAATACCAGCTTCACCACATCGCCGTGAACTCAGAACGCCACTCCCCCACCCCAATCCCTCGCCGAAGCTCACCGACGGTGACTCCCGCCGCCGAGGTTCGCCACCTCCCCGCGAACAGCCCCCTCCCGGACCCCTATAGCCAAATTAAGCCCGCCCCTAGGTTCGCCAGACCCTTCTCGTGCTAAGGCGACCACCCATTGCCCCAGAAATGGGCCACCGGTGGCGAATTGCCGCCGAGCCCACCGGCGGCAGGGTTTCTTCCCCCGCGGACGGCCGGTTCGCCCGTGCCGTCAACCTGTGGCGCCGTTTCCCCCATCCGCTCTCGCTGGCGTGTGGGCCCGCGGCGACGGCGTCCTCCCCTCACGCGCCCGCGCCGTCACCCCGCCTTGGGCCGCAGCTGGGCCGGCGCCCTCGCGCGCCTGCGCCTGGCTGGGCCAGAAATCTCCCCCCCCCCCGACCCACTAGTGTTGAAATTCCTTTTCTTTTTCCTTTTTCAGCCTTTTCTCCTCTAATTAGTATTTCTCAATATTTTATGCACCAAAAAATATCAAAATGATTCCTAAAGTCACATGTAATAATAATGTTAGAAAATGACACACTACAATTAGTAAACCACTGTTGATGTATTGTTTTATTGACTGTGTTACTAGAAGAAGCGGGGACCGTTGATCCGAAACCCGTAGCCTCGGAAGAAGGGCCGGAGCCCAATCTCCCGGAAGTAGATCTTTTGTGCCAGGAAAGCTTCGACGAAGGCAAGTCCATCCTTCCCTTGATGCATAAATTACCTATTCTTTCTACCACTACCTAGGCCAGGATTTCAGGGTGGGATATTTGCATGGTGAGTAAAGAGATAGCCCGCATTAACATTTATCTTTTGGATACGAAATGTGGGTTGGGAGAAAGGGCATTATGTTTCTTCAAATAAAGTTTCTTTTAAAAAGGGTTGTGCGATGAAGGGTACTCACCCTCATCACCTTGGGAGTGAGATGATCAAGGACTCCCTGGTTTAGGGGAGGGCCTAAGGTGTTGGCTCAGCTGGTTTAGGCGTGAGCAGAAGGATTGTCCCCTCATATAAGGACCAGTTTGTCATCTTCCCTACATGTACTCTTTAATAGTACAACCACTCGAGACTGTGTGGGCAGTCACTCAATCTGAACTCATATGGTCCAGCCCCATGGTTATGAAGGCTGGGGAGCACAGGTAGGATAAGGAGGGGGAACGTTTTGTCCGGTTTGGACATGGCGGTGGCCTGACTCCTTCCGGGGTAACCATTAAGGTTAGGACGTGCGAGGAAGGAAAGAGATCCAGCATTCGGGTCTCGCGACGGTGAGATCGCAGAAACCGGACTAGTGGGTAAAGTGTACCCCTCTGCGCAGAGTTGAAACCTATTCAAATAGTCCGTGTCCACTGGTATGGACGAGTCTGGTGTGGTATGACAATTAGAGATTTTCTATAACCCCCGCAAAAAGGGAAATGTGTGTGTAAGTGCATACTGAAAAAGAAAACAAGGCCACGGGAGCGGGAAGCTCAGTGGTGGTTGAGTATTTTGTTATTTTTAAGTCTTTGGGGAAAACCTTACCGCAACTGCCTTTATCTAAGAAAATGAAGAGTGACTTTAACTCCACCAAATAAAGCATGTATGATATAGGTCTCTTTCTCTTTACGGGAGCGGGGTGGGCTTACGGAATACCTAGTGTATTCACCCAGATTTATTTATGTTTTTCAGCAGCCAAAGACTTCTTTTCTGCTATGCTTGATTGAGAGGGCTGTGTCTGCACCCAGTTCTGCCTGTGGCTTGGGCTAGTATATTTTCCTACTGCGCTTTTTATTCTGGCTCTCTCGAGCTTGTACACCGGTATTGTAATGAACTCTATTTAAACTCTGTACTATTTGAAGTGAGGAATGTGTTTACTAGCCTCCTGGGACTAGTAATTGTATCACATTTGAGTCCCAAAGGATCGGGACGCTTCAGGTGGTATCAGAGCCCATAGGACTGGCCGTAGGTCGCAGCCCTGACCTTAAAACTTGCCTTAAAAGAAAATACCTCTTACCCCAAGAAAAGTCTTCTCTCCTCTCCCCCGATATTAACAGACCCTTCTTTTCCTATTCCAGATGGAAGATTCTCTGGTCATTAGGACATCCTACTGCTCAGAGGTGGAGGGGTTCCCACACCTGTTGTGAAGTTGTGCGCTTCGCATGGGAATCCGCAAGAAGCTAGAATACGTTTGGAAGGAATATCTCGATAATGGAATGGAAAAGTGCTCTATGGCAGTCTACCTGGGAGAAAGCCGAAACTATCCGAACCATCCTTCTTTCCAAGTCACTTTCACCGGATACCGCTTCCCAGATACTTGCCAAAATGTTGCCCGGAATGCCCTTCGACAACTATGCCAGAGCTACAACAAAGTGATCTTTAAAACCCCCCTTCGCTACTTCCCACCCAGCAGCAAAAATACACCCGCCTCGAGGAAAAGACTCTAGGCCCTGTTAGGAGGAGACCCTATCGAAGATGACCCCACCATCGTCTACATGGCTGGATACCTCCACACCCTCGATAACCAGTATGATGACCTTGCCTCCCACTGCACTCACCTAAACTCCCGGGTGGAAAGCCTGGAGCAAAAAGTCAGGGAACTTACGAGGGAAAAGGCGTCCCTTCAAGAGAGCCTCAAGATAGCAGAAGGCGAGGAAACCAACACCCGTGAGGCCTACCGCACTTTGAAGATGGATTACGACAAGAAGCTGAAGAAGCTCGCCCCTGCAAAAAAATCCACAAGAAGACCAAAAGTCAAGGATGTCAGACTGAGCAAAAGGAAGAAGCCCCTCCAGCCCTACCTCCTACCAGGATAAGAAACTCGTTCGACACCGAGGAAATGTCCCTAGCCAGCCTTGATGACCTTCTCAAGGAATTTGGGGACACTTTAGAGAAGGAGTTCGGAAGTACCCTCGATAGCACTCGCGTGTAATAAGCTTATGGTAGTTGTATGCTGTGATGAACTGATGTAATGAATAAAGTAACTGGTTGAAAAAAATTTGGCATGTGCATGGTAGTAACTCTTTTCCCCGGCAGATGGCTTCGGATAAAACCATGCCTACCGCCTCCGGGATTGGAGCAGGTTTTCCCCTAAGAGCTGATGGAGAAGCTGGCGGAGAAGGGGGTGAGACCCACCTCCCCGCACCTCCGGAACTACAACTAGACTTGGCCCAAGTTCTAGCCAATCAGACCCGACTCATTGAAGTCCTCACTAGAAGTCTGGAAAACCAGCGCCCAGGTGGTGGGAGACCACAGGACAGGATGGGAGAATTTCTGAGACTCAAGCCTCCCAAGTTCCGGGGTCTAGCAATCCCCTCGATGCAGATGACTGGCTGCGCACGATCAAGAGGAAACTGGAAGCCATCGAATGCCCCAAAAATCAGCGTGTTCAACTGGCTGCTCATCAACTTTCTGGGATGGCCCTAGCCTGGTGGGATACCTTCAGCGAGGCCGTCAGAGATGCTACCTGGGCAGAATTCGAAACAGCCTTCCGTGAGCACCATGTACCCCAGGGGATAGTTCAACTCAAGGAAGATGAGTTTCGGGAACTAACACAAGGTGGAAGGACCATCAGTGAGTATGTGCACAAGTTCACGGAGTTGGCCCGTTACGCGCCTGACGATGTCAGCACCGAGTCCAGGAAGATGGCCCGTTTTCTGAAAGGGCTAAGACCCAAGCTTAAGACCATCCTTGTCAGCCAAGACTTCCTCAACTTCTCTCACCTCTCCAACAAAGCCATCCAAGTGGAAAGGGCAAAAGAGGAAGAAAAAGGGCACCTTAAGAGGAAATTCCAGGTTCTCCGAGCTTAGCAGCAAGACCGTCACCAAAGAGCTCGATCCTTTGGGCTTCCACCTAGGGGACCAAGCTTCACTAGACCAGCTGGACCTACTCCGTCATGCTACAGTCAGCAGAGTCAGAGCTCCTTTCAGGCCCCCTCTGTTGCAAGCAACCAACCGCCAGCAAATGCCTGTTGGCACTGCAGAGACCCCAGTCACTTCAAGAATAACTGCCCCCAGTTGAAGGCACCCGGACCTACCTACTCCAACTCGGTGAATGGCCCCAAGATTCCCTCGTCACCTACCTCCAAGGCACCTCCCTCCAACAGTCAGTAGAGGTGGACCCCGTACCAGGGCAGAGCACGAGTCAACCACGTCGACGCTCAAGAGGCCCAGCAAGCTCCGGGAGTAGTGCTTGGTGAGTTCCTTGTTGAATTTACTCCCGCTACTGTGCTTTTTGATTTAGGAGCATCCCATTCATTTATAGCCACTAAGTTTGTGGAAAAGCATGGCATCCCCTCTACACCCCTAGAAATTCCTTTGGTCACCCGAACCCCGGGGTTAGACCTTCTATGCCAGCTCAAGTGCTCCCAAGTCAGAATCCTTTTAAGTGGGGTAGTGTTCCTGGCAGACTTAACCATCTTGCCATCCCAAGGGATTGATGTGATCCTAGGAATGGATTGGCTAACTAAGCACAAGGGTATCATAAGTTGCGCAAGTAAGCCCGTCCTTCTCACCGACCGCCAAGGAAAAGCAGTTTCCTGTCAGGCCCAACCGCCCGCCAATGATCCAATGATGTTTAATTTGGCAGCAGAAAACATATCCGTAATAGAAGAGTTCGTGGATGTATTTCTGGAAGAGTTGCCTGGAATGCCACCAGAAAGAGGAGTGGAGTTCTATATAGATCTCATTCCTGGCACTGCGCCCATCGCAAAGAGACCATACCGCATGGCCCCCATAGAGTTAGCAGAATTGAAACTCCAGATTGCAGAGCTGCAACAAAAGGGTACATCTGTCCCAGTTCATCTCCCTGGGGAGCACCCGTCCTTTTCATTACCAAAAAGGATGGAAGTATGAGAATGTGTATTGATTACCCGTCCTTGAATGAAGTTACAATCAAGAATAAGTACCCACTCCCTCGGATCGACGATCTCTTCGACCAGCTGCATGGAGCCAAATATTTCTCAAAGATAGACCTCAGGTCAGGATATCACCAAATGAGGATCAAGGAAGCAGATATTCAGAAGACTGCATTCGTCACCAGATATGGACAATATGAATTCACAGTGATGCCGTTTGGGCTAACAAACGCATCCGCCTTTTTCATGAACCTCATGAATAAGGTATTCATGGAAGAATTGGATAAGTTTGTCGTAGTCTTCATCGACGACATCCTTATCTATTCCAAGAATCGCAAGGACCATGAGCGTCACCTTCGAATCGTCCTCGGAAGACTCAGGGCACATCAACTTTATGCTAAGCTCAGCAAGTGTGAATTCTGGTTAGAAAAGATAGCCTTCCTTGGGCATATCTTGACTGCAGAAGGAATAGAAGTGGACCCATCCAAGGTAGAAGCCGTTTCAAAATGGAAACAGCCATCCAACGTCAGTGAAGTACGAAGCTTTCTGGGAATGGCAGGGTATTACCGCCGCTTTATCAAGGGATTCTCCAGCATAGCAAGACCTATGACCGAACTTCTCAAAAAGGACAATAAGTTTGTGTGGACTCTAAAATGTGAGGGAAGTTTCCAAATCATCAAGGAGAAGCTTACAACCGCGCCTGTTTTGACACTACCAGATATACACCAGGATTTCGTCATCTTCTGTGATGCTTCAAGGCAAGGCTTAGGGTGTGTCTTAATGCAAATTGAGAAAGTTATTGCCTATGCATCTCGCTTACTCAAGCCGCACGAGCAGAACTACCCCACCCACGACTTGGAGTTGGCAGCCATAGTGCACGCCCTAAAATATGGAGGCACTATCTGATTGGGAACAAATGCCACATCTTCACCGATCACAAGAGTCTTAGGTACATCTTCACTCAGCCAGACCTCAACCTCCGTCAAAGAAGATGGCTTGAATTGATCAAGGATTATGACCTCGAGATCCATTACCACCCCGGGAAGGCCAACGTGGTAGCGGACGCCCTGAGCCGAAAGCCTTTCGGGATAAAGGGGACCAACTTTTTAGAAGATTGGAAGAAGGAATCATCTCAGCTAAACGCATGTCTGGGAGACAACGGTAGCCTGGAAGTCAAGCCAATGATAGAAGATCTCATACGCAAGGCTCAACGCCTGGACGCGGAGACAGCAAGACTTATGGAAAGACCTCGCAAGGAGCAACTTCCGGACCTTAGGACAAATGAACAAGGAGTTCTTTAGTTCAAGAACCGTCTGTGTGTACCAATGGGAGAGGCACGAGAAGTCCTGCTCAATGAAGCCCACAACTCAGCTTACTCCATCCACCCAGGAACCACCAAGATGTACCTGGACCTCAAAGCCAGATACTGGTGGAGAGGGATGAAGAAGGAGATAGCACAGTATGTGGCCCGGTGTGACACCTGCCAGCGAACAAAGGCCGAACACCAAAAGCCTGTAGGCCTACTGCAACCCCTCCCAGTGCCTGAATGGAAGTGGGAGGAAATAGGCATGGATTTTATAACCGGACTGCCCCGGACGAAAAAAGGGAATGACTCTATCTGGGTAATAATCGATCGTCTCACCAAGGTGGCCCACTTCATTCCAGTAAAAACCACTTTTGGAGGAGCCGCCCTTGCCCGGATATATCTTAAAGAGATAGTCAGGCTCCATGGTATTCCTCGGAAGATAGTGTCAGATGGAGGGACGCAGTTCACCTCAAAATTTTGGAAAGGCCGGCACCAAGTTAGATTTCAGCACCGCCTATCACCCCCAGTCAGATGGTCAAATGGAAAGAGTCAACAAGGTCCTCGAAGATTTACTAAGAGCCTGTGTGTTAACGTTCGATAGGAATTGGGAGTCCAGTTTGCCGTACACCGAATTCTCATACAACAACAGCCACCAGGCCAGTATCAAAATGTCACCATTTGAAGCATTGTATGGAAGGAAGTGCCAGACCCCCCTAATGTGGTCCAATGTAGGGGAAAGGACACTAGAAGGACCCGACTTTGTTAAGGAATCCGAAGAGAAAGTTGCCCTGATCCGCAAGAGGTTACTTGAAGCTTAGAGTCGACAGAAAAGTTATGCAGACAACAGACGGAGAGAACTCAGATTTGAGGAAGGAGATTTCGTATACCTCAAGGTCTCCCCGATGCGTGGTGTCAAAAGGTTCCAAATGAAAGGAAAGCTAGCACCGTGTTTCGTCGGCCCCTACCCCGTCATTAGCAGAGTGGGACCCGCAGCATACCGCCTTGAGCTACCAGAATCCATGTCAGATATTCACAATGTGTTTCATGTGTCCTAGCTCCGTAAATGCCTGCAAGTACCAGAGAACCACATCAAGGCAAAGACAATTCAGATTCAAAAGGATCTCCAGTACCGGGAAAAGCCAGTGAAGATTCTCGACTCAGCAGTCCGAAGGACCCGCAACTCAGAAGTGAGGACTCACTGAGGAGGGAATACCCTTACCTTTTCTCGAGCCCCGTCTGAATCTCGAGGGCGAGATTCCTTTAAGTGGGGTAGGTTTGTAACATCCCAATTTCTAACCCAGGTTTGAAACCCTAATCTAACCCCCTTCTTATTATCTATCCCAAACTCCCTTAAATTCTTCCCATCATATGCATACACTTTGTTTGAACATGAACACCTCACTTAGATTCTATTTTCCCAGCACCTAGATTACATACTAAATAAATTGTTCAAAAAAAAGATGCAAAAATGGAAATAGGAATTAGAAAATAAAAAGAAAAAAAGAAAACCCTCCCCCTTGCTGGGCTGAATCCAGCCCATGCCGCGGCCGCTCCCCCCCCTCGCACCCGTGCTTCTCCCCTTTCGGCCCATTTCCGGCCTGTTTCTCGCGCGCGCACAGCCCGCCCCACGCCCTCTCTCTCTCTCTCTCTCGCTGACGAGCCGGCCCCACCTGCCAGCCGCTCTCTCTCGCGCGCTCCCTCCCGCTGGCAGACCGGCCCCACCGGTCAGCCGCTTCGTCGTCCTCCTCGCGTACGACTCGCCGCCGTCCCCTCCATCGCCATCCCCTCGCCCATCCCCTCGCCGCACAAGAAAGTTTGGCACCGCCCGTCCTCGCCTCTTGACCGTGTACTCGCCGGTACCGCCCCCCGCCGTGAGGTCTCGTCGTCGCCGCTGTGCGGCACAAATGCTGGCGCTGTGCACCTCACCGACGCCCGCCGAGCTCCACCGCTCCCCTTCCCTTGGGCGCCTATAAAAAGGTCGCCCCGAGCTCCTCCTTCCCCACACCGGCCTCAGCCACCACTCTCCTCCCTCGCCCGAGCCCAATTCGCGGAAGCGCCGCCGTCATCTTCCTCTCCGGTAAGTCGTCCCCCTCTTCTCCCTTCCCCTCTGTTGGTCCAGCGAGCAATTGGGTTGGCCTACCAGCTTCACCACATCGCTGTGAACTCAGAATGCCACTCCCCCACCCCAATCCCTCGCCGAAGCTCACCGACGGCGACTCCCGCCGCCGAGCTCCGCCACCTCCCCGCGGACAGTCCCCTCCCGGACCCCTCTAGCCAAATTAGGCCCGCCCCTAGGTTCGCCAGACCCTCCCCGTGCTAAGGCGACCACCCATTGCCCTAGAACCGGGCCACCGGCGGCGAATCGCCGCCGAGCCCACCGGCGGCCGGGTTTCTTCCCCCGTGGACGGCTGGTTCGCCCGCGCCGTCAACCCGTGGCGCCGTTTCCCCCCTCCGCTCTCGCTGGTGTGTGGGCCCGCGGCGACGGCGTCCTCCCCTCACGCGCCCGCGCCGTCACCCCGCCTTGGGCCGCAGCTGGGCCAGCGCCCTCACACGCGCGCACTGCGCCTGGCTAGGCCAAAAATCTCCTCCCGGCCCACCAGTGTTGAAATTCTTTTTCTTTTTCCTTTTTCAGCCTTTTCTCCTCTAATTAGTATTTCTCAATATTTTATGCACCAAAAATTATCAAAATGATTCCTAAAGTCACATGTAATAATAATGTTAGAAAATGACACACTACAATTAGTAAACCACTGTTGATGTATTGTTTTATTGACTGTGTTACTAGAAGAAGCGGGGACCGTTGATCCGGAACCCGTAGCCTTGGAAGAAGGGCCAGAGCCCAATCTCCCGGAAGTAGATCTTTTTGTGCCAGGAAAGCATCAACGAAGGCAAGTCCATCCTTCCCTTGATGCATAAATTACCTATTCTTTCTACCACTATCTAGGCCGGGATTTCAGGGTGGGATATTTGCATGGTGAGTAAAGAGATAGCCTGCATTAACATTTATCTTTTGGATACGAAATGTGGGTTGGGAGAAAGGGCATTATGTTTCTTCAAATAAAGTTTCTTTTAAAAAGGGTTGTGCGATGAAGGGTACTCACCCTCATCACCTTGGGAGTGGGATGATCAAGGACTCCCTGGTTTAGGGGAGGGCCTAAGTTGTTGGCTCAGCTGGTTTAGGCGTGAGCAGAAGGATTGTCCCCTCATATAAGGACCGGTTTGTCATCTTCCCTACCTGTACTCTTTAATAGTACAACCACTCGAGACTGTGTGGGCATTCACTCAATCTGAACTCGTACGGTCCAGCCCCATGGTTATGAAGGCTGGGGAGCACCGGGAGGATAAGGAGGGGGAATGTTTTGTCCAGTTTGGACATGGCGGTGGCTTGACTCCTTCCGGTATAACCATTAAGGTTAGGACGTGCGAGGAAGGAAAGAGATCCGGCATTCGGGTCTCGCAACAGTGAGATCGCAGAAACCGGACTAGTGGGTAAAGTGTACCCCTCTACGTAGAGTTGAAACCTATTCGAATAGTCTGTGTCCACTGGTATGGACGAGTCTGGTGTGGTATGACAATTAGAGATTTTCTATAACCCCCACGAACAGGGAAATGTGTGTGTAAGTGCATACTGAAAAAGAAAACAAGGCCACGGGAGCGGGAAGCTCAGTGGTGGTTGAGTATTTTGTTATTTTTAAGTCTTTGGGAAAAACCTTACCACAACTGCCTTTATCTAAGAAAATGAAGAGTGACTTCAACTCCACCAAATAAAGCATGTATGGTATAGGTCTCTTTCTCTTTATGGGAGCGGGGTGGGCTTGCGGAATACCTAGTGTATTCACCCAGATTAATTTATGTTTTTCAGCAGCTGAAGACTTCTTTCTGCTATGCTTGATTGAGAGGGTTGTGTGTGCACCCAGTTCTGCCTGTGGCTTGGGCTAGTATATTTTCCTACTGCGTTTTTTATTCTGGCTCTCTCGAGCTTGTACCCCGGTATTGTAATGAACTCTATTTAAACTCTATACTATTTGAAGTGAGGAATGTGTTTACTAGCCTCCTGGGACTAGTAATTGTATCACATTTGAGTCCCAAAGGATCGGGACGCTTCACCGAGGATGGTCGGAGTAGGCCGGTCCACGTGCGCAGGCAGGGGAGCTCGTCGGCGGCGAGGGCTCCAGCTTATCTAGGGTGGTATAGTTCAATTAAACTGGTCAGTGAGCTTCACTAGGTGCTAGGGAAGGCGTAGGCGCGAGGAATTGGACTATGGCTTACCGGTTAGTCGTGGCCATGCGTGCCGGCATGGAAAACAACTCCGACGAGGGTGGAACGGCTTCTCCGGTGAAGTAGCGTCCGGTTTCTTGCTTCAGGGAGCTCTACGGGGCTCTGGGAAGCTAGCCGAGGCACGGATCAAGTGGAGATGGCCGGGAGTGGTTTGGCCACGGTGTTCGATTGCTCGGGCTGCTCGGCGGGCGGTGCAGAGCTCGCTGGAGCTAAGTGCTGGGTCTGGGGAGTCAGGTGAGGCGCGGAGGGAGTACGACCGAGGCTTCCCTGCCCTTATAGGCGTGGACACGGTGCACGGGTGGGCGTGGACCAGCGTGGGTGCACGGGCACGCACGGCTTGGCACGGGTGCGCGGGCTGGCGTGCACCGGGCATGTCAGCTGCGGTCGAGCACGTGGCACCATTGCTTCTGCCCGTGTTCTAACGCCGATAGGGCGCAAATCTTCACGAATTTGGGCAAGATTGTCGTGTAAGATTTGTTCCCCCGACTGAGCTCTGTCGTTTGCGCGTGGAGCCGAGCGGTTTCGGGTCAAGGGCAGAGAGTTGTTGCCTCGTCAATGTGCCAGTGTCACAAGGCCGAGTTTCAAGGTAAATCCCCGCCAAGATAATGTCAAACGGCCGAGTCTTGCTCCCAAATTTTTCCAGGGTATGTTCAAGGTAGTTTGGCGCCATCTTCATATTTGGACTTATTTGATTCAAGTTTTGAAAAACAGAGAACACAATTGATCTTTGAAAAGGGGCTGAAATTCAGATTTCTGAATTTCTGAATTTTTCCATAGGGCATTACTTCATGGGCTGTTTTGGGGATTTTGGAAAATTCAAATGACCAATCTTCCTTGCTACATTTTGTAGGTTATTTAGTGCACTAAAACTTTGTTAATTGGTTCATATCAAAATTTGTATTTTCCCATGTCTTTTCTCGAATTCCCTTTATGTGCTTAATTGGCCCATTTGAAAAGGTGTTAGGGTTTTAGATGTTTTTCTCACTTGAGGTGTATGGTGTGTTTAGAGTGTGGCTTTTGAGATGAAAGAGACTTAACTTAGGTTTTAGTTCCTTAAGTTTGATGTCACTTGCTTAATTAAAATCACATGTGATAATGATCACAAGTTGGGGCACTGGGGAAAACCCTAGGTAACACTTGGGTGTTACAGTCACCTCGACAGCGTCAGCACGTGCCCCACACCCGCCTCCATGGACTGTAGCGTCGCCATGACACTCTTAGTCATGCCACATGCCCTCAAGCCTGCCTTAGCCACGTCGCCGTGCCCGACTCAGGCAGCTCAGCCCCCACGCCCGCCCGTTGACGGTTGGCCTCATGCCTCAGTCCAGGCGCTCAGGCTCAGCCGTGCCACGCGCCCACCTAACCGCCGCATCCCTGCTCCATAGTGCCTGCAGCCTGCTTGTCTGATGCTAGGTAAGTAAGTAACTAAGTTGATAACCAAGTTGGAACTTGGTAGGATAGAACAAAAAAATGAAGCGACTCATTACCTTTGACTTAAAAATAACCCCTTTTTGATCGGTGCCAGCGGTAGGAACCAAACAAAGAATGAAGCGACTCTGTTCTATTTGCCAAATGCAGAATAGAACGTCTCCATTCTCAAAAACTAGAATGGAGCCGCTCCATTCTAGTGGACTCTCCAACCAAACGGGCCCTTAATGAACCGAGCTTTGAGTCAAAGGGTCACTAGATTAAACTGGCCATTGTGTTTCCATGCCGTAGGTAGAGGACACGGGCACACCAGTGGCAGATCTAGGAACCAATCAAAAAGGGGTTATTAAAATGAGCAAGCACTACAAGAAACTGATAAAAGTTCGTGGGGCAAACTAAGAACGTGGGTACCGACGTTCTTATTTGAATTAAGTTCATAGGTTTGACGAAGAACGTGGGTACCCACGTTTTTAATTTAAGTTCGTGCGGTCTGACTGAAACCATCGAACTTAAGGTATTAGAAACGTGGGTACCCACGTTTTTAATTTAAGTTCGTGGGCCAGCAGGAAACCGTCGAACTTAACTAAATCGCTGATACCCACGTTCTTCGTCGAACTTAAAAACGCACGTTCTTAATGTTAAGTTCGACGGTACCCACGTTCTTAATGTTAAGTTCGACGGGGCCGTCGAACTTACTTCTCTAAGTTTGTCCAAAAATCATCGTCGGCTATATTCGTCAGTAAACCCACGTTCTTACGGTAAGTTCGACGGCTTATTACATTAAGTTATTCGACGGTTTGTCACCCACGTTCATTAACCAGTTTCCTGTAGTGAAATTGAGCTGACCTGGCTGACAACCTAAATGGTCAACTTAAGCCGAAACGTGAGATACTTAAACATGACTTAGTACGGTATCACAGAGTATTTTAGATGTGGAAGGATATATACTCCCTTTTCCATGAGGATTTGTTTGGTACTCTAGTTGTCGGGTACCGTAATTAGGGGTACCCCCAACACTCCTAAACACGGCTGGTAACCACCATCAGCACAAATTGCAAAGACTGATGGGTGCGGTTCAGGTCAAGGCCTCGTCTACCAAGGGACACGATCTCGCCTCGCTCGAGCCTGGCCTCGGGCGGGAACAGTAGTCCCGGACGAATTCACGCCTCGCCCGAGGGCCTCCTCAAGCGACGGGCGCACCCTCGACTCGCCTGAAGCCCAGCTCGGGCAGGCTTCGTTGTGAAGCAACCTTGGCCAAATCGCCTCACCAACCGACCGTATTGCAGGCGCATTCAATGCGAGGATCATCTGACACCTTATCATGACACATGTGCCTCAGTCGGCAAGGTCGAAGTGACCGTAGTCACTTCGCCCTTTCACTGGCCGACCTGATATGAAAACAGCACCGCTCGCCCCGCATCGACTGTTGTGCCACCCACCAGGGTGAGGCTGACAACAGCCAAGTTCAGCCTCAGGCGCAACAGGAAACTCCGGCTCGCCCGACCTTAGGCCTCAGCCTTGGAAAGTGGTCTCCGCCTCGCCCGACCCTAGGGCTCAGCCTCAACCTCGGCCTCAGAAGGTGGTCTCCGCCTCGCCCGACCCCAGGTCTCGGCCTCAACCTCGGCCTCGGGAGGAATCGCGTCCTCGCCCGACCCCGGCCTCGGCCTCAGGAGGAGTCTCCGCCTCGCCCGACCTTGGGCTCGGACCGACCGTGCCACGGGGGATACATCATTACCCTACCCCTAGCTAGCTCAGGCTACGGGGGAACAAGACCGGCGTCCCATCTAGGCTCGCCCCGGTAACAAGTAATGATGGCTCCCCGTGTGTGTCCATGATGACGGTGGTTCTCAGCCCCCTACAGAAGCAAGGAGATGTCAGCAAGATCCCAGCAGCACCGACAGCTGTGCTTCTACAGGGCTCAAGCACTCCTCCGACGGCCACGATACCGCATACACAAAGCTCTAGCACCTCTCTGACAGCCACGTTGGCATGTACACAGGGCTCAGGCACCTCTCTGCCAGACACGTTAGCGCATAGCTACACCCCCCATTGTACACATGGACCCTCTCCTTGCATCTATAAAAGGGAGGTCCAGGGCCTTCATGCGGGAGGGTCGCGCGGGAGAATGAGCAAACAAACAGGCTCACTCTCTCTCTCTCTCGCGAACGTTTGTAACCCCTACTATACGAGCACACACCCCTGGTGCGAGATAACACGAGCCGCGTTTCCCCCTTGTGTTCCATCTTGCGCCAACCCATCTGGGCTGGGACGCACAACGACAAATTTACTCGTCGGTCCAGGGACCCTCCCGGGGTCGAAACGCCGACAGTTGGCGCGCCAGGTAGGGGCCTGCTGCGTGTTAACGAACAACTTCCCGTTGAGTTCCAGATGGGTAATCTCCAGCAACCTCTTCAGCCTGGGACGCTACTCCGCTTAGGGAGTCTCGAGTTCATGTCCCTCGACGGCAGCTACAACATGGTACTCCTCCCCTCGCAGCGCGACAACAACGACGACGACCGTCAGCTCGCCCGGCGGCGGCGAACTCGATGACGTCTTCCCCCGTGGCGGAAGAGCAGCATCCGGGTTTGTCCCGCCACCCTGTCCCGCCACCCTCCTCGCCGCAGGAGGAGGAGGCGGGGCAACCGTGGCCAAGCACGAGGCGACATCTCATCGGCTGTCGAGCGAGTCGACAACGTTGGCACCCTAGCGGGGGACATGTCGGGCGTTGTCCTCGCGCTTGAGACAACGACAAGTGTCGTTTCCCCGCAACGTGCCAACCCCAAGCGGACAGATGACGCCAGCACACTCGCGAAGGACTTGATGAGCGTTAGCCTCGTACCTGAGATAACGGTGCAGTCCGTCCCCGACGCGACTTTGTCACCGTCCATCGATCAAGAGGTATCGTCCGTTTTCCACCCTGTGCCTTTTAGATTCAGCTTCGATCCACCAAGCGACCCCGCTTCGGTGAGCACTTTCATAAAGGCATATCCTAACCTTCTGGGGTACCATATGTGGTCATCTCGGGACCGACTGACGGCCGTCTCAACCTACGGGCCCCTGGGTTCTGAGGAAGAAGACGATCCTGACTCCGGTTGGGATTTCTCCGGGCTTCGTGAACCCATGGCCATGCGAGACTTCATGACCGCATGTGACTACTGCCTCTTCGGTTGCTCTAATGATGGCCACAGCCTTGACGACGAGGGTTGTGGCCCAAGTCACGAATGTTTCCACGTCGATCTAGGGGGTCACGACGAAGGCAACCACCTCGGTATGCCGGAGGATGACGATCCCCCTAGGCCTGCGCCTCGCGTTGACATCCTGTGGGAGCTAGCTGTGGTCCCAGTCCCTGCGGGGGGTTAGGACACACAGCTCGAGCAAATCTGCGAGATGCAGGCCAAGCTCGACGAGGAAGCAGGGCAACTTGTGCAGCTCCGGCAAAACATCAAGCAGGAATTGGTGTCGTTTCCACCTTCGGAGGAATCTGGCCCGGCCTCGGACGGCGACACGGGCGGAAGGATCTCCACCTCGAAGGAGGACGCCAGCACCGCGCTTGGGCCATCGCAGCCAGGGTCTCCGCCAGGGTCCCTGCCCAAGCGGACACCTCGGTTGGCCGCTCCGTAGCCTCAGCTAGTTGTCCCCCGAGGACATCAACCCGGCTCATGGCCTCGGCAGCGTGACTCCGAGGTTGGTCCCGCTCGCGGATGACCTGGCCAAGCTCCAGCTGCCACTGCTGCACCTCCTCGGCCTGGGAAGCCACCTGCTCCTGGGCCGATGAAGCCTCTTTTTGAGTCGACTCTGCCTTTGTACACGCCGACACCGCTGCCTCCGGCTCCAGCTCATCGTAGAGCAGCTGAAGGTTCTAAAACTGAGCAAGAGAGGCCTTGAGTGGCAAGGCCGACCGAGCCGAGGGACTCCTACGCCTCCGGGATACGGATACCTCACTCGTCACCTTCCGCGCAGGGCAACTCACACTCGGTTAAGCGGTTCAGCTAGCCGACAGGCGAGTCCTAGTGCTCGAAATGAGGAAGAAACACAGCTTCATGCCCAAATACCCAGATGTTCAGGCCTCAACAGTCACAATGAACAAACACCCATACTCAGGGTGCCATTACAAACGAAACTCTAGTTCCACTCCCGCGGGTACGAACTTCCTCCACACCAGAGGGCCTGCGAGACAACAAACTCCAAGTGGTTCGCCGGTGACCGCTGCACCAGCGGCGCGACAACGACCTCCGTCTCAGGTGGCTAGACAGCAGCAGCGATGGCCTCAGGGCAAATGCTACTGCTGGAAGGCCCTCGTTCATGTCCCCTCATGGGGGACGAGAACCAGCCATTAAAGCCAAAGAGCCGGAGGCCCGGAGCGCGGGTGGCGCTGATGGTCTCGCCGGTGGAGGCAACCGCTTCGGCAGAGGCAGCCTCACCTATGGCGACCACCACCTTAGCATCGATGACAGCGGCCACCTGCCCACTAACACCGCACCAGCGAGTGGCGGCCACCCCAAAGCGCACCGGTAGGTCCTCACTCCCATTCTCGCCACGAGAACGAGAATGGGACCGTCCCAGAACACAAGTACCGCCCTCGCGGCGTACGAAGTGTTGTGCAGCCGACGACACAGGGAGGACCTGGACGTGGCCGGCCCGCGCACGGCACGATCGCCGCTCGGGGTGGAGGACGGACAGTTGCACCCTGTCCAAGCAGCAGCAGTTCGCCTTCCCCCGTGTGGCTGGAGGACGCCTCCTCCGCAGAGCTGGAGGATGCCTTTCTCCCCCGAATGCCGGAGGAAGAAGCGGGCCGCTGGCCCACGCGGAGGCGGGCCCCGACTCGCCCCGCCCTCCTCCATAGAGAGGATGATGAAGATCCTTGAAGCTGAGGGTGGGGCAAAGGCCACAGCCCGGCTTGCTTCTCCCCACCACCGAACTAGTGGTCATCATCCCGGATGACCATTGGCAAGGGAATGCAGCCGGGCTGCATGATGAAAATCCTTGAAGCCGAGCGATGGCTGAATGGCGCCAACCCCCGAGAGGTCGTGCTCCTCCAACGGCAGCAAGACGAAGGCAAAGCGGGTGCTCCCCATCCGGGGGCTCGGAAGGTGGAAGGACGCGATGCATGAGGGGAGTGCGAAGGCATGGCTACCGCCCGGGGGATCGATCCCTTTTTAAAGGCAGCTCTCCCACTCGCATCCTCAAGCGTCACGGGCAAAGTCTTCACCGACGTGCTCCAGGGTCCTCCCCCTATGACACGGGGGCTAG
The DNA here is from genome assembly GCF_902167145.1 of Zea mays. Taxonomy (NCBI): domain Eukaryota; kingdom Viridiplantae; phylum Streptophyta; class Magnoliopsida; order Poales; family Poaceae; genus Zea; species Zea mays. Next base: position 157,717,294 of record NC_050100.1, on the reverse strand, counting down.
GTCCCACACGTCATGCAAGCTGACCAGAAACGGAAGAAGCCAAACCACTACGCACGAAGCAGGTAACCACCCCGCGGTTATAAGCGTTCCCCCATTCTCGCTGAAACCAACAGGCGAAAGGGCGGACCGCCATGCAGGAGGCGTGCAACCGCACCACAGTTATGCACCCTTTCGGCTTCATCGCATCTGGTGGGTCAGCGTGAAGGCCCAGGCCCACACATCATGTAACCGGCGCGCCGGTTACTATGTGCAAGAAATCGCACTGCCACTTGCACCAATACCGCGCCTTCTCGACTGTGGAACCGGTGCCGCGACTCGAGGCAACCCTGCGCATGACCCAACAGTGCCAATCGAGCACAACGATCACGGGCCAGTCAGCCGCGGGAGGAGGCGCGGCGGTTGATATGGCCAAAAGTGGACCGTCAGTAATGGCGGCAGCAGACGAGCAGGAGCAGCGGTCAAATCGCCTGCAGGCTCGCATCCCCTCCTGAAGCGGCAGGGGAGCCCTCTCCCGCGGCGTGAAGACGACACACCCGTGTTCCGTTCCTCGAACGACTTGCGCACACGGCCGCCCCGCGAATCGCCCGTCCTATCGCATTTACTCTTCGGTGGGGCAAGCGACACATTTGGCAGGTGAAGCGAGCGTCGTTTCACCTCCGCCATGATGACCGCATCAAAAAAGGTGCGCCACACCATTTAAATTCATATCCTTTTCCTCTTCCCCTTTCTCTCTCTTGCTACAGGGACCGGGAAAGGGGATATTTCGAAAGGGATCCTTCTCCGCGAAGGAAGCGGGCCTCGAGCCCTCCTACTGATCAGGGGTTCGAAGGCTGGCCCCTCGGAAGGGTTCGACAGCCGCCTTAGAGCACTCGGGCTTCAAGCTCATTACTGAACAGGGGTTCGAAGGCTAGCCCCTCAGAAGGGTTCGACAGCTGCCCTAGAGCACTCGGGCTCCGCACCCACTACTGATCAGGGGTTTGAAGGCTGGCCCCTCGGAAGGGTTCGACAGCCGCCCCAGAGCACACGGAGCGAGGGATGACTCTGGGTACGTTTGTTACATGGCCGAGGCTCGGGCTACGCTCCCGGGGTACCCTAGGACATTTCCGAGACCAGCAGGAGCGATTTTGTAACAGAATCCCATCAGAGGGAGGCATCGAGCCGTCAGACCCTGTCGAACGGGTTCGAGTCCGGCAAATCACCTACAGGTACTTTTGGAGCGCGCCTCTGGGCCACTAGCCGACCCTTATCGAACGAGGCATGGGCGTCCACTCAGATCACCCGTTAGCAACTCACAGGAGACACCATGTTCGGCGCCCTCCGAGGGCAACATGGCGCTTCCCCCCCCCCCCCCCATCCTCCTTGCGGAAAGGCGACGAAGGGGCGTATAATAGAAGTCGAGACAGTCCTTGATCGTCCTCTCGCTCCGTGCAGAGGCTCGGGGGCTGCTCTCGTAACCCGGCTATGGCCAAACCGTTGACAGCGTCAACAAACCAGCCTAAAAACTCGGAACCTGACCATGCACCCGGGCTGCGGCCAGGCCGCATGAGGGAACAACCAGGCCGGCCGAGGTGTCACGAAAGGCATTAAGACCTCAGAGGAGTCAAACCACTCCTCCGAGGCCTCAGGGGCTACACCCACCGGAACAAAGTGTAACCGAGAAAGGCCGGTCCCCTCGCAAAAAAGTGCGGCAAAGCCTCCAAGCGAGTACCAACACTCCCTTCGAGGCTTGGGGGCTACTATCGGGTACCGTAATTAGGGGTACCCCCAACACTCCTAAACACGGCTGGTAACCACCATCAGCACAAACCGCAAAGACTGATGGGCGCGGTTCAGGTCAAGGCCTCGTCTACCAAGGGACGCGATCTCGCCTCACCCGAGCCTGGCCTCGGGCGGGAACAGTAGTCCCGGACGAATTCACGCCTCGTCCGAGGGTCTCTTCAAGCGACGGGCGCACCCTCGACTCGCCCGAAGCCCAGCTCGGGCAGGCTTCGTTGTGAAGCAACCTTGGCCAAATCGCCTCACCAACTGACCATATCGTAGGCGCATTCAATGTGAGGATCGCCTGACACCTTATCCAGACACACGTGCCTCAGTCGGCAAGGTCGAAGTGACCACAGTCACTTCGCCCTTTCACTGACCGACCTGACAGGAAAACAGCGCCGCTCGCCCCGCACCGACTGCTGTGCCACCCACCAGGGTGAGGCTGACAACAGCCAAGTTCAGCCTCAGGCACAACAGGAAACTCCGCCTCGCCCGACCTCAGGCCTCAGCCTCGGAAGGTGGTCTCCGCCTCGCCCGACCCCAGGGCTCGGCCTCAACCTCGGCCTCGGAAGGTGGTCTCCGCCTCACCCGACCCCAGGGCTCGGCCTCAACCTCGACCTCGAGAGGAATCGCGTCCTCGCCCGACCCTGGCCTTGGCCTCAGGAGGAGTCTCCGCCTCGCCCGACCTTGGGCTTGGACCGACCGCGCCACGGGGGATACATCATTACCCTACCCCTAGCTAGCTCAGGCTACGGGAGAACAAGACCGGTGTCCCATCTAGGCTCGCCCTGATAACAAGTAATGATGGCTCCCCGCGTGCGTCCATGACGATGGTGGTTCTCAGCCCCCTACGGAAGCAAGGAGACGTCAACAAGATCCCAGCAGCACCGACAGCTGTGCTTCTACAGGGCTCAAGCACTCTTCCGACGGCCACGATACTGCGTACACAGGGCTCTAGCACCTCTCCGACAGCCACGTTGGCATGTACATAGGGCTCAGGCACCTCTCTGCTAGACACGTTAGCGCATAGCTACACCCCCCATTGTACACCTGGACCCTTTCCTTGCATCTATAAAAGGGAGGTCTAGGGCCTTCATGCGGGAGGGTCGCGCGGGAGAACGAGCTGACGAACAGGCTCACTCTCTCTCTCTCTCTCTTGCGAACGCTTGTAACCCCTACTACGAGCACACCCCCCTGGTGCGAGATAACACGAGCCGCGTTTCCCCCTTGTGTTCCATCTTGCGCCAACCCATCTGGGCTGGGATGCGCAGCGACAAATTTACTCGTCGGTCCAGGGACCCCCGGGGTCGAAACGCCGAGACTAGTATTCACCCCAATCCACGTGTGTTGAGGTGGATTGGGTGTAAATTAGTTTAAGTTACACCTCAATCCTCCTCAATACATGTGAATTGAGCTCAATACTAGAGTACTCAAACTAGTCCAGTATGATGAATGCATATGACTAAATAAAGAGATAAAAAATAGAGTTTAGCTAATATTTCTTTATAATATGTAGCCACCTATTAAAAATCAGATAATTTAAACACAAACTAGTACAATGTCCATGCATTACGATGGTATAACAATTGTCGGCGTTTCGACCCGGGGGGTCCCTGGACCGACGAGTAAAATTGTCGCTGCGTGTCCTAGCCCAAATGGGTTGGCGCGAGATGGAACACAAGGGGGGAAAATCGCGGCTCGTGTTATCCTGCGCCAGGGGGGATGCACTTGCAGTAGGGGTTACAAGCGTTCGCGAGGGAGAGAGAGAGCGAGCCTGTTCGTCAGCCCGTCCTCCCGCTCGACCACCCTCCCGCATGAGGGCCCTGGACCTTCCTTTTATAGATGCAAGGAGAGGGTCCAGGTGTAAAATGGGGGTGTAGCTATACGCTAACGTGTCCGGCAGAGAGGAGCCAGAGCCCTATGTACATGCCAATGTGGCTGTCCGAGAGGTGCTAGAGCCCTGTGTGCGTGGTGTCATGGCCATCGGAGGAGCGCTTGAGCCCTGTAGAAGTACAGCTGTCGGGGCTGCCGGGACCTTGCTGACGTCTCCTTGCTTCCGTAGGGGGCTTGAGAACCGCCGTCGTCATGGACGCACGCGGGGTGCCATCATTACTTTTTTACTGGGGCGAGCCAAATGGGACGCCAGTCTTATTCCCTGTAGCCTGAGCTAGTTAGGGGTAGGGCAATGATGTATCCCCTATGGCGTGGTCGGTCTGAGCCCAAGGTCGGGCGAGGCGGAGACTCCTCCTGAGGCCGAGGCCGGGGTCGGGTGAGGACGCGATTCCTTCCGAGGTCGAGGTTGAGGCCGACCCCTGGGGTCGGGCGATGCGGAGACCATCTTCCGAGGCCGAGGTTGAGGCTGAGCCTTGGGGTCGGGTGAGGCGGAGACCACCTTCTGAGGCCGAGGAGGGGGCCGAGCCCTGGGGTCGAGCGAGGCGGAGACCTCCTCTTAACGCCGAGGCCCAAGGTCGGGCAAGGTAGAGCTTCCTGTTGCGCCTGAGGCTGAACTTAGCCGTTGTCAGCCTCACCCTGGCGGGTGGCACAGCAGTCGAAGAGGGGCGAGCGGCGCTGTTTTCCTGTCAGGTGGGTCAGTGGAAAGGCGAAGTGACCGCGGTCACTTCGGCCCTGCTGACTGAGGAACGTGTGTCAGGATAAGGTGTCAGGCGATCCTCGCATTGAATGCGCCTGCGATACGGTCGGTTGGCGAGGCGATCTGGCCAAGGTTGCTTCACTGCGAAGCCTGCCCGAGCTAGGCTTCGGGCGAGTCGAGGGTGCGCCCGTTGCTTGAGGAGGCCCTCGGGCGAGGCATGAATTCGCCTAGACTACTGCTCCCGCCCGAGGCTGGGCTCGGGCGAGGCGAGATCGCGTCCCTTGAGTAGACGGAGCCTTGACCTGAATTGCGCCCATCAGTCTCTGCAGCTTGCACTGATGGTGGTTACCAGCCGTGTTTAGGAGTGTTGGAGGTACCCCTAATTATGGTACCCGACAGTAGCCCCCGAGCCTCAAAGGGAGTGTTGGTACTCGCTTGGAGGCTTTGTCGCACTTTTTTGCAAGGGGACTGGCCTTTCTCGGTTATATTTTATTCCGGTGGGTGCGCGCGAGCGCACCCGCCGGGTGTAGCCCCCGAGGCCTCAGAGGAGTGGTTTGACTCCTCTGAGGTCTTAATGCCTTTCGTGATGCCTCGACCGGTCTGGTTGCTCCCTCATGCGATCTGATCGTAGCCCGGGTGCGTGGTCAGGTTCCAAGTTTTCAGGCTGGTTTGTTGACACTATCAACGGTTTGGCCACAGCCGGGTTTGTGAGAGCAGCCCCCGAGCCTCTGCACGGAGCGAGAGGACGATCAAGGACTGACTCGACTTTTATCATACGCCCCTTCGTCGCCTTTCCGCAAGGAGGAAGGAGGGGAAAGCGTCATGTTGCCCTCGGAGGGCGCCGAACATGGTGTCTCCAGTGAGTTGCTAACGGGTGATTCGAGTGGACGCCCGTGCCCCGTTCGATAAGGGTCGGCTAGTGGCCCAGAGGCGTGCTCCAAAAGTACCTGCTGGTGATTTGCCAGACCCGGTCCCGTTTGATAGGGTCCAAGGGCTCGATGCCTCCCTCTGATGGGATTTCGTTACAAAATCGCTCCTGCTGGTCTCGGAAATGTCCTAGGGTACCTCGAAAGCATAGCCCGAGCCTCGGCCATGTATCGGACGTACCCAGAGTCATCCCTCGCTCTGCGTGCTCTGGGGCGGCTGTCGAACCCTTCGAGGGTCTAGCCTTCGAACCCTGATCAGTAGTGGGCGTGGAGCCCGAGTGCTCTGGGGCGGCTGTCGAACCCTCCCGAGGGGCCAGCCGTCGAACACCTGATCAGTAGGAGGGCTCAGGGCCCGCTTCCTTCGCGGAGAAGGATCCCTTTCGAAATATCCCCTTTCCTGGTCCCTGTAGCAAGAGAGAGAAAGGGGAAGAGGAAAAGGATATGAATTTAAACGGTGTGGCGCACCTTTTTTGACGCGGTCATCGTGGCGGAGGTGAAACGACGCCTACTTTGCCTGCCAAAGGTGTCGCTTGCTTTTCAGCGGAGTTAATGTGACGGGACAGGCAGTTCGCGGGGCGGTCGTTGCGCGAGCCGTTCGAGGAACGGAACATGGGCGCGTCGTCTTCACGCCGTGGGAGAGGGCTCCCCTGCTGCTCCAGGAGGGGACGTGAGCCCGCGGACGATTTTACTACTGCTTCTGCTCGCCTGCTGCCGCCATTAATGTCGGCCCACTTTTGGCCATATCGACCATCGCGCCTCCTCCCGCGGCTGTCTGACCCATGATCGATGTGCGCGATTGGCACTGTTGGGCCACGCGCAGGGTTGCCTCGAGTCGCGGCACTGGTTCCGCAGTCGAGAAGGCACGACATTGGCGCAAGTGGTGGTGCAGTTTCTCGCACGTAGTAACCGGCGTGCCGCTTACATGACGTGTGGGCCTGGGCCTCCATGCTGGATGCGACGAAGTCGAAGGGGTGCGCCCCCATGGTTCGATTGCACGCCACCTGCATGACGGTCCGCCCTTTCCACCGCTGGTTTCGGCGAGGATGGAGGAGTGCTTGTAACCGCGGGGCGGTTACACGCTTCGTGTGCGGCGGTTCGGCTTCTTCCATTCCGGGTCAGCTTGCATGACATGTGGGGCCCAGCCCCCGCGTCGTAGGGGGAGGACCCTGGAGCACGTTGGTGAATACTTTGTCTGTGACGCCTGAGGACGCGAGTGGGGAGAGCCACCTTTAAAAAGGGGTCAATCCCCCGGGCGGTAGCCATGCCTTCGCACTCCCCTCATGCATCACGCCCTTCCACCTTCCAAGCCCCTGGATGGGGAGCGCCCGCGTTGCCTTCGTCTTGTTGTTGGAGGAGCACAACCTCACAGAGGTTGGCACCCTTCAGCCATCGCTCGGCTTCAAGGATTTTCATCAGGCAGCCCGGCTGCGTTCCCTCACTGATGGTCACCCAGGATGGTGACCACCAGTTTGATGGTGGGGAGAAGCAAGTCGGGATGCGGCCTCTGCCCCGCCCTCAGCTTTAAGGATCTTCATCATCCTTGCTGTGGCGAGGGGCAAGCTGAGCCGGAGCTCTACCTCTCGTATGGGCCGGCGGGCCACCTCTTCCTTCAGCATTCAGGGGAGAGGGCGCTCACCGGACTAGCAAAGGGGGCGGACTTCGACAACGCGGGGCCGGTCGGCCGCAAGCGTCGTCAGCTCCAGCATGCCTGGCTCGCTCGCTCAGCTGGCTCTGGCGCTGCTTCTGGTGCCACCTCCCACCGCTGGGGCGGAGCGTGGCTGTCCGCCCACCGTACGGGCGGCTGTTGCGCCGTGCGCACCGGGGGACCGTCCAAGTCGTCGCACGCCGCTAGGGCGGCGTTCGTGTTCTTGGATTGTCTTGTCCTCACTCCGGCACGACGCCTCCGTGCGGAGGTCGGTGCTTGTCCGTCCGCGAGGACTTGAGTGGGGATCTGCCGGTGCCGGCTGGGGCGGCCGCCATTTCATTGGCGTAGCGCCGGCGCGCAGGTGGCCGCTGTCGTTGGTGCTAAGGTGGTGGTCGTCAGAGGAGGTTTCTCCGCCGACGAGACCGTCGGCACCACCCGCGGACAGACTTCCGGCTCTTTGGCTTTGACGGCTTGTCCTCACCCCTCGTGTGGGTACGTGGGCGAGGGCCTTCCTGCAGCAGCATTTGCCCTGAGGTCATTGCTGTTGCTGTTTAGCCGCCCGAGGCGGAGGTCGTTGTCGCTGCTGTTGCAGTGGTCGCCGGCGAGCCACCTGGAGTTTGTTGTCCCACAGGCCCTCCGATGTGGAGGTTGTTCATACCGCGGGAGTGGAACCAGAGTTCCTTTTGTAATGGCACCTTGAGTGCCGGTGTATGTTCATTGTGGCTGTTGGGGCCTGAACATCTGGGTATTTGGGCGTGACGCCGTGTTTCTCCTTTATCTCGAGCATTAGGACTCGCCTGTCGACTAGCTGAACCGCTTAACCGAGTGTGAGTTGCCCTGCGCGGAAGGTGACGAGTGAGGTATCCATATCCCGGAGGCGTAGGAGTCCCTCGGCTCGGTCGGCCTGGCCACTCAAGGCTTCTCTTGCTCAGTTATAGAACCCTCGGCTGCTCTGCGATGAGCCGGAGCCGAAGGCAGCGGTGTCAGCGTGGACAAAGGCGGAGTCGGCTCGAGAAGAGGCTTCATCGGCCCAGGAGCAGGTGGCTTCCCAGGCCGAGGAGGTGCAGCAGCGGCAACCGGAGTCTGGCCAGGTCATCCGCTAGCGGGACCAACCCCGGAGTCACGCTGCCGAGGCTGTGAGCCAGGCTGATGTCCTCGGGGGACAGCTGGCTGAGGCTACAGAGCGGCCAGCCGAGGTGTCTGCTCGGGCCGGGACCCTTGCGGAGACCTTGGCTATGATGGCCCGAGCGTGGTGCTGGCGTCCTCCTTTGAGGTGGAGATCCTTCTGCCCGTGTCGCCGTCCGAGGCCGGGCCAGATTCCGCCAAAGGTGGAAACAACACCAAGGGTGCTGCTGCTCCCTCTGTTGATGTCTGAACCTGCAGGAACAGTTTGTCTGTAGTATGCGTATGTTTTTTGTGGCCGCCGAGGCCCAAACATATTATTGTCATGTTATAAAGTTGTGTTTTCTTTCCTCTTGTTTCGAGTATCAGGACTTGTTCGTCGGTAGTAGAATTGCTTGTCCGAGCGAGAGTTACTTTTCACGGAAGGTGATGAGTGAGGTATCCGTATCCTGGAGGCGTAGGAGTCCCTCGGCTCGGTCGGCCTTGCCGCTTACGTGTACTCTTACTCGTCCACAGGATTCTGTTATCGATATAGTCGAGAAGGCACGAAAATCATTCTGGCAGAAAAGTTTTTGAGCGTTAAGACTTGCTCGGCAGCAGAATCGCTTATCCGAGCGTGAGTTACTTATCGCGGAAGGTGATGAGTGAGGTATCCGTATCCCGGAGGCGTACGAGTCCCTCGGCTCGGTTGGCCTTGCCGCTTACGTGTACTCCGTCGTTTTCAGGACTCTGTATCGAAGCAATCAAAAAGCGCAAAAGATGTTCTAGTAGAAAGACTTTTTCCGAGGAAAATTTTGACGCAGAGGGGGTTCCCCCCTTCTAGCCCCCGAGGGAGGGTCGGGCTTTGCCGAGGCAAGGCTGACCCTTCCTTGACGGTTAGACCTTATTAGTGAATGTATAGAAAACAAGGTATATGAACGACTTGAAAACATCTTAAGGGTAAAAGCGACGTAGTTGTCGGATGTTCCAAGTGTTGCTGTAGACCTCGCCTTGACTGTTGGCCAGCTTGTATGTTCCGGGCTTCAAAATCTTGGCGATGATGAACGGCCCTTCCCAGGGAGGAGTAAGCTTGTGGCGCCCTCGGGCGTCCTGCCGCAGCCGAAGTACCAAGTCTCCCACTTGGAAGCCTCGGGGCCGAACCCCTCGGGCGTGGAAGCGTCGTAGAGACTGCTGATACCGCGCCGAGTGTAGTAAGGCCATGTCCCGAGCCTCTTCTAGCTGGTCCAGTGAGTCTTCTCGGCTGGTCTGGTTGCTTTGGTCATCGTACGCCTTCGTCCTCGGGGAACCAGGTATTCTAAGTCTGTGGGCAAGATAGCCTCGGCCCCATAGACTAGAAAGAACGGCGAGAAGCTCGTGGCTCGGCTTGGCGTCGTCCTCAGACTCCAGACCACCGAGGGTAGTTCCTTCATCCACCGCTTGCCGAACTTGTTGAGGTCGTTATAGATCCTCGGTTTAAGTCCCTGCAGAAGCATACCGTTGGCACGCTCTACCTGCCCATTCGTCATGGGGTGAGTTATGGCGGCCCAGTCCACCCCGATGTGGTGGTCCTCGCAGAAGTCCAGGAACTTCTTCCCAGTGAACTGGGTGCCATTGTCGGTGATGATGGAGTTCGGGACCCCAAAGCGATGGATGATGTTGGTGAAGAACGCGACCACCTGCTCGGACCTGATGCTGGTTAGGGGTCAGACCTCGATCCACTTGGAGAATTTGTCGATAGAGACCAGTAGGTGCGAGAAGCCCCTAGGTGCCTTCTGCAAGGGACCGACGAGGTCCAGACCCCACACAACAAATGGCCAAGTGATGGGTATTGTCTGCAGGGCCTGAGCGGGCAGGTGCATCTGTCTCGCGTAGAATTGACACCCCTGGCAGGAGCGTACAATCCTAGTGGTGTCGGCCACCGCGATCGGCTAGTAGAAGCCTTGTCGGAAGGCATTCCCAACAAGAGCTCGAGGTGCTACCTGGTGATTGCAAGCCCCCGAGTGTATCTCTTGCAATAGCTCCTATCCTTCGGTGACGGATATGCATCATTGGAGAATGCCTGAGGGGCTGCGGTGGTAGAGCTCCTTTTCATCACCCAGTAAGACGAACGATTTGGCGCGCCACGCCAGTTGCCGAGCTTCGGCTTTGTCGAGGGGTAGCTCTCCTCGGTGGAGATATTGCAGGTACGGGGTTTGCCAGTTTCGATTTGGCGCAACCCCATTCCGCTCTCCCTCGACACGCAGGGCCTCACCTTCGGCGGCCGAGGCATCCTCGGGCTCGGCATGTCGTCGGTCTTGATGGAGGGTTCATGTATGTCTCTGGAGAAGACATCCGGGGGAACCGTTGTCCGCCCCGAGGCTATTTTAGCCAGCTCATCCGCAGTCTCGTTGTACCGTCGAGCGACGTGGTTGAGCTCGAGCCCGTAGAACTTGTCTTCCAGGCGCCGAACCTCGTCGCAGTAGGCCTCCATCTTCCGGTCGCGGCAGTGAGAGTTCTTCGTGACTTGGTCAATGACAAGCTGCGAGTCACCACGAGCGTCGAGGCGCCGAACCCCTAGCTCGATGGTGATGCGCAACCCATTAACGAGAGCCTCATACTCGGCCACGTTGTTTGACGCTGGGAAATAGAGGCGCAACACGTAGCGGAGGTGCTTCCCGATGGGTGAGATGAAGAGCAGGCCCGCGCCTGCTCCTGTTTTCATCAGCGACCCATCGAAGTACATGGTCTAGAGTTCCGGTTGGATCGGAGCTGTTGGTAGTTGGGTGTCGACCCATTCAACCACGAAGTCCGCCAAGACTTGGGACTTGATGGCCTTCCGAGGAGCGAACGAGATTGTCTCGCCCATGATCACCCCCGCCCACTTTGCTATCCTACCCGAGGCCTCTCGGCACTGGATGATCTCCCCCAGGGGGAAGGATGACACCACAGTCACCGGATGAGACTCGAAGTAGTGTCGCAACTTTCGCCGCGTCATAATTACTGCGTATAGTAGCTTCTAAATTTGCGGGTAGCGGATCTTGGTCTCGGATAGCACTTCACTGATGAAGTAGACCGACCTCTGGACGAGCAATGCATGCCCTTCTTCTCGTCTCTCGACCACGATCGCGGCGCTGACCACCTGAGTGGTTGCGGCTACGTAGATCAAGAGGGCTTCTCCTACAGCGGGGGGCACCAAGATGGGCGTGTTTGAAAGGAGCGCCTTTAAGTTTCCGAGGGCTTCCTCGGCCTCGGGGGTCCAAGTGAAGCGCTCGGTCTTCCTTAAGAGGCGTACAAGGGTAGGCCTTTTTCGCCAAGGCGCGAGATGAAGCGGCTCAGAGCCGCAAGGCATCCCATGACCCTTTGTACTCCTTTCAAGTCTTTGATAGGCCCCATGTTGGTGATGGCCGCGATTTTCTCCGGGTTGGCCTCGATGCCCCACTCGGAGACGATGAACCCCAGGAGCATGCCTCGGGGGACTCCAAAGACACACTTCTCGAGATTGAGTTTCACGCCCTTCGCCCTCAGACACTTGAATGTCGTTTCAAGGTCAGAGAGGAGGTCGGAGGCTTTCCTCGTCTTGACTACGATGTCATCGACGTAAGCCTCAACCGTTCGGCCGATGTGCTCTCCGAACATGTGGTTCATGCACCTTTGGTATGTCGCACCTGCATTCCTTAAACCAAATGGCATAGTAATATAGCAGTACATGCTAAAAGGTGTGATGAAAGAAGTCGCGAGCTGGTCGGACTCTTTCATCTTGATTTGGTGATAACCTGAGTAGGCATCGAGGAATGACAGGGTTTCGCACCCAGCAGTGGAATCCACGATTTGATCGATGCGAGGCAGAGGGTAGGGAACCTTCGGACATGCTTTGTTTAAACCAGTGTAGTCTACGCACATCCTCCATTTCCCACCTTTCTTTTTCACAAGCACAGGGTTGGCTAGCCATTCAGGATGGAATACCTCTTTGATGAACCCTGCAGCCATCAGCTTGTGGATCTCCTCGCCTATGGCTCTGCGCTTTTCTTCGTCGAATCGGCGCAGAGGCTGCTTCACGGGTCGGGCTCCAGCTCGGATATCCAGCGAGTGCTCGGCGACATCCCTCGGTATGCCAGGCATGTCCGAGGGACTCCACACAAAAACCTCGGCGTTCGCGCGGAGAAAGTTGACGAGCACTGCTTCCTATTTGGGGTTGAGCTCGGAGCCGATCCGGACTTGCTTGCAGGCGTCGTTGCTGGGGTCGAGGGGGACGGACTTAACCGCCTCTGCTGGCTCGAAGTTGTCGGCGTGGCGCTTCGCATCTGGCACCTCCTTGGAGAGGCACTCCAGGTCGGCGATGAGGGCCTCGGACTCGGCGAGGGCCTTAGCGTACTCCACGCACTCCACGTCGCATTCGTACGCGTGTCGGTACGTGGATCCGACGGTGATGACCCCGTTGGGGCCCGGCATCTTGAGCTTGAGGTAGGTGTAGTTGGGGACGACCATGAACTTGGCGTAGCATGGTCTCCCTAGCACCGCGTGGTAGGTTCCTCGGAACCCGACCACCTCGAACGTGAGGGTTTCCTTTCAGAAGTTGGAGGGAGTCCCGAAGCAAACGGGCAGATCGAGTTGTCCAAGGGGATGGACGCGCTTCTTGGGGATGATCCCGTGAAAAGGCGCCACACCGGCCCGAATCGTGGACAGATCGATTTCCAAGAGCCCGAGGGTCTCGGCGTAGATGATGTTGAGGCTGCTGCCTCCGTCCATGAGGACCTTGGTGAGCCTGACAGAGTCGACGACGAGCGAGTACTTTCCTGGGCTCGGCACACAGTCGGGGTGGTCGCCTTGGTCAAAGGTGATGGGCTTGTTGGACCAGTCTAGGTAGACTGGCGCCGCCACCTTTACCGAGCAGACCTCCCTGCGCTCCTGCTTACGGTGTCGAGCCGAGGCGTTCGCCACATGCCCACCGTAGATCATGAAACAGCCGTGGACCTCGGGGAACTCCTCTGCCTTGTCGCCCTCCTTCTTGTCATTGTCCTGGCCTTTGCCACCTTCCGCCAGGGGCCCAGCCTTATGGAAGTAGCGCCGAAGCATGACGCACTCCTCAAGGGTGTGCTTGACGGGACCCTGGTGATAGGGGCACGACTCCTTGAGCATTTTGTCGAACAGGTTGGTCCCTCTGGGAGGCTTCCGAGGGTTCCTGTGCTCAACAGCAGCGACAAGATCTGCGTCGGCGGCGTCGCGCTTTGCTTGCGACTTCTTCTTGGCCTTCTTCTTCGTGCCACGCTGGGCGGGTGCCTCGGGGATGTCTTCCTGCTGGCATCCCTGAGGTTGCTTTCCTTCCGGAAGATGGCTTCGACCGCCTCCTGACCAGAGGCGAACATGGTGGCGATGTCCATCAACTCGCTCGCCTTGGTGGGAGTCTTGCAACCCAGCTTGCTCACCAGGTCATGGCAAGTGGTGCCGGCGAGGAACGCCCCGATGACATCCGAGTCGGTGATGTTGGGCAGCTCGGTGCGCTACTTCGAAAATCGCCGGATGTACTCCCGCAGGGATTCCCCTGGCTGCTGGCGGTAGCTTCGGAGATCCCAAGAGTTCCCAGGGCGCACGTATGTGCCTTGGAAGTTTCCAGCGAAGGCTTTGACCAGGTTGTCCCAGTTGGAGATCTACGCAGGGGGCAGACGCACCAGCCAGGCACGGGCGGCGTCGAAGAGGAACAGGGGGAGGTTGCGGATGATGAGGTTGTCATCGTCCGTTCCTCCCAGCTGGCAGGCCAGCCGGTAGTCCGCAAGCCACAGTTCCGGCCTCCTTTCCCCCGAGTACTTAGTGATGGTAGTCGGGGCTCGGAACCGGGTCAGGAACGGCGCCCGTTGTATAGCCCGGCTGAAGGCTTGCAGACCTGGTGGTTCGGGCGAGGAGCTCCGATCCTCCCCACTGTCATAGCGTCCCCCACGCCTAGGGTGGTAGCCTCGGCGCACCTTCTCGTCGAGGCGGGCTCGACGGTCGCGGTGGTGGTGCTCGTTGCCGAGGCGACCCGGGGCCGCAGGTGTCGCGTCCCGCGTGCGCCCGGTGTGGACCGAGGCCTCCCGCATGAATCGGGAAGTTGCCGCGTGATGCTCCGGGGGGCACCCTTGCCTTCGGGAGGCAGAGCTCTCGGCCCGTCGGACCGCGGCATCCTCCAGGAGATTCTTGAGTTCTCCTTGGATACGCCGCCCCTCGGTGGTGGATGGCTCTGGCATCGCTCGGAGTAGTATTGCCGCTGCAGCTAGATTCTGGCCGACCCCACTGGAGGCCAGGGGCAGCCTTGCGCTGGCATCGTCAGCGATACGGTGCTGGATGTCCCGGGCCTGATGACGCGCTTCTCCGGCGAGCGCTCGACCTGCCCACTCCTGCTCGATGTTTTGCCGGAGCTACACAAGTTGTCCTGCTTCCTCGTCGAGCTTGGCCTGCATCTCGTGGATTTGCTCGAGCTATGTGTCCTGACCCCCCGCAGGGACTGAGACCACAGCTAGCTCCCGCAGGATGTCAACGCGAGGCGCAGGCCCAGGGGGATCATCATGCTCCGGCATACCAAGGTGGTTGCCTTCATTGTGACCCCCTAGATCGACGTGGAAACATTCGCGACTTGGGCCACAGCCCTCATTGTCAAGGCTGTGGCCATCATTGGAGCAATCGGAGAGGCAGTAGTCACATGCGGTCATGAAGTCTCGCATGGCCCTAGGATTACCGAGCCCGGAGAAATTCCAACCAGAGTCGGGCTCGTCCTCTTCCTCGGAACCCGGGGGCCCGTAGGTCGAGACGGCCGTCAGTCGGTCCCAGGTTGACCACATATGGTACCCCAGAATGTTAGGATATGCCTTTATAAAAGCGTTCACCGAAGCGGGGTCGCTCGGTGGATCGAAGCTGAATTTAAAAGGCACAGGGTGGAAAACGGACGGTACCTCTCGATCGATGGACGGTGACGAAGTCGCGTCGGGGACGGACTGCACGGTTATCTCAGGTACGAGGCTAACGCCCAGCAAGCCCTCCGCGAGAGTGCTGGCATCATTTATCCGCTTGGGGTTGGCACATTGCGGGGAAACGACACTCGTCGTCGTCTCAGGCGTGAGGTCAACGCCTGACATGTCCCCCGCTGGGGTGCCAGCGTCGTCGACTCGCTCGACAGTCGACGAGGTGCCACCTCCTGCTTGGCCACGGTTGCCCCCGCCTCCTCCTCCTGCGGCGAGGAAGGTGGCGGGACAGACCCGGATGCTGCTCTTCCGCCACGGGGGGAAGACGTCATCGAGTCCGCCGCCGCCGAGCGGGCTGACGGCCGTTGTTGTCGCTGCCACGCTGCGGGGGAAGGAGTACCATGTCGTAGCTATCGTCGAGGGACATGAACTCGAGACTCCCAAAACGGAGTAGCGTCCCGGGCTGAAGAGGTTGTTGGAGACTACCCATCTGGAGCTCAACGGGAAGTTGTTCGTCAACACGCAGTAGGCCCTTATCTAGCGCGCCAACTGTCGGCGTTTCGACCCCGGGGGGTCCCTGGACCGACGAGTAAAATTGTCGTTGCGTGTCCCAGCCCAGATGGGTTGGCGCGAGATGGAACACAAGGGGGGGAAACCGCGGCTCGTGTTATCCTACGCCAGGGGGGATGCGCTTGCAGTAGGGGTTACAAGCGTTCGCGAGGGAGAGAGAGAGAGCGAGCCTGTTCGTCAGCCCGTCCTCCCGCGCGACCACCCTCCCGCATGAAGGCCCTGGACCTTCCTTTTATAGATGCAAGGAGAGGGTCCAGGTGTACAATGGGGGTGTAGCTATACGCTAACGTGTCCGGCAGAGAGGAGCCAGAGCCCTATGTACATGCCAACGTGGCTGTCGGAGAGGTGCTAGAGCCCTGTGTGCGCGGTGTCGTGGCCGTCGGAGGAGCGCTTGAGCCCTGTAGAAGCACAGCTGTCGGGGCTGCCGGGACCTTGCTGACGTCTCCTTGCTTCCGTAGGGGGCTTGAGAACCGCCGTCGTCATGGACGCACGCGGGGTGTCATCATTACTTGTTTACCGGGGCGAGCCAGATGGGACGTCGGTCTTGTTCCCCGTAGCCTGAGCTAGTTAGGGGTAGGGCAATGATGTATCCCCTATGGCGTGGTCGGTCTGAGCCCAAGGTCGGGCGAGGTGGAGACTCCTCCTGAGGCCGAGGCCGGGATCGGGTGAGGACGCGATTCCTTCCGAGGTCGAGGTTGAGGCCGACCCCTGGGGTCGGGCGATGCGGAGACCATCTTCCGAGGCCGAGGTTGAGGCTGAGCCTTGGGGTCGGGTGAGGCGGAGACCACCTTCTGAGGCCGAGGAGGGGGCCGAGCCCTGGGGTCGAGCGAGGCGGAGACCTCCTCTTAACGCCGAGGCCCAAGGTCGGGCGAGGTAGAGCTTCCTGTTGCGCCTAAGGCTGAACTTAGTCGTTTTCTCACGCTCATCTAAAAGGTAACAACCTGTTTGTTAGGCGAGACGTGAAGAAAAAAACAGATCTACCCTACACGTTTCGTCCACGACGTATAACACACGAAACTCGTACTAAAGGAGTAGAGATCAACTAATTGTAGCTTTACGCACTAATTTTTTACATAATATATAGGCATGTTTGGTATAACTTTTCTCTAAAATGTTTTGTGAGAATCTATGTTCGTAGATAATTTAGCTATCACGGGAATTTAGATATCGCTGTTTGTGTGTAAAGGAAGATAGAGGGATTCGTAGGGTTTAAGAAATGACAAATTCTACATTCACGTTGATTCAAAGAAACGAACCGAAACATATAGTGTTTGATAGCCATAATCCTATTCTAATAGCCAGGATTCAGCCAAAAGGCGATCCAACAGACCTAATATAGTTAGGTGTTGATCAGGCGTCCGATACAGACCACAGGCCACCCGGTCTATGGGCCGGGGCGTTATTGATATATGTTATTTTTATATTAAAATGTATTAAAAAATAAAAATGTATTAAAAATATTATATCCAATAGATCGGTCCGGGGCACGATAGGATCCTGGATCCGCTTGATCAGGTACACTATCATTGTATCATATTCACGTACCCTTAGGTAGTGTTTCGTTGAAGAGTCAAGTAGAACGGAACCGTTCTGTCCCAGTTTTGTTATTGTTTGGTTACAAAGTAACTAGAACAGAATGACTCCAACTAGGGAATATTCTCCTCAGATCCGGAACCATTCCGCTCCAAAAAATCAATGGGACGGAGCCGCTCCGTTCCAATCCCGCTCTCACAGTCACGCTCCGTTCCGTTCACTCTGCAACCAAACAAAAAACAGAACCGCTCTATTCCAGATTACCAAACACATAACAGAGTGGCTCCGTTCCTAGAATCAAGAATGGAACGGCTCCGTTCTATTTGGCTCCTCAACCAAACACTACCTTAATCACAGCGTTGGCCTCGCCAACCGCTCCGCACATCGCACCCTTGAACCACAATCAACCGTGCTGTCAGCTGCTATTGATGCACAAGACACACACATCAAGCACCTTAAATCCTGAATCGACAGCCTTTAATGTCACAATGAATGCGACGACGAAAACTGAGCAACGCCTTCCCCCACCCATTTGGCCATCGCCAGCTGTCCATTCGCGTATCCGACAGCTTCCAGGACGGATCGAAACCGTCGGTGCCACCCATCAGCTCTTGGATCCTACGGCTCAGAAAACCAGACGCACGGCTTGCCCACCAACACACAACACCTCTGCATCTGACCTCAGGCGCAGCGGATCCGAGCACGGCCACACCACCCGCGCGGCTCATCATAAAGAGGCGGGCTGCTGCCCCTCCCCTCCTCGCGCCGCTTGCTTTGTCCGTTGTCGCAGAGCGAGGAAGCACGCAGAGAGTGAGTAAAAAAGAAAGAGAGGGATGCCAATGGAGAGGTCGGTGTCGTGCGCGGAGAGGGGCAGCACGTTCGGCGGCGGGGCGGCGGTGGACGTCCGGAGCTACAGCGCCTCCTACGCGAGGCCCCAGCCGCGGCCGCCGACGTCCAGGGTGCAGCGCGCCAGGAGCGTGAGCGCGTGGACGCGCCCGGCGCCGCCGCCCGTGCAGCGGACCGGGAGCACCAAGAGCGGCGCCGCCGCGGCCCGCCCCACCCCGGGGCTCAACCTGCGCTCGTACAGCGCCTCCTACGCGGCCTCCTACGGGCCCAGCCTTGTCGGCGGCGGCGGCGGCGGCGGTGGCGGCGGGGAGCTGAAGCGCTCCGGCAGCGTCACCAACTGGACCTCCGCCAACCGCCGCTCCGTCAACCTCAGGGGGTACACGCCGTCCTTCGCCGCGCTGGACGACACCGCCGCGGCGGTCCCGGCGCCCAGGAAGGTGCAGGCGGTGATGGACGACGCCGAGCTGCAGCGGAGGAAGCGCCTGGTCGTGTACAAGACCTACGACGTCGAGGGGAAGGTCCGGGAGTCGGTGCGCCGCGGCGTAAACTGGATCAAGGGGAAGTGCTCCAGCGTGGTGTACGGCTGGTGGTGATCGCTAGCTCCATCGTCGGCCCAGCCCACCCCGCCACCGGCCGATCTCTCCGCCGTTCCGGTCCATCAGAGTGGTACTACTACCTATGAGTTGAGCCTTTCTTGGTGCACGCCCATCGTACCTCCTCTTGTTTCTTCTCCCTTGATCTTTTTCCCCTCTTGGAGTTAGGATTTTTTTTGGTTTTATCTTTAGGAGATGGATTTGGTGGTATGTAGAATGAGCAGTGGAGCTTCTCTTGGTGATTTGTGAGGGTGGGGAGGTTGGGTGGTGGTGACATGGCTGTTGGGATGACAAATCCCAAGAGAATGCTTCAGGCTGTGGTGTCCTACTCCTTTGTACAGATGAGATATATCATCTTTCCAGCATACTTGCTAGTATCTGGTCTATGTAAATATAGGTGCTGCATATATAGAATAAGACTTTTGTAAATTACTACTCCCTCCGATGTCTTTCCGACAACGGCACAGTATATAAAGTATAGCTTTAATCAATATTTTTCTTTTTAAATATAAATACACTTTTAATATATTTATACTTCAATAAAAGTACTTATTAAGATAGATCGTTACATATAAATATTAGGTTTCAAAACTAAATAATAAAACATGTATTTGTAGTCAAAATTTTATAAGTTTGACTTAAACTTTATCCAAAACGATAAATAATAGAACATCGGAGTAAGAAGTAGTCCTGCATACATCCTCTAAAAAAATATTTTATGTCCTTTATATCTTATACTCCAGCATCCTCTAAATTTAATCCTCTATATAAACATTATTGTTACTAGACTTCGTTTTCTATATTCTTTTCGTATGGGCCGCCCACAAAAAAAGTCGTTTGTACGTGCCATACTATAATGCGGTGTATATTATTTTTTTCTTCACCTAAAGTAGTATGCTTTTTATTAAAAAGTTCCATTCGCACATCTCAAAGAAAAATTACTATACATATTAGGCAATTCATAGTATTAGTAGTATTACATGTAAAATAAGAGATTTACGATGTAAATAATACTGTTTACAAAGTTAAAGTTTGAAATAGGGAACGAGATACAGTAGTCGCTGCAGATAGCCTTGCATTCTTACCGCATGATGTTGTTCCCATTCTTCATTATTTACTAGTCAGTTGTTCGTACTTTGCTACGGTTTTTATATATCATATAAATATGTATTGAGATATTTATTTAAATATAATTATTGTTTATTTCTAAACATTAAGATACATGTAGTCTGGTGGTTAGCATCAAATTTCTGGAACAGGGGGACGTGGGTCGAGTGCTCGCTCTGTACAATTTTTTACACGGTGTGGTAGCTGCGCGGGCGGGGTCGGGTGCTGGCAGGCGCAGTAGCTGGCTGCGCAGGCGCTGGGGGTCCACAGGGCAGTAGCTGAGAGAACGTTGCACGGGTGCTGGGTAGGTGCAGTAGTTGGCTGCGCAGGCGCTAGGGTTCACGTGGAAGTAGTTGGCCTATGTTGCAGTGCACGGTGTCCCCTCCCTTGGGTAAGACTTGGGGCGTGTTTGCGTGCGGCATGGTTCCTTCTGACGGGTCGTGTATTGCCGTACTCTTAACACGACGTTCTGTCTCGTTCGTCCGACATGCGAGTCCCTGTAGCTCGCTCTACGCCCGTGTTGTCGTTACTTGATGGGACCCGCACAATGTGCTCTCTGTAAGGTTCGGGTTCATGTTCAGTATGGCTTTCATCTTTCGTCAATGTCCTTACATCACCCTCTAGCATGTGCGAGCATGCACTAGGTGCGTCGTCCTGTCATTTCTGGTATGTGGGTGGAGACTTTGTTGTCGTGACCTTCCTTGGTACTGTATGTAAGGCGTGGATATGGTTTGGTGACGACGTACCCTATTACGGTCATTGTGGACCAACAACGTTGGCATGGGCTCCCTCCTTGTGGGTCCGCTTGGTCGCTCGCCCTACCTTGTAGACTTGCTCGTCGGTGTCGGGGACCATAATTAGGGGTACCCTCAAGACGCCTAATTCTCAGCTGGTAACCCCCATCAGCATAAAGCTGCAAAGGCCTGATGGGTACGATTGAGTCAGGGATCAAGTCCACACGAGTGACTCGATCACACTTCGTCCGAGCCTAGCCTCGGCCAAGGGCAGCCGACCTCGAGAGACTTCCGTCTCGCCCGAGGCCCCCCTTTTAACGGCGGACACACCTCCGGCTCGCCCGAGGCCTTGGCTTCGCTTAGAAGCAACCCTGACTAAATCGCCGCACCGACTGACCAAGTTGCAGGAGCATTTAACGCAAAGGTGGCCTGACACCTCTATCCTGACGCGCGCCCCGGCAGAGCCGAAGTGACCGCCGTCACTCCGCCGCCCCACTGACCAGTCTGACAGAAGGACAGCGCCGCCTGCGCCACTCCGACTGCAGTGCCACTCGACAGAGTGAGTCTGACAGGCAGTCAGGCCTTGCCAAAGGCACCACGGGAAACTCCGCTCCGCCCGACCCCAGGGCTCGGACTCGGGCTAAGACCCGGAAGACGGCGAACTCCGCTCCGCCCGACCCCAGGGCTCGGACTCGGGCTAAGACCCGGAAGACGGCGAACTCCGCTCCGCCCGACCCTAGGGCTCGGACTCGGGCTAAGACCCGGAAGACGGCGAACTCCGCTCCGCCCGACCCCAGGGCTCGGACTCGGGCTAAGACCCGGAAGACGGCGAACTCCGCTCCGCCCGACCCCAGGGTTCAGACTCGGGCTAAGACCCGGAAGACGGCGAACTCCGCTCCGCCCGACCCCAGGGCTCGGACTCGGGCTAAGACCCAGAAGACGGCGAACTCCGCTCCGCCCGACCCCAGGGTTCGGACTCGGGCTCAGCCCCAGAAGACGACGAAACTCCGCCTCGCCCGACCCCAGGGCTCGGACTCCGCCCTGGCCTCGGCCGAACGATCTCCGCCTCGCCCGACCCCAGGGCTCGGGCTCCGCCCTGGCCTCGGCCGAATGATCTCCGCCTCGCCCGACCCGGAGGCTCGGGCTCGGCCTCGGCCACGGAAGACAGACTCGACCTCGGCTTCGGAGGAGCTCCCACGTCGCCCGACCTAGGGCACAGGCCCGCCACGTCAACGGGAAGCGCCATCATCATCCTACCCCGAGCCGACTCGAGTCGCGGAGAACAAGACCGGCGTCCCATCTGGCCAGCTCCGCCAGATGGGCAATGATGGCGCCCCACAAGCTCTGTGACGACGGCGGCTCTCAGCTCTCTTACGGAAGCAGGGCAACGTCAGCAAGGACTCGACCGCTCCAACAGCTGTCCCTCCGCCAGGCTCCGTCGCTCCTCCGACAGCCACGACATCACGCCAGCAAGGTGCCAAGACCTCTCCGGCTGCCACATTGGCATGTACCCAGGGCGCTAGCTCTCTCTCTCCGCTAGACACGTAGCACTCCGCTACCCCCCATTGTACACCTGGATCCTCTCCTTACGACTATAAAAGGAAGGACCAGGGCCTTCTTAGAGGAGGTTGGCCGCGCGGGACCGAGGACGGGACAGGCGCTCTCTTGGGGCCGCTCGCTTCCCTCACCCGCGTGGACGCTTGTAACCCCCCTACTGCAAGCGCACCCGACCTGGGCGCGGGACGAACACGAAGGCCGCGGGACTTCCACCTCTCTCACGCCCGTCTCCGGCCGCCTCGC
The DNA here is from genome assembly GCF_902167145.1 of Zea mays. Taxonomy (NCBI): domain Eukaryota; kingdom Viridiplantae; phylum Streptophyta; class Magnoliopsida; order Poales; family Poaceae; genus Zea; species Zea mays. The sequence goes on along the minus strand of NC_050100.1, from coordinate 157,695,180 downwards.
CTCTCCCCCCTTCGCGCTCGCCCACGCGCTCGACCCATCTGGGCTGGGGCACGCAACACCCTCACTCGTCGGCTCGGGGACCCCCCGGTCTCGAAACGCCGACAGTTGGCGCGCCAGGTAGGGGCACGCTGCGTGCTGACGAACAGCTTCCCGTCAAGCTCCAGATGGGCAGTCTCCAGCAACCTCTCCGGCCCAGGACGGTGCTTCGTTTCGGGAGTCTTGAGTTCATGTCCTTCGACGGCAGCTACGACATGATACTTCTTCCACCGCCGCGCGACAACGACAATGGCGACCGACAACCCGCCCGCCGGTGGCGGAATCGACGACACCTTCCCCGCGTGGTGGAAGAACAACATTCGAGCTCGCTCCGTTCTCTCCCCCGCCAACGGAGGAGGAGGCGGGGCCATCAAGGCCAAGCGGGAGGCCGCGCTTCGTTGGCCGTCGAGCGAATCGACGCCCCCGACGCCCCGACGGAAGGCACGCCGGACGTCGACCTCGCGTTCGAGACGAAGGCAAGCGCCGTCCCCCCGCGACACGCTGACCCCGAGCAAGAAGACGACGCCAGCGCGCTCGCGGAAAGCCTGCAGGACGTCGCCCTCGTACCTGGGATGACGGTGCAACCAGTCCCGGATGTGACTACGTCGCTCCTCGTCGACCAAAAGGTACCGACTAACTCCCATCTTACGTCATTTCGACTCGGCCTCAACCCGCCAAGCGACCTCGCTTTGGCGGGCGCTCTCATCGAGGCGAGTGCAACCCCACTGGGGTTTCGTATGCGGTCGCCTTGGGACCGGTTGACGGACGTCTCAACCTACGGGCCCTCTGGGTCCGAGGAAGATGACGATCCCAGCATCTGTTGGGATTTCTCCGGACTTGGCAACCCCAGTGCCATGCGGGACTTCATGACCGCATGTGACTACTGCCTCTCCGACTGTTCCGACGGAAGCCGCAGCCTTGACGACGAGGGCTGCGACCCAAGCCGCGAATGTTTCCACATCGAGCTAGGGGATCCCTCCGAAGGCAACCATCTCGGCATGCCGGAGGACGGTGATCTTCCTAGGCCGGTGCCTCGCGCCGACATCCCGCGGGAGCTAGCTGTGGTCCCTGCTCCGGCGGGGTGTTACGACCCACAACTCGAGCAAGTCCGCGAGGCGCAGGCCAGGCTCAACGAGGGAACAGGAGCGCTTGAGCCGATCCGTCGGGACGTCAGGCAGGTATGGGCGGGCCAACCCCCGGCCGGAGAAATACGTCACCTGCCCCAAGGTCTCCAGCACCGCGTCGCCAACGATGTCAGGGTCAGGCCGCCGCCCGCATCCAGCGGGGTTGGCCAGAATCTGGCAGCCGCAGCGATGCTCCTCCGCGCGATGCCGGAGCCATCAACCACCGAGGGTCGGCGAATCCAGGGAGAGCTCAAGAATCTCCTGGAAGGCTCTGCGGCCCGACGGGCTGAGAGCACTGCCTCCCGAAGGCAGGGATATCCCTCGGAACCTCATGCCGCGACTTCCCGATTCATGCGGGAAGCCTCGGTCTACACCGGGCGCACGCGCAACACCGCGCCTGCGGCCCCGGGCCACCTCGGCAATGAGCACCATCGACGTGACCGTCGGGCCCACCTCGACGAAAGGGTGCGCCGAGGCTACCACCCCAGGCGTGGGGGGCGCTACGACAGCGGGGAGGATCGGAGTCCCTCGCCCGAACCACCCGGTCCGCAGGCCTTCAGTCGGGCCATCCGACGGGCGCCATTCCCGACCTGGTTCCGACCCCCGACTACTATCACGAAGTACTCGGGGGAAACGAGACCGAAACTGTGGCTCGCGGACTACCGCCTTGCCTGCCAACTGGGTGGGACGGACGACGACAACCTCATCATCCGTAACCTCCCCCTGTTCCTCTCCGACACTGCTCGCGCCTGGTTGGAGCACCTGCCTCCAGGGCAGATCTCCAACTGGGACGACTTGGTCCAAGCCTTCGCTGGCAATTTCCAGGGCACATACGTGCGCCCCGGGAATTCCTGGGACCTTCGAAGCTGCCGGCAACAGCCGGGGGAGTCGCTCCGGGACTACATCCAGCGATTCTCAAAGCAGCGCACCGAGCTGCCCAACATCACCGACTCGGATGTCATCGGCGCGTTCCTCGCTGGCACCACCTGCCGCGACCTGGTGAGCAAGCTGGGTCGCAAGACCCCCAACAGGGCGAGCGAGCTGATGGACATCGCCACCAAGTTCGCCTCTGGCCAGGAGGCGGTCGAGGCTATCTTCCGAAAGGACAAGCGGCCCCAGGGCCGCCCGTCGGAAGAGGCTCCCGAGGCGTCTACTCCGCGCGGCGCCAAGAAGAAAGGCAAGAAGAAGTCGCAATCGAAACGCGACGCCGCCGACGCGGACCTTGTCGCCGCCGCCGAGTATAAGAACCCTCGGAAGCCCCTCGGAGGTGCAAACCTTTTCGACAAGATGCTCAAGGAGTCGTGCCCCTACCATCAGGGGCCCGTCAAGCACACTCTCGAGGAGTGCGTCATGCTTCGGCACCACTTCCACAGGGCCGGGCCACCCGCCGAGGGTGGCAGGGCCCGCGACGACGACAAGAACGAAGATCACCAAGCAGGAGAGTTCCCCGAGGTCCACGACTGCTTCATGATCTACGGAGGGCATGCGGCGAATGTCTCGGCTCGGCATCGCAAGCAAGAGCGCCGGAAGGTCTGCTCGGTGAAGGTGGCGGCGCCAGTCTACCTAGACTGGTCCGACAAGCCCATCACCTTCGACCAGGCCGACCACCCCGACCATGTGCCGAGCCTGGGAAAATACCCGCTCGTCGTCGACCCTGTCGTCGGCAACGTCAGGCTCACCAAGGTCCTGATGGATGGGGGCAGCTGCCTCAACATCATCTACGCCGAGACCCTCAAGCTCCTGCGCGTCGATCTGTCCTCCATCCGAGCAGGCGCTGCGCCCTTCCACGGGATCATCCCTGGGAAGCGCGTCCAGCCCCTCGGACGACTTGACCTCCCCGTCTGCTTCGGGACGCCCTCCAACTTCCGAAGGGAGACCTTGACGTTCGAGGTGGTCGGGTTCCGAGGAACCTACCACGCTGTACTGGGGAGGCCATGCTACGCGAAGTTCATGGCCGTCCCCAACTACACCTACCTGAAGCTCAAGATGTCGGGCCCCAACGGGGTCATCACCGTCGGCCCCACGTACAAACACGCGTTCGAATGCGACGTGGAGTGCGTGGAGTACGCCGAGGCCCTCGCCGAGTCCGAGGCCCTCATCGCCGACCTGGAGAACCTCTCCAAGGAGGTGCCAGATGTGAAGCGCCATGCCGGCAACTTCGAGCCAGCGGAGACGGTTAAGGCCGTCCCACTCGACCCCAGTGGCGACACCTCCAAGCAGATCCGGATCGGTTCCGGGCTCGACCCCAAATAGGAAGCAGTGCTCGTCGACTTTCTCCGCGCAAACGCCGACGTCTTTGCGTGGAGTCCCTCGGACATGCCCGGCATACCGAGGGATGTCGCCGAGCACTCGCTGGATATCCGGGCCGGAGCCCGACCCGTCAGGCAGCCTCTGCGCCGATTCGACGAGGAGAAGCGCAGAGTGATTGGCGAAGAGATCCACAAGCTAATGGCGGCAGGGTTCATCAAAGAGGTATTCCATCCCGAATGGCTTGCCAACCCTGTGCTTGTGAAGAAGAAAGGGGGGAAATGGCGGATGTGCGTAGACTACACTGGTCTCAACAAAGCATGTCCGAAGGTTCCCTACCCTCTGCCTCGCATCGATCAAATCGTGGATTCCACTGCTGGGTGCGAAACCCTGTGCTTCCTCGATGCCTACTCAGGGTATCACCAAATCCGGATGAAAGAGTCCGACTAGCTCGCGACTTCTTTCATCACGCCGTTCGGCATGTACTGCTATGTCACCATGCCGTTCGGTTTGAGGAATGCGGGCGCGACGTACCAGCGGTGCATGGACCATGTGTTCGGCGAACACATCGGACGCACAGTCGAGGCCTACGTTGATGACATCGTAGTCAAGACAAGGAAGGCCTCCGACCTCCTCTCCGACCTTGAAGCGACATTCCGATGTCTCAAGGCGAAAGGAGTCAAGCTCAATCCTGAGAAGTGTGTCTTCAGGGTGCCCCGGGGCATGCTCCTGGGGTTCATCGTCTCCGAGCGAGGCATCGAAGCCAACCCGGAGAAGATCGCAGCCATCACCAGCATGGGACCCATCAAGGACTTAAAAGGCGTACAGAGGGTCATGGGATGCCTCGCGGCCCTGAGCCGCTTCATCTCACGCCTCGGCGAAAGAGGTCTGCCTCTGTACCGCCTCTTAAGGAAGGCCGAGTGTTTCTCTTGGACCCCTGAGGCCGAGGAAGCCCTCGGGAACCTGAAGGCGCTCCTTACAAAGGCGCCTGTCTTGGTGCCCCCAGCTGATGGAGAAGCCCTCTTGGTCTACGTCGCCGCGACCACTCAGGTGGTTAGCGCCGCGATTGTGGTCGAGAGGCAAGAGGAAGGGCATGCATTGCCCGTTCAGTGGCCAGTCTACTTCGTTAGCGAAGTACTGTCCGAAACCAAGATCCGCTACCCACAAGTTCAGAAGCTGCTGTATGCTGTGATCCTGACAAGACGGAAGTTACGACACTACTTCGAGTCTCATCCGGTAACTGTGGTGTCATCCTTCCCCCTGGGGGAGATCATCCAGTGCCGAGAGGCCTCCGGCAGGATCGCAAAGTGGGCGGTGGAAATCATGGGCGAAACAATCTCGTTCGCCCCTCGGAAGGCCATCAAGTCCCAGGTGTTGGCGGACTTTGTGGCCGAATGGGTCGACACCTAGCTGCCGACGGCTCCGATCCAACCGGAGCTCTGGACCATGTTTTTCGACGGGTCGCTGATGAAGACGGGAGCCGGCGCGGGCCTGCTCTTCATCTCGCCCCTCGGGAAGCACCTACGCTACGTGCTACGCCTCCATTTTCCGGCGTCCAACAATGTGGCTGAGTACGAGGCTCTGGTCAACGGGTTGCGGATCGCCATCGAGCTGGGGGTCAGACGCCTCGACGCTCGCGGTGACTCGCAGCTCGTCATTGACCAAGTCATGAAGAACTCTCACTGCCGTGACCCGAAGATGGAGGCCTACTGCGATGAGGTTCGACGCCTGGAAGACAAGTTCTACGGGCTCGAGCTTAACCACATCGCTCGGCGCTTCAACGAGACTGCGGACGAGCTGGCTAAAATAGCCTCGGGGCGAACAACGGTTCCCCCGGACGTCTTCTCCCGGGATCTGCATCAACCCTCCGTCAAGATCGACGACGCTACCAAGCCCGAGGCACCCTCGACACAGCCCGAGGCGCCCTCGGCGCAGCCCGAGGTACCCTCGGCCCCCGAGGGCGAGGCACTAGACGTCGAGGAGCAGCAGAGCGGGGCCACGCCTGATCGAGATTGGTAGGCCCCGTACCTGCAATATCTCAGCCGAGGAGAGCTACCCCCCGACCAAGCCGAGGCTCGGCGGGTAGCGCGACGCGCCAAGTCGTTCGTCTTGCTGGGCGATGAAGAGGAGCTCTACCATCGCAGCCCCTCGGGCATCCTCCAGCGATGCATCTCCATCGCCGAAGGACGGGAACTACTGCAAGAAATACACTCGGGGGCTTGCGGCCATCACGCGGCGCCCCGAGCCCTTGTCGGGAATGCTTTCCAGCAAGGCTTCTACTGGCCAACGGCGGTGGCTGACGCCACTAGAATTGTCCGCACCTGCGAAGGGTGCCAATTCTATGCGAAGCAGACCCACCTGCCCGCTCAGGCTCTGCAGACCATTCCCATCACCTGGCCCTTTGCCGTATGGGGTCTGGACCTCGTCGGTCCCTTGCAGAAGGCGCCCGGGGGCTACACGCACCTGCTGGTCGCCATCGACAAATTCTCCAAGTGGATCGAGGTCCGACCCCTGAACAGCATCAGGTCCGAGCAGGCGGTGGCGTTCTTCACCAACATCATCCATCGCTTCGGGGTCCCAAACTCCATCATCACCGACAACGGTACCCAGTTCACCGGCAAAAAATTCTTGGATTTTTGCGAGGATCACCACATCCGGGTGGACTGGGCCGCCGTGGCTCATCCCATGTCGAATGGGCAAGAAGAGCGTGCCAACGGCATGATTCTACAAGGGCTCAAGCCTCGGATCTACAACGGCCTCAACAAGTTCGGCAAGCGATGGATGAAGGAACTCCCCTCGGTGGTCTGGAGCCTAAGGACGACGCCGAGTCGTGCCACGGGTTTCACGCCGTTCTTCCTGGTCTACGGGGCCGAGGCCATCTTGCCCACCGACCTGGAATACGGCTCCCCGAGGACGAGGGCCTACAACGATCAAAGCAACCAAGCTAGCCGAGAAGAATCGCTGGACCAGCTGGAAGAGGCTCGGGACATGGCCTTACTACACTCGGCGCGGTACCAGCAGTCCCTGCGACGCTACCACGCCCGAGGGGTCCGGTCCCGAGACCTCCGGGTGGGCGATCTGGTGCTTCGGCTGCGGCAAGACGCCCGAGGGAGGCACAAGCTCACGCCCCCTGGGAGGGGCCATTCGTCATCGCCAAAGTTCTGAAGCCCGGAACATACAAGCTGGCCAACAATCAAGGCGAGATCTACGGCAAAGCTTGGAACATCAAACAGCTACGTCGCTTCTACCCTTAAGATGTTTTCAAGTTATTCATATACCTCGCACCAACGCAAAGTTTAGTCGTCAAGGAAGGGTCGGCCTCGCCTCGGCAAAGCCCGACCCTCCCTCGGGGGCTAAAAGGGGGGAGACCCCCTCTGCGTCGAATTTTTCCTCGAAAAAAGGATCTCTTTTTAGCAGAATTTCTTTCGTGCTTCTTGACTACTTCGGAAAGCGGATCCTGGAAACGACGGAGTACACGTAAGCAGCCAAGGCTGACCGAGCCGAGGGACTCCTACGCCTCCGGGATACGGATACCTCACTCATCACCTTCTGCGATAAGTAACTCGCGTTCGGATAAAGCGACTCCGTGGACCGAACAAGTTTTCACGTTCGGAAGCTCTTCTGCCAAAGTGGTCCCTCAAGCTTTCTCGACTAAGTCGGGGACAGGGCCTCATGGACGGGTGAAAGTACGCGTAAGCGGCAAGGCCGACCGAGCCGAGGGACTCCCACGCCTCCGGGATACGGATACCTCACTCATCACCTTCCACGAGAAGCAACTCTCGCTCGCGCAAACATCCCCGTTACCGACGGAAAGTCCAGATGCTCGAAACAAGAGGAAAAAAGACGCAGCTTCACAAGCGCAGCGAGGGTGTGTTTTTCTGGCCTCGGCGGCCCCAGAAGGCACACGCTACAAGACGATCTGATCCTGCAGGCTCGGGTATTCACGCTGAAGGGAGCCGAAGCACCCTCGGCATCGACGACGCCTTCAGCGAGGTCCGACCCAGCCTCGGACGGCGACGCGGTCCAGGGACTTCTCCGGGAATCCGGCCCGAGCAGGCGGCTCGGCCGGTTACCCCTGGGGCCTCGGCCAAGCATCTTCCAAGGGCGCCGACCCGACCCGAGGCCTCGGCTGATCGACTCCGACGTCGACCCCCGCTGACGGACAACCCAGCTAGGCTCCGGCCAACCAGGTTCCCATTCTCGAGCCAACTCCGCCTCTGTTCGTACTGATATCGCTACCCCTGGCCTCGGCTCATCGAAGAGCGGCCGAGGGGTCTCTTTAACTAAGCTAGAGGAGCCTCAGACAACAAGGCCGATCGAGCCGAGGGATTCCTACGCCTCCGGGATACGGATACCTCACTCGTCACCTTGACACGGGGCGACTCATGCTTGGTGAAGCGGTTTAGATAATCAACAGGCAAGACTCAGTGCTCGAAAATAAGGAAAAAACACGGCTCCGTGCCGAAATTACATACATGTTCAGGCCTCGACAGCCACAATGAACAAAAAACACTGGCATTCAAGGTGCCATCACAAATGGAACTCCGGTCCCGTCCCCGCGGGTACGAGCGACCTCGGGCCTGCGGGGTGACGAACGTCGGGAGGCTCGCCAGTGACCTCTGCAGCAGCAGCCATGGTCCCGGGTGAACGCGGCCACCGGAGGGCTCTTGTTCGCGGTCCCGCTCAAGGGACGCGAACAAGCCATCAAAGCCAAAGAGCGGGCCGCTCCCAAGCGCCCCGGTAGATCCTCGCTGCCGTCCTCGCCGCGAATGCGAGGGGGAAGACGGAATGTTGCATCCTAGCTGGACAGCAACAGTTCGCCTTCCCCGGCATGACTGGAGGACGACTCCGTCGTAGCGCGGGAGGACGATTGCCGCCACCAGAAGCTGGAAGAGGAGGTGGTTCGCCGACCCGCACACGAGGTAGAGCCCCGGCTCGCCTCGACCCCCGCCCCAGCAAGGATGACGAACACACCCGATGCTGAGGGCAGGATCACAGCCTGGTTTGCCTCTCCCCATCCAGGAGCTGGAGGTCACCGTCTTGGGTGACCACCGGCGGAGGGGAGCAACCAGGCTGCATGATGAAAATCCTTGAAGCCGAACGATGGCTGAGAGGTACCAACTCCCATGGAGTTGCGTTCCTCCAACGAGGAGGCGGAAAGGCGGCGGATACCCCCCATCCGGGGGCTTGGAAGATGGAAAGACACGACGCATAAGGGAGGAAGAAGACATGGTTGCCTTCTGAAAGGAGTCTCCCTCCTTTTAAAGGCAACTCTCCCTACGTGCGCCCCCAGACGCCACGGGCTGAGTCTTCTCCAACACGCTCCAAGGCCCTCCCCTGCGACTCGGGGGCTGGGTCCCGCATGTCATGCAAACCGGCTCAGAGCAGAAGAAGCCAAACCGCTGCGCGTGGTGCGCACAACCGCCCAGCGGTTACAAGCAACCCCCCACTTTTGCCCAGACCAACGGGCGGAAGGGGCGGGCAGCCATGCAGGCGGCATGCAACCACGCCAGGTGGACGCGCTTCTCCGACTTCTGACACGCCAGCTTGGAGGCCCAGGCCCACGCGTCGCGCAACCAGCGCGCCAGTTGCTGCATGCAAGCAACCGCGCCACCACTTGTGCCATTGTCGCGCCTCTTCGGTTGCGGAGCCCATGCCGCGACTCGAGGCGACCAGCGCACGACCCAGCGGCGCCAGCCTGGCGCGACGGTCAATGCGGCCGAAAGTGGGCCGGTAGTAATGACGGTGGAAGGCGGGCGGGAGCAGCAGTCACGTCGTCAGCCAGGCTCACGTCCCGTCCGAGGACAGCGAGGGAGCCTCCTCCCACGGCGTGATGACGGTGCACCCGTGACCCGTTCCTCGAACGGCTCGCGCACGCGCAACGGCCGCCCCGCCAACCACTCGCCCCGTCGCATTAACTCCGCGGCGGGACAGGCGGCGCTTCTGGCAGGAGAAGCGGACGACGCTTCGCCTTCGCCGTAATAACCGCGTCAAAAAAGGTACGCCACGTCGTTCGATTTCGTATCCTTTTTCCTCTTTCTCCATCTCTTGCAACAGGGACCGGGAAAAGGGGATACCCCGAAAAGGATCCTTCTCCGCGAAGGAACCGGGCTCCGAGCCCCCCCTATTGATCAGAGGTTCAAAGACTGGCCCTCCGAGGGGTTCAACAGTCGCCTCAGATCGCGTGGGCCCGACACCCACTACTGGTTAGGGGTTCGAAGGCCAGCCCCCCGAAGGGCTCCATGGCCGCCTCAGGCTACTCGGGCTCCGCGCCCATTACTGATCAGGGGTTCGAAGGCTGGCCCCCGAAGGGTTCACAGTCGCCTCAGACGCCGAGCGAGGGATGACCAGGGGTACGTTCGATACATAACCGAGGCTCGGGCTGCGCTCCCGAGGTACCCTAGGACATTTCCGAGACCAGCGGGAACGATCTTGTAACGGAATCCCATCGGAGGGAGGCATCGAGCCCTCGGACCCCGTCGCCAGGGGACCAGGTCCGGCAAATCACCCGCAGGTACTTTTGGGCGTGCCTCTGGGCCCCTAGCCGACCCCCAACAAACGGGGCACGGACGTCCACTCGGATTACCCGCTTGCAGCTCACCGGAGACAACATGTTCGGTGCCCATCGAGGGTAACATGGCGCACTCCCCCCCTCCTCCTTGCGGAAAGGCGACGTAGGGGCGTATGTAAAAAGTCGAGTCTGTCCCTGATCGTCCTCTCGCCCTGTGCGGAGGCTCGGGGGCTGCTCTCGCAAACCCGGCTCCGGCCGAACCGTTGACAGCGTCAACATACCAGCCCGAGAGCTTGGGCCCCGACCGTGCACCCGGGCTACGGCCAGTTCGCATGAGGGAACAACCAGACCAGCCGAAGCATTACGCAAGGCATTAAGACCTCGAAGGAGTGTAACCACTCCTCCGAGGCCTCGGGGGCTACACCCGGCGGGTGCGCTCGCGCGCACCCACCGGAACAAAATGCAACCGAGAAAGGCTGGTCCCCTTGCAAAAAAGTGCGACGAAAGCCTCCAAGCGAGTGCTAACACTCCCTTCGAGGCTCGGGGGCTACTGTCGGGGACCATAATTAGGGGTACCCTCAAGACGCCTAATTCTCAGCTGGTAACCCCCATCAGCATAAAGCTGCAAAGGCCTGATGGGTACGATTGAGTCAGGGATCAAGTCCACACGAGTGACTCGATCACGCTTCGTCCGAGCCTAGCCTCGGCCAAGGGCAGCTGACCTCGAGAGACTTCCGTCTCGCCCGAGGCCCCCCTTTTAACGGCGGACACACCTCCGGCTCGCCCGAGGCCTTGGCTTCGCTTAGAAGCAACCCTGACTAAATCGCCGCACCGACTGACCAAGTTGCAGGAGCATTTAACGCAAAGGTGGCCTGACACCTCTATCCTGACGCGCGCCCCGGCAGAGCCGAAGTGACCGCCGTCACTCCGCCGCCCCACTGACCAGTCTGACAGAAGGACAGTGCCGCCTGCGCCACTCCGACTGCAGTGCCACTCGACAGAGTGAGTCTGACAGGCAGTCAGGCCTTGCCAAAGGCACCACGGGAAACTCCGCTCCGCCCGACCCCAGGGCTCGGACTCGGGCTAAGACCCGGAAGACGGCGAACTCCGCTCCGCCCGACCCCAGGGCTCGGACTCGGGCTAAGACCCGGAAGACGGCGAACTCCGCTCCGCCCGACCCCAGGGCTCGGACTCGGGCTAAGACCCGGAAGACGGCGAACTCCGCTCCGCCCGACCCCAGGGTTCGGACTCGGGCTAAGACCCGGAAGACGGCGAACTCCGCTCCGCCCGACCCCAGGGCTCGGACTCGGGCTAAGACCCGGAAGACGGCGAACTCCGCTCCGCCCGACCCCAGGGCTCGGACTCGGGCTAAGATCCGGAAGACGGCGAACTCCGCTCCGCCCGACCCTAGGGTTCGGACTCGGGCTCAGCCCCAGAAGACGACGAAACTCCGCCTCGCCCGACCCCAGGGCTCGGACTCCGCCCTGGCCTCGGCCGAACGATCTCCGCCTCGCCCGACCCCAGGGATCGGGCTCCGCCCTGGCCTCGGCCGAACGATCTCCGCCTCGCCCGACCCGGAGGCTCGGGCTCGGCCTCGGCCACGGAAGACAGACTCGACCTCGGCTTCGGAGGAGCTCCCACGTCGCCCGACCTAGGGCACAGGCCCGCCACGTCAACGGGAAGCGCCATCATCATCTTACCCCGAGCCGACTCGGGTCGCGGAGAACAAGACCGGCGTCCCATCTGGCTAGCTCCGCCAGATGGGCAATGATGGCGCCCCACAAGCTCTGTGACGACGGCGGCTCTCAGCTCTCTTACGGAAGCAGGGCAACGTCAGCAAGGACTCGACCGCTCCAACAGCTGTCCCTCCGCCAGGCTCCGTCGCTCCTCCGACAGCCACGACATCACGCCAGCAAGGTGCCAAGACCTCTCCGGCTGCCACATTGGCATGTACCCAGGGCGCTAGCTCTCTCTCTCCGCTAGACATGTAGCACTCCGCTACCCCCCATTGTACACCTGGATCCTCTCCTTACGACTATAAAAGGAAGGACCAGGGCCTTCTTAGAGGAGGTTGGCCGCGCGGGACCGAGGACGGGACAGGCGCTCTCTTGGGGCCGCTCGCTTCCCTCACCCGCGTGGATGCTTGTAACCCCCCTACTGCAAGCGCACCCGACCTGGGCGCGGGACGAACACGAAGGCCGCGGGACTTCCACCTCTCTCACGCCCGTCTCCGGCCGCCTCGCCTCTCCCCCCTTCGCGCTCGCCCACGCGCTCGACCCATCTGGGCTGGGGCACGCAGCACACTCACTCGTCGGCTCGGGGACTCCCCGGTCTCGAAACGCCGACAGTCGGTGACTTGGTCGCTCGCTCCGCTTCACAAACTTGCTCAGTAGAGACTTAGTCGTTCGCCTCGCCTCGTAGACTTGCTCGACGGGGACTTGGTCACTCGCTCTGTCTCGCAGACTTGCTCGACGAGGACTTGGTCGTCCGCCCCGCCTCGCAAACTTGCTCCGCGGGCGTGTTAGGAAGAGTTTTATGGGCCTTGCTATGGGTACCCTGTTTTTGGGTACCCGACACATCCCTACTACTATTAAGAACAGAAGGTGGGCACTTGGTGTTACCACGGCTTCACCCCGCGCTGATACACTGGGCCCACCCCACGCGCCCCTCGCCTTGCGTCGTGCCCTATTGACCCCACGCTCTGCACGCTCTCAGCTACTGAGCTATGGACCCCGGCGCCCGCGCGTCCACTACAAGACAACAAGTACCTTAGTGTTTAGAAATAAACAATAATTATATAAAAAATAATGCAAAACGAGCATTTAAACACACACCCCTACTCTAGAATATATAAAAACCGTAACAAAAGCACAGACAACTGGCTAGTAGTAACACAAGATACAAAGAAAGTTAGAAGCTAGATAGAGGATCTACTAGAGACAATTGGTGGTGTGGAGTAGCAGTTGGTGGTGTGGAGTTTTCTCGGGTTCTGATGTTTTTTTTTCTTTGAGGTAATCGATTCCCGTAGGACAGAGCACTACGTTCTTTTGTGGATTTTGCATAGTCGACTCTCCAACAGAGCATCAAAGCTTGGTCTACGTATATCAGCACAAGTTCTTTAGCATCTAATCCCATCGAATCCTCCATCTTTATAGAGGAAAAGACCATTATTCCCCACTAATTGATTGATTCTTCTGCACTTATTAATTTAGGAATAGTTTGAGAACTCAATTTTTCAAGAGATTCATATTTTTTTCAAGAGAAAAATAAAGTAATTTTTCTTTAGAAAAATGAAAATCTCTTAAGAAAATGGGTTCCTAAACTGCCCCTTAGAACTGGTTGGATGGATATATAAATGGAGGGTTGTTATTCAAAATTTTCCTGCGCGTACTCCCTATCTGTTTTAATTTTCCTGCGCGGCTGGAATTAAGTCTGCACAAAAAGCTGATATGTTGTTCACTACTGATTTGATGGGTTTGGCTACTCGTAGGCGCAGCAGTCCCTTTGCCCAGCTTTTGCATCGCTTGTACAATCGACGAGCTTAGACTATATCTCGATCCCTATTACATTTCTGGTTTTAAACTTCACTTTTCAAACAATATCAACCAATATTATCTATAGTTACACGTTATCTATTTTATCCTATCTACTGGAGACCGTCTTAAACTTGCTGGGACCTGCAGTGTGCTGCTGATAGCGCCAACTCTCGATGGCGAGTCCCGTCTTCACACACACGCATTCGGAAAAGGAATTTTCTCTCATCCACCCCACCTCTTTCATTCAGTCTCTCATCGTAAGAGTTATCAGCGCACTTCTATGATTTATGCCATACGGAGAGTGACACGTTCTCTATCATCCACCTGTACACCTCCTATTATGAAAAATTAAAAGAACGTAAAAAAAGACAATCAATGCAGCTAAATGTCTATTACGTACGTAAGAGTATCTCCAACGGCTTAACTTGTAAAAATAACATATAATTTAAAAATTAGTATATTTTATAGAATTTAGGAGATCAATAAAATATTCTGATCCAACAGTAAAGCCTTAAATCTAGATTATAAGTCAGCTCACTAAGGTGTAGTATAACCATGTTTAGGACAGCTCTATCTTCAGAAAATTTGGTAAAGTTGGTGAACATGTTATTTGGTGCTCTAGAAAATCGCGGAGCTGAAGCCGTAAACCTTTAGGAGACATTTAGATAATTCATTTTGTTTATTATTTAGATTAAAAATATTTTTAAAACTATTGAAATTAATAATATAAACTACAACTCCACACTAGAGTTGGAACTTGGAGCCATCCCAAATACCCCTTATATTTGAGACACTTGAGAGGGTGCCATATAAAATTTTGATCAAATTTTATAAAATAAGACATTAGTTTTTTCTGTGTAGAGCCCTATATTTCAATTTGAGGCACCAGTTTGAGATGCTCTAACCTTGATAGCATGTGTGTAAGTGTTTGTTTCATCGTACCAGACCTTATGCAGGACTGGGCCGTGCAAAAGGGTGCATAATCGCTCCTTCATTCGTGTGCAAGCCGTCGACCTAGCCGAATCTGCGCTAGGGTTACTGTAAACACCAACATTCCTTCTTTAGAACACTTTGTTTTAAGCATGAGACCTTAGACGGGGATAGTTATTTTCAAAATTTGAAATTGAAATTATGTGGTGAATTCATCTTTTGGAGCATTTCTTTTTGTTTGATAAAGAATTTCAAAAGGGATTTACCTTGGTACCTTAATCATTTCCTATTTGTGAAACATATTTTAATTAAGTTCGGGGTCTACCCTAAAAAGTACTATTTCCCAAATGAGTATCTTTATTTCCAAGACCATTATGATTAAGCAAAGTATTTAAAAGTATATTTGCATCTCCTTATATTTGAAAAAGAAAAAAAGAAAAGGAATTGGAAAATCAGAGAAAAATAAAAGGAATTCTTCTTCCCGGCCCGCGCCAGCTTTCGGCCCAGCCGGCCCGCCCCCGCGCGCCCTCCTCTTCCCCTCTCCCTCCGTCTCTGACAGGCAGACCCCGCGCGTCAGTCCCTTTTCGTCTTCCTCCTCGTGTGTGCCCCCACGTCTAGAGCTCGCCGCCATCGTGGCACTCATGTCACGCTGTCTTCGCCCGATTCCTTGTCCGATGTGGAGCGCACTGTGATGCCCTTCCTTTTCCCCTCGATCTCGACCAATCTCCCCTTCCCCTCACTGAGTATTTCTTTCCTTTTGTGGCCACCATTTATGGAAACCAGCTGGAGTTGATCTCCTCATAGATTCCCATCAATCTGGTGCTCGTCATGTCTCGGTCTCGCCTCTATAAGTATCACCCGAACCCATGCATTCGATTCCATGTGCCAGTGCCCCCTCCCCGAGCCTCGTTGCCTCTGTCCGCGCTCGTCGTCGCCGCCAACCCGCCATAGCTCGCGGTCATGGACCCTTAGCGTCCCTCCGTCCACGCCAAGGTTGTCATCGTGATAGCGAGAGCTTCCTGTTGCTTCCCTGGTCTTCTTCGAGCTTTCTCGGCCCTCTGTCGAGCCTAGCCACGTCGCCCCAACCTCGCCGGAGTGCGTCACACCACCACCGCTCATAGCCGACACTCTCCGCTACCCCAACCCCCAGTGAGGCCCCAACCATGTTCACCTTAACCCCAGCTCCCTCCCGAGCTATTTTTCCAGCATGTTAGGCCCTCGGAGCGCCGTTCCGACCAACTCCAGTGAACTCGTCGACCGTGAACCACCGCATGTCGTGTGCCCCTCGTAGCACCCCCTTCACCCCGGCTCGCTGGCTGCGGAGTCACGTGATCTGGTCCATTGTATCAGGATCCAGCGATCGGCATTAGTCAAGTTGAGCTGCTCATCTGTTTTAAATAATAGAGTTTAGATCTAGATCGGAAAGTCACCATTGGCTAATACCCCTTCACTTGAGTCACACTGTTAATTTTGTAAAGAACCCCCTAAGTTATTATCCTTTTGCCTGCTGTTTCTCATAGTTCAAAGATCATTATCGACATGTCCTAGAATTTATGGTTTAGCCCCTGCACTTTCCTATTTAGCACCCTGAAAGGGAAATTGTCGGGGACCATAATTAGGGGTACCCTCAAGACTCCTAATTCTCAGCTGGTAACCCCCATCAGCATAAAGCTGCTAAGGCCTGATGGGTGCGATTAAGTCAGGGATCAGTCCGTTCGAGCGACTCGATCATGCCACGCCCGAGCCTAGCCTTGGACAAGGGCAGCCGACCCCGGAGGATTTCCGTCTCGCCCGAGGCCCCCCTCCGACGGCGAACATATTCCCGACTTGCCCGAGGCCCTGCCTTCGCTAAGAAGCAACCCTGACTAAATCGCCGCACCGACCGACCAAATCGCAGGAGCATTTAATGCAAAGGTGGCCTGACACCCTTATCCTGACATGCGCCCCCCGGCAGAGCCGAAGTGACCGCCGTCACTTCGCCGCTCCACTGACCGACCTGACAGAAGGACAGCGCCGCCTGCGCCGCGCCGACTGCAGTGCCACTTGACAGAGTGAGGCTGACAGGCAGTCAGGTCCTGCAGAAGGCACCACAGGAAACTCCGCTCCGCCCGACCCAGGGCTCGGACTCGGGCTAAGTCCCGGAAGACGGTGAACTCCGCTCCGCCCGACCCAGGGCTCGGACTCGGGCTAAGTCCCGGAAGACGGCGAACTCCGCTCCACCCGACCTAGGGCTCGGACTCGGGCTCAACCCCGGAAGACGGCGAACTCCGCTCCGCCCGACCCAGGGCTCGGACTCGGGCTCAGCCCCGGAAGACGGCGAACTCCGCTCCGCCCGACCCAGGGCTCAGACTCGGGCTAAGTCCCGGAAGACGGCGAACTCCGCTCCGCCCGACCCAGGGCTCGGACTCGGGCTCAGCCCCAGAAGACGACGAACTCCGCTTCGCCCGACCCCAGGGCTCGGACTCCGCCCTGGCCTCAGCCGACGACCTCCGCCTCGCCCGACCAGGGGCTCGGACTCGGCCTCGGCCACGGAAGACAGACTCGACCTCGGCTTCGGAGGAGCTTCCACCTCGCCCAACCTAGGGCGCAGACCAGCCACGTCAACGGGAGGCGCCATCATCGCCCTACCCCGAGCTGACTCGGGCCGCAGGAAACAAGACCGGCGTCCCATCTGGCTAGCTGCGCCAGATAGGCAATGATGGCGCCCCGCATGCTCTGTGACGACGGCGGCTCTCAGCCCCCTTACGGAAGCAAGAGGACATCAGCAAGGACACAACCGCTCCGACAGCTGTCCCTCCGCCATGCTCCATCGCTCCTCCGACGGCCACGACATCACACCAGCTGGGTGCCAAAATCTCTCCGGCTGCCACGACGGCATGTACTTAGGGCGCTAGCTCTCCCCCGCTAGACACGTAGCACTCTGCTACACCCCCATTGTACGCCTGGATCCTCTCCTTATGCCTATAAAAGGAAGGACCAGGGCCCTCTTAGAGAGGGTTGGCCGCGCGGGGACGAGGACGAGACAGGCGCTCTCTTGGGGCCGCTCGCTTCCCTCTCCCACGTGGACGCTTATAACCCCCTACTGCAAGCGCACCCGACCTGGGCGCGGGACGAACACGAAGGCCGCGGGATTCCCACCTCTCTCACGCCGGTCTCCGGCCGCCTCGCTCCTCCCCCCTTCGCGCTCGCCCTCTCGCTCGACCCATCTGGGCTGGGGCACGCGGCGACACTCACTCGTCGGCCCAAGGGACCCCCCGGTCTCGGAACGCCGACAGTTGGCGCGCCAGGTAGGGGCCTGCTGCATGTTGACGAACAGCTTCCCGTCAAGCTCCAGATGGGCAGTCTCTAGCGATCTCTCCGACCCGGGATGGTGCTCTGTTTCGGGAGTCTTGAGTTCATGTCCTTCGACGGCAACTACGACATGATACTCCTTCCACCGCCGCGCGACGACGACAATGGCGGCCGACAACCCGCCCGCCGTCGGTGGAATCAACGACGTCTTCCCCGCGTGGCGGAAGAACAACATTCGAGCTCACCCCGTCCTCTCCCCCATCGACGGAGGAGGAGGCGGGGCAACCAAGGCCAAGCAGGAGGCAGCGTCTCGTTGGCTGTCGAGCGAGTCGACGGCGCCGGCACCCCAACGGGGGGCGCACCGGACATCGACCTCGCGTTTGAGACGAAGACGAGCGCTGTCTCCCCGCGACACGCCAATCCCGAGCAAGCGGACGACGCCAGCGCGCTCGTGGAGAGCTTGCTGGACGTCACCCTCGTACCTGAGACGACGGTGCAGTCAGTCCCCGACGTGACTTCATTGCCGCTCGTCGACCAAAAGGTACCGACCGATTCCCATCCTACGTCATTTGGATTCAGCCTCAACCCGCCTAGCGACCTCGCTTTGGCGGACGCTCTCGTAGGGGCGAGTCCAAACCCTCTGGGGTTTCGCATGCGGTCTCCTTGGGACCGGCTGACAGACGTCTCGACCTACGGGCCCTCTGGGTCCGAGGAAGACGATGAGCCCAACATCTGTTGGGATTTCTCTGGACTTGGCAACCCCAGTGCCATGCGGGACATTATGACCGCATGTGACTACTGCCTCTCCGGCTGTTCCGATGGTAGCCGCAGCCTCGACGACGAGGACTGCGGCCCAAGCCGCAAATGTTTCCACGTCGATCTAGGGGGTCCCTCCGAAGGCAATCTTCTCGGCATGCCGGAGGACGGTGATCTCCCTAGGCCGGTGCCCCGCGTTGACATCCCACGGGAGCTAGCTGTGGTCCCTGTTCCGGTGGGGGGTCACGACCCACAGCTCGAGCAAATCCGCGGGGTGCAGGCCAGGCTCGACGAGGGAGCAGGAGCGCTTGAGCCGATCCGCCGGGACGTCGGGCAGGCACGGGCGAACCAACCCCTGGCCGGAGAAATACGTCATCTGCCCTAGGGTTTCCAGCACTGCGTCGCCGACGACGCCAGGGTCAGGCCGCCACCCACATCTAGTGGAGTCGGCCAGAACCTGGCTGCAGCAGCGATGCTCCTCCGCGCGATGCCGGAGCCTTCCACCACCGAGGGTCGGCGAATCCAGGGGGAGCTCAAGAATCTCCTGGAAGGCGTCGCGGTCCGACGGGCCGAGAGCTCTGCCTCCTGAAGGCAGGGATACCCCTCGGAACCTCATGCCACGACTTCCCGATTCCTGCGGGAAGCCTCGGTCTACACCGGGCGCACGCGCAACACCGTGCCTGCGGCCCCGGGCCGCCTCGGCAACGAGCACCATCATCGCGACCGTCGGGCCCACCTCGACGAGAGGGTGCGCCGAGGCTACCACCCCAGGCGTGGGGGACGCTACGACAGCGGGGAGGATCGGAGTCCCTCGCCCGAGCCACCCGGTCCACAGGCCTTCAGCCGGGCCATCCGACGGGCACCGTTCCCGACCCGGTTCCGACCCCCGACTACTATCGCAAAGTACTCGGGGGAGACGAGACCGGAACTGTGGCTCGCGGACTACCGTCTGGCCTGCCAACTGGGTGGAACGGACGACGACAACCTCATCATCCACAACCTCCCCCTGTTCCTTTCCGACACCGCTCGCGCCTGGTTGGAGCACCTGCCTCCGGGGCAGATCTCCAACTGGGACGACCTAGTCCAAGCTTTCGCCGGCAATTTCCAGGGCACGTACGTGCGCCCCGGGAATTCCTGGGACCTCCGAAGCTGCCGGCAGCAGCCAGGAGAGTCCCTCCGGGATTACATCCGGTGATTCTCGAAGCAACGCACCGAGCTACCCAACATCACCGACTCGGATGTCATCGGCGCGTTCCTCGCCGGCACCACTTGCCGCGACCTGGTGAGCAAGTTGGGTCGCAAGACCCCCACCAGGGCGAGCGAGCTGATGGACATCGCCACCAAGTTCGCCTCTGGCCAGGAGGCGGTCGAGGCCATCTTCCGAAAGGACAAGCAGCCTAGGGCCGCCCATCGGAAGATGCTCCCGAGGCGTCTACTCAGCGCGGCGCCAAGAAGAAAGGCAGGAAGAAGTCGCAAGCGAAACGCGACACCGCCGACGCGGACCTTGTCGCTGCCGCCGAGTACAAGAACCCTCGGAAGCCCCCCGGAGGTGCCAACCTCTTCGACAAGATGCTCAAGGAGCCGTGCCCCTATCATCAGGGGCCCGTCAAGCACACCCTTGAGGAGTGCGTCATGCTTCGGCGCCACTTCCATAGGGTCGGGCCACCCGCGGAGGGTGGCAGGGCCCGCGACGACGACAAGAAGGAAGATCACCAAGCAGGAGAGTTCCCCGAGGTCCGCGACTGCTTCATGATCTACGGTGGGCATGCGGCGAATCCCTCGGCTCGGCATCGCAAGCAAGAGCGACGGGAGGTCTGCTCGGTGAAGGTGGCGGCGCCAGTCTACCTAGACTGGTCCGACAAGCCCATCACCTTCGACCAAGCCGACCACCCCGACCACGTGCCGAGCCCGGGGAAATACCCGCTCGTCGTCGACCCTGTCATCGGCGACGTCAGGCTCACCAAAGTCCTTATGGACGGAGGCAGCAGCCTCAACATCATCTACGCTGAGACCCTCGGGCTCCTGCGTGTTGATCTGTCCTCCGTCCGAGCAGGCGCTGCGCCCTTCCATGGGATTATTCCCGGGAAGCGCGTCCAGCCCCTCGGACGACTCGACCTTCCCGTCTGCTTCGGAACGCCCTCCAACTTCCGAAGGGAGACTCTGAGGTTCGAGGTGGTCGGGTTCCGAGGAACCTACCACGCGGTACTGGGAAGGCCATGCTACGCGAAGTTCATGGCCGTCCCCAACTACACCTACCTGAAGCTCAAGATGCCGGGCCCCAACGGGGTCATCACCATCGGACCCACGTACAAGCACGCGTTCGAATGCGACGTGGAGTGCGTGGAGTACGCCGAGGCCCTCGCCGAATCCGAGGCCCTCATCGCCGACCTGGAAAGCCTCTCTAAGGAGGTGCCAGACGTGAAGCGTCACGCCGGAAACTTCGAGCCAGTGGAGACGGTTAAGGCCGTCCCCCTCGATCCCAGTGGCGACACATCCAAGCAGATCCGGATCGGCTCCAGGCTCGACCCCAAATAGGAAGCAGTGCTCGTCGACTTTCTCCGCGCAAACGCCGACGTCTTCGCGTGGAGTCCCTCGGACATGCCCGGCATACCGAGGGATGTCGCCGAGCACTCGCTGGACATTCGAGCCGGAGCCCGACCCGTCAAGCAGCCTCTGCGCCGATTCGACGAGGAGAAGCGCATAGCGATAGGCGAGGAGATCCACAAGCTAATGGCAGTAGGGTTCATCAAAGAGGTATTCCATCCCGACTGGCTTGCCAACCCTGTGCTTGTGAGAAAGAAAGGGGGGAAATGGCGGATGTGTGTAGACTACACTGGTCTCAACAAAGCATGTCCGAAGGTTCCCTACCCTCTGCCTCGCATCGATCAGATCGTGGATTCCACTGCTAGGTGCGAGACCCTGTCTTTCCTCGATGCCTACTCAGGGTATCATCAAATCAGGATGAAAGAGTCCGACCAGCTCGCAACCTCTTTCATCACGCCCTTCGGCATGTACTGCTATGTCACCATGCCGTTCGGCTTGAGGAATGCGGGCGCGACGTACCAACGGTGCATGAACCATGTGTTCGGCGAACACATTGGCCGCACGGTCGAGGCCTACGTCGATGACATTGTAGTCAAGACGAGGAAAGCTTCCGACCTCCTTTCCGACCTTGAAGTGACATTCCGGTGTCTCAAGGCGAAAGGCGTCAAGCTCAATCCCGAGAAGTGTGTCTTCGGGGTGCCCCGAGGCATGCTCTTGGGATTCATCGTCTCCGAGCGGGGCATCGAAGCCAACCCGGAGAAGATCGCAGCCATCACCAGCATGGGGCCCATCAAGGACTTGAAAGGTGTACAGAGGGTCATGGGATGCCTCGCGGCTCTGAGCCGCTTCATCTCAGGCCTCGGCGAAAGAGGCCTGCCTCTGTACCGCCTCTTAAGGAAGGCCGAGTGCTTCACTTGGACCCCTGAGGCCGAGGAAGCTCTCGGGAACTTGAAGGCGCTCCTCACAAAGGCGCCTATCTTGGTGCCTCCAGCTGCCGGAGAAGCCCTCTTGGTCTACGTCGCCGCGACCACTCAGTTGGTCAGCGCTGCGATTGTGGTCGAGAGGCAAGAAGAGGGGCATGCATTGCCCGTTCAGAGGCCAGTTTACTTCGTCAGCGAGGTACTATCCGAAACCAAGATCCGCTACCCACAAGTTCAGAAGCTGCTGTATGCGGTGATCCTGACGCGGCGGAAGTTGCGACACTACTTCGAGTCTCATCCGGTAACTGTGGTGTCATCCTTCCCCCTAGGGGAGATCATCCAGTGCCGAGAGGCCTCGGGCAGGATTGCAAAGTGGGCGGTGGAAATCATGGGCGAGACAATCTCGTTCGCCCCTCGGAAGGCCATCAAGTCCCAGGTCTTAGCGAACTTCGTAGCCGAGTGGGTCGATACCCAGCTACCGACGGCTCCGATCCAACCGGAGCTCTAGACCATGTTTTTCGACGGGTCGCTGATGAAGATGGGAGCCGGCGCAGGCCTACTCTTCATCTCGCCCCTCGGGAAACACCTACGCTATGTGCTACGCCTCCATTTCCCGGCGTCCAACAATGTGGCTGAGTATGAGGCTCTGGTCAACGGGTTGCGGATCGCGATCGAGCTAGGGGTCCGGCGCCTCGACACCCGCGGTGACTCGCAGCTCGTCATCGACCAAGTCATGAAGAACTCCCACTGCCGTGACCCGAAGATGGAGGCCTACTGCGATGAGGTTCGGCGCCTGGAAGACAAGTTCTACGGGCTCGAGCTTAACCACATCGCTCGGCGCTACAACGAGACTGCGGACGAGCTGGCTAAAATAGCCTCGGGGCGAACAACGGTTCCCCCGGACGTCTTCTCCTGGGATTTGCATCAACCCTCCGTCAAGATCGACGACCCGCCCGAGCCTGAGGCGCCCTCGACCCAGTCCGAGGTACCCTCGGTCCAGCCCGAGGTACCCTCGGCACAGCCCGAGGCACCCTCAGCTCGGCCCGAGGCGCCTTCAATTCAGCCCGAGGTACCCTCGGCCTCCGAGGGTGAGGCGCTGCGCATCGAGGAGGAGCAAAGCGGGGCCACGCCTGATCGAAACTGGCAGACCCCGTACCTGCAATATCTCCAACAAGGAGAGCTACCCCTCGACCGGGCCGAGGCTCGCCGGGTGGCATGGCGCGCCAAGTCGTTCGTCTTGCTGGGCGATGAGAAGGAGCTCTACCACCGCAGCCCCTCAGGCATCCTCCAGCGATGCATCTCCGTCGCCGAAAGTCAGGAACTCCTGCGGGAGATACACTCGGGGGCTTGCGACCATCACGCAGCACCTCGAGCCCTTGTCGGGAATGCTTTCCGACAAGGATTCTACTGGCCGACGGCGGTGGCCGACGCCACTAGAATCGTCCGCACCTGCGAAGGGTGTCAATTCTATGCAAAGCAGACCCACCTGCCCGCTCGGGCTCTGCAGACGATACCCATCACCTGGCCCTTTGCTATGTGGGGTCTGGACCTCGTCGGCCCCTTGCAGAAGGCGCCCGGAGGCTACACGCACCTGCTGGTCGCCATCGACAAATTCTCCAAGTGGATCGAGGTCCGACCTCTGAACAGCATCAGGTCCGAGCAGGCGGTGGCGTTCTTCACCAACATCATCCATCGCTTCGGGGTCCCGAACTCCATCATCACCGACAACGGCACCCAGTTCACCGGCAGAAAGTTCTTGGACTTCTGCGAGGATCACCACATCCGAGTGGACTGGGCCGCCGTGGCTCATCCCATGTCAAATGGGCAAGTAGAGCGTGCCAACGGCATGATTCTACAAGGGCTCAAGCCTCGGATTTACAACGACCTCAACAAGTTCGGCAAGCGATGGATGAAGGAACTCCCCTCGGTGGTCTGGAGCCTGAGGACCACGCCGAGCCGAGCCACGGGTTTCACGCCGTTCTTCCTAGTCTACGGGGCCGAGGCCGTCTTGCCCACAGTCCTGGAATACGGCTCCCCGAGGACGAGGGCCTACAGCGATCAAAGCAACCAAGCCAGCCGAGAAGACTCGCTGGACCAGCTGGAAGAGGCTCGGGACAAGGCCTTACTACACTCGGCGCGGTACCAGCAGTCCCTGCGATGCTACCACGCCCGAGGGGTCCGGTCCCGAGACCTCCGGGTAGGCGACCTGGTGCTTCGGCTGCGACAAGACCCCCGAGGGAGGCACAAGCTCACGCCCCCCTGGGAGGGACCGTTCGTCATCGCCAAGGTTCTGAAGCCCTGAACGTACAAGCTGGCCAACAACCAAGGCGAGGTCTACGGCAACGCTTGGAACATCCAACAGCTACGTCGCTTCTACCCTTAAAATATTTTCAAGTCGTTCATATACCTCGCACCCACGCAAAGTTTAGTCATCAAGGAAGGGTCGGCCTCGCCTCGGCAAAGCCCGACCCTCCCTCGGGGGCTAAAAGGAGGGCAACCCCCTCTGCGTCGAAATTTTCCTCGAAAAAAGATCTCTTCTGCCAGAATATCTTTCGTGCTTTTTGACTACTTCGAAAAGTGGATCATGAAAACGACGGAGTACACGTAAGCAGCCAAGGCTGACCGAGCCGAGGGACTCCTACGCCTCCGGGATACGGATACCTCACTCGTCACCTTCTGCGATAAGTAACTCGCGTTCGGATAAGTGATTCCGCGGACCGAACAAGTCTTCACGTTCGGAAGCTCTTCTGCCGAAGCGATCCTTCGAGCCTTCTCGACTGAGTCAGTGACAGAGCCTCATGGACGGGTGAAAGTGCGCGTAAGCGGTAAGGCCGACCGAGCCGAGGGACTCCCACGCCTCCGGGATACGGATACCTCACTCATCACCTTCCGTGAGAAGCAACTCTCGCTCGCACAAACATCCCTGTTGCCGACAAAAAGTCCAGATACTTGAAACAAGAGGAAAAGAGACGCAGCTTTACAACGCAGCGAGGGTGTGGGTTCTGGCCTCGGTGGCCGCAGAAGGCACACGCTACAAGACAATCTGATCCTGCAGGCTCGGGTCTTGACACTGGAAGGGGGCAGCAGCACCCTCGGCATCGACGACACCTTCGGCAAGGTCCGACCTAGCCTCGGACGGCGATGCGGTCCAAGGATCTCCGCTCCAAGGGACGATGTCATCGCCACGCCCGGGCAATTGCAGCCTGGGTCTTCTCCGGAAATCCGGCCCGAGCAGGCGGCTCGGCCGGTCACTCTGGGGCCTCGGCCAACCATCTTCCAAGGGCGCCGGCCCGACCCGAGGCCTCAGCTGGTCAACTCCGGCGTCGGTCCCGCTAGCGGACAACCCGGCTAGGCTCCGGCCAACCAGGTTTCATTTTTGAGCCAACTCTGCCCCTGTTCGTGCTGATATCGCTACCCCTGGCCTCGGCTCGTCGAAGAGCGGCCAAGGGGTCCCTTTAACTAAGCTAGAGAAGCCTCAGACAACAAGGCCGACC
This sequence comes from Zea mays, assembly GCF_902167145.1. Lineage (NCBI taxonomy): Eukaryota > Viridiplantae > Streptophyta > Magnoliopsida > Poales > Poaceae > Zea > Zea mays. The sequence goes on along the minus strand of NC_050100.1, from coordinate 157,669,791 downwards.
GAGCCGAGGGACTCCTACGCCTCCGGGATACGGATACCTCACTCGTCACCTTGACACGGGGCGACTCACGCTTGGTGAAGCGGTTCAGACAACCAACAGGCAAGTCTTAGTGCTCGAAAATGAGGAAAAAACACGGCTCCGGGCCAAAATTACATACATGTTCAGGCCTCGACAGCCACAATGAACAAAAAACACTGGCATTCAAAGTGCCATTACAAACGGAACTCTGGTTCCGTCCCCGCGGGTATGAGCAACCTCGAGCCCGCGGGGCGACGAACATCGGGAGGCCCGCCAGTGACCTCTGCAGCAGCAGCCATGGTCCCGGGTGGACGCGGCCGCCGAAGGGCGCTCGTTCGCGTTCCCGCTCAAGGGACGCGAACCAGCTATTAAAGCCAAAGAGCGAGCCGCTCCCAAGCGCACCGGCAGATCCTCGCTGCCGTCCCCGCCACGAATGCGAGGAAGAGGGCGGAATGTTGCATCCTAGCTGGGTAGCAACAGTTCGCCTTCCCCGGCATGGCTGGAGGACGTCTCCGCCGCAGGGCTGGAGGGCGATTGCCACCACCAGAAGCTGGAAGAAGAGGTGGCCCGCCGACCCGCGCAGGAGGTAGAGCCCCGACTCACCTCGCTCCCCGCCCCAGCGAGGATGACAAACACCCTCGACGCTGAGGGCGGGATCGAGATCACAGCCCGGTTTGCCTCTCCCCATCCAGGAGCTGGAGGTCACCGTCTTGGGTGACCACCAACGGAGGGGTGCAACCGGGCTGTGTGATGAAAATCCTTGAAGCCGAACGATGGCTGAAAGGTACCAACTCCCACGGAGTTGCGTCCCTCCAACGATAAGGCGAAAAGACGGCGGGTATCCCCCATCCGGGGGCTTGGAAGGTGGAAAGACACGATGCATAAGGGAGCGCGAAGACATGGTCGCCTTCCAAAGGGGTCGCCCTCCTTTTAAAGGCGACTATCCCTACTCGCGTCCTCAGCCGTCACGGGCTGAGTCTTCTCCAACATGCTCCAAGGCCCTCCCCTGCGGCGCGGGGGCTGGGTCCCACATGTCATACAAGCCGACTCAGAGCAGAAAAGGCCAAACCGCTGCGCGCGGTGCACACGACCGCCCAGCGGTTACAAGTGACCCTCCACTTTTGCCCAGACCAACGGGCGAAAGGGGCGGGCAGCCGTGCGGGCGGCATGCAACCGCGCTACGTGGGCACGCTTCTCCGACTCCCGACACGCCCAGCATGGAGGCCCAGGCCCACGCGTCACGCAACCGGCGCGCCGGATGCTTCATGCAAGAAACTGCACCGCCACTTGCGCCACCGCCACGCCTCCTCGATTGCGGAACCAATACCGCGACTCGAGGCGACCCAGCGCACGACCCAGCAGCGCCAGCCTGGCGCGGCGGTCAATGCGGTCAAAAATGGGCCGGCAGTAATGACGGTGGCAGGCGGGCGGGAGCAGCGGTCACGTCGTCAGCCAAGCTCACGTCCCATCCGGGGCAGCAAGAGAACCCCCTCTCACGGCGTGGAGACAACGCGCCCGTGACCCGTCCCTCGAACGGTCGCGCACGCGCAACGGCTGCCCCGCCAACCACTCGCCCCGTCGCATTAACTCCGCGGCGGGACAGGCGGCGCTTCTGGCAGAAGGAACGGGCGACGCTTCGCCTTCGCCGTAATAACCGCGCCAAAAAAGGTACGCCGCGTAGTTCGATTTCGCGTCCTTTTTCCTTTTTTCCTCTTTCTCTCTCTCCTGCAACAGGGACCGGGAAAGGGGGATACCCCGAAAAGGATCCTTCCCCGTGAAGGAACCAGGCTCCGAGCCTCCCTACTGATCAGAGGTTCGAAGGCTGGCCCCCCGAAGGGTTCGACAGCCGCCTCAGATCGCGTGGGCCCTACACCCACTACTGGTCAGAGGTTCGAAGGCCGGCCCCCCGAAGGGTTCCACGGCCGCCTCAGGCTACTCGGGCTCCACGCCCATTACTGATCAGGGGTTCGAAGGCTGGCCCCCGAAGGGTTCACAGCCGCCTCAGACACCGAGCGAGGGATGGCCAGGGGTACGTTCGATACATAACCAAGGCTCGGGCTGCGCTCCCGAGGTACCCTAGGACATTTCCGAGACCAGCGGGAGCGATCTTGTAACGGAATCCCATCGGAGGGAGGCATCGAGCCCTCGGACCCCGTCGCCAGGGGACCGGGTCCGGCAGATCACCCGCAGGTACTTTTGGGCGTGCCTCTGGGCCCCTAGCCGACCCCTAACGAATGGGGCACGGACGTCCACTCGGATTACCCGCTTGCAGCTCACCGGAGACACCATGTTCGGCGCCCATCGAGGGCAACATGGCGCTTTCCCCCCCTCCTCCTTGCGAAAAGGCGACGCAGGGGCATATGTAAAAAAGCCGAGTCTGTCCCTGATCGCCCTCTCGCCCTGTGCAGAGGCTCGGGGGCTGCTCTCGCAAACCCGGCTCCGGCCGAACCATTGACAGCGTCAACATACCAGCCCGAGAACTTGGGACCCGACCGTACACCCGGGCTACGGCCAGCTCGCATGAGGAAACGACCAGACCAGCCGAAGCATTACGCGAGGCATTAAGACCTCGAAGGAGTGAAACCACTCCTCCGAGGCCTCGGGGGCTACACCCGGCGGGTGCGCTCGCGCTCACCCACCGAAACAAAATGCAACCGAGAAAGGCTGGTCCCCTTGCAAAAAAGTGCGACGAAAGCCTCCAAGCGAGTGCTAACACTCCCTTCGAGGCTCGGGGGCTACTGTCGGGGACCATAATTAGGGGTACCCTCAAGACTCCTAATTCTCAGCTGGTAACCCCCATCAGCATAAAGCTGCTAAGGCCTGATGGGTGCGATTAAGTCAGGGATCAGTCCGTTCGAGCGACTCGATCACGCCACGCCCGAGCCTAGCCTCGGACAAGGGCAGCCGACCCTGGAGGATTTCCGTCTCGCCCGAGGCCCCCCTCCGACGGCGAACATATTCCCGGCTTGCCCGAGGCCCTGCCTTCGCTAAGAAGCAACCCTGATTAAATCGCCGCACCGACAGACCAAATCGTAGGAGCATTTAATGCAAAGGTGGCCTGACACCCTTATCCTGACATGCGCCCCCCGGCAGAGCCGAAGTGACCGCCGTCACTTCACCGCTCCACTGACCGACCTGACAGAAGGACAGCGCCGCCTGCGCCGCGCCGACTGCAGTGCCACTTGACAGAGTGAGGCTGACAGGCAGTCAGGTCCTGCAGAAGGCACCACAGGAAACTCCGCTCCGCCCGACCCAGGGCTCGGACTCGGGTTAAGTCCCGGAAGACGGCGAACTCCGCTCCGCCCGACCCAGGGCTCGGACTCGGGCTAAGTCCCGGAAGACGGCGAACTCCGCTCCACCCGACCCAGGGCTCGGACTCGGGCTCAGCCCCAGAAGACGGCGAACTCCGCTCCGCCCGACCCAGGGCTCGGACTCGGGCTCAGCCCCGGAAGACGGCGAACTCCGCTCCGCCCGACCCAGGGCTCGGACTCGGGCTAAGTCCCGGAAGACGGCGAACTCCGCTCCGCCCGACCCAGGGCTCGGACTCGGGCTCAGCCCCAGAAGACGACGAACTCCGCTTCGCCCGACCCCAGGGCTCGGACTCCGCCCTGGCCTCAGCCGACGACCTCCGCCTCGCCCGACCAGGGGCTCGGACTCGGCCTCGGCCACGGAAGACAGACTCGACCTCGGCTTTGGAGGAGCTTCCACCTCGCCCAACCTAGGGCGCAGACCAGCCACGTCAACGGGAGGCGCCATCATCGCCCTACCCTGAGCTGACTCGGGCCGCCGGAAACAAGACCGGCGTCCCATCTGGCTAGCTCCGCCAGATAGGCAATGATGGCGCCCCGCATGCTCTGTGACGACGGCGGCTCTCAGCCCCCTTACGGAAGCAAGAGGACGTCAGCAAGGACCCAACCGCTTCGACAGCTGTCCCTCCGCCATGCTCCATCGCTCCTCCGACGGCCACGACATCACACCAGCTGGGTGCCAAAATCTCTCCGGCTGCCACGACGGCATGTACTTAGGGCGCTAGCTCTCCCCCGCTAGACACGTAGCACTCTGCTACACCCCCATTGTACGCCTGGATCCTCTCCTTACGCCTATAAAAGGAAGGACCAGGGCCCTCTTAGAGAGGGTTGGCCGCGCGGGGACGAGGACGAGACAGACGCTCTCTTGGGGCCGCTCGCTTCCCTCTCCCGCGTGGACGCTTGTAACCCCCTACTGCAAGCGCACCCGACATGGGCGCGGGACGAACACGAAGGCCGCGGGATTCCCACCTCTCTCACGCCGGTCTCCGGCCGCCTCGCTCCTCCCCCCTTCGCGCTCGCCCTCGCGTTTGACCCATATGGGCTGGGGCACGTGGCGACACTCACTCGTCGGCCCAAGGGACCCCCCGGTCTCGGAACGCCGACAAAAATAGTCTCAACATTTCCTATAATCGATTTTGGTGTTTGACAACCATCACAAACCTTGTGGACTAACCAGTTTGCCCAGTTAATCATTTCACAGGTGCATAAGTTCATCTACAACTATTCTAAATCGACTGTCCGGAATACCGTAGATTATCCCAAACAGGAGAAGCTTTTTTGGAAAAACACCTAAGCGCGGACCGTCCGGGCCCTTGCGGCGGACCATCCGTGACACCAAAGTGAGCCTCGGACTGGAACACTGCATAAACGCAAGTCAACACTACGGACTGTCCGATGGAGAAGCGAGCACCGTCCGAGACCAAACACGGACCGTCCGGTCGGTGAAAACCAGAAAAACTCGAAGGTGACGGGTTCGGTAAAATGTATTTTAAGCGTCATCACGGACTGTCCGGGGTGCACGACCGGACCGTCCGCGACTGCTTTATCTGACATCTGATGACGCATTAAATGCTCTATAGCCGTTGATATAGCCGTTACTACTGACCGTTGTGATTTCAGCTGTTGATGTGTAGGGCCGGACCGTCCGGACCAGGGGCGCGGACCGTCCGCGGTTGGCAAGAAAGGAGCAACGGCTAGGAAGTGGTTGGGGGCTATAAATACAAGCCCAACCACCTCCATTGACTTCACCCAAGCACTCCAATCTTTCACATTCAATACAAGAGCTAGCAATCCATTCCAAGACACAATCAAAGCTTCCAATCTCTCCAAGTTCCACAATTGAGACAAGTGATCATTAGTGATTAGCGACTTGAGAGAGAGTGATCCGTGTGTTATTTGTCGCTCTTGTTGCTTGGTTTTCGCACTCGTGCTTTCTTCATCCCTTTCTCAACCTTCTACGTGAATTGTAAAGCTTGCAAGAGACACCTAATTGTGTGGTGATCCTTGCGGGGTCTTAGTGACCCGTGAGATAAATAAGAAGTAATCAACTGGTCTAAGTGACCGTTTGAGAGATGGAAAGGGTTGAAAGAGACTCGATCTTTGTGACCACCTCAACGGGGACTAGGTTCTTTGGAATCGAACCTCGGTAAAACAAATCATCGTGTTCATCCGCTTTATTTCTTGGTTGATTTGTTTTCCCTCTCTTTCGGACTCGAATTTAATTCTAATGCTAACCCCGGCTTGTAGTGTGCGTTTAAAGTTGTAAATTTCAGATTCTGCCTATCCACCCCCCTCTAGGCGACTTTCAATTGGTATCAGAGCTCGGTACTTCATTAGAGTCTAACCACTCGAAGTGATGTCGGGAGGATCCACCAAAAGGGAGATGGAAACGGGCACAAGCCACGGGAAGGCTCCATCAAGGGAGTCCGGCGCCAAAGGAAGGGAGGAATCACCTCCCCACGTCAAGTCGCATCGGAGTGGCGACAAGAAGAAGATGAAGAAAGTGGTCTACTACGAGACCGACTCTTCGTCGCCCTCCACGCTCCGATGCCGCGTCCGTCACTTCTAAGCGTCATGAGCGCAAGAAGTTTAGTAAGATCCCCCTACGCTATCCTCGCATTTCTAAACACGCTCCTTTACTTTCCGTTCCATTAGGCAAACCACCAGTTTTTGATGGTGAAGATTATTCTATGTGGAGTGTTAAAATGAAAGGTCATCTAACCTCACTCCATGAAAGCATATGGGATGTTGTTGAGTATGGAGCGCAGGTACCACATGTGGGGGATAAAGACTATGACTCCGACGAAGTCGCCCAAATACGGCACTTTAACTCCCAAGCAACTACTATACTCCTCGCCTCTTTAAGTCGAGAGGAATATAACAAAATGCATGGGTTAGAGACCGCCAAAGAAATTTGGGACGTCCTCAAGACCGCACACGAAGGGGACTAGGTGACCAAGATCACCAAAAGAGAGACGATCGAGGGAGAGCTCGGTCGATTCATCCTCAACCATGGGGAAGAGCTGCAAGCCATGTACAACCGGCTAAAGACCATGGTGAACCAAGTGCGCAACCTCGGGAGCACCAAATGGGATGACCATGAAATGGTCAAGGTTATTCTAAGATCACTCGTTTTTTGTAATCCTATGCAAGTTCAATTAATACGTGGTGATCCTAGATATAAGCTAATGTCTCCCGAGGAGGTTATAGGAAAGTTTGTGAGCTTTGAATTGATGATCAAAGGCTCCAAACAAATTGTCAACTTGGAGCAAGGCGGCACCCCCACACCCGAGGTGCAACCCGTCGCATTCAAAGCGACGGAGGAGAAGAAAGAAGAGTCTACATCAAGTAGGCTCCCCATCGATGCCTCTAAGCTCGACAACGAGGAAATGGCGCTCATCATCAAGAGCTTCCACCAAATCCTCAAGCAAAGGAGGGGGAAGGACTACAAACCCCGCTCCAAGAGGGTGTGCTACAAGTGTGGTAAGCCCGGTCCTTTTATCGCTAAATGCCCTATGTCTAGTGATAGTGATAAGAACAACGACAAGAAGGGGAGGAAGAAGGAAAAGAAGAAGTACTACAAGAAGAAGGGCGGCGATGTCCACGTGTGTCGAGAATGGGGCTCCAACATGAGCTCCACCGACGAGGATGCCACAAACATCACCGTCAACAAGGGACTTCTCTTCCCCAACGTCAGCCACAAGTGCTTCATGGCAAAGGACGGCAAAAGGAAGAAGGTAAAATCTAGAGCCTCCACTAAATATACAACATCTAGTGATAAGGATAGCTCTAGTGAAGATGAGGATAATTTGCTTACCCTTTTTGCCAACCTTAACATGCAACAGAAAGAAAAATTGAATGAATTGATAGGTGCTATTCATGAGAAGGATGAACTCTTGGATAGCCAAGAGGAATTCCTTATTAAGGAAAACAAAAGGCATGTTAAAGTGAAAAATGCTTATGCTCAGGAAGTTGAAAAATGTGAAAATTTGACTAAGGAGCTTAGCATTTGCCATGACACTATTTCCAACCTTAGAACTGAGAATGTTAGTTTAATTGATAAGGTTGAAAAATCAAATGTTTGCCATGATTCAATTGCCAATCTTAGAAATGAAAATACTAGTTTAATTGCTAAGATTGATAAATTGAATGAATCAATTTCTAGCCTTAAAACTAAAAATGCTAGTTTAATTTCCAAGGCTAAAGACTTAAATGTTTGTAATGATTCAATTTCCTGTCTTAGAGATGAGAATGCAATATTACATGCTAAGATAGATGAATTAAATGCTTGGAAACCCTCTACATCTACTATTGATCATGTTACTATTTGTACTAGATGTAGAGATCTTAATGTTGATGTTGTCCATGATCACCTTGCTTTATTAAACAACAAAATGATCATATAGCTCAACTAACTGTTAAAATAAATGAGCATGAAATTGAGAATGAAAAATTTAAATTTGCTAGAAGCATGCTCTATAGCGAGAGACACCCTGGCATTAAGTATGGCATTGGTTTCCAACAGGGAAGCAATGCCAAGCTTAATGCCCCCAAAAGATTGTCTAATTTTGTTAAGGGCAAGGCTCTCATGCCTCACGATAACGAGGGTTACATTTTATATCCTGCTGGTTATCCTGAGCACAAGATTAGGAGAATTCATGCTAAGAAATCTCATTCTGTTTCTCACCATGCTTATATGTATAAGAATGAGGCATCTAGCTCTAGGCATTCTACGCATGTTAAAATGCCTAAAAAGAAGACTCCTACTGCATCAAATGAGCCTAATGTTTCATTTAAGACTTTTGATGCATCTTATGTGCTTACTAACAAATCAGGCAAATTAGTTGCCAAATATGTTGGGGGCAAACACAAGGGATCAAAGACTTGTGTTTTAATACCCAAGGTGCTTGTTTCTAACATCAAAGGACCCAAGACTGTTTGGGTACTTAAGAACAAGGCCTAAATTATTTTGCAGGTTTATGCATCTGGGGCTCAAGTTGGATAATAGATACCGGGTGCACAAACCACATGACAGGGGAGAAAAGAATATTCTCCTCCTACGAGAAAAACGAAGACCCCCAATGAGCTATTACATTCGGGGATGGAACTCAAGGTTTGGTCAAAGGACTTGGTAAAATTGCTATATCACCTGACCATTCCATTTCCAATGTTTTTCTTGTAGATTCTTTAGATTACAATTTGCTTTCAGTTTCTCAATTATGCAAAATGGGCTACAACTGTCTTTTTACGAATTTGGGTGTTACTGTCTTTAGAAGAAGTGATGATTCAGTAGCATTTAAGGGAGTACTAGAGGGTCAGCTATACTTAGTTGATTTTAGCAAAGCTGAACTCGATACTTGCTTAATTGCTAAGATTGATATGGGTTGGCTCTAGCATCGCCGACTAGCCCATGTTGGAATGAAGAATCTTCACAAACTTATAAAGGGAGAACACATTTTGCGACTAACCAATGTTCATTTTGAGAAAGACAGGGTTTGTAGCGCATGTCAAGCAGGAAAGCAAGTTGGTACCCAACATCCACACAAGAACATAATGACAATGGACAGGCCACTGGAACTACTCCACATGGATCTATTCGGCCCGATAGCTTACATAAGCATCGGCGGGAGTAAGTACTGTCTTGTTGTGGATGATTATTCTCGATTCACTTGGGTATTCTTTTTGCAGGAAAAATCTCAAACCCAAGAGACTTTAAAGGGATTCTTGAGATGGGCTCAAAATGAGTTCGGATTGAGAATCAAAAAGATAAGAAGCGATAATGGGACGGAGTTCAAGAACTCTCAAATTGAAGGTTTTCTTGAGGAGGAGGGCATCAAGCATGAGTTCTCTTCTCCCTACACACCTCAACAAAATGGTGTAGTGGAGAGGAAGAATAGAACTCTACTGGACATGGCGATGACCATGCTTGATGAGTACAAGACTCCGGATCGGTTTTGGGTTGAGGCGATTAACATCGCCTGCTACTCCATCAACCGGCTCTACCTTCATCGAATCCTCAAGAAGACATCATACGAACTCCTCACCGGTAAAAAGCCAAATGTTTCATATTTTAGAGTCTTTGGTAGCAAATGCATTCTTGTTAAAAGAGGTAGAAAATCTAAATTTGCTCCTAAGGCTGTAGAAGGCTTTTTACTTGGTTATGACTCAAACACAAGGTCATATAGAGTCTTCAACAAATCCACTGGATTAGTTGAGGTTTCTTGTGACATTGTGTTTGATGAGACTAATGGCTCCCAAGTGGAGCAAGTTGATCTTGATGAGCTAGATGATGAAGAGGCTCCATGCGTCGCACTAAGGAACATGTCCATTGGGGATGTGTGTCCTAAGAAATCCGAAGAGCCCACACAAGTTCAAGATCAACCGTCATATTCCAATCAAGCATCTCCACCAACTCAAGATGAGGATCAAGATCAAAATGATGAAGATGAAGATCAAGAAGATGAGCCACCTTAAGCGGAGGACAATGATCAAGGGGGAGATGAAGTTGATCAAGACAAGGAAGATGATCAAGAAATTCAGGGTCAAAGACCACCACACCCAAGAGTCCACCAAGCGATTCAAAGAGATCACCCCGTGAACTCCATCCTCGGCGATATTCATAAGGGGATAACCACTCAATCTCGAGTTGCTCATTTTTGTGAACATTACTCTTTTGTCTCCTCTATTGAGCCATACAGGGTAGAGGATGCACTAAGAGATTCGAATTGGGTGTTGGCTATGCAAGAGGAGCTCAACAACTTCACGAGGAATGAGGTATGGCATTTAGTTCCACGTCCTAACCAAAATGTTGTAGGAACCAAGTGGGTTTTCCGCAACAAGCAAGATGAGCATGGTGTGGTGACAAGGAACAAAGCCTGACTTGTGGCCAAGGGATATTCACAAGTCGAAGGTTTGGATTTCGGTGAAACCTATGCACCCGTAGCTAGGCTTGAGTCAATTCGTATATTACTTGCTTATGCTACTTACCATGGCTTTAAGCTTTATCAAATGGACGTGAAAAGTGCCTTCCTCAATGGACGAATCAAGGAAGAGGTCTATGTTGAGCAACCTCCCGGCTTTGAAGATAGTGAGTATCCTAATCATGTTTACAAACTCTCAAAGGCGCTTTATGGGCTCAAGCAAGCCCCAAGAGCATGGTATGAATGCCTGCGAGATTTCCTTATCACTAATGGCTTCAAAGTTGGTAAAGCCAATCCTACTCTCTTTATTAAAACCATTGCAAAAGATTTATTTGTATGCCAAATTTATGTTGATGATATCATATTTCGGTCTACTAACAAATCAACTTGTGAAGAGTTTAGTAGGATCATGGTTCAAACATTTGAGATGTCAATGATGGGGGAGTTGAAGTATTTCCTAGGATTTCAAGTCAAGCAACTCTAAGAGGGCACCTTCATCAGCCAAACAAAGTACATTCAAGACATACTAAACAAGTTTGGAATGAAGGATGCCAAGCCCATCAAGACACCCATGGGAACTAATGGGCATCTCGACCACGACACGGGAGGTAAGTCCATAGATCAAAAGGTATACCGGTCGATGATAGGATCTTTACTCTATTTATGTGCATCTCGACCGGATATTATGCTTTCTGTATGCATGTGTGCAAGGTTCCAAGCCGATCCTAAGGAAGTTCACCTTAGGGCCGTAAAAAGAATCATGAGATATTTAGTTTATACTCCTAAGTTTGGACTTTGGTACCCCAAGGGATACACTTTTGACTTAATAGGATATTCAGATGCCGATTGGGCAGGGTGTAAAATTGATAGAAAAAACACATCAGGGACTTGTCAGTTTCTAGGGAGATCCCTGGTATCTTGGGCTTCAAAGAAACAAAACTCAATAGCTCTTTCTACCGCCGAAGCCGATTATATTGCTATAGGCCATTGTTGTGCACAATTACTTTGGATGAGGCAAACCCTCAGGGACTATGGCTACAAATTGAGCAAAGTCCCTCTCCTATGTGATAATGAGAGTGCAATCCACATGGCGGATAATCCCGTTGAACACAGCCGCACTAAGCACATAGACATTCGGTATCACTTTTTGAGGGATCACCAACAAAGGGGGGATATCAAGATAGCTTATGTTAGCACCAAAGAACAATTAGTCGATATCTTTACCAAACCATTAGATGAGAAAACCTTTAGCAAACTTAGGAATGAGCTAAATATACTTGATCCTTGGAATTTTGATTGAAACATTGCACACATAGCTCATTTTTATACCTTTGATCATATCTCTTTCATGACTACGACTAATGTGTTTTCAAGTGTATTTCTATGCTAAGTCGTAGATTGAAAGGGAAATGGAGTCTTCGGCGAAAACAAGGCTTCCACTCTGCTCTACCGGTATCTTTTACCCTTCGCCGTCACTCTACATCACTCTCACATTGGTATAATCTTCACTCACATTTCATTTACCAATGAGGGAGAAAGTAATAAGAGCTCTCAAACGTCTCCGTTTTTGGCGATTAATGCCAAAGGGGGAGAGATATTAAGCCCAAAGCAAAAGGACCGCACCACCAACTTCAAAAACTTTCAAAATGATGATTTATGTTTGTCTTTTCAATTGGTATCTTATGATAGAAATTTCTTCAATTGATATGATATTTTCAATTGGTATATTTAAAGATGGAATTTCAAAACTAGTATCTAAGTATAAGTTCCAATTGGTAACTATTAAAACCCTCTTGAAGACTAAGAGGAGAATTTTATTCAGGGGGTGTTTTGTTTAGTCAAAGGAAAAGCATTTGAAACAGGGGGAGAAATTTGAAAACTTGAAAATGCTTCTTGCAATCTTATTCATATACCTTTGACTATTTGCAAAAGTCTTTGAAAAGAATTTGCAAAAAGAATTTGCAAAAACAAAACAAGTGGTGCAAATGTGGTCCAAAATGTTAAATATATCAAATCAAACTTATATGCTTAGAAATGGTTTCATTTCATAATAACTTATGCACATCTGTCCAAATGCAAACTAGTTACATTTCTACACTTTGTATTTGCTTTGGTTTGTGTTGGCATCAATCACCAAAAAGGGAGAGATTGAAAGGGAAATAGTCTCAACATTTCCATAATCGATTTTGGTGTTTGACGACCATCACAAACCTTGTGGACTAACTAGTTTGCCTAGTTGATCATTTCACAGGTGCATAAGTTCGTCTACAACTATTCTAAATCGACTATCCGGAATACTGTAGATTATCCTAGACAGGAGAAGCTTTTTTGGAAAACACATAAGCGCGGAACGTCCGGGCCCTTACGGCGAACCGTCCGCGACACCAAAGTGAGCCTCAGACAGGAACACTGCATAAACGCAAGTCAACACTACGGACTGTTCGATGGAGAAGCGAGCACCGTCCGAGACCAAGCGCGGACCGTCCAGCCTTAGGCGCGGACCGTCCGGTCGGTGAAAACCAGAAAAACCCGAAGGTGACGGGTTCGGTAAAATGTATTTTTAGCGTCATCACGGACCGTCCGGGGTGCACGACTGGATCGTCCGCGACTGCTTTATCTGACATCTAACGTCGCATTAAATGCTCTATAGCCGTTGATATAGCCATTACTGCTGACCGTTGTGATTTCGGCCGTTGATGTGTAGGGCCGGACCGTCCGGACCAGGGGCGCGGACCGTCCGCTGTTGGCAGGAAAGGAGCAACGGCTAGGAAGTGGTTGGGGGGCTATAAATACAACCTCAACCTCCTCCATTCACTTCACCCAAGCACTCCAATCTTTCACATTCAATACAAGAGCTAGCAATCCATTCCAAGACACAATCAAAGCTTCCAATCTCTCCAAGTTCCACAATTGAGACAAGTGATCATTAGTGATTAGCGACTTGAGAGAGAGAGAGAGAGAGAGTGATCCGTGTGTTATTTGTCGCTCTTGTTGCTTGGTTTTCGCAATCGTGCTTTCTTCATCCCTTTCTCAACCTTCTAAGTGAATTGTAAAGCTTGCAAGAGACACCTAATTATGTGATGATCCTTGCGGGGTCTTAGTGACCCGTGAGATTAAGAAGAAGCACTCAGCCGATCTAAGTGACCGTTTGAGAGAGGGAAAGGGTTGAAAGAGACCCAGTCTTTGTGACCACCTCAACGGGGACTAGGTTCTTTGGAACCGAACCTCGGTAAAACAAATCACCGTGTTCAACCGCTTTATTTCTTGGTTGATTTGTTTTCCCTCTCTTTCGGACTCGAATTTAATTCTAACGCTAACCCCGGCTTGTAGTGTGCGTTTAAAGTTGTAAATTTCAGATTCTGCCTATTCACCCCCCCTCTAGGCGACTTTCACACCCGCGCCCCTCAATTTTCAAATTAAAAGCCTACGGGTCCCTAGACTTTTCACATCAACCCCTGGAAACTATCTTTCTATTACAAATATGTCCCTACAACATAATTGTTTTATACCTTGGTCATTTTAGATCCAATTGAATTAGTTCTTGTTTCGATAATATCCTAAAATCAGCTAAACCTTTTAGGAATGTTTTTGTAGTAGTTTTATTTTAACCAAAATTTAAGTTATCTATTTGTACGCTCTTTATACTAAGTATGTTTTGTGAAAACCCTGCAATGGATCGCTAGAAGGGATACACAGCTTGTGGGTAAAGTTGTACAACCTATGTAGAATGTGAAACTGATATATCAACTGTGCTCACGGTTATCTCTCACATGATAATTAAACTTAAAGATGGAGAATAAATCGTGCTGTTTTGGCTCAAGTGGTTCACTTAAGTGTTTTTCTTAAGTGGGTTCAAGATACTGTTACCTTATGACTATATGTGACTGAAAGGGAAATGGGCTTATACATTTCCTATAATCAATTTTGGTGTTTGACGTCCATCACAAACCACATAGACTAACTAGGTTACTAAGTTTTCATTTATATCAGGTGCATAAAGTTCAACATAAACCAAGAAAGGAAATAAGTTGGGGAACTCTACAAAGTTTGGAGCAAAGACAAGCAGTAGTGCTGCCAGTGGTGAACCGGACACTGTCCGGTGTGCACCGAACACTGAAAGGGAAATGTGCCTTTGGGCCATTTCTAAGTATTTTGGTGATTGAGTGTCAACACAAGTGCTCTTGTGTTAATCTATACAAAGTGGTGGACAAAGTGCAAATCATGACAAAAGGTATGTTTCTAGACTTAGTACATTGTTTTATGGACTAATGTATTGTGTCTAAGTGCTGGAAACAGGAAAGATTGAAATGGAGCAGAGATGGCTAAGTTCAGCCAAGGTCAGCGCAGTCTGGGTGCACCGGACAGTGTCTGGTGGTGCACCGGACAGTGTTCGGTGCGCCAGGCTGGCCCGGGCGAACTGGCCGCTCTCGGGAAATCGTCGGCGACGTACGGCTATAATTCACCGGACTGTCCGGTGTGCACCAGACTGTCCGGTGAGCCAACGGTCGGCCGGGCCAACGGTCGGCCGCGCGATCTGCGCGGGACACGTGGCCGGGCCAACGGCTAGAAGGGGGCACCGGACTGTCCGGTGTGCACCGGACAGTGTCCGGTGCGCCAACGGCTCCAAGGCTGCCAACGGTCGGCTTCGCCATTTAAGGAAAAAAATCTGCACCGGACAGTGTCCGGTGCGGCAGGCGACAGAAGGCAAGAATTGCCTTCCTGGAATGCACTCAACGGCTCCTAGCTGCCATGGGGCTATAAAAGGGACCCATAGGCGCATGGAGTATACCAAGCATTCTCTAAGCATTCCTAAGCACTAAGACATCGATTCCGCGCTTTTGATTCCTTGCGATAGCAATTAGAGCTCTAGTTGAGTTGTGTACTCAGTGAGTTATGTTGTGAGCTCTTGTTGCGACTTGTGTGCGTGGTGTTGCTGTGATTTCTTGTCTTGAGTGTGTTGCTCATCCCTCCCTTACTCCGTGCTTCTTTGTGATCATCTAAGTGTAAGGGCGAGAGGCTCCAAAGTGTGGAGATTCCTCGCAAACAGGATATAGTAAAGCAAGCAAAACACCGTGGTATTCAAGTAGGTCTTTGGACCACTTGAGAGGGGTTGATTGCAACCCTCGTCCGTTGGGACGCCACAACGTGGAGTAGGCAAGCGTTGGTCTTGGCCGAACCACGGGATAAACCACTGTGCCATCTCTGTGATTGATCTCTTGTGGTTATTGTGTTTTGTTGAGACTCCTCTCTAGCCACTTGGCATTATTGTGCTAACGCTTAACCAAGTTTTTTTGTGGCATTAAGTTTAAGTTTTACAGGATCACCTATTCACCCCCCTCTAGGTGCTCTCAATTGGTATCAGAGGCGTTCTCTTCAAGAAGGGACTAATCGCCCGAAGAGATGGATCCTAAGGGAAAGGGGATGGTGGTCAACAACAACGAGAAGGAGTCTATCTTCAATGAGCCGAAAGATGACAAGCCTACGGACTTGGGCTCAAGTCACAAAAGAAAAGACGGGAAGAAGAAGAAGACAAGGCGCATCAAGGAGATAGTCTACTATGACATCGACGAATCTTCCTCTTCCCAAAAGGACGACGACGACTACGAGAAAAAGAAAACGGTCAATTCGAACTTTTCTTTTGATTACTCTCGTATTCCTCAAAGTACAAATGCTCATTTATTATCTATTCCACTTGGTAAACCTCCTCATTTTGATGGAGAGGACTACGGATTTTGGAGTCACAAAATGCGTAGTCACTTGTTCTCTCTCCATCCTAGTATATGGGAGATTGTAGAGAGTGGAATGCACTTTGATAGTACGTATAGTCCCATGTTCATTAATGAGCAAATTCATAAAAATGCACAAGCTACTACTGTTCTTCTAGCTTCATTGTGCAGGGACGAATACCACAAAGTGAGCGGCTTGGATAACGCCAAGCAAATTTGGGACACCCTCAAGATCTCTCATGAGGGGAACGACGTCACAATGCTCACCAAGATGGAGTTGGTGGAGGGCGAACTCGGGAGATTCGCGATGATAAGGGGAGAAGAGCCAACCCAAACGTACAACTGGCTCAAGACCCTTGTCAACAAGATAAGAAGCTATGGAAGCACGCGATGGACGGACCACGACGTCGTCCGCCTAATGCTAAGGTCTTTTACTATCCTTGATCCTCATCTTGTGAACAATATTCGTGAGAATCCTAGGTACACCAAGATGACGCCCGAGGAGATACTTGGAAAGTTCGTAAGCGGGCGAATGATGATCAAGGAGGCTAGATACGTGGATGATGCATTGAATGGCCCAATTCAAGAGCCTCAAACTATTGCTCTCAAAGCAACGAGGAGCAAGGAGGCGCTACCTAGCAAGGTGGCGCAAATTGAGGCGGCCGGGCTTAATGATGAAGAAATGGCCCTCATCATCAAGTGTTTCAAGACGGCACTAAGGGGTCGCAAGGAACATCCAAACAAGAACAAGACGAAGGGGAAGCGCTCATGCTTCAAATGTGGTAAGATTGGTCACTTTATCGCTAATTGTCCCGATAATGATAGTGGCCAGGAAAAGAAGAGCGGAAAGTGGGAAAAGAAGAAGAATTACAAGAAGGCAAAGGGCGAGGCACATATTGGAAAGGAGTGGGATTCGGATTGCTCCACGTCCGACTCCGACAACGAAGGACTCACCGCCACTGCCTTCAACAAGTCATCCCTCTTCCCCAACGAGCATCACACATGCCTCATGGCTAAGGAGAAGAAAGTAAGTACTCGAAACTCTACATATGCTTCTTCTAGCGAGGATGAGTCTAGTGATGATGATGAAATAGACTATTCATGTTTATTCAAGGGCTTAGATAGATCTAAGATAGATAAAATAAATGAATTGATTGATGCTTTGAATGATAAGAATAGATTATTAGAAAAGCACGAGGACCTTTTATATGAAGAGCATGATAAATTTGTTAGCGCGCAAAATTCTCTTGCTTTAGAAATTAAGAGAAATGAAATGCTTTCTTGTGAGTTGTCTACATGCCATGATTCTATTTCTAACTTAAAGAGCATAAATGATGATTTGAATGCTAAGTTAAAAATAGCTAGTAAATCAACATCTTGTGTAGAAAATGTTGTTTGCAATAGGTGTAAAGATTTTGATATTGATGCTTGTAGTGAACACATAGCTTCTATTGCAAAATTAAATGATGAAATAGCTAGTCTTAATGCCCAACTTAAGACTAGCAAGAGTGATTTTGATAAACTAAAATTTGCTAGGGATGCCTACACGGTTGGTAGACACCCCTCAATCAAGGATGGGCTTGGCTTCAAGAGGGAAGCCAAGAACTTGACAAGCCATAAGGCTCCCATCTCTGCCAAGGAGAAAGGGAAGGCCCCTATGGCCAGTAGTACTAAAAAGAACCATGCTTTTATGTACAATGATAGAAGACAGTCTCATAGGAGTTGTAATGCTTATAATGCTTTTGACTCTCATGCCATGTTTGCTTCTAGTTCTTCCTATATGCATGGTAGAGAAATGTCTAGGAGAGATGTTGTTCATATGCCTAGGAGAAATGTTGTTAATGTTCCTAGGAAAGTAATAAATGAATCCTCTACAATTTATCATGCTTTAAATGCTTCCTTTGCTATTTGTAGAAAGGGTAGGAAGATAGTTGCTAGGAAGTTAGGGGCAAAATGCAAGGGAGATAAAACTTGCATTTGGGTCCCTAAGACAATTGTAACTAACCTTGTAGGACCCAACAAGAGTTGGGTACCTAAGACCCAAGCCTAAATTTGCCTTGCAGGTTTATGCATCCGGGGGTTCAAGCTGGATTATCGACAGCGGATGCACAAACCATATGACGGGGGAGAAGAAAATGTTCACTTCCTACGTCAAAAACAAGGATTCCCAAGATTCAATAATATTCGGTGATGGGAATCAAGGCGAGGTAAAAGGGTTAGGTAAAATTGCAATCTCAAATGAGCACTCTATCTCTAATGTGTTTTTAGTTGAGTCTCTTGGATATAATTTGTTATCTGTTAGTCAATTATGCAATATGGGATATAATTGTCTATTTACAAATGTAGATGTGTCTGTCTTTAGAAGAAGTGATGGTTCACTAGCTTTTAAGGGTGTATTAGACGGCAAACTTTATTTAGTTGATTTTGCAAAAGAGGAGGTCGGTCTAGATGCATGCTTAATTGCTAAGACTAGCATGGGCTGGCTGTGGCATCGCCGCTTAGCACATGTGGGGATGAAGAACCTTCACAAGCTTCTAAAGGGAGAACACGTGATAGGTCTAACCAATGTTACTTCCGAAAAAGATAGACTTTGTGCAGCTTGTCAAGCAGGTAAACAAGTGGGAGGAGCGCATCACAACAAGAATGTGATGACCACTTCAAGACCCCTGGAGCTGCTACATATGGACCTCTTCGGACCCGTCGCCTATCTAAGCATAGGAGGAAGTAAGTATGGTCTAGTTATTGTTGATGACTTTTCCCGCTTCACTTGGGTGTTCTTTTTGCAGGATAAGTCTGAAACCCAAGGGACCCTCAAGCGCTTCCTAAGGAGAGCTCAAAATGAGTTTGAGCTCAAGGTGAAGAAGATAAGGAGCGACAATGGATCCGAGTTCAAGAACCTTCAAGTGGAGGAGTTCCTTGAGGAGGAGGGGATCAAGCACGAGTTCTCCGCTCCCTACACACCACAGCAAAATGGTGTGGTAGAAAGGAAGAATAGGACACTCATCGATATGGCAAGGACGATGCTTGGAGAGTTCAAGACCCCCGAGTGCTTTTGGTCGAAAGCCATGAACACGGCTTGTCACGCCATCAACAGGGTCTACCTTCATCGCCTCCTCAAGAAGACGTCGTATGAGCTACTAACCGGTAACAAACCCAATGTTTCGTATTTTCGAGTCTTTGGGAATAAATGCTACATTCTAGTGAAGAAGGGTAGAAATTCTAAGTTTGCTCCCAAAGCTGTAGAAGGGTTTTTGTTAGGTTATGACTCAAATACAAAGGCATATAGAGTCTTCAACAAATCATCGGGTTTGGTTGAAGTCTCTAGCGACGTTGTATTTGATGAGACTAATGGCTCTCCAAGAGAGCAAGTTGTTGATCTTGATGATGTAGATGAAGAAGACGTTCCAACGGCCGCAATACGCACCATGGCGATTGGAGATATGCGGCCACAGGAACAAAATGAGCGAGATCAACCTTCTTCCTCAACAATGGTGCAACCCCCAACTCAAGATGATGAACAAGTTCATCGAAAGGAGGCAAGTGATCAAGGGGGAGCACAAGATGATCATGTGATGGAGGAAGAAGCGCAACCGGCACCTCCAGCCCAAGTTCGAGCGATGATTCAAAGGGATCATCCCGTCGACCAAATTCTGGTGATATTAGCAAGGGAGTAACTACTCGATCTCGATTAGTTAATTTTTGTGAGCATTACTCCTTTGTCTCTTCTATTGAGCCTTTCAGGGTAGAGGAGGCCTTGCTAGATCCGGACTGGGTGTTGGCCATGCAAGAGGAGCTCAACAACTTCAAGAGGAATGAAGTTTGGACGCTGGTGCCTCGTCCTAAGCAAAATGTTGTGGGAACCAAGTGGGTGTTCCGCAACAAACAAGACGAGCACGGGGTGGTGACAAGAAACAAGGCTCGACTTGTGGCAAAAGGTTATGCCCAAGTCGCAGGTTTGGACTTTGAGGAGACTTTTGCTCCTGTGGCTAGGCTAGAGTCCATTCGTATCTTGCTAGCATATGCCGCTCACCATTCTTTCAGGTTGTTCCAAATGGATGTGAAGAGCGCCTTCCTCAATGGGCCAATCAAGGAGGAGGTGTACGTTGAGCAACCCCCTGGCTTCGAGGATGAATGGTACCTCGACCACGTGTGTAAGCTCTCTAAGGCGCTCTATGGACTTAAGCAAGCCCCAAGAGCATGGTATGAATGCCTTAGAGATTTTTTAATTGCTAATGCTTTCAAGGTTGGGAAAGCCGATCCAACTCTTTTCACTAAGACTTGCGATGGTGATTTGTTTGTGTGCCAAATTTATGTCGATGACATAATATTTGGTTCTACTAACCAAAAGTCTTGTGAAGAGTTTAGCAGGGTGATGACACAGAAATTCGAGATGTCGATGATGGGCGAGTTGAACTACTTCCTTGGGTTCCAAGTGAAGCAACTCAAGGACGGCACCTTCATCTCCCAAACGAAGTACACGCAAGACTTGCTAAAGCGGTTTGGGATGAAGGACGCCAAGCCCGCAAAGACTCCGATGGGGACCGACGGACACACCGACTTCAACAAAGGAGGTAAGTCCGTTGATCAAAAGGCATACCGGTCCATGATAGGGTCTTTACTTTATTTATGTGCTAGTAGACCGGATATTATGCTTAGCGTATGCATGTGTGCTAGATTTCAATCCGATCCTAAGGAGTGTCACTTAGTGGCGGTGAAGCGAATTCTTAGATATTTAGTCGCTACGCCTTGCTTCGGGATCTGGTATCCAAAGGGGTCTACCATTGACTTGATTGGATATTCAGATTCCGACTATGCTGGATGTAAGGTTGATAGGAAGAGTACATCGGGGACGTGCCAATTCTTAGGAAGGTCCCTGGTGTCATGGAATTCTAAGAAACAAACTTCCGTTGCCCTATCCACCGCTGAGGCCGAGTATGTTGCCGCAGGACAGTGTTGCGCGCAACTACTTTGGATGAGGCAAACCCTCAGGGACTTTGGCTACAGTCTGAGCGAAGTCCCACTCCTATGTGATAATGAGAGTGCTATCCGCATGACGGAAAATCTTGTTGAGCACAGCCGCACAAAGCACATAGACATCCGGCATCACTTTTTGAGAGACCACCAGCAAAAGGGAGATATCGAAGTGTTTCATGTTAGCACCGAGAACCAGCTAGCCGATATCTTTACCAAGCCTCTAGATGAGCAGACCTTTTGCAGGTTGTATAGTGAGCTAAATGTCTTAGATTCGCGGAACCTAGATTGATTTATAGCATACATGTGTTTATGCCTTTGATCGTATTCCTTATGCATTTCGTTGCTTATTTATGGTGCTCAAGTTGTACAAACACTCCCTGGACCTCACAAGTCCTTATGCAAGTGATGCACACATTTAGGGGGAGATGTGTTACAACTTGACCCTTTGAGACTAACCATGTGCTTGAGTTTGCTTGATTTAGTCTCAAAGGAGAATTGAAAGGGACAAGGTGGACTTGGATCATGCAAGACTTCCACTGCACTCCGATGAGAGGGTAACTTATTCCAAGTTCATAGTTATGATCTTATTGCCTTTTTACTCTTAGTTGAAGATTTTGGTGAGGCAATGGGGTTAAAGGGCCAAGATTGATCCCGTTTTGGTGTTTGATGCCAAAGGGGGAGAAAATAAGGCTAAAGCAATAAATGGATCAGCTACCACAAGTTCTTGTTTACCTCTTATTGTCAAAAGTTGGTCTCTTGTGGGGAGAATGGTTGATTATGGGAAATAGGGGGAGTTTTTGATACAGTGATCAATTTCTATTGAAACAACTCTCTTTATGTCTCTACATGTGTGTTTGACTTAGAGATAGAAAATTGAGTTTGATTTGCAAAAACAAACCAAGTGGTGGCAAAGAATGATCCATATATGCCAAATATGAATCAAAACAATTTTGAGTTCTCATTTGCATTGATATTGCACTTGTTCTAGTTGCTTTATGTTGTGTTGGCATAAATCACCAAAAAGGGGGAGATTGAAAGGGAAATGTGCCTTTGGGCCATTTCTAAGTATTTTGGTGATTGAGTGTCAACACAAGTGCTCTTGTGTTAATCTATGCAAAGTGGTGGACAAAGTGCAAATCATGACAAAAGGTATGTTTCTAGACTTAGTACATTGTTTTATGGACTAATGTATTGTGTCCAAGTGCTGGAAACAGGAAAGATTGAAATGGAGCAGAGATGGCTAAGTTCAGCCAAGGTCAGCGCAGTCTGGGTGTACCGGACTGTCCGGTGGTGCACCGGACAGTGTCCGGTGCGCCAGGCTGGCCCGGGCGAACTGACCGCTCTCGGGAAATCGTCGGCGACGTACGACTATAATTCACCGGACTGTACGGTGTGCACCAGACTGTCCTGTGAGCCAACGGTCGGCCGGGCCAACGGTCGGCCGCGCGATCTGCGCGGGACATGTGGCCGCGCCAACGGCTAGAAGGGGGCACCGGACTGTCCGGTGTGCACCGGACAGTGTCCGGTGCGCCAACGGCTCCAAGGCTGCCAACGGTCGGCTTCGCCATTTAAGGAAAGAAATCCGCACCGGACAGTGTCCGGTGGTGCACCGGACTGTCCGGTGCGCCAGGCGACAGAAGGCAAGAATTGCCTTCCTGGAATGCACTCAACGGCTCCTAGCTGCCATGGGGCTATAAAAGGGACCCATAGGCGCATGGAGGAGTATACCAAGCATTCTCTAAGCATTCCTAAGCACTAAGACATCGATTCCGCGCTTTTGATTCCTTGCGATAGCAATTAGAGCTCTAGTTGAGTTGTGTACTCAGTGAGTTGTGTTGTGAGCTCTTGTTACGACTTGTGTGCGTGGTGTTGCTGTGATTTCTTGCCTTGAGTGTGTTGCTCATCCCTCCCTTACTCCGTGCTTCTTTGTGATCATCTAAGTGTAAGGGCGAGAGGCTCCAAAGTGTGGAGATTCCTCGCAAACGGGATATAGTAAAGCAAGCAAAACACCGTGGTATTCAAGTAGGTCTTTGGACCACTTGAGAGGGGTTGATTGCAACCCTCGTCCGTTGGGACGCCACAACGTGGAGTAGGCAAGCGTTGGTCTTGGCCGAACCACGGGATAAACCACTGTGCCATCTCTGTGATTGATCTCTTGTGGTTATTGTGTTTTGTTGAGACTCCTCTCTAGCCACTTGGCATTATTGTGCTAACGCTTAACCAAGTTTTTTTGTGGCATTAAGTTTAAGTTTTACAGGATCACCTATTCACCCCCCCTCTAGGTGCTCTCAGACACTGTCTGGTGCCCACGCCAAGGCAACCACGAACTGGCCGCTCTCGGGTTTTTCTGGGAGTCGCTCCGCTATAATTCACCAGACTGTCCGGTGAGCCAACGGAGCAACGGTCAACTGCACCCAACGGTCGACTGCGATGTCAGATGAACACTGAACAGTGCACAAGTCAAAAGTCAGAGCAGTGAAGTCAGAATGCACCGGACTGTCCGGTGCCGCAAGAGGACAAAGGACTTCAACGGTCAACCGCTCCAAACCCAACGGTCTGCTGACGTGGCATGCACCAGACAGTGAACAGTGTCATGTCCGGTGCACCACCGGACTGTCCGGTATGCCATCAACAGCAATGGCTAGAATAGTGGTTGGGGCTATAATACCCCCAACCACCACCATTCAAGCCATCCAAGTTTTCTGAACTTCACATTGAATACAAGAGCATTAGCCTACACTCCAAGACACAATCAAAAGATCATTCCTCTCCAAGCCTCAAAATCAACTCAATTGCTTAGTAACTTGAGAGAGAGTATTTAGTGTTTCTTTTGTTGCTTGGATTGCTTTTTCCTTCTCACTCTAATTCTTCAAGTGCTTTGTAAAGCTAGCAAGAGACACCTAAGTGTGTGGTGATCCTTGCGGGGTCTTAGTGACCCAAGTGATTAAGGAGAAGCACTCGACCGGTCTGTGTAACCGATTGAGAGAGGGAAATGGTTGGAATAGACCCAGCCTTTATGGCCTCCTCAACAGGGACTAGGTTCTTTGGAACCGAACCTCGGTAAACAAATCACCGTGTTCATTTGTGTTGATCTCCACTTGATTTGTTTTCCCTTCTTTCCTCTCTCTAAAAGTTCCCTTACTCATATTGGTTTGAGTTTGCTCCCAAGATCATCCGAATTGATTGAGCAACTCCTAGTAAGGAGAACTATCTTCCGCACTCCGAACTATTTCTAACGCTAACCCCGGGCATAGTGCGTGTTCATAGTTTATAATTTTAAGGTTTAGCCTATTCACCCCCCTGTAGGTGACTTTCAGTGACTAGATGGACCGACACGAGGCACGATCTTTTTGGCATGACACGGGCATGACACAGAACAATAGTAATCGTGCTCGGGCCAACATGAGGCCCATAATGGACCATGCTTGGGCTTGGGTACAAGCTCATCGGGCAGCACAGGCACGATCCGTTTACTGTCGGTCCATTTAGCTCGATGCAAGGCACGGATAGCCCATCAAACCAAGCACGGCCCAACACGACCCATATGTGGCCCAACCTTACTTGTCCTAATCTAGCCCACCATATATACAAATATGACCAACTCGATCCCCACTTTAAAGCTATTTTCGAAATGGAGAAAAATGAACAACAAAATAGGAAAAAATAAGTTATTTTTTAGCCCTGTTACAAGAAGGGCCTTGGGTCACATGGCACGGTAGCACGATAGCCCAACACGGCCCGTTTAGAACTAGTAGGGTCGTGCTTAGGCTTAGACTTTGGCCTACGGGCGGGCATGACACATCCCACTATTTATCCGTGCCATGCCTTGGCCCGATTAAATTGTCATTGCCCATTGGCCACGTATACTTATGACTAATGGAGTTTGGTAAATACTCACACTTAGTAAGTAGATGTTGTTAATAAAAGTTTGAACAACTAAAAGGCTAACCACATGAACCCTTAGCCTATCCTTACAAGTTATGCACCTTTTCCCCTGCTTGCTAAGCACCTACCGTAAGTGTGCTCACCCTTGCTTAATTTTGATCAAAAGTTTTTGAACAAGAAGACATTGTCGGATACGTCGAGGAGTTCTAGATCTAGCGATGTGCTAGTGTAACACCCCATCCAATCCCGGACCGACGGTATTTACTCCTGGTAGCTCTCTAGGATCATATATTGTCTCCATAGACCAACACAGGTCTTTTGTGTGCACTTTGTCCTCACTCATGCGCACCCGAGAAAACTTCCTGGTCAGTCACCCATCCCAAATTGCTCCAATCTAAGCACACTTAACTTGTAGGTTCTTTCGAGATAGTCTTCCAAAAAAAAGATACACCTTGTTGATATGAGTACACTATTAATTCTATTAAGCCTTGGGACGGGATATCACCATCAACAGGGGACATGATATCACAATAATAAATGTTTACGACACTTATGTCATCATGATGTAATAAAGTACTCTATTCTTATTTACGCTTCGAACATGTCTTTCAATATATTACACTTGTGGCGTCAACATATGTGTGGAAATGGATCCTGACGTATATATGCTATGCATTTAGTTTGCCCCTAAAACCGGGTGTGACAGTTACCTGCATGATTCTCATCGTTTTCGTTGTGGAGAGAGGTTTTGACAACATAAACTTCTTGTCTACTGTATAAAGCATCAGCACGGTCGTTGTGTGTCACTATTTTACTTTCCGGATTTAAACCTTGATTTGGCTTCACATTCACACTCATATAACCAATATAAAACATACATATTTTAATATATTATTGAAAAAGTCTATCTATATGGTATATAGAAATCGTAGCCATGCGTGAGTATCTGGCTAGTTGGTTTATATATGGTACTTTGGATTGTTTATTAGATCTGTACATGGGTTATCCTTAAACAAATTACTTCACGCGCTACGCAAGGCGTTATGATTTGTATAAGGACGAAGATCGATATGAGCTTAAATTCATGATTGTTATTTCAGATAAAGACGATTCCCTTCTCACATTCACATCTTTCCCTCTCACCGGCACTCGGACTGGATCTTTTCGGACCTTTTCTTCCAACTCCAGCACGGTGTTCTTTGGAGGATTGGATGGCTCTTCTAGTCTTCCGACTTGTGCATGATGGTGTTAACAATTAAAGACGGCCCCACGTGCTATTGTGAGAGGATAAGATTCTTTATCGAAGGAAACTGGGCTCATCATGGCAGTTAGAGGCGTATTTGATTTGTAGGGACTAATTTTTAGTTAATTAATTTTATTTTATTTTAGTATCTAAATTGCTAAATATAAAAACTAAAATAGAATTTTAGTTTTTTTATTTAACAATTTAGGAACTAAAATAAAATAAAGAAACTAAAATTTGTCTCTAAAAACTAAACGCCTGTCTACTTTTACTTGACAAACTTGGATGACTTCTCTTTTGTGTTCGCATGCCATCGGACAAAGAGACGCCGCCCACTTTTGGATCAGAAAGATTTTTTTTGAATCAGTAGCTTTCATTCGCTGTGCCTCTTCTTCTACTCATTGAATCTTTTCTCTTCTCTAGTTCTCATCACGTACAGTAATACTTAATGTAGAGATTTTTAAAGTGTTTAAAGGGTATTGGCAATAAAATCGTGGAGCCATCTATCTGTGAAAAGACGTCTCTGGCTCATAACCCAAATAGCAACAGACACTTTACTTCCCACTATACGAATTCGTCGTTTCTCTTCTATCGATCCGATGTTGTACCAGCATATTTACTTATGTATTTATTAATAGTCTACATTTGTCGGCGTTTCGACCCCGAGGGATCCCTGGACCGACGAGTAAATTGTTGCTGCGTGTCCCAGCCCAGATGGGTCGGCGCGAGATGGAACACAAGGGAGAAAAAAGGGAACCGCGGCTCGCGTTATCCAGCGCCCACGGTGGATGCGCTTGCAGTAGGGGGTTACAAGCGTCCGCGAGGGAGAGAGAGAGAGCCTGTCCGTCAGCTCGTCCTCCCGCGCGGCCACCTTCTCGTACGAGGGCCCTGGACCTTCCTTTTATAGATGTAAGGAGAGGGTCCAGGTGTACAATGGGGGGTGTAACAATGTGCTAACGTGTCCGGCAGAGAGGAGCCAGAGCCCTATGTACATGCCGACGTGGCTGTCGGAGAGGTGTTAGTGCCCTGTGCATGTGATGTCGTGGCCGTCGGAGGAGCGCTTAAGCCCCGTAGAAGCATATCTTTCGGGGCTGTCGGGACCTTGCTAACGTCTCCTTGCTTCCGTAGGGGGCTGAGAACCGCCATCATCATGGGAGCACGCGGGGTGCCATCATTACTTGTTTACCGGGGCGAGCCAGATGGGACACCGGTCTTGTTCCCCGTAGCCTGAGCTAGCTAGGGGTAGGGTAATGATGTACCCCCCTGTAACGTGGTCGGTTCGAGCCCAAGGTTGGGCGAGGCGGTGACTCCTCCGAGGTCGAGGTTGAGTCCGAGCCCTGGGATCGGGTGAGGCGGAGACCGTCTTCCGAGGTCGAGGTTGAGTCCGAGCCCTAGGGTCGGGCGAGGCGGAGACCGTCTTCCGAGGTCAAAGTTGAGTCCGAGCCCTGGGGTCGGGCGAGGCGGATACCGTCTTCCGAGGTCGAGGTTGAGTCCGAGCCCTGGGGTCGGGCGAGGCGGAGACCGTCTTCCGAGGTCGAGGTTGAGTCCGAGCCCTGGGGTCGGGCGAGGCGGAGCTTCCTATGGCGCCTGAGGCTGGACTCGGCTGCTGTCAGCCTCACCCTGGCGGGTGGCACAGCAGTCGGAGCAGGGCAGGCGGCGCTGTTTTCCTATCAGGTCAGTCAGTGGAGGGGCGAAGTGACTGCGGTCACTTCGGCCCTGCCGACTGAGGAACGCGCGTCAGGATAAGGTGTCAGGCGATCCTTGCATTGAATGCTTCTGCGATACGGTCGGTTGGCGAGGCGATCTGGCCAAGGTTGCTTCACTGCAAAGCCTGCCCGAGCTGGGCCTCGGGTGAGTCGAAGGTGCGCCCGTTGCTTGAGGAGGCCCTCGGGCGAGGCGTGAATCCGCCTGGGTCTACTGTTCCCGCTCGAGGCTGGGTTCGGGCGAGGCGAGATCGTGTCCCTTGAGTGGACGGAGCCTTGACCTGAATTGCGCCCATCAGGCCTTTGTAGTTTGTGCTGATGGTGATTACCAGCCGAGTTTAGGAGTCTTGGGGGTACCCCTAATTATGGTCCCCGACAGTAGCCCCCGAGCCTCAAAGGGAGTGTTGGTACTCGCTTGGAGGCTTTGTCGCACTTTTTTGCAAGGGGACCGGCCTTTCTCGGTTACATTTTGTTCCGGTGGGTGCGCGCGAGCGCACCCGCCGGGTGTAGCCCCCGAGGCGTCAGAGGAGTGGTTTGACTCCTCCGAGGTCTTAGTGCCTTTCGTGGCGCCTCGACCGGTCTGGTTGTTGAAAGTCGCCTAGAGGGTGGTGAATAGGGCGAATCTGAAATTTACAAACTTAATCACAACTACAAGCCGGGTTAGCATTAGAAATATAAATGAGTCCGAGAGAGGGCGTGAAAACAAATCCTAAGTGAATACAGAGTGTGACACAAGGATTTGTTTTACCGAGGTTCGGTTTTTGCAAACCTACTCCCCGTTGAGGTGGTCACAAAGACCGGGTCTCTTTCAACCCTTTCCCTCTCTCAAACGGTCCCTTGGACCGAGTGAGCTTCTCTTCTCAATCAATTGGGAACCAAACTTCCCGCAAGGACCACCACACAATTGGTGTCTATTGCCTTGCTTACAATTGAGATGATCACAAGAAAGAATGAGAGAAAGAAGCAATCCAAGCGCAAGAGCTCAAATGAACACAACAAATCACTCTCTCTAATCACTAAAGCTTTGTGTGGAGTTGGGAGAGGATTTGATCTCTTTGGTGTGTCTTGTATTGAATGCTAGCTCTTGTAATGTAGTTGGAAGGTGGAAAACTTGGATGATTTGAATGTGGGGGTGGTTGGGGTATTTATAGCCCCAACCACCAAACATGACCGTTGGTGGAGGCTGCAGTCGATGGGCGCACCGGAAAGTCCGGTGCGCCACCGGACACTGTCCGATGCGCCAGCCACGTCACCAGGCCGTTGGGTTCCGACTGTTGGAGCTCTGACTTGTGGGCCCGCCTGGCTGTCCAGTGGTGCACCGGACAGGCCCTGTAGGTTGTCCGGTGTGCCACCCGCGTGTGCATTGCTCCTCTGCGCGCGCAGGCGCGCATTTAATGCGTTGCAGTCGATCGTTGCGCGCGAAGTAGTCGTTGCTCCGCTGTCACACCGGACACTGTCCGGTGACTCATCGGACGGTCCGGTGAATTATAGCGGAGCGGGTTCCCGAAGCTGGCGAGTTCAGAGTCACTCTTCCTTGGAGCACCAGACGCTGTCCGGTGGTGCACCGGTCAGTCCGGTGAATTATAGCGAAGCACCTCTGAGAATTCCCGAAGGTGTTGAGTTCAGCTTGGAGTTCCCTGCTGCACCGGACATTGTCCGGTGGCACACCGGACAGTTCGGTGCGCCAGACCAGGGAGCACTTCGGTTATCCCTTGCTCTCTTTGTTTGAACCCTTTTCTTGGTCTTTTTATTGGCTTATTGTGAACCTTTGGTACCTGTATAACTTATAGACTAGAGCAAACTAGTTAGTCCAATTATTTGTGTTGGGCAATTCAACCACCAAAATCAATTAGGAAGTAGGTGTAAGCCTAATTCCCTTTCAATCTCCCCCTTTTTGGTGATTGATGCCAACACAAACCAAAGCAAATATAGAAGTGCATAATTGAACTAGTTTGCATAATTGTAAGTGCAAAGGTTACTTTGAATTGAGCCAATATAAATTCTCATAAGATATGCATGGATTGTTTCTTTCCTATTTAACATTTTGGACCACACTTGCACCACATGTTTTGTTTTTGCAAATTCTTTTGTAAATTCTTTTCAAAGTCCTTTTGCAAATAGTCAAAGGTAAATGAATAAGATTTTGAGAAGCATTTTCAAGATTTGAAATCTTCTCCCCCTGTTTCAAATGCTTTTCCTTTGACTAAACAAAACTCCCCCTTAATGAAATCCTCCTCTTAGTGTTCAAGAGGGTTTTGATGTTAATTTTGAAGAGGGTATACCAATTTGAAATTATATCACAAATAAGATACCAATTTGAAAAATACTTCTTTACAACTAGATTGAAAGACTAAAATTTTTGAAATTGGTGGTGGTGCGGTCCTTTTGCTTTGGGCTCATGCTCTCTCCCTCTTTGGCATAAATCGCCAAAAACGGAATCATTAAAGCCCTTTTGTAACTAATTTCTCCCCCTTTGGCAAAAGACATATGAGTTAAGATTATACCAAAGTTGGAGAGATGCTCGGAGTGATGGCGAAGGATGAGTTATGGAGTGGAGTGGAAGCCTTTGTCTTCGCCGAAGACTCCAAGTCCCTTTCAATACACCTATGACTTGGTTTGAAATTCACTTGAACACACATTAGTCATAGCACATGAAAGAGACATGATCAAGGGTATATTTATGAGCTATGTATGCAAGATATCAAAAGAAATTCCTAGAATCAAGAATATTTAGCTCATGCCTAAGTTTGTTAAAAGTTTGTTCATCTAGTGGCTTGGTAAAGATATCGGCTAATTGATCTTTAGTGTTAATATATGTAATCTCGATATCTCCCTTTTGTTGGTGGTCCCTTAGAAAATGATACCGAATGGCTATGTGTTTAGTGCGGCTATGCTCAACGGGATTATCCGCCATGCGGATTGCACTCTCATTATCACATAGAAGAGGAACTTTGGTTAATTTGTAACCATAGTCCCTAAGGGTTTGCCTCATCCAAAGTAGTTGCGCGCAACAATGACCTACGGCAATGTACTCGGCTTCGGCGGTAGAAAGAGCTACGAAAATTTGCTTCTTTGAAGCCCAAGACACCAAGGATCTTCCCAAGAACTGGCAAGTCCCCGATGTGCTCTTTCTATTTATCTTACACCCCGCCCAATCGGCATCGGAATAACCAATTAAATCAAATGTGGATCCCCTAGAATACCAAAGCCCAAACTTAGGAGTATAAGCCAAATATCTCAAGATTCGTTTTACGGCCGTAAGGTGAGCTTCCTTAGGGTCGGCTTGGAATCTTGCACACATGCATACAGAAAGCATAATGTCCGGTCGAGATGCACATAAATAGAGTAAAGAGCCTATCATCGACCGATATACCTTTTGATCGACGGATTTACCTTCCGTGTCGAGGTCGAGATGCCCATTGGTTCCCATGGGTGTCTTGATGGGTTTGGCATCGTTCATCCCAAACTTGTTTAGAATGTCTTGAGTGTACTTCATTTGGCTAATGAAGGTGCCCTCTTGAAGTTGCTTAACTTGAAATCCTAAGAAATACTTCAACTCCCCCATCATCGACATCTCGAATTTCTGTGTCATGATCCTACTAAATTCTTCACATGTAGATTCGTTAGTAGACCCAAATATAATATCATCAACATAAATTTGGCATACAAACAAATCATTGTCAAGAGTTTTAGTAAATAAAGTAGGATCGGCTTTTCCGACTTTGAATCCATTAGTGAGAAGGAAATCTCTAAGCCATTCATACCATGCTCTTGGGGCTTGCTTGAGCCCATAAAGCGCCTTAGAGAGTTTATAAACATGGTTAGGGTACTCACTATCTTCAAAGCCGGGAGGTTGCTCAACATAGACCTCTTCCTTGATTGGTCCGTTGAGGAAGGCACTCTTCACGTCCATTTGATAAAGCTTGAAGCCATGGTAAGTAGCATAGGCCAATAATATACGAATTGACTCAAGCCTAGCTACGGGTGCATAGGTTTCACCAAAATCCAAACCTTCGACTTGGGAGTATCCCTTGGCCACAAGTCGGGCTTTGTTCCTTGTCACCACACCATGCTCGTCTTGCTTGTTGTGGAACACCCACTTGGTTCCTACATCATTTTAATTAGGACGTGGAACCAAATGCCGTACCTCATTCCTAGTGAAGTTGTTGAGCTCCTCTTGCATCGCCACCACCCAATCCGAATCTTGAAGTGCTTCCTCTACCCTGTGTGGCTCAATAGAGGAAACAAAAGAGTAATGTTCACAAAATGTGCAACACGAGATCTAGTGGTTACCCCCTTATGAATGTCGCCGAGGATGGTGTCGACGGGGTGATCTCGTTGGATTGCTTGGTGGACTCTCGGGTGTGGCGGTCTTGGTTCTTCATCATCCTCCTTGTCTTGATCATGGGCATCTCCCCCTTGATCATTGCTCTCCTCTTGAGGTGACTCAACATCTTGATTTTCTCCTTCATTATTTGGAGCCCCATCCTCATCTTGAGTTGGTGGAGATGCTTGCGTGGAGGAGGATGGTTGATCTTGTGCATTTGGAGGTTCTTCAGATTCCTTAGGACACACATCCCCAATGAACATGTTCCTAAGCGCGATGCACGGAGCCTCTTCATCACCTATCTCATCAAGATCAACTTGCTCTACTTGAGAGCCATTAGTCTCATCAAACACAACGTCACAAGAAACTTCAACTAGTCCTGAGGACTTGTTAAAGACTCTATACGCCCTTGTGTTTGAATCATATCCTAGTAAAAAGCCTTCTACAGTCTTAGGAGCAAATTTAGATTTTCTACCTCTTTTAACAAGAATAAAGCATTTGCTACCAAAGACTCTAAAATATGAAATATTGGGCTTTTTACCGGTTAGGAGTTCATATGATGTCTTCTTGAGGATTCGGTGTATATACAACCGGTTGATGGTGTAGCAGGCGGTGTTGACTGCCTCGGCCCAAAACCGATCCAAAGTCTTCTACTCATCAAGCATGGTTCTTGCCATGTCCAATAGAGTTCTATTCTTCCTCTCCACTACACCATTTTGTTGTGGGGTGTATGGAGAAGAGAACTCATGCTTGATGCCCTCCTCCTCAAGGAAGCCTTCAATTTGAGAGTTCTTGAACTCCATCCCGTTGTCGCTTCTAATCTTCTTGATCCTCAAGCCGAACTCATTTTGAGCCCGTCTCAAGAATCCCTTTAAGGTTTCTTGGGTATGAGATTTTTCCTGCAAAAAGAACACCCAAGTGAAGCGAGAATAATCATCCACAATAACTAGACAGTACTTACTCCCGCCGATGCTTATGTAAGCAATCGGGCCGAATAGGTCTATGTGTAGGAGCTCCAGCGGCCTGTCAGTCGTCATGATATTCTTGTGTGGATGATGAGCACCAACTTGCTTTCCTGCTTGGCATGCGCTACAAATCCTGTCTTTCTCAAAATGAACATTTGTTAATCCTAAAATGTGCTCTCCCTTTAGAAGCTTATGAAGATTCTTCATCCCAACATGGGCTAGTTGGCGGTGCCAGAGCCAACCCATGTTAGTCTTAGCAATTAAGCAGGTGTCGAGTTCAGCTCTATCAAAATCTACCAAGTATAGCTGACCCTCTAACACTCCCTTAAATGCTACTGAATCATCACTTATTCTAAAGACAGTGACACCTACATCAGTAAATAGACAGTTGTAGCCCATTTGACATAATTGAGAAACAGAAAGCAAATTGTAATCTAAAGAATCTACAAGAAAAACATTGAAAATGGAATGGTCAGGTGATATAGCAATTTTACCCAATCCTTTGACCAAACCTTGGTTTCCATCCCCGAATGTGATAGCTCGTTGGGGATCTTAGTTTTTCTCATAGGAGGAGAACATCTTCTTCTCCCCTGTCATGTGGTTTGTGCACCCGCTGTCGATGATCCAACTTGAGCCCCCGGATGCATAAACCTACAAAACAAGTTTAGTTCTTGACTTTAGGTACCCAAATGGTTTTGGGTCCTTTGGCATTAGACACAAGAACTTTGGGTACCCAAACACAAGTCTTTGACCCCTTGTGCTTGCCCCCAACATACTTGGCAACTATCTTGCCGGATTTGTTAGTTAACACATAAGATGCATCAAAAGTTTTAAATGAAATGCTAATGTCATTTGATGCATTAGGAGTTTTCTTCTTAGGTAACTTAGCATGGGTTGGTTGCCTAGAGCTAGATGTCTCACCCTTATATATAAAAGCATGGTTAGGGCCAGAGTGAGACTTCCTAGAATGAATTCTCCTAATTTTGCTCTCGGGATAACCGGCAGGGTACAAAATGTAACCCTCGTTATCCTGAGACATGGGAGCCTTGCCCTTAACAGAATTGGACAATCTTTTAGGAGGGGCATTAAGTTTGACATTGTCTCCCTTTTGGAAGCCAATGCCATCCTTGATGCCAGGGCGTCTCCCACTATAGAGCATGCTTCTAGCAAATTTAAAATTTTTCATTTTCTAAGTCATACTCGGCAATTTTAGCATCTAATTTTTCTATATGATCATTTTGTTGTTTAATTAAAGCCATGTGATCATGAATAGCATCAATGTTAACATCTCTACATCTAGTGCAAATAGAAGTATGTTCAATGGTAGATGTAGAGGGTTTGCAAGATTTTAATTCTACAACCTTAGCATGTAATATATCATTTTTACTTCTAAGGTCAGAAACGGAAGCATTGCAAACATCTAATTCTTTAGCCTTAGCAAGCAAATTTTCATTTTCATTTCTAAGGCTAACAAGAGAAATGTTCAATTCTTCAATCTTAGCAAGCAAATCAACATTATCATTTCTAGGATTGGGAATTGAAACATCACAAGCATTTGAATCAACCTTAGCAATCAAACTAGCATTCTCATTTCTAAGGTTGTCAATAATCTCACGGCAAGTGCTTAGCTCACTAGATAGTTTTTCACATTTTTCTACTTCTAGAGCATAAGCATTTTTAACCTTAACATGCTTCTTATTTTCTTTAATAAGGAAGTTGAGAGCACCTAGGGGGGGGGGTGAATAGGTGATCCTGTGAAACTTGAAAACTTAAGCCACAAAACTTGGTTAATCGTTAGCACAATAATTGCCAAGTGGCTAGATAGGAATCCTCAACAAAACACAATAACCAACAAGGATCAATCACAGAGATGGCACGGTGGTTATCCCGTGGTTCGGCCAAGACCAACGCTTGCCTACTCCACGTTGTGGCGTCCCAACGGACGAGGGTTGCAATCAACCCCTCTCAAGCGGTCCAAAGACCCACTTGAATACCACAGTGTTTTGCTTGCTTTTTCTCAATCCCGTTTGCGAGGAATCTCCACAACTTGGAGCCTCTCGCCCTTACACTTGAAATTCACAAAGAACACGAAGCAAGGGAGGGATTAGCAACGCACACAAGACACAAGAAACAGAGTGTCAACACGCACACAAGTCGCAACAAGAGCTCGCAACACAACTCAATGAGTTCACAACTCCACTAGAGCTCTATATGCTATCACAATGAAAAGAATGCGCGAAATCGATGTCTTGGTGCTTAGGAATGTTGTAGGAATGCTTGGTGTTTTCCTCCATGCGCCTAGGGGTCCCTTTTATAGCCCCAAGGCAGATAGGAGCCGTTGAGAGCAATCTAGGAAGGCTGATCTTGCCTTCTGTCGACTGGCGCACCGGACAGTCCGGTGCACACCGGACACTGTCCGGTGCCCGATTTCCTTCCATAAATGGCGCAGTCGACCGTTGGCAGCCTGAGAGCCATTGGCGCACCGGACAGACCGGTGCCCCCTTCTAGCCGTTGGCTCGGCCACGTGTCCCGCGCAGATCGCGCGGCCGACCGTTGGCCCTGCCGACCGTTGGCTCACCGGACAGTCCGGTGCACACCGGACAGTCCGGTGAATTATAGCCGTACGTCGTTGATGGTTTCCCGAGAGCGACGAGTTCGCCTGTGAACGGCACACCGGACAGTCCGGTGAACCACCGGACAGTCCGGTGATTTATAGTCGTACACCGCCGTCGAAGTCCCGAGAGCAGCCTTTTCGCCAGAGCCAGCCTGGCACACCGGACACTGTCCGGTGCACCACCGGACAGTCCGGTGCACCCAGACTGAGCAGACTTTGGCTGCTCGAGCCATCTCTTCTCCAACTCGATTTTTTCTGTTTCTAGCACTTAGACACAATACATTAGT
Source organism: Zea mays (assembly GCF_902167145.1). Lineage (NCBI taxonomy): Eukaryota > Viridiplantae > Streptophyta > Magnoliopsida > Poales > Poaceae > Zea > Zea mays. The sequence continues at coordinate 157,633,821 of NC_050100.1, read as the reverse complement.
CCATAAAACAATGTACTAAGTCTGAGAAACATACCTTTATCCTTGATTTGTACTTTGTCCATCTTTTTACACTGGGGCACTTGTGTTGGACACTAAATCACCAAAATACTTAGAAATGGCCCAAGGGCACATTTCCCTTTCAATCTCCCCCTTTTTGGTGATTTATGCCAACACAACATAAAGCAAGTAGAACAAATACAAAATCAATTCAAATAAGAACTCAAATTGTTTTGATTCAAATTTGACATATATGGATCACTCTTTGCCACCACTTGGTTTGTTTTTGCAAATCAAACTCAAATTTCTATCTCTAAGTCAAACACACGTGTTAAGACATAAAGAGAGTCATTCCAAGAGAAATTGATTCAAGATTTCAAAAACTCCCCTTTTCCCCATAATCAACACTTCTCCCCACTAGAAACCAACTTTTGACAAGAGAGACAATAAAAGAGTTTTGACAAACCAAAAGCTCTATTCTACTATTTTCAAAAACTCTCAAGTGGTAGCTGATCCATTTATCGCTTTGGCCTTTATTTTCTCCCCCTTTGGCATCAAGCACCAAAACGGGATAAATCTTGGCCCTTTAACCCCATTGCCTCACCAAAATCTTCAAATAAGAGTATAAAGATGAACTTGGAAAAGTTACTCTTTTCATCGGAGTGCAGTGGAAGTCTTGCATGGTCCAAGTCCACCTTTTCCCTTTCAATTCTCCTTGGAGACTAAAACAACCAAACTCAAGAACATGGTTAGTCTCAAAGGGTCACGTTGTAGCACAGCTCCCCCTAAATATGTGCATCACTTGCAAACAGGACTTGTGAGGTCCAGGGAGTGTTTGTACAACTTGAGCACCACAATAAGCAACAACATGCAGAATGAACATGATCAAAGGCATAAACACATGTATGCTACATTTCAATCCAAGTTCCGCGAATCTAAGATATTGAGCTCACTACGCAGCCTGCAAAAGGTCTTCTCATCTAGAGGCTTGGTCAAGATATCGGCTAGCTGGTTCTCGGTGCTAACATGAAACACTTCGATATCTCCCTTTTGCTGGTGGTCTCTCAAAAAGTGATGTCGGATGTCAATGTGCTTTGTGCGGCTGTGCTCAACAGGATTTTCCGCTATTCGGATAGCACTCTCATTGTCACATAGGAGTGGGACTTTGCTCAGATTGTAGCCAAAGTCCCGGAGGGTTTGCCTCATCCATAGTAGTTGCGCACAACACTGTCCTGCGGCAACGTACTCGGCCTCAGCGGTGGATAGGGCAACGGAAGTTTGTTTCTTAGAGTTCCATGACACCAGGGACCTTCCTAAGAATTGGCACGTCCCTGATGTACTCTTCCTATCGACCTTACATCCAGCATAGTCGGAATCCGAGTACCCAATCAAGTCAAAGTTAGACCCCTTTGGATACCAGATCCCGAAGCAAGGCGTAGCGACTAAATATCTAAGAATTCGCTTCACAGCCACTAAGTGACACTCCTTAGGATCGGATTGAAATCTAGCACACATGCATACGCTAAGCATAATATCCGGTCTACTAGCACATAAATAAAGCAAAGAACCTATCATGGACCGGTATGCTTTTTGATCAACGGACTTACCACCTTTGTTGAGGTCGGTGTGTCCGTCAATTCCCATCGGCGTCTTTGCGGGCTTGGCGTCCTTCATCCCAAACCGCTTTAGCAAGTCTTGCGTGTACTTCGTTTGGGAGATGAAAGTGCCGTCCTTGAGTTGCTTCACTTGGAACCCAAGGAAGTAGTTCAACTCGCCCATCATCGACATCTCGAATTTCTGCGTCATCACCCTGCTGAACTCTTCACAAGACTTTTGATTAGTAGAACTAAATATTATGTCATCGACATAGATTTGGCATACAAAAAGATCACCATCGCAAGTCTTAGTAAAATGAGTTGGATCGGCTTTCCCGACCTTGAAAGCATTAGCAATTAAAAAGTCTCTAAGGCATTCATACCATGCTCTTGGGGCTTGCTTAAGTCCATAGAGCGCCTTAGAGAGCTTACACACGTGGTCGGGGTACCGTTCATCCTCGAAGCCAGGGGGTTGCTCCACGTACACTTCCTCCTTGATTGGCCCGTTGAGGAAAGCACTCTTCACATCCATTTGGTACAACCTGAAAGAATGGTGAGCGGCATATGCTAGCAAGATACGAATTGATTCTAGCCTAGCCACAGGAGCAAAAGTCTCCTCAAAATCCAAACCTGCGACTTGGGCATAACCTTTTGCCACAAGTCGAGCCTTGTTCCTCGTCACTACCCCGTGCTCGTCATGTTTGTTGCGGAACACCCACTTGGTTCCCACAACATTTTGCTTGGGACGAGGCACCAGTGTCCAAACTTCATTGCGCTTGAAATTGTTGAGTTCCTCTTGCATGGCCAACACCCAGTCCGGATCTAGCAAGGCCTCTTCTACCCTGAAAGGCTCAATAGAAGAGACAAAGGAGTAATGCTCACAAAAATTAACTAATCTCGAGCGAGTAGTTACTGCCTTGCTAATATCACCCAATATCTGGTCGACGGGATGATCCCTTTGAATCGTCGCTCGAACTTGGGTTGGAGGTGCCTGAGATGCTTCTTCCTCTTCAACTTGAACATCCTGTGCTCCCCCTTGATCATGCGCCTCCACTTGAGGTACCTGTTCGTCATCTTGGGATGGGGGATGCACCATAGTCAAGGAAGACGGTTGATCTTGTCCCAAATGTTCCTGAGGCCGTACATCTCCAATCGTCATGGTGCGTATCGTGGCCGTTGGAACGTCTTCTTCATCTATATCATCAAGATCAACAACTTGCTCTCTTGGAGAGCCATTAGTCTCATCAAATACAACGTCGCTAGAGACTTCAACCAAACCCGATGATTTGTTGAAGACCCTATACGCCTTTGTATTTGAATCATAACCTAATAAAAACCCTTCTACAGCTTTGGGAGCAAATTTAGAGGTTCTACCTTTCTTCACAAGAATATAACACTTGCTCCCAAATACACGAAAATAAGATACATTGGGTTTGTTACCAGTCAGCAGCTCGTATGAAGTCTTCTTGAGGAGGCGGTGAAGGTAGACCCTGTTGATGGCGTGGCAAGCCGTGTTCACGGCTTCCGACCAAAAGCGCTCGGGGGTCTTGAACTCTCCAAGCATAGTCCTCGCCATATCTATGAGCGTCCTGTTCTTCCTCTCTACCACACCATTTTGCTGAGGTGTGTAGGGAGCGGAGAACTCGTGCTTGATCCCCTCCTCCTCAAGGAACTCCTCCACTTGAAGATTCTTGAATTCGGACCCGTTGTCGCTTCTTATCTTCTTTACCTTGAGCTCAAACTCATTTTGAGCTCTCCTGAGGAAGCGCTTGAGGGTCCCTTGGGTTTCAGACTTATCCTGCAAAAAGAACACCCAAGTGAAGCGGGAAAAGTCATCAACAATAACTAAACCATACTTACTTCCTCCTATGCTCAGATAGGCGACGGGTCCGAAGAGGTCCATATGCAGCAGCTCCAGAGGTCTTGACGTGGTCATCACATTCTTGCTGTGATGTGTTCCTCCCACTTGTTTACCTGCTTGACAAGCTGCACAAGGTCTATCTTTTTCGAAATGAACATTGGTTAGACCTATCACGTGTTCTCCCTTTAGAAGCTTGTGGAGGTTCTTCATCCCCACATGTGCTAAGCGGCGATGCCACAACCAGCCCATGCAAGTCTTAGCCATTAAGCATGCATCTAGACCGGCCTCTTCTTTTGCAAAATCAACTAAGTAAAGTTTGCCATCTAGTACACCCTTAAAAGCTAGTGAACCATCACATCTTCTAAAGACAGACACATCTACATTTGTAAATAAACAGTTATATCCCATATTACATAATTGACTAACAGATAGTAAATTATATCCAAGACTCTCCACTAAAAACACATTAGAGATAGAATGCTCATTTGATATTGCAATCTTGCCTAAACCTTTCACCTTGCCTTGGTTCCCATCACCGAATATGATTGAATCTTGGGAATCCTTATTCTTGACGTAGGAGGTGAACATCTTCTTCTCTCCCGTCATATGGTTTGTGTATCCGCTGTCGATAATCCAGCTTGAACCTCCAGATGCATAAACCTGCAAGGCAAATTTAGGCTTGGGTCTTAGGTACCCAACTCTTGTTGGGTCCTACAAGGTTAGTCACAATTTCCTTAGGGACCCAAATGCAAGTTTTATCGCCCTTGCATTTTGCCCCTAACTTCCTAGCAACTATCTTCCTATCCTTTCTACAAATAGCAAAGGAAGCATTCAAAGCATGATAAATTGTAGAGGGACCATTCATAACTTTTCTAGGAACATGATGAACATTTTTCCTAGGCACATGATGAATATTTTTCCTAGGCATATTTCTACCATGCATATAGGAAGAGCTGGGGGCAAACATAGCATAAGAGTCATAGGCATGCGAGTCAAAAGCATTACAATTCCTATGAGACTGTCTTCTATCATTGTACATAAAAGCATGGTTCTTTTTAGTATTTCTTGCCATAGGGGCCTTCCCTTTCTCCTTGGCGGAGATGGGAGCCTTATGGCTTGTTAAGTCCTTGGCTTCCCTCTTGAAGCCAAGTCCATCCTTAATTGAGGGGTGTCTACCAATCGCGTAGGCATCCCTTGCAAATTTTAGCTTATCGAAATCACTTTTGCTAGTCTTAAGTTGTGCATTAAGATTAGCTACTTCATCATTTAATCTCGAAATTGAAACTAGGTGTCCATTACAGGCATCAATATCAAAATCCTTACACCTAGTGCAAATCATAACATGTTCTACACAAGAATTAGATTTATTTGCTACTTCTAATTTAGCATTTAAATCATTGTTAACACTTTGTAAAGTAGAAATGGTTTCATGACACGTAGATAGTTCATAAGAAAGCGTTTCATTTCTTTTAACTTCTAAAGCATAGGATTTTTGTGCCTCTACAAATTTGTCATGTTCATCATACAACAAATCCTCTTGCTTTTCTAAAAGCCTATCCTTTTCATTCAAGGCATCAATCAATTCATTGATTTTATCAATTTTATTTCTATCCAATCCCTTGAACAAGCTAGAGTAATCTATTTCCTCATCACTAGATTCGTCTTCACTTGAAGAAGCATAAGTAGAGTCTCGAGTACATACCTTCTTCTCCCTTGCCATAAGGCATGTGTGACGCTCGTTAGGGAAGAGGGATGACTTGTTGAAGGCGGTGGCGGCGAGTCCTTCATTGTCGGAGTCGGACGAGGAGCAGTCCGAATCCCACTCCTTGCCAAGATGAGCGTCACCCTTTGCCTTCTTATAATTCTTCTTCTTCTCCCTCTTGTTCCCTTGGTCCTGATCACTATCATTGTCGGGACAATTAGCAATAAAATGACCAAGCTTACCGCATTTGAAGCATGAGCGCTTCCCCTTGGCTTTGGTCTTGCTTGGCTGTCCCTTGCGACCTTTAAGCGCCGTCTTGAATCTTTTGATGATGAGGGCCATCTCTTCATCATTAAGTCCGGCTGCCTCAATTTGTGCCACCTTACTAGGTAGCGCCTCCTTGCTTCTTGTTGCCTTGAGAGCAAGGGGTTGCGGTTCGTTGATCGGACCATTCAAGGCGTCGTCCACGTACCTCGCCTCCTTGATCATCATCCGCCCGCTAACGAATTTTCCAAGGACTTCTTCGGGCGACATTTTGGTGTACCTGGGATTCTCACGAATATTATTTACCAAATGAGGATCAAGAACGGTAAAGGACCTTAGCATCAGTCGGACAACGTCGTGGTCCGTCCATCGCGTGCTTCCGTAGCTCCTTATTTTGTTGATAAGGGTCTTGAGCCGGTTGTATGTTTGTGTCAGCTCCTCGCCCCTTATCATCGCGAACCGTCCAAGCTCGCCCTCCACCAACTCCATCTTGGTGAGCAAGGTGACGTCGTTCCCCTCATGAGAAATCTTGAGGGTGTCCCAGATCTGCTTGACGTTATCCAAGCCGCTCACTTTGTGGTATTCATCCCTGCACAATGAAGCTAGAAGAACAGTAGTAGCTTGTGCATTCTTATGGATTTGCTCATTAATGAACATGGGACTATCCGAACTATCAAAGTGCATTCCACTCTCTACAATCTCCCATATACTAGGATGGAGAGAGAATAGGTGACTACGCATTTTGTGGCTCCAAAATCCGTAGTCCTCCCCATCAAAGTGTGGGGGCTTGCCGAGTGGAATGGAGAGCAAATGTGAATTTGAACTTTGCGGAATACGAGAGTAGTCAAAAGAAAAGTTCGAATTAACCGGTTTCCTTCTCTCGTAGTCGTTGTGGTCGTCGTCCTTTTGGGAAGAAGTAGACTCATCGCTGTCGTCGTAATAGACGATCTCCTTGATGCGCCTCGTCTTCTTCTTCTTCCCTTCCTTCCGTCTAAGGCTCGAGCTGGAGTCGGTAGGCTTGTCATCCTTCGGCTCATTGACGAAGGATTCCTTCTCTTTGTCGTTAATCACGATTCCCTTCCCCTTAGGATCCATCTCTTCGGGCGGTTAGTCCCTTTGTGAAGAGAACGGCTCTGATACCAATTGAGAGCACCTAGAGGGGGGGGTGAATAGGTGATCCTGTGAAACTTGAAAACTTAAGCCACAAAACTTGGTTAATCGTTAGCACAATAATTGCCAAGTGGCTAGATAGGAATCCTCAACAAAACACATAAACCAACAAGGATCAATCACAGAGATGGCACGGTGGTTATCCCGTGGTTCGGCTAAGACCAACGCTTGCCTACTCCATGTTGTGGCGTCCCAACGGACGAGGGTTGCAATCAACCCCTCTCAAGTGGTCCAAAGACCCACTTGAATACCACGGTGTTTTGCTTGCTTTTTCTCAATCCCGTTTGCGAGGAATCTCCACAACTTGGAGCCTCTCGCCCTTACACTTGAAATTCACAAAGAACACGGAGCAAGGGAGGGATTAGCAACGCACACAAGACACAAGAAACAGAGTGTCAACACCCACACAAGTCGCAACAAGAGCTCGCAACACAACTCAATGAGTTCACAACTCCACTAGAGCTCTATATGCTATCACAATGAAAAGAATGCGCGAAATCGATGTCTTGGTGCTTAGGAATGTTGTAGGAATGCTTGGTGTTTTCCTCCATGCGCCTAGGGGTCCCTTTTATAGCCCCAAGGCAGCTAGGAGCCGTTGAGAGCAATCTAGGAAGGCTGATCTTGCCTTCTGTCGACTGGCGCACCGGACAGTCCGGTGCACACCGGACACTGTCTGGTGCCCGATTTCCTTCCATAAATGGCGCATTCGACCGTTGGCAGCCTGAGAGCCGTTGGCGCACCGGACATGTCCGGTGCACACCGGACAGACCGGTGCCCCCTTCTAGCTGTTGGCTCGGCCACGTGTCCCGCGCAGATCGCGTGGCCGACCGTTGGCCCTGCCAACCGTTGGCTCACCGGACAGCCCGGTGCACACCGGACAGTCCGGTGAATTATAGTTGTACGTCGTTGATGGTTTCCCGAGAGCGACGAGTTCGCCTGTGAACGGCACACCGGACAGTCCGGTGATTTATAGTCGTACACCGCCGTCGAAGTCCCGAGAGCAGCCTTTTCGCCAGAGCCAGCCTGGCACACCGGACACTGTCCGGTGCACCACCGGACAGTCCGGTGCACCCAGACTGAGCAGACTTTGGCTGCTCGAGCCATCTCTTCTCCAACTCGATTTTTTCTGTTTCCAGCACTTAGACACAATACATTAGTCCATAAAACAATGTACTAAGTCTGAGAAACATACCTTTATCCTTGATTTGTACTTTGTCCACCTTTTTACATTGGGGCACTTGTGTTGGACACTAAATCACCAAAATACTTAGAAATGGCCCAAGGGCACATTTCCCTTTCAGAAGTCCTCTTGGGTGTCCAAGAGATCATCCTTCTCATGAATAGCACTAATCAATTCATTTAATTTCTCTTTTTGTTGCATGTTTAGGTTCGCAAAAAGAATGCATAAGTTATCCTCCTCATTGCTAGCATTATCCTCATCACTAGAGGTTTCATATTTAGTGGAGGATCTTGATTTTACCTTCTTCCTTTTGCTGTCCTTTGCCATGAGGCACTTGTGGCCGACGTTGGGGAAGAGAAGTCCCTTGGTGACGGCGATATTTGCGGCGTCCTCGTCGGAGGAGGAGTCGGTGGAGCTCTCGTCGGAGTCCCACTCCCGGCAAACATGGGCATCACCGCCCTTCTTCTTGTAATACTTCTTCTTCTCCTTTCTTCTCCCCTTCTTGTCGTCGCCCCTGTCACTGTCACTAGAAATGGGACATTTTGCAATAAAATGACCGGTCTTACCACACTTGTAGCAAACTTTCTTCGAGCGGGGTTTGTAATCCTTCCCCCCCCCTTTGCTTGAGGATTTGGCGGAAGCTCTTGCTGATGAGCGCCATTTCCTCATTATCGAGCTTGGAGGCGTCGATGGGTGTTCTACTTGATGTAGACTCCTCTTTCTTCTCCTCCGTCGCCTTAAATTCGATCGGTTGTGCTTCGGACGTGGAGGGACCATCAAGCTCGTTGATCTTCTTTGAGCCTTTGATCATCAATTCAAAGCTCACAAAATTTCCGATTACTTCTTTGGGAGTCATTAGTGTATATCTAGGATTGCCACGAATTAATTGAACTTGAGTAGGGTTAAGGAAAACAAGTGATCTTAGAATAACCTTAACCATTTCGTGGTCATCCCATTTTTTGCTCCCGAGGTTGCGCACTTGGTTCACCAAGGTTTTGAGCCGGTTGTACATGTCTTGTGGCTCCTCCCCTTGGCGAAGTCGGAAGCGACCGAGCTCCCCCTCGATCGTTTCCCGCTTGGTGATTTTGGTCACCTCGTCTCCTTCATGCGCGGTCTTTAGTGTGTCCCAAATCTCCTTAGCACCTTTCAACCCTTGCACCTTATTATACTCCTCTCGGCTTAGAGAGGCGAGGAGTATAGTTGAGGCTTGGGAGTTGAAGTGTTGAATTTGGGCCACTTCGTCCTCATCATAATCTTCATCCCCTACGGATGGTACCTGTACACCAAACTCAACAACGTCCCATATACTTTTGTGGAGTGAGGTTAGGTGGAATCGCATTAAATCACTCCACCTAGCATAATCTTCACCATCACACGTTGGTGGTTTGCCTAATGGGACGGAAAGTAAAGGCGTATGTTTAGGAATGCGAGGATAGCGTAGGGGGATCTTACTAAACTTCTTGCGCTCATGGCGCTTAGAAGTAATGGATGGCGCGTCGGAGCCGGAGGTGGAAGGTGATGAAGTATCGGTCTCGTAGTAGACCACCTTCCTCATCTTCTTTTTCTTGTCGCCACTCCGATGCGACTTGTGGGAAGAGGATTTCTTCTCCTTCCCCTTCCCTTTGTTGCGGGACTCTTCCGATGAAGCCTTCCCGTGGCTTGTAGTGGGCTTGTTGGGGACTTGTTCTCAAATGCTAAGAGTTAAGAACAAGGCAACATAAAATGTGTTAAATGTCAAAGTCCTTCGTCCTTATAAACATTATGTCCCTTCGGATATAATGAATTCTGGATGAAGGTTACAAGGGAAAAGACCTTCGTAAGTTCGATAGATGATGAAGAAGAACACATATATGAAATACAAATAATAATACAGATATTATCATCAACTTATTTTTACTATCAAATTCATGAAAACAAATTATAAATGTACCTTCGGACTGATGAAAAGTAAAGGTACATGCGTTATGCAAAAAGCGAATGTCAAGTCAGCGTGAACAGTACGGGAGTACTGTTCATCTATTTATAGGCGCGGGACGCAGCCTGTGTAGAATTACATTAATGCCCTTTACATTTATCAATAACTCTATAATAATTCGTCGAGGTCTAATTTGGCTTTTCATCTTTAAGTCGGTTCCTCTTTTCTGCCGTCATACCGAAGCTTTTCTACACATAGCTTCGTGATCATCTTATCCTTCGTCATGATCGCCTTCCGTCCCGCTTAAGCTTCGTCTTGACCAGACACTTGTATACCCGTAACCTGATTCCGAAGATACCTGTTCACATATTTCACTTGGAAAACATTGTCAAATCATGTTTTTGAGGACCTTCGGAAGCCGAAGGCCCCCAACAGTAGCCCCTCACAATATTAATTTGCTGTAATGATAAATTCATATTGCGACATGGACGAAGGCTTTAAGCCGAAGGTCCGAAAAAACACCTTCCCTTTGCTAGAATAGCAACAGTCATTGACAGGCGGGACCCTCCTGATCTCGACGCACTGGGTGTATAAATAAGAGCTCAACACGATTTTATTTGGCACACTCTCTTGCCATCTGCTCTTGCTTACCCAACTTTTAGCCTGTGCGTAACAACACTTGCTTGGCTTTTTAAATTTTTAAGTTTCGGTTTCGAGAGCACTTTTCTCAGCGTTTGTGAAGATGTCTGAAGATAAGAAAACTGTTGCTGAACCGAAGCTGAGCCTTTCTGAGGAGATGCATCTCAGCTTTCTTCAGTCAATAGCAAAGACCAATACGGAGAAGATCACTAGGGAGACCTTGGAGGGTTTATCTGAAGATACTGGTGACAGTGACAGTTATGATGTAGAAAGTGGGGGTGAAGACTCCGAAGATCGACCGTGGCGACCAAGTCACATAGTCTTCGGTAAATCGAGTATTAAGCAGAGTCATCTTGATACCATGAAGGGAAGGTATTTTCGAGATATGTCTATTGTGAGGGCAGATGATGGGGAGAAAACTGTGCCTACTCCCGAAGAGAATGAAGTCGTAATCTTCTTAAGCTTCTTGAAGGCTGGACTGCGATTTCCCTTGAGCAATTTTGCTGTGGAAGTACTGAAGGTATTTGAAGTCTACTTTCACCAACTTACTCCCGAATCAATCATAAGAATGGGCATCTTCGTCTGGGCCGTGAAGAGCCATGGTTTAGAACCAAATGCAAAAAGTTTCTGCAATATACATGAGTTATTGTACGAGACGAAACCTTGGGGTAAAGAGCAGTATCACAACAATTTTGGCTGCTACAGCTTCGGCGCTCGATCTGGGTCAAGTTGTCCCGTGCCAACCTATCGGAAAAGATGGCCCGACAATTGGATGATAGAATGGTTTTATGTGAAGAATGATTTAAAAATTCGGGAAGATATTAAAGGTATCATTATGCGCCCTGTTTGGCAACGCTTCGGCCTTCGGAGGCCGAAGGTGGAGATGGATGAAACAGCCGAAGAATGCCAAAGAGCCTTCGACGCAGTGTGCTCTTTTATTGGGACAAGGGATTTAATGCAAGAACACATTGCCTTCAGAGTATGGCCACTTGCAGATAACTGGGAAATGCCGAGGGAAACCGTTAAGGAACCTGACGAAGGTGGACTAGTCAGGCTAAAATACACATTCAAGTATGGAGATAAATTCGTTGAGCCAGATGATGACTGGCTAAAAAGCATTGAGACTGTAAGTGATGAATTGCTTGGGGTATACTCAAAGGCCGAAGATACTGCATTATCAGCGGTCTTCGGAGGCCGAAAGAAGAAGAGGCTCAACCGAGTATTTGATGCAATTAGGTTTGTCTACCCCGACTACCGTTATCCAGCGCGAGGTCAAAAAAGAAAGAATACATCTTCTGCGAAGGAAACTGCTTCAGCCGCTCCTAGCGAGCCGGCGCCGAAGAGAAAAAGGGTAAAGGTTCTCACACACCGGCCACGTTATATTGAACCGGCCACAGTGCCTGAGTTTGCCGGTGAGACCTCTTCGGCCACCGAAGCTAAAGAACCAATTCCGCTGCCAAAAATCGAAGAACTGGTCGAAGTGCCAGCGACAGAAAAGATAGAAGAACCAAGGACTGAAGAAACTAAAGCGTCAGAAGTTTTAAGTCCTTCAGCAAAAATTGAGGCAGTAAAAAGCCAAAAGGGTCCAGCAGTGACCCCGAAAAGAAAAAGGATGGTTAATGTTCTGGATGTTTTGGAGACAATTAAATCTTCAAGCACAACTCCGAAGCAAACTGTGAAAACTTCTGAAGTGCATACTGAAGCCTTTGCTGCTGAAGCTTCAAAGCAACAATCTGAAACTGAAGCTGGGCCTTCAGAGCCCACCAAGGTAAAACCCTTGGAAGCCGAAAAAATAAAAATGGCAGAGCCAACTTTGGTTGAAGAAACTGACACTGCTGCCCCCGAAGCATCCTCCTTAGCCCTTGATTATATTGTACGACATGCTTCGGGAAAAAGATTATCTGAAGAAGAGATTTTTGAAGCTAATCATTATGCCTGAGAATTGAAGTATCCAAAGGGGGCCTTAGTATTCAATGGCACAGACGAAGATGACTTCTTATACTGCCTCCCAGACAACAAAGAATTATCTATCTGCCGGGAGATGGCCAGGAGTATGGGGTTTCCGAAGCTTGAAGCTGGCCTCTGCGCTATGACAAAGGACGATCTTGCAGATAGCCTTGCATATAATAGTCTGAAGGTATGAAAATTGTATATTTGGAAATTTATAATTTTTGAATTATTCTTTTATTCTTATACTAATTCTTTTCATATAGGGTTTAATACTTAGCAATGCTTTGAGAGCGCAAAAGAATGCTGAAGACGAGAGCTATAATATTGCTTTTAACAACCTACGAACAGAGGTTATTAAGCTAAGAAGCGAAGCTTTGGAAAAAGATAAAATTCTGCTTACATTGGTGGATAAGATAAAGGAAGACGAAGCTACTTCTAACGCTCAAGCTGAGGCTCAGAAGCTCGAAATTGAAGATCTTCGGAAACAGTTAGCCAGAGCTAAAGAAGAGCGCATACTTGAAGAGACAAAACGAGAACTTAGCGATCAGTGGGCAAATCATTTAGAAGGAAACGTTGAAGAGCTTCGGGCATCCAAGAAAAGGTGCTATGACAAATCTATAGAGTGCGCTAAGAAAATAAAAACTAGCTTCGCCAGCGTTGGCGCATTCTCGAGCGAGGAAAACTTCACAAGGGGTAACCCCGAAGGCCCGATTGAATGGATCAGTCACGAAGCTGAGGCTTTTGAGGAAATTTTGAATAGCCGAGGAGACATATGCGCCTTTTCGGGTGCCAGGGGGATTGCTACTTTTTTGGAGAGGAAAGGCTACGAGCATATGAAATCTTTAGCACGATCCGAAGCTGCCTTATCCTCCGAAGATATTAAAGACCCTTCAGCCGAAGCAAGCCTGGTCGGTGGAAAATTTTTCATCGACATCTGGGACAATGGCGGCCGAGAAATGGCCCAAGAAATTATTCAAAAGAGCGAAAAAGGCATCCATGATGCTAGAAAAGTAGCAGAGGCTGCTGAGAAAAGCGCAGAGCCCGAAGGGCAAATAGGTATTAATTAGTGGTTTTTGACTCTTTTGTTGTAATTTCTTGATTTCGAACTTGTTCATGGTTTGTAATAGTAATATATCCGTATCTTCTCTTCCCTCAGAACCTGCTGAGCTATCTCTGGGCCCCCACACGAAGGGGGATGATGAAATTAGACAGATGGCCGAAGCCATAATGGATAAAGTTGTTGATCAGCTTCTAAACGAAGCTGCAGAAGTAGTCTTAAGGGAAGATTAAATGCTGTTGTAAAACATTTAGATTGTAATGCTTGTTGAGAATCATGTGTAATATTGTGTAACTTTGGATGTAATATATTAGCTATTTATAATTCTATTCTTTACGATGCATGAAACATTAGATACATACCGTTTTTGAGCCTTTGGCGAAAAAACACCTTCCTTTCTTTTCATGCTTCGTAAATAATATCCATGCTCTTATAAAAGCAGTAATCAATCCTCGTAAAATCAATAATCAATAGATCTTTCCATTTCAGAGTTTTGACGAAGATATAACTCTCCAATGGCTATTGTTTGTGTCGTGTCGTTATTTCTTCGAAAACGATCTTCGAATAACAATTTTGAGACCCCCCTTCTTGCATTGTTGATGCACTATGATGTATGATGTTATGCTATGCAAATGATGTAATGATGTGATGTTATGCAAAATGATATTTGCCGAAGGTCGACATCTATTTTTCATTGTAAGCCTCCCTTAGGAGCTTCTTCGCCTTTTACTTCAGCGGAATCAGCGTTTATTTTTCGCTGTAAGCCTCCCTTAGGAGCTTCTTCGCCTTTTACTTTCAGCGGAATCAGCGTTTATTTTTCGCTGTAAGCCTCCCTTAGGAGCTTCTTTGCCTTTTACTTTCAGCGGAATCAGCGTTTATTTTTCGCTGTAAGCTCTGCATTCCCTTCGGAACGACTTTTGAGCAGAAAACTTACACTGCGCTCCCTTAGGAACGACTTTTTACTACTTCGAAGAAATTGCACTGCGTTCCTTAGAACAAATTTTTGATAATTCGAAGGTCCTCCGTGCCACCATAAATTCTTATGCTTCGGCCACTCAAGCCTATGGAGAAGATATATTTTCATTATGATAAAAAGCGAAACTATTACAAGAGATTGAAAAACGATAAAAGACACTTAAACTTCCCATAATTGTTCCTTACTAAAAAGAAAGTAATACTGAATGCGAAAATGCGAAAAGTTGCTGTCGAGGTAGGATATTTATCAGTAAATGTGCTTCGACTCTGGCACAGTGCTATTGACTGTGCGAGCTTCGGACTCCTCTCTGAAGTCCCGCTGGAGGTGAGTGTGCTGACTCCCTTCTGGCTGTTGACCTCGTTGTGTTGGTGGTGGCGGTGGAGGCTGTTGCCAAGATGCTTGGGGTTGGCTTGCCGAAGCGACAGAAGCTGCAGGGTGATTGCCTACGTATTCTGGAATGTAAGGCGAATGGTACGAAGCAGTATGCATGACCTGCTTCGGCTGACTCTGTTGTGCTGTAGCTTCTGCTATCTCCTTTTGCTTCTGGATGGTAACATGACACATCCTGGTGGTATGGCCCTTGTCTTCACCACAGAATAGGCAGTAAATTTTTCTTGGTTGATCCCCAAATCTTCCCCCGAAGCCCCTGGCGCCTCTGCCCCTTGGCGCTGGTGGCCGGAAAGAGCTTTGCTGCTGCCCCGAAGCTTGCGAGGAGTATTGTGGCCTTTGCTGTTGACTCCCTCTATCATCAGTTTGAGTAGAATTGTGAATTGACCTGACATGCCTCGGATGGAATCTGCCTCCGAAGCCCCTGGTCATTTCAGAGAACCTGAATGCTTCCTCCCTTCTTTGGCGAAAGTCATTGTCAGCTCGAATATATTCGTCCATCTTCTGGAGCAGCTTCTCCAAAGTTTGAGGAGGCTTCCTAGCAAAGTATTGAGCTGAAGGTCCCGGCCGAAGTCCTTTAATCATGGCCTCAATGACAATTTCATTGGGCACTGTTGGCGCCTGTGCCCTCAGACGCAGGAACCTTCGGACATACGCCTGAAGGTACTCTTCGTGGTCCTGGGTGCACTGGAATAAGGCTTGAGCAGTGACCGGCTTCGTCTGAAACCCTTGGAAGCTGGTTATCAACATGTCCTTCAGCTTCTGCCATGAAGTGATTGTTCCTGGCCGAAGAGAAGAGTATCAGGTTTGTGCAACACTCTTGACGGCCATGACGAAAGACTTTGCCATGACTGCAGTATTGCCACCATACGAAGATATGGTTGCTTCATAGCTCATCAAGAATTGCTTCGGGTTTGAATGACCGTCATACATGGGGAGCTGGGGGGGCTTGTAAGACTGGGGCCATGGTGTAGCCTGCAGTTCTGTTGACAGGGGAGAAGCATCATCAAAAGCAAAATTTCCATGATGGAAATCTTCATACGAGTCGTCCTCGTTGTAGAAGCCCTCCTGATGAAGCTCTCTGCGCGGAGGCCTTCGGTTTTGGTCATTTTGAGCAAGATGACGAACTTCTTCCGAAGCTTCATCTATCTGCCTCTGTAGGTCAGCTAGATGAGCCATCTTTTCCTTCTTACGTTGAACCTGTTGGTGGAGCATCTCCAAGTTTTGGATTTCTTGATCCAAATCATCCTCTGGAGGCGTCGGACTAGTGGCCTTCCTCTTCTGGCTTCGGGCCTCCCTAAGAGAAAGGACATCCTGATTGGGATCCAGCGGCTGCAGAGTGACAGCCCCTGTGGCTGAAGCTTTCTTCGGCGGCATGACGAAGGTGATGCTTGCCGAAGGTGTTCAAAACTCAAGAAATGGACGTGAGTTCACCGGAGGTGGGCGCCAATGTTGGGGACTTGTTCTCAAATGCTAAGAGTTAAGAACAAGGCAACATAAAAAGTGTTAAATGTCAAAGTCCTTCGTCCTTATAAACATTATGTCCCTTCGGATATAATGAATTCTGGATGAAGGTTACAAGGGAAAAGACCTTCGTAAGTTTGATAGATGATGAAGAACACATATATGAAATACAAATAATAATACAGATATTATCATCAACTTATTTTTACTATCAAATTCATGAAAACAAATTATAAATGTACCTTCGGACTGATGAAAAGTAAAGGTACAGGCGTGATGCAAAAAGCGAATGCCAAGTCAGCGTGAACAGTACGAGAGTACTGTTCATCTATTTATAGGCGCGGGACGCAACCCGTGTAGAATTACATTAATGCCCTTTACATTTATCAATAACTCTATAATAATTCTTCGAGGTCTAATTTGGCTTTTCATCTTTAAGTCGGTTCCTCTTTTCTGCCGTCATGCCGAAGCTTTTCTGCACATAGCTTCGTGATCATCTTATCCTTCGTCATGATCGCCTTCCGTCCCGCTTAAGCTTCGTCTTGACCAGACACTTGTATACCCGTAACCTGATTCCGAAGATACCTGTTCACATATTTCACTTGGAAAACATTGTCAAATCATGTTTTTGAGGACCTTCGGAAGCCGAAGGCCCCCAACAGGGCTTGTCGCCGGTCTCCATCTCCTTCTTGGCGCGATCTCCCGACATCACTTCGAGCGGTTAGGCTCTAATAAAGCACCGGGCTCTGATACCAATTGAAAGTCGCCAAGAGGGGGGTGAATAGGGCGAATCTAAAATTTACAAACTTAATCACAACTACAAGCCGGGTTAGCGTTAGAAATATAAATGAGTCCGAGAGAGGGCGTGAAAACAAATCCTAAGTGAATACAGAGTGTGACACAAGGATTTGTTTTACCGAGGTTCGGTTTTTGCAAACCTACTCCCCGTTGAGGTGGTCACAAAGACCGGGTCTCTTTCAACCCTTTCCCTCTCTCAAATGGTCCCTCGGACCGAGTGAGCTTCTCTTCTCAATCAATTGGGAACCAAACTTCCCGCAAGGACCACCACACAATTGGTGTCTCTTGCCTTGCTTACAATTGAGATGATCACAAGAAAGAATGAGAGAAAGAAGCAATCCAAGCGCAAGAGCTCAAATGAACACAACAAATCACTCTCTCTAATCACTAAAGCTTTGTGTGGAGTTGGGAGAGGATTTGATCTCTTTGGTGTGTCTTGTATTGAATGCTAGCTCTTGTAATATAGTTGGAAGGTGAAAAACTTGGATGATTTGAATGTGGGGGTGGTTGGGGTATTTATAGCCCCAACCACCAAACTTGACCGTTGGTGGAGGCTGCAGTCGATGGGCACATCGGACAGTCCGGTGCGCCAGCCACGTCACCAGGCCGTTGGATTCCGACCGTTGGAGCTCTGACTTGTGGGCCCGCCTGGCTGTCCGGTGGTGCACCGGACAGGCCCTGTAGGTTGTTCGGTGTGCCACCCGCGTGTGCATTGCTCCTCTGCGCGCGCAGGCGCGCATTTAATGCGTTGCAGTTGACCGTTGCGCGCGAAGTAGCCGTTGCTCCGCTGTCACACCGGACAGTCTGGTGTGCACTGGACACTGTCCGGTGACTCACCGGACGGTCCGGTGAATTATAGCGGAGCGGATTCCCGAAGCTGGCGAGTTCAGAGTCGCTCTTCCTTGGAGCACCGGACAGTCTGGTGAATTATAGCGAAGCACCTCTGAGAATTCCAGAAGGTGTTGAGTTCAGCTTGGAGTTCCCTGGTGCACCAGACATTGTCCGGTGGCACACCGGACACTGTCCGGTGGCACACCGGACACTGTCCGGTGGCACACCGGACAGTTCGGTGCACCAGACCAGGGAGCACTTCGGTTATCCCTTGCTCTCTTTGTTTGAACCCTTTTCTTGGTCTTTTTATTGGCTTATTGTGAACCTTTGGTACCTGTATAACTTATAGACTAGAGCAAACTAGTTAGTCCAATTATTTGTGTTGGGCAATTCAACCACCAAAATCAATTAGGAAGTAGGTGTAAGCCTAATTCCCTTTCAGTTGTTCCATCATGCGATCTGATCGTAGCCCGGGTGCATGGTCAGGTTCCGAGTTCTCGGGCTGGTATGTTGACGCTGTCAACGGTTTGGCCGGAGACGGGTTTGCGAGAGCAGCCCCCGAGCCTCTGCACAGAGCGAGGGGACGGTCAAGGACTGACTCGGCTTTTATCATACGCCCCTTCGTCGCCTTTCCGCAAGGAGGGGGGGGGAAGCGCCATGTTGCCCTCGGAGGGCGCCGAACATGGTGTCTCCAGTGAGTTGCTAACGGGTGATCCGAGTGGACGCCCGTGCCCCATTCGATAAGGGTCGGCTGGTGGCACAGAGGCGCGCTCCAAAAGTAACTGCAGGTGATTTGCCGGACCCGGTCCCGTTTGATATGGTCCAAGGGCTCGATGCCTCCCTCTGATGGGATTCCGTTACAGAATCGCTCCTGCTGGTCTTGGAAATGTCCTAGGGTACCTTGGGACCGTAGCCCGAGCCTCGGCCATGTATCGGACGTACCCAGAGTCATCCCTTGCTCTGCGTGTTCTGGGGCGGCTGTCGAACCCTTCGGGGGGCCAGCCTTCGAACCCCTGATCAGTAGTGGGCACGGAGCCCGAGTGCTCTGAGGCGGCTGTCGAACCCTTCCGAGGGGCCAGCCTTCGAACCTCTGATCAGTAGTGGGCGCGGAGCCCAAGTGCTCTGAGGCGGCTGTCGAACCCTTCCGAGGGGCCAGCCTTCGAACCTCTGATCAGTAGTGGGCGCGGAGCCCGAGTGCTCTGGGGCGGCTGTTGAACCCTTCTGAGGGGCCAGCCTTCGAACCCCTGATTAGTAGGAGGGCTCAGGGCCCGCTTCCTTCGCGGAGAAGGATCCCTTTCGGAGTATCCCCTTTCCCGGTCCTTGTAGCAAGAGAGAGGAAGGGGAAGAGGAAAATGATACGAAATTAAACGATGTGGCGCACCTTTTTTTTGACGCGGTCATCATGGCGGAGGTGAAGCGTCGCCCGCTTCGCCTGCCAAAGGTGTCGCCTGCCCTGCCGCGGAGTTAATGCGACGGGACGGGTGGTTCGCGGGGCAGCCGTTGTGCGTGCGTGAGTCGTTCGAGGAATGGGTGTTTCGCCTTCGAGTTTGAATTTCGCGGCGGGTTCGGGTGAAGTGTTGAACGGGTCTTGCCCGGGCCTTTATATATCCGGAAGAGGGACCGGTGGTGGTTCTTTACTCTGCTGCTCGCCTCCTGCTTTGGTTTCCGCAACCCAAGGGAATAGCCAGAGAAAGAAAACCACGCACCTTGTCCGCTCCGCCGCCACCCCGTTCGCTTGGCGATGGCAGACCGGGTAACCGTCGTTCCGTCGCGCGACCCGTGGCCTTTCTTCACCGTCATGGTGGATGATCTGGAGGCCCTTGTCGCCGATGGCTTGCTCCGTCCCCTCTCTGGTGACCCACAGCCAGAGTGGATGGTCCCTCCGAGCGGGGCCGCCTCGACCCTGCCACCGGGGTATGTGCTGAGTTTCGTCTCCTTCCTTGAGCGGGGGTTCGAAGTGCCTGCAAGCCGTTTCATGCGGGCGCTCCTGCATTACTACGGGGTGGAGCTGCACAATCTCAACCCCAACTCCATCGCACAAGCGGCCATCTTCGCGGTGGTTTGCGAAGGATTTTTGGGGATTGACCCCCACTGGGATCTGTGGACCCATCTCTTCTCCGCGGAGCCTTTTGCCTTGACGATGGGGGAAAAGAGGGTCCGCATGGCGGTGCGAGCCGGTGGCTGCATCCTCCAGTTGAGGCAGGCGCGCGCGCAACAGTACATCCCCGCCATCCTTGTGTCTTTGAACAAGGGGTGGCAGCGCTGGTGGTTTTACCTCCGGAATGACGATGGGAGGCTCCCGTCGTTTTCCCAACGAGTGGTGACTGCCGCCGGCAGCAACTTGCGCTATGGGGCCGCGCACGAGAAACAGAAGAATCTCCAGCCCCTTCTGGAGGCCTTGCAGGAGCTGTGAGACGGAGGGCTTACCGCCGCGGAGGTGGTCGCTGCCATCCATCGCCGGAGGGTGCTTGCCGTGACAGAGCAGCGATTGCTGCTTTCGGAGATGATGCCGAGGGTCGACTTGGAGGGTTCGCAGATG
This sequence comes from Zea mays, assembly GCF_902167145.1. NCBI lineage: Eukaryota > Viridiplantae > Streptophyta > Magnoliopsida > Poales > Poaceae > Zea > Zea mays. The sequence goes on along the minus strand of NC_050100.1, from coordinate 157,613,496 downwards.
TCCTCGGTCCCCCTCTCCACCGATGACCTCCACAGGCGGGTAGCTGGCACGGTAGGGAGGCTGGACGCCAGCGCCCTTACCCAGCCCTTGATGCGTCCCGAGCGTGGGTGCATATCCCTGGTGAGTGTCAGCTCCTTCTTCTTTCTTGTGTCAGATTGCCCTTGGTGCTCACAGTCGAGATTTCCGTCCGTCTCCAGGAGTTGGGGTGTCACAAGCCTTCCCTGCCACCGGTCCCGGAGGATGCGGTGGACCGAGCCGCGCGGAGGGTTGCTGCGGAGAAGAAGAAGGAGAAGAAGGACGCGAAAAAGGCTCGGGCTCGCGAGCGGATGCAGGCTCGAGACGCCTTGGAGAGGCGCCGTCGGAGGCAGGAGAGGGACGGGCTCTCGAGGGAGCCGTCACCGGAGACGCCTGACGACGACGATGACGATGATGATGACGAAGACGACGACATGGCGGTCCGCCTTGGCCTCAGCCCGGATCTGAGGCTGGGCCAGGGGTCGTCGAGCCAGCCCCCGAGTGGGCTGGCACCGTCGGTATCTGGGGCCTGGACATTAGGGTCCCGGTCCGAAGAACAGGGGCAGGCTGAGGGGGTACTTGACCCCTTGGTCGAGGTAGTTGAGGTGACCCCGGGGAGTCAGGCCGACCCGCCTGTCCCCCAAGAGTCGTTGCCCGTGCCGGCCGCACAGAAGGTTGATCCTCAGGTCGTCGTGACTGCGCCTGGGCGGACCGTTCCTTCGGCGCCCCGGGCGCCCGAGGCGGGGATGGTGCCGAAGCCGGCAGCGAGGCAAACCTCGGCAGTGCCCACGGGGACCGCGGCCCGAGGGGCCTCCCCACATGCACGATTGGCCTTGGTCCGGAGTGGGTAAGTATCTGAGGATACCTCTGTCCCGGCTCCTTCTTCGTGTGTCCTGATCCTGCTTTTCCTTTTCCTCCCACCAAACGGAGGCACAGTTCGGCCGGTCTGGCTCCCCGGAAGGCCCTTAAGACGGTGCCGGCTTCTGCAGCCGGTGCCGCACCAGGCCACACCGGTCGGCTGGCGTCCACACAAGATGCCCCCAAGTGGGGGGCTCAGGCAGCACGAGTTGCCATGGGGCGAGCTCCCCAGGCTGACCCCTCCGTCGAGGCGGCCGTCGTGCCGGGGGAGACTGCTGGCGCGGCCGCGGCCTTGAGCCCACCTGACGTGTTGCCGGCACCGGCACCAGCTTCTGTCGAGGTTGTTGCCGTTCTGCCCGTGGAGCCACCCGTCGCCGCCGATGCTGAGATGGCTGAGGCGCCGCTACTCGAGGTCGGTGATCGGAAGCCTGCCCCCTTAGCCGAGGAGGTACCCAATGCGCCGACCGCAGGGGGTCCCGACGCCTTGGAGGAGGGGGGCGCAGAACCGTGGCCCGTCCTGGGGAGCGGTGACCTCGTCCTTGCGCGGCGCAATCCCAATGAGCGGCGTGGGCAGGCGCTCCGGTTCTGGACCCGTGGTGCCTCGAAACCCCTCTTCATTCTTGACGATGAGCGGGAGGAGCAGTCTCGGGATGAGCTCCGTGAGTGTGCCGAGGCAGCGATGGGGTCGCTTCGGTCGACCATGGAGGTCCTTTCCAGGAATGTTCCCAAGATCCTCCAGGTAAGGATTTCAGGCATACCTTTCGCGTGAACAGGGCATTCTTTGTGACGCCCTGCTTCCCTTCCTCAGGATCTGACGGATCTGAGCACCGCCAAGTCATCGTTCATCTACCGCGAGGCCGACATCTGGGGTTCGCTGCGATTCCCAAGGGCCGCGCTTACTGAGGCTACCGATCGCCTCTCCCAACGGAGCGCCGAGGCGGCAGACCTTCGGTTGCTCTGTGATGAGCTGGGGGTGGAGGCAGCGGCGGCACGCACAGAGGTGCGGCAGCGGCAGTTGGAGCTTGGCCAGGTCATCGGCGAGCGGGACCAATCTCAGAACCATGTTGTCGCGGCTGAAAGCTGGGCTAAGGCCCTTGGGGGCCAGCTAGCTGAGGTGTCTACTCGGGCCGGAGCCCTTGCGGAGGACCTGGCCGTGGCCGTCGGGTCTGCCCAGTCCGCCCAAGCCGCAGCCTCGGAGCAGCGTGCCTGGGCTGAAGGTATGTCTTGGCCGCTTTGAGACTTCGATTCAGCTTCATTCTTCAACTCGTGTCTGAAGAATTCTGTTTTGGCTGTTTGCAGAGTTCGAGTCAGCCCTCAACGAGTCCGCCAAGGCACTTGCCCAGGTGGCTGAGCAGAAGGAGGCCGACCGCGTGGCCATGTCCGAAGCTATCTCGGCCTTCTGCCAGGTCTTTGGTCTTGACGACGTCCCCTTGGGAAGCTCCCCCCAGAGTCGCCTGCAGGCCTTGGGCGGCCATGTGCGCGGCAGACTCCGCGAGGCGCTGCATCACGACGTTAGGCGGGCTTTTGCCGTGCTCGCTTCCCACTACGATGTGGATCTGGAGCGGGTCAGCGAGGGGTATTGTCTTCCCGACGAAGATGAAGCTGCCCTGGCCGAAGTTCAGAGGCTTGACGCGGTCGTCACGGGCCCAAGCGCGGTGCTGGCGTCCTCCTTCGAGGTGGAAATCCTTCCGCTTGCGTCGCCGTCCAAGGCCGGGGCGGATCTCGCCGAGGGTGGAAACGGCGCTGAGGGTGGAGACGAAGCTGAGGGTGCTGCTCCTCCCCCAGGCGATGCCTGATTCTGCCGGAGCAGTTTGTTTTGAATCATGTATGTGTCTTTCGTGGCCGCCGAGGCCTGAACACATTGTCATTGTGTTATAAAGCTGCGTTTCTTTTCCTCCCGTTTCGAGTATCCGGACTTGTTCGTCAGTAGCAGAATCGCTTATCCGAGTAAGAGTTATTTTTCGCGGAAGGTGACGAGTGAGGTATCCGTATCCCGGAGGCGTAGGAGTCCCTCGGCTCGGTGGGCCTTGCCGCTTACATGCGCTCTTATTCGTTTCGCGGGGTTCTGTTACTGATATAGCCGGGAAACACAAAAGTCGTTTTGGTAGAAGACTTTTTTCGAGGAAAATTTTGACGCAGAGGGGGTTCCCCCCTTCTAGCCCCCGAGGGAGGGTCGGGCTTTGCCGAGGCAAGGCTGACCCTTCCTTGACGGTTAGACTCTATTTGTGTATGTGAACGAGGTATATGAACGACTTGAAAACATCTTAAGGGTAAAAGCGATGTAGCTGTCGGATGTTCCAAGCGTTGCTGTAGACCTCGCCATGACTGTTGGCCAGCTTGTATGTTCCGGGCTTCAAAATTTTGGCGATGATGAACGGCCCTTCCCAGGGAGGTGTGAGCTTGTGGCGCCCTCGGGCGTCTTGTCATAGCCGAAGCACCAAGTCGCCCACCTGGAGGTCTCGGGACCGAACCCCTCGGGCGTGGTAGCGTCGCAGAGACTGCTGATACCGTGCCGAGTGTAGTAAGGCCATGTCCCGAGCCTCTTCCAGCTGGTCCAGTGAGTCTTCTCGGCTGGTCTGGTTGCTTCGGTTGTCGTACGCCCTTGTCCTTGGGGAACCGTATTCTAAGTCTGTGGGCAAGATAGCCTCGGCCCCATAGACTAGAAAGAACGGCGTGAAGCCCGTGGCTCGGCTTCGCGTCATCCTTAGACTCCAGACCACCGAGGGGAGTTCCTTCATCCATCGCATGCCGAACTTGTTGAGGTCGTTGTAGATCCTCGGCTTAAGTCCCTACAGAATTATGTCGTTGGCACGCTCTACCTGCCCATTCGTCATGGGGTGAGCTACGGCGGCCCAGTCCACCCGGATGTGGTGGTCCTCACAGAAGTCCAGGAACTTCCTGCCAGTGAACTGGGTGCCGTTGTCGGTGATGATGGAGTTTGGGACCCTAAAGCGATGGATGATGTTGGTGAAGAATGCCATCGCCTGTTCGGACCTGATGTTGTTTAGGGGTCGGACCTCAATCCACTTAGAGAATTTGTCGATAGCGACCAGCAGGTGCGTGAAGCCCCCGGGTGCCTTCTGCAAGGGACCGACGAGGTCTAGACCCCATACAGCAAACGGCCAGGTGATGGGTATTGTTTGCAGGGCCTGAGCGGGTAGGTGTGTCTGCCTTGCGTAGAATTGACACCCTTGGCAGGTGCGTACAATCCTAGTGGCGTCGGCCGCCGCGGTTGGCCAGTAGAAACCTTGTCAGAAGGCATTTCCAACGAGGGCTCGAGGTGCTGCGTGATGACCGCAAGCCCCCGAGTGCATTTCTTGCAATAGCTCCTGACCTTTGGCGATGGATATGCATCGCTGAAGGATGCCTGAGGGGATGCGGTGGTAGAGCTCCTTTTTGTCACCTAGCAAGACGAACGACTTGGCGCGCCGCGCCAGTCGCCGAGCTTCGGCTCTGTCGAGGGGTAGCTCTCCTTGGTGGAGATATTGTAGGTACGGGGTCTGCCAGTTTCGATTAGGCATGACCCCATTCCGCTCTTCCTCGACGCGCAATGCCTCACCCTCGGGGGCCGAGGGTGCCTCGGGCTGGGCCGAGACCTCCCCGGGCTCGGGCGTGTCGTCGGTCTTGATGGAGGGTTGATGTAGGTCTCGGGAGAAGACGTCTGGGGGAACCGTTGTCCATCCCAAGGCTATCTTAGCCAGCTCGTCAGTAGTCTTGTTGTAGCATCGAGCGATGTGGTTGAGCTCGAGCCTCTAGAACTTGTCTTCCAGGCGCCGAACCTCATCGCAGTAGGCCTCCATCTTCGGGTCGCGACAGTGGGAGTTCTTCATGACTTGGTCGATGAAAAGCTGCGAGTCGCCACGAGCGTCGAGGCACTGAACCCCTAGCTCGATGGCGATGTGCAACCCGTTAACCAGAGCCTCGTACTCGGCCACGTTGTTTGACGCCGGGAAATGGAGGCGCAGCACGTAGCGGAGGTGCTTCCCGAGGGGTGAGATGAAGAGCAGGCCCGCTCCCGCTCCTGTTTTCATCAGCGACCCGTCGAAATACATGGTCCAGAGTTCCGGTTGGATCGGAGCTTCTGGAAGCTGGGTGTCGACCCATTCAGCCACAAAGTCCGCCAAGACTTGGGACTTGATGGCCTTCCGAGGAGCGAACGAGATTGTCTCGCCCATGATCTCCACCGCCCACTTTGCAATCCTACCCGAGGCCTCTCGGCACTGGATGATCTCCCCCAGGGGGAAGGATGACACCACAGTCACCGGATGAGACTCGAAGTAGTGTCGCAACTTTCGCCGCATCAGAATTACTGCGTACAGTTGAGAGCACCTAGAGGGGGGGTGAATAGGTGATCCTGTAAAAACTTGAAACTTAATCCACAAAACTTGATTAGGAGTTAGCACGAATAAGCCAAGTGGCTAGAGAGGAGAACTTGCACAACACGATAACCACAAAGAGATCAACACAGAGATGGCACAGTGGTTTATCCTGTGGTTCGGCCAAGTCCAACACTTTCCTATTCCACGTTGTGGCGTCCCAACGGACGAGGGTTGCAATCAACCCCTTTCAAGCGGTCCAAAGACCCACTTGAATACCACGGTGTTTTGCTTTCACTTTACTATATCCCGCTTGCGAGGAATCTCCACAACTTGGAGCCTCTCGCCCTTACACTTTGATGTTCACAAAGAAGCACGAAGTAAGGGAGGGATGAGCAACGCACACAAGACACGAAATCAGAGTACCAACACGCACACAAGTCACAACAAGAGCTCACAACACAACCCGACGAGTTCACAACTCAAATGGAGCTCTAGTTGCTATCACAAAGAATCAAATGCGCGGAATCGAAGTCTTGGTGCTTAGTAATGCTTAGAGAATGCTTGGTGTTCTCCTCCATGCGCCTAGGGGTCCCTTTTATAGCCCCAAGGCAGCTAGGAGCCGTTGAGTGCATTCCAGGAAGGCAATTCTTGCCTTCTGTCGCATGGCGCACCGGACAGTCCGGTGCACCACCGGACAGTCCGGTGCACCACCGGACACTGTCCGGTGCGGATCTCCTTCCTTATTTGGCGAAGCCGACCGTTGGCGCTATGGAGCCGTTGGCGCTCTGGACACTGTCCGGTGCACACAGGACAGTCCGGTGCCCCCTTCCGACCGTTGGCTCGGCCACGTGTCTCGCGCGGATCGCGCGGCCGACCGTTGGCCCGGCCGACCGTTAGCTCACCGGACTGTCCAGTGCACACCGGACTGTCCGATGAATTATAGCCGTACGCCGTTAATCACTTCCCGAGAGCAGCAAGTTCGCTTGAGTCAGCCTGGAGCACCGGACACTGTCCGGTGCACCACCAGACAGTCCGGTGCACCCAGACAGAGCTGACTTTGGCTGAACAAAGCCATCTTTAATTTCAACTTGATTTTTCCTATTTCCAGCACTTAGACACAATACATTAGTCTCTAAAACAATGTACTAAGTCTGAGAAACATACCTTTATACTTGATTTGTACTTTGTCCACCATTTAACACTTAGGCACTTGTGTTGGACACTAAATCACCAAAATACTTAGAAATGGCCCAAGGGCACATTTCCCTTTCAATCTCCCCCTTTTTGGTGATTTATGCCAACACAACACAAAGCAAGTAGAACAAGTGCAAAATCAATTCAAATAAGAACTCAAAATTGTTTTGATTCAAATTTGGCATATATGGATCATTCTTTGCCACCACTTGGTTTGTTTTTGCAAATCAAACTCAATTTCCTATCTCTAAGTCAAACACACTTGTTGAAACATAAAGAGAGATATTTCCAGAGAAATTGATCAAAGAGTTCAAAAACTCCCCCTTTTTCCCATAATTAATCCTTCTCCCCACAAGAGACCAACTTTTGACAATAAGAGGCAAACAAGAGTATTTTGACAAACAAAAACTCTAACTCTATTATTTTCAAAATTCACAAGTGGTAGCTGATTATTGCTTTGGCCTTATTTTCTCCCCCTTTGGCATCAAGCACCAAAACGGGATCAATTTTGGTCCTATAACCCCATTGCCTCACCAAAATCTTCAACTAAGAGTAAAAAGGCAATAAGAGTACAAAGATGAACTTGGAATAAGTTACTCTTTCATCGGAGTGCAGTGGAAGTCTTGCATGGTCCAAGTCCACCTTTTCCCTTTCAACCCTCCTTTGAGACTAGATTAAGCAAACTCAGGCACACAGTTAGTCTCAAAGGGTCATGTTGTAGCACATCTCCCCCTAAATTTGTGCATCACTCGCAAATGGAATTGTAAGGTCCGGGGAGTGCTTGTACAACTTGAGCACCATAAATAAACAACAATATGCTTAAGGAACATGATCAAGGCATAAAAACATGTATGCTATAAATCAATCCAAGTTCCACGAATCTAAGACATTTAGCTCACTACGCAACTTGCAAAAGGTCTGCTCATCTAAAGGCTTGGTAAAGATATCGGCTAGCTGGTTCTCGGTGCTAACATGAAACACTTCGATATCTCCCTTTTGCAGGTGGTCTCTCAAAAAGTGATGCCGGATGTCTATGTGTTTTGTGCGGCTGTGCTCAACAGGATTATCCGCCATGCGGATAGCACTCTCATTATCACATAGGAGTGGGACTTTGCTCAAATTGTAGCCAAAGTCCCTGAGGGTTTGCCTCATCCAAAGTAGTTGCGTGCAACACTGTCCTACGGCAACGTACTCGGCCTCAGCGGTGGATAGGGCAACGGAAGTTTGTTTCTTGGAACTCCATGACACCAGGGACCTTCCTAAGAATTGGCACGTCCTCGATATACTCTTCCTATCAACCTTACATCCAGCATAGTCGGAGTCTGAATATCCAATCAAGTCAAAGGTAGACCCCTTTGGATACCAGATCCCAAAGCAAGGCGTAGCGACTAAATATCTAAGAATTCGCTTCACGGCCACTAAGTGACACTCCCTTGGATCAGATTGAAATCTAGCACACATGCATACACTAAGCATAATATCCGGTCTACTAGCACATAAATAAAGTAAAGACCCTATCATAGACCGGTATGCCTGTTGATCAACGGACTTACCTCCTTTGTTAAGGTCGGTGTGTCCGTCGGTTCCCATTGGAGTCTTTGCGGGCTTGGCGTCCTTCATCCCAAACCGCTTGATCAAGTCTTGCGTGTACTTTGTTTGGAAGATGAAGGTCCCATCCTTGAGTTGCCTCACTTGGAACACAAGGAAATAGCTTAACTCGCCCATCATCGACATCTCAAACTTTTGAGTCATCACCCTGCTAAACTCTTCACAAGACTTTTGATTAGTAGAACCAAATATTATGTCATCAACATAAATTTGGCACACAAAAAGATCACCATCACAAGTCTTAGTAAAAAGAGTTGGATCGGCTTTCCCAACCTTGAAAGCATTAGCAATTAAAAAGTCTCTAAGGCATTCATACCATGCTCTTGGGGCTTGCTTAAGTCCATAGAGCGCCTTAGAGAGCTTACACACGTGGTCGGGGTACCGTTCGTCCTCGAAGCCAGGGGGTTGCTCTACGTACACCTCCTCCTTGATTGGCCCGTTGAGGAAAGCGCTCTTCACATCCATTTGGAACAACCTGAAAGAATGGTGAGTGGCATATGCTAGCAAAATACGAATAGACTCTAGCCTAGCCACAGGAGCAAAAGTCTCTTCAAAGTCCAAACCTGCGACTTGGGCATAACCTTTTTCCACAAGTCGTGCCTTGTTCCTTGTCACCACCCCGTGCTCGTCTTGTTTGTTGCGGAACACCCACTTGGTTCCCACTACATTTTGCTTGGGACGAGGCACCAGTGTCCAAACTTCATTTCTTTTGAAGTTGTTGAGCTCCTCCTGCATGGCCAACTCCCAGTCCGGATCTAGCAAGGCCTCCTCTACCCTGAAAGGCTCAATAGAAGAGACAAAGGAGTAATGCTCACAAAAATTAACTAATCGAGACCGAGTAGTTACTCCCTTGCTAATGTCACCCAAAATCTGGTCGACGGGATGATCCCTTTGAATCATCGCTCGGACTTGAGTTTGAGGTGCCTGTTGTGCTTCTTCCTCCATTACATGATCATTTTGTGCTCCCCTTGATCACACGTCTCCTCTTGATGAACCTGTTCATCGTCTTGAGTTGGGGGATGCACCATTGTTGAGGAAGAAGGTTGATCTCGCTCATTTTGTTCCTGTGGCCGCACATCTCCAATCGCCATGGTGCATATTGCGGCCGTTGAAACGTCTTCTTCATCTACATCATCAAGATCAACAACTTGCTCTCTTGGAGAGCCATTAGTCTCATCAAATACAACATCGCTAGAGACTTCAACCAAACCCGATGATTTGTTGAAGACCCTATACGCCTTTGTATTTGAGTCATAACCTAACAAAAACCCTTCTATCGCTTTGGGAGCAAATTTGGAATTCCTACCCTTCTTCACTAGAATGTAGCATTTACTCCCAAAAACTCGGAAATACGCAACATTGGGTTTGTTACCGGTTAGTAGCTCATATGAAGTCTTCTTGAGGAGGCGATGAAGGTAGACCCGATTGGTGGCGTGGCAAGCCGTGTTCACGGCTTCCGACCAAAAACGCTCGGGGTCTTGAACTCTCCAAGCATCGTCCTCGCCATGTCTATAAGCATCCTGTTCTTCCTCTCTACCACACCATTTTGTTGTGGTGTGTAGGGAGCGGAGAACTCGTGCTTGATTCCTTCCTCCTCAAGATACTCCTCCACTTGAAGGTTCTTAAATTCGGACCCATTGTCGCTCCTTATCTTCTTCACCTTGAGCTCAAACTCGTTTTGAGCTCTCCTTAGGAAGCACTTGAGGGTCCCTTGGGTTTCAGATTTATCCTGCAAAAAGAATACCCAAGTGAAGCGGGAAAAATCATCAACTATAACAAGACCATACTTACTTCCTCCTATGCTTAGATAGGCGACGGGTCCGAAGAGGTCCATAAGAAGTAACTCCAGGGGTCTTGATGTTGTCATCACATTTTTGGCATGATGAGAGCTTCCCACCTGTTTCCCTGCTTGACAAGCTACACAAGGTCTATCTTTTTTGAATGTAACATTAGTTAGACCTATCACGTGTTCTCCCTTTAGAAGCTTGTGAAGGTTCTTCATCCCCACATGTGCTAAGCGGCGATGCCACAGCCAGCCCATGCTAGTCTTAGCAATTAAGCATGCATCTAGACCGGCCTCCTCTTTTGCAAAATCAACTAAATAGAGTTTGTCGTCTAATACACCCTTAAAAGCTAATGAACCATCACTTCTTCTAAAGACAGACACATCTACATTTGTGAATAGACAATTATATCCCATATTACATAATTGACTTACGGATAACAAATTATATCCAAGCGACTCAACTAAGAACACATTAGAAATAGAGTGCTCGGAAGAAATAGCAATTTTTCCTAACCCTTTCACCTTGCCTTGGTTCCCATCACCGAATACAATTGAATCTTGGGGATCCTTGTTCTTGACGTAGGAAGAGAACATCCTCTTTTCCCCCGTCATGTGGTTTGTGCATCCGCTGTCGATAATCCAGCTTGAGCCCCCGGATGCATAAACCTGCAAGGCAAATTTAGGCTTGGGTCTTAGGTACCCAACTCTTGTTGGGTCCTACAAGGTTAGTGACAATATCCTTAGGGACCCAGATGCAAGTTTTATCTCCCTTGAATTTTGCCCCTAATTTTCTAGCAACTATCTTCCTATGCTTTCTACAAATAGCAAAGGAAGCATTTAAAGCATGATAAATTGTAGAAGGTTCACTATTTGTTTTCCTAGGCACATGAACAACATTTCTTCTAGTTAAATTTCTATCATGCATAATAGAAGAACTAGAAGCAACCATGGCATGAGAATCAAAATCATTATAACTTCTATAGCCATTTCTAGAATGTCTCCTATCATGATACATGAAGGCATGGTTCTTTTGAGTACTACTAGCCATAGGGGCCTTCCCTTTCTCCTTGGCGGAGATGGAAGCCTTTTGGCTTGTTAAGTTCTTGACTTCCCTCTTGAAGCCAAGACCATCCTTAATTGAGGGGTGTCTACCAATCGTGTAGGCATCCCTTGCAAATTTTAGCTTATCAAATTCACTCTTGCTAGTCTTAAGTTGGGCATTAAGACTAGCCACTTCATCATTTAATTTAGAAATGCAAACTAGGTGTTCACTACAAGCATCAATATTAAAATCTTTGCACCTATTGCAAATCATAACATGTTCTACACAAGAGTTAGATTTACTTGCTACTTCTAGTTTAGCATTTAAATCATCATTAACACTTTTTAAAATAGAAATGGTTTCATGACAAGTAGATAGTTCACAAGAAAGCATTTCATTCCTTTTAACTTCTAGAGCAAGAGAATTTTGTGCACTAACAAATTTATCATGCTCTTCATATAAGAGGTCCTCTTGTTTTTCTAGTAATCTATTCTTATCATTCAAAGCATCAATCAATTCATTAATCTTATCAACCTTAGTTCTATCTAAGCCCTTGAATAAGCATGAATAGTCTATTTCATCATCATCACTAGACTCATCCTCGCTTGAAGAAGCATAAGTAGTATTGTTTCGAGTACATACCTTCTTCTCCTTTGCCATGAGGCATGTGTGTTGCTCGTTGGGGAAGAGGGATGACTTGTTGAAGGCGGTGGCGGCGAGTCCTTCGTTGTCGGAGTCGGACGAGGAGCAATCCGAATCCCACTCCTTTCCAAGATGTGCCTCGCCCTTCGCCTTCTTGTAGTTCTTCTTCTTTTCCCACTTTCCACTCTTCTTTTCCTGGTCACTATCATTATCGGGACAATTAGTGATAAAATGACCAATCTTACCACATTTGAAGCAGGAGCGCTTCTCCTTTGTCTTGTTCTTGTTGGGGTGCTCCTTGCGACCCTTTAGCGCCGTCTTGAACCGCTTGATGATAAGGGCCATTTCTTCCTTATTAAGCCCGGCCGCCTCAACTTGCGCCACCTTGCTAGGTAGTGCCTCCTTGCTCCTTGTCGCTTTGAGAGCAATGGTTTGAGGCTCGTGGATTGGGCCATTCAATGCATCATCCACGTATCTCGCCTCCTTGATCATCATCCGCCCGCTTACAAATTTCCCAAGAATTTCTTCGGGAGACATCTTGGTATACCTGGGATTCTCATGAATATTGTTGACAAGATGTGGATCAAGTACAGTAAAGGACCTTAGCATTAGGCGGACGACGTCATGGTCCGTCCATCGCGTGCTTCCATAGCTCCTTATCTTGTTGACGAGGGTCTTTAGCCTGTTGTACGTCCGGGTTGGCTCCTCCCCTCTTATCATCGCGAATCTCCCGAGTTCGCCTTCCACCAACTCCATTTTGGTGAGCATGGTGACGTCGTTCCCCTCATGTGAGATCTTAAGGGTGTCCCAGATCTGCTTGGCATTGTCCAAGCCGCTCACCTTATGGTACTCGTCCCTGCACAATGAGGCTAACAACACAGTAGTAGCTTGTGCATTTTTATGAATCTGTTCATTGATAAACAAAGGACTATCCGAGCTATCAAATTTCATTCCACTCTCTACTATCTCCCATATACTAGGATGGAGAGAGAACACGTGACTACGCATTTTGTGACTCCAAAATCCGTAGTCCTCTCCATCAAAATGAGGAGGTTTACCAAGTGGAATGGATAGTAAATAAGCATTGGTACTTTGAGGAATACGAGAATAATCAAAAGAGAAGTTTGAATTAACCGTCTTCTTTTTCTCATAGTCGTTGTCGTCGTCCTTTTGGGAAGAAGAGGATTCGTCGCTGTCGTAGTAGACTATCTCTTTGATGCGCCTTGTTTTCTTCTTCTTCCCATCTTTTCTTTTGTGGCTCAAGCTCGATATAGTAGGCTTGTCCTCCTTTGGATCATTGACAAAGGACTCCTTCTCCTTATCGTTGACCACCATCCCCTTGCCCCTAGGATCCATCTCTCCGGGCGGTTAGTCCCTTTCTTGAAGAGAACGACTCTGATACCAATTGAGAGCACCTAGAGGGGGGGGTGAATAGGTGATCCTGTAAAAACTTGAAACTTAATCCACAAAACTTGATTACGAGTTAGCACGAATAAGCCAAGTGGCTAGAGAGGAGAACTTGCACAACACGATAACCACAAAGAGATCAACACAGAGATGGCACAGTGGTTTATCCTGTGGTTCGGCCAAGTCTAACACTTGCCTATTCCACGTTGTGGCGTCCCAACGGACAAGGGTTGCAATCAACCCCTTTCAAGCGGTCCAAAGACCCATTTGAATACCACGGTGTTTTGCTTTCACTTTACTATATCCCGCTCGCGAGGAATCTCCACAACTTGGAGCCTCTCGCCCTTACACTTTGATGTTCACAAAGAAGCACGAAGTAAGGGAGGGATGAGCAATGCACACAAGACACGAAATCAGAGTACCAACACGCACACAAGTCACAACAAGAGCTCACAACACAACCCGACGAGTTCACAACTCAAATGGAGCTCTAGTTGCTATCACAAAGAATCAAATGCGCGGAATCGAAGTCTTGGTGCTTAGTAATGCTTAGAGAATGCTTGGTGTTCTCCTCCATGCGCCTAGGGGTCCCTTTTATAGCCCCAAGGCAGCTAGGAGCCGTTGAGTGCATTCTAGGAAGGCAATTCTTGCCTTCTGTCGCCTGGCGCACCGGACAGTCCGGTGCACCACCGGACACTGTCCGGTGCGGATCTCCTTCCTTATTTGGTGAAGCCGACCGTTGGCGCTTTGGAGCCGTTGGCGCACCCGACACTATCCGGTGCACACCGGACAGTCCGGTGCCCCCTTCCGACCGTTGGCTTGGCCACGTGTCTCGCGCGGATCGCGCGGCCGACCGTTGGCCCGGCCGACCGTTGGCTCACCGGACAGTCTGGTGAATTATAGTCGTACGCCGTTAATCACTTCCCGAGAGTAGCAAGTTCGCCTAAGTCAGCCTGGCGCACCGGTCACTGTCCGGTGCACCACCAGACAGTCCGGTGCACCCAGACAGAGCTGACTTTGGCTGAACAAAGCCATCTTTAATTTCAACTTGATTTTTCCTGTTTCCAGCACTTAGACACAATACATTAGTCTCTAAAACAATGTACTAAGTCTGAGAAACATACCTTTATACTTGATTTGTACTTTGTCCACCATTTAACACTTAGGCACTTGTGTTGGACACTAAATCACCAAAATACTTAGAAATGGCCCAAGGGCACATTTCCCTTTCAACAGTAGCTTCTGAATTTGCGAGTAGCGAATTTTTGTCTCGGACAGTACTTCACTGATGAAGTAGACCGGCCTCTGGACGAGCAATGCATGCCCTTCTTCTCGTCTCTCGACCACGATCGCGGCGCTGACCACCTGAGTGGTTGCGGCTATGTAGATCAAGAGGGCTTCTCCCGCAGCGGGGGCACTAGGATGGGAGCGCTTGTCAGGAGCGCCTTTAAGTTCCCAAGGGCTTCCTCGGCCTCGGGGGTCCAAGTGAAGCGCTCGGTCTTCCTTAAGAGGCGGTACAGGGGTTGGCCTCTTTCGCCGAGGCGCGAGATGAAGCGGCTCAGAGCCGCAAGGCATCCCATGACCCTATGTACTCCTTTCAAGTCCTTGATAGGCCCCATGTTGGTGATGGCCGCGATTTTCTCTGGGTTGGCCTTGATGCCCTGCTCGGAGACGATGAACCCTAGGAGCATGCCTCGGGGGACTTCAAAGACACACTTCTCGGGATTGAGTTTCACGCCCTTCGCTCTCAAACACTTGAATGTCGTTTCAAGGTCAGTGAGGAGGTCGGAGGCTTTCCTCGTATTGACTACGATGTCATCGACGTAAGCCTCGACCGCTCGGCCAGTGTGCTCTCCGAACATGTGGTTCATGCACCTTTGATATGTCGCGCCTGCATTCCTTAAACCAAATGGCATAGTAATATAGCAGTACATGCCAAAGGGTGTGATGAAAGAGGTCGCGAGCTGGTCAGACTCTTTCATCCTGATTTGGTGATACCCTGAGTAGGCATCGAGGAATGACAGGGTTTCACACCCAGCAGTGGAATCCACGATTTAATCGATGCGAGGCAGAGGGTAGGGAACCTTCGGACATGCTTTGTTTAGACCAGTGTAGTCTACACACACCCTCCATTTCCCACCTTTCTTTTTCACAAGCACAGGGTTGGCTAGCCATTCGGGATGGAATACCTCTTTGATGAACCCTGCAGCCATCAGCTTGTGGATCTCCTCGCCTATGGCTCTGCGCTTTTCTTCGTCGAATCGGCGCAGAGGCTGCTTCACGGGTCGGGCTCCAGCTTGGATATCCAGCGAGTGCTCGGCGACATCCCTCGGTATGCCAGGCATGTCCGAGGGACTCCACGCAAAAACCTCGGTGTTCGCGCGGAGAAAGTCGACGAGCACTGCTTCCTATTTGGGGTCGAGCTCGGAGCCGATCCGGACTTGCTTGGAGGCATCGTTGCTGGGGTCGAGAGGGACGGACTTAACCGCCTCTGCTGGCTCGAAGTTGCCAGTGTGGCGCTTCGCATCTGGCACCTCCTTGGAGAGGCTCTCTAGGTCGGTGATGAGGGCCTCGGATTCGAAGAGGGCCTCAGCATACTCCACGCACTCCACGCACT
This sequence comes from Zea mays, assembly GCF_902167145.1. Taxonomy (NCBI): domain Eukaryota; kingdom Viridiplantae; phylum Streptophyta; class Magnoliopsida; order Poales; family Poaceae; genus Zea; species Zea mays. Next base: position 157,598,008 of record NC_050100.1, on the reverse strand, counting down.
CCACGTCGCATTCGTACGCGTGTCGGTACGTGGATCCGACGGTGATGACCCTGTTGGGGCCCGGCATCTTGAGCTTGAGGTAGGTGTAGATGGGGACGGCCATGAACTTGGCGTAGCATGGTCTCCCCAGCACTGCGTGGTAGGTTCCTCGGAACCCGACCACCTCGAACGTGAGGGTTTCCTTTCGAAAGTTGGAGGGAGTCCCGAAGCAGACGGGTAGATCGAGTTGCCCAAGGGGCTGGACGCGCTTCCCGGGGATGATCCCGTGAAAGGGTGCCGCACCGGCCCGGATTGTGGATAGATCGATCTGCAAGAGCCCGAGGGTCTCGGCATAGATGATGTTGAGGCTGCTGCCTCCGTCCATGAGGACCTTGGTAAGCCTGACGTTGCCGATGACGGGGTAGACAACGAGCGGGTACTTCCCTGGGCTCGGCACGCGGTCGGGGTGATCGCCTTGGTCGAAGGTGATGGGCTTGTCGGACCAGTCTAGCTAGACTGGCGCCGCCACCTTCACCGAGCAGACTTCCCGGCGCTCCGGCTTGCGGTGCCGAGCCGAGGCGTTCGCCGCTTGCCCATCGTAGATCATGAAGCAGTCGTGGACCTCGGGGAACTCCTCTGCCTTGTGGCCCTCCTTCTTGTCGTTGTCATGGCCTTTGCCACCCTCCGCCGGGGGCCCGACCTTATGGAAGTAGCGCCGAAGCATGACGCACTCCTCAAGGGTGTGCTTGACGGGACCCTGATGATAGGGGCACGACTCCTTGAGCATCTTGTCGAACAGGTTGGCCCCTCCGGGAGGCTTTCGAGGGTTCCTGTGCTCGGCGGCGACAAGATCTGTGTCGGCGGCGTCGTGTTTCGCTTGCGACTTCTTCTTGCCCTTCTTCGTGTCGCGCTGAGCGGGTGCCTCAGGGACGTCTTCCTGCTGGCGTCCCTGAGGCGGCCTGTCCTTCCGGAAGATGGTCTCGACCGCCTCCTGACCAGAGGCGAACTTGGTGGCGATGTCCATCAGCTCGCTCGCCCTGGTGGGAGTCTTGTGACCTAGCTTGCTCACCAGGTCGCGGCAAGTGGTGCCGGCGAGGAACGCGCCGATGACATCTGAGTCGGTGATATTGGGCAGCTCGGTGCGCTGCTTCGAAAATCGCTGGATGTAGTCCCGCAGGGATTCTCCTGGCTGCTGGCGGCAGCTTCGAAGATCCTAGGAGTTCCTAGGGCGCACGTATGTGCCCTGGAAGTTTCCGGCGAAGGCTTTGACCAGGTCATCCCAGTTGGAGATCTGCGCAGGGGGCAGATGCTCCAGCCAGGCTCGGGCGGCGTCGGAAAGGAACAGGGGGAGGTTGCGGATGATGAGGTTGTCATCGTCCATTCCACCCAGCTGGTAGGCCAGCCGGTAGTCCGTGAGCCACAGTTCCGGCCTTGTTTCCCCCGAGTACTTGGTGATGGTAGTCAGGGCTCGAAACCGGGTCGGGAACGGCGCCCGTCGTATGGCCCGGCTGAAAGCTTGCGGACCGGGTGGTTCGGGCGAGGGGCTCCGATCCTCCCTGCTGTCGTAGCGTCCCCCACGCCTGGGGTGGTAGCCTCGGCGCACCTTCTCATCGAGGTGGGCTCGACGGTCGTGGCAGTGGTGCTCGTTGCCGAGGCGACCCGGGGCTGCAGGCGTTGCGTCCTGCGTGCGCCCAGTGTGGACCGAGGCTTCTCGCATGAATCGGGAAGTCGCGGCGCGATGCTCCGGGGGGTACCCCTGCCTTCGGGAGGCAGAGCTTTCGGCCTGTCAGACCGTGGCATCCTCCAGGAGATTCTTGAGTTCACCTTGGATACGCCGCCCCTCGGTGGTGGATGGCTCCGACATCGCTCGGAGTAGTATTGCTGCTGCAGCTAGGTTTTGGCCGACCCCACTGGAAGCCGGGGGCAGCCTTGCCCTGGCATCGTCAGCGATGCGGTGCTGGACGTCCTGGGCCAGATGACGCGCTTCTCCGGCTAGTGCTCGGCCTGCCCACTCCTGCCCGATGTTCTGCCGGAGCTGCACAAGTTGTCCTGCTTCCTCGTCGAGCTTGGCCTGCATCTCGCGGATTTGCTCGAGCTGTGTGTCCTGACCCCCCGCAGGGACTGGGACCACAGCTAGCTCCCGAAGGATGTCAATGCGAGGCGCAGGCCTAGGGGGATCGCCGTCCTCCGGCATACCAAGGTGGTTGACTTTGTCGAGACCCCCTAGATCGACGTGGAAACATTCACGACTTGGGCCACAGTACGTCCTCGTCGTCAAAGCTGCGGCCACCATCAGAGTAATCGGAGAGGCAGTAGTCACATGCGGTCATGAAGTCCTACATGGCACTGGGGTTACCGAGCCTGGAGAAATCCCAACCAGAGTTGGGCTCGTCATCTTCCTCGGAACCCGGGGGCCCGTAGGTCGAGACGGCCATCAGTCGGTCCCAGGTTGACCACATATGGTACCCCAGAAGGTTAGGGTATGCCTTTATGAAAGCGTCCACCGAAGCGGGGTCGCTTGGTGGGTCGAAGCTGAATCTAAAAGGCACAGGATGGAAAACGGACGGTACCTCTTGATCGACGGATGGTGACGATGTCGCGTCGGGGATGGACTGCACCGTTATCTCAGGTACGAGGCTAACGCCCAGCAAGTCCTTCGCGAGCGTGCTGGCGTCATCCATCAAATTGGGGTTGGCGTGTTGCGGGGAAACGACGCTCATCTTCGTCTTAGATGCGAGGTCAACGCCCAACGTGTCCCCCGCTGAGGCACCGGCGTCGTCGACTCGCTCGACAGCCAACAAGGTGTCACCTCTTGCTTGGTCGTGGTTGCCCCGCCTCCTTCTCCTGCGGCGGGGAAGGTGACGGGACAGGCCCGGATGCTGCTCTTCCGCCATGGGGGGAAGACGTCGCCGATTCCGCCGCCGTCGGGCGGGCTGACGGCCGTCGTTGTCGTTGTCGCGTGGTGGAGGAAGGAGTACCATGTCGTAGCTATCGTCGAGGGACATGAACTCGAGACTGCCGAAACGGAGCAGCGTCCCGGGCTGGAGAGGTTGCTGGAGACTACCCATCTGGAGCTTGACGGGAAGCTGTTTGTCAACACGCAGCAGGCCCCTACCTGGCGCGCCAACTGTCGGCGTTTCGACCCCGGGGGTCCCTGGATCGACGAGTAAATTGTCGCTGCGTGTCCCAACCCAGATGGGTCGGCGCGAGATGGAACACAAGGGGGAAAAAAGGGAACCACAGCTCGCGTTATCCCGCGCCCAGGGTGGATGCGCTTGCAGTAGGGGGTTACAAGCGTCCGCGAGGGGGAGAGAGAGAGAGAGCCTGTCCGTCAGCCCGTCCTCCCGCGTGGCCACCTTCTCGTACGAGGGCCCTAGACCTTCCTTTTATAGATGTAAGGAGAGGGTCCAGGTGTACAATGGGGGTGTAGCAATGTGCTAACGTGTCCGACAGAGAGGAGCCAGAGCCCTATGTACATGCCGACGTGGCTGTCGGAGAGGTGCTAGTTCCCTGTGCATGTGATGTCGTGGCCGTCGAAGGAGCACTTGAGCCCCGTAGAAGCACAGCTTTCGGGGCTGTCGGGACCTTGCTGACGTCTCCTTGCTTCCGTAGGGGGCTGAGAACCGCCGTCGTCATGGGAGCACGCGGGGTGCCATCATTACTTGTTTACCGGGGCGAGCCAGATGGGACGCCGGTCTTGTTCCCTGTAGCCTGAGCTAGCTAGGGGTAGGGTAATGATGTACCCCCTATAACGTGGTCGGTCCGAGCCCAAGGTCGGGCGAGGCGGTGACTCCTCCGAGGTCGAGGTTGAGTCCGAGCCCTGGGGTCGGGCGAGGCGGAGACCGTCTTTCGAGGTCGAAGTTGAGTCCGAGCCCTGGGGTCGGGCGAGGCGGATACCGTCTTTCGAGGTCGAGGTTGAGTCCGAGCCCTGGGGTCGGGCGAGGCGGAGACCGTCTTCCGGGGTCGAGGTTGAGTCCGAGCCCTGGGGTCGGGCGAGGCGGAGCTTCCTATGGCGTCTGAGGCTGGACTCGGCTGCTGTCAGCCTCACCCTGGCGGGTGGCACATCAGACGGAGTAGGGCAGGCGACACTGTTTTCCTGTCAGGTCAGTCAGTGGAGGGGCGAAGTGACTGCGGTCACTTCGGCCCTGCCGACTGAGGAACGCGCGTCAAGATAAGGTGTCAAGCGATCCTTGCATTGAATGCTTCTGCGATACGGTCGGTTGGCGAGGCGATCTGGCCAAGGTTGCTTCACTGTGAAGCCTGCCCGAGCTGGGCCTCGAGTGAGTCGAAGGTGCGCTCGTTGCTTCAGGAGGCCCTCGGGCGAGGCGTGAATCCGCCTAGGTCTACTGTTCCCGCTCGAGGCTGGGTTCGGGCGAGACGAGATCGTGTCCCTTGAGTGGACGGAGCCTTGACCTGAATTGCGCCCATCAGGCCTGAAATGCTGATGGTGATTACCAGCCGAGTTTAGGAGTCTTGGGAGTACCCCTAATTATGGTCTCTGACAACATTTATAGACAATATATTCTATAATAGAGTCTTTTATTTGTATCTTGTGCTTAAAGAACCGTTTTAATGTCTACACTATACATGCCCTAATACTACCTACTCTCTCCGTTCTAAATTATACAAAACAGTATATTATTTTTTAAGAGTCAAAACATCATAACCTTAAGTTAAAACTACAGAAAATTATAAGAGAATCGAGAAAGTTATAATAATTTATATAATTTTGAAGTGAATATTATACCATTATCCATCGAGTATGAGTTCCCTTCGACTCGGGGAATAGCTGACAGTTACCCAGTGCACCTTTTTGTTGACTTCTGTGCTACCGGCCCAGCGCCATTTGTCGACTTGTTCTTCACCTTATTAGCTAAAAGAGAATCGAGTAATTTTCTATGGTTGGCTCGCTTGCAGCACTTGAAAGAAAAAAAACAGTATAGAAGGGACGTCTGGAACTTCGGGTGCTCTTCTATTTTCGAGTCTTCGTCCAACGCTGTGTGATTATCAGAGGCGGAGCCAGAATTAAGGTATAAAAGGGACCGAGCAAATTTATCAAATACTATTTGGTGAAAAAAATATCGTATAATATATGCATATATATATATATATATATATATATATATATATATATATATATATATATATATACTAATTTACGTATAACATAGATAATAAATTAATAAAAAATATTTGTACCATATAATTATAAATTAATTAACTCCAACATATATCAAAATAATTTGCTTCTACGATGATCAACCAAATTAAAAGCTTCGATTATACCATGAGAGCTGCTCATAGCAGTCAATATAGATGATCAAGTAATTTTACATAAAATCATCTCTCTTTTTTTAGATATGTTTTGATAAGTTTTGTAGCTAAAAGGCTCTTTCTCAGTCATTGCATTTGACATTGGAAAGGCGATCATTAATCTTAATAATCCGTAAACCATTTAATATATGGAACTTTTACATAATTTGACATGGATTTTTGTCAAATCAACAAGTGATCATAATATATTTGGCTCTAGATGGTTGTATATTTAAGGTGAAGCATCAAATTCGTCGCATGCACAACAACTATCTGGTGACAACTTTGAACTGAAAATCATTGATTTTATTATTAGAGACGAATTTGATGTTTCAAAATTGCAACAAATTTTTACTTGGGTAGATAAATTTATTTTGACCAAAGAAATTTCTATATTTCATAGTTTGTGTGCGGAAGAGTTAGGGGGCCACGGCCCCCTGCCCACCCTCTCTGGCTCCGCCCCTAGTGATTATCCATTCGGAATGAGTTCCCTCAAATGGGAAATGGTAGTGTGAACCGTGTTGCTCAACATTTAAATGGATGTCTCGAACACAAGGATTAAATTTTAGTTTCACATTACATGTTTGAATACTAGTTAGAAGTATTAAATATAATTTAATTATAAAAAAATTACACAGATTTGAACTAAACGGTAAGACAAGTCTATCAAACCTATTAGTTAATGATTCTTGCATGTGATGTTACAATAAACATTTGGTAGTCATAGACTAATTAGGTCTAATAAATTTGTCTCGTCATTTTGTTTTGTTTTTATTATATACTTAATATTGCAAGTAGATTATTATATTTAATATTCTCATTGAGACATTCGATATGACACGGACTACACTTTAGTCATCAAATACTCATGCGTTGGTCAGAGAAACCAAATACTCCTGCATTGGTGAAGATTCACCCGGCAGTCATGTTTCTAACACCTCATTATTAATTAACTACATTGGTGTAGAAACCTAGGAGAACTACATTGAAACTCTATGATTTCATGTGTAGTTCTCCTAGGTTTCTACACATAGTGTCCCACAACTTTCTTCAAACATTCTAAAATTTTTATCGCAGCCTGTACATATGATATCATGACACGTGGACAAGTTTCAGGATTTTCTGATTTTGTTTGTGTTTTATACAATTTTTAAACATGTGTATGGCAAGTTCACGGCCATGTTTAGTGAGCATGTTGCTCGAAGTTTCCGGTCCGCTCCTGGAATCGGTCGTAACTTATGCTAAGTAACATGAATATCATTTTTGCATGCACGGTTTTCCAACACTAGTACACAGAAGCTCTATAGTGGCGGTTCTAAACATATTTACACTGGCATTTTTCAGTACCGCCAGTGCTAGGGGTCAGTGGAAATCAGCATTTCCACTGGCGGTTATTTTGGAACCGCCAGTGAAAAGTGCATTTTCACTGGCGGTTTTCTTAAGGAACCGCCAGTGAAAAGTGCATTTTCACTGGCGGTTTTCTTAAGGAACCGCCAGTGAAAAGTGCATTTTTACTGGCGGCTGAATAAAGAAAACCGCCAGTGAAAATGCATTTCCACTGGCGGTTTTATAAAGCAAACCGCCAGTGGAAATGCACTTTTCACTGGCGGTTTTCTTTATTCAGCCGCCAGTGGAAGTTTTCCCGCCTTTTTTCAAAATTTCAAACAATACTGAATTATATATATATTTATTTACACACACACAAACATATATATATATAGATCTATATTGATATTGAAAGCAACATGAAATTAAATTCTATCATACATTTATATACATCAAAGTATTCTGTTTACAACCATATATCCTTCATGCATTCTATACATCATAAGTTTTCACCTAAGCTCTAATAACTATCTCGGCTAAGAGATAATCTACTAATTTCTGTTAGTATTCTAAACTCTGGCAAAGCTAATGTTCCAGAAGCATCGTGATATTTTCCTTCTGCGGGAATGACCTCTTTCAATATGAATGTGCAGAGGTCCTCGACTATGCCATACAATGCAGCTTCGGTCAAGTTCTCCGGGTTTCCTCGTTGAAATTGCTGTAAAGGAATTTTATAAACATCATCTATTTATACTCAATAATAACACATTTGCATCTTTAATGACATAAATACATACTTAACTATTACTAATAATACCTTGTCAGGGTTCGTGATGTATCGTCCGTTCACTCTCATGAACTCGCACGCATAGAATCCACATAGGACCGATCCTTGTGGTTGCTTGTGGCACTACATAACGGGAGATTGGTTATTTAGTTGCAACATTGTGTATGATATGTATTCATAAAATCACATACTTACCGGCCAGTGATGATGGATGTCTAGTGGCACGAGTTTTTTCGACAGGTCGTACTTTCCACCTCTCATCTTATAGAATCTATAAGCACTGTGATCTCAAATAGAATCACCATGTTATTCTCAAATTTTAATCGATAAAAGTATGCATGCATAGAAAAGGCTTACAGCTCTAAGATGCTGAGGAATGTTGCATATGTCGAAGGGTCGAAGTTCAAGGAGTCGAGCACCAGCACCTTTCCAACCTTAGGATAAATGAGGAAGCATATCCAGTGGTCCCTGTACGAATCAAATTTGTGATGCATGTGTATTGAAATTATTAATTTTATTTATGCAAAATCACACTTACTTAAAGTTGTACGGGGCCATTATGGCTTCCCTGTCTTGAAATTGAAGCATTGCATGTCCTATGTATGTGGCGTATCGAGCTTCAAAATCCTTCTTCATATCCTTTATACGCTTCTCAACTTCTTCGTCCGTCTTTCCCCGTATTTCATCGTTGTCTTTCCCGATTCTAAAAGTGTGGCTTTCCTCGGATATAAGTATTGGGTTGAGATACCCAACCCTTTTACTGGCACTAGCATTGGGCTTGGTACCGTAAAGAATCTCCTGCTGATCATGTTGCATTCTGCAAGTCACACGTGCATGTCAGATATTGAAATTTTATACAGCTCACTAATAATAACACACATATGTGGAAGTATGAGCGACACTTACAATGCAAACATCGTTACAAGTTGCACGTCGAGTCTCTGAAGGTTCATCATTAACCACATGTCCTCGAATGTAACAACGGCCTTTTGGTTCGAACCAATAAAAGCATGGTCTGGTATATGCACACTGATGGTGTCGATGCCAACCGATGATGCCCGCATGTACCAGTCATGCAACCTTTTAACACCAGCCGGGACCTTTCTTAGTTTGTCAAGAGGTAGCAGAGGTCTACCCGGCACATATTTTTTAGGCACGTTTTTGTAATCTGCCTTAGTTGGCTTCTTTATCTTTGCGGCCGTTGCCTCAGCCTTTTTTGCAGACTCCTCGTGCTCGGCCAAATCAACAGTTTGTGACGTGAGGCTCCGTCCAATCCCTTTCAAAAACCGAACTGTGCCAGCAGTAGTAGCTTTACTCTTCTTTTTCTGATACGGGGACACCAATTTTGGTATAGGAAGTTTAGATTTCTTTGATGGCCGTGGATCGTTTGATGGCTGTGGAGAAGGTGGATCCCTTGATGGTGGCGTAGACAGTGGGTCACCAAGAGGATGGGGAGGAGAAGGTGGTGGAGCCCTGAATGGTGATGCTTGTGGCGGAGACGGTGGGTCAGAAAAAGGATGAGGAGCAGCATGTGAAGTTTGAGGAGGTGAGGATGGATGTACAATAGGAACAGCAATTTGAGAAGGCAGAGACGGTTGGGCCTGCGACGCCTGCGACGAATTCGACCAATCAAGCAATTCGACATCCCTTCGAGGCCAAAGGATAAAATTCTTGATAGCTTGTCCAAGTTTCTCGATACCTTCGGGCCCAGGGATGTCTAGCATGTCGTCCTCGGATCCTTGGACGACCGTCGTCACTTCTACTTTGCAATAATCATCTGGAATATCGTTTCCATGGAACTTGCGTCCTGGGATCGCAAGGCCTGTGGCTACTATCTTTGTACGTTTATTGTTAATACCATATCTTATAACCAGTGTGCACGCCACAGGCCTTGTGATGTCATCAACTGGATAACGGTCCTTATTTCCCGTTGAAGCAACAGAGCTTGGTAATGTCGTACAATCTGTGGAAGCCGGCGGTTGAGCTGCTGGAATTATTTGTATCTATGGAGTGGTCATCTGTTGAACAGACATCGCACTCGCCAACTGTTGCATCAATTCTGGAGGAGGATTCGATAGCATTTGAGACATCATGGCTTTGAACTCTTTCTTGGCCTCCTCCTTAAAATAATCCGCGATCTCTTCCTTGTATCGATCACGTTTCTTGTACAGACCTTCCCACTGTGGTCCGAATCCTTCCTTCCATCCTTCCTTAGACGAGATTCCTCGTACACGACCAGGATGCTCAGGGTTACCGAGACCAGCCGTTAGGATGTCTCTTTCCCTTTGTGGCTTAAAAGTTCCTTCGCTCTGCTTAGCTGCCATTGTATATATGTTTTTTGCCGCTTCTTCGACAATGGGATCATCAAAAGATACACCGGTCTCGGTTTCCCTTGGTTTTCTAGCACGGAGCCAATTTGCCGCCCTTTCACCAAGTTGCTCGGACAGCGTCGGCAACCCTGCGGCCTTCTTCTCGGCGTCTTCTTGTGTCCATTTAGGAACCTGACGCTTGTAACCACCTGTGCCTAGGTGGTGGCGGTACTTGTTCTTCTTTGATAGTTCTGAATTTGCCTCACTTAGAGATATGAAATCAGGGCTGCTCCTCTGCTCTAGAAATACTGCCCACTGACCTGCTGAGATTTTATATTTTTTGGTCGGGTCCAGACCTTTCTTTGCAAACTTTGTGTTCATCTCAGACCTCCAATTTCGGAAATTTATTGCAAGCTGCTTCATCGTGTATTCCTTCACGAGTTCTTCTGAACCCCGAGGCAGAACGAACCTCATTAATAGCTTATTCCATATTTGATTCTTGACATCATCTGACACATCTCTCCACTGTCGTATTGTTATGTCAAGATTATCTCTAACTAAAAACCCAAGTGCATTCCGGAACTTAGGTAGTGCCTCTTCTGGAGCTAGGGGCTGACCTTTCGGGCTCACGTCTGAGATTTTGTATGTTTTGTCGGGAAAATTGTTCAGCCCCCTATCACCTCTTTTTCGATCGCTCTGCTTCCTTTTCCTTGATGTCTCGGTTGTTGTCTTGGTCTGTTCCGGTGCGTCTTGGGTCGGCTCCGGTAAGTCTTCGTATCGTGCCACGGCTTCTTCGAGTATCGCACGAAATTCAGACACGACCTCCTATTCATGTAATAAAATGCACAAGAGATCATGCATGTGAAATCAGTAGGGTACACATACGAAGCTAAAGATGCGTACTTTTACCTCAGCTTCTCGTGGATCATAAGTAGGGTCACGTTTCAACTCACGGAGAGCGGCCCTATCTATGCTAGTGGTAGGAAAAGGGTCGCTAGGCGTTTCATATCCTTCACTGCTGGATTGTTCTTGAGCAACACTCTTGTCCATGTGCTCGGGCACTAATCCTTGGTCCTTGATCGGAGAACTCATTGAGCTATATATATACAAATACATAAGCAATAATTAAATACATATTAACACATATTAACGTAAGCAATAATTAAATTCATATTAACAAATAGTATAATTAAATACATCCTCGCGGGCACTAAACCCTTAACCCTAACCCTAACCCTAACCCAAAACCCTAACCGTAACCCTAACCCTTAACCCTAACCCTAACCCAAAACCCGAACCCTTAACCCAAAACCCGAACCCTTAACCCTAACCCTAACCCTAACCCTTAACCCTAACCCTAACCCTAACCCTAACCCAAAACCCTAACCCTAACCCTTAACCCTAACCCTAACCCAAAACCCGAACCCTTAACCCAAAACCCGAACCCTTAACCCTAACCCTAACTCTAACCCTAACCCTAACCCTAACCCAAAACCCTAACCCTAACCCTAACCCTAAACCCTTAACCCTTAACCCTAACCCTAACTATAACCCTTAACCCTAACCTTAACCCTAACCATAACCCTAAACCCTAAGCATATAGTATCGTATAGTCGTATAGTATCGTGTAGGACGGGGAGAGAGTCGCATAGGACGTATAAAGAGGGAGAGACGGAGAATCGTATGGATATTATCGAGTTACATATAGAGAGGGAGAGAGGGAGAGTCGTATAGGACGAGGAGAGGGAGAGAGGGAGAGTCGCATAGGACGTATAGAGAGGGAGAGAGGGAGAGTCGTACGGAAATTATCGAGTTCAGATCGAATTCGGATCGGATCGGATACATATATTATCGAGTTGTGACGGATAAAATTACAATGTATATATTCAACATACATTTGAACACATATGAACACACATATATATATTGAACACATACATTTGAACACATATGAACACACATATATATTGAACACATACATTTGAACACATATGAACACATATATATATTGAACACATACATTTGAACACATATATAACACACATATGAATAAAAATAAGTATTGTATGAGCCCTTCTTTTGTATGAGCCCTCTATCTCTCTCCCTCTCTCTCTCTATCTCTCTCCCTCTCTCTACATTTGAATACATTTGAACACATTTGAATACATTTGTATGAGCCCTCTATCTCTCTCCCTCTCTCTCTATCTCTCTCCCTCTCTCTACATTTGAATACATTTGAACACATTTGAATACATTTGTATGAGCCCTCTATCTCTCTCCCTCTCTCTCTATCTCTCTCCCTCTCTCTACATTTGAATACATTTGAACACATTTGAATACATTTGTATGAGCCCTCTATCTCTCTCCTCTCCCTCTATCTCTCTCCCTCTCTCTATCTCTCTCCTCTCCCTCCTCTCTCTCTCTCACCCTCCTCTCCCTCCCTCTATCTCTCTCCCTCTCCTTCCTCTCTCTTCCTCCCTCTCGGCGGCGGGCGGCGCGTGCGCCCTCCTCTCTCCTCCCTCTCCCTCTCCCTCCTCTCTCTTCCCTCTCCCTCTCCTTCATCTCTCTTCCTCCCTCTCGGCGGCGGCGCGTGCCCTAGGGTTTACTAAAACGCGGCGGCGGCGGCGGCCCGGCGCGGTAAACGGCGGCGGTACAGATTAGGGGAAAGAGAAAGAAACCTGGAGACGGCGGTGCGGGGGCGGGAATGGCGGCGTGGGGACAGGCGCGGGGACGATCGCTGGCGAAAACCCTCGGGGTCGAAATCCAGCAGCCTGACGGCGTCGTCTTCAAGTGAACTGGCGCCAGGGACTTGTAAAATTTTCGGCTCCCGCGCGCCCCCCTTTATATAGGCGCCATTTCTACTGGCGGTTGACAACGAGAACCGCCAGTAGAAATGGCTTCCACAGACTGTAGAAGCCATTTCTACTGGCGGTTGACAACGAGAACCGCCAGTAGAAACCATTTCTACTAGCGGTTGTCATAGAGAACCGCCAGTAGAAATGGCTTCTACAGTCTGTGGAAACCATTTCTACTGGCGGTTCTCTATGACAACCGCCAGTAGAAATTGTTTTTTATTATTATTTAACATAGTTTTTTATATATTGTTTTACTTCACTTTTTATATATTATATTAAGTATACTTTTATATATTGTTTAGTATACTTTTACCTCTCTCCATCCCCTCTCTCTCCCCTCTCCCTCTCTCTCTCCTCTCCCTCTCCTCTCTCCCCTCTCCCTCTCCATCCTCTCTCTCCATCCCCTCTCTCTCCCCTCTCCCTCTCCATCCTCTCCTCTCTTTCCATCCTCTCTCTCTCCTCTCTCTCCATCCTCTCCTCTCTTTCCATCCTCTCTCTCCTCTCCACTCTCTCTTCCCTCTCCCTCTCCATCCTCTATCTCCTCTCCACTCTCTCTCCCCTCTCCCTCTCCATCCTCTCTCTCCATCCCCTCTCTCTCTCCATCCTCTATCTCTCCTCTCTCTCCATCCTCTCTCTCCTCTCCCTCTCCTCTCTCTCCTCTCTCTCTCCCTCTCCTCTCTCTCTATAAAGTCAATAGAAAGTCATGTAAAATTGTAAATGGTAGCCACGAAAATTGAATGAAGACAATTACATGCTTCGGTTTGTCGCTAACAATAATCAATTACATGACAAGTTCCTAACAATAATCAATTACATGACAAGTATATAATCTAGGAAGCTATTGTTCTGCCTTGTCCATCGTGGCGTACCCAGGGCAACGAATTGCGTGGGATGCTTCGCTCAACGTTCCTTATCTTGGTTGGATGGTCTATGAAAAGAGACATGTCGTTGAACTGGTTAAAATTCTCTAAATCAGATACACCATCAACTCCTATAGCTTGTTGTTTTCCAGGAAAAACTACATGCTTCGGTTTGTCGGTGCTTTTCTTCTCATTGTTAGAAATGATCTATTCAGCATAGAAGACCTGTGCAGCACGATTAGCAAGGATCCATGGGTCATCTTTGTAACCTACCTTACTTAGATCAAGAACTCTGACCCCATAGTTGTCTACCGTGACATGTTTGTCTTCAACCCATTGACATCGGAAAACCGAGATCTGAAATGTACCATAGTCTAGTTCCCATATGTCCTCAATAAAGCCAAAATATGTAATAATCTCACCAGTTTCATCATCTATGGCCTCGCATCGAACACCACTATTTTGTGACATGCTCCTTTTGTCCTTGGACTTGGTACAAAATGTGAATCCACTAATGTCATAGGTTTGCCATGTTGTGACCTGGCGTGATGGTCCAGATGCCAAGCCCTTGATGGTTTGTTCTTCTATTGTTTCTCCACGTGGAATGTCCTTCACCATTAGCCATGTGTTGAACCGCTGCTTATGTTGCTTCATTATCCAATCATCCGTATGCCCAGGATTTTGCTCGCGAAGCTCATTGATGTGTTGTTGGATAAATGGCTCCATTATCGTTAGCTGATGTAGGATGCTCTGATGTGCCTCAAGTACTATATCGTAATCCGGTGGGATGAAAGATTTCCGTCCCATCCTCCCGCTTCCATACAGTCTACCCTCGTGTCGTGACGGAGGCAGACCTATTGCAACCTGGTCTTTTAGGATACTATTGCAGAATGGACCTCCGGACTCAATGGCCTCTTCGGTACAGTACCCCTCTATCATGGATGCCTCAGGACGAGCACGGGTTGATACATAGCCATTCAGTATTGACATGAAACGCTCATACGTCCACATTTCATGCAAGTACATAGGACCCAATGCCTCTATTTGTGGCACCAAGTGCACCACAAGGTGCACCATAATATCAAAGAACGATGGAGGGAAACACATCTCAAACTGTGATATTGTCTCCACTGCGAATTCCTGAAGAGATGCCAACTCATCACGGCCAATTACCTTTTGTGAAATCCTGTTGAAAAAGTAGCACAACCGTGTGATTGCCATCTATAAAAACAAAGGATTTATAGCCCTGATGGCAATAGGTAGGAATGTAGTCAGCATGACATGGCAATCATGTGAGTTGTAGTTGGTGATTGTCAGGTCTTTCATTGACACAATACTCCGTATGCTAGAGCAGAATCCGGATGGGACTTTCAAATTCTTAAGCCAAACACACATCGCATGTTTCTCATCTACATTGAGATTGTAGCTTGCTGCTGGGAGATGGTACTTCCCATTTTCTTGAAGAACGGGATGTAGTTCCTTTTTTATGCCTAAATCTACCAAGTCCATGCGTGAATTGAGCCCTTCTTTTGTTTTGCCCTTTATGTCTAGCAAGGTGCCCATTATGCTTTCAAACACGTTCTTCTGAACGTGCATACCATCGATCGCATGCCGCACATCTAACTCTTTCCAGTAAGGCAAGTACTCGAAGAAAATAGACTTCTTCTTGAATATAGCCCCCGAAGCTGGTTTGACATCCTTCCTTGTTTTTCCGTCTTTTGTCTTCTTCCCGAAAACAAACTTGATATTCCTGACTATTTCAAAAACTCTATGACCTCTATTGTTACCCGATGGAGCAGTAGAATGTAGTTCACCATTATTGTCGAAGTACTTATCCATCTTTCGCATGCGGTACCTGTGTCCTTCCAATAAAAAGCGTTTGTGCCTCATGTAAACTATCTTCCTAGATGCAGCAAGGGATACGTAAGCAGTTCCATCAATGCATACTGTGCAACCAACCTTTCCCTTAAACTGGCCTGATAATGTGAAGAGAGCAGGGTAATCGTTGATCGTAACAAAAAGAATTGCTCTCAGCGTGAATGAACCTTTACGATACTCATCCAACATTTGAACACCTGTTTCCCACAATATTTTCATATCCTCCATTAAGGGCTCCAAAAATACATCCATGTCAACTCCAGGTTGTGTAGGTCCAGAAATAAGGATGGTTAGCAAAATGTACTTCCGTTTCTGCATCAACCATGGAGGAAGGTTGTATATGGTGAGGATCACCGGCCATGTGCTATGCTTGCTGCTCCTCTCAGCAAATGGGTTCATTCCATCAGTACTCAGTGCGAACCTAACATTTCTCGGTTCATCGGCAAAGTCTCGGTGGTTGTCATTGAAATCTTGCCACTGCTTCCCATCGGCTGGATGTCGAAGCTTCCCATCGTTTTTGTGCTCATCAGAAGCATGCCAGCTCATAAGTCTGGCATCCTCAGGATTAGCGAACAAACACCTCAATCGATCGACGACGGGGAGGTACCACATCACCAAAGCAGGAATCTTTTTGAGCGCATAATAGTCTACTTCTTTTTCTTTGCTCGTGGATTTTGAAGTCTTTTTTTGGGCTTTCTTTCGCTTCTTCCCTTTAGACACGGATGCAACACACTCTTCGTCCTCTCGATAGTCTTTATTCGTCTTGTACCTACTTGCACCGCACTTTGGGCAGCTCTCCAAGTCTTTATAATCATCACCTCGATAAAGGATACAGTGATTTCTACACGCGTGGATCTTCTCCACACCCATAGTGAGCGGACTGATTAGTTTCTTTGCATAGTACGTGTTAGCAGGCACATTGTTCTCCTTTGGAAGCATGTCTGCGATAATACTCAAGAACGCATCGAAGCCAGCATCAGACACACCATATTTAGCTTTTAACATCAACAGCTTTAGCACAGACCGGAGCGTCGTGAACTCTTTGGTACAACCCTTAGACTCGTCGTACAAAGGCTCTTCTGCTGCCTTCTTCAGGGACTCCATACCTTTCATTAAGAACATCGATTGATCTGTATGACGACGCAACATTGCCTCTAGCAACTCTGCATCTTCCTCATCCATAACACTTGGCAGAACATGAGGTCTATCATGTTCATTTCCTCGAGCGTAACCATGATCAGTAACATTTTGCACTACATGTTCGCTCTGTGGAAGAGGTTGGTGTGTCTCGTGAACGAACTGAAATCTGTCGTCGATGTTCTCAGGGTTTCCAGTCGTATAAGGCGAAGAGCTACCCTCTCCATGCTTTGTCCAAATTGTGTAATCCTTCATAAATCCTCGGCATACCAGATGAGATATGATTTGTTCTGTGTCATTAAATACAGCAGCATTTTTGCAGTCCATGCATGGACAATATATGTGTTTTGTCTTTGTTCTCCAAGCATGGTTCGTAGCGACATCAATAAACATATGGACCTCGGATATGTATGATGGATCTAGCCTTGATAAGTTATACATCCAGGATGTCCTCTCCATCACCACCTGTCGGGAAGGATGAAGGGGTGAAACCCTATATCCAAAATGTGGCTAAATTTAAGGAAAATGAACAAAAATTGGCAAGAGGAACATAAAACTAAACTTTCCTAGCCATACTCTTCTCTTTAACACATGGTGAAGGCCTAGTTCCAAAATTGAGCAAAGATGAACAATAATTGGCAATTAAAACATAATTAAACCAACTTTCATAGCAACTAATAAAAACAATCTTAATTACCAAACCTATCTTCTTCTCTCTCCACACAACACATGAACCATTCATTAAACAACTTAATATGTCATGGATAAACTGATTTGAGAACTAAACATGAAAAAGGAGAGAGGATAGACAAAATCTAACCATATTAAACAACTTTATTTGAGCGAATAGAGCAAAAATGTGGCTAAAATGTGGCTAAAATTGAGAGAGGATACACTCTCTCTCCAATGGTGAAACCCTAGATCCAAAATGTGGCTAAAATTGAGCAAAAATGAATAAAAATTGACATTAGCAACATAAACCAACCTTTCTTAGCAATCTTCTTCCAAAAAATGAAGATCAAAACCTCTCCCCATGTATTTTGTGAATTCTGGACCTCCAAAATCGCCTCCAATGGAAGTTGGCTGCGAGCATACAGTTCACTGTCGGGGGAAGAGGGGTATTTATAACAGACACTTCACTGGCGGTTGTCTTTAAAAACCGCCAGTGAAAATTGATTTCCACTGGCGGTTGTCTTTAAAAACCGCCAGTGGAAATAGGATGTTTCCACTGGCGGTTAAGTTAAGATAACCGCCAGTGGAAATCAATTTTCACTGCGGTTTGTGTAACACAACCGCCAGTGGAAACATCCTATTTCCACTGGCGGTTGTGTTAAGATAACCGCCAGTGGAAATAGGTTTCCACTGGCGGTTTTTAAAGCCGGGCCCACCTGTTTCTTTCACTGACGTTTGATAACGGAAACCGCCAGTGAAAAGTTGAACGTGCCGCAGACTTTGAGCTTATTTGTACTAGTGCAAGTTTCGAGTGACCTACAGTTCAAATCTAAATTTTCCGAAGAAATTCAAATAAACGAACTAAATCTACTAACGATTGAAAACTCTGTTAAAATTGTCCACAAATGATACATGTAGGTCTACATAGTGTAGGAACATACCACAAATTTTTCGAGAGACAAAATAAAAAAAATACAAATACACTTTGCCGAGTGTCCAGAGATGACACTCGGCAAAGTATGCTTTGCCGAGTGCCTACTATGCGGCACTCGGTACAGAACCTCTTTGCCGAGAGCCAACGGCTGGCACTCGGCAAAGACTAACGGCCGTCAGCTTTGGGACGGCCGCTGACGGCCGTTTGCCGAGAGCCCCCTTTGCCGAGAGTTTGACACTCGGCAAAGTTGACTTTGCCGAGTGTCGTTCTGTGCCGAGTGTTCAACTCTCGGCAAAGCACGTTTTGCCGAATGCCTAACTTTACCGAGTGCCCGACAAAAGGCACTCGGCAAAGAAGCCAACACTCGACAAAGTCTCGGATTCCGGTAGTGCACATGCATATATATGCATGCACTTCGCTGGTTGACTCCAACGGTGTAAGGTTAACTATCTAGCTATCAGTACAAGTTCCTTTCAAAATCGTTTGGGTTTTTGCACCACTTGGCGAACTTTTCTGACTTGTGTTGCATATGATAAGTAGCAGACTACTACGACTGATCGATAGCGGATAGCGCTATTTGTCCAAGAGCGCCCCGCCGGCCGCCGCCATACAGTAGTGCAAGGTTTACCCATCCGATACGATCGAGTTCCTCTCGAAAAAACTATCCATTGGGTTCTTTCACCACCACTTGCAGGAGAACTTTTTTGACTTCTCTGCTACACTACACGTAACGGCAGTCGACGCAGAGGTCTCCATCGATCCCTAGCTGGCGGCAAACGAATTTGGACTCGTCTTTCGCTCTCCCATCCAGCACTGTTGTAAGGTTTATCCATACAGTATGCCACTCGATCTTAATTATCCCGCATTATTGTGCATCGTTTTCTCTCTCAATCGACCTTAGGTTCTCTCTCGCGCCTTAACTGCACATGGACATCATTTTCTTCTCAAAGGACAGCAACACCAGTATATATATAGGTTGCTTTGTAGCGATGTATATATCTATACTACCTATTAAGGCTCTAAGGGGTAGGCTGCCTCTGCTTGTTCTGCCTTCTGACGATCTCAACCGTCCAATACGCTCTAGAGTCTCTCAGCCGTCCGATGCGCGCACTCTCACCCCCCACGCATCGCCCCCACGCATCGCCCCGCCCCCACCCGATCGTGCAACCGTGCGAGCACCTAGGTTTGCCTCTACACTCCTCCCGCCGCCTCCTACACCGTACACCCTCCTCCGCGCGAGCCGCCGCTCCCCCTCGCCCTCTGGCCTGGTCGGTGCTCCCTCCCTCTCCGGCTCTCCCTCCGCCCCCCAAGCCCAAATCACCGCGCCCCGCCCACAGCACCGGTTGCGTGGGAGGAAGGAGAAAGGAAGGAGAGGGGAGGCGGCTGTCGGGCGAGATGAGCGACTCCCAAGCCCAAATCACCGTCCGCCGCCGTGAGGTAAGTTCCTGCCCATCCCACCGTGTGTGTTTGCAGAGGAGATCCTCCGCCGTCTCATGGCCCTATTCGGTTCAGACCTAGCTCCCCCCACCGCCCGTCCGTCCTTCCGCACTTGACTGCTCTCAAACCCTAACCCTCGCCGCCGGTCCTTGTCACCCCGTCGTCGTGCCCATTGGCAGGCCTCGGCGACCTCCGTCCGCCGCACGTGGTAAGGCCCCCACCCATCCCAATGTGTCCCCCCCGGTGAGAGGTGGTTCCGGTCGCCCAGCGCACGATCCTTCTCGGGCTGGGTCCCACGTTCTCCTCAGAGGATGGCATGATGAAAGTGGGCTCGTGTTCACGAACCATACTTGGCTCCGGGTTTGTGCAGTGTGCTCTTAGCGGCGTCGGTCAGACCATCCGCCTCTCTCCTTCCAGCATCAAGGTAACCTCTCCTTATTTAGTACGTTTGTATCAAGAAAACAGTGTTCCATGTTCCATCACAAATGCAAAGAGGGTTCTCACGGAAACAGGATGCCTCACACCGATGGAGTTGGCTCTTTGCTACATATTAAGCAAATAGTGTATTTGTGTTGTTACTGCTTGGACTTTTAAACATTTGCTCTCTATAATATACTGATTTAGTCATATCTTTTATTTGTAGTAGGTTGCTTTTATGGCATCTTGATCCATCAATTATTAGGCTTGATCTCTCAGTGATGCTCAAGGAGGTAATTAGAAGGCTCTTGCTTTGCCTGAGAAAGAAATTAAATAATAGGATGGAATGACGTACCTTAAACACTCATATGGAATACCCTATGCTTTTGCTTGCACTGAGTTTTGATGTGTCCTGAATCCTAATTTTGGTCAATGGGCTTCTACACATACTTTTAATCTTGCAAATAGAACTACACCAAACAGAAGGGTATCCTATGGGAGCAACAAGATGTTTCTAGATCTTACATATAAGCAGACGCATCCCTTGTAATCTATGTTGTTACTGGTTTTGTAGGAACTTAGAAGAGTTTGCAATCATTAAATCCTTAGCATGACAAGAAGTCATCTGTATATGCTATAGCATTTGTGTCATCTGAGTTTGTGTCGCGTCCTCTTCGACCGTCTCGGGGAAGAGGTTCTGTGCGAGCTTGTTGGGGTCGACGGTGGGGTAGAGGAGTTGCCCGTGGCGGCGCCGGTGGAGGTGGTGGGTGCGGAGAAGAAAGGGGTGTTGAGATCAGGGTGGGACTGGTCCACATCCGAGTAGAGGCTCTGCTTGGCATTCGAGGAAGCGAAAGCCATGGTTGCGTAGCTGGTCGGTTGCTATTTAATTTTGCATTCGGTTCTTACTATGCTTCAGGGATTAAGTGGTTGTAATGACATTGGGGTAGATCGTGCTAATTTTGATTTGATTTTTTCTACTTTTTCAGTACTTGATGATGAGGCCGTCATGAGGAAACAACTCCACGAGGCGAGAGAACAGCTGGTGAGACAAAGATAAGAGTGTTTTTTACCTATATATGTTTGCTGACTGATGGCTGCAGATATCTCTTCACAGAATTTGTTGAGCAACATTGGTACTAATATATTCACTCTCTCTGTAGTTTGGAGGAAGGAACTTAGAATTTGCTAATCCTGAAGAAAGCTTATTGTTTTTTTCGACTGAACCAACAATTATATTTGGTGCTGATGTCACTCACCCTGCTGCTCTAGATGATACTTCCTCGTCCATTGCTTCTTTAAGCTCTTTTTCCGTTTACAATACGGATAGTACCATCTTATTACAATAACACTTTATGCCTGGTGGTTCCTTGTAGGTTGTTGCCTCCCAAGACTGGCCCTAGGTGGCTAACTATAATGGCATTATCCGTGCACAAGGTCACCGTCAAGAGCTCATCGATGGGCTGGAAAACATTGTCAAGTACGATCATCATCACCATCTCTGAAATTCAAATGGCACCCCATACCCGATTGAGAGAGTTCCTTAATTTGCAAAATATTTTTAGGGAACTCCTACTTGCATTTGTGGAACGGTCTAAGCAGAGACCCAAGCAGCTGATCTTCTACAGGTTAGTAGTATCTTCCTCCAAACTTTTCTGACTGACATGCAATGGTAATTGACTCCCTCTTTCACCGTTAGGGATGGCGTAAGTGAGGGCCAATTCAAACAAGTGCTGGAGCAAGAAATCCATGAGATAGAGAAGGTAGAAACAATTTGAGACATCAAGTGTTGTTCCCTCAGTTAGTATAACATTTATACTTTCTTCAGGCATGGACAGCTCTTTACAATGAGAAGCCAAAGATCACCTTCGTAGTGGTGCAGAAGAGGCACCACACAAGGCTCTTCCCCAGCAAACCAAAGGATCGCCAATACGCGGACAAGAGTGGGAATATTCGAGCTGGTTAGGGATGCAGACGCATTTGCTGTTATTTTTACAATGCTTTTGATGAAACATTTATGGAATTTGCAGGCACTGTAGTTGATAATAATATCTGCCACCCAACAGAATTTGATTTCTTCCTGTGCGGCCATGCTGGGGCCAAGGTATGTGTGTAGCATGTTACAACTAATTCAGACATTTTTCCCCCAAATGAGAAATCTGAAGATTATAGCTGCTCGTGGAATTGCAGGGAACAAGCCGTCCTACGCATTACCATGTGCTACGAGATGACAACAAGTTCACCGCAGATGCTCTGTAGTCTCTAACATATAACTTGTGCTACATGTAAGCATGCCCTTCCCTTCCTTATGTTACTACGGTAGGTGTCCACACCCACATGGTTCTGCCGCGCCTCCGCATCCGCCCACATTCGCCCGTGGTCGCACCCCGCCCCGCATCTCGCCGGCAGCCCCGCCGCCCTCCCGCGCTCCATCCCTCCATCCATCCACCGACAGCCCCGCATCCTCGCCTCGCTCACCTCCTCCGCCGGTCCGACCACTACACCCGGCCCATCATGTTGAAGCTCGTGCTCGCGGAACAAGAAGGGGAGCACTAGATGGTTATCATGTGCGCTAGGGTCCTCGTCGCTGCGCCCCCAGCCGTCGTATCTTGAGAGGGAGCGGGCCGGCGCCGGCTGGCCACTAGAGGCCTCCTTTTGCTTCACCTCACCTGCCACCTCCTGGCCTAGCCTTTCTTCCTTCATTCCCTTGGCTTGCCTGGTGTATCTACTACCTCTATTTCTTCTTCTATTCCTCATCGTCGCTTCCCTCCTCTGTTGGGCGTCTTCCTGCTCCCTTCAGCCCTCGCCTCTCAAAAACAGACAAGACCTGACAGCAGGTCCTAAAGGTAAACACAACTCCTTCCTATCCACCTGCTTGCTACTGGTGTAATGGTGGTGGCAGTTCTTCTTCCTATTTAGAACAACAATCTATGGTCTTTGACCAGTTCTTCTATTTTATTCTGAAATTTTTAGGCTGTCACAAACCTTTATGAGGCTCTGGACAACTGTGATGGTATTCTAAGCAGGTAGCGCTTTTTATGCAGCAATCAATTTACAGAGCAGATGCTCTCTTGTTGACAACTCTCATAAGAGTCGATAAGGTATGTATTTTTTCCTTCATACAAGAAAGAAAAGGATATATTTAAAAGCTGGCTTTAGTGTAACATCCATTTGGGTTCAGTTTGTAGGTGTAACCCAATGTATCTTCAGCAGTTCTAAAGGACTGAACATGTTACTAGAAAGAGGTGAATGAAAGGACTACAGAGAGGTGAATAAAGCCAAAAAAAAAATTTCTCATGCAGAGCTTAGTTGGGTCTGCCCTGGTTCCACGGACATGAAAGAGAACTCTATCAATTTGTGAAGATAATTTAGTGAATCACTTGAAGTTTTGACTGCTTGTATCGTACTTGACTGTCTGGTTTCAGTTGTGAAAGAGGAAGCGGTGCGGGCTGGTGGAGTACCAGACGCTGCCGGCTTACCTGCGGGACAACGAGTACATCCACCGCCACTACCGCTGCGAGTGGCCGCTCCTACAGGTGCTGCTCTCTGCCTTCTCCATCCATAACGAGACTCTCAACGTCTGGAACATAAACACATGAAGTTGTTCTGAAACTTGTTTGATCTCACCCCTTTGCCATTGCAGTTTGTATTTGAATGGGTCCTATTGGTACTAACAGTATTTCCCCCCTTCTCTTGCTATGCAAGTGTTGTAGCTGTAGTATATTTAAGTGTATTTGCAAGAACTTTGGTGCATGAGTGCATCACACTAATGACAGCCCCCTTCTATTTTTGGTTTGTACCAGTTATTGATTATAGAGTTATTTGATGCTGATAGTCGAAACATCAAACTTTGTTATTTGATGCTATGCACTTAGATTTGTATTATGTCCAGTTAGTAGTTACACAGTAAAAACAATGTATCTAGAAAAGTTTAAACATCTTATAATTTTGAATGGAGGTAGTAGTTTGTTTGACAATGATGACTGATCTGTTTCTTTTTATTTTATTTTATGATATGATGCAATCTCCAAGAAAGCTGTCAATTCTGCAGAGTAAATCGGCAGGATATTACTTTTCCTTTTCACTGTTGCCATCTAATATTAGTTCCACGTCTAACATTCTTTTTCATGCTTTATTCGTACGTCTCAGGGAAATTCTGCGTCGACTACAAAGTACAGCATCCTGACTTTCCTACCTAAAGGATTATTTGAGCAGGTATCTCTACTATTCCTTAAGAGGGTAAGGAGGGCGTCCACCGCCCTCACCACGGCTCCGCCCTCCCCCCGCCGCTAATCTCGCTGCGCACGCCTCCTCCCTCGCGTCCACAGCTAGCGTGCCCCCACCTCCCCGTGCGTGCCCTCGCCTCTGCTAAATCCGCACCCTCCCCGCACTCGCGCATGGAACCACCCAGCCTCCGCCCCCCGTCCACCTTGGCCCCGGCACCGTTGGCGGATCTGCGCCTCTCGTCGCTCGCGTCCACCCCCATCGCCTCCTCCTACACCTTCTCCGCCATCGGCATCATCGTCTCCATCAGCGCCTCCGTCCTCGGCCCTCCCTGCACACTGCAACCACCTCCTGACGATGCTCGCGTGGGATGGTGACGGCGACGCGGCGCTCCATGGCTTGTGCCCCTTCCGCCGCCTCCAGCACCTTCTCTGCCATCGGCATCTCCGTCCTTGAAGCGGCATGGTGAGTCAGCGCACGTCTCCACATAATGTCTCACTAGATCTACCGCTTTGCTAAGTCTTTCCTGCGCAACGGGTCCTCGGGTCCTCGGCGGGTGGACACGGTCTCGATAGTCTCCACCGTGGAGCCGGAGATGGAAAAGGAGTAGGGCGAGGTGGCGGCGACCATCACCGCTGAGGAGTTGCCCGTCATTCCATGGGCCACCTCCATCGTAAGGTGAGCCACCGAATAGCGTGGGGGCTAGGCTGTCTACCTGTACCATACCCATACTGCTTCTAATTCTACCATATCTTGCTTTGCTGCTCTAATTGCTCGCTTGCGTGCTTGACTAGCTGCATTCTCCTGCACTGATGCCTTCACCCAAGGCAGTTTTACTTGCAAATTTTTCAATGAGGAATAACAAGCTTTAATTGAGATCATCATCCTTTAGTTTATTGCCTTCTGGAATGCAGTACAGTGGATATTTTTGTCAGAACAGTGGATCCTATGAAGGAGCCTCTTGTCACTGTAAATATTGTGCTTTCCATCCTTGCTGTTGACTATCCGGTTGACAAGGTATCTTGATGTTTCTAATGATGGAGCTGCTATACTGACTTTTGATGCTTCAGAGTTCACTATAAAATGGGTTCCTTTTTGTAAGAAATACAACATACATCCTAGGGCCCCCGAATGGTACTTTGCTCAGAAAATCAACTGCTTGAAAGACAAAGTTCAAAATTCATTTGTGAAAGAACACCGGGCCATGAATGTATAATTGATACTTGTATTTATGCATGTAGGTTTTGGCAATTTCTGCTGCTGAATGACATTAAATTGTATTTAATTTGAAGAAATAAAGTACATATCAATGGCCTTGTATTCATGGGAGACCATTAGTCATCGAAAAATGAGAATGGTGTTCTCAAATGCTCCTTTTTTACTCAAAATTGTGTTTTGAACTTACTGTGAGCAATGCTATTGAGAATTCTTTTTGGTAGTTTTACCTTCACTAGCATGGAGCAATTTTATTACTACTTCATTAACAATATTTTTCTCATATTTTTTTGCTACTTAAATTCAGTATTTTTGTGAAGTCTGAATGTTCGAAATCTGGTGCCATCTTCTATAGCTATGCTTTTCTTTGATCACTTTTGTTCCTTACACAGCGTGATCCGGCCCGAGGAGATTCCGAAGGTCTTGGAAATCAGCGGCGAGCGCAGCCTCATCGACAATTTTTTCTCCTACCACGTGTAATAATCACGGTACACAAGTTTTCCTCGAATTTATATTCTATGCTTTGTTTTTTGGTTTATTTTTCTTTTTGTTTCATACTTCCTGCAAAAGAAAGCTATATATACTTCATATTAAAAACATTCCTATGTATGTGTAATTCATGCCTAAGTTCGTGTTCCTTTTAACTTTTTCACCATGGTTTTTATGCCTCCATGGAATGTCTAATAGGATTTCCAGCATATTTTTTCGTACCTACAAATTTCACACCAGGAATTGAAAATATTGATGAATAATCTAGCATAGGATCTGCACCTCTGGATAAGTATATTTCTGCCACTTATGTTTCTAGCATGTCACTTGGCTGGTATGAGGCTAAAAAGAGATTTGTTAGCTCCTGTGAATCTGGGCACTGCTTCACCATTTTGTGACTTTGATATGCTTATTATGTTTAGTGAACTCAATTTTCTATGTTCCAACCACTGTTCTTAATTTTTATACTTGCAGTCTGTAGATCTTGTTTTCTGTTGATTCACTTGTAATTAAACTGTTTGGATCACTAGATTGGTAGGATAAAACTGGAAGAATTGAGAATGGCATGTCGTTGGGCCTGATTTTTGCACAAGATTCGACTGTTCATTTGGTTTGAATGTTTGTATTATATATTAATACATTATTGATTCAAACCTAAAATGCATTGTTATGTTTATGCTTTATATTTTTATTATGAAGTTGTGATTTATTTCAGTTGCATTGTTTTGATTTATTCATGATTAAGAAATCATATTTCATGTTATAAACCTCAAATCTATGATTTTTTGGGTTTATTTTTCTTTGTTGTTTCATACTTC
Organism: Zea mays; assembly: GCF_902167145.1. Classification (NCBI taxonomy): domain Eukaryota; kingdom Viridiplantae; phylum Streptophyta; class Magnoliopsida; order Poales; family Poaceae; genus Zea; species Zea mays. The sequence continues at coordinate 157,571,361 of NC_050100.1, read as the reverse complement.
CTTCAAATGTGGAGATTACATGGCTTTTTTTGATGTTTTGATTTATTTCACACATATCTCTACTACTCTATATGACCCTATTGTGGGTGTTCACATGCTTCACCGTTGCCCCCGCCACACTGCGGTCCACACTGTCCTCTGCTTGACCATGCCCCCGCCATCACCGCCCTTCCCCACCATCCTCGCCCTTCCCCAGATCGCGACGCCTTCCATCGTCGCCATCCACTGCAACCCCCGTTCCCCAAATCACAGCACCTTCCATCGTCGCCAGCGCGGGGCCCCGACATTGACGACAGCGTGTGGCCCTGGCATCGCCCCAAATCGCTCGCCCATCACCGAGGATGGCGGTCCTTCTCACCTCCCTGTTATCCCCGCCCCAAATCGACGCTAACCTCCCATCAACGAGAATCATGCAGCCCAAATCCTCGCCCCAAATCGACGCCAACTCCCATCGACGCCGAGGATGGTGGTCCATAAATACCATGCCACCCCAAGACACAGATTTGGGGCCACCCCAATCCCCATCCTCAATTGTGCTCTCTAAGGAATACTGATGCTTTGGCGTCAACTTTGGCTCTCCAATACTTTACAAGGTATATACAATTTATTATGGGTTATGGGTTACGGGGGCTTTGAGTCTTCGATCTGACGATATATTATGGGAGCTTCGAGTCCTCAATCTGGTAGTTGTGGGATATGCTTGTAGCCAGTCGTTCTGATGATTCCAATAGGCTCTTTCTTAGGGTTGGATCTCCTCATGGTTTTCTTTTAATTAAATAAGTCTGGTGCAGACACTAATTTCTATGAATATAACCTATCCATCATTGTTTCACTTCAAGTCTGGCACTGCCATGTCTCTCTATGCTTGATAGTCTGTCTAAACCTTGGAGTAGCAGATTGCCATGGGTTGTTGTATCGATGATGCTTAAGTACGGGTAAGCTAGATAGGGATGCAAGTAGCAGATTATGCTAGATTCTTGCACAAGGAAAATTATGTAGTATCGTGGGGGTAACAAGTAGGTTCCTTTTTTGAAGGTACACGTGATCATGCCTATACTATGCTAGATGCTTGATCAGTTCAAAAACATTTGTGTGGGGGAGCTGTCTTTATTCTTGTTTATTTATCAGTTCAAACAGATTGTCATGAACATGCTTGATTGCCTTCATTTGACAGAGAAACCAATAGTATATAAAATCATGGGCAGAGGTCCCCGAACCATGGTGTACTATAGTGGGCCTTTGTACTCTGTATCTAATCATCTAACCTTAGATGCAGGCATTAGTTTATGCGTTGATACCGTCATACGTCGTTGTTTCATGACAATGCCCATCAAGCAGACAAAGAGTGACGACGACACTAGCTCACATATGAAGTGCAAAGGGTTTTCTTCCTTCTTGCATGTTGGTGTAAAGAGCAGGTAAACCTGCTTGCGCGATGGTACAAGCAGCATCAACAGAGGTATAGGGAAATTTTTGAACTGTAACAAGTTGCGGACCCTTGACTTCAATAATTGTGATGTTCAAACCTTCCCTGTCATCATGGATTTCCTAAAACTCTTTTCTTCAACTTTGGAACTCCTTTGTTTATAAAATCTATAGACTCTGGAACTGTTGTGGTATAATGGGCAGACAATGGAAATGTTGTTCACCTTCAATTCTCAGAGGACCTACCACTATTGTATTGTCAATTGTTTTGCTGTTTGGAGACCACAAGGCTTGACTCAGTAAACACCACTATTTGACCGAGGTGAATCTAGGTGACCACAATCTATGCTCTTCTATTATGTTCTTTATTTTAACTGAACAATGTAAAAAATTATTGAATGATTGTTGAGGTGTTGATTGTTATATGTTTAAAGCATTACATATGTTGATTATGTTAGTGAGTGTGCTATCTATTGAATGATGATGTGAAGCAATGGACCTGGAGACATGTTCTTTTAAGCCTTGAGCGTGTATGCGTTCGTGTACTTTCTGTTAATGAAATTCTTTCCAATATACCATGTTATTTTTCTTGTAAATAATCTATTGACCATTTTTCATACAACTGCTAAATGAAATAGCTTTTGCCATAACTTTTTTAAAATTCTTCGAAGAGGCCGCCACTAAATGGCTCCACGAATAAATGGGTGTGAAGTCTTGGATGCTTGGTTTGCTCACAGGGATCAGGTGCGTTTTCTGTAATGCTCCTCTTTATCTTCTGTAATTTATATTTATTCCATGTGGATGGTAGTTTCTTCCTCCTTTTTTCACATGGATAACTTTACTGGCAGGAAAGTCCCTCTGTTTTCAGATCCCCCAAGGGTTCTCTTTGATTCCTAATCAGTTATCTGTCGTTTGTAGGCTGTGGAGTACGGAGTTCACAAGATCTAGGAGATCAACAACCTCGAGGTAACCCTCTCACAGTCTCATGCCAGCAGCCGCACCCACGCCCCGTTCCGTCTCGCACACTCTCGCCAACTTGTGGTTGCCCATCCGCCGCCAAGCACTCGGCCCCAACAGTCGCACTATCAATGTTTTTTCTTTTACAGCAAGCTTTTGTTCTGAAATTATATTGTCTATGATTTGTAACTTGCTTGATCAGCAAGCTTTTGTCTGGTCCTTGATCGGGTAGGCGGATGGGCAACCACAAGTTATTCATCTCCATGTAATCGTTATATACTAACATTTTAATACCAAGAGGATAAAACGACAAATACTGACTCTAGCAATAACGAGTTGATTTGTGTTATATTGGTAACTATGTTTTTATATTTGTGAATGTTAAAGACATGTTCTTCCTGGCCTATCTTCTATTTTCTCTGTTTTGTTATAGCACCAAGCTAATTTATGTCTAATTTATATTGGTAACCATCAATGAACATTTTGCCCATGTATTTAGTTGATAGGTGAAGTACATGATGCTTGCTATAAATGGAAACCTGGATATTCTGTTAGAGCCTTTAGAGTGTTCATTCCCTTTGTTAAATTGATACAAAATACCTTACGTCCTTACACCCTCCCACCCAAGGAAAAAACTTGAGGCAACTATAGTAATATGTCATTATTTCCCTTTGCTAGAATGAGCTTTCATCAGTTCACCATTTTTATTTGTTGGATATTTGGTCAAAGTGATAAAACTAGATTGCGATCTTTTAATTTCTCATTAGACATTCCACATCATATTAGCAATCTGCCTTGAGTTACAGAATCTAATGTTGTGTGAACAACAAACCACCGGATCCCATCTAACCGCCTTGTTGACTAACAGTCCGGTCTTGCATGCATGAAGTTCAATATTTCCTTAACAGCAGAGCATCAGATCATTTTGACTACTATTCCCTTATTGGTTTTATTGGCCGATGGTTTGATGGATGCTAGGATGGGAGGATATAGAAGGAGAAAATGTCTTCAGCCAGCAATAGGGTGAGAACAGACTTGCCGAACATGAAGGAAGGGTTGCAGCTGGAGCCTGACAATAGCGGTGTTCTAAGTTGTGGATACTGGACACTGCTGTTGGAATACTAGAGCGACATGATGTTGTAAGGGATCTAGAGAGGAAGCTTCTGGAGTTGCAATAGGTGATGCCTTCTTATTTACTCCTTTTTTGGCACAAGGTCTTCTCTGTATCATATAGTATGTTACAAAAGCTATGGCCATTCAATGAACATAGTTCCCCTCAATATGCAACTTCAAGTGCAGCGCTACAAGATTCTACTTCATAGAGCTGTATACATGAAAACAAACAACTCCAGAACATGTCTTCTCTCCCAAGCTTCATGGTAGATACCCATGTACAATTCTAATTGCAGTGACATGTTACAAATTTCTATGCAATTGTGTACCAAATTATGTGCTGCAGTCGCTAGTTTGTTTAAATGGTTTCAAAATGGTCGTAAACCATCCGTTATGTAAGTATTTGCTGATCCTACCTAATTGATGCTTATAGTGTGTATAACTATATTATATATAACTATCTTCTATAAATGTTACATCCGTTGTGCTATATTTGATTTCTTGATCGCTATATTATGATCAAAAAATTGCTAGAGTACAACTGATTAACAGTTGACTGTCTTTGTCTCTATGTTCTTTTTGTTATGTATTTGGTAACTAAGGATGGCATAAGTGAGGGTCGGTTCAAACAAATTTTGGAGAAAGCAATCCTAGCGATAGAAAAGGTAAAGTGATGTGAGGGCAAATTGTGTTGGCCATTATCATATTATGTTAGAACTTTTGAGCTATTGTATCTCAAGTACATTTGATCCATTGTATGAGTTTTTAAATAAATTGTACTTATCCAAACTTGCTTCACTTAATCTTATCTATCAAATTCCCATGTACAATTACATACTCCATCTGTTTATGAATGTATGTTGTTTTGGATGTGAATACGCTTCATGGGGCAACCCTGGCAGTGTGGCTACTACTAGCTAACTAGCATTATATGTTGATGAACACTATACAAATAATGTATGAGGGAGTATCTTTTTTTATGATGGATATATTCATTTTACTTTCATTTAGTTAGTCTTGGTTATTGTTCATATGTTATAGCCAAATTTAAACTTCTCAATATCACGTACCCAAATCAACATACATTATAAAACTGAGTTTAAGAGTTAGCACATGTTCCACTGTTTGTACCGTCGTACATTTTCACTATTTCCATCATCAATACCTTTGCAAAAAAAATTATATTTCCTTGTAACTAACATTTATTGAATAATTGTACGCCGTCGCAACGCACGGGCACTCACCTAGTATACACTAATATGTGCATATGGCCCGTGTATTGGAGCCAATTACAAACTAAAAGCTAAACTGCAAACCAAACTTGTTGCATCCCTCTTCTTATTAATCTCGAGGACGAGATTATTTTTAAGAGGTAGAATTTGTAACACTTCAAAATCCTATTCTCGGTAAATTAGAAAAAACTTATTTCATAATTTAAAAAATATGTTTTCAAATAATAGATTACCTAAAAAATTCTTATATGAACTATCCTTTGTGTTAGAGATCTATCCTCTAAAAACGAATTAAGTTAAACTATCTCTTAATATATATTTTACATTACGAATTATATTATTTTAAATAATGATGTAAAGATTATATATTTATTTTTTATTGTACTTCTAAAATGTGGCTATGTGTTTGAATTATTTTATTTAATAATTATTATTGTAAAACATCTTGCATTAATTATTCCTATTGAGTTTCATTTGCTTAAATGGATAAATTAATTAATAAAAATGCTTTGCATTCATGTTGAGTTTTTGTTTGTTGCAATTTATGCTTAAAATAAAAAATTAATTTAGCTCTAAATTAGACTTGAATTTTAAATTTAAAATAGAAAGCAGAACTTAGAAATAAAATATAAGCTAACATAATGTATCGATGTATGTTTGGTTGTTTTGTTTATGCACGATGTTATTTAGTTAAAGTCGATACAAATTAGGATATCACAATAAGATATTTAAGAAAATACTCATTTCAACTCCGTGTAACACCCAAAAAATTAATTTAAAATTCAAATAAAATATATTCTAAAATTATTTAAATTGGAGGTCTAATATAATTATTATAAATTAACAACAATATTATTAAAATACTAAACAGATAGAATAGGATTCTAACATATAAGTATCAGATTAGAACTGTAATGTAATCGTCCACCTTGTTCCTATTTAAATACATGCCACCATAACATCTAAACCATCAAACATAGACTCATATCCTCTATAGCCTCACAGCAGCGACGCCGCCATCCAAGCCGCATCAGTTCGCCGCCATCTAAGCTCACAACCATAAGTCGCCATGAACAGCTTGTCGAAATTCGAGTTCCTACCCAACTTTAGCGGTAACCTTCGGTGAGGAATTTCTCTCCATTCGTTCATCTTCTGGGGCAACCTAGAACATCGCCATGACTGGCTCGGTGAGAGCTTCGTAACCACGCTTCTGGTTCGTCGATCGGATCTTCGGTTCATCGTCAATCTACGAAAAAAATGAGATATCCAACAGCAGCGCGGGATCAAAGGGATTGGTTGGAATGTAAGTTGGTGGCAGGTTGATGGTGTTTTCCGTGCGATAGGCTTGACACTTTCCGAATGATAGATTAACCACCACCACATGTTGTTTTATACGCAAGAGTGGCATGTTGCACGTATTAAACGTTATGTACAATCATGATAAGTTTATAGGAGTTGGGTCATGCCTTTATAAACAAACATTTTCTTCCTTTAAAAACCAATCTAAAACCAAGAAAGAAAGGATGAATAAGGTGGGAGGGAGGTAGAAGATGGCAACACCTAGATTCTATATATTACGTCTATTTACCATATAATTCTTTGTGACCCTGATTTAACCAATTAAATCGTGTAATGTCATCTATTTCTATGAACCTCTACTAATTTATTAAAAATGTGATATCATTTAGGTCAAATAATTTATTTTAATCTATCCAAATTGTGTTAGGTTCATATTAACTTTGTGTTAGGTTCATATTAACTTTGCGTACGTAGTAATAACATTATTTTAATTATGTCACATGTTTTAATTATTTACTTGTTTAATTAATGTTAATTAGCTAGACAATCTAATTAATCTAATTTATATTTCTAACCTGCACATTTTATAAATATTTGTTAATTAATATCAACTCAAATATTTCAATTCAATACTTGTTTAGTTTAAATGCAATATATGTTAGATCCCGTCTATTATATTTATTACGCTTAAATTATCGTTTGTATCTATAAATTCTTCGTTTCAACTCCGATTTTAATGGTTCTCGAACCTACGATCTCGTAGCAATGCGTAGAATATTCTTACACAGTTTATTCTTATGCTTTGGTGTAATATTATCATATCCATTATTTGCTTGATTGTATGTATTACTACGAGTAGAGACGAGATGACGAGTAATGTGAAACCCAACTCTTGTGGCAGCATCTGGGACTACAAGGTTATCGCAAGTATAAGACAAGTTGTGCCCTTGATCACTTTTTTTTACCTAATAATGTTCTCAATAATCACTGTGACATGCTCAGGTTAACTTGATGGGACCAAATAAGTTACCCTAGTTTTGGTTACCCTGCATCTTGCATATAAATAAACTATTGGTTAGTTTTGCTATGCTCTACCTGATCTTGGGATTAATGCTATATATGAATTACGATCATATTTTATTATTATTGTCAATAGATTAACTATTGTTCATGATAAGATTATTTTGTTAATTGTAACATAGAGCTTAACCTGGGAAAACAGTGCTACCACAAGGGTGGAATGAGACATACTTGGTCAAGTAATTAGGAAAGTTAGAGAGGTTATCTTACCTGAAAGGGGCAAGCGAGGAGTGTGTCGTTGTAGAATATAGGGAGGTTCTCGGGTCGAACTATCTGTGATAGCTTTTTGGATGAGGGATTGCTATGATCCCTTCTTCCTAACACCGTAGCGGGTTTTCTTGAACTAGTGAAACTTTGGAAAGGCCTCGTAGTGCTACCCTGCCTCGTCTCATCGATAGAGATGAATGGGATTTGAGACCCCTTGGCAAATGGGTAACACAACTTATGGGTAAAGATGTGCAACCGCTGCAGAGTGTAAAACTGTTATATTAGCCATGCTCACGGTCAAGAGCAGCTTAGGACTCTCGCATAATTAAGTTATGGAATTAAAGAAGGATGCTACGATGAGTTCGGGGAGGTCTAGACCGTCATCTCCTAGTCAACTATGGTTGCGAAGGATCGTTGTCGTCATATGATGTAATTTGGTAGCTATTTTGTACAGAACTCATATTATATAATAAAGATACGGCAATGATTTCTATACCATAAGTTATATATGTGAGACTTAATCATAACACATATTTAAGACATGTATGAATTTATGCTTAAATTCGGATATAACAACTGATCAGTGGCGGTTATTTTGCTTAGAAATGGTTTGGTAATCTCTGGGTGTGCACCACGCTCCTTGCCATGACAGTCGCGCTTCTCCTGGTCGTGCCGGGCCGAGCGCCTTCGCCGTGCCTGGGAGAGCGTCACTGGGCTGAGCACGGCCATGCTTGTTGCACGGGGTGAAAGTAGATGGGAAAGTAGAGATGAGAGAAAGTGGGACGAGAATGTGAGAGTGGGACCAGAAAGATGGAGAAGAGATGATGGAAAACTTGGTGTTTTCATTTTTTTCTATTTTCGTAGATTTTTTATTTAGTTTCAATTTTTCATTTGTTTAATAATATATGAGTCAATAATAAATGTTGTCATCACAGTAAACATATTTGGCACACATAAAAAACGAAAAAGTTTAAATTACCCCCCTCACCTATGGATAAATGTTCATATAATCCCCTAAAGTATTTTTTTGTTCATTTTACTCTTTCAATCCTTTGGGTTGGTTCAGTTTACCTCTTAACAAAATTTATCTTTTTTGTTTCTTCCATGTACAAATTGAAATTCAAGTTTACATTTTTTGAAGTGATTGTGGACATCATAATTTATATTATAAAAATATGTTAAGAAAGGTTTTATCATTATCTCATATTTAGTTTGGTATCATTAAAGTTATTATCTTATCTAATCCCTAACATATCAAAATATTTATAAAAATCATAATACATTTTCTAGGTTTAGTTATGTTATTATCTATTAACCAACAAAATTTGAACTGAAAATCAGTTTGTACATAAAGGAATGAAAAATAAAAATTTTGTTAAGAGGTAAAGTGAATCAACTCAAAGGAGTGGAAGGGCTAAACTGAACTAAAAACATATTTTAGGAGTTATGTGAACATTATCCACAGGTGAAGAGAGTAATTTAAACTTTTTCCCATAAACAATAAGGTGGCATGACAATATATATAACATATTACTTATGAAATCATGATTCCAATAATTACAATTTGTTTTGTATCAACTAGCAATACCGGATATAGAAGAATCATATTCATATTTGATCATAGCTAAATAAAAATATTAAATAACTTATAGGCAGATAAATAGACAGCTCATTATATGAACAGTCCATTTATTTGTCTTTGTAAAAAAAACTTACAGATAATCTGTTGTTTGTGGTTGTACATGAGTACATGACCCTATTTGTCACCCACTAACACTGTATACAAGTATCAATAAGCAATAAAGCTAACGCAGAAGGCGGGCCTACCTCGATCTAAATCAGAGCCCACGGGACCTCCCATTTTGCAACATCGTTTTTCACAGTACTTTGCCGGCAGTTGCTGCAGCGTTTTTACAGTGTTTTGTGTCATATGGTCAGTTTGTTTCAGCCTTTTCTAACCAGCTTTTTTGATAATCTAATTGTAGGGAGAATCTGGTTTTAGAGAGAATCTGAGTATCATGAGAATAACGTTACGAGGAAAATAAAGAAGTTCATATGATTTAGGATCTAAAAAGTGACGGATTTCTATTATCACAGTGGCTCGACCGATTTTATATTCATGTTAATTTTGTATGGTTTTTATCAAAAAAACGATTCTTATAAAAATTGATTGATAAGTTGGCTATTTGGTAGTCCACGACAACTTCGGGTGACTAGAAGCTAAAAAACTGAAATAAACAGGACATAGAATCAGAAAAGCTGCAGCCTCCCTTCGGCTGCTAATAATGACTTCCGAACGGAAGCCTACGAGATGTCGAGATCGCTAGAATAACGCTGCATGTGGCTGTCCCTATTTCTAGTTGCACCGTACATATATTTTATTTTATTTTAATCTTTAAATTATTGAAATCTAAGGATTAAAATGAAATAAAATAGATGGTCAGTTCCTAGAAAGTAAATAACCCTTAACTGTTCCAGATAGGGCTGAAAATGGATGTCTGGAGATTCAAATTATCCATATTCGTAAATTGCTAATATGAATATCCGTATTCGTATTCGATTTCAATGTAGATGTCAAATGGATGTATTCGATTTTGATTTATAGTACTTTTCTCTATCCGATTCTATATTCGTATTCGAAAAAAACTATGAAACATTCGATACTATCCGTATCCGTGAAAAAATATGTTTCATGAAACCATTTCAAACTTAACTTTATCACTAATTACTAATTAAAAATGATTTTAAGTTTAACAATATACTAGAAAAATGATATATATCATTTAAAATATTAAAAAATATTTATATGATAAATAAATATATCAACCTTATATTTCTAGTGATATCCAATGATAAAATTCAATAAGTTTCATAAACATTCAATTATAACTCTCCACTTTATCTATATAGTGAACACATCTAAACTAAGTTACATAAACATTCAACTATAACTATCCACTTTACAATATATAGATAAATTTTTTCATGTTTTTATTTAAGTTTTGGTATACACATTTATATAGGACATTCATTCATTTTAGAACGAAAAATTTGTTTTTCTTAGTACATTTACTATTTTATATTAATTCTAATTTACTTGTATTTATACAAATGTCACTTATTAAATATCATGTGTTGTTGTTTATCTTTTGTTACATGCTTCGATAGTTTAAAAATATTGTTTATATAGTTTTGTTGACTTGGATATGGAGGATCATGAGAAATCAATTTTAATTTTAATATGTTTTAATTATCTATTGATTATCTATAAACTTGTACTTAAATAAAAATTCACATATACATATGTTAAATTTAGGGTACGTCGTTTGAGTTGAATTGAGTAAACATCCGAACAAGAATTCGAATTCAACTATCTATTTTGTATTCATATTCTAATATATTCGAATTTGTATCTGAATTCAGACTAAAATATGGTAAACTATGACATTCGAATTTATATCTTTGATCCGTTTCCACCCCCAGGTTGATGAAGAAGGCGAGGCGTTCGTCCTACGGACGGACGAGAAAAGACAATAATGTCTCTGATGCGATGTGTTGTCTGTCTCGCCTGACGCTGACACTCTGCCTGCACCTTCACGAGTTCAGAAGAGAACCGAGATGCCCGAAAGTGGTTTCGCAACGGGCTCATGAGATCCCAACGGCCCAGCCGCAAAGCAGCAGGAGGGGGAACGGGAGCGCCCACGGCCGGTAACGCGACGGGCAACCGAGCCCAGCAGGCCCACGCAGGCGGAAACCGTGGTGATTGTTTAAAGTTAAAAAAATGAAAAACGTTTATTTTGTCTTCTTAACTATGACGAAAGTTAGTTTTTATCTTAACTCTAAAACCGGAAAAATCTCCCTTATGCTATGCTCGGTAGAGCATGCATATGGTTGTTTTGTCTTTATATTACGCTGTGTAATATTTAAAAATAGGGAGTGATATAGAGGATGAGGTAGATTGACTACTGGAGACCGTCCTAACTCGTGAAACAAAATACACTTGACCCATGAATGTTTCTGTCGATAGTTTTTTTCTTTTATGTTTATTTTATCTACATCTTAGAAAAAAGTATATTAAATCATAGAAAAATAATAAAATAAAACTCAATCACGTTTAACTCCGCATGAGTAGACATACATGTTGGTCACTCGTTCTCAACTACTATGAATTAAGAACAATGCAACACCATTTTTAAACGTTAAGGACATTCGTCCTTCGAGGCATTATCTTCTTTCGGATATAATGAGATTTTCAGACGAAGGTCACGAAGAACATGTCTTCATCATTCATAAAAATAAAAGCTTATACACATAAGATGTGTTATCTATTCACATATTTATCCCATAATAAACGTATAAGCATTATCATAATTTATACTACATTGATACATTCGGCTTGTTTGAAGGTGATGACACAAGAGCAATTACAATCCAGCGTGAATAATACGTGGATACTGTTCATATATTTATAGACAACCATAAGGGTTCGTGTGCTATTACATTCATGCCAACAATTACATATAGAGTTTACAAGATGTCACAAGAACAATATCGTCATTTGTATTTAATAACTTGAGCAACACCTTCTCGTTGCATCGTCTCCTTGTTTCGCCGTGATGAAGCCTGCTTGATGAAGCGTGCTTCGTTGTACTTCTCTTGTACTATGCCGAAGCTCTTTTGGTGACGAAGCTCCTATAGTATTCAGTAATATGCTGAAAGCAAATAGTTAGCTATGTTTTCTAGGACCTTCGTAAGAGGAAGGCCTCTAACAATACACAATAATTTAATTCGACATGCTTTAATATAAAGCTTTTATGTAACTTGAATCTATGCTTTTATGTAACTAATTCATAGCTATAATTTCTCTAGTCCAATTGTGATGAAAGTTTTACGATGAGCTATTAATTGCATGCTTCAGTTGTAGTAACAATTTTACGATCGTTGGATCATAGATGACTGAGTTACAAATTTATCTACATAAAACTATAACACAGTCATATATGATCCAATGAGCATGATGTTTTTGCTACATCTCAAGGATATAATGATTAGCCCATCACAAATTTTTTTATCAAAATTAGTCTACAAAAACTATAATTGTGAATTAATTCTTGCAAAAACATAGATCTAAGATATAGCTAAAACTATATTGAAGCATACCATTTGTTCACTGTGTATATGTACTCATGTGGAGTCCAATGCAAATAGATTTCGATTTTATGATTTTTTAATTTACTACAATTTTCAAACATTTAGCTAAAATAAACATAAAAGAAAAAACTACCAAGGGAAGCAATCATAAGGGTCATGTGGCTGATTTTGGAAGATATAAATGAGGAGCTATTTCCGGTTTTTAAAGATAAAAATAAAAAACTATCTTTTAAAATAATTGAAGAAGACAAAAATCATGGTTTACCCCATCGTCATGGTCATCGCGCGCCCTACTGGCCCATGCCCACACAAGCGTCGATGGATGGAGCATTCATCTAGTTGATAGTCCTTGGTAGCTTTGCAATGCAATTCGCGACGGCTAGCTGGTCAGGTGGTTGTACACGCAACGCACTGCTCATGCTCATTACATAAGCGTGGATGGATGGGCCAGGCCTGGCACCATTGGCCTACTAGTCTCCAATAGAACTAATCTGCTGTCTTACGGCAGCGTGCCATGTGCTCGTTGATCTTCAATCGAACAAAGATGTGTTGTCCTCCCCCGTAAGCAGCGGCCAAGCCAACCACATCAAACCAATGGCGCCATCACTAAGCTAACATTGTCGCCAAGAGCCAAACGACACCACATTCACATGTGCCATGCGCCCATAGGTCTTAGCCCCCACGTCGCTAACGAGTAGAGATGGCAAAGGGTATCGAAACCCGACGGTTTTTTATTCTATTAGGGCTTGTTTAGAAACCCTATTTTTTCAAAGGATTTTCATTTTCCCAAGGAAAATTAGTTCATTTTTCCATGGGAAAATAGAAATCCCTTGGTAAAATGGGGTATCCAAACTAGTCCTTAGGGTACATGTATGGGTCAATTTTCTTACCCATGGGATTATTAATGGGAATAAAGTTGTACCGTCGGGCGTGCGGGTACGTTCTTATGGTACCCAAACCCGCAAACCCATCGGTAAAATATACCCGGTTCAGTTATATTGTGTGCCTCTTAAACCCTGATCTGCTAGTATATGATCACTAGTAGAAAAGAGCTCAAAGCCTGCGACACCCATAAATTATCACTGGCGGTTTCAGTTATCGCGCGCCAGTAAAAAAACGAGGTGGGCCCGGCTTGGGAACCGCCAGTGGAAAACTATTTCCACTGGCGGTTTTTCAAGCCAACCACCAGTGAACTGTCTGTTATAATTACCCCTCTTTTTCCCCCCGACAGGAGCTGTATGCTCGCAGCCAACTTCCATTGGAGGCGATTTTGGAGGTCCAGATTTCACAAAAAAACAAGGGGGAGGTTTTGGTCTTCATTTCTTGGAAGAAGGTGGATAAGAAAGGTTGGTTTATGTTTCTTTGTCAATTTTTGTTCATTCTTGCTCAATTTTAGCCACATTTTGGATCTAGGGTTTTACATGTGAGAGAGAAGAGTATAGCTAGGTTATTTTCTCTATTTCCTCAAATGAGGTTGCTTAAGATGGTTAGATTTTGTCTATTCCCTCTCCTTTTTCATGTTTAGTTCTCAAATAAGTTTATCCATAACACATATTTAGTTGCTTAATGAATGGTGAATGTGTTGTATGGAAGGTTGGTTTAATTAAGTTTCAATTGTCAATTATTGTTCATTTTTGCTCAATTTTAACTACATTTTGGAACTAGGCTTTCACCATGTGTTAGAGATAGGTTTGGGTATTAAAATTTTTTGTTTATTAGTTGCTAGGAAAGTTTGGCTTATGTTTCTTTTGCCAAATTTTGTTCATTTTTCCTCCATTTTAGCCACATTTTGGATCTAGGGTTTCACCATGTGTTAGAGATAAAGTAGTTAGGTTGCCTAATCGATCCAACCGCCTATGCTTCATCCTTCCCGACAAAAACTGTGTAGCTCGCGCGCAGCCCAACTTTTATTGGAAGGCCAGATTTCACAAAATACAAGGGGAGGTTTTGATCTTTATTTTTTGGAAGAAGGTCACTAAGAAAGGTTGTTCATGTTTCTTTTGCCAATTTTCTTTATCCATGATATATTTAGTTGTTACGAAATATTGGTATATGTTTCTCTTGCCAATTTGTGTGCCTTGTGTGTTTTATGTTACTTTTTTTACAGGTGATGATGGAGAGGATATCCTGGATGTATAACTTATCAAGGCTAGATCCATCATACATATGTGAGGTCCATAAGTTTATTGTTGTCTCTACGAACCATGCTTGGAGAACAAATACAAAGCACATATATTATCCATGCATGGACTGCAAAAATGCTGTTGTATTTGATGACACAGAACAAATCATATCTCATCTGGTATGCCGAGGATTTGTGAAGGATTACATAATTTGGACAAAGCATGGAGAGGGTAGCTCTTCGCCTTATACAGCTGGAAACCCTGCGAACATCGACGACAGCTTTCAGTTCGTTCACGAGACACAACAACCTCTTCCACAGAGCGAACATGTAGTGCCAAATGTTACTGATCATGGTTACGCTGGAGGAAATGAACGTGAAAGAACCCATGTTCTGCCAAATGTTATGGACGAGGAAGATGCAGACTTGTTAGAGGCAATGTTGCGTCGTCATACAGATCCATCGATGTTCTTCATGAAATGTATGGAGTCCCTGAAGAAGGCAGCAGAAGAGCCTTTGTACGACGAGTCTAAGGGCTGTACCAAAGAGTTCACGACGCTCCGGTCTGTGTTAAAGTTGTTGATGTTAAAAGCTAGATATGGTCTGTCTGATGCTGGCTTCGATGCGTTCTTGAGTATTGTTGCAGACATGCTTCCAAAGGAGAACAAAGTGCCTGCTAACACGTACTATGCAAAGAAACTAATCAGTCCACTCACTATGGGCGTGGAGAAGATCCACGCGTGTAGAAATCACTGTATCCTTTATCGAGGTGATGATTATAAAGACTTGGAGAGCTGCCCAAAGTGTGGTGCAAGTAGGTACAAGACGAATAAAGACTATCGAGAGGAAGAGTGTGTTGCATCTGTGTCTAAAGGGAAGAAGCGAAAGAAAGCCAAAAAGAAGACTTCAAAATCCACGAGCAAAGAAAAAGAAGTATACTATTATGCGCTCTAAAAGATTCCTGCTTTGGTGATGTGGTACCTCCCCATTGTCGATCGATTGAGGTGTTTGTTCGCTAACCCTGAGGATGCCAAACTTATGAGCTGGCATGCTTCTGATGAGCACAAAAACGATGGGAAGCTTCGACATCCAGCCGATGGGAAGCAGTGGCAAGATTTCAATGAGAACCACCGAGACTTTGCCGATGAACCAAGAAATGTTAGGTTCGCACTGAGTACTGATGGAATGAATCCATTTGCTGAAAGGAGCAGCAAGCATAGCACATGGCTAGTGATCCTCACCATATACAACCTTCCTTCATTGTTGATGCAGAAACGGAAGTACATTTTGCTAACCATGCTTATTTCTGGACCTACACAACCTGGAGTTGATATGGATGTATTTTTAGAGCCCTTAATGGAGGATATGAAAATATTGTGGGTAACGGGTGTTCAAATGTTGGATGAGTATCGTAAAGATTCATTCACGCTGAGAGCAATTATTTTTGTTACGATCAACGATTACCCTGCACTCTTCACATTATCAGGCCAGTTTAAGGAAAAGGTTGGCTGCACAGTATGCATTGATGAAACTGCTTACGTGTCCCTTACTGCATCTAAGAAGATAGTGTACATGAGGCACAAACGCTTTTTATTGGAAGGACACAGGTACCACATGTGAAAGATGGATAAGTACTTTGACAATAATGGTGAACTACATTCTACTGCTCCATCGGGTAACAATAAAGGTCATAGAGTTTTTGAAATAGTCAGGAATATCAAGTTTGTTTTCGGGAAGAAGACAAAAGACGAAAAAACAAGGAAGGATGTCAAACCAGCTCCGGGGGCTATATTCAAGAAAAAGTCTATTTTCTTCGAGTACTTGCCTTACTGGAAAGAGTTAGATGTGCGGCATGCGATCGATGGTATGCACGTTCAGAAGATCGTGTTTGAAAGCATAATTGGCACCTTGCTAGACATAAAGGGCAAAACAAAAGAAGGGCTCAATTCACGCATGAACTTGGTAAATTTAGGCATAAAAAAGGAACTACATCCTGTTCTTCAAGAAAATGGGAAGTATCATCTCCCAGCAGCAAGCTACAATCTCAATGTAGATGAGAAACATGCGATGTGTGTTTGGCTTAAGAATTTGAAAGTCCCATCCGGATTCTGCTCTAGCATACGAAGTATTGTGTCAATGAAAGACCTGATAGTCACCAACTACAACTCACATGATTGTCATGTCATGCTGATTACATTCCTACATGTTGCCATCAGAGCTATAAATCCTTTGTTTTTAAAGATGGCAATCACACGGTTGTGCTACTTTTTCAACAGAATTTCACAAAAGGTAATTGACCGTGATGAGTTGGCATCTCTTCAGGAATTCACAGTGGAGACAATATCACAGTTTGAGATGTGTTTCCCTCCATCGTTCTTTGATATTATGGTGCACCTTGTGGTGCACTTGGTGCTACAAATAGAGGCATTAGGTCCTATGTACTTGCATGAAATGTGGATGTACGAGCGTTTCATGTCAATACTGAATGGCTATGTATCAACCCATGCTCGTCCAGAGGCATCCATGATAGAGGGGTACTGAAAGTCGCCTAGAAGGGGGGTGAATAGGGCGAAACTGAAATTTACAAAGTTAATCACAACTACAAGCCGGGTTAGCGTTAGAAATATAATCAAGTCCGCGAGAGAGAGTGCAAAACAAATCGCAAGTGAATAAAGAGTGTGACACGCGGATTTGTTTTACCGAGGTTCGGTTCTCGCAAACCTACTCCCCGTTGAGGTGGTCACAAAGACCGGGTCTCTTTCAACCCTTTCCCTCTCTCAAACGGTCCCTCGGACCGAGTGAGCTTCTCTTCTCAAATCAATTGGGAATCAAACTTCCCGCAAGGACCACCACACAATTGGTGTCTCTTGCCTTGCTTACAAATGAGATGATCGCAAGAAAGAATGAAAGAAGGAAGCAATCCAAGCGCAAGAGCTTAAAAGAACACAACAAATCTCTCTCACTTAACACTAAAGCTTTTGTGGAATTGGGAGAGGATTTGATCACTTGGGTGTGTCTAGAATTGAATGCTAGAGCTCTTGTAAGTGGTTGGAAGTTGGAAAACTTGGATGACTTGAATGTGGGGTGGTTGGGGGTATTTATAACCCCAACCACCAAACTAGCCGTTGGGTGGAGGCTGCTGTCGCATGGCGCACCGGACACTGTCCGGTGCGCCAGCCACGTCACCAGGCCGTTGGGTTCCGACCGTTGGAGCTCTGACATGTGGGCCCGCCTGGCTGTCCGGTGTGCCACCCGCGCGTGCTCTGCTCCTCTGCGCGCGCTGGCTTGCATTTAATGCATTGCAGTCGACCGTTGGCGCGAAGTAGTCGTTGCTCCGCTGGCTCACCGGACAGTCCGGTGTGCACCGGACATGTCCGGTGAATTATAGCGGAGCGGATTCCCGAAGCTGGCGAGTTCAGAGTTGCTCTCCTCTGGAGCACCGGACACTGTCCGGTGGTGCACCGGACACTGTCCGGTGGTGCACCGGACACTGTCCGGTGGTGCACCGGACAGTCCGGTGAATTATAGCGAAGCGAAAATTCCCGAAGGTGCGAAGTTTGGCTTGGAGTCCCCTGGTGCGCCAGACCAGGGCTGCCTTCGTTAATCCCTTGCTCTCCTTTTTGAACCCATTTCTTGGTCTTTTTATTGGCTAAGTGTGAACCTTTGGCACCTGCATAACTTATAGACTAGAGCAAACTAGTTAGTCCAATTATTTGTGTTGGGCAATTCAACCACCAAAATCAATTAGGAAATAGGTGTAAGCCTAATTCCCTTTCAGTCTCCCCCTTTTTGGTGATTGATGCCAACACAAACCAAAGCAAATGTGGAAGTGCATAATTGAACTAGTTTGCATAATGTAAGTGCAAAGATTACTTGGAATTGAGCCAATATAAATACTTATAAGATACGCATGGATTCTTTCTTCATTTTTAACATTTTGGACCACGCTTGCACCACATGTTTTGTTTTTGCAAACTCTTTTGTAAATCCTTTTCAAAGTTCTTTTGCAAATAGTCAAAGGTAAATGAATAAGATTTTGCGAAGCATTTTCAAGATTTGAAATTTTCTCCCCCTGTTTCAAATGCTTTTCCTTTGACCAAACAAAACTCCCCCGTGAGAAATTCCTCCTCTTAGTGTTCAAGAGGGTTTTAAGATATTGATTTTGAAAATACTACTTTCTCCCTTTTTGAACTCAAGGAGATACCAATTTGAAAATCATATCAATTGAAAAACTCTTTTAAAATTAGGGTGGTGGTGCGGTCCTTTTGCTTTGGGCTAATACTTTCTCCCCCTTTGGCATGAATCGCCAAAAATGGATACTTTCAGTGAAATATAAGCCCTTTACCTAACTACTTTCTCCCCTTTGGCAAATAAAACATATGAGTGAAGATTATACGAAAGCCGGAGAGATGCTCGGAGCGACGGCGAAGGATGAGTTACGGAGTGGAAGCCTTTTTCTTCGCCGAAGACTCCAATTCCCTTTCAATACACCTATGACTTGGTTTGAAATATACTTGAAAACACATTAGTCATAGCACATGAAAGAGATATGATCAAAGGTATACTTATGAGCTATATGTGCAAGACATCAAAAGAAATTCCTAGAATCAAGAATATTTGGCTCATGCCTAAGTTTGTTAAAGGTTTGTTCATCAAGTAGCTTGGTAAAGATATCGGCTAATTGATCTTTAGTATTAATGTATGCAATCTCTATATCTCCCTTTTGTTGGTGATCCCTTAAGAAATGATACCGAATGGCTATGTGTTTAGTGCGGCTATGCTCAACGGGATTATCCGCCATGCGGATTGCACTCTCATTATCACATAGAAGAGGAACTTTGGTTAATTTGTAACCATAGTCCCTAAGGGTTTGCCTCATCCAAAGTAGTTGCGCGCAACAATGGCCTGCGGCAATGTACTCGGCTTCGGCGGTAGAAAGAGCTACGGAATTTTGCTTCTTTGAAGCCCAAGACACCAAGGATCTTCCCAAGAACTGACAAGTCCCCGATGTGCTCTTTCTGTTAATCTTACACCCTGCCCAATCGGCATCGGAATAACCAATTAAATCAAATGTGGATCCCCTAGGATACCAAAGCCCAAACTTAGGAGTATAAACTAAATATCTCAAGATTCGTTTTACGGCCGTAAGGTGAGCTTCCTTAGGGTCGGCTTGGAATCTTGCACACATGCATACGGAAAGCATAATATCCGGTCGAGATGCACATAAATAGAGTAGAGAGCCTATCATCGACCGGTATACCTTTTGATCGACGGATTTACCTTCCGTGTCGAGGTCGAGATGCCCATTGGTTCCCATGGGTGTCTTGATGGGTTTGGCATCCTTCATTCCAAACTTGTTTAGAATATCTTGAGTATACTTCGTTTGGCTAATGAAGGTGCCCTCTTGGAGTTGCTTCACTTGAAATCCTAAGAAGTACTTCAACTCCCCCATCATTGACATCTCGAATTTTTGTGTCATGATCCTACTAAATTCTTCACATGTAGACTCGTTAGTAGACCCAAATATAATATCATCAACATAAATTTGGCATACAAATAAGTCATTTTCAAGAGTTTTAGTGAATAAAGTAGGATCGGCCTTTCCGACTTTGAAGCCATTATCTATAAGGAAATCTCTAAGGCATTCATACCATGCTCTTGGGGTTTGCTTGAGCCCATAAAGCGCCTTAGAGAGTTTATAAACATGGTTAGGGTACTCACTATCTTCAAAGCCGGGAGGTTGCTCAACATAGACCTCTTCCTTGATTGGTCCATTGAGGAAGGCACTCTTCACGTCCATTTGATAAAGCTTGAAGCCATGGTAAGTAGCATAGGCTAATAATATACGAATTGACTCAAGCCTAGCTACGGGTGCATAGGTTTCACCGAAATCCAAACCTTCGACTTGGGAGTATCCCTTGGCCACAAGTCGGGCTTTGTTCCTTGTCACCACACCATGCTCGTCTTGCTTGTTGCGGAACACCCATTTGGTTCCTACAACATTTTGATTAGGACGTGGAACTAAATGCCATACCTCATTCCTCGTGAAGTTGTTGAGCTCCTCTTGCATCGCCACCACCCAATCCGAATCTTGAAGTGCTTCCTCTACCCTGTGTGGCTCAATAGAGGAAACAAAAGAGTAATGCTCACAAAAATGTGCAACACGAGATCTAGTGGTTACCCCTTTATGAATGTCACCGAGGATGGTGTCGACGGGGTGATCTCGTTGGATTGCTTGGTGGACTCTTCGGTGTGGCGGCCTTGGTTCTTCATCCTCCTTGTCTTGATCATTTGCATCTCCCCCTTGATCATTGCCGTCATCTTGAGGTGGCTCATTTGCTTGATCTTCTCCTTCATCAACTTGAGCCTCATCCTCATTTTGAGTTGGTGGATATGCTTGCGTGGAGGAGGATGGTTGATCTTGTGCATTTGGAGGCTCTTCAGATTCTTTAGGACACACATTCCCAATGGACATGTTCCTAAGCGCGATGCACAGAGCCTCTTCATCACCTATCTCATCAAGATCAACTTGCTCTACTTGAGAGCCGTTAGTCTCATCAAACACAACGTCACAAGAAACTTCAACTTGTCCAGAGGACTTGTTAAAGACTCTATATGCCCTTGTGTTTGAATCATATCTCTACTACTAATTAAGCACCTAATGTAGGCGTTCACAGCCAACCGTGGTGCACGGTTCTGCCGCATCTAGAGCGTCCAATCCGCATCCAACGCCCCTGCCGCCGTCCCAGCGTTCCAGCGTTCCCGCAGCCCCGCAGCCCCGCGCCCCCGCAGCCCCGTAGCCCCGCGCCCCCGCAGCCCCGCCGTCTCTCTCGCGCTCGTCCCTGCTCTATGGAAATCGCTCTATGGAAGGTGAAACCGTGCATCCCCAACTCCCTCGCGCTCGTCCCTGCTCGGGAACGGCGGCCTCGATCCGCGCTCGCGCTGGATGGAAGGTTGCGCGTGCCCCGCTCGACCACACCTCTGCCCCACCCTTGCGCATGCCCTCCAGAATCGCCGCAGGCACTCTCTCCACCCCGTGAGACGCCCGCCACCCGAACCCTAGAAGCCCCCAGACGCAGCGGATCCGGTCGCGGCCACGGCGGGAGGATCCGGTCGGAGATCCTGGACATGGGAGCGACGAGGACCGCCCCCGCCCACTCCTCCGGCCGTGTGCGGAGGTGGATGAGCCCCGCCCATGGACTCCCCGAACAGGAAGCAGGCGAGGGCCCGGCGTGAAAAGGATTCGGGCTCCAGCGCCACCCGTGCCATCAGGCTGCGTCCGCTAACCACCGCCCGTTCGCGTAGCCCCAGGGTGTGGGAGGGAGCAATGGTCGCTGGGATGGAGGCGGAGGAAGGGGTGATGGCGACGGACTTCTTCTGGTCGTACACGGACGTGCTGCACGCGTCGCGCCACCGGGAGATCCTGGCCAAGTACCCGTAGATCAAGGAGCTCTTCCGCCCGGATCCGTGGGCCTTCCTCAAGGTGCCGTGATCTGCTTTTTTGCAACTTGCTCTTTGCGTCTGTTAATTTCTTTCTCATGTGATTCTGTGTGTGCAATTCGGAATAGAGGATCCAGGATTCAGCTCGCCAGAAAGTTTGATTCACGCTGTTCCCTTTTATGACGTTTGGCGTTTGCTGAGCAGATGCAAGTCGGTTTGGATCCATTAAAGTTTCGTAGCCATGGACCATGATATGCAGCTACTGATCTGCAGGTGCTTGTCAAGAATACTGACAATAATGTTGGGAGGATTGTCAAAGCAGTATTGTTTGGTAACCCGTCCCTTGACAAGTCCTGCTCAGAACATACTGACCAAGTGGTCTCTGCCTCTCCTTCTGTCATGGAATGGGCTTCTTACCTTGTCGCACGTTTTCTGCTACTGGTTTTACATCCATGGATGAAGATTTTGGTTATGTTAGCCCACTTTTGGCATTCAACTTGGGATTGCATGTTTCTTGCCTTAAACTTTTTATTCAAAGAGAAGGGCACCCTTTCAAGTTCTGTTCTCGAGCTGAAGAGATTGATGCAACTGCCAGGTCTGGAAGTGATCTTTATCTTCACTTAGACCTTCTTCCATGCCCTCAAGAGCCTAAATATGCATTGCATTTACGAGTTTCTGTTGTGAGGATTCCTGATTGCCTAAATTCATCCTTTGGAGGAAGTGAGTACCAAGACATGGTAGATCAAGCTTTGAACGAGTACTTTAAGTTTGATAGGTTCCTAGCAAGAGGAGATGTTTTTGGTACCAAGACATGCTGCTTGTTTGTTGATATTTTAATTAATTGTTAGGTGACTGGCATGGAACCTATACTTCGTGTTAATTGCAATGAAACAACCCTTGTACTTGGTGGAGCTGCTTCTGCTGCAATCCCCCCTTATTCCTTTTTTGCTTCTTCTGGTAATTCAGTACCTTTGCACAGTGAAGTAGTGGAGCATTTAGCATCTGTCATTGCACCAGCATTGTGTCCTTCGGATATTTTACCAAAAATCAAGTTTTTCACTTTTTTATATGGCCCGCCAGGTTAGTGCACTTCAACTATGACTTCATGAAATGTGTATTCCCATACTTCAACTATGTCTTTCCCCTTATTCTATGTCGCTTAAACTTATTCCTGTTTTCAGTTATGAAAATATCTTTATATTTGTTTCGTTTTCTTATGGGAACAACTATATTTCCAGATCTTTATATTTGGTATATATTATTCTTATGACAGTCATTGATTATGGTAGATAGTACTTTCAGCAGTGCATTGATCGACGAGACTGATACGACATTATCATGTAAAATTCCATGGCCGATCTCTTGTACTGACCACGCACGCACTTCTTCACTTGTTCGTGGAGCAGAGAACGAGCAGGGCATATTCGAAGAGGTTTTGCACGGGAGGCTCGACTTCGACGTGGAGCCATGGCCCAGCGTCTCCGAAGGCGCCAAGGATCTTGTGAGGAGAATGCTCATCAGGGACCCGAGGTAGAGACTGACCGCTCATGATGTTCTACGTGAGTTTCCTAACTTAATTACCATCAGTCACATTGCTTCCCAATTTCTGCCTGTGTTTTTTTTCCGCTGAAGCTGTTGTTTGTTATCCTCTTCTAGGGCATCCTTGGGTCCAGGTTGGTGGTTTGGCTCCTGACAAGCCGCTGGACTCGGCTGTTCTTTCTCGCATGAAGCAGTTCTCGGCCATGAACAAGCTGAAAAATATGGCTCTCAGGGTAAGTCGCATTCTGAGCATCTTTTCTGTTCCGTAATGCAATTTGGCTCCCCTTTGAACTGTTTCTCTGTTTCACTTCTCGGTGGATGTTTTGTATCCGTTCTCAACTTTAGTTCATCTTTTGTGACAGTGGGCAATAATAACCAATAAGCATGTGAGAGCTGATAGAGGTGAAGTTTAAGCTTTGTGAGAATTTTTAGGTTTATACTGCAGCAGCAACAAGTGTGAATTGCACTACGAGTGCCTGAATATGGCTTGTGCGGACAGCAAAACAGACTTAGATTTATACTGCAACAGCAACAAGTGCAGCAGCAACTAGCTCAGTAGTTTGTTTGGGTTTCATTTTGAACCTTAGTATTAATAACTTGATAGATCAGGTCAGTAGTTTGGTTGAGTTTCATTTTCAACCTTAGCATTCATAACTTGATAGATCAGCTCAGTTTTTTGTTTGAGTTTCATTTCAGACCTTAATATTCATTATTCAATACATGAATCAGCAAAACACAAAGATTGTGAAGCCTTTTTTGTGGCAACCTGTGCAAATCTTATTTTTCTGCCTAATCCTTATTTATAGTGACAAAGAGAAATTAGGTAAGGCTTATAATTTCTTTCTTTTTTCCAGTGTGAAAAGTAGCGCTCAGAAGTCACTTCTGCACCTTTCTGAGCATCTTGAAGTTTCGTCGCCGGCGGCAACAACCTGCCTGTAGCGATTCGATGTAAGCATCCCTGTTCCTCTCCTCCGGAGGCTTGTCTCCTCGCCATATCGTCGATGTAGCCTTTCACAGAAATCGGGTCCAGTTTGGTGAGCCTGGTCTTTCAAGTAATAGCCTCTTTAATTCCTCGGGCACACAGTTAGCATTAGATGCACATTCTTCAGCACAAGGAAGAAAGGTCTCAGGTCCATTCTATTCTATCTGGGAAGTAGAGGGCATGCTTCTTTTTGAAGCTTTTGTTTCCCAGAAGCAACACTGTTACTGCTTTCTGGGTAATGGGGGTAACAGCAGGGCAACCAAAGTTTGCTTAGGTTGGAGCAAAGAAGGGTTATGAACCACACTTAAATGTTGTGCGTCTAGGATGAAGTGGAGATGGATGGTCGGGTGGTGGAGCAGAAAGTGCAGATGACGGCGGTGGTGGTGGAGATCCGGAAGAAGGAATCCGGCGAGCTGGTGGCCATCGGGAGGCAGTGGATGACGGCCTCCAGGCCCAAAGTCGCTGCTGCTCACAGCAAGATATGAACTGAAGCTTCTTCCTTCCTTGGGTTTCCTTTCCTACCTCGAAATCTACTGCTCTCGAGTGAATTGAACTGGCTGTAATTACTAATTACTGGGGAAAAGCACGGTTTAGGTTGCTGTGATTTGTGTGTGTATCCGGTTACTGGCACGCCCAGGATCTGGTCTGCGTTGCTGGCATGCCTAGGATCCTCTTGCTGCCGGGCTATATCGAACTCGATGAGGCCTGAGGGTTACTACCCATAATTCAAGGGCCTGTTTGTATCCCATAAATCAAAACCAATATCTGAAAATCGAAACAGACAGGGATTTCGCGGGTACATCTCATAAAAATCCCAATTTCTGAAATACATGACACATCCCAGTCTTAACAAAACACAAAGGCTCAGACACCCAGTCTTAACAAACCTCAAAAGGTCGGACAGGAAACACAACACTGCAGTGTTTTACACAGTTAATTTTTTGTTTCGATTTAACAGCGACTGCTTCAGCTAAGAGTTCACAGTTCAACCTTCGTGTTCTGTTCAACAAATGATTTTAGTATCTGTCGGTTGATGTGGGCTTGTGGAGTTATGTAGGTTTCGGTAAATAGTGATGTACAGGGTTTTGATCATCCCAAGGTGCCTGTGATACATTATACTGACTTCCCTTTGCACGATGTTTTCCTGGTAACCCATTGCAGATTCTGAGGCTGTGTTTCTTGAGCTGCCGTGCATTTGTCAGGACACAATGAAAGCTAGAGAACCCAAGAAGGCAAGGTTAGTGGTGCTGTCTCAACTTCTTTTTCTGACATAATGGTTTGCCCTGCAAAAATACCACAGTTGATGTGTTCCAGGGGCCATGTCAAATGGAATGAGGAGAATTTAAATGACATTGAGTCAAACAAACCAGAAAGAGAGAAGATCACTGAGCCTAAGACACCTTACGGTGCTATGCTCGATGAAGATGAAGGTATTAAATCTGGGGTTTGCACACTAAATCCAGATTGCTGCTGTTCCGTAATGCATCCACTATCCATTATCAAACAGCATAAATATGATGACCAACTCTGATCAGCAGGGCCTGTTTCACCATTACATCTCAGTGAAAGTTCAGTGGATAAATCTGCTCATGCTGATGCCATAAAGACCGCTCTAGCTGAAGCTGTTTCAAGTGGGAAGATTTTTGACAGAAATAGTTGGGATACGTGTGACAGTGAAGAAGCCATAAAACAAGGGAAAGGTTATCAATTTGACATCTTCGATTATATTCTATTATGCATTTCAAAGCTCAAGTTGGAGTACTCATAGCTCTTCTTATCATTAGCGGTTGCTTGTGCAAATTCTTTATCATCCTGTTTCCATGTAACAATTTGTCTTCTACCTTCATTTTATTTTTGCCATAATAAATCCAATGAAGCGATATATGAAAGGAGGTAGCATAAGTGTTTAAGTCTCAAATGACCTAATTTTGTTATATGCTAATGTAAATTTTACAGATACCTTTAGCACACTCTTCAACTGATTTACATTTCTGGATCCAGAAGATATTAACACATAGAAACAACACCTTGATAATATCATGATCAATTGCTGTATATATTAATATCAAGTTCCTTCCGATCAGCCTGCTCGGTTTTCTCTTCACTTCATTCAGAACTTTTCTAATCCCACATGAGCGCCATGATACGGTGGACTCTGACATTCTCACGAAAGGTAGCCATATTTTTTTACAGCTGCTTTATTTTGCTTCATGAGCATTTTCAAGAACAGAAATAAACTAATTGTGTCTCATCAGGTGACAATAATCCCGGGGATGACCGAGTCCTGTACGCACATGGGCAGCTTTGGCTGCAGCGACAGCACATCATTGGACGGGCTGTTGGGTGAGTTTTTCTTCCCACTTGACTCTTGAGGGAATACATTACATTCACTGTCATGACTGATGATTAACGATTGTTTACTCCATCTGACTCTTGTTCCCTGTTATTTAATGTTAACACTTGAGCAGCTATCTGCCTTATGCTGGGTGGCTTACAATCGTCATGACGGAGAAACCAGTCCTCAAGGTATGAGCATTCTGGTTTATTAGGCACATAGTGGTTGAACAAATGGAGTGTTAAACAAATGGCCAGTGCTTTTGTGTTGGGCTGAGTTTGTTACAAGTAATAGGAGGGTCTGTTACTGGTGTGTTTTTGGTTGACTGTTGTCGTTTGTTGGTGCAGTATCTGCTAATTGGTGCACTGGGGCTGCTGGTGGTAGCATCCAAGGAGTGACGTTAAAGGTAGGATGGATGAACAGTGAGAAGAGTATGCAGAGAGGAGAAAAGCTGTAGAGAAACACAATTGTTATGTTGAAGAAAGCTGTATTGCATACATGATACAATGTTGGAGTACAAGTATATATAATATCTCATCCTGTGTTAAACTATACTGCATGTATGACATGATAGATTGTCTTGCAACTAGAATATGATCAGGATCCACGACCTAGATTTATTGGTGTCATGGAAACCAAGATTATCGTGTCATTATACGATTCCGTTGCAACGCACGGGTATTCACCTAGTCCTAGTAAAAAGCCTTCTACAGTCTTAGGAGCAAATTTAGATTTTCTACCTCTTTTAACAAGTATAAAGCATTTGCTACCAAAGACTCTAAAATATGAAATATTGGGCTTTTTACCGGTTA
This sequence comes from Zea mays, assembly GCF_902167145.1. Lineage (NCBI taxonomy): Eukaryota > Viridiplantae > Streptophyta > Magnoliopsida > Poales > Poaceae > Zea > Zea mays. The sequence goes on along the minus strand of NC_050100.1, from coordinate 157,543,667 downwards.
GGAGTTCGTATGATGTCTTCTTGAGGATCCGGTGTAGATATAACCGGTTGATGGCGTAGCAAGCGGTGTTGACCGCCTCGGCCCAAAACCGATCCGAAGTCTTGTACTCATCAAGCATGGTTCTTGCCATGTCCAATAGAGTTCTATTCTTCCTCTCCACTACACCATTTTGTTGTGGGGTGTAGGGAGAAGAGAACTCATGCTTGATGCCCTCCTCCTCAAGGAAGCCTTCAATTTGAGAGTTCTTGAACTCCGTCCCATTGTCGCTTCTAATTTTCTTGATCCTTAAGCCAAACTCATTTTGAGCCCGTCTCAAGAATCCTTTTAAAGTTTCTTGGGTATGAGATTTTTCCTGCAAAAAGAGTACCCAAGTGAAGCGAGAATAATCATCCACAATAACTAGACAGTACTTACTCCCGACGATGCTTATGTAAGCTATCGGGCCGAATAGATCCATGTGTAGGAGCTTCAGTGGCCTGTCAGTCGTCATGATGTTCTTGTGTGGATGATGAGCACCAACTTGCTTCCCGGCTTGGCATGCGCTACAAACCCTGTCTTTCTCAAAATGAACATTTGTTAATCCTAAAACGTGCTCTCCCTTTAGAAGCTTATGAAGATTCTTCATCCCAACATGGGCTAGTCAGCGGTGCCAGAGCCAACCCATGTTAGTCTTAGCAATTAAGCAAGTGTCGAGTTCAGCTCTATCAAAATCTACCAAGTATAGCTGACCCTCTAACACTCCCTTAAATGCTATTGAATCATCACTTCTTCTAAAGACAGTGACACCTACATCAGTAAAAAGACAATTGTAGCCCATTTGACATAATTGAGAAACGGAAAGCAAATTGTAATCTAGGGAATCTACAAGAAAAACATTGGAAATTGAATGGTCAGGAGATATAGCAATTTTACCCAATCCTTTGACCAAACCTTGGTTTCCATCCCCGAATGTGATAGCTCGTTGGGGATCTTGGTTTTTCTCATAGGAGGAGAACATTTTCTTCTCCCATGTCATGTGGTTTGTGCACCCACTATCGATGATCCAACTTGAGCCCCCGGATGCATAAACCTACAAAACAAGTTTAGTTCTTGACTTTAGGTACCCAAATGATTTTGGGTCCTTTGGCATTAGACACAAGAACTTTGGGTACCCAAACACAAGTCTTTGACCCCTTGTGCTTGCCCCCAACATACTTGGCAACTACCTTGCCGGATTTGTTAGTTAACACATAGGATGCATCAAAAGTTTTAAATGAAATGCTATGTTCATTTGATGCACTAGGAGTTTTCTTCTTAGGCAACTTAGCATGGGTTGGTTGCCTAGAACTATATGTCTCACCCTTATACATAAAAGCATGGTTAGGGCCAGAGTGAGACTTCCTAGAATGAATTTTCCTAATTTTGCTCTCGGGATAACCGGCAGGGTATAAAATGTAACCCTCGTTATCCTGAGGCATGGGAGCCTTGCCCTTAACAAAGTTGGACAATTTCTTAGGAGGGGCATTAAGTTTGACATTGTCTCCCTTTTGGAAGCCAATGCCATCCTTAATGCTAAGGCGTCTCCCACTATAAAGCATACTACGAGCAAATTTAAATTTTTCATTTTCAAGTTCATGCTCGGCAATTTTAGCATCTAATTTTGCTATATGATCATTTTGTTGTTTAATTAGAGCCATGTGATCATGTATAACATTAATATCAACATCTCTACATCTAGTGCAAATAGAAGTATGTTGAACGGTAGATGTAGAGGATTTGCAAGATTTTAATTCTACAACCTTAGCATGCAATATATCATTTTTACTTCTAAGGTCGGAAATGGAAGCATTGCAAATATCTAATTCTTTAGCCTTAGCAAGCAATTTATCATTTTCATTCCTAAGGCTAGCAAGAGTATTGTTTAATTCTTCAATCTTAGCAAGCAAATTATCATTATCACTTCTAAGATTGGGAATTGAAACATCACAAACATTTGAATCAACCTTAGCTAACAAATTAGCATTCTCATTTCTAAGGTTGTCTATAGTCTCATGGCAAGTGCTTAGCTCACTAGATAGTTTTTCACATTTTTCTACTTCTAGAGCGTAAGCATTTTAACTTTAACATGCTTCTTGTTTTCTTTAATAAGAAAGTCCTCTTGGGAGTCCAAGAGATCATCCTTCTCATGGATATCACTAATCAATTCATTTAATTTTTCTTGTTGTTGCATGTTTAAGTTGGCAAAAAGAGTACGCAAATTATATTCCTCATCACTAGCATTATCATCGCTAGAAGACTCATATCTAGTGGAGGATTTGGATTTAACCTTCTTCTTTTTGCCGTCCTTTGCCATGAGGCACTTGTGGCCGACGTTGGGGAAGAGAAGGCCTTTGTTGATGGCGATGTTGGCGGTGTCCTCATCGGAGGAGGAGTCGGAGGAGCTCTCGTTCGAGTCCCACTCGCGGCATACGTGGGCGTCACCACCCTTCTTCTTGTAGTATTTCTTCTTCTCCTTTCTTCTCCCCTTCTTGTCGTCGCCCCTGTCACTGTCACTAGAAACAGGACATTTTGCTATAAAGTGATCGGGCTTACCACACTTGTAGCAAACCTTCTTGGAGCGGGGCTTGTAATCTTTCCCTCTCCTTTGCTTGAGGATTTGGCGGAAGCTCTTGATGACGAGCGCCATTTCCTCGTTGTCGAGCTTTGAGGCGTCGATTGGTTGTCTACTCGGTGTAGACTCCTCCTTCTTCTCATCCGTCGCCTTAAATGCGACCGGTTGTGCTTCGGATGTGGAGGGATCATCTAGCTCATTGATTTTCTTTGAGCCCTTGATCATATACTCAAAGCTCACAAAATTCCCGATTACTTCCTCGGGAGTCATTAGTGTATATCTAGGATTACCACGAATTAATTGAACTTGAGTAGGGTTAAGGAAAATAAGTGATCTAAGAATAACCTTAACCATCTCGTGGTCATCCCACTTTTTGCTCCCGAGGTTGCGCACTTGGTTCACCAAGGTTTTGAGCCGGTTGTACATGTCTTGTGGATCTTCTCCTTTGCGAAGCCGGAAGCGACCGAGCTCCCCCTCGATCGTCTCCCGCTTGGTGATCTTGGTTAGTTCATCTCCCTCGTGCGCGGTCTTGAGCACGTCCCAAACTTCCTTGGCGCTCTTTAATCCTTGCACCTTGTTATACTCCTCTCGACTTAGAGAGGCGAGGAGTATAGTTGTGGCTTGGGAGTTGAAGTGCTCGATTTGGGCCACCTCATCCTCATCATAATCCTCATCCCCTACGGATGGTACCTGTGCTCCAAACTCAACAACATTCCATATACTTTTGTGGAGTGAGGTTAGGTGAAACTTCATCAAATCACTCCACCTAGCATAATCTTCACCGTCAAAGGTTGGCGGTTTGCCTAATGGAACGGAAAGTAATGGAGTATGTTTAGGAATGCGAGGGTAGCGTAGGGGGATCTTACTAAACTTCTTGCGCTCATGGCGCTTAGAAGTTACGGAGGGCGCGTCGGAGCCGGAGGTGGAAGGTGATGAAGTATCGGTCTCGTAGTAGACCACCTTCCTCATCTTCTTTTTCTTGTCACCACTCCGATGCGACTTGTGGGAAGAGGCTTTCTTCTCCTTCCCTTTCTCCTTTTTGCGGGACTCTTCCGATGAAGCCTTCCTGTGGCTTGTAGTGGGCTTGTCGCCGGTTTTCATCTCCTTCTTGGCGTGTTCTCCCGACATCACTTCGAGCGGTTAGGCTCTAATGAAGCACCAGGCTCCGATACCAATTGAAAGTCGCCTAGAGGGGGGGGGGTGAATAGGGCGAAACTGAAATTTACAAAGTTAATCACAACTACAAGCCGGGTTAGCGTTAGAAATATAATCAAGTCCGCGAGAGAGAGTGCAAAACAAATCGCAAGTGAATAAAGAGTGTGACACGCGGATTTGTTTTACCGAGGTTCGGTTCTCGCAAACCTACTCCCCGTTGAGGTGGTCACAAAGACCGGGTCTCTTTCAACCCTTTCCCTCTCTCAAACGGTCCCTCGGACCGAGTGAGCTTCTCTTCTCAAATCAATTGGGAATCAAACTTCCTGCAAGGACCACCACACAATTGGTGTCTCTTGCCTTGCTTACAAATGAGATGATTGCAAGAAAGAATGAAAGAAGGAAGCAATCCAAGCGCAAGAGCTTAAAAGAACACAACAAATCTCTCTCACTTAACACTAAAGCTTTTATGGAATTGGGAGAGGATTTGATCACTTGGGTGTGTCTAGAATTGAATGCTAGAGCTCTTGTAAGTGGTTGGAAGTTGGAAAACTTGGATGACTTGAATGTGGGGTGGTTGGGGGTATTTATAACCCCAACCACCAAACTAGCCGTTGGGTGGAGGCTGCTGTCGCATGGCGCACCGGACACTGTCCGGTGCACCAGCCACGTCACCAGGCCGTTGGGTTCCGACCGTTGGAGCTCTAACATGTGGGCCCGCCTGGCTGTCCGGTGGTGCACCGGACAAGCCCTGTAGCCTGTCCGGTGTGCCACCCGCGCGTGCTCTGCTCCTCTACGCTCGCTGGCGCGCATTTAATGCGTTGCAGTCGACCGTTGGCGCGAAGTAGCCGTTGCTCCGCTGGCTCACCGGACAGTCCGGTGTGCATCGGACATGTCCGGTGAATTATAGCGGAGCGGATTCCCGAAGCTGGCGAGTTCAGAGTTGCTCTCCTCTGGAGCACCGGACACTGTCCGATGGTGCACCGGACAGTCCGGTGAATTATAGCGAAGCGCCTCTGAAAATTCCCGAAGGTGCGAAGTTTGGCTTGGAGTCCCCTGGTGCACTAGACACTGTCCGGTGGCACACCGGACAGTCCGGTGCGCCAGACCAGGGCTGCCTTCGGTAATCCCTTGCTCTCCTTTTTGAACCCATTTCTTGGTCTTTTTATTGGCTAAGTGTGAACCTTGGGCACCTGCATAACTTATAGACTAGAGCAAACTAGTTAGTCCAATTATTTGTGTTGGGCAATTCAACCACCAAAATCAATTAGGAAATAGGTGTAAGCCTAATTCCCTTTCAAGTACTGTACCGAAGAGGCCATTGAGTCCGGAGGTCCATTCTGCAATAGTATCCTAAAAGACCAGGTTGCAATAGGTCTGCCTCCGTCACGACACGAGGGTAGATTATATGGAAGCGGGAGGATGGGACGGAAATCTTTCATCCCACCAGATTACAATACAGTACTTGAGGCACATCACAGCATTCTACATCAGCTAGCGATAATAGAGCCATTTATCCAACAACACATCAATGAGCTTCATGAGCAAAATCCTGGGCATACGACTGATTGGGTAATGAAGCAACATAAGCAGCGGTTCAACACATGGCTAATGGTGAAGGACATTCCACGTGGAGAAACAATAGAAGAAAAAACCATCAAGGGGTTGGCATCTGGACCATCACGCCAGGTCACAACATGGCAAACCTATGACATTAGTGGATTCACATTTTGTACAAAGTCCAAGGACAAAAAGAGCATGTCACAAAACAGTGGTGTTCGATGCGAGGCCATAGATGATGAAACTGGTCAGCTTATTACATATTTTGGCTTTATTGAGGACATATGGGAACTAGACTATGGTACATTTCAGATCTCGGTTTTCCGATGTCAATGGGTTGAAGACAAACATGTCACGGTAGACAACTATGGGGTCAGAGTTCTTGATCTAAGTAAGGTAGATTACAAAGATGACCCATGGATCCTTGCTAATCGTGCTGCACAAGTCTTCTATGCTGAACAGATCATTTCTAACAATGAGAAGAAAAGCACCGACAAACCGAAGCATGTAGTTTTTCCTAGAAAACAACAAGCTATAGGAGTTGATGGTGTATCTGATTTAGAGGATTTTAACCAGTTCAACGACATGTCTCTTTTCATAGACCATCCAACCAAGATAAGGAACATTGAGCGAAGCATCCCACGCAATTCGATGCCCTGGGTACGCCACGATGGACAAGGCAGAACAATAGCTCCCTAGATTATATAGTTGTCATGTAATTGATTATTGTTAGGACATGTCATGTAATTGATTATTGTTAGCGACTATTCAACTAATATATATATATATATCAGGCAGTAAGAAACAAGCATCTTCAAAGAACATGCTGTGAAAGAACTTGGAAAGATGTTTACCAGATCTGATACTTGTGAAAGAACTTCACACCAATGGTGACGAGAGACGCGAAGCCAGGAGACGATGTAGTATTTAAACACTGCAAGAACGGGCATTCTAGTGACTTTCTAGAGAGGAGAGAGAGAGGAGAGAGAGAGGAGAGAAAGAGAGGAGAGAGAGAGGAGAGAGAGAGGAGAGAGAGGGAGAGATAGAGGAGAGAGAGGGAAGAGAGAGGAGGGAGAGAGAGGAGGGAGAGGGGAGAGAGAGGAGCTAGGGAGAGGAGAGAGAGAGAGGAGAGAGAGGAGAGAGAGAGGAGAGAGAGGAGAGAGAGAGAGGAGAGAGAGGAGAGAGAGAGGAGAGAGAGGGAGAGATAGAGGAGGGAGAGAGAGGGAAGAGAGAGGAGGGAGAGGGGAGAGAGAGGAGCTAGGAAGAGGAGAGAGAGGAGAGAGAGAGAGAGGAGAGAGAGAGAGGAGAGAGAGAGAGGGGAGAGAGAGAGAGGAGAGAGAGAGAGAGGAGGGGGAGAGAGAAGTAATATATAAATATATATATTATGTATACTAAATATATATATTTATATATTTAATATGTATAAAAATTTATATACTTAATGTATGAATATACAAAAAAAAATATACTAAAAATATTACTACTGGCGGTTCACAACGAAAACCGCCAGTATAAATGGCCTCCACAGTCTATGGATGGCATTTCTACTGGCGGTTCTCGATGACAACCGCCAGTAGAAATGGCCTCCACTGTCTGTGGATGGCATTTCTACTGGCGGTTCTCTATGACAACCGCCAGTAGAAATCATTTCTACTGGCAGTTGTCATAGAGAACCGCCAGTAGAAATATCTCCTATATAAAGGAGCGTGCGCGGGGCCGAAAAATTCGCTAAGTCTTTGGCGCCCTGTCTTTCACACTTCCCACCGTCAGGCTGCCAAAAATTCGCCCCGGCGATTTTCTCCGCCGTGCGCCACCGTCGTCCACGCCGTCGTCCATGTCGTCGTCCCCGCGCCGTAGGTAAGTTCTTCTCTCTCTCTCTCCCTCCCTTTCTTCGACTATGATCGCTCGGGCACGCGCCGCCGCCGTGCACGCGCGCGCCGCCGCGCGCGTGTAAACTTTAGGCCTAGGAAGAGTGAGAGAGTGAGAGGGAAAAGAGAGGAGGGAGAGGGAAGAGAGGGAGAGGGTTTAGGGTGTAAACCCCCTGCGCGCGTCTCTGCAGAGAGTGAGAGAGAGGGAGAGAAGAGAGAGGAGGGAGAGGGAAGAGAGAGGAGAGGAGAGAGGGAAAGGGAAGAGAGAGGAAAGAGAGTGGAGGGAGGGAGAGAGAGAGAAGATAGAGGAGGGAGAGGGAGTGTATATATAGGAAAGAGAGTGGAGGGAGAGAGAAAGAGAGGAAAGAGAGGGAAAGGGAAGAGAGAGGAAAGAGAGGGAGAGGGAAGAGAGAGGAGAGGAGAGAGGAGAGAGGGAAAGGGAAGTGAGAGGAAAGAGAGTGGAGGGAGGGAGAGAGAGAGAAGAGAGAGGAGGGAGAGGGAGTGTATATATAGGAAAGAGAGTGGAGGGAGAGAGAGAGAGGAGAGAGAGGGAAAGGGAAGAGAGAGGAAAGAGAGAGAGAGGGAGAGAGAGAGAGGAGAGAGCAACAGAAAGCATGTTTTTTTCCATTGTATTCCATTGTATTCCATTGTATTCCATTGTATTCCATTGTAAAATGTAGACTAGATTCACTAGTATAAAATATTTTTTTGGCTTCCACTCTCTAGTAAACAACGTATTCCATTGTAGTACTATTAGCTAGTGAAATTAGAAGACGACGTACGACACACTTGCGTTGCTTCGATTAAGAGCAACTCATCAGAACCCCACTTGACCAGAGCGAGTTCTCATCACCTGTCCTTGGTCTCTCTCACACAAAGAGTATGCATCAAGCTTCATTAGCAAAGCAAAAAAAATCAAAGCTTCATTAAGAACGCCATTTCCTACGACTCTCCATCTCTCTCTCTCTCTCTCTCTCTCTCTCTCTCTCTCTACGTCCTATACGACTCCTCCTATACGTCCTATACGACTCCTCCTCTCTCCCTCTCTATACGTTCTATACGACTCTCCATCTCTCTCTCTCTACGTCCTATACGACTCCTCCTCTCTCCCTCTCTCCCTCTCTATACGTTCTATACGACTCTCCATCTCTCTCTCTACGTCCTATACGACTCCCCCTCTCTCCCTCTCTATACGTTCTATCCGACTCTCCATCTCTCTCTACGTTCTATACGACTCTCCCTCTCTATACGTTCTATACGACTCTCCATCTCTCTCTCTCTACGTCCTATACGACTCCTCCTCTCTCCCTCTCTCCCTCTCTATATGTTCTATACGACTCTCCATCTCTCTCTACGTCCTATACGACTCCCCCTCTCTCCCTCTCTATACGTTCTATACGACTCTCCATCTCTCTCTACGTTCTATACGACTCCCTCTCTCTCTCTATACGTTCTATACGACTCTCCATCTCTCTCTACGTCCTATACTACTCTCCCTCTCTATACGTAACTCGATAATATTCGTATCACAATATTAGGGGTTAGGGTTAGGGCTTAGGGTTAGTGTTAGTGGTTAAGGGTTAGGGTATTTGTTAATATGAATTTAATTATTGCTTATGTTAATATGTGTTAATATGTATTTGTATATATATAGCTCAATGAGTTCTCCAACCAAGGACCAAGGATTAGGGCCCGACCACATGGACAAGAGTGTTGCTCAAGAAGAATCCAGCAGTGAAGGATATGAAACGCCTAGCGACCCTTTTCCTACCACTAGGATAGATAGGGCCGCTGCGCGTGAGTTGCAACGTGACCCTACTTATGATCCACAAGACCATGAGGTAAATTACACATCCTTAATTTCGTGTGTGTACCTAATTAATTAGCTGATTTCACAATGTCTATTACACATGCATGATTTCTTGTGCATTTTATTACATGAATAGGAGGTCTTGTCTCAATTTCGTGCGATGCTCGAAAAAGCTGCGGCACGATACCAAGACGCACCGGAACCGACCCAACAAGACGCACTGGAACCGATCCAAGGCGCACCGGAACCGACCCAAGGCGCACCGGAATCGACCGAGACAACCACCGAGAGGTCAAGGAAAAGGAAGCAGAGCGATCGGAACAGAGGTGACAGGGGGCTAAACAAGTTTCCTGACAAGACATATAAAATCACAGACGTGAGCCCGAATGGTCAGCCCCTAGCTCCAGAAGAGGCACTGCCCAAGTTCCGGAATGCACTTGGGTTCTTAGTTAGAGATAATCTTGACATCACAATCCGACAGTGGAGAGATGTATTAGATGATGTCAAGAATCAAATGTGGAATAAGCTAATAACGAGGTTCGTTTTGCCTGGGGGTTCAGAAGAACTCGTGAAAAAATACACGATGAAGCAGTTTGCAATCAATTTCCGAAACTGGAGGTCTGAGATGAATACAAAGTTTGCAAAGAAAGGCCTAGACCCGACGAAAAAATATAAAATCTCAGCAGGTCAGTGGGCAGTATTTCTAGAGCAGAGGAGCAGCCCTGATTTCATATCACTAAGTGAGGCAAATTCGGAACTGTCTAAGAAGAACAAATACCGCCACCACCTTGGCACAGGTGGTTACAAGCGTCAGGTTCCTAAATGGAGACAAGAAGACGCCGAGAAGAAGGCTGCAGGGTTGCTGACACTGTCCGAGCAACTTGGTGAAAGGACAGCTAATTGGATCCGTGCTAGAAAACCAAGGGAAACTGAGTCTGGTGTATCTTTTGATGATCCCACTGTCGAAGAAGCGGCAAAAACATATATGCAATTGCAGCTAAGCAGAGCGAAGGAACATTTAAGCCGCAAAGGGAGAGAGACATTCTAACGGCTGGTCTCGGTAACCCTGAGCATCCTGGTTGTGTACGAGGAATCTCATCTTAGGAAGGATGGAATGAAGGATTCGTACCACAATGGGAAGGTCTGTACAAGAAACGTGATCGATACAAGGAAGAGATGGCGAATTATTTTAAGGAGGAGGCCAAGAAAGAGTTCAAAGGCCTGATGTCTGAAATGCTATCGAATCCTCCTCCAGAATTGATGCAACAATTGGCGATGGCGAGTGCGATGTCTGTTCAACAGATGACCACTCCACAGATGCAAATAATTCCAGCAGCTCAAACGCCGGCTTCCACCGAGGGTACGACCATCCCAAGCTCTGTCGCGTCAACGGGAAATAAGGTCCGCTATCCAGTTGATGACATCACAAGGCCTGTGGCATGCACACTAGTTATAAGATATGGTATTAACAATCAACGTACAAAGAAAGTAGCCACATGCCTTGCGATCCCAGGACGCAAGTTCCATGGAAACGACATTCCAGAAGAATATTGCAGGGTAGAAGTGACGACAGCCGTCCAAGGATATGAGGACGACATGCTAGACATCCCTGGGCCCGAAGGTATCGAGACACTTGGACAAGCTATCAAGAATTTTATCCTTTGGCCTCGAAGGGATGTCAAATTGGTTGATTGGTCGAATTCGTCGCAGGCCCAACCATCTCCGCCTTCTCAAATTGTTGTTCCTATTGTACATCCATCATCACCTCCTCAAACTTCACATGCTGCTCCTCATCCTCTTTCTGACCCTCCTTCTCCTCATCCTCATGGTGGCCCACCGTCTCCGCCACATACATCGCCCTTCAGGGATCCACCTTTCTCCACAGCCATCTCCACGACCATCAAAGAAATCTAAAGTTTCTATACCAAAATTAGTGTCCCCGTTCGAGAAGAAAAAGAAGAGTAAATCCACTGCTGGCACTGTTTGTTTTTTGAAAGGGATTGGACGGAGCCTCACGTCAGACACTGTTGATTTGGCCGATCTTGAGGAGTCCGCAAAAAAGGCTGAGGCAATGGCCGCAAAGATAAAGAAGCCAACTAAGGCAGATTATAAAAACGTGCCTAAAAAATATGTGCCGGGCAGACCACTACTCACTTTTGAGAAACTAAGGAAGGTCCCGACTAATATTAAAAGGTTGCATGATTGGTACATGCGGGCATCTTCAGTTGGCATCGACACCATCAGTGTTAATATACTAGCCCATGCTTTTATTGGTTCAAATCAAAAAGCCGTTGTTACATTCGAGGACATGTGGTTAATGATGAACCTTCAGAGACTCGACGTGTAACTTGTAACCATATTTGCATTGTAAGTGTCACTCATACTCCACATATATGTGTTATTATTAGTGAGTTGTATAAATTTTCAATATCTGACATGCACGTGTGCGTTGCAGAATGCAACATGATCAGCAGGAGATCCTTTATGGTACCAATCCCAATGTTAGTGCCAGTAAAAGGGTTGGGTATCTCAACCCAATAAAGATATGCGAGGATAACCACACTTTTAGAATCGGAAAAGGCAATGAAGCATTGCAGGGGCTAACAGACGAAGAAATTGAGGTATGTATCCAGGATCTGAAGAAGGATTTTGAAGCAAGATACGCCACCTACATAGGACACGCAATGCTTCAATTTCAAGACAGGGAATCCATAGTGGCCCCGTACAACTTTAAGTAAGTGTGATTTTGCATAAATAAAATTAATAATTTCAATACACATGTATCACAAGTTTGATTCGTACAGGGACCACTTGATATGCTTCTTCATTTATCCTAAGGTTGGAAAGGTGCTGGTGCTCGACTCCTTGCACACCGAGCCTTCGACCTATTCAAAATTCCTCAGCATCTTAGAGCTATAAGCCTTTTCTATGCATGCATACTTATATCGATGAGAATTGTAGAATAACATGGTGATTCTATTTGAGATCATAGGGCATTTAGGTTTTATAAGCTACATGGTGGAAAGTACGACACGTCCAAAAAAGATGTGCCACTAGACATCCATTATAACTGGCCGATAAGTATGTGAATTTATGAATACATATCATACATGTACGTACATAGGACAATGTTGCAACTAAATAACCAATCTCCCGTTATGTAGTGACACAAGCAACCACCCGGGTCGGTCCTATGTGGGTTCTACGTGTGCGAGTTCATGAGAATGAACGGACGATACATCACGAACCCTGGCAAGGTATTATTAGTAATAGTCACGTATGTATTTATGTCATTAAAGATGCAAATGTGTTATTATTGAGTATAAATAGATGATGTTTATAAACTTCCTTTACAACAATTTCAACAAGGAAGCCCGGAGAACTTGACTGAAGGTGCATTGTATAGCATAGTTGAGGACCTGTGCACATTCATATTGAAAGAGGTCATTCCCGCAGAAGGGAAATATCACGATGCTTCCGGAACATTAGCTTTGCCAGAGTTTAGAATACTAACAGAAATTAGTAGACTATCTCTTAGCCGAGATAGTTATTAGAGCTTAAGTGAAAACTTTGATGTATATAATGTGTGATGCATACATGGTTGTAAACAAGACTTTGATGTATATAAATGTATGATAGAATTTAATTCCATGTTGCTTTTAATATCAATACTACATGTTTATCAATATATATATATATATGTTTGTGTGTGTAAATATATAAATTTCAGTACGAAAATTTAAAAAAAGGTGGGAAACCTTTCCACTGGCGGCTAAATTTCCACTGGCGGTTGCTTAAGAAAACCGCAAGTGAAAATGCTATTTTCACTGACGGTTCTTGAATAACCGCCAGTGGAAATGGCGATTTCCACTGGCTCCTAGCACTGGCGGCACTGAAAAGCGCCAGTGAAAATAGTTTTAGGACCGTCACTATAGTTCTTTTGTGTACTAGTGGATTAGGCATCGTTCATTTATAGTTGACAAAGATGGAGAGGAGGAATCACTTTTCTACCGCGGTAAACCTTGTTTTTTATTTGAAGCAAATTGGGTTCAGGAGGAGCAGTGTGAACCCTTGGTGGAAAATGCTTGGAAGGGATCTATTAATGGACGTGCAGGTTCTTTACATGATGTAGTAAAGGCAGTGGCCAACGATTTGTGGGATTGGAGTAAAAATATCATGGGCAATCTTGAAAAGAAAATAAAAAATACTAAAAAGATATAGAATTATGCAGGAGGGTTAATATAACCCAGGCGACTATAAAGAGAATTGGTTAAAGGCGAAGTTGGAAAAGCTAGAAGGACAACAAGATATGTACCGGAGACAAAGAGCCCATGTCAATTGGCTAAAGAATGGAGATAGAAATACTACTTTTTCCACAAACATGGAGCAGAATTAAATATCTCATAAAAGTTGATGGAATTCGAGTGACAAACATGGAGGAAATTGAGGAATTGATTAAAGTGTATTTCCAAAACCTCTTTCAGGCTCAACCGGAAAGTGCGCATTATGAAGAAGCCCTGCAATGTGTGAAGTGTGACATATGATATATATGAACCAGGTGTTGATGGAACACTACACAGATGAAGAAATTAAGGAAGCGTTGGAGGGTATAGGTGATTTGAAAGCCTCAGGAGCCGATGGTATTCCAACCTTGTTCTATAAAAAAATACTAGAATACTCTTGGGACAGATGTAATAAGGGAAGTCAAAAGTTTCCTGGAAGGAGGAACAATGCCAAAGAGTTGGAATGAAACCGTGGTGGTGTTCATCCCGAAAGTGATCAATCAGGAGAAGATAAAAGATCTACGCCCCATAAGCTTATGCAATGTAATTTACAAGATAACTTCGAAGGCCCTCTCAAACAGATTAAAAGGTATTCTCCCGGAAATCATTTCAATGAATCAAAGTGCCTATTTATTTGTCGTAAATAAGGTCTAAATCGTCGTAAATATTTATTTACATTGGTTTCAGGTTGTCAGTAATAAAACGTCGTAAATAGGTTTATTTATGTCGACTGGTCGCTGTAAATATTTAATTTATTTTGTAAGTAACGGACGGTTAACGTAAAGAAATTAATTTATGACAGTCTGCTATAGATCGTCATAGCGAAGCCAAACTTATTTACTATGGGTAATAAAATCAGACGCAAATATTTTTAGAGCTGGTTTTAGATTTAATCACCCATAATAAAAAGTAGATGTCACTATAAACATTTTTTTTATTTGTAGTGGTAGAAGGGAAACTATTTTCCATCTTAACATGATGATGATCGTTCTCCACACAATCCTCAAATTAATTTGAGAAAGGTGTGGTGTTTCTTATGGAGTTTGGAAGACGGCTTGCGAGTATTTCCTGTCCAAACCATCCAAATGTTCTCTACCGGCATAATCTTCGAGACCCAATAAGCATACCTTTAAGGTCTCATGAAATTAGCTTCCAAGAGCCAATGAAATCTCGGTCTCTACTTGAATGGTCAAAATACGGGCTTAATTGGTAAACGATGTTCAACTAACTCTTGGCTTAAGCCTGGCATTTCAATATAGCTCCAAGTGAAACACTCGACATACTCACGTAATAATCCGATCACTTTTCCTCTAGAATCAGATTTTGAAGTTCTTGTTTAGAAAAGTCGGCTATGGTAATCTAACGTCGCCTATATAGATTTCCTCTAAAGTATCGGCTGAAGTAAACCTCTATCCTAATTTGTCCATATCCTAAAACTCCTCTATAATATATAAATTAGGAAGGAAGATGTTACCTACATGTCTGCGGAATGTTGTCACACCTGATTTTGAAGGCAAACCGAATGCGAACCATGTACGTGCCAGGATCAGAAATTCACGTACACAGCGATTACATAAATGACTCATCATGGCACAATACTCAAAATAATAGCGGAAAAGGTACTTTATTACATCAAAATGTCCAAGACATCCACAGAGTCATTAACACAACATAGTCATTAGCGCGATCAAAGTGCGAAATATGAAACGTAGCAGATAAGGCCTTCTCAAGCAGTTGACTAGAGGGTTTGCCACTAACACAACTAGAACTCATCGTAGTCTTGGAACTCCTCAAAGTCCTCCATGTTGCCTTCATCTCCTCCTGAGCACTGATTACAGTGGGGATAACCTGGGGTGGGGTGGATTTTAAAGCAAGGGTGAGTACACATCAACGTACTCAGCAAATGTCCCATTTGGCTAAAATGGACTAGCTGTATGTGGAGTTAAGGTTAAAGAAGTTGCTTTTAGTTAGTGAAGTATTTATTACTAGTAGTAAGCCAAGTTTTATTAATAAACCCAGTTATTACCTAGATGTACTCCCTCCAAGAGGAAATACCAGAGATCATAGTTATAACCATCAATATTATTCATCATC
The DNA here is from genome assembly GCF_902167145.1 of Zea mays. Lineage (NCBI taxonomy): Eukaryota > Viridiplantae > Streptophyta > Magnoliopsida > Poales > Poaceae > Zea > Zea mays. The sequence continues at coordinate 157,528,310 of NC_050100.1, read as the reverse complement.
ATAGTGTATCCAGAGTTCTTCTAATCAAGATAACATCATCAAGATACAATCATCATATCATAAATACTCGCATCATGTTCGTTGATTAAAGTAAAGCAATAGCATAAAGCTAACCATAATAACCCAAAAGGTAATCCAGGACAAGGTAAATACAGACTAGTCAATCCTTAGGTTTCAATAAAGTAATATAGGATGATGAATTATAAAGTAAGTAGGACATAATAGGTCAGAGGACACTTGTCTTGACCAGGTTGTTACTTAGGAAGATCTTTGGCAACATACTTAGAAACCACAGGCTGCTCGTTGTCTAAACAAAGCAATCACTATGGCGAGGTCTGGGTCGCGAGAATGGGACTGAAAGGGCAGATGACGGAGGGGAAACCTCGAGCGAACAAAAGGTCACTCCGGCGAGCAATACCCGTCGCGGTGGGGGCTAATCTGTCGCGCTACAGACGACATAGGCTTCGGGGAGAGGGTAGGGATGCTCTATGCCTAAGTTCGGGCTCAGGGAGGGGTTACAGTGGCTGGACACCGTGAAGACACGGTGGCCCGACGAGGGGCGACTCCGGCGAGCCGAAATTCCCTCTGGTATGGCGGAATTGGTGCAGAAGATGGGCGGGGAAAGGTCACTTAGCCAGAGACGGCACTCGGGGTAGCTTGGCACGTCGCGTGGGGCTCAGGTTGGTCGGACGACAAGGAATCGCGGCAGCGACGAGCTCCGACATGCGCAGGGGAGAGGTTGAGCGCGGACGGGGTAGAGGAGTTGAGGAAAGGGGAAACCACCGTGGGTTCCTGGTGCGCAAAGCTTAGGCGAAGCTCACCGTGGCCAAGGCGCTCGTAGATGCCCAGCGACGACGGCGGAACGACGAAGCAACAGAGGGGGCGGTGCTGCAGGATGGGTGAGTGCGAGGGCAGGGAGAAGGCAAATGAGGGCCAGGGGTGAGCTAGGGGAGTGCACGAGGTATTCACCTAGTGCTCGGGTAGCCTAGGCAAGTCGTGGGGGCATGGGCGCGGTTTAACCACGAGCGAGGCGCACACCATGGGTGCGTACGCGGCGGTTGTGGGGGAGGGGATGGATCTGATGGGCGGGACCCATGGGTTAGCAAGACCGGGTGCACGCGAGCATGCAATGTCGTTGACGGGGCGAGCCCACTAGTCAGAGAGAGAGAGGATGAGCGGTTGCGCGTGGGCGAGCGGGGCGTGGCGCCGACAGGTTGGCCCCACCTGTCAGCGAGCGCGGGCGGCAAGATGGGCTGGATTGGGCTAAACGGGCTGAAATGGAGTTTTTCTATTTACTGGAATTTCTAATGGCTTTTCCTTTTATTTTCTCTTATGGGATTCAAATCAAATTCCAACCAAATTCAAATTCAAACTAGTTCAAGCATGTGGATCAAACAAAAAGAATAATCTAGGCTCGGCATGATGCAACATTTCATGACTCACATAGGTTTTGCTATATTAAATAAATAGTTAATTCCCTATAAACTAGACATAACTCTAAATAAAAGAGAGAGAAGAAGTCTAGAGAGAGAGAGACAAGAGGTAACACCTGAATTTGGTAGGCATTAGAGAAGAAATTTTTTACCCCAAAATTCAGGGTGTTACAAACCTATCCCCCTTAAAAAGAATCTCGCCCCTGAGATTCAGGGTTGGCTAGCAAAGAGTTCGGGATATTTGGCTTTTAGATCATCTTCTCTTTCCCAGGTTGCTTCCTCCTTAGAATGATGACCCCACTTGACTTTGCTCATTCTGATGGTGCTTCTTCGAGTGACTCAGTCTGCTGTCTCCAGAATCTGAGTTGGCTTCTCGATATAAGTCAAATCTTCTTGAACCTCAAGATCCTTGGTTGGCAATTGCTCTTCTCGCACTCGCAAGCACTTCTTCAGCTGAGACACATGGAACACATCATGCACGACTGACAGACTTTCTAGTAGGTTAAGTGGATATGCCACTTCTCCACGTCTTGCTTGAATCTGGTACGGTCCGATGTATCGAGGTGCTAGCTTGACCTTGACTTCGAACCTTTTGATTCCCCTGATGGGTGACACTTTCAGATAAACATAATCTCCCACTTCGAAACTTAGATCTCTTCTCCTTGTGTCAGCGTAGCTTCGCTGTCTGGACTGCGCTGTCTTCAAATTCTCTCGAACCATTCTGATGTTCTCTTCGGCTTCAAGTAAAATGTCTGGACCGAACACCTGCCTTTCGCTGAGTTGATCCCAATGCAACAGGGTTCGACAATTCCTTCCGTAGAGTGCTTGGAATGGTGACATCTTCAAACTAGCCTAGTAGCTGCTGTTGTAGGAAAATTCTGCATAAGGTAGCCTTTTGTCCCAACCTAACTTGTCTTGCAAAGCACAAGCCCTCAACATGTCTTCAAGGATCTGGTTGGTTCTCTCAGTTTGACCATATGTCTGTGGGTGATAAGCTGAACTGAACTTCAAATGTGTGCCCAAAGCGTCATGCAACTACTGCAAAAATGAGAAGTGAATTGGGTTCCTCGATCTGATACTATCTGCTTTGGAACACCATGTAGGCATACAATCCGAGACATGTATAGCTCTACCAACACTGCACTATTATAGGTGGTCTTGACTGGTATGAAATGAGCCACCTTTGTTAAGTGGTCCACTAATACCTAGATGGAGTCCTAACCGGCTCGAGTGCGAGGCAAATCGACTATAAAGTCCATCCCAATCTTATCCCATTTCCACCGAGGAATTTGCAACGCCTGCAACAAACCTACGGGCCGCTAATGCTCGGCCTTGATTCTCTGACAATTGTCGCATATGGCAACATACTCTGCTATCTCCTTTTCATACCATACCACCAGAATCTTTTATTTAGGTCTTGGTACATCTTCTCCCTGCCAGGGTGTATGGAATTAGCTATCTCATGAGCTTCCTAGAGAATCAGCTCCCGAATCGATTTGATGCCAGGAACACACAGTCTATCTTTAAACCATACAACGTCTTCCGCGTCTTCACTGAAATCTTTGCCTTTCCCATCTATGATCAGCTACCGAATCTCGTTGATCTTCTCATCATCTTTCTGGCCATTCTTGATATCTCGCTCTAAGGTGGGTTCCAGCTCCACTGTCACTCCTTGGGTATTGTTTAGAAATCCGAGACTCAGCCTATCGAATTCCTTTGCTATTTCATATGGCATCGGATGAGCGACCATCATGTTGACTTTACTTTTCCTGCTCAAAGCATCGACAACCACATTTGCTTTGCTTGGGTGATAATGTATCTCCAGTTCATAGTCTTTGATTAGTTCTAGCCATCTTCGATGCCTCATGTTCAACTCTGACTGGGTGAATATATATTTGAGACTCTTGTGGTCTGTATAGATATCACACTTCTACCCATATAGATAGTGCCTCTAGGTCTTCAGTGGATGAACCACTGCTGCTAACTCCAAATCATGTGTTGGATAATTTCTTTCATGAATCTTCAACTGCGGGACAAGTACGCCACTACTCTCTCTTCTTGCATTAACACACATCCCAGATCAATGTACGAAGCATCACAATACACTGAGAATTATTTATGAACATCTAGTAGAATTAACACAGGTGTTGTAGTCAACTTCTTTTTCAATGTCTCGAAGGACTCTTGGTGCTGGGGTCCACTTGAACTCAACTTTCTTCGCTAGCAGGAATGTCATTGGTCTGGCAATCATGGCGAAACCTTCAATGGAACGCCGATAGTATCCGGCCAATCCAATGAAACTCTTGATTCCTGGACATCTCTTGGTGCTTTCTAGTCCAGAATATCTGCTACCTTCTTGGGATCCACATCTAATCCATCTCGGTTTATGATATGACCCAAGAACAGGACTTCGCTGATCCAGAACTCACACTTGCTCAGCTTGGCATACAACCGATGCTCCCGTAACCATTGCAATACCATCTTCAAATGCTCCTCATGCTCTTTCTCATTCTTAGAATATATGAGAATATCATCGATGAACGCCACTACGAACTTGTCGAGGTAGTCCATGAACACACTATTCAACAAGTACATAAAGAAAGCTGGCGCATTCATCAATCCAAATGACATGACTGTGTACTAATATAACCCATACTTGGTGATAAATGTTGTCTTCGGTATATCCGAAGGTTGGATTTTGAGCTGATGGTAACCTGACCTCAGATCTATCTTTGAGAATACTCTGCCTCCTCTCAACTTATAGATCTTCTATTCTTGGCAAAGGGTACTTGTTCTTGATAGTGACTTCATTCAGAGCTCGGTAATCAATGCACATCCACTTTTTCACATCTTTCTTCTCCACGAACAATACTGTGGCGGCTCAAGGCAAAGTACTTGGTATGATGTATCCTTTCTCTAATACTTTGTCGATCTACTTCTTGAGTTCCACCAATTCCGATCCAGACACTCTGTAGGCTCTCTTGGAAATAGGGGCGGTTCTAGGTTCAAGCTCGATGGCAAACTCAACTTTACGTTCGGGTGGCATGCCTAGTAAGTCCTCAGGAAACACATCGGGAAAACTCCAACACAATTCTGATAGCCTCAAATAGGTTGGCCTCCTTACCATCTATAGGCATATGGTGACAGACTCCTTCTTCTAGATCAGGCATGAACAGTTCAGTTACTACTTCTTTCCCGAAAGGGGACACTAACTTTACTATCCTCTTGTCACAGCTAACAGTGGCTTGATTTCTGTGCAGCCAATTCATCCCTAGGATGACATCTAACCCTTGAGTACCCATTACTACTAGGTTAGCGGGGAAATCTATCCCCCTTATTTCAATCCTTATAATCGGGCACATCTTATCGGACTCAACATTTCCCCCAACTGAATTAACTCTTAAAGGTGGAATCTTTGGTTCTACGAGGATGTTATGTGCTTCTACCCATGATGTAGAAACAAAAGAATGTGCGACACCAGTATCAAATAATACTTTTGCTAGATAGGATTCGACTGGAAACATACCTTCTACCACATCTCGTGCATCATGGATTGCTTCGGCCTCCAAGTGGTTCACCTTTCCACTGTTGTAGGCTTGGCCATGGCCTCCTGGTGCTTGTTGTGGTGCTCCTTGTCTTGTTGAGGTGTTGGAAGCTGGCTGTTGTTGAGCTCCCTTCTTCGGGCAATGATTCATCCAGTGACCTTGTTCCCCACAATGGAAACATCCACGACCTCCTCCTTGCGCTGCGCTGTTGTAGCATCCCAAAAATTCAAATCCTAAAATTTTCTCAAACTTGCTTTAAATTCAAAATGAATTTCAAAGTTCATTTCAAAATGTTTGTTTGCGAGTTGATATCAGCAAATAAAATATAGTGGTCTATATTCTCTCCAAAATCCTCCTCAAATATCCTACAAATATTTCCCCAGTGATCCCCCTCAAATTGTTTCCAGAAATACTGCCCAGATATTTCCCTAGTGATCCCCTTCAAGTTCTTTCCAGAAATATTGCCCACATATTCCACCAATATATCTCCACATATTTTCTTCCTGAGAAATACCTTCAGAATCATTTTCAAGTCCCTACAAATATTTTCTTCATAACTTTCCTCATGCTCATACGTATACGTATGCCTTCGGTGTCATACGTTGAGCTCTACAAGCTAATTACACTCATACAAGACAAATCCATGCTAATCTCCCACTAATCCTCTCATCCCTCCGCCTAATCCTCCCACCATGGCTATAAATAGAGGGGCAAGGGCCTCCTCTCATCACACCCCAAGCCATTTCATGGCAACTCTCCCCCCACACACACGCCCACTCCATCTCCCACACAAGCACACACTAGCACAAGGATCGTTCGGTCGTTCTTCGATTGTTCGTCCCCCTGTTCTTAGTTTGTTCGTTCGTTCGTCCGATTGTTCGATGGTTCGTCCGATCGTTCATGGTTCGTTCGTCCGTTCGTTGGTACAAATAATCTTTGTCTTGTCGTTATGCTACCGAAATTCCGATCGTTCGTTCATTCGATCATTCGATCGTTCGTTCGTTCGTTCATAGTTCCTATTCATCGTTCATCGTCCCTATTCATCGTTCTTTCAGATAATCTTTGTCCTGCCGTTATGCTGCCGAAATTCCGATCGTTCGTTCGTTCGATCATTCAATCGTTCATCGTTCGTTCATAGTTCCTATTTATCGTTCATCGTTCGTTCATAGTTCCTATTCATCGTCCATCGTTCGTTCATAGTCCATATTCATCGTTCTTCCAGATAATCTTTGTCCTGCTGTTATACTGGCGAAATTCCGATCGTTCGTTCGTCCGATCATTCGATCGTTCGTCCGTTCGTTCATAGTTCCTATTCATTGTTTATCGTTCGTTCATAGTCACTATTCATCGTTCGTTCATACGGACTATTCACCGTCACTATCCACATTACTATTCATCATCGTTACTATTCATCGACACTGTTCGCCATCGTTACTATACACCGACACTATTCATCATCGTTACTATTCATCATCGTTGCTATTCATCGATGATATCTATAGTAACTTTTTCGGCGTCACTATTCATCGTTACTATTCATCGATCATCCGATCACCCCAAATTTCAACTACTCATCCATCATGATGTCGAGTCCACCTAAGACCAGCCAGACCCATATTCCAATCATATGAACTCTGTGACTGTGATTTTCCTTCCAGTAGGGAACTTCCCATCTGGTCACCCATCCCAGGTTTCTCCAAGTTGAGCACTCTTAACTTTGAGATTCCTTCGAACCAGGCTTCCAAACTCCGATTCTAATAATTCTTGTTTCCAATTCTTATCGAATTATTCCCTATCCAACCATGTCATCCCTTAAGCATGGTTCATGTTCCAGAAAACTCCCAAAATACTCTTGTCCCATATTCTGCCTATAACTCTCCTGTTCATACTAAGTCAGACGATTCATTCGTCACTATTCTCACCAACAGTGAACTTCACTGTGCTACACCACATACACCCAGCTATAAATACACACAGCTACCCTCTCTCTCCACACACACTCAACACCCTCAGCCAAGGCAAACACCCCACCCACTCAGTTACTCCGCTCTGTCGGCTACACACATAGTGTCGCTTCGCCTCCAGTCCACCCTCCTGTAAGCACCTCCGCTCCACCACTAGTAGTATCTCAACACCACATGACACATATTCTACTCAAGACTCTACCCATTCATATATCGCTATTCTGACCACTATACTAAATATTTGTTGGTATACTTGCTGGTTTGTATGTTTGCTTGTTCATGTTGCATAGTTATCAGAGCGTTCATGCCGTCTCGTGGAGGCCAGACCTGCAAGTCTATGCCAGGCAGTGGAGCTAGAAGCCAGTTCTGCGAGCTCCCCTTCCCCATTCGCCGAATAAGCACGACAAGCTCACTGGATCCCTTTGATGCATAAATTACCTATGATTTTTCAACCACAACCCTCAGCCTGTTATTTTATGCATGATATGATTTTGAGAAAAGTTATTATGGCCACCCAGCCGCTTGCCGCAATCGATCCTTGATATATTTGTTACAAATGATTTGAGAAAAGGTGTGAGTTTTCAAAAGAAAATGCTTTTCAAAATATGTATGATGAAGGGTTTTCACCCTTATCACCTTTGAGTAGGGATGATCAGGGACTCCCTGGTTTAGGGGAGGGCCTCAGGTGTTGGCTCAGCCGGGTTAGGTGTGAGCAGAAGGATTGTCCTCTCATATAAGGACCGGTTTGTCATCCTTCACTACCTGTACTCATGATAAGTACAACCACTCGAGACTGTATGGGCAATCACTCAATTTGAACTCGTTCGGTCCAAACCCCAGGGTTATGAAGGTTAGGGAGCACTGGGAGGATAAGGAGGGGGAATGTTTTATCCAGTTTGGACATGGCGGTGGCCTGACTCCTTCCGGTATAACCGTTAAGGTAAGGATGTGCGAGGAAAGAAAGAGATTCGGCATTCGGATCTCACGACGGTGAGATCGCAGAAACCGGACTAGTGGGTAAAGTGTACCCCTCTGCGCATAGTTCAAAGCTATTCGAATAGTCTGTGTCCACAGGAATGGATGATTCTGGTGTGGTATGTCAATTCGTGTTTTGTTTTCAAAAAAGGGTGCGTTTGAGGAAAGTGGTTTTTAAAAAAGGTCCGACGGTTGAGTCGTGTGCTATGGTGGACGGGAAGTCCAGTAGCTGTTTTTGAAAAAGAAAACCAGTGGGAAACTGCTGAGATACCTGGATGGTTTAGTCCAGGGGATTTTGTTCTATATTGAAAAAAAACTTCCTGCTCCTTTGGGAGAGGATGCGCTTTGAAAAATACAAAATGTTTTACAAAATAACCCTGCATAAAATATTGTTGTTTCTGCAAAATATCCTGAGCTTCACATATTCCATGCATTATATCTGATTTCCCCATTCCGCGGGTGAAGGTGGGCTGGTGAGTACGTTTGTACTCACCCTTGCTTATTTGTTGTTTTTCATAGAAGAAGATCGGGTAAGAGTTACGCATGTTCCCAACCTTGCCTGTGGCTGTTGGACCGCTGATTTGCTTCGCTGTGTATATTGGGCTGCTTCAGCCCCACTCTGATGATATGCCCCGAGTTGTGGACCAACTCTTAAAGTTGTTCGCCACCTTTATAGGTTTGTCTCGTTTAAGCAGATCTGGAACTATCTGATGTATAAATGTGTTTACTAGCCTCCTGGGACTAGTAATTGTATCACATTTGAGTCCCAGAGGATCTGGGGCGCTTCAGCTGTCTAGTAGTTCTGGTTGGTTGCTGGGACAGGAAGGCGAGGTGTCTGGTTGTTCTATCGTTGGTACTGATTTCCTCCCTGTTGGTTGTTCTGGCGGTACTGCTGCTGTGGATGAGGGAACTGCCTCTGATACTTCTGCTGCAACTGGCGCTGATGCTAGTGTCCTTGAGGGTGACCTTGCTTGAATTACTGGGGTGGATTGCCTGAGAAACGGGGATAGTTGCTGCTCCCGGTCTGAGATCCACCAATCTTGTGTTTCCGGTCTTCCATCTCCCGGCACTTCCTCTCGGTCATGATGGCTCTATCAATCAGATACTGGAAGGTAGGAAAGGTATGGTTCATCAGCTGGTAGTGAAGGGGATCAACCAAACCTCTTAGAAAACGGTACTGCCTCTTGGCATCAGTATATTGACGTCCTTGGGTGCATAACAAGATAGCTGCAGAAACTTGTCCCTATACTAACTGACAGACAGGGGTTCTTGCTTCAATGCTAGAAATTCCTCCTTCCTTACTATCATCAACCCCTTAGGCACATGGTAACGATGGAAGTTGTCTCTGAACTCCTCCCAGGCGATGGCTTCAGGGTTTGCATGGGTGGCGAGGTAAGACTCCCACCAGGACTGTGCTGCTCCCCTTAGTAGGCGGGGACCATACAGTACTTTCTCACGATCGTTGCACTTAGCGGTATGCAGTTCTCGCTCCACTGTGCGCATCCAATCTTCGGCGTCCATAGGGTCTGCAGAACTAGCAAAGACAGGGGGATAACCCCTCATGAACTCCGCACGCTTGTCCCTAGGCATCTACGACATCTGCACTTGCATCTGAGGTTGAGGTGGGGGTTGCTGCTGCTGCACCTATTGCATAGCTGCTAGAGTCTGGCCAATCGCTTGGACTGCCTGGGTCTGCATCAGAAACATCTGTTCAATGGTCATTGGGGGTGGCGGTGGCAACTGTTGCTGAGGTGCCTCCTCCTGGGGTGCCTGCGGCTCCTACTGAGCACACCTTCCACATCTGCGCCTGTTGTCAAACATCTATAGAAAGCATACACACATCAGATCTGACATGTAGTATTTCAGCATAAGGAAAGATATATGGAAGTCTTCATAACACTGAACAAATGAGCATCTTCACTGACTCTCAACACAACCAAACCCAGCTTCTTAGATAAAGAGGAAAGTGAAAATAAAAGATTGCCCAACTTTATTAATAACTACACCAAGTTGCAGGGGATGCCCACACCTTGGTGACAATCATTACAAAGATCCAACTTTATCACGAGTTCATCATGACAAGCATCAAACATATGATAAGCAAACTAACACTAAGACCAATTAAGACTAAGACACTTACACTGAATTAAACATTATTACGGTTGAGTTCCAGACGGAGTCAATCGCGAGGTAGAGGAAAGCGCTGACGATTCGGTCCCACACGTCAGTGATATGAGCGCGCAACGCGGAGCGAAGGCTACGGCCCACGCGTCAGTGAGAAAACTTCCTCCGCGCGCGCGGTGAAATACTTAACAGCGGGCCCCGCTTGTCGATGACCCCGATCGACGCACGCGGAATATCATGTGAGGCTGGCCACTAGGCCCCGCCTGTCGGCGCGCCCGGCTGCTGGACTAATGGGCTGCATGGTGTGGTATGAGAAGGTGGGCCGGATTCCGGTTTCTTGGCCCAATCGGCACTTTTCCTTTTTGATTTTTATTTTGGTTTGAATTCCTTTATAATTTCGAAATCAAATATTTGAATTCAAATTTATGTTGTGGAATTTCACACAGATTATATGCACGAATGAAAGTACTGATTTAAAGAGGTATATATATATTTTTTCTTTATATTTGATACTCTTTTCCTATTCTTTTCATTCTTTTTATATATTATTTCCATGTTCTAGGGTTTAAATTAGGTTCAACCCTAATTCTCATTGTTAATGTACTCTTATTAATCTTACTATTATTATTAAATGCACAAACAATTAACTCCAACATGATGCATCGAGTATTGTATTAGTTATTTGTTCACTTGAATGAGGATGTTCCCATGGTGAAATGAGCAGATGACAAAATATTTAAGGACATCAACTCACTTCATATTATTTACATTTTGGGTATTACAGACCTGGACCGTCTGGTAGGCTACCAGACCGTCCATGGTAGGTCACGGACTGTCGGCATTCTCTCGGGATGCTATCTATCGTCCGGTCATCGTGTCATCGGCCAATCTGTTCCATTAATGATAACTAGTCGGTTGCCCGTACGTTGTGATGGCTTACAACAGTACCCACGTAAACTATCCACCAAAAAAAATTCAAGATTTTTTATTGATTGTCTCTGCTCTCCGTATAATATTTTTTGATTTGGCTAACTGATGTTATTGTTTATTCCATGCAATATGTCTTGGTACAACACGACCAATGAAGTGAGCGATTAGAAGAGAGTTCACAACGACTGACTGAACGAACAAAGATTATAAAACAACATAATTCCACTATACAGAGACCAAATAAGAGAAAGTTTGTGATCTCATGTTTCTAAAATAAGTCACATGAACTCAAACTTATAAAAAAGATAGATCAAAATATTGAGTGATTGCTAAAGTCAGGCATCAATAAAAATTGGATACGCTCCATACAAATTATGCTACTTCGTAGCAATTACTAACGTTTAAAACCAACAAATAATCTTTCATTTTACCGTTAGTGTGACAAATCATTGTTGCTCCATCCAATTCAGCAACCTCAAACATCATGGAGTCCATTGCGCCAATGTGGTTTCAGAAACGACCTAATGCTTGCAAGAGCCAAGAACGTCGTGCTGTGCTTGGGCTGTAGCCTCGGTCCGCAGTGCTGGCCCAGCCCGACACGATTATATATATTTTATTTTACAAAAAAAAGGTATATACATATATACAGTTTATATTCAATATTAAAAACATCTAAGAATGATCTACTAGTTAGACAACTTTACCTAGTATCTCCCGGCCTTCTTCAATCGGAGCATGTGTTCGAACCCCACCTCCTGCACTGTTTTTAACATGTTACGCTGATTTAATCAAATGGGCCGACGGGCTAACGAGAGCTGTGAGAGGTTATTTATAAAAAGATGACGCGAGACGACCGTTTAAACTATTGTCCTCCATTAGGAGGACTAATTAACTACAACTAAAAAGAAAGCAAAGTGTCCATTTCCAGTGTGCACATATCATCCCAACTAATAATTATATTTCAACTAGCATTTAAAATAAAACCAATGCATAGCAGGTACAAACGGGCAAGAGCTAATTAGTTTAGAAAATGGAAATATGTGGCCCACAGGTGGTTGACACATCTATTCGAGCTGCCAAGAGCTAAGCTACTCGTACCAGTTAAGAGGTAGGGACAATTGTTATGGATCGTCACGCATGCATGCCCCCATCATCTTGCATGAATGTCATGCACTAGTCTTCTTGTCAAGTGGTTGATGACCATCGAATAGATGGCTGAGTGACCCTGGCCATTGGTGATACTGATAACATATACTTTTTATGAACCACAAAGTAGTTAATCAACCCTTGAACCCTATAGAAGGAATGTCGGTCGAAAATCGTCGTAAATAGTTCTTTAGGCTAGTTTGAGAACCCTATTTTCTTGAGAGATTTTCATTTTATTAAAAGAAAATGAACTAATTTCTCTTGGAAAAATGAGGTTCCTAAACTAGGCCTTACGTTGGTTTTAGGTCAGACAGTAAATAATACTACCCCCATTATTTTTTATTTGACGCCAAAAAGTGGAAAAATGAACTACAAAATGTCAAATAAAAAATAGAATGGGTAAAACATAGTAAATAGGCCTATTTATATTAGCCACTGTAAATAAGTAATTTATGTTAGCCACGGACAGTCGTAAGGGCATGTACAACTCACATAAATATCTTGTATCTTAAACGGTATCAACGGGGTAACTAAAAAAACACAAGAGGCGGTATCTTGTTGAAGCAACGTCTTTAGCACGATTCTTTAAGCCTAGATACGGCTCTACCCATCCAACTCACATAAATGAATCGTATCTTGAGTTGTTCTAGTGAATAAGATATAAGACTTAGATACATTGTGTTACATGAAGGATTTCTTAGATGTATATAGTGTTTGGAGAATCAAAACATAGTATTTAAGTTGTACATGTCCTAACTAAGTCGAACTACGTATAATAAAAACTGACGTAAATATTTTTAGAGGCGGTTTTAGATCGAATCGCCCATAATAAAAAGTAGGCGTCTCTATAAGAATTTGTTTAAATTAGCAGTGGTTGATGAGATGTAAATGGCAACTATTTTTTCATCCTAACATGATGATGCTTGTTTTCCACTCAATCCTCAAATTAATTTTAGAAAGGTGCGGTGTTTATTACCGGGAAGGGACGACGGTTCACGGGCTATTTCCTGTTCACACCATCCAGATGTGTATGCAAGGAGCTAATCACCGTATGTACAGTATACTATAAACTAAAGGTGTCTTTGGTTGGTTGAGTAAAGTGGTCCGTTATTACCTTACTCTCTAGCTAGTTTTTTTTGGTAGAGTAAAATAAGTTGGCCTGTCATTTCAAACTGTTCCTCCCAAGCTAATAATTAGTATTAGAATAAGGAACGAGGTCATTCCACTGAACAACTTGAACAAAACAGCAATAAAGTCACGATGCATCAAGTGACGCATGGTTGTTGTATTATTAGAGACGACTTGTCGCTCGATTTCGACAGGAAAGTTTGTTTCATCCAATAATTGACAAGTGGTGGTGAGGTGATCGACTGGGGGAGGGGAGGAGTTGACGCCACTTTGAGCCATGCGATTGGATGAATGAAGCTAATCAACTGCTCCATGGTCGTCCGTTCTTCTGTTGATTAGTTTCTAGCTAGATGGCCACGTCTATTTTGTAAAGCTGAAGATTTGTACTCTCTGTATCCTAAACTAAAATTCATTTTAGTCTTTAAATGAATTCATATAATATTTGATGTATTTGTTTTTTATATGTGTCTAGATTAATATATTTGTCATCTTCTATTTAAATATAAAAGATAAAAAATAAGAGTTAAAACGAACATTAGTTTGAGACGGAGAGAGGAGTACACCGTAACATCAATTCTCAAGAGCTAGCTCTTGAACACCAAAGTCGAAAGTCGTTGTCACCCATGTATGTGTGTATGATGATCGATCACAGGGAAATCAGGATGGCACAACAGCTAGCAGAACGTAGTACGTTCCAAGGATTAATTAATTTTTACATGGTTTCAACAAAATAAATTAAGCAGTGCATGCTTTCCGATCTCTCAAAAATGAACCTACTTACGAGAGCTACCAGAGATTATATTCGTTGCCTGCCTTGCTTTGGTGGCTATACTGGGCCATATATATGGATATATGGAGACTTTTTGCAACCAAATAGTAGCTTCAATTAGTGCTGGGAATTAGGTCGGGCCGGGCCAGTCCGGCACAAGTCCATCGTGCTTCGTGCCAAACGGGTTCGGGTCAGGAAACCCCAAACAATTTTTGGGCCGTACCGTGCCAGCCCGAAGTGTAAAAACAGTGATCCAGCCCGGCTCGAAACCACGTCGTGCCTTCGTTGGGCCGTGCCGGCCCAAGCCCGCCCGTATATTTGACCACATAAAATTAAAATATTATAACCATATAAAGTTCATAGCTTAGTAAATTAAAGATATTAAACAATTCTAGCATCATTTAACTACATAAACTCTAAATATAACAAAAATATAAAGTCGATATCTTACTAAATTAAAGAAAACAAACAGATTGGGCTTAATTGGGCCGTGCTGGCCCAAACCCGACCGGTATATTGACCACATAAAATTAAAATATTATAACCATATAAAGTTCATAGCTTACTAAATTAAAGATATTAAACAATTCTAGCATCATTTAACCACATAAACTCTAAATATAACAACAATATAAAGTCGATATCTAACTAGAATTAAAAAAATAAACAGATTGGGCTTAATTGGGTCGTGCCGGCCCAAACCCGGCCCATCTATGCGGGCCGTGCCGAGGCCCGACGGGTCAGAATTTGAGGCCCGGCTCAAGTCCGTCTTCGGACTGTGCTAGCCCGGCCCATATTATTTCGTGCTAGGCCGTACTTTGGGCTCTTATTTTCGGACTGTGCTGGTGCTGGCCCGAAAAGCCTGGCCCAAATTCCCAGCACTAGCTTCAATTCAGTGCAACTAGCCCGAATTTTTTGCATTTTGGTCCTTCATCAGAAAAAAATTCACGTTTGGACCTTAGAAAATTTTAATGTCATTTTTGGACCCTTTACTCGGCGTCGTAGCCTGTGGCGCCGAGGTAACACATCTCGGCGCCATAGGCTATGGCGCCGAGGTACGTGCTGCGTTGGCACAAACGGACGTCGTGGCGCCGACGTGGTACCGAGCTCGGCGCCATAGATCATGGCGCCGAGCTCTATTCTGTACAGAAAACTTGTCTAGCTCGGTTGGTAAAATACAAGGCTCTTAACCTTGTGGTCATGGGTTCCAGCCCTATGGTGGGCGTTTTTTAATACTTTTTGTCTTTGTCACTTATTTTTTTTTTGTTGTCCGTATTTTCGTTTATGTCGCTGATTTGTCCGTCCTGATTTATTTCTCATCCAATTTTATTTTTGTGACTGATTTGTTTATTCGTCCAGATTTTTTATCCGGCGAGCACAGCAACTGTATATGCAGTAAATTCTAAAAATATATCATCCATGAGACAAGTATATAATGGAGTATACTTTTATTTAGTGCAGAAGAAAAAAAATGAATATGTGTGCTTCTTTTTACTGGAAATATGTTATTATGTATTTAAAATTTATGTTCAAAAGAACTCAATGAAAATATAATATTTTTTATTTGATCACGATTGAAGTAAGAGTGTTCTCGTTTGATTTTTATTGTGATTAGCTGAGCAAACAAGGGGAGAAGTTCACGGCTTGTGAGCACTGTGGCACACAGCTACTGTGCTCGCCGGATAAAAAAATCTGGACGAATAAACAAATCAGTCACAAAAATAAAACTGGATGAGAAATAAATCAGGACAGACAAATCAGAGACATAAACGAAAAATATGGACAACAAAAAAACAAATAAGTGATAAAGACAAAAAATATTAAAAAACGCTCAGAGACATAAACGAAAAATATGGACAACAAAAAAACAAATAAGTGATAAAGACAAAAAATATTAAAAAACGCCCACCATGGAGCTCGAACCCACGACCACAAGGTTAAGAGCCTTGTATTTTACCAACTGAGCTAGACAAGTTTTCTGTACAGAATAGAGCTCGGCGCCATGATCTATGGCGCCGAGCTCGGTACCACGTCGGCGCCACGACGTCCGTTTGTGCCAACGCAGCACGTACCTCGGCGCCATAGCCTATGGCGCCGAGCTGTGTTACCTCGGCGCCACAGGCTACGACGCCGAGTAAAGGGTCCAAAAATGACATTAAAATTTTCTAGGGTCCAAACATAAATTTTTTTCCAATGAAGGATCAAAATGCAAAAAATTTGGGCAACTAGCTAGCTACTGTACCCGGACCTGTTCGTGCGTAGCAGGAGTTGACATGCATGCAGTGTCCAGCTGTTCAAAGTACGTGCAACTGCAAGCTAATAATTAAGACCGTTCAATGCACATGTTCATGACTACTCGTCAGCGCTAAAACAAACTGCTACTCCTTCGGTTCCATGAATAATGAGTGTCTTGAGCTGTGTATTCGGGTGTGTCTAATAGGATAATTAGGTAAATATAAAAATACAAGACATGTCTTTTGACGAAGACATTGTGTCTTTGCTTTATGCTCGGGACATAGGACTAACTAATTGGTCAATTTAATTTATTAATTACTCTGATTGGTGCAATAAATATAGTAAGACACGTGTTATAGATACGCATATTGTATTACATTATGTTTTGTCGTGCCTTATATATGGAGTACCGTGCAACAATGTAAGGATTGTACACGCTCTTGTCTTAAGGTCATGAAGCTTTATTCCAAGTCAATGTTTCAAAATTTTGACCAACAATATATACAAAAATATTTTTTTAAAATTATAAAAATTATATGCAGTGGTGAGTGGTAGATGTTTTAATAATAAATCTAATTGTTTAATTTTTGTTTAGTAAATATTTATGAATATTTTGTTATTACGGGTCAAAGTTGAAAAAATGGCTTAGAACCTACCTTTGTGACCTTAGGACAAGGAACGCAGGGAGTACCACGCATCTACTAGTTTCATTTTTTATGTGAAACTAGGAGTATTCTATCTGAGGCCCAAACCGCCACATCATTTTATATTTACGACGACGTGAGATTAATTGGAGCAAACGGACATATATTCATGTACATTCATACTCCGGCGCTTCCATTCTCTTGGAGAATATCTGTATATGCTATGCTTTTAGTGAGTTTAAATATATAGCTAGCAAGTCAAAATTTGTACTAATGATCCCTATCGATTCTCTTTAATCTACATAGAATGGAATAGGCCTTAGGTGGCCGGCGATATGGATGGCCTCAGCAAGCAGGCGCGCGGCCTGCAGATGCTAGCTAGTGTCACAGCAAGACTTTCTATCTAGGCAAACCAAGCAAGCGCCCAAAAATTAAGCCACACAAGTTCGGGCCATCAAATTTCAGAATCATTTTATTAGTTCTGGCTGCGGCGGTCGTCGAATCGATCTGACTCACCACACCACCTCACCATCGATGCAAACAATGTGCGACTACTACACACACTGAGTAAGGTTTTGAATTTCAAACATGGAATCTCATAGAGAACGTGATGTACACATTTGAAAGGTCCCTTTAGTTGCTTCTGGTTAATTTCTCTTTCAAATTAACCATATTGGAACACAGGTCCTAAAATTAAATTCAAAGTGGACTTTTTATATATGTCAACTTCTGTAAACTTAAATTAAGCCTGCACAACAGTAAAATGATGCAGTTCCGACGGCTATATTATGTCTCACGCTTTTCTAGTAGGCCGTCAGATCTAATGTTAATTCCGACTGTGAGGGACAGATATCCATCAGGTCCACTAGAAGGCAAGAAGGCCTCGCGAGAGGTTTTGGGTCTGTTATCTCGCAAGATCATCCCTTCGTGGGCCAGGGGAGGACTACTAGCGGAATGGGTCGGCGTGGGAAGGAAGCAGGCTCAAGCAACTCGTCAAACTCGAGCGCTATCCGTAGCGTCCGCCCAACTTTCCCGCGCGCAGCGCCCTTGAACATCAGAATGGATTAGAGATAAATCGGCAAGATTATAGGAAGATAAGTTCAGTCGGTTCACTATTGTTTAGGTACACATCCTCATCACATACGCATGTAGTGCCCCACGGTCGAGTATATAAGGCCTAGGGGGTACCCCATCATTTCAATCAACCATCTACTCAACTCATTAGCCTTTCTCCATACTGGAGACTTCTCTTGTAACCTACCATATAAAGATCCCCACCAGGAAGTAGGGTATTACGCATCTCAAAGCGGCCCGAACCTGTAGAAAATTGCCTGTCGTCTCTCGTGCATCCCACACGAACCATTGAGTTACAGTCAATAACATCGTCCTACCCAAAAACACCTCAAGGGGTAACCCTGGGTGTGCGGTCGGACTCCAAACACCGACAGCTGGCGCGCCAGGTAGGGGGTGTGTCGTTGACCCAAGCTAACTCAATGGCCGTCACTTCCTAGCGTAAGATCGCTCTTCGTCGTGGATCCGTATTCTGCTTCGGGACCATCTTGTCCGTGGCAGATGAGAAAGGAATACTGCACCACATAGCAGATCCACCGGAGAAGAAACTTTCCTTGGAAATCCCCAGGAAAGCCGGAACAAGACAGCGGACAGCGCAACCTCATGCACCCCAAACGAAGACTACTTCTTGTAAGCCGAGGATCGGGAATTTACTTGCCCGAAGAACTCCGCTACCCACTTCGCCCACAAAGGAGTGGACACTCATTACAAGGAAGAGAGAAGCAAGCGTTCCTAGAAAGGGAACGGAGCTCCGCCGAGCTATCTTTCCAGCACCTTCGCCCTCAAAGAAGGACGGAAAGGAACTCGCCACCACAGTAACTCCTTTCTACCCCGACATCCCCTTCATCGGGGGGAGATTGGAGTCGTCTCCCATCTCCGACGACGAGCGGACCGTGCAAGGGGAAGAACCTCCCTAGCGAGTAGAGATGGCAATGGGGCCCCGATCCCCGATTCCCCGTGGGGAATTCCTCCATTAGGGGATGGGGAAGGTTCTCCCCCCGCGGGGATGTAAACGGGGGAAAATCTTCCCTCGATGGGTAAACGGGGACGGGGATGGGGAAACATTCCCCATCCCTGTTCCCCGCGGGGACCCGTTAAACTTGTATATGGTGATGTTTTCATGTAATATATAATGATAAAAATAAATAATGACATTGTTAAGAGATAACTCGTTGTACAAATATGCTTATTTTGATATACATATAATGAGTTCTAACATCTGACAATGTATATAAGTGATAATGTTTTGTATTAATAACAAAGAAAGTATGTCATAATTATAATTTAAGCGGGGACGGGGATCCCCGATGGGGATTTATCCCCGCGGGGAACGGGGATGGGGAAGAAATGCCCCCGCAAGAGTTTGTGGGAATCCCAGTGGGGAATTTTTTTTGTCGCAGGGACGGGTACGGGGAGCTAAAACCCGACGGAGATTTCCCCGTTGCCATCCCTACTAGCGAGAAGCTCGACGACAAAGGAACAGACGCCGGAATATTCGGCGACATCACGAGGCTAGGGAACGGGACCCAGCACAGCCCGTATCTCGGGATGAAGTTTCAGAGATAGGAGAAACCTCCGATGAGCGAGCATACCGAGAAAGCAGAATTCTCGCCATCGTGATCGCCGACAAGCTCAGGACCGAGATCGAGAACAAGCTGAGCAGGGCGCAAGGTTACGCCGAGAGAATCCCCTCTTTGCTCGAAACCTGAACCCTGACTTCGCTCGCGCAATGAACATGCCGAGCGAAGTCGGAGGAGTGCTGGCCCAGATAGCTGATGGCCTCCCGCGGACTCCGGATGCTGAAGGCTACTGACGGCTGCTTACTCGGGCAGCTAACCACCTTCTGCCTATTGCTCATCCTCCAAACGACCTACGACATGCCATCAACAATCGGTGGGACGCACAGAGCACCATCAATGCTTCGCGCGACTGGTGGCACAAAAACGAGATAAGGCACCGAGAAGAGTATGACTGGGACCATGGCGTCCCGACCCGAAGCCACGCCACTCGAGTTGAGTCGGCTGCGGCCTCAACTAGTGGCCCGATCCGGGGACGGTCGAGGCGACACATCACCGACTCCCCTCCTTGGGACAGACATCATGAACATCGATAGGAAGACACATGTGGAGTATCTGCGCTTACTCCGCGTCTCCGGGCCATTCAGTGGCCCCTAACTTCAAAGTCTCCAACATCGACAAGTACGAGCCTAAGCAGGACCCGGGGGGCTGGTTGGCCGTCTACACGACTTCCGCCCGGGCCACCGGGGCAACAGAAGATGTGATGACAGCATATTTGCCCATCGTCCTTGGGCAAGATGCGCTGCAATGGCTACGACATCTACCACGACACTGCATCGATGATTGGAGCGACTTCAGTCGGTGTTTCATTGCCAACTTCCAGTCCCTCTCTAACAAGCTGGCGCTACCATGGGACCTCAAATCCATTAGGCGCCAGGGTGATGAAACACTTCGGTCGTACCTCAAAAGGTTTCTGACCATGAGAAATCGCTTCCCCGAAGTCACCGAGGCAGCGGTGATTGAAGATTTCTACCGGGGATCCAATGACTCGGCTTTTGTCCGAGCCATACTGCAAAAAGTGCCGACCACCTCCGAACAGTTGTTTCGAGAAGCGGACCTCTACATCACCGCTGACGAGCGAGCCCAGGACCTCATCGGAGGAACGAAGCCTGCACCGCCGGCGCCATGACATGATGCGAACCAGTAACCCGACAGGCGCTGGGAGAAAAGGCCACGTGAGGAGGTGCATGCCGCCGGACCCCCCATTGCTCGGGCCCAAGGGGCACCCCGTGGAGGCGAACAAACACTGGACGACATCCTCGACGCCCAGTGCTCGTACCACAAGCACATGCGCCACACCCTACGGAACCGCAGCGACTACAAGCACTACGTCGGACACGGTCGACTGTTCCAGCCTCTACCACCTCCCCCACCACGAGGAGGGCCTAGCGAGCCGAGGCAGCCTCAGCAAACAGAAGGGGGAGGGGGTGGAGCTTTCCCACGCGTCGACAGGGAGGTCAATGTCATCTTCGGAGGACACGGGTCGCAGGAGAACAGAAGACAACAGAAGCTCAATGATCAGCAGGTCCTGGCGGCAACCACTAGTGCCCCAACTCGTTATTGGTGGTCAGAGCACGCGATAACCTTCAACCGGGCAGATCAGTGGCTCAACTTCGACCACCCCGGCAAGTACCCGCTCCTCGTTGATCCGGTGATCCGAGAGAGCAGGGTAAAGAAAGTATTAGTGGACGGGGGAAGTACTATTAACGTTACCTTCCCCCAGACACTCCTGGCCTTGGGGGTTGCACTCAAAGACCTCCCCGAATCAGATACACCCTTCTTCGGCATCGTGTCGACCGAGGGAGAGTATCCACTCAGACACATCTACATGCTCGTCACCTTTGGGACTCTAGAGAACTATAGAACTAAGTTCCTGAGGTTGGAGGTGGCACATTTCGACTGTGGATACAATGCCATCATCGGCAGGCCGGGACTGGCGAAATTCATGGCCATTCCTCACTATTCATACATGATATTGAAGATGCCGGGACCGCAAGGAATCATCATCGTGTGCGCCAACTTCCAAGGCGTTGCGGAATGTTTCCGGGGAGCCATCCAAGCAGCCCTCACTGCTGGACCACCAACGACTTCCTCCACGCAGGCGGACACAAAGCCTGAAGAAGACCTCGCAATACCCGCAAACGAAGCTCAAGCCATGACCTCTATACGGCCGACTGAGGAGACTAAAAGGATCAACCTGGGACTCTGATGAGTGCAAGGCTGCCATCATCAGTTCCAGCCTTGATGACAAATAGGAAAGCGCGCTCGTCCGGTTCCTGCAAGATAACCGAGACGTATTCGCATGGCAACCTGCAGATATGCCGGGAGTCCCGAGAGAACTGGTCGAGCAAAACTGAAGGTCTATCCTCAAGCAAGGCCGATTCGATAGAAGCTGCATCATTTCACACCTGATAAAAGAGAAGCTATTCGCGTCGAGTTAGCTCGCTTAGTGACTGCAGGGTTCATTAGGGAGGTATTGCATCCCAAGTGGCTCACAAATTCCGTTCTTGTACTCAAAAAGAATAAAGTGGATTGGCTCATGTGCGTCGACTATACTGATCTCAACAAGCATTGTCCGAAGGATCCCTTCGGACTCCTTAGAATAGATCAGGTGGTTGATTCGACCGCTGGCTATTCTATGTTGTCCTTCCTAGACTGTTATTCTGGATACCATCAGATCAGCTTGGCAAAAGAAGATGAGGAAAAGACTGCTTTTATCACCCCGTTTGGAGCTTTCTGCTATACCTCCATGCAGTTCGGCCTCAAGAACGCAGGAGCAACTTACCAGAGAGCTATTCAAACATGCTTAGCCGATCACTGGGCAAGCGGGTGGAAGCCTACGTCGATGATGTAGTAATCAAAACAGAAAACTCATAAAGCTTCATCGAAGATTTGCAGCTGGTCTTTAATAGCCTGAGGCATTACCGGTGGAAACTCAATCCAGAAAAGTATGTTTTCGGAGTACCGGCAAGGAAGTTACTCGGATTCATTGTCATCCACCGAGGACTTGAAGCTAACCCAGAAAAAATCGAGGCCATCGTGAGAATGGAAGCGCCACGATCACAGAAAAAGGTACAAAGGCTTACTGGATGCATGGCAGCCCTAAGCAGATTCATATCAAGGCTAGGCAAGAAAGGCATGCCATTCTACAAGTTGCTCAAAAAGGTGGACAAGTTTCAGTGGACCAAAGAGGCACAGGAAGCTCTAGAGGCACTGAAAAAGTTCCTAACTACACCACCGGTACTCAAGCCGCCACGCCGAGCTACCCCAAATCAGCCGGTGGAAGATCTGTTGCTATATATCTCCTGCACGACTCACGTGGTAAGCACCGCGTTAGTAGTCGAGCGGGTGGAAGAAGGACATGCACACTCAGTGTAACATCCAGTCTACTTCATCAGTGAAGTCCTCGGGCCCTCAAAGATAAGGTATCCTCAAGTCCAGAAGTTGTTGTACGCGATACTCCTAACCGCACGCAAACTCCGACAATACTTTGACGACCACAAAGTCATAGTAGTCACATGATTTCCAATATGGGACATTCTCCACAACAAAGAATTTATCGGAAGGATATCCAAATGGGCGTGCGAGCTAGGAGCTCACTACATAGAGTTCCGGCCCCGTACGACAATCAAGACTCAGGCCCTAGTTGACTTCGTATCTGAGTGGACTGAACATCAGGTCCCAGACAACCCAGAGGTCATCGAGGTGTGGAAAATGTACTTCGACGGCTTGTTGAAGCTGCAGGGAGCGGGTGCAGGGATCCTCTTTTATTACTCCTGGAGGACAACAACTCAAGTATGCACTCTAGCTACCGTTTCCAGCATCAAATAATGCAGCAGAGTATGAAGCACTGATCCACGAATTAAGCATCGCTGTATCACTCGGCATCAAGAAACTAATGGTATAAGGTAACTCGCTAGTGGTCATAAGCCAGATAAACAAAGACTGAGACTGTTTGACTGACTCCAGGGGCAAGTACTGAACAACTGTGCGAAAACTGGAGGACAAATTCGAAGGATTAGAGTTCCATCATGTGGAAAGAGACCGCAACACAACAGCAGACGCGTTGTCGAAACTGGGATCCAGTTGGGCCCAGGCTCCACCTGGGATCTTCATCCAAAAAATATCACAACCAAGCATTCTCTTAGGTCAGGAAGAAGAGTGCAACACCTTGAGCCAACCAGAGTCAGACCCCAACTACTGGAGAGAGCCTATCATCAGATATATAAAAAATCAAGAAGAGCCAGATGACAAGGCTGCAGCAGAACGCATCGCGAGGCAGTCGGCCCACTACACCATCATAGGGGGCCTACTGTACAGAAGAGGCGCGGCAAGAGTCCTCATGAGATGCATTCATTTTGTTGCTAGGAAGCAATTGTTGGAGTAAATTCATGCCGGGCAGTGTGGAATACATGCAACGTCAAGGACTCTAGTCGGGAAGGCTTTCAGATTCGGTTTCTATTGGCCAAAGGCAAAAAGCGATGCTGCCGAGTTAGTCCAGAAGTGTGAAGCATGTCAATTCCTATCAAAGCAACAACACTTGCCCGTGCAGCAGCTGCAGACCATTCCTGTAACATGGCCGTTTGCATGCTGGGGGCTAGACATGATCGGACCCTTCAAGAAAGCTCAAGGAGGCTATACTCATGTACTAGTTGCCATTGACAAATTCACAAAGTGGATAGAGTACAAGCCAATCGCTTCTCTGACCTCAGCCAAAGCGGTGGAGTTTATACAAGACATAATATTCAGGTTTGGTATACCAAACAACATCATCACTGACCTGGGATCCAACTTCACCAGTTCTGAATTCTTTGATTTCTGCCAGCAACGAAGCATCCAGATCAAGTATGCATCAGTGGCGCACCCAAGAGCCAATGACCAAGTAGAAAGGGCCAACGGAATGATACTGGAAGCACTCAGAAAGAAAGTATTTGACAAGAATGAAAAGCTTGCGGGAAAATGGATCAGAGAGCTGCCATACGTGGTTTGGAGCCTGAGAACTCAACCCAGTCGGGCTCTGCATGGAAATACCTCATTTTTCATGGTTTATGGATCAGAGGCAGTGCTGCCCTCTTACCTAATCTTCGGGACGCCGAGGTTAACTTTCGAAAGCATAGCCGAGGCAGAAGCAACCAGGCTAGAAGATATCGACGTGCTGGAGGAAGAACGATTGAACACAGTAATTCAGTCGGCTAGGTACCAGCAGACCTTGAGGCGCTATCATGATAAAGTTGTGCGGCAACGATCCTTTGTAGTGGGAGACTTGGTCCTTCGCCGAATTCTAATGGGGGGAGGGCAGCACAAGTTGTCACCACTATGGGAAGGACCATTCATTGTATCGGAGGTTACACGACCGGGATCATACCGGCTTACTCAGATGGACGGCACGGAAGTGGGGAACTCGTGGAACATAGAACACCTCAGAAAATTCTATCCTTAGCGAGGCCTCAAAATTCTTGAAGGAACAGTGTGCCCTATAAATCTGAGGATTTCATCATCAATAAAGTTTTCATTCTCCAAAGGCATTCAGACTCATGACTCACAGCTGACTTCGATTGAACTGGACTCAAAATCAGCATGCTCACGTACACTACTAACGGAGCAATCGACTTAAGTCGGCGACGACTTATGTCGGTGCGACATGGTGACACTTACCTGACTTAGGGTGACCACTATACCCTACTAACGGAGCAATCGACTTAAGTCGGCGACGACTTAAGTCGGTGCGACATGCTCATGCTTACCTGACTTAGGGTGACCACTATACCCTACTAGCGGAGCAATCGGCTTAAGTCGGTGACGACTTAAGTCGGTGCGACATGCTCACGCTTACCTGACTTAGGGTGACCACTATACCCTACTAACGGAGCAATCGGCTTAAGTCGGCGACGACTTAAGTCGGTGCGACATGCTCACGCTTACCTGACTTAGGGTGACCACTATACCCTACTAACGGAGCAACCGGCTTAAGTCGGCGACGACTTAAGACGGTGCGACATGCTCACGCCTACTTAACTAAGGGTGATCACTATACCCTGCTAACGGTGCAATCGGTTTAAGTCGGAAAACACCTTAAGCCAGCGCGGTATACTTGCATTCACGCTATTTGGGATGACCACTGTACCCTAATAGCAGAACGACCAGCTAAGATTAAAAAATACTTCATAAAAAGAGAATATCTTACTTGCTAGTGCTAGGGGTGTTTTCTAGCACCCTGTTCATAGAATATTCGAGTTCTAACACAACTGTCGCGTGCACATAGAATTCATAGTACATCTATCTTTCAAAATGATACTAACCTAATACAAAAAGTATTTCATAGGACATCACCATGTCAAAGCATCTTTTCAAACAGTATCCTTCGCAGGTGCAACAGAAGAAGAGGGATGACTTGCAGCATCAGGCGCGGCCTTTAACATCAGCAACAATATTGTCAGGCACCACAACACCGTGTCTCCTCATCAGGATCCGTCCAGCGTGAATGGCTTTATCCATAGCTTTGTCGCGCTGGGCCTTCAGGACAGTGCAGTTGTCCTCAAGAGTTTTGACAGCAAGCTGAGCCGCCTCTAGCTCCTACGCGACAGTATTCTTGGAAGCTCGCAAATCCTTGATGGTGGAATCCTTGGTCGACAGCAATCGTCCAAGTCACAGAACTTCATCTTGAGATGCCTGCAGCTCATTGCGGTGATGATTTAGGCCAGACATAGTGAAGCGATGGCTCCTCTCCAGGATGGTCAAGGAGTTGCTGGCATCACGGTACAACCTGTCTAGATTGTCGCGAGAGGCAACAAGTGCTCGTTTCTCCTCCTGCAAACAGAAAACAACACTCAGCACTAAGGGAATAATAATAGAACAGGGTCAGCCAGGGAAGCTTACCTCATGTGCCATCCTTTCAAAATCAAGTTGGGCGTTCAGAGAAGAGTTTAGAGAGCGTGCACTATCCAGAAAGGCAGAAGTCTGAGCTAAGTCAGTCTGACTCTG
Organism: Zea mays; assembly: GCF_902167145.1. Classification (NCBI taxonomy): domain Eukaryota; kingdom Viridiplantae; phylum Streptophyta; class Magnoliopsida; order Poales; family Poaceae; genus Zea; species Zea mays. The sequence continues at coordinate 157,501,788 of NC_050100.1, read as the reverse complement.
AGAATACTTTTCCTCAAGGCCAGAACACCGTTGAGCCATATTTGACAATGCAGCTAAAAGGAAATGTGTGATTAAAGATAAGTTGATCAATCAGAACGGCTAAAGAAATTGTAAGCTCACTAACCAGCATTCGACGCCTTCAAGTCATCTATCTGTTTCTAGAGCAGCAAAGGATTCCACTTCATCAGAGATAGAGCTTGTTCGGGAACAGCAGCGCCGCAGGACTTCAACTGGGCAGATACTCCATCAACAAAATCATGTGGTCATAGACAGATGAGCAGAAAAAAGATAATTCACTAGTACAAACAGTATAGAGCAAAAAACCAACTCACCTGGTGATTGGAAAGGAATAGTGGGGAAGGCCCAAGGCCAGAGGAACTGGAGCATGGCTTGATGAGGGAAGATCAATTGGAACAATCTCAAGAACACCACCTGGGGTGACCTCAGCCCCACCTGTGGACAACAGGCTCTTTGTGTCTGACTCGCCGACCTCTAAGGCGACTTGAACAATTGAGGCCGTAGAAGCACATACTGTCATCGCCCCATCGGATCGGATTGGGGACGACCTGATGTGGACATCCATGGAGGCGTTGGAAAGAGAGCACACCTGAACATCCTCGGGGGCTAGGTTGTAGCTTGCACTACCCACAAGGGCTGCATCACTACGAGCAATACCCTCGGGGGCTGGGTAGCTGCAGCACCACCCTCGGGGGCTGGATTTTCTGCAGCAGACGTTTTGAAGCTGAAGGCCCCTCAGTCACTTCCATGGGAGTCGGATAACTCGGATCAGTATCTTTGCATGGGAGACTGCCCTCCAAGGTCGACGATGCGCGAGATACCACTCGGGTTACTTCTTGCCCAGCAGAACCAAGCAATAGAAGCCCACCATTTGGGACTTCTGAACAGACAGTTGGGATATCATCTTCAGGAGGCTCCGATAATATTTCTTCAGGAATGACTTCCTCCAGTGCTTGATCAAAATCTGATATTGAAAGCCCCTGAAGACTGACAAGTGCCAACAGAGCTGGAGAGGAAATATCGCTACCCCCTCGCTGCCTCTGTAGAAACGACTGTTCTTGCGGATCAATGAGATTTCTTCCTCTTTCTCCTCTTCATCCTCATCAAACATGCCACCAGTAGTCTGTGCATTATCACAGATTTTGGCAACCTTGGGATGGGCGTCCGCCGGGACATCATCAAGGATCGGCACAGAAGGACCAGCGTCCTGATCCAAGCACGATAGTCGCCGAAGTCGCCTCTTCTTCTTCTCCTCGACAGGTGTAATTGGGTGGTTCATTCGGCATGGACGCTTTGGGTGGGCACCTTCGGGTTTCCGAGTCTCCACTTCTTCATCAAATCCTTGCCCAGTCGTGATAGCCATCGGCTCGGTGTGGGTAGAGTCGGATGACTCCCCAGCCAGCATGCTAAGCACAACATCCATTTCGGCATCATCAGTGTTGGCCGGCATCTCAAAGTGGGTTAGCCTCTCAGCCTCAGGAAGACTCCAAAGTGGAGCAATCAATGCCTCAATGTCCTTAGGAGAGGGTCACACTCTATGACCCAGGCTACTGTCACGAGCAGGAGGGTTGGAGATAAACTCAGAAAATGGCTTATTTGGCGGCAGGATCCATGCAGAATAGGCCACAGGAGCACCAACATTTGAGATTCTGCCCCTCAAGATCATGTCCAGTCGGCTCAGTAGATCCTCATTGGGAATCCTCCTATTCGTGACCCAAGTGGAATAATTGACGTCACTATATAAGTAAGCAGGATAAATCCTGTCCTTCAAAGGTTGGATATTTTTTAAAACGAAGTCAGCAACTACTGCTTCAGTAGTCAGACCTCCATCCTTCAGCAGACAGATCTCGGCAAGAAGTACTTTGGCCTCTATTATCTCCGAAAAGGTAGGAGATTCTGACCAACTAGGTGTGCGAACATCTGGTTGCCTCCCCGACCGAGGGGGGAGAGAGTTGCAATGGTTTTCTAAGATGAACCACTCAAGGCGCCACCCTTTGATACTGTTCTTAAGAGGAATATCGAGATACTCCACTTTTCTTCCCCGGCGAAGCTCTAGACTTGCGCCGCCAACTAGCTGGTGATGTCCCCTAGCCATCCCGGGCCGACAATGATAAAGATATTTTTAAAGTCCGAAGTGGGGAGAATCCTAAGAAAAGCCTCGCACAGATGTACGAAAATGGCGACTTGCAAAATTGAATTAGGGTTCAAGTGCGTCAGATTCAACTCATAGAAATCAAGGAGGCCGCAGAAAAAGGGGGAGATGGGAAGAGCAAGCCCACGAATGAGAAAGGGAACGTAAACAACAGATTCATGCGTGTCTTCTGTTGGAACAGTGACACCATGACAGATCCGCCAAGAGAAGAGCTCCTTCAGAAGCAAAACCCCAACCTCAACGAGATGAAGAAGATCGGATTCAGAAATGATAGACATGTGATTACCAGCAAAGGGAAGCTGGCTGTTGGGGTCGATGGGCGGGATGAATGCAGCAGCGGTGCTCTGCCTCTTCCGCTTGGGGGCCATCGCGATTTTTTCTCCGGCGGGGTGAGCGGGCTCAGAAATTTAGAGAATCAGAGGAGCGGATGAAGAGAGAAAGTGAAGCTAGGGCTCGGAAATAAAAAAAAGCACGTCGACACGAGGATAAATGGGGTTTCTTGGGTCGGGCACTACTTCTAAAGTGCTAGATCACTACTCGGGAAAGCAAAAACATCAAGCATCACTCGACAGTTACCTCTAAAGTGCTGACAGTATCAGGCACATGGGCAAATTTTCAAACAAGCAAACAGAAAAGCAGTGAAACACTGATCACTTGAGGCAACTGATTTATTTATTCATATTGGAGGGGGTTACACAAACTCAAAAGCCGACTCATTATGAGTTGGCCTTTTTCCACCCTGCTTACTACAGTACATTACATTACATTACACTACATTACACTACACTACTCTACTAATTACCACTACATTATTCTACTACTACTACTACTACTAACTATCTATACTAATATTTAGACCAGTGGCGCTGTGCCACTGGCCTTACCGTCGCCCTTGCTGCCGTCGTCGCCACCGTCGCCCTTGACGCCACCAAAGCCACTGTCGCCTCCATCGCCGATGCTGCCATCGCCTCCACTGCCGCCTTTGCCGCCGTCATCGCCGCCTTCGCCACCGTCACCTTCACCACTGTCGTCGTCGCTGCCATCGCCCTCATCATCACTGTCGTCGCTGCTCCGCTCCCCAGACGAGTCGGAGGAGTTCTCCTCATCCGAGGAGACCTCCGACTCATCCGATCCTTCGAGCCCGGAGCGCTCGACGACATGGATGTACGTCCAGACTGCAGCAGACAACCCCTTGGAGTCGTCCGAGTCATCGGACGATGCCGGGGGAGAAGTGGGAGCCGGCGATCCCTCAGACCCGAAGGAAACTTCATCTGAGTACTCCGAATCTCCGAAGTCCTCCGAGGGAGGACTTGGGACGCGCTTCCGCTTGTCGCCAGCACGACTGGGCGACCCTCGACCTCTCCTACCTTTGCCCATGGTTGGATGGAGAAGAAGAGAAAGGGAGAAGAAAGCAACAGATGATCGAGCAGGCTATTTATAGAGGCTGGGGGTGACCGTCCATTTCCTACTACGCTCGCCGAACAGTCGCAAGTATTCAATAAGCAATTCAAGTCGCCTGAAAATGAGCCAAGCAACAGACGCCGCTTCGCGTAACACGACACCATTTGGACCAAGGTCAACTGCTCGGGCGATATAATTACACCCCATGGTCACATCAAGTTACTACTCCAGGACAGTGTCCTAAACGCTCTGCGTACCAAGACACCCCTTGGGCACACCCATTGGGTGTGTAGCCAGGAATTTTCAAAAGATTTTTTGAAGAAGTCATATCCATACAGTATACGCAATGAATGTACTGAGACAAAAAGGAGGAGATCGGTTGAGATGGGAGGAAGTCCAAATATATCTACTGAAACACAAGTCTAATCAGCAGAGGCATTGAAGCATAGAGTGGGGCGATATCTAACTGAGAGCCATCTACCAAACGTCCAATCGATCACCGATCAAATAAAGTTCAGACCTAACAAGGTATGGGCAGATAGCATTGTTTGAATTCGCAAGAACGTGGGATGAAGACAAAATGCTAATTTCTAAAGCATAAGATGATGATAGAATGCTGATTTCTAAAGCACAAGATAAAGACCTTTGAGTGGATTATTTTCAAAAATCCACTTAAAGCTCGGGGGCTACACACATTGGGTGCACCTTCACAATAGATTTCTAGTCCCAAGGGCGACAAAATGCTGATTTCTAACGCATGAGATGATGATAGAATGCTGATTTCAAAAGCACAAGATAAAGACCTTTGAGTGGATTCTTTACAAAAATCCACTCAAAGCTCGGGGGCTACACCCATTGGGTGCACCTTCGGTGCACCCAATAGATTCTTAATCTCAGAAGACGAAATACTGACTTCTAAAGCATAATATGATGGCAAGATGCTGATCTCTAAAGCATAAAATGAAGACCTTTAAGAGGACTGCTCTTAATGAGTCACTCAAAGTTTATGAGCCACACCAAATGGGTGCACTTTCGGTACACCCAATGGCAGAGTAGAAACCGCGCCGCACAGCAAACCTACGAGCCGGACCTGGAATCTTTGGGCTGATTATTTCAAAATCAACTCAAAGATTGGGGGCTTGTGGGGGACATATATCCCCCGGGTCCACTAGAAAGCAAGAAGGCCTCGCGAGAGGTTTTGGGCCTGTTATCTCGCAAGGCCATCCCTTCGTGGACCAGGGGAGGACTACTGGCGGAATAGGCCGGCGTGGGAAAGAAGCAGGCTCAGGCCCAAGCAACTCGTCAAACTCGTCAAACTACTGGCGGAATAGGCCGGCGTGGGAAAGAAGCAGCGCCCTTGAACATCGGAATGGATTAGAGATAAATCGACAAAATTATAGGAAGATAAGTTCAGTCGGTTCACTATTTTTTAGGTACACATCCTCATCACATACGCATGTAGTGCCCCACGGTCGAGTATATAAGGCCTAGGGGGTACCCCATCATTTCAATCAACCATCTACTCAACTCATTAGCCTTTCTCCATACTGGAGACTTCTCTTGTAACCTACCATATAAAGATCCACACCAGGAAGTAGGATATTATGTATCTCAAAGCGGCCTGGACCTATAGAAAATGCCTGTCGTCTCTCATGCATCCCGCACAAACCATTGAGTTACAGTCAATAACATCGTCCTACCCAAAAACACCTCAAGGGGTAACCCTAAGTGTGCGGTCGGACTCCAAACACCGACACCGACGGCCCAAGGCAGCCGTCGAACATAAGAGGCTATGTCTGACGGCTGTCTGACGGACCGTCGGACACAAGTTTATGTCCGATGGCCGGACATAAGTGATTTTAACCCATCGCGGGCGGACGCGCGCCATTTCAGTTTAATTCCTTGACCCCCCGCCGCCGGCACCGGCGCCCGCCCGCCCCGCCCTCGACTCCGCTCGTGCCAGCCCCTAACGCCGACCAAGCCCGTCCTGTCCCCGCCACCGTCTCCCACGCCGTCGGTGCCGCCCCGACGCAGCTCGCCCCCACCTCTACCCTCGACGCTGCCGGTGCCCGCCCCGCCCCCAACAGCGCTCGCTTCGCCGTCTCTACATAGGCCGTCGGACATAATAGACGTGGGCCCCACCAACGACCGTTAAAACCGTTATCGAGGATAAATGTCGACAGCCGAAACTGGCCGTCGGATATAGCTTATGTCTGATGTCCGCCGTCAGAAATAAGGTTAATTCCGACCCTTTACGGCCGAGGGATAGGTACCGTTGGACATAAGTCTTTGGCTATCGGAAATAGCTTATGTCCGATGGCTTAGGGATTATCTCCGACATCTTTAGCCATAGGAAATTCTCTGTTTTACTGTAATGATGGGATGGGTTTGACTAATAGTTTGTACATCTTTGCTCAGACATGAATATGGGATAACGGTATATATATACCAAATAAACTATATGTTAATTATTTATTTTGGCAAACAAATATCACTTCTACTTGAGGGTTATTTAGAAGTTGAAATCATATTAATTATGCATTCAAGTTTGCTATGGAACTCATGAAAACTTTTCTAAACTAGCATATCCAACTTGAGGTCTTATATATGACTTAGCATTCGATCCCTTTTACACACTAATTAAATATACCGCGTGCTACTGCACGTAACCCTTGGTTTATTCTTACCTCAACTGTCCTGAATGCAAGTATGCATACACGACGCCCTGCACACTACTAATGTTATTTAGGCATGGATTCATATTGAACATAATATACCCAAGGAATTAAATACGCGAAACAGTATTTACCAGTGCAAATTTGAAGACAAATATATATATCATATGATCCGAACACAAAATAGAGATATCAGCTTCATGTGTGAGTCTCTTGTTCTCTATGTACATCAAGTTGATGATCTAGTGGAAGTTTATGCTCCAATTAGGATCTTTCTTGATTCAAAAAATCAATATGACGATATTTTTCTACTAAGGTTTATATCCTTCACTAAAGTATCAGTCCTTGAACCTAATGAAGCATAGGGCAACATAAGCTATGTCGCTTGATAGCTGAAGCAATTTTCCAATTCAGTTAGTTGTTGGTCAACTACCACATTAAACACATGAAGAGTACGTTATTGTGTTACCATACTTGTTTTTAGACTTTGGCACATCAGACACTCAACATAGAATAAGAACTCTAGTTATTTACAAATTGTCCTAGACTCCTAGTCTGTGAGTTCATTTTCTAGCTAATTAATTCACTGAACTATAGTTGTGGCACGATAACAATACCAAAATAATAAAGAAGACATCTTGATGAATGGCCAATTGATGAGATTCAACTTTTGTACAATGGCTCTATTATCCGTGAGAATGTTGATGAATTTTGGAAAGAATTCTAAATTTCAACTAGCCTCGAGAATCCATAAAAATTGTTAGCTTGCATGGGTACACGACAAATTCATCACGCACATCAACAACTATTGGGTGATAACTTTAACTAGAATTCATCAGTTTTATTATTAGCGATGAATTTAGTGCTTCAAAAAAATATGTTGTGTGTGTGTATGTATAGGGCATTATGAGAGTGTTACAGGAGCCAGATCCCTATGTGCCCCTGTTTCCGCACCTGATCGTGATTTAGGTTTTGTTTTTTTGAACACTTGGTGTGTGTCCTTATGGTTCGAACTTGTGATGAGTGGTTGTTAATGAAGTTGCTTCTTGGGTTGAGTCATGTAGACTAACATGAGCATGTGTTTGTATAACATGTCTTTTAGCTTATTGTGCGTAGACGTGGTGGTTGACAACTAAGGTGAAGGACATGCAGATTCACGTTGATGGACTAAGAGCAATGAAGTATGATCCCTAGTACTTGATTAAGTGGCTAGAGAAGCTGAGTAATTGCCTGAGGTGGCTGACACATGGGGACACCTATAAGCACACATATATGGCAGAACGAATCATGTTGCTAACGCAATTAAGGACTGATGAGATATGTGTCTTGGATGAGAGGGACATATATGGAGCATAATACCTACAACAATTTTGGTAGTTGTGCCTTAGAACCACCCATCAAAGGTTTCGTGGGTTTGACCTCAAAATCCTATTGCGTGGTTTTGGAGGGAATCAAAGGCGACAACATGTGGAGCCATCATAGAGATTGCATAAACGTGAAGCAAATCCTTAAAGGGAGCATAACCATCAGATCATCAAATTGAGAGTTGGACCATTATGCCCCTAGCTAAGTGGTTTAGTTCTAAACATCTAGAGATAGTTTGGGAATAGGAAAACCCCTCTATAAATAAATGGGCTGCTCCCAATTAGCCATCTATCTACCTTTGGTTTTTACACTTAGTTTTTTTACCTTTCATCTATTAGGGAGATCCATAGATGTTGTAGAGAAAAAATTTGCATCTATGTTTTTTCAACTTGGGAAGCATTCCCCTAACCATGGTGGTTCCTTTGAGGTTACTCCCTTTGCAAATCTAATTAATTTGAGTTCTTGTTGTGGTTCTTCTCTCCTAGGCTCTTTTTTGAAAATTTTGAATGATTTTTGAATCTGAGTTCGTGTGGATGTTTGGGCTGCACTGAAATTCTAAAGACCCCTAGAATCATAGCCAACAAGTGGTATGGGTTGATTCATTAGGAGTACAAGTTACCAGTAGTTTGAACCAATCTTTGAAAACCCTAATTCAACTGTGCAATTCTTGATATGATTTCGATGGTTTAATCTTTTGGAGTTCAAGTTTGGGGAATGGTCTTGAATCATCCCTGTGTAACTATGGTCGAAGTTTCATCTTGATCTTCATAAGTTAGACAAAGCGGCACTATCGTACACACGGAGTAGCACTGTAGGGCTGCGACACTACTGGGCACATGAGTGGCACCGAAAGACATGGCACTACCGGGCTAAGGCGGGTAGTGTCGTGCTATTGTAAGAAGTTTTAGATTTTTCCTATTTTGGGTATTTGAATATCCATTTTTCAATCCGATTGTCGAGCCATTTTTCAATCCGATTGTCACGCAGTCGGAGTAGACATAGCACACAACTGACCGGTGTGTCGAGCCATTATGGCCAGGGCATGACTAAGCACGATGGCGGAAGCGATGCTTTTTCACGGACAAGAGAGAAAGTTGCGGTGGAAGGAGAGAAAGAAAAAAAGAAGAAGGAAGTGTATATTGTGTAATCAATGGTGACAACGATTACTTTTTACCAACCCTATGAAAGTTGAGTTTGTGGAGCACCTGTTTGTGAGGTTCATCAATATGGTGAATCTAGCACTTATGTCTATTATGTCAGGATTTCATGGATCTAAATAGTTTAGCTAATTATATTTTATGGAATCACAATATTTTTGATAAACCTAAAATTATTAAAGTTGTCCCTAGTAGACTTGTCAACTCGGCCACCCCCCCACACTAGTAGAAAACGACTCTAAGCCTACGGTGCCCACTAATTTGTACATGCAGATTCCGTTAACGCGTGGCAGTGGTAGTAAATTGGTGGCTCGGACTCGAAGAACTGCGATTGGAAACACATTTTCACTGGCGGTTTACAAAACTAAGCCACCAGTGAATTTGTGTTTTACACTGGTGGTTTAGTTAAAGAAACTGCCTGTGAAAATATCACGATTTTTACTAGCGGTTTTCCACCAATGAAACGTTTTTTTCACATTCGGTTAATTAATCGAACCTCAGTGTTGTTTTCGGTATAAATATCTTCTCCACGAATGTGGGGGACAGATATCCCCCGGGTCCACTGGAAGGATAAAAGACCTCACGAAAAGCCCAAGGGCCCAATAAATCGTAAGGTCATCCCTTCGTGGGCCTAGGGAAGAATGACCGGTGAAGCAGATCGACATAAGACCGGATCAGTGCGAGCCCGGATGGCCCAACAACGTTGAGCAAGCAACCACAACAGAGACCCGACTTTCCCACGCTGGAGCCCCGTACAATGGAACCAGGCAAGGATAAGTCGGCAGAACTATAGGAAGATAGACTCAATCAGTTCACTATCTCTTAGGTACGCATTGTTATCATATCCGCATGTATTGCCCCACGGTCGAATATATAAGGCCTTGGGGGCACCCCTTCAGAACGATCGATCTCACTACTTAGCCATCCACCCCAACTCTCTACGTTCTAGCGTTAGAGAGCTCCCTTGTAATCCACCACATAAAGCATTCTCACCAGGATGTAGGGTGTTACGCATCTCAAAGCGGCCCGGACCTGTAAACACTGTCCATTGTTCCTCGTGCCTCCGGCACAAACCATTTAGCTACAGTCGGCGACACCGTCCTACTCCTAAAAACACCTTGAGGGGCAACCCCGGGTGTGCGGTCGGACCCAAAACACCGACAGCTGGCGCGCCAGGTAGGGGGTGTGTCACTGATCTAAGCTAGCTCAATGGCCGTCACCTTCCACCGCAAGATCACCCTCCGCCCCGGATCTGTGTTCTGCTTTGGAACTATCTCGTCCATAACAGATGAAGAAGGAACTCTACATCGCATCGCAGATCCGCCAAAGAAGAAGTCTCCTCCAACAAACTCCGAGAAAATCGGAGTAAGGAAGGAAAAAGCGCAACCTCCAGTGCTCCGAAAAAAGATCACCTTCAGCAAGCCAGGGGCCGAGGGCCCGCTAACCTGGAGAACTCCATTGTCTACCTCTCCGACGAAAGAATGGACACAAATCGCAAGGAAGAAGGAAACAAATAAAACTGGGAGGAAGCAAATTGTTCTTTCCGTGCCTCTGCCCTCAAAGGAGAACGGAAAGAAGATCGCCATGACCGCCGCACCGTTCTACCTCGACGTCCTCTTCATCGGGAGAGTTGAGTCGCCCCCCGTCTCCGACGATGAGCCGACCGCGCCCGGAGAAGAACCACCTCAGCGGGAATCCCGCCGACGGAGGAACCGGCGCCGAAATATCCGGCGACATCAAGAGGCCGGAGAGCGGGACCCGGAGCAGCCTGTCTCGCGAGACGAGGTCTTAGAGATAGGAGAAACTCCGGAGGAATGCGTCTTCAGAGAACGAAGGAACTCCCGACGGCGTGATCGCCGACGAGCTCAGGAACAAGTCGAGCAGGAGGCAAGGCAACGTCAGGAAAATCCACTCTTCGGGCGCAACCTGAACCCCGACTTCGCCCGAGCCATGAACACGACGAGTGAAGTCGGAGGGGTACTGGCTCGGATAGCTGATGGACTCCCTCGGACTCCCGACGCCGAGGGCTATCGACGACTGTTCACCCAAGCAGCCAACCATCTTCTACCTCTCGCTCACCCGCCGAACGACCTACGACACGCCATCAACAGCCGCCGGGACGCGCGAAGCTCCATCAATGCTTCGCGTGAACGACGACATGAGAACGAGATCCGCCGCCGAGAGGAGTACGATAGGGATCATGGCATCCCAGCTCGGAGTCAGGCCACCATAACTGAGTCGACAACGGCCTCGACTGGCGGTACTACCTGGGGACGGTCGAGGAACCACAACAACTACTCCCCTCCCCAAGACAGACATCATCCCCGACGACAAGAAGACAAGTGTGGAGTGTCTGCCCTTACTCCACACCTTAGGGCCATTCAATGGCCCCCTAACTTCAAGGTATCCAATAATGTCAACAAATATGAACCTAAGCAGGATCCTAGAGGCTGGCTGGCCGTCTACACCACCGCTGCTCGAGCTGCCGGGGCATCCGAGGATGTAATGACCGCATACTTACCCATTGTCCTCGGGAAAGATGCGTTACAATGGCTGCGACATCTACCCCGACACTGCATCGATGACTGGAGCGACTTCAGTCGACGCTTCACCGCCAACTTTCAGTCCGTCTCCGACAAACCAGCGCAACCATGGGACCTCAAATCCATCAAGCGCCGGGGGATGAAACTCTCCGGTCGTACCTCAAAAGGTTCCAGACCATGAGAAATCGTATCCTCGAGGTCACGGAGGCGGCCGTGATCGAGGATTTCTACAGAGGATCCAACGACTCGGCCTTCGTCCGAGCCATATTGCAGAAGGAGCCGACTACCTCTGAGCAGCTGTTCCGGGAAGCCGACCTCTACATCACCACCGACGAGCGAGCTCAGGACCTCATCGGGGGAGCAAAGCCCGCACCGGCAGCACCACGACGCGACGCGAACCAGCAACCCGACAAACGCTGGGAGAAGAGGCCTCGCGAAGAAGTGCACGCCGCCGGACCACCTGCCTCTCGCGCCAGAGGAGGACCTCGCGGAGGCGAACGCACACTGGACGACATCCTCGACGCCCAGTGCCCGTACCACAAGGACATGCGCCACACCCTTCGGAACTGCAGAGACTTCAAGCACTCCGTCGGACACGGCCGGCCCTTCCAACCTCTACCTCCTCCTCCGCCGCGGGGAGGACCAGGAGAACCGCGACAACCCCAGCAGCAGGAGGAGGAAGGAGGTGGAGCCTTCCCGCGCATTGACAGAGAGGTCAACGTCATTTTCGGCGGACGCGGATCGCAGGAGAACACAAGACAACAAAAGCTCAACGATCGCCAGATATTGGTGGCGACCACCGGTCCTCCCTCTCCGTACCGATGGTCGGAGCACCCGATCACCTTCACTCGGGCAGATCAATGGCTCAACTTCGACCACCCAGGCAAATACCCGCTCCTCGTCGATCCGGTGATCCGAGAGAGCAGGGTGAAGAAGGTATTAGTGGACAGGGGGAGCAGCATCAACGTCACCTTCCCCCGGACACTCCAAGGCTTGGGAGTTCACCTCAAAGAGCTCCACGAGTCAGACACTCCTTTCTTCGGCATCGTGCCGACTGAAGGAGAATACCCGCTGGGCCACATCTACATGCCAGTCACCTTTGGAACTCTGGAGAACTACAGAACCGAGTTCCTGAGGTTCGAAGTGGCGAACTTCGACTGCGGATACAACGCCATCATCGGGAGGCCGGAATTGGCAAAATTCATGGCCATTCCGCATTACACATACATGATATTGAAGATGTCAGGGCCGCAAGGAATCATAACTGTGCGCGCTGACTTCCAAGGCGCCGCTGAATGTTTCCGAGTGGCCATCCAGGCGGCCCTCACCACCAAACCATCGACGACTTCTTCAATGCAGGCAAACTCTAAGCCTGAGGAAGACCCTGCAGCACCCGCAAATGAAGCTCAATCCGCGACCTCTATGCGGCCGACTGGAGAAACCAAAAGGATCAACCTGAGGTTCGCTGATGAACGCAAGGCTGCCATCATCAGCTCCAGCCTAGATGACAAATAGGAAGGCAGGCTCGTCCAGTTTCTGCAAGATAACCGAGACGTATTCGCATGGCAACCTGCGGATATGTCGGGAGTCCCGAGAGAACTGGCCGAGCACAAACTGAAGGTCTATCCCCAGGCGAGGCCGATTCGGCAAAAACTACGTCGTTTCACGCCCGACAAGAGAGAGGCCATTCGCGCTGAGCTGGCCCGCTTGGTCATGGCTGGGTTTATTAGAGAGGTGTTACATCCCGAGTGGTTATCCAACCCTGTTCTTGTACTCAAAAAGAATAAACTGGATTGGCGCATGTGCGTCGACTATACAGATCTCAACAAACACTGTCCAAAGGATCCCTTCGGGCTTCCTAGGATAGATCAGGTGGTAGATTCCACCGCTGGATGTTCTGTGCTGTCTTTCCTGGATTGCTACTCCGGATATCATCAGATTATCTTGGCAAAAGAAGACGAGGAAAAAACAGCGTTCATCACTCCGTTCGGTGCTTTCTGCTATACCTCCATGCCGTTCGGCCTCAAAAACGCTGGAGCGACTTATCAGAGAGCCATTCAAACATGCTTAGCCGATCACTGGGGCAAGCGTGTGGAAGCCTATGTAGATGATGTGGTAATCAAAACGGAGAACTCGGAAAACTTCATCGAAGACTTACAGCTGGTTTTCAACAGTCTACGGCGATATCGATGGAAGCTTAATCCCGAAAAATGTGTCTTTGGGGTACCAGCAGGAAAGCTACTAAGATTTATTGTCAGCCACTGGGGAATTGAAGCTAATCCGGATAAGATTGAAGCTATCATGAAAATGGAGGCACCACGATCACAAAAGAAAGTTCAGAGACTTACCAGATGTATGGCAGCCCTGAGCAGATTCATATCCAGGCTGGGAGAAAAAGGCTTACCATTTTATAAGCTACTCAAGAAGGTGGATAAGTTTCAGTGGACTTCAGAAGCACAGGAAGCCCTAGATGCACTGAAAAAATTCTTGACGACACCACCAGTGCTGAAACCGCCACGGTGGGCCACGTCAACTCAACCGGCTGAAGATTTGCTGCTGTATATCTCTTGCACGACTCACGTGGTAAGCACCGCGTTGGTAGTCGAGCGAGCAGAAGAAAGACATGCCTACCCAGTGCAACATCCTGTTTATTTCATCAGTGAAGTTCTGGGTCCCTCGAAGAAAAAGTATCCTCAAGTTCAGAAGCTATTATATGCAGTACTTCTAACTGCCCGCAAGCTGCGTCACTACTTTGACGACCACAAAGTCATAGTAGTTACTGGTTTTCCGATAGGGGATATTCTTCACAACAAGGAATCCATTGGCCGAATAGCCAAGTGGTCCTGCGAACTGGGATCTCATGACATCAAATTTCGACCTCGCAGTGCCATCAAAAGTCAAGCATTGGTTGACTTCGTAATAGAATGGACTGAACAACAAGTACCAGATAACCCAGAAACCGCAGAAGTATGGCGAATGTATTTTGACGGCTCATTAAAACTGCAGGGAGCAGGCGCGGTGATTCTCTTTACCGCAACTGGAGGCGAGCACCTCAAATATGCCCTCCAGTTGTTATTTCCAGCCTCCAACAACGCAGCCGAATATGAAGCTCTGATTCATGGACTGAACATTGCTATATCACTAGGCATCAAGAGACTGATGGTATACGGAGATTCTTTGGTAGTCATAAGCTAGATAAACAAAGAATGGGACTGTTCGAGCGATTCAATGGGAAAGTACTGCACCGCCGTCCGGAAACTAGAAGATAAATTCGAAGGTTTGGAATTTCATCATGTAGAAAGAGATCGAAACACGACAGCTGATGTATTGTCCAAGCTAGGATCCAGTCGAACTCAGGCCCCACCTGGAGTCTTTGTACAAGAAATACCACATTCAAGCATCTCAATGGATCAGGCAGAAGAATGTAATATCGTGAAGCAACTACAGTCAGATTCTGATGACTGGAGAAGGCCGATCATCAGATATATAAAGAATGAAGAGGAACCAAATGACAAAAATGCAGCCGAGCGCATCGCTAGACAGTCAGCTCACTACACACTCATTGGGGAGACACTATACAGAAGGGGCGCATCGGGTGTCCTCATGAAATGCATTCTCACATCTACGGGGAAGCAACTTCTAGATGAGGTCCATGCTAGGCAATGTGGAATACACGCAGCATCCAAGACATTAGTCGGGAAGGTCTTCAGGTGTAACACCCACTTTGTGATTGCTAGAAATAATACCAATAGAGAAAACATTTTCTCTTTATGCGAGTTTGATCATCATGCATCATCATATGTGAACACCATGTCCAAGAACAATTAATAAAAAGATATGCCACTAAAGTTATGCATCATGCTGGATTTTGTCTGTTTGTGCATTCAATAATAAAATTTATAAATACACATTAATGACGAAGATTAAGGAATCTAATCTAAACTCAATCATGGTACTTGGAAATAAAACTCTAAGAGGAAGAGCATAAAACTCACCTAAAACATATATATGAATGTATCTTCACACTTAGTACCTTAATTGTGCACCATAATCTGAGGACAAATCTACCACAAAAATTTAAATTTAAGTTTGAAATGAAGTTTGAATTTGAGAGGGAAGCAAAGAAGAAAGAAAAATAAAAAGAAAAGGGAAAAGAACCTACCTGGGCCGGCTAGCATCATTTCGGCCCAATGCCCCTCACCGCTGCGAAGCCCACTCGGAGGATGGCGCCGACACGCGGGCCCCTCCCGTCAGCCGCGCTTGTGCCTCCGCGTGCATCGAGCTCTAGTGACCGACAAGTGGGACCGACCCGTCATCCGCACGCGCGCGTGTTGGCTCGCTATCGCGCGGGCCCGTGTTGTCATCACCCAGCTCCGCGCGGACACCCCGCGATCCAACGACCTCCACCGTCCTCGCCGTAGGAATCGGCCGCAGTGGTTAAGTTCGCGCATGATCACGCTCGAGTCCGCGGTCCTCCTCCCGACCCGCCCGCATGGTGCGTAATTATCCACCCGCGCGCCTGGTCATCCGCCCTCCGCAACAAACGCGAGCTCGCCGTGCGCGCGATTCTCGCCGGAGGACTCTGATTCCGTGGAACCACCTCGCGGGCGCCCTTTAACATCGAAGCCAAACCCCTCCGCTCCCCTCTCAACTACCAGCAAACCGAGCCATCCATCACTAACGCCATTGACGCCGTGTGAGCGAGGCGCGGTCCACGCCAAAGCGGACTAGCGCTCTGGCCGTCGCTCTGGCCTCGACTAGGCCTCTGGGGCCTTCGTTGAGGCTCGCTGGTGCTCGTGGTTCGCTCGGCTGGCGCGATTGGGGGCCGGGGTGCACGCGATTCCTCACCGGTGTTCCTACGCCGCCGCGGGCTCACCCTCCGCCGTGGACTGCATCGACCGAGTCTCTGCCGTCGGTGAGAATCACACCTCCCTGCTGCCTGTGCTTTGCGATTCACGTAGCACCCTTAGGAACGGGGATTGGGGCATCTATGCACCGGAACATCACTCGCCGGAGGCTCTCCGCCGCGCGACTCTGGTGCGCCGCCGCCACAATCCACTGGGGAGGGAAGAAGGCTCGTGGGCCGTTCGATCCGTCTCGGGTGGCTGCGATGGCGCCCAGCGTACCGTTTAGGGTTGTGTGTTCCGCGACCGTTGGATCGTCAACACAGGGGCACGATCGGATCAAGCTCATTTAAAATCGTCACCGTTGGTAGTTGATCCGATGGACTAGATTGCATACCGGTTCGTGATAAAATCAATCTAATCCACACCGTTCGCGTCCGATCCAATGACCGAGATCTTGAGATACCCCTTCGGCCAGGCACTTTTTCATAAGAAACCCTATGTTATTTTAGTATCAACCCGCCGTCCATAGCCACTATACCCTGTGTCTTAGGAAACTTACACCGAGAACCCCTGGCATTTCCAGAAATTGAGGCCCAGTCCATAGCTCTTTAAATTCAGTTATTTAATTATAGAAATTACTTTTTAATACAAAATAATTGCTAGAACTTTGATAATTCATAGAAAATACATATGAACTCCAAATTAGTCCATTCCACTTTCTAAATTTTTATAATTTTATTCTCTATCACCTAGAGCCTCTGTTATGTCATGAAAACAGTAAGAAATTTATTTATCACTTAATCCTATTTAAAGCACATAAAACCTTTGAAAATGCATAACTTAAAATCTATAACTCAGAAAATTATGATTCCTGTTCCTAGAATTTTATTTTATTATGTAGAATATCTCTGTGTATTTTGTTTACATGCTTGGTGTAATGTTAATTTTCCCTGTATCCTGTGCTTGTTTGTATTGTGGCGAGTAGAAGAACCCGTTGCTGAGGATCCTGGTGAGCAGCAGGTTGAAGTAGCTGAGCAGGAGCTCATTGAAGGCAAGTTGTGCCCTTGACCACTTTTTACCCAATAATGTTCTTTAATATCACTCATCCATGCATAGGTTAATTTTGATGGGACCCAATAGGTCACCCTAGATTGTTTATCTCATTACCTTGTTTACCCCTGAATCACTTGGGTAGTTTGCTATTGCTTTACATGGTTTTGGGATAATCATTTATTATATCTATGTTCCAATTATTCTTGTTATTCTGTTTATGTTCATGTCAAGTTCATTAATGTTAATTGGAACATAGAGCTTAACTTGAGAACCACGTGCCACCACAAGGGTTTAATGGGACGCCCTTGGCTGACTAATTAGGAAAGCTAGTGGAAGACTACCTTACCCGAAAGGGGCAAGGGCAGTAGGGGAGTGGTCAGTGTAGGGAGGTCCCTGGTTGATTTTGCTGCGATGGCAGTCAGCCAGGAACCCTGCATTGGAACTTCCTATAAACTGTAGCGGGTTTTCGGAAGCTAGTGGAACTTTGTAAAGGCCTCGTAGTGTTGCCCTGCCGCGCTTCCTAGGTAGAGGTGTATGGGATTCGCGACCCCTTGGCAGATGGGTAGCATGACTTGTGGGTAAAGGGTACAACCTCTGCAGAGTGTAAAACTGGTATACTAGCCGAGCTCACGGTCATGAGCAGCTCAGGACTCTCTGATGTTTAAATTATGGAACTTAAATTCAATTTTGTCATTTGCATTGCATGGGTTTATTATTAATTTTGTTCTATTACTTTATTTAAGGTTTGGTATTTACTTACATCTAGTAATTGCTAATAAAAGTTTGACCAACATTAAAAGCAATGCTCAGCTTTAACCATTCTCTTTGATAAGCCTTACACTCCATGAGCTCCCACCTTTGGTGAGTTCATGTCACATTATTCCCCACAACTTGTTGAGCGATGATCATGTGTGAGCTCACTCTTGCTGTCTCACACCCCCCCACATGAGAAGAGCAGGTGGTTCAGGAGGAGCCACAAGGCGAGGAGTATGATCTGATCTAGGTGGCGTTTCTCAGTTGACATTGGCGCCGACGATCCTTAGTTCGTTTTACTTTTATCTTTTATTTTGTAATAAGTCTTCCGCTATGTAATAAATACTCTGATGTTTTATGACATTTATCTCTATACACTCTGTTATTATATATGTTGTCTTCTTGGCGCATGTATGAGATGCACCTGGCTTTGTTCCTTAAAGCCGGGTGTGACAGAAGTGGTATCAGAGGAAATGTTGACTGTAGGACGAGATCTAGATAGAAATGGACAACCCTTCATTACTTATCTTACTCTGACTCATTCTATACTTATCTCATCTTGATCTTGTCTCACCTTCTGCTATTCTACTCTGGCTAATCTTATCTTTTCTCCTCTAAGACAAGATGGATTTCACACCTTGGAATCCTACCACTGTGACCTTTTAAGAGATAGGGAACCTAAGACAAAAAAAATTTAAAACTATTTTCTTTAAAAATGTTGTTTGATTGTGCTGATGCTAAATGCCTGATTTGCTTCTTTGATTGATTGAATTATAGATGGACATCTTCGCATGTACCAACATAAGGTGTTGAATTAGCTTTAGTAGGTAAAATATTAATCTGCTTAGCTAATAAAATTCCCCAAAGTAACTTGCTTGTAAATACTTGCCTTGTCTGCTATTTTCTTACCATATGTATCTAACTCAGATGGTCAATACCAGGCGGGGTGGTGGAATTGATTTGCCTCCCAATCGACACACTCGGAGAATATACAAACAACCCCAGCCACAACCTGCAGAGATGAATCCTCCTAATCCTCCACCAGGCGGAGTTGACCCACTGGTTGCTGCTCAGATGGCGGTGATGCAGCAAATGGCAGACACTATGGCTGATATGCGTGCCCAGATGCAGCAAGAACGCCAGGAGATGCGTCAGGAAAGAGAAGATATACGCCAGGAGTTGCGCCAGGAGCGGGATGAGATACGCCAGGAAAGGAGGGCACAACAACAGCAACAACAACAGCAACAGCAACAACAAGTGCCACTGCCTCCACCACCACCACCAGTTCCACCCCGTGATAAGCACCGGGAGTTCATGAGTCATAAGCCACCTACATTTGCAAGCTCACCGGATCCACTGGACGCGGATGATTGGCTGAAGTCCGTTGAGAAGATGTTGAATATTGCACAATGCACTGATCGGGAGAAGGTTTTATGTGCTTCCGGACGTCTGACAGGACCCGCTGCTGACTGGTGGGATTCATATACTGCTGCCCATGATGCTGCGGATACTATTACTTGGGCAGAGTTCAGTACACAATTCAGGAACTACCATATCCCAGCTGGTATGATAAAGATCAAGAAGAAGGAGTTTCTGTCGCTAAAGCAAGGGAGTATGTCAGTCAGCGAGTACCGCGACAAGTTTATTCAGTTATCCAGATATGCCCCTGAAGAAGTTGCTGAAGACGAGAGGAAGCAGGAGCATTTTATTGAAGGACTTAATGGACCCCTGCAGTATGCTCTAGTGGCACACACATTTCCATCATTTCAGAGACTGTTGGATAAGGCTCTTGCTATTGAACACAAGCGTGTTCAATTGGGTGATTTGAAGAGAAAGGCAATATCTCAAGGACAAGGAAGTAGCAGTGTTCGTCCTCGCTACAGTTCACCGCAGGGTACACCGACCCGACTAGGAGGACCACGCCCAGTTCAGCAATCACCACTGAGGACTCCACCTCCTCGGCAGGCTACCCCCACTGGCACCCCGACGAAGTTTTCAGGACAGAGTCCAGGCACTACTTGTTTCAAGTGTGGGAAGACTGGTCATTATGCAAATGTCTGCCCATAGAGGATGGCTACTACTCCAGTTCAGAACAGGCAGCAAACACCGAGTTCTGGCAAGGGATATTCTATTGCCAAGGTTAATCAAGTCAGCGTTGATGCTACTCCGGATGGAGGGGACCTCGTAATTGGTATGTTTTATGTTAATACAATTCCTGCAACCATATTATTTGATTCTGGTGCTACACATTCATTCATGTCTGCTAGATATGCCAACACAAATGAAATACCACTGCTAAATATGAGGAAACCAATGATAGTAATCACACCTAAAGGGCCTGTTGAGGCGAATCAAATGACACGTAGGTTGACATTGACCATTATGGGTAGGGAATTTGGAGCTACTGCTATAATATTAGAGTCAAGCAGTATAGATTTGATACTTGGTATGTCATGGCTAAGAAAGGCAAAGGCCGTTATAGCATGTGGTAGAGGTACCGTAGAACTCACTACTACTAAGGGAGAAAGGTTTCAAGTTAATATTGCAGTAACCTCCTCACCCATGCGTGCAATGTTCTTTATACCGGAGGAGTTTGTTGGTGACAACATTCGGGTGGTTAGAGATTTTCCGGATGTCTTTCCAGAGGAGTTACCAGGGATGCCACCTGATAGAGAAGTTGAGTTTGTTATTGATCTCTTACCTGGAATCGCCCCTATTTCTAAACGGCCATATAGGATGTCCGTAGAGGAGTTGAAGGAACTTAAGAAGCAGTTAACTGAGTTACAAGAGGCTGGGTACATTCGTCCGAGTTCCTCACCTTGGGGAGCACCGGTCTTGTTTGTACAGAAGAAGGATGGATCGCAGCGGATGTGTGTGGATTATAGATCTCTTAATGATGTTACAGTGAAGAACAAGTATCTGTTGCCCCGTATTGAGGATTTATTTGATCAGATGAGAGGTGCAAGAGTATTTTCGAAGATTGATCTCCGATCGGGATACCATCAGATGAGGATTAGACCATCGGATATTCCCAAGACGGCTTTCTCGACTCGATATGGATTATATGAGTTTACTGTTATGTCGTTTGGATTAACCAATGCACCAGCTTATTTTATGAACTTGATGAATAAGGTGTTTATGGAGTATTTGGACAGATTCGTCGTGGTATTCATCGACGATATTCTTATTTATTCTCATAGTGATAGCGATCATGAGGAACATCTGAGGTTGGTGCTACAGAAGCTACGAGATAACCAGCTATATGCCAAGTTCAGCAAGTGCGAGTTTTGGATTGGCGAGGTGCCATTTCTTGGTCATATTATTTCTAATGGAGGAATTTCAGTGGATCCTGCTAAGGTTAAGGAGATAATGGAGTGGAGAGTACCCACTACAGTTACTGAGATTCGGAGTTTCTTGGGATTAGCAGGATATTATCGGAGATTTATTGAAGGATTTTCTAAGATCGCTAAACCTATGACTTCACTTTTGGAGAAAGGAAGAGAATTTAAGTGGGACGAGAAGTGTCAAGACAGCTTTGATCTATTGAAGAAGAGGTTGATGTCGCCACCGGTATTGGTTATGCCAGACCTACAGAAAGGATTTGATATCTATTGCGATGCATGTGGCCAAGGCTTAGGGTGTGTGCTCATGCAAGAAGGACATGTGATTGCCTATGCTTCTCGTCAGTTGCGGAAACATGAATTGAACTACCCCACTCATGACTTGGAATTAGCAGCCGTTGTGCATGCGATTAAGATTTGGAGACATTATATCATGGGGACCAAGTGCCAAGTATATACGGATCATAAGAGTCTGAAGTATATATTCACTCAAAAGGATCTCAACCTTAGGCAACGCCGTTGGTTGGAGCTTATTAAGGATTATGATTTGGAGATTCACTATCACCCGGGCAAGGCAAATTTGGTTGCAGATGCCTTGAGTCGAAAGGAGCATGTTCATTCAGCTGTTGTTGCCCAGCTACCCGATGAGATTGTTGAGGATTTCAGGAGACTTAACCTGGGGATAGTTGCTCACACTGAAGGAGTTATTATTGATGTGGAACCTACCTTGGAACAAGGAATCTGCAAAGAACAGATTGATGATGCTAAAATACAAGAGATTAAGGATCTGATTACAGGAGGTCGAGGTCCGGAATTCACGAAAGAGGAGCAAGGCACTGTGTGGTTCAAGGACAAGATATGTGTCCCTGAGGTTGGTAGCCTTCGTGAGACTATATTGGAGGAAGCCCATGACTCGGATTATTCTATTCATCCTGGTAGTACCAAGATGTATCAGGATTTGAAGCGGAAGCATTGGTCGTATGGATAGAAGAGAAATGTGGCTGCACATGTGGCTATGTGCGATGTGTGTCAAAGAGTTAAGGCTGAACACCAGAGGCCAGCTGGACTACTGCACCCACTAAAGATACCCGAGTGGAAGTGGGAAGTAATTGGTATGGATTTCATTACTGGACTGCCTCACACCCTGAAAGGATATGATTCTATATGGGTTATTGTGGATAGACTGACCAAAATGACTCATTTCATCCCGGTTAAGACTACTTATAAGGGATCACAATTGGCTAAGTTATACATGTCTCGGATTGAGTCTCTACACGGTGTACCAAGGAAGATCATTTTGGATAGAGGATCACAGTTTACCCCCAGATTTTGGAAAAGTTTTCATGAGAATACGGATGCAAAGTTGAATTTTAGTTCGGCCTACCTCATATTGATGGATAGACTGAAAGGACTAATCAAGTATTGGAAGACACGTTGAGAGCTTGTGCCCTTCAGCATGGTAGTAGTTGGGACAAGAGTCTACCTTGTGTTGAGTTCTCATATAATAATAGTTACCAGGCCGGTCTGAAGATGTCACTGTTCGAGACCCTATATGGTAGGAAATGTAGGACTCCTTTGTATTGGGATCAGACTGGAGAAAGATAGTTCTTTGGGCCTGAACTGATTCAAGAAGCAGAAGAACAAGTTCGTATAATTCGAGAGAATTTGAGAGTGGCTCAAACCAGGCAAAAGAGCTACGCAGATAATAGAAGGAGACCACTGGAATTCGAAGAAGGAGATTATGTGTATCTCAAGGTGTCACCACTTCGTGGAATGAGGAGATTCAAAGTTAAGGGCAAATTGTCCCCTTGCTACATTGGACCATTCTTGATCTTTAGAAGAGTTGGGGAGATGGCATACCAACTCGAGTTACCTGCTAGTCTATCGGATGTGCATAATGTGTTTCACGTATCTCAACTCAAGAAGTGTCTCCGTGTCCCTGAGGAACAGTTACCAATGGAAGAGCTTAGTGTTCAGGGTGACTTGACTTACACGGAGTACCCGATCAAGATTTTGGATACTTTGACTCGAGTTACAAGAAATAAGGTGATAAAGATGTGCAAAGTCCAATGGAGTCACCACGGTGAAGATGAAGCAACTTGGGAAAGAGAAGAAGAGCTTCGTATAGATTTTCCCCATCTTTTCTCTACTTCTTCTTAAATCTCGAGGACGAGATTATTTTTAAGGGGGGTAGGATTTGTAACACCCACTTTGTGATTGCTAGAAATAATACCAATAGAGAAAACATTTTCTCTTTATGCGAGTTTGATCATCATGCATCATCATATGTGAACACCATGTCCAAGAACAATTAATAAAAAGATATGCCACTAAAGTTATGCATCATGCTGGATTTTGTCTGTTTGTGCATTCAATAATAAAATTTATAAATACACATTAATGACGAAGATTAAGGAATCTAATCTAAACTCAATCATGGTACTTGGAAATAAAACTCTAAGAGGAAGAGCATAAAACTCACCTAAAACATATATATGAATGTATCTTCACACTTAGTACCTTAATTGTGCACCATAATCTGAGGACAAATCTACCACAAAAATTTAAATTTAAGTTTGAAATGAAGTTTGAATTTGAGAGGGAAGCAAAGAAGAAAGAAAAATAAAAAGAAAAGGGAAAAGAACCTACCTGGGCCGGCTAGCATCATTTCGGCCCAATGCCCCTCACCGCTGCGAAGCCCACTCGGAGGATGGCGCCGACACGCGGGCCCCTCCCGTCAGCCGCGCTTGTGCCTCCGCGTGCATCGAGCTCTAGTGACCGACAAGTGGGACCGACCCGTCATCCGCACGCGCGCGTGTTGGCTCGCTATCGCGCGGGCCCGTGTTGTCATCACCCAGCTCCGCGCGGACACCCCGCGATCCAACGACCTCCACCGTCCTCGCCGTAGGAATCGGCCGCAGTGGTTAAGTTCGCGCATGATCACGCTCGAGTCCGCGGTCCTCCTCCCGACCCGCCCGCATGGTGCGTAATTATCCACCCGCGCGCCTGGTCATCCGCCCTCCGCAACAAACGCGAGCTCGCCGTGCGCGCGATTCTCGCCGGAGGACTCTGATTCCGTGGAACCACCTCGCGGGCGCCCTTTAACATCGAAGCCAAACCCCTCCGCTCCCCTCTCAACTACCAGCAAACCGAGCCATCCATCACTAACGCCATTGACGCCGTGTGAGCGAGGCGCGGTCCACGCCAAAGCGGACTAGCGCTCTGGCCGTCGCTCTGGCCTCGACTAGGCCTCTGGGGCCTTCGTTGAGGCTCGCTGGTGCTCGTGGTTCGCTCGGCTGGCGCGATTGGGGGCCGGGGTGCACGCGATTCCTCACCGGTGTTCCTACGCCGCCGCGGGCTCACCCTCCGCCGTGGACTGCATCGACCGAGTCTCTGCCGTCGGTGAGAATCACACCTCCCTGCTGCCTGTGCTTTGCGATTCACGTAGCACCCTTAGGAACGGGGATTGGGGCATCTATGCACCGGAACATCACTCGCCGGAGGCTCTCCGCCGCGCGACTCTGGTGCGCCGCCGCCACGATCCACTGGGGAGGGAAGAAGGCTCGTGGGCCGTTCGATCCGTCTCGGGTGGCTGCGATGGCGCCCAGCGTACCGTTTAGGGTTGTGTGTTCCGCGACCGTTGGATCGTCAACACAGGGGCACGATCGGATCAAGCTCATTTAAAATCGTCACCGTTGGTAGTTGATCCGATGGACTAGATTGCATACCGGTTCGTGATAAAATCAATCTAATCCACACCGTTCGCGTCCGATCCAATGACCGAGATCTTGAGATACCCCTTCGGCCAGGCACTTTTTCATAAGAAACCCTATGTTATTTTAGTATCAACCCGCCGTCCATAGCCACTATACCCTGTGTCTTAGGAAACTTACACCGAGAACCCCTGGCATTTCCAGAAATTGAGGCCCAGTCCATAGCTCTTTAAATTCAGTTATTTAATTATAGAAATTACTTTTTAATACAAAATAATTGCTAGAACTTTGATAATTCATAGAAAATACATATGAACTCCAAATTAGTCCATTCCACTTTCTAAATTTTTATAATTTTATTCTCTATCACCTAGAGCCTCTGTTATGTCATGAAAACAGTAAGAAATTTATTTATCACTTAATCCTATTTAAAGCACATAAAACCTTTGAAAATGCATAACTTAAAATCTATAACTCAGAAAATTATGATTCCTGTTCCTAGAATTTTATTTTATTATGTAGAATATCTCTGTGTATTTTGTTTACATGCTTGGTGTAATGTTAATTTTCCCTGTATCCTGTGCTTGTTTGTATTGTGGCGAGTAGAAGAACCCGTTGCTGAGGATCCTGGTGAGCAGCAGGTTGAAGTAGCTGAGCAGGAGCTCATTGAAGGCAAGTTGTGCCCTTGACCACTTTTTACCCAATAATGTTCTTTAATATCACTCATCCATGCATAGGTTAATTTTGATGGGACCCAATAGGTCACCCTAGATTGTTTATCTCATTACCTTGTTTACCCCTGAATCACTTGGGTAGTTTGCTATTGCTTTACATGGTTTTGGGATAATCATTTATTATATCTATGTTCCAATTATTCTTGTTATTCTGTTTATGTTCATGTCAAGTTCATTAATGTTAATTGGAACATAGAGCTTAACTTGAGAACCACGTGCCACCACAAGGGTTTAATGGGACGCCCTTGGCTGACTAATTAGGAAAGCTAGTGGAAGACTACCTTACCCGAAAGGGGCAAGGGCAGTAGGGGAGTGGTCAGTGTAGGGAGGTCCCTGGTTGATTTTGCTGCGATGGCAGTCAGCCAGGAACCCTGCATTGGAACTTCCTATAAACTGTAGCGGGTTTTCGGAAGCTAGTGGAACTTTGTAAAGGCCTCGTAGTGTTGCCCTGCCGCGCTTCCTAGGTAGAGGTGTATGGGATTCGCGACCCCTTGGCAGATGGGTAGCATGACTTGTGGGTAAAGGGTACAACCTCTGCAGAGTGTAAAACTGGTATACTAGCCGAGCTCACGGTCATGAGCAGCTCAGGACTCTCTGATGTTTAAATTATGGAACTTAAATTCAATTTTGTCATTTGCATTGCATGGGTTTATTATTAATTTTGTTCTATTACTTTATTTAAGGTTTGGTATTTACTTACATCTAGTAATTGCTAATAAAAGTTTGACCAACATTAAAAGCAATGCTCAGCTTTAACCATTCTCTTTGATAAGCCTTACACTCCATGAGCTCCCACCTTTGGTGAGTTCATGTCACATTATTCCCCACAACTTGTTGAGCGATGATCATGTGTGAGCTCACTCTTGCTGTCTCACACCCCCCCACAGGAGAAGAGCAGGTGGTTCAGGAGGAGCCACAAGGCGAGGAGTATGATCTGATCTAGGTGGCGTTTCTCAGTTGACATTGGCGCCGACGATCCTTAGTTCGTTTTACTTTTATCTTTTATTTTGTAATAAGTCTTCCGCTATGTAATAAATACTCTGATGTTTTATGACATTTATCTCTATACACTCTGTTATTATATATGTTGTCTTCTTGGCGCATGTATGAGATGCACCTGGCTTTGTTCCTTAAAGCCGGGTGTGACATCAGGTCGGGATTCTATTGGCCAACAGCGAAAAGTGATGCAGCCGAGTTAGTTCAGAGGTGCGAAGCTTGCCAGTACTTGTCAAAGCAACAACATCTACCAGCACAGCAACTGCAGACCATACCAGTAACTTGGTCGTTCGCATGCTGGGGACTGGATATGATTGGACCTTTCAAGAAAGCTCAAGAGGATACACTCATGTACTGGTAGCAATCGACAAATTCACTAAATGGATAGAGTTCAAACCCATTGCTTCTTTAACCTCAGCTAAGGCCGTGGAGTTCATACAAGACATAATATTCAGATTCGGAATACCGAACAGTATCATAACTGACCTAGGATCCAACTTCACAAGTTCAGAGTTCTTCGATTTCTGCGAGCAAAAGAGCATTCAGATCAAGTATGTTTCGGTAGCACACCCAAGAGCCAACGGGCAGGTTGAACGAGCTAACGGGATGATATTGGAGGTACTTAGGAAAAAGGTCTTCGATAAAAATGAAAAGTTTGCAGGAAAATGGATAAGGGAATTGCCCTACGTCGTTTGGAGCCTAAGAACTCAACCTAGCCGAGCTCTGCATGGAAACACTCCTTTCTTCATGGTTTATGGGTCAGAGGCAGTATTACCCGCTGATCTCAAGTTTGGGGCGCCAAGGTTGGTCTTTGAAAGCATAGCAGAAGCCGAAGCTACTAGGCTGGAAGATATTGATGTACTCGAAGAAGAACGGCTGACACAGTAATTCAATCAGCACGATACCAGCAAACTCTGAGACGCTATCACGACAAGGCCGTGCGACGACGATCCTTTGCAGTGGGAGATCTCGTCCTCCGCCGAATTCTAACGGGGGAGGGACGGCACAAGTTGTCACCCTTATGGGAAGGACCATTCATAGTAGCAGAAGTCACTCGGTCGGGATCATATCGTCTCACTCAGATGGACGGCACAGAAATTGGGAACTCCTGGAATATAGAACACCTCAGGAAGTTTTATCCCTAGATGTATTTCAAAAGCTATCGAGACGACAATGTACTCTGTAAAATGGGAAATATGTCATCAATAAAAAAGGCTTCAAGAATACTCAGTTTGTTCATGATCGACCTACATTCTTACTTAACTCTGGGTGACCACTATGCCCTGCTAACGGAGCAATCGACTTAAGTCGGCAACGACTTAAGACGGTGCAACATGCTCGCGCTTACTTAACTTGGGGTGACCACTATGCCCTGCTAACGGAGCAATCGGCTTAAGTCGGCAATGACTTAAGACGGTGCAACATGCTCGCGCTTATTTAACTCGGGGTGACCACTATGCCCTGCTAACGGAGCAATCGTCTTAAGTCGACAACGACTTAAGACGGTGCAACATGCTCGCGCTTACTTAACTCGGGGTGACCACTATGCCCTGCTAACGGAGCAATCAGCTTAAGTCGGCAATGACTTAAGACGGTGCAACATGCTCGCGCTTACTTAATTCGGGGTGACCACTATGCCCTGCTAACGGAGCAATCGGCTTAAGTCGGCAACGATTTAAGACGGTGCAACATGCTCGCGCTTACTTAACTCGGGATTACTACTATGCCCTATTAACAAAAGCAATCGGTTTAAGTCAGCAACGACTTAAGACGATTCCACATGCTTACGGTTACTCATATAGGGGCAACCTCTATGTCCCGTGAAGAAGTTTCAAAATCATCATACAACATTTTACTCCTGCAAATTTAGATACTGCTGAATTCTAAAACGATAAGAGAATAACAGTAGCATTCAAATGTCAAGCTGGTGTCCTCTAACAAAATATTCGAGCACGATAACCGCGCGCTCAAGGCACACAATGTTTTTCTATTTTGCAACATTCTTCTCAGGAGCAACCGACGAAGAGGGGCGACTTGAGGAATCAGGAGCAGCATTCACATCAGCCCTTATATCGTCGGGAACAATTACACCGGGTCTCCTCATCAAGATCCGCCCCGCGCGAATGGCTTTATCCATGGCTCTGTCGCGCTAGGCCCTCAGAGTAACGGAAGTTTCTTCAGCAACCTTGACAGCTAACTGAACGGTCTCTAGCTCCTGGGCGATGGACTTCTTGGAAGCACGCAGTTCCTTGATAGCAGCATCCTTAGCCGATATCAACTGCCTAAGACGGATCACGTCATCCGTGGATTCCTGCAGCTTACAGCGATGATTGTCTAACTCCTCCATGGTGAAGCGATGACTCCTCTCTAGGATGGTCAACGAGTTGCTAGAGTCACGGTATAGCCTGTCAAGATTGTCACGAGAAGCAACAAGGGCA
Source organism: Zea mays (assembly GCF_902167145.1). NCBI lineage: Eukaryota > Viridiplantae > Streptophyta > Magnoliopsida > Poales > Poaceae > Zea > Zea mays. The sequence goes on along the minus strand of NC_050100.1, from coordinate 157,472,602 downwards.
CGTTTTTCTTCCTGCAAACAAGAATCAACTTCTTCAAACATCAAGCAAGCAATAAGAACACGGCAACACAAGGCACAGATTCATAAGTCACCTTCTCAGAATCAAGCTCAGCGCGAAGAGTAGAGTTCAGCATGTTCGCGTCATTCAGAGCAGCAGAAACCTGGGCCAGCTCAGTCTGGCTTTGGGAATACTTTTCCTCAAAATCAGAGCATCGCCGGACCAGTTCAGCCTGACTTTGAGAATGTTTCTCTTCAAGAACAGAAAACTGCCGAGCCATATCTAGCGAGAAACAATCAAGCAAAAGGGTCAAATTGAGAAGCAGTTTAATAAGGTAGACGAAGGGAGGCAGAAAAGCACTAACCAGCATTCGTCACCTCTAAGTCAGAGACACGCTGTTGAAGCAGCACTGGATTCCAACGTGCCAGAGACGAAGCTCTTTCTGGAACAGAAGCACCTTGCAACTTCAGCTGATTAGCCATCCCGTCCACCAATGCCTGATATTGAAAGCAGATGAGTGCAATGACAGCGGTTCGTCCGGTGTAAAAATCAGACTAGAATAGAGCATAGTACCTGGAGGTTGGAGAATAATGAGGGGATTCCAAGATCGTGAGAAATCAATTGATGGCTTGGCGTAGGGTCACCATCCGGAGCAACTTGCAATGAACAAGCAGGAACCAATTCAGTGTCATCAGCAGAGCCCAAAACTTGGTCGTCAGGAACGCTAGCCTCTAAAGCGATTCCCTAACCAAAAGCTTGGGCTACCACCATGCAACCAGAGTGTGGAGGAGATCCTGCGTGAACATCCATGGAAGTACAAGAGGGAGACCCCGCTCGGACACCCTCGGGGGCTGGGCCGCGGCTTACGCTTCCCACCCGAGCCGAATCATCCCCGGCAACACCCTCGAGGGCTGGGTAAGTGTCAACACCATCCTTGAGGCCCAAGTTCTCTGTGGTAGCCGCCTCTAAGGCTGAAGGTCCCTCAGTTACTTCCATGGGAGCAAGACGATCCAAGTCAGTTTCCTGACCCTCAAGACCGCGCTCCAAGGTCGATGAGGCGCGGGACGCTGCCCGGGATGACCCCAACCCGGCGTCGAACACATCAGCACAAACATCCATCGCGTCACCATCCGCTGGCTCTGATAACAGATCCTCTGGAACCATATCTTCAAGAGTCTGATCAAAGTTCGCTAGAGACAATTCTTGTAGACCAATGAGGGCAGACAGAGCAGGAGAAGGAACTCCACTACTTTCCCCACTGGCTACATATTGCCGACTGTTCTTTCGAGTCAAAGGGACCTCATCTTCTTCCTCCCCCTCGTTTTCATCAGCAACACAGACAGCACCCCCATTGGGATCAGCGGCAGATGGATCACACCCATTGGGTTCAGCGGCAGATGGATCACACCCATTGGGGTCAGTGTCGGCAAATTCAGGCATAGGCACTTCCTCAACAGCAGGAACCGAAGGACCAGCATCCCGATCCAAGCTAGATACTCGCCGAAGACGTCTCTTCTTCTTTTTCTGCTCATCAGCAGGAGAATCAATTTGATTGGCTCAGCAAGGGCGTTCCGGGCGAACACGGACATGTCTCTGAATATCCAAGGTTGTACCAGCTTCCGGGAGAGGCGCCACCACCAATGTCCCAGCAGGAGCAGCATCAGAAGAGTCCTCGGTCAGCATATCAAGCATAGCACTTATCTCTGCATCACTAGGATCCAAAGGCACCTCAAAGTGGACCTGCCGTTCATCATCAGGAATTTCTCCGAGCGAAGCAACCAAAGCACTAACTTCTTCGACAGAGGGTCGCACTCTAAGGCCCAAACCGCCATCAGCAGCAGGAGGATTCGACACAAAATGAGTGAAGGCCTTGGAAGGAGGCAGGTTCCAGACCGAGTATGCCACAGGGGCGCCAACATTTGATACCTTGCCTCTAAGTATCATTTCAAGCCGGTTCACTAAGTCTACAGCAGGAATTCTTCTGTTGGTGACCCGAGTTGAGTCAGCTAGACCTCGGTACAGATAGGCCGGGCATGCCCTGTCCTTCAACGGCTGAATGTTCTTGAAGACAAAATCAGCAACCACAGCCTCTGCAGTCAGACCCCTCTCCTTCAGCAGTCCAACTTCATCCAACAAAGCCCCTGCCTCAGCCACCTCCTGGTCCGTGGGGGACTCAGTCCAACTCGGAGTACGAACATCCGGCTGTCTCCCTGACCGTGGGGGGAGAGAATTTCCGTGGTTCTCAACCATAAACCACTCCAAGCGCCATCCTTTGATACTATCCTTGATTGGGATTTCAAGATAGTCAGTCTTCCTCCCACGGCGCATCTCCAAACTCGCACCCCCCACTAGCTGATGCTGCCCCCCGGCCATCCCAGAGCGACAGTGATACAAGTACTTCCACAGTCCAAAATGTGGCAGGACGCCAAGAAAAGCTTCGCATAAATGAACGTAAATGGAAATTTGTAGAATGGAATTGGGATTCAAATGGGTCAAATTAAGGCGATAGAAATGAAGGAGACCGCGGAAAAAGGGAGAAATAGGAAGAGCGAGACCGCGGAGAAGAAAAGGAACATAAATCACGGATTCGTGGGTATCCTCTGTTGGAACAGTGACCCCGTGGCAAACCCGCCAAGAACAGAGCTCCTTCGGAGGAAGGACCCCGATGGACACGAGATGGAGAAGGTCAGGCTCAGAAACAACAGACATATGGTTACCTGCGAAAGGCAACTGGCTGTTGGGGTCGATAGGGGGAATCACAGCAGCAGACGAACTCAAGGCCTTCCGCTTGGGCGCCATCTCAACTCCACCGGCGAACAGAGCGGGAGCCGAATTGAAAAAGGGCAGAGAAGGTCTGGAGGCAGGAAAGCAAGAACTAGGGCACGGAAAGCAGAGGCGGCCAAAAGCGCAGTACATATGGGATTTTCCCGGGTCGGATACCGTTTCCAAAAGCGCCCAGTCATCACCCGGTGGTTACTTCTAAAACACCGGCGTGCCATGTCATCACCCGGCGGTTACTTCTAAAAACGCCGGTGTGCCACATCATCACTCGGCTATTACCTTCAAAGTGGCCGACGCGGCCCGTTTTAACTCGGCTGTTATTTCTAAAACGCCGATGTTACCATCATTCACTCGACAGTTATCTCTAAAACGCCGACGTCGTCTTCAGTCACTCGGCAGTTATCTCTAAAACGCCGACGTCGTCTTCAGTCACTCGTCAGTTATCTCTAAAACGCCGACGTCGTCATAAGTCACTCGGCTGTTACCTCTAAAAGCGCCGATGTGGTCATCAGTCATTCCAACGTTAATTCTAAAAACGCTGATGTGGCTTCGTCATCATTTGGACGCTACTTCAGAAGCGTAAATGTTGACAATAATAACTCGGCCATCACCCCTAAAAGCGACGATATGATGCCCGAGCTACTCAGCTACTATTCCAGAGGAATTGACTTCACAGATAAGGCAAACGGAGGAATGACTTGAAAACTCCAAGTTACGACACAAGCATAACAGACAGAGAACATCACGGACAATAAATATCGCGACAATCATCAACTGACTATGAAGCAAAATAATCAACATAGGAGGAGGCGAAATCATTCTTCATTAAGGGAAGTTACAGAACTTACAAATCAACTCGTTATGAGTTGATGCTTCCCTACTACTAGTACTACTACTACTACTACTACTACTACTACTACTACTACTACTACTACTACTACTACTACTACGCTCTACTACTCTACACTACTAACTACTACTACATTATTTCATTATACTACTTCTAATCTATACTAACATCTAAAAACCAGTGGCATCTAGCCACTGGCCTTGTTGCTGCCCTTGCTGCTGCCGCCGCCATTGCCGCCCCTGCTGCCGCCACCGTTGCTGCCCTTGCTGCCGCCGTCACCGCCCCTGCTGCTGTCGCCGTCGTCACCATCGCCTCCGTCGTCGTCGTCTCCGCCATCACCGCCGACGCCCTCCTCAGACGAGTCCGAAGAGTCCTCCTCGTCCGAGGAGTACTCCGACTCATCCGAGCCCTCGAGCCCGGAGCGCTCGACGGCTCGGATATAAGTCCAGACCTCCGCGGCAATCCCCTGGGAGTCGTCTGAATCGTCAGACGACGCCGGGGGAGAGACGGGAGCCGGAGACCTCTCGGACTCGGAGGAGAACTCCTCCTCCGAGTATTTCGAGTCGCCGAAGTCCTCCGATGGAGGAGTCGGCTCGCGCTTGCGTTTGTTACTCTTGCCCATGGTGGAAATGAAGGGAGAAGAAGAAAGCAAGCAGCAGAGAGCAGCAAGAGATATGAAAAAACCGGAGAGGCAAAGGCACTATTTATAGAAGAAGAAGGCAACCACTCACCTCCTACCACAGTCACTGAACAGCCGCAAAATATTCAATATATGCTTCAACCCGTCTGAAGATACGTCAGGCGGCTAACGCCGTTTCACGCAACGCAACACCCATTGGGACTCCAGTCAACTGCGCAGGCGATATGATTACACCCGCCGTCACATCACATTACTACTCAGAAGCAGCCGGCTAAAACACTCAGCGTACCAAGCCGTCCCTTGCCCACACCCATTGGGGGGGACGCCCAGGAATTATCAGTATATTTTTCAAAACTGTCACATCCGTGCAGGGCATGCAATGAATACCTCAAGACAAAAATGAGATATCAGTAAGGATCAAAGGAAAGCCAAATATAGCCGGTGAAGTACAAAGTCTGACCGACAGAAGCGACATGAAGACTAGCCAGGGGACGTCCATCGGACGTCCAATCAGTCGCAGATCAAATAAATTGCACCACCTAGCAAGATATGGGCAGATCACGAACTCGGCCTCAAAGACAAAATACATGCTGACCTCTAAAGCATAATATCGATGACATAATACTGACCTCTAAGGCATTCGGAAAAAGAAAGGATGACTCTCAGCAAAAGGGCACGAAATGAAGACCTTCGAGTGGATTATTTTCAAAAATCCACTCGAAAGCTCGGGGGTACACCCATTGGGTGCACCTCCGGTGCACCCCATGAATCGCCATTTCAAATCAAGATAATGCTAACTTCTAAAGCATATGGCAAGATCAAAGGCAAGGCTGACCTCCAACAAAGTGCAAGCGGAAAATAAAGATGATTTCTGATGAAGACCTTCGAGTGGATTATTTTCAAAAATCCGCTCGAAGCTCGGGGGCTACACCCATTGGGTGCACCTCCGGTGCACCCAATGAAGTTTAGGGTCCTACAGTACGAAATGCTGATCTCCAAAGCACGAGTGTGAGACAGAACACCAGTTTTTGAGTGATCAAAGCAGAAGGAGACAGTAAGAAATCGTTTTTACCAAACTGCCCGGAAAGCATTTCTTGTCATAAACGAAGACCTCAAGCTGGACCTAGGATCTTTGGGCCGATTATCTCAAAATCAACCCAAAGATCGGGGGCTTGTGGGGGACAAATATCCCCCGGGTCCACTGGAAGGATAAAAGACCTCACGAAAAGCCCAAGGGCCCAATAAATCGTAAGGTCATCCCTTCGTGGGCCTGGGGAAGAACGATCGGTGAAGCAGGTCGACATAAGGCCGGATCGGTGCGAGCCCGGATGGCCCAACAACGTTGAGCAAGCAACCACAACAGAGACCCGACTTTCCCGCGCTCGAGCCCCGTACAATGGAACCAGGCGAGGATAAGTCGGCAGAACTATAGGAAGATAGACTCAATCAGTTCACTATCTCTTAGGTACGCATTGTTATCATATCCGCATGTATTGCCCCACGGTCGAATATATAAGGCCTTGGGGGCACCCCTTCAGAACGATCGACCTCACTACTTAGCCATCCACCCCAACTCTCTACGTTCTAGCGTTAGAGAGCTCCCTTGTAATCCACCACATAAAGCATTCTCACCAGGACGTAGGGTGTTACGCATCTCAAAGCGGTCTGAACCTGTAAACACTGTCCATTGTTCCTCGTGCCTCCGGCACAAACCATTTAGCTACAGTCGGCGACACCGTCCTACTCCTAAAAACACCTTGAGGGGCAACCCCGGGTGTGCGGTCGGACCCAAAACACCGACAACGAACACTACTGTTTCTCACATCCACCTACCATTGGAGGCAATTTTAGAGTTCCAGATTTCACAATACAAGGGTAGAGGTCTTGATCTTCATTTTTTGTAAGAAGGTTGCTAAGAAAGGTTGGTTTATGTTTCTCTTACCAGTTTTTGTTCATTGTTTCTCAATTTTAGTCACATTTTGGATCTAGGGTTTCACCATGTGCTAAAGAGAAAGTAGCTAGGTTATCTCTATTTTCTCAAATGAGGTTGCTTAAGATGGTTAGATTATGTCTCTCATCTCTTCCTTTTTTCATGTTTACTTTTCAATTTAGTTTATCCAAGATATATTTAGTTGTTTAATGAATGATGTGTTTGTATGGAGAGGGAAGATATGTTTAATTGGTAATTAATATTTTTTGTTTATTAGTTGTTAAGAAAGGTTGGCTTATGTTTATCTTGCCAATGTTTGTTCATTCTTACTCAATTTTAGCCACTTTTTGGATCTACGGTTTCACAATGTGTTAGAGAGAAGAGTAGCTAGGCTATTGTCTCTATTGCTTGAAATGAGGTTGCTTAAGTTGGTTAGATTTTGTCTCTCCTCTATCCCTTTTCATGTTTAGTTCTCAAAAAGTCTATCAAAGATATATTTAGTTATTTAATGAATGGTTTGTTTTTATGGAGAGAGGAAGATAGTTTTAATTGGTAATTAAGATTTTTTGTTTATTAGTTGCTAAGAAAGGTTGGTTTATGTTCCTCTTGCCAATGTTTGTTCATTCTTGCTCAATTTTAGTCACCTCTTAGATCTAAGGTTTCACCATGTGTTTTTATGAGTGTTCTTGTGTGTTTATGTCACTTTTTACAGGCAATGATGGAGAGGTTATTCTAGATATATAATTTATCAAGATTAGATCCGTCATACATGTCCGAGGTCCATAGGTTTATTGATGTCGCTATGAACCATGCTTGGACAACGAAGTCAAAGCACATATATTGTCCATGCATGGAATGCAAAAATGTTTTTGTATTTGATGGCACACAATGAATCACTTCTCATATGGTCTCCCAAGGATTTATGAAGGATTACATGATTTGGACAAAGCATGGAGAGGGTAGCTCTTCACCTTATAAAACTGGAAACACTGCCTCTATAGAGCTGGAAAGATTGATTTCCACTTGCCTCAACGCTGGCGGTTCTGAAAAATGCCAGTAAAAATAAGTTACAAACCGCCTCTATAGAGCTTCTTTGTACTAGTGATAGGTAGATTTTACTTGCCAAAACCAACCAAACAAAAGAAGTTTTTAGTTACGACACTAGTCAAATGACTGTGCATTGCTACAGTTTCTATATATCATATGATAGACTTTGTTTTAATAAAACAAAAAATATGTGTTCTATTAGTTAGATGAGTGTGAATATGGAGCCAACTACCCAGGTAAGAACCTCCACTTAGTGCTAGTTTGGGAACTCTATTTTTCCAATGGATTACTATTTTCCGAAGGGAAAATAAACTAATTTCTCTTGGAAAAAATAGAAATTCCTTGAGAAAATGGGGTTTCTAAACTAGTCCTTATATATAAATTTGCCTTATTTTCAAAGCAGGAAGAAGAACGGTGACCGTGGAACCTTTAGTACTGGCGTCAGATTACATTCTAGTTGCCAATGGCGATCCCACTATTAAAGAAGGAAACAATTCTACGAACAGCTAACATAATAGTTACCTAAGCCTGACGGCCCCAAGTGAATCCTATCTTTGACCCAACCTAGTATAGCCATTACCAGTGGCGGAGGGCTTAATGTGGCTGGGTATGGCTCACACCATACCGTGGCCCAGCATATCAGTAGACCAGAAGGTCTCTTCTCTGTGACTCCATCTAGCGCCAGGTCTTCTCTTTCGATTTCGACTCTTTGCCGTCGTCCCCCGCTTCTCCGGCTCTTGCAGCGTGCACCTACAAGTCGCCCACTCTCTTGCTCTCTCCACTCTTTGGCAAGGGTGAGGCTGAGGCAGCTCCTGTGTCGTATATGTTGTGCGATGCACCCTACTGGCCGACTGAGCTGCTTTATGGCTTTGGTGCTTGTAGCTTGCTTGTGCCTTGTGTGGCCAATGATCGTATGACCATCCTTCCGGCGCAGCCTAATCAACCTCATACATTCACTAATTGTAAGCACTACGACCCTACATGCCATAATAAGCAACCTCAACATTCATTCATGTTGTGCTACTTCGAACCTATTAGCCTATTCATCACACAATACAATTTCTTTACGCAAATAAGTGATGCGGTGAAAGCAGAGGCGCCTGACACATAAACTTTGTTGCCTTTTTAGACCACGCACCGGTCAGGAAGCAATCAATTGGAAACCCCACGAGCGAAGTTTGACATAGACAAACACCACAAAGACCTCCCCGTTACAAAGAACTACAAGTTCAAAGTCATGTAAAAAACTAGCCATACCTTAAATTTTATTCGTCCTCTACCACTAGCCACTACATAGGTAGACCCATCACCACACGCCGGGAGAACCAAACAAGTAGCCATCATGCATGAGTCATTTTACGCAACGTTGCTATCAAATCCAAATCACTGTTGCATGATTCAACCCCCATCCACACCCAATATATCAAAATATAGACACATAACACGCTCACTCCCAAGAATGACTTCTAAATATTAGACTGTTACAATATTAAATATTTTCAGTTACAGTTTTATCTAAATAATAATAATAATACTAAAATGTTAATGACAACAAAAGGTGCACGTGTGAAATTAGCATGATGAATATAAGCAAATACGATTTGAAAACACTAAAACAAGAAGCATACTCAACGATAGACATTATGTCAGTCATTATAGTCGTCCCGCTAGATGCAGTGTAGGGTTGTTGTTGTCTCAATCACCAAAAAAATATAGTGCCACGAAGAAGTAGTTCAGCATCAGAAAAAAGAGGAGGAAATCAGCAATCATGTCATCGACACTATCTAAAAAGTGATTATTACCATCTTTCATCCGAGCATGTGAATACTTGAGCGATATATACTCGCTTTGGAGGCATGCTCTCCCAGTGCTAGTGTACTCAAGAACTAAAACAGTGCTTGGCTAATAGCTGAAATAGTGGCGAACAAGAGCCGATGACATGATAGAGCTTATATAAGCGAGTCAAAAGACCTGAGTAGTCGCAACAGATCAGAGGATGGAAGAACTGAGAGGGCACAAGAGATTAGAAGGTACCTACGTATCATCAAACACGTAACTCTTGGAGTTGCGTTCTGAAACATCTCAAACTTTTGTGCACTCGCTCTAACTCTGCCCTACATTGTCGCTACACCACACCATGTTCGTGTTTGCGTCCATGAGCTTGACCGTGCAGCACCATGCCTCACCTTAGCTCGGTGGCAATGCGTGCACACGTGGCATGCATTAACCCATTCCACTTAGGATAGACAAATAGAGACAACCATATAAACTATGTTGTTATTATCAACCACCCGTACGATGCCAAATAAAAACACATAGATTATTTAATACAAAATTTTAGAATAGTTAAATATTTATATAGGCCAAGCCTATAAAAATACTAATCATCCCCACCAAATTTTAGATCATGTATTAAACAATCTTAAAACCACTGATGTTTAATAGATCATGATTTCAGTGAAGACTATTAAGTTAAACATTCAGCTAGAACAAGGGTTACACTCATTTACAACTAAAAAATGGACTATGACTTAAATTGACGGTTTTGTATAAGGCTGCTACAAGCATCCTTCAATTTGAAGCATATAAGTCACACATCGAGGCCTTTCTTGAGTACCTATAGATTACCCAAATCTTATATACTGTGACATCTAATAAGCCACTCAAATCACATATAGATTTTAATCTTAGCCTGCTATATAGCACAAGAGAAACATGCATCTCAAATGATCTAGACTTTATTTTAGAAAATTTTGGATCTATGCCCCTAGTTCAGCACCACTTACTCAGTTTTCTTTATTAGAAGTAGTGTATCCATTACAACTAAAGGAGGACCTAGGACAAATCTGGGCAACAGCTCTGGACTAGAGAAGGGCACGGACTAGCGATCTTTTGGTTGAATGAACGAGTGCGCGCGTGCCTCTGCCTGTGCCTGATTTGACCCCCGATCCGCTCAATGTCCAGACCGCCTACTTTAGGGTCATATCGCTATGTTCTAGCAGCTTCCACGTTAATGCTAACCACCAACCCTAATTCTCTAAGCCGATATTTTCCGACACTTCCACTATAATATTATTGCTAGAAACATATAGGTCAGTACGATTGGATTGTTTGAAAACACTTTATATAATATAATATCATGCATAACTTGTGATCCAAGTCAAAATATAGCAAAAGCTGGCAACAGTAGTACCATAACTTGTTTTCAGCTTCAGTTTCCTGACAAGAAGCAGACCTAACCAGATTTGCGTCAACACTTACGTGGCTCATTTTATTCGATACATGGTTCAAACTACGTATATCATAAAAATCTTAAATGATGCAAAAATATATTTTCAAGAAAAAAAATACAATATATCTAAAATCTTGCTCGGATGCATTTACATCTATTTCGATCTACATGTATTGGGATAGAAAATTAATTAATATCCATCCAAATCCACTCTTATTCATGTGTATGGTTTCCATGCCCTTGTTATGAATTTTATTGTGACTTTTGGAAGCATGGAAGACAAGGTTAAGGATGGACTAGTTCTAAATGTAAATTAGAGTTGAGAGACACTTAGAACAGTTTAGAACCTTTTCTTTTGACCATGCTATAAAGGGGTATTAACTAGTAACTTGAACTAGATAAATCTTATAAGTTTAGTGTGGGGCACACTACTTATCTTTATCTCTAGGTGGCTTAGAATATGCCCATAACAAGTAAGAATCACAACTCAATTCTGAAATTTTATTTTTGGGACAAGTTAGAAGGGTTTTTTATGGGTGGGACCCTATGTTTTACGGTTGTCAAACCATAGTGGATTGGTCCAACTCCTCCTCATAGACAACCTAAGAGCGATAATCATCAGTCCCTATGAATAATATCTCATCAAAACAATGTGTTGGGTCTGTCGATCTATGTAATCATATCAGAGAGTTCCAAGAGTGTTGGTCCAACTCCTCCTCATAGACAACCTAAGAGCGATAATCACGAGACCCTATGAATAATATCTCATCAAAACAATGTGTTGGGTCTGTCGATCTTTGTAATCATATCAGAGAGTTCCAAGAGTGTGTAAGATTAGCCTGACAACATTTGTTGGACCGAAGAATTGCACTGCTTTGGCTAGGGTTTCGGCTACAGGGTTGTTGGACCCTATAAATAGTTGCCTCATCAGACCAAAAGTGGATGAGTTTGACTAGCACTAAGAAGTGCCAGAGAATTTCTAGCGGGCCTCGAACCATACGCCGAAGACAATTTCAAATAGCTAGTACTAATGCAAAAGTATAAGAGTTACCATTGTGTCTAGTTGAACCCTATGATTTGGTCCAATGGCGGTTGTTTGATGATCCAACAGTCACTAACTTTGCCTGAGCTAGTTGTAACAGCTAGTTGGCCAATTGAGAGCTATAAATACCCCACTAAAAGGCCAACAGAAGTGCCCAATCCCCATTTAATAGCCAAAGCAACCCATATAGTGTGAGATAAGGAGCCATTGCATAGTGAGGGACACTCTCGGTCACCGACATCACCTAGATGGTTTTGTTGCGATCAAAATTTGGTGATCACTCCGAAGAGGATGTCAGTGAGCCAACTCGAGAAGTATACACAGTCATGAGCGGTTCACCGTGCTGGAGCGGTGAAGAATCAACTTGTTGAGAGCACTTAGTCCTTGCACGGTCAAGGGAGATCTACACCCTTGCATGGATGCTCCAACAAAAATTAGTGGGCAGTACTAACTATTTGAGACCTTAGGAAAAACTTGAGAATTCCTGTAAACCCTTGTTTTACTTTTTGCTACAACATTAGTGTAATTTACTTTGAGTATTTACATTCTTAGAATTTCCATGATAGCATAGGGTTAGAATTATGGTGCAAATCTCTTTGTGAAGACATTAGTAACATGTGTAAAGTTGGGCTTGTGATCAAGTTTTAATTATTGCATGAAATTTTAGAAAAGCCCAATTCACCATCCCCTCTTAGGCATGATGATCCTTTCAAATGGTATTGGAGCCATGTATTCATTAGATTAGCTTAACCACTTAGAGTTATGATGCCCACTGGGGATGGATCTCCTCCATGTTTTCAAATGTGATGATTTTCTATGTTGGAAAATTCATATGGAAGCATACATTGAGGCAGTATATATTGGAGTTTATAGATTCATCACTCAAGGTCTTTTAAAACCTAAGAATCCTACAAATCTTATAGGTGATAAAATTCATTATGAAAAGTGGAATGTGAAGGCCAAAACACACCCTTTAGGGGAGTTTGCCAAGACGTATTCAATAGAGTATGTAACCGTAAGGATGCTCACACTCTTTGGCCCAACATTTGCGCACTACATGAGGGGACCAAGAGTGATCGAGAGGGGTATTATCACATTGTTTTGACAAAATTAAATTCTTATGAAATGCTTCATCATGAGAATGCAAATGACATGTAATAATGGCCTAATATCCTTGTAGATAATGCCACCGGTTTGGGACTCACATGACTATATGTTGTGATGAAAACTCTTAGTATGCTCATAATCAAGAAGTATGGCCACATTGTTATCATGCTTCACCAAGAAGATCTTTTCACAACTACACCAACTCAAACATTGGTAAAGATCATTGCTCATGAGATGTACATGCACATCCATGACCAATGCGACTCATCTTCAAACAAGAAGAAGCATTTGGCTCTTAGGGCCAATCAAGAGAAGAAGGGCAAAGAAAGAGTTCAAGCAGAAGAAGAAAGTACAAGTGATGATGACATTGATGATGCCAAACTTGCACTCATGGTGAAGAAGACCACCAAAATACTTAAGCAACTCAACTATGAATTAATCAAATTAGATTTAAGGAAAAATAATTTCTTCACAAGTAGCAAGAGAAAACCCATATCATAGATGGATTGCAGCAATTGTTGTGATAGGTCATCTTGCTCATCAATGTACCAAGCCCAAGAAAAACAAGTTCATGGGAAAGAAAAATGATGCTATTGATAATGACAAAAGAATAATGTATTTAAGAAGCGAGATGGGAAGAAGAAGATTACATAATAGAAAAGGTGGAAATTCATATATTGTTGATTATTGGCTCACCGACACTGACTACACAAGCGGTTCATATTCATGTGATAGTGATGATGAAGATGAGAATACAGTCACACTTGCATTAGATTTCTCTTCTCTACCACTATCTTCATCATCCCCTAGACACATATGCATGATAGCTAAAGGTGAACAAAAGGTACATAATGATGATGATAGTAGCAATAGTGATAGTACAAAAAGTGAATATCACATGGAACTCATGTGAGTAGTAGTTGGTCAGTGTGATGTCTTGCACTGAGACTCGGCTCTTGATGTTGGAAGAGGAATCGATTGGCACCTTGACACCACATAAGTCCTTTTCTTGTCTTTCTTCATATTGTAGCTAGTACCAAAAGGTTGAGTTCCTTATTCTATGGTTATCACAGATGAAGGTTTGGTCTAGTGTGTTGATTGACAAGACCCATCAGTTAATTCAAAATATCCTTCATCTTTCCCTTGATATCTAATAGGAGCCCAACTTGTCCTCTCAAATACATTGTTTTCCACGTGCATGCAATTGATAGCATGGGGTATATACTTATCCTTATAGTATGATAGTGCTTGAAGAAAATTGTCTTCTTCTTTAAAGAATGATGATAACAGGTTCCTCCATGTTTCATGCTTTTGTTCCATGTTGTACTACACTCTTCTTTCTTGTTTCCTTAAACCACTATACATGAAAATCGACTCCGTATTATTGAAGTATACTTATTCAACAAACTATATCGATAATTGTGCTTTGTGGTGAAGAATCACCTATGCCTCATGTACACCATCCTCTTAGATGAATTATGGTAAACATAGTTTTGGAACTGACGAACACGTGGTCGTGTGGGCCCAATCACTCGGGAAGTGGAGAGCTCAGGTGCACAACAAAACAGTAGGTAGGGAACTGTAGTGTCTTGTTATGCGTGCCCCGTCCATGTACAGCGTTGGGGTATTTATAGGTAAACGGGCGGGTAGGTGGGCCCCTAAGTACCGTTATATCCCTGGTTACCTGCTACATCCCCAGAATATTCTCCCCTACAGGGTCATTACAGTGGCGTGAGGTACAATTAGATTAGACATACTACGCATCTACCCCAAAGAGGGGCTTACAAATGAGCTCAGATGGCGGCGTAGCCTTCGCCTGTGCACGGCGCCTTCGACCTTGCCGGGACTGTCTCGTCGTGCGGAACAGTCTGAGCCGATGGGTTTGCCTTCGCGAGGCTGCAACGAGCCCCCTCTTAAACATTATGGCCTCACTACCGGAACCGACGGCTTTGTCGAGTGCCCAAAGCACTCGGCAAAGCCTTAAAAACACTCGGCAAAGAAGGCTCGACAAACAGTGCATCGGCTAAGCCTCCTTTGCCGAGGACTTTTTCTCGGGTACTCGGCAAAGAAAAGCAGCCGTTACGGTGCCGGGTGACGGAGACGGCGTCTTTGCCGAGTGTCCCAGGTGACACTCGGCAAAGGAGTTACCTTTGTCGAGTGTCTGCCTGACAGCACTCGATAAAGAACCCGCCAGAGTGGTCCCCATGTCAGGTACTTTGCCGAGTGCTTGGTACGGCACTCGGCAAAGCGTGCTTCTTTGCCGAGTGCCAAAGCCATTACACTCGGCAAAGAACCTATACCGGTGCCCAGGTCTTGGTTCTTTGCCGAGTGCTATGGCCCTGACACTCAGCAAAGCACCTCTTTGCCGAGTATCACACTCGGCAAAGCACCTCTTTGCCGAGTATCACACTCGACAAAGTGACCAGTATACACCTTTTTTATTTGTTTTTTATATTCCATCAAAACAAATAAAAGATACAACATATACATCACATATACAAAACAAACAAGCGAGCGGAGGGGTGGCGGCTTGCGCGGGCGGCGGCGCTCCGGGGTGGTAGGGCGCGGGGCCGGGGCCGCGCGCGGGCGGCGGCGGCGCGGCGAGCGGAGGGCGAGTGCGCGGCGGTTCGGTGACTGAGAGAGTGAGTGAGAGAGAGTGAGTGGAGAAGGAGAAGTCTCTGTTAATTTCACTTCTTTGCCGAGTGCCCGCGATTTGGCACTCGACAAAGATTTTTTAAAAATTAAAAAATTTACTTTATTGAGTGCCCCGGATCTGGCACTCGGCAAAGACTTATTTGCCGAGTGCCAACTGACAGGCACTCGACAAAGGCTGGATTTAGGGTTTTTTAGAAAATCTATGTCGAGTGCCAAACGGCTGGCACTCGGCAAAGAAGTTGTCGGCGTTTCGACCCCGGGGGTCCCTGGACCGACGAGTAAATTGTCGCCAAGTGTCCCAGCCCAGATGGGTCGGCGCGAGACGGAGCACGAAGTGGGGAAAGGGAACAGGCAAAGGGGAATCCCGCGGCCTTCGTGTTTCCCTGCGCCCAGGTCGGGTGCGCTTGCAGTAGGGGGTTACAAGCGTCCGCGTGGGAGGGAGCGAGAGACTTACGCGTCGGCCCGTTCTCCCGCACGGCCAACCTTCTCGTACGAGAGCCCTGGACCTTCTTTTTATAGGCGTAAGGAGAGGGTCCAGGTGTACAATAGGGAGAGTAGCAGTGTGCTAACGTGTCTAGCAGAGAGGAGCTAGAGCCCTAAGTACATGTCGTCAGGGCAGTCGGAGAGGTTTTGGCACCCTATTCATGTGATGTCGTGGCCATCGGAGGAGAGTTGGAGCCTTGCGGAAGGACAGCTGTCGGGGCTGTCGAGTCCTTGCTGACGTCTCCTTGGGGCTGAGAGCCGCCATCGTCATGGAGCACGCGGGGCGCCATCATTATTTGTTTACCGGGGCGAGCCAGATGGGACGCCGGTCTTGTTCCCCGTAGCCTGAGCTAGCTAGGGGTAGGGTAATGATGGCCCCCCTTGTGTCGTGGTCGGTCCGAGCCCTAGGTCAGGCGAGGCGGAGGCTCCTCCGATGCCGAGGTCGAGTCCGTCTTTCGAGGCCGAGGCTGAGTCCGAGCCCTAGGGTCGGGCGAGGCGGAGTTCGTCGTCTTCCAGAGCCGAGGCTAAGTCCGAGCCCTGGGGTCGGGCGAGGCAGAGTTCGTCGTCCGAGGTCGAGGTTGAGTCCGAGCCCTGGGGTCGGGCGAGGCGGAGTTCGTCGTCCGAGGTCGAGGTTGAGTCCGAGCCCTGGGGTCGGGCGAGGCGAAGTCCATCTTCCGAGGCCGAGACGGGGGTCGAGCCCAGGGGTCGGGCGAGGCGGAGCTTCCTATGGCGCCCGAGGTCGGACTTGGCTGCTGTCAGCCTCAGTCTGTTGAGTGGCACAGCAGCCGGAGTGACGCAGGCGACGCTGTTTTCTTGTCAGGTCGGTCAGTGGAGCGGCGAAGTGACTGCGGTCACTTCGGCTTTGTCGACTGAAGAGCGCGCGTCAGGATAAGGTGTCAGACCATCCTTGCATTGAATGCTACTGCGATATGGTCGGTTGGCGTGACGATCTGGCCAAGGTTGCTTCTCTGTGAAGACTGGGCCTCGGGCGAGCCGAAGGTGTGTCCGTTGCTTGAGGGGGCCCTCGGGCGAGACGTGAATCCTCCGGGGTCGGCTGCCTTTGCCCGAGGCTGGGCTCGGTCGAGGCGAGATCGTGTCCCTTGAGTGGACTAAGCCTTGACCTTAATCGCCCCCATCAGGCCTTTGCAGCTTTGTGCTGATGGGGGTTACCAGCTGAGATTAGGAGTCTTGGGGTACCCCTAATTATGGTCCCCGACAGTAGCCCTCGAGCCTCGAAGGGAGTGTTGATACTCGCTTGGAGGCTTTTGTCGCACTTTTTTGCAAGGGGACTGGCCTTTCTCGGTTGCGTTTCGTTCCGGTGGGTGCGCGCGAGCGCCCCGCCGGTTGTAGCCCCCGAGGCCTCGGAGGAGTGGTTTGACTCCTTCGAGGTCTTAGTGCGTTTCGTGATGCTTTGGCTGGTCTGGTTGTTCCCTCATGCGAACTGGCCGTAGCCCGGGTGCACAGTCGAGTCCCAAGTTCTCGGGCTGGTATGTTGACGCTGTCAACGGTTCGGCCAGAGCTGGGTTTGCGAGAGCAGCCCCCGAGCCTCCGCACAGAGCGAGAGGACGGTCAAGGACAGACTCAGCTTTTTACATACGCCCCTGCGTCGCCTTTCCGCAAGGAGGAGGGGGGAAAGCGCCATGTTGCCCTCGGAGGGCGCCGAACATGGTGTCTCCAGTGAGTTGCTAACGGGTAATCCGAGTGGACGCCCATGCCCCATTCATTAGGGGTCGGCTAGTGGCCCGGAGGCGCGCTCCAAAAGTACCTACGGGTGATTCGCCGGACCCGGTCCCCTTTTGACGGGGTCCGAGGGCTCGATGCCTCCCTCTGGTGGGATTCCGTTACAAAATTGTTCCCGTTGGTCTCGGAAATGTCCTAGGGTACCTCGTGAGCTGTAACACCCGGATTTTAGGGGTCCAAAACCCGGGCGTAAACATAATCACCAGGTGTGCTGGGACCAAGTCTCACACATATGATGAATCATGGCACAGGATCGAATGTCACATCTTTACTATTTAACAGGAGTTCTATACAAAATAAATAAGTAATTACATTATAAGGAGACAACGGTCCAGCAACCCAAAGTTGACTGGGAGACGACGACCTAGACCACTCACGAACTCATCACAGCATCCTCCATGTGCCTCATCTTGTGGTACCTGTTCTTGACCTGTGGGGGGGGGTGTGAGACAGCAAGAGTGAGCTCACATACGTTCATCGCTCAACAAGTTGTGGGGAATAATGTGCATGAACTCTCCAAAGGTAGGAGCTCACGTGAAGTGTAAGGCTTACCAACGGAGATGGTTGAAGCTGAGCATTGCTTTTAAAGTTGGTCAAAATTTTATTAGCAATTACTAAGTATAAGTAAATACCAACCCAATTAAGTAGTAGAACAGAAGTAACATCATCACCTGCGATGCAATGCATATGACAAAATTGAATTTAAGTTCCATAAATTAATCATCAGAGAGTCCTGAGCTGCTCATGACCGTGAGCTCGGCTAGTATACCAGTTTTACACTCTACAGAGGTGGTACCCTTTACCCACAAGTCATGTTACCCATCTGCCATGAGATCGCGACTTCCCATACACCTCTACCGAGGAGGCGAGGCAGGGTAACACTACGAGGCCTTTACAAAGTTCCACTAGCTTCAGAAAACCCGCTACAGTTTATGGGAAGCTCCAATGCAGGAATCCCTTGCAGGACTGCCATCACAGCAAAATCCTCTCGAGGGCCTCCTTACACTGACCACTCCCCTACTGCCCTTGCCCCTTTCGGGTAAGGTAGTCCTCCACTAGCTTTCCTAATTAGTCAGCCAAGGGCGTCCATAAACCCTTGTGGTGGCACGTGTTTCTCAAGTTAAGCTCTATGTTCCAATTAACATTTAATGATCTTGTCATGAACATAAATGAAATAACAACATAACGGGAACATAGATATAATGAAATATTAACCCAAAACCATATAAAGCAGTAGCAGAACTACCCAAGTGATTCAGGGGTAAACAAGGTATTTAGGATAAACAAACTAGGGTGACCTATTGGGTCCCATCAAAATTAACCTATGCAGATCATTATGATTAATTAGAACATGAGTGGGTAAAAGAAGTGATCAAGGGCACAACTTGCCTGGCACTTGAGATTCCAGTTACCAGAGTGATTCTTCAGATCCTCGTGACCTCACCGCTAGTCGCAGCAATACAAACAAACAGTGTATAGACAAAATTAACATTACACCAAACATAAGAATAAACTACGTAATAATAATCTACGCGATACTACGAGATCGTGGATCGAGAACTACTAAGATCGGAGTCATGGTTAAGGAGTTATGGTTTATAAAAGATCTATGTGATTTAAATGTCAAACTATATTATAAATCGGTTAATGTAAAGCATATGGGATGTTATTCTATAAATAATTATCTCAACTTTAATTTAAGTCATTATTTGATTAAAGATCATCTAGTCAAATTATAACCATAAGATCAGAAGTTAAGCCAATAGACATAGATTAATCCAATTAACATAGGATAAATAAATATCTAATTATAAAAGTATGAGACATGGTATAATAAATATTGTTACTGCGTAGTAAATATTCATACGAGACTAACGCAACTGAAACGAGTCAATTCGGAGTCAAAACGGAGGAGTTATGAATTTCTAAAGATTCTATGTATTTTGTATAAGATTTAATAAGATATAAATTCTAATATGACTTTAATGTGAAAACAGTGGTACTAGATGATAAACAATAATATTATAAAATTTTATAAACTAGAATGGATTAATTTGGACCTAGTATGAATTTTCTAGGATTTAAACAAGTTCTAGGAATTATTTTTGTGTTAAATACCAATTTCAGACATTATTTATATGGTTTTCCTTAGTCTCTG
The DNA here is from genome assembly GCF_902167145.1 of Zea mays. NCBI lineage: Eukaryota > Viridiplantae > Streptophyta > Magnoliopsida > Poales > Poaceae > Zea > Zea mays. The sequence goes on along the minus strand of NC_050100.1, from coordinate 157,452,940 downwards.
GACTGCGCAACAAATGCAGGAAAGTACAAGGTCTTTTGCGCAAGAATGCCTATGACTCATAACTCCTCTGTTGTGGACTGCGGGTTTGTTTCCCTAAAACATAGGGTCCTATTCGTAAAGTCGCGATCTGAAAGGGTATCACAAGTCTTCAGTCGTCCGATCAAGCGTGAACGGCCCAGATTAAATCTACTACCCTGCGAACCGGTACGCAATCTAAGCCTTTCGATTTAACTTGGACGTTCCAGATTTAAATACCTAATCCCACTCACGTCCGATCGATCGGGATCGAACGGCCTACGCCACATCCGGCCGGACCGGCACTCTGTTTCTAATCGCCGCTGTCCAATCAAGGATCAACGACCGACGCTCGTCTTCACCACATGACGTCACGCCGGCGGCCACCATCGACACACGGCGGAGCACCCACCCCTCCGGTGATCCACTACCGACGCCCCAGAGCTTCTGAACTGAAAATTAATAGGTTCTATCGCAACCTGGAAAGAAATGGGAGTCGGGCCACTGTCTTACCCGCGCTGGAAGGTAGCAGAGGTCACTGGCCACGGCGTAGGGCAAAACGAAGGGTTGGTTGAAGCTCGACGGCGAATTCCCAGTCGCCCATACCCTTGTCTGTCCAGCGGTGACCACACACGCGAGCGGCGTTCCCGAATAAGCAAGCAGCACACAGGCTTGAGGCGCAACCCCGTCAAACACGCCAATCACACCACGGCGGATCCCGAGCTCCTCACTACCGCTCCGCCCGCCGACGAGCAGCAAGGCCCCGACGATCGCCCGGGCACGCGCAGAATACGATTGCGATTGGGCAGAGCTAAAAGCGATGGGGAAAACGGGTTTACCTCGCCGGTGAGGAACCCGAGATGATGGCGCCCGCAGAGCTCGACGAACTGACCGCGGATTCTTCTTGCAGCTCGCGATTTCGGTGGCACGAAGGTCTAATCGCCCAAACGACGATCCGCTCACCCGTCTGGAGTCAACGCGTAATTGCCCGGCGGCCAATTTTCGCACGCACCACTCCGGTGAGTGCGAGTATGGCGATGGCGGCGATCTGGCCCAGGCGCTCTCCTCCCTGCTGTGCTGCCTGAGCACCCGCCGTGGTCGGGTTCCTAGTGATGGGGAAAAGGAAGGGAGGGCCAGCAATTGTTTTATAGGACCAGGGTGATGCCCGCGCCGAGAAGGGTGCGGAGATGCGAAATCCACGGCGAGATCGGTAGGCATGCGCGCGGCGGCCGGGTTCTGTTTCGCCAGATCGCGAACGCAGCGGAAAGAACGGCGCAGCGGAAGCGTGATGACAAGGGGGTCCCATATGTCATCCGCAGGCACGTGATGGTGGGCTGGGCTGGCGTCGCGAGATGGAATGGAGCTGGGCCGGTCAGGGGAGAAAAGGGCCCAAGCGCAGTTTACTTATGATTTTCCTTTTCTATTTTGCACTTCTATTTTATTTTGAATTCCAAATTTGAATTTGAATCCTCTCATGAGTTTCACTCGAGTCAATTATACAAATTCCAACTTTACTGTAGGCATAATATATCTTTATTTACTTATTTTTCTCCTCAAAATGTTCATTTTCTTCTCTTTTCTAAATTCTAGAAATCCTTTTAGATCTTAAATTCCCATTTGGGTATTAATATATTTCTTTTTCACATTATTCTATGTTACCACAAAATGCACACAACATAAAATATTCAGCATGATGCAATGATTTAGTAGCATATCTTTTTATTAATTGTTTTTGGGCATGGTGTTCACATATGATGATGCATAAAGATCAAACTCACATAAAGAGAAATTGTTTCTCTATTGGTATTATTTCTAGCAAATTACAAAGTGGGTGTTACAAATCCTACCCCCCTTAAAAATAATCTCATCCTCGAGATTTGTAAAAAAAAGGGATGCAACCAGTTTGGTTTAGAATTTTAGTTTTTCTTTTGGTTTTGGGAATCAAAGTTTTGTTCAAGTTTTTTTTTACAGTTTGTAGGTGATATGAATATTGTATGTCTAGATATTCATTAGGTCAGGTACGATTATGGCAAGTAGAGGTTGTGGCAAGGGCATAATAAGGAAAGACTTCATCCTAAACTATGGATCTTGATTCCGCTGGCGATTCAATTTAATCTTTGAAGTCTTGAGTTGATGCTTATCCTTTCTTGATGACGTTGATTCTCTTCGATCTTCGTTCTTGATGTTGTTATCCGAATTAGAGATATGTGATTAAGGCAGTTTCGTAGGTAAACAAAAATAGGTTAGTCGGTGGTTATGAGTTAAACAAGTTTAAACAGAATCTGTCTTGTTGTTTTGCTTCTAGGTCGGGTTAGGCAGGTTATGCAACCCAACATGTAGGTCAGGTTGGTTGTATATGACCAAGTTAGTGTAGGGCACCAACTTTAGGTTAAAACATGACTATAGAAGTAGAGTCTAATCTATTTCACCAAGATTAACTAACATGTTAGATGACTCACTTTAGTTTGGATCATATTAGATTAGATGGGATCTAGATTAGATTGGTATAATTAGATTAGGCTAAATACTATCTAATTACATTGGATTAGATCATGGTTGTTACACTAGTGCGGGATAAATATGCTTCTTGGGGCAAGATGAATCCATAAGGATAAGATAGAATCTTTTAAGGTCAGTTAGATCTGTTAGGATAAGATAAAATCTTTTGAGATAAGATGAATCTATTACGATAAGAAAGAATCTTGTAGAATAAGATGGATATATCAAGATAAGAGAGAATCTTTTAAGATAAAATGGATCATTAAGGTAAGAAAGAATATTTTGAGATGGATCTATTAAGATAAGAGAGAGTCTTTTTAGATAAGAGGGATCTTTATGGAATAGATACACTTTAATGGAGGGTAATCTAAGTTGTGTGGTTATCTTATGAATTTTATTTATGTCTATATGTATATGCAGATGTAATTGTGGACATTACTCCACAACTCATCACACTCAATCAAAGATCCAAATCAGACATGTATCACAAGAACAAATAACCAATCATACAAATACTTATAAAAATAGTTTTGTTTTTTTTTGTTCCTAGGATTAGGTTTCCTATTCCTAAAGGTCACTTTAGGCACAGGATTTCAAAGTGTGAAATCCACATTTGTCTTTAGAATGAAAAGGTAAGAATAATCAGAGTAAAGCGGAAATAGATGAGAAAAGATTAAGAAAAGTTTAGAAAAGAATCAGAGTAGCAAGGGTAAGTAAAGAATGGTTGTCCAGTTCTATCTAGGTTTCGTCCTACAGTCAACATTCCTCTGATACCACTTCTGTAACACCCGGATTTTAGGGGTCCAAAACCCGGGCGTAAACATAATCACCAGGTGTGCTGGGACCAAGTCTCACACATATGATGAATCATGGCACAGGATCGAATGTCACATCTTTACTATTTAACAGGAGTTCTATACAAAATAAATAAGTAATTACATTATAAGGAGACAACGGTCCAGCAACCCAAAGTTGACTGGGAGACGACGACCTAGACCACTCACGAACTCATCACAGCATCCTCCATGTGCCTCATCTTGTGGTACCTGTTCTTGACCTGTGGGGGGGGGGGTGTGAGACAGCAAGAGTGAGCTCACATACGTTCATCGCTCAACAAGTTGTGGGGAATAATGTGCATGAACTCGCCAAAGGTAGGAGCTCACGTGAAGTGTAAGGCTTACCAACGGAGATGGTTGAAGCTGAGCATTGCTTTTAAAGTTGGTCAAAATTTTATTAGCAATTACTAAGTATAAGTAAATACCAACCCAATTAAGTAGTAGAACAGAAGTAACATCATCACCTGCGATGCAATGCATATGACAAAATTGAATTTAAGTTCCATAAATTAATCATCAGAGAGTCCTGAGCTGCTCATGACCGTGAGCTCGGCTAGTATACCAGTTTTACACTCTGCAGAGGTGGTACCCTTTACCCACAAGTCATGTTACCCATCTGCCATGAGATCGCGACTTCCCATACACCTCTACCGAGGAGGCGAGGCAGGGTAACACTACGAGGCCTTTACAAAGTTCCACTAGCTTCAGAAAACCCGCTACAGTTTATGGGAAGCTCCAATGCAGGAATCCCTTGCAGGACTGCCATCACAGCAAAATCCTCCCGAGGGCCTCCTTACACTGACCACTCCCCTACTGCCCTTGCCCCTTTCGGGTAAGGTAGTCCTCCACTAGCTTTCCTAATTAGTCAGCCAAGGGCGTCCATAAACCCTTGTGGTGGCACGTGTTTCTCAAGTTAAGCTCTATGTTCCAATTAACATTTAATGATCTTGTCATGAACATAAATGAAATAACAACATAACTGGAACATAGATATAATGAAATATTAACCCAAAACCATATAAAGCAGTAGCAGAACTACCCAAGTGATTCAGGGGTAAACAAGGTATTCAGGATAAACAAACTAGGGTGACCTATTGGGTCCCATCAAAATTAACCTATGCAGATCATTATGATTAATTAGAACATGAGTGGGTAAAAGAAGTGATCAAGGGCATAACTTGCCTGGCACTTGAGATTCCAGTTACCAGAGTGATTCTTCAGATCCTCGTGACCTCACCGCTAGTCGCAGCAATACAAACAAACAGTGTATAGACAAAATTAAAATTACACCAAACATAAGAATAAACTACGTAATAATAATCTACGCGATACTACGAGATCGTGGATCGAGAACTACTAAGATCGGAGTCATGGTTAAGGAGTTATGGTTTATAAAAGATCTATGTGATTTAAATGTCAAACTATATTATAAATCGGTTAGTGTAAAGCATATGGGATGTTATTCTATAAATAATTATCTCAACTTTAATTTAAGTCATTATTTGATTAAAGATCATCTAGTCAAATTATAACCATAAGATCAGAAGTTAAGCCAATAGACATAGATTAATCCAATTAACATAGGATAAATAAATATCTAATTATAAAAGTATGAGACATGGTATAATAAATATTGTTACTGCGTAGTAAATATTCATACGAGACTAACGCAACTGAAACGAGTCAATTCGGAGTCAAAACGGAGGAGTTATGAATTTCTAAAGATTCTATGTATTTTGTATAAGATTAAATAAGATATAAATTCTAATATGACTTTAATGTGAAAACAGTGGTACTAGATGATAAACAATAATATTATAAAATTTTATAAACTGGAATGGATTAATTTGGACCTAGTATGAATTTTCTAGGATTTAAACAAGTTCTAGGAATTATTTTTGTGTTAAATACCAATTTCAGACATTATTTATATGGTTTTCCTTAGTCTCTGGACTGCGCAACAAATGCAGGAAAGTACAAGGTCTTTTGCGCAAGAATGCCTATGACTCATAACTCCTCTGTTGTGGACTGCGGGTTTGTTTCCCTAAAACATAGGGTCCTATTCGTAAAGTCGCGATCTGAAAGGGTATCACAAGTCTTCAGTCGTCCGATCAAGCGTGAACGGCCCGGATTAAATCTACTACCCTGCGAACCGGTACGCAATCTAAGCCTTTCGATTTAACTTGGACGTTCCAGATTTAAATACCTAATCCCACTCACGTCCGATCGATCGGGATCGAACGGCCTACGCCACATCCGGCCGGACCGGCACTCTGTTTCTAATCGCTGCTGTCCAATCAAGGATCAACGACCGACGCTCGTCTTCACCACATGACGTCACGCCGGCGGCCACCATCGACACACGGCGGAGCACCCACCCCTCCGGTGATCCACTACCGACGCCCCAGAGCTTCTGAACTGAAAATTAATAGGTTCTATCGCAACCTGGAAAGAAATGGGAGTCGGGCCACTGTCTTACCCGCGCTGGAAGGTAGCAGAGGTCACTGGCCACGGCGTAGGGCGAAACGAAGGGTTGGTTGAAGCTCGACGGCGAATTCCCAGTCGCCCATACCCTTGTCTGTCCAGCGGTGACCACACACGCGAGCGGCGTTCCCGAATAAGCAAGCAGCACACAGGCTTGAGGCGCAACCCCGTCAAACACGCCAATCACACCATGGCGGATCCCGAGCTCCTCACTACCGCTCCGCCCGCCGACGAGCAGCAAGGCCCCGACGATCGCCCGGGCACGCGCAGAATACGATTGCGATTGGGCAGAGCTAAAAGCGATGGGGAAAACGGGTTTACCTCGCCGGTGAGGAACCCGAGATGATGGCGCCCGCAGAGCTCGACGAACTGACCGCGGATTCTTCTTGCAGCTCGCGATTTCGGTGGCACGAAGGTCTAATCGCCCAAACGACGATCCGCTCACCCGTCTGGAGTCACCGCGTAATTGCCCGGCGGCCAATTTTCGCACGCACCACTCCGGTGAGTGCGAGTATGGCGATGGCGGCGATCTGGCCCAGGCGCACTCCTCCCTGCTGTGCTGCCTGAGCACCCGCCGTGGTCGGGTTCCTAGTGATGGGGAAAAGGAAGGGAGGGCCAGCAATTGTTTTATAGGACCAGGGTGATGCCCGCGCCGAGAAGGGTGCGGAGATGCGAAATCCACGGCGAGATCGGTAGGCATGCGCGCGGCGGCCGGGTTCTGTTTCGCCAGATCGCGAACGCAGCGGAAAGAACGGCGTAGCGGAAGCGTGATGACAAGGGGGTCCCATATGTCATCCGCAGGCACGTGATGGTGGGCTGGGCTGGCGTCGCGAGATGGAATGGAGCTGGGCCGGTCAGGGGAGAAAAGGGCCCAAGCGCAGTTTACTTATGATTTTCCTTTTCTATTTTGCACTTCTATTTTATTTTGAATTCCAAATTTGAATTTGAATCCTCTCATGAGTTTCACTCGAGTCAATTATACAAATTCCAACTTTACTGTAGGCATAATATATCTTTATTTACTTATTTTTCTCCTCAAAATGTTCATTTTCTTCTCTTTTCTAAATTCTAGAAATCCTTTTAGATCTTAAATTCCCATTTGGGTATTAATATATTTCTTTTTCACATTATTCTATGTTACCACAAAATGCACACAACATAAAATATTCAGCATGATGCAATGATTTAGTAGCATATCTTTTTATTAATTGTTTTTGGGCATGGTGTTCACATATGATGATGCATAAAGATCAAACTCACATAAAGAGAAATTGTTTCTCTATTGGTATTATTTCTAGCAAATTACAAAGTGGGTGTTACATGAGCGTAGCCCGAGCCTTGGTTATGTATCGAACGTACCCATGGTCTTCCCTCGCTCTGTGTGCTCTGAGGCGGCTGTCAGAACCCTTCGGGGGCCAGCCTACGAACCCCTGATCAGTAGTGGGCGCGGAGCCCGAGCGGCCTGAGGCAGCCGTTGAACCCTTCCGAGGGGCCAGCCTTCGAACCTCTGACCAGTAGTGGGCGCGGAGTCCGAGTGCTCTGAGGCGGCTGTTGAACCCTTCCGAGGGGCCAGCCTTCGAACCTCTGATCAGTAGGGGGGCTTGGGGCCCGCTTCGTTCGCGGAGAAGGATCCCTTCCGGAGTATCCCCTTTCCCGGTCCCTGTGGCAAGAGAGAGAAAGAGGAAGTGGAAAAGGACACGAAATTGAATGATGTGGCGCACCTTTTTTGACGTGGTCATTATGGCGGAGGTGAAGCGTCGCCTGCTTCGCCTGCAAAAGGTGCCGCCTGTCCTGGCGCAGAGTTAATGCGACGGGACGGGTGGTTCGCGGGGCAGCCGTTGTGGGTGCGCGAGCCGTTCGGGGAACGGAACACGGGCGCGTCGTCTTCACACCGTGGTAGAGGGCTCTCCCGCTGTCCCAGGAGGGGACGTGAGCCTGCTGACGACTTGACTGCTGATTTCGCCCGCCTGCCACCTCCATTACTGCCGGCCCATTTCTGGCCGTATCGACCGTCGCGCCTTCTCCCGCGGCTGACTGACCCGTGACCGATGTGCTCGGTTGGCACCGTCGGGTCATGCGCAGGGTCGCCTCGAGTCGCGGCACCAGTTCCGCAGTCGAGAAGGCGCGGTACTGGCGCGAGTGGCGGTGCAGTTTCTCGCACGTAGTAACCGGCGCGCCGGTTACATGACGTGTGGGCCTGGGCCTCCATGCTGGACGCGTCGAAGTCCAAAGGGTGCGCCCCCTTGGTGCGGTTGCATGCCGCCTGCATGGCGGTCCGCCCTTTCACCCGCTAGTCTGGGCGAAAGTGGAGGAGCGCTTGTAACCGCTGGGCAGTTACGCGCACCGCGCGCGGCGGTTTGGCTTCTTCTGCCCTGGACCAGCTTGCATGACGCGTGGGACCTAGCCCCCGTGTCGTAGGGGGAGGACCTTGGAGTGTGTTGGAGAGGACTCAGCCCGCGACGGCTGATGACGCAAGTGGGGAGAGTTGCCTTTAAAAGGAGGGTGACCCCCTTGGAAGGCAACCATGTCTTCGCACTCCCTTCATGCATCGCGTCCTTCCACCTTCCGAGCCCCTGGATGGGGAGCACTCGTGTCGCTTTCGTCTTGCTGTCGTTGGAGGAACGCAACTTCGCGGAAGTTGGTACCATTCAGCCATCGCTCGGCTTCAAGGATTTTCATCAGGCAGCCCGGCCGCATCCCTCGCCGGTGGTCACCCAAGACGGTGACCACCAGTCCTAGGGTGGGGAGAAGCAAGCCGGGCTGCGGCCTCTGCCCCTCCCTCAGCTTCAAGGATGTTCATCATCAGTGCTGGGGAGGGGAGTGCGCTGAGTTGGGGCCGGTCTCCGCGCGGGCAGCGGCCCGCTCCTTCCCTCAGTGATCGGGGGAAGGGCGTTCGCCGTTCGTGGGGCTGGCAGCTGCCGCGTGTCTGGCTCTCCGGCCTGAGCGGTTTCGGTGCTGCTTCCGGTGCCACCTCCCACCGAGGCAGCCGGAAGAGGTTTCTCCGCCGACGAGATAGTCGGTGCCACCCGCGGACTGACCTCAAACTCTACGGCCTTCTGCATGTCCTCGCCCCTTGGGCGGGGACGCGGGCGAGGGCCTTGTCGCAGCAGCGTCTGCCCTAAGGTCATCGCTGCTACTGTTTGGCCGCCCGGAGCGGAAGTCGTTGTCGCTGCTGCCGGAGCGGGCGTCGACGAGCCACCTGGGGTTTCGTCGCCCCGCAGGCCCTCCAATGTAGGGGGTTGTTCGTACCTGCGGGGGCGGAACCGGAGTTCCATTTGTAATGGCACCTTGAGTGCCGGTGTTTGTTCATTGTGGCTGTCGGGGCCTGAACATGTATGCATTTTTTGCATGAAGCCGTGTTTTTCCTCATTTCGAGCACTAGGACTCGCCTGTCGGCTAACTGAATCGCTTCACCAAGTGTGAGTTGCCTCGTGCGATGGTGACGAGTGAGGTATCCGTATCCCGGAGGTGTAGGAGTCCCTCGGCTCGGTCGGCCTTGCCGCCCGAGGCTTCTCTTGCTTAGTTAAAGGAACCCTCGGCCGCTCTGCGGTGAGCCGGAGCTGAGGGCAGCGGTGTAAGCGTGGACAGAGGCAGAGTTGGCTCGAAAAGAAGACTTCGTCGTCCGGAGCCTGGCCGGGCCGTCCACTGGCGGGACCAGCACCGGAGTCGGGTTGCCGAGGCCATGAGCCGGGCTGGTGTCCTCGGGGGACAGCTGGCTGAGGCTTCGGGGCGGCCGGCCGAGCCGTCCGCTCGAACCGGGTTCCTGGAGGAGACCCTGGCGGCGATGGCCCGGGCGTGGTGCTGACGTCGTCCTTCGAAGCGGAGATCCTTCGCCCGTGCTGCCGTCCGAGGCTCGGTCGGACTTCGCCGAAGGTGGAGTTGACGCCGAGGGTGCTGCTGCTCCCCCTCTATCGACGTCTGAGCCTGCAGGATCGGTTCATCTTGTAGCGTGCGTATGTTTTCTGCGGCCGACGAGGCCCAAACATATCGTCTTGTGTTGTAAAGCTGCATTTCTTTTCCCCTTGTTTCGAGTATCAGGACTTATTTGTCGGTAACAGAATTGTTTGTCCGAGCGAGAGTTACTTTTCGCGGAAGGTGATGAATGAGGTATCCGTATCCTGGAGGCGTAGGAGTCCCTCGGCTCGGTCGGCCATGCCGCTTACGTGTACTCTTTACTCGTCCGTAGGATTCTGCTATCGATATAGTCGAGAAGGCACAAAAAATCGTTTCGGCAGAAAAGTTCCCGAGCATTAAGACTTGTTCGGTCAGCGGAATCGCTTATCCGAGCATGAGTTACTTATCACAGAAGGTGATGAGTGAGGTATCCGTATCCGGAGGCGTAGGAGTCCCTCGGCTCGGTCGGCCTTGGCTGCTTACGTGTACTCTATCATTTTCAGGATCCCACTTTCGAAGTAGTCAAAAAGCACGAAAGACGTTCTGGCAGAAAGACTTTTTCCGAGGAAAATTTGACGTGGAGGGGGGGGTGCCCCCCTTCTAGCCCCCGAGGGAGGGTCGGGCTTTGCTGAGGCAAGACTGACCCTTCCTTGATGGTTAGACTTTGTATGTAAACGAGGTGTACGAACGACTTGAAAGCATCTTAAGGGTAGAAGCGACATAGCTGTCGGATGTTCCAAGCGTTGCTGTAGACCTCGCCTTGACTGTTGGCTAGCTTGTATGTTCTAGGCTTCAAAATGTTGGCGATGATGAATGGCCCTTCCCAGGGAGGCGTGAGCTTGTGCCGCCCTCGGGCGTCTTGTCGCAGCCGAAGCACCAAGTCGCCCGCCTGGAGGTCTCGGGACCGAACCCCTTGGGCGTGGTAGCGTCGCAGGGACTGCTGATACCGCGCCGAGTGTAGTAAGGCTATGTCCCGAGCCTCTTCCAGCTGGTCCAGTGAGTCTTCTCGATTGGTCTGGTTGCTTTGGTCGTCGTACGCCCGCGTCCTCGGGGAACCGTATTCTAAGTCTGTGGGCAAGATGGCCTCGGCCCCATAGACTAGAAAAAACAGTGTGAAGCCCGTGGCTCGGCTCGGCGTTGTCCTCAGACTCCAGGCCACCGAGGGGAGTTCCTTCATCCATCGCCTGCCGAACTTGTTGAGGTCGTTGTGGATCCTCGGCTTGAGTCCTTGCAGAATCATGCCATTGGCACGTTCTACCTGCACATTCGTCATGGGGTGAGCCACGGCGGCCCAGTCCACCCGGATGTGGTGATCCTCGCAGAAGTCCAGGAACTTTCTGCCGGTGAACTGGGTGCCATTGTCGGTGATGATGGAGTTCGGGACCCCAAAGCAATGGATGATGTTGGTGAAGAATGCCACCGCCTGTTCGGACCTGATGCTATTTAGGGGTCGGACCTCGATCCACTTGGAGAATTTGTCGATGGCGACCAACAGGTGCGTGTAGCCCCCGGGTGCCTTCTGCAAGGGACCGACGAGGTCCAGACCCCACACAGCAAACGGCCAGGTGATGGGTATTGTTTGCAGAGCCTGAGCGGGCAGGTGGGTCTGCTTCGCGTAGAATTGACACCCTTTGCAGGTGCGGACAATTCTAGTGGCGTCGGCCACCGCGGTCGGCCAGTAGAAACCTTGTCGAAAAGCGTTTCCAACAAGGGCTCGAGGCGCTGCGTGATGACCGCAAGCCCCCGAGTGTATTTCTTGTAAGAGCTCCTGGCCTTCGGCGATGGATATGCATCTCTGGAGGATGCCGGAGGGGCTGCGGTGGTAGAGCTCCTTCCCGTCACCCAGTAAGACGAATGACTTGGCACGCCGCGCCAGTCGCCGAGCTTCGGCTCTGTCGAGGGGTAGCTCTCCTCGGTGGAGATATTGCAGGTACGGGTTCTGCCAGTTTCGATTAGGCGGGACCCCATTCCGCTCTTCCTCGACGCGCAGAGCCTCATCCTCGGTAGCCGAGGGTGTCTCGGGCTGAGCCGAAGGTGCCTCGGGCTGAGCCGAGGGCGCCTCGGGCTGGGCCGAGACCTTCTCGGGCTCGGGCGTGTCGTCGGTCTTGACTGAGGGTTGATGTAGGTCTCAGGAGAATATGTCGGGAGGGACAGTCGTCTGCCCCGAGGCTATCTTAGCTAGCTCGTTCGCAGTCTCGTTGTATCGTCGGGCGATGTGGTTGAGCTCGAGCCCGTAGAACTTGTCCTCCAGGCGCCGAACCTCATCGCAGTAGGCTTCCATCTTTGGGTCGCGGTAGTGGGAGTTCTTCATGACTTGGTCGATGACAAGCTGCGAGTCACCGTGAGCGTCGAGGCGTCGGACCCCTAGCTCGATGGCGATGCTCAACCCGTTGACCAGAGCCTCGTACTCAGCCACATTGTTGGACGCCGGGAAATGGAGGCGCAACACGTAGCGAAGGTGTTTCCCGAGGGGCGAGATAAAGAGCAGGCCTGCGCCTGCCCTGGTTTTCATCAGCGACCCGTCGAAAAACATGGTCCAGAGTTCCGGTTGGATCGGAGCAGCCGGGAGTTGGGTGTCGACCCATTCAACCACAAAGTCCGCCAAGACTTGGGACTTGATGGCCTTCCGAGGGGCGAACGAGATTGTCTCGCCCATGATTTCCACCGCCCACTTTGCAATCCTACCCGAGGCCTCTCGGCACTGGATGATCTCCCCCAGGGGGAAGGATGACACCATAGTCACCGGATGAGACTCAAAGTAGTGTCGCAACTTCCGCCGCGTCAGAATCACCGCGTACAGCAGCTTCTGAATCTGTGGGTAGCGGATCTTGGTCTCAGATAGTACCTCACTGATGAAGTAGACCGGCCTTTGGACGGGCAATGCATGCCCTTCTTCTCGTCTCTCAACCACGATCGCGGCGCTGACCACCTGAGTGGTAGCGGCGACGTAGATCAAGAGGGCTTCTCCGGCAGCGGGGGGCACCAAGGTGGGCGCGTTCGTAAGGAGCGCCTTCAGGTTCCCGAGGGCTTCCTCGGGCTCGGGGGTCCAAGTGAAGCACTCGGTCTTTCTTAAGAGGCGGTACAGAGGTAGGCCTCTTTCGCCGAGGCGCGAGATGAAGCGGCTCAGAGCCACAAGGCATCCCATGACCCTCTGTACGCCTTTCAAGTCCTTGATGGGCCCCATGTTGGTGATGGCCGCGATTTTCTCCAGGTTGGCCTCGATGCCCCGCTCGGAGGCGATGAACCCCAAGAGCATGCCTCGGGGGACTCCGAAGACACACTTCTCGGGATTGAGTTTCACGCCTTTCGCCTTGAGACACTGGAATGTCGTTTCAAGGTCGGAGAGGAGGTCGGAGGCTTTCCTCGTCTTGACTACGATGTCATCGACGTAAGCCTCGACCGTTCGACCAATGTGCTCGCCAAACACGTGGTTCATGCACCTTTGGTACATCGCACCCGCATTCCTCAAACCAAAAGGCATAGTAACATAGCAGTACATGCCAAAAGGTGTGATGAAAGAAGTCGCGAGCTGGTCGGACTCTTTCATCCTGATTTGGTGATACCCTGAGTAGGCATCGAGGAAAGACAGGGTTTCGCACCCAGCAGTGGAATCCACGATTTGATCGATGCGAGGCAGAGGGTAGGGAACCTTCGGACATGCTTTGTTTAGACTAGTGTAGTCTACACACATCCGCCATTTCCCTCCTTTCTTTCTCACAAGCACAGGGTTGGCAAGCCATTTGGGATGGAATACCTCTTTGATGAACCGTGCGGCCATCAGCTTGTGGATCTCCTCGCCTATGGCCCTATGCTTTTCTTCGTCGAATCGGCGCAGGGGCTGCTTCACGGGTCGGGATCCAGCTCGAATATCCAGCGAGTGCTCGGCGACATCCCTCGGTATGCAAGGCATGTCCGAGGGACTCCACGCGAAAACTTCGGCCTTTGCACGGAGAAAGTCGACGAGCACTGCTTCCTATTTGGGGTCGAGCTCGGAGCCGATCCGGATCTGCTTGGAGGCGTCGTTGCTGGGGTCGAGAGGGACGGACTTAACCGTCTCTGCTGGCTCGAAGTTGCCGGCGTGGCGCTTCATGTCTGGCGCCTCCTTGGAGAGGCTCTCCAGGTCGGCGATGAGGGCCTCGGATTCGGCGAGGGCCTCGGCGTACTCCACGTACTCCACGTCGCATTCGTACGCGTGTCGGTACGTGGGGCCGACGGTGATGACCCCGTTGGGGCCCGACATCTTGAGCTTGAGGTAGGTGTAGTTGGGGACGACCATGAACTTGGCGTAGCATGGCCTCCCCAGTATTGCGTGGTAGGTTCCTCGGAACCCGACCACCTCGAACGTGAGGGTTTCCCTTCGGAAGTTGGAGGGAGTCCCGAAGCAGACGGGCAGATCGAGTTGTCCGAGGGGCTGGATGCGTTTCCTGGGGATGATCCCGTGAAAAGGCGTCGCGCCAGCCCAGATCGAGGACAAATCGATCTGCAGGAGCCCGAGGGTCTCGGCGTAGATGATGTTGAGGCTACTGCCTCCGTCCATGAGGACCTTGGTGAGCCTCACGTTGCCGATGACGGGGTCAACAACGAGCGGATATTTCCCCGGGCTCGGCACGCGGTCGGGGTGGTCGCCCTGGTCGAAGGTGATGGGCTTGTCGGACCAGTCTAGGTAGACTGGCGCCGCCACCTTTACCGAGCAGACCTCCCGACACTCTTGCTTGTGGTGCCGAGCCGAGGCGTTCGCCACTTGCCCACCGTAGATCATGAAGCAGTCGTGGACCTCGGGGAACTCCTCTGCTTTGTGATCCTCCTTCTTGTCGTTGTTGTGGGCTCGGCCACCTTCCGCTGGTGGCTCGGCCCTGTGGAAGTGGCGCCGAAGCATGACGCACTCCTCGAGGGTGTGCTTGATGGGCCCCTGGTGATAGGGGCACGACTCCTAGAGCATCTTATCGAAGAGATTGGCACCTCCAGGAGGTTTCCGAGGGTTCTTGTACTCAGCGGCGGCGACAAGGTCCGCGTCGGCGGCGTCGCGTTTCGCTTGCGACTTCTTCTTGTTCTTCTTCTTGGTGCCGCGCTGAGTGGACGCCTCGGGGACGTCTTCCGGCTGGCGGCCCTGGGGCTGTTTGTCCTTCCGGAAGATGGCCTCAACCGCCTCCTGGCCAGAGGCGAACTTGGTGGCGATGTCCATCAGCTCGCTCGCCCTGGTGGGGGTCTTGTGACCCAGCTTGCTCACCAGGTCGCGACAGGTGGTGCCAGCGAGGAACACGGCGATGATGTCCGAGACGGTGACGTTGGGCAGCTCGGTGCGCTGCTTCGAGAATCGCCGGATGTAGTCCCGGAGAGACTCTCCCGACTGCTGGTGGCAGCTTCGGAGATCCCAGGAGTTCCCAGGGTGCACGTACGTGCCCTAGAAGTTGCCGGCGTAGGCTTGGACCAGGTCGTCCCAGTTGGAGATCTGCCCCGGAGGCAGATGCTCCAGCCAGGCCCGAGCGGTGTCGGAGAGGAACAGGGGGAGGTTGCGGATGATGAGGTTGTCATCGTCCGTTCCTCCCAGCTGGTAGGCCAGTCGGTAGTCCGCGAGCCACAGTTCCGGCCTTGTCTCCCCCGAGTACTTTGCGATGGTAGTCGGGGTTCGGAACTAGGTCGGGAACGGCGCTCGTCGTATGGCCCGGCTGAAAGCCAGCGGACCGGGTGGTTCGGGCGAGGGACTTCGATCCTCCCCGCTGTTGTAGCGTCCCCCACGCCTGGGGTGGTAGCCTCGGCGCACCTTTTCGTCGAGGTGGGCTCGACGGTCGCGGCGGTGGTGCTCATTGCCGAGGCGACCCGGGGCCGTAGGCGCCGTGTTGCGCGTGCGCCCGGTGTGGACCGAGGCTTCCCGCATGAATCGGGAAGTCGCGGCGCGATGCTCCGAGGGGTATCCCTGCCTTTGGGAGGCAGAGCTTTCGGCCTGTCAGACCGCGGCATCCTCCAGGAGATTCTTGAGCTCTCCCTGTATACGCCACCCTTCGGTGGTCGATGGTTCCGGCATCACGCGGAGTAGTATTGCTGCCGCAGCCAGGTTCTGGCCGACCCCACTGGAAACCGGTGGCAGCCTTGCCCTGATGCCATCGACAATGCGGTGCTGGATGCCCTGGGGTAGATGACGCGCTTCTCCGGCCGGAGCTTGGTCCGCCCATTCCTGCCCGATGTTCTGCCGGAACTGCTCAAGTGTTCCTGCTCCCTCGTCGAGCCTGGCCTGCATCTCGCGGATTTGCTCGAGCTGTGCGTCCTGACCCCCCGCAGGGACTGGGACCACAGCTAGCTCCCGAAGGATGTCAACACGAGGCGCAGGCCTAGGGGGATCGCCGTTTTCCGGCATACCAAGATGGTTGCCTTCGCCGGGACCCCCTAGATTGACGTGGAAACATTCACGACTTGGGCCGCAGTCCTCGTCGCCGAAGCTGCGGCTACCATCGGAACAATCGGAGAGGCAGTAGTCGCATGCGGTCATGAAGTCCCGCATGGCACTTGGGTTACCGAGCCTGGAGAAATCCCAACAAAAGTCGGGCTCATCATCTTCCTCGGAACCCGAGGGTCCGTAGGTCGAGACGGCCGTCAGTCTGTCCCAGGGCGACCGCATATGGTACCCCGGAGGGTTTGGACATGCCTTTACGAAAGCATCCACCGAAGCGGGGTTGCTTGGTGGGTCGCAGCTGGATCTAAAAGGCATAGAACGGGAAACGGTCGGTACCTCTTGATCGACGGGTGGTGACGAAGTCGCGTCAGGGGTGGACTGCACCGTTGTCTCAGGTACTAGGCTGACACCTAACAAGTCCTTCGCGAGCGTGCTGGCATCGTCCATCCGCTTGGAGTTGGCGTGTTGTGGGGAAACGACGCTCGTCTTCATCTCAGACGCGAGGTCGAAGCCCGACGTGTCCCCCGTTGGGGCGCCGGCGCCGTCGACTCGCTCGACAGCCGATGAGGTGCCGCCTCTTGCTTGGCCATGCCTGCCCCGCCTCCTCCTCCGTCGGCGGGGAAGGTGACGGGACAGACCCGGATGTTGCTCTTCCGCCACGAGGGGAAGACGTCGTCGATTCCGCCGCCGGCGGGCGGGCTGACGACCGCCATTGTCGCTGTCGCGCGGCGGAGGAAGGAGTATCATGTCGTAGCTGCCGTCGAGGGACATGAACTCAAGACTCTCGAAACGAAGCATCGTCCCAGGTCGAAGAGGTTGCGGGAGACTACCCATCTGGAGCTTGACGGGAAGCTGTTCGTCAACACGCAGCAGGCCCCTACCTGGCGTGCCAACTGTCGGCGTTTCGACCCCGGGGGGTCCCTGGACCGACGAGTAAATTGTCGCCGCGTGTCCCAGCCCAGATGGGTCGGCGTGAGACGAAGCACGAAGGGGGGAAAGGGAACAGGCAAAGGGGAAACCCGCGACCTTCGTGTTGCCCTGCGCCCAGGTCGGGTGCGCTTGCAGTAGGGGGTTACAAGCGTCCGCGTGGGAGGGAGCGAGAGACTTACGCGTCGGCCCGTTCTCCCGCGCGGCCAACCTTCTCGTACGAGAGCCCTGGACCTTCCTTTTATAGGCGTAAGGAGAGGGTCCAGGTGTACAATAGAAAGAGTAGCAGTGTGCTAACGTGTCTAGCAGAGAGGAGCTAGAGCCCTAAGTACATGTCGTCGTGGCAGTCGAAGAGGTTTTGGCACCCTGTTCATGTGATGTTGTGGCCATCAGAAGAGAGCTGGAGCCTTGCGGAAGGACAGTTGTCGGGGCTGTCGAGTCCTTGCTGACGCCTCCTTGCTTCCGTAAGGGGCTGAGAGCCGCCATCGTCATGGAGCACGCGGGGCGCCATCATTATTTGTTTACCGGGGCGAGCCAGATGGGACGCCGGTCTTGTTCCCCGTAGCCTGAGCTAGCTAGGGGTAGGGTAATGATGGCCCCCCTTGTGTCGTGGTTGGTCCGAGCCCTAGGTCGGGCGAGGCGGAGGCTCCTCCGAGGCCGAGGTCGAGTCCGTCTTCCGAGGCCGAGGCTGAGTCCGAGCCCTGGGGTCGGGCGGAGTTCTCGTCCAAGGTCGAGGTTGAGTCCGAGCCCTGGGGTCGGGCGAGGCGGAGTTCGTCGTCCGAGGTCGAGGTTGAGTCCGAGCCCTGGGGTCGGGCGAGGCGAAGTCCATCTTCCGAGGCCGAGACGGGGGCCGAGCCCTGGGGTCGGGCGAGGCAGAGCTTCCTATGGCGCCCGAGGCCGGACTTGGCTGCTGTCAGCCTCACTCTGTCGAGTGGCACAACAGTCGGAGTGATGCAGGCGGCGCTGTTTTCTTGTCAGGTCGGTCAATGGAGCGGCGAAGTGACTGCGGTCACTTCGGCTCTGTCGACTAAAGAGCACGCGTCAGGATAAGGTGTCAGGCCATCCTTGCATTAAATGCTCCTGCGATATGGTCGGTTGGCGTGGCGATCTGGCCAAGGTTGCTTCTCTGCGAAGACTGGGCCTCGGGCGAGCCGAAGGTGTGTCCGTTGCTTGAGGGGGCCCTCGGGCGAGACGTGAATCCTCCGGGGTCGGCTGCCTTTGCCCGAGGCTGGGCTTGGGCGAGGCGAGATCGTGTCCCTTGAGTGGACTGAGCCTTGACCTTAATCGCGCCCATCAGGCCTTTGCAGCTTTGTGCTGATGGGGGTTACCAGCTGAGATTAGGAGTCTTGGGGGTACCCCTAATTATGGTCCCCGATAGATGTCTTTGCCGAGTGTCATATACGGGGCACTCGGCAAAGCTTTGTTTACCGAGTGTCTTTTTTGGGCACTCGGCAAAGCTTACTTTTTTTTTATTTTGCCAACCAAACTTTTTGTGGCATGTTCCTACACTATGTAGACCTACATGTACCATTTTGTGACAATTAGAAAAGTGTTTTCTATAGCTAGTAGATTTAGTTCGTTTATTTGAATTTCTTCGGAAAATTCACATTTGAACTACAAGTCACTCGAAACTTGGAAAACCGTGCGTGCAAACATAATATCCATGCTATTTAGCACAAGTTACGACCGACTTCAGGAGCGGACCGAAAACTTCGAGCACCATGCTCACTCAACATGGCCGTGAACTTGCCATCCACATGTTTAAAAACTGTATAAAACACAAACAAAGTCAGAAAATCATGAAACTTGTCCACGTGTCATAATATCATATGTAGAGGCTGTGATAAAAATTTGAGAAAGTTTCGAGAAAGTTGTGACGTACTATGTGTACAAACCTAGGAGAACTACATTGAAACTCTATGATTTCATGTGTAGTTCTCCTAGGTTTCTACACATAGTACGTCTCAACTTTATCGAAACTTTCTCAAATTTTTATCACAGCATCTATATATATGAGATCATGACACGTGGACAAGTTTCATGATTTTCTGACTTTGTTTGTCTTTTATACAATTTTTAAACATGTGGATGACAAGTTCACGACCATGTTTAGTGAGCATGTTGCTCGAAGTTTCCGGTCCACTCCTGGAATCAGTCGTAACTTGTGCTAAGTAGCATGGATATCATTTTTGCATGCACAGTTTTTCAAGTTTCAAGTGACCTGCAGTTCAAATCTGATTTTTCCCAAGAAATTCAAATAAACGAACTAAATCTACTACCGATTGAAAACTCTGCTATAATTGTCCACAAATGATACATGTAGTTCTACATAGTGCAGTAACATACCACAAAAAGTTTGGTGGACAAAATTTAAAAAATAAAAATATGCTTTGCCGAGTGTCCACAGAAGACACTCGGTAAAGAGATCTTTGCTGAGTGACAAGTATGTGGCACTCGGCAAAGAAACCACTTTACCGAGTGCCGACTCTCGGCCCTCGGCAAAGGCTGACGACCGTCAGCTTTAGAACGGCCGCTGACGGCCCTTTGCCGAGTGTTTGTCACTCGGCAAACTTATCTTTGCCGAGAGTTTTCCTGTGCCAAGTGTCCTGTACTCGGTAAACTAGCTCGTTACTGAGAGCGGGACTTTGCCGAGTGCGGCTTTCGACAAAGCAACCTTAGCCGAGTGCCCGACAAAAAGCACTCGACAAAGAGGCCGGCACTCGACAAAGACCTAGATTCCGGTAGTGCCTTAGCTCCAACGCCTTCCATAGCTCCGGTCGAATACCTCGATATCGGTATCGGTTAGAGTACCTGTTGGGGACTCGTTCTCAAATGCTATGAATTAAGAACAAGGCAACATAAAATGTTAAATGTTAATGCCCTTCGTCCGCTGAAGCATTATCTCCTTAAGGATTTAATGAACTTCGGACGAAGGTTAAAGACGATACAATTACGAAGGTTGAATCTTCGTAATTGAACTCTCAGAGATTGTATAAAATAATTCGAGATATGAAGCATTAATGACAAGTAAATTATAAATAAACAACATCATTTTCATATTATACAAACTTGATGTATTCAAATGTTAGATACATTTATACCTCTGCCTTGGCAAAGAATAATTTCCGAGTGATGCGATTGCAATTGCAGGAATGCGTGAACAGTAAAGGAATACTGTTCACTATTTATAGGCACAGGACACAGCCTGTGAGGAATTACAATCATGCCCCTCATAAAAGTTTACAACATTGACTCAGACCTTTATGAACTAAAAGGTCATTCTATCTTTAAGTCGGTTCGTCCCTTCACCTTCGGATATGTTGTATTATCAAAGCTTCATGAATGATACCTTCGGCGTCACGTACGAGCAGCTTCAGCCGAAGCTGTCTCTTTCTGCAGGACCTTCGGCGACGAAGCATGGTCCCAACAGTAGCCCCTTCGCGGTGCTAGATCGTTTTTCGTAACGAGCTTGATCCGTGAAAAAAGTCTCTTAGGCTTTAGGAAGCCGAAGGTCCGAAAAACACCTTCCCTGAGCTCGTTGTCGAGAAACGATAGCGGTCCCACCCTGCAGGGTTACTATTTGGTCTCTACGGTCCACCGCGCAGTGGGTGTGAGCAGCTGTTTGCCTGGTGTAAAAATCCTGACGATTCACCTTCTTACCTGCAATACTATATAAACAGACGGGTAGGTGTGAAGTTACCACAGCATTCATTGCTATTGCACTGTTTTGCTGCCAAAATTTTTAACCATAGCCGAAGCTTGACTCTCGCAATCAGACGAAGCTCCAGTTTAAAGCCTACTTCGTCAGAAGAAAAAGCTTCGGGAGAGAAAGTTTTTTAGTTCCCAAGAAATTCAGAATTAAATGGCCAGAGTGCGCTCTACCGCTAGAGTTGAGCGTGAGGGAGGCGAAGCCGAAGAAGCGGAGACTGTTCCTATCTCCGAAGCGATGCAACGATCCGGACTGGTGACCTCGGAAGGAATCCGCACTGCCGAGACAGAGCAGACTGTTGCCGATATAGAACAAGTTGCTGTCGAAGCTCAAGAAGGAGATATTGAGGAAGCTGATTCCGATGATGATTACCATATTGCCGTACCAAGCAAGCCCAGCCATTTGGACTTCGGAAAGTCGACTGTCTCCAAGGCTGATTTCTCCAAAATGGTGAAGTCGGGCTATTTCGGTGAGAATGAGAAGAAGCTGCTTCGCTTCGGGGGGGAAGAAACTACCCCAAAGCCAGAAAAGGATGAAATAGTTATTTTCAAGAGCTTTCTGAAGCTGGGTTGAGATTCCCCTTGAATAGGATGATCTCTGATGTGCTGCAAAGATTTGGTATCTATTTTCACCAACTGACTCCCAACGCGATTGTCAGACTCAGCGTCTATATCTGGGCTCTCCGAAGCCAGGCGGTGGAGCCGTTTGCCGACAGCTTCTGTCGAGTTCATGAGCTGCATTACCAAACTAAGGCCAGAAAAGATGGATTGCATGAAAATTTTGGTTGCTATAATTTTGCTTATCGGAAAACCACGAAGTTTCCCGTGATCAGCTACCGAAGCAAATGGCCGGCAGGTTGGAAATCAGAATGGTTTTATGTCAAAGTTGACGAAGACAAAGAGAAGCTGGTTCAGAGCCCTCTTGAACTAATCTTCAGAGAAACAAGACCCCGATGCAAAATGGCAGTAGAAGGTCCAACTTGGGCTGCACTGGGCGAATTCAAAATTATTGCAGAACATATTGGCACTAGAGATTTAGTGCAGGAATTCCTGGCCTTCAGGGTTTTTCCAACTATGAAAGAGTGGACAATGCCGAAGCTTAAAGGGGAAAAGAAAGAGGGGGAACTCGTCCGACTGTCCTACTATTATAAGTTCAAGAAATATTTTAAAGTACCCTGCCAAGAATGGCTTGATACAATTGAAATAATGAGTAATGAAATTCTTGGGAATTACTCTAAAAAAGAGGACCAACTGATGACAGCGGCCTTCGGCACTCGGCCGAAACAAAGGCTGAACAGGGTGCTTGATGCCATAGGATTTGAATATGCTAACTACGGCCGACTGGGCGGAGATGCTAGAGGCCCGAAGCGAAAAAGGATTGCCACCGCTACTGACGAAGAAGTCGTCAAGGTAGCCAAAAAGAAAAAGAAAGATTCTGAAAATCTTAGCGCTGAAGAGTTAAATCCTGAGCCGAAGGTGGCCACTACAAGAAAGAGAAAAAGTGCATCCCCAGAGCCGGAAACGCCGGTCCGAGAAGAAGATACTTCTGCTTCTACTTCTGCTGTTGAAGTAGAAGAGATTATGAAGGTAATGACTGAACCCTTGCCTATCAGGCTAAGTCCGCTGGCACTGGAACTGACGAAGTTTTTTCAGAGGGACAAGGCAGCTTCGGCAGCAAAAAGTCCTGTGAAGCCGAAAAAACGGAGAATTATTCAAGTGACAGATGTGATCCATTAGACACCGCCACCGGCGATGGTGTCAAAAATTGTCTTTGCCGAGACTTCCGAAGCCGAAGGCGCCGCAGCCGAAGCTACTGGAGTGGAAACCACTGAAGCTGAGACCGGCGAAGCCAAAGCTACCGGGGCCGAAGCCGGGACCACCGAAGAGTCGAACCTGGAAACCATACTTGAGGTTATTGACAATATACTCCTAAAAATGGCTGAAGAAGAAACTACTGCAGCTGCGGTGAGCACGGCAACTGAAAAGGGGAAAAAGCAAATTGATGAAATTTCGGAAGAAGAAGATTTTAACTTTCAAGATTTGCTTGGACAAGAGTTAACAGACGCTGAGAAAGAGGAGTTGAAAAAATATGCCATATCTTGCGGATATAAATCAGGGGCTATGCTATTTGGTGGGGTGAACGAAGGGAAACTAAGATGCCTTCGGAACCGTACCGAGGCCAAAATTGTTAGAACCCTCTCCAAAAGCATTGGCTTGCCGAAGCTGGAAACTGACTTGTGCCGTTATCAACGACACCACATCGCCGGAAGCTTGCTTTATGCTAACTTCAAGGTAACGGATTTTTTTTATTTTATTACTATTATTACTATCTTTTAGGTCGCGTTCTAACGGAGATCGTTTCAACAGAGCATATTATTAAGCAAGGTTCTACAAATGCAACAAGATCTGGAAGAAGAGAAAAACAAAGCCGTCATTCAAGATTTGGCTGAAAAAGTTGAAAATCACGAAGCCAATCTGAAAAAGAAAGATTTCATAATCCAAGACCTTGAAATCATGGTCAAAGAGCACGAAGGTGCATTAGAAAAGAAGGATTTTGTTATTCAGACCATGGAGGGCTCTTTGGCTGAAGTCCAAACTGAGAATGACAAATTAAAGAATGAATTGCTCCGACAATCAGAAAAATTCGAGCAAGAAAAGAAATATCTTGAAGCAAGCCTGAAAACTGAAGTGGATAAATACTCAAATTTGCAGAAATCCTTTAAAGAACTTCAGGAGAAATGCTTAAGCTTCGGCAGCCGATGTGTGCAGCGGCTGAAGGACGTGTTTCACTCTGTCGGAGCTAGCTCTTCAAAATTTATACCTTCAGCTGAAAATCTGCCAAGAACATTAGAATATATTGAAGGCGAAGTTGATGCCCTTGACGAAGTTATTGGTGGGCACGCCGACTTCTACGCCCTGGTAGCTTCTCGGGGCACAGCTACTGCTTTTTTGAAGGCTGGCTGCACGCATGGAAACATTGTGAACAGACCAAACTTCAGCTTATCAGCTTCAGATTTGATAGATATCCCAAGCTTATCCAGAAGCATCGGAAATAGATTCATGACCCAGATCTGGGTAAGTGGCGGGCGGAAAATGGCAGGCGACGAAGCTCGAAGCCATCTTAAGCCGGTAAGAAACTTATGTTTGTTACTTTTACCTTCTCCTTTGAAATTTGTACCTTTCTAACTCTGTTGTTTGGTATATACAGGATGACGAAGCTGAAGATTGACAATGCTGATGTTTAACAAAACTGAAAACGAAGCCTTAGCTGAAGCTTAAAGTTGCTTATAATGTGCTTTCCTGCAAAAATTCTTGGAGAAACTCTTGTAATATAGATATGGAACAACTCATGTAAATTTGTACATACCTTTTAATATATCATGTCTCCCTTATCCGTATTCAGTCTGCTTTGCTGTGGACGAAACTTCTCTTTTGAGCCGAAGGCGAAAAACACCTTCCCTTCTTTTCGTACACACCGAAGCATAAAATTTTTTTTCCTTTGAATCTTTTCCTTATTTTCTGAAGCACCTGTCTTCTTTGTGTAGCATGATGATGATTCTATATATGTCTAAATGGATGTTTATGAATGCAAATGACATGATGACATGTAATGTGCAAATGAATATTAGGACACATGTTCAAAAAAAAACCATAAGCACGACCCTTCATCCCCTCAAGAATGATACAAATCTTTTTTGCCGTTTACTTTTCGGCTTCACCGTTAACTTTTCGGTGTATCAGCGTTGACTTTTCGCTGTAAGCCTCCCTTAGGAGCTTCTTCGCCTTTTACTTTCGGCGGAATCAGCGTTTATTTTTCGCTGTAAGCCTCCCTTAGGAGCTTCTTCG
Organism: Zea mays; assembly: GCF_902167145.1. Taxonomy (NCBI): domain Eukaryota; kingdom Viridiplantae; phylum Streptophyta; class Magnoliopsida; order Poales; family Poaceae; genus Zea; species Zea mays. The sequence goes on along the minus strand of NC_050100.1, from coordinate 157,428,343 downwards.
CCTTTTACTTTCAGCGGAATCAGCGTTTATTTTTCGCTGTAAGCTCTGCATTCCCTTAGGAACGACTTTTGAGCTTCTCCCTGTTTTCTTTTCTTTTTCCTTTGCACTCGAAGGTGCGTTTTCAGCTTTTACATTTACATTTTTTGGGGGATATTGCTCTTATAGAATTGAAATAAGAAAAAGAAAAATTACATGTTGTGGCCCCATTAAAAACCTTTCTCCCCCTTTGGAAAGGAAAAGGGTGCCACAAAAAAGAATATATAAAAAATTACATCGAACTAAACATAATATCGCCGAAGCTCATCCGCATTCCACGATCTAGGAATGTCATTGCCGTCCATATCCTTCAATCTGTAAGAACCGGGTCTTGACGAAGATACTACCAAAAAGGGGCCCTCCCACTTCAGCTGTAATTTGCCTACTGTTTCAGGGTTAGCTACTCTTCGAAGTACCAAGTGTCCTGGTTCAATGTTCTTCAGCTTGACCTTTCTATCACGCCATTTTATTGTTTCAGCTTGATATTTATTGATGTTTTCCACAGCTTGAAGTCTGATCCCTTCAATGGCATCTTTTTCTACAGAGCAATCAGCTTCGTTTTCGCCCTCTGCCGAAGCTACTGTCCTTATTGATCCTGTTTTGGCCTCTTCTGGGGTTATTGCTTCGTCACCAAACAATAGTTTAAAGGGTGTAAAGCCTGTTGATCTTGACATGGTTGTGTTATGACTCCACACCACTTTGATTAACTCATCTGGCCACTTTCCCCTGGGCTGATTGAAGATTGACTTCATTATTGTTGGGGGCCTTCGGCTTACGAAGGTCCTCAAAAACAGGATTTAACAGTATTTCTGGAGTATAATGTATGAGCAGGTATCTTCGGACTCAAGTCGGTATTGCGATAGAAGAAGACCAGAATAATACGAAGATCGATACATCGCCGAAGATGTGAGCAGGAAAGCTTCGGCGTGGTAGCAGAAAATGAAACCGACTTAGAGATGAAAAGGCTATTCAGACCTCGATAGACTACTATAGAATTATTATCAAATGTAAAGGGTATGAATGTAATTTTGTATGGGCTGTGTCCCGTGCCTATAAATAGGTGAACAGTACCCCCGTACTGTTCACGCTGATTTGGCATTCGCTTTTGTGTCACGCTTGTACTTTCATCTTCTTCAAGTTGAAGGTACATTTGTAATCCAACGTTATTTCTGTTTATACATGATAGTAATATATAATTGTTTATGTTGTCCTTTATATTCCTTACAATTCATCCTTCGTCATTGTATAATGTATTTATGAAGGTACGCCCTTCATAACCTTCGTCCGAAAACCATTATATCCTAAGGGGAATAATGCTTCGAAGGACGAAGGACTTTACCGATTAACATTTTCTATGTTGCCTTGTTCTTGACTCATAGCATTTGAGAACAAGTCCCCAACATTGGCGCCCACCTCCGGTGAACTCACTTCCACTCTTTGAGTTTTTTGAACACCTTCGGCGATCATAAACCTTCGCTATGGCGCCGAAGAAAGCTTCAGCGACTGGGACTGCAGCTCTGCAACCGCTGGACCACAATCAGGAGACAGTCTCCCTTCGGGAGGCCCGAAGCCAGAAAAGGAAGGCTGTCAGCCCGACACCACCAGAGGACGAGATAGATCAAGAAATCAGAGACATGGAGATGCTTCATCAACAGGTGCAGAGGAAGAAAGAAAAGATGGCCAGGCTAGCTGAACTGCAAAGGCAGATAGACGAAGCCTCTGAAGAAGTTCGTCATCTTGCTCAGGATGAGCAGCACCGAAGGCCTCAGCACCAAGACCTTCATCAGGAGGGTTTCCTCAACGAAGATGACTGGTATGATAATTTCCATCATGGGAATTTTGTTTTCGATGATGCTTCTCCTCTGTCCGCTGAGCTGCAGGCTACACCTTGGCCTCCGTCCTACAAGCCGCCTCAGCTTCCCGTATTCGATGGCCACTCAGACCCGAAGCAGTTTTTGATGAGCTACGAAGCAACAGTATCTTCGTATGGTGGCAATGCTGCAGTCATGGCCAAATCTTTTGTTATGGCTGTCAGGAGTGTTGCTCAAACCTGGTATACCTCCCTTCGACCAGGAACGATTACTTCATGGCAGAAGCTGAAGGACTTGTTGTTAACTAGCTTTCAAGGGTTTCAGACGAAGCCGGTCACTGCTCAAGCTCTATTCCAGTGCACCCAGGATCACGAAGAATACCTTCAGGCGTACGTCCGAAGGTTCTTGCGTTTGAGGGCACAGGCACCAACGGTGCCCAATGAAATTGTCATTGAGGCCATGATCAAGGGGCTTCGGCCAGGACCGTCAGCTCAGTACTTCGCTAGGAAGCCTCCTCAAACTTTGGAGAAGATGCTCCAGAAGATGGACGAGTACATTCGGGCCGATAATGATTTTCGCCAAAGAAGGGAGGAGGCTTTCAGGTTTTCTGAAATGACCAGGGGCTTCGGAGGATGGTTTTATCCGAGGCACGTTAGATCAATTCATAACTCTACCCAAAATGATGATCGAGGGAGCCAACAGCAAAGGCCACAGTGTTTCTCACAAGCTTCGGGGCAACAGCAAGGCTCCTTCCGACCACCAGCCCCAAGAGGCAGAGGCGCCAGGGGCTTCGGCGGAAGATTCGGAGATCAACCAAGAAGAATCTTTTGCTTGTTTTGCGGTGAGAACAAAGGCCATACCACCAGGATGTGCCATGTTACCATCCAAAAGCAAAAGGAAATAGCTGAAGCCGCAGCACAACAAGCTCAGCCGAAGCAGGTCATGCATACTGCTTCGTATCATTCGCCTTACATCCCAGAATATGTGGGCAACCACCCTGCAGTTTCTGTTGCTTCGGCGAGTCAACCCCAAGCTTCCTGGCAACAGCCTCCGCCTCCACCTCCGCTGCAACAAGGCCAGCAGCCAGAAGGGAGCCAGTATGCTCCACACCAAAGGGACTTCAGAGAGCAGTCCGAAGCTCGTACAGTCAACAGCACTGTGCCAGAGTCAAAGCACATCTATTGACAAATATCCTACCTTAATAGCAGTCTTTCTTATTCAGTCTTATTTTTTGTGTAATAAAGAACATTGTTTAGATTTCATGTAAATAGTTTCGTTGTTTGCCACAAGGAAAATATATTTTCTTCATAGGCCTAAGTTGTTGAAGTTTAAAGATTTGTGATAACAAAGAGAACCTTCAAATCATCGAAAATTCTTCGAAGCAACAAAAAGTCGTTCTAAGGAACGCAGAGTAAGTTTGCCGAAGTCACAAAAAGCCGCTCCAGAAGGAGTGCAGTGTAAGTTTTCTGCTCCAAAGGCGTTCCAAAGGGAATGCAGAGCATACAGCGAAAAGTCAACGCTGATACCGCCTAAGTAAAAGGCGAAGCGCGAAAAGTCAACGCGAATACCGCTGAAAGTAAAAGGCGAAGAAGCTCCTAAGGGAGGCTTACAGCGAAAAATAAACGCTGATTCCGCTGAAGTAAAAGGCGAAGAAGCTCCTAAGGGAGGCTTATAAAAGATTATGTGTTTTATTTCAGGGATGCGTATGTATCTTCGGAATAAACATCACCTCACATAACATAACATCATCGCATCATTTCGCATAGCATAAGCATCATACATCATGTTGCATATGGCACAAGAGGTGGACACAATATCGATCTACAGAGGAACGTTTTGAAAAAAGGGAAGAATCATGATGTCACAAGGAGACACATTATTAATCTTCGGAAGTGTAGCTTCGGAAAATATCTTCACGAAGCCTGGATATTATTCATCAGAACACTGGATATTGTTGTGGCAAAGAAAAATTCTTCTTCACGAAGCATGAAAAGAAGGGAAGGTGTTTTTTCGTCAAAGACTCAAAAAACGGTACGTGTAAAATTTCATGCATCGTAAAGAATTGAACAACAAAAACAGGTATATTACATTCAGGGTTACAAAATGTTACAATATATTACATTTCAGAGGTTTTTACAATAATACTTAATCTTCTCTCAAAACGACTTCTGCAGCCTCGTTCAGGAGCCGATTAACAACTTCATCCATGATAGCTTCAGCCATCTCTTTAATTTCGTCGTCTCCTTTCGGGGGAGGTCCCGAAGACGCTTTGGTAGGATCTGAAGGAGGACAGGATACGGCTACATTGCTATTACAAATTGCGAACGAAGTTTAAAATCGAAAATTACAACACAATAAAACCATCAGTTGATACATATTTGCCCTTCGGGCTCTGCGCTTTTTTCAGCAGCCTCAGCCACTTCTCTAGCATCGTGAATGCCCTTTTCACTTTTTCGAATAATTTCTCCGGCCATTTCTCGGCCACCATTATCCCAGATATCAGTGAAAAATTTTCCACCAACCATGCTAGCTTCAGCCGAAGGATCTCTTGCATCTTCAAAGGACAAAGCAGCTTCGGATTGTGCTAACATTTTTACATGTTCGCAGCCCTTTTTCTCTAAAATAGTGGCAATTCCTCTGGCACCCGAGAAAGCACATATATCTCCACGGCTATTTAAAATTTCCTCGAAGGCCTCAGCTTCGTGGTCGATCCATTCGATGGGACCTTCGGGATTGCCTCTTGTGAAGTTTTCTTCGCTTGAGAATGCGCCGACTCTGGCGAAGCTAGCTTTTAACTTCTTAACACACTCTATAGATTTGTTATAGCATCTCTTCTTGGACGAACGAAGCTCTTCAACAGTTCCTTCTAAGTGATCTGCCCATTGGTCGCTGAGTTCTCGCTTCGTTTCTTCAAGTATGCGTTCTTCCTTGGCTCTGGCCAGTTGTTTCCGAAGATCTTCAATTTCGCCCTTCTGAGCCTCAGCTTGACCTTTAAAAGCAGCTTCGTCTTCCTTTATTTTATTTATCAATGAATGTAATATTTTATCTTTTTCAAGACCTTCGTTCTTCAGTTCAATTACTTCGGAACGAAGGTTGCTCAGGGCTATAGCGCACCCTTCGTCTTCAGCATCTTTCTGTGCCCTGAGGGCATTGCTAAGTATCAGGCCCTGCAAAGAGAAATATGTGTGCGTCAATAGATTTAAGTAAATGAAAAATTTTGGTCACAACAAAAAATACAAAGGTCCCATTTATTGCACCTTTAAGCTATTATAGGCCAGGCTGTCGGCCAGATCGTTCTTCGACAGCACTGAGAGCCCGTCCTCTAATGTTGGGAATCTGAAGCTCTTGCTCATCTCCCGACACACAGAAATCTCCTTGCTGTCAGGGAGACAATACAAAAAGTCTTCTTCTCCACTGCCATTGAATATTAACGCCCCCTTTGGATACTTCAGTTTCTGGGCGTAGCGCTGGGCCTCTTGCTCTTCTTTTTCTGATAATTTTTTCCCCGAAGCATGACGAACAATATAATCAAGGACTTTGGGGGATGCTTCGGGGGAAATGACACTGATTTCTTCAATAAAAGTTGGCTCTGTTATTTTTTCTTCCTCGGTTTCCAAGGATTTTATCTTTGTGGGCTCTGAGGATCCAGCTTCGGCTCCAGTTTCTTGCTCTGGAACTTTAATATCAGAAATTTCAGTTTTTGCTTCGGGAATGGCAATAGTTTTCTTCGGAGGTGTGCTGGAAGATTTAATTGTTTCCAGAACATCTAGCACATTAGCCATTCTTTTTCTTTTCGGAGTCACTGCTGGCACCTTTTGATTTTTTACTGTATCAACATTTGCTGCAGGACTCAAAACTTCTGATGTTTTTTCCTCAGTTGGTTTTTTCACTTCTTCCATTTTTTCTGTGGATGGCGCTTCGGCCATTTCTGCGACTTCTGGCAGCAAGGTTGGTTTGGTTGGCTTTTCAGCTTCGGTGGCCGAAGAAGTTTCTCCGGTGAACTCAGGCACCGAAGCTGGTTCAATATAGCGCGGCCGATGTGTGAGGACCTTTATCCTCTTTCTTTTCGGTTCTGGCTCGCTAGGAGCAGCTGCAGCTTCTTCTTTCCCAGAGGTTGAGTTTTTTCTTTTTTGCCCTCGAATGGGATAACGATAATCGGGGTAGACGAACCCGATTGCATCAAATACCCGATTCAGCCTCTTCTTCTTTCGGCCTTCGAAGGCTGCTGACAATGCAGTATCTTCGGCCTTCGAATAAGCCCCAAGCAGTTCATCACTTAAATTTTCAATGCTTTTTAACCAGTCATCATCTGGCTCAACGAATTTATCTCCGAACTTAAAAGTGTACTTCAGCCTGATAAGTCCACCTTCGTCGGCCTCTTTTATGGTTTCTTGCGGCATTTCCCATTTCTCCGCGAGCGGCCATACCCTGAAGGCAATATGCTCTTGTACTAAATCTCTAGTTCCAATAAAAGAACAGATAACGCCGAAGGCCCTCTGGCATTCTTCGGCAGCTTCATTCATTTCAACCTTCGGCCTCCGAAGGCCGAAGCTTTGCCAAATAGGGCGCATAATTATACCTTTGATATCTTCTCGTACTGTCAGGTCATTCTTCACATAAAACCATTCTGTCATCCAGTCGTCGGGCCACCTCTTCCGAAAGGTTGGCACGGGACAGCTTGACCCGGACCGAGAAACGAAGCTGTAGCAGCCAAAATTATTGTGATACTGTTCCTTACCCCAAGGTTTTGTTTCGTATGATAATTCATGTATATTGCAGAAACTTTTTGCATCAGGCTTCAGACCTTGGCTTCTCACGGCCCACACGAAGATATTCAGCCTTATGATTGCCTCAGGGGTAAGTTGGTGAAGATAGACTTCGAATATTTTCAGCACCTCTACAATGAAGCTGCTCAGGGGAAATCTTAGTCCAGCTTTCAAAAAGCTTCGGTACACTACGACTTCATTCTCTTCAGGGTGTGGACAAGTCTTCTCCCCTTCGTCGGCCCTCACAACGGACAAATCCCGGAAATACCTTCCTCTCATGTTGACAAGATGATTCTCTTTGATAGTTGATTTACCATAAACTGAATGGCTTGGTCGCCAGGGACGATCTTCGAAGTCTTCACCACCGCTGTCCACATCATAACTGTCGCTGTCACCAGTATCCTCAGACAAACCTTCTAGAATCTCCTTGGTGATTTTTTCTGTGTTGGTCTTCGACATTGCTATGAGAAACCCCAGATTTTCTCTTCATCGAGACTTAGTTTCATCTCGGTAGCAGCCTTCTTATCTTCAGACATCTTCGGGAATACTAAAAAACTGTTTTCAATGCCGAAGCTTCAAAACTTAAAAGCTCAGCAAATCTTGGTGCGCAAAAGCTAAAAATTGAGTGAGCGGGAGCAGATGGCAAGAAAGCGTGCCAAATGAGTTTGCGGTATGATCTTATTTATACGCCCAGTGCATTGAAAGTGGAAAGACCCCGCTTGTCAGTGAATGTTGCTATTCTAGCAAAGGGAAGGTGTTTTTTCGGACCTTCGGCGTAAAGCCTTCGTCCATGTCGCAATCTAAATTTATTATTTTAAACAAATTAATATTGCGAGGGGCTACTGTTGGGGGCCTTCGGCTTACGAAGGTCCTCAAAAACAGGATTTAACAGTATTTCTGGAGTATAATGTGTGAGCAGGTATCTTCGGACTCAAGTCGGTATCGCGACAGAAGAAGACCAGAATAATACGAAGATCGATACAGCGCCGAAGATGTGAGCAGGAAAGCTTCGGCGTGGTAGCAGAAAATGAAACCGACTTAGAGATGAAAAGGCTATTCAGACCTCGATAGACTACTATAGAATTATTATCAAATGTAAAGGGTATGAATGTAATTTTGTATGGGCTGTGTCCCGTGCCTATAAATAGGTGAAAAGTACCCCCGTACTGTTCACGCTGATTTGGCATTCGCTTTTGTGTCACGCTTGTACTTTCATCTTCTTCAAGTTGAAGGTACATTTGTAATCCAACGTTATTTCTGTTTATACATGATAGTAATATATAATTGTTTATGTTGTCCTTTATATTCCTTACAATTCATCCTTCGTCATTGTATAATGTATTTATGAAGGTACGCCCTTCATAACCTTCGTCCGAAAACCATTATATCCTAAGGGGAATAATGCTTCGAAGGACGAAGGACTTTACCGATTAACATTTTCTATGTTGCCTTGTTCTTGACTCATAGCATTTGAGAACAAGTCCCCAACAATTATTCCTGTCATTATGATCCCATTGGCTCTTTCGACAAGTCCATTTGACTCTGGGTGTCGGACTGATGCAAAATGGATCTTCGTGCCAATTTGATTACAAAATTCTCTGAAGGCTTCAGAATCAAACTGTGTCCCATTATCCACAGTGATAGCCTTCGGCACTCCGAAGCGACAAACAATGTTTTGCCAGAAAAACTTTTGAATAGTAAATGAAGTTATTGTGGCTAAGGGCTTCGCCTCAATCCATTTGGAAAAATATTCCACTGCCACCACCACATATCTTAAGTTCCCCTGTGCTGGTGGTAATGGACCTAGCAAATCCAGACCCCACCTTTGCAACGGCCAAGTGGGTTGTATTAATTGAGTTAAAGACGAAGGTTGTTTTTGATCTCTTGCACATTTCTGACAACCTTCGCACTTTTGAACTAAATCCGCCGCATCCGAAGCTGCCTTTGGCCAATAAAATCCTTGGCGAAAAACTTTCCCAAGCAAGGGCCTAGATCCAATGTGAGATCCACACAGACCTGCATGTATGTCCTTCATTAATTCTATACCTTCGGATCTAGATAAGCACTTGAGTAATGGGGAACAGACCCCGCGCTTGTATAACTCCCCTTCTATTATGACATATGGTCGAGCTCTTGCTTCTATTCTCCTGTTATAAGCTTCGTCGTCTGAAAGAAAATTACCCTGAAGGAAAGAGATGATCTCAGTTCTCCAATGTTCACTATAAACAGGGGATATGTTAAGGATTGCTCTTTCAAGAAGCTCGACCGAAGGTGCTTTTATTGTTTCAAAAAATACTTTCGAAGGTATAGGCAGCCCCTGGGCTGCTGACTTAGCCAATAGATCAGCGTATTCATTTTCTCCACGAGGAATATTTTTGACAGAGAAACCTTCGAAGGAAGCCTCAATCCTTCGGACTGTATCTAGATACTTTTCAAGCTTCGGGTCTCTTGCTTTGTAACTTTTGTCAATATGACCAGAAATAACTTGAGAATCAGTTTTAAGGATGGCCCTTCTGATTCCCATTGCCTTTAATTTCCAAAGACCCAAAAGAAGAGCTTCATACTCGGCGATGTTATTTGTGCAACTAAAATCAAGTCTTGCCGCATAACAAGTTTTAACTTTGGAAGGTGAAACCAACACAGCAGCCGCTCCCGCTCCGAAGGTTCCCCAAGACCCATCGCAAAACACTGTCCATGCTTCGGCGTCTTTATTTGTTTCTTCCTCCTGAGCCCCTGGCGTCCAGTCATCAATGAAGTCTGCTAACGCCTGGGACTGAATCGAAGATCTATGAACATAATCAATACAAAATTCATTGAGCTCTGCAGCCCATTTTCCAATCCTTCCAGTAGCTTCTCGGTTCCTCATAATATCCTTCAGAGGTTGTGAAGAAGGAACAATTATGTTGTAAGCTTGAAAATAGTGTCGAAGCTTCCTGGAGGCCATCAAGACAGCATACAGTACCTTCTCCAACTCTGTATAATTTTTCTTTGATAAACTAAGAACCTCGGATACAAAATATATTGGGGCCTGCCTCTTAACTTGGCCTTCAAGCTTCTCCTGAACAAGTGCTGCACTTACCGCTGAGTGCGAAGCTGCCACATATAATAACAAAGGAGCCCCTGGCGTAGGTGGAGTTAATGTTGTTAGATCTATCAAATACTGCTTCAGCTCTTCGAAGGCCTTCTGCTGGATTGGTCCCCATTGAAAGACTTCGTCTGTCTTCAGCACTTCGAAGAATGGTAAGTTTCTCTCTGCTGATCTAGATATGAATCTGTTGAGAGATGCCAGCCTTCCTGTCAATCTTTGAGCCCCCTTTTTTGTACTTGGTGGTTCCATTCGAAGTATTGCTTCGATTTTGCTTAGATTAGCCTCGATTCCCTTTGTTGAGACTAGGCAACCGAGAAATTTCCCCTTCTTTACTCCGAAGACACATTTTTATGGATTTAATTTTAGACCAGCCCGTCTAAAATTAGCGAAGGTCTCCTGCAAATCAGCAATGTGGTTATCTTGCTTCGTGCTTTTTACAATGATATCATCAACATAAGTTAGCACATTCCTTCCTATCTGAGAGTGAAGGACCTTCGCTGTCATTCTGCTGAAACTTCCTCCAGCATTTTTAAGCCCCTCAGGCATCCGAAGGTAGCAATATGTCCCACTAGGGGTTATGAAGCTGGTTTTTGGTTCATCTTCCTTCTTCATCCATATTTGATGATAGCCTGAATAGCAATCCAGCAGACTCATAATCTCTGATGAAGTTGCTGCATCAACTAAGGAATCTATCCTTGGCAATGGAAACTCGTCCTTCGGACAGGCTTTATTGAGGTCAGTAAAATCGATACACATTCTCCATTTACCATTGGCCTTCTTCACTATAACAGTGTTAGCCAACCATTCTGGGTATTTTACCTCTCTAATAACTCCGACACTGAGGAGTCTTTTTACTTCATTCCGAGCACCTTCGGCCTTGTCTTCAGACATTTTCCGAAGCCTCTGCTTTCTGGGCCTGAAGGATGGATCAACATTGAGCGAATGCTCAATAACATCCCTGTTAACTCCACAAAGATCATTAGCTGACCAAGCAAAAACATCTTTATTGTTGAACAGAAACCTTATCAAGGTTTTCTCCTGCTCTTCGGACAATTGAGATCCCAATAGCACCTTCTGCTCTGCTATATCCTCACATAGGAGCATGGGTTTCGGCTGGTCAGCCGAAGCAGCTTTTTCCCTTCTGAACTTGTATTGCTCACAAGCTTCAGTTCCATCTATATTATGGATTGCTTTTGAGTCTGTCCAATTTCCTTCGGCCCTTCTGGCAGCTTCTTGACTTCCATGAATAGCAATGGGCCCTTGGTCCGAAGGTATCTTCATGCAAAGATAAGTTGGATGCAGAATTGCTTCGAAGGCATTAAGAGTACCACGACCAATGATTGCATTGTAAGGGTACTCCATGTCAACAATATCAAACATAACTTGTTCAGTCCTTGTGTTGTTGATGAATCCGAAGGCCACTGACATTGAGATTTTGCCGAGTGCTACAATCTGCCTTCCTTCGAAGCCGCAGAGGGGATGTGTGGCATCAAGAATTTTATCTTCGGGCTCTTGCATCTGTCTGAAGGCCTTAGCAAATATGATATCAGCTGCACTGCCTGTATCAACCAAAACATTGTGGACCAGAAATCCTTTGATAACACAAGAGATAACCATAGCATCATTGTGTGGGTAATCCTTGAGTTGAAGGTCCTCTTGGGAGAAGGTAATAGGAATGTGAGACCATCTTGACTTGATGAATGGTCCTTGCACCCCGACATGCTGTACCCTTCTCTGTGCTTCCTTCTTCTGCTTCTTGTTGGCTGGTTCTGAACATGAACCGCCTATTATCGGGAGTACCAGCTTCGGAACCGAAGCAGCTCCAGTTTGAATATTGAACGAAGCCATCAGCTCAGAAAAGTGGAAGTGAGTTCACCGGAGGTGGGCGCCAATGTTGGGGACTCGTTCTCAAATGCTATGAATTAAGAACAAGGCAACATAAAATGTTAAATGTTAATGCCCTTCGTCCGCTGAAGCATTATCTCCTTAAGGATTTAATGAACTTCGGACGAATGTTAAAGACGATACAATTACGAAGGTTGAATCTTCGTAATTGAACTCTCAGAGATTGTATAAAATAATTCGAGATATGAAGCATTAATGACAAGTAAATTATAAATAAACAACATCATTTTCATATTATACAAACTTGATGTATTCAAATGTTAGATACATTTATACCTCTGCCTTGGCAAAGAATAATTTCCGAGTGATGCGATTGCAATTGCAGGAATGCGTGAACAGTAAAGGAATACTGTTCACTATTTATAGGCACAGGACACAGCCTGTGAGGAATTACAATCATGCCCCTCATAAAAGTTTACAACATTGACTCAGACCTTTATGGACTAAAAGGTCATTCTATCTTTAAGTCGGTTCGTCCCTTCACCTTCGGATATGTTGTATTATCAAAGCTTCATGAATGATACCTTCGGCGTCACGTACGGGCAGCTTCAGCCGAAGCTGTCTCTTTCTGCAGGACCTTCGGCGACGAAGCATGGTCCCAACAGTACCCTTCGCTTCCTGTACCTGTGATAAAACCCGTTTAATTAATGTTTGAAAGTCTGACCGAGGGGGAGGTCGGCCTTCGCTCCAACACTAGCCTCTGAGGGGCCTATTCAACTTGGTGAGCTGGTCCTGAAGTCTTTTTCTATAAGATTTTGGAAATAATTTTTTAGCAACCTCTTGGAGTTGCTCTTATCTCCCTATAGGTTGCCTATAATAAGTATAAGTAATTGCCCTATTTAATATATAGTGGTCAACTATAGATGCTGGATGTAATGATACTTATTAACCGGTTGCTATGATTTTAGCTTAGTATACTGTTCTATTAAGAATATGACTGACAATGTAAATTTACTAAGTCATTCAACCGAGGGAGATAATAACATTGGAATGATCTCCGCTTAGGGCTAGTTTGGGAACCCTAATTTCCCATGGGATTTCTATTTTCCCAAGGGAAATTAGTTCATTTTCTCATGGGAAAATAGAAACCCCTTGGGAATTTGAGGTTCCCAAACTAGCCCTTAGTGAATGACATGCCCTCACGTTAATTTTCCTCTCAATCCACTTCATTCCTCCTAAATCCCCTTCTAACTAAACAAGGTAAGCTTACCAAGTTAAGAAATCCTAATAGAAAGAAGCCCTAAATGTTCTGCTGTCGAGGTCGGCTTTTTAATTAAGATCCTTCATGTCATTACCAAAGCAATACCATAAATCAATAGGGTAAACGACTTTGAGCAACTCATATATAGTAGTACCATTTTCCAGCTGCACAGACTTAATCACCATGCGCATATTGACTAATATATTACAAACCTGTCAAAATTAATCGTGCTTAGTGTCCCATTCACCTTCTATTTGCTTCAGTCTCCACGAATGGGCTAGTAGCTTTGAAACTTGAGAGGGGGTTGAAAAGCGGTAGCAGGTCAGCATGGCAACTGAATAGGGCTGCAGCTTGAACTATTCTTGCACGGCGTTCTTGCCGGCCGTGTTAGCTTTTTTTTAAGAATAATCATCAGGCGATCGGATTGAAAAGGTCAGGTCCTAGATTGGGTGCGCAGTGTGCTAGAGTAGTTCCGGCAAGATCCCGTTGACATTCAGTGTGATTGGTTGGCTGCACACATCCATCCAGACCCTCTAGATGCATTGATCAAGGGACATCTCCTGTTTGCTTGCGTGCGCATGCGACGTTAAAGGGGTGTTTGGTTAGAGAGACTAAAGATTAGTCTCTAGTTTTTAGTCTCATTTAGTCCTTTTTTTGCCAAACACTAGGACTAAAATATGGACTAAAATGATTTAGTCTTTAGTTCTTCACATATGTGCTAAAATGGATTAAACCATATTAATTCTACATTTACCCCTCATTTAGTTCAATTGTACTAATAGCAGAAGAATGTTAAAGGCTATTTTAGTCTTTTATGAGTCATCTAGTATATTCTTACTATTTTTAGCCCCTAGAACAAACATATTAGGGACTAAACTTTAGTCCCCTAACTAAACTTTAGTCCCAAGACTAAAGAAACCAAACATGGCCTTAGTCCCCTAAATAAACTTTAGTCCCTAGACTAAACAAACCAAACATGGCCTAAGTCTACACCTGCAGCTGCAGCGTTTGCCAAAATCAGCTCTCCAGCCTGCATACGCAGGTACGCATGATTGTTACGTTTCCAGCGAGCCATGCTCACATCACTCAGGCCACACTCGACCACCCAACCAATCAAACTGATTGTTCACCGCCACAGCCACCGCCCCCGCCCCTTTCATTCCCTTGGGCTCCCCAAGTTTCAACTCATCGTCATCCTTATGTCAGGAATGCTGGCCAAGTTGGCATTTGCCTAGAAATAAACCACAAGCTGGGTGGGCCATGTGCCGGTGCCACTATCTTCCGGTTAATTTGTCAACATGAGTGATTGAAACCCAGTGCAACATAAAACCTGTGAATTTTCATATTGTACCTCATGTTTCATAACCTGTTCGCTGCGGCATTAGACCACCGGCTTCTGATTTTCCTACCATATTTTGTCTTTATGGATTACAGTTTCATAAGTTCGAACAACTTTAATCTAGTCGCAGTGAACATCATGTATGTTTCTAGTGGCAAAGGAAGCAGGGGTGAAAACGGGCGGATACAGACGGATAGTAGCTCATACTGTATCTTACCCTAATGTATTTAAAACGGATTCGGGATCGGATACGGATAGTTATAAACGGGACGGATACAGATACATGGACCGGATATTTATCCGGGCGGATAAGTGACGGATACGGATATTATTTGATCGGATATTGGATACTTGTCGGATAATACATTAATTGGTTATCATAAAATATTCTTGTTCGACCACGAAATTGCAAGTAAATCAATACTCATAAACATTTAATAGAAGATAATCTCAAGTTCACACATAAAAATGTAAAGTGAAGTATTGATTATGTTAAAACTCGGATACTTAGAGTGATTTCACGTGTAACTCACGCAATAAGTGGAAATAAAATAGAAGAAACATTGACATCATGTGGATTTTATGGTCACGTTATTTTTTATGACTATATGTGGTCATATGTTGTATCTTCGTATAATTTCATAGATTTCTGAGGCCATTTATGCATTATTAATTTCTTTCTACATAAAATCATCAAAATATAATTAAAATTCATAAATACACTAGTTTTGACCTAAAATCGCAAAAATCTTACCAAAACAAATAAACATTCTATTCAAATAAAACCTCAAGTCGCCACATGAAAATGATAAGTGAAATATTAATTATATTGAAACTTCGATACATAAAATGATTTCACGTGTAACTCACGCAATAAGTGGGAGTGGAATGGAAGAAACACCAACATCTTGTGGATTTTATAGTCCAGATATTTTTGAGAACTATATGTGGATATATGTTGTGTCCCCGTAAAAATTTATGAATTTTTTAGGCTATTTGGTGTATTATTAATTTCTTGTTGTAGAAAATCATCAAAATACAATTAAATTCACGCCCCGTTTGGATCATTGGAATTGAATTCCATTCTAATGATAGTAATTTAGGCATATATTAATTAAGCTAATCCGCTTTTATGCAAAAATATATTTGTATACTATTATTAGCAAGATGTCGAAGATATTTATGTGCTACATTTTTACTATAGAGGAGTGAAACAAAGAGTGTCATGTAAGTTACAGAGTAGAAACAAATTCTAGTAATGTATAAAATCATTTTCTATCCTCCACCCTATGAATTTGAGATAGTCTTATATCTGAACTTTGGAAAGTGGTGGAATGTCAAATTCCAAACTAAATAAGTTACTTTATTGAGTGAATTCCAATTCTTTTAAAATGAAGAGATCCAAACGCCCTGTCATAAAAATATTGTAGCGTCGACCGGAAATTGTAAATAAGTTACCAATATTAATAAATAGTTTATAAAAAGATAATTCTAAGTTCCAACATGGAGATAATCTTAAGTACCCACATGAAAATGATAAAGTATATTATTTTGATATAAATTTAGACATTATTTCAACGATTTTGGCCTAAAGATATGTTTAAACAAAAATGTGTTGTACTACAAAGTTATAGATCTCTTCGAGCTCTATAATTTTCATATAAATTTTATCTTCATCTGATTTCATATGTAAAAGTTATAATTTTATAACTATATTACTATGTAGAAAAAGAAAAAACGGGTATCCGAATTCCGGGTACTCGTATCCGACCCGAATATCCGGGTATTTACCAGGTAGTACTCGCTCCGTATCCGACCCAAATCCGAAGTTGTACTATCTGGGTATTACCCGTATCGGCCCCGAATATAAAAATACCCGTATCCGTATCCGAAAAATGGTCCCGAATCAGTACCCGTTCGGGTACCCTGTCTGTTTTCACCCCTAAGAGGAAGTAAATAATTGCATGCTTTGTCACGGACTCGCAGTCTTTTGGACCACTGAAAAATCAAACAAGAATCCTTATTGCCACACAACTAGTTTTCTCCGGCTATATACCAGCATTCAACAAGGGCGTTCCAATTTTTACTACGAGGTACGTACAATGCAGGTACAATATTATTATTTTGTTCCATTCGGGTTTCCTCGTGCATGGTTGGCAAATAAATCATGCGAGAGCATCATGAACAAACCACTATAATTTCGTAGATTTCGACATATATATAATAAGCGCCAGCAAGTGCAGGTTGTTGACCTGGCCGGTCCTGTTGCACTGTTGAAGTAGCTTGGTGCAACATGTCGTGGGGGTAATAACAGAGATTGTTTCCGCTCGACGAGTGCAGCCGTGCTCATCTTATGGTGTGTTTGGTTTGAGGTCAAAGTAGGATAGGTCGGAGGATGACACCGTCCTCTCGATTTTTTGAGATTACGCCGCCCCCAAAAATCACTCCGGTGTTCATGTCGCACTCGTTTGACTCTCATCCAAACACTATAAAAATTGTGGCAGCACCATTTCATCCCTCCTTGTACATCCATGTTTAAATGCACTAGATACATCCATGTTTAAATGCATTAGATATAATAGTTAGCTGCTAAAATTATCTGCAGACATCTAAACAACCCAACTTATAGTTCAACTATTAGAGTAACTCCAAAAAACCTTCCAATAGCTTATCTAAATGTCTATCCAAATATAACCATATTCTATTTCGGGTTTCTCGCTAGCTAAATATATAAAACGTGGATGGATCTCTAGAGTGCAAATTATAGATGTCCAAACGGGCGGCACGGCCTGCCCCAACCCGATCACGACTCGGCCCAGCCCGTTTGAGCACGGTACGGTTAAGCCCGATCACTTAACTATGTCGTGCCGCACCGCCCGACGGGCCGATACCTCTTCTCGAGCACGGCACGGTGGAGGCCCGACCGTGCCGGGCTGGCCTGAATAACACGGCCCATTTAGTAGCCTGTGCCAACCCGAGCCCGCAAAGCACAAGAACCATATTTAGCACACTTACACTTACAACACAAAAACCCTAAAACACTTACAGTGGACAGATCTTAAACACACTTACGCTTATAGTACAGAAACCGAAACAGATGACAGATCATTAGATCACACACACTTACACTTACACCTCACACACACTTAAACATATGACAGTTGACAGATCAGAGATAAAGAGATCTTAAATAAAGGATTAGAGTCGTTCGTGCAATGGCTGCCTTATTAAAAACCTTTCTAGGTAAAAACTCATTCCTTGTGAGAAAACCCTAGAAGGAAAAAAGAGTACAACCCAACTTTGATTTAATAAGTTCATGTCTAAAGAGAGTACAACTTACATCACCAAATGTCCAGATCACTAGAATAGAGTAGGAATTGGAAGAATAGTAGGAGGATTACAAAGTGTAGGGCCCTAGGCCCTAAGGGTCATCAAGATAAAGTCATTCAAATGCTTCTTCAAGGTCTTGGTCCTGTGTAGAGTGTTGCCCTCTAGCTTCTCTTAGTTCTCAATCTTTCATGCAAAGTAACATCTCTACCATTTCTGGGTGTCGTTGTCATTCCTCAATTATCCTGCCACAAAGGCTAAATGCAGATTCTGAGGAAATTGTGGAGACAGGAATAGAAATAACATCTCTAGCTAAGATGGAGAGAACATGATAGGACAACTTATGTTCATGCCATCAGTTTAGGATATTGAAGTCCTCATCAAACTTCTGCAAAGTCACTGTCCAGGTAGGAGGACAGTTCTGGGTCAAGTGAACTAAGGCTAGCACTAGAGTGTGCTTGTTGAAGCAAAGCATATGCTGATTTTCCAGTTGCAAGGTTAGGAGTACTAGAACCAGGGTATGGAAACTCAGAAATAGAATCAGATCCATAAATCAATCCCAGTTTTGTTTCCTTTTACCTGCGACATATGGAGGAGGAGGCACTTGCTGCCAAAACTGCACCAAACTTAACATCATATTTATTAAACATGGTAGACAATTCACTTTTCACACAAGTAAAATAAAGTGAGTAGTCAGTACCAGATAGCCCAGATAAAATTCTTAAGATATTGCTAAAACCCCTTAGCTTGGCTCTAGGATCTAATATAAAAGCAAATGCATAGAGCATATGTATGTCCCTCTAGTACTTAAGGAACTTAGACTTCATAGGAGCAACAACATGTCTAAGACCAGAACATAGGAACAAGCAGATCATTAACATTATCATTAGTTCATCGGTACATATGAACATATAGTGAGATTTTAACATTATCATCAGTTCACCAGAACAACAAGTAGATCATCAGTGCATATGAACAAGCAGATCATCAGTGCATATGAACAAGCAGATCATCAGTGCAAATTAACAAGTAGATCATCAATGCATATGAACAAGTAGATCATCAGTGCATATTAACATTAAGACCAGAACATAGGAACAAGCAGATCATTAGTGCTCGTTGGAGTTGGACCAACCAATACCAACAAACCAGTTCACATTATTCAGTTCATATGATAAACCAAAACCCTAAACAAACAATAATTCGTAGGATAAACCCAAACCCTAAACAAACAACAGTTCATAGGATAAACCCAAACCCTAAACATCGGTTCATTGGATTAAACCCTAAACTACAGAACAAGGAAGATCAGGATCTGGTTACCTCTGTGCCAAACGCGGCTTGACAGATCAAGTCAGTTCAAGATAGCAAGTTCCCAACAAACAACAATTCATCAGTGAACAGTAGATCCGAATACCAGCAAGCAGATCTAGATAGCGAGTTCCCAACAAATAGCATTTCAATAGTGAGCAGTAGATCCGGTGTAAACTAAACAGATCAGATAAATAGAGGAGTGGATGAGGTTACCTCTGTGCTGGACAGGGAGATGTCACCAGTGATAGTGAGCAGCAGATCCGGAACACCGGTTCCGTCGCTGACTCGCCGTGGAGATGGACGGAGAGCCGCACACTGGTTCCTCACGGATCTACAGAACTCGGAGCAGCTGGAGCTGGGAGGAGGGAGCAGGCAGGAGGGAGCACCGGAGTTCAGAGTAGGGAGCCAGGGACCCTGAGAGGTGCGCCGTGCCGCCGCACGGAGAGTCGGGGAGGCAGGACCGCAGGAGCGAGAGGGAGGGAGAGTGGGAGACTGACCGAGAGGTGTGCGTGCGCCGTGCAACCGCACGGAGATTCGGAGAGGCAGGAGCGAGAGGGAGGGCGAGTGGGAGAGGGAGGCTGCACGTAAGGGTTAGGGTTAGCGTTAGGTGTTATACGCGGACGCGGCCAAACGCGGTCGGGGTCGGGCCGTCCGGGACTCGGGGCCGGGCTGGTTTAGGGTTTGGGAATTAAACGGGCCGGTTAAAAGGCCTCGCAGATACCAGGTCGTGCCCGGGCCAGCCCAACGGGCTCAAATGGCTGTCGAGCCCGGCACGCTATCCGGGTCGTGTTGAGCTTCAATCCGTGTCGTGCTAAAAAAACGTGCTTCGTGCCGAGCTAACGGGCCACGTGCTTTCTGGACATCTATAGTGCAAATAAGGTATATAAAGGCTATTGGAGAATGAAAAAGTATAGAAAGTTGTTTTTATGTAATTGGCTCTCTAAATGATGATTTAGAGAGTGAAATTTAGAAAGACTCTTGAAAATGGTCTTAGCTACTTTTAGCAAATAAGCTTATAGCTAGCCAACTATTTGTTAGCTAGCTAGCTAATTTTACTAGTAACTTTTGAGCCAGCTATTTAAATAGTGCCTTCCATTCACAGCATGTGTATATAGAGTGACGTCAAAAAAGAGAGAAGATTTTATAACCGTTTTTCCTTGCAGCTGCAGACTAGCTAGGCAAAGAAACAAACACAGCGATGCTCCCTGAAACTGTTCGACCGGTCAAATCGTCATTGAACACGTTGCGCCACCATCATGGTACAGGGAGATCAATACCAGATGTGATTGCCCTTTTGGACCGCATGTACGGTAATAGGGACGTAACAAAGATAGATCGAATCCAATAATTAGTTTTGTCAAAAATCAAGGAGAAAGGTTGATGGAAAAGAGGGTACATTGACGTAGTAGATTGGTTTTGTATCGATTATATGTGTCAGACATATTAACCGGCCGTGTTCCTTGTATTTAGAAAAAAAAAAGTCTACATAATCTTCGCATCTTTATAGGGTAGCTTACTTCATCATCTCACATCTAAAATCGGTTTTTAACTCACTCACTCTTATAAAACCAGTCAAATAACCTTCCCGGGAGTTTTAGTTGGCAGTTTTGATGACGTGACACTGATTTAATTGGTACCGGTTTTGTCTATTCCAGTTCTATTATCTAGTAGCATCCAAAATTTATACAATTTTGCACAGAAATCGGTAATTACATACTATATTTTTACCATATTTGTCGTAATTGTCTTGGATATTAGAAATAGCATCTTAAGGATTACAAATCAAAACATACACATAAAGATCTTAATATTTTTGCTCAAGATTCATTTCTTATTTTCTGAGGCTAAAAATTTTACTAGAGCGAACTAATATTATCACTAAACTAGTGAAATGTTTGTTGATTTTATTTAGCATTTTAAGTGGTTTTTCTTGTAATTACTAGCTAAATCAAGTTCACATTTATTTTTTTCGAAAACTTAGCAAACAATAATAAAATGATCTTCAATTTTTAAACAGATCTTCTCTTAGTTAAACTAACATACACAAATATTTCTAGAATTTTTTAAGAACTTTTAAATCTAGACCAATATAAAGGTCTCCGAAATATTTTGTGTAAATTATGGGTCCAGATTCAAGGTTCTTAAAACATTCTGGAAATATTTGTGTACGATAGTTTAGCTAAGAGAAGATCTATGTAAAAATTATAAGCTCAAAACAATTCTATGCTCAATAATAAAAACAATAAGGATTTGACCTTTCAAAATTCTCGCTGGTTCAAAAACCAAACCACAATCAATTCATGAGTATGCCTATTTACCAATCCTTCTACTAAGGATTTGCTAATGTAACATGTGCTTAACATCATCGGCTAGTAAGCCACCATGCATGCACTAGATAGCCAGTGATGTTTTAATCTAGCGCATGCACATTATGATGATAAGCATAATTTTAAACATGGGCAAACCTTGTTTTAGGATCGAGAATGCATCAACTAACATAGATGATAACATATCCTTCCCCTCCATCTTCTTGAGTCAACACAATAATCATAAATCCACTTTGATAATAATAAATAACATGAATGGATGTCCTCTCACAGATGCACGAAGAACCAATGATCTTCATAGATATTGGTTAAGAAGCGAGATTAACTAAATATTGGCATTGCTCTAGTGCCAATCCTTGTATCAAATTTTCGACATAGATTAGCCGATGTAAAGCCATGTCCAAATAGATTTACCAATACATCATGATATGGATGTAATTATCTAATTGCTTCACAAAATATGGTATAAAATTTGCTCTAATGACTCAAAACTAGTAATGTGTCCCCTCACAAGCAAATAATACCATATGCCCCCAACTAAAGGGGTGCCATCTGTGGCATTGGTAGATGAGTCAGCATGGTCAAATTTGACATCATTATCCATCCATCGAATGAGGAACTGGTGCAAGCTAGAAGGCACATGCTAATTGACATAATTCAATCACGTTCAAGAATCGTATTATAGCTCCCTTGCACCTCTTTAATGAAGAAAGTAGTTGTCAATGTTCTTCTCTCGACTATAAGATCCATCAAAACAAATCCCTTGGTTGAATGCTTTCCTCCTCCAACACCGCTGATGGTTCTCTTGATCTTGATCAGCTCATCATCAGATCTTCCAAACCTTGTATAGAGCAAATAAGGCAATTGATTCATCATTACTTTGTTATTCATAAACATTTTATTGAGCAGCATATTGTTAATGTGTTCCTTAACATGTAGTGGATTAAGTAGATTCACAAAGTTTTCCAGATTCAGAAAATAGCACTACAAGGTGCAAAGTCAAACTAAGTCATCTTCTCATGTTTGCCACAAAATAGTAATTGGAAGATTAATAAACCACTTCATAATCCAATCTAGCCAAAGATACATCATAATCCACCAAGTCTTCTCTATTGTTGTGGGACACTTCAAACTTTTAGAAAAAGAAACATCATCAAGAGGGACCAAATAGCTTGAAGACATATTAGGTGCCCATAGGAATAGAAGAAATCATCTTGGTCGATTCTAGGAAACAAGCCTAGTTGATTTCCACAGTGCACACAAAGGGGGCCTAGGAAATTGACTTGGCCAGCTCTGCCTGCTTCACTAACATCTTTTTATTTCTTGTCCAGTTGATCAAAAATCAAATGTGTCTTATTAAAGATTTCACCCCTCATCTTTGCTACCTCTTTCTTCTTGATTTTCTTGAATCAAGCACGCTAGATTTTGTGCCTTCGTATTTTTGACAAACCCAAAGTGCTCCATGTCGGTTTGAAGTTCTCAAAAGACAATGTTCTACCATGGGGCTTATGACCATTAGCAACAATGTCCCTAGTATTTCTTATACAATAGATTGGTCCAAATTGCCAATGGCAATCGATCCTTCAATTTCTTTGACTGGAACATTAGTGGAACCATTTTTTGGTTATTTTCTCATTGGCCTTTTCCATGGGATTAGTGAGTCAACATGTATACTTTCTCTACCGATGTGTTTCCCTTTAGTTGCACCTAATTAGTAGGTTTATCTAATATGACTTAATTGGTCCTGCCTGCTAGGGTTCGATTAGCCATACCTCAGTTGGGTATGAGACACATGTTGTTGTTCATTGTGAGCAAAACCAAGAATCATCCTCTAGTACTATGGTACTCAAAGTGATAAAGGGTAAGCTATCCACACTCCACCTTGATCCCATATATGATATGATGGATATTGTACCAGAGGGTCCCATGGCATGAGTGGATGTGAAGAAACTTGTTGCTGAACTGAGACCTAAATTTGTTATTCAGTAGCATGTTTTGGATATGATCTACCTCTTTCTTGTATGGGTTAATTCATTGAGTCAGCTTTGCTTGTGTACATGCTAATGAGCTAGAAAAATGCTTCTTGTATCGTCATCTCTTACCAGAGATTTCAGTTTTCTTAGCCTCCTAAGTCACAACCATTAAATGACTGGAGTTAAAAGTGTGCTCCATTTGTTGTTTGTAATTAGCTTGACATATTTAAGAAATTGGTTTTGCTAATTTATTTGTCCACTAACATTAGTATTAGCCTGGCTAACATTCAAATTTGACTTAGTCTTAATCCTTTTCAAATACTAGCACTTGTGGCTATTTTTCTCTTGTGCATGAGAATTTGGGCTTGCCCCCACCCAATTCTAGAAGATTTCATAGTGATTTTGAGGCTCTCCTAATTACAATTGTACCTTTTTAGCTCCATCTAGTGGTATAAGACTTTGTTTCCCTTCTTAGATTTCCTAGATTTGTTGATTATCGTATTTTTTCAATAGTGGAGTCGGCTTGTTCTAGTCGAATCAAGATGACTAGATTATTTACTTCTACGGTTTTAACGAAGGAAGGTGTCTCATTGGAAGGTAAATGATGTGTGTATGTATCATGTAGCTTGCATGCCCATTTTTGCCTCTACATATTTCCCACAAATGAGTTTAGGAAGTGCCACATGAGGCTTTAGGTATTAGGACCAAGCTCGATGACTTTGGAGAGTCAGGCAACATTGTAATATGAGGGAAAGAAGCACACAGTGCTACTACCTTGTTATCAGTTCCAGAGGTATGAACCGAATTCAATGTTTACGTATTAATGAGAAGTATAGTGCTTACTCCACCTAAATTGCCCCTATTGGTTCCATGTCCTAAAGAAGCCATTGATTTCTAAATACACACTTGTTTTGATCATAATGATAGTGAAATAACATTTCATATTGGTGTCAACTAGCAAGAGAGGTCAATCCACTAATATACGTATGATGTGAAAAGGAAACAATGTGACTACCAACCATTATTTCCTCTAATTGAACAAATTTAGACATGAGGTAATTCAAACATGAAACATTGGGGAACCTTTGGCTATTCCACATACTTTACTTTAGGTCTAGTTGTAGGCATGACGATGCTCCTGTAACCCGTTGGACAGGTGAAATCGTTGTTGCAACCATTGTTCCACATCATCGTAGAGGTGATCAATACCAAATGCAATAGGTGCGACCTTTCGGGCTTGACGCACTAGTAATAGGAATACAAGAAACATAGTTGAACCCAACAAATAGGTTAGGTTAGAAAGATCGGTTGTAGGATACAATTTAACCAGTACTGGCAAAGTCACCAAAAAGTGTGTTGCCACTTATTAATGTCATGATATCAATAAGGAGCTAGATCGGTGGATGTAGGGCCTAGCCGACTTTTAGGTCAACATGCACTAGGGTATGTTTGCACATGAATTTGGGGCCTCTCTAATAATATGCGTGATACAGGAGACATGTCATTGGAGTAGTCTTGTCTAGGTCACCATAATCAAGACACACTAACAAGGCCTTTTGCAACCCAAAATACCACATGCCCAGGAGGGAGCACTTTGGGGAGTGCGACAGCTATAGGCTACCCTAGCGAGCATGATCTCTTTATATAGCTTTGTCATTATGAAACCACCAGCCATGCACCAACAAGGAAGAACAAGAAGTAGATGGAAAATGATAGTGTAAATAGATGCAACATATTGGTTTTGTGTCGATTGTCAGTGTCAGACACCTTAATTGGTCATGCCCTTTACATTATAGGGAGGCGATGGAATGATCCCATAAGGGCAGCCGTAAGTGATAAAAATTCAATATAAAACATGTTTTAGATCCCCTTCCAAAACTATAATTAATTAATTTGAACTCCACACATAGCAATCCATACATGTTTCTTTATCAACTCTACGAGAGAAATGCAATAATTAATGAAATTCATTCTTTCATTTGAGGAAGTTGAAAAATCTAGCTTGGACAGTTTTGGAAATCGGCTGGACCGGTTTTAGCTTGGTTAGGTCTCAAAAGGTTGTTTTCTTTGTACGTACGGGCTTAGATGAGATAATCTATGTATGGTTTCTAATTGTCTGAGCGTTACAAACATAATATCGGAGGCTATATTATGCACTTTTGATAAGTGTGGATCTCATACAATAACACTGTACATCATTTTCGGCGGCCACCGTTATTTTCAGCGGCTCCCGAAAATAGCGTTATTTTCGGCGGCCACTAACACGGCCGCCAAAAATAGCTACATTTTCGGCGGCTACTGAGACGGCCGCCGAAAATAAACCGTTATTTTCGGTGGCCGCGCCCTGGCCGCCGAAAATAACGGGTTTTAAACCGCATTGGACGAGAGCTCCGGCCCGGCGCGCCGCCCCCTCTCCTCCCTTCACCAAGAGGTTAAATTATTTTTTTGCGTATTTTATTCCATATTTTCGCGGTCGTTATTTAATTGCCGCCGAAATTAGTTTATATTTTTAATTGTGTCTGTTTGATTAGTGTGTGATTAGTATTATTATTTAGTTCAATTTCATTAATGTATTAGTGGTATATGTGGTTTAGCGATTATGGATTTGTGGTATTAATTTCGTATTAATATGTGGTACTATTATATTATTAGTTTTATAAGTACATTATATTGGTACATAGTACAATTGCATTATTAGTGATATGTGGTACTTAGTTTGATTTGACTGATAGCGTATCTTTCTTTATTTTATATATAAGTAATATATTGTTTAGTGGCAGCGAGGTTATTGTCGGCGTTTCGAGACCGGGGGGTCCCTAAGCCGACGAGTGAGTGTGCCGCGTGCCCCAGCCTAGATGGGTCGAGCGCGTGGGCGAGCGCGAAGGGGGGAATCGAGGTGGCCGGAGACGGGCGTGAGAGAGGTGGAAATCCCGCGGCCTTCGTGTGCGCTTGCAGTAGGGGGTTACAAGCGTCCACGCGGGTGAGGGAAGCGAGCGGCCCCAAGAGAGCGCCTGTCTCGTCCTCGTCCCCGCGCGGCCAACCTTCTCTAAGAAGGCCCTGGTCCTTCCTTTTATAGGCGTAAGGAGAGGATCCAGGTGTACAATGGGGGTGTAGCAGAGTGCTACGTGTCTAGCGGGGGAGAGCTAACGCCCTAAGTACATGCCGATGTGGCAGCCGGAGAGATCTTGGCACCCAGTTAGTGTGATGTCGTGGCCGTCGGAGGAGCGGCGGAGCCTGGCGGAGGGACAGCTATCGGAGCGGTCGAGTCTTTGCTGACGTCCTCCTGCTTCCGTAAGAGAGCTGAGAGCCGCCGTCGTCACAGGGCACGCGGGGCGCCATCATTGCCTATCTGGCGGAGCTAGCCAGATGGGACACCGGTCTTGTTCTCTGCGGCCCGAGTCGGCTCGGGGTAGGGTGATGATGGCGCTTCCTGTTGACGTGGCGGGCCCGCGCCCGAGGTCGGGCGACGTGGGGGCTCCTCCGAAGCCGGGGTTGAGTCTGTCTTCCGTGGCCGAGGCCGAGTCTGAGCCCCTGGGTCGGGCGAGGCGGAGGTCGTTCGGCAGAGACCAGGGCGGAGTCCGAGCCCTGGGGTCGGGCGAGGCGGAGTTCGTCGTCTTCAGGGGCTGAGCCCGAGTCCGAGCCCTGGATAGGGCGGAGCGGAGTTCGCCGTCTTCCGGGACTTAGCCCGAGTCCGAGCCCTGGGTCGGGCGGAGCGGAGTTCGCCGTCTTCCGGGACTTAGCCCGAGTCCGAGCCCTGGGTCGGGCGGAGCGGAGTTCGCCGTCTTCCGGGACTTAGCCCGAGTCCGAGCCCTGGGTCGGGCGGAGCGGAGTTCGCCGTCTTCCGGGGCTTAGCCCGAGTCCGAGCCCTGGGTCGGGCGGAGCGGAGTTCGCCGTCTTCCGGGACTTAGCCCGAGTCCGAGCCCTGGGTCGGGCGGAGCGGAGTTCGCCGTCTTCCGGGGCTTAGCCCGAGTCCGAGCCCTGGGTCGGGCGGAGCGGAGCTTCCTATGGTGCCTTTGGCAGGGCCTGACTGCCTGTCAGTCTCACTCTGTCAAGTGGTACTGCAGTTGGAGTGGCGCAGGCGGCGCTATCCTTCTGTCAGACCGGTCAGTGGAGCGGCGAAGTGACGGCGGTCACTTCGGCTCTGCCGGGGGGCGCGCGTCAGGATAAAGGTGTCAGGCCACCTTTGCGTTAAATGCTCCTGCGACTAGGACGGTCGGCGCGGCGATTTAGTCAGGGTTGCTTCTTAGCGAAGGCAAGGCCTCGGGAGAGCCGGAGATGCGTCCGCCGTTGGAGGGGGGCCTCGGGCGAGATGGAAACCTCTCGGGGTCGGCTGCTCTTGTCCGAGGCTAGGCTCGGGCGAGGCGTGATCGAGTCGCTCGTATGGACTGATCCCTGACTTAATCGCACACATCAGGCCTCTGCAGCTTTATGCTGATGGGGGTTACCAGCTGAGAATTAGGCGTCTTGAGGGTACCCCTAATTATGGTCCCCGACAGTAGCCCCCGAGCCTCGAAGGGAGTGTTAGCACTCGCTTGGAGGCTTTCGTCGCACTTTTTTGCAAGGGGACTAACCTTTCTCGGTTGCATTTTGTTCCGGTGGGTGCGCGCGAGCGCACCCGCCGGGTGTAGCCCCCGAGGCCTCGGAGGAGTGGTTTCACTCCTCCGAGGTCTTAATGCCTTGCGTAATGCTTCGGCTGGTCTGGTCGTTCCCTCATGCGAACCGACCGTAGCCCGGGTGCACGGTCGGGGCCCAAGCTCTCGGGCTGGTATGTTGACGCTGTCAACGGTTCGGCCGGAGCCGGATTTGCGAGAGCAGCCCCCGAGCCTCCGCACAGGGCGAGAGGGCGATCAGGGACAGACTCGGCTTTTTTACATACGCCCCTACGTCGCCTTTCCGCAAGGAGGAGGGGGGGAGAACGCCATGTTACCCTCGATGGCACCGAACATGGTGTCTCTGGTGAGCTGCAAGCGGGTAATCCGAGTGGACGTCCGTGCCCCGTTCGTTAGGGGTCGGCTAGGGGCCCAGAGGCACGCCCAAAAGTACCTGCGGGTGATCTGCCGGACCCGGTCCCCTGGCGACGGGGTCCGAGGGCTCGATGCCTCCCTCCGATGGGATTCCGTTACAAGATCGCTCCCGCTGGTCTCGGAAATGTCCTAGGGTACCTCGGGAGCGCAGCCCGAGCCTTGGTTATGTATCGAACGTACCCCTGGTCATCCCTCTCTCGGCGTCTGAGGCGACTGTGAACCCTTCGGGGGCTAGCCTTCGAACCCCTGATCAGTAATGGGCGCGGAGCCCGAGTAGCCTGAGGCGGCCGTGGAGCCCTTCGGGGGGCCGACCTTCGAACCTCTGACCAGTAGTGGGTGTAGGGCCCACGCGATCTGAGGCGGCTGTTGAACCCTTCGGGGGGCCAGCCTTCGAACCTCTGATCAGTAGGGGGGGCTCGGAGCCCGGTCCCTCCACGGGGAAGGATCCTTTTCGGGGTATCCCCCTTTCCCGGTCCCTGTTGCAAGAGATAGAGAAAGAGGAAAAAAGGAAAAGGATACGAAATCGAACGTCGTGGCGTACCTTTTTTTGGCGCGGTTATTACGGCGAAGGCGAAGCGTCGCCCGCTTCTCCTGCCAGAAGCGCCGCCTGTCCCGCCGCGGAGTTAATGCGACGGGGCGAGTGGTTGGCAGGGCGGCCGTTGCGCGTGCGCGAGCCGTTCGAGGAACGGATCACGGGCGCGTCGTCTTCACGCCGTGAGAGGAGGCTCTCTTGCTGCCCCTGGATGGGACGTGAGCTTGGCTGACGACGTGACCGCTGCTCCCGCCCGCCTGCCACCGTCATTACTGCCGGCCCACTTTCGGCTGCATTGACCGTCGCGCCAGGCTGGCACCGCTGGGTCGTGCGCTGGGTCGCCTCGAGTCGCGGCATTGGTTCCGCAACCGAAGAGGCGCGATGGTGGCGCAAGTGGCGGTGCAGTTGCTTGCATGCAGCATCCGGCGCGCCGGTTGCGTGACGTGTGGGCCTGGGCCTCCATGCTGGCATGTTGGGAGTCGGAGAAGCGCGTCCACCTGGCGAGATTGCATGCCGCCTGCATGGCTGCCTGCCTCTTCCGCCCGTTGGTCTGGGCAAAAGTGGGGGGTCGCTTGTAACCGCTGGGCGGTTGTGTGCACCACGCGCGGCGCTTTGGCTTCTTCTGCTCTGAGCCGGTTTGCATGACATGCGGGACCCAGCCCCCGCGCCGCAGGGGAGAGCCTTGGAGCGTGTTGGAGAAGACTCAGCCCGTGACGTTTGGGGGCGCACGTAGGGAGAGTTGCCTTTAAAAGGAGGGCGACCCCTTTCGGAAGGCGACCATGTCTTCTCGCTCCCTCATGCATCGCGTCTTTCCACCTTCCAAGCCCCCGGATGGGGGATACCCGCCGTCTTTTCGCCTCATCGTTGGAGGAACGCAACTCCGTGGGAGTTGGTACCTTTCAGCCATCGTTCGGCTTCAAGGATTTTCATCATGCAGCCCGGCTGCACCCCTCCACCGGCGGTCACCCAAGATGGTGACCTCCAGCTTGATGGTGGGGGAAAGCGAGCCGGGCTGCGGCCTCTGCCCCTCCCTCGGCCTCAAGGATTTTCGTCATCCAGGCCAAGATGGAGGATGAGGCGAGTCGGGGGGCTGCCCCCGCGTGGGTCGGCTGCCCTTTTCTTCCCCTGGCGTCTGGGGGAGAATGGCATCCTCCAGTTTCGCGGAGACTTCCTCCAGCCATGCCGGGATAGGTGGGCCGCCGTCACTCGGCTAGGGCGTAGTACTACGCCCTCCGTCCAGACGACAGTTGCGCTGCGTACCGCGAGGGCGGCGCCCACGCTCTGGCGGTTCCGACTAGGGCGAAGACCTGCCGGCGCGCTTCGAGGCGTCGATAGCCGGAGATGGCTTCTCTACCGATGAGATTGCCAACTCCGCCAGTAGCCCTGGGTCTCCATCTCCCGGCCTGAATGGCTGGTTCTCGTCCTCTGTGGGTGAGAGCCCTCCTGTCGTAACACCTGCCCCGAAGCCGCTGCCGAAGCTGCTTCGCCGCCCGGGGCGAGGGTGGTTGCCGCTGTTGCCGGATCGGGCGGCGGCGGGCCGCCCGTCGGCCCGCGATCGCTCCGCGGGTTCCCCAATCTTGTGGGGTTGTTCGTACCCGCGGGGACGGAACTGGAGTTCCGTTTGTAATGGCACTTTGAATGCCAGTGTTTTTGTTCATTGTGGCTGTCGAGGCCTGAACATGTGTGTAATTTTGGCACGGAGCCGTGTTTTTTCCTCATTTTCGAGCACTAAGTCTCGCCTGTTGATTATCTGAACCGCTTCACCAAGCATGAGTCGCGTCGTGTCAAGGTGACGAGTGAGGTATCCGTATCCCGGAGGCGTAGGAGTCCCTCGGCTCGATCGGCCTTGTTGTCTGAGGCTCCTCTAGCTTAGTTAAAGAGACCCCTTGGCCGCTCTTCGACGAGCCGAGGCCAGGGGTAGTGATATCAGCACGAACAAAGGCAGAGTTGGCTCGAAAATGAGAACCTGGTTGGCCGGAGCCTAGCCGGGTTGTCCGTCAGCGGGACCGACGCCAGAGTTGATCAGCCGAGGCCTCGGATCGGGCCGGCACCCTTGGAAGATGGTTGGCTGATGCCCCAGGGGTAACCGGCCGAGCCGCCTGCTCGGGCCGGATTCCCGGAGAAGTCCCTGGACCGTGTCGCCGTCCGAGGCTGGGTCGGACCTCGCTGAAGGTGTCGTCGATGCCGAGGGTGCTACAGCCCCCTTCCAGCGTGAAGACCCGAGCCTGCAGGATCAGATTGTCTTGTAGCATGTGCCTTCTGCGGCCGCTGAGGCCAGAACACACACCCTCGCTGCGTTGTAAAGCTGCGTCTCTTTTCCTCTCGTTTCGAGTATCTGGACTTTTTGTCGGTAACAGGGATGTTTGTGCGAGCGAGAGTTGCTTCTTGCGGAAGGTGATGAGTGAGGTATCCGTATCCCGGAGGCGTGGGAGTCCCTCGGCTCGGTCGGCCTTGCCGCTTACGCGTACTTTCACCCGTCCATGAGGCCCTGTCACCGACTCAGTCGAGAAGGCTCGAAGGATCGCTTCGGCAGAAGAGCTTCCGAACGTAAAGACTTGTTCGGTCCGCGGAATCACTTTATCCGAACGCGAGTTACTTATCGCAGAAGGTGATGAGTGAGGTATCCGTATCCCGGAGGCGTAGGAGTCCCTCGGCTCGGTCAGCCTTGGCTGCTTACGTGTACTCCGTCGTTTTCAGGATCCACTTTTCGAAGTAGTCAGAAAGCACAGAAGATATTCTGGTAGAAGAGATCTTTTTTCGAGGAAAATTTTAACGCAGAGGGGGTTTCCCCCCTTTTAGCCCCCGAGGGAGGGTCGGGCTTTGCTGAGGCGAGGCCGACCCTTCCTTGATGACTAAACTTTGCGTGGGTGCGAGGTATATGAATAACTTGAAAACATCTTAAGGGTAGAAGCGACGTAGCTGTTGGATGTTCCAAGCGTTGCCGTAGACCTCGCTTTGACTGTTGGCCAGCTTGTACGTTCCGGGCTTCAGAATTTTGGCGATGACGAATGGCCCCTGCCAGGGGGGCATGAGCTTGTGCCTCCCTCGGGTGTCTTGCCGCAGCCGAAGTACCAGGTCGCCCACCTGGAGGTCTCGGGGCCGGACCCCTCGGGCATGGTAGCGTCGCAGGGACTGCTGGTACCGCGCCGAGTGTAGTAAGGCCTTGTCCCGAGCTTCTTCCAGCTGGTCCAGCGAGTCTTCTCGGCTAACTTGGTTGCTTTGATCGCTGTAGGCCCTCGTCCTCGGGGAGCCGTATTCCAGGTCAGTGGGCAAGACGGCCTCGGCCCCATAGACCAGGAAGAACGGCGTGAAACCCGTGGCTCGGCTCGGCGTTGTCCTCAGGCTCCAGACCACCAAGGGGAGTTCCTTCATCCATCGCTTGCCGAACTTGTTGAGGTCGTTGTAAATCCGGGGCTTGAGCCCTTGTAGAATCATGTCGTTGGCACGCTCTACTTGCCCATTCGACATGGGATGAGCCACGGCGGCCCAGTCCACCCGGATGTGGTGATCCTCGCAAAAATCCAAGAATTTTCTGCCGGTGAACTGGGTGCCGTTGTCGGTGATGATGGAGTTTGGGACCCCGAAGCGATGGATGATGTTGGTGAAGAACGCCACCGCCTGCTCGGACCTGATGTTGTTCAGAGGTCGGACCTCGATCCACTTGGAGAATTTGTCGATGGCGACCAGCAGGTGCGTGTAGCCCCCAGGCGCCTTCTGCAAGGGACCGACGAGGTCCAGACCCCACACATCAAAGGGCCAGGTGATGGGTATCGTCTGCAGAGCCTGAGCGGGCAGGTGGGTTTGCTTCGCATAGAATTGGCACCCTTCGCAGGTGCGGACAATTCTAGTGGCGTCAGCCACCGCCGTTGGCCAGTAGAAGCCTTGCCGGAAAGCATTCCCGACAAGGGCTCGAGGCGCTGCGTGATGGCCGCAAGCCCCCGAGTGTATCTCTCACAGGAGTTCCTGACCTTCGGCGATGGAGATGCATCGCTGGAGGATGCCCGAGGGACTGCGGTGGTAGAGCTCCTTCTCATCGCCCAGCAAGACGAACGACTTGGCGCGTCGCGCCACCCGCCGAGCCTCGGCTTGGTCGAGGGGTAGCTCTCCTTGGCGGAGATATTGCAGGTACGGGGTCTGCCATATTCGATCAGGCGTGGCCCCGTTCTGCTCCTCCTCGACGTGCAGTGCCTCGCCCTCGGGGGCCGAGGGTACCTCGGGCTGAACCGAGGGCGCCTCGGGCCGAGCTGAGGGTGCCTCGGGCTGAGCCGAGGGTGCCTCGGGCTCGGGCGTGTCGTCGATCTTGACGGAGGGTTGATGCAGATCCTGGGAGAAGACGTCCGGGGGAACCGTCGTTCGCCCCGAGGCTATTTTTGCCAGCTCGTCCGCAGTCTCGTTGTAGCGCCGAGCGATGTGGTTAAGCTCGAGCCCGTAGAACTTGTCTTCCAGGCGCCGAACCTCATCGCAGTAGGCCTCCATCTTCGGGTCGCGGCAATGGGAGTTCTTCATGACTTGGTCGATAACGAGCTGCGAGTCACCGCGGGCGTCGAGGCGTCTAACCCCTAGCTCGATGGCGATCTGCAACCCATTGACCAGAGCCTCGTACTCAGCCACATTGTTGGACGCCGGGAAATGGAGGCGCAGCACGTAGCGTAGGTGTTTCCCGAGGGGCGAGATGAAGAGCAGGCCCGCGCCGGCTCCCGTCTTCATCAGCGACCCGTCGAAAAACATGGTCCAGAGCTCCAGTTGGATCGGAGCCGTCGGCAGCTGGGTGTCGACCCATTCGGCTACGAAGTCCGCCAATACCTGGGACTTGATGGCCTTCCGAGGGGCGAACGAGATTGTCTCGCCCATGATTTCCACCGCCCACTTTGCGATCCTGCCCGAGGCCTCTCGGCACTGGATGATCTCCCCCAGGGGGAAGGATGACACCACAGTTACCGGATGAGACTCGAAGTAATGTCGCAACTTTCGCCTCGTCAGGATCACTGCATACAGCAGCTTCTGAACTTGTGGGTAGCGGATCTTGGTTTCGGACAGTACCTCGCTGACGAAGTAAACTGGCCTCTGAACGGGCAATGCATGCCCCTCTTCTTGCCTCTCGACCACAATCGCGGCGCTAACCACCTGGGTGGTCGCGGCGTCGTAGACCAAGAGGGCTTCTCCATCAGCTGGGGGCACCAAGATAGGCGCCTTTGTGAGGAGCGCCTTCAGGTTCTCGAGAGCTTCCTCGGCCTCAGGGGTCCAAGCGAAACACTCGGCCTTCCTCAAGAGGCGGTACAAAGGCAGACCTCTTTCGCCGAGGCGTGAGATGAAGCGGCTCAGGGCCGCGAGACATCCCATGACCCTCTATACGCCTTTTAAGTCCTTGATGGGCCCCATGCTGGTGATAGCTGCGATCTTCTCCGGGTTGGCTTCGATGCCCCGCTCGGAGACGATGAACCCCAAGAGCATGCCCCGGGGCACCCCGAAGACACACTTCTCGGGATTGAGCTTGACGCCTTTCGCTTTGAGACATCGGAATGTCACTTCAAGGTCGGAGAGGAGGTCGGAAGCCTTCCTTGTCTTGACTACGATGTCATCGACGTAGGCCTCGACTGTGCGACCGATGTGTTCGCCGAACACATGGTTCATGCACCGCTGGTACGTCGCGCCCGCATTCCTCAAACCAAATGGCATGGTGACATAGCAGTACATGCCGAAGGGCGTGATGAAAGAAGTCGCGAGCTGGTCGGACTCTTTCATCCGGATTTGGTGATACCCTGAGTAGGCATCGAGGAAGGACAGGGTTTCGCACCCAGCAGTGGAATCCACGATTTGATCGATGCGAGGCAGAGGGTAGGTGTAGTTGGGGACGACCATGAACTTCGCGTAGCATGGCCTCCCCAATACCGCGTGGTAGGTTCCTCGGAACCCGACCACCTCGAACGTCAAAGTCTCCCTTCGGAAGTTGGAGGGCGTTCCGAAGCAGACGGGAAGGTCGAGTCGTCCGAGGGGCTGGACGCGCTTCCCGGGAATGATCCCGTGGAATGGCGCAGCGCCTGCTCGGACGGAGGACAGATCGACGTGCAGGAGCCCGAGGGTCTCGGCGTAGATGATGTTGAGGCAGCTGCCCCCGTCCATTAGGACCTTGGTGAGCCTGACGTCGCCGACGATGGGGTCGACGACGAGCGGGTATTTCCTCGGGCTCGGCACGTGGTCGGGGTGGTCAGCTTGGTCGAAGGTGATGGGCTTGTCGGACCAGTCTAGGTAGACTGGCGCCGCCACCTTCACCGAGCAGACCTCCCGGCGCTCTTGCTTGCGATGCTGAGCCGAGGCATTCGCCACATGCCCACCGTAGATCATGAAGCAGTCGCGGACCTCGGGGAACTCTCCTGCTTGGTGATCTTCCCTCTTGTCGTCGTCTCGGGCCCTGCCACCCTCTGCGGGTGGCCCGGCCCTGTGGAAGTGGCGCCGAAGCATGACGCACTCCTCGAGGGTGTGCTTGACGGGCCCCTGATGATAGGGGCATGGCTCCTTGAGCATCTTGTCGAAGAGGTTAGCACCTCCGGGGGGGCTTCCGAGGGTTCTTGTACTCGGCGGCGGCGACAAGGTCCGCGTCGGCGGCGTCGCGTTTCGCTTGCGACTTCTTCTTGCCTTTCTTCTTGGCGCCGCGCGGAGTAGACGCCTCGGGAGCATCTTCCGATGGGCGGCGCTGGGGCTGCTTGTCCTTTCGGAAGATAGCTTCGACCGCCTCCTGGCCAGAGGCGAACTTGGTAGCGATGTCCATCAGCTCGCTCGCCCTGGTGGGGGTCTTGCGACCCAACTTACTCACCAGGTCGCGGCAGGTGGTGCCGGCAAGGAACGCGCCGATGACATCCGAGTCGGTGATGTTGGGCAGCTCGGTGCGCTGCTTCGAGAATCGCCGGATGTAGTCCCGGAGAGACTCTCCCGGCAGCTTCGGAGGTCCCAGGAATTCCCGGGGCGCACGTACGTGCCCTGGAAATTGCCGGCGAAGGCTTGGACCAAGTCATCCCAGGTGGAGATCTGCCCCGGAGGCAGGTGCTCCAACCAGGCGCGAGCAGTGTCGGAGAGGAACAGGGGGAGGTTGCGGATGATGAGGTTGTCGTCGTCCGTTCCACCCAGTTGGCAGGCCAGGCGGTAGTCCGCGAGCCACAGTTCCGGTCTCGTTTCCCCCGAGTACTTTGTGATAGTAGTCGGGGGTCGGAACCGGGTCGGGAACGGCGCCCGTCGGATGGCCCGACTGAAGGCCTGCGGACCGGGTG
The DNA here is from genome assembly GCF_902167145.1 of Zea mays. Taxonomy (NCBI): domain Eukaryota; kingdom Viridiplantae; phylum Streptophyta; class Magnoliopsida; order Poales; family Poaceae; genus Zea; species Zea mays. Next base: position 157,392,438 of record NC_050100.1, on the reverse strand, counting down.
GTTTGGGCGAGGGACTCCGATCCTCCCCGCTGTCGTAGCGTCCCCCACGCCTGGGGTGGTAGCCTCGGCGCACCCTTTCGTCGAGGTGGGCCCGACGGTCGCGACGATGGTGCTCGTTGCCGAGGTGGCCCGGGGCCGCAGGCGCGGTGTTGCGCGTGCGCCCGGTGTAGACCGAGGCTTCCCGCATGAATCGGGAAGTCGCGACATGAGGTTCCGAGGGGTATCCCTGCCTTCGGGAGGCAGAGCTCTCGGCCCGTCGGACCGCAGCGCCTTCAAGGAGATTCTTGAGCTCTCCCTGGATTCGCCGACCCTCGGTGGTTGATGGCTCCGGCATCGCGTGGAGGAGCATCGTTGCGGCTGCCAGGTTCTGACCGACCCCACTGGATGCGGGTGGCGGACTGACCCTAACGTCGTTGGCGATGCGGTGCTGGAAACCCTGAGGCAGGTGACGTATTTCTCCGGCCGGGGGTTGGCCCACCCATACCTGCCCGACGTCCCGGCGGATCGGCTCAAGCGCTCCTGCTCCCTCGTCGAGCCTGGCCTGCGCCCCGCGGACTTGCTCGAGCTGTGGGTCGTAACCCCTCGCCGGAACGGGGACCACAGCTAGCTCCTGCGGGATGTCAGCGCGAGGCACCGGCCTAGGGAGATCACCGTCTTCCGGCATGCCGAGATGGTTGCCTTCGGAGGGATCCCCTAGCTCGACGTGGAAACATTCGCGGCTTGGGCCGCAGTCCTCGTCGTCGAGGCTGCGGCTACCGTCGGAATAGTCGGAGTGGCAGTAGTCACATGCGGTCAAGAAGTCCTGCATGGCACTGGGGTTGCCAAATCTAGAGAAATCCCAACAGATGCTGGGATCGTCATCTTCCTCGGACCTAGAGGGCCCGTAGGTCGAGACGTCCGTCAATCGGTCCCAAGGCGACCGCATACGAAACCCCAGAGGGGTTGCACTCGCCTCAACGAGAGCGCCCGCCAACGCGAGGTCGCTAAGTGGGTTGAGGCTGAGTCGAAATGACGTAGGATGGGAATTGGTCGGTACCTTTTGGTCGACGAGCAGCGACATAGTCACGTCGGGGACTGATTGCACCGTCGTCTCAGGTACGAGGGTGACGTCCTGTAAGCTCTCCGCGAGCGCGCTGGCGTCGTTCACTTGCTCAGGATTGGCGTGTCGCGGGGGGACGGCGCTCGCCTTCGTCTCGAACGCGAGGTCGACGCCCGGCGCGCCTTCCGTTGGGGCGCTGGGGACGTCGATTCGCTCGACAGCCGACGAAGCGCGGCTTCCCGCTTGGCCTTGGTTGCCCCGCCTCCTCCTCCGTTGGTGGGGGAGAGGACGGGGCGAGCTCGAAAGTTGTTCTTCCACCACGCGGGGAAATGTCGTCGATTCCGCCACCGGCGGGCGGGTTGTCGGCCGCCATTGTCGTTGTCGCGCGGCGGTGGAAGGAGTATCATGTCGTAGCTGCCGTCGAAGGACATGAACTCAAGACTCCCGAAACGGAGCACCGTCCCGGGCCGGAGAGGTTGCTGGAGACTGCCCATCTGGAGCTTGACGGGAAGCTGTTCGTCAACACGCAGCAGGCCCCTACCTGGCGCGCCAACTGTCGGTGTTTCGAGACCGGGGGGTCCCTAAGCCGACGAGTGAGTGTGCCGCGTGCCCCAGCCCAGATGGGTCGAGCGCGTGGGCGAGCGCGAAGGGGGGAAGCGAGGTGGCCGAAGACGGGCGTGAGAGAGGTGGAAATCCCGCGGCCTTCGTGTTCGTCCCGCGCCCAGGTCGGGTGCGCTTGCAGTAGGGGGTTACAAGCGTCCACGCGGGTGAGGGAAGCGAGCGGCCCCAAGAGAGCGCCTGTCTCGTCCTCGTCCCCGCGCGGCCAACCTTCTCTAAGAAGGCCCTGGTCCTTCCTTTTATAGGCGTAAGGAGAGGATCTAGGTGTACAATGGGGGTGTAGCAGAGTGCTACGTGTCTAGCGGGGGAGAGCTAACGCCCTAAGTACATGCCGATGTGGCAGCCGGAGAGATCTTGGCACCCAGTTAGTGTGATGTCGTGGCCGTCGGAGGAGCGGCGGAGCCTGGCGGAGGGACAGCTGTCGGAGCGGTCGAGTCTTTGCTGACGTCCTCCTGCTTCCGTAAGAGAGCTGAGAGCCGCCGTCGTCACAGGGCACGCGGGGCGCCATCATTGCCTATCTGGCGGAGCTAGCCAGATGGGACACCGGTCTTGTTCTCTGCGGCCCGAGTCGGCTCGGGGTAGGGTGATGATGGCGCTTCCTGTTGACGTGGCGGGCCCGCGCCCGAGGTCGGGCGACGTGGGGGCTCCTCCGAAGCCGAGGTTGAGTCTGTCTTCCGTGGCCGAGGCCGAGTCCGAGCCCCTGGGTCAGGCAAGGCGGAGGTCGTTCGGCAGAGACCAGGGCAGAGTCCGAGCCCTGGGGTCAGGCGAGGCGGAGTTCGTCGTCTTCTGGGGCTGAGCCCGAGTCCGAGCCCTGGATAGGGCGGAGCGGAGTTCGCCGTCTTCCGGGACTTAGCCCGAGTCCGAGCCTTGGGTCGGGCGGAGCGGAGTTCGCCGTCTTCCGGGACTTAGCCCGAGTCCGAGCCCTGGGTCGGGCGGAGCGGAGTTCGCCGTCTTCCGGGACTTAGCCCGAGTCCGAGCCCTGGGTCGGGCGGAGCGGAGTTCGCCGTCTTCCGGGACTTAGCCCGAGTCCGAGCCCTAGGTCGGGCGGAGCGGAGTTCGCCGTCTTTCGGGGCTTAGCCCGAGTCCGAGCCCTAGGTCGGGCGGAGCGGAGTTCGCCGTCTTCCGGGACTTAGCCCGAGTCCGAGCCCTGGGTCGGGCGGAGCGGAGTTCGCCGTCTTCCGGGGCTTAGCCCGAGTCCGAGCCCTGGGTCGGGCGGAGCGGAGCTTCCTATGGTGCCTTTGGCAGGGCCTGACTGCCTGTCAGTCTCACTCTGTCAAGTGGTACTGCAGTCGGAGTGGCGCAGGCGGCGCTGTCCTTCTGTCAGACCGGTCAGTGGAGCGGCAAAGTGACGGCGGTCACTTCGGCTCTGCCGGGGGGCGCGCGTCAGGATAAAGGTGTCAGGCCACCTTTGCGTTAAATGCTCCTGCGACTCGGTCGGTCGGCGCGGCGATTTAGTCAGGGTTGCTTCTTAGAGAAGGCAAGGCCTCGGGCGAGCCGGAGATGCGTCCGCCGTTGGAGGGGGGCCTCGGGCGAGACGGAAACCTCTCGGGGTCGGCTGCCCTTGTCCGAGGCTAGGCTCGGGCGAGGCGTGATCGAGTCGCTCGTATGGACTGATCCCTGACTTAATCGCACCCATCAGACCTCTGCAGCTTTATGCTGATGGGGGTTACCAGCTGAGAATTAGGCGTCTTGAGGGTACCCCTAATTATGGTCCCCGACAGTTATGTTGTCGAAATCTTATTTGGGTCCAGCTAGCTTGTGGGTTTAGAACCTATCCTTGCTTATACATGTTGGACCGATACCCTTGTTGAATAATGTTTTCACGATATGGTCCGGTTTAACAGTCTCAGGCACGGTTGAAGATTGTGCATGGATGGATAATGACTGGAGTAGGAATGAATGTCATTCTGATGATTGGTTGCCAAGACCAAAGATTTTGTGGACCACGTATTTGAAAGGGAAATGTGCCTGTTGGAGACTTGTTCTCAAATGCTAAGAGTTAAGAACAAGGCAACATAAAAAGTGTTAAGTGTTAAAGTCCTTCGTCCCTCGAAGCATTATGTCCCCTTCGGGAAATAATGAGTCTGGGACGAAGGTCATAAGAGAAATACCTTCGCAAACATAACAGATAATGACGAAGGACTTATATAAAGCATGAAATATAATATAAGCATCATCGCAGAATCATTTCTATTTTATTAACATGGAAAAATAGAAATGATTTCAAATTACAAATGTACCTTCGGTCCTGAGAGAAGGTAGAAAGTACAAGCGTGACGCAAAAGCAAATGCCAAGTCAGCGTGAACAGTATGGGAGTACTGTTCATCTATTTATAGACGCGGGACGCAGCCCACGTAAAATTACATCCATGTCCATTACATTTGTTAACGGCTTATGGAAATCTGTCGAGGCCCCCGAAGTCTTTTCATCTTTAAGTCGGTTCCCCCTTCTGCCATCGCGCCGAAGCTTCCCTGCGCACAGCTTCGGCTACACTCGACCTTCGTCTGGTTCAGGCTTCGTCCTGGCCGTGCTCCATATTCATAATTCTGGATCCGAAAATACCTGTTCACATAATCCACTCGGAAAACATTGTCAAATCATGTTTTTGAGGACCTTCGGAGGACGAAGGCCCCCAACAGTAGCCCCTCGCAATATTAATTTGTAAATAATAAATTCAGATTGCGATATGGACGAAGGCCTTGAGCCGAAGGTCCGAAAAAACACCTTCCCTTTGCTAGAATAGCAACATCTACTGACAAGCGGGGCCTTTCAATTTTCAACGCCCTAGGCGTATAAATAAGATCACATCGCGAACTGATTTGGTACGCACACTTGCCCTCTGCTTCGGCCCACTAAAATTTTTAGCTCCTGCGCACTAAGATTTGCTGATCTTTTAGCTTTGAAGCTTCGGCTTTTAAAAACAGTTTTTTAGCGCTTCCGAAGATGTCTGAAGCTGCTAAGAAGGCTGCTGCTGAGATGAAGCTGAGTCTTGATGAAGAGAAGAACCTAGGGTTTCTTATAGCGATGTCGAAGTCCAACACAGAAAAGATTACCAAGGAAATTCTGGAGGGGTTGTCTGAAGATACTGGTGACAGTGAAAGTTATGATATAGACAGTAGTGGCGAAGACTCCGAAGATCGCCCCTGGCGACCAAGCCATTCAGTTTATGGTAAATCAACTATCAAAGAGAATCATCTTGTTAATATGAGAGGAAGGTATTTCCGGGATCTGTCCATTGTGAGGGCGGACGAAGGGGAAAAAACTTGTCCACACCCTGAAGAAAATGAAGTTGTGGTGTACCGAAGCTTTTTGAAAGCTGGATTGCGATTCCCCTTGAGCAGCTTCGTCGTGGAGGTGTTGAAAATCTTCGAAGTCTATCTTCATCAACTTACTCCCGAGGCAATTATAAGGTTAAACATCTTCGTGTGGGCCGCGAGGAGCCAAGGTCTGAAGCCTGACGCAAGAAGCTTCTGTAATGTTCATGAATTATTATATGAAACAAAGCCTTGGGGCAAAGAACAGTACCATAACAACTTTGGCTGCTACAGCTTCGTTTCTCGGTCCGGGGCAAGCTGTCCCGTACCAACCTTTCGGAAGAGATGGCCCGGGGATTGGATGACAGAATGGTTTTATGTGAAGAATGACTTATCAGCACGAGAAGACATCAAAGGTATAATTATGCGTCCTATTTGGCAAAGCTTCGGCCTTCGGAGGCCGAAGGTTGAAATGAACGAAGCCGCCGAAGAGTGCCAAAGAGCCTTCGGCGTTGTCTGTTCTTTTATAGGAACAAGGGACTTAGTACAAGAACATATCGCCTTCAGGGTGTGGCCGCTTGCTGAGAAATGGGAAATGCCACAAGAAACCATAAAAGAGGCCGACGAAGGTGGGCTTGTGAGACTGAAGTACACCTTCAAATTTGGAGATAAATTTATTGAGCCAGATGATGAGTGGTTGAAAAGCATTGACAATTTAAGTGATGAGCTACTCGGGACCTACTCGAAGGCTGAAGATAATGCAATGTCAGCAGCCTTCGGAGGCCGAAAAAAGAAGAGACTGAATCGAGTATTTGATGCCATTGGGTTTGTCTACCCTGATTACTGCTATCCCATTCGAAGGCAGAAGAGAAAAAACACAATCTCTGCAAAAGAAGAAGCTGCAGCTGCTCCTAGCGAGCCAGAACCGAAAAGGAAAAAGATAAAGGTTCTTACGCATCGGCCGCGTTATATTGAACCAGCTTCGGTGCCTGAGTTCACCGGAGAAGCTTCTTCGGCCACCGAAGCTGAACAGCCAACCTTGCTGCCAGAAACTGCAGAGATGGCCGAAGCACCATCCACAGAAAAAATGGAAGAAGCGAAAAAGCCGACTAAGGAAAAAACATTAGAAGTTTTGAGTCCTGCAGTAAATATTGAAACAGCAAAAAACCAAAAGGGGCCATCAGTGACCCCAAAAAGGAAAAGAATGGTAAATGTACTAGACGTCTTGGAGACAATTAAGTCTTCAAGCACAACTCCAAAAAAGAGTGTTGAAGTTGCTGAAGCTTCTACTGAAGCTTCGGCTCAACAAGCTGAAGCTGAAGCTGGGCCTTCAGAGCCCTACAAGGAGCAACCTTTTGAAGCCGAAGCAATAAAAATTCCAGAACCAGTATTAGTTGAAGAAACTGACACCGCCATCCCCGAAGCACCTGCCAGCATGCGTGATTACATGATACGACATGCTTCGGGGAAGAAGCTATCTGAAGAAGAAACTCATGAAGCCATCCATTATGCAAAGGAACTAAAATATCCGAAGGGGGCAGTAATATTCAATGGAACGAATGAAGATGACTTTTTATACTGCCTGCCTGACAACAAAGAGCTATCTGTCTGCCGAGAAATGGCCAGAAGTATTGGTTTCCCGAAGCTTGAATCTGGATTAAGCGCCATGACGAAAGAAGATCTCGCAGACAGTCTTGCGTACAACAGCCTGAAGGTATAGGAATTAAACACTTGAAAAACCCCCTTATTTTTACGCAACTCATTCCTTTTTTCTTATATGAATTCTTTTTCGTATAGGGCCTGATCCTAAGCAACGCACTAAGAGCCTAAAAGAGCGCCGAAGATGAAAGCTATGAAATTGCGTTTAATAATTTACGCTCCGAAGTTATCAGACTGAGAAACGAAGCTTTGGAAAAAGATAAAATTCTGCTTACACTGGTAGATAAAGTGAAAAAAGACGAAGCTGCTTCAAAGGCCCAGGCCGAAGCTCAAAAACGCGAGATTAAAGATCTTCAGAAACAGCTGGCTAGAGCTAAAGAGGAGCGCGCGCTTGAGGAAACGAAACGAGAACTTAGTGATTTTATGGTCAGCAAATTGGAATCAAAAGTTAAGGAGCTTCGCACATCTCAGAGGAAATGCTATGTCAAATCTGTAGAATGCGTGAATAAAATTAAATCCAGCTTCGCCAGCGTAGGCGCCTTTTCCAGCGAAGAGAATTTCTCTCGAGGCAATCCCGAAGGTCCGCTGGAGTGGATTAGCCACGAAGCAGAGGCCTTCGAAGAGATTCTGAACAGTCGTGGCGACATATGCGCTTTTTCGGGCGCCAGAGGAATTGCTTCTGTCTTAGAGAAGAAAGGTTGCGGGCATGTAAAATTTTTAGCTCAATCCGAAGCTACCTTATCTTCCGAAGACGTCAAGGACCCCTCGGCCGAAGCAAGCGTGGTTGGTGGCAAATTTTTTACTGATATCTGGAACGACGGCGGCCGAGGAATGGCGCAAGAGATCATCCAAAGAAGCGAAAAAGGCATTCATGACGCCAGAAAAGTGGCAGAAGCTGCCGAAAGGAGTACAGAGCCCGAAAGGCAATTAGGTACCAATTAGTCGCTCTTATTGTGTTGTAATTTTTATTCCAAACTTTGCTCAAGGTTTGCAAAAGTAATGAAGAAATGTTCTCTTCCCTCAGAAACTGCTGGATCAAATGTCGACGAAGAAATTAAACAAATGGCCGAAACTATCTTGGACAAGGTTGTTGACCAATTTCTAAATGAGGCCGCCGAAGAAGTATTGAGAGAAGATTAGATGCTATTTGGAAAAATCATTTAAAATGTAATCTATGTAACACTTTGTACATTTGAATGTAATATACAAATCTCCTTTCATTGTTGAATTCTTTACGATGCATGAAACATTAAATACATACCATTTTTGAGCCTTTGGCGAAAAAACACCTTCCCTTCTTTTCATGCTTCGTGAAGAAGGCATTCTCCGTTAAAATTATTCTGATGAATCACATCCATGCTTCGTCAAAACATTCTTCGAAGCTAAACTCCGAAGCTACATAACTTCGATATTGATCTGATAAAGCTCGCCCATGTTTCGTAAAAATATTCTCCGAAGCTGTATTCCGAAGCTGTACAATTTCGATGTCACTTTCTCAAAGCATCCTTTCGAAGGTTGAGAGTATCTCCTTCTCTTGCCAAATGCAACATGATGTATGATGCTTATGTTATGCAAAATGATGTGATGATGTTATGTTATGCATGTGACATTTGTTCCGGAGATACACATAAAATATATTCGTAAGCTCTGCATTCCCTTGGGAACGTCTTTGGAGCTTCTTCGTCTTTTACTTAGACGGTATCAGCGTTGACTTTTCGCTGTAAGCCTCCCTTAGGAGCTTCTTCGCCTTTTACTTAGGCGGTATCAGCGTTGACTTTTCGCTGTAAGCCTCCCTTAGGAGCTTCTTCGCCTTTTACTTAGGCGGTATCAGCGTTGACTTTTCGCTGTAGGCTCTGCATTCCTTTAGGAACGACTTCTGAGCAGAAAACTTACACTGCGCTCGCTTTGGAACGGCTTTTTGTGACTTCATAAACTTACTCTGCGTTCCTTAGAACGACTTTCTGTTACTCCGAAGGATTTTTAATCCGAAGGTCCTCCTTGGTAACGGAAAAAGTTTTAGGCTTCAGCAACTTAGGCCTGTGGAGCAAATAGATTTTCCTCGTGGGAAACAACGAAATTATTACATGAAAACTATCAATGTTTTTTGCTTCACAGAAAATAAAACTGAATAGAAAAGACTGCTATCAAAGGTAGGATATGTCAATAAATGTGCTTCGACTCTGGCACAGTGCTGTTGACTGTGCGAGCTTCGGACTGTTCTCTGAAGTCCCTCTGATGTGGAGCGTATTGACTCCCTTCTGGCTGTTGACCTTGCTGCAATGGAGGTGGAGGCGGAAGCTGCTGCCAGGAAGCTTGAGGTTGACTTGCCGAAGCTACAGAAGCCGCAGGGTGGTTGTCTATGTATTGTGGGACATAAGGCGGATGAAACGAAGCAGTATGCATAACCTGCTTCGACTGAGCTTGTTGAGGTGCAGCTTCGGCTAGTTCCTTTTGCTTCTGGATTGTAACATGGCACGTCCTAGTGGTGTGGCCCTTGCCCTCTCCACAGAATAGGCAAAACAGTCTCCTTGGCTGATCTCCGAATCTTCCGCCGAAGCCCCTGGCGCCTCTGCCTCTTGGAGCTGGTGGCCGAAAGAAAGTTTGTTGTTGCCCCGAAGCCTGTGAGGAGCACTGCGGCCTGTTTTGCTGACTCCCCTTATCATCATTCTGAGTGTTGTGAATGGAACGGACATGCCTCGGGTAGTATCTTCCTCCGAAGCCCCTGGTCATCTCAGAAAATCTGAAGGCCTCCTCCCTTCTTTGGCGAAAGTCATTGTCAGCACGAATGTACTCATCCATCTTTTGGAGCAATTTCTCCAAGGTCTGAGGAGGCTTCCGAGCAAAGTATTGAGCTGCAGGTCCAGGACGGAGCCCCTTGATCATGGCTTCGATAACGATTTCATTGGGCACCGTTGGTGCCTGCGCCCTCAATCGTAAGAACCTTCGGACATACGCCTGAAGGTATTCTTCGTGATCCTGAATACACTGGAAGAGGGCTTGAGCTGTAACCGGCTTCGTTTGAAATCCTTGAAAGCTGGTCAGTAACATATCCTTCAGCTTCTGCCATGAAGTGATTGTTCCTGGCCGAAGGGAGGAATACCAGGTCTGAGCAACATTCCTGACGGCCATGACGAAAGACTTCGCCATGATTGCAGCGTTGCCCCCGTACGAAGACACTGTTGCTTCGTAGCTCATCAAGAATTGCTTCGGGTCGGAGTGGCCGTCAAACATGGGGAGCTGGGGTGGCTTATAGGATGGAGGCCAAGGTGTAGCCTGCAGCTCAGCAGACAGAGGAGAAGCATCATCAAAAACAAAATTTCCCTGATGGAAATTATCATACCAGTCGTCTTCGTTGACGAAGCCCTCCTGATGGAGGTCTTTCTGATGAGGCCTTCTGTTCTGCTCATCGTGAGTGAGATGGCGAACTTCCTCAGAAGCTTCGTCAATTTGCCTTTGCAACTCAGCTAGGCGGGCCATCTTCTCCTTCTTCCTCTGCACTTGTTGATGTAGCATCTCCATCTCTCTGATTTCTTGGTCTAGCTCTTCTTCCTCAAGCGTCGGGCTAACAGCTTTTCTCTTCTGGCTTCTGGCCTCCCGAAGAGAGACGGTCTCCTGGTTGTGGTCCAGCGGTTGTAGTGCTGCAGCCCCAGCCGCTGAAGCTTTCTTCGGCGCCATAGCGAAGGTCTATAGCTTCCGAAGGTGTTCACGAAGACTCGAAGTGGAAGTGAGTTCACCGGAGGTGGGCGCCAATGTTGGAGACTTGTTCTCAAATGCTAAGAGTTAAGAACAAGGCAACATAAAAAGTGTTAAGTGTTAAAGTCCTTCGTCCCTCGAAGCATTATGTCCCCTTCGGGAAATAATGAGTCTGGGACGAAGGTCATAAGAGAAATACCTTCGCAAACATAACAGATAATGACGAAGGACTTATATAAAGCATGAAATATAATATAAGCATCATCGCAGAATCATTTCTATTTTATTAACATGGAAAAATAGAAATGATTTCAAATTACAAATGTACCTTCGGTCCTGAGAGAAGGTAGAAAGTACAAGCGTGACGCAAAAGCAAATGCCAAGTCAGCGTGAACAGTATGGGAGTACTGTTCATCTATTTATAGACGCGGGACGCAGCCCACGTAAAATTACATCCATGTCCATTACATTTGTTAACGGCTTATGGAAATCTGTCGAGGCCCCCGAAGTCTTTTCATCTTTAAGTCGGTTCCCCCTTCTGCCATCGCGCCGAAGCTTCCCTGCGCACAGCTTCGGCTACACTCGACCTTCGTCTGGTTCAGGCTTCGTCCTGGCCGTGCTCCATATTCATAATTCTGGATCCGAAAATACCTGTTCACATAATCCACTCGGAAAACATTGTCAAATCATGTTTTTGAGGACCTTCGGAGGACGAAGGCCCCCAACAGTGCCCTTGGGCCATTTCTAAGTATTTTGGTGATTCAGTGCCAACACAAGTGGTCATGTGTTAATCTATGCCAAATGATGGACAAAGTGAAAATCAACATAAAGGTATGTTTCCAAGACTTAGTACTTTGTTTTAAGGACTAATGTATTGTGTCTAAGTACTGGAAATAGGAGAAATCAATTTGGAAAAGAGATGGCTTTGTTCAGCCAAAGACAGTTCAGAATGGGAGCACCGGACTGTCCGGTGGTGCACCGGACAGTGTCCGGTGCGCCAGGCTGGCTCTGGTGAAAAGGCCGCTCTCGGGATTTCATCGGTGGCGTACGACTAAAATTCACCGGACTGTCCGGTGTGCACCGGACTGTCCGGTGCGCCAACGGCTCCAAACCTTCAACGGTCGACTGTGCCAAAATAGGAAAGAAATCCGCACCGGACAGTGTCCGGTGGTGCACCGGACTGTCCGGTGCGCCAGTCGACAGAAGGCAAGAATTACCTTCCTAGAATGCTCTCAATGGCTCCTAGCTGCCTTGGGGCTATAAAAGGGACCCCTAGGCGCATGAAGACACCAAGCATCCTTTGAGCATTGTTGATCATTCACACTCCATTCTTGCGCACTTGTTCAACATTCTTAGTGATTTGAGCTTTGTTCTAGTGAGAACCTCGTGATATTCTTTTGAGCTCAAGTCTTGGTCTTGTGTGTGCGTATTTGCTGTGAATTTGAGTGTGTTGCTTCCCTCCCTTACTCTAGTGCTTCATTCTGATTCTTATTGTAAGGGCGAGAGACTCCAAGTTGTGGAGATTCCTCGCAAACGGGAAAGAGTAAAGTAAAGAAGAACACCGTGGTATTCAAGTTGATCATTGGATCACTTGAGAGGAGTTGAGTGCAACTCTCGTCCGTTGGGACGCCACAACGTGGAGTAGGCAAGTTTTGTACTTGGCCGAACCACGGGATAAATCCTCGTGTCTCTTGTGCTTGTTCTTACTGTGTCTATTGTGCTTCACAAGAGCTCTCCTCTCTAATCACTTGATTTCATTGTTCTAACTTCTAATCAAGTTTGTGGTGTTAAGTATTAAGTTTTTACAGGATCACCTATTCAACCCCCCTCTAGGTGCTCTCAATTGGTATCAGAGCCGTTCTCTTCAAGAAAGGGACTAATCACCCGAATAGATGGATCCTAAGGGAAAGGGGATAGTGATCAACGACAAGGAGAAGGAGTCCTTCATCAATGAGCTGAAAGACGACAAGCCTACTGACTCGGGCTCAAGTCATAAGAAGAAGGACGGGAAGAAGAAGAGGCGCATCAAGAAGATCGTCTACTACGACGATAGCGACGAGTCCTCTTCTTCCCAAAAGGACAACGACGACAATGACTACGAGAAAAAGAAGACGGTTAACTCGAACTTTTCTTTTGATTACTCTCGTATGCCGCATAGTTCAAATGCACATTTGCTTTCCATTCCTCTTGGCAAACCTCCACACTTTGATGGAGAGTACTACGGATTTTGGAGTCACAAAATGCGTAGTCACTTGTTCTCTCTCCATCCAAGTATATGGGAGATAGTAGAAAATGGAATGCAATTTGATAGCACGGATAGTCCCTTATTCGTCAACGAGCAGATTCACAAAAAATGCACAAGCTACTACTATGTTGTTAGCCTCATTGTGCAGGGATGAATACCATAAGGTGAGCAGCTTGGATAACGCCAAGCAGATTTGGGACACCCTCAGGATCTCTCATGAGCGAAATGACGTCACCATGCTCACCAAGGTGGAGTTGGTGGAGGGCGAACTTGGGAGATTCGCAATGATCAGGGGAGTGGAGCCAACCCAAACGTAGAACCGGCTCAAGGCCCTCGTCAACAAAATAAGGAGCTATGGAAGCACACGATGGACTGACCACGACGTCGTCCGCCTACTGCTAAGGTCTTTCATTGTCCTTGATCCACATCTCGTAAACAATATTCATGAGAATCCTAGGTACACCAAGATGTCGCCCGAAGAAATACTTGGAAAGTTCGTAAGCGGGCGGATGATGATCAAGGAGGCAAGATACGTCGATGAGGCGTTGAATGGTCCAATTCATGAGCCTCAAGCCATTGCTCTCAAGGCAACAAATAGCAAGGAGGCGCTACCTAGCAAGGTGGCACAAGTTGAGGCGGCGGGGCTCAATGAGGAAGAAATGGCCCTCATCATCAAGCGATTCAAGACGGCACTCAAAGGTCTCAAGGAGCATCCCAACAAAAGCAAGACAAAGGGAAAGCGCTCCTGCTTCAAGTGTGGTAAGATTGGTCATTTTATCGCTAATTGTCCCGATAATGATTGTGATCAGGAACAAGAGAAGAAGAGGGAAAAGAAGAAGGCTTACAAGAAGGCTAAGGGCGAGGCACACCTTGGCAAAGAGTGGGACTCGGATTGTTCGTCGTCCGACTCTGACAACGAAGGACTCGCCGCCTCGGCCTTCAACAAATCTTCCCTCTTCCCCAACGAGCATCACACCTGCCTCATGGCAAAGGAGAAGAAGGTAAACACTCGAAAGTCTACTTATGCTTCTAGTGATGATGAATCTAGCGATGATGAAATAGACTACGCTAGTTTGTTCAAGGTATTAGATAGAACTAAGATTGATAAGATCAATGAGTTGATTGATGCCTTGAATGATAAGAATAGATTATTAGAAAAGCAAGAGGATCTTTTGTATGAAGAACATGATAAGTTTGTAGAGGCACAAAAATCTCTTGCTTTAGAAGTTAAAAGGAATGAAATGCTTTCTTGTGAACTATCTACTTGCCATGAGACCATTTCTAGTTTAAAAAGTGTTAATAATGATTTAAATGCTAAACTAGAAGTAGCAAATAGATCTAACTCTTGTGTAGAACATGTTGTGATTTGCAATAGGTGTAAAGATTTTAATGTTGATGCTTGTAGTGAACACCTATTTTCTATTGCAAAGTTAAATGATGAAGTGGCTAGTCTTAATGCCCAACTTAAGACTAGCAAAAATGAATTTGATAAACTAAAATTTGCAAGGGATGCCTACACCATTGGTAGACACCCCTCAATTAAGGATGAGCTTGGCTTTAAGAGAGAAGCCAAGAACTTAACAAGTCATAAGGCTCCCATTCCCGCCAAGGAGAAAGGGAAGGCTCCTATGACTAATAGTAGTCAAAAGAATCATGCTTTCATTTATGGTGATAAGAGATATTCTAGAAATGTTCATTATGATAGGATTTGTAATGCTTATGATTCAAATGCCATGTTTGCTTCAAGTTCTTCCATTATGCATGATAGAAATTTGGCTAAGAAAAATGTTATGCCTAGAAGAAATGTTATTCATGTTCCTAGGAAAATAGTTAATGAATCTTCTACAATTTATCATACTTGCAATGCTTCCTTTGCAATTTGTAGAAAGGATAAGAAGGTGATTGCTAGGAAATTAGGGGCAAAATGCAAGGGAGATAAAACTTGCATTTGGGTCCCTAAGACCATTGTTACTAACCTTGTAGGACCCAACAAGAGTTGGGTACCTAAGACCCAAGCCTAAATTGCCTTGCAGGTTTATGCATTCGGGGGCTCAAGCTAGATTATCGACAGCGGATGCACAAACCACATGACGGGGGAGAAGAAGATGTTCTCTTCCTACGTCAAGAACAAAGACTCCCAAGACTCAATCATATTCGGTGACGGGAATCAAGGCAAGGTTAAAGGGTTAGGAAAGATTGCTATTTCATCTGAGCATTCTATCTCTAATGTGTTTTTAGTTGAATCGCTCGGGTATAATTTGTTGTCCGTTAGTCAATTATGTAATATGGGATATAATTGCTTATTCAAAAATATAGATGTGTTTGTCTTTAGAAGAAGTGATGGTTCATTAGCTTTTAAGGGTGTACTAGACGACAAACTTTTTTAGTTGATTTTGCAAAAGAGGAGGCCGGTCTAGATGCATGCTTAATTGCTAAGACTAGCATGGGCTGGCTATGGCATCGCCGTTTAGCACATGTGGGGATAAAGAACCATCACAAACTTCTAAAGGGAGAACATGTGATAGGTCTAACAAATGTAACCTTCGAAAAAGATAGACCTTGTGCAGCTTGTCAAGCAGGCAAACAGGTGGGAAGCTCTCATCATACCAAAAATGTGATGACCACATCAAGACCTTTGGAGTTGCTTCATATGGACCTTTTCGGACCCGTCGCCTATCTAAGCATAGGAGGAAGTAAGTATGGTCTTGTTATCGTTGATGACTTTTCCCGCTTCACTTGGGTATTCTTTTTGCAGGATAAAACAGAAACCCAAGGGACCCTCAAGCGCTTCCTAAGGAGAGCTCAAAATGAGTTTGAGCTCAAAGTGAAGAAGATAAGGAGCGACAATGGGTCGGAGTTCAAGAACCTTCAAGTAGAAGAGTACCTTGAGGAGGAAGGAATCAAGCACGAGTTCTCCGCTCCCTACACACCACAGCAAAATGGTGTGGTAGAGAGGAAGAACAGGACGCTCATAGACATGGCGAGGACAATGCTTGGAGAGTTCAAGACCCCCGAGCGGTTTTGGTCGGAATCCGTGAACACGGCCTGCCACGCCATAAATTGGGTCTACCTTCATCGCCTCCTCAAGAAGACTTCATACAAACTCCTAACCGGTAAGAAACCCAATGTGTCTTACTTTCGTGTATTTGGGAGCAAATGTTATATTCTAGTGAAGAAAGGTAGAAATTCTAAGTTTGCTCCCAAAGCTGTAGAAGGGTTTTTGTTAGGTTATGACTGAAATTCAAAGGCGTATACGGTCTTCAACAAATCATAGGGTTTGGTTGAAGTCTCTAGCGACGTTGTATTTGATGAGACTAATTGCTCTCCAAGAGAGCAAGTTGTTGATCTTGATGATATAGATGAAGAAGATGTTCCAACGGCCGCCACACGCACCATGGCAATTGGAGATGTGCGACCACAGGAACAAACGGAGCAAGATCAACCTTCTTCCTCAACAATGGTGCAACCCCCAACTCAAGATGATGAACAGGTTCATCAAGAAGAGGCATGTGATCAAGGGGGAGCGCAAGATGATCATGTCATGGAGGAAGAAGCACCTCAAGCCCCTCCAACCCATGTTCGAGCAACGATTCAACGGAATCATCCCGTCGACCAAATATTGGATGATATAAGCAAGGGAGTAACTACTCGTTCGAGATTAGTTAATTTTTGTGAGCATTACTCTTTTGTCTCTTCTATTGAGCCTTTCAGGGTAGAAGAGGCCTTACTAGATCCGGACTGGGTGTTGGCCATGCAGGAGGAGCTCAACAATTTCAAGAGAAATGAAGTTTGGACACTGGTGCCACGTCCCAAGCAAAACGTTGTGGGAACCAAGTGGGTATTTCGCAACAAATAGGATGAGCACGGAGTGGTGACAAGGAACAAGGCTAGACTTGTGGCAAAAGGTTATGCCCAAGTCGCAGGTTTGGAGTTTGAGGAGACTTTTGCTCCTGTGGCTAGGCTAGAGTCAATTCGCATATTGTTAGCCTATGCCGCTCACCATTCTTTGAGGTTGTTCCAAATGGATGTGAAGAGCGCTTTCCTCAACGGGCCAATCAAGGAGGAGGTGTACGTGGAGCAACCCCCTGGCTTTGATGATGAACGGTACCCCGACCACGTGTGTAAGCTCTCTAAGGCGCTCTATGGACTTAAGCAAGCCCCAAGAGCATGGTATGAATGCCTTAGAGACTTTTTAATTGCTAATGCTTTCAAGGTTGGGAAAGTCGATCCGACTTTATTCACTAAGACTTGTGATGGTGACTTATTTGTGTGTCAAATTTATGTCGATGACATAATATTTGGTTCTACTAACCAAAAATCTTGTGAAGAGTTTAGAAGGGTGATGACTCAAAAGTTTGAGATGTCGATGATGGGCGAGTTGCACTACTTCCTTGGGTTCCAAGTGAAGCAACTCAAGGACGACACTTTCATCTCCCAAACGAAGTACACGCAAGACTTGATCAAGCGGTTTGGGATGAAGGACGCCAAGCCCGCAAAGACTCCAATGGGAACTGACGGACACGTCGACCTCAACAAAGGAGGTAAGTCCGTTGATCAAAAAGCATACCGGTCTATGATAGGTTCCTTGCTTTACTTATGTGCTAGTAGACCGGATATTATACTTAGTGTATGTGTTGGGACCATGCTTCGTCGCCGAAGGTCCTGCAGGAAGAAACAACTTCGGCTAAAGCTGCTTATACGTGATGCCGAAGCTACCACTCATGCAGCTTCGGTATTATAGCGTATCCGAAGATGAAGGATCGAATCGACTTAAAGATAGAATGACCTTTTAGTCCATAAGGGTCTGAGTCATTGTTGTAAACTTTTATAAGGGGCATGATTGTAATTCTTTACAGGCTGTGTCCTGTGCCTATAAATAGTGAACAGTATTCCTTTACTGTTCACGCAATCCTGTAATTGCAAACGCATTGCTCGGGAATTATTATTTTCTGCCAAGGCAAAGGTATAAATGTACCTAAACATCATGTTTTGATATTTAAGTCCATATAATAAAATATGTGAATAATGTTATCTATTTTTGGTACATCTATCTCTAATGTTTCATGTTTTATATTTTATTTCATATTATTTTGTAAGTCTGATCACGAAGGTGTGACCTTCGTGATATTCTATTCATGGTCTTCGTCCGAAGTTCATTAAATCCTTGGGGAGATAATGCTTCAGCGGACGAAGGGCATTAATATTTAACATTTTATGTTGCCTTGTTCTTAATTCATAGCATTTGAGAACAAGTCCCCAACATTGGCGCCCACCTCCGGTGAACTCACTTCCACTTTCCTGAGACAATGGCTTCGTTCAAGAACCAAGCTGGAACTGCTTCGGCTCTGAAGCTGATTCTCCCGATAACAGGCGGTTCATGCTCAGAGCCGGCTAACAAGAAACAGAAGAAGGAGGCACAGAGAAGAGTACAACATGTAGGGGTACAAGGACCCTTCATCAAGTCAAGATGGTCTCACATTCCAATTACCTTCTCTCAAGAGGATCTTCAGCTCAAGAATTACCCACACAATGATGCTATGGTTATCTCTTGTGTGATCAAAGGATTTACGGTCCATAATGTTTTGGTTGATATAGGTAGTGCAGCTGATATCATATTTGCTAAGGCCTTCAGACAGATGCAAGAGCCCGAAGACAAGATCCATGATGCCACACATCCTCTTTGTGGCTTCGGAGGAAGGCAGATTGTAGCACTCGGAAAAATCACAATGCCAGTAACCTTCGGATTTATCAACAACACAAGGACTGAACAAGTTGTGTTCGATATCGTTGACATGGAATACCCTTACAATGCAATCATTGGTCGTGGTACTCTCAATGCCTTCGAAGCAATTCTTCATCCAGCATATCTTTGCATGAAGATACCTTCGGACCAAGGACCCATTGCCATTCATGGAAGTCAGGAAGCTGCCAGAAGGGCCGAAGGAAACTGGACAGACTGAAAAGAAATCCATAACATAGATGGAGCTAAAGCTTGTGAGCAGTACAAGTTTAGAAGGGAGAAAGCTGCTTCGGCCGATCAGCCGAAGCCCATGCTCTTATGTCAGGACATAGCAGAGCAGAAGGTGCTATTGGGATCCCAACTGTCCGAAGAACAGGAGAAAACCTTGATAAGGTTTCTGTTCAACAACAAAGATGTTTTTGCATGGTCAGCTAATGATCTTTGCGGAGTAAACAGGGATGTTATTGAACACTCGCTCAATGTTGATCCATCCTTTAGACCCAGAAAGCAAAGGCTTCGGAAGATGTCTGATGACAAGGTTGAAGGTGCTCGGAATGAAGTGAAAAGACTCCTCAGTGCCAGAGTTATCAGAGAGGTAAAATACCTAGAATGGCTGACTAACACTGTTATGGTAAAAAATGCCAATGGTAAATGGAGAATGTGTATTGATTTTACTGATCTCAACAAGGCCTGTCCGAAGGACGAGTTTCCATTGCCAAGGATAGATTCTCTAGTTGATGCAACAGCTTCATCAGAGCTTATGAGTCTGCTGGATTGTTATTCAGGCTATCATCAAATTTGGTTGAAGAAGGAGGATGAGCCAAAAACCAGCTTCATAACCCCTAGTGGAACATATTGTTACCTTCGGATGCCTGAGGGGCTCAAGAATGCTGGAGGAAGCTTCAGCAGAATGACAACGAAGGTTCTTCATTCTGAGATAGGCAGAAATGTGCTAACTTATGTTGATGATATCATTGTAAAAAGCACGAAGCAAGATAATCACATTGCTGATCTGCAGGAGACCTTCGCTAATTTTAGACAGGTCGGTTTAAAGTTGAATCCAGAAAAATGTGTCTTCGGAGTGAAAAAAGGGAAATTTCTTGGCTGCCTAGTTTCAACAAAAGGGATTGAGGCTAATCCAAATAAAATCGAAGCTATCCTTCGAATGGAACCACCAAGTACAAAGAAGGGGGCTCAAAGATTGACAGAAAGACTGGCATCTCTCAACAGATTTATATCTAGATCAGTAGAGAGAAATTTACCATTTTTCGAAGTGCTGAAGTCAGCCGAAGTTTTTCAATGGGGACCAGTCCAGCAGAGAGCCTTCGAAGAGCTGAAGCAATATTTGATAGACCTAACAACACTAACTCCACCAACGCCAGGGGCTCCTCTGTTGTTATATGTGGCAGCTTCGCACTCAGCGGTAAGTGTAGCACTTGTCCAGGAGAAGCTTGAAGGCCAAGTCAAAAAGCAAGCCCTAATATACTTTGTATCCGAAGTTCTTAGTTTATCAAAGAAAAATTATACAGAATTGGAGAAGGTGCTGTATGCTGTTTTGATGGCCTCCAGGAAGCTTGGGCACTATTTTCAGGCATACAATATAGTTGTTCCTTCTTCACAACCGTTGAAGGATATTATGAGAAATAGAGAAGCTACTAGAAGGGTTGGAAAATGGGCTGCGGAACTCAATGAATTTTGTATTGATTATGTGCATAGATCTTCGATTCAGTCCCAAGCATTGGCAGACTTCATTGCTGACTGGACGCCAGGGGCTCAGGAAGAAGAAACGAGTAAAGATGCCGAAGTTTGGACAGTATTTTGCGATGGATCTTGGGGAACCTTCGGAGCAGGAGCAGCTGCTGTGTTGGTCGCACCTTCCAAAGTTAAAACTTGTTATGCAACAAGACTTGATTTCAGTTGCACAAATAACATTGCTGAGTACGAAGCTTTGCTCTTGGGTCTTCGGAAGTTAAAGGCGATGGGAATCAGAAGGGCGGTTCTTAAAATTGATTCCTAGGTTATTTCTGGTCATATTGACAAAAGTTATAAAGCAAAAGATCCGAAGCTTGAAAAATATTTAGACACGGTCCGAAGGATTGAGGCTTCCTTTGAAGGGTTTTCTGTTAAAAATATTCCTCGTGGAGAAAATGAATATGCTAATTTATTAGCTAAGTCAGCAGCACAGGGGCTGCCCTTACCTTCGGAAGTATTTTTCAAAACAATAAAAGCACCTTCGGTTGAGCTTCTTGAAAGAGCAGTCCTCAACATATCCCCTGTCTATAGTGAAGACTGGAGAACTGAGATCATCTCTTTCCTTCAGGGTAACTTTCTTTCAGATGACGAAGCTTATAACAGGAGGATAGAGGCAAGAGCTCGACCATATGTTATAATAGAAGGGGAACTATACAAGCATGGGGACTGTTCTCCGTTACTCAAGTGTTTATCCAGAGCCGAAGGTATAGAATTGATGAAGGAAATACACACAGGCCTATGTGGATCTCACATTGGATCTAGGCCCTTGCTTGGAAAAGTTTGTCATCAAGGATTTTATTGGCCAAAGGCAGCTTCGGATGCAGCAGAATTAGTCCAAAAGTGCGAAGGTTGTCAGAAATGTGCAAGAGATCAAAAACAACCTTCGTCTTTAACTCAGTTAATACAACCCACTTGGCCATTGCAAAGGTGGGGCCTTGATTTGTTAGGTCCGTTACCACTAGCACAAGGGAACTTAAGATATGTTGTAGTGGCAGTGGAATATTTTTCTAAATGGATTAAGGCAAAGCCTTTAGCCACAATAACTTCGGTCACTATTCAAAAGTTTTTGTAGCAAAATATTGTTTGTCGCTTCGGAGTGCCGAAGGCTATTACTGTGGATAATGGGACGCAGTTTGATTCCGAAGCTTTCAGAGAATTTTGCGATCAAATTGGCACGAAGATCCATTTTGCATCAGTTCGACATCCGAAGTCAAATAGACTTGTTGAAAGAGCTAATGGCATCATAATGACAGGAGTAATGAAGTTAAACTTCAATCAGCCCAGGGGAAAGTGGCCAGACGAATTAATCAAAGTGGTGTGGAGCCACAACACAACAGTATCAAGATCAACAGGCTTTACACCATTCAAACTATTGTTTGATGACGAAGCAATAACTCTGGAAGAAGCCAAAGCAGGATCAATAAGAATAGTAGCTTCGGCAGAAGACGAAGCTGAAGCTGATTACTCTGTGGAAAAAGATGCTATAGAGGGGATCAGGCTTCAAGCTGTGGAAAACATCAACAAATACCAAGCTGAAACAATAAAATGGCGTGATAGAAAGGTTAGGCTAAAGAACATTGAACCAGAACATTTGGTGCTTCGATGAGTAGCCAACCCAGAGACAATAGGCAAATTACAGCTGAAGTGGGAAGGACCTTTTCTGGTAGTATCTTCGTCAAGACCCGGTTCCTACAGATTGAAGGATATGAACGACAACGACATTCCTAGATCATGGAATGCGGACGAGCTTCGACGATATTATGTTTAGCTTGATGTAGTTTTTTCTGTTCTTTCTTGTGGCACCCTTTTCCTTTCCAAAGGGTGAGAAAGGTTTTTAATGGGGCCACAACATGTAATTTTTCTTTTCCTTATTTAAATTCTATAAGAGCGATATCCCCCAAAGATGTAAATGTAAAAGCTGAGAACGCACCATCGAGTGCAAAGGAAAGAGAAAAGAAAACAGGGAGAAGCTCAAAAGTCGTTCCTAAGGGAATGCGAGCTTGCATCGAAAAATAAACGCTGATTCCGCCGAAAGTAAAAGGCGGAGAAGCTCCTAAGGGAGGCTTACAGCGAAAAATAAACGCTGATTCCGCCGAAAGTAAAAGGCGAAGAAGCTCCTAAGGAAGGCTTACAGCGAAAAGTCAGCGCTGATACACCGAAAAGTAAACGGTGAAGCCGAAAAATAAATGGCAAAAAGATTTGAGTCATTCCCAAGGGAATGAAGGCTATGATTATGGTTTTGAATATACATTCGGATATTCATTTGCATGATACATTACATCATGACATTTGCATTCATAAACATTCATTTAGACATATATAGGATCATTATCATCATACCACGCAAAAAAAGCAGATGCTTCGGCTATGAGGAAAAAACTTCGGAGAAAGAGGAAATTTTCATGCTTTGTTGTGTACGAAAAGAAGGGAAGGTGTTTTTCGTCTTCGGCTCAAAAATGAAATTTCGTTCACAGCAAAGCAGATCGTACACGGATAAAGGAGAAAAGATATATTACAAGGTAATACAAATTTACATAAGTTTTTTCTACAATTATATTACAAAGATTTCTCCAGAATTTTTTGCAGAAAAGTCTTTTACAACAACTGTTAAGCTTCAGCCCGTCATTCTTCAGCTTCATCATCCTGTACATATTAAAACAGAATGAGAAAGGTGCAAATTTCAAGGAGAAGGTAAAAGTAACAAGTATAAGATTCTCACCGGCTTAAGGTGGCTCCGAGCTTCGTCACCAGCCATTTTTCGCCCGCCGTTTACCCAAATCTGAGTCATAAATCTGTTTCCTATGCTTCGGGCTAGGCTTGGGATGTCAACCAAATCTGCCGGTGACAAGCTAAAGTTTGGCCTATTTACAATCTTCCCATGCATGCAGCCGGCCTTCAGGAAAGCGGTAGCCGTGCCTCGAGAAGCTAGCAGGGCGCAGAAATCAGCATGCCCAGCAATAACTTCGTCAAGTGCATCAACCTCGCCTTCAATGTATTCCAAGGTGCTGGGCAGGTTTTCAGCTGAAGGTGTAAACTTATCAGAGCTGGCTCCAATTGAGTGAAACACATTCTTCAGCCGCTGCACGCATCTGCTGCAGAAATTTAATCATTTCTCCTGAAGCTCCTTCAATGATTTTTGCAAATTTGAATTCTTCTCGATCTCGGTCTTGAGACTTGTTTCGAGGTTCTTCTTTTCCTGCTCAGATTTTTCTGACTTTTTGAGTAATTCATTGTTTAATCTGTCATTTTCGGCTTGGACCTCAGCCAGTGAACCTTCCATAGAATGAATAACGAAGTCTTTCTTTTCTAAGGCAGCTTCGTGTTCTTTAACCATGATTTCAAGGTCTTGAATGACGAAGTCCTTTTTCTTCAGAGCAGCTTCGTAATTTTCGACTTTGTCTTCTAGATCTTTGATGATAGCTTTGTTTTTTTCCTCTTCAAGATCTTGTTGCATTCTCAGCACTTTACTTAGTAATATACTCTGCCAAAACAACCTTCGTCAGAAAACAACTTAATTTTTTTTAAAAAAAACATAATAATAATAATAATAAAAATTTGAGAGTTTTTTACCTTGAAATTAGCATAGAGCAAGCTACCGGCAATATGCTGTCACTGGTACCTGTAGAGGTCCGCTTCTATCTTCGGCAGGCCAACGCTTTTGGAGAAGGTCCTAACAACCTTGGCCTCGGTTCGATTCCGAAGGCATCTTAGCTTCCCTTCATTGACCCCACCAAATAGCAGAGACCCTGGTTTGTATCCACATGATATAGCATATTTCTTTAGCTGTTCTTTTTCAGCGTCTATTAACTCTTGTCCAAGTATATCTTGAAAATTAAAATTTTCTTCTTCCAAAATTTCTTCAATCTGCTCTTTTCCTTTTTCAGTTGCCGTGTTCACCGCAACCACAACAACTTCTTCTTCAGCCATTCTCAGAAGTATATTGTCAATATCATCAAGCGTGGTTTCCAGGTTAGGATCTTCAGTGGTTGCTCCGGTGGCTTCGGCTCCGGTGGCTTTGGCTCCGGCGGGTTCGGCTCCAGTGGTTTCGGCTCCGGTGGTTTCGGCAATGACAATTTTTGACGCCAATATTGGTGGCGGTGTCTGATGAATGACATCTGCCACTTGGATAATTCTTCGTTTTTTCGGCTTTGCAGGACTTTCTGCTGCCGAAGCTTCTTTGTCCTTCTGAAAAAACTTCGTCAGTTCTGGCGCCAGCGGACTTAGCTTGACAGGCAAAGGTTCAGTCATTACCTTCAGAATCTCTTCCACTTCGGCAGCAGAAGGTGTTGCAGGAGTTTCCTCCTCTCGGACCAATGTCTTCGGTTTTTGAAGATGAGGTTTTGGAGATACAACTTTTCTTTTCCTTGGAGCAGCTACCTTTGGCTCAAGGCTCAGTTTTTCAGAAATTTCTTTTTCCTTTTTAGCCAATTTGGTGCTTTCTTTGTCAAGGGCGCTCGCAATTCTTTTTCTCTTTGGGCCTTCGGCATCTCCGCCCAGTTGCTCATAATCAGGATAGTCAAAATTCAAGGCATCTAGCACCTGATTCAATCTTCATTTCAGACGACTGCCGAAGGCTGCTGTCATCAACTGATCTTCTTTCTTAGAATAATTACCGAGGATATCGTTGCACATAATCTCGATTGTGTCCAACCATTTCTGGCAGGGTTTTTTAAAGTGTTTCTTAAACTTGTAGTAATAAGGCAATCGAACAAGTTCTCCCTTTTTCTTTTCTCCCTCCAGCTTCGGCATCTCCCACTCCCTCATTGTTGGGAACACTTTAAAAGCCAGAAATGCCTGCACTAAGTCTCTAGTGCCAATATGTTCTGAAATTACTCGAAATTCACCCAAAGCAATCTGGCTCGGACTCCCCCTTATCATGTTGCATTGGGGCCTCGTCTCTCCGAAGGTTAGCTCTAGCGGACTCTGGACCAATTTATCTTCATCCTTATCAACTTTAACATAAAACCATTCAGACTTCCATCCGGCCGGCCATTTGCTTCGGTAGCTTATCACTGGAAACTTCGTAGTTTTGCGATAAGCAAAGTTGTAGCAGCCAAAATTCTCATGTAGACCATCTCCTCTGGCTTTAGTCTGGTAATGTAATTCATGAACTCGGCAGAAACCCTCACCGAACGGTTCCACTCCCTGGCTACGAAGGGCCCAAATGTAAACACTTAATCTAACAATAGCATTGGGGGTCAGTTGATGAAGGTAAATCCCAAACTTCTTCAGTACAATAGCAATCATCCCATTCAGGGGAACCTTAGGCCAGCTTTAAAGAAGCTTTTGAACACTACAACCTCATTCTTTTCCGGCTTCGGAATAGTTTCCTCTCCGCCAAAACGAACCAGCTCCTTTTTTGCTTCACTAAAGTAGCCCAGCTTCACCATTTTTGGAAGATCAGCTTCAGAAATGGTGGACTTTCCAAAGTCCAAATGACTAGGTTTACTTGGCATCCCACAGCTGTACTCATCTTCGGAACCAACTTCTTCAACATCAGCTTGTGTTGCTTCGGCAGCAGGTGTGTCCTCTGATGAAACCAGCCCAGAGCGCCTCATTGCTTCAGAAATCGGAACAATTTCAACGGCTTCGGTCTCATCTCCATCACGCTCAACCCTAGCAGTGGAGCGTATTCTGGCCATTTGATTTTAAATTTTCTTGAAAAATTCTTTGGAAGCTAATAACCTTTTTTCCGAAGCTCTTCTCGTGATGAACCACAATCCAAACTGGAGCTTCGTTTGAATGCAAAAGTCAAGCTTCGGCTATGGTTAAATTTTTGGCAGCGAAACAGTGCAATAGCAATGAATGTTGTGGTAACTTCACACCTACCTGTCTATTTATATAGTGTTGCAGGTAAGAAGGTGAATCGTCAGGATTTTTACACCGAGCAAATAGTCGCTCGCACCCACTGCACGGTGGGCCGCAAAAACCAAGAAAGTGAACCTGCATGGTGGGACCGCTCCGCGCTCGTAAACTATATCGTTTCTCGGTAACGAGCTCAGGGAAGGTGTTTTTCGGACCTTCGGCTTCCCGAAGCCTAAGAGACTTTTTTCACGGATCAAGCTTGTTATGAAAAACGATCTAGCACAGCGAAGGGGCTACTGTTGGGACCATGCTTCGTCGCCGAAGGTCCTGCAGGAAGAAACAGCTTCGGCTAAAGCTGCTTATACATGATGCTGAACCTACCACTCATGCAGCTTCGGTGTTATAGCATATCCGAAGATGAAGGATCGAACCGACTTAAAGATAGAATGACCTTTTAGTCCATAAGGGTCTGAGTCATTGTTGTAAACTTTTATAAGGGGCATGATTGTAATTCTTTACAGGCTGTGTCATGTGTCTATAAATAGTGAACATTATTCCTTTACTGTTCACGCAATCCTGTAATTGCAAACACATTGCTCGGGAATTATTATTTTCTGCCAAGGCAAAGGTATTAATGTACCTAAACATCATGTTTTGATATTTAAGTCCATATAATAAAATATGTGAATAATGTTATCTATTTTTGGTACATCTATCTCTAATGTTTCATGTTTTATATTTTATTTCATATTATTTTGTAAGTCTGATCACGAAGGTGTGACCTTCGTGATATTCTATTCATGGTCTTCGTCCGAAGTTCATTAAATCCTTGGGGAGATAATGCTTCAGCGGACGAAGGGCATTAGTATTTAACATTTTATGTTGCCTTGTTCTTAATTCATAGCATTTGAGAACAAGTCCCCAACATTATGCATGTGTGCTAGATTTCAATCCGATCCAAGGGAGTGTCACTTAGTGGCTGTGAAGCGAATTCTTAGATATTTAGTTGCTACGCCTTGCTTCGGGATCTGGTATCCAAAGGGGTCTACCTTTGACTTAATTGGATATTCAGACTCCGATTATGCTGGATGTAAGGTTGATAGGAAGAGTACATCAGGGACGTGCCAATTCTTAGGAAGGTCCCTGGTGTCCTGGAGTTCTAAGAAACAAACTTCTGTTTCCCTATCCACCGCTGAGGCCGAGTATGTTGCCGCAGGACAGTGTTGCGCGCAACTACTTTGGATGAGGCAAACCCTCCGGGACTTTGGCTACAATCTGAGCAAAGTCCCACTCCTATGTGATAATGAGAGTGCTATCCGCATGGCGGATAATCCTGTTGAACACAGCCGCACAAAGCACATAGACATCCGGCATCACTTTTTGAGAGACCACCAGCAAAAGGGAGATATCGAAGTGTTTTATGTTAGCACCGAGAACCAGCTAGCCGATATCTTTACCAAGCCTCTAGATGAGAAGACCTTTTGCAGGCTGCGTAGTGAGCTAAATGTCTTAGATTCACGGAACTTGGATTGATTTGTAGCATACATGTGTCTTATGCTTTGATCATGTTCTTTTATGCATTTTGTTATGTATTTGTGGTGTTCAAGTTGTACAAACACTCCCCGGACCTCACAAGTCCATTTGCAAGTGCTGCACATATTTAGGGGGAGATGTGCTACAACTTGACTCTTTGGGACTAACCATATGCTTGAGTGTTCTTAAATTAGTCTCAAAGGTGGATTGAAAGGGAAAGATGGACTTGGACCATGAAAGACTTCCACTGCACTCCGATGAGAGGGTAACTTACTCCAAGTTCATCTCCGTGTCTCTTATTGCCTTTTGCTCTTAATTGACAATTTTGGTGAGGCAATGATGTTTAAGGGCCAAAAATGATCCTGTTTTGGTGCTTGATGCCAAAGGGGGAGAAATTAAGGGCCAAAGCAACAAATGGGTCAGCTACCACTTGAGAATTTTGAAAATAGTAGAGTTAGGACTTTTGATTTGTCACAATTCTAAATGTCTCTTTTTTTGTCAAAAGTTTGTCTCTTGTGGGGAGAATGTTAGATTATGGGAAATAGGGGGAGTTTTTGAATCAGTGACCAATTTCTCTTGGAATATCTTCTCTATGCCTCAACAAGTGAGTTTGACTTAGAGATAGGAAATTGAGTTTGATTTGCAAAAACAAACCAAGTGGTGGCAAAGAATGATCCTAATATGCCAAATTTGATTCAAAACAAATCTGTGTTCTTATTTGCATTGATGTTGCACATCTTTGTATTGCTCTTTGTTGTGTTGGCATAAATCACCAAAAAGGGGGAGATTGAAAGGGAAATGTGCCCTTGGGCCATTTCTAAGTATTTTGGTGATTGAGTGCCAACACAAGTGGTCATGTGTTAATCTATGCCAAATGATGGACAAAGTGAAAATCAACATAAAGGTATGTTTCTAAGACTTAGTACTTTGTTTTAAGGACTAATGTATTGTGTCTAAGTACTGGAAACAGGAGAAATCAATTTGGAAAAGAGATGGCTTTGTTCAGCCAAAGACAGTTCAGTCTGGGAGCACCGGACAGTGTCCGGTGCGCCAGGCTGGCTCTGGTTGTTGGAACTTGCTCTCAGCAGCAAGGAGGCCAACAAGGGTGAACAGTGGTGACAACAGGGTTACGTGCTCAGGGGCAATAGCTCTGTTTTCTTCTAGCCTCTCACGGGCACTGTGCGGGGGTATTTATAGGTATCTGAGTGCCCAGCGCCTTGTGTTAAGGACGCATGTGCCCTCAGACACCTAGTTTATCCCCAGAATATTCCCATAAAGCGGGGTTACAAGCTGTAATTACAAGTATGCCTTTACAAATTAGGCCCGTAACACAAAGGCGGCCACGCAGGGCCCGTTACAATGGGCCAGATCACACGTGGGCCTTAGGACTGAACGAGGCCGCGCCGCGGGAAGGCGTCGCCGCAGGCCTTCGTCAAAGTGCCGAATGGAGCGAAGGGTGTCCCTGCCCGATTTGTCTCTGTCAGACCAGTGACTGCGGCGGAGGCCTCGAGCGAAGGGTGGCGTCTTTGCCTTCGCCCCAACATTTGCCCTCCGAGGGACAAGTTCGACAAAGTCACCTGGTGCCGAAGACGTCGCTAGATGGCGGGGACGCTGCCCTCGCTCGAAGTGGTTCCGCGGGGGTTTTTGATGTGACCGTTGATGGACGGCGTACTGTTGGATTGCGGGTTTCCCGAAGCGTCGCGCCCTGTCGGATTGCAGGTTTCCCGAAGAGCCGCGCCCTGCCTATAAAAGGGGGCGGGGGTCGGCGCTGTTTGAACTTTGCCTTCCGCGCTCCGTAAGAACCCTAGCCACCCGCCGTCTTGCTGCTCCTCTTCCTCCGCTGCTCCTTTCGCTCGCCGGAGTTCTGGCTCGAGTGAAGCAGACCGCCCGCCGCCGCCGACGGTACGTAGCAATGCCATCCTCTTCTTCTTTCGCCGACACCACGCCGCCGGCCGCCGCCTCGTCTGAGGAGACGTTGAGTAGCGTGATGGTGGAGGAGTTGTGCGCCGGCGACTCTGTTGATTTTGGAGTGTCACGGATGACGTCAGCCCGCGTTGAAGATATGCAGCGGTTGGGCTACTTTGGCGGCGGAGTCGCTCGTGCTCCGGGGACGGAGGAAGTCCCCGAGCCGGAGGGTGAGTTGGTCGTTTTCGAGGCGTTCTTCGTCGCCGGTCTCCGCTTGCCTGCGCACCGGTTTGTTGGCGAAGTCCTGCGTAGATTCAACGTTCAAATACATCAGCTGACACCGAATGCCATGGTGGCGCTGGCGAAGTATGTCTGGGCGACGACTTCGTACGGCGGACAGCCGTCGGTTGAAGTTTTTGCGAAGAATTATTGTTTGCATTGGCAGAAGAGGATGGTTGGGGACGGAGTTGCCCAGTTCGGGTCATGCACATTCACGCCGAAGACCGGCAAGACCACAATGCCAGTAGTGGAGTTGGTTCCGTGCGCCCGCAACAAGTGGGGCAATTGGAATGAATTTTGGTTTTACGTTGCTGAGGGTACTGTCGAAGACCATGAGGGACTCCCCGTGTCTGAGATGTGCTCTCATTATTACTCTGCGTATCCGCCTTTTGAAGTGGCAGAAGAGGATGCAGACGAAGGGGCCCTCCGGTGCGCCGCCGGTCAGAGCAGTGGTCGTGATTTAGTTGAAGAGTTCGTGGCGTGCGGGGTCTGGCCCTTGGCGCACGGCTGGGCGCTGGGCGAAGTGTGCCCTCGCAAGATGCCTTTTCATGGAGGAAGGGTGGTGCGAAGTCCTGCCTTCGCACTGAATTTGCGAAACCGTGACCCGGCCGCCTTTGTGCGTGATGCGGAGGACTTGGCGGTGCGGCTCGTGGGGCGTTACGTGCCGAGGACGGAAGGCCAGCGCAGCTTTGATATCCGCGGGTCAAATGACCGTTTGAACAGGGTCTTCGAATTAAATCAATTGCCGTACGACGGCTATCCTGGTCAAGACGAAGCGGACCGCCGTGGGAAGAAACCGGCGGTGGAGACTGGAGGCGACCCTGCGCTGGCGGCCGCCCCCTCCTCAAAAAAGAGAAAATTAGGTACTGCGATGGGAGGACTTGGGGTGTCTGATAGTTTTGCTAGAGAGTTAATGAGGACATGTGCAGCCCCGGGGGAAAGGATGTCTTCGCCCGAGCTCCGGGAGTCTTCGGCTCGGATGCTGAGGGTTACCGGGGGTTGCTGGCCTAGAAATGTTCCTATCCCCTGCGCGGCTGAGGAGGACGGTTTTACATCTCGTATGGTTCATCAGTGGAGAGTTTTTCCTTACGGGCGAAATATCGGTGCTGTTGTGTGGGCAGTGATGGACAAGGATCGCCAAGGAGCGGCGCAAAAACGCCAGGCGACTGTTAGGATTCACGAAGCTCGGCCGAAAAGGCCGTGGGGAAACGCGAAGGCTGCGGCCTCCGGCGGAGGCAAGCCGCCGCTGGCGGCGAAGACGGGCGCCTCTGCACCTAGCAAGGCGCCGGAGGCAACGGCAGGCGCCGGAGGCTCCAAGTCAACGAAGGTGGTGCCGCCGGCCAGCGGAGTGGCGGAGGCTTCGAAGGCGGCCCGAGCGCTGCCGTTGGCGGGCAAACGTGTTGCCGATTACGGCACCGATATTACCGTGGACGACTATCTTGGTGGTAAGTCGTTGTCCTATTAATTAATTAATTTTTTTTTAAATTGTTGACACGTTGCAGGGCCGGATGAGGGCCAGCTTGCTATAGTTGCGCCTGGCGTGGCGATCGCGACGGCCGCCAAAGTGCCGAAGGCGAGGGGCGAGGCGCTTGGCGCCGGAGGCGAGGTGTCGGCCCTCGCGTTGGTCAGGGACGAGGCGGGCGTGGCGACCCGCCGGCTGAAGGGAGTGACGGAGGCGCTGAGTCAAGCGACGGAGGCGCTGAGTCAGGTCCGCTGAGCTTTACTCTCTCCCCTCCCCTCCTTTTTTTTAAGGCGACGGCCTTACGTGTGCTCTGCAGGTGGCTGACTTCACCAGCCGTACTGCGTCGGGGGCCCTTACGGCAGCTTTGTCTGCCGAAGTCGAGAGACTTCGGACGCAACATGCTGACGCTGTCCGTGAGAAATCGGCCTCCGACAGCAAGTGCCGTAAACTGGCGGACAAGGTGGCCGCCCTGGAGAAGGAGAAGGCTGACCTCCGGCGCCAGCTGGCGGGGGAGAGGAGGGAGGCCAACGAAGCCATCGCCAAAGAGCAGGCTGCGCAGGCGGAGGCCAAGCTGGCGCGGGCGGAAGGCAATATTGCCAAGGAGCTCGCCGGTCAGCTACAGGGGCGGCTTACTGCCCTGGAGAGCCGCGCGAAGGGGGCCGAGGCCGCGGTGCGAGCGGAGGCCGAACGGACGCGCACACAGCTGATGGCTACATATCGCGAGTTGGGTGCGCGGACCGGTGACTTCGAGGTGCCGGAGCGCGAGCCCGGGCTTTGCTGTCTGGAATGGGTGCAGGAGGAGCTGCAGAAGCTCCCCACTGTCTTGGGGGGGTTAATGTCGTTCACCTCCCTGATCACCTGCGAGGGGGCGATGAACGCACTCTCTCGCGAAGGGTGCCGGCACTTTGAGGCCTTCGACCAGGCAGATGAAGATTTTGGGCGAGATATCTATGAGGTCGAAGACCCCGTGGTGAAGGAATCCGCCGGGGCCCTCTACGACCGGATGTGGGGTCTGTGCGGTCGTGAGGTGGTCAGGGAGCGGGCCGAGGCTGCGAGGGCTCAGGTAACGTTGTCGTTTGCTCGGCGTTTGCTGGATGTGGTCTGTGCGTGTGTTTGCTGAATTTTTGTGTGTTTTGTCTTAGGCGGAGCGTGGCGAGCGGGTGGACGACTTCGGGGCACTGAACAGCGCGCTGCCTGACCCGGAGCCGACCCCTGCGGAGGCTGCGACTGGAGTCGCCCTGGAACCAACCCCGGAGACTGCGGAAGACGCGCCAGGCGTGCCAGGCGCCCCCACATCTGCTGCGGCCGGCGAAGACCTGCCCCCAAAGGTGGCCGAAGGCGCGCCTGATGCCCCCGCAGCTGCTGTGCCGAGCGCTGAAGATCTCGCGGTGGTGGTGGCGGAAGCAGCGGCGGAGCCAGCGGCGGAGGCTCCCGCGGCGGCAAGGCCTTCGCAGGTGGCGTAGTAGGTGTTTAGGGTTGGGGAATTTTTGGATGTTGTGCTGAATTTTGGTTGCTGCGCAGGTTCAAGATTTTGGGCCTACGCACGCAACCGCTACTACTGAGTTTTTGGCGGCTTCGACCGCGGAAGGTGGGAATGAATATGGTGGGTCTGTATCTGAGTTTTCTGATTTTACTGACTCTGGGAGCTCGGTTGAGTGGACTGAGGAGTCGTCGGAGGAGGACTTGGATTATTTTGCGGCCTTGGATGTGGGTGCGGCGGAGGCTTCGCCACGCGGCGCGGATGCGCCAGACGTGCCAGGTCCTAGCACCGGGCGCCGACAACGAAGGGCGGTTGCAAAGCGTAGGGTTAGTGCGGAGGAAAGGGCTCGGCTTCGCGTGAGTAGGGCTGGTCGGCAGGAGCTGTTGTCTTTGCCGGCCGCCGTGGGTACAGGGGAAGGGGAACTGCGAAGTCTTTTTGCGGGTGAAGAGCTTAGGATAATGTTATTTAATTATAAGGAGATGGGAATTATTCCTAAGGTTGAGCCGATGTAGAGCGTGGTGCCCTCGCTTGTATATGTGTGAGGGCTTGTAAGATGGAGTTGTGTGCCCTCGCGTGCCTGTGCCTGCGAGGGCGCTGTGTACTTTGTCTGGTTGGTTATGCTGTGCTGGTGTGATTATAGTCGGTCTTGGCGCGGATGGTTTGATGCTGTCGTTTCTGCTTTTGTTGTACTAGTTCGGCTGCGCCCTTAGGCGGCTTCTGCGCGGAGTCTTTGCGATAGACTTCGGGCTTTTTCGCACTTGTTGTGCTTAGTCCGGCTGCACCCTTAGGCGACTTCTACGCGGATAGTCTTCGCGATAGACTTCGGATTTTTTCGCACTTGTTGTGCTTAGTCCGGCTGCACCCTTAGGCGACTTCTGCGCGGATAGTCTTCGCGATAGACTTCGGATTTTTTCGCACTTGTTGTGCTTAGTCCGGCTGCACCCTTAGGCGACTTCTGCGCGGATAGTCTTCGCGATAGACATCGGATTTTTTCGCACTTGTTGTGCTTAGTCGGCTGCACCCTTAGGCGACTTCTGCGCGGATAGTCTTCGCGATAGACATCGGATTTTTTCGCACTTGTTGTGCTTAGTCCGGCTGCACCCTTAGGCGACTTCTGCGCGGATAGTCTTCGCGATAGACATCGGATTTTTTCACACTTGTTGTGCTTAGTCCGGCTGCACCCTTAGGCGACTTCTGCGCGGATTTGTCGCACGCGAGGGTGGCTAGCGCTTGGCCTCGCGGTGACTTCGAATTGGTCGAATGCCGAAGACCGTTGTCGCGGTCTTTTTTCGACACATGTTTTTGCGGGGGATTTTTGTCACATATATTACATGGCTCCGCCTCGTTAAAAACCTCACCCCCCGGGAGGAAAAGAGTGCGGGCCGGTACGAGATTGCTTGCGGCGAATTACAAGGGCGAGATCAGCCCTAAATGGGTCAAACAAAAAATTTGCGAAGGTTGTCGATGTTCCAGGAGTGCTCCAGGTCCTCGCCATTTGGCGTTGTGAGCCTGTAAGCGCTGGGGGAAGCTTTTGACTTGACTATGAAGGGGCCCTCCCACTTGGGCTCCAACTTGCCCTTGGACTCCGTCCGAACTGTTCGGACGAGTACGAGGTCCCCCTCGCTGAACTCTCTCGGGATGACTGCGTGGTCGCGCCATGCTTTGGTCTGGGCTTGGTATTTGTTTAGGGCCTGTAGGGCGAAGACCCGGTCTCCGTCAATGAGATCTTTTGAAGTTGGCTCGTCCACGTCGGGGACGGCTGACGGAACTGTACGCGGGGACCCATGCTTTATTTCTTGCGGGGTCATTGCCTCCGATCCGTATAGAAGGCGGAAAGGAGTGAACCCGGTCGCCCTGCACTCAGTTGTGTTTAGCGCCCAGACTGCCTTCGGTAATAAATCGGTCCATCTGCCTTTTTTTTCATCGAGGAGCATCTTCTTGACAGCTGTGAAGATTTTCCCATTGTCACGCTCCACGACCCCGTTGGACTGCGGATGATAGACTGAAGCGAAGGCAAGCTTGGTGCCGATGGAGAAACAAAAATCCTTGAAATCTTGGTTGTCGAACTGCTTGCCGTTGTCAACTGTTAGCTCGGACGGTACTCCGAAACGGCAAACAATGTTCTGCCAGAAGAATTTTTGGGTAGTCTTTGATGTGATTGTGGAAACAGCCCTCGCTTCAATCCATTTGGTGAAGTATTCGACGGCTACGAAGGCGAACTTAAGGTTCCCCTGAGCGGTGGGCAGGGGCCCGACAATGTCCAGGCCCCAGCGCTGGAGAGGCCATGTATGGGCGATCAGCTTTGTGTATTGCGAGGGGTTGCCTGACCGAGGAGAGAACTTCTGGCAGGCTTCGCAGGACCTTGTGACTCGATTTGCGGCGCAGATCATTGCAGGCCAGTAAAACCCTTGTCGGATCACCTTGGCAGCCAGGCCTCTTGGCCCTGCGTGCGAGCCGCACGTGCCACTGTGGACTTCGCGTAGGATCTGCATGCCTTCTGTTTCGGTGACGCATTTAAGCATTGGCTGACTGACCCCTTTCTTGTATAACTGGCCCTCAATCAGTGCGAAGTCTCGGCTTCGATGTCTGAGGCGCTTTGCCTCACTGATGTCGGCTAGATGATAGTACCCCTGTAGGAACAGGGTTATTGGTGCCCGCCAGTCTTCGGTCATGATTAGGTTGACTATGCGGTGGCCCTCGCTATCATTAGTTATTTGGAGCCCTTCGGGGCTCCGGACGGCTGGCGTGCCGATGGTGTGAAAGAACACGTCGGAGGGCAAGGGTTCGCCCCTGGCGGCGGCCTTGGCTAATGCATCGGCCTCCTCGTTCTTGGCCCTATCCACATGCTGTAAGGTGAATCCCTTGAACTGTCTCTCGAGGCTTCGAATAGCCGCGAGGTATTGCATGAGCGCGGGGTCTTTTGCTGCGTAGTCTTTCTCGACCTGGCCGGCAACTATCTTGAAGTCTGTCTTGATGATACATGTGGTGACTCCGAGGGCCCTTAGCTTGCGGAGGCCGAGGATAACCGCTTCATACTCTGCTACATTGTTTGTGCATATGTCGGACTCCAGAGCGAAGTTGAGGCGTGCTGCATATCTGTGTTTGACTCCGCCTGGTGAGGTGACGACTGCAGCGACGCCTGCCCCCGCATGGCACCATGCGCCGTCGCAATGGATGGTCCAGACCTTCTCTGTGGACGGGTCCGGCTGTGTTACTGGCCCAGTCCAGTCGACGACGAAGTCTGCCAGGACTTGCGACTTGATGGCTGTCCTGGGCTCGAAGCTGATGTGGTAGCCGGAGAGTTCGGCTGCCCACTTGGCGATCCTCACCGATGCCTCCGGGTTTCTGAATAGCTCGCCGAGCCCCCTGTCTGAGGTGACGCGGACCTTGAATGCTTCAAAGTAATGGCGCAGTTTGCGCGAGGACATAACAACTGCGTAGGCGATCTTCTCCAGCTCTGTCATGTTGCATTTGGACGGTGTCAGGACCTCGGGGACATAGTAAACAGGGCACTGCCTGACTGCGCCCCCGACTGTCTGCTCCTGCACTAGTGCCGCGCTGACCGCGTGCGGCGAAGCCGCGACATAGAGCAATAGGGGGAGCGAGGAGTCGGGGCTTGTGAGGATGGCCAGCTCCGACAGGTACTGTTTCAGTGAGGCGAAGGCCGCTGCTTGCTCCGGTCCCCAGGCGAAGTCTTTCGCACCGCGGAGTGTTTTGAGGAAGGGGAGACTTCGCTCGGCGGACCTGGAGATGAATCTGTTGAGAGCGGCCAATCTGCCTGTCAGACGATGGACGTCCCTGGCGGACTGCGGAGGCGACATATCGACGATGGCCTGGATCTTGGTTGGGTTGGCCTCGATGCCGCGGTGGGACACCAGGTAGCCCAATATCTTGCCCTGGCGAACACCGAAGACGCACTTTTCCGGGTTTAGGCGGAGTCGTGCATCTCGCATGTTCGCGAATGTCTCGGCCAGGTCGGTGAGATGGTCCTCCTTATTCTTGCTGGCGACGACGATGTCGTCCACATATGTAAATATATTTCTGCCGACCTGCCCTTCGAGTACTGTTTTGGTGAGTCTGGAGAAGGTGGACCCGGCATTCTTGAGACCCTCCGGCATTCTGACAAAGCAATAAGTGCCGAAGGGTGTTATAAAGCTGGTGCTAGCCTTGTCTTCCTCCTTCATGTATATCTGGTGATAACCGGAGAAGCAGTCGAGGAGAGACATGACCTCGCATCCGGCCGCTCTATCGACTATTTTGTCGATTCACGGCAACGGGAAGTTGTCCTTTGGGCAGGCCTTATTGAGACTGGTGAAGTCTATGCACATTCGCCATTTCCCGCTTTTTTTCTGCACCATTACAACATTGGAGAGCCACGTGGGGTAAGCCACTGGCTCGATGAATTTAGCCTCCAGGAGGCGGTGCACCTCCGCCTTGGCGGCCTCTGTCTTTTCGTCTGACATTTTGCGAAGCCTCTGCTTTTTGGGTCGCACCGAAGGGTCAATTCCCAAGCTGTGCTTGATTATGGATCGGCTGACTCCGACCAGATCGAGGGCGGACTAGGCGAAGACATCTTTATTCTTGGCCAGGCAGCAGAGGAGTCTCTCTTCTTCAAGTGAGGTGAGGTCTTCGCTGATAGTGACTGTCTGCTTTGGCGTGGCCTGATCGAGGGGGACAGTCTTGGTCCCGTCCTGGCTCTGCAACTGTGCCTTGTCGTGCTGCTTATCGGTTGGGCTGGCGGGCGCGGGGACCTCGCGCTGGGTCGTGAGACAGTGTACGTTCCTCTGGCCAGGCACGAAGTCCCGCTCTATGTTGCGCGCCGTCTGCTGGTTGCCGTAGATTGTAATGGCGCCTAGCGGACCTGGTATCTTCATACATAGGTACAGCCCGTGGATGGCAGCTTCGAACTTATTGATGGAGCCCCGGCCCATGATGGCGTTGTATGGATATACCATGTCGACAATGTCGAAGGTTACTTGCTCGCTTCGGGCATTGGGTGCTACACCGAAGGAGAGGGGCAACTCTATCTTGCCAACTGGAAAGGTGCCCTTGCCGCTGAAACCATACAAAGGGTTGTCCGAAGGCTTCAGTAAGCTGTGGCTTATACCCATGCGGTCGAAGGCATGGAGGAAGATGATGTCCGCCTGACTGCCGTTGTTGACTAGGACTTTGTGTAGGTCCCAGCCTGCCACGCTGCAATTGATGACCATAGCGTCGATGTGGGGGGCGCTACGCAGGTCGACGTCTCGTGCGTCGAAGGTTAGCGGTATGTGGGACCACTTCGTCTGCACGACTGGGCCAGTGACGGCGACGTGGTTGATGCTGCGGTAGTGGTCCCGCTTCTGCCGCTTGGTGTCGAAGTCGGTGCTGGACCCCCCTGTTATCATGTGAATGACTCCGCGATATGGTTGATCGGCGAAGTCTTCCTGTTTTGGGGCATGGGGGATGTTTTGATGTTGCTGGTGTGGTGGTGGGGGTGGAGGAGGTACGATTTGTACTTCCTGATGGTGTTGGTAAGCGTGGTGCGGTGGATGCGGAGCGGGAGCGTGGATATATGGTGGAGGGGGTGGCTGGTAATTATGCGCGACAATTCTGGGATTGTCGGCTGGCTGCGCCCGCGCCATTCTGTCTCTGGTTGCCTTCGTCTCGGGGCAGTCTTTGGTTTGGTGGGCGCAGTCTTCGCCGTGGAAAAGGCAGTAGAACCGGCGCGGTGGCTGCGCGCGTCCTCGGCCCCTGCCACGAGTTCCATTTCCGCGGCGCTGGGGGGATATTCCTGGCGACGAGGGGGGTCCGCGGCAGGCTGCTGGTTGGCGATGTTGTGCACTTGCTGTTGACTGCGGCCATCTCGACCGGAGTCTGGTTGCGGAGTCCTCGTCCACGTGCGGCTGGACTGCGGGGCATCTTTGGGTTTCCGCTGTGACTCAACTTTGCGCTGGTGGAGCTCTTCGGATTTGGCATATTTTTCGAAGAGCTGATATAGCTCCTGCACGCTCTTGGGTGGGTCTCTGATACAGTGGCTGTAGAGGACGCCGGCCCGAAGGCCGTTGATGGCGTAGTGGATAGCGATCTGATCATCGACAGAGGGCAGCTGTGACTTGAGTGTTAAGAATTTGCGGTAGTACTCCCTCAGAGTCTCCTTTTCCAGCTGTTTGCAAAGCGAGAGCTCGGCCAAGGCGTTGGTGTCTGGGCGGTACCCTTGGAAGTTGAGCAGGAATTTGTCCCTGAGACTTCTCCACGAATCAATGGACAGCGGAGGCAATCTGGTGAACCAGGTGAGTGCTGGGCCCTCTAGGGCGATGATGAAAGACTTCGCCATTGTGGCGTCGTCCCCTCCGGCGGATGCAACGGTGACCTGATAACTCATTATGTATTGCGCCGGGTCGGTGCTGCCGTTGTACTTGGGATTGGTCCCCGCTCGGAAGTTAGCTGGCCAAGGCGTCACCTGCAGGTGTGGCGCCAGGGGACTTCGCTCGTCGAGGTAGTTGACTCCTTGGAATGGCGCGCCGTGCTGGAAGGTGTGGTCGCGCTGGGGGAAACGCGGGCTCTCCGGCCGTGCCCGGTGATGCAGGGGTGGGCCATGCTGCAGGCCAAGGTGGCCTTCGCGCGTGCCTTCTGGTTGCGCACGCTGCTGGAGGGGTGGCTCTTGCTGCAGGCCGAGGTGGCCTTCGCGCTGCATCAGCGCGATCTCACGCTCGAGGTCTTGGGCCTTCTGCTCCTCGTCGCGTATCATTTGCCGCACCTTGGCTAGTGCGGACACACGTTGGCGCTTGGCCTCCAGTATCTCTTTCTGCCTCTGGAGATTGCGGTTCTTGAGGCGCAGGGCGCGCAGCTGTAGCTGTTCTTCTGTTGAGACGCCGAGGACCTCACCGTCCTCGGTGAGGTCCGCGCCTTCCAGTGGGGCGAAGCTTGGGGGCGGCTGCGATTGCCCTTCGGTTCCGCAGGTGCGGAAGGTGTCGTCTTCGCCGGTGTGGGGAACATTGTCTTCAGTGGGCTCTTGGTGGGTGGATTGGGTGAGGACGAGGGCCTTGCCCTTTCTTGCGGCCAGCAGTGCTGCCTTCGCAGCCTCGTCAGCCTTCGGGTTAGCTCTCTTGGGTGCCATCGCGGGTGGTTTTGTCGTAGCACGAACGGTGGGCGCCAAATGTTGGAACTTGCTCTCAGCAGCAAGGAGGCCAACAAGGGTGAACAGTGGTGACAATAGGGTTACGTGCTCGGGGGCAATAGCTCTGTTTTCTTCTAGCCTCTCACGGGCACTGTACGGGGGTATTTATAGGTATCTGAGTGCCCAGCGCCTTGTGTTAAGGACGCATGTGCCCTCAGACACCTAGTTTATCCCCAGAATATTCCCATAAAGCGGGGTTACAAGCTGTAATTACAAGTATGCCTTTACAAATTAGGCCCGTAACACAAAGGCGGCCACGCAGGGCCCGTTACAATGGGCCAGATCACACGTGGGCCTTAGGACTGAACGAGGCCGCGCCGCGGGAAGGCATCGTCGCAGGCCTTCGTCAAAGTGCCGAATGGAGCGAAGGGTGTCCCTGCCCGATTTGTCTCTATCAGACCAGTGACTGCGGCGGAGGCCTCGAGCGAAGGGTGGCATCTTTGCCTTCGCCCCAACACTGGTGAAAAGGTCGCTCTTGGGAATTCGTCGGCGGCGTACGACTAAAATTCACCGGACTGTCCGGTGTGCACCGGACTGTCTGGTGCGCCAACGGCTCCAAACCTTCAACGGTCGGCTGCGCCAAAATAGGAAAGAAATCTGCACCGGACAGTGTCCGGTGGTGCACCGGACTGTCCGGTGCGCTAGTCGACAGAAGGCAAGAATTGCCTTCCTAGAATCCTCTCAACGACTCCTAGCTGCCTTGGGGCTATAAAAGGGACCCCTAGGCACATGGAGGAAGACACTAAGCATCCTTTGAGCATTGTTGATCATTCACACTCCATTCTTGCGCACTTGTTCAACATTCTTAGTGATTTGAGCTCCGTTCTAGTGAGAACCTTGTGATATTCTTTTGAGCTCAAGTCTTGGTCTTGTGTGTGTGTATTTGCTGTGAATTTGAGTGTGTTGCTTCCCTCCCTTACTCTAGTGCTTCATTCTGATTCTTATTGTAAGGGAGAGAGACTCCAAGTTGTGGAGATTCCTCGCAAACGGGAAAGAGTAAAGTAAAGAAGAACACCGTGGTATTCAAGTTGATCATTGGATCACTTGAGAGGAGTTGAGTGCAACTCTTGTCCGTTGGGACGCCACAACGTGGAGTAGGCAAGTTTTGTACTTGGCCGAACCACGGGATAAATCCTCGTGTCTCTTGTGCTTGTTCTTACTGTGTCTATTGTGCTTCACAAGAGCTCTCCTCTCTAATCACTTGATTTCATTGTTCTAACTTCTAATCAAGTTTGTGGTGTTAAGTATTAAGTTTTTACAGGATCACCTATTCACCCCCCCTCTAGGTGCTCTCAGTATTCTCCTTGTCATTAACTGGCACTGTCAGATGCCCTTGTAGGCGGCACGAAAACAGTATATTCCTTAATAAGGAAAGAGTTAGCCTAGATCTTTGTCAGTTTGGATTTATGCCTAGATATGAGGTGTGGGAACATCATAGTGAGATAGTACTCAACCCGAATGTAGAAGAGGAGGAGAATAATGATTGAGCTGGCGATGATGTGATGCATGAGATGCTAGATTTGCTACATCTAGAGTTAAACCTAAGCTCTGAGGATCCTGCCACACCAGAGGTTTCCAGATTTTTTAAACTACTAAAAGACTCTGAAGAGCCGTTGCATGAACACACAGATGTGAGTATACTCGCTTTTGTGACTCGGCTCATGGCCATTAAGTCCAAGTATTTTTTTTCTCGAACAACTGTTACAAAGAGATTTTAATGTTATTATGAGATATGCTGCCAAAGCCCAATAAGTTGCCTAAAGACATGTACCATTCAAAGACAATTATCAAAGGTCTCGATATGGATTATGAAAAGATTGATGTGTGCAAAAATAATTGTATGCTTTTCATGAAGGAGCATGTGGGAGAGAAAAAATGTCTGAAATGTGGACAATCTAGATTTGTGAAAGTTGTTAATAATGAGGCTGACAAGGTGATGACAGATGTTGCACATAAGCAGCTTCACTACTTGCCACTAACTCCTCGAGTGAAACTGTTGTTTCTATCTAAAAAACCTATGCACATGCAATGGCACAAAGAAGGTGTTTGTGAGAATGATGAGCTAATCATGCACCCTTCAGATGGGGATGCTTGGAAGGCTCTCGACACGTTTGATCTAGACTTTGCGAGGAATGTTCGAATCGGCCTCGCGACCAATGGCTTCACACCTTTTGGTCAAATGGCATCATCATACTCATGTTGGCCCGTCTTTGTTATTCCATACAACCTTCCACCTTCTCTTTGTATGAAATATGAATTTATATTTCTTCGCTTAATCATTCCTGGCCCAGACTATCCTGGAAAGAAACTCAATGTCATGTTAAAACCGTTGATTAAAGAGTTGAAGTAGCTTTGGAAAGGACTTGAAGCATACAGTGTTTTAAAAAAAACAGATATTCAAACTTTGAGTTGCGTATTTGTGGTCGGTCCATAATTTCATGGTGTATGCTATTTTACCGGTTGGAGTACACATGGTAGATTGGCATGTCCATATTGCGGTTCAGATACAGATTGCTTCTATCTTGCTCATGGTGGAAAGATCACTTACTTCGATTGTCATCGACGCTGGTTGCCTAGGAAACACCCCTTTAAGAGCGA
This sequence comes from Zea mays, assembly GCF_902167145.1. Lineage (NCBI taxonomy): Eukaryota > Viridiplantae > Streptophyta > Magnoliopsida > Poales > Poaceae > Zea > Zea mays. The sequence continues at coordinate 157,350,216 of NC_050100.1, read as the reverse complement.
TAAGAAAAACTTTATAAAGAACTTTTCTGGTGGTTCCTTGCACTAGCTGGTCACACTTCGCACTAGCTCCACATGCTACATATGGAACAACTCAAGGCGTCGTCAAGCATGACTTTTGGGCAACAGTAATGTTTCAAACTAACATTTTATAATTTGTTTCAAACTAACTTTATTTTCGATGTTGGACAGAGACACTATCGTGTGGATCCTGAGGCTCAAGAGCATGCAGACCGAGTATTAGAGAAAAATGTGAAGAAGGTGTGCAAGGATGCATTTTCCAATGCTCGTCTACAGGTTGTGAATGCGTACATGAAGCACCGAGGGCATTCTATCAACAACTTTCGACAATATTCGGATGTCTACTTGACTGTAGACCAGTACATGGAGGTAAAAATCTAATTTAGCAGCTCATTCAGATGTGAATGTAATTTTGTGCTAACACTTAGATGCAGGTAACTCTTCCATGGATAGAACACCGGTCGCAGGCTTACAAGTCTTTGTGTGAGATATGGGCTTTGCCAGAGTGGGTTGAGAAGTCAAACATGAATCGGCATAGGCAGCGCCATCAGCAGGACGATGATGAGGTCATAGTCAACCATACCTATGGGGCTGATGGACTCCTTCGGTTGGCGAAGCGAATGGTGAGTATGTAGTATTCCATTTTACTCAGAAATGGAATCGGTTTAAACTCATATATTTGCAGGAGGCTCAAACTGGAGTTGTCCCGAGCCCAATCAATGTTTATAGGAGATGGCATAGAGCGAAAAACAGGGAAATCTTCGTTGAGCTATGTAGTCAAGCGACCGTTGAGCGTATGGTTAGTTGTTGTTAGGATTAATGTTTTCTTGTCATATAGGTATAAATTACATGTGTGCTGAACCTTCATATTGTATTGCAGAAGACTTACGGACAGGAGATGGTTAGGAAGTATGGAGAAGACTATGATTGGCGAGGAGCGCCTACCATCGACGCTAAAGTTGTGCATTGAATGTCGCCTAGAGGGGGTCAATAGGCGAAACCTGAAATTTATAAACTTAAACATGCACTAAGGTCGGGGTTAGCGTTAGAATTAAATCAGAGTTTGAAAGATAGTTCTCTTTGCTTAGAGTTGCTCAATCAATGCGGGTAATGTTTGGGAGCAAACTCAAATCAATATGAGCAAGGGAACTTTGGAGAGAGGAAAGAAGGGAAACAAATCAAGTGGTAATAAACACAAGTGAACATGGTGATTTGTTTACCGAGGTTCGGTTCCAAAGAACCTAGTCCCCGTTGAGGAGGCCACAAAGGCTGGGTCTATTCAACCCTTTTCCCTCTCTCAATCGATCACATAGACCGGTCGAGGCTTCTCCTTAATCACTTGGGTCACTAAGACCCCGCAAGGATCACCACACACTGAGGTGTCTCTTGCTAGCTTTACAAAGCACTTATGAGCATAAGAATAGAAAGGAGAAAGCAATCCAAGCAACAAGAGCAACAAAAGAACACAAGTAATCCTCTCACAAGTCTCTAAGCACTAGAGTTGATTTTAGGAGCTTGGTGTGGATTGAATGCTTTGAATGTGTCTTGGAGTGTTTGGCTTTGCTCTTGCAATGAATATGGAGTTCATAATACTTTGATGCCATTGAAGGAGGTGGTTGGGGGTATTTATAGCCTCCAACAACTTCCTAGCCGTTGGATGTTTTTGCTGGCGATGGTCATACTGGATAGACATTATTCACTGTTCGGTGCGTGCCATGTCAGCACGCCTGTTGGGGTTTGGAGCGGTTGACCATTGGAACCCTTTGTCTTTTAGCTGCACTGGACAGTTCGGTGGCACACCGGACATGTCCGTTGTGTTCTGACTTTCTGCTCTGACTTCTGACTTGCACTGTTCCCTTTTGCAGTCGACCATTGGCGCCAGGTTACCGTTGCTCCGTTGGCTCACCGGACATGTTCGGTGCACACCGGACAGTCCGATGAATTATAGCGAAGCGCACCCTGTCAAAACCCGAGAGTGGCCTGTTTGCTTGGTGCTCGGCCTGGTGTATCGGACACTGTCCAGTGCGCCACTAACAACACACTCTCAAGTCCTTTGCTCCAAATTTATTTGAGTCCCAACTCAATTTCTTTCTTGGTTTGTGTTGAACCTTATGCACCTAAGATAAATGACATCTAGGCAAACTAGTTAGTCCAAGTGCTTTGTGATGGACGTCAACCACCAAAATCGATTATAGGAAATGATTAAGCCCATTTCCCTTTCATGCATTCTATGGGAGGAAAGGCGCATGGACAGTATTAACCTGTGATTTTTTTCAATAATATTGGAACTATGACCGAATAGCTAATTTTCTTGTTTTTCAAGATATTCTATGTTTACCGGTGTGATCGATTCGATGGAGTTGCGGTGTCGCGGCGGCTCTTCGTCGCAGGCGAGTTGTGGTAGCAGCCGTAGGCGGCGCTTCAGCATGGAGGACGCTATGAGGGAGCAGCAAGAAAGGTTTTGTGAAGAACTGTGGCAACAACAAATGATATTCCTCCAACAGTAATCAGAGTACATGGCTGCTTACAACCCACAGGCGCAACAAACAATGAACGTGAGTGTCTTATTTATTATCAACATGGTCGATATTTTTCATATAACTAATATATTGTATTTGCAACAGTCTTGGTTTCTAGAGCAGTCACAGCAGCAACCATTCGTTTTCCCTCAATTTCAGCCGCCGATGCCTGAAAGGGAAATGTGCCCATGGGCAATTTCTAAAGTGTTTTGGTGATTAAGTGTCCAACACATATTATCTAAGTGTTAGTTTGTGCCAAAGATTGAAGAAGTGCAAATCATGTGACAAGGTACATTTCTAGACTTAGTACATTGATTTGGATACTAATGTATTGTATCTAAGTGCTAGAAACAGGAGAAAATAGATTGGAAAAGAGTTGGCTGTGTACAGCCAACTGCTGCTCGGTCTGGGTGCACCGGACTGTCCGGTGGTGCACCGGACAGTGTTCGGTGCGCCAGACGAGTCCAAGGTGAACCGGCCGCTCTCGGGAGTCGACGGTGCACCGGACTGACCGGTGAGTCGTCCGCGGCGAAGTCATCGCTCTCGGGAAAAGTTCAATGGCGTATGGCTAAAATTCACCGGACTATCCGGTGGTGCACCGGACTGTCCGGTGAGCCAACGGTCGACTGCGCAACGGTCGGCAGCAAAATCGGCGGGCGACACGTGGCCCGCACCAACGATCGGAAGGGGGCACCGGACTGTCCGGTGCGCCAACCGACGCCAAGGTGCAACGGTCGTCTATGCCAGAAAAGCAAAGAGATCCGCACCGGACCGTCTATAGTGACTGTACGGTGCGCCACCCGACAGAAGGCAAGATTAGCCTTCCAAGATTGTCTCCAACGGCTCCTAGCTGCCTTGGGGCTATAAAAGGGACCCCTAGACGCATGGAGGAGTCATCTAAGCTTACATGAAAGATCCTAAGACTCCAAGACTCCACTCTCACGCATTCGATTCTTTGAGATAGTGACTTGAGCTCCATCTGAGTTGAGAACTCCTTGTGTTGTGTTTTGAGCTCGAGTTGTGACTTGTGTGCGTGATTGTGCTCTCGTTTTGAGTCTTGTGTGTGTTGCTCTCCCCTACCTTACTTTCGTGCTTCTTTGTGATCATCAATTGTAAGGGCGAGAGGCTCCAAGTTGTGGAGATTCCTCGCAAACGGGAGAAAGTCTAAGAAAGAAGAACACCGTGGTATTCAAGTTGATCATTGGATCACTTGAAAGGGGTTGAGTGCAACCCTCGTCCATTGGGACACCACAACGTGGAAGTAGGCAAGTATTACTTGGCTGAACCACGGGATAAACTCGCGTGTCTCTTGTGATTGTTTTTCTGTGATTACTTGTGTATTCGCAAGAACTCGCTCCATAGCCACTTGGTTCTATTACACTAACATCTTTATAACCAAGCTTGTGGCTATTAGTTGTTGAATTTTTACAGGATCACCTATTCGCCCCCCTCTAGGTGCTCTCAATTGGTATCGAAGCCGTTCTCTTCATGTAAGGGACTAATCGCCCGAAGAGATGGATCCTAAGGGAAAGGGGATGGTGGTCAATGATAAGGAGAAGGAGTCCATCTTCAACGAGCCAAGAGATGACAAGCCCACTGACTCTGGCTCGAGTCACAAGAAGGATGGGAAGAAGAAGAGGCGCATCAAGAAGATCGTCTACTACGACAGCGACGAATCTTCTTCTTCACCAAGAGATGACGACGACGAGAAAAAGAAACTGGTTAATTCAAATTTTTCATTTGATTATTCTCGTATTCCTTTCAATTCCAATGCTCATTTGCTTTCAATTCCTCTTGGTAAACCTCCACACTTTGATGGAGAGGACTACTCTTTTTGGAGTCACAAAATGCGTAGTCATCTATTCTCTCTCCATCCTAGTATTTGGGAGATAGTTGAAAATGGAATGCAATTTGATAGTACAGATAACCCTGTGTTTATTAACGAGCAAATTCATAAAAATGCACAAGCTACCACTATTTTGCTAGCATCTTTGTGCAGGGATGAGTACAACAAGGTGAGTGGCTTGGACAACGCCAAGCAAATCTAGGACACCCTCAAAATATCACATGAGGGAAACGACGCCACCATGATCACCAAAATGGAGTTGGTGGAAGGCGAGCTGGGAAGGCTCGCTATGATCAGGGGAGAGGAGCCAACGCAGACGTACAACAGGCTCAAGACCCTGGTTAACAAGATTAGGAGCTATGGGAGCACGAGATGGACGGACCACGACATCGTCCGACTTATGCTCAGGTCTTTCACTGTTATTGACCCTCATCTTGTGAACCTTATCCATGAAAATCCCAGGTACACAAAGATGACGCCTGAGGAGATATTCGGAAAATTTGTGAGCGGGCGCATGATGGTCAAGGAGGAAAGGTATGTTGATGATGCATTAAACGGCCCTATGCCCATCTACGAGCCGCAACCCATTGCGCTCAAGGCAACAAGCAGCAAGGAGGCGCTACCAAGCAAGGTAGCACAAGTAGAGGCTGCCGATCTCAACGAGAGTGAAATGGCGCTTATCATCAAGCGTTTCAAGACCGCTCTTAAAGGACGCAAGGAGTACCCCAACAAGAACAAAACAAGGGGAAAGCGCTCCTGCTTCAAATGCGGTAAGACTGGTCACTTTATTGCAAACTGTCCCGATAATGATAGTGACCAGGGACAAGAAAAGAGCGGAAAGAGGGAGAAGAAGAAGGCCTACAAGAAGGCGAAGGGCGAGGCGCATCTTGGCAAAGAATGGGATTCGGACTGCTCTTCCTCTGACTCCGACGACGAAGGACTTGCTGCCTCAGCCTTCAACAAGTCCTCGCTCTACCCCAACGAACACCATACTTGCCTCATGGCAAAGGAGAAAAAGGTAAGCATTCGAGAAACCCCTAAGTATACTACTTCAAGCGATGATGATTCTAGTGATGATGAAGTAGATTATACCGATTTATTTAAGGGTTTAGATAGAGCAAAAGTAGATAAAATTAATGAGTTAATTGATGCTTTAAATGAAAAGGATAGACTTTTAGAAAAGCAAGAGGATATTTTGTATGAAGAACATGATAAGTTTGTTAGTGTGCAAAAATCTCTTGCTTTAGAGGTTAAAAGGAATGAAATGCTATCTTCTGAATTATCTGCTTGTCATGAAACTATGTCTAGCTTAAAGAGTGTTAATGATGATTTAAATGCTAAGCTAGAAGTAGCTAATAAATCTAGTTCATATGTGGAACATGTTGTAATTTGCAATAGATGCAAGGATTTTGATATTAATGCTTGTAATGAACATCTTGCATCCATTACTCTTTTAAATGATGAAGTGACAAGTCTTAATGCTCAACTTAAGACTTGCAAGATAGATTTTGATAAATTAAAGTTTGCTAGGGATGCCTACACAATTGGTAGACACCCCTCAGTTAAGGATGGACTTGGATTTCGAAAGGAAGCCAAGAACTTAACAAGCCAAAGGGCTCCCATTCCCAACAAGGAGAAAGGTAAGGCCCCTATGGCTAGTAGTAATCAAAAGAATCATGCTTTCATGTATAATAGGAAAATTGCTAGTCATAATAGGAGATATGCTCATGATGTCTGTGATTCACATGCTATGATTGCTTCAAGTTCTAATTTTAATGGTAGGCCTAGGAGAAATATTGTGTCTCATGCTCCTAAGAAAATGTGTAATAAACCTACCACTGTCTTTCATGCTTGCAACACTATGTTTGTACTTTCATGTAAAAATGAAAAAGTGGTTGCTAGAAAATTGGGATCCAAATACAAGGGAGATAAGACTTGTATTTGGGTTCCAAAGACTATTGTGAGTAACCTTGTAGGACCCAACAAGAGTTGGGTACCTAAAACCCAAGTGTAAATTGCCTTGCAGGTTTATGCATCCGGGGGCTCAAGCTGGATTATCGACAGCGGATGCACAAACCAGATGACAGGGGAGAAGAAGATGTTCACCTCCTACGTCGAGAACAAAGATTCCTAGGACACGATTATTTTTGGAGATGGGAACCAAGGCAAGGTTAAAGGCTTGGGAAAGATAGCCATCACAAGCGAGCATTCCATATCCAATGTATTCTTAGTAGAGTCATTAGGATATAATCTCCTATCTGTAAGTCAATTGTGCCACATGGGCTACAATTGCTTGTTTACAAATGTTGATGTTTCTGTCTTTAGAAGGAGTGATGGTTCATTAGCGTTTAAGGGTGTATTAGACGGCAAACTCTACTTAGTTGATTTTTCGAAAGAGGAGGCCGATCTAGATGCATGCTTAATAGCTAAGACTAGCATGGGCTGGCTGTGGCATTGTCGTTTAGCACATGTTGGGATGAAGAACCTTCATAAACTTCTAAAGGGAGAACATGTGTTAGGACTAACCAATGTGTGCTTCGAAAAAGATAGACCTTGTGCAGCTTGTCAAGCACGGAAACAAGTGGGAAGCACTCATCACAACAAGAATGTGATGACTACATCAAGACCACTGGAGCTTCTCCATATGGACCTCTTCGGACCCGTCGCCTACCTTAGCATCGGGGGAAGTAAGTATGGTTTAGTAATTGTTGATGATTTTTCCCGCTTCACTTGGGTATTATTTTTGCATGATAAATCAGAAACCCAAGGGACCCTAAAGCGCTTTCTAAGGAGGGCTCAAAACGAGTTTGAGCTCAAGGTGAAAAAGATAAGAAGCGACAACGGGTCCTAGTTTAAGAATCTGCAAGTGGAGGAGTACCTTGAGGTGGAAGGCATCAAGCACGAGTTCTTCGCTCCCTACACACCATAGCAAAATGGTGTAGTAGAGAGGAAGAACATGACACTTATCGACATGGCGAGGACGATGCTTGGAGAGTTCAAGACGCCTGAGCAGTTTTGGTTGGAAGCTGTGAACACAGCTTGCCACGCCATAAATCGGCTCTACCTTCATCGCCTCCTCAAGAAGACCTCGTATGAACTACTTACCGGTAACAAACCCAACGTCTCATACTTTCGTATATTTGGGAGCAAATGTTACATTCTAGTGAAGAAAGGTAGAAATTCTAAATTTGCTCCCAAAGCTGTAGAAGGGTTTTTACTAGGGTATGACTCAAATACAAGGGCGTATAGAGTCTTCAACAAATCATCGGGTTTGGTTGAAGTCTCTAGCGATGTTGTATTTGATGAGACTAATGGCTCTCCAAGAGAGCAAGTTGATCTTGATGATCTAGATGAAGATGATGTTCCAACGGCCGCAATACGTAGCATGGCGATTGGAGATGTGCGACCACAGGAACAACAAGAGCAAGATCAACCTTCTTACTCAACGATGGTGCATCCCTCAACTCAAGATGATGAACAGGTTCCTGAAGAAGAGGCGTGTGATCAAGGGGGAGCACAAGAAGAACCAGCTATGGAGGAAGAAGCACCACAGGCCCCTCCAACTCAAGTCCGAGCGACGATTCAAAGGAATCACCCCGTTGACCAGATTCTGGGTGACATAAGCAAGGGAGTAACTACTCGCTCAAGATTAGCTATTTTTGTGAGCATTACTCGTTTGTCTCTTCTATTGAGCCTTTCAGGGTAGAAGAGGCCTTGCAAGATCTGGACTGGGTGTTGGCCATGCAGGAAGAGCTCAACAACTTCAAGGGAAATGAAGTCTGGAGCCTGGTGCCACGTCCAAAGCAAAATGTTGTGGGAACCAGGTGGGTGTTCCGCAACAAGCAAGACGAGCATGGGGTGGTGACAAGAAACAAGGCTCGACTTGTGGCAAAAGGTTATGCCCAAGTCACAGGTTTGGATTTTGAGGAGACTTTTGCTCCTGTGGCTAGGCTAGAGTCTATTCGCATTTTGTTAGCCTATGTCGCTCACCATTCTTTCAGGTTGTTTCAAATGGACGTGAAGAGCGCTTTCCTCAATGGGCCAATCAAGGAGGAGGTGTATGTGGAACAACCCCCTGGCTTTGAGGATGATAGGTATCCCAACCACATTTTTAAGCTCTCTAAGGCGCTCTATGGACTTAAGCAAGCCCTAAGAGCATGGTATGAATGCCTTAGAGATTTCTTAATTGCTAATGCTTTCAAGGTTGGGAAAGCCGATCCCACTCTTTTCACTAAGACTTGTGACAGTGGCCTTTTTGTGTGCCAAATTTATGCCGACGACATAATATTTGGTTCTACTAATCAAAAGTCTTGTGAGGAGTTTAGTAGGGTGATGACATAGAAATTTGAGATGTCGATGATGGGCGAGTTGACATACTTTCTTGGGTTCCAAGTGAGACAACTCAGGGACGGCACCTTCCCCTCCCAAATGAAGTACACTCAAGATCTTCTCAAGAGGTTTGGGATGAAGGACGCCAAGCCCGCGAAGACGCCGATGGGAACCGACGGACATGTCGACCTCAACAAAGGAGGTAATTCTGTTGATCAAAATGCATACCGGTCTATGATAGGGTCATTGCTTTATTTATGTGCTAGTAGACCGGATATTATGCTTAGCGTATGCATGTGTGCTAGATTTCAATCCGACCCAAGGGAATGTCACCTTGTGGCTGTTAAGCGGATTATATTTAGTTGCTACGCCTTGCTTCAGGATTTGGTATCCAAAGGGGTCTACCTTTGACTTGATTGGATACTCAGACTCCGATTATGCTGGATGCAAGGTTGATAGGAAGAGTACATCAGGGACGTGCCAATTCCTAGGAAAGTCCCTGGTGTCTTGGAGTTCTAAGAAACAAACCTCCGTTGCCCTATCCACCGCTGAGGCCGAGTATGTTGCCGCAGGACAGTGTTGCGCGCAACTATTTTGGATGAGGCAAACCCTCCGGGACTTTGGCTACAATCTGAGCAAAGTCTCACTCCTATGTGACAATGAGAGTGCAATCCGCATGGTGGATAATCCTATTGAACACAGCCGCACTAAGCACATAGACATCCAGCATCACTTTTTGAGAGACCACCAGCAAAAGTGAGATATTGAAGTGTTCTATATTAGCACCGAGAACCAGCTAGCCGATATCTTTACCAAGCCTTTAGATGAGAAAACCTTTTGCAGGCTGCGTAGTGAGCTAAATGTCTTAGATTCGCGTAACTTGGATCGATCTATAGCATACATGTGTTTAATGCCTTTGATCATGTTACTTAATGCATTTATGAGATTTGTTGTTTATTTATGGTGCTCAAGTTGTGCAAGGGATCCCGGGACCTCACAAGTCCATGTGTGAGTGATGCACATATTTAGGGGGAGAAGTGCTACAACTTGACCCTTTGAAGACTAACCTTTGTGTTTGAGTTTACTTAATGTAGTCTCAAAGGTGAATTGAAAGGGAAAGGTGAACTTGGATCATGCAAAGACTTCCACTGCACTCCGGTATTAGTGTCCTCACCTCCAAGTTCATTCTTATACTCGTATTGCCTTTTTGCTCTTAATTGACATTTTTGGTGAGTCAATGGGGTTAAAGGGCCAATAATAATCCCGTTTTGGTGCTTAATGCCAAAGGGGGAGAAATTAAGGCCAAAGCAAATGGATCAGCTACCGCTTGTGAAATTTCGAAAAGAGTAGAGTTAGAACTTTTTGATTTGTCCAAAACACTCTTATTGCAAAATCTAGTCTCTTGTGGGGAGGATTTATGACTATGGGAAAAAGGGGGAGTTTTTGGCTCTTAATCAATTTTACTCTTGGACTATCTCTCTCTGTGCCCAAACAAGTGAGTTTGTTGTAGAGATAGGAAAATGAATTTGATTCGCAAAAACAAACCAAGTGGTGGCAAAGTATGATCCAAATATGCCAAATTAGAGTAAAAAACAATTTGGTTCTTTTTTGCATTGATATTGCACTTCCTTTTGTTGATTTTGGATGTGTTGGCATAAATCACCAAAAAGGGGGAGATTGAAAGGGAAATGTGCCCATGGGCAATTTCTAAAGTGTTTTGGTGATAAGTGCCCAACACATATTCTCTAAGTGTTAATTTGTGCCAAAGATTGAAGAAGTGCAAATCATGTGACAAGGTACGTTTCTAGACTTAGTACATTGATTTTGGTACTAATGTATTGTATCTAAGTGCTAGAAACAGGAGAAAATAGATTGGAAAAGAGTTGGTTGTGTACAACCAACTTCTGCTCGGTCTGGGTGCACCGGACTGTCCGGTGGTGCACCAGACAGTGTCCGGTGCGCCAGACGAGTCCAAGGTGAACCGGCCGCCCTCGGGAGTCGACGGCGGTGTACGACTATAATTTACCGGACTGTCCGGTGGTGCACCAGACTGTTCGGTGAGTCATCCGCGGTGAAGTCGTCGCTCTCGGTAAAAGTTCAATGGCATACAACTAAAATTCACCGGACTGTCCGGTGGCGCACCGGACTGTCCGGTGAGCCAACGGTTGACTGCACAATGGTCGGCAGCGAAATCAGCGGGCGACACGTGGCCCGCACCAACGGTCGGAAGGGGGCACCGGACAGTGTCCGGTGCGTCAACCGACGTCGAGGTGCAACGGTCGTCTACGCCAGAAAATGAAAGAGATCCGCACCGGACCGTCTACAGTGACTGTCCGGTGGCGCACCGGACTGTCCGGTGCGCCACCCGACAGAAGGCAAGATTAGCCTTCCAAGATTGTCTCCAACGGCTCCTAGCTGCCTTGGGGCTATAAAAGGGACCCCTAGGCGCATGGAGGAGTCATCTAAGCTTACAAGAAAGATCCTAAGACTCCAAGACTCCACTCTCACGCATTCGATTCTTTGAGATAGTGACTTGAGCTCCATCTGAGTTGAGAACTCCTTGCGTTGTGTTTTTAGCTCGAGTTGTGACTTGTGTGCGTGATTGTGCTCTCGTTTTGAGTCTTGTGTGTGTTGCTCTCCGCTCACTTACTTCCGTGCTTCTTTGTGATCATCAATTGTAAGGGCGAGAGGCTCCAAGTTTTGGAGATTCCTCGCAAACGGGAGAAAGTCTAAGAAAGAAGAACACCGTGGTATTCAAGTTGATCATTGGATCACTTGAAAGGGGTTGAGTGAAACCCTCGTCCATTGGGACGCCATAATGTGGAAGTAGGCATGTATTACTTGGCCGAACCACGGGATAAACTTGCATGTCTCTTGTGATTGTTTTTCTGAGATTACTTGTGTATTCGCAAGAGCTCGCTCCATAGCCACTTGGTTCTATTACACTAACATCTTTATAACCAAGCTTGTGGCTATTAGTTGTTGAATTTTTACAGGATCACCTATCCACCCCCCTCTAGGTGCTCTCAATAGGGATTACATGCTCCACCACCTCCACCTCAGGTGCTTCAATTTAGTTTAGACTTGTCATTTGTATTAACCTTCCAAATCTTGACTAAACTCTAAACTTGATTTTGTAGGGATCCGGGATCATGGGCCACAACACGCCACCACCGGTGATACCAGTACCAGGAGGAGCTTATGTAGGGGAGAGAGCTACTACAGGAGATGTTAGTTTGACAAACAATTTGTTTGAATAGTGGTCATGTAAACACTGCCCTTATTAATTTCTTCTTTTTTCTTTAGAATCCAAACCAGTTACACGACTTCGTCAACGAGTTGTTCGCTTCTGGAGGTAGTGGTCACAACTCCAACGACCCCCATATGTGATGGTTTGAGTCTTGTGCCGAATTATGAGTTTATTTTATGTTGTAATGGACTATGTGATGTATTTGTGAACTGTGAACCATTTGTGAACTGTGAACTTGATTTTGGTGATCTGTGATGTGGTTGTGAAGAATTGTGATACTTTGTGTTAAATGTTTGTAATTCTAAAATTACTGTTTCTGTCATATTATTGTGATTATATTGTTGCTGAAATTATTGTTTTTTACATTTATTTTAATTTTTTTCTCTGAAATTGTTAATTTTCGATGGCCAACTTGTGGCCGCCGAAAATAATCAGGACACATTTTCGGTGGCCTTTATTTTCGGCGGCCAGGTGTCAGCCGCCGAAAATAACCATTTATTTTGGCGGCTTCTGGCCGCCGAAAATGACTATAGCTACCGTAGTGTCAACACTGTTTTATCAGGTAATAAATTAAGGGGGATAAAACTAAACCTATGGGGTTATTTTCCAAACAAAACTTCGTGATTGTACTAGACATGACCTGCGCTGCGTGCGCTCAAAGTCAGGTGTCGCCTAGCCTAATAATGGTCATATCTCAATGTTCTAGCAGCTTCCATGTTTGCTAATCACCAACCGCATAAGCTGATATTTTCCGACACTTCTACTATGTCTAAAAGCCTATGCCCTGTAGGTACGACTTAATTGTTTGGAAATTCTATAATTAATGCATGAAACGTACTAGCCAGCTTATTAGGTCCAAAAATATATATCCCAACATTTACGCACAACTTTTTTTCAGCTCCAGTTTCATGACGGGAAGCAGACCCAATCAGATTTGCGTCAAGCATGTGGCTCATTTTATTTGATAAATGGTTCGAACTACATCATAAAAACTTGCCTTCGTATTTTTTTTCTTTAAAAAAAGAGAGAGACATACCTTAGGGCATGTTCGGTTCGCTCTCAATCCATGTGGATTGAGTGAGATTGAGTCGGTTTAAATACATAACAAGTCAAAATCTGTCTCGATCCCGCCCAATACACTCCAATCCACATGGATCGAGAATAACCGAACAAGGCCTTAGGTGGAATTAAGTACTGTGTAACATGAGCCCATACGTTTATTTGCGATGGATCTTCACTAAATAAAACCAAAATGGAGCAAATCATGCACCACCCACAAATTGATAGTTTTGTAAAACTCTATTACTCTATAAGATCCTATTGTAGACGTCCACACACATGGTTGGTGCACGGTTCTGCCTCGAAATCCTGCTGTGCTCAACGACGATGTGCCGCTCTCCCTAAAATCCTCCATGCCCCCGCACCTGAAATCCAAATCAGAGTATACGATTTCCTTCCCCTCCCAGAACCTTCCATCGACGCTACACCGTGATCCCCTCCACCGGTCATGACCAAAATCTTCCTCAGGCGACATTCAACCATCCCCTTCCATCGACGCAAGCCCCACTCACCGGTTTCCCCGCAAGCTGCTTCCATCGTTGTCGCCCACCTTCCAACGATGGAGCAACAACTCCTCAACATCCAGGTTGTTCTCCATTACACCTCCCCGCAGGCAGTCCACAATCCGCGAACGCAATCCGCTGAGGCAGCTCGCCCTGCGCAGACAGGTCGCCCTTCCATCCATGGCTCCACGCAAGCAGCTCTCCCCCTTCCTCCGCGCAGCGCCCCAATCCCCTTCCTCCATGCAGGCAGTGTGCTCCCTACACGCAGCCACGCGCCGTTTCCGCAAACCGCATGTTGTCCCCTTCCTCCGTGCAGCGTCGCATTCCACATTCTGCCCCAAAAATCTCTACCCGCTCTTCGGCGATGGAAGGGAATCAATTCAGTGATGGAAGGAGGCACAGATTGCGGATTACACGACCTCGTTCAATCCGTCGATGGAGGGAACGTCCTCGGCGCCCCCAACCAAACTGCGACTATTAAAGAAACACGAAGGGAGCACCCAATTTGTGCGGAGACCCATCCCGTGCGCCATAATCCTCGCATCTTCACCAGGTACCCGATTCATTTTAGTGCCCCAATCCTCAATTCTCTTATGCACATGCAGGATGGCATTCGTTTTATAATAATGTCTATGTTCATTCTTTAGAACTCTGTAATCCATACTCGGTCTATAATAGTTTTTTTTTCTTACAATTCTGGTTTGATCATTCTTTCAAGTAGTGTGTTCGTTCATATGTTCATAAAGCAGATGCTTTGTTCAAGTTTGGGGTTTAAATCTACTTTAATTCCAACAGTATAATTCCATGTTAAAAAATTTCAAATAGATGAGTAAAATGGCATCATTTCATTTTGCATATGATTCAAACAAGTGAAATGGATTACAGAGGTACTTCAACATGTACTCTCTTATCACTGAGTTTGTTTCTTTGTTGTTAGGTGTTGCTAATATTAATGTCACTGACAGCCAAGTAATAACACCGCTAATGATTTTTTCAGATCCCACTGACTCGGCCAAACTCAATCATTGGCAGAGCTGTTGTTGTTCACGCTGCTCCTAATGATCTTATAAAGGGTAATTATGTTCAACACTTTTCCCTTTTGTGTGTTGAATGGTGGTGTTTTTGATCTATTCTGAGCTAAGTTTTTCAATTGGTTCTGAGTTCAGATAGTCCTATAATCACTATATATACCTATTTCTGGAGCACGTGAATAAAATCCATGTGAGAGTGTGACTAATTATATCAGATTATTAAATGGTCTAAAGAGTTTTGGTAAGGCTATGGCAATATGCTTGTAACAAGGATCCCTAAAAAATAATCTTGTTTATTATGCCATTTTTATGTCAGTATAAAGTGTATTTGAAGTTTAATAAGCTGATCTACATGTTGGCTATCCTTTGCTCTCCTGACCTGAATCTTTTGTGAGAACTTTGGCTTTGAACAATGCCATCTTTAATCTTGCTTGGGTTATGAATAATATACTTGCAAAACCATGGTTGCATTTTGGTGCATGTCACTGATCAATCCACATTTGTCTATTTAAACACCTTGATTGTGCACTTCGCTAGAATTTAGTGGCCTCGGAGGAGCCAGAAACTACACAAAATTGTAAGCACAATGTTTGGACCTCTTGCTTTTTTAGTTGTGGATCTCAGTTGTCTAACCAAATTGGATTCGTGAGTGTAGTAATGGACCAGTCGTAGGCATGTGGTATTCTGATTTAAAATGTATACTCTGATTTGGAATTCAGAAAATGAACAAATACTTTTGTTCAGTCACAATGTGGTTGCTTCATATGATGCATTGTTATTTATATAATAGCTCTTTTTTATTTAATAATTGTTCTTGTTCTTTTTCAGTTTGTAGAGCAGCTCTTTTTAAAGTTCCCCTCCAAGCCGACATCCCATCCACCATCATCCTCGGCACATCGTGCCTTGTTCGCTGCTTGTGACGATCGTCGTTCTCTTCAATCGCTTCGATGACGGTGTGTTGGAGAAACTGTTATGTAATCCAATCTTGTTCTGTATTGGTTAATAATGCTTTGAAGTAGTGTGTTGAAACATATACTCGGTTCAAATTCTTTATGAACAGTGAAAACATACATCTGTAAGAAAACTGGACGTGAACATGTGGTAGGATAAAATTCTTTAATAGGGGTACTAATCTAACATAGTACTGTGCGTTTGTGGTTATTGGATTATGAGTCATTATAACAAACTATTCTAATTTTATTTTGGCTAATCATGCTTTGAATTAATGTTTAGAAACATATACTCTGTTCATTTGTAGAGTGTGTTTGTGGTTATTGGATTATGAGTGATGATAACAAACTATTCTGTTTTTATTTTGGTTAATCATGCTTTGAATTAGTGTTTAGAAACATATACTCTATTCAAGTGTAGGGTGTTCATTTGCTTTTAGTTCTTCAAACTAGTGTGCTTTATGAAAACTTAAAACATATATCTGTAAGAAAACTGGACTGTTAAACAAACTGAACATGTGTTATGATGTATGCCTTTTTCTGTTTTAAGTTCCTATCTTTTATTAGAGTTCATTTTATAACAAAGGCTTCAATTTTGGTAATGCTATGGGCTACTGATGTACAAGACCTACTTAAGCATAAGACAGACCATTTAGTTTGAAAATCCATCCCTCAACCGCAACCAGTGCATAAGAAAATATATAGGCATGCTGTAAACTGAACCTGTTTGGATTATAAAGCACTCTGCAGGTACTAATGTCTCAAATCCGATCCATTAACATAAGTTAGTTCTTGCTTCGGGAACTATTCTGTTTTTATTTTTCTTACAGCTTTGGTTTGATCATTCTTTGAAGTAATCTCTTGCTTAGTTGTCCTCGATTCTCTTATGTTCTATAATCCATACTTGCTTTATATTGGTTGATCATTCTTTGAAGTAGTGTGTTCAAACATCTACTCACGATGCTCTTATTGTATCAGTGACTGTTAGTACTACGCAGTAGCTCATATTAGGTGTGGTGGGAGCACTTGCTATCCTGACAATGGTTAAATTTGAGCCACTCAAATGACCGTTTTCTCTTAGTACCACTGTCTGAATACATCTGCCCCCTTTCCCCCAATTCCCAAGGTGGTTTTTATAGGTTGGTTTTGCTGCTGTTGCAGGTAATGACTAATGTAATCTGTTGTTTGAATTGGTTAAGGATTTTATTATGTTCTAGGCACGTAGACATATTTTTTCTGTTATTTCCTCTTCATGTGGATTATGTGCTTCATATGATGCTTTTGGATACCTTGTTATGTATTTCTCTCTTTAGATAACTTAGCATAATATCTTTTGAAGCAACAACATCGATGCATTGTTGTTTAGGTTCTTACATAAATAGCTTCTTTAAATAAATGTTTTTATTTAATACTTGTTCTTGTTCTTTGTCTGTTTGTAGAGAAGCTCTTTTTTCAATAACACTCCAGAGAGACGCTGACACCCCATCCATGATCATCCTCGTGTCCGCTGCTCGTGACGATCATCATTCTATTCATTCGCTTCAACGTTGTGAGTTCTCTGCTTCGTCGAGTCATGCCCTCATGTGCTGCTCGTGTTCATTGTTTATAGAGTATATAAACATTGTCTTTTATCATGTTGTTTGATGATATTTGTGATATGCTTACCCATGAATCTCGTTTGGTTTATTCATCGTATTTGTGATATGTTATTTAATCCTTTTCATATTGTGTGTCTCTTTATAATGATGCTTCTGATCAAAATATAAGATCAATGGCTTGTGTGTCTTCTCTGGATAAGTATATATACATGTCCACATGAGGATTAGATGTAGATACTATATATTAATACATTATTGTTTGGAAACAAACTTAACCAGAAACTCATGTCCATATAATGCTTTCTATTCTTTATGATTTCTCCTTTTGGCCTACGTGACTCTTTATTGGCAAGCATATTTTGATTAGAAGCATCATTATAAAGAGACACACAAGCAAGATTGGTGTAAACACATGCCATACAAGAGGTTCGCAGAAGCGATTATCATAGCCTCAAAGAAATATAAGATTGCCTACAACAAGAAATGTTCTGGATGGGCAGAGGATATTTTTAAGTGGGAACATACAATTCAGAGTGGTGTTCCAATTGAATTAAGAGGGTATTTTCTTCATACCACCTTCTCAGCAGTTTAAATTTGTTCTATGATAATCATTGTATATAACATAGTTGGCCAAACATTATTCTATAGGCTTAATACCAGCTACCTCGTTCTACAAGCTACGAATGTGGGGGAATGACAGACAAATGGAATTTGTTAGAGTGAGTGTAGTACATCCGTTTCATGTTCAAACATACATTTCGGTCATATAATACAAATTTGACGCTTTGTTCTCTTATAAATTTGTGTGTAGGATGCAAAGATTCTTCGAATGAACTTTGTGATTGATCTATTAAGTTATGAGGACAATTCGTGTCGATATCTCATCCCTTCAAACATACAACAGAGACTTATCGATATCGCTAAAAAGGATTAGATTAGTGTACGGTTGTCGACTCATTTGTCTATCAATAAAAATTCAATTGACTGTTTAGAAATAATTTGTGTGATATTGATAATGTTTAACACATAGATTTTGCATATCATATTGATGTTTTTATATGAAACATAGAAACGGAACAACAAACATCAATATGATATACAAAATCTGTGTGTTAAACATTATAAATATCACACAAATTATTTCTACAAAGTCAATTTAGAATTTTATTGATAGACAAATGTGTCAACAACCGTGCACTAATCTAATCATTTTTAGCGATATCGATAAGTCTCTGTTCTATGTTTGTAGGGATGACATATCGGCACGAATTGTCCTCATAACTTAACAGATTAATCACAAAATTCCTTCAAAGAATCTTTGCATCCTACACACAAAGACATAAGAGAACAAAGCGTCAAATTTGTATTATATGATTGGAATGTATGTTTGAACATAAAACGAACGTACTACACTCACTCTAACAAATTCCATTCGTCTGTCATTCCCCCACATGGTCATAGCTTGTAGAATGAGGTAGCTGGTATTAAGCCTATAGAATAATGATTGGCCAACTATGTTATATACAATGATTATCATAGAACAAATTTAAACTGTTGAGAAGGTGGTACAAAGAAAATACACTCTTAAGTCATTTGGAACACCAGTACGAATTGTATGTTCCCACTTAAAATATCCTCTGCCCATTCATAACGTTTCTTGCTCTAGGCAATCTTATATTTCTTTGAGGCCATGATAATCGCTTCCGCGAACCTCTTGTATGGCATGTGTTTACACCAATCTTGCTTGTGTGTCTCTTTATAATGATGCTTATAATCAAAATATGCTTGCCAATAAAGAGTCACGTAGGCCGAAAGGAGAAATCATAAAGAATAGAAAGCATTATATGGACATACGTTTCTGGTTAAGTTTGTTTCCAATCAATAATGTATTAATATATAGTATCTACATCTAATCCTCATGTGGACATGTATATATACTTATCCAGAGAAGACACACAAGCCATTGATCTTATATTTTGATCAGCAGCATCATTATAAAGAGACACACAATATGAAAAGGATTAAATAGCATATCACAAATACGATGAATAAACCAAACGAGATTCATGGGTAAGCATATCACAAATATCATCAAACAACATGATAAAAGACAATGTTTATATACTATATAAACAATGAACACGAGCAGCACATGAGGGCGTGACTCAACGAAGCAGAGAACTCACTACATTGAAGCGAATGAAGAGAATGACGATCGTCACGAGCAGTGAACACATGAATGGTCATGGATGGGGTGTCGGCGTCTCTTTCGAGTCTTATTTAAAAAAGAGTTGCTCTACAAACAGACAACGAACAAGAACAAGTATTAAATACAAAAACATTTATTTAACGAAACTATTTATGTAAGAACCAAAACAACAATGCATCAATGTTATTGCTTCAAAAGATATTATGCTAAGTTATCTAAAGAGAGAAATACATAACAAGGTATCCAAAAGCATCATATGAAGCACATAATCCACATGAAGAGGAAATAACAGAAAAAATATGTCTACATGCCTAGAACATAATAAAATCCTTAACCAATTCAAACAGCAGATTACATTAGTCATTACCTGCAACAGCAACAAAACCAACCTATAAAAACCACCATGGGAATTGGGGTAAAGGGGCAGGAGTATTCAGACAGTGGTACTAAGAGAAAAAGATCATTTGAGTGGCTCAGATTTAACCATTATCAGGATAGAAAGTGCTCCCACCACGTCTAATATGAGCTACTGCGTAGTACTAACAGTCACCAATATAATAAGAGCAAGGTGAGTAGATGTTTGAACACACTACTTCAAAGAATGATCAACCAATATAGAACAAGTATGGATTATAGAACATAAGAGAATCGAGGACAACTAAGCAAGAGATTACTTCAAAGAATGATCAAACCAGAGTTGTAAGAAAAATAAAAATAGAATAGTTCCCGAAGCAAGATCTGACTTATGTTTAATGGATCAGATTTAAGACATTAGTACCTGCTGAGTGCTTTATAATCTGAACAGGTTCAGTTAACAGCATGTCTATATATTTTCTTATGCACTGGTTGTTGTTGAGGGATGGATTTTCAAACTAAATGGTATGTCTTATGCTTAAGTAGGTCTTGTACAGTAGTAGCCCCATAGCATTACCAAATTTGAAGCCTTTGTTATAAAATGAACTCTAATAAAAGATAGGAACTGAAAACTGAAAAAGGCATACAACATAACACATGTTCAGTTTGTTTAACAGTCCAGTTTTCTTACAGATATATGTTTTAAGTTTTCATAAAGCACTATGGTTTGAAGAACTAAAAGTAGATGAACACCCTACACTTGAATAGAGTATATGTTTTTAAACACTAATTCAAGGCATGATTAACAAAAATAAAAACAGAATGGTTTGTTATCATCACTCATAATCCAATAACCACAAACACGCCCTACAAATGAATAGAGTATATGTTTCTAAACACTAATTCAAAGCATGATTAACCAAAATAAAATCAGAATAGTTTCTTATAATCACTCATAATCCAATAACCACAAACACATAGTACTATGTTAGATCAGTACCCCTGTTATAGAATTTTATCCTACCACATGTTCACGTCCAGTTTTCTTACAGATGTATGTTTTCATTGTTCATAAAGAATTTGAACCGAGTATATGTTTCAACACACTACTTCAAAGCATGATTAACCAATACAAAACAAGTTTGGATTATAGAATAGTTTATCCAACTCACCGTCGTCGAAGCGATTGAAGAGAACAGTGATCGTCACAAGCAGCGAACACGACACGATGCGCCGAGGATGATGGTGGATGGGGTGTCAGCTTGGAGGGGAACTTTAAAAAGAGCTGCTCTACAAACTGAAAAAGAACAAGAACAATTATTAAATACAAAAAGAGCTATTATATAAATAACAATGCATCATATGAAGCAACCACATTGTGACTGTACAAAAGTATTTGTTCATTTTCTGAATTGCAAATCAGAGTATACATTTTAAATCAGACTACCACATGCCTACAACTGGTCCATTACTACACTCATGAATCCAATTTGGTTAGACAACTGAGATCCACAACTAAAAAAGCAAGAGGTCCAAACATTGTGTTTACAATTTTGTGTAGTTTCTGGCTCCTCCGAGGCCACAAATTCTGGCGAAGTGCACAATCAAGGTGTTTAAATAGACAAATGTGGATTGATCAGTGACATGCACTAAAATGCAAACATGGTTTTAAAAGTATATTATTCATAACCCAAGCAAGATTAAAGATGGCATTGTTCAAAGCCAAAGTTCTCACAAAAGATTCAAATCAGCAGAGCAAAGGATAGCCAGCATGTAGTTCAGCTTATTAAACTTCAAATATGGCATAATAAACTGGATTAATTTTTAGGGATCCTTGCGACAGTACAAGCATATTTCCATAGCCTTACCAAATCTCTTTAGACCATTTAATAATCTGATTTAATTAGTCACACTCTCACATGGATTTTATTCACGTGCTCCATAAACAAGTATATATATAGTGATTATAGGACTATCTGAACTCAGAACCAGTGTGAAAAACTTAGCTCAGAACAGATGAAAAACACCACCATTCAACACATAAAAGGGAAAAGTGTTGAACATAATTACCCTTTACAAGATCATCAGGAGCAGCGTGAACAACAATAGCTCTGCCAATGCTTGAGTTTGGCCTAGTTAGTGGGGTCTGAAAAAATCATTAGCGGTGTTATTACCTGGTTGTCAGTGACATTAATATTAGCAACACCTGATAGCAAAGAAACAAACTCAGTGACAAGATAGTACATGTTGAAGTACCTCTGTAATCCATTTCACCCGTTTGAATCATATGCAAAATCAAATGATGTCATTTTACTCATCTATTTGAAATTTTTTAATAGGGAATTATATTGTTGGACTTAAAGCAGATTTAAACCCCAAACTTGAACAAATCATCTGCTTTTTGAACATATGAACAGACACACTACTTGAAAGAATGATCAAACCAGAATTGTAAGAAAAAAATAAATACTATTACAGACCGAGTATGGATTACAAAGGTCAAAATAATGAACATAGACATTATCAAAACGGATGCCAGGGCGCATGTGCATAAGTGGAATACAGAGTTCTAAAGGATGAATTTCACCCGTTTGACTCATATGCAAAATGAAATGATGCCATTTTACTCATCTATTTGAAATTTTTTAACATGGAATTATACTGTTGGAATTAAAGAAGATTTAAACCCCAAACTTAACAGAGCATCTACTTTATGAACATATGAACGAACACACTACTTGAAAGAATAATCAAACCAGAATTGTAAGAAAAAAATAAATACTATTACAGACCGAGTATGGATTACAGAGTTCTAAAGAATGAACATTGACATTATTATAAAACGGATGCCATCCTGCATGTGCATAAGAGAATTGAGGATTGGGGCACTAAAATGGATCGGGTACCTAGTGAAGATGCGAGGATTATGGCGCATGGGTTCGGTCTCCGCACAGATTGGTTGCTCCCCTCGGGTTTCTTTAATAGTCGCAGTTTGGTTGGGGGCGCCGAGGATGTTCCCTCCATCGACGGATTGAGGGACGAAACGAGGCCGTGTAATCCGCAATCCGTGCCTCCTTCCATCACCGAATTGATTCCCTTCCATCGTCGCAGAGCGGTAGAGATTTCGGGGCGGATTGCGGAATGCAGCGCTACGCGGAGGAAGGGGACAACATGCGGTTTGTTGAAACGGTGCGTGGCTACGTGTAGGGAGCACGCTGCCTGCATGGAGGAAGGAGATTGGGGCGCTGCGTGGAGGAAGGGGGAGAGCTGCTTGCACGGAGCCATGGATGGAAGGGCGACCTTCCTGCGCGGGGCGAGCTGCCTCAGCGGACTGTGGTCGCGGATTGTGGACTGCCTGCGCGGAGGTGTAATGGAAAACAACCTAGACGTCGAGGAGTTGTTGCTCCATCATTGGAAGGTGGGCGGCTGTTGGGGACTTGTTCTCAAATGCTTCAGCTTGTGAGAAGGTAGAAATACAAGTGTGACGCAAAAGTCAATGCCAAATCAACGTGAACAGTATGGGGATACTGTTCACCTATTTATAGGCACGGGTCGCAGCCCATGCAAAATTACATTAATGCCCTTTACGTTTGCCAATAACTCTATGATAATTCTTCGAGGTCTAATCTGGTTTTTCATCTTTAAGTCGGTTTCCTTTTCCGCCGTTCTCCCGAAGCTCTTCTACACACAGCTTCGGTTCTGCGCCAACCTTCGTGTTCCTTGTGCTTCTTCATACTGTGGCTCTGATCTAAGTCCGAAGATACCTGTTAATGTACTTTACTCCAGAAACATTGTTAAATCATGTTTTTGAGGACCTTCGGAAGCCGAAGGCCCCCAACAGTAGCCCCTCGCAATATTAATTTGTTAGAATAATAATAAATTCAGATTGCGAAATGGACGAAGGCTATGAGCCGAAGGTCCGAAAAAACACCTTCCTCTTGCTAGAATAGCAACAGTCATTGGCAAATGGGACCCTCCAGTCTCCGACATAATGAGTTTATAAATAGGGGCTCGCCACAATTTATTTGGCACGCCTTCCTGCCATCTGTTTTGCCTGCTCAAAAAGCTTTCTGCCCACAAATATTTGGTTTTCTCCTTAGTTTTAAGCTTCGGAAACGAGAGGAAGAATTCCGAAGAGATGTCTGAGGAGAAGAAGGTTGCTGCCGAAACGAAGCTGAGCCTTTCTGAAGAGATGCATCTGGGTTTTCTTGAGTCAATAGCGAAGACGAACACGGAGAAGATTACAAGGGAGATTTTAGAAGGTTTATCTGAAGATACTGGTGATAGTGACAGCTATGACGCAGATAGTGGGGGTGAAGATTCCGAAGATCGGCCATGGCGACCAAGCCATTCAGTCTTCGGGAAATCAACTATCGGGCAAAATCACCTTGAAAACATGAGGGGGAGATATTTTCGGGATATGTCTATTGTAAGAGCAGATGCCGGAGAAAAAACTGTGCTGACTCCCGGAGATGATGAAGTCATTATTTTCCGAAGCTTTCTGAAAGCTGGGCTACGATTCCCTCTAAGCAGATTCGTGGTAGAAGTTCTAAAAATATATCAGGTTTACCTTCATCAAGTTACCCCTGAAGCAATAATAAGAATGGGAATCTTCATCTGGGCTGTGAAGAGTCAAGGCCTAGAGCCAAGTGCAAAAAGCTTTTGCAATATTCATGAATTGTTATACGAAACAAAACCCTGGGGTAAAGAGCAATATCATAACAACTTTGGTTGCTACAGCTTCGGCGCTCGCTCTGGGTCAAGCTGCCCCGTGCCCACCTTTCGTAAGAGATGGCCCGGAGAATGGATGAAAGAATGGTTCTATGTAAAAAATGATTTGAAGGTTCGAGAGGATATAAAAGATGTCATAATGTGCCCCATCTGGCAGCGCTTCGGACTCCGGAAACCGAAGGTAGAACTGGATGAAGCAGCCGAAGAATGCCAACGGGCCTTCGGCGTAGTCTGCTCTTTTATTGGGACAAGGGATTTGATACAAGAACACATTACCTTCAGAGTATGGCCTCTTGCAGATAATTGGGAAATGCCAAAAGAAACTGTTAAAGAAACTGACGAAGGTGGGCTAGTCAGGCTGAAGTATACATTCAAGTATGGAGACAAATTCGTTGAACCAGATGATGATTGGTTAAAGAGCATTGAAACTGTAAGTGATGAATTGCTTGGGGCATATTCGAAGGCCGAAGATACTGCAATGTCAGCAGCCTTCGGAGGCCGAAGAAAGAAAAGATTGGACCGAGTTTTTGATGCAATTGGGTTCGTGTACCCCGACTACCATTATCCGGTGCGGGGGCAGAAAAGGAAAGGTACGGTTTCTGCGAAAGAAACTGCTTCAGCTGCTCCTAGTGAGCCAGCGCCGAAGAGAAAAAGGGTGAAAGTTCTCACACACCGGCCACGTTACATTGAACTAGCCACAGTGCCTGAATTTGGCAGTGAAACATCTTCAGCCCCCAAAGCTAAGGAATCAACTCCGCCGCCAGGAGCCAAAGAGCTGGCCGAAGTGCCAACAACAAAAGAATTGGAGGAACCAAAGACTCTGTTACCAGAAACTAAAGAGCCGGTCGAAGCGCCATCGACAAGAAAGATGGAAGAAGCAAAAGCATCAATTGAGGGGGCGAAAATATCAGAAATTTTAAGTCCTCCAGAAGAAATTAAAGCAGCAAAAATTAAAAAGGGGCCAACAGTGACCCCAAAAAGAAAAAGAATGGTTAATGTGTTAGATGTTTTGGAAACAATTAAACTTCCAAGCGCAACCCCAAAGAAGACTGCTGAAACTTCTGAGGCGCTTGCTGAAGTATCCGTTGCTGAGGTTCCGAAGCAACAGACTGAAGTTGGAACTGGGCCTTCAGAACCAACCAAGGTAATACCTTTGGAAGCAGAAGAAGCAAAAATTGCAAGGGCAACTGAAGAAATGAAAATGTCAGAGCCTACTTTGGTCGAAGAAATTGATACTGCTGTCCCCGAAGCAACTTCCAAAATATACGATTATATTGTGTGTCATGCTTCGGGGAAAAAGTTATCGGAAGAAGAAGTTTTTGAAGCTAATCACTATGCCAAAGAATTGAAATATCCGAAGGGGGCACTAGTGTTCAATGGGACTGACGAAGAGGATTTCCTGTACTGCCTCCCAGACAATAAAGAATTATCCGTCTGTCGGGAGATGTCTAGAAGTATGGGTTTTCCGAAGCTTGAGGCTGGATTATGTGCTATGACGAAGGAGGATCTTGCGGATAGTCTTGCGTACAATAGCTTGAAGGTATGGGAATTGGATGCTTACAAATTTTATAATCCGTAACTCATTCTTTTATTCTTACACCAACCTTTTTTACATATAGGGTTTAATTTTAAGCAACGCATTGAGAGCACAAAAGAGTGCCGAAGATGAGAGCTATGAAATTGCGTTCAACAACCTACGATCAGAAGTTATTAAACTGAGAAATGAAGCTCTAGAAAAGGATAAAATTCTGCTTACATTGGTGGACAAGGTAAAAAAGGACGAAGCTACCTCAAAGGCCTAGGCCGAAGCCCAAAGACGTGAAATTAAAGATCTTCAGAAACAACTAGCTAAAGCTAAAGAAGAGCGTATATTTGAAGAAACAAAACGCGAGCTTAGTGATCAACTGGCCAATCACTTAGAGCTGAGTGTTAAAGAGCTTCGTGCGTCCCAGAGGAAATGTTATGTTAAATCCATAGAGTGCGTCAAAAAGATAAAATCTAGCTTCGCCAGCGTTGGCGCATTTTCTAGTGAAGAGAATTTTTCAAGAGGCAATCCTGAAGGTCCAATGGAATGGATCAGTCACGAAGCAGAGGCCTTCGAGGAAATTCTGAATAGCCGTGGTGACATCTGCGCTTTTTCGGGTGCTAGGGGGATTGCTGTTGTTTTGGAGAGGAAAGGCTGCGAGCACGTAAAATCCTTAGCGCAGTCCGAAGCTACCTTGTCCACTGAAGACATTAAAGACCCCTCACCCGAAGCAAGCATGGTTGGTGGGAAATTCTTTACCGATATCTGGGATAACGGCGGCCGAGAATTGGCGCAAGAAATTATTCAAAGGAGTGAAAAAGGCATCCATGAGGCTAGAAAAATAGCGGAAGCTACCGAAAAAAGTACAGAGCCCGAAGGGCAAATAGGTATTGATTAGTGGTTTTTATCATGCTGTAATTTTTAATTCCAGACTCTGCTCTCGGTTTGTAATAGTAATGTAGTCGTATCTTCTCTTCCCTCAGAACCTGCCGAGGCATCTCCGGGCCCCCACCCAGAGCGGGACGATGAGATTAGAAAAATGGCCGAAGCCATTATGGACAAGGTTGTTGACCAGCTACTGAACGAAGCTGCAGAGATAGTTCTCAAGGAGAATTAAATCGTTATTGTAGAAACATTTGGAACATAACATGTGTAATATATTGTAACTTTGAATGTAATATATAGTCTATTTATAATTTAATTCTTTACGATGCATAAAACTTTGCATACATACCACTTTTTGAGCCTTCGGCGAAAAAACACCTTCCCTTCTTTTCATGCTTCGTGAAGAAAATCTTTTCTATATCACAAGGATTTGTTTACTTCTCTGACAAAAACGTCCAAGCTTCGTGAACTATTCTCCGAAGCCATAAAAAAGTTTTGTGTTGCCTCTCCAATGAGGCTACTCTTCATCTCGATTCGTCTTGTGCCTTAGCACGATTTTCTCTTTTCCAAAATATGTTCCGAAGATTAACACTGTATCCCCTTCTTGTTCCAGATGCAGTATGCTGTATGATGCTTATGTTATGCAAAAATGATGTGATGATGTTATGTTATGCAAAATGATTTTTGTGTCGCAGATACATATCCCTGTAATAAAGCACATACACTTTTTATATCAGCGCTGACTTTTCGCTGTAAGCCTTCCTTAGGAGCTTCTTCGCCTTTTACTTTCAGCGGAATCAGCGTTTATTTTTCGCTGTAAGCCTCCCTTAGGAGCTTCTTCGCCTTTTACTTTCAGCGGAATCAGCGTTTATTTTTCGCTGTAAGCCTCCCTTAGGAGCTTCTTCGCCTTTTACTTTTAGCGGAATCAGCGCTTATTTTTCGCTGTAGGTTTAGAAAACTTACACTGCGCTCCCTTAGGAACGACTTTTTACTGTTTCGAACAATTTGTACTGTGTCCGTTAGATCAAATTTTTGATAATTCAAAGGTCCTCCAAATCAGTATAAGTTCGTATGCTTCGGCAACTCAAGCCTATGGAAAAAACATATTTTTATTATGGTAAAAGACGAAAGTATTACAAGGAATTGAAATTCAATAAAAGACATTTAAACTCTTCATAATTGTTTCTTATTGACAAAAGGGGAATAGTGAATGTAAAAAATGCAAAAGAACTGCTGCTGAGGTAGGATATTTGTCAATAAATGTGCTTCGACTCTGGCACAGTGCTGTTGACTGTGCGAGCTTCGGATTCCTCTCTGAAATCCCTCTAAAGATGATTGTGCTGACTCCCTTCTGGCTGTTGTCCTCGCTGGGTCGGCGGTGGCGGTGGAGGTTGCTGCCAAGATGCTTGGGTTTGGCTCGCCGAAGCAACAGAAGCTGCAGGGTGGTTGCCTACATATTCTAGGATATAAGGTGAGTGATACGAAGCAGTATGCATGACCTGCTTCGGCTGACTCTGTTGCGCTGCTGCTTCCGCTATTTCCTTCTGCTTCTGGATGGTGACATGGCACATCCTAGTAGTATGGCCCTTGTCTTCACCACAGAATAGGCAATATATTTTTCTTGGCTGGTCTCCAAACCTTCCCCCGAAGCCCCTGGCGCCTCTGCCTCTTGGCGCTGGCGGCCGAAAAGAACTCTGCTGTTGGGCCGAAGCTTGTGAAGAGTGTTGTGGCCTTTGCTGCTGGCTCCCTCGATCATCAGTTTGAGCAGAGTTATGGATTGACCTAACATGCCTCGGGTGAAATCTACCTCCGAAGCCCCTGGTCATTTCAGAGAACCTGAATGCTTCCTCCCTTCTTTGGCGGAAGTCATTGTCAGCTCGAATGTATTCGTCCATTTTCTGGAGCAGCTTCTCCAACGTTTGTGGTGGCTTCCTGGCAAAGTACTGCGCTGATGGTCCCGGCCGAAGCCCCTTAATCATGGCCTCAATGACAATTTCATTGGGCACTATTGGCGCTTGTGCCCTCAGGCACAGAAACCTTCGGACATACGCCTGAAGGTACTCTTCATGGTCCTGGGTACACTGGAAGAGAGCCTGAGCGGTGACTGGTTTCGTCTGAAACCCTTGGAAGCTAGTTATCAGCATATCCTTCAATTTCTGCCAAGAAGTGATTGTCCCTGGCCGAAGAGAAGAGTACCAAGTCTGAGCAACGCTCCTAACGGCCATGACAAAAGATTTTGCCATGACTGCCGTATTGCCACCATACGAAGATATGGTTGCTTCATAGCTCATTAGGAATTGCTTCGGGTCTGTGTGGCCGTCATACATGGGGAGCTGGGGTGGCTTGTAAGACTGTGGCCATGGTGTAGCCTGCAATTCTGTTGAGAGAGGAGAAGCATCATCAAAAGCAAAGTTTCCATGATGGAAATCTTCATACCAGTCATCCTCATTGTGGAAGCCTTCCTGATGAAACTCTCTGTGTGGAGGCCTTCGGCTTTGATCATCTTGAACAAGATGACGAACCTCCTCAGAAGCTTCGTCTATCTGTCTCTGAAGATCAGCTAGACGAGCCATCTTCTCCTTCTTGCGCTGCACCTGTTGCTGAAGGATCTCCAGGTTTTGGATCTCCTGATCCAGGTCATCCTCCGGAGGTGTTGGACTAACAGCCTTCCTCTTCTGGCTTCGGGCCTCTCTAAGAGAAAGGACATCCTGATTGGGATCCAGTGGTTGTAAAGTACCAGCCCCTGTCGCTGAAGCTTTTTTCGGCGGCATGACGAAGGTGATGCTTGCCGAAGGTGTTCAAAACTCAAGAAATGGAAGTGAGTTCACCGGAGGTGGGCGCCAATGTTGGGGACTTGTTCTCAAATGCTTCAGCTTGTGAGAAGGTAGAAATACAAGTGTGACGCAAAAGTCAATGCCAAATCAACGTGAACAGTACGGGGATACTGTTCACCTATTTATAGGCACGGGTCGCAGCCCATGCAAAATTACATTAATGCCCTTTACGTTTGCCAATAACTCTATGATAATTCTTCGAGGTCTAATCTGGTTTTTCATCTTTAAGTCGGTTTCCTTTTCCGCCGTTCTCCCGAAGCTCTTCTACACACAGCTTCGGCTCTGCGCCAACCTTCGTGTTCCTTGTGCTTCTTCATACTGTGGCTCTGATCCAAGTCCGAAGATACCTGTTAATGTATTTTACTCCAGAAACATTGTTAAATCATGTTTTTGAGGACCTTCGGAAGCCGAAGGCCCCAACAGCGGCAACGATGGAAGCAGATTGCAGGGAAACCAGTGAGCGGGGCTTGCGTCGATGGAAGGGGATGGTTGAATGTCGCCTGAGGAAGATTTTGGTCATGGCCGGTGGAGGCGTAGCGTCGCTGGAAGATTCTGGGAGGGGAAGGAAATCATATACTCTGATTTGGATTTCAGACGAGGGGCAATGTAGGATTTCGGGGAGCGGCACAACGTCGTTGAGCACTGTGCACCAACCATGTGTGTGGACGCCTACAATAGGATCATATAGAGTAGTAGAGATGTCTAAAAGCCTATGCCGTGTAGGTACGACTTAATTGTTTGGAAATTCTATAATTAATGCATGAAACCTACTTGCCAGCTTATTAGGTCCAAAATATGTATCCCAACATTTATGCGCAACTTTTTTCAGCTCCATTTTCATGACGGCCGGGAAGCAGACCCAATCAGATTTGCAAGCATGTGGCTCATTTTATTTGATACATGGTTTGAACTACATCATAAAAACTTGCCTTCGTATTTTTTTTTCTTTTAAAAAAAGAGAGACATACCTTAGGTGGAATTAAGTATGCATGAGCCCATGCGTTTACGATGGATCTTCACTCACTAAATAAAAACCAAAATGGACCAGATCATGCACCGCTCACAAATTGATAGCTTTGTTAATAATCGTTAAGATGGTAAAACAACATATACATGAGTACGCGCGCGGTTGTCTAAGAAAGATGTACTAGCTCGTACAAACACAACCACGCACAAATAAAACTTGAGGCCACTCGCGTACGCCTGTCTTTATCCTATCACCCTTCAGTCCCATCAAAGCCAGAACTTGAGGCCACATGCGTGCCTTGTCCAATTGGTGGTTGCGATCTGTTCTCCACTCCTTGTCAGTACCGGAATTTGGTCTGACAGAGTGCAATCAGTGGTGTAATGTGTCCGCCTATCACCGTCGATTCTAGAACTTACAACTAGGAGTGAACGGATCACTGCCGGTGAAGTAGAAATCATTGTCGGCTCAAGGATTCACCCCGCACTGACAGTGCCGGATCTACCTTATACCCCAGTGCAGTTTACTTCTATTAAAACGATAAAAGCCCTCAAACCAAAATTGTCGGCGTTTCGAGACCGGGGGGTCGCTGGGCCGACGAGTGAATGTCGCCGCGTGCCACAGCCCAGATGGGTCGAGCGCGAGGGCGAGCGCGAAGGGGGAGAGCGAGGCGGCCGGAGACCGGCGTGAGAGAGGGGGGAATCCCGCGGCCTTCGTGTTCGTCCCGCGCCCAGGTCGGGTGCGCTTGCAGTAAGGGGTTACAAGCGTCCACGCGGGAGAGGGAGCGAGCGGCTTCAAGCGAGCGCCTGTCTCGTCCTCGTCCCCGCGCGGCCAACCCTCTCTAAGAGGGCCCTGGTCCTTCCTTTTATAGGCGTAAGGAGAGGATCCAGGTGTACAATGGGGGGTGTAGCAGAGTGCTACGTGTCTAGCGGAGGAGAGCTAGCGCCCTAAGTACATGCCGTTGTGGCAGCCGGAGAGATTTTGGCACCCAGCTGGTGTGATGTCGTGGCCGTCGGAGGAGCGATGGAGCCTGGCGGAGGGACAGCTGTCGGAGCGGTCGAGTCCTTGCTGACGTCCTCTTGCTTCCGTAAGGGGGCTGAGAGCCGCCGTCGTCAAAGAGTATGTGGGACGCCATCATTGCCTATCTGGCGGAGCGAGCCAGATGGGACACCGGTCTTGTTCCCTGTGGCCCGAGTCAGCTCGGGGTAGGGTGATGATGGCGCCTCCTGTTGACGTGGCTGACCTGCGCCCTAGGTTGGGCGATGTGGAAGCTCCTCCGAAGCCGAGGTCGAGTCTGTCTTCCGTGGCCGAGGTCGAGTCCGAGCCCCTGGGTCGGGCGAGGCGGAGTTCATCGTCTCCTAGGGCTGAGCCCAAGTCCGAGCCCTGGGTCGGGCGGAGCGGAGTTCGCCGTCTTCCGGGGCTGAGCCCGAGTCCGAGCCCTGGGTCGGGCGGAGCAGAGTTCGCCGTCTTCCGGGGCTGAGCCCGAGTCCGAGCCCTGGGTCGGGCGGAGCGGAGTTCGCCGTCTTCCGGGGCTGAGCCCGAGTCCGAGCCCTGGGTCGGGCGGAGCAGAGTTCGCCGTCTTCCGGGGCTGAGCCCGAGTCCGAGCCCTGGGTCGGGCGAAGCGGAGCTTCCTATGGTGCCTCCGGCAGGGCCTGACTGCCTGTCAGTCTCACTCTGTCAAGTGGCACCACAGTCGGAGTGGCGCAGGCGGCGCTGTCCTTTTGTTAGGCCGGTCAGTGGAGCGGCGAAGTGACGGCGGTCACCTCGGCTCTGCCGGCCGGGGGGCGCGCGTCAGGATAAAGGTGTCAGGCCACCTTTGCATTAAATGCTCCTACGATTTGGTCGGTCGGTGCGGCGATTTAGTCAGGGTTGCTTCTTGGCGAAGGCAGGGCCTCGGGCGAGCCGAAAATATGTTCGCCGCTGGAGGGGGGCCTCGGGCGAGACGGAAATCCTCCGGGGTCGGCTGCCCTTGTCCGAGGCTAGGCTCAGGCGAGGCGTGATCGAGTCCTTCGAATGGACTGATCCCTGACTTAATCGCGCCCATCAGGCCTTTGCAGCTTTATGCTGATGGGGGTTACCAGCTGAGAATTAGGAGCCTTGAGGGTACCCCTAATTATGGTCCCCGACAGTAGCCCCCGAGCCTCGAAGGGAGTGTTAGCACTCGCTTGGAGGCTTTCGTCGCACTTTTTTGCAAGGGGACCAGCCTTTCTCGGTTGCGTTTTGTTCCGGTGGGTGCGCGCGAGCGCACCCGCCGGGTGTAGCCCCCGAGGTCTCGGAGGAGTGGTTTCACTCCTTCGAGGTCTTAATGCCTTGCGTAATGCTTCGGCTGGTCTGGTTGTTCCCTCATGCGAGCTGGCCGTAGCCTGGGTGTACGGTCGGGTCCCAAGTTCTCGGGCTGGTATGTTGACGCTGTCAACGGTTCGGCCGGAGCCGGGTTTGCGAGAGCAGCCCCCGAACCTCTGCACAGGGCGAGAGGGCGATCAGGGACAGACTCGGCTTTTTTACATACGCCCCTGCGTCGCCTTTCCGCAAGGAGGAGGGGGGAAAGCGCCATGTTGCCCTCGATGGGCGCCGAACATGGTGTCTCCGGTGAGCTGCAAGCGGGTAATCCGAGTGGACGTCCGTGCCCCGTTTGTTAGGGGTCGGCTAGGGGCCCAGAGGCACGCCCAAAAGTACCTGCGGGTGATCTGCCGAACCCGGTCCCCTGGCGACGGGGTCCGAGGGCTCGATGCCTCCATCTGATGGGATTCCGTTACAAGATCGCTCCCGCTGGTCTCGGAAATGTCCTAGGGTACCTCGGGAGCGCAGCCCGAGCCTTGGTTATGTATCGAACGTACCCATGGTCATCCCTCGCTCGGCGTCTGAGGCGGCTGTGAACCCTTCGGGGGCCAGCCTTCGAACCCCTGATCAGTAATGGGCGCGGAGCCCGAGTAGCCTGAGGCGGCCGTGGAACCCTTCCGAGGGGCCGTCCTTCGAACCTCTGACCAGTAGTGGGTGTAGGGCCCACACGATCTGAGGCGGCTGTCGAACCCTTCCGAGGGGCCAGCCTTCGAACCTCTGATCAGTAGGGAGGCTCGGAGCCTGGTTCCTTCCCGGGGAAGGATCCTTTTCGGGGTATCCCCCTTTCCCGGTCCCTGTTGCAAGAGAGAGAAAGAGGAAAAAAGGAAAAGGATACGAAATCGAACGACGCGGCGTACCTTTTTTGGTGCAGTTATTATGGCGAAGGCAAAGCGTCGCCCACTTCTCCTGCCAGAGGCGCCGCCTGTCCCGCCGCGAAGTTAATGCGACGGGGCGAGTGGTTGGCGGGGCGGCCGTTGCGCATGCGCGAGCCGTTCAAGGAATGGAACACGGGCGCGTTGTCTTCACGCCGTGAGAGAGGGTTCTCTCGCTGCCCCCGGATGGGACGTGAGCTTAGCTGACGATGCGACTGCTGCTCCTGCCCGCCTGCCACCGTCATTACTGCCGGCCCATTTTTGGCCGCACTGACCGCCGCGCCAAGCTGGCGCTGCTGGGTCGTGCGATGGGTCGCCTCGAGTCGCGGTATTGGTTCCGCAGTCGAGGAGGCGCGGTGGTGGCGCAAGTGGCGGTGCAGTTGCATGCACGAAGCGTTCGGCGCGCCGGTTGCATGACGCGTGGGCCTGGGCCTCCATGCTGGGCGTGTTGGGAGTCGGAGAAGCGTGACCACTTGGCGCGGTTGCATGCCGCCTGCATGGCTGCCCGCCCCTTTCGCCCGTTGGTCTGGGCCAAAGTGGAGGGTCACTTGTAACCGCTGGGCGGTTGTGCGCACCGCGCACGGCGGTTTGGCTTCTTCTTCTCTGAGCCGGTTTGCATGACGTGTGGGACCCAGCCCCCGCGCCGCAGGGGAGGACCTTGGAGTGTGTTGGAGAAGACTCAGCCCGCGACGGTCGGGGGCGCAAGTAGGGAGAGTCGCCTTTAAAAGGAGGGTGACCCCCTTCGGAAGGCGACCATGTCTTCGCGCTCCCTTATGCATCGTGTCTTTCCACCTTCCAAGCCCCCGGATGGGGGATACCCGCCTTCTTTCCGCCTCATCGTTGGAGGAACGCAACTCCGTGGGAGTTGGTACCTTTCAGCCATCGTTCGGCTTCAAGGATTTTCATCATGCAGCCCGGCTGCACCCCTCCGTCGGCGGTCACCCAAGACGGTGACCACCAGCCCCTGGGTGGGGAGAAGCAAGCCGGGCTGCGATCTTGGTCCCACCCTCAGCTTCAAGGATGTTCATCATCCTTGCTGGGGTGGAGGCCGGGCTGAGCCGGAGCTCTACCTCCCGCGCGGGTTCGTGGGTCACCCTCTCCTGCGGCGTTCGAGGGAGAGGGCACTCACTGGCCCTGCGGGCGGGTCAGACTTCGACAACGCGGGGCTAGTCGACGGCGGGCGTCGCCAGCCTCAGCGTGTCGAGCTCGTCGGCTTGGCCCCCGGCGCCTCCTCCTGCCGGAAGGCGGCTGCCGTGCCGTGTGCACGGAGGGCCGCCCAAGATGTCGCGCGCTGCTAGGGCGGCGTTCGTGTTCTGGGGCGGTCCTGCCTTTGCACCGGTATGGCGTCTCCGCGCGGAGGTCGGTGCCCCACTCGTCCGGGAGGATCTGAGTGGGGACCTGCCGGAGGGCTGACGGCCCCTGTTGTCGGTGCCGAGGTGGAGGCGGCTCAAGAAGTCCCCGTCGCCGACGGGATCACCGCCACCATCCGCGCTTCGGGCTTCCGGCTCTTTGTACTTGTCCTCGCCCCTCGAGCGTCGGCGTGGGCGAGGGCAAGATTGCAGCAGCACCCGCCCTGGGGCCTACGCTGCTGCAGTTTGGCCACCCGGAGCGGGGGTCGTTGTTGTTGTTGTCAGAGCGGGCGGCGGCGAGCCGCCCGTTAGTCTTCTGTTGCTCCACAGGCCCTCCCCCATCGAGTGGGGTTGTTCGTACCTGCGGAGGTGGAACCGGAGTTCCGTTTGTAATGGCACTTTGAATGCCAGTGTTTTTGTTCATTGTGGCTGTCGAGGCCTGAACATGTATGTAATTTTGCCACGGAGCCGTATTTTTTCCTCATTTTCGAGCACTAAGACTCGCCTGTTGGTTGTCTGAACCGCTTCACCAAGCGTGAGCCACCCCGTGTAAAGGTGACGAGTGAGGTATCCGTATCCCGGAGGCGTAGGAGTCCCTCGGCTCGGTCGGCCTTGTTGTCCGAGGCTTCTCTAGCTTAGTTAAAGGGACCCCTTGGCCGCTCTTCGATGAGCCGAGGCCAGGGGTAGCGGTATCAGCATGAACAGGGGCAGAGTTGGCTCGAAAAGGAAACCTGGTTGGCCGGAGCCTAACCGGGTCGTCCGTTAGCGGGACCGACGCCGGAGTTGACCAGCCGAGGCCTCGGGTCGGGCTGACGTCCTTGGAGGACGGCTGGCCGAGGCCCCGGGGTGACCGGCTGAGCCGCCTGCTCGGGGCGGGTTCCCGGAGAAGACCCTGGCAGCGATTGCCCGGGCGTGGCGATGACGTCGTCCTTTAGAGTGGAGATCCTCGGACCGCGTCGCCGTCCGAGGCTAGGTCGGACCTCGCCGAAGGTGTCGTCGATGCCGAGGGTGCTGCTGCCCCTTCCAGCGTCAAGACTCAAGCCTGCAGGATCGGATTGTCTTGTAGCGTGTGTCTCCTGCGGCCGCCGAGGCCAGAACACACCCTCGCTGTGTTGTAAAGCTGCGTTTCTTTTCCTCTTGTTTCGAGTATCTGGACTTTTTTGTCGGTAACAGGGATGTTTGTGCGAGTGAGAGTTGCTTCTCGCGGAAGGTGATGAGTGAGGTATCCGTATACTGGAGGCGTAGGAGTCCCTCGGCTCGGTCGGCCTTGCCGCTTACGCGCACTCTTACCCGTCCATGGGGCTCTGTCACCGACTCAGTCGAGAAGGCTCGAAGGATCGCTTCGGCAGAAGAGCTTCCGAACGTGAAGACTTGTTCGGTCCGCGGAATCACTTATCCGAACGTGAGTTACTTATCGCAGAAGGTGATGAGTGAGGTATCCGTATCCCGGAGGCGTAGGAGTCCCTCGGCTCGGTCAGCCTTGGCTTCTTACGTGTACTCCATCGTTTTCAGGATCCACTTTTCGAAGTAGTCAGAAAGCACGAAAGACATTCTGGCAGAAGAGATCTTTTTTCGAGGAAAATTTCGACGCAGAGGGGGTTCCCCCCCTTTTAGCCCCCGAGGGAGGGTCGGGCTTTGCCGAGGCGAGGCCGACCCTTCCTTGATGACTAAACTTTGCGTGGGTGCGAGGTATATGAACAACTTGAAAACATCTTAAGGGTAGAAGCGACGTAGCTGTTGGATGTTCCAAGTGTTGTCGTAGACCTCGCCTTGATTGTTGGCCAGCTTGTACGTTCCGGGCTTCAGAACTTTGGCGATGACAAGCGGCCCTTCCCGGGGGTGCGTGTAGCCCCCGGGTGCCCCCAACAAGGGCTCGGGGTGCTGTGCGATGGTCGCGATCTTCTCCGGGTTGGCTTCGATGCCCCGCTTGGAGACGATGAACCCCAAGACCATGCCCTGGGGCACCCCGAAGACCCACTTTTCAGGATTGAGCTTGACACCTTTCGCCTCTTTGATGGACTCCGCCGCCATTAGCTTGTGGATCTCCTCGCCTATGGCTCTACGCTCCTCCCCGTCGAATCGGCGCAGAGGCTGCTTGACAGGTCGGGCTCCGGCTCGAATGTCCAGCGAGTGCTCGGCGACATCCCTCGGTATGCCGGGCATGTCCGAGGGACTCCACGCAAAGACGTCGGCGTTCGCGCGGAGGAAGTCGACGAGTACTGCTTCCTATTTGGGGTCGATCCCGGAGCCGATCCGGATCTGCTTGGAGGCGTCGCCGCTGGGGTCGAGGGGGACGGCCTAAACCGTCTCCACTGGCTCGAAGTTGCCGGCATGACGTTTCACGTCTGGCACCTCCTTAGAGAGGCTTTCCAGGTCGGCGATGAGGTCCTCGGACTCGGCGAGGGCCTCGGCGTACTCCACGCACTCCACGTCGCATTCGAACGCGTGTTTGTACGTGGGGCCGACAGTGATGACCCCGTTGGGGCCCGGCATCTTGAGCTTCAGGTAGGTGTAGTTGGGGACGGCCATGAACTTCGCGTAGCATGGCCTTCCCAGTACCGCGTGGTAGGTTCCTCGGAACCCGACCACCTCGAACGTCAGGGTCTCCCTTCGGAAGTTGGAGGGTGTTCCGAAGCAGACGGGAAGGTCGAGTCGTCCGAGGGGCTGGACGCGCTTCCCGGGAATGATCCCATGGAAGGGCGCAGCGCCTGCTCGGACGGAGGACAGATCGACACGCAGGAGCCCGAGGGTCTCGGCGTAGATGATGTTGAGGCTGCTGCCTCCGTCCATGAGGACCTTGGTGAGCCTGACGTCGCCGATGACGGGGTCGACGACGAGCGGGTATTTCCCCGGGCTCGTCACGTGGTCGGGGTGGTCGGCTTGGTCGAAGGTGATGGGCTTGTCGGACCAGTCTAGGTAGACTGGCGCCGCCACCTTCACCGAGCAGACCTCCCGGCGCTCTTGCTTGTGGTGTCGGGCCGAGGCATTCGCCGCTTGCCCACCGTAGATCATGAAGCAGTCGTGGACCTCGGGGAACTCTCCCGCTTGGTGATCTTCCTTCTTGTCGTCGTCGCGGGCCCTGCCACCCTCCGCGGGTGGCCCGGCCCTATGGAAGTGGCGCCGAAGCATGACGCATTCCTCAAGGGTGTGCTTGACAGGCCCCTAGTGATAGGGGCACGGCTCCTTGAGCATCTTGTCGAAGAGGTTGGCACCTCCGGGGGGTTTCCGAGGGTTCTTGTACTCGGCGGCGGCGACAAGGTCCGCGTCGGCGGCGTCGCGTTTCGCTTGCGACTTCTTCTTGCCTTTCTTCTTGGCGCCGCGCTGAGTCGACGCCTCGGGAGCATCTTCCGATGGGCGGCCCTGGGGCTACTTGTCCTTTCGGAAGATAGCCTCGACCGCCTCCTGGCCGGAGGCGAACTTGGTGGTGATGTCCATCAGCTTGCTCGCCCTGGTGGGGGTATTGCGACCCAGCTTGCTCACCAGGTCGCGGCAGGTGGTGCCGGCGAGGAACGCGCCGATGACATCCGAGTCGGTGATGTTGGGCAGCTCGGTGCGCTGCTTCCAAAATCGCCGGATGTAGTCCCGGAGAGGCTCTCCCGGCTGCTGCCGGCAGCTTCGGAGGTCCCAGGAATTCCCGGGGCGCACGTACGTGCCCTGGAAATTGCCGGCGAAAGCTTGGACTAGGTCGTCCCAGTTGGAGATCTGCCCCGGAGGCAGGTGCTCCAACCAGGCGCGAGCGGTGTCGGAGAGGAACAGGGGGAGGTTGCGGATGATGAGGTTGTCATCGTCCGTTCCACCCAGTTGGCAGGCCAGACGGTAGTCCGCGAGCCACAGTTCCGGTCTCGTCTCCCCCGAGTACTTTGTGATAGTAGTCGGGGGTCGGAACCGGGTCGGGAACGGTGCCCGTCGGATGGCCCGGCTGAAGGCCTGCGGACCGGGCGGTTCGGGCGAGGGACTCTGATCCTCCCCGCTGTCGTAGCATCCCCCACTCCTGGGGTGGTAGCCTCGGCGCACCCTCTCGTCGAGGTGGGCCCGACGGTCGCGGTGATGGTGCTCGTTGCCGAGGCGGCCCGGGGCCGCAGGCGCGGTGTTGCGCGTGCGCCCGGTGTAGACCGAGGCTTCCCGCATGAATCGGGAAGTCGCGACATGAGGTTCCGAGGGGTACCCCTACCTTCGGGAGGCAGAGCTCTCGGCCCGTCGGACCGCCGCGCCTTCCAGGAGATTCTTGAGCTCCCCCTGGATTCGCCGGCCCTCGGTGGTTGATGGCTCCGGCATTGCACGGAGAAGCATCGCTGCTGCAGCCAGGTTCTGGCCGACCACACTAGATGCGGGTGGTGGCCTGACCCTGACGTCGTCGGCGACGTGGTGCTGGAAGCCCTGGGGCAGATGACGTATTTCTCCGGCCGGGGGTTGGCCCGCCCATGCCTGCCCGACGTCCCGGCGGATCGGCTCAAGCGCTCCTGCTCCCTCGTCGAGCCTGGCCTGCACCCCGCGGATTTGCTCGAGCTGTGGGTCATGGCCCCCCGCTTGAACGGGGACCACAGCTAGCTCCCGTGGGATGTCAATGCGGGGCGCCGGCCTAGGGAGATCACCGTCCTCCGGCATGCCGAGATGATTGCCTTCGGAGGGACCCCCTAGATCGACGTGGAAACATTCGCGGCTTGGGTCGCAGTCCTCATCGCCGAGGCTGCGGCTACCGTCGGAACAGTCGGAGAGGCAGTAGTCACATGCGGTCATGAAGTCCCGCATGACACTGGGGTTGCCAAGTCCAGAGAAATCCCAGCAGATGCTGGGCTCGTCGTCTTCCTCGGACCCAGAGGGCCCGTAGGTCGAGACGTCCGTCAGCCAGTCCCAAGGCGACCGCATGCGAAACCCCAGAGGGTTTGGACTCGCCTCTACGAGAGCGCCCGCCAAAGCGGGGTTGCTAGGCGGGTTGAGGCTGAATCCAAATGACGTAGGATGGGAATCGGTCGGTACCTCTTGGTCGACGAGCG
This sequence comes from Zea mays, assembly GCF_902167145.1. Taxonomy (NCBI): domain Eukaryota; kingdom Viridiplantae; phylum Streptophyta; class Magnoliopsida; order Poales; family Poaceae; genus Zea; species Zea mays. The sequence continues at coordinate 157,310,056 of NC_050100.1, read as the reverse complement.
ACGATAAAGTCACGTCGGGAAATGATTGCACCGTCGTCTCAGGTATGAGGGTGACGTCCAGCAAGCTTTTCGCGAGCGCGCTGGCGTCGTCCGCTTGCTCGGGATTGGCCTGTCGCGGGGAGACGGCGCACGTCTTCGTCTCAAGCGCGAAGTCGATACCCGGTGCGCCCCCTGTTGGGGTGCCGGCGCTGTCGACTCGCTCGACAGCTGACGAGGCGCTGCCTCCTACTTGGTCTTGGTTGCCCTGCCTTCCCCTCCGTCGGCGGGGAAGAGGGCGGGATGAGCTCGAAGGTTGTCCTTCCACCACGCGGGGAAGACGTCATCGATTCCGCCGCCGGCGAGCAGGCTGTCGGCCGCCATTGTCGTTGTCGCGCGGCGGTGGAAGGAGTATCATGTCGTAGCTGCCGTTGAGGGACATGAACTCGAGACTCCCGAAACGGAGCGCCGTCCCGGGTTGGAGAGGTTGCTGGAGACTGTCCATCTGGAGCTTGACGGGAAGCTGTTCGTCAACACGCAGCAGGCCCCTACCTAGCGCGCCAACTGTCGGCGTTTCGAGACCGGGGGTCCCTGGGCCGACGAGTGAATGTCGCCGCGTGCCCCAGCCCAGATGGGTCGAGCGCGAGGGCGAGCGCGAAGGGGGAGAGCGAGGCGGCCGGAGACCGGCGTGAGAGAGGGGGGAATCCTGCGGCCTTCGTGTTCGTCCCGCGCCCAGGTCGGGTGCGCTTGCAGTAGGGGGTTACAAGCGTCCACGCGGGAGAGGGAGCGAGCGGCTTCAAGCGAGCGCCTGTCTCGTCCTCGTCCCCGCGCGGCCAACCCTCTCTAAGAGGGCCCTGGTCCTTCCTTTTATAGGCGTAAGGAGAGGATCCAGGTGTACAATGGGGGGTGTAGCAGAGTGCTACGTGTCTAGCGGAGGAGAGCTAGCGCCCTAAGTACATGCCGTTGTGGCAGCCGGAGAGATTTTGGCACCCAGCTGGTGTGATGTCGTGGCCGTCGGAGGAGCGATGGAGCCTGGCGGAGGGACAGCTGTCGGAGCGGTCGAGTCCTTGCTGATGTCCTCTTGCTTCCGTAAGGGGGCTGAGAGCCGCCGTCGTCACAGAGTATGTGGGACGTCATCATTGCCTATCTGGCGGAGCGAGCCAGATGGGACACCGGTCTTGTTCCCTGTGGCCCGAATCAGCTCGGGGTAGGGTGATGATGGCGCCTCCTGTTGACGTGGCTGACCTGCGCCCTAGGTTGGGCGATGTGGAAGCTCCTCCGAAGCCGAGGTCAAGTCTGTCTTCCGTAGTCGAGGTCGAGTCCGAGCCCCTGGGTCGGGCGAGGCGGAGTTCGTCGTCTCCTAGGGCTGAGCCCAAGTCCGAGCCCTGGGTCGGGCGGAGCGGAGTTCACCGTCTTCCGGGGCTGAGCCCGAGTCCGAGCCCTGGGTCGAGCGAAGCGGAGTTCGCCGTCTTCCGGGGCTGAGCCCGAGTCTGAGCCCTGGGTCGGACGGAGCGGAGTTCGCCGTCTTCCGGGGCTGAGCCCGAGTCCGAGCCCTGGGTCGGGCGGAGCGGAGTTCGCCGTCTTCCGGGGCTGAGCCCGAGTCCGAGCCCTGGGTCGGGCGGAGCGGAGTTCGCCGTCTTCCGGGGCTAAGCCCGAGTCCGAGCCCTGGGTCGGGCGAAGCGGAGCTTCCTATGGTGCCTCCGGCAGGGCCTGACTGCCTGTCAGTCTCACTCTGTCAAGTGGCACCACAGTCGGAGTGGCGCAGGCGGCGCTGTCATTTTGTCAGGCCGGTCAGTGGAGCGGCGAAGTGACGGCGGTCACCTCGGCTCTGCCGGCCGGGGGGCGCGCGTTAGGATAAAGGTGTCAGGCCACCTTTACATTAAATGCTCCTGCGATTTGGTCTGTCGGTGCGGCGATTTAGTCAGGGTTGCTTCTTGGCGAAGGCAGGGCCTCGGGTGAGCCGGAAATATGTTCGCCGCTGGAGGGGGGCCTCGGGCGAGACGGAAATCCTCCGGGGTCGGCTGCCCTTGTCTGAGGCTAGGCTCGGGCGAGGCGTGATCGAGTCCTTCGAATGGACTGATCCCTGACTTAATTGCGCCCATCACGCCTTTGCAGCTTTATGCTGATGGGGGTTACCAGCTGAGAATTAGGAGCCTTGAGGGTACCCCTAATTATGGTCCCCGACAAAAATCATATCAGCAATCTAGTGTTCTCGTGATTTCAAAATGTTCCTAATACTCACACGAGACCAGCAAATCAAACGGGTCACAAATCATACACCAAAATGTCCGAATTGGTACAAAACCATGTCGCGGACTAGTGCTGATTTTAGCATCACGAAATTCCGTTCTTGCATGTAAATTTGAACCAAACGAACTCCGATTGAAATGAGATTTTACACACACCTAGACAAAAATGTTTCCAAGGTCTCCACAAATTTTGAGCTCAATCGAGCTTGTGAATCAACCGCAGATCTGAAAATACAAAGAACTGAGTTTTTGTTGTGGTTTTCTAGAACAAACTCAAAACAAGATCACCTAAGATCACAACCACAAATTGCACCAACAAGACGTAAGTAGTGATCCTAGAAGTATATCTCACCCACCAACAAAATCCAATGGCACACGGAACACAAGAAATCGATGGTTCTTCTCAAATCAACAAGAGAAGTGAAAGGGAAAACACAAGAGCAAAGTGACTCAAAATTTCAGCAAGAATTAAAACTGAGATTGAGAGCCAACCAAAATTGTAAGCAGAATCGAACACCCTTCCTTAGATTAATCGTTGTAGATTACAAGACACAGTCGACAGAACAAAATTGATATGGATGTCCTAGGTAAACTGGAGAAAACCTAGAGAGGAAAACTAGGAGTTCTAAAGCAAGAGCCAAATAAAACTAAGCCGAAGAGATGCTAAACTAACGAGTCCTTCTCTCTATTTATAAAGGGTTATTTATATTTCCTAGTATACCTCTATTTACATAGAGTCTATCCACTCCATCGGGGGCAAAATGGACCAACTCCTGGACTTTTCATCTAACGGCCACACACTTCACACAAAGTTGCTTCATCTTGATGTACCCTCCGTGATCATGCCACATGTCGCCTCCACTTTCCACCGAAAATTCCATTGCCAGGTTTTGAGGTCAAACCTAGTCGAAAACCCGTCGTCCGTAGCGCTGGGTGGTTTTGAGGCTCAAACATCGAAACCACCATGAGTATTGCACTGCGTGCGCGTCCCCCACATCCTAGACACGTGTCCCGCCAGTCCTCGATCGTGCCGACAACACGGAACGCTCCACCATGTCCTCGTGTGAGTGCGTGTCCTAGGTGTTAGCCACCACGGCTGGTCACCCAGCGACTCCGGTCCCTCATTCAAGTCCTAGCGCTCTTCCTTCACTGCTCCCGGTCCATCAGCACGAACCCGCATGACCTTCACCTTCACTGTCGACCACCGTCCCTGTGCTCCACACCTGCACACCACAAGCCGACCGACATGGTTGCACATACATAATCTCACACTCTGGTCAGTCCACAGACTACCCTAGAGTGCTACCCGTTGACAATCACTCATCATCAACCCAAACCACAAGGGACAAGTCAACCTTGTGTTCGCAATCTCCCTCTTGATGAGTGCATTGTCAACACCACCACATGAACCTATATAAGAAGAAAGAGGAAAAATAAGAGAAACTCACTCAAATGACCAAAAGCCAGATAAAAGCCAAACAAGTCATTCAAAGCGAGCAAAACTTGGTCCCCAATGAAATGAGCAACGGCTCAACATGACCAAGCAGAAAACATCTAGTCCTCGAGAAGAGGCAAAAGCAGGGCTCAACACCACTAGCTAGCAATAAAAAACACATTGAAGCATAAAATCAGCACAAAAGCTAAAAGCAAAGCTAATTCCTCCAGAAAGAGGCAAATGGCTCAATACAACTAGCAAAAGCTCCAAATGGCTCAAATCTCTCCCTGTCAAAGCACTCTCCCAAAGTAGAAATCTCCCCTTTTGATGATGGGAACAGCAGAAGCCCAAAATGCACAAAGACTCTCCCTCTTGTTAGGAGGCTGAAAATCGCAAAATCTCTCCCCCTTTTGACAAGTGGACTCATCAAGCATAATAAGGGTAGAAATATAAACTCCCCTTGATAAGAGAACTCCCCCGAGAAAATGCAGAAACGCAAAAGAGATGAGAAAATGGAGAAAATGTTGGAGCTTCAGGAGTATAGTAGTTATAGTGTAAAAGTGCTCTAAGTGGTGCTATGCTATGTATGCAGCAATAAATGCATATGCTAGCTGTTGGGGGCCTTTGTCTTCCGAAGGTCCTCAAAAACATGATTAACAATGTTTTCCAAGTGAAATATATGCACAGGAACCTTCGGACTTGGAATGAAGTTGTCCACAATATGGAGAACATGATAGGGACGAAGGTTGATGCTGTTCTGAAGCTACGTGCAAAGGAGCTTCGGCTCAATGGCAGAAAGAGGAACCGACTTAAAGGAGAAAAGGCTATCTAGTCCTCGATGGATTATCCTTAAGTCAATAGTAAACATAAAGGGCATGGATGTAATTTTACACAGGCTGCGCCCTGTGCCTATAAGGTCATGTGATTATTCATGTTATTTCTCGTGTTTCATATGCTTCGTCTTTCATTAACATATACTACGATGATGAAGGTAAGTCCTTCATGACCTTCGTCCGAAGATCATTATATCTTAAGGGAAATAATGCTTCGAAGGACGAAGGACTTTAACCATTAACTTCTTTTTGTGTTGCCTTGTTCTTAATTCATAGCATTTGAGAACAAGTCCCCAACATTGGCGCCCACCTCTGGTGTACTCACTTCCACAATCTTCGACAAAGCATCAACCTTCGTCATGCCACCGAAGAAGATAACAGCGCTAGGGGCTGCACTGCAGCCACTGGACACAAACCAGGAGACTCTCTCTCTCTCTCTCCGAGAGGCCAGAAGCCAAAAGAGAAAGCTACCACTCCAACACTTCAGGAGGAGGAGTTGGACCAGGAGATCAGGAACATGGAGATCATTCACCAACAAGTGCAAAGGAAGAAGGAGAAGATGGATCGGTTGACTGACCTTCAAAGAAAGATCGATGAAGCTACTGAGGAAGTGCGTCATCTTACTCAAGATGATCATGACCGAAGGCCCCAACACAGGGAGCTTCGTCAAGAGGGCTCATTCGACGAAGACGAATGGTACGATTATTTTAATCATGATACCTTTACTTTTGATGATGCTTCTCCCCTAGCAACAGAATTGCAGGCTATTTCATGGCCACAATCCTACAAACCACCCCAGCTACCCATGTACAATGGACACTCGGACCCAAAGCAATTCTTGATGAGCTATGAGCCAACAATATCCTCATATGGAGGCAACGCAGCTGTCATGGCAAAGTCCTTCGTCATGGCAGTCCAAAATGTGGCCCAAACATGGTACTCTTCTCTTCGGCCAGGGACAACCACGTCATGGCAGAAGCTCAAGGACATGTTGGTTACTAGTTTTCAGGGCTTCCAGACGAAGCCAGTCACAGCCCAGGCCTTGTTCCAGTGCACACAAGACCATGAGGAATACCTTCAGGCGTATGTCCGAAGGTTCTTGCGACTGAGAGCATAAGAGCCCATAGTGCCCAATGAAATTGTCATTGAGGCCATGATCAAGGGTATTTGGCCAGGACCTACGACCCAATACTTCACCAGGAAACCTCCCCAAACTCTGGAGAAGCTGCTTCGGAAAATGGATGAGTACATCCGGGCTGACAATGACTTTCGACAAAGAAGGGAGGAAGCTTACAGATTTTCTAAGATGACTAGGGGCTTCGGAGGGAGAATCCACCCTAGACATGTTAGATCAATCCATAGCTCCAGTCAGAATGATGACAAAGGAAGCTAGCTTCAAAGGCCACAACACACCTCACAGTCTTTGGGACAACAGTAAAGCTCCTTCAGGCCGCCAGCTCCAAGGGGCAGAGGTGGCAGGGGCTTTGGAGGAAGATATGGGGATCAACCCAGGAAAATTTATTGCTTATTTTGTGGTGAGGACAAAGGCCACACTACAAGAACCTGCCAGATCACCATACTGAAGAAAAAAGAGATTGCCGAAGCAGAAGCTCGGCAAAATCAGCCGAAGCAAGTCCTACATACTACTTTGTGTCATTCTCCCTACATACCAGAATATGTGGGCAACTAACCTGTAGCTTCTGTTGCTTCGGCAAGCCATTCACAGGCTTCTTGGCCTCAGCTCCCACCACCACCACTACTGCAACCTACTTACTCCCGAAGCTAGCAGCCAGAAGGGCACCAGCACTCCCAACAACATCGTGAATTCTGGGAGGAATCCGAAGCTCGTACAGTCAATAGTACTGTACCAGAATCGAAGCACATATACTAAGCGATATCCTACTTTTGAAATACTTTTATGTTCTATGCCATTTTGCTTTTTAATAAGGAACAAACAATGTAAATTTAGTTTTAATTTCTTGTAATGATTTTGCTTCTATCAGAATGAAATATATCTTCTTCACAGATTTACAAAGCTCAAAAGTCATTCCTAAGGGAATGTAGAGCTAAATTTGCCGAAGCTACAAAAAAAGGGGAAGTCGTTACTAAGGGAACGCAACATAAGTTTTGAGCTCAAAAGTCGTTCCTAAGGGAATGCAGAGCCTAAGTTGCCGAAGCTACAAAAAGTCGCTTCTAAGGAAGCGCAGCGTAAGTTTTCTGCTCAAAAGTCGTTCCAAAGGGAATGCAGAGCCAAATACCGCCGAAATATAAGGCGAAGAAGTTCAAAAGTCGTTCCTAAGGGGATGCAGAACTTATACCATCGAAATAGAAGGCGAAGAAGTTCAAAAGACGTTCCTAAGGGGATGCAAAACTTATATCACCGAAATAGAAGGTGAAGAAGCTCAAAAGTCGTTCCTAAGGGGATGTAGAGCTTGTGTGTTCCAGTGTGGCGTGTGGGTGTGTGTCTTCGGCATCATCATCATCATCATCATCATTTTGCACCATCACATCATTTCGCATAACATCACATCATACATCATATCACATCAATAACACGAGAATTGAATACGGAGCTGATTATCGGCAAATGCTTCGTCAAAATGAAAAAGTGCTAAGGCACAAAGTAAGCTTCAGAAAATACAGTTTCATCAGCCTTGTCACAAAGAAGGGATCTCTCTTTGCGAAGCATGGATATCTTTCTTTATTAAGCATAGATCTTTTTCTTTACAAAGCATGAAAAGAAGGGAATGTGTTTTTTCGCCGAAGGCTAAAAAACGGTATGTATGTAAGTTTCATGCATCGCAAAGAAATAAATTACAATAATTTACATATTCGATTCAAAGTTACACACATCAAATATTACAGTCTTGTTACACTAAAAGCACAATGTCCATTCTAGTGTCTCATACATCGACCATGTCAAAATGTTTTTACAATAAGTGTTATTCCTCTTTAAGAACCTTCTCTGCAACTTCGTTCAGTAATTTGTTAACGACTTCGTCAACAATAGATTCAGTCATGTTTAAAATCTCCAGCGCTTCCTTCATTTTTGGATCAGCTAGGGGATCGTACGGTTCCGGCGGTGGAGATAGTTTAGTTGGAGTAGGAAAAATTGGTTAGCTCGAAGTCATAAAGCAAGTACCGAAGCTGAAAGACCAAAAAATAATACCTATACCCCTTTCGCGTTCTGCATCTTCTTCAGCTTGTTTAGCTTCTGCTCGGGCATCATGGGTGTCTTTTTCACTCTTTTTTATAATTTCATGGACCATCTCTCGGCCACCATTCACCTAGACATCGTTGTAGAATTTTCCGCCCATCAAGGTTGCTTCTGCTGAAGGATCCTTCGTATCATCCACGGAGAAGGCAGCTTCGGCCTGGGCCATGATTTTAATATGGGCGCACCCAACCTTCTCCAAGATGACTGAAATTCCCCGTGCACCGGAAAACGCGCAAACATCCCCGCGATCACTCAAAATTTCTTCGAAGGTTTCGGCTTCTCCACTTATCCATTCAACAACGCCTTCGGGGTCACCTCGTATGAAGTTTTCTTCAGTAGAATAGGCACCCACTTTGGCGAAGCTAGCTTTTATTTTCTTCACACAATCCAAAGATTTCTCAAAGCACCTTTCCTTGGATGTGCGAAGTTCTTCAACATTTTTCTCTAGATGATTTTTCCAATATTCGCTGATTTCTTGATTAGCTTGAGCGACTGCACATTTTTCCTTAGCTTCGACCAATTGCCTCCGAAGATCTTCAATTTCTGTTTTCTGGGCTTCGGCCTGAGCTTTATAGTTAGCTTCGTCTTCCTTTACTTTATTTACCAATGAAATTAAGATTTTGTCTTTTTCCAGACCTTCGTTTCTCAATTCAATAACTTCTGAACGAAGGTTGTTCAGAGCCATAGTATAGCTTTCGTCTTCAATATTCTTCTGTGCCCTCAAGGCATTACTAAGAATCAAGCCCTGTAAAAAAGAAGAAAGAATTAAGTATGACAATGAAATATGCTAGTTTCCAACTTAAAAGTAAACTTTTGTACCTTTATACTGTTGTATGCTAGGCTGTCAGCAAGTTCATCCTTCGATAAAATCAAAAGGCCGTCTTCCAGCTTCGGGAATCCTATACTCTTACCTATCTCCCGGCAAATTGATATTTCTTTGTTATCTGGGAGACAGTACAGAAAATCTTCTTCGTTACTACCATTGAACACTAACGCCCCTTCGGATATTTCAATTTTTGGGCGTAGTGTCGCGCTTCTAGTATTTCTTCTTGGGATAGTTCTTTTCCCGAAGCATGACGAATGATGTAGTCAGTACTTTTGTTCGAAGCTTCGGCAGCAGGAGCTCCGATCTTTTCAGATGCAATCTACTTTGTCATTTTTTCCTCAGGCGTGGCAGGCTCTGTCTCGGTGGGCACTGAAGGCCCAGCTTCGGCTTCAGTTTGATCTTGTGCAGCTTCGGCTTTTGCTTGCCCAGTTTTGGCTTCGGCCTGCGTTTTTGTAGCTTCAGCAACTTTCTTTGTAGCAGCAGTGCTCAAGACCTTCTTAGTTTCCAGCACAACATCTAGCACGTTGGCCATCCTCCTCCTCTTGGGAGTTGCGGCAGAAGTCTTTTGCATCTTCGGCAGTTTTGCCTCTATTGGAGGGCTCAGAATTTTTGGCATCCTTATTATTTCTTCAACCTTTGGCTCTTCAGCCTTATCAACCTTATCTTCGACTGGCTCGACTGTATGCATCTTCGGCATTACGGTCGGCTCTTCAGCGCTCTGTGTAATCGAAGCAGTTTGTGTTGCTTCGGCTGCTGAAGTGGACCCTGCGCCAAATTCGGGCACTACGGCCGGTTCAATATAGCGCGGCCAATGGGTTAGAACCTTAATCTTTTTGCCCTTCGGCTTAGCTACAGTGGCCGAAGCGGCGGTCTTCCTCGTTTTCTCTTGCCCTTTTATCGGATAATGGTAATTAGGGTATACGAAGCCAATAGCATCAAATACCCTATTTAATCTTTTCTTGCCCCGACTTCCAAAGGCTGCAGATAGAGCATTATCTTCGGCCTTGGAGTATGCTCCAAGTAGCTCATCACTAGTAGCTTCGATGCACTTCAGCTAGTCATCGTTTGGCTCATCAAAATTTTCCCTGAATCTGAAGGTATACTTCAGTCGGACCAGTCCACCCTCACTAGAATCGGCGGTGGTCTCCTTCGGCATGTCCCAGCTTTCCACAAGTGGTCATACCCTGAAGGATATATGCTCTTGAATCAGATCCCTTGTGCCAATGAAGGCACACACAGTGCTAAAAGCTCTCTGACACGCTTCGACATTGCTATCAATTTTCACCTTCGGCCTTCAGAGACCGAAGCAAGACCAAATGGGGCGCTGGATGACTTCTTTGATGTCTTTCCTTACTTTCAAATCATTTTTAACATAAAACCACTCCCCCATCCAGGACCTTGGCCATCTTTTTCCGGAATGTTGGTACCGGGTGGCTTGCATTGGGGCGACTAATAAATCCATAGCAACCGAAGTTGTTGTGGTACTGTTCTTTGCCAGTGGCCTTCGTCTCATACAGGAGCTCGTGCATGCTGCAGAAGCACTTCGCGCTCGGCTCCAGCCCTTGACTTCTTACAGCCCAGACAAAAATCCACATCCTCATAATAGCTTCGGGGGTGATCTGATGAAGGAAAATCTAGTATGTCTTCAACACTTCAACTACAAACTTGCTCAAAGGAAACTGAAGACCAGCCTTAAAAAAGCTTCGGTAGATAACAACTTCATTTTCCTCAGGGGCAGGGACAATGTTGTCTCCGTCAGCTCTCACGATAGACATATCGCGAAAGTATCTTCCTCTCATATTGTCAAGATGACTCTGTTTAATAGTCGATTTTCCGAAGACAGAATGGCTTGGTCGCCAGGGCTGATCTTCAGAATCTTCATCTCCACTTTCTGCATCATAACTATCACTGTCATCAGTATCTTCAAATAAACCTTCAAGTATTTCTTTAGCAATCTTTTCTGTGTTTGTTTTTGATATAGACTCAATAAACCCGGTGATAAAAGGATCCACAGCTTTCTTTTCTTCGAACAGCTTCGTTTCCTCAGTCAGCTTCGTTTCTGCAGTCATACTTTTTTCCTCAGTCATCTTCTTTTCCTCAGTCATTTTTCTCTAGACATGATGAAAGCACATCTTTAAAACGAAGCTCGAAAAGCTTGAAAACTAGGCGAGAGCTAGTGAGCAAGAGTTAAAAAGTTTGAGAAAATAACGTGAACGCTAGAAATGGCGTATCAAATGTTGCCGGTGTGGGTTCATATTTATACGCTCAGTGCCTTGCAATTTGGTGGACCCCATCTGTCAGTGACTATTGCTATTCTAGCAAAAGGGAAGGTGTTTTTTCGGACCTTCGGCTTAAGGCCTTTGTTCATGTCGCAGTCTAAATTCGTTGATTATAACAAATTAATACTGCGAAGGGCTACTGTTGGGGGCCTTTGTCTTCCGAAGGTCCTAGAAAACATGATTAACAATGTTTTCCAAGTGAAATATATGCACAGGAACCTTCGGTCTTGGAATGAAGCTGTCCACAATATGGAGAACATGATTGGGGCGAAGGTTGATGCTGTTCCGAAGCTACGCGCAAAGGAGCTTCGGCTCAACGACAGAAAGAGGAACCGACATAAAGGGGAAAAGGCTATCTAGTCCTCGATGGATTATCCTTAAGTAAATAGTAAACATAAAGGGCATGGATGTAATTTTACACAAGCTGCGCCCTGTGGCTATAAATAGATGAACAGTGCCCCGTACTATTCACGCTGACTTGTATTGGCTCATGCGTCACGCTTGGACTTTTTACCTTCTGTCAAGCCGAAGGTACAAATGTAATTCGATATTGTTCTCATTTATCCATGATATAATAAAGAGATATCAATAAGGTCATGTGATTATTCATGTTATTTCTCATGTTTGATATGTTTCGTCTTTCATTAACATATACTGCGATGATGAAGGTAAGTCCTTCATGACCTTCGTTCGAAGATCATTATATCTTAAGAGAAATAATGCTTCGAAGGACGAAGGACTTTAACCATTAACTTCTTTTTGCATTGCCTTGTTATTAATTCATAGCATTTGAGAACAAGTCCCCAACACTAGCTAATACTCAAACTAGTCATATGCACAAGATATGTGAAGTGTAAGCATTTTGTTTCAGTTTTAAGCAGTTCATAAGAAAAGTTCACCACTAAAGACAACATTTGTAACACCCCAGGTGTTACTTAGGGTGTCCACTCAGGGCTACCCCTTTTAACCTATTATCACATGAGGTTTGAATTGGGCAAAGTACATCAAATTTGGAATTCAAGGTCCTAATCAAGTGTAAACCATCTTGGATATCATGCCCTAGCTTGTCATGCACATCTAAGTGGGGAATTTCCCAAAACCCTAAAGCAAACCCCTCTTGAGCAAAAGGAACCCTAATTGAAGCTAGGATCAAAAGGTCATGTAAACCTTATGATCATGGCTTGGGCCAAATATAAAAGTTGTAGTATGCTTCATAACCTACAAATAATAGTAAGGAAGTACCCCCAAAAAGATTTCAGGAAAACCCCAAAAGGTTCACCAAAGGTTGAGCACAAGGGAAAAATGCAGAATTTGCCTAAGTATAAAAACTAACCCTTGAACAAAGATCCCACATGTTCACCTTAATCCAAATTTCAAAACACTTCGACCCAATTGACAAAGTGGTGCCAAATTTACCCTAGAATGTCCTGGAAAGAGGTGACACCTACCCTAGGACGTTAGACACGACTTGACACCATTTTTGTCTCGGCTTGGACCTAGCTGACACAGCCAACTTCTCCCCCCTCTATCTCCCTACCCCAACCATATCTTGACTTGGAACTCACAGCAAAAAGGTAGGATATGGAGCAGGGAAGCGACCGTACACAGTGACTTTGCCAAGATACGCACGCTATGGTGCTCAAATCCGCCGTTGAACCATGGCAGAAGCGAGCTTCCACGTGTTCGACGCGGGCTGACATCCGGGGGCGCGCTCAGATCACGCCCGTGCGCGAACCATCGCGCGCCCGCGGCCGCCCGTGACCACGCCCGCGCCACGGCTATAAAGCCCGCCCCAGTGCTCGGCTGCCTTCCCCGTTGCCTCCTCCGTACCTCGCCTGACTTTCCCGAGCCGGCCCTTAGCTCCGGCGACCTCCCCGCGACCCGCCAGTGCCGCCCGAGAGCAACCACCGTGGCCAGCCCCTTTCCCGTCCTCCTCCGTTCAATCCAAGCTCTTAGATCGCTTCCTGGTGAGGCCGTGAAGCTTACCCAAGCTTGAACCGAGAACCCGCGTCACCGGAGTAGCGCAATCGTGCTCGCCGGAGTTCAAAAACCCGCCGGCGCACGTGGACCGGGTAAGCCTCGGCACCATTTTCCAATTCGTTGCGCGCATGGCCTCTACATCACCCCGTGGAGCTCCTCGTGCACCTTAATTGAGCTATACCGTCGTGGGTTGGCCGGAACAGGAGCCGCCGACGATCCCCGCCGCCTGTGTTCGTGGCCAGGGTAGCTCCTACCACCTCCGACGCCGACCCGCACACCGACGTGACCGTTGTGACCTCCCGGACATCACTGACCACCCCGCCGGAGCTCTACTGCCGCCGGTAAGCCTCGCCGCCGTAATCTATGCCGCGGGTACTGTTTGCGTCAGCCAGGGAGCGCGGGTTAGATTTCGGTTAGGTCCAGGGGGTTTTGTGCAATGTCAGTGACCCATGCCAATAGTAGACCGAGGACTGTTTTGTGAGAGAAGAGGGAGATAAAACCCAGGGGCCTCAGCGCAAACCTGTTTTTCTTTTCCATTTTCGAATTATTTTTCTTTTAATATGGCAGATAACTTAATAAATGCATAACTTGAAGAATAATCATCCAAAAATTGTCAAAACCAATTTTGCTAGACTCTGGGAATTATGAACTATCAGATAAAAATAGTAAAACCCATAGTTCTTGTATTCTTTTCTGAAGTTTTGAATTAAATAAGAAAACTGCTAAAAACTTAATATTAAAAGGAAAAATAGAAATATTGTTTGACTAGGGTTAGCAAAATTTGGAGAAGTTTATATCTACCTACTGACCCAATTAAAAATGCTAAACCTCTCTGTCCACCCCATTAAGTTAGTTTTTGCCCCTTATTTTGCAATATGCTTAAGGTCAAAGAAAATAGAAAATGTGAGTTAAATAGTGAACCAGAGGGCACCCCTATTTTTGTTAGGATACTTATTCCATGTAGTTCACTGGAAAAATTTATCATGCCCTGTTTTAGTATAAAATAAGAAGAATACCTTTTAATTGAATAAAACAAGGATAACTTAGAAAAACTCTACAAAAATAACCCCAAGGTGAAAACACCCCCACCCTTGGGATAGTTAATGTTTTGTTATTAAGAACTTAGGAAAAATATGAAATCTGCTGTTTGGCATTTTTCAAATAACAAAGTAGTAGAAAGTGCCTTTTTGACATTAAACTTTAGAAAATCATAACTAAATAACCACCCCTTAGTTTCCTGTGGTTTTTGACACAGAAGCCTATTATTACTGTTAGATGCCAACAAAAATAACCTTTAAGACAGACCCCACCTCTAATTAAGAGATGTAGTGTAAAGTGGCCCATTTTACACCACTCTTGTTATTTTTATCTAAAGCATAGCCTTTATATGTTAAGCCTCAAATTCTTAAAACAAGCTAGAATAGCAAATGGCAACCTCCTGTAATTTTTACAAAATTTTTGGAAATTTGTAAACCACTGTCATAGTTCAAACCTACACTAGAAACCGTAAATAGAAAATAAAGAAAGGAAAATAAATAATGGTAATTAGTGTCATCCTAAAACCCTTGTAAATTACCCACTGAAATGTATAAAGACAATACAAATCCACTATGTTTATCCTCAATAAAAACCTAAGCCTGAAAGGTAATAAGCATAACCCACTGGAAGCCCCGCATGATTAAGAAACCCTAATTTACTCCTTAACTTAGTTTTCTTCTTAGCATAATGTTATTAAATCCTGCATAATCATGACATACATGTTCATTGCATTCGATAGACTGTAACCTTGCTGACGGAGAGTACGTCCTCGTGCCGGAACAAGGAGCTGCTCAGGAGGTAGCCCCGGATCCAGCACCAGGGTCTGCACCAGAGGACCTGCCTGCCACTGCTTTGGAAGGCAAGCCCCGGTTTTATGCATAACCTGTTATTTATGCTATTTTACTTCACTTAATGATTGTAGGATTGATTGTGCACTTAGGTGTAGGAGTTGTTTGAAACCCTAGTTGCATGATCTCAGGAATCCTGTTGAGATGAATACTAGTATGCTAGGTCGAGTAGCTGCTTTCTTAAGTAGGATCTCGGTAGAAGTCGAGTGATTTTTCTAGCACTCGTGCGAGGTCAGGAAATTGGTTGTATCCACTTTCTATCATAATGGTGCTGGTTTGTGGACAACAATCCATGGGGATTGGTTGTCCACGGGATAAAAATTGGAATAAGGATTAAGGTGTGGTACCGTGTGTCAAGCGTTTGAACGTACTAAACACATACCGAGAAATATGGTAAATCGGTAAGCCTAGTACCTGAGTGAACCTGCCCGTAGATTGCCCTCCTCACGCGACCTGAGACGTGGTCTTCCATTCCGGTTATGGTGGGTACAAGTGCGGTCACTGCACGACGGCAGTCGGAGTCAGTGAGGCATTGTACGCCAAGGCGGTGAGCCCCTTTCTGTTGCCAGGGAATCGATGGGGACGGTTGATATGTGTGGGGACGGAGTGCCCCTACATGTCGTGTGTTTAGGTTTACCTTGCAAGGATAAAAACTCGATTCGAATCGTCTGCTTCTCGCAGCTAATGAGACTGCTTGAACCATGCTGCTACATTGAGTAACAAGTGGAATTGTGCTGAGATGATACAAGATGTTGGTTGCTAAAAATGTTTGCTACTATGTGTGAATAGATAGTACATCTTTAGCCTTAAGAGAGTCACACTTAATTTTGACAAAGTTAAAAACTTGACTTAGAAACTCAGCTAGTGCTTTTGGCAACCAAACCCCACAGCCAAACAGCTGCATGTCTAGAGATAGAGGAGTAGACTCCTCACACCGGGTAAGTCTAGCTAAGTATTAGTATACTCAGCCTTGCTTGTGGCATAATTTTACAGGTTCCTTGGAGGACATGGTTGCTGGATTGACTTGGCCGTCCATCTTGCCACCGGGCTGGACTGTCGAGTGGGACCCTACCTCGGCTGAGGAGGAGCATGAGGAGTGATGGGACAGGCTTCCCCATCTCTCTGTTTATTTATCGCTAGTTTTATTCCGCTGCACCTTGAACAATGATGACTACTTTTGCAAAACTCCGATGGTGATGTAATAATTTAATACTCCTTCATGTATGGTTTTATGCTTTATTGTATTTGCTCTGTGACTCACCTTCGAGTGAGATTGTGGTACTTGATCCTGTTAGTGGCCGTGTCGGACTAGATCCGAGGGATTGACGGATTATTCCCATTTAAGTGTGGTCTGACCTCTAAGGCAGGGCTCAGGCACTTAAGTTGGAATAATTCGGGTGGTTCCGCCACAGCTGGTATCGGAGCTTGTACCACCACAGAGGAATCAATAAAATGTGAATACCATCATTTTCCCAAAATAAAATTTGATAGAAACAATGTTGGATAGATAGGAGAACGAGCAGGATAGACCTAGGACGTGAAGCCTTAGGGTAATAGAAGGGTAGCTAGGTGGCTAAGTAATTAGGCCCTACAGGCCGCTTTTACAGGATGGGAGTTCTTCCCTATTCCTTTTAGCTTGTTGTGAGGTCGTTCAGGACGAGCATGCATGCATTCTTAATTAAGCAAATAGATAACTGAGTAAGGACTTAAAAACAAGATAACAACCAACTAGGTCCCCCGTACCTTTTTAATTTAACTAGAGAAAGGCTGAGTTTTATTTTTCTTGTTCTTTTTATAATTCTTTTTCTTTTACTTACGCTTAACCGTGCACAGATGACTTCCCACGGATCCTCAGAGGATGGAAATGCACTATCCCACACTGACGGGCTTGCACGAGAGGGTTTTCCCCGCATTTTGTGGGAGGTACTTCAGGGGGCCGGATACACGACACCCCCTCAGTACGCGGTGCAGCAGTTCGAGAAGCACCGAGTGCCCCGCTGTAGGGTGAGGATGACCTTGGAGCCTCATCCCCTGCAGCCAGGCTGGCGCGATTTGGACTCCGAGTCTTTTGGATACCGAGCTGAGGATACGATCGAGGCGATCGCTCTGCATGGATTGACCACTTTCTGCGGATTCCATCCTTTAGAGCTGGCTACCCACCCCATTGGCTTGTTCCCCGCCAAAAGGGAGGACGACCCAATGTGGAAGGATCGGGTGGAGCATGCCAAAGATATCTGGGCCATCTACCCAGGACAAACTGCGCACTTGACCGTACGGTGCATGAATGCTCTGTACCGTCTGCAAGTGATGCGCGGTGAGGCGATGTCCTATCTAATGGCGCTATTGGAAGCGACAAAGATTACGTTGGATAACAGAGAGGAGCTTGTGGTTGATTTGTCTACTGAAATGGTGGAGAAGGACTTGCAGGTGGAGCAGCTATCCACTAATATCCAAGAGTTGGAAGAACTAGTGGGCACCAGGGAGAACACCATCGAGGTTCTCGAGGATCAGCTCATTAACACCCAGCAGCAGCTTGCCGAGGCAAATGAGCACCTGGATATGCATCACCAAGAGATCCAGGACCTGGAGGCCAACGAGGACGTCGACATCGAGGGAGGAGATGAGCCTGCCTCTAGTGTGGACACTGCTGGCTCAGGGAGACCACCTTCCCCCGAGTCGAGTGTTGCCTCGTTCGCTCACTAGGTGTTCAGGACAGAGTTAGAAGTCGGATGGTAGGACTCCTCGTAGCTAGCTTAGCTTTTGCACCCTTGGGGTACTAGGCTAGATAGAGTTGAGTCTTCTTGGGACAAATGATGTAACCGTGATAAACTCTCTTTTGGAAACATGTTTGTTGGATGTTGTTATCAGTTTTAAATTTGGAAGGAGAAATTTATGCCTTTTTAAATCCTTTTGTTGAAATTGGAGTCTATCATTTTGCTTTTGACTCTTTTCGCCGCGATTAAACCTTGAACTTGGAGTTATGGTGTTAAGTGTATATGTGGTTTTTCAGATGGCCGGGAGGCAGCGTCGTGGCCAGAATGAGCGTGTTCCTCCACCGCCGCCACCGCCTCCCACTCTGCAGGAGCTGATGGCTCAGCAGAACGAGATCTTGAGGCAGCTAGCTCAGCGTCAGCCACCACCTCAGCATTATGGTGGTGGGGACCATCAGCGTCACCACGCGGCAGCTACCTACCAGGAGTTCCTCAGTACCCAGCCGCCATTGTACACAAGGGCTGAGGATCCACTTGATGCAGATGTGTGGTTGCGAGTAGTGGAATCCAAATTCCCGCTACTCCATGGAGCTTGTTCGGAGGTCACTAAAGTCAGGTTCGCCACCCAGCAGCTTCGCGGACCCGCAAGGACTTGGTGGGACCATTTTCTTGCTATGCAGCCAGAGGATCGAGAGGTGGAATGGAGGGAGTTCAAGGCAGCTTTCAGGGGACACCACATACTAGCCGGGATTATGGACCGAAAGCTCAACGAGTTTCTGGCACTCACTCAGGGCAACAGGACAGTGTTGCAATATGCCCAGGCCTTTAATGACTTGTGCCAGTATGCTAGATATCACACAGATACGGATGAGAAGAAGAGAGACAAGTTCAGGAGGGGGCTCAGCACTAAGCTCCGTGATCGTCTCAACACCGTCAGGGCCAACAACTACAACGAGTTGGTCAATATGGCTATCTCCCAGGAGGACTACATTACAGCTCGGCAGGCAGAAAAGAAGAGGAAGACCCCTGTGGCAGGACCTTCAGCTCAACCACAGCGCTTCAGGATTGTGTCCGACACTCAGAACAAGGGACCCCAGCAGCAGCAAGGGAGATGGGTGATCCGACCACAGCAGCAGCAGCAGGCACCCAACCGTACCCAGTTTCCTGCTCAGAGGAACAACCAGAAGCAGCAACAGTATCGCCAGGCAAACGACAACATGTGTTTCACTTGTGGCAACACTGGGCATTACGCCAAGAATTGCCCCCGGAACCAGCAGAGGCAGGGGCAGAATGTTAATCAGAACCAAGGCAAGAGGCAGAAGGTGCAAGTAAGGCAAGGCAGGCTGAACTTCACCACCATGGCAGATATTCCGGAGGGAGCACCCGTCATGACTGGTATCTTTACAGTTTTGAATTATCCTGCTATTATCCTTTTTGATTCTGGTGCATCGCATAGTTTTATCAGTGCCAAATTTAGTGCCAAGTGCCAGTTGCCCTTTCACCACACCGATGGGGGCATTACCATTTCAACACCAGGAGGCAGAGTTGCCACTAATCAAATCAACAGGCAAGTGCCTATAAAATTTGGTAGTCTGGTGATTAGAACCACCCTTCTCATCTTAGGGTTGGATAGCGTGGATATTATATTGGGAGCTGACTGGTTGACCAGGCATCAGGCAGTTTTGGATATTGCAGCCAGGGCCATTGAAATTCATTCCCCTGCTTATGGCGAGACTGTTTTATATTTACCCGGCCAGGGATGCACCCGTTCTTGTGCCTTCGTTATGATAGAGTCCCCAGTAGAAAAGATCCCAGTGGTCCGTGACTACCCGGATGTTTTTCCGGATAAATTGCCAGGGATGCCACCTGACCGAGATATTGAGTTCGCCATCAAATTGCAACCCGGGACTGCTCCTATCTCTAAGAGACCCCATAGGATGCCTCCCGTGGAATTGGCAGAATTGAAGAAGCAATTGCAAGAGTTGTTGGACAAAGGGTTTATTCGCCCAAGTACTTCACCATGGGGATGTCCAGCATTATTTGTGAAGAAAAAGGATGAAAGTTTGAGGATGTGTGTTGACTACCGCCCTCTCAATGCGGTGACTATCAAGAACAAATACCCACTGCCCCGTATTGATGTTCTGTTTGATCAGTTGGTAGGAGCCAAGGTATTCTCCAAGATAGACCTTCGCTCAGGTTACCATCAAATCAAGATCCGTGCCAGCGATATTCCCAAGACGGCTTTCTCAACCAGATATGGGCTGTATGAGTTTTTGGTGATGTCTTTTGGGCTGACCAATGCCCCGGCTTATTTTATGTACCTGATGAACTCAGTATTTATGCCAGAATTGGATAAGTTCATGGTCGTTTTCATTGATGATATTCTGGTTTATTCCAAGAATGAAGCCGAGCACACCAAACATTTGCATACTGTACTTCAGAGACTGCGTGACCATCAGTTGTATGCTAAGTTGTCTAAGTGCGAATTCTGGCTAAAGGAGATTAAATTCTTGGGTCACACAATTTCTCAGGATGGAATATCAGTTGATCCTGAGAAAGTACAGGCGGTGATGGATTGGAAACCCCCGACTACTGTGAGGCAGATTCGGAGTTTTCTGGGATTGGAAGGGTATTATCGACGATTTATTCCCGATTTCTCCAGAATTGCCAAACCAATGACTGAACTGTTGAAAAAGGGAGTCAAGTATGATTGGAGCCAAATGTGCGAAGATGCCTTTCATACTTTGAGGCAGCATTTGACGACAGCCCCAGTGCTGGCTCAACCTGACAACACCAAGCCCTTTGAAGTTTATTGTGATGCTTCTGGTACTGGATTGGGATGTGTCTTGATGCAAGAGAACAGAGTCATTGCTTATGCTTCCCGAGCACTCAGGCCCCATGAGCAAAACTACCCTACACATGACCTGGAGTTGGCAGCTGTGGTTCATGCTCTTAAGATATGGAGACACTATTTGATGGGAGCTCACTGTAACATCTACACTGATCATAAGAGCCTCAAATACATCTTCACTCAGGCAGATCTGAACATGAGGCAGAGGAGATGGTTGGAGTTAATCAAGGACTATGATTTGGAAGTGCATTACCATCCTGGCAAGGCCAATGTTGTGGCAGATGCCTTGAGCAGAAAGGCCCAGTGCAATTGTATGAGCATGGATGCAAGAGTCACCACACTGTGCGATGAGCTGTGCAAGCTAAACCTGGAAGTTGTTTCTTCAGGTAACTTGAGTTATATCTCGGTGGAACCCACATTGCAAGAGCAAATAGTCAGGGCACAGATTGAGGATAAAGGTGTTCAAATGATTAAGGAAATGATCAAGCAAAGGGCAGAGAAATACAAGTGCTTCCGTCAGGACAGCAAGGGAATTTTATGGTTTGGAGACCGATTGGTTGTTCCCAAGGACCCTGAACTCAGAAAGAAGGTCCTAGATGAAGCTCACCTTTCCAAATTCTCCATGCACCCTGGTAGCAACAAGATGTACCATGATCTCAGATCTTTATATTGGTGGACCAGAATGAAGAGGGAAATTGCCAAGTACATATCCGAGTGTGACACTTGCCAGAGGGTAAAAGCTAGTCATTTGAAGGCAGCAGGCCCTTTGCAACCCCTTCCCATACCATCTTGGAAATGGGAGGACATTTGCATGGACTTTATCGTAGGTTTGCCCAATACACCCAGGCACCATGATTCTATTTGGGTTATTGTGGACAGATTGACTAAGACTGCTCATTTGTTGCCAGTGCACACCACCCACAGGGCAGAGAAGTATGCAGAGATCTACATTGATCAGATAATTCGTCTGCATGGAATACCAAAGACTGTAGTCTCAGACAGAGGAGCACCATTCGTGGCACGATTTTGGGAACAATTGCAAGAATCACTTGGGACCCATGTCATCCGAAGCTCAGCATACCACCCCAAACA
This sequence comes from Zea mays, assembly GCF_902167145.1. Lineage (NCBI taxonomy): Eukaryota > Viridiplantae > Streptophyta > Magnoliopsida > Poales > Poaceae > Zea > Zea mays. Next base: position 157,288,721 of record NC_050100.1, on the reverse strand, counting down.
GATGGCCAGACAGAAAGGGTGAATCAGATTTTGGAAGACATGTTGCGAGCATGTGCACTACACTACGGAAAGGATTGGGACAAGTGTCTTTCCTTGGCAGAATTTTCTTACAATAACAGCTATCAGTCCAGTCTGAAGATGGCACCCTTTGAGGCATTATATGGGAGAAGGTGTAGGACCCCACTGAATTGGTCTCAAGCAGGAGAGAGGGAAATTTTTGCGCCAGATTTGGTACTTGAAGCAGAGGCAAAGGTTAGAATCATCAAGAAAAACTTAGAAGCTGCTCAGGCCAGGCAAAAGAGCTATCATGACAAGAGGCGGAAGCCTCTACAGTTTGAGGTGGGAGATCATGTTTATCTTAAGGTGTCACCCACCAAGGGTGTCCAGAGATTTGGAATCAAGGGCAAGTTAGCTCCTCGCTACATTGGACCCTACGAGGTCAAGGAAGCTTGTGGACCCGTAGCCTATCAAGTGGAATTGCCACCTCACATGTCAGCAGTTCACAATGTGTTCCATGTATCTCAGCTGCGGAAATGTGTTCGCCTACCCACTGAAATACTACCAGAACCAGACATTGAGATAGAACCGAACTTATCTTACCAGGAGTACCCCGTCAAGGTATTAGATCAAAAGGAAAGATCAACTCGGACAAGGTCAATCAGAATGTATAAAGTTCAGTGGAGTCACCATTCAGCAGAGGAAGCTACATGGGAGACTGAGGATTTTCTACGCTCTTGCTTCCCCGACTTTCTGCCCAAAGGAGTCGGTACGTAACCCCAAAACCCCACCCCACCTGCCCTTTGAATTCAATTATAAGAAAAACTTAGATAACAAGGATAGTCTAAGTGCGGATATAACTTAAGAAGGGCTTCCTTTTGAAGTTGCAAAGAGAATGACATTCGAAGAGCAGTTAACGAGAGCAACTTGAGTATAAAGAAAGAATAGCACTAGCACACCTCCAAGCACCCTCCAAGGGGACTCTACCTGAAATCTCGAGACGAGATTCCTTTAAGGGGGGAGGGCTGTAACACCCCAGGTGTTACTTAGGGTGTCCACCCAGGGCTACCCCTTTTAACCTATTATCACATGAGGTTTGAATTGGGCAAAGTACATCAAATTTGGAATTCAAGGTCCTAATCAAGTGTAAACCATCTTGGATATCATGCCCTAGCTTGTCATGCACATCTAAGTGGGGAATTTCCCAAAACCCTAAAGCAAACCCCTCTTGAGCAAAAGGAACCCTAATTGAAGCTAGGATCAAAAGGTCATGTAAACCTTATGATCATGGCTTGGGCCAAATATAAAAGTTGTAGTATGCTTCATAACCTACAAATAATAGTAAGGAAGTACCCCCAAAAAGATTTCAGGAAAACCCCAAAAGGTTCACCAAAGGTTGAGCACAAGGGAAAAATGCAGAATTTGCCTAAGTATAAAAACTAACCCTTGAACAAAGATCCCACATGTTCACCTTAATCCAAATTTCAAAACACTTCGACCCAATTGACAAAGTGGCGCCAAATTTACCCTAGAATGCCCTGGAAAGAGGTGACACCTACCCTAGGACGTTAGACACGACTTGACACCATTTTTGTCTCGGCTTGGACCTAGCTGACACAGCCAACTTCTCCCCCCTCTATCTCCCTACCCCGACCATATCTTGACTTGGAACTCACAGCAAAAAGGTAGGATATGGAGCAGGGAAGCGATCGTACATAGTGACTTTGCCAAGATACGCACGCTATGGTGCTCAAATCCGCCGTTGAACCATGGCAGAAGCGAGCTTCCACGTGTTCGACGCGGGCTGACATCCGGGGGCAGGCTCAGAGCACGCCCGTGCGCGAACCCTCGCGCGCCCGCGACCGCCCGTGACCACGCCCGCGCCACGGCTATAAAGCCCGCCCCAGTGCTCGGCTGCCTTCCCCGTTGCCTCCTCCGTACCTCGCCTGACTTTCCCGAGCCGGCCCTTAGCTCCGGCGACCTCCTCGCGACCCGCCAGTGCCGCCCGAGAGCAACCACCGTGGCCAGCCCCTTTCCCGTCCTCCTCCGTTCAATCCAAGCTCTCAGATCGCTTCCTGGTGAGGCCGTGAAGCTTACCCAAGCTTGAACCGAGAACCCGCGTCACCGGAGTAGCGCAATCGTGCTCGCCGGAGTTCAAAAACCCGCTGGCGCACGTGGACCGGGTAAGCCTCGGCACCATTTTCCAATTCGTTGCGCGCATGGCCTCTACATCACCCCGTGGAGCTCCTCGTGCACCTTAATCGAGCTATACCGTCGTGGGTTGGCTGGAACAGGAGCCGCCGACGATCCCCTCCGCCTGTGTTCGTGGCCAGGGTAGCTCCGACCACCTCCGACGCCGACCCGCACACCGACGTGACCGTCGTGACCTCCCGGACATCACTGACCACCCCGCCGGAGCTCTACTGCCGCCGGTAAGCCTCGCCGCCGTAATCTATGTCGCGGGTACTGTTTACGTCAGCCAGGGAGCGCGGGTTAGATTTCGGTTAGGTCCAGGGGGTTTTGTGCAATGTCAGTGACCCATGCCAATAGTAGACCGAGGACTGTTTTGTGAGAGAAGAGGGAGATAAAACCCAGGGGCCTCAGCGCAAACCTGTTTTTCTTTTCCATTTTCGAATTATTTTTCTTTTAATATGGCAGATAACTTAATAAATGCATAACTTGAAGAATAATCATCCAAAAATTGTCAAAACCAATTTTGCTAGACTCTGGGAATTATGAACTATCAGATAAAAATAGTAAAACCCATAGTTCCTGTATTCTTTTCTGAAGTTTTGAATTAAATAAGAAAACTGCTAAAAACTTAATATTAAAAGGAAAAATAGAAATATTGTTTGACTAGGGTTAGCAAAATTTGGAGAAGTTTATATCTACCTACTGACCCAATTAAAAATGCTAAACCTCTCTGTCCACCCCATTAAGTTAGTTTTTGCCCCTTATTTTGCAATATGCTTAAGGTCAAAGAAAATAGAAAATGTGAGTTAAATAGTGAACCAGAGGGCACCCCTATTTTTGTTAGGATACTTATTTCATGTAGTTCACTGGAAAAATTTATCATGCCCTGTTTTAGTATAAAATAAGTAGAATACCTTTTAATTGAATAAAACAAGGATAACTTAGAAAAACCCTACAAAAATAACCCCAAGGTGAAAACACCCCCACCCTTGGGATAGTTAATGTTTTGTTATTAAGAACTTAGGAAAAATATGAAATCTACTGTTTGGCATTTTTCAAATAACAATGTAGTAGAAAGTGCCTTTTTGACATTAAACTTTAGAAAATCATAACTAAATAACCACCCCTTAGCTTCCTCTGGTTTTTGACACAGAAGCCTATTATTACTGTTAGATGCCAACAAAAATAACCTTTAAGACAGACCCCACCTCTAATTAAGAGATATAGTGTAAAGTGGCCCATTTTACACCACTCTTGTTATTTTTATCTAAAGCATAGCCTTTATATGTTAAGCCTCAAATTCTTAAAACAAGCTAGAATAGCAAATGGCAACCTCCTGTAATTTTTACAAATTTTTTGGAAATTTGTAAACCACTGTCATAGTTCAAACCTACACTAGAAACCATAAATAGAAAATAAAGAAAGGAAAATAAATAATGGTAATTAGTGTCATCCTAAAACCCTTGTAAATTACCCACTGAAATGTATAAAGACAATACAAATCCACTATGTTTATCCTCAATAAAAACCTAAGCCTGAAAGGTAATAAGCATAACCCACTCGAAGCCCCGCATGATTAAGAAACCCTAATTTACTCCTTAACTTAGTTTTCTTCTTAGCATAATGTTATTAAATCCTGCATAATCATGACATACATGTTCATTGTATTCGATAGACTGTAACCTTGCTGACGGAGAGTACGTGCTCGTGCTGGAACAAGGAGCTGCTCAGGAGGTAGCCCCGGATCCAGCACCAGGGTCTGCACCAGAGGACCTGCCTGCCACTGCTTTGGAAGGCAAGCCCCGGTTTTATGCATAACCTGTTATTTATGCTATTTTACTTCACTTAATGATTGTAGGATTGATTGTGCACTTAGGTGTAGGAGTTGTTTGAAACCCTAGTTGCATGATCTCAGGAATCCTGTTGAGATGAATACTAATATGCTAGGTCGAGTAGCTGCTTTCTTAAGTAGGATCTCGGTAGAAGTCGAGTGATTTTTCTAGCACTCGCGCGAGGTCAGGAAATTGGTTGTATCCACTTTCTATCATAATGGTGCTGGTTTGTGGACAACAATCCATGGGGATTGGTTGTCCACGGGATAAAAATTGGAATAAGGATTAAGGTGTGGTACCGTGTGTCAAGCGTTTGAACGTACTAAACACATACCGAGAAATATGGTAAATCGGTAAGCCTAGTACTTGAGTGAACCTGCCCGCAGATTGCCCTCCTCACGCGACCTGAGACGTGGTCTCCCATTCCGGTTATGGTGGGTACAAGTGCGGTCACTGCACGACGGCAGTCGGGGTCAGTGAGGCATTGTACGCCAAGGCGGTGAGCCCCTTTCTGTTGCCAGGGAATCGATGGGGACGGTTGATATGTGTGGGGACGGAGTGCCCCTACATGTCGTGTGTTTAGGTTTACCTTGCAAGGATAAAAACTCGATTCGAATCATCTGCTTCTCGCAGCTAATGAGACTGCTTGAACCATGCTGCTACATTGAGTAACAAGTGGAATTGTGCTGAGATGATACAAGATGTTGATTGCTAAAAATGTTTGCTACTATGTGTGAATAGATAGTACATCTTTAGCCTTAAGAGAGTCACACTTAATTTTGACAAAGTTAAAAACTTGACTTAGAAACTCAGCTAGTGCTTTTGGCAACCAAACCCCACAGCCAAACAGCTGCATGTCTAGAGGTAGAGGAGTAGACTCCTCACACCGGGTAAGTCTAGCTGAGTATTAGTATACTCAGCCTTGCTTGTGGCATAATTTTACAGGTTCCTTGGAGGACATGGTTGCTGGATTGACTTGGTCGTCCATCTTGCCACCGGGCTGGACTGTCGAGTGAGACCCTACCTCGGCTGAGGAGGAGCATGAGGAGTGATGGGACAGGCTTCCCCATCTCTCTGTTTATTTATCGCTAGTTTTATTCCGCTGCACCTTGAACAATGATGACTACTTTTGCAAAACTCCGATGGTGATGTAATAATTTAATACTCCTTCATGTATGGTTTTATGCTTTATTGTATTTGCTCTGTGACTCACCTTCGAGTGAGATTGTGGTACTTGATCCTGTCAGTGGCCGTGTCGGACTAGATTCGAGGGATTGACGGATTATTCCCATTTAAGTGTGGTCTAGCCTCTAAGGCAGGGCTCAGGCACTTAAGTTGGAATAATTTGGGCGATTCCGCCACAACATTAGGCATACAGTAAGCAGGAAATCAACAAAGTGACAGTCTTGGTAAACCAGGTAAACTACCCCAAACAACAGTCACTCATCATGCTACAATCATATATGAAAAATGATACCATATGAAATTCTCAAGATTTATCGGATTTTGCAACGGATTACAAGTTTCAATGAAAATCATGTGAGTGTGAGAGGTTATTAAGCGTTGTCATTGTCTAACTTTTGAAACGGATGTAGCCTATGCAAAAATGCAATTAGAAGCTAAAGACACTGGTTTCAATCATCCACTACCCTATTCAAGTTCATTGAAAAGTGCAAATGGAAACAATCTCGATACAGACAGGTGGTGACAAATGCAAACCCATCTCGTTCTTTCTGAATTTTTCACTTATCTTGATTTTGGTTTTAACACAGAATATATTATTCAAGACATTGAATTACTCAGAGCATGAGACCTAGCCACCTAGCATACTAGTGACAACGCAAAGGATTTCAAACACATCCTAAACATGCTAGGTACCAATCTCAAATGGTGAACATGTTTTGGTTTCAGCAAGTAATAGTCAAGTTCATAATTATGAAAACAAGGTTAGATCAACAAAATTGTATCAATATGAGCAAAAAGAGCCTAAGCTTGCCATAGCATCATCATGTACATAGAACATACTACTAGGAGCATGGTTACAATCTAGCAGTTATACAATTGAAGCTCAAAATACTACATGAGTTGCAGATATAATACATGAATCAAGAAAGAAAGTCTAAAATCTACGTGAAAAAGCATAAGAGAGAAATAAAAACCAAAGGGGGCCCTCGATCAAAAAGGGAAGCAAATACCTAATTCCGCTCGCAAATGTGCAAAAGTAGACTGATCAAGGGTTTTGGTGAAAATGTCAGCCAGCTATCGATGGGTATTAATGTCGCGCAAATTGATGTTGCCTTTCTTAGAATGGTCACAAAGAAAGTGAAAGAGAACATCAATGTGCTTGGTCTTCGAATGTAGCACAGGATTCTTGGCAACACTTATGGCACTCGTGCCATCACAAAGCAGAGGCACATGACGAAAATCCAAGCCAAAATCCCATAAATTAGCCATCATCCATAACAACTGCGAGCAACAGCTAGTGGCAGCGACATACTTTGCCCATGTGGTAGACTGGGCAACGCTGTCACACCCGGATTTAGGGAGCCAAACCCGGGTGCGACTCACATGTGTGCTAGGATCAAGTCTCACACATATAATGACTCATGGTAAAGAAATGAATGTCACATCATTACTATATAATAAGAGTTCTATACAAAATAGTTAAATAATTACATCATATGAAGACAACGATCCAGCAACCGTAGTTGACTGGGAGACGACGGCCTACACCTCTCACGAACATCATCGCGATATCCTTCATGCCCCTCATCTTGATGGTACCCGATCTTGACCTAGGGGATGTGAGTACAACAAGGGTGAGCTCACATACATTCATCGCTCAACAAGTTGTGGAGAATAATGTGCATGAGCTCACTTACAGTGGGGCCCATGTGAAGTGTAAGCCTTACCAAAGAGGATGGTTAAAGCTGAGCATTGCTTTTAAAGTTAGCCAATGATTTATTAGCAGTTACTAAGTATAAGTAGATACCAACCCAAATAAATAAGAGATCAAAATTAATAATAACACCCACAATGCAATGCATATGATAGATTAAGTTTAATTCCATAATTAATCATGCAAGAGTCCTGAGTCGCTCTTGACCGTGAGCACGACTGATATATCAGTTTTACACTGTATAGAGGTTGCACATCTTTACCCACAAGTCGTGTTACCCATTTGCCACGAGGTTGTACGGACCCCATACACCTCTACCGAGGAAGCAAGGCAGGGTAGCACTACGAGGCCTTTCCAAAGTTCCACTAGTTCGAGAATACCCACTACGGTTTCAAGAAGAAGGAAGCATAGGAATTCCTCGTCCGAACTGCCATCACAGCAGTTCGAACTGAGAACCTCCCTATACTATGCAGCGACGCCCCCCTCTTGCCCCTTTCGGGTAAGGTAATCTCTCCCTAGCTTTCCTAATTACTTGGCCAAGGGCGTCCCATTCCACCCTTGTGGTAGCACTGTTATCTCAAGTTAAGCTCCATGTTCCAATTAACACAATGATCTTGTCATGAACAATAATTAAAACAACAGCATAATTGGAACATGATCATAATTCAAATGTAACATTAATCCCAAAACTAGGTAAAGCAACAGAAAGTCTACCCAATAATTCATTTGTCTACAAGGGGTGGGGTAAACAAATCTGGGGAAACCTATTAGGACCCATCAAATTAACCTGAGCATATCATAGTGATTAACAGAGAACATTATTAGGTAGAGAGAAAAGTGATCAAGGGCACAACTTCCCTTAGACTTGAGATCCCAGGTATTTCCCCCAACTTGGTCTTCAAGTGACTCATTGAAAGGGAAATGTGCCCTTGGGCCATTTCTATAATGTTTTGGTGATTAAGTGTCCAACACATAGTGAGTGAAATATTATGTGCCAAACAAGCAAAAGATGCAAATCATGTAACAAGGTATGTTTCTAGACTTAGTACATTGTTTTGAGTACTAACATATTTTGTCTAAGTGCTAGAAACAGAGAAAAGAAAAGAACGAAAAGACTTGGATCGGTGCAGCCAAATCTCTGCTCAGTCTGGCACACCGGACTATCCGGTGGTGCACCGGACAGTGTCCGGTGCGCGAGGTTGGCCTCCGGTGAACAGGCCGCTCTCGGGAGAATTTGGCGACGTACGACTATAATTCACCAGACTGTCCGGTGGTGCACCGGACTGTCCGGTGAGCCAACGGCCGCCAGCGCAACGGTCGGCCGCGCAATCCGCGGGCGACGCGTGGCCCGCGCCAACGGTCGCATGGGGCACCGGACTATCCGGTGTGCACCGAATAGTGTCCGGTGCGCCAACCGCCACGAATCTGCAACAGTTGTCTGCGCTAGAATAGGAAGGAGATCACGCACCAACATGAACAGTGGCTGTCCGGTGTGCCACCCAACAGAAGGCAAGGATAGCCTTCCTTGTTGACCTCCAACGGCTCCTAGCTGCCTTGGGGCTATAAAAGGGACCCCTAGGCGCATGGAGGAGGTACCCAAGAATTCAAGAAACATTCTAAGCCTCCAAGACTCCAACTTCGCGCATTTGATTCTTTGAGATAGTGACTTGAGCTCCATTTGAGTTGAGAACTGCGAGAGTTGTGCTTTGAGCTCAAGTTGTGACTTTGTGTGCGTGATTGTGCTGTGTTTTGAGTCTTGTGTGTTGCTCTCCCCTCCCTTACTTCCATACATCTTTTGTGATCTTCATTGTAAGGGCGAGAGGCTCCAAGTTGTGGAGATTCCTCGCAAACGGGAGAAAGACAAAGAAAGGAAAAACCGTGGTATTCAAGTTGATCATCGGATCACTTGAAAAGGGTTGAGTGCAACCCTCGTCCATTGGGACGCTGAAAGGGAAATGTGCCCTTGGGCCATTTCTATTATATTTTGGTGATTAAGTGACCAACACATAGTGAGTGAGTTATTATGTGCCAAATGAAGAGAGAAGTGCAAATAATGTAACAAGGTACGTGTCTAGACTTAGTATATTGTTTTGAGTACTAATATATGTTGTCTAAGTGCTAGAAACAGAGAAAAGAAAAGAACCAAAAGACTTGGCTCGGTGCAGCCAAATCTCTGCTCAGTCTGGCACACCGGACTGTCCGATGGTGCATCGGACAGTGTCCGGTGCGCCACGCTGAACTCCGGTGAACAAGCCGTTCTCGGGAAAAATTGGCGGCGTACGACTATAATTCACCGGACTGTCCGGTGGTGCACCAGACTGTCCTGTGAGCCAACGGCCGCCAGCGCAACGGTCGGCCGCGCAATCCGTGGGCGACGTGTGGCCCGCGCCAACGGTCAGAAGGGGGCACCGGACAGTGTCCGGTGTGCCAACTGCCGCAAATCTGCGACGGTCGTCTGCGCTAAAATAGGAAGGAGATCGCGCACCGGACATGAACAGTGGCTGTGTGGTGCACCGGACTGTCCGGTGCGCCACCCGACATAAGGCAACTTTGGCCTTCCTTGTTGGCCTCCAACGGCTCCTAGCTGCCTTGGGGCTATAAAAGGGACCCCTAGGCGCATGGAGGAGTCACCCAAGCACACTCTAAGCATTTCAAGACTTCTAGTCCTCACTTTCACGCAATCGTTCATCGTTCTTGAGATTGGAGCACTTTTTGAGTTGTAAACTCCCCGCGCGTGTTTTGTGTGCTCATCTTCTCACTTGTGTGCGTGTTTGCGGTGTGGATTTAATTCTAGTGTGCGTTGCTCTTCCCAACCTTACTCCGTGCTTTCTTTGAGATCAATATTGTAAGGGCGAGAGGCTCCAACTTGTGGAGATTCCTCGCAAATGGGAAGAAAACTATAAGGAAGAATACCGTGGTATTCAAGTTGATCATCGGATCACTTGAAAGGGGTTGAGTGTAATCCTCGTCCATTGGGACGCCACAACGTGGAGGTAGGCAAGTGTTATACTTGGCCGAACCACGGGATAAACCACTGTGTCTCTTGTGTTGTCTTTCTCTGTGATTATTGTGATTCGCATGAGCTCACTCTATAGCCACTTGTTTCTGTTGCACTAACATCTTTATAACCAAGCTTGTGGTTATTTAGTATTGAATTTTACAGGATCACCTATTCACCCCCCCCCCTCTAGGTGCTCTCAATTGGTATCGGAGCCGTTCTCTTCACGTAAGGGACTAATCGCCCAAAGAGATGGATCCTAAGGGAAAGGGGATGGTGGTCAACGATAAAGAGAAGGAGTCCATCTTCAACGAGCCAAGAGATGACAAGCCAACTGACTCTGGCTCAAGTCACAAGAAGAAGGACGGGAAGAAGAAGAGGCGCATCAAGAAGATCGTCTACTACGACAGCGACGAATCTTCTTCTTCACCAAGAGACGATGACGACGAGAAAAAGAAACCGGTTAATTCAAATTTTTCATTTGATTATTCTCGTATTCCTTTCAATTCCAATGCTCATTTGCTTTCAATTCCTATTGGTAAACCTTCACACTTTGATGGAGAGGACTACTCTTTTTGGAGTCACAAAATGTGTAGTCACTTATTTTCTCTCCATCCTAGTATTTGGGAGATAGTTGAAAATGGAATGCAATTTGATAGTACGGATAAACCTGTATTTATTAACGAGCAAATTCATAAAAATGCACAAGCTACCACTGTTTTGCTAGCATCTTTGTGCAGGGATGAGTACAACAAGGTGAGCGGCTTGGACAACACCAAGCAAATCTGGGACACCCTCAAACTATCACATGAGGGAAACGACGCCACCATGATCACCAAAATGGAGTTGGTGGAGGGCGAGCTGGGAAGATTCGCGATGATCAGGGGAGAGGAGCCAGCACAAACGTACAACAGGCTCAAGACCCTGGTCAACAAGATTAGGAGCTATGGAAGCACAAGATGGACAGACCACGACGTCGTTCGACTTATGCTCAGGTCTTTTACTGTTATTGATCCTCATCTTGTGAACCTCATCCATGAAAATCCTAGGTACACAAAGATGACGCCCGAGGAGATACTCGGAAAGTTTGTGAGCGGGCGCATGATGGTGAAAGAAGCCCGATATGTAGACGACGCGCTTAATGGTCCATTACCCGTCTACGAGCCTCAACCCGTTGCTCTCAAAGCAACAAGCAGCAAGGAGGCGCTACCAAGCAAGGTGGCACAAGTTGAAGCGACCGGGCTAAACGAAGATGAGATGGCTCTAATCATCAAGCGCTTCAAGACCGTTCTTAAAGGACGCAAGGAGTACCCCAACAAGAGCAAAATAAGGGGAAAGTGCTCCTGCTTCAAATGCGGTAAGACTGGTCACTTTATAGCAAATTGTCCCGACAATGTTAATGACCAGGAACAAGAAAAGAGCGGGAAGAAGGAGAAGAAAAAGAGCTATAGGAAGGCAAAGGGCGAGGCGCACCTTGGGAAAGAATGGGACTCGGACTGCTCTTCATCCGACTCTGACGATGAAGGACTGGTAGCCTCGGCCTTCAACAAGTCTTCACTCTTCCCCAACGAACGCCATACGTGTCTCATGGCCAAGGAGAAGAAGACAAGTGTTCGAGAAACCCCTAAGTATACTACTTCAAGCGATGATGATTCTAGTGATGATGAAGTAGATTATACTGATTTATTTAAGGGTTTAGATAGAACTAAAGTAGATAAAATTAATGAGTTAATTGATGCTTTAAATGAAAAGGATAGACTTTTAGAGAAGCAAGAGGACATTCTATATGAAGAACATGACAAATTTGTTAGTGTACAAAAGTCTCTTGCTTTAGAAACTAAAAGAAATGAAATGTTATCCTCTGAATTTTTTGTGTGCCATGAATCAATCTCTAGTTTAAAGATTTTGAATAATGATTTAAATGCTAAGCTAGAGATAGCCAATAAATCTAGTTCATGTGTAGAACATGTTGTAGTTTGCAATAGATGCAAGGATTTTGATATTGATGCTTGTGATAAACATCTTGCGTCTATTACCAAATTGAATGATGAAGTGGCAAGTCTTAATGCTCAACTTAAGACTTGCAAGATTGATTTTGATAAGTTAAAATTTGCTAGGGATGCCTACACCGTTGGTAGACACCCCTCAATTAAGGATGGACTTGGCTTTCGAAAGGAAGCCAAGGACTTAACAAGCCAAAGGGCTACCATTCCCAACAAGGAGAAAGGAAAGGCCCCTATGGCTAGTAGCATTCAAAGGAATCATGCTTTTATTTATGATAGAAAGTGTTCTAGGAATGCGCATTATAATAGGAGTTATGTTGATAATAATGATTCACATGCTATGTTTGCCTCTAGCTCTACCTTTGTGCATGGTAGGCCTAGGAAAAGTAATGTTGTGCATCATGTGCCTAGGAGAGTATGTAATAAACCTTCTACAATTTACCATGCTTGCAACACTTCATTTGCACTTGTATGTAAAAATGAAAAAGTAGTTGCTAGAAAATTGGGATCCAAATGCAAGGGAGACAAGACTTGTATTTGGGTTCCAAAGACCATTGTGGCTAACCTTCTAGGACCCAACAAGAGTTGGGTACCTAAAACCCAAGTGTAAATTGCCTTGTAGGTTTATGCATCCGGGGGCTGAAGCTGGATTATCGACAGCGGATGCACAAACCACATGACGGGGGAGAAGAAGATGTTCACCTCCTACGTCAAGAACAAAGATTCCCAGGATACGATCATTTTTGGAGATGGGAACCAAGGCAAGGTTAAAGGTTTGGGAAAGATAGCCATCACAAACGAGCACTCTATTTCTAATGTATTCCTAGTAGAGTCATTAGGGTACAATCTCCTGTCTGTAAGTCAATTGTGCCACATGGGCTACAATTGTTTGTTTACAAATGTTGATGTTTCTGTCTTTAGAAGGAGTGATGGTTCATTAGCGTTTAAGGGTGTATTAGATGGCAAACTCTACTTAGTTGACTTTTCGAAAGAGGAGGCCGATCTAGATGCATGCTTAATAGCTAAGACTAGCATGGGCTGGCTATGGCATCGCCGTCTAGCACATGTTGGGATGAAGAACCTTCATGAACTTATAAAGGGAGAACATGTGTTAGGACTAACAAATGTTTGCTTCGAAAAAGATAGACCTTGTGTAGCTTGTTAGGCAGGGAAACAGGTGGGAAGCACTCATCACAGCAAGAATGTGATGACTACGTCAAGACCACTGGAGCTTCTACACATGGACCTCTTTGGACCCGTCGCCTACCTCAGCATCGGGGGAAGTAAGTATGGTCTTGTAATTGTAGATGACTTTTCCCGCTTCACTTGGGTGTTCTTTTTGCAGGATAAATTAGAAACCCAAAGGACCCTAAAGCACTTTCTAAGGAGGGCTCAAAATGAATTTGAGCTCAAGGTGAAAAAGATGAGGAGCGACAATGGGTCCGAGTTCAAGAACTTACAAGTTGAGGAGTATCTTGAGGAGGAAGGGGTCAAGCATGAGTTCTCCGCTCCCTACACACCACAGCAAAATGGTGTGGTAGAGAGGAAGAACAGGACGCTCATCGACATGACAAGGACAATGCTTTGAGAGTTCAAGACGCCTGAGCGGTTTTGGTCAGAAGCTGTGAACATAGCGTGCCACGCCATAAACCAGGTCTACCTTCATCGCCTCCTCAAGAAGACCTCGTATGAACTTCTTACCGGTAACAAACCCAACGTCTCATACTTTCGTGTATTTGGGAGCAAATGTTACATTCTAGTGAAGAAAGGTAGAAATTCTAAATTTGCTCCCAAGGCAGTAGAAGGGTTTTTACTAGGGTATGACTCAAATACAAGGGAGTATAGAGTCTTCAACAAAACATCGGGTTTGGTTGAAGTCTCTAGCGATGTTGTATTTGATGAGACTAATGGCTCTCCAAGAGAGCAAGTTGATCTTGATGATGTAGATGAAGATGATGTTCCAACGGCCGCAATACGTACCATGGCGATTGGAGATGTGCGACCACAGGAATAACAAGAGCAAGATCAACCTTCTTCCTCAATGATGGTGCATCCCCCAACTCAAGATGATGAACAGGTTCCTCAAGAAGAGGCGTGTGATCAAGGGGAAGCACAAGAAGAACCAGCTATGGAGGAAGAAGCACCACAGGCCCCTCCAACTCAAGTCCGAGCGACGATCCAACGGAATCACCCCGTTGACCAGATTCTGGGTGACATAAGCAAGGGAGTAACTACTCGCTCAAGATTAGCTAACTTTTGTGAGCATTACTCGTTTGTCTCTTCTATTAAGCCTTTCAGGGTAGAAGAGGCCTTGCAGGATCCGAACTGGGTGTTGGCCATGCAGGAGGAGCTCAACAACTTCAAGAGAAACGAAGTTTGGAGCCTGGTGCCACATCCAAAGCAAAACGTTGTGGGAACCAAGTGGGTATTCCGCAATAAGCAAGACAAGCACGAGGTGATGACAAGAAACAAGGCTCGACTTGTGGCAAAAGGTTATGCCCAAGTCGCAGGTTTGGATTTCGAGGAGACTTTTGCTCCTGTGGCTAGGCTAGAGTCTATTCGCATTCTATTAGCCTATGTCGCTCACCATTCTTTCAGGTTGTTTCAAATGGATGTGAAGAGCGCTTTCCTCAACGGGCCAATAAAGGAGGAGGTGTACGTGGAACAACCCTGTGGTTTTGAGGATGATAGGTACCCCGACCATGTGTGTAAGCTCTCTAAGGCGCTCTATGAACTTAAGCAAGCCCCAAGAGCATGGTATGAATGCCTTAGAGATTTCTTAATTGCTAATTCTTTCAAGGTTGGGAAAGCCGATCCAACTCTTTTCACTAAGACTTGTGAAGGTGATCTTTTTGTATGCCAAATTTATGTCGATGACATAATTTTTGGTTCTACTAACCAAAAGTCTTGTGAGGAGTTTAGCAGGGTGATGACTCAAAAGTTTGAGATGTCAATGATGGGCGAGTTGAACTACTTCCTTGGATTCCATGTGAAGCAACTCAAGGATGGCACCTTCATCTCCCAAACGAAGTACACTCAAGATCTTCTCAAGAGGTTTGGGATGAAGGACGCCAAACCCACAAAGACACCGATGGGAATCGACGTGCATGTTGACCTCAACAAAGGAGGTAAGTCCGTTGATCAAAAGGCATACCGGTCTATGATAGGGTCATTACTTTATTTATGTGCTAGTAGACCGGATATTATGCGTAGCGTATGCATGTGTGCTAGATTTCAATCCGACCAAGGGAATGTCACCTTGTGGCTGTTAAGCGAATTCTTAGGTATTTAGTCACTATGCCTTGCTTCAGGATCTGGTATCCAAAGGGGTCTACCTTTGACTTAATTGGATACTCAGACTTCTGTTATGCTGGATGCAAGGTTGATAGGAAGAGTACATCAGGGACGTGCCAATTCCTAGGAAGGTCCCTGGTGTCTTGGAGTTCAAAGAAACAAACCTCCGTTGCCCTATCCACCGCTGAGGCCGAGTATGTTGCCGCAGGACAGTGCTGCGCGCAACTACTTTGGATGAGGCAAACTCTCCAGGACTTCGGCTACAATCTGAGAAAAGTCCCACTCCTATGTGACAATGAGAGTGCAATCCGCATGGCGGATAATCCTGTTGAATACAGCCGCACTAAGCACATAGACATCCGGCATCACTTTCTGAGAGACCACCGGCAAAAGGGAGATATCAAGGTTTTCCATATTAGCACCGAGAACCAACTAGTCGATATCTTTACCAAGCCATTAGATGAGAAGACCTTTTGCAGGTTGCGTAGTGAGCTAAATGTCTTAGATTCATGTAACTTGGATTGATCTATAGCATACATGTGTTTTATGCCTTTGATCATGTTACTTCTGCATTTATGAAATTTGTTGATTATTTATGGTGCTCAAGTTGTGCAAGGGATCCCAGGACCTCACAAGTCCATGTGTGAATGATACACATATTTAGGGGGAGAAGTGCTACAACTTGATCCTTTGAGACTAACCTTTGTGTTTGAGTGTATTTGATGTAGTCTCAAAGGTGAATTGAAAGGGAAAGGTGAACTTGGACCATGCAAAGACTTCCACTGCACTCCGGTATTAGTGTCTCACCTCCAAGTTCATTCTTATGATCTTATTGCCTTTTGCTCTCAATTGATGATTTTGGTAAGGCAATGGGGTTAAAGGGCCAAAAATGATCCTGTTTTGGTGCTTGATGCCAAAGGGGGAGAAATTAAGGCCAAAGCAAATGGATCAGCTACCACTTGAGAAATTTTGAAAATAGTAGAGTTAGAACTTTTGATTTTACTCTTATTGCAAAATTTAGCCTCCTGTGGTGGAAAATTTATGATTATGGGAAAAAGGGGGAGTTTTTGGATCTTGATCATTGTAACTCTTGGAGTATCTCTCTTTATGCCTAAACAAGTGAGTTTGACTTAGAGATAGGAAAATGAATTTGATTTGCAAAAACAAACCAAGTGGCGGCAAAGAAGGATCCAAATATGCCAAATTAGAATAAAAAACAATTTGGTCTTCAATTTGAATCGATGTTACATGTGTTGCATTGCTTTTTGATGTGTTGGCATAAATCACCAAAAAGGAGGAGATTGAAAGGGAAATGTGCCCTTGGGCCATTTCTATTATATTTTGGTGATTAAGTGACCAACACATAGTGAGTGAGTTATTATGTGCCAAATGAAGAGAGAAGTGCAAATCATGTAACAAGGTACGTGTCTAGACTTAGTACATTGTTTTGAGTACTAATATATGTTGTCTAAGTGCTAGAAACAGAGAAAAGAAAAGAACCAAAAGACTTGGCTCGGTGCAGCCAAATCTCTGCTCAATCTGGCACACCGGACTGTCCGGTGGTGCACAAGGCTGAACTCCGGTGAACAGGCCGCTCTCGGGAAAATTTGGCGGCCTACGACTATAATTCACCGGACTGTCCAGTGGTGCACTGGACTGTCCGGTGAGCCAACGGTCGCCAGCGCAACGGTCGGCCGCGCAATCCGCGGGCGACGCGTGGCTCGCGCCAACGGTCGGCAGGGGGCAACCGACTGTCCGGTGTGCACCGAACAGTGTCCGGTGCGCCAACTGCCGCAAATCGGCAACTGTCGTTTGTGCCAAAATAGTAAGGAGACCGCGCACCAGACATGAACAATGGTTGTCCGGTGGTGCACCGGACTGTCCGGTGCGCCACCCGACAGAAGGCAACTTTGGCCTTCCTTGTTGGCCTCCAACGGCTCCTAGTTGCCTTGGGGCTATAAAAGGGACCCCTAGGCGCATGGAGGAGTCACCCAAGCACACTCTAAGCATTTCAAGACTTCTAGTCCTCACTTTCACACAATCGGTCATCATTCTTGAGATTGGAGCACATTTTGAGTTGTAAACTCCCCGCGCGTGTTTTGTGTGCTCATCTTCTCACTTGTGTGCGTGTTTACGGTGTGGATTTAATTCTAGTGTGCGTTGCTCTTCCCAACCTTACTCCGTGCTTTCTTTGAGATCAATCTTGTAAGGGCGAGAGGCTCCAACTTATGGAGATTCCTCGCAAACGGGAAGAAAACTATAAGGAAGAATACCGTGGTATTCAAGTTGATCATCGGATCGCTTGAAAGGGGTTGAGTGTAACCCTCGTCCATTGGGACGCCACAACGTGGAGGTAGGCAAGTGTTATACTTGGCCGAACCACGGGATAAACCACTGTGTCTCTTGTGTTGTCTTTCTCTGTGATTTTTGTGATTCGCAAGAGCTCGCTCTATAGCCACTTGGTTCTGTTGCACTAACATCTTTATAACCAAGCTTGTGGTTATTTAGTATTGAATTTTACAGGATCACCTATTCACCCCCCCCTCTAGGTGCTCTCAGACACCACAACGTGGAAGTAGGCAAGTGTTACTTGGCCGAACCACGGGATAAAAATTGCGTGTCTCTTGTGTGCTTTACCTTGATTATCTGTGTTCACAAGAACTCATTTCAATCTACTTAGTCGTTCTAACTTACATAACAAAGTTTTGTGGCTATTAGTGTTGAATTTTACAGGATCACCTATTCACCCCCCCCTCTAGGTGCTCTCACTCATAACCTCGCTGGTACTCGTAGCAATACAAACAAACATTGTACAGGCAAAATTAACATCACACCAATCATGATAACATATTGCATAATAATGATCTACGCATCACAACAAGATCATAGGTTTGAGAATCACTAAATTCGGAGTTATGGTTAACGAGTTATGATTTTATGAAGTTTTAAGTATTAGATATAGAATAAATTAAGTGCATAATTGTAACCTATGTTTTATGAAAAAACAGGGTTACCAGATGATAAACAATATTAATACGAATTTAATGCAACTGGAATGGATGAAAAAGGTGTTAGAATTTATTAAATATGAATTAAACAAGTTTCTGGAATTATTTTTATACTAAAAATCCTTTTCTATATTTATTTACTTAATTATCTAACCTCTGGATTGTGTGCATAAATTTAATAAAGCCTAGGGTCTATTTTGTAAATTTCTAGACCTGGCTATAATAGTCTTTGACCAGAAATAGACTGTGGGTTGATAAGCTATTTTCCTAGGGTCTCTTTTTGAAAATGTAAACAACGAAAAGGTATCGGTGTGACACCCCAGGTGTCTATTTCGCGTTATGTCGGGAGATTTATCCTAATCTCGGATGCTCAGTGAAAATTTCTATCTCTTTATCACATCTATCTTCATTCATCAAGTTACTCATGAATGTTTCACCAAATTTGGAATTATTCGATCTCAAGAACAACCAAATTTGGAGCCTGTTAAAACTTTTATTTCTCGGAGCAAATGCAAATTCGAAAGTCAATATCGCCTCATAACTCTTGTCCAGACTCATTTATTTGGACTCTTAACAGTTGTGATATTATCCGATCTATGTCCGAATCCGCTTTCTCGATAGTCGGTCTACGTCCAAATACTTAATTCGAATCCGCATTCTTCAGCGAAATCTCTATAGTGTCAACCTCTAATTATTTATTATGCAATTCAGCTTGTTATATTTATGTCATCATCCATCTCTATCTATCAAGCGTATTCTAAAGATTTCTTAAAGTTTGAACCAAATATTCGTGTGAAATTATAAATCCTACGCTTACCTGAGACTGCTCGATTAAGTAAAAGCAAATTTAGAAATTCAAACAAGTTATGGCAACTTTCCCAAAACACTCTAAATCAACTCTACAACAAAAGTTATTAAGGGTTCATGTAGAGAAAATGCCAAGGAAATACCGAGAAAATACCCCGATTGCCTTAAAAATATAGTTTGAAGCATTATAATGATGCTACCTTGACCAAAGTGAAACTTTTATTTATATTCAAGATATGAGGTTTGACCTTTAATAAAATTTGTAGAACATGTGTTATACAACAAATATTTTATTTAAACCAAACCTTGATTCAATCTCTAAGTATCTCAAACAGTGCCATCAAGACAGAATAAAAATCAGATTTCAGAATTCGAATTCTTCTAAGTCTGAAATCAGCATCGTTCGAGTCGACGTCTCGCGTTCCCAAATTTTTGTTGCACAATTCAAGTTTTCCCAAATATAAAAGTTGTTAATAACTAATAGGGGCACAACATATTAAAAGGTGGCATTCATCCGATTCCGTTTGACATGCTTTGACATTCAGTTTTTGCGAGTTTCCACTGTTTTCTGACACACTGACAAACCAGTTTTCGTGGGTCTATAACTTTCTAACCACTGCCCGAATCACCTCAATCTCTATAAACGAGTTGTAGATTATACATCAAGGAAGATATTTTGTGCAGTGGCCAAGATCCGATTCCAAGAGGAAGATGCCAAAACTGGACGTCCAAAGTCGTCCTGCCATCACCTGCCAGCAGACTGTCCTGCTCTGAGCTCTGCAGCAATGCCGCCCACGCCACCAATGGTTGAAGCTCACTCCCTTCTATTTATACCCCGTGCCCCTCCCTGCTGCTGCCATGGCCGAGAACCTCCCCTCTCCACGGCGCTTCTCCCTCCTCTCCCCCTCTCTAGCGCAGGGAAGCCTTTTTTTCCATGGCTGGTGCCCGACGTAGCTCTCATGGCGACATCCCCTTCAACTTCGACAGCTGAGCCCTCCTTGGGTGGGCAGATCGAGTTTACTCTCGTTGTTTCTTTGTTGCCGCCCCTCTAGTCTATAGCTTGGCGCCTAGCTTCTCTTTAGCCGACCTGGAGCACGCGCCCTACAGATTGCCCCTGTTGCTGTGCGTGTAGAAGTCAAGGGAAGAAGAAGACCCCCGCTGTCTATGACATGTGGGCCCAGGGCCAATGTGAGTGTGCACACTAATTACAGATTTTTGTGTTGTGTTCTAAAATTCATATTTCAAGTTTTAGAGCTCCTAAAATCGTGAAATTTGTTTTGTTGGCTTTCTTATGAAATGCTCTAACTATTGGATCTATATGTTGGCATGTTTTAGTGGAAAAGTTTTTCTGTAAAAATTCGTATTTAAAAACAGGTTTAGAGAATAAACAAACTTGCATCTCTCCATAGTTTTAATTACAAAAATCCAAAAATGATGAAACTTGTTTTGTTAGTTAGATGTTGTCATACCCCATCAAGGAAAAATATAAAACTTATATGTTGTTCACTGTTTTCTTGGTGTGTTAATTAAAACAAGTTAAATAGAGAAAGGAAGGTTTATTTGCTTGTTATTTTTAGATCTGTAGCTCTAGTGCTCCAAATAGATTCAAATGTTTACAGTAGACACTTGGTGTGATGCTTAGTGACTGGTAAAAATTTCATGAATTGTGGTGCATGTATGATTAAGTTAGTAATTTAACTTGTTTAATGCACCTTAAATAGTTTTAAATGATTTAAAAATAATGTATAGATGCAAAAATGTAAAATGGTGTTCCACTGTCCTTGCATGACATTATAGTAGGCTAAGAAAACTTAATATGGTCATGCATCCACAGAAAATAATTAATTTTAGAATTAAGTTGCTCTCACAAGCTTTATTGCATTAACAAATTGTTATTTTTGTATTAAATAAAATATAAAACCTGGGCATGTGAAATTTATACATTGGTCATGATTTGTTATTACCTATGCCTCATAAAAATTGCAGCCCCAAATTAGATAGTTTTATATGGTACTAAAATGACACACATTTTATAATTATAAGAACAATTAGTGAAAAATTAGAAGTAAACAAGGGCATGCATGTTTCTTGAAATACTTAAGTGCCTTGATATAAATTAAAACTTTACAACTAGGTCATAATGGTTTGAATTTAAGAAATTGGTGATAGTATCTCTATGAGTTTGCTTGGTGATTTAGTTAAGTGCTCTTGTGCTAGCAAACTGAATTTTATGGATGTACAGTTTTGGTTGTGTGAGTAATCTAGTAAAGTAAATTGTGTTTTCTGTAGATATGTGCTATATAAAAGTTGTAGTTTACTTGTGTATGTAGCTTGTCCTAAAAATGCATGAGCTAAGAATTGATTGTTTAGGAGCTATACTTTTCACAAGTTTAGTAACTGAATCTGTCCAATTTTTGAACAGATTTCAGAGATTGCAATTGTTGCTTAAGTTAATGTTAAAATCAGTTATTGATGGTCACAATAAAGTTATAGATAACTCTATTAACGTTCTTGTGTTAAAACTTGACAGTCATACGTCTGATCATTTAGAAGTTGTGCTTTTCACAAATTCAGTAACTGAATCTGCCCAAATTCTGTACAGATTTCAGAAACTGCATTGTTTGCCTAATTTAATGTTACAATCTGTTCATGGTCATTATAAGAAAATTTTAGATGCTTTTCTTATCTTGCTTGTGTTAAAATTTCACAACCATAGGCCTGACAGTTTGAGAATTATGAATTTTACAAACTGGTTGCTGTGTTCTGTCCACTGACAGAACAGATTTCGAAAAATGTATTGTTTGATTTAGTTAAACATGGAATCACTTTTTGGTGATTATAAAAGTTATGTAGTGCTTTTGCTGAGCTTTTCAAAAAGTCTTGGATCACTCTTCTTGGTGATCTGAAGATTAAGTTATGGATGTTTAAAGTCTGAAGACTGAATCTGTCCAATTCTGGACAGCAAAGCCTTCTAGTGTCTTTTGTCCTTAGTTAAATATTGAATCACCTTGATATGTTTATAAATGATATGTAGAAAATTTTATTACCTTTCCAGAAAGTCTAGGATCGCTTTGTTTGGATGTCTGAATCTGTAGTTGTGAATTTTTGAAGTCGCAAGTCTGAATCTGTCCAAATCTGGACAGAGCTGCTGTGTTTACACAATTCGGCCTTGCTAAGAGTCTAATCATGCTGAGATAAAAATATCAAAGTTGTAGAACACTTTTTAAGCTTTCCAGAAAATCCTAGTTTGATAATTTTGAACTAATATTTGAAGAGTTATGATTAAAACAAAAACTACTGTGCTGCTGTCCTAAATGTGTTAGAAGTGATTGATTGCTCTACTCTATTGTGTTTGACTTGAGTGATTGCTTGCTTGTTTTGGTTTTAAGTGAATATGAGTAACAATGATAGTAACTAATATAATCAGGTTATATATAAGTAAATAGTACACATCTCACTAAGTTAGTGAACTAAATTGGTTAAGGTCTAATACGTAGCTTAGCTTAATCAACACTTAGCAATGCAGTTATATGTTCGAAGAAACAAAATGATAATGTCTTGTCTTTGCCTTTCTGTTAATACTACTAAGTAACCAACGTCATTAAAGTAGTACAATTTGTAATTGTGAATAAACTATCTCCTCATGTGTGTTCTCTGGGGTGTATGCTTGCAGTAGAAGGTTGTGAATGATTGTAAAACCCGATTAAGCAACTATTCTTTTTTAACTAAGTCTGTCTATGTGTAAGTCATCGTAAATTTATGCGTACTTAACTAGTTTAATAATAAGTAACCAATGAATGATAAAAGTGAACGTGGCGAATGCTTGTACTTATGATGTCGTGTTTGCAATAGATAATTATAGGAAGTGTTTGTGGTTTTCCAGTGATGATTGACTACGTATGCCCGATGACGTATAGATAACTAGTGCTTGCGTACAATTGTCGCAGTGTCTTACAATTTAATGTTTAGTTCGCTACCGTCCATTTTGGGATTATCTTGTGATATATTTCATCATATTCATACATATGCATCTTGCATCTCATTTAGGACCGAGACAGGATGATCGTGCAAGTGATGTGGTGCCAACCACAAGATGCAGTCGGTGGACGACCCAAGAAAGGATGGACTTAACCAGTGGATGCTCGCCAAGCGAGCACCTCCCCCAACAAACACTACCTAAGTGTTAAATTAAAGGCAAGCCCCGGTTTTATGCATAACCGTTTATATATGCTATTTTACTACACTTAATGTTTGTAGGCTTGTACCGTGCACTTAAGTGTAGGAGTTGGTTGAAACCCTAGTTGCATGAACTCAGGATTCCTTTTGAGATGGATACTAGTATGCTAGGTCGAGTAGCTGCTATGCTAAATCAGGATCTCGGTAGAAGTCGAGTGATTTTTCTAGCACTCGCGCGAGGTCAGGAATTGGTTGTATCCATTTTTGATAACGGAATGATGATGGTCTGTGGACACGGATCCATGGGGATGCGTTGTCTATGAGACAAAATTGGAATAAGAATTAACGTGCGGATACCTGTGTCAAACGTTTGAACATACTAAGCACATGTCGGGAAAAATGGTAACCGGTAAACCTAGTACCTGAGTGAAGCCGGGCGCGGACTTTATCCCTCACGCGACCTGAGACTGGGTCTCCCATTCTAGATATGGTGGGTACAAGTGCGGCCACTGCACGGCGGCGGCCGGGGTCAGTGGAGCATTGTATGCCAAGGCGGTGAGGCCTGGACGCGAACGGGGAATCGATGGGGACGGTTGACATGTGTGGGGACGGAGTGCCCTGACATGTCGTGTGTTTAGGTTTACCTTGCAAGGTTAAAACTCGATTCGAATCGTCTGCTTCTCGCAGCTAATGAGACTGCTTGATCCATTGTACTGCATTGAGTAATAAGTGGAAATGAGATACTGGCAAAAGATGTTGATTGATATAATGTTTGATATCATGTATGAATAGATAGGTTCTCATCTAGTCTAAGTTATTATTCTAGAACTTGAAAAGCTAAAACTTGATGTTAGACTCAGCTAGTGCTTTTGGCAAACCAAACCCCTCAGCCAAACAGCTGCATGTCTAGAGGTAGAGGAGTAGACTCCTCACACCGAGTAAGTCTAGCTGAGTATTAGTATACTCAGCCTTGCTTGTGGCATAATTTTTGCAGGTACCTCCTTGATTTGGTTGATGGTGTGACTTAGCCTTCATCCCTGCCACCGGGATAGACGGTTGAGTGGGTTACTGTTTCCGTAGGAGAGGACCAGGAGGAGTAGCGTGGCCAGGCTTCGCCATGATACTCGGTTTTCTCCGTTAGTTATTTCCGCTGCACTAAAAACTATTGTTACTGCTTTTGAAACTCCGATAATGTAATCACTATTAATACTTCTTAAATTTGTGGTATTATGCTTTATTGTATTTCTCTGTGCCTCACCTTCGAGTGAGCTAGTGGTATTCGATCCTGGATAAGTGGCTTTATCGGACTAGATCCGAGGGACTGACGGGTTATTCCAATTTAAGTGCGTCGTTGCCCCTAAGACGAGATTTGGGCACTCACGCTGGAATAATTCGGGCGGTTCCGCCACAGCTGGTATCGGAGCGAATACCAGTACAGAGAAGTCAATAAGTCATGATTACCAACCTTTTCTAAAGTAAAACTTGCTTAGAAACCAAAGTTGTATAGATATCAGGACGATAAGGATAGACCTAGGACGTGAAGCCTTAGGAAATAGATGGGTAGCTAGGTGGCTATTTATATAGGCCCTAAAGGCTACTACTACTATTAATAAGGATGTTGTAGAAGCACTCGAAAAGTAGTTAGGTCTGAGAAGACGACTAGAATGAGCATGCATCATGATTGTCGCATTATAATTGTCTCTTGTGCACCAACATGCTTCTCTCACCTTTATTCCAATAATAAGAACTTGTGAATAATGTGATGTACTTCTATGTTAGAAATGTCTTACCTCGTGTCAGATTGGTAAGTCTTGTTAGGTCGTGTTATGTGTTTCTCTTGTCTTGCTATCTAGGTGGTATTGTATTGTTCAACCCTTTTTACAAAAAATGTTGTATGTTCTGCTCATGAAAAGACCCCCCCCAAATAGCCTTTTGGTTAGCAAGTAAAACCTTTTAAAAAAATTATCATATGCTTGTGTTGGTGTTAGTGTTTTTTGAACCCTTGCGTGTTTCACCCTTGAAGTTACACCTACACAGCTTGTAGATCTCTTTAGCTTGACCACTAGATCGCCTAAAGCCTCCTTGTGCACTTGTTTATGTTAAAAAAATTATATAAAACTTTGGTTGGTGTCTATTGCGCAAAACAATATCCAGTCTCAAATTCTTTTTGGAAATCTTGTCCAGAAGCCTCTTTAAATTCTCCTCTGCTCAACCTAGAAGCCATCTGGGTTGATGACCTCTCTTTTTCACCTAAATCTGGTAATCTTTTCCCTGTGAATCATGTTGTGGCTTTATCATACGAATCTCTGGATCATTCATCGAGATCTACCCCGTCATCTTGTTATCTTCTATAACCCACTCTCAAGTATTAAATATGGATCTGTCTCATATCTCATTATGATCGTTCTCATACTCTTCTCTCCGATGATCATGACGTTGCTTTATCGGTTTTATCTATAGACAATGTATCCATTTGGATCAAGGGATTTTGTTGTTATCTTGTGGTTCTCTAATGTCTCTGAGAAGCTCAGTAATCATGATCTCTTGAGTGCTTCCTTCTGGTATCCCATCTCGTACTAATCTCTGGCCTGGTAATCTCCGTGTTGATCATAAAATAGTTCTCTAAGTTGAAGAAAATTCTCATGTGATGCTCTTTTGCCAACAATCTCTGCTTCAACTCCGGTCACATTCTTATTTTCTGAGCCATACTCTCACGGGCTCCATCTATCTATGCTATGTGAATTTCTCATTTGTTGTGTTTGGTAATGGTATTATGACCAATGACTGATGGTGCCGCGATGAAACCGAGAGCCTACTATGGTGCACACATGGTTGAGCTACTCGGCACGCGCTGGTATCGCGGTTAATAGTCGTGATCCATTATGGAACTACACCGATGTGCTGTGTTTTGTGAACACTCTCTCAAAGTGGTCGTGGCATTTTGTCTCAATATGTCACGGTATTACGTCCAAATCTATTTTCAGTATCTTGTCAGATGACATTTCATGAATTTGCATCTATCTTCAGCTTGGGAGTTACATGCTTCTCCACCCTTGAAGATCCTCATTCGAATCTCGGGACGAGATTCTTTTAAGGGGGGAAGGCTGTGACACCCCAGGTGTCTATTTCGCGTTATGTCGGGAGATTTATCCTAATCTCGGATGCTCAGTGAAAATTTCTATCTCTTTATCACATCTATCTTCATTCATCAAGTTACTCATGAATGTTTCACCAAATTTGGAATTATTCGATCTCAAGAACAACCAAATTTGGAGCCTGTTAAAACTTTTATTTCTCGGAGCAAATGCAAATTCGAAAGTCAATATCGCCTCATAACTCTTGTCCAGACTCATTTATTTGGACTCTTAACAGTTGTGATATTATCCGATCTATGTCCGAATCCGCTTTCTCGATAGTCGGTCTACGTCCAAATACTTAATTCGAATCCGCATTCTTCAGTGAAATCTCTATAGTGTCAACCTCTAATTATTTATTATGCAATTCAGCTTGTTATATTTATGTCATCATCCATCTCTATCTATCAAGCGTATTCTAAAGATTTCTTAAAGTTTGAACCAAATATTCGTGTGAAATTATAAATCCTACGCTTACCTGAGACTGCTCGATTAAGTAAAAGCAAATTTAGAAATTCAAACAAGTTATGGCAACTTTCCCAAAACACTCTAAATCAACTCTACAACAAAAGTTATTAAGGGTTCATGTAGAGAAAATGCCAAGGAAATACCGAGAAAATACCCTGATTGCCTTAAAAATATAGTTTGAAGCATTATAATGATGCTACCTTGACCAAAGTGAAACTTTTATTTATATTCAAGATATGAGGTTTGACCTTTAATAAAATTTGTAGAACATGTGTTATACAACAAATATTTTATTTAAACCAAACCTTGATTCAATCTCTAAGTATCTCAAACAGTGCCATCAAGACAGAATAAAAATCAGATTTCAGAATTCGAATTCTTCTAAGTCTGAAATCAGCATCGTTCGAGTCGACTGTAGGAAACGGGTGACGCCTAAGAGGGGGGGGGTGAATTAGGACTTCTAAAACTTTTACTAAACTTGGCCACAATTAAATCCCTAGAGCAAAACCTATGCAAGAATCAACACTAGAATGTGCAAACTAGGTTTTGTCTAAGTGTTGCTATCTCTACCGCAAAGACTAAGTTTCAATCTACACTAAATAAGTATGACAACAAGATTGAAACTTAAATGCTTTAATATAAATGCGGAATGTAAAGAGCTAAGTAGAGAAGCAAACTCTCGTGGATGACGCCGGTATTTTTACCGAGGTATCCGGAACCACGCAAGGTCCCGACTAATCCTCGTTGGTGCCCCTACGCAAAGGGAAGCCCACGCGAGGGCCAAGCACCTCGGTCGAGTAACTCCGTAGAGAGCCGCGGGCCTTCTCCACGCGCAAGTGGTGCTCCGCTTCCGGCTCCTCTCGGACGCTCCCCGCCGTCTCCACTATCGAGCTTCCGGCCGAAACGCCGCGGGCCTCGTTCCCTCCGGTACACGGTGGCGGCCGTGACACAAACACGGTTGTCACGGTCTCGCAAGACTCTCGCCCCACTCGGTACAATTACAACGGCTCGCGCAAGAGCCGAGGGGTTGTGAGGTTTATCTAGACTCACTCAACTAACTAGGATTCACCTAGAGCAAGCGCTAAAGCGGTCTAACTAACCTAAGCACTTCGCAAAGCACCTACGCTAATCACCGAGTGATTCTATTAAGCACTTGGGTGTTTGAGCACTTGGAAATATGCACTATGTGTATTGGAATGTTGCTTGGGCTCTCACACATGAGAATGGCCGGTTGGGGTGGTATTTATAGCCTCCACACCCCCAACTAGCCGTTGGACAGAAAGCAGCAGCTTTCTGTCGTCGGGTGCACCGGACAGTCCGGTGCACCACCGGACACTGAACAGTAGATGTCCGGTGCGCCTATGTCAGCCGACCGTTGGCGTCTGTAGCAGTCGACCGTTGGATCCGACCGTTGGATCCGACCGTTGGATTCGACCGTTGCCGTCTGCCCGTTGGCACACCGGACAGTCCGGTGCACACCGGACAGTCCGGTGCTACAGCCAGAGAGTGCCTGCCTGTGGCCTCTCTGCGCAGACTGTCCGAGACCTCACCGGACAGTCCGGTGCACACCGGACAGTGCACTGTAGCATGTCCGGTGCGCCACCAGGCGCTGGCTGACAGCCCTTCTTTGGATTTCTTCGCTGATTTCTTCGGGCTTCTTTGTTCTTGAGTATTGGACTTCTACGCATCTTTTAATGTCTTCT
This sequence comes from Zea mays, assembly GCF_902167145.1. NCBI lineage: Eukaryota > Viridiplantae > Streptophyta > Magnoliopsida > Poales > Poaceae > Zea > Zea mays. The sequence continues at coordinate 157,260,209 of NC_050100.1, read as the reverse complement.
TTTGAGGTGTTGCTTCCTCATTGCCTTGGTCCAACTCTCTTCGCATTCTGTGAACTACAAACACAAACACTAGAAGCCTTATTAGTTCATTGATTGTGTTGTTCATCAAACACCAAAACTCAATTAGCCAAATGGCCCGGGGTCCATTTTCCTTACAATCTCCCCCTTTTTGGTGATTGATGACAACACAACCAAAGCAAGCAAATAATACAAGAATTTGAGTGAAAATATGCAATCTACTTGCTAAGATGCATGATTGTCCCCACAATGTGATATTATGGACTTAAGCCTCCCCCTAACTCCATAATTCACTTACTTCCTATATTTGGACCAAATAACCAAAACCACTTGAAAAACCATTTGTAGATATAAAATTTTAAATTGGTGTGGTGTTTGATATAGTTTTCATTGCTTTGGTCCCTAAACTTCTCCCCCTTTGGCATCAACCACCGAAAAGGAAGACATTAAAAGCATGTAGGAAGTAAATAAAAGCTTGCCCTCATCAAGAATTGTATCAAATGATATCACTAGAAGGATATTAAATTAAACTATGTGAATGATACCACTTGAAGGAGTCCTCAAAAGATTACTCCCCCTAAATGAGTTGTCTCCTTTAGAAAGAGTTTTTCTCCCCCTTTAGAGATGAAGAAATACTCCCCCTGACAGGGATGCTCTACTTAGGGAAAAAGCATGTGAAAAATTAGAGGTGCAAGACATGATTTGAAAAGACTAACTTCCCTTATGCATAGGTAACAGACTATGAGTTAACTACTTATGCATTTTTGCAACATGGAAGCATATGATATGAAATATAGTCTAATCAAATTTGGGAGAAGACATGTAAATGATACTGAATGTAGTCTCAAAAGATACCAATTGAAGATCAATGGCGAGCTTGAGAGACATGAGAGTTCTTGGAGATTTTGCAGTGGAAGATTGTTGTCTTTCTCCGGGGACTTCATTTTCCTTACAATGAGACTATCACATGAAATAGACTTGAAAAGGTGTTAGTCTCAAAGTGTTAGATTATAGAGTAACCTCCCCCTAAAGGTGTGCATACAAGTTTTGAATACTTGTAGGAGACATGCACTTTGATTTGATATCAAGAGGGGCAAATTATCCATAATCCAAACTTTGGCACATATAAGTTAAATGATACACTTTGTAGGAATCAAAATTTTCAATTATTGCATCATTTACTATAGAGTGATATAAAAGCTATGTGCCGTGCTTTAACTAAACATTTTAAGCCATGTAGGTTTGCTTAAGTATATGAATTTAAAAACTAGCAATCCTACCATATGATTTACCTAGTATGCATGATTTTGAACAAAAGTACATAACAAATGTAATACTAGGCAAGAAAGGTAAACTAGATAAAAGGTAAATAGATACGCATATCTAAAAACAAAAAATACAACAAAACTAGTTACCTTAGTCATGGGTGGGAAATTTGGGTCCAAAATTTTCACTAGCCCACTTGGCAATAAACTTGATCCAATATGATGTATCCCATGAAATACATCCCAATTTAGCTAAGTCTCCAAATTTCCCGAAGACCTTTGGTCCACTCACTTCCCTTTCGGGATCCAAACCTTCTTGGTGCTTTTCATGGTTGAAATTATCTCTTTTGGCACCCAGATGCGTTTGGCCCCCTTTCCTTTGTTGGCTTGCTTGTTGGCCTTGATTGCTATCACCTTTCCATTCTTTTTCTTCTTGATCAAATATGGTGTAGCGTCCTTTTTGTTCACCTTTTTGATGTAGGTGCTGGAGATTTTGCTTGTTGGCTTTTGCTTGAGCTTTTGCCTTTGTTTATCTCCGGTCATCGCCTTGCATTGGAAAGACTTGTGGCCTCCCTTGTGGCATAGCCTACAAATCACAGTTTCTCCCTCTACAGGCTTGTTCACTCCCGCAGTGGTGTTATCCTGTGGAGGTCGGATTTGTTTGGCTTTGCCTTTCTTGTCATACAAAGCCTTGCCAAGACGAGCCACTTCTTGCTTTAATTGTTCATTTTCCTTTGCAACCTCATCAGAGCATGTCTCTACAACAATATTCTCAACAACAACTTGGTTGCAGGGGTTAGAATCATCAATTAAGTCAAAGCAGGAAGTAGAAGCATCTTTCTTAATAATTTCAGGAATTTCAACTAAAGATGCTGCTGGGGTGCTACCAATGTTTTCTAGCTTAGTAGTTAGCTCATTATTGTGTATGCTAAGAATTTCCATTTTCTCTAGCAAATTTTCAATAGCTTCTTGGGAGCTAGCTAACTTAGCCTTAAGTTTTTCATTCTTTTTAATAAGGCTATCATCGGTAGCAGTGGATGGAGCACTAGATTCTAATAGCTCAAGTTTAGTTGATAGCTCACTATTTAAGTTTGCAAAAGTTTCAAATTTTTCTAGCAAACCTTTGTAATCATTTTGAGAGCTAACCAACTTATTTTTCAAAGTTTTAAGTTGAGCTTTTTGCTTAGTGCAAACATCCTGGAAAAATTCTACGGCTTCCGCAAGCTCATCTAGAGAGGCTTTTCCCTCACCTTCATCATCACTACTACTTTCATCACTAGAGGATGGAGTGCTTTTGTTACCTCTTGCCATAAGGCATTTGTGTGATGACCGTGATGATCGTGACGAGGACCGGTGGCTGCGCGTCCTTGGAGGTTCATCTTCACTTGAAGAATCATCCCACGTTCTAACACTTGTTAGCGCCTTGCCTTTGCTCCTCTCCTTGTTGGGTTTGGCCATATTTGGACAGTTGTCCCTGAAGTGGCCCTTCTCCCCACATGCGAAGCATCCTCTCTTCCTTTGCTTTTTTCTGTCAATGTTAAAGAGAAGATCCTCGACCTGCAGGGGCACACCCATTAGATTAATCTTGCGGATCATCCCCATTACCTTTCCGACGCGTCGGATCGTTTCTTCGTCCTCGGAGGATGATGTGCATGGTTGATTATCTTCATCATCATCACTTTCTTCTTCTTCCTCTTCTTCACTTGAGGAACTTGGAGTGGGAGCCTTCTTTTTGCCCTTCCTTTCATCACATGCAAAAGCATATGGTCTTGAGGAAGTTGGCTCCTCTCCCCGACTCATTTTTCGCGACATCTCAAAGGCCGCGATTTTCCCAATCACAATGGTCGGGGTCATGTTGCTCAAGTCCTCCATGTTGTGAAGGATGGTGATGATGCTCCCATATCTTTGTTGTGGTAGCAGGGAGATAATCTTCCTCACAATGTCCGCATCACCTAGCTTATTAATGCCAATAGAATTGAGCTCATTGATAATTAGATTCAAGCGAGAATACATGTCTCTAACAAGCTCATCATCTTTCATAGCAAAAGAATTATACTCATTTAAGACTAGGCAATGTTTTTGCTCACGGACATTGGATGTGCCGTCATGGAGCTCATGCAATTTTAGCCAAATCTCATTAGCAGTTTTCAGGGTAAATACTTGATTGAAAATATCCATGCTAAGAGATTCATACAAGCAATTTTTGGCTCTAGCATTTAAATGAATTTCTTTTTCCTCACTCGTGGTGGGTTTCTCGGGATTCTTGAGGGGTTTCATCCCGTCACGAGTGACTCTCCAAACACCTAGATCAACGGCCTCTAGGTAACAAGCCATTCTAGCACTATAATAAGGGAAGTTAGTGCCGTCGAAGTGTGGTGGCCTATGGGTATCCATCCCTTCCTCTAAAAAGCGTCGGCTCTTTTAGCGGTGAAGCTAAAGCGTTTCAAATGAGCCAAACCGGGCTCTGATACCAATTGTAGGAAACGGGTGACGCCTAAGAGGGGGGGGGTGAATTAGGACTTCTAAAACTTTTACTAAACTTGGCCACAATTAAATCCCTAGAGCAAAACCTATGCAAGAATCAACACTAGAATGTGCAAACTAGGTTTTGTCTAAGTGTTGCTATCTCTACCGCAAAGACTAAGTTTCAATCTACACTAAATAAGTATGACAACAAGATTGAAACTTAAATGCTTTAATATAAATGCGGAATGTAAAGAGCTAAGTAGAGAAGCAAACTCTCGTGGATGACGCCGGTATTTTTACCGAGGTATCCGGAACCACGCAAGGTCCCGACTAATCCTCGTTGGTGCCCCTACGCAAAGGGAAGCCCACGCGAGGGCCAAGCACCTCGGTCGAGTAACTCCGTAGAGAGCCGCGGGCCTTCTCCACGCGCAAGTGGTGCTCCGCTTCCGGCTCCTCTCGGACGCTCCCCGCCGTCTCCACTATCGAGCTTCCGGCCGAAACGCCGCGGGCCTCGTTCCCTCCGGTACACGGTGGCGGCCGTGACACAAACACGGTTGTCACGGTCTCGCAAGACTCTCGCCCCACTCGGTACAATTACAACGGCTCGCGCAAGAGCCGAGGGGTTGTGAGGTTTATCTAGACTCACTCAACTAACTAGGATTCACCTAGAGCAAGCGCTAAAGCGGTCTAACTAACCTAAGCACTTCGCAAAGCACCTACGCTAATCACCGAGTGATTCTATTAAGCACTTGGGTGTTTGAGCACTTGGAAATATGCACTATGTGTATTGGAATGTTGCTTGGGCTCTCACACATGAGAATGGCCGGTTGGGGTGGTATTTATAGCCTCCACACCCCCAACTAGCCGTTGGACAGAAAGCAGCAGCTTTCTGTCGTCGGGTGCACCGGACAGTCCGGTGCACCACCGGACACTGAACAGTAGATGTCCGGTGCGCCTATGTCAGCCGACCGTTGGCGTCTGTAGCAGTCGACCGTTGGATCCGACCGTTGGATCCGACCGTTGGATTCGACCGTTGCCGTCTGCCCGTTGGCACACCGGACAGTCCGGTGCACACCGGACAGTCCGGTGCTACAGCCAGAGAGTGCCTGCCTGTGGCCTCTCTGCGCAGACTGTCCGAGACCTCACCGGACAGTCCGGTGCACACCGGACAGTGCACTGTAGCATGTCCGGTGCGCCACCAGGCGCTGGCTGACAGCCCTTCTTTGGATTTCTTCGCTGATTTCTTCGGGCTTCTTTGTTCTTGAGTATTGGACTTCTACGCATCTTTTAATGTCTTCTTTTGAGGTGTTGCTTCCTCATTGCCTTGGTCCAACTCTCTTCGCATTCTGTGAACTACAAACACAAACACTAGAAGCCTTATTAGTTCATTGATTGTGTTGTTCATCAAACACCAAAACTCAATTAGCCAAATGGCCCGGGGTCCATTTTCCTTACAGACGTCTCGCGTTCCCAAATTTTTGTTGAACAATTCAAGTTTTCCCAAATATAAAAGTTGTTAATAACTAATAGGGGCACAACATATTAAAAGGTGGCATTCATCCGATTCCGTTTGACATGCTTTGACATTCAGTTTTTGCGAGTTTCCACTGTTTTCTGACACACTGACAAACCAGTTTTCGTGGGTCTATAACTTTCTAACCACTGCCCGAATCACCTCAATCTCTATAAACGAGTTGTAGATTATACATCAAGGAAGATATTTTGTGCAGTGGCCAAGATCCGATTCCAAGAGGAAGATGCCAAAACTGGACGTCCAAAGTCGTCCTGCCATCACCTGCCAGCAGACTGTCCTGCTCTGAGCTCTGCAGCAATGCCGCCCATGCCACCAATGGTTGAAGCTCACTCCCTTCTATTTATACCCCGTGCCCCTCCCTGCTGCTGCCATGGCCGAGAACCTCCCCTCTCCACGGCGCTTCTCCCTCCTCTCCCCCTCTCTAGCGCAGGGAAGCCTTTTTTTTCCATGGCTGGTGCCCGACGTAGCTCTCATGGCGACATCCCCTTCAACTTCGACAGCTGAGCCCTCCTTGGGTGGGCAGATCGAGTTTACTCTCGTTGTTTCTTTGTTGCCGCCCCTCTAGTCTATAGCTTGGCGCCTAGCTTCTCTTTAGCCGGCCTGGAGCACGCGCCCTACAGATTGCCCCTGTTGCTGTGCGTGTAGAAGTCAAGGGAAGAAGAAGACCCCGCTGTCTATGACATGTGGGCCCAGGGCCAATGTGAGTGTGCACACTAATTACAGATTTTTGTGTTGTGTTCTAAAATTCATATCTCAAGTTTTAGAGCTCCTAAAATCGTGAAATTTGTTTTGTTGGCTTTCTTATGAAATGCTCTAACTATTGGATCTATATGTTGGCATGTTTTAGTGGAAAAGTTTTTCTGTAAAAATTCGTATTTAAAAACAGGTTTAGAGAATAAACGAACTTGCATCTCTCCATAGTTTTAATTACAAAAATCCAAAAATGATGAAACTTGTTTTGTTAGTTAGATGTTGTCATACCCCATCAAGAAAAAATATAAAACTTATATGTTGTTCACTGTTTTCTTGGTGTGTTAATTAAAACAAGTTAAATAGAGAAAGGAAGGTTTATTTGCTTGTTATTTTTGGATCTGTAGCTCTAGTGCTCCAAATAGATTCAAATTTTTACAGTAGACACTTGGTGTGATGCTTAGTGACTGGTAAAAATTTCATGAATTGTGGTGCATGTATGATTAAGTTAGTAATTTAACTTGTTTAATGCACCTTAAATAGTTTTAAATGATTTAAAAATAATGTATAGATGCAAAAATGTAAAATGGTGTTCCACTGTCCTTGCATGACATTATAGTAGGCTAAGAAAACTTAATATGGTCATGCATCCACAGAAAATAATTAATTTTAGAATTAACTTGCTCTCACAAGCTTTATTGCATTAACAAATTGTTATTTTTGTATTAAATAAAATATAAAACCTGGGCATGTGAAATTTATACATTGGTCATGATTTGTTATTACCTATGCCTCATAAAAATTGCAGCCCCAAATTAGATAGTTTTATATGGTACTAAAATGACACATATTTTATAATTATAAGAACAATTAGTGAAAAATTAGAAGTAAACAAGGGCATGCATGTTTCTTGAAATACTTAAGTGCCTTGATATAAATTGAAACTTTACAACTAGGTCCTAATGGTTTGAATTTAAGAAATTGGTGATAGTATCTCTATGAGTTTGCTTGGTGATTTAGTTAAGTGCTCTTGTGCTAGCAAACTGAATTTTATGGATGTACAGTTTTGGTTGTGTGAGTAATCTAGTAAAGTAAATTGTGTTTTCTGTAGATATGTGCTATATAAAAGTTGTAGTTTACTTGTGTATGTAGCTTGTCCTAAAAATGCATGAGCTAAGAATTGATTGTTTAGGAGCTATACTTTTCACAAGTTTAGTAACTGAATCTGTCCAATTTTTGAACAGATTTCAGAGATTGCAATTGTTGCTTAAGTTAATGTTAAAATCAGTTATTGGTGGTCACAATAAAGTTATAGATAACTCTATTAACGTTCTTGTGTTAAAACTTGACAGTCATACGTCTGATCATTTAGAAGTTGTGCTTTTCACAAATTCAGTAACTGAATCTGCCCAAATTCTGTACAGATTTCAGAAACTGCATTGTTTGCCTAATTTAATGTTACAATCTGTTCATGGTCATTATAAGAAAATTTTAGATGCTTTTCTTATCTTGCTTGTGTTAAAATTTCACAACCATAGGCCTGACAGTTTGAGAATTATGAATTTTACAAACTGGTTGCTGTGTTCTGTCCACTGACAGAACAGATTTCGAAAAATGTATTGTTTGATTTAGTTAAACATGGAATCACTTTTTGGTGATTATAAAAGTTATGTAGTGCTTTTGCTGAGCTTTTCAAAAAGTCTTGGATCACTCTTCTTGGTGATCTGAAGATTAAGTTATGGATGTTTAAAGTCTGAAGACTGAATCTGTCCAATTCTGGACAGCAAAGCCTTCTAGTGTCTTTTGTCCTTAGTTAAATATTGAATCACCTTGATATGTTTATAAATGATATGTAGAAAATTTTATTACCTTTCCAGAAAGTCTAGGATCGCTTTGTTTGGATGTCTGAATCTGTAGTTGTGAATTTTTGAAGTCGCAAGTCTGAATCTGTCCAAATCTGGACAGAGCTGCTGTGTTTACACAATTCGGCCTTGCTAAGAGTCTAATCATGCTGAGATAAAAATATCAAAGTTGTAGAACACTTTTTAGGCTTTCCAGAAAATCCTAGTTTGATAATTTTGAACTAATATTTGAAGAGTTATGATTAAAACAAAAACTACTGTGCTGCTGTCCTAAATGTGTTAGAAGTGATTGATTGCTCTACTCTATTGTGTTTGACTTGAGTGATTGCTTGCTTGTTTTGGTTTTAAGTGAATATGAGTAACAATGATAGTAACTAATATAATCAGGTTATATATAAGTAAATAGTACACATCTCACTAAGTTAGTGAACTAAATTGGTTAAGGTCTAATACGTAGCTTAGCTTAATCAACACTTAGCAATGCAGTTATATGTTCGAAGAAACAAAATGATAATGTCTTGTCTTTGCCTTTCTGTTAATACTACTAAGTAACCAACGTCATTAAAGTAGTACAATTTGTAATTGTGAATAAACTATCTCCTCATGTGTGTTCTCTGGGGTGTATGCTTGCAGTAGAAGGTTGTGAATGATTGTAAAACCCGATTAAGCAACTATTCTTTTTTAACTAAGTCTGTCTATGTGTAAGTCATCGTAAATTTATGCGTACTTAACTAGTTTAATAATAAGTAACCAATGAATGATAAAAGTGAACGTGGCGAATGCTTGTACTTATGATGTCGTGTTTGCAATAGATAATTATAGGAAGTGTTTGTGGTTTTCCAGTGATGATTGACTACGTATGCCCGATGACGTATAGATAACTAGTGCTTGCGTACAATTGTCGCAGTGTCTTACAATTTAATGTTTAGTTCGCTACCGTCCATTTTGGGATTATCTTGTGATATATTTCATCATATTCATACATATGCATCTTGCATCTCATTTAGGACCGAGACAGGATGATCGTGCAAGTGATGTGGTGCCAACCACAAGATGCAGTCGGTGGACGACCCAAGAAAGGATGGACTTAACCAGTGGATGCTCGCCAAGCGAGCACCTCCCCCAACAAACACTACCTAAGTGTTAAATTAAAGGCAAGCCCCGGTTTTATGCATAACCGTTTATATATGCTATTTTACTACACTTAATGTTTGTAGGCTTGTACCGTGCACTTAAGTGTAGGAGTTGGTTGAAACCCTAGTTGCATGAACTCAGGATTCCTTTTGAGATGGATACTAGTATGCTAGGTCGAGTAGCTGCTATGCTAAATCAGGATCTCGGTAGAAGTCGAGTGATTTTTCTAGCACTCGCGCGAGGTCAGGAATTGGTTGTATCCATTTTTGATAACGGAATGATGATGGTCTGTGGACACGGATCCATGGGGATGCGTTGTCTATGAGACAAAATTGGAATAAGGATTAACGTGCGGATACCTGTGTCAAGCGTTTGAACGTACTAAGCACATGTCGGGAAAAATGGTAACCGGTAAACCTAGTACCTGAGTGAAGCCGGGCGCGGACTTTATCCCTCACGCGACCTGAGACTGGGTCTTCCATTCTAGATATGGTGGGTACAAGTGCGGCCACTGCACGGCGGCGGCCGGGGTCAGTGGAGCATTGTATGCCAAGGCGGTGAGGCCTGGACGCGAACGGGGAATCGATGGGGACGGTTGACATGTGTGGGGACAGAGTGCCCTGACATGTCGTGTGTTTAGGTTTACCTTGCAAGGTTAAAACTCGATTCGAATCGTCTGCTTCTCGCAGCTAATGAGACTGCTTGATCCATTGTACTGCATTGAGTAATAAGTGGAAATGAGATACTGGCAAAAGATGTTGATTGATATAATGTTTGATATCATGTATGAATAGATAGGTTCTCATCTAGTCTAAGTTATTATTCTAGAACTTGAAAAGCTAAAACTTGATGTTAGACTCAGCTAGTGCTTTTGGCAAACCAAACCCCTCAGCCAAACAGCTGCATGTCTAGAGGTAGAGGAGTAGACTCCTCACACCGAGTAAGTCTAGCTGAGTATTAGTATACTCAGCCTTGCTTGTGGCATAATTTTTGCAGGTACCTCCTTGATTTGGTTGATGGTGTGACTTAGCCTTCATCCCTGCCACCGGGATAGACGGTTGAGTGGGTTACTGTTTCCGCAGGAGAGGACCAGGAGGAGTAGCGTGGCCAGGCTTCGCCATGATACTCGGTTTTCTCCGTTAGTTATTTCCGCTGCACTAAAAACTATTGTTACTGCTTTTGAAACTCCGATAATGTAATCACTATTAATACTTCTTAAATTTGTGGTATTATGCTTTATTGTATTTCTCTGTGCCTCACCTTCGAGTGAGCTAGTGGTATTCGATCCTGGATAAGTGGCTTTATCGGACTAGATCCGAGGGACTGACGGGTTATTCCAATTTAAGTGCGTCGTTGCCCCTAAGACGAGATTTGGGCACTCACGCTGGAATAATTCGGGCGGTTCCGCCACAATCGGGCGGTTTGAGTCGTCCGATCAGAAACCAAGGGCTCAGATTACATTTGTCTTCGCCCGAACCGGTATGCACAGGGTTTCGTTGGATTGACAATCTACAATCTAGATTAAAAACGACCATGATTCAATCTCGTTCGCACGATCTCGGATCCATGGCCCAGATCCAATCACTCGAAGAGGTATTCGTGTTCTAATCGGGATCGTCCAGCGACGAATAGACGCACGCAAAGTTGTCTTCCCCACAGCCACCCACAGCCGCGTTGGCGCAACACGGTGCCCGGTGGCGCCATGGCTAGGGTAACCCACCCGAGCGTTCAAGTGCCTGACGACCGTGCGGATAAGCGCTAAAGGGGTGTAGAGCATCGAGCAAACATTGGACTTACCGACGACGAGATTTGGAGGGGCTAGCCTCGGTGCCAGGCGATAATGGCGACTCGCTTCCCTCTTGAGAGCACCTAGAGGGGGGTGAATAGGTGATCCTGCAAAATTCGACACTAATAGCACAAACTTGGTTTATAAACTGCTATAGAGCGAGCTCTTGAGAAGAAATCAATCACAGAGAAAAGCAACACAAGAGACACAGTGTTTTATCCCGTGATTCGACCAAGTAACACTTGCCTTATTCCACGTTGTAGCATCCCAATGGACGAGGGTTGCACTCAACCCCTTTCAAGTTATCCAATGATCAACTTGAATACCACAGTCTTTTTCTTAAGAGTTCTTTTCCCGTTTGCGAGGAATCTCCACAAGTTCGAGCCTCTCGCCCTTACAATGTTGATCACAAGAGAAGCACAAGAGTAAGGGAGGGAAAGCAACACACGCAAGACTCAATTCGCAGCAAACACATGCACACAAGCCAAGACGTGAGCACAAAGCACGGCGCAGGGAGTTTACAACTCAAACGGTGCTCAAATCTCTAACACAATGAACCGATTGCGTGATTGCGGATTCTAGGCGTCTTAGGATGTTTAGTGAATGCTTGGTCTTGTGCTCCATGTGCCTAGGGGTCCCTTTTATAGCACCAAGGCAGCTAGGAGCCGTTGAAGTTCCAATTGGAAGGCAATTCTTGCCTTCTATCGGGTGGTGCACCGGACAGTCCGGTGCACCACAGAACATCAACAATAGCAGTCCGATGCCCGATCTCCTTCCTTATCAGGCACAACCGACCGTTGGACCTCCGGTCCTGTTGGCGCACCGGATAGTCCGGTGTGACCAACCGACCGTTGGCACGGGCCATGCGTCGCCCGCTGATTGCGCTGTCGACCGTTGGCGCAGGCGACTTTGGCTCACCGGACAGTCCGGTGCACACTGGACAGTTTGGTGCATTTTATCCACGGCGCCATTGCTTTTTCCTGAGAGCGACGAGTTCGTCGCCAGGCCAGCCTGGGCACCGGACAGTCCGGTGCATCATAGGCTGGTGCTAGTTCGGCTGAACTCAGCCATTTTTTCTCCAATTCAATTTCTTTTGACTTGGCAAGATTCCTGGCACTTAGATAAATATATTAGTACCCAAAAACAATTTACTATGGCGATACATACCTTGTTCTTTGATTTGCATCTTAGCACTTATGAACCAACATATTTTGTGTTGGGCATCTAATCACCAAAACATTTATAGAAATGGCCCAAGGGCACATTTCCCTTTCAATCTCCCCCTTTTTGGTGATTTATGCCAACACATTAAAAAGTAACTAAAGAGTGCAAATTGAAGACCAAATTTTCTTCGCTTAGTATTTGTCATATTTGGATCACTTTTGCCACCACTTTGTTTGTTTTCGCAAATCAAATTCTTTTTCCTATCTCTAAGTCAAACACACTTGTTCGGGTAAATAGAGAGATGCTTCAAGAGTAATTTTGATCAAGTGGCAAAAAACTCCCCCTTTTCCCAAATCAAAATTCTCCCCCATAAGAGACCAAATTTTGCAATAAGAGTATTTTGGACAAAATAGAAATTCTAACTCTACTATTTTCAAAGTTCACAAGTGGTTGGCTGATCCATTTGCTTTGGCCTTAATTTTTCTCCCCCTTTGGCATTAAGCACCAAAATGGGATAACTTTTTGGCCCTCTAACCCCATTGCCTCACCAAAATGTCAAATTGAAGCGAAAAGGCAATGAGAACACAAAAAGGAACTTAGGACAAGATACTTTTGACCGGAATGCAGTGGAAGCTCTTTCCTTGTCCAAGTTCACTTTCCCTTTCAATGTTCCTTCGAGACTACTTCAAGTGCACTCAAACAAACAGGTTAATCTCAAAGGAGTCAAGTTGTAGCACATCCCCCCTAAACATGTGCATTATTTGCATAGGGACTTGTGAGGTCCGGGGATGACTTGTACAACTTGAGCACCAAATATAAGCAAATGAGACAGTAAAGCTTAAAGTAACATGATCAAAGGCATAAAACACATGTATGCTGTAGATCAATCCAAGTTACGTGAATCTAAGACATTTAGCTCACTATGCAACCTGCAAAACCTTTTCTCATCTAAAGGCTTGGTGAAGATATCAGCTAGCTGGTTCTCGGCGCTAATATGATAAATGTCGATATCTCCCCTTTGCTGGTGGTCTCTCAGGAAGTGATGTCGGGTGTCTATGTGCTTAGTGCAGCTGTGTTCAACAGGATTATCCGCTAAGCGGATTGCACTCTCATTTTCACATAGGAGTGGGACTTTGCTCAAATTGTAGCCAAAGTCCCGGAGGGTTTCCCTCATCCAAAGCATTTGCGCGCAACACTGTCCTGCGGCAACGTACTCGGCCTCAGCGGTGGATAGGGCAACAGATGTTTGTTTCTTAGAGCTCTAGGACACCAGGGACCTTCCTAGAAACAGGCACGTCCCTGATGTGCTCTTCCTATCAACCTTGCACCTGACATAGTCGGAATCTGAGTATCCGATTAAGTCAAAGGTAGACCCCTTTGGATACCAGATCCCGAAGCAAGGTGTTGAAACTAAATATCTAAGAATTCGCTTAATGGCCATAAGGTGACACTCCTTGGGATCGGATTGAAATCTAGCACACATGCATACACTAAGCATAATGTTTGATCTACTAGCACAAAGATAAAGTAATGAACCTATAATTGACCGGTATGCCTTTTGATCAGCGGACTTACCTCCTTTGTTGAGGTCTAGATGTCTGTCAATTCCCATCGGTGTCTTCGCGGGCTTAGCATCCTTCATCCCAAACCTCTTGAGAAGATCTTGAGTGTACTTCGTTTGGGAGATGAAGGTGCCTTCCTTGAGTTGCTTCACTTGAAATCCAAGGAAGTAGTTCAACTCGCCCATCATCGACATCTCGAACTTTTGCATCATTACCCTGCTAAACTCGCCCATCATCGACATATATTTGGCAAACAAAAAGATCACCATCACAAGTCTTTGTGAATAGAGTGGGATCAGCTTTCCCAACCTTGAAAGCATTAGCAATTAGAAAATCTCTAAGGCATTCATACCATGCTCTTGGGGCTTGCTTAAGTCCATAGAGCGCCTTAGAGAGCTTATACACGTGGTTGGGATACCTGTCATCCTAAAAGCAGGGGGTTGTTCCACGTATACCTCCTCCATGATTGGTCCTTTTAGGAAAGCGCTCTTCACGTCCATTTGGAACAACTTAAAGGAATGGTGGGCGGCATAGGCTAATAAAATCCAAATTGATTCTAACCTAGCCCCAGGAGAAAAAGTCTCCTCAAAGCCCAAACCTACGACTTGGGCATAACCTTTTGCCACAACTCGAGCCTTGTTTCTTGTCACCACTAAGTGTTCATCTTGCTTGTTGTGGAACACCCACTTGGTTCCCACAAAATTTTGCTTTGGATGTGGCACCAGGCTCCGGACTTCATTTCTTTTGAAGTTGTTGAGCTCTTCCTGCATGGCCAACACCTAGTCCGGATCTTGCAAGGCTTCTTCTACCCTGAAAGGCTCAATAGAAGAAACAAATGAGTAATGCTCACAAAAATTAGCTAATCGTGAGCGAGTTGTTACTCCCTTGCTGATATCACCCAGAATCTGATCCACTAGGTGATTTCTTTGGATCGTTGCCCAGACATGAGGTGGAGGGGCCCGTGGTGCTTCTTCCTCCATAACCTATTCTTCCTGTGCTCCCCCTTGATCCTGCCCCTCTTCTTGAGGTACATGTTCATCGTCTTGAGTTGGGGGATGCACCATCGTAGAGGAGGAGGGTTGATCTTGTTCCTGTAGTTCCTGTGGTTGCACATCACCTATTGCCATAGTTCGCATTGCGGCCGTCGGAACCTGATCTTCATCTACATCATCAAGATCAACTTTCTCTCTTGGAGAGCCATTAGTCTCATCAAATACAACGTCGCTAGAGACTTCAACTAATCCTGATGATTTGTTGAAGACCCAATACGCCTTTGTATTTGAGTCATATCCAAGTAAAAACCCTTCTACTGCTTTGGGAGCAAATTTTGAATGTCTACCTTTCTTCACCAGAATGTAGCATTTGCTCCCAAATACACGGAAATAAGAAACATTGGGTTTGTTACCAGTTAGGAGTTCGTAGGAGGTCTTCTTGAGGAGACGGTGCAGATAGAGCCGGTTTATGGCATGGCAAGCTGTGTTCACATCTTCCGACCAAAACCGCTAAGGCGTCTTGTACTCTCCAAGCATCGTTCTCGCCATGTCGATTAGCGTCCTATTCTTCCTCTGTACCACACCATTTTGTTGTGGTGTGTAGGGAGCAGAAAACTCGTGCTTGATGCCTTCCCCCTCAAGATATTCTTCAACTTTTAGATTCTTGAATTCGGATCCGTTGTCGCTTCTTATCTTCTTCACCTTTAGTTCAAACTCATTTTGAGCTCTCCTTAAGCAGCGCTTTAGGGTTCCTTGGGTTTTAGATTTGTCCTGCAAAAAGAATACCCAAGTGAAGCGGGAAATATCATCAACTATAACAAGACCATACTTACTTCCCCTGATGCTGAGATAGGCAACGGGGCCAAAGAGATCCATGTGTAGGAGCTCCAGTGGTCTTGATGTCGTCATCACATTCTTACTGTGATGAGTGCTTCCCACCTGCTTTCCTGCCTCGCATGCTGCACAAGGTCTGTCTTTCTCAAAACAGACATCGATTAGTCCTAACACATGATCTCCCTTTAGAAGTTTATGAAGGTTATTCATCCCAACATGTGCTAGACGGCGATGCCAAAGCCAGCCCATATTAGTCTTAGCGATTAAGCATGCACTAGATTGACATTCTCCTTTGAGAAATCAAGTAAATAGAGCTTGTCGTCTAATACACCCTTAAAAACTAATGAACCATCACTCCTAAAGACAGATACATCAATATTTGTAAATAAACAATTGTAGCCCATATGACACAATTGACTTACAGACAATAAATTATACCCAAGCGAATCTACTAAAAACACATTTGATATTGAGTGCTCAGTCGTGATGGCTATCTTGCCCAATCCTTTAGCCTTGCCTTGATTCACATCTCCAAAAATGATGGTGTCTTGGGAATCCCTATTCTTGACGTAGGAGGTGAACATTTTCTTCTCCCCCGTCATGTGGTCTGTGCATCCGCTATCGATAATCTAGCTTGATCCCCCGGATGCATAAACCTGCAAGGCAATTAAGCTTGGGTTTTAGGTACTCAACTCTTGTTGGGTCCTACAAGGTTAGTTACAACAACTTTTGGAACCCAAATGCAAGTTTTGTCTCCCTTGCATTTAGATCCCAATTTTCTAGCAACTACTTTGGCATTTTTGCATAACAATACAAAAGAAGCATTACATGTTTGATACATAGTAGTTGGATCAGTGTAAACTTTCCTAGGCACACTAGAAATAGATGATTGCGCCTAGGCCTACTCTTATCATGAACATATGTGGAACTAGAAGCAAACATAGCATGTGAATCATGATAAGTAGGTAAAGCATCATGATTATAACATTTATCATGATGAGAAACTTGCTTGACATGAGCATAAAGATAAGCATGGTTCTTTTGATCATGTGAAAAACTACTGGCCATAGGAGCCTTCCCTTTCTCCTTGTTGATACCGGAAGTCCTTTGGCTTGTTAAGTTCTTAGTTTCCTTTCGAAAACCAAGTCCATCCTTAATTGAGGGGTGTCTACCAACAGTGTAGGCATCCCTAGCAAATTTAAGTTTCTCATAATTATCCATGCAAGACTTAAGTTGAGCATTAAGACTTGCAACATCAATGTTTAACTTAGCAATAGTAGAGGCATGTTCATTACCATCATCAACATCAAGGTCTTTACATCTATTGCAAATAACAACATGCTCTACACATGAACTAGTTTCATTTACTTTCTCTAGCTTAGCATTCAAATCATCATTTAAATTCTTTAAGCTAGAAATAGATTCATGACAGGTTGACAATTCGGAAGACAGCAGTTCATTCTTCTTAATTTCTATAGCAAGAGATTTTTGAACACTAACAAACTTATCATGTTCCTCATAGAGTATATCTTCTTGCTTTTCTAAAAGTCTATCTTTTTCATTAAGAGCATCAATTAGTTCATTTATCTTATCTACCTTAGATCTATCTAGTCCTTTAAATAAATCACTATAATCTATCTCATCATCGGAAGATTCCTCATCGCTAGAAGAAGAATAGTTAGGAGTATCTCGAATATGTACCTTTTTCTCCTTCGCCATAAGGCACGTGTGTCGCTCGTTGGGGAAGAGTGAAGACTTGTTGAAGGCCAAGGCAGCTAGTCCTTCATCTTCGGAGTCGGATGAGGAACAGTCAGAGTCCCATTCCTTCCCGATGTGCGCCTCGCCCTTGGACTTCCTGTTGTTCTTTTTCTTTTCATTCTTCCCATGCTTTTCTTGTGCCTGGTCACTATCATTATCAAGGCATTGAGCTATAAAATGACCAATCTTACTGCATTTGAAGCAGGAGTGTTTTCCCCTTGACATGTTCTTGAAGCACTTGATGATTAGCGCCATCTCATCCTCATTGAGCCCGGTAGCCTCCACTTGTGCTACCTTGCTAGGTAGCGCCTCCCTGCTACTGGTTGCTTTGAGAGCAACGGACGGTGGCTCGTAGACGGGAAGTGGATCGTTCAAGGCGTCATCCACATATCTTGCCTCCTTTACCATCATGCACCCACTTACGAATTTTCCGAGGATTTCCTCAGGCGTCATCTTGGTGTACCTGGGGTTTTCACGAATAAGATTTACAAGATGGGGGTCAATAACCGTAAATGACCTGAGCATGAGTCGGACGACGTCATGATCCGTCCATCTTGTACTCCCGTAGCTTCGGATTTTGTTGACAAGGGTCTTTAGCCTTTTGTATGTCTGTGTTGGCTCTTCTCCCCTTATCATCGCGAATCTCCCCAGCTCGCCTTCCACCAGTTCCATTTTGGTGATCATGGTGGCATCATTCCCCTCGTGAGAAATCTTGAGGGTGTCCTAGATTTGTTTAGCATTGTCCAAGCCGCTGACCTTGTTATATTCATCCCTGCATAGAGAAGCTAGCAAAACAGTAGTGGCTTGGGCATTCTTATGAATTTGTTCATTGATAAACATAGGGTTATCAGTACTATCAAAATGCATTCCACTTTCTACAATTTCCCAAATGCTAGGATGGAGGGAAAATAGGTGACTACGCATTTTATGGCTCCAAAATGAGTAATCCTCTCCATCGAAGTGTGGGGGTTTTCCAAGTGGAATAGAAAGTAAATGAGCATTTGAATTGTACAAAATATGGGAATAATTAAAGGAGTAGTTTTGATTAACCGTTTTCTTTTTGGACGAGGAGTCGTCGTCGTTGTCATCCCTTGGTGAAGAAGAGGAGGCGTCGCTGTCGTAGTAGATAATCTTCTTGATGCGCCTCTTGTTCTTCCCGTCCCTCTTTTTGTGACTCGAGCCTGAGTCAGTGGGCTTGTCCTCTCTAGGCTCGTTGAGGAGGGACTCCTTCTCCTTGTTGTTGATCACCATCCCCTTGCCCTTAGGATCCATCTCTTCGGGCGGTTAATCCCTTGAAGAGTACGGCTCTGATACCAATTGAGAGCACCTAGAGGGGGGTGAATAGGTGATCCTGCAAAATTCGACACTAATAGCACAAACTTGGTTTATAAAATGCTATAGAGCGAGCTCTTGAGAAGAAATCAATCACAGAGAAAAGAAACACAAGAGACACGGTGTTTTATCCCGTGGTTCGGCCAAGTAACACTTGCCTACTTCCACGTTGTGGCGTCCCAATGGACGAGGGTTGCACTCAACCCCTTTCAAGTGATCCAATGATCAACTTGAATACCACGGTCTTTTTCTTTAGAGTTCTTTTCCCGTTTGCGAGGAATCTCCACAAGTTGGAGCCTCTCCCCCTTACAATGTTGATCACAAGAGAAGCACAAGAGTAAGGGAGGGAAAGCAACACACGCAAGACACAATTCATAGCAAACACACGACAAGCCAAGACGTGAGCACAAAGCACGGCGCAAGGAGTTTACAACTCAAATGGTGCTCCAATCTCTAACACGATGAACCGATTGCGTGATTGCGGAGTCTAGGCGTCTTAGGATGTTTAGTGAATGCTTGGTCTTGTGCTCCATGCACCTAGGGATCCCTTTTATAGCCCGAAGGCAGCTAGGAGTCGTTGAAGTTCCAATTGGAAGGCAATTCTTGCCTTTTGTCGGGTGGCGCACCGGACAGTCCGGTGCACCACCAGACATGAACAGTAGCAGTCTTGTCGGGGACCATAATTAGGGGTACCCCCAAGACTCCTAATCTCAGCTGGTAAACCCCATCACACAAAGCTGCAAAGGCCTGATGGGCGCGATTCAGGTCAAGGCTCCGTCCACTCAAGGGACACGATCTCGCCTCGCCCGAGCCCAGCCTCGGGCAAAGGCAGCCGACCCAGGAGGATTCACGTCTCGCCCGAGGGTCCCCTCAGGCAACGGACACACCTTCGACTCGCCCGAGGCCCAGCTCGGACATGCTTCATGGAGAAGCAACCTTGGCCAGATCGCCACGCCAACCGACCGTATCGCAGGAGCATTTAATGCAAGGATCGACTAACACCTTATCCTGACGCGCGCTCCTCAGTTGACAGAGCCGAAGTGATCGCTGTCACCTCGCCGCTCCACTGACTGACCTGACAGGAAAACAGTGTCGCCTGCGCTGCTCCGACTGTTGTGCCACCCGTCAGGGTGAGGCTGACAGCCACCAAGACCGGCCTCAGGCGCCATAGGAAGCTCCGCCTCGCCCGACCACAGGGCTTGGACTCAACCTCGACCTCGGATGACGGTCTCCGCCTCGCCCGACCCCTGAGCGCGGACTCAGCCATGACCTCAGAAGACAGACTCCGCCTCGCCCGACCCCTGGGGCTCGGACTCAACCTCGACGCCGAACGACGGTCTCCGCCTCGCCCGACCCCAGGGCTCGGACTCAACCTCGACCTCGGACGACGGTCTCCGCCTCACCCGACCCCAGGGCTCGGGCTCAGCCTCGACCTCGGACGACGGTCTCCGCCTCGCCCGACCCCCGGGCCCAGACTCATCCTCGACCTCGGAGGAGCCTCCGCCTCGCCCGACCTCGGGCTCGGACCGACCACGTCACAGTGGGGGCCATCATTACCCTACCCCTAGCTAGCTCAGGCTACGGGGAACAAGACCGACGTCCCATCTGGCTCGCCCCGGTAAACAAGTAATGATGGCACCCCGCGTGCTCCATGACGACGGCGGCTCTCAGCCCCTTACGGAAGCAAGGAGACGTCAGCAAGGATCCGACAGCCCTGACAGCTGTACTTCCACAGGGCTCAAGCGCTCCTCCGATGGCCACGACATCACATGAACAGGGCGCCAAAACCTCTCCGACAGCCACGAAGGCATGTACATAGGGCTCTGGCTCCCCTTTGCTAGACACGTTAGCACATTGCTACACCCCCTTTTTTGTACACCTGGGCCCTCTCCTTACACCTATAAAAGGAAGGTCCAGGGCTCTCGTACGAGAGGGTGGCCGCGCGGGAGAACGGGCTGGCGAACAGTCTCTCTCACTCTCCCTCGCGAACGCTTGTAACCCCCTACTGCAAGCGCATCTGCCCTGGGCGCAGGACAACACGAAGGCCGTGGTTTCCCCTTACTGTTTTCCCCCCTTGTGTTCCGTCTCGCGCTGACCCATCTGGGCTGGGACACGCAGCGACAATTTACTCGTCGGTCCAGGGACCCCCCAGGGTCGAAACGCCGACACTTGGCGCGCCAGGTAGGGGCCTGCTGCGTGTTGACGAACAACTTCCCATCAAGCTCCATATGGGTAGTCTCCAGCAACCTCTCCAATCTGGGACGATGCTCCGTTTCGGGAGTCTTGAGTTCATGTCCCTCGACGGCAGCTACGACATGATACTCCTTCCTCCGCCGCGCGACAACGACAATGGCAGCCGTCAGCCCGCCCGCCGACGGCGGAATCGACGACGTCTTCCCCATGTGGCGGAAGAGCAACATCCGGGTCTGTCCCGTCACCTTCCCCGCCTACGGAGGAGGAGGCGGGGCAGGCATGGCCAAGCAGGAGGCGGCACCTCGTAGGCTGTCGAGCGAGTCGACGGCGTTGGCGCCCCAGCGGGGGACACGTCGAGCGTTGACCTCGCGTCTGAGACGAAGACGAGCGTTGTTTCCCCGCAACACGCCAACCCCAAGCAAACGGACGACGCCGGCACACTCGCGAAGGACTTGCTGGGCGTTAGCCTCGTACCTCAGACAACAGTGCAGTCTGTCCCTGACGCGACTTCGTCACCATCCGTCGATCGAGAGGTACCGTCCGTTTCCCATCCTGTGCCTTTTAGATTCAGCTTCGACCCACCAAGCGACCCTGCTTCGGTGGACGCTTTCATAAAGGCATGTCCAAACCCTCCGGGGTATCATATGCGGTCAACCTGGGACCGACTGACGGTCGTCTCAACCTACGGGCCCCTGGGTTCCGAGGAAGATGACGAGCCCGACTCTGGTTGGGATTTCTCCGGGCTCGGTGACCCCAATGCCATGCGGGGCTTCATGACCGCATGTGACTACTGCCTCTCCGATTGCTCCGATAGTAGCCACAGCCTCGGCGACGAGGACTGTGGCCCAAGTCGCGAATGTTTCCACGTCGATCTCGGGGGTCTCGACGAAGGCAACCACCTTGGTATGCCAGAGGACGGCGATCCCCCTAGGCATGCGCCTCGCGTTGACATCCTTCGGGAGCTAGCTGTGGTCCCAGTCCCTGCGGGGGGTCAGGACGCACAGCTCGAGCAAATCCGCGAGATGCAGGCCAGGCTCGACGAGGAAGCAGGACAACTTGTGCAGCTCCGGCAAAATATCGGGCAGGAGTGGGCAGGCCGAGCACCGGCCGGGGAAGCGCGTCATCTGCCCTAGGACGTCCAGCACCACATCGCCGACGATGCCAGGGCAAGGCTGCCCCTAGCTTCTAGTGGGGTTAGCCAGAACCTGGCTGCAGCAGCAATACTACTCTGAGCGATGCCAGAACCATCCACCACCGAGGGGCGGCGTATCCAAGGAGAGCTCAAGAATCTCCTAGAAGATGTCGCGGTCCAACGGGCCGAAAGCTCTGCCTCCCGCAGGCAGGGGTACCCCCCGGAGCATCGCGCCGCGACTTCCCGATTCATACGGGAAGCCTCGGTCCACACCGGGCGCACGCGGAACATAGCGCCTACGGTCCTGGGTCGCCTCGGCAACAAGCACCATCGCTGCAACCGTCGAGCCCACCTCGACGAGAAGTTGCGCCAAGGCTACCACCCCAGGCGTGGGGGACGCTACGACAGTGGGGAGGATCGGAGCCCCTCGCCCGAACCACCTGGTCCGCAAGCTTTCAGCCGGGCCATACGACGGGCGCCGTTCCCGACCCGGTTCCGAACCCCGACTACCATCACCAAGTACTCGGGGGAGTCAAATCCGGAACTGTGGCTCGCGGAATACCGGCTGGCCTGCCAGCTGGGTGGGATGGACGATGACAACCTCATCATCAGCAACCTTCCCCTGTTCCTCTCCGACGCCGCCCGAGCCTGGCTGGAGCATCTGCCTCCTGCGCAGATCTCCAACTTGGACGACCTGGTCAAAGCCTTCGCCGGCAACTTCCAAGGCACATACGTGCGCCCTGGGAATTCCTAGGATCTCCGAAGCTGCCGCCAGCAGCCGGGAGAGTCCCTGCGGGACTACATCCGACGATTTTCGAAGCAGCGCACCGAGCTGCCCAACATCACCGACTCGGATGTCATCGATGCGTTCCTCGCCGGCACCACTTACCGCGACCTGGTGAGCAAGCTGGGTCGCAAGACTCCCACCAGGGCATGCGAGCTGATGGACATCGCCACCAAGTTCGCCTCTGGTCAGGAGGCGGTCGAGGCCATCTTCCGGGAGGACAAGCAGCCTCAGGGGCGCCAGCCGGAAGACGTCCCCGAGGCGTCTACTCAGCGCGGCGCGAGGAAGAAGGGCAAGAAGAAGTCGCAAGCGAAACGCGACGCCGCCGACGCAGACCTTGTCGCCGCCGCCGACCACAGGAACCCTCGGAAGCCTCCCGCAGGCGCCAACCTGTTTGACAAGATGCTCAAGGAGTCGTGCCCTTATCATCAGGGTCCCATCAAGCACACCCTTGAGGAGTGCGTCATGCTTCGGCGCTACTTCCACAAGGCTGCGCACCCGGCGGAAGGTGGCAGAGCCCACAACAACGACAAGAAGGAGGATCACAAGGCAGAGGAGTTCTCCGAGGTCCCACGACTGCTTCATGATCTATGGTGGGCAAGTGGCGAACGCCTCGGCTCGGCACCGCAAGCAAGAGCGCCGGGAGGTCTGCTCGGTAAAGGTGGTGGCGCTAGTCTACCTAGACTGGTCCGACAAGCCCATCACCTTCGACCAGGGCGACCACCCCGACCACGTGCCGAGCCCAGGAAAGTACCCGCTCGTTGTCGATCTCGTCATCGGCAACATCAGGCTTACCAAGGTCCCCATGGATGGAGGCAGCAGCCTTAACATCATCTACGCCGAGACCCTCGGGCTCCTGTAGATCGATCTGTCCTCGATCCGGACCGGCGCGGCGCCCTTTCACGGGATCATCCCCGGGAAACGCGTCCGACCCCTTGGGCAACTCGATCTGCCCGTCTGCTTCAGGACTCCCTCCAACTTCCAAAAGGAAACCCTCATGTTCGAGGTGGTTGGGTTCCGAGGAACCTACCACATAGTGCTGGGGAGACCATGCTACGCTAAGTTCATGGTCGTCCCCAACTACACCTACCTCAAGCTCAAGATGCCGGGCCCCAACGGGGTCATCACCGTCGGCTCCATGTACCGACACGCGTACGAATGCAACGTGGAGTGCGTGGAGTACGTCGAGGCCCTCGCCGAATCCGAGGCCCTCATCGCCGACCTGGAGAACCCCTCCAAGAAGGCGCCAGATGCGAAGCGCCACACCGGCAACTTCGAGCTAGCTGAGACGGTTAAGTCTGTCCCTCTCGACCCCAGCAACGATGCCTCCAAGCAGATCCGGATCGGCTCCGAGCTCGACCCCAAATAGGAAGCAGTGCTCGTCGACTTTCTCCGCGCGAACACCGAAGTTTTTGCATAGAGTCCCTCGGACATGCCTGGCATACCGAGGGATGTCGCCGAGCACTCGCTGGATATCCGAGCTGGAGCCCGACCCGTGAAGCAGCCTCTGCGCCGATTCGACGAAGAAAAGCGCAGAGCCATAGGCGAGGAGATCCACAAGCTGATGGCTGCAGGGTTCATTAAAGAGGTATTCCATCCCGAATGGCTAGCCAACCCTGTGCTTGTGAGTAAGAAAGGAGGGAAATGGCGGATGTGTGTAGACTACACTGGTCTAAACAAAGCATGTTCGAAAGTTCCCTACCCTCTGCCTCGCATCGATCAAATCATGGATTCCACCGCTGGGTGCGAAACCCTGTCTTTCCTCGATGCCTACTTAGGGTATCACCAAATCAGGATGAAAGTGTCCGACCAGCTCGCGACTTCTTTCATCACACCCTTTGGCATGTACTGCTACATTACTATGCCATTCGGTTTGAGGAATGCGGGTGCGACATACCAAAGGTGCATGAACCACGTGTTCGGTGACCACATTGGTCGAACGGTCGAGGCTTACGTCGATGACATTGTAGTCAAGACGAGGAAAGCCTCCGACCTCCTCTCCGACATTGAAACGACATTCAAGTGTCTCAAGGCGAAAGGCATAAAACTCAATCCCGAGAAGTGTGTCTTCGGAGTCCCTCGAGGCATGCTCCTGGGGTTCATCGTCTCCGAGCGGGGCATCGAGGCCAACCCGGAGAAAATCGCGGCCATCGCCAACATGGGCCCCATCAACGACTTGAAAGGAGTATAGAGGGTCATGGGATGCCTTGCGGCTCTGAGCCGTTTCATCTCGCGCCTCGGCGAAAGAGGCCTACCTTTGTACCGCTTCTTAAGGAAGACCGAGCGCTTCACTTGGACCCCCGAGGCCGAGGAAGCCCTCGGGAACCTAAAGGTGCTCCTTACAAGCACGCCCATCTTGGTGCCCCCCGCCGCCGGAGAAGCCCTCTTGATCTACGTCGCCGCTACCACTCAGGTGGTCAGCGCCGTGATCGTGGTTGAGAGACGAGAAGAAGGGCATGCATTGCCCGTCCAGAGGCCGGTCTACTTCATCAGTGAGGTACTATCCGAGACCAAAGTCCGCTACCCGCAAATTCAGAAGCTACTGTACGCGGTAATTCTGACGCGGCGAAAGTTGCGGCACTACTTCGAGTCTCATCCGGTGACTGTGGTGTCATCCTTCCCCCTGGGAGAGATCATCCAGTGCCAAGAAGCCTCAGGTAGGATTGCAAAGTGGGCGGTGGAGATCATGGGCGAGACAATCTCGTTCGCCCCTTGGAAGGCCATCAAGTCCCAAGTCTTGGCGGACTTTGTGGCTGAATGGGTCGATACCCAGCTTCTAGCAGCTCCGATCCAACCAGAACTCTGGACCATGTTTTTCGACGGGTCGTTGATGAAAACAGGAGCGGGCGCGGGCCTGCTCTTCATCTCACCCGTTGGGAAGCACCTCCGCTACGTGCTGCGCCTCCATTTCCCGGCGTCCAACAACGTGGTCGAGTACGAGGCTCTGGTTAACGGGTTGCGCATCGCCATCGAGCTAGGGGTTCGACGCCTCAACGTTCGTGGCGACTCGCAGCTTGTCATCGACCAAGTCATGAAGAACTCCCATTGCCGCGACCCGAAGATGGAAGCCTACTGCAATGAGGTTCGGCGCCTGGAGGACAAGTTCTACGGGCTCGAGCTCAACCACATCGCCCGATGATACAACGAGACTGTGGACGAGCTGGCTAAGATAGCCTCGGGGCGGACAACGGTCCCTCCGGACGTCTTCTCTCAAGACCTACATCAACCCTCAGTCAAGACCGACGACACACCCGAGCCCGAGAAGGCCTCGGCCCTGCCCGAGGCGCCCTCGGCTCAGCCCGAGGCACCCTCGGCCCTCGAGGGTGAGGCACTGCGCGTCGAGGAAGAGAGAAATGGGGTCCCGCCTAATCGAAACTGGCAGACCTCGTACCTGCAATATCTCCACCGAGGAGAGCTACCCCTCGACAGAGCCGAAGCTCGGCGACTAGCGCGGCGTGCAAGTCATTCGTCTTGCTGGGTGACGGAAAGGACCTCTACCACCGCAGCCCCCAGACATCCTCCAGCGATGCATATCCATTGTCGAAGGTCAGGGGTTATTACAAGAAATACACTCGGGGGCTTGCGGTCACCACGCAGCGCCTCGAGCCCTCGTTGGAAACGCTTTCCGACAGGGTTTCTACTGGCCAACCGCGGTGGCCGACGCCACTAGGATTGTACGCACCTGCCAAGGGTGTCAATTCTACGCAAGGCAGACGCACCTACCCACCCAGGCTCTGCAAACGATACCCATCACCTGGCTGTTTGCTGTGTGGGGTCTGGACCTCGTTGGTCCCTTACAGAAGGCACCCGGGGGCTACACGCACCTGCTGGTCGCCATCGACAAATTCTCCAAGTGGATCGAGGTCAGACCCCTAAACAGCATCAGGTCCGAATAGGCGGTGGCGTTCTTCACCAACATCATCCATCGCTTCGGGGTCCTGAACTCCATCATCACCGACAACGGCACCCAGTTCACTGGCAGAAAGTTCATGGACTTCTGCGAAGATCACCACATCCAGGTGGACTGGGCCACCGTAGCTCACCCCATGACGAATGGGCAGGTAGAACGTGCCAACGGCATGATTCTGCAAGGACTCAAGCCAAGGATCTACAACGACCTCAACAAATTCGGCAGGCGATGGATGAATGAACTCCCCTCGGTGGTCTGGAGTCTGAGAACGACATCAAGCCGAGCCATGGGCTTCACGCCGTTCTTTCTAGTCTATGGGGCCGAGGCTATCTTGCCCACAGACTTAGAATACGGATCCCCGAGGCCGAGGGCGTACGACGACCGAAGCAACCAGTCCAACCGAGAAGACTCACTGGACCAGCTGGAAGAGGCTCGGGACATGGCCTTACTACACTCGGCGCGGTATCAGCAGTCCCTGCTGTCACACCCGGTTTTGGAAGGTAAACCGAATGCGAACCATGTACGTGCCAGGATCAGAACTCACGTACACAGCGATTACATAAATGAACATCATCGCACAGTGCTCGAATAATAACATAAAAGAGTATTAACTTATTAAATCATAGAGTTAGAGACATCCACATAGTCATCAACTTAACTGATAAATCAAAGTGCTAAACAAAACGTAGTAAGGGTAAGGCCTTCACAGGCAGCTGACTGGGGGTTGTCGCCAACCCACACCTAGAACTCGTCGTAGTCTTGGAACTCCTGGAAGTCTCCTTCCACGGCTTCGTCTTCTGAGCAGTGGTTACAATGTGGACAACCTGGTGTTTTGTGGTAAAGCAAGGATGAGTACACATCAACGTACTCAACAAATGCCCCGTTTGGCTGAAGTGGACTAGTTTTTATGTGGGGTTAGGCTCAAGCAGTTGCTTTTAGTTGGTCAAGTATTTATTGTTAGTAGAAGCCAGATTTTATCATCAAGCCCAAGTTATAATCCCAAAAAGTACCTCCTCGGAGAGGAAATACTAGAATACATAATTAAAGTCACCAACATTAACCATCATCATTAGAGTCATCATCTGAGGTGTATCCGGAGTATCTCTTAACCGTGAGCACGACTGATATATCAGTTTCACTACCCTCTACAGAGGTCGCACACTATCAACCGAAATCTGGTGACAATCTCCTTTCACTGTCTTAGGCATCCTTAGCTCAGCCACTACCTCCTCTCCAAGTGGGGATTTCAATGTTACGGTCCTCTTGTCACAGCTAACATTCGCTTCATACTTCATTAACCAATTCATCCCTAGGATGACATCTACCCCAGGGGTGTCTATTACTATTAGGTCACTGGGGAACCCTATCCCCCTTATTTCCACCCTTATATTTGAGCATATTTTATCTACTTGCACTTTGCCACCGACCGAATTAATCCTCATGGGCGGCATCATTGACTCTACTGAGATGTTATGCATTTCTACCCATGTTGCAGTGACAAATGAATGAGTTGCACCAGTATCAAATAGCACTTTTGCGGGATGAGATTCGACTGAGAACATACCTACTGCCACATCCGGTGCATCCTGGATCGCTTCGGCCTCCAAGTGGTTCACCTTTCCACGGTTGTACGCTTGGCCACGGTTACCTGCTGCCTGTTGAGGTACACCTTGCCTTGTTGGAGCATTGGGGTTGGTCTG
Source organism: Zea mays (assembly GCF_902167145.1). Classification (NCBI taxonomy): domain Eukaryota; kingdom Viridiplantae; phylum Streptophyta; class Magnoliopsida; order Poales; family Poaceae; genus Zea; species Zea mays. The sequence goes on along the minus strand of NC_050100.1, from coordinate 157,232,093 downwards.
CTGCTGCGCCATCTTCTTTGGACAATGCATTGCCCAGTGGCCTTGTTCTCCACAGTGGAAACATCCTCTGCCTCCTCCTTGTGCTGGGGCTGCTTGGTTGTTCTGATTCGCTGCTGGGGCAGGAAGGTGAGGTGTCTGGTTGTTCTGCCTCTGATACTGGTTACCTCCCTGCTGGCTGTTCTGACGATACTACTGCTGCTGTGGGTACTGCCTCTGAGACTGCTGCTGGTACAGACGCTGACTCTGATGCTGATATCCCTGTGGGTGACCATGCTTGCCTTGCTGAGATGAACTGCCTGAGAAGCGGGGGCGGCTGATGTTCCCGGACGGTGGTCCACTCATCTTGCGCTTCCGATCTTCCATATCCTTACGCTTCCTCTCGGTCATGATTGCCCTATTGATCAGGTGCTGGAAGGTGGGGAAGGTGTGGTTCATCAACTGGTAATGCAGGGGATCCACCAAACCCCTCATGAACCTGTACTGCCTTTTAGCATCAGTGTTGACGTCTTCAGGTGCATAACGAGATAGCTGCAGAAACTTGTCCCTGTATTCACTAACAGAAAGGGGTCCCTGCTTCAGAGCCAGAAACTCCTCCTTCTTCACGATCATCAGTCCCTCTGGAACATGGTACCTGTGGAAACTCTCGCTGAATTCCTCCCAAGTGATGGCTTCGGGGTCAGCATGGGTGGCGAGGTAGGACTCCCACCAGGACTAGGCTGCTCCCCTTAGCTGGCGGGGACCATACAGAACCTTCTCCCTGTCGTCACATTGGGTGGTGCGCAGTTCTCTTTCCACTGCACGCAGCCAGTCTTCTGCATCCATGGGGTCGGCAGAGTGCGCGAAGGTAGGAGGGTGCCCTCTCATTAACATCACTAGCTGAGCCAAACTGCATGGGAAACCCACATGTTGGCAACAATCATTACAAAGATTCAAATCCAGTACAAGTTCATCATAACAAGCATTTAAGCAACTGATAAGCAAACTAAACTGAATGGAAGCAACTGATAAGCAAACTAAACTGACTATCTAAGACCGAGACATCTGACTTAAGAATTTATTACAAACTCCGACGCTAACGATCTAAGGATCCAGGTCTATCCTGGTCTTACAGGCAGGGGAACCGTAAGTGTGGTGACCACATGGCGGCGAACGGTAAGGGTGCTGAGTCCCAACAGGAGCGAGGGAACCACCCTCCTGGTGGCGGCGCTCTGCCATCTCAGCACGCAACTCAGCAATCTCCGTTCGAGCCCTGCTCAGCTCGTCTAGAGAGTGATCCAGCTCAGTGTTAAGCACAGCGACTAGGTTGACTGTGCTGCTCAACCTAGGGTTATCCTCCCCAACAGGTGAGAAAACCACACTCTCTATGTTACTAGTAGGACGGCGGGGGTAGTACCTAAGGTTAAGACCGTCGTCCACCCAACCGAACAAAGAACAGTACTGGGAGAGTGCACGCCGTGCTGCGTCCTGCATAGCCGCCTCCGCAGTGTCCCTCTCGAAGATGGAGTAATGCTCCGAAACGGCCTCCGCACCCCAGAGATCATCCCCCAGACGGCGAACTAGGCAGGTAGCCTCCCAGCGGTCCGGGTACCTCCCGCAACTGTGCTGGTAGACTACACAACGATACTCGATCGACCAGGTGTGCCGGTCGAAAGCCTGGCGCAGCAAGGTGTCGAGTGCGTCGTGGAAGTGACAACCGCGAGCGGCGTCACGGGTGATGGGTCGGGCGACCCATCCTTCCGCCTCCTGCGGCTCAGAGGACTCCGTGCTGTGGTCTGAGTCGTCATCGTCGTCGGGGTCTCCTCCAGGACCTCCTCCAGTAGCTCCTCCAACAGCCGGGGCGTCCCGCGGTGGTGCAGGGGGCGCCTCTAGCTGAAGAACGGAGGATCGGCGCCTCACGGACTCCACCTTCTGCTCAGGTGGGGAGGAAGAGCCCTGCTGCTCCCTCTGCTGACGCTGGCGCTCCTGCTCCTCACGTAGGCGGTGGTGCAGCCTCTCCAGGTGACTCGACTGACTAGACACGGTGCGGCGCAGATGACGCTCCGCAAGGCGAGACGGCAGGAAAGGAATCACCGACTTACGTGCAGTGTGTCTAAGACGAGCCATCTACAAAAGACACCGTAAGCATAAGAGTAAGAACAGAACTAATATGACAAGTGACTAAACCATAGACAGAACAAAATAAAATTTTAACAAGGTATAATATAGTATATATATATATATGTGTGTAGTAAAATATAGGGTTTGTTGAGGTGACCGACTTTTGAAGTAACATCAGAGGTCAAGGTGAGAGTGAAGATCAATAGTCCTTAGTACGACCGGTGCTACTCTAGGTCAGCGGTCCTACAGTCAACCTGGCTTTGATACCACTTATGTCACACCCGGTTTTGGAAGGTAAACCGAATGCGAACCATGTACGTGCCAGGATCAGAACTCACGTACACAGCGATTACATAAATGAACATCATCGCACAGTTCTCGAATAATAACATAAAAGAGTATTAACTTATTACATCATAGAGTCAGAGACATCGACATAGTCATCAACTTAACTGATAAATCAAAGTGCTAAACGAAACGTAGTAAGGGTAAGGCCTTCACAGGCAGCTGACTGGGGGTTGCCGCCAACCCACACCTAGAACTCGTCGTAGTCTTGGAACTCCTGGAAGTCTCCTTCCACGGCTTCGTCTTCTCCTGAGCAGTGGTTACAATGTGGACAACCTGGTGTTTTGTGGTAAAGCAAGGATGAGTACACATCAACGTACTCAGCAAATGCCCCGTTTGGCTGAAGTGGACTAGCTTTTATGTGGGGTTAGGCTCAAGCAGTTGCTTTTAGTTGGTCAAGTATTTATTGTTAGTAGAAGCCAGATTTTATCATCAAGCCCAAGTTATAATCCCAAAAAGTACCTCCTCGGAGAGGAAATACTAGAATACATAATTAAAGTCACCAACATTAACCATCATCATTAGAGTCATCATCTGAGGTGTATCCGGAGTATCTCTAATCAAAGAGGATCCCAAGGCTGCTCTTAACCATGAGCACGACTGATATATCAGTTTCACTACCCTCTGCAGAGGTCGCACACTTTACCCATGAGCCGTGATTCCCGTTTTGCCCGGGGAGAGCTATTCCCCATTGATCACTCCCTAGGTGATCCGGCAGGGTATCACTACGTAGCTGTTACAAAGATTCCCTAGAGGTCATAGCCGCCCGTTAGGTTTCACCAGTTTGATAAACACAGTACCTCTCCCCGCAGGAGGGTGACTAACAAAAGCAGAACGAAAGAACCTCGGCACCCAGCCTCGGCAGAGCAAGCACTGTGCCTGGACCCCATTGACGGCATGACGGCGAAGCAACTACACCTCTAGTTCTTCTAATTAATTAGCTAAGGGCATCCCATTTCACCCTCATGGTTGCACTGTTATCCCGGGTGGTCTCTCAACGAACAGGTCCTTACGGAGAGGTACTCGGGAAACAGCCCGAGTCCCCTAAATGCCACAAGTATATCATCAACATAATCAGGATAACAGTGTCGTATCATAAATAGTCACATCATGTTCATTGATTAAGTTAAAGCAATAGCAAAATGCTAACCATGGTAACCCAAAGGGTATTCAAGGATAAGGTAAATATAAAGCTAGTCAATCCTTAGGTTGTTCATAGTATGCGGGACAGTATATTATAAAGTAAATGGGACATGATGGGTCAGAGGACACTTGCCTTCACCAAGCTGCTGCTCAGGGACTTCTTCTGTAACTTCCTCGGGAAACACAGACTGCCCGTTGTCTACGCAAAGTAATCATTCATTCTATGCACTTGGGAAATAACAAACAAAAGCAAAATACCAAACATGTGCAGCAGAGAGATCACAGGTTCACAATAGAAAAGGATTGACAATCTGGTGTTCCCTAGGTCTAGGGTAGGTGACTATACAAAGTGATTCATTATCCACTAGCCAGGTCTATGTCAGTGGTGGGGTTAACTCATTACATGGTGTTAAGTCCATAAACTTAGGTGCTCCAACTTTTATTAAAGTCTACTATCTTTACTTTATTTCAATTAGGGTTCCAATTACTTTTACACTAATGATCAACTATTAATTGGGACATAAAAACAGCAGGGAAACATTGTTTAAACCGGTAGATAAAAATATTATGAACATTTTGCAATTTGAAGCACCTAATTTGGAGTTCATATGACAAAGTTATGAATTTTACAAGATTAGGGATTAAAAATACTCTTTAAATACTTATTCTGGATTAAATAAAAGGTCCGAGGACCTAACTTCGAAGTTCCAGGGACGGCGGGTTAATTTGCAGAAAACCGGGGGTCTCTTTAAGAAGTTGCGCGGGCGAAGGGGTATCGGGCTCCTACGGCCGTTGGATCTCGGATTAACGCTCAGGATTAGATCGGCAGGGCGAGGCGCGCGAGCGCGCGGAAGCGCGAGCGGCTGACAGGCGGGGCCGGGCGGGCAGAGCGAGCGCGGGCGGCTGACAGGCGGGGCCGGGTGGGCAGAGCGGGCGCGGGCGTGAGGGGGCGGCCCTGGGCCGTCGGATTCCAGACGGACGGCCAGGATTAGGCTCGGGCTATTTAAAATAGGGCCGTCCGATCTGAGATGGACGGCGGGGATTGGGCGGCTGGCTTCTGTCCCCTTCTCCAGCCAGCAGAGGCGGCGGCGGCCGCACTCGCGGCGGGGGAGCTCGCCGGAGATGAGGGGCGCGGGGGCTCCGCGGGTCTTAGGGTGACCGGGATGGCCTGGGAGGTTGGGGGAAGGCGCGGGGAACTTACTGGCGGGGGTTAGGTCACGATAGGGGCCCCGGAGGGGGGCGGCCCACGGCGGAATGGCTCGGCGGCGGCGCTAATCGACTCCGGCGAGGAATTAAGCGCAGCAGGGAGCAATAGAAAGGAAGGGAGAGGGCAGGGGAGGTTCCTTACCTCAAGGCGAACCCCAGGGACCTCTCGGTGGCGGCGAAGGTGCGGCGACGGCCCGGGTCGACGGTGGCGGACCACTGCGGCTGCACGGAGGACGGCGGGTGAGCGCGGGCAGAGGAAATTAGGGAGGGAGAGGAGAAATTGGGGCGTGTCCCGGGTTGCGGACGTCGAGGCGAAGATCACCGTGGCAGAGGGCACGGCGGGGCTCCGACGTCGATGGAGAAACGGGCTCGGGACGGCGGCAGGTAATGGCGCCGGCGCTCTGGCATGCGCGCAGCGTGGGGGAGGTGGAAAAGGGGTTCTGCAGGTGCGCAAATGAGGGGGGGAGAGGGTGAGCGAGGCTCGGGGCACAAGTCGCCGAGGGCGGCGTGGTTGCGAGCTTCACGCGCGATGTGGGCGTGGAGACCGCGACACGCGCAGCTCGGGCGGCGGTTACGCGGGGACGAGGGAGCTAACAGCCGGGGCCCGCGAGCAGAGAGAGAGAGGGAGCGGGCGCATGCGCTGGGAGAGCGGCCGCGCTGACGGGCGGGCCCGCCAGGGCAGAGAGGGAGGGGGGGAAGGCGCGCGCGGGATGGGCCGATTGGGCCGAAAGGCCGAGGGGGCAGGGGTATGGGCCTTTTTCCTTTTTCTTTTATTCTAGCAATTGTTTTCCCCTTTTCTTTTTTATTTACTCTATTTGATTCAATTCTAAAAATGTCACAAATTCAAATTAGCACTCCCAAGTATTATGCATCAAACAAAAGTGAAATTTAGGGTTTAACAAGATGTCACATTACATACTCCCTTTGAGTTTGGCCTATTAGATTATAATCACACATAAAAATAGCCAATCTTCTTCTATAGAAAAGAGAAAGAGGAGATTGGGAGAGGTATGAAGAGAGGAGTAACACCTGAATTTGTGAATATGAGCAAAGAAATTTTATATCCCCAAATTCAGGGTATTACAAACCTATCCCCCTTAAAAGAATCTCGCCCCGAGATTCAAGGTTGGTTAGCAAAGAGTTCGGGGTATTTGGCTTTCAGATCATCTTCTCGTTCCCAGGTTGCTTCTTCCTCAGAGTGGTGGCCCCATCTGACTTTGCACATTCTGATGGTGTTCCTCCGGGTGACTCTGTCTGCAAATTCCAGAATCTGTGTTGGCTTCTCTATGTATGTCAGATCCTCTTGGACTTCCAAGACCTCCACTAGCAACTGTTCTTCTGGTACTTGCAGACACTTCTTCAATTGCGACACGTGGAACACATTGTGCACTGCCGACAAACTTTCTGGTAGGTTGATCTGGTAGGCTAGTTCTCCACGCTTTGCTTGAATCTGATATGGTCCAACATACTGGGGTGCTAACTTGCCCTTGACTCCGAACCTTCTGACTCCTCTGATAGGCGACACCTTCAGATAGACGTAATCTCCCACTTCAAAATTCAGTTCTCTTCTCCTTCTGTCAGCATAGCTTCGCTGCCTTGATTGTGCTATCTTCAGATTCTCCCGAACCATTTTGATATTCTCTTCGGCTTCAAGCAAAATGTTGGGGCCAAACACCTGTCTCTCTCCAGGCTGGTCCCAATGCAGCGGAGTCCTACAACTCCGTCCATAGAGCGCCTGAAACGGTGACATCTTCAAGCTGGCCTGGTAACCATTGTTGTAGGAGAATTCTGCATAAGGTAACCTTTTGTCCCATCCTGACTTGTCTTGCAACGCACATGCTCTCAACATATCTTCTAGGATCTGATTAGTTCTTTCAGTCTGACCGTCTGTCTGCGGGTGATAAGCTGAGCTGAAGTTCAAATGTGTGCCCAAAGCTTCTTGTAGTTGCTGCCAAAAATGAGAGGTGAACTGTGTTCCTCGGTCTGACACTATCTTCTTCGGCACACCATGTAGGCAGATTATCCGGGACATGTATAACTCAGCTAATGTTGCTCCGGTGTATGTTGTCTTCACAGGTATAAAATTGGCCACCTTTGTTAAGCGGTCCACAACCACCCAGATGGAATCACAGCCGGCCCGGGTACGAGGTAGGCCAACTATAAAATCCATCCTGATCTCATCCCACTTCCACTGAGGAATCTGCAATGGTTGCAACAGTCCGGCGGGCCTCTGAAGCTCTGCTTTGGTTCTTTGACTGCTATCACAAATGGCGACATACTCTGCGATTTCTCTTTTCATGCCATACCACCAAAACCTCCTTTTTAAATCCTGATACATCTTTTCACTTCCAGGATGTATGGAGTAGGTTGTCTCATGAGCTTCCTTGAGGATCAGCTCCCGAATAGGTTTGATGTCGGGAACACACAATCGGTCCTTGAACCATATTACTCCCTCTTCATCCACTCGAAAGTCTTTGCCTCTTCCTTCTAAGATCAGCTGCCGGATCTTGTTGATGTTTTCATCATCCTTCTGCCCTTCTTTGATCTCCCGCTCTAGGGTGGGCTCTAGTTCCACTGTTACTCCTTGTGTACTGTTCAGAAAACCAAGACTCAGTCTGTCGAACTCCTTGGCTAACTCATATGACATCGGGTACGTGGCCATCATATTGACTTGACTCTTCCTGCTCAGAGCATCTGCAACAACATTGGCTTTGCCTGGATGGTAATGTATCTCCAACTCGTAGTCTTTGATCAATTCCAACCATCTTCGCTGCCTCATGTTCAACTCTGACTGGGTGAATATGTATTTCAGACTTTTATGATCTGTGTAGATGTCGCACTTCTGCCCATACAGGTAATGTCTCCATGTCTTTAAAGCATGAACCACTGCTGCCAACTCCAGGTCGTGTGTGGGATAATTTTTCTCATGGATCTTCAGCTGTCGAGATGAGTATGCTACAACTCTTCCTTCTTGCATTAGCACACATCCTAATCCGGTGTAGGAAGCATCGCAGTATACCGAGAATGGCTTGTGAACATCAGGCAGAACTAACACATGTGCTGTAGTCAATCTATTCTTCAGTTCTTCAAATGCCTCTTGGCACTTCTGGGTCCACTTAAACTCAACTTTCTTCGTTAGCAACGCTTTCATTGGTCTAGCAATCTTTGAAAAGCCTTCAATGAAACGCCTATAGTATCCGACCATTCCAATGAAACTCTTGATTCCACGAACATCCTTCGGTGCTTTCCAGTTCAGGATATCTGCTACCTTCTTTGGATCCACAGCTAACCCATCTTGGTTTATGATGTGACCCAGAAACAAGACTTCATGAATCCAGAACTCGCATTTACTCAGCTTGGCATACAACTGATGCTCTTGTATCCTTTGCAATACCATCTTCAAATGCTCCACATGTTCTTCCTCACTTTGAGAATATATGAGAATATCATCAATGAACACTACAACAAACTTGTCTAGGTAGTCCATGAACACACTGTTCATCAGATACATAAAGAAGGCTGGCGCATTTGTCAAACCAAAGGACATAACTGTAAACTCATATAACCCATACTTGGTGATGAATGCTGTCTTCGGTATGTCCGAGGGTCGGATTCAGAGTTGATGGTAACCTGATCTCAGATCTATCTTCGAGAATACGCTGGCACCTCTGAGTTGGTCAAACCGATCTTCTATTCTTGGCAGGGGGTACTTGTTCTTAATAGTGATTTCATTCAGGGCTCTGTAATCTATGCACATCCTTTTGGTACCATCTTTCTTCTCTACAAACAATACCGGAGCGGCCCACGGCGAGGTACTTGGTCTGATGTAACCCTTCTCTAACATCTCATCTATCTGCTTCTTGAGTTCCACCAACTCTGGTCCAAACACTCGATAGGCTCTTTTGGAAATGGGGGCGGTACCAAGGATAAGCTCTATAGCAAATTCAACCTTTCTCTCGGGTGGCATGCCCGCTAATTCTTCGGGAAACACATCTGGAAAGTCCGACACAACCCTGATAGCCTCGAGCGGGTTGGCCTCCTTACTATCAACCAAAATCTGGTGACAATCTCCTTTCACTGTCTTAGGCATCCTTAGCTCAGCCACTACCTCCTCTCCAAGCGGGGATTTCAATGTTACGGTCCTCTTGTCACAGCTAACATTCGCTTCATACTTCATTAACCAATTCATCCCTAGGATGACATCTACCCCAGGGGTGTCTATTACTATTAGGTCACTAGGGAACCCTATCCCCCTTATTTCCACCCTTATATTTGAGCATATTTTATCTACTTGCACTTTGCCACCGACCGAATTAATCCTCATGGGCGGCATCATTGACTCTACTGAGATGTTATGCATTTCTACCCATGTTGCAGTGACAAATGAATGAGTTGCACCAGTATCAAATAGCACTTTTGCGGGATGAGATTCGACTGAGAACATACCTACTGCCACATCCGGTGCATCCTGGATCGCTTCGGCCTCCAAGTGGTTCACCTTTCCACGGTTGTACGCTTGGCCACGGTTACCTGCTGCCTGTTGAGGTACACCTTGCCTTGTTGGAGCATTGGGGTTGGTCTGCTGCTGCGCCATCTTCTTTGGACAATGCATTGCCCAGTGGCCTTGTTCTCCACAGTGGAAACATCCTCTGCCTCCTCCTTGTGCTGGGGCTGCTTGGTTGTTCTGATTCGCTGCTGGGGCAGGAAGGTGAGGTGTCTGGTTGTTCTGCCTCTGATACTGGTTACCTCCCTGCTGGCTATTCTGACGATACTACTGCTGCTGTGGGTACTGCCTCTGAGACTGCTGCTGGTACAGACGCTGACTCTGATGCTGATATCCCTGTGGGTGACCATGCTTGCCTTGCTGAGATGAACTGCCTGAGAAGCGGGGGCGGCTGATGTTCCCGGACGGTGGTCCACTCATCTTGCGCTTCCGATCTTCCATATCCTTACGCTTCCTCTCGGTCATGATTGCCCTATTGATCAGGTGCTGGAAGGTGGGGAAGGTGTGGTTCATCAACTGGTAATGCAGGGGATCCACCAAACCCCTCATGAACCTGTACTGCCTTTTAGCATCAGTGTTGACGTCTTCAGGTGCATAACGAGATAGCTGCAGAAACTTGTCCCTGTATTCACTAACAGAAAGGGGTCCCTGCTTCAGAGCCAGAAACTCCTCCTTCTTCACGATCATCAGTCCCTCTGGAACATGGTACCTGTGGAAACTCTCGCTGAATTCCTCCCAAGTGATGGCTTCGGGGTCAGCATGGGTGGCGAGGTAGGACTCCCACCAGGACTAGGCTGCTCCCCTTAGCTGGCGGGGACCATACAGAACCTTCTCCTTGTCGTCACATTGGGCGGTGCGCAGTTCTCTTTCCACTGCACGCAGCCAGTCTTCTGCATCCATGGGGTCGGCAGAGTGCGCGAAGGTAGGAGGGTGCCCTCTCATTAACATCACTAGCTGAGCCAAACTGCAGGGGAAACCCACATGTTGGCAACAATCATTACAAAGATTCAAATCCAGTACAAGTTCATCATAACAAGCATTTAAGCAACTGATAAGCAAACTAAACTGAATGGAAGCAACTGATAAGCAAACTAAACTGACTATCTAAGACCGAGACATCTGACTTAAGAATTTATTACAAACTCCGACGCTAACGATCTAAGGATCCAGGTTTATCCTGGTCTTACAGGCAGGGGAACCGTAAGTGTGGTGACCACGTGGCGGCGAACGGTAAGGGTGTTGAGTCCCAACAGGAGCGGGGGAACCACCCTCCTGGTGGCGGCGCTCTGCCAGCTCAGCACGCAACTCAGCAATCTCTGTTCGAGCCCTGCTCAGCTCGTCTAGAGAGTGATCCAGCTCAGTGTTAAGCACAGCGACTAGGTTGACTGTGCTGCTCAACCTAGGGTTATCCTCACCAACAGGTGAGACAACCACACTCTCTATGTTACTAGTAGGACGGCGGGGGTAGTACCTAAGGTTAAGACCGTCGGCCACCCAACCGAACAAAGAACAGTACTGGGAGAGTGCACGCCGTGCTGCGTCCTGCATAGCCGCCTCCGCAGTGTCCCTCTCGAAGATGGAGTAATGCTCCGAAACGGCCTCCGCACCCCAGAGATCATCCTCCGGACGGCGAACTAGGCAGGTAGCCTCCCACCGGTCCGGGTACCTCCCGCGACTGTGCTGGTAGACTACACAACGATACTCGATCGACCAGGTGTGTCGGTCGAAAGCCTGGCGCAGCAAGGTGTCGAGTGCGTCGTGGAAGTGACAACCGCGAGCGGCGTCACGGGTGATGGGTCGGGCGACCCATCCTTCCGCCTCCTGCGGCTCAGAGGACTCCGTGCTGTGGTCTGAGTCGTCGTCGTCGTCGGGGTCTCCTCCAGGACCTCCTCCAGTAGCTCCTCCAACAGCCGGGGCGTCCCGCGGTGGTGCAGGGGGCGCCTCTAGCTGAAGAACGGAGGATCGGTGCCTCACGGACTCCACCTTCTGCTCAGGTGGGGAGGAAGAGCCCTGCTGCTCCCTCTGCTGACGCTGGCGCTCCTGCTCCTCACGCAGGCGGTGGTGCAGCCTCTCCAGGTGACTCGACTGACCGGACACGGTGCGGCGCAGAGGACGCTCCGCAAGGCGAGACGGCAGGAAAGGAATCACCGACTTACGTGCAGTGTGTCTAAGACGAGCCATCTACAAAAGACACCGTAAGCATAAGAGTAAGAACAGAACTAATATGACAAGTGACTAAACCATAGACAGAACAAAATAAAATTTTAACAAGGTATAATATAGTATATATATATATATGTGTGTGTAGTAAAATATAGGGTTGGTCGAGGTGACCGACTTTTGAAGTAACATCAGAGGTCAAGGTGAGAGTGAAGATCAATAGTCCTTAGTACGACCGGTGCTACTCTAGGTCAGCGGTCCTACAGTCAACCTGGCTTTGATACCACTTATGTCACACCCGGTTTTGGAAGGTAAACCGAATGCGAACCATGTACGTGCCAGGATCAGAACTCACGTACACAGCGATTACATAAATGAACATCATCGCACAGTTCTCGAATAATAACATAAAAGAGTATTAACTTATTACATCATAGAGTCAGAGACATCGACATAGTCATCAACTTAACTGATAAATCAAAGTGCTAAACGAAACGTAGTAAGGGTAAGGCCTTCACAGGCAGCTGACTGGGGGTTGCCGCCAACCCACACCTAGAACTCGTCGTAGTCTTGGAACTCCTGGAAGTCTCCTTCCACGGCTTCGTCTTCTCCTGAGCAGTGGTTACAATGTGGACAACCTGGTGTTTTGTGGTAAAGCAAGGATGAGTACACATCAACGTACTCAGCAAATGCCCCGTTTGGCTGAAGTGGACTAGCTTTTATGTGGGGTTAGGATCAAGCAGTTGCTTTTAGTTGGTCAAGTATTTATTGTTAGTAGAAGCCAGATTTTATCATCAAGCCCAAGTTATAATCCCAAAAAGTACCTCCTCGGAGAGGAAATACTAGAATACATAATTAAAGTCACCAACATTAACCATCATCATTAGAGTCATCATCTGAGGTGTATCCGAAGTATCTCTAATCAAAGAGGATCCCAAGGCTGCTCTTAACCATGAGCACGACTGATATATCAGTTTCACTACCCTCTGTAGAGGTCGCACACTTTACCCATGAGCCGTGATTCCCGTTTTGCCTGGGGAGAGCTAATCCCCATTGATCACTCCCTAGGTGATCCGGCAGGGTATCACTACGTAGCTGTTACAAAGATTCCCTAGAGGTCATAGCCGCCCGTTAGGTTTCACCAGTTTGATAAACACAGTACCTCTCCCCGCAGGAGGGTGACTAACAAAAGCAGAACGAAAGAACCTCGGCACCCAGCCTCGGCAGAGCAAGCACTATGCCTGGACCCCATTGACGGCATGACGGCGAAGCAACTACACCTCTAGTTCTTCTAATTAATTAGCTAAGGGCATCCCATTTCACCCTCATGGTTGCACTGTTATCCCGGGTGGTCTCTCAACGAACAGGTCCTTACGGAGAGGTACTCGGGAAACAGCCCGAGTCCCCTAAATGCCACAAGTATATCATCAACATAATCAGGATAACAGTGTCGTATCATAAATAGTCACATCATGTTCATTGATTAAGTTAAAGCAATAGCAAAATGCTAACCATGGTAACCCAAAGGGTATTCAAGGATAAGGTAAATATAAAGCTAGTCAATCCTTAGGTTGTTCATAGTATGCGGGACAGTATATTATAAAGTAAATGGGACATGATGGTTCAGAGGACACTTGCCTTCACCAAGCTGCTGCTCAGGGACTTCTTCTGTAACTTCCTCGGGAAACACAGACTGCCCGTTGTCTACGCAAAGTAATCATTCATTCTATGCACTTGGGAAATAACAAACAAAAGCAAAATACCAAACATGTGCAGCAGAGAGATCACAGGTTCACAATAGAAAAGGATTGACAATCTGGTGTTCCCTAGGTCTAGGGTAGGTGACTATACAAAGTGATTCATTATCCACCAGCCAGGTCTATGTCAGTGGTGGGGTTAACTCATTACATGGTGTTAAGTCCATAAACTTAGGTGCTCCAACTTTTATTAAAGTCTACTATCTTTACTTTATTTCAATTAGGGTTCCAATTACTTTTACACTAATGATCAACTATTAATTGGGACATAAAAACAGTAGGGAAACATTGTTTAAACAGGTAGATAAAAATATTATGAACATTTTGCAATTTGAAGCACCTAATTTGGAGTTCATATGACAAAGTTATGAATTTTACAAGATTAGGGATTAAAAATACTCTTTAAATACTTATTCTGGATTAAATAAAAGGTCTGAGGACCTAACTGCGAAGTTCTAGGGACGGCGGGTTAATTTGCAGAAAACCGGGGGTCTCTTTAAGAAGTTGAGCGGGCGAAGGGGTATCGGGCTCCTACGGCCGTTGGATCTCCGATTAACGCTCAGGATTAGATCGGCGGGGAGGCGCGCGAGCGTGCGGAAGCTTGAGCGGCTGACATGCGGGGCCGGGCGGGCAGAGCAAGCGCGGGCGGCTGACAGGGGGGCCGGGCGGGCAGAGCGGGCGCGGGCATGAGGGGGCGGCCCTGGGCCGTCGGATTCCAGGCGGACGGCCAGGATTAGGCTCGGGCTATTTAAAATAGGGTCGTCTGATCTGAGATGGACGGCGGGGATTGGGCGGCTGGCTTCTGTCCCCTTCTCCAGCCAGCAGAGGCGGCGGCGGCCGCACCCGTGGTGGGGGAGCTCGCCGGAGATGAGGGGCGCGGGGGCTCCGCGGGTCTTAGGGTGACCGGGATGGCCTGGGAGGTTGGGGGAAGGCGCGGGGAACTTACTGGCGGGGGTTAGGTCACGATAGGGGCACCGGAGGGGGGCGGCCCACGGCGGAATGGCTCGGCGGCGGCGCTAATCGACTCCGGTGAGGAATTAAGTGCAGCAGGGAGCAATAGAAAGGAAGGGAGATGGCAGGGGAGGTTCCTTACCTCAAGGCGAACCCCAGGGACCTCTCGGTGGCGGCGAAGGCGCGACGACGGCCCGGGTCGATGGTGGCGGACCACTGCGGCTGCACGGAGGACGGCGGGTGAGCGCGGGCAGAGGAAATTAGGGAGGGAGAGGAGAAATTGGGGCGTGTCCCGGGTTGCGGACGTCGAGGCGAAGCTCACCGTGGCAGAGGGCACGGCGGGGCTCCGACGTCGACGGAGAAACGAGCTCGGGACGGTGGCGGGTAATGGCGGCGGCGCTCTGGCGTGCGCGCAGCGTGGGGGAGGTGGAAAAGGGGTTCTGCAGGTGCGCAAATGAGGGGGGGAGAGGGTGAGCGAGGCTCGGGGCTCAAGTGGCCGCGGGCGGGGTGGTTGCGAGCTTCACGCGCGACGTGGGCGCGGAGACCGCGGCACGCGCAGCTCGGGCGGCGGTTACGCGGGGACGAGGGAGCTGACAGCCGGGGCCCGTGAGCAGAGAGAGAGAGGGACCGGGCGCACGCACTGGGAGAGCGGTCGCGCTGACGGGCGGGCCCGCCAGGGCAGAGAGAGGAGGGGGGAAGGCGCGCGCGCGGGATGGGTTGATTGGGCCGAAAGGCCGAGGGGGGCGGGGGTATGGGCCTTTTTCCTTTTTCTTTTATTCTAGCAATTGTTTTTCCCTTTTCTTTTTTATTTACTCTATTTGATTCAATTCTAAAAATGTCACAAATTCAAATTAGCACTCCCAAGTATTATGCATCAAACAAAAGTGAAATTTAGGGTTTAACAAGATGTCACATTACATACTACCTTTGAGTTTGGCCTATTAGATTATAATCACACATAAAAATAGCCACTCTTCTTCTATAGAAAAGAGAAAGAGGAGATTGGGAGAGGTATGAAGAGAGGAGTAACACCTGAATTTGTGAATATGAGCAAAGAAATTTTATATCCCCAAATTCAGGGTGTTACACCTGCGACGCTACCACGCCCGAGGGGTTTGGTCCCGAGACCTCCAGGTGGGTGACTTGGTGCTTCGGCTACGACAAGACGCCCGAGGGCGCCACAAGCTCACCCACCCTGGGAAAGGCCATTCATCATCGCCAAGATTTTGAAGCCCGGAACATACAAGCTGGCCAACAGTCAAGGCGAGGTCTACAACAACGCTTGGAACATCCGACAGCTACGTCGCTTCTACCCTTAAGATGTTTTCAAGTCGTTCATATACCTCGTTTACATACACAAATAAAGTCTAACCATCAAGGAAGGGTCAGCCTTGCCTCGGCAAAGCCCGACCTTCCCTCAGGGGCTAGAAGGGGGGAACCCCCTCTGCGTCAAAATTTTCCTCAGAAAAAAACTTTCTGCCAGAACATCTTTCGTGCTTTTCGACTACTTCGATAGTGGGATCCTGAAAACGACGGAGTACACGTAAGCAGGCAAGGCCGACCGGCCGAGGGACTCCTACGCCTCTGGGATACGGATACCTCACTCATCACCTTCTGCGATAAGTAACTCACGCTCGGATAAGCGATTCCGCTGGCCGAACAAGTCTTAACGTTCGAAAGCTTTTCTGCCGAAACGATTTTTCGTGCCTTCTCGACTATATCGATAACAGAATCCAACGGGCGAGTAAGAGTACACGTAAGCGGCAAGGCCGACCGAGCCAAGGGACTCCTACGCCTCCGGGATACGGATACCTCACTCATCACCTTTCGCGATAAGTAACTCTCGCTCGGATAAACGATTCTGCTACCGACAAATAAGTCCTGATACTCGAAACAAAGGGAAAAGAAACGCAGCTTTACAACACGATGACGGTATGTTTGGGCCTCGGCGGCCGCAAAAAACATACGCACACTATAGATAAACTGTTCTTGCAGGATCAGACATAAGCAGGGGGAGCAGCAGCACCCTCGGCGTCGACTCCACCTTCGGCGGAATCCGACCCGGCCTCGGACGACGACACGGTCGGAGGATCTCCGCCTCGAAGGAAGCTATCGGCACCACGCCTGAGCCATCACCGCCAGGGCCTCCTCCAGGAACCCGGCCCAAGCAGATGGCCGAATCGGCCGCTCCGTAGCCTCAGCCAGCCGTCCCCCGGGGACACCGGCCCGGCTCATGGCCTCGGCAGCCCGACTCCAAGGTTGGTCCCGCCAGTGGACGACCCGGCCAGGCTCCGGCCGCCGCTGCTACGCCTCCTCGGCCTGGGAAGTCCCCAGCTCCTGGGCCGACGAAGTCTTCTTTTCGAGTCAACTCTGCCTCTGTCCATGCTGACACCGCTGCCTCCGGCCCTGGCTCATCGCAGAGCGGCCGAGGGTTTCTTTAACTAAGCAAGAGAAGCCTCGGGCGGCAAAGGCCGACCGAGCTGAGGGACTCCTATGCCTCCGGGATACGGATACCTCACTCGTCACCTTCCGCACGAGGCAACTCACACTTGGTTAAGCGGTTCAGCTAGCCGACAGGCGAGTCCTAGTGCTCGAAATGAGGAAAAACATGGTATTACACCCAAAATACCTAGATGTTCAGGCCCCGATAGCCACGATGAACAGACACCGGCACTCAAGGTGCCATTACAAACGGAACTCCGGTTCCACTCCCGCGGTTATGAACAACCTCCACATCGGAGAGCCTGCGGGACGACAAACTCCCGGTGACTCGCCAGCGACCTCTGCAGCAGCAGCGATGGTCCCAGGACGGACGCTACCGCCGGAAGGCTCTCGTTCGCGTCCCCACTCAAGGGACGAGAACCAGACACTACTACAAATCATGTTATATGAGACGGTTAATTTTCAGTTATTAAGACGCTTATGAAGTGTCCAAATTTGACGGAGTCGCAAAAGATATCCCATATTTAAGATGGTTATAAACCGTCTTAAAAGGTATTATATAAGACAGTTTTTAATTTATAACCGTCTGAAAAAGGTATTTGTTTAAGTCATTTTATCTCATAAACCGTCTGAAAAAGGTATTTGTTTAAGTCATTTCGTCTGATAAACCGTCTTGAATTAGATTTTTTAAAGACACTGTTTCTAAAGAACCATAGAGAATATAAACATTAAAAGTCATAAAGTATTTATCAAACCGTCTCAAATATCCTACAATAATAGACGATTACAATAGAAAAACCATCTTATTTAGGTGACTAATAATGGACGTTTTAGAAACTGTCTTATTTAGGAGACTGATATTAGACATTTTTGTGACCGTCTTATTAAGATGTAAACGAAATGACTTACACGGCAGTACATTCTTCAATTTATAATCATTTTTTCAGATATCATGTTATAATAATTTGAAAGAGAAATATACATACACATATATTGAACAACATTATAATTAATATAATATAAATAAGTACCATTCAATATATCATAAATAAGCATTGTCAAACAACGCATACATAAGTGTACTCTAAATATAAACTAAAATACAATTGTTTGCACTAATGTTAAGCCTAACTTTATATGAATTAAAGTCTCCACACTTTTGCGACCACCAAATTTGAATTCTATTCTATGTTTGCCTGTACAACAAATAGGAGAAAACTAGACATAGCAAAAAGCTCCAAGCAGCACGTGGATGGTCTCAAAGCTGCCCTTGTGCTTCTCCCTGTTCTTGATGACTCCTACACGCCCGGTGTTCCTCCCGCCAGTCACCATGACCACGTTGCCAACGTCAAACTTGATGAAGTCCATGATCTTGTTAGTCTCCAGATCGATCTTGATGGTGTCGTTGGCCTTGATGAGCGGGTCGGGGTAGCGGATGGTGCGGCCGTCGTAGGTGTTCAGGTAGGGGATGCCTTTTTGGCCAAACTGAACAGACCTCACCTTGCAGAGCTTCAACTGCATACAAACCAATAGAAAAACAGTGAGCATTTCACATGACATTTTCAATGTAGCACATGACATTTTCAATGCAAGCAGTGAGCAACATCTATTAATAGTCCTAACGATTGTAGCACATGACATTTTCAATGCAAGACTTTCATGCACACAGCATATATGGACAGTATAGCAAGGATAAAGTACACGGATCTACTAATGAAAAACAGCAACCTCACACAACTACCAAGATCATCATGCTCAACTAGAACAATGAGAGATGATGTGTTAAATTGGCTGGCATTGCAAGCACGTTGTGCTGTTCCAAGACTTGACACAGTTTATCAGGTGATATACTTGGATCCATGACCTCAAAGAATAACTTACAAAGAGTTGATATGTGCATATAAGACCCTAATTACAGTTAATAGTGGGAAAGTACGAGGATCAATTAAATGATACAGCAGGCTAACCATATTGGTCTCGACCGAAGCTGAGTCCATTGTAATCTGCTCGATTGTCTTCAGTCCCTCTAAGAAAATGAACCCAACAAGACATACAAGCTTCAATACCCAAACTCCACAAACAGAACTAATGTTAAGTTAACAAGCAAGCCAATTTGCAATGGAGCCTAGAGCCTAGATGCAATGGAGCAAATAGCAGTAAAACATTTGGAAATAAAAATAGTAATCCTCTCCCTGGTACTTAGTACTTACCATATTGATCCTTCAACATCTTCTTATGATAATCGTTAAGGTACACTGTTTGATCATAAATAGGATATTTAACTTGCATCAAAAGTATAGTAACATGAAACACCTTTGAGAATTTATTTAAGACTAATTTGACATAGGGAAGAAATGAGTCATTACAGAAGACACTGCTTGACATCTAGCTGCACATTCTTCCCGATGAACAGCTAGATATTCATTAAGCTTTGGAAGATCCTGCCTGCGGAATACATCCCAGACAGCAGCACCAGCCAGGGATCCTTCTGAATTATTAGTGTTTGGCTCCTGGATGTGTGAAATCGAGTGTTTGTGTGATTGCTCTTCAATATCCAGATTCAAATTTTGAACAGGAATATTTACATGAACACTAGTTCCATTAGCAATCCTTTCAGATACATCAGACTGTACCCTTACGCTCTTGGGACATTGGTAATGCACTTCAGTTGCATGCATTAACATGTGAACCTACAAGAGGAAACAAATAGCATTAGCCATCTGGTGTTTGTAACTTTTGTCATTAAAAATACTCAAGTTACTCAGCCGACCTTCATGAAAAACAAGCGCTCAAATCTAACCAGAACTTTGAAGTGAAAACTGAGTAAGACCAAACTTACCACATCGCACATGTTAATCATTAGATTTGTCATTGAATCACCTTTACCAAGTTCTTGGTGACTTCCATGTGCAATTAGCAGTTTCATCCCTAATTCAGGTTGTAAGGCATCTGAGTAGCCTTTGATAAACTGTTTGAGCTCGATATCTACCTGAGCATATAAAACAAGATAGGATATATAATTTTGAAGATAAGAGGTACAACAAACATTTTCCACATACAGAAGCTTGTAATTCTTTACTTCCACAAATTATTCACTTCTCCAAAATTCCACTTGTAGTACAAGTACTGGATGGCCAAAAACTCAAAATAAGTTAGCACAGGTGGTATCACAATGAATCAATGATCATGCATTCTTTTTAGCAATATATACCTCTAAGATCTAACAGTGGTATGTTAAACTAAATGAGACCAGCAATAGCAGTGTAACTAGTAACATGGCACATGGGAATCCCTAAGCAAATGTCGCAACAATTTCTAACAGACAGAAATGTCTTGTTCAGAAATATAAAGCAATAACTAGCACTGATTTATCACCTCTGATTGGTTCGAGCAGTCCACAGCCTTAACTATGACATCTAACAGACAGAAACGTTTCATCAATATGAGACCACTCGCGCTCAAGAAAAATGTAATCATATATAAAACGCACGAGCATAAAAACGAACAAAGTTGTTCCCTCGAGTACCTCGCATGATGCCATTTGTACATAGACTACTCAAACAGATCGATCTATCAAGAGAGGAAGGGTCCATCGCAGGAAGAGTGCCGACAGATTTGGAAACCATATGTTAGATCAGTCCAAGGGGAGAAGAAAAACAAGATCAGGCACCTGGGAGAACTTGGTCTGGAGCCAGTGGTTGACATCCTCGAAAGCACGTAATGTGGTCATAAGATCCTGTAAACCCTTACCAATCACATATAAAAGCATTAAGGTCACATCTAAATTTTGAAGGACACGTTATGGTTATGATATGCGGATAGAAGATGGATCTAACATAATAGTTTTTCTGTTCATAGCGATGGTGTGGCTTGCAAATGTGGCAAAAAGGCTTGGTATATAGTTATGGATGTGAAAAAAACTGAAGCTCATTGATATCGTCGACAACAAAAGGGTTCTGTTGCACATCCTTAATCCTAGGATATGGTCTGATCGATTATGGGAAAAGCTACAACCTTGTCACGATCCAGACAAACACTGATCTTAGTTACTTTATGAAATACAAATTTTGGCTTAGCCAATGACTACATTTGGAATCATTCATGTTATTATTCTCATTGTTAGGCTTACAATTTTTAAATATAGTTGAATCATTCATGTTATTATTCATTTCAGTAACCCTGATTGTTTTAGTGACTTTCTGAATATATAGATAGATAGACAGCTCTTGGAATGATCCTAGAGCGCACATGTTATGCATTTTTAGAATTTAACCAGTTTCATTTGATATGTATGAAGATATCCGCAAAAAGGTGGATTTGTGAAATTCTATAAATCAAACTCAATTTATGGTGCCATCTTCGCCTCCACCTATAGGAGAAAATTTATAAATCAAACTCACCTAATGCTTTAGTAAATCCTAGATCCGCAAGTAGTAATACCGCTAAGCAATTGAGAGTGAAAGGGGAAATCAGAAGGGCATAAGGATGCCAGTCACCTGAGCATGCACCACGCTGCTAGTCGTGCCGGCGAGATCTGCCATCAGCGTCTCGGTGGTGGTCGTCCACATCAACTATGCTGCCGCCACCCTTCTAGGTTGTAGTGTTGTCGCCGCCGGGATTGGGTGTGTAGCCGGCCTGAGCATCGCCACCGCCACTCTTCTAGGTTGTAGTGAAGGAGCAACACGAGCACCAGAACTTCACCGGTGAGGTCGGCCGGCGGCTGGGCGTACGCAGCTAGGGCAGGGAAGAACGTCGAGGAGGAAGCCTAGGCGCTGAGCGTGGATGGTGATCGACGCAGGGGAGATCTGGACGCAGTCCGGCGAGCTCCGTGGCGGTGGGATAGATGTGAAGCAGAACAGCTGGCGAGCACCAGAGAGCCATGGCCTGGGTGCGACGGACGCCGGAGTTGGGGAAGGAGATGGAGCAGGGAGGGAGCTCGGCACAGGACGAAGGAGATCTACGTAGGGGCGCAGCAGGGAAGAGGAAGCCGCACAGGGAGGGATCAGGGGGAGCCGCCATGGGAGGGGCAGGGAGCTGAGCGCCCAGTGTTGGCTGCGCCCACGAGCAGAGAAGGAACGATGGGAATTGGGATGAGAACGACCTGGAAGTTGCAGCTTCGAGAAGCAAAAAGAAAATATCTGATTGGATAAGAAGAAAGAAAAGCGGTGGAGAATAAAGAAAAAATGGGATTTTCTCACTTAATTTCATTTCATTCTCGAAAATGCGAATGCAAATATACATATAAATACAGTTTCAGAAACTAGGATTTTAAAGATAAAAAATGGTTCGGATCAAGCTGAGACTGAAGACAATATTGGGGTTGTGTTCAATTTATTAGACGCTCCTAGAAACAAATAAATTTTACCAATTGTCTACACTCGAATGTTTGAATCAGAAGAAAGGGCACTCGGATCGAACTACGACATCAGCTTCTATGTTCAAAATCTATATTCTCGTGAAACTCTATGGTGCTTGCAAATTTTTCATGGAACGAGGGTGTGTCTAGACATAGGATTTGGTGTGCAAAGGCCGGAGGCATGTGTCGAAGAGAAAAAACGTTTGTGTTCTCGTGAAACCATATGGTGCTTGCAAATTGGGTGCTCTTCTAATAAAAAAAATTAGAATGAATCATTTTAATGTTGCGATTCCTTTTTTGAGTCTAAATTTATGAAGCGACCAAGTTTTTGCAGTTTGACGATGTAAATGTAAAAGTATTGATATAATCAACATAGGATGGGTATATTTTTCTAAACATCTTGGTACGCAAATGATATGAATTAAAGTAAAATGATGATTTGGCTTTGTTGTGTGACACATTAATGATTGGGTCGCATGTGGGTCCATTTTACATTTTATGTCATATATATTATAAAACTAAGCCGAATTCACTATTTACTATGTTTTTTCACAAACATCATACGAAGATGGCTTCATATTTAAAAGTGTCTAGTATACTCACATATTTAAGCCAATCCTTATAGTCTAGACGACTCTAACAATATCTTTAATTGAGATGGTTTCATGTATAGAAGTGTCTAATATACTAACCAAAATCTAAGACAATTCTTGCATTCGTAATGACTCAAAAGGAATATTCATTTGAGACGGTTTTCAATAACAATCCATCTTAAATCAATATAAGACATTTATTACTATGTAATTGTCTCAAAACACTTCTTTATTAAAGACGGATCTCCAACAAACCGTCTTACCTTACTCATCACCATATGATAAAAGGCGCTTCTATAAAATGCACTGATATCTATCTTAAAATGTGTGTCTCAAAAAAGCATATCTCTAGTAGTGAGATATTAAAGCCAAAGAGCCGGAGGTCGGTCCGCAGGTGGCGCTGATGGTCTCGACGGCAGGGAAGCTTTCTCCAGCTATCACCACCTCAGCACCGACGGCGGCATCCACCTGTCCACCAACACCGCACCAGCGAGCACCGGCCGCCCCAAAGCGCACCGGCAGGTCCTCACTCCCGTCCTCGCCACGAAAACGAGGACAGAGGACGGAATGTTGCACCCTGGCTGGGCAGCAACAGTTCGCCTTCCCTGGCATGGCTGGAGGGCGCCTCCTCCGCAGAGCTGGAGGATGGTTTCCACCCCCAAAAGCTGGAAGAAGAGGTGGCCCGCTGACCCGTGCGGGAGGTAGAGCTCCGGCTCGCCTCGCCCTCCTCCCCAGCAAGGATGATGAAGATCCTTGAAGCTGAGGGCGGGGCAGAGGTCGCAGCCCGGCTTGCTTCTCCCCACCATCGAACTGGTGGTCACCGTCTTGGGTGACCATCGGCGAGGGGATGCAGCCGGGCTGCCTGATGAAAATCCTTGAAGCCGAGCGATGGCTGAAAGGTACCAACTTCCACGAAGTTGCGTTCCTCCAACGACGACAAGACGAAAGCAACGCGGGCGCTCCCCATCCGGGGGCTCGGAAGGTGGAAGAACGCGATGCATGAGGAGAGTGCGAAGGCATGACTGCCATCCAAGGGGGTCGCCCTCCTTTTAAAGGCGACTCTCCCCACTTGCGTCCTCAGCCGTTGCGGACTGAGTCTTCACCAACACGCTCCAAGGTCCTCCCCCTACGACACGGGGGATGGGTCCTGCGCGTCATGCAAGCTAGGCTAGGGCAGAAGAAGCCAAACCGCCGCACGCAGAGCGCGTAACTGCCCAGCGGTTACAAGCACTCCTCCACTTTCGCCTAGACCAGCGGGTAAAAGGGCGGACCGCCATGCAGGCGGCATGCAACCGCACCAAGGGGGCGCACCCTTTCGACTTCGACGCGTCCAGCATGGAGGCCCAGGCCCATGCGTCATGTAACCGGCGCGCCGGTTACTACGTGCGAGAAACTGCACCGCCACTTGCGCCAGTACCGTGCCTTCTCGACTGCGGAATCAGTGCCGCGACTCGAGGCAACCCTGTGCATGGCCCAACAGTGCCAACCGAGCACATCGGTCACGGGTCGGTCCGCCGCGGGAGAAGACGTGACGGTCGATATGGCCAAAAGTGGGCCGGCAGTAATGGCGGCGGCAGGCGGGCGAAAGCAGCAGTCAAGTCGTCTGCAGGCTCACGTCCCCTCCTAGGATAGCGAGAGAGCCCTCTCCCACGGCGTGAAGACGACACGCCCGTGTTCCGTTCCTCGAATGGCTCGCGCACGCACAACGGCCACCCCGCCAACCACTTGTCCCGTCGCATTAACTCTACGGCAGGACATGCGACACCTTTGGCAGGCGAAGCGGGCGACGCTTCACCTCCGCCATAATGACCGCGTCAAAAAAGGTGTGCCATGTCGTTCAATTTCGTATCCTTTTTCTCTTCCCCTTTCTCCCTCTTGCTACAGGGACCGGGAAAGGGGATACTCTGAAAGGGATCCTTCTCCGCGAAGGAAGCGGGCCCCGAGCCCCCCTACTGATCATAGGTTCGAAGGCTGGCCCCTCGGAAGGGTTCGACAGCCGCCTCAGAGCACTCGGGCTCCGCGCCCACTACTGGTCAGAGGTTCGAAGGCTGGCCCCTCGAAAGGGTTCAACAGCTGCCTCAGGCCACTCGGGCCCCGCGCCGACTACTGGTCAGAGGTTCGAAGTCTGGCCCCTCGGAAGGGTTCGACAGCCGCCTCAGGCCACTCGGGCTCCGCGCCCACTACTGATCAGGGGTTCGTAGGCTGGCCCCCGAAGGGTTCGACAGCCGCCTCAGAGCACACAGAGCGAGGGATGACTCTGGGTACGTCCGATACATGGCCGAGGCTCGGGCTACGCTCTAGAGGTACCCTAGGACATTTCCGAGACCAGCAGGAGCGATTCTGTAACGGAATCCCATCAGAGGGAGGCATCGAGCCCTTGGACCCTATCGAACGGGACCGGGTCCGGCAAATCACCTGCAGGTACTTTTGGAGCGCGCCTCTGGGCCACTAGCCGACCCTTATCAAACGGGGCACGGGCGTCCACTCGGATCACCCGTTAGCAACTCACTGGAGACACCATGTTCGGCGCCATCCGAGGGCAACATGGCGCTTTCCCCCCTCCTCCTTGCGAAAAGGCGATGAAGGGGCGTATGTAAAAAAAGTAGAGTCTGTCCTTGGCCATCCTCTCGCTCTGTGCGGAGGCTCGGGGGCTGCTCTCGCAAACCCGGCTCCGGCCAAACCGTTGACAGCGTCAACATACCAGCCCGAGAACTTGGAACCTGACTATGCACCCGGGCTACGGCCAGTTCGCATGAGGGAACAACCAGACCGGCCGAGGCATCACGAAAGGCATTAAGACCTCGAAGGAGTCAAACCACTCCTCCGAGGCCTCAGGGGCTACACCCGGTGGGTGCGCTCGCGCGCACCCACCGGAACGAAATGCAACCGAGAAAGGCTGGTCCCCTTGCAAACAAAATGCGACAAAAGCCTCCAAGCGAGTACTAACAATCCCTTCGAGGCTCGGGGATGTCGGGGACCATAATTAGGGGTACCCCCAAGACTCCTAATCTCAGCTGGTAAACCCCATCAGCACAAAGCTGCAAAGGCCTAATGGGCGCGATTCAGGTCAATGCTCCGTCCACTCAAGGGACACGATCTCGCCTCGCCCGAGCCCAGCCTCGGGCAAAGGTAGCCGACCCAAGAGGATTCACGTCTCGCCCGAGGGTCCCCTCAGGCAACGGACGCACCTTCGACTCGCCCGAGGCCCAGCTCGGATAGGCTTCGTGGAGAAGCAACCTTGGCCAGATCGCCACGCCAACCGACCGTATCGCAGGAGCATTTAATGCAAGGATCGACTGACACCTTATCCTGACGTGCGCTCCTCAGTCGACAGAGCCGATGTGACCGCAGTCACTTCGCCGCTCCACTGACCGACCTGACAGGAAAACAGCGCCGCCTGCGCTGCTCCGACTGCTGTGCCACCCGTCAGGGTGAGGCTGACAGCCGCCAAGACCGGCCTCAGGCGCCATAGGAAGCTCGGACTCAACCTCGACCTCGGACGACGGTCTCCACCTCGCCCGACCCCTCAGCGAGGACTCAGCCACGACCTCGGAAGACGGACTCCGCCTCGCCCGACCCCGGGGCTCGGACTCAACCTCGACGCCGGACGACGGTCTCCGCCTCGCCCGACCCCAGGGCTCGGACTCAACCTCGACCTCGGACGACGGTCTCCGCCTCACCCGATCCCAGGGCTCGGGCTCAGCCTTGACCTCGGACGACGGTCTCCGCCTCGCCCGACCCTCGGGCCCAGACTCAGCCTCGACCTCGGAGGAGCCTCCGCCTCGCCCGACCTCGGGCTCGGACCGACCACGTCACAGGGGGGCCATCATTACCCTACCCCTAGCTAGCTCAGGCTATGGGGAACAAGACCGGCGTCCCATCTGGCTCGCCCCGGTAAACAAGTAATGATGGCACCCCGCGTGCTCCATGACGACGGTGGCTCACAGCCCCTTACGGAAGCAAGGAGACGTCAGCAAAGATCCGACAGCCCTGACAGCTGTACTTCCACGGGGCTCAAGCGCTCCTCCGACGGCCACGACATCACATGAACAGGGCGCCAAAACCTCTCCGACAGCCACGAAGGCATGTACATAGGGCTCTGGCTCCCCTTTGCTAGACACATTAGCACATTGCTACACCCCCCTTTTTGTACACCTAGGCCCTCTCCTTACACCTATAAAAGGAAGGTCCAGGGCTCTCGTACGAGAGGGTGGCCGCGCGGGAGAATGGGCTGGCGGACAGTCTCTCTCACTCTCCCTCGCGAACGCTTGTAACCCCCTACTGCAAGCGCATCCGCCCTGGGCGCAGGACAACACGAAGGTCGCGGTTTCCCCTTACTGTTTTCCCCCCTTGTGTTCCGTCTCGCGCCGACCCATCTAGGCTAGGACACGCAGCGACAATTTACTCGTCGGTCTAGGGACCCCTCGGGGTCGAAACGCCGACAAGTCTGGTGCCCGATCTCCTTCCTTATCAGGCACAGCCGACCGTTGGACCTCTGGTCCCGTTGGCGTCCGGTGCACACCGGACAGTCCGGTGTGACGAACCGACTGTTGGCGCAGGCCACGTGTCGCCCGCTGATTGTGTTGTCGACTGTTGGCGCATGCGGTTTTGGCTCACCGGACAGTCCGGTGCACACCTGACAGTCCGATGAATTTTAGCCGAGGCGCCATTGCTTTTTCCCGAGAGCGACGAGTTCGTCACCGGGCCAGCCTGGGCACCGGACCGTCCGGTGCATCACAGGCTGGTGCTGGTTTGGCTGAACTCAGCCATTTTTTCTCCAATTCAATTTATTTTGACTTGGCAAGATTCCTGGCACTTAGATAAATATATTAGTACCCAAAAACAATTTACTAAGGCCAGAGACATACCTTGTTCTTTGATTTGCATCTTAGCACATATGAACTAACGTATTTTGTGTTGGGCATCTAATCACCAAAACATTTATAGAAATGGCCCAAGGGCACATTTCCCTTTCACCTCTATGCTCCCAAATCGCTATGCCGGCACCCGGCTGTGACTTCTATGGTGCAGACCCAAAAGCTAAGCCGAAGAATTATTTTGGAAACACGGCTTGGGGATTTATACACCCGTTAAGTTCATGATCCCAACAAAAACCAGGATTCCTAGGGTGTTCGTTTAGGCCGGTGCGCACAAAACAGAGAGAGAGGCAGAGTTGGAGACGGATGTTTGTTATGGGCTGCTGTGGAGTGGAGAGGTGAAAGGGAAATGAGGCCTTGGGCCATTTCTATAAGTGTTTTGGTGATTAGATGCCTAACACATACCGTTTGAGTTCTTATGTGCTAAATGTGTGAGAAGTGCAAATCAAAGAACAAGGTATGTTTCTAGACTTAGTAAATTGTTTTTGATTACTAACATGTTTATCTAAGTGCTAGAAACAGTGCCAAGAAAAGAAGAAAGGAGATGGAGAAGAGTTGGCTCTGTACAGCCAAAACCAGCTCAAGCCTGACACACCGGACTATCTGGTGGTGCATCGAATAGTGTCTGGTGCCCCAGGCTGCTCGACAGTGAACTGGCTGCTCTCGGGAATCGACCGAGCGACGTCGCTAAAATTCACCGGACTGTCTGGTGAGTCTTCAGCGCCCGCGCCCGAGGTCTTCAGCGACGAACTCGTCGCTCTCGAGAATTCACCGAGGACATCGCGGCTATAATTCCCCAGACTCTCTGGTGGTGCATCGGACTGTCCGGTGAGTCAGAGCCGCCCGAGCCAACGATCGGCAGCGAAATCAACGGGCAACACGTGGCCCAAGCCAACGGTCGGCTGGGCACACCGGACTATCCGATGCGCCAACGGGATCGCCGGCTCAACGGTCGGATGCGCCCGGAAAGGAAAGAAATCGCGCACCGGACTGCTACAGAAGCTGTCCGGTGCACCACTCGACAGAAGGCAGGAATTGCCTTCCAATTTGGTCTCCAACGGCTCCTAGCTGCCTTAGGGCTATAAAAGGGACCCCTAGGCGCATGGAGCACAACACTAAGCCTTCTCTAAGCATTCTAAGACTCCCAGACTCCACCTCCACGCATTTGATCGATTGTGTTAGTGATTTGAGCTCCGTTTGAGTTGCAAACTCTCTGTGCTGTGTTTCGAGCTCAAGTCTTGGCTTGTGTGTGTGGGTGTGCTGCGGATTTGGGTCTTGCTTGTGTTGCTCTCCCATCCTTACTCTTGTGCTTTCTTTGTGATCTACATTGTAAGGTCGAGAGGCTCCAACTTGTGGAGATTCCTCACAAACGGGAAGAATACTCGAAAGAGAAAAGACCGTGGTATTCAAGTTGATCATTGGATCACTTGAAAGGGGTTGAGTGCAACCCTCGTCCAATTGGGATGCCACAATGTGGAAGTAGGCAAGTGTTACTTGGCCAAACCACGGGATAAAAATCACGTGTTTCTTGTGTTGCTCTTCTGTGATTGTTTTGTTCGCAAGAGATCGCTTCATAGGAACTTGATTAATTCGCACTAACTTTTATATAATCAAGTTTGTGGCTATTTAGTGTTTGATTTTACAGGATCACCTATTCACCCCCCTCTAGGTTCTCTCAATTAGTATTGGAGTTGTACTCTTCATTTAAAGGTCTAACCACCCGAAGAGATGGATCCTAAGGGTAAGGGGATGGTGGTCAACGACAAGGAGAAGGAGTCCCTCTTCAAATAGCCAAGAGACGACAAGCCTACTGACTCAGGCTTGAGTCACAAGAAGAAGGACGGGAAGAAGAAGAGGCGCATCAAGAAGATCATCTACTACGACAGTGATGCCTCATCTTCTTCACCAAGGGACGACGACGACTCCTCCTCGTTCAAGAAAAAGACGGTTAATCAAAACTACTCCTTTGATTATTCCCGTATTCCATATAACTCAAATGCCCATTTACTTTCTATTCCTCTTGGAAAACCCCCCACACTTTGATGGAGAGGATTACTCATTTTGGAGCCATAAAATGTGTAGTCATTTATTTTCTCTCCATCCTAGCATTTGGGAAATTGTGGAAAATGGGATGCGTTTTGATAGTACGGATAATCCTGTTGTTATAAATGAACAAATTCATAAAAATACCCAAGCTACTACTATCTTACTAGTGTCACTTTGCAGGGATGAGTACAATAAAGTGAGTGGCTTGGACAATGCAAAGCAAATCTGGGTTACCCTCAAGATATCACATGAGGGTAACGACACCACCATGATCACCAAGATGGAACTGGTGGAAGGCGAGCTGGGGATGTTCGCGATGATCAGGGGAGAGGAGCCAACACAGACCTACAACATGCTCAAAACCCTGGTCAACAAAATCTGAAGCTATGGAAGCACAAGATGGACGGATCATGACATCGTCCGACTCATGCTTAGGTCATTTACAGTAATTGACCCTCATCTTGTGAACCTTATTCGTGAAAACCCCAGGTACACCAAGATGACGCCCGAGGAAATCCTCGAAAAATTTGTGAGTGGGAGCATGATGGTGAAGGAGGCGCGATACGTGGACGATGCGCTAAATGGTCCACTGCCCATCTACGAGCCGCAGCCCGTTGCTCTCAAAGCAACTAGCAGCAAGGAGGCACTACCAAGCAAGGTAGCACAATTGGAGGCTGCTAAGCTCAATGAAGATGAAATGGTGCTTATCATCAAGCGCTTCAAGACCGCACTAAAAGGAGGCAAGGAGTACCCCCAACAAGAATAAAATAAGGGGAAAGCGCTCCTGCTGCAAATGCGATAAGGTTGGTCATTTCATAGCTCAATGCCCTGATAATGATAATGACCAGGGACAAGAAAAGCACGGGAAGAGGGAGAAGAAGAAAAACTACAGGAAGGTGAAGGGCGAGGCGCACCTAGGAAAGGAATGGGATTCTGACTGCTCTTCATCCGACTCCGACGATGAAGGACTGGCTGCCTCGGCCTTCGACAAATTTTCACTCTTCCCCAACGAACGCCATACTTGCCTTATGGCTAAGGAGAAGAAGGTACGTATTCGAGATATCCCCAAGTACTCTTCTTCTAGCGATGAGGAATCGTCTGATGATGAAGTAGATTACACTGATTTATTTAAAGGACTAGATAGAGCTAAAGTAAACAAAATAAATGAACTAATTGATGCTCTTAATGAAAATGATAGACTTCTAGAAAAGCAAGAGGACATTTTGTATGAGGAACATGATAAATTTGTTAGTGTTCAAAAATCCCTTGCTTTAGAAATTAAGAAGAATGAACTGCTATCTTCTGAAGTGTCTACCTGTCATGAATCTATATCTAGCTTAAAGAATTTAAACGATGAGTTAAATGCTAAGCTAGAGAAAGTTAATGAAACTAGTTCATGGGTAGAGCATGTCATTATTTGCAATAGATATTGATGCCTGTGATGAACATCTTACTTCCATTGCTAAATTAAAAACAATGAAGTGGCAAGTCTTAATGCTCAACTTAAGACTTGCAAAGTTGATTATGATAAACTAAAATTTGCTAGGGATGCCTACACTGTTGGTAGACACCCCTCAATTAAGGATGAACTTGGTTTTCGAAAGGAACCAAGAACTTAACAAGCCAAAAGACTCCCATTCTCAACAAGGAGAAAGGGAAGGCCCCTATGGCTAGTAGTTCTCAAAAGAACCATGCCTATATGTATGATAGGAAATTTACTAGGCATGCTCATAATGATAGATGCTATGATCATGCTGTTTTACCTGGTTATCATACTTCTCGTGCTATGGTTGCTTCTAGCTCTTTGTATGCTTATGGTAGAAATAGGCCTAGGTGTAATCATGTTGTGTCTCATGCGCCTAGGAGAACTTGCAATGGTCCTACTACTATTTTCCATACTTGCAATACTTCCTTTGTACTTTTATGTAAGAATGCAAAAGTAGTTGCTAGGAAGTTTGGATCCAAATGCAAGGGAGACAAAACGTGCATTTGGGTTCCAAAAGCTATTGTGACTAACCTTGTAGGACTCAACAAGAGTTGGGTACCTAAAACCCAAGCTTAAATTGCCTTGCAGGTTTATGCATTCGGGGGCTCAAGCTGGATTATCGACAGCGGATGCACGAACCACATGACGGGGGAGAAGAAGATGTTCACCTCCTACGTCAAAAACAAGGATTCCCAGGATTCAATCATCTTTGGAGATGGGAACCAAGGCAAGGTCAAAGGATTGGGAAAGATAGCCATCACATCCGAGCATTCTATCTCTAATGTGTTTTTAGTTGAATCGCTCGGGTATAATTTGTTATCTGTGAGTCAATTATGTAACATGGGTTATAATTGTTTATTCACAAATGTAGATGTATCTATTTTTAGAAGATGTGATGGTTCACTAGCTTTTAAGGGTGTACTAGATGTCAAGCTCTATTTAGTTGATTTTTTGAAAGAGAATGTCGATCTACATGCATGCTTAATAGCTAAGACTAATATGGGCTGGCTTTGGCATCGCCGTCTAGCACATGTTGGGATGAAGAACCTTCATAAGCTTCTAAAGGGAGATCATGTGTTAGGACTAACCGATGTCTGTTTTGAGAAAGACAGACCTTGTGCAGCATGTCAGGCAGGGAAACAGGTGGGAAGCACTCATCATAGCAAAAATGTGATGACAACGTCAAGACCACTGGAACTTCTTCAAATGGATCTCTTCGGTCTCGTTTCCTATCTTATCATAGGGGGAAGTAAGTATGGTCTTGTAATAGTTGATGATTTTTCCTGCTTCACTTGGGTATTCTTTTTGCAGGACAAATCAGAAACCCAAGGGACCCTAAAGCGCTTCTTAAGGAGAGCTCAAAATGAGTTTGATCTAAAGGTGAAGAAGATAAGAAGCGATAATGGGTCCGAGTTCAAGAATCTACAAGTTGAAGAGTTTCTTGAGGAGGAAGGCATCAAGCACGAGTTCTCCGCTCCCTACACTCCACAACAAAATGGTGTTGTAGAGAGGAAGAACATGACACTAATCGACATGGCAAGAACGATGCTTGGAGAGTACTGTGAACACAGCTTGCCACGCCATAAACCGGCTCTACCTACACCGTCTCCTCAAGAAGACTTCTTATGAACTCCTAACTGGTAACAAACCAAATGTTTCTTACTTTCGTGTATTTGGGAGCAAATGTTACATTCTGGTGAAGAAAGGTAGACATTCAAATTTTGCTCCCAAGGCAGTAGAAGGTTTCTTACTAGGATATGACTCAAATACAAAGGCATATAGGGTCTTCAACAAATCATCGGGATTAGTTGAAGTCTCTAGCGACGTTGTATTTGATGAGACTAATGGCTCTCCAAGAGAGCAAGTTGATCTTGATGATATAGATGAAGATGAAGTTCCGATGGCAGCAATGCGCACGATGGCGATAGGAGATGTGCGACCATAGGAACTACAGGAACAAGATCAGCCTTCTTCCTCGACATTGGTGCATCCCCCAACTCAAGATGATGGACAGGTACCTCAAGAAGAGGAGCGTGATCAAGGGGGAGCACAGGAAGAACAAGTTATGGAGGAAGAAGCACTACAGGTCCCTCCAACTCAAGTTCGAGTGACGATCCAAAGACATCACCCCGTCGATCAGATTCTGGGTGACATCAGCAAGGGAGTAACTACTCGCTCACGATTAGCTAATTTTTGTGAGCATTACTCGTTTGTCTCTTCTATTGAGCCTTTCAGGGTAGAAGAGGCCTTGCAGGATCCGGACTAGGTGTTGGCCATGCAGGAAGAGCTCAACAACTTCAAAAGGAATGAAGTATGGAGCCTGGTGCCGCGTCCAAAGCAAAACGTTGTGGGAACCAAGTGGGTGTTTCGCAACAAGCAAGACGAGCACGGAGTAGTGACAAGAAACAAGGCTCGACTTGTGGCAAAAGGTTATGCCCAAGTTGCAGGTTTGGATTTTGAGGAGACTTTTGCTCCTGTAGCTAGGCTAGAGTCAATTCGGATATTATTAGCCTATGCTGCTCAGCATTCCTTTAGGCTGTTCCAAATGGACGTGAAGAGCGCTTTCCTCAATGGGCCAATCAAGGAGGAGGTATACGTGGAACAACCCCCTAGCTTTGAGGATGACAGGTATCCCGACCATGTATATAAGCTCCCTAAGGCGCTCTATGGACTTAAGCAAGCCCCAAGAGCATGGTATGAATGCCTTAGAGACTTCTTAATTGCTAATGCTTTCAAGGTTGGGAAAGCTGATTCCACTATTTTTACAAAGACTTACGATGGTGACCTTTTTGTTTGCCAAATTTATGTCGATGACATAATATTTGGTTCTACTAGCTAAAAGTCTTGTGAGGAGTTTAGCAGGGTGATGATGCAAAAGTTCGAGATGTCAATGATGGGCGAGTTGACCTACTTCCTTGGATTCCAAGTGAAGCAACTCAAGGACGGCACCTTCATCTCCCAAACAAAGTTCACTCAAGATCTTCTCAAGAGGTTTGGGATGAAGGACGCTAAGCCCGCGAAGACACCGATGGGAACTGACGGACATCTCGACTTCAACAAAGGAGGTAAGCCCGTTGATCAAAAGGCATACCGGTCAATGATAGGTTCATTACTTTATCTTTGTGCTAGTAGATCGGACATTATGCTTAGTGTATGCATGTGTGCTAGATTTCAATCCGACCCCAAGGAATGTCACCTTGTGGCCATTAAGCGAATTCTTAGGTATTTAGTTTCTATGCCTCAACCGGCAAGGGGTCTACCTTTGACTTGATTGGATACTCAGACTCCGACTATGACGGGTGCAAGATTGATGGGAAGAGCACATCAGGGACGTACCAATTTCTAGGAAGGTCCCTGGTGTCCTGGAGTTCCAAGAAACAAACATCCTTTGCCCTATCCACCGGTGAGGCCGAGTACGTTGCCGCAGGACAGTGTTGCGCACAACTGCTTTGGATGAGGCAAACCCTCCGGTACTTTGGCTACAATCTGAGCAAAGTCCCACTCCTATGTGACAATGAGACTGCAATCCACTTGGCGGATAATCCTGTTGAACACAGCCGCACTAAGCACATAGACATCCGACATCACTTCCTGAGAGACCTCCAGCAAAAGGGAGATATCGATGTGTACCACATTAGCACCGAGAACCAGCTAGCCGATATCTTCACTAAGCCTTTAGATGAGAAATGGTTTTGCAGGTTGCGTAGTGAGCTAAATGTCTTAGATTCGCGTAACTTAGATTGATCTATAGCATACATGTGTTCTATGCCTTTGATCATGTTACTTTGAGCATTTAAATCAATTATTGTTTGTTTGTGGTGCTCAAGTTGTACAAGTCATCCTCGGACCTCACAAGTCTGTATGCAAATGATGCACATGTTTAGGGGGAGATGTGCTACAACTTGACTCCTTTGAGACTAACTTGGTTGCTTGAGTACACTTGAAGTAGCCTCGAAGGACCATTGAAAAGGAAAATGCACTTGGATGACGAAAAGACTTCCACTGCACTCCGGTATTAGTGTATTTAATTCCAAGTTTATACTAATGCTCTCGTTGCCTTTATGCTCTTATTTGACATTTTGGTGAGGCAATGGGGTCAAAGGGCAAAAAATGATCCTGTTTTGGTGCTTCATGCCAAAGGGGGAGAAATTAAGGCCAAAGCAAATGGATCAACCAACAACTTGAGAATTTTGAAAATAGTAGAATTTGTGATTTGTCCAAAATACTCTTATTGCAAAAATTGGTCTCTTATGGGGGAGAATTTTGATTACAGGAAAAAGGGGGAGTTTTGGTACTTTACAAATTTCACTCTTGGAATGTCTCTCTATTTGCACAAACAAGCGTGTTTGACTTAGAGATAGGGAAAAGAATTTGATTTGCAAAAACAAACCAAGTGGTGGCAAAGAGTGATCCAAATATGCCAAATCCTAAGTAAAACGAATTTGGTCTTCATTTGCATTGATGTTGCACTTCTTTTGTTGCTTTTTAATGTGTTGGCATAAATCACCAAAAAGGGGGAGATTGAAAGGGAAATGAGGTCTTGGGCCATTTCTATAAGTGTTTTGGTGATTAGATGCTCAACACATACCGTTTGAGTTCTTATGTGCTAAATGTGTGAGAAGTGCAAATCAAAGAACAAGGTATGTTTCTAGACTTAGTAAATTGTTTTTTATTACTAACATGTTTATCTAAGTGCTAGAAATCACGTGTCTCTTGTGTTGCTTGGCCAAACCACAGGATAAAAATCACATCTCCTGTGTTGCTCTTCTGTGATTGTTTTGTTCGCAAGAGATCGCTTCATAGCAACTTGATTAATTCGCACTAACTTTTATATAATCAAATTTGTGGCTACTTAGTGTTTGATTTTACAGGATCACCTATTCACCCCCCCCCCTCTAGGTGCTCTCAAGAGGAAACCCCTTCCCTGAACAACGGTGCCCACCCGGCCAACGCACCGAGCGCCCCTAGGAGGAAGGCTGGAGCCGGCGGCCGGCATGCGCGCAACACCGAGGCATGGGGTGTGGCTCCATAGGTCAGCTGTGTGAAGGTGAGTTGGGCTGGTTGGGGCGCGAGGGCTTCTTGGGCCGAGCGAGAAATTTGGTCGAAGAAGCTGGTAGGTTTTTCTGATTTCTGTTTTATCGCCATTTCAAACCGACAAGTCAAATTTGACTCGAAGTTCAAGTTTCCAAGATTAAAAGCACCAGTGAATAAAACTCCAACATGATATGCATAAATGCATATACCCGTTTTGTTTTGTTTATTTTATCCAAATATTTTAAGTATGCAATACACACACATAAAGTAAAAATTACTTCTTTGAATGTATTGTCCATTAAAACTATGTTCATGTTTATGAGAGATGATTTTCTAGTGTATAATATTTATTAAGGTACATATATATATATATACTTAATTCTTTTGGAGAATATCCTAATCATATTATTCCACAAAGGTTGGTTTCAATTATATGAGGTTCTTTTATTTAATTTCTTATAATAAAAGACTTTTATTTAAACCTTGGAATACTATCTCCTAGATCTGGAAGCAGAATTTTTCTTCAGCGTTACAAATGCTAGACTATTTGCGTGAAAAACTAGCAAGTCCAAGAAGTAAACTTGCACTCCAAACGACATCCAGTAAAATCAGCATCAGAATAAACGCACAAAGTCAGAATGGAAGAAGAAGAGTATCATAAACCAAACTCATGTATGAAGAGCAAGTACCTCATAATCTGTTTCACAACCTGTCTATGAGAAGTGTGTGGGGAGGCCTAGAAACAAGCGCACACGCACACTGCAAAGTGTATATATGGCTTCATCACAGTCAAGTACAGGAAGGAGCCAATCATGCCCATGTACTCCTTCTGGTCCACGGGCTCGATGTCCTCATCGGCATCAAGCACCGTTGTGGTGGACATGGGCATCGAAGGAGGCTTGGCCTCACCCATGTCGAACTTCGTCAAGACATCCTTTGTATACTTGTCTTGATGCACAAAGGTCCCGTCTTGGGTCTGCTTAATTTGCAACCCAAGAAAGAAGGTCAGCTCTCCCATCATGCTCATATCAAATTCCCTACTCATAAGATCTGAAAACTTGGAAACAAGAGCATGAAAAGAGCAACCAAAGATAATATCATCCATGTATATCTGGACTAAAAGGGTATCACTACCATGCTTGGGGAGAAAAGAGTTTTGTCTGTAGACCCATTTTAAAACCCTTTAAAAGCAAGAAAGATTTCAACACTCATACCAGGCTCTAGGGGCATGTTTAAAACCATACAAAGATTTTAAAAACATGGTTTCAAAACTTGGAACCCTCAAAACCAGGGGGATGTCTCACATAGACCCCTTCCTCTATATACCCATTCAAAGAGGCACTTTTGACATCCATTTGAAAAATCTTAAAACCCTTTGATGCAGCAAAGGCTAAAAGGATCCTAATGGCCTCTAAACGGGCAACAGTGGCAAAAGTATCCTCATAATCAATTCCCTCTTTATGCAAAACCCTTGGGCTACCAACCTCACCTAGTTTCTCACTACCAACCCATCCTCACTCTCTTTATTTTTGAAAACCCATTTGGTACCTATGGGATGGCAGTTTGAAGGCAGTGGCACCAAAACCCAAACCTGATTTCTCTCAAAAATTTCAAGCTCCTCATGCATAGCATTGACCTAGTTAGGATCAGACAAAGCGTGTCCAACATCCTAGGGCTCAAAATTAGAAACTAAAGCTGAGTGAGCAAAATGAAAAAATTGTTGTGACCTGGAGCGAGTGACTCACTCGTGAAGCTCCTTGATCAACTGCTAAGGTGGGTGACAATGTTGAATGTGTTGCGGAGCCTACCTCGAGGAAGTGGCCCCCCCTCAACAGCAGCCTAACCGCCTCTAGGCTTAGTAGGCTTACGCTTGACTGGACCCCAAGTAGTGGAAGAAGCGGGGTCGAGTCTAGCAGCCAAAGTAGTGGAAGCATGCTCGCCTAGTGCAACCGATGGAGTTGGCTCAGGATCACCCCAATCGTCGTTGTCGTGCTCCTCCTCCACAAAAATGGTCTATCCCATCTGATCTGATCCTGCAGGCTCAAAGATAGGGGATGGACAAGGTGTAGTCTCATTGAATGTAACCTCAAAAGTCTCCATGATGTGTTAGTCTCCAGGTTAAGAACACGATAAGCACGAGAGTGTAATGCATAACATAGGAAAAGCCCATCAGAAGACTATGGTTCAAACTTGTCCAAATTACCATGTTTCAACACAAAGCATCTGCAGCCAAACATCCTGAAATGGTTAACCTTGGATGGCCGTTCAAACTGCAAGTCATATGAAGTCTTGTTCAAGAAATCTTGAAGAAGATGCGGTTCGACACGTGACAAAGCAGTGTGATGCTTCAGCCCCAAAACGCCTAGGAGTCCTATACTCATCGAGCATCATCCTGGCCATCTCAACAAGGGTCTGATTCTTGCATTCAACAATGCCATTATACTGAGGCACATACGGAGAGGAAAACTGATGTTCAAGTCCCAAAGAAGCACAAAAGGTCTCAAATTGAGTATTCTTGAATTTTGTGTCATTATCGTTGTGAATCAATGTCGTGGCATTTTTGGGGAACTCGTTTTGCAACCAAACAATCAAATCTCGAGCATGAGTAAAATCCTCATTCTTCGCCTTCATGAAGAACAACTAAGAATAGCGAGAAAAGTCGTCAACAACCACAAGCACATACCACATCCCCTCGAAAGAGGAAACCCGAGTTGGACCAACAGTGTCCATGTGAAGCAATTCACCGGGTTGCGAAGTCATCACCTTGGTGGCCGAGGAATGGGAAGTAGCAATCATTTTGTCATGACGACAAGGGTGACAGACAAGATCCTTACAAATTTTAACTTGTGCATCCTTGGATTAGGCCAAGTGAGTTCAGTCTACACAAAAAAATCAAAGCTCAAGTGACCTAGCCTCCTATGCCACTTCCAAATCAAAGAAGAGGATCTTGCAAAAAGACATCAACGGTCAGAAGAATGTGTAAATCAGCTTGAAAAACTCAACCAAAAGGGGAAATCCGACGAACAAGATCCCCCTGGGCATCCAAAACCCGAGAAAGGCTCTTTTAAAGCGCACTTCATAGTCATCATCAAGGAGTTGTGAAATAGAAAGCAAAACTTCATAGTCATCCTCAAGGAGTTCCAAAACTCTTGAAAGGCCTTGTGTCATTGTCTAGGGGAACATTGTTTGTGAGGGAACCTTTTAGGGCCAAATACCAACGAACCCTAGGGCCTTCACGCGATGTACAGGACCTTGGGGTCGACTCTGCGAGGTGTTGGACGATTTATGATAAATCACCAGAGAATCTGCGTAGGGCACCAGACGGTCTGCGGTTGGGCACCGATCCATTCGACATAGAGCAGATAACTACGCTCTTCTCTTCAGATACGTGGACCATCCACGATGGCGTAGAGGGCTTTGTGTAGAACCTAGATCTCACCTCGCAGGAGGGACCCCGTCGAGGAGGAGGTATCGTAGGGTTGCTTTAGGATCGGCAGGCCACCCAAAGTGTCTCAAGATGACGTAGAGCCGAATAGAGGTGAAGATTGTGATTGAGAAACTACATCTACGCTACATCTAGAACTAAGGCATGAAGACAAATAATGAAAATAGATTGATATGATTGGATTGTGTTTGTGTCAAACTCGGTTTTAGAAGGTAAACCAAATGCGAACCATGTACGTGCCAGGATCATAAATTCACGTACACAGTGATTACTTAAATGACTCATCATAGCACAACGCTTTGAATAATAATAAAGAGTAAGTAATAACATTAAAGACTAGAGCCATTTACATAATATAATCAAAGTACACAGAATAGAAACGTAGCCAACGTAAATTAACCCACCACAGACAGCTGACTGGGGGAGGTCGCTAGCCTAAACCACGAACTCATCGAAGTCCTAGAACTCCTGGAGATCTGCCTCGACGCTTTCTTCTTTACCTGAGTATAGATTGCACCAAAGGCAACCTAGTGTTTTGTGAAAGCAAGGGTGAGTACACATCAACGTACTCAGCAAATGTCCCGTTTGGCTGAGGTGGACTAGCTTTATGTGGGGTTAAGATCAAGTAGTTGCTTTTAGTTGGTTAGGTATTTATTATTAGTGGAAGCCAAGTTTTATCATATAACCAACCTGTGAACCATTTCCTCATCGAGGAAAAACATTATCATCATCAAGCCAAAACCATAAATAAAACCATTGTATCTCGAACCATCTATATCTCTAATCAAAAAGGATCCCAAGGCCGCTCATAACCGTGAGCATGGCTGATATATCAGTTTCTAACCCTCTGCACAGGTCGTACACTTTACCCACGAGTCGTGATTCCCTTTCTGCCCGGAGAGAGCTACTCTCCATTGACCACTACCTAGGTGGCCTGGTAGGTGTACCACTATGCAGCCTTTACAAAGACTCCCTTGGTGCATAGCTGCTCGTTAGGTTTCGTCAGTCGTACAAACGCAGTACACCTCCCCAAGGTGGGTGACTAACAAAACCAAATCGAATGAACCTCTGCAACCCCCCTGGCAGAGCGAGCACTACGCCCTGGCCCCCATTGATGGCCCTCAGGCAAAGCCAACTACACCCTCAGGTTCATCTAATTAATCAGCTAAGGGCGTCCCATTCCACCCTCATGGTTGCACTGTTATCCCGGGTGGTCACTCCACGAACAGGTCCTTACGGAGAGGTACTCAGGGAAAATGGCCCGAGCCCCCTAAAATATCACAATATCATCATCGGGATAACATCATCGTATCATAAATATTCACATCATGTTCATTGATTAAAATAAAGCAATAGTATGAAGCTAACCATAATAACCCAAAAGGTAATCAAGGACAAGATAAATACAAAGCTAGTCAATCCTAAGGTTTCAATTAAGTAATGCGGGACAGTGAATTATAAGTGAATGGGACATAATGGGTCAGAGGACACTTGCCTTCACCAAACAGATGCTCAGGGTCTTCAACCTCATAGAACTCAGAGAGCTTGATCACTTGGTCGCCAATGCTTGATCATCGATTCCTCGAAGCGCGGAAACAAATCTCGATCTAATCGCAACGTGAAGCGAAGACGAACAAGCACAAGCAAATATATATATATATATATATATATATATATATATATATATATATATATAAAAGAATATTACACCATATAAGATAAAATGTTATGAAAACATGTAGCATAAAATAGAGCTCGATTCTATGGTCACGCGAGGGAAAGAAACGTCGAACTCGAAGCTACGGTTGAGAAGTTAGCGCGTTAACGTTAAGCAAGTATTAACTATAACTTTTAGTTCAACATTATCAAATATAAATATTACACATCAGTAAGTTCAATTAATCTGTTACACTGACAAATGCCAGTTAATTAAATAATTTAATTAAAACGAGAGATTCTAAGCGAGATGAATTTATAACGTGTGAAACAGCACGACAGCATGCAAACGACGCGCGGACACGCGCGATATAGCACGCTGACGATACACGAAACAGCGCGCGACGAGCACGAACGACGCGCCAACCAGCACGCCACCACGTGCGGAACAACATGTGCGACAAGTGAGAAAACTAAATAGGTGACACGTTTATACTAAACAAATGTTAAATAAATAGAAAGTAGTTAAATTAATATTTGCCTGTCAATATTTAATATAAAAGTTCAAGTGGAACACTACACATTTAGTCTAATTGAAATATTAATCTGATAAATATTAGTCGAGCAAACCTAAGTTAGTTATCTAAAATATATGACATGACGTATTAACATAGTTAACATGAGTGTTTATAAGTGGCAAACTATTTATTATCACGCGCAGACGTCGTGCGACACACGTGATCGTCACGCGACGACGCACGCGCACGACGTGCGACAACGCGTGTAAACGGCACGCGCCACACACGCAAAACAACGCGCACGAGCCAACGCGACTATACGCGCGAACAGCACGATGACGAGCAAACGATGTCGCGCGTGAAGAACAAACAAATAATTAATGAAAAGTATTTTAGTTGGCATTAATCACGTTAATTAACATTTATATTTATAAAAGAACGAGTTAAAACAATGGACTTGTTCTAATTAAATTGTTATTTGATTAACCCTCGAACAAACCAATAATTAATTACTCAACTAAAACATGTGACACGACGACCACGAGGGCCACACGTGGGAGCAACGTGCGCGACAACACGCGCACACGAGAACTACTAAATAGATGTCGCCTCTATACTAAACAAGTATTAAATTTAAAACATTTGTGTAGTCATTAATCACACTATCATATATTTATAGAGCGTAAGTTAAAATGATAAATTAGTTATTTTAATAACCAACAGATAAATAATTAATTCATTCATAAAATAAAATATGTGTCGCGACCAAACAATGTTCCTAACATGCCGACGATGTTATTATGAAACTAACGCAGCTAAAATGAGTTGAAATAGATTTATAACACCTAGTATATATTGAATACTTGATAAATCACGGATTCACAACGGTGACGAGCGCCGCACGCGCGAATAGCTCGCACGACACATAAGAGTCGCTACAGACATTGTGTTTTTTATAAACGAGTGTTGATCCAGAACATGCGAGTTAACATTAACCTCATTACTCTTTATTTGTCTAAAGACGCCAATAAAGCTATAAAATTAGTTTTATTTAAGTTGTTATTCTAATAAATATAGGATGAACAATTAATTAACTAATTAATTAAAACTTGTGTCGTGAAAAATAATGTTACTAATATGAAATTGACGCCGCTATAGAGTTGACGTGACCGAAACGAGTTACGACGCATGAGACTCAATACGTTTAAACATATAATGAACTTATAAACAACACGACACACGGGTACTGCTAAATTATGTCGTATTCATACTAACTACACATTAAACACGACATTTAAGTTGACGTACACACACTAATAGGTATTCACAAATGCATAATTAAAATTGTAGGTTTGGTTCGATGGAACTGTAATTTTAAATAACTGACAGTGTGATGAAACGATTTTT
Organism: Zea mays; assembly: GCF_902167145.1. Lineage (NCBI taxonomy): Eukaryota > Viridiplantae > Streptophyta > Magnoliopsida > Poales > Poaceae > Zea > Zea mays. Next base: position 157,189,070 of record NC_050100.1, on the reverse strand, counting down.
ATTAAACCGCGTGGAAAACGATTCGCGCGAAGGACTAGCTTCATCGGGCAACGCCGACCAGGAGCAGAGTTTGGCAGCTTACCAGAGCGGCGTGCGGCCAGGCTGATTGACGGCGCGACGCAGGAGAGCTTGGCCAGCCATGGTTGTGCCAACCATGGGGCGGCTCAGGCTAGAAGCCCGCACGTCGGTTTACCGGCGGCGCGACGAGCAGACGCCGATACGGTGACGCGACGAGCAGCTCCAGAGAGGCGAGAGCGATTTCCAGCTTCCTGCACGACGGCAAGCGCTGCGACGGCACCAAGCGGACTAGGCAGCAGCGCATGGGCCATCACCGGGGATGAAGGACAGGGAGGACAGGGCGGCTTGGTCGCGCCCATGCTGCAGGGGGAGGTCTCGCTGAGGCATGGGGGAATGAGCGGTTCGTTCGGCGGCGTGCGTCGTGGGAAACAGGGAGAGAGAGAGGTGGACGAGTGGGCGACGGCACTGGGCAAGCGTGCACGCGCACGCTGGGCTGGGGGCGCGCGAGTGCCTGGCTGCTGGCGCTGCTGGTGGGCTGCGGGAGGGGGAAGTGCCAAGCGGGCCGCGGGGGGGGCGCTGCTGGTGCGGGAGCGCTGGGCAGCGACAAGCCAAGCAGGCTGGGCGGGGAGTGCGGCGCGCGAGAGGTGGGCCGACCACGCGATCTAAGAGAGGGGGGAAGGGAGGAGAGGTGCGGGAGGGGGCTAGGTGGGCTGGGGAGGGGCGCTGGGCCACGCGGGAGAGGCAGACCGCGAGGAGGAGCGCTGGGCCGCGCTCGCGCCAGCCCAGGAGAGCAGGCCGTCTAGGGGAGACTAGGGTGGGCCTTTTTCCTTTTCTTTTGTTCTTGTTTTAGCTTTGAATTCAAAATCAAACATGCTTCCTAAGTTTGAATGAATGCATCACTACAAAGAAAAAAAATATGCATCGACATGCTATGCAACAATTAAGGACCCTCTTAGGGTTTTAGTTTACGAGGATTATGCCGATATAAAACAAAAATAATTCTCCATTTTTAGGAAAAAGAGAAGGAAAGCAAAGAAAAAAGAGAGTAACACCTGAATTTGGTGGATATTAGAAAAGAAATTTTATACCCTAAATTCAGGGTGTTACAGTTTGCCTCAATATGTTGTACCACTTCATATATATGAGTAAGATCTAGACTCGTTCCTAGGTGGATCTTAATAGTTTCCTACGGGTCATTAGAATAATCATGTAAGAGAATACTTGTCGTGCTTCCTTTGACATGTTTGAAAACTTGCCCTCTAATGATGCTTCTGGTGGGACTATTGTTATTTGGAAATATTTGGTTTTCTAAGGTTACTTAAAGCGGATTTAAAGGATTATTTTATAAACTATTCCAAATTAAAATTTGTTTTAGGTAATTAATATATTTATACGATACTTGAAGTATGTGTTTTATATATATGTCTGGTTTCATCATTATCCATTTAAATATAAATATAAAAACAAAGAGCTAAAATGAATATTGTTTTGGAAAGATGGGAGTACTAGTAAATATAGGTAATTTTGATACAAATTTAGTTGGTTACTTTCTAATGGCAGTGGTGCTAATTTGTTAGGCCAGCTTAGTGAGAAGTTTGACGTTGTTTCCAAAACTACTATACAATAGAGTGAAACAAAACGTGGATGAAACATTCAGTCCCAATGAAAATTTTGATTATATATAGTTTTATGAACATTTAATTTCAAGACTTATATAGAGTTGGTAATCGTGTCAACTATCAAGAGAGTTCCATGCCTACAAAGCTCATTTATTTAGCTGTTTTTTAATAAGTGAAATATCCGCTTTCAAATAAAAAAATATTTTATAGTTTTATGGATATTTAAATTTAAAGGCTTATACAGGTCTTGTTTGAGTGTAAGTAGAATGGAGGGGGTTGAGGGAGGGAGGATCTCTCATTATTTAATTTTGAATAGTTAAGTATTTTAGTCTTCTAGATCTTTTCCATTACACTTGCTCACAAACAAGCCTATAGAGTTGGTAATCGTATCAAAAGAGTTTTATAACAATAAAGCTCATTTATTCTCTCATTTGTTAAAAACATTGTCACGTAATCAAAATTGCATGTGTGTCAGTTTATTATATAAATAAAAAAGGGTGTACCCAGTGCCTAAACTCTAATAAAATTCCTAGTGAGAATGGTCCTATGTTATTAGAGAAAAGATTTGATGGTTATTATTGAAGATTATGATTATTAGAGTCTACAAGGTTAAAAGTTGAGTGTTTTATTGTTGTTAGGATTTCTTTATATTTTTTCTTTTCTTTCTAGTGCTCTCGTTAAAAATTACGTGGAACCAGTAATAATTAATCAGCAACATTGACATTATTTATAATAAGAACTATAACTGATATTCATATTTCATTGGCATAATCAGCATGGGTCGATGTTGTTAGGAAATAAAAGACACAAAGATTTACGTAAAAAAAATTCCCTCCAATATTGAGGAGCAAACAACTACGAGGAAATAGATCTACTATCAACCGCAGAGTACAAGTTACAGGGAGGACCTATATTTATAGGCGTATAGGAAAGCATATTCTGAGACATATTCCAAACATATAAAAGGAATTAGAGGCATATTCCAACAGATGTGTATAGCTGCACATACACACTTTCGGAAACAACTTCTTTACTGAGTGTCTGAAGCACTCGGCAAAGCCTGAAAAACACTCGACAAAGAAGGCTCGGTGAACTGTACATCAGTAACGTCTTCTTTATCGAGTACTTTTATCGGGCACTCGGCAAAGAAAAGTCGTTGTCACGGTGCCTGAAGCCGATCGTAACTCGTGCTAAATAACATGAATATCATTTTTGCATTCACGGTTTTCACTGTTTCGAGTGACTTGCAGTTTAAATCTGAATTATTCGAGAAAATCCAATTAAACGAACAAAATCTAATAGTTATAACAAACACATTTATAATTGTGTCAAAATAGAACAAGTAATCTACATAGTGTAGGAACAAACAACAAAAAGTTTGGTTGAGAAAATAAAAAATAAAAATATACTTTACCGAGTGTCCATGATAGGCACTTGATAAAGCATAATTTGCCGAGTGTCGGGCGGGCGACACTCGGCAAAGATAACAGCCGTCAGTTATAGACGGCTGCTGACGGCCCTTTACCGAGCGTCGCCGTTCGCCGAGAGTTTGACACTCGGCAAAGAGATTTTCGCCGAGTGTCCTACTCTCGCTAAACGTGGTCGTTACCGAGAGTACGACTTTGCCGAGTCCAGCTCTCGGTAAAGAGTTCTTTGTCGAGTGTCCGACAAAAAGCACTCTTTGTGGCAAAGAGCTAGATTCCGGTAGTGACATCAGACATTTGTTCCAATTTACTGAACCAAATGTCATGCACATGTGATATATGTAGCTTGTAGATTCAGCCACGCCAAGATTAAAGACACGCGATGAGGCGCGCGCACTACGACACCAGCCGGCGACATCGTCCCCTATATTCATCATCAACTGATCGATCACCGTCGCTACGTACTGACCACATGCTGTAGAGAGGCCGTGAATGATGATACTGTTTAGCATTGACTTTGTTCTTAAAAATGCTGATGTGTGTGCGTTCTCCTCTTCCTCTCCATCCCCAATTATATTCCCCATAGATGTGTGCAGAAGTCCTAGCAACGTACTGTTGTACTCATGATACCGTATACATGCTAGTAATAATTACAGTATTATTAAGTCGTGATGATGTTTCTATTATTGCTGCGTGACGCGTACGAGGAGAGGATTTGTCTTCGATCGGGGCGCAGGCACTCATCAAGGGCCATCCTCAGCTCGCTGTTCACGCACTGTTTACACAATAGTCTTCTCCTTCAAAGAACCTGGATCCTTTTTTCTATTATATCACTATAGCAGAGAAGCCGAAGCTAAGAGTTCCTTGATTAAGAAGCTTATTGCTACCATGCATGCATGATGCATCGCCGGACGATCAAGGCAGTGGACCAAACAAAAATAAATGTCAACTGGCTACGGAATTGTATCAGGAGGGAAACCTACGTGTTCGCTCTCTCTTAAGCACGACATATGAATATATGGCAAAGAAATTAAATTTAACAATACTATAAAATTGCGTGATTGTATTATTTCTTGCTTCGATTAAACTCGGTGTTGTATATATGTATTCCTTCACAGCAATAGTTTCGTGTGTCATACGTCACGTACGAAACGCGTAGATTTGTTCCTCTCTCCAGCTTCGCGCCTACCACAATGAGTTGTTATACCATAGATAGGTCGTGAGAAATCACTCAAACCCAATAACGACAGGAAGCCACACGTAGCACAGCGCTCCCGCATAGTAAATCATGTGTCGCCTCAAGCACAATCATTATACTAGTGTGTATATATATTCATCACCTAGGGGGACCTGACCAAGGGCACCCGCCCATGCCATGACTGTGTGCCCCTGCCCACGTCCTGCCTCGCGCTCGGCCACGAGCCGAGGCGCCAAACCCAACACGCGCCCACTCACAAAACCGAGCAGTCGTACCTGCGTGTGCCCCCTTCACGAGTCGAGTCGAGATATAATGACTGAAAACAGAAAATGACTAAAAACAATGGAGAATGACTGAAAAACAAACGATGTCTTAGTTTTCTAGACTCTCGCATGACTGAAAAAACAAGAAATGTGTGAGAAAACGTGGAGAATGAATGAAAACGAAAAAATGTCTGAAAACGAAAAAAATGACTTAATGTTTTCTGAAAAAATGACTTCATGTTACCTGAAAAACAAGAATGACTGAACTAAAAAACATAAAAATGTCCGAGAAAACATGAAAAATGACTACAAACTAAAAATGACTTAATGTTGCCTAGATGTTTAATAGAATGACTTAATGTCTAGACTACGGAATGACTTAATGTTTCCTAGAATGAACAATGACTGAAAGACAAGAATGACTTAATGTCGCGTGGCGCAGAGGGAGACACATGTTTGGGGAGGCGCCAACTTGTGGCTGGGAATGAGTCGCGTGGGGGGCAGGAGCCACATGGCGGGTGGTGCAGTCAGTGCGAGCAGGTGCGCGCCAGGTAGTCCAGGTGATGGACCGCCCGAGGTGATGAATATATATATATATATATATATATATATATATATATATATATATATATATATATATATATATATATATATATATATATATATATATATATATATATATATATATATATATATATATATATGTCAGATCTATTCGTCACCTAGGATGATAGACCAAGGGTCCATCACCTGGACTACTAGGCGAGCCGCCTCTAGTGCATGCGCTCCCGCGATCGAGCCATCTCCCCTTGCGACCGTGAGTTGAGCCGCCTCACCCCTCGCAAGAGCCGAGCCAGTCATTTACCATGAGCCGAGCCACATCACCTGAACTGACTTAATGTTTACTTAAATGATTAAATGTGTGAGTAATGACTTAATGTTGTCTAGATGCTTGAATAACTTTACTTGGACTTTAGAATAACTTAATGTTACCTAGAATGACTTAAATGTTGTTTGGCCGCTACAATGACTTAATATTTTCTGGAATGACTAAACGAATAACAAAGAAATGTTTGAGAAAACCAGAAATAATGGCTGAAAAACAAAGATTAACTTAATGTTTATTGAGATGACTTAACATTGCTTGAATGACTTTGTGTGGACTCTGAAATGACTTAATGTTGTCTGGAAGCTAGAATGACTTAATATTGCTTGGCATGACTGAATCAATAACAATGAATGCCTGAGAAAAATGAAGAATGACTTAATGTTGCATAGATGCTAGAATGTCTGAATCAGAATAGAAAATGACTTAACAAACATGCAGACCATGGAGCCAACGTGTACGTTCGAAGGGAGCCGCACGCGGAGGATCTGACATGATGTACGAGGGAGCCGCGCGGCCCATGGAGCCGTGTGGGGGGATAAGCCGGGCAGGACGCAGGGGACAGTCCATCACCTTAGGTGACAAATAGAGTGTGTGTATATATGCTATACATCACCTAGGGTGATACACCAGTTGGTCCATCATCCGCCCCAAGCTGCATGCAAAAATCTCTCACATGTCATTATCTTGGGTCCCACCTCGCATACATCCAGTTAAAAAATTCTATCTTTTAAATAAAGTGTCAAAATTGAAAACCAATTTCACCATTGAATTCGTCTCGATGAAATCTTCAAAACTAGGCCTCACTTGATATACTTATTTTTTGTTTTAGATGTTTTTTTATATTTTTATCAGTCATTTCTAATTATGTTCAGCCATTCATGATATTCAGTAATTCATGGAACTAATGCCATCGACCTTTTTTAGCAATTTTTGGTTTTTGGTTCAGTCACTTCTAATTGTGTTCAGTCATTCGCGTTTGTTGTTCTTGATCTATTCAGTCGTTTTTTATTTTTATTCGGCTATTTTTTGTTTTATTCAGTCATTTTGCAGTTTTTCAGCTATTCGTGTTTGTTTAGCCATTCTATAGTCAGCCATCTCGACTAATGCCAGACACCTCATTTTTTGTTCAACAATTTTTTCATTTTTGGTTCAGTCATTTCTAATTTAGTTTAGGCATTCGCGTTTCTTAGCTATTTCATGTAATTTCTCTCTATTGTTCTTGATTTGTTCAACCATTTTTTATTTTTATTCAGCTATTTTTGTTTATTTTGTTGACTCATTTTCAGTTTTTTCAGCTATTCGTGTTTGTTAAGTCATTCCATAGTCAGCCATCTCGACTAATGCCATCCACATTGTTTTTCCAGTAATCTTTTTAATTTTTGGTTCAGTCATTTCTAATTTTGTTCAATCATTCTTATTCTTGATAAGTTAAGCAATTCTTCGCAAAAAAGTGAGATAAATATACATGTGGGATCTAGTTTTTGAATCTTTAGTTATGATGATTACAATTGTGAAATTGGTTTTAAATTTTAACCTTTAATTTAGGAGATATTAAATTTTTTAAACTTTGCATGCATGTTGGGGCCCATGAAAGTAACATATGAGTGGGAGGCTCGTGCGGGTGCGTGGGAGGCGCGGGGCGCGCAGTCCGACATTAGGTGATGAATAGATCTATATCTATATATATATATATGGAGCCCTAGGCTTCTAATAGCTGGGCAAAAGACCTGGCCCCATGTTGCCAACCGGTTCAGCCGTACCATGTCCGAAGCGTCTATAAAAGTAGCTCTAGATCGCTAGGGTTCAGTTTTAGCGACACCGATAGTTATGCCCCCCCCCCCCCCCCCGAGAGGCGCGCGCGGTGGCGGATCCTGGGAGCAAGCGCTGGGGACATGCTCGTGGCGGCGGATCCCTGAGGCCAGCGCGCGGTGATGGCCCCCTTGAGGCGCGCGCGACGGCGAGGTGGGAGCGGTCGCGGCATTGGATCCCGAGGGTACACACACGATGGCGGCCCCATGAGGTGTGCACGACGGAGAGGTGGCAGCAGCCGTGGTGGTGGATCCCGGGGGCACGAGCGCGGCAGCGTCTCCCTGAGGTGCACGCGGCAGCAACCCTTGAGGTGCGCACGGCGGTGAGGTGGGGCAGCTGCGGTGGCGCGACGGCGGATCTCGGGGGCACGTGAGCAACGATGGCACCCCTAGGGCGTGTGTCGGTACCCTGAAACTAGGGTACCTCTTACTGCTTTATAAACGCAGTACCCACGTGGCTATTTTTAGTTGCATGGTAAAAGAGTTGTATGTGGGACCAGGCCATGACTCGCCCCAGCCTCGGGCGACTACTCTGGGCCAGCAACAGCACCTGACCCCACTACATGGGCGGGTCTGGTGCCACCACGTGTCCAGAGAAAGTGACGTACTCTGAGGCATCACCAGTGAGTTCGGACCCCCATGGGAAGGTGCCGAACCCCTGTATATATGGTCCGGGCCTCCAGGTTTGGTCCAGGACCTCCACATGTACGAACCATACCCCTGGAATGGGATTCGGACCCCCCTGTATGGGGCCCGGGCCACCCACGGTGGGGTCCCAGGACAGAGCATACCCGGGCCTTAATCAGGACCCAGGCGGGGGTCCGGTGCCGACACGTGTCCAGACCTGATCTGGTGGGATCCGGACCTTATCACATACACTCCTACTCCCCGCCCAAGCGGAGACCCGATGCTGCCACGTGGCCTACTGCGCGCGGCGTAAGCCAACGGGCGGAACCTGGCATGAAGCCTCTGGGCTACGCACGTCTTTGCATTCATTACGGATAAGATGTGCGTCTGTCCATTCCAGTGACAGGCGGCGTGCCCAGTCCACGCTGTGTGGGCCGTGCAGTTACTCACACGTTACCATAGCAAGGACAATGACTCACCATTACTCGTGCATTTCCAAGAAAAGGGTTACTGCCTATCGATGCTGCATGGACTGCAGTCATCATGACTCCCGCTGATTACTCATGCGTTACTAAGAGGGAGCAACACATCATCTAGTAAAGATCTTGGTGTGCTGCCAGCATTAAGTATTCACATAATGTATTCCTTCCATTATGCTCCTGGGCCCGCATGTCGGAGCTCAGCATCCTTGTATGTACCTCCCTTAAACTATAAAAGGGAAGGGACACAGCGTTACAAGGGGCACGCTCAATACAACTTACAGACAGTGGAGGTAGGGTATTACGCTATAGCGGCCTGAACCACTATAAACCCTCGAGTGTCCTTGTGTTCATCCGAAATTCACCAAACTGGCAAGCGCTTAGGCCCCCTTCTCATCTCAGGATTAGGACGGGTGCATTCCGCCACCCGGCCGGAGGATTTTCCCTTCGACAGCGTGCATGACAGCGAGCTGGGAGAGGCTGGTGCGACGGATCTTAGGATGCACGCGCGTGAGGGTCGACCCTTAAGCGCGTACGAATGCGATGCCATCCAAGGTGGGAGCGGCGATGGCGGACTTCCCTAGGCGTGAGCGACGACGGCAGCCTCCCCTAGGCACGAAGTGGTGGCGCATCCCAGATGCGAGGCAGCGGTTCCGCAGGGCGGCGGTCCTATTTTTATGCTATTTTATATACATATTTATGCCAATGTCAATAGGTTTTTACGACCTATATGTCAGTTCATGGCTCCGCTTCCATCTATTTGTCTGTTTATGATATTTCTATTCACGTTTTACGCAAATGATTTATTGATTTTATGCATTATCTCGTTTAGTTAATCCAGTGTGTATTGGGTTCCTACCATTTATGCCATATGTATAAGATATATTTATGACCCACACATTTACGCAACAAAATAGAAATTTAGAAAAAGGTAACCGCTCTAAGAAATGAGGTCATTTGCCATGATTTCATAAATCTCGCGTATGCCAATCCATTTCCTTTTCAACTCACATTCTTGCCATCCTAAATTTGTGCACATGTAGTAGAAAACATTTTTTTCACGCAGTCTACCGTAGTACATAAATAACTTCACTGTGTAGTATAATTAGTATCAGTATATATTATAAACTGGTTCTAACGAGCCTTGATGCATGGATGTTGGAGAGATCCTATATTTATGAAGGAAATAAAACATTTAAATCAGATTTTTTTGTTTTCATACATGTTTTCATTATGAAATAGATCGATGATTTACACTAAAATTCATACCTATTTACATTGTTTTGGTTCACGTTTACGTTGAAATCTGCCTGAGCTCCCACGCACGATCGACTCCATATCTTCTGTTCCAATATATACGGTAACTTCCAACTTCGTGGGCGCGCTAACCACAGTGGTGTGTGGACCCACCTGAACGAACCAATGAAAGGTTCGTTGCCGTTCTCAAGTCTGAACCATTAAATATGCTAGCATAAATACGAGTAGAAACCAACTACCCGACTAGCGAACACGATGTTGGCCCATCTTCGTCCATCCCAACTCGACCCCACCACGTGCGCACCTTCTGTTTACGCAAAACATAACACATGTTTACACATGCATAAATGTGCCCTCCAATCGCGCGGACGCACGTGCCCGCCGGCCCGACCTGACCACGCGCATGACCACTACCCTGGCTGGGCTTCCCATGCCTATCGAAAGCCCTGGGCTTCCATTACCAACAGCCTATATATATACACACACCATATGTAATACCCAACTTTTGAATATAGAAAGAAAGTAATAAATCCTCATGTGTAATGTCTTTTCATTCATGAGAGTTACTAGGAAACATAATGAAAGTGAATAATTTATCAATAAAATGTACATCATGTTGGAGTTTATGTGTTGTTACATCTATAAACAATAAAGTTAATATTAATGAAGATATGTTGGTGCCAAACTTGGAATTTAGACCCAACTTACCACTTAGGAAAATAAAAATAAAACAAATGGCATGAAGGAATAAGGGAGTGCTAAATAAATATAAATAAAATATATATAAATAAAAATATTATTTCATACTGATGAAGTGTTTATTTGGTGCACTTATTTTTTATGATGGATCCATAACTCAAGTTTGAAGTTCAAATATTAGAATTTGAATATATAGAAAGGAATTGGAAATGGAATAAAAACAGGAAACGAAACTGTGCAAACTGGGCCGACCACCACCATTTTGGCCCAGCTGGCCATCTCGGTCGCGCGCCCTCTGCACGGTGCTGACTTGTGGGCCTCGGCGTCAGTTGTCGTGCGCACGTAAGCCACTGCAATGTGGGGCCCAGTCGTCAGGTCCTCTCCCCGTGAACTGGCCAACCACGCACCGTAACGATCGGCGAACTCGCCACGCGCGCTTCTCACCGGGGAAACCCAACCAACCGGGCAAAGCCTATATGACGGGGGTCGTCTCGACCACGCGCAAGCACTACCAAAACCCCGAGTCTATCCCCAGCAAATTTCTGTGCACTGCCATTAGTCGCTCGGGCAGACCGGTTGACCTTACGCAGCGTTGTTCTCCTCGATGCCGGTGATTGGTGATCCGGAGGGTGTGCAACATTGTTCATCGGGCCCCGTGGAGTTATCGTGCGGAATTTGGAGTAGGGGGTGCACGATTGACACCGGAATTCCTTGTCATCGCAGCACTTCCGCCGAGCACCGCGGACAAGGCGGGACACCACTCGGATTCCGGTAAGGACCTCGCCAACACATTCACAACGTTATTCTCTTCGTTTAGTAGTGTTCCGGGCGAAGACCGAGAGCTAGAGACGTAGACTGAGGAACGCCGGCGATGGCACCGCCATGTGGGTAATGCGTCGCCGTGCGCGTGTGGCCGGAATCAGGATTTGGGGAGAAAGCGCCCCGATTAAATGTTGAGTTCCATTCGTACGGATTAGATCCATGCCGTTGAGGCTAGATCTGAGGGGTGATCGTCGATTACAATCTTGACCATTGATCCCCGATCCAACACACGTTGTTAGATACAAGTTCAGTGATTCACGGCGTTGTTCTAAGCCGCCTGTTTCTAATCAAACGGTCGTGAGCCCACGATACCCCTTCACTGCGTAAACTTTGCTTAAGAGCCCTCGTACTATTACAAAATCAACTCGCGGTATCCGAGGGGGGGGGTAGTCTGAGTCTGTGGGGTTTTTGCAGTCTAGCCCTGGAACTTTTTGGTATTTGGCGCGCAGTCCAGAGAACAAATAAATTAGAGAAATGATTATAGAAATTGATTTTTAGTACATAAATAATTCCATAAACTCATTTAATTCATAGAAAATTCATTTTAATTCCTTTTTGATCCATTCCAGTGGCACTAATTTTGTATTAATATTGTCTATCAACTAGTAACTCCGTTTAGCCATGAAACTTGGATTAAAATTATTCACTTGAATTATTTTACTCTAGGCACTTAATAACTTTGGAAATTCATAACTCGATAACCGCAACTCCAAATTTAGAGATTCTTGTTCCTACGATCTCGTTGCGACGCGTAGAATATTGGCATGCATTCTATTTGTTGTTTGGTGTGATGTTAATTTCTGCTACACCATGTTTGTTTGTATTGTTGCGAGTAGACGAGCAAACCACAGAGGATCCAGGTGTTCAGTAGGTGGAGATTGGTGAGCAGGAGCTCGTTGAAGGCAAATTGTGCCCTTGATCACTTCTATTTACCCAATAATGTTCTTATTAATCATAATGATCTACATAGGTTAATTTTGATGGGACTCAATAGGTTACCCTAGTTTGGCTATCTTTATACCTTGTTTACCACTGAATTTTTTGATAGTACCTACTATTCTTTATGTGGTTTTGGGTATGGAGATACACATTATTCATGATCATACTTTTATTATCAGCTTGTTATTTACTATTCATGATAAGATCATTATGTTAATCAGAACATGGAGAACCACTCGGAAAAACAGTGCTACCACAAGGGTGATATGGGACGCCCTTGGCTGACTAATTAGGAAAGCTAGTGGATGACTATCTTACCCAAAAGGGGCAAGGGCAGTAGGGGAGTGGTCAGTGTAGGGAGGCCCTTGGGTTGATTTTGTTGCGATGGCGGTCAGGCGAGGGGTCCCTGCATTGGAGCTTCCTAGAAACTGTAGCGGGTTTTCTGAAGCTAGTGGAACTTTGTAAAGGTCTCGTAGTGTTACCCTGCCTCGCTTCCTTGGTAGAGGTGTATGGGAAGTCGCGATCTCTTGGCATATGGGTAACAGGACTTGTGGGTAAAGTTGTGCAACCTCTGCAGAGTGTAAAACCGGTATATCAGCCATGCTCACAGTCATGAACAGCTCGAACACTCACATGATTAATTTATGGAATTAAATTCAATTTTTCATTTGCATCACATTGGAATTTATTATCAATTTTGATCTATTTATTACTCTGGTTTGGTATTTACTTACATTTAGTAACTGCTAATAAAATTTGACTAACTTATAAAAGCAATGCTCAATTTTAACCCTTATTTATTGACCAGCCTTACACTTCACATGAGCTCCCACTTTTGCGATGATCTTTTGTGAGCTCACTCTTGCGATATATAAACCCCCCACAGGTGAAGAGCAGGTGGTCCAAGAGGAGCCGCCCTATAATGAGGAGTATGAGTTGATCTAGGTGTCGTCTCCCAGTCAACTTTGTGGCGCCAAGGAATAATACTTAGTTCGCTATATTATTATCATTTATTTTTGTAAGACTTCCACTATGTAATAATGACATTTATGATATTTGTGACATTTATTTTTATACACTGTCATTATATGTGATGTTCTTGTTTGGCGCACATATGAGACGTACCCGGATTTATCCTTTAAATCCGGGTGTGACACAAGAGGAACGTACATGCATGCAAAGTTGATGATGCTGGCTCAAAAACTAGCTAGATCCCAGAACCAAAACTAAAAATGGCTTTTAGGGCATATACAACTCCATTTAATACAGTGTCTCTTGAGTAGTCTCTAGGTGGTTAATTGAAAAAGTACACAGTTTTCTATACATATGTTATGTTTTAACTATATTTATGTTCTAGAGTTTTAAGGTTGTATCATATAATCTTTTAGTTATCTCTTTTACTTAGAAAATCGATTTATGGTACATGTCCTTATGCCTTTATTGATTTAGGTCATGTACAACGTAGAGTCCCTTGCTCGGTTTTCTCATGTAGAAGAGACGGTTAACAAATTGTATCATATAATCTTGAGCTCCTAGAATATTAATGTAGTTAAGAGACGATATGTATAGAAAGTTGTGAAGATGCCGATTTTTCATGTAGAGATCGTCTCTTAATTTTTTACGCTTAACCCTTAGAGATATTTTAAAAAATTCTTAATTAATATAGTTGTACATGCCCTTAAGTGGATTTGCCTAGTTTGTCGTCGCATTCAGGAATTCGAGTCGGGATGTGCGCTGGTGCCCTGCATGCATCCAGGACTTGTTTGGAAGTGTAGTATTTTTGCAGTTTTGAAACAATACTATGGTATTTGATGATACTATAGTATTAGAACTTAAAAGGTGTTTGGTTTGTACATACAAAACACAGTTTTAAATACCATGGTTTACCCAAAACCGTGGTATTTTTGAAGTTTTCGAAACTCCACTCAGGACCTCAGTTTTCTTCTCTTCTCTCTACATATACTTTGTTTTTCCAATAGAACCAAACAGATATCGGTTTTCAGCAATACTATGGTTTTACTGTAGTTAAGTAATACCATAGTATTTATGTCATGTACAATTGTAAACTATAGTATCTCAAAACTACAATATTTTCAAACTGCATTTCCAAACAGGCCCCCAGTGGGTGTGGTAGAGGTAGGAAATTGATGACAGCTGCGGCTAGCTTCATATATCCTCGGCCGTCTCTGTCTTGGCCCTTGGGACTACTAGACACAGTGTTGGCCTGTTGGGTGCAGCAATAGGTGTGCCCGATCGGCGCGCCTCCTCAGGCCGTCTTCGACCGATCGTCTGCGAAGAATTGAGATTGGTTTCTGTGCGCCTGCGCTTTGCCATCTCCATCGATCGCAGTCCATACCTACCCACCATTCAGGATTCTCGTCACATGGATAAGCTCATGCCTCCACCATCCGCCTGCAAGCAAAGCCTTCTCCTAGAAACCTGAAAAAAAAAAGAGTAGGACAACAGCTAATTCATGTTTACGTGGAAAAAAAATGAACAGTGCTTGTACGAGAATTTGTGCTGCCGAAATTTCGCTCGGCTGGCCTCACAGTCACTCCAATAAAAGAGACAATTCCGAATCAACACACCACACATGCACTGCATGGAAAGTATGGCAGTCTGAAATGTGTGACGTGTAGGTTTTATTTCATAACAATAAGCTTTACTTTTACCCTATAATTATAATAAAGCTAACAATATATGTCTCATGTCAAATTATACAATTGGTAAATAACTAATATGATATTTTATACTAAATAACATTAAAACATAAACAAATATTTCCGGTAGTTTAATAATTACTCGTGGAAATTAGAACTTTAAATCATATAAATATCTACCATTGGACTAAAACAAACTAATTATAATTGTCGGAAAATAAATAACATTAAATCATATAAAGGGTGGTCTAAAATAAATAAATAACATCAAATTTTTCTACATATTCTAAACTATGAATATATGTCTAAATTTTTACACTAGGTGAGCTTCAACCGACGAGGTGGATATATAAAGGGTGTTGGTGGAGGAGGTAGAGGATAGTAAGAACGTCATGGCTGCGCGGCGGCGGCTGGGTGGCGCGGTTAGTGGCTGGGATGCGTGGGCACCGGCCGGTGGACGTGGCCACGGGCGACGGCTGGTGCGCTGTAGGGGTGGTGTGCGGAGTTGGTAGCTGCAGGGGCGGCGGTGGGCTCTCATACGTTCGTGCGCATAATGAGACACGCACGACATCTGGAAGCCGTTATACCTAGTTTACTCTATTTTCAATAGCTTAAATCATAGCCGTCGTAAATAGGACAATTTTCGAGGGTCGTCAATGTTAGCCATCGGAAATTAAGAGT
Source organism: Zea mays (assembly GCF_902167145.1). Lineage (NCBI taxonomy): Eukaryota > Viridiplantae > Streptophyta > Magnoliopsida > Poales > Poaceae > Zea > Zea mays. The sequence goes on along the minus strand of NC_050100.1, from coordinate 157,173,687 downwards.
AATGTCCGACCGCCATGGGGTGATTGTTGGCAATAACATTATGTCTGAAACCGTATGTAGGAGCCATCGTAAATTAATTAGGTCATTAGACTTTTAGGTTTTCTTGTTGTGGATAGATATATGGGATGAGAGGAAAGGTGGGGACATTGAGGATGACACAGTGATGGTGGCTACACTAGTCGAGGAGTAGGCGAGGAAACTATAGGACATGTCGGCATTGCTACTGACACACACAAACTCTAGCGAAGGACGAGGCATTGCAACATTTTTGTGCTGCCATGTAAGGCCACTCTGCCAAAGTGCCAATGTCATGTAGGTACCTATAAAACGACAGCATCACGCCAACACCATGAGTACATTGCGTACTCATAGAAATTAATTACAACAAATTTTATTTTTTGGTGGATGTAAAGGGATTTATAGGCATTTATACATTTGTGTAAAAACATGGTATTTATTAAGAAATGATATGTTCTTGAATCGAGTTTTAACAATTGTATTAAGAGTTACACTAGGAACAATAGTTAAGTGATCATTATTGAAGTGCATCTCATAATCAAGCCCGTTCATTTCAACTAAACTTGGCCTAGAAGTAAGAACAACTGAATAGTTATGTCCATAGACTTTAGGCATCCAAGGAAAAACTATACAGAGGTGGAGACTAGGACGAACCTCCATACCAATGCGCTCAGTCCGTTGGGTTGCCTCAGGTCCCCAACCTTTTACTAGTGTGCCTATATATGAATGAAGTTAATGACTTCTCGTTCCCCTTGTGTGCGTTACCTAAAGGGTAGCTAGGCTTATGACCACCTTTGGACGTGACTAGGCTTTTTCCTAGAACGTACAGACAAGAACGTTGCATGAAGAATTTTTATGTTGTTAACTGAAGGTGCAGCCGACATTTGCCGGTCAATATTACGAATGGAACAGGTTTTGAAGAATGCAAACATAAAATCTTTTTTTTGTGTATTTCTTATTCGAGAAGGAACGCACTGCAGGTTTTGACATTGAGCACAACAATTACAGCCCAGTTATGATATATTACTCCCTCCGTTTCTTTTTATTTGTCGCTGGATAGTGCAAGTTTACACTATCCAGCGACAAATAAAAAGAAACGGAGGGAGTATTTTTTATGCTTTCTTTGATGGCCAATTGAGTTTCAAACTGGATGTACTTTGTATTTAGTTTAGAATTTGTTTTGGTTTGCTGTCTAACTTGATATAGTTTGTCTAACTGTCATGTCCAAGGTTAGTTATTCAATTTAGTCGGCTAATTTTAGATCAGTTATGGTGCAATTAGTCGAGAATCAAACAGATCCTCCATCTATAATAAGCGGCATGATTGCTTTAGTTCTATGGGATGGAGCTAGACAGCTTCTTCAATTAAAAAAAGAACTCGAGAGCAGCTTCATCAGGAGTAAACTAAGGCTATCTCCAGCGCTGATTCAAATAGTTAGCAAAACAGTATTTTACATAATGATATACACGATTTGTTAATCATAAGTTGATGCTCGGGTTGTACGCCTCATATTTGAAAGAGGAGGTTCTGCAAATTTCCACTAGACGATCTCTTGCATGTGTAACCAACCATTCAACCACTAGAAGACGCTTCATCCTCTTCGTTGTTGCCATCATATATATTAACACCAAGTAGCCTCTAACTTCCTCGTCTCTATCTCACTCATCCAGATTTTTTTGCACCACCGTAGAGAATGATGTCGATCTTCTCACCTCGGGAGAGGAAGAGGTGGCGCTCCGGATCCTGAGAGCTTAGTTTTGTATTGATTTTTGGTAAATAATTTTGTGAGATATTAAAGTTAGTGATGTCGATCTTCTCACCTCGGGAGAGGAAGAGGTGGCGCTCCGGATCCTGAGAGCTTAGTTTTGTATTGATTTTTGGTAAATAATTTTGTGAGATATTAAAGTTGTTGATAACATATATATCGCTCGTTTTTATGTAATCTTGTATGCTAATATTTTATCGGATATTTATGTGTCATTGTAGCGCACAACATTGTACTAATAACAGTTATAAGTTACTCTTTGTACGTGAGGTTGAGAAAAACATGAATTTTACTTACTAATAAATGTTGTTGTAAACGATTTATTTTTGTTTTTTTAAATGAACTAAAGCGACGGCGGAGTTGAGAAGCTCCATGTACAATCGATTGGCCGGTGATGAACGGTAACTGGCATCGAGTACAACACTGAAGTACTGAACACCCAAAATAATATGTCGAAGCTGTTGTTGTAGTAAGAAGCGGTGAAACGACTTGTTTTAGGTGCAGGAATCAATTATATAGAAGCCGGTGTTTGAATGAGAATTAATAATTAGTTAGCTAAAAGTTTACCAGTGGAAATTTGCTAGCTAACAAATAACTAGCTAACTATTCGCTAATTTACTAAGACGATGTTTGAATATACCACAGCTAATAGTTATTTACTAAAATAAGCTGAAGACATCCAAACAGTTTAACTACTTTTAGCAAATTAGATAATAGTTAGCTAGCTAGTATTTATTAGCTAGCTAATTCTACTAGTATTTTTAACTAACTAACTATTAGTTCTAGTGTATTCAAACATAGATTGTTTGGATATCTTCAGTTAATTTTAGTAGCCAATTATTAGTTCTATTCAAACATGACCTAAAATTACTCTGGTAAGAGTATATCAACGCCGTCTGCGATTACAATCCATCCCAAATTATAAGATGTTTTTAATATATTATTTTTACTATATATTTAGATATGGTGTGTATTCAGTTGTATAGTAAAAACTATGTCTAAAAATGTACACTCTTCATCCTAAAATAATAATCGTTTTGGTTATTGTATTTTATGTTTATATTTAAATAGATAATAATACATCTAAACACACATATATATTAAATATTTTATGAATCTATTAATTACAAAACGAATTTTAATTTACAACGTAGGGAGTATTAAAATGATGAGCTATAGAAAGTAAAAAATAGAGTTAACGTCCTAAGGATACTATAGATGTCCAAACAGTGTGGGCTGCCCGTTTAGCCCGCAGCCTAGCACGTTTTGGCTCGGCCTACGTACGGCACGGCCCGATTAAGATCGTGCCCGGGCCAGCACGGCCCGATCCACGTGTCGGGCTTGGGCGCCATATGCAGCCCACGTGCTTTGGCCCGACCCGGCACGGAAAATGGGTCGGCCCGTTAGCAGCCCGCGCCCACATCCACACAAAACCTAATGACCTAATCCCGTGTACCGCGTACCGCCCAGGCCACCGCACCCAATTTGACCGCCCCATCTCCCGAGTCCCGATCCCGGCTGTGCTTGGCGATTTTCTTGCTCCCGGTCCCAATAGCTCTGCCCGTGGCTCGCCGTCGCCTTGGTGCCTCCTCCCACCGTCGACGGCCGACGGCTCGCCACCTCCGACGTCTCTGGTGCTCCCTGACTCCCTCTCCTCCCTCCCTATGTCTCCCTGTTCCTAACCCTAATCCCATTCGGATCTGGTGATTGGTGATACCCTAACCCTAATCCCATTCGGATCTAGTAATTGGTGATGCTCATTCATCGTTGGTGCTCCTCGCTGGTCGGCTGGTGCTCCTCGCCTCCTCGGATTAAGTTGTAGCTTGACAGCTGGACACTGCCGGTGCGGGTGCGTGATTCCCTTACTGATTCTTCTCTGTCTCCGGTCCGGTGGTCCGCGGCTCCGCGCCTTGTATGGTCACTGGCTCACTGGTGCAGTAGTGCCCCTACTGGCTGCTTGGACATCTATATTTTTGTTTTGTTTTCATTTTCCTCCCATTCTCGTCCTCCTTCTAACTTGTCCGGATGTCCGACTTTCTCTGGTGCTCAGCTGGTCCTTGCTTGCTGTTGCTGGTCGCTCTGCTCGACTGCTCCTTGGACCTCGGCTCCGTTCCGTCGTCTTTGGTGCTCCGGCTTGGAAAGGTATGTTTAATTTTAGCCATTTAATTCTTGTAATCGTGTGGATAGTTAGATGTACATTTAATTCCATTTTGTTGCTTTGAACCTTGTAGCCGTTGAGGTAGACGGAGCCGACTGTACGTTGTAGCCGTTAAACCTCCTAGCCGTCAGGCTTGTGTCCGTTGTAGCCGTCAGGCTCATGGACCTTGACGCGGCTGCAGAGGAGGAGGACCGCAGGCTCGAGGACTATAATGAGGTTGAGGATGCTAGGTTCTTCATTGGTTTCGGTGAGAATGAGACCCATGGAGATCCTATTCATATCGATACTGTCGCTGGCTCTGCAGTAGGGACTGGCAATGCTCCACAAGCCTGCCAGAGTTAGTCCCTGATCCTGATGCTGGTGGAAGCAACTCGCACTCAAAGAAAAGGTCCAAGTGCTGGAATGACTTTGATGAATTGACTAAGATTGTGAATGGTAAAAAAGTCAGGTATGCTGCTCGTTGCAAGCACTGTAAGCAAACTCTTACTGCTCGTTCTACTTGTGGTACTGGTCATTTGCTTCGTCATAATTGCCCTGCTAAGAAAGCACATGAACACTCTGGGCAAGTCCAATCTGTGCTTAAGTACAATGCTGACGGTACTTTGCAACGTTGGGAGTACTCTGCTTCTATTGCTAGGACTGAACTATGTCGTTTGATTGCTAGGGATGACCTTCCTTTATGGCATGGTTCTACTCCTGCTTTTCAATGTTATATCAATCGTTCTCATAACCCTAGATTTGTGCATGTTTCTAGACAGACCACTGCCAGGGACATGGTTAAATTTTATATTGAACGTATGGTGAACTTAATTGGAACTTTTAAAAATGATGTTGGTTCTGTTTGTCTTACTTCTGATATTTGGTCTGGCAAGACAAAGGAGGATTACTTAAGCGTAGTAGCTCATTTTGTTAATTCTAAGTGGGAATTAGAAAAAAGATTGCTTGCACTTAGGCTCATTGATGGTAAGCATAGTGGTGTTAACATTGCTAATCTTGTAGCTACTGTTATTGATGAGTATAGTTTAACTGAAAAGTGTTTGCTATAACTTTGGATAATGCTTCCTCAAATAATGTTGCCATGAAATTTCTAAGACCTTTCTTGTGTGGTTACCTTGGTGTACATGTTCTTGATAGTAGCCTTGGTACTGATGCATCTGATGATGAATTGTCTACTATGTTATTGCATCAACGTTGTTCATGTCATGTTATTAATCTAATTGTTAAAGCTGGTTTGGATCCTATCAGAACATATCTTGATGACTTTAGAACTGCTATAACATTTTTAAATGCATCTAACCAACGTATAGCTGCATACAAAAGCTATTGTATGAGTATGGCTATTCGCCCTCGTAAATTTGGTGTTGACATGGATGTTAGATGAAACTCTACCTATTTAATGATTAAACACTTGTTACCACACAAGTCTACCTTCTCTGTTTTTATCAAAACCCAGTATCATCCTTTGAATGAAGATGGGACTCCTTTACTCACTGATAACCATTGGGCAATTGCTGAAAAAGTGTTATCTTTCTTAGAATTATTTTATGAATCAACTGTTACATTGTCTGGTGTGTACTATCCAACTGCTACTTTAGTGTTGCATCACATTCTAAGGATAGCTAGACATCTAAATGCATTTGAGAATGATATATTGCTAAGATGTGTTGTTGTTCCTATGAAAGATAAATTCTTGAAGTACTAGAGAGACATTCCAATTTTATATGCAGTTGCATTTATTTTGGATCCTAGAGTTAAAATGAGGGGTTTTAACAAAGTCCTTACCAAGTTATCTAGTTTAACTGGTACTGATTACTCTAGGCTTCCATTTGATGTTCGTACTAAGCTAGCCAAGGTATTTCAGTTGTATGAGACCAAATTTGGTGACACACGCATGCGTGGTGCCCACCAACCATCATCTCACTTATCTGGTAAGAAAAAAATGGCATGGGATGACATTTATGGTGATGATGACCTTGATGGTGAGTTCTCTACTCCTCTGGGAAGGAGATCAGGTTCTTCTTCTTCAACCCCTCAAGCTATCTCTAATGTTGCATCTACCTCTGAGTTAGCTTCTTACTTAGACAGTGATACTATCAATGAGTTTGATGAGGACTTCAATGTCCTTTCTTGGTGGCATCAGCATAAGTTAACTTATCCTATTCTTTCACTACTAGCTAAAGATGTCTTGACAGTGCCAGCTTCTACTATTTCCTCAGAGTCTACCTTTAGTCTTGCTGGCAGGGTAATTGAAGAGTGTCGACGTCGTCTAGCTCCTGATATGGTAGAGATATTATCTTGCATCAAAGATTGGGAACTTGCTGATGCTCACCTGCAACACAGTGTGGAGGAAGACATAAAAGAACTTGAAGCTGAGCACGACAACCTATGGCTTGATGATCCAGCAACACAATCAGCTAGGGATGATGAAAATGCTTAGTCTTGCAACCTACTGGTCTTATGTCTTATGAGTTGTATTGAACTAATGATCTGTACACTGTAATGGACTGTAATGATTTATAAACTTAGGAGCTGGGCTGCACTCTTTTTTCCTTCTTAGGGTTTTCTCACGAGGTGTGAGTTTTTACCTAAGAAGGTTTTTAATGAGGCGACCATTGCACTAACAGCTCCTATTAGTCATTTCATATCTGTGTTTGTGTAATATCCTGTGAACCAACTGTTATTTCTTGTGTGATTAATTCTGTGTGAATCCTGTGGTTAATTCTGTGTGAATCTGGTATTAATTCTGTGAGAATCTGGTATTTACATGTATTTAATTCTGTGATTATCTATTGGTTTGGGCCAGTGGCCGGCCCGATACGTTCAGGCCCACCGGATAAACGGGCCGGCCCGACACGATTTATACCTACGTGTGCCGGGTTTGAACATGTCCCTAGGTACGTGGGCCAGCACGACCTGATCCGGAGCTTCAACGGGTCGTGTCTGGCCCGGCACTATTTGTACCGAGTTGAAACAGGTTCGGACCGGATCTGTGCTGGGTGGCCGGTTTGGACATCTGTAGAGGATACCGTATGTACGCCCTGACGGAGTCACAGATGTACTGTAGTGGAACTGTGGACCTGCAAAAACAATACGTTCGCATGACGCCGGCCTCTCAATCCAAGCGAGCCGCACGTATACATTTCATTTTTTTTATTTCTTCCGCTGCCCGCATTATTAACCAAAGCAAGGGTTGAAAGAGATTTTCATTTTCCTCTCTTAATTTATTTTTAAAAATAGAAGCAAATGAAATGAGCATAGCGCGGCTTCATGTAGAGCTAAATATCGAACCAGCTCGATTCGTTAAGCTAACGAGACATAAAGTCAGCTCGGCTCGTTGAGCTAAGCAGAAAATAATATATATATATAATAATCAATTTCTAGTTAATTTTAAACTAATTTAACAATATAAAATAGTAATTATTTTTATAGTTTCACGTACCTGTACCTTAACAATGTAACACCAAATTAACACAACTCATAACTCATCAATTCACTAACCCACACTTATATTCGCATAAAGCAATTTAACACATAAAAACAGCTCATTAATCATTAGTTTAACTTCTAGGCCATAGACACCCAACATACATATAACATGTTCATCAACTGTTACGTAAATAATATGCATATGATTTTATTTTGCTGAGATATGATAACTCGTTTAGCTGGCGAGATGAGTCGTTAACAAATCGAGCTAGCTTGTTAACGAATCAAACTAAAATGTCAGCTTAGCTTGTAAAAGAAATCGAACGAGCCGATCAATCCAAGAGCCACGAGCATTTCGGTCGCGCTAGCTCCGTGGGTCGGGTTCACAGTGACGGGGCAAAGACGATATTAAACGACGCCAAAAACTTGGTCAATGTCATCACACTCGAACCCACCCACACAAACCACCATGCCACCGCGGAATCCACCCACTATTTTGCACTGTTTGTTTTTAGTTCCCTTTAAAATGCCGCGGCCGGCGCGGCGCATCCGGCTGCGTACCGGCCCCCTTTTCCACCCACCCGCCCACCCCTCGTTTCCTGCAATTCGCCGCCATCGTTCGCTGAACTTGAGCGCGTCTGCCGCCTGCCACCACCGCTCTCTGCCTCTCTGCTGCTCTGTTCTTTCTCCCGCCGGGGCAGAGGAGGGCGGGGAGGCCCGTTGAGCGAGCCTCGGTCGGTATGGGGATCTGCGCCTCGTCCAAGCGCGTGCGGCAGGAGGAGCAGGACTCCGACGAGAACGTGGTGTACGTGATGGACGAGCAGGGCGGCGGGGGAGAAGGCGAGGACGGCCGTGGCGCCCGCGCGGCGGCATCCCGCAAGGTGGCCTCCCTCTTCTCGCAGAAGGGCAAGAAGGGGCCCAACCAGGACGCCGTCATACTCTGCCAGGTCCGCGCTCGCACCACCACCCCTCCTGCTGCTGCCTTGCCCGAGGAATTCTCTCGATGTCTCAGCTTTTTCTTCTTCTTCTTCTCTCCTATATCTGTTTGTTTATTTATTTTGCTACACAGCGCTGGTAGATGTAGATCTGTACTGATACAGATTTTGTTTGGTACTCCACCGACTGTACTGCACTGCTCCGTATAGTCTCTTGCAGAGGAAAACCACTAGTTTTTTTTCCTCCTGGGTACTCTGTCCTTGCAAGGGACTTTGACGTGGTGGGAGGTCATGAAATTCCAGGAACTGTCCTCTGTATTCTGCAATTATTATCAGGACATACGTACACAGCTGCCACCCCACCACAACCAATTCACCATACAGCGGGGGGGAAATCGTGATGGTTCACTTTCCAAACCACGGAAACGAGTTTCGTCGTCCTACGGATTTCCTCGCGGTTTTGGTTTGCTACGACAGCGGAACAGATCAGAATTATCATTAGTTCCCTGTTCTTGCCCCCTTTATTTTCAGACCCTTTTTTTAAAATTCCCCCAAGAACCAACCAGTCTCATCTGCCGTTTGGGCTCAATTGTCAACGATGGCCACTGATGCTATCATTTGATATTCATCACAAGCTGTCGGCTTGTTGCTCGAGTCCATGCAATCTGAATGCGTGTAATCAAGCTATTCGGTTCGGACCACGATTCTGACGCCCACCGTGCGCTCCACGTCTCCAGGGATTCGGCATGGAGGACGGCGTGTTCTGCGGCGTGTTCGACGGGCACGGCCGGTGCGGGCAGTTCATCAGCAAGCTGGTGAGGGACTACCTCCCGTTCATGATCCTGAGCCACCGGAACGCGCTCCTCATGGGCTCCGACGACGACGACGATGATCCGGCCTTCAGCGACGCGTCGGCGTCGGCGTCGGCGTCGTCCACGGACGGCAGCGGGCAGTCGTCGCCGGCGCCGGCGCAGCTGCTGGAGGAGTGGCGGGAGGCCTGCGCCAACGCGTTCGAGGCCATGGACAAGGAGCTCAAGCTCCAGGCCAACGTGGACTGCAACTTCAGCGGCACCACCGCCGTGTGCGCCATCAAGCAGGGGAAGGACCTCATCGTCGCCAACCTCGGCGACTCCAGGGCCGTGCTGGCGACCATGTCGGACACGGGCTACCTCAAGGCCGTGCAGCTCACCACCGACCAGAAGCCCAACGTGCCCCGTGAGTGTGTCCGTCATAGTCGATCGTCGGATGATTGGATCGTATCCCTACTCCCTAGCGGATGGATAACTAAACCGTATCATGCACTACGCAGAGGAGGCTGAGCGTATCAAGCGCTGCAACGGCCGCGTGTTCGCGCTCAAGGACGAGCCGTCGGTGCTGCGCGTGTGGCTTCCCGACGAGGACTGCCCGGGCCTCGCCATGGCGCGCTCTCTGGGCGACTACCGCCTCAAGCGCCACGGCGTGGTGTCGGAGCCGGAGGTGACGCACCGCCGCGTCGCGCCGGGGGACCTGTTCATCATCCTGGCCACGGACGGCGTGTGGGACGTGCTCAGCAACGAGGAGGTCGTGTCCATCGTCTGCGCCACGCCGCGGAAGCAGCACGCGTCCAAGGCCGTCGCCGAGGCCGCGGCGCAGCGCTGGCGGACCAGGTACCCGACGTCCCGCGTCGACGACTGCTCCGCCGTCTGCCTCTTCCTGCGGGACCAGGACTGGGCCAGCAGCGTCGCCGCGGCCAGGGCCAAGGCGGCCGCTAGCCGCTAGTGCTAGTGCTAGCCGGGGCGGACGGCGGACGAAGCTCGCTCCGACGATAAGCCTGCGGACGGCGATCCATAACGGCAGCTAATGTACTGGGAGTGTAATTAAGTGCTGTAACATAGTGTTAATTAAGCTCTGATGTTTTTGCGAGGAGAGAAAAAAGTCGTTTAATTCTCAGTTTTGAGTTTTGACTCCTGATCGGTGACCAGCTGACCTTGCATGTTATGGTGTCGGACGAAGCGAATGGCTGGCAGGAACGCCGTTTGTACTCTGTGTGGCATGTAAATTGTTACCGGTTGAAGAAGAGTTACCAGTCCAAGTGCCTTTTTTTGTCGATATAAATGTTACTCCTCCATTAAAAAGTATTTTGGTTTTTAAAAGTCAAAGCTGGCATATTTTGATTGCCATTTGGTGAAACAATAAGTATACAGGTATATGAAGCTATACGACCTGATTCGTATTCGAAAATGCTTGTACTACTGGTTTTGTAGCTATGAATGCGATATTCTAAAATAAATTATGTTCGAAGCATAACTTTGAAGATCTGATGATCAAAAAAATATGCCCCCAACAGCAGATCTAGAATTCAATCATGTCCCGGATCAACCTATTGAACCTGCAGTTCTTTTAATATACTAGCCAGTTGTCCGTGGTTTGCTACTGCGGTTATATATCTGTCGGGGACCCTAATTAGGGGTACCCTCAAGACTCCTAAATCTCAGCTGGTAACCCCCATCAGCACAAAGCTGCAAAGGCCTGATGGGTGCGACTAAGTCAAGGATCGGTCCATTCGAGGGACGCGATCACGCCTCGCCCGAGCCCAGCCTCGGGCAAGGACAGCCGACCCCGGAGGATCTACGTCTCGTCCGAGGCCCCCCTCCAGCAACGGACACACCTTCGGCTCGCCCGAGGCCCAGTCTTCACCAAGAAGCAACCTAGACCAAATCGCCACGCCAACCGACCAAATCGCAGGGGCATTTAATGCAAAGGTGGCCTGACACCTTTATCCTGACGCACGCCCTCCAGTCGACAGAGCCGAAGTGACCGCAGTCACTTCGCCGCTCCACTGACCGGTCTGACAAGGGGACAGCGCCGTCTGCGCCGCACCGACTGCTGAGCCACTCGACAGAGTGAGGCTAACAGTAGCCAAGTCCGGCCCTAGGCGCCATGGGAAACTCCGCTTCGCCCGACCCCAGGGCTCGGACTCGGGCTCAGCCCCGAAGGACAACGAACTCCGCTTCGCCCGACCCTAGGGCTCGGACTCAGCCCTGACATCAGCCGACGGTCTCCGCCTCATCCGACCCGGGGGCTCGGACTCGACCTCGACCTTGGAAGACAGACTCGACCTCGACCTCGGAGGAGCCTCCACCTCGCCCAAACTAGGGCACGGACCGACCACGTCAACAGGAGGTGCCATCATTACCCTGCCCCAAGCTGACTCAGGCTACGGGGAACAAGACCGGCGTCCCATCTGGCTTGCTCCGCCAGACAAGTAATGATGGCGCCCCGCACGCTCTATGACGATGGCGGCTCTCAGCCCCCTTACGGAAGCAAGAGGACGTCAGCAAGGACTCGACAGCCCCGATAGCTGTCCTTCCACCGGGCTCCAGCGCTCCTCCGACGGCCACGACACCCCACGAACCAGGTGCCAAAACCTCTCCGGCTGCCACGATGGCATGTACTTAGGGCGCTAGCTCTCCTCCGCTAGACACATTAGCACACTGCTACACCCCCCATTGTACACTTGGATCCTCTCCTTGCGCCTATAAAAGGAAGGACCAGGGCCCTCTTAGAGAGGGTTGGCCGCGCGGGGAAGGACGGGACGGCGCTCGCGTAAGGCCGCTCGCTCCCTCCCGCGTGGACGCTTGTAACCCCCTACTGCAAGTGCACCCGACCTGGGCGCGGGACAAACACGAAGGCCGCGGGATTCCACCTCTCACGCCCGTCTCCCTCCGGCTTCTTCCCCCCTTCGCGCTCCGTCTCGCGCCGACCCATCTGGGCTGGGGCACGCGGCGATAATTTACTCGTCGGTCCAGGGACCCCCCGGGTTCGAAACGCCGACAGTTGACGCGCCAGGTAGGGGCCTGCTGCGTGTTGACGAACAGCTTCCCGTCAAGCTCCAGATGGGCAGTCTTCAGCAACCTTTCCAGCCCGGGACGGTACTCCGTTTCGGGAGTCTTGAGTTCATGTCCCTCGACGGCAGCTACGACATGATACTCCTTCCCTCGCCGCGCGACAGCGACAATGGCGGCCGACAGCACGCCCACCGGCGGCGGAATCGACGACGTCTTCCCCGCGTGGTGGAAGAACAACATTCGAGCTCGCCCCGTCCCCTCCCCCGTCGATGGAGGAGGAGGCGGGGCAACCAAGGCCAAGCAGGAGGCGGCACCTCGTCGGCTGTCGAGCGAGTCGACGGCGCCGGCGCCCCAACGGGGGGCACGTCGGGCATCGACCTCGCGTCTGAGACGAAGACGAGCGCCGTCTCCCCGCAACACGTCAATCCCAAGCAAACGGACGACGCCAGCACGCTCGCGAAGGACTTGCTGGGCGTCACCCTTGTACCTGAGACGGCGGTGCAGTCTGCTCCGGACGTGACTTCGTCACCGCCCGTCGACCAAGAGGTACCAACCGATTTCCATCTCACGCCTTTTGGATTCAGCCTCGACCCGCCAAGCGACTTCGCTTTGGTGGACGCTCTCATAGAGGCGAGTCCAAACCCTCTAGGGTATCGTATGCGGTCACCCTGGGACCGGCTGACGGCCGTCTCGACCTACGGGCCCTCGGGGTCCGAGGAAGATGACGAGCCCGACTTCTGTTGGGATTTCTCTGGACTTGGTAACCCCAGTGCCATGTGGGACTTTATGACCGCGTGTGACTACTGCCTTTCCGACTGTTCCGACGGTAGCCGCAGCCTCGGCGACGAGGACTGCGGCCCAAGTCGTGAATGTTTCTACGTCGATCTAGGGGGTCCCAACGAAGGCAACCATCTTGGTATGCCGGAGAACGGAGATCTCCCTAGGACTGTGCCTCGCGTTGACATCCTTCGGGAGCTAGCTGTGGTCCCCGTTCCGGCGGGGGGTCATGACCCACAGCTCGAGCAAATCCGCGGGATGCAGGCCAGGCTCGACGAGGGAGCAGGAACACTTGAGCCGATCCGCCGGGACATCGGGCAGGAATGGACGGGCCAACCTCTGGCCGGAGAAGAGCGTCATCTACCCCAGGGTATCCAGCACCGCATCGCCGATGATGTCAGGGCAAGGCCGCCACCCACTTCCAGTGGAGTCGGCCAGAACCTGGCTGCAGCGGCAATGCTTCTCCGCGTGATGCCGGAGCCATCAACCACCAAGGGGCGGCGTATCCAGGGAGAGCTCAAGAATCTCCTGGAGGACGCCGCGGTCCGACGAGCCGAAAGCTCCGCCTCCCGAAGGCAGGGGTAGCCCTCGGAACATCGCGCCGCGACTTCCCGATTCATGCGGGAAGCCTCGGTCCACACCGGGCGCACGCGCAACACAGCGCCTGCGGCCCTGGGTCGCCTCGGCAACGAGCACCATCACTGCAACCGTTGGGCCCACCTCGACGAGAGGGTGCGCCGAGGCTATCACCCCAGGCGTGGGGGACGCTACGACAGCGGGGAGGATCGGAGTCCCTCGCCCGAACCACCCGGTCCGTAGGCTTTCAGCCGCGCCATACGACAGGCGCCGTTCCCAACCCGGTTCCGAACCCCGACTACTATCACAAAGTACTCGGGGGAGACGAGACCGGAACTGTGGCTCGCGGACTACCAGCTGGCTTGCCAACTGGGTGGAACGGACGATGACAACCTCATCATCCGCAACCTCCCCCTGTTCCTCTCCGACATCGCTCGCGCCTGGTTGGAGCACCTGCCTCTGTGGCAGATCTCCAACTGGGACGACCTGGTCCAAGCCTTCGCCGGCAATTTTCAGGGCACGTACGTGCGCCCTGGGAACTCCTGGGATCTCCGAAGCTGCCGACAGCAGCCGGGAGAGTCTCTCCGGGACTACATCCGACGATTCTCGAAGCAGCGTACCGAGGTGCCCAACATCACCGATTCAGATGTCATCGGCGCGTTCCTCGCCGGCACCACCTGCCGCGACCTGGTGAGCAAGCTGGGTCCCAAGACCCCCACCAGGGCGAGCGAGCTGATGGACATCGCCACCAAGTTCGCATCTGGCCAGAAGGCGGTTGAGGCCATCTTCCGGAAGGACAAGCAGCCCCAGGGCCACCCACAGGAAGATGTCCCCGAGGCGTCAACTCAGCGCGGCGCCAAGAAGAAAGGCAAGAAGAAGTCGCAAGCGAAGCGCGACGCCGCCGACGCGGACCTTGTCGCCGCCACCGAGTACAAGAACCCTCGGAAACCCCCCAGAGGTGCCAACCTCTTCGACAAGATGCTCAAGGAGCCGTGCCCCTATCATCAGGGGCCCGTCAAGCACACCCTTGAGGAGTGCGCCATGCTTCGGCGCCACTTTCACAAGGTCGGGCCACCCGCGGAGGGTGGCAGGGCTCGCGACGACGATAAGAAGGAAGATCACCAGGCAGGAGAGTTCCCCGAGGTCCGCGACTGCTTCATGATCTACGGTGGGCAAGCGGCGAACGCCTCGGCTCGGCACCGCAAGCAAGAGCGTCGGGAGGTCTATTCAGTAAAGGTGGCGGCGCCAGTCTACCTAGACTGGTCCGACAAGCCCATCACCTTCGACCAAGCCGACCACCCCGACCGCGTGCCGAGGCCGGGAAAATACCCGCTCGTTGTCGACCCCGTCATCGGCGACGTCAGGCTCACCAAGGTCCTCATGGACGGAGGCAGCAGCCTCAACATCATCTACGCCGAGACCCTCGGGCTCCTGCGTGTTGATTTGTCCTCAGTCCGGGCAGGCGCTACGCCTTTCCATGGGATCATCCCTGGGAAGCGCGTCCAACCCCTCGGACAACTCGATCTTCCCGTCTGCTTTGGGATGCCCTCCAACTTCCGAAGGGAGACCCTCACGTTCGAGGTGGTCGGGTTCCGAGGAACCTACCACGCAGTACTGGGGAGGCCATGCTACGCGAAGTTCATGGTCATCCCCAACTACACCTACCTCAAGCTCAAGATGTCGGGCCCCAACGGGGTCATCACCATCGGCCCCACGTACCGACACGCGTACGAATGCGACGTGGAGTGCGTGGAGTACGCCGAGGCCCTCGCCGAATCTGAGGCCCTCATCGCCGACCTGGAGAGCCTCTCTAAGGAGGCGCCAGACGTGAAGCGCCACGCCGGCAACTTCGAGCCCGCAGAGACGGTTAAATCCGTCCCTCTCGACCCCAGCAACGACGCCTCCAAGCAGATCCGGATCGGCCCCGAGCTCGATCCCAAATAGGAAGCAGTGCTCGTCGACTTTCTCCGCGCAAACGCCAACATTTTCGCGTGGAGTCCCTCGGACATGCCCGGCATACCGAGGGACGTCGCCGAGCACTCGCTGGATATCCGAGCTGGGGCCCGACCCGTGGAGCGGCCTCTGCGCCGATTTGACGAAGAAAAGCGCAGAGCCATAGGCGAGGAGATCCACAAGCTAATGGCGGCAGGGTTCATCAAAGAGGTATTCCATCCCGAATGGCTTGCCAACCCTGTGCTTGTGAGAAAGAAAGGAGGTAAATGGCGGATGTGTGTAGACTACACTGGTCTAAACAAAGCATGTCCGAAAGTTCCCTACCCTCTGCCTCGCATCGACCAAATCATGGATTCCACTGCTGGGTGCGAAACCCTATCTTTCCTTGATGCCTACTCAGGGTATCACCAAATTAGGATGAAAGAGTCCGACCAGCTCGCGACTTCTTTCATCACACCCTTCGGCATGTACTGCTATGTCACCATGTCGTTTGGTTTGAGGAATGCGGGTGCGACGTACCAACGGTGCATAAACCATGTGTTCGACGAACACATTGGCCGAACGGTCGAGGCTTACGTTGATGACATCGTAGTCAAGACGAGGAAAGCCTCCGACCTCCTTTCCGACCTTGAAGTGACATTCCGATGTCTCAAGGCGAAAGGCGTGAAGCTCAATCCCGAAAAGTGTGTCTTCGGGGTTCCTCGAGGCATGCTCTTGGGTTCATCGTCTCCAAGCGGGGCATCGAGGCCAACCCGGAGAAGATCGCGGCCATCACCAGCATAGGGCCCATCAAGGACTTGAAAGGCGTACAGAGAGTCACGGGATGCCTTGCGGCTCTGAGCCGCTTCATCTCGCGCCTCGGCGAAAGAGGCCTGCCTCTGTACCGCCTCTTAAGGAAGGCCGAGTGCTTCACTTGGACCCCTGAGGCCGAGGAAGCCCTCGGGAACCTGAAGGCGCTCCTCACGAACGCGCCCATCTTGGTGCCCCCCGCTGCCGGAGAAGCCCTCTTGATCTACGTCGCCGCGACCACTCAGGTGGTTAGCACCGCGATTGTGGTTGAGAGACGAGAAGAGGGGCATACATTGCCCGTCCAGACGCCAGTCTACTTCATCAGTGAGGTACTGTCCGAGACCAAGATCCGCTACCCACAAGTTCAGAAGCTGCTGTATGCAGTGATCCTGACGAGGCGAAAGTTGCGACATTACTTCGAGTCTCATCCGGTAACTGTGGTGTCATCCTTCCCCCTGGGGGAGATCATCCAGTGCCGAGAGGCCTCGGGTAGAATTGCAAAGTGGGCGGTGGAAATCATGGGCGAAACGATCTCGTTCGCCCCTCGGAAGGCCATCAAGTCCTAGGTCTTGGCGGACTTCGTGGTTGAATGGGTCGACACCCAGCTCCCAACAGCTCCGATCCAACCGGAACTCTGGACCATGTTCTTCGACGGGTCGCTGATGAAGACAGGAGCGGACGCAGGCCTACTCTTCATCTCGCCCCTCGGGAAGCACCTGCGCTACGTGCTACGCCTCCACTTCCCGGCATCCAACAATGTGGCCGAGTACGAGGCTCTGGTCAACGGGTTGCGCATCGCCATCGAGCTAGGGGTCCGACGCCTCGACGCTCGCGGTGACTCGCAGCTCGTCATCGACCAAGTCATGAAGAACTCCCACTGCCGCGACCCGAAGATGGAGGCCTACTGCGATGAGGTTCGGCGCCTGGAGGACAAGTTCTACGGGCTCGAACTCAACCACATCGCCCGACGCTACAACGAGACTACGGACGAGCTGGCTAAAATAGCCTCGGGGCGAACAACGGTTCCACCGGACGTCTTCTCCCGAGACCTGCACCGACCATCCGTCAAGATCGACGACACGCCCGAGCCCGAGGCACCCTCGGCCCAGTCCGAGGCACCCTCGGCTCGGCCCGAGGTACCCTTGGCCCCCGAGGGTGAGGCACTGCGCGTTGAGGAGGAGCGGAGCGGGGTCACGCCTGATCGAAACTGGCAGACCCCGTACCTGCAATATCTCCACCGAGGAGAGCTACCCCTCGACCAAGCCGAAGCTCGGCGGTTGGCGCGCCGCGCCAAGTTGTTCGTCTTGCTGGGAGACGGGAAGGAGCTCTACCACCGCAGCCCCTCAGGCATCCTCCAGCGATGCATTCCCATCGCCAAAGGTTAGGAGCTCCTACAAGAGATACACTCGGGGGCTTGTGGCCATCACACAGCACCTCAAACCCTTGTTGGAAACGCCTTCCGACAAGGTTTCTACTGGCCGACGGTGGTGGCCGACACCACTATAATTGTCCGCACCTGCGAAGGGTGTCAGTTCTATGCAAGGCAGACCCACCTGCCCGCTCAGGCCCTGCAGACCATACCCATCACCTGGTCGTTTGCTGTGTGGGGTCTGGACCTAGTCGGCCCCTTGCAGAAGGCACCCGGGGGCTACGCGCACCTGTTGGTCGCCATCGACAAATTCTCCAAGTGGATCGAGGTCCGACCCCTAAACAGTATCAGGTCCGAACAGGCGGTGGCATTCTTCACCAACATCATCCATCGCTTTGGGATCCCAAACTCCATCATCACCGACAACGGCACCCAGTTCACCGGCAGGAAGTTCCTGGACTTCTGCGAGGATCACCACATCCGGGTGGACTGGGCCGCCGTGGCCCACCCGATGACGAATGGGCAGGTAGAACATGCCAACGGCATGGTTCTACAAGGACTCAAGCCTCGGATCTACAACGACCTCAACAAATTCGGCAAGCGGTGGATGAAGGAACTCCCCTCGGTGATCTGGAGTCTGAGGACAACGCCGAGTCGAGCCACGGGCTTCACACCGTTCTTTCTAGTCTATGGGGCCGAGGCCATCTTGCCCACAGACTTAGAATACGGTTCCCCGAGGACGAGGGCCTACGTCGACCAAAGCAATCAAGCTAATCGAGAAGACTCACTGGACCAGCTGGAAGAGGCTCGGGACATGGCCTTACTACACTCGGTGCGGTACCAGCAGTCCCTGCGACGCTACCACGCCCGAGGGGTTCGGTCCCGAGACCTCCAGGTGGGCGACCTGGTGCTTCGGCTGCGACAGGACGCCCGAGGGCGGCACAAGCTCACGCCTCCCTGGGAAGGGCCGTTCATCATCGCCAAAGTTCTGAAGCCCGGAACGTACAAGCTGGCCAACAGTCAAGGCGAGGTCTACAGCAACGCTTGGAACATCCAACAGCTATGTCGCTTCTACCCTTAAGATGCTTTCAAGTTGTTCGTATGCCTCGTTCCCACGCAAAGTTTAGTCATCAAGGAAGGGTCAGCCTTGCCTCGGTAAAGCCCGACCCTCCCTCGGGGGCTAAAAGGGGGAACCCCCTCTGTGTCGAAATTTTCCTCGAAAAAAGATCTCTTCTGCCAGAATGTCTTTCGTGCTTCTCGACTACTTCGAAAGTGGATCCTGAAAATGACGGAGTACACGTAAGCAGCCAAGGCTGACCGAGCCGAGGGACTCCTACGCCTCCGGGATACGGATACATCACTCATCACCTTCTGCGATAAGTAACTCGCGTTCGGATAGGTGATTCCGCGGACCGAACAAGTCTTCACGCTCGAAACTCCTCTGCCGAAACGATTCTTCGGGCCTTCTCGACTGCGTCGGTGATAGAACCCTATGGACGGGTAAGAGTGCGCGTAAGCGGCAAGGCTGACCGAGCCGAGGGATTCCTACGCCTCCGGGATACGGATACCTCACTCATCGCCTTCCGTGAAAAGCAACTCTCGCTCGCACAGACAATTCTGTTACCGACAAAAAGTCTAGATACTCGAAACAAGAGGAAAAGAAACGCAGCTTTACAACGCGACGATGGTGTGTTTGGGCCTCGGCGGCCGCAGAAAACATACACACACTACAAGATAATCCGATCCTGCAGGCTCGGATCTTGACAATTGAAGGGAGCAGCAGCACTCTCGGCGTCAACTACACCTTCGGCGAGGTCCGACCTAGCCTCGGACGGCGAAGCAGTCGGAGAATCTCCACTCTGAAGGACGACATCAGCACCACGCCCGGGCCATCGCTGCCAGGGTCTTCTCCCGGAATCCGGCTCGAGCAGACGGCTCGGCCGGCCACCCCGAGGCCTCGGCCAACTGCCTCCCGAAGACATCGGCTCGGTTTGTGGCCTCGGCAACTCAACTCCGGTGTCGGTCCCACCAGCGGACGACCCGGCCAGGCTCCGGCCGACCAAGTCTTCTTTTCGAGCCAACTCGGCCTCTGTTCGAGCTGACACCGCTACCCCCGGCTTCGGCTCATCGAAGAGCGGCCGAGGGGTTCCTTTAACTAAGCAAGAGAAGCCTCGGACAGCAAGGCCGACTGAGCCGAGGGACTCCTACGCCTCCGGGATACGGATACCTCACTCGTCACCTTCGCACGAGGCGACTCACGCTTGGTGAAGCGGTTCAGATACCCAACAAGCGAGTCTTAGTGCTCGAAAATGAGGAAAAAACACGGCTCCGCGCCGAAAATACATACATGTTCAGGCCCCGACAGCCACAATGAACAAAATACCGGCATTCAAGGTGCCATTGCAAACGGAACTCCGGTTCCACCTCCGCAGGTACGAACAACCCCACACGATTGGGGGGCCTGCGGAGCAACAGAAGGCCGACGGATGGCTCTCCGTCGCCCGCTCCAGCAGCAGCGACGATGACTCCCGTTCCGGGTGGCCGAACTGCAGCAGCGATGGCCTCAGGGCGGACGCCACTGCAACCTTGCCCTCGCCCGCGCCGACGCACGAGGGGCGAGGACAAGTACAAAGAGCCGGAGGCCCGGAGCGCGGATGGTGGCGGTGATCCCGTCGGCGACGAGGACTTCTCGAGCCGCATCCACCCCGGCACCGACGACAGGAGCCGTCAGCCCATCGGTAGATCCCCACTCGAATCCTCCTGGACGAGCGGGGCACCGACCTCCGCGCGGAGGCGCCGTACCGGTGCAAAGGCAGGATAGCCCCAGAACACGAACGCCGCCCTAGCAGCGAGCGACGTCTTGGGCGGTCCTCCCGTGCGCGCGGCGCGACAACCGCCCTTGCGGCAGGAGGGGGCACCGGGAGCCAAGCCGGCAAGCCCAACGCGCTGAAGCTGACGACGCCCGCCGTCGACCAGCCCCGCGTTGTCGAAGTCCGCCCCTCTCGCAGGGCCAGTGAGCGCCCTCTCCCTCGAATGCTGAAGGAGAGGCTGACCCACGAACCCGCGCGGGAGGTAGAGCTCCGGCTCAGCCCGGCCTCTGCCCCAGCAAGGATGATGAACATCCTTGAAGCTGAGGGCGGGACCAAGATCGTAGCCTGGCTTGCTTCTCCCCACCCAGGGGCTGGTGGTCACCGTCTTGGGTGACCACCGGCGTGGGGATGCAGCCGGGCTGCCTGATGAAAATCCTTGAAGCCGAACGATGGCTGAAAGGTACCAACTTCCACGAAGTTGCGTTACTCCAACGACAAGGCGGAAGGACTGCGGGTGTTCCCCATCCGGGGGCTCGGAAGGCGGAAAGGCACGATGCATAAGGGAGCGCGAAGACATGGTCGCCTTTCAAGGGGGTCACCCTCCTTTTAAAGGCAACTCTCCCTACTTGCGTCCCCAGCCGTCGCGGGCTGAGTCCTCTCCAACACGCTCCAAGGTCCTCCCCCTATGGCACGGGGGCTGGGTCCCACGCGTCATGCAAGCTGGCTTAGGGCAGAAGAAGCCAAACCGCCGCGCGCGGTGCATGCAACTGCCCAGCGGTTACAAGCATTCCTCCACTTTCGCCCAGACCAGCGGGTGAAAGGGCGGACAGCCATGCAGTCGGCACGCAACCGCGCCAAGTGGGCACACCCCTTCGACTTCCAACGCACCCAGCATGGAGGCCTAGGCCCACGCATCATGCAACCGGCGCGCCGGTTGCTATGTGCAAGCAACTGCACTGCCACTCGCACCACTACCACGCCTCCTCGACTGCGGAACCAGTACCGCGACTCGAGGCAACCCTGCGTATGACCCAGCAGTGCCAGCCAGGCGCGACGGTCAATACGGCCAAAAATGGGCCGGCAGTAATGGCGGTGGCAGGCGGGCAGGAGCAGCGGTCACGTCGCCAGCCAAGCTTACGTCTCATCCAGGGGCAGCGAGAGAACCCTCTCTCACGGCGTGAAGACAGCGCGCCCGTGTTCCGTTCCTCGAACGGCTCGCGCACGCGCAACGGCCACCTCGCGAACCACTCGCCCTGTCGCATTAACTCCGCGGCGGGATAGGCGGCGCCTCTGGCAGGAGAAGCGAGCGACGCTTCGCCTTGGCCATAATGACCGCATCAAAAAAGGTACGCCACGTCATTCGATTTCGTATCCTTTTCCTTTTCCTCTTTCTCTCTCTTACAACAGGGACCGGGAAAGGGGGATACCCCGAAAAGGATCCTTCTTCGTGAAGGAAACAGGCCCTGAGCCTACCTACTGATCAGAGGTTCAAAGGCTGGCCCCTCGGAGGGGTTCAACAGCCGCCTCAGAGCGCTTGGGTTCCGCGCCCACTACTGGTCAGAGGTTCGAAGGCCGGCCCCTTGGAAGGGTTCAACGGCCGCCTCAGGCCACTCAGGCTCCGCGCCCACTACTGTTCAGGGGTTCGTAGGCTGGCCCTCGAAGGGTTCACAGCCGCCTCAGACACAGAGCAAGGGATGACCCTGGGTACGTTCGATACATAACCGAGGCTCGGGCTACGCTCCCGAGGTACCCTAGGACATTTCCGAGACCAGCGGGAACGATCTTGTAACGGAATCCCATCAGAGGGAGGCATCGAGCCCTTGGACCCCGTCGAAAGGGGACCGGGTCTGGCAGATCACCCACAGGTACTTTTGGAGCGCACCTCCGGGCCTCTAGCCGAACCCTAACAAATGGGGCACGGGTGTCCACTCGGATTACCCGCCAGCAGCTCACCGGAGACACCATGTTCGGCGCCCTCCGAGGGCAACATGGCGCTTTTCCCCCTCCTTCTTGCGGAAAGGCGACGCAGGGGCATATGTAAAAAAGTCGAGTCTATCCTTGACCGTCCTCTCGCCCTGTGCAGAGGCTCGGGGGCTGCTCTCGCAAACCCGGCTCTGGCCAAACCGTTGACAGCGTCAACATACCAGCCCGAGAACTTGGGACCCGACCGTGCGCCCGAGCTACGGCCAGCTCGCATGAGGGAACGACCAGACCAGCCAAAGCATTGCGCGAGGCATTAAGACCTCGGAGGAGTCAAACCACTCCTCCGAGGCCTCGGGGGCTACACCCGGTGGGTGCGCTCGCGCGCACCCACCGGAACAAAACACAACCGAGAAAGGCTGGTCCCCTTGCAAAAAAGTGCGACAAAAGCCTCCAAGCGAGTATTAACACTCCCTTCGAGGCTCGGGGGCTACTGTCGGGGACCATAATTAGGGGTACCCTCAAGACTCCTAAATCTCAGCTGGTAACCCCCATCAGCACAAAGCTGCAAAGGCCTGATGGGTGTGACTAAGTCAAGGATCGGTCCATTCGAGGGACGCGATCACGCCTCGCCCGAGCCCAGCCTCGGGCAAGGGCAGCCGACCCCGGAGGATCTACGTCTCGCCCGAGGCCCCCTCCAGCAACGGACACACCTTCGGCTCGCCCGAGGCCCAGTCTTTACCAAGAAGCAACCTAGGCCAAATCGCCATGCCAACCGACCAAATCGCAGGGGCATTTAATGCAAAGGTGGCCTGACACCTTTATCCTGACGCACGCCCTCCAGTCGACAGAGTTGAAGTGACCGCAGTCACTTCGCCGCTCCACTGACCGGTCTGACAAGGGGACAGCGCCGCCTGCGCCGCACCGACTGCTGAGCCACTCGACAGAGTGAGGCTGACAGCAGCCAAGTCCGGCCCTAGGCGCCATGGGAAACTCCGCTTCGCCCAACCCCAGGGCTCGGACTCGGGCTCAGCCCCGGAAGACGACGGACTCCGCTTCGCCCGACCCTAGGGTTCAGACTTGGGCTCAGCCCCGGAAGACGACGAACTCCGCTCCGCCCGACCCTAGGGCTCGGACTCGGGCTCAGCCCCGGAAGACGACGAACTCCGCTCCGCCCGACCCCAGGGCTCGGACTCGGGCTCAGCCCCGGAAGACGACGAACTCCGCTTCGCCCGACCCCAGGGCTCGGACTCGGGCTCAGCCCCGGAAGACGACGAACTCCGCTTCGCCCGACCCCAGGGCTCGGACTCGGGCTCAGCTCCGGAAGACGACGAACTCCGCTTCGCCCGACCCCAGGGCTCATACTCAGCCCTGGCATCAGCCGACGGTCTCCGCCTCGTCCGACCCGGGGGCTCGGACTCGACCTCGACCTTGGAAGACAGACTCGACCTCGACCTCGGAGGAGCCTCCACCTCGCCCAAACTAGGGCACGCACCGACCACGTCAACAGGAGGCGCCATCATTACCCTGCCCCAAGCTGACTCAGGCTATGGGGAACAAGACCGGCGTCCCATCTGGCTCGCTCCGCCAGACAAGTAATGATGGCGCCCCGCACGCTCTATGGCGATGGCGGCTCTCAGCCCCCTTACGGAAGCAAGAGGACGTCAGCAAGGACTCGACAGCCCCGACAGCTGTCCTTCCGCCGGGCTCCAGTGCTCCTCCGACTGCCACGACACCACACGAACCAGGTGCCAAAACCTCTCCGGCTGCCACGATGGCATGTACTTAGGGCGCTAGCTCTCCTCCGCTAGACACGTTAGCACAATGCTACACCCCCCATTGTACACCTGGATCCTCTCCTTGCGCCTATAAAAGGAAGGACCAGGGCCCTCTTAGAGAGGGTTGGCCACGCGGGGAAGGACGGGACGACGCTCGCGTAAGGCCGCTCGCTCCCTCCCGCGTGGACGCTTGTAACCCCCTACTGCAAGCGCACCCGAAATCATATAATTACAACATAAAGTCAAAACTTAGTAGTCAATACCTATTCGCCTCTCGAGATCCACACTTTTCTCAGCGGCCTCTGCTGCATTTCTAGCGTCATGAATACCTTTTTCACTTTTCCTTATAATTTCTTGAGCCATCTCCCGGCCACCATTTTCCCAGATGTCGGTGAAAAATTTACCACCAACCAAGCTTGCTTCGGCCGAGGGGTCTTTTATATCTTCAGAAGATAAGGCGGCCTCAGCTTGTGCCAAGTATTTCACATGATCGCAGCCTCTACTCTCCAAAATAGTGGCAATCCCCCTAGCACCCGAGAAGGCACATATGTCTCCGCGGCCATTCAAAACTTCCTCAAAAGCTTCGGCTTCGTGGCTGGTCCATTCAATTGGGCCCTCGGGGTCGCCCTTTACGAAATTTTCCTCGCTTGAGTACGCGCCAACGTTGGCGAAGCTAGTTTTTATTTTCATAACACACTCTATAGACTTTTCATAACACCTTTCCTTGGATGCATGAAGTTCTTCAACGTTTTTCTCTAAATGATTTGCCCATTGTTCACTGAGTTCTCGTTTAGCTTCTGCAAATGCGCATTTTTCTTTAGCTTCGGCTAGCTGTTTCCGAAGATCCTCAATTTCGCGGTTCTGGGCCTCAGCTTGAGCTTTGGAAGCAGCTTTGTCTTCTTTTATTTTATTCACCAATGAATGTAATATTTTATCCTTCTCAAGACCTTCATTCCTTAGCTCAATTACTTCGGAACGAAGGTTGTTTAAAGCCATGGCACACCCTTCATCTTCGGCACTTTTTTGCGCTCTGAGGGCATTGCTGAGAATAAGGCCCTGCAAAAGGAATGTGATATTAAGAAATAAACACACAAATTTTTAACCACATAAAAAGTGTATTTTCTCACCTTTAAGCTGTTATATGCTAAGCTGTCGGCCAATTCATCTTTTGACAAAACTAAAAGCCCATCTTCTAGAGTTGGGAATCCGAAGTTTCTTGCCATCTCTCGGCAGACAGAGATCTCCTTGCTGTCTGGGAGGCAATACAAGAAGTCTTCTTCTCCGCTGCCATTGAATATCAATGCCCCTTTCGGATATTTCAATTTTTGCGCATAGAACTGAGCTTCTCGCTTTTCTTTTTCAGTCAGATTTTTACCCGAAGCATGGCGTAAGACATAGTTGGGAGCTTCGGAAGATGCTTCGGGAATAGGGATGGTAGTTTTCTCAGATAAAATTTCTTCTACAGATTCTTTTTCTGTTTCTTTTCCAATTTCCAAGAATTCCCTCTTGGCAGGCTCTGAAAGCCCAGTTTCGGTTTCCACTTGGCTTTTGGCAGCTTCGGCCTCAATTTCTGTTTTTTGGAGCTTCGACATCTATCTTCGAAGTAGAACTTGAAGATTTTATTGTTTCTAGCACATCTAGCACGTTAACCATTCTCTTTCTTTTGGGAGTTGTTGTAAGGTCCTTTTGTGCCTTCGGCGTTGGCATTGGCACCTCAACTCTTGCTGAAGGACTTAAAACCTTCGATGTCTTTGTCTCTTCAGCCCTCGGTTCTCCCATTTTTTCCGTCTCCGGCATTGCAGCCAGCTCTTCAATATTCTGCAGATGAGTAGGCTCTTTGGCTTCAGTGGCCGAAGAGGTTTCACCGACAAACTCAGGCACTGTGGCTGGCTCAATATAGCGTGGCCGGTGAGTAAGAACTTTTATCTTTTTTCTCTTCGGCGCTGGCTCACTAGGAATGGCCGAAGCAACTTCCTTCACATAAGCCGTACCTTTTCTTTTCTGACCCCGTATTGGGTAACGGTAGTCAGGATAGACGAACCCAATTGCATCAAAAACTCAGTTGAGTCTTTTCTTCTTCCGGCCTCTGAAGGCCGCAAATAGTGCAGTATCTTCTGCCTTCGAGTATGGCCCAAGCAGTTCATCGCTTGTAGCTTCAACGCATTTCAACCAATCGTCGTCTGGCTTGATAAATTGGTCTACAAACCTGAAGGTGTATTTTAGTCGAACCAGGCCACCTTCGTGTGGGTTGTTGATGGTTTCCTTCGGCATTTCCCAGTTAGCTACCAATGGCCATATCCTGTAGGCCACGTGCTCTTGAACTAAGTCCCTAGTCCCGATGAAAGAGCAGACTATGCCGAAGGCCCTCTGGCATTCTTCGGCTGCTTCATCCATTTCCACCTTCGGTTTCCAGAGGCCGAAACACTGCCAGATGGGGCGCATGATGATATTTTTGATATCTTCTCGTGCCTTCAAATCGTTTTTCACATAGAACCATTCCTTCATCCAGTCTCCGGGCCATCTCTTTCGAAAGGTTGGCATGGGACAGCTTGACCCAGATCGAGCACCGAAGCTATAGCAGCCAAAATTGTTATGATATTGTTCTTTACCCCAGGGTTTCGTCTCATATAATAGCTCATGCATATTGCAGAAACTTTTTGCATTTGGCTCCAAACCTTGGCTCTTCACGACCCATACAAAGATTCCCATCCTTATGATTGCTTCGGGAGTAATTTGATGAAGTCAGATTTGAAATATCTTCAAAACTTCAACCACGAAACTGCTTAGAGGAAACCGAAGCCCAGGCTTGAAGAAGCTTCGGAAGATCATGACTTCATTTTCCTTGGGAGTAGGACAAGTTTTCTCTCCTTCGTCAGCCCTCACAATAGACAAATCCCGAAAATATCTACCTCTCATATTGGCAAGATGGCTTTGTTTAATGGTTGATTTTCCAAAAACTGCATGGCTTGGCCGCCAGGGTCGACCTTCCGAGTCTCCCCCCCCCACTTTCGGCATCATAACTATCACTATCATCAGTATCTTCAAATAAACCTTCCAAAATTTCCCTTGTAATCTTTTCTGTATTTGTCTTTGATATTGATTCAAGAAAGCCAAGATTCTTCTCCTCAAGAAGGCTCAGCTTTGTTTCAGCAACAACTTTCTTATCTTCAGACATCTTCGAAAACGCTAAAAACTGCTTTTAAAGCCGAAGCTTAAAAAACTTACAAATTAAGCAAGTCTTGTTGCGCAGGAGCTAAAAACTAAGTAAGCAAGAACAGATGGCAAAGAAAGCATACCAAATGACATTGCGATGTGCTCTTATTTATACATCTGGCGCATTGAGAACAGGAGGGCCCCGCTTGACATTGACTGTTGCTATTCTAGCAAGAGGAAGGTGTTTTTTCGGGCCTTCGACTTAGGGCCTTCGTCCATATCGCAATCTGAATTTATTATCCTAACAAATTAATATTGCGAGGGGCTACTATTGGGGGCCTTCGGCTTCTGAAGGTCCTCAAAACGTGATTTGACAATGTTTCTGGAGTCTAATACATGAGCAGGTACCTTCGGACACGAACCCTTCAGACAAGTCATAATTGCTGTATGAAGAAACACAAAGAGAACGAAGGATGGAACAGAGCCGAAGCTGTGCGTGAGGAAGCTTCGGCATGATGGCAGAAAAGAGGAAACCGACTTAAAGAGGAAAAGACTATTTAGACCCTGATAGATTATTATAGAGTTATTATCAAAAGCAAAGGGCCTGGATGTAATTTTACATGGGCTGCGACCCGTGCCTATAAATAGGTGAACAGTACTCCCGGACTGTTCACGACGACTTGGCATTTGCTTTTGCGTCACGCCTGTACTTTTACCTTCTTTCAAGTTAAAGGTATACTTGTAACTCATCATCATTCCTATTCTTATATAGCAATAAAATAAAAATGAGTTGATAATAATACATAACTATTCATGTTATCTTTTATATTCCATGTAATTCCCTTTTCATTATGATATGTCATGTTTATGAAGGTATGTCCTTCATAACCTTCGTCCGAAAATCATTATGTCTTAAGGGAAATAATGCTTCGAAGGACGAAGGACTTTAGCATTTAACGTTTTCTGTGTTGCCTTGTTCTTAACTCTTAGCATTTGAGAACAAGTCCCCAACACTTCCTACACTAGAGTGTGAATTTGTGTAGTTGACTCATAGGTGAAACTCCTAAAAGGATTCAAATTCAAATTTGGAGTTTAAAATAGAAAGGGGACAAAATAGGAAAAAGAAAATAAAATAAAAAAGACTGAAGGTTGTCGTTGGGCTCAATCCGGCTAATTCGACCCACTACTCATCTTCCCCTCCGCGCGCACGACCCATGTCTCTCCCGTGACGCCGACGAGTGGGCCAACCAGGTCAGTCGTGCCCATGCCGCGCTTACTGGAGAGCGGGCCCCACGAGTCAGTCTCAGTCGCGCCGCGTTCACAATTTCTCTGCCGCTGGCGGATGGGCCTGAGTTGTCAGCGCTCGCCTTCAACCGTCATGCCGCGCATGGCGGAGCTCCGCTGTGGACTTCGGAGCTGATGGTTGCGTGCACCTGGACCGACCTGTGGGGTTTTAAGTACCGAGTGGCGGAAGCCCTAACCCTCTCCACCTATCGTGCCTCTATTGACCTTGTCGTGGATCGGGTGAGAGAGAGAAAAGCGGAGGAAGCAAGATTGGGGGCGCCGCCATGCCTTCCCATCCATTCGCTGCCGCCTGAAGTCGTAGGAGGGGTTGGGGGTCTACACCGAGCAAGAGCGTAGCCATCCATGGTGCCTGCGAGTGGAATCGACGACCGCGCGCCCCTTAATTGTTCGTCGGAGAGGGCGGAACGCCGACAAGCCGCCTCGTCTCGTGGTCAGCTCGCCCGCGCGCCTGATCCTCGGTAAATTCACGTCCTCCGTGTTTGCCGTTGCCAAACATTCGTGTAGCAGGGACTAATTGGGGATTTAGTCCACCCGCCGTGCTCGGTCTGGTAACTCTGGCGAGTGTGCCGCCGGGTGGGGGTTCTCTTCGCCGTAGCCGCACCGTGCGGGTGGAAGACGGGGTGTGGGCCGTCGATCATGTGATCTGTGGCCTGGATTAGACTAGGGATACCGCTTCGGCCAGATGGGGCGTGTGTCGTCCGATTCAAATCGAGCGGACGATGATTGTCATGTAGGTATTTAAATCCAAAGCGTTGTTGTTCGATCCAACGGATGTGATGGCATATCGATTCGATCTCGAGTGGGTATGATCTGTGCCGTAGACTTCTGTTGGGGACTTGTTCTCAAATGCTATGAATTAAGAACAAGGCAACATAGAATATTAAATATTAGTGTCCTTCGTCCGCTGAAGCATTATCTCCTCAAAGGATTTAATGAGCTTTGGGCGAAGGTCTTGGGTAATATATCACGAAGGTCGCACCTTCGTGATAAGAGATAAAACAATGCGAAATGAAATATAAAATATAAAATATTATAGAGTAACAAGAATAAATGATATTATTCACTTATTTTATAATATTAATTTAAATATTAAAACATAATATTTAGGTACATTTATACCTTTGCCTTGACAGAGAACAATAATTCCAGCGTAATGTGTTAGCGATTACATGATTCTGTGAACAGTAAAAGAGTACTGTTCATCTATTTATAGGCACAGGCGCAGCCTGTAAGAAATTACAATCATGCCCCTTACAAAAGATTACAATTATGA
The DNA here is from genome assembly GCF_902167145.1 of Zea mays. Taxonomy (NCBI): domain Eukaryota; kingdom Viridiplantae; phylum Streptophyta; class Magnoliopsida; order Poales; family Poaceae; genus Zea; species Zea mays. The sequence goes on along the minus strand of NC_050100.1, from coordinate 157,143,855 downwards.
CTCAGACCCTTATGGACTAAAAAGTCATTCCATCTTTAAATCAGTTCGATCCTTCGTCTTTGGATACGTTATAGTATCGAAGCTTTATGAGCGGTAGCTTCGGTACCTCGTATAAACAGATTTGCCGAAGGTGTTTCTTCCTGCAGGACCTTCGGCGACGAAGCATGGTCCCAACAGCAGCCCCTTCGCGACGCTAGATCGTTTTTCGTAACGAGCTTGATCCGTGAAAAAGTCAGTTAGGCTTCGGGAAGCCGAAGGTCCGAAAAACACCTTCCCTGAGCTCGTTGCCGGGAAACGATACAATTTCCAAGCGCGGAGCGGTCCCACCATGCAGATTCACCTTCTCGGGTTTTGTGGCCCACCGTTCAGTGGGTGCGAGCGACTGTTTGTCCGGTGTAAAAGACTTGACGATTCATCTTCTTACCTGCAGCAGTATATAAACAGACGGGTAGGTGTGAAGTTACCACAACATTCATTGCTATTGCACTGTTTTGCTGCCAAAAATTTAACCATAGTCGAAGCTTGACTTTTGCACTCAAACGAAGCACCACTTTGGATTCTGCTTCGTCAGAAGAAGAGCTTCGGAAAAAAGGTTATTAATTTCCAAAAAACTTCAAGAAATTCATAATCAAATGGCCAGAGTGTGCTCCACTGCCAGGGTTGAGCGTGATGGAGATGAGACCGAAGCCACTGAAACTGTTCCGATTTTCGAAGCAATGAGGAGTTCTGGGCTGGTTTCATCAGAGGACACACCTGCTGTCGAAGCAACACAAGCTGACATTGAAGAAGATGCGATTAAAGATGAGTATGGTGCAATGCCATCTAAACCCAGCCACTTAGAGTTTGGGAAGTCTAGTATTACCAAAGGTGATATGGCTAAGTTATTGAAGCTAGGCTATTTCAGCGAAGACAAGAAGGAGCTAATTCGCTTCGGGGGAGAGGAAGTTACCCCGAAGCCCGAAAAAGATGAAGTGGTGGTTTTTAAAAGCTTCTTCAAAGCAGGGTTAAGATTTCCCCTGCATGGGATGATTGTAGATGTTTTAGAGAGATTTGGAATTCACCTTCATCAGTTAACCCCTAACGCCATTGTTAGGCTTAGTGTTTACATCTGGGCACTCCGAAGCCAGGAGGCAGAACCACTTGCCGAAGGTTTTTGCCGGGCACACGAGCTTCATTACCAGACAAAAGCTAGAGAAGATGGGCTGCATGATAATTTTGGCTGCTACAATTTTGCATATCGGAAAGATGCCAAGTACCCAGTTATCAGCTATCGTACGAAATGGCCAGCTGGCTGGAAGGGTGAATGGTTTTATGTCAAAGTGGATGAAAAGAAGGAAAAACTGGTTCAGAGCCCTTTAAGGTTAACCTTCGGAGTAACTAGGCCTCAATGCGTCATGGATCCAAATAGCCCATGCCAGATTGCACTGAGCGAATTTCGAGTTGTTGCAGAGCACATTGGCACCAGGGATCTGGTCCAAGAATTCTTAGCCTTCAGAGTATTCCCAACTTTGAAGGAATGGGACATGCCGAAGCTAAGAGGGGAGAAGAAGAAGAAAGAGCTTGTTCGGCTACCTTATCATTTCAAGTTTAAAAAACATTTTAAAAAACCTTACCAAGAGTGGTTGGATACAATTGAGGTTATGTGCAACGAGATCCTCGGCAACTATTCTAAAAAAGAAGATCAATTAATGACTGCGGCCTTCGGTACTCGTCCGAAGCGAAGAATGAATCGGGTGATGGATGCTTTGAATTTTGATTATCCTGACTATGGGCAGTTGGGCAAAGTTGCTGAAGGGCAGAAAAGAAAAAGAGTTGCCAGCGCTCTTGACGAAGAAGCTACTACTAAACTGGCTAAAAAGGACAAAGAAATTTTTGAGAAAAGGAAAGCTACGGCCCCGAAACCAAAAACGTTGGGCCATGAAGAAGAAGTTCCCGCGACGCCTTCTACTGCCGATGTGGAAGAAATTCTAAAGGTAATGACTGAACCTTTGCCAATCAAGCTAAGTCCGCTGGCACCAGAACTGACGAAGCTTTTTCAGAAGGAAAAGGAGCCTTCGGCCACGGAAAGTCCTGCTAAGCTGAAAAAACGGAGAATTATCCAAGTGGCCGATGTTATTCACCAGACACCACCGCCGGCGCCAGCGTCAAAAATACCAATTACTGAGAGCGCTAGCGCTGCCGAAGCCACAGCCACCGGAGCCGAAGATGCCGAAACCGAAACCGCCGAAGATCCTAATCTAGCAACCACACTTGGTGATATTGATAACATGCTTCTAAAAATGGCTGAGGAAGAAGCTGCTGCGGCCGTGGTGGACACGACAATTGAGAAAGGAAAAGAGCAAATTGAAGATACTTTGGAGGAGGAAAACTTCAATTTTCAAGATATATTAGGGCAAGAGTTATTAGAAACTGAAAAAGAAGAGCTGAAGAAATATGCTGTATCCTGTGGGTACAAACCAGGGGCTCAGCTGTTTTTGGCGGAGTTAATGAAGGAAAACTGAGATGCCTTCGGAATCGAACCGAGGCCAAGGTCGTTAGGACTTTCTCGAAGAATGTTGGCCTACCGAAGATTGAGGCGGACCTCTGCAGGTACCAGCGACAACATATCGCCGGTAGCTTGTTCTACGCTAATTTTAAGGTAAAACTCTTAACTTTTTATTGTTTTTTGAATTAAGATGTTTTCTGACGAAGGTTGTTTTGCCAGAGTATACTGCTAAGTAAAGTGCTAAGGATGCAACAAGATCTTGAAGACGAGAAAAACGAAGCTACCATCAAAGATCTAGATAATAAAGTCGAAAGTTACGAAGCTGCTTTGAAGAAAAAGGACTTCATCATTCAAGACCTTGAAAATAAAGTTAAAGATCACGAAGCTGCCTTGGAGAAGAAGGACTTCGTCATTCACTCTATGGAAGGCTCGCTGGCTAAAGCTCAAGCCGAAATTGACAAATTAAGCAGCGAATTACTCATAAAACCAGAAAATCTGAGCAAGAAAAGAAGAATCTTGAAACAAGTCTCAAGACCGAAATTGAGAAGAATTCAGATTTGCAGAAATCATTGAAGGAGCTTCAGGAAAAATGTTTAGATTTCGGCAACCGATGTGTGCAGCGGCTGAAGGATGTGTTTTACTCAATTGGAGCCAGCTCTGGTAAGTTTACACCTTCAGCTGAAAACCTGCCAAGCACCTTTGAATACATTAAGGGCGAAGTTGATGCACTTGACGAAGTTATCGCTGGGCATGCCGATTTCTGCGCCCTATTAGCTTCTCGAGGCATGGCTACTGCTTTCCTGAAGGCTGGCTGCACGCATGGGAAAATTATTAATAGGCCAAACTTCAGTTTGTCGCCAGTAGATTTGATTGACATCCCCAGCCTAGCTCGAAGCATAGGAAACAGGTTTATGACCCAGATTTGGACAAACGGCGGGCGAAAAATGGCTGGTGACGAAGCTCGGAGCCACCTTAAGCCAGTGGGAAACTTATACTTGTTACTTTTACCTTCTCCTTGAACTCTGGCTTTTCTCATTCCATTTTAATATGTACAGGATGATGAAGCTAAAGAATGACGAGCTGAAGCCTTAACAGATGTTCCGAAAGACTTTGCTCCATAAGATTCTAGAGAAAATTTTGTAATATGATTGTAAAGAAACTTATGTAAATTTGTGCGTACCTTGTAATATATCTTTTCCCCTTTGTCTGTGTACGATCTGCTTTGCTGTGGACGAAATTTTCTTTTTGAGCCGAAGGCGAAAAACACCTTCCCTTCTTTTCGTACACAACGAAGCATGAAAATTTCTTCTTTCTGTTTTTCTCCGAAGCTTTATCCTCATAGCCGAAGCATCTGCCTTTTCTGTATGATATGATGATAATGATCCTATGTATGTCTAAATGAATGTTTATGAATGCAAATATCATGATGTAATGTATCGTGCAAATGAATGTCCGAATATATATTCGAAGCCATAATCATAGCCTTCATTCCCTTAGGAATGACTCAAATCTTTTTGCCGCTTATTTTTCGGCTTCATCGTTTATTTTTCGGTGTATCAGCGCAGTCTTTTCGCTGTAAGCCTCCCTTAGGAGCTTCTTCGCCTTTTACTTCAGCGGAATCAGCGTTTACTTTTCGCTGTAAGCCTCCCTTAGGAGCTTCTTCGCCTTTTACTTCGGCGAAATCAGCGTTTATTTTTCGTTGTAAGCTCTGCATTCCCTTAGGAACGACTTTTGAGCTTCTCCCTGTTTTCTTTTCTTTTTCCTTTGCACTCGATGGTGCGTTCTCAGCTTTTACATTTACTTCTTTGGGGGATATTGCTCTTATAGAGTTGAAATAAGAAAAAGAAAAATTACATGCTGTGGCCCCATTAAAAACCTTTCTCCCCCTTTGGAAAGGAAAATGGTGCCATAAGAAAGAATAGAAAAAATTACATCAAGCTAAACATAATATCGCCGAAGCTCATCCGCATTCCATGATCTAGGAATGTCGTTGCCGTCCATATCCTTCAATCTGTAGGAACCGGGTCTTGACGAAGATACTACCAGAAAAGGTCCTTCCCACTTCAGCTGTAGCTTGCCTACTGTCTCTGGGTTGGCCACTCTCCGAAGCACCAAATGTCCTGGCTCAATATTCTTTAGCCGAACCTTTCTATCACGCCATTTTATTGTTTCGGCTTGGTATTTATTAATGTTTTCCACAGCTTGAAGCCTGATCCCTTCTATAGCATCTTTTTCCACAGAGTAATCAGCTTCAGCTTCGTCTTCTGCCGAAGCTACTATTCTTATTGATCCTGCTTTTGCTTCTTCCGGAGTTATTGCTTCGTCACCAAATAATAACTTGAATGGTGTAAATCCTGTTGACCTTGATGCCGTTGTATTGTGGCTCCACACCACTTTAATTAACTCATCTCGCCATTTTCCTCTGGGCTAATTGAAGATTAATTTCATTATTCCCATCATTATGATACCATTAGCTCTTTCGACAAGTCCATTTGACTCTGGATGCCTAACCGATGCAAAATGGATCTTCATGCCAATTTGTCCACAGAATTCTTTAAAAGCTTCGGCATCAAACTGTGTTCCGTTATCCACAGTAATGGCCTTCGGCACTCCGAAACGACACACAATATTCTGCCAGAAAAACTTCTGAATGGTAACCGAAGTTATTGTAGCTAAAGGTTTCACCTCAATCCACTTAGAAAAATATTCTACTGCTACCACAACATATTTTAAATTTCCTTGTGCTGGTGGTAGCGGGCCTAACAAATCAAGACCCCACCTTTGCAATGGCCAAGTGGGTTGTATTAACTGGGTTAGAGAGGAAGGTTGTTTTTTATCTCTTGCGCATTTCTGACAGCCTTCGCACTTTTGGACTAATTCCGCTGCATCCGAAGCTGCCTTTGGCCAATAAAATCCTTGACGAAAAACTTTTCCCAGCAAAGGCCTAGATCCAATGTGAGATCCACACAGGCCTGCGTGTATTTCCTTCATCAATTCTATACCTTCAGCTCTGGATAAACATTTGAGTAGTGGAGAACAGACTCCACGCTTGTACAACTCCCCTTCTATTATAACATATGGTCGAGCTCTTGCCTCTATTCTCTTGTTATAAGCTTCATCATCTGAAAGGAAATTACCCTGAAGGAAAGAAATGATCTCAGTTCTCCAATCTTCACTATGAACATGAGATATATTGAGGACTGCTCTTTCAAGAAGTTCCACCGAAGGTGCTTTTATTGTTTCAAAAAATACTTCCGAAGGTAAGGGTAGCCCCTGTGCTGCTGACTTGGCTAGCAAATCAGCATGTTCATTTTCTCCTCGAGGAATATTTTTGACAGAAAACCCTTCAAAGGAAGCTTCAAGCCTTCTGACCGTGTCTAAATGATATGACCACGCCATTAAGCAACATGTTACAGCCCCCAAGTCATACTGCATCAACTCAAGTACAACCAACATCATCACCAACCCAAGTCTTTGATGGACCAATTACACGTAGCCGAGCTAAGAAGCTACAACAAGAGGTGCACGCGCTACTTTATGAATTTCATTTAAACACTAATGAGAATTTTATGCTACCTAAGTCGTGTATGTTGATATTACTTAGGTTCACCAAAGAGGAAGGACAAAATATATCAAGGGCGAATCAGCAAGAAGAGCTATATCCGAGTGAGTCCAGCGCAACAGAACCGTCCAGAAGAAACAGTCATATCTTTTGATTCCCAAAAGCTATGAAGGCCCATAAGTACTTTTTGGAAAGCTCTTGAAGTCTAGTTTCCAATGCTTCTAAAGCCGACTTAACCACATCTACCAGAAAGGCAGCCGACCTACTTTATGGCCGACTGGTCAGAAGGTCAACAGTCAGCTTGATGACCAAGTTTTCGTATTAAACTGCATCATTCTACGAAGTTTCATTAAGCATGATATATATGGTGAGAAAGCTTATCAAGTCAGCTTTCCAACGCATCCAGCCCCACGTCATTTGAAGATTCCTAGAAGAAGTTATTGTCAAAATACTGAAGGCTGCGCAGAAGTCAAACAGCCACACAGAAATCAGCTCTGCAGATCTTCCGAAGAGGCTCCTTCACATTAGCTCGTGAAAGTACTTTTGTTTTGTGTTTATACCTCGCTAAGGCTGGTTGTTACTAGTATAAATACCCCCCTATGTCTATGATGTAAGGCAGCTTATGATAATCTAAAACAGAACCCCTTTGTTCAGCTGTGTGCTAACAAATATTGAGAGTGATCTCTACCCCTTTGCTCTTGTGAATTCCTTCGCGGGATTGCAGAAGCGGCGGCTTCATCCGCTCCCAATTGGTGCTCCTACTCCCTTCGAGGTCTCCTCGATTGATTGTAGGTTGTGTTGGTTGGTTCTTTGAGAGTGTGGTTGGGCAAATCCTCGATTCAGGCTGCCGGTTAAAGACGGTGGTTGGCTTCGAGTTTTATTTGTCAGGTTGCACTAGTTATCGCTGCTTGCAGCAAGTTATCTTGGCTTTTTTGAAGCTAGTTATCTGAAGATTGATCCTACGTCGTGAAGATCGGGCATCGTGACGCATCATCTGGTATCAAAGCCTCAGTTGCCACGGTAGGATTCTTTACCCTTAGCTACATATATTTTGTGTTCGTCCTATCCACCAAAAAGCCATAAAATATTTTGTCATAGCCCTTTGTTTCAATCTGTTGTTCCAGTGAGTTTTGTTAAGTTTCAGTCCTTAGAGTCTTTGTTTAGTTGCTGGTCACTCTATCCTTTGTGTTCCCTTTGAGCCTCTTATATATCTGAAAATATCCACAAAAAGAAAAATCTGAAAACTCTCATCATTTCCTTCGCGTTAACTTTGATCCTATTTAAGTTATAGCTGCTGGTTGAGTTCTTTGTTAATTATTATAAAGTGTGCAATATCATATCAGATCTCTGTGTTTAGTTCTATAAAAAAGAGTATCAAAAAAAAGAGAAGAAAGAAAAGTACCAAAGAAAAGTGTTGAACAAGATTGTGAAAGAAAAGTAGAACAATCAGTTTGTTTATGTGCACAAGTGCTGAAAATTTTATCAAGTTGTTCAACCAGTTTGCTATTGTCATTTGGTGCAAAACTTTGGTTGGATCTGATTGCAACACTTGCATTCCAATCATACTCCTTGTCTGCATCAAATCTGAAATTTCTTACGCGTGTGTTTGATCTATTTACATCACTCGTATCTTGTGGTCAGCACTAGGCAGGGAACTTTTAGTCGGATGGTTATTTAACTTAACAACAACTAGAATTCATATTGTATCCCTTGTTTATTAATCCCCACCAAGCTCCACATATAAGCCATCGTAATCGGTACTCTGGTCTTGTATTCACTTAACCACCACTTTCTTGTTACCACCACACATTTTCTTGCAACCCGCAGGGAACTCATAAGAGCTTTGGTTGGTAAGAGTGGTGAGGTTGTGAGATTCTATATAGCTTCATATTCCACCTATATTTGTTGCCTTGTTGCCACTAACTTCGCAGGAAGATGGATCCCAACGTTGAGATTGAAGAATGTGTCACCCTGATACAATTCAATGAGCTCAAACAAAGCATAGAAGCCAAGCAAGATCTGTTGGCACAAGATCTTCAGACACTTACGGCTGAAATCAGAGGTCGTCGTCGACTCCCTGATGGTGTAAGAAACCATGATGAAGATGGGGAAGAAGGTGAAGGAAATTATTCTAGAAGGGCAAGTGAACATGGGAGGAGAAATCAAGGTGCTGCACGTGGTAGAGGAAGAGGCCGAAATAGAAGAAATGATGACAATGAGGAATCTGAATTTGGGAATGATGATGATCAGTCCCAACATCGCTATGGTCATCGTCATCATAGAGGCGTCAACCAAGAAGAGAGATTTGGGAAACTTAAGTTTACCATGCCAAAATTTGATGGTAGATCTGATCCTGAAGATTATTTCACATGGGAATTGAAGGTGGAGAAAATCTTCCGCCTACATAATTATTCAGAGGAGAAGAAACTTGCAATGGCATCTCTTGAGTTTGAAGGATATGCCCTGATTTGGTGGGAGCAACTTCTTCGTGATCGTGAAGAAGATGGAGAGGACCCTATTATTACTTGGCAAGAGATGAAGCGAGAAATGAGAATTCGTTTTGTGCCGAAGCATTATCGGCGTGATCTTTTTGATAAATTGCAGAATTTGAGGCAAGGAAGTTTCTCTGTTGAGGAGTATTATAAGGAGATGGAGAAGGCCATGATTAGAGCCAATGTGTATGAAGACGAAGAGCAAACCATTGCACGTTTCATGGCTGGGTTACACCACAACATTCAGCATATTGTTGAGTTTCAGCCGTACCAAAGTCTTATTGATTTGGTACATCAAGCCACCAAAGCTGAATGCCAGCTGCAACAAGATGCTAAGAGCAGCAAGCCCTTGTCATATGGTGCACGAACCATGACTGGAGGAAGCAAATCGATCTCAAGGTTTACTGCTGCATCCTCAGCAACAAAAGGTTCAACTGGAGGCTTGCGATCCAATATTCAAGGCAATTCTAGTGGAAAGAACGGTGCTGCTCCAAACACGAGTTATAAACCAGCCGCATCCACTTCAACATCAGTGGGTTCAACAACCAAGAGTAGTGGTATTCAGTGCTTCAAGTGTGGAGGTCGTGGTCATGTCATAAAGGAGTGTCCAAATAATCGTGTGATCCTTGTGACTGATGATGGAGAATATACATCAGCTAGTGAAGAGGAAGATGAAGCAGGAAATGAAGATGACATTGATAAATCTGAAGAACATACGGGATGTGAATTTGAGCATGGTACTACTCTTGTGGTTACACAAATCTTGAGTGTTCAAATGAAAGAAGCTGAAATTGGACAGCGACATAATCTTTTTCGAACGCGAGCAAAAGTGCAAGACAAAGTAGTAAAGGTGATCATTGATGGAGGGAGCTGCCATAATCTTGCAAGTCGTGAGATGGTTGAAAAGCTTGGTTTGAAGTTGCAGCGACATCCTCGTCCATATCATGTCCAATGGTTGAATGAATCGGGAGATATCAAGATTGGTTATAAGGTGAAAGTTCCGTTCAAGATTGGAGAGTATGTTGACACAGTGGAGTGCGATGTTGCACCCATGTCTATGTGTCATATGCTGCTAAGAAGACCTTGGCAATATGACCGATATTCTCAGCATTGTGGAAGAACAAATCAATACACGCTAGATCTGAAAGGGAGGAAGTTTGTACTCAAGCCTATGACCCCTCAACAAATCTTGGTTGAACATTTACAAAAGAAAGCTGAAATTAGTGCAGCAAGTAGAGGAGGAGAAGAGCAAAAGAAATTGAGTGCCATCCACAATTTGGTGAGCGAGTGCTACAAGCCAAATTCAAGAGATAAAAGGAAGGAAGAGGGAGAACATCTAGTTATGCTAGCCACAAAATCTGAGCTGAGAGAAGTGAGGAACAACCCATATCAAGTACTCTTTGTACTTGTGAACAAAGATGTTTTGATTTCTCCTAACGACATAACATCTCTTCCTAGTGTTGTGGCTGATCTTTTGCAGGACTTTGAAGACGTGTTTCCACAAGAAACACCGGCTGGACTACCTCCAATTCGAGGGATTGAGCATCAAATTGATCTTATTCCAGGGGCTGCACTTCCTAACCGTCCAGCATATCGAACCAATCCTGAAGAATCTAAGGAAATACAAAGGCAAGTACAAGAACTTCTTGATAAAGGTTTTGTTCGTGAAAGCTTAAGCCCTTGTGCTGTTCCTGTGATTTTAGTACCTAAGAAAGATGGATCTTGGAGGATGTGTGTTGATTGTAGAGCTATAAATAATATTACCGTTCGCTATCGCCATCCTATTCCACGGCTAGATGATATGCTTGATGAATTAAGTGGTTCAACAATTTTTACTAAAATTGATTTGAGAAGTGGATACCATCAAATAAGAATGAAAACTGGAGATGAATGGAAGACAACATTTAAAACAAAATTTGGGTTGTATGAATGGTTAGTGATGCCTTTTGGGTTGACTAATGCTCCTAGTACTTTTATGAGATTAATGAACCATGTCTTAAGAACTTTCATTGGAAAATTTGTTGTTGTATACTTCGATGATATTCTAATTTACAGCAAGTCTTTTGATGAACATGTGAAACACATTCGACAAGTTTTAGATGAGCTTAGAAAGGAGAAATTATTTGCTAATCTTGAGAAGTGCAGTTTTTGCACAGACCATGTTGTGTTTCTTGGCTTTGTTGTTTCAGCAAAAGGAATAGAGGTGGATGAATCCAAGGTGAAAGCCATCAAGGATTGGCCGGCTCCAACGAATGTAAGTCAAGTAAGAAGTTTTCATGGTCTTGCTGGTTTTTATAGAAGATTTGTGCGAGATTTCAGTACTATCGCTTCCCCTTTAAATGAATTGACAAAGAAAGGTGTTGAATTTAAATGGGGAAACTCACAAGAAGCTGCTTTTCAAGAATTGAAGAAACGTTTGACTGAAGCACCTGTACTTATTCTTCCTGATTTCACTAAAACTTTTGAAGTAGAATGTGATGCTAGTGGGATTGGGATAGGAGGAGTTTTAATGCAACAAGGAAAACCTATAGCATAATTTAGTGAAAAATTGGGAGGTGCTCAATTAAATTATTCTGTGTTTGACAAAGAATTGTATGCTTTGGTCCGAGCGCTTGAAACATGGCAGCACTACTTATGGCCAAAGGAGTTTGTTATTCATTCCGATCATGAAGCTTTGAAGTATTTGAAAGGGCAAGCCAAACTGAACTGTCGCCATGCCAAATGGGTTGAGTTTATCGAAACATTTCCATACATTGTGAAATATAAGAAAGGTAAGGACAATGTGGTCGCTGATGCCTTGTCTCGAAGGAATGTGTTGTTGAATCAACTAGAGGTAAAAGTTTTGGGTCTTGAAAATTTGAAAGAAATGTATAATGATGATCCTGAATTTTCAGAACCATACAAACATTGTAAAGATGGAAAAGGTTGGGAAAAATATCATATACATGATGGATTTTTGTTTAGAGCTAACAAACTTTGTGTACCAAATTCTTCGGTTAGATTGCTTTTATTGCAGGAGTCACATGGAGGCGGTCTAACAGGTCATTTTGGACAAAAGAAGACTTATGAAATGCTCAGTGATCATTTCTATTGGCCCAAGATGAGGAGAGACGTCATCAGATTTGTGGAGCGTTGTGTCACCTGTCACAAAGCTAAGTCAAAATTGAACCCTCATGGTTTATATACTCCTTTACCCGCTCCTAAAATTCCTTGGGAAGACATAAGCATGGATTTTGTTCTAAGACTGCCGATGACTCGAAAAAAGAGAGATTCTATTTTTGTTGTGGTTGATAGATTTTCAAAAATGGCTTATTTTATTCCATGCAACAAGAGCGACAATGCTTCACATGTTGCTAATTTGTTTTTCAGAGAAATCGTGAGACTACATGGAGTGCCCAAGACCATCGTATCTGACCGTGATGTGAAGTTTGTGAGCTATTTTTGGAAGACATTGTGGGCAAAGCTTGGGACTAAACTTTTGTTCTCCACCACATGCCACCCCCAAACTGATGGCCAAACTGAAGTGGTGAATCGTACATTGTCAATGCTGCTGCGAACAATGGTAAAGAAGAACTTGAAGGATTGGGAGGAATGTTTACCACACGTGGAGTTTGCTTATAACAGGGCAGTACATTCTACAACTAATTTATGCCCCTTCGAAATTGTATATGGGTTCAAACCTATTGCTCCCATAGATTTGTTGCCCCTTCCATTGCAGGAAAGAACCAATATGGAAGCTTTCAAGCGTGCTGCATATATAAAAAAGATACATGAGAAGACCAAGGAAGCAATTGAGCTCAAAGCAGTGCGCAAGGCTGCAAGTATGAACAAGCATAGAAAGAAAGTGTTATTTGAGCCGGGGGACTTGGTTTGGATTCACTTGCGCAAGGAGCGTTTTCCTGATCAGCGCAAATCCAAATTGATGCCACGAGGGGATGGTCCATTTCGTGTTCTTGCCAAGATCAATGATAATGCATACAAGATAGATCTTCCACCAAGCTATGGCGTGAGCAACACGTTCAATGTTGCTGACCTCTTACCATATACAAGCGAAGACACTTCAGAGTCGAGGACGACTCCTTTTCAAGGGGAGGAGGATGATATGACCACGCCATTAAGCAACATGTTACAACCCCCAAGTCATACTACATCAACTCAAGTACAACCAACATCATCACCAACCCAAGTCTTTGATGGACCAATTGCACGTAGCCGAGCTAAGAAGCTACAGCAAGAGGTGCACGCGCTACTTTATGAATTTCATTTAAACACTAATGAGAATTTTATACTACCTAAGTCGTGTATGTTGATATTACTTAGGTTCACCAAAGAGGAAGGACAAAACATATCAAGGGCGAATCAGCAAGAAGAGCTATATCCGAGTCAGTCCAGCGCAATAGAACCGTCCAGAAGAAACAGTCATATCTTTTGATTCCCAAAAGCTATGAAGGCCCATAAGTACTTTTTGGAAAGCTCTTGAAGTCTAGTTTCCAATGCTTCTAAAGCCGACTTAACCACATCTACCAGAAAGGCAGCCGACCTACTTTATGGCCGACTGGTCAGAAGGTCAACAGTCAGCTTGATGACCAAGTTTTCATATTAAACTGCATCATTCTACGAAGTTTCATTAAGCATGATATATATGGTGAGAAAGCTTATCAAGTCAGCTTTCCAACGCATCTAGCCCCACGTCATTTGAAGATTCCTAGAAGAAGTTATTGTCAAAATACTGAAGGCTGCGTAGAAATCAAACAGCCACACGGAAATCAGCTATGCAGATCTTCCGAAGAGGCTCCTTCACATTAGCTCGTGAAAGTACTTTTGTTTTGTGTTTATAACTCGCTAAGGCTGGTTGTTACTAGTATAAATACCCCCCTATGTCTATGATGTAAGGCAGCTTATGATAATCTAAAACAGAACCCCTTTGTTCAGTTGTGTGCTAACAAATATTGAGAGTGATCTCTACCCCTTTGCTCTTGTAAATTCCTTCGCGGGATTGCAGAAGCGGCGGCTTCATCCGCTCCCAATTGGTGCTCCTACTCCCTTCGAGGTCTCCTCGATTGATATTTCTCAAGCTTCGTGTCTCTTGCTTTACAACTCTTGTCAATATGACCAGAAATAACCTGGGAATCAGTTTTAAGAACCGCCCTTCTAATCCCCATTGCTTTTAACTTCCGAAGGCCCAAAAGCAAAGCTTCGTACTCAGCAATATTATTTGTGCAGCTAAAATCAAGTCTTGCTGCGTAGCAAGTTTTAACTTTGGAGGGTGCTACTAACACAACAGCTGCTCTTGCCCCGAAGGTTCCCCAAGAACCGTCACAGAATACCGTCCATACTTCGGTATCTTTAGTTGTTTCTTCTCCTTGAGCCCCTGGCGTCCAATCGGCAATGAAGTCTGCCAATGCCTGGGATTGTATTGAGGATCTGTGCACATAATCAATGCTGAACTCATTAAGCTCCGCAGCCCACTTCCCAATTCTTCCAGTAGCTTCTCTGTTCCTCATGACATCCTTCAAAGGTTGTGACGAAGGAACAATTATATGATATGCTTGAAAGTAATGTCGAAGTTTTCTGGATGCCATTAAGACGGCATATAAGATCTTCTCCAATTCTGTATAATTCTTCTTTGATAGACTAAGAACTTCGGAAACAAAGTATATTGGGGCTTGCTTTTTGGTTTGTCCCTCAAGTTTTTCTTGAACAAGTGCCGCACTCACTGCTGAATGTGAAGCTGCCACGTACAACAACAGAGGAGTCCCTGGCGTTGGTGGTGTTAACGTCGTTAGGTCTATCAAATATTGCTTCAGCTCTTCAAAGGCTCTCTGCTGAACTGGTCCCCATTGAAAAACTTCGGCTGACTTCAGCACTTCGAAGAATGGTAAATTTCTCTCTGTTGATCTAGATATGAATCTGTTGAGAGATGCCAGTCTTCCTGTCAATCGTTGAGCCCCCTTCTTTGTGCTTGGAGGCTCCATCCGAAGAATAGCTTCGATCTTGTTTGGATTAGCTTCGATTCCCTTTGTTGAGACCAGGCAACCAAGGAATTTCCCCTTTTTTTTACTTCGAAGACACACTTCTCTAGATTTAGCTTCAGACCAGCCTGTCTAAAATTAGCAAATGTCTCCTGCAGATCAGCAATATGATTTTCTTGCTTGGTGCTTTTTACTATAATATCATCAACATATGTTAACACATTTCTGCCTATCTGAGAATGGAGAACCTTCGCTGTCATTCTGCTGAAGCTTCCTCCAGCGTTCTTGAGCCCCTCAGGCATCCGAAGATAACAATATGTTCCACTAGGGGTTGTGAAGCTGGTTTTCGGCTCATCCTCTTTCTTCATCCAAATTTGATGATAGCCTGAATAACAATCTAGCAGACTCATAAGCTCTGACAAAGCTGCTGCATCAACTAGGGAATCTATCCTTGGCAATGGAAACTCATCCTTCGGAAAGGCCTTGTTGAGATCAGTAAAATCAATACACATCCTCCATTTGCCGTTGGCCTTTTTTACCATAACAGTGTTAGCCAGCCATTCCGGATACTTCACTTCTCTGATGACTCTGGCGCTGAGGAGTCTTTTTACTTCATTTCGAGCACCTTCGGCCTTGTCATCAGACATCTTCCGAAGCCTCTGCTTTCTGGGTCTGAAGGATGGATCAACATTGAGCGAGTGTTCAATAACATCCCTGTTGACGCCATAGAGTTTTTTAGCCAACCATGCAAAGACATCTTTGTTGTTGAACAGAAACCTTATCAGGGTTTTCTCTTGTTCCTCAGACAATTGAGATCCCAGCAGCACCTTCTGCTATGTGATATCTTCGCATAAAAGCATGGGTTTCGGCTGATCGGCCGAAGCAGCCTTCTCCCTTCTGTACTTGTACTGCTCACAAGCTTCGACTTCATCTATATTGTGGATTGCCTTTGAATCAGTCCAATTCCCCTCGGCCTTTCTGGCAGCTTCCTGACTCCCATGAATAGCAATAGGTCCCTGATCCGAAGGTATCTTCATGCAAAGATATGCTGGATGAAGAATTGCTTCAAAAGCATTGAGTGTTCCGCGACCAATGATTGCATTGTAAGGGTACTCCATATCGACAATGTCAAACACAACTTGCTCAGTCCTTGTATTGTTGATGAATCCGAAGGTCACTGGCATGGTAATCTTACCAAGCGCTACAATATGTCTTCCTCCGAAGCCACAAAGAGGGTGCGTAGCATCATGAATCTTGTCTTCTGGCTCTTGCATCTGTTTGAAGGCTTTAGCAAATATAATGTCGGCTGCACTGCCTGTGTCAACAAAAACATTGTGGACTAGAAATCCTTTGATGACACAAGATATGACCATAGCATCATTGTGAGGGTAATCCTTGAGCTGAAGGTCCTCTTGGGAGAAGGTAATTGGGATATGAGACCATCTTGACTTGATGAAGGGTCCTTGCACCCCGACATGTTGTACCCTTCTCTGTGCCTCCTTCTTCTGCTTCTTGTTAGCCGGCTCTGAGCATGAACCGCCTATGATCGGGAGGATCAGCTTCGGAGCCGAAGCAGTTCCAGCTTGGTTCTTGAACGAAGCCATCAGCTCAAAAAGTGGAAGTGAGTTCACCGGAGGTGAGCGCCAATGTTGGGGACTTGTTCTCAAATGCTATGAATTAAGAACAAGGCAACATAGAATATTAAATGTTAGTGTCCTTCGTCCGCTGAAGCATTATCTCCTCAAAGGATTTAATGAGCTTCGGGCGAAGGTCTTGGGTAATATATCACGAAGGTCGCACCTTCGTGATAAGAGATAAAACAGTGCCAAATGAAATATAAAATATAAAATATTATAGAGTAACAAGAATAAATGATATTATTCACTTATTTTATAATATTAATTTAAATATTAAAACATAATATTTAGGTACATTTATACCTTTGCCTTGACAGAGAACAATAATTCCAGCGTAATGTGTTAGCGATTACAAGATTCCGTGAACAGTAAAGGAGTACTGTTCATCTATTTATAGGCACAGGACGCAGCCTGTAAGAAATTACAATCATGCCCCTTACAAAAGATTACAATTATGACTCAGACCCTTATGGACTAAAAAGTCACTCCATCTTTAAGTCGGTTCGATCCTTCGTCTTTGGATACATTATAGTATCGAAGCTTTATGAGCGGTAGCTTCGGTACCATGTATAAACAGATTTGCCGAAGGTGTTTCTTCCTGCAGGACCTTCGGTGACGAAGCATGGTCCCAACAACTTCTAATCCGACGGCTGTGATTCGCGCGTACCTCTTCGCGGGTCAAAATTGCTCATGAACCCCCTTGTTTTCATGGAATAAACCCGCTGTCCACACCCGCCGTGTTCTGTGTCTGGGAATTATTACCCCAAGGTCCCTGGCCTTTTATGAATTTGAGGCCCAGTCTAGAATATTATAAAACTAGAGAAATTAAATTATAAATGAATTTTTAATATATAAATAAGTGCTAGAACTTGTAAAATTCATAGAAAATTCATTTTTAGTCCAAATTACTCCATTCCAGTTTCTAAAATTTTGTAATATTATTGTTTATCACTTAGAGTCTCTGTTTTGACATGAAAATAATAAGAAAAATTAATTTCTCACTTAATCATATATCAAGCACATAAAACCTTTGGAAATTCACAATTTAAAATCCATAACTCCAGAATTAATGATTCCTGTTCCTAGGTGCTTATTTGAATGTGTAGATTTTTATTATGTATTTTGTTTACATGTTTGGTGTGATGTTAATTTTTCCTTTATATTGTGCTTGTTTGTATTGTGGCGAATAGAAAAGCCTGTGATTGAGGATCCTGGTGCCCAGCTGTCGGGGACCATAATTAGGGGTACCCTCAAGGCTCCTAATTCTCAGCTGGTAACCCCCATCAGCACAAAGCTGCAAAGGCCTGATGGGTGCGACTAAGTCAGGGATCGGTCCATTCGAGGGACTCGATCACGCCTCGCCCGAGCCCAGCCTCGGGCAAGGGCAGCCGACCCCGGAGGATCTCCATCTCGCCCGAGGCCCCCCTCCAGCGACGAGCAAACTTCCGGCTCGCCCGAGGCCCAGTCTTCGCCAAGAAGCAACCCTGGCCAAATCGCCACGCCAACCGACCAAATCGCAGGGGCATTTAATGCAAAGGTGGCCCGACACCTTTATCCTGACGCACGTCCTCCAGTCGACAGAGCCGAAGAGACCGCAGTCACTTCGCCGCTCCACTGACCGGCCTGACAGAAGGACAGCGCCGCCTGCGCCGCTCCGATTGCTGTGCCACTCGACAGAGTGAGGCTGATAGGCAGTCAGGCCCGGCCTCAGGCACCATAGGAAACTTCACTCCGCCCGACCCAGGGCTCGGACTCGGGCTCAGCCCCAGAAGACGGCGAACTCCGCTCCGCCCGACCCAGGGCTCGGACTCGGGCTCAGCCCCGGAAGACGGCGAACTCCGCTCCGCCCGACCCAGGGCTCGGACTCGGGCTCAGCCCCGGAAGACGACGAACTCCGCTCCGCCCGACCCAGGGCTCGGACTCGGGCTCAGTCCCGGAAGACGGCGAACTCCGCTCTGCCCGACCCAGGGCTCAGACTTGGGCTCAGCCCCGGAAGACGACGAACTCCGCTCCGCCCGACCCAGGGCTCGGACTCAGGCTCAGCCCCGGAAGACGACGAACTCCGCTCCGCCCGACCCAGGGCTCGGACTCGGGCTCAGCCCCGGAAGACGACGAACTCCGTTTCGCCCGACCCCAGGGCTCGGACTCAGCCCTGGCCTCAGCCGACGGTCTCCGCCTCGCCCGACCCAGGGGCTCGGACTCGACCTCGGCCTCGGAAGACAGACTCGACCTCAACCTCGGAGGATCCTCCACATCGCCCAACCTAGGGCACGGACCGACCACGTCAACAGGAGGCACCATCATTACCCTACCCCAAGCTGACTCAGGCTACGGGAAACAAGACCGGCGTCCCATCTGGCTCACTCCGCCAGACAAGCAATGATGGCGCCCTGCACGCTCTATGACGACGGCGGCTCTCAGCCCCCTTACGGAAGCAAGAGGATGTCAGCAAGGACTCGACAGCTCCGACAGCTGTCCTTCGACTGCCACGACACCACACGAACCGGGTGCCAAAACCTCTCCGGCTGCCACGATGGCATGTACTTAGGGCGCTAGCTCTCCTCCGCTAGACACATTAGCACTCTGCTACACCCCCCATTGTACACTTGGATCCTTTCCTTACGCCTATAAAATGAAGGACCAGGGCCCTCTTATAAAGGGTTGGCCGCGCGGGGAAGAGGACGTGACAGGTGCTCGCGTGAGGCCGCTCGATCCCCTCCCGCGTGGACGCTTGTAACCCCCTACTGCAAGCGCACCCGACTTGGGCGCGGAACAAACACGAAGGCCGCAGGATTTCCACCTCTCTCTCTCTCGCTCCGGCTGCCTTTTTCCCCCCTTGGCGCTCCGTCTCGCGCCGACCCATCTGGGCTGGGGCACGCGGCGACATTTCACTCGTCGGTCCAGGGACCCCCCGGTCTCGAAACGTCGACAGTTGGCGCGCCAGGTAGGGGCCTGCTGCGTGTTGACGGACAACTTCCCGTCAAGCTCCAGATGGGCAGTCTCCAGCAACCTTTCCAGCCCGGAACGGTGCTCCATTTCGGGAGTCTTGAGTTCATGTCCCTCGACGGCAGCTACGACATGATACTCCTTCCCCCGCCGTGCGACAGCTACAATGGCGGCCGATAGCCTGCCCGCCGGCGGCGGAATCGACGACGTCTTCCCCGCGTGGTGGAAGAACAACATTCGAGCTCACCCCGCCCTCTCCCCCACCGACGGAGGAGGAGGCGGGGCAACCAAGGCCAAGCAGGAGGCGGCACCTCGTCGGCTGTCGAACAAGTCGACGGCGCCGGCGCCCAACGGGGGGCGCGTCGGGCATCGACCTCGCGTTTGAGACGAAGACGATCGTCGTCTCCCCACAACACGCCAATTCCAAGCAAACAGACGACGCCAGCACGCTCGCGAAAGGCTTGCTGGGCGTCACCCTTGTACCTGAGACGACGGTGCAGTCAGTCCCTGACGTGACTTCGTCACCGCCCATCGACCAAGAGGTACCCACCGATTCCCATCTCACGCCCTTTGGATTCAGCCTCGACCCGCCAAGCGACTTCGCTTTGGCGGACACCCTCGTAGAGGCGAGTCCAAACCCTCTAGGGTTTCGTATGCGGTCACCCTGGGACCGGCTGACGGACGTCTCGACCTACGGGCCCTCGGGGTCCGAGGAAGATGACGTGCCCGACTTCTGTTGGGATTTCTCCGGACTTGGTAACCCCAGTGCCATGCGGGACTTCATGACCGCATGCGACTACTGCCTTTCCGACTGTTCCGACGGTAGCCGCAGCCTCAGCGACGAGGACTGCGACCCAAGTCGTGAATGTTTCCACGTCGATCTAGGGGGTCCCTCCGAAGGCAACCATCTTGGTATGCCGGAGAACGGTGATCTCCCTAGGCCTGTGCCTCGCGTTGACATCCTACGGGAACTAGCAGTGGTCCCCGTTTAGGCGGGGGGGGGGGGGGGTCATGACCCACAGCTCGAGCAAATCCGCGGGGTGCAGGCCAGGCTCGACGAGGGAGCAGGAACACTTGAGCCGATCCGCCGGGACGTCAGGCAGGAATGGGCGGGCCAACCTCCGGCCGGGGAAGTGCGTCATCTACCCCAGGGCTTCCAGCACCGCATCACCAACGATGTCAGGGTGAGGCCGCCACCTGCTTCCAGTGGAGTCGGCCAGAACCTGGCTGCAGCGGCAATGCTTCTCCGCGCGATGCCGGAGCCATCAACCACTGAGGGGCGGCGAATCCAGGGAGAGCTCAAGAATTTCCTGGAGGGCACCGCGGTCCGACGGGCCGAAAGCTCCGCCTCCCAAAGGCAGGGGTACCCCTCGGAACATCGCGCCGCGACTTCCCGATTCATGCGAGAAGCCTCGGTCCACACCGGGCGCACGCGCAACACAGCGCCTGCGGCCCCGGGTCGCCTCGGCAACGAGCACCATCACCGCGACCGTCGGGCCCACCTCGACGAGAGGGTGCGCCGAGGCTACCACCCCAGGCGTGGGGGACGCTACGACAGCGGGGAGGATCCGAGTCCCTCGCCCGAGCCACCCGGTCCGTAGGCTTTCAGCCGCGCCATACGACGGGCACCGTTCCCGACTCGGTTCCGAACCCTGACTACTATCACAAAGTACTCAGGGAGACGAGACCGGAACTGTGGCTCGCAGACTACCGGCTGGCCTGCCAAATGGGTGGAACGGACGATGACAACCTCATCATCCGCAACCTCCCCCTGTTCCTCTCCGACACCGCTCACGCCTGGTTGGAGCACCTGCCTCCGGGGCAGATCTTCAACTGGGACGGCCTGGTCCAAGCCTTCGCCGGCAATTTCCAGGGCACGTACGTGCGCCCTGGAAACTCCTGGGACCTCCGAAGCTGCCGACAGCAGCCGGGAGAGTCTCTCCGGGACTACATCTGGCGATTCTCGAAGCAGCGCACCGAGCTGCCCAACATCACCGATTCAGATGTCATCGGCGCGTTCCTCGCCGGCACCACTTGCCGCGACCTGGTCAGCAAGTTGGGTCGAAAGACCCCCACCAGGGCAAGCGAGCTGATAGACATCGCCACCAAGTTCGCCTCTGGCCAGGAGGCGGTTGAGGCTATCTTCCGGAAGGACAAGCAGCCCCAGGGCCGCCCACCGGAAGATGCCCCCGAGGCATCAACTCAGCGCAGCGCCAAGAAGAAGGGCAAGAAGAAGTCGCAAGCGAAATGCGACGCCACCGACACGGACCTTGTCGCCGCCGCCGAGTACAAGAACCCTCGGAAACCCCCCGGAGGTGCCAACCTCTTCGACAAGATGCTCAAGGAGCCGTGCCCCTATCATCAGGGGCCCGTCAAGCACACCCTTGAGGAGTGCGCTATGCTTCGGCGCCACTTCCACAGGGCCAGGCCACCCGCGGAGGGTGGCAGGGCTCGCGATGACGACAAGAAGGAAGATCACCAGGCAGGAGAGTTCCCCGAGGTCCGCAACTGCTTCATGATCTATGGTGGGCAAGCGGCGAACGCCTCGGCTCGGCACCGCAAGCAAGAGCATCGGGAGGTCTGTTCGGTAAAGGTGGCGGCACCAGTATACCTAGACTGGTCCGACAAGCCCATCACCTTCGACCAAGCCGACCACCCCGACCACGTGCCGAGCCTAGGAAAATACCCGCTCGTTGTCGACCCCATCATCGACGACGTTAGGCTCACCAAGGTCCTCATGGACAGAGGCCGCAGCCTCAACATCATCTACGCCGAGACCCTCGGGCTCCTGCGTGTTGATCTATCCTCGGTCCGGGCAGGCGCTGCGCCTTTCCACGGGATCATCCCCAGGAAGCGCGTCCAGCCCCTCGGACAACTCGACCTTCCCGTCTGCTTTGGAGCACCCTCCAACTTCCGAAGGGAGACCCTCACGTTCGAGGTGGTTGGGTTCCGAGGAACCTACCACGCAGTATTGGGGAGGCCATGCTACGCGAAGTTCATGGCCGTCCCCAACTACATCTACCTCAAGCTCAAGATGCCGGGCCCCAACGGGGTCATCACCGTCGGCCCCACGTACCGACACGCGTTCGAATGCGACGTGGAGTGCGTGGAGTACGCCGAGGCCCTCGCTGAATCCAAGGCCCTCATCGCCGACCTGGAGAGCCTCTTGAAGGAGGTGCCAGACGTGAAGCGCCACGCCGGCAACTTCGAGCCAGCGGAGACGGTTAAGTCCATCCCCCTCGACCCCAGCAGCGACGCCTCCAAGCAGATCCGGATCGGCTCCGAGCTCGACCCCAAATAGGAAGCAGTGCTCGTCGACTTTCTCCGCGCAAACGCTGATGTTTTCGCGTGGAGTCCCTCGGACATGCCCGACATACCGAGGGATGTCGCCGAGCACTCGCTGGATATCCGAGCCGGAGCCCGACCCGTCAAGCAGCCTCTGTGCCGATTCGACGAAGAAAAGCGCAGAGCCATAGGCGAGGAGATCCACAAGCTAATGGCGGTAGGGTTCATCAAAGAGGTATTCCATCCCGAATGGCTTGCCAACCCTGTGCTTGTGAGAAAGAAAGGAGGGAAATGGCGGATGTGTGTAGACTACACTGGTCTAAACAAAGCATGTCCGAAGGTTCCCTATCCTCTGCCTCGCATCGATCAAATCGTGGATTCCACTGCTGGGTGCGAAACCCTGTCTTTCCTCGATGCCTACTCAGGGTATCACCAAATCAGGATGAAGGAGTCCGACCAGCTCGCGACTTCTTTCATCACGCCCTTCGGCATGTACTGCTATGTCATCATGCCGTTCGGCTTGAGGAATGCGGGTGCGACGTACCAGCGGTGCATGAACCATGTGTTCGGTGAACACATTGGCCGGACGGTCGAGGCCTACGTCGATGACATCGTAGTCAAGACGAGGAAAGCCTCCGACCTCCTTTCCGACCTTGAAGTGACATTCCGATGTCTCAAGGCGATAGGCGTGAAGCTCAATCCCGAAAAGCGTGTCTTCGGGGTACCCCGAGGCATGCTCTTGGGGTTCATCATCTCCAAACGGGGCATCGAAGCCAACCCGGAGAAGATCGCAGCCATCACCAGCATGGGGCCCATCAAGGACTTGAAGGGCGTACAGAGAGTCATGGGATGTCTTGCGACTCTGAGCCACTTCATCTCACGCCTCGGCGAAAGAGGCCTGCCTCTGTACCGCCTCTTAAGGAAGGCTGAGTGCTTCACTTGGACCCCTGAGGCCGAGGAAGCCCTCGGGAACCTGAAGGCGCTCCTCACGAATGCGCCCATCTTGGTGCCCCCGCTGCCGGAGAAGCCCTCTTGATCTACGTCGCCGCGACCACTCAGGTGGTTAGCGCCGCGATTGTGGTTGAGAGACGAGAAGAGGGGCATGCATTGCCCGTCTAGAGGCCAGTCTACTTCATCAGCGAGGTACTGTCCGAGACCAAGATCCGCTACCCACAAGTTCAGAAGCTGCTATACACAGTGATCCTGACGCGGCGGAAGTTGCGACACTACTTCGAGTCTCATCCGGTAACTGTGGTGTCATTCTTCCGCCTGGGGGAGATCATCCAGTGCCGAGAGGCCTCGGGTAGAATCGCAAAGTGGGCGGTGGAAATCATGGGCGAAACAATCTCGTTCGCCCCTCGGAAGGCCATCAAGTCCCAGGTCTTGGCGGACTTCGTGGCTGAATGGGTCGACACCCAGCTCCCAACAGCTCCGATCCAACCGAAACTCTGGACCATGTTCTTCGATGGGTCGCTGATGAAGACAGGAGCCGGCGTAGGCCTACTCTTCATCTCGCCCCTCGGGAAGCACCTACGCTACGTGCTACGCCTCCATTTCCCGGCGTCCAACAATGTGGCTGAGTACGAGGCTCTGGTCAACGGGTTGCGGATCGCCATCAAGCTAGGGGTCCGACGCCTCGACGCTCGTGGTGACTCGCAGCTCGTCATCGACCAAGTCATGAAGAACTCCCACTGCCGCGACCCGAAGATGGAGGCCTACTGCGATGAGGTTCGGCGCCTGGAAGACAAGTTCTACGGGCTCGAGCTCAACCACATCGCCCGACGCTACAATGAGACTGCGGACGAGCTGGCTAAAATAGCCTCGGGGCGAACAACGGTTCCCCCGGACGTCTTCTCCCGAGACCTGCATCAACCCTCCGTCAAGATCGACGACACGCCCGAGCCCGAGGCACCCTTTGCCCAGCCCGAGGTACCCTCGGCTCAGTCCGAGGCACCCTCGGCTCAGTCCGAGGCACCCTCGGCTCAGTCCGAGACAGCCTCGGCTCGGCCCGAGGCACCCTCGGTTCAGCACGAGGTACCCTCGGCCCCCGAGGGTGAGGCACTGCGCGTCGAGGAGGAGCGAAGCGGGGTCACGCCTAATCGAAATTGGCAGACCCCGTACCTGCAATATCTCCACCGAGAAGAGCTACCCCTCGACCGAGCCGAAGCTCGGTGGTTGGCGCGACGCGCCAAGTCATTCATCTTGCTGGGGGATGGGAAGGAGCTCTACCACCGCAGCCCCTCAGGCATCCTCCAGCGATGCATCCCCATCGCCGAAGGTCAGGAGCTCCTACGAGAGATACACTCGGGGGCTTGCGGCCATCATGCAGCACCCCGAGCCCTTGTTGGAAACGCCTTTCGACAAGGTTTCTACTGGCCGACGGCGGTGGCCGACGCCACTAGAATTGTCCGCACCTGCGAAGGGTGTCAGTTCTACGCGAGGCAGACCCACCTGCCCGCTCAGGCTCTGCAGACAATACCCATCACCTGGCCTTTTGCTGTGTGGAGTCTGGACCTCGTCGGCCCCGTACAGAAGGCACCTGGGGGCTACACGCACCCCTGGGAAGGGCGGTTCATCATCGCCAAAGTTCTGAAGCTCGGAACGAACAAGTTGGCTGACAGTCAAGGAGAGGTCTACAACAACGCTTGGAACATCCAACAGCTACGTCGCTTCTACCCTTAAGATGTTTTCAAGTTGTTCGTATACCTCGTTCCCACGCAAAATTTGGTCATCAAGGAAGGGTCAACCTTGTCTCGGCAAAGCCCGACCCTCCCTCGGGGGCTAAAAAGGGGGGAACCCCCTCCACGTCAAAATTTTCAATCAAGAAGGCTTCCGCGTTCCCCCGGCTATGTCGGTAGCAGGACCCCAAGAAGCGAACGCGAGTGCATGTAAGTGGCAAGGCTGACTGAGCCGAGGGACTCCTACGCCTCTGGGTTACGGAAACCTCACTCGTCACCTACCACGAAAAATGACTCCTACTTGGGCAAGCCACCCTGCTACTGACGAGCGGGGCTGGACACACAAAATGAAAGGAAAAGGGGCACGACTTTATACTACGATAATAAAGTGTTCAGGCCTCAGCGGCCGCAAAAGACACACGTGCATTCAAAGGAAACTGCTTCGACAGAGTTAGGCGTCGCCCGGGGAAGGAGCCGCGCCTTCGGCTTCGTCCCCGCCCTCGGCAAAGTCCACCCCGACTTCGGACGACGGCGCAGGCGGGAGGATCTCTGCCTCGAAGGTGGTCGCCAGCACTGCGCTCGGGCCCGCGGCGGCCGCGTCGAGCCTCTGGACTTCAGCCAGGGTGGCTTCATCTTCGTCAGGAAGGCAATACCCCTCGCTGACCCGCTCCAGATCCACGACGTAGTGGGAAGCGAGCACGGCGAAGGCCCGCCTGACGCCGTGGTGTAGCGCCTCGCGGAGTCTGCCACGCACGTGATCGCCCAAGGCCTGCAGGCGACTTTGAGGGGAGCTTCCTGAGGGGACGTCGCCGAAGCCAAAGACCTGGCAGAAGTCCGAGATGGCCTCGGACATGGCCGTGTGGTCGGCCTCCCTCTGCTCGGCCGCCCCGGCAAGCGCCCTGGTGGACTCATCAAGGGCGGACTCGAGCTCTGCGAACAGCCAGAGCGCAAGG
The DNA here is from genome assembly GCF_902167145.1 of Zea mays. NCBI lineage: Eukaryota > Viridiplantae > Streptophyta > Magnoliopsida > Poales > Poaceae > Zea > Zea mays. The sequence continues at coordinate 157,117,845 of NC_050100.1, read as the reverse complement.
CCTCAAACACAAGCGGAGGAAACAAGCTGAAACAAAAACCAAAAATGGCCAGGACATACCTCCGGCTCGGGCACGCTGCTCCGAGGCTACGGCCTGGGCTACGGCTAGGTCTGCTGCAAGGGCTCCAGCCCGGCTTTCGGCCTCGGCAGCCCGGCCCCAGGATTGGTCTCGCTCATCGGCGACCTGGTCGAACTCCGATTGCCGTCGTTGCACCTCTGCGCGTGCCGCTGCCGCCTCTGCGCGTGCCGCTGCCGCCTCTGCTCTCAGATCGGCGCAGAGCAACCGAAGGTCCGCCACCTCGGCGCCCTGCTGGGAGAGGCGCGCAGTAGCCCCGGCAAGCGAGGTCCTCAGGGATCGCAGCGAGCCCCAGATATCGACCTCGTGGCGGATGAACGACGACTTGGCGGCGCTCAGATCCGTCAGATCCTGAGGGAAGGAAGCGGGGCGTCACAAAAGACGCCTTGGTCACAAAAAAGGTATGCCTGAAACCATTACCTGGAGGATCTTGGGGACGTCCCTGCAGAAGACCTCCAACGATGACCGGAGTGACCCCACCGTTGCTTCGGCACACTCGCGGAGCTTGTCCCAAGACTGCTCCTCCCGCTCATCGTCAAGAACGAAGAAGGGATCCGAAGCCTCACTGGTCCGGAACCGGAGCAACTCGCGCCGCCTCTCAGAGCTCCGCCGCGCGGGGACAAGGCTGCCGCTCGGTGGGACGGATCGCGTTTCCACGCCCCCTCCTCCGAGGCACCGAGCGTCGACGCCTCGGCCATCTCAGCGTCGGCGGCGACAGGCCGCTCCTCGACCAAGACGGCAGCGACTTCAGCAGCAGCTGGCGCCAGCACCGGAGGCATGTCCGGTGGGCCCGAGGCCACGTCCGCGCCAGTCGCCTCCCCCAGCACGATGGCCGCCTCGGCAGAAGAGCCAGCCTCGGGAACTCGCTCCACGGCGACTGGTGCCGCCTGAGCCCCCCGCTGTGGAGCGCCTTGCGAGAAGGTCAGCTAAACAGCGAGGCCCGGCGCGACACCAGCTGTGGAAGCCGACGCCGTCTTAAGGGCTTTCTAGGGAGCCAGATCGGTCAGGCCATGGCTTCGCTTGCTGAGGAGGAAAGAAAAGTCGCGGTCGGGACATGCGAATGAGAAGCCAGGACGAAGACGTTCCAAAGTACTTACCCGCTCCGGGCCATGATCAACCGCACCTGAGGAGAGGTCTCTCGGATGTCGACCCCCGAAGGCACCGCCGAGGTCCGCCTCGCCGCCAGCTTCGGCACTGTCCTCGCCTTGGGCACCTTGGACGCCCGGGAGACGGACTGCCCAAGCGCTGCCACGGCAACCTGAGAGTCGCTCTCCTGCGCTGTCGGCGTGGGCGATGGCTCTCGGAGAACAGACGCCTCGGCCTGACTCCCCGAGGTCACCTCAACTTCCCCGGCCGAGGGGTCAAGTACCCCCTCGGTCTGCCCTCGCTCTTCGGGCCGGGACCTCGGCGTCCCGACTCCGGGAACTGACGGCGCCAGCCCGCTCAGGGGCTGGCTTGACGACTCCTGGCCTAGCCTCAAACCCGGGCTGAGGCCGAGGCGGGCAGCCATGTCGTCATCCTCGTCATCATCTTCATCATCGTCGTCGTCGTCAGGCGTTTCCGGCGACGGCTCCCTCGGGAGTCCATCCCTCTCCTGCCGACGACAGAGCTTTTCCAAGGCGTCTCGGGCCCACGTCCGCTCGCGGGCCCGAGCCTTCTCCGCGTCTTTCTTCTTCTTCTCCTCCGCGGCAACCTGCCGCGCTGCTCAGTCCACCGCGTCCTCCGGGACCTGTGGCCGGGAAGGCTTATGCCACCCTACCTCCTGGAGACAGATGAAAAGTCTCGACCATAAGGACCAAGGGCAATCCGACGCAGGGAGAAAGAAGGAACGGACACTCACCAGGGTCACACACCCGTGGTCGGGGCGCATCAAGGGCTGAGAGAAGGCACTGGCGTCCGGTTTTCCCAACACGACGGCCACCCGCCCGTGGAGAACGTCGATGGGAAGAGGATTCGACGACATCTGCGAGCCCTCCAAGTCTGCCTCCAGCGTCATCTCCCAAAGCGACAACCGCCGCTCCGCCAAGGGAAGCACCCTACGGCGGTGAATGGCGGCAATCACTCCCATGGCGGTGAGTCCTCCTTTCCGCAACGCCTCCAGGGCCTTGAGAAGGGGCTCGAGGTTCTTCTATCTGTCGTGCGGGGTCCCGTAGCGCCAAGCATCGGCGGCGACGGTGACCACATGCTGGGAAAACAGTGGGAGCATCTCGCCGTCATTCCGGAGGTAGAACCACCGGCGCTGCCACCCTTTATTCGAGGACGCAAGGATGGCGGGAATGTACAGCGACGCCCGCGACTGCCTCAGCTGGAGGATGTAGCTGCCGGCCCGCACTACCGCGCGGACTCTTCACTCCCCCGTCGGCGAAGCAAAAAGCTCCGCGGAAAAGAGATGAGTCCACAAGTCCCAGTGGGGGGCGATCCCCAAGTATCCTTCGCACACCGCTACGAAGATGGCGGCTTGCGAGATGGAGTTGGGGCTGAGGTTGTGCAACTCCACCCCATAGTTGTGCAGGATCGCCCGCATGAAGCGGCTCGCCGGCACACCGAACCCCCGCTCGTGGAAGGAGACGAAGCTCACGACATACCCCGGCGGCGGGGACGGAGCGGCTCCGCTCGCGGGGGGAATCCACTCCGCCTGCCTCTCATCAGAGAGAGGGCGAAGTAAACCCTCAGCAACAAGATCCTCCAGGTCGTCCGCCGTGACTGTGGAGAAAGGCCATGGGTCACGCGGCGAGACGATGGTCACCCGGTCGGCCATCACTGAGCAAAAGGGGTGGCGGCGAAAAGGACTGGGTGGGCGGTTTCCTTTTCTCTGGCTAAACCTCTCAGGTTGTGAAAACCTAAGAAGGAGGCGAGAAGCGGAGCAAAGAACCGCCGCCAGACCCTCCCCCGAGTATATAAAGACCAAGGCGAGACCCGTTCAACGTTTTGCCCGGACCCGCCGCGGGATTCAAAAACTTAAAGCGAAACGACCGTTCCTCGAACGGCTCGCAACGGCCGCCCCGCGAACCACTCGCCCCATCGCATTAACTCCGCGGCGGGACAGGCGGCGCCTCTGGCAGGGGAAGCAAGCGACGCTTCGCCTTCGCCATGATGACCGCGTCAAAAAAGGTACGCCACGTCATTCGATTTCGTATCCTTTTCCTTTTCCTCTTTCTCTCTCTTACAACAGGGACCGGGAAAGGGGGATACCCCGAAAAGGGTCCTTCTTCGTGAAGGAAATAGGCTCCGAGCCTCCCTACTGATCAGAGGTTCAAAGGCTGGCCCCTCGGAGGGGTTTAACAGCCGCCTCAGAGTGCGTGGGCTCCACACCCACTACTGGTCAGAAGTTCGAAGGCCGGCCCCTCGAAAGGGTTCAACGGCCGCCTCAGGCCACTCGGGCTCCGCGCCCACTACTGATCAGGGGTTCGTAGGCTGGCCCTCGAAGGGTTCACAATCGCCTCAGACATAGAGCGAGGGATGACCATGGGTACGTTCGATACATAACCGAGGCTCGGGCTACGCTCCCGAGGTACCCTAGGACATTTCCGAGACTAGCGGGAACGATCTTGTAACGAAATCCCATCAGAGGGAGGCATCGAGCCCTCGGACCCCGTCGACAGGGGACCGGGTCCGGCAGATCACCCGTAGGTACTTTTGAGCGCGCCTCCGGGCCTCTAGCCGACCCCTAACAAATGGGGCACGGGCGACCACTCGGATTACCCGCCAGCAGCTCACCGGAGACACCATGTTCGGCGCCCTCCGAGGGCAACATGGCGCTTTCTCCCCTCCTCCTTGCGGAAAGGCGACGCAGGGGCATATGTAAAAAATGTCGAGTCTGTCATTGACCGTCCTCTCGCCCTGTGCGGAGGCTCGGGGACTGCTCTCGCAAACCCGGCTCCGGCCAAACGGTTGACGTCGTCAACATACCAGCCCGAGAACTTGGGACCCAACCGTGCACCCGGGCTACGGCCAGCTCGCATGAGGGAACGACCAGACCAGCCGAAGCATTGCGCGAGGCATTAAGACCTCGGAGGAGTCAAACCACTCCTCCGAGGCCTCGGGGGCTACACCCGGCGGGTGCGCTCGCGCGCACCCACCGGAACAAAACGCAATCGAGAAAGGCGGGTCCCCTTGCAAAAAAAGTGCGACAAAAGCCTCCAAGAAAGTGTTAACACTCCCTTCGAGGCTCGGGGGCTACTGTCGGGGACCATAATTAGGGGTACCCTCAAGGCTCCTAATTCTCAGCTGGTAACCCCCATCAGCACAAAGCTGCAAAGGCCTGATGGGTGCGACTAAGTCAGGGATCGGTCCATTCGAGGGACTCGATCACGCCTCGCCCGAGCCCAGCCTCGGGCAAGGGCAGCCGACCCCGGAGGATCTCCGTCTCGCCCGAGGCCCCCCTCCAGCGACGAGCAAACTTCCGGCTCGCCCGAGGCCCAGTCTTCGCCAAGAAGCAACCCTGGCAAAATCGCCACGCCAACCGACCAAATCGCAGGGGCATTTAATGCAAAGGTGGCCCGACACCTTTATCCTGATGCACGTCCTCCAGTCGACAGAGCCGAAGTGACCGCAGTCACTTCGCCGCTCCACTGACCGGCCTGACAGAAGGACAGCACCGCCTGCGCCGCTCCGACTTCTGTGCCACTCGACAGAGTGAGGCCGACAGGCAGTCAAGCCCGGCCTCAGGCACCATAGGAAACTCCGCTCCGCCTGACCCAGGGCTCGGACTCGGGCTCAGCCCCGAAAGACGGTGAACTCCGCTCCGCCCGACCCAGGGCTCGGACTCGGGCTCAGCCCCGGAAGACGGCGAACTCTGCTCCGCCCGACCCAGGGCTCGGACTCGGGCTCAGCCCCGGAAGACGACGAACTCCGCTCCGCCCGACCCAGGGCTCGGACTCGGGCTCAGTCCCGGAAGACGGCGAACTCCGCTCCGCCTGACCCAGGGCTCGGACTCGGGCTCAGCCCCGGAAGACGACGAACTCCGCTCCGCCCGACCCAGGGCTCGGACTCGGGCTCAGCCCCGGAAGACGACGAACTCCGCTCCGCCCGACCCAGGGCTCGGACTCGGGCTCAGCCCCGGAAGACGACGAACTCTGTTTCGCCCGACCCCAGGGCTCGGACTCAGCCCTGGCCTCAACCGACGGTCTCCGCCTCGCCCGACCCAGGGGCTCGGACTCGACCTCGACCTCGGAGGAGCCTCCACATCGCCCAACCTAGGGCACGGACCGACCACGTCAACAGGAGGCGCCATCATTACCCTACCCCAAGCTGACTCAGGCTACGGGAAAGAAGACCGGCGTCCCATCTCGCTCGCTCCGCCAGACAAGCAATGATGGCGCCCCGCACGCTCTATGACGACGGCGGCTCTCAGCCCCCTTACGGAAGCAAGAGGACGTCAGCAAGGACTCGACAGCTCCGACAGCTGTCCTTCCACCAGGCTCCAGCGCTCCTCCGACGGCCACGACACCACACGAACCGGGTGCCAAAACCTCTCCAGCTGCCACGATGGCATGTACTTAGGGCGCTAGCTCTCCTCCGCTAGACACGTTAGCACTCTGCTACACCCCCCATTGTACACCTGGATCCTTTCCTTACGCCTATAAAAGGAAGGACCAGGGCCCTCTTACAGAGGGTTGACCGCGCGGGGAAGAGGACGGGACAGGCGCTCGCGTGAGGCCGCTCGCTCCCCTCCCGCGTGGACGCTTGTAACCCCCTACTGCAAGCGCACCCGACCTGGGCGCGGGACAAACATGAAGGCCGCGGGATTTCCACCTCTCTCTCTCGCTCCGGCTGCCTTGTTTCCCCCCTTCGCGCTCTGTCTCACGCCGACCCATCTGGGCTGGGGCACGCGGCGACATTTCACTCGTCGGTCCAGGGACCCCTCGGTCTCGAAGCGCCGACACCAGCAGATAGAATTTGCTGAGCAGGAGCTCATTGAAGGCAAGTTGTGCCCTTGACCACTTTTACCCAATAATGTTCTTTAATATCACTTGTTCATGCATAGGTTTAATTTTGATGCGACCCAATAGGTCACCCTAGTCTGTTTATCCCTTTTATCTTGTTTACCGCTGAATCATTTGTGTAGTTATGTTATTGCTTTACATGGTTTTGGGTTAATATTTCATTATATCTATGTTCCAATTATTTTGTTATTCTATATATGTTCATGTCAAGTTCATTATCTTTAATTGGAACATGGATCTTAACTTGAGAAACATGTGCCACCACAAGGGAGGAATGGGACCCCTTGGCTAACTAATTAGGAAAGCTAGTGGAAGACTACCTTACCCGAAAGGGGCAAGGGCAGTAGGGGAGTTGCATGGAAGGAGGTTCTCTGGTTGATTTTGCTGCGATGGCAGTCAGACGAGGGATTCTTGCAAGTGCTCTTCCCATAAACTGTAGCGGGTTTTCGGAAGCTCGTGGAACTTTGTAAAGGCCTCGTAGTGTTTCCCTGCCTCGCTTCCTTGGTAGAGGTGTATGAGAGTCGCGATCCCTTGGCAGATGGGTAACATGACTTGTGGGTGCAGGGTACAACCTCTGCAGAGTGTAAAACTGGTAAACTAGCCGAGCTCATGGTCATGAGCAGCTCAGGACTCTCGCATGATTAATTTATGGAACTTAAATTCAATTTGTCATATGCATTGCATGTGATTATTTATTAATTTTGTTCTATTATTATTTATTATTGTTGGTATTTACTTACATTTAGTAATTGCTAATAAAATTTGACCAACTTATTAAAAGCAATGCTCAGCTTTAACCCCTATTGTTGATCAGCCTTACACATCTCATGAACTCCCACCTTTGGTAAGTTCATGCCCACTGGTTTCCCCACAACTTGTTGAGCTATGATCATGTGTGAGCTCACCCTTGCAGTCTCATACCTCCCACAGGAGATGAACAGGTGGTTCAGGAGGAGCCACACAACGAGGAGTTTGATCTGATCTGGGTGGCGTTTCCTAGTTGACTTTATGGCACCAAGGATGATCCTTAGTTCGTTTTATATTCATCTTTTATTTTTGTAAGACTTCCGCAATGTAATAAGTACTCTGATGTTATTATGACATTTATCTCTATACACTCTGTTATTATATATGTTGTCTTCTTTGGCGCATGTATGAGATGCACCCAGCTTTGTCCCTTAAATCTGGATGTGACAAGTCTAGGTCTAAAGAAGTTTTTTGTCGGCATCCTCGACTCATCTTTCTCTCTCGTATATAGATACTATGATCGCTGCTCTCTTCTTGTTCCTCGTTTGGTTGCTCCCTTCTCACCCATATGGCGTGGATCGATGGATGGAGGGGACTTCTCTCTCTCCCTTTCTCTCCTAGTGCCCTCTCTTCTCCCTTCTATTTGACCGACGTTGAAGGTTGATGTGTTGCAACGGTGTGAACCTATAGATCTGCATACCTAGGAACCGATTCGTCTGTCGTAATGTCCGGTCGCTGCCGGCTAGGGCCCACATGCCAGCCGCAGCCGACCGACAACGTCCCTGGACGTTACGTCAGATGATCCTGTCGGGCATACCTGAGGGTGTCGTGCCATCACTACGGGCACCCGTGTCGTGGTGCTTGCGATAGCTCCTCCCTTGTCCTGTTCCCCTCCAAGCCTAGACCAAGCCACACATGCATAGGGGCTAACGCATGGAGGATGATACAGAGGGAAGGGAAAGAAAAGGTGGAAGAGAAAGAAGAGTTTTTTTTTAATTTGAAGGAGCATGTTCTATCCATGGACTCATTTTCCATATAGTATAGTTGGTGTAGTTTATGGAGTTTATTAGGGAGAAGGTTTCTTGCCGAAGATCCAAAATAACAAAATCAATGTTTAGATTGTTTCTAGGTCAAGTATATTAATGTAGGCCAAGAGAAATTCATCGCTGGTCATTGAACCTTATTTGGATCGCTTCAGAATAGGTGAGCGAGCCAAAGTTGCATGGAGTTGAAGGCATTATAAGCAAGGCTTTAGCATCGATAAAGAGAACCTCTAATGAAAGGTGACGCCAAAAGAAAACTTCAGAGAAAAAGAGATACAAGAAGCCACATCGAAGAGAAAGAAGTGTGGGATACATCTGTGTTGTGAAATGATATAATTATACTCCATGAATGTGAGGAATAACTATGTAATAGGGATTGACGAAAATGTAATTTCATACAAAGATGTACTAGGGCTCAACATTATAAATAGGTGAAGTGTGCACCTACTATGGGGTCAGTCATTACTTTTTCATGTATATTTACCATAGGTAATTGAAGTTGTTGCACGCATAGACAAAAAACGACAATAGCCTTTTGTAAATCTAATTTCAGTGAACAAGGAGAATTTCAAAACCTCCTGACTTAAAAGAACATAAATACATTTGCAGTTACTAATATAATTACTTTGTAGTCACTTAGGAAAAGGCACTCCTAAGTGATGCATAATGTTGTCTTGCAGCACCATTCCTTTTTTAGATAACCACTATTTTATAAACCATAATTCTAGATTATATAATCTGTGAAAATAAGTTGGATTATATAATTCTAGATGGAAACAAACACCCCCTAAGTTAATTGTGCCAAATTATCTAATATGGTAGAACATACACAAGTGTCCTAATGCAGAGTTAACAAATCCCTAGATTTCACGCGGCTACAACTAGTAGTCTTTGACCACTGAAGTGAGCAATCTGCACAAAGTGCAGCAAATGTACCATCATATGAACTCCACTTCTCTTCCCTTGAACCAAAAAAGACCCAAAAGGCTTTAACCATGATGGTTTTGTTACTTTTTTGGAAAGAAACTCGCAGGAGCTCTTCCTTGCATTGAATTGAAGTGAGAGAAAATAGAACAGAAGATTATGCCTCAATGGTTTTGATACATTTTGCTAGTGATAAAGATAAATTATGTGTTTGTATACTTAGACTTGTACCATGAATATGTTAATGTCCAAATGTCTCAAGGTTGCCCACAAGATCAAACTACATCATAAGGTCTATTCATATTGTAGGGAGTGCGTCTTATCTAGTGAAGACAATTACAAGTCTAAGAAAAAAAAGATCTAGTGAAAATGAATAGAAGTGTAAGAAAACAAGATGATAAGGTTATACGCATGCATTTAACACAAACAAATACATTGGTTTAATTCTATAGCAATAACTTTCCCTTTGCATTTGTTTTATTCTGTAAGAAAAATGAGGTACTAAATGCTATTGAATGCTAGTCGAACTTTCAACCTAAATAGATCGATTTAGCTACAAGATACCTTCTGCAATGACATATAGAAGTATACAAAGTGGAACCACATAAACACAAGGTGAATTATGAATATCACATGCACCCCTTCTCCTTAAAATGTTATTTATCCTGATTATTTTCATAATGACTAATCTCATCTACAACACCGCAGCCACCAGGTCCTCCTTCCGACATAGGACACAGGCAATTACACAAACACAAGGGGTGTATTACAACTTACAGATATACAGAAAAGATAAGTTGGAACAAACATGGTAGCGGCATTTCCACACGCACTTGTGCACGCGTCACGGAGCGTAAGCACCTAGATGTCGGCGAGCGGCAACCCTGGCTTCATCGTGTTCGTCGACTCCACTGATTCCTCCTGCAACTCATTGTACGTCTCATGAGGAGCTCCCGTGCCTCCACAACATCTGCCTCCGGTGGGAGCGACATCGCCACTACAGACAGGAGACTACAGAGGGAGATAGAAAGGTCGGGAGCGACGACAATGAGTTTGGAGGCATGTGCAGTGATGCGCGAGCCGCAATGGCGTCTAGGAGAAGAGAGAGAGAGATGGTGCGGGAGGTCGAGGCGGAGGAGCGCGTCAGCCACCGGGGCAAGGGTGTGGCAGTGGTGGTGCCCGACGGATGTGGAGGGGGTGCGAAGCCGTGGCCATGCTGGGGCGCCACACACGACAGACTATCTCGCCGATGTGGGGTGAGGTGGACGAAACACATTTTCTCTTCTAACGCACGATGCACGAATGTGTTATATTAAAAGAGTATATATGTGGTCTTCAAAGCAGAAGCATAATAACTTGTGTAATATTCATAACACATAGGAAAAGTACAGTTTCATAAAAGGAATTGTCAATGTAAAAGTACAATTTCAAATGGTTCACTTGACTCAATCCAAACTGTCACTTTTGTTCATTTGAGCGAAATCACCATCTTCATGACCAACTCCAGCAACACTCCCCATTCCACTCCTCATCCGCATTATACACGCTCTGAGGCACTATTTCGCTCTCCAGCAGCCTCTGCGTCTGTCTCCGTAAAATTCACGCTCGGTCTTTCACTCCTCATTCTCACGTTGTCTCTCTCATCTTCGTGTATGACCAGCGAATGAAGTATTTAAAAATCTGACACCGTGGGATCAAGCTATCATACACATGGATGCGGATAGGGATTGGGAGACTGCTGGGCGACTTGAACAGTACGAAGATTGTACAATATGAAAAATAGGGATAGGGATGGAAGTGTCGCTGGAGTTGGTCTAAACCTCCCTCTACTACTCTCCCTTGATTCAAATTAACCTGTTTTACACGCGCTGATGCGCCAGTAGTATGTCAGTGGAAACGACTTGCCCACGCACGCAGCTAGGGACACAATGGTTGGCCGCACGATGCTGTGGTAGGTGTTGCCGCTTGCCGGTCCATCAACCGAGGGGTGAGTAAAACTTCTAGAAGCACACAGACATTGTACAGCAATGCAACATCGCATCAGCTTGGTGGTGGATAAATTCAAATAAAAAAATGTCATTGGGGCTATCATAAATGTTTTATCTGAACATGGTCCAGATATCTGCATCGAAGAAACGTATGTGGTATAAGAAAATTGGAGGAGATCTATGGGTCTCCAATTCCTTTATCACCAAAACAGCTTAAATAGCCAGAGATTTCCTATCACATAATCCTCTCTAATTTCATTGTCACCAAACTAGCCCTAAACGGTAAGCAATCGGTCATATCATCCTTTCTTTTAGCGTCTAAACTCTTTGAACAACATCTAAACGGTTGGAACAGTCCAAACGGTTTTACACAATATGATCAAAATGTGTATATTGGTTGACGTAAAATCAATTTTTCTAGCATTTATACATACTTATCCAAGTAAAAAACAACTATTTTAGAGTTAGTTTGGTAACCCCCATTTTTTCAATGTAGAGAAGTATTTAAATTGTCGATTAATACGTGGATATGTAGATACTTATATACTTGTCAAGAATTGATTTGGTAAAGAACCAAGAACAGGCAATAGATAATAATCTTGCATTGTATTCGATGTTGTGGCCATTGTACCGACATAATTAACACTTAACGAGGTATCTTTATTTTGAAACATGCGAACACAAAGTTAACAGTGCCTTTGTGTTCGGGTTGTGATGAGTGGTTGCCAATGGGTAGCATCTTGGGGTGAGTCAGTCGGATTAACGAGGGTGTGAGTTTGTGTATGCTCAAACCGTCTCTCGGATTGTGGTGTGCATGTGTGCAGTTAGGTGACGGTGGTCGACATCGGTGGTGAAGGTCATGCTGGTTTATGTCGATGGACCGGAGCAGGGAAAGACGAGCGCTGAGTCTTGATCGAGGAACTAGAGAAGTTGGGTGATTAGTTGTGGTGGCTGACACCTACAGGCACTGACGGACACGACGATGTGGAGGAGCGGGTCGTCTTGTCGACGCATTTGCGGACCGGTGGGACACGCGTCCAGGACGTGGGAGTCGTGTATGGAATACACTACCTACGAAGGTTTCAGTGGTTGAGCCTCAAAACCATCCAGCACTATATTTCGCTGGTTTCATCGAGTTTGGGCCTCAAAATCCGGTGGTACGGTTCCAGGAGGAATCAAGGGAGGCACATGGCGTCGTCACGAAGAGTGCGGCGAGACAAAGCAACTTCGTGAAGAGTGTGTGGCCGTCTGATAAAAAATTCAGGAGTTGGTCCATTTTAATCATGGCTGAGTGGATAAGCTCTAGTATGTATGAATAGTTTAGAGAAGTATAATAACTCTCTATAAATAGAGAAGAGGGGCTAGTTATGTAGGATTATCTCTTTGGGCTTTATACCTTAGGTGCATTTAAACCATGGTTTGAGGTTGTGAGATTTTGAGGAAGTGTGCAAAGCTGCTTTTTATTTCATTTTATCAGATTCGATTTTGCACTTGATGTATTTTCTTCTTCTCAACCCTTCCTTTGTGGATTTTGAGATAATTCTTGTTCTTGATGGTTGAGGAATTTTTTTGGTGATACTCTCTGTTTGGGACTGCCCTAGAATTACCTTAAGTCTCTGGTTCAAGCAAAATCTTGAGTGTGTGGAGTTCTTGACCAGTTTTGTTCGAAATAGCAAAACCGCAACAAAACCTCATTCGAAACTGAGTTTTTGAATCTATTTTGGTTGCGCTTATCTTTTCCTGATCAAACTTCATGAATCACCTTCTCTTCGTCTGCACTTGCTGCCTGCAAATTTGAGGTCGACCTGATCATTTTCTATCGAGCGGCGCTGCTGCTCTAACGCGCGGCATTGCTCCTCGTCGGCACCGGTGGACTTTGGTCCAGCACTGCTGCTCGTCCCTAAAGGTCTTTGGAATTTCCTGTGAACCTTTGAATTCCAAATCAAGTTTTTTAGTCCTTAGGAGCTCATATTCTTTTTTCAGAAACGTAGTAGGCGTATCCAATCGATACTTGATTGAGTTGTAGCTTTTTGAAGTGTTTTGATTTCTCTAGATGTTTGGATTGGATTCGGGAATCAAGTCACGTGATCTCTAGATTGAGATTTTTTTTTTACCTTTTAAACAAAACAGCTCACTACCGCTCATCGTTTAGGGGCAAACACTTTCTCGTCCACGGTATGAACGTAAATGTAAATCTCCAGCCGTTTGAGAACGAAACGGAGCCTCTACCGGGCACGCCATTTGCCACCCTCCTGCTAAACCCAAGACGCAGATAGATGTGTTGCACCATAAGAATACTAATAAACAAGTAAAGCTGCACTTGGTTGACGGATCCACTAATATTTATCACCACCAGAGCACGCGATAAGCACCGATTGAAAAAGCGATACCGCATGCCAAGGTCAGCAGCGCGCGCGCATCGTGGTTTCCTCCCCCTCTTCATTGCTTGTTCGGTTGCTATGGGATTGGAGAGGATTGAAGATGATTAAATCTCCTCCTATTCAATTTTAAATAGGAGGGGATTTAATCCTCTTCAATCCCCTCAAACCACTAGTAACCGAATATGACCTCACGCTTGTTCGATGACAAGGGATGAAATCTCATTATGAATTTAATCTAGATCTAAATTGAGTGAATCTACATCTCGTACCTAATCGTATGATGAGATTAAATCCATCATTTAATCCATCTATCTATTAAACCTAGTTATTCTTTTTTATATATAGATTCTAGTATAAACTTGTGTACTATCTTTATGGATTTGTTCCATTCCTAATGAGCCGTGGATAAAATCTATGACTTTTATAGTTTAAAAAATTCTCAAACCTATTAGGATTTATGGGCTAGGGCCCAATTAAGAAATTCAATTAAATCGTAGAAAAATCTCAAAAATCCATGTATGGGTATAGCTAGAGAATGATGGAACTATTAGTACCATATTGTTAGTCCAAGTGCAGTGAAACTAGTTTAAATATGGAGGCCACACTCACTCACCAAGTCATGGATAAGAGAAGAGAGAATGGAGAACCACACGCGCTCGCTCGACTGGCATAGCTGGGACGGGGCGGGGCGAGGGGCCGCGTGCGTACGACATCCACGTGAATGGTCCATCAGTATGTATCATCTGATTTGACTTTATACTTCGTTTTTTCTGATTTGGTCATGATTTATATTCAAATTTAATCTGAAAAATATCTAATTATTCAACAAAACTCTTAGATTATAATCTATAATGAGTTTAACCGAATAAAAAGTTTAAATAAGCTTAAATTATTTTAAGATATAGATTGTGACATACATTTGATTTCAATATATGCTAATTCAGATCTCTCCCATGATTTCCGCCATCCCACACTGCGAGGCCAGGGCCAGCGGGGTTAATTGCTGGGCTCCAGACTGCAGGCTAAACGAGGAATTGGTCTTGGTACCGTGAGACGACGGGGCATGGCCTTTTTTTTTCTCCGGAAATCCCAGATGTTTAGAATTCATGCGCACCTCGTCCTCGTCGCATGCCTTCGCTTCCTGTGGTCAGCTACACAAGTCAGTACATACAAGGATAAAGACATCAGGTTCACAAATGAACCAGAACGGCATTCAAGAGCAAATTGCTAACTGGCAATCTAAAGAATACAACAGCAGCTGCAGAGAATAACCATAATAACAGCTAATCTCTATTACTTATTAAGCCTCTAAGAGTAGCCTGCCTTTTTGGCGTTCTGCCTTCCGGTGATCTAGACCGTCCGTGCGCACCTCTCTCTCTGTTGTGCGTTGTCGATCCCCGCGAGCCCGCCCTCCCTCACCCCCACGAGATGGTCGGGAGATCCGCCCTCGCCTTGCCTCCGCGCAACAATCGTGCGCCCACCCCTCATCGCAATCCAGTAGCTCCGGCCTCGCCCCCTCAACCGCGCATTCCCCTCTCCCACACCCGCCTCGTTCGCCCCTACCGCGCCATCAACGCGCCTCCCCCGCCGCACACCCCGTCCTCCCCATGCCGAATCGTGATGGTTATGCTCCCCACCCACGCGCCACGTGCCTCCTCCTTCCCCGCCGCTCCCACCCGAGATGGTTAGCTCCCCTCCTTCTTCTGGTCCCTTCCCCTGCCTCACTGCCAGCCAGCGATGGAGCAAGGCCAAGGGATTCGCCGGATTCACCGAGCGGGCTCTGGTGGCGGCCGGCGCTGCCGTCGTGTCCGCCATTCTTGTCAACCCCCTTGACGTCGCCAAGGTACGCCGGTGACCCTGTCGTTGCCTCTTTCGCTTCCTCTCAACTGCCGCCCCTCAACCCTCGACACTTGCCCACAACTGTCGCCATTGCCCGCTCGCCATGGCACTAAAATAAACCCCCTCTGTGGCCGCCCCGTATCCTCTCGCTGCGGCCGCGGGCTGGGGAGCACGGGCCTTGGCATCGTCATAGCCGCGGGAGTCTTCGGCGCCGCCGCCTCGTTGCTCCTCGCCTACTTCTTCTAGCAGTGCACCGGGAAGGGCAAAGGAGGCCGCCGTCGCCACAGGCGCGGCACCAGCGAGTCGGGCGGTGGGGAAGACGGGAGCTGGTGGACCGAGAGGCTGCGGGCGGCGCACAACCGCCTGGTCCCGGTCTCGCTGTTCCAGAAGCCCATCGTGAAGGTCAAGCTCGCTGACCTGATGGCCGCCACCCATGACTTCAGCACTAGCCACATCGTGGTCGCCGGGAGCTCGCGGGCGGCCGGGGACAGCTTACCGAGCCGTGCTACGGGACGGGTCTGCACTGACGGTCAAGCGCCTGCACTCGTGCCCACTTTCGGAGAAGGCGTTCAGGGCAGAGATGGGTCGTATGGGGCAGCTGCGGCATCCTAACATCGTGCCACTGCTGGGCTTCTGTGTTGTCGAGGACGAGAGGCTGCTGGTGTATAAGCATATGGAGAGTGGGGCTCTTTCATCGGTGATGAAGAAGCCAGGGGAAGCGCCGCTGGATTGGGCAACGCGACTTAGGATCGCCGTGGGGGCAGCAAGGGGGCTTGCGTGGCTGCACCATGGGTTCCAGGTTCCGCAGATTCACCAGAATTTGAGCTCGAGTGCAGTGCTTCTCGACGAGGATTATGATGCTCGGATCACGAATGTTGGGCTCACAAGGTTGGTCCGGATGGCGCCTGGCGAGGGTGGTGATACCAGTCCTTTCCTGAACGGGGACTTTGGGGAGTTTGGCTATGTTGCTCCAGAGTATGCTAGCAATCCAGTTGGTACGATGAAAGGCGATGCGTATGCATTTGGGGTGATATTGTTTGAGCTTGTTAGCGGGCAGGAGGCTGCTGCTGTGGTTACTGACGTGACAGGTGAAGGATTCAAGGGGACATTAGTGGACTGGGTTAACCAGCTCAAGGCTTCTAGTCGAATCAGTGATGCTATTGATAAACCATTGCGTGGAAAGGGCCATGAGGCAGAGATTCAGGAGTTCTTGAAGATAGCTTTTGCTTGCACCCAGCCCCGTGTGACGGAGAGGCATTCAATGTATCGGGTTTTCCACGCTCTGAAGAGCATCGGAGAGGGCTGCGATGTCACGGAGCAGTTTGATGAGTTCCCATTGGCCTATAACAAGGATGATTCAGACGCTATTTAGCTGATGATGCTGATTGCCAATTCGATTGTGGAAATGTTTGGTCAGGCTTATTGATGATATATATATTTAGCCTTGCTATGGACAGACCGGAAGCATAAATGAGTGATAAGAGAACAATATCGAGGCACCAAATCTAGCGCCGGATGCCGGGTGGTCAATTACATCGTTGCATCGACAGGGGATGTGATAACCATGTAAGCTGTAATATCAGTTTACAATTCTGTATGTTGTTTTAAAGTTACTGTTAGTGCCTGTAGTATCTGTGTGGAACTGCAATTCTTGATGGCCAAAATCCTGGTGTCACCTTTCGAAGTTCCTTCTTGGAACAACCAGCTTGCTGTTCAGTCATTGGATTGGCACTCAATGTTTCATTACCTTCTTGGAAACTTATAGGAGGGTCCTGGGTAGTTAAAAATGTTCTAATGTCTCTTTAGCTTATACTCTTCTTCATAAGAGGCATATTTATGGGCTTTGAATATGTAGCTAGAAATGTTCTGTTTAAATGCTTAAGCTTTCAAAGGGTATGCTATACACATCTGGGCCTTGGAACATCTCCTGGTCTTTGCTCTATATTCTAAAAGCTTTCTATTTGGAAGCATCAGCTATAGGGGAATGGAACTTTCAACATCACCTTTCTGTACTATAGTTCTTTCAGCTGTTTTTCTAAGCTGGTGGTATACCGGTGGAGTCTTATGTAGCCGTCTGTCTTGGTTTGAGAGCAATGCCGCTTGCCAAGGAATCTGAGTTTTTTGGGCTAGAAAATCTTGTAGCGTTTTTTGCTTGTTTTTTCTCCGCCTGTGTGGTTTCGATTTTGCTGCAATTATGCAGAGAGATCTCGCGTCGAGTCCTCTGGTTGCTTGGGTTTTAGCATGGATTCCAGTTTTTGTTTTGCTAGGCATGAATTGCGGTAGCTTACATCCGATAGATTTTTGGTTATAGTGCAATGCTTAATTCACTTTGCTGTGTATCTGATTGTGACTATTTTTTTGGTGCCCCTGATTTGCAGAAGTAATATTGCTCGAAAATGTAGAGCTGACTCTTGAAGCCTTTGACTACATGCAGCTGCCATTCACGCTGAAAGGTGGTATCAATTTTTTAATCCGACTGCATTGATTATCCTCTTTGTTAACCATTGCATGGTTGTAAACTTTTACTTTTGTTCTACTGCTTTACAGGACAAATTAGGAAGCTAAGCATCTAGATAGGAGAATTTGATTGGTTCGTGTCAATATTTAATTTCTTAGCTCACTCTGTTCATGCCTTTGTGGTTCATGGACAACTGCTGCTACGTGCTCCCTTCCCCGACAGCGCATTCTAACACGACATGATACACCAGCAATTGGAATGTTGTCAACATCAGCGGCAACGACGACAACGCCACATCGAGAAACAACAACTGTGGGCCAGGGAGCACAATCCCGTGGTGCGGTGACTTGCCCACGTTTGCCATGCTGCCTTGATGCATGGCACATCAACAAGAAGAGCACCAGTTTGGAAGGCTAATTCCGAAGGAATTGAGGTAGCAAATTCAGGCATTGTTGTCGAGCAGAGATGTATATGATATATTGCAATATATTAATACATTTAAGGATAATGGACTAGATTGCATGATGCTATTGTAGGAGGCTTCTTTGTAGAAGGTGACTGGTTAAGAACCTTCACAATTTTGAAAGCTTCATACTTTGTACATCATTGTATATCAGAACACTAGATTTCTTTGAGCTATTGGTTAACAAAATAATTGAACTCAGTTATTCATGTTGTTTTCACTATTTTTCTTGTTAATTTTTGGAGTGGATTGTTCTTCTTTCTCTTTGTCTTTGCAGATGTGCAGAGGGAGATGAAGAATGTGGAGAAAGACATCAGGGTAGCTACCAAGCGCAATGACATGTTATCTGCAAAGGTACGGTCAGTCTGATCTTGTTTTCTATATAAGTGTCCCTCTCTTGTAGCATGGATTGCTGGGATTCTGACAGTAGCACAGTTTGTCAAGGTGAATCTTGGAGTAATGTAGATACAAATCAAAGTTATCTCCTGGCGCTAAATAAGGTTTTAGAATTGATGTTCATCTTCTTGTCTAATGTGGATTGGGTGCTATTACATGAGCAAAAGAAAACCTTAAAGGTTGTCTTAGTGTATAAATAATAAACATGGCAGGAGCAGAACCAAAAGAAAAAACAATATCATAACCTTTGCACACCTCACTACAAATTTAATATGCTGATGTCATACATATGATGTACTATTACTTTTGATATAAGCTTCATACCTGGTAATCGAATATAATATGTGAATGTGTGTTGGGTCACACATTAATTATTTTTCTAGAAAAATGTAAAGTTTGAAGATTATTTTAGTTGGTTTGCAAATTCTTCAGCTCCTGCGTTTGACTATTGTCATCTCAATTTATTTTAGTCGACATTTGTTTACTGGAGACTAGAGTTCAGTTTTACTTCCATTGGATCAATTGTTGTGCGAATCATGAATAAACTTATTAATTGGAGTAATTGGTTTTGTCTGAACTTCCTACTTCCAAGAATGCTCGGGTATTTGAGATTGACTTTGGATCCGTTGAGGATGCCCAAACAGGCATTCTCATGTTTCTGGCACAAACAGAGAAAGATATTTTAGCCACCAAAACTTATTGCCACTAATAATAATTCATCGCAAGAATACAGTAAAAAACTTCTTATTTATAGTTCTTCATTAGTAATGGTCTTACCACAAATATGGAGTTTCTACATTATTAAATAGGATTCTTGTGTCAGCATCCACTTTAAAAGGAGGGTACATCATCAAATTGATCATAATCTTATTCATCATTAATATCCTTGACTCTGTTAATATTTTTTTCTGGGCAAAATAATGTAGCTCATTTTTTCACCAAACTTGATTTGCGATCAGGGTACCATCAGGTCCGCATGCACCAAGCAGATGTGGAGAAGCCGGCTTTTCGCACCCACCATGGACATTTTGAATTCCTGGTTATGGCTTTTGGATTGTGTAATGCTCCTTCTACCTTCTAGGCCTTAATGAATGAGGTGCTCTCTAAGTTCCTTCGCAAATTCGTCTTGGTCTTCTTCGACGATATTCTTGTATACAGTATATCCTGGGAGGATCATCTAGAGCACCTTGCTTTAGTTTTAGCTCAACTTCGTCATCATCAGTTGTATCTTAAACATTCCAAGTGTGCCTTTGCTCAAGATACAATGGGTTATCTTGGCCATGTTATTTCAACCAAGGGAGTGGAGGCTGACCCGAACAAAGTTCAAGATGTGGATTGTTGGAACTTGCTCTCGGTCGCAAGGGGGGCCAACAAGGGTGAACAGTGACGTTAACAGGGTTACGCGCTAGATGGCAATAGCTCTGTTAATCTGGCCTCTCACGGGCACTGTGCGGGGGTATTTATAGGTATCTGAGCGCCCAGCGCCTTGTGTTAAGGACGCATGTGCCCTCAGCCACCTAGGTTATCCCCAGAATATTCCCATAAAGCAGGGTTACAGACTGTAATTACAGGAATGCCTTTACAAATTAGGCCCGTAACACACGGCGGCCACGCAGGGCCCGTTACAATGTGCCGGATCACACGTGGGCCTCTGAGCTGGACGAGGCCGCATGGTGGGATGACGCCGTCGCAGGCCTTCGTCTGGTGCCGAATAAAGCGAAGGGTGTCCCTGCCCGTTTTGTCTCCGTCGGACCGGCGATTGCAGCGAAGGCCTCGAGCAAAGGGTGGCGTCTTTGCCTTCGCCCCAACATTTGCCCTCCGAGGGACCAGTTCAACAAAGTCACCTGGTGCCGAAGACGTCGCTAGATGGCAGAGACGCTGCCCTCGCTCGAAGTGGTTCCGCGGGGGTTTTTGACATGACCGTTGATTGACGACGTATTGTTGGATTGCGGGTTTCCCGAAGCGCCGCGCCCTGTTGGATTGCGGGTTTTCCGAAGAGCCGCGCCCTGTCTATAAAAGGGGGCGGGGGTCGGCGCTTTTTGAACTTCACTTTCTGTGCTTCGTGAAAACCCTAGCCGCCTTTTCCACCGTCTTGCTGCTCGTCTGCCCGCCGTGCTCTTGTTCGCCGGAGATCTGGCTCGAGTGAAGCAGACCGCCCGCCGCCGTCGACGGTACGTAGCGATGCCGACCTCCTCTTCTTCCGCTGCCACTACACCGCCGGCCGACGCCTCGCCGCCGACCGACGCCTCGCCGCCGGTCGACGCCTCGTCTGAGGAGACACTGAGTAGTTTGGTGGCGGAGGAGTTGCGCACCGGCGATTCTGTGGATTTTGGCGTGTCGCGGATGTCGTCGGTCCGCGTGCAAGATATGCAGAGGCTGGGTTACTTTGGCGGCGGAGTTGCTCGTGTCCCGGGGACGGAGGAAGTCCCCGAGCCGGAAGGCGAGTTGGTTGTGTTCGAGGCGTTCTTCGCCGCCAGTCTCCGCCTGCCTGCGCACCGATTTGTTGGCGAAGTCCTGTGCAGGTTTAATGTTCAGATACATCAGCTGACTCCGAATGCCGTGGTGGCTCTGTCGAAGTATGTCTGGGCGACGACTTCGTACGGCGGACAGCCATCAGTCGAAGTCTTTGCGAAGTACTACTGCCTGCACTGGCAGAAGAGGATGATTGGAGATGAAGTTGCCCAGTTTGGGTCCTGTACGTTTACGCCGAAGACCGGCAAGACCACGATGCAGGTAGTCGAGTTGGTTCCTTGCGCCCGCAACAAGTGGGGCAACTGGAATGAGTTTTGGTTTTACGTCGCTGAGGGTACCGTCGAAGACCATGAGGGGCTCCCCGTGTCCGAGATGTGTTCTCATTTTTACTCAGCATACCCGCCCTTTGAGGTGGCGGAGGATGATGCGGACGAAGGGGCCCTTCGGTGCGCCGCCGGCCTGAGCAGTGGGCGCGATTTGGTTGAAGAATTTGTGGAGTACGGCGTATGGCCCTTGGCGCATGGCTGGGCGTTGGGCGAAGTGTGCCCTCGCCAGATGCCTTCCCATGGTGGGAAGATGGTGCGAAGTCCTGCCTTCGCGCTGAATCTGCAAAGCCGCGATCCGGCCGCCTTTGTGCGTGAGGCGGAGGATGGGGCGGTGCGGCTCGTTGGTCGTTACGTGCCGAGGACAGAGGGCCAGCGCAGCTGGGATATCCGCGGGTCGAATGACCGTTTGAACAGGGTTTTTGAATTGAATCGATTGCCGTATGAGGGCTATCCCGGTCAAAACGATGTGGACCGCCGTGGGAAGAAGCCGGTGGTGGAGACTGGAGACGACCCTGCGCCGGCGGCCGCCCCATCCTCTAAAAAGAGGAAATTAGGTACCGCTATGGGAGGACTTGGGGTTTCCGATGGTTTTGCTAGAGAGTTGATGAGGACATGCGTGGCCCCAGGGGGAAGGATGTCTTCGCCCGAGCTCCGGGAGTCTTCGGCGCGGATGCTGAGGGTTACCGGGGGTTGGTGGCCTAGGAATGTTCCTATCCCCCGCGCGGCCGACGAAGACTTTTTTACATCTCGCATGGTTCGTGAATGGAGAGTTTTTCCTTACGGGCGGAATATTGCTGCTGTTGTGTCGGCAGTGATGGACAAGGATCGCCAAGGAGCTGCACAAAAGCGCCAGGCGGTTGTCAGGCTTCATGAAGCCAGGCCGAAGAGGCAGCGGGGGGCTGCGAAGGCTGCGGCCCCCAGCAGAGGCAAGCCGCCGCTGGCGGCGAAGTCGGGCGTCCCTGCATCTAGCAAGGCACCGGAGGCAGCGGCAGGCGCCGGTGGTTCCAAATCGACGAAGGCTGTGCCGCCGTCCAGCAGGGTGCCGGAAGTCGCGAAGGCGGCCCGAGTGTTGCCGTCGTCAGGCAAGCGCGTCGCCGACTTCGCCACCGATATTAGTGTGGACGACTATCTTGGTGGTAAGCTGTTGGCTCGTTTTTTTTAATTCATTGATACGTCGCAGGGTCGGACGAATGCCAACTTGCTATAGTTGCGCCTGCCGTAGTGCCGAAGGCGAAGGGCGGGGCTCTTAGCGCCGGAGGCGAGATGTCGGCACTCGCGGCTGTCAGGGATGAGGCGGGCGCTGTGTCCCGCCGGCTGAAGGAGGTGAAGGAGGCACTAAGTCAGGTCCGTTGAGCTAGACTTTTTTTGTGTCGGCTTTGTTGGGGCCGCGGTCTTACGTGTGTTTTGCAGGCGGCTGACTTCGCCGACCGCACAGCGTCGGGGGCCCTCACGGCAGTTGTGTCTGCCGAAGTCGAGAGACTTCGGACGCAACATGCTGACGCCGTCCATGAAAAATCGGCCGCCGACAGTAAGTGCCGCAAGCTGGAGGACAAGGTGGCCGCACTGGAGGGGGAGAAGACTGACCTCCGGCGCCAACTGGCGGGGGAGAGGAGGGAGACCAACGAGGCCCTTGCCAAGGCGCAGGCTGCGCAGGCGGAGGCCAATCTGGCGCGGGCGGAGGGCAATCTTGCCAGGGAGCGCGCCGAGCAGCTGCAGGAGCGGCTCATCGCCCTGGAGA
Source organism: Zea mays (assembly GCF_902167145.1). Taxonomy (NCBI): domain Eukaryota; kingdom Viridiplantae; phylum Streptophyta; class Magnoliopsida; order Poales; family Poaceae; genus Zea; species Zea mays. The sequence continues at coordinate 157,095,050 of NC_050100.1, read as the reverse complement.
GCCGTGTGGAGCGGGCCAAGGCCGCGACGCGCGCGGAGGCAGAGCGGACGCGCAAACAGCTTATGGACTCATACCATGAGCTGGGCGCGCGGACCGGTGACTTCGAAGTGCCGGACCGAGAGCCCGGACTTCGCTGCCTGGAGTGGGTGCAGGAGGAGTTGCAGGCACTCCCCACTATCGTGGAGGGGTTTATGTCGTATGCCTCCCTGGTCACCTGCGAGGGGGCGATGAACGCGCTCTCCCGCGAAGGGTGCCGGCACTTCGAGGTCTTCGACCAAGCCGATGAAGATTTTGAGCGAGATATCTACAAGGTTGAGGACCCCATAGTGAAGGAATCCGCCGGAGCCATCTACGACCGGATGTGGGGTCCGCACGGTCGGGAGGTGGTCAGCGAGCGGGCCGAGACGGCGAGGGCTCAGGTAACGTTTGGCGTTTGTTTGGCATTTGCTGGATGTGGGCTATGTGTGGGTTTGCTGAATTTGTGTGTTGTGTCTTAGGCGGCGCGTGGCGAGAGGGTGGATGACTTCGGGGCGTTGAACAGCGCGCTGCCTGACCCGGAGCCGATCCCGGCGGAGGCCGTGTCCGGAGCCGCCCTGGAGCCGCCCCCGGAAACTGCGGAAGGCGCTCCGGATGCCCCCGCATCTGCTGCGGCCGGCGGAGACCTGCCCCCAGAGACCGCCGAAGGCGCGCCTGATGCCCCCGCAGCCGCTGCGCCGAGTGCTGAAGATCCTGCGACGGTGGCGGCGGAGGCGACAGCGGAAGCAACGGCGGAGGCTCCCGCAACGGCTGGGTCTTCGCAGGTGGCGTAGTGGGTGTAGATAGTTAGGGAATTTTGGATATGTTGCTGAATTTTGGTTGCTGCGCAGGTTCAAGATTTTGGGCCTGCGCACGCAACCGCCACTACTAAATTTTTGGCGGCTTCGACCGTGGATGGTGGTAATAAATGTGATGGGTCAGCATCTAAGTTTTCTGATTTTGCTGACTCTGGGAGCTCGGTTGAGTGGACTGAGGAGTCGTCGGAGGAGGACTTGGACTACTTTGCGGCCTTGGATGTGGCTGCGGCGGAGGCTTCACCGCACGCTGCGGACACAGAAGATGTGCCTGGTCCTAGTACCGGGCGCCGGCGGCGAAGGGCGGTTGCGAAGCGTAGAGTGAGTGGGGAGGAGGGAGGTCGGCTTCGTGTGAGTAGGGCTGGCCGGCAGGAACTGTTGTCTTTGCCAGCCGCCGTGAGTACTGGTGAAGGGGAATTGCGAAGTCTTTTTGCGGGTGAGGAGCTTAGGATAATGTTATTTAATTATAGGGAGAGTGTGGTGCCCTCGCTTGTACATGTGTAAAGGCTTGTATGATGAGGTTGTGTGCCCCCGCACACTTGGCTATGCTTGCGAAGGGGTTATGTGCTTGGTCTGGTGTGTTTTGTTATGCTGTGCTGGTGCGCATATAGTCGGTCTTGGCGCGGACAGTTTGGTGTTGTCGTTTTTGCTTTTGTTGTGCTAGTCCGGCTGCACCCTTAGGCGGCTTCTGCACGGATAGTCTTCGCGGTAGACTGAGGTTTTTCGCACTTGTTGTGCTAGTACGGCTGCACCCTTAGGCGACTTCTGCACGGATAGTCTTCGCGGTAGACTTCGGTTTTTTCGCACTTGCTGTGCTAGTCCGGCTGCACCCTTAGGCGACTTCTGTGCGGATAGCCTTCGCGGTAGACTTCGGTTTTTTCCCACTTGTTGTGCTAGTCCGGCTGCACCCTTAGGAGACTTCTGCGCGGATAGTCTTCGCGGTAGACTTCGGTTTTTTCGCACTTGTTGTGCTAGTCCGGCTGCACCCTTAGGCGACTTCTGCGCGGATAGTCTTCGCGGTAGACTTCGGTTTTTTCGCACTTGTTGTGCTAGTCCGGCTGCACCCTTAGGCGACTTCTGCGCGGATAGTCATCGCGGTAGACTTCGGTTTTTTCGCACTTGTTGTGCTAGTCCGACTGCACCCTTAGGCGACTTCTGCGCGGATAGTCTTCGCGGTAGACTTCGGTTTTTTCGCACTTGTTGTGCTAGTCCGGCTGCACCCTTAGGCGACTTCTGCGCGGATTTGTCGCACGCGAGGGTAGCTAGCGCTGAGCCTCGTGGTGACCTCGTATTGGTCGAATGTCGAAGACCGTCGTCGCGGTCTTTTTTCGACGCATGTTTTTGCGGGGGATTTTTCACACATATATTACATGGCTCCGCCTCGTTAAAAACCTCACCCCCCGGGAGGAAAAGAGTGCGGGCCAGTATAAGATTGTTTTTGCGAATTATAAGGGCGAATCAGCCCTGATGAGTCAAACAAAAAATTTGCGGAGGTTGTCGATGTTCCAGGAGTGCTCCAGGTCTTTGCCGTTTGGCGTTGTGAGCCTGTAAGCGCTGGGGGAAGCTTTCTTCTTGACTATAAAGGGGCCCTCCCACTTGGGCTCCAGCTTGCCCCTGGACTCTGTCCGAGCTGTTCGGACGAGTACGAGGTCCCCTTCGCTGAATTCCCTCGGGATGACTACGTGGTCGCGCCATGCTTTTGTCTGGGCTTGGTATTTGTTTAGGGCCTGTAGGGCGAAGACTCGGTCTCCGTCAATGAGATCCTTTGAAGTTGGCTCGTCCACGTTGGGGACGGCTGACGGAACTGTTCGCGGGGACCCATGTTTTATTTCTTGTGGGGTCATGGCCTCGGATCCGTATAGAAGGCGGAAAGGAGTAAACCCGGTCGCCCTGCACTCAGTCGTGTTTAGTGCCCTGACTGCCTCGGGTAACAAATCGGTCCATCTGCCCTTTTTTTCATCGAGGAGCATCTTTTTGACAGCTGTGAAGATTTTCCCATTGGCGCGTTCCACAACTCTGTTGGACTGCGGATGATAGACTGAGGCGAAGGCAAGCTTGGTGCCAATGGAGAAGCAAAAATCCTTGAAGTCTTCGCTGTCAAACTGCTTGCCGTTGTCAACTGTTAGTTCGGACGGTACTCCGAAGCGGCAAACAATGTTTTGCCAAAAGAATTTCTGGGCAGTTTTTGATGTTATTGTGGAAACAGCCCTTGCCTCGATCCATTTGGTGAAGTACTCTACAGCGACGAAGGCGAAGTTAAGGTTCCCCTGAGCGGTGGGCAGGGGCCCGACAATGTCCAGGCCCCAGCGCTGGAGAGGCCATGTGTGGGCGATCAGCTTTGTATACTGCGAGGGGCTGCTTGACCGAGGAGAAAACTTCTGGCAGGCTTCGCAGGACCTTGTGACCCGATTTGCGGCGCAGATCATTGCGGGCCAGTAAAAGCCTTGGCGGATCACCTTAGCAGCTAGGGCCCTTGGCCCTGCGTGCAAGCCGCACGTGCCACTGTGGACTTCGCGTAGGATCTGGATGCCTTCGGTTTCGGTGACGCACTTAAGCATTGGCTGACTGACCCCTTTCTTGTAGAGTTGGCCTTCAATCAGTGCGAAGTCTCGGCTTCGATGTCTGAGGCGCTTGGCCTCACTGATGTTGGTTGGATGATAGTACCCCTGTAGGAACAGGGTTATTGGTGCCCACCAGTCTTCGGTCATGATAAGTTGACTATGCGGTGGCCCTCGCTGTCATTAGTTATTTGGAGCCCTTTGGGGCTCCGAACGGCTGGCGTGCCGATGACATGAAAGAACACGTCGGAGGGCAAGGACTCACCCCTGGCGGCGGCCTTGGCCAATGCGTCGGCCTCTTCATTCTTGGCCCGATCCACATGCTGCAAGGTGAATCCCTTGAATTGTCTCTCGAGGCTTCGGATGGCCGCGAGGTATTGCATAAGCGCGGGGTCCTTTGCTGCATAGTCTTTCTCGACTTGGCCGGCAACTACCTTGGAGTCTGTTTTGATGATGCAGGTGGTGACTCCGAGGGCCCTTAGCTTGCGGAGGCCGAGGATGACTGCTTCGTATTCTGCTATATTATTTGTGCATCTGTCGGATTCCAGAGAGAAGCTGAGGCGTGCTGCATATCTGTGCTTGACCCCGACTGGTGAGGTGATGACTGCAGCGGCGCCTGCCCCCGCATGGCACCATGCGCCGTCGCAATGGATCGTCCAAACCTTCTCTGCGGACGGGTCTGGCTGTGTTGTTGGCCCAGTCCAGTCGACTACGAAGTCTGCCAGGACTTGCGACTTGATGGCTGTCCTGGGCTCGAAGCTGATGTGGTAGCCGGAGAGTTCGGCCGCCCACTTGGCAATCCTCACCGATGCCTCCGGGTTTCTGAATAATTCGCCGAGTCCCCTGTCTGAGGTGACTCGGACCTTGAATGCTTCGAAGTAATGCCGCAATTTGCGCGAAGACATAACGACTGCGTAGGCAATCTTCTCCAGCTCTGTCATGTTGCACTTGGACGGTGTTAGCACTTCGGAGACATAGTAAACGGGGCACTGCCTGACCACGCCCTCAACTGTCTGCTCCTGCACTAGTGCCGCGCTGACCGCATGCGGCGAAGCCGCGACGTAGAGCAACAGGGGGAGCGAGGAGTCGGGGCTTGTAAGGACGGCCAACTCTGTCAGGTACTGTTTTAATGAGGCGAAGGCCGTCGCCTGCTCTGGTCCCCAGGCGAAGTCTTTTGCACCACGAAGTATTTTGAGGAAGGGGAGACTTCGCTCGGCGGACCTGGAGATGAATCTGTTGAGAGCAGCCAATCTGCCTGTCAGGCGCTGGACGTCTCTGGCGGACTGCGGAGGCGTCATGTTTATGATGGCCTGAATCTTGGTTGGGTTGGCCTCGATGCCGCGGTGCGATACCAGGTAGCCCAATATTTTGCCTTGGCGAACGCCGAAGACGCACTTTTCCGGGTTTAGGCGGAGTCGTGCGTCTCGCATGTTCGCGAATGTCTCGGCGAGGTCAACGAGATGGTCTGCCTTGCTCTTGCTGGCGACGACGATGTCGTCCACATATGTGAATATATTTCTGCCAACTTGCTAGTTGAGCACTGTCTTGGTAAGCCTGGAGAAGGTGGACCCGGCGTTCTTGAGTCCCTCCGGCATTCTGATGAAGCAATATGTGGCGAAGGGTGTTATAAAGCTGGTGCTAGCCTTGTCTTCCTCCTTCATGTATATCTGGTGGTAACCGGAGAAGCAGTCGAGGAGTGACATGACTTCGCATCCGACCGCGCTATCGACTATTTTGTCGATCCGCGACAACGGGAAATTGTCCTTTGGGCATGCCTTATTGAGACTGGTGAAGTCGATGCACATTCGCCACTTCCCGCTCTTTTTCTGCACCATCACAACATTGGAGAGCCACGTGGGGTAAGCCACCGGCTCGATGAATTTGGCTTCCAGGAGGCGGTGCACTTCTGCCTTGGCGGCCTCTGTCTTCTCGTCGGACATCTTGCGAAGCCGCTGTTTTTTCGGCCTTACCGAAGGGTCGATTCCCAAGCTATGCTCAATAATGGAACGGCTGACCCCGACCAGATCGAGGGCTGACCAGGCGAAGACATCTTTGTTCTTGGAAAGGCAGCAGAGGAGCTTCTCCTCTTCATGCGAAGTGAGGTCTTCGCTGATAGTGACTGTCTGCTTGGGCGTGGCCTGATCGAGGGGGACAGTCTTTGTCCCGTCGTTGCTCTGCAGCTGTGCCTTGTCGTGCTGTTTGTCGGTTGGGCTGGCGGGCGCGGGGACCTCGCGCTGGGCCGTGAGGCAGTGCACATTTCTCTGACCGGGCACGAAGTCCCGCTCTATGTTGCGCGTCGTCTGTTGGTTGCCGTAGACCGTAATAACGCCTAACGGACCTGGTATCTTCATACATAGGTACAGTCTGTGAATGGCGGCTTCGAACTTATTGATGGAGCCCCGGCCCATGATGGCGTTGTATGGATATACCATATCCACAATATCAAAGGTCACTTGCTCACTTCGTGCATTGGGTGCTACACCGAAGGAGAGGGGCAACTCTATTTTGCCGACAGGAAAGGTGCCCTTGCCGCCGAAGCCATACAACGGGTTGTCCGAAGGCTTGAGCAGGCTGTGGCTTATGCCCATGCGATCGAAGGCGTGGAGGAAGATGATGTCCGCCTGACTGCCATTGTCAACTAGGACTTTGTGCAGGTCCCAGCCTGCCACGCTGCAATTGATAACCATGGCGTCGCAGTGGGGGGCGCTGCGCAGGTCGACGTCTCGTGCGTCGAAGGTTAGCGGTATGTGGGACCACTTTGTCTGCATGACTGGGCCGGTGACGGCGACGTGGTTGATGCTGCGGTAGTGGTCCCGCTTCTGCCGCTTTGTGTCGAAGTCAGTGCTGGACCCCCCAGTTATCATGTGAATGACTCCGCGATATGGCTGATCGGCGAAGTCTTCTTGCTTTGGAGCATGGGGGATGTTTTGATGTTGCTGGTGTGGTGGTGGGGGTGGGGGAGGTACGATTTGTACTTCCTGATGGTGTTGGTAAGCGTGGTGCGGTGGATGCGGGGCGGGGGCATGGATATATGGTGGAGGGGGTTGCTGGTAAGTGTGTGCGACAACTCGGGGGTTGTCGGCTGGTTGCGCCCGTGCCATCCTGTCTCTGGTGGCCTTTGTTTCTGGGCAGTCTTTGGTTTGGTGGGCGCAGTCTTCGCCGTGGAAGAGGCAGTAGAATCGGCGTGGCGGCTGCGCACGCCCCCGACCCCTACCGCGAGTTCCATTTCCGCGGCCCTGGGGGGGATACTCCTGGCGACGAGGGGCGTTAGCAGCGGGGTGCTGGTTGGCGATGTTATGCACTTGCTGTTGATTGTGGCCGTCTCGACCGGAGTCCGGCTGCAGAGTCCTCGTCCACGTGCGGTTGGACTGTGGAGCATCTTTTGGCTTCTTTTGAGACTCAACCTTGCGCTGGTGGAGCTCTTTGGATTTGGCGTATTTTTCAAACAGCTGATATAATTCCTGGAGGTTCCTGGGCGGATCTCTGATGTAGTGGCTGTAAAGGACGCCGGCGCGAAGGCCACTGATAGCGTAGTGGATAGCGATCTGGTCATCGACTAAGGGCAGTTGTGACTTGCGTGTTAAAAATTTGCGGTAATACTCCCGCAGAGTCTCCTTTTCCAGCTGCTTGCAGAGCGAGAGTTCGACCAAGGCGTCGGTGTCTGGGCGGTACCCTTGGAAGTTGAGCAGGAACTTGTCCCGGAGGCTTCTCCAGGAATCAATGGACAGCGGAGGCAACCTGGTGAACCAGGTGAGAGCTGGGCCTTCTAGGGCGATGATGAAAGACTTCGCCATGGTGGCGTCATCCCCTCCGGAAGATGCAACGGCGACCTGATAGCTCATTATGTACTGTGCCGGGTCGGTGCTGCCGTTGTACTTGGGATAGGTCCCTGCCCGGAAGTTAGCTGGCCAAGGCGTCACTTGCAGGTGTGGCGCCAGGGGACTTCGCTCGTCGAGATAGTTGACCCCTTGGAATGGCGCGGCGTGCGGGAAGGTGTGGTCGCGCTGGGGGAAACACGAGTCTTCCGGTTGTGCGCGGTGTTGCAGGGGTGGCCCATGCTGCAGGCCGAGGTGGCCTTCGCGCGTGTCTTCCAGTTGTGCGCGAAGCTGGAGGGGTGGCCCGTGCTGCGGGCCAAGATGGCCTTCGGCGCTGCATCAGCGTGATCTCCCGCTCGAGGTCTTGGGCCTTCTGCTCTTCGTCGCGTATCATTTGCCACACTTTGGCTAGTGCGGACACGCGCTGGCGCTTGGCCTCCAGTATCTCTTTCTGCCTCTGGAGATAGCGGTTCTTGAGGCGCAGGGCGCGCAGCTGTAGCTGTTCTTCCGCTGAGACGCCGAGGACTTCACAATCCTCGGTGAGGTCCGCGCCCTCCAGTGGGGCAAAGCCTGGGGGTGGCTGCGATTGTCCTTCAGGGCCGCAGGTGCGGAGAGTGTCGTCTTCGCAGGTGCGGGGAACATTGTCTTCAGTGGCCTCTTGGTGGGTGGATTGGGTGAGGGCGAGGGCCTTGCCCTTTCTTGCGGCAAGCAGTGCTGCCTTCGCAGCCTCGTCAGCCTTCGGGTTAGCTCTCTTGGGTGCCATCGCGGGTGGTTTTCTCGTAGCACGAACGGTGGGCGCCAAATGTTGGAACTTGCTCTCGGTCGCAAGGGGGGCCAACAAGGGTGAACAGTGACGTTAACAGGGTTACGCGCTAGATGGCAATAGCTCTGTTAATCTGGCCTCTCACGGGCACTGTGCGGGGGTATTTATAGGTATCTGAGCGCCCATCGCCTTGTGTTAAGGACGCATGTGCCCTCAGCCACCTAGGTTATCCCCAGAATATTCCCATAAAGCAGGGTTACAGACTGTAATTACAGGAATGCCTTTACAAATTAGGCCCGTAACACACGGCGGCCACGCAGGGCCCGTTACAATGGGCCGGATCACACGTGGGCCTCTGAGCTGGATGAGGCCGCACGGTGGGATGACGCCGTTGCAGGCCTTCGTCTGGTGCCGAATAAAGCGAAGGGTGTCCCTGCCCGTTTTGTCTCCGTCGGACCGACGACTGCAGCGAAGGCCTCGAGCGAAGGGTGGCGTCTTTGCCTTCGCCCCAACATGGATCGTTGGCCTACTCCTATGTTAGTGGCAGATATCCAGAGTTTTTTGGGGTTGGCTAGGTATTACCGACGTTTTATTCATAACTCTCTACTGTTTTGATAAAGGGAAAAGAAAAGTGAATAAAGGAAAGAGTAACACTTGAATTTTGAGTACATAGCAAAGAAGCTTTTATACCTGTAACACCCCGGGATCCACAAACACCCCGAAATGCTACTAAACTACACAACTAACCTTCATATATAAAATTTGGACATCATCTCCTTTGAAAATTTTCATAAACGTGGAAGCAACCGAGTATAAACAAATATCATGATAAGAAAACATACTAGACATTAATAATCTGCTAGCAATGGGAAGATAACCATAACGACATGAACTGAATTAACTAGTGTGCACGACTAGTTAAAAAACAAACATCCTTTGACAAGAAGTTTCTAATTAAATCATGGTTGTGCCTGGGCAACGTTATTATGAGAGTGAAGGTGGATGTGCTGCTACTTCCCTCATTCCCAACATGAATCAAGTACCTGCATTGAGTAATGCAAGAGTGAGATGAAACATCTCAGCAAGTAAATTGTTTTGACAAGATATTTAAACCAAAAAAATTGGATTAATCAATATTTTAAAGGGATCACAATTGAGATCAGAAATACTTGTAGATATAGAACTCAATAGTCCCAAAATAACCAATGCCATCTCATTTCCTCGAACAACCACAATAGGTTGTATAACACTTCCCTGCGTCAACATTACCTGCAAATATCACTTCAATGTATACATAGGAATACAATGTGTAAGTCCTCTGCCTTCATACCTCTTAGACTATAAAACCACACCATCTGCAAATATCACTTCAATGAATGCATAAGAATTCAATGCATATGTCCTCTGCCTTCATACCTCTAATGGTATGAAGCCACATCGTACCCCTCCTTGGGTAATGTACGATGCTAAGTTGCACCGGTACGGTCGGACCATAGGTCACGACAACTTCAGATGCAAGTGAATCATGCAATGTATATGGCATGCTGCATTTATCAATATACTTCACTTCCTTCACATACAATACAAACCTCAAACAATACTTCGTTTACCTTCAGATACAATACAAACCTCAAATAATACTTCATTTACCTTTAGGGGTGTGAATTAATCTCGTGGGTCATACTCAAATCATCATCATCATAAATATATGATTAAGCATCAATATAATACAATCAAATAAAGCATCACCATAGGGTTCAATTATGAAAGAATTCAATAATTCTGAATATTAGAGTGTAGGCGATGAAACAACAAGTCAAAACGGTAGCAACCACTGCTACATTCACTTGCCTTCATCGAAGAAGAAAAATGTACTAGGCATAATCCGGAGTGTAGACACCTGCTGCGGGGCATAAAAATTAGTACAAATATTTCACAAACATTTGCCAACAATCAACAAATCACTCCTACACTTGAAACCAAGATCCGGTGGAATGACTCCCACCCTGAACCATATGCCAAACAGCAGCAGCGCTGTTTGTTAATTTTGTATCTTTAAAATTATAACAGTGGTGATATCAAACAAATACTCTAGGAGTATCTACACAAAATACTCTACAACTTCGATATTTAATGGATAATTAAATTCTGCCATCTATAAGTTCTAAAACATCTGACAAGATAACTCACTGAATCTGTTTTAGACTGCAGCATAGTTAACTTAAAAATTCGATATCTCCCAAACTACTCAACCACAAATCATGAAATTCTGCTGGAAGTAAGAACTTTTATCCCTCTACAAAAGTCTCCATAGTTGGAGGAGCCAATTCGGCTATTTACTAGATGAAACCTACCAGTGAACATACCCTCTCATTTTTGTCAAGCAAACTGGAACAGCCATAGTAAAACAAACATAACTGGAGTTTCAAAATTCATATGAATGCAATCTTAACAATCTGGAAAGCTTATGAAATTATCTACAACTTCGTTTATCAACCTGAAGTTTAATTCTGTTGATAAAATTGCCTAAATCTTAAGAGAACAGATTCTGCACATAATTATGAGACTGAAAACTGCTATAATAAAACTGCAATAACTTTCTGATCTGATGTCTGATTGAGGTGTTCTTCGCGGCCACAGAAAGATCTTCAAATTATCTATGACTCATATTTAGACTTTTTATTTTTTGAGGCCACTAAGACCACGGAAAACTGGTATGAACAGACATTATCGAATCTGCCATTCTGCAGAAAACTAAATTCGAGATCAAAACTTAACCCCACATCTAATCCAACCTCTAATCCTTTAATCCCCATGATCCACAACCTCCAAAAGCACATAATTACAAGGAGGAACAAGGATCCCATCCATATCTAGGGTTTCCCCAAGAAATTCTTCAAGAAGAGATGGGGAAGAACATCTCTTTGATCCTCTCTTCCTCTTCAATTCAACGTGCTCCTCCTCTTCTCGATCCTTGCTGCATGGGGGAGATCTAGAGGGAGGAGGATGTCGTGGTGAGGGTAGAGGGCGGATGCCCAAGGGGAGGAGAGGAGGAGGGAGGGGGGCGGCGACCAAAGGGGTGGAAAGGGTGGGGCGGCTGCAATAATTGGGAGGAGAGGGGGTCGGCTAGGGTTGGGGAGGGGGGGCTCCCATCCATCGGATCGAGATTAAAGGCCCAAACACGCTCTCCCATCTTAGCTCCCGACCCCAGTGGAAAAAATGCCAAAAGATCTACTGTTTCCCAGAGAAATGCCTCCTGAAACTCCAAATCCCAATGCCACAGAACATGAAAGAAAAGAGAAAAAGAAATTTAACTTCTTTTCAGAAAATTGGGATATCACGATACCCCAAAATTTAGGGTGTTACACACAAATTTGTGTATCACCAAAGGAGGCTTGGTTACTGTTGGGGCGAAGGCGAACACGCCTCCCCCTCGCTCGTCGATTTCTACATCAACGTTTCCGCAGGCCGCGCCAGCAGGTTCTGCCGGCCTGACCGCAGATGTCGTCCATGCGAAGGCCCAGGCACCCCATTCGCTTCGACAAGCGAAGGCGAAGACCATCAACGACTTAAGGACCGGATGACCGAGGCCGCAAAGACCACAAGGCTTTATCTCTCTCAGTGAGAGAAGGGGCCCGTGTGCAATCCGACCCATGTCGTTGGGCCCCACCCGCAGATTGCCAGGTGAGCAGAGCGGGTTGGGCCATGTCTGTAATAAAGTATGTTGTAATGACACGCTGTAACCCCCCTATGAGGGAATATTCTGAGGATAAACTAGGTAACTGAGGGCCTAATTGTCCTTGACAGGGTTGGGCGGTCCCTCAGTTACCTATAAATACCCCCGCACTATGCCAAAGCGGGGGACAGAGAAAAACACTGTTGCACTAATACACTGTGTTTATCTGCATCAAACTATTTCCCATTCTTCCACTGTTTGAGCTTGGCTAATCGCGAGTTAGCAAGTTCCAACATTTGGCGCCCACCGTTCGTGCGACGAGAAAACATCCCGCGATGGCCCCCAAGAGAGCAAGTTCGAAGGCCGCCGTTTCCATCGACGACGCGACGAAGGCAGCGCTCCTAGCGGAGAAGAAAGGCAAAGCCCTCGCGGACAACACCCTTCAGGAGGCCTTCAAAGACGACGCTGTCAACAGTAAGAGGCAACGCTAGGACAACCCCACCCCCGACGGCACCATGCGCACTTGCAGTTCCGAGGTCGCACCGCGAGCACCCCCACCAGGCTTCGCTCCTCCAGATGGCGAAGACACCATAGAAGATGGCGAAGACAACATAGAAGATGGCGAGATCATAGGCATCTCGGCCGAAGACCAGCTCAAGTTGTGATCCCTGCGCATCAAGAACAACCACCTTCAAAAGCAAAAAGAGATACTCGAAACCAAGCGCCAACGAGTCACCGTGCAAGCCAAAGTGCAACAGATGATATTAGATGAGGAACAAAAGGCTCGGGAGCTAGAGCACGAAATTGCACTTATACAAGGCGAAGGCCCGTACAACCTGCAGCGTAGCCCCTAACGGCCTCGGTGGCTTTCCAACAAAACATACAAGGCGGAGACCCATTCCACTCGCAGCGTGGCCCCATCATCCCCCAGTAGCCGATTTCCAGGGAATCAACTACCTCGATGAGCGAAGTCCGCTGGCTCCAAAGCTCCAAGCGTCACCCTGGCCAGCCAACTTTAGGGCCGGCACTTACCCCAAATACAACGGTAGCACCGACCCGGCCCAGTACATCATGAGCTACCAAGTCGCCGTTGCATCATCCGGAGGGGATGACACCACCATGGCCAAATCTTTCATCATCGCACTCGAAGGCCCAGGCTTAACCTGGTATACTAGACTTCCACCACTTTCAATCGAGTTGTGCAAGGGACTTCATGACAAGATCCTATTTAATTTCCAAGGATACCAGCCAGACACAGATGCACCGACCGAACTATCACTCTGCAAGCAGCAGGAGAAGGAAACCCTTCGAGAATACTACAGAAAGTTCCTCATGTTCAAGTCGCAACTGCCATCTATTGACGATCACATAGCAATCCATTATGCAATCAGCGGTCTTCGGGCTGGCGTCTTATACAATCATTGTATTAGAGACCCACCCAAACACCTGCAAGAGCTCTATCAATTGTTCAAAAAATACGACAGGTCCGAGGAGCTACACCAACGCAAGGTCGAATCTTAGAGGAAGCCCAAAGACCCTCCGCAGTCCAACAGAACATGGGTCAGGCCGGCGCCATCTGACTCCGGCAGGGACAATCACAACCAGCAACAGGTGCACACCATAGCCAATCAACATCCCGCTGGAGACACTGCTCACCGCTAGGAGTACCCCTCTCAAAACCGTGGCAACAACACAAGAGGAAGGGGCAAAGGCCGAGCCCAACAGTCACGAAGATTTTACTGCCTGTTTCACGGTGAAGACTACACACACCCCACCAGGGATTGCCTAGAGACCAAGGCCACCAAGGACAGAATGCCCAGAGCCCATCCAGCTGACAACCAATGAGTCGTCGCGCACACCTACCACCCCCAACAATACCACCAGCAACCATACCACAACGAACAAATCCAACACCAACCCAATCATGTATACCATCACCATCAAGAGGTGCAGGTTCTCCCCCCCACTACCACACCATCCAAATCCTCCACATCACAACCCCCAACACCCGCACCCAAACAAGAAGACTTCACCGAGCAACCTTATCGTGGAGTCATCCACATGATCACTGGGGGATCCAGTGTAAACTTCGATACCAAGCGGCAGGAAAAGGACCACTATCGGAGTGTCAACCACGTCGCTCTCACCGGTCCAGTGGTGCAAACGAAGTGGTCCCATGTACCGATCACTTTCGATGCCAGGGACGTCGACTTGCGCATTGCACCACATGTAGATGCCATGGTAATCAATTGCAGGGTAGCAGGCTAGGATTTGCACAAAGTATTGGTCAATAATGGCAGTCAGACCGATATCATATTCCTACATGCCTTTGATCGTATGGGGATCAGCCACAACCTCCTTAAGACTGCAGACAACCCTTTATACGGGTTCGGAGGCAAAGGCACGTTCCCTATTGGCAAAATAGAGCTACCATTGTCATTCGGCACGGCGCGAAGCGAGCAAGTCACCTTTGACATAGTCGACATGGTCTACCCGTACAATGCCATAATGGGGCGCAGTTCAATCAACAATTTTGAGGCAGTCATTCATGGGCTTTATCTCTGCATGAAAATCCTAGGCCCACAAGGTGTCATCACAGTTACGGAGACTAGCAGACAACACAGAACATCGAGAGAGACTTCGTTCCAGGGCAGCGCAATGTTCACTGCCTAACAACAGAGTGCGAAGGAAGCGGTAGTCAGCATTCAGCCTAAGACAAAAATGTCAACGCCCAGCTACAGAGCAACGATGGGACAAAGGTAGTACCCCTCGATCCAGCAACCTCAAAACAAACAGTCATGATCAGCGAAGACCCGACACCACACGATGAGGGAAGGCTTCTTTCTTGTCTCAGCCGCAACAAGGATGTCTTTGCCTGGTCCGCACTCGACCTAGTTGGTGTTAGCCGCGCCATCATCGAACACAGTTTGGGCATCGACTCCTCGGTGCGCCCAAAAAAGCAGCGGCTACGAAAAATGTCTGACGAACAAACAGAGACAGCCAAGGCCGAGGTACATCGTCTATTGGAAGCCAAATTCATCGAGCCAATTGCCTACCCAACATGGCTCGCCAATGTCATGATGGTGCAGAAGAAGAACAAGAAATGGCGCATGTGCATTGATTTCATAAGCCTTAACAAAGCATGCCCCAAGGACAACTTCCCCCTACCGCGAATCGACAAGATTGTCGATAATGCAGCAGGCTGAGAAGTCATGTCCCTCTTAGATTACTTCTCGGGCTACCACCAGATCCATATGAAAGAGGAAGACAAGGCTAGCACAAGCTTCATCACCCCCTTCGGCACGTACTATTTCGTACGGATGCCCGAGGGACTCAAGAACGTCGGTTCAACTTTCTCCCGCCTCACCAAAAAGGTCTTCGAAAACCAAGTAGGCCACAACATCTTCACTTATGTGGACGACATCGTCGTGGCGAGTAAAAGCAAGGAGGACCACCTGTCTGACCTCGCAGAAACATTCGCCAACATGCGCGAAGCAAGACTCCAACTGAACCCAGAGAAGTGTATCTTCGAGGTACGTCAAGGAAAAATACTCGGCTACTTAGTATCACACCGAGGAGTCGAAGCCAACCCAACTAAAATCCAAGCAATCATGGACATGGCACCGCCGCAATCCACCAAGGACATCCAGCGGCTAACAGGAAGGCTAGCGGCTCTGAATAGATTCATCTCCAAATCCACCGAACGAAGCCTGCCATTCCTCAAAACATTGCGAGGCGCGAAAGACTTCATCTGGGGCCCAGAATAGGCAGCGGCCTTCGAGTCCCTCAAAAAACATCTGTCTGACCTGGCGACCCTAACAAGTCTAGACCCAGCACTCCCCCTCCTCCTTTACATTGCGGCCTCGCACAGCGCAGTCAGCGCATCGCTGGTCCAAGAAAAGGAAAGCAACAACAAGACTCAGCAATGCCATGTGTACTACGTCTCCGAAGTCCTCACGAGTTCCAAATGCAACATGATCGAACTTGAGAAAATCTCATACGCGGTCATTATGGCTTTGTGCAAGCTACGACATTACTTTGAGGCATTCAAAATACGAGTCACTTCAGATAGGGGCCTTGGGGAACTGCTCAGAAATTCGGAAGCATCCGCAAGAATAGCAAAGTGGGCAACGGAACTCTCAGGATACAACATCACTTTCGAGCCCAGGACAACAATCAAATCACAAGTCCTGGCACATTTCATCGTAGACTAGATAGGACCTGTGGGGCCACAACAGGAGCACACAGAAACGACTTGGACTATCCACTGTGATGGCGCATGGTGTCACGCAGATACGCCACGCGCCACAGCTTTTCTCTAGAGTCCGACAGATGCACAAACAACGTAACTGAGTACGAAGCGGTCATCCTCGGAATTCACAAGCTGCGAGCCCTCGGTGTGACTACATGGATCATTAAAACTGACTCCAAGGTCGTCGCCGGCCAAATTGAAAAGGAATACTCAGCCAAAGAGCCCGTACTAATGCAGTACCTCGCCGCTGTTCGAGGCCTCGAGAAACAAATTCAGGGGTTTCACTCCACAACACATTGAGCGAAACAAGAATGAGGAGGCCGATACATTAGCTAAAGCAGCAGCAAAATGCAAAGCCCTGTCCTCCAATGTATTCTATCACGTTATCGGTACGCTAGCTGTCCGAAATCCTGAAGGCCTGCAAATAACACAAGATGCCGACGGGCACCGGATTGTTAACCTTATAATGTCCAAAGACTGGCGGGCCCCAATAACCCTATACCTCCAAGGCCACTGCCATCCATCCGATCGCAATAAGGCCAAAAGGCTCAAACACAGAAGCAAAGACTTCACAATCGTCAGCGGCCAGCTTTACAAAAAAGGAATCAGCCAGCCTATGTTGAAATGCATAACTGAAACTGAAGGCTTAGAGCTTCTCCACAAAATCCACATCGAAACTTGCGGATCACACTCAGGACCCAAGGCCCTTGCAGTCATATGTACGGCCAACCGAGTAACCTGATCGTGCAAAGCATGCCAGAAATTCTCTCCCCGAACAGGCACCCCTTCGCAACTCACCAAGCTCATTGCCCACACCTGGCCGCTTCAACGGTGGGGGCTTAACATTGTTGGACCAATACCCATAGCTTAAGGGAATCTCAAATTCACCTTCGTCGCTGTCAAATACTTCACCAACTGGATCGAGGGCAGAGCAGTCTCCACAATAACATCCAAGACAACACAAAAAAATTTCTGGCAGAATATCGTATATCGGTTCGAAGTCCCATCCGAATGGACAGTCGATAACGACAAGCAGTTCGACAACCAAGACTTCCAAGAATTATGCAATTCCATCGGCACGAAGGCAGTGTTCGCCTCTCTCTACCACCCACAGTCCAACGACGTAGTCGAGCGCGGCAACGACAAGATCTTCAGCTGTCACACCCGGGTTTTAGGGACCCAGGCGCGAACATAATCACCAGGTGTGCTAGGACCAAGTCTCACACATATGATGAATCATGGTACAAAAAAGAATGTTACAACTTTTTACTATATAATAGGAGTTATGTAAAAAATAAATAAATAATTACATCGTAAGGAGACAACGATCCAGCAACCCAAAGTTGACTGGGAGACGACGGCCTCACGAACACATCACAACATCCTCCATGCGCCTCATCCTGTGGTACATGTTCTTGACCTGTGGGGGGTGTGGGACAGCAAGGGTGAGCTCACAGATGTTCATCGCTCAGCAAGTTGTGGGGAATAATATGCATGAACTCACCAAAGGTGGAAGTTCATGTAATGTGTAAGGCTGATCAATAATAGGGGTTAAAGATGAGCATTGCTTTTAATAAGTTGGTCAAATTTTATTAGCAATTACTAGATGTAAATAAATACCATACCAGAATAATAATAGAACAAAATTAATAATATATCCCATGCAATGCAAATGACAAATTGAATTTAGTTCCATAATTTAATCATGCGAGAGTCCTGAGCTGCTCATTCTATGTTATAAATTAGTTAGACATCATGTCTTAGTTAAATTATAGCCATAAAATCAGAAGACTATATTAATATTAGAAAAGCTAATCGGATAAACATAGATTAATTCAATTAACATAGGGTAAACAAATTAATTATTTATAAACATGTCTCATGATAAAATAAGGTTACCAAAGTGTAGATAATTTTATTATAAAGCTAACGCAACTTGAACGGATTAAAACCGAGTTAAAATGAATTATTTATGATTTTCCGAAGTTTTAAGTGGTAGTTACAAAATAAATTAATAGCATAATTTTAACCATGTGTTTCCTACTAAAATAAGGTTACTAGATGATAAACAATATTAAATGAGAGTAATGCAACTGGAATGGATCAAAAAGGATAAAAAATGAATTAAGTATGAATTAAACCAGTTTCTAGATATATTTTTGTACAAAAACCATTTTCTATATCAATATACTCATTTTATTTACTACTTGGGCCGCGGCCACCATTCCAGAAGAGCTCAGGGGTCGTTTCATAAGAATCCAGGGATCAAACTGTGATTAGATTCAACAGGAGAGGGACGACGGGTTATTTTCCATCTAACACAAGGCCTAGCTGAAGGGCTCAAATTACACCAGTGAAGGTTATAACTCTATGTGCATTGCCAACCCTCAGATCACCCACCAACGTTCAGGATTTAAAATAACTGAGATATAATCTAACGCCTCCGATTACCATCCGACAGTGCCGACCTAAACAGACCCCGCCGGTTCGTAACCCCAATCCTAGTCGTGCATCTTCAAATCGACGACCCAACGTACCCGAGACCCGTTTCATCCGTCGATCGCCAGATTATGATCCTACAGCCCAGAAGTCGTCTTCTATCCCCAGCGCACAAACTCGACGATGGCCTGATAATCACGGCGGCGCATCTCCCGCTGCCAGCGATTTCCGTGATTCAATGCCCTAAACTTCATCCCGAAAGGTTCCCTACGCAGAGGAGGGTAGGGCGAAGAATAGAGAAGTGATTTTACCTCGAATCGAGGCGATGTTGCCTTGCCTCCACACAACCAGCGGCACCCGAGGACTCCATCGACCATGGCGAGCAATTGCGCTCACAACTGCCAACACCAAACTAGGCTGATCGAGGAGCGGAATGTACACGCTTGCGTGAGCTTCCTAGGACCTCAGGATGGGGCTCGAGCGGTGGAAGAGCGCGGATTAGCAGCAGCGGCCTCCAGTAATGCTCGACGGGGTTCGTGGCTATCACCCAATCGAAGCACGAAGTAGAGGGGTGCGAGGTGAGGCGGTGATATGGGATGATAAGCACGAGCTAGGGGTGGTTCTGTTAGTATCTCAACAACCTGAGAGGGGACTCAGTGGCAGCGGCATGCACAGCGAGAAGTGTGGGCTGTTACGCGGTCTGCACGGGGAGGATGTCACTGGAACATGGGGCCCACAAGGCGGTGACAAGGCCTGACCGCGCATATGGGTGTCACAAACAGGTTGGTCCCACCTGTCCATGATAAAGGCTTTACCCGCGCGTGTGAGGTGAAGTGGGCCAGGGTTGGCTGCATATGGGGCCCACTCGCCATTGTCTCAGCCAGCAGGGACTCGGATGAGGTGGGGCGCGTGGGTGTGATCCATTGGGCTGGTGCAGTGAGGTTTCAGCTAGATTGGGGAAAATCGGCCCACGCAGGTAGTCTTTATATTTTCTTTTTCTATTTTCTTTCCCAATCTCAAATTAGATTCAAATTCAAATTTTGAATTAAATTCAAATAGAGTTCAAATTTAAAGTATATTTAAGTGCTCAAACAAAAACTCCAACCTGTTATACATTGTTTATTTTATTTTATATAACCATTATTTACTTAGTCAAATGAGATACTCCCATATTATTCCCTTTTTGATTTACAAAATTCAAATTCCAATACAAGATAAAGTTTAAGACTTCAAACTTAATACACACTCAAAATCAATCATGATGCAATAAATATATATTTATTTTAATTTATTTATTTATTTGATAGATGTTTGAAATATGAAACACACTCATATTGTTCCTTTCTTTTTAGGAAAATAGCATTTCGAATGTGGGACAAGAATTAGAAATTACTTTAAAAATAAATATTCATTATCTATTTATTTTGAAAGAAGGTATTGTATACTTTCATTTAAGGGTTTCTTGATTGTTTTTAAGAATATGTTTACTTTATGGGGAGAACAAATCAATGGAGTATCTTCTATTATTTATTTTCCCGAGTTTCAATTTTATGTGTTAAATTTAAAAAGTCTAGACTAAATTTGAGTCATCTAAATTTAACACACATTTAAATAAATGCTTATAGTGTATCATTTAATGAAATGAATAATCATTTAGTTGAATAGAAAACCTTTTTATTACTTCTTTTCTAAATTAAATCTTGGTTTTCGAAATTCAGTCCTCAACATTCAAAGCTCAAGTATAATTTGAGATATCCGAATTTACTATTTTATTTCTTTATTTTATTATTTTCCCTTATACAAATTTTGGGCTTTACATCAGAGCTATCAAGAAGAGGCTACTTGATGACAAAAAGGGAAAATGGGTAGACCAACTACCCGAAGTCATATGGGCGTTGAACACGATAGAATCCAGAGCAACCAGGTTCACACCCTTCCACTTGATGTACGGATCCGAAGCAATGACACCGCAAGAGCTAAAGCACGGATCCCCACGAACAAGCCCAACAACCACCCCTAACGTCGACGAGCCAGCCTCCAAAGATCTTATCGACGGAGACCATGTCCTCGCTCTGCAAGCCCTAAACAAATATCAAGCACAGACTAAAGCATGGCGCGACAGCACAATCATCCCTAGAGAATTCAAAGAAGGAGACTTAGTACTCACAAGAACCATCAGAACAAAGTCTCGGGGCAAGCTTGAACCCAAGTGGGAGGGGCCCTACATCGTCAAAACCAAAACATCGTCGAATGCTTACAGGCTCACCTCAACATCCGACGAAGACCTAGAGCATTCGTCGAACATAGATAACCTGCACAAATTCTTCATCTAAAACCCAAGGCCCGATTGCCTTAGTAATTATCAAAAACAATGTCAATCAGGCCCGCACTCTTTTCCTCCCGGGGTGAGGTTTTTAACGAGGCGGAGCCATGTAATTTAATACGCAAAGCCCCCAAACAAAAGTAGTCCAACTGGCATCACGGCCACAGGTGTCAAAAAAGAACGTGGCAACGACCTTCGACATTTGACGCACAAAACAGTCACCGCAATTGGCAGCCTAGACTACCCTCGCGTGCGACACGTCCAAGCATAAGTCGCCTAAGGGTGCAGCCGGACAAAAGCACAATAATTGCGTGATATCACCCACAGGGTGCGAAGTCTTCACGGAAAGACACGTCCGAGCAAAAGTCGCCTCTAAGGGTGCAGCCGAACAAAAGCACAATAAGTGTGCGATATCACCCACAGGGTGCGAAGTCTTCACGAAAAGACATGTCCGAGCAATAGTCTCCTAAGGGTGCAGCCGGACAAAAGCACAATAAGTGCGCGATATCACCCACAGGGTGCGAAGTCTTCACGAAAAGACACGTCCGAGCAAAAGTCGCCTAAGGGTGCATCCGGACAAAAGCACAATAAGTGCGCGACATCACCCATAGGGTGCGAAGTCTTCACGGACACGTCCGAGCAAAAGCCGCCTAAGGGTGCAGCCGGACAATAGCGTAAGTGCGCGTCACCACCGATAGGGTGCGAAGTCCCCTACAAAAGCAACTCCCAAAACAGATATCGCCTAGGGGCGCAACCGATAATTAAAGTGCCGCGAAGTCATCCCTACGGCACAAACGCGGTTACAAATCCAAGCCAACTCTCAATAGCACAACATACAACTCGCAATCACAAACAAACAACAAACGAAGGTCTCAACGACACCATTGCGCAATAATACAAATCACGACTGTTACCCTCACAACTCTATTGCGAAGAGGGGGAGGGCAGCGTTTTCACTCACAATCGCAACAAGAGCAGTGAGGGCAACGAAAATGTCACATAGGCTCCACCTTCGGAATAAGACCCGCCTCTCAGAAATTAAACAACATCATCCTTAACTCTTCCCCCTCAAATAGGTCCCGCAAGTCCCCCTCTCTGATGCACGTTCCGGACGTCGAGGAAAGTAGCTCGCGCTGATCACCCCGATCCAGTCGAAGACGAGACCTTTCCATACCCATTCGGCGATGTCTTCCACTCCGTGACGTCTCACTGGTGCTCTATTTCGACACAACCACCCTTCGCCTCCGCGAGTCTTCAGCCCTCGCCTCGGCCGATGTAGCCAGCGCTTCGCGAGGAGCAGATCGCAGCGGAGACTCCGACGTGGCCAAATCTAACGCAACAAAATAATCTAAGTCCTCCTCAGAAGATTCCTCAATCCACAAGAAAGGACTCCCCGACGTGGCCAAATCTAATGCAACAAAATAATCTAAGTCCTCCTCAGAAGATTCCTCAACCCACGAGAAAGGACTCCCAAATTCCTCCCCGTCCTAAGACTATGACCCAAGCTCAGACCCCTCAGACACATTTCCATTAAGAGACGTTGCATTTGCAGCCGTCAAAACATTAGTATCAACTTCATCAGGGTTTTCTTGCGTAGGCCTAGACATCGGAACCTGTGCAGCAACCGACCTTCAGTATCACAAAAAGTAAATCACCTAAAACCTAAAATCCCTAGCGCATTTCTTCAACCTGCGCCGAAGTAGACGCTGCCGGGTCTTCACCGGAACCAGCCTTAGGTGCTGAGTGCCCTTCAACTCCCACCTCTTCCATGCCACCCATCCGAGTCATCGAGCTCTCAAGACCGGCGAGGTCATCAACTTCTTCATTCATCATCTGTGAAGGCAACAAAACAATTCAGTCAGTCAAAAAAACTGTGCCAGTGCTCGATCGGCCCTCTCCAGGACAGTGCCTCGACCATGAGGACCCCACATCCTGTTATAAAGCGCCTAGTGGACCGCTTCAACACATCATCTTCGACCTGGAAAATTTCACAGTCGAAGTCCTCGATCGCCCGGTCGAAGACTTCAAAATGCCTACATCCTTCGCGGGACTAGCCATTCGCCGCCCCCTCGCAGGTGACAAGAGATGCATAGTACATGAGGCCCATCACTATGGACGGGAGTGACTCCAGCTCCTTCTGCAGCAACCCGAGAAAGCAAAGACCCACCTCCGCCCTAGATCTGTCAAAAGGAGTGGTCTGTGCGCCGAGCTCGCGATACGCATCCACGAACAACATGTGTGCCTGCTCGATACCAGAGCGGGTGGAGGCCTCGGTTTTCTCGCAGTAGTTGCACAGGCTTTTCAGCTCCAACTCCTTGTCGGTGGCACGCTTGATGGCAAGATCAACCTCAGCGCGCTGTTGGGGACCTTCGGCGTCCGAAGGTCCTCAAAAACAGGATTTAACAGTATTTCTGTAGTACAATGTGTGAACAGGTACCCTCGGACTAAAGTCGGCATTGCAGTAGACCGGAATAATACGAAGCTTGATACAGAGCCGAAGGTGTCGAGCAGGAAAGCTTCGGCGTAACAGCAAAGAGTGGAACCGACTTAAAGATGAAAAGGCTATTCAGACCTCGATAGACTACTATAGAGTTATTATCAAATGTAAAGGGCATGAATGTAATTTTGTAAGGGCTGTGTCCCGTGTCTATAAATAGGTGAACAGTATCCCCGTACTGTACACGCTGACTTGGCATTCGCTTTTTGCGTCGCGCTCGTATTGTCATTTCCTTCCGATTGAAGGTACACTTGTAGTTCAATAATATTTTTGTCTATGATCAATAATAATAAATGATTGTTCATGTTTTCTTCTACATTCTTTATATTTCATTCTTCGTCATTGCTTGATGAATTTATGAAGGTATGTCCTTCATAACCTTCGTCCGCAAGTCATTACGTCCTAAGGGAAATAATGCTTCGGAGGACGAAGGACATTAACGATTAACATTTTCTATGTTGTCTTGTTCTTAACTCTTAGCATTTGAGAACAAGTTCCCAACATTGGCGCCCACCTCCGGTGAACTCACTTCCATTTCTGAAGCTTTTTCAACACCTTCGGCAAGCATCACCTTCGTCATGCCGCCGAAGAAGACTTCAGCACCAGGGGCTGGCACGCTGCAGCCGTTGGACCCCAATCAAGATGTCCTTTCTCTTAGAGAGGCACGAAGCCAGAAGAGGAAGGCTACCAGTCCAACACCTCCGGAGGATGATCTAGATCAGGAGATTCAAAATCTGGAAATCCTTCAGCAGCAGGTTCAACGCAAGAAGGAGAAGATGGCCAGGCTAGCTGAACTGCAGAGGCAGATAGACGAAGCCTCTGAAGAAGTTCGCCATCTTGCTCAGGATGAGCAACACCGAAGGCCTTAGCATCAAGATCTTCATCAGGAGGATTTTCCCAACGAAGATGACTGGTATGACAATTTCCATCATGGGAATTTTGTTTTTGATGATGCTTCTCCCCTGTCCGCTGAGCTGCAGGCTACACCTTGGCCCCCGTCCTACAAGTCGCCTCAGCTCCCCGTATTTGATGGCCACTCAGACCCGAAGCAGTTTTTGATGAGCTACGAAGCAACAGTGTCTTCGTACGGTGGCAATGCTTCAGTCATGGCCAAATCTTTCGTTATGGCTGTCAGAAGCGTTGCTCAAACCTAGTATTCCTCCCTTCGACCAGGAACGATCACCTCATGGCAGAAGCTGAAGGACTTGCTGTTAACTAGCTTTCAAGGATTTCAGACGAAGCCGGTCACTGCTCAGGCTCTCTTCCAATGCACTCAGGACCATGAAGAGTACCTTCAGGCATATGTCCGAAGGTTTCTACGATTGAGGGCACAGGCGCCAACAGTGCCCAATGAGATTGTCATTGAGGCTATGATCAAGGGGCTTCGGCCAGGGCCGTCAGCACAGTATTTTGCCAGGAAGCCACCACAAACGCTGGAAAAGCTGCTCCAGAAGATGGACGAATACATTCGAGCTGACAATGATTTTCGTCAAAGAAGGGAGGAGGCTTTCAGGTTTTCTGAAATGACCAGGGGCTTCGGAGGAAGGTTTTACCCGAGGCATGTCAGGTCAATTCACAATTCCACTCAGAATGATGATAAAGGGAGTCAGCAACAAAGGCCACAATACTCCTCACAGGCTTCAGGGCAACAACAAAGTTCCTTCCGACCTCCAGCTCCAAGAGGCAGAGGCGCCAGGGGCTTCGGAGGAAGATTCGGCGATCAACCGAGAAGAATCTTTTGCTTATTCTGCGGTGAGAACAAAGGCCATACTACCAGGATGTGCCATGTCACTATTCAGAAGCAAAAGGAAATAGCTGAAGCAGCAGCACAACAAGCTCAGCCGAAGCAGGTCATGCATACAGCTTCGTATCATTCGCCCTACATCCCAGAATATGTGGGCAACCATCCTGCAGTCTCTGTTGCTTCGGCGAGTCAGCCTCAAGCTTCCTGGCAACAGCCTCCGCCTCCACCTCCGTTGCAGCAAGGCCAGCAGCCAGAAGGGAGCCAATACGCTCCGCATCAAAGGGACTTCAGAGAACAGTCCGAAGCTCGCACGGTCAACAGCACTGTGCCAGAATCAAAGCACATCTATTGACAAATATCCTACCTTAATAGCAATCTCTTTCATTCAGTTTTATTTTCTGTAATAAAGGACATTGATTAGGTTTCATGTAATTAGTTTCGTTGATTCCTACAAGAAAAATATGTTTTCTTCACAGGCTTGTGATAATAAAAAGGACCTTCGGACTATCAAAAATTCTTCGAAGCAACAAAAAGTCGTTCTAAGGAACGCAGAGTAAGTTTGATGAAGTCACAAAAAGTCGTTCCGAAGGGAGCGCAGTGTAAGTTTTCTGCTCCAAAGTCGTTCCAAAAGGAATGCAGAGCATACAGCGAAAAGTCAACGCTGATACCGCCTAAGTAAAAGGCGAAGAAGCTCCAAAGACGTTCCTAAGGGAATGCAGAGCTTACAGCGAAAAGTCAACGCTGATTCCGCTGAAGTAAAAGGCGAAGAAGCTCCTAAGGGAGGCTTATAGCAAAAAGTTAACGCTGGTTCGCAAAAAGATTGTGTTTTATCGCGCAGATATGCGTGTACCTTCGGAATATCACCTTACATAGCATAACATCATCACATCATTTTGCATAACATAAGCATCATACATCATACTGCATGTGGCATAAGAAAGAGATATGATATCAATCTTCGGGAAAACGCTTTGAAAAAGGAGCAAATCATGCCAAGTCACAAGGAGAAACAATATTGATCTCTGAAGTATAGCCTTGAGGAATGTTTCTACGAAGCTTCAACACTTTTCGGGATACTTCGGATATTGTTGTGATAAATGGTAATACTTCTTCACGAAGCATGAAAAGAAGGGAAGGTGTTTTTTCGTCAGACTCAAAAACGGTACGTATGTAAAGTTTCATGCATCGTAAAGAATTGAACCATAAAGAAAAATAAGACAAATATATTACATACAGGATTACAAGATATTACACATGTTACATTTAAAATGTTTTTACAATAGCATTTAGTCCTCCCTAAGTACCACTTCTGCGGCTTCGTTCAACAGTCGATCGACAACTTCATCCATAATAGCTTCAGCCATCTTTTTAATTTCATCATCACCCCTAGGCCGAGCGCCCGGAGATACTTCAGTAGGATCTGAGGAAGGACAGGACACGGCTACGTTGCTATTACAAAATCGCAAACAAATCTTAAAGCCTAAAGGTTACAACACGATAAAAACTATTATTTAGTACCTAATGGACCTTCGGCCTCTGCGCTCTTGTCAGCAGCCTCGGCTACTTCTCTAGCATCGTGAATGCCCTTCTCACTTCTTCGAATAATTTCTCCGGCCATTTCTCGGCCACCATTATCCCAGATATCGGTAAAAAATTTTCCACCAATTATGCTAGCTTCGGCCGAAGGATCTTTTGTATCTTCAAAGGACAAGGCAGCTTCAGACTGTGCTAAAATTTTTACATGTTCACAGCCCTTCTTCTCTAAGATAGTAGCAATCCCTCTGGCGCCAGAGAAGGCACATATATCTCCTCGGCTATTTAAGATTTCTTCGAAGGCTTCAGCTTCGTGGCTAATCCATTCGATAGCACCTTCGGGATTGCCTCTCGAAAAGTTTTCCTCACTTGAGAACGCGCCAACCTTGGCGAAGCTAGCCTTTAATTTCTTAACACAATCTATAGATTTATTGTAGCATCTCTTTTTGGACGAACGAAGCTCTTCAACAGTCACTTCTAGGTGATCTGCCCATTGATCGCTGAGTTCACGCTTTGTTTCTTCAAGTATGCGTTCTTCCTTGGCTCTGGCCAGTTGTTTCCGAAGGTCTTCAATTTCGCGTTTTTGAGCTTCAGCTTGACTTTTAAAAGCAGCTTCGTCCTCCTTTATTTTATTTATCAATGAGTATAATATTTTGTCTTTTTCGAGACCTTCGTTCCTCAGTTCAATTACTTCGGAACGAAGGTTGCTCAGGGCTATAGTACAACTTTCGTCTTCAGCATCTTTCTGTGCCCTGAGGGCATTGCTAAGTATCAGGCCCTGCAAAAAGAAATATGTGTGTGTCAATAAGTTTTAACAAACGAAAAATTTTGGACTCAACGAAAAATACAAAAATTTCATTTGTCGCACCTTTAAACTATTGTAAGCCAGGCTGTCGGCCAGATCGTTCTTCGACAGCACCGAGAGCCCGTCTTCTAAAGTCGGGAATCCGAAGCTCTTGCTCATCTCCCGGCAGACAGAAATCTCCTTGCTGTCGGGAAGACAATACAAGAAGTCTTCTTCTCCACTGCCATTAAATATTAGCGCCCCCTTTGGATACTTCAGTTTTTGGGCATAGTGCTGGGCCTCTTGTTCTTCTTTTTCTGTTAATTTTTTCCCCGAAGCATGACGGAAAATATAATCACGAATTTTGGGGGATGCTTCGGGGGCAACAACATCGGTTTCTTCAACAAAAGTTGGCTTTGTTATTTTTTCTGCCTCACTTTCCAAGGGTTTTCCCTTTGCGGGCTCTGAGGGCCCAGCTTCGGCTTCAGCCCCTTGCTCTGGAATTTTAGAACCAGAAGTTTCAACTGTTGTTTCAGGAGTAACAGCAGCCTTCTTCGGAGGTGTGCTCGAAGATTTGATCGTTTCTAGTACATCTAGCACATTAGCCATTCTCTTTCTCTTCGGAGTTACGGCTGGCACTTTTTCATTTTTTGCTGTCCCAATGATTGCTGTAGGACTCAAAACTTCTGATGTTTTGGAGCCCTCAGTTGTTTCCTTTATCTCTTCCATTTTTTCTGTGAATGGCGCTTCGGCCTTCCCTTTTGTTTCTGGTAACAAAATCTTTGATTGCTCCAATTTTGTCTTTATTGGCACTTCGGCCGTTTCTGCAACTTCTGGCAGCAAAGTTGGCTCGGCTGGTTTTTTAGCTTCGGTGGCCGAAGAAGTTTCTCCGGTAAACTCAGGCACCGAAGCTGGTTCAATATAGCGCGGCCGATGCGTAAGAACCTTTATCTTCTTCCTTTTCGGTTCTGGCTCGCTAGGAGCAGCTGCAGTTTCTTCTTTTGCAGAGGTTGTGTTTTTTCTTTTCTGCCTTCGGGTGGGATAGCAATAGTCAGGGTAGACAAACCCGATGGCATCAAATACCCGATTCAGCCTCTTCTTTTTTTGGCCTCCGAAGGCTGCTGACATTGCAGTATCTTCGACCTTCGAGTAGGTCCCAAGCAGCTCATCACTTAAATTATCAATGCTTTTCAACCACTCATCATCTGGCTCAATAAATTTATCTCCAAACTTAAAAGTGTACTTAAACCTGATAAGTCCACCTTCGTCGGCCTCTTTAATGGTTTCTTGTGGCATTTCCCATTTCTCTGCAAGCGGCCACACCCTGAAGGCGATGTGCTCTTGTACTAAGTCCCTTGTTCCTATAAAAGAGCAGACAATGCCGAAGGCTCTCTGGCATTCTTCGGCAGCTTCATTCATTTCAACCTTCGGCCTGCGAAGGCCGAAGCTTTGCCAAATAGGACGCATAATTATACCCTTGATATCTTCTCGTGCTTTCAGATCATTTTTTACATAGAACCATTCTGTCATCCAGCCGCTGGGCCATCTTTTCCGAAAAGTTGGCACGGGGCAGCTTGACCCAGACCGAGAAACAAAACTGTAGCAGCCAAAGTTATTGTGATACTGTTCCTTACCCCAAGGTATTGTCTCGTATGATAATTCGTGCATATTGCAGAAACTTTTTGCATCAGGCTTCAGACCTTGGCTTCGCACGGCCCACACGAAGATATTCAGCCTTATGATTGCCTCGGGGGTAAGTTGGTGAAGATAGACTTCAAAAATCTTCAGCACCTCCACGACGAAGCTGCTCAAGGGCAATCGCAGCCCAGCCTTCAAAAAGCTTCGGAACACTACGACTTCATTCTCTTCGGGGTGTGGACAAGTCTTCTCCCCTTCATCGGCCCTCACAACGGACAAATCCCGGAAATACCTTCCTCTCATGTTAACAAGATGATTCTCTTTGATAGTTGATTTACCATAAACTGAATGGCTTGGTCGCCAGGGGCGATCTTCGGAGTCTTCGCCACCACTGTCCACATCATAACTTTCACTGTCACCAGTATCTTCAGACAGCCCTTCCAGAATCTCCTTGGTGATTTTTTCTGTGTTGGTCTTCGACATCGCTATAAGAAATCCTAAGTTCTTCTCTTCATCAAGACTCAGCTTCATCTCAGCAGCAGCCTTCTTAGCAGCTTCAGACATCTTCGGAAACACTAAAAAACTGTTTTCAAAGCCGAAGCTTCAAAGCTAAAAGCTTAGCAAATCACAGTGCACAGGAGCTAAAAATTGAGTGAGCGGGAGTGGTTGGCCAGAAAGCGTGCAAAATGAGTTTGCGGTATGGCCGTATTTATACGCTCGGTGCGTTGAAAGTTGAAAGACCCCACTTGTCATTGAATGTTGCTATTCTAGCAAAGGGAAGGTGTTTTTTCGGACCTTCGGCGTAAAGCCTTCGTCCATATCGCAATCTAAATTTATTATTTCAAACAAATTAATATTGCGAGGGGCTACTGTTGGGGACCTTCGGCGTCCGAAGGTCCTCAAAAACAGGATTTAACAGTATTTCTGTAGTACAATGTGTGAACAGGTACCCTCGGACTAAAGTCGGCATTGCAGTAGACCGGAATAATACGAAGCTTGATACAGAGCCGAAGGTGTCGAGCAGGAAAGCTTCGGCGTAACAGCAAAGAGTGGAACCGACTTAAAGATGAAAAGGCTATTCAGACCTCGATAGACTACTATAGAGTTATTATCAAATGTAAAGGGCATGAATGTAATTTTGTAAGGGCTGTGTCCCGTGTCTATAAATAGGTGAACAGTATCCCCGTACTGTACACGCTGACTTGGCATTCGCTTTTTGCGTCGCGCTCGTATTGTCATTTCCTTCCGATTGAAGGTACACTTGTAGTTCAATAATATTTTTGTCTATGATCAATAATAATAAATGATTGTTCATGTTTTCTTCTACATTCTTTATATTTCATTCTTCGTCATTGCTTGATGAATTTATGAAGGTATGTCCTTCATAACCTTCGTCCGCAAGTCATTACGTCCTAAGGGAAATAATGCTTCGGAGGACGAAGGACATTAACGATTAACATTTTCTATGTTGTCTTGTTCTTAACTCTTAGCATTTGAGAACAAGTTCCCAACACGCGCGCAGCATCAGCTTTTGCGCAGGAAGCCTAGGCCTCTGCGCGAGCGTTTTCTATGCCCTCCTTTTCCCTAGCAAGTCGACGGCTCAGGTCTTCTCTTTCTTTTTCTACCGCCCAAAGCTTCTCAAGCAAATTGCAGCTTTTATTCTCCGCCGCCGACTTGTCCCTCGCTGCCTCCGTATGTTGCGTGTGGAGGCGCTCAATCCTTCTTTCAAGCCGTTGCCTTTCGGTGACAAACTTCGAGGTTAGCGCCCCTGAAGCAATACGTCCCGCGATGGCGTTTGCCTGACACCAAAACATCTTTAAAAAATAGAACCATGAAAACGACAGAGCCACAAGCACTAACCACACTCATGTATTTCAGCTGCTGTGCGACCGAGGTGGCCACGCCCGTAGCAGCGGCAACGGAAGCGATTTCACCGCCAGCGCAGAATCTAGCCCACGGGTCCTCTGAGGCCCCCGTGTCACCCTTCGTCCCCGTCGCCGTGACCACTGGGCCGGCAGACGACCCCGCCGACACAACCGCCATCTGGCCAGACTCTGCCCCTACATCACATTCAAGTCAGAAACATGGACCCCATTCAAAAAAAAACTCACCAGCAGGAGGCAACCCATCTGGGCGTTGAACATGGCGACTCCACCAACCAAGTAGTCATCCATGGAAAGCTCCGTGGAGACTCCTTCGGCCCCCGCCACTTCCGCCTCAGTAATGCGTGGTGGCGAGGGGGGCCTTCGCCCACTGGCGGGCGAGGGCATACCGGCGCCTAGGGCGGCGGACTTCGCGCTGGGCCGTGCCATCTTCACCTCCTGCCTCGGATCTGCCAACCTGACATGGGCGCGACGTTTCTTTCGCAGCGCGTCCTGGCAATCTTTCTCCATCACTGCTGAAACAACAGCACCAACGTTCCTTCTGTAAGGGAAAATCTTTAAGTCACGAGCTAATCGAGACGTTAAAAAAATCTTTGCCAGCCGCCCAGGGTATTGGAAGATTCCTAGGTCAGCGACCCCCGGTAACCTTCAACATTCGCACAGAAATTTCCCGGAGCTCGAGCAAAGACATTGTTTCCCCGGGAGCTGCGCACGTCTCTAGCAAATCCCCAATGAAATGAGCAGAAGCCTTCAGCCCCAAATCCTCAGCTGTTGTACCTATTTTTTTTTCTGCTGGCCGCACCCAGAGCCTTATCCCGTGACGGGCCTTCATCGGCCAAGGGCCTTGTTTGCTTCCCTCGACGATCAGCTATGTCGGCAGAGTCTCCATCCGGGTAACCGCCATACGGCAAATGGTTCAACTCAAAAGCATGGTTCAACCTAGCGTTGGAACCACGAATGTCCCAACTTCTCAAAGTCTTTGTCTTTGGCGCGTACTTCCCAGCAATCTTGACAGCCTCGGCCTCGACCTCACGCACAAATGCGGCCGCGTCTCGACCGTGCAGCTCCACAGCGAAGATAGGACTTCGCACCAGCTGGCCCCTAGTGTCGGCAACCGGCGGGGGGTAACCTCACCCGGTGTCCACCAATGCGCCAGGGGCCACACCTCGTAGGCAATGAATTCCTCGACCAGGGCGCGTCCGCTACTCAGGCGGGCCGCATATCGAAGGCCCCCTTCGTCATCATCTTCTTCTGCCACTTCAAATTGTGGAAATGCCACATAACAATGTGAACACAGAATGGCAGGGGGCAAACTCGGTAACCCTTCGATATCCCCGGGAGCTACATAAAACCAAAAGTCCCACCAATTGCCCCACTTATTCCTAGCACAAGGAACTAACTCGACAACTTCAGCCGAGGTCTTCCCAGTCCTTAGCGTGAAAGTGCACGATCCAAATTGGGCTATCTTATCACCTATTTTTCTCTTCTGCCAGTGCAGACAATAATTCTTAGCGAAGACTTCCACAAATGGCTGCCCGCCGTATGAGGTGATGGCCCAGACGTACTTCGCAAGTGCCACCACTGCATTTGGTGTCAACTGATGGACTTGCACCTTGAACTTCCGCAAAACATCCACTACAAACCGATGCGTCGGGAGGCGAAGACCAGCAGCAAAAAAAGCTTCAAAAACAATCAATCCCCCCTCTGGCTTAGGGACCTCTTCTATCCCTGGAGCCCACCCTACACCGTTCCCAAAATAACCTAGCCGCGCATCTCTAGCACGCGGCCAGAAAAAATCCTTGAGGTCCCGAACTCGACGGTATGACCGTGCTGCAGTTCAACCACCACCAAATCGCTCAATGTCTCCTCAGACGACGACGTGGCCGGCGACGCGCTCGTAGCAGACGAAGAAGAAGACGACATTGTCACGTACCGTCAGCGGTGGCGCGCGGTTTGCTTGATACGAGCCAGATCACCAGCGCAGAAGGAGCAAGGAGGGCATGCGAGCGGTTGTTAAAGCTAGGGTTTCTTTCAAGCGCGAGCTCAAGCAGGCAAAAGCCTCGGTCGTGGCCGAGTTTTTATAGGCGTGGAGCGACGCCTCGAGAAACCCGCAATCTCACAGTAACACGTCCCATCAACGGTCACATTTCAAAAAACCCCGCGGGACCATTTCGAGCGAGGGCAGCGTCTTCACCATCTCACGGTAGTCTTCGGCACCAGCTGACTTGGTCGAACTGGCCCCTCAGAGGGCAAATGTTGGGGCGAAGGCGAACACGCCTCCCCCTCGCTCGTTGATTTCTACATCAACATTTCCGCAGGCTGAAGGCCACGCCAGCAGGTTCTATCGGCCTGACCGCGGACGTCGTCCATGCGAAGGCCCAAGCGCCCACTTCGCTTCGACAAGCGAAGGCGAAGACCATCAACAACTTAAGGACCGGATGACCGAGGCCGCGAAGACCACAAGGCTTTGTCTCTCTCAGTGCGAGAAGGGGGCCCGTGTGCAATCCGGCCCATGCCATTGGGCCCCTCCCGCAGATTGCCAGGTGAGCATTGTGGGTGGGGCCACGTCTGTAATAAAGTATGCTGTAATGACACGCTGTAACCCACCTATGAGGGAATATTCCAGGGATAAACTAGGTAATTGAGGGCCTAATTATCCTTAATAGGGTCGGGCGGTCCCTCAGTTACCTATAAATACCCCCACACTGTGCCAAAGCGGGGGACGGAGAAAAACATTGTTGCCCTAATACACTGTGTTTATCTGCATCAAACTGTTCCCATTCTTCCACTGATTGAGCTTGGCTAATCGTGAGTTAGCGAGTTCCAATAGTTACATTGTGTTGCAGTTCCAAAAGAGGCTTTGATGCTGTTGATATTGATCTGGTGAGGGACAGGCAGGAATTGTTCCTTCCAGATCCCAAGGGAGAGAGGACAATGACCTTGCCATCTAACATATGACCAGATAAGTTGATCCAAGTTTTCACGAAATTACCGTGCATATAATTCAAGCTCATAGAAATCATACTATGTTACGCACACATGAAATCCAACATACTATGTTTTATGCGCGAGCCTTCAAAGTTTGCTCAGCTTTAGTCATCTCTAAGGTAGCATGATTCATCATGCAATTTTTATATTCATGGTAACATTACTAAGGCATTTAAGATCACTGTTGTTTTGATTGTGTAGATATGTAATGTTGTTCCTGTTGCACGGATCATGAATTCTACATTGTTGCTCTGCTAGAATTAGACACAAATTCATTATGGCATGATGAAAGGTATGTATTTGTCTAAAATGGTTTATCTTGTGCATGACATACCACATACTTTGTGCCTTTTGTGAATCCTTCAACCTATCTTGGCAAGCAGCCGCACACTACTTTTTGTAGCAAATGAAAGTAAATTCTTGTGTTGATTCAGTCGTCTATCTATTGTGTTTTTTCTCCAAATGTTCTAAGTTGGACTAATTGATTGCTTTTGCTTGTTATGTGGGGCTACCATTAGATAGTTAACCTAATCCAAGTGTTATGTGTAGTTGGACATGTTGATTAATGTCCTATATGTATGTTTGCACAGTGACACATATTCTTTTTTAGATATTTACCATGTGTGTCTGGTACTTGCACAATGACACGAGGGTTGCACTTTTGGATTTAATTACCAGATTGGTATACTTCCTCAGTTGTATATCTAGAGTTCTCTGCTTTCATTTTGTGTGTGTTTCTGATTGATCTGTGTTTATGTAGGTTGTTGTGGCAGACCAGTATTCGCTCGCCATCGCCACCGCCACCGTGGTCTATCCTACCTTGGTATTTTATTGTTTTGTTCAGGGTAGAAAGCCAATCGTTTGTTTTTTGTTGGGTTGGCTTCTCGTTCTCGCGCGCACCTGTCCCGACTGTTAGAAAGTCCACACTACCAGTGACCCTCATCAGGCGCTCCCACTTTGTCTATATATGGCCCTTGTTTCGCACTAATCCTCTCACATACCAGTTAGCCTTGTGTTCTGTTTAACAAAGAGAAGGAAACATGAACAAGGCCAGAGGGGAAAAGGAACTCAGTTCCAGTGGAACTCAGCTCTAGATAACAACAAGCCCATATGTGAAATGTGATAGGTGAGAGCTTGGGAGGCTCCTTGCTTCTTCTTGCCTCTTGCATTTCTATTTTCTCCATCGTGATCCAAATCTTCTTGTGATGGCTTGGTAGGCGTACTGGTTGTCTATTTCTGCCTGGCGACAACCTTTTTTGGCATCTCATTCGGTTGTTGCACACGGTCTCCTACAGTTGCTACTCCTACAACAATCGGTTCATGCACGCAGTCTCCTACAGTCACTACTCCTACAACAAGGCTGCTGGGGATGCCATTGTTAGTTGATTCTTTTTCCTGACTGGTGAAGGCTAGCTGGTTGCTTCAGCTGAAAGCGCCGAGCAGGCCAACGATGCAATCAGCTGGGGCGTTATCAAAATGCTTATATGTATTGTAGGCATTGCTTCGGGGTCGGTTTCTGCGCAACAGTGGTTTATCACCGACTGGGATAGGCTGGCCAGGTGTTGAGTTGGCCTGGCTGGTCCTGGGCTAAAGTCTAGATAGACAGACTGCGTGTGCCTTCCTACGCGCTTCGGCCTCCCCTCATCTGTGGCCGCAAGGGAGCTTGGCCAACTGCGACAACGACATCCCGTCTCCGGTTGTAATTGTAGTATAATTTGATTTGTACAAGTTTAGTCCTGTATTTCTTGTTGGCAAATAATTTTGTCGAATATTTTGTATGTCGTTGCAAAGCATGGGCACCTGACTAGTGATATATGATGATCAAAAAGTCATGTAGGAATCAAGTTGAGGAAAGACATCTTGGAATTATGTGATTAATTGTGTTAATTGATCATCATCATTGGTCATCTCTGTCTGATCCACCTACTCAAGTAACACCCTTGAACCATTTTTTTAATTTGGAGAGCCTCGAATTGCTGAACTCAGTTACATGCATAAAGTAGCCTTGTAATTGTATATGCTCACCTTGATGATTGAATGATATAGTTTTCTTCTCCTAGCCACATTTCATGAGGATATTTGCATCTAACCAATCAAACCCAAGAATAGCATCATTCACCCTAATATCCAACACTCTCAATGAAGAGACAAAAGTGTGGCCTAGTGTCCACCACCTAACTTATCTAACTACACTTACACTTCTTAGTACTTCCCCATTAGATACCTTCACTAACACCTGACTACACTCCTCAATATTTAGACCCAATTTATCCACCATAGCTTGGCTGATAAAATTGGTAGAACTCCTGAAATCAACCAATAGCAGCATCACCTGTTTCTAAAGGAGGTCTTTGATCCTAATGCATTCAGAGAAAGTTTATGAACCTCTTCCTCACATCCTTTTCCTCCAACTGTTCTAGAGCATTCAATTGAGCTGCAGCTCTTTTAGAACATTTGACCTAATGACCTAGCTTGAACCTTTCCCCATAGGTATAACACAATCCATTCATACTTTCAAACTCTCTCAACTACCTCTCCTTACTCAACCCTCTAGACTCATGCACTCCCTTGACTTCAAGCTCACTAACCACCTTAGCTTTGCTTGAAGAAAAGGGTTTTGTGAGTTTTGCCTCCCCTTTTCCATGATTTCTTGCTAGATTTGAGCCAACAGAGTAGCTTGGTCCATAGCTGAGAGCACCTAGAGGGGGGGGGGTGAATAGGTGATCCTGTAAAATTCAACACTAAATAGCCACAAAACTTAGTTATAGAAGTGTTAGTGCGACTAAGTAGTTGAGAAGCGAGTTCTTGTGCACAAAACAATCACAAGAGACACACGATTTTATCCTGTGGTTCGGCCAAGTAACACTTGCCTACTTCAACGTTGTGGCGTCCCAATGGACGAGGGTTGCACTCAACCCCTTTCAAGTGATCCAATGATCAACTTGAATACCATTGTTTTCTTCCTTATAGTTTTCTTCCCGTTTGCGAGGAATCTCCACAAGTTGGAGCCTCTCGCCCTTACAAGATTGATCACAAAGAACGCACAAGAGTAAGGTTGGGAAGAGAAACACACACAAGACTCAAAAACGCAGCACACCCATGCACACAAGTGAAGACTTGAGCTCAAATGACAACACAGGGAATTCTCAACTCGAATGGAGCTCAAATCTTTAACACAACAAAGCGAATGCGCGGGAGCGGAGTCTGGATGCCTTAGAATACTTAGTGAATGCTTGGGTGACTCCTCCATGCGCCTAGGGGTCCATTTTATAGCCCCAAGGCAGCTAGGAGCCGTTGAAGACAATCTTGGAAGGCTAATCTTGCCTTCTATCCTGTGGTGCACCACCGGACAGTCACTATAGCTGTCCGATGCGTGATTGCCTTCCAAATTAGGCGCAGTAGACCGTTGCAGCTTCGGGCCCGATGGCGCACCGCATAGTCTAGTGCCCCCTGCCGACCGTTGGTGCGGGCCACGCGTCGCCCGCGGATTGCGCGGCCGACCATTGCGCTGACGACCGTTGGCTCACGGGACAGTCCGGTGCACCACCGGACAGTCCAGTGAATTATAGCCGTACGTCGCTGATCTTTTCCCGAGAGCGGCCTTTTCACCGGAGACAGCCTGGCGCACTGGACACTGTCCGGTGCACCACCACACACTGTCCGGTGCACCACCGGACAGTCCGGTGTGCCAGACTGAGCTGAGTTTTGGCTGCACCGAGCCAAGTCTTTTCGATTTCTTTTCTTCTTCTTTTCTCACTGTTTCTAGCACTTAGATAACTTCATTAGTATTCAAAAACAAATGTACTAAGTCTGGAACATACCTCATGTCTTGATTTGCACTTTTTCAATCTTTGGCACATTAGGACTTAAGGAATATGTGTTGGGCACTTAATCACCAAAACATTATAGAAATGGCCCAAAGGCACATTTCCCTTTCAATCTCCCCCTTTTTGGTGATTTATGCCAACACAACCAAAAGCAACCAAAAGATTTGCAACATCAATGCAATTGAGAACCAAATTGTTTTTTACTATAATTTGGCATATTTGGATCGCTCTTTGCCACCACTTGGTTTGTTTTTGCAAATCAAATTCATTTTCCTATCTCTAAGTCAAACTCACTTGTTTGGGCATAAAGAGAGATAATCCAAGAGTGAAATTGATCAAGTGCCAACAACTCCCCCTTTTTCCCGTAATCATAAATTCTCCTCCACAAGAGACCAAATTTTGCAATAAGAGTATTTTGGACAAATCAAAAGTTCTAACTCTATTGTTTTCAAAATTCACAAGTGGTAGCTGATCCATTTGCTTTGGCCTTAATTTCTCCCCCTTTGGTATTAAGCACCAAAACGAGATCATTCTTGGCCCTTTAACCCCATTGCCTCACCAAAAATGTCAATTAAGAGCAAAAGGCAATGAGAGCATAAGTATGAACTTGGAGGTGAGTACACTAATACCAGAGTGTAGTGGAAGTCTTTGCATGGTCCAAGTTCACTTTTCCCTTTCAATTCACCTTTGAGACTAAATCAAGTATACTCAAACACAAAGGTTAGTCTCAAAGGGTCAAGTTGTAGCACATCTCCCCCAAAATATGTGCATCATTCACACATGGACTTGTGAGGTCCGGGGATCCCTTGCACAACTTGAGCACCATAAATAAGCAACAAATCACATAATAACATGATCAAAGGCATATAACACATGTATGCTATAGATCAATCCAAGTTACGCGAATCTAAGACATTTAGCTCACTACGCAACCTGCAAAAGGTTTTCTCATCTAATGGCTTAGTAAAGATATCGACTAGCTGGTTCTCGGTGCTAATGTGGTACACCTCGATATCTCCCTTTTGCTAGTGGTCTCTCAGAAAGTGATGCCGGATGTCTATGTGCTTAGTGCGGCTGTGTTCAACAGGATTATCCGCCATGCGGATTGCACTCTCATTGTCACATAGGAGTGGGACTTTGCTCATATTGTAGCCAAATTCCCGAAGGGTTTGCCTCATCCAAAGTAGTTGCACGCAACACTGTCCTGCGGCAACATACTCGGCCTCAGCGGTGGATAGGGCAACAGAGGTTTGTTTCTTTGAACTCCAAGACACTAGGGACCTTGCTACGAATTGGCACGTCCCTGATGTACTCTTCCTATCAACCTTGCATCCAGCATAATCGGAGTCTGAGTATCCAATCAAGTCAAAGGTAGACCCCTTTGGAAACCAGATCCCGAAGCAAGGCGTAGAAACTAAATATCTAAGAATTCGCTTAATGGCCACAAGGTGACATTCCCTAGGGTCGGATTGATATCTAGCACACATGCATACGCTAAGCATAATATCCGGTCTACTAGCACATAAATAAAGTAATGACCCTATCATAGACCGGTATGCCTTTTGATCAATGGACTTACCTCCTTTGTTGAGGTCGACATGCCCGTCGGTTCCCATAGGTGTCTTCGCGGGCTTGGCGTCCTTCATCCCAAACCTCTTGAGAAGATCTTGAGTGTACTTTGTTTGCGAGAGGAAGGTGCCGTCCTTGAGTTGCTTCACTTGGAACCCAAGGAAGTAGTTCAACTCGCCCATCATCGACATCTCAAACTTTAGAGTCATCACCCTGCTAAACTCCTCACAAGACTTTTGGTTAGTAGAACCAAATATTACGTCATCGACATAAATTTGGCACACAAAAATATCACCATCACAAGTCTTAGTGAAAAGAGTGGGATCGACTTTCCCAACCTTGAAAGCATTAGCAATTAAGAAATCTCTAAGGAATTCATACCATGCTCTTGGGGCTTGCTTAAGTCCATAGAGCGCCTTAGAGAGCATAAACACATGGTCAGGGTACCTGTCATCCTCAAAGCCAGGGGGTTGTTCCACATACACCTCCTCCTTGATTGTCCCATTGAGGAAAGCGCTCTTCACATACATTTGAAACAACCTGAAAGAGTGGTGAGCGGCATAGGCTAATAATATTCAAATAGACTCTAGCCTAGCCACAGGAGCAAAAGTCTCCTCGAAATCCAAACCTGCGACTTGGGCATAACCTTTTGCCACAAGTCTAGTCTTATTTCTTGTCACCACCCCGTGCTCGTCTTGCTTGTTGCGGAACACCCACTTGGTTCCCACAACATTTTGCTTTGGACGTGGCACCAGACTCCAAACTTCATTCCTCTTGAAGTTATTGAGCTCTTCCTGCATGGCCAACACCCAGTCTGAATCCTGCAAGGCCTCTTCTACCCTGAAAGGCTCAATAGAAGAGACAAACGAGTAATGCTCACAAAAATTAGCTAAACGTGAGCGAGTTGTTACTCCCTTGCTTATGTCACCTAGAATCTGATCGACGGGGTGATTTCTTTGGATCGTTGCTCAGACTTGAGTTGGAGGGACCCGTGGTGCTTCTTCCTCCATCACTTGTTCTTCTTGTGCTTCCCTTTGATCACGCGCTTCTTCTTGAGGAACCTGTCCATCATCTTGAGTTGGGGGATACACCATTGTAGAGGAAGATGGCTGATCTTGCTCTTGTTGTGCCTGTGGTCGCACATCACCTATTGCCATCGTGCGCATTGCGGCCGTCGGAACATCATCTTCATCTATGTCATCAAGATCAACTTGCTCTCTTGGAGAGCCATTAGTCTCATCAAATACAACGTTGCTAGAGACTTCAACCAAACCCGATGATTTATTGAAGACTCTATACGCCTTTGTATGTGAGTCATACCTTAGTAAAAACCCTTCTATTCCTTGGGAGCAAATTTAAAATGTCTACCTTTCTTCACTAGAATGTAACATTTGCTCCCAAATACACGAAAGTAAGAAATGTTGGGTTTGTTACCGGTAAGAAGTTCATACGAAGTCTTCTTGAGAAGGCGATGTAGGTAGAGCTAGTTTATGGCGTGGCAAGCTGTGTTCACAGCTTCTGACCAAAACCGCACGGACGTCTTGAATTCTCCAAGCATCGTTCTTGCCATGTCGATAAGCGTCCTGTTCTTCCTCTCTACCACACCGTTTTGTTGTGGTGTGTAGGGAGCGGAGAACTCGTGCTTGACGCCTTCTTCCTCAAGATAATCCTCCACTTGCATATTCTTGAACTCGGACCCGTTGTCGCTCCTTATCTTTTTCACCTTTAGCTCAAATTCGTTTTGAGCCCTCCTTAGAAAGCGCTTTAGGGTCCCTTGGGTTTCTGATTTATCCTGCAAATAGAACACCCAAGTGAAGCGGGAAAAATCATCAACAATTACGAGACCATACTTACTTCCCCCGATGCTAAGGTAGGCAACGGGTCCGAAGAGGCCCATGTGAAGAAGCTCCAGTGGTCTTGATGTTGTCATCACATTTTTGCTGTGATGCACGCTTCCCACCTGTTTCCCTGCCTGACAAGCTGCACAAGGTCTATCTTTCTCAAAGCAAACATTGGTTAGTCCCAACACATGTTCTCCCTTTAGAAGTTTATGAAGGTTCTTCATCCCAACATGTGCTAGACGGCGATGTCACAGCTAGCCCATACTAGTCTTAGCTATTAAGCATGCATCTAGATCAGCCTCCCCTTTCGAAAAATCAACTAAGTAGAGTTTGCCGTCTAATACACCATTAAAAGCTAATGAACCATCACTCCTTCTAAAGATAGAAACATCAACATTTGTAAACAAACAATTGTAGCCCATGTGGCACAATTGACTTACAGACAGGAGGTTGTACCCTAATGACTCTACTAAAAATACATTTGAAATAGAGTGCTCGCTTGTGATGGCTATCTTTCCCAAACCTTTGACCTTGCCTTGGTTCCCATCTCCAAAAATAATCGTATCCTGGGAATCCTTGTTCTTGACGTAGGAGGTGAACATCTTCTTCTCCCCCGTCATGTGGTTTGTGCATCCGCTGTCGATAATCCAGCTTGAGCCCCCGGATGCATAAACCTGCAAGGAATTTAAGCTTGGGTTTTAGGTACCCAACTCTTGTTGGGTCCTACAAGGTTAGTCAAAACAGTCTTTGGAACCCATATGCAAGTCTTGTCTCCCTTGCATTTGGATCCCAATTTCCTAGCCACTACTTTTGCATTCTTGCATGAAAGAACAAAAGAATCATTACAAGCATGGTAAATAGTAGAAGGTCCATTGCACATTTTTCTAGGAGAATGAGTGTTGGTACTTGCTCTTAATCGCAAGGGGGGCCAACAAGGGTCAACAGTGACGTTAACAGGGTTACGTGCTAGAAGGCAATAGCTCTGTTAATCTGGCCTCTCACGGGCACTGTGCGGGGGTATTTATAGGTATCTGAGTGCCCAACGCCTTGTGTTAAGGACACATGTGCCCTCAGACACCTAGTTTATCCCCAGAATATTCCCATAAAGCAGGGTTACAGACTGTAATTACAGGAATGCCTTTACAAATTTTCTCCTAGGCCTACTTCTACCATGAACAAAAGTAGAACTAGAGGCAAACATAACATGTGAGTTAAAAGTAGCATGATCATAACTCCTATTGTAATGAGTGCGACTAGCAATTTTCCTGTCATAAATAAAGGCATGGTTCCTTTGGGGACTACTAGCCATAGGAGCCTTCCCTTTCTCCTTGTTGAGAACGAAAGTCCTTTGACTTGTTAAGTTCTTGGCTTCCTTTCGAAAACCAAGCCCATCCTTAATTGAGGGGTGTCTACCAATAGTGTAGGCATCCCTAGCAAACTTTAATTTATCAAAATCACTTTTGCAGGTCTTAAGTTGAGCATTAAGACTTGCCACCTCATCATTTAATTTAGTAATAGCAATAAGATGTTCATTACAAGTATCAACATCAAAGTCTTTACATCTATTGCAAATAACAACATGCTCTACACATGAACTAGATTTGTTAACTTCTTCTAGCTTAGCATTTTAAATCATCATTTAAAATCTTTAAACTAGAGATAGATTCATGGCAAGCAGATAACTCAGAAGATAACATTTCATTTCTCTTAGTTTCTAAAGCAAGAGACTTTTGTACACTAACAAATTTGTCATGTTCCTCATATAAAATGTCTTCTTGCTTCTCTAGCAATCTATTTTTTTCATTTAGAGCATCAATTAATTCATTAATTTTCTCTACTTTGGCTCTATCTAAACCTTTAAATAAGCTAGAGTAATCTACTTCATCATCATAAGAATCATCATCGCTAGAAGTAGTGTACTTAGGGGTTTCTCGAACACTTACCTTCTTCTCCTTGGCCATGAGGCAAGTATGGCGTTCGTTGGGAAAGAGCGAAGACTTGTTGAAGGCCAAGGCTGCCAGTCCTTCATCGTCGGAGTCGGATGAAGAGCAGTCTAAATCCCATTCTTTTCTAAGGTGCGCCTCGCCCTTCGTCTTCTTGTAAACCTTCTTCTTCTCCCTCTTCCTATACTTTTCTTGTTCCTGGTTATTATCATTATCGGGGCATTGAGCTATAAAATGACCAGTCTTACCGCATTTGAAGCAGGAGTGCTTTCCCCTTGTTTTATTCTTGGAGGGGTATTCTTTGCGTCCTTTGAGCGCGGTCTTGAAACGCTTGAT
Source organism: Zea mays (assembly GCF_902167145.1). Classification (NCBI taxonomy): domain Eukaryota; kingdom Viridiplantae; phylum Streptophyta; class Magnoliopsida; order Poales; family Poaceae; genus Zea; species Zea mays. The sequence goes on along the minus strand of NC_050100.1, from coordinate 157,051,811 downwards.
GATAAGCGCCATCTCATCTTCATTGAGTCTGGCAGCCTCCACTTGAGCTACCTTGCTTGGTAACGCCTCCTTGCTGCTTGTTGCTTTGAGAGAAACGAGCTGTAGCTCGTAGATGGGTAGTGGACCGTTCAAGGCGTCATCCACGTATCATGCCTCCTTTACCATCATGCGCCCGCTCACAAATTTTCCGAGTATCTCCTCGGGCGTCATCTTGGTGTACCTGGGGTTTTCACGAATAAGATTGACAAGATGTGGGTCAATTACCGTGAATGACCTTAGCATGAGTCGGACAACGTCGTGGTCCGTCCATCTTGTGCTTCCATAGCTTCTAATCTTGTTGATGAGGGTCTTGAGCCTGTTGTAGGTTTGAGTTGGCTCCTCTCCCCTGATCATCACAAATCTTCCCAGCTCGCCTTCCACCAACTCCATTTTAGTGATCATGGTGGCGTCGTTTCCCTCATGAGATATCTTGAGGGTGTCCCATATTTGCTTGGCGTTGTCCAAGCCACTCACCTTATTATATTCATCCCTGCAAAGTGAAGCTAGCAAGACAGTAGTAGCTTGTGCATTTTTATGAATTTGCTCATTTATGAAAATGGAATTGTCAGTACTATCAAAATGCATTCTGTTTTCAACAATCTCCCAAATACTAGGATGGAGAGAAAATAAGTGACTACACATTTTGTGACTCCAAAAAGAGTAGTCTTCTCCATCAAAGTGTGGAGGTTTCCCAAGTGGAATTGATAGCAAATGAGCATTAGAATTGAATGGAATATGAGAATAATCAAATGAATAGTTTTGATTAACCGGTTTCTTCTTTGACGAGGAGTCATCGTCGTCGTTGTGTGGTGAAGAAGATGAGGCATCACTGTCGTAGTAGATGATCTTCTTGATGCGCCTCTCCTTCTTCCCGTCTCTTTTCTTGTGACTCGAGCCTGAGTCGGTTGGCTTGTCGTCTCTAGGCTCGTTGAGGAAGGACTCCTTTTCCTTATTGTTGACCACCATCCCCTTTCCCATAGGATCCGTCTCTTCGGGCGATTAGTCCCTTAGATGAAGCGTACGGCTCCGATACCAATTGAGAGCACCTAGAGGGGGGGTGAATAGGTGATCCTGTAAAATTCAACACTAAATAGCCACAAAACTTAGTTATAGAAGTGTTAGTGCGACTAAGTAGTTGAGAAGCAAGTTCTTGTGCACAAAACAATCACAAAGAAAGCAATCACAAGAGACACGCGATTTTATCCCATGGTTCGACCAAGTAACACTAGTCTACTTCCACGTTGTGGCGTCCCAATGGACGAGGGTTGCACTCAACCCCTTTCAAGTGATCCAATGATCAACTTGAATACCACGGTATTCTTCCTTATAGTTTTCTTCCCATTTGCGAGGAATCTCCATAAATTGGAGCCTCTCACCCATACAAGATTGATCACAAAGAATGCACAAGAGTAAGGTTGGGAAGAGCAACACACACAAGACTCAAAAACGTAGCACACCCACGCACACAAGTGAAGACTTGAGCTCAAATGACAACACAGGGAGTTCTCGACTCGAATGGAGCTCAAATCTTTAACACAACAAAGCGAATGCGCGGGAGCAGAGTCTGGATGCCTTAGAATACTTAGTGAATGCTTGGGTGACTCCTCCATGCGCCTAGGGGTCCCTTTTATAGCCCCAAGGCAGCTAGGAGCCGTTGAAGACAATCTTGGAAGGCTAATCTTGCCTTGTGTCGTGTGGTGCACCGGACAGTCCGGTGCACCACCGGACAGTCATTGTAGCTGTCCGGTGCGCGATTGCCTTCCAAATTAGGCGCAGTCGACCGTTGCAGCTTCGAGCCCGATGGCGCACCAGACACTATCCGGTGCACACCGGACAGTCCGGTGCCCCCTGCCAACCGTTGGTGCGGGCCACGCGTTGCCCGCGGATTGCGCGGCCGACCGTTACGCTGACGACCGTTGGCTCACCGGACATTTCGGTGCACCACCGAACAGTCCGGTGAATTATAGCCGTACGCCGCTGATCTTTTCCCGAGAGCGGCCTTTTCACCGGAGACAGCCTGGCGCACCGGACACTATCCGGTGCACCACCGGACAGTCCGGGGTGCCATACTGAGTTGAGTTTTGGCTGCACTGAGCCAAGTCTTTTCGTTTTCTTTTCTTCTTCTTTTCTCACTGTTTCTAGCACTTAGATAACTTCATCAGTATTCAAAAACAAATGTACTAAGTCTAGAAACATACCTCATGTCTTGATTTGCACTTTTTCAATCTTTGGCACATTAGGACTTAAAGAATATGTGTTGGGCACTTAATCACCAAAACATTATAGAAATGGCCCAAAGGCACGTTTCCCTTTTCAATAGCAGAAGGCAACTATGCTAAAATTGAACCCTGAATGTCACCTCTTAAATCTGTAATAAACTGAGATACAAAGAAAATCTCATCGAGTTTAGGGTTATGCACAACTACTACATAATGATTCTCTTCAAACTCTTGCATCTATTCTTCCACCCCTTTCTTTCATAGCATATGTGTATTCATCTGCCCCAATTTTTGTCAATACAACATGCAAAAAAATTCCTCTAGTTTTGTAAGCCATCTTTCAATTTCAACACCTGCAATCATCATGCAATAATGCCCTACCTGCGCATTGAAGCAATAGTATCCCTCATAACCTCTTGAACACGAAACAAACTAAAAGAGTCCTAACATTTAGCTAGCCAGATTGCCTGGTCTACAACACTAAACTTTGGGAATGACATCTTTGACATATTGTGCAGGTTTTCCCTCCCTGCTTCATATGGGTCTCGGTTGTCCCTGGACCCACTCATTGAGAACCCCTGAGCTCTTTCTCGACGTGTTCCCTGCTAATGTCTAAAAGTTCCCTTTGCCCAGGAATAGAATCTGGATGTCGCTTAAAGGGGTAGAGAATAAGCGAATAAAAACTAACACCAAAACTTAGAACTTCTTACTCTACTCAAAGTCTAGATAACGGTGGGATGAAGATCACTTCAAGTAGGTCGCAGTGGAACCAAAGTTCCTGTCTCAATATAACATGCACTTCAAAAACAACTTATACCAAAGATAAGTATAGAAGTGCAAAGAGCAAAGCAATCAAAACAAAGAGACAAAGAACAATACAGAGCAAAACACAAGGACATAAGGATTTATCTCGTGGTTCGGCCAAGCCTGAAATACTTGCCTACATCCATATTGGAGTTAGAAAAACCTAGGCTTGGAGTATCTCACTCCGTCCTTTGGTTGCTAAGATCTATCAAGGTGACAGACAAAGGCTTCCACTATGTCGATGTTGGTTACAACAGATCCACGGTTGTTTACAATCTTCTTGACAGCACTCTAATAGAGTAATACTACTCACTTGCTCAAGATCTTGCTAGCTCTCTCTCCCAGCAGCACTTCTCCTCTCTCTCTCTTTTGGCTTATAGCCGTGCCAAGCACTAAAGCTATCACATAATACAAAAGATAGGGACAGAGAATGATTCCACAATTGTTTATTGTCTTGGGGTATCACTTGTGTACTAGTTGAGGTCGTGGGATGACCTATTAATAGCCCTAGGTCCTCCCATAACTGTTGAAAATAAATTGGAAAGTGTTATGTCCACGGGTACACCAAACTGGTCCAGTGCACACTGGACCAACAACGGTCACTTGCCTTCGCACGATCTGATTGGTTGTTTCCATTTCTAAAAGGGCTAATCATTGGTGTAACAGACCAATCCTGTAGCAGGTCTTGTGCACCACAGGACCACTCCTATGGCAGGTCCGATGCATAGAAGGACCAATCCGATAACAGGCCTAGTGCACACAGGACCAGTCATGTAGCAGGTTTGTTAAACAAAGGACCAGTCCTGTAGAAGGTCTGGTGCACCCAGATAGCAGGTTCTAAGTCCTTTTCCCTCCATTCATTCTCCAATTGACTTTACCTCTTTGGATGAATTTCTTGTAACTTAGACACACATAATTAGATAGTAATCCAAATGACTAAGGCTCGGGAACTTACATCTTTCTTAATCTTTCTCCAGCTTTTCTATTTCTCCTCAAACAGAGCCTGAAATGACACTTTCTCTACAAATTTAGTTAGAGACCAAACCAAAGTACCGAACACATAGTAAATGGTTTATGAAACTTATCTAAGCACTCAAACCTACATACTTATCCTTCCTCATTGTTTTGCCCCTTTTTGGCCTTTTTGGGGTCGAGGTTGGACTCTAAATCATCAAGTCATCTTGAATTGATCTAGATTGCCATCTATGAGCTCCAACACCCTGCAATGGTCATATAGAACATATCCAAACATAGGAATAACCCAAACCAAATGTCAAAGTGGACTTAGCTCTTTTGGGTTGCTTCTAGGTTATGGCTTTAACACTACTCATCCTTCTAGTGACCTTGATATACTCCTTAAGCTTGATCTTGAGCCTTATGACTTACACCACATAACCATTGGTATTACCTCATTGGTTGTAAGTCATGTCCTCGGGTAGTGATCCTTGATGCACCATAAATCTTCTCAACTCGATCAACCTTGACTTTGAAAGTCTTCTTCTTCACCCCCTGGCTTTAGGTACCTCGGTCTGCTTGACCTTCTCTCTTGCACTCGATACCTCAAAGTCCTACTTGCCTCCATCCTTGGCTTGACCAGTTGTCTCCAAGTCATGCACATCGAATCTCACATAAGCAATGTTCACCTTCACTTAGCTTGTGATGTCCATTTCCCATATTTATCTCCGCCTTTGGACCATCACACGTGATCTCTTGTGTTGAACTCTACAAGATTTGCACTAAGCACATGTTCAACACTTAGCAACACATGTCAATCCTTTAATTGGGTTGTCATCCAAACCACAAAAACCCACAAGGGGGCTTTCAATCTCCCCGTCTTTAGTGATTTATGGTAACACTATTAAAGCTTACACAAGATTAAAATTTAAAGCACAATTTTGAATTCTAAGCTATATAATGTTGTCCCTAAATATGTGCTTCCATGGAAATCTCAACTTTGGCCTCAAATGCCAAATTGCACCTACTCAGGTTAAGTGTGAAGCATTACTACATCTTAGCATTTGTGTCACGCGTTGTGTTAGGAATCAAACCGTGATGTGTATGACATACAAATGCACACAGTCAGAGTAAACACCATATATATACTGATTAAACAGATATAACACCAGTATATCAACCTATCACTATTCACCGTAGATACCAATTGATCTACAAATTAATAACAGCTAAAGACGATACTGCACCAAGATGATATCAATTGAAAGATTAAGCATCGATTAGCAACAAAATCAGCACTATTAATGCATTACACCATATAATCAAAAATAAGAACATGATAAGCATTATCAACACCTAATGCATTCTCCCCTTAAGATAAAAAAGAACTCAGGGAAACATCACCTTAACCAAGGTGAACTCATCCTCATCACAAGGTTGAGCTTTGAGTCCTTTAGCACACAAAACACCTTCACTCTTAAGATAAGCTTCCCTCATAGGCCCAGGTAAGCTTTAATGCACAAATTCTCCTCCTTTGACATCAAACACCAAAACCGTATTACAAACAAGAACATAGCTTGATGTTAAGGGACAATAGGGTATGAAGGAGGGAAATGCAATCACACTAACATTACTCCCCTTACCAATTAAACAAATGCAACACAAGCATAGGAGGGGATCAAGGTACAAATACTCAGAATGAGAGTGACAATACCACCTTTTGTACTTTTTACCATGTGATGGTGCCCTTTTTCTTCCCGAAGGGTCTCTTTTCATCCATTGAAAGGTTCCCACTTGAAGGTTTCGTCTCTAGGGAGCTTCTCCACACTTGTGCCTGATCCTTTATTACGATCTTTTCTTATAGCTAAGACACCAGACTTAAAACAAGTTATAACATAATGGCACAAGAGAAACTCCTATTCTAGTGATCAACACAAAATTCCAATTGAAAAGCACTACCAAGGCTATCAATTGTCAGATTACTGCTAAAAGGCACTACAAAGGTGGATCACTACTGGGCACCACACAATCTAGTTGATCAAAAATACAACTTCTGTGGTATCAAGTGAAAAGCATCCAGGATCACCAAATATCATGGAAAATCAACAATAACTAATGAGCAAGAGCAATCCTTAAATAACTCAACTTCATATACCAATTACACGAATTCGTAGAGGTAGCTAAGTCCGAATTGTTCCACAATTTGCTTGACTTCATTCTTCCACCTTGAGACTATATAACATCACTCAAGACATAGTTAGTGTCACACCCGGTTTTGGAAGGTAAAACGAATGTGAACCATGTATGTGCCAGGATCAGAACTCATGTACATAGCGATTACATAAATGACTCATCATAGCACAATGCTTCGAATAATAATAAAGAGCAAGCAATAATATTACATACCAGAGTCATTTACATAATATAAATCAAAGTGCACATAATATAAATGTAGCCAACGTAAATAAACCCACCACAGGAGTTGACTTGGGGACGTCGCTAGCCTAATCCTCGAACTCGTCAAAGTCCTGGAACTCCTAGAGATGCGCCTTGACGCTTTCTTCTCCTTTACCTGAGCATACAACCTAGTGTTTTGTGAAAGCAAGGGTGAGTACACATCAACGTACTCAGCAAATTCCCATTTTGGCTGAGGTGGATTAGCTTTATGTGGAGTTAGGATCAAAGTAGTTGCTTTTAGTTCGTCGAGTATTAATTATTAGTAGAAGCCAACTTTTATCAATAACCAAGCTGTGAACAATTTCCTCATCGAGGAACATCATTATCATCATTGTTACCAAAACCATAAATAGAACCATTGTATCTTAGATCATCTGTATCTCTAATCAAAGGTGCTCCCAAGGCCGCTCTAAACCGTGAGCACGACTGATATATCAGATTCATTCCTCTGCCGAGGTTGCACACTTTACCCACCAGCCATGATCCTTTTTTATCCTAGGTTTGCAAGACCCGATCTTCACTACCGAGGTGAATGGCCAGGGATACTGTTGGGGACTTGTTCTCAAATGCTATGAATTAAGAACAAGGCAACATAAAGTGTTAAATGTCAATGTCCTTCGTCCATGAAACATTATTCCCTTGAGGATAATGGGCCTTGGACGAAGGCTGATAAGAGCATAATTACGAAGTTTAAGTTTTCGTAATAAAATTTCAGTAAAAATTATAATATAACATAAAAAGGTATAAAAGGGATAAATACATCATAGTCAAATTACATTGTATCTATTTAATGTATTGAATCATTGAATACAATAATACCTTTGCCTTGGCAAAAAGATTGGATTCCAGAAGATGCGATTGCAATAACTCGAATGCCTGAACAGTAATGGAATACTGTTCACTATTTATAGGCACATGACGCAGCCTGTAAGGAATTACAAGTAAGCCCCTTATAAAAGCTTACAACATTGACTCAGACCTTTATGGACTAAAAGGTCATTCTATCTTTAAGTCGGTTTGCAATACCGAAGCTTCACAAAGAGGAACCTTCGGCCATTTTATACAAACAGCTTCCGCCGAAGACTGCTTCTCCCTGTAAGACCTTCGGCGACGAAGCATAGGCCCAACAGATACACTACGTAGCCTTTTGCAAAGATTCCCCTGGTGTGAAGTTGCCCGTTAGGTTTCGCTAGTCGTACAAACACAGTACTCCTACCTAAGGTGGTGACTAACAAAACCAAATCGAATGAACCTCGACACCCACCCTTAGCAGAGCAAGCACTATGCCCTAGCCCCCATTGATGGCACAACGACGGAGCAAACTACACCCCAAGTTCTAATTAATCAGCTAAGGGCGTCCCATTCCACCCTCATGGTTGTACTGTTTTCCCATGTTGTCATCCAGCGAACAGGTCCTTACGGAGAGGTACTCGGGAAACAGCACGAGTCACCTAAAGTATCAGATGATCATCATCATAATAAAGATATCATCATCGTATCATAAATATTCTCATCATATTCATTGATTAAAGTAAAGCAATAGCATAATACTAGTCATAGTAATCAATTAGTCAATCCTTAGGTTGATCATAGTATGTGGGACGATGAATTATACAGTAAGTAGGACATAATGGGTCAGAGGACACTTGCCTTCACCAAACAGATGCTCAGGGTCTTCAACCTTATAGAATTCGAAGAGTTTTATCACTTGGTCGCCAAAGCTTGATCGTCGGTTCACTGAAGCTTGGCAACAAATCGTGTTCTATTCGCAACGCGAAGCGAAGACGAACATGCACAAGCTAACAAATATACATATCCATAAGAACATTACACCATACAAGCAAAAACATTGTAAAAACAGGCAATATAAAATAGAGAGTGCTTCTACGGTTACACAAGGATAAGAAACATGACAGTCAGAGCTATGGTTGAGAAGTTATCGCGTTTACACTAAACAAGTATTAATTAGAATCGACATAAATTGACCTTTATCAAATGTAAATTATTGCTACTACTTAGTTTTGATTGACTTACTATTTTAATAGTTGACGGTTAATCCAGTAATTTAAATAACAGGCGATTGTAAGTGAGACGAATTAACAGCGCGCGACATGCAAAAAACGCTACGTGCGACACAAGGGCACATGCAACTTACAGCGCGGACAGCGCACGATCCACGTGAATGACGCATGACGACACGTGACACTGTGTGAAACAGCGCGCAGACGGCATGCGAAACAACGTGCACGACAGCGCGCGAAACGTGCGAATCAACACGACGACACTCGAGAACGGCTCAATGACGCGCAAACGATGCCGCACGCGAACAACACAACCACGAGCACAACAAACAAATAATTAAACAAAATCATTTAAGCTGGTATTAATCAAGTTAATTATCATTTATATTTATAAAAGCATGAGTTAAAACTATAGACTCATTCTAATTAAATTGTTATTTTAATAACCCTTGAACAAACCAATAATTAATTACTTAACTAGAACATGTGTCGTGACAACTATAAGGAATAAAATGCCAAAATGGACCCGTGCCATTTGGCTAAAGGGGTTTTGATGTTTGATGATCAACATAACCTATGGACTAATGTGTTTGCTAGTGTTTATATTTATAGTTCACAGGATGCGAAGATGATTGGACTAAGACACTAAGGACGCATCACCTCGAAAGAAGACATAAAAGAAGCATAGAAGTCCAAGACTTAAGAACAAAAGAAGCCTAAGGAAACAACGAAGAAATCCATGAAGTGGGCAGTCAGCCGGCGCACCGGTGGCGTACTAGATAGTGAACAGTGACATGTCCGGTGTGCACCGGAATGTCCCGTGGGACATAGTCTGCGCTGAGGGGCTCACAACCAGGCGCCCTCAGCCTGTAGCACCGGATAGTCTGGATAACGGTCGAATCCAACAGTCGACTGCTATAGACTCCAACGGTTGGCTAACGTGGCAAGGCATTGGACAGTCAACAGTTCATGTCCGGTGCGCCCGTCGACAGAAAGCTGTTGCTTCTATCCAACGACTATAATTGTGGGGGAGGCTATAAATACCCCCAACAAGCCATTTCAAGGTGTGGGAGCCCAAGAAACATACCAAGGCATATTGTGGAGATTTCCAAGTGCTCAAACACCTAAGTGCTTAATAGAATCACTCGGCGATTAGCGTACGTGCTTTGCGAATTACTTAGGTTAGTTAGATAGCTTTAGCCCTTGCTCTAGGTGAATCCTAGTTAGTTGAGTGAGTTTAGAAAAACTACACAACCATCAGCTCTTGCGCGAGCCGTTGTAATTATACCGAGTGGGGGCGAGAGTCTTGCGAGACCATGACAACAGAGTTTGTGTCACGGCCGACACCGTGTACCGAAGGGAATGAGGCCCGTGACGTTTCGGCCACAAGCTCGATAGTGGAGATGGCGGGGAGCATCTGAGAGGAACCGGACGCAGAGCGCCACTTGCGCATGGAGAAGGCCCGCGACTCTCTACAGAGTTACTCGACCGAGGTGCTTGACCCTTGTGTGGGCTTCCCTTTGTGTAGGGGCACCAACGAGGATTAGTCGAAATCTTGCGTGGTTTCGGATACCTCGGTAAAAATACTAGCGTCATCCACGAGAGTTTGCATCTCGACCTTGCTCTTTACCTTCCGCATTTATATAAAGTATTTAAGTTTCAATCTTGTCTTTCTAGTTGCATTATTTAGGATTGAAACTTAGACTTTATAGTAGAGATGACAACACTTAGACAAAAATCTAGTTTGCACATTCTATATTGTTTAATTGCATAGGTTTTGCTCTAGGAATTTAATTGTGGCCTAGTTTAGAGATAGTTTTTAGAAGTCCTAATTCACCCCCTCTTAGGCGTCACCGTTTCCTACAAGTGGTATCAGAGCACGGTTTGGCTCCTTTGAAACGTTTTAGCTTCACCGTTAATCGAGCCATCTCTTTTTAGAGTAAGGGGATGGATACCCATAGGCCACTACACTTCGACAACACTAACTTCCCATATTATACTAGTAGAATGGCTTGTTACATTCGAGTGCCCCGGGTATATCTTCGGCAAAGAGGCTGGCTTCTTCAGATGTAGCTCCAACTGAATTGAAAATACTTCTCAATCGAGCGGTGCATTGGCTTGCAAACTCGAAGCATCTCTATTTCAGAGCCTTCAGCGCCTCACTAAGCTTCAAATTTTTCTCAGATTCAACCTTAAGTCTTGCTTTCAGAGCTTCGTTTTCCTGTTCGAACTGATTAGAGTTTTCCTTAAGTGTCTGGGCGTCTGACAGGTCTTTGCTTAACTTCTTGTTCTGAGTTTGCGCTTCGGCAAGGGACCCTTCAGCTGAACATAACATCTAGTCTTTCTCCTTCAAGGAGTCTTCGAGTTCTTTGACCTTATCCTCCAAGCCCCTGATAATGATTTCATTTTTCCTATCTTCGTCGTCTTGTTGCATCTTTAAAGCTTTGCTCAGCAGTAAACTCTATAAAAGCAGGTCTAAACTTAGAATATTTAAGCTAATACAGACACATCAGGAGTAGCATAAAAGAGGGTACTTACTTTAAAATTGGAATAAAACAGGCTCCCTATGATATGCTAGCGCCTGTAGCAGCTGATATCCCTTTCGAGCTTCGAGAACCCGATGCTCTTTGACAGGGTGCCTATAATTTTTGCATCGACACAATCGCGGATGCATCCTATAACTTCTTCGTCCACCCCACCAAAGAGCATGGACCCTGGCTGGTAGCCGCAGTTGATAGCAAAATCCTTCAACTCTGCCATATCTTCTTCAGAAAGCTGCTGGCCACCCAGGTGTCGTAGGTCAAAGTCCGCTTCTTCCGAAGAGATTTCCTTAGCCTTCTTCCCTTTGTCTGACACTTCTGTGGCTACCTCCTTCTCCACAGCCACGTCTGATATAATCTTGTCAATTTCGGACATGGTGGTTGTGAGATCTTCGCCTTCAGTTGCAACGGCAGCTTCGACATTAGTAGATTTGACAGTCTTGTCTGCCGAAGATGGAGGCGGGGTTTGCTCAATTGCATGGAGTATATTCATCATACGTCGCTTTTCTGTCCCCTGTCTCTTCCACCCACAGCCGAAGGAATTTCCTTTTTCTGTAAAAGGTCGGTTAGTTCCAGTCCCATAGGACTTAGCAGCTTGAATGGTGGGGATTTAGTCATTACCTTCAAAATTTCTGACGCTTCGGCAGTAGAAGGTGACAGAGGGCTCAAGGTTTTTTCCGATGCATCATGTACCTTCGGTTCGGCAGAAGGTATCTTGTCAAGTTTCCATTTCTTAGGAGCTGGTGCCTTCGGCTCCGACGCTATCCTCATCTTCTTCAAGGCCTCTTCGTCTTCCTTCATAGCCCGGGCAGCTTGCCTGCTCAGAATGCTGACGACCCTTTTAATTTTTGCTCCCCCGGCCCCTTCGTCAAGTCTGTCATAATCCGGGTACTCGAAGTTCAGGGCATCCATTACCCGATTTAGCCTTCGTTTTGGCCGGGTGCCGAAGGCAGCGGTCATTAACTGATCTTCTTTCTTAGTGTAATTTCCAAGATTTTCATTACACATAGTTTCTATCATTTCTAGGCATTCAGTACATGGTTTCTTAAATTGCTTTTCAAACTTGAAGCGGTAGGGGAGACGAACAAGTTCATATTTCTTTCCTCCTTCCTTCTTCTTCAGCATGCCCCAGCCGCTAGAGGTTGCAAAGGTTTTATTTGCCAGGTATTCCTGCACTAAGTCTCTTGTTGGGGGTCTTCTTCTCCGCCGAAGGCCCTCAAGAAAAAACACCTTCGGCAAAATGATACAAAGGATCGCCGAAGCCACCTTCAGCCTTAATTTAGCTCCTCAAGATGAAGACTCTGAGAAGAGACGACAGTGCAAGATGCTGAAGCTTAATAGCTTCGGCTAGACCAAGTGAAGAAGGAAAAAGGACTAATTAGGCCTTATTGGTTTTAGTTACTTGTAAACAAGTGTTCAAGGGCACATATGTAATTTTACCTGGGATACGTCTCGTTCCTATAAATAGATGAATAGTACCCCCATACTGTTCACGCTGGATTGTAATTGCTCTCGCACCATTCTCGCTCTTCCACCTTTTGGCAAGGCGAAAGTACCATTGTAATATGAATATTGTTGATGCTTATTCATGTTTAATGAAGATAATAATAAATGAATCATCGATATACAACAATTATTATCTTCATTCCTCTATATTCCTTCACTTTCTTATTTATATTCATGTTTATATGATAAAATGGTGAGGTGTATCCTTCATGACCTTCGTCTGAAGATCATTATATCCGAGAGGAAATAATGCTTTGAAGGACGAAGGTCTTTAACCATTAACAATTGTGTTGCCTTGTTCTTGATTTATAACATTTGAGACGATGGCTTCGCAAAGCAATCAAGATGTGCCATCTTCGGCCATGAAGCTGGTGCTCCCAATCACAGGCGGCTCAAGTTCTAAACCAGCCAACAAGAGGCAGAAGAAGGAAGCACAGAGAAGGTACAACATGTTGGAGTGCAAGGACCCTTCATCAAGTCCAAATGGTTTCATATACCAATCACCTTCTTCTAGGAGGATCTTCAGCTCAAGGATTATCCCCACAATGATGCAATGGGCATATCTTGTGTCATCAAGGGATTTCTGGTCCACAATGTCCTGGTGGACACAGGCAGTGCAGTGGATATTATTTTCGCGAAGGCTTTCAGACAAATGCAAGAGCCGGATGGCAAGATACATGATGCAACACACCCTCTTTGTGGTTTTGGAGGAAGACATATTGTGGCACTCGGCAAGATAACCATGCCGGTCACCTTCGGCTACGTTCACAACACAAGGATAGAGCAGGTTGTCTTCGATATTGTTGATATGGAGTATCCATACAATGCAATCATTGGTCGAGGGACGCTCAATGCCTTCGAAGCAATACTCCACCCAGCATACCTTTGCATGAAGATACCTTTGGAACAAGGGCCCATTGCTGTACATGGGAGTCAAGAAGCTGCCAGGAGAGCCGAAGGAAGTTGGACGGATTCAAAGGCCATCCATAATATAGATGAAGCTGAAGCTTATCAGCAATATAAGCATAAAAGAGAAAAGGCTGCTTCGGCAGATCAACCAAAGCCTATGCTTTTGTGTGAAGACATAGCTAAGCAAAAAGTGTGGTTGGGATCTCAACTATCTGATGAACAAGAAAACACCTTGGTAAGATTTTTGTTTAACAACAAAGATGTTTTTGCTTGGACAACCAATGATCTCTATGGTGTCAATAGAGATATTATTGAGCACTCACTCAATGTGGACCCGTCCTTCAGACCAAGAAAGCAGAGGCTTCGGAAAATGTCCGGTGATAAAGCCGAAGGTGCACGAAATGAAGTGAAAAGACTTCTAAGTGTCGGCGTTATCAGAGAAGTAACATACCCAGAGTGGCTGGCTAACACTGTCATGGTAAAGAAAGCTAACGGAAAATGGAGAATGTGTATTGACTTCACAGATCTCAACAAGGCATGTCCGAAGGATGAATTCCCATTGCCAAGAATAGATTCCCTTGTGGATGCAACAGCTACTTCGGAACTCATGAGCTTATTGGATTGCTACTCAGGCTATCATCAAATCTGGATGAAAAAGGGCAATGAGCCGAAGACAAGCTTTATAACTCCTAGTGGCACCTATTGTTATCTTCGGATGCTTGAGGGGCTCAAGAATGCTGGAGGAAGCTTCAGCAGAATGACTGCCAAAGTTCTTCACTCCCAAATTGGTAGAAATGTGTTAACATATGTCGATGATATCATAGTTAAGAGCATGAAACAAGAGAACCATGTTGCTGATTTGCAAGAGGCATTTGCCAATTTCAGAAAGGCTGGTCTTAAGTTAAATCTAGAAAAATGTGTCTTTGGAGTGAAGAAGGGCAAGTTTCTTGTCTGCCTGGTATCGACAAAGGGTATGGAAGCTAACCCAAGCAAAATTGAAGCTATCCTTCGGATGGAACCGCCAAATTTGAGAAAGGGGGCTCAGAGTTTAGCAGGAAGGTTGGCATCATTGAACAGATTTATTTCAAGATTAGCAGAGAGGAACCTGCCTTTCTTTGAAGTATTGAAATCAGCTAAAGTCTTCCAATGGGGTCCAGCTCAGCAGAAAGCCTTCGAAGAGCTGAAGCAGTATTTGATAGATCTAACAACTCTAACCCCACCTTCGTCAGGAACCCCATTACTTCTATATGTGGCTCCTTCTCATGCCGCGGTTAGTGTGGCGCTTGTATAAGAGAAACAATATGGCCAAGTAAAAAAAAAGCACCAGTATATGTTGGGGGTCTGCTTCGTAGCCGAAGGTCCTGTAAGAAGAAACACCTTCGGAAGATCAGCACGAAAATAATGCCGAAGCTACCTTCCAGGGAACTTCGGCATAATGACATGCCTAAGACGAAGGGTTGCACCGACTTAAAGATGAAAAGACAGATTTGTCGGGGACCATAATTAGGGGTACCCCCAAGACTCCTAATCTCAGCTGGTAACCCCCATCAGCACAAAGCTGCAAAGGCCTGATGGGTGCGATTAAGGTCAAGGCTCGGTCCACTCAAGGGACACGATCTCACCTCGCCCGAGCCCAGCCTCGGGCAAGGGCAACCGACCCCGGAGGATCCACGTCTCGCCCGAGGGCCCCTCAAGCAACGGACACACCTTCGGCTCGCCCGAGGCCCAGTATTCGCCGAGAAGCAACCTTGGCCAGATCGCCACACCGACCGACCGTATCGCAGGAACATTTAATGCAAGGATCGCCTGACACCTTATCCTGACGCGCGCTCTTCAATTGACAGAGCCGAAGTGACCGCAATCACTTCGCCGCTCCACTAACCGACCTGACAAGAAGACAGCGCCGCCTGTGTCGCTCCGACTGTTGTGCCACTCGACAGAGTGAGGCTGACAGCAGCCAAGTCCGGCCTCGGGCGCCATAGGAAGCTCCGCCTCGCCCGACCCCAGGGCTCGGCCCCCGTCTTGGCCTCAGACGACGAACTCCGCTTCGCCCGACCCCAGGGCTCGGACTCGGCCTCGGCTACGGAAGACGACGAACTCCGCCTCGCTCGACCCCAGGGGTCGGACTCAGCCCTGGCCTCAGACGACGGTCTCCGCCTCGCTCAACCCGGGGCTCGGACTCGACCTCGACCTCAGAAGACAGACTCAACCTCGACCTCGGAGGAGCCTCCGCCTCGCCCGACCCAGGGCTCGGACCGACCACGTCATAGGGGGGCCATCATTACCCTACCCCTAGCTAGCTCAGGCTACGGGGAACAAGACCTGCGTCCCATCTGGCTCGCCCCGGCAAACAAATAATGATGGCGCCCCACGTGCTCCATGACTACGGTGGCTCTCAGCCCCTTACAGAAGCAAGGAGACGTCAGCAAGGACTCGACAGCCCCGACAGCTGTCCTTCCGCAAGGCTCCAGCACTCCTCCGACGGCCACGACATCACATGAACAGGGTGCCAAAACCTCTCCGGCTGCCACGACGACATGTACTTAGGGCGCTAGCTCCTCTCTGCTAGACACGTTAGCACACTGCTACACCCCCCATTGTACACCTGGACCCTCTCCTTACGCCTATAAAAGGAAGGTCCAGGGCTCTCTTACGAGAAGGTTGGCCGCGCGGGAGGACGGGACGACACGTAAAGTCCCTCACTCTCTCCCACGCGGACGCTTGTAACCCCCTACTGCAAGCGCACCCAACCTGGGCGCAGGACAACACGAAGGCCGCGGGTTTCCCCTTTTGCCTGCCTCCCTTTTCCCCCCTTCGTGCTCCGTCTCGCGCCAACCCATCTGGGCTGGGACACACGGTGACAATTTACTCGTCGGTCCAGGGACCCCCTGGGGTCGAAACGCCGACAGTTGGCGCGCCAGGTAGGGGCCTGCTGCATGTTGATGAATAGCTTCCCGTCAAGCTCTAGATGGGTAGTCTCCAGCAACCTTTCCAACCCGGGACGGTGCTCCGTTTCGGGAGTCTTGAGTTCATGTCCCTCGACGGCAGCTACGACATGATACTCCTTCCTCCGCCGCGCGACAGCGACAATGGCGGCCGTCAGCCCGCCCGTCGGCGGCGGAATCAACGACGTCTTCCCCACATGGCGGAAGAACAACATCCGGGCTTGTCCCGTCACCTCCCCCGCCGACGGAGGAGGAGGCGGTGCAACCGTGGCCAAGCAGGAGGCGACACCTCGTCGGCCGTCAAGCGAGTCGACGACGCCGGCGCCCCAACGGGGGACACGTCGGGCGTCGACCTCGCGTCTGAGACGAAGACGAGCGCCGTTTCCCCACAACACGCCAACTCCGAGCAAATGAACGACGCCAGCACGCTCGCAAGGGACTTGCTGGGCGTCACCCTCGTGCCTGAGACGACGGTGCAGTCCGCCCCTGACGCAACTTCGTCACCACTCGTCGACCAAGAGGTACCGACCGATTCCCATCTCGTGCCTTTTGGATTCAGCCTCGACCCACCAAGCAACCCCGCTTCGGTGGAAGCCTTCGTAGAGGCATGTACCAACCCTCCAGGGTATCATATGCGGTCACCCTGGGACCGGCTGACGGCCGTCTCGACCTACGGACCCTCGGGTTCCGAGGAAGATGACGAGCCTGACTTTGGTTGGGATTTCTCCGGGCTTGGTAACCCCAGTGCCATGCAGGACTTCATGACCGCATGCGACTACTGCCTCTCCGATTGTTCCGACGGCAGCCACAGCTTCGGCGATGAAGACTGTGGCCCAAGTCGTGAATGTTTCCACGTCAATCTAGGGGGTCCCGGCGAAGGCAACCATCTTGGTATACCGGAAAACGGTGATCCCCCTAGGCCTGCGCCTCGCGTTGACATCCTTCGGGAGCTAGCTGTGGTCCCAGTCCCTGCGGGGGGTCAGGACGCACAGCTCGAGCAAATCCGCGAGATGCAGGCCAGGCTCGACGAGGGAGCAGGAACACTTGAGCCGCTCCGCCGGAACATCGGGCAGGAATGGGCAGACCAAGCTCCGGCCGGAGAAGCGCGTCATCTACCCCAGGGCATCCAGCTCCGCATTGCCGACGACGTCAGGGCAAGGCCGTCACCGGCTTCCAGTGCGGTCGGCCAGAACCTGGCAGCAACAGCAATACTTCTTCGAGCAATGCCGGAACCATCAACCACCGAAGGGCGGCGTATCCATGGAGAGCTCAAGAATCTCCTGGAGGACGCCGCGGTCCGACGGGCCGAAAGCTCTGCCTCTCGAAGGCAGGGGTACCCCTCGGAGCATCGCGCCGCGACTTCCCGATTCATGCAGGAAGCCTCGGTCCACACCAGGCGCACGCACAACACAGCGCCTGCGGCCCCGGGTCACCTCGGCAACGAGCACCACCACCACAACCGTCGAGCCCACCTCGACGAGAAGGTGCACCGAGGCTACCACCCCAGGCGTGGGGGACGCTACGACAGCGGGAAGGATCGGAGTCCCTCGCCCGAACCACCCGGTCCGCAGGCTTTCAGCCGAGCCATACGACGGGCGCCGTTCCCGACCTGGTTCTGAACCCCGACTACTATCACAAAGTACTCGGGGAAGACGAGGCCAGAACTATGGCTCGCGGACTACCGGCTGGCCTACCAACTGGGTGGAACGGACGATGACAACCTCATCATCCGCAACCTCCCACTGTTCCTTTCCGACACCGCTCGAGCCTGGATGGAGCACCTGCCTCCGGGGCAGATCTCGAACTGGGACGACCTGGTCCAAGCCTTCGCCGGCAACTTCCAGGGCACGTACGTGCGCCCTAGGAACTCCTGGGATCTCCGAAGCTGCCGCCAGCAGCCGGGAGAGTCTCTCCGGGACTACATCTGGCGATTCTCGAAGCAGCACACCGAGCTGCCCAACGTCACCGACTCGGATGTCATCGGCGCGTTCCTCGCCGGCACCACCTGCCGCGACCTGGTGAGCAAGCTGGGTCGCAAGACCCCCACCAGGGCGAGCGAGCTGATGGACATCGCCACCAAGTTCGCCTCTGGCCAGGAGGTGGTTGAGGCCATCTTCCGGAAGGACAAGCAGCCCCAGGGCCGCCAGCCGGAAGATGTCCCCGAGGCGTCCACTCAGCGCGGCACCAAGAAGAAAGGCAAGAAGAAGTCGCAAGCGAAACACGACGCCGCCGACGCGGACCTTGTCGCCGCCGCTGAGTACAAGAACCCTGGGAAACCTCCCGGAGGTGCCAATCTCTTCGACAAAATGCTCAAGGAACCGTGCCCCTATCATCAGGGGCCCGTCAAGCACACCCTTGAGGAGTGCGCCATGCTTCGGAGCCACTTTCACAAGGTTGGGCCACCTGCGGAAGGTGGCAGGGCCCACAACAACGACAAGAAGGAGGATCACAAGGCAAAGGGGTTCCCCGAGGTCCACGACTGCTTTATGATCTATGGTGGGCAAGTGGCGAACGCCTCGGCTCGGCACCGCAAGCAAGAGCGTCGGGAGGTCTGCTCGGTAAAGGTGGCGGCGCCAGTCTACCTAGACTGGTTCGACAAGCCCATCACCTTTGACCAGGGCGATCACCCCGATCGCGTGCCGAGCCCGGGGAAGTATCCGCTCGTTGTCGACCCCATCATCGGCAACGTCAGGCTCACCAAGGTCCTCATGGACGGAGGCAGCAGCCTCAACATCATCTACGCCGAGACCCTCGGGCTCCTACGGATCGATCTGTCCTCGGTCCGGGCAGGCGTGGCGCCTTTTCACGGGATCATCCTCGGGAAACGCGTCCAGCCCCTCGGACAACTCGAACTACCCGTCTGCTTCGGGACTCCCTCCAACTTCCGAAGGGAAACCCTCACGTTCGAGGTGGTCGAGTTCCGAGGAACCTACCACGCGGTGCTGGGGAGGCCGTGCTACGCCAAGTTCATGGTCGTCCCCAACTACACCTACCTCAAGCTCAAGATGCCGGGCCCCAATGGGGTCATCACCGTCGACCCCACGTACCGACATGCGTACAAATGCGACATGGAGTGCGTGGAGTATGCCGAGGCCCTCGCCGAATCCGAGGCCCTCATCGTCGACCTGGAGAGCCTCTCCAAGGAGGCGCCAGACGTGAAGCGCCATGCTGGCAACTTCGAGCCAGCAGAGACGGTTAAGTCCATCCCTCTCGACCCCAGCAACGACGCCTCCAAGCAGATCCGGATCGGCTCCGAGCTCGACCCCAAATAGGAAGTAGTGCTCGTCGACTTTCTCTGCGCAAACGCTGAAGTCTTCGCGTGGAGTCCCTCGGACATGCCCGGCATACCGAGGGAAGTCACCGAGCACTCGCTGGACATCTGAGCTGGAGCCCGACCCGTGAAGCAGCCTCTGCGCCGATTCGACGAAGAAAAGCGCAGAGCCATAGGCGAGGAGATCCACAAGCTGATGGCTGCAAGGTTCATCAAAGAGGTATTCCATCCCGAATGGCTTGCCAACCCTGTGCTTGCGAGAAACAAAGGAGGGAAATGGTAGATGTGTGTAGACTACAATGGTCTAAACCAAGCATGTCCAAAAGTTCCCTATCCTCTGCCTCGCATCGATCAAATCGTGGATTCCACTGCTGGGTGCGAAACCCTGTCTTTCCTCGATGCCTACTCAGGGTATCACCAAATCAGGATGAAAGAGTCCGACCAGCTCGCGACTTCTTTCATCACACCATTTGGCATGTACTGCTACGTTACTATGCCATTTGGTTTGAGGAATGCGGGTGCGACGTACCAAAGGTGCATGAACCACGTGTTCGGCGAACACATTGGTCGAACGGTCGAGGCTTACGTCGATGACATCATAGTCAAGACGAGGAAAGCCTCCGACCACCTTTCTGACCTTGAAACGACATTCCGGTGTCTCAAGGTGAAGGGCGTAAAACTCAACCTCGAGAAGTGTGTCTTCGGAGTCCCCCGAGGCATGTTCTTGGGGTTCATCATCTCCAAGCGGGGCATCGAGGCCAACACGGAGAAAATCGCGGCCATCACCAACATGGGGCCCATCAAGGACTTGAAAGGCGTACAGAGGGTCATGGGATGCCTTGCGGCTTTGAGCCGTTTCATCTCGCGCCTCGGCGAAAGAGGCCTACCTCTGTACCGCCTCTTAAGAAAGGCTGAGTGCTTCACTTGGACCCCCGAGGCCGAGGAAGCCCTCGGGAACCTGAAGGCGCTCCTCATGAACATGCCCATCCTGGTGCCCCCCGCCGCCGGAGAAGCCCTCTTGATCTACATCGCCGCTACCACTCAGGTGGTCAGCGTTGCGATCGTGGTTGAGAGACGAGAAGAAGGGCATGCATTGCCCGTCCAGAGGCTGGTCTACTTCATTAGTGAAGTGCTGTCCGAGACTAAGATCCTCTACCCACAAATTTAGAAGCTGCCGTGCGCGGTGATTCTGACGCGGCGGAAGTTGCGACACTACTTCGAGTCTGATCCGGTGACTGTGGTGTCATCCTTCCCCCTGGGGGAGATCATCCAGTGCCGAGAGGCTTGGGTAGGATTGCAAAGTGGGCGGTGGAAATCATGTGCGAGACAATCTCGTTCGCCCCTCGGAAGGCCATCAAGTCCCAAGTCTTGGCGGACTTTGTGGCTGAATGGGTCGACACCCAGCTCCCGGCGGCTCCGATCCAGCCGGAACTCTGGACCATGTTTTTCGATGGGTCGCTAATGAAAACAGGGGCAGGCGCGGGCCTGCTCTTCATCTCGCCCCTCGGGAAGCACCTCCGCTACGTGTTGCGCCTCCATTTCCCGGCGTCCAACAACGTGGCTGAGTACGAGGCTCTGGTCAACGGGTTGCGCATCGCCATCGAGCTAGGGGTTCGATGCCTTGACGCTCGCGGTGACTCGCAGCTCATCATCGACCAAGTCATGAAGAACTCCCACTGCCGCGACCCGAAGATGGAAGCCTACTGCGATGAGGTTCGGCGCCTGGAGGACAAGTTCTACGGGCTCGAGCTCAACCACATCGCCCGACGATACAACGAGACTGCGGACGAGCTGGCTAAGATAGCCTCGGGGCGGACAACGGTTCCCCCGGACGTCTTCTCCCGAGACCTACATCAACCCTCAGTCAAGACCGACGACAATGCCCGAGCCCGAGAAGGCCTCGGCCCAGCCCGAGGCGCCCTCGGCTCAGCCCGAGGCACCCTCGGCCCCCAAAGGTGAGGCGCTGCGCGTCGAGGAAGAGCGGAGTGGGGTTACGCCTAATCGAAATTGGCAGACCCCGTACCTGCAATATCTCCACCGAGGAGAGCTTCCCCTCGATCGAGCCGAAGCTCGGCGACTGGCATGGCGCGCCAAGTCATTCATCTTGCTGGGGGACGGAAAGGAGCTCTACCACCGCAGCCCCTCAGGCATCCTCCAGCGATGCATATCCATCGCCGAAGGTCAGGAGTTATTACAAGAAATACACTCGGGGGCTTGCGGTCATCACGCAGCGCCTCGAGCCCTCGTTGGAAACGCTTTCCGACAAGGTTTCTATTGGCCGACCGCGGTGGCCGACGCCACTAGAATTGTCCGCACCTGCCAAGGGTGTCAATTCTACGCAAGGCAGACCCACCTGCCCGCTCAGGCTCTGCAAAGAATACCCATCACCTGGTCGTTTGCTGTATGGGGTCTGGACCTCGTCGGTCCCTTACAGAAGGCACCCGGGGGCTACACGCACCTGCTGGTCGCCATCGACAAATTCTCCAAGTGGATCGAAGTCCGACCCCTAAACAGCATCAGGTCCGAACAGGCGGTGGCGTTCTTCACCAACATCATCCATCGCTTTGGGGTCCCGAACTCCATCATCACCGACAACGGCACCCAGTTCACCGGTAGAAAGTTCCTGGACTTCTGCGAGGATCACCACATCCGGGTGGACTGGGCCGCCGTGGCTCACCCCATGACGAATGGGCAAGTAGAGCATGCCAACGGCATGATTCTGTAAGGACTCAAGCCGAGGATCTACAACGACCTCAACAAGTTCGGCAAGCGATGGATGAAGGAGCTCCCCTCGGTGGTCTGGAGTCTGAGGACGACGCCGAGCCGAGCCACGGGCTTCACACCGTTCTTTCTAGTCTATGGGGCCGAGGCCATCTTGCCCACAGACTTAGAATACGGTTCCCCGAGGGCGAGGGCCTACGACGACCAAAGCAATCGAACAAATCGAGAAGACTCACTGGGCCAGCTGGAAGAGGCTCGGGACATGGCCTTACTACACTCGGCACGGTATCAGCAGTCCTTGCGACGCTACCACGCCCGAGGGGTTCGGTCCCGAGACCTCCATGTGGGCGACTTGGTGCTTCGACTGCGACAAGACGCTCGAGGGCGGCACAAGCTCACGCCTCCCTGGGAAGGGTCGTTCGTCATCGCCAAGGTTCTGAAGCCCAGGACATACAAGCTGGCCAACAGTCAAGGCGAGGTCTACAGCAACGCTTGGAACATCCGACAGCTACATCGCTTCTACCCTTAAGATGCTTTCAAGTCGTTCGTACACCTCATTCACATACAAAGTCTAACCATCAAGGAAGGGTCAGCCTTGCCTCGGCAAAGCCCGACCCTCCCTCGAGGGCTAGAAGGGGGAACCCCCTCCGCGTCAAAATTTTCCTCGAAAAAAGTCTTCCATCAAAAAAGACTTTCGCGTCTCCCGGCTATATCAGTAACAGGACCCCAAGAAACGAATAAGGGTGCATGTAAGTGGCAAGGCCGACCGAGCCGAGGGATTCCTACGCCTCTGGGATACGGATACCTCACTCGTCGCCAACCACGAAAAATAACTCTTACTTGGGCAAGCTATCCTGCTACTGACGAACGTGTCCGGATACGCAAAACGGAAGGAAAAGAAACACAACCTTATATTACGATAATAAAGTGTTCGGGCCTCGGCGGCTGCAAAAGACACATATGCATTCAAAATAAACTGCTCCGGCAGAATCAGGCGTCGCCCGGAGAAGGAGCCGCGCCCTCGGCTTCGTCCCCACCATCGGCAAGATCCGCCCCGGCCTCGGACGATGGCGCAAGCGGGAGGATCTCTGCCTCGAAGGTCGTTGCCAGCACCGCGCTTGGGCCCGCGGCGGCCGCGTCGAGCCTCTGGACTTCGGCCAAGGCAGCTTCATCTTCGTCGAGAAGGCAATACCCCTCGCTGACCCGCTCTAGATCCACGTCGTAGTGGAAGCGAGCACGGCGAAGGCCTGCCTGACACCGTGATGCAGCGCCTCGCGGAGTCTGCCGCGCGCGTGGTCACCCAAGGCCTGCAGGCGACTCTGAGGGGAGCTTCCCGAGGGGACGTCGTCGGAACCAAAGACCCGGCAGAAGGCCGAGATGGCCTCGGACATAGCCGCGTGGTCGGCCTCCCTCTGCTCGGCCACCTGGGCGAGTGCCTTGGTGGACTCATCAAGGGCAGACTCGAGCTCTACAAACAACCAAAGCAGAAGACTTCAAACATGAGTTGAGGAACGAAGCGGAATCAAAATCTTAAAACAGCCAAGACATACCTTCAGCTCGGGCACGCTGCTTCGAGGATGCGGCTTGAGCCACGGCTAGGTCTGCCGCAAGGGCTCCGGCCCGAGCAGACGCCTCGGCTAACTGGACTCCAAGAGCCTTAGCCCGGCTTTCAGCCTCGGCGGCCCAGCTCCGAGATTGGTCCCGCTCGCCGATGACCTGGCCAAGCTCCGACCGCTGCCGCTGCGCCTCCACACGTGCCGCCGCTGCCTCTGCTCCCAGATCGACACAGAGCAACCAAAGGTCCGCCACCTCGGCGCTCCGTTGGGAGAGGCGCTCGGTAGCCCCGGCAAGCGTGGTCCTCAGGGACCGCAGCGAGCCCCAGACATCGGCCTCGCGGCGGATGAACGACGACTTGGCGGCGCTCAGATCCGTCAGATCCTGAGGAAAGGAAACGTGGCGTCACAAAGAATGCCTTGATCACACGAAAGGTATGCTTGAACTCATTACCTGGAGGATCTTGGGAACGCCCCTGCGAAGGACCTCCAAGGTCGACCAAAGCGACCCCACCGTCGCCTCGGCGCACTCACGAAGCTCGTCCCAAGACTGCTCCTCTCGCTCATCGTTGAGGACGAAGAGAGGATCCGAAGCCCCACTGGTCCAAAACCGGAGCGACTGACGCCGCCTGTTGAGACTGCGGCGCACGGGGACGAGGCTGCCGCTCCCCAGAATGGGTCGCGGTTCCACGCCCCCCTCCTCCGAGGCAACAGGCAGCGACGCCTCGGCCATCTCAGCATCGGCGGCGACGTGTGGCTCCACGGCTAGAACAGTAACGGCCTCGGCGGAAGCCGGTGCTAGCGTCGGCAATACGTCTGGTGGGCCCAAGGCCACGGTCGCGCCAGCAGCCTCCCCCGGCGCGACGGTCGCCTCGACAGAGGAGTCAGCCTCGGGAGCTAGCCCCACTGCAACTGGTGCCACCTGAGCCTCCCGCTTTGGGGAGTCTTGCGAGGGGGTCAGTTGGCCTCCAAGGTCCGGCGCGACACTAGCTGCAGAAGCCACCGCCGTCTTGAGGACTTTCCGGGGAGCCAGACCGGTCGAACCGTGCCTCCGTTTGCTAAGGAGAAAGGGAAAATCAGGATCAGGACATACGAAGGAGGAGCCAGGACAAAGATATCCTAAGATACATACCCGCTCCGGGCCATGATCAATCGTGCCTGTGGGAAGGTCTCTCGCACCTCGATCCCCGAAGGTACCACCGAGGTCTGCCCCGCTGCCGGCTTCGGTACCGTCCTCGCCTTGGGCGCCCGAGGCACCCGGGGAACGGACTGCCCAGGCGTAGCCACGACGACCCGAGGATCGCCCTCCTGCGCAGTCGGCACGGGCACCGGTTCTCGGGGAACATGCATCTTGGCCTGACTCCCCGGGGTCACCTCAACTACCTCGGTTGAGGGGTCAAGTACCCCCTCGGTCTGCCCCCGTTCTTCGGACCGGGACCCCGACGTCCCGGCCCCGGATACCGACGGCACCAGCCCGCTCGGGGGCTGGCTTGGCGACCCCTGGCCCAGCCTTAGATCCGGGCTGAGACCGAGGCGGGCAGCCATGTCGTCGTCTTCATCATTGTCTTCATCGTCGTCGTCATCGTCAAGCGTCTCCGGCGATGGCTCCCTCGGGAGCCCATCCCTCTCTTGCCGACGATGGAGCCTTTCCAAGGTGTCCCGAGCCCGCGTCCGCTCGCGGGCCCGAGCCTTCTTCGCGTCCTTCTTCTCCTTCCTCTTCTCCGCGGTGACCCTCCGCGCAGCTCGGTCCACCGCGTCCTCCGGGACCGGTGGCAGGGAAGGCTTGTGAGCCCCTACCTCCTGGAAATGAACGAAAAGTCTCGGCTGTGAGAATCAAGGGCAATCCGACACGAAAAGAAAGAAGGGGCGGACACTCACCAGGGAAACACACCCGCGATCGGGACGCATCAAAAGCTGGGAAAGGGCGCCGGCATCTGACTTCCCTACCGTACCGGCTACCCGCCTGTGGAGGTCGTCGACGGGAAGGGGATCTGAGGACATCCGCAAACCCTCCAAGTCGACCCCCGGCGTCATCTCCTAAAGCCGCAGCCGCCGCTCCGTCCGGCGATGAATGGCGGCAACCACCCCCGCGGCGGTGAGCCCTCCTTTCTGCAGCTCCTCCAGGGCCTTCAGAAGGGGCTGGAGATTCTTCTGTCTGTCGCGCGGGGTCCCGTAGCGCCAGTTATCGACGGCGGCGGTCACCACTCGCTGAGAAAACGACGGGAGCCTCTTGTCGTCATTTCGGAGATAAAACCACCGGCGCTGCCACCCTTTGTTCGAAGACGCGAGGATGGCAGGGATGTACTGCAGCGCCCGCGCCTGCCTCAGCTGGAGGATGCAGCCACCGGCCCGCACTGCCTTGCGGACCCTTCTTTCCCCCGTCGGCGAGGAAAAAAGCTCCACGGAGAAGAGATGGGTCCACAGGTGCCAGTGAGGGTCAATCCCCAAGTATCCTTCACAAACCGCCGCGAAGATGGCGGCTTGCGAGATAGAGTTGGGACTGAGGTTGTGCAGCTCCACCCCATAGACGTGCAGAATCGCTCGCATAAAACGGCTTGCCGGCACTCCAAACCCGCCACGAGATTTGAAACTCAAAGCGAGACGCCCGTTCCTCGGACGGCTCGCGCACGCACAACGGCCGCCCCATGAACCACTTGTCCCATTGCATTAACTCTGCGGCAGGACAGGCGGCACCTTTGGCAGGCGAAGCAGGCGACGCTTCACCTCCGCCATAATGACCACGTCAAAAAAGGTGCGCCACTTCATTCGATTTCGTATCCTTTTCCACTTCCTCTTTCTCTCTCTTGCCATAGGGACCAGGAAAGGGGATACTCCGAAAGGGATCCCTCTCCGTGAAGGAAGCGGGCCCCGAGCCCCCCTACTGATCAGAGGTTCGAAGGCTGGCCCCTCGGAAGGGTTCAACAGCCGCCTCAGAGCACTCGGGCTCCACACCCACTACTGGTCAGAGGTTCGAAG
This sequence comes from Zea mays, assembly GCF_902167145.1. NCBI lineage: Eukaryota > Viridiplantae > Streptophyta > Magnoliopsida > Poales > Poaceae > Zea > Zea mays. Next base: position 157,024,896 of record NC_050100.1, on the reverse strand, counting down.
GCTGGCCCCTCGGAAGGGTTCAACGGCCGCCTCAGGCCACTCGGGCTCCGCGCCCACTACTGATCAGGGGTTCGTAGGCTGGCCCCAGAAGGGTTCGACAACTGCCTCAGACGCAGAGCGAGGGATGACCCTGGGTACGTTCGATACATAACCAAGGCTCGGGCTACGCTCCTGAGGTACCCTAGGACATTTCCGAGACCAACGGGAACGATTTTGTAATGGAATCCCACCAGAGGGAGGCATCGAGCCCTGGGACCCCGTCAAAAGGGGACCGGGTCCGGCAAATCACCCGGAGGTACTTTTGGAGCGCGCCTCCGGGCCACTAGCCGACCCCTAACGAATGGGGCACGGGCGTCCACTCGGATCACCCGTTAGCAACTCACTGGAGACACCATGTTCGGCGCCCTCCGAGGGCAACATGGCGCTTTCCCCCCTCCTCCTTGCGGAAAGGCGACGCAGGGGCGTATGTAAAAAGCCGAGTCTGTCCCTGACCGTCCTCTCGCTCTGTGCGGAGGCTCGGGGGCTGCTCTCGCAAACCCGGCTCCGGCCAAACCGTTGACAGCGTCAACATACCAGCCCGAGAACTTGGGACTCGACTGTGCACCCGGGCTACGGCCAGTTTGCATGAGGGAACAACCAGACCGGCCGAAGCATCACGAAACACACTAAGACCTCGAAGGAGTCAAACCACTCCTCCGAGGCCTCGGGGGCTACACCCGGCGGGTGCGCTCGCGCGCACCCACCGGAACGAAATGCAACCGAGAAAGGCTGGTCCCCTTGCAAAAAATGCGACAAAAGCCTCCAAGCGAGTATTAACACTCCCTTCGAGGTTCGGGGGCTACTGTCGGGGACCATAATTAGGGGTACCCCCAAGACTCCTAATCTCAGCCGGTAACCCCCATCAGCACAAAGCTGCAAAGGCCTGATGGGTGTGATTAAGGTCAAGGCTCAGTCCACTCAAGGGACACGATCTCGCCTCGCCCGAGCCCAGCCTCGGGCAAGGGCAGCCGACCCCGGAGGATCCACGTCTCGCCCGAGGGCCGCCTCAAGCAACGGACACACCTTCGACTCGCCTGAGGCCCAGTCTTCGCCGAGAAGCAACCTTGGCCAGATCGCCACACCGAACGACCGTATCGCAGGAGCATTTAATGCAAGGATCGCCTGACACCTTATCCTGACGCGCGCTCTTCAGTCGACAGAGCCAAAGTGACCGCAGTGACTTCACCGCTCCACTGACCAACCTGACAAGAAGACAGCGCCGCCTACGTCGCTCCGACTGCTGTGCCACTCGACAGAGTGAGGCTGACAGCAGCCAAGTTTGGCCTCGGGCGCCATAGGAAGCTCCGCCTCGCCCGACCCCAGGGCTCGGCCCCCGGCTCGGCCTCGGACGACGAACTCTGCTTCGCCCGACCCCAGGGCTCAGACTCGGCCTCGGCTCCGGAAGACGACAAACTCTGCCTCGCCCGACCCCAGGGCTCGGACTCGACCTCGGCTCCGGAAGACGACGAACTCCGCCTCGCCCGACCCCAGGGCTCGGACTCAGCCCTGGCCTCAGACGACGGTCTCCGCCTCGCCCGACCTAGGGCTCGGACTCGACCTCGACCTCGGAAGACAGACTCGACCTCGACTTCGGAGGAGCCTCCGCCTCGCCCGACCTAGGGCTTGGACCGACCACGTCACAGGGGGGGCCATCATTACCCTACCCCTAGCTAGCTCAAGCTACGGGGAACAAGACCGGCGTCCCATCTGGCTCGCCCCGACAAACAAATAATGATGGCGCCCCGCGTGCTCCATGACGACGGCGGCTCTCAGCCCCTTACGGAAGCAAGGAGACGTCAGCAAGGACTCGACAGCCCCGACAGCTGTCCTTCCGCAAGGCTCCAGCACTCCTCCGACGGCCACGACATCACATGAATAGGGTGCCAAAACCTCTTCGGCTGCCACGACATCATGTACTTAGGGCGCTAGCTCCCCTCTACTAGACACGTTAGCACACTGCTACACCCCCCATTGTACACCTGGACCTTCTCCTTACGCCTATAAAAGGAAGGTCCAGGGCTCTCTTACGAGAAGGTTGGTCGCGCGGGAGGACGGGACGACGCATAAAGTCCCTCGCTCTCTCCCACGCGGACGCTTGTAACCCCCTAGTGCAAGCGCACCCGACCTAGGCGCAGGACAACACGAAGGCCGCAGGTTTCCCCTTTTGCCTGCCTCCCTTTTTCCCCCCTTCGTGCTCTATCTCGCGCCGACCCATCTCGCGCCAATGGTAAATGGAGAATGTGCATTGATTTTACAGATCTTAACAAGGCTTGTCCAAAGGATGAGTTCCCATTGCCAAGAATAGATTCTCTAGTAGATGCAGCAGCTTCGTTAGAGCTCATGAGTCTACTAGATTGTTACTTAGGCTACCACCAAATCTGGATGAAGAAGGAAGATGAGCCGAAGACTAGCTTCATAACCCCTAGTGGCACATATTGCTATCTTCGGATGCCTGAGGGGCTTAAAAATGCTGGAGGAAGCTTCAGCAGAATGACAACCAGAGTCCTTCATTCTTAAATAGGCAGGAATGTGTTGACCTATGTTGATGATATCATAGTTAAAAGCACGAAGCAAGAAAATCACATTGCTGATTTGCAAGAGACATTTGCCAACTTCAGACAAGCTGGTTTGAAGTTAAATCCAGAAAAAATGTGTTTTTGGGGTAAAGAAGGGCAAGTTCCTTGGCTGTCTAGTATCAACAAAGGGAATTGAAGCTAACCCAAGCAAGATTGAAGCTATCCTTCGTATGGAACCGCCAAGTACAAAGAAAGGGGCTCAACACGTGGCAGGTAGGCTAGCATCACTAAACAGGTTCATATCCAGATCAGCAGAAAGAAATCTGCCATTCTTTGAAATACTAAAGTCAGCCGAAGTCTTTCAATGGGGTGTGGTTCAGCAAAAGGCCTTCAAAGAGTTGAAGCAATATTTGATTGTTTTAACAACGTTAACTCCACCTTCGCCAGGGGCTCCATTGCTCTTATATGTTGCAGCTTCACATTCTGCAGTGAGTGTGGCACTTGTACAGGAGAAGCTAGATGGTCAAGTCAAAAAGCAAGCTCCGGTCTACTTCGTCTCCGAAGTTTTGAGTCCGTCAAAGAAAAATTACACAGAATTGGAGAAGGTGCTATATGCTGTGTTAATGGCCTCCAGAAAGCTTCGGCATTATTTTCAAGCATATCACATAATTATTCCTTCGTCACAGCCATTGAAGGACATTATGAGGAATAGAGAAACTACTGGAAGGATTGGGAAATGGGCTGCAGAACTTAATGAATTCACCATTGACTATGTGCATAGATCCTCAATTCAGTCCCAAGCGTTAGCAGACTTCATCGTTGATTGGACGCCAGGGGCTCACGAAGAAGTAAACAAAGATGCTGAAGCTTGGATAGTGTTCTGCGATGGTTCTTGGGGAACCTTCGGTGCAGGAGCGACTGCGGTCCTAGTGGCACCTTCAAAAGTCAAAACATGTTATGCAGCCAAGCTTGATTTCAGTTGCACAAATAATATTGCTGAATACGAAGCACTTCTATTGGGGCTTCGGAAGTTAAGGGCAATGGGAATAATATTGCTGAATACGAAGCACTTCTATCGGCACTTCTATTGGGGCTCCTGAAAACTGATTCTCAAGTCATTTCTGGCCATGTGGACAAAAGTAGCAAGGCAAGAGACCCGAAGCTTGAAAGATATCTGGATACAGTTCGAAGGTTGGAGGCTTCTTTCGAAGGTTTTTCTATCAAGAATATTCCAAGAGGTGAAAATGAGCATGCAGATTTACTAGCCAAATCAGCAGCCCAGGGGATCCCTCTACCTTCGGAAGTATTTTTTGAAACAATAAAGGCACCTTCGGTTGAACTCATGGAGAGAGCAGTGCTTACTATTTCTCCAGTATATAGTGAAGATTGGAGGACTGAAATTATATCTTTCCTCCAAGGTAATTATCTTTCTGATGACGAAGCTTATAATAAGAGAATGGAGGCAAGGACAAGGCCATATGTGATAATAGAAGGGGAATTGTATAAACATGGAGTCTGCTCTCCACTTCTCAAGTGTTTATCAAGAGATGAAGGTATTGAATTAATGAAGGAGATACACGCAGGTCTCTGTGGATCTCACATTGGGGCTAGGCCCTTGCTGGGAAAAGTGTTTCGACAAGGATTTTACTGGCCGAAGGCAGCTTCGGATGCAGCAGAGCTAGTCCAAAAATGTGAAAATTGTCAAAAATGTGCAAGAGACCAGAAACAACCTTCATCTCTCACTCAGCTAATATAGCCCACCTCGCCGTTGCAAAGATGGGGCCTCGATTTGCTAGGCCCACTTCCACCAGCACAAGGCAATTTAAGATATGTTGTGGTTGATGTAGAATATTTTTCTAAGTGGATGGAAGCGAAGCCTTTGGCCACAATAACTTCGGTCACAGTCCAAAAATTCTTCTAGCAAAACATTGTTTGTCACTTCGACGTGACGAAGGCTATAACTATGGACAATGGAACACAGTTTGATGCCGAAGCTTTCAAGGAATTTTGTGATCAAATTGGCACGAAGATTCATTTTGCATCAGTCAGGCATCCGGAGTCAAACGGACTTGTTGAAAGAGCAAATGGCATTATAATGACGGGAATAATGAAGCTAATCTTCAATAAGCCTAGAGGAAAGTGGCCAGATGAGTTGATTAAAGTGGTGTGGAGCCACAATACAACCATATCAAGATCAACAGGTTTTACGCCATTCAAGTTATTATTTGGTGATGAAGCTATAACCCCAGAAGAAGCTAAAGCGGGGTCAATAAGAACAACAGCTTCGGCAGAAGACGAAGCTGATTATCACGTGGCAAAAGATACTATAGAAGGGACCAGACTCCAGGCTGTGGAAAATATCAATAAATATCAAGCCGAAACAATAAAATGGCACTACAGAAAAGTCCGGTTGAAAAATATTAAGCCAGGGCATTTGGTGCTTCGGAGAGTGGCTAATTCGGACACATTAGGCAAACTACAACTAAAGTGGGAAGGACCTTTTCTGGTGGTATCTTCGTCAAGACCCGGTTCTTACAGGTTGAAGGATATGGACGGCAACGACATTCCTAGATCTTAGAATGCAGATGAGCTTCGACGATATTATGTGTAATTTGATGTAATCTTTTTTCATTTTTTCCTATGGCACCCTTTTTCTTTCCAAAGGGGGATAAAGGTTTTTAATGGGGCCATAGCTTGTAATTTTTCTTTTCTTATTTAGCTCTACGAGAGCAAAATCCCCCAAAAGAATGTAAAATGTATCATCTGAGCGGGCACCATCGAGTGCAGAAAAAGGAAAAAAAACCAGGTAGAAGCTCAAAAGTCGTCCCTAAGGGGATGTAGAGCACGACGAAGCTACAAAAGTCATTCCTAAGGGAGCGCAGTCTAAGTTTTCTGCTCAAAAGTCGTTCCTAAGGGAATGCAGAGCCAAATACCGCCGAAATATAAGGCGAAGAAGTTCAAAAGACGTTCCTAAGGGGATGCAGAACTTATACCGCCGAAATAGAAGGCGAAGAAGTTCAAAAGACGTTCCTAAGGGGATGCAGAACTTACACCGAAAAATAAGCGATGCAGCCGAAAAATAAACAGCAAAGAGATTTCAGTCATTCCCAAGGGAATGCAGAGTTTTGATGTGGCTTCGTAAGTGTGTGTTTGGACATTCATTTGCACAATACATCACATCATTCATTGCATTCATATACATTCATTTAGACATTCGTAGGATCATCATCATATCATAGAAGTGTAGACAGTTGCTTCGGCTTTAATGATAAGGCTTTGGCGAGAGAAAAAAAGAGAAGAAGAAGCAGATTTATGCTTCGTTGTGTACGAAAAGAAGGGAAGGTGTTTTTCGCCTTGGGCTCAAAAAATACAACTTTCGTCCACATCAAAGCAGTTCACACATGGACGGAAAGGTAAAAATATATTACAAGGTATGGACAAATTTACAGAGTAGTGTCTGGTTCTTAAATTACAATATTTTTTACAAGGATAATTCAAGAATTTCTCTAAAGTTTTTTCATAGCAGTGTCTTCAGCTTCATCACCTTCGGTCAAGCTTCGGATCATTGCTCTTCGGCTTCGTCATCCTGTACATAATAAAGTGTTATAAGGTAAACTCAAGTTTCAAGGATAAGGTAAGCACCAGGTATGAGTTTATTACCGGCTTGAGGTGACTTCGAGCTTCGTCACCAGCTAAGCTTCGCCCACCCTTCGTCCAGATTTGTGTTATGAATCTATTTCCTATGCTTCGGGCTAGGCTAGGGATATCAGTTAAATCTGCTGGTGATAAGCTGAAGTTAGGTCTATTAACGATCTTCCCATGTGTGCAACCAATTTTCTTGAAGGCAACAGTTGTGCCCCGAGAAGCTAGCAGGGCACAAAAGTCGTCGTGCCCAGCTATAACTTCGTCAAGAGCATCAACTTTGCCCTCAATGTGTTCGAAGGTCCCTGGCAGGTTTTCAACCGAAGGCTCAAATTTCTCAGAACTGGCTCCAACCGAGTTGAAGACCTGCTTCAGCCGCTGCACGCATCGGTTGCCGAAGTCTAGACATTTATCCTGGAGCTCCTTCAATGATTTCTGTAAATTTGAACTCTATTCGACTTCAGCCTCAAACTTCGCATCAAACTTCTACTTTTCTTGTTCGAAGCTTTCTGACTTTGTGAGGAGTTCACTATTCAGTCTGGCAATCTTAGCTTGGGCTTCCGCCAGTAAACCCTCCATTAATTGAAGTTCAAAATCTTTCTTCTCAAGAGCAGCTTTGTGATCTTTTATTTTGCTTTCTGTTGGGGACTTGTTCTCAAATGCTATGAGTTAAGAACAAGGCAACACAAAATGTTAAATGTTAATGTCCTTCATCCTTCGAAGCATTATTTCCCTTAGGATATAATGATCTTCAAACGAGGGTTATGAAGGACATACCTTCATCAATGCGATATATGTTAATAAAAGAAGAAGTATATGAAATATAAGAGGCAAGATAAACAATCACATAACATTATTAATTCATTCTCATTGTATTATCCTGGAAAGACAGAAACTATATTGAATTACAAATGTACCTTTGGCTTGATAGAAGGCGTACAAGAGTGACGCAAAAGCGAGTACAAGTCAGTGTGAACAGTACAGGGGGTATTGTTCATCTATTTATAAGCACAGGACGCAGCCTGTGAGAAATTGCATTCATGCCCTTTATATTTACTATTAACTTATAGACAAATCTATGAGGACTAGATAGCCTTTTCCCTTTTAAGTCGGTTCCTTTTTCGCTATTTAGCCGAAGCTCCCTTGCGCGTAGCTTCGGAGCAACTCCAACCTTCATCACGATCATGATTTTTACATCGTACATGCTTTTAACCCGAGTCCGAAGGTACCTGTTCATATGTCACACTCGGAAGATATTGTTAAATCACGTTTTTGAGGACCTTCGGAGGACGAAGGCCCACAACAGTAGCCCCTCGCAGTATTAATTTGTTTAAGATAACGAATTCAGACTGCGACATGGACGAAGGCCTTAAGCCGAAGGTCCGAAAAAACACCTTCCCTTTGCTAGAATAGCAACAGTCAATGACGGACGGGCCCCCCCAATTTGGAGCGTGCTGAGCGTATAAATAAGAACTTACACCAGCTATGTTTGATACGCTACTTGTGCCATTTGCTTTACTTCCTCAATTTCATAGCTCTTGCTCACTAGCGCTTGCTAGTTTTTCAAGCTTTCTGAGCTTCGGTTAAAAAGCACATTTTCGTCATTTCTGAAGGAAAAAATGTCTCAAGACAAGAAGGTCGCTGCTGAGACGAAGCTGACTGAAGAGGAGAAGCTTTTTGAGGAGAAGAAGGCTGTGAATCCTTATATTGCTGGATTTATTGAGTCAATGGCAAAAAAATATAGAGAAGATTACTAAGGAGATACTGGAGGGCCTGTCTGAAGATACTGGTGACAGTGATAGTTATGATGCGGAAAGTGGTGGCGAAGATTCTAAGGATTGTCCCTGGAGACCAAGTCATTCGATTTTCGGAAAATCGACCATCAAACAAAGTCATCTTGAGAACATGAGAGGAAGATACTTTCGGGATATGTCTATTGTAAGGGCTGGCAGAGACAACAACGTCCCTGCCCCTGAAGAAAATGAAGTTGTGATTTACCGAAGCTTCTTCAAGGCTGGACTTCGGTTCCCTTTGAGCAAGTTTGTAGTTGAGGTGCTGAAAACCTACCAAATCTTCCTTCATCAGATGACCCCCGAAGCCATATTGAGGATGGGAGTCTTCATCTGGGCAGTAAGAAGCCAAGGGCTAGAGCCAAGTGCGAAGTGCTTCTGCAGCATGCACGAACTTCTGTATGAGACGAAGGCCATGGGTAAAGAACAGTATCACAACAACTTCGGTTGTTATGGATTTATCGCCCATCCCAACGCAAGCCACCCAGTGCCAACATTTCGGAAGAGATGTCCCGGAGCTTGGATGGAAGAATGGTTTTATGTGAAGAACGACTTGACAGCGAGGGAGGACATCAAGGAGGTTATCATGCGCCCCATATGGTCCTGCTTTGGTCTCCAAAAGCCGAAGGTTGAAATTGAAGACGCCGCCGAATCGTGTCAGAAGGCATTTGGTACTGTCTGCTCCTTAATTGGTACAAGAGATTTAATTCAAGAGCATATAGCATTCAGAGTATGGCCGCTTGTAGAGAGCTGGGAAATGCCGAAGGAGACCATCACCAAGTCTAGCGAAGGTGATCTGGTCCGGCTGAAGTATACATTCAGGTATGGGGATAAGTTCGATGAACCAAACGATGACTAGCTGAAATGCATCGAAGTTACAAGTGATGAGCTGCTTGGAGCTTATTCCAAGGCAAAAGATAATGCGCTATCTACAGCCTTCGGAGGTCAGGGAAGAGAATGAACAGAGTTTTTGACGCCATCGTCTTCGTCTACCCCGACTACCGCTACCCGCTGCGGGGACAGGGGAAGAAGAGAAAAGCTGCTGCTTTGGCCGCCCCAGCTGAGCCTATGCCGAAGGCTGCGGGCAAAAAGATGAAAGTACTTACCCACCAGCCGTGTTACATTGAACCGGCTGTGGTGCCTGAGTTTGTCGGGGAGGCTTCTTCAGTTGCTGAATCAAGAGAAACTGTTCCTCCCATGCAGAGGACTGAAGAGCTGGCTACAATGTCGAAGGCACCTTCGGTTGAGCTAGTTGAAACAAAGGTTGACAAAGATAAGGCTGAAAGGTCAAAAACTGAAGAAGTAACAAAGATGCCAGGGATTTTAAGTGTAACACCTCAGGTGTTACCATGGCTAGAGCACACCTTGGTGCTAAGGACTATGATCACATGTGGAAGAAACTTAAGGAGCAAAAGTGTAGGGCTTTGGAAACTAGGTTTTAACCAAGAGATGTGAATGACCAAAAGCATTACCCTAGTTGCAGTGCAACTATCACTTTGGACAAGGGGGGAGGAAACCCTAGACCTCTCTTGAACCCTATCTCCCAAAGCCATGGATAAGAGGGGGGAGAGGGTGAGCAATTGTGCAAAACATGAGTAACCTTTAACCAAACCTTAAGTAACCTTATAACCAGCAATTATGGGATGGAAATATTGCAAAAAGGCCCCTGGAGAAACCCCAAATCCATTCCCTAAGTAGAGAGAGCGAGAGCTAGAGCTCTCTAATTCTCTCTAAGTTAAAAACTACACCTACACTAAAGATCAGCCGTGTTCACCTCGAAGCTGGCACCAAATCCACCTATGTTCTATACCAAAAATGTGGTATACCACCTAGGGCACCCACTGGAAAAAGCTGAGCCCGAGACCTTGACGTTTGACATGCCTTGGCATGGTTTTTGTCGCGAGGTGGGCAGTGTGACACACCCGATTTGGCGACCGAAGATCTCCCTACCTAGGCCATATCTGCCATGGTAGCTCATGGATGAGAGACAGCCCTAGGTGCCAGGAAAAGACTCGCGCTGGATTTTTGCCAAGATTCGCACGTTTGCGACTTGGGTGAGCTGTGGAACACGGGCAGAAGGAAAGCTCCACGTGTTCGACGCGCTCTGTGCGCGCCAGAGCACGCCCGCGCGCGCCCCGCGTCGCGCCAACGGCCAGCCGACGCCCTGGCCCGCGCCCGCGCCTATAAAGCCCACTCGGGCGTCGACCACACTCTTCCGCGCACGCTCAAACCTCACCGGAGCTCAGTTCACCGTCGTTTGCCCGTGCACGGCGTGTTCGCGGCCACCCGAGCCCCTGCCGCCGTAGACCGGCCAGCCCAGCCCTTCCTGACCCTGTCCGACCCTCGGAGACGAGTGAGCACACCTAAGTGAAGCTCCCCGAGCGAGGAATCGAAGCCTGCTTCGCCGGAGAGGCCAGTCCACGGTCGACGGAGTTCACAACCCCGCCGGAGCACATGAACCGGGTAAATCACTGAGCCATTTTTCGATTCAATGCACAGATAGCCTCTACGTCACCCCGTGAAGCTCACCGTGCCCTTGGACTGAACCAGATCGCCGTAGTTTGGCCGGCACACCCGCCGCCGACGAGGACAACCGCCTGCGCACGTGGACCGAGCGATTCCGGCCATCCCCGCCGTCGAGCCGTACATCGCTGTGACCGCCAGAGCCTCCCCGAGCCAACCCCGCTCCTCGCCGGACCTCTCTCGTCGCCGGTAAGCCGCGCCGCCCTTTTCTTTCCCGCGGGTACTGTTTACATTAGGGGAAGACCTCGGGGAAGAAGAAGGGAAGGTCAGGGGCTTTTTGAACTGTCAGCGACTCAGGGGAATAGTGGCGCAAGGGTAGATTTGAGCGGGTTGATTTAGTTTTAACCCAGGGACCTTGGTGTAAACTGTTTTTTTTCAGAAAACCTTATTAAACCTGATTTTAAATTTGAACAGAAACTTTGAAAATCCATAACTTCTGTTTAGTTCATACAAATTTGGTCAAACCAATTTTGTCAGACTCTAATTAATATGACCTACTTAAGAAAAATATAAAACCCCCTAGGTACTATAGAAAACTTTAAGGTTCTGATTTAATTATAGTTTTGGCCAAAAGCTCAATAATAGAAAGAAAAATAGTTGTACTATTTGACTAGGGTTAGAAAAATTTGGAGAAGATTATATCCACTTACTGACCTGTTTAAAAATGCTAAACCTCTCTGTCCAACCCATTAAGTTAGCTTTTGCCATTTAATTTATAATATGCTTAAGGTTAAGAAAAATAGAAAAGGTGATTTAAATAATAAACCAGAGGGCACCCCTATTTTTGTTAGAGTACTTATTCAATGTAGTTTACTAGAAAAATCTATTATACCCTGGTTTAGTATGAAATAAGTAGGATCCCTTTTATTTCAAGAAAACAAGGAAAACTTAGAAAAACTCTACAAAAATAACCCCAAGGTGAAAGCACCCCAACCCTTGGGATAATTAATGTTTGGTTATTAAGAACTTAGGAAAAATATGAAATCTGCTGTTTGACATTTTTCAAATAACAATGTAGTAGAAAGTGCCTTTTTGACATTTAACTTTAAAAAATCATAACTAAATGACCATCCCTTAGCTTTCTGTGATTTTTGGCACAGAAGCCTATTATTACTATTAGATGCCAACAAAAATAACCCTTAGGGCAGAACTCACCCCTAATTAAGAGATGTAGTATAAAGTAGCCCATTGTACACAACTCTTGTTAATTTTGTTTAAAGCATAGCCTTTATATTTTAAGCCTCAAATTCTTAAAACAGACTAGAATAGCAAATGGTAACCCACTGAAATTTTTACAAAATTTTTGGAAAATATTAAACCCCTGTCGTAGTTCAAACCTACACTAGAAACCATAAATAAAGAATAAAGAAAGGGAAATATGAATAATATAAAATTAGTGTCATCCTAAAAACTCTTTATAACTTGTCCACTGAAGTATATATAAAAAGGCAATACTAATTCCCTATGATTATCCTCAACAATAAAAACCTAAGCCTAAAAGTGATAAGCATAACCCACTAGAAGCCCCGCATGACCAAGAAACCCTAAGTTACACCTTAACTTAGTTTTTCTTCTCTCAGCATAATGTTATTAAATCTTGCATAGTCATGACATACATGTTCATTGCATTCGATAGACTGTAACCTTGCTGACGGAGAGTACGTCCTCGTGCCGGAGCAAGGAGCTGCTCAGGAGGTAGCCCCAGATCCAGCACCAGAGCCTACACTAGAGGACCTGCCTGCCACAGCTTTGGAAGGCAAGCCCCGGTTTATACATAACCTGTTATTTATGCTATTTTACTTCACTTAATGATTGTAGGATTGATTGTGCACTTAGGTGTAAGAGTTGTTTGAAACCCTAGTTGCATGATCTCAGGAACCCTGTTGAGATGAGTACTAGTATGCTAAGTCGAGTAGCTGCTTTATTAATTAGGATCTCGGTAGAAGTCGAGTGATTTTTCTAGCACTCGTGCGAGGTCAGGAAATTGGTTGTATCCACTTTCTATCATAATGGTGATGGTTTGTGGACAACAATCCATGGGGATTGGTTGTCCACGGGATAAAAATTGGAATAAGGATTAAGGTGTGGTACCGTGAGTCAAGCGTTTGAACGTACTAAGCACATGCCGAGAAATATGGTAAATCGGTAAGCCTAGTACCTGATTGAACCTGGCAGTAGACTTTACCCCTCACGCGACCTGAGACGTGGTCTCCCATTCCGGTTATGGTGGGTACAAGTGCGGTCACTGCACGACGGCAGTCGGGGTCAGTGAGGCATTGTACGCCAAGGCGGTGAGCCCTGATCTGCTGACGGGGAATCGATGGGGACGGTTGATGTTTGTGGGGACGGAGTGCCCCTACATGTCGTGTGTTTAGGTTTACCTTGCAAGGATAAAAACTCGATTCGAATCGTCTGCTTCTCGCAGCTAATGAGACTGCTTGATCCATGCTGCTACATTGAGTAACAAGTGGAATTGTGCTGAGATGATACAAGATGTTGATTGCTAAAAATGTTTGCTACTATGTATGAATGGATAGTACATCTTTAGCCTTAAGAGAGTCACACTTAATTTGACAAAGTTAAAAACTTGATTTAGAAACTCAGCTAGTGCTTTTGGCAGCCAAACAGCTGCATGTCTAGAGGTAGAGGAGTAGACTCCTCACACCGGGTAAGTCTAGCTGAGTATTAGTATACTCAGCCTTGCTTGTGGCATAATTTTACAGGTTCTCTGGAGGACATGGTTGCTGGAGTGACTTGGCCGTCCATCTTGCCACCGGGTTGGACTGTCGAGTGGGACCCCACCTCGGCCGAGGAGGAGCATGAGGAGTGATGGGACAGGCTTCCCCATCTCTCTGTTTATTTACCGTTAGTTTTATTCCGCTGCACTTCGAACAATGATGACTACTTTTGCGAAACTCCGATGGTGATGTAATAATTTAATACTCCTTCATGTATGGTTTTATGCTTTATTGTATTTGCTCTGTGACTCACCTTCGAGTGAGATTGTGGTACTTGATCCTGTCAGTGGCCGTGTCGGACTAGATCCGAGGGATTGACGGATTATTCCCATTTAAGTTTGGTCTAGCCTCTAAGGCAGGGCTCAGGCACTTAAGTTGGAACAATTCGGGCAGTTCCGCCACAGCTGGTATCGGAGCTTGTACCACCACAGAGGAATCAATAAAATGTAAATACCGTCATTTTCCAAAATAAAACTTGGTAGAAACAATGTTGGATAGATAGTAGGACGAGCAGGATAGACCTAGGACGTGAAGCCTTAGGGTGATAGAAGGGTAGCTAGGTGGCTACGTAATTAGGCCCTATAGGCCAGCTTAAGGGATGGGAGTTCTTCCCTATCCCCTTTATATTGGTAAGGTCGTTCAGGACGAGCATGCATGCATTCTTAATTTAAACAAATGGACATTTGAGTAAAGACTTAAAAACAATATGATAACCAACTAAGCCCCCAGTACCATTTTATTTAACTAGAGAAAGGCTGAGTCTTATTTTTCTTGTTCTTTTTATAGTTCTTTTTCTTTTACTTACACTTAACCGTACACAGATGACTTCCCACGGATCCTCAGATGACGAAAACGCACTGTCCCACACTGACGGGCTTGCACGAGAGGGCTTTCCCCGCATTTTGTGGGAGGTACTTCACGGGGGCGGATACACGACACCCCCTCAGTACGCGGTGCAGCAGTTCGAGAAGCACCGAGTGCCCCGCTGTAGGGTGAGGATGACTTTGGAGCCTCATCCCCTGTAGCCAGGCTGGCGCTCGTTGGACTCTGAGTCTTTTGGATACCGAGCTGAGGACACGATCGAGGTGATCGCTCTGCACGGGTTGACCACTTTCTGCGGATTCCATCCCTTGGAGCTGGCTACCCACCCCATTGGCTTGTTCCCCGCCGAGAGGGAGGACGACCCAATGTGGAAGGATCGGGTGGAGCATGCCAAGGATATCTGGGCCATCTACCCAGGACAAACTGCGCACTTGACCGTACGGTGCATGAATGCTCTGTACCGTCTGCAAGTGATGCGCAGTGAGGCGATGTCCCATCTGATGGCACTATTGGAGGCGACAAAGATCACCCCGGACAACAGGAAGGAGCTCGTGGTTGATTTGTCCACTGAAATGGTGGAAAAGGACTTGCAGGTGGAGCAGCTATCCACTGATATCCAAGAGCTGGAGGAATTAGTGGGCACCAGGGAGAACACCATCGAGGTTCTCGAGGATCAGCTTATTAACACTCAGCAGCAGCTTGTTGAGGCTAATGAGCACCTGGATATGCATCACCAGGAGATCTAGGACATGGAGGCCAACGAGGACGTCGACATTGAGGGAGGGGAGGAGCCTGCCTCCAGCGTGGACACTGCTGGCTCAGGGAGACCACCTTCCCCCGAGTCGAGTGTTGCCTCGTTCGCTCACTAGGTGTCAGGGATAGAGTTAGAAGTCGGTGATGGTAGGACTCCTCGCAGCTAGCTTAGCTTTTGCACCCTTGGGGTACTAGGCTAGATAGAGTTGAGTCTTTTTGGGACCATTAATGTAACCGTGATAAAATCTCTCGAAAGTTGGTTGATGGATGATGTCAGTTTTTAAATCTGGACGGAATGTTTATGCTTTTTAATTTATGTCGGAATCTATCAATTTGCTTTTGACTCTTTCGCCGCGATTAAAACCTTGAACTTGGAGATATGGTGTTAAGTATATATGTGATTTTTTCAGATGACCGGGAGACAGCGTCGTGGCCAGAATGAGCGTGTTCCTCCACCGCCGCCACCGCCTCCCACTCTGCAGGAGCTAATGGCTCAGCAGAATGAGATCTTGAGGCAGCTAGCTCAGCGTCAGCCACCACCTCAGCACTATGGTGGTGGAGACCATCAGCGTCACCCCGCGGCAGCTACCTACCAGGAGTTCCTCAGTACCCAGCCTCCATTGTTCACGAGGGCAGAGGACCCACTTGATGCAGATGTGTGGTTAAGAGTAGTGGAATCCAAATTCCCGCTACTCCATGGAGCTTGTTTAGAGGTCACTAAAGTCAGGTTCGCCACCCAGCAGCTTTGCGGACCCGCAAGGACTTGGTGGGACCATTTTCTTGCCATGCAGCCAGAGGATCGAGAGGTGGAATGGAGGGAGTTCAAGGCAGCTTTTCGAGGACACCACATACCAGCCGGGATTATGGACTAAAAGCTCAACGAGTTTCTGGCACTCACTCAGGGCAACAGGACAGTGTTGCAGTATGCCCAGGCTTTTAATGACGTGTGCCATTATGTTGGATATCACGCAGATACGGATGAGAAGAAGAGAGACAGGTTCAGGAGGGGGCTCAGCACTAAGCTCCGTGACCGTCTCAACACCGTCAGGGCCAACAGTTACAATGGGTTGGTCAACATGGCTATCTCCCAGGAGGACTGCATTACAGCTCGACAGGCAGAAAAGAAGAGGAAGACCCCTGTGGCAGGACCCTCAGCTCAGCCACAGCGCTTCAGGATTGTGTCCGACACTCAGAACAGGGCCCCCCAGCAGCAGCAAGGACGATGGGTGATCCGACCACAGCAGCAGCAGCGGGCACCGAACCGTACCCAGTTTCCAGCTCAAAGGAACAACCAGCAGCAGCAGCAGTACCGCCACGCAAATGATAACAGGTGTTTCACATGTGGCAACACCGGACATTATGCCAAGAATTGCCCCAGGAACCAGCAGAGGCAGGGACAGAGTGTTAATCAGAACCAAGGCAAGAGGCAGAAGGTGCAAGTGAGGCAGGGCAGGCTGAACTTCACCACCATGGCTGATATTCCAGAGGGAGCACCCGTCATGACTGGTATCTTTACAGTTTTGAATTATCCTGCTATTATTCTTTTTGATTCTGGTGCATCGCATAGTTTTATCAGTGCCAAATTTAGTGCCAAGTGCCAGTTGCCCTTTCACCACACCGATGGGGGCATTACAATTTCAACACCAGGAGGTAGGGTTGCCACCTATCAAATCAACAGACATGTGTGCATAAAGTTTGGTAGTCTAATAATTAAAACCACCCTCCTCATTTTGGGTTTGGATAGTGTGGATATTATATTGGGAACTGACTGGTTAACCAGGCATCAAGCAGTTATTGATATTGCAGCCAGGGCCATTGAGGTGCACTCACCAACCTGTGGTGAAACTACATTATATTTGCCCGACCAAGGATGTACCCGTTCTTGTGCCTTCGTTATGATAGAGTCCCCAGTGGAAAAGATCCCAGTGGTCTGTGACTACCCGGATGTGTTTCCGGATGAATTGCCAGGGATGCCACCTGACCGAGACATTGAGTTCGCCATCGAATTGCAACCTGGGACTGCTCCTATCTCTAAGAGACCTTATAGGATGCCTCCCGCGGAATTGGCAGAACTGAAAAAGCAACTGCAAGAATTGTTGGACAAGGGGTTTATTCGCCCAAGTACTTCGCCTTGGGGATGTTCCGCCTTGTTCGTAAAGAAAAAGGATGAGAGTTTGAGGATGTGTGTTGACTACCGCCCTCTCAATGCGGTGACCATCAAGAACAAATACCCACTGCCCCGTATTGATGTTCTGTTTGATCAGTTAGTGGGAGCCAAAGTGTTCTCCAAGATAGATCTTCGCTCAGGCTACCACCAGATTAAGATTCGTGCCAGTGATATTCCCAAGACAACTTTCTCTACCAGATATGGGCTGTATTAGTTTTTGGTGATGTCTTTTGGGCTGACCAATGCCCCGGCTTATTTTATGTACCTGATGAACTCAGTGTTTATGCCAGAATTGGACAAGTTCGTGGTCGTTTTCATTGATGATATTCTGGTCTATTCCAAGAATGAAGACGAACATACTGAGCACCTGCACATCGTGCTCCAGCGACTGCGCGATCATCGTCTTTATGCTAAGTTGTCTAAATGTGAATTCTGGCTGAAGGAGATCAAATTCTTGGGTCACACAATTTCTCAGGATGGGATATCAGTTGATCCTGAGAAGGTACAAGAGGTGATGGATTGGAAACCCCCGACTACAGTGAGGCAAATTCGGAGTTTTCTGGGATTGGCAGGGTATTATCGACGATTCATTCTGGATTTCTCCAGAATTGCCAAACCAATGACTGAACTGTTGAAAAAGGGAGTCAAGTATGATTGGAGCCAAAAGTGCGAAGATGCCTTTCACACTTTGAGGCAGCATTTGACAACGGCCCCAATGCTGGCTCAACCTGACAACACCAAGCCATTTGAGGTTTATTGTGATGCTTCTGGTACGGGATTGGGTTGTGTCTTAATGCAAGATAACAGAGTAATTGCTTATGCTTCCCGAGCACTCAGACCCCATGAGCAGAACTACCCCACACATGATCTGGAATTGGCAGCTGTGGTTCATGCTCTTAAGATATGGAGACACTACTTGATGGGAGCTCACTGTAACATCTACACTGATCACAAGAGTCTCAAATACATCTTCACTCAGGCAGATCTGAACATGAGGCAGAGAAGATGGTTAGAATTAATCAAGGACTATGATTTGGAGGTGCATTACCATCCCGGCAAAGCCAATGTTGTGGCAGATGCCTTGAGCAGAAAGGTCCAGTGCAATTGTATGAGCATGGATGCGAGAGTTACCACCCTGTGTGATGAATTGTGCAGATTGAACCTAGAAGTTGTTTCTTCGGGTGACTTAAGTTATATCTCGGTGGAACCCACATTGCAAGAGCAAATAGTCAGGGCACAGATTGAAGATAAGGGTGTTCAGATGATCAAGGTAATGATCAAGCAAAAGGCAGAAAAATACAAGTGCTTCCGTTAGGACAGCAAGGGAATTCTATGGTTTGGAGATTGATTGGTTGTTCCCAAGGACCCTGAGCTCAGAAAGGAGATATTGGATGAAGCTCACCTTTCCAAATTCTCCATGCACCCTGGTAGCAACAAGATGTACCATGATCTCAGATCTTTGTATTGGTGGACCAGAATGAAGAGGGAAATTGCCAAGTACATATCCGAGTGTGACACCTGCCAGAGAATCAAAGCCAGTCATTTGAAGGCAGTAGGCCCTTTGCAACCCCTTCCCATACCATCTTGGAAATGGGAGGACATTTGCATGGACTTCATAGTGGGATTGCCCAATACCTCCAGGCACCATGATTCTATTTGGGTTATTGTGGAAAGATTAACTAAGACTGCTCATTTCTTGCCAGTGCATACCACCCACAGGACAGAGAGGTATGCAGAGATCTACATTGACCAGATAGTTCGTCTACATGGGATACCAAGGACTATAGTCTCAGACCGAGGAGCACCATTTGTGGCACAATTTTGGGAACAATTGCAGGAATCACTTGGGACCAAGGTCATAAGAAGCTCAGCATACCATCCTCAAACAGATGGCCAGACAGAAAGGGTAAACCAGATTTTGGAAGACATGTTGCGAGCATGTGCACTACACTACGGAAAGGATTGGGACAAGTGTCTTTCCTTGGCAGAATTTTCTTACAATAACAGCTATCAGTCCAGCCTGAAGATGGTACCTTTTGAAGCCTTGTATGGGAGAAGGTGTAGGACCCCACTGAATTGGTCTCAAGCAGGAGAGAGGGAAATTTTTGGGCCAGATTTGGTACTTGAAGCAGAAGCAAAGGTCAGAATTATCAAGAAGAACCTAGAAGCTGCTCAGGCCAGGCAAAAGAGCTATCATGACAAGAGGCGGAAGCCTCTACAGTTTGAGGTGGGAGATCATGTTTATCTTAAGGTATCACCCACCAAGGGTGTCTAGAGATTTGAGATCAAGGGCAAGTTGGCTCCTCGCTACATTGGACCCTATGAGATCAAGGAAGCTTGTGGACCCGTAGCCTACCAATTGGAATTGCCACCTCACATGTCAGTAGTTCACAATGTATTTCACGTATCTCAGCTGCGGAAATGTGTCCGCATACCCACTGAAGTGCTACCTGAACCAGATCTTGAGATAGAACCAGACTTGTCATATCAAGAGTACCCCGTCAAGGTATTAGATCAGAAGGAGAGATCAACTCGGGCAAGATCAGTCAGAATGTATAAGGTTCAGTGGAGTCACCATTCAGCAGAAGAAGCTACATGGGAAACTGAGGATTTTCTGCGCTCTCGCTTCCCCGACTTTCTACCCAAAAGAGTCGGTACGTAACCCCAAAACCCCACCCCCACCTGCCCTTTGAATACAATTATAAGAAAAACTTAGATAACAAGGATAGTCTAAGTTGTGGACTTAACTTAAAAAGGGCTTCCTTCTGAAGTTGCAAAGAGAATGACATTCGAAGAGCAGTTAACAAGAGAAAATTGAGTATAAAGAAAGAGTAGCACACCAACACACCTTCAAGCACCCCTCCAAGGGACTCTACCTAAAATCTCGGGACAAGATTCCTTTAAAGGGGGAGGGCTGTAACACCTCAGGTGTTACCATGGCTAGAGCACACCTTGGTGCTAAGGACTATGATCACATGTGGAAGAAACTTAAGGAGCAAAAGTGTAGGGCTTTGGAAACTAGGTTTTAACCAAGAGATGTGAATGACCAAAAGCATTACCCTAGTTGAGTGCAACTATCACTTTGGACAAGGGGGTGGGAGGAAACCCTAGACCTCTCTTGAACCCTATCTCCCAAAGCCATGGATAAGAGGGGGGAGAGGGTGAGCAATTGTGCAAAACATGAGTAACCTTTAACCAAACCTTAAGTAACCTTATAACCAGCAATTATGGGATGGAAATATTGCAAAAGGCCCCTGGAGAAACCCCAAATCCATTCCCTAAGTAGAGAGAGAGCTAGAGCTCTCTAATTCTCTCTAAGTTAAAAACTACACCTACACTAAAGATCAGTCGTGTTCACCTCGAAGCTGGCACCAAATCCACCTATGTTCTATACCAAAAATGTGGTATACCACCTAGGGCACCCACTGGAAAAAGCTGAGCCTGAGACCTTGACGTTTGACATGCCTTGGCATGGTTTTTGTCGCGAGGTGGGCAGTGTGACACACCCGATTTGGCGACCGAAGATCTCCCTACCTAGGCCATATCTGCCATGGCAGCTCACGGATGAGAGACATCCCTAGGTGCCAGGAAAAGACTCGCGCCGGATTTTTGCCAAGATTCGCACGTTTGCGACTTGGGTGAGCTGTGGAACACGGGTAGAAGGAAAGCTCCACGTGTTCGACGCGCTCTGTGCGCGCCAGAGCACGCCCGCGTGCGCCCCGCGTCGCGCCAACGGCCAGCCGACGCCCTGGCCCGCGCCCGTGCCCGCGCCTATAAAGCCCACTTGGGCGTCGACCACACTCTTCCGTGCACGCTCAAACCTCACCGGAGCTCAGTTCACCGTCGTTTGCCCGTGCACGGCGTGTTCGCGGCCACCCGAGCCCCTGTCGCCGTAGACCGGCCAGCCCAGCCCTTCCTGACCCTGTCCGACCCTCGGAGACGAGCGAGCAAACCTAAGTGAAGCTCCTCGAGCGAGGAATCGAAGCCTGCTTCGCCGGAGA
This sequence comes from Zea mays, assembly GCF_902167145.1. Taxonomy (NCBI): domain Eukaryota; kingdom Viridiplantae; phylum Streptophyta; class Magnoliopsida; order Poales; family Poaceae; genus Zea; species Zea mays. Next base: position 157,003,905 of record NC_050100.1, on the reverse strand, counting down.
GGCCAGTCCACGGTCGCCGGAGTTCACAACCCCGCCGGAGCACGTGAACCGGGTAAATCACTGAGCCATTTTTCGATTCAATGCACAGATAGCCTCTACGTCACCCCGTGAAGCTCACCGTGCCCTTGGATTGAACCAGATCGCCGTAGTTTGGCCGGCACACCCGCCGCCGACGAGGACAACCACCTGCGCACGTGGACCGAGCGATTCCAGCCATCCCCGCCGTCGAGCCATACATCGCTGTGACCGCCAGAGCCTCCCCGAGCCAACCCCGCCCCTCGCCGGACCTCTCTCATCGCCAGTAAGCCGCGCCGCCATTTTCTTTCCCGCGGGTACTGTTTACATTAGGGGAAGGACCTCGGGGAAGAAGAAGGGAAGGTCAGGGGGCTTTTTGAACTGTCAGCGACTCAGGGGAATAGTGGCACAGGGGTAGATTTGAGCGGGTTGATTTAGTTTTAACCCAGGGACCTCGGTGTAAACTGTTTTTTTCTTCAGAAAACCTTATTAAACCTGATTTTAAATTTGAACAGAAACTTTGAAAATCCATAAATTCTGTTTAATTCATCCAAATTTGGTCAAACCAATTTTGTCAGACTCTAATTAATGTGACCTACTTAAGAAAAATATAAAACCCCTAGGTACTATAGAAAACTTTAAGGTTCTGATTTAATTATAGTTTTGGCCAAAAGCTCAATAATAGAAAGAAAAATAGTTGTACTATTTGACTAGGGTTAGAAAAATTTGGAGAAGATTATATCCACCTACTGACCTGTTTAAAAATGCTAAACCTCTCTATCCAACCCATTAAGTTAGCTTTTGCCATTTAATTTACAATATTCTTAAGGTTAAGAAAAATAGAAAAGGTGATTTAAATAATAAACCAGATGGCACCCCTATTTTTGCTAGAGTACTTATTCAATGTAGTTTACTAGAAAAATCTATTATACCCTGGTTTAGTATGAAATTAGTAGGATTCCTTTTATTTCAAGAAAACAAGGAAAACTTAGAAAAACTCTACAAAAATGACCCCAAGGTGAAAGCACCCCAACCCTTGGGATAATTAATGTTTGGTTATTAAGAACTTAGGAAAAATATGAAATCTGCTGTTTGACATTTTTCAAATAACAATGTAGTAGAAAGTGCCTTTTGACATTTAACTTTAGAAAATCATAACTAAATGACCATCCCTTAGCTTTCTATGATTTTTGGCACAAAAGCCTATTATTACTGTTAGATGCCAACAAAAATAACCCTTAGGGCAGAACTCACCCCTAATTAAGGGATGTAGTGTAAAGTAGCCCATTGTACACAACTCTTGTTAATTTTGTTTAAAGCATAGCCTTTATATTTTAAGCCTCAAATTCTTAAAACAGACTAGAATAGCAAATGGCAACCCACTGAAATTTTTACAGAATTTTTGGAAAATATTAAACCCCTGTCGTAGTTCAAACCTACACTAGAAACCATAAATAGAGAATAAAGAAAGGGAAATATGAATAATATAAAATTAGTGTCATCCTAAAAACTCTTTATAACTTGTCCACTGAAGTATATATAAAAAGGCAATACTAATTCCCTATGATTATCCTCAACAATAAAAACCTAAGCCTAAAAGTGATAAGCATAACCCACTAGAAGCCCCGCATGACCAAGAAACCCTAAGTTACTCCTTAACTTAGTTTTTCTTCTCTCAGCATAATGTTATTAAATCTTGCATAGTCATGACATACATGTTCATTGCATTCGATAGACTGTAACCTTGCGGACGGAGAGTACGTCCTCGTGCCGGAGCAAGGAGCTGCTCAGGAGGTAGCCCCAGATCCAGCACCAGAGCCTACACTAGAGGACCTGCCTGCCACAGCTTTGGAAGGCAAGCCCCGGTTTATGCATAACCTGTTATTTATGCTATTTTACTTCACTTAATGATTGTAGGATTGATTGTGCACTTAGGTGTAAGAGTTGTTTGAAACCCTAGTTGCATGATCTCAGGAACCCTGTTGAGATGAGTACTAGTATGCTAAGTCGAGTAGCTGCTTTATTAATTAGGATCTCGGTAGAAGTCGAGTGATTTTTCTAGCACTCGTGCGAGGTCAGGAAATTGGTTGTATCCACTTTCTATCATAATGGTGCTGGTTTGTGGACAACAATCCATGGGGATTGGTTGTCCACGGGATAAAAAATGGAATAAGGATTAAGGTGTGGTACCGTGAGTCAAGCGTTTGAACGTACTAAGCACATGACGAGAAATATGGTAAATCGGTAAGCCTAGTACCTGATTGAACCTGGCAGTAGACTTTACCCCTCACGCGACCTGAGACGTGGTCTCCCATTCCGGTTATGGTGGGTACAAGTGCGGTCACTGCACGACGGCAGTCGGGGTCAGTGAGGCATTGTACGCCAAGGCGGTGAGCCCTGATCTGCTGACGGGGAATCGATGGGGACGGTTGATGTGTGTGGGGACGGAGTGCCCCTACATGTCGTGTGTTTAGGTTTACCTTGCAAGGATAAAAACTCGATTCGAATCGTCTGCTTCTCGCAGCTAATGAGACTGCTTGATCCATGCTGCTACATTGAGTAACAAGTGGAATTGTGCTGAGATGATACAAGATGTTGATTGCTAAAAATGTTTGCTACTATGTATGAATGGATAGTACATCTTTAGCCTTAAGAGAGTCACACTTAATTTGACAAAGTTAAAAACTTGATTTAGAAACTCAGCTAGTGCTTTTGGCAGCCAAACAGCTGCATGTCTAGAGGTAGAGGAGTAGACTCCTCACACCGGGTAAGTCTAGCTGAGTATTAGTATACTCAGCCTTGCTTGTGGCATAATTTTACAGGTTCTCTGGAGGACATGGTTGCTGGAGTGACTTGGCCGTCCATCTTGCCACCAGGTTGGACTGTCGAGTGGGACCCCACCTCGACCGAGGAGGAGCATGAGGAGTGATGGGACAGGCTTCCCCATCTCTCTGTTTATTTACCATTAGTTTTATTCCGCTGCACTTCGAACAATGATGACTACTTTTGCGAAACTCCGATGGTGATGTAATAATTTAATACTCCTTCATGTATGGTTTTATGCTTTATTGTATTTGCTTTGTGACTCACCTTCGAGTGAGATTGTGGTACTTGATCCTGTCAGTGGCCATGTCGGACTAGATCCGAGGGATTGACGGATTATTCTCATTTAAGTGTGGTCTAGCCTCTAAGGCAGGGCTCAGACACTTAAGTTGGAACAATTCGGGCAGTTCCGCCACATTAAGCCCTTCAACAGAAGTAACACCACTGAAGGCACAAAAGAGTTCTGCCACAACTCCTAAGAGAAGGAGGATGGTAAATGTGCTAGATGTTGTATTAGAAACAACAAAAACCTTGAATCCTGCTCCTGCCAAAAAAATTACCGAAGCTGAAACGAAACAGGCAGAAGTCGTAGCTACAATAATTCAAACTGAAACCCAAGTTGGGCCTTCAGAGCCCGCTGAGATAAAGCCTGTCGAAATTGAAGAAAAGGCAACAGAAGAAAAGGCCACAGAGCAAATTTCGTCTGAAAAGGTTGCAACTCCTGCTCCCGAAGCTTTAAAAGAAAGCATTGATTACATCATTCGCCATGCTTCGGGAAAGGGACTTTCTCAAGAAGAAAAACGAGAAGCACAACATTATGCCCAAAAGTTGAAATACCCGAAGGGGGCATTAGTGTTTAATGGCAGTGGGGAGGAAGATTTTCTGTACTGTCTCCCGGATAATAAAGAGATATCTGTTTGCCGGGAGATAGGTAGAAGCATCAGATTTCCGAAGCTAGAAGATGGCCTTTCAATATTATCAAAGGATGAGCTCGCTGACAGTTTGGCGTATAATAGCATAAAGGTATAAAAGCTAATTTTGTATTTTGAAAACAAAATATTTTATTTACTATACTTAGTTCTGTCTTCCTCTTGTAGGGCTTAATTCTTAGCAATGCGCTGAGAGCTCAGAAGAACATTGAAGACGAAGGATATACGATGGCTCTGAACAACCTTCGTTCAGAGGTAATTGAACTAAGAAACGAAGGTCTTGAAAAAGACAAAATACTGATTTCATTGGTTAACAAAGTGAAAGAAGATGAGGCTAGTTTCAAGACTCAAGCTGAAATCCAGAAGAATGAAATCAAAGACCTTCAGAAACAATTGGCCGAAGCTAAAGAAAAATGCGGTCTTGCAGAAGCTAAGCGTGATATCAGTGAATATTGGAAAAACCATTTGGAGAAAACTGTTGAAGAACTTCGCGCATCCAAAGAAAGGTGTTTTGAAAAATCCTTGGGCTACGTGAAAAAATAAAGGCTAGCTTCGCCAACGTCGGGGCCTATTCCAACGAAGGTAACTTCATACGAGGTGACCCTGAAGGTGTTATCAAATGGATAAGTGGAGAGGCCAAAGCTTTTGAAGAAATTTTAAGTGATCGAGGGGATGTCTGCGTGTTCTCAGGTGCGAGAGGAATTTCGGCCATCCTGGAGAAGGCGAGGTGCGACCATGTCAAGACCCTGGCTCAGGCCGAAGCCGCCTTCTCCCTGGATGACACAAAGGATCCCTCAGCTGAAGCAAGCTTAATGGGCGGAAAATTTTACACTGACATCTGGGTGAATAGTGGCCGAGAAATAGCTCATGAAATTATGAAGAAGAGTGAAAAAGATATTCATGACGCCCGAGTGGAAGCGAAACAAGCTGAGGAAGCTGCAGAACGTGAAAGACGTATAGGTATTGTTTCGCAGCACTTAGCCTCGTCATTTGTTTTTGTGGCTTCAGACTGATTAATTTTTCCACTGTAGCTGAATTATCTCCGCCACCGGAACCGTTCGACCCCCTGGCTGATCCAGAAATGAAGAAAGCACTGGAGATCATCAATATGGCCGAATCTATTGTTGACGAAGTCGTCAATAAATTGCTGAATAAAGTTGCGGAGAAGGTCCTGAAGCAAGACTAGTACTTTTTGTAAAAACATTTTTAGACGATCAATGAAACTTTGCTGCAACAAGACTGTAATATTCGATGTATATAATTTTGAATCTGATCTATAAATTCTTCATAATTCGCTTCCTTGCGATGCATGAAATTTTTACATACATACTGTTTTTGAGCCTTCGGCGAAAAAACACATTCCCTTCTTTTCATGCTTCGTAAAGAAAAGATCCATGCTTCGTGAAAAATATCTATGCTTCATAAGAACATCCCAGCTTCGTAAACAAAGAATCCCTTCTCTTGCAATAGAGCTGATGAAGTTGTATTTCTCAGCTTACTTTGTGCCTTAGCACATTTTCATTTTTTATAAAGCAATCTCCGAAGGTCGACTTCGTATTCAGTTCCTGTTATCGGTGCGCTATGATGTATGATGTGATGCTATGCGGGATGATGTGATGATATGATGCAAAATATGATGCTAATGCCGAAGACACACACCCACACGCCCACACTGAAACACACAATCTCTCCATTCCCTTAGGAACAACCGAAGTCTTCTTTGCCGTTTATTTTTTGCCTTCACCGCTTATTTTTCGGTGTAAGTTCTGCATCCCCTTAGAAACGTCTTTTGAACTTCTTCGCCTTCTATTTCGGTGGTATCACCGTTGACTTTTCGGTGTAAGTTCTGCATTCCCTTAGGAACGTCTTTTGAACTTCTTCGCCTTATATTTCGGCGGTATTTGGCTCTACATTCCCTTTGGAACGACTTTTGAGCAGAAAACTTACACTGCGCTCCCTTAGGAACGACTTTTTTGTAGCTTCGACAAAACTTCCGCTGCGCTCCCTTAGGAACATCTTTTTTTGTAGCTTCAGCATTTATCTAGCTTTGTATTCCCTTAGAAACAACTTTTGAGCTTCGGCAATTTTTGAGCTTCGTAAATCTATGAAGAAGATATATTTCATTGTAATAGAAACGAAACCATTACAAGGAATTAAAACTAAATTTACATTACTTGTTCCTTATTGAAAAACAAAATGACATAGGAAGTAAAAAATATTTTGGGGGTAGGATATCTCTCAATAAATGTGCTTTGATTCCAGCACAGTACTGTTAACTGTGCGAGCTTCGGATTCCTGCCTGAATTCCCATTGTTGTTGAGAATGCTGACGCCCTTCTAGCTGCTGGCTTCGGGAATAGGTCGGTTGTAGTGGTGGTGGGGGTGGGAGTTGTGGCCAGGAAGCGTGTGACTGACTAGCCGAAGGCACATAAGCTGCATGATGATTACCCACATACTCTGGTATGTAGGGAGAGTGGCACGAAGCTATGTGCAAGACCTGCTTCGACTGACTCTGCCGAGCTTCGGCTTCTGCGATCTCCTTCTGCTTCTGGATGGTGATTTGGCACATTCTTGTAGTATGACCCTTGTCCTTGCCACAAAATAAGAAGTAGATCTTCCTGGGTTGATCCTCAAATCTTTCTCCGAAGCCCCTGGCGCCTCTGCCCCTTGGAGCTGGTGGCCTGAAAGAGCTTTGCTGTTGGGCCAAAGATTGTGAGGTGTACATAACCTCTGAGGTTGGCTCCCTTTGTCGTCATTCTGACTGGAGCTATGAATTGACCTGACATGCCTCGGGTGGATTCGCCCTTTGAAGCCCATGGTCATCTCAGAGAATCTGTACGCTTCCTCCCTTCTTTGGCGGAAGTCGTTATCAGCCCGAATGTACTCATCCATTTTCTGAAGTAGCTTCTCCAGGGTCTATGGGGGCTTTCTAGCGAAATATTGAGCATTAGGTCCTGGCCTAAGACCCTTGATCATGGCCTCAATGACAATTTCATTGGGCACTGTAGGTGCTTGTGCCCTCAGTCACAAGAACCTTCGTACATATGCCTAAAGGTATTCTTCGTGGTCTTGCGTGCATTGGAACAGGGCCTGAGCTGTGACCGGCTTCGTTTGAAAGCCTTAGAAACTCGTAACCAGCATGTCCTTAAGCTTCTGCCACGACATGATAGTCCCTGGCCGAAGAGAAGAATACCATGTTTGGGCTACATTCCGGACTGCCATGACGAAGGACTTCACCATGACTGCGGTATTACCTCCATACAAAGATATAGTTGCTTCGTAGCTCATCAGAAACTGCTTTGGATCTGAGTGCCCATCATACATGGGAAGCTGAGGTGGCTTGTATGACGGGGGCCATGGGGTAGCCTACAGTTCTGCTGCCAAGGGAGAAGCATCATCAAAAGTAAAGGCATCATGATTAAAATCATCATACCATCCATCTTCATTGAATAAGCCTTCTTGACGAAGCTCCCTGTGTTGGGGCCTTCGATCTTGTTCATCTTAAGCAAGATGACACACTTCTTCAGTAGCTTCGTCGATCTTTCTTTGAAGGTCAGCCAGTCGCGCCATCTTCTCCTTCTTCCTTTGTACTTGCTGATGGATAATTTCCATGTCCCTGATTTCTTGGTCCAACTCCTCCTCCTGGAGTGTTAGACTTGTGGCCTTTCTCTTCTGGCTTCGAGCTTCTCGGAGAGAAAGAGTTTCCTGGTTTGGGTCCAGTGGCTGCAGTGCAGCAGCCCCTGTCACTGAAGCTTTCTTCGGCGGCATGACGAAGGTCAGTGCTTGCCGAAGGTGGTCGAAAGAGTTCACCAAATGCTATGAGTTAAGAAAAAGGCAACACAAAATTTTAAATGTTAATTTCCTTCGTCCTTCGAAGTATTATTTCCCTTAGGATATAATGATCTTCAGACGAAGGTTATGAAGGACATACCTTCATCAACGCGATATATGTTAATAAAAGAAGAAGTATATGAAATATAAGAGGCAAGATAAACAATCACATAATATTATTAATTCATTCTCATTGTATTATCCTTGAAAGACAGAAACAATATTGAATTACAAATGTACCTTCGGCTTGATAGAAGGCAAAAGTATAAGCATGACGCAAAAGCGAGTACAAGTCAGCGTGAACAGTACAAGGGTACTATTCATCTATTTATAGGCACTGGACGCAGCCTGTGAGAAATTACATTCATGCCCTTTATATTTACTATTAACTTATAGACAAATCTATGAGGATAGCCTTTTCCCTTTTAACTCGGTTCCTTTTTTCGCTATTTAGCCGAAGCTCCCTTGCGCGTAGCTCGGAGCAACTCCAACCTTCGTCACGATCATGCTTTTACATCGTACATGCTTTTAACCCGAGTCCGAAGGTACCTATTCATATGTCACACTTGGAAGATATTGTTAAATCACGTTTTTGAGGACCTTCGGAGGACGAAGGCCCCCAACACTTTCTAAGCCTTCAATTATAACCTCATGTTTTTTATCTTCAAGGTCTTGTTGCATCCTCAAGGCTTTACTTAATAGCATACTCTGTGCAAAACAACCTTCATCAGAAAACACCTTCGTCGTTAAAAACAATGAAAAGCCGAAGAAAAAATTATTTACCTTGAAATTAGAATAGAATAAACTACCGACGATATGCTGTCGTCGGTAGCGGCTGATGTCGGCCTCAAGTTTCGGGAAACCAATACTCTTCGACAGAGTACTGATAACCTTCGCTCCAGTTCGGTCTCGGAGGCATCCTAAGCTTTCGTCGTCAATACCGCCAAAGAGCAACGCTCCTGGTTTGTAACCACAGGATATAGCATAATCTCTCAGCTCCTCTTTTTCAGCCTTCGATAACTCTTGACCAATGATGTTTTGAAAATTGAAATCCTTTTCATCTGAAGTATCTTCGGCGATCTCCTTCCCTTTTCCAGGCATTGTGGCCAGGGTGTCTTCGGCGGCTGCAGCAGCTTCTTCCGCGGCCATATTCAAAAGCATTTTATCAATATCAGAAAATGTGCCCTCCAGATTTTGTATCTTCGGCCATTGTAGCTTCGGCAGTTGCAGCTTCGGCGGGGGCAGCTTCGGTAGCTGTAGCGTCTTCGGTAGCTGGTGTTTTTGACGCCGAGGCCGGCGGTGGTGTTTCTTCAATGGCTTCAATCATAGTAATAATCCTCCGCCTTTTTGGCCCAGCAGACTTCTTGGCTGCCAAAGGCTCCTCCTTCTTCTATAAAAGCTTCGTCAGATGTGGCCCTAGTGGACTTAGCTTGATAGGCAAGGATTCAGTCATTACCTTTAGAATTTCTTCCACGTCGGCAGCAGAAGGTGTTGAAGGAGTCTCTTCCTCACAACAACACAAACCCCCCTATAGCAACGTATCTGCAGCAACACATGGTTTTATGCGTTGTAAGAAATTAGCGGGCAACGCTTAATATGCGTTGCAAGCAACATCCGTCAAGTTATTACAGTAGTGGCAATGCTTAATATATGTTGCTAGCACCATCTGTTATTTAAATAGAATATGACAACACTTAATATGCATTGCTAGCGGAATGTATTGATTAACTAGGATATGGCAACATTTAATATGTGTTGCTAGTAATATTTAATATTAGAACATAGAACAACTCGGTACGGATAACTCACAGACCCGAATTCTTCATACAATTCACCTTTGAGCGTTCCTGTTCCTATCCCTTCCCACCTCTCCCATCTCCGGTGCCGCCGCCGCCCGCTCGCCCTCATCCCCCAAACCTCCAGCTCCCTACCTCCGTCGCTTGCTCCCTTCCAGGAGCTGCCATACCAGGAACAACTCCCAACTTTGCTCCTGACAGATCTCCCTCCACATCTCGCCTTCTCCCCTTCCTCTCCTGGCACCACCTTGATCCCGCCCCCAAGATCTCCTAGCCACTACATCCGCCCCCACCCTCATTGCCCAGATTCGGTAGTCCCTCCATGTCTGTCCGCCCCTTTCCTGCTCTCTCCCTGGCCGGCTCACTCCTGCTTGCAACCACTCACACCTCGTTCTGCTCCAGATACAGTTGTTGGGGGCCTTCGGCTTCCGAAGGTCCTCAAAAACATGATTTAACAATGCCTCTGGAGTATAATGTGTGGACAGGGATCTTCGAATAAGAGCCCACGGTATGAAGAAGCACGGAAACAATACGAAGGATGGAACAGAGCCGAAGTTGTGCGCAAGGGAGCTTCGGCGTGATGGCAGAAAAGAGGGAACCGACTTAAAGAGGAAAAGACTATCTAGACCCAGATAGATTACTATAGAGTTATTGTCAAAAGCAAAGGGCCTGGATGTAATTTTGCATGGGCTGCGACCCGTGCCTATAAATAGGTGAACAGTATTCCCGTACTGTTCACGCTGACTGGGCATTTACTTTTGCGTCACACTTGTACCCCTGCTTTCCTTCGAGCCGAAGGTACATTTGTAATTTGTTATTATTGATACAATAAAACAAATAAAAATGAGTTAATAATAATGATTAAAGTGTTTATATTATTTTTCATTTCTTGTGTATGAATCCTCCTTCATCATTCATTGTGTTTATGAAGGTTAGTCCTTCATAACCTTCGTCCGGAATCCATTATATCCGAAGGGAGATAATGCTTCGAAGGACGAAGGACTTTAACATTTAACACTTTTCATGTTGCCTTGTTCTTAACTCTTAGCATTTGAGAACAAGTCCCCAACATTGGCGCCCACCTCCGGTGAACTCACTTCCACTTTTTGAGTTTCGAACACCTTCGGCAAGCATAGACCTTCGGCATGCCGCCAAAGAAAGCTTCAGCAACAGGAGCTGCCGCTCTGCAGCCGCTGGACCCCAACCAGGAGACCCTCTCTCTTCGGGAGGCCCGAAGCCAGAAGAGGAAGGCCACCAGTCCAATGCCTCAGGAGGACGACTTGGATCAAGAGATCAGAAATATGGAGATGCTCCATCAGCAGGTCCAAAGGAAGAAGGAAAAGATGGCTAGGCTAGCTGACTTGCAGAGGCAGATAGACGAAGCCTCTGAAGAAGTTTGCCATCTTACTCAAGATGAGCAGAACCGAAGGCCTCAGCATAGAGAGCTTCATCAGGAGGGCTTCTTCAACGAGGATGACTGGTATGAGGATTTCCATCATGGAAATTTTGCTTTTGATGATGCTTCTCCTCTGTCAGCAGAACTGCAGGCTACACCTTGGCCTCCGTCCTACAAGCCACCTCAACTCCCCATGTACGACGGACACTCAGATCCGAAGCAGTTTCTGATGAGCTATGAAGCAACGATATCTTCCTATGGTGGCAATACTGCAGTCATGGTGAAGTCTTTCGTCATGGCCGTCAAGAATGTTGCACAAACCTGGTACTCCTCCCTTCGGCCAGGAACAATCACATCAGGGCAGAAGCTGAAGGATATGCTGATCACTAGTTTCCAAGGGTTTCAAACGAAGCCGGTCACCGCTCAAGCTTTGTTCCAGTGCACCCAAGATCACGAAGAATATCTCCAAGCGTATGTCCGAAGGTTCTTACACCTGAGGGCACAAGCGCCAACAGTGCCCAATGAAATTGTCATTGAGGCCATGATTAAGGGGCTCCGGCCGGGACCTTTAGCTCAATACTTTGCCAGGAAGCCCCCTCAGACTCTGGAGAAATTGCTTCAGAAGATGGATGAATATATCCGCGCTGACAATGACTTTCGACAGAGAAGGGAGGAAGCTTACAGGTTCTCCGAAATAGCCAGGGGCTTCGGAGGGAGAATTCATCCTAGACATGTCAGATCGATTCATAACACTCAGAATGATGACAGGGGAAGCCAGCAGCCGAGGCCGTAGTATTCCTCCCAGGCTTGGGGGCAGCAGCAGAGCTATCCTCGGCCTCCAGCTCCAAGGGGCAGAGGTGCCAAGGGCTTCGGAGGAAGATTTGGGGATCAGCCCAGGAAGATTTATTTCCTATTCTGTGGTGAGGACAAGGGCCACACCACCAGGATGTGCCATGTCACCATCCAGAAACAAAAGGAAATAGCAGAAGCTGCAGCCCAACAGACTCAGCCGAAGCAAGTTATGCATACTGCTTCATACCACTCGCCTTATATCCCAGAGTATGTGGGCAACCACCCTGCAGCTTCTTTTGCTTCGGCAAGTCAATCTCAGGCATCTTGGCAACAGCCCCCACCTCCACCACCAATGCAACGAGGCCAGCAGCCAGAAGGGAGTCAACATACTCAACACCAACGAGACTTCAGAGAAGAGTCCGAAGTTCGCACAGTCAATAGTACTGTGCCAGAATCGAAGCACATTTACTAACAAATATCCTACCTCGACAGTAGTTTTTCCATTCAGTATCATTTTCTTTATTAATAAGGAACAATTATTAAAAGCCTAAGTGTTTTTTGTCGTTTTCAATTTCTTGTAATAGCTTCGCCTTTGCCATAGTACAAATATACTTTCTCCACAGAATAACAGAGTCCAAAAAGTTGCTGAAGCATAAGAATTTATGGTTACAGGGAGAACCTCCGAAATAACAAAAAGTCGTTCCTAAGGGAGCGCAGCATAAGTTTTCTGCTCAAAAGTCGTTCCGAAGGGAATGCAGAGCTTACAGCGAAAAATAAACGCTGATACCGCTGAAAGTAAAAGGCGAAGAAGCTCCTAAGGGAGGCTTACAGCGAAAAATAAATGCTGATTCCGCTGAAAGTAAAAGGAGAAGAAGCTCCTAAGGGAGGCTTACAGCGAAAAATAAACGCTGATTCCGCTGAAGTAAAAGGCGAAGAAGCTTCTAAGGGAGGCTTGTAGTGAAAAATAAACGTTGATCTTCGGCAAATATCATTTTGCATAACATCACATCATTTGCATAGCATAACATCATACATCATATTGCATCAATGACGCAAGAAGGGGGTTTCAATGTTGATATTCGGAGATCGTTTCGAAGAAACAGTGCCAAGGCACAAAAATAATTATTGAAGAACCATGCCTTCGTCAAACTCTGAAATGAAAAGATCTATTGGTTACTGATTTTATGAAGATTGGAAGTTTTTATGAAAATACGGATATTATTTACGAAGCATGAAAAGAAGGGAAGGTGTTTTTTCGCCGAAGGCTCAAAAACGGTATGTATGTCAAGTTTCATGCATCGTAAAGAATTGAACCATAAATAGCTTATATATCACATTCAAAGTTACAAAATATTACACATATTGTTCAACAAATATTACATTCCAAATGTTTTTACAATAACATCTAATCTTCCCTTAGAACTACTTCTGCTGCTTCGTTTAGTAGTTGATCAACAACTGTGTCCATGATAGCTTCGGCCATTTTTCTAATCTCGTCATCCCCCTTTACGTTGGAGTCCGCTAATGGCTTGGCGGGCTCTGAGGGAGGAGAAGGTGCGGCTATGTTACAAAGTGTAAACAAGTTCGAAATCAAAAAGTTACAACAAAAAGCCAAAAACTAGTAGTTAATACCTATTCGCCCTTCGAGATCCGCACTTTTCTCAGCGGCCTCTGCTACTTTTCTAGCGTCATGAATACCTTTTTCGCTTCTTCGAATAATTTCTTGAGCCATCTCCCGGCCACCATTTTCCCAGATGTTGGTGAAAAATTTTCCACCAACCAAACTTGCCTCGGCCGAAGGGTCTTTTATGTCTTCAGAAGATAAATCGGTTTCGGTCTGTGCCAAGGATTTACATGATTGCAGCCTTTTTTCTCCAAAATTGTGGCAATGCCCCTAGCACCTGAGAAGGCACATATGTCTCCGCGGCTATTCAAAACTTCTTCAAAAGCTTCAGCTTCGTGGCTGATCCATCCAATTGGGCCTTCGGGGTCGCCCCTCATGAAATTTTCTTCACTTGAGAACGCGCCAACGCTGTCGAAGCTGGTTCTTATTTTCTTAACACATTCTATGGATTTTTCATAACACCTTTTCTTGGATGCACGAAGCTCTTCAACGTTTTTTTCCAAATGATTTGCCCATTGTTCACTAATTTCTCGTTTTGTTTCTTCAACTGTGCATTCTTCCTTAGCTCTGGCTAGCTGTTTTCGAAGATCCTCAATTTCGCGCTTCTGAGCCTCAGCTTGAGCTTTGAAAGCAGCTTCGTCTTCTTTTATTTTATTCACCAAAGAATATAATATTTTATCTTTTTTGAGACCTTTGTTCCTTAGTTCAATTACTTCGGAACAAAGGTTGCTCAAGGCTATGGTACACCCTTCGTCTTCAGCATCTTTTTGTGCCCTGAGGGCATTGCTAAGTATAAGGCCCTGCAAAAAAATGTGTTAATAAGTTTAAGCAAATGAAAAATTTTGGTTTCAAGGAATAATTTAAAGATCTCATTTTTTCACCTTTAAACTATTGTACGCTAAGCTGTTGGCCAGCTCGTTCTTTGACAATACCGAGAGCCCGTCTTCTAATGTTGGGAATCCGAAGCTTCTGCTTATCTCCCGACAGACAGAAATCTCCTTGCTATCAGGGAGACAATACAAGAAGTCTTCTTCTCCGCTGCCGTTGAATATCAGCGCTCCTTTTGGATATTTCAATTTTTACGCATAAAATTGAGCTTCTCTTTTTTCCTTTTCGCTCAGATTTTTACCCGAAGCATGACGTAGTACATAGTCAGAAGCTTCAGAAGATGCTTCGGGAATAGGTGTGGCGATTTTCTCAAATAAAGTTTCTTCTGCAGATTCTTTTTCCGTTTCTTTTTCAATTTCCAAGAATTCCCTCTTGGTAGGCTTTGAAAGCCCAGTTTCAGTTTCCGCTTGACTTTTGGCAGCTTCGGCCTCAATTTGTGTCTTTGGAGCTTCGGCAGCTATCTTCGAAGTAGAGCTTGAAGATTTTATCGTTTCCAGCACATCTAGCACGTTAACCATTCTTTTCCTCTTGGGAGTTGTTAAAAGGTCTTTTTGTGCCCTTGGCATTGGTGTTGGCACCTCATCTTTTGCTGAAGGACTTAAAATTTCCGACGTCTTTGTTTCTTCAGCCCTCGGTTCTTCTATTTTCTCCATCTCCGGCATTATGGACGGCTCTTCAATACTCGGTAGGGGAGCCGGCTCCTTGGCTTCGATGGCCGAAGAGGTCTCACCGACAAACTCAGGCACTGTGGCCGGTTCAATATAGCATGGTCGGTGTGTAAGAACCTTCATCTTTTTCCTCTTCGGCGATGGCTCACTAGGAGCGGCTGAAGCAGCTTCCTTCGCAGAAGCTGTGTCTTTCCTTTTTTGACCCTGTGTTGGGTAATGGTAGTCAGGATAGACGAACCCAATGGCATCAAATACTCGATTGAGTCTTTTCTTCTTCCGGCCTCCGAAGGCCGTAGACAGTGCAGTATCTTCTACCTTCGAGTATGGTCCAAGCAGTTCATCGCTTGTGGCCTCAATACATTTCAACCAATCATCATCTGACTCGACAAACTTATCTCCATATCTGAAGGTGTATTTTAACCTAATTAGTCCACATTCGTCAAGCTTGATGATGGTTTCCTTTGGCATTTCCCACTTTTCTACAAGTGGCCGTACTCTGAAGGCAATGTGTTCCTGGATCAAATCCCTCGTCCCAATGAAAAAGCAAACTACGCCGAAGGCCCTCTAGCATTCTTCGGCTGCTTCATCCATTTCCACCTTCGGCTTCTGGAGGCTGAAGCGTTGCCAAATAGGACGCATGATGATATCTTTAATATCTTCTCGTACCTTCAAATCATTTTTTACATAGAACATTCCTTCATCCAGTCCCTGGGCCATCTCTTCCGAAAAGTTGGCACGGGACAACTTGACCCAGAGTGGGCGCCGAAGCTATAACAGCCAAAATTGTTATGATATTGCTCTTTACCCCAGGGTTTCGTCTCATATACTAGCTCATGTAAATTATAAAAGCTTTTTGCATTTGGCTCCAAGCCCTGGCTCCTCACGGCCCAGACAAAGATTCCCATTCTTATGATTGCTTCGGGCGTAATTTGATGTAGGTAGACTTGATAAATCTTCAAAACCTCAACCACAAATTTGCTTAATGGAAACCGAAGCCCAGCCTTAAAAAAGCTTCGGAAGATCACAACTTCATTCTCTTCGGAAGTAGGCACGGTCCTCTCTCCGTCATCAGCCCTTACAATAGACATGTCCCGAAAATATCTTCCCCTCATATTATCAAGATGACTCTGTTTAATAGTTTATTTTCCAAAAACTGTATGGCTTGGTCGCCAGGGTCGATCTTCGGAGTCTTCTCCACCACTTTCCACATCATAACTGTCGCTATAACCAGTATCTTCAGACAAGCCTTCCAAAATCTCCCTGGTAATCTTCTCTGTATTTGTTTTTGCCATTAATTCAAGAAAACCAAGATTCTTCTCTTCAGAAAGGCTCAGCTTCGTTTCAGCGACAGCTTTCTTGTCTTCAGGCATCTTCAAAGATGCTGAGAAACTTCTCTCAGAACCGAAGCTTAAAATTTTTTTAAAAAAAGCCAAGCAGGTGTTGGTGCGCAAGAGCTAAAAATTGAGTAAGCAAGAGCAGATGGCAAGAAAACGTGCCAAATGAACTCGCGGTGAGCTCCTATTTATACGCCTAGTACGTTGAAAACTGGAGGGTCCCGCTTGTCAATGACTGTTGCTATTCTAGCAAAGGCACTACAGGAAATCAATTAATTCCCGTCGGCCAGGAACCGACGGGAATAAGCCTTAAACCGACGGGAATTACTTATTCCTGTCGGTTTAAGGCTTATTTCCATCGGTTGTTAGCCGACAGCCGTTAGATGTCGGGGATACGGTTATTCCCGTCGGCGGCTGACGGGAATAATTAATCCCCGTCGGCTAGTTAGTGGCCGACGGGAGTTATCAATTAATTCCCGTCGGCCCTACCAGCCGACGGGGATTAATAATTAATTCCCGTCGGCCCAGTCAGCCCACGGGAATTAACTGGGCCGACGGGAATTAATAGTTTATTCCCGTCGGCTATGGTCAAACCGACGAGGATTAACTGGGCCGACGGGAGTTAATCTATAATTCTGCAACAGCAACACCAAATTAGGTATTTCTCCACAGACAAACATATGATAAAATATATATATCATCCACATGAACATACACATCACAAAACATACACATCACAAACATATATATCATCCACATGAACATACACATCACAAACATAGATATCATCCACATGAACATACACATCACAAACGCATTATAGGTTAAATCCGTCACATAACATACACAAACATATATGATACGAGTTAAGATCAAGTGTTTACACAAACATAACGTCCAGGAGTTAAAAACATAACGAGCACGAGTTTAAGTGTTTAGAGATAACCACCACTTGGGTGGTTAGAGCTTTGACCGCTGCCGCCACCACCACCAGGAGGAGGGAACGCGAAGAGCGAGTCAACAAATCCAAGCCCTACTGCTGGATCAGACCCACTACCACCCGCTTCAGGCGTAACCTATGCAAGTTAGCAAATAGCAACACGTTAAATGCAAATATCAAAAAGTATACAAGTGTATAAATTAATCGAGAGTTATCAAACGTACCCTATCTCCAGGTGCAGGTATATGTGTCGGAGGGGTGGTGAACTGTGGTGGTGGAACTGGTGTGTTTGCAAATTGGCTCCATTGTGGTGGCGGTGGAAAATTTGTTGCCATGCCCTGTTGCTGCATTAACTGTTAAACACATATGTGTTACTACTGAAAATGTTGTATTGAAATATAATAATTTAGAGTTTGGATTATGTGTACTCACTTGATACATCGCTTGATTATGAGCATTGCAAGCCTCCATAAATTCGCGTTGTTGTCTCATCTCTTCACGCATCCTCATAATCTCCAACTCCTGCTCGTTCGGTCGACGAGAGCATGAGCTACGGGAAGATGAACCCGTCCTCTGAGATCTCACCGACGACGAGTCAATAAATCCGTCGAAGAGTGCGTATCTATAAGTGATTCAAAAAATGTTATTACTGCATAATCAATTTAGTGTCAACCATATAATTTCATAAGTTAGAGCTTACCGTCCATGCGCTTTGCCACCACCACTTGCGTACACCACCGAGGGATCCACCGGTTCATGGCGCCAGTCGAAGTCAGGGCCATGGCGATGAACCATCTCCTCCCCATATGCCGCCTATACATCATTCACAACCTTACAAATGTAGGAATTTATATACTTTGAATGTTTGAACTTTTGAGCCAAAACTCACCAAGCGATCCGTGGCTGTCTGGCTGCAGAACTGGTCAGGGTTGTTCGGGTCTGGTCCTTTGTGGCCCTCCTGGTAGACCTCAATGTCACTAGGCTTTTGGCCACTCGTAGCTTCCTGTATAAACAAAAAACATTCATAACCAATCGTATTATTTGTTGATCGACATAGAAAGATCAAACTTACCATTCTTTTAGCTTTTCGTATCATGTCGTCACCGCCAAACTTGTGGTTAGGATTGGTTCCTCGACATTGTCTGTGATGCGCTGACACTTTCTGGAAGCCTTCGGAAGCCCAATATCGACACCAAGCATAGTATGCATCAGGCACGGGCGCCATCCATGGAACCATCACCTGCACACACACAATGTTACATATTATATCAATCACAACAATAAATATAAAGGGTAAAACAAATTGAATACTAACCTCACGATATTGATCCTCAGTCAAATATATCTTTGAGGACCCTTCCTTTTTATTCAAGGGGCCTGCTTCTTCCGGATGCTTTTGAAAATACAGGTTTGTAGCCTGAATTCTCGCATAGTATATGGCATCCTTCACCAGCTTCTTTGCATTGTTTTGCAAGACACGTTCAGCGTGCCCCATGTAATCCTCTCCGTCAGGCAACCGATATCGAAGCTACAACATAAAGAATACAAATAAAATGGTATAAGTCATAGATTTACAATATTAAGAAACATAACAAAAATAATAAAGAATTCATACCCAAAAGTCATTACACACAAGTCCCTGTCTGTCGGTGTGGTTTCGTTCCTTTTTAAACTTGTACTCATCCCAGGTACTGACGAGCACCTCATCCTCGGTATCACCGTTTGACACCTTCACTATACCAGGGTAGTGAAGGCGGCAAAGAGAACCCAACGTAAGGTTAACCTGAGTGTGGTGTCCCTTGCCGTCAAAGGACAGGTCCTCCCAATTCCTGCATTACCCAAAAACATTAACAATACACATAATAGTTATATTAGATAAGTTAATATATTACACTCACCGATCTCCATGTGGCATGATTAAAGTCCTATCAGCCTCTCGCTCTATCGCGTGACGAGGCTTTACTGAGTGGCTTTTTTCTTGAGCGACGTGTGCGTGTCGCTGAAGAGCCTCCCGAGCCATCATCCATCGGGTTGTCAGCCGGTTCGCCCTGTTGGCCCCACTGGTCCCACACCTGTTGCTGCTCTCTCTGGTAGTCCCACTGGTCCCATGGCTGCTGATGCTGTGCGGCCTGGTCCCATGTCACGTGGTCCACCTCATTGTGCTCCACCTCCTCATTGTGTTGCTCAGCCTCATTGTGCTGCTCCTCCTCAATGTGCTGCTCCTCAGTGTGCTGCTCATCCTGGTACATACAACTCAAGATTTATTTGTAAATATGTAAACAAATTTATTTGTACAAGATATGTTACCTCATCTCCATGTACCGCGCTCAACAGCTCTCGACGTCTGCTGCTGCTCGAAGAACTGCCCTGAAAAAGGCCTAGGCCCTTGAACAACCCCTTCACTGACTTCTTTGATTTTGGCGGCATCCTGCATAAAAAATAAGAAATTATTCATTAGTGCATCAAAAATGACATAATACTTAAAATATAAACAAATGAAATAACAAAACAACTTTACTTGTTAAATAACATCAAAATCAGGATCTATTTGTTCTCTTCTATGCAGAGGTCGCCATGTAACTTTTCTCCTAACAGGTTGTCTTCTCCGTCTCTCGGGAAAAGTTAAGTCGGTAACGTCTGCAACTAGTGAATCTAATGCCGGTGCAGGATCAATATGAAAACTAGCTGGCAACTCTTCTTCTTGAAACACCTCATCAACCTGCTCAAGGTGACCAATTTGATATTCGTCCTCACCAGGAGTGTATAGGCGTTCGCGGGGATTTACATTGTACACAACCCTCCATTTAGACAACTTTTTGCATGGATATGTCGAGAAATAAACTTGGTCTGCTTGATGGGCAAGGATATACGTGTTGTGTCCTTGAAGCAATTTCTCAGGTTGGATCTGTGTCATCCCAAATTTTTTCGGACCTTCGGCTTAAGGCCTTCGTCCATGTCGCAATCTAAATTTATCATTCTAATAAATTAATATTGCGAGGGGCTACTGTTGGGGGCCTTCGGCTTCCGAAGGTCCTCAAAAACATGATTTAACAATGCCTCTGGAGTATAATGTGTGGACAGGGATCTTCGAATAAGAGCCCACGATATGAAGAAGCACGGAAACAATACGAAGGATGGAACAGAGCCGAAGCTGTGCGCAAGGGAGCTTCGGCGTGATGGCAGAAAAGAGGGAACCGACTTAAAGAGGAAAAGACTATCTAGACCCAGATAGATTACTATAGAGTTATTGTCAAAAGCAAAGGGCCTGGATGTAATTTTGCATGGGCTGCGACCCGTGCCTATAAATAGGTGAACAGTATTCCCGTACTGTTCACGCTGACTGGGCATTTACTTTTGCGTCACACTTGTACCCCTGCTTTCCTTCGAGCCGAAGGTACATTTGTAATTTATTATTATTGATACAATAACGCAAATAAAAATGAGTTAATAATAATGATTAAAGTGTTTATATTATTTTTCATTTCTTGTGTATGAATCCTCCTTCATCATTCATTGTGTTTATGAAGGTTAGTCCTTCATAACCTTCGTCCGGAATCCATTATATCCGAAGGGAGATAATGCTTCGAAGGACAAAGGACTTTAATAGTTAACACTTTTTATGTTGCCTTGTTCTTAACTCTTAGCATTTGAGAACAAGTCCCCAACAACAGTCCTGACTGCAGGGGACGTGGTGTCGGCCCAACATCGAGGGTGGTACGGGATGGGCACCCAATACACGTTTCTTTACCCTAAACTTTTCACTGCTCCATCGAGGGTAGAGTCGCCGCCGTCTCTTCAATCTCCTCGCAGCGCCGACGCTCCATCTTTCCTCCCTTTTTTACCCGCGATCGGCACGCAGGCGGCGACTGCGGCGTTCAGGATCGAGCTCTGCGACTGCGTCAGTGGCTTCCCCTCCGGCCTCCGGCCTCCCGCCAGTCACCGCGCGCCCTCGCCCCCGGTCCTCTGCACACCGGCCGGTGACCGTGCGTGCTTGCCTTTCTCTCTCCTCCCGCCTCTGGTGCATCGTCAAAGGCTCGTTATCTGTAGGTTGTAGCTACTAGCAAAGGCTCGTTGCTTGGTTTGATTGTGCATACCTGTGTTCCTGGTCATAGGAATTTTGGTGTCTTTGCAATCCATATTTGATTTATTATCCCTTGTCATAAGTTTTCTCATTATATTTTTCTACAGAAAAGAAACACAGAAGGTGGAAAGCAAAATGCTTCTCTTAATAAGGCCAAAAAGGACAAGCTTGTAGGTGCAACTGGAAAAAACGTCAGAACTGAAACAAGCATGGTTTCTGTGACACTTCGAGTGAAACCAGAGCTAACTCTTCCAGCAACGTATGTTTGTAATTTGTTTCTGGTTATCTATGGTAATTTGTTCTCCCAATTTTTCATGTGTTGTCTGTTAGTGTGTCTAATCATTTCAAAGCCCTTACAAATGCCTTACTTTAGGCTTTCTTCAAGGATGTCATTTTTGTCACTGAAAGGTACCTCCAGGTCCCACATGTGAATGTCATCTACTTGCTAGAAATTTTGATTTTGTGATCAGGAAGCTTATTTTGTAATACAACTGAAAGTGAAGTTCGTTTTATAGGACAAGTGGACAACATAAAAATAAGACCCTGAATAATTCACAACAGACCAAATGATGCCTTTTGCTTTGTTTGTTTACCCTTTTGTGCTCAATGCTTGGGGTTCACATACTTAAGCCTTTTCCCTATTTATGGTGATAGCCTGGATACATTCTAATATGCAGTTTGAACTCATACGGCAAATAGTTCTGTCTATAATGTTTTAATTGTTTAGTTTGGAGTTTTGCGCTGGTTTAATTGTTTCACACTTTTTTCTGTCAAATTAATCAAACTTGATATGTGCGAGTATGAAAAGTCTTTAATTCTTTATATTTCAGATGAGGGGAAAAGAACCTATACACTATTTCAAGGCCATTCTGGGCCAGTTTATTCTGCGGCTTTTAGCCCTTTTGGGGATTTCCTCTTGTCATCATCTTCAGACTTGACAAGTAATACATCTCACATATTAGACAGTGTTTAATTTTTGTAGCAATCCATATATTTTTATCTGTCTTTTAAATTTATCACTGCTATCTTCATTGTATTTGTTACAGTAAGACTATGGAGCACTAAGCTGAATGCCAATCTTGTCTGTTACAAAGGACACAATTACCCAGTTTGGGATGTCCAAGTATGTGAATTTGTGAATAGCCGTTTATGATGTTGACCTTATTATAAAGATTTTAGTACTCCCTATGCACTATACTATTTGTTGATGCCTTCTTTATTTATATTTTTATGACAGTTCAGCCCAGTTGGCCATTACTTTGCTAGTGCTTCACATGACAGGACTGCTAGAATTTGGTCAATTGATAAATCCAGCCTTTGTGAATAATGGCTGGCATCTTTCTGATGTTGATGTAAGTGAACTTGTTGGTCCTATACTCTGTGAATAGAGCTTTGGTTAAATTGAATTATTGGTGTTTTTAATTCTTTTATGTTTGGATATCTACTTGTTTTTATCAATGCCCTGTATTGATGCCAGCATGATTTAGCTGATCTTTTTTCCTTCTGCCTGAAAATGTTTTCCATAACAGTGTGTCCAGTGGCACGTAAACTGTAACTACATTGCTACCGGCTCTAGCGACAAAACTGTAAGACTATGGGATGTTCAGACGGGTGAATGTATACGGATGTTTATTGGTCATAGGAGTATGGTTTTGTCACTAGCAATGTCACCTGATGGACGATACATGGCCTCTGGAGATGAAGATGGAACAATCATGATATGGGATCTCTCGACTGGCCGTTGTGTTTCACCACTGCTAGGACACAACTCTTGTGTGTGGACACTTGCTTTCAGGTAATTATTATATGCTGTTGTAACTTCTTCAGTTCACCCCAAGTTTCTTTTTATCTGAACGCCTCTTGCATGAGCTTGCCCAAAGAGCAAGTGTTCATTACAGTTAAAGGAAAACCTGGCTTGATAAGCTGGTAAGTCCACCCGTCACTCATAACCAGTTTAATCAGCAGGACCATCTACTTTTACAATAGTGTTGTATCATGGAATCAGTGCTAAACATTTCATAATCCTTGTTGGTAGTATTTAATTTGAAGATCATGTAATTTGATCTCATGAAATGATATCGTAAAACTGACTCCTTATGTGACGTAACGGAAGGAGTATATTATTTCTTCCTGTTAATGTTCATGATGTGCGCTGTTCTGACGCAAGGTTGAACTGCATTTTTGTAATTTTAAGGGATTTTATTTTATATGATATCGTGACTTATGCTGTTGGTTAATATATCCTGTTGTTTTAGCTGTGAAGGAGCATTGCTTGAATCGGGGTCGGCCGACTGTACTGTTAAGCTCTGGGACGTCGCTTTCAGCACAAAAGCCCTGAGGACAGAGGATACGTAAGTTTGACATGTTAAGATCCTCATCCATTCGAGCATACACTTAAATTCTCTTGCTCTGATTGCAAAACACCCTTGTCTTTTTTTCTGAAACAGCAAAGGCAGCTCATCAGCTAACCGACTGAGACTGCTTAAATCCCTGCCTACAAAATCAGCTCCTGTCTATAGCCTGCGGGTGAGAAATTTCTCCTTTATTCAGCATGATTTCTGGTCTGAACTTTTATCCTCAATTTTGTAGTCCAGCAGGAAATGTTTGAGCGGGTGATTGGTCGCCTCTGATCACTATATCTGTAGCAACAGTAGTAGCCATCATTGGCTCTCCTTTGATCTTTGTTTCTCAGTTCGTTCATTCCTGTGCTCTCCTATCGCACTATTGTATTCTTTTGCACATATGTTTCTTTTTCTGAAATGCTTTCTTGTTGTTCATCAGATTTAGTACCTAGGATGAAGTTTCAGGGCTGCCAGATTTCAGTTTCAGAGCTGCAAGATTTATGCAGAATTTGAAGACTATGCTACCAAAAAAGCTTTCCTAATTTACCTATGATGCAATTCAGTATTGTTTAGGATGATTCATATGTTTATATCTGTCTCCAAAAATATATGTACACACATGAAGTGGTGATTATTTTAAGTTGTGCTACTCTGTATATTGACTATTTTATTTCAATGAGAAATGGTTTGTCCATTGCAATCGTGTTTATGCCTAGGATGAATTGGACCTTCTCATTTTATTAATGGCAAATGTTGTTGTATATCAATTTCTATTCAATAAATGGTTTATTTCTTGCAACGCATACATGTGCTCTCACAAATCCGATCTAAATGTTGCCATTGTTATATGGTTCAACAACATTGCAACACATAAATGTGCTGCCATAAATCTAAGCAAAATGTTTCCAAATCCAATACGGGTCAACCCGTCTTTGCCGGTACAAACACATGTAAGCGTTGCAGTAGGCAATAAATATCCGTTGCGGCCCAGCAACGCTTATAGCCATGGCTTACCAACATATAAATAAGTGTTGCAGTAGACCCTAGCAACGCCAGCATAGGCAACACATAATTATGCGTTGGTATAAGTCTTAGCAACACTTATTTCAACTTCTAGCAACGCATAAATGCGTTGCAATAGGGGGGGGGGTATTTTTGTAGTGCCTCTATTTCAGTTGTTTTTGGCTTCGGAGCCGCAGCTTTCCTCTTCTTCGGAGCAGCTACCTTCGGCTTAGGGCTCGATTTTCTCCTCTTCAGAATTTCTTCATCTTCTTTCACCATTCTAGCAGCTTGTCTGCTCAGAACACTAACAATCCTTTTTCTTTTTTGCCCTTCGGCATCCTTGTTCAATCGCTCATAGTCAGAATATTCAAAGTTCAGGGCATCCATCACCCGATTCAACCTTTGCTTCAGTCGGGTGTCGAAGGCCGCAGTCATCAGCTGATCTTCTTTTTTAGTGTAATTACCCAAAATTTTGTTGCACATGATTTCTATCATTTCTAACCATTCTTGACATGGCCCTTTGAACTGTTTCTCGAATTTGAACTTATAAGGTAGTCGCAAAAGATCATTCTTCTCCTTTGTCCCCTTTAGCTTCGGCATGTTCCATTCACTCAGCGTCGAGAACACCTTATAGGCCAGATATTCTTGGACTAGATCTCTGGTCCCAATCTGCTCGGCTACCACCCGGAATTCTGCCACAGCTTGTCGGCATGGTGACCCCGGCACCATATGGCACAGCGGCCTAGTCAGCCCGAAGCTTAAGCTCAGAGGGCTCAGTACTAGCGTCTTGAGCTTCTCCCTCTTCTCATCGGCCTTTACATAAAACCACTCATTTTTCCAACCAGTTGGCCACTTGGTGCGATAGCTAACCACCGGAGTCTTCATATCTTTGTGGTAAGCGAAGTTGTAGCAACCAAAATTCTCATGAAGACCATCTTCTCTGGCCTTCGTCTGATAATGAAGCTCATGCAGTCGGCAGAAGGCTTCGACATTCGGGTCTATTCCTTGGCTTCGGAGAGCCCATATGAAGACGCTGAGCCTAACGATAGCGTTAGGAGTCAGCTGATGAAGATAGATTTCGTAATTTTCCAAAACTTCCCCAATCATTTTGTTCAAAGGAAATCTCAACCCCGCTCTGAAGAAACTCCTGAAAACTACCACCTCATCATTTTCCGGTGTTGGAGTGGTTTCTTCCCTGCCGAAATGAATCAGCTTCTTCTCAGCCTCTTCGAAGTAGCCTGGCTTTATCATCATGGGCATGTCAGCCTCAGAAACGGTAGATTTTCCAAAGTCCAAGTGACTGGGTTTGGCTAGCAAGAGAGTATTATAATCTTCCAATTCTTTATCAACGACATCTTCTCAATGTCAGCATATTCAGCTACGGCAGCAGATGCACCTTCGTTAGCAGCTACCTCTGTCATAACCATTCCCGATTGTTTCATCACTTCAGAGATCGGGGCAGTCTCTGTGGCTTCGGCCTTCTCTCCATCACGAGTCACGCTAGCAGTTGAACAAACTTTGGCCATCAGGTGTTGAATTCCTTATAGTTCTCATGAATGTTGATGATTTTTATAATTCTGACGAAGCTCCCTCTTATGACGAAGCTAAATCAAAATGATGCTTTGCTTAAGAATGCGATGAGAAAGCTTCGGCTATGCTTAAATTTTTCAGCAGCACAACAGTACAATGGTAATGAATGTTGTGGTAACTTCACACCTACCCGTCTATTTATATAGTGCTGCAGGTGTGAAGATGAATCACCAGATCGCGCGTACCCGCTGCATGATGGGGCCACCTCGCGCTCGGATTATTTTAATCGTTTCTCGACAACGAGCTCAGGGAAGGTGTTTTTCGGACCTTCGGCATTCCGAAGCTTAGGACAATTTTTCACGGATCAAACTCGTTGCGAAAAATGATCTAGCACCACGAAGGGGCTACTGTTGGGGGTCTGCTTCGTAGCCGAAGGTCCTGTAAGAAGAAACACCTTCGGAAGATCAGCATGGAAATAATGTCGAAGCTACCTTCCAGGGAACTTCGGCATAACGACATGCCTAAGACAAAGGGTTGCACCGACTTAAAGATGAAAAGACAGATTGACCCATGATAGTTTGTGTCATGATTGTAATCGATTGTAAAGGGTATAAATGTAATTTCACACAGGCTGCGCCCTGTGCCTATAAATAGATGAACAGTACCCACGTACTGTTCATGCTGATTTGTACTCGCTCGTGCATCACACTTGTTCTTTCTCCTTCTGTCAAGCCGAAGGTACAAATGTAATTCTATATTATCTATGTTTATCCATGACAATATAATAAAAGATGAGTTAATAATATTATGTGATCATTCATATTGTTTCTTATACTTTACATGCTTCTTCTTTCATTATCATATACTACAATGATGAAGGTTCGTCCTTGATGACCTTTGTCTGAAGATCATTATATCCTAAGGGAAATAATGCTTCGAAGGACGAAGGGCTTTAACCTTTAACATTTTGTGTTGCCTTGTTCTTAATTCATAGCATTTGAGAACAAGTCTCCAACATTCGTCTCTGAAGTACTCAGTCCATCAAACAAGAATTCCATAGAGTTGGAGAAGATACTGTATGATATATTGATGGCCTCCAGGAAGTTTCGGCATTACTTCCAAGCATACCACATAATAGTGCCTTCATCACAACCCCTGAAGGATATAATGAGGAACAGAGAAGCTACAGGAAGGGTCGGTAAATGGGCTGCAGAACTCAACGAATTTACCATTGATTATGTTCATAGATCTTTGATCCAGTCTCAGGCATTAGCAGACTTCTTTGTTAATTGGACGCTAGGGGCTCAGGATGAAGAAAGAATAAACGATGATGAAGCTTGGACGGTATTTTGTGATGGGTCTTGGGGGACCTTCGGCGCAGGGGCAGCAGTCGTTCTAGTTGCACCATCCAAAGTCAGAACCTGTTATGCAGTAAAATTAGACTTCAGCTGCACAAATAATATTGCAGAGTATGAAGCTCTTCTCTTGGGGTTTCAAAAACTTAAGGCAATGGGCATAAGAAGGGCAAATTTCAAGACTGATTCATAAGTTATATCGGGTCATGTGGACAAAAGCAGTAGGGCAAGAGACCCGAAGCTTGAAAAGTACCTAGATGCAGTCCGAAGGTTGAAGGCCTCTTTTGAAGGTTTCTCTGTAAAGAATATTCCAAGGGGAGAAAATGAACATGCAGACTTGTTAGCCAAATCAGCGGCACAGAGGATCCCACTACCTTCGGAAGTGTTTTTTGAAACAATAAAAGCACCTTTAGTCGAGCTCATGGAAAGAGCGATGCTCACAATTTCACCAGTACATAGTGAAGATTGGAGGACTGAGATTGTATCTTTCCTCTAGGGCAACTGTCTTTCGGATAATGAAGTTTATAATAAAAGAATGGAAGCAAGGACAAGGCCATATGTAATAATAGAAGGGGAATTATACAAGCATGGAGTTTGCTCTCCATTGCTCAAGTGCTTGTCCAGAACCGAAGGACAAGAATTAATGAAGGAGATACATGCGGGGTTATGTGGGGCCCACATTGGGTCTAGGCCTCTATTGGGGAATGTTTTCAGACAAGTTTTTTACTGGCCAAAGGCAGCTTTGAATGCAACAGATTTAGTTCAAAAATGTGAAAATTGCCAAAAATGTGCCAGAGACCAGAACCAACCTTCGTCTTTAACCCAGCTAATACAACCAATCTGGCCATTGCAAAGATGGGGCCTGGATTTGTTAGGTCCACTCCCACCAGCACAAGGCAACTTGAAGTATGTTGTAGTGGCAGTAGAATATTTTTCTAAGTGGATTGAGGCAAAGCCCTTGGCTACAATAACTTCGGCCATGGTCCAAAAATTCTTCTGGCAGAATATTGTTTGTTGCTTCGGTGTGCCGAAGGCTATAACAGTTGATAACGGAACTCAGTTTGATGCTGAAACATTCAAAACCTTTTGTAGCCAGAATGGCACAAAAATACACTTCGCATTAGTGAGGCATCCGGAGTCAAATGGATTGGTAGAAAGAGCAAATGGAATCATAATAACAGGAATAATGAAATCAATTTTCAATCAGCCTAAAGAAAAGTGGTCAGACGAATTAATAAAAGTGGTGCAGAATCACAACACTGTTGTGTTAAGGTCAACAGGATTTACCCCGTTCAAACTTATGTTCGATGACGAAGCAATTACACCGGAAGAAGCAAGAACGGACTCAATAAGAATTCTAGCTTCGATAGAGGACGAAGGTGATTGCTAAATAACAAAAAACACCATAGAAGGGACCAGACTTCAAGCCATAGAGCACATAAATAAATATCAGGCCAAAACAATCAAATGGCGTGACAGAAAAGTAAGATTGAAAAACATCAAGCCAGGTCATTTGGTGCTTCAAAGGGTGGCCAACCCTAATACAGTGGGGAAGCTTCAGCTCAAATGAGAAGGCCCCTTTTTGGTGGTATCTTCGTCAAGACCCGGTTCTTACAGACTAAAAGATATGGACAGCAACGACATACCCAGGTCTTGGAATGCGGATGAGTTTCGAGGATATTATGTATAAACAATGTATTTTTTTATTTTTTCCTAGGGTACCCTTTTCCTTTCACGAAGGGGAGAAAGGTTATTAATGGGGTCGTAGGTTGTAATTTACATTTTTTGTTTAGCCCTCTGTAATACAAGGGCCAAATTCCCCCACATGTAAAATGTAACACCAGGATTCGCACCATCGAGTGCAAAAGGTCATGGAGAAGCTCCAAAGTCATTTCTAAGAGAATGCAGAGCTAAAATACTACCTAAATCAAAGGTGAAGAAGCTCCAAAGTCGTTCCTAAGGGGATGTAGAGCTTAAATGCCACCTAAATCAAAGGTGAAGAAACTCCAAAGTCATTCCTAAGGGGATGCAGAGCTTAGCTCCAAAGTCGTTCCTAAGGGGATGCAGAGCTGAAATACCACCTAAGTAAAAGGTGAAGAGACTCCAAAGTCGTTCCTAAGGGGATGAAGAGTCCGGGTGTGTTCTTGGCATACATTTGCATATTTCATCACATCATTTTTTGCATTCATACAAACATTCATTAGACATTCGTAGGATCATCATCATCATGGCATAAAGCACAGGTATTAATAAGAAAGGCAGAAAATGATTGTCTCCGATGACATCATGCTTTGTCGAATACAAAGCTGCTTCATCTCAGATAAAACTTCGTGACATATAAAGCTGGGTCGCCTTTAACGAAAAAATGCTTCGATGTGAACGAAAAGAAGGGAAGGTGTTTTTCGCCTTCGGCTCAAAAGATTGCAAGCGTTGGTTTCGTCCACAACAAAGCAGTTCATACGGGAGCGAAAAGGTGAAATTATATTACAAGGTATTTACAAATAAGTACAATATTTTGTTCAACTGTCAGTTACAATCTTTTGCCAAATGATGTAAAGAGATCCTAAGTTTTCTACAGATAGTTACAAAAGGAAGTTCTAAGAATCTTCAGCCCTTCGGAACAAGTTTCGGCTTAATGACCTTCGGCTCCACCATCCTGCAGAGAGAAGAAGGTATACAGAAATCAGGAAACATAATAAAGGAAAACCAAGGTAAAGAAGACAGGTAAAAGTTTCATACCGAGTTAAGTAGTTTTCATGCTTCATCCCCGGCCAGTTCACGCCCGCCTTTTGCCCAAATTTCAGTGATAAATCCGTTCCCTATGCTTTGGGCTTCGGTTGGGATGTCAACTAGATCTGTTGTCGAAAGATTGAAATTTGGCTTATTAACAGTTTTAGCGTGAGTGCACCCGACCTTCATAAAAGCTGCAGTTGTGTCGCGTGATGCCACCAGGGCACAGAAATCCCCGTGCCTGGTGATAACTTCATCAAGGGCTTCAACTTCATTTTCAATATGATCAAAGGCCCAGGGGATGTCTTCGGCTGAAGGGTTAATCCCTTCAGAAGTAGCTCCAACCGAGCTAAAAATCCCCTTCAACCGATTAACGCACCGAGTGGCAAAGTCAGCACACTTGTTCTGAAGGATCTCAAAAGCTTCATGTAGCTTCGTATTTCTTTCAGTTTTGGCTTTGACCTTTGCTTCGAGCTCCTTTGTCTCGTGGTTAAAGCGCCGTGAACTTCATTTTTTCTATCCTTAGTATCCTGCTGCATTTTCAGCGCCTTGCTTAACAACATGCTCTGCAAAAAAAGTTAAAGTTAAAATACTCAATCCACCACGAAGGTAATACAAATCTAGACAAAGGTCTCACCTTGAAGTTGGAATAAAATAGGCTAC
Organism: Zea mays; assembly: GCF_902167145.1. Taxonomy (NCBI): domain Eukaryota; kingdom Viridiplantae; phylum Streptophyta; class Magnoliopsida; order Poales; family Poaceae; genus Zea; species Zea mays. Next base: position 156,973,167 of record NC_050100.1, on the reverse strand, counting down.
CGACAATGTGTTGCTGTCGATAACAGCTAATGTCGGTCTCTAGCTTCAGGAATCCAACACTCTTGGATAGAGTGCCGATTATCTTCGCCCCGGCGCAGTCACGAATACATTCTAAGATTTCCTCATCAACCCCGCCGAAGAGCAAGGACCCCGGTTGGTATCCGCAAGATATAGCAAATTCTCTTAATTCCAACTTGTCCTCCTCAGAAAGTTCTTGGCCGCCCAGGTGCCGAAGATCAAAATCTTTCTCGTCTGAAGGAGTATTATCAATTTCTTTTCCTTTATCTAGCACTACGGCCATGTTTTCCTCTGTAGCTACACTCGTCTCCTCTGCAGCCACGTCTGCAACCACATCTGATACAAGTCTGTCAATTTCTGACACTGTGGCTGCTAGCTCTTCAACTTTGGCTTTGCCAGTATCTTCGCCGTTCGCAGGAATTGGCGCGTTCGTCGCCGAAGCTGAAGGTGGTGTTTGTTCAATTGCTTGCATTATATTCACAATTCGTCGTTTCTTTTGCCCTTCAACCTTCTCTTCTGTAGCCGGGGGCATTTCCTTCCTCTGTAAAAGTTTTGTCAGTTCCAATCCCAGAGGACTTAGCAGCTTGAATGGCGGAGAATCAGTCATTACCTTCAAAATTTCAACCACTTCGGCAGCAGTCGGCAACAGAGGGGTTTTCTCTGCTGCTTCGTCGACCTTCGGTTCAGTAGAGGGTTTTTGGTCAAGCTTCTGCTTCTTAGAAATTGTTGCCTTTGGCTCTGGCGCTGTTTTTGTTTTCTTCAAGGCCTTTTCATCTTCTTTTACTGAGCGGGCAGCTTGCCTACTTAGGATGTTAACAACTATTTTTCTTTTCACACCCCCGGCCCCTTCGTCAAACCTCTCATAATCTGGGTAGTCGAAGTTCAAAGCATCCATTACCCGGTTCAGCCTTCGTTTCGGCCAGGTACCGAAGGCAGCAGTCATTAGCTGGTCCTCCTTCTTCGTATAATTGCCAAGAATCTCATTGCACATGGTTTCAATCATTTCCAGCCATTCATTGCATGGTTTCTTGAACTGTTTCTCAAATTTGAAGCGATAGGGGAGCCAAACAAGCTCATACTTTTTACCCCTTCCTTTTTCATTGGAATCCCCCAACTAATAGAAGTTGGAAATGTTCTATTTGCCAAATATTCTTGCACTAGGTCCCTAGTACTAATCTCGACAGCTACCACTCTAAATTCAACTTCGGGCAGCTGGCACGGGGAGCCAAGTTGCATGTGGCACAAGGGCCTTGTCATTCCGAAGCTTAATCTCATCGGACTCATGGCTATATATATATCAATTTTCCCTCTTCTTCTCATCAGCTTTTATATAGAACCACTCACTCGTCCACCCGGTCAGCCATTTGGCGCGGTAGCCGATTACCGGGGCCTTGGTATCTTTTCGATACGCAAAGTTATAGAAACCAAAGTTCTTGTGAAGGCCATCCGCTCTGGCCTTCGTCTGGTAGTGCAGCTCATGCACCCGACAGAAAGCTTCAGCATTAGCACTCATACCCTGGCTTCAGAGAGCCCATATGTAAACACTGAGTCTAACGATGGCATTTGGAGTTAACTGATGAAGATATATCTCGAAATTCTTTAATACTTCTCCTATCATGTCATGTAAAGGGAATCGATGCCCTGCCCTAAAGAAGCTCTTGAAAACAACAACTTCGTCCTCTTTTGGCTCCGGAAACACCTCCTCCCCAGCAAAGCGGACAAGTTTGCTCTCGGCTTCCCCCAAAATAACCAAACTTTTTCATCATAACCATGTCTTCTGCTGTCACAGTAGATTTTCCAAATTCGATGTGGCTTGGCTTCGATGGGCTCAAAATAATGTAGTCTTCCTCAGCCTCATCATCACTTCCGTCCTCATCTGCAATCTGCTCAGCTTCGGCAGCTTCACCTTCGGAAATAGCTGTTTCCGATGTCACTAGACCTGATCGCCTCATCATTTCTGATATCGGTGTTGTCTCTGTCATCTCAGCATCATCTCCCTCGCGTGATACTCTAGAAGTGGATCTTCCTTGAGCCATTTTGAGTTTTGCGATTCCTTAAAGCCGAAGGTGATTTTGAATGATGAAGCGTGTGTCTGCAGCAAACAATCTGGAAAAGCTTCGGCTATGGTTAAAAATTTTAATAGCACAGCAGTGCAATGGCAATGAATGTTGTGGTAACTCCTCACCAATCTGTCTGTTTATATAGTGCTGCAGGGGGAGAAGGCGAACCGCCATACCGCCTACACTGCCTGAGCGGTGGAACGTCCGACGTCCGAAATATTTTAATCGTTTCTCGGCAACGAGCTCAGGGAAGGTGTTTTTTGGACCTTCGGCATTCCGAAGCCTTTGTGTTTTTTGCGGATCGAGCTCGTTACGGAAAAACGATCTAGCACCACGAAGGGTCTACTGTTGGGGGTCTTCTTCTCTGCCGAAGGCCCTCAAGAAAAAACACCTTCAGCAAAATGATACAAAGGATCGCTGAAGCCACCTTCAGCCTTATTTTAGATCCTCAAGGCGAAGACTCTGAGAAGAGACGACAGTGCAAGATGCTGAAGCTTAATAGCTTCGGCCAGACCAAGTGAAGAAGGAAAAATGACTAATAAGGCCTTATTGGTTTTAGTTACTTGTAAACAAGTGTTCAAGGGCACAGATGTAATTTTACTCGGGCTGCGTCCCGTGCCTATAAATAGATGAGCAGTACCCCTGTACTGTTCATGCTGGATTGTAATCGCTCTCGCACCATTCTCGCTCTTCCACCTTTTGGCAAGCCGAAGGTACCATTGTAATATGAATATTGTTGATGCTTATTCATGTTTAATGAAGATAATAATAAATGAATCATCGATATATAACAATTATTATCTTCATTCCTCTGTATTCCTTCACTTTCTTATTTATATTCATGTTTATATGATAAAATGATGAAGGTGTATCCTTCATGACCTTCGTCTGAAGATCATTATATCCAAGAGGAAATAATGCTTCGAAGGACGAAGGTCTTTAACCATTAACAATTGTGTTGCCTTGTTCTTGATTTATAGCATTTGAGAACAAGTGACCAACATCTCTAGTGCTAATTTCAGCAGCCACCACTCTGAATTTGACTTCGGCCAGCTGGCATGGGGAGCCAAGTTGCATATAGCATAATGGCCTTGTCATCCCGAAGCTCAACCTCAGAGGACTCATAACCATAGTCATGAGCTTTTCCCTCTTCTTCTCATCAACTTTCACATAGAAACATTCGCTTGTCCACCCGGTCGGCCACTTAGTGTGGTAGCCGATCACCGGAGTCTTGGTGTCTTTTCGGTATGCAAAATTATAACATCCAAAGTTTTTGTGAAGTCCATCTGCTCTGGCCTTCGTCTGATAATGCAACTCGTGCACTCGGTAGAAACCTTCGACATTGGCACTTTTGCCCGGGCTTCGGAGAGCCCATATGTAAATACTCAGCCTGACAATGGCATTTGGTGTCAGCTGATAAAGATATATTTCAAACCTCTTCAAAACCTCTCCTATTATATCATATAGAGAAAACCGAAGCCCCACCCTGAAGAAACTTTTAAAAATAACAACTTCATCCTCCTTCGGCTCCAGAATCACTTCCTCGCCAACAAAGCAAACAAGTTTACTCTCATCTTCCCCAAAATAGCCTAGCTTCTTCATCATAACCAGGTCCTCTGCTGACAAGGTAGATTTTCCAAATTCAATATGGCTCAGTTTTATGGGCTTAGAATGTTGTTGTCTTCTTCGTTTTCATCGTCACTCCTGTCCTCAACTATAGTCTGCTCAGCTTCGGCAGATTCATCGTCGGCAACAGCTCCTTCCGACACAACTAGACCTGACCGCCTCATCACTTCCGATATTGGCGCTATTTCTGTCACTTCAACATCATCTCCCTCACGGGACACCCTAGCAGTGGATCTTACTCGGGCCATTTCAAGTGTTGCGGTTCCTTAAGACGAAGCTAACTTCGAATGACGAAGAGCGTGTTTCGAAAGCGCAATCCAGAAAGCTTTGGCTTTGGTTAAAAATTTTAACAGCACAACATTACGATGGAAATGAATGTTGTGGTAACTCCTCACAAACATGTCTGCTTATATAGTGCTGCAGGGAAGAAGGCGGACTGCCAGACCGTCCATACTGACTGAGCGGTGGACCGGCCGACGCTCCGAATATTTTAATCGTTTTTCGACAACAAGCTCAGGGAAGGTGTTTTCGGACCTTCGGCATTCTGAAGCCTCTATTTTTCGCGGATCGAGCTCGTTACGAAAAAACGATCTAGCACCGCGAAGGGGCTACTGTTGGGGGTCTTCTCCTCCACCGAAGGTACTCAAGACAAAAACACCTTCAGCAAGATAATACAAAATCTCGCCGAAGCTATCATCAACCTCGACTTAGTTTCTCAAGACGAAGGCCTTGTGTATAAGCAACGTTGCAGAATACCGAAGCTCAATACCTTCGGCTCGGACCAAGCAAAGAAGTAAAAGACTAAATAGACCTTATTAGCTTTAGTTGCTTGTAAATAAACGTTTAAAGGTATGGATGTAATTTCACCCGGGCTGCGTCCCGTGCCTATAAATAGATGAACAGTAACCTCGTACTGTTCACGCTAGATTGTAATCACTCTCCCGCATCATCACCTTCGAGCAAGCCGAATGTATCAATGTAATATGAATTCTATTGATATTCATACATGTTTTGCGGGATGCAAATATAGATAAATCAACGAGATACAATTTTTGTTCACATCCTTTTTGCATTCTTATCCATATAATAAATGATGAAGGTATGTCCTTCTCGACCTTTGTCTGATGAGTATTATACCCATGAGGAGATAATACTTCGGAAGATGAAGGTCTGTTATAATTAACAATTGTGTTGTCTTGTTCTTGACTCACATTATTTGAGAACAAGTAACCAACAAGGTCGTTGATCTAGGTGTTTGGAGAGTCACTCGTGACGGGATGAAACCACCTAAAATCCCAAAAAGCTCACCACGAGTGAAGAAAAAGAAGTTCATTTAAATGCTAGAGCCAAAAAATTGTTTGTATGAATCTCTTAGCATGGAAATTTTCATTCAAGTTTTTACATTAAAAACTGCTAATGAGATTTGGCTAAAATTGCATGAGCTCCATGACGGTACATCAAATGTTCGTGAGCAAAAACATTGCCTAGTTTTAAATGAGTAAAATTCTTTTGCCATGAAAGAAAATGAGCTTGTTAGAGAAATGTATTCTCGTTTAAATTTAATCATCAATGAGCTCGATTGTATTGGCATTAATAAGCTAGGTGATGCGGACATTGTGAGGAAGATTATCTCCCTTATACCACAACAAAGATATGGGATCATCATCACTATTCTTCACAACATGGAGGACCTGAGTAAAATGACCCCGACCATTGTGATCGGAAAAATTGCGGCATTTGAAATGTCGCGAAAAAATGGTCGACAAGAAGAGCCAACTTCTTCAAGACCATATGCTTTTGCATGTGATGAAACAAAAGGCAAGAATAAGGCTCCCACTCTAAGTTCCTCAAGTGAAGAACAGGAAGAAGAAGAAAGTGATGATGATGAAGATAATCAACCATCAAAATCATCCTCCAAGGATGAGGAAACAATCCGACGCATCGGAAAGGTAATGGGGATGATCCGCAAGGTTAATCTAATGGGTGTGCCCCTGTAGGTCGAGGACCTTGTCTTTAACATTGACAGGAAAAAGCAAAGAAAGAGAGGATGCTTTGCATGAAGGGAGAAGGGTCACTTCAGGGACAGTTGTCCAAATATGGCCGAACCCACAAAGGAGAGGAGCAAAGGCAAGGCGCTTACAAGTGTCAAAACTTGAGATGACTCTTCAAGTGAACATGAACCTCCAAGGACACACAGCCACCAATCCTCATCAGGTCATCAGGCAAATGCCTTATGGCAAGAGGTAAAATTAGTATTCCATCCTATAGCAGTAGTGATGATGATGAAGGTGAGGGAAAGCCCTCCTTAGATGAGCTTACAGAAGCCGCTAATTTTTCTTGAGGATGTATGCTCAACTTAAAACTTTGAAAAATAAGTTGATTAGCCCTCAAGATGATTATAAATGTTTGCTAGAAAAAATTGAAACATTTTCAAATTTAAATTGTGAGCTATCAACTAAAATTGAGCAATTATAGTCTAATGTTCCATCCTCAGCTACCGATGATAGCCTTATTAAAAAGAATGAAACAATTAAGGCTAAGTTAGCTAGCTCCCAAGAAGCCATTGAAAACTTGCTAGGGAAAATGGAATTTCTTAGCATACATAATAATGAGCTAACTACTAAGCTAAAAAACATTGGTAGCACCCCAGGAGTATCTTTGGTTGAAATGCCTAAAGTTATTAAGAAAGATGTTTCTACTTCTCGCTTTGATTTAATTGATGAATCTAACCTCTACAATCAAGTTCTTGTTAAGAATGTTGTTATAGAAACATGTTCGAATGAGATTGCAATGGAGAATGAGAAATTAAAGCAAGAGGTGGCTCGCCTTTGCAAGGCTTTGTATGACAAGAAAGGCAAAGCCAAACAAATCCAACCTCCTCACTATGACACCAATGTGGGAGTAAACAAGCCTATGGAGGGAGAAAATGTGATTTGTAGGCTATGCCACAAAGAAGGCCACAAGTCTTACCAATGCAAGGAGAAGACCGGGGATAAGCAAAAGCAAAAGCCAACAAGCAAAATCTCCAGCACCTACATCAACAAGGTGGATAAAAAGGCTGTTACACCATATTTGATAAAAAAAGAAAAAGAATGGAAAGGTGATAGCAATCAAGGCCAACAAGCAAGCCAACAAAGGAAAATGGGCCAAACGTATTTGGGTGCCAAATAAAATTATTTCAACCATGAAAAGCACCAAGAAGATTTGGATCCCAAGAGGGAAGTAAGAAGTTCGAAGGACTTCAGAGAATTTGGAGACTTGGCAAAATTTGGATGTATATCATGGGATGCATCATATTAGATCAATTATGTTGCCAAGTGGGTTAGTGAATACTTTGGACCCAAATTACCCACCTATCACTAAGGTAACTAGATTTATTGTATTTCCTTTTTAGATTTGTGTATGTATTTTCCTGTATCTAGTTTTACCTTACATGCCTAGTTTTAAATGTATTTACTTTTGATATTAATTACATGCATACTAGGTCAATCATATGGCAGGAATGCTCGCTTTCAATTCATATACTTTAGCAAACCTGCATGGTTTAAAAAGTTTAGTTAAGCACGACACATAGCTTATTCATCATTCATAAGTAAATGATACTCCAATTGGTATTTACACATGACATATCCTACAATTGATATCCTTCAATGTTTCAATTGGTACCATTTAACTTATATGTGCCAAAGTCAGGATTATAGATGATTTGCCCCTATTGATCTCAAAATCAAAGTATGTGTCTCCTACAAGTATTGAAAACATGTATGCACACTTCTAGGGGAGGTTACTCTATAATCTAAGTCTTTCAGGCTAATGCCTGTTTTTAAGTCTATTATATGCAGTAGCCTCATTGAAGGAAAATGGAGTCCCCGGAGAAAGACAATAAGCTTCCACTACAAATCTACAAGAATTTTCATTTGGTTCCACAAGTGGTTCCATCCAACAATTGGTATCATTTACATGTCTTCTCCAAACTTTGAGTAGGCTAAATTTCATATCTTATGCTTCCCATGTTGCAATAAATGCATATGTTGTCAAAATATATCTTTTACCTATGCATAAGGGAAGTTAGTCTAATCAAGCCATAGCTTGCACCTCTCTTTCTCTTGTGCTTTTCCTAAGTAGAGGATCTCCGTCAGGGGGAGTATTTCTACGTCTATGACAAAGGGGGAGAACACTCTTTTAGGGGGAGTAATATTTCAGAACTTCAATTGATAAATCTTTTAGAGGGCAAGTCTTTTTGCTTCCTATATGCTTTTAATGTCTTCCTTTTTGGTGGTTGATGCCAAAGGGGGAGAAGTTTTAGGGACCAAAGCATGAAAAATATATCAAACAACAAACACCACCAAATTTAAAATTTTAAAAACTTTGATCTTACAAGTGGTTTTTGGTCTTTCAAGTATCTTTGGTCTAACATAGGAAGTAAGTGAATTATGGAGTTAGGAGGAGGCTTAAGTTCATAATCTCACTTTAAGGGTCACTCTGCATCCTAGCAAGTAGATTGCATATTTTCATTGAAATGTTTGTTATATTTGCTTGCTTTGATTGTGTTGTCATCAATCACCAAAAAGGGGGAGATTGTAAGGAAAATGGACCCAGACCATTTGGCTAAAGGGATTTTGGTGTTTGATGATCAACATAACCTATGGACTAATGTGTTCGCTAGTGTTTATATTTATAGTTCACACGATGTGAAGAGGATTGAACTAAGGCAATGAGGATGCAACACCTCAAAAGAAGACATAAAAGAAGCGTAGAAGTCCAAGACTCAAGAACAAAAGAAGCCCAAGGAAATAGCGAAGCAATCCATGAAATGGACAGTCAGGCGGCGCACTAGTGGCACACCATACAGTGAATAGTGACATGTCCGGTGTGCACCGAGCTGTCCGATGGGACACCAGACAGTCTACACTGAGGGGCCCACAACCAGGCGCCCTCGGGCTGTAGCACCAGACTGTCCGGTGTGCACTAGATAGTCTGGGTAACAGTCAGATCCAACGGTTGACTACTATAGACCCAAACGGTCGGCTGACGTGACAGGGCACCAAACAGTGAACAGTGCATGTCATGTGTGCACCGGACTATCTCGTGCGCCCGTCGACAGAAAGCCAATACTTCTGTCCAACGGCTATAATTGTGGGGGGGCTAGAAACACCCCCCACGGACCATTTCAAGGTGTGGGAGCCCAAGAAACATACCAAGACATATTGTAGACATTTCCAAAATCTCAAACACCCAAGTGCTTAATAGAATCACTTGGTGATTAGCGTAGGTGCTTTGCAAAGTGCTTAGGTTAGTTAGACCAGTTTAGCGCTTGCTCTAGGTGAATCCTAGTTAGTTGAGTGAGTTTAGAAAAACCACACAACCCATCGGCTCTTGCGCGAGCCATTATAATTATACCAAGTGGGGCGAGAGTCTTGCCAGACCGTAACAACCGAGTTTGTGTCACGGCCGCCACTGTGTACCAAAGGGAACGAGGCCCATGGCGTTTCGCTCGGAAGCTCGATATTGGAGACGGCAGGGAGCATCCGAGAGGAGCCGGACGCAGAGCACCACTTGCGCGTGGAGAAGGCCCGTGGCTCCCTATGTAGTTACTCGACCGAGGTGCTTGGCCCTCGCGTGGGCTTCCCTTTACGTAGGGGCACCAACGAGGATTAGTCGAAATCTTGCGTGGTTCCGGATACCTCGGTAAAAATATTGGCGTCATCCACGAGAGTTTGCATCTCTACATTGCTCTTTACTTTCCGCATTTATATAAAGTATTTAAGTTTCAATCTTGTCTTTCTAGTTGGATTATTTAGGATTGAAACTTAGACTTTACGGTAGAGATAGCAACACTTAGACAAAAACCTAGTTTGCACATTCTATATTGTTTAATTACATAGGTTTTGCTCTAGGAATTTAATCATGGCCTAGTTTAGAGATAGTTTTTATAAGTCCTAATTCACCCCCTCTTAGGCGTCACTATTTCCTACAAGAACATAATAACTTCAGCGTGTCCACGACTTCATTATGCGGTTAACACAACTAGAACGGAATGAACCAAATATCGAACGCAAAAGTTAATATATATTTTAATAAATAGCGTAATAACAATGATGTGGTGTGATCCTATCGGTTAGAACTGTGCCACACAAAGGGTCACATGGATCTCAGCCACAACAGGTCAAAGGGAGTGGGATCTAGTATGGTCAAAGGGTCTTCTTCCTCTCTGCATCACGCACGTAGGGATGGAGGTTGCGCCATAGGGTTGGGGGCACCGACCTGGGCTTCCTAGCTGTGCATGGGGGGAGGCAGGGATCCGGCTCGGGCGACCTAGCGGGCTCGGCCCCGCGCTGCCGGCCGTTCGGCTGCCACTCCTGATCGCGCTACCGTGCTTCCACGCCGGACCACCGTGGCTGACCTTGCGCTGGGGCCCTCACCGCCGGCTAAGAACAGGGGGACTGAGCCTGGCGAGCCCGCTGGCCATGTCGGGAGAGGGCTAGCCTCGGTCGACGGAGCAGAGGCGGAATCGAGGCAGGAGCCGGGCGAGCGGCGCTAGCTGGCCGCCGCGCTGGCTACCCACCGCACAGGGGAACGGAGGGAGGGCGCAGGGGAGCGGAGAGAGGACTCACCTGGAATCGCCATGTACAGGAACGTCTGCTTCTGCGCGATCTGGATTTAGGGAGGGAGACGAGAGGTTATGTGATGGTGGGTGGATATATAGAAGAGAACGCAGGAGGTGGTTGTCAAATTTGTCGTCAATTGCATCATGACAGAGTGAGAGAGTTAGTTGCGAGCACGACGATATGTGACGAGGCGAGGCGAGGTAGGGTTGATGGGGTAGACAAAGGATCGCATACGCGGGCGGCATGCCATTCGCGAGGAGAGGCGATTTGGCGTTCTCACGAAAATGACACTAGATCTAGAACGAGCTCAATGAAGGAAAGAGAGACATATACGTATATTATCGAGATAATCTTTTTATGTTTCGAAAACCTTTTGCACTCATAAACAATATGCAACAGCCTGAATGCAACAATCAAAGCTTCTCTAGCTATGCTTTTATTTACTAAGTTAACGCATGTATATATACAAAATAACTCTCCACTATTTAAAAAAAGAAGAAAAGTAGGTAGAGGGTAACACCTGAATTTGGTGGATATTAGGGAAGAAATTTTATACCCCAAATTTCGGGTGTTATAGTTAGTCTGAAAGGACACAAGTTATGTATGCTCTCCCTAAAGATGTGCATCAAGTTTTTGAATCACATTCTAGCATTTGCATAACTAGAGGGGTGCACCACATACCTTGGTCTAGGCATAACAAAATATCCATTTGCATCACACATGAATACCAATTGAATAATCGACAGAATTCAACAAATGCCTAGTGGAACCATAGCAGAACACACTTCAATAGAAAATACATTATTATCCTACCTGGCATGCTACACACCAGATGATCATTAAAACTCATATATCAATTGAAAAATCTAGATCATACATTGCAAGAGCACCATATACAAGCATGAAACTCTACACTTCTAGGCATATCAAGATCAGAAGGAATTAGTTAGGTAAACCAAATGAAAGAATCACCAGATCAAAGCACATTATACCTAAGCAACCTAGCTACCAATTTAAAAGCAAAATTTTGATCACAATTCATAAAAATGGAACTCATATAGAATATCACAATGAATTACATAGTTGAATACTCCATACCTTTGCCTTTACCTGAATATCCCGACGTTCATTCTTAAGGCAGTATGAGTTTGAAAGCATTCGTTGATGCTAATTAAATTCTCTTTTTGCTTGTTCATGCAACTCCTCCTTTAATATTTCCTTGGCCTAGCTCAAGGGGGTGCATTAGAAACATAAGCATGCATTTCTTGTTTTGGCAACCATAGGTTACTAAGACAAATAAATCACATTGATATGGACTAAACTTTAATATCATGCTTGTACACATGTCAATATCAATTGATGCATCAACAATAGGATATATAGCAACACAACATGATTTATTCAATATAACATAGATTTAGCCATATTACAACATAAGGGAGCAAGTCATGACATATAGACATATCACTTGAAAAATACCAATTGACAGATCAAGAGATATAATATATAAGGCACACAACCATGACTAACCAAACATGATTATCCAAATTTAAGACATGGATTGCAAGAGTATCAATTGAATGACATTATGCAGTACACACAATCTCATAGGCATAATTACTCCAAGGACTGACAAAGCAAGACAAATCAACTCAAGTGCATCTAGGATTTCCTTTGTAACTACTCAAGGCAAAAGGAGAATACTAATTGAAAATAATGTACTTAAGATCATAGAGTTACCGTCCTTTAGAAGATTTGAGCGTTGTAGGTCCTTTTCTTGATTTACCATTGAGTCTTTTTTCCTACAACTTACTTGACTCGAGATGAACATGGGACTAGTAATACACAACAATTCAACATTAGGTCAATAAATAAACCATGATATTGACACGCTTAAGTACAGAATTTGAGATAACCGTCTTAAGCTCTCCCAAGGTTTCTGTTGGAGACTTGCTCTCAAATGCTATAAATCAAGAGCAAGGCAACATAAAATGTTAAATAATAACGCCCTTCGTCCTTAAAACATTATTCCCTTCGGGATAATGAATCTTGGACGAAGGTTAAAAAGAGTATGATTACGAAGTTGAACCTTCGTAATCATATTTCAATAGGCATTTATAAGATAATACAAAAAGGTTTAACATGTGTAAATAAATCATATACTAATATATTACATTTATTTACTATATTGAATCATCAAATACCATAATACCTATGCCTTGGCAGAGGTTGAATTCCGAGAGATGCGATTGCAATCGTCAGAATGCGTGAACAGTAATGGAATACTGTTCACTATTTATAGGCACAGGACGCAGCCTGTGAGGAATTACAAGTATGCCCCTTATAAAAACTTACAACATTGACTTAGACCTTTATGGACTAAAAGGTCATTCTATCTTTAAGTCGGTTTATAATGCCGAAGCTTCACGAAGAAGAACCTTCGGCTATCTTATACAAACAGCTTCAGCCGAGGACCACTTCTTCTTATAAGACCTTCGGCGACGAAGCATAAACCCAACAGTAGCCCCTTTCGCGGTGCTAGATCGTTTTTCGTAACGAGCTTGATCCGTGAAAAAAGTCTCTTAAGCTTCGGAGCGCCGAAGGTCTAAAAAACACCTTCCCTGAGCTCGTTGTCGAGAAACGATTCAATCTCCCAGCGTGTAACGGCCCCACCTTGCAGAGTTACTGTTCGGTCTCTGCGGTCCACCATGCAGCGAGTGCGAGCGGGTGTCCGCCTGGTGTAAAAATTCTGGCGCTTCGCCTTCTTACCTGCAACACTATATAAACAGACGAGTAGGTGTGAAGTTACCACAGCATTCATTGCTATTTGTACTGTTTTGCTGCCAAAATTTTTAACTATCGCCGAAGCTTGTCCGTCGGAATCGAACGAAGCTCCAGCCTGAAACCTGCTTCGGAGGAAGAAAGTATTAAAGTTTCGCAAGTTCATAGTTAAATGGCCAGAGTGCGTTCTACTGCCAGGGTTGAGCGTGAGGGAGGCGAAACTGAAGCTTCGGAGACTGTTCCCATCTCCGAAGCCATGCAACGATCCGGGCTGGTAGTTTCTGAAGATATTCCTGGTGAGGGTGTAGAACAAACACAACAAGCAGCTGCCGGAGTAGAAGAAGAGGTTATTGAGGAAACTGATCCCGAAGACGATTATCGTATTGCCATGCCAAGTAAGCCCAGCCACTTGGACTTTGGAAAATCCACCGTTTCGAAGGCTGATCTCTCCAAAATGGTAAAGTCAGGCTTTTTTAATGAGGATCAGAAGAAGCTACTACGCTTCGGGGGAGAAGAGACTACCCCGAAACCGGAAAAAGATGAAATTGTCATTTTTAAGAGCTTTTTAAAGGCTGGATTAAGATTCCCCCTTCACGGGATTATTGCAGAGGTGCTGAAGAGGTTCGGTATCTATTTTCACCAGCTGACCCCCAACGCTATCGTTAGGCTCAGTGTTTATATCTGGGCACTCCGAAGCCAAGCAGTGGAGCCATTTGCGGACAGCTTCTGCCGGGTTCACGAACTGCATTATCAGACGAAGGCTAGAAAGGATGGCTTGCATGATAATTTTGGTTGCTACAACTTTGCTTATCGGAAGACTACGAAGTTTCCTGTAATCAGCTATCGGAATAAATGGGCAGCAGGGTGGAAGTCTGAGTGGTTTTATGTTAAGGTTAATGATGACAAGGAGAAACTCGTGCAAAGTCCACTCGAACTAATCTTCGGAGAAACCCGGCCTCTCTGCAACATGTCAGTAGACGGTACCACACAAAAAGCAATGGATGAATTCAGAATTGTTGCAGAGCATATTAGTACAAGAGACCTGGTACAGGAGTTCTTGGCTTTCCAAGTCTTTCCTAGTTTAAAAGAATGGGAAATGCCGAAGCTGAAGGGGAAAAAGAAAGAAGGTGAACTTGTGTGTTTGCCTTACTATTTTAAATTTAAGAAATACTTTAAAACACCTTGCCAAGAGTGGTTGGAAACAATTGAAGCAATGTGCAATGAAATACTTGGCAACTATTCCAAAAAAGAAGATCAATTGATGACCGCAGCCTTCGGAACCCGTCCGAAACGAAGGCTAAATCGAGTGCTGGATGCCTTGGGCTTTGATTACCCTGATTATGAAAACCTGAACAAAGGTGCTGGGGGTCAAAAAAGAAAAAGGACAACTGAGGCCGTGGATGAAGAAAAAGAACCATTAAAAAAGAAGATTCCGAAGAAGAGGAAAACGTCTCCGAAGCAACAAATATCCGAAGCAGAAGAAACCCCCGCATCACCTGCTGTTGCTGACGTTGAGGAAATTCTGAAGGTAATGACTGAATCCTTACCTGCGAAGCTAAGTCCACTGGGTCCTCAACTGACAAAGTTTTTTCAGAAGGACAAGGAGCCCGAGAAATCGAAGAAAACAATCAGGGCAAAGAAACAAAGAATTATCACTGTGACAGAGGTGATTGACAAGACGCCGCCAAGAGCTTCGGCCCAAAAAACTCAAACGGCTGCAGAGGGGGCAGATATTGAAATTGCACCTTCGGAGGCCGCAGTTGCCGAAGCTGCCTCAGCTGAAGATTTGAATTTGGAGAGCACAATTGAACATATTGACCAAATACTGTTAGACATGGCTGCAGAAGAAGCTACCACTGCTGCCGAAGAGGTCGTGACCGCAGCGTCAAAGAAAGGAAAAGAAGTTGCTGACGAAGCTTCAGAAGACGAAGCCTTCGCGTTCCAAAACTTAGTTGGAGAACATCTATCCAAAGCTGAAATAGAAGAGCTTAAAGAGTATGCCAAATCCTGTGGGTACAAACCTGGGGCACTCCTCTTCGGAGGCGTTGATGATGAAAAATTAGAGTGTATTCGAGACCAAACAGGGGCCAAAGTTATCAGTACCCTGTCCAAGAATATTGGATTCCCGAAACTAGAAGCAGACATTAGCCGCTACCGACGACAACATGTCGTTGGTAGTTTATTTTACTCCAACTTCAAGGTGAATAACTTGTCCCTTAACTTTTATTGCTTCTAATAAAAACATGTCTGACGAAGGTCGTGTTCGTGTAGAGTATGCTGTTGAGTAAAGCCTTGCAAATGCAGCAAGATCTTGAAGATAAAAAGCATGAAGTTATAATTGGAAATTTGGAAAACAAAATAAAGGAGCAATCAGATGCATTCGAGAAAAAGAACTTTGAGCTTCAGGCAACCGAAGGTTTACTGGCGGAAGCTGAAGCAAAAATATCAGAACTGAACACGAAGCTTCTCCGTCAGTCTGAGCAGTTCGAACAAGAAAAACAAGATCTTAATGCAAAACTTGAAGCCGAAGCTCAGCAAAATTCAGATTTGAGAAAACTACTGAGAAGTCTTCAAGAAAAATGCTTGGAATTTAGCAACAAGTGCATTCAACGATTAAGAAAGATTTTTTACTCAGTTGGAGCCAGCAGTGAAAAATTCACCCCCTCAGCTGAAGATTTACCGAAGACCTTCGAATATATTGAGGGGGAGATTGACGAGCTCGACGAAGTCATAGCTGGGCATGGTGACTTCTGTGCCTGGGTGGCTTCTCGAGGGACTGCTGCAGCTTTCCTGAAGGCTGGCTGTGATCATGGGAAGATTGTCAACAGGCCAAATTTCACTTTATCACCATCAATCCTGGACGACATTCCCGATCTTGCCCGAAGTATCTCGAACAGATTTGTAAAAATGATATGGACAAAAGGAGGGCGAGAGAAGGCTGGAAACGAAGCTCGTAGTCACCTTGAACCAGTAAGAAACCATACCTTGCGCTTACCTTTTCCTGTAAACTTGATTTTGACTTCCAACAACCTTATTCATGTAGGATGACGAAGCCGAAGCTGATGATTAAAAATAACGCCGAAGCCGAAGCTCGCCGAAGCCGAAGCTCCTTGGAGATTTAGATAGTAGACTATAGACAGTACTTGAAAAACTTTTGAGATAACTTTTGTAAATGTAACCAAAACTTGTCTTTAATGAATTCTGTTCATACCTTGGTATATATCCTTATCCTTCCATTGATGTATGAGAAATGCTTTGATGTGGACGAAATTTTCTTTTGAGCCGAAGGCGAAAAAACACCTTCCCTTCTTTTCGTACGCAGCGAAGCATAGAAAACAACATTTTCCTTTCTTCTTTGTGCACGAAGCTCTTTTTTCCCTTTCTTTTTTCTCTTTTTGCCGAAGCAACCATTTATGCGATGAAGATGATTATCCTACATATGCCTAGATGAATGTTTATGAATGCAAATGCTATGATGTAATGTGATGTGCAAATGATTGGCCAAACACGTATCCGAAGCCATATTCATAGCTATTATTTTCTTAAAAACAATCACACCTCAGCTCTGCATTCCCTAAGGAACGACTTTGGAGCTTCTTCGCCTTTACTTTTGGCGGAATCAGCGTTGACTTTTCGCTGTAAACTCTGCATTCCCTTAGGAACGACTTTGGAGCTTCTTCGCCTTTACTTTTGGCGGAATCAGCGTTGACTTTTCGCTGTAAGCTCTGCATTCCCTTAGGAACGACTTTGGAGCTTCTTCGCCTTTACTTTTGGCGGAATCAGCGTTGACTTTTCGCTGTTAGCTCTGCATTCCCTTAGGAACGACTTTGGAGCTTCTTCGCCTTTACTTTTTGGCACTCGATGGTGCGCTCTCAGCTTTTACATTTACATTCTTTGGGGGATTTTGCTCTTATAGAACTAAAAAAGAAAATTACACATGCTGACCCCATTAAAAACCTTTCTCCCCCTTTGGAAAGGAAAAGGGTGCCATGAAAGAAAAAATAAAAAATATGAAAAATTACATCGAATTATACATAATATCGCCGAAGCTCATCCGCATTCCAAGACCTAGGAATGTCGTTGCCGTCCATATCCTTCAATCTGTATGACCCGGATCTTGACGAAGATGCTACTAAGAAAGGTCCGTCCCATTTCAACTGCAATTTGCCTACTGTTTCTGGGTTGGCCACTCTCCGAAGCACCAAGTGCCCTGGCTCAATATTTTTTAGCCGAACCTTTCTGTCCCGCCATTTGACTGTTTCGGCTTGATATTTATTGATATTCTCCACGGCTTGCAGTCTGATCTCTTCTAAAGCATCTTTTTCTATAGAATAAGCAGCTTCGGAATCTGATTCTGCCGAAGCTACTATCCTTACTGATCCGGTCTTAGCTTCCTCTGGAGTTATTGCTTCGTCACCGAATAACAACTTAAATGGAGTGAAGCCTGTAGACCTTGATGTTGTCGTGTTGTGGCTCCACACCACTTTGGTTAACTGATCTGGCCATTTTCCTCTGGGTTGATTGAAGATTAACTTCATTATTCCTGTCATTATAATGCCGTTAGCTCTTTCAACGAGTCCATTTGACTCCGGGTGCCTAACTGATGCAAAATGGATCTTCGTACCAATTTGGTCACAGAAATCCCTGAAAGCTTCGGAGTCAAACTGTGTTCCACTGTCCACAGTGATAGCCTTTGGCACCCCGAAACGACAAACAATATTCTGCCAGAAAAACTTTTGGACGGTGGCCGAAGTTATTGTGGCTAAGGGCTTCGCCTCAATCCATTTAGAAAAATATTCCACAGCTACTACAACATATCTCAGGTTCCCTTGGGCCGGTGGTAACGGACCTAACAAGTCAAGGCCCCACCTTTGCAATGGCCAAGTGGGTTGTATGAGCTGTGTTAAGGACGAAGGTTGTTTTTGATCTCTTGCACATTTCTGACAACCTTCGCACTTTTGAACCAATTCTGCTGCATCCGAAGCTGCCTTCGGCCAATAAAACCCTTGACGGAAAATTTTTCCAAGCAACGGCCTAGATCCGATGTGAGATCCACACAGGCCTGCATGTATTTCTTTCATTAATTCTATACCTTCGGTTCTGGATAAACATTTGAGCAGCGGAGCACAAACTCCATGTTTGTACAGCTCCCCTTCTATTATGACATATGGACGAGCTCTTGCCTCTATCCTCTTGTTATAAGCTTCGTCATCTGAAAGGAATTTACCCTGAAGATAAGAGATGATCTCGGTTCTCCAATCTTCGCTAAAAACAGGAGATATGTTAAGGACTGCTCTTTCAAGAAGTTCCACCGAAGGTGCTTTTATTGTTTCGAAGAACACATCCGAAGGTAAAGGCAGCCCCTGTGCTGCTGACTTAGCCAGCAAATCGGCGTGCTCATTTTGTCCTCGAGAGATATTTTTGACAGAAAACCCTTCGAAGGAAGCTTCAACTCTTCGAACCATATCCAGATATTTTTCAAGCTTCGGATCCTTAGCCTTGCAACTCTTGTCAATATGACCCGAAACAACCTGGGAATCAGTTTTAAGTATGGCCCTTCTGATTCCCATTGCTTTTAACTTCCGAAGACCTAGAATCAATGCTTCGTACTCAGCAATGTTATTTGTGCAATTAAAATCAAGCTTTGCCGCATAACAAGTTTTGACTTTGGAAGGTGAAACCAACACAGCAGCCGCTCCTGCTCCGAAGATTCCCCAAGATCCATCACAAAACACTGTCCAGGCTTCGTTGTCTTTATTTGTTTCCTACTCCTGAGCCCCTGGCGTCCAATCAGCAATAAAGTCTGCCAGCGCCTGTGACTGAATCGAAGATCTATGAACATATTCAATACAAAATTCATTGAGCTCTGCAGCCCATTTTCCAATCCTTCCAGTAGCTTCTCGGTTCCTCATAATATCCTTCAGAGGTTGTGATGAAGGAACAATTATGTTGTAAGCTTGGAAATAGTGCCGAAGCTTCCTGGAGGCCATCAAGACAGCATACAGTACCTTCTCCAACTCTGTATAATTTTTCTTTGATAAACTAAGAACCTCGGAAACAAAATATATTGGGGCCTGCCTTTTGACTTGACCATCAAGCTTCTCCTGGACAAGCGCTGCACTTACCGCTGAGTGCGAAGCTGCCACATATAATAATAAAGGAGCCCCTGGCATTGGTGGAGTCAATGTGGTTAGATCTATTAAATACTGTTTCAGCTCTTCGAAGGCCTTCTGCTGGAGTGGTCCCCATTGAAAGACTTCGGCCGACTTCAGCACTTCGAAGAATGGTAAGTTTCTCTCTGCTGATCTGGATATGAATCTATTGAGAGATGCCAATCTTCCTGTCAATCTTTGAGCCCCCTTCTTTGTAGTTGGTGGTTCCATCCGAAGTATAGCTTCAATTTTACTTGGATTGGCTTCAATTCCCTTTGTTGAAACCAAACATCCAAGAAATTTTCCCTTCTTTACTCCGAAGACGCATTTTTCTGGATTTAACTTTAAGCCAGCTTGCCTGAAACTGGCGAAGGTCTCCTGGAGATCAGCAATATGATTCTCCTGCTTCGTGCTTTTTACAATGATGTCATCAACATAAGTTAGCACGTTTCGGCCTATTTGAGATTGGAGAACCTTCGCAGTCATTCGGCTGAAACTTCCTCCAGCGTTCTTGAGCCCCTCAGGCATCCGAAGATAGCAATATGTGCCACTTGGAGTTATGAAGCTAGTCTTCGGCTCATCTTCCTTCTTCATCCAAATTTGGTGATAACCTGAATAACAATCTAACAGACTCATGAGCTCTGAAGAAGCTGCTGCATCAACTAAAGAGTCTATCCTTGGTAGTGGGAATTCATCCTTCAGACAAGCCTTGTTAAGATCTGTAAAATCGATGCACATTCTCCACTTGCCATTGGCCTTTTTTACCATAACAGTGTTAGCTAGCCATTCTGGGTACTTCACTTCTCTGATGACTCCTGCACTGAGGAGTCTTTTGACTTCGCTGCGAGCACCTTCGGCCTTATCATCTGACATTTTCCGAAGCCTTTGCTTTCTGGGTCTGAAGGATGGATCGACATTGAGCGAGTGCTCAATAACATCTCTATTGACTCCGCAGAGATCATTGGCCGACCATGCAAAAACATCTTTGTTATTGAACAAAAACCTTATCAAAGTTTTCTCCTGCTCTTCGGATAGTTGAGAGCCTAACAGCACCTTCTGCTCTGCTATGTCCTCACATAAGAGCATAGGCTTCGGCTGATCTGCTGAAGCTGCTTTCTCCCTTCTGAATTTGTACTGTTCACAAGCTTCAGCTCCATCTATGTTATGGATTGCTTTTGAGTCAGTCCAATTGCCTTCGGCCCTTCTTGCAGCTTCCTGACTTCCATGGATAGCAATGGGTCCCTAATCCGAAGGTATCTTCATGCAAAGATAGGCAGGATGAAGGATTGCTTCGAAGGCATTGAGGGTACCGCGACCAATAATTGCATTGTAAGGGTATTCCATATCGACAATGTCAAACACAACTTGCTCAGTTCTAGTGTTGTTGATGAACCCGAAGGTCACTGACATGGTAATCTTTCCCAGTGCTACAATCTGTCTTCCTCCGAAGCCACAGAGAGGATGTGTAGCATCATGAATCTTATCTTCTGGCTCTTGCATCTGTCTGAAGGCTTTAGCAAATATGATGTCAGCTGCACTGCCTGTATCAACCAAAACATTGTGGACCAGAAATCCTTTAATAACACAAGAGATAACCATGGCATCGTTGTGTGGGTAATCTTTGAGCTGAAGGTCCTCTTGGGAGAAGGTAATAGGAATGTGAGACCATCTTGACTTGATGAAGGGTCCTTGCACCCCAACATGCTGTACTCTTCTCTGTGCCTCCTTCTTCTGTTTCTTGTTAGCTGGCTCTGAGGACGAGCCACCTGTGATTGGGAGCACCAGCTTCGGGTCCGAAGCAGCTCCAGCTTGGTTGTTAAACGAAGCCATCAGCTCAAAAAGTGGAAGTGAGTTCACCGGAGGTGGGCGCCAATGTTGGAGACTTGCTCTCAAATGCTATAAATCAAGAGCAAGGCAACATAAAATGTTAAATAATAACGCCCTTCGTCCTTAAAACATTATTCCCTTCGGGATAATGAATCTTGGACGAAGGTTAAAAAGAGTATGATTACGAAGTTGAACCTTCGTAATCATATTTCAATAGGCATTTATAAGATAATACAAAAAGGTTTAACATGTGTAAATAAATCATATACTAATTATATTACATTTATTTACTATATTGAATCATCAAATACCATAATACCTATGCCTTGGCAGAGGTTGAATTCCGAGAGATGCGATTGCAATCGTCAGAATGCGTGAACAGTAATGGAATACTGTTCACTATTTATAGGCACAGGACGCAGCCTGTGAGGAATTACAAGTATGCCCCTTATAAAAACTTACAACATTGACTTAGACCTTTATGGACTAAAAGGTCATTCTATCTTTAAGTCGGTTTATAATACCGAAGCTTCACGAAGAAGAACCTTCGGCTATCTTATACAAACAGCTTCAGCCGAGGACCACTTCTTCTTATAAGACCTTCGGCGACGAAGCATAAACCCAACAGTTTCCAGTTCATCTCGGGGCACCTTCATGATCTAGTTGGCACAGTTTGGCACCTTCATGGTCTAAGTATAGAATCTGAGCTAAAAATGTCTTGTGTACCCAAATTGCCTTTGTGCTAGATCTAGGTGAACAAATCATAGTTCCAGCATAAGTTTACGATTTGAGTCTCCTAAGTGAATATGAATGAAATGAATTTCCTGGCTTAGGAATCTTAACCTTAGTACATACCTTTTTAAGATGACCTTGCTCATCACATTTGTAACATAAGTGTCGCTCAGCCTGACATGACGTGTAGCACCTCGAAAAATTCAAATCTAGAAAATTTCTCAAACTCGTTCTAAATTCAAAATGAATTTTGAAACTTTCGTTTCAAAATGTTTGTTTGCAAGTTGATCTCAACAAAGAAAATATAGTAGTCTATATTCTCTCCAAAATTCTCCTCAAAATATCCTACAAATATTTTCCAAGTGATCCCTTCAAATTATTTCTAAAAATACTGTGGCAGAACCGCCTGAATTATTCAAACTTAAGTGCCTAAGTCCCGCCTTGGAGGATAGACCACACTTAAATAAGAATAAAACGTCAGTCCCTCGGATCTAGTCCGACGAGGCCACTAACAGGATCAAGTACCACGTACTCACTCGAAGGTGAGGCACAGAGCAAATACAATAAAGCATAAAACCATACATTAAGGAGTACTTAATTTATTACAACATCATCGGAGTTTATCAAAAGTAGTGATCATTGTTCGGAATGCAGCGGAATATAACTAACGTAAATAAACGGAGGGATGGGGAAGCCTGGCCCATCACTCCTCATGCTCCTCCTCTGCCGAGGTAGGGTCCCACTCGACTGTCCACCCCGGTGGTAAGATGGACGGCCAAGTCACTCCAGCAACCATGTCCTCCAGAGAACCTGTAAATAATTATGCCACAAGCAAGGCTGAGTATACTAATACTCAGCTAGACTTACCTGGTGTGAGAAATCTACTCCTCTACCTCTAAACATGCAGCTATTTGGCTGAGGGGTTTGGTTTGCCAAAAGCACTAGCTGAGTCTAAAATCAAGTTTAACTTTTCAAGTTTTAGTGTGACTCTTAAGACTAAATGTGTACATATCTAAACATACATGGTATCAAGCATTTAGCAATCAACATCTTTTGCCCAATCAACACATTTCCACTTGTTACTCAATGTAGCAACATGGATCAAGCAGTATCATTAATTGCAAGAAGCAGACGATTCGAATCAAGTTTTTGAACCTTGCAAGGTAAACCTAAACACACGACGTGGCGAGGCACTCCGTCCCCACACACATCAACCGTCCCCGTTGATTCCCCGTCAACAGAACAGGGCTCACCGCCTTGGCGTACAATGCCTCACTGACCCCGACTGCCGTCGTGCAGTGACCGCACTTGTACCCACCATAACCGGAATGGGAGACCACGTCTTAGGTCGCGTGAGGGGCAAAGTCTGCTGCCAGGTTCACTCAGGTGCTAGAATTACCGATTTACCATATTTCTTGGCATATGTTTAGTACGTTCAAACGCTTGACACACGGTACCACACCTTAATCCTTATTCCAATTTTCATCTCGTAGACAACGCATCCCCATGGATCGTTGTCCACAGACTACCATCATTACGATATAAAAATTGATACAACCAATTCCTGACCTCGCGCAAGTGCTAGAAAAATCACTTGACTTCTATCGAGATCCCTAATTAGTAAAGCAGCTACTCGACCTAGCATACTAGTATCCATCTCAAAAGGAATCCTGAGTTCATGCAACTAGGGTTTCAGTCAACTCCTACACTTAAATGCATAATACAAGCCTACAAACATTAAGTGTAGTAAAATAGCATATATAAACGGTTATGCATAAAACCGGGGCTTGCCTTCTAAAGCTGGGGCAGGCAGATCCTCGATGGCAGGCTCTGGTGCTGGCTCTGGGACTACCTCCTGAGCAACTCCTTGCTCTGGAATGAGGATGTACTCTCCGTCAGCGAGGTTACAGTCTATCGAATGCAATGAATAAGATATATGCATATTAATGATATGGCATTTTGTAATTACTAAGTATAGTAAAACAGTACTAAAATAGTGGTACACTAGGGTTTCTTTTGTTTGCCTAAGGGTTTTATACATTCATTTTAGGGTCTGGAATAAACTTAAAAATTCAGTCATCATTTAGAGGTTTGTTTTGGCTCTTGGAAGATTTAAGGTTGTACCCCACTAATCTCTCCCAAGATTCTTATTTTACTTTCTATTATGCTTCTTATTGAGTGCCTATGAATTCTCATGGCAATTTAGAATTTCCTAAAAATGTTACAAAAATTACAGTGGTTAAACATTGATCTCTGTGGGTTATTCTAAAAATGTGAGGTTGAAATTAATTCAGATACTCCTTGTGAAAAATTAACAAAAGTAAGGGTAAAAGGGCACTTTACACTATAGCTCTGCTTTAGGTGAGGTTTCTGCACTAAATTTTATTTTTGCCATGATTTCTATGTGATAATAGATCTTTGTTTTAAAAATCACAGAAAAAGACCCACTGGATATTTAGTTGTGATTTTCTAAAGTTTAATGCCAAAAAGATACTTATAACTAACTTGCCATTTAAAAAATGTTAAACAATAGAACTTATATTTTTCCTAGATTCATCTCAGTATATTGTTAGCTATCCCAAGGATTGGGGTGGGTTCTCCTCAGGATTATTTTTCTAGAATTTTTCTAAGTTTTCTTGTTTTCATGAAATAAAATGTGGTGCACTTCTTTTGTACTAACAGAGGGCTTAACAAAATTTTCTAGTGAACTATGGTAAGAAAGTAAGCTAGCAAAAGTGTGGTTGCCCCCTGGTTCTTATTTTAAACTCCCTTTTCTAATTTCTTTAGTTTTCAACCAAAGTAAATTTAAATGGTAAACCCTTCCCTAATATGATGTACTGAGGGGTTTATTATTTTTAAACAGACTAGGTAGTGGTTTAGTACCTCTCTGATTTTTCTTAACCCCAGTCTAAAAGTGTAGCTTTTTTTTCCTCCTTTATTTAGCTTTTGACTAGTTTACTATTTAAATCTAAACTTTAAAATTTTCTGCAATACTTAGGGTGTTTGGTATTTTTCCTAAGTAGTCCATATTATTTAGAACCTAACAAAATTACTTTGACCAGATTTGGTTAGATAAAACTGAAGTTATGAATTATTCAAGCTCTGTATACATTTAAATGAATAATGTTTAAAGGTTTTATGAAAGAACAGTTTACACCGAGACCCCTGGGCTTTTCTTAAACCAAGTCTTTAAATTATACCCCCGCGGGACTATTCACTTGAGTCACTGACTATTCAAAAACCCCCTCGGCTTCTTCTTCTTTTTCCCCGAGCTCCCTCCCCCTCTGAAACAGTAACCGCGGGGAATAAACAGGGTGGCGCGGCTTACCGGCGGCGAGGGAGGTCCGACGAGGGGCGGGGTTAGCTCTGGGAGGTTTTGGCGGTCACGTCGAGGTGTGGCTCGTCGACGGTGATGGCCGGAAGCGGTCGGGCCACGTGCGCAGGCGGTCGGGCTCGACGGCGGCGTATGCTCCGGCCTGCTCACGGCTGTAGAGTTCAATTAAACCGCACGGAGAGTTTCACGGGAGGTCACTAGTGCTGTATGCGCACGGAATCGAAGAGCGGCTCACCGTGTAGCTTGGTCTATGCGCGCCGGCGTTCGGGCGAAGTCCGGCGACGTCAATCCGGCACCTCCGGTGAGGTGGTGCTTGGTCCAAGGGCTCGGGGAGCTTCACTGACTTCTGGGGAGGCTAGCCGAGGGATTGGTTGGGGTGGAGGAGGGCTAGAGTGGCCGGTCCTCGGTTGTCGGGGCTCGGGCGACCGCTGGCACGCCGTGCGCAGAGCAATCGCTGGTGAACTTGCGCTCGGGTGGGGTTGAGAGCGAGCGGGGGCGTACGGTCAAGGCCGGGGTCGGCTTTATAGGCGCGGGCGTTGGCGCGGGGTCTGGCGTAGAATGGCGCGGTGCGCGCGGGGCTGAGCGCCGGGGCATGCTCTGGCGTTGCCAGGGCGCGTCGAACACGTGGCCATTTCCTTCTGCCCGAGTTCTAGCCCTTGCTGAGCAGCCAAACGTACGAATCTCGCCATAAGACTTTTATGAGATCTCTTCTTTGCACCTAGGGCTACCTAGTTCATGTGAGTTCCAAGGGAAGATTGGGTCTGGTTTGGGAGATATGGTGGCACCAAGTCAGTAGTGTCGGCACTGTTCAACCCGCGACAAAACTGGTGCCAAATCGTGTCAAACGGTTCTGAATTGGTTTCAAATTTTTCAGAGGTGTGCCTTGGGTAATTTGGCTCCCTTTTGTCAACTGGACCATATGGATTTGGCACTAGCAACTAAGTGAACATCTCTGATCTTTAGAAGAGGGCTGATTTTTAACTTAGAGAAAATTTGGTTGCTCTTGAGTGCTCTTCACTTGGGGGCTGAATTTGAGAATTTTGTGGGACCCTTTTGGAATACCTTCCTTACTATTTCTTGTAGATATATAAATGTACTTCAACTTTGGTAAAGGGTTTAAGTCATGAAATGGTCATTTGCATAGCTTTCCCACTAATCCCATGTTTGGAGGTCCAATGGCTCAAGAGGGTGTCTAGGGTGTGAGCATCTTTTTCCAAGGTGAAGATGCATGAAAATCTTGGGTATTTCTTTTGTCATGATCATTCCTTAATTAATCCATGGTTTCCAAAGTTTTGGTTTCCCCTTCTCCCCCACTTAAACACATGTGATAATAGGCCATAAGTGCATGTGTTGAGCCAGGGCCTTGGGTAACACCTGGGGTGTTACAACCCTCCCCCTTAAAGGAATCTCACCCCAAGATTTGGGTAGGGATCCTTTAGAGGGGTACCAAGAAGGTGCGTGTTGGTGTGTTGCAGTTTCTTTTAACCAAGTTTCTCTAGTTAACTGCTCTTCGAATGTCATCCTCTTTGCAACTTCAGAAGGAAGTCCTTTTAGAGTTATTTTCACAACTTACTCTACTCCTTTTAACTAGGTTTCTCTTATATTTAGATTCAAAGGGCAGGTGGGGGTGGGTGTTTTCGGTTACGTACCGACTCCTTTAGGCAGAAAGTCAGGGAAGCGAGAACATTGAAAATCCTCAGTTTCCCACGTAGCATCTTCTACTGAATGGTTGCTCCACTGAACTTTATACATTTGGATCGACCTTGCTCGAGTTGATCTCTCTTTTTGGTCCAATACCTGACGGGGTGCACTTGATAAGACAAGTCTGATTCTATCTCCAATTCTAGTTTAGGTAGCACTTCCGTGGGTAAGCGGACACACTTCCGTAACTGAGATACGTGGAACACATCATGAACTGCTGACATATGAGGTGGCAACTTCAATTGGTATGCTATAGGTCCACAAGTCTCTTTGATCTCATAGGGCCCAATATAGCAAGGAGCTAACTTGCCCTTGATTACAAACCTCTGAACACCTTTGGTGGGTGATACCTTAAGG
Source organism: Zea mays (assembly GCF_902167145.1). Lineage (NCBI taxonomy): Eukaryota > Viridiplantae > Streptophyta > Magnoliopsida > Poales > Poaceae > Zea > Zea mays. The sequence goes on along the minus strand of NC_050100.1, from coordinate 156,945,971 downwards.
TATACATGATCTCCCGCTTCGAATTGTAGAGGCTTCCTTCTCTTATCATGATAGCTCTTTTGTCTGGCCTAAGCAGCTTCCAAGTTCTTCTTAATGACTCTGACTTTATTCTCGGCTTCAAGTACTAGGTGAGGCCCAAATATTTCCCTCTCTCCATCTTGTGACCAATTTAGCGGTGTCCTACACCTTCTCCCATACAAGGCCTCAAAAGGTGCCATCTTTAGGTTGGACTGGTAGTTGTTGTTATACGAGAATTCCGCCAAGGAAAGGCACTTATCCCAATTCTTACCATAGTGTAACACACATGCCCTCAACATGTCTTCCATAATGTGATTTACTCTTTCTGTCTGACCATCGGTTTGAGGATGGTATGTTGAGCTCCTTATCACCTGAGTTCCCAGTGACTCTTGCAGCTGCTCCCAAAAACGTGCTACGAACGGTGCTCCCCTATCTGACACAATGTTCCTTGGTATTCCATGCAAACGCACTATTTGGTCAATATAGATTTCTGCATACTTTTCTGCCCTGTGGGTGGTATGTACTGGCAAGAAATGAGATGTTTTGGTCAGTCTATCAACAATGACCCAAATAGAATCGTGGTGTCGGGATGTGTTGGGCAATCCCACAATAAAATCCATGCAAATATCCTCCCATTTCCAAGATGGTATGGGAAGAGGCTGTAAGGTACCAACTACCTTCAAATGACTAGCCTTGATTCTTTGGCAAGTGTCGCATTCAGATACATACTTAGCAATTTCCCTCTTCATTCTGGTCCACCAATACAAAGATCTGAGATCATGATACATCTTGTTACTGTTGGGGTGCATGGAAAATTTGGAAAGATGAGCTTCATCCAATATTTTCTTCCTGAGTTCGGGATTCTTAGGAACAACCAATCGGTCTTCAAACCATAGAACTCCCTTGCTGTCTTGACGAAAGCATTTGTACTTATCCACCTTTTGTTCGAGCATATCCTCAATGACTTGAAGACCCTTGTCACCAATCTGCGCCATGACTATTTGCTCATGTAGAGTGGGCTCTACTAAAATATAACTCAAGGTACCTGAGGAAACAACTTCCAGGTTCAGCTTGCACAACTCGTCACACAGAGTGGCGACCTTGGAGTCCATAGTTACACAATTGTTGGGGACTTGTTCTCAAATGCTATGAGTTAAGAACAAGGCAACACGAAATGTTAAATGTTAATGTCCTTCGTCCTTCAAAGCATTATTTCCCTTAGGATATAATGATCTTCAGACGAAGGTTATGAAGGACATACCTTCATCAACGTTATATATGTTAATAAGAGAAGAAGCATACGAAATATAAGAGGCAAGATAAACAATCGTGTAACATTATTAATTCATTGTATTATCATGGAAAGACAGAAACAATATCGAATTACAAATATACCTTCAGCTTGATAGAAGGTAAAAAGTACAAGCGTGACACAAAAGCAAGTACAGATCAGCGTGAGCAGTACGGGGGTACTGTTCATCTATTTATAGGCACATGACGCAGCCTGTGAGAAATTACATTCATGCCCTTTACATTTATTATTATCTTATAGACAATTCTATGAGGACAAAATAACATTTTCCTCTTTAAGTCGGTTCCTTTTTCCGCCATTTAGTCGAAGCTCCCCTGCACGTAGCTTTGGAGCAACTCCAACCTTCGTCACGATCATGCTTTTTACATCGTTCATGCTTTTAGCCCGAGTCTGAAGGTACCTATTCACATGTCACACTTGGAAGATATTGTTAAATCACATTTTTGAGGACCTTCAGAGGACGAAGGCTCCCAATAGTAGCCCCTCGCAGTATTAATTTGTTTAAGATAACGAATTCAGACTGCGACATGGACGAAGGCCTTAAGCCGAAGGTCCGAAGAAACACCTTCCCTTTGCTAGAATAGCAACAGTCAATGACGGATGGGCCCCCCAATTTGGAGCATGCCGAGCGTATAAATAAGAACTCGCAACAACCTCATTTGGTACGCTGCTTGTGCCACTTGCTTTATTTTGTCAACTTTCATAGCTCTTGCTCACTAACGCTTGCTAGTTTTTCAAGCTCTGTGAGCTTCGGTTAAAAAGATGCATCTTCGTCATTTTTGGAAGAAAAATGTCTCAAGACAAGAAGGCTGCTGCTGAGACGAAGCTAACTGAAGAGGAAAAGCTTTTTGAGGAGAAGAAGGTTGTGAATCCTTACATTGCTAGATTTATCGAATCAATGGCAAAAATGAATACAGAGAAGATTACTAAGGAAATACTAGAGGGCCTGTCTGAAGATACTGGTGGCAGTGATGATTATGATGCTAAAAGCGGGGGAGAAGATTCTGAGGATCGGCCGTGGAGGCCGAGTCATACAATTTTTGGGAAATCAACGATTAAACAGAGTCATCTTGACAATATGAGAGGAAGGTACTTTCGGGATATATCTATTGTTAGAGCTGGTGGAGACAACAACGTCCCTGCCCTCGAGGAAGACGAAGTTATGATTTACCGAAGTTTCTTCAAAGCTGGGCTTCGGTTTCCATTGAGCAGGTTTGTAGTTGAAGTGCTGAAAATTTATCAGATTTACCTTCATCAGATAACCCCCGAAGCTATTATTAGAATGGGGATTTTTGTTTGGGCTGTGAGAAGCCAGGGACTAGAGCCAAGCGCAAATTGCTTTTGCAGTATGCACGAACTTGTATACGAGACGAAGGCCATGGGCAAAGAACAATATCATAACAATTTTGGATGTTATGGATTTATCGCCCGCCCCAACGCAAGCTACCCGGTGCCAACATTCCGGAAAAGGTGGCCCGGGGCCTGGATGGAGGAATGGTTTTATGTGAAGAATGACTTGAAGGCAAGAGAAGATATTAAGGAAGTTATTATGCGCCCCATTTGGTCCCGCTTCGGCCTCCGAAGGCCGAAGGTTGAAATTGATGATGCTGTGGAAGCTTGTTAGAAGGCGTTTGGTACTGTCTGCTTCTTCATTGGTACTAGAGATTTAATTCAAGAGCATATAGCCTTCAGAGTATGGCTGCTTGTAGAGAACTGGGAAATGCCGAAGAAGACTGTCACCAAGTCTAGCGAAGGTGACCTAGTCCGGCTGAAGTATACATTCAGATATGGAGATAAATTTGATAAACCAAACAACGATTGGCTAAAATGTATCGAAGCTACAAGTGATGAACTGCTTGGATCATATTCCAAAGCAGAAGATAATGCATTATCCACAGCCTTCGGAGGCCGGGGAAAAAAGAGATTGAACAGAGTTTTTGATGCCATTGGCTTTGCTTACGTCGACTACCGCTATCCACTGCGAGGTCAGGGAAAGAAGAGAAAAACTGCTACTTCGGCCACTCCAGACGAGACTGCGCCGAAAGGCAAAAAGTTAAAGGTTCTTACCCACTGGCCACGCTATATTGAACCGTCCGTGGTGCCTGAGTTTGGTGGGGAGGCTTCTTCAGCTGCTGAACCAAGAGAACCTGCTCCTCCCACGCAGAAGGCTGAAGAGCCGGCTAAAATGCCGAAGGCACCTTCGGTTGAGCTAGTTGAAACGAAGGTTGACAAATATAAGGATGAAAGGTCAAAAACTGAAGAGGTAACAAAGATGCCAGGGATTTTAAGTCCTTCAACAGAAGCAACGACGCTAAAGGCAGAAAAGAGTTCTGCCACAACTCCTAAGAGAAGGAGGATGGTAAATGTGTTAGATATTTTAGAAACAACCGACTCCATAAGTCCCGCTCCCACAGGGAAGGTTGCTGAAGCTGACAAAACGCAACCCAAAGCTGATACTAAGCAAATAGAAGTTGAGACTACAATAACCCAAGCTGAAACAAAGGCAGGGCCCATAGTGCCTGTTGAGACGAAGCCTGCGGAATTTGAAGAAAAGGCCACAGAGCAAATTTCGTTTGAAAAGGTTGCCACTCCTGCTCCCGAAGCTTTAAAAAAGAGCATTGATTACATCATCCACCATGCTTCGGGAAAGGGACTTTCTCAGGAAGAAGAACGAGAAGCTCAACATTATGCCCAAAAATTGAAATACCCGAAGGGGGCATTAGTGTTCAATGGCAGTGGGGAAGAAGATTTTTTGTACTGTCTCCCGGATAATAAAGAGATATCCGTCTGCAGGGAGATAAGTAGGAGCTTCGGATTTCCGAAGCTGGAAGATGGCCTTTCAATATTATCGAAGGACGAACTGGCTGACAGTTTAGCATATAATAGCATAAAGGTATAAAAGTCAATTTTGTATTTGAAAACGAATTATTTCATTTGTTTATACTTAATCTTGTCCTCCTCTTGCAGGGCTTAATCCTTAGCAATGCCCTTAGAGCACAGAAAAACATTGAAGATGGAGGGTATACAATGGCTCTGAACAACCTTCGTTCAGAGGTGATCGAATTAAGGAACAAAGGTCTTGAAGAAGACAAAATATTAATTTCATTGGTAAACAAAGTAAAAGAAGATGAAGCTAGTTCCAAAGCTCAAGCTGAGATTCAAAAGAATGAGATCGAAGACCTTCGGAAACAATTGGCAGAGGCCAAAGAAAAATGCGGTCTCGCTGAAGCTAACTGAGACGCCAGCGAATATTGGAAAAACTATTTAGAAAAAACAGTTGAAGAACTTCGCGCATCCAAGGAAAGATGTTTTGAAAAATCTTTGGGCTGCGTGGAGAAGATAAAGGCTAGCTTCGCCAACGTGGGCGCCTATTCAAATGAAGATAACTTCATACGAGGCGACCCTGAGGGTGCATGTTATCGAGTGGATAAGCGGAGAAGCCGGAGCTTTTGAAGAAATCTTAAGTGACCGAGGAGATGTATGTGCATTTTCTGGTGCACGCGGGATTTAAGCAATCCTGGAGAATGCGGGGTGCAATCACATCAAAACCATGGCCCATGCTGAAGCTGCCTTCTCCGCGGACGTCACGAAGGACCCTTCAGCTGAAGCAACCTTAATGGGCGGAAAATTTTATAATGATGTGTGGGAGAATGGTGGTCGAGAAATGGCTCATGAAATTATGAAGAAAAGTGAAAAAGACATCCATGAGGCCCGAGCTGAAGCAAAACGAGCTGAAGAAGCTGCTGAGCGTGAGAAACACATAGGTATTGTTTCGCGGCATCTAACTTCGGCATTTGTTTTCATGACTTCGAACTGATTTATTTTTTCTACCGCAGCTGAATTATCTCCTCCACCGGAGCCGTTCGACCCCCTGGCCGACCCAGAAACGAAGAAAGCAATAGAAATCATCAATATGGATGAATCTATTATAGACGAAGTTGTTAACAAGTTATTGAATGAAATTGCGGAAAAGGTCCTGAAAGAGGACTGATGTTGTAAAAACATTTTTAGACGATCAATGTAGCTTCGCTATATCAAGACTGTAATATTCGATGTGCATATGTTTGAATGTAATGCGTAAATTATTTGTAATTGAGTTCTTTGCAATGCATGAAACTTTATATACATACCATTTTTGAGCCTTCGGCGAAAAAACACCTTTCCTTCTTTTAATGCTTCACAAAGAAGAAAATCCGTGCTTCGTGAAAATATCCATGCTTCGTAAAAACCTCCCAGCTTCGTAAACAAAGGACCCCGTCTTTTGCAATAGAGCTGACGAAGCTGTATTTCTCAGCTTACTTTATGCCTTAGCACCTTTTCATTTTTGTAAAGCATTTTCCGAAGACCGACTTTGTTTTCAATTCGTGTCGTTGGTGCGATATGATGTATGATGTAATGCTATGCGAGATGATGCGATGATATGATGCAAAGAATGATGCTAGTGCCGAAAACACACACCCACGCTGGAACACACAATCTCTGTGTCCCCTTAGGAACGATCAAAATCTCTTTGCCGTTTATTTTTCGGCTTCACCGCTTATTTTTCGGTGTAAGTTCTGCATCCCCTTAGGAACGTCTTTTGAACTTCTTCGCCTTATATTTCGGGTGTATTTTTCGTGTTGACTTTTCGCGCTTCGCCTTATATTTCGGCGGTATTTGGCTCTGCATTCCCTTTGGAACGACTTTTGAGCAGAAAACTTACACTGCGTTCCCTTAGGAACGACTTTTTTGTAGCTGAGAGCACCTAGAGGGGGGTGAATAGGTGATCCTGTAAAACTTAAAACTTAACACCACAAACTTGATTAAGAGTTAGTATAATGAAATCAAGTGAGTAGAGAGGAGAGCTCTTGTGAAGCACGATAGACACAATAAGGACAAGCACAAAAGACACGAGGATTTTATCCCGTGGTTCGGTCAAGTACAAAACTTGCCTACTCCACGTTGTGGCGTCCCAACGGACGAGAGTTGCACTCAACTCCTCTCAAGTGATCCAATGATCAACTTGAATACCACGGTGTTCTTTTCACTTTGCTCTTTTCCCGTTTGCGAGGAATCTCCACAACTTGGAGTCTCTCGCCCTTACAATAAGAATCAATATGAAGCACAAGAGTAAGGGAGGGAAGCAACACACACAAAACAACAGCAAATACGCACACCCACGATCAAGACTTGAGCTCAAGACAATATCTCAAGGTTCTTACTAGAACAGAGCCCAAATCACTAAGAATGACGAACTAGTGCGCAAGAGTGAAGTGTGAATGATCAACAATGCTCAAAGGTTGCTTGGTGTTGTCCTCCATGCGCCTAGGGGTCCCTTTTATAGCCCCAAGGCAGCTAGGAGCCGTTGAGAGCATTTCAGGAAGGCAAATCTTGCCTTCTGTCGCCTGGCGCACCAGACAGTCCGGTGCACCACCGGACACTGTCCGGTGCGGATTTCTTTCCTTCTTTGGCGAAGCCGACCATTGGCGTCTGAGAGCCGTTGGCGCACCGGACACTGTCCGGTGCCCCCTTCCAACCGTTGGCTCGACCAAATGTCTCGCGCGGATCGCGCGGCCGACCGTTGGCTCACCGGACAGTCCGGTGAATTTTAGCCGTACGCCGTTAATTACTTCCCGAGAGCAGCAAGTTCGCCTGAGTCTGCCTGGCGCACCGGACACTGTCCGGTGCACCATCGGACAGTCTGGTGCACCCAGACTGAGCAGACTTTGGCAGAACAAAGCCATCACTTTTCCAATTTGATTTCTCATTATTTCTCATGTTTCCAGCACTTAGACACAATACATCAGTCCATAAAACAATGTACTAAGTCTAGAAACATACCTTTTGACTTGATTTGCACTTTGTCCACCACTTTGCATAGATCAACACTTAGGCACTTGTGTTGGACACTAAATCACCAAAATACTTAGAAATGGCCCAAAGGCACATTTCCCTTTCAATCTGCCCCTTTTTGGCGATTTATGCCAACACAACATAAAGCAAGTAGAACAAGTGCAAAATCAATTCAAATAAGAACTCAAAATTGTTTTGATTCAAATTTGACATATATGGATCATTCTTTGCCACCACTTGGTTTGTTTTTGCAAATCAACCTCAATTTCCTATCTCTAAGTCACACACTTGTTGAAACATAAAGAGAGATATTTCAAGAGAAATTGATCAAAGAGTTCAAAAACTCCCCATTTTTCCCATAATTAAACCTTCGCCCCACAAGAGACCAATTTTTGACAATAAGAGGCAACCAAGAGTATTTTGACAAACAAAAACTCTAACTCAACTCTAACTCTACTTTTTCAAAAATTCTCAAGTGGTAGCTGATCCATTTCTTGCTTTGGCCTTATTTTCTCCCCCTTTGGCATCAAGCACCAAAACGGGATCAATTTTGGCCCTTTAACCCAATTGCCTCACCAAAATCTTCAACTAAGAGTAAAAAGGCAGTAAGAGTACAAAGATGAACTTGGTAAAAAGTTACTCTTTCATCGGAGTGCAGTGGAAGTCTTGCATGGTCCAAGTCCACCTTTTCCCTTTCAAACCTCCTTTGAGACTAAATTAAGCAAACTCAAACACACAGTTAGTCTCAAAGGGTCAAGTTGTAGCACGTCTCCCCTTAAATTTGTGCATCACTTGCAAAGGACTTGTGAGGTCCGGGAAGTGCTTGTACAACTTGAGCACCATAAATAAACAACAAAATGCATTAAGGAACATGATCAAAGGCATAAACACAATTATGCTATAATTCAATCCAGGTTCCGCGAATCTAAGACATTGAGCTCACTACGCAGCCTGCAAAAGGTCTTCTCATCTAGAGGCTTGGTAAAGATATCGGCTAGCTGGTTCTCGGTGCTAACATGAAACACTTCGATATCTCCCTTTTGCTGGTGGTCTCTCAAAAAGTGATGCCGGATGTCTATGTGCTTTGTGCGGCTGTGTTCAACAAGATTTTCCGCCATGCGGATAGCATTCTCATTATCACATAGGAATGGGACTTTGCTCAGATTGTAGCCAAAGTCCCAGAGGGTTTGCCTCATCCAAAGTAGTTGCGCGCAACACTGTCCTGCGGCAACGTACTCGGCCTCAGCGGTGGATAGGGCAACAGAAGTTTGTTTCTTAGAATTCCATGACACCAGGGACCTTCCTAAGAATTGGCACGTCCCCGATGTACTCTTCCTATCGACCTTACATCCGGCATAGTCGGAGTCTGAATATCCAATCAAGTCAAAACTAGGCCCCTTTGGATACCAGATCCCGAAGCAAGGCGTAGCGACTAAATATCTAAAGATTCGCTTCACCGCCACTAAGTGACACTCCTTAGGATCATATTGAAATCTAGCACACATGCATACGCTAAGCATAATGTCCGGTCTACTAGCACATAAATAAAGTAAAGACCCTATCATAGACCGGTATGCTTTTTGATCAACGGACTTACCTCCTTTGTTGAGGTCGGTGTGTCCGTCGGTTCCCATTGGAGTCTTTGCGGGCTTGGCGTCCTTCATCCCAAACCGCTTGATCAAGTCTTGCGTGTACTTGGTTTGAGAGATGAAGGTCCGATCCTTGAGTTGCTTCACTTGGAACCCAAGGAAGTAGCTTAACTCGCCCATCATCGACATCTCGAATTTCTGAGTCATCACCCTGCTAAACTCTTCACAAGACTTTTGGTTAGTAGAACCAAATATTATGTCATCGACATAAATTTGGCACACAAACAGATCACCATCGCAAGTCTTAGTGAAAAGAGTTGGATCGGCTTTCCCAACCTTGAAAGCATTAACAATTAAAAAGTCTCTCAGGCATTCATACCATGCTCTTGGGGCTTGCTTAAGTCCATAGAGCGCCTTAGAGAGCTTACACATGTGGTCGGGGTACCGTTCATCCTCAAAGCCAGGGGGTTGCTCCACGTACACCTCCTCCTTGATTGGCCCGTTGAGGAAAGCGCTCTTCACATCCATTTGGAACAACCTGAAAGAATGGTGAGCGGCATATGCTAGCAAAATGCGAATGGACTCTAGCCTAGCCACAGGAGCAAAAGTCTCCTCAAAGTCCAAACCTGCGACTTGGGCATAACCTTTTGCCACAAGTCTAGCCTTGTTCCTTGTCACCACCCCGTGCTCATCTTGTTTGTTGCGAAACACCCACTTGGTTCCCACAACATTTTGCTTGGGACGAGGCACCAGTGTCCAAACTTCATTTCTCTTAAAGTTATTGAGCTCCTCTTGCATGGCCAACACCCAGTCCGGATCTAGCAAGGCCTCTTCTACCCTGAAAGGCTCAATAGAAGAGACAAAAGAGTAATGCTCACAAAAATTAACTAATCGAGATCGAGTAGTTACTCCCTTGCTAATATCACCCAAAATCTGGTCGACGGGATGATCCCTTTGAATCATCGCTCAAACTTGGGTTGGAGGTGCCGGTTGCGCTTCTTCCTCCATTACATGATCATCTTGTGCTCCCCCTTGATCACACGCCTCCTGTTCATCATCTTGAGTTGGGGGATGCACCATTGTTGAGGAAGAAGGTTGATCTTGTTCATCTTGTTCCTGTGGCCGCACATCTCCAATCGCCATGGTGCGTATTGCGGCTGTTGGAACTTCTTCTTCATCTACATCATCAAAATCAACAACTTGCTCTCTTGGAGAGCCATTAGTCTCATCAAATACAACGTCGCTAAAGACTTCAACCAAACCCGATGATTTGTTGAAGACTCTATACGCCTTTGTATTTGTGTCATAACCTAACAAAAATCCTTCTACGGCTTTGGGAGCAAATTTGGAATTCCTACCCTTCTTCACTAGAATGTAGCATTTACTCCCAAAAACCCGAAAATACGAAACATTTGGTTTGTTACCGGTTAGTAGCTCATACGACGTCTTCTTGAGAAGGCGATGAAGGTAGACCCTGTTGATGGCGTGGCAAGCCGTGTTCACGGCTTCCGACCAAAAGCGCTCGGGGGTCTTGAACTCTCCAAGCATCGTCCTCGCCATGTCTATAAGCGTCCTGTTCTTCCTCTCTACCACACCATTTTGCTGTGGTGTGTAGGGAGTGGAGAACTCGTGCTTGATCCCTTCCTCCTCAAGGTACTCCTCCACTTGAAGATTCTTGAACTCGGACCCATTGTCGCTCCTTATCTTCTTCACCTTGAGCTCAAACTCGTTTTGAGCTCTCCTTAGGAAGCGCTTGAGGGTCCCTTGGGTTTCAGATTTATCCTGCAAAAAGAATACCCAAGTGAAGCGGGAAAAGTCATCAACAATAACTAGTCCATACTTACTTCCTCCTATGCTTAGATAGGCGACGGGTCCGAAGAGGTCCATATGTAGGAGCTCCAGAGGTCTTGATGTGGTCATCACATTCTTGCTGTGATGCGCTCCTCCCACTTGTTTACCTGCTTGACAAGCTGCACAAGGTCTATCTTTTTCGAAAGTAACATTGGTTAGACCTATCACGTGTTCTCCCTTTAGAAGCTTGTGAAGGTTCTTCATCCCCACATGTGCTAAGCGGCGATGCCAGAGCCAGCCCATGCTAGTCTTAGCAATTAAGCATGCATCTAGACCGGCCTCCTCTTTTGCAAAATCAACTAAATAAAGTTTGCCGTCTAATACACCCTTAAAAGCTAATGAACCATCACTTCTTCTAAAGACAGACACATCTACATTCGTGAATAGACAATTATATCCCATATTGCATAATTGACTAACAGATAACAAATTATATCCAAGAGACTCAACTAAAAACACATTAGAAATAGAGTGCTCGGATGAAATAGCAATCTTCCCTAACCCTTTCACCTTGCCTTGGTTCCCATCACCGAATATTATTGAATCTTGGGGATCCTTGTTCTTGACGTAGGAAGAGAACATCTTCTTTTCCCCCGTCATGTGGTTTGTGCATCCGCTGTCGATAATCCAGCTAGAGCCCCCGGATGCATAAACCTGCAAGGCAAATTTAGGCTTGGGTCTTAGGTACCCAACTCATGTTGGGTCCTATAAGGTTAGTACAAATATCCTTAGGGACCCAAATGCAAGTTTTGTCTCCCTTGCATTTTGCCCCTAATTTTCTAGCAACTATCTTCCTATCCTTTCTACAAATAGCAAAGGAAGCATTTAAAGCATGATAAATTGTAGAAGGTTCACTACTTGTTTTCCTAGAAACATGAACAACATTTCTTCTAGGCATGTGATTAATAACATTTCTCCTCGCTAAATTTCTATCATGCACAACATGGGAACTAGAAGCAGTCATAGCATATGAAACAACATTATTGCAATGAACATTCCTAGAATATTTCCTATCATTGTATAAGAAAGCATGGTTCTTTTGCACACTATTTGCCATAGGGGCCTTCCCTTTCTCCTTGATGGAGATGGGTGCCTTATGGCTTGTCAAGCTCTTGGCTTCCCTCTTGAAGCCAAGCCCATCCTTAATTGAGGGGTGTCTACCAACCGTGTAGGCATCCCTAGCAAATTTTAGTTTATCAAAATCACTCTTGCTAGTCTTAAGTTGGGCATTAAGACTAGCCACTTCATCATTTAATTTAGAAATGCGAGCTAGGTGTTCACTACAAGCATCAATGTTAACATCTTTACACCTAGTGCAAGTTACAACATTTTCTACACACGATGTTGATTTACTAGCTATTTCTAACTTAGCATTCAAATTATCATTTATGCTCCTTAAGCTAGAAATTGTCTCATGGCAAGTAGATAGTTCACAAGAAAGCATCTCATTCCTTTTAACTTCTAAAGCATGAGATTTTTGTGCCTCTACAAATTTATCATGTTCTTCATATAACAAATCCTCTTGCTTTTCTAATAACTTATTCTTATCATTCAAGGCATCAATTAATTCATTAATTTTATCAACCTTGGTTCTATATAGTCCCTTGAATAAACATGAATAATCTATTTCATCAGCACTAGACTCGTCCTCACTTGAAGAAGCATAAGTAGTATTTCGAGTACATACCTTCTTCTCCCTTGCCATGAGGCATGTATGGCGCTTGTTGGGGAAGAGGGTCGATTTGTTGAAGGCGATGGCGGCGAGTCCTTCGTTGTCGGAGTTGGACGACGAACAATTTGAGTCCCACTCCTTGCCAAGGTGTGCCTCGCCCTTAGCCTTCTTGTAAGCTTTCTTCTTTTCCCTCTTGTTCCCTTGTTCCTGGTCACTATCATTATCGGGACAGTTAGCGATAAAATGACCAACCTTACCACATTTGAAGCATGAGCGCTTCCCCTTCGTCTTGTTCTTGTAAGGCTGTCCTTTGCGTTCCTTAAGCGTTGTCTTGAAGCGCTTGATGATGAGGGACATCTCTTCATCATTGAGCCCGACCGCCTCAACTTGTGCTACCTTGCTAGGTAGCGCCTCCTTGCTCCTTGTTACTTTGAGAGCAATGGGTTGAGGTTCATGGATTGGACCGTTCAACGCGTCATCCACGTATCTTGCCTCCTTGATCATCATCCGCTCACTTACGAACTTTCCAAGGATCTCCTCGGGCGTCATCTTCGTGTACCTAGGATTCTCATGAATATTGTTCACAAGATGTGGATCAAGAACGGTAAAGGACCTTAGCATTAGGCGGACGACGTCGTGGTCCGTCCATCGCGTGCTTCCATAGCTCCTTATCTTGTTGATGAGGGTCTTGAGCCTGTTGTATGTTTGGGTTGGCTCCTCCCCTCTTATCATCGCGAATCTCCCGAGTTCGCCTTCCACCAATTCCATCTTGGTGAGCATGGTAACGTCGTTCCCCTCATGTGAGATCTTGAGGGTGTCCCATATTTGATTGGCATTGTCCAAGCCGCTCACCTTATGGTACTCGTCCCTGCACAATGAGGCTAACAACACAGCAGTAGCTTGTGCATTTTTATGAATTTGCTCGTTAATGAACATGGGACTATCAGTACTATCAAATTTCATTCCACTCTCTACTATCTCCCATATGCTTGGATGGAGAGAGAACAAGTGACTACGCATTTTGTGACTCCAAAATCCGTAGTCCTCTCCATCAAAGTGAGGAGGTTTGCCAAGTGGAATGGAGAGAAAATGAGTATTTGTACTTTGCGGAATACGAGAGTAATCGAAAGAAAAGTTTGAATTAACCGTCTTTCTTTTGTCGTAGTCATTGTTGTCGTTGTCCTTTTGGGAAGAAGTGGACTCGTCGCTGTCGTCGTAGTAGACGATCTCCTTGATGCGCCTCATCTTCTTCTTCTTCCCATCTCTTCGTTTGTGACCCGAGCCCGAGTCGGTAGGCTTGTCATCTTTCGGCTCGTTGGCGAAGGACTCCTTCTCCTTATCATTGATCACAATCCCCTTTCCCTTAGGATCCATCCCTTCGAGCGATTAGTCCCTTTCTTGAAGAGAACGACTCTGATACCAATTGAGAGCACCTAGAGGGGGGGTGAATAGGTGATCCTGTAAAACTTAAAACTTAACACCACAAACTTGATTAAGAGTTAGTATAATGAAATCAAGTGAGTAGAGAGGAGAGCTCTTGTGAAGCACGATAGACACAATAAGGACAAGCACAAGAGACACGAGGATTTTATCCCGTGGTTCGGTCAAGTACAAAACTTGCCTACTCCACGTTGTGGCGTCCCAACGGACAAGAGTTGCACTCAACTCCTCTCAAGTGATCCAATGATCAACTTGAATACCACAGTGTTCTTTTCACTTTGCTCTTTTCCCGTTTGCGAGGAATCTCCACAACTTGGAGTCTCTCGCCCTTACAATAAGAATCAATATGAAGCACAAGAGTAAGGGAGGGAAGCAACACACACAAAACAACAGCAAATACGCACACCCACAATCAAGACTTGAGCTCAAGACAATATCTCAAGGTTCTCACTAGAACAGAGCCCAAATCACAAAGAATGACGAACTAGTGCGCAAGAGTGAAGTGTGAATGATCAACAATGCTCAAAGGTTGCTTGGTGTCGTCCTCCATGCGCCTAGGGGTCCCTTTTATAGCCCCAAGGCAGCTAGGAGCTGTTGAGAGCATTCCAGGAAGGCAAATCTTGCCTTCTGTCGTCTGGCGCACCGGACAGTCCGGTGCACCACCGAACACTGTCCGGTGCGAATTTCTTTCCTTCTTTGGCGAAGCCGACCGTTGGCACCTGAGAGCCGTTGGCGCACCGGACACTGTCCGGTGCACACCGGACAGTTCGATGCCCCCTTCCGACCGTTGGCTCGGCCACGTGTCTCGCGCGGATCGCGCGGCCGACCGTTGGCCCGACCGACCGTTGGCTCACCGGACAGTCCGGTGCACACCGGACAATCCGGTGAATTTTAACCGTATGCCGTTAATTACTTCCCGAGAGCAGCAAGTTCGCCTGAGTCTGCCTGGCGCACCGGACACTGTCTGGTGCACCACCGGACACTGTCCGGTGCACCACCGAATAGTCTGGTGCACCCAGACTGAGTAGACTTTGGCAGAACAAAGCCATCTCTTTTCCAATTTGATTTCTCCTGTTTCCAGCACTTAGACACAATACATCAGTCCATAAAACAATGTACTAAGTCTAGAAACATACCTTTTGACATTATTTGCACTTTGTCCACCACTTTGCATAGAACAACACTTAGGCACTTGTGTTGGACACTAAATCACCAAAATACTTAGAAATGGCCCAAAGGCACATTTCCCTTTCAGTAGCTTCGCCGAAACTTACGCCGCGCTCCTTAGGAACGACTTTTTGTAGCTTCGGCAAAACTTATACTGCGATTTTTAGCTCTGCATTCCCTTAGGAACGACTTTTGAGCTTCATCAATTTTTGAGCTTCGTAAACATTTGAAGAAGATATATTTCATTCTGATAAAAGTGAAACTATTACAAGAAATTAAAACTAGTCCTGCATTGTTTGTTCCTTATTGAAAAACAAAAAAGACATAGAACACAAAAGTACTTCAGGGGTAGGATATCGCTCAATAAATATGCTTTGATTCTGGCACAGTACTATTGACTGTGCGAGCTTCGGACTCCTCCCTGACTTCACGTTGCTGCTGAGGGTACTGTCGCCCTTCTGGCTGACCTCGAGAATAGGTCGGCTGTAGTGGTGGCGGGGGTGGGAGTTGTGGCCAGGAAGCCTGTGAATGGCTAGCCGAAGCGACAGAAGCTGCAGGATGATTGTTCACATACTCTGGTATGTAAGGTGAATGACACGAAGCAGTGTGCAAAACCTGCTTCGGATGATTCTGCCGAGCTTCGGCTTCTGCTGTCTCCTTTTGCTTCTGAATGGTGACGTGGCACATTCTTATAGTATGGCCCTTGTCCTCACCATAGAATAAGCAGTAGATCTTTCTAGGCTGATCCCCAAACCTTCCTCCGAAGCCCCTTGGCGCCTCTGCCCCTTGGAGCTGGTGGCCTGAAAGAGATTTGCTGTTGCCCCGAAGGTTGTGAGGTATATTGTGACCTCTGAGACTGACTTCCTTTGTCATCACTCTGAGTGGAGTTATGGATTGACCTGACGTGCCTTGGATGGATTCTTCCTCCGAAGCCCCTGGTCATTTCGGAGAATCTATAAGCTTCCTCCCTTCTTTGGCGAAAATCATTGTCAGCTCGGATGTATTCATCCATCTTCTGAAGCAGTTTCTCCAGAGTTTGTGGAGGCTTCCTAGCGAAATATTGAGCAGTAGGTCCTGGCCGAAGACCCTTGATCATGGCCTCAATGACAATCTCATTGGGCACTGTAGGCGCTTGTGCCCTCGGTCGCAAGTGTAACACCTCAGGTGTTACCATGGCTAGAGCACACCTTGGTGCTAAAGACTGTGATCACATGTGGTAATAACTTAAGGAGAACATAAGAACCTTGGAGACCATGTGTTAATCAAGATTGTTAAGGACCTAAGAGCATCACTCAAGCTTTTGTGCACTCACTACCTTGGACAAGAGGAGAGAAAACCCTAGACCTCTCTTGAACCCTATCTTCCAGAGCCATGGTTAAAAGGGGGAAAGAATAGGCAAATGTGCAAACCATGAGTTAATCTTTAACCAAACCTTGAGTAACTTTATAACCAGCAATTGTGGGAAGGAAATATTGCAAAAAGACCCCTGGAGAAACCCCAAATCCATTCCCTAAGTAGAGAGAGAGCTAGAGCTCTCTAATTTTCTCTAAGTCAAAAACTACACCTACACTAAAGATCAACCGTGTTCACCTTGAAGATGGCACCAAAACCACCTATGTTCTATACCAAAAATGTGGCATACCACCTAGGGCACCCACTAGAAAAAGCTGAGCCTGAGATCTTGACGTTTGACATGCCTTGGCATGGTTTTTGTCGCGAGGTGGGCAGAGTGACATACCTGATTTGGCGACCGAAGATCTCCCTACCTAGGCCATATCTGTCATGGCAACTCACGGATGAGAGACAGCCCTAGGTGCCAGGAAAAGACTCACGCCGGATTTTTGCCAAGATTCGCATGTTTGCGACTTGGGTGAGCTGTGGAACACGGGCAGAAGAAAAGCTCCACGTGTTCGACACGCTCTGTGTGCGCCAGAGCACGCCCGCGCGTGCCCCGCGTCGCGCCAACGGCCAGCCGACGCCATGGCCCGCGCTCGCGCCTATAAAGCCCGCTCAGGCGTCGACCACACTCTTCCGCGCACGCTCAAACCTCACCGGAGCTCAGCTCACCGTCGTTTGCCCGTGCACGGCGTGTCCGCGGCCACCCGAGCCCCTCCCGCCGTAGACCGGCCAGCCCAGCCTTTCCCAACCCCGTCCGACCCTCGGAGACGAGTGAGCACACCTCAGTGAAGCTTCCCGAGCGAGGAATCGAAGCCTGCTTCGCCGGAGAGGCCAGTCCACGGTCGCCGGAGTTCACAACCCCGCCGGAGTGCGTGGGCCGGGTAATCCACTGAACCATTTTCCGATTCCTTGTGCACACGGTCTCTACGTCACCCCGTGAAGCTCACCGTGCCCTTGAATTGAACCAGATCGCCGTGATTTGGCCGGCACACCCGCCGCCGACGAGGACACCCGCCTGCGCACGTGGACCGAGCGATTCCGGCCATCCCCGCCGTCGAGCCGTACATCGCTGTGACCGCCAGAGCCTCCCCGAGCCAACCCCGCCCCTCGCCGGACCTATCTCGCCGCCGGTAAGCCGCGCCACCCTTTTCTTTCTTGCGGGTACTGTTTAAACCTAGGGAAGGACCGCGGGGGAGAAGGAAAGAAGTCTGGGGGGTTTTGTGAAATGTCAGTGACTCAAATGAATAGTAGCGCGGGGGTATAACTGAGAGGGTTAGTTTGGAAATAACCCAGGGTCCTCGGTGTAAACTGCTTTTCCAGAAAACCTTTATTAAATCTGATTTTAAATTTGAACAGAAACTTTAATAATTCATAACTTCTGTTTAGTTCATCCAAATTTGGTCAAACTAATTTTGTCAGACTCTAAATGATGTAAACTACTTAGGAAAAATATAAAACCCTTATGTACTACAGAAAACTTTAGGGTTCTGATTTAATTGTTGTTTTAACCAAAAGCTAAGTAATAGGGATAAAAATAGTTGCACTATTTAACTAGGGTTAGAAAAAATTGGAGAAGTTTATATCCACCTACTGACCTATTTAAAAATACTAAACCTCTCTGTCCACCCCATTAAGGTAGCTTTTGCCCTTTAATTTACAATATGCTTAAGGTTAAGAAAAATAGAAAAGGTGATTTAAATAATGAACCAGAGGGCACTCCTATTTTTGTTAGAGTACTTATTCAATGTAGTTTACTAGAAAAATCTATTACACCCTGGTTTAGTATGAAATAAGTAGGATCCCTTTTATTTTTAGAAAACAAGGAAAACTTAAAAAACCCTACAAAAATAACCCCAAGGTGAAAACACCCCAACCCTTGGAATAATTAATGTTTTGTTATTAGGAACTTAGGAAAAATATAAAATCTGCTGTTTGATATTTTTCAAATAATAAGGTAGTAGAAAGTGCCTTTTTGGCATTTAACTTTAGAAAATCATAACTAAATAACCATCCCTTAACTTTCTGTGATTTTTGCACAGAAGCCTATTATTACTGTTAGATGCCAAACAAAATGACCCTTAGGGCAGAACCCAACCCTAATTAAGGGATGTAGTGCAAAGTGGCCCATTTTACACAACTTTTGTCATTTTTGTCTGAAGCATCGCCTTTTTATTTTTAACCCCAAATTCCTAGAATAGGCTATAGTGACCCCTAGCAGCCCACTGTAATTTTGACAGAATTTTTGGGAAATATTAAACCATTGTCGTAGTTCAAACCTACACTAGAAACCATAAAAAAGAAAATAAAGAAAAGGGAAAGAGGAATAATAGAAAATTGTGTCATCCTAAAACCCTTTATAACTTGTCCACTGAAATATATAGAGGCAATACCAATTCACTATGCTTATCCTTACCAAAACCTAAACTTAGAGTGATAAGCATAAACCACTAAAAGCCACGTATGACCAAGAAACCCTAAGTTACTCTTTAACTTAGTTTTTCTTCCTTTAGCATAATGTTATTAAATACTGCATAATCATGACATACATATTCATTGCATTTCGATATACTGTAACCTCGCTGACGGAGAATACGTCCTCGTGCTGGAGCAAGGAGCTGCTCAGGAGGTAGCCCCAGATCCAGCATCCGAGCCTGCACCAGAGGACCTGCCTGCCACAACCTTGAAAGGCAAGCCCCGGTTTATGCATAACCTGTTATTTATGCTATTTTACTATACTTAATGATTGTAGGATTGAATGTGCACTTAGGTGTAGGAGTTGTTTGAAACCCTAGTTGCATGATCTCAGGAACCCTTTTGAGATGGATACTAGTATGCTAGGTCGAGTAGTTGCTTTATTTAATTAGGATCTCGGTAGAAGACGAGTGATTTTTCTAGCACTCGCGCGAGATCAGGAATTGGTTGTACCCACTTTCATACTATTATGATACTAGTTGTAGACAACAATCCATGGGGATTGGTTGTCTACGAGATGGGAAATGGAATAAGGATTAACGTGCGGATACCTGTGTCAAGCGTTTGAACGTACTAAACACATACCGAGAAATATGGTAAATCGGTAAGCCTAGTACCTGAGTGAACCAGCCCGCAGACATATCCCCTCACGCGACCTGAGACGTGGTCTCCCATTCCGGTTATGGTGGGTACAAGTGCGGTCACTGCACGACGGCAGTCGGGGTCAGTGAGGCATTGTACGCCAAGGTGGTGAGCCCTGATCTGTTGCCAGGGAATCGACGGGGACGGTTGATGTGTGTGGGCACGGAGTGCCCCTACATGTCGTGTGTTTAGGTTTACCTTGCAAGGATAAAAACTCGATTCGAATCGTCTGCTTCTCGCAGCTAATGAGACTGCTTGATCCATTGTACTGCATTGAGTAACAAGTGGAAATATGATGAGTTGATATAAGATGTTGATTGCTAAAAAATGTTTGCTACTATGTATGAGTAGACAGTACACATTTCGCCTTAAGAGAGTCACACTTAAATTGACAAAGTTAAAACTTGACTTAGAAACTCAGCTAGTGCTTTTGGCAACCAAACCCCACAGTCAAACAGCTGCATGTCTAGAGGTAGAGGAGTAGACTCCTCACACTGGGTAAGTCTAGCTGAGTATTAGTATACTCAGCCTTGCTTGTAGCATAATTTTTACAGGTTCTCTGGAGGACATGGTTGCTGGAGTGACTTGGCCGTCCATCTTGCCACCGGGTTGGACTGTCGAGTGGGACCCTACCTCGGCTGAGGAGGAGCATGAGGAGTGATGGGACAGGCTTCCCCATCTCTCTGTTTGTTTACCGTTAGTTTATTTCCGCTGCACTTCGAACGATGAGGACTACTTTTGCAACACTCTGATGGTGATGTAATAATTTAATACTCTTACATGCATGGTTTTATGCTTTATTGTATTTGCTCTGTGACTCACCATCGAGTGAGATTGTGGTACTTGATCCTGTCAGTGGCCGTGTCGGACTAGATCCGAGGGATTGACGGGTTATTCCCATTTAAGTGTGGTCTAGCCTCTAAGGCAGGGCTTAGGCACTTAAGTTGGAATAATTCGGGCAGTTCCACCATAGCAAGAACCTTCGTACATATGCCTGAAGGTATTCTTCGTGGTCTTGCGTGCATTGGAACAGAGCGTGAGCTGTGACCGGCTTCATTTGAAAGCCTTGGAAGCTGGTAACCAACATGTCCTTAAGCTTCTGCCACGATGTGATAGTCCCTGGCCAAAGAGAAGAATACCATGTTTGGGCTACATTCCGGACTGCCATGACGAAAGACTTCGCCATAACTGCAGTATTGCCTCCATACGAAGATATAGTTGCTTCGTAGCTCATCAGAAACTGCTTTGGATCTGAATGCCCATCATACATGGGAAGCTGAGGTGGCTTGTATGACGGGGGCCATGGGGTAGCCTGCAGTTCTGCTGCCAAGGGAGAAGCATCATCAAAAGTAAAGGCATCATGATTAAAATCATCATACCATCCATCTTCATTGAACAAGCCTTCTTGACGAAGCTCCCTGTGTTGGGGTCTTCGATCCTGTTCATCTTGAGCAAGATGACGCACTTCCTCATTGGCTTCGTCGATCTTCCTTTGAAGATCAGCCAGCCGTGCCATCTTCTCCTTCTTCCTTTGTACTTGCTGATGGATTATTTCCATGTCCCTGATCTCTTGGTCCAACTCCTCCTCCTGGAGTGTTGGACTGGTGGCTTTCCTCTTCTGGCTTCAAGCCTCTCGAAGAGAAAGAGTTTCCTGGTTTGGGTCCAGTGGCTGTAGTGCAGAGGTCCCTGTTGCTGAAGCTTTCTTCAGCAGCATGACGAAGGTTAGTGCTTGCCGAAGGTGGTCGAAAGAGTTCACCGAAGGTGGGTGCCAATGTTGGGGACTTGTTCTCAAATGCTATGAGTTAAGAACAAGGCAACACGAAATGTTAAATGTTAATGTCCTTCGTCCTTCGAAGCATTATTTCCCTTAGGATATAATGATCTTCAGACGAAGGTTATGAAGGACATACCTTCATCAACGTTATATATGTTAATAAGAGAAGAAGCATGTTGGGGCGAAGGCAAAGACGCTACCCTTCGCTACAGCCTTCGTCTATCTCGATGCACCAACAGGAGCAAAACGACCGGCGAGGTACACCCTTCGTCTTCAGCAGAGGAACAACTACAGCTGCGGGCCTTGCGTATCAAGAACCGTAACCTCCAGAAGCTGAAAGAGATCCTCGAGGCCAAGCGCCAACGTGTCTCTGTGCAGGCCAAGGTGCGTCAGATGATACGAGACGAGGAGCAGAGGGCTCAAGAACTCGAGCAAGAGATTGCGCTCATGTAGCGCGAAGGCCAACATGATCTGCAGCATGGTCCGCCCCTCAAACAACGCGAGCCAATCGGAGACCTATTCATTCCTCAGCGCGGACCCGTCATCCCACACGTCGCAGCATTCCAAGGCATCAACTACCTTGATGAGCGGAGTCCCTAGCGCCGCAACTGCAAGCGTCACCATGGCCCGCCAACTTCAGGGCAGGGGCCTACCCCAAGTACAACGGCAACACCGACCCAGCACAGTCTATCATGAGCTATCAAGTCGATGTCGCATCGTCCGGAGGGGACGACACCACGATGGCCAAGTCCTTCATCATCGCCCTCGAAGGTCCGGCCCTAACCTGGTACATCAGGTTGCCCCCGTTGTCCATCGACTCTTGGAAAAGTCTCCGGGACAAATTTCTGCTCAACTTCCAAGGGTACCGCCGAGACACCGATGCCTTGGTCGAACTGTCACTCTGCAAGCAACTGGAGAAAGAAACTCTGCGGGAGTACTACCGCAAGTTTCTGACTCTCAAGTCACAACTGCCTTCGGTCGATGACCAAATTGCCATTCACTACGCCATCAGTGGCCTTCGGGCTGGCGTCCTCTATAGCCACTGCATCAAGGACCCACCAAAGAACCTCCAGGAGCTCTATCAGCTGTTTGAAAAATATGCAAGATCCGAAGAGCTCCACCAGCGCAAGGTCAAGTCCCAGAGGAAACCAAAGGACCCTCTGCAGTCCAGCCAAACGTGGACAAGACCTTCGCAGTCAGACTCTGGTCGGGATAGCCACAGTCAGCAGCAGGTGCATAACATTGCCAACCAGCACCCCGCTGGTGAGGCCTCTCGCCATCAAGATTACCCCCCAGGGCCGTGGCAATGGCACACGTGGTCGGGGTTGAGGACGGGCACAGCAACCGCGCAGGTTTTACTGCCTATTTCACGACAAAGACTGCACGCACCCGACGAGGGACTGCCCAAAAACGAAGGCCACCAGGGACAGGATGTCCCTGGCACAACCCGCCGACAACCCAAGAGTTGTCGCACATACATATCAACACCACCTCCCACAACCATACAACCACGGCCCCGCCCAACATCCCCCTAACCACGCATACCAGCACCACCAGGAGGTACAAGTCGTACCACCCCCACTTCCGCCTCCGCACCCGCATCAGCCAAACATCCACCACCCAAATCACCCCCAAGCACCAAAACAAGAAGACTTCGCTGATCAGCCGTATCGCGGAGTCATTCATATGATCACTGGGGGGTCCAGCGTCAACTTCGACACGAAGCGACAGAAGAGGGACCACTACCGAAGCATCAACCACGTCGCCGTCACCGGTCTAGTCGTGCAAACGAAGTGGTCCCACGTGCCGCTGACCTTCGACGCCAGAGATGTCTACCTGCACAGCGCACCCCACATGGACGCCATGGTAATCAACTGTAGTGTGGCAGGTTGGGACCTGCACAAAGTCTTAGTTGACAACGGCAGCGAGACGGACATCATTTTCCTCCACACCTTTGACCGCATGGGCATCAGCCACAGCCTACTCAAGCCTTCGGACAACCCCTTATATGGCTTCGGTGGCAAGGGCACCTTTCCTGTGGGCAAGATAGAGCTACCCTTGTCCTTTGGTGTAGCACCGAATGCACGAAGTGAGCAGGTCACCTTCGACATCGTCGACATGGTATACCCGTACAACGCCATAATGGGTCGGGGCTCCATCAACAAGTTTGATGCAGCCATTCACGGACTTTACTTGTGCATGAAAATCCTGGGTCCGCAAGGCGTGATCACAGTCTATGGCAACCAGCAGACTGCGCGCAACATTGAAATAGACTTCGTTCCAGGGCAATGGAACATGCACTACGTCACGACGCAGCGCGAAGTCCCCAATGCTACCCGCCCAACCGCCAACGAGCATGAAAAGGCACAGCTGCAGAGCAACGATGGAACGAAGACAGTTCCACTTGACCAAAGCAACGCCAAGGCAAACGGTCATTATAAGCGAAGACCTGACTTCACAAGACGAGGAGAGACTCATCTCCTGTCTTTCCAGAAACAAGGACGTCTTCGCCTGGTCTGCCCTCGACCTGGTCAGAGTAAGTCGCACTATCATTGAGCATAGTCTGGGCATCGACCCTTCGGTGCGGCCGAAGAAGCAGAGGTTGCACAAAATGTTTGGTGAGAAAACAGAAGCCGCCAAAGCCGAGGTACACCGCCTGCTTGAGGCCAATTTCATTGAACCAGTCGCCTACCCTACGTGGCTCGCTAACGTAGTCATGGTGCAAAAGAAGAGTGGCAAGTGGCGGATGTGCATCAATTTCACTAGCCTCAACAAGGCTTGCCCCAAGGATAATTTCACGCTGCCTCGGATTGACAAGATCGTCGATAGTGCGGCCGGATGCAAAGTCATGTCACTCGACTGCTTTTCTGGCTATCACCAAATATATATGAAGGAGGAAGACAATGCCAGTACCAGTTTCATCACACCCTTCGGCACGTATTGCTTCGTCAGAATGCCGGAGGGACTAAAGAACGATGGGTCCACCTTCTCTCACCTCACCAAGACAGTGCTCGAGAGCCAAGTCGGCCGGAACATATTCACGTATGTGGACGACATCGTCGTCGCCAGCAAAAACAAAGAGGACCATCTGGCCGACCTTGCAGAAACATTCGTGAACATGCGGGATGCACGACTTCGCCTAAACCCCGAGAAGTGTGTCTTTGGCATTCGCCAGGGGAAGATACTGGGCTACCTGGTGTAGCACCGCGGGATCGAAGCCAACTCGACCAAGATCGAGGCCATCATCAACATGACGCCTCGGCAGTCAGCCAGAGACATCCAACGTCTGACAGGCAGATTGGCCGCCCTCAATAGATTCATTTCCAAGTCCACAGAGTGAAGCCTACCTTTCCTCAAAACGCTACGCGGCGCAAAAGATTTTGCATGGGGACCAGAGCAAGCGGTAGCCTTCGCATCACTAAAGCAGCACCTGTCAGAGTTGGCAACCCTCACAAGCCCCAATCCCTTGCTACCTCTGTTGCTATACGTCGCAGCTTCGCCACACGCAGTCAGCGCAGCGTTGGTCCAAGAGCAGGATAGAGAGGGCACAACTCGGCAGTGTCCAGTTTATTACATCTCCGAAGTCCTCACGACCTCCAAATGCAACATGACGGAGTTGGAAAAAATTGCCTACGCAGTCGTTATGGCATCGCGCAAGTTGCGCCACTATTTCGAAGCATTCAAGGTGCGGGTCACCTCGGACAGGGGACTCGGCGAATTATTCAGAAATCCGAAGGCGTTTGTCCGGATCGCCAAATGGGCAGCCGAGCTCTCCAGTTACCATATCACCTTCGAGCCCAGGACAGCCATCAAGTCACAAGTCCTGGCAGACTTCATCGTTGACTGGACGGGGCCAATAACACAGCCGGACGCGCCCGCAGAGAAGGTGTGGACCATCCACTGTGTGACGCGTGGTGCCATGCGGGGGCAGGCGCAGCTGTAGTCATCACATCACCCATAGGGCTCAAACACAGATACGCAGCACGTCTCAACTTTGCTTTGGAGTCCAACAGATGCACCAACAATGTAGCAGAGTACGAAGCTGTCATCCTCGGCCTTCGCAAGCTACGGGCACTTGGTGTCACTACCTGCATAATCAAAACAGACTCCAAAGTGGTCGCCGGTCAAGTCGAAAAAGATTATGCAGCAAAAGACCCCGCACTCATGCAGTATCTCACGGCTGTCCGCAGTCTTGAGAGACAATTTAAGGGCTTTACCTTGCAGCACGTGGACTGAGCCAAGAACGAGGAGGCCGACGCATTGGCCAAAGCAGCCGCCAGAGGCGAGGCCTTGCCCTCCGACGTGTTCTACCATGTCATCGGCACGCCAGCCATCCGCAGCCCAAAGGGCCTACAAATAACCAACGACACCGAAGGCCACCGTATAGTCAACCTCATCATGACCGAAGACTGGCGAGCACCAATCACCCTGTTCCAGCAGGGATATTACCATCCAAGCGACATCAACGAGGTCAAGCGCCTCAAGCACCGAAGCCGGGACTTCGCACTCATTGAGGGCCAGCTTTACAAGAAGGGGGTCAGCCAACCCATGCTTAAATGCGTCAACGAGACCGAAGGCGTCCAAATCCTGCGCGAAGTCCACAGCGAAACTTGTGGCTCTCACGCGGGGCCTAGGGCCCTCGCTGCCAAGGTGATCCGTCAAGGCTTCTACTGGCCCGGTATGATCTGCGCCGTGAATCGAGTCACGAGGTCGTGCGAAGCCTACCAGAAGTTTTCCCCCTGTTCGGGCAACCCTTTGCAATTCACAAAGATGATTGCCCACACGTGGCCCCTTCAGCACTGGGGCCTGGACATTGTCGGGCCACTACCCACGGCCCAAGGGAACCTCAAGTTCACCTTCGTCGCCGTCGAGTATTTTACCAAGTGGATCAAGGCAAGGGCAGTATCCAGAATAACATCGAAGACTGCCTAGAAATTCTTCTGGCAAAACATTGTTTGCCGATTCGGAGTCCCGTCTGAGCTCACAGTTGACAACGACAAACAGTTTGACAGCCAAGACTTCAAGGACTTCTGCTTCTCCATTGGCACCAAGCTTGCCTTCGCCTCCGTATACCACCCACAATCTAACGGCGTCATGGAGCGAGCCAACGACAAAATTTTCACGGCCATCAAGAAAATGCTTCTCGACGACAAGAAGGATAAATGGGCCGACCTGCTACCTGAAGCAGTCTGGGCGCTGAACACGACTAAGTGTCAGGCGACTAGATTCACTCCCTTCCGCCTGCTATATGGATCGGAGGCCATGACCCCGCAGGAAATAAAACATGGTTCACCGCAGACAAGCACTTCAGCCGTCCCCGACATAGACGAACCAACTTCCAAGGACCTCATCGACGGAGATCGTGTCTTCGCCCTACAGACCCTCAACAAATACCAAGCTCAAACAAAGGCATGGCGCGACCACACAGTCGTCCCTAGAGAATTCAACGAAGGGGACCTCGTACTCGTCCGAACAACTCGAACAGAATCACGGGGCAAGCTGGAGCCAAAGTGGGAGGGTCCCTTCATCGTCAAGACGAAGGCATCCCCCAGCGCGTACAGGCTAACAACACCATCCGGCGAGGACCTAGAGCATTCCTGGAATATTGATAATCTCCATAAATTTTTTGTTTGAATCCTCAGGGCTAACATGCCCTTGTAATTCACCAAACAGTATCATTCCGGTCCACACTCTTTTCCTCCCAGGGGGTGAGGTTTTTAATGAGGCGGAGCCATGTAATATACACGAAAAAAATCCCCCGCAAAAACTAAGACACAACATGTCGAAAAAGACCGCATCGACGGTCTTCGGCATTCGACCACACCGAAGTCACCGCGAGGGGCAGCGCTGGCCACCCTCGCGTGCGACACTCCGCGCAAAAGTCGCCTAAGGGTCCAGCCGGACTAAGCACAATAAGTGTGCAAAATCGAAGTCTTTTTCAAAAAGACTCTCCGTGCAAAAGTCGCCTAAGGGTGCAGCCGGACTAAGCACAATAAGTGCGCAAAATCGAAGTATTTTTCAAAAAGACTCTCCGTGCAAAAGTCGCCTAAGGGTGCAGCCGGACTAAGCACAACAAGTGCGCAAAATCGAAGTCTTTTTCAAAAAGACTCTCCATGCAAAACTCGCCTAATGGTGCAGCCGGAATAAAAAGTGCGCAAAATCGAAGTCTTTCCCAAAAGACTCTCCATGCAAAAGTCGCCTAAGGGTGCAGCCGGAATAATAGGCACGCAAAATCAAAATCTGTCCCAAAAGACTCTCCGTGCAAAAGTCGCCTAAGGGTGCAGCCGGAATAATAGGCGCGCGAAATCGAAGCCTTTCCCAAAAGACTCTCCGTGCAGAAGTCGCCCACGGGCGCAGCCGGATCAACGAAGGCACACAGCCTTATCATACAAATAGCGGTTGCATACACACAGCAAGGGCATCATATATTACATTAGCTCAACCTTCGGGATGATACCCATATCCCTATAGTTGAACAGCATTATCCTCAGTTCCTCACCCTCAAACAGATTTCGCAGCTCCCCCTCACCTACACTCACCCCAATCGGCGAGGACAACAATTCTCGCTTACCAGTCCCGTCCACGCGAAGACGACCTCTCTCTCCACCTCGCCACGATAACGCCTACCACTTCACGACAATTCACTCACTCTTCGCTTCACCACCGCCCTTCGCCGCCTATACCCAGTACTCGTGCCCGGGAGTTCCTCGGAACCCTCCGCGCGCGGCGAAGGCTCCGCTGCAGCCACATCCAACGCCGCAAAATAATCCAAATCCTCATCTGAAGACTCCTCCGTCCACGCAATCGAACTCCTAGAATCATCAGACTCAAAACACTTAGACACAGAGCCAAACGAATCGTCATCAGCAGCCACGGTCAAAGCCGCCACAAAAATAGCATTGTCAATAGCGGTTGCGTGCGTAGGCCCAGATCCAAGAACCTGCGCAGCAACCGAGGTTCAGTATCACACAGACAAAATTTACAAACTCCTCAACACCTATTCAGCCACCTGTGAAGGCCCAGCCACGATTGTGGGGTCTTCGGCTGCCGGCTCGGCAGTTGGCTCAACCACCACCTTCGGAGCGGCTTCGCCCGTCGGCGCAGGGGCTGGTGCGGGGTCTTCGCCGACCGCAGCGGGCGCAGGGATCGCCGAGGTGCCTTCACCGGCATCCGACGGCGGCACTGGACCGACCTCCGCGGCCTCGGGCAGCGCGCCGTCTAGACCAACAAGGTCCTCGACGTCTTCGGCATGCGCCATTTGCAGCAACAGCACACTCATTTAGCAAAACCACACATACCCACACATACAACCACACAAAAAATAGCCTTTACCTGATCTATCGCCCGGTCGGACCGATCCCTGACTGCCTCACGGTCGTGCAGACCCCACATCCTATCGAAGAGTGCTCCCGCCGACTGCTTCACCACCGGGTCTTCGACCTTGAAGATTTCACGTTCAAAATTTTCGTCTACTTGGTCGAAGACCTCGTAATGCCTGCACCCCTCGCGGGACAAAGCATTCATGGCCCCCTCGCAGGTGACGAGGGAAGCGAAGGACATGAAACCTGTCACAATGGTCGGAAGCACCAGCAGCTCCTCCTACAACCATTCAAGGAAGCGAAGGCCCGCTTCTTGGCCAGGCACTTCAAAGTCAGCAGTCCGCGCACCCAGCTCGCGGTACGCATCCACAAACTGCGCGTGCGTCCACTCGACCTCCGCGCGCGTCGAGGACTCGGCCTTGTCCACGCGGCTGCGCAGGGCATTGAACCTCGCCTCCAGTTCCTCGGCGCGTTGGCGGGCAAGACTGCCCTCCGCCCACGCCACTTTGGCTTCGACCTGCGTAGCCTGCGCATCAGCGATCGCCTTGTTCGTCTCCCTCCTCTCCTCCGCCAGCTGGCGCCAGAGATCCGTCTTCTCGGCCTCCATGGTGGCCACCTTCTCCGACAGCCTGCGGTTCTTGCTTTCCGCAGCCGACTTCTCCCGCACAGCATCCGCATGCTGTGCCCAGAGATGCTCGACCTCGGCAGCAACGTCCGCAGTCAAGGCACCCGACGTGACGAGATCAGCGAAGTCGGCCGCCTGACACATAAACCCATGAGACCCGAATCCTCATAAAAACGACAAATATCGAAGTCCAACACAACTTACTTGCTTTAGCTGCTGTGACAGCTGCTGCGACGCTTCCCTCAGTCACTGAGACATGGAGCGTGCCACGTCCTTAGCGGCAGCGGCCGATAGAATCTCGCCGCTCGCGCAGAAAGTGGCCCACGGGTCCCCGCGCGGCACCCTTCGCCCCCACCACCGCCTTTGGTGAAGTGGTCACCACCGGAGGCGGGACAACAGTCAGTTGCCCCTCACCTGAACCTGCACCATGATACTAGTTAAAGACTTCGTCAAAAAAAAGGTTTTAACTTACCGACAAGATAATCGTCGACACTGATGTCCGTGCCGAAGTCGGCAATCCGTCACGCCGGCGAAAGCGGCCTTCGTCCTTTCCTGAGCCCGCTAGGGGGTGGCTTGCTCCCGCCAGGGGCGGCAGCCTTCACGCTCGCCGCCGCCTTGCTGTGCCCGGGGGCGGCAGGTTTCACAGCTGCCACCGGTTTGCTACCGCTAGAGGCAGCAGCCTTCGCGCTCCCCCGTGCCTTTTTCGCCTCGCGCATAGGATCCACGATCCTGACAACCGCCTGGCGTTTCTGCGCAGCGTCTTGACGGTCCCTCTCCATTACTGCCGATACAACAGCAGCAATATTCCGCCCGTAAGGAAAAACCTTCAAGTCGCGAGCCATGCGAGACGTAAAAAAGTCTTCGCCAGCCGCGCGGTGATCGGAACATTCTTGGGCCATCGACCCCCGGTAACCTCCAGCATTCACGCCGAAGACTCCCGGAGCTCGGTCGAAGACATCCTTCACCCGAGGGCTGCACACGTCCCCATCAAATCCACAGCAAAACTTTCAGAGACCCCCTCCCCCACTACAATACCTAATTTTCTCTTCTTAGTGGCCGGGGCAGCCTCCTGCGAAGGCCCTTCCTCGGTCACGTCCACCGGTTTCTTCCCGCGGCGGTCAGCAGCGTCCTCCCCGGGATAACCACCGTATGGCAAGCAGTTCAATTCGAAGACCCAATTCAATCTAACATTGGACCCACGGATATCCCAGCTCCGCAGACCCTCTGTCCTCGGCACATAGCGCCCCACAATCCTCGCCGCACCGTCTTCCGCTTCACGCACGAATGCAGCAGGATCCCGGCCATGTAGATCCAACGCGAAGGCTGGACTTCGCACCCGCTGCCCGCCTAGGGAGGGCATCTCGCGAGGGCATACTTCGCCCAGCGCCTAGCCATGTGCCAAGGGCCATACCCCATACCCGATAAATTCCTCAACTAAATCACGCCCGCTACTCATGCGGGTCGCGCACCGAAGGGCTCCTTCGTCTTCATCATCCTCTGCCACCTCAAATTGCGGGTACGCCACATAATAATGGGAGCACATCACGGCCACGGGGAGCCCTGGGTGGTCTTCGACTTCGCCTTTGGAAACATAAAACCAGAAATCCCACCAGTTGCCCCACTTATTGCGGGCATAGGGAACTAACTCCACGACTTCGATCGAAGTCTTTCCGGTCCTCGGAGTAAAAGTGCACGATCCGAACTATGCAATCTTATGTCCAATTTTCCTTTTCTGCCAATGCAGACAGTAATGTTTGGCGAAGACCTCCACATAAGGCTGCCCACCATACGAGGTCACCGCCCAGACATACTTCGCCAAGGCCACCACGGCATTCGGAGTCAGCTGGTGGACCTGGACCTCAAATCTCTGCAGGACCTCCGCCACAAAGCGATGTGCAGGCTGGCGAAGGCCAGCGGTGAAAACGCCTCAAACACGACCAACTCTCCCTCGGGCACGGGAACCTCCTCCGCCCCCGGGACGCGCCCCACTCCGCTGCCAAAATATCCAAGCTGCTGCATGTCCTGCACGCGGACCGAGGAAATCCGTGAAACGCCGAACACCACCGTATCACCCGGTTGTAGCTCCTCCACCGCCACGTTGCTCAAGGTATCCTCGGACAATGCGCCGGCCGGCGGTGTATTTGCAGCAAACAAGGAAGAAGACGACATGGCTACGTACCATCGGCGGCGAGCGGTCTGCTTGACGCCGGCCAGATCTCCGACGAGCAGGAGCAAGGAGGGCAGGCGAGCGGGCGAACGGTTTCAAGAGGAAGCTAGGATTTTGCGGCGCGCAGAAAGAGAACCTGAACCGCGCCGCCCCACCCCCTTTTATACACAGGACGCGACGCTTCGGGAAACCCACAGTCCAACAGTATCGCGTCCGTCAACGGTCACATCAAAAACCCTCGCGGAACCACTTCGAGCGAGGGCAGCGTCTCCACCATCTAGCGACGTCTTCGGCACCAGATGACTTAGTCGAACTGGTCCCTCGGAGGGCAAATGTTGGGGCGAAGGCAAAGACGCTACCCTTCGCTACAGCCTTTGTCTATCTCGCTGCACCAACGGGAGCAAAACGACCGGCGAGGTCCACCCTTCGTCTTCTACACTACAAGACGAAGGCCTACGACGATGTCGCCCCGTCCCACGTGCTCACCCGACCTTGAGGCCCACGTGGGATTCGGCCCATTGTAACAGGCCCCGCACGGAGAAGTGTGTTACGGGCCTGATTTGTAATGGCTTTTCTATAATGACAGTCTGTAACCCTCCTTTATAGGAATATTCCGGGGATAGTCTAGGTGCCTAAGGGTACATGCGTCCTTACATCGAGACGTTGGGCACTCAGGCACCTATAAATACCCCCGTACGGTGCCCTTGAGAGGCAGAATTAACAGAGCAATTGCCATCTCGAGCCAAAACCTTGTTTACGTTACTTTCACTCCCCCGTTGGATCAACTTGCCCAGGAGAGCAAGTTCCAACAAAGCATACGAAATATAAGAGGCAAGATAAACAATCGTGTAACATTATTAATTCATTGTATTATCATGGAAAGACAGAAACAATATTGAATTACAAATATACCTTCGGCTTGATAGAAGGTAAAAAGTACAAGCGTGACGCAAAAGCAAGTACAAATCAGCGTGAGCAGTACGAGGGTATTGTTCATTTATTTATAGGCACAGGACGTAGCCTGTGAGAAATTACATTCATGCCCTTTACATTTATTATTATCTTATAGACAATTCTATGAGGACTAAATAGCCTTTTCCTCTTTAAGTCGGTTCCTTTTTCCGCCATTTAGCCGAAGCTCCCCTGCACGTAGCTTCGGAGCAACTCCAACCTTCGTCATGATCATGCTTTTTACATCATTCATGCTTTTAGCCCGAGTCTTCATGCTTTTAGCCCGAGTCCGAAGGTACCTATTCATATGTCACACTTGGAAGATATTGTTAAATCACGTTTTTGAGGACCTCCGGAGGACGAAGGCCCCCAACAACAGTTACACTAGGCTTTTCGACTTAAGGCATTTGCCACAACATTAGCCTTGCCAGGATGGTAATGCACTTCCAAATCATAGTCCTCGATCAATTCCAACCATCTTCTCTGCCTCATATTAAGATCAGCCTGAGTGAAAATATACTTGAGACTCTTGTGGTCAGTATAGATATTACAATGAGCTCCCATCAAATAATGTCTCCATATCTTCAGAGCATGCACTACGGCTGCTAACTCCAGATCATGTGTGGGGTAGTTCTGCTCATGAGGCCTGAGTGCTCGGGATGCATAAGCAATAACTCTGTTGTCTTGCATCAAGACACATCCCAATCCAGTGCCTGAAGCATCGCAATAAACATCGAAAGATTTGGTGTTGTCAGGTTGTGCTAGCACGGGTGCTGTTGTCAGATGTTGCCTCAATGTATGAAAGGCATCTTCACATTTCTAACTCCATTCATACTTTACTCCTTTCTTCAACAATTCAGTCATTGGCTTTGCAATCCTGGAGAAATCCGGAATAAATCACCGATAATATCCTGCAAATCCTAGAAAACTCCGAATCTGCCGTACGGTGGTAGGAGGCTTCGAATTCATCACTTCTTGCACTTTCTCCGGATCAACTGATATCCCATCCTGAGAAATGGTGTGACCCAAAAATTTAATTTCCCTCAGCCAGAATTCACATTTGGACAACTTAGCATATAAGCGATGATCGCGCAGTCGCTGAAGTACAATGTGTAAGTGCTCAGTATGCTCGTCTTCATTCTTTGAATAGACCAAGATATCATCAATGAAGACCACCACAAACTTGTCTAGCTCTGGCATAAACATTGAGTTCATCAGATACATGAAATATGCTGGGGCATTGGTCAGCCCGAAAGACATCACCAAGTACTCATAAAGTCCATATCTGGTAGAGAAAGCCGTCTTCGGAATATCGCTGGCCCTGATCTTGATCTGATGATAGCCGGAGCGAAGGTCTATCTTGGAAAATACCTTGGCTCCCACCAACTGATCAAACAATACATCAATGCGGGGCAACGGATACTTATTTTTGATTGTTACCGCATTGAGAGGGCGGTAATCAACACATAATCTCAAACTCGCATCCTTCTTTTTTACGAACAAGGTCGGACATCCCCATGGTGAATTACTTGGGCGAATGAATCCCTTGTACAACAACTCTTGTAACTGCTTTTTCAATTCTGCCAACTCCGCTGGAGGCATCCTATACGGTCTCTTGGATATAGGTGCAGTTCTGGGTTGTAGCTCAATTGCAAACTCTATGTCTCTGTCGGGTGGCATCCGTGGCAATTCATCTGGAAAAACATCGGGGTACTCACAGACCACTGGAATCCTTTCGACGGGGGACTCTATCAAGGTGAAGGCACAAGAACAGGCACAACCTTGGTCAGGTAGGTACAAGGTGATCTCTCCATCCATTGGTGAGTGAATTTCTATGGCTCTTGCTGCGACATCAATCACAGCATGGTGTCGTGATAACCAGTCAGTCCCCAAGATGACATCCACACTCTCCAATCCCATGATCAGGAGAGTGGTTTTAAATATGAAACTACCCAACCTTATTGGCACGTGCCTGTTGATCTGATAGGTGGCAACCCTGCCTCCTGGTGTTGAAATGGTAATGCTCCCATTTGTGTGATGAAAAGGCAATTGGCATTTGGCACTAAATTTTGCACTGATAAAACTATGTGATGCACCTGAATCAAAAAGAATGACTGCAGGATAATTTAAAATGGAAAAGATACCAGTCATGATGGGTGCTCCCTCTGGAATATCAGCCAATGTGGTGAAGTTTAGCCTGCCTTGCCTCACTTGCACCCTCTACCTCTTGCCTTGGTTCTGATTTTAATTCTGCCCCTACCTCTGCTGGTTCTTGGGGCAATTCTTGGCATAGTGTCCAGTGCTGCCACAAGTGAAACATCTGTTGTCATTGGCCTGACGGTAGTGCTACTGTGGCTGGTTGTTGTTCCTTTGAACTGGGGGCTAAGAGCGGTTGGGTGTCTACTGCTGCTGTTGTGGTCGGATCACCCATTGTCCTTGCTGCTGAGGTCCCCTACTCTGAGTGTCGGACACAATCCTGAAATGCTGAGGCTGAGATGAAGGTCCTGCCATAGGGGTCTTCCTCTTCTTTTCTGCCTGGTGAGCTGTGATGCAGTCTTCCTGAGAAATAGCCATGTTGACTAACTCATTGTAGCTGTTGGCTCTAACTGTGTTGAGACGATCGCGGAGCTTAGTACCGAGGCCCCTCCTGAACCTGTCCCTCTTTTTCTCATCAGTGTCCGCATGATAGCCTGCATACTGACACAGGTCGTTGAAGGCTTGGGCGTACTGTAACACTGTACGACTCCCTTGGGTGAGTGCTAGAAACTCATTGAGCTTGCGGTCCATGATGCCTGCTGGTATGTGATGTCCTCTGAATGCTGCCTTGAATTCTCCCCATTCCACCACGTGATCATCCAGCTGCATAGCGAGAAAGTGGTCCCACCATGTCCGCGCGGGTCCGAAGCTGCTGGGTGGCAAAACGAACCTTGGCCACATCGGAACAAACTCCATTAAGCAGTGGGAATTTGGATTCCACCACTCTGAGCCATACATCAGCATCAAGGGGATCCTCTGCCCGAGTGAACAACGGCGGCTGAGTGCTGAGGAACTCCTGATAGGTGGCCACTACTGGGGGACGCTGATGGTGATCACCACCACCATAGTGCTGGGGTGGTGGCTGACGCTGAGCTAACTGTCGCAGAATCTCATTCTGCTGAGCCATCAGTTCTTGCATGGTAGGAAGCAGCGCCGGTGGTGGAGGAATGCACTCATTGTGTCCACGGCACGCTCTTCCTACCATCTGAAATTCAGGATGCTCATAATATCATACTTTGGAAATCAGGGGTTGTACATGGTAAGAGATTTTTAAAGGACAAAGTCTATAAATGTCAAACATTTCCTTGCATTGTCATAAGAGGTACCACATGACCTAAATCTTCTTCATTACTTAAAATTGACATCATCCATCATTCATAAATCCAAAAGAGTTTTCTAATGGTTACAGCAGTGTTCAAAAGACTCAACTCTTTCTAGCCTAGTACCCCAAAGGTGCAAAAGCTAAGCTAGCTTCGAGGAGTTCTACTGCCGCACTCTTCTATCCCAATTTCTGAAACCTAATAGGCAAACGAGGCAACACTAGACTCGGGGGAAGGTGGTCTTCCTGAGCCAGCAGTGTCCAAGCTGGATGCAAGCTCCGGCTCCTCTCCTCCCTCGATGTCGACATCCTCGTCGGCTCCTTCTGCCTCCATGTCTTGAATTTCCTGATGGTGCATATCCAAGTGCTGGTTGGCTTCCTCAAGTTGTTGTTGTGTAGTCAGGAGCTAATCCTCGAGAACCTCGATGGTGTTCTCCCTGGCCCCTACTTGCTCCTCAAGCTCTTGGATTTGGGTGGCCATCTGCTCCACCTGGAGGTCCTTTTCCACCAATTCGATGGACAGGTCCACCACAAGGCCTTCCCTGTTATCCAGGGTGATCTTGGTAGACTCCACTAATCCCATCAGTTGTGAAATTGCCTCTCCTCACACTGCTTGTAGACGATATAGGGCATTCATGCATCGCACTGTCAGGTGAGCAGTCTGCCCTGGGTAAAGAGCCCACACATCCTTGGCATGCTTCACTCGATCCTTCCACATTGGGTCGTCCTCCTTTTCAACGGGGAACAAGCCAATGGGATGAGTTGATAGCTCCAAGGGGTGAAAGCCACAAAAGGTCGTCAGCCCGTGGAGAGCAATGGACTCGATGGTATCTTCAGCCCTGAACCCGAAAGACTCAGAGTCCAACGAACACCAGCCCGGCTGCAAGGGATGAGGCTCCAAGGTCATCCTCACCCTACAGCGGGGTACCCGGTGCTCCTCGAACAACTGCACCGCATACTGGGGAGGCGTCGTATACCCGGCTCCCTACAGCACCTCCCACAAAATGCGAGGAAAACCCTCTCCTGCGAGTCCGTCTGTGTGGGAATGTGTGTTCCTTCCTTTCGAGGATTCGTGAGAAGTCATCTGTGCAAGGGTAAGCGTAAGCAAAAAAGAAAAGAATTACAAAAATAACAGGGAATTATTGCTTGGCTATTCCAAGGTTACGTTGAGATCATTGAGGTATACTACATTTTTATTACGGTGCCTCTTGGATTACATAGCTTTTAAAATTCTTGACCACTTACTAAGTAGTTAGAACATAATGATGCATGCATGCTCGTTCTAAGCGACCTCACATCAACCTATAAGGATAGATAAATCTCCATCCATTATTATAGTAGGCTGTAGGGCACATTCAAATAGCCACCTAGCTACCCATCTAGCATCCTAAGGCTTCACGTTCTATGTCCATCCTTATCGTCTCACCGATCTATCCAACATTTGTTTCTATCATGTTTTACTCGTTGAAAAGGTCGGTAATTACGATTTATTGATTCCTCTGTGGTGGTACAAGCTCCGATACCAGCTGTGGCGGAACCGCCCGAATTATTCCAACTTAAGTGCCTAAGTCCCGCCTTGGAGGATAGACCACACTTAAATAGGAATAAAACGTCAGTCCCTCAGATCTAGTCCGACGAGGCCACTAACAGGATCAAGTACCACGTACTCACTCGAAGGTGAGGCATAGAGCAAATACAATAAAGTATAAAACCATACATTAAGGAGTACTTAATATATTACAACATCATCAGAGTTTATCAAAAGTAGTGATCATTGTTCGGAATGCAGCGGAATATAACTAACATAAATAAATGGAGGGATGGGGAAGCCTGGCCCATCACTCCTCATGCTCCTCCTTTGCCGAGGTAGGGTCCCACTTGACTGTCCATCCCGGTGACAAGATGGATGGCCAAGTCACTCTAGCAACCATGTCCTCGAGAGAACCTGTAAAAAATTATGCCACAAGAAAGGCTGAGTATACTAATACTCAGCTAGACTTACCCGGTGTGAGGAGTCTACTCCTCTACTGTAACACCCAAATTCTAAATTTGGGATTGGTAGAAGAAATCCGAGCAAAGTACCCATGATAAATAATTAAACTTTATAATTCACCCCTTTTAAAGGTAAATGATCATAATAAAATAACGATGGTTAAAATAAATCATAATAGAGATTAGACATTGGGAAAATGTTCCTATCAAAACAAATGGAGAATTCTTAATATACCTTTAATTTGACTACCCACTCAAATAATAATATATTGCTATAATGTGGTGTGTGTACTTCATGTTGAAAACATTACCTAATAATAAAATAAATAAAGAAATACTATGTATAAATTGTGCATCATGTGGAGTTTTTCCTGTGCATAAATTTGAAATTTAGAAATTAAAACTTGGTTTGATTTGAAATTGAAATAAGAAAGGAAAATAGAAACAATAAAGAAAAGAAAAAAAGGAAAAAAAAAGAACTCACATTGGGCCGAATCTCGCGCGTCTTGGCCCAATACCATTTGACCACTGCGCCCGCCCAGCTCCCTGCAACTCCACTGCCGCGCGCGCTTTCTCACTTACCGGTGGGTCCCGCGCGTCATCTCTTTCCCCCTCTCACCGAAACAGCCGCGTGTATGGAGCTCAACGACCGCGCGGGTCGCGCCTGGCCATTGTTGCCTGGGCGCGTTTCTCCTCCTGCAGCTCGTGCGCGCTTGGAGACCGCCATGTGGGGCTGGGTGTCGGGACGTCCCTTCCCCGCGGATCTCGCGTTCCTCCAATCGATTTCCCCAAATTAGGCGCTGGACTCGGAACCTAGCTGGCGGCTGCACAAACTTCGCGTAGGTGGTTGTGGGCGCCATGGACGGACTCCCCGGGGCTATAAAGCCGTAGGCCTAGGACCGGTTCTCCTCTATCCTTCGTAACCCACCACCATTGCCGTAGAACCGGGTGGACTGCGCCGCCGTTGGTGGCACTCGCGGGTGCCGCGCGCTGCTTCGAAAGGTGGGAGCAGTGGGTTCGCTTGGTTCCTGTGACTCTAATGGTGACTGCTCCGGTGACGAATCTTCCCAGGGAGCACCGCAATTGCTCGCCGGAACGGTCCGTTCACCGTTGGCCGCAGGATGTCATGGCCAGGGGGTCCGCGCGGTTCATTGCAGGTAATACACCCCTCTATCGTGTTCCCTGTTGCTTCCTCTCTCTACTACACCCAGTTACAAGGGTAGTCGGGCACCTGGGGATTTGATCGTCGCGCTCCGGCGAACTTCACCGCGTGGAGCATGGTTGCTCCGATGAGGGCGTCACCTCCCTGGGCGGAGCGCCGCCGCCTGGTCACGGCATGAGGAAGAGAAAGGCGCGGGCGTTGATCTTGTAATCAACGGTTCTGGTTAAGGGTTAGGGTGATGCATTGCAGGCCGTAGATTATAAGATGGACGGTCCGGATCGAACCTGTGGCTCAGTGTAGCTAGGGCTGTGCTCGACCGTTGGATCCAAATCAGGCGCACACGAGCAGTTTAGAGCGTTTAAAAATCGTGATCCGCGGATCTTGCATCCGACGGCTGAGAGTGAGTACCGGTTCAATGTAGCGTGGGTCTAATCTGGGTCGTCGAGTCCCGATCGGACGGTCCTAGGCTCGCGATACCCTTTCGGTCCGCTCGATTTACATATGGGCCCTCGGGAAAAATGGGAATCAACCCGCCGTCCATTAGTCACTATGCGCTGGGTCTCTGTAGTTTTACTCCGAGGTCCCTGCGTTTCCCATTAATTGAGGCCCAGTCCAGAGCTTATTTAAACTGTATAAATGAATTAGAAATTGAATATTTAATAGAAAAATAAGTGCTAGAACTTCAATAATTCATAGTAAATTCATTTTAACTCCAAATTGAGTCATTCCAGTTACAATAATTTTGTATTAATATTTTTCATCACCAAGTACCTTTGTTTAACCATGAGACTTGAATTAAAATTGTTCATAAGGATTAATCTATTCTAAGCACTAAATAATTTCGGAAATTCATAACTTAATAACCGTAACTCCGAATTTAGCGGTTCTCGAACCCGCGATCTCGTAGCAACGCGTAGATTATTATTACACAGTTTATTTTTATGTTTGGTGTGATGTTAATCTTGCCTATATCATATTTGTTTGTACTGCTACGACTAGAGTGAGGTCACGAGTCAGCTGAAGAATCATCCTGGTAACTGGAATCTCAAGTCCCAGGCAAGTTGTGCCCTTGATCACTTCTTTTACCCAGCCATGTTCTGATTAATCATAATGATCTGCATAGGTTAATTTTGATGGGACCCAATAGGTTACCCTAGTTTGATTATCTTTATACCTTGTTACCACTGAACTTTTTGGGTAGTACTTGCTAGTGCTTTATGTGGTTTTGGGTATGAAGATACATTACTCATGATTATACTTTTGTTATCCGTTGTTATTTATCGTTCATGATAAGATCATTATGTTAATTGGAACATGGAGCGACCACCCGGGAAAACAGTGCTACCACAAGGGTTTAATGGGACGCCCTTGGCCGATTAATTAGGAAAGCTAGTGGAGGACTACCTTACCCGAAAGGGGCAAGGGCAGTAGGGGAGTGGTCAGTGTAGGGAGGCCCTCGGGAGGATTTTGCTGCGATGGCGGTCCTGCAAGGGATTCCTGCATTGGAGCTTCCTATAAACTGTAGCGGGTTTTCTGAAGCTAGTGGAACTTTGTAAAAGCCTCGTAGTGTTACCCTGCCTCGCCTCCTCGGTAGAGGTGTATGGGAAGTCGCGATCCCTTGGCAGATGGGTAACATGACTTGTGGGTAAAGATGCGCAACCTCTGCAGAGTGTAAAACTGGTATACTAGCCGTGCTCACGGTCATGAGCAGCTCGGACCCTCACATGATTAATCTATGGAACTTAAATTCAATTTGTCATATGCATTGCATCGCAGGTGATGTTGTTACTTCTGTTCTACTATTTAATTGGGTTGGTATTTACTTATACTTAGTAATGGCTAATAAAATTTTGACCAACTTTAAAAGCAATGCTCAGCTTCAGCCATCCTCTTTGGTAAGCCTTACACTTCACATGAGCTCCCACCTTTGGCGAGTTCATACACATTATTCCCCACAACTTGTTGAGCGATGAACGTATGTGAGCTCACTCTTGCTGTCTCACACCCCCCCCCCCCACAGGTCAAGAGCAGGTACCACAGGATGAGGCGCGTGGAGGATGCTGTGATGAGATCGTGAGTGGTCTAGGTCGTCGTCTCCCAGTCAACTTCGGGTTGCTGGACAGTTGTCTCCATATAATGTAATTATTTATTTATTTTGTACAGAACTCCGATTATATAGTAAAGATGTGACATTCGATCCTGTGCCATGATTCATCATATGTGTGAGACTTGGTCCCAGCACACCTGGTGATTATGTTTACGCCCGGGCTTTGGACCCCTAAAACCCGGGTGTTACAGAAGTGGTATCAGAGGAATGTTGACTGTAGGACGAAACCTAGATAGAACTGGACAACCATTATCTACTTACCTCTGCTACTCTGATTCTTTTCTAAACTTTTCTTAATCTTTTCTCATCTAATTCCGCTTACTCTGATTATTCTTACCTTTTCATTCTAAAGACAAATGTGGATTTCACACTTTGAAATCCTGTACCTAAAGTGACTTTTAGGAATAGAAGACCTACTCTTAGGAACAAAAACAAAACTATTTTTATAGGTATCTTTACGCTTGAGTGTTTGTTCTTATGATACTTGTATGATTTGGATCTTTGATTGAATGTGATGGGTTGTGGAGTAATATCCACAATTGCATCTAAATATACACATAGGTATAAAAAATATTTATAAAATAACTAGGTAAACTACCTCATTAAAGTATCTAGCCTAACAATATCTATCTCATCTTGAAAGATTCTATCATACACTCATAGATCCATCTCATCTCAAAAGATCCTAACTGATCCTAATTAAAATATATCTAGTTTGATAAATCTATCTCATCTTAAAAGATACTCTATTACTTTAATAGATTCATCTTATCTTGAAAAGATAGATCTAACTGACCTCAAAAGATTCTACCCTATCCTTATGGATTCATCTTGCCCTCATTAGTATATGTATCCCACTCTAGAATAACCACCATGAGATAATCCAAAATTTATGTAGTTCTTATCTAGTCTAAAATAATCATATCAATTTATTCTAGATCTGATCCAATCCAGTGTGAATTACTTAATGATGGTACAAAGGATAAAACCATACTCCTAATTCACTTAAGCCTAAGTTAGTGCCATAGGCCAACTCAGCCATACACTCCCAATAGGTTACATAATCCACCTATGTGAACCTATTGAAAAAAATGTCCTACCCATAGACCCCAGTTATCTTAATTATTTATCCCTAGCCCAGATGGAGACACCAATAATAGAGACCGAAGATGATCAACCTCATCAAGAAAGGATAAGCACCAACTCAAGTCTTCAAGTATCAAGCGGGATCGCCAGATGAGTCAAGATCCACATTCCGGGATGGAGTCCCTCCTTACCCTACTCCTTACCCAAACCTACCCATGCTTTGAAGACATCTTTTATCCTACGTAATAAAGTAGCTCGATACCTATGCTCTCCTGATCACCCACCATGGACTATAAAAAGTGAGACTCTGGATTTTTTTTTGAACCCATTTATAGACTAAAAGTTGAATTACGAACGAATCCTTCTGTATCCCTTATCTTACA
Organism: Zea mays; assembly: GCF_902167145.1. Classification (NCBI taxonomy): domain Eukaryota; kingdom Viridiplantae; phylum Streptophyta; class Magnoliopsida; order Poales; family Poaceae; genus Zea; species Zea mays. Next base: position 156,903,657 of record NC_050100.1, on the reverse strand, counting down.
AATCTCGAGGACGAGATTATTTTTAAGGGGGTAGGATTTGTAACACCCAAATTCTAAATTTGGGATTGGTAGAAGAAATCCGAGCAAAGTACCCATGATAAATAATTAAACTTTATAATTCACCCCTTTTAAAGGTAAATGATCATAATAAAATAACGATGGTTAAAATAAATCATAATAGAGATTAGACATTGGGAAAATGTTCCTATCAAAACAAATGGAGAATTCTTAATATACCTTTAATTTGACTACCCACTCAAATAATAATATATTGCTATAATGTGGTGTGTGTACTTCAAGTTGAAAACATTACCTAATGATAAAATAAATAAAGAAATACTATGTATAAATTGTGCATCATGTGGAGTTTTTCCTGTGCATAAATTTGAAATTTAGAAATTAAAACTTGGTTTGATTTGAAATTGAAATAAGAAAGGAAAATAGAAACAATAAAGAAAAGAAAAAAAGGAAAAAAAAACTCACATTGGGCCGAATCTCGCGCGTCTTGGCCCAATACCATTTGACCACTGCGCCCGCCCAGCTCCCTGCAACTCCACTGCCGCGCGCGCTTTCTCACTTACCGGTGGGTCCCGCGCGTCATCTCTTTCCCCCTCTCACCGAAACAGCCGCGTGTATGGAGCTCAACGACCGCGCGGGTCGCGCCTGGCCATTGTTGCCTGGGCTCGTTTCTCCTCCTGCAGCTCGTGCGCGCTTGGAGACCGCCATGTGGGGCTGGGTGTCGGGACGTCCCTTCCCCGCGGATCTCGCGTTCCTCCAATCGATTTCCCCAAATTAGGCGCTGGACTCGGAACCTAGCTGGCGGCTGCACAAACTTCGCGTAGGTGGTTGTGGGCGCCATGGACGGACTCCCCGGGGCTATAAAGCCGTAGGCCTAGGACCGGTTCTCCTCTATCCTTCGTAACCCACCACCATTGTCGTAGAACCGGGTGGACTGCGCCGCCGTTGGTGGCACTCGTGGGTGCCGCGCGCTGCTTCGAAAGGTGGGAGCAGTGGGTTCGCTTGGTTCCTGTGACTCTAATGGTGACTGCTCCGGTGACGAATCTTCCCAGGGAGCACCGCAATTGCTCGCCGGAACGGTCCGTTCACCGTTGGCCGCAGGATGTCATGGCCAGGGGGTCCGCGCGGTTCATTGCAGGTAATACACCCCTCTATCGTGTTCCCTGTTGCTTCCTCTCTCTACTACACCCAGTTACAAGGGTAGTCGGGCACCTGGGGATTTGATCGTCGCGCTCCGGCGAACTTCACCGCGTGGAGCATGGTTGCTTCGATGAGGGCGTCACCTCCCTGGGCGGAGCGCCGCCGCCTGGTCACGGCATGAGGAAGAGAAAGGCGCGGGCGTTGATCTTGTAATCAACGGTTCCGGTTAAGGGTTAGGGTGATGCATTGCAGGCCGTAGATTATAAGATGGACGGTCCGGATCGAACCTGTGGCTCAGTGTAGCTAGGGCTGTGCTCGACCGTTGGATCCAAATCAGGCGCACACGAGCAGTTTAGAGCGTTTAAAAATCGTGATCCGCGGATCTTGCATCCGACGGCTGAGAGTGAGTACCGGTTCAATGTAGCGTGGGTCTAATCTGGGTCGTCGAGTCCCGATCGGACGGTCCTAGGCTCGCGATACCCTTTCGGTCCGCTCGATTTACATATGGGCCCTCGGGAAAAATGGGAATCAACCCGCCGTCCATTAGTCACTATGCGCTGGGTCTCTGTAGTTTTACTCCGAGGTCCCTGCGTTTCCCATTAATTGAGGCCCAGTCCAGAGCTTATTTAAACTGTATAAATGAATTAGAAATTGAATATTTAATAGAAAAATAAGTGCTAGAACTTCAATAATTCATAGTAAATTCATTTTAACTCCAAATTGAGTCATTCCAGTTACAATAATTTTGTATTAATATTTTTCATCACCAAGTACCTTTGTTTAACCATGAGACTTGAATTAAAATTGTTCATAAGGATTAATCTATTCTAAGCACTAAATAATTTCGGAAATTCATAACTTAATAACCGTAACTCCGAATTTAGCGGTTCTCGAACCCGCGATCTCGTAGCAACGCGTAGATTATTATTACACAGTTTATTTTTATGTTTGGTGTGATGTTAATCTTGCCTATATCATATTTGTTTGTACTGCTACGACTAGAGTGAGGTCACGAGTCAGCTGAAGAATCATCCTGGTAACTGGAATCTCAAGTCCCAGGCAAGTTGTGCCCTTGATCACTTCTTTTACCCAGCCATGTTCTGATTAATCATAATGATCTGCATAGGTTAATTTTGATGGGACCCAATAGGTTACCCTAGTTTGATTATCTTTATACCTTGTTACCACTGAACTTTTTGGGTAGTACTTGCTAGTGCTTTATGTGGTTTTGGGTATGAAGATACATTACTCATGATTATACTTTTGTTATCCATTGTTATTTATCGTTCATGATAAGATCATTATGTTAATTGGAACATGGAGCGACCACCCGGGAAAACAGTGCTACCACAAGGGTTTAATGGGACGCCCTTGGCCGATTAATTAGGAAAGCTAGTGGAGGACTACCTTACCCGAAAGGGGCAAGGGCAGTAGGGGAGTGGTCAGTGTAGGGAGGCCCTCGGGAGGATTTTGCTGCGATGGCGGTCCTGCAAGGGATTCCTGCATTGGAGCTTCCTATAAACTGTAGCGGGTTTTCTGAAGCTAGTGGAACTTTGTAAAAGCCTCGTAGTGTTACCCTGCCTCGCCTCCTCGGTAGAGGTGTATGGGAAGTCGCGATCCCTTGGCAGATGGGTAACATGACTTGTGGGTAAAGATGCGCAACCTCTGCAGAGTGTAAAACTGGTATACTAGCCGTGCTCACGGTCATGAGCAGCTCGGACCCTCACATGATTAATCTATGGAACTTAAATTCAATTTGTCATATGCATTGCATCGCAGGTGATGTTGTTACTTCTGTTCTACTATTTAATTGGGTTGGTATTTACTTATACTTAGTAATGGCTAATAAAATTTTGACCAACTTTAAAAGCAATGCTCAGCTTCAGCCATCCTCTTTGGTAAGCCTTACACTTCACATGAGCTCCCACCTTTGGCGAGTTCATACACATTATTCCCCACAACTTGTTGAGCGATGAACGTATGTGAGCTCACTCTTGCTGTCTCACACCCCCCCCACAGGTCAAGAGCAGGTACCACAGGATGAGGCGCGTGGAGGATGCTGTGATGAGATCGTGAGTGGTCTAGGTCGTCGTCTCCCAGTCAACTTCGGGTTGCTGGACAGTTGTCTCCATATAATGTAATTATTTATTTATTTTGTACAGAACTCCGATTATATAGTAAAGATGTGACATTCGATCCTGTGCCATGATTCATCATATGTGTGAGACTTGGTCCCAGCACACCTGGTGATTATGTTTACGCCCGGGCTTTGGACCCCTAAAACCCGGGTGTTACATCTACCTCTAGACATGCAGTTGTTTGGCTGAGGGGTTTGGTTTGCCAAAAGCACTACCAAAGTCTAAAATCAAGTTTAACTTTTCAAGTTTTAGTGTGACTCTCTTAAGACTAAATGTGTACCTATCTAAACATACATGGTATCAAGCATTTAGCAATCAACATCTTTTGCCCAATCAACACATTTCCACTTGTTACTCAATGTAGCAGCATGGATCAAGCAGTCTCATTAACTGCGAGAAGCAGACGATTTGAATCGAGTTTTTAAACCTTGCAAGGTAAACCTAAACACACAACGTGGAAAGGCACTCCGTCCCCACACACATCAACCGTCCCCATCGATTCCCCGTCAACAGAATAGGACTCACCGCCTTGGCGTACAATGCCTCACTGACCCCGACTGTCGTCGTGTAGTGACCGCACTTGTACCCACCATAACCGAAATGGGAGACCACGTCTCAGGTCACGTGAGGGGCAAAGTCTGCTGCCAGGTTCACTCAGGTACTAGGCTTACCGATTTACCATATTTCTCGGCATATGTTTAGTATGTTCAAACGCTTGACACACGGTACCACACCTTAATCCTTATTCCAATTTTCATCTCGTAGACAACGCATCCCCATGGATCGTTGTCCATAGACTACCATCACTACGATATAAAAATGGATACAACCAATTCCTGACCTCGCGCGAGTGCTAGAAAAATCACTCGACTTCTACCGAGATCCCTAATTAGTAAAGCAGCTACTCGACCTAGCATACTAGTATCTATCTCAAAAGGAATCCTGAGTTCATGCAACTAGGGTTTCAGTCAACTCCTACACTTAAGTGCATAATACAAGCCTACAAACATTAAGTGTAGTAAAATAGCATATATAAACGGTTATGCATAAAACCGGGGCTTGCCTTCCAAAGCTGGGGCAGGCAGATCCTCGATGGCAGGCTCTGGTGCTGGCTCTGGGAGTACCTCCTGAGCAACTCCTTGCTCCGGAACGAGGATGTACTCTCCGTCAGCGAGATTACAGTATATCGAATGCAATGAATAAGATATATGCATATTAATGATATGGCATTTTGTAATTACTAAGTATAGTAAAACAGTACTAAAATAGTGGTACGCTAGGGTTTCCTTTGTTTGCCTAAGGGTTTTATACATTCATTTTAGGGACTGGAATAAACTTAAAAATTCAGTCATCCTTTAGAGGTTTGTTTTGGCTCTTGGAAGATTTAAGGTTGCACCTCACTAATCTCTCCCAAGATTCTTATTTTACTTTCTATTATGCTTCTTATTGAGTGCCTATGAATTCTCATGGCAATTTAGAATTTCCTAAAAATGTTACAAAAATTACAGTGGGTAAACGTTGACCTCTGTGGGTTATTCTAAAAATTTGAGGTTGAAACTAATTCAGATACTCCTTATGCATAATTAACAAAAGTAAGGGTAAAAGGAAACTTTACACTATAGCTCTGCTTTAGGTGAAGTTTCTGCACTAAATTTTATTTTTGCCATGATTCCTATGTGATAATAGGTCTTTGTTTTAAAAATCACAGAAAAAGACCCACTGGATATTTAGTTGTGATTTTCTAAATTTTAATGCCAAAAAGGTACTTATAACTAACTTGCTATTTGAAAAATGTCAAACAATAGAACTTATATTTTTCCTAGATTCATCTCAATATATTGTTAGTTATCCCAAGGATTGGGGTGGGTTATCCTCAGGATTATTTTTGTAGGATTTTTCTAAGTTTTCCTTGTTTTCATGAAATAAAATGTGGTGCACTTCTTTTGTACTAACAGAGGGCTTAAACAAATTTTCTAGTGAGCTATGGTAAGAAAGTAAGCTAGCAAAAATGTGGTTGCCCCCTGGTTCTTATTTTAAACTCCCTTTTCTATTTTCTTTAGTTTTGAACCAAAGTAAATTTAAATGATAAACCCTTCCCTAATCTAATTTACTGAGGGGTTTATTATTTTTAAACAGGCTAGGTAGTGGTTTAGTACCTCTCTGATTTTTCTTAACCCCAGTCTAAAAGTGTAGCTATTTTTCCCTCCTTTATTTAGCTTTTGGCCAGTTTACTATTTAAATCTAAACTTTAAAATTTCCTTCAATACCAAGGGTGTTCGGTATTTTTCCTAAGTAGTCCATATTATTTAGAACCTAGCAAAATTAGTTTGACCAGATTTGGTTGGATAAAACTGAAGTTATGAATTTTACAAGCTCTGTCTACATTTAAATGAATAATGTTTAAAGGTTTTATGAAAAACCAGTTTACACAGAGACCCCTGGACTTTTCTTAAACCAAGTCTTTAAATTATACCCCTGCGGGACTATTCACTTGAGTCACTGACTATTCAAAACCCCCCTCGGGCTTCTTCTTTTTCCCCGAGCTCCCTCCCCCTCTGAAACAGTAATCGCGGGGAATAAACAGGGTGGCGCGGCTTACCAGTGGCGAGGGAGGTCCGGCGAGGGGCGGGGTTAGCTCTGGGAGGTCCTGGCGGTCACGTCGAGGTGCGGCTCGTCGACGGTGATGGCCGGAAGCGGTCGGGCCACGTGTGCAGGCGGTCGGGCTCGTCGGCGGCGTATGCTCCGGCCTGCTCACGGCGTAGAGTTCAATTAAACCACATGGGGAGTTTCACGGGAGGTCACTAGTGCTGTATGCGCACGGAATCGAAGAGCGGCTCACCGTGTAGCTTGGTCTACTCGCGCCGGCGGTCGGGCGAAGTTCGACGACGTCAATCTGGCACCTCCGGTGAGGTGGTGCTTGGTCCAAGGGATCGGGGAGCTTCACTGAGTTTCGGGGAGGCTAGCCGAGGTATTGGTTGGGGTGGAGGAGGGCTAGAGTGGCCGGTCCACGGTTGTCGGGGTTCGGGCGGCCGCTGGCACGCCGTGCGCAGAGCGATCAGCGGTGAACTTGCGCTCGGGCGGGGTTGAGAGCGAGCGGGGGCGTACGGCCAAGGCCGGGGTCAACTTTATAGGCGCAGGCGCGGGGTCTGGCGTGGCGCAGCGCACGCGGGGCCGAGCATCGGGGCGTGCTCTAGCGTTGCCAGGGCACGTCGAACACGTGGCCATTTCCTTCTGCCCGAGTTCTAGCCCTTGCTGAGCAGCCAAATGTGCGAATCTCGCCATAAGACTTTCGTGAGATCTCTTCTCTGCACCTAGGGCTACCTAGTTCATGTGAGTTTCAAGGGAAGATTGGGTCTGGTTTGGGAGATATGGTGGCGCCAAGTCAGTAGTGTCGGCACTGTTCAACCCACGACAAAACTGGTACCAAACCATGTCAAACGATTCTGGATTCGTTTCAAATTTTTCAGAGGTGTGCCTTGGGTAATTTGGCTCCCTTTTGTCAATTAGACCATATGGATTTGGCGCCAGCAACTAAGTGAACATCTCTGATCTTTGGAAGAGGCCTGATTTTTAACTTAGAGAAAATTTGGTTGCTCTTGAGTGCTCTTCACTTGGGGGCTGAATTTGATAATTTTGTGGGACCCTTTTGGAATACCTTCCTTACTATTTCTTGTAGATATATAAATGTACTTCAACTTTGGTAAAGGGTTTAAGTCATGAAATGGTCATTTGCATAGCTTTCCCACTAATCCCATGTTTGGAGGTCCAATGGCTCAAGAGGGGGTCTAGGGTGTGAGCATCTTTTTCCAAGGTGAAGATGCATGAAAATCTTGGGTATTTCTTTTGTCATGATCATTCCTTAATTAATCCATGGTTTCCAAAGTTTTGGTGCCCCCTTCTCCCCCACTTAAACACATGTGATAATAGGCCGTAAGTGCATGTGTTGAGCCAGGGCCTTGGGTAACACCTCGGTGTTACAAATACTGTCTAAATATTCCACCGATATTTCTCCAAATATTTTTCTCCTAAGAAATACCCTCGGAATCATTTTTAAAATCCCTACAAATATTTTCTTAATAATTTTCCTTATGCTCATAGATATACATACGCCTATGGTGTCATACAATGAGTTCTAGAAGCTAATTCCACTTATCCACGACTAATACATGCTTCTCTCGCACTAATTCTCGCCTCTTCCCACTAATCCTCGCCTCCTCCCCCTAATCCCCACTTTGCCTATAATTAGAGGGGAAAGGGGCTCCATCATGCCATCCCAAGCCATTTCATGGCAACTCACTCCCGCTCACTCCCACTCCCACACAAGTACAACAAGCACACAAGGATCATTCGATAGTACATTTGATCGTTCGTCCAACTCTACATAGTTTGTTCGCCCGTTCGTTCAATCGTCCATTCATTCATTCATCCAATTGTTCACGGTTTGTTTGTCCGACCGTTCATCTGTTCATTCATCCAAACTAAATTATTGTTCATTTGTCATGCTGCCGAAATTCTAATCGTTCGTTCATCTATTCGTTCATAATCCTTAATTCATCGTTCATTCATATGAACTATTCATCGTTCGTCAGTTCGTTCATAATCCGTATTCATCGTTTCTTCATAATCATTATTCATCGTTCATAGTTACTATTCATCGTTCGTCTGATCGCCCAATTATCCAACTGCTCATCCATCATGTTGTTCAGCACAACTAAGACCTGCTAGACCAATATCTCAGTCATACAAACTCCGGTGACTGTGATTTTCCTTCTAGTAAGAACTTTCTGCTTATTCACCCATCCTAGAATTGCTCCAAGTTGAGCACGCTTCAACTTAACTTTGAGGTTCTTTCGAACCAGACTTCCAAAAAAGGCAAAACATGTTTATATGGATACACTATCAATCCTATAAAACTCTGGGCCAAGATATCACAACCCCCCCTGAGCCAGGATATCACAATATTCTAGTTGTTTGGGACCCGCCTAACTGTTGTCCCATGTGACACAACAGGTAGGAATAGTTGCCATCAACATAAACCTCCGCCCCATGAATAGCCTAGAAATATTTCCTGGCACTCGGCTCAAAACACAAATTTCCGAATATCCTCAAATATTCAAAATTTGCAATATTCCATGAATATTCATTTTTCCATTTTATTTTTCTAATTCCAAAACTCCTCCATCCAGAATCTAATTTTGACAATTCTAATTTCTAAATTCTTATCAAATTACCATTTATCCAAACATGTCATCCCTTAAGCATGGTTCATATTCTAGAATACTCCAAAAATACTCGTCCCATATTCCATATATAATTCCCAATTCAAACTGATTCTTTCACAAATATTCTCATAAACAGTAAACTATATTGTACTAAATCATACACACCCAGCTATAAATACACCCAGAGAGTTACCCTCTCCGTCCCACACCCTCACCACCCTAAGCCAAGACAAACCCCCACCCACTCGGTACCCCGCTCTGCCACTACAATTCTAGTATTAGTTCACCTCCAATATACCCTTCGCGTAAACATCTCTACTCTATCAACACAAACTCTACTCGAAACTATATTCAAACATCCACCACCATTCTTGACCACTATAATGAATATTTGTGGATATACTTGTTGTTTTGTATGTTTGCTTGTTCTTGCTGTGTAGTTATCGGAGCGTTTGTGCCGTCCCGTGAAGGCTAGTTCCACAAGACTACACTAGACAGTGGAGCAAGAAGGTAGTTCCACGAGCTCTCACCCTTTCGTCGGTTAAAGTTTGGCAAGCTCACTGGATCCCTTTGATGCATAAATTACCTATATTTTCAAACACACACCTCATCCTATTATTTTATTCACTATATGATTTTTCTACTAAGAGACATGTTAATATGGCCACCCAACCTTAGAACTTGGTCGTCATACTTCTTTGTACTCATTGAAATTTTTATTACAAAATGATTTAAGAAAAGGTGTGAGTTTTTTAAAAGGAACTTGTTTTCAAAAAAGGGTGAACGGTTATCATCGTCACCACCATGAGCGGGATGATCAGGACTGCCTAGTTTGCGAGGGCCCTAAAAAGTTGGCTTAGACGGGTTAGGTGTGAGTATGAAGAATTGTCCCATCTTGTATAAGGACCGGTTTATCATCACTCCTTACCTAAACTCTTATAAAGTACAATCATTCATGATTGTATGGGCAGTCGCTTGATTCGAACTTGCAGGTCTGCACCCCAGGGTTATCGATGGCTGGGGAGCACCGGAAGGATAGGGAGGGGATAATTCCATCCTGGTTTGGGTGAGGAGGTGGCCTTATTCCTTTCGATATAACCGTTAAGGTAAAGTTGTGTAAGGGAGGATAGAGTTTCGGTATTCGGATCTCACGGCAGTGAGATTGCAGAAACCGAACTAGTGGGTAAAGTGTACACATCTGCGCAAAGTTCAAAATCTATTTGAATAGTCTGTGACCACGGATATGGATGAGTTATGGCATGGATTTGATAATTAGTGTTTTGTTTTTCAAAATGTTTTGAAAAATGGTTTTGAAATGTCTGGCGTTGAGCCGTGTGCTATGGTGGATGAGAAGTCTAGTAGCTGTTTTTGAAAATAAAAATCGACAGGAAACTACCGAAATCCTAGATGGTTTAGTCGAGGGGATTTGATTCTATTTTGAAAAACTTCCTTCTCCCTTGGGAGATGACGCACTTTGAAAATGATAAAATATTTTACAAAATAGCCCTGCATCAAAAGTTGTTTTTTCAGCAAAATACCTTGAGCTCCATATACTCCATGCATTTTATCTGATTTCCCCATTCCGTGGGTGAAGGTGAGCTGCTGGGTACGTAAGTACTCACTCTTGCTTATTTGTTGTTTTTCAGAGAAGGAGATCGTTGATTGGATAAGAGTTACGCTTATTTCCCAACCATGCTTGTGGCTGTTGGACCGCGTATTTGCTTTGCGGCGTATATTAGGATGCTTCAACCCCACTCTAATTATATGTCTGGTGTTGTGGGCCAACTATTAGAGTTGATCGTCACGTATAAAGGTTTGTCTCGTTTAAGCAAATCTGGAACCATTTGATGTATAAATGTGTGTACTAGCTCTTGGGACTAGTATTTGTATCACATTTGAGTCTTAGAGAATTGGGACGCATCATGACGCTTGTTGTTCATTTTTCTCCTTTGTGATAGTCATCGTGGGGGATGCATGTCCTTGATTCTTCATGAGAGAGCATCACGTGATCACGTGTTCCTTCTTGTTGTATGTGGAGTATCTCCTCACTTCATCCATATTGTCCATGTGTGGGCATAATGCAATAAAGTGATCCAGCTCCTTGCACTTGAAGCATCTCATTTTTCGACCCTCTTTTTATGCTTGAAGGTCATAGAAAGATCATTAGTGCAAACAACATTAATACTTGAATTTTCACCTTTTTCCTTTGTAAGGAAAATGGACCCCACGTCGTTTGGCTCAATAGGTTTTGGTGTTTGATGATCAATATAACCTGTGGACTAATGTGTTTGCTAGTGTTTGTGTTTGTAGTTCACAAGATCATAAAGTTACTTGGACCAAGGCATTTAGGAAAGCAACACCTCAAAAGAAGACATTATGAAGATCAAGAGAAGTCCACGAAATGAATGAAGTGTTGCCTACGAACTGTCTGGTCTGGAGCACCGGACTGCCCTGTGCCACACGCCGGTCTGTCCGGTGCACCAAGGAACTATAGCCCAACGACTAGTACTAGGTGGCACTGGTGAAGAGAAGGCACCAGACTATCTGGTGTGATACGCAGACTGTCTGGTGTGAAAGCCTACAGCACCAACGGTCACCTACGGTGTCAGTTCAACGGCTAGGCGCACCAGACTGTCCGGTGTGCCACAGAGAGCAGTAGCTTTTCTCCAACGGCTACTTTTGTGTTAGGGTCTAGAAATACACCCCCAACCGACCATTTCAAGGTGTGGGAGCCCAAGCAACATACCAAGGCATATAGTATACATTTCCAAGCGTTCATACATCCAAGTGCTTAATAGAATCACTCGGTGATTCGTGTAGGTGCTTTGCGAAGTGCTTAGGTTAGTTAGACCTCTTTAGCGCTTGCTCTAGGTGAAACCTAGTTAGTTGAGTGAGTTTAGAAAAAACACACAACCCCTCGCCTCTAGTGTGAGTCGTTGTAATTGTACCGAGTGGGGCGAGAGTCTTGCGAGACCGTGACAACCGAGTTTGTGTCATGGCCGCCACCGTGTGCCGGAGGAAACGAGGCCCGTGGCGTTTCGGTCGGAAGCTCGATAGTGGAGACGGCGTGGAGCGTCCGAGAGGAGCCAGAAGCGGAGCACCACTTGCGTGTGGAGAAGGCCCGCGGCTCTCTACGGAGTTACTCGACCGTGGTGCTTGGCCCTCGTGTGGGCTTCCCTTTGTGTAGGGGCACCAACGAGGGTTAGTCGGGACCTTGCGTGGTTCTGGATACCTTGGTAAAAATATCAGCGTCATCAACAAGAGTTTGCATCTCTACCTTGCTCTTTAGCTTCCACATTTATATTAAGCATTTAAGTTTCAATCATGTCTTTATACTTATATTGTTTAGAATTGAAACTTAGCCATTGCGGTAGAGATAGCAACACTTAGACAATACCTAGTTTACACATTCTAGTTTGATTATTTGCTTAGGTTTTGCTCTAGGGTTTTATTTGTGGCCTAGTTTAGAGAAAGTTTTCGAAGTCCTAATTCAACCCCCCCCTCTTAGGCATCACATGTTTCTTTCAATTGGTATCAGAGCCTGATTTGGCTCATTTCAAACGCTTTAACTTCACCGCTAAAAGAGCCAACGCTTTTAGAGAAAGGGGATGGATACACATAGGCCACCACACTTCGACGGCACTAACTTCCCATATTATAGTGTTACAATGGCTTGTTACCTAGAGGCTATTAATTTAGGTGTTTGGAGAGTCACTCGTGACTGGATGAAACCACCCAAAAATCCCGAGAAACCCACCATGAATGAGAAAAAAGAAATTCATTTAAATGCTAGAGCCAAAAATTGCTTATATGAATCTCTTAGCATTGATATTTTTAATCAAGTTTTTACATTAAAAATTGCTAATGAGATTTGGCTAAAATTGCATGAACTCCATGACAGAACATCCAATGTTCGTGAGCAAAAACATTACCTAGTCTTAAATGAGTATAATTCTTTTGCTATGAAGGATAATGAGCTTGTTAGAGACATGTATTCTCGTTTGAATCTAATTATCAATGAGCTCAATTCTATTGGCATTAATAATCTAGGTAATACGGACATTGTGAGGAAGATTATCTCCCTGCTACCACAACAAAGATATGGGAGCATCATCACTATCCTTCACAACATGGAGGACTTGAGTACAATGACCCCGACCATTGTGATTGGGAAAATCTCGGACTTTGAGATGTCGTGAAAAATGTGTCTGGGAGAGGAGCCAACTTCCTCAAGACCATATGCTTTTGCATGTGATGAAAGAAAAGGGAAAAAGAAGGCTCCCACTCCAAGTTCCTCGAGTGAAGAAGAGGAAGAAGAAGAAAGTGATGATGATGAAGATAATCAACCATCAACATCATCCTCCAATGACGAAGAAACAATCTGACGTGTAGGAAAGGTAATGGGGATGATCCACAAGATTAATCTAATGGGTGTGGCCCTGCAGGTAGAGGGTCTTCTCTTTAACATTGATAGGAAAAAGCAAAGAAAGAGAGGATGCTTCGCATGTGGGGAGAAGGTCCACTTCAGAGACAGTTGTCCAACTATGGTCGAACCCAAAAAGGGGAGGAGCAAAGGCAAGGCGCTAACAAGTGTCAAAACTTGGGATGATTCTTCAAGCGAAGATAAACCTCCAAGGACGCGCATCCACCGGTCCTCATCACGCTCATCACGGTCATCACGCAAGTGCCTTATGGCAAGAGGTAAAATGAGTATTCCATCCTCTAGTGATGATAGCAGTAGTGATGATGAATGTGAGGGAAAGCCCTTCGTAGATGAGATTGCGGAAGCCGTTAAATTTTTCTAGGATGTTTGCATTAAACAAAAGGCTCAACCTAAAACTTTGAAAAATAAGTTGATTAGCTCTCAAAATGATTATAAAGGTTTGCTAGAAAAATTTGAAACATTTGCAAATTTGAATTGTTAGCTATCAACTAAAATTGAGCAATTAGAGTCTAATGCTCCATCCATAGCTACCGATGTTGGTCTTATTAAAAAGAATGAAAAACTTAAGGCTAAGTTAGCTAGCTCCCAAGAAGTCATTGAAAATCTGCTAGAGAAAATGGAAATTCTTAGCATACACAATGATGAGCTAACTACTAAGCTAGAAAATATTAGTAGCACCCCAGAAGTATCTTTGGTTGTAATACCTGAAATTATTAAGAAAGATTCTTCTACTTCCTGCTTTGATTTAATTGATAATTCTAACCCCTGCAATCAAGTTCTTGTTAAGAATGTTGTTATAGAAACATGTTCGGACGAGATTGCAATGGAGAATGAGCAATTTATGCAAGGGGTGGCTCGCCTTGGGAATACTTTGTATGACAAGAAAGGCAAAGTCAAACAAATCCAACCTCCTCAGGATAACACCACTGCAGGAGTGAACAAGCCTATGGAGGGTGAAACTGTAATTTGTAGGCTATGTCACAAAGAAGGCCACAAGTCTTTCCAATGAAAGGTGGAGACCGGGGATAAGCAAAAGCCAACAAGCAAAATCTCCAACACCTACATCAACAAGGTGGACAAAAAGGCTGCTACACCATATTTGATCAAGAAGAAAAAGAATGGAAAGGTGATAGCAATCAAGGCCAACAAGCAAGCCAACAAAGGGAAAGGGGCCAAACGCATCTGTGTGCCAAAGGAAATTATTTCAACCATGAAAAGCTCCAAGAAGGTTTGGATCCTGAAAGGGAAGTGACAAGTCCGATGGACCAAGGGAAATTTGGAGAGTTGGCAAAATTGGGATGTATATCATGGGATACATCATACTGGATCAAGTTTATTGCCAAGAGGGTTAGTGAGTACTTTGGAACCAAATTTCCCCACCCATGACTAAGGTAACTAGATTTATTGTATTTCTTGTTTTTAGATATACGTATCTATTTTCTTGCATCTAGTTTTTCCTTTCTCACCTAGTATCACAATTGATATTCATTTTTGATTAAATGCATGCATACTAGGTAAATCATATGGTAGGATTGCTCTCTTCCAATTCATACTCTTGAGCAAAACTACATGATTTAAAATGATAAGCACGACACATAGCTTATTTAATATTCCTAAGAAAATGACACATCAATTGATACTGTGAAATATTTCAAATGGTATGCTGTTATTGGTATCATTTAACTTATATGTGCCAAAGCTCAGATTATGGATAATCTGCCCCTCTTGATATCAAATCAAAGTGCATGTCTCCTACAAGTATTCAAAACTTGTATGCACACTTTCAGGGGGAGGTTACTCTATAATCTAAGACTTTGATACTAATGCATGTTTTCAAGTCTATTTCATGTAGTAGTCTCATTGTAAGGAAAATGAAGTCTCCAGAGAAAGACAACAAGCTTCCACTGTAAATCTACAATAATTCTTATGTCTCACAAGCCACCATTGGTCTTCAAATGGTCCGCCAATGATTTTCAATTGGTAACTTTGAGACTACATTTGGCTTTATTTACATGTCTTCTCCAACATTTGGTTAGACTATATTTCATATCTTATACTTCCCATGTTGCTATACATGCATAAGTGGTTAAATCATATTCCGTTACCTATGCATAAGGGAAGTTAGTCTAATCAAATCTTGTCTTGCTCCTCTATTATTCACATGCTTTTTCCTGAAGTAGAAGATCTTTGTCAGGGGGAGTATTTCTTCGTCTCTAATGGGGAGAAAATTCTTTCTAAAAGAGAACACTCATTTAGGGAGAGTAATAATGCTGAGTGCTTCAATTGGTAAATCTCTTATGAGGGCAAGCCTTATTTGCTTCCTACATGCTTTTAATTTCTTCCTTTTCGGTGGTTGATGCCAAAGGGGGGAGAAGCTTAGGGACCAAAGCAATGAAAATTGTATCAAACACCAAACACCACCAAATTAAAAAATTTCAATCCTTGTTCCTTCAAATTGTTTTGGTTCTTTGGTCAAACACCACCAAGTTAGGGGATGCTTAATTCCATAATATCACATTGTGGGGACAAACATGCATCCTAGCAAGTAGATTTCATATTTTCATTCAAATGTTTGTTATATTTGCTTGCTTTGGTTGTGTTGTCATCAATCACCAAAAAGGGGGAGATTGTAAGGAAAATGGACCCCGGGCCATTTGGCTTAATAGGTTTTGGTGTTTGATGATCAACATAACATGTGGACTAATGTGTTTGCTAGTGTTTGTGTTTGTAGTTCACAGGATGCTAAAGTTACTTGGACCAAGGCATTGAGGAAAGCAACACCTAAAAAAGACATTATGAAGATCAAGTGAAGTCCAAGAAACGAATGAAGTGTTGCCTGTGGACTGTCTGGTCTAGAGCACCGGACTGTCCGGTGCCACACGCCGGACTATCCGGTGCACCAGGGAACTGTAGCCCAACGGCTAGTTCCAGGTGGCACTGGTGGAGAGAAGGCACCGGACTGTCCGGTGTGATACGCGGACTGTCCGTTGTGAAAGCATGCAACACCAATGGTCACCTGTGTTGTCAGTCCAACGGCTAGGCGCACCGGACAGGGGCACCGGACTGTCCCGTGTGCCGCAGAGAGCAGCAACTTCTCTCCAACGACTAGTTTTGTGTTGAGGGCTATAAATACACCCCCAACCAGCCATTTCAAGGTGTGGGAGCCCAAGCAACTTACCAAGGCATATAGTAGACATTCCCAAGTGCTCATACACCCAAGTGCTTAATAGAATCACTCGGTGATTAGCGTAGGTGCTTTGCGAAGTGCTTAGGTTAGTTAGACCTCTTTAGCGCTTGCTCTAGATGAACCCCGGTTAGTTGAGTGAGTCTAGAAAAACCACACAACACCTCGGCTCTTGTGTGAGCCATTGTAATTGTACCGAGTGGGGCGAGAGTCTTACGAGACTGTGACAACCGAGTTTGTGTCACGGTCGCCACCGTGTACCGGAGGGAACAAGGCACGTGGCGTTTCGGCCGGAAGCTTGATAGTGGAGACAGCGGGCCCTCGTGTGGGCTTCCCTTTGCATAGGGGCACCAACGAGGATTAGTCGGGACCTTGCGTGGTTCCAGATACCTCGTTAAAAATATCAGCGTCATCCATGAGAGTTTGCATCTCTACCTTCCTCTTTAGCTTCTGCATTTATATTAAGCATTTAAATTTCAATCTTGTCTTTATACTTATATTGTTTAGAATTGAAACTTAGCCATTGCAGTAGAGATAGCAACACGTAGACAAAACCTAGTTTGCACATTCTAGTTTGATTATTTGCATAGGTGTTGATCTAGGGTTTTATTTGTGGCCTAGTTTAGAGAAAGTTTTAGAAGTCCTAGTTCACACCCCCCCTCTTAGGCGTCACCTGTTTCTTTCATCCTCGTTCTTGTTGTTTGCTTCTCTTATTGCTTTAGGAACCCACTTTTTGTGGAGTTTGACGTATGATGTGCTTTCTCCCTTCTCAACCTTCTTCACCACGTGTCCGTGGATATCTTGAGGAGGTTGAGCAAGGCATCTTCTCCACGTTCTCCTCCTATTCCTATTAATCTTCCTTGCAAGCTTTTGCTCAATCGAGTATTGGCTTTCCTTGGAACAGCAGGGGTTAGCACATGACAGTATATTGCCTATATGCGTGCATGTACATGAATGAGGTTCACAAGAAGTTAAGCTAGCAATGACAGCCTCAGGATCAACATTCAGCATGATGTGAGAATCACACAACATATTATATTTTCGCAAAGAGCAAGATTATCTAGATTTAGCACTTCTACTTGACTCTTAAGCATGGCATTTTCATATTCTAGATTTCTAAACATGGTATTATCGAGTTTAACTTGAGCAACACAAGATAGATCTTTTTCATGTTTAATTTGCTCAATTAAAATTGATTCACACTATTGAACCAAATCATCATGAGAGCGCCTTTGTTCCTCATGTTCTTTGGTCATCTTCTCAAGATGATCTTGGGTCATGATGAGGGTTTCCTCCCGCCTGAGAAGCGTCTTTCCTTATTCTTCATTCCTTCTCAACAGTTTCATTAAGATCACTTTATCTTCTTTGTTGAGATGAGTGTAGAACTAGCGAATATCCTCTTTTCCGCATCCTCGGTCTCATTTTCCTTGTCATCAATATTAGCGGAAGCATGCAACGCAATATGGGAAAGAGTACCTTTTGGAGAGGTGGATCCCTTGTTGGATTTCCATCGTTCTTCTTCTTTTCCCTTTGAAAGGTTAGTACCACAAGCAATATAAGCAGTAGAAGCAATACATTTGGACTCAAAATATTTTACTTTAATTCTAGTCCATAAATCATGAGCATCAACAAATAAATCATTATCACTACTCATGGCATCAAAATAAGCATTTCTAGTAAGAGCATCAACTAAGATGTTGCAAGCATGATGATTGAGAGATAAACATCTTAGTTCCTTTTTAGAGGAATTTTCACTAATCTTAGAAGGCAAAATACTCTTACTAAAAATTTGTCTCAATTTAGGATCAATACTCATGAAGGCATTAAGAATAGAGATATACCAAGATTTGTAATTAGAACCATTGCCTAGAAGTTCTAGAATTACCTCTTGTGACAACATTGTCATCTCCAAACGGCTAAGACCACGCTAGGGAGGCTTAGCTCCGATCCAATTGAAATTTCCCTTTGCCTAGGAATATGATCCAAATGTCGCCTAGAGGGGGTGAATAGGCAAATAAAAATTAACACAAAAAACATAGAACTTCTCACCTGCCTCCGCGAGATCTGATTGGTTGTTTCCTTCTCTGAAAGGGCTAGACGTTGGTGCATCGAACCGGTCTTGCAGTTAGTCATGTGCGCCACAGGACCCGTCTTGTGGGAGGTCTGGTGCACCACTGCACTAGTCTTGTAGCAGGTCCGTTGCACACATGACCAGTCCTGTAGAAGGTACGATGTACCAAGACAACATGTTCTAGGTCCTATTTCCTATATTATTTCTCTAATTGACTTCAACTCTTTGGAGTACATTCATGTGACTTAGACACACATAATTAGATAGTAATCCAATTGACTAAGTCTCAACAACTTACCTCTTTCTTAATCTTTCTCCAGCTTGTCTGTTTCTCCTCGAAGTGGCACTTTCTCTACAAATTGAGTTAGAGAGAAAACCAAAGTACCAAACACATATTAAAATGTTTATGCAACTTATCCAAACACTCAAACCTGCATACTTATCTTTCCTCATTAGTTTGCGCCTTTTGGCATGTTTGAGGTCGAGGTTGGACTCTAAATCATCAAGTCATCTCGACTTGATCTAGATTGCCATTTATGAACTCCAACATCCTGCAATGGTCACATAGAACATATCCAAACACAGGAATAATCAAAACCAAAGGTTAGCGTGAACTTATCTTTATTGGGTTGCTTCCAGGTTCTGGCTTTGACTCTACTCATCCTTCTAGTGACCTTGATCTACTCCTTGAGCTTGACCTACACCACATAAACATAGGTATTACCTCATTGGTTGTAAGTCACGTCCTTAGGTAGTGATCCTCGATGCACCCTAGCTCTTCTCAACTTGATCAACCTTGACTTTGCTAGTCTTCTTCTTCATCCCTAGTTTTAGGTACCTCGATCTCATTGACCTTCTCATGTGCACTCAATACCTTAAAGTTCTACTTACCTTCATCCTTGGTTTGACCAGTTGTCTCCAAGTTATGCACACCGAGTCTCACATAATCAATGGTCACCTTCACCTAGCTTGTGATGTCCATTTTCCATATTCATCTCAGCCTTTGGACCATCGCAAGACTATGAAGCTTTACTGTTCCCTAGGATTGGCTTTGGGATTTTCCTTCGCAGCTTAGGTGGAAGGCGAAGAAGGCCCCTTTCTGGGGGGCCCGAGTCATCAGTGAGATACCACTCTGGAAGAGCTTGGATTCTAACCTTGTGTCAGACCCACGGGCCAAGGGGTAGTCTAAGGTAGACAGTTTCTATGGGGCATAGGCATCCCAAAAGGTAACAGAGGCGTGCAAAGGTTTCATCGGGCCAGGGGGACATTGGTCCTCGAGTGCAAAGGCAGAAGGGAGCTTGACTGCAAGACTCACCCATCGAGCAGAGACGAAAGTTGGCCTTAGTGATCCGACGGTGCCAAGTGGAAGGGTCGTCGCTCAACGGATAAAAGTTACTCTAGGGATAACATGCAGATGTTCCCTAAGAGTCCACATCGACAGGAAGGTTTGAGACGTCGATGTCGACTCTTCTCCACCTGGAGTTGTAGGTGGTTCTAAGGGTTGGGTTGTTTGCCCATTAATGTAGTACGTGAGCTGGGTTCAGAATGTCGTGACAGTTCGGTCCATATCTGGTGTGGGCGTTAGAGCATTGAGAGGACCTTTCCCTAGTACGAGAGGACCAGGAAGGACGCACCTCTGGTGTACCAGTTATCGTGTCTACGGTAAACACTGGGTAGCCAAGTGTTGATAGGATAACTGTTGAAAGCATATAAGTAGTAAGCCCACCCCAAGATTAGTGCTCTCTCCTCTGACTTCCCTAGAGCCTCCGGTAGCACAACCGAGACAGCAACGGGTTCTCCACCCATACGGGGATGGAGCGACAGAAGTATGGAAATAGGATAAGGTAGCGGTGAGACGAGTCGTTTAAATAGGTGTCAAGTGAAAGTGCAGTGATGTATGTAGCTGAGGCATCCTAACGAACAAACTATTTGAACCTTGTGAAATTCGCCTAGAGGGGGGTGAATAGGCGAAACCTGAAATTTATAAACTTAAACTTGAACTAAGGCTAGGGTTAGTGTTAGAATTAAATCCGAGTGTGGAAGATTGTTTCTCTTGCTACGAGTTGCTCAAATAATGCGGATGACGTTTGGGAGCAAACTCAAATCAATATTGGCAAGGAAACTTTAGAGAGAGGAAAGAGGGAAAACAAATCAAATGGAAATCAACACGAGTGAACACGATGATTTGTTTTACCGAGGTTCGGTTCCAAAGAACCTAGTCCCCATTGAGGAGGCCACAAAGGCCGAGTCTATTTCAACCCTTTCCCTCTCTCAAACGGTTACTTAGACCAGTTGAGTGCTTCTTCTTAATCTCACGGGTCACTAAGACCCCGTAAGGACACCACACAATTAGGTGTCTCTTGCAAGCTTTACAAAACACTTAGAGAGTTTAGAGAGATGAAGAAAGCATGATTAAGGAAACCAAGCAACAAGAGCAACAAATGAAACATGAATCAATCTCTCTCAAGTCACTAATCACTAATGATCACTTGTCTCAATTGTGGAACTTTGAGAGATTGGATGCTTGATTGTGTCTTGGAATGGATTGCTAGCTCTTGTATTGAATGTGTATGAGTGGAGTGCTTGCATTGGGTAAAGTGAATGGAGGTGGTTGGGGTTGTATTTATAGCCTCCAACCACTTCCTAGTCGTTGCTTCATTTCTGCCGACCGCGGACGGTCCGCCCCTGCATATCAATGGTGAAATCACAACGGCCAGCAGTAACGGCTATATCAACAGCTATAGAGCATTTAATGCATCGTCAGATGTCAGATAAAGCAGTCGCAGACGGTCCGGCCGTGCACCCCGGACGGTCCGCGAGGAAGCTAAAAATGAATTTTACTGAACCTGTCACCTTCGGGTTTTTCTGGTTTTACAACGACCGAACGGTCCGCGCTTGGTCTCGGAAGGTGTTTGCTTCTCCATCGGATGGTCCGTAGTGTTGACTTGCGTTTTTGCAGTGTTCCTGTCCAAGGCTCACCCTGGTGCCGCGGACGGTCCGTCGCAAGGGCCCGAACGGTCCGCACATAGGTGTTTTCCAAAAATCTTCTCCTGTCCAGAATAATCTACGGTATTCTGGACAGTCAACTTAGAATAGTTGTAGATGAACTTATGCACCTGAGAAATGAACAACTAGGCAAACTGGTTAGTCCACAAGGTTTGTGATGGTCATCAAACACCAAAATCGATTATAGGAAATGTTGAGGCTATTTCCCTTTCACCTTGTTCCTACACGACTTGATCAAATCGATCAGGCACTTGCCATCTATCTTCATTGTTCAACTCTTTGATGAAAAGAAAAGATGAAAACCCAAAAAAGCTCTGCCCTTCCATCTCTTGGATAAATAGAGAGGGAGGGCAGAGTCCTTTGGTGTCCCTTCCAGTTAAGAATTGGGACTTCATAATTACTAGCCAATATTTCTCGCATGCCTTTTCTTGTTCATGTTTTGATATTCTAGTGTCCAAGGCATAGAGGAACCACACCAATCCATCCTGAATTCGGTGGTTAAACTCTACTATGGTGCAGTGGTGGACGCAAAACAAAATTTTAGGTGGGGCCGACAGTACAAGAGACAAATCACTAGACTAGACCACTAGGTAAATGTAGATTGATGATATTAACATGAATGTTAAATGATAATATCTAGTGATTCCAAAATGATATGAATACTAAAAAACCTTTTTGGCTATCTAAAGGAGAGCTAGAGAGAGAAAATAGGTGGACTGGCTGAGGACGAGGCATTGAGGCGGAGCAGCCGCATCGGCACATCGTTGTGGCGAATCATCGAATTTGACAAGAGATAGCGTCGGTGAGACGACGACATTTGGGAGGAGCGAGTGCAAGAGTCGAGGTAGCGAAAAATGATGATAATAGCAAGCGACAACCATTGTAGTGTTGCGATGGCGCAGTGGGACCCTAATAAGTTAGCAAGGATAGGCAAAGTATCAGTGTTGTGTGCAGGATCCCGACGAGGCGACGAGTTGATGAGTGATGATAAAGCAAGGTGGCGCTGCAGCGGGCGGGTTAGGTCACCAACTTACTGGTCAGTCGATGACCGAAGAAGCGAGTGAGCCATGAGTGGGCTTGCGCTAGGGAAGAGAATCGAATGGCTCAGGTGGAGAGTGCAATAAACAGTGAAACATCGAGAGAAAAATAGATCAAACCCTAGTTTTCATTAGATTTGTCCACGCTTACTATACAAAAGTTTGTTTATTTTGCTGTGTACATAAACCTAGGTATAAGTGGTTAAAAAGATAAGGTGGGGCCATGGCCCACCTTGCCCACCCCTTGGATCCACCCCTGCTACAGTGACGATACTGTAGGGGAAGTCCTGCGACAAAATAGCTTGATGCCAGAATGATAAAAAAACTTAATACCTCCTATTTGGCTTTTTCACTTTTTGAAATACGAAAAAGATCCAAAACCAAAACCCAAAGGTCTTCTTATTCAAAACCTCAATCATCCCCTCTCTCCCACTTCACACCTCAGAACGCACTGTTCTTATAGAGAGAAAGGCGCTTTCCCATCTTCTTAACCCGAAATAAAATGACTGAGGAGAAGAAGGTTCATTTTGTGGGTATCCCCAGGAAGATATCCAGTGGAGACGGGGTGGGCCTGTAGCTCAGAGGATTAGAGCACGTGGCTATGAACCACGGTGTCGGTGGTTCGAATCCCTCCTCGCCCACAACCTTCCAAAGGGGAAAAGACCTTTACTTTCTCCCTGAGGGTAGGAAAATCATGATCAGAATAGCGGACGTAAAGCTATTGAACTTGGGTATGCTCTTTCCTTTTGTCGAAGTGGAATCGTAGAACAAAATGTGATAAGATGAGACAGAATAAAATAGAAACAAGGATAGCGAACGAGTTACCTACTCCTAAGGGTCAAAGCAAGCCTTTTAATTCAATTATTTATTCTTACATTAAAGAATGAATCAAATCTCCCTAAGTAGGATTCGAACCTATGACCAGTCAGTTAACAGTCGACCGCTCTACCACTGAGCTACTGAGGAACATGGGGAGATTCAACCTCCTAGAGTTCAACTCCCGCTCTCAACCCGTGAACAATATGAGTCTGAAGCTTCTTTCGTAAATGTGAAATCATGGATCGAACTTACGAATTGGCAACCTTTGGTGCTATCATAGTATCTGCTAAGTTCACGGTCTAGAGATAAGCGGACTCGAACCACTGACATCCACCACAGGGTAAACCACCGCCTCTCAGGCCTCCCCGACGGGTTCTACCATAGAGGACAACGATAGGCAATAACTCCCCCCGAACATAGCTTACAACTTTCAGCGTACTGTGCTCTCCAAAGAGCAACTCTTCTCAAAATCCCAAAACAAAAGGTGTTGAGTTGGAATCCCATTCTAAGGATTCTTGTGGTTTCGGGGAATCCAGTTACAGGAGAACCAGGAACGAGGAGCTCTCCCCTTTTTCCGCTCGACTCTTTGATCTTAACTTAAGAATGCTGGTTTTAAGAACTAGTGATTGCCCTTCTCCGACCCTTACTACCCAACTGGAGAGTGGATGACTAATGTGTTCCACTTATTGAACAAGATCTATGGTCGGTACATGACCCCTAGACACCGAAGGCGTCCTTGGGGTGATCTCGTAGTTCCTATGGGGTGGAGACAATGGGGTCGGTCCATGGATTTTCCTTCCTTTTGCCACATTTCGCTCAAAGGGTTGAAGGGAGATAGTGCATCAAGCTATTCGCAAGGGCCAACTCCTCTTCCCTAGGGATCCTAGATGAGGGAAGCCTAGGAGAGCCATCGACTCCAACTATCATCCATGTACGATCCATACTAGATTTGACCAATTGCCCATCCTACCTCCACTACCTTTTTTACAGCCCATCTTTTTGTCTCAATAGAGTCTTTCAGTGGCATGTTTCAGTCCTCTTCCCCATTACTTAGAAAAGTGAGCCACAGGTTCAGGTACAAGATACTATCATTATCGTCTGTACAATTAGACAGCCAACTCGTAATCGCAACGACCCAATTGCAAGAGCGGATCTCAACCAACTGAGCTGTATCCCCCCCGAGCCAAGTGGAGTATGCATGAAGAGTCAGATGCTTCTTCTATTCTTTTCCCTGGCGTAGCT
This sequence comes from Zea mays, assembly GCF_902167145.1. Classification (NCBI taxonomy): domain Eukaryota; kingdom Viridiplantae; phylum Streptophyta; class Magnoliopsida; order Poales; family Poaceae; genus Zea; species Zea mays. The sequence continues at coordinate 156,879,336 of NC_050100.1, read as the reverse complement.
GGGCCATCCTGGACTTGAACCAGAGACCTCGCTCGTGAAGTAAATCATCGCCCCTATGATCCAACCAATTGGGAGAGAATCAATAGACTCCTTTTCGGGAGCGATTCATCCTTCCCGAACACAGCATACAACTCCCCATTGTACTGCGCTCTTCAAGTGCGCTTCTTCCCCCTTCTCTCCCTTACCACGACAAGTCCTTGAGAAATAACTCTGATGGGCAGAAAAAAAGAAGGGGTTAAGAGACCCTCCTGGCCCAACCCTAGACACTCTAAGATCCTTTTTTCAAACTTGCTTTGCTCCCATTTTGAGTCAAGAGATAGATAAATAGCCACATCCCATTGCACTGATCGGGGCGCTCGTAGTGCCTTAGGGGGTCAAAGACCAAGAAGTGGCTTATTTATACCAAGAATTCCTCTTATGCACTACAAGAAACTAATAAATGTTCATGGGTTAATTTAAGAACATGGGTACCGACGTTCTTAATTGAGTTAAGTTCATGGGTTTGTTGAAGAACGTGGGTATGCACGTTCTTAGTTTAAATTCGTGCGCCCTAGCTAAAATTGTCGAACTTATTGTATTAGGAACGTGGGTACCCACGTTCTTATATTAAGTTCGTGGGCCACGTGGACACCGTCGAACTTAACCTAAAAACCTAAATCCCTAACCCGCCCACACGACTCTCTTCTTTCTTGCCCACTGCACGTACCGCGCGCACTCCTCCACCGCCGCCGCCACCGCGCCCAACTGAGCCTGCAGAGCCGCCGCCAGACCCGTGTCGAACCGCGCCCGTCGCGCCAACCGCGGCCGCCGTGCCGCCGCCAAACCCACTGCTCCTCCACCGCTCGCGCCGCCGCCACGCACCCGCTGCGCCGTCGCTAGACCCGCGCGCCACCGGGCCCAACCACGCCCAACCGCAACGCCGCCAGACTCGCGCACCGCTGCGCCCAACCGCGACGCCACCAGACCCGCGCGCCACTGCGCCCGCCGCGCCCGTCGCACCGCCATCAGCCTGCACCCAGCCTTGCCCTCCCCCTCCACTACCGGCAGTCAACACCGTGTCGTCGCCCTCAACCTCGCCATCACCGAAGCTCTCCACGCCTTGCCTTCCATGTCGTAAACCTCGCCGTCACCGCCGCGCCACCACAAGGTATTTCTTTCTTCTTTTTTAGGATTAATTGATGCATAGTATTAGAATTAGTTTGTTAGTTTAAATTTGATGTGGTATTTTTGGGTAGTTGTTATAATTGATGGATGTTCATTTTAGATTAAGGAATGGTAGGTTCAATGTTTGGTTAAAGTATTTTTCTTATGCCTAGCGCTGCTGCCTGTTTAATGATGTTTATGTACACATTTTTTATACATTGATTTATTTAGTCTTGGAAATGGATGACAATAGAAGAAGGGAGATGTATGATGGATTCAATAGCGTGACTTTAGGTCACTCAAAGGAATGGGTTAGGGTTGCAAAACAATTCGTGGATCTCGCATTTTCTGATGGACCTCGTGTGGTGAAGTGTCCATGTACCAAGTGTCGGAATTTTAAGTATGTGAGAAAGATTGAAGAACTGGAGCATCACCTTTGCAAGAATGGGTTTATGCCTAACTATCTTGTGTGGCGCTCACATGGAGAAGTAGAGAAGAATATCACAGAGTCAGAAAGAATTGATGACGAGGAGGAGGATCGAATGGATGACTTGGTGGCTGATATTAGTAGAGAGTATCCAACATTGGCCTCGGAACAGGCTACACCATAGGAAGTGCAGGAGTTTTATAAGCTTCTTCACGCATCAGAGGAAAAAGAGCATGACGACACCACTGTGACTGTGTTGCAGGTGGTTACACGTCTTATGGCAATGAAGGCAAAGTATAACTTCTCGAATAATTGCTATAACGATATAATCAATCTAATTATTGATCTCATCCCATTGAACCATAAGATGCCAAAAGACTTATACCAGTCTAAAAGATCGTGTCCGGTCTTGGCATGAAGTATAAGAAGATTGATGTGTGCGAAGATAATTGCATGTTGTTCTGGAAGGAATATGAAGCGGACACCCATTGTCAGAAATGCGGTAAATCAAGATATGCGGAGGTACTAAAAGAGGATGGAGCTACTTTTGCTACAAAAGTGGAGTTAAACAACTTCGATATATGTCCATCACCCCAAGGCTTAAACGTTTGTTTTTAACCCCAGAAACTGCGAAGCTAATGTTGTGGCATAAGGAAGGAGACCGTGAGAGCCAAGACCCAGACATTATGATGCATCCATCAGATGGCGATGCTTGGAAGGCTTTGGATCGTTTTGACCCAAAAATTTCAAGAGACGCTAGGAGTGTTCGTCTAGGCTTGTCCACTGATGGTTTCACTCCTTACGACAACAGTTCAACTTCATACTCTTGTTCGCCGGTTTTCAACATGCCCTACAACCCCCCTCCCAACAAATGCATGAAAGAAGGGTTCATATTTCTTGCCCTTATTATTCCAGGGCCTAAACATCCTGGAAAGAAGATCAATGTATTCATGCAACCGTTGATTGAAGAGTTCAAAGAGCTATGGGTAGGGGTACAGGCTTATGATGGTCATCTAAAACATGAATTTACCTTACGTGTTGTATATTTGTGGTCAATTCATGATTTGCTTGCATATGGTATTTGGTCTGGCTGGTGTGTCCACGGTCGACTGTGTTGTCCCATATGCATGGGGGACACACAAGCATATCGATTGGAGCATGGTAAAAAGGTCTCATTCTTTGATTGTCATCGATGGTTTCTTCCATCCAATCACCTGTTTTGAAATGATATGAAGTCATTTAGAAGAGGCAAAAAAGTTAAAGAGGGTCCATCAAAACGTTTAATGGGTGAAGATATCATGATACAACATCGTGCCCTTCAAAGGGCTGCAGAAGGTCATGAGTTTGAAGGCTATGGTCAAGATCACAACTGGACTCATATTTCTTTTCTCTGGGAACTTTCGTATGCGAAAGTATTGATTTTACCACACAACATAGATTTGATGCACCAAGAGCGCAATGTTGCTGAAACCATCGTAAGCATGTGTCTAAACATTAAGGGTAAAACAAAAGACAACATCAATGCTAGGAAAGATTTAGCTAATCTTTGCGATCGCCCTAGCCTTGAGGTCAAATTAAATCCTAATGGAAAGGAGAGGACACCACGAGCTCCATATTGTCTAAAGCTGGAAGAGAGAAAAGAAGTATTTCGATGGTTGAAAATGTTGAAGTTTCCAGACCACTATGCAGCTAACATAAAACGTACTGTTAACCTCGACACTAATAAATTAAATGGGTTGAAGGCTCACGATTACCATATTTTGATGGAAAGACTTATGCCAGTAATGTTCCGTGGCTATTTGAAGCCTCCTCTATGGAAGATGATTGCTGAACTTAGTTACATATATAGACATATATGTGCTAAGCATATCTCAAAGAAATTGATGATTCAATTTGAGAAACAAATCACGGTGCTTGTATGCAAGATGGAAAAAGTATTTCCGCCTGGATTTATGAATGTGATGCAACATTTGCTAGTGCACTTACCTTATGAAGCATTGGTAGGAGGACCAGTGCAGTTTTGATGGATGTATAGTCAAGAAAGAGAATTGAAAAAACTTAGAGCTTAGTGTTTTTCTCTGGAAGGGGAAAGGTGTTGGGGCTTCTACTGCACATTATGTTGACATAAGAGACGTAATTTCACCATGCTCTACTTGTACACCAACATGGAGGAACTTGATCCATACTTTGAAATGTTTGATTATATATATTTAGCTGGTCACAAACCTACACCAAAGGAACTGGATAATCTACGTATGAAAGGGATGAACGGAGGTCCATGTTTCGTTGAATGGTTCCACGAGCATGTAATTATCTCTTTATAATTTTCCTTTGTTTACTTAGTTTGCACATATGACTTGCTATTTAACTATATCTTTTTTTCTGCTCTATGTAGTGTAAGAAACTTGACTCTCTAGTCTCGGATGATTTGCGACAGATATCACATGGTCAGTTGAAAGCAAGAAAATATAGCCGCTATGATATTAATGGATATCATTTTCGAACATCAAAATTAGAAAAAATCCGCCCGCAGGCAGCCCGACAAACAGTGGAGTAGTAGCAACTGCCTCAAATGCAGACGGAGGCACTCATGACTATTATGGTGTTCTTCAAGACATAACTGAGTACACTCTTGGTGGGGCCAAAGAGTTCATGTTTGTGTTATTTGATTGTGAATGGTTTGATCCTCAACAAATGCGAGAGGATGAATTTGGAATTGTGGAGGTAAAGCATGAATCACGGTTTAAAGGCGGTGAGTATAGCAATGTTGTGCTTGCACATCAAGCGCAATAGGTGTACTATCTAACATATCCTCATGAAAACTTGAAGTCTTGTTGGGTTGTATACAAAATTAATCCTGAAGTCCCGTTACAATATGATTATTACAACACAAACAACGAAGATGATGATTCTGTTAATATTTATCAAGAAGAAGGCGATCAGTTAGAAAATAGAGAATTTACTATATCTGAGGATTTAGGGCTCAATGAAGTAGCTAGTCTCGCCATAGATTTGATGGCATAAGAACCAGGTCCTTCTAGGGCAAGGACTCGTAAGTCACAGAGAATTCTTGAAAAACAACAAAGACTTGAAATGATTGAGCAGCGCGTTGCTGAAGCAGATTCTGATGCCGATGATTTTTGAAAAGTATATATATTTAAATTGTTGTATATGCATTCCTATTTCAATCCTAAAAGTATATATATTTAAATTCTTGTAATGAAATTTGTGCACATGATGAGGGTCATGGACAAGCTCAAAGGGAAGAAGCGCGGAGACCGTGGTGACTCCTCGAGGTCACGATCGACTAGGGGTTCAGGTGGTGGGGATACATCCTCTATGTTGTTCCAGGTATTTAATTTGTTTTATTTTCTTTTCTTCTACACATGTAATAGTATTATCACCTTATTTTTGAGTACTTGATATATCTCATTGTTGATTATGTTTGTAGGGCTCTACAGCGTTAAGGCAATGGCTAGAGCAGCTCCTTGGTTGCATGGAGGAGCAGGGGAGCGAAGTGGCAAGCCATAGTGCACCTGGGCAAGAGCGTGAGGTGGCAGGCCATAGTGCACCTGGGCAAGAGCGCGAGGTGGCAGGCCACAATGCACTTGAGCAGGAGCGTGAGGCGATAGGCTCAAGTGGACTTATGCTAGAGCAGGACCACAATGCATTTGAGCAAGAGCGCGAGGCGGCAGACCACAATGCACCTAGGCAGGAGGACGAGCTGGCAGGCCAAGGTTCATCGATGCGTGATGATGATGACTATGGGGAGGACTACGATGGAGAGGCCGATGGAGAGGCCGATGACGAGGTTGTTACAACGACACAGGCAACGAACTTCAGGTATTTTTATTTTGACGATGAGTTCTATTTTTTGTTGGATTGATACTATTACCAGTGCACAATTTACAATTTTGTAGGTTTCGGCGGTCCCTTAGAGTTCCACCGACACAACCCTTGGACCAACATAGGGTCATAAACCCTGTAGGAGAGAGGAGCTGGGTGGAGGTGGCATGGAGTGGCAAAGGTCACCGGACAATAGTTAACACAGTGCTGGGATCTATAGCTCGTTTTCACTATCCAGGGGTGGTACAATTCAACGGGGTAGAGATAGGGGCATATCATTGGGCTCACTGGGGCCTCAAACCATATGGACCCGACCGTACTCACCAAGACGCAGTGTGGTCATCGTTTTGGGTGAGTTTATTATGTCTTTTAAATTTACTTACCGTGGGCATCTATAAATGAATTTAATTGCTTCTTCATTATGCTGGAACAATTTAGATTGGACGAAGCAGCGAACGAAGAACATTCAAAACGTGTATTCCACAATGCTTCTAGAAAAGTTATAAATGTTTCAATGTCAGATGCACGGGTCAAAGTTGTTACCGTGTACTTCAAGAAAGTGAAGGGTCAAAGAATGACCATCAAGCAGGCGTGTGAAATCCACTTGACAGCTGAGGAGTACAAACAAAGTGAAGTGGACTGGCTCACTGCTCATCCTGAAGCTTGGGTCAAGCTCTGCGAGTACTGGGCCTCAGATGAGTACAAAGTGATTTCAGATAGAAATCGTTTGAACCGGAAGAGCAAACCGGGCCTCCATCGATTTGGAGCAGATGGATTTATTGGGAAATCACAACGAATGGTATGACGAGCTAAGTAACATTTAGTCTTTTTCCCTTTAACAAATTTGTATATTTCATTATGTCTCTTACTGCAGGAGGCTCGTGATGGTGTTGAACCTCGATTCATTGACGTTTACATGGAGGGGCACCGAGGTCCAGATCCAGAGCATCCAGAAATTTTATGTGACGACAGCGCGACAGAAAAGCTGGTAGGTGTAAATAATAACTATTTATTCTTAATTAACTTGTGACTCATTTTTATAATTAAAATAAATTGTTTTGTAGGCTTGTTATGCTGAGAAGTTTAGGAGGAAAGTAGGAGACGATGGTCTAGATTGGAGGGAGGCACCTTTCGATCCGGACGCAGCATGTTGCTGGTGGTGGGCTACCACATGAGAGGTATGATAAGATCAAAGCTGTGATAAATAAAAACTATTGGTTCATAACTTGTGATGTTTCTAGGTTGGGGATCGGTGATGGGGTTGTGAGTTGCGATAGCTTTGGTCGTCGGTCTGTTTCCTCGGTGGGGAGTAGATCTCGAACTTCAACTTCGAGGGAATCATAGCTTGATGAGCAACTAAGACAACAACAACAACAAGTTCAACATCTATCTCAACAAGTTCAGATGATGCAGGGAATGATGATGCAGGTAATAATTTTAGTAATCCACCATTCATTCGATTTTCAGATGCATTGCAAAAACTCAAGCTTATTGTATTTGCAGATGTATAGTGCTCAGATGGGATCTCAAATGGGACCCCAGTTCACCCGTCCATCACAATTTGGACAGACCCCAAACACCAATGAAACACAGGTATAGTTTTGTAGTATATTTACTTTAATTTACAATTATAATCATGCATCGTTTTATCTGGTTATAGGGTTCTGAGACCGGACAAGGAAACCCACAGATGGACATGCAGTGGTCGATGCCCCCTAGAGGATAGATTCTTCCTCCTCCACAACCAGGTATGGGATATTGGCCGCCACCATCATGGGGATATCCTACACATCCAATGGGGCCTTGGGGACGCCCCCATGGCCAACACAGCCACTTCCATCACCAGCGGTACGTTCCTGATTCATGCTGCTTGCTACTTGTTCACGCTGCAACAAATTGGCCTTCTTTTTTTGGGACTACTCCACTGCTGCTTGTTTCTTGTGATGGCAGCACTTTAGGCTAGGACAGATGTTTATCATGCTTTCCTATATCTTGGTGTACATGTCATTTTGTGATCTTCTTGGAAGCCAGATTTTGTGTTTATCATGCTTTCCTATATCTTCGTGTACATGTGATTTAATGCTAGCATTTTGTGATCTTCTTGGAAGCCACATTTTGTGTTTATCATGCTTTCCTATATCTTTGTGTACATGTGATTTAATGCCATTTGTATATTTATGAGAATTTTGGTTTATTTTGTAGGATTCCGACTCTCATCAACTGACTCCTCCCCCTCACGATGACTTTGCGGATAGATGTCTCAATTCTAGTGGTGGAGCTACGAACAACAATCTGATGTCCTGATCGAGAGCGATGGAGCTAATGTTTGAACTTGTGTGTTTGAACTTGTGAACTAAAAATGTGAACTATGGATGTGAACTTATGTGAATTTGTGAACTTATGTATTTGGACCTATGTGAATTTGTGAACTTATGTATTTGGACTTGTGTGAATTTGTGATATGAACATATATCCATGTGTTTGAAATTTGTATTGTATGTGATATTCTATGTTGCATGTGATATTATGTTTGTCTAATTTTTCATTTCTGTAATTTTAATTTTTTTTCTGGAAAAGGGTTAATAACGTGGGTACCCACGTTCTTAATGTTAAGAACGTGGGTACCGTCGAACTTAATGTGCAGCCCACGCAGACCCATGTAGGCCAAATAAGTTCGACGGCCACGTGGCCCCGTCGAACTTAACAATAAGAACGTGGGCACCGTCGAACTTATGGGAACAAATTCGACGGCCCCCGTCGAACTTAAAAATGCACATTCTTAATATTAAGTTCGATGGTACCCACGTTCTTAATATTAAGTTCGACGATACCCACGTTCTTAATGTTAAGTTCGTCGGGGCCGTCGAACTTACTTCTCTAAGTTCGTCCAAAAATCGATGTCGGCTATATTCGTCGGTAAACCCACGTTCTTATTGTAAGTTCATTGGCTTATTACATTAAGTTCGACGGTTTGTCACCCACGTTCTTTAACTAGTTTCCTGTAGTGATATACATTTTTTGTAAAATAAAAATATATAATCGTGTCGGGCCAGGCCAGCACTACGGGCCGAGGCTATGCCCAAGCACGGCACAACGCTCGTGCCGGGCTGGCCCAGGCACTATTAAATGGGCCCGTGAGGCACGACCCATTTGACCATCTATACCTCCGCACAATAGGCTCCTCCTCCCCGTATTCCTCCGACACCAGCCTCGACACTGACCCGCGCAGTGGCTATTGCACGTCCACGAGGACGTTTCACAGCATGCGTGCACAATCATTTTCGCAGTTGTCGAACGTCCCATTCGTCATTCCGACCTTTGCCATGTTCTCTTCCTCCCCAACCTACTGCCCCCGCCCACGGTCACAGCCGCGAGCCGACCAATGCTCGTCGACACGGGTACGAGGTGAGTCGGTCTTGCTCCTAACCTTTCTTCGTGCGTGCCACCGAGGAGGACACGGTGGCACTTTCCACGCTTAGGTTATCTTGCCAATAAGGAGTCCATGTCTGAGATATTGGACAACCAAGGCTCGTAGCGTCGCAGCATTCGACATATGCTACGAAGTTGGTGGTGGTGTTGTGTCGCCTCGGCGGGTACAGGGCTAGGAAGGCACTCGCATTCTCTCGCCCTTCTCGGAATAACGTTTGGTGCGGGTGCCTCTTAGTTTGGAGTTGTTCCGACTGGGCTTCTTTCTTCGCTTACGTGCTCTCTCCCTATAAGTATTTAGCGGTACACTAATTATGTTGCCTCCAGATGCCTAGGTCTTTGTCGTGTCCTTCTCCGGCAACGAACAGGTATGTCCGCCTCCTCCCTTCTATTCCTGCTCTACGAAACCTTGGAAGTGGGGAGGTGAGGGATGGGGGTCCCTGATTTGCTGCCTATGGTACCCGTTCGATGGCTTGACATTGTCTGTCTACGTGGCATTTCCCTTACCATGGTGTCGACTCGGTATGCTTCTACCGCTTCTATGTACCTATCACCCATCCTTCTGTAATTGCAAAAATTATGGGTGTTAGTTTTTTGTTGTGCTAAGGAATGAACATAATTTGGGTGTGTTAATACTTTATTTATCGTCTGTACATGGTTTGTGTTCTTCTGATGATGGCTCATGGATCCTACAAAATATGTGTTAGGATTTGGAGATCCATGCGGGCACTACCACAGGGTGCTCGTCCCGTGTGTTCTTGGCTCTTGCATGCATTAGGTCATTTCTGAGACCACATTGGTGAAATGAACTCCATGGTGGTTGAGGTTGCTGAATTGGATGGAGCAACAATGATTTGCCACGCTAACAGTAAAAAGGAAAGGTTATTTGTTGGTTTTAAATGTTAGTAATTGCTACGAAGTACCATAATTTGTTTGGAGTGCATCCAATTTTTATTGATGCCTCACTTTAGCAACCACTCCATATTTTGATCTATCTTTTTTATAAGTTTGAGTTTATGTGACTTATTTTAGAAACTTGAGCTCACAAACTTCCTCTTATTTGATCTCTGTATGGTGGAATTATGGCATTCTATAATCTTTGTTCGTTCAGTCAGTCGTTGTGAACTCTCTTCTAATCGCTCTCTTCATTGGTCGTGTTGTACCAAGACATATTGGATGGAGTAAACAACATCAGTTAGTCAAATCAAAAAAATATTATGCGGAGAGCGGAGACAATCAATAAAAAATCTTGAGATCTTTTTGGTGGATAGTTTACATGGGTATTGTTGTGAGTCGTCGCAACGCACGGGCAACCGACTAGTATGAATTTAATGTCCTGTTTGAGACACTCCAGGAAATTTGGGTAGTGTTTGGTTGGACAGTATTGTAGTATGGAGTCATTCCGTTCCGGTATACAGGGTGTTTGGTTTGATTCTAGATAGAACCAAGTGACTCCAAAAGAATATTCCTCCAATACGAAGGAACCCTAGGCTCGAAAAAAAAACACCCGAACCCATATGCTCGGGAGCCCATTGTCTCCATCCCTCTCCCAGGTACGCTCCTCTCCTTCCGACTCGTTTCCTCCCCAACCTTCTTTGTCGTTGCATCTCTTCTGCCTCTGGCCACTGTCTCCGCCCACAGTCTCCATGCGCCTCCATCCCTTCCCTCTCTCGTCGTCATGTCCCTGGTATTTTCGTCGCCTCCCTCCACGACGGTTGTGTCCCTCCCACGGCATTGGTACTCATGGCCAGATCTACATGACTGGCGCCGCCATGGCCGCCGAGTAATCCACGAACAACAACGAAATTTGGATTATTTTCTTCCTGCCAGGCTTCATGGTAAGCCAAGACAACAAAAAATATAAACGTTGAGATATAAGAGAAGTGTTATCCATGTTCACTTGAAGCAGCTTGGCTAAACAACAGCAACAAAAATTAGGCATTAAGATATAAGAGAAGTGATATTATAAACGTTGAGTGAAAAGATATAATACAAAATTTCCATCAATCCATTTCATACAACACCCGACAATATGCCACAACCTTCTTTATTATATCTTACATAGTTCCAAACAAACATAGGTCCTTACATTGATTATTTTCTTCCCTCTCTCTATTCCTTCCCGCTAGGCTTTATGGTAATCTAATAAGACATTTGGCAATTTTTATGGATCTATGTAAGGACCTATGTTTGTTTGGAACTATGTATGGACATGTGTGTTGTCGGCGTTTCGAGACAGGGGGGTCCCTAAGCCGACGAGTGAGTGTGCTGCGTGCCCCAGCCCAGATGGGTCGAGCGCGTGGGCGAGCGCGAAGGGGGGAGAGGCGAGGTGGCCGGAGTCGAGCGTGAGAGAGGTGGAAGTCCCGCGGCCTTCGTGTTCGTCCCGCGCCCAGGTCAGGTGCGCTTGCAGTAGGGGGGTTACAAGCGTCCACGCGGGTGAGGGAAGCGAGCGGCCCCAAGAGAGCGCCTGTCCCGTCCTCGGTCCCACGCGGCCAACCTTCTCTAAGAAGGCTCTGGTCCTCCCTTTTATAGTCGTAAGGAGAGGATCCAGGTGTACAATGGGGGGTGTAGCAGAGTGCTACGTGTCTAGCGGAGAGAGAGCTAGTGCCCTAGGTACATGCCAATGTGGCAGCCGGAGAGATCTTGGCACCTTGCTGGCGTGATGTCGTGGCTGTCGGAGGTGCGACGGAGCCTGGCGGAGGGACAACTGTTGGAGCGGTCAAGTCCCTGCTGACGTCGTCCTGCTTCCGTAAGAGAGCTGGGGGCCGCCGTCGTCACAGAGCTGGTGGAGCGCCATCATTGCCCATCCGGCGGAGCTGGCCGGATGGGATGCCGGTCTTGTTCTCCGTGACCCGAGTCGATTCGGGGTAGGATGATGATGGCGCCCCCTGTTGACGTGGCGGGTCTGTGCCCTAGGCAGGGTGACGTGGGGGCTCCTCCGAAGCCGAGGTTGAGTCTGTCTTCTGTTGCCGAGGCCGAGCCCGAGCCATGGGGTCGGGCGAGGCGGAAGTCGTTCGGCCGAGGCTAGGGCGGAGTCCGAGCCCTGGGGTCGGGCGAGGCGGAGTTTCGTCGTCTTCCGGGTCTTAGCCAGAGTCCGAGCCCTGGGGTCGAGCGGAGCGGAGTTCGCCGTCTTCCGGGTCTTAGCCCGAGTCCGAGCCCTGGGGTCGGGCGGAGCGGAGTTCGCCGTCTTCCGGGTCTTAGCCCGAGTCCGAGCCCTGGGGTCGGGCGGAGCGGAGTTCGCCGTCTTCCGGGTCTTAGCCCGAGTCCGAGCCCTGGGGTCGGGCGGAGCGGAGTTCGCCGTCTTCTAGGTCTTAGCCCGAGTCCAAGCCCTGGGGTCGGGCGGAGCGGAGTTCGCCGTCTTCCGGGTCTTAGCCCGAGTCCGAGCCCTGGGGTCGGGCGGAGCGGAGTTCGCCGTCTTCCGGGTCTTAGCCCGAGTCCGAGCCCTGGGGTCGGGCGGAGCGGAGTTCGCCGTGGCGCCTTTGGCAAGGCCTGACTGCCTGTCAGACTCACTCTGTCGAGCGGCACCGCAGTCGGAGTGGCGCAGGCGGCGCCGTCCTTCTGTCAGACTGGTCAGAGGAGCGGTGGAGTGACGGCGGTCACTTCGGCTCTGCCGGGGGGCGCGTGTCAGGATAAAGGTGTCAGGCCACCTTTGCGTTAAATGCCCCTGTAATTTGGTCAGTCGGTGTGGCGATTTAGTCAAGGTTGCTTCTGAGCGAAGCCAAGGCCTTGGGCGAGCCGGTGATGTGTCCGCCGTAAAAAGGGGGGCCTCGGGCGAGACGGAAGTCTCTCGAGGTCGGCTGCCCTCGGCCGAGGCTAGGCTCGGGTGAAGCGTGATCAAGTCACTCGTGTGGACTGATCCCTGACTTAATCGTACCCATCAGGCCTTTGCAGCTTTATGCTGATGGGGGTTACCAGCTGAGAATTAGGCGTCTTGAGGGTACCCCTAATTATGGTCCCCGACAGTAGCCCCCGAGCCTCGAAGGGAGTGTTAGCACTCGCTTGGAGGCTTTCGTCGCACTTTTTTGCAAGGGGACCAGCCTTTCTCGGTTGCATTTTGTTCCGGTGGGTGCGCGCGAGCGCACCCGCCGGGTGTAGCCCCCGAGGCCTCGGAGGAGTGGTTACACTCCTTCGAGGTCTTAATACCTTGCGTAATGCTTCGGCTGGTCTGGTCGTTCCCTCATGCGAACTGGCCGTAGCCCGGGTGCACGGTCGGGGCCCAAGCTCTCGGGCTGGTATGTTGACGCTGTCAACGGGTTGGCCGGAGCCGGTTTTTGTGAGAGCAGCCCCCGAGCCTCTGCACAGGGCGAGAGGACGATCAGGGACAGACTCGACTTTTTACATACGCCCCTACGTCGCCTTTCCGCAAGGAGGAGGGGGGGAGTGCGCCATGTTACCCTCGATGGGCACCGAACATGGTGTCTCCGGTGAGCTGCAAGCGGGTAATCCGAGTGGACGTCCGTGCCCCGTTCGTTGGGGGTCGGCTAGGGGCCCAGAGGCACGCCCAAAAGTACCTGCGGGTGATTTGCCGGACCCGGTTCCCTGGCGACGGGGTCCGAGGGCTCGATGCCTCCCTCCGATGGGATTCCGTTACAAGATCGTTCCCGCTGGTCTCGGAAATGTCCTAGGGTACCTCGGGAGCACAGCCCGAGCCTCGGTTATGTATCGAACGTACCCCTGGTCATCCCTCGCTCGGTGTCTGAGGCGACTGTGAACCCTTCGGGGGCCAGCCTTCGAACCCCTGATCAGTAATGGGCGCGGAGCCCGAGTAGCCTGAGGCGGCCATGGAACCCTTCGGGGGGCTGGCCTTCGAACCCCTGACCAGTAGTGGGTGTCGGGCCCACGCGATCTGAGGCGACTGTTGAACCCTTCGGAGGGCCAGCCTTCGAACCCCTGATCAGGAGGGGGGCTCGGAGCCCGGTTCCTTCGCGGAGAAGGATCCTTTTCGGGGTATCCCCCTTTCCCGGTCCCTGTTGCAAGAGATAGAGAAAGAGGGAAAAGGAAAAGGATACGAAATCGAACGACGTGGCGTACCTTTTCTGACGCGGTTATTACGGCGAAGGCGAAGCGTCGCGCGCTCCTCCCGTCAGAGGCGTCGCCTGTCCCGCCGCGGAGTTAATGCGATGGGGCGAGTGGTTGGCGGGGCGGCCGTTGCGCGTGCGCGATCCGTTCGAGGAACGGATCACGGGTGCACCGTCTTCACGCCGTGAGAGGAGGCTCTCTTGCTGTCCCAGGATGGGACGTGAGCCTGGCCGACGACGTGACTGCTGCTCCCGCCCGCCTGCCACCGCCATTACTGCCGGCCCACTTTTGGCCGCTTTGACTGACGCGCCAGGCTGGCGCTATTGGGTCGTGCGCTGGGTCGTCTCAAGTCGCGGCATAGGCTCCACAACCGAAGAGGCGCGACGGTGGCACAAGTGGCGGTGCGGTTGCTTGCATGCAGCAACTGGCGCGCCGGTTGCTTGACGCGTGGGCCTGGGCTTCCAAGCTGGCGTGTCAGAAGTCGGAGAAGCGCGTCCACCTGGCGTGGTTGCATGCCGCCTACATGGCTGCCTGCCCCTTCCGCCCGTTGGTCTGGGCAAAAGTGGGGGGTCGCTTGTAACCGCTGGGCGGTCGTGCGCACCACGCGCGGCGGTTTGGCTTCTTCTGCCCTGAGCCAGTTTGCATGACATGCGGGACCCAGCCCCCGAGTCGCAGGGGAGGGCCTTGGAGCGTGTTGGAGAAGACTTAGCCCGCGGCGTCTGGGGGGCGCACGTAGGGAGAGTTGCCTTTAAAAGGAGGGAGACTCCTTTCGGAAGGCAACCATGCCTTCTTCCTCCCTTATGTGTCGTGTCTTTCCATCTTCCAAGCCCCCGGATGGGGGGTATCCGCCGCCTTTCCACCTCCTCGTTGGAGGGACGCAACTCCATGGGAGTTGGCACCTCTCAGCCATCGTTCGGCTTCAAGGATTTTCATCATGCAGCCCGGCTACTCCCCTCCGCCGGCGGTCACCTGAGATGGCGACCTCCGGCTTGGTGGTGGGGGAAAGCGAGCCGGGCTGCGGCCTCTGCCCCTCCCTCAGCCTCAAGGATTTTCATCACCAGGGCTGGGGAGGGGAGTGCGCCGAGTTGAGGTCGGCCCCCGCGTGGGCGGCGGCCCGCTCCTTCACTCAGTGATCGAAGGGAAAGGCGGCCGTCGTCCGTGGCGCTGGCAGCTGCAGCGTGCCTGGCTTTCAGGCGCGAGTGGCTTCAGAGCCGCTCGCGGTGCCGGCATCCACCACGGCAGCTTGAAGAGGTTCTACTGCCGGCGAGATAGCCGGGGCCGGCCACGGACTGACCTCCAACTCTACGGCCTTCTGCCCGTCCTTGCCTTACGAGTTTTGGCATGGGCGGGGGCCTCCTGGCAGCGGCATCTAGCCTGAGGTCAGCGTTGCCGCTGCTTGGCCCCTCGGAGCAGAAGTCGTCGTCGTCGCCGCTGCTGGAGCAGGTGACGGCGCACCATTCGTCGGCCTTCCGTTGCTCCGCAGGCCTTCCCCTCGGAGGGGGGTTGTTCGTACCTGCGGAGGGGGAACCGGAGTTCCGTTTGTAATGGCACTTCGAATGCCAGTGTTTTTTGTTCATTACGGCTGTCGGGGCCTGAACATGTACGTAATTTCGGCACGGAGCCGTGTTTTTTCCTCATTTTCGTGCACTAAGTCTCGCCTGTTGATTATCTGAACCGCTTTACCAAGCATGAGTCGCCCCGTGTCAAGGTGATGAGTGAGGTATCCGTATCCCGGAGGCGTAGGAATCCCTCGGCCCGATCGGCCTTGTTGTCTGGGGCTCCTCTAGCTTAGTTAAAGAGACCCCTCGGCCGCCCTTCGATGGGTCGAGGCCAGGGGTAGCGATATCAGTATGAACAGAGGCGGAGTCGGCTCGAGAATGGGAACCTGGTTGGCCGGAGCCCAGTCGTGTTGTCCGTCGGTGGAGCCGACGCCAAAGTCGATCAGCCGAGGCCTCGGGTCGGGCCGGCGCCCTTGGAAGCCGGTTGGCCGAGGCCCCAGGGGTAACCGGCCGAGCCGCCTGCTCGGGCCGGATTCCCGGAGGAGTCCTTGGACCGCGTCGCCATCCGAGGCTGGGTCGGACTTTGCTGAAGACGTCGTCGATGCCGAGGGTGCTATGGCTCCCTTCGGCGTGAAGACCCGAGCCTGCAGGATCAGATCGTCTTGTAGCGTGTGCCTTCTGCGGCCGCCGAGGCCGGAAAAAACACACCCTCGCCGCGCTTGCGAAGCTGCGTCTTTTTTCCTCTTGTTTCGAGCATCTGGACTCTGTCGGTAACAGGGATGTTTGTGTGAGCGAGAGTTGCTTCTCGCGGAAGGGACGAGTGAGGTATCCGTATCCCAGAGGTGTGGGAATCCCTCGGCTCGGTCGGCCTTGCCGTTTACGCGTACTTTCACCCGTTCATGAGGCCCTGTTCCCGACTTAGTCGAGAAAGCTTGAAGGACTACTTCGGCAGGAGAGCTTCCGATCGTGAAGACTTGTTCAGTCCACGGAGTCGCTTTATCCGAGCGCGAGTTACTTATCGCAGAAGGTGATGAGTGAGGTATCCGTATCCCGGAGGCGTAGGAGTCCCTCGGCTCGGTCAGCCTTGGCTGCTTACGTGTACTCCGTCGTTTCCAGGATCCGCTTTCCGAAGTAGTCAAGAAGCACGAAAGAAATCCTGCTAAAAAGAGATCCTTTTTCAAGGAAAAAATTCGACGCAGAGGGGGTCTCCCCCCTTTTAGCCCCCGAGGGAGGGTCGGGCTTTGCCGAGGCTAAGCCGACCCTTCCTTGACGACTAAACTTGCGTAGGTGCGAGGTATATGAACAACTTGAAAACATCTTAAGGGTAGAAGCGACGTAGCTGTTTGATGTTCCAAGCGTTGCCGTAGATCTCGCCTTGATTGTTGGCCAGCTTGTATGTTCCGGGCTTCAGAACTTTGGCGATGACGAATGGCCCTTCCCAGGGGGCGTGAGCTTGTGCCTCCCTCGGGCGTCTTGCTGCAGCCGAAGCACCAGATCGTCCACCTGGAGGTCTCGGGACCGGACCCCTCGGGCGTGGTAGCGTCGCAGGGACTGCTGGTACCGCGCCGAGTGCAGTAAGGCCCTGTCCCGAGCCTCCTCCAGCTGGTCCAGCGATTCCTCTCGGCTAGCTTGGTTGCTTTGATCGGTGTAGGCCCTCGACCTCGGGGAGCCGTATTCCAGGTCAGTGGGCAAGATGGCTTCAGCCCCGTAGACCAGGAAAAACGGCGTGAAGCCTGTGGCGCGACTCGGCGTCGTCCTTAGGCTCCAGACCACCGAGGGGAGTTCCTTCATCCATCGCTTGCCGAACTTGTTGAGGTCGTTGTAGATCCGAGGCTTGAGCCCTTGTAGAATCATGCCGTTGGCACGCTCTACTTGCCCATTCGACATGGGATGAGCCACGGCGGCCCAGTCCACCCGGATATGGTGATCCTCGCAAAAATCCAAGAATTTTTTGCCGGTGAACTGGGTGCCGTTGTCGGTGATGATGGAGTTCGGGACCCCGAAGCGATGGATGATGTTGGTGAAGAACGCCACCGCCTGCTCGGACCTGATGCTGTTCAGAGGTCGGACCTCGATCCACTTGGAGAATTTGTCGATGGCGACCAGCAGGTGCGTGTAGCCCCCGGGCGCCTTCTGCAAGGGACCGACGAGGTCCAGACCCCATACAGCAAAGGGCCAGGTGATGGGTATTGTCTGCAGAGCCTGAGCGGGCAGGTGGGACCGCTTCGCATAGAATTGGCACCCTTCGCAGGTGCGGACAATTCTAGTGGCGTCAGCCACCGCCGTTGGCCAGTAGAAGCCTTGTCGGAAAGCATTCCCGACAAGGGCTCGGGGCGCTGCGTGGTGGCCGCAAGCCCCCGAGTGTATTTCTTGCAGCAATTCCCGACCTTCGGCGATGGAGATGCATCGCTGGAGGATGCCCGAGGGGCTGCGATGGTAGAGCTCCTCTTCATCGCCCAGCAAGACGAATGACTTGGCGCGTCGCGCTACCCGCCGAGCCTCGACTTGGCCGAGGGGTAGCTCTCCTCGACGGAGATATTGCAGGTACGGGGCCTGCCAATCCCGATCTGGCGTGGCCCCGTTCTGCTCTTCCTCGACGTCCAGTGCCTCGCCCTCGGGGGCCGAGGGTACCTCGGGCTGTGCCGAGGGTGCCTCGGGCTGAGCCGAGGGTGCCTCGGGCTGAGCCGAGGGTACCTCGGGCTCGGGCGCGTCATCGATCTTGACGGAGGGTTGATGCAGATCCCGGGAGAAGACGTCCGGGGGGACCGTAGTTCGCCCCGAGGCTATTTTAGCCAGCTCGTCTGCAGTTTCGTTGTAGCACCGAGCGATGTGGTTGAGCTCGAGCCCGAAGAACTTGTCTTCCAGGCGCCGAACCTCGTCGCAGTAGGCCTCCATCTTCGGGTCGCGGCAGTGGGAGTTCTTCATGACTTGGTCGATGACGAGCTGCGAATCACCGCGGGCGTCGAGGCGTCTGACCCCTAGCTCGATGGCGATCCGCAACCCGTTGACCAGAGCTTCGTACTTGGCCACATTGTTGGACGCCGGGAAATGGAGGCGCAGCACGTAGCGCAAGTGCTTTCCGAGGGGCGAGATGAAGAGCAGGCCCGCGCCGGCTCCTGTCTTCATCAGTGACCCGTCGAAAAACGTGGTCCAGAGCTCCGGTTGGATCGGAGCCGTCGGCAACTGGGTGTCGACCCATTCGGCCACGAAGTCCGCCAACACCTGGGACTTGATGGCCTTCCGAGGGGCGAACGAGATCGTTTCGCCCATGATTTCCACCGCCCACTTTGCGATCCTGCCCGAGGCCTCTCGGCACTGGATGATCTCCCCCAGGGGGAAGGATGACACCACAGTTACCGGATGAGACTCGAAGTAGTGTCGCAGCTTCCGCCTTGTCAGGATCACAACATACAGCAGCTTTTGAACTTGTGGGTAGCGGATCTTGGTCTCGGACAGCACTTCGCTGACGAAGTAGACCGGCCTCTGAACGGGCAATGCATGCCCTTCCTCTTGCCTCTCGACTACAATCGCGGCGCTAACCACCTGAGTGGTCGCGGCGACGTAGACCAAGAGGGCTTCTCCATCCGCCGGGGGCACCAAGACAGGCGCCTTTGTAAGGAGCGCCTTCAGGTTGCCGAGGGCTTCCTCGGCCTCAGGGGTCCAAGCGAAACACTCGGCCTTCCTTAAGAGGCGGTACAGGGGCAGACCTCTTTCGCCGAGGCGTGAGATGAAGCGGCTCAGGGCCGCGAGGCATCCCATGACCCTCTGTACACCTTTTAAGTCCTTGATGGGTCCCATGCTGGTGATGGCCGCGATCTTCTCCGGGTTGGCTTCAATGCCTCGCTCGGAGACGATGAACCCTAGGAGCATGCCTCGGGGCACCCCGAAGACACACTTCTCAGGATTGAGCTTGACTCCTTTCGCCTTGAGACATCGGAATGTCACTTCAAGGTCGGAGAGGAGGTCGGAAGCCTTCCTTGTCTTGACTACGATGTCATCGACGTAGGCCTCGACTGTGCGACCGATGTGTTCGCCGAACACATGGTTCATGCACCGCTGGTACGTCGCGCCCGCATTCCTCAAACCGAACGGCATGGTGACATAGCAGTACATGCCGAACGGCGTGATGAAAGAAGTCGCGAGCTGGTCGGACTCTTTCATCCGGATCTGGTGATACCCTGAGTAGGCATCGAGGAAGGACAGGGTTTCGCACCCAGCGGTGGAATCCACGATTTGGTCGATGCGAGGCAGAGGGTAGGGAACCTTCGGACATGCTTTGTTGAGACCAGTGTAGTCTACACACATCCGCCATTTCCCCCCTTTCTTCCTCACAAGCATAGGGTTGGCAAGCCATTCGGGATGGAATACCTCTTTGATGAACCCTGCTGCCATTAGCTTGTGGACCTCTTCGCCAATCACTCTGCGCTTTTCCTCGTCGAATCGGCGCAGAGGCTGCCTGACGGGCCGGGCTCCGGCCCGAATATCCAGCGAGTGCTCGGCGACATCCCTCGGTATGCCGGGCATGTCCGAGGGACTCCACGCAAAGACGTCGGCGTTTGCGCGGAGAAAGTCGACGAGCACTGCTTCCTATTTGGGGTCGAGCCCGGAACCGATCCGGACCTGCTTGGAGGTGTTGCCGCTGGGGTCGTGAGGGACGGCCTTAACCGTCTCCGCTGGCTCGAAGTTCCCGGCATGGCGCTTCACGTCTGGCACCTCCTTGGAGAGGTTCTCCAAGTCGGCGATGAGGGCCTCGGACTCGGCGAGGGCCTCGGCGTACTCCACGCACTCCACGTCGCATTCGAACGCGTGTTTGTACGTGGGGCCGACGGTGATGACCCCGTTGGGGCCCGGCATCTTGAGCTTCAGGTAGGTGTAGTTGGGGACGGCCATGAACTTTGCGTAGCATGGCCTCCCTAGTACGGCGTGGTAGGTTCCTCGGAACCCGACCACCTCGAACGTCAGGGTCTCCCTTCGGAAGTTGGAGGGCGTCCCGAAGCAGACGGGGAGGTCGAGTCGCCCGAGGGGCTGGACGCGCTTCCTAGGGATGATCCCGTGGAAGGGCGCAGCGCCTGCTCGGACGGAGGACAGATCGACGCGCAGGAGCTTGAGGGTCTCGGCGTAGATGATGTTGAGGCAGCTGCCCCCATCCATCAGGACCTTGGTGAGCCTGACATTGCCGACAACGGGGTCAACGACGAGCGGGTATTTCCCCGGGCTCGGCACATGGTCGGGGTGGTCGGCCTGGTCGAAGGTGATGGGCTTGTCGGACCAGTCTAGGTAGACTGGCGCCGCCACCTTCACCGAGCAGACCTCCCGGCGCTCTTGCTTGCGGTGCCGAGCCGAGGCATTCGCCGCATGCCCTCCATAGATCATGAAGCAGTCGCGGACCTCGGGGAGCTCTCCTGCTGGGTGATCTTCGTTCTTGTCGTCGTCGCGGGCCCTGCCACCCTCGGCGGGTGGCCCGGCCCTGTGGAAGTGACGCCGAAGCATAACGCACTCCTCGAGGGTGTGCTTGACGGGCCCCTGATGGTAGGGGCACGGCTCCTTGAGCATCTTGTCGAAGAGGTTCGCACCTCCGGGGGGCTTCCGAGGGTTCTTGTACTCAGCGGCGGCGACAAGGTCCGCGTCAGCGGCGTCGCGTTTCGATTGCGACTTCTTCTTGCCTTTCTTCTTGGCGCCGCGCGGAGCAGACGCCTCGGGAGCCTCTTCCGATGGGCGGCCCTGGGGCTGCTTGTCCTTTCGGAAGATAGCTTCAACCGCCTCCTGGCCAGAGGCGAACTTGGTGGCGATGTCCATCAGCTCGCTCGCCCTGGTGGGGGTCTTGCGACCCAGCTTGCTCACCAGGTCGCGACATGTGGTGCCGGCGAGGAACGCGCCGATGACATCCGAGTCGATGATGTTGGGCAGCTCGGTGCGCTGCTTCGAGAATCGCCGGATGTAGTCCCGGAGCGACTCCCCCGGCAGTTGCCGGCAGCTTCGAAGGTCCCAGGAATTCCCGGGGCGCACGTATGTGCCCTGGAAATTGCCAGCGAAGGCTTGGACCAAGTCGTCCCAGTTGGAGATCTGCCCCGGAGGCAGGTGCTCCAACCAGGCGCGAGCAGTGTCGGAGAGGAACAGGGGGAGGTTACGGATGATGAGGTTGTCGTCGTCCGTGCCACCCAGTTGGCAGGCAAGGCGGTAGTCCGCGAGCCACAGTTCCGGTCTCGTTTCCCCCGAGTACTTCGTGATAGTAGTTGGGGGCCGGAACCGGGTCGGGAATGGCGCTCGTCGGATGGCCCGACTGAAGGCCTGCGGACCGGGTGGTTCGGGCGAGGGACTCCGATCCTCCCCACTGTCGTAGCGCCCCCCACGCCTGGGGTGGTAGCCTCGGCGCACCCTTTCGTCGAGGTGGGCCCGACGGTCGCGCCGATGGTGCTCGTTGCCGAGGTGGCCCGGGGCCGCAGGCGCGGTGTTGCGCGTGCGCCCGGTGTAGACCGAGGCTTCCCGCATGAATCGGGAAGTCGCGGCATGAGGTTCCGAGGGATATCCTTGCCTTCGGGAGGCAGTGCTCTCGGCCCGTCGGGCCGCAGCGCCTTCCAGGAGATTCTTGAGCTCTCCCTGGATTCGCCGACCCTCGGTGGTTGATGGCTCCGGCATCGCGCGGAGGAGCATCGCTGCGGCTGCCAGGATCTGACCAACCCCGCTGGATGCGGGCGGCGGCCTGACCCTGGCATCGTTAGCGACGCGGTGCTGGAGACCTTGGGGCAAGTGACGTATTTCTCCGGCCAGGGGTTGGCCCGCCCATACTTGCCCGACGTCCCGACGGACCGGCTCAAGCGCTCCTGTTCCCTCGTTGAGCCTGGCCTGCGCCTCGCGGACTTGCTCGAGTTGTGGGTCGTAACCCCCCGCCGGAGCGGGGACCACAGCTAGCTCCCGTGGGATGTCGGCGCGAGGCACCGGCCTAGGAAGATCACCGTCCTCCGGCATGCCGAGATGGTTGCCTTCGGAGGGATCCCCTAGCTCGATGTGGAAACATTCGCGGCTTGGGCCGCAGCTCTCGTTGCCAAGGCTGCGGCTTCCGTCGGAACAGTCGGATAGGCAGTAGTCACATGCGGTCATGAAGTCCCGCATGGCACTGGGGTTGCCGAGTCCGGAGAAATCCCAACAGATGCTGGGATCGTCATCTTCCTCGGACCCAGAGGGCCCGTAGGTCGAGACGTCCGTCAGCCGGTCCCAAGGCGACCGCATACGAAACCCCAGTGGGGTTGCACTCGCCTCAATGAGAGCGCCCGCCAAAACGAGGTCGTTTGGTGGGTTGAGGCCGAGTCGAAATGACGCAAGATGGGAGTTAGTCGGTACCTTTTGGTCGACGAGGAGCGACGTAGTCACATCGGGGACTGGTTGCACCGTCGTCTCAGGTACAAGGGCGACGTCCTGCAGGCTTTCCGCGAGCGCGCCGGCGTCGTCTTCTTGTTCGGGGTCAGCGTGTCGCGGGGGGACGGCGCTTGCCTCCGTCTCGAACGCGAGGTCGACGTCCGGCGTGCCTTCCGTCGGGGCGTCGGGGGCGTCGATTCGCTCGACGGCCAACGAAGCGCGGCCTCCCGCCTGGCCTTGATGGCCCCGCCTCCTCCTCCGTTGGCGGGGGAGAGGACGGTGCGAGCCCGAATGTTGCTCTTCCACCACGCGGGGAAGATGTCGTCGATTCCGCCGCCGGCGGGCGGGTTGTCGGCCGCCATTGTCGTCGTCGCGCGGCGGTGGAAGAAGTATCATGTCGTAGCTGCCGTCGAAGGACATGAACTCAAGAGTCCCGAAACGAAGCACCGTCCCGGGCCGGAGATGTTGCTGGAGACTGCCCATCTGGAGCTTGACGGGGAGCTGTTCGTCAGCACGCAGCAGGCCCCTACCTGGCGCGCCAACTGTCGGCGTTTCGAGACAGGGGGGTCCCTAAGCCGACGAGTGAGTGTGCTGCGTGCCCCAGCCCAGATGGGTCGAGCGCGTGGGCGAGCGCGAAGGGGGGAGAGGCGAGGTGGCCGGAGTTGAGCGTGAGAGAGGTGGAAGTCCCGCGGCCTTCGTGTTCGTCCCGCGCCCAGGTCAGGTGCGCTTGCAGTAGGGGGGTTACAAGCGTCCACGCGGGTGAGGGAAGCGAGCGGCCCCAAGAGAGCGCCTGTCCCGTCCTCGGTCCCGCGCGGCCAACCTTCTCTAAGAAGGCCCTGGTCCTCCCTTTTATAGTCGTAAGGAGAGGATCCAGGTGTACAATGGGGGGTGTAGCAGAGTGCTACGTGTCTAGCGGAGAGAGAGCTAGTGCCCTAGGTACATGCCAATGTGGCAGCCGGAGAGATCTTGGCACCTTGCTGGCGTGATGTCGTGGCTGTCGGAGGTGCGACGGAGCCTGGCGGAGGGACAGCTGTTGGAGCGGTCAAGTCCCTGCTGACGTCGTCCTGCTTCCGTAAGAGAGCTGGGGGCCGCCGTCGTCACAGAGCTGGTGGAGCGCCATCATTGCCCATCCGGCGGAGCTGGCCGGATGGGATGCCGGTCTTGTTCTCCGTGACCCGAGTCGATTCGGGGTAGGATGATGATGGCGCCCCCTGTTGACGTGGCGGGTCTGTGCCCTAGGCAGGGTGACGTGGGGGCTCCTCCGAAGCCGAGGTTGAGTCTGTCTTCTGTTGCCGAGGCCGAGCCCGAGCCATGGGGTCGGGCGAGGCGGAAGTCGTTCGGCCGAGGCCAGGGCGGAGTCCGAGCCCTGGGGTCGGGCGAGGCGGAGTTTCGTCGTCTTCCGGGTCTTAGCCAGAGTCCGAGCCCTGGGGTCGGGCGGAGCGGAGTTCGCCGTCTTCCGGGTCTTAGCCCGAGTCCGAGCCCTGGGGTCGGGCGGAGCGGAGTTCGCCGTCTTCCGGGTCTTAGCCCGAGTCCGAGCCCTGGGGTCGGGCGGAGCGGAGTTCGCCGTCTTCCGGGTCTTAGCCCGAGTCCGAGCCCTGGGGTCGGGCGGAGCGGAGTTCGCCGTCTTCCGGGTCTTAGCCCGAGTCCGAGCCCTAGGGTCGGGCGGAGCGGAGTTCGCCGTCTTCCGGGTCTTAGCCCGAGTCCGAGCCCTGGGGTCGGGCGGAGCGGAGTTCGCCGTCTTCCGGGTCTTAGCCCGAGTCCGAGCCCTGGGGTCGGGCGGAGCGGAGTTCGTCGTGGCGCCTTTGGCAAGGCCTGACTGCCTGTCAGACTCACTCTGTCGAGCGGCACCGCAGTCGGAGTGGCGCAGGCGGCGCCGTCCTTCTGTCAGACTGGTCAGAGGAGCGGTGGAGTGACGGCGGTCACTTCGGCTCTGCCGGGGGGGCGCGTGTCAGGATAAAGGTGTCAGGCCACCTTTGCGTTAAATGCCCCTGTAATTTGGTCAGTCGGTGTGGCGATTTAGTCAAGGTTGCTTCTGAGCGAAGCCAAGGCCTTGGGCGAGCCGGTGATGTGTCCGCCGTAAAAAGGGGGGCCTCGGGCGAGACGGAAGTCTCTCGAGGTCGGCTGCCCTCGGCCGAGGCTAGGCTCGGGTGAAGCGTGATCAAGTCACTCGTGTGGACTGATCCCTGACTTAATCGTACCCATCAGGCCTTTGCAGCTTTATGCTGATGGGGGTTACCAGCTGAGAATTAGGCGTCTTGAGGGTACCCCTAATTATGGTCCCCGACATGTGTATTATGTTATGGCTACTTATTTTGGACATAACACTTTTGTGATGGTTGTATGGATGCATCATGTTTAAGACTATGGAGTAATTATTATACATTTTATTATCTATATTTATATTTGTCATTTTAAGATATGACAAATGGTTGTATGAATGTGTTATGTTAGAAAATTATATATTTGTACTCATCAACCAAACATAGAATAGAGCCACTCCATTCTGCAATACTCTCGAACCAAACATAGAATGGAATTGCTCTGTTCTACTTCACTCTAGAACCAAACAAAAAATAGAGTGGCACTTGTCTGACTGCCAAACACAGAATGGAGCCGTTCTATTCTCAAAATCTAGAACAGAGCTGCTCCGTCCAAATAGGCTCTGGAACCAAACACTATCTTGGTGGAGCAGATCATTAACTAGTGAGATGGTACTATGCGTTAGCATATGTGGCTTCTTGTCATCTTGGAATTAGATTGTTTCTCATAACGATCCATCTGTGGTGGGTCCATTAGTAGCCAAGAACTAAGAGAGAGGAATAGAGCTACGCGTTTTGCATGTGATGCACAAAACTTATGTTTTAAATGAGTAGAGATTTTCTCTTATCCGAATTGTCAGTGCATGTTTGCCCATCTCAAGCAGCATGGGGGAAATTGTTGTTGTTTACCTGTCCAGGTGCGTGTGTTTATGGTCGCGCAAAATCTACATCCTTCTGTGCCGCTATGCATATTCGCGGGCTCCCGCGACCGTGCAAAAGGCTCACGCATAGTCCAACTCATGTCCTCGATATTCGTGTGTGAGATCTACTAAATGAATGTGTGACTGCTTCTACGATCTTTTCGAAATGAACTCAATTGGCATGACGTCGCAGACTCGTAAATGGCTAGTATATGCAATAGCAATTGTAGTCCTGCTAGATACAGACTTAGATATTTCAGCCAACACATGCGAGTGAAAACAGAACATAGGTATAACGCTTGATGGTTGAAGAGAGACGGGAACACAGGAATGTATAACGTCTTAGGCGTTTACGATATCGAAATAGAGAAAAATATTTGTAACAACTTGTAGCTCATGTTTTGCTCACTTGCTGGCTTGACGGCAAACCGGTAACGAGCTCACGACATGACGGTGGCTCGACGACGGCCACGAGGCAACACACGTGATATCAAAGCTTCTCCTTGGTGTGGGTGTGGTTTGTTGTGGTTGTGGTATTCTTTCGGATTTGTTTGTCATTATGTTTCGAAGGGGTTGGTCGAGTTTGGCAAGACGGTGATCTACAAATTGATTTCCTAAAAATCTCGAAGAGTGGGCTTGTCCTGAGGGTGGTCACAATGGCTTGAGCTATCAAACCCTCAATGTAATCTCGGTTGTTGTTGGAGGCAATGGTTGTGGAGTCGAAGCGAAGGGGGAGCGCTAAAAGAAGGTGATGGTGAGCTGGATCGGTTGACAAAAGATGGAGGTGATGGAGGAGGTGCAACAATAGTTGCTAAGACAATCAAACCTAATGGTTGAGGCGGCGAAGGAGCCGGTGGAAGAGATAAATCTGTTGGCGCGCCAGGTGGAGGAGACGGGAAAGCGATGGCGTGCTTGAAGCTTGAGTTTATGGCACATGACATGGAGGTGTATTCAAAGGATTGGGGGCAATGGATTCGAGGACAAGAAGTAGAGGACATTGAAAGCCCTTTATGGGTTTTAGTGGTTTGGATGACAACTCAATTAAAAGACTTATAAGTGTTGCTAAGTGTTGCACAGGTGCTTAGTCACTACAAGAAAATAATAAATGTTCGTGGGTTAATTTAAGAACGTGGGTAACGACATTCTTAATTGAGTTATGTTCGTGGGTTACTTTACGAACGTGGGTACCCACATTCTTAAATTAAATTTGTGGGCTCGTGCTAAAACCGTCAAACTTATCGTATTAGGAACGTGGGTACCCACGTTCTTAAGTTAAATTCGTGGGCCATGTGGACTGAAAGGGAAATAGGGTTTAACCTTTTCCTATAAATAATTTTGGTGGTTGAATGCCCAACACAAATAATTGGACTAACTAGTTTGCTCTAGATTATATATTCTATAGGTGCATAAAGGTTCAACACAAACCAATAAAAGATCAAAGTTAGGGTTCAAAAGAAAGGAGCAAAAGAAACCGAAGAGTACCCTAGTCTGGCGCACCGGACTGTCCGGTGTGCCACCGAACAGTGTCTGGTGCACCAGGACCGTACAGATGCAAACTCTTCACCTTCGGGTTTATGTGGCCGCGCTGCACTATAATTCACCGGACTGTCCGGTGTGCCACTAGACTGTCTGGTGCACGAGCGGAGCAACGGCTAGCCAGCGCAACGGTCGACTGCAACGGTCGCCTACAATGCTACAGTGTGCAGACAGTTCGCGCAGAAGTCAGAGCAGCCGCTAGAGGCGCACCGGACAGTGCACAGTACCTGTCTGGTGCGGCACCGGACTGTCCGGTCCCACAAGAAAACAAAGCTCTAATGGTCGAAACCGCTAGAACCCTAACGGTTGGGTGACGTGGCTGTAGCACCGAACAGTGTCCGGTGGCGCACCGGACTGTCCGGTGCGCCCAACGACAGCAGCCTGCCCCAACGGTTGAATTGGTGGTTGAGGGCTATAAATACCCCCCAACCACCTCCACTCCAACCATCCAAGCATTCATCACACTCCATTCAATACAAGAGCAAAACACAACACTCCAAGACACAAATTAAAGCCACTGATCTGATCAAAGTCCCCAATTCAATTCTAGTCTTTAGGACTTGTGAGAGGATCGTTCTTGTGTTTCTTTGTTGCTCTTGTTGCGTGGTTGGCTTTCTTCTTCCTCATTCTTGTTCTCAAGACACTTGTAATCAAAGCAAGAGACACCAAATGTGTGGTGATCCTTGTGGGGTTTAAGTGGCCCATTTGATTAAGGAGAAAGCTCACTCGGTCTAGGTGACCGTTTGAGAGAGGGAAAGGATTGAAAGAGACCCGGTCTTTGTGACCACCTCAACGGGGACTAGGTTCTTTGGAACCAAACCTCGGTAAAACAAATCACTGTGTCATCCATTTTATTTTCTTGGTTGGTTTGTTTTCCCCTCTCCCAGACTCGGTTTTTATTCTAACGCTAACCCCGGCTTGTAGTGTGTTTAAAGTTGTAAATTTCAGTTTCCGCCTATCCACCCTCCTCTAGGCGACTTTCAATTGGTATCAGAGCCTGGTATTTCATTTAGAGTCTAACCACTCGAAGTGATGTCGGGAGGATCCACCAAGAGAGAGATGGAAACCGGCGAGAAGGCCACAAGCCATGGGAAGGCTCCATCAAGGAAGTCCGGCACCAAAGGAAGGGAGGAATCACCTCCCCGCGTTAAGTCGCATCGGAGTGGCGACAAGAAGAAAAAGATGAAGAAAGTGGTCTACTACGAAACCGACTCTTCATTGCCCTCCACCTCCGACTCCGACGCCGCGTCCATCACTTCTAAGCGCCATGAGCGCAACAAGTATAGTAAGATGCCACTTAGCTATCCCCGTATTTCAAAACGCGCTCCTTTACTTTCTGTCCCATTAGGCAAACCACTGTTTTTTGATGGTGAGGACTATTGTATGTGGAGTGATAAAATGATGCATCACCTAACCTCACTCGATGCAAGTATATGGGATATTGTTGAGTTTGGAGCGCAGGTACCATCCATGGGGGGCGAAGGCTACGACTCGAACGAGGTCGCCCAAATCCGGCACTTTAACTCCCAAGCCACCACTATACTCCTCGCCTCTCTATGTAGAGAGGAGTATAATAAGGTGCAAGGGTTAAAGAGTGCCAAGGAGATTCGGGACATCCTAAAGACTGTTGTTGGGGGTCTGCTTCATCGCCAAAGGTCCCATAAGAAGAAACACCTTCGGAAGATTGACACAAAGCCGAAGCTATCAATCAGAGAGCTTCGGAGTACATTTTCAGATGCACCGACTTAAAGATGAAATGACCAATCGACCTGTGCTAGCTTGTATTATGATTGTAAACATTTGTAAAGGGCATGGATGTAATTTCTCACAGGCTGCGTCCTGTGCCTATAAATAGATGAACAGTACCCATGTACTGTTCACGCTATCTTATATTCGCTCGTGCGCAACGCTCGAATTTTTGCCTTCTGTCAAGCTGAAGGTATAAATGTAATTAAATATCGTCTTTAAATATCCAAGTTTATATGATGAAAATATATGGATGATGTTATATGATTATTCATGTTATCTTTCATGTTTCATATGCTTTGCCTTTCATTATCGTATACCATGATGACGAAGGTACGTCCTTCATGACCTTCGTCCGAAGATCGTCATATCCTAAGGGAAATAATGCTTCGAAGGACGAAGGACATTAACATTTAATACTTTGTGTTGCCTTGTTCTTAACTCATAGCATTTGAGAACAAGTCCCCAACATTGGCGCCCACCTCCGGTGAACTCACTTCCACTGTTGAGCTGATGGCTTCATTCAACAATCAAGCTCAAGTAGCTTCGACTACGAAGCTGGTGCTCCCGATAACAGGCGGTTCATGCTCAGAACCGGCCAACAAGAAGCAGAAGAAGGAGGCTCAGAGAAGGGTGCAGCATGTTGCGGTGCAGGGACCCTTCATCAAGTCAAAATGGTCCCACATCCCAATCAACTTCTCCAGGAGGACCTTTAGCTCAAGGATTACCCTCATAATGATGCTATGGTTATATCTTGTGTCATCAAGGGATTTCTGGTCCACAATGTCCTGGTTGATACAGGCAGTGCAGCGGATATCATATTTGCTAAGGCCATCAGACAGATGCAAGAGCCCGAGGACAAGATTCATGATGCTACACACCCTCTTTGTGGCTTCGGAGGAAGGCAGATTGTAGCACTTGTGAAAGCTCTCTTGTGATTTTGGTGTTTGGATGACAACTCAATTAAAGGACTAACAAGTGTGTTAAGTGTTGAACAGGTGCTTAGTGTAAAGCTGACAGGGTTCAACACAAGTGAACAAATGTGATGGTCCAAGAACTGGATTATGGATACATGATGGACATCACAAGTAAGATGGACATTGCAAAAGTGATACTCGGGTGAGTAGCTCGGAGACAACTGATCAAGCCAAGGACTGAGGCAAGAAGAGCTTCGAGGTACCAAGTGCACGGGAGAAGGTCAAGGAGACTGAGGAACCCAAAGCCAAGGGTGAAGAAGAAGGCTTGCAAAGTCAAGGGTGATCAAGTTGAGAACAGCTACGACACATCAAGGACCACTACATAAGGACGTGACTTACAACCAATGAGGTAAAAGCTACAGTCATGTGGTGTAAGTCATAAGGCTCAAGATCAAGCTCTAAGAAGGAGATCAAGGTCACTAGAAGGAGAACAAGTGTCAAAACCAGAACTGGAAGCAGCCCAAAAGAGCTAAGTTCATGTCGATCTTTAGTTTGGGTTGTTCCTATGTTTGGAGATGTTCTATGTGACCTTTGCAGGATGTTGGAGCTAAGAAATGTCAATCTAGATCAAGTCAAGCCAACTTGATGATTTATGAGTCCAACATCAAAGCTCAAGCATGTGGAATGCTATAGATTTAATGGTTAAGAGAAGGTATGTTTCTATACTTAGTACATTGGTTTTGTGGACTAATATACTTGTCTAAGTGTTAGAAACAGAAAGAAGAAGAAAAGAAGAGAGGTGCAAAGGGCTTGGCTATGTACAGCCAAGGCAGCTCAGTCTGGCACACCGGACTGTCCGGTGGTGCACCGGACAGTGTCCGGTGCGCCAGGCTGAACTCCAGTGAACAGGCCGCTCTCGGGAGAAGTCTGGCGACGATCGGCTATAATTCACCGGACTGTCCGGTGTACACCGGACTGTCCGGTGAGCCAACGGTCGGCTTGGGCAACGGTCGGCCGCGCAATCCGCGCGTGACACGTGGACGAGCCAACGGTCAAATGGGGGCACCGGACTGTCCGGTGTGCACCGGACATGTCCGGTGCGCCAACGGCTCCCCGCATCTGCAACGGTCGGCTTCGCCGTAGAAGGAAAGAAATCGGGCACCGGACAGTGTCCGGTGTGCACCGGACTGTCCGGTGCGCCACCCGACAGAAGGCAAGATTTGCCTTCCTGGTTTGCTTCCAACGGCTTCTAGGCCCCTTGTGCCTATAAAAGGGACCCCTAGGCGCCTCAAGCAACAAATAAGCGCAGCCAACAAGTGAAAACATCACTCGAATCAATTCTCACTCTCCCTCGTGTGTGTAACTCTATAGTTTGTGTAGAAGGCACAGCTATAAGCCTTTAGAGAGAGGAGAAGTGCTGCTTAAAGCTAGAGCAAGGTCTTGAGCGTATCGTTACTCTGCCGGAGTGCTGCCAAGAAGTTTGTAAGCAGCCGCGGTTCTGTTGTAACCCCACTCAATAGTGAAAGGCTCTATCTGTCATATTGACAGATCTGAGCAAACGGAGGAAGGAGTTGAAATAGACTCCAAGCCCAGGTGTGGCTAACTCCAACGAGGACTAGGCAAGCATTTCAGGCTTGGCCGAACCTCGGGATAAACCCTTGCGTCTGTGTGCTCTGTTCTATCCTGACTCTCTGCCTTACTCGTTCTTATATCTGCACTTCAATACTTATCTGTGTTATAAGCTTGATTTGAAGTGCAGGACATATTGAGACAGGATCTTCCATTCCGCTGCGACCTACTCGAAGAGTCTTCTCATTCCACTGCGTACTAAGTCTTCGAGTAGAGTAAGAATTTAAGTTTTAAAGTAATAAGTTTTGTTCGCCTATTCACCCCCCCACCTCTAGGCGACATCCAGATCCTGTTCCCGGGTCAAAGGGAACTTTCAATTGGTATCAGAGCTAGGCCTCTCCAGTGTGGGCTTAGCCGTCCGGAGATAACGATGTCGTCACAAGAGGTAACTGTAGAACTTCTTTTAGGCGATGGCTCTAATTACAAATCTTGGTCTGTCTCTATTTATAATGCTTTCATGAGTGTTGATCCTGATTTGAGACAGATCTTTAGGAGAAGTATTTTTCCATCTGATATTAGTAAAAATCCCTCTAATGATGAACTAAGATGTTTTTCTCTCAATCACCGTGCTTGCAGCATCTTAGTTGATTCTCTTTCTAGAGGTGCTTATTTTGCCATCATGAGTAGTGGTAATGACTTAATTGTTGATGCTCATGATGTATGGAATAGAATTAAAGTAAAATATTTTGTGGCAAATTGTACTACTTCTACTTCCTATATTGCTTGTGATGCTAACCATTCAAAGGGAGAAGATCAAGAACGATGGACACCCAACGATGAATCTGCCTCGTCGACAGGTTTGATCTCCACTAATAATAAGTGTTTTATTGCTAACAATGACGGTGGAGACAAAAGCCATGATGAGGAAGAATATGAGGATGATAGTGAGGATGAATCTTCATCATCACAAGGTACATTTTCCTATATTGCTTCCACTGACGTTAATGACAGGGAAAATGAGACTGATGATGTGGAAGAAGAGGAGATTCGTCGTTTCTACAACCATCTCAACAAAGCGGACAAAGCTCTCTTGGTTAAGTTGTTGAGAAGAAACAAGGAACAAGGCAAGACGCTTCTCAGGCTAGAGGAGACTCTCATCAAAACCAACGACAGCCTGGAGAAGATGACCAAAGAACATGAGGAGCTAAAGTACTCTCATGAGAATTTGGTCCAACGGTATGAATCGATTTTAATTGAGCAAAGAAACAATCATGATGTGTTATCTAATGCTGCTCAGCTCAAAATTAAAAACTCTATGCTTAGGAATCAAGTAGAATTGTTAAGTAATGATAACCTTGCTCTTACTGAAAAATATGACTTATTGTCTTGTTATCATGATAATCTTTTGGATAGACATATCATGCTTGAAGTTGCTCATGAGGTCGTAATTACGAACTTAAATTCATGTGAACTTCATTCTTGCACAAGTACACATTTAGATAATTCATCACCATGTGCTAACCCCTGTTGGTCAAAAGAAAGCCAATGTTTGAATGAGAAACAAGTTGTAGGATCAAAAAGAAAATTGCGTGGGAACAAGAAGCAAAGACAGCTAAGGAGAAGACACATTGCTCAACTCTCTCAAGATATCCACGGGCTTGAGAAAGGAAAAACTGCAGCAAGTGTTAAGCTCAACAAGAAGAATGTTCCCAAAGCTACAAATGAAGAAATCAACATGAAAAAGGAAAAAGGTAAAGATTCAATTAATCATGTTGTTTGCACTGACCTTCTCTCCATGTCATTCAAGTACAAAAAGGGAAAAGGAAAAAGGAGGTGTTTCAAGTGCAAGAAGTTAGGCCACCTCATCGCGTCTTGTCCGTACAAAGACAAGAATGAAGGGACAAGGAGTTGTTTTGGATGCAACAAAAAGGACCACACGATCACTTCATGTCCGGTCATGAAGAATCAAGGATGTGCATCCTCCAAGGTGACCCTCACTAAGGAAAATGACACACAGCAAGCGTCGTGTCAAGTTGAGCGACGTTTCTGCTACAAGTGTGGTGAGCAGGGTCATCTATCCAAGGTATGTTATAAAGGTAAGATTCCTATGCAAGTGAATTTGTGTCAATCTTATTCGCGTAGGAGACCCAAATCATACACTTGTGCTAGATCTATAACAAGATCACCTAGAACTAGCACAAAGGCAATTTGGGTACCAAAGGCACATTTAGATGATCATTATGGACCCATCCCGAGATGGGTACCAAACTGTGCTAACTAGACCATGCAGGTGCCTTGAGATGGACTAGAGACCATGGGAGAGCTTAAGACGGTTATCTAAAACTCTATACTTAAGCTGTTAATTGTTTTGGTGTTTATTAACCCAAGGTTGAATTATTGTGAAACACTAATCCCATGTTCATCTCAAGTGAAATAAGGTGTATAGGTCCTGAATCATTATTGGTGAATCAAGTAAAAGGACTTTGATGAGAATCTTCAACTAGCTCTCCAAAGGACGGTACCCCATGTATTTTAAGTACATAATTGCAATTTAGTATTGCTCTTAAATTGGCTTGTTGTGCTACCTATCTTTGGAGTAGTGATGCTTTATGATGGCCTGTGTTAAATGAATCATAATGATGTTTGTTTAATCATGACTGGTGCTTTTTAGGGAATATATCTTGAATCATTCAATGGGTAGCTTTTCATTTGATATATCCACCATGATTAACTCTCTTAATGTATGTGGATAAACATGTATCTTTTTGTAAGTCATGCTATGTGTTTTTTTTTCAATGATTAACCTATGTGCAAGCATGATAGTGTTGTTTAGTCCATGTTCACATGATTACTCTGTCTTGGTACTCTGTGTATACCAAAACAAGAAATCCATGTTGTGTCTCTAATGCACCCTCTCAAGCTATGAGGTGCATGAGCAAAAGGAGCCCTAAATTGGTGACAACATGTGCTCTCACTACACAATACCTAAAAGAATGAATCTCATGGCATTCCGGTAAAAGGCAAAGGTATGGAGAATGGAACTATGCAATTTCATTGAATATCTTGAAGTTCCGTTGATTGTGATCATAGCTATGTTCTTGCCTTTCAATTGGTAGTATCTTGGCTTAGGTGCTTCATGCTTTAAAATGTTGTTTCCTTTGGTGTACCTAAGAAGATACTTCTTAATCATGGGTGCTTAGACATTGCGCTTTATATGTATGATCTTGTCGTTTTTCAATTAGTATAAGTGTTGAAATGATCATCATGTGTGAAGCGTGCTTTGGTGTTTTTAAATGTTATATATCATGAGGCATGCATTGTTTCCACTAGTCATAAGTTGTATTATCTCATCTATTCAATTGGTATCTTTTTGTGATGTAATTGATATATTATGCCTAGACCAAGGTATGTTTCCCCTTTACTTCTGCGGATGCTAGAAAGTGCAAGGTGCAAGTCATTCAAATACTTGATGCACAACTTTAGGGGGAGCACACATAACTTGTGTCTTTTGAGACTAACTGTTTTTTTGAGTGATCCTATATAGTCTCAAGGTGGAAAAGGGAAGATGAGCAAGAAATGGAGCAATCAGGACTTGGGTACCTCCACAAGTCTAGTGATTGGTATCTAAAGTTGTAAGTAATTACGTATTTAAAGGTTGCTCGTGCTCTATAATAGTTGGTGATCCTAGATGCTTATCTTTAAATATCATGGAGCTATGACAGTAATGATTTTTCAAATGGTAGCCTTGGTAGTGTGCTTCAATTGGTATCTTTTGGTAATCACTAGAATAGAAGTTTCTTCCTGTGCCCAATACTATAACTTGTTCTAAGTTTGGTGTCTTAGCAACAAGAAAAGGTTAGGATAAAGAATCAGGCACAAGTGTGGAGAAGCTCTCGAGAGATTAAATACTTTCAAGATGGGAAGTACACTACTACATGGTAAAGGTACAAAAGGAAGTATTAATCTTTTTGCGTATTTATATCTTGGTAGTGCATATGCTCAATAAGTAAGGGGGAGTTTTGATAATGTGTCTCTCCTCCTTAACACCCTGCTGTCCCTTGACATCATCATATGTTCTTGCTTGAATATGGTTTTGGTGTTTGATGTCAAAGGGGGAGAATATGTGCATTAAAGCTTATATGTGTTAGTTTGAGCTTTGGTGATGTGTTAGTTTGAGCTTTGGTGATGTGTTAGTTTTGAGCTTTGCTAGTGTGTTATTCATATGCTTCTTGCAGTATTATATGTGTTGCATCATATGGACTAGTGCTTCCGTTGCTATGAATTAATTGGCATCTATTGTGTTCATTCTGAAATAGACAGTCATGTTGATAATGATGCATGTGGTTTATGGTGCTTAAGATTGCTTTAAATTAGTATCTGAGTTTAAATTGGTATCTTAATGGTGAATAGTGGTAGGTTGATATTCCTGTGAGATATCCACTAAATTGAATGGTGTTTAACTCTGATTACGTGCATTGTGTGTTATAGCATCATGGTTTGATCTTTGACACAATGCATTTCAAAAAGTGCTAAGGTGTAGAAATGCTTCGAATTGCCTAAGTATGTGCAAATTGACATATTAGGCCAAAATTATGATTTTGAAGTAAGCACATATTTAGGGGGAGCAATTCTATAAACTTAGATTTCAAAGGTTGTGCTTTAAATCATATTCTAATGTAAGCTTTAATTGCGTTGCCATCAATCACCAAAAAGGGGGAGATTGAAAGCTCTCTTGTGATTTTGGTGTTTGGATGACAACTCAATTAAAGGACTAACAAGTGTGTTAAGTGTTGAACAGGTGCTTAGTGTAAAGCTGACAGGGTTCAACACAAGTGAACAAATGTGATGGTCCAAGAACTGGATTATGGATACATGATGGACATCACAAGTAAGATGGACATTGCAAAAGTGATACTCGGGTGAGTAGCTCGGAGACAACTGATCAAGCCAAGGACTGAGGCAAGAAGAGCTTCGAGGTACCAAGTGCACGGGAGAAGGTCAAGGAGACTGAGGAACCCAAAGCCAAGGGTGAAGAAGAAGGCTTGCAAAGTCAAGGGTGATCAAGTTGAGAACAGCTACGACACATCAAGGACCACTACATAAGGACGTGACTTACAACCAATGAGGTAAAAGCTACAGTCATGTGGTGTAAGTCATAAGGCTCAAGATCAAGCTCTAAGAAGGAGATCAAGGTCACTAGAAGGAGAACAAGTGTCAAAACCAGAACTGGAAGCAGCCCAAAAGAGCTAAGTTCATGTCGATCTTTAGTTTGGGTTGTTCCTATGTTTGGAGATGTTCTATGTGACCTTTGCAGGATGTTGGAGCTAAGAAATGTCAATCTAGATCAAGTCAAGCCAACTTGATGATTTATGAGTCCAACATCAAAGCTCAAGCATGTGGAATGCTATAGATTTAATGGTTAAGAGAAGGTATGTTTCTATACTTAGTACATTGGTTTTGTGGACTAATATACTTGTCTAAGTGTTAGAAACAGAAAGAAGAAGAAAAGAAGAGAGGTGCAAAGGGCTTGGCTATGTACAGCCAAGGCAGCTCAGTCTGGCACACCGGACTGTCCGGTGGTGCACCGGACAGTGTCCGGTGCGCCAGGCTGAACTCCAGTGAACAGGCCGCTCTCGGGAGAAGTCTGGCGACGATCGGCTATAATTCACCGGACTGTCCGGTGTACACCGGACTGTCCGGTGAGCCAACGGTCGGCTTGGGCAACGGTCGGCCGCGCAATCCGCGCGTGACACGTGGACGAGCCAACGGTCAAATGGGGGCACCGGACTGTCCGGTGTGCACCGGACATGTCCGGTGCGCCAACGGCTCCCCGCATCTGCAACGGTCGGCTTCGCCGTAGAAGGAAAGAAATCGGGCACCGGACAGTGTCCGGTGTGCACCGGACTGTCCGGTGCGCCACCCGACAGAAGGCAAGATTTGCCTTCCTGGTTTGCTTCCAACGGCTTCTAGGCCCCTTGTGCCTATAAAAGGGACCCCTAGGCGCCTCAAGCAACAAATAAGCGCAGCCAACAAGTGAAAACATCACTCGAATCAATTCTCACTCTCCCTCGTGTGTGTAACTCTATAGTTTGTGTAGAAGGCACAGCTATAAGCCTTTAGAGAGAGGAGAAGTGCTGCTTAAAGCTAGAGCAAGGTCTTGAGCGTATCGTTACTCTGCCGGAGTGCTGCCAAGAAGTTTGTAATCAGCCGCGGTTCTGTTGTAACCCCACTCAATAGTGAAAGGCTCTATCTGTCATATTGACAGATCTGAGCAAACGGAGGAAGGAGTTGAAATAGACTCCAAGCCCAGGTGTGGCTAACTCCAACGAGGACTAGGCAAGCATTTCAGGCTTGGCCGAACCTCGGGATAAACCCTTGCGTCTGTGTGCTCTGTTCTATCCTGACTCTCTGCCTTACTCGTTCTTATATCTGCACTTCAATACTTATCTGTGTTATAAGCTTGATTTGAAGTGCAGGACATATTGAGACAGGATCTTCCATTCCGCTGCGACCTACTCGAAGAGTCTTCTCATTCCACTGCGTACTAAGTCTTCGAGTAGAGTAAGAATTTAAGTTTTAAAGTAATAAGTTTTGTTCGCCTATTCACCCCCCCCCTCTAGGCGACATCCAGATCCTGTTCCCGGGTCAAAGGGAACTTTCAACTTGGCAAGATCACAATGCCAGTGACCTTCGGCTTTGTCCACAATACAAGGACTGAACAAGTTGTGTTTGATATTGTTGACATGGAATACCCCTACAATGCAATAACTGGCCGAGGAACACTCAATGCTTTCGAAGCAATACTTCATCCATCATATCTATGCATGAAGATACCTTCAGAACAAGGGCCCATTTCTATTCATGGTAGTCAGGAAGCTGCTAGAAAAGCCGAAGGAAACTGGACAGACTCAAAAGCAATCCACAATATAGATGGAACTGAAGCTTATGAACAGTACAAGTACAGAAGAGAGAAGGTTGCTTCGGCTAATCAGACGAAGCCTATGCTTCTATGTGAAGACATAGCAGAGCAGAAGGTACTGCTGGGGTCTCAGCTATCTGAAGAACACGAGAAAACCTTGATAAGGTTTTTATTCAACAACAAAGATGTTTTTGCTTGGTCGGCCAATGATCTCTGTGGTGTAAACAGAGACGTCATTGAACATTCACTCAATGTCGACCCGTCTTTCAGGCCAAGAAAGCAAAGGCTTCGGAAAATGTCTGATGATAAAGCTGAAGGTGCTCGAAATGAAGTCAAAAGACTTCTCAGTGCTGGTGTTATTAGAGAGGTAAAATATCCAGAGTGGCTAGCCAATACTATTATGGTGAAGAAGGCCAATGGCAAATGGAGAATGTGTATTGATTTCACGGATCTCAACAAGGCCTGTCCGAAGGACGAATTTCCATTACCAAGGATAGACTCTCTTGTGGATGCAGCAGCTTCTTCAGAACTTATGAGTTTACTGGATTGCTACGAAGGACGAATTTCCATTACTCAAGGATAGACTCTCTTGTGGATGAAGAAGGAGGATGAGCTGAAGACTAGCTTCATAACTCCTAGTGGCACCTATTGTTATCTTCGGATGCCTGAGGGGCTCAAGAATGCTGGAGGAAGTTTCAGCAGAATGACAGCCAAGGTCCTTCATTCCCAGATAGGCAGAAATGTGCTTACTTACGTTGATGATACATAGTAAAAAGCACGAAGCAAGAAAATCATATCACTGATCTGCAAGAAACATTTGCTAATTTCAGGCAAGCTGGCCTGAAATTAAATCCTGAAAAATGTGTCTTTGGAGTGAAGAAGGGTAAGTTCCTTGGCTATCTAGTTTCAACGAAGGGGATTGAAGCTAACCCAAGCAAGATCGAAGCCATCCTTCGAATGGAACCGCCAAGCACAAAGAAGGGGGCCCAACGGTTGGCAGGAAGACTGGCTTCATTAAATAGATTTATATCTAGATCAGCAGAAAGAAACTTGCCATTCTTTGAAATACTAAAGTCAGCTGAAGTCTTTCAATGGGGCCTAGCTCAACAGAAAGCCTTCGAAGAGCTGAAGCAATACTTGATTGATCTAACAACATTAACCCCACCCGCGCTAGGGGCTCCGTTACTATTGTATGTGGTAGCTTCGCACTCTGCAGTGAGTGTGGTGCTTGTGCAGGAGAAACTGGAAGGACAAATTAAAAAGCAAGCCCCAGTACACTTTCTCTCAGAAGTTCTAAGTTTATCAAAGAGAAACTATACAGAATTGGAGAAGGTGTTGTATGCTATCTTAATGGCCTCTAGGAAGCTTCGACATTATTTTCAAGCATTCCATATAATTGTTCCTTCATCATAGCCTCTGAAGGATATCATGAAGAACAGAGAAGCTACTGGAAGGATTGGAAAGTGGGCTGCGAAACTCAATGAATTCATCATTGATTATGTGCATAGATCCTCAATTCAGTCCCAGGCGTTAGCAGACTTCATCACTGACTGGACGCCAAGGGCTCAGGAAGAAGAAGCAAATAAAGATGTCGAAGCTTGGACAGTGTTCTGTGACGGTTCCTGGGGAATGTTCGGGGCAGGAGCAGCTGCTGTCTTAGTTGCACCTTCCAAAGTCAGAACATGCTATGCAATAAGGCTTGATTTCAGCTGTACAAATAATATTGCTGAATACGAAGCTTTACTTTTGGGGCTTCGGAAGTTAAAGGCAATGGGGATAAGAAGGGCGGTCCTTAAAACCGACTCCCAAGTTATTTCTGGTCATGTTGACAAAAGTTGCAAGGCAAGAGATCCGAAGCTTGAGAAATACCTGGACACAGTTCGAAGGCTTGAAGCTTCTTTCGAAGGGTTTTCTGTTAGGAATATTCCACGAGGAGAGAATGAGCACGCTGATCTGCTAGCCAAGTCAGCGGCACAGGGGCTGCCT
This sequence comes from Zea mays, assembly GCF_902167145.1. Classification (NCBI taxonomy): domain Eukaryota; kingdom Viridiplantae; phylum Streptophyta; class Magnoliopsida; order Poales; family Poaceae; genus Zea; species Zea mays. The sequence continues at coordinate 156,838,991 of NC_050100.1, read as the reverse complement.
CTACCTTCGGAAGTATTTTTTGAGACAATAAGAGCACCTTCGGTGGAACTTCTCGAAAGAGCAGTGCTCACTATATCTCCTGTTCATAGTGAAGATTGGAGGACTGAGATTATATCTTTCCTCCAAGGCAATTGTCTTTCAGATGACGAAGCTTATAATAAGAGAATGGAGGCAAGAACAAGACCATATGTAATAATAGAAGGGGAGTTATACAAACATGGAGTCTACTCTCCACTTCTCAAGTGTCTATCCAGAACCGAAGGTATAGAGCTGATGAAGGAAATACATGCAGGTTTGCGTGGATCTCACATTAGATCTAGACCTTTGCTGGGGAAGGTCTTCATACAAGGATTTTATTGGCCGAAGGCAGCTTCGGATGCAACGGATCTGGTTCAAAAATGCGAAAATTGTCAAAAAAATGTGCAAGAGACCAGAAACAACCTTCGTCGTTAACCCAACTAATACAACCAACCTGGCCATTGCAAAGATGGGGCCTGGATTTGTTAGGTCCACTCCCACCAGCACAAGGCAATTTAAGATATGTTGTGGTGGTTGTAGAATATTTTTCCAAGTGGATTGAAGCGAAGCCTTTGGCCACAATAACTTCAGTCACAGTCCAGAAATTCTTTTGGCAAAACATTGTTTGTTGCTTCGGCGTACCAAAGGTTATAATTGTGGACAACGAAACACAGTTTGACGCCGAAGCTTTCAAGAAATTATGTGATCAAATCGACACGAAGATTCATTTTGCGTCAGTCAGACATCCAGAGTCAAATGGACTTGTCGAAAGAGCAAATGGTATTATAATGACAGGAATAATGAAGTTAATTTTCAATCAGCCCAGAGGAAAGTGGCCAGAAGAGTTGATTAAAGTGGTGTGGAGCCACAATACGACCGTATCAAGATCAACAGGTTTTATGCCATTAAAGTTATTATTTGGTGACGAAGCTATAACCCCAGAAGAAGCTAAAACGGGGTCAATAAGAACAACAGCTTCGACTGAAGACGAAGCTGATTATCATGTGGCAAAAGACACTATAGAAGGGGTCAGACTTCAGGCTGTGGAAAATATAAATAAATATCAAGCCGAAACAATAAAATGGCGCGACAGAAAAGTCCAACTGAAAAATATCAAGCCAGGGCATTTGGTGCTTCGGAGAGTGGCTAATTCGGACACAGTAGGCAAACTACAGCTGAAATGGGAAGGACCTTTTCTGGTAGTATCTTCGTCAAGGCCCGGCTCTTACAGATTAAAGGATATGGATGGCAATGACATTCCTAGATCTTGGAACGCGGATGAGCTTCGACGGTATTATATATAGATTGATGTAATCTTTTTCATTTTTCTATGGCACCCTTTTCCTTTCTAAAGGGGGAGAAAGGTTTTTAATGGGGCCATAGTTTGTAATTTTTCCTTTCTTATTCAGCTCCACGAGAGCAAAATCCCCCAAAATATGTAAATGTAAAATATGAGCATGCACCATCGAGTGCAGAGAAAAAGAAAAAACAGGGAGAAGCTCGAAAGTCGTCCCTAAGGGGATGCAGAGCATGACGAAGCTACAAAAAGCCATTCCTAAGGGAGCACAGCATAAGTTTTCTGCTCAAAAGTCGTTCCTAAGGGAATGCAGAGCCAAATATCGCCGAAATATAAGGCGAAGCGCGAAAAGTCAATGTGAATACCGCTGAAATAGAAGGCGAAGAAGTTCAAAAGACATTCCTAAGGGGATGCAGAACTTACACCGAAAAATAAGCGGTGTAGCCGAAAAATAAACGGCAAAGAGATTTCAGCCATTCCTAAGGGAATGAAGGTTATGGATGAAGCTTCGTATGTGTGTGTTTGGGCATTCATTTGCACGATACATTACATCATACATTGCATTCATAAACATTCATTGAGACATACATAGGATCATCATCATCATCATATCATACAGATACAGACAGTTGCTTCGGCTCTAAGAATACAGCTTCAAAAGCAGATTTATGCTTCGTTGTGTATGAAAAGAAGGGAAGGTGTTTTTCGCCTTCGGCTCAAAAAATACAAGTTTCATCCACATCAAAGCCCTTCATTCATTGATGGAAAGGTAAAAATATATTACAAGGTATGGAAAAATTTACAGAGTAGAATCTGATTCTTAAATTACAATATTCTTTACAAAGGTTAATACAAGAGTTTTCTTAGAGTTTTTCCACAGCTAGGTATTCGAGCTTCATCACCATCTGTTGAGCTTTGGATCGACTGCTAAGCTTTGGCTCAGTCTTCCTCGGCTTCGTCATCCTGTACATATTAAAGCATTATAAGGAAAATTCAAGTTTCAAGGAAAAGGTAAGCACAAGGTATGATTTTATTACCGACTTAAGGTGACTTCGAGCTTCGTCACCAGCTAGGCTTCGCCCACCCTTCGTCCAGATTTGCTTTATAAATCTGTTTCCTATGCTTCGAGCAAGGCTGGGGATATCAATTAAATCTACTGGTGATAAGCTGAAGTTTGGTCTATTAACAATCTTCCCATGCGTACAACCAGATTTCATGAAGGCAACAGCTGTGCCCCGAGAAGCTAGTAGGGCACAGAAATCGTTGTGTCCAGCTATAACTTCATCAAGAGCATCAACTTCGCCCTCAATGTGTTTGAAGGTCCCTGGCAGGTTTCATGAAGGATTGAATTTCTCAGAACTGGCTCCAACCAAGTTGAAGACTTGCTTTAGCCGCTGCACACATCGATTGCTGAACTCTAGACATTTATCTTGAAGCTCTTTCAATGGTTTTTGCAAATTTGGACTTTTTTTGACTTCAGCCTCAAACTTCGTATCAAATTTTTGCTTTTCTTGTTCAAAGCTTTCTGATTTTGAGAGGAGTTCACTATTCAATCTTGCAATTTTAGCTTCAGCTTCTGCCAGTAAACCCTCCACTGTCTGAAGTTCGAAATCTTTCTTTTCAAGCAGCTGGTTGATCTTTTATTTTGCTCTCTAAACCTTCAATTATGACCTCATGTTTTTTATCTTCAAGGTCCTGTTGCATCCTCAAAGCTTTACTTAATAGCATACTCTGTGCAAAAACAATCTTCGTCAGAAAACACCTTCGTTGTTAAAACAATGAAAAAGTCGAAGAAAAGTTTGTTACCTTGAAATTAGAATAGAATAAACTACCGATGATATGCTGTCGTTGGTAGCGGCTGATATCAGCCTCAAGCTTCGGGAAACCAATACTCTTCGACAGAGTACTGATAACCTTCGCTCCAGTTCGGTCTCGGAGGCAACCTAAGCTTTCATTGTCAATACCGCCGAAGAGCAGTGCCCCTGGCTGATACCCGCAGGATATAGCAGTCTCTCAACTCTTCTTTTTCATCCTTTGACAATTCTTGTCCAATTAAGTTTTGAAAGTTGAAATTTTCTTCTTCTGAAGTATCTTCGGTCGTCTCCTCTTTTCTAGGCGTTGTGGCCATGGTCTCTTCGGCGGCTCTAGCAGCTTCTTCTGTGGCCATATCCAGAAGCATTTTATCAATATCAGAAAATGTGCTTTCCAGATTTGCATCTTCGGTCGTTGCAGCTTCAGCAGTTGCAGCTTCAGTAGGTGCAGCTTCGGTAGCTGTAGCGCTCTCGACAGCTGGTGTTTTTGACGCTGAAGCTGGCGGTGGTGTTTCTTCAATAGCTTCAGTCACAGTAATAATCATTAGTTTTTTCGGCCCAGCGGACTTCTTCGCTGCCGAGGGCTCCTTCTTCTTCTGTAAAAGCTTCATCAGATGTGGTCCCAGTGGACTTAGCTTGATAGGCAAGGATTCAGTCATTACCTTTAGAATTTCTTCCACGTCGGCAGCAGAAGGTGTTGAAGGAGTCTCTTCTTCCATATCAGTCGCCTTCTGCTTCGGAGCCGCAGCTTTCCTTTTCTTCGGAGCAACTGCCTTCGGCTCAGGGCTCAATTTTTTCCTCTTCAGAATTTCTTCATCTTCTTTCACCATTCTAGCAGCTTGTCTGCCCACAACACTAACAATTCTTTTTCTTTTTTGCCCTTCGGCGCCCTTGTTCAATCGCTCATAGTCAAGATATTCAAAATTCAGGACATCCATTACTCGATTCAATCTTCGCTTCGGTCGGGCGCCGAAGGTTCTAGTCATCAACTGATCTTCTTTTTTTGTATAATTGCCCAAAATCTCATTGCACATAACTTCAATTGTATCCAACCATTCTTGGCAGGGTTCTTTGAAGTGTTTCTTGAACTTAAAATGATAGGGCAGCCGAACGAGTTCATTCTTCTTCTCTCCTTCAAGCTTCGGCATATCCCATTCCCTTAGCATTGGGAATACTCTGTTGGCTAAGTATTCTTGAACTAAATCCCTAGTTCCAATATGTTCACACACAACTCTAAACTCGCCCACAGCATCTGGGCATGGTGCTCCCGGTGCCATGTTGCACTGAGGCCTAGTCAACCCGAAGGTTAGCTCCAGCGGGCTCTTAACTAGCTTCTCCTTTTTCTCATCAATTTTAACATAAAACCATTCAAGTTTCCAACCGGTCGGTCATTTGGTGCGATAGCTAACCACCGGTGTAGAGATGGCAATGGGTACCCGCTACCCGAAACCTGGTGGGTTTTTGCTCTATTAGGGTATGAGTTTGGGTCAATTTCTCTACCTATGAGTTTGCTAATGGGTTCAAATGCAAACCCAACGGGTACGTGGGCATGGGTTTGTTCTTCCACTACCCATACCCGCAAACCCATGGGTTTTTAAAACCCGCCTTAAAATCAATATTCCTTATAAATATGTCTCATAATATTATTAATTGAATATGTTCTAATTGAAATAAACTTCATGTAACAAATTTTAGGCTAAAATTAGTTATCACTTGTTCCTTTTATGCTAGCTTATTAATGTATTGATTGTTATTTACATGATGAATTATTTTTTATGTTGATCTTAGTGGGTATGGGAAACCCGTTGGGTACCCAAAACCCGCATGGGTATGGGTTTGGGCAAAATTTTATACCCGTCATGGGTATGGGTTTTTTAGCGGGCGTATTTTTTCTTCGCGGGTATGGGTTTGGGCAAATAATACCCAGCGCGTTTTTACCCATTGCCATCTCTACACGGGTGTCTTCATGTCTTTGCGATAAGCAAAATTATAGCAGCCGAAGTTCTCATGTAGTCCGTCTTCTCTAGCCTTCGTCTGATAGTGAAGTTCGTGTACTCGACAGAAGGCTTCGGCGAGCGGCTCCACCCCTTGGCTTCGAAGAGCCCAGATAAACACGCTAAGCCTAACGATAGTGTTAGGGGTCAGCTGATGAAGATAAATCTCAAAATTTTCCAAAACATCTGCAATCATCCCGTGCAGAGGAAATCTCAACCTTGCTTTGAAGAAGCTCTTAAAAACTACCACTTCATCATTTTCTGGTTTCGGGATGATTGCAACTCCTTCTCGGCTTCTCGGCTTCTCTGAAGTAGCCTAGCTTCGCCATCATGGGCATATCAGCTTCGGACACAGTCGACTTCCCAAAATCCAAATGGATGGGCTTCGATGGCATAGCGGTGTTATAATCAATCTCTTCTTCACCAGTATTGCCCTCTTCAATATCGGCCTGCTCAGCTTCAGTAGCAGGTACACCTTCGTCAGAAGCGCCCTCCGTCACAACCAGTCCCGACCGCTTCATAACTTCGGAGATCGGAGCAATTTCAGTAGCTTCGGTTTCCTCTCCGTCGCGTGTAACCCAAGCTGTTGAGCGCACCCTGGCCATTTGATGTTGAATTTCTTGCGTTTTGACGAAGTTGATTATTTTTTATCTTTGCCGAAGCTCCCTCTTGTCACGAAGCTAGAGCAAAGTGATCCTTTGATTAAGAATACGGTGAACAAGCTTCGTCTGTGGTCAAATTTTTCGGCAGCATAACAGTGGAATAGCAGAAAATGTTGTGGTAACTTCACATCTACACGTCTGTTTATATAGTGCTGCAGGTGGGAAGGTGAATCATCAAGCCGCTCGCACCCGCTAAATAGTCACCCGCACTCGCTGAACAGTGGACCATAGTGCTCAAGAAGCTAAATCGCCAGATCGCGCGTACCCGTTGTATCGTGGGACCACCCTTCACTCGGAATATTTAAATCGTTTCTCGGCAACGAGCTAAGGGAAGGTGTTTTTCGGACCTTCGGCATTCCGAAGCCTGAGAGAGTTTTTCACGGGTCGAGCTCGTTACGAAAAACGATTTGGCACAGTGAAGGGGCTACTGTTGGGGGTCTGCTTCATCGCCAAAGGTCCCATAAGAAGAAACACCTTCGGAAGATTGACACAAAGCCGAAGCTATCAATCAGAGAGCTTCATAGTACATTTTTAGATGCACCGACTTAAAGATGAAATGACCAATCAGCCCATGATAGCTTGTATTATGATTGTAAACATTTGTAAAGAGCATGGATGTAATTTCTCATAGGCTGCGTCCTGTGCCTATAAATAGATGAACAGTACCCCTGTACTGTTCATGTTATCTTATATTCGCTCGTGCACAACGCTCGGATTTTTGCCTTCTGTCAAGCTTAAGGTACAAATGTAATTAAATATCATCTTTAAATATCCAAGTTTATATAATGAAAATATATGGATGATGTTATATGATTATTCATGTTATCTTTCATGTTTCATATGCTTTGTCTTTCATTATCGTATACCATGATGATGAAGGTACATCCTTCATGACCTTCGTCCGAAGATCGTTATATCCTAAAGGAAATAATGCTTCGAAGGACGAAGGACATTAACATTTAATACTTTGTGTTGCCTTGTTCTTAACTCATAGCATTTGAGAACAAGTCCCCAACAACTGCGCATGAAGGAGATGAGGTGACAAAGATCACAAGCGGGAGGCGATCAAGGGGGAGCTCGGTCGATTCGTCCTCAACCAAGGAGAGGAGCCACAAGCTATGTACAACTGGCTCAAAACCTTGGTGAATCAATTGTGCAACCTCGGGAGCACCAAATGGGATGACCATGAAATGGTCAAGGTTATTCTAAGATCACTCGTTTTTTTTGCAATCCTACGCAAGTTCAATTAATACGTGGTGATCCTAGATATAAGCTAATGTCTCCCGAGGAGGTTATAGGAAAGTTTGTGAGCTTTGAATTGATGATAAAAGGCTCCAAACAAATCGTCAACTTGGAGCAAGGTGGCACCTCCACACCCGAGGTGCAACCCATCGCATTCAAAGCAACAGAGGAGAAGAAAGAAGAGTCTACATCAAGTAGGCTCCCCATCGACGCCTCTAAGCTCGACAACGAGTAAATGGCGCTCATCATCAAGAGCTTTCGCCAAATCCTCAAGCAAAGGAAGGGGAGAGACTACAAGCCCCGTTCCAAAAGGGTGTGCTACAAGTGTGGTAAGCTCGGTCATTTTATTGCAAAATGTCCTATATCTAGTGATAGGGGCGACGACAAGAAAGGGAAGAAGAAGGAGAAGAAGAGATATTACAAGAAGAAGGGCGGCGATGCCCACGTGTGTCGAGAATGGGACTCCGACATAAGCTCCATCGACTCCTCCTCCGACGAGGATGCTGCAAACATCACCGTCAACAAGGGTCTCCTCTTCCCAACGTCGGCCACAAGTGCCTCATGGCAAAGGACCGCAAAAGGAAGAAGGTAAAATCTAGAGCCTCCACTAAATATACAACATCTAGTGATGAGGGTAGCTCTAGTGAAGATGAGGATAATTTGCTTACCCTTTTTGCCAACCTTAACATGCAACAAGGGCACCAAGACTTGTGTTTGGGTACCCAAGGTGCTTGTTTCTAACATCAAAGGACCCAAGACAGTTTGGGTACCTAAGAACAAGGCCTAAATTGATTTGCAGGTTTATGCATCCGGGGGCTCAAGTTGGATTATTGATAGCGGATGCACAAACCACATGACAAGGGAGAAAAGGATGTTCTCCTCTTATGAGAAAAATGAAGATCCCTAAAGAGCTATCACATTCGGGGATGGAAATCAAGGTTTGGTCAAAGGACTTGGTAAAATTGCTATATCACCTGATCATTCTATTTCCAATGTTTTTCTTGTAGATTCTTTAGATTACAACTTACTTTCAGTTTCTCAATTATGTAAAATGGGCTACAACTGTCTTTTTACAGATATATGTGTTACTGTCTTTATAAGAAGTGATGATTCAATAGCATTTAAGGGAGTATTAGAGGGTCAGCTATACTTAGTTGATTTTAATAGAGCTGAACTCTATACTTGCTTAATTGCTAAGACTAATATGGGTTGGCTCTGGCATCGCCGACTAGCTCATGTTGGGATGAAGAATCTTCACAAGCTTCTAAAGGGAGAGCACATTTTGGGACTAACAAATGTTCATTTTGAGAAAGACAGGATTTGTAGCGCATGTCAAGCAGGAAAGCAAGTTGGCACCCACCATCCACACAAGATATAATGACAACAGACAGACCACTGGAACTACTCCACATGGATCTATTCGACCCAATAGCTTACATAAGCATTGGCAGGAGAAAGTACTGTCTAGTACTTGTGGATGATTATTCTCGCTTCACTTGGGTATTCTTTTTGCAGGAAAAATCGCAAACCCAAGAGACTTTAAAAGGATTCTTGAGACGGGCTCAAAATGAGTTCGGATTGAGAATCAAAAAGATAAGAAGCGACAATGGGACGGAGTTCAAGAACTCACAAATCGAAGGCTTTCTTAAGGAGGAGGGCATCAAGCATGAGTTCTCTTCTCCCTACACACCTCAACAAAATGGTGTAGTGGAAAGGAAGAATAGAACTCTACTGGACATGGCAAGGACCATGCTTGATGAGTACAAGTCTCCGGACCAGTTTTGGGCGGAAGCAATCAACACTGCTTGCTACTCCATCAACCGGTTATATCTTCACCGAATCTTCAAGAAGACATCATACGAACTCCTCACCGGTAAAAAGCCCAATGTTTCATATTTTAGAGTCTTTGGTAGCAAATGCTTTATTCTTGTTAAAAGAGGTAGAAAATCTAAATTTGCTCCTAAGGCTGTAGAAGGCTTTTTACTAGGATATGACTCAAACACAAGGGCATATAGAGTCTTCAACAAATCCACTCGATTAGTTGAGGTTTCTTGTGACATTGTGTTTGATGAGCCTAATGGCTCCCAAGTGGAGCAAGTTGATCTTGATGAATTAGATGATGAAGAGGCTCCGTGCATCGCGCTAAGGAACATGTCCATTGGGGATGTGTGTCCTAAGGAATTCGAAGAGCCTCCACAAGCACAAGATCAATCATCATCTTCTAATCAAGCATCTCCACCAACTCAAGATGAGGATCAGGCTCAAGACAATGAAGATCAAGATCAAGAAGATGAGCCACCTCAAGAGGAGGACAATGATCAAGGGGGAGATGAAAATAATAAAGACAAGGAATATGAGGAAGAAGTTCAGGGTCAAAGACCGCCACACCCAAGAGTCAACCAAGCAATTCAAAGAGATCACCCCGTGAACTCCATTCTCGGTGACATTCATAAGGGGTTAACTACTAGATCTCGAGTCGCTCATTTTTGTGAACATTACTCTTTTGTGTCCTCTATTGAGCCATACATGGTAGAGGATGCACTAAAAGATTTGGATTGGGTGTTGGCAATGCAAGAGGAACTCAACAACTTCACGAGGAATGAGGTATGGCATTTAGTTCCACGTCCTAACCAAAATGTTGTAGGAACCAAGTGGGTATTCCGCAACAAACAAGATGAGCATGGTGTGGTGACAAGAAACAAAGCCCGACTTATGGCCAAGGGGTATTCACAAGTCAAAGGTTTGGATTTCGGTGAAACCTATGCACCCGTAGCTAGGCTTGAGTCAATTCATATATTACTTGCCAATGCTACTTACCATGGCTTTAAGCTCTATCAAATGGACGTGAAAAGTGCCTTCCTCAATGGACCAATCAAGGAAGAGGTCTATGTTGAGCAACCTCCCGGCTTTGAAGATAGTGAGTACCCTAACCATGTTTATAAACTCTCAAAGGCACTTTATGGGCTTAAGCAAGCCCCAAGAGCATGGTATGAATGCCTAAGAGATTTTCTTATCACTAATGGCTTCAAAGTCGGTAAAGATGATCCTACTCTCTTTACTAAAACCATTACAAAAGATTTATTTGTATGCAAAATTTATGTTGATGATATCATATTTGGGTCTACTAACAAATCTACTTGTGAAGAGTTTAGTATGATCATGATTCAAAAATTCGAGATGTCTATGATGGGGGAGTTGAAGTATTTCCTAGGATTTCAAGTCAAGCAACTCCAGGACGACACCTTCATCAGCCAAACAAAGTACATTCAAGACATACTTACCAAGTTTGGAATGAAGGATGCTAAGCCCATCAAGACACCCATGGGAACAAATGGGCATCTCGACCTCGACACGGGAGGTAAGTCCATAGATCAAAAGGTATGTCGGTCGATGATAGGATCTTTACTCTATCTATGTGCATCTCGACCGGATATTATGCTTTCCATATGCATGTGTACAAGGTTCCAAGCTGATCCTAAGGAAGTTCACCTTAGGGCCATGAAAAGAATCATGAGATATTTAGTTTATACTCCTAAGTTTGGACTTTGGTACCCCAGGGGATCCACTTTTGATTTAATAGGATATTTAGATGCTGATTGGGTAGGGTGTAAAATTGATAGGAAGAGCACATCAGGGACTTGTCAGTTTCTGGGGAGATCCCTCGTGTCTTGGGCTTCAAAGAATCAAAACTCAGTAGCTCTTTCTATCGCCGAAGCCGAGTACATTGTCGCAGGTCACTGTTGTGCGCAATTACTTTAGATGAGGCAAACCCTCAGGGACTATGGCTACAAATTGAGCAAAGTCCCTCTCCTATGTGATAATGAGAGTGCAATCCGCATGGCGGATAATCCCATTGAACACAGCCGCACTAAGCACATAGACATTCGGTATCACTTTCTGAGGGGTCACCAACAAAGGGGGATATCGAGATAGCTTATGTTAGCACCAAAGAACAATTAGCCGAATCTTTACCAAACCATTAGATGAGAAAACTTTTAGCAAACATAGGAATGAGCTAAACATACTCGATTCTCGGAACTTTGATTGAAACATTGCACACATAGCTCATTTATATACCTTTGATCATATCTCTTTTATGTCTACAACTAATGTGTTTCCAAGAGTATTTCTATGCTAAGTGGTAGATTGAAAGGGAAATGGAGTCTTCGACAAAGACAAGGCTTCCACTCCACTCTATCGGTATCATTTACCCTTCGCCATCACTCCACATCACTCTCCAAATTGGTATAATCTTTCACTCATATTTACTTGTACCAATGGGGGAGAAAGTAACAAGGGCTCTCACTGTCTTCGTTTTTGGCGATTAATGCCAAAGGGGGAGAAATATTAAGCCCAAAGCAAAAGGACCGCACCCAGCACCACCACCAATTTCAAAATTTTCAAGTATTTTTCAAATTGGTATCTAAATGTATTTGATCTTATTCAATTTGGTATTTACAAAAATTGGTAAAACCCTCTTGAACACTAAGAGGAGCATTTGATTCAGGGGGAGTTTTGTTTAGTCAAAGGAAAAGCATTTGAAATAGGGGGAGAAATTTCAAATCTTGAAAATGCTTCTTACAATCCTATTCATATACCTTTGACTATTTGCAAAAAGACTTTGAAAAGATTTTCCAAAAGGAATTTGCAAAAACAAGTGGTGCAAACGTGGTCCAAAATATTAAATAAAAGAAAGCAACCATGCATATCTAATAGAAGTAAAATATTGGTTTAATTCCAAGCAACATATGCACTTACCTTATGCAAACTAGTTCAATTCTGCACTTATATATTTGCTTTGGTTTGTGTTGGCATCAATCACCAAAAAGGGGGAGATTAAAAGGGAAATAGGGTTTAACATTTTCCTATAAATAATTTTGGTGGTTGAATGCCCAACACAAATAATTGGACTAACTAGTTTGCTCTAGATTATATATTCTACAGGTGCATAAAGGTTCAACACAAACCAATAAAAGATCAAAGTTAGGGTTCAAAAGAAAGGAGCAAAAGAAACCGAAGAGTACCCTGGTCTAGCGCGCAGTGTCCGGTGCGCCAGGACCGTACAGATGCGAACTCTTCACCTTCGAGTTTCTGTGGCCGCGCTTCGCTATAATTCTCCGGACTGTCCGGTGTGCCACCGGACTATCCGGTGCACCAGTGGAGCAACAACTAGCCAGCGCAACGGTCGGCTGCAACGGTCGCCTGCAATGCTACAGTGCGTGGACAGTTCACGCAGAAGTTAGAGGAGCAGCCAGAGGCACACCGGACAGTGCACAGTACCTATCCGGTGCGACACCGGACTGTCCGGTGCCACAAGAAGACAAAGCTCCAACGGTCAAAACCGCCAGAACCCTAACGGTTGGGTGACATGGCTGGAGCACCGGATAGTGTCTGGTGGCGCACCGGACTGTCCGGTGCGTCCATCGACAACAGCCTACCCCAACGATTGAATTGGTGGTTGAGGGCTATAAATACCCCAACCACCTCCACTCCAACCATCCAAGCATTCATCACACTCCATTCAATACAATAGCAAAACACAACACTCCAAGACACAAATCAAAGATACTGATCCGATCAAAGTCCCTAATTCAATTCTAGTCTTTAGGACTTGTAAGAGGATCGTTCTTGTGTTTCTTTGTTGCTCTTGTTGCTTGGTTGGCTTTCTTCTTCCTCATTCTTGTTCTCAAGACACTTGTAATCAAAGCAAGAGACACCAAGTGTGTGGTGGTCCTTATGGGGTCTAAGTGACCCGTTTGATTAAGGAGAAAGCTCACTCGGTCTATGTGACTGTTTGAGAGAGGGAAAGGGTTGAAAGAGACCCGGTCTTTGTGACCACCTCAACGGGGACTAGGTTCTTTGGAACCGAACCTCGGTAAAACAAATCACCGTGTCATCCATATTATTTTCTTGGTTGATTTGTTTTCCCCTCGCTCCCGGACTTGGTTTTTATTCTAACGCTAACCCCGGCTTGTAGTGTGTTTAAAGTTGTTAATTTTAATTTCCGCCTATCCACCCCCTCTAGGCGACTTTCATGGACACCGTCGAACTTAACCCAAAACCTAAATCCCTAACCCCGTGCGTCTCTCTTCTTTCCCTTTGTCTACCGCGCGCACCCGCCGCTACCTGCCAGCCGCGCGCCTGCTGCCACCCCACTCGTCGGCTCGAGTACTCCGCTGTCCGCTCCCATTCCACTCTGGCCCAGCTGCGTGCTGCTCTGGCACCGGCAGGCGGATAAGCCCAGCAGGCAAGCAGGCAGGAGACTAGGAGAGGAGGAGACCTCAGCACTGCACGCGCTTTGCCCTCCCCTTGCTGGCCAAATCAATCGGTCCCCTTCAGGCTCTAGGATCCGGAGCTTGCTTTACTTCAGGTGAGATTACTTCCCCTCACCTCCGACTCTGATTCCATTCCTTTCTTTCGTTCGCTAAGGATTCGGTTTAGCTACCAGGTAGAAACCTCTCCTCTCCGGCTCCATTCATTTCATTTCACTTCACTTGCATCGATCTCTCCCCTCCTCTCGCTCGTCTCCTGCTTCATGTCGCATTTCCCAATCGATCGAGATCCGAACAAATTTGATGAGTTGCATGTGCATGTGCCTGCCTTGGGGAACTACTTCGTTCGTGGATACATTACTGACATTAAGCTACCAGTATTACGCTCCCTGAATGCTTCCTAATTCATTATTTCGTTCTTAGCGAAGAACTGAAGATGATGAGTAGTCAAGGGTTGCCTCCATGATTTGCCCAACGACTCTGCGCAGGCTCTCTTCAGTTTACTAGATTTATTGGTATTTTTAGGTAGTTGTTATAATCGATGGATGTTCATTTCAGATTAAGCAATGGTAGGTTCAATGTTTGCTTAAAGTATTTTCTTATGCCTAGCGCTGCCGCTTGTTTAATGATGTTTATGTACACATTTTTTATATTTTATTTAGTTTTGGAAATGGATGGCAATAGAAGAAGGGCGATGTATGATGGATTCAATAGCGTGACTCTAGGTCACTCAAAGGAATGGGTTAGGGTTGCAAAACAATTCGTGGATCTCGCATTTTCCGGTGGACCTCGTGTGGTGAAGTGTCCGTGTACCAAGTGTCGAAATTTTAAGTATATGAGAAAGATCGAAGAACTTGAGCATCACCTTTGCAAGAATGGGTTTATGCCTAACTATCTTGTGTGGCGCTCACATGGAGAAGTAGAGCAGAATATCACAGAGTTAGAAAGAATTGATGATGAGGAGGAGGATCGGATGGATGACTTGGTAGCTGATATTAGTAGAGAGTATCCAACATTGGCCTCAGAACAGGCTACACCAGAGGAAGTGCAGGAGTTTTATAAGGTTCTTCACGCGTCAGAGGAAAAAGTGCATGATGACACCACTATGACCGTGTTGCAGGTGGTTACACGTCTTATGGCAATGAAGGCAAAGTATAACTTCTCGAATAGTTGCTATAACGATATAATCAATCTGATTATTGATCTCATCCCATCGAACCATAAGATGCCAAAAGACTTATACCAGTCTAAAAAGATCGTGTCCGATCTTAGCATGAAGTATAAGAAGATTGATGTGTGCGAAGATAATTGCATGTTGTTCTGGAAGGAATATGAAGCGGCCACCCATTGTCAGAAATGCGGTAAATCAAGATATGCAGAGGTACTAAAAGAGGATGGAGCTACTTTTGCTACAAAAGTGGCAGTTAAACAGCTTCGATATATGTGAAAGTCGCCTAGAGGGGGTGAATAGGAAAATCTGAAATTTATAAACTTTAAGCCCAACTACAAGCCAGGGTTAGCGTTAGAAATAAAACCAAGTCCGAAAGAGAGGGTGAAAACAAATCAACCAAAGAAATAGAGCGGATGACACGGTGATTTGTTTTACCGAGGTTCGGTTCTTGCAAACCTACTCCCCGTTGAGGTGGTCACAAAGACTGGGTCTCTTTCAACCCTTTCCCTCTCTCAAACGGTCACTTAGACCAAGTGAGCTTTCTCCTTAATCAACGGGTCACTTAGACCCCTCACAAGGACCACCACAACTTTGTGTCTCTTGCTTTGATTACAAATGTCTTGAAAACAAGAATGGAGGAAGAAGAAAGTGATCCAAGCGACAAGAACTCAAATGAACACGAAAATCTCTCTCACAAGTCACTAAGTGTTTGGAGTGGTTTTTGACTTTGGAGAGGATTTGATCTCTTGTTTGTGTCTTGGAGTGAAGTCTAGAGCTCTTTTATTGAATGCAATATGCTAGAAACTTGGATGCCTTGAATAGAGGTGGTTGGGGGTATTTATAGCCCCAACCACCAAAACAGCCGTTGGGGAGGGCTGCTGTCGATGGGCGCACCGGGCAGTCCGGTGCGCCAGCCACGTCACCCAACCGTTAGGGTTCTGACGGTTTCGACTGTTGGAGCTCTGACAGCCTGGGCCACCGGACAGTCCAGTGTCGCACCGGACAGTCACTGTTCACTGTCCGGTGCGCCTTCTGGTGCTGCTCTGACTCTGCGCTAACTGTCCGCGCACTGTTCACGTTGCAGGCGACCGTTGGAGTCGACCGTTGTGCTTGGGAGCCGTTGCTCCGCTGGCACACCGGACAGTCCGGTGACCCACCGGACAGTCCGGTGAATTATAGCGGAGCGCGCCCTCAGAAACCCGAAGGTGAAGAGTTTGAAGTCGATCCACCCTGGTGCACCGAACACTGTCCGGTGCGCCAGACCAGGTTTCACTTTGGTTTCTTTTGCTCCTTTCTTTTGAACCCTAACTTTAAGC
Organism: Zea mays; assembly: GCF_902167145.1. Classification (NCBI taxonomy): domain Eukaryota; kingdom Viridiplantae; phylum Streptophyta; class Magnoliopsida; order Poales; family Poaceae; genus Zea; species Zea mays. Next base: position 156,823,208 of record NC_050100.1, on the reverse strand, counting down.
TTTTTATTGGTTTGTGCTGAACCTTTGGCACCTGTAGAACATATAATCTAGAGCAAACTAGTTAGTCCAATATTTGTGTTGAGCAATTCAACCACCAAAATCATTTAGGAAAAGGTTTGACCCTATTTCCCTTTTAATCTCCCCCTTTTTGGTGATTGATGCCAACACAAACCAAAGCAAATATATAAGTGCATAATTGAACTAGTTTGCATAAGGTAAGTGCAAAGGTTGCTTAGAATTAAACCAATTTATACTTTCATTAGATATGCATGGATTGCTTTCTTTCTTTTAACATTTTGGACCACATTTGCACCACTAGTTTTGTTTTTGCAAATTCTTTTGGAAAATCTTTTCAAAGTCCATTTGCAAATAGTCAAAGGTATATGAATAAGATTGCAAGAAGCATGTTCAAGATTTGAAATTTTCTCCCCTATTTCAAATGCTTATCCTTTGACTTAAACAAAACTCCCCCTGAATGAAATTCTCCTCTTAATGCTCAAGAGGGCTTTTACCAATTGAAAGAAGATTAACTATACCAATTTGAAAAATACTAGCCAATTGAAAAATCCTCTTTTAAATATTTCATCGTAAGATACCAATTGAAAACTTCATTTTTAAACTTTGAAATTGGTGGTGGTGCGGTCCTTTTGCTTTGGGCTAATACTCTCTCCCCCTTTGGCATTAATCGCCAAAAACGGAGTCTTTAGAGCCCTCTTTACTTTCTCCTCAATGGTACGAGTAATAAGAGTGAAGATTATACCAAAGTGAAGAACAGTGCAGAGTGACGGCGAAGGGTAAATAATACCGATAGAGTGGAGTGGAAGCCTTGTCTTCGCCGAAGACTCCATTTCCCTTTCAATCTATGACTTAGTAGAAATTCACTTGAAAACACATTAGTCATAGGCATAAAAGAGATATGATCAAAGGTACATAAATGAGCTATGTGTGCAATGTATCAATCAAAGTTCCGAGAATCAAGAATGTTTAGCTCATTCCTAAGTTTGGTAAAGGTTTTCTCATCTAGTGGTTTGGTAAAGATATCGGCTAATTGTTCTTTGGTGCTAACATAAGCAATCTCGATATCCCCCCTTTGTTGGTGATCCCTCAAAAAGTGATACCGAATGGCTATGTGCTTAGTGTGACACCCCAGGTGTCTATTTCGTGTTATGTCGGGAAATTTATCTTAATCTCGGATGCTCAGTGAAAATTTCTATTTCTTGATCGCATCTATCTCCATTTATCAAGTTACTCATGAATGATTCACCAAATTTGGAATTATTCGATCTCAAGAACATCCAAATTTGGAGCCTGTTAAAACTTTTTGTTTCTTGGAGCAAACACAAATTCGAAAGTCAATATCGTCTCGCAACTCCCGTCCAGACTCATTTATTCGGACTCTCGATAGTTGTTATATTATCCCATCGGTGTCTGAATCCTCTTTCTCGATAGTCGGTCTACGTCCAAATACTTAATCCGAATCCGCATTCTCCAGCGGAATCTCCGTTGTGCCAATCTCTAATTAATTCTTATGCAAATCAACTTCTTATCTCTATATCATCATTCATCTCTATCTATCAAGTGTATTCTAAAGATTTCTCAAAGTTTGAACCAAATGCTCACATCAAAACATAAATCATATACTTGCTTGAAACTTCTCGTTTGAACATGTGCAAATTTTGAAATTCAACCAAGGCTTGTAATCTTGCTCAAACAACTCTATATTAACTCTACAACAAAAGTTATTAAGGGTTCATGTAGAGAAAATGCCAAGAAAATATCGAGAAAATACCCCGATTGCCTTAAAATATAATTTGAAGCCTTATAATGATGCTACCTTGACAAAAGTGAAACTTTAATTTATATTCAAGATATGAGGTTTGACCTTTAATAAACGTTGTAGAACCTGTATTATACAACAAATATTATATTTAAACCAAGCCTTGATTCAACCTCTAAGTATCTCAAACAGTGTCATCAAGACAGAATAAAAATCTGATTTCAGGTTTCGAATTCTTCTAAATCTGAAATCAGCGTCGTTCGGGTCGACGTCCCGCGTTCCCAAATTTTTGTTGAACAACTCAAGGTTTCCCAAATACAAAAGTTGTTAATAACTAATAGGGGCACAACATATTAAAAGATGGCATTTATCCGATTCCGTTTGACATGCTTTGACATTCAGTTTTCCCGAGTTTCCACTGTTTTCTAACCCACTGACAAATCAATTTTCGTGGGTCTTTATCTCTCTAACCAGTGCTCGAATCACCTCAAGTGTTGTACAAGATTTGTAGAGTGTACATCAAGGAAGATATTTCCTACAGTAACCTTGATCCAATTCCAAAGGGAAAACGACGAAAATGGGCGCTCAAAGTCGCTCTGCCATCACCTGCCATCTGCTGGTGCAGTCTGACATGTCCAGAGCTTGGCTCTATAAATGGCAGTCCACCCTCTCCCTTCTCCCACACACCACTCCCTTCCTTTCTCTGTTTTGGCTGAGCAGGGAGCTCCTCCTTCTTCCCCATGGCGCCCTCCCCCAGCCATGGTCGTCTCCCCTCCCTGCACCTCCCAGCCCGGCCCCTTCTCTGCTCCCTTGCGTGGAGGAGATGGCTGGAGGTTGAAGAAGCCCCCTCCTGAGTCTATGATGAGTGGGCCCAAGGCCATGGGTAAGAACACACAAAGTTGCAGATTTTTGCTCTTTCTTCAAATATTCATATCTCGAGTTTTAGAGCTCCTAAAATCGTGAAACTTGTTTTGTTGGCTTCCTTATGAAATGCTCTAACTATTGGATCTATATGTTGGTATGGTTTAGTGGAAAAGTTTTTCTGTAGAAATTCGTATTTAAGAACTGGTTTACAAAATGAATGAACTTGCTTCTCTCCATAGTTTTATTTATAAAAATCTAAAATGATGAAACTTGTTTTGTTAGTTATATGTTGTCATACTCCATCTAAGAAAAATATAAAACTTGTAGGTTGTTCACTGTTTTCTTGGTGTGTTAATTAAAACATGTTAAATAGGAAAAAAATGATTGTTTTGATTGTTATTTTTGGATCTGTAGCTCCACTACTCCAAATGGATTGAAATTTTTACAGTAGACCCTCTGTGTGATGCTTAGTGACTGGTAAACATTGCATGAATTGTGGTGCATGTATGATTAAGTTAGTGATTTAACTGGTTTAATGCACATTAAGTAGTTATAAATGGTTTAAAAATAATGTATAGATGAAAAAATGGAAAGTGGTGTTCCACTGTCCTTGCATGATATTATAGTAGCCTAAGAAAACTTAATATGGTCATGAATCCACAGAAAATAATTAGTTTTAGATTTAACTTGCTCTCACATGCTTTATTGCATTAACAATTTGTTATTTTTGTATTAAATAAAATATAAAACCTGAGCATGTGAAATTTATACATTAGTCATAATTTGTTATTACCTATGCCTCATTAAAATTTCAGCCACAAATTAGATAGTTTTATATGGTGCTAAAATGACACATATTTTATAATTATAACAAGAATTAGTGACAAATTAGAAGTAAACAAAAGCGTGCATGTTTATTGAAATGTTTAAGTGTCTTCATATAAATTGAAACTTGATAACTAAATCACAATGGTTTAAACTTGAGAATTTGGCGCTATCCCTTCATGATTTTGTTTGGTGCTTAAGTTAAGTGCTATTTTGACCGCAAGCCGAATTTCCTGCGTGTACAGTTTTAGTTGTGCGATTAATCTAGTTAAGTAAAGTATGTTTTCTGTAGATATGTGCTATATAAAAGTTGTAGTTCACTTGTGTATCCAGCTCGTCCTAAAAATGCATGAGCTGAGAATTGATGGTTTAGAAGCTATACTTTTCACAAGTCCAGCACCTGAATCTGTCGAAATTCTGAACAAATTTCAGAGATTGCAATGGTTTCTTAAGTTAATGTTGAAATCAGTTATTGGTGCTCACAAGGAAGTTGTAGATAACATTATTATCTTACTTGTGTTAAAATTTTATAGTCATACGTCTGATCGTTTAGAAGTTGTGCTTTTCACAAATTCAGTAACTGAATCTGCCCAAATTCTATACAGATTTCAGAAACTGCATTGTTTGCCTAATTTAATGTTACAATCTATTGATGGTCGTTATAAAAAAGTTGTAGACGCTTTTCTTATCTTTCTTGTGTTAAAATTTCATAACCATAGGCCTGACAGATTAGGAGTTATGAATTTTACAAACTGGTTGTTGTATTCTGTCCACTGACAGAACAGATTTCGAAAACTGAATTGTTTGATTTAGTTCAGCATAGAATCAATTCTTGGTGATTATAAAAGTATGTAGTGCTTTTGCCAAGCTTTTCAAAAAGTTGTGGATCACTCTTTTGGTGGTCTGAAGATTAAGTTATGGATGTTTAAAGTGTGAAGACCGAATCTGTCCAAAATCTGGCAGCAAAGTCTTCTAGTGTCTTTTACTCTTGATACACTTTAAATCAATCTGAGATGTTTATAAATAATTTGTAGAACATTTAATTAGCTTTCCAGAAAGTCTAAGATCACTTTGTTTGGATGCCTGAGTCTCTAGTTATGAATTTTTGAAGTCGCAAGTCTAAATCTGTCCAAATCTGAATAAAACTGTCATTTATCACTATTTAACCTTGTTAAGTGTCTAATCACCTTGAGACGACAATACCAAAGTTGTAGAGTGTTTCTTATGCTTTCCAAAAAGTATTTTATCACTATTTTTGGATAAATATCTTTTGAGTTATGACTGAAACAAGTAACTGTTGTGCTGCTCTCTTAATCATGTTGATTGTGATTGATTACTCTACTCTGTTGTGTTTGTCTTGAGTGACTGCTTGCTTGTTTTGGTGTTAAGTGCATATGAGTAACAATGATAGTAACTAATATAATTAGGTTATATGTAAGTAACTAGTGCACGTTCCTAAGTAGTAAATTAAATTGTTGAAGTCTAGTAAGTAATCAGCTTCAATCAACATCAATTTAGCAAGTGTCACTATATGGACGAAAAACAAAATTAATGAGATGTTATTATTTCCAATAATTGTGCTGCTAATCTGAGTATTACTAAATACCAACCTCAATAGATTAGTATAATAAGCAGTGTGATTAGGCTATCACTTTCTTGTGTGCCCTTGGATGTATGCTTGCATTAGAGTATTGCGAACAATTGTAAAACCCGATTAAGTAACTATTCCTTTTTAACTAAGTCAGTTTATATGTAAGTCATCGTAAATTATGTGTACTTAACTAGTTTAATCATAAGTAGCCAATGAACGATTAAAGTGAACATGGTAAATGCTTGTACTCGTGATGTCGTGTTTGTGTGGGTCAAATATAGGAAATGTTCGCCGTCTTTCCAGTAATGTTGACTTGTTGTGCCCAATGACGTATAGATAGCTAGCGTTAATGTATGGATGTTTATGTGTCTTACTAGTTAATGTTAGTTCGCTATCATGTACTTAAAGTATCTTGTGCTATTTCATGATATTCATACATATGCATCCTGCATCTCATTTAGGACCGAGAGATGATGATCGTGCAAGTGATGTGGTGCCAACCACAAGATGCAGTTGGTGGACGACCTGAAGAATGATGGACTTATCTAGTGGATGCTCGCCAAGCGAGTACCCCCCAGCAAACACTATCTAAGTGTCAAATTAAAGGCAAGCCCCGGTTTATGCATAACCAGTTCTATATATTATTTTACTGCACTTAATGATTGTAGGCTTGTATTGTGCACTTAAGTGTAGGAGTTGCCTGAAACCCTAGTTGCATTACCTCAGGATTTCCTTTGAGATGGATACTAGTATGCTAGGTCGAGTAGCTGCTTTGCTAATTAAGGATCTCGGTAGAAGTCGAGTGATTTTTCTAGCACTCGCGCGAGGTCAGGAAATTGGTTGTATCCACTTTCATATCATACTGATGTTGGTCTGTGGACACGGATCCATGGGGATGCGTGGTCTACGAGATGAAATTGGAATAAGGATTAACGTGCGGATAACTGTGTCAAGCGTTTGAACGTACTAAGCACATGCAGAGAAATATGGTAAATCAGTAAGCCTAGTACCTGATTGAACCTGGCAGCAGATTGCCCTCCTCACGCGACCTGAGATGTGGTCTCCCATTCCGGTTATGGTGGGTACAAGTGCGATCACTGCACGACGGCAGTCGGGGTCAGTGAGGCATTTTACGCCAAGGCGGTGAGCCCCTCTCTGCTGACGGGGAATCGATGGGGACGGTTGATGTGTGTGGGGACGGAGTGCCTCGCCATATCGTGTGTTTAGGTTTACCTTGCAAGGATAAAAACTCAATTCAAATCGTCTGCTTCTCGCAGCTAATGAGACTGCTTGATCCATTGTACTGCATTGAGTAATAAGTGGAAATGAGGTGACGGGCAAAAGATGTTGATTGCTAAAAATGTTTGATACCATGTATGAGTAGCTAGGTACTCATCTAGTTTAAAAAGGAGCATGCTAAAACTTGAAAAGCTAAAACTTGATTTTAGACTCAACTAGTGCTTTTGGCAAACCAAACCCCTCAGCCAAACAACTGCATGTCTAGAGGTAGAGGAGTAGACTCCTCACACCGGATAAGTCTAGCTGAGTATTAGTATACTCAGCCTTGCTTGTGGCATAATTTTTGCAGGTACCCCTTAGGGTGATTGGTTGCTGGTGTGACTTGGCCTCCATCCCTGCCACCGGGATAGACGGTCGAGTGGGTTACTGCTTTCGCAGGAGAGGACTAGGAGGAGTAGCGTGGCCAGGCTTCGCCATGTTACTCGGTTTTCTCTGTTAGTTATTTCCGCTGCATTAAAATTTATGGTTATTATTTCTGAAACTCCGATAATGTAATCAGGAGACTCTCTCTTTCCGAGAGGCTCGAAGCCAGAAGAGAAAGGCCACTAGTCCAACACTCCAGGAGGAGGAGTTGGACCAAGAGATCAGGGACATGGAAATCATCCATCAACAAGTGCAAAAGAAAAAGGAGAAGATGGCTCGACCGGCCGATCTTCAAAGGAAGATCGATGAAGCTACTGAGGAAGTGCGTCAGCTTGCTCAAGATGACCAAGACCGAAGGCCCCAACACAGGGAGCTTCGTCAAGAGGGCCTATTCAATGAAGATGGATGGTATGATGATTTTAGTCATGATACCTTTACTTTTGATGATGCTTCTCCCTTGGCAGCAGAACTGCAGGCTACCCCATGGCCCCCATCATACAATCCACCTCAGCTCCCCATGTATGATGGGCACTCAGATCCAAAGCAGTTTCTGATGAGCTACGAAGCAACTATATCTTCGTACGGGGGCAATACCGCAGTCATGGCGAAGTCTTTCGTCATGGCAGTCCGGAACATAGCTCAGACATGGTATTCTTCTCTTCAGCCAGGGACAATCACGTCGTGGTAGAAGCTCAAGGACATGCTGGTTACCAGTTTCCAAGGCTTTCAAACAAAGTCAGCCACAGCTCAGGCCCTGTTTCAGTGCACGCAAGACCATGAGGAATACCTTCAGGCGTATGTCCGAAGGTTCTTGCGACTGAGGGCGCAAGCGCCCATATTGCCCAATGAAACTGTCATCGAGGCCATGATCAAGGGTCTTCGGCCAATACCTACGGCTCAATACTTCGCTAGAAAGCCCCCACAGACTCTAGAGAAGCTGCTTTAGAAGATGGATGAGAACATCCGGGCTGACAATGACTTCCGCCAAAGAAGGGAGGAAGCTTACAGATTCTCCGAGATGACCAGGGGCTTCGGAGGAAGAATCCACCCGAGGAATGTCAGGTCGATTCACAGCTCCAGTCAGAATGACGACAAAGGAAGCCTGCCTCAGAGGTCACAGTACACCTCATAATCTTTGGGGCAACAGCAAAGCTCTTTCAGGCCGCCAGCTCCAAGGGGCAGAGGCGCCAGGGGCTTCAAAGGAAGATATGGGGATCAGCCTAGGAAGATCTATTGCTTATTCTGTGGTGAGGACAAGGGCCATACTACAAGAATGTGCCAAATCACCATTCAGAAGCAAAAGGAGATCGCAGAAGCCGAAGCTCGGTAGAATCAGCCAAAGCAGGTCTTGCACACTGCTTCGTGCCACTCTCCCTACATACCAGAATATGTGGGCAATCATCCTACAGCTTCTGTTGTTTTGGCTAGCCATTCACAGGCTTCCTAGCCACAGCTCCCACCCCTACCACCACTACAACCGACCTATTCCCGAAGTCAGCAGTCAGAGGGGTGCCAGCACTCCCAACAACAACGTGAATTCAAGGAGGAATCCGAAGCTCGCACAGTCAACAGTACTGTGCCAGAAACAAAGCACATTTATTGAGCGATATCCTACCTTTGAAATACTTTTATGTTTTATGTCAATTTGTTTTCAATAAGGAACAAGCAATGTATATCTAGTTTTAAATTCTTGTAATGATTTTGTTTCTATTGAGAGGGAATATATCTTCTTCACAGATTTACGAAGCTCAAAAATCGTCGAAGCTCAAAAGTCGTTACTAAGGGAATGCAGAGCTAAAAAATTGCCGAAGCTACCAAAAAAGCCGTTCCTAAGGGAGCACAGCATAAGTTTTGTCAAAACTACAAAAAAAAGTCATTCCTAAGGGAGCACAGTGTAAGTTTTTTGCTCAAAAGTCGTTCCAAAAGGAATGCAGAGCCAAATACCGCCGAAATATAAGGCGAAGAAGTTCAAAAGACGTTCTAAGGGGATGCAGAACTTATACCGCCGAAATAGAAGGCGAAGAAGTTCAAAAGACGTTCCTAAGGGGATGCAGAACTTACACCGAAAAATAAACGGTGAAGCCGAAAAATAAACGGCAAGGAGATTCCGATCGTTCCTATGGGGACGCAGAGACTGTGTGTTTCAGTGTGGGTGTGTGTCTTCGATATTAGCATCATTTTTTGCATCATATCATCACATCATCCCGCATAACATCACATCATACATCATATCGCACCAATGACACGAATTGAATACGAAGTCGATCTTCGGAGAATGCTATGAAAATGTGCTAAGGCACAAAGTAAGCTGAGAAATACAGTTTCATCAGCTCTGTTGCAAAAGAAGGGATCCCTTGTTTATGAAGCATGGATATTTTTACGAAGCATGGATGTTTTTACGAAGCATGGATATTTTCACGAAGCATGGATCTTGTTGGGGACTTGTTCTCAAATGCTATGAATTAAGAACAAGGCAACATAGAATGTTAACTGTTAATGTCCTTCGTCCGCTAAAGCATTATCTCCCTGTGGATTTAATGAACTTCGGACGAAGGCTTTGAGCAAAATATCACGAAGGTCTTACCTTCGTGATTGGGCTTATAAGGTAATGAAAAATGAGATGTAAAATATAAAACATTAAAGAAAGATATATCAACGACAAATGTTATTGAACACATATTTTATTATACAAACTTAAATATTGAAACATAATATTTAGGTACATTTATACCTTCGTCTTGGCAGAAAACAATAATTCTAGCGTAATGCGTCAGCGATTACAGGATTGCGTGAACAGTACAGGGGTATTGTTCATCTATTTATAAGCACAGGGCACATCCTGTGAGATATTACATTTATGCCCTTTACGATTGACTACAATAATGACACACAACATCATGGGTCTTCAAGTCATTTTATCTTTAAGTCGGTTCACCCCTTCGTCTTGAGATCTGTCATTGTGCCGAAGCTTTACAGATGATACCTTCGGCGCTGCTTCTAATAGAATCTGCCGAAGGTGTTTTGTTCCTTTAGGATCTTCGGCTACGAAGCATACCCCCAATAGTAGCCCCGTCGTGGTGCTAGATCGTTTTTCGTAACGAGCTTGATCCGTGAAAAAGTCTTCTAGGCTTCGGGATGCCGAAGATCCGAAAAACACCTTCCCTGAGCTCGTTGGCGAGAAACAATTAAAATAATCCGCGCGCGAGGTGGCCCCATCTTGCAGCAGTTTCGCGCGCCCCGGCGATTCACCTTCTCGGACCCTGTGGCCCACCGTTCAGCGAGTGCGGGTGACTGTTTGTTCGGTGCAGGAGACCTTGACGATTCACCTTCCCACCTGCGGCACTATATAAACAGACAAGTAGGTGTGAAGTTACCACGGCATTCATTGCTATTGCACTGTTTTGCTGCCAAAAATTTAACCATAGCCGAAGCTTGATCATTATGCTCAGACGAAGTGCCGCTTTTGATTCTGCTTCGGCACAAGAGCTTCGGAAAAATCAAAAAAGTCAACAACTTCAAAAATTTCAAGAAATTCTTAATCAAATGGCAAGAGTTCGTTCCACTGCCAGAGTTGGTAGTGAGGGAGATGAAACCGAAGCTACTGAGACTGTTCCGATTTCCGAAGCGATGAAGCGGTCTAGGCTGGTAACATCGGAGGATGCACCTGCCGCTGAAGCAGAGCAGGCTGATGTTGAGGAGACTGAGTCTGAAGATGATTATAGTAGCGTAGTGCCAAGTAAACCCAGCCACCTAGACTTCGGAAATCCACCATCTCCAAAGATGACTTACCTAAGATGTTGAATTTGGGCTATTTAAGTGAAGCAAAGAAAGAGCTGGTTCGTTTTGGTGGGGCAGAAACTACTCCAAAGCCAGGAAAAGATGAAGTAGTGATCTTCAAAAGTTTCTTTAAAGCTGGTTTAAGATTCCCTTTGAACAAGATGATTGTTGATGTGCTGAAGAAGTTTGGGATCTACCTTCATCAGCTAACTCCTAACGCTATCGTTAGGCTTAGCGTTTATATTTGGGCTCTCCGAAGCCAAGGGGTGGAACCATTTGCCGAAGGTTTTTGCCGAGTGCATGAGCTTCATTATCAGACCAAGGCTAGAGGAGATGGGCTACATGAAAACTTTGGCTGCTATAATTTTGCCTACCGCAAGACTACAAAATTTCCAGTGATCAGTTACCATAGCAAGTGGCCAGCTGGCTGGAAGTCTGAGTGGTTTTACGTCAAAGTTGACGAAGATAAGGAGAAACTGGTCCAAAGTCCGCTAGAGTTGATCTACGGAGAGACCAGACCCCCGTGCAACATGACACCAGAGGGTCCAACCCAAATTGCTCTGGCTGAATTTAGAGTTATTGCGGAGCACATCGGCACTAGGGACTTAGTGCAAGAATTCTTAGCTTTCAAAGTGTTTCCAACTATGAAAGAGTGGGCCATGCCGAAGCTTGAAGGAGAAAAGAAGGAAGGGGAACTTATTCGGTTGCCTTACCATTACAAATTCAAGGAACATTTTAAAGTGCCTTGCCAAGAATGGCTGGACACGATCGAAGTAATGTATAATGAAATACTTGGCAATTACTCTAAAAAAGAAGATCAATTGATGACTGCAGCCTTTGGCACCCGTCCGAAGCGAAGTTTAAACTGAGTAATGGATGCTTTGGGCTTTGAATATCCTGACTACGAGCGGCTAGACAAGGGTGCCGAAGGGCAAAAAAGGAAGAAAGTGGTTGATGTTCTGAATAAAGATGATGAAGAACAACTAAAAAAGAAAAAGCTGAAGCCTGAACCAAAAACAGATGCTTCGAAGAAGAGAAAAGCTACAGCTCCGAAGCAGAAGGCAACTGACGAAGAAGAAGAAACTGCTGCATCACCCTCTACCTCCGTCGTGGAGGAAATTTTAAAGGTAATGACTGAATCCTTGCCTGTCAAGCTGAGTCCATTAGGGCCACATCTGACGAAGCTTTTTCAGAAGGACAAGGAGCTCGCGCAAACGAAGAAGGCATCTAGGCAAAAAAAGCAAAGAATCATTACAGTGACAGAAGCCATCGAAGGGACACCACCACAAGCTTCAGCTCCGAAGGCGCCGGCTGTTGAAAGCACGACAGCTACTGAAGCCACACCTTCGGAAGCGGAAGATATTCATTTAGAAAGCATGGTTGCTGATATAGATAAAATATTATTAGACATGGCCGGGGAAGAGGCTGCCGCAGAAGAGGCTGCCGCAGCCACCGAAGAGACTGTGGCCCCAAAGCCTGAGAAGGAGAAAGAAATGGTCGAATACACTTCAGAAGATGAAGCTTTTAACTTTCAAAACTTAGTTGGTCAAGAGCTAACGAAGGCTGAAAAAGAAGAGCTAAAGGAATATGCTATATCTTGCGGATATCGGCCTGGAGCACTTCTCTTCGGTGGCATTGATGACGAAAGGTTAGGCTGCGTCCGAGATCAGACTGGTGCAAAGGTTATTGGTACTCTATCAAAGAGTATCGGTTTCCCGAAGCTCGAAACAGATATCAGCCGCTACCGACGACAGCACATCGTCGGTAGTTTATTTTATTCCAATTTCAAGGTAAACAACTTTTCTCTAACTTTTATTGTTTGTAATAACGAAGATGTTTTCTAACGAAGGTTGTTTGTGCGCAGAGTATGCTGCTAAGTAAAGCTTTGAAAATGCAGCAGGACTTGGAAGATAAAAAAACACGAGGTTATAATTGAAAATTTAGAGAGCAAAATAAAAGAGCAATCAGCTGCTATTGAAAAGAAAGACTTCGAGCTTCAGACAACCGAAGGCTTACTGGCGGAAGCTGAAGCTAAAATAACAGACTTAAATACGAAACTTCTCTCTCAATCAGAAAACTTTGATCAAGAAAAGCAGAAGCTAAATGCAAAACTTGAGGCCGAAGTCCGAAAAAGCTCAGATTTGAAAAAATCGTTGACAAGCCTTCAGAATAAATGTCTGGAGTTCAGCAATCGATGCGTTCAACGGCTGAAGCAGGTGTTCTATTTTGTTGGAGCCAGCAGCGAGAAATTTACTCCTTCGGCTGAAGACCTGCCAGGTGCCTTCGAACATATCAAAGGTGAAATTGACGACCTTGACGAAGTTATAGCTGGACATGGTGACTTCTGTGCCCTGGTAGCTTCTCGGGGCACAGCTGTTGCCTTTCTGAAGTCTGGCTGCGAACACGGAAAGATTATCAATAGACCCAATTTCAGCTTATCACCAGCAGATTTGGATAACATTCCCAACCTTGCTCGAAGCATAGCCAATAGATTTATAAAATTAGTATGGACAAAGGGTGGACGAAGCAAAGCTGGTGATGAAGCTCGGAGTCATCTTAAGCCGATAACAAAATCATACCTTGTGCTTACCTTTTTCTTCGGACTTGAATTTTGCTTATAATACTTTAATATGTACATGATGACGAAGCTGAGGCCGAAGCTGAAGAGTGAAAAGTCGAAGCTCCATGGATACTGACGAAGCTTGAGTAGTCTGTAGAAAAGGCTCTAAAAACTCTTGTAATAACTTGTGTAAAGAATGATGTAATTAAATTTTACTTCGTGAATTTTGTCCATACCTTGTGATATATTCTTACCTTTCCATCAATGTATAAAATGCTTTGGTGTGAACGAAATTAGCATTTTTGAGCCGAAGGCGAAAAACGCCTTCCCTTCTTTTCGTACACAGCGAAGCATAAAACTGCTTCTTTTCCTTTTTGCGAAGCCTTCTCTTTAGAGCCGAAGTAACTGTCTATGTTATGATGATGATGACCCTATTTATGCCTAAATGTATGTTTATGAATGCAAATGTATGATGTAATGTATCGTGCAAATGAATGTCCAAACCCACACATTCGAAGCTTCATTTACAACCTTCATTCCTAAGAAATGACTGAAATCTCTTATCAGCGTTGACTTTTCGCTGTAAGCCTCCCTTAGGAGCTTCTTCGCCTTCTATTTCGGCGGTATCAGCGTTGACTTTTCGTTGTAAGCCTCCCTTAGGAGCTTCTTCGCCTTCTATTTCGGCGGTATCAGCGTTGACTTTTCGTTGTAAGCTCTGCATTCCTTTAGGAACGACTTTTGAGCAGAAAACTTACGTTGTGCTCCCTTAGGAACGGCTTTCTGTAGCTTCATCGTGCTCTGCATCCCTTTAGGGACATCTTTCGAGCTTCTCCCTGTTTTTTTTTTCTTTTTTCTTTTGCACTCGATGGTGCATGCTCAGCTTTTACATTTACATCTTTTTGGGGGATATTGCTCTTGTTGAGCTGAAATAAGAAAAAGAGAAATTACATGCTATGGCCCCATTAAAAACCTTTCTCCCCTTCGGAAAGGAAAAGGGTGCCATAGAAAAAAAAATAAAAAGATTACATCAAGCTACACGTAATATCGCCGAAGCTCATCCGCATTCCAAGATCTAGGATTGTCGTTGTCGTCCATATCCTTCAATCTGTAAGAACCGGGTCTTGACGAAGATACTACCAGGAAAGGTCCTTCCCACTTCAACTGTAGCTTGCCTACTGTGTCTGGGTTGGCGACTCTCCGAAGTACCAAGTGCCCTGGCCTGATATTTTTTAATCGAACTTTTCTGTCACGCCATTTTATTGTTTCGGCTTGATATTTATTGATGTTTTCCACAGCCTGAAGCCTGATTCCCTCTATAGCATCTTTTGCCACAGAATAATCAGCTTCGTCCTCTGCCGCAGCCACTGTTCTTATCGATCCTGCCTTAGCTTCTTCCGGAGTTATTGCTTCGTCACCAAACAGTAGTTTGAATGGTGTAAAGCTTGTTGACCTTGACATCGTTGTGTTGTGGCTCCACACCACTTTGATCAATTCATCTGGCCACTTTCCCCTGGGCTGATTGAAAATTAACTTCATTATTCTTGTCATTATAATGCCATTAGCTCTTTCGACAAGTCCATTTGACTCCGGATGTCTAACAGATGCAAAATGGATCTTCGTGCCAATTTGCTCACAGAACTCTTTGAAAGCTTCGGCATCGAATTGTGTTCCGTTGTCCACAGTAATAGCCTTCGGTACTCCAAAATGACAGACAATATTTTGCCAGAAAAATTTCTGAACAGTGAACAAAGTTATTGTGGCTAAGGGTTTCGCCTCAATCCATTTGGAAAAATATTCTACCGCCACCACAACATATTTTAAATTTCCATGTGCTAGTGGAAGTGGGCCTATCAAATCAAGGCCCCACCTTTGCAACGGCCAAGTGGGCTGTATTAATTGAGTCAGAGACGAAGGCTGTTTTTTATCCCTTGCGCATTTTTGACAGCCTTCGCACTTTTGAACTAATTTTGCTGCATCCGAAGCTGACTTCGGCCAATAAAATCCTTGACGAAAAACTTTTCCCAACAAGGGCCTAGATCCGATGTGAGATCCACACAGGCCTGCATGTAATTCCTTCATCAATTCTATACCTTCAACTCTGGATAAACATTTGAGCAATGGAGAACAGACTCCATGTTTGTATAACTCCCCTTCTATTATTACATATGGCCGGGCTCTTGCCTCTATTCTCTTGTTATAAGCTTCGTCATCTGAAAGGCAGTTGCCCTAGAGAAAAGATATAATCTCGGTTCTCCAATCTTCACTATGAACAGGAGATATATTGAGCACTGCTCTTTCCAGAAGTTCCACCGAAGGTGCTTTTATTGTCTCAAAGAATACTTCCGAAGGTAAAGGCAGCCCCTGTGCCGCTGACTTGGCTAGCAGATCAGCATATTCATTTTCTCCTCGTGGGATATTCTTCACAGAAAACCCTTCGAAAGAAGCTTCAAGCCTTCAAACTATATCCAGATATTTCTCAAGCTTCGGATATCTTGCTTTACAACTCTTGTCAACATGACTAGAAATAACTTGGGAATCAGTTTTGAGAACCACCCTTCTTATCCCCATTGCCTTTAACTTTCGAAGCCCCAAAAGCAAAGCTTCGTATTCAGCAATATTATTTGTGCAGCTGAAATCAAGTTTCACTGCATAACATGTTCTAACTTTGGAAGGTGCAACTAGAACAGCGGCTGCACCTGCCCCGAAGGTTCCCCAGGAACTGTCGCAGAACACTGTCCAAGCTTCGGCATCTTTACTTGCTTCTTCTTCCTGAGCCCCTGGCGTCCAGTCAGCGATGAAGTCTGCTAACGCCTGGGACTGAATCGAGGATCTATGCACATAATCAATGTTGAATTCGTTGAGTTCCGCAGCCCACTTTCCAATCCTTCCAGTAGCTTCTCTGTTCCTCATAATATCCTTCAAAGGCTGTGATGAGGGAACAATTATATGGTATGCTTGAAAGTAGTGTCGAAGCTTCCTGGAGGCCATTAAGACAACATATAGCACCTTCTCCAATTATGTATAGTTTTTCTTTGATAAACTGAGAACTTCAGAGACAAAATATACTGGAGCTTGCTTTTTAGTTTGTCCTTCAAGCTTCTCCTGGACAAGCGCCACACTTACTGCAGAGTGCGAAGCTGCCACATACAGCAGCAGAGGAGCCCCTGGCGCTGGTGGAGTTAGCGTCGTTAGATCTATCAGATACTGCTTCAGCTCTTCGAAGGCTTTCTCCTGAGCTGATCCCCATTGAAAGACTTCAGCTGACTTCAGCACTTCGAAGAATGGTAAATTTCTCTCTGCTGATCTGGATATGAATCGGTTCAAAGATGTCAGTCTTCCTGTCAGCCGTTGAGCTCCCTTCTTTGTACATGGCGGCTCCATCCGAAGAATAGCTTCGATTTTATTCGGATTAGCTTCGATTCCTTTTGTTGAAACTAGACAACCAAGGAATTTTCCTTTCTTTACTCCGAAGACACATTTTTCTGGATTCAACTTTAGGCCAGCTTGCCTAAAGTTGGCAAATGTTTCTTGCAGATCAGCAATGTGATTTTCTTGCTTCGTGCTTTTTACTATGATATCATCAACATATGTTAGCACATTTCTGCCTATCTGAGAATGAAGGACTTTTGTTGTCATTCTGCTGAAGCTTCCTCCAGCATTCTTGAGCCCCTCAGGCATCCGAAGATAGCAATATGTACCACTTGGGGTTATGAAGCTGGTTTTTGGCTCATCTTCCTTCTTCATCCAGATTTGATGGTAGCCTGAATAACAGTCTAGTAGACTCATGAGTTCTGACGAAGCTGCTGCATCCACTAGAGAATCTATCCTTGGTAATAGAAACTCATCCTTCGGACAAGCCTTGTTGAGATCAGTAAAATCAATGCACATTCTCCATTTGCCATTGGCCTTCTTCACCATAACGGTGTTAGCTAGCCATTCTGGGTATTTTACTTCTCTAATGACTCCAGCACTAAGAAGTCTTTTCACTTCATTTCGAGCACCTTCGGCTTTGTCATCAGACATTTTCCGAAGCCTCTGCTTTATGGGTCTGAAGGATGGATCGACATTGAGCGAGTGTTCAATGACATCCCTGTTAACACCGCAGAGATCGTTGGCGGACCATGCGAAGACATCTTTGTTGTCGAACAGAAACCTTGTTAGGTTTTTCTCCTGTTCTTCAGACAATTGAGACCCCAGCAACACCTTTTGCTCTGCTATATCTTCACATAAGAGCATGGGCTTCGGCTGATCAGCCGCAGCAGCCTTCTCCCTTCTGTACTTGTATTGCTCACAAGCTTCGGCTCCATCTATATTATGGATTGCTTTTGAATCTGTCTAGTTTCCTTCAGCCTTTCTGGCATCTTCCTGACTTCCATGAATAGCAATAGGCCCTTGATCCGAAGGTATCTTCATGCAAAGATATGCTGGATGAAGAATTGCTTCAAAAGCATTGAGTGTTCCACGACCAATGATTGCATTGTAGGGATACTCCATGTCGACAATATCAAACACAACTTGCTCAGTCCATGTATTGTTGACATATCCGAAGGTCACTGACATCATGATCTTGCCGAGCGCTATAATCTGCCTTCCTCCGAAGCCACAAAGAGGGTGTGTAGCATCATGAATCTTATCCTCTGGCTCTTGCATCTGTCTGAAGGCTTTAGCAAATATGATATCCGCTGCACTGCCTGTATCAACCAGAACATTGTGGACCAGAAATCCTTTGATGACACAAGAAATAACCATAGCATCATTGTGAGGGTAATCCTTGAGCTGAAGGTCCTCTTGGGAGAAGGTAATTGGGATGTGGGACCATCTTGACTTGATGAAGGGTCCTTGCACCCCAACATGTTGTACCCTTCTCTGTGCCTCCTTCTTCTGCTTCTTGTTGGTTGGCTCTAAGCATGAACTGCCTGTTATCGGGAGTACCAGCTTCGGAGCCGAAGCAGCTCCAGCTTGATTGTTGAACGAAGCCATCAGCTCAAAAAAGTGGAAGTGAGTTCACCGGAGGTGGGCGCCAATGTTGGGGACTTGTTCTCAAATGTTATGAATTAAGAACAAGGCAACATAGAATGTTAAATGTTAATGTCCTTCGTCCGCTGAAGGATTATCTCCCTGTGGATTTAATGAACTTCGGACGAAGGCTTTGAGCAAAATATCACGAAGGTCTTACCTTTGTGATCGGGCTTATAAGGTAATGAAAAATGAGATGTAAAATATAAAACATTAAAGAAAGATATATCAACGACAAATGTTATTGAACACATATTTTATTATACAAACCTAAATATTGAAACATAATATTTAGGTACATTTATACCTTCGTCTTGGCAGAAAACAATAATTACAGCGTAATGCGTCAGCGATTACAGGATTGCGTGAACAGTACAGGGGTACTGTTCATCTATTTATAGGCACAGGGCACAGCCTGTGAGATATTACATTTATGCCCTTTACGGTTGACTACAATAATGACACAAAACATCATGGGTTTTCAAGTCATTTTATCTTTAAGTCGGTTCACCCCTTCGTCTTGAGATCTGTCATTGTGCCGAAGCTTTACAGATGATACCTTCGGCGCTGCTTCTAATAGAATCTGCCGAAGGTGTTTTGTTCCTTTAGGATCTTCGGCTACGAAGCATACCCCCAACAGATCTTTTTCTTTACGAAGCATGAAAAGAAGGGAAGGTGTTTTTTCGCCGAAGGCTCAAAAACGGTATGTATATAAAGTTTCATGCATCGCAAAGAAGTGAATTACAAACAATTTACATATTAGATTCAAAGATATACACATCAAATATTACAGTCTTGTCACAACAAAGCTTCATTGACCATCTAAAAATGTTTTTACAATAAATGCTAGTCTTCTTTTAGGATCTTCTCCGCAACTTCATTTAGTAATTTATTGACGACTTCGTCAACAATAGATTCAACCATATTAATGATCTCCAGTGCTTCCTTCGTTTCTGGATCAGCCAGGGGATCGAACGGTTCCGGTGGTGTAGATAATTCAGCTACAATGGAAAAATTAATCAGTCTGAAGCCATAAAAACAAATTCTGAAGTTGAACGTCAAAAGATATTACCTATACGTTTTTGCGCTCTGCAGCTTCTTCAGCTCGCCTTGCTTTTGCTCGAGCGTCGTGGATGTCTTTTTCACTTTTCTTCATAATTTCATGAGCCATCTCTCGGCCACCATTCACCCAGGCATCATTATAGAATTTTCCGCCCATCAAGGTTGCTTCGGCTGAAGGATCCTTCGTGACATCTGCGGAGAAGGCAGCTTCGGCCTGGGCCATGGTCTTGATATGATCACATCCGGCATTCTCCAAGATTGCTGAAATCCCCCGCACACCGGAAAATGCACAGACATCCCTGCGATCGCTTAAGATCTCTTCGAAGCTCTCGACCTCCCCACTTATCCATTCAATAACACCTTCGGGATTGCGTCGTATGAAGTTTTCTTCAGGAGAATAGGCGCCCACGTTGGCGAAACTAGTTTTTATTTTCTTCACACAGTCCAAGGATTTTTCAAAGCATCTTTCCATGGATGTGCAAAGTTCTTCAACGTTTTTCTCCAAATAATTTTTCCAATATTCGTTGATTTCTCGATTAGCTTCTGCGAGTGCGTATTTTTCTTTAGCTTCGGCCAGTTGCCTTTGAAGGTCTTCAATTTCAGTTTTTTGGGCTTCGGCCTGGGCTTTGAAGTTAGCTTCATCTTCTTTGACTTTGTTAACCAGAGAGTATAAGATTTTGTCTTTTTCGAGACCTTCGTTTCTCAGTTCAATTACCACTGAGCAAAGGTTGTTCAGGGCCATTGTATAGCCTTCATCCTCTATATTCTTCTGTGCCCTAAGGGCATTACAAAGAATCAAGCCCTGCAAGTGGAGGAAAGAATAAGTATGACAAATAAAATACCTCATTTTTTGAATTTAGACTAAGTTTTTATACCTTTATGCTATTATATGCTAGGCTGTCAGCAAGTTCGTCCTTTGATAAAATCGAAAGACCATGTTCCAGCTTTGGGAATCCGATGCTTTTACCTATCTCTCGGCAAACGGATATTTCTTTGTTATCTGGGAGACAGTACAAAAAATCTTCTTCGCCACTGCCATTGAACACTAACGCCTCCTTCAGATATTTCAACTTTTGGGCATAGTGTTGCGCTTCTAACATTTATTCTTGGGATAATACCTTCCCCGAAGCATGACGAATAATGTAGTCAATATTTTTGTTTGACGCTTCGGGACTAGGAACTTCGATTTTTTCAATTGCAATCTGCTCTATCGATTTCTCCTCAGGGTCAGCACGTTCCATTTCGGTGGGCGCTGAAGGCCCAGCTTCGCCTTCAGCCTGAATTGTTGCGGCTTCGACTTCCACCTGCTTAGTATCGGCTTCGAGTTGTGCCTTGGAAGCTTCGGTAACTTTCCTTGTAGGAGCAGGACTCAAGGTTTTTGTTGTTTCTAATACAACGTCAAGAACGTTCGCCATCCTTCTCCTCTTAGGAGTTGCGGCAGAAACCTTTTGTACCTTCGATACTGTTGCCTCTGTTGGAGGGTTCAAATTCTCTGGCATCTTCACTATTTCTTCAATTTTTGGCTCTTCAGCCTTATCAACCTTCATTTCAACCAGCTTGACTGAAAGCACCTTCGGCATTACAACCGGCTCTTCAGTGTTTTGCGCAGACGGAACATTTTCTTTTGTTTTGATAGCTGAAGAGGCCCCTTCGCCAAATTCAGGTATCATGGCCGGTTCAATATAACGCGGCCGGTGAGTCAGAACCTTCATCTTCTTGCCCTTCGGCTCAGATGTGATGGCCGAAGCGGCAACCTTTCCAGAAGAAGCAATCTTTCTTTTTACCCCTTGCCCTCGCAGTGGGTAACAATAGTCAGGGTATACGAAGCCAATAGCATCGAATACCCTGTTCAACCTTTTCTTATTCCGACCCCCGAAGGCTGTGGACAAGGCATTGTCCTCGGTTTTGGAATACGCCCCAAGTAACTCGTCGCTAGTAGCTTCAATGCACTTCAGCCAATCATCATTTGGTTCATCAAACTTATCCCCAAACCTGAATGTATACTTCAGTCGAACCAAACCACCTTCGCTAGAGTTAGTGATGGTCTCCTTCGGCATTTCCTAGCTTTCCACAAGTGGCCATACTCTGAATGATATATGTTCTTGAATTAAATCTCTTGTGCCAATGAAGGAGCAAACAGTACTGAAGGCCTTCTGACATGCTTCGGCGGCGTCATCAATTTCGACCTTTGGCCTTCAGAGGCCGAAGCGGGACCAAATGGGGCGCATGATGACTTCCTTAATGTCTTCTCTTGCTTTCAAATCATTCTTCACATAAAACCATTCTTCCATCCAAGCTCCGGGCCACCTCTTCCGAAATGTCGGCACCGGGTGGCTTGCGTTGGGGTGAGCAATAAATCCATAACAACCAAAGTTGTTGTGGTACTGTTCTTTACCCATGGTCTTCGTCTCATATAGAGTTCGTGCATACTGCAGAAGCACTTCACGCTTGGCTCTAGCCCTTGACTCCTTACTGCCTAGACAAAAATCCCCATCCTTATTATAGCTTCGGGGGTAATCTGTTGGAGGAAGATCTTGTAACACCCCAGGTGTTACCTTGGCTAGAGCCCACCTTGGCATTTGAAGCTATGATCACAAGGGGTAAAGGCTTAGGGCAACACTTGAGAACTTGGAGATCAAGTGCTAATAAAGTTGCCAAAGACATGAGAAGCATTACCCTAGCCCTTGCTCACTTACTACCTTGGATCAGAGGGGAGAAGAACCCTAGACCTCTCTTAAAACCCTATCTTCCAAAACCCTAGGTAAGGGGGGAAAGAGAGTGAACAAGTGTGCAAGGCATGAGTAAATTTTTACCCAAACCCTAACTAACCTTGTAACCATCAATTAGAGGAGGGAAATATTGCAAAGAGACCCCTGGAGAAACCCCAATTCAAATCTCCAAGTGGAGAGAGAGCTAGAGCTCTCTATTTCCCTCTAAGTCAAATTCTAACCCTAATCCAAAGACCAGCTGTGTTCACCTTAAAGATGGCGCCAAAACCACTTAGGTTCTATACCAAAAATGTGGTATACCACCTAAGGCACCCCCTGGAAAAAGTGGAGACCGAGACTTGGACGTTTGACAGCTCTTGACATCAGTTTTGTCGCGGGGTGGGCAGTGAGACAAGCCAGATTTGGCGCCCGTCTATCTCCTGATCTAGGGCGTATCCTCCATTGGAACTCACACATGTGAGATAGCCCTAGGTGCCAGGAAGAGGCCTGCGCCGGATTCATGGCAAGATTCGCACGTTTGCGATCTCTGGAGACGTTTGAACAATGGAAGAAAAACACCTCCACGTGTTCGACGCCTTCGGTCCGCGCAAGAGCACGCTCGTGCGCGCCCCCGCATGCCCAGCGCCGCGCCCGAGCCAAGCCAGCGCCATGGCCTGCGCCCGCGCTTATAAAACCCTCCCAGACTTAGATTGTACCCTTCCACGCACCCTCAAACCTCACCGGAGTCTAGCTCGTCGCCGTTTGCCCGTGCGCAGCGAGTCCGCGGCCGCCCAATCCCTCTGCCACCATAGACCGGCCAGTGGAACCATTCCCAACTCCGTCCAGCCCTCGGAGAAGACTGTGCACACCTCCGTGAGGCTCCCCGAGCAAGGAATCGGAGTTTGCTTCGCCGGAGAGGCCAGTCCACGCTCGCCGGAGCTCTCAACCCCGCCGGAGTACGTGGACCGGGTAAACCACTCCACCATCCTTCGATTCCTTGTGCACACGGTCGCTACGTTACCCCGTGAAGCTCACCATGCCCTCGGATTGTACCAGTTCGCCGTGGTTTGGCCGGTACACTCGCCGCCGACGAGAACACCCGCCTGCGCGCGTGGACCGGGCGATTCCGGCCATCTCCGACATCAAGTCGTACCTCGACGTGACCGCCAGAGTCTCCCCGAGCCAACCCCACCCTTCGCCGGACCTCCCTCGCCGCCGATAAGCCGCGCCACCCTTTTCTTTCCCGCGGTTACTGTTTGCATAAGGGGAAGGACTGCGGGTGAGAGGGAG
This sequence comes from Zea mays, assembly GCF_902167145.1. Classification (NCBI taxonomy): domain Eukaryota; kingdom Viridiplantae; phylum Streptophyta; class Magnoliopsida; order Poales; family Poaceae; genus Zea; species Zea mays. The sequence continues at coordinate 156,800,076 of NC_050100.1, read as the reverse complement.
AGAAGGTCAGGGGGTTTTGTGAAATGTCAGAGACACAGGGGAATAGTGGCGCGAGGGTAGATTTGCGAAGGTTGATTTAGTTTAAACCCAGGGACCTCGGCGTAAACTGTTTTTCCAGAAAACCTTTATTAAATCTGTTTTTAAATTAGACAGAAACTTTGAAAATTCATAACTTCTGTTTAATTCATCCAAATTTGGTCAAACCAATTTTGTCAGACTCTAAATAATGTAACCTACTTAAGGAAAATATAAAAGCCCCTATGTACTATAGAAAACTTTAAAGCTCTGATTTAATTATAGTTTTGACCAAAAGCTTAATAATAGGGCCAAAAATTAGTTGCACTATTTGACTGAGGTTAGAAAAATTTTGAGAAGTTTGTATCTACCTACTAAACCAAATAAAAATGTTAAACCTCTCTGTCCACTCCATTAAGTTAGTTTTTACCCCTCATTTTATAATATGCTTAAGGGTAAGAAAAATAGAAAATGTAATTTAATTAATGGACCAGAGAGTACCTCTATTTTTGTTAGGATACTTATTGAATGTAGTTCACTGGAAAAATGTATCATGCCCTGTTTTAGTATAAAATAAGTAGGATCCCTTTTGTTTTAATAAAACAAGTGAAACTTAGGAAAGCTCTACAAAAATAACCCCAAGGTAAAAACACCCCACCCTTGGGATAACTAATGTTTTATTAATAAGAACTTAGGAAAAATAGGAAATCTGCTGTTTGACATTTTTCAAATAATAATGTAGTAGAAAGTGCCTTTTTGACATTTAACTTAAGAAAATCTTAACTAAATAACCACCCCTTAGTTTTCTGTGATTTTTAGCACAGAGACCTATTATTGCTATGGGATGCCAGCAAAAATAATCTTTAGGACAAAACCTACCCCTAACTTAGAGATGTAGTGTAAAGTGGCCCATTTTGTATAACTCTTGTCATTTTTGTTTAAAGCCTAGCTTTTGTACTTTAAGCCTCAAATTCTTAAGACAAGCTAGAATAGCAAGTGACAACCCACTGTAATTTTTACAGAGTTTTTGGAAATTATTAAAACATTGTCATAGTTCAAACCTACACTAGAAACCCTAAATGGAAATTAAAGTAAGGAAATGAATGATGTAAATTAATGTTATCCTAAAACCTTTGTAAATTTGTCCACTGAAATCTATAAAGACAATGCAAATCCACTATGTTATCCTAGAAGAAAACCTAAGCTCAAAAGGTAATAAGTCTATGTATATACATACCATTAGAAGCCCCACATAACCATGAAACCCTAAGTTAATTCTTGACTTAGTTTCTTTAGCTTAATGTTCTTAAATCTTGCATAATCATGACATACATGTTCCTTGCATTTCAATAGACTGTAATCTTGCTGACGGAGAGTACATCCTCGTGCCGGAGCAAGGAGCTGCTCAGGAGGTAGCCCCAGATCCAGCACCCGAGCCTGCACCAGAGGACCTGCCAGCCACTGCTTTGGAAGGCAAGCCCCGGTTTTATGCATAACCTGTTATTTATGCTATTTTACTTCACTAAATGTTTGTAGGATTGATTGTGCACTTAGGTGTAGGAATTGTTTGGAACCCTAGTTGCATGATCTCAGGAATCCTATTGAGATGAATACTAGTATGCTAGGTCGAGTAGCTGCTTTATGAAGTAGGATCTCGGTAGAAGACGAGTGATTTTTCTAGCACTCGCGCGAGGTCAGGACATTGATTGTACCCACTTTCATATCGTACTGAGGTTGGTTGTGGGCAACAATCCATGGGGATTGGTTGTCTACGGGATAAAAATTTGAGTAAGGATTAAGGTGTGGTACCGTGAGTCAAGCGTTTGAATGTACTAAACACATACCGGGAAATATGGTAAATCGGTAAGCCTAGTACCTGAGTGAACCTGCCCGCAGACTTTACCCCTCACGCGACCTAAGACGTGGTCTCCCATTCCGGTTATGGTGGGTACAAGTGCGGTCACTGCACAACGGCCAGTCGGGGTCAGTGGGGCATTGTACGCCATGGCGGTGAGCCCTGATCTGTTGCCAGGGAATCGATGGGGACGGTTGATGTGTGTGGGGACGGAGTGCCCCTGCATGTCGTGTGTTTAGGTTTACCTTGCAAGGATAAAAACTCGATTCGAATCGTCTGCTTCTCGCAGCTAATGAGACTGCTTGATCCATGCTGCTACATTGAGTAACAAGTGGAATTGTGCGGAGATGATACAAGATGTTGATTGCTAAAAATGTTTGCTACTTTGTATGAATAGATAGTACATCTTTAGCCTTAAGAGAGTCACACTTAACTTTGACAAACTTAAAAACTTGATTTAGAAACTCAGCTAGTGCTTTTGGCAACCAAACCCCACAGCCAAACAGCTGCATGTCTAGAGGTAGAGGAGTAGACTCCTCACACCGGGTAAGTCTAGCTGAGTATTAGTATACTCAGCCTTGCTTGTGGCATAATTTTTTACAGGTTCTCTGGAGGAAATGGTTGCTGGACTAACTTGGCCGTCCACCCTGCCACCGGGTTGGACTGTCGAGTGGGACCCTGCCTCGGCTGAGGAGGAGCATGAGGAGTGATGGGACAGGCTTCCCCATCTCTCTATTTATTTACCGCTAGTTCATTTCCGCTGCACTTCGAACAATGATGATCACTTTTGCAAAAACTCCGATGATGATGATGATGCTGTAATAATTTAATCCTCTGACATGTATGGTTTTATGCTTTATTGTATTTGCTCTGTGACTCACCTTCGAGTGAGATTGTGGTACTTGATCCTGTCAGTGGCCATGTCGGACTAGATCCGAGGGATTGACGGGTTATTCCCATTTAAGTGTGGTCTAGCCTCTAAGGCGGGGCTTAGGCACTTAAGTTGGAATAATTCGGGCAGTTCCGCCACAGCTGGTATCGGAGCTTGTACCACCACAGAGGAATCAATAAAACGTGAATACCATCCTTTTTCCAAAATAAAACTTGATAGAAACAATGTTGGATAGATAGTAGGGCGAGCAGGATAGACCTAGGACGTGAAGCCTTAGGGTAATAGAAGGGTAGCTAGGTGGCTAAGTAACTAGGCCCTACAGGCCACTTTCACAGGATGGGAGTTCCTCCCTATTCCTTTTAACTTGTTGTGAGGTCGTTCAGGACGAGCATGCATGCATTCATAATTAAACAAATGGATAACTGAGTAGAGGACTTAAAAACAAGATAACAACCAACTAGGTCCCTAGTGCCTTTTTACTTAACTAGAGAAAGGCTGAGTTTTACTTTTTCTTGTTCTTTTTATAATTCTTTTTCTTTTACTTACGCTTAACCGTACACAGATGACTTCCCACGGATCCTCCGATGACGGAAATGCACTGACCCACACTGACGGGCTTGCACGAGAGGGCTTTCCCCGCATTTTGTGGGAGGTACTTCAGGGGGCCGGATACACGACACCCCCTCAGTACGCGGTGCAGCAGTTCAAGAAGCACCGAGTGCCTCGCTGTAGAGTGAGGATGACCTTGGAGCCTCATCCCCTGCAGCCAGGATGGTGCTCTTTGGACTCCGAGTCTTTCGGATACCGAGCAGAGGACACGATCGAGGCGATCGCTCTGCATGGATTGACTACTTTCTGCGGGTTCCATCCTTTGGAGCTGGCCACCCACCCCATTGGCTTGTTCCCCGCTGAGAGGGAGGACGACCCAATGTGGAAGGATCGGGTGGAGCATGCCAAGGATATCTGGGCCATCTACCCAGGACAGACTGCGCACTTGACCGTACGGTGCATGAATGCGCTGTACCGTCTGCAGGTGATGCGCGGTGAGGCGATGTCCCATCTGATGGCGCTGCTGGAGGCAACAAAGATTACATTGGATAACAGAGAAGAGCTCGTGGTTGATTTATCCCAAGAAATGGTGGAGAAGGACTTGCAGGTGGAGCAGCTATCCACTGATATTCAGGAGTTGGAGGAGCTAGTGGGCACCAGGGAGAACACCATCGAGGTTCTAGAGGATCAGCTCCTTAACACTCAGCAGCAGCTTGCTGAGGCTAACGAGCACCTGGACATGCATCACCAGGAAATCCAGGACCAAGAGGCAAACGAGGACGTCGACATTGAGGGAGGAGATGAGCCTGCCTCCAGTGTGGACACTGCTGGCTCGGGAAGACCACCTTCCCCCGAGTCGAGTGTTGCTTCGTTCGCTCACTAGGTGTTCAGGATAGGCTTAGAAGTTGGATGGTCGGACTCCTCGCAGCTAGCTTAGCTTTTGCACCCTTGGGGTACTAGGCTAGATAGAGTTGAGCCATTTTGGGACAAATTGATGTAATCACGCTAAACTCTCTTGGGAGCTTGTTTGATGGATGCGGTCATCAGTTTAAATTTGGAAGGAAGAGTTTGTGCTTCTTTTTTTTAAGTCTTTTTGTTGAAGTCGGAGTCTATCATGTTGCTTTTTCTCCGCGATGATATCTTGAACTTGGAGATGTGGTGTTAAGCATGTATATGGTTTTTCAGATGGCCGGGAGGCAGCGTCGTGGCCAGAACGAGCGCGTTCCTCCACCGCCGCCACCACCTCCCACTCTGCAGGAGCTCATGGCTCAGCAGAATGAGATCCTGAGGCAGCTGGCTCAGCGTCAGCCACCACCTCAGCATTATGGTGGTGGAGACCATCAGCGTCACCCCGCGGCGGCTACATACCAGGAATTCCTTAGCACCCAGCCTCCATTGTTCACAAGGGCGGAGGACCCACTTGACGCAGATGTGTGGCTGCGAGTGGTGGAATCCAAATTCCCACTGCTCCATGGAGTTTGTTCAGAGGTCACCAAAGTCAGGTTCGCCACCCAGCAGCTTCGCGGACCCGCAAGGACTTGGTGGGATCATTTTCTTGCTATGCAGCCAGAGGATCGAGAGGTGGAGTGGAGGGAGTTCAAGGCAGCTTTCAGAGGACACCATATACCAGCCGGGATTATGGACAGGAAGCTCAATGAGTTTTTGGCACTCACTCAGGGCAACAGGACAGTGTTGCAGTATGCCCAGGCCTTTAATGACTTGTGTCAGTATGCTGGGTATCATGCAGATACAGATGAGAAGAAGAGAGACAGGTTCAGGAGGGGGCTCAGCACTAAGCTCCGTGACCGCCTCAACACCGTCAGGGCCAACAGCTACAATGAGTTGGTCAACATGGCTATCTCCCAAGAGGACTGCATTACAGCTAGACAGGCAGAGAAGAAGAGGAAGACCCCTGTGGCAGGACCCCCAGCTCAGCCACAGCGCTTCAGGATTGTGTCCGACACCCAGGGCAGGGGACCGCAGCAGCAGCAAGGGCGATGGGTGATCCGACCGCAGCAGCAACAGGCACCCAACCGCACCCAATTTCCGGCTCAGAGGAGCAATCAGCAGCAGCAGCAATACCGCCAGGCAAATGACAACAGGTGCTTCACATGTGGCAACACTGGGCATTATGCCAAGAATTGCCCCAGGAACCAACAGAGGCAGGGGCAGAATGTCAATCAGAACCAAGGCAAGAGGCAGAAGGTGCAAGTGAGGCAAGGCAGGCTGAACTTCACCACCATGGCTGATATTCCAGAGGGAGCACCCGTCATGGCTGGTATCTTTACAGTTTTGAATTATCCTGCTATTATTCTTTTTGATTCTGGTGCATCGCATAGTTTTATCAGTGCCAAGTTTAGTGCCAAATGCCAGTTGCCCTTTCACCACACCGATGGGGGCATTACAATTTCAACACCAGGAGGCAGGGTTGCCACCTATCAAATCAACAGGCACGTGCCCATAAAGTTTGGTAGTCTAATAATTAAAACCACCCTCCTCATTTTGGGTTTGGATAGTGTGGATATTATATTGGGAACTGACTGGTTAATCAGGCATCGAGCAGTTATTGATATTGCAGCCAGGGCCATTGAGGTGCACTCACCAACCTGTGGTGAAACTACATTATATTTGCCCGGTCAGGGATGCACCCGTTCTTGTGCTTTCGTCATCATAAATTCCCCAGTGGAAAAGATCCCAGTGGTCTGTGACTACCCAGATGTTTTCCCAGATGAATTGCCAGGAATGCCACCTGACCGAGATATTGAGTTCGCCATCGAATTGCAACCCGGGACTGCTCCTATCTCCAAGAGACCCTATAGGATGCCTCCCGCGGAATTGGCAGAATTGAAGAAACAATTGCAAGAATTGTTGGACAAGGGGTTTATTCGTCCAAGCACTTCACCATGGGGATGTCCAGCACTATTTGTGAAGAAAAAGGATGAGAGTTTGAGGATGTGTGTGGACTACCGTCCTCTCAATGCGGTGACTATCAAGAACAAATACCCACTGCCCCGCATTGATGTTCTGTTTGATCAGTTGGTAGGAGCCAAGGTATTCTCCAAGATAGACCTTCGCTCAGGTTACCATCAGATTAAGATCCGTGCCAGCGATATTCCCAAGACGGCTTTCTCAACCAGATATGGGTTGTATGAGTTTTTAGTGATGTCATTCGGGCTGACCAATGCCCTGGCTTATTTTATGTACTTGATGAACTCAGTATTCAGGCCAGAGTTAGATAAGTTCGTGGTCGTTTTCATTGATGACATTCTGGTTTATTCCAAGAATGAAGCCGAGCACACCAAACACTTGCATACTGTACTTCAGAGACTGCGAGATCATCAGTTGTATGCTAAGTTGAGTAAGTGTGAGTTCTGGCTGAAGGAAATCAAATTCTTGGGTCATACAATTTCTCAGGATGGGATATCAGTTGATCCTGAGAAGGTGCAGGAGGTGATGGATTGGAAACCCCCGAATACAGTGAAGCAGATTCGGAGTTTTCTGGGATTGGCAGGGTATTATCGACGATTTATTCCGGATTTCTACAGAATTGCCAAGCCAATGACTGAACTGTTGAAGAAGGGAGTCAAATTTGAGTGGAGCCAAAAGTGTGAAGATGCCTTTCATACCTTGAGGCAACATTTGACAACAGCCCCAGTGCTGGCCCAACCTGACAACACCAAGCCATTTGAAGTTTATTGTGATGCTTCGGGTACCGGATTGGGATGTGTCTTGATGCAAGAGAACAGAGTGATTGCTTATGCTTCCCGGGCACTCAGGCCCCATGAGCAGAACTACCCTACACATGATCTAGAATTGGCAGCTGTAGTTCATGCTCTAAAGATATGGAGACACTACTTGATGGGAGCTCACTGTAACATCTATACTGATCACAAGAGTCTCAAATACATCTTCACTCAGGCAGATCTGAACATGAGACAAAGGAGATGGTTAGAGTTGATCAAGGACTATGATTTGGAGGTGCATTACCATCCTGGTAAGGCCAATGTGGTGGCAGATGCCTTGAGCAGAAAGGCCCAGTGCAATTGTATGAGCATGGATGTGGGAGTTACCACCCTGTGTGATGAGTTGTGCAAGCTGAACCTGGAAGTTGTTTCTTCGGGTGACCTAAGCTATATCTCGGTGGAGCCCACGTTGCAAGAGCAGATAATCAGGGCACAGGTTGAGGATAAGGGTGTTCAGGTTATCAAAGATATGATCAAGCAAAAGGCAGAAAAATACAAGTGTTTCCGACAGGATAGCAAGGGAATTCTATGGTTTGGAGATCGATTGGTTGTTCCCAAGGACACTGAGCTCAGAAAGAAGATACTGGATGAAGCTCACCTCTCCAAATTCTCCATGCATCCTGGTAGCAACAAGATGTACCATGATCTCAGATCTCTATATTGGTGGACTAGAATGAAAAGGGAAATTGCCAAGTACATATCCGAGTGTGACACCTGCCAGAGAATTAAAGCTAGTCACTTGAAGGCAGCAGGCCCTTTGCAACCCCTTCCCATCCCATCTTGGAAATGGGAGGACATTTGCATGGACTTCATAGTGGAATTACCCAATACCTCCAGGCACCATGATTCAATTTGGGTTATCGTGGACAGGTTGACCAAGACTGCTCATTTCTTGCCAGTGCATACCACCCACAGGACAGAGAAGTACGCTAAAATTTATGTTGATCAGATAGTAAGGTTGCATGGTATTCCCAAGACCATTATATCTGACAGAGGAGCACCATTTGTGGCACGATTTTGGGAGCAATTGCAAGAGTCACTTGGGACCCATGTCCTCCGAAGCTCAGCATATCACCCTCAAACAGATGGCCAGACAGAAAGGGTGAATCAGATTTTGGAGGACATGTTGCGAGCATGTGCACTACATTATGGAAAGGATTGGGACAAGTGTCTGTCCTTGGCAGAGTTTTCTTACAATAATAGCTATCAGTCCAGTCTGAAGATGGCACCTTTTGAGGCATTATATGGGAGAAGGTGTAGGACCCCACTAAATTGGTCTCAAGCAGGAGAAAGGGAAATTTTTGGGCCAGACTTGGTACTCGAGGCAGAGGCAAAGGTCAGGGTTATTACCAAGAACTTAGAAGCTGCTCAGGCCAGGCAAAGGAGCTATCATGATAAGAGGCGGAAGCCTCTACAGTTTGAGGTGGGAGATCATGTCTACCTTAAGGTATCACCCACCAAGGGTGTCCAGAGATTTGGGATCAAGGGCAAGTTAGCTCCTCGCTACATTGGGCCATACGAGGTCAAGGAAGCTTGTGGACCCGTAGCCTATCAAGTGGAATTGCCACCTCACATGTCGTCAGTTCACAATGTGTTTCATGTATCTCAGCTGCGGAAATGTGTTCGCCTACCCACTGAAGTACTACCGGAACCAGACATTGAGATAGAACCAGACTTATCTTACCAAGAGTACCCTGTCAAGGTGCTAGATCAAAAAGAGAGATCAACTCGGGCAAGGTCGATCAGAATGTATAAAGTTCAGTGGAGTCACCATTCAGCAGAAGAAGCTACATGGGAGACTGAGGATTTTCTACGCTCTCGCTTCCCCGACTTTCTACCCAAAGGAGTCGGTATGTAACCCCAAAACCCCATCCCCACCTCCCCTTTGAATTCAATTATAAGAAAAACTTAGATAACAAGGATAGTCTAAGTTGTGGATTTAACTTAAGAAGGGCTTCCTTCTGAAGTTGCAAAGAGGATGACATTCGAAGAGCAGTTAATAAGAGAAATTTAAGTAAGGGGAAAACAACACCAGCACACCTTCAAGCACCCTCCAAGGGACTCTACCTAAATCTCGGGACGAGATTCCTTTAAGGGGGGAGGGCTGTAACACCCCAGGTGTTACCTTGGCTAGAGCCCACCTTGGCACTTGAAGTTGTGATCACAAGGGGTAAAGGCTTAGGGCAACACTTGAGAACTTGGAGATCAAGTGCTAATAAAGTTGCCAATGACATGAGAAGCATTACCCTAGCCCTTGCTCACTTACTACCTTGGATCAGATGGGAGAAGAACCCTAGACCTCTCTTAAAACCCTATCTTCCAAAACCCTAGGTAAGGGGGGAAAGAGAGTGAACAAGTGTGCAAGGCATGAGTAAATTTTTACCCAAACCCTAACTAACCTTGTAACCATCAATTAGAGGAGGGAAATATTGCAAAGAGACCCCTGGAGAAACCCCAATTCAAATCTCCAAGTGGAGAGAGAGCTAGAGCTCTTTATTTCCCTCTAAGTCAAATTCTAACCCTAATCCAAAGACCAGCCGTGTTCACCTTAAAGATGGCGCCAAAACCACTTAGGTTCTATACCAAAAATGTGGTACACCACCTAAGGCACCCCCTGGAAAAAGTGGAGACCGAGACTTGGACGTTTGACAGCTCTTGACATCAGTTTTGTCGCGGGGTGGGCAGTGAGACAAGCCAGATTTGGCGCCCGTCTATCTCCTGATCTAGGGCGTATCCTCCATTGGAACTCACACATGTGAGATAGCCCTAGGTGCTAGGAAGAGGCCTGCGCCGGATTCATGGCAAGATTCGCACGTTTGCGATCTCTGGAGACGTTTGAACAATGGAAGAAAAACACCTCCACGTGTTCGACGCCTTCTGCCCGCGCCAGAGCACGCTCGCGCGCGCCCCCGCATGCCCAGCGCCGCGCCCGAGCCAAGCTAGCGCCATGGCCCGCGCCCGCGCTTATAAAACCCTCCCAGACTTAGATTGTACCCTTCCGCGCACCCTCAAACCTCACCGGAGTCTAGCTCGTCGCCGTTTGCCCGTGCGCAGCGAGTCCGCGGCCGCCCAATCCCTCTGCCACCGTAGACCGGCCAGTGGAACCATTCCCAACTCCGTCCAGCCCTCGGAGAAGACTGTGCACACCTCCGTGAGGCTCCCCGAGCAAGGAATCGGAGTTTGCTTCGCCGGAGAGGCCAGTCCACGCTCGCCGGAGCTCTCAACCCCGCCGGAGTACGTGGACCGGGTAAACCACTCCACCATCCTTCGATTCCTTGTGCACACGGTCGCTACGTTACCCCGTGAAGCTCACCATGCCCTCGGATTGAACCAGTTCACCGTGGTTTGGCCGGTACACTCGCCGCCGACGAGAACACCCGCCTGCGCGTGTGGACCGGGCGATTCCGGCCATCTCCGACATCAAGTCGTACCTCGACGTGACCGCCAGAGTCTCCCCGAGCCAACCCCACCCTTCGCCGGACCTCCCTCGCCGCCGATAAGCCGCGCCACCCTTTTCTTTCCCGCGGTTACTGTTTGCATAAGGGGAAGGACTGCGAGTGAGAGGGAGAGAAGGTCAGGGGGTTTTGTGAAATGTCAAAGACACAGGGGAATAGTGGCGCGAGGGTAGATTTGCGAAGGTTGATTTAGTTTAAACCCAGAGACCTCGGCGTAAACTGTTTTTCCAGAAAACCTTTATTAAATCTGTTTTTAAATTAGACAGAAACTTTGAAAATTCATAACTTCTGTTTAATTCATCCAAATTTGGTCAAACCAATTTTGTCAGACTCTAAATAATGTAACCTACTTAAGGAAAATATAAAAGCCCCTATGTACTATAGAAAACTTTAAAGCTCTGATTTAATTATAGTTTTGACCAAAAGCTTAATAATAGGGCCAAAAATTAGTTGCACTATTTGACTGAGGTTAGAAAAATTTTGAGAAGTTTGTATCTACCTACTAAACCAAATAAAAATGTTAAACCTCTCTGTCCACTCCATTAAGTTAGTTTTTACCCCTCATTTTATAATATGCTTAAGGGTAAGAAAAATAGAAAATGTAATTTAATTAATGGACCAGAGAGTACCTCTATTTTTGTTAGGATACTTATTGAATGTAGTTCACTGAAAAAATGTATCATGCCCTGTTTTAGTATAAAATAAGTAGGATCCCTTTTGTTTTAATAAAACAAGTGAAACTTAGGAAAACTCTACAAAAATAACCCCAAGGTAAAAACACCCCCACCCTTGGGATAACTAATGTTTTATTAATAAGAACTTAGGAAAAATAGGAAATCTGCTGTTTGACATTTTTCAAATAATAATGTAGTAGAAAGTGCCTTTTTAACATTTAACTTAAGAAAATCTTAACTAAATAACCACCCCTTAGTTTTCTGTGATTTTTAGCACAGAGACCTATTATTGCTATGGGATGCCAGCAAAAATAATCTTTAGGACAAAACCTACCCCTAACTTAGAGATGTAGTGTAAAGTGGCCCATTTTGTATAACTCTTGTCATTTTTGTTTAAAGCCTAGCTTTTGTACTTTAAGCCTCAAATTCTTAAGACAAGCTATAATAGCAAGTGACAACCCACTGTAATTTTTACAAAATTTTTGGAAATTATTAAAACATTGTCATAGTTCAAACCTACACTAGAAACCCTAAATGGAAATTAAAGTAAGGAAATGAATGATGTAAATTAATGTTATCCTAAAACCTTTGTAAATTTGTCCACTGAAATCTATAAAGACAATGCAAATCCACTATGTTATCCTAGAAGAAAACCTAAGCTCAAAAGGTAATAAGTCTATGTATATACATACCACTAGAAGCCCCACATAACCAGAAAACCCTAAGTTAATTCTTGACTTAGTTTCTTTAGCTTAATGTTCTTAAATCTTGCATAATCATGACATACATGTTCCTTGCATTTCGATAGACTGTAATCTTGCTGACGGAGAGTACATCCTCGTGCCGGAGCAAGGAGCTGCTCAGGAGGTAGCCCCAGATCCAGCACCCGAGCCTGCACCAGAGGACCTGCCAGCCACTGCTTTGGAAGGCAAGCCCCGGTTTTATGCATAACCTGTTATTTATGCTATTTTACTTCACTAAATGTTTGTAGGATTGATTGTGCACTTAGGTGTAGGAATTGTTTGGAACCCTAGTTGCATGATCTCAGGAATCCTATTGAGATGAATACTAGTATGCTAGGTCGAGTAGCTGCTTTATGAAGTAGGATCTCGGTAGAAGACGAGTGATTTTTCTAGCACTCGCGCGAGGTCAGGACATTGATTGTACCCACTTTCATATCGTACTGAGGTTGGTTGTGGGCAACAATCCATGGGGATTGGTTGTCTACGGGATAAAAATTTGAGTAAGGATTAAGGTGTGGTACCGTGAGTCAAGCGTTTGAACATACTAAACACATACCGAGAAATATGGTAAATCGGTGAGCCTAGTACCTGAGTGAACCTGCCCGCAGACTTTACCCCTCAGGCGACCTGAGATGTGGTCTCCCATTCCGGTTATGGTGGGTACAAGTGCGGTCACTGCACGACGGCCAGTCAGGGTCAGTGGGGCATTGTACGCCAAGGCGGTGAGCCCTGATCTGTTGCCAGGGAATCGATGGGGACGGTTGATGTGTGTGGGGACGGAGTGCCCCTGCATGTCGTGTGTTTAGGTTTACCTTGCAAGGATAAAAACTCGATTCGAATTGTCTGCTTCTCGCAGCTAATGAGACTGCTTGATCCATGCTGCTACATTGAGTAACAAGTGGAATTGTGCGGAGATGATACAATATGTTGATTGCTAAAAATGTTTGCTACTTTGTATGAATAGATAGTACATCTTTAGCCTTAAGAGAGTCACACTTAACTTTGACAAACTTAAAAACTTGATTTAGAAACTCAGCTAGTGCTTTTGGCAACCAAACCCCACAGCCAAACAGCTGCATGTCTAGAGGTAGAGGAGTAGACTCCTCACACCGGGTAAGTCTAGCTGAGTATTAGTATACTCAGCCTTGCTTGTGGCATAATTTTTTACAGGTTCTCTGGAGGAAATGGTTGCTGGACTAACTTGGCCGTCCACCTTGCCACCGGGTTGGACTGTCGAGTGGGACCCTGCCTCGGCTGAGGAGGAGCATGAGGAGTGATGGGACAGGCTTCCCCATCTCTCTATTTATTTACCGTTAGTTCATTTCCGCTGCACTTCGAACAATGATGATCACTTTTGCAAAAACTCCGATGATGATGATGATGCTGTAATAATTTAATCCTCTGACATGTATGGTTTTATGCTTTATTGTATTTGCTCTGTGACTCACCTTCGAGTGAGATTGTGGTACTTGATCCTGTCAGTGGCCATGTCGGACTAGATCCGAGGGATTGACGGGTTATTCCCATTTAAGTGTGGTCTAGCCTCTAAGGCGGGGCTTAGGCACTTAAGTTGGAATAATTCGGGCAGTTCCGCCACAGATCTGGTAGGTTTTCAGCACTTCAACTACAAACTTGCTCAAAGGAAACCGAAGCCCAGCCTTGAAAAAGCTTCGGTAAATCACAACTTTGTTTTCCTCAGGGGCAGGGACGTTGTTGTCTCCTCCAGCCCTCACAATAGACATGTCCCAAAAGTACCTTCCTCTCATGTTCTCAAGATGACTCTATTTGTTGGTCGATTTTCCGAAGATTGAATGACTTGGCCGCCAAGGCCGATCCTCAGAATCCTCATCCCCACTTTCCACATCATAGTTGTCGTTATCACCAGCATCTTCAGATAAACCCCGATCCTCTGTGTTGGTCTTCGCCATTGATTCAACAAATCCAGCAATATAAGGATCCACAGCCTTCTTCTCCTCGAACAACTTTGTCTCTTTAGTCTGTTTCATCTCCACAACAACCTTCTTTTCCTGGGGCATCTTTTCACCAGACATGGAAAAAATGCGTCTTTTAAACCGAAGCTCAGAGAATTTGAAAATCTAGCGAGCGCTAGTGAGCAGGAGCTAAAAGATTGAGAAAATAATGCAAATGACACAAGCAGTGTATCAAATGCAGCTGGTGTGAGTTCCTATTTATACACCCAGTGCGCTACAAAATGGAGGGGCCCATCTGTCATTGTTTATTGCTATTCTAGCAAAGGGAAGGTGTTTTTTCGGACCTTCATCTTAAGGCCTTCGTCCATGTCGCAGTATGAATTCGTTATCTTAACAAATTAATACTGCGAGGGGCTACTATTGGGGGCCTTCGTCTTCCGAAGGTCCTCAAAAACATGATTTAACAATGTTTTCCAAGTGTAGCACGTGAACAGGTACCTTTGGACTCGGGTCAAAACTATATACGATGTGAAAAGCGTGGTCGAGACAAAGACTGATGTTGCTCCGAAGCTACGCGCAAGGGAGCTTCGGCGCAATGGTGGAAAAAGGAACCGACTTAAAGAGGAAAAGGCTATCTAGTCCCCATTGGGTTGTTCATAAGTCAATAGTAAATATGAAGGACATGAATGTAAATTTACACAGGCTGCGCCCTGTGCCTATAAATAGATGAACAGTACCCCCATACTGTTCACGCTGACTTGTATTCATTTGTGCGTCACGCTTGGATTTTTACCTTCTGTCAAGCCAAAGGTACAAATGTAACTTAATCTTGTTTCTGTTTATCCATGTTAATAAAAAGAAGATATATTAATAATGTTATATGATTATTCATGTTGTCTCTTACATTTCATATGCTTCTTCTTTCATTAACACATGCTGTGATGATGAAAGTATGCCCTTCATGACCTTCGTCCGAAGATCATTATATCCTAAGGGAAATAATGCTTCGAAGGACGAAGGACCTTTAACCATTAATATTTGTGTTGCCTTGTTCTTAATTCATAGCATTTGAGAACAAGTCCCAAACAGGCTTTTCCGACTTTGAAACCATTAGTGATAAGGAAATATCTTAGGCATTCATACCATGCTCTTGGGGCTTGCTTGAGCCCATAAAGCGCCTTTGAGAGTTTATACACATGGTTAGGGTACTCACTATCTTCAAAGCCGGGAGGTTGCTCAACATAGACCTCTTCTTTGATTGGTTCATTGAGGAAGGCACTTTTCACGTCCATTTGATAGAGCTTAAAGCCATGGTAAGTAGCATAGGCAAGTAATATGCGAATTGACTCAAGCCTAGCTACGGGTGCATAGGTTTCACCGAAATCCAAACCTTTGACTTGTGAATAGTCCTTGGCTACAAGTCGGGCTTTGTTCCTTGTCACCACACCATGCTCATCTTGCTTGTTGCGGAAAACCCACTTGGTTCCTACAACATTTTGGTTAGGACGTGGAACAAGATGCCATACCTCATTCCTCGTGAAGTTGTTGAGCTCCTCTTGCATTGCCAACACCCAATCCAAATCTCTTAATGCATCTTCCACTCTATATGGCTCAATAGAAGACACAAAAGAGTAATGTTCACAAAAATGAGCGACACGAGATCGAGTGGTTACCCCCTTATGAAAATCACCGAGGATGGAGTTCACGGGGTGATCTCGTTGTATCGCTTGGTGGACTCTTGGGTGTGGTGGTCTTTGACCCTGAGTTTCTTGCTCATCTTCCTTGTCTTGATTATTGTCATCTCCCCCTTGATCATTGTCCTCCTCTTGAGGTGGCTCATCTTCTTGATCTTCATCTTCATTGTCTTGAGCCTGGTCCTCATCTTGGGTTGGTGGAGATGCTTCCATGGAAGATGACGGTTGATCTTGTGCTTGTGGAGGCTCTTCGGATTCCTTAGGACACACATCCCCAATGGACATGTTCCTTAGCGCGACGCACGGAGCCTCTTCATCATCTAGCTCATCAAGATCAACTTGCTCTACTTGAGAGCCGTTAGTCTCATCAAACACAATGTCACAAGAAACCTCAACTAATCCAGTGGATTTGTTGAAGACTCTATATGCCCTTGTGTTTGAGTCATAACCAAGTAAAAAGCCTTCTACATCCTTAGGAGCAAATTTTAAAACATTTGCTACCAAAGACTCTAAAATATGAAACATTGGGCTTTTTACCGGTGAGGAGTTCATATGATGTCTTCTTGAGGATTCGGTGAAGGTAGAGTCAGTTGATGGAGTAGCAAGCGGTGTTAATTGCCTCAGCCCAAAACCGGTCCGGAGTCTTGTACTCATCAAGCATGGTCCTCGCCATGTCAAGTAGAGTTCTATTCTTCCTCTCCACTACACCATTTTGTTGAGGTATGTAGGGAGAAGAGAACTCATGCTTGATGCCCTCGTCCTCAAGAAAGCCTTCTATTTGTGAGTTCTTGAACTCCATTTTGTTGTCGCTTCTTATTTTCTTGATCCTTAATCCAAACTCGTTTTGAGCTCGTCTCAAGAATCCCTTTAATGTCTCTTGGGTTTGAGATTTTTCCTGCAAAAAGAACACCCAAGTGAAGCGAGAATAATCATCCATAATTACAAGACAATACTTACTCCCGCCGATGCTTATGTAAGCGATCGGGCCAAATAAATCCATGTGGAGTAGCTCAAGCGGCATGTCGGCCGTCATGATGTTCTTGTGTGGATGGTGGCTACCAACTTGCTTCCCTGCTTGACATGCGCTACAAACCCTGTCTTTCTCAAAATGAACATTGGTTAGTCCCAAAATGTGTTCTCCCTTTAGAAGTTTATGAAGATTCTTCATCCCAACATGTGCTAGTCGGCGATGCCAGAGCCAACCCATATTAGTCTTAGCAATTAAGCAAGTATCGAGTTCAGCTCTATTAAAATCAACTAAGTATATCTGACCCTCTAATACTCCCTTAAATGCTACTGAATCATCACTTCTTCTAAAGACAGTAACACCTATATCCGTAAAAATACAATTGTAGCCCATTTTGCATAATTGAGAAACTGAAAGCAAATTGTAATCTAAAGAATCTACAAGAAAAACATTGGAAATGGAATGGTCAGGTGATATAGCAATTTTACCAAGTCCTTTGACCAAACCTTGATTTACATCCCTGAATGTGATAGCTCTTTGGGGATCTTCGTTTTTCTCATAGGAGGAGAACATCCTTTTCTCCCCTGTCATGTGGTTTGTGCACCCGCTGTCAATTATTCAACTTGAGCCCCCGGATGCATAAACCTACAAAACAAATTTAGGCTTTGTTCTTAGGTACCCAAACGGTCTTGGGTCCTTTCACATTAGAAACAAGCACCTTGGGTACCCAAACACAAGTCTTGGAGCCCTTGTGTTTGCCCCCAACATATTTGGCAACTACTTTGTTAGTTAAAACATAAGAAGCATCAAAAGTCTTAAATCTATACTACTTATTAAGGCAGTAAGGGGTAGGCTGCCATTCCGTGTTCTACCATTCCCATTCCCTGTTTTGCCTTCTGCCTTTTCGATTCCCCCCTCCCCACACAGTCCATTCTCACCATTCCCTTTTCGATTCCCCCTCCCCTCCTTTCTCATTCTCCCCTCCTCCACAAAGCTCATTCCCATTCCCACGTACACCCCATGCCTAGCTAAAATTAAATTAAAAAACAGGCCCCAAGGGGATTCAAACCCGCGACCTCTCAAGCAAATGTGTTCGTAGCTACCACTACACCATATGTGTGTTTATGTCTACATCTATTATAGTAAAAATATATACTACATCTCTCCCAAAGCCCACCTGCTATCCTAACACAATGTGTAGTAGAAGATAAGTATCACCGAGATTATTAAATTATATTTTTGGATTGAGGGAGTAGTATTTAAAGAATAGCCTTGCATGCAATTTCTTTTGTTTGAATAATGTTTTCAACTTAAATTCTTTTTTTGCATGTGTGACATTTATTCTCCGTAATATTTTTCCATGGATCTGACTTATGAGTCATTTTCATAAACCAATGCCAAAGATGAATCCATGTTTCTTTCTTGGAAACCCTGAACAAACACCACTAGCACGAGGCGCTTGCGTTGACGTTGCTCATTGACGACGAGAAGAAGCTTGGCGACTGCCAGTTCGACCTCTGAAAGCAATCCTACGTGGCCCATGTGTCACTGTGTACGGCAAGCTCCGGCGCAGCTGTCGCTTGGACGCGGTCCAGAGCGGTTGCACCGCGCTGTCCATCGTCAAACAGGGGGACCTCATGATCGTCGCCAATGCCGACGACTCTCGGGTTGTCCTGGGCATCACAACCGACGACGGCGCCATCATGCCGTCCGGCTCATCATCCACCTGAAGCCCAACCTGCCATGTAAGTCGTTATGTAGAGGAGTAGCACATCCGGTGGTGCAACGACCAGGTGTACTACCTCGCTGATGAGCCCGGGGTGCACTTCATTTGACAGTCCAGCCAAGAGTCATCGGTACTCACCATGTCGCGCGTGTTCGATGGCTACTATATCAAGGATTGTGGCGTCATCTCGGCGCCGGAGGTGACACAGAGGAGGACTGACAACAATGACTACTCGCCATCGTCGGGGTAGCTTTTGTGCCAGTCTGCTTTTAATTCTCTTCGCAAACACACGCTTGCCTTTTTGTTTAAGCAAGCGTGTATGGTGGTGCGTGCATGATGACTAACGATGTACGATGGAACTTCTACCGGTAGGTGTGGCACGTGCTCTCCAATGATAAGACCATGCAAATCATGATATATATCGAAGTCTGCATGATACTGATGGTTTCAATGTAGTAGTGAAACAACTAAATTAAAATAACAAAATTTATGTATGGCTAGGGTCACAAATGGATCATGAAACATTTTTTATAACAATATAAGACACATTTTGTATATAAGTTATCATGGTATTATATGTTCCCGTTGCAACGCACGGGTACTCACCTAGTGAAACATTAGGCTTATTTGATGCAACAGGAGATTTCTTTTTAGGCATTTTAACATGGGTAGAATGCCTAGAACTAGATGTCTCATTCTTATACATAAAAGCATGATGAGAACTAGAATGAGACTTCCTAGAATGAATTCTCCTAATTTTATGCTCAGGATAACCAGCAGGATATAAAATGTAACCCTCGTTATCCTGTGCCATGGGAGCCTTGCCCTTAACAAAATTGGACAAACTCTTAGGGGCATTAAGCTTGACATTGTCTCCCTATTGGAAGTCAATGTCATCCTTAATACCAGGGCGTCTCCTATTATAGAGCATGCTTCTAGCAAATTTGAATTTTTCATTTTCTATCTCATGCTCATTGATTTTAGCAGTAAGTTGAGCTATGTGATCATTTTGTTGTTTAATTAAAGCTAGGTGATCATGGGTAGCATCAACATTAACATCTCTACATCTAGTGTAAATAGAAATATGTTCAACAGTAGAAGTAGAGGGTTTGCAAGATCTTAATTCCTCTATCTTAGCATTTAAAGTAGCATTCTTATTTCTAAGACAGGAAATAGAATCATTGCAAACATTTAAATCCTTAGCCTTAGCAATTAATTTATCATTCTCAATCTTAAGGCTAGAAATTGATTCATTCAATTTGTCAATCTTAGCAATTAAACTAGAATTATCATTCTTAAGATTGGCAATTGAATCATCACAAACATTTCTCTTTTCAACCTTAGTGATCAAATTAGCATTTTCAATTCTAAGGTTGGAGATAGTGTCATGGCAAATGCTAAGCTCACTAGTTAATTTTCCAAAGCATAAGCATTTTTCACCTTAACATGCTTTTTATTTTCCTTAATAAGGAATTCCTCTTGGCTATCCAAGAGTTCATCCTTCTCATGAATAGCTCCTATCAATTCATTTAATTTTTCCTTTTGCTGCATGTTAAGGTTGGCAAAAAGGGCAAGCAAATTATCTTCATCATCACTAGAACTACCCTCATCACTAGATGTAGTATACTTGGGAGTGGTTCCAGCTTGTACCTTTGTTTTCTTGTCGTCCTTTGCCATGAGGCACTTGTGGCCGACGTTGGGGAAGAGGAGGCCTTTGGTGACGGCGATGTTGGCGGCGTCCTCGTCGGAGGAGGAGTCGGTGGAGCTCTCATCGGAGTCCCATTCCGGAAAAACGTGGGCATCGCCGCCCTTCTTCTTGTAGTACTTCTTCTCCATCCTTCTTCCCTTCTTATCGTCGCCCCTGTCACTATCACTTGATAATGGACATTTAGCAATGAAATGACCGGGCTTACCACACTTGTAGCACACTTTCTTGGAGCAGGGTTTGTAATCCTTCCCCCTCCTTTGCTTGAGGATTTGGCGGAAGCACTTGATGATGAGCGACATTTCCTCGTTGTCGAGCTTGGAGGCGTCGATGGGGAGCCTACTTGATGTAGACTCTTCTTTCTTCTCCTCCATCGCTTTTGTCGGTGTTTTGACCCCGAGGGGTCCCTAGACCGACGAGTAAATTGTCGCCGCGTGTCCCAGCCCAGATGGGTCGGCGCGAGACGGAGCACGAAGGGGGGAAGAGGCAGGCAAAGGGGAAACCCGCGCCTTCGTGTTGCCCTGCGCCCAGGTCAGGTGCGCTTGCAGTAGGGGGTTACAAGCGTCCGCGAGGGAGAGAGAGAGATGGCCCGTTCTCCCGCGCGGCCAACCTCTCGTACGAGAGCCCTGGACCTTCCTTTTATAGGCGTAAGGAGAGGGCCCAGGTGTACAATGGGGTGGTAGCAGTGTGCTAACGTGTCTAGCAGAGAGGAGCTAGAGCCCTAAGTACATGCTGTCGTGGCAACCGGAGAGGTTTTGGCTCCCTGTTCATGTGATGTCGTGGCCGTCGGAGGAGTGCTTGAGCCTTGTGGAAGTACAGCTGTCGGGGCTGTCGGATCCTTGTTGACGTCTCCTTGCTTCCGTAAGGGGCTGATAGCTGCCGTCGTCATGGAGCACGCAAGGTGCCATCATTACTTGTTTACCGGGGTGAGCCAGATGGGACGCCGGTCTTGTTCCCCGTAGCCTGAGCTAGCTAGGGGTAGGGTAATGATGACCTTCCCTATGACGTGGCGGGTTCGAGCCCGAGGTCGGGCGAGGCGGATGCTCCTCCGAGGTCGAGGTCGAGTCTGGGCCCTAGGGTCGGTCGAGGCGGAATTCGTCTTCCGGGGTCGAGGCTAAGTCCGAGCCCTGGGTTAGGCGAGGCGGAGACTGTCTTCCGAGGCCGAGGCTGTGTCCGAGCCCTGGGTCGGGCGAGGCAGAGACCGTCTTCCGAGGCCGAGCCTGAGTCCGAGCCCTGGGGTCGGGCGAGGCGGAGTCCGTCTTCCGGCGTCGAGGTTGAGCCCGAGCCCTGGGGTCGGGCGAGGCGGAGCTTCCTATGGCGCCCGAGGCTGGACTTAGCTGTTGTCAGCCTCACTCTATCGAGTGGCACAGCAGTCGGAGCGGGGCAGGCGGCGCTGTTTTCCTGTCAGGTCGGTTAGTGGAGCGGCGAAGTGACTGCGGTCACTTCGGCTCTGTCGACTGAGGAGCGCGCGTCAGGATAAGGTGTCAGTCGATCCTTGCATTAAATGCTCCTGCGATACGGTCGGTTGGCGTGGCGATCTGGCCAAGGTTGCTTCTCCACGAAGACTGGGCCTCGGGCGAGTCGAAGGTGTGTCTGTCGCTTGAGGGGGCCCTCGGGCGAGACGTGAATCCTCCGGGGTCGGTCGCCTTTGCCCGAGGCTGGGCTCGGGCGAGGCGAGATCGTGTCCCTTGAGTGGACTGAGCCTTGACCTTAATCGCGCCCATCAGGCCTTTGCAGCTTTGTGCTGATGGGGGTTACCAGCTGAGATTAGGAGTCTTGGGGGTACCCCTAATTATGGTCCCCGACAGTAGCCCCCGAGCCTCAAAGGGAGTGTTGATACTCGCTTGGAGGCTTTTGTCGCACTTTTTTGCAAGGGGACCGGCCTTTCTCGGTTGCGTTTCGTTCCGGTGGGTGCGCGCGAGCGCACCCGCCGGGTGTAGCCCCCGAGGCCTCGGAGGAGTGGTTTGACTCCTTCGAGGTCTTAGCACGTTTCGTGATGCTTCGGCCGGTCTGGTTGTTCCCTCATGCGAACTGGTCGTAGCCTGGGTGCATAGTCAGGTTTCAAGTTCTCGGGCTGGTATGTTGATGCTGTCAACGGTTCGGCCGGAGCCGGGTTTGCGAGAGCAGCCCCCGAGCCTCCGCATAGAGCGAGAGAACGGTCAAGGACAGACTCGGCTTTTTTCATACGCTCCTGCGTCGCCTTTCCACAAGGAGGAGGGGGGGAAAGCGCCATGTTGCCCTCGGAGGGCGCCGAACATGGTGTCTCCAGTGAGTTGCTAGCGGGTGATCCGAGTGGACGCCCGTGCCTCGTTCGATAAGGGTCGGCTAGTGGCCCAGAGGCGCGCTCCAAAAGTACATGTAGGTGATTTGCCGGATCCGGTCCCATTTGATAGGGTCCGAGGGCTCGATGCCTCCCTCTGATGGGATTCCGTTACAAAATTGCTCCCGCTGGTCTCGGAAATGTCCTAGGGTACCTCGGGAGCGTAGCCCGAGCCTTGGTTGTGTATCGAACGTACCCAGAGTCATCCCTCACTCTACGTGCTCTGAGGCGGCTGTCGAACCCTTCAGGGGCCAGCCTACGAACCCCTGATCAGTAGTGGGCGCGGAGCCCGAGTGGCCTGAGGCGGCTGTCGAACCCATCCGAGGGGCCAGCCTTCGAACCTCCGACCAGTTATGGGCGTGGAGCCCGAGTGCTCTGAGGCGGCTGTCGAACCCTTCCGAGGGGCCAGCCTTCGAACCTCTGATCAGTAGGGGGGCTCGGTGCCCGAGTGCTCTGAGGCGGCTGTCGAACCCTTCCGAGGGGCCAGCCTTCGAACCTCTGATCAGTAGGGGGCTCGGGGCCCGCTTCCTTCGTGGAGAAGGATCCCTTTCAGAGTATCCCCTTTCCCGGTCCCTGTAGAAAGAGAGAGAAAGAGGAAAAGGATATGAAATCGAACGTCGTGGCGCAGCTTTTTTGACGCGGTCATTATGGCGGAGGTGAAGTGTCGCCTGCTTCGCCTGCCAAAGGTGCCGCCTGTCCTGCCGCAGAGTTAATGCGACGGGACGAGTGGTTCGCGCGGCAGCCGTTGTGTGTGCGCGAGCCGTTCGAGGAACGGAACACGGGCGCGTCGTCTTCACGCCGTGGGAGAGGGCTCTCTCGCTGTCCCAGGAGGGGACGTGAGCCTGCAGACGACTTGACCGCTCCTTCCGCCCGCCTGCCGCCGCCATTACTGTCGGCCCATTTCTGGCCGTATCGACCGTCGCGCCTTCTCCCACGGCTGACTGACCCGTGACCGATGCGCTTGGTTGGCACTGTTGGGCCATGCGCAGGGTCGCCTCGAGCCGCGGCACTGGTTCCGCAGTCGAGAAGGCGCGGTATTGGCGCAAGCGGCGGTGCAGTTTTCCCGCACGTAGTAATTGGCGCACCGGTTATATGACGTGTGGGCCTAGGGCCCCATGCTGGACGCGTCGGAGTCGAAAGGGTGTGCCCCCTTGGTACGGTTGCATGCCGCCTGCATGGTGGTCCGCCCTTTCACCCACTGGTCTGGGCGAAAGTGGAGGAGTGCTTGTAACCGCTGGGCAGTTGTGTGCTCCACGCGCGGCGGTTTGGCTCCTTCTGTCCTGGGTCAGCTTGCATGACACGTGGGACCCAGCCCCCGTGTCGTAGGGGGAGGATCTTAGAGCGTGTTGGTGAAGACTCAGTCCGCGACGGCTGAGGACGCAAGTGGGGAGAGTCGCCTTTAAAAAGGGGGGTGACCCCCTTGGATGGCAACCATGTCTTCGTACTTCCTTCATGCATCGCGTCCTTCCACCTTCCGAGCCCCCGGATGGGGAGCGCCCGTGGTTCTTCCATCTTGTCGTCGTTGGAGGAACGCAACTTCGCGGAAGTTGGTACCTTTCAGCCATCGCTCGGCTTCAAGGATTTTCATCAGGCAGCCCGGCTGCATCCCCTCGCCGGTGGTCACCCAAGACGGTGACCACCAGTTCGATGATGGGGAGAAGCGAGCCGGGCTGCGACCTCCGCCCCTCCCTCAGCTTCAAGGATGTTCATCATCAGTGCTGGTGAGAGGAGTGCGCCGAGTTGGGGCCCGTCTCCGCGCGGGCAGCGGCCCGCTCCTTCCCTCAGTGACCGGGGGGAAGGGCGTTCGCCGTCCGTGGCGCTGGCAGCTGCCACGTGTCTGGCTCTCCGGCCTGAGCGGCTTCGGCGCTGTTTCCGGTGCCACCTCCCACCAAGGCAGCCGGAAGAGGTTTCTCCACCGACGAGATAGTCGAAGCCGCCCGCGGACTGACCTCCAACTCTACGGCCTTCTGCTTGTCCTCGCCCCTCGAGTGGGGACGAGGGCGAGGGCCTTGTCGCAGCAGCATCTGCCCTGAGGTCATCACTGCTGCTGTTCGGCCACCTGGAGCGGAGGTCGTTGTCGCTGTTGCCGGAGCGGGCGTCGATGAACCACCTAGAGTTTTGTCGCCACGCAGGCCCTCCAATGTGGGGGGTTGTTCGTACCTGCGGGGGTGGAACCGGAGTTCCGTTTGTAATGGCACCTTGAGTGCCTGTGTCTGTTCATTGTGGCTGTCAGGGCCTGAACATGTATGTATTTTTGGCGTGAAGTCGTGTTTCGTCCTCATTTCGAGCACTAGGACTCGCCTGTCGGCTAGCTGAACCGCTTAAACAAGTGTGAGTTGCCTCGTGCGAAGGTGACGAGTGAGGTATCCGTATCTCGGAGGCGTAGGAGTCCCTCGGCTCGGTCGGCCTTGCCGCCCGAGGCTTCTCTTGCTTAGTTAAAGGAACCCTCGGCCGCTCTTCGATGAGCCGGGGCCGGAGGCAGCGGTGTCGGCACGGACAGAGGCAGAGATGGCTCGAAAAGAAGCTTCGTCGGCCGGAGCCTGGCCGGGCCGTCCACTGGCGGGACCGACGCCGGAGTTGGGCTGCCGAGGCCATGAGCCGGGTTGATGTCCTCGGGGGGCAGCTGCCTGAGGCTACGGAGCGGCCGGTCGAGCCGTCTGCTCGGGCCGGGTTCCCGGAGGAGACCCTAGCGGCGATGGCCCAGGCGTGGTGCCAACAGGTTCTTTTGAGGTGGAGATCCTCCGACCGTGTTGCCATCCGAGGCCGGGTCGGATTCCACCGAAGGTGGAGTCGACGCCGAGGGTGCTGCTGCTCCCCCACTGATGTCTGACCCTGCAAGAACAGTTTATCTTGTAGTGTGCTATGTTTTTTGCGGCCGCCGAGGCCCAAACATATCGTCGTTGTGTTGTAAAGCTGCGTTTCTTTTCCCCTTGTTTCGAGTATCTGGACTTATTTGTCGGTAACAGAATTGTTTGTCCCAGCGAGAGTTACTTTTCACGGAAGGTGATGAGTGAGGTATCTATATCCCGGAGGCGTAGGAGTCCCTCGGCTCGGTCGGCCTTGCCGCTTACGTGTACTCTTACTCGTCCGTAGGATTCTGCTATCGATATAGTCGAGAAGGCACGAAAAATCGTTTCGACAGAAAAGTTTCCGAGCATTAAGACTTGTTCGATCAGCGGAATCGCTTATCCGAGCGTGAGTTACTTATCGCAGAAGGTGATGAGTGAGGTATCCGTAGCCCGGAGGCGTAGGAGTCCCTCGGCTCGGTCGGCCTTGCCTGCTTACGTGTACTCCGTCGTTTTCAGGATCCCGCTTTCGAAGTAGTCGAAAAGCACGAAAGACGTTCTGGCAGAAAGACTTTTTCCGAGGAAAATTTTGACGCAGAGGGGGTGCCCCCCTTCTAGCCCCCGAGGGAGGGTCAGGCTTTGCCGAGGCAAGGCTGACCCTTCCTTGATGGTTAGACTTTATTGGCGTATGTAAACGAGGTGTGTGAACGACTTGAAAACATCTTAAGGGTAGAAGCGACGTAGCTGTCGGATGTTCCAAGCGTTGCTGTAGACCTCGCCTTGACTGTTGGCCAGCTTGTATGTTCCGGGCTTCAAAATCTTGGCGATGATGAATGGCCCTTCCCAGGGAGGCGTGAGCTTGTGACGCCCTCAGGCGTCTTGTCGTAGCCGAAGCACCAAGTCGCCCACCTGGAGGTCTCGGGACCGAACCCCTCGGGCGTGGTAGCATCGCAGGGACTGCTGATACCGCGCCGAGTGTAGTAAGGCCATGTCCCGAGCCTCTTCCAGCTGGTCCAATAAGTCTTCTTGGTTGGTTCGATTGCTTTGGTCGTCGTACGCCCTCGTCCTCAGGGAACCGTATTCTAAGTCTGTGGGCAAGATGGCCTCGGCCCCATAGACTAGAAAAAACGGCGTGAAGCCCGTGGCTCGGCTCGACGTTGTCCTCAGACTCCAGACCACCGAGGGGAGTTCCTTCATCAATCGCCTACCGAACTTGTTGAGGTCGTTGTAGATCCGTGGCTTGAGTCCTTGCAGAATCATGTCGTTGGCACGCTCTACTTGCCCATTCGTCATGGGGTGAGCTACGGCGGCCCAGTCCACCCGGATGTGGTGACCCTCGCAAAAGTCCAGGAACTTTCTGCCGGTGAACTGGGTGCCATTGTCGGTGATGATGGAGTTCGGGACCCCAAAGCGATGGATGATGTTGGTGAAGAACGCCACCGCCTGTTCGGACCTGATGCTGTTTAGGGGTCGGACCTCGATCCACTTGGAGAATTTGTCGATGGCGACCAGCAGGTGCGTGTAGCCCCCGGGTGCCTTCTGCAAGGGACCGACGAGGTCCAGACCCCACACAGCAAACGGCCAGGTGATGGGTATTGTCTGCAGAGCCTGAGCGGGCAGGTGGGTCTGCTTCGCATAGAATTGACACCCTCGGCAGGTGCGTACAATCCTAGTGGCATCAGCCACCGCGGTTGGCCAGTAAAAACCCTGTCGGAAGGCATTCCCGACGAGGGCTCCAGGTGCTGCATGGTGACCGCAAGCCCCCGAGTGTATTTCTTGTAATAACTCCTAACCTTCGACGATGGATATGCATCGCTGGAGGATGCCTGAGGGGCTGTGGTGGTAGAGCTCCTTCCCGTCCCCCAGCAAGACGAACGACTTGGCGCGCCGCGCCAGTCGCCGAGCTTCGGCTCGATCGAGGGGCAGCTCTCCTTGGTGGAGATATTGCAGGTACGGGGTCTGCCAGTCTCGATTAGGCGGGACCCCATTCCGCTCTTCCTCGACGCGCAGTGCCTCACCCTCGGGGGCCGGGGGTGCCTCGGGCTGAGCCGAGGGTGCCTCGGGCTGAGCCGAGGGTGCCTCGGGCTGAGCCGAGGGTGCCTCGGGCTGAGCCGAGGGTGCCTCGGGCAGGGCCGAGACCTTCTCGGGCTCGGGCGTGTCATCGGTCTTGACTGAGGGTTGATGTAGGTCTCAGGAGAAGACGTCCGGGGGAACCGTTGTCCGCCCCGAGGCTATCTTAGCCAGCTCGTCCGCAGTCTCGTTGTATCGTCGGGCGATGTGGTTGAGCTCGAGCCCGTAGAACTTGTCCTCCAGGCGCCGAACCTCATCGCAGTAGGCTTCCATCTTCGGGTCGCGACAATGGGAGTTCTTCATGACTTGGTCGATGACAAGCTGCGAGTCGCCACGAGCGTCGAGGCATCGAACCCCTAGCTCGATGGCGATGCGCAACCCGTTAACCAGAGCCTCGTACTCGACCACATTGTTGGACGCCGGGAAATGGAGGCGCAGCACGTAGTGGAGGTGCTTCCCGAGGGGTGAGATGAAGAGCAGGCTTGCGCCCGCTCCTGTTTTCATCAGCGACCCGTCGAAAAACATGGTCCAGAGTTCTGGCTGGATCGGAGCCGCTGGAAGATGGGTGTCAACCCATTCAGCCACAAAGTCCGCCAAGACTTGGGACTTGATGGCCTTCCGAGGGGCGAACGAGATTGTCTCGCCCATGATCTCCACCGCCCACTTTGCAATCCTACCCGAGGCCTCTCGGCACTGGATGATCTCCCCCAGGGGGAAGGATGACACCACAGTCACCGGATGAGACTCGAAGTAGTGTCGCAACTTTCGCCGCGTCAGAATTACCGTGTACAGTAGCTTCTAGATTTGCGGGTAGCGGATTTTGGTCTCGGACAGTACTTCACTGATGAAGTAGACCGGCCTCTGGACGGGCAATGCATGCCCCTCTTCTCGTCTCTCAACCACGATCGCGGCGCTGACCACCTGAGTGGTAGCGGCGATGTAGATCAAGAGGGCTTCTCCGGCAGTGGGGGGCACCAAGATGGGCACGCTGGTAAGGAGCGCTTTTAGGTTCCCGAGGGCTTCCTCGGCCTCGGGGGTCCAAGTGAAGCGCTCGGTCTTCCTCAAGAGGCGGTACAGGGGTAGGCCTCTTTCGCCGAGGCACGAGATGAAACGGCTCAGGGCCGCAAGACATCCCATGACCCTCTGTACTCCTTTCAAGTCCTTGATGGGGCCCATGTTGGTGATGGCCGCGATTTTCTCCGGGTTGGCCTCGATGCCCCGCTCGGAGACAATGAACCCCAAGAGCATGCCTCGGGGGACTCCGAAGACACACTTCTCGGGATTGAGTTTTACGCCTTTCGCCTTGAGACACCGGAATGTTGTTTCAAGGTCGGAGAGGAGGTCGAAGGCTTTCCTCGTCTTGACTATGATGTCATCGACGTAAGCCTCGACCGTTCGACCAATGTGCTCTCCAAACACGTGGTTCATGCACCTTTGGTATGTTGCACCCGCATTCCTCAAACCGAATGGCATAGTAACGTAGCAGTACATGCCAAAGGGTGTGATGAAAGAAGTCGCGAGCTGGTCGGACTCTTTCATCCTGATTTGGTGACACCCTGAGTAGGCATCGAGGAAAGACAGGGTTTCGCACCCAGCAGTGGAATCCACGATTTGATCGATGCGAGGCAGAGGGTAGGGAACCTTTGGACATGCTTTGTTTAGACCAGTGTAGTCTACACACATCCACCATTTCCCTCCTTTATTTCTCACAAGCACAGGGTTGGCAAGCCATTTGGGATGAAATACCTCTTTGACGAACCCTACGGCTATCAGCTTGTGGATCTCCTCGCTAATGGCTCTGCGCTTTTCTTCGTCGAATCGGCGTAGAGGCTGCTTCACGGGTCAGGCTCCAGCTCGGATATCCAGCGAGTGCTCGGCGACATCCCTCGGTATGCCAGGCATGTCCGAGGGACTCCACGCAAAAACTTCAACGTTCGTGCGGAGAAGTCGACGAGCACTGCTTCCTATTTGGGGTCGAGCTCGGAGCCGATCCGTATCTGCTTGGAGGCGTCGTTGCTGGGGTCGAGAGGGACGAATTTGACCGTCTCAGCTGGCTCGAAGTTGCCGGCGTGGCGCTTCGCATTTGGCGCCTCCTTGGAGAGGCTCTCCAGGTCGGCGATGAGGGCCTCGGATTCGGTGAGGGCCTCGGCGTACTCCACGCACTCCACGTCGCATTCGTACGTGTGTTGGTACGTGGAGCCGACGGTGATGACCCCGTTGGGGCCCAGCATCTTGAGCTTGAGGTAGGTGTAGTTGGGGACGGCCATGAACTTGGCGTAGCATGGCCTCCCCAGCACTGCGTGGTAGGTTCCTCGGAACCCGACCACCTCAAACGTGAGGGTTTCCTTTCGGAAGTTGGAGGGAGTCCCGAAGCAGACGGGCAGATCAAGTTGCCCAAGGGGTTGGACGCGTTTCCCAGGGATGATCCCGTGAAAAGGCGTCGCGCCGGCCCGGATCGAGGACAGATCGATCTGCAGGAGCCCGAGGGTCTCGGCGTAGATGATGTTGAGGCAGCTGCCTCCGTCCATGAGGACCTTGGTAAGCCTGATGTTGCCGATGACAGGATCGACAACGAGTGGGTACTTCCCTGGGCTCGGCACGCGGTGGAGGTGGTCGCCCTAGTCGAAGGTGATGGGCTTGTCGAACCAGTCTAGGTAGACTAGCGCCGCCACCTTTACCGAGTAGACCTCCCGGCGCTTTTGCTTGCGGTGCCGAGCCGAGGCATTCGCCACATGCCCACCATAGATCATGAAGCAGTCGTGGACCTCGGGGAACTCCTCTGCCTTGTGATCCTCCTTCTTGTCGTCGTTGTGGGCTCGGCCACCTTCCGCCGGTGGTCCGGCCCTGTGGAAGTGGCGCCGAAGCATGACGCATTCCTCAAGGGTGTGCTTGATGGGACCCTGATGATAGGGGCACGACTCCTTGAGCATCTTGTCGAAAAGGTTGGCGCCTCCGGGAGGCTTCCGAGGGTTCCTATGCTCGGCGGCGGCGACAAGGTCCGCGTCGGCGGCGTCGCGTTTCGCTTGCGACTTCTTCTTGCCCTTCTTCCTTGCACTGCGCTGAGCGGACGCCTCGGGGACGTCTTCCGGCTGGCGCCCCTGAGGCTGCTTGTCCTTCCGGAAGATGGCCTCGACCGCCTCCTGACCAGAGGCGAACTTGGTGGCGATGTCCATCAGCTCGCTCGCCCTGGTGGGAGTCTTGCGACCCAGCTTGCTCACCAGGTCGCGGCAAGTGGTGCCGACGAGGAACGCGCCGATGACATCCGAGTCGGTGATGTTGGGCAGCTCGGTGCCAGATGTAGTCCCGAAGGGATTCTCCCGGCTGCTGGCGGCAGCTTCGGAGATCCCAGGAGTTCCCAGGGCGCACGTATGTGCCCTAGAAGTTGCCGGCGAAGGCTTTGACCAGGTCGTCCCAGTTGGAGATCTGCGCAGGGGGCAGATGCTCCAGCTAGGCTCGGGCAGCGTCGGAGAGGAACAGGGGAAGGTTGCGGATGATGAGGTTGTCATCGTCCGTGCCACCCAGCTGGCAGGCCAGCCGGTAGTCCGCGAGCCACAACTCCGGCTTTGACTCCGCCGAGTACTTGGTGATGGTAGTCGGGGTTCGGAACTGGGTCGGGAACGGCGCCCGTCGTATGGCACGGCTGAAAGCTCATGGACCGGGTGGTTCGGGCGAGGGGCTCCGATCCTCCCCGCTGTCGTAGCGTCCCCCACGCCTGGGGTGGTAGCCTCGGCGCACCTTCTCATCGAGGTGGGCTCGACGGTCGCGGCGGTGGTGCTTGTTGCCGAGGCGACCCGGGGCCGCAGGCGCGGTGTTCCGCGTGTGCCCGGTGTGGACCGAGGCTTCCCGCATGAATCGGGAAGTCGCGGCGCGATGCTCCGGGGGGTACCCCTGCCTTCGGGAGGCAGAGCTTTCGGCCCGTCGGACCGCGGCATCTTCCAGGAGATTCTTGAGTTCTCCCTGGATACGCCGCCCCTCGGTGGTGGATGGTTCCAGCATCGCTCGGAGTAGTATCGCTGCCGCAGCCAGGTTCTGGCCGACCCCGCTGGAAGCCGGAGGCAGCCTCGCCCTGGCATCATCGGCGATGCGGTGCTGGACGTCCTGGGCCAGGTGACGTGCTTCTTCGGCCGGTGCTCGGCCTGCCCACTCCTGCCCGATATTTTGCCGAAGCTGCACAAGTTGTCCTGCTCCCTCGTCGAGCCTGGCCTGTACCTCGCGGATTTGCTCGAGCTGTGCGTCCTGACCCCTCGCTAGCTCCCGAAGGATGTCAACGCGAGGCGCAGGCCTAGGGGGATCACCGTCCTCCGGCATACCAAGATGGTTACCTTCGTCACGACCCCCTAGATCGACGTGGAAGCATTCGCGACTTGGGCCACAGTCCTCGTCGCCGAGGCTGTGGCTGCTATCGGAGCAATCAGAGAGGCAGTAGTCACATGCGGTCATGAAGTCCCGCATGGCACTGGGGTTATCGAGCCCGGAGAAATCCCAACCAGAGTCGAGCTCGTCATCGTCCTCGGAACCCAGAGGCCCGTAGGTCGAGACGGCCGTCAGCCGGTCCCAGGGTGACCGCATATGATACCCCGGAGGGTTTGGACACGCCTTTACGAAAGCGTCCACCGAAGCAGGGTCGCTTGGTGGGTCGCAGCTGGATCTAAAAGGCATGGAACAGGAAACGGATGGTACCTCTCGATCGACGGGTGGTGACAAAGTCGTGTCAGGGGCAGACTGCATCGTTGTCTTAGGTACGAGGCTGACACCCAGCATGTCCTTCGCGAGCGTGCTGGCGTCGTCCGTCTGCTTGGAGTTGGCGTGTTGTGGGGAAACGGCGCTCGTCTTCGTCTCAGACGCGAGGTCAACGCCCGACGTGTCCCCCGCTGGGGCACCGGCGCCGTCGACTCGCTCGACAGCCGACGAGGTGCCACCTCCTGCTTGGCCATGCCTGCCCCGCCTCCTCCTCCGTCGGCGGGGAAGGTGACGGGACAGACCCGGATGTTGCTCTTCCGCCACGTGGGGAAGACATCGTCGATTCCACCGCCGGCGGGCGGGCTGACGGCCGCCATTATCGTTGTCGCGCGGTGGAGGAAGGAGCATCATGTTGTAGTTGCCGTCGAGGGACATGAACTCCAGAATCCCGAAACGAAGCATCGTCCCGGGTTGAAGAGGTTGCTAGAGACTACCCATCTGGAGCTTGACGGGAAGTTGTTCGTCAACACGCAGCAGGCCCCTACCTAGCGCGCCAACTGTCGGCGTTTCGACCCCGGGGGGTCCCTGGACCGACGAGTAAATTGTCGCCGCGTGTCCCAGCCCAGATGGGTCGGTGCGAGACGGAGCACGAAGGGGGGGAAGAGGCAGGCAAAGGGGAAACCTGCGGCCTTCGTGTTGCCCTACGCCTAGGTCGGGTGCGCTTGCAGTAGGGGGTTACAAGCGTCCGCGAGGGAGAGAGAGAGAGAGACGGCCCGTTCTCCTGCGCGGCCAACCTCTCGTACGAGAGCCCTGGACCTTCCTTTTATAGGCGTAAGGAGAGGGCCCAGGTGTACAATGGGGGGTGTAGCAGTGTGCTAACATGTCTAGCAGAGAGGAGCTAGAGCCCTAAGTACATGCCGTCGTGGCAGCCGGAGAGGTTTTGGCGCCCTGTTCATGTGATGTCGTGGTCGTCGGAGGAGTGCTTGAGTCTTGTGGAAGTACAGCTGTCAGGGCTGTCGGATCCTTGCTGACGTCTCCTTGCTTCCGTAAGGGGCTGATAGCCGCCGTCGTCATGGAGCACGCGGGGTGCCATCATTACTTGTTTATCGGGGCGAGCCAGATGGGACGCCGGTCTTGTTCCCCGTAGCCTGAGCTAGCTAGGGGTAGGGTAATGATGACCTTCCCTATGACGTGGCGGGTCCGAGCCCGAGGTCGGGCGAGGCGGAGGCTCCTCCGAGGTCGAGGTCGAGTCTGGGCCCTAGGGTCGGTCGAGGCGGAATTCGTCTTCCGGGGTCGAGGCTGAGTCCGAGCCCTGGGTCGGGCGAGACGAAGACCGTCTTCCGAGGCCGAGGCTGTGTCCGAGCCCTAGGTCGGGCGAGGCGGAGACCATCTTCTGAGGCCGAGGCTGAGTCCGAGCCCTAGGGTCGGGCGAGGCGGAGTCCGTCTTCCGACGTCGAGGTTGAGCCCGAGCCCTGGGGTCGGGCGAGGCAGAGCTTCCTATGGCGCCCGAGGCTGGACTTAGCTGCTGTCAGCCTCACTCTGTCGAGTGGCACAGCAGTCGGAGCGGGGCAGGCGGCGCTGTTTTCCTGTCAGGTCGGTCAGTGGAGCAGCAAAGTGACTGCGGTCACTTCGGCTCTGTCGACTGAGGAGCGCGCGTCAGGATAAGGTGTTAGTCGATCCTTGCATTAAATGCTCCTGCGATATGGTCGGTTGGCGTGGCGATCTGGCCAAGGTTGCTTCTCCGCGAAGACTGGGCCTCGGGCGAGTCGAAGGTGTGTCCGTCGCTTGAGGGGGCCCTCGGGCGAGACGTGAATCCTCCGGGGTCGGTCGCCTTTGCCCGAGGCTGGGCTCGGGCGAGGCGAGATCGTGACCCTTGAGTGGACTGAGCCTTGACCTTAATCGCGCCCATCAGGCCTTTGCAGCTTTGTGCTGATGGGGGTTACCAGCTGAGATTAGGAGTCTTGGGGGTACCCCTAATTATGGTCCCCGGCAGCTTTAAACGCGACGGGTTGCACCTCGGTGTGGAGGTGCCGCCTTGCTCGACAATTTGTTTGGAGCCTTTGATCATCAACTCAAAGCTCACAAACTTTCCTATCACTTCCTCGGGAAACATTAGCTTATATCTAGGATCACCATGTATTAATTGAACTTGAGTAGGATTACGAAATACGAGTGATCTAAGAATAACCTTGATCATTTTATGGTCATCCCATTTGGTGCTCCCGAGGTTGCACACTTGGTTGACCAAGGTTTTGAGCCGGTTGTACATGGCTTGTGGCTCCTCTCCTTGGTTGAGGATGAATCGACCAAGCTCCCCCTCGATCGTCTCCCGCTTGGTGATCTTAGTCACCTCATCTCCCTCGTGTGCGGTCTTGAGCACGTCCCAAATCTCTTTGGCACTTTTCAACCCTTGCACCTTATTATACTCCTCTCGACATAGAGAGGCGAGGAGTATAGTGGTGGCTTAGGAGTCAAAATGCCGGATTTGGGCAACCTCGTCCGAGTCATATACTTCATCCCCCACGGATGGTACCTGCGCTCCAAACTAAACAATGTCCCAAATGCTAGAGTGGAGTGAGGTTAGATGATGCCTCATTTTATCACTCCACATACAATAATCTTCACCATCAAAAACCAGTGGTTTGCCTAATGGGACGGAAAGTAAAGGAGTGTGTTTAGAAATGCAGGGATAGCGTAAGGGGATCTTACTAAACTTCTTGCGCTCATGGCGCTTAGAAGTGACGGACGGTGTGTTGGAGCCAGAGGTGGAGGGTGACAAAGAGTCGGTCTCGTAGTAGACCACTTTCTTCATATTCTTCTTCTTGTCGCCACTCTGATGTGACTTGACGCGGGGAGGTGATTCCTCCCTTCCTTTGGCGCCGGACTCCTTCGATGGAGCCTTCCCGTGGCTTGTGGCCATTTCCATCTCCCTCTTGGCGGACCCTCCTGACATCACTTCGAGTTGTTAGACTCTAATGAAGTATCGGGCTTTGATACCAATTGAAAGTCGCCTAGAGGGGGTGAATAGGCAAATCTGAAATTTATAAACTTTAAGCACAACTACAAGCCGGGGTTAGCGTTAGAAATAAAACTGAGTCCGAAAGAGAGGGTGAAAACAAATCAACCAAAGAAATAGAGCGGATGACACGGTGATTTGTTTTACTAAGGTTCGGTTCTTGCAAACCTACTCCCCGTTGAGGTGGTCACAAAGACCGGGTCTCTTTCAACCCTTTCCCTCTCTCAAACGGTCACTTAGACCGAGTGAGCTTTCTCCTTCATCAACGGGTCACTTAGACCCCTCACAAGGACCACCACAACTTGGTGTCTCTTGCTTTGATTACAAATGTCTTGAGAACAAGAATGGAGGAAGAAGAAAGCGATCCAAGCGACAAGAACTCAAATGAACACGAAAATCTCTCTCTCACAAGTCACTAAGTGTTTGGAGTGGTTTTGGACTTTGGAGAGGATTTGATCTCTTGTTTGTGTCTTGGAGTGAAGTCTAGAGCTCTTGTATTGAATGCAATATGCTGGAAACTTGGATGCCTTGAATAGAGGTGGTTGGGGGTATTTATAGCCCCAACCACCAAAACAACTGTTGGGGAGGGCTGTTGTCGATGGGCGCACCGGACAGTCCGGTGCGCCAGCCACGTCACCCAACCGTTAGGGTTCTGACGGTTTCGACTGTTGGAGCTCTGACAGCCTGGGCCATCGGACAGCCCGGTGTCGCACTGGACAGTCACTTTTCACTATCCGGTGTGCCTTCTGGCACTGCTCTGACTCTGCGTGAACTGTCCGCGCACTATTCACGTTGCACGCGACCATTGGAGTCGACCGTTGCACTTGGGAGCCATTACTCCACTGGCACACCGGACAGTCTCATGAATTATAGCGGAGCGCACCCTTAGAAACTCGAAGGTGAAGAGTTTGAAGTTGATCCACCCTGGTGCACCGGACACTGTCCGGTGGCACACTGGACAGTCCGGTGCGCCAGACCAGGGTTCACTTCGGTTTCTTTTGCTCCTTTCTTTTGAACCCTAACTTTAAGCTTTTTATTGGTTTGTGCTGAACCTTTGGCACCTGTAGAACATATAATCTAGAGCAAACTAGTTAGCCCAATATTTGTGTTGGGCAATTCAACCACCAAAATCATTTAGGAAAAGGTTTGACCATATTTCCCTTTCAATATGCCCATCACCCCAAGGCTTAAACGTTTGTTTTTAACCCCAGAAATTGTGAAGCTAATGTTGTGGCATAAGGAAGGAGACCGTGAGAGCCAAGACCCAGATATTGTGATGCATCCATCAGATGGCGATGCTTGTAAGGCTTTGGACCGGTTTGACCCATAATTTGCAAGAGACGCTGTAACACCCCAGGTGTTACTTAGGGTTTTCACTCAAGACTATACAAGTAAGCCCATCATCACATGTGACTTAAGTTGGGAAAAGTACACCAAAGTTGGAGCTCAAGATCCTAAGTAAGTGCAACCTATCTTAGATGTCAAGCCTTGGCTTACCATGTACTTTAAAGGGGGAGAAATTTGCCAAAACCCTAATGCACCCCCTGTGGACAATTGGAGTACTATAGGTAAGCATGACCAAAACGTTATGAAAACCACTTGATCAAGTCTTGGGCCCATTATAAAAGATGTAGTGCACTTAATACCCTACAAATAATAGTAAGAAAGTAACCCCAAAAAGATTTCAGAAAAGCCCCAAAAGATTCACAAAAGGGGTGAG
Source organism: Zea mays (assembly GCF_902167145.1). Taxonomy (NCBI): domain Eukaryota; kingdom Viridiplantae; phylum Streptophyta; class Magnoliopsida; order Poales; family Poaceae; genus Zea; species Zea mays. The sequence goes on along the minus strand of NC_050100.1, from coordinate 156,763,535 downwards.
CACAAAAGAAAAATCAGAATTCTTCTAAGTCCAAAACCACCCCCTTTCCAAAGATCAAACATGTTCACCTTGATCCCAAACTTAAAACCACTTGGCCCAATTAACAAAGTGGCGCCAAAATACCTCTAGAACACCCTGGAAAAGTTTGAACCCAACCCTAAGTCATTTGACACGACTTGGCACAAGTTTTGTCTCGGTTTGGACAGCTAGGACAAAGACAACTTCCCACCCCCATATCTCTCTAACCCGACCACATCTCCCCTTGGAACTCACATGAACTAGGTAGCCCTAGGTACAGGGAAGAGATCTCTCACGGGTCTTAGGGCAAGATTCGCACGTTTTGGCCGCTCAGCAGAGGGTAGAACACGAACAGAAGCAAAGAGCCATGTGTTCGACGCGCTCTGAGCTCGCCAGAGCATGCCCGACGCTCGCCCCCGCGTGCCCCGCGTCGCGCCAAAGCTGAGCCGGCGCCGTTGCCCGCGCCCGCGCCTATAAAGCCCCCAGAGGCGTCGACCGTACTCCTCCGTGCGCGCTCAACCTCACCGGAGCCAGAGATCACCGGTGTTTGCCCTGCAAACGGCGTGCCCGCGGCCACCCGATCCCCCGCCACTGTAGACCGGCCGGAAGAGCCTTTCCCAACCACGCCCGACCCTCAGAGTAGAACGTGCATGCCTCGGTGAAGCTCCCTGAGCAAGGAATCGGACTTTGCCTCGCCGGAGAAGCCAGTCCACGGTCGCCGGACTTCACCCGATCGCCGGTGAACGTAGACCGGGTAAGTCTCTGCACCATTTTCCGATTCCCTGCGCGCATAGCCTCTACGTCATCCTGTGGAGCTCATCGTGCCATTTAATTGAACTAGATCGCCGTGGTTAGGCCGGAGCACCCACAGCTGACGAGTTCACCCGCCTGCTCACGTGGACCGGCCGATTCTGGCCACCACCGCCGTCGAGCCGTACCTCGCTGTGACCGCCAGGACCTCCCGAAGCCAACCCCGCCCCTCGCCGGACCTCTCTCGCCGCCGGTAAGCCGCGCCACCCTTTTCCTTTCCGCGGTCACTGTTTACATACGGGGAGGGACCTCGGGGAAGAAGAAGGAAAGGTCAGGGGGTTTTGTGCGCTGTCAGTGACTCAGGGGAATAGTAGCACAGGGGTAGAAATGAATGGATTGATTTAGAAAGAACCCAGGGTCTTCGGTGCAAAGTAGTTTTCCAGGAAACCTTTTAAAATATTCTGATTTAAATCCAAACAGAACTTGAAAAATTCATAACTTCAGTTTGGTTTACCCAAATCGAGTCAAACCAATTTTGCCAGATCCTAAATAATGTAAACTACTTAGGAAAAATATAAAGCACCTAAGTGTTAAAGAAAACTTTAAAGTTTTGATTTAAATGCTTAACTGGTCAAAAGCTGAAAGAAATAAGGAAAAATAGCTACACTATTTGACTGGGGTTAAGAAAATTTAGAGAAATACTTAATCACTTTCTAACTTGTTTAAAAATAATAAACCCCTCTGTACACCAAGTTAAGGTAGAGTTTACCATTTAAATCATTTTTAGCCTAAAGTTAGAGAAAATATTAAAGGTAGTTTAAAATAAGAACCAGGGAGCACCCACATTTTTGTTAGCTCCCTTATTCAGTGTAGTTCACTAGAAAAAATTATTATACCCTTGTTTAGTGCAAAAGAAAGGAGATACCTTTTAATTTAGAAAAATAAGAAAACCTTAGAAAAAAACCCTAGAAAAATAACCCTAAGGAGAAAACACCCCAAACCTTGGGATAACTAATGTTTTGTTATTATGAACATAGAAAAAATATGAAATTTGTTGTTTGACATTTTTCAATTAACAAGTTAGTTATAAGCACCTTTTTGGCATAAAACCTTAGAAATTCACAACTAAATATCCAGTAGGCCTTTTCTGTGATTTTTAACACAAGGGCCTAATATCACCTATGTATCTGGACAAAAATAAAATTTGGTACAGAAACCTCAATTAAATCATAGCTATAGTGTAAAGTGTCCTTTTAAAACTTATCCTTGTTAATTTTGCACAAGTAGTATCTGAATCAGTATCCACCTCAAATTTATACGACAGATTACAGTGACAACTAATAATCCACTGTAATTTTTACAGAATTTTTAGAAAAAGTTAAATCACTGTTGTAGTTCAAACCCACACTTGAATTCATAAATAGAAAATGAAAAAGGGGAATTAATAGTGGAGACTAATGTTACCCTAACCCAACCAGCAAAACCCCTTAAGTGCCCACTAAAATATCTAAGGGGAATCCAATCCACTATGCTTATCCCTAAACAAAACCCAAACCTAAATTGATAAGCATACACCACTAAGAGCCACGTATGACCAGGAAACCCTAAGTTGCTAACTAACTAAGTTTTTCTTCACTTAGCATAATGATTACTAAATCCTGCATAATCATGGCATACATATTCTTATTCATTGCGTTCGATAGATTGCAACCTCGCCGACGGAGAGTACGTCCTCGTGCCGGAGCAAGGAGTTGCTCAGGAGGTAGCCCCGGATCCAGCACTAGAGCCTGCCCTAGAGGATCTGCCTGCCCTAGCTTTGGAAGGAAAGCCCTGGTTTTATGCATAACCGTTTATATATGCTATTTTACTACACTTAATGTTTGTAGGCTTGTACTGTGCACTTAAGTATAGGAGTTCAATGAAACCCTAGTTGCATGAACTCAGGATTCCTTTTTGTGATGGATACTAGTATGTTAGGTCGAGTAGCTGCTTTATTAATTAGGGATCTGAGTAGAAGTCGAGTGATTTTTCTAGCACTCACGCGAGGTCAGGAATTGGTTGTATCCATTTTGATATCGTAATGATGATAGTCTGTGGACAACGGTCCATGGGGATGCATTGTCTATGAGACAGAAATTGGAATAAGGATTAAGGTGTGGTACCGTGAGTCAAGCATTTGAACGTACTAAGCACATGCCGAGAAATATGGTAAATCGGTAAGCCTAGTACCTGATTGAACCTGGCAGTGGACTTTACCCCTCACGCGACCTGAGACGTGGTCTCCCATTCCGGTTATGGTGGGTACAAATGCGGTCACTGCACGACGGCAGTCGGGGTCAGTGAGGCATTGTACGCCAAGGCGGTGAGCCCTGATCTGCTGACGGGGAATCGATGGGGACGGTTGATGTGTGTGGGGACGGAGTGCCTCGCCACGTCGTGTGTTTAGGTTTACCTTGCAAGGATAAAAACTCGATTCGAATCGTCTGCTTCTCGCAGCTAATGAGACTGCTTGATCCATGCTGCTACATTGAGTAACAAGTGGAAATGAGATGACTTGGCAAAAGTTGTTGATTGCTAAATGTTTGATACCATGTATGATTAGATAGGTATACATTTAGTCTTAAGAGAGTCACACTAAAACTTGACAAAGCTAAAACTTGACTTATAAACTCAGCTAGTGCTTTTGGCAACCAAACCCCACAGCCAAACAGCTGCATGTCTAGAGGTAGAGGAGTAGACTCCTCACACCGGGTAAGTCTAGCTGAGTATTAGTATACTCAGCCTTGCTTGTGGCTTAATTTTTACATGTTCACTGGAGGACATGGTTGCTGGAGTGACTTGGCCGTCTATCTTGCCACCGGGTTGGACAGTCGAGTGGGACCCTACCTCGGCTAAGGAGGAGCATGAGGAGTGATGGGACAGGCTTCCTCATCTCTTTGTTTATTTACCGTTAGTTTTATTCCGCTGCACTTCGAACAATGATGACTACTTTTGCTAAAACTCCAATGATGATGTAATAAGTTTAATACTCCTTAATGTATGGTCTTATGCTTTATTGTATTTGCTATGTGACTCACCATCGAGTGAGACTGTGGTACTTGATCCTGTCAGTGGCCTCGTCGGATTAGATCCGAGGGATTGACGGGTTATTCCCAATTAAGTGTGGTCTAGCCTCTAAGGCGGGACTTAGGCACTTAAGTTGGAATAATTCGGGCAGTTCCGCCACAGCTGGTATCGGAGCTCGTACCACCACAGAGGAATCAATAAACTATAAATACCATCCTTTTTCAAAGTAAAACTGGTTAGAAACAAATGTTGGATAGATTGTCAGGGCGATAAGGATAGACCTAGGACGTGAAGCCTTAGGATGATAGAGGGGTAGCTAGGTGGCTAATTAAGTAAGCCCTACAGGCTACTATAAGGGATGGGAGTTCCTTCCTATTCCCTCTAAGTTGATGTGAGGTCGTTTAGGATGAGCGTGCATGCATTCTTGATTAAAACTATTTAATAATCGGGTAAGAACTTAAATATACAATGATGACAAATTAAGTACCCCCGTGCCATTGTCGTAGTTATAAAGAGGCTGAGTTGCGATCCCTTTTCATTTTATACTTCTTTTTCTTTTACTTACGCTTAACCGTACATAGATGACTTCTCACGGATCCTCGGACGAAGGGAATGCACAGTCCCACACTGACGGGCTTGCACGAGAGGGTTTTCCCCGTATCTTGTGGGAGGTACTTCAGGGAGCTGGTTATACGACGCCTCCCCAATACGCAGTGCAGCTGTTCGAGAAGCACCGAGTGCCCCGTTGTAGGGTGAGGATGACCCTAGAGCCTCATCCCCTGCAGCCAGGCTGGCGTTCGCTGGACTCTGAGTCTTTTGGATACAGGGCTGAGGATACTATGGAGGCAATTGCTCTTCACGGACTGACCACCTTCTGCGGATTCCACCCCTTGGAGCTATCCACTCACCCCATTGGCTTGTTCCCCGCGGAGAAGGAGGACGACCCAATGTGGAAGGACCGAGTGGAGCATGCCAAGGATATCTGGGCTATCTACCTAGGGCAAACTTGTAACACCCCTGGTGTTACTGTAACTAAAACTTGAGCATGGCATCATAAACATTGGCATTGCATATGTTTGACACACCTAGAGTGCATTCACTAGGTAAAAATTTCAAACAAGTTGTATTGTTTTAGTGTTTTGCAAATAGAACCCTGGATAGGGAACTTAACCCTAAATAGGGATTAAAGGGGTAAAACTTGACCCAAATTGAGAAAACCTAAAAGCTTTAGGGGAATAGTCATAAAATATTCCCAAGAATGAACTTGAATCACTTTTATACCCCTGGGATACCAAAAACCCTAATTGAAACCCTAGAAAACCCTAAAACCAAACCCTAGGGGCCTATGTGCAAAAATTTGTCCACTTTTGGACTAAAGTGCAAAAACCAAGTTAAATAAGTATCTTAAGTCATTTGGTTCACATTTAGGATGATTTACAAGCCAAACCCTAAGTTTTGGACTCATTTGCAAAAAGGACTTTAATTGAGATTTCATGCTAAGTCTGAAAATCAGAGAATTGGCTCAACTTTGGAGCTTTGTATCTTTCAAATTCTAGGGTTTTTGCCTTAGGTCACCACATCAAATTTGTAGAGCAATAAAAGAAGAGCAACTTTGATGCAGACATCTCCTGCTGTTGTTATACAAAAATTGGAGAAAAATCTACTCAAAGTCGCTCTGTCAGAACTGGATTAGAAAACTGAAACTGAACCCTAGGTTAGAAATGGTCCCAGTGAGGTGAGGCCAAGTTTGAGGCGCCATATTTTTTAATCCACTCGGTTTTAGCCTATGAATCCTATAGCTAGTTTGTAGGCTGATACATGGTGAACAAATCTTAGTAAAGGATATTGCTCTGTTTCTAATAAGAATCCGGAGATCAAGATGGGAGAAGATGGTCGGTTCTGGCAACTGAAGAACAATTGCCATGGTACAGTAACTGAGCAGATCAGAACGCCAGCTCAGCTCGCCGACGTTGATCGCCGTCCCGATTCGTGCGCAGTATTGGATGGATAACGCCGGGGAAAGGGTAACTCGTACGTGGCACGACTTCGCGAACCCAGCCGCATGTGGCCGGAGTTACCTCACCGGCGGTCGCCGTGACTCAGCATTGTCCGCCACGCTGTCGCACATGCTTTGATTCACCTCACTGTGCCTCTCCCTTACGTGGTTGCCATGCGTTAATAGCGCACCTCATGGCCGCGGATCAATCACCGGACCGTCGTGCCTATAAATTGAGCAAGGAGCCACGGCGAGGTGCTTTCATCTCCACCAGTGAAGCTCAGTCGAAGTCAAATTCGCACTACCCTCTCCATCTTCGCCCAAATTGATTGCGCGTAATGAAAACACAGCCTCTTACGGCCCTATAGCCCCGATCCTAGCTCCCAATTTCACCCAGAGCCGCCGCGACGCCGTTTTCCCCCAATTCGGTCCGTCGCGCCGCCGAGAACGGCTCGTCCGTGGCCAGACCACTCTAGTAAAGCTCTGCCCCTCTCAAGTGTTGTTCTAGCAGCTATGTAGGCACGTAAAGCTCACCATAGCATCCGTTTGACCAATTCGGGTGTAGGTGATTAGGAACACGGGATCAACATCACGGTTTCCGCCGTGCACATGGGCAGGACGTCCTCTAAGTGTTCAAGCCACAATAAAGCTCGTTCCTAGGTCGCCTTGGGTAGGTTATTCTCCCCCTGTCGCTCGACTGAGCGTTCGCCGCTGGCCAGGGCCAGTTCGTGCGACGTCGGTGATGAACGGCAAACGCGCCGTGGTCGGGGACTTATTTGGAGAAGAAAAGGAAGTCCAGGGACCTTTGTGTAAGCTGTCAGCGAGACGTTGAATAGTGGCCGAGGATTCTTAGCACATTCCATAAACCATTGGGGGCCTTTCTGTAAAGCCACCAGCGCGGGCGTGAGCGCGCCCTGGTTTCCTGTGTGGTTGGGCCGGTTCGGGCCAAAATCAGCCCAATACTGTTCCACATTTTCCTTTTTCTTTTTCTGTCCAGCTTTAGAAATATGTAGAAAATTACAGAAAAATCCTAAAAATATGAGACCAATTTTCCTAGGCTTCTTAGTTTCCCTAAAATTTAATAAAAATAGCTTCATGATTTTTAGGATAACTAAGGAATTTTAAAGTATTTAAAGTAGTTTAAGGTAGTGGTTCTGGATTTTTAGAAAACAAATGGAATTTCCAAAAATGTCCAAACTTTTTATATGAGTCCTATACATTATTTAGAAGCCTTGGGTAGAATTTGGGTTGATTTGAACCTTGTTTGATACTTAGAACCCAAAACCCCCCCTGCCCTTTGAACTCCTTTACTGACTCCGAAAACCCTAAGTTCTCGGAGTTCCGTGAAGGAAAGTTGTATTCAAGACTTAGATAATAAATCTTTATTATTTTGCACTCTCATGAGCATTACATGGCATTCATTCTTATATATATACCTATATGGTTATATTTAGAAAACGAAGAAGAGATTGAAGTGACCGAAGAGAAGACACCACCACCTTCGGATTCTCAGGCCGGGAATTGTTTCTACTTCGATATCTGCGGGACCGAGCCTGACTCACCTACTAACGAAGGCAAGCCCCGGTGCATTTGCCACCTTCCTTGATGTTTTTAAAAAATCTTTTTCACTTGCTTGATGCATTAGGTGATAGGAGTTGATTGATAAAACAATTCCTGCATTACCTTCCTTGAATTTGATTACCTTCCTTGATCACCCGTTTTACAAAAGAATTTGATGCTTAGCCTTGCTTTAGAAAACAAAAATGTTTTGTTTTTACAAAATATGATGTGGCAAAGGTGGGTGGGATGTTTTCAAAAATAAAACTTGATGGTGGATCTATCAAAGGCCTTGATAGGTTCAACATCGGAAAAGATGTACCTCTGCCAGGTACCAAACTTTGGGTTTGAAATAATTAAGCTGAGGCCGGGCGGGTGACTTGCACGAGAAAGGAGTCTCGGTGTAGTGTCTCCGTCTGAGTCAATTGGTCACATGCCTCGTCATGGGTAAGCCTTGCCTCGGGCAGACTAAGGCCAGAATAAGATAACACGAAATGGGCGTGGAGCGGTGGCGAGAGTAGTGTGTACCCTCCGTGGCAAGAGTCTGGACGGTGGTGTATCTGTGATCTCGGTTTGTGTGAACCTGATCTGGTCTTAAGAACCCCGGTGGCGGGTTGACATATGCAAGGGTTAAGTGCTACATATGTCGTGTGATTGGAGATCCTCAGCTGAGTATAATCGATTCGGATCGCCGTACCTTCGCGGTTATGAAGACTTGGTCAGTGCCCTACACGTAGCAATCCACTAAAGATGATGGGTTTTTGTTAAGAAATTGGCTAGTGTAGGACCAGTGATTGAACTAGGGTAGAAAGAACTCTAGTTATAGGTAATTCTACTTAACTTGACAAATAAAACTGGATTTTTAAGGATCCACTTTAGTAAGCGTTTCTGCAAAACAGAGTCTTTGATTATTGAAAAGCCTTACCTTGACTCCCTTAACCAGCATACCCTTGAGAGTCTTTTCTTTAGTCAGGTAAGACTTGCTGAGTAATTCCATACTCAGGGTTTATCCCTCCGTTGTTTATAGGTGAGAAAGCGACAAATTTTTGTTGCTTTTGCTCCAAGGTGGTCCCCATGGAAGAAAAACAAGAGTGAAGCCACGGGAGGACTTGGTCCTCCATATAGAACTTTTGTTTAAAAACTTTCGGGAGGAGTTTTTGCCTCCCTTGGTATTGTAATAATATTACTCTGCACTCCTAGGATAACTCTGGTCTGTAATAAGTAACTTGATCTTACTTTCTAAATAAATGTAAGTTTATGTAATCGCTTCCGCATTTCTATATCTCCGATGTTCTAATGTCTGCAAGACGGGTGAAACGTTCCTGGAAAGGTAAGAAAGAAGATACCGAACTTGTCAAGTGGTTCAGTGGCACCTACAGGGTTGTCTGAGGTCCGTTGGACAAGGACAACTGTAGGTGGGCCTAATTACTTGGGAGGTTCCGTCACAAGACTGCTCACTTGACGGTGCGGTGCATGAATGCCATGTATCGTCTGCAAGTGATGCGTGGAGAGGCCATGTCCCATCTAATGGCATTGTTGGAGGCAACCAAAATCACTTTGGATAACAGAGAGGAACTTGTGGTAGACTTGTCCACTGAGATGGTGGAAAAGGACTTACAAGTGGAGCAATTGTCAAATGAGATCCAAGAGCTTGAGGAGTTAGTGGGAACCAGAGAGAACACCATCGAGGTTCTCGAGGATCAGTTGATCAACACCCAGCAGCAGCTTGCAGAGGCTAACCAGCACCTGGATATGCACCACCAGGAGATCCAGGACATGGAGGCCAACGAGGATGTCGACATCGAGGGAGGAGAGGAGCCTGCCTCCAGCTTAGACACTGCTGGCTCAGGGAGACCACCATCCCCCGAGTCGAGCGTTGCCTCGTTTGCCCACTAGGTCGCAGGGATAGAGTTAGAAGTCGGTGACGGTAGAACTCCTCGAAGCTAGCTTAGCTTTTGCACCCTTGGGGTACTAGGCTAGATAGAGTTGAGTCTTTTGAGTTACTGATGTAATCATGACAAACTCTTTTGGAAGTATGGATGATGAATGATGCCAGTTTTAATTTAAGAAGAAAAAAAATTATGTCGTGAGAAATCCTTTCTAAATTATGCAAGAATATATTGGTTTTACCCTTTTGACTCTTTCGCCACGATTGAACCTTGAACCTCAGAAATGTGATGTTGAGAATATACATGATTTTTCAGATGGCAGGAAGAGCGTGTCGTGGACAAAATGAGCACATTCCTCTACCGCTGCCACCACCTCCTACTCTGCAAGAGTTGATGGCTCACCAGAACGAGATCTTGTGACAGCTAGCTCAGCGCCAGCCACCACCTCAGCACTATGGTGGTGGTGATCATCAGCGTCACCCCGCAGCAACCACTTATCAGGAGTTCCTCAGTACCCAGCCACTGTTGTTCACCAGGGCAGAGGACCCACTTGATGCTGATGTTTGGCTGAGAGTAGTGGAATCCAAATTCCTGCTACTCCATGGAGTTTGCTCAGAGGTGACTAAGGTCAGGTTCGCCACCCAGCAGCTTCGCGGACCCGCGCGGACATGGTGGGACCACTTTCTTGCTATGCAGCCAGCTGACCATGAGGTGGAATGGAGAGAGTTCAAGGCAGCTTTTAGGGGACACCATATACCAGCAGGCATTATGGACCGCAAGCTCAATGAATTTCTGGCACTCACTCAAGGGAACCGGACAATGTTACAGTATGCTCAGGCCTTCAATGACCTGTGCCAGTATGCCGGATATCATGCAGACACCTATGAGAAGAAGAGGGACAGGTTCAGGAGGGGGCTCAGCACTAAGCTCCGTGACCGTCTCAACACAGTCAGGGCCAATAGCTACAATGAGTTAGTCAACATGGCCATTTCTTAGGAGGACTGTATCACAGCTCGTCAGGCAGAAAAGAAGAGGAAGACCCCTGTGGCAGGACCCTCAGCTCAGCCACAGCGCTTCAGGATTGTGTCTGACACTCAGAATAGGGGACCCCAGCAGCAGCAAGGACGTTGGGTGATCCGACCCCAATAACAGCAGCAGGCACCCAACCGCTCTCAGCCCCCAGTGCAGAGGAACAATCAACAGCAGCAGCAGCAGTATCATCAGGCCAATCACAACAGGTGTTTCACTTGTGGTAACACCGGACATTATGCCAAGATTTGCCCCAGAAACCAGCAGCGGCAGGGACAGAATGCCAACTAGAACCAAGGCAAGAGGCAGAAGGTGCAAGTGAGGCAAGGCAGACTGAACTTCACCACCATGGCTGACATTCCAGAGGGAGCACCCGTCATGATTGGTATCTTTTCAGTTTTCAATTATCCTGCTATTATTCTTTTTGATTCTGGTGCATCACATAGTTTTATCAGTGCCAAATTTAGTGCCAAGTGTCAATTACCTTTTCACCACACCAATGGGGGTATTACAATTTCAACACCAGGAGGCAAGGTTGCCACCTATCAAATCAACAGACATGTGCCTATAAGGTTTGGTAGTCTGATAATTAAAACCACCCTCCTCATATTGGGTTTGGATAGCGTGGATATCATATTGGGAACTGACTGGTTAACAAGACATCAGGCAGTAATCGATATTGCAGCTAGGGCCATTGAGGTGCACTCGCCTACTTGTGGTGAAACCACATTGTATTTGCCCGATCGGGGTTGTACCCATTCCTGTGCCTTTGTTATGATAGAGTCCCCGGTTGAGAGGATCCCCGTGGTCTGTGACTACCCAGATGTTTTTCTAGATGAATTGCCAGGGATGCCACCCGATAGGGACATAGAGTTCGTGATTGAATTGCAGCCTGGGACTGCTCCTATATCCAAGAGACCCTATAGGATGCCTCCAGCAGAATTGGCAGAATTGAAAAAGCAACTGCAAGAGTTGTTGGACAAGGGGTTCATTCGCCCGAGTACTTCACCGTGGGGATGTCCGGCCTTATTTGTGAAGAAAAAGGATGAGAGTTTGAGAATGTGTGTTGATTATCGCCCTCTCAATGCGGTGACCATCAAGAACAAATACCCACTGCCCCGCATTGATGTTTTGTTTGATCAGTTGGTGGGAGCCAAAGTGTTCTCCAAGATAGACCTTCGCTCGGGCTACCATCAAATCAAGATTTGTGCCAGTGATATTCCGAAGACGGCTTTCTCTACCAGATATGGGCTCTATGAGTTTTTGGTGATGTCTTTTGGGCTGACCAATGCCCCGGCTTATTTCATGTACCTGATGAACTCAGTATTCATGCCAAAGCTGGACAAGTTCGTGGTGGTTTTCATTGATGATATCCTAGTCTATTCCAAGAATGAATGCGAGCATACTGAGCATCTACACATCGTGCTTCAGCGACTGCACGACCATCGCCTTTATGCTAAGTTGTCTAAGTGTGATTTCTGGCTAAGGGAAATTAAATTCTTGGGTCACACAATTTCTCAGGATGGGATATCAGTTGATCCTGAAAAGGTACAAGAAGTAATGGATTGGAAACCTCCTACCACAGTGAGACAGATTCGGAGTTTTCTGGGATTGGCAGGATATTATCGACGATTTATTCCGGATTTCTCCAGAATTGCCAAGCCAATGACTGAACTGTTGAAGAAAGGAGTCAAATATGATTGGATCCAGAAGTGTGAGGATGCCTTTCATACCCTGAGGCAACACTTGACAACAGCACCAGTGCTAGCTCAACCTGACAACACCAAGCCCTTTGAGGTTTATTGTGATGCTTCCGGTACTGGATTGGGATGTGTCTTAATGCAAAACAACAGAGTAATTGCTTATGCCTCCCGAGCACTTAGACCCCATGAGCAGAACTACCCCACACATGATCTAGAATTAGCAGCTGTGGTTCATGCTCTCAAGATATGGAGACATTACCTGATGGGAGCTCACTGTAACATTTACACTGATCATAAGAGTCTCAAATACATTTTCACTCAAGCGGATCTTAATATGAGGTAGAGGAGATGGTTAGAGCTAATCAAGGACTATGATTTGGAGGTGCATTACCATCCTGGCAAGGCCAATGTTGTGGCAGATGCCTTAAGCAGGAAGGCCCAGTGCAATTGTATGAATATGGATGCAAGAATCACCACCCTATGTGATGAGTTGTGCAAGTTGAAAATAGAAGTCATTTCCTCCGGTGCATTGAATTATATCTCAGTGGAGCCCACTGTCACACCCGGTTTTAGAAGGCAAACCGAATGCGAACCATGTACGTGCCAGGATCAGTTACACACGTACACAGCATTTACATAACATGGACATCATCACACAGTGCTCAAAATAGTATTAAGAAGGGAAATAGTCGATTACATCATACGTCTGAGACGTCCATATAGTCCTTACAGTAAATCAAAGTGCGGAAAAGAAACGTAGATAACCGCGGCCTTCACAGGCAGCCGACTGGGGGTTGCCGCTAACCCACACCTAGAACTCGTCGTAGTCTTGGAACTCCTGGAAGTCTCCTTCCACAGCTTCATCTTCGCCTGAGCAGTGGTTGCAATGCTGACAACCTGGGGATGGGGGGGTTTGGTGTGTAGAGCAAGGGTGAGTACACATCAACATACTCAGCAAGTATCCTGTTTGGCTGTAGTGGACTAGATTTATGTGGGGATAAGTCAAGCAGTTGCTTTTAGTTGGTCAGATTATTATTTACTAGTAGAAAGCCAGGTTTTAGCATTACCCAAGTTATTAGCCCGATGTACCCTTTCCAAACGGAAAGAATACCACTTACCAGCATCATAGTCATAACCAAAACCATTGATCTCATAGCCACCTGTAAACCAAAGTATCTCTGATCAAGTACCACTAATCACTGGAGCTCCCTTGGCCGCTCATAACCGCGAGCACGGCTGATATATCAGTTTTCAAACACTCTGCAGAGGTTGTGCACTTTACCCACAAGCCGTGATTCCCATTCTGCCCGGAGATCATGACTCTCCATTGATCACTACCAAGGTGACCCAGCAGGGCATCACTACGTAGCCTTTACAAAGATTCCCCGGGGCTGTAGCCACCCGTTAGGTTTCCTAAATGCACCGCACTCCTCCCCAAGGGACGAACCCAAACTTGGCAGAGCGAGCCGCATACACCGAGCCCCATTGAAGGCACGATGGCTAAGTGAACTACACCCCGGATCCTCTAATTATTCAGCTAAGGGCATCCCATTCCACCCTCATGGTTGCACTGTTTTCCCGGGCGGTCATCCATAGAACAGGTCCTTACGGAGAGGCACTCGAGAAACCGCTCGAGCCCCCTTGATGACCACAAGTACAACATCATAATAAGAGAAGGGAAAACAGCGTATCATAGATAATCTCATCATGTTCATTGATTAGAGTTAAGCAATAGCATAAAGCTAAACAATAATAATCCAACCCAAATAGGTAAACAAGGATATGGATAACAAAAGCTAGTCAATCCTTAGGCATAAATGTGTAAAGTGGGAGGTGAATTAAAGAATGAATAGGATAGAGATAGGTCAAGGGACACTTGCCTCCACCAACCGACTGCTGCTCAGGGGCTTCTCCTGCGAGTTCCTCGGGCTCTTCAACCGGATCGTTCTCTATGCGAGCGCAAACATACATACATCCACATATTTAATACAAAAGAACAGTACACCATACAATAGAATGCAATAAGTAAACAGACGTTCCACGCGGGCTCACGAGTACGGTTAAGAGAGAAAGAGGAAAAGACAGTCGAGAAACGATCACGTTACATGATTATAAATTAACCACTCGCTTAATGGAAGGAAATTTAATGTAGACACTATGTTTAGCGTAAAGTAAAGTCATGTTTCATGTCTAATTATTATAAGCAGGTGGAGATAAATAAAAAGATGGTCGCGCGGCGAGACGCGCGACAAAGCTCTCTAAAACAAATTAAGAAGTTAACGACTCGTCGCGCGACCGAGCACGCAACGACACACTTCGCCTTAGTTAAGAGGAGACGTTAAGCGTCGCGCGACGAAGCGCACGACGGCATACGTCGGCTAAACTGAGTCCAAAGTGGAACGTCGTGTGAATACACACGCGGCGTTACACCTTAAACAACCTGAAACAAAAATGGATCGTCGCGCGACGAAGCGCACGACGCAACACAAGATAGAATCTGAATTTAGACAAATCCGTCGTGCGGCGAAGCGCGCGACGCAACACACTAATTAACAAATAATCACCGCGAGCGCGGGCGAGCGAAGATACGGTCGGGCGAGGCCGAGCCGGGGGAACGGGCGGCCGAGCCGGGGCCGGGGCGGTTGAACCGGCCAGGGGGGGCGGTTGAACCGGCCAGGGGCGGCCGAGCCAGGGGCGGGGACGCGCGGGCGAGCGGGGCTCGCCGCGCCGCGGGAGGGCGTCGGGCCACCACGGCCGGCCGAGCCGAGGGGCGGGGCGGGCGAGCGCCACGCGCAGGGGCCGGGGCAGGGGCGGGCGCCGCCGGGGAGGCCGGGCGGGGGCCGAGCGCCGCCGGGGAGGGAGGCCAAGCGGGGCCGCGCAAGGGGAGGCCGGGGGCGGGCGCCGCCGCGCCGGGGAGGGAGGGGGGAGGGGCCGAGCGCCGCCGGGGAGGGAGACCGGGCGGGGCCGCGCGAGGGGAGGCCGGGGACGGGCCGAGCGCCGCCGGGGAGGGCCGAGCGGGGGGGGGCGAACGCCGCCGCGGGGAGGGAGGCCGGGCGGGGTCGAGCGCCGCCACGGGGGGGCCGAGCGGGGAGGGGCGGGCAGGGGCGCCGCCGCGGGCCAGGGTGGGGGGAGCACCGCCGACGGGGGCGGGGACGGGGTCGGGCGCCGCCGCGCCTGGCAGGGGCGGGGACGGGGTCGGGCGCCGCCGCGCCGGGCAGGGGCGGGGACGGGCGGGGTCGCGCGCGGGCAGGGGGAAAAGGGAGGGCGCGCGCGGGGGGGGGAAGGAGAGGAGGGCGAGGGAGAGAGAGAGGAGAAGGGGAGGGGAGGGGAGCTCACCTCGGGGTCCAAAATCCGGTGATCGCCGTCTCCAAATCCTAGGGCACCACGGGGAGAGAGAGGTGGAAGAGGGAGAGGAGAGGTTGTTGCGCGGGAGATCCAAATGAGAGAGGGAGGAGAGGGGAGGGGGGCGCATGTGGGGTTTGGGCGCCAGGGGCGCGCAGGCCGGGGCGGGCCGGGCCGGCTGGGCTGGACTAGGTTGGGCCGGGCCACTTCGCGGATCGAAAACCCACGACGAGCGCGGACCACTAAACGGAATTAAATCGCGAATCGAAATCCGGAACGGAACAAAACGAACACTCAATATCAGACAAAGAAATGTGCTTCGGCATGATGCAACACCCATGACACTTAGGTTTTGGTTTATACATGACACGGACACCTGTCGCTATACTGGTTTGAAATTGGGGAGAAGGAGCAAACGGGGAAAGAGAAAAGAGAGTAACGCCCGAATTTGGTGAGAGAAAAGAAGAAAAAATTCTACCCCCAAATTCAGGGCGTTACAAACCTATCCCCCTTAAAAGAATCTCGCCCTCGAGATTCAGGGTTGGCTAGCAAAGAGCTCAGGGTATTTAGCCATCAGATCATCTTCACGCTCCCAGGTTGCTTCTTCCTCAGAGTGATGATTCCATTTGACTTTGCACATTCTGATGGTCTTCCTTCGGGTGACTCTGTCTGCAACCTCAAGGATTTGCACTGGCTTCTCAACGTAGGTCAAGTCCTCCTGGACTTCAAGACCTTCCACTGGCAACTGCTCTTCTGGCACACGCAAGCACTTCTTCAACTGAGACACATGAAAGACATCATGCATAGCTGACAAATTCTCTGGCAAACTGAGCTGATAGGCCACTTCTCCACGTCTTGCAAGAATCTGATACGGACCAATGTAGCGGGGTGCTAGCTTGCCTTTCACTCCGAATCTTCTGACTCCTCTGATCGGTGACACTTTCAGATATACAAAGTCTCCGACTTCGAAACTCAGCTCTCTTCTTCTTGTGTCTGCATAGCTTCGCTGCCTCGATTGCGCTATCTTCAGATTCTCTCGGACCATCTTGATGTTCTCTTCGGCTTCAAGCAAAATGTCTGGTCCAAACACTTGCTTTTCTCCAGGCTGATCCCATTGCAACGGAGTTCTACAACTCCTTCCATAGAGCGCCTGAAATGGTGACATCTTCAAACTGGCCTGGTAACTGTTGTTATAGGAAAACTCCGCATAAGGCAATCTCTTATCCCATCCGGACTGGTCTTGCAACGCACAGGCTCTCAACATGTCTTCAAGAATTTGATTGGTCCTTTCGGTCTGGCCATCTGTCTGCAGATGATAAGCTGAACTGAAATTCAGATGCGTGCCCAAAGCTTCATGCAACTGCTGCCAGAAATGAGAGGTGAACTGCGTTCCTCTGTCTGACACTATCTTCTTTGGCACACCATGAAGACAAACGATCCGAGACATATACAGCTCTGCCAATACTGCACTGCTGTAGTTGGTCTTGACAGGTATGAAGTGGGCTGACTTGGTCAAGCGGTCCACTACTACCCAAATGGAATCGTAGCCGGCTCGAGTGCGAGGCAGTCCAACTATGAAATCCATACCGATTTCATCCCATTTCCACTGAGGGATCTGCAACGGTTGCAACAATCCAGCAGGTCTCTGGTGCTCTGCCTTAATTCTTCGACAACTATCGCACATAGCCACATGCTCTGCGATTTCCCTCTTCATTCCGTACCACCAGAATTTCTTCTTTAGATCCTGATACATCTTCTCACTGCCAGGGTGAATCGAATAAGCTGTCTCATGAGCTTCCTTAAGAATCAACTCCCGAATGGACTGGACATTGGGAACACATAAGCGGTCTTTGAACCATATCACGCCTTCTGCATCTTCTCGAAAATCTTTGCCTCTGCCATCTAGAATCAGTCGCCGGATCTCACTGATTTTCTCATCATTCTTCTGCGCTTCTTTGATTTCGCGCTCTAAGGTAGGTTCCAACTCGACTGTGACTCCTCGCGAATTATTCAGAAATCCGAGACTCAACCTGTCAAACTCCTTGGCCAACTCATAAGGCATCGGACGAGCGATCATCAGATTGACTTGACTCTTTCTGCTCAAAGCATCTGCCACTACGTTTGCTTTGCCTGGATGGTAATGAATTTCCAACTCATAGTCTTTAATCAACTCTAACCATCTTCGTTGCCTCATGTTCAACTCTGACTGAGTGAATATGTACTTCAGACTCTTGTGATCTGTGTAAACATCGCATTTCTGTCCATACAGATAGTGCCTCCATGTCTTCAGTGCGTGAACCACTGCTGCCAACTCTAGATCATGGATTGGGTAGTTCTTCTCATGAACCTTCAGCTGTCGGGACGAGTAAGCCACAACTCTTCCCTCTTGCATCAACACGCATCCCAAACCTGTGTAACAAGCATCGCAATACACCGAGAAGGGCTTGTGCACATCAGGCAAGACTAGGACAGGCGCTGTAGTCAACTTCTCTTTCAGCGCTTCAAAGGCCTCTTGGCATTTCTGGGTCCACTTGAACTCAACTTTGTTGCCTAGCAATGCTGTCATAGGTTTCGCAATCTTTGAAAACCCTTCAATGAATCGCCGATAATATCCGGCCATTCCAATGAAGCTCTTGATTCCTCTAGCATCTGTTGGCGCTTTCCAGTTCAAAATGTCTGCCACTTTCTTCGGATCCACAGCCAATCCTTCTTTGTTGATTATGTGACCCAAGAACAGGACTTCACTGATCCAGAACTCACACTTGCTCAACTTTGCATACAACTGGTGCTCTCGCAATCTCTGCAATACCATCTTCAAATGATCTGCGTGCTCTTCTTCGCTTTGAGAATAAACCAGAATGTCATCAATGAATACCACCACAAACTTATCAAGGTAATCCATGAATACACTGTTCATCAAGTTCATGAAGAACGCTAGCGCATTGGTCAAACCAAAAGACATCACTGTGAACTCATACAACCCATACTTGGAAATGAATGCCGTCTTCGGAATGTCCGAAGGTCGGATCCTGAGCTGATGATAACCTGACCTCAGATCAATCTTGGAGAACACACTGGCTCCTCTCAACTGGTCGAACAGATCTTCAATTCTGGGCAAAGGATACTTGTTCTTGATCGTGACTTCATTCAAAGCTCGATAATCGATACACATCCTTTTGGTGCCATCTTTCTTCTCCACAAATAGGACAGGGGCGGCCCAAGGCGAGGTGCTTGGCCGAATGTAGCCTTTCTCTGACAGCTCATCAATCTGCTTCTTAAGCTCAACCAACTCTGGTCCAGATATTCTGTAAGCTCTCTTGAAGATAGGGGCGGTTCCGGGAAGAAGCTCTATGGCAAACTCAACTTTCCGCTCTGGTGGCATACCCGGTAGGTCCTTTGGAAACACATCTGGGAACTCGGACACAACCCTGATACTCTCAATTGGGTCTGCTTCACTGCTATCAACAGGTAGCTGATAACAACTTCCTTTCTTTGGCTCAGACGGGACTAACTCGGTCACCACTTCTTCTCCAAGTGGGGACACCAACTTGATGGTCCTTTTATCACAACTGATAACTGCCTGATACTTATCTAGCCAATTCATCCCTAGGATGACATCTATTCCCTGAGTACTCATTACTATAAGGTTGGCGGGAAACGCTATCCCCCTTATTTCCACACTTATATTCAAACAAATGCTATCGGCTCGAATTCTACCACCGGCTGAGTCAATTTGAATGGGGGTTGACATGGTAGTAATTGGAAGATTATGTGCTTCTACCCATGATGCAGTAATGAAAGAATGCGTTGCTCCAGTATCAAATAACACTTCTGCAATATGGGAGTCGACTGGGAACATACCTACTATCATGCCGGGGGTCTCCTGAACTGCTTCAGCCTCCAAGTGGTTCAGCCTTCCATGATTATAGCGCGGCTGAGAGCGATTGCCTGCTCCAGGCTGAGGCACATTCTGCTTTGCTGGGGCATTGGGGCCTGACTGCTGCTGGGCTGCCTTCTTCGGACATTGCATCACCCAGTGGCCTTGCTCTCCACAGTGGAAACATGCTCTGTTTCCAACCTGAGCTGGTGCTGCCTGATTGTTCTGCTGGCTTGCTAGGGCAGGAAGACGAGGTGCTTGCTGATTCTGCCTCTGAAACTGACCTCCTGACTGATTGCTCTGACGGTTCTGGTACTGATGCTGAGGATACTGCCTTTGAAACTGCTGATGCTGCTGAGGTGGACGCTGGTTCTGCCTGAACTGCTGAGGTTGATTGCCTGAGAAACGAGGACGATTGCTGCTTCCAGGCTGGGGTCCACTGATCTTGCGCTTACGATCTTCCATCTCCTTACGCTTTCTCTCTGTCATGATTGCTCTGTCAATCAGGTGCTGGAATGTCGGGAAGGTGTGATTCATCAGTTGGTACTGCAGAGGGTCAACCAAGCCTCTCAGGAAACGGTACTGTCGCTTGGCGTCAGTGTTGACATCTTCAGGAGCATAGCGAGACAACTGCAGAAACTTGTCTCGGTACTCACTGACAGACGATGACCCTTGCTTAAGGGCCAGGAACTCCTCCTTCTTCACAGTCATCAGACCTGCAGGAACATGGTACTGACGAAAACTACTTCTGAACTCTTCCCAGGTGATGGCGTCAGGGTGGGCATGGGTGGCGAGGTAAGACTCCCACCATGATTGGGCTGCTCCTCTCAACAGACGGGGACCATACAGGACTTTCTCCCTGTCATCACACTGAGCGGTATGCAACTCCCGCTCCACAGTGCGCAGCCAGTCTTCAGCATCCATGGGGTCAGAAGAATGAGCAAACGTGGGTGGATGACCTCTCATGAATTCAGCACGCTTGTCTCTGGGCATCTGAGGCATCTGAGGCTGAGGTGGGGCCTGCTGCTGTTGCTGCTGCTGAATGGCGGCCAAAGTCTGACCGATGGCTTGAACTGCCTGAGTCTGCATCAGAAACATCTGCTCGATGGACATCGGGGGCGGGGGCGGCAGGTGCTGCTGCTGGGGCACCTCTTCCTGTTGAGCGGCTCGCTCCTGCTGAGCACGCCTTCCTCCTCTGCGCCTGTTCTCTGACATCTGCAGAATGCAATCACACATCAGAACTGATCTGGCAAATCTTGCAGCATAAGAAAAGGGTATAGAATTCTTCAACAGCACTGAACAGATGAGCATCTTCACTGATCTCCAACACAGACCACACAGCTTCTCAGATAAAGAGGAAAGTGGAATAAAGGGTTTCTCAACTATATAACTAACTCCATTAACATAATAGGTAAACCAAAATGCAGGGGATACCCACACTCTGGTGACAGTCATTACAAAGATCCAAACCAAACATAGTTCATCATGACAAACATAAATGCACAGGATATAGCAAACTACCCTGTCTAACTAAGACTAACTAAGACCGAGACTAACGCTAAGACTGTAGCTTCTATGTATATATTTCGTATTAATTACAAGATCCAACTCTAACGATCTATGGTTCTAGAGTTATCTTGGTCTTGCAGTCAGGATTGCCATAAGACTGGTGTCCACGCTGAGGTGAGCGGTACGGGTGCTGAGTCCCGACGGGAGCGGGGGAACCACCATCCAGGTGACGACGTTCCGCGCGCTCAGCCCGCAGCAGGGCGATCTCAGCACGAGCCCTACTCAGCTCGTCTAATGCATGGTCCAGCTCCGTGTTTAGCACGGCGGCTAGGTTGACTGTGCTGCTCAACCTAGGATTGCCCTCACCGACAGGTGAGACAATCATGCCTCCTGTGCTGCCAGATGGACGGCGGGGGTAATACTTCAGGTCAAGACCGTCAGCTGCCCCACCGAAAACCGAGCAGTAGTGCGAAAGCGCACGCTGTGCAGCATCTTGCATGGCTGCCTCAGCTGAGTCCCGCTCAGAGATAGAATAGTGCTCTGAGCAGGCCTCCGCACCCTGGAGACTGTTCTCCGGACAGCGCACCAAGCAGGTTGCCTCCCAGCGGTCCGGGTAGACCCCGCGACTATGCTGGTAGACCACACAGCGATACTCGACGGACCAAGTATGCCGGTTAAATGCCCGACGTAGCAGGGTGTCGAGCGCATCGTGGAAGTGACACCCGCGAGCAGCGTCGCGAGTGATGGGTCGAGCAACCCATCCTTCCGGCTCAGGGTTAGCAGAGAAGTCGGTGTCGTGGCTCGAGCTGTCGTCGCCACCTCCGTCGTCTGGGTCTCCTCCAGCAGCTACTCCAGAAGCTGGGGCGCCCAGTGGTGGTGCAGGGGGCGCCTCCAGAGGAAGCACAGGGGAGCAGCTCCTCACGGACTCTATCTCCTGGTGGAGCGAGAAAGAAGAGCCCTGCTGCTCCTGTCGTCGACGCTCCTGCTCCTCACGCAGGCGGTGGTGCAGTCTCTCCAAGTGGCTGGACTGTCCGGCCACGGGACGGCGAAGCGGACGCTCAGCAAGGCGGGAGGGTAAGAAGGGGATGACTGACTTTCGTGCAGTGTGTCTAAGTCGAGCCATCTACAAAAGACATCGCAAGCAAAAGGGTGAGAACAGAATTAATATGACCAGCAAATAATGAATCATAAGTAAATAAAGGATTAGAATAAAACATAATTTTCAGCAAGGTATATTATATAGTAGAACATAGGTTTGGTCGGTATGACCAACTTTTGAAGGGATATCAAAGTCAAGGCAGAGACAGAGGTCTATAGTCCTTAGAACGACCATTCTACTCTAGGTTAGCGGTCCTACAGTTAGCACGGCTTTGATACCACTTATGTCACACCCGGTTTTAGAAGGCAAACCGAATGCGAACCATGTACGTGCCAGGATCAGTTACTCACGTACACAGCATTTACATAACATGGACATCATCACACAGTGCTCAAAATAGTATTAAGAAGGGAAATAGTCGATTACATCATACGTCTGAGACGTCCATATAGTCCTTACAATAAATCAAAGTGCGGAAAAGAAACATAGATAACCGCGGCCTTCACAGGCAGCCGACTGGGGGTTGCCGCTAACCCACACCTAGAACTCGTCGTAGTCTTGGAACTCCTGGAAGTCTCCTTCCACAGCTTCATCTTCGCCTGAGCAGTGGTTGCAATGCTGACAACCTGGGGATGGGGGGGTTTGGTGTGTAGAGCAAGGGTGAGTACACATCAACATACTCAGCAAGTATCCTGTTTGGCTGTAGTGGACTAGCTTTATGTGGGGATAAGTCAAGCAGTTGCTTTTAGTTGGTCAGATTATTATTTACTAGTAGAAAGCCAGGTTTTAGCATTACCCAAGTTATTAGCCCGATGTACCCTTTCCAAATGGAAAGAATACCACTTACCAGCATCATAGTCATAACCAAAACCATTGATCTCATAGCCACCTGTAAACCAAAGTATCTCTGATCAAGTACCACTAATCACTGGAGCTCCCTTGGCCGCTCATAACCGCGAGCACGGCTGATATATCAGTTTTCAAACACTCTGCAGAGGTTGTGCACTTTACCCACAAGCCGTGATTCCCATTCTGCCCGGAGATCATGACTCTCCATTGATCACTACCAAGGTGACCCAGCAGGGCATCACTACGTAGCCTTTACAAAGATTCCCCGGGGCTGTAGCCACCCGTTAGGTTTCCTAAATGCACCGCACTCCTCCCCAAGGGGCGAACCCAAACTTGGCAGAGCGAGCCGCATACACCGAGCCCCATTGACGGCACGACGGCTAAGTGAACTACACCCCGGATCCTCTAATTATTCAGCTAAGGGCATCCCATTCCACCCTCATGGTTGCACTGTTTTCCCGGGCGGTCATCCATAGAACAGGTCCTTACGGAGAGGCACTCGAGAAACCGCTCGAGCCCCCTTGATGACCACAAGTACAACATCATAATAAGAGAAGGGAAAACAGCGTATCATAGATAATCTCATCATGTTCATTGATTAGAGTTAAGCAATAGCATAAAGCTAAATAATAATAATCCAACCCAAATAGGTAAACAAGGATATGGATAACAAAAGCTAGTCAATCCTTAGGCATAAATGTGTAAAGCGGAAGGTGAATTAAAGAATGAATAGGACAGAGATAGGTCAAGGGACACTTGCCTCCACCAACCGACTGCTGCTCAGGGGCTTCTCCTACGAGTTCCTCGGGCTCTTCAACCGGATCGTTCTCTATGCGAGCGCAAACATACATACATCCACATATTTAATACAAAAGAACAGTACACCATACAATAGAATGCAATAAGTAAACAGACGTTCCACGCGGGCTCACGAGTACGGTTAAGAGAGAAAGAGGAAAAGACAGTCGAGAAACGATCACGTTACATGATTATAAATTAACCACTCGCTTAATGGAAGGAAATTTAATGTAGACACTATGTTTAGCATAAAGTAAAGTCATGTTTCATGTCTAATTATTATAAGCAGGTGGAGATAAATAAAAAGATGGTCACGCGGCGAGACGCGCGACAAAGCTCTCTAAAACAAATTAAGAAGTTAACGACTCGTCGCGCGACCGAGCACGCAACGAGACACTTCGCCTTAGTTAAGAGGAGACGTTAAGCGTCGCGCGACGAAGCGCACGACGGCATACGTCGGCTAAACTGAGTCCAAAGTGGAACGTCGCGTGAATACACACGCGGCGTTACACCTTAAACAACCTGAAACAAAAATGGATCGTCGCGCGATGAAGCGCATGACGCAACACAAGATAGAATCTGAATTTAGACAAATCCGTCGCGCGGCGAAGCGCGCGACGCAACACACTAATTAACAAATAATCACCGCGAGCGCGGGCGAGCGAAGATACGGTCGGGCGAGGTCGGGACGGGGGAACGGGCGGCCGAGCCGGGGCCGGGGCGGTTGAACCGGCAAGGGGGTGGTTGAACCGGCCAGGGGCGGCCGAGCCAGGGGCGGGGGCGCGCGGGCGAGTGGGGCTCGCCGCGCCGCGGGAGGGCGCCGGGCCACCACGGCCGGCCGAGCCGAGGGGCGGGGCGGGCGAGCGCCACGCGCAGGGGCCGGGGCAGGGGCGGGCGCCGCCGGGGAGGCCGGGCGGGGGCCGAGCGCCGCTGGGGAGGGAGGCCAAGCGGGGCCGCGCGAGGGGAGGCCGGGGGCGGGCGCCGCCGCGCCGGGGAGGGAGGGGGGAGGGGCCGAGCGCCGCCGGGGAGGGAGACCGGGCGGGGCCGCGCGAGGGGAGGCCGGGGACGGGCCGAGCGCCGCCGGGGAGGGCCGAGCGGGGGGGCCGAACGCCGCCGTGGGGTGGGAGGCCGAGCGGGGTCGAGCGCCGCCGCGGGGGGGGCGAGCGGGGAGAGGCGGGCAGGGGCGCCGCCGCGGGCCAGGGTGGGGGGGAGCGCCGCCGACGGGGGCGGGGACGGGGTCGGGCGCCGCCGCGCCGGGCAGGGGCGGGGACGGGCGGGGTCGCGCGCGGGCAGGGGGAAAAGGGAGGGCGCGCGCGGGGGGGGGGGGAAGGAGAGGAGGGAGAGGGAGAGAGAGAGGAGAAGGGGAGGGGAGGGGAGCTCACCTCGGGGTCCAAAATCCGGTGATCGCCGTCTCCAAATCCTAGGGCACCACGGGGAGAGAGAGG
Source organism: Zea mays (assembly GCF_902167145.1). Lineage (NCBI taxonomy): Eukaryota > Viridiplantae > Streptophyta > Magnoliopsida > Poales > Poaceae > Zea > Zea mays. The sequence continues at coordinate 156,738,608 of NC_050100.1, read as the reverse complement.
TGGAAGAGGGAGAGGAGAGGTTGTTGCGCGGGAGATCCAAATGAGAGAGGGAGGAGAGGGGAGGGGGCGCATGGGGGGTTTGGGCGCCAGGGGCGCGTAGGCCGGGGTGGGCCGGGCCGGCTGGGCTGGACTAGGTTGGGCCAGGCCACTTCGCGGATCGAAAACCCACGACGAGCGCGGACCACTAAACGGAATTAAATCGCGAATCGAAATCCGGAACGGAACGAGACGAACACTCAATATCAGACAAAGAAATGTGCTTCGGCATGATGCAACACCCATGACACTTAGGTTTTGGTTTATACATGACACGGACACCTGTCGCTATACTGGTTTGAAATTGGGGAGAAGGAGCAAACAGGGAAAGAGAAAAGAGAGTAACGCCCGAATTTGGTGAGAGAAAAGAAGAAAAAATTCTACCCCCAAATTCAGGGTGTTACACCCACCTTACAAGAGCAAATAGTCATGGCACAGATTGGTGACAAGGGTGTTCAGGTTATCAAGGAAATGGTCGAGCAGAAAGCAGAAAAATACAGATGCTTCCATCAGGACCGCAAAGGAATTCTATGGTTTGGAGACCAACTGGTGGTCCCCAAGAACCCTGAGCTCAGAAAGAAAATATTGGATGAAGCTCACCTTTCAAAATTCTCCATGCACCCCGGCAGTAACAAGATGTATCATGATCTCAGATCCTTATACTGGTGGACCAGAATGAAGAGGGAAATTGCCAAGTATATATCCGAATGTGACACCTGCCAGAGAATCAAGGCCAGTCATTTGAAGGTAGCAGGCCCTTTGCAACCCCTTCCCATACCATCTTGGAAATGGGAGGACATTTGCATGGATTTTATTGTGGGATTGCCCAATACCTCCCGGCACCATGATTCCATTTGGGTCATTGTGGACAGATTGACCAAGACAGCTCATTTCTTGCCGGTACACACCACCCACAGGACAGAGAAGTATGCAGAAATCTACATTGACCAGATAGTTCGCTTGCATGGAATACCAAGGACTATAGTATCGGATAGGGGAGCACCATTCGTGGCACGATTTTGGGAGCAATTACAGGAATCACTTGGGACCCATGTAATAAGAAGCTCATCATACCATCCTCAAACAGATGGCCAGACAGAAAGGGTAAATCAGATTTTGGAAGACATGTTGAGGGCATGTGTGCTACACTATGGAAAGGATTGGGACAAGTATCTTTCTTTGGCAGAATTCTCCTATAATAACAGCTACCAGTCCAGTTTGAAGATGGCACCTTTTGAAGCCTTGTATGGAAGAAGGTGTAGGACCCCGCTGAATTGGTCTCAAGCAGGAGAGAGGAAAATATTTGGACCAGACTTGGTACTTGAAGCAGAGGAAAAGGTCAGAGTTATTAAGAATAATCTAGAAGCTGCCTAGGCCAGGCAAAAGAGCTATCATGACAAGAGAAGGAAGCCTCTACAGTTTGAAGTGGGAGATCATGTTTATCTTAATGTGTCACCCACCAAAGGTGTCCAGAGATTTGGAATCAAGGGCAAGTTAGCTCCTCGCTACATTGGACCCTATGAGATCAAGGAAACTTGTGGACCCGTAGCATATCAGTTGAAGTTGCCACCCCACATGTCAGCTGTTCATGATGTGTTCCATGTGTCTCAGCTACGGAAATGCGTCCGCTTACCCACTGAAGTATTACCTGAACTAGAAATTGAGATAGAACCAGACTTGTCTTATCAAGAGCACCCTGTCAAGGTATTGGACCAAAAGGAGAGATCAACATGCGCAAAGTCGATCAAAATGTATAAGGTTCAGTGGAGTCACCATTCAGTAGAAGAAGCTACATGGGAGACTGAGGATTTTCTACGTTCTCGTTTCCCCGACTTTCTGCCCAACGGAGTCGGTACGTAATCCAAAACCCCCACCCCACCTACCCTTTGAATTCAAATATAAGAAAAACTTAGATGCTAAAGGTGTGGTAAGCTTTAGAAATGACTCAAAAAGGACTTCCTTCTGAAGTCGCAAAGAGAATGACATTCGAAGAGCAGTTAACTAGAGAAACTTGGATAAAGGAAGAAACCACACACCAGCACACCTTCATGGCACCCCTCCAAAGGACTCTACCTAAAATCTCGGGACGAGATTCCTTTAAGAGGGGAGGACTGTAACACCCCAGGTGTTACTTAGGGTTTTCACTCAAGACTATACAAGTAAACCCATCATCACATGTGACTTAAGTTGGGAAAAGTACACCAAAGTTGGAGCTCAAGATCCTAAGTAAGTGCAACCTATTTTAGATGTCAAGCCTTGGCTTACCATGTACTTTAAAGGGGGAGAAATTTGCCAAAACCCTAATGCACCCCCTGTGGACAATTGGAGTACTATAGGTAAGCATGACCAAAAAGTTATGAAAACCACTTGATCATGTCTTGGGCCCATTATAAAAGATGTAGTGCACTTAATACCCTAGAAATAATAGTTAGAAAGTAACCCCAAAAAGATTTCAGAAAAGCCCCAAAAGATTCACAAAAGGGGTGAGCACAAAAGAAAAATCAGAATTCTTCTAAGTCCAAAACCACCCCCTTTCCAAAGATCAAACATGTTCACCTTGATCCCAAACTTAAAACCACTCGGCCCAATTGACAAAGTGGCGCCAAAATACCTCTAGAACACCCTAGAAAAGTTTGAACCCAACCCTAAGTCGTTTGACACGACTTGGCACAAGTTTACAGAATTTTTGGAAAAAGTTAAATCACTGTTTTAGTTCAAACCCACACTAGAATTCATAAATAGAAAATGAAAAAGGGGAATTAATAGTGGAGACTAATGTTACCCTAACCCAACCAGCAAAACCCCTTAAGTGCCCACTAAAATATCTGAGGGGAATCCAATCCACTATGCTTATCCCTAAACAAAACCCAAACCTAAATTGATAAGCATACACCACTAAGAGTCACGTATGACCAGGAAACCCTAAGTTGCTAACTAACTAAGTTTTTCTTCACTTAGCATAAGGATTACTAAATCCTGCATAATCATGGCATACATATTCTTATTCATTGCGTTCGATAGATTGCAACCTCGCCGACGGAGAGTACGTCCTCGTGCCGGAGCAAGGAGTTGCTCAGGAGGTAGCCCCGGATCCAGCACCAGAGCCTGCCCCAGAGGATCTGCCTGCCCCAGCTTTGGAAGGGAAGCCCCGGTTTTATGCATAACCGTTTATATATGCTATTTTACTACAATTAATGTTTGTAGGCTTGTACTGTGCACTTAAGTATAGGAGTTGAATGAAACCCTAGTTGCATGAACTCAGGATTCCTTTTTGTGATGGATACTAGTATGCTAGGTCGAGTAGCTGCTTTATTAATTAGGGATCTCGGTAGAAGTCGAGTGATTTTTCTAGCACTCGCGCGAGGTCAGGAATTGGTTGTATCCATTTTGATATCGTAATGATGATAGTCTGTGGACAACGGTCCATGGGGATGCGTTGTCTACGAGACGGAAATTGGAATAAGGATTAAGGTGTGGTACCGTGAGTCAAGCGTTTGAACGTACTAAGCACATGCCGAGAAATATGGTAAATCGGTAAGCCTAGTACCTGATTGAACCTGGCAGTGGACTTTACCCCTCACGCGACCTGAGACGTGGTCTCCCATTCCGATTATGGTGGGTACAAGTGCGGTCACTGCACAACGGCAGTCGGGGTCAGTGAGGCATTGTACGCCAAGGCGGTGAGCCCTGATCTGCTGACGGGGAATCGATGGGGACGGTTGATGTGTGTGGGGACGGAGTGCCTCGCCACGTCGTGTGTTTAGGTTTACCTTGCAAGGATAAAAACTCGATTCGAATCGTCTGCTTCTCGCAGCTAATGAGACTGCTTGATCCATGCTGCTACATTGAGTAACAAGTGTAAATGAGATGACTTGGCAAAAGTTGTTGATTGCTAAATGTTTGATACCATGTATGATTAGATAGGTATACATTTAGTCTTAAGAGAGTCACACTAAAACTTGACAAAGCTAAAACTTGACTTATAAACTCAGCTAGTGCTTTTGGCAACCAAACCCCACAGCCAAACAGTTGCATGTCTAGAGGTAGAGGAGTAGACTCCTCACACCGGGTAAGTCTAGCTGAGTATTAGTATACTCAGCCTTGCTTGTGGCTTAATTTTTACAGGTTCACCGGAGGACATGGTTGCTGGAGTGACTTGGCCGTCCATCTTGCCACCGGGTTGGACAGTCGAGTGGGACCCTACCTCGGCTGAGGAGGAGCATGAGGAGTGATGGGACAGGCTTCCCCATCTCTCTGTTTATTTACCGTTAGTTTTATTCCGCTGCACTTCGAACAATGATGACTACTTTTGCTAAAACACCAATGATGATGTAATAAGTTTAATACTCCTTAATGTATGGTCTTATGCTTTATTGTATTTGCTCTGTGACTCACCATCGAGTGAGACTGTGGTACTTGATCCTATCAGTGGCCTCGTCGGACTAGATCCGAGGGATTGACGGGTTATTCCCAATTAAGTGTGGTCTAGCCTCTAAGGCGGGACTTAGGCACTTAAGTTGGAATAATTCGGGCAGTTCCGCCATAGACGCTAGGAGTGTTCGTCTAGGCTTGTCCACTGATGGTTTCACTCCTTACGACAATAGTTCCACTTCATACTCTTGTTGGTCGGTTTTCATCATGCCCTACATTATGCAGGAACAATTTAGATTGGACGAAATAGCGAACTAAGAACATGCAAAACATGTATTCCACAATGCTGCTAGAAAAGTTATAAATGGTTCAATGTCAGATGCATGGGTCAAAGCTGTTACCGTGTACTTCAAGAAAGTGAAGCGTCAAAGAATGACCAACAAGCAGGCGTGTGAAATCCACTTGACAGCTGAGGAGTACAAACAAAGTGAAGTGGACTGGCTCACTGCTCATCCCGAAGCTTGGGTCAAGCTCTGTGAGTACTGGGCCTCAGATGAGTATAAAGTTATTTCAGATAGAAATTGTTTGAACCGGAAGAGCAAACCGGGCCTCCATCGATTTGGAGCAGATGGATTTATTGGGAAATCACAACGAATGGTATGACGAGCTAAGTAACATTTAGTCTTTTTCCCTATGACAAATTTGTATATATCATTATGTCTCTTACCGCAGGAGGCTCGTGATGGTGTTGAACCCCGATTCATTGACATTTACATGGAGGGACACCGAGGTCCAGATCCAGAGCATCCAGAAATTTTATGTGACAACAGCGCGACAGATAAGCTGGTAGGTGTAAATCATAACTATCTATTCTTAACTAACTTGTGACTCATTTTTATAATTAACATAAATTGTTTTGTAGACTCGTTATGTTGAGGGGGTTAGGAGGAAAGCAGGAGACGATGGTCTAGATTGGAGGGAGGCACCTTTCGATCCGGACGCAGCATATGTTGCTGGTGGTGGGCTACCACATGGGAGGTATGATAAGATCAAAGTTGTGATAAATAAAAACTATTGGTTCATAACTTGTGATGTTTCTAGGTTGGGGATCGGTGATGGAGTTGTGAGTCACGATAGCTTTGGTCGTCGGTTTGTTTCCTCGGTGGGGAGTAGATCTCGAACTTCAACTTCGAGGGAATCAGAGCTTGATGAGCAGCTAAGACAACAACAACAACAACAACAAGTTCAACAACTATCTCAACAAGTTTAGATGATGCAGGGAATGCTGATGCAGGTAATAATTTTAGTAATCCACCATTCATTCGATTTCCAGATGCATTTAGGCCTACAAATGGGGCAGGTGTAAATGGATATTTTGAGTGGGTTTTAGAAAAGGGTTTGTTTTGGTGGGTTGTGATGGTTTTAATTACCAACGGGATGAGTTGGGTGGGTTTCTTTTATATTGTGGGTGGAAACAGGTTGATACCCATGGGTTTGGATGGATTTAACTAACGTGGGCCGCCAACGTAGTGGGCCGCCCGGCCTGTTTGGATTCGTCTTGTGAATTGAAAAACATTAGCCCAGCAAAATCCAGACAGGGTGGTAGTGGTACTACTACTTCTATACTTCTATATTGCTCGTCCACAAACATGCACAAAATGTTGTAGTCACTTCTCATAACTCCCAGTAGTTGTTGCATCATGTTCACTTGCCATAAACTCCCAGTAGTTACTGAAAAATTGGTATAATCTGGATTGTTGCTATCTCACTATATGGTGTATGAACTAAATTCAGTTTAGCTCCCTGTTTTGTTAAACCTTATGGAAGCAAAAGGTCTACGAGAAAGCAATCTACAAAAAACAACCATAAACAGATTTTTCTGGCGAGAGTTTACTAATGAATCTCCCCAGTATTGAATCTAGGGGAGCATGCATGTATGTTCTTACTACAAGTATATTATCCTATGGTTGTTTTGTTGTCACAAGTGCAACCAATAATGTAGGCCTCGCCATTTTCTTTTTATAATGTATGGATCATCACGCCGCTTGTCTATATGTTTAATAAGAGCTTCATAGGATTTTGACTTCATCGTATATACTTCTACGCAAAAACTCATTATATTCCTGGAAAAAGATTGCTCAACTATATTCCCCATAGAAAAGTACTCATGATATATCCATATGTTTTTTATTTTAATAACAAGAGCGTGGACTCAATACTCAATTATATTCCATATCAGTCACTTAGAATACAACAATACAGAATTTATTTTTCCCTCTCACAAGCACAAGAATCGCTCCTGCTGTAAGATGTCACACTTTATTACCTTCAGGTTGCAAGAAGTACCAATTTAATTAACATCTTTAGGATTATTAGGTAGACAGTATCTAGAGAACTATATCAGTCTCCAGCTTTATTTTTTAATATTGATAGACCTCTACCGCAGAAGGCACCAAAAATCTGTTGTTTTGCGTGCTTAGTTTGATTCGCCAGGTCTAAGTTTTTAAAGCAAACATGAGTTCTTTATCTCTCTCGTTTTCAACTGTCCGATGCACATTGTAATTGATTTGGATAAAGAAAGTTAAACTATAATTCCTGCAGTACCAAGGTTTCCACGTTGTGTTTAAATTATTAATGGCAGGGGCCAAATCCCCCATCCCCTATGATGCTCTCCACTACTTTAACTGACATGATGTCAAACTCAAGGAGCTTCACTTGATCGGTATACCAACAAGGTTTATTCTATTGCCATATTCAGATATATCTGGGAACTTTTAACTATTGCCCTTCTATTCAAAACTGAAAAGGAGGGCTAGTTTAAAACTTATCTGGAAAGTACAAAGGATCTATGATTGGAGGAAGTTAACTTGTGGGCTTATTTTCTAGAGTTTCTACAGCTCTGGATTCTCTATGGGAGCCGATTTTCTGAGAAAAGTGGTTCTCCTATTTAAAATATGTTTTCCAGTTGTTTAGTATAAACTCTATATATACATTAGTTTAAAATAAAACTCAAGCTTATTGTATTTGCAGATGTATAGTGCTCAGATGGGATCTCAAATGGGACCCCAGTTCACCCGTACGACAATCTGGACAGACCCCAAACACCAACGAAACACATGTATAGTTTTGTAGTATATTTACTTTAATTTACAATTATAATCAAACATAGTTTGATTTGGTTATAGGGTTCTAAGACCGAACAAGGAAACCCACAGATGGACATGCAGTGGTCGATGCCTCCTAGAGGACAGATTCTTCCTCCTCCACAACCAGGTATGGGATATTGGCCGCCACCACCATGGGGATATCCTACACATCCAATGGGGCCATGGGGACGCCCCCCTGGCCAACACAGCCACTTCCATCACTAGCGGTACGTTCCTGATTCATGCTGCTTGCTACTTGTTCATGCTTTCCTATATCTTGGTGTACATGTCATTTTGTGATCTTCTTGGAAGCCACATTTTGTGTTTATCATGCTTTCTTATATCTTCGTGTACATGTGATTTAATGCCAGCATTTTGTGATCTTCTTGGAAGCCATATTTTGTGTTTATCATGCTTTCCTATATCTTTGTGTACATGTGATTTAATGCCAGTTGTATATTTATGAGAATTTTGGTTTATTTTGTAGGATTTCGGCTCTCATCAAGTGACTCCTCCCCCTCACGATGACTTTGCGGGCAGATGTCTCAATTCTAGTGGTGGAGCTACGAACAACAATCTGATGTCCTGATCGAGAGCGATGGAGCTAATGTTTGAACTTGTGTGTTTGAACTTGTGAACTAAAATTGTGCACTATGGATGTGAACTTATGTGAATTTGTGAACTTATGTATTTGGACTTATGTGAATTTGTGAGCTTATGTATTTGGACTTGTGTGAATTTGTGATATGAACATATATCCATGTGTTTGAAATCTGTATTGTATGTGATATTCTGTGTTGCATGTGATATTATGTTTGTCTAATTTTTCATTTCTATAATTTTTATTTTTTTCTGGAAAAGGGTTAAGAACGTGGGTACCCACGTTCTTAAGGTTAAGTTCGTGGGTACCGTCGAACTTAATGTGCAGCCCACGCAGGCCCACGCAGTCCAAATAACTTTGTCGACCACGTGGCCCCGTCGAACTTAACATTAAGAACGTGGGTACCGTTTTTAAGTTCGACGGGGGCCATCAAATTTGTCCCATAAGTTCGACGATACCCACGTTCTTAATGTTAAGTTTGACGGTACCCATGTTCTTAAGGTTAAGTTCGTCGGGGCCGTCGAACTTACTTCTCTAAGTTCGTCCAAAAATCACTGTCGGCTATATTCGTCGGTAACCCACGTTCTTATTGTAAGTTCGTCGGCTTATTACATTAAGTTCGACGGTTTATCACCCACGTTCTTTAACTAGTTTCCTGTATACATATGTACAATTTATATTCAATATTAAAAATACTTGAGTATGATGTTCTACTGGTTAGATGGTTTCACCTAGTGCCTCTTGCCCTTCTTCCATTATTAGGGTGTGGGTTCAAACCCCACCTCTTGCATTGCTTTTTTCAAAATTTTACGCAGTTTAACCAAATGGCCCGACAGGCTAACGGGCCGACACAGTCAGGCTAACAGGCCGTCGTTTGGTCATCTATATGCGGAGGTGTGTTTTGGGACGTGGTCATGTAGCGGGTTAATTTGAAATAAATGTGATGATGTATCTCTACTATATTTAAAGCACCAGTTTCAATGGTCATCTTTTTACAAAAAAGTCCTTACATTTCTTTCAAATCAACTTAGTGTAAAATATTAAAAAGCGGTGTAGGAGGTGGGTTATGTTAAAAAGTGGTGTAGGAGTTGGGGTTTGAACCCACACCGTGATAGAAGGAGGGTGGAAGACACTAGACAAAGTTGTCTAAACAGTAGAACATCATGCTCATGCGTTTATAGTATTGAATATAAATTGTACATATGTATACATATTTTTTTGTAAAATACAAAAATAATCGTGTCGGGCCGGGCCAGCACTACGGGCTGAGGCTATGGCCCAAGCACTGCACGGTGCTCGTACCGGGTTGGCCCAGACACTATTAAATGGGTCGTGCTTCAGACCGGCACCCCAGACACGGCCCATTTGCCCATCTATACCTCCGCACGATAATGATGGTCCTCGCCTCAGTTGTCACCACCTCGTTCGCTATTCTACTTCTTTTCTCTCTCCCCTCATGCCTACACCTCTACGCCACCCCATTCTTGGCAGAGGGCGTAGGAACATGCGCCTCCTCCCCGTATTCATCCGGCACCAGCTCCGACACCGACTCGTGCAGTGGCTATTGCACGTCCACGAGGACGTTTCACATCATGCGGGAACCATCGTTTTCGCCGTCGTCGGACGTCCCGTTCGTCTTCCGGCCTTTGCCCTGTTCTTCCTCCCCAACCTGCTACCCCTGCCCACGGTCGTAGCCACGAGCCGACCGACGCTCATCGACGCGGGTACGGGGCGAGTTGGTCATGCTCCTGGCCTTTCTCCGTGCGTACCGTCGAGGAGGACATGGTGGCGTCTGCCAACGCTTAGGTTATCTTAGCGATGAGGAGTTCAGGTCTGAGATATTGTGTTGATTCGGCGGGTCCAAGGCTGGAAGACGCTCGCATTCTCTCGCCCTTCTCGGATTGACGCCTGGTGCGGGTGCCTCTCGGTTTAGAGCTGCTCCAGCTGGACTTCTTTCTCCGCTTGCGTGCTCTCTCCCTATATATCTAGCGGTATACTACCTATGTCGTCTCCAGATGCCTAAGTCTTCGTCGTGTCCTTCTCCGGCAATGAACATGTATGTCCACCTCTTCCCTTTCTCTCCCGCTCTACGAAATCTTGGAAGTGGGGGAGACGAGGGATGGGGTCTCTGATTTGCTGCCTATGGTACCCGTGTGTTCATAAAAATATTATGCGAAGAGCGGAGATAATCAATAAAAAATCTTGAGATCTTTTTGGTGGATAATTTGCGTTGATATTGTTGTGAGACATCGCAACGCACGGGTAACCGACTAGTTTATAAAAAGATGACACCGGACGACTGTTGAAATTAGTGCTTTAATATTGTATAGATATAGATATAAATATACGTGCAACAGGTTAATTTAAAATAGATGTGAGAAGTTTATTTGTAAAAAGATGACGCGGGACGACTGTTAAAACTAGTGTTTTAATATTGTATATAGAGATATAGTATAGAGATATAGAGATATTTCTCCGTCTTTTGACTAATATAAAATATATTATTTATCCTTATTAGTTTAACATTGGATATATATACCACCGATTTTTTTTGCATTTTAGCCCTTTATCAGGAATAAAATCACGTTTAGACTAAAAAATTTTAATCTCAATTTTGGACCCCTAGGTCGGCGCCATAGGCTATGGCGCCGAGGTAACACAGCTCAGCGCCACAGCTTATGGCGCCGAGCGCTGACGTGGCCATGGCGGCCAGACCTGACGTGTTAGCACGCGTGGCACCTAGCTCGGCGCCACAGATCTTGGCGCCGAGCTAGGACAACCGGTGCGCCGCGTTTCTTCTTTCTCCTTCCTCCCACTCCCTTCGTTCTCCTGTTTTTTCCTCCCGCCGCCACCAGAGCCGCCCGCCGCCGTCCCCATCCACCAGACGGTTGGCTACCATTGTCGAGCTTGGATTCTCCACCTATTTGGTTTAGTTCTTTTTCTAGACGCGACAGGCGACAACGTGTCATGGATGTTTCTGCCCTGCCTGACTGACTGGGATACGACAGGAGGTTACAGCTGGGCTTCTGCAGTGTTGGCCTTCCTGTACAGGCAACTTTGCGAGGCTTGTCGTCGTTCGTCGAGGACACACATACCCGTCGGGCGACCCAAAAAAGAGTTTGCTCCTCGTGAGTGGTTCGTGGTAGCTGGACATCGGCTTAAGCCCACGGCTGCTTACCGCTGGGACCAGGTCGAGGAGCCATTCGCACGACACCAGCGTGCGCACGTGGAGTACTCAAACGAGTTCGACGCACTTACTCCTTCGATGGTGAGTTGTCTACTTTTATCTTTTTTCTTAAACAGTCGGTAAAATGACTATAAACTTATATGTGCTTTCAAAAACTTTTCCAGGTGACCTGGCAACCGTATCTTGATCCATATTTCGCCAGCATACAGTTGAGCAGCATGTGCTCAATAGACGAGGACATCACCTAATGAGATGTCCCCTCATTTGTTTTTATGCTGTTGAGTACCACTTGCCCCACAGAGTTGCTCGACAGTTCGGATTGCGATAGGAGTTTCCGGTGGAGCCCTTCTCGACTTCAATAGAACTTCATAAGTGAGTGACTACATCCACTTGTTATTCTAACTATTATTTCAAATATTCAATGAGTTACTATTATATGTTTCTAACTTTTGCAGGTTCGACAGACAGAGACAGAAGAAGGTCACGGACTTCGAGACCCACCACCGTGATTACATTGATGAATGGGAACAGCACGGGGATCTTAACTATGTCAACGAATAGGCGCACACAAACTACCACTTCCGAAGGTATTTGATTTGGTATGCTGGTGTGACTAGGTGCAAGCTTAAGGGACAGTGGACAGTTGCAGACTATGCGAAGCAAGAATCGTCAGACGACGAAGACACTGCTTTCGACGTAGCTGCTCAGCACGGGTCCCAAATTGAGGCTGCTCCAATCCTTGACATAGTGGTAACTATTTCTTTACTAAAATTAGATATTTCAATTCAATGCTTTATGTCTAGTTTTGTGCATCCTAATGTTTTAACTTGTGAATAGGGAAACTTTATGCTCGTATCTGTTGTTGAACTTGAGCGTATCTCACAGAGAACTTCAGATAGTACTATGCTTTCGTTACTATCAGTGAGTATCAATGTTTAAAAGAAAACTTGTTTATTTATATGTTGTAACATATGTCTGTAACTAATATTTCGATTACAGAGGGTATCACGTCGTCTTCGTCGTGCAGCGGCTTGTGGATGCCGGTCTCTAGCGAGCGTTGACGTGCAGCTGCCTGTGCCTCCTATGCAGCCGGACGTTCAGCCTCCCATTTGTGCAGTTGGACCATCTACAGCTGGACTGAGCTCCTTGCGATCGATGCGGGATACGTTTGAGGACGTGGCCCACGACGAGGAGGACGACGACGACGACGACGAACACGACGACGACACTGGCGCTGGCGCCGCAGGTCAGGAGGAGATTGGACCATCACAGTTGCAGGATGCTCCTACAACTCAGCCATCACAGCTGACACCACGTAGAAGGCGTCCACGTGACCCTTACACTCCAGGCACCAACGCTCTTGGGGCCAAGGGCAAGGGTAAGACTAGGAGGAAATGAATACTTTGTGATGTTGGTCTTATGCTGAAAACTTTGTGATTTGGACTCATGCTGGAGACGTTGTAATGTGAACTATGTTATGTGTTTTGGACTATGTTTTGTGGACATTGTATTTTGGACTATGTTTTGTGGACATTGTATGAAGAACTATGTTATGTGGATGTTTTTATATTCTATGTTATTTTGTGATGTATTGTATGTTGAAATGTGGTCATGTCTTATAATATGTGATTATTTGAACTGTGGTTGTTAATAAAACAAGGGCAACTCTTGCGAATTTTTTTTGTGAATTGTAAAAAGCATGACAAGCAATAAGTAACGCATCTTCGTAGTTCTAAACTATTTTAGATATTCAAGTAGAGTTCTAAATTATTTTGGATACGAAAATACTACATAACAGGCTACAAGTTTCTTCAATCTGAATCACAATCTATAAGTAACTCATCTTCGGAGTCATCCGTCGCGCAATCCTCAACGACAACCTCATTCCACTTGCTGCATTGTCCTGCATCACACTTGTCAACAGTTCTCTTGTAATAATTGGCTTCTGCTTCATCTGCAGCTTGGGAGAATAGCTCATCCTCAGCCTCAGCCTCATCAGACTTCTTCTTGTAATAAGCCGCCTCTACCTCTTCGGCGGCCTGAGACATAAACTCGTCCTCTTCCTCTTGAGCACGTAATCCTGCCTCAGCTAGTGCGATGAGCTCACTCAACCTTGATGTGCCGTCCTCCTCTTCTTCATGTAATCCTGCCTCTGCGAGAGCGATAAGCTCACTCAATCTAGATGTGTCGTCCTCCTCCTCCTCCATCAGCTCAACCGTCGCCATTTTATCCTCAACATATCTTGCATGCGCCTCATCGGCCAAATAGTTTACGCCACATCCAATCTCTGCAAATATAATGAGCAAAATAAGTTAGCAAAGTCAAGATAAATAAATTGTACTAACATAATTATAGTATCATTTTTCTCACTCACTTCCCTTGAGGCGATCAGCAAGATTATCCAACATCTGTTTCTCTGCTTGAGCCGCTTCCCATTCCCTTGCATCATGTGCTCTCTTCTCATCTGCCGCCTTCAACCTCCTATACTCTGCACGCTTCGGGCTATCATAAAAGACAAATTTTGTGTCCCTACGCATGTCGCGTATGTGATCGTTAATGTACGAATCGACGAGCTGAGATCCACAACGCATCTTCTGTCCCATTAGTCTCTTGGACTCTATTGTGCGCATCACCTCTCCTTTGTCGTCGTAACTCTCCCAACTGCATTTCCTCGTCTCCTACAAAAAAAATAGTAAGTACCGCTATAACATTACAGCTGGTGCAAAAAAATAAATAAATACCAACCTCATCGTAATCGACCATATGTCCACAAAAATATCCAACACCAAGCTCGGAAGGAACTAATCCATACTTAGCTTCAATACCACATTTGCAGAGTACTGGATCAAATTTCAACTCTTCTGCCCACTGATTTTTTTTCTTTTCCTTTACCTCTGGCTCTAGCCAATGGGACAAAGGACCATACAACCATTCTTTGAAACGACACTTACGCCACCCGTATGGCTGCAGGAGAATAAATTAGTAATTTATTGTAAAAAATAACTAGTTCATACATTTAGTGTATCGATATTTAGCGTATCGATGGGCTCACATGATTAATGTTCGGACAACAGAACTGCTTCTCATGGTCTTCGTCGATGACAGCACGGTCTCCACAATCACATCGAGGCGGTGAGTCCATCCGTCTTTCTGTTGCTACCTCCTTCTCTGCATCCGTCATTGGTGGAGGATTCGGGGGAGGAGGTACCCAACGCTTAAAACGCTCATGACTAGTCCTTCCACACAACCAATTAGCGAAAAGAAGATATCGAGGGTCAAATTTATCAGGACCGTCGATCCACTAGAAAAAGAAACACCTCAAGTGCCCCTAAAACAATGGAACGAAGCACTATTGGGGGTATGCTTCATAGCCGAAGATCCTGAAGAAAGAAACACCTTCAGCAGATAATCTCAAAAGCAATGCCGAAGCTATCACCTATAAAGCTTCGGCATAATGACATGTTTCAAAACGAAGGAGTGAACCGACTTAAAGATGAAATGACCAATAAACCCATGATAGTTTGTGTCATGATTGTAATCGATTATAAAGGGCATAAATGTAATTTCACACAGGCTGCGCCCTGTGCCTATAAATAGGTGAACAGTACCCCCGTACTGTTCATGCTATCTTGTAATCGCTCGTGCGCAACACTTGGATTTTTGCCTTCTATCAAGCCGAAGGTATAAATGTAATTAAATATCGTATTTAAATATCCAAGTTTGTATAATGATAATATATGAATGATATTATTATGTGCTTATTTGTGTTTATCTTTCATGTTTTATATGTTTCATCTTTCACTTTCCTATAACCGTGATGATGAAGGTACATCCTTCATGACCTTCGTCCGAAGATCATTATATCCTAAGGGAAATAATGCTTCGAAGGACGAAGGACATTAACATTTAATACTTCGTGTTGCCTTGTTCTTGACTTTTAGCATTTGAGAACAAGTCCTCAACATTGGCGCCCACCTCCGGTGAACTCACTTCCACTTTCTGAGCTGATGGCTTCGTTCAACAACCAAGCTGAAGCTGCTTCGACTACGAAGCTGGTGCTCCCAATAACAGGCGGTTCATGCTCAGAGCCAGCCAACAAGAAGCAGAAGAAGGAGACTCAGAGAAGGGTACATCATGTTGGGGTGCAGGGACCCTTCATCAAGTCAAAATGGTCCCACATCCCAATTACCTTCTCTCAGGAGGACCTTCAGCTCAAGGATTACCCACACAATGATGCTATGGTCATTTCTTGTGTCATCAAGGGATTTCTGGTCCACAATGTTCTGGTTGATACAAGCAGTGCAGCGGATATTATATTTGCCAAGGCCTTCAGACAGATGCAAGAGCCAGAGGATACGATTCATGATGCTACACACCCTCTTTATGGCTTCGGAGGAAGGCAGATCGTAGCACTTGGCAAGATCACGATGCCAGTGACCTTCGGATTTGTCAACAATACAAGGACTGAGCAAGTTGTGTTTGATATTGTCGACATGGAGTACCCTTACAATGCAATCATTGGTCGTGGGACACTCAATGCTTTTGAAGCAATTCTTCATCCAGCATATTTATGCATGAAGATACCTTCGGATCAAGGGCCTATTGCTATTCATGGAAGTCAGGAAGCTGCCAGAAAGGCTAAAGGAAACTGGACAGATTCAAAAGCAATCCATAATATAGATGGAGCCGAAGCTTATGAACAGTATAAGTACAGAAGGGAGAAGGCTGCTTCGGCTGATCAGCCGAAGCCCATGCTTCTATGTGAAGACATAGCAGAGCAGAAGGTACTGCTGGGATCTCAACTATTTGAAGAGCAAGAGAAAACCTTGTTAAGGTTTTTATTCAACAACAAAGATGTTTTTGCATGGTCACCCAACGATCTCTGTGGTGTCAACAGGGACGTCATTGAACATTCACTCAATGTCGATCCATCCTTCCGACCCAGGAAACAGAAGCTTCGAAAAATATCTGACGATAAAGCCGAAGGTGCCCAGAACGAAGTAAAAAGACTTCTCAGTGCTAGTGTCATCAGAGAAGTGAAATACCCAGAATGGCTAGCCAACACTGTTGTGGTGAAGAAGGCCAATGATAAATGGAGAATGTGCATTGATTTTACTGACCTGAACAAGGCTTGTCCAAAGGATGAGTTCCCATTACCAAGAATAGATTCTCTAGTAGATGCAGCAGCTTCATCAGAGCTCATGAGTCTACTAGATTGTTATTCAGGCTACCATCAAATTTGGATGAAGAAGGAAGATGAGCCAAAAACCAGCTTCATAACCCCTAGTGGTACATATTGTTATCTTCGGATGCCTGAGGGGCTCAAGAATGCTGGAGGAAGTGATAGTCGCCTAGAGGGGGGTGAATAGGGCGAAACTGAAATTTACAAATATAAACACAACTACAAGCCGTGTTAGCGTTAGTAATAAAGAAACGAGTCCGCGAGAGAGGGCGCAAAACAAATCCCAAGCGAATAAGCAAGTGAGACACGGAAATTTGTTTTACCGAGGTTCGGTTCTTGCAAACCTACTCCCCGTTGAGGAGGCCACAAAGGTCGGGTCTCTTTCAACCCTTCCCTCTCTCAAACGATCCCACGGACCGAGTGAGCTTTCTCTTCTCAATCACTTGGAACACAAAGTTCCCACAAGGACCACCACAAGTTTGGTGTCTCTTGTCTCAATTACAAGTGAGTTTGATCGCTATGAAAGAATCAAGAACGAAGAAAGCAATCCAAGCGCAAGAGCTCGAAAGAACACAAGCAAATCACTCTCTCTAGTCACTATTGTGTTGTGTGGAATTTGGAGAGGATTTGATCTCTTTGGTGTGTCTAGAATTGAATGCTAGAGCTCTTGTAGTAGTTGGGAAGTGGAAAACTTGGATGCAATGAATGGTGGGGTGGTTGGGGTATTTATAGCCCCAACCACCAAACTTGACCGTTGGCTGGGTTGTCTGTTCGATGGCGCACCGGACAGTCCGGTGCACACCGGACAGTCCGGTGCCCCCTGCCACGTCATCACTGCCGTTGGATTCTGACCGTTGGAGCTTCTGACTTGTGGGCCCGCCTGGGTGTCCGGTGCACACCGGACAGGTACTGTTTGCTGTCTGGTGTGCCAGCATGGGCGTGCCTGCCATCTGCGCACGTAGAGCCCGCATTAAATGCGCGGCAGAGAGCCGTTGGCGCGAAGATAGCCGTTGCTCTGGAGTCGCACCGGACAGTCCGGTGCACACCGGACAGTCCGGTCAATTATAGTGGACGAGCCGTTGGCTTTTCCCGAAGCTGGCGAGTTCCTGAGGCCGACCTCCCTTGGCGCACCGGACACTGTCCGGTGTACACCGGACAGTCCGGTGAATTATAGCCAAGTCGCCTCCGGAAATTCCCGAAGGTGGCGAGTTCGAGTCTGAGTCCCCCTGGTGCACCGGACATGTCCGGTGGCACACCGGACAGTCCGGTGCGCCACACCAGGGGTGCCTTCGGTTGCCCTTTTGCTCCTTTGTTGAATCCAAAGCTTGGTCTTTTTATTGGCTGAGTGTGAACCTTTTACACCTGTATCATCTATACACTTGGGCAAACAAGTTAGTCCAAAGATTTGTGTTGGGCAATTCAACCACCAAAATTATATAGGAACTAGGTGTAAGCCTAATTCCCTTTCAATCTCCCCCTTTTTGGTGATTGATGCCAACACAAACCAAAGCAAATATAGAAGTGCATAATTGAACTAGTTTGCATGATGTAAGTGTAAAGGTTGCTAGGAATTTAGCCAATATTATTACTTACAAGACATGCATGGATTGTTTCTTATTTATAACATTTTGGACCACGCTTGCACCACATGTTTTGTTTTTGCAAACTCTTTTGTAAATCATTTTCAAAGTTCTTTTGCAAATAGTCAAAGGTAAATGAATAAGATTTTTGCAAAGCATTTTCAAGATTTGAAATTTTCTCCCCCTGTTTCAAATGCTTTTCTTTTGACTAAACAAAACTCCCCCTAAAGGAGATCCTCCTCTTAGTGTTCAAGAGGGTTTTGATATATCATTTTGAAATACTACTTTCTCCCCTTTTTGAACACAATAGGAAAATCAATTGATAAATATTCAACACTAAGTTTTTGAAATCGGTGGTGGTGCGGTCCTTTTGCTTTGGGCTCCTTTCTCCCCCTTTTTGGCATGAATCGCCAAAAACGGAATCATTAGAGCCCGCGAAGTAGTTTCTTCCCCTTTGGTCATAAACAAATGAGTTAAGATTATACCAAAGACGAAGTCCTTTTGCTTTCTCCCCCAAGGATGGAGGGTGGTATGTAGCGACGGCGAAGGTTGAGTTACGGAGTGGAAGCCTTTTTGTCTTCGCCGAAGACTCCAATTCCCTTTCAATATACCTATGACTTGGTTTGAAATAGACTTGAAAACACATTAGTCATAGCATAGGAAGGGGATACGATCAAAGATATATAAATGAGCTATGTGTGCAATCTAACAAAAGAAATTGCGCGAATCAAGAATATTGAGCTCATGCCTAAGTTTGTTAAAAGATTGTTCATCAAGAGGCTTGGTAAAGATATCGGCTAATTGATCTTTAGTGTTAATGTAAGAAATCTCGATATCTCCCTTTTGTTGGTGATCCCTAAGAAAATGATACCGAATGGCTATGTGTTTAGTGCGGCTATGCTCGACGGGATT
This sequence comes from Zea mays, assembly GCF_902167145.1. NCBI lineage: Eukaryota > Viridiplantae > Streptophyta > Magnoliopsida > Poales > Poaceae > Zea > Zea mays. The sequence continues at coordinate 156,719,593 of NC_050100.1, read as the reverse complement.
GTCGGCCATTTTGATTGCACTCTCATTATCACATAGCAAAGGGACTTTGGTTAATTTGTAACCGTAGTCCCGCAGGGTTTGCCTCATCCAAAGCAATTGCGCGCAACAATGACCTGCGGCAATGTACTCGGCTTCGGCGGTGGAAAGAGCGACCGAATTTTGCTTCTTTGAAGCCCAAGACACCAAGGATCTTCCCAAGAACTGGCAAGTCCCTGATGTGCTCTTTCTATTGATTTTGCACCCCGCCCAATCGGCATCGGAATAACCAATTAAATCAAATGTGGATCCCTTAGGATACCAAAGCCCAAACTTAGGAGTATAAGCCAAATATCTCAAGATTCGTTTTACGGCCGTAAGGTGAGCTTCCTTAGGGTCGGCTTGGAATCTTGCACACATGCATACGGAAAGCATAATATCCGGTCGAGATGCACATAAATAGAGTAAAGAACCTATCATCGACCGGTATACCTTTTGATCTACGGACTTACCTCCCGTGTCGAGGTCGAGATGCCCATTAGTTCCCATGGGTGTCTTGATGGGTTTGGCATCCTTCATCCCAAACTTGGTTAGAATGTCTTGAGTGTACTTTGTTTGGCTGATGAAGGTGCCTTCTTGGAGTTGCTTCACTTGGAATCCTAGAAAATACTTCAACTCCCCCATCATAGACATCTCAAACTTCTGTGTCATGATCCTACTAAACTCTTCACATGTAGACTCGTTAGTAGACCCAAATATAATATCATCAACATAAATTTGGCATACAAACAAGTCATTTTCAAGAGTTTTAGTAAAGAGTGTAGGATCGGCTTTACCGACTTTGAATCCATTTGCAATAAGAAAATCTCTAAGGCATTCATACCATGCTCTTGGGGCTTGCTTGAGCCCATAAAGCGCCTTAGAGAGCTTATAGACATGATTAGGATACTTACTGTCTTCAAAGCCGGGAGGTTGCTCAACATAGACCTCTTCCTTGATTGGTCCATTGAGGAAGGCACTTTTCACGTCCATTTGATAAAGCTTAAAGCCATGGTAAGTAGCATAGGCTAATAATATGCGAATTGACTCAAGCCTAGCTACGGGTGCATAGGTTTCACCGAAATCCAAACCTTCGACTTGGGAGTATCCCTTGGCCACAAGTCGAGCTTTGTTCCTTGTCACCACACCATGCTCGTCTTGCTTGTTGCGGAAGACCCATTTGGTTCCTACAACATTTTGATTAGGACGTGGAACTAAATGCCATACCTCATTTCTAGTGAAGTTGTTGAGCTCCTCTTGCATTGCCACCACCCAATCCGAATCTTGGAGTGCTTCCTCTATCCTGTGTGGCTCAATAGAGGAAACAAACGAGTAATGTTCACAAAAATGTGCAACCCGAGATCTTGTAGTTACCCCCTTATGAATGTCGCCGAGGATGGTGTCGACGGGGTGATCTCGTTGGATTGCTTGATGGACTCTTGGGTGTGGCGGCCTCTGCTCTTCATCCTCCTTGTCTTCCTCATTTGTATCTCCCCCTTGATCATTGCTATCATCTTGAGGTGGCTCATTTGCTTGATCTTCTACTTCATCAACTTGAGCTTCATCCTCATTCTCAGTCGGTGGAGATGCTTGCATGGAGGAGGATGGTTGATCTTGTGTATTTGGAGACTCTTCGGATTCCTTAGGACACACATCCCCAATGGACATGTTCCTTAGCGCTATGCATGGAGCCTCTTCATCACCTATCTCATCAAGATCAACTTGCTCTACTTGAGAGCCGTTAGTTTCATCAAACACAACGTCACATGAGACTTCAACTAGTCCAGTGGACTTGTTAAAGACCCTATATGCCCTTGTGTTTGAGTCATAACCAAGTAAAAAGCCTTCTACAGTCTTAGGAGCAAATTTAGATTTTCTACCTCTTTTAACAAGAATAAAGCATTTGCTACCAAAGACTCTAAAATATGAGATGTTGGGCTTTTTACCGATTAGGAGTTCATATGATGTCTTCTTGAGGATTCGGTGTAGATATAATCGGTTGATGGCGTAGCAGGCGGTGTTGACTGCCTCGGCCCAAAACCGATCCGAAGTCTTATATTCATCAAGCATGGTCCTTGCCATGTCCAATAGAGTTCGATTCTTCCTCTCCACTACACCATTTTGTTGAGGTGTGTAGGGAGAAGAGAAATCATGCTTGATGCCCTCTTCCTCAAGAAAACCTTCGATTTGAGAGTTCTTGAACTCCGTCCCGTTGTCGCTTCTTATTTTCTTGATCCTTAAGCCGAACTCATTTTGAGCCCGTCTCAAGAATCCCTTTAAGGTCTCTTGGGTTTGAGATTTTTCCTGTAAAAAGAACACCCAAGTGAAGCGAGAATAATCATCCACAATAACAAGACAATACTTACTCCCGCCGATGCTTATGTAAGCAATCGGGCCGAATAGATCCATGTGGAGTAGCTCAAGTGGCCTGTCGGTCGTCATGATGTTCTTGTGTGGATGTTGGGTTCCAACTTGCTTTCCCGCCTGGCATGCGCTACAAACCCTGTCTTTCTCAAAATGAACATTTGTTAATCCTAAAATGTGTTCTCCCTTTAGAAGCTTGTGAAGATTCTTCATCCCAACATGTGCTAGTCGTCGATGCCAGAGCCAGCCCATGTTAGTCTTAGCAATTAAGCAAGTGTCGAGTTCAGCTCTATCAAAATCTACCAAGTATAGCTGACCCTCTAACATTCCCTTAAATGCTATTGAATCATCACTTCTTCTAGAGACAGTGACACCTATATCAGTGAATAGACAGTTGTAGCCCATTTGACATAATTGAGATACAGAAAGCAAGTTGTAATCTAAAGAATCTACAAGAAAAACATTGGAAATGGTATGGTCAGGTGATATAGCAATTTTACCCAATCCTTTGACCAAACCTTGATTTCCATCCCCGAATGTGATCGCTCTTTGGGGATCTTGGTTTTTCTCATATGAGGAGAACATCTTCTTCTCCCCTGTCATGTGGTTTGTGCACCCGCTGTCGAGTATCCAACTTGAGCCCCCGGATGCATAAACCTACAAAACAAATTTAGTTCTTGACTTTAGGTACCCAAACCGTTTTGGGTCCTTTGGCATTAGAAACAAGAACTTTGGGTACCCAAACACAAGTCTTTGACCCCTTGTGTTTGCCCCCAACAAACTTGGCAACGACCTTGCCGGATTTGTTAGTCAAAACATAGGATGCATCAAAAGTTTTAAATGAAATGCTATGTTCATTTGATGCATTAGGAATTTTCTTCTTAGGCAACTTAGCATGGGTTGGTTGCCTAGAACTAGATGTCTCACCCTTATACATATAAGCATGATTAGGGCCAGAGTGAGACTTCCTAGAATGAATTTTCCTAATTTTGTCCTTGGGATAACCGGCAGGGTATAAAATGTAACCCTCGTTATCCTGAGGCATGGGAGCCTTGCCCTTAACAAAATTTGACAATCTTTTAGGAGGGGCACTAAGTTTGACATTGTCTCCCCTTAGGTAGCCAATGCCATCCTTAATGCCAGGGCGTCTCCCATTATAAAGCATGCTACGAGCAAATTTAAATTTCTCATTTTCTAAGTTGTGCTCGGCAATTTTAGCATCTAGTTTTGCTATATGATCATTTTGTTGTTTAATTAAAACCATATGATCATGAATAGCATCAATATCAACATTTCTACATCTAGTACAAATAGTGACATGCTCAATGGTAGATGTAGATGGTTTGCAAGAATTAAGTTCTACAATCTTAGCACGAAGTATATCATTCTTATCTCTAAGATCAGCAATTGTAACTTTGCAAACATCAAAATCTTTAGCCTTAGCAATCAAATTTTCATTCTCTAATCTAAGGCTAGTAAGAGAAATGTTTAATTCTTCAATCCTAGCAAGCAAATCATCATTATTATCTCTAGGATTGGGAATTGAAACATTACAAACATGAGAATCAACCTTAGCAATTAAACTAGCATTTTCATTTCTAAGGTTGTCAATCATCTCACGGCAAGTGCTTAGCTCACTAGACAATTTTTCACATTTTTCAACTTGTAGAGCGTAAGCATTTTTAACCTTAACATGTTTTTTATTTTCCTTGATTAGGAAATCCTCTTGGGAGTCCAAGAGATCATCCTTCTCATAGATGGCACTTATTAGTTCATTTAATTTCTCCTTTTGTTCCATGTTAAGGTTGGCAAAAAGAGTACGCAAATTATCTTCCTCACCACTAGCATTATCATCACTGGAAGACTCATATTTAGTGGAGGAGTTGGATTTGACCTTCTTCTTTTTGCCGTCCTTTGCCATGAGGCACTTGTGGCCGACGTTGGGGAAGAGGAGTCCCTTGGTGACGGCGATGTTGGCGGCGTCCTCGTCGTCGGAGGAGTCGCTTGAGCTTTCGTCGGAGTCCCACTCCCGACAAACATGGGCATCACCGCCCTTCTTCTTGTAGTACCTCTTCTTCTCCTTTCGCCTCCCCTTCTTGTCGTCGCCTCGGTCACTGTCACTAGATATAGGACATTTAGCAATAAAATGACCGGGCTTACCACACTTGTAGCAAACCTTCTTGGAGCGGGACTTGTAATCCTTCCCCCTCCTTTGCTTGAGGATTTGGCGGAAGCTCTTGATGACGAGCACCATTTCCTCATTATCGAGCTTGGAGGCGTCTATTGGTTGTCGACTTGGTGTAGGCTCCTCCTTCTTTTCTTCCGTCGCCTTGAATGCGACGGGTTGAGCCTCGGATGTAGAAGGATCATCAAGCTCATTGATCTTCCTCGAGCCTTCGATCATGCACTCAAAACTTACAAAATGCCCGATTACTTCCTCGGGGGTCATTTTAGTATATCTACGATTACCACGAATTAATTGAACTTGAGTAGGGTTAAGGAAAATAAGAGATCTTAGAATAACCTTAACCACTTCGTGGTCATCCCACTTTACGCTCCCGAGGTTGCGCACTTGGTTCACCAAGGTCTTGAGCCGGTTGTACATGTGTTGCGGCTCTTCCCCTTTGCGAAGCCGGAACCGACCGAGCTCCCCCTCGATCGTTTCCCGCTTGGTGATCTTGGTGAGCTCATCTCCTTCGTGCGCGGTTTTGAGCACATCCCAAACCTCCTTGGCGCTCTTCAACCCTTGCACTTTGTTATACTCCTCTCTACTTAAAGAGGCGAGGAGTATTGTTGTTGCTTGAGAGTTGAAGTGCTCGATTTGGGCCACCTCATCCTCATCATAATCCTTGTCCCCTAAGGATGGTACCTGTGTACCAAACTCAACAACATCCCATATACTTTTGTGGAGTGAGGTTAGATGAAATCGCATTAAATCACTCCACCTAGCATAATCTTCACCATCAAAAGTTGGTGGTTTGCCTAATGGGACGGAAAGTAAAGGTGTATGTTTAGAAATGCGAGGGTAGTGTAGGGGAATCTTAGTAAACTTCTTACGCTCTTGGCGTTTAGAAGTTACGGAGGGTGCATCGGAGTCGGAGGTTGATGTTGATGAAGTGTCGGTCTCGTAGTAGACCACCTTCCTCATCCTCTTGTGCTTGTCCCCACTCCGACGCGGCTTGTGCGAAGAAGATTTTTCCTTCTTCTCTTTGTGGTGAGAAGAAGATTTCTTCTCCTTCCCTTTGTTGGAGGAGATCTTCTTCTTCTCCTTCCTCTTGGTGCGGGACTCTTCCGATGAAGTGCTCTCGTGGCTTGTAGTGGGCTTTTCGCCGGTCTCCATCTCCTTCTTGGCGTGATCTCCCGACATCACTTCGAGCGGTTAGGCTCTAATGAAGCACCGGGCTTTGATACCAATTGATAGTCGCCTAGAGGGGGGGTGAATAGGGCGAAACTGAAATTTACAAATATAAACACAACTACAAGCCGTGTTAGCGTTAGTAATAAAGAAACGAGTCCGCGAGAGAGGGCGCAAAACAAATCCCAAGCGAATAAGCAAGTGAGACACGGAAATTTGTTTTACCGAGGTTCGGTTCTTGCAAACCTACTCCCCGTTGAGGAGGCCACAAAGGCCGGGTCTCTTTCAACCCTTCCCTCTCTCAAACGATCCCACGGACCGAGTGAGCTTTCTCTTCTCAATCACTTGGAACACAAAGTTCCCACAAGGACCACCACAAGTTTGGTGTCTCTTGTCTCAATTACAAGTGAGTTTGATCGCTATGAAAGAATCAAGAACAAAGAAAGCAATCCAAGCGCAAGAGCTCGAAAGAACACAAGCAAATCACTCTCTCTAGTCACTATTGTGTTGTGTGGAATTTGGAGAGGATTTGATCTCTTTGGTGTGTCTAGAATTGAATGCTAGAGCTCTTGTAGTAGTTGGGAAGTGGAAAACTTGGATGCAATGAATGGTGGGGTGGTTGGGGTATTTATAGCCCCAACCACCAAACTTGACCGTTGGCTGGGTTGTCTGTTCGATGGCGCACCGGACAGTCCGGTGCCCCCTGCCACGTCATCACTGCCGTTGGATTCTGACCGTTGGAGCTTCTGACTTGTGGGCCCGCCTGGGTGTCCGGTGCACACCGGACAGGTACTGTTTGCTGTCCGGTGTGACAGCATGGGCGTGCCTGCCATCTGCGCACGTAGAGCCCGCATTAAATGCGCGACAGAGAGCCGTTGGCGCGAAGATAGCTGTTGCTCTGGAGTCGCACCGGACAGTCCGGTGCACACCGGACAGTCCGGTCAATTATAGTGGACGAGCCGTTGGCTTTTCCCGAAGCTGGCGAGTTCCTGAGGCCGACCTCCCTTGGCGCACCGGACACTATCCGGTGTACACCGGACAGTCCGGTGAATTATATCCGAGTCGCCTCCGGAAATTCCCGAAGGTGGCGAGTTCGAGTCTGAGTCCCCCTGGTGCACCGGACATGTCCGGTGGCACACCGGACAGTCCGGTGCGCCACACCAGGGGTGCCTTCGGTTGCCCTTTTGCTCCTTTGTTGAATCCAAAGCTTGGTCTTTTTATTGGCTGAGTGTGAACCTTTTACACCTGTATCATCTATACACTTGGGCAAACAAGTTAGTCCAAAGATTTGTGTTGGGCAATTCAACCACCAAAATTATATAGGAACTAGGTGTAAGCCTAATTCCCTTTGAGGAAGCTTCAGTAGAATGATAGCCAAAGTCCTTCACTCTCAGATAGGCAGAAATGTGCTAACATATGTCGATGATATCATAGTAAAGAGCACGAAGCAGGAAAATCACATTGCTGATCTATAGGAAACATTTGCTAATTTTAGGCAAGCTGGCCTTAAATTAAATCCAAAGAAATGTGTCTTCGGAGTAAAGAAGGGAAAATTCCTTGGTTGTCTAGTTTCAACAAAAGGGATCGAAGCTAATCCGAACAAAATCGAAGCTATTCTTCGGATGGAGCCGCCAAGCACAAAGAAGGGGGCTCAACAGCTGACAGGAAGACTGGCATCTTTGAATCGATTCATATCTAGATCAGTAGAGAGAAATTTACCATTCTTTGAAGTGCTAAAGTCGGCTGAAGTCTTTCAATGGGGATCAGCTCAGCAGAAAGCCTTCGAAGAGCTAAAGCAATACCTGATAGATCTAACAACGCTAACTCCACCCACACCAGGGGCTCCTCTGCTATTGTATGTGGCAGCATCGCACTCTGCAGTAAGTGCGGCGCTTGTACAGGAAAAGCTTGAAGGACAAACTAAAAAGCAAGTCCCAGTATATTTTGTCTCCGAAGTATTAAGCCTATCAAAGAAAAATTACACAGAATTGGAGAAAGTGTTGTATGCTGTGTTAATGGCATCCAGGAAGCTTCGGTATTATTTTCAAGCTTACCATATAATTGTTCCTTCGTCACAACCTTTGAAGGATATTATGAGGAACATAGAAGCTACTGGAAGTGTTGGAAAGTGGGCCGCAGAGCTCAATGAATTCACCATTGACTACGTGCACAGATCTTCAATTCAATCCCAGGCGCTAGCAGACTTAATCGCTGACTGGACGCCAGGGGCTCACGAAGAAGGGACAAGCAAGGATACCGAAGCTTGGACGGTGTTCTGCGATGGTTCTTGGGGAACCTTTAGTGCAGGAGTAGTTGCGGTTCTAGTAGCACCTTCAAGAGTCAAAACATGTTTTGCAGTCAAACTGAATTTTAGTTGCACAAATAATATTGCTGAGTACGAAGCACTTCTATTGGGGCTTCGGAAACTAAGGGCAATGGGAATAACAAGGGCCATCCTAAAGACTGACTCTCAAGTTATTGCTGGCCATGTGGATAAGTGCAGCAAGGCACGAGATCCGAAGCTTGAAAAATATATGGATGCAGTCCGAAGGTTGGAAGCTTCCTTCGAAGGTTTTTCCGTCAAGAATATTCCAAGAGGTGAAAATGAGCATGCAGATTTGCTAGCCAAATCAGGGGCTTCCCCTTCCCTCCGAAGTATTTTTTGAAGCAATAAAAGCACCTTCGGTTGAGCTCATGGAGAGAGCAGTGCTTACTATTTCTCCAGTACACAGTGAAGACTGGAGAACTGAAATAATATCTTTTCTTCAAGGCAATTGTCTTTCAAGTGACGAAGCTTATAACAAAAGAATGGAGGCAAGAACAAGACCATATGTGGTAATAGAAGGGGAATTGTATAAACATGGAGTTTGTTCACCACTCCTTAAGTGTTTATCAAGAACCGAAGATATGGAACTAATGAAAGAGATACATGCAGGTCTGTGTGGATCTCACATTGGATCTAGGCCCTTGTTGGGAAAAGTTTTTGGACAAGGATTTTATTGGCCGAAGACAGCTTCGGATGCGGCAGACTTAGTCCAAAAATGTGAAAGCTATCAAAAATGTGCAAGAGATCAGAAGCAACCTTCATCTCTCACTCAATTAATACAACCCACTTGGCCATTGCAAAGGTGGGGCCTCGATTTATTAGGCCCACTTCCACCAGCACAAGGAAATCTAAAATATGTTGTGGTGGCGGTAGAGTATTTTTCCAAGTGGATTGAGGCAAAGCCTTTAGCCACAATAACTTCAGTCACTGTCCAGAAATTTTTCTGGCAAAATATTGTTTGTCGCTTCGGAGTGCCGAAGGCTATTACTGTGGACAACGAGACACAATTTGATGCTGAAGCTTTCAAAGAATTCTGTGAACAAATTGGCACGAAGATTCATTTTGCATTGGTCAGACATCCGGAGTCAAATGGACTTGTTGAAATAGCTAATGGCATTATAATGACGGGAATAATGAAGTTAATCTTCAATCAGCCCAGAGGAAAGTGGCCAGATGAATTGATCAAAGTGATGTGGAGCCACAACGCAACAATATAAAGGTCAACAGGCTTTACACCATTCAAATTACTGTTTGGTGACGAAGCAATAACCCCAGAAGAAGCTAAGGCAGGATCAATAAAAACAATGGCTTCGGCAGATGACGAAGCTGATTGTTCTGTGGCAAAAGATGCTATAGAAGGGATCAGACTTCAGGCAGTGGAGAACATCAATAAATATCAAGCCGAAACAATAAAGTGGCGTGACAGAAAAGTTCGGCTAAAGAACATTAAGTCAGGGCACTTGGTACTTCGGAGAGTGGCCAACCCAGATACAGTAGGCAAGCTACAGCTGAAGTGGGAAGGACCTTTTTTGGTAGTATCTTCGTCAAGACCCGACTCTTACAGATTGAAAGATATGAACGACAACGGCATTCCTAGATCTTGGAATGCGGATGAGCTTCGGCGATATTATGTTTAGCTGATGTAATCTTTTTATTTTTCCTATGGCACCCTTTTCCTTTCCAAAGGGGGAGAAAGGTTTTTAATGGGGCCATAGCATGTAATTTCCCTTTTTTATTCAGCTCCATGAGAGCAAAATCCCCCAAAAAATGTAAATGTAAAAACTCAACATGCACCATCGAGTGCAGGCAAAAAGGAAAAAAACAGGGAGAAGCTCGAAAGTCGTCCCTAAGGGGATGCAGAGCACGACGAAGCTACAAAAAGCCGTTCCTAAGGGAGTGCAGCGTAAGTTTTCTGCTCAAAAGTCGTTCCAAAGGGAATGCATAGCTTACAGCGAAAAGTTAACGTTGATTCCGCCGAAATATAAGGCAAAGCGCGAAAAGTCAACGGAATACCACCGAAATAGAAGGCGAATAAGTTCAAAAGACGTTCCTAAGAGGATGCAGAACTTACAGCGAAAAGTCAGCGCTGATACACCAAAAAATAAGCGGCAAAGAGACTTCAGTCATTCACAAGGGAATGAAGGCTATGGTTGTGGCTTCGTATGTGTGTTTGGACATTCATTTGCATGACACATTACATCATACATTTGCATTCATAAACATTCATTTAGACATACATAGGATCATCATCATCATAACATACAAACAAAGGCGGATGCTTCGACTCTAAAAATAAGGCTTCGGCAAAAAGAGAAAAAGAAGCAGTTTTATGCTTCGTTGTGTACGAAAAGAAGGGAAGGTGTTTTTCGCCTTCGGCTCAAAAAATGCTAGTTTCGTCCACAGCAAAGCAAATCAATGCAAGTACAAGTGTCGTTCGCATCGAAGCACTTCATACGTTGATGGAAAGGTAAAAATATATTACAAGGTATGAACAAAGTTTACAGAGTAAAATCTAATTCTCAAGTTACAATATTCTTCACAAAGGTTATTACAAGAATTCTTAGTCTTTTCCACATCTATCTATTTAAGCTTCATCATTGTCTATTAAGCTTCGGCTTCGCGCTCTTCAGCTTCGTCAACTTGCTCCTCAGCTTCGTCATCCTGTACATATTTAAGTATTGTAAGAATTATTCAAGTTTAAAGGGAAAGGTAAGCACAATGTATGATTTTGTTACCGACTTAAGATGACTTCGAGCTTTGTCACCAGCTATGCTTCGTCCACCCTTCGTCCATATTAGTTTTATAAACCTGTTTCCTATGCTTCAGGCAAGATTGTGAATATCAACTAGATTTGCTGGTGACAAACTAAAGTTGGGCCTATTAACAATATTTCCATGTGTACAACCAGATTTCAGGAAGGCGACAGTTGTGCCCCGACAAGCTACCAGGGCACAGAAATCACCATGTCTGGCTATAATTTCATCAAGGTCATCAATCTCACCCTCGATATGTTCGAAGGCCCCTAGCAAGTCTTCAGCCGAAGGACTAAATTTTTCGCAGCTGGCTCCAACCGAATTGAAGATCTGCTTCAGCCGTTGTACACATCGGCTACTGAACTCCAGACATTTGTTTTGAAGATCTGACAATGATTTTTGCAGATTCGAACTTTTCTCGACCTCGGTCTTAAATTTGGCGTTTAACTTCTGCTTCTCCTGTTCGAAGCTTTCTGACTTCGAGAGAAGCTCCGTATTTAACTTTGCAATTTTAAAGTTGGGAACACTCTAAAAGCCAAGAATTCTTGCACCAGATCCCTAGTGCCAATATGCTCCGCAATAACTCGAAATTCGCCCAGTGCAATTTGGCTTGGACTCTTTGGTGTCATGTTGCTCTGGGGCCTGGTTTCTCCGAAGATTAATTCCAGTGGACTTTGGACTAGCTTCTCCTTTTCTTCATCAACTTTGATGTAAAACCATTCGGTCTTCCAGCCAGCTGGCCACTTGGTACGATAGCTGATAACTGGAAACTTTGTATTTTTGTGATAGGCAAAGTTGTAGCAGCCGAAGTTTTCATGCAGCCCATCTTCTTTGTCTTTTGTTTGATAATGAAGCTCATGTACTCGACAGAAGCCTTCGGCAAATGGTTCTACCCCCTGGCTTCGGAGGGCCCAGATGTAAACACTAAGCCTAACAATGGCGTTAGGCATTAGTTGATGAAGATAAATCCCAAACTTCTTCAAAACATCAGCAATCATCCCATTCAAAGGAAATCTTAGTCCTGCTTTAAAGAAGCTTTTGAACACTACTACCTCATCTTTTTCCGGCTTCAGAGTAATTTCCTCTCCGCTAAAACGAACCAACTCCTTTTTTGCTTCACTAAAATAGCCTAGCTTCATCAGCTTAGTCATATCACCTTCGGTAATGGTGGATTTCCCAAACTCCAGGTGGCTGGGTTTAGATGGCACGACGCTGTAATCATCTTCAGATTCAATTTCCTCAGCATCAACCTGCTCAGCTTCAGCGGTAGGTGCATCCTCCGATACTACCAGCCCTGACCGTTGCATCACTTCGGAGATTGGAGCGGTTTCGGCACCTTCGGCTTCTTCTCCGTCGCGAGTAACCCTAGCTGTTGAGCGTACCCTAGCCATCTAATGATTGAATTTCTTGTTTTTTGACGAAGTTGAATTTTTTTTAACTTTACCGAAGCTCTTTCTTGTTACGAAGCTTGAGCAAAATGAATAGCTTCGGTTGGCAATGCAGTAAGCAAGCTTTGGCTATGGTCAAATTTTTGGCAGCAAAATAGTGCAATAGCAATGAATGTTGTGGTAACTTCACACCTACCCGTCTGTTTATATAGTGCCGCAGGTGGGAAGGCAAATCGTCAAGTCTTCCGCACCAGACAAACAGTCGCCCGCACCCACTGAACGGTGGGCCACAGAGCCCGAGAAGGTGAATCGTCAGGACGCGTGTAACTGCTACATGGCGGGGCCACCTTGCGCTCGAATTATTTTAATCGTTTCTCGGCAACGAGCTCAGGGAAGGTGTTTTTCGGATCTTCGACATCCCGAAGCCTAAGAGACTTTTTCACGGATCAAGCTCATTACGAAAAACGATCTAGCACCGCGAAGGGGCTACTGTTGGGGGTATGCTTCATAGCCGAAGATCCTGAAGAAAGAAACACCTTCAGCAGATCCTCTCAAAAGCAATGCTGAAGCTATCACCTATAAAGCTTCGGGATAATGACATGTTTCAAGACGAAGGAGTGAACCGACTTAAAGATGAAATGACCAATAAACCCATGATAGTTTGTGTCATGATTGTAATCGATTGTAAAGGGCATAAATGTAATTTCACATAGGCTGCGCCCTATGCCTATAAATAGGTGAACAGTACCCCCGTACTGTTCACGCTATCTTGTAATCGCTCGTGCGCAACACTTGGATTTTTGCCTTCTATCAAGCCGAAGGTATAAATGTAATTAAATATCGTATTTAAATATCCAAGTTTGTATAATGATAATATATGAATGATATTATTATGTGCTTATTTGTGTTTATCTTTCATGTTTTATATGTTTCATCTTTCATTTTCCTATAACCGTGATGATGAAGGTACATCCTTCATGACCTTCGTCTGAAGATCGTTATATCCTAAGGGAAATAATGATTCGAAGGACGAAGGACATTAACATTTAATACTTCGTGTTGCCTTGTTCTTGACTTTTACCATTTGAGAACAAGTCCTCAACAAGCACTATTACACATCTACTAAATAATAAATGCGAACAAAATTAAGTCACAAGTCATAAGCTACGTACGTCAAAACCGCCACAAAGGTAGAAGCAGCGAGCAACCGTGTCTGGATGTTTGGATTGACATACCCAAACCAGTCTGCCACAGTCACAGTTAGGCACAGGGAGTTCAGGAGGAACAAGAGCATCCTTGCTAGATACGTCCGGATATAACTCCCGAGGACGATCTCTCTTCTGCCATAATGCCTCTCGATACATGTCTTTCATCTAATAAACGATTATAATTATCACTTGTACCTAATATGCTTTATAATAGATTTACACAAACTATCAAATAAAATATACTCATCATATTAATGATACTATATATATTATAAGCTACTATGAAACTAATAATCGAAATGATAATATAATAGGTTTATACAAACTATTAAACTATGAAACTATGAGCAAGTATGAAACTAACAACCCAATATACAAAACGAATCAGTTGGACACCATACCTTGGTCTACGAAGTGAACCAACTCGAATCTTTGAATCCAGCAAATTTTGACGAAGTTTTGAAATGAGAGAAAGTATGCTGCTCTCGGCCAGGCGCGCGGCCGTTTTTATAGGCATCCGTAGCTCGACGCCAAGATCTGTGACGCCGAGCTACGAGGCCGCATCGGCACCGCGTCAGTGCCATATCAGCCCTAGGCGTAGGGAGCCGTTGCTGTCACGTCACATCTCGGCGCCATAAGCTGTGGCGTCGAGCTGTGTTACCTCGGCGCCACAGTCTAGGGCGCCGAGTATTGGGTCCAAACTTGCATATAAAATTTTTTGGGGTCCAAACGTAAATATTTTTCAAAAGTAGGGCTGAAATAGAAAAAATTCGGTATATACCACATCTTAAAAAATTGGCGAGGCATCGACACCTTGAAGCGTGCTAGGGTTTCCCCCGTCTTATCGCTTCCTCGTTCCCGCAGCCGCCGCCCAAACCCTAGCAAACCCGTCCTCCGCCATGGCCGACGACCACTACTCGTCCAAGCGGAAGTACGACGACCCCTCGCCGCCGCCGCGGCGCACGGGGTTCTCTTCTGGCCCGCCGCCTGCCTCGCCGCCCGCTGGCGGCGCCCCGTCGTACAACAGCGTTGCGCCGCCCCCCGATGAGATCCAGCTCGCGAAGCAGCGTGCGCAGGAGATCGCGGCGCGGATCTTTAACGCCGCAGAGGCCAAGCGCCCTCGCGTCGACAACGGCGACGATGACGTCGGCGGCTTCGGTGGAGGAAGTTCCCTGGGTGGCAGCGGTGGTGGTGGTGGTGGCCGCATCGGGGGCGCAGGACTTGGCTTCTCGTCCTCTGCCGGTGGTGGTGCGTGACAGTACTTCTCGTTGATCCCATGCTTGGTCCCGTAGATCTGTTTGTCTGTGCTTGGTTGGGGAGGACTCGGCTTCTCGTCCAAAATTATTAGGGGTGTTTTCTATGCTCGGTGTCACGATTCGATTTTGGGGACGGATCGATACATCAATGTGCGGGGGCTGCGGATGCTCAAACCTGGTTCATGTTTAATGAAACTGCCACCTGTGAGCTATTTAGATGCACAATCTTATTGTTACGATCTCGAATACTTTTTTGAGAGCTCGCAGGCCAAGATCACCTTAATATAACAACGGGATGCAACTGGGGAGGGTTAGTTTTTTTTCGTAACAAGCTGCAATGCCAACCGAATTATTTTAATCGTTTCTCGGCAACGAGCTCAGGGAAGGTGTTTTTCGGATCTTCGACATCCCGAAGCCTAAGAGACTTTTTCACGGATCAAGCTCATTACGAAAAACGATCTAGCACCGCGAAGGGGCTACTGTTGGGGGTATGCTTCATAGCCGAAGATCCTGAAGAAAGAAACACCTTCAGCAGATCCTCTCAAAAGCAATGCTGAAGCTATCACCTATAAAGCTTCGGGATAATGACATGTTTCAAGACGAAGGAGTGAACCGACTTAAAGATGAAATGACCAATAAACCCATGATAGTTTGTGTCATGATTGTAATCGATTGTAAAGGGCATAAATGTAATTTCACATAGGCTGCGCCCTATGCCTATAAATAGGTGAACAGTACCCCCGTACTGTTCACGCTATCTTGTAATCGCTCGTGCGCAACACTTGGATTTTTGCCTTCTATCAAGCCGAAGGTATAAATGTAATTAAATATCGTATTTAAATATCCAAGTTTGTATAATGATAATATATGAATGATATTATTATGTGCTTATTTGTGTTTATCTTTCATGTTTTATATGTTTCATCTTTCATTTTCCTATAACCGTGATGATGAAGGTACATCCTTCATGACCTTCGTCTGAAGATCGTTATATCCTAAGGGAAATAATGATTCGAAGGACGAAGGACATTAACATTTAATACTTCGTGTTGCCTTGTTCTTGACTTTTACCATTTGAGAACAAGTCCTCAACAAGCACTATTACACATCTACTAAATAATAAATGCGAACAAAATTAAGTCACAAGTCATAAGCTACGTACGTCAAAACCGCCACAAAGGTAGAAGCAGCGAGCAACCGTGTCTGGATGTTTGGATTGACATACCCAAACCAGTCTGCCACAGTCACAGTTAGGCACAGGGAGTTCAGGAGGAACAAGAGCATCCTTACTAGATACGTCCGGATATAACTCCCGAGGACGATCTCTCTTCTGCCATAATGCCTCTCGATACATGTCTTTCATCTAATAAACGATTATAATTATCACTTGTACCTAATATGCTTTATAATAGATTTACACAAACTATCAAATAAAATATACTCATCATATTAATGATACTATATATATTATAAGCTACTATGAAACTAATAATCGAAATGATAATATAATAGGTTTATACAAACTATTAAACTATGAAACTATGAGCAAGTATGAAACTAACAACCCAATATACAAAACGAATCAGTTGGACACCATACCTTGGTCTACGAAGTGAACCAACTCGAATCTTTGAATCCAGCAAATTTTGACGAAGTTTTGAAATGAGAGAAAGTATGCTGCTCTCGGCCAGCCGCGCGGCCGTTTTTATAGGCATCCGTAGCTCGACGCCAAGATCTGTGGCGCCGAGCTACGAGGCCGCATCGGCACCGCGTCAGTGCCATATCAGCCCTAGGCGTAGGGAGCCGTTGCTGTCACGTCACATCTCGGCGCCATAAGCTGTGGCGTCGAGCTGTGTTACCTCGGCGCCACAGTCTAGGGCGCCGAGTATTGGGTCCAAACTTGCATATAAATTTTTTTGGGGTCCAAACGTAAATATTTTTCAAAAGTAGGGCTGAAATAGAAAAAATTCGGTATATACCACATCTTAAAAAATTGGCGAGGCATCGACACCTTGAAGCGTGCTAGGGTTTCCCCCGTCTTATCGCTTCCTCGTTCCCGCAGCCGCCGCCCAAACCCTAGCAAACCCGTCCTCCGCCATGGCCGACGACCACTACTCGTCCAAGCGGAAGTACGACGACCCCTCGCCGCCGCCGCGGCGCACGGGGTTCTCTTCTGGCCCGCCGCCTGCCTCGCCGCCCGCTGGCGGCGCCCCGTCGTACAACAGCGTTGCGCCGCCCCCCGATGAGATCCAGCTCGCGAAGCAGCGTGCGCAGGAGATCGCGGCGCGGATCTTTAACGCCGCAGAGGCCAAGCGCCCTCGCGTCGACAACGGCGACGATGACGTCGGCGGCTTCGGTGGAGGAAGTTCCCTGGGTGGCAGCGGTGGTGGTGGTGGTGGCCGCATCGGGGGCGCAGGACTTGGCTTCTCGTCCTCTGCCGGTGGTGGTGCGTGACAGTACTTCTCGTTGATCCCATGCTTGGTCCCGTAGATCTGTTTGTCTGTGCTTGGTTGGGGAGGACTCGGCTTCTCGTCCAAAATTATTAGGGGTGTTTTCTATGCTCGGTGTCACGATTCGATTTTGGGGACGGATCGATACATCAATGTGCGGGGGCTGCGGATGCTCAAACCTGGTTCATGTTTAATGAAACTGCCACCTGTGAGCTATTTAGATGCACAATCTTATTGTTACGATCTCGAATACTTTTTTGAGAGCTCGCAGGCCAAGATCACCTTAATATAACAACGGGATGCAACTGGGGAGGGTTAGTTTTTTTTCGTAACAAGCTGCAATGCGAATCCAAATCAATCAGCGTTCTTCATCTTTTTTTTGCTCGTTTTACACGCCTCACCTCGTGGAGAAGTCTAGGGCCTAAAACATTTGTCATCTTGAGGTACTCACTGTCATTATCATTTAGTATTTTCTTCCACAACATGCCATTTTCTGGATAGACTGGCTAGAAACATCTCAGATATTATTGTGATTTTGCTAAACTATAGGATTCATTGATCTGCTCATACATGGTGTAGATCTAGATGTTTAATTCCTTTGTTTGGATGCCTTGTTTCTTTTTAAAACCTTGCGTCAATGCAAAATCGAACCTGTGCATATACACTGTCTTGACTCAAGACTGATTTTATCCACTGTCTTAAAGTAGCATGTTAATTCAATTTTAATTTCTGCAGTTAGCATAATGTGTATCTGTTGCTTTTGTGCTTATGCATGCATCCCTTCATTTACCATGACTAGTGGCCCATATGAATTTATTATTTATCATAGTTCATAATTCAATAATCAGCATAAGTTCTGATGATAGCAAATGGATTCAGAATGATGGTGGTTTCTGTATCAGGGCATGGGGCTTCTATCCCACCGTTATCTTCTCAGAGCAGTGCACCACAGTACTCATATGGTGGACATCAGGGTACAAGCAAAAAGATTGAAATTCCAAATGGAAGGGTAAGTTTTTGTAAAGTTTATTTTCCGTCTCTGAATGTATAGTCGTATAAGAAAGTGTATCTGGAAGTGTGATATTTATATCCCCTTCAACTTGCACTATTGTCGACTTGCGGTAGGTTGGTGTTATTATTGGAAAAGCTGGGGAAACTATTAGGTATATCCAACTTCAATCAGGAGCAAAGATTCAAGTTACGAGAGACCATGAAGCTGAACCTGGTGCACTGACAAGGCAAGTTGAGCTTTCTGGCAATCCTGAGCAGATAAGCAAAGCTGAACAGTTGATCAAAGAAGTTATAGCAGAGGTATTACTCATTATGCTCCTAGATTTTTGCTTACTTCTGTGTGTTTTCATCTATATTACAATGTTTGATCTTGCAATCTAGGCTGATGCTGGGTCATCCGGTGCTGTATCTGGTGGCCGGAAATACAATGCACCACAGCCAGGCGCTGAGACATTCCAGATGAAAATTGCTAATAATAAGGTATGCACTTTGTCGATTGGACGAGGGTTTGCCTTATCATACAAAAAATACACTTTATCACAATACCACAAGTTTTTGACATGTGCATGGGTGCCTGTTTGTCAATTTTATATCAATCAACAATCAGTATTGTGGCGATTGCCTCACAATGCTATTTTTTCTTCTGCTTCTGATTTTTGTTTTCTTTTTAGGTGGGATTGATTATTGGGAAGGGTGGTGAGACCATAAAGTCTATGCAGGCCAAATCTGGAGCCCGCATTCAGGTTTGCAATCTTGTTATCCACATTCCTAACCTTAGCTGCAATCAGAAATAAGGTTACACTAAGTTTGCATGTGGTTGTTTGTCCTGCTTGTTTTTTCTTTGCCTAGTAAATTTAAATGCCACATCCAAGTAATTGATATTTTGTCATCCTTGAGTTTGTCGTTCATATTTTGCCTTGACCACTCCATTTGGTCTAAGCTGTTCATTTATACTCAAATCGTTTTGGTCTACTTTTTTTTTCTGTTGATCCATGTTTGCATGTTATTCTTGTCCTTACAAATTCTTGTGCAGGTTATTCCTTTGCATCTGCCTGCTGGTGATACTTCAACTGAAAGAACTGTGCATATTGATGGCACTCAAGAACAAATTGAACATGCAAAGCAGCTGGTGGCTGAGGTTACCAGTGAGGTCTGCTTTCTTTCTCTTGTTGTGTCTGATATCTGTGATTGCTTTGCTCTCTTGTGCTTTAACCTGTCATTTAGGTTGCTTCTGGTTCGTTCTGTTTATTATATTGTTTTATGATTTTCCCCTGTTCTTTTTGAAAATCTTGTTTCTTTTGCTTCTTTGCCGCCGTACATTGATTATACTGCTGTGCTAACCAATGTCTGAAACATATTGTTCGTGGGTACAGCCACAACATGCAAGGAGATTGTTATACGACTTATTCCCTTTTTCTGAACATAGCTTATTAATAGTTTTGGGCAAGGTTTTCATGACTTAAGTATTATATAATAAAGCGAAGAGTTGTATTTGTAAACTAACTTGTTCTTTATCAATTAGCCACTACCGTAGGCCTGTTAAATGGTATTCCATAGAATCTGCAGCTAAAGTTTTGACAAGTCTTGATTTGAAATTCATATGATTGTTCACGTCATATGGAATATGGATGATACTCTTGGGCAAAGACCAATGAGTCCTTGTTGCTCAGTGGTTATTGTTTATTCATTTCTCCACAAAGAGCCAATTAGTGTCAATAGCTTGCCAGGAGGACTGCAAACTATCCTGGAGAGCAGGTTTGTTACTGTTTAATGTCAATGTCCTACTGGATAGAACAATGTGTTTTCACTTATAGCATGGTTTATGGATTATTGAGCTGACATGCTGTTTCTGGCCTCTATCATTTCAAAATTTTCATCTACTTCTCCTGTCCCTCTGGAGCACAAGGGATACATATACATTGCTTTATTCGTGTCTTGTTTGCGAGGGAGAAATGCTCTAAACAGCCCCAAGTCACCAGGTGTTTGGTTGTTTATGGTGGTCATGCACACCAATTTAGTATTTAGATCCTTTTGTTCTAGTTGATTGTAGATATGATGTTTGTGATCATTACGGAGGCAAGGTTTTCCTTTTTGTCCACTATTGCCACCTATACAACTTGGTGGTGGATTATGAGTTGTATCCTCATTTACTATTGCCTCTGATTCACTATACTTGTTTTAGAGTTGATCCCAAGAATTAAGGATTTATATTCTCTAAACTGTGCATAGATCATAAAAGAAGCCAGTAAATAGTGCAACTAAAGAAGGGTTGTACTGGAAAAAATAGGTAAACGAGGCTAAAATTTGGGATCCAAATACAGTCCATCTTGTACATAACTTTTATTTGGAATTTGGAATATTCCTGAATATCATATATGCCAAACTGTTTTGCAACCGAAGGATTCAGAAAACCCTGCATGAAGCTATTTTATTATGTGTTATCTGTCTCTATTATATGTGCCTGGTGGATCTGCAGGTTGCTGTCCAATGTTGTTTTTGTGCTTAAATAGTATCATTTGAATGTTGTCTTTGATGCTTCATTCTGTTTAATATTTTTCAACCTCAGTAAAGTAATCTAGCTGATTTTTATATATCCTGTCATTTAGCAATGAATTGAATATTTTAGATGGTAGTGAAAGCACCTTTCTATATCACATACATCTCTAGACATCTATTGGAACTCTATTCCACGGCATTGCTATTCAACATATGTATATGTATATGTTCGTCTAGTCCAATCTTCATTAGCCCCATAGTTTTGCACATGGGCAACGCTAGATGGGCATCACTAGCCTGACGATTTTGATCGGTGAGTTGCTCCCTCCATTTTTCTTGTTGGTTATTGAATTTATCTACAATATGTCTTCTGCTTTTGTATGTCTGCTATCTGCACTGCTATTTTTTTCTTCTATTCTGTTCTCCATGCCCCTTTCATGTATACATATACACATGTGCAAACTATATTTTGCAGAATCGTGCCAGGAATCCAATGTCTGGTGGCTATTCTCAGCAGGGCTATCACCCTCCTCGTCCTCAGTCAAACTGGGGCCCGCCTTCTGCGCCACCCCAGCAGTCTGGTTATGGTTATATGCAGCCTGGGGCTTATCCTGGGGCACCGCCACAGTATGGTGCACCTCAGCAACCTTATGGTAGCTATCCCCCAACATCTGGTGGCTATCAGACTGGGTGGGATCAGTCTCAAAACCAGCAATCTCATACAACTCCCCCTGGTACTGGGTATGATTATTATAGCCAGCAGCAGCAACCTCAACAACAACAATCTGCCCCTGGGACTGCTGCTTCTACTGATGCCACTAGCTACAATTATGGCCAGCCTTCAACATATGCTTCACAAGGATATGATTCTACCTATACTCAGCATAGTGGTGGGCAGCAAGCATATGGACATGATGGCTACTCTGGTTACCAGACCCAAGGCCAGCAGCAGGGCTACTCTCAGCAGACTGGTTATGACCAGCAGGGATATGGTGCATCTGCTTATGGATCAGCTGCGAACTCGACCCAGGATGGGTCCAGCTATGGTGGTCCTGGTGGGGCCACCCAGGCATCTCCGGGGCAGCAAACTTCAACCCCAGCTGCTGGAAGCCACCCTGGCTATGCCAGTCAACCGCCTACTAGTGCTGCAGCAAGCTATCCAGTTCAAGGTTCAGCTCCATCTGGATATGGTGCTCCACCACCCCAGCCTGGCTATGGCACCCAACCTCCACAGCAAGGTGGATATGGTCCGGGCGCTTATGGGCAGCCTTCTCCACACGGCGAGAAACCTCCTGCATCTTCACCTTATGGACAAGCTCCGCCTCCTGGATCTGCTCAGGGTGGTTATGTGCAGTATGGTTACAGCCAACCTGCATACGGTGCACCACCAGCTTACCCT
Organism: Zea mays; assembly: GCF_902167145.1. Classification (NCBI taxonomy): domain Eukaryota; kingdom Viridiplantae; phylum Streptophyta; class Magnoliopsida; order Poales; family Poaceae; genus Zea; species Zea mays. Next base: position 156,697,572 of record NC_050100.1, on the reverse strand, counting down.
GGTGCACCCACTGCAAGCCACCCGGGCTATGGCCAACAGCAGTCTTATGGCGATGCTTATGGTAGTGGAAGCTATGGGCAGCCTACAGCCTACACTACTGAAGCAGCAGCTCCTGCTGCATCCCAGGATCACTCTGCCGCACCTGCCGCGGCCCCTGGAACAACAGCTGCGCCAGCTCCTGACAACAATGGGGGTGCCAAAACTTCTGCGGAAACTTGATCTTCAACAGCTAATTGGGAACAAACTTTTTACAAGCCTCTGTTGTGTCGTTTCCTCCACTGTTGCTTAATATTACACATCTAGTTTAGGCTCCACATCTACAGGTTATATCTTTCTGCCTGTTGTTTTGACCCCATGAATCGCTCTTTCCGTGCTGTTGATTAGTACTTTGTTGTTTTTTTATTGCTGGTTAGATGTTTGGACTGGTGATATATGTGTTTGTGCGGTTACTCTTGTTGGACTCTAATGGGTACCTACCGGCTTGGTCTGGACATATACTGTCCTATATTTGTTTTTAGCCTCCTTTTACATTGGTTATTATGTGTGCTGTACAACTGTCGGACGTTTCCATAAGCTGGTGATAGTTATGGATGAAAATTTGGTTTCAATATTGTCTAAGATGATCATAAAAGGTTTAAGCTGCATGGAAATCTGCTTTTGGTTTTTGCCGGTGTTCTTTTTTCTGAGTCTCTAAACCTAAATTAAAATTCTTAGGTGTTATTTTGTGGACGGGAAAAGGTTGGTTTTGCACGCTGTATATTAAAGCAGGCGATAGTTGATCGTGAATTTCCTTTTGTGGAACTAAAACCTTTATTAGTTATAGTATTAGGGATGAAAGCCCTCTAGAGGGGAAACTTGAAATTTATAAATTTAAACTCGTACTAAGATCGAGGTTAGCGTTAAAATTAAATCGATATGCGGAAAATTGTTTCTCTTACTATGAGTTGTTTGAATTAATGCGGATAACTTTGGTAGCAAACTCAAATCAATATTAGTAAGGAAACTTTGGAGAGAGGAAAGAGAGGAAACAAATCAAGTGAAAATCAATGCAAGTGAACACGATGATTTATTTTATTGATGTTCGGTTATAAAGAATCTAATCCTCGTTGAGAAGGCTACAAAGGCCGGTTCTATTTCAACCATTTTTCTGTCTCAATTGGTCACTTAGATCGGTCGAGGCTTCTCCTTAATCACTTGGGTCACTAAGACCTCACAAGGATCACCATACATTTAGGTGTCTCTTGCTTGCTTTACAAAACACTTAGAAGAGAAGGAATGAGGAGAAAGCAATCCAAACAACAAGAGCAACAAAAGAACACAAAACATCTTCTCTCAAGTCACTAAGCAATTGAGTTGATTTGGAGGCTTGGAAAGGATTTGATCTATTGATTGTGTCTTGCAATGTAGCCTTTTGCTCTTGTATTGTTGTCGGCGTTTCGACCCGGGGGGTCTCTGGACCGACGAGTAAATTGTCGCCGCGTGTCCCAGCCCAGATGGGTCGGCGCGAGACGGAGCACGAAGGGGGGAAGAGGCAGGCAAAGGGGAAACCCGCGGCCTTTGTGTTGCCCTGCGCCCAGGTCGGGTGCGCTTGCAGTAGGGGGTTACAAGCGTCCACGAGGGAGAGAGAGACGACCAGTTCTCCCGCGCGGCCAACCTCTCGTACGAGAGCCCTGGACCTTCCTTTTTATAGGCGTAAGGAGAGGGCTCAGGTGTATAATGGGGGGTGTAGCAGTGTGCTAACGTGTCTAGCAGAGAGGAGCTAGAGCCCTAAGTACATGTCGTCGTGGCAGCCGGAGAGGTTTTGGCGCCCAACTTTTTTGCAATTTGGCCCTTTTCGGGTTTTTTTCCCACATTTATGCCCCTGGCAGTTTCATTTCAAAAAATGGACCCTTAGCTCGGCGCCGTCATCATTGGCGCCGAGCATGTGTGTGCCGGCGCCAATACTATTGGCGCTTATACGTCAGACGCCGGTGTGATCTGGATTGACGTGGCACGTACCTCGGCGCCATAGATCTTGGCGCCGAGGTAGGCGCCCGGTCAACGACGCCTACCTCGGCGCCAAGATCTATGGCGCCGAGGTACGTTCCTATAAATAGTACCCTACGTCTGGCTTGTTGCTGTGCTCATTTCAATTCTTCTAAACTAGAGATGTCTAGGCGTGGTAAATATGCTAAACAAAGGTAAGTTTTGGATCTGCCTCTTATTTTGTGAGTCTATTATATTTCTGATTGTTATAGAGTTTATGGAAATTTAGGAAGGGTCCTTTGACCGGAACTGCCTTCGACCCGCTGCCTTTGCCAAGTGGTGTTCCAGTGCCTATGTGTTTTTGTGGTGATCCTTGTAAGGTCGATAAGTCTGAAGATCATGACACCTATCGACAGAGGTATTGGATGTGTGCTAACTTTGCATTTGAGCCAACTGTTGTTCAACGTCGGATGAATTTAATGGTGAGAATAGTCTTGTAATATGTTTACATTTGTGAATGTTTTTGTAAATGTTTTTTTGCGTACTAATAATTGCACATTTTGTAGACTCCTCCACCGCTATGTGTTTTTGAGCAGTGGATTGACACCGAAATATCAGAGAAAGATAAGAAGTGGCTGGAGAATCTTCAAAAGTGGGATGCAGAGGACAAAGAGAGGATGAAAAAAAGACGAGAGGAGCTTGCTGCCGAGCAACAACGTGAAGACGAAGAGAAAATGAGGCGTGTTGCTGAATGCAGGGAAGATAAGGAGAAGAAGCTTGAGCGTGCACGTCGTGCAAAGGAAGCAATGGAGGAGAACCCTGATGCATTTCGCAAAGGCAAATGGCCCCGTTGTACTCAGTAGTATTGGTGTTTTATTTGAAGTTATGTAATAATGAACTTATTATTCGGTAATATGTATTGTCGAACAATGATATTTCGTAATGAATTACCTTCAAATTGATGAAAAATTACATAAATACATAATTGATGAAAAGTAGATTTAAAGCAATTCTTGAAGGCGACTTGAAGCAATTGAAATAGATAACCAACACGCTAAAAGCAATTGATACATAAGAGTTTTCTAGTAGTGCTCCCACATTCCAAATTGAGTTGAGCCTTCCCCATAGTATCCTCCCATTGTTGGTGTCTGCTGTGGGTGCGGTGGAGACGACGGAGGACCAACATTCTTGTTGTGACAAGGGCAGCAACAATATGGATCTGGGCATACTTGCACCTGTGAAGCACCACCATTGTTTGTGTCTCTTTCTTCCTCATCATTTTTGTTGCTTACTTCTCTCTCTAGATCAAATATCCTATTCTGTAGGTAGGATATGTATTCCGCATGAGGAAAAATTGGACGAGGATCTACCCAACGAGTGAACCCACAATTCTCCTTGACCAATGAATGCTGCATAAATGTTTATAGTTAGTTTCACTGAACAACAAAAGTATTTAGAAAAAAGGACTAGAAATTAATTTGTACATATGCATAAGGACATCTGAAGAAACGCCGGCCTCCATCAATTCCACCCTCAACGAACATCTGCACCAAGCAATCCTCGCCATGCATGCACTTCGGCCAATCTTCTCTCCTATTATCGTAGGACCTAAGTCTAACCTCTTTGTTGAAATCTTTTTTACTTTGAACTGGAAAGTTAAAAACCGCCTCTTCAAAAAAATCTGGACCAAGAGGGCCATCAAAAGACATTGGAGTTAACTTCCCTCCATCCTTTCGTCTCTCATTTACCGCACCCTTGCCCCTAGAAGACCCTGAAGCCATTCTATTGCACAATGAAGCAAATGTACAAAGGATCGTGTATATATAGGCTAAAGGATAGATAGTGTAATAGATTATAAACATCAGATATGTACAAAAACTCTGAAAAGGCTATGTTCTAGTTCTGAAAAGGCTACATGTCCTACGCTATGTTCTTTTTCTGAAAAGGCTATATATACAATCCTGAAAAGGCTATTTTTACACTCTGAAAAGGCTATATAAGCACTCCTGAAAAGGCTACGAAATGGATCTGAAAAGTATAGATGCTAGTCCTAAAATTAATGCTTCTGAAAAGGCTATGTAATAGTTATGTAAAGGCTACATGACATAACCAACAATTTCACAAAATTTCGGCAGAGTTTTCTCTGTTTTTTGTCAATCCAAGACATACTCATAGATAAGCATAACATACAAGTGCATACAATTGTAAACAATTCCAAGCAAGCTCATAAAAGTCTAAACAAGTTCATTACAAGTCCATAGAATTCATACAAGTCCATTAAAATGTCATACAAGCCCGTAGAGGCCAAATGAGTCCATTACAAGTCTATATAATTCATACGTTACATAACAAGTCCATAGAGTCCAAACCAATTCAACGTCTCCTAGTCTTACCCTTGCCTAAAGCGTCGGTGCCTGGAGTGTAACGTTGTGGAGAGCGGTGTCGCCTACGATCCTGTGGTTGTAATGGCTGTGTCGAAGGAGCCCCCTCAAGCTGTGAAGGTCCTATCTCGTCGTGATCGTAGTCGAAGCCAGCACCAAGACCTGTGGAGGGCGTTGCTGTGTCGGTACACGATGGTACATGGACGTCATGTGCAACAGTAGTCCTGCAGCCACAGCGAGCAGCAGCTCCACGTAGGCGCCTAGATAAACGCTGCATGCCAAAGACATATTAGTTTACAACATATTCATAACACGCTAAAGGCTATAAACGATGCATGTGGGCTTACCTGCAAGAAGCTGCGCATGCTGCTGTCGCCCGTAGTCAAAAGTTGGCGATCAATGTCCTCTACCGACCGTCGCAATGTGTTACCCTGTACAACACAATTTGCATCACACATACTATTTATACATGTCGAGTATTAAAATCGAGTAAAACTTACCACTCGATCTAATATGGGTGCCGCCTCCACTTGGGTTCCCAGTCTAGTGGTCAGGTCATACTCCGTTTCTTCATCGTCTGAAGAATCAATGTCGGCGTAGTCTTCCGCTGTCCACTGCTGGCGAAGCTTACAACGAGTCGCACCCTGGTACCAAGCTTGGTACCGCCTGTAATCACTATTGTTGTGCAACTCATCGTTGGAATATACATTCTCAGCACCCGATTCCCAATCATTTACTAATATCAGATGATGTTGACGAAAGTCCGTTATCTTCTTTTGCTTCCGCCGGTCAAATCTACACACAAATCATATCATATAAATAACACAAAGTTAAGAATGATTGATGTTATAAATTGCAAACTGGATTTATAGATTGCGAACTTACTTGTGTAGCTCCTTTGAAGTAGGAACATCTTCAACCGGCCATAGCTGGTTCCTACCAAACTGTCTCTGAACCCTGTGAGGTAGGTGCCACTCAACACACCAGAAACAGACCAAAGGACATTGCATCATATAGAGTTCATCTTCACTGCTGCATACTACACTAAAGATCATCCCAGCATACTCAGGTGCGTTGTATGGCTGCCATGTGACCTAAAACAAAAATGAAGCAATCTATGTTAAGTATAATAAAACAAATTTCATAACGATAAGTTTTTCATTGTTGAGTACTTACGCTAGAGGCAGAAAGGGTGTCAAACTCGTTAACATACTCCATGTATGCCCTCTTAGCTCTCGCAAAAGGAGCTGCCACTTGGTCCCAAATATAAGCATACGTCGGTCGAAGACGATCATTTCCATGAATCATCCATGGCCAGGGTCTAGGCTGGAAAACACGTGGTCGACCAACTGGTATGCGAAACCTGCAAAATGAAATTTATGTTAGTAAGTAATATAGCCTTATTAAATAAAATTTTGAAGACTTCGGTCCAAGACGTACCACATCCATATCTGCAGGAGGTAGACGCAACCGCCTATAGACGAAGAGGAGGACGTACGACGGCAAGCTTCACAAAGCTGCCGGTACAAAAAAGAAAGCACAGCGGAGCCCCAACTGTACTGTCCAGCTGTATCCCAGTCGGTTAGACATGGGATGTACATCCAGGACGCGCAGTCTCCTGTGGCGTCTGGGAAGAGGACACAACCAAACATGTGCAAGATCCAAGCTCGACAATAGAACTGGACTGTAGCCTCATCAGCATCAGCAGGGCACACACCAAAAGACTGACGGAGCCATGTGATGCCTACTCCAGCAGTCCGTTCAACGCCCTCAGCAGGAAGCTCCCTACCAAGAAAGGCCTCAACTCTAGCCCTCCATCCGTCAGAGTCACATTGGCCTGTCACTGCTCTGCCACCAACATTGAGTCCAAGTATCTTCTGTGCATCCTCTAATGTGACTGTCATCTCACCAAAAGGAAGATGAAAACTATGTGTCTCAGGACGCCACCTACATAATTAAAAAAAATAGTGTAAAAGAGCTCAATGATTCAAGAATATTTTTATAAAATCATAACAATACCTGTCCACAAGTGCAGTAATGGCCGCCGAATCAATAGTAGGCAACCCGCGTCGTAACTGGTAAGATATTACATCTAGACCTGCTCGTCTGAGGTAATTAGTGTACCTGTCGTCGAACACCATGTCTAGGAACCCATTGTGTGTCCTAGAACGAAGCGTTGCTAGGTCCTACACGGAAAAATATTATATAAGCAACACCATTTGTACAACAACAAATCTACAAAAGATATTTACAATTAAATACCTGGCCTTCCGACAGAAGGCGCCCCCGGTGGCTCTCGTCGTAGAACGGGTCGAGAAGGTGGAACTGTGCCATCCTACAAAATGAAATTAATGTTAGTAAGTAATATAGCCTTATTAAATAAAATTAAGGTAGTATCATTAAACTAAAAATACAAACCTCGCTAATCTGCCAACGACAAGTGCGTGAATTATGACCAAGTCTACCGCACTTGCCACACTCATACTGCTCGGGGTCGGTAAGAAATGGTGTTCTCCTTCCCCTTCTACTCCTACCACCAACCTGATCCATAACCATCTTGTGCCTCGTCCTCTTCCTGGATCCACGCTTGGTCCAACGACTACTTGGATCAGCGACATACTTTGGGCCATCGTACGGAGGCCACTCACCCGCGTCACGATAAGGAATAAATCTTGGACTCCAAGTCAACACTAGTTTATCAATAGTAAACTCTTGAGGTATCCTCCTCTCTAAGTCAAAGTTACGAGCTCGAGCAGCTGCGATTAGATGAGAACATGGAAAATGGTATTGCCTGGGTGCGCCACAAGTACATGACAAGTCATTAAGGACAACCACATGCTTCCTCGACTCTTGTGACTCGCCGTCAGAAGTAGTACCAGCTTGAAGGAATACCTCATATGTCCCTGACTGTAAGTCAAAACAATCAACAGTGTGTGTGTTTGCCCTTTCCTTTGCCTTCTCTAGAAAGGTCTTAGGCTTTGGAGCCCATCTCTCTCCCTCATTCTGCAATCCAACTGCGTGGGTGTGTCTATCATTGAACCATGCCACAAGCTTGTAAAAGGTAAATGTCACTATAGCAGTGACCGGCATACCACGTATGCCCAACAATAATTTGTTGAATGACTCGGCCATGTTACTACACTGGAACTCATATCTCCATCCACCTAAGTCGTGAGCTCTCGTCCACTTCTCCAAATCCGGCATCAATCCATTCAACCAATCTCTACCTTCGGCATTTGTTGCGACTTTGAGCTTTTCTAACTTTTCTCTAAAGAACTTGTCTTCCAGCTGTCGACATGTCTCCTGGAAAAGCTCAAAGTTATCCTTGACACCATCCTTACGCAGAAGATTCTCAGCAAGGTGTCGAGTACACCACCTGTGATGCAAAGGAGGGTACCCATCGATCTGCTCACGGACCGCGTTGAGTATTCCCTGGTGCCGATCTGATATTACACCAACTTCCCGTCCTGGGCCAACCACATGTATCCGGACCAGTCGCAGGAACCAGCCCCAACTGTCTTTGTTCTCTTTCTCTACCAGAGCAAATGCTAGGGGAACTAGCTTGTTGTTTGCATCAACGGATATGGCAATTAGAAGAGTGCCCTGGTACTTGCCGAGAAGAAACGTGCCGTCAATTGAAAAGACAGGACGACAATGCCGGAAGGCATCCACACACTGGGGAAAGCACCAGAACGCACGGAAGAATATCTGTCTCCCATCAATCCATGCATTTGGTTTAGGGATGTACTCATAATGCATGCCTGGATTGACCGCCTTCATTGCATTTAAAAGAACAGGTAGCTGCTCGTACCCAGACTCCCAGTCCCCATATATCATCTTCCACGCACACTGCTTAGCCCTCCAAGCTTTACCATATGTTATCTTGTACCCATCAAACACATTCTCCACGATCCTCATGATTGTCCTAACCTTCATATTTGGTTCCGACTGCAGTATTCCCATAAGTCGCTTCCCAATGAGGGTTGATGTCAATTGGCGATGTTTCATCGTTAACTCATGTTCAGCACATGTGTGTGGCCCCACTACTTTTGTTATCTTCCACTTTGCGGTGATCTTTTGTATCCTAGCACAAACCCTCCATGAACAGTTATCCTTGTCGCATACAACCGTGTAACGACGTTTCTCGTACGAATGAAGTACTCTATACGGCCTCTTACGTAAGACTGCATAATGCTGCAACCACCTCTTCAAGGCAGTTAGGTCCTTGAAGACCCTACCCTTTTCAATCATCATGCTAGGACCGGCCTCAGGAGCGTCAAGCAGCTCATCATCCCTGCCCTCTGCATTTGCCTGATGAGAAAGACTAAGATCGCTGAACTCATGCACTCTAGGATCCCGACCGTCTGGAAAAACACGTTGCAACATCTCAATGTCACTCTCTGTGAGTTCACCAACCGGGCGATCATCATCTGAATCGGCAGCCATAGCAAAGTCATATGGCTCCTCTTCATTCCTAAACTCAGGACTGTTGGAGGCAATAAAACCATCACCGAAGCAGCCACGTGCCTCAGTCTGAGGATCAACCACAAGAGTAGGAGTCTCTCCTGCAACATGTACAAGATGATCAGTCCCACGTCAAATGGAATGAGCAAAGTGCTCATGGTCCAAAATGAAGATGTAATGCCAATAAGACTTACTGCAATTGGTTTGTGCCAAAGGGATACACGCAGCTAAATCTGTCTGCAGACCATCTCCTGGCTGACTTAATGGGATCAAATTGGGGCCAGATTGAGCATCAGGAACAGTTGGCACGTCATCGATAGCACGATCAAAATCTTCAGGGGGACGGTCTACTACAACCGGACGCACCACAACCTCCATGAGTTGCAAATGGGTCTTCATAGCCGAAGTAATATAATTATCCCAATCCAGTTGACAATCAATTGGGATGACTCGTCTTATGACATTTGGTGGATGACCGATATTAAGCACTCCGTCAACCGCAATGTCATCAGCTTGATGGAAACCTAACTTTTGTTTAGCCTTTGTAAACACATCTCTCAAGGAGGGTCTACCATCGAATAGTACCGGCACGTGTCGCATGTCAATGAACTTGGCATTTCCATACGGATCTTGTTCCACATTGCCTCCATGATACAAGCTCAAAAAATTGTCCATCTATTTGAAACACCAATTAAACATTCAATATAAACTGTGGATGGTTATTACCTAACCACAAACCACTAATTTGTACCTAAATAAGTACAAATATAACCACCACCCACTAATATACTAACCACATTATAAAATACTCATATATAATAATTGCAAATTTTGACAGCACCTCCCCTGCACGGGTAGGATAAAAAACATGCACATTTGACTCACATTCATAATATTCAATCAAATTAGCATTTATCACTGTTGGGGACTTGTTCTCAAATGCTAAGAGTTAAGAACAAGGCAACATAAAAAGTGTTAAGTGTTAAAGTCCTTCGTCCTTCGAAGCATTATGTCCCTTCGGGAAATAATGAGTTTCGGACGAAGGTCATAAGAGACATACCTTCGTAAACATAACAAGTAATGACGAAGGACTCATATAAAGCATGAAATATAATATAAGCATCATCATAGAATCATTTCTATTTTATTAACATGGAAAAATAGAAATGATTTCAAATTACAAATGTACCTTCGGTCCTGAGAGAAGGTAAAAAGTACAAGCGTGACGCAAAAGCAAATGCCAAGTCAGTGTGAACAGTACGGGGGTACTGTTCATCTATTTATAGACGCGGGACGCAGCCCACGTAAAATTACATTTATGTCCATTACATTTATCAATGACTTATGGAAATCTGACAAGGTCCACGTAGTCTTTTCATCTTTAAGTCGGTTTGCAACGCCGAAGCTCTATAAAAAGGAACCTTCGGCCATTTCCTGGGGACGATTTCAGCCGAAGCTGCTTCTTCACGCAAGACCTTCGGCGCAACGAAGCATGGCCCCAACAGTAGCCCCTTTCGCGGCGCTAGATCGTTTTTCGTAACGAGCTTGAACCGTGAAAAAATCCTCTCAAGCTTCGGGAAGCCGAAGGTCCGAAAAACACCTTCCCTGAGCTCGTTGCCGAGAAACGATTCATTTCCCGAGATCGTGTCGGTCCCACCTTGCAGAGTCACTGTTTGGTCTTTGCGGTCCACTGCGCAGCGAGTACAAGTTACTGCCCGCCTGGTGTAAAAACCCTGCCGCTTCGCCTTCTTACCTGCAGCACTATATAAACAGACGAGTAGGTGTGAAGTTACCACAGCATTTACTGCTATTTGCACTGTTTTGCTGCCAAAATTTTTAACCATCACCGAAGCTTGTTTGTCAGTTTTGAACGAAGCTCCATCTTGAAGCCTGCTTCGGAGAAAAAAGTATTAAAGTTTCACAAGTTCATGATTAAATGGCCAGAGTTCGTTCTACAGCTAGGGTTGAGCGTGAGGGGGACGAAACTGAAGCTTCGGAGACTGTGCCCATCTCCGAAGCGATGCAGCGCTCCGGACTGGTGACTACGGAAGAAATAGCTGCTGCCGGAGCAAACCCGACAGCTGCCGAAGGAGAAGGGAACATTGAAGAAACCGACTCCGAAGATGACTACCGTATTGCCATGCCCAGCAAACCCAGCCACCTAGACTTCGGAAAATCGACTGTTTCAAAGGTTGATCTCGCCAAGATGGTAAAAGCAGGTTTTTTCAGTGAAGATCAGAAGAAGCTACTTCGCTTCGGGGGAGAAGAGACCACCCCGAAGCCAGAGAAGGACGAGGTTGTCATCTTCAAAAGCTTTTTAAAGGCTGGGCTAAGATTCCCTGTTCACGAGATTGTTGCGGAGATATTGAAGAGGTTTGGCATCTACCTTCACCAATTAACTCCTAACGCTATCGTTAGGCTTAGCGTTTATATTTGGGCCCTCCGAAGCCAAGCAGTGGAGCCTTTTGCTGACAGTTTCTGTCGAGTTCATGAATTGCATTATCAAACAAAGGCCAGAAAAGATGGGCTTCATGAAAACTTCGGTTGCTACAATTTTGCCTACCGGAAAACCGCAAAGTTTCCTGTAATTAGCTACCGAAGCAAATGGCCGGCAGGCTGGAAATCAGAATGGTTCTATGTCAAGGTCGATGAGGACAAGGAGAAGCTTGTGCAAAGTCCACTCGAGCTAACTTTCGGAGAAACCCGACCCCACTGCAACATGACACCAGAGGGTCAAACTCAACGGGCAATGGATGAATTCAGAATCATTGCAGAGCATATTGGTACCAGGGATCTGGTTCAAGAATTCTTAGCATTCAAAGTCTTCCCTACTCTGAAAAAATGGGAAATGCCAAAGTTAAAGGGGGAGAAGAAGGAAGGGGATCTTGTCCGGCTTCCTTACCACTTCAAATTCAAGAAATATTTTAAGAAGCCCTGCCAAGAGTGGCTGGACACAGTTGAGGTGATGTGTAATGAAATTCTTGGAAATTATTCGAAAAAAGAAGATCAACTGATGACAGCAGCCTTCGGTACCCGTCCGAAGCGAAGGCTGAACCGAGTGCTCGATGCACTGGGCTTCGAATATCCTGACTATGCGCAGCTGAACAAGGATGCTGAGGGCCAGAGAAGAAAAAGAGAGGCCGAAGCTTTAAACAAGGATGAAGAACAACCACCAAAAAAGAAGAAAATTGTCAAGAGAAAGATATCAACTCCAAAGCGAAAACTATCCGAAGGAGAGGGGACCCCCACACCACCTTCTACCAGCGACGTGGAGGAAATTCTAAAGGTAATGACTGAACCCATGCCCACGAAGCTAAGTCCATTAGGGCCTCGACTGACGAAGCTTTTTCAAAAGGTGGCGGAGCCGGAAAAAACGAAGATAACCAAAGCAAAAAGGCAAAGAATTATTGCCGTAACAGAAGTTATTGACAAGACGCCACCGAGAGCATCAATTCAGAAAACAGCAGCTGCTGAAGACACAACAAACGTCGAAGTCGCACCTTCGGAGGTCGCGGCTACCGAAGCCGCTACAGCCGAAGATGTGAACTTAGAGACTACCATTGAGAATATCGACAAAATTTTAGAAGACATGGCTGCAGAAGAAGCTGCCGCTGCTGCTAAAAAAGTCATGGCCGCAGTGCCTGAGAAGGGGAAAGAAATAGCCGAAGTCGCTTCGGACGACGAAGCCTACTCATTTCAAAATTTAATTGGGCAAAAACTTTCGGAGGACGAAATAGAAGAGCTAAAGGACTATGCCAAATCTTGCGGATACAGGCCAGGAGCTCTTCTATTCGGAGGTGTGGACGATGAAAAATTAGGCTGCATTCGAGACCAAACCGGAGCTAAGGTCATCGGTACTCTGTCAAAGAGTATCGGTTTTCCGAAGCTAGAGACAGATATCAGCCGCTACCGACGACAGCATATCGTCGGCAGCTTATTTTATTCCAATTTCAAGGTAAACAATCTTTTCTCTGTTCCTTATTGCTTTGGATAATGAAAATGTTACTAACGAAAACTGTTTTTGTGCAGAGCATGCTACTGAGCAAGGCTCTGAAGATGCAGCAGGATTTAGAGGACAAAAAACACGAAGCTATAATTAGAAATTTAGAGAGCAAAATAAAAGAACAATCAGTCATCATTGAAAAGAAAGACTTCGAACTTCAATCAACCGAAGGCTTGCTGGCCGAGACCGAAGCTAAAATATCAGAATTGAATTCGAAGCTTATCGGTCAATCAAAACAGTTTGAACAAGAAAAGCTAGAGCTTAATTCTAAACTTGAAGCCGAAGTCCAAGCCAACTCAAATTTGAAGAAATCATTAACAAGCCTTCAGGATAAATGTTTGAATTTTAGCAACAATTGTATCCAACAACTAAAGAAGATCTTTTACTCAGTTGGAGCCAGCAGCGGGAAATTTACCCCTTCGGATGAAGATTTACCAAAAGCCTTCGATCATATCGAAGCTGAAATTGAAGAACTTGACGAAGTTATAGCTGGGCACGGTGACTTCTGTGCCTGGGTAGCTTCTCGGGGTACTGCTGCAGCATTCCTGAAGGCTGGCTGCGAGCATGGAAAGATCGTCAACAGGCCCAACTTCACCCTGTCTCCATCAATCCTGGACGATATACCTGACCTCGCCCGAAGTATCTCAAATAGATTTTTAAAAATGATATGGACAAAAGGCGGGCGGGAGAAGGCTGGAGACGAAGCTCGAAGTCATCTTGAACCAGTAAGAAATCCTACTTTGTACTTACCTTCTCCTTCATACTTGATTTTTACTCTGGATACCTGGATTCATGTAGGATGACGAAGCTGAAGGTGATTAAAGAATATGCCGCCGAAGCGGGAGCCTGAAGAAGATTAGTAGTAGTAGGCTAGAAAATTTGTAACAACTTGTTGTAAATACAATTAAACCGTTCTCAAGGAACTTTGTACATACCTTGTAATATATCCTTACCCTTTTATTAAGACGCTTTGATGTGGACGAAATCAATATTTTGAGCCGAAGGCGAAAAACACCTTCCCTTCTTTTCGTACACAACGAAGCATTAAAGACTGCTTCTTCTTTCTGCGGAAGCTTTGCTTTTTTGTACAAAACATAAAAGACTACTTCTTCTTTCTGCCGAAGCTTTGCTTTTTTGTACAAAACATAAAAGACTACTTCTTCTTTCTGCCGAAGCTTTGCTTTTTTGTACAAAACATAAAAGACTACTTCTTCTTTCTGCCGAAGCTTTGCTTTTTTTGTACAAAACATAAAAGACTACTTCTTCTTTCTGCCGAAGCTTTGCTTTTTTGTACAAAACATAAAAGACTACTTCTTCTTCTTGCCGAAGCTTTTTTCTTTTTTGTACATAACGGAACATAAAAGACCGCTTCTTCCTCTTGCCGAAGCTTTTTCTTTTTTGTACATAACGGAACATAAAAGACCACTTCTTCCTTTTGCCGAAGCAACCACTTAGGAACACAAATGCTATGAATGAATGCTTATGAATGCAAATGCTATGATGTAATGTGCGAATGAATGTCCAAAGCATATAACCGAAGCCACACTCAACCATTATTTCCTTGGAATCAACCACACATCAGCTCTGCATTCCCTTAGGAACGACTTTGGAGCTTCCTCGTCTTTTACTTAGACGGTATAAACTCTGCATTCCCTTAGGAACGTCTTTGGAGTTTCTTCGCCTTTTACTTAGGCGGTATAAGCTCTGCATTCCCTTAGGAATGTCTTTGGAGCTTCTTCGTCTTTTACTTAGACGGTATAAACTCTGCATTCCCTTAGGAACGTCTTTGGAGTTTCTTCGCCTTTTACTTAGGCGGTATAAGCTCTGCATCCCCTTAGGGACGTCTTTGGAGCTTCTTCTCTTTTTTCTTTTTCAGTTCCTGCACTCGATGGTGCGTTCTCAGCTGTTACATTTACATTTTTTGGGGGATTTTGCTCTTATAAGACTAAAAAAGGAAATTACACATGATGGCCCCATTAAAAACCTTTCGCCCCCTTCGGAAAGGAAAAGGGTGCCATGAAAAAGAAAAGAAAAAACATAAAAAATTACATCATGTTATACATAGTATCGCCGAAGCTCATCCGCATTCCAAGACCTTGGAATTTGGTTGCCATCCATGTCCTTTAATCTGTACGATCCAGGCCTTGACGAAGATACTACTAAGAATGGTCCTTCCCATTTCAACTGTAGCTTACCCACTGTATCTGGGTTAGCCACTCTCCGAAGCACCAAGTGTCCCGGCTCAATATTTTTTAACCGGACTTTTCTATCTCGCCATTTAACTGTTTCAGCCTGATATCTATTGATATTCTCCACGGCCTGAAGCCTGATCCCTTCTAAAGCATCCTTTTCCACAAGGCAAGCATCTTCGGGACCTGATTCTGCCGAAGCTACTACTCTTATTGATCCAGCTTTGGCTTCTTCCGGGGTTATTGCTTCGTCTCCGAATAATAACTTGAATGGGGTAAAGCCTGTGAAGAAAATGGGTTTTCCTCGTGGGAAACAACGAAATTGTTACATGAAAACTAACAATGTTCTTTGTTTCACAGAAAATAAAACTGAATAGAAAAGACTGCTATCAAAGGTAGGATATGTGTCAATAAATGTGCTTCGACTCTGGCACAGTGCTGTTGACTGTGCGAGCTTCGGATTGTTCTCTGAAGTCCCTTTGGTGTGGGGCATATTGACTCCCTTCTGGCTGTTGACCCTGTTGCAGTGGAGGTGGAGGCGGAGGCTGCTGCCAGGAAGCTTGAGGTTGACTTGCCGAAGCTACAGAAGCTGCAGGGTGGTTGTCTATGTATTGTGGGATGTAAGGTGGATGATACGAAGCAGTATGCATGACCTGCTTCGGCTGAGCTTGTTGAGATGCAGCTTCGGCTATTTCCTTTTGCTTCTGGATTGTAATATGGCACGTCCTGGTGGTATGGCCCTTGCTTTCTCCACAGAACAAGCAAAACAGTTTCCTTGGTTGATCTCCGAATCTTCCGCCGAAGCCCCTGGCGCCTCTGCCTTTTGGAGCTGGTGGCCGGAAGAAAGTTTGTTGTTGCCCCGAAGCCTGTGAGGAGCACTGCGGTCTGTTCTGCTGACTCCCCTTATCATCATTCTGAGTAGAGTTGTGGATGGACCTGACATGCCTCGGATAGGATCTTCCTCCGAAGCCCCTGGTCATTTTAGAAAATCTGAAGGCCTCCTCCCTTCTTTGGCGAAAGTCATTGTCAGCACGAATGTACTCGTCCATCTTTTGGAGCAGCTTCTCCAGGGTCTGAGGAGGCTTCCTAGCAAAGTATTGAGCTGGTTGGGGTCCAGCGGTTGCAGTGCTGCAGCCCCAGTCGCTGAAGCTTTCTTCGGCGCCATAGCGAGGGTCTATAGCTTCCGAAGGTGTTCAAAAAACTCGAAGTGGAAGTGAGTTCACCGGAGGTGGGCGCCAATGTTGGGGACTTGTTCTCAAATGCTAAGAGTTAAGAACAAGGCAACATAAAAAGTGTTAAGTGTTAAAGTCCTTCGTCCTTCGAAGCATTATGTCCCTTCGGGAAATAATGAGTTTCGGACGAAGGTCATAAGAGACATACCTTCGTAAACATAACAAGTAATGACGAAGGACTCATATAAAGCATGAAATATAATATAAGCATCATCATAGAATCATTTCTATTTTATTAACATGGAAAAATAGAAATGATTTCAAATTACAAATGTACCTTCGGTCCTGAGAGAAGGTAAAAAGTACAAGCGTGACGCAAAAGCAAATGCCAAGTCAGTGTGAACAGTACGGGGGTACTGTTCATCTATTTATAGACGCGGGACGCAGCCCACGTAAAATTACATTTATGTCCATTACATTTATCAATGACTTATGGAAATCTGACAAGGTCCACGTAGTCTTTTCATCTTTAAGTCGGTTTGCAACGCCGAAGCTCTATAAAAAGGAACCTTCGGCCATTTCCTGGGGACGATTTCAGCCGAAGCTGCTTCTTCACGCAAGACCTTCGGCGCAACGAAGCATGGCCCCAACAATCACATTATAAAATACTCATATATAATAATTGCAAATTTTGACAGCACCTCCCCTGCACGGGGAGGATAAAAAACATGCACATTTGACTCACATTCATAATATTCAATCAAATTAGCATTTATCACAATAACTAACATTCATCACATTCAAAAAACCACAAATTATAGCAAAACAATTTAACATAATTAACACAAAATGCTTGCACAATAAACAAAAACCATATAAAATTTACCTAAACGGTCGGGGATGAACGTCGACGACGCGGGCGAGGAGCGAGCGCGACCGAGGAGCGCGCCCGGAACGGGTCGACGGCCGTGCGGCGGCGGTGGGAGGCGTCCGGCCGTGTCGGGGCGGCGGCGCGGTCAGGGCTGGCGGGGCTGCTGGGGGGCGGGCGTGGCGGGGCTGCCGGGGGGCGGGCGTGGCGTGTCCGGGCGGCGCCGGTCGGGGGAGGAGCGGCGCCGGGCGGGGCGGCGGGGGCGCTTGCGGGGCGGTGGCGTGCGGGTGTGGGCGTGGCGGCCGGTGACGGGGAGGAGCGGCGCCGGCCGGGTGTGGGCGTGGCGTCGCCGGCCGGGGAGGAGCGGCGCCGACCGGGTGCGGGCGGGGCGTCGCCGGCCGGGGAGGAGCGGCGCCGGGCGGGGACGGGCTTGGCGTCGCCGGCCGGTGGAGGAGCGGCGCCGGCCGGGGGCGGGCGGGGCGGCGGCGGCCGGTGACGGGCGGGGCGGCGCCGGCCGGTGGTGGAGCGCCGCCGGGGAGTAGCGCGGGCCGGGGAAGGAGCAGCGCCGGCGCGGGGTCTGTGCGGCGGCGGTGAGTTCAATTTTTTTTGCACAGAAGGTCGACAGAGGTTGAATACAGGGGGTCGGCGCCAAGATCTATGGCGCCGACCCCCCGGACACGTGTTGAGCCGCCGACACGGGGGTCGGCGCCGTAGATCTTGGCGCCGACCCCCTGACACGTCACTGCCAGCCAACCGCCACGTCTGACGTATAAGCGCCAATAGTATTGGCGCCGGCACATGGAAGCTCGGCGCCAATGATGACGGCGCCGAGATAAGGGTCCATTTTTTGAAATGAAACTGTCAGGGGCGTATTTGTGGGAAAAAAACCCGAAAAGGGCCAATTTGCAAAAAAGTTGGTTTTGGCGCCCTGTTCATGTGATGTCGTGGCCGTCGGAGGAGTGCTTGAGCCTTGTGGAAGTACAACTGTCGGGGCTGTTGGATCCTTGCTGACGTCTCCTTGCTTCCGTAAGGGGCTGATAGCCGCCGTCGTCATGGAGCACGCGGGGTGCCATCATTACTTGTTTACCGGGGCGAGCCAGATGGGACGCCGGTCTTGTTTCCCGTAGCCTGAGCTAGCTAGGGGTAGGGTAATGATGACCTTCCCTGTGACGTGGCGGGTCTGAGCCCGAGGTCGGGCGAGGCGGAGGCTCCTCCGAGGTCGAGGTCGAGTCTGGGCCCTAGGGTCGGTCGAGGCGGAATTCGTCTTCCGGGGTCGAGGCTGAGTCCGAGCCCTGGGTCAGGCGAGGCGGAGACCGTCTTCCGAGGCCGAGGCTGTGTCCGAGCCCTGGGGTCGGGCGAGGTGGAGTCCATCTTCCGGGGTCGAGGCTGAGTCCGAGCCCTGGGTCGGGCGAGGCGGAGACCGTCTTCTGAGGCCGAGGCTGAGTCCGAGCCCTGGGGTCGGGCGAGGCGGAGTCCGTCTTCCGGCGTCGAGGTTGAGCCCGAGCCCTGGGGTCGGGCGAGGCGAAGCTTCCTATGGCGCCCGAGGCTGGACTTAGCTGCTGTCAGCCTCACTCTGTCGAGTGGCACAGCAGTCGGAGCGGGGCAGGCAACGCTGTTTTCCTATCAAGTCGGTCAGTGGAGCGGCGAAGTGACTGCAGTCACTTCGGCTATCGACTGAGGAGCACGCGTCAGAATAAGGTGTCAGTCGATCCTTGCATTAAATGCTCCTGCGATACGGTCGGTTGGCGTGGCGATCTGGCCAAGGTTGCTTCTCCGCGAAGACTGGGCCTCGGGCGAGTCGAAGGTGTGTTCGTCGCTTGAGGGGGCCCTCGGGCGAGACGTGAATCCTCCGGGGTCGGCCGCCTTTGCCCGAGGCTGGGCTCGGGCGAGACGAGATCGTGTCCCTTGAGTGGACTGAGCCTTGACCTTAATCGCGCCCATCAGGCCTTTGCAGCTTTTGTGCTGATGGGGGTTACCAGCTGAGATTAGGAGTCTTGGGGGTACCCCTAATTATGGTCCCCGACAGTAGCCCCCGAGCCTCGAAAGGAGTGTTGATACTCGCTTGGAGGCTTTTGTCGCACTTTTTTGCAAGGGGACCAGCCTTTCTCGGTTGCGTTTCGTTCCGGTGGGCGCGCGCGAGCGCACCCGCCGGGTGTAGCCCCCGAGGCCTCGGAGGAGTGGTTTGACTCCTTCGAGGTCTTAGCGCGTTTCGTGATGCTTTGGCCGGTCTGGTTGTTCCCTCATGCAAACTGGCCGTAGCCCGGGTGCATAGTCAGGTTCCAAGTTCTCGGGCTGGTATGTTGACGCTGTCAACGGTTCGGCCGGAGCAGGGTTTGCGAGAGCAGCCCCCGAGCCTCCGCACAGAGCGAGAGAACGGTCAAGGACAGACAGCTTTTTTCATACGCCCCTGCGTCGCCTTTCCGCAAGGAGGAGGGGGGGGGGGGAAAGCACCATGTTGCCCTCGGAGGGCGCCGAACATGGTGTCTCCAGTGAGTTGCTAGCGGGTGATCCGAGTGGATGCCCGTGCCCCGTTCGATAAGGGTCGGCTAGTGGCCCAGAGGCGCGCTCCAAAAGTACCTACAGGTGATTTGCCGGACCCGGTCCCGTTTGATAGGGTCCGAGGGCTCGATGCCTCACTCTGATGGGATTCCGTTACAAAATCGCTCCCGCTGGTCTCGGAAATGTCCTAGGGTACCTCGGGAGCGTAGCCCGAGCCTTGGTTGTGTATCGAACGTACCCAGAGTCATCTCTCGCTCCGCGTGCTCTGAGGCGGCTGTCGAACCCTTCGGGGGCCAGCCTACGAACCCCTGATCAGTAGTGGGCGCGGAGCCTGAGTGGCCTGAGGCAGCTGTCGAACCCATCCGAGGGGCCAGCCTTCGAACCTCCGACCAGTGGTGGGCGCGGAGCCCGAGTGCTCTGAGGCGGCTGTCGAACCCTTTCGAGGGGCCAGCCTTCGAACCTCTGATCAGTAGGGGGGCTCGGGGCCCGAGTGCTCTGAGGCGGCTGTCGAACCCTTCCGAGGGGCCAGCCTTCGAACCTCTGATCAGTAGGGGGCTCGGGGCCCGCTTCCTTCGCGGAGAAGGATCCCTTTCGGAGTATCCCCTTTCCCGGTCCCTGTAGCAAGAGAGAGAAAGAGGAAGAGGAAAAGGATACGAAATCGAACGTCGTGGCACACCTTTTTTGACGTGGTCATTATGGCGGAGGTGAAGCGTCGCCTGCTTCGCCTGCCAAAGGTGCCGCCTGTCCTGCCGCAGAGTTAATGCGACGGGACGAGTGGTTCGTGGGGCAGCCGTTGTGCGCGCGCGAGCCGTTCGAGGAACGGGCGTCTCGCCTTTGAGTTTTGAATCTCGCGGCGGGTTCGGGCGAAGTGTTGAACGGGTCTCGCCTGGGCCTCTATATATTCGGGAGAGGGACCGGTGACGGTTCTTTACTCTGCTCCTCGCCTCCCACTTAGGTTTTCGCAACCTGAGGGAATAGCCAGAGAAAGGAAACCGCACACCTTGTCCTCTCCGCCGCCACCTCTTCTGCTTGGTGATGGCCAACCGGGTGACCGTTGTTTCGCCGCGCGACCCGTGGCCTTTCTCCACCGTCACGGCGGATGATCTGGAGGCCCTTGTTCCTGATGGTTTGCTTCGTCCTCTCTCCGGTGACTCGCAGCCGGAGTGGATGGCCCCTCCGAGCGGAGCCGCCCCGTCCTCGCCGCCGGGGTATGTGCTGAGCTTCGTCTCTTTTCACGAGCGGGGGTTCGGAGTGCCGGCAAGTCGTTTCATGCGGGCGATTCTGCACGTCTACGGGGTGGAGCTGCACAATCTCAGTCCCAACTCCATCGCGCAAGCAACCATCTTCGCGGCGGTTTGCGAAGGATTTTTGGGGATTGCCCCCCACTGGGACCTGTGGACCCATCTCTTCTCCGCGGAGCTTTTTGCCTCGACGACGGGGGAAAGAAGAGTTCGCATGGCAGTGCGGGCCGGTGGCTGCATCCTCCAGTTGAGGCAGGCGCGGGCGCAACAGTACATCCCTGCCATCCTCGCGTCTTCGAACAAGGGGTGGCAGCGCCGGTGGTTTTATCTCCGGAATGACGACGGGAGGCTCCTGTCGTTTTCTCAACGAGTGGTGACCGCCGCCGGCGGTAACTGGCGCTACGGGGCCCCGCGCGAGAGACAGAAGAATCTCCAGCCCCTTTTGAAGGCCTTGGAGGAGCTGCGAGGAGGAGGGCTCACCGCCGCGGGGGTGGTTGCCGCCATTCATCACCGGAGGGTGCTCCCCTTGACGGAGCGGCGGCTGCCGCTTTGGGAGATGACGCCGGGGGTCGACTTGGAGGGTTTGCAGATGTCCTCAGACCCCCTTCCCGCCGATGACCTCCACAGGCGGGTAGCCGGCACGGTAGGGAAGTTAGACGCCGGCGCCTTTTCCCAGCTCTCGATGCGACCCGATCGCGGGTGTGTGTCCCTTGTGAGTGTCCGCTCCTTCTTCCTTCTTGTGTCGGATTGCCCTTGGTCCTCACAGCCGAGACTTTTCGTCCGTCTCCAGGAGGTGGGGTTTCACAAGCCTTCCCTGCCACCGGTCCCGGAGGACGCGGTGGACCGAGCCGCGCGGAGGGTCGCCGCGGAGAAGAGGAAGGAGAAGAAGGACACGAAGAAGGCTCGGGCCTGCGAGCAGATGCGGCTCGGGACGCCTTGGAGAGGCTTCGTCGTCGGCAGGAGAGGGATGGGCTCCCGAGGGAGCCGTCGCTGGAGACGCCTGACGATGACGATGACGACGATGAAGATGATGATGAAGACGACGACATGGCTGCCTGCCTCGGCCTCAGCCCGGATCTGAGGCTGGGCCAGGGGTCGTCGAGCCAGCCCCTGAGCGGGCTGGCGCCGTCGGTATCCAGGGCCGGGACGTTGGGGTCCCAGTCCGAAGAACGGGGGCAGGCCGAGGGGGTACTTGACCCCTTGGCCGAGGTAGTTGAGGTGACCCCGGGGAGTCAGTCCGACCCGCCTGTTCCCCAAGAACCGTTGCCCGTGCCGACTGCACGGGAGGGTGATCCTCGGGTCGCCGTGGCTGCGCCTGGGCAGTCCGTCCCTCTGGTGCCTCGGGCGCCCGAGGCAAGGATGGTGCCGAAGCCGGCAGCGGGGCTAACCTCGGTGGTACCTTCGGGGACCGAGGCTCGAGGGGCCTCCCCGCCGGCACGATTGGTCGTGGCTCGGAGTGGGTAAGTATCTTAGGATACTTCCGTCCCGGATCCTCCTTCGTATGTCCTGATCCTGCTCTTCCCTTTCTCCCCAGCAAGCGGAGGCACGGTTCGACCGGTCTGGCTCCCCGGAAGGTCCTCAATACGGCGTCGGCTTCTGCAGCTAGTGCCGCGCCGGGCCTCGCCGACCAGCTGATCTCCTCGCAAGATGCCCCAAAGCGGGGGGCTCAGGCGGCACAAGTTACCATGAGTAGAATATCACGAAGGTCGCACCTTCGTGATTAGACTTACAAAATAATACAAAGTAATATTAAACATGTAACATTAAAGATAAATATATCAGAAATAGATAACATCATTCACATATTTTATTATATGAATCTGAAATGTCGGAACATAATGTTTAGGTACGTCTATACCTTTGCCTTGATAGATAATAATTCCCGAGCAATGCGTTTGTGATTACCGGAATGCGTGAACAGTAAAGGAATACTGTTCACTATTTATAGACACAGGACACAGCCTGTAAGGAATTACAATCATGCCCCTTATAAAAGTTTACAACAATGACTCAGACCCTTATGGGCTAAAAGGTCATTTTATCTTTAAGTCGGTTCGATCCTTCGTCTTCGGACATGCTATAACACCGAAGCTTCATGAGTGGTAGCTTCGGTCATCATGTATAAGCAGCTTTAGCCGAAGCTATTTCTTTCTGCAGGACCTTCAGCGACGAAGCATGGTCCCAACAGTAGCCCCTTCGCGGTGCTAGATCGTTTTTCGTAACGAGCTTGATCCGTGAAAAAAGTCTCTTAGGCTTCAGGAAGCCGAAGGTCCGAAAAACACCTTCCCTGAGCTCGTTGCCGAGAAACGATACAGTTTCCGAGCGCGGAGCGGTCCCACCATGCAGGTTCACCTTCTTGGTTTTTGCGGCCCACCGTGCAGTGGGTGCAAGCGACTGTTTTCCCGGTGAAAAAATCCTGACGATTCACCTTCTTACCTGCAGCACTATATAAACAGACAGGTAGGTGTGAAGTTACCACATCATTCATTGCTATTGTACTGTTTTGCTGCCAAAAATTTAACCATAGCCGAAGCTTGATTTTTGCATTCAAACGAAGCTCCAGATTGGATTGTGCTTCGTTACGAGAAGAGCTTCGGAAAAAGGTTATTGACTTCCAAAGAACTTTTCAAGAAAATTTAAAATCAAATGGCTAGAATATGCTCCACTGCTAGGGTTGAGCGTGATGGAGATGAGACCGAAGCTGTTGAAACTGTTCCAATTTCTGAAGCAATGAGGCGCTCTAGGCTGGTTCCATCAGAGGACACACCTGCTGCCGAAGCAACGCAAGCTGATGTTGAAGAAGCTGGTTCCGAAGATGAGTACAACTGTGGGATGCCAAGCAAACCTAGTCATTTGGACTTTGGAAAGTCCACCATCTCTGAAGCCGATCTTCCAAAAATGGTGAAGCTGGGCTACTTTAGTGAAGCAAAAAAGAAGCTGGTTCGTTTTGGCGGAGAGGAAACTACTCCGAAGCCGGAAAAGAATGAGGTGGTTGTGTTCAAAAGCTTCTTTAAAGCAGGATTAAGATTTCCTTTGAATGGGATGATTGCTGATGTGTTGAAGAAGTTTGGGGTTTACCTTCATCAGCTGACCCCTAACGCTATTGTTAGATTAAGTGTTTATATTTGGGCCCTTCGTAGCCAGGGAGTGGAACCGTTCGGTGAAGGTTTCTGCCGAGTCCATGAACTACACTATCAGACTAAAGCCAGAGGAGATGGTCTTCATGAAAATTTTGGATGTTACAACTTTGCTTATCGCAAGACTCGAAGTTTCCAGTGATAAGCTACCGAAGCAAATGGCCAGCCGGATGGAAATCTGAGTGGTTTTATGTTAAAGTTGATAAAGATGAAAATAAATTGGTCCAGAGTCCACTAGAGCTAACCTTCGGAGAAACGAGGCCCCGATGCAACATGATAAGGGGGAGCCGAGCCAAATTGCTTTGGCTGAATTTCGGGTGATTTCAGATCATATTGGCACTAGAGACTTGGTGCAGGAATTTCTAGCTTTTAAAGTGTTCCCAACAATGAGGGATTGGGAAATGCCGAAGCTAGAGGGAGAAAAGAAAAAAGGAGAACTTGTTCGATTGCCGTATTACTACAAGTTTAAGAAACACTTTAAAAAGCCCTGCCAGGAGTGGTTGGACACAATCGAGATTATGTGCAACGATATCCTCGGAAATTATTCTAAGAAAGAAGATCAGTTGATGACTGCAGCCTTCGGCACTCGTCCGAAGCGAAGATTAAATCGGGTGCTAGATGCCTTGAATTTTGACTATCCTGATTACGAGCAACTGGGCGGAGACGCCGAAGGGCCGAAGAGAAAAAGAATCGCCAGCGCCATTGACAAAGAAAGCACCAAATTGGCTAAAAAGGAAAAAGAAATTTCTAAAAAACTGAGCCCTGAGCCGAAGGTAGCTGCGTCAAGGAAAAGAAAAGCTGTATCTCCAAAACCTGCATCTCCAAAACCAAGGACATCGGTCCGAGAGGAGGAAGCTCCTGCAACACCTTCTGCTGCCGAAGTGGAAGATATTTTGAAGGTAATGACTGAACCTTTGCCTGTCAAGCTAAGTCCGCTGGCACCAGAACTGACGAAGTTTTTTCAGAAGGACAAAGAAGCTTCAGCAGCAGAAAGTCCTGCAAAGCCGAAAAAACGAAGAATTATCCAAGTGGCAGATGTCATTCACCAGACACCGCCACCGATATCGGTGTCAAAAATTGTCATTGCCGAAACCACCGGAGCCGAAGCTACCGGAGCCGAAACCACTGGAGCTGAAACCGCCGGGGCCGAAGCCACCGGAGCCGAAGCTACCGGAGCCGAAGCCACCGGAGCCGAAGCCGGAACCACCGAAGATCCTAACTTGGAAACCACGCTTGATGATATTGACAATATACTTCTGAAAATGGCTGAAGAAGAAGCTGCTGTGGTTGCGGCGAACACGGCAATTGAAAAAGGAAAAGAGCAGATTGAAGACATTTTGGAAGAAGAAAATTTTAATTTTCAAGATTTACTTGGACAAGAGTTAACAGACGCTGAAAAAGAGGAGCTGAAGAAGTATGCTATATCCTGCGGATACAAACCAGGGTCTCTGCATTTGGTGGGGTCAACGAAGGGAAGCTAAGATGCCTTCGGAATCGAACCGAGGCCATGGTTGTTAGGACCTTCTCCAAAAGCGTTGGCCTGCCGAAGATAGAAGCGGACCTTTGCAGGTACCAGCGACAACATATCGCCGGTAGCTTACTCTATGCTAATTTCAAGGTAACAAAATCTCAATTTTTTATTATTGTTATTATTAATTTTTTGAGTTGTTTTCTGACGAAGGTTATTTTGGTAGAGTATACTATTAAGTAAAGTGCTGAGAATGCAACAAGATCTTGAAGAGGAAAAGAACAAAGCTATCATCAAAAATCTAGAAGACAAAGTCGAAAATTACGAAGCTGCTCTGAAGAAAAAGGACTTCGTCATTCAAGACTTTGAAATCATGGTTAAAGAACACGAAGCTACCTTAGAAAAGAAAGACTTCATTATTCATTCTATGGAAGGTTCACTGGCTGAGGTCCAAGCCGAAAATGTCAGATTAAACAATGAATTACTCAAAAAGTTAGAAAAATCTGAGCAGGAAAAGAAAAACCTCGAAGCAAGTCTCAAGACCGAGATCGAGAAGAATTCAAATTTGCAAAAATCATTGAAGGAGCTTCGGGAGAAATGCTTAAATTTCAGCAGTCGATGCGTGCAGCGGCTGAAGGATGTGTTTCACTCAATTGGAGCCAGCTCTGATAAATTTACACCTTCAGCTGAAAACCTGCCCACACCTTGGAATACATTGAAGGCGAGGTTGATGCACTTGACGAAGTTATTGCTGGGCATGCTGATTTCTACGCCCTGCTAGCTTCTCGAGGCACAGCTTTCGCTTTTTTGAAGGCCGGCTGTACGCATGGGAAGATTGTAAATAGGCCAAACTTCAGCCTGTCACCGGCAGATTTGGTTGACATCCCAAGTCTAGCCCGAAGCATAGGAAACAGATTTATGACCCAGATTTGGGTAAATTGCGGGCGAAAAATGGCTGGTGACGAAGCTCGAAGCCACCTTAAGCCGGTGAGAAACTTATACTTGTTACTTTTGCCTTCTCCTTGAAATTTGTACTTTTCTCATTCTGCCTTAATATGTGCAGGATGATGAAGCTGAAGAATGACAGGCTGAAGTTTAAAAGTTGCTGTAAAAGACTTTCCTGCAAAAAATTCTAGAGAAATCTTTGTAATATAATTGTAGAAAAAACTTATGTAAATTTGTGCATACCTTGTAATATATCTTCCTCCTTTATTCGTGTACAATCTGCTTTGCTTGTGAACGAAACTTCACTTTTGAGCCGAAGGCGAAAAACACCTTCCCTTCTTTTCGTACACAACGAAACATGAAAATTTCCTCTTTCTCCGAAGTTTTTTCCTCATAGCCGAAGCATCTGTCTTTTTTGTGTGGTATGATGATGATGATTCTATATATGTCTAAATGAATGCTTATGAATGCGAATGTTATGATGTAATGTATCATGCAAATGAATATCGAAATATATATTCAAAACCATAATCATAGCCTTAATTCCCTTGGGAATGACTCAAATATTTTTGCCGTTTATTTTTCGGTTTCACCGTTTACTTTTCGGTGTATCAGCGCTGACTTTTCGCTGTAAGCCTCCCTTAGGAGCTTCTTCGCCTTTTACTTTCGGCGGAATCAGCGTTTATTTTTTGCTGTAAGCCTCCCTTAGGAGCTTCTTCGCCTTTTACTTTCTGCGGAATCAGCGTTTATTTTTCGCTGTAAGCTCTGCATTCCCTTAGGAACGACTTTTGAGCTTCTCCCTGTTTTCTTTTCTTTTTTCCTTTGCATTTACATTTACATCTTTTGGGGGATATCACTCTTATAGAATTGAAATAAGGAAAATAAAAATTACATGTTGTGGCCTCATTAAAAACCTTTCTCCCCGTTTGGAAAGGAAAAGGGTGCCACAAAAAAGAATAGAAAAAATTACATCAAGCTAAACATAATATCGCCGAAGCTCGTCCGCATTCCATGATCTAGAAATGTCGTTGCCGTCCATATCCTTCAATCTATAGGAACCGGGTCTTGACGAAGGTGCTACCAAAAAAGGTCCTTCCCACTTCAGCTGTAATTTGCCTACTGTCTCTGGGTTGGCTACTCTTCGAAGCACCAAATGTCCTGGTTCAATGTTCTTTAGTCTAACCTTTCTATCACGCCATTTTATTGTTTCAGCTTGATTTTTGTTGATGTTTTCCACAGCTTGAAGCCTGACACCTTCTATAACATCTTTTTCCACAGAGTAATCAGCTTCAGCTTCGCCTTCTGCCGAAGCTACTATTCTTATTGATCCTGCTTTGGCCTCTTCCGGAGTTATTGCTTCGTCACCAAACAATAATTTGAATGGTGTAAAGCCTGTTGATCTTGATACTGTTGTGTTGTGGCTCCACACCACTTTGATTAATTCGTCTGGCCACTTTCCTCTGGGCTGATTGAAGATTAACTTCATTATTCCTGTCATTATGATGCCATTAGCTCTTTCAACAAGTCCATTTGACTCCGGATGTCGAACTGATGCGAAATGGATCTTCGTGCCAATTTGATCGCAAAACTCTCTGAAAGCTTCGGAATCAAACTGCATCCCATTATCCATAGTAATTGCCTTCGGCACTCCGAAGCGACAAACAATATTTTGCCAGAAAAACTTTTGAATAGTGACCGAAGTTATTGTGGCTAAAGGCTTTGCCTCAATCCATTTAGAAAAATATTCCACTGCCACTACAACATATCTTAAGTTCCCTTGTGCTGGTGGTAACGGACCTAACAAATCAAGGCCCCACCTTTGCAACGGCCAAGTGGGTTGTATTAACTGAGTTAAAGACAAAGGTTGTTTTTGATCTCTTGCACATTTCTGACAACCTTCGCACTTTTGGACCAATTCCGCTGCATCCGAAGCTGCCTTTGGTCAATAAAATCCTTAGCGAAAAACTTTTCCAAGCAAAGGCCTAGATCCAATATGAGATCCACACAGGCCTGCGTGTATTTCCTTCATCAGTTCTATACCTTCGGTTCTGGATAAACACTTGAGTAACGGAGAACAGACCCCACGTTTGTATAGCTCCCCTTCTATTATAACATATGGTCGAGCTCTTGCCTCTATCCTCTTGTTATAGGCTTCATCATCTGAAAGAAAGTTACCCTGAAGGAAAGAGATGATCTCAGTTCTCCAGTCTTCACTATAGACGGGGGATATGTTAAGGACTGCTCTTTCAAGTAGCTCAACCGAAGATGCTTTTATTGTTTCGAAAAATACTTCCGAAGGTAAGGGCAGCCCCTGTGCTGCTGACTTAGCTAGTAAATCAACATATTCATTTTCTCCACGAGGAATATTTTTAACAGAAAACCCTTCGAACCGTGTCTAAATATTTTTCGAGCTTCGGATCTCTTGCTTTATAACTTTTGTCAATATGACCAGAAATAACCTGGGAATCAGTTTTAAGAACCGCCCTTCTGATTCCCATTGCCTTTAGTTTTCAAAGACCTAGGAGTAAAGCTTCGTACTCAGCAATGTTATTTGTGCAACTGAATCAAGTCTTGTTGCATAACAAGTTTTAACTTTGGAAGGTGCAACCAACATAGCAGCTGCTCCTGCTCCGAAGGTTCCCCAAGATCCATCGCAAAATACTGTCCAGACTTCGGCATCTTTACTCGCTTCTTCTTCCTGAGCCCCTGGCGTCCAGTCAGCAATGAAGTCTGCCAATGCTTGGGACTGGATCGAAGATCTATGCACATAATCAATACAAAATTCATTGAGTTTCGCAGCCCATTTTCCAACCCTTCCAGTAGCTTCTTTATTTCTCATAATATCCTTCAACGGTTGTGAAGAAGGAACAACTATATTGTATGCCTGAAAATAGTGCCGAAGCTTCCTGGAGGCCATCAAAACAGCATACAGCACCTTCTCCAATTCTGTATAATTTTTCTTTGATAAACTAAGAACTTCGGATACAAAGTATATTGGGGCTTGCTTTTTGACTTGGCCTTCAAGCTTCTCCTGGACAAGTGCTGCACTTACCGCTTAGTGCGAAGCTGCCACATATAACAACAGAGGAGCCCCTGGCGTTGGTGGAGTTAGTGTTGTTAGGTCTATCAAATATTGCTTCAGCTCTTCGAAGGCTTTCTGCTGAACTGGTCCCCATTGAAAAACTTCGGCTGACTTCAACACTTCGAAAAATGGTAAATTTCTCTCTGCTGATCTAGATATAAATCTGTTAAGAGATGCCAGTCTTCCTGTCAATCTTTGAGCCCCCTTTTTTGTACTTGGTGGTTCCATTCGAAGGATAGCTTTGATTTTATTTGGGTTAGCCTCAATCCCTTTTGTTGAAACTAGACAACCAAGAAACTTCCCTTTCTTCACTCCGAAGACACATTTTTCTGGATTCAACTTTAAACCGGCCTGTCTAAAATTAGCGAAGGTCACCTGCAGATCAGCAATGTGATTATCTTGCTTAATGCTTTTTACAATGATATCATCAACATAAGTCAGCACATTTCTGCCTATTTGAGAATGAAGAACCTTCGCTGTCATTCTGCTGAAGCTTCCTCCAGCATTCTTGAGCCCCTCGGGCATCCGAAGGTAACAATATGTTCCACTAGGGGTTATGAAGCTGGTTTTTGGCTCATCCTCCTTCTTCATCCAAATTTGATGATAGCCTGAATAACAATCCAGCAGACTCATAAGCTCTGATGAAGCTGCTGCATCAACTAGAGAATCTATCCTTGGCAATGGAAATTCGTCCTTCGGACAGGCCTTGTTGAGATCAGTAAAATCAATACACATTCTCCATTTACCATTGGCCTTTTTTACCATAACAGTGTTAGCCAGCCATTCTGGGTATTTTACCTCTCTGATAACTCCAGCACTGAGGAGCCTTTTCACTTCATTCTGAGCACCTTCGGCCTTGTCATCAGACATCTTCCGAAGCCTCTGCTTTCTGGGTCTAAAGGATGGGTCAACATTGAGTGAGTGTTCAATAACATCCCTGTTAACTCCGCAAAGATCATTAGCTGACCATGCAAAAACATCTTTGTTGTTGAACAGAAACCTTATCAAGGTTTTCTCCTGCTCTTCAGACAATTGGGATCCCAATAGCACCTTCTGCTCTGCTATGTCCTCACATAAAAGCATGTGCTTCGGCTGATCGGCCGAATCAGCTTTCTCTCTTCTAAACTTGTACTGCTCACAAGCTTCAACTTCATCTATGTTATGGATTGCTTTTGAGTCTGTCCAGTTTCCTTCGGCCCTTCTGGCAGCCTCCTGACTTTCATGAATGGCAATAGGTCCTTGGTCCGAAGGTATCTTCATGCAAAGATATGCTGGATGAAGAATTGCTTCAAAGACATTGAGAGTACCACGACCAATGATTGCATTGTAAGGGTATTCCATGTCAACAATATCGAACACAACTTGTTCAGTCCTTGTGTTGTTGATAAATCCGAAGGTTACTGGCATCGTGATTTTTCCAAGTGCTACAATCTGCCTTCCTCCGAAGCCACAAAGGGGATGTGTGGCATCATGGATCTTGTCTTCGGGCTTTTGCATCTGTCTGAAGGCCTTAGCAAATATGATATCAGTTGCACTACCTGTATCAACCAAAACATTATGGACCAGAAATCCTTTGATCACACAAGAGATAACCGTAGCATCATTGTGTGGGTAATCCTTGAGCTAGAGATCCTCTTGAGAGAAGGTAATTGGAATGTGAGACCATCTTGATTTTATGAAGGGTCCTTGTACCCCTACATGTTGTACTCTTCTCTGTGCCTCCTTCTTCTGTTTCTTGTTAGCCGGCTCTGAGCATGAATCGCCTGTTATCGGGAGGATCAGCTTCGGAGCCGAAGCAGTTCCAGCTTGGTTCTTGAACGAAGCCATTGTCTCAGGAAAGTGGAAGTGTCTGGTCAAGACGAAGCTTGAGTGGGACGGAAGGCGATCATGACGAAGGATAAGATGATCACGAAGCTATGCGCAGAAAAGCTTCGGCATGACGGCAGAAAAGAGGAACCGACTTAAAGATGAAAAGCCAAATTAGACCTCGAAGAATTATTATAGAGTTATTGATAAATGTAAAGGGCATTAATGTTATTCTACACGGGCTGCGTCCCGCGCCAATAAATAGATGAACAGTACTCCCGTACTGTTCACGCTGACTTGACATTCGCTTTTTACATTACGCTTGTACCTTTGCTTTCCGTCAATTTGAAGGTACATTTATAATTTGTTATTACAAATATGATAATGCAAATAAAAATGAGTTGATGATAAAGCTAAAGCTGAAGGAACAATCGCCTCATGGCAAAAGCTGAAGGACATGTTGATAACCAGCTTCCAAGGGTTTCAGACGAAGCCGGTCACTGCTCAAGCTTTATTCCAGTGCACCCAGGACCACAAAGAATACCTTCAGGCGTATGTCCGAAGGTTCCTGCGTCTGAGGGCACAGGCACCAACAGTGCCCAATGAAATTATCATTGAGGCCATGATTAAGGGACTTCGGCCAGGACCTTCAGCTCAATACTTTGCTAGGAAGCCTCCTCAAACTTTGGAGAAGCTGCTCCAGAAGATGGACGAGTATATTCGAGCTGACAATGACTTTCGCCAAAGAAGGGAGGAAGCATTCAGGTTCTCTGAAATGACCAGGGGCTTCGGAGGAAGATTCCATCCGAGGCACGTCAGGTCAATTCACAATTCTACTCAGAGTGATGATAGAGGGAGTCAACAGCAAAGGCCACAGTACTCCTCGCAAGCTTCGGGGCAGCAGCAAAGTTCTTTCCGGCCGCCAGCGCCAAGGGGCAGAGGCGCCAGGGGCTTCGGGGGAAGATTTGGGGATCAACCAAGAAAAAATTACTGCTTATTCTGTAGTGAAGACAAGGGCCATACCACCAGGATGTGCCATGTTACCATCCAGAAGCAAAAGGAGATAGCAGAAGCTGCAGCACAACAGAGTCAGCCGAAGCAGGTCATGCATACTGCTTCGTACCATTCGCCATACATTCCAGAATATGTAGGCAATCACCCTGCAGTTTCTGTTGCTTCGGCAAGCCAACCCCAAGCATCTTGGCAACAACCTCCACCGCCACCACCAACACAACGAGGTCAGCAGCCAGAAGGGAGTCAGCACACTCACCTCCAGCGGGACTTCAGAGAAGAGTCCGAAGCTCGCACAGTCAATAGCACTGTACCAGAGTCGAAGCACATTTACTGACAAATATCCTACCTCGATAGCAGCTTTTCGCATTTTCGCATTCAGTATTACTTTCTTTTTAATAAGGAACAATTATGGGAAGTTTAAGTGTTTTTTTATCGTTTTTCAATATCTTGTAACAGTTTCGCTTTTTACCATAATGAAAATATATCTTCTCCATAGGCTTGAGTTGCCGAAGCATAAGAATTTATGGTGGCATGGAGGACCTTCGAATTATCAAAAATTTGTTCTAAGGAACGCAGTGCAATTTCTTCGAAGCAGCAAAAAGTTGTTCCTAAGGGAGCGCAGTGTAAGTTTTCTGCTCAAAAGTCGTTCCGAAGGGAATGCAGAGCTTACAGCGAAAAATAAACGCTGATTCCGCTGAAAGTAAAAGGCGAAGAAGCTCCTAAGGGAGGCTTACAGCGAAAAATAAGCGCTGATTCCGCTGAAAGTAAAAGGCGAAGAAGCTCCTAAGGGAGGCTTACAGCGAAAAATAAACGCTGATTCCGCTGAAGTAAAAGGCGAAGAAGCTCCTAAGGGAGGCTTACAGTGAAAAATAAATGTCAACCTTCGGCAAATATCATTTTGCACAACATCACATCATTACATCATTTGCATAGCATAACATCATACATCATAGTGCATCAACAACGCAAGAAGGGGGGGTCTCGATATTGATATTCGAAGATTGTTTTGAAGAAATAGTGACAAGGCACAAAAAATAGCCATTGAAAAGTTATACCTTAGTCAAACTCTGAAATGGAAGGATCTATTGATTATTGATTTTACGAGGATTGATTACTGATTTTTACGAAGCATGAAAAGAAGGGAAGGTGTTTTTTCACCGAAGGCTCAAAAACGGTATGTATATGATGTTTCATGTATCGTAAAAAATAGAATTATAAACAGCTAACATATTACATCCAAAGTTGCACAATATTACACATGATTCTCAACAAACATTACATTCTAAATGTTTTTACAACAGCATCTAATCTTCCCTTAGGACTACTTCTGCAACTTCGTTTAGTAGCTGATCAACAACTTTATCCATTATGGCTTCGGCCATTTGTCTAATTTCGTCATCCCCCTTCGTGTGGGGGCCCAGAGATAGCTCAGCAGGTTCTGAGGGAAGAGAAGATACAGATATATTACTATTACAAACCGTGAACAAGTTCGAAATCAAAAAATTACAACGAAGAGTCAAAAACCACTAATTAATACCTATTTGCCCTTCGGGCTCTGCGCTTTTCTCAGCGGCCTGTGCTACTTTTCTAGCATCATGGATGCCTTTTTCGCTTTTTTGAATAATTTCTTGGGCCATTTCCCGGCCACCATTGTCCCAGACGTCGGTGAAAAATTTTCCACCGACGAGGCTTGCTTCGGCCGAAGGGTCTTTTATATCTTCGGAGGATAAGGCAGTTTCGAATTATGCCAAAAATTTCACATGCTCATAGCCTTTCCTCTCCAAAATAGTAGCAATCCCCCTGGCACCCGAAAAGGCACATATGTCTCCGCGGCTATTCAAAATTTCCTCAAAGGCCTCAGCTTCGTGACTAATCCATTCAATCGGGCCTTCGGGGTTGCCCCTTGTGAAGTTTTCTTCGCTCGAGAATGCGCCAACGCTGGCGAAGCTGGATTTTATTTTCTTAGCACATTCTATAGATTTGTCATAGCACCTTTTCTTGGATGCACGAAGCTCTTTAACGTTTCTTTCTAAATGATTTGCCCACTGATCACTAAGTTCTCGTTTCGTCTCTTCAAGTGTGCGTTCTTCTTTAGCTCTGGCTAGCTGTTTCTGAAGATCCTCAATTTCACGCTTTTGAGCCTCAGCTTGAGCTTTAGAAGTAGCTTCGTCTTCCTTTATCTTATCCACCAATGTAAGCAGAATTTTATCTTTTTCCAAAGCTTCGTTCCTCAGCTTAATAACCTCTGTTCGTAGGTTGTCGAAAGCGATATTATAGCTCTCGTCTTCGGCATTCTTTTGCGCTCTCAAAGCGTTGCTAAGAATTAAACCCTATATGAAAAGAATTAGTATAAGAATAAAAGGATAATTCAAAATTTATAAGCTTCCAAATATACAATTTTCATACCTTCAGACTATTATATGCGAGGCTATCTGCAAGATCGTCCTTCGTCATAGCGCAGAGGCCAGCTTCAAGCTTCGGGAACCCCATACTTCTAGCCATCTCCCGGCAGGTAGATAATTCTTTGTTGTCTGGGAGGCAGTATAAGAAGTCATCTTCGTCTGTGCCATTGAATACTAAGGCCCCCTTTGGATACTTCAGTTCTCGGGCATAGTGATTAGCTTCAAAAATCTCTTCTTCAGATAATATTTTTCCCGAAACATGTCGTACAATATAATCGAGGGCTTTGGAGGATGCTTCGGGGGCAGCAGCACCAGTTTCTTCAACCAAAATTGGCTCTGATATTTCTGTTTCTTCAGCTTCTAAGGATTTCACCTTGGCGGGCTCTGAAGGCCCAGCTTCAGTTTCTGCCTGGTTCTTTGAAGCTTCGGCAGCAAAGGTTTCAGTGTGCACTTCAGAAGTTTCAACAATTTTCTTCGGAGTCATGCTTGAAGACTTAATTGTCTCCAGAACATCCAGCACATTAACCATCCTTTTTCTTTTGGGGGTCACTGCTGGAC
This sequence comes from Zea mays, assembly GCF_902167145.1. Lineage (NCBI taxonomy): Eukaryota > Viridiplantae > Streptophyta > Magnoliopsida > Poales > Poaceae > Zea > Zea mays. Next base: position 156,662,378 of record NC_050100.1, on the reverse strand, counting down.
CCTTTTGGCTTTTTGCTGCCTCAATTTTTGCTGAAGGACTTAAAATTTCATGTGTCCTTGTTTCCGTAGCCTCTGGTTCTTCTATTTTCTTCATTTCCGGTATTATAATTGGCTCTTCAACATTCGGTAGGAGAGTAGGCTCCTTGGCTTTGGTGGCCGCAGAGGTTTCACCGACATATTCAGGCACTGTGGCCAGTTCAATATAGCGTGGCCGGTGTGTGAGAACCTTGACCCTTTTTCTCTTCGGCGCCGGCTCGCTAGGAGCGGCCGAAGCAACTTCCTTCGCAGAAGGTGTATTCTTTCTTTTTTGACCCCGCGTTGGATAGCGATAGTCAGGGTAGACAAACCCAATTGCATCAAATACTCGATTGAGTCTCTTCTTCTTTCGGCCTCCGAAGGGCTTTTGAGTATAATCCAAGCAATTCATCGCTTATGGCCTTAATACTTTTCAACCAGTCATCATATGGCTCAACTAACTTATCTCCATACTTGAATGTGTATTTTAGCCTGACTAGTCCACCTTCGTCAGGTTCCTTGACGGTTTCCTTCGGCATTTCCCAGTTATCTGCAAGTGGCCATACTCTGAAGGCAATGTGTTCTTGCATTAAATCCCTTGTCCCAGTAAAAGAGCACACTGCGCAGAAGGGTCTTTGGCATTCTTCGGCTGTTTCATCCATCTCCACCTTCGGCCTCCGAAGGCCGAAGCGTTGCCAAATAGGGCGCATAATGATACCTTTAATATCTTCCCGAGTTTTTAAATCATTCTTCACATAAAACCATTCTGTCATCCAGTTGCCGGGCCATCTTTTCCGAAAGGTTGGCACGGGACAGCTTGACCCAGATCGGGCGCCGAAGCTGTAGTAGCCAAAATTGTTGTGATACTGCTCTTTACCCCAAGGTTTCATCTCGTACAATAACTCATGTATATTGTAGAAACTTTTTGCATTTGGTTCTAAACCTTGACTCCTCACGGCCCAGACGAAAATGCCCATTCTTATGATTGATTCGGGAGTAAGTTGGTGAAAGTAGACTTCAAATATCTTCAGTACTTCCACGACAAAATTGCTCAAGGGAAATCGCAGTCCAGCCTTCAAGAAGCTTCGGAAGATTACGACTTCATTATCTTCGGGAGTAGGCACAGTCTTCTCCCCATCATCTGCCCTCACAATAGACATGTCTCGAAAATACCTTCCCTTCATGGTATCAAGATGACTCTGTTTAATGCTCGATTTTCCGAAGACTGTGTGACTTGGTCGCCACGGTCGATCTTCGGAGTCTTCACCCCCACTTTCTACATCATAACTGTCACTATCACCAGTATCTTCAGATAAACCCTCCAAGGTCTCCCTAGTGATCTTCTCCGTATTGGTCTTTGCTATTGACTGAAGAAAGCCGAGATGCATCTCCTCAGAAAGGCTCAGCTTTGATTCAGCAACAACTTTCTTATCTTCAGACATCTTCGCAAACGCTGAGAAAGTGCTCCCAGAACCGAAGCTTAAAAGTCTAAAAAAGCCAAGCAAGAGTTGTTGCGCACAGGATAAAAGTCGGGTGAGCAAGAGCAGATGGCAAGAGAGCGTGCCAAATAAAATCGTGTTGAGCTCTTATTTATACACCCAGTGCGTCGAAAACTGGAGGGTCCCGCTTGTCAAAGACTGTTGCTATTCTAGCAAAGGGAAGGTGTTTTTTCGGACCTTCGGCTTAAAGCCTTCGTCCATGTCGCAATATGAATTTATCATTCCAGCAAAATTAATATTGCGAGGGACTACTGTTGGGGGCCTTCGGCTTTCGAAGGTCCTCAAAAACATGATTTGACAACGTTTTCCAAGTGAAATATGTGAACAGGTATCTTCGGACGTCAGATTATGGGTATACAAGTGTCTGGTCAAGACGAAGCTTGAGTGGGACGGAAGGCGATCATGACGAAGGATAAGATGATCACGAAGCTATGCGCAGAAAAGCTTCGGCATGATGGCAGAAAAGAGGAACCGACTTAAAGATGAAAAGCCAAATTAGACCTCGAAGAATTATTATAGAGTTATTGATAAATGTAAAGGGCATTAATGTAATTCTACACGGGCTGCGTCCCGCGCCTATAAATAGATGAACAATACTCCCGTACTGTTCACGCTGACTTGGTATTCGCTTTTTACATTACGCTTGTACCTTTGCTTTCCGTCAATTCGAAGGTACATTTATAATTTGTTATTACAAATATGATAATGCAAATAAAAATGAGTTGATGATAATATCTGTATTATTACCCGTATTTCATGTATGAATCCTTTCTTATCATCTATCGAGCTTACGAAGGGATTTTCCTTCATAACCTTCGTCCGGAATTCATTATATCCGAAGGGACATAATGTTTTGAAGGACGAAGGATTTTAACATTTAACACTTTTTATGTTGTCTTGTTCTTAACTCTTAGCATTTGAGAACAAGTCCCCAACAGGGGTACCCCTAATTATGGTCCCTGACAATTGTGTTAAGATGTATAAGCAGTTCCCTAATTGCTTCAGTCGTCGGGTCAACAAAGGACGTGGTCCATATGGCACCTGTTCACGAAGGGACGTGGCCCACGATCTGAACTATCAATAGACATGTCTCCTCTGTACGTCGGTGCCTGTCGGCGTTTCGACCCGGGGGGGTCCCTGGACCGACGAGTAAATTATCGCTGCGTGTCCCAGTCTAGATGGGTCGGCGCGAGATGGAACACAAGGGGGGAGAGAACCGCGGCTCGTGTTATCCTGCGCCCAGGGCGGATGTGCTTGCAGTAGGGGGTTACAAGCGTTCGCGAGGGAGAGAGAGAGCCTGTTCGTCAGCCCGTCCTCCCGCGCGACCACCCACCCGTATGAGGGCCCTGGACCTTCCTTTTATAGATGTAAGGAGAAGGTCCAGGTGTACAATGGGGGGTGTTGCAATATGCTAACGTGTCCGGCAGAGAGGAGCCAGAGCACTATGTACATGCCAACGTGGCTGTCGGAGAGGTGCTAGAGCCCTGTGCATGCGATGTCGTGGCCATCGGAGGAGCGCTTGAGCCCTGTAGAAGCACAGCTGTCGGGGCTGCCGGGACCTTGCTGACGTCTCCTTGCTTCCATAGGGGGCTGAGAACCACCGTCGTCATGGGCGCACGCGGGGTGCCATCATTATTTGTTTACCGGGGCGAGCCAGATGGGATGCCGGTCTTGTTCCCCGTAGCCTGAGCTAGCTAGCGGTAGGGTAATGATGTACCCCCTTATGGCGTGGTCGGTCCGAGCCCAAGGTCAGGCGAGGCGGAGACTCCTCCTGAGGCCGAGGCCGGGGTTGGGTGAGGACGCGATTCCTTCTGAGGTCGGGGCCGAGGTCGAGCCCTGGGGTAGGGCGAGGCGGAGACCATCCTCCGAGGCCAAGGTTGAGGCCGAGCCTTGGGGTCGTGCGAGGCGGAGACCACCTTCCGAGGCCGAGGCGGGGGCCGAGCCCTGAGGTCGGGCGAGGCGGAGACCTCCTTCTGAGGCTGAGGCCCAAGGTCGGGCGAGGTGGAGCTTCCTATTGCGCCTGAGGCTGGACTTAGCTGTTGTCAGCCTTGCCCTGGCGGGTGGCGCAGCAGTCGGAGCGGGGCAGGCGACGCTGTTTTCCTGTCAGGTCAGTCAGTGGAGGGGCGAAGTGACTGCGGTCACTTCGGCCCTACCGACTGAGGAACGTGCGTCAGGATAAGGTGTCAGGCGATCCTCGTATTGAATGCTCCTGCGATACGGTCGCTTGGCGAGGCGATCTGGCCAAGGTTGCTTCACTGCGAAGCCTGCCCGAGCTGGGCCTCGAGCGAGTCGAGGGTGCGCCCGTTGCTTGAGGAGGCCCTCGGGCGAGGCGTGAATCCGCCTGGGTCTACTATTCCTGTCTGAGGCTGGGCTCGAGCGAGGCGAGATCGCGTCCCTTGAGTGGACGGATCCTTGACCTGAATTGCGCCCATCAGTCTCTGCAGCTCGTGCTGATGGTGATTACCAGCCGAGTTTAGGAGTGTTGGGGGTACCCCTAATTATGGTACCCGACAGTAGCCCCCAAGCCTCAAAGGGAGTGTTGGTACTCACTTGGAGGCTTTGTTGCAGTTTTTTGCAAGGGGACCGACCTTTCTCGGTTACATTTTGTTCCGGTGGGTGCGCACGAGTGCACCCGCCGGGTGTAGCCCCCGAGGCCTCGGAGGAGTGGTTTGACTCCTCTGAGGTCTTAACGCTTTTCGCGATGCCTTGGCCGGTCTGGTTGTTCCCTCATGCGATCTGACGGTAGCCCGGGTGCATGGTCGGGTTCCGAGTTCTCAGGCTGGTCTGTTGACGCTGTCAACGGTTTGGCCATAGCCAGGTTTGCGAGAGCAGCCCCCGAGCCTCTACACGGAGCGAGAGGGCGATCAAGGACTGACTCGACTTTTATCATACGCCCCTTCGTCGCCTTTCCGCAAGGAGGAGGGGGGAAAGCGCCATGTTGCCCTCGGAGGGCGCCGAACATGGTGTCTCCAGCGAGTTGCTAACAGGTGATCCAAGTGGACGCCCGTGCCCCGTTCGATAAGGGTCGGCTAGTGGCCCAGAGGCGCGCTCCAAAAGTACCTACAGGTGATTTGCCGGACCTGGCCCCGTTCGATTGGGTCCGAGGGCTCGATGCCTCCCTCTGGTGGGATTCCGTGAGCGTAGCCCGAGCCTCGGCCATGTATCAGACGTACCCAGAGTCATCCCTCGCTCTGCGTGCTCTAGGGCGACTGTCGAACCCTTCGAGGGGCCAGCCTTCGAACCCCTGATCAGTAGTGGGCGCGGAGCCCGAGTGCTCTGAGGCGGCTGTTGAAGCCTTCCGAGGGGCCAGCCTTCGAACCTCTGATCAGTAATGAGCCTGAAGCCCGAGTGCTCTGGGGCGGTTGTCGAACCCTTCCGAGGGGCCAGCCTTCGAACCCCTAATCAGTAGGAGGGCTCGGGGCCCGCTTCCTTCGCAGAGAAGGATCCCTTTCGGAGTATCCCCTTTCCCGGTCCCTGTAGCAAGAGAGATAAAGGGGAGAAGGAAAAGGATATGAATTCAAACGGCGTGGCGCACCTTTTTTGACGCAGTCATCATGGCGGAGGTGAAAAAGTCGCCCGCTTCGCCTGCTAAGGGCGTCGTTTGCCCTGCCGAGGAGTTAATGCGATGGGACGGGCGATTCGCGGGGCGACCGTTGCGCATGCGCGAGTCGTTCGAGGAACGGACGTTTCGCCTTCGAGTTTGAATTTCGCGGCGGGTTCGGGCGAAGTGTTGAACGGATCTCGCCCGGGCCCTTATATACTCGGAAGAGGGGCCGGCGGTGGTTCTTTACTCTGCTGCTCGCCTTCTGCTTTGGTTTCCGCAACCTAAGAGAATAGCCAGAGAAAAGAAAACCGCGCACCTTGTTCCCTCCACCTCCACCCCCTTCGTTCGGCGATGGCCGACAGGGTGACCGTTGTTTCGCCGCGCGATCCGTGGCCTCTCTCCACCGTCACGGCGGATGATCTGGAGGCCCTCGTCGCCGATGGCTTGCTCCATCCCCTCTCCGGTGACCCGCAGCCGGAGTGGGTGGTCCCTACGAGCGAGGCCGTCCCGACTCTGCCGCCGGGGTATGTGGTTAGTTTCGTCTCCTTCCACGAGCGGGGGTTCGGAGTGCCAGCGAGCCGTTTCATGCGGGCGCTCCTACATTATTACGAGGTGGAGCTGCACAACTTCAACCCCAACTCCATAGCGCAAGCGGCCATCTTCGCGGCGGTTTATGAGGGTTTTCTGGGGGTTGACCCCCACTGGGATCTGTGGACCCATCTCTTCTCCGTGGAGCTTTTCGCCTTGACGATGGGGGAAAAGAAGGTCCGCATGGCGGTGCGGGCCGGTGGCTGCACCCTCCAGTTGAGGCAGGCGCGCGCGCAGCAGTACATCCCCGCCATCCTTGTGTCTTCGAACAAGGGGTGGCAGCGCCGGTGGTTTTACCTCCGGAATGACGACGGAAGGCTTCCGTCGTTTTCTCAACGAGTGGTGATCGCCGCCGGCAGCAACTGGCGTTGGGGGGCCACGCGCGAGAGACAAGAGAATCTCCAGCCTCTTCTGGAGGCCTTGCAGAGTTTGCGAGATGGGGGCTCACCGCTGCGGGGGTAGTCGCCGCCATCCATCGCCGGAGGGTGCTCCCTTTGGCAGAGCGACTGTTGCCGCTCGCGGAGATGAAGCTGGGGGTTGATTTGGAGGGCTCGCAGATGTCCTCGGCTCCCCTTTCCACCGACGACCTCCGCAGACGGGTAGCGGGCACGGTAGGGAGGCTGGATGCCGGCGCCCTTACCTAGCCTGTGATGTGTCCCGAGCGTGGGTGCGTGTCCCTGGTGAGTGTCCACTCCTTCTTTTACCTTGTGTCGGGTTGCCTTTGATTCTTACCGTCGGGATTTCCGTTCGTCTCCAGGAGTTGGGGTTTTTCAAGCCCTCCCTGCCATCGGTCCCGGAGGACGCGGTGGACCGAGCCACACGGAGGGTCGCCGCAGAGAAGAAGAAGGAGAAGAAGGACGCGGAGAAGGCCCGGGTTCGCGAGCGGATGCGGGCCCGGCACGCCTTGGAGAGGCGCCGTCGGAGGCAGGAGAGGGACGGGCTCCCGAGGGAGCCGTCGCCGGAGACGCCTGACGACGATGATGATGACGACGATGATGACGAGGACGACGACATGGCAGCCCGCCTTGGCCTTAGCCTGGATCTGAGACTGGGCCAGGGATCGTCGAGCCAGCCTCCAAGTGGGCTAGAGTCGTCGGCATCTAGGGCCGGGCCATCTAGGTCTCGGTCCGAGGAGTGGGGGCAGGCCGAGGGGGTACTTGACCCCTTGGCCGAGGTAGTTGAGGTGACCTCGGGGAGTCAGGCCGACCCGCCTGTCCCCCAAGAGCAGTCGCCCGTGCCGGCCGTACAGGAGGTTGATCCTCAGGCCATCGTGACCGTGCCTGGACGGACCGTCCCTTCGGCGCCCTGGGCGCCCGAGGCGGGAACGGTGCCGAAGCCGGCAGCGGGGCAAACCTCGGTAGCGCCTGTGGGGACCGAGGCCCGAGGGGCCTCCCCGCAGGCACGATTGGCCTTGGTCCGAAGCGGGTAAGTATCTGAGGATACCTCTGTTTTGGCTCCTTCATGTGTCCTGATCCCGCTTTATCTTTTCCTCTCAGCAAACGGAGGCAAGGTTCGGCCGGTCTGGCTCCCCGGAAGGCCCTTAAGACGGTGCCGGCTTCTGCAGCCAGTGTCGCACCGTGCCACGCCGGTTGGCTGGCCTCCGCACAAGATGCCCTCAAGCGGGGGGCCCAGGCGGCACGAGTTGCCATGGGGCGAGCCCCCAGGCTGACCCCTCCGTCGAGGCGGCCATCGTGCCGGGGGAGGCTGCTGGCACGACCGCGGCCTTGAGCCCACCTAACGTGTTGCCGGCGCCGGCACTAGCTCCAGCCGAGGCTGTTGCTATTTTGCCCGTGGAGCCACCCGTCGCCGCTGATGCTGAGATGGCTGAGGTGCCGCTGCTCGAGGTCGGTGATCGGAAGCCCGCCTCCTTAGCCGAGGGGGTACCCGATGCGTCTACTGCAGGGGGGCCCGACGCCTTGGAGGAAGGGGGCGCAGAAACGCGACTCGTCTTGGGGAGCAGCGACCTCATCCCCGCGCGGCGCGATCCCAATGAGCGGCGTGGGCAGGCGCTCCGGTTCTGGACCCGCGGTGCCTCGAAACCCCTCTTCGTCCTTGACGATGAGCGGGAGGAGCAGTCTCGGGATGAGCTTCGTGAGTATGCCGAGGCAGCGATGGGGTCGCTTCGGTCGACCATGGAGACCCTTTCCAGGGACGTTCCCAGGATCCTCCAGGTAAGGATTTCAGGCATACCTTTCGCGTGACCAGGGCATTATTTGTGACACCCTGCTTCCCTTCCTCAGGATCTGACGGATCTGAGCACCGCCAAGTCGCTGTTCATCCGTCGCGAGGCCGACGTCTGGGGTTCGCTGCGGTTCCTGAGGGCCGCGCTTACCGAGGCTATCGAACGCCTCGCCCAACGGAGCACCGAGGCGGTGGACCTTCAGTTGCTCTATGATGAGCTGGAGGTGGAGGCAGCGGCGGCATGGGCAGAGGCGCAGCAGCGGCAGCTGGAGCTTGGCCAGGTCATCGGCGAGCGGGACCAATCTCGGAACCAGGCTGCCGAGGCTGAAGGCCGGGCTAAGGCCCTTGGGGGCCGGTTAGCCGAGGTGTCTGCTCGGGCCTGAGCCCTTGCGGAGGACCTGGCCGTGGCCGTCGGGTCTGCCCAGTTCGCCCAAGCCTCAGCCTCAGAGCAGCGTGCCCGGGCTGAAGGTATGTTTTGGCCGCTTTGTGACTTTGATTCAGCTTCATTCTTCAACTCGTGTCTGAAGAATTCTGTTTGGCTGTTTGCAGAGTTCGAGTCAGCCCTCAACGAGTCCGCCAAGGCACTTGCCCAGGCGGCTAAGCAGAAGGAGGCCGACAGCGTGGCCATGCATGAAGCTATTTCGGCCTTCTGCCAGGTCTTTGGTCTTGACAACGTCCCCTCGGGAAGCTCCCCCCAGAGTCACCTGCAGACCTTGGGTGGCCATGTGCGCAGCAGACTCCGCGAGGCGCTGCATCACGACGTTAGGCGGGCCTTCGCCATGCTCGCTTCCCACTACGACGTGGACCTGGAGCGGGTCCGCGAGGGGTACTGTCTACCTGACGAAGATGAAGCTGCCTTAGTCGAGGTTCAGAGGCTTGACACGGCCGTCGCGGGCCCAAGCGCGGTGCTGGCGTCCTCCTTCGAGGTGGATATCCTTCCGCTTGCGTCGCCGTCCAAGGCTGGGGCGGATCTCGCCAAGGGTGGAGACGACGCTGAGGGTGGAGATGAAGCCGAGGGTGCCACTCCTCCCCGGGGCGATGCCTGATTCAGCCAGAGCAGTTTGTTTGGAACATGCATGTGTCTTTCGCGGCCGCCGAGGCCTAAACACTTTGTCGTCATGTTATAAAGCTGCGTTTCTTTTCCTCTTGTTTCGAGTATCCGGACTTGTTCGTCAGTAGCAGAATCGCTTATCCGAGTAAGAGTTATTTTTCGCGGAAGGTGACGAGTGAGGTATCCGTATCCCGGAGGCGTAGGAGTCCCTCGGCTCGGTCGGCCTTGCCGCTTACATGCGCTCTTATTCGTTTTGCGAGGTTCTGTTATCGATATAGTCGGGAAACACGAAAGTCGTTTTGGCAGAAAACTTTTCCGAGGAAAATTTTGACGCAGAGGGGGTTTTCCCCTTCTAGCCCCCGAGGGAGGGTCGGGCTTTGCCGAGGCAAGGCTGACCCTTCCTTGACGGTTAGACTCTATTTGTGTATGTAAAGAGAACGAGGTATATGAACGACTTGAAAACATCTTAAGGGTAAAAGCAACGTAGCTGTCGGATGTTCCAAGCGTTGGTGTAGACCTCGCCTTGGCTGTTGGCTAGCTTGTATGTTCCGGGCTTCAAAATCTTGGCGATGATGAATGGCCCTTCCTAGGGAGGAGTGAGCTTGTGGCGCCCTCGGGCGTCTTGTCGCAGCCGAAGTACCAAGTCCCCCACCTGGAGGTCTCGGGACCGAACCCCTCGGGCGTGGTAGCGTCGCAGAGACTGCTGATACTGTGCCGAGTGTAGTAAGGCCATGTCCCGAGCCTCTTCCAGCTGGTCCAGTGAGTCTTCTCGGCTGGTCTGGTTGCTTCGGTCGTCGTACGCCCTCATCCTCGGGGAACTGTATTTTAAGTCTGTGGGCAAGATAGCCTCGGCCCCATAGACTAGGAAGAACGGCGAGAAGCCCGTGGCTCAGCTTGGCGTCGTCCTCAGACTCCAGACCACCGAGGGTAGTTCCTTCATCCATCGCTTGCCGAACTTGTTGAGGTCATTGTAGATCCTCGGTTTTAGTCCTTGCAGAAGCATACTGTTGGCACGCTCTACCTGCCCATTCATCATGGGGTGAGCTACGGCGGCCCAGTCCACACGAATGTGGAGGTCCTCGCAGAAGTCTAGGAACTTCTTGCCAGTGAACTGGGTGCCGTTGTCGGTGATGATGGAGTTCGGGACCCCAAAGCGATGGATGATGTTGGTGAAGAATGCCACCGCCTGCTCGGACCTGATGCCGGTTAGGGGTCGGACCTCGATCCACTTGGATAATTTGTCGATGGCGACCAGCAGGTGCGTGAAGCCCCCGGGTGCCTTCTGCAAGGGACCGACGAGGTCCAAACCCCACACAACAAACGACCAGGTGATGGGTATTGTTTGCAGGGCCTGAGCGGGCAGGTGCGTCTGCCTTGCGTAGAATTGACACCCTTGGCAGGTGCGTACAATCCTAGTGGCGTCAGCCACCGCGGTCGACCAGTAGAAACCTTGTCGGAAGGCGTTTCCAACGAGGGCTCGAGGTGCTGCGTGGTGACCGCAAGCCCCCGAGTGTATCTCTTGCAATAGCTCCTGACCTTCGGCGATGGATATGCATCGTTGAAGGATGCCTGAGGGGCTGCGGTGGTAGAGCTCCTTTTTGTCACCCAGTAAGACGAACGACTTGGCGCGCCGCGCCAGTCGCCGAGCTTCGGCTTTGTCGAGGGGTAGCTCTCCTCGGTGGAGATATTGCAGGTACGGGGTCTGCCAGTTTCGATTAGGCGTGACCCCATTCCGCTCTTCCTCGATGCGCAGTGCCTCACCCTCGGCGGCCGATGGTGCCTCGGGCTGGGCCGAGGCCTCCTCGGGTTGGACCGAGGCTTCCTCGGGCTCGGGCGTGTCGTCAGTCTTGATGAAGGGTTGATGTAGGTCTCGGGAGAAGACGTCCGGGGGAACCGTTGTCCGCCCCGAGGCTATTTTAGCCAGCTCATCCGCAGTCTCGTTGTACCGTCGAGCGACGTGGTTGAGCTCGAGCCCGTAGAACTTGTCTTACAGGTGCCGAACCTCGTCGCAGTAGGCCTCCATCTTCGGGTCGCGACAGTGGGAGTTCTTCATGACTTGGTCGATGACAAGCTGCGAGTGGCCACGAGCGTCGAGGCGCAGAACCCCTAGCTCGATGGCGATGCGTAACCCGTTAACCAGAGCCTCGTACTCGACCACGTTGTTTGACGCCGGTAAATGGAGGCGCAGTACGTAGCGGAGGTGCTTCTCGAGGGGTGAGATGAAGAGCAGGCCCGCACCTGCTCCTGTTTTCATCAGCAACCCATCGAAATACATGGTCCAGAGTTCTGGTTGGATCGGAGCTGTTGGAAGCTGGGTGTCGACCCATTCAGCCACAAAGTCCGCCAAGACTTGGGACTTGATGGCCTTCCGAGGAGCGAACGAGATTGTCTCGCCTATGATCTCCACTGCCCACTTTGCAATCCTACCCGAGGCCTCTCGGCACTGGATGATCTCCCCCAGGGGGAAGGATGACATCACAGTCACCGGATGAGACTCAAAGTAGTGTCACAACTTTCGTCGTGTCAGAATTACCGCGTAAAGTAGCTTCTGAATTTGCGGGTAGCAGATCTTGGTCTCGGATAGCACTTCACTGATGAAGTAGACTGGCCTCTGGACGAGCAATGCATGCCCTTCTTCTCGTCTCTCGACCACGATCGCGGCGCTGACCACCTGAGTGATTGCGGCTACGTAGATCAAGAGGGCTTCTCCCGCAGCGGGGGTACCAAGATGGGCGCGCTTGTAAGGAGCGCCTTTAAGTTTCCGAGGGCTTCCTTGGCCTCGGGGGTCCAAGCGAAGCGCTCGGTCTTCCTTAAGAGGCGGTACAAGGGTAGGCCTCTTTAACCGAGGCGCGAGATGATGCGGCTCAGAGCCGCAAGGCATCCCATGACCCTCTGTACTCCTTTCAGGTCTTTGATAGGCCCCATGTTGGTGATGACCACGATTTTCTCCGGGTTGGCCTCGATGCCCCACTTGGAGACGATGAACCCTAGGAGCATGCCTCGGGGGACTCCGAAGACACACTTCTCGGGATTGAGTTTTACGCCTTTCGCCTTTAGACACTTGAATGTCGTTTCAAGGTCAGAGAGGAGGTCGGGGGCTTTCCACGTCTTGACTACGATGTCATCGACGAAGCCTCGACCGTTCGGCTGATGTGCTCTCCGAACACGTGGTTCATGCACCTTTGATATGTCGCACCTGCATTCCTCAAACCAAATGGCATAGTAATATAGCAGTACATGCCAAAAGGTGTGATGAAAGAAGTCGCGAGCTGGTCGGACTCTTTCATCCTGATTTGGTGATAACCTGAGTAGGCATCGAGGAATGACAAGGTTTCGCACCCAGCAGTGGAATCCACGATTTGATCGATGCGAGGCAGAGGGTAGGGAACCTTAGGACATGCTTTGTTTAGACCAGTGTAGTCTACACACATCCTCCATTTCCCACCTTTCTTTTTCACAAGCACAAGGTTGGCTAGCCATTCGGGATGGAATACCTCTTTGATGAACCCTGCAGCCATCAGCTTGTGTACCTCCTCGCCTATGGCTCTGCACTTGTCTTCATCGAATCGGCGCAAGGGCTGCTTCACGGGTCGGGCTCCGGCTCGGATATCCAGCGAGTGCTCGGCGACATCCCTCGGTATGCCGGGCATGTCCGAGGGACTCCATGCAAACACCTCGGCGTTCGTGCGGAGAAAGTCGACGAGCACTACTTCCTATTTGGGGTCGAGCTCGGAGCCGATCCAGACTTGCTTGCAGGCGTCTTTGCTGGGGTCGAGGGGGACAGACTTAATCGCCTCCGCTGGTTCGAAGTTGCCGGCGTGGCGCTTCGCATCAGGCACCTCCTTGGAGAGGCACTCCAGGTCAGCGATGAGGGCCTCGGATTCGGCGAGGGCCTCAGCGTACTCCACGTCGCATTCGTACGCGTGTCGGTACGTGGATCCGACGGTGATAACCCCGTTGGGGCCCGACATCTTGAGCTTGAGGTAGGTGTAGTTGGGGACGACCATGAACTTGGCATAGCATGGTCTCCCCAGCACTGCATGGTAGGTTCCTCGAAACCCGACCACCTCGAACGTGAGGGTTTCCTTTCGGAAGTTGGAGGGAGTCCCAAAGCAGACGGGCAGATCGAGTTATCCAAGGGGCTGGACACGCTTCCCGGGGATGATCCCGTGAAAGGGTGCCGCACCGGCCCGAATTGTGGACAGATCAATTTGCAAAAGCCCGAGGGTCTCGGCGTAGATGATGTTGAGGCTGCTGCCTCCGTCCATGAGGACCTTGGTGAACCTGACGTTGCCGATGACGGGGTCGACAACGAGCGGGTACTTTCCTGGGCTCGGCATGCGGTCGGGGTGCTCGCCTTGGTCGAAGGTGATGGGCTTGTCGGACCAGTCCAGGTAGACTGGCGCCGCCACCTTCACCGAGCAGACCTCCCGGCGCTCCTGCTTGCGGTGCCGAGCCGAGGCGTTTGCCACTTGCCCACCGTAGATCATGAAACAGTCGTGGACCTCGGGGAACTTTTCTGCCTTGTCGCCCTCCTTCTTGTCGTTGTCCTGGCCTTTGCCACCTTCCGCCGGGGGCCCGACCTTATGGAAGTAGCGCTGAAGCATGATGCATTCCTTAAGGGTGTGCTTGACGGGACCCTGGTGATAGGGACACGACTCCTTGAGCATCTTGTCGAACAGGTTGGCCCCTCCGGGAGGCTTCCGAGGGTTCCTGTGCTCGGCGGCGGCGACAAGATCTGCGTCGGCGGCGTCACGTTTTGCTTGCGACTTCTTCTTGGCCTTCTTTTTCGTGCCGCGCTGGGCGGACGCCTTGGGGACGTCTTCCTGTTGGCGTCCCTGAGGCTGCTTGTCCTTACGGAAGATGGCTTCGACCGCCTCCTGACCAGAGGCAAATTTGGTGGCGATGTCCATCAACTCGCTCGCCTTGGTGGGAGTCTTGCAACCCAGCTTGCTCACCAGGTCGCGGCAAGTGGTGCCGGCGAGGAACGCGCCGATGACATCTGAGTCGGTGATATTGGGCAGCTCGGTGCGCTGCTTCGAAAATCGCCGGATGTAGTCTCGCAGGGATTCCCCTGGCTGCTGGCGGCAGCTTCGGAGATCCCAAGAGTTCCCAGGGCGCACGTATGTGCCTTGGAAGTTTCCAGCGAAGGCTTTGACCAGGTCGTCCCAGTTGGAGATCTGCGCAGGAGGCAGATGCTCCAGCCAGGCTCGGGCGGCGTCGGAGAGGAACAGGGGGAGGTTGCGGATAATGAGGTTGTCATCGTTCGTTCCACCCAGCTGGCAGGCCAGCCGATAGTTCGCAAGCCACAGTTCTGACCTTGTTTCCCCCGAGTACTTAGCGATGGTAGTCGGGGCTCGGAACCGGGTCGGGAACGACGCCCGTCGTATGGCCCGGCTGAAAGCTTGTGGACCAGGTGGTTCGGGCGAGGTGCTCCGATCCTCCTCACTATCGTAGCGTCCCCCACGCCTGGGGTGGTAGCCTCGGCGCACCTTCTCGTCGAGGTGGGCTCGACGGTCGCGGCGGTGGTGCTCATTGCCGAGGCGACCCGAGGCTGCAGGCGTTGCGTCCCGCGTGCGCCCGGTATGGACCGAGGCTTCCCGCATGAATCGGGAAGTCGCGGCGCGATGCTTCGGGGGGGTACCCTTGCCTTCGGGAGGCAGAGCTCTCGGCCCGTCGGATCGCGGCATCCTCCAGGAGATACTTGAGTTCTCCCTGGATACGCCACCCCTCGGTGGTGGATGGCTCCGGCATCGCTCGGAGTAGAATTGCCGCTGCAGCCAGGTTCTGGCCGACCCCACTGGAAGCCGGGGGCAGCCTTGCCCTGACATTGTCAGCGATGCGGTGCTGGACGTCCTGGGCCTGATGACACGCTTCTTCGGCTAGTGCTCGGCCTGCCCACTCCTGCCCGATGTTTTGCCGGAGCTGCACAAGTTGTCCTGCTTCCTCGTCGAGCTTGGCCTGCATCTCGCGGATTTGCTCGAGCTGTGTGTCCTGACCCCCCGCAGGGACTGGGACCACAGCTAGCTCCTACAGGATGTCAACGTGAGGCACATGCCTAGGGAGATCGTCGTCCTTCGGCATACCAAGGTGGTTGCCTTCGTCGAGACCCCCTAGATCGACGTGGAAACATTCACGACTTGGGCCACAGCCCTCGTCGTCAAGGCTGTGGCCATCATCGGAGTAATCGGAGAGGTAGTAGTCACATGCGGTCATGAAGTCTCGCATGGCACTGGGATTACTGAGCCCGGAGAAATCCCAACCAGAGTCGGGGTCGTCATCTTCCTCGGATCCCAGGGGCCCGTAGGTCGAGACGGCCGTCAGTCGGTCCCAGGTCGACCACATATGGTACCTCGGAAGGTTAGGATATGCCTTTATGAAAGCGTCCACCGAAGCGGGGTCGCTTGGTGGATCGAAGCTGAATCTAAAAGGCACAGGGTGGAAAGCGGACGGTACCTCTTGATCGACGGACGGTGACGAAGTCGCATAGGGGACGGACTGCACCGTTATCTCAGGTACGAGGCTAACGCCCAGCAAGTCCTCCGCGAGGGTGCTGGCGTCATCTGTCCGCTTGGGGTTGGCACATTGCAGGGAAACGACACTCACCGTCGTCCCGGGCGCGAGGTCAACGCCTGACATGTCCCCCGCTGGGGTGCCGGCGCCGTCGACTCGCTCGATGGCCGGCGAGGTGCTGCCTCCTGCTTGGCCACGGTTGCCCCGCCTCCTCCTCCTGCGGCGAGGAAGGTGGCGGGACAGACCCGGATGCTGCTCCTCCGCCACGGGAGGAAGACGTCATCGAGTCCGCCGCCGTCGGGCGGGTTGACGGCCACCGTTGTCGCTGTCACGCGGCGGAGGAAGGAGTACCATGTCGTAGCTGTCGTCGAGGGACATGAACTCGAGACTCCCAAAATGGAGTAGCGTCCCGGGCTGAAGAGGTTGCTGGAGACTACCCATCTGGAGCTCGACGGGAAGTTGTTCGTCAACACGCAGCAGGCCCCTACCTGGCGCGCCAACTTTCGGCGTTTCGACCCCGGGGGGTCCCTGGACCGACGAGTAAATTGTCACTGCGTGTCCCAGCCCAGATGGGTCGGTGCGAGATGGAACACAAGGGGGGAGAGAACCGCGGCTCGTGTTATCCTACGCCCAGGGCGGATGCGCTTGCAGTAGGGGGTTACAAGCGTTCGCGAGGGAGAGAGAGAGAGAGCCTGTTCGTCAGCCCGTCCTCCCACGCGACCACCCACCCGTATGAGGGCCCTGGACCTTCCTTTTATAGATGTAAGGAGAGGGTCCAGGTGTACAATGGAGGGTGTAGCAATATGCTAACGTGTCAGGCAGAGAGGAGCCAGAGCCCGATGTACATGCCAATGTGGCTGTCGGAGAGGTGCTAGAGCCCTGTGCATGCGATGTCGTGGCTGTCGGAGGAGCGCTTGAGCCCTGTAGAAGCACAGCTGTCGGGGCTGCCGGGACCTTGCTGACGTCTCCTTGCTTCCGTAGGGGGCTGAGAACCGCCGTCGTCATGGCCGCACGCGGGGTGCCATCATTACTTGTTTATCGGGGCGAGCCAGATGGGACGCCGGTCTTGTTCCCCGTAGCCTGAGCTAGCTAGGGGTAGGGTAATGATGTACCCCCCTATGGTGTGGTCGGTCCGAGCCCAAGGTCGGGCGAGGCGAAGACTCCTCCTGAGGCCGAGGCCGGGGTTGGGTGAGGACGCGATTCCTTCTAAGGTCGGGGCCGAGGTCGAGCCCTGGGGTCAGGCGAGGCGGAGACCATCCTCGGAGGTCGAGGTTGAGGCCGAGCCCTGGGGTCAGGCGAGGCGGAGACCATCCTCCGAGGCTGAGGTTGAGGCCGAGCCTTGGGGTCGGGCGAGGCGGAGACCACCTTCCGAGGCTGAGGCGGGGGCCGAGCCCTGAGGTCGGGCGAGGCGGAGACCTCCTTCTGAGGCTGAGGCCCAAGGTCGGGCGAGGTGGAGCTTCCTGTTGCGCCTGAGGCTGGACTTAGCTGTTGTCAGCCTTGCCGTGGCGGGTGGCGCAGCAGTCGGAGCGGGGCAGGCGGCGCTGTTTTCCTGTCAGGTCAGTCAGTGGAGGGGCGAAGTGACTGCGGTCACTTCCGCCCTACCGACTGAGGAACGTGCGTCAGGATAAGGTGTCAGGCGATCCTCGCATTGAATGCTCCTGCGATACGGTCGGTTGGCGAGGCGATCTGGCCAAGGTTGCTTCACTGCGAAGCCTGCCCGAGCTGGGCCTCGGGCGAGTCGAGGGTGCGCCCGTTGCTTGAGGAGGCCCTCGGGTGAGGCGTGAATCCGCCTGGGTCTACTGTTCCTGCCCGAGGCTAGGCTCGAGCGAGGCGAGATCGCGTCGCTTGAGTGGACGAAGCCTTGACCTGAATTGCGCCCATCAGTCTCTGCAGCTCGTGCTGATGGTGATTACCATCCGAGTTTAGGAGTGTTGGGGGTACCCCTAATTATGGTACCCGACAGTGCCTTTAGGGCATCTCCTTCATGTATAAATATTAGTTGCAATAAAGCAGAAAGCGAGGAGAATCGTTCTCTTTTCATTCTCGCACACAGTTCTATTTTCTTACACGTCATCAGCACTTGCTTTTACAAAAAAGAGCAAAGGCCAAAAACAAGAAGACCGGAGGCAAGAAGTTCATCAAAGGAAAAAAACAGTCGGGTACGCAATGATCTACAAAGATCTTTCTGTTGCCCTTCTTACCTTTATCCTTCGGTTTTTGAACGGTGGCCATCGTTGCCGGCGAGGCGCTAACCTTGTCGCACGTCGGCTTCTACGTGCTGCGCATCGACATGGTCGCTGCCATGCCAAGAAGCGCTGCAAGAAGGACGCCCGGGCCACACTTGACCCTGAGCACGTCCGCCGGACCGGTGGTGATCCTGGCGCTGGTCCTAGCAACGCTGCGGCACCTACTGCACCGCCGCAGCAATCGCTAGTGCCACGTCAAGACCGATGGGTGCACCCTCCATCGCCTTCGCCGGAACGTGTCACAGAGCAGCTGCGCGAGTCCGAGACCCAGCAGCCGCTCCGTCCGATGCGGTACTGCCCCCTCCATGGATGGGGGCCGTGTCCTGCTCGCCAACCGCGGGCTCCTCCAACGGATGCAGACACCTCCGCCCCCACTGTTCGATCGAGCGGTCTGCTCATTCAAGTCACCTCTCCAACGCGCCCTCGTGCCCGGACACGACTGACTGCACGGAAGTCAACCGGCCCTCGCGGTCGCCCCGTCGGCCAGATCGCATCCACGTCCACTGTGACCGTTGCTGTCGACGCCACCTCTTCCTACTCCGACGATGAGAGAATCGCCTTAGTCCTCAGTGACGGGATGCAGCAGCGACTGCCTACTCCGACTTCTGACGATGGCCCATCGGGGACGGCCTCACCGCCGGCGCTCTTGAGCCCAAACGACAACAGAGTGGTCCGTCGGCTCGCACACCACCTTTCCCCACAGCCACGTGCGCCGGGGTCGTGGTCTGCGACCGCAAGACCGTCCGACGACGGCGCTCGCGCTCCCCGCCTCGTCGTCTTCCCTGACTCGTGGCCTGTGCGCGCGGCCCGACCACGGCAGGCGGCGCGGCTGCTCGCCCGCCACAGCAGCGCAGGTGCGGCGCGGTAGCCTGCGCGCGCGGCTCGGCCCGGCAGGCGGCGCGGCGCGGTGGCCTGCACGCGTGGCTTGGCCCGACAGGCGACGCGACTGCTCGCCCGCCACAGCAGCGCAGGCGCGGCGCGGTGGCATGCGTGCATGGCCCGGCCACGCGCGGCGCGGCGCGTCTGCTTGCCAGGTGTGGCTGCTCGCCAGGCACAGCGCGGTGCGGGCTCTGCCTTGGCCTGCGTGGATCCCCTGCGCCCGATGAGAACGGCGCAGCCCCTGCCCCTGGCGGCGATGGCTGATGGGCAGTTAGGGTTTTGAACCCTAACTGCCATCCCTTAAAGAGGCCGCGCACGCCCGTAGATGGGCCGGTCTGCTTGCCCATGTCGCAGGCCTAGTTAGCTATTTTTTTTGTTATTTTAGCTATTCTAGTCTTTTAAATTCTATAAATTTTAGATTACTCTCATTTCAGATGTTTACAAATTTAAGACTCAGTTCTTAAACCTCTTATTAGCAGCTTACGTCAGGAATTTTTTTCCAAAGTTTTAGTATTTGAAAATGATGCCAATAAATATTTTCTTTATGATGATATTTATTGTCATGTGTTCTATTCTGCATTCCTTAAAATGCAAACTTAAAAAAAAATATTCATCTCAATTTAACCAAAAAGGTTTAATACGAGCAGAATTAATTTTTGATAGAACATATAGAATAATTAATATTCATCTCAATTAAGTTATTCAAAACTTAATACGAGCAAGAATATTTATTTATTAAATTCCATACGCAATTCATGCTACTCATATATTCATCTTATTAAGTTACTACAAGTACTTAATTTCATCTGAATATTTTATTTACTACATAATGAAATTTTCGATCTCTTGCATCGCTTTGCAATTGAGACCTTAAATTATCATTCATTTATGCAATATCGCATTATATTGCATATTATTCATCTCAATTGGGTTTTTCTCTTAAATCCAATACGAGCAAGAATACATGTGTGTTGTGAACAACACACATATTACAACACACCCATGATGATTTCTTAATGAAATTCTCTGGTTGCTTGTGTAGGATCATGGCCCGCGAGTTCGAAGAACTTGCTCTTGATGGTCACAACTATCCTACCTGGACGTTGGATATCAAGATCAGCTTAGTCTCAAAGAATATTCTGAGTGCATTACTCCCTCCCAACGAGAGGGTTGACCCACTACATGATGCTTATAAGTACAACGCTTTGTACATTATAAGACATCACCTCCATCTTGATCTGAAAGCAGAATATGTGATGGAAGAAGAGCCAAATGTATTATGGTTATCTCTTAAAAACAGATATGAGCAGCAAAAGGCTGTAATCTTACCAGAGGCGAATCATGAATGGACCCATATTCGTCTGCAAGACTATAAGTCTATTGGTGATTACAACCATGTTGTTCATCAGATCTATGCTCGCTTGCGTTTTTGCGGTAAGGAACCATTAGATGCGGATAAGATTGAAAAAACACTTCAAACTATGATCCCATCTGATAGGGTTCTGCAGCATCAGTACCGTGCTCGCAATTATCAGACTTACTCTGAACTCATACATGATCTACTTCAGGCAGAAAAGCATGATGAGCTTACGATGAAAAATCATAAGCAACATCGTGTTGGAGCTGCTCCTATGCCTGAAATACATCATGCTGTGAAGAATGAGAAGAAAGGGGATGGCCCCAAAAGCCATCCCAAGAAGTCTGATAATTCAAAGAAGCGCAAACGCAACAAGCGTCCGGATAAGCAAAATACAAAGGCTCCGAGGAAAGACACCCCCACTTCCAAGCAAGAGAAGTGTAAGAAGTGTGGATGCTTCAACCATCCTACTAAGAAGTGTCGCATTCCTCGTCATTTAGTGGAACTGTACCAGCAATCTCTTAAGGGCAAAAATGCTGAAGGACAGGGATATGAAGCTCACTTCACCACCCCACCTAACTTGAAGGATGGAGCTGGTTGCTCAAGCATGGCTACAAAGGAACCAAGCATGACCAATCCTCCGCTTCTGACCGATACCGATTACATGGACTTGGACAATGTCATCATCGAATATGCTTCGAATGATGTGTTTGGAGACCTCAACTAGGATCCTTATGCTCCACTAGATATCATCTATCTGTAGTCTATGAGTGTGTGCAACATGTGTGTTGTAATAAGTACCTAGACATTGGTATTTGTGTGTATACTCCATACTCTACTGTATAATTATGTATGTACTTATATGTATAATTAATTGAGTTCTTGCAATTCTTGATTATATAGATTATGCGGAAGTCAATCCAATGGAGGAAGAATTATGCCTTGTAGATAGTGGTACCACCAACTCTATTCTTTGGGAAACAAAATATTTCCAAACTCTCACAAAGAGGTCAGGAAATGTTTTGACAATCGCTGGGCGCGATGCGAAAATAGTTGGCTCTGGACGAGCGACTATTACGCTCCCTATGGGTACACAAGTCACTATCGAGGATGCTTTATTGTATCCCGATTCAACTCGTACCCTTCTGAGTTTTCAAGATATTCGGAAAAGTGGTTTTCATATTTCTAATCATACATAAAATTATGAGGAATTTCTCCTCATTTCCAAACCTTCTGAATATGGCGCTAACATTCTGGAAAGAATACCTTCACTTCCATCTGGATTGTACTACACATACATAAAACCAGTACCTCATGTTACGTACAAAGTGATTTTTCAGAATGTCGATTCATTCAAGACCTGACATGCACATCTTGGTCACCCTGGAATAGGGATGATGCAGAAAATCACAAGTAATTGCATCGGTCATGATTTAAAGTCTGCTAAATTCCCTAAACCATATGATTTTATATGTACATCATGTGCAACGGGAAAGCTAATCTTAAGACCATCTCCTCTTAAGATTCATGCTGAACCACTCAAGTTCCTTGAACGAATTCAAGGTGACATTTGTAGGCCCATACAACCATTATCTGGACCGTTCAGATACTTCATGGTATTAATTGACACATCTACACGATGGTCACACGTGTGCCTTCTGTCTACACGTAACCATGCTTTTGCTAAAATCATGACGCAAGTCATTCGATTGAAAGCACATTATCCTGAACATCAAATCCAGAAAATCCACATAGAAATGCGGCTGAATTCTCTTCTAGAGCATTCAATGATTATTGTATGGCCCAAGGAATACACATTGAACATTCTGTGCCTTATGTACATACTCAAAATGGTTTAGCTGAATCTCTTATTAAGAGGATCAAACTTATCGCAAGACCTTTACTTCATGAATGCAATTTACCTACATCCTGTTGGGGTCATGCAGTTTTACACATTGCTGATATTATCCAACTTCGCCCAACTGCATATCATACCACATCTCCGTTGCACCTGGTACGAGGAAATCCTCCAAATATATCCCATCTGCGGAAATTTGGATGTGTGGTCTACACCCCTGTATCACCGCCTTAGCGAACAACTATGGGACCTCATAGGAAATTGGGCATCTATGTGGGATATCAATCCCCATCGATCATCAAATATCTAGAGCCCCTTACAGGGGATTTGTACACAGCTCGTTTCGCTGATTTCATCTTTAACGAGGACCATTTCCCGGCATTAGGGGGAGAATTCAAGTATCCTAATGAATGCCAGGAAATCAATTGGGATAACAAATCCATCCTGTCCTCAGATCCTCGAACCCAGGAATCTGAACTTCAAGTTCAGAAAATTATAGAATTGCAACATTTTGCTAATAATCTGCCTGATGCGTTTACTGACTATAATGGTGTCACAAAATCCTTGAATCCTGCTGTTAATGCGCCTAGTCGAGTGGAGGTACCACGAAAAACCATTCAACCATCTTCTCAACCGAAGAGGGTGAGGGCTGCTAAGCAGGATAATGCTT
This sequence comes from Zea mays, assembly GCF_902167145.1. Lineage (NCBI taxonomy): Eukaryota > Viridiplantae > Streptophyta > Magnoliopsida > Poales > Poaceae > Zea > Zea mays. The sequence continues at coordinate 156,639,977 of NC_050100.1, read as the reverse complement.
CTACTAAGCGTCAAAGGAAAGAGAGGAACATTCGATCCTCCAAATCAGTAAACGAAAGTCAACGACCAGTTGATGGACACCAAGTGGATACTGTACATCCACAAACCAGCACTCATGTGCACAATTCAGATGTTGCTGGTACATCGGAACACCCCGTATCTACTCTTCCTGTGAATCAAGAAGACTTTCATGGGGTACATGAGATTTCCATTAATTATACTAGTTCTGGAGAATTGTATGATCGTAAAAATACGGTCATCAATTCATGTTTCTCATCAATCATAGCTGGTAACCTTCTATCTGACCCAGACCCTAAATCCATGTCAGAGTGTCAACAATGCTCGGACTGGATCAAATGGAAGGAAGCAATTAACTCTGAATTATCCTCACTAGCAAAAAGAAAGGTATTCACCTCTGTGATACCTACACCTCCCAGAATCTATCCTGTTGGATTCAAATGGGTTTTCACCCGGAAACAGAATGAGAACAATGAGGTTGTGAGATATAAAGCGAGATTAGTTGCTCAAGGGTTTACCCAGAGACCAGGAATTGACTACAATGAGACATATTCTCCTGTTATGAATGGAATAACCTTCCGGTATTTAATTTCATTGGCAGTACAAAAACGTCTACTTCTGCAGTTGATGGACGTCGTGACTGCATATCTTTATGGGTCACTAGATTCGGACATATACATGAAAGTTCCTGATGGAATACCAGTACCGAATAATGGCAAAAATCGTAACATGTTTTGTGTCAAACTCACCAAATCTCTATATGGCTTAAAACAATCAGGGAGAATGTGGTACAACCGACTGAAGGAATTCCTTATGAATAAGGGTTATTCTAACATTGATGATTGCCCATGTGTCTTTATAAAGAAATCTTCTACAGGTTTTTGCATCATATCAGTATATGTGGATGACTTGAACATCAACGGTCATAAACGTGATATTGATGAGGCACACAATCTTTTAAAGACGGAATTTGAGATGAAGGATTTGGGTAAAACCAAATTTTGCTTGGGTTTGCAACTTGAGCACCTTCCCACATGCATTCTCATTCATCAGTCTGCTTATGAGCAGAAAGTGTTGGGGGTATGCTTCGTAGCCGAAGATCCTAAAGAAATAAACACCTTCGGCAAATCCTCTCCAAAACAGCGCCGAAGCTATCAACTATAAAGCTTCGGTACAGTGACATGTCTCAAGACGAAGGGGTGAACCGACTTAAAGATGAAATGACTTAAAGACCCATGATATTCTGTGTCATTATTATAGTTCATTGTAAAGGGTATAAATGTAATTATATACAGGCTATGAACTGTGCCTATAAATAGGTGAACAGTACCCCTGTACTGTTCACGTGCTCTTCTGTAATCGCGCATTGGGCATTTGTTTTTGCTTCACGCTGGTATTTTTGCTTTCCTTCGAGCTGAAGGTACATTTGTAATTTGTTATCATTTTTACAATAATGAAATAGAAATGAGTTAATAATAATAATCATGTGTTTAAATTATTTTACATATTTTTTACCCTTCCTCATTATTTGTTGTGTTTATGAAGGTATAACCTTCATAACCTTCATCCGAAATCCATTATATCCTGAGGATATAATGCTTTGAAGGACGAAGGACTATAACATTTAACAATTTCTATGTTGCCTTGTTCTTGATTCATAGCATTTGAGAACAAGTCCCCAACATTGGCGCCCACCTCCGGTGAACTCACTTCCACTTTTTTGAGCTGATGGCTTCGATCAAGAATCAAGCTGGAACTGCTTCGGCTCCGAAGCTGGTTCTCCCGATAACAGGCGGTTCATGCTCAGAGCTGGCCAACAAGAAACAGAAGAAGGAGGCATAGAGAAGAGTACAACATGTAGGGGTACAAGGACCCTTCATCAAATCAAGATGGTCTCACATCCCAATTACCTTTTCTCAAGAGGATCTTCAGCTCAAGGATTACCCACACAATGATGCTATGGTTATCTCTTGTGTGATCAAAGGATTTCTGGTCCATAATGTTTTGGTTGATACAGGCAGTGCAGCTGATATCATATTTGCTAAGGCCTTCAGACAGATGCAAGAGCCCTAAGACAAGATCCATGATGCCACACATCCCCTTTGTGGCTTCGGAGGAAGGCAGATTGTAGCACTCGAAAAAATCACAATGCCAGTAACCTTCGGATTTATCAACAACACAAGGACTGAACAAGTTGTATTCGATATTGTTGACATGGAATACCCTTACAATGCAATCATTGATCGTGGTACTCTCAATGCCTTCGAAGCAATTCTTCATCCAGCATATCTTTGCATGAAGATACCTTCGGACCAAGGACCCATTGCTATTCATGGAAGTCAGGAAGCTGCCAGAAGGGCCAAAGGAAACTGGACAGACTCAAAAGCAATCCAGAACATAGATGGAGCTGAAGCTTGTGAGCAATACATGTTCAGAAGGGAGAAAGCTGCTTCGGCCGATCAGCCGAAGCCCATGCTCTTATGCGAGGACATAGCAGAGCAGAAGGTGTTGTTGGGATCCCAACTGTCCCAAGAACAGGAGAAAACCTTGATAAGGTTTCTGTTCAACAACAAAGATGTTTTTGCATGGTCAGCTAATGATCTTTGCGGAGTTAACAGGGATGTTATTGAACACTCGCTCAATGTTGATCCATCTTTCAGACCTAGAAAGCAGAGGCTTCAGAAGATGTCTGATGATAAGGCCGAAGGTGCTCGGAATGAAGTGAAAAGACTCCTCAGTGCCGGAGTTATCAGAGAGGTAAAATACACAGAATGGCTGGCTAACACTGTTATGGTAAAGAAGGCCAATGGTAAATGGAGGATGTGTATCAATTTTACTGATCTCAACAAGGCCTGTCCGAAGGACGAGTTTCCATTGCCAAGGATAGATTCCCTAGTTGATGCAGCAGCTTCGTCAGAGCTTATGAGTCTGCTGGATTGTTATTTAGGCTATCATCAAATTTGGATGAAGAAGGAGGATGAGCCGAAGACCAGCTTCATAACCCCTAGTGGAACATATTGTTATCTTTGGATGCCTGAGGGGCTCAAGAATGGTGGAGGAAGCTTCAGCAGAATGACAGCGAAGGTTCTTCAATCTCAGATAGGCAGAAATGTGCTAACTTATGTTGATGATATCATTGTAAAAAGCACGAAGCAAGAGAATCACATTACTGATCTGCAGGAGACCTTCGCTAATTTTAGACAAGCCGATTTAAAGTTGAATCCAGAGAAATGTGTCTTCAGAGTGAAGAAAGGGAAATTTCTTGGCTGGCTAGTTTCAACAAAAGGGATTGAGGCTAATCCAAATAAAATCGAAGCTATCCTTCGAATGGAACCACCAAGTACAAAGAAGGGGCTCAAAGATTAACAGGAAGACTGACATCTCTCAACAGATTCATATCTAGATCAGCAGAGAGAAATTTACCATTTTTCGAAGTGCTGAAGTCAGCCGAAGTTTTTCAATGGGGACCAGTCCAGCAGAGAGCCTTCGAAGAGCTGAAGCAATATTTGATAGACCTAACAACACTAACTCCACCAACGCCAGGGGCTCCTTTGTTGCTATATGTGGCAGCTTCGCACTCAGCGGTGAGTGCAGCACTTGTTCAGGAGAAGCTTGAAGGCCAAGTCAAAAAGCAAGCCCCAATATACTTTGTATCCGAAGTTCTTAGTTTATCAAAGAAAAAATATACAGAATTGGAGAAGGTGCTATATGCTGTTTTGATGGCCTCCAGGAAGCTTCGGCACTACTTTCAAGCATACAATATAGTTGTTCCTTCTTCACAACCGTTGAAGGATATTATGAGAAATAGAGAAGCTACTGGAAGGGTTGGAAAATGGGCTGTGGAGCTCAATGAATTTTGTATTGATTATGTGCATAGATCTTCGATTCAGTCCGAAGCGTTGGCAGACTTCATTGCTGACTGGACGCCAGGGGCTCAGGAAGAAGAAACGAGTAAAGATGCCGAAGTTTGGACAGTATTTTGCGATGGATCTTGGGGAACCTTCGGAGCAGGAGCAGCTGCTGTGTTGGTCGCACCTTCCAAAGTTAAAACTTGTTACGCAACAAGACTTGATTTCAGTTGCACAAATAACATTGCTGAGTACGAAGCTTTGCTCTTGGGTCTTCGGAAGTTAAAGGCAATGGGAATCAGAAGGGCGGTTCTTAAAACTGGTTCCGAGGTTATTTGTGGTCATATTGACAAAAGTTATAAAGCAAGAGATCCGAAGCTTGAAAAATATTTAGACACGGTCAGAAGGATTGAGGCTTCCTTTGAGGGGTTTTATGTTAAAAATATTCCTCGTGGAGAAAATGAATATGCTGATTTATTAGCCAAGTCAGCAGCACAGGGGCTACCCTTACCTTCGGAAGTATTTTTCGAAACAATAAAAGCACCTTCGGTTGAGCTTCTTGAAAGAGCAGTCCTCAACATATCCCCTGTCTATAGTGAAGACTGGAGAACTGAGATCATCTCCTTCCTTCAGAGTAACTTTCTTTCAGACGACGAAGCTTATAACAGGAGGATAGAGGCAAGACCTCGACCATATGTTATAATAGAGGGGGAGCTATACAAGCGTGGGGTCTGTTCTCCGTTACTCAAGTGTTTATGCAGAGCCGAAGGTATAGAACTGATGAAGGAAATACACGCAGGCCTGTGTGGATCTCACATTGGATCTAGGCCTTTGCTTTGAAAAGTTTTTCGTCATGGATTTTATTGGCCAAAGGCAGCTTCGGATGCAGCGGAATTAGTCCAAAAGTGCGAAGGTTGTCAGAAATGTGCAAGAGATCAAAAACAACCTTCGTCTTTAACTCAGTTAATACAACCCATTTGGCCGTTGCAAAGGTGGGGCCTTGATTTGTTAGGTCCGTTACCACCAGCACAAGGGAACTTAAGATATGTTGTAGTGGCAGTGGAATATTTTTCTAAATGGATTGAGGCAAAGCCTTTAGCCACGATAACTTCGGTCACTATTCAAAAGTTTTTCTGGCAAAATATTGTTTGTCGTTTCGGAGTACCGAAGGCTATTACTGTAGATAATGGGACACAGTTTGATTCCGAAGCTTTCAGAGAATTTTGCGATCAAATTGGCAAGAAGATCCATTTCGCATCAGTTCGACATCCGAAGTCAAATGGACTTGTCGAAAGAGCTAATGGCATCATAATGACAGGAATAATGAAGTTAATCTTCCATCAGCCCAGGGGAAAGTGGCCAGACGAATTAATCAAAGTGGTGTGGAGCCACAACACAACAATATCAAGATCAACAGGCTTTACGCCATTCAAACTATTGTTTGGTGACGAAGCAATAACTCCGGAAGAAGCCAAAGCAGGATCAATAAGAATAGTAGCTTCGGCAGAAGGCGAAGCTGAAGTTGATTACTCTGTGGAAAAAGATGCTATAGAAGGGATCAGGCTTCAAGCTGTGGAAAACATCAACAAATACCAAGCTGAAACAATAAAATGGCGTGATAGAAAGGTTAGGCTAAAGAACATCGAACCAGGACATTTGGTGCTTCGAAGAGTAGCCAACCCAGAGACAGTAGGCAAATTACAGCTGAAGTGGGAAGGACATTTTCTGGTAGTATCTTCGTCAAGACCCGATTCCTACAGGTTGAAGGATATGGACGACAACGACATTCCTAGATCATGGAATGCGGACGAGCTTCGACGATATTATGTTTAGCTTGATGTAATTTTTTCTATTCTTTCTTGTGGCACCCTTTTCCTTTCCAAAGGGGGAGAAAGGTTTTTAATGGGACCACAACATGTAATTTTTCTTTTCCTTATTTCAATTCTATAAGAGTGATATGTCCCAAAGATGTAAATGTAAAAGCTAACAACGCACCATCGAGTGCAAAGGAAAAAGAAAAGAAAACAGGGAGAAGCTCAAAAGTCGTTCCTAAGGGAATGCAGAGCTTACAGCGAAAAATAAACGCTGATTCCGCCGAAAGTAAAAGGCGAAGAAGCTCCTAAGGGAGGCTTACAGCGAAAAATAAACGCTGATTCCACCGAAAGTAAAAGGCGAAGAAGCTCCTAAGGGAGGCTTACAGCGAAAAATAAACGCTGATCCCGCCGAAAGTAAAAGGCGAAGAAGCTCCTAAGGGAGGCTTACAGCGAAAAGTCAGCGCTGATACACCGAAAAATAAACGGTGAAGCCGAAAAATAAACGGCAAAGAAGGTTTGAGTCATTCTCAAGGGAATATGGCTTCGAATATGTATTTGAACATTCATTTGCACGATACATTACATCATAACATTTGCATTCATAAACATTCACTTAGACATACATAGGATCATCATCAGCATAACGTACAAACATGCTTCGGTCCCAAAAGGAAGGCAATTTTATGCTTCGCTGTGTACGCAAAGAAGGGAAGGTGTTTTTCGCCTATGGCTCAAAAGTATTAATTTCGTCCACACCAAAGCATTTCATACGTGGACGGAAAAGTAAGATTATATTACAAAGTAAAACTCAGATTACATCATATTTTATACAAGCTGTTACAGGAGTTTTTTGAGCTACTTTTACAAGACCATTCAAGCTTCGACACTATCTCTGGAGCTTCGTTCTTCTACTCTGCAGCTGCAGCTTCGGCCTGGTCAATCTGTACGAAAGTATTATAAGCCAAATTCAAAAATTCAAAGGAAAAGGTAAGAATAAGGTATGATTTTGTTACCAGCTTGAGGTGACTCCGAGCTTCGTCACCAGCTTTGCTCCGACCACCCTTTGTCCATACTAACTTTATAAATCTGTTTGCAATACTTCGAGCCAGATTCGGAACATCATCTAAGTCTGCCGGTGACAGGCTGAAGTTGGGTCTATTAACAATCTTGCCGTGTTCAGAGCCAGACTTCAAAAAAGCAACAACTGTGCCCCGAGAAGCTGCCAGGGCACAAAAGTCGCTATGCCCAGCTATAACTTTGTCAAGATCATTAATTTCACCTTCAATATGCTCGAAGGCACCAGGCAGGTCTTCGGCCGAAGGAGTAAACTCTTCACTACTGGCTCCGACAAAATGGAACACTTGCTTTAGCTGATGAATGCATCGAGTGCAGAACTCCAAACATTTATTTTGAAGATTTTTCAAAGATTCTTTCAATTCCAAGTTTCTTTGAGTTTCGGCTTCAAGCCTTGCATCAAGCTTCAGTTTCTCTTGTTCAAAATTTTCTGACTGGGAAAGAAGCTTCGAATTTAATTCTGTTATTTTTGCTTCAACATCCACTAATAAGCCTTCGGCTGTTTGTAGCTCGAGGTCTTTCTTCTCAATGGCAGCAGATTGCTCCTTTATTTTGTTTTCTAAATTTTCAATTATAATTTCTTGCCTTTTATCCTCTAAATCTTGTTGCATTTTTAATGCCTTGCTCAAAAGCATGCTCTGTGCACAAATAGCCTTCGTTAGAAAATATTTTCGTACCACAAGTAATAAGAGTTAGACACAAAATGTTTACCTTGAAATTAGAATAGAATAAACTGCCGACAATATGCTGTCGACGGTAGCGGCTGATATCCGCTTCAAGCTTCGGGAAGCCGATACTCTTCGATAAGGTACCGGCAACCTTCGCACCGGTTTGGTCTCGTATACAGCCTAACCCTTCATCATCAATACCACCAAAGAGAAGCGCCCCCGGCCGATATCCACAAGATATAGCATACTCTTTTAATTCCTCTTTTTCAGCTTCAGTCAGCTCCTGGCCAACTAGGCTTCGGAAGTCAAAAGTTTCATCTTCCGAGGTATCTTCGGTTATTCCTCCTTTCTCGGGTTTGGCAGCCGTGGTCTATTGGGTGGCTGCAGCAGTTTCTTCAGCGGCCATGTTTAGCAGCATTTTATCTATATCAGCGGCTATGCTCTCTAAATTAATACCTTCGGAGTTAGCATCTTCGGCTCTGGCCTCTTCTGCGGCAGCCTCCGAAGGTACAGCTTCAGTAGCTGTCATGATTTCAATTGCCGGCATCTTCAGAGTTGGAGCTCTTGGTGGTGTTGTTTCAATCACTTCAGTCACGGTAACAATCCTTTGTCTTTTTGGCCTAGATGCCTTTGCCTTTGCGGGCTCCTTTTCATTATGAAAAAGCTTCGTCAGATGAAGCCCCAATGGACTTAGTTTGACAGGCAAAGTTTCAGTCATTACCTTTAGAGTTTCCTCTATTTCAGCATCAGAGGATGTCGCAGAAGTCTTCTCTTTTTCATCAATTGATTTTTGTTCCGAGATTGATTCCTTTCTTTTCTTCGAAGTTAATACTTTCGATTCAAACTTTTCTTTCTTCTTTTTTGATTGATCTTCGTCGTCTTTGATCAAAGCGTCAGCTACTCTTTTCCTTTTCTGCCCTTCGGCACCCTTGTCGAGTCGCTCATAATCAGGATATTCAAAGCCTATAGCATCAAGCACTCTGTTTAGCCTTCGTTTCGGCCGGGTGCCGAAGGCTGCTGTCATCAATTGATCCTCCTTTTTAGAATAGTTCCCAAGAATTTCAGTGCACATTACTTCGATTTTTTCGAGCCATTCTTGGCAGGGTGCTTTGAAATATTTCTTGAACTTATAGTGGTAGGGCAGTCGGACAAGCTCCCCTTCTTTCTTCTCTTTTTCAAGCTTCGGCATAGCCCATTCCTTCATAGTTGGAAATATTTTGTAAGCCAGAAATTCCTGCACTAAATCTCTAGTGCCAATGTGCTCTGCGATAATCCTAAATTCAGCCAACGCAGTTTGGGTTGGACCTTCTGGTGTCATATTGCATTGGGGTCTGGTTTCTCCGAAGATCAGTTCAAGCGGACTTTGGACCAGCTTCTCCTTGTCATCATCAACTTTGACGTAGAACATTCCGATTTCCAGCCTGCCGGCCATTTGCTTCGGTAGCTGATCACAGAAAAATTTGTAGTTTTCCGATAGGCAAAATTGTAACAACCAAAATTTTCATGTAGCCCATCCTTTCTGGCCTTGGTTTGGTAATGTAGCTCGTGCACCCGGCAGAAACCTTCGGCAAATGGTTCCACCCCCTGGCTTCGGAGAGCCCAAATATAAACACTAAGCCTAACAATAGCGTTAGGAGTTAGTTGATGAAAGTGGATCCCAAACTTCTTTAGCACATTGGCAATCATCCTATTCAAAGGAAATCTCAAACCAGCTTTGAGGAAACTCTTGAAAATCACTATTTCATCTTTCTGTGGTTTTGGAGTAGTTTCTTCTCCACCGAAGCGAATCAGCTCTTTTTTATCTTCGCTAAAGTAGCCCGACTTCACCATCTTAGGAAAATCAGCTTTGGAGATGGTCGACTTTCCGAAGTCCAGGTGGCTAGGCTTGCTCGGCACTGCGATGTTGTAATCATCTTCAGAATCGGTCTCTTCAATATCTGCTTGCTATGCTTCAGCAGCAGGGACGTCTTCCGGTGTCATCAACCTAGATCGCTTCATTGCTTCCAAGATAGGAACAGTTTCCACAGCTTCGGTTTCGTCTCCCTCGCGATCGACTCTTGTAGTAGAGCAGACTCTGGCCATTTGATTATGACTTACTTGAAATTTTTTGAATTGGCTTTTTTGTCTTTTCCGAAGCTCTTACACTTGCGCCGAAGCAGATTTTGTATGAGCGCAATGATCAAGCTTCGGCTATGACTAAAAATTTGGCAGCAAAACAATACAATAGCAATGAATGTTGTGGTAACTTCACACCTACCCGTCTGTTTATATAGTGCTGCAGGTGGGAAGGTGAATCGGCAAGGTCTCCAACACCGAACAAACAGTCACCCGCGCTCACTGAACGGTGGGCCACATAGCTCGAGAAGGTGAATCGCTGGCAAGAGTGTAACCGGTGCAAGATGGGTCGCGCGTTCGACGATTATTTTAATCGTTTCTTGCCAACGAGCTCAGGGAAGGTGTTTTTTGGATCTTCGGCATCCCGAAGCTTAGAAGATTTTTCACGGATCAAGCTCGTTACGAAAAACGATCTAGCGCCGCGAAGGGGCTACTGTTGGGGGTATGCTTCGTAGCCGAAGATCCTAAAGAAATAAACACCTTCGGCAGATCCTCTCCAAAACAGCGCCGAAGCTATCAACTATAAAGCTTCGGTATAGTGACATGTCTCAAGACGAAGGGGTGAACCGACTTAAAGATGAAATGACTTAAAGACCCATGATATTCTGTGTCATTATTATAGTTCATTGTAAAGGGTATAAATGTAATTATATACAGGCTGTGAACTGTGCCTATAAATAGGTGAACAGTACCCCTGTACTGTTCACGTGCTCTCTTGTAATCGTGCATTGGGCATTTGTTTTTGCTTCACGCTGGTATTTTTGCTTTCCTTCGAGCCGAAGGTACATTTGTAATTTGTTATCATTTTTACAATAATGAAATAGAAATGAGTTAATAATAATAATCATGTGTTTAAATTATTTTACATATTTTTTACCCTTCCTCATTATTTGTTGTGTTTATGAAGGTATAACCTTCATAACCTTCGTCCGAAATCCATTATATCCTGAGGATATAATGCTTCGAAGGACGAAGGACTATAACATTTAACAATTTCTATGTTGCCTTGTTCTTGATTCATATCATTTGAGAACAAGTCCCCAACAGAAAGTATTGAGTAAATTCAATATGGATAAAGCATATCCGTCTAAGACTCCTATGATTGTCCGTACCCTAGAAAGGGATAAGGATCCTTTTTGACCACGAGACGAAGGAGAAGAAATTTTGGGTCCTGAGTACCCATATCTTAGTGCAATTGGAGCACTTATGTATCTAGCAAACAATACAAGACCCGATATTGCTTTTGCAGTAAATTTACTTGCTAGATATAGTGCATCCGCTACCAAACGCTATTGGACTGGAACAAAAATATTCTTCGATACCTCCATGGCATGGCAGATCTTGGTCTATTCTACGGAAGAAATCAAGATCCTAGCCTCGTAGGGTACACAGATGCTGGTTATCTTTCAGACCCCCACAATGGTAGGTCTCAAACTGGGTTTGTATTTCTGAATGGTGGAACTGCTATTTCTTGGAAGTCATCCAAGCAAACTCTAGTAACAACATCCACTAATCCCTCAGAGATTATTGACTTGTATGAAGCCTCACGTGAATGTGTGTGGCTTCGAAGGGTGATTAGTCACATTCAATCATCATGTGGGATTCATTCCATTGAATCACCCACTATTATCTATGAAGATAATGCAGCTTGTGTTGCTCAGATGCAACAAGGTTATATCAAGAGTAATGTTACCAAACATATCTCCCCCAAGTTATTCTACCCTCATCAACTTCAACAAAGTGGTGAGATTAAGGTCATGCAAACTAAGTCTTGTGACAATCTCGCAGACTTATTCACTAAGTCGCTACCTTATTCCACATTTCGAATATGTGTTAAGGGAATTGGTATGCGTCGACTTAGAGATTTGCTTGCATCAGGGGGAGTATCTCTTTGATCAACCTAATACTAACATCACATTGTACTCTTTTCCTATATGAGTTTTACTATCATGTTTTCTCATGTTAGGTTTTTAATGAGGCAATGTCAACACAAGCATATGTCAGTCTCTTGATTTTTCCCATCAGGGTTTTTCGATAGAGACACCAAAGACATATCATATACTGTTGATTTTCTCCAAATTTTTCCCACTGGGTTTTTCTGGAGTATTACACAGTATATTATTGCAAACCACCTTTTTACCTACAGGTTTTAAGGAAGGATGTACATGATGGACAGCTGCTTAAGGGGGAGTGTTAAGATGTATAAGCAGTTCCCTAATTGCTTCAGTCGTCGGGTTAACAAAGGACGTGGTCCATATGGCACCTGTTCACGAAGGGACGTGGCCCACGATCTCAACTATCAATAGACATGTCTCCTCTGTACGTCGGTGCCTTTAGGGCATCTCCTTCATGTATAAATATCAGCTGCAATAAAACAGAAAGCGAGGAGATTCGTTCTCTTTTCATTCTCGCACACAGTTCTATTTTCTTACATATTGAATGTGAAGTTCAGGAAACTTGGACGACTTGAATGGAGGTGGTTGGGGGTATTTATAGTCCCAACCACTATTCTAGCCGTTGCTGTCGATGGGCACCGGACATGGTATTGTTCACTGTCCGGTGCCCGCCACGTCAGCAGACCGTTGGGGTTTGGTGCAGTTGACCGTTGAAGTCCTTTGTCTTCTAGCTACACCGGACAGTCCGGTGGCACACCGGACATGTACGGTGCGTTCTGACTGAGCACTATTCACTTCTATTGTTCACCGTATTTGATCGTTGAGGCTAGGTTATCGTTGCTCCGTTGGCTCACCAGACATGTTCGGTGCAGACCGGACAATCCGGTGAATTATAGTGGAGCGACTCCCTGAAAAACCCGAGAGTGGCCAGTTCATCTGGTGCTCGGCCTGGGCACCAGACACTGTCTAGTGCGCCACTGGGAGCACCATTTCTAGCCTTCGCTCCAAACTTTGTTGAATCCTCAACATAACTTTTTTTGGTTTATATTGAACTTTATGCACCTAAGATAGATGATGACTAGGCAAACTAGTTAGTCCACGTGGTTTGTGTTGGACGTCAAACACCAAAATCAATTATAGGAAATGATTAAGCCCATTTTCCTTTTAATCTCCCCTTTTTGGTGATTCATGCCAACACAAACCAAACCAAATATAAAGAGTAAGAATGTATCTAGTTTGCAATTTTGATAGAAATGCATAAGTTACTTAGAATTAAACCAATTGAAAGAATTTCTACATATGTCTAAATAAATAAGATTGCTTTCTTTTATTTAATATTTTGGACCACATTTGTACCACTTTGCTTGTTTTTACAAATCTTTGGGAAAAGTCTTTTCAGATTCTTTTGCAAATAGCCAATGATATGATAATATGATTTGAAAAAGCAATTTCAAGATTTTGAAAATTCTCCACCTGTTTCAAATGCTTTTCCTTTGGCTAAGCAAAAACTCCCCTTAAAAAAGTTCTCGCCTTAGCTGCCAAGAGGGTTTTTGTAATTGAAACGATTTCCATTTTTATAAGCAGATACCAAATGAAATTACCAATTGAAAATTTTGAATTTCAAACTAGTGGTGCGGTCCATTTGCTTTGGGCCTAATACTTTCTCCCCCTTTGGCATTAAGCGCCAAAAACGAAGAAACTTGAGAGGCCCTTGAAATTCTCCCCTTTTTGGGGCCTATTTTCTCCTTTGGTAAAAGAAACATGAGTGAAGGTTTATACCAAATTGAAATTTTATGAGTAAGGCAAATGATAAATGATACTGACAGAGTTGAGTGGAAGCCTTGCCTTCACCTAATACTCCATTTCCTTTTCAATTGAAGACTAATCATAGAAATATACTTGAAAACACATTAGTCTTAGCCTTGGCACAAGAAGAATAAGAAATATGCATTTGTACCAAATGAAAGAGACATGATCAAAGGTATATAAATTAGCAATGTGTGCAATGTTTCAATCAAAGTTCCGAGAATCAAGTATATTTAGCTCATTTCTAAGTTTGCTAAAAGTCTTTTCATCTAGTGGCTTGGTAAAGATATCGGTTAATTAATTGTGGGTGCTAACATAAGCAATTTTGATATCCCCTTTTGTTGGTGATCTCTCAAAAAGTGATACCGGATGTCTATGTGCTTAGTGCGGCTGTGTTCAACGGGATTATCCACCATGCGGATTGCACTCTCATTATCACATAGGAGAGGGACTTTGCTCAACTTGTAGCTATAGTTCCTGAGGGTTTGCCTCATCCAAAGTAATTGTGCACTACAGTGTCCTGCAACAATATACTCGGCTTTGGCGGTAGAATGAGCTATGAGTTTTGTTTCTTTGAAGCCCAAGACACTAGAGATCTTCCCAGAAACTGACAAGTCCCTGATGTGCTCTTCCTATCAATTTTAAATCCAGCATAATCGGCATCGGAATACCCAATTAAATCAAAGGTAGATCCCTTGGGATACCAAAGCCCAAACTTAGGAGTGTAAACTAAATATCTCATGATTCTTTTCACGGCCCTAAGGTGAACTTTCTTAGGATTTGCCTGGAACCTTACACACATGTAGACAGAAAGCATAATATCCGATCGTGAAGCACATAAATAGAGTAAAGAATCTATCATCGACCGGTATACCTTTTGATCTACGGATTTACCTCCCGTGTCAAGGTCGAGATGCCCATTGGTTCCCATGGGTGTCATGATGGGTTTGGCATTCTTCATTCCAAACTTCTTGAGTATGTCTTGAATGTACTTATTTTGGCTGATGAAGGTGCCCTTTTGGAGTTGCTTGATTTGAAATCCAAGGAAATACTTCAACTCCCCCATCATAGACATCTCGAATTTCTGTATCATTATCCTACTAAACTCTTCACAAGATGACTTGTTAGTAGACCCAAATATAATATCAACATAAATTTGACATATGAACAAGTCTTTAGCGATTGTTTTAGTGAAGAGAGTAGGATCGACTTTTCCAACTTTGAAGCCATTAGTGATAAGAAAGTCTCTCAGGCATTCATACCATGCCCTTGGGGCTTGCTTGAGCCCATAAAGAGTCTTTGAGAGCTTGTAAACATGGTTAAGATACTCACTATCTTCAAAGCCGGGAGGTTGCTCAACATATACCTTTTCCTTGATAGGGCCATTGAGGAAGGCAATCTTCACATTCATTTGATATAGCTTAAAGTCATGGTAAGTAGCATAGGCAAGTAATATGTGAATTGACTCAAGCCTAGCTACGGGTACATATGTTTCATCAAAATCCAAACCTTCGACTTGTGAATAACCTTTGGCAACAAGTCGGGCTTTGTTCCTAGTCACCACACCATGCTCATCATGTTTGTTGTGGAATACCCACTTGGTACCTACAACATTTTGGTTAGGACGTGGAACCAAATGCCATGCCTCATTTCTCGTGAAGTTGTTGAGCTCCTCTTGCATTGCCACCACCCAATCCATATATTTTAGTGTGTCATCTATCCTGTATGGCTCAATAGAAGACACAAAAGAGTAATATTCACAAAAATGAGCAACTCGAGATCTAGTGGTTACCCCCTTGTGTATGTCACCAAGTATGGAGTTGATGGGGTGATCTCTTTGAATTGCTTGGTGGACTCTTGGGTGTGACGGTCTTTGATCCCGAATCTCTTGATCATCTTCCTTGTCTTCGTTATCTTCATCTCCCCTTGATCAATGTTCTCCACTTGAGGTGGCTCATCGTCTTGATCTCCATCCTCTTCTTCTTGAGCGTTTTCCTCATCTTGAGTTGGGGGAGATGCTTGAATGGAAGACAATGGTTGATCTTGTGCTTGTGGAGGCTCTTTGGATTCTTTTGGACACACATCCCCAATGAACATGTTCCTTAGCGCGACGCACAGAGCTTCTTCATCATCTAGTTCATCAAGATCAACTTGCTCCACTTGGGAGCCATTAGTCTCATCAAACACAATGTCACAAGAAACTTCAACTAATCCAGTGCACTTGTTGAAGACTCTATATGCCCTTGTGTTTGAGTCATAACCAAGTAAAAAACCTTCTATTGCTTTAGGAGCAAATTTAGAATTTCTACCTCTCTTAATAAGAATAAAACATTTGCTCCCAAAAACTCTAAAATAAGAAACATTGAGCTTTTTACCAGTGAGGAGTTCATATGATGTTTTCTTGAGGATTCAGTGGAGATAGAGTCAGTTGATGGAGTAGCAAGCGGTGTTAATCGTCTCTGCCCAAAACCGATCCAGTGTCTTGTATTCATCAAGCATGGTCCTAGCCATATCCAAAAGAGTTCTATTCTTGCTCTCAACTACACCATTTTGTTGAGGTGTGTAGGGAGAAGAGAACTCATGCTTGATGCCCTCCTCAAGAAATCCTTCAATTTGGGAGTTCTTGAACTCCATTCCATTATCGCTTCTAATCTTTTTGATTCTTAATCCGAACTCATTTTGAGCCTGTCTCAAGAATCTCTTTAGGGTCTCTTGGGTTTGATATTTTTCCTGCAAAAAGAATACCCAAGTGAAGCGAGAATAATCATCCACAATAACAAGATAGTACTTACTCCCGTCAATGCTTATGTAAGCGATCAGGCCGAATAGATCCATGTGTAGTAGTTCAAGCGGCCTGTCGGTCGTCATAATGTTCTTGTGTGGATGATGAACTCCAACTTGCTTTCTTGCTTGACATGCGCTACAAATCCTGTCTTTCTCAAAATGAACATTTGTTAGTACTAAAATGTGTTCTACCTTTAGAAGCTTGTGAAGATTCTTCATTCCAACATGGGCAAGTCGGCGATGCTAGAGCCAACCCATATTAGTCTTAGCAATTAAGCAAGTGTCTAGTTCAGCATTGTTATCATTAAAATCAACTAAATATAGCTGACCATCTAACACTCCATTAAATGCTATTGAATCATCACTTCTTATAAAGTCAGTAACACCAACATTAGTAAAGAGACAGTTGTAGCCCATTTTACATAATTGAGAAATAGAAAGCAAATTGTAGTCTAAGGTATCTACAAGAAAAACATTAGAAATGGAATGATCAGGGGATATAGCAATTTTACCCAAACCTTTGACCAAACCTTGATTTCCATCCCCGAATGTGATCGTTCTTTGGGGATCTTCATTTTTCTAGGAGACCATCCTTTTCTCCCATGTCATGTGGTTTGTGCACCCGCTATTGATTATCCAACTTGATCCACCGGGTGCATAAACTTACAAAACAATTTTAGGCCTTGTTCTTAGGTACCCAAACGATCTTGGGTCCTTTAACATTAGAAACAAGCACCTTGGGTACCCAAACACAAGTCTTGGGACTCTTGTGTTTGCCCCCAACATATTTGGCAACTACTTTGTCTGATTTGTTAGTCAGCACATAAGAAGCATCAAAAGTCTTAAATGAAATGTCATGCTCATTTGATGCATTTACAATTTTCTTTTTAAGCATTTTGATATGAGTTGAATGTCTAGAACTAGAAGCCTCATTCCTATACATGAAAGCATGATGAGAAACATTATGAGGTTTTCTAGCATGAATTCTCCTAATTTTATGGTTAGGATAGTTTTCAGGATATAAAATGTAACCTTCTTTATCCTGAACCATGGGTGCCTTGCCCTTAACAAAATTAGACAATCTATTCTTGGGGGGCTTTAAGTTTGGTGTTGCTTTGGCTCCCTTGTTGGAAGCCAATACCATCCTTAATGACAGGGCGTCTCCAATTATAAAGCATGCTACGAGTAAATTTAATTTTTTTATTTTCTAGCTCATGCTCGGCAATTTTAGCATTTAACTTAGCTATGTGATCATTTTGTTCCTTAATCATAGCAATGTGATCATTCATAGCATCAACATTAATATCACTACATCTAGTGCAAATAGTGACATGTTCAACCGTAGATGTAGATGACTTGCAAACATTCAATTCTTCAATCTTAGCAATTACATTATCATTCTCAATTCTAAGACAAGAAATTGAATCATTGCAAATGTTAAGCTCTTTAGATAAATTCTCACATTTTTGTACCTCTAGAGCATAAGCATTCTTCAATTTAACAAATTTCTTATTTTCCTTAACGAGCAAGTCCTCTTGGCTTTTCAAGATATCATCCTTCTCGTTAATGGATTCTATCAATTCATTTATCTTTTTCTTTTGGTCCTTAGTTAGGTTAGCAAAAAGAGAAGTTAAATCGTCATTGTCATCACTAGACTTACCCTCATCATCGGAGGTAGTGTATTTAGGGGTATCTCTAAAATGTACCTTCTTATTCTTGTCGTCCTTGGCCATGAGGCATTTGTGGTTGACGTTGGGGAAGAGAAGTTCCTTATTGACGACGATGTTGGCGGCGTCCTCGTCGGAGGAGGAGCCGGTGGAGCTCTTGTTGGAGTCCCATTCCCGCCCCATGTGCGCTTCACCACCCTTCTTCTTGTAGTATCTTTTCTTTTCCATCTTCTTCCCTTTCTTGTCGTCGTCCCTGTCACTGTCACTTGTATATGTGCATTTAGCTATAAAGTGACTGGACTTACCACACCTGTAGCACACCCTCTTGGAACGGGGCTTGTAGTCCTTCCCCTTCCTTTGTTTGAGGATTTATCGAAAGCTATTAATGATAAAAGCCATCTTCTCGTTCTCAAGCTTGGAGGCGTCGACTGGGAGTCTACTTGGTGTAGACTCATCCTTCTTTTCTTCCGTTGCTTTGAATGCAACGGGTTGCACCTCAGGTGTGGAGGTGGCGCCTTGCTCCAAGTTGACAATATGTTTGGAGTCTTTGATCATAAGTTCAAAACTCACAAACTTGCTAATTAATTCATCGGGAGACATCTGTTTATATCTAGAATCTCCACGGATTAGTTGCACTTGAGTAGGATTACGAAAAATGAGAGATCTTAGAATAAACTTGACCATTTCATGGTCATCCCATTTGGTGCTCCCGAGGTTGCGCACTTGATTCACCATTGTTTTGAGCCGGTTGTACATCGCTTGCGGCTCTTCTCCTTTGTTGAGGACGAATCGACCGAGTTCTCCCTCGATCGTTTCATGTTTGGTGTTCTTGGTCACCTCATTCTCTTTGTGCGCCGTTTTGAGGACGTCCCAAATCTCTTTGACATTTTTTCAAACCTTGCACCTTATTATACTCCTCTAGACACAAGGAAGCGAGGAGTATGGAAGTTGCTTGGGAATTAAAATGCCTAATTTGGGCAGCCTCATCGGAGTCATAATCCTCGTCACCCACCTGTGGTGCCTGCGCTCCAAACTCAACAATATCCCAGATGATTTCGTGGAGTGAGGTTAGGTGATGCCTCATTTTATCACTCCACATACAATAATCTTCATAATAAAAATATGGTGGTTTGCCTTGGGGTACCAAAAGTAGAGGAGCGCGTTTAGGAATGCAAGGATAACAAAGAGGCATCTTACTATACTTCTTACGCTCGTGGTGCTTCGAAGTTGTAGACTCGGCACCAGATGTGGAAGGTGACAAAGAGTCGGTCTCGTAGTAGACCACCTTCTTCATTTTCTTTTTCCTCTTATCACCCTTCCTATGTGACTTGACGGAGGAAGCAGATACCTCCTTGTATTTGTCGTCGGACTCCCTTGATGGAGTCCTTCCCGAGCCTTCGGCCTTATCGCCAGTGACTATCTCCCTCTTGGCGTGATCTCCAGACATCACTTCGAGTTTGTTAGACTCTTAATGAAGCACTGGCTCTGATACCAATTTAAAGTCATCTAGAGGGTGGGGTGAATAGGCGAAACCTAAAATTTACAAACTTAAACTCTTACTAAGGACAAGGTTAGCGTTATAATTAAATCGGTGCGCGGAAGATTGTTTCTCTTGCTATGAATTGCTTGAATTAATGTGGATAACTTTGGGAGCAAATTCAAATCAATATTAGCAAGAAAACTTTAGAGAGAGGAAAGAGGGGAAACAAATCAAGTGAAGATCAATGCAAGTGAACACGTTGATTTGTTTTACCGAGGTTCGGTTACAAAGAACCTAATCCCGGCCACAAAGACCGGCTCTATTTCAACCCTTTCCCTCTCTCAATCGGTCACTTAGACCGGTCGAGGCTTCTCCTTAATCACTTGGGTCACTAAGACCCAACAAGGATCACCACACACTTAGATGTCTCTTGCTTGCTTTACAAAGCACTTAGAAGAGAAGGAATGAGAAGGAGAAAACAATTCAAGCAACAAGAGAAACAAAAGAACACAAAACACCCTCTCTCAAGTCACTAATCAATTGAGTTGATTTGGAGGCTTGGAGAGGATTTGATCTATTTATTGTTCCTTGGAGTATAGTCTTTTGCTCTTGTATTGAATGTGAAGTTCAGAAAACTTGGATGGCTTGAATGGAGGTGGTTGGGGGGTATTTATAGTCCCAACCACTATTCTAGCCGTTGTTGTCGATGACGCACCGGACAGTCTGGTGGTGCACCGGACAAGGTACTGTTCACTGTTCGGTGCCCGCCACGTCAGCAGACCATTGGGGTTTGGAGAGGTTGACCAGTGAAGTCCTTTGTCTTCTAGCTGTACCGGACAGTCCGGTGGCACACCAGACATGTCCAGTGCGTTCTGACTTTGCTGCTCCGACTTCTGAATACGAACTGTTCACTTTTACTGTTTACTGCAGTCGACCATTGATGCCAAGTTACCGTTGCTCCGTTGGTTCACCGGACATGTCCAGTGCACACCGGACAATCCAGTGAATTATAGCGGAGCGACTCCCTCAGAAACCCGAGTGGCCAGTTCATCTGGTGCTCGGCCTAGGCACCAGACACTGTCCGGTGCGCCACTGGGAGCACCATTTCTAGTCTTTGCTCCAAACTTTGTTGATTCCTCAACTTAACTTCTTTCTTGGTTTATGTTGAACTTTATGCGCCTGAGATAGACGATGACTAGGCAAACTAGTTTTTTCACGTGGTTTATGTTGGACGTCAAACATCAAAATCGATTATAGGAAATAATTAGACCCATTTCCCTTTCAAGGGGACGTTTGGTTTCTAGGGACTAATTTTTAGTCTCTCTGTTTTATTCTATTTTAGTCTCTAAATTATCAAATACAGAAATTAAAAGAGTTTTGGTTTTCGTATTTGATAATTTAGGGACTAAAATATAATAAAAAATAGAGTTACTAAAAATAGTCCATATAAATCAAACACATCCTTTGTGGTGTTTAGTTTATAGGGACTAATTTTTAGTCCCTATATTTCATTCCATTTTAGTCTCTAAAATGTCAAATACAGAAACTAAAATAGAGTTTTAGTTTCTGTATTTAGTACTAAAATTGAATAAAATGGAAATACTAATTAATCCCTAAAACTCAAACAACCCCTTAGTTTTCCGTTTGTCGATTCGCTATCTCGTCCATTATCACCCGGATGGGTCTTCCTGCCAACAGAATTGATCGATGGTTTTCTCACAGGAGTCTAGATTAACTATAGTATTAATAATAAGAGCAGCAACACCAAAGGTAGGGATGCAAGGCGGGTTTGCATATTGCATCCCTAGCCAGAGGTTAATATTCTGTCTCTTCAGACTAGGCAACGAGGCCAACGCCATATTTAGTTTCGTCATATACTTTAAAAGTATCTGTATGTTCTAAAATCAAATTTAGTTCCGTTATATTAAATGAACAAACACACACATATGTATGATCAAAAAGTATTTTATTCTAAGAAAGTTGGGTAGACTAGAGCTTAAAACATAATACGACCCATGAGTCAAGGTTTAGACATATGAATATCTATTTTTCGTATACTCATATACAAGTTTCCATCTTCCATATAAAAACTATTAAGTTTGCGCAAGATCATTATTACTCAAAATGTCCAATAGTGTATGTATATTGACCCTTTTGAGACAATTTTACGTTCTATAAGGCAATTCTATTGATCAATAAAAATACAAACTATTGAGAACTGAAATGTAAATTGAAAGTACAGAATGGAAGAAGTATGTCCTTATATTGATCTTTGTATATATTTATAAAGGGGAAGGGGTGCAGTGAATAGGTGCCTAATCCTAGGAGACAACTGTTCACTGCATCCATGTCAAAGGACATACCCTTTGGTTGCATGATTAACTAACTAATCTATATTTAATCCCATTGCTTAGAGGGATGTCTATGGTAGATGAGATCAATTGAAGAGGTCTCTTTAGGGAGACATCTTTTTACAACACTCCCCCTTGATCGAATCTTCCTTGAGATCAATGCGTTGTTAATTCCTCGAAAAACCTTATGTGAAAAATCTGAGGAATATATTTATATGCCATAAAAACTCCTTTGAATCTAGTGGGAATATAAGGAGAAATAATATGGCATATATAGTTGTGATTAATAAATCACTTATGTATTTGGTAGCTCCTTGAAAAACCCCATGGGGAAAAAATGGAAGATACAACATAATATGTTGAACTTCTCCAAAAACCATATATGAAAAATATGAGAAGTTAATGAGTTGATATACTGCTGAAAACTCCTATAAAAACCCAGTGGGAAAATTAGGACAAAACTGATACAATATATTTAAGTGTTATCTCTATTGAGCTCATATTGGAGCTAGTGAAGACAAAGTTGTCTTTGATGTTCTCCTTTATAACTCCGATGGGGAAAACAGGATAACATGACATATGCTATGAACTGTGGATCATAACTGTAATAACCTCCCCCAAAACCTCATGGGAAAAATTTGAGGATGAATACTATGTCTTTGATATCTTCTCAAAAACCTCTTTGGGGAAATAGAAGATATGGCATATAGCATGTCTTTTATATCTCCCTAAAAACCCCGATGGGGAAAATAGGAGGTATGACATGTTCTTGTATTGATATTGTCTCGTTAAAAACCTTTTATGAGAAACCTTTGTGGGAAAAAAACTCATAGAAGGAAAAGAGTACAATATGATGTTTGAACATGTTATTGTTCACGAGGAGGACTCCCCCTGAACCTTGCAACTCTCACAGTCATTGTATACCAATTCCATAGGTGTGGTTTAGGTATAGACTTATTGAGCAGATCTGCAAAGTTATCGCAAGATTTAGTTTTGAAAGATGTTTATATCCTTGTTATAGGCACAAAACATTTATTGGGGCAATATATTTGTTTTTTCTCATATGAGACTTGTTTGCATCTTGACAATACAAGCAACATTATCTTTGCAGATAATGGATAGTGACCCGATGGAATCACTATTGATCATTCAATGAAGTCATACATGTTTGAGCTTCAGAATGATATGTGGAAGTAACCATTGGAGTCTAGTTAGTGATTCTTGTGAGAACTTTACCACTATAGAATCAATATGTGATCTGGCAATATAGGGAATAAAAATGGGCAATATTTTGATATCCCATCATGGTCACATATTGATAACAAAATCAAGTTCTTTCGTTGCTATATAGATATCGATAGACATCCATTTCACTCCAACCAATTGACATTATTGGAGTTGTGCTATTTTTGAGCTAGCTTGGTATTTGCAAATGCAATATCAGGCCTATTGCAATTTGCAAGATACATAAGCGCTTTGATGGAACAAAATTTGTCATCCCTGGGTCTAAATGGATATTGACCCATCTTCAAGGATTTAATAACCATAAGTATTGATGGATATATTTGTCCAATATTATTAGGATATTGGTAGACAATATCAATTGAATATGATATACTGATATAAGCACTTAAGCATAGATATCTGTGTTGGATGATTTCATATTTTATCGTGGGATAGGATATGATAAAACCCAATTTTGGAATTTTATTATGAACACACATATGTGATATCATCATGATTGGAGAAATCCTTCTGAGGAAGGGATTTACTCTATCAGTTGTACCACCATCAACTTGACTATCCTAAGTCATAGTGTGACTTGAGGTTTGCACAATATATGTTGGGATTTTTGTTTTGGATTCCGAATGTTGAGTCCATATGGGACTAATATGTCTGAATCTATCAAATTCATTTGATCTGCCATAAATAAGATACGGGAACACAATTTTCACACCCATACCAAAGGATATAGTTGCTGGATCTTTGTGTGAAACCACGTGCTACAAGCTCTCATTATCTCACCACACAGTTTTCATTAGGAAAACATTATGAGGGAAATATTTACTATATCAAATACTTCTCATATTGAATGAGAGAGATTCTCCTTAATTGCCACATTTGATTTGACCCAATTTTGAGTGTATGGACACTCTACCTAGGACTTTTGGTCTGGATCCAGTTGGAGGTGTATAACAATTTTTGAGGAGAGTATTGTGTCAACATTTTGCAGATTGATTCAATGGAACCAATATAGCTTGTGGAAATATTAACCTTTTTGAACTCAATGTCATTAAAACTATAGAGCTAAGGGTGTTCCAATGACCCAACACATGAAATATATGCACATTTGTGCTAGGCTTTTGAATGCTTTACAACCATAGGATTTGGATAATAAATATTCATAAGGTGTCTATCAACATGGAGTTAATTTAATTTGTATTTACTGTCTTGGAGGATGATCTCCCCCTATTCCGAGTATGCTTGCAAGAAGTTGTATCCCATGTGATCATACTTCTCCCCTCTTATTTTGATATGGGAGTTGAGTGGTTTTATTTGGTACCTCCACTCTTTCTGATAAATTTGTGGGAATCGGATTGAGCGACACCTATAAGACAAGTAAATGCATTTGGCAGATTATTTACATTATGATGCAAACTTAAGATGTTCTGAACGATTTGGTTTAGATTCTTAGGTACGTGGATATGAGGAGTGAATATCAACATATGTGATATTCTATTTGGATTCCTGGCATTCTTTATGTGGTATGAATCTCCCCTAATGCTTGGAATCATTCTCAAAGTATAATCAACATACGAGCTATTTATGAATCCCTTACGGAGGACCCGAGGTACTATATGAATTATGGATAATGATACCTCATTGTGGTACCCAATACCCATTGGTATGTTGAGGTGGTGATATGGGTATGTAAGAAACATACATAATTCGCAGATGAGAAATGTTTGGTTGAGACCATATTCGCACGTACTTACTGCAATGGAGGGAGCCATATACTTGCAGTTTGATGAATTTGAATTAATGATGCGATGTGTACATGTCCCCTATAAGGTGTTAGTAATTTGCAATTCTTTTGATTAGTCAATAATACGATTCTCTTGATAAGAGAATCAATCATACAACTATGAATATAGACATTGGGTACTTAGTGTTCTAGTCAAATAGATCTAAATAATTCCATGTGGATGGATTCTATCCTGCGTCTAGGATAATTTTGCTCAAATTTGATAAATTTGAACAATGAATTTGACAAATTTGGTGATCCTTATGATCGGTAAGGATACATATAGGACTATGTTTGAAATGCATATGGGCAAAATATAACACCAAGTTGGTCCATGTTCGAATTTAATGTAAGAGGGACTTAAAATTATTTCCCTTATGGCACAAGGAGTGCACAACAATTCTCTGGATTTGGGGAAATGTTATTGTGACCAATATAATTGATAATAATTTTCTCATCATCCCTAAGGTAGAATGACCAAAAGCAATTTTTCCATATCTTATTGATTGAATCAAGAGAGAAAATTATTTGTATGCAACATGTAATATGGGATTAATGTATATACAATACATTCTAGAATGGAAGGAAATTGCATATATATTTGGTTTTCATATCTGCTGGACTAAGTTGAGTGTAGATTTTATCTACTCTTAGTATTGGGTTTTAATATGGAAACCATACAACTGGATATCATGAAAACAAAGTGGAGTATTTATTGAATCAGGATACATGTGTGTATCCGATTAAATTGAATACCCTAGAGAGTGTACGATCTCTCTTATTTTAGTGGTTCAACAGGTCACTAAATAAATTTTCTTTCCATTTGAACAAACAGTAAAGTTGTTACTAATGTTTTGGACTCGATTCCTATGGGAATGAGTGATGTAAGAATCATTCCCATAGGTATAAATACGAAAAGAAAGTATTTTAACGTGCTAATGTGAAGGGGTCTCTTCGGGAGATATCGAGAGCTGGATTCCGCGTGGCTGTTTGACTTATGCACAACCTTCAGTATTTTGATAATAACTTCTCCTAGGAATCTCTAAATGGCGTGGGGTTGGATGCATTGGAAAGCTAACTTGATAAGATTTCTCACCATGTATAGCATGCCTAATGAAACTTCGTAGAATGATGCAGTTTAATACTGAAACTTGGTCATCAAGCAGTGTGTTGACCTTCTGACCAGTCAGCACTAAAGTAGGTCGGTTGCCTTTCTGGTAGATCCGATTAAGTTAGTCTTAGAAGAATTGGAAACTAGACTTCAATAGCTTTCCAAAATGTACTTATGGGCCTTCATAGCCTTTGGGAATCAAAAGATATGACTGTTTCTTTTGGACGCTTCTGTCACGCTGGACTGACTCGAACATAGTTCTCTCTGATTCGCCCTTGATATGTTCTGTCCTTTCTCTTTGGTGAACCTAAGCAAAATCAACATACACGACTTAGGTAGCATAAAGTTATCAGTAGTGTTTAATTTAAATTCGTAAAGTAGCGCGTGCACCTCTTGTTGTATCTGTTTCGCTCGGCTTCGAGTGATCGGTCTAGTAGGAATGTTCGGCAAAGTTGACGATGCTGGTATGGTCACATCATCCTCCCCCCTTGAAAAAGAGTCGTCCTCAACTCTTCCAATCCAAAGAAATGAGAGAGGTCAGCCACATTAAAACTGGAACTCACACCATAAGTGTCTGGCAGATCAATTTCATAAGCATTGTCGTTGATCTTGCGAAGCACTTTGAATGGACCATCAGCTCATGGTTGTAATTTGCTTTTACGTTATTCAGGAAATCTTTCTTTGCGTAGATGTACCCAAACCATGTCTCCTGGTTCGAACAACATCTTTCTTCGACCCTTGTTGGCACACTTTTCATATTTCTTGGTCATTTTCTCAATATTTGCTCGAGCTTTTTCATGAAGGTTCTTGATTAACTCGGCTCACTTGCTAGCGTCAAAGTTGACCCGTTCCTGCACAGGCAATGACAAAAGATCTATGGGAGCAGTGGGTTTGAAGCCTTATACAATTTCAAATGGACAAAATTTTGTAGTCGAGTGTACAGCTCTGTTGTATGCAAACTCGACATGTGGTAGACTTTGTTCCGAAAGTTTTAAATTTTTTTTGAGGATAGCTCGCAGCAGCATTGATAATGTTTGGTTTATAACTTCAATCTGTCCATCTGTTTGTGGATGACATGTTGTAGAGAACAAAAGTCGTGTTCCATGTTTTTCCCACAAAGTTTTCCAAAAGTAACTCAAAAATTTAATGTCACGATCAGAAACAATGGTTCGTGGAATCCCATTTAAACGAACAACTTCTTTGAAAAACAATTCAGCAAATATGTGAAGCGTCATCACTCTTGTGGCATGGAATAAAATGTGCCATTTTGCTAAATCGATCAACCACAAGAAAAATGGAATCCCTTCCCTGCTTTGTTCGTGGTAAACCAAGAACAAAATCCATGGATATGTCTTCCCAATGCACACTAGGAATAGGTAGTGGAGTGTATAAGCCATGAGGGTTTAAACGAGACTTAGCTTTATGACATGATTCACATAGAAGGACATGTCGCTCCACATCCCTTCTCATTTTAGGCCAAAATAAATGATCGGCAAGCACTTGCTCCATTTTCTTAGTGCCAAAATGACCCATAAGTCCTCCTACATGAGCTTCTTGCAACAGTAAAATTCGAACAGAACATTCTGGAATGCACAGTTTGTTAGCTCGGAGCAAAAAACCATCATTAACATGAAATTTTACCCAACCTCTACCATCACAACACTTAGAATATGGTTCAACAAAGTTTAAGTCAGTCGGATATAACTCCTTTATACTTTCTAATCTAAGAATTTTAGCATCGAGTTGTGTTAGCAAAGCATGTCGTCGAGACAAAGCATCTGCTACAACATTATCTTTTCCTTTCTTGTATTTGACAGTATAAGGAAATGATTCAATAAATTCACACCATTTTGCATGCCTTCTATTTAGTTTTAGTTGTCCTTTAAGATGTTTTAATGATTCATGGTCTGAATGTATCACAAATTCCTTAGGAAGAAGATAGTGTTGCCAAGTTTCTAAACTCCGAACAAGAGCATATAATTCTTTATCGTAAACTAAATAATTTAGAGTCGGACCACTTAGCTTTTCACTAAAATAGGCACTTTATCTTCGTTCTTGCTTGAGCACGCCTCCGATCCCAATTCCACTGGCATCACATTCTATTTCAAATGTCTTACCGAAGTCTGGGAGTGCAAGAATTGTGTTGTTGTTAACTTTGTCTTCAATTCTTCAAATGCCTTCTATTGTGCTTCTCCCCATTTGAAAGGTACTCCTTTTTTGGTCAATTCATTGATGGGAGCAGCAATAGTACTGAAGTCTTTTACAAACCACCGGTAGAACCCAGTGAGCCCAAGGAAGCTTCTCACTTGGCTCACATTCTGTGGAGGCATCCAGTCGCGTACCACTTTGATCTTTTCTTCATCTACCTCCACACCTTGTCCTCATACAACAAATCCAAGAAACACTACCTCGTCGGTGCAAAAGGTGCACTTCTCAAGGTTAACATACAATTTTTGTTCTTGAAGGACAGCAAGTACGTATCGCATATGTTCAACATGTTCATCAAGGGATTTACTATAAATTAGTATGTCATCAAAATATACAACAACAAATTTGCCAATGAAAGTTCTAAGAACATGATTTATTAATCTCATAAATGTACTAGGTGCTTTTGTTAACCCGAAGGGCATCACCAACCATTCATACAACCCAAATTTTGTTTTAAAGGCTGTTTTCCATTCATCTCCTTTCATACGAATACGATGATAGCCACTTCTTAAGTCAATTTTAGTGAAAATAAAAGCACTACTAAGTTCATCAAGCATATCATCTAATCTAGGAATTGGATGTCTATACCTTATGGTGATGTTATTGATAGCTCGACAATCCACACGCATTCTCCAAGATCCATATTTCTTAGAAACTAGAAGGACAGGGACAACACAAGGGGAAATACTTTCTTGTATGTACCCTTTTTTAATCAATTCTTCCACTTGTTGCTGAATCTCCTTTGTTTCTTCTGGGTTGGTGCGGTAAGCAGCACGATTTGGGAGGGAAGCGCCAGACACAAGGTCTATTTGATGTTCAATCCCTCTCTTAGGTGGTAGCCCTAGTGGCACTTCATCAGGAAACTGTCACACCCGGGTTTTAGGGGTCCAAAGCCCGGGCGCGAACATAATCACCAGGTGTGCTGGGACCAAGTCTCACACATATGATGTATCATGACACATGATCGAATGTCACATCTTTACTATATAATAGGAGTTCTATACAAAATAAATCAATAATTACATTATAAGGAGACAACGGTCCAGCAACCCAAAGTTGACTGGGAGACGACGGCCTAGACCTCTCACGAACTCGCACAGCATCCTCCAAGCGTCTTATCCTGTGGTACCTGTTCTTGACCTATGGGGGGGTGTGAGACAGCAAGAGTGAGCTCACATATGTTCATCGCTCAACAAGTTGTGGGGAATAATGTGCATGAACTCGCCAAAGGTGGGAGCTCACGTGAAGTGTAAGGCTTACCAAAGAGGATGGTTAGAGCTGAGCATTGCTTTTAAAGTTGGTCAAAATTTTATTAGTAGTTACTAAGTATAAGTAAATACCAACCCAATTAAGAAAAGTAATAACATCACCTGCGATGCAATGCATATGACAAATTGAATTTAGTTCCATAAATTAATCATGTGAGGGTCCGAGCTGCTCTTGACCGTGAGTACGGCTAGTATACCAGTTTTACACTCTGTAGAGATTGCGCATCTTTACCGACAAGTCATGTTACCCATCTGCCAAGGGATCGCGACTTCCCGTACACCTCTACCGAGGAGGCGAACTAGGGTAACACTACGAGGCCTTTACAAAGTTCCACTAGCTTCAGAAAACCCGCTACAGTTTATAGGAAGCTCCAATGTAGGGATCCCTTGCATGATCGCCATCTCAGCAAAATCATCCCAAGGACCTCCCTACACTGACCACTCCCCTACTGCCCTTGCCCCTTTTGGGTAAGGTAGTCTTCCACTAGCTTTCCTAATTAATCAGCCAAGGGCGTCCCATTAAACCCTTGTGGTAGCACTGTTTTTCCGGGTGGTCGCTCCATGTTCCAATTAACATAATGATCTTATCATGAACAATAATAATAAACAGATAATAAAAGTGTGATCATGAATAATTTATCTTCATACCCAAAACCACATAAAGCACTAGCAAGTACTACCCAAAAAGTTCAGTGGTAAACAACGTATAAAGATAGACATACTAGGGTAATCTATTGGGTGCCATCAAAATTAACCTATGCAGATCATTATGATTAATTAGAACATGAGTGGGTAAAAAGAAGTGATCAAGGGCACAACTTGCCTGGCACTTGAGATTCCAGGTACCAACTTGCTCTTCAGATGACACGTGTCCTCACCGCTAAACGTAGCATTACAAACAAACAGTGTATAGGCAAAATTAACATTACACTAAACATAAGAATAAACTATATAATTATGATCTACGCGTTGCTACAAGATCGTAGAAACAAGAACCACTAAATTCGGAGCTACAGATATGGAGTTATGAATTTCCGAAATTATTTAGTGCTTAGAATAGATTAATCCTAACGAACAATTTTAATTCTGGTTTCATGGCTAAACAGTGTTACTAATTGATAGACAATATTAATACAAGATTCTTGCAACTAGAATGGGTTAAAAAGGAGTAAAAATGGAATTTCTATGAATTAAATAAGTTTTGGATATAGTTTTATACATAAAATCCATTTCCTAAATTATTTTCTTGAATTTCCTAAGCTTCTGGACTGGGCGCATGAATAATCAAAAGGTCAGGGGCTACTCTGCAAAAGTTCCCAGACACAGGCTAACCTCCAAATGGACGGCGGGTTGGTTTATTAGAAATCTAGGGGCTCTTTAGAAAAACGACGAGGGCCGAAGGGGTACGAGCGCAGCACAGCCGAGCGATCAAGATCTAACGGCTCAAATTAAATCGTGTCTTATATGAACTGGTACGCAATCGAGGTCGTAGGATCTAGGATTGACCGTCTAGATTTTGAACACCAAGATCTGCTCCAAACCATCCGATCCTATATACCTATGGCCCAGATCCAATGGTTTAAAGCGTTATCTCGAGTATTCATCGCAACCGTTGATTATGATCCAACGGTCAACATTCTCTCTCTCATCCCGACCACAAACACGACGGCGGCGCCGCCCCAGCATGCGGCGGAGGACCACCAGAAAACTTTGAGAGCCGCATTGGTGAGGTAATCATGACTAGGAATCGAGCAAAACGTGATTCATACAAGCGCAAACCTCAGAGAAGGCATCATACCACGTATCGGGGTGACCGCAATGCCGCCCATGTGACATGGCGGCTCCATGGCGACCGGCGAGAAATCGCCAAGGTTCAGTAGCCAACCACGCCGATTCGCTGGTAGCCGCAGCTTCAACACGCCCTGACGATGCGCCCAAACCTCATGAAGCTCGACAATCTCTCTCGATTGCCCCACCCAGAGCCCAGCGACGACGACATCCACGAGCACCCCGGCTGCAAGGGCCCCCTCTCCACCATGCACGGCTCCTACGCGGCGGCCACGACAATGATTTATAACCCGGGTTGGAGTCCGACCAAGGGCATAGATCCCAAGCGGTTACAATGGCCCGCGAATTTGGCCGAGCGTGCACATTTTTCTCCCAATGAACTCCGCGGATCCAGCGATTTGTTGCTACCTGCGAGTGCCCAGGTGTGGGGTGGAAGACGGCTGACAAGGAGGGTCCCCGGGCAGTGGCAGACACTGAGAGCCAGGGCGGGATTTGCTATGCTGAGCGTAATTTCAGCGGGATCCGTTGCGGCGATCTTCAGCTGTTTACGCGAGGAAGAAGCTACTAACCGAACGGGCCTGCTTGGAGGTGGCTGGCGCGAGTCAAGCCGCGGCTTGCCGCTTGGTCCCACCACCCAGTGAAGCCAAGCGAGGCATACGTCCCAATGGGCTGGCGCGGAAAAGGAAAAAAAGGAGAGTGGGCCGAGAAGGGATTTTAGTAGTGGGCCTGTGCAGGAAGGTGATTCGACCTAGGTCAGTTCAGGTGAGTTCTCTCTCTTTTTTTTCTTTTTGTTTTCTTTTGTTCATTTCTATTTCTTGTTTTCATTTCAAATTTGAAATTTCAAACTCGAATTTGAGTTGTGGTTTCCACTTCAAGTATGCACAACCCAAAAATTCATAATGGATGCATAGACATGTATCATTTTATTATTATCTTATTATTTTATACCTTTAAGTAAATGCTATAATCATGCCATAAAGAAGAATTCATTCTAGGAGAATATCATTTGTGAATGTGTGATCGAGTTAAAGGTTAAAATCAATAACAATGAACCTATGTTGTTTTGCTTATTGTTTTTGAGAAGTAACACATATTCCCTTTTAAGAATTTATTTATAAACAGTGGAAGGTATCCCGAATATTATAGTTCATGAGAGGACTATTCCATTCTAATGTTTTAGGATTTATATTTGGTTAGTAAAATTTTAGTATTGCTTACATTTATTTATTTCATGATTTTTTCTCTGACGCAAATTTTTGGGCACTACAAATCCTACCCCCCTTAACAGAAATCTCGTCCTCGAGATTTGTAAGAAAAGGGATACCATATGTTTGGTTTAGAATTTTAGTTTCTCATCTAGTTTAGAAATCCAAAGTTTTGTTTCAAATTTTTACATACCAACTAGTAGATGATTTGGAAAATATGGATATTGTATGTTTAGCCATCTATTGTGTCAAGTGAGGTACGGTTATGGAAAGTATAGGTTGTGGCAAGGAAGAGTATAATAAAGAAAGGCTTCATCCAGAACTGTGGATCTTGATTCCTTTCAAAGTTGAATTTGACCCATCTGCTTCCTTGACGAGGTTGCTCTTTTCCTTTTCCGATCTTGGTCTCATTGATTCGAGGTTAGTGTATATCATCGGGGTCGAGGAAGATGGTTAAGATAGACATGGATGAGATAGACTACATGATGTAGATCAAAATCTTGTTTGACATTGGGTTGGCACAGATAGATTATGCAATCCATCATGACTCTATTAGCTGGTTTAGATCTCATGCACGTGGCTGAGTTGGTTTAGGGCACTAGTTTAGTTTTAAGTGCATGAGGGGTATGGCCTTATATTTTGTACCAGCATTAAGTAACTTACATTCGATTAGCTCACTTATGATTAGCCTTCGTCAGATTAAAGTAATCTATCATATGAGATCAGATCTAAGTATGACTAGCTTCGACTAGATAAGATCCAATTAATTTGGGTTAGATCATGATCATGGTGGAACAAGTCAAGTGGTTTTATAACTTAATCTGATATTGTTATTTTGGATTAGATCCTGCTTGTTACTTTAGGATGACATAAGTAAAGTGGTTAGGATAAGATGATTCTTTCAAGATAAGATGAATCTATTGGGATAAGAGAGAATCCTTTACGATAAGATGAGTCTATTAGGGTTGATATATTCTTGTGGTGGTATTCTTAATTGGTCTAGTTTATCTTATAAACATTTTTTTCTCCATATATGTATATGCAGATGTAATTGTGGACATTACTCCACAACTCATCACACTCAATCAAAGATCCAAATCAAACAAGTATCATAATAACAAGCATTCAAGCATATCAATATTTACTAAAATAGTTTTGATTTTTTTGTTCCTACGAGTAGGTTTCCTATTCCTAAAGATCACCTTAGGCACAGGATTTCAAAGTGTGAAATCCACATTTGTCTTTAGAAAGAAAAGGTAAGAGTAATCAGAGTAAAGCAGCAGTGGATGAGAAAAGATTAAGGAAAGTTTTAGAAAGAATCAGAGTAGCAAAGGTAAGTAGATAATGGTTGTCCAGTTCTATCTAGGTTTCGTCCGACAGTCAACATTGCTCTGATACCACTTCTGTCACACCCGGGTTTTAGGGGTCCAAAGCCCGAAAAAGAACATAATCACCAGGTGTGCTGGGACCAAGTCTCACACATATGATGAATCATGGCACAGGATCGAATGTCACATCTTTACTATATAATAGGAGTTCTATACAAAATAAATCAATAATTACATTATAAGGAGACAACGGTCCAGCAACCCAAAGTTGACTAGGAGACGACGACCTAGACCTCTCACGAACTCGCACAGCATCCTCCAAGCGCCTTATCTTGTGGTACCTGTTCTTGACCTGTGGGGGGTGTGAGACAGCAAGAGTGAGCTCACATACGTTCATCGCTCAATAAGTTGTGGGGAATAATGTGCATGAACTCGCTAAAGGTGGGAGCTCACGTGAAGTGTAAGGCTTACCAAAGAGGATGGTTAGAGCTGAGCATTGCTTTTAAAGTTGGTCAAAATTTTATTAGCAGTTACTAAGTATAAGTAAATACCAACCCAATTAAGAAAAGTAATAACATCACCTGCGATGCAATGCATATGACAAATTGAATTTAGTTCCATAAATTAATCATGTGAGGGTCCGAGCTGCTCTTGACCGTGAGCACGGTTAGTATACCAGTTTTACACTCTGCAGAGGTTGCACATCTTTACCCACAAGTCATGTTACCCATCTGCCAAGGGATCGCGACTTCCCATACACCTCTACCGAGGAGGCGAGGCAGGGTAACACTACGAGGCCTTTACAAAGTTCCACTGGCTTCAGAAAACCCGCTACAGTTTATAGGAAGCTCCAATGCAGGGATCCCTCGCATGATCGCCATCGCAGCAAAATCATCCGAAGGACCTCCCTACACTGACCACTCCCCTACTGCCCTTGCCCCTTTCGGGTAAGGTAGTCTTCCACTAGCTTTCCTAATTAATCAGCCAAGGGCGTCCCATTAAACCCTTGTGGTAGCATTGTTTTCCCGGGTGGTCGCTCCATGTTCCAATTAACATAATGATCTTATCATGAACAGTAATAATAAACAGATAATAAAAGTGTGATCATGAATAATGTATCTTCATACCCAAAACCACATAAAGCACTAGCAAGTACTACCCAAAAAGTTCAGTGATAAACAAGGTATAAAGATAGACAAACTAGGGTAACCTATTGGGTCCCATCAAAATTAACCTATGCAGATCATTATGATTAATTAGAACATGAGTGGGTAAAAAGAAGTGATCAAGGGCACAACTTGCCTGGCACTTGAGATTCCAGGTACCAACTTGCTCTTCAGATGACACGTGTCCTCAGCGCTAAACGTAGCATTACAAACAAACAGTGTATAGGCAAAATTAACATTACACCAAACATAAGAATAAACTATATAATTATGATCTACGCGTTGCTACAAGATCGTAGAAACAAGAACCACTAAATTCGAAGCTACGGATATGGAGTTATGAATTTTCGAAATTATTTAGTGCGTAGAATAGATTAATCCTAACGAACAATTTTAATTCTGGTTTCATGGCTAAACAGTGTTACTAATTGATAGACAATATTAATACAAGATTCTTGCAACTAGAATGGGTTAAAAAGGAGTAAAAATGGAATTTCTATGAATTAAATAAGTTCTGGATATATTTTTATACATAAAATCCATTTCCTAAATTATTTTCTTGAATTTCCTAAGCTTCTGGACTGGGCACATGAATAATCAAAAGGTCAGGGGCTACTCTGCAAAAGTTCCCAGACATAGGCTAACCTCCAAATGGACGGCGGGTTGGTTTATTAGAAATTCAGGGGCTCATTAGAAAAACGACCAGGGCCGAAGGGGTACGAGCGTAGCACAGCCGAGCGATCAAGATCTAACGGCTCAAATTAAATCGTGTCTTATATGAACCGGTACGCAATCGAGACCGTAGGATCTAAGATTGATCGTCTAGATTTTGAACACCAAGATCTGCTCCAAACCATCCGATCCTATATACCTATGGCCCAGATCCAATGGTTTAAAGCGTTATCTCGAGTATTCATCGCAACCGTTGATTATGATCCAACGATCAACATTCTCTCTCTCATCCCGACCACAAACACGATGGCGGCGCCGCCCCAGCATGCGGTGGAGGACCACCGGAAAACTTTGAGAGCCGCATTGGTGAGGTAATCATGACTAGGAATCGAGCAAAACGTGATTCATACAAGCGCAAACCTCAGAGAAGGCATCATACCACGTATCGGGGTGACCGCAATGCCGCCCATGTGACACGGCGGCTCCATGGCGACCGGCGAGAAATCGCCAAGGTTCAGTAGCCAACCACGCCGATTCGCTGGTAGCCGCAGCTTCAACACGCCCTGACGATGCGCCCAAACCTCATGAAGCTCGACAATCTCTCTCGATTGCCCCACCCAGAGCCCAGCGACGACGGCATCCACGAGCACCCCGGCTGCAGGGGCCCCCTCCCACCATGCACGACTCCTACGCGGCGGCCACGATAATGATTTATAACCCGAGTTGGAGTCCGACCAAGGGCATAGATCCCCGGCGGTTACAATGGCCCGCGAATATGGCCGAGCGCGCACATTTTTCTCCCAATGAACTCCGCGGATCCAGCGATTTGTTGCTACCTGCGAGCGCCCAGGTGTGGGGTGGAAGACGGCTGACAAGGAGGGTCCCCGGGCAGTGGCAGACACTGAGAGCCAGGGCGGGATTTGCTATGTTGAGCGTAATTTCAGCAGGGTCCGTTGCGGCGATCTTCAGCTGTTTACGCGAGGAAGATGCTACTGACCGAACGGGCCTGCTTGGAGGTGGCTGGCGTGAGTCAAGCAGCGGCTTGCCGCTTGGTCCCACCACCCAGTGAAGCCAAGCGAGGCATACGTCCCAATGGGCTGGCGCGGAAAAGGAAAAAAAGGAGAGTGGGCCGAGAAGGGATTTCAGTAGTGGGCCTATGCAGGAAGGTGATTCGACCTAGGTCACTTCAGGTGAGTTATCTCTCTTTTTTTTCTTTTTGTTTTCTTTTGTTCATTTCTATTTCTTGTTTTCATTTCAAATTTGAAATTTCAAACTCGAATTTGAGTTGTGGTTTCCACTTCAAGTATGCACAACCCAAAAATTCATAATGGATGCATAGACATGTATCATTTTATTATTATCTTATTATTTTATACCTTTAAGTAAATGCCTATAATCATGCCATAAAGAAGAATTCATTCTAGGAGAATATCATTTGTGAATGTGTGATCGAGTTAAAGGTTAAAATCAATAACAATGAACCTATGTTGTTTTGCTTATTTTTTAGAGAAGTAACACATATTCCCTTTTTAGAATTTATTTATAAACAGTGGAAGGTATCCCGAATATTATAGTTCATGAGAGGACTATTCCATTCTAATGTTTTAGGATTTATATTTGGTTAGTAAAATTTTAGTATTGCTTACATTTATTTATTTCATGATTTTTTTCTCTGACGCAAATTTTTGGGCTCTACAGAAACACATCCTCATATTCCTGTAATGCATCCAAGACAATACGTTGCAAAGTAGAGGGTAAGTTGTTAGTAGAAAGAAGGTTGTCCTTGTATAGGAGCACAAAGAACATGGAATTAGGTTCACTCAATTCTTTTAGATCCCCCTTCCTAGTCATCATGACTAATCCCTCTTTTCCCGGTGTCTTGGTTATTGGAGGCTGTGGAGTTTTATTTGGCTTTGGAAACTCTTCCATTCTATTTTTGTGGATCACTCTCAAGTGCTTCTTGCTCTCTCGTTGTTTCTTCTTTAGATCATCCTTCATAATTTCCTCCGGTGTCAAAGGAAACAAAGAGATTCGCTCTCCTTTGTACAAGAAAGACAACTTGTTGGTTCTTCCAAAAATCTGGACATCACGATCATATAACCAAGGTCGACCTAGCAGCAATTGACATGCTTGCATAGGGACCACATCACATTCCACATGATCATTGTACTTCCCAACAGAAAAAGGAACATTCACCACGTGGCTAACACGCAACGCTCCACAATCATTAAGCCACTGCATCTTATATGGACTAGGATGACGCCTTGGTTTTAATTCCAATCTATCCACTAATTCTTGACTAGCAATGTTGTTGCAACTACCATTATCAACAATGATGCGACATAGCTTATCTTTGATCATACCTCGGGTATGGAAAAGATTGTGGCGCTGTCCATTTTCTTCTCTTTCAGCAGTCACACTTAGCACTCGAAGAGAGATAAAACAATTATGATCTCCTTATGGCTGGATCTCATTCTCTTCCTGTTGAATTTCTTCATCAAACTTCGGTTCGTCGTCTTCTGGATCACTGTCTGATTCCCATTCACTTTTTTCATTCAACAACATTGTTCTTCTACTTGGACATTGAGCAGCAATGTGCCCACGACCATGGCACTTATGGCACACAATTTCTCTTGTACGGGTAGAAGAAGTAGCGACTGAAGCTTCAGTCGGGTCTATTGTACTATTATTTGCAGGGAATGAATCTATAGAAGCCGCCATATTTGATGTACCATTGTATGGATAAGACCTAGCTGCATTTCCTTGGGATCGTCCTCCACCAAAAGAAGCACTGGATTGCTGTTTACGCCATGGGACAACATTATAATGACTTGCATAAGATTTTCCACATTACTCTTGTTGAATTTTATCTCTGTACGCATTGCTTGTTCAACTAGATCTTGCAAGGTACGATATGGGAACATCTCAACAAATCCAGAAATCTCTTCATTGAATCCAGAATCTTGCCATGGTTGACATGGGATCTTTCTGATTCTAGTCTTCACTAACAACAACTGCACTAACAACAACTCCATCTCCTTAAACTATTTATCAACATATTTCTTTCCTTGCTTCAATAAATGCAATCGATTTCGAAGATCACGTTGATAGCTGGAAGGAACAAATCGCATCTTCGTCACTCACTTCATCTCTTCCCATGTATTAATATGTCTTAGTCCCAATCTAAGTTGATGTTCTTGCAGTTGATTCCACCAAGTAAGAGCATAACCAAAAAACTCGACTGAGGCCAAGTTCACTCGGTGTTGATCTGAAAAATTGTGAACTTTGAAAATTTGATCACATTGCTCAGCCCAATTAAGATATTCATCTGCACTTTCTTTCCCAGTAAATTTAGCAATATCCAACTTGACTCGGGCAATATGGTCTGGGTCATTTCTATGATGACGCCCATGATAATGGTCTCTATTTTCAAAATCAACATTTCGGTGATGATGACGCCGACCAAACATTCCATCATTTGCAAAAGGATTTTCATTAGATCCTTCCTCACAATCATGGTCTTCAGACTCCTCGTCTTCAAATCTTACTCGGCGTCCGTGTGCATGACGCCTTCCACGCAAATTATCGAAATTAGTGTGGCGACCATCAGCATAACCTCTACGGCCATCGCTGAAGGGATCGAATTCATGGCCGAAACCATAATTCTCATCTCTGGATTCTTCGCAGTTAAATTCTTCTGGATCATGATGATGTAGCCTTCGACCTCCTGTCATGGACAAACGTTCATTTAACATCCTTTCCATGGCCCCCTAGAGTGAGTCGGCCATCTGATGCAATTTAGCCCAAGAAACCGGGGCTCTCCGTGAACACTTGAATTGGATCCTACCATGTTAGAGGGAAGCAAGAGAAAGTAGAATATGAAAGTATTTGTGGAACACTCGATCTCACCTCTTACTTACCCAAGCTTTTTCCTGATCTCTAGGACCGTGATGGTGCCGGTGTGACAACTTCGACAGAGGTGGTAGAGCGATTGAAAGGATCACAAGTCAAACGTCCCGGTTCAGATTTTTAGTGGAGCTATAGGAGGCCGATCAAGGTGGGCTATGGTACTGTCAACCAAGTGTGTTGACGTGCTACAAGATATGAAATCGTTGCTGGAATGATTCTCACCAAATCAATGTAAACTGAATTTTCAGCAACACACTGCAACACAATCCCCTTTCAAAAAAATTCACTTTTTTTGACTTCTTTCTCTTCTCTATTTTTTCTTTCTCTCTTTTTTATAACACTAATAGGGTGCCGAGATCAAATGCAATGACACGATATGAATACGATGGTGGTAACTAGCAACTTGAGGAACTTTAAACAACACAAGGTAACAGTACTGCCAAAGGGTTATAGGTTTTTTGTGGCTTTGGACTATAGGACAAAACAAAATATGAGATGGATGAACAATGTGATAAATAAGTGGATGACAGTAAGACCTACCGTGACAACAAATGCTTTGATACCAGATGATATGTACCGAGTTATATTTGGTACTAGGGTGGCCCGATCTTCACGACAGTAGGTTGATAAATAGGATGGTTGGGTATAAAAGTAATGGAATAACAAGGTAAAATTGCTGAAGAACAGCGGGTAACTGACTTTATACCTGATCAAGGTTGGTGGTGACCAAGCGATGGGGAGAGAGACACCGAAACTGTGTAGACTTCGACTTGATCTTCGAACGACCGTAGAACCACAACCGGAGCTAATCCACACAATGCGAGGCAGCTGTACTGAAACTCACAAGGCACAAACTAGTGGATCCCAGAGGAATCTCTTCTCAAGTCAAGGAGAACAAGGAAGAACAGGGGTAGAGTAAACACTCAGCAGCTCGACTGTGGTAATCACTTAGATTATCAAATCATCAAAGGTTATCAAAAGTTGTTTTACATCATAGACGTAGGTGGGTATTTATACTAGCTACAACCAGCCTTAGATAGGTATAAACACGAAAAGAAAGTATTTTAACGTGCTAATGTGAAGGGGTCTCTTCGGGAGATATCGAGAGCTGGATTCCGCGTGGCTGTTTGACTTCTGCACAACCTTCAGTATTTTGATAATAACTTCTCCTAGGAATCTCCAAATGGCGTGGGGTTGGATGTGTTGGAAAGCTAACTTGATAAGATTTCTCACCATGTATAGCATGCTTGATGAAACTTCGTAGAATGATGCAGTTTAATACTGAAACTTGGTCATCAAGTAGTGTGTTGACCTTCTGACCAGTCAGCACTAAAGTAGGTCTGTTGCCTTGATGGCAGATCCGATTAAGTCAGTCTTAGAAGCATTGGAAACTAGACTTCAATATCTTTCCAAAATGTACTTATGGGCCTTCATAACTTTTAGGAATCAAAAGATATGACTGTTTCTTCTGGATGCTTCTGTCATGCTGGACTGACTCGAACATAGTTC
This sequence comes from Zea mays, assembly GCF_902167145.1. NCBI lineage: Eukaryota > Viridiplantae > Streptophyta > Magnoliopsida > Poales > Poaceae > Zea > Zea mays. The sequence continues at coordinate 156,599,269 of NC_050100.1, read as the reverse complement.
TTCTCTCTCATTCGCCCTTGATATGTTTTGTCCTCCCTCTTTGGTGAACCTAAGCAAAATCAACATACACAACTTAGGTAGCATAAAGTTATCATTAGTGTTTAATTTAAATTCGTAAAGTAGTGCGTGCACCTCTTGTTGTATCTGTGCGAACACAAGGTTGACTTGTCCCTTGTGGTTCGGGTTGATGATGAGTGATTGTCAATGGGTAGCACTCTGGGGGTAGTCAGTGGACTGACCAGAGTGTGAGATTATGCTTGTGCAACCATGTCGGTCGACTTGTGGTGTGCAGGTGTGGAGCACAGGAACGGTGGTCGATGGCTGAGGTGAAGGTCATGCGGGCTCGTGCTGATGGACCGGGAGCGGTGAAGGGCGAGTGCTGGGTCTTGAATGACGGATCAGAGCAGCCAGGTGACCAACTACGGTGGCTGACACCTAGGACACGCACTTGTGCGAGGACGTGGTGGAGTGGACCATGTTGCCGGTGTGGTTGAGGACTGGCGGGACACACGTTTGATCATGGAGGACGTGCACGAGGTGCGGTGCTCACGACAGGTTTTGTGGTTTGGGCCACAAAACCACCTAGTGCTACGGATGTTTGGTTTTGTTGAGTTTGGGCCTCAAAACTCGGCGGTGGCGGTTCCGGAGGGAACAGATGGCGGCACGCGACGTGATCGCGGAGGATGTGTCAAGGCAAAGCAACTCCGTGTGAAGGACGTGGCCATCGGATCGAAAACCTAGGAGTTGGTCCATTTCACCCCCGGTCGAGTGGATAGACTCTATGTAAATAGGGCTAGTTTAGAAAGTTAGAATGACCCTCTATAAATAGAGGCGAGGGCTGATTGGTTCAGCATCCCTTGGCTGCCATTTGTTTTGAGCACTCATTATAGAGCTCCTAGTTTTCTCTCTAGGTAGACACCAGTTGAGCCGAGGGTTCCGCAGTGATTTTCTACTTCGACTGTGTTCTTGATTTTCAAGTTTAAATCAGAGGAAGGGTCGTTGGTTCGGCCCATAGGGCTCTTTGGCTTCAAATCTCAGTTTGTACCCTTGCTGAAATTTCTGAAGTTTTATAGTCTTGGTTTCTCCTTTTCCTGATCTTGTGTTGCTGGTGAAAAACCTTTGATTCCTTTGAGATGATTTGGTTTGGGGATTGATTGGTGGTGAGTTGCACTCTTCGGACCACTCCATACACCTAGTTGTTGCAGATTTTGATCGCGATTTGAGAAAAACTCAGTTTGAACTCGTTCTAGAAAACCCCAACAAAACCCCAATTTCTGATGTATTTTTAAATCTGCTGGTGATTCACAAGTCCGATTGAGCTCAAAATTTGGGGAGATCTTGGAAATGAATTTGCTCAGGTGTGTGTAAAATTTCATTTCAATCGGAGTTCGTTTGTTCAGTTTTGAATTCAAGAACATAATTTCATACTGCTGAAAACAACACTTGTTGACGATACTGTATTGGACCGTTTTGTTCTTTTTGATATCCGATTTGTGATCTGTTTGTTTTGATGGACTCATGTGAGTATTAGGAACGTTTTGTAATCATGAGATCACTCGTTCGCTAATGTGTTCATGGTTTGAGCACTTGCTTCATCTCAATTGAAGTGAAGTGTTCATTTTTAGTGTATGGAAGCAAAATCTGATTGGCTCCCATTCACCCCCTCTGGTCGCCTTACTGGTCCTACAATTGGTATCAGAGCCGGTTAAGGATTTCTCTTCTCTAATCGGTTCGAAATCCACGTAGGCGACATAGAACGAAGTGTTGGCAAACCTCCGTTCTTCGATGGGACCAATTACCCGTACTGGAAGATTCGCATGTCTGCATATCTTCAGAGCATCAGTTACTAGGTTTGGGAAATTTACATCCATGCGATTTTCGATGCTACAAGTGACCGGATCACTCCAATTCAAATGGAGTTCCATGATTCGAACAACAAAGCTCGAAACGCTTTGTTCTCGTGTCTCCCGCTTGTTGAGTTTTGAGCGAGTTGGACATCTGACTACGGCTCATCAGATATGGTCTACCCTCGAGAGATTCCATGAGGGCAACGATCATGTGAAGACCAAACTATTTGAGACGTACAGGCGAGAGTATGAGAACTTCACACAGTTGGCTGGAGAGACCATTGATTCTATGTTCTCCAGGTTCAGGTCAATTGTGAACAAGATGCGTGCCAACAAGGCACAACTACCCTATAGTGATCATGAGAGAGCGCTGAAATTACTACATGCTCTAGATTGGAGGGTTTGGGAGGTGAAGGTCTCGGCGATCATCGAGTCGCCCAACTACGAGAGTCTCACCGTGGATGAGCTCTTCAGCAAGCTCAAGTCCAGAGAGATTGACCACCAGAATTGGGCCAAGATTGAGAACCCTAGTGCACCCACCATGGCCTTGGTCTCTGGAAGTGGTTCTGCTTCTAACTCCTCACCTGCTATGTTTGCTCTATCTTCTTTGTTGTCTATTACAGAGGAGCAGGTGGAGAGCCTTGAGGATGAGGAGCTGGCACTTGTGGCCAGCTGGTTCATGCAGTTCCACAACAACCGTATGAGTCGGCGGCGTGGCGGGTCCAAGGACAGATGCTACAACTGTGGCGATCCCGACCACTTCGTTGCCAGCTGCCCCAAGAAGGGCAAATCGGAGTCTAGCCCGCTCGACCATCACTTTGGTCGGCGCAAGGGCAAGTACTCCTCCGACAAGTACAAGTCCAAGGGAGGATTCGACAAGGAGGCGCTCAAGAAGAAGTACCTTCAGAAGGCAAAGATCAAGGAGCGTGCCTTCCTCGCCTCCCTCAGAGACCTCGACCACAACTCCGACGATGTTGTATCTTCCTCGAGCGACGAGGAGATTGAGAGGCGGGTCGAGGGCAAGCTAAACGGGTTGTGCTTCATCGCCGACACCGCAGGAGGATTCTGCACCATGGCACTTGGTGAGGACGTGGTCGGCACCAGCGACGACAAAGACATCAGCGACGACACTACTTCTGAGGTACTACCTTCCGCCGATGATTTCTTCGCTGAGATAGAAGAGCTGAACGCTGCTTTGGCTTATCAGGATAAGTTGCTTAGGCGGGCTGCTCGTGAGAGGAGAGAGTTTAGATCCAAGTACGAGAGAACCCTTAGGGAACTTGAGTCTGCTAGAGCTTCAGTTGAGGTGTCCGACGAGACTGAATGTGATGAGTGCGCTCTACACATGTCGAACATCACCACTTTGCAGACCAAGTACTCCACCTTGCTAGATGAGCGTGATGAGCTGAGATCTAGGTCTATCCTATTGGGTGCATGTACCGTTTGTCCTGGCTTGCAGTCTGAGCTAGCAGAGAGAGAGCTAGGATAGCTTTTCTTGAGAAGGCTAGCTCAGTGAGTGCCCCTGCATCTGCGCAGTGTGCAGTTTGTGAGGGTTTGTAATCTGCCCTTGAGTCTTGCAGACACGACAAGACAAGAATCAGGGAAGAAAACACATACCTTCGATATATCTTGAGTTGGGTGTCGTGCAGTGAGCCGCAGTTGGGCATGATGGTTAGTCAATTCAAGAGGGGAACTGGCGGACCAGAGTTAGGCTTTGCTACTAAGGATGGGAGTGTTGCTCGCTTAGGGAAGGTTGGTGAGTGCAGTGGTTTGACACCTTCAGAGAACCCTTCACCCACTCCCAAGCTTATCAAAACCACCTCTGCTAAGCTTGTCACCCCTGTGAGAGATGGTGTGATTGATGAACCTATGAGAGCTCCTCCTCAGAAACAAGTGTGGCTTCCAAAACCTAACCATCTTAGGAACACACTTGAAACCTTTCCCGACATCTCTAGCGATCCCCTTCCTAGAGCCCCTCAAGCCTCAGCCATCCAAAATGAAAGCCCCCTCCCACAAACAAAATCAACCCAACAGAGAGGTGAGGTACCATTGTGAATAATGTGAGAGGGATGGACATCCAGCTTCTTTTTGCTTTAGGAGGAAGAGAGATGAGCTACAGGTTTTGGAGTCGAGCAGAAAGGACATGAACCGCCCCTCTCATGGTGTTCATGCTCAGTCTGTTCAGAGACGTCATACGAGGCCTAGATGTGTTTTGCCTTTTGCCGCTAGGCCTCAGGCAGTGAGACCACGTGGTGGCCATGCCCGACGGGATGCTGGTCGTGTGCCATATGGCCAAGGACCATGTGACAGAGGCTTTGGTTCATACTTCCCCAGCGAACCACAATTTCCTTCTTGTGGTGATCGCTTCCCTTCGGGACTAGGGATGTTTGGTGTTTTTCCTAACACTTTTTAGGGGCAAATGCCGTAGCACTGGTATTCTTCACAATTTACTTACCCAGTGCTATGCCATTTGCTCACCCCGGGTCTTACTATGGATTCCGGCTGTTCGCGCTACATGACTGGAAGCTCAAAATGGTTCTCCAGCCTCGACCCCGTGATTGGTAAGGAATACATCACATTCGGGGATAAGTCAATAGGTAAGGTTGTTTCTCGTGGCACCATTCCGGTGAACAACAGCTTTATTCTCAAGGATGTTGCTTTGGTCTCGAATCTGCATTTCAATCAGCTTTCAGTTTCGCAACTCCTTGAGGATGACTATGAAGTGCGCTTTAAAAAGGGCTTGTCTCGAGTTTTGGATGCCCGTGGGGATCTTATTTGCCAGATCTCCCCTTTTGGTCGAGTTTTCAGTGCTGATTTTCACATTCTTCTAGCCCTTCTCGATGTTTGTTGGCAGGATCTTCCTCTTCTCTTTGGAAGTGGCATAGGAGGCTAGGTCACTTGAGCTTTGATCTTTTGTGTCGTTTGAGGTCACTTGACCTCATCCAAGGATTGCCCAAATTAAAATTTAAGAAAGATCTTGTCTGTCACCCTTATCGTCATGGGAAAATGATTGTCGCTTCCCATTCCCTGGTCACCAAGGTGATGACCTCGCATCCTGATGAATTGCTTCATATGGACACTGTTGGTCCAGCTAGGGTTTGCTCTTTTGGAAGGAAGTGGTATGTGCTTGTGGTTGTCGACGACTTCTCTCGCTACTCTTGGGTGTTCTTTATGACGACGAAGGACGAGGCTTTTACTCATGCTCGAGATTTGATTCTTCGGTTGCAAAATGAGTTTCCTAAAAATGCCATGAGAGATATACGCAGTGACAATGACATAGAATTAAAAAATACTCAATTTGCAACCTTTTGTGTTTCTTTGGGACTCGAGCATCAGTTTTCCTCTCCATATGTGCCCCAATAGAATGGTATTGTTGAACGCAAAAATCGGACCCTTGTTGAGATGGCCAGGACGATGCTTGATGAGCATAGGACTCGTAGGCGTTTTTAGGCCGAAGCGATCAACACTGCTTGCCATGTGTCCAATCGCATCTTTCTTCGGGCTTTTCTGAACAAAACTTCTTATGAGCTGCGATTTGGACGGCCACCCAAGGTCAGTCATTTCAGGGTATTTGGCTGCAGATGCTTTTTGATAAAATAGGGTAATCTAGACAAGTTTGAGTCTCAGTCTTCTGATGGGGTTTTTTCTGGGTTATGCATTACATTCTCATGCTTATCGTGTTCTTAACCTAGAGACTATTCGCATTATGGAGACTTGTGAGGTTACATTTGATGAGACTGCACCTTGTCCATCCCCTGTCTTTGAGCCTGCAGGTCCAGATCAGATGGGACAGACCATCATTGTGGAGGAGGAGCACGACGACGCCGATTGGGTTGCTCTCGAGCCAACTCCACCGGTCGCCCCAGTCGAGCCTGCTTCCACTACTATGGCTGATGGACCCAACCCTACTCCTTCCACCACTTGGGGTCCGCTCGAGCCAGCTCCTGCTGAGACTGGAGGAGTTGAAGCTGCTGTTGAGGGGGAGGCCACTTCCTCAAGGGAGGCTCCACAACATATTCAGCACCGTCACCCACCTCAGCAGATGATCGGGGAGCTTCACAAGCAAGTCACTCGCTCTAGGTCACAACACATTTCTCATTTTGCTCACTCAGCTTTTGTTGCTACTTTTGAACCCCAAGATGTTGGACATGATTTATCTGATCCTAACTGGGTTAATGCTATGCATGAGGAGCTTGAAAATTTTGAAAGAAATCAGGTTTGGGTTTTGGTGCCACCTCCTTCTAACTGCCATCCCATCGGTACAAAATAGGTTTTCAAAAACAAACAAAGTGAGGATGGTTTGGTAGTGAGAAACAAGGCAAGGTTGGTTGCCCAAGGGTATTGCCAAAAAGAGGGAATTGATTATGAGGAGACCTTTGCCCCTGTAGCCCGTTTAGAGGCCATTAGGATCCTTTTAGCCTTTGCTGCTTCAAAGGGTTTTAAGCTTTTTTAAATGGATGTCAAAAGTGCCTTTTTGAATGGGTATATAGAGGAAGAGGTATATGTTAGGCAGCCCCCTGGTTTTGAGAGTTCCAAGTTTCCAAACCACATTTTTAAACTCCAAAAAGCTTTGTATGGTTTGAAACAAGCCCCTGGAGCCTGGTATGAGCGTTTGAAATCTTTTCTACTTTCTAAGGGTTTATAAATGGGCTCTATGGACAAAGCTCTTTTAGTCCAGATTTACGTGGATGATATCATCTTTGGTGGTTCTTCTAATGCTCTTGTGTCTAGATTTTTAGATCTTATGAGCAGGGAATTTGAGATGAGCATGATGGGCGAGATGAATTTCTTTCTTGGGTTGCAAATCAAGCAGACTCAAGACGGGACCTTTGTACATCAAGGCAAGTATACAAAGGACGTCCTGAAGAAGTTTGACATGGGTGAGGGCAAGCCTCTTTCGATGCCCATGTCCACCTTGACAACACTTGACACTGACGAGGATGGTGAACCCGTGGACCAGAAGGAGTACAGGAGCATGATTGGCTCTCTCCTGTATTTGACTGCGACGAGGCCGGACATACACTTTGCAGTATGTTTGTGCGCTCGTTTCTAGGCTTCCCCACGCACATCTCACAGAAAGGATATGAAACGGATTATGAGGTACCTACGTTTCACTCCTGAGTTTGGTTTGTGGTACTCCTCATTGTACGTTCTGTCCTTGTGGGGTTATTCTAATGCTGATTTTGCAGGTTGCCTTTTGGAGCGCATGTCTACTTCTGGGACTTGTCAGTTTTTGGGTACTTCGTTGGTTTCATGGTCTTCTCGAAAATAGTCTAGTGTTGCCCTGTCTACCATAGAGGGCGAGTATGTTGCTGCCGCTAGCTGTTGTTCGTAGTTACTTTGGATGATGGCTACCTTACGTGATTTTGGCTTGGATTTTCATCATGTGCCTCTGCTTTGTTATAGCACGAGTGCCATAAGTGTTGCCAAGAATCCTGTGCTACATTCGAGGACCAAGCACATTGATGTTCGCTTTCACTTTCTTCGTGATCATTATGAGAAAGGCGACATCAAATTGCGCTATATTGATACCACTCACCAGCTTGCTGACATTTTGACCAAACCCCTTGATCAAAAAACTTTTGTTCATTTGCGAGGGGAATTGGGTGTTTGTTTTCCTTTTTTATTAGAGGGCTCCCTTTTGGTCTTTTCTTCTTATTTTCTGCTTTCATCTTCTTTTGTATTATATCTGCATGTCATATTGAGCTTCACTTGTATAACTGCTAGAATGTGATTCTGCTCCTAGTAGTATGTTCTTTGTGTACATGATAATGCTATGGCATGCTTAGGCTCTTTTTGCTCATATTGATACAATATTGTTGAGCTAAGTTGTTTTCATAATTGTGAACTTGACAATTACTTGCTCAATCTAAAATTGTTCACCATTAAGATTGGCATCTAGCATGTGTAGGATGTGTTGAAATCCTTTTTGCTATTACTAGTATGCTAGGTGGCTATGTCTCATGCCTTGAGTCATTCACTTGTCTTGATTTATTCATATCGTGCTAAAAATTCAAAATCAAGATAAGTGATAATCAGAAAGATCGAGATGGGTTTGTATTTGTCACCACATCACTGTATCAAGACTGCTTCCATTTGCACTTTTGGATGAACTTGAGCAGTGTAGTGGACGATCGAAACCAGTGTTTTTAGCTTCTGATTGCTTGTCTGCATAGGCTACACCCGGTTGAAAAGTCAGACAAAGACAATGCTTACAACCTCTCGCACTCGCATGCTTTTCAATGAAATTTAGAATCCGCTACAAAATTCGATAAATCTTAAAAACTTCAAATGGTATCTATTTCAGATATGTTTCTACCATGATGAGTGATCACTATTTGGGGTAGTTCACCTTGTTCACTTGTGACTGGCACTTAGTTGATTTCCTGCTTACTATATGCTTAGTGTTGTCTTTGTGGTGAACATCTCTTTGAAATGCTTAAAACTGAATCAAAATACTTACACTTCACATATCTTGTGCATATGCCCAGTTTGAGCATCTGCTAGCACGTGCATTTATTGCTGCACACTTAGCACAACACCACTTAGAGCATTTTTTACACTCTGGCTGGTGTACTCCTGAAGCTCATGCATTTTCTCTATTTCATACTCTGTAGCATTTCTGTTTTTTTTCTCAGGGGAGGTTCTCTTGTCAAGGGGGAGTTTTTCTATCTACCCCTGTCTGTGCTTGATGAGTTCACTTGTCAACAAGGGGGAGAGATCTTGAGATTTCCCGTTTCCTCTATCTAGGGGGAGAATTTTGTCTTTCGGGCTTCCTCTCATTCAAGAGGGCGAGATATGTTATTTGGAGCTATTGCTAGTTGTGTTGAGTCGTTTGCCTCCTTCTGGAGGAACTAGCTTTGATTTTAGCTTTTGTGATGATCTTATGCTCTGAATTGGTTTTTTATGCTCTGATAAACCCTTTTGTGCTCCGATGAGATTTTGGCTTCTGGCTAGTGGTGTTGAACCCTGCTTTTGCCTCTTATTGAGGGCTAGCCTTTTCTTGCTTGGTCGTGTTGAGCCTAAGTTTTGCTTACTCTGAATGACTTGTTTGGCTTTTATCTTGCTTATGGTCATTTGAGTGAGTTTCTCTTCTTCTTCCTCTTTCTGTTTACATATGCTCAAATGGTGGTGTTGATAATGCACTCATCAAGGGGGAGATTGCGAACACATGGTTGACTTGTCCCTTGTGGTTCGGATTGATGATGAGTGATTGTCAACGGGCAGCACTCTGGGGTAGTTATTGGACTGACCATAGTGTGAGATTATGCTTGTGCAACCATGTCAGTCGACTTGTGGTGTGCAGGTGTGGAGCATAGGAACAGTGGTCGATGGCTAAGGTGAAGGTCATGCGGGCTCATGCTGATGGACCGGGAGCAGTGAAGGGCGAGTCCTGGGTCTTGACTGACGGATCAGAGCAGCCAGGTGACCAACCACGGTGGCTGACACCTGGACACACACTTGTGCGAGGACGTGGTGGAGTGGACCGTGTTGCCGGCGTGGTCGAGGACTGGCGGGACACACGTCTGATCGTGGAGGACATGCACGAGGTGCGGTGCTCATGACAGGTTTGGTGGCTTGGGCCTCAAAACCACCCAGCGCTACCGATGCCTGGTTTTGCTGAGTTTGGGCCTCAAAACTCGGTGGTGGCGGTTCCGGAGGGAACCGGTGGCGACACACGACGTGATCATGGAGGGTGCGTCAAGGCGAAGCAACTCCCTGTGAAGGACGTGGTCGTCGGATCGAAAACCTAGGAGTTGGTCTATTTTGCCGCCGGTGGAGTGGATACGCTCTATATAAATAGGGGTAGTTTAGGAAGTGAGAATAACCCTCTATAAATAGAGGGGAGGGCTCGTTGGTTCAGCATCCCTTGGCTGCCATTTGTTTTGAGCACTCATTCTAGAGCTCCTAGTTTTCTCTCTAGGTAGACACCAGTTGAGCCGAGGGTTCCGCAGTGATTTTGTACTTCGACTTCGTTCTTGATTTTCAAGTTTAAATCAGAGGAAGGGTCGCGAGTCCGGCCCACAGGGCTCTTTGGCTTCAAATCTGAGTTTATACCCTTGCTGAAATTTCTGAAGTTTTATAGTCTTGGTTTCTCCTTTTCCTGATCTTGTGTTGCTGGTGAAAAACCTTTGATTCCTTGGAGAATATTTGGTTTGGGGATTGATTGGTGGTGAGTTGCACTCTTCGAACCACTGCATACACCTAGTTGTTGCAGATTTTGGTCGCGATTTGAGAAAAACTCAGTTTAAACTCGTTCTAGAAAACCCCCAACAAAACCCAAATTTCTGATATATTTTTAAATCTGCGGGTGATTCACAAGTCTGATTGAGCTCAAGATTTGAGGAGATCTTGAAAACGTATTTGCTCAGATGTTTATAAAATTTCATCTCAATCGGAGTTCGTTTGGTCTAGTTTTGAATTCAAGAACATAATTTCATACTGCTGAAAACATCACTTATTAACGATACTGTATTGGACCATTTTGGACTTTTTGGTGTCCGATTTGTGATCCGTTTGTTTTGCTGGTCTCATGTGAGTATCAGGAACATTTTGTAATCATGAGATCACTTGTTCGCTGATGTGTTCATGGTTTGAGAATTTGCTTCATCTCAATTGAAGTGAAAGTGTTCATTTTCAGTGTTTGGAAGCAAAATCCGATTAGCTCCCATTCACCCGCTCTGTTCGCCTTACCGGTCATACAATCAGTTTTGCTCGGCTTCGAGTGATAGGTCCAGTAGGAATGTTCGTCAAGGTTGATGATGTTGGTATGGGCACTGAAAGGGAATTAGGCTTACACCTAGTTCCTAAATAATTTTGGTGGTTGAATTGCCCAACACAAATATTGGACTGACTAGTTTGCTCTAGTGTATAAGTTATACAGGTGCAAAAGGTTCACATCTAGCCAATAAAAAAGACCAAATGTTGGATTCAACAAAGGAGCAATAAGGCAACCGAGGGCACCTCTGGCTGGAGGCACCGGACTGTCCGGTGTGCACCGGACAGTGTCCGGTGCGCCCGTAGACTTCGTTTTCTACCCTTCGCCAGAGGACTTCGACTTCAACCCTTCGCCCTCGGGAATTCGCGGAGGCCGGCGCGCTATAATTCACCGGACTGTCCGGTGTGCACCGGACATGTCCGGTGCGCCAACGAACCGCGGCCTCCGGAACTCGTCATCCTCGGGTTTTCACGACAGCCGCTCCGCTATAATTCACCGGACTGTCCGGTGTGCACCGGACTGTCCGGTGTGCCAGCGGAGCAACGGCTCTCTGCGGCGCCAACGGCTCTCTGCGCAGCATTAAATGCGCGCGCAGCGCGCGCAGACGTCAGGGCTGCCCATACCGGTGCACCGGACATCAAACAGTGCATGTCCGGTGTGCACCGGACACCTCGGCAGGCCCACAAGTCAGAAGCTTCAACGGTCAGAATCCAACGGCAATGGTGACGTGGCAGAGGCACCGGACTGTCCGGTGCGCCATCGAACAGAGGCTCCCAGCAACGGCCACATTTGGTGGTTGGGGCTATAAATACCCCAACCACCCCACATTCATTGCCATCCAAGTTTTCCACTTCTCAACTACTACAAGAGCTCTAGGCATTCAATTCTAGACACATTCAAAGAGATCAAATCCTCTCCAATTCCACACAAAACCCTAGTGACTAGAGAGAGTGATTTGCCGTGTTCATTTGAGCTCTTGCGCTTGGATTGCTTCTTTTCTTTCTCACTTGTTCTTGTGATCAAAACTCCATTGTAATCAAGGCAAGAGGCACCAATTGTGTGGTGGCCCTTGCGGGGAAGTTTTGTTCCCGGCTTTGATTTGAGAAGAGAAGCTCACTCGGTCCGAGGGACCGTTTGAGAGAGGGAAGGGTTGAAAGAGACCCGGCCGTTGTGGCCTCCTCAACGGGGAGTAGGTTTGCAAGAACCGAACCTCGGTAAAACAAATCTCCGTGTCTCATTTGCTTATTCGCTTGGGATTTGTTTTGCGCCCTCTCTTGCGGACTCATTTATTATTACTAACGCTAACCCCGGCTTGTAGTTGTGTTTATATTTGTAAATTTCAGTTTCGCCCTATTCACCCCCCCTCTAGGCGACTATCAATTGGTATCAGAGCCGGTTCTTCATTAGAGCCTAACCGCTCGAAGTGATGTCGGGAGATCACGCCAAGAAGGAGATGGAGACCGGCGAAAAGCCCACTACAAGCTACGGGAGCACTTCATCGGAAGAGTCCCGCACCAAAAGGAGGGAGAAGAAGAAGAGCTCCTCCAACAAAGGGAAGGAGAAGAAATCTTCTTCTCACCACAAAGAGAAGAAGGAAAAATCTTCTTCCCACAAGCCACATCGGAAAGGCGACAAGCACAAGAGGATGAGGAAGGTGGTCTACTACGAGACCGACACTTCATCAACTTCTACCTCCGACTCCGATGCGCCCTCCGTCACTTCTAAGCGCCAAGAGCGCAAGAAGTATAGTAAGATCCCCCTACGCTACCCTCGCATTTCCAAACATACACCTTTACTTTCCGTCCCACTAGGCAAACCACCAACTTTTGATGGTGAAGATTACGCTAGGTGGAGCGATTTAATGCGATTTCATCTAATCTCGCTCCACAAAAGCATATGGGATGTTGTTGAGTTTGGTGCGCAGGTACCATCAATAGGGGATGAGAACTATGATGAGGATGAGGTAGCCCAAATCGAGCACTTCAACTCTCAAGCAACGACGATACTCCTCGCCTCTTTAAGCAAAGAGGAGTATAACAAAGTGCAAGGGTTGAAGAACGCCAAGGAGGTTTGGGATGTGCTCAAAACCGCGCACGAGGGAGATGAGCTCACCAAGATCACCAAGCGGGAAACGATCGAGGGGGAGCTCGGTCGGTTCCGGCTTAACAAAGGGGAGGAGCCACAACACATGTACAACCGGCTCAAGACTTTGGTAAACCAAGTGCGCAACCTCGGGAGCAAGAAATGGGACGACCACGAAGTGGTGAATGTTATTTTAAGATCTCTCATTTTTCTAAATCCCACTCAAGTTCAATTGATTCGTGGTAATCCTAGATATACTAAAATGACCCCCGAGGAAGTTATCGGGCATTTTGTAAGTTTTGAGTGCATGATAGAAGGCTCGAGGAAAATCAACGAGCTTGGCGAGCCATCCGAAGCTCAACCCGTTGCATTCAAGGCGACGGAAGAAAAGAAGGAGGAGTCTACACCAAGCCGACAACCAATAGACGCCTCCAAGCTTGACAATGAGGAGATGGCACTCGTCATCAAGAGCTTCCGCCAAATCCTCAAACAAAGGAGGGGGAAAGACTACAAGTCCCGCTCCAAGAAGGTTTGCTACAAATGTGGTAAGCCCGGTCATTTTATTGCTAAATGTCCTATGTCTAGTGACAGTGACCGAGGCGACGACAAGAAGGGGAGAAGAAAGGAGAAGAAAAGATACTACAAGAAGAAGGGCGGCGATGCCCATGTTTGTCGGGAATGGGATTCCGACGAAAGCTCTAGCGACTCCTCCGACGACGAGGACGCCGCCAACATAGCCGTCACCAAGGGACTCCTCTTCCCAAACGTCGGCCACAAGTGCCTCATGGCAAAGGACGGCAAAAAGAAGAAGGTTAAATCTAACTCCTCCACTAAATATGAATCTTCTAGTGATGATAATGCTAGTGATGAGGAGGATAATTTGCGTTCCCTTTTTGCCAACCTTAACATAGCTCAAAAAGAAAAATTGAATGAATTGGTTAGTGCTATTCATGAAAAGGACGACCTTTTGGATTCCCAAGAGGATTGTCTAATTAAAGAAAACAAAAAACATGTTAAGGTTAAAAAGGCTTATGCTCTAGAAGTAGAAAAATGTGAAAAATTATCTAGTGAGCTAAGCACTTGCCGTGAAATAATTGACAACCTTAGGAATGAAAATGCTATTTTAAATGCTAAGGTTGATTCTCATGCTTGTGATGTTTCAATTTCCACTCCTAGAGATAATAATGATGATTTGATTGCTAGGATTGAAGAATTGAACATTTCTCTTACTAGTCTTAGAATTGAGAATGAAAAATTGCTTGCTAAGGCTAAGGATTTTGATGTTTGCAATACTACCATTTCCGACCTTAGAACTAAGAATGATATCCTGCATGCTAAGGTTGTAGAATTAAAATCTTGCAAACCCTCTACATCTACCATTGAGCATGTTTCCATTTGTACTAGATGTAGAGATGTTGATATTAATGCTATTCATGATCACATGGTTTTAATTAAGCAACAAAATGATCATATAGCTAAACTAGATGCTAAAATTGCCGAGCACAACTTAGAAAATGAGAAATTTAAATTTGCTCGTAGCATGCTTTATAATGGGAGACGCCCTGGCATCAAGGATGGCATTGGCTTCCAAAGGGGAGACAATGTCAAACTTAATGCCCCTCCTAAGAACTTGTCTAACTTTGTTAAGGGCAAAGCTCCCATGCCTCAGGATAACGAGGGTTACATTTTATACCCTGCCGGCTATCCTGAGAGCAAAATTAGGAAGATTCATTCTAGGAAGTCTCACTCTGGCCCTAATCATGCTTTTATGTATAAAGGTGAGACATCTAGTTCTAGGCAACCAACCCATGCTAAGTTGCCTAAGAAGAAAATTCCTAATGCATCAAATGATCATGCCATTTCATTTAAAACTTTTGATGCATCTTATGTGCTTACTAGCAAATCCGGCAAAGTAGTTGCCAAATATGTTGGGGGCAAGCACAAGGGTTCAAAGACTTGTGTTTGGGTACCCAAAGTTCTTGTGTCTAATGCCAAAGGACCCAAAACCATTTGGGTACCTAAAGTCAAGAACTAAAATTGTTTTGTAGGTTTATGCATCCGGGGGCTCAAGTTGGATACTCGACAGCGGGTGCACAAACCACATGACCGGGGAGAAAAGGATGTTCTCCTCATATGAGAAAAACCAAGATCCCCAACGAGCTATCACATTCGGGGATGGAAATCAAGGTTTGGTCAAAGGACTTGGTAAAATTGCTATATCTCCTGACCATTCTATTTCCAATGTTTTTCTTGTTGATTCTTTAGATTACAACTTGCTTTCTGTTTCTCAATTATGTCAAATGGGCTACAACTGTCTTTTTACTGATGTAGGTGTCACTATCTTTAGAAGAAGTGATGATTCAATAGCATTTAAGGGAGTGTTGGAGGGTCAGCTATACCTGGTAGATTTTGATAGAGCTGAACTCGACACTTGCTTAATTGCTAAGACTAACATGGGTTGGCTCTGGCACCGCCGACTAGCCCATGTTGGGATGAAGAATCTTCATAAACTTCTAAAGGGAGAACACGTTTTAGGATTAACGAATGTTCATTTTGAGAAAGACAGGATTTGTAGTGCATGTCAGGCGGGGAAGCAAGTTGGAGTCCATCACCCACACAAGAACATCATGACGACCGACAGGCCGCTTGAGCTACTCCACATGGATCTATTCGGCCCGATTGCTTACATAAGCATCGGCGGGAGTAAGTATTGTCTTGTTATTGTGGATGATTATTCTCGCTTCACTTGGGTATTCTTTTTACAGGAAAAATCTCAAACCCAAGAGACCTTAAAGGGATTCTTGAGACGAGCTCAAAATGAGTTCGGCTTAAGGATCAAGAAAATAAGAAGCGACAACGGGACGGAGTTCAAGAACTCTCAAATTGAAGGCTTCCTTGAGGAGGAGGGCATCAAGCATGAGTTCTCCTCTCCCTACACGCCACAACAAAATGGTGTAGTGGAGAGGAAGAATCGAACTCTATTGGACATGGCAAGAACCATGCTTGATGAGTACAAGACACCGGACCGGTTTTGGGCCGAAGCGGTCAACACCGCCTGCTACGCCATCAACCGGTTATATCTTCACCGAATCCTCAAGAAGACATCATATGAACTCCTAACCGGTAAAAAGCCCAACATTTCATATTTTAGAGTTTTTGGTAGCAAATGCTTCATTCTTATTAAAAGAGGTAGAAAATCTAAATTTGCTCCTAAAACTGTAGAAGGCTTTTTACTTGGTTATGACTCAAACACAAGGGCATATAGGGTCTTTAACAAGTCCACTGGACTAGTTGAAGTCTCTTGTGACGTTGTGTTTGATGAAACTAACGGCTCTCAAGTAGAGCAAGTTGATCTTGATGAGATAGGTGAAGAACAGGCTCCATGCATCGCGCTAAGGAACATGTCCATCGGGGATGTGTGTCCTAAGGAATCCGAAGAGCCTCCAAGTACACAAGATCAACCATCCTCCTCCATGCAAGCATCTCCACCAACTCAAAATGAGGATGATGCTCAAAATGATGAAGAGCAAAATCAAGAAGACGAGCCACCTCAAGATGATAGCAATGATCAAGGGGGAGATACAAATGATCAAGAAAAGGAGGATGAGGAAGAACAAAGACCGCCACACCCAAGAGTCCACCAAGCAATCCAACGAGATCACCCCGTCGACACCATCCTCGGCGACATTCATAAGGGGGTAACTACTCGATCTCGGGTTGCTCATTTTTGTGAACATTACTCTTTTGTTTCCTCTATTGAGCCACACAGGGTAGAGGAAGCTCTCCAAGATTCGGATTGGGTGGTGGCGATGCAAGAGGAGCTCAACAATTTCACGAGGAATGAGGTCTGGCATTTAGTTCCACGTCCTAACCAAAATGTTGTAGGAACCAAATGGGTCTTCCGCAACAAGCAAGATGAGCATGGTGTGGTGACAAGGAACAAAGCTCGACTCGTAGCCAAAGGGTATTCACAAGTCGAAGGTTTGGATTTCGGTGAAACCTATGCACCCGTAGCTAGGCTTGAGTCAATTCGCATATTATTGGCCTATGCTACTTACCATGGCTTTAAGCTCTATCAAATGGACGTGAAAAGTGCCTTCCTCAATGGACCGATCAAGGAAGAGGTCTATGTTGAGCAACCTCCCGGCTTTAAAGACAGTGAGTATCCTCACCATGTTTATAGGCTCTCTAAGGCGCTTTATGGGCTCAAGCAAGCCCCAAGAGCATGGTATGAATGCCTCAGAGATTTCCTTATTGCTAATGGCTTCAAAGTCGGCAAGGCCGATCCTACACTCTTTACTAAAACTCTTGAAAATGACTTGTTTGTATGCCAAATTTATGTTGATGATATTATATTTGGGTCTACTAACGAGTCTACATGTGAAGAGTTTAGTAGGATCATGACACAGAAATTCGAGATGTCGATGATGGGGGAGTTGAAGTATTTTCTAGGATTCCAAGTCAAGCAACTCCAAGAGGGCACCTTCATTAGCCAAACGAAGTACACTCAAGACATTCTTGCTAAGTTTGGGATGAAGGATGCCAAACCCATCAAGACACCCATGGGAACTAATGGGCATCTCGATCTCGACACGGGAGGTAAGTCCGTGGATCAAAAGGTATACCGGTCGATGATTGGTTCATTGCTTTATTTATGTGCATCTCGACCGGACATTATGCTTTCCGTTTGCATGTGTGCAAGATTTCAAGCCGACCCTAAGGAATCACACCTTACGGCCGTAAAACGAATCTTGAGATATTTGGCTTATACCCCTAAGTTTGGGCTTTGGTACCCTCGGGGATCCACATTTGATTTACTTGGTTATTCGGATGCCGATTGGGCGGGGTGCAAAATCAATAGGAAGAGCACATCGGGGACTTGCCAGTTCTTGGGAAGATCCTTGGTGTCTTGGGCTTCAAAGAAGCAAAATTCGGTCGCTCTTTCCACCGCCGAAGCCGAGTACATTGCCGCAGGACATTGTTGCGCGCAATTGCTTTGGATGAGGCAAACCCTGCGGGACTACGGTTACAAATTAACCAAAGTCCCTTTGCTATGTGATAATGAGAGTGCAATTAAAATGGCCGACAATCCCGTCGAGCATAGCCGCACTAAGCACATAGCCATTCGGTATCATTTTCTTAGGGATCGCCAACAAAAGGGGGATATCGAGATTTCTTACATTAATACTAAAGATCAATTAGCCGATATCTTTACCAAGCCACTTGATGAACAATCTTTTA
Source organism: Zea mays (assembly GCF_902167145.1). NCBI lineage: Eukaryota > Viridiplantae > Streptophyta > Magnoliopsida > Poales > Poaceae > Zea > Zea mays. The sequence continues at coordinate 156,581,380 of NC_050100.1, read as the reverse complement.
CCAGACTTAGGCATGAGCTCAATATTCTTGATTCTAGAAATTTCTTTTGCTAAGCTTGCACACATAGCTCTTTTGAATACCTTTGATCATATCTCTTTTATATGCTGTGACTAATGTGTTTTCAAGTTTATTTCAAACCAAGTCATAGGTATATTGAAAGGGAATTGGAGTCTTCGGCGAAGACAAAGGCTTCCACTCCGTAACTCATACTTCGCCATCACTCCGAGCAACTCTCTATTCCTTGGGGAGAAATGAGCATCAAAGAAAAGGACTTCATCCTTGGAGGAGAGAGTAAAAGCTCAAAAGCAAAAGGACCGGATTTCGTCTTTGGTATAATCTTAACTCATTTACTTATGACCAAAGGGGAAGAAATTACTAAAAAGGGCTCTAATGATTCCGTTTTTGGCGATTCATGCCAAAAAGGGGGAGAAATGAGCCCAAAGCAAAAGGACCGCACCACCACCACCAAATTCAAAAACTTAGTGCTTTTCAAAAGTCTTTATCATTTGGTATCCTATTGTGTTCAAAAGGGGGAGAAAGTAGTATTTCAAAAATGGTATATCAAAACCCTCTTGAACACTAAGAGGTGGATCTCTTTTAGGGGGAGTTTTGTTTAGTCAAAGGAAAAGCATTTGAAATAGGGGGAGACAATTTCAAATCTTGAAAATGCTTTGCAAACTCTTATTCATGTACCTTTGACTATTTGCAAAAGATCTTTGAAATGGATTTACAAAAAGAATTTGCAAAAACAAAACATGTGGTGCAAACGTGGTCCAAAATGTTATATAAGAAAGAAACATTCCTTGCATATCTTGTAAGTAGTTATATTGGCTCAATTCCAAGTAACCTTTGCACTTACATTATGTAAACTAGTTCAATTATGCACTTCTATATTTGCTTTGGTTTGTGTTGGCATCAATCACCAAAAAGGGGGAGATTGAAAGGGAATTAGGCTTACACCTAGTTCCTAAATAATTTTGGTGGTTGAATTGCCCAACACAAATATTGGACTGACTAGTTTGCTCTAGTGTATAAGTTATACAGGTGCAAAAGGTTCACATCTAGCCAATAAAAAAGACCAAATGTTGGATTCAACAAAGGAGCAATAAGGCAACCGAGGGCACCTCTGGCTGGAGGCACCGGACTGTCCGGTGTGCACCGGACAGTGTCCGGTGCGCCCGTAGACTTCGTTTTCTACCCTTCGCCAGAGGACTTCGACTTCAACCCTTCGCCCTCGGGAATTCGCGGAGGCCGGCGCGCTATAATTCACCGGACTGTCCGGTGTGCACCGGACATGTCCGGTGCGCCAACGAACCGCGGCCTCCGGAACTCGTCATCCTCGGGTTTTCACGACAGCCGCTCCGCTATAATTCACCGGACTGTCCGGTGTGCACCGGACTGTCCGGTGTGCCAGCGGAGCAACGGCTCTCTGCGGCGCCAACGGCTCTCTGCGCAGCATTAAATGCGCGCGCAGCGCGCGCAGACGTCAGGGCTGCCCATACCGGTGCACCGGACATCAAACAGTGCATGTCCGGTGTGCACCGGACACCTCGGCAGGCCCACAAGTCAGAAGCTTCAACGGTCAGAATCCAACGGCAATGGTGACGTGGCAGAGGCACCGGACTGTCCGGTGTGCACCGGACTGTCCGGTGCGCCATCGAACAGAGGCTCCCAGCAACGGCCACATTTGGTGGTTGGGGCTATAAATACCCCAACCACCCCACATTCATTGCCATCCAAGTTTTCCACTTCTCAACTACTACAAGAGCTCTAGGCATTCAATTCTAGACACATTCAAAGAGATCAAATCCTCTCCAATTCCACACAAAACCCTAGTGACTAGAGAGAGTGATTTGTCGTGTTCATTTGAGCTCTTGCGCTTGGATTGCTTCTTTTCTTTCTCACTTGTTCTTGTGATCAAAACTCCATTGTAATCAAGGCAAGAGGCACCAATTGTGTGGTGGCCCTTGCGGGGAAGTTTTGTTCCCGGCTTTGATTTGAGAAGAGAAGCTCACTCGGTCCGAGGGACCGTTTGAGAGAGGGAAGGGTTGAAAGAGACCCGGCCGTTGTGGCCTCCTCAACGGGGAGTAGGTTTGCAAGAACCGAACCTCGGTAAAACAAATCTCCGTGTCTCATTTGCTTATTCGCTTGGGATTTGTTTTGCGCCCTCTCTTGCGGACTCATTTATTATTACTAACGCTAACCCCGGCTTGTAGTTGTGTTTATATTTGTAAATTTCAGTTTCGCCCTATTCACCCCCCCTCTAGGCGACTATCAGGCACATCACCACTTCCTTTGTGTGTAGAAAAGAAAGAAAGAAATCAAGCAAATTATGTGAAGATTCATAAAGAACTTTTTAGGAGTTAAACTGTATAACCTATTTTTTCAAGTCTACTTTTACTTTCTGCTTTTTATGTAAACTTTGGTGTTTCTCTTTCTCTTTGCTTATTGTTATCTTGTTTTAGGATCCCACTATGTACTAGCGTTTCTGAAGGTCTCTGTTGGATGTGTTTAAACTGTGGGAGATATATATCCTCTGGATCCTCACGAACATAGAAATGCCTCATGGGCCACATGATGGGCCTTCCGATGGCTTACATAGCAAGACATGCCCTCTGGCCACAACCAGGCCGAATGAACTCGATCTAGGAAGACAAAGACTAGACGTCCGAGTTATGCGCAGACCGAAACACTGATATTTCGTGCGAAGAGGTTGCAGACACCTAAAGGGCTAAACACTCGACATTAACTCGGTTGAGGAGACGATCGAACTCTGGATAAGAAGGAATGCATGCCACGATAAAGGAGGATTCAGGTAGAGTAGATAGTGATCACAACTTGTACAGGGATAACCATTTGGTCATCTATATAAGGCCGAGGGGGTACCCCTACAAAAACATCTCATCTCGTCACATACCAGCACCACCTCATAGCTCATTAGCCTTCCTATAGAAATCACGCGCTACTAGATCGGTAGGAGAACTCATCCTCCACCATCTTCAGCTCACCTGTAATCCGTGTACACCAGTGAAATTGCAATACACAGCCTCAACAGGAAGTAGGGTGTTACGCATCTAGTGGTTCAAACCTGTATAAACCTTCGTGTGATCCGATGTGCTCCTGCACGTACCATCGAGTCTCAGTCAACGCTCCAAAGCATCACATGGGGAAACCCGTGGTGCACAGTCGGGTCGTAAACACCGACATAAATCATCTCAACCGATGTTGGACAAACTTTTCTTTAATTGATGCTATCTAAACTTTGGTCTTCCTCATTCTCTTCTCATTGCTATCACTTCTTAGGATCCTACTACACATTAGCGCTTCTGGAGGTTTTTGTTGGAAATGTCTAAACCACCTCAACTAATGTTGGACAAGTGTATCACATATATCATCATTTCGAACCCGATCCCTTATTGTATGGCAAAAAGTCCAACACAACATACATACTTTGGCAACACTTGCTGAATATGTCGTCTTTTTGTGGGCCAATATTTTTCACATACAACATAACAAGTATGATCCTTATAAAATTTGTCTTTTAGCTTTTGTGGTACCCTCTTGTCATATAGAGGTTGTTCGATTTGGATTAAAGCTAGCTATTTGAACTGTTGTAGCGCCAATCCATAGACAAAACATTGTAGAAGTAGTAGAAGCCGGTACGGATTAAAGCCAAGCGAACTGGCTGATAGACGCCAAATGCTTGATGTCCACTTCATCCATCCTGCTTTGGTTCTATGGCTGACATCTTCATCAATATTCTTGTCTCTATGTAACATTGATCCTAAATACCTAAAAGGTCCCCCATAGGCACTGTTTGACCTTGCAAATTATCATCTCCTTCCTCATGTGTAGAGTTGTAACATCCAAAATCCTATTTTGGGAATCTAGTAAAATTCTCCAAGGGGTTTGAATTAAAATACCTTTTAATAAAAATTTTCTTACGTTTGAAGTTACATCTCCTAAAACAAATATGGTTTCTAGTAAGGATTTAATAAAGTATCCCTATATGATTTTATTTATTCCTTTGCTGAAATATATATACTTATAAGAACTCTCTAAAGAGTTTTTATGCACTAAAAATTATTTTTCTTAAAATACCTATTTTATATTTTTGTGTGAATGCATTGCATATTTAAAACATTTGCTTAAATAGGATAATAAATAAATAAATATATCAAATTATATTTTGAATTCATGCTGGAGTTTTTTTGTGCATTTAATTGAATTTGAAATCCAAAACCAAATTTGAATTCGAATTTGAAAATTGAAAATAGGAAACAGAAAATAAAAAGGGAAAATAATTCCAGCGCCGTGGGCTGAACCTCCTATCTCGGCCCACTCTCACCGTTCATCCCTTGGCCCAACCCAACCATGGGTGCTTGCGCAGTTGCGCTGACAGACGGGCCCCGCTTGTCAGATTGATCCCACGCCCATGAGCTCGTGCCAGTCGCTGACTTGGCAGGCCCACTCACCAGTAGTACACAACCGCGCCGCGCTCTTATTTTCACTGACTGGCGGGGACCACACCTTAAGCTTTCCTTACTCACGCACGCGGCGTGTTAGTCACTGCCTGGTGGAGCCCATGGGCCAGCCAATGTCGTGCGCCTGTGTTTCCTTATTCCACCGCCATGTGGGACACCTTCGTCAATAGTGCATTGTCGGATTGAGCTATGGGACCGCGCTGTTAGGTCTTCCTCTTCGCCATCGTAACGAACTCCACGAGTCCGATCACTTGGCCGTAAATCCTGACAGCAGTAAACTTCGAACAACCCGGAGCCCTAGTTCTAGGAGTATATATATGTAGACCCAGATTCCCTTATCCCATTAACCGAGTCCATCGAGGGGTTTGAGTAGACTAAAAGTTTAGGCCGGGCTGTTTTGGGCCGCCCAGACACGGCCTAAGAAAACGAGCTCAAAGCACGGTCCGACACGAAATATATTGGACCGTGCCAGCACGGCACGAATACAGGGCTGGACTGGGCTTTGATTTTCAGTCCATCGTGTCGTCCGGCCCGGCACGAGTGACTAGCCGTGCTCGGGCCACCCCGACAGCGAAAAGGCCGGTAAAAACGTGACAGCAAAGTTATATTAGGCTCGTTATATATATTTGTTGTTCTCTTCAAAATGACTTGGTTGTGGGTCGTGCCTGGGCCGACCTGGCCCAAGACAAGCACGACATGCTTTAGTATCGTGTCGGATTTAGATTTTAAGTGTTTGGCTCAGCACGGCCTTGTCTAAAAATATTAAGGGCCGTGTCAGCCCGAAGACTTAAGGCCAAGGCACGATAGGCTCGTGCTGGCCCAGTCCGGCCCAAGTTTCAGGTCTAGGTTTGAGCACCGCTGCCACGGCAATCAAACCAGGAAGAGAGCGAGAGCCGCCGTGGTGAGAACTCCGGTGCGTCCTCGAAGGGACCTCAGGCGCGGGCCAGGAAGCTTCACCAGATCACGTAGATGGAGGTCGTGCCTTCGCTAGGTGAGAGGAGAGGCTGGAGGACCCGAATGTTCCACGCCAAAGTCTATGTAGTCACCGTGGATCCGCCTTCGCCGTGGACGGGGCATAGTGTCACTGGATTCGCGGTAAGGGCTTTTCTCTGTAGGTTTGCTTTTGCCCATGCGTCACGTAGCATCGGAGGTCATGGGTTGAGGTGCATTGGGGCAAGCGAAATCGCTCGCCGGTCTTCAAGAACGTCGCCGAGTTGCTGCTCGTCGCGGATAGCGATGTGGCTACCTAAATTCTCGGTAAGAACCCTATAATCTATTTCGCCATGATGTCCTGTGTTTAGAGTCATTTGGGGGGAGGAACCGTTGATCTAAAATGGAGGGCTCAAATTAGATTATAACCATACCCTTTCGCGAATTAAAGCCTAGTCGTAGATCTCGGATTATGTGGCCACGAAAACATACCGGTTCGGCGTTTAGATGGGTCTAATCATGACCGTTGGTCGTCAGATCCATGGCCAGGGAGCGACCCATGTTGGCGGTGATGGCAATTTTCTTTGGGTTTTTTACATTGGTCTCCTTAGTATCGTCACACTACTCATTGCTACCCTTAGTTTTTCTTTTTACTTAGTTTTACCCAACGCTCGTTCCTTTGCTCAGAAATGCGCCCGGAAGTCATCTCCGTCCACTTTAACGTTGCTTACAGGATGGGCCCACTACAAACTTTCACTCTCTCCTAAGCAGCAGCCTCTTCTTCCTCGATCCCAACTCCAACTCTCCCTCTCTCTTTCGCCTGGCAGATCCTCGGCGGCGCGGCAGCCTGCTTCTTCACCGGCGCGGCGGCCTGCTTCTTCGACGACGCGGAGGCCTGCTGTTGGAACTTGCTCTCTGCTGCAAGTGGGCCAACGGGGGTGAACAATGGCGACAACAGGGTTACGTGCACGGGGGCAATAGCTCTGTTGATCTAGCCCCTCACGGGCACTGTGCGGGGGTATTTATAGGTGTCTGAGTGCCCAGCGTCTTGTCTTAAGGACGCATGTGCCCTCAGACGCCTAGTTTATCCCCGGAATATTCCCATAAAGCAGGGTTACAAGCTGTAATTACAAGTATGCCTTTACAAGTCAGGCCCGTAATACAGAGGCGGCCACGCGGGGCCCGTTACAATGGGCCAGATCACACGTGGGCCTTGGGGCTGAATGAGGCCGCGCCGTGTGAGGACGTCGCCGCAGGTCTTCGTCAAAGTGTCGAGTCCTGCGAAGGGTGTCCCTGCCCGCTTTGCCTCCGTCGGACCAGCGGCTGCAGCGAAGGCCTGGAGCGAAGGGTGGCGTCTTTGCCTTCGCCCCAACATTTGCCCTCCGAGGGACCAGTTCGACAAAGTCACCTGGTGCCGAAGACGTCGCTAGATGGCGGAGACGCTGCCCTCGCTCGAAGTGGTTCCGCGGGGGTTTTTGATGTGACCGTTGATGGACGGCGTACTGTTGGATTGCGGGTTTCCCGAAGCGTCGCGGCCTGTCGGGTTGTGGGTTTCCCGAGGAGCCGCGCCCTGCCTATAAAAGGGGGGCGGGGGCGGCGCTGTTTGAATTCTGCTTTCCGCGCTCCGTAAAACCCTAGCCGCCCGCCGCCTTGCTGCTCCTTTTCCTCCGCTGCTCCCTTTGCTCGCCGTCGTTCTGGCTCGAGTGAAGCAAACCGCCCGCCGCCGCCGACGGTACGTAGCCATGCCATCCTCTTCTTCTTCCGCCACCGCCACGCCGCCGGCCGCCGCCTCGTCTGAGGAGACGTTGAGTGACGCGATGGTGGAAGAGTTGCGCGCCGGCGACTCTGTTGAATTCGGTGTGTCACGGATGACGTCAGGCCGTATTGAAGATATGCAGCGGTTGGGCTACTTTGGCGACGGAGTCGCTCGGGCCCCGGGGACGGAGGAAGTCCCCGAGCCGGAGGGCGAGTTGGTTGTTTTCGAGGCGTTCTTCGCCGCCGGACTCCGCCTGCCTGCGCACCGGTTTGTCAGCGAAGTCCTGCGCAGATTCAGTGTTCAAATACATCAGCTTACGCCGAACGCCATAGTGGCGCTGGCGAAGTATGTCTGGGCGACGACTTCGTACGGCGGGCAGCCGTCGGTTGAAGTTTTCGCGAAGAATTATTGCTTGCATTGGCAGAAAAGGGTGGTTGAGGGCGGAGTTGCGCAGTTCGGGTCGTGCACTTTCACGCCGAAGACCGGCAAGACCACGATGCCAGTAGTGGAGTTGGTCCCGTGCGCCCGCAACAAGTGGGGCAGTTGGAATGAGTTTTGGTTTTATGTTTCTGAGGCGACTGTCGAAGGCCATCAAGGGCTCCCCGTGTCCTTAATGTGCTCTCACTATTACTCTGCGTATCCGCCTTTCGAAGTGGCAGAAGAGGATACAGACGAAGAGGCCCTACGGTACGCCGCCGGTCAGAGCAGCGGGCGTGATTTGGTTGAAGAGTTTGCGGCGTACGGGGTCTGGCCCTTGGCGCACGGCTGGGCGCTGGGCGAAGTATGCCCTCGCCAGATGCCCTTTCACGGAGGAAGGGAGGTGCGAAGTCCTGCCTTCGCACTGAGTTTGGGGAACCGTGACCCGGCCGCCTTCGTGCGTGATGCAGAAGACTTGGCGGTGCGACTCGTGGGGCGCTACGTGCCGAAGACGGAAGGCCAGCGCAGTTTCGATATCCGTGGGTCAAACGATCGCTTGAACAGGGTCTTTGAATTAAATCAACTGCCGTACGACGGCTACCCTGGTCAGGACGAAGCAGACCGCCGCGGGAAGAAACCGGCGGTGGAGGCCGGAGGCGACCCTGCGCTGGCGGCCGCCACCTCTTCGAAAAAGAGAAAATTAGGTACTGCGATGGGAGGGCTTGGGGTGTCTGATAGTTTCGCTAGAGAGTTAATGAGGACGTGTGCGGCCCCGGGGGAGAGGATGTCTTCGCCCGAGCTCCGGGAGTCTTCGGCTCGGATGCTGAGGGTTACCGGGGGTTGCTGGCCTAAAAACATTCCTATCCCCTGGGATGAAGAGGACTGTTTTACATCTCGTATGGCTCGTCGGTGGAAAGTTTTTCCTTATGGGCGAATTATCGGTCATGTTGTGTGGGCAGTGATGGACAAGGATCGCCAAGCGGCGGCGCGGAAACGCCAGGCGACCGTGAGGGTTCATGAAGCCCGGCCGAAAAGGCAGCGGGGAGCATCGAAGGCTGAGGCCTCCGGCGGAGGCAAGCCGCCATTGCCGGCGAAGGCGGGTGCCTCCGCGCCTGGCAAGGCGCCGGAGGCGACGGTGGGCGCCGGAGGCCCCAAGCTGTCGAAGGTGGTGCCGTCCGCCAGCGGAGTGGCGGAGGCTGCGAAGGCGGCCCGATCGCTACCGCCGCCCGGCAAACGCGTTGCCGACTTCGGCACTGAGATTGATGTGGAGGATTATCTTGGGGGTGAGTCTATATGTATACACTTTTTTTTTTTAAACTGTTGATGCGTTGCAGGGTTGGACGAGGGCCCGCTCGCTCTAGTTGTGCCTGGCGTGGCGGTCGCGACGGCTGCGCCAGCGCCGAAGGCGGGGGTAGAGACCCTTGGCGCTGGAGGCGAGGTGACTGCCCTCGCGTTGGTCAGAGACGAGGCGGACGCGGCGACCCGCCGGCTGAAAGGAGCAATAGAGGCGCTGAGTCAGGTCTGCCGAGTTTTTTTTTTTTTTTTTTTTTTTAACACGGGCCTTATGTGTGTTCTGCAGGTGGCTGACTTCACCAGCCGTACTGCGTCGGGGGCCCTTACGGCGACGTTGTCTGCCGAGGTCGAGAGACTTCGGACGCAACACGCGGACGCTGTCCGTGAGAAGTCGGCCTCCGACAGCAAGTGCCGCAAGCTGGCGGAGAAGGTGGCCGCCCTTGAGAAGGAGAAGGCAGACCTCCGGCGCCAGCTGATGGAGGAGAGAAGGGAGGCCAACGAAGCCATCGCCAGGGAGCAGTCTGCGCAGGCGGAGGCCAGGCTGGCGCGGGCGGAGGGCAATGTCGCCAAGGAGCTCGCCGGGGAGCTGCAGCGGCGGCTTGCTGCCTGCGAGAGCCGTGCGGAGGGGGCCGAGGCCGCGGCGCGAGCGGAGGCCGAACGGACGCGCACGCAGCTCATGACTTCATATCGCGAGCTGGGTGTGCGGACGAGCGACTTCGAGGTGCCGGAGCGAGAGGCCGGACTTCGCTGTCTGGAGTGGGTGCAGGAGGAACTGCAGGAGCTCCCCACTGTCTTGGCGGGGTTGATGTCGTTCACCTCCCTGGTCACCTGCGAGGCAGCGATGAACGCGCTCTCTCGCGAAGGCTGCCGGCACTTTGAGGCCCTCGACCAGGTGGATGAAGATTTTGGGCGAGATATCTTTGAGGTCGAAGACCCCGTGGTGAAGGAGTCCGGCGGGGCCCTCTTTGACCGGATGTGGGGTTCACACGGTCGAGAGGTGGTCCGGGCGCGGGCCGAGGCTGCAAGGGCTCAGGTAACGTTGTCGTTTACTCGGTGCTTGCTGGATGCGGTTTGTGCGTGTGTTTGCTGAACTTTTTGTACGTTTTGTCTTAGGCGGAGCGCGGCGAGCGGGTGGACGATTTTGGGGCGCTGAACAGCGCGCCGCCTGAGCCGGAGACCACCCCTGCGGAGGCCGCCACTGGAGTCGCCCCGGTGACCGCGGAAGATGCACCAGGCGCCCTTGTACCTGCTGCGGCCGGCGAAGGCCTACTCCCAAGGGTGGCCGAAGGCGCGTCTGATGCCCCCGCAGCTGCTGTGCCGGGCGCTGAAGATCCAGCGGAGACAACGGCGGAGGCGGCGGCGGAGGCTCCCGCAGCGGCAGGGCCTTCGCAGGTGGCGTAGGTGGTGTTTAGGGTTGAGGGATTTTTGGATGATGTACTGAATTTTGGTTGCTGCGCAGGTTCAAGATTTTGGGCCTGCGCACGCAACCGCTACTACTGGTTTTTTGGCGGCTTCGACCGCGGAAGGTGGAAATGAATGTGGTGGGTCTGTTTCTGGGTTTTTTGATTTTACTGACTCTGGGAGCTCGGCTGAATGGACCGAGGAGTCGTCGGAGGAGGACTTGGACTATTTTGCGGCCCTGGACGAGGCTGCGGCGGAGGCTGCGCTACATGCTGCGGACGCGCCAGGCGTGCCCGGTCCTAGCACCGGGCACCGACGACGAAGGGCGGTTGCGAAGCGTAGGATTAGTGCGGAGGAAGGGGCTCGTCTTCGCGTTAGTAGGGTTGGTCGGCAGGAGCTGCTGTCTTTGCCGGCCGTCTCGGGTGTGGGGGAAGGGGAGCTGCGAAGCCTTTTTGCTGGTGAGGAGCTTAGGATAATGTTATTTAATTATAGAGAGATGGGGATTATTCCTAAGGTTGAGCCGATGTAGGGCGTGGTGCCCTCGCTTGTGTATGTGCAAGGGTTTGTAGAATGGAGTGGTGTGCCCTCGCGTGCTTGTGCCTGCGAGGGCGCTGTGTACTTTGACTGGTGTGATTGGTTGTGCTGCGCCAGTGTGATTATAATTGGTCTTGCTGTCGCTTCTGCTTTTGCCATACTGGGTCGGCTGCGCCCTTGGGCGGTTTTTGCGGTAGGCTCCGGCTGCGCCTTTTAGGCGACTTCTGCGCGAAAAGCCTTCGCGATAGACTTTGATTTTTGCGCACTTGTGGAGCTAAGTCCGGCTGCACCCTTGGGCGACTTCTGCGCGGTTAGTCTTCGCGATAGACTTCGATTCTTGCGCACTTGTTGTGCTAAGTCCGGCTGCACCCTTAGGCGACTTCTGCGCGGATAGTCTTCGCGATAGACTTTGATTTTTGCGCACTTGTTGTGCTAAGTCCGGCTGCACCCTTAGGCGACTTCTGCGCGGATAGTCTTCGTGATAGACTTTGATTTTTGCGCACTTGTTGTGCTGAGTCCGGCTGCACCCTTAGGCGACTTCTGCGCGGATAGTCTTCGCGATAGACTTTGATTTTTGCGCACTTGTTGTGCTAAATCCGGCTGCACCCTTAGGCGACTTCTGCGCGGATAGTCTTCGCGATAGACTTTGATTTTTGCGCACTTGTTGTGCTAAATCCGGCTGCACCCTTAGGCGACTTCTGCGCGGATAGTCTTCGCGATAGACTTTGATTTTTGCGCACTTGTTGTGCTAAATCCGGCTGCACCCTTAGGCGACTTCTGCGCGGATTGGTCGCACGCGAGGGTGGCTAGCGCTTAGCCTCGCGGTGACTTCGAATTGGTCGAATGCCGAAGACCGTTGTCGCGGTCTTTTTTCGACACATGCTTTTGCGGGGGATTTTTCTCACATATATTACATGGCTCCGCCTCGTTAAAAACCTCACCCCCCGGGAGGAAAAGAGTGCGGGCCGGTACAAGATTGTTTGCGGTGAATTACAAGGGCGAACTCAGCCCTAGGAATTAAACAAAAAATTTACGAAGGTTGTCAATGTTCCAGGAGTGCTCCAGGTCCTCGCCATCTGGCGTTGCGAGCCTGTAAGCGCTGGGGGAAGCTTTTGTCTTGACTATGAAGGGGCCCTCCCACTTGGGCTCCAGCTTGCCCTTGGACTCCGTCCGAGCTGTTCGGATGAGTACGAGGTCCCCCGCGCTGAACTCCTTTGGGATGACTGCGCGGTCGCGCCATGCTTTGGTCTGGGCTTGGTATTTGTTTAAGGCCTGCAGGGCGAAGACCCGGTCTCCGTCAATGAGATCTTTGGAGGTTGGCTCATCCACGTCAGGGGTGGCTGACGGAGCTGTGCGCGGAGACCCGTGTTTTATTTCTTGCGGGGTCATTGCCTCTGATCCGTATAGAAGGCGGAAAGGAGTGAACCCGGTCGCCCTGCACTCGGTTGTGTTCAGCGCCCAGACCGCCTCCGGTAGCAAGTCGGTCCATCTGCCCTTTTTCTCGTCGAGGAGCATCTTCTTGATGGCTGTGAAGATTTTCCCATTGGCACGCTCCACGACTCCGTTGGACTGCGGATGATAGACTGAAGCGAAGGCAAGCTTGGTGCCAATGGAAAAACAGAAATCCTTGAAATCTTGATTGTCAAACTGCTTGCCGTTGTCAACTGTTAGCTCGGACGGTACTCCGAAGCGGCAAACAATGTTCTGCCAAAAGAATTTTTGGGCAGTCTTTGATGTGATTGTGGACACAGCCCTCGCTTCAATCCACTTGGTGAAGTATTCGACGGCTACGAAGGCGAACTTGAGGTTCCCCTGAGCGGTGGGCAAGGGCCCGACGATGTCCAGGCCCCAGCGCTGAAGAGGCCATGTATGGGCGATCAGCTTTGTGTATTGCGAGGGGTTGCCTGACCGAGGAGAGAACTTCTGGCAGGCTTCGCAGGACCTTGCGACTCGATTTGCGGCGCAGATCATTGCAGGCCAGTAAAACCCTTGCCGGATCACCTTAGCAGCCAGGGCCCTTGGCCCCGCGTGCGAGCCGCAAGTTCCACTGTGGACCTCGCGCAAGATTTGGATGCCTTCGGTTTCGGTGACGCATTTAAGCATTGGCTGACTGACCCCCTTCTTGTATAATTGGCCCTCGATTAGCGCGAAGTCCCGGCTCCGATGCTCGAGGCGCTTCGCCTCACTGACGTCGGTTGGGTGATAGTATCCCTGTAGAAACAGGGTTATTGGGGCCCGCCAGTCCTCGGTCATGATTAGGTGGACTATACGGTGGCCCTCGCTATCATTTGTTATTTGGAGCCCTTCGGGGCTCCGGACGGCTGGTGTGCCGATGGTGTGAAAGAATACGTCGGAGGGCAGGGGCTCGCCCCTGGTGGCGGCCTTGGCTAATGCATCGGCCTCCTCATTCTTGGCCCTGTCCACATGCTGTAGGGTGAATCCCTTGAACTGCCTCTCGAGACTTCGGATAGCCGCGAGGTATTGCATGAGCGCGGGGTCTTTTGCTGCATAGTCTTTTTCGACCTGACCGGCGACTATCTTGGAGTCTGTTTTGATGATACAGGTGGTGACTCCGAGGGCCCTTAGCTTGCGGAGGCCGAGGATGACTGCTTCATACTCTGCTATGTTGTTTGTACATTTGTCGGATTCCAGAGCGAAGCTGAGGCGTGCTGCATATCTGTGTTTGACTCCGGCTGGTGAGGTGATGACTGCAGCGACGCCTGCCCCCGCATGACACCATGCACCGTCGCAATGGATAGTCCAGACCTTTTCTGTGGATGGGTCCGGCTGTGTTACTGGCCCAGTCCAGTCGACGACGAAGTCTGCCAGGACTTGCGATTTGATGGCTGTCCTGGGCTCGAAGCTGATATGGTAGCCGGAGAGCTCGGCTGCCCACTTGGCGATTCTCACTGATGCCTCCGGGTTCCTGAATAGTTCGCCGAGTCCCCTGTCCGAGGTGACTCGAACCTTGAATGCTTCAAAATAATGGCGCAGCTTGCGCGAGGACATAACAACTGCGTAAGCAATCTTCTCCAGTTCTGTCATGTTGCATTTGGATGGTGTCAGGACTTCGGAGACATAATAAACAGGGCACTGTCTGACTGCGCCTTCGACTGTCTGCTCCTGCACTAGTGCCGCGCTGACCGCGTGCGGCGAAGCCGCGACATAGAGCAATAAGGGGAGCGAGGAGTCTGGGCTTGTGAGGATGGCCAGCTCCGCCAGGTACTGTTTTAATGAGGCGAAGGCCGCTGCTTGCTCCGGTCCCCAAGCGAAGTCCTTCGCGCCGCGGAGGGTTTTGAGGAAGGGGAGACTTCGCTCGGCGGACCTGGAGATGAATCTATTGAGGGCGGCCATCCTGCCTGTCAGGCGCTGGACGTCCCTGGCGGACTGCGGAGGCGACATGTCGACGATGGCCTGGATCTTGGTTGGGTTGGCCTCGATGCCTCGGCGGGACACCAGGTAGCCCAATATCTTGCCCTGGCGGACACCGAAAACGCACTTTTCCGGGTTTAGGCGGAGTCGTGCATCTCGCATGCTCGCGAATGTTTCCGCCAGGTCGGCGAGGTGGTCCTCCTTATTTTTGCTGGCGACGACGATGTCGTCCACATATGTGAATACGTTTCTGCCGACCTGCCCTTCGAGCACCGTTTTGGTGAGTCTGGAGAAGGTGGACCCGGCATTCTTGAGACCCTCCGGCATTCTGACAAAGCAATAAGTGCCGAAGGGTGTTATAAAGCTGGTGCTGGCCTTGTCTTCCTCCTTCATGTATATCTGGTGATAGCCGGAGAAGCAGTCGAGGAGGGACATGACCTCGCATCCGGCCGCGCTATCGACTATTTTGTCGATCCGTGGCAACGGGAAATTGTCCTTTGGGCAGGACTTATTGAGACTGGTGAAGTCTATGCACATGCGCCATTTTCCGCTTTTCTTCTGCACCATCACAACATTGGAGAGCCACGTGGGGTAAGCCACCGGCTCGATGAATTTAGCCTCCAGGAGGCGATGCACCTCCGCCTTGGCGGCTTCTGTCTTTTCATCTGACATCTTGCGAAGCTTCTGCTTTTTGGGTCGCACCGAAGGGTCAATCCCCAGGCTGTGTTCGATTATGGCTCGGCTGACTCCGACCAGATCGAGGGCAGACCAGGCGAAGACATCTTTATTCTTGGCCAGGCAGCAGAGAAGTTTCTCTTCTTCAAGTGACGTGAGGTCTTTGCTGATAGTTACAGTCTGTTTGGGCGTGGCCTGATCGAGGGGGACAGTCTTGGTCCCGTCTTGGCACTGCAACTGTGCCTTGTCGTGCTGCTTGTCGGTTGGGCTAGCCGGCGCAGGGACTTCGCGCTGGGTCGCGAGACAGTGTACATTTCTCTGACCGGGCACGAAGTCCCGCTCTATGTTGCGCGCCGTCTGCTGGTTGCCGTAGATTGTGATGGCGCCCAGCGGGCCTGGTATCTTCATACATAGGTACAACCCGTGGATGGCGGCTTCGAATTTGTTGATGGAGCCTCGGCCCATGATGGCGTTGTATGGATATACCATGTCGACAATGTCGAAGGTTATTTGCTCACTTCGGGCATTGGGTGCTACACCGAAGGAGAGGGGCAACTCTATCTTGCCAACTGGAAAGGTGCCCTTGCCGCCGAAACCATACAACGGGTTGTCCGAAGGCTTCAGCAAGCTGTGGCTTATGCCCATGCGGTCGAAGGCGTGGAGGAAGATGATGTCCGCCTGACTGCCGTTGTCGACGAGGACTTTGTGTAAGTCCCAACCTGCCACGCTGCAGTTGATGACCATTGCGTCGATGTGGGGGGCGCTGCGTAGGTCGACGTCTCGCGCGTCGAAGGTTAGCGGTATGTGGGACCACTTCGTCTGCACGACTGGGCCAGTGACGGCGACATGGTTGATGCTGCGGTAGTGGTCCCGCTTCTGCCGCTTGGTGTCGAAGTCGGTGCTTGACCCCCCTGTTATCATGTGAATGACTCCGCGATAAGGTTGATCGGCGAAGTCTTCTTGCTTTGGGGGATGGGGAATGTTTTGGTGTTGCTGGTGTGGTGGTGGGGGTGGAGGAGGTACGATTTGTACTTCCTGATGATGTTGGTAAGCGTGGTGCGGTGGATGCGGAGCGGGGGCGTGGACGTATGGTGGAGGGGGTGGCTGGTAGTTATGCGCGACAATTCTGGGATTGTCGGCCGGCTGTGCCCTCGCCATTCTATCTCTGGTGGCCTTCGTCTCGGGGCAGTCTTTGGTCTGGTGGGCGCAGTCTTCGCCGTGGAAAAGGCAATAGAACCGGCGCGGCGGCTGCTGCGCCCGCCCTCGACCCCTGCCGCGCGTTCCATTTCCGCGGCCTTGGGGGGGATATTCCTGGCGGCGAGGGGGGTCAGCAGCAGGCTGTTGGTTGACGATGTTGTGGACTTGCTGCTGACTGCGGCTGTCTCGACTGGAGTCTGGCTGCGAAGTCCTTGTCCACGTGCGGCTGGACTGCGGAGTCTGACTGTTGGGTTTCCGTTGCGACTCGACCTTGCGCTGGTGGAGCTCTTCGGGTTTGGCATATTTTTCGAAGAGCTGATATAGCTCCTGCAAGCTCTTGGGTGGATCCCTGATACAATGGCTGTAGAGGACGCCGGCCCGAAGGCCATTGATGGCGTAGTGGATAGCGATCTGATCGTCGACAGAGGGCAGCTGTGACTTGAGTGTTAAGAACTTGCGGTAATACTCCCGCAGAGTCTCCTTTTCCAGCTGTTTGCAAAGCGAGAGCTCGGCCAAAGCGTCGGTGTCTGGACGGTACCCTTGGAAGTTGAGGAGGAACTTGTCCCTGAGACTTCGCCACGAATCAATGGACAGCGGGGGCAATCTGGTGAACCAGGTGAGTGCTGGGCCCTCTAGGGCGATGATGAAAGACTTTGCCATTGTGGCCTCGTCCCCTCCGGCTGATGCAACGGCGACTTGGTAACTCATGATGTATTGCGTCGGATCGGTGCTGCCGTTGTACTTGGGGTATGTCCCCGCTCGAAAGTTGGCTGGCCAGGGCGTCACTTGCAGGTGTGGCGCCAGGGGACTTCGCTCGTCGAGGTAGTTGATCCCTTGGAATGGCGCGCCGTGCTGGGGGGCGTAGTCATGCTGGGGGAAACGCGGGTTCTCCGGCTGCGCCCGGTGCTGCAGGGGTTGGCCGTGCTGTCGGCCGAGGTAGCCTTCGCGCATGTCCTCCGGCTGAGCGCGTTGTTGGAAGGGTGGTTCTTGCTGCAAACCGAGGTGGCCTTCGCGCTGCATCAGCGCGATCTCGCGCTCGAGGTCTTGGGCTTTCTGCTCCTCGTCGCGTATCATTTGCCGCACTTTGGCTAATGCGGAAACACGTTGGCGCTTGGCCTCCAGTATCTCTTTCTGCCTCTGGAGATTGCGGTTCCTGAGGCGCAGGGCGCGCAGCTGCAGCTGTTCTTCTGTTGAGACGCCGAGGGCCTCACCATCCTCGGTGAGGTCGGCGCCTTCCAGTGGGGCGAAGCCTGGGGGCGGCTGCGACTGTCCTTCGGTTCCGCAGGTGCGGAAGGTGTCGTCTTCGCCGGTGTGGGGGACATTGTCCTCAATGGGCTCTTGGTGGGTGGATTGGGTGAGGGCGAGGGCCTTGCCCTTTCTTGCGGCCAGCAGTGCTGCCTTCGCAGCCTCGTCAGCCTTGGGGTTAGCTCTCTTGGGTGCCATCGCGGGTGGTTTTGTCGTAGCACGAACGGTGGGCGCCAAATGTTGGAACTTGCTCTCTGCTGCAAGTGGGCCAACGGGGGTGAACAATGGCGACAACAGGGTTACGTGCACGGGGGCAATAGCTCTGTTGATCTAGCCCCTCACGGGCACTGTGCGGGGGTATTTATAGGTGTCTGAGTGCCCAGCGTCTTGTCTTAAGGACGCATGTGCCCTCAGACGCCTAGTTTATCCCCGGAATATTCCCATAAAGCAGGGTTACAAGCTGTAATTACAAGTATGCCTTTACAAGTCAGGCCCGTAATACAGAGGCGGCCACGCGGGGCCCGTTACAATGGGCCAGATCACACGTGGGCCTTGGGGCTGAATGAGGCCGCGCCGTGTGAGGACGTCGCCGCAGGTCTTCGTCAAAGTGTCGAGTCCTGCGAAGGGTGTCCCTGCCCGCTTTGCCTCCGTCGGACCAGCGGCTGCAGCGAAGGCCTGGAGCGAAGGGTGGCGTCTTTGCCTTCGCCCCAACACCTGCGGCCGACGCGACGCGGCAGCCTACCGGGCGGACGGATCCGCGGACGAACGGATCTCCGGCGCCTGACAGATCTTCGGCGCGCGGCCTACTGGGTGGACGGATCTCCGGTGCCTGGTATATCCTCGGCGTCGTGGCTTGCTTCTTCACCGGCGCCGCGGCCTGATTCTTTGACGGCACGGCGGCCTGCCGGTCTTCTCCAGGCGGGTGGATCTTCACCAGCGCGGCAGCCTGCTTCTTCACCGGCGCGGCGGCCTGCTTCTTCGACGACGCGGAGGCCGGCGGCGGACGCGACGCGGCAGCCTACCGGGCGGACGGATCCGCGGACGAACGGATCTCCGGCGCCTGACAGATCTTCGGCGCGCGGCCTACTGGGTGGACGGATCTCCGGTGCCTGGTATATCCTCGGCGTCGCGGCTTGCTTCTTCACCGGCGCCGCGGCCTGATTCTTTGACGGCACGGCGGCCTGCCGGTCTTCTCCAGGCGGGTGGATCTTCACCAGCGCGGCATCCTGCTTCTTCACCGGCGCGGCGGCCTGCTTCTTCGACGACGCGGAGGCCTGCGGCGGACGCGACGCGGCAGCCTACCGGGCGGACGGATCCGCGGACGAACGGATCTCCGGCGCCTGACAGATCTTCGGCGCGCGGCCTACCGGGTGGACGGATCTCCGGTGCCTGGTATATCCTCGGCGTCGCGGCTTGCTTCTTCACCGGCGCCGCGGCCTGATTCTTTGACGGCACGGCGGCCTGCCGGTCTTCTCCAGGCGGGCAGATGCGGCAGCCTGTCGGTCTTCTCCAGGCGGGTGGATCTTCACCAGCGTGGAGGCCTGCTTCTTCACCGGCGCGGCGGCCTACTTCTTCACCGGCACAGCAGCCTCTTCTTCACCGGCGCGGCGGCCTGCGGCGGACGCGACGCGGCGACCTACCGGGCGGACGGATCCGCGGTCGGTCTTCAGCTGCTCCGTGCCTCTGCTGCTCCGTGGCCTGAGCTCCGGGTGGACGGATCCGCGTCGGCCTCCAGCGGCTCCGCTGCCTCTGTTACTCCGTGTCTCCAGCGGCTCCGTGCCTCTGCTGCTCGGCGGCCTGAGCTCCAACCGTCTCGCGCTGTCCTTGCCTCTAGCGGCCTGAGCTCTGGTCGTCTCGCGCTGAATTTTAGCTGAATTTGGTGAAATAACTGAAGCGCTCGGTTTGCTGAAATAACTGAAGTCACTTGCTGAAATAACTGAATTTGCTGAAATAACTGAAAGTGCTCAGTTTGCTGTTGCTTGTGCTCGGTGTGCAGACTTGAAATGAAACTTGCTGTTGCTTGTGCTCGCAGACTTTAACTGAAACTTGTTGTCGCTTGCTCCTTGAATCCGCACACATGTGATTGGTCAAATATATTTTTTTTGGCAAAACCTATGTCACTTACATATGGCGCAGCGGTTTGTGTCAGTTGTGAGTTGTTTGAGGTGCTGGTTCGATCCTTCTAGTGTCTTTTTTTGTATTTTGTCCAATTAAACTATATTCACCGAATCAGAGGTCAGATTAAACTATAAACTTTTGCATAATCCTCTGAATTTTTTACCTTAAGCAAATAAGGCCAAAACATGACTCCATGCCAAGTTTCACTATTTTTCTACCAAATTTGCTATTTATTTATTTATTTATTTATTTATTTTTGGCTATGAAGGCATTTAACCCACAAAAAATAGTAAATAGTCCAAAACAAGGACATCTATGCATGAAGTAAGTTTGTAGAGGCTAGATGAACAAATAGTACAAATTTCAAGGAAGAAAACAAACAAAACTAAGAAATGTAGCTCAAACCATGTAGTTGTAGTCCAATGTCATGAAACTTAGTGAGATATGTGCCCCTTTGTGAAGCACCTATATTCACACTTCTGCATAATGCTCTGAATTTTTACCTTCAGCAAATAAGGCCACAACATGAGTCCTTGTCAAGTTTCACTATTTTTTTGACCAAATTTGTTATTTGTTTATTTATTTTTGGCTATGAAGGCATTTAACCCACAAAAAATAGTAAATAGTCCAAAAAGGGACATCTATGCATGAAGTAAGTTTGTAGAGGCTAGATGAACAAATAGTACAAATTTCAAGGAAGAAAACAAACAAATCTAAGAAATGTAGCTCAAACCATGTAGTTGTAGTCCAATGACATGAAACTTAGTGAGATATGTGCCCGTTTGTGAAGCACCTATATTCACACTTCTGCATAATGCTCTGAATTTTTTACCTTAGGCAAATAAGGCCAAAACATGAGTCCATGCCAAGTTTCACTATTTTTTGACCAAAATTGCTATTTATTTATTTATTTTTGGCTATGAAGGCATTTAACCCACAAAAAATAGTAAATAGTCCAAAAAGAGACATCTATGCATGAAGTAAATTTGTAGAGGCTAGATGAACAAATAGTACAAATGTCAAGGAAGAAAACAAACAAAACTAAGAAATGTAGCTCAAACCATGTAGTTGTAGTCCAATGACATGAAACTTAGTGAGATATGTGTCCGTTTGTGAAGCACCTATATTCACAGTTCTGCATAATGCTCTGAATTTTTTTACCTTAGGCAAATAAGGCCAAAATATGAGTCCATGCCAAGTTTCACTATTTTTTAACCAAATTTGTTATTTATTTATTTATTTTTGGATATGAAGGCATTTAACCCACAAAAAATAGTAAATAGTCCAAAAAAGGGACATCTATGCATGAAGTAAGTTTGTAGAGGCTAGATGAACAAATCGTACAAATTTCAAGGAATAAAACAAACAAAACTAAGAAATGTAGCTCAAACCATGTAGTTGTAGTCCAATGACATGAAACTTCGTGAGATATGTGTCCGTTTGTGAAGCACCTATATTCACACTTTTGCATAATGCTCTAAATTTAGAAATGGCGAAACAAAATTGGGTACCGAACAAAAATTTGCCCAATTGGTTTGGCTCCAAGATGCAAACTTTCCTGTGTTTGACTTCATAGGAACCCGAGCCCTTTTGACATTTGATACTACCAGTATTACAGACCAATTCTGGTTCCAGTTTCTACTGCTAACAGAGAATCACACCTTACTGTTGCAACCAGAGACCTTTTGACATTTCAGCAATTACATCCGGTGCGGGCACTGTCTACATGATTGCAACGCTCAAGTAATCACCGATCTACAGAATGAAGCAACATTAATAAGTAATCGCCAAAAGTGTAGATCTGAAGTAGCGCAATACATCACATTCATATCATACATACTTGGAATCCGAGCTCTGCAAGAGTTTTGGCATCGTCGCCTCTTCCATGACCATAAGCAAAGGTCGAACCCACCTACAAACATTCAACAAGACAAGTCATGAAAGGGCAACAATGCAGTGGAACAAGAGTTGTGATGGTGTCCTGAAGAAGATAATCCATGATGAAATAGAGATTGCCTGGATGCAGTTGAGCCGGTGTGGAGCAGGGATGAGTACATCGGAGCATAGAGCCTGCTCCAGCTCGAGAGACGCTGAAGATGCGTTGGAGAAGACCGGCACGCCTGCCTGGAGAAGATGCCTAGAGAAGACCGGCACGCCTGCCTGCTCCAGCTCAAGGAGCGCTAGAGATCCACCCGCCTGAAGAAGACTGGCAGGCTGTCGTGTCTACCCGCCTGGAGAAGACCAGTAGGCCGTCGTGCCATCGAAGAATTAGGCCGGCACCAGTGAAGAAGCAAGCCGCACGCTGAGGATATACCAGGCACCGGAGATCCGTCCACCCGGTAGGCCGCGCGCCGAAGATCTGCCATGCGCCGGAGATCTATTTGTCCACGGATCCGTCCGCCTGGTAGGCCGCCGCGCCGCGTCCGAAGATCTGCTAGGCGCCGAAGATCCGTTCATCCGCGTATCCGTTCGCTTGGTAGGCCGCCGCGTCGCGTCCAAAGATCTGCCAGGCGCCGAGAAGATCCGTTCGTCTGCGGATCCATTCGCCTGGTAGGCTGCCGCGTCGCGTCCGCCGCAGGCCTCCACGTCGTCGAAGAAGCAGGTCGCCGCGCCGGGGAAGAAGCAGGCTGCCGCGCCGCTGAGGATGTGCCAGGCGAAGGAGAGATGGAGAGTTGGAGTCGGGATCGGGGAAGAAGAGGCTGCTGCGCAGGAGAGAGTGAAAGTTTGTAGT
Source organism: Zea mays (assembly GCF_902167145.1). Classification (NCBI taxonomy): domain Eukaryota; kingdom Viridiplantae; phylum Streptophyta; class Magnoliopsida; order Poales; family Poaceae; genus Zea; species Zea mays. Next base: position 156,559,227 of record NC_050100.1, on the reverse strand, counting down.
GGGCCCGTACTGTAAGTAACGTTAAAGTGGACGGAGACAGCGTGCAGGCGCATTTCTGAGCAAAGAAACGAGCGTTGGGTAAAATTGAGTAAGAAGAAAAACTAAGGGTAGCAACGAGTAGTATAGCGATACTAAGGGGACCAACATAAAAAACCCATTTTCTTTAGGAGACCCTAGGTTGTAGAAAAATTAACCTGCAGTGCACTTCTATATGAAGATCATTACCGAAGGGTCCATATGTTCATAAAATAGCCCCATGCACTTGTTAGATATAATGACCACCATCCACCATTGTCTAGAAATCAAGAAGTTAAATCTGAAATTGATTTCTAAGTACAAAAACAAATCCAGAAATTTTAGAAAATTCATAACTACCACGCTTTAACTCCGATGTTAGTGGTTCTTGAACCTACGAACTCGTAGCGACGCATAAAACATTATTACGTTGTTTGTTTCCATGTTTGGTGTAATGTTATTCGTATTCATTATTTGCTTATTTGTATGTATTGCTCCGAGCAGAAGCGATGTTACGAGGAATCTGAAGCTCAACTTTGAGAAGTACCTGGAGTTGCATCAAAAAGGCAAGTTGTGTCCTTGATCACATTGTTTGACCTAATAATATTTATGATTCTATTAATCATCATTGCACAGTTAGGTTAAATTGATGGGACCTAATAGGTTACCCAGTTTGTTTACCCTACACCTTGCATACAAATGAATTATTGGGTAGTCTTGCTATTGCTCTACCTGGTTTTGGGATTAATGCTCTACATGAATTATGATCATGCTTTACTACTATTGTTGCCATATTATTATTGTGCATGTTAAGATTATTGTGTTTAATTGGAACATGGAGTGCCAACTCGAGACAACAATGCTACCACAAGGGTGGAATGTGACGCCCTTGGAAAATTAGTTAGAAAACCTAGTGTGTGAGAATCCTTTCCCGAAAGGGGCAAGCGGGGAGTGAATCACGCAAGCATAGTGCTGGCTGTAATTACAACGATGGGGTTACATACCGTGGAAAAAAGCCTATGCTTCTTTTTGCCTGAAACCATGACAGACTTTCTCATACTACTGGAACTTTGGAAAGGCCTCATAGTGGTACCATGCCTCGTCTTCTTGATAGAGATGAATGGGAAGTCACAATCCCTTGGCAAATGGGTAACACGACTTGTGGGTAAATGTGCACAACATCTACAATGTGTAAAACTGGTATATCAGTCATGCTGACGGTCATGAGCGGCTCAGGCCTCTCACATGAGTAATTATGGAATTAAATTTAACATGTCATGCATTGCATTCTAGGAATTATTAGTTGTGATGTCTCATTTACTTGGGATGGTATTTACTTATACTTAGTAATTGATAATAAAATTTTGACCAACAAAGTTAAAAGCTATGCTCAGCTTCAACAATTTTACTTGATAAGACTTACACTACACTTTTACCAACACTTGCTGAGCGATGACCATATGGGAACTCGCCCTTGATACAATCATACCAGGTCAGGAATAGATACCGCCAAGAGGATGATCACCATGAAGATGAGTTTGGAGAGGTCTAGGTCGTCGTCTCCTAGTCAACTATGGCTGTTGAGGATCGTTGTCGTCATATGGTGTAATTTTATTTAGCTATTTTGTATAGAAATCGTATTAAGTAATAAAGATGTGATATTGTTTTCTGTACACTGAGTCGCCATATGTGTGAAACTTGATCCGGGCACACATGTGAGATGCATATGGATTTGTTCTTAATACCAGGTGTGACAAGTGCTTAAATCACATCTCATATGTCGGTGGGAAAATCCACCAGTCAGGTGGCGGAATGCACCCGCCCTAATCCTAAGATGAGGAGGGGGCCTAAGCGGTTGCCTGTTTGGTGAATTTGGGAAGAACACAAGAACATTCGAGGAATTATAGTGGTTCAGGCCACCAGAGCGTAATACCCTACCTCCACTGTGTGTAAGTTGTATTGCGTGTGATTGAGCGTGTCCCCTGTAACGCTGTGTGCCTTCCCTTTTATAGTTTAAGGGAGGCACATACAAGGATGCTGAGCCCCAACATGCGGGCCCAGGAGCATAATGGAAGAAATACATTATGTGAATAACTAATGTTGACAGAGTAACACATGAGTAATCAGCGGGAGTCATGATGACTGTAGTCCATGCAGCATTGATAGGTAGTAACCCTTTTCTTGGAAACGTATGAGTAATGGCGAGTCATTGCCCTCGATATGGTAACGTGTGAGTAACTGCAGGGCCCACGTAACGTGGACTGAGCATGCCGCCTATCAGTGGAATGGACAGGCGCACGTCTTATCCGTAACGAATGCGAAGGCGCGCGTAGCCCAGAGGCATCATGCCAGGTTCCGCCCGTTGGCTTATGCCGCACGCAGTATGCCATGTGGCAGCATCGGGTCTCCGCCTGAGCGGGGAGCAGGAGTGTATGCGGATAGGTCCGGATCCCATGAGACCAAGTCTGGACACGTGTCGGCTCCGGACCCCCGCCTGGGTCCTGATTAAGGCCCGGGTATGTTCTGTCCTAGAACCCTGGGACCCCACTGTGGGCAGCCCAGACCCCATACGGGGGGTCCGGATCCCATTCTAGGGGTCTGGTTCGGACACGTGGAGGTCCTGGTCCAAACTTGGAGGCCTAGACCGTATATACAGGGGTCCAACACTCTCCCATGGGGGTCCAGACTCACTGTTGATGCCTCGAAGTATATCAGTTTCTCTGGACACGTGGCGGCCCCAGACCCGCCCATGTAGTGGGGTCAGGCGCTGTTGCTGGCCCAGAGTAGTCGCCCGAACCTGGGGCGAGTCATGACCTGGTCCCACATACAACTATTTTACCACGCGACTAAAGATAGCTGCATGGGTACTGCGTCTTTATACAGTAGTAAGGGGTACCCTAGTTTTATGGTACCGATAGTGGCCCCCGAGCCCACCTCATGGGAGGATGCGAGCCTACAGGTGGGGCCAAAGCTTGTACTTTGCCTCAACATGACCTGATCGGTGATTGGCACGCCGTTTTAGCGCGTCTGCTGACGCGCCCGCTGTCAATCCGCCTTCAGTCACGTCAACTGCCATATCTGTCTCTGCGGCTGACGGACCCACGGCCCCACGCCTGGTGGTTTCGTCGGGCCACGCGCGGGATGCCTCGTTGCCGCTGCATAACCATTTGTCTTCTGCAGTGGCCCCGAGGAGGTGCGCTATCGCGCGCGGCAGTTTGCGCGGCGGTTCGCTCTTTCCGCACCGAAAATCCGGCACACAACCTGTATGACTTGTGGACCCGGGCCCCCGTGTCATAGAGTGGGTTGCCTGGGTCCTAGGTGCGCGTCGGGCGGGATTTCCTGCGGCGATTCAGGGGCGCGCGGAAGGGTTTCCCTGAACAAGGACTTAGGTTTCCTTGAAAAAGGATTCACCCCACGTGCAGCAGTTACCTTTTTCGCGTTCTCAACCAATCGCCTGCGCCCCTTTGCCTTCGTGCTCCTCTGTTCCACGCCCGCGCCGCCGCACATGCCATGGCTTCGCTTGGTCATCCTGACCGCTTTCAGTCTGAGGAGGCGGTCAACCTGGTGCGCGGCCTGCTTGGGTAGAGCGTGCCAGGGCTCGCCGAAAGAATCCACGCCGGCGCCGTCCCCCTTGGTGATCTCGCCGTCGGAGAGTTCGTGCTGTTCACCTCCTACATCTCCTGCGGGTTGGCGCTGCCGATCTCGCCCTTCTTCTTGCTGCTATTGGAGGAGTTCGGGCTTCAGCTTCAACACCTCACGCCCCACTCCGTCCTCCAGGCAGCCATCTTCGTCCACCTCTGCGAGATGTTCGTAGGTGTGGCCCCCTGTACTTTCCTCTTCCGCTACTTCTTCGTGCTGGTCAAGTCTGGGAAGACTAGGGACCACATCGGTGCCTACTACTTCCAGACGAGGCCAGATCCAACCGTCGTCTACATCCCCACCTTTGGCGGTGCGAGGTGGGAAAACTGGCGCAGCGACTGGGTGATTGTCAGCGCCGAGGCCAACGACCGCCTCGTCCTGCCAAGCGATGGTCCAGCGCTCGACCACAAGCAGTGGAGGACCAAGCCGTTCCTCTTGCCAGAGTTCCTGCCCGTATTGGACAGGATCAAGGGCTTGGCTATGGGCGGCCTGACATCGATGCACGTGGTCGGCGATCTCCTGAAGCACCGGATCACGCCGCTGCAGAGGAGACCACACCTGTGCTGCTGGTTCACCGGCCAGAACGACATCGGTAGGATCCAGCGCGGGCTAGGCACCGATCTGTCCTGGGACGAGCTGGTAGTCCTGGTGGGAGGGATTACTGGGGAAACTTTTGTCCCTGAGTCCCTGATACTCCCCCATAACATCCCTGCGCTCTGCGACGACCCAGGCCTGAGGACGGCGATCTTGGCCACGCTGCTGACTCTTGACGACAGCGGTGTGGCGGTTCGCCGGACCGGAGGCCAGGACCCCCACCGCAGGATCTGGATCTCCGATGCACCAATTGGAGGTCCCCAGCCCGCCGGTGTAGCTCACAGCGCCAATCCCACCGTGGCCCCCAGCCCCTTGGACCAGGGAAAAGGGGCTGCAAGCGGTGCCTCCGCCCCATGTAGCTCCGGGGGGTCAGAGGAGGAGAGGCGATGCAGGCTGCGTCGCGCTGACAGGTCGCTCGTTTCGGAGCCCCCAGAAGCGCCAGAGGACTACAGGTGGGGCCGAGGAGGCCAGCTCCCAGGCCCATGGCGCGCAGAGGCGCGTCAGTCCTCCGGTCCCGCCGCCACGACCACCATCTGGGGGTGATCACCCCAGGGACACCAGCAACAGCAGCAGCCGCAACAGCAGGAGCGGCGATCACCTCGCTTCCAGAGTCACTGGAAGGTCTAGTGCCCCAAGTAAGTCTAGTCCCTTTTTCTTTGAGCCTAATCATCATGCCGACAAGTCTTAACCCATCATCTGTTTGCCAGGGCTTCTTCCCCCTCTGATCCCAAGGTCACGCCTCCTCCGCCAGATACCAGGCCCACCGATGGGTCTGGCTTCCAGCACCAAGAATCTGCTGAGGGCGGTGCAGGCGGTCCGCCCCTGGCTGCTGCCAAGACAGCGCTAGGGGCTTCCCATGCCCTAGCCGGGGATCCGGCGGCAGCGGCACCAGCATCGGGTGGCGTCACAGCGATGGAGGAGGTCCCAGCTGGGGGATCCACGCCCACTCCCGACACTGGGGGTGACGTAGGAGGCGCGTCCAGCTCCAACCCCCGCCTGCTCTGGAGGAGATGGAGGTGGTGTTTGGGCGGCGACTCCGGTCGGGTGCCGAACAAGAAGCGGTGCCAGCCCCCCTCCCTCGCATGCTGTCCCATGCCCACCAGGTCCTTAATGACACTGGTGCAACAATCTTATGGGAGTGGGAGGCGCTTGAGGCTGAGCACCAGCGCCTCAGTGACTGGCGCACCCAACTGGAGGAGCGCACCAGGACGACGTTTCGACAATTCATCTCTGAGCGGTCCCAACTCGAGTGGGACCGCAAGTGTGGCAGAACCTCCCAAGTTATTGGGCCCACATGCACCTGTCCTTGTCTCAAAGACCTCAGACGACTATGCATGTGCACCAGATAACTTAACAGGATCTGTCCGAGTGCCCCAAGGACCTCGGATAAACCACTAACAACCAAGATCGCAAGATTAAGTAAACACAAATCACACACCAACATTTTTGCAGCGGAAATCTTATTACCAAATTTTACAAGTTACATCAAGTTTTACAATGTACATGATCGGAGTGATTACAAAAGTGATTCAAAGAAATGACTTTGAACAATTATTAATTATTTATACGTTTGAAATATATGCTAGCTTAAGTGACCATCCTCAATAAGAAGTATAGAAGAGGTACTTAGACTTATAAGAAGGCCGAGCCCACCGGCGCTTAGCACCATCCACAACAACACACTTCTATTTTCGGTTCTTCCTCCTGCTTGGGAACCACCTTTGCACAAAAGTAGCAAAGCTCCGAAGGCTCTTCACCTAAAACAACATGGGACAAAGCCCTGAGTACGAAGTGTACTTTCGCAAGTCTTACCCGACCAAGGAAAAAGACTCTCAAGGATATGCTGGATTTAGGAATCAAGGAGAGGCTCTTAGCAAGAATCAACTTAGATACTTTTGCAGAAATAGCTTACTAAAGTGAGTCCTTACTTTCAATATTTTAATGCCAGATTAAATATTAATAGACTCTGGTTGCACCTAGTCTAATTTCACCATCTCATCAATACAACATCATTTTTACTCATAATGTTTACATCCTGACTTAGGTTGCAGGTCAGTGACCAAGTCTCCACTGTCCGGGGATATAACGGCGATCCGAATCGATTTACTCAACTGAGGATCTCTAACCACACGACATATGTAGCACTTAACCCTTGCATATGTCAACCGTTCCCACAGATCCTCCACAACGTGAACCGGTCCGCGCTACCCGGGAGCACAGTACTCCTCCATCCAGCCTCTAGCCAGGAGGGTACACGCTACTCCCACCATCTCCCACGCCTAGTGCGCAGTTGTCTTTTCACATATGGAATAGCCGGGTTCAAGCTTACTCTGTCCCATATCCAGGGCATGTGGCCAGTTAAGATAGTCCTTGATCATACAGGCCTACATACGCATCCAATCCTTAATTAACCTGGGTAGAGCATCACCTGTTCCTAGCCCAAGTCTCGAGTTAAGTACTTCCACCCTTAGGATTGTTTTGTGTTCCTAAGGATGAAAAGAGCATTATAGGGAACTTTGCAGTAAGTTCCCACTATGCTCCCAATGAAAATATTCTTGCAGGTATAAGCCATCCTTCCTCATGATAAACCTGAGCTAGGCATAAGTGCAAAGGACAACCTCTATCTGCTTATAAGCAGGGCTAAGCATTTTTTTGTAAATCATATTTTGATACTTCACCAAAAGTATCTATAAAAGGAATGGATTTCAAGGTAGCCAATGCATCAAAGGGTTTCCAAGCATCTTCTATAAACCTAATGCACATTCACTAGACTTAAAGTGTGTAAAAATAATTTAAAACACAAGGAAGGGGTTGCATGCACCGAGGCTTGCCTGGATAACACTAGGTTAGTGTTGTTAGATGACGTCCACTTGGCGATCAGCCTTTATTCCGATACTTGCTTCGTTCATCCATCTTCGGGTTAATTCATCAACATTATCTTGCGGAAAAGCTCACGCTTTCCATTATCTTGTGGTCGACTCAACTCTGGTTCTCCGCATCACATGGTTAATTCACGTACCTGAATGAAATGCATTATGCACATGAATGCATAGCACTGACTTCACTACACAACTAAAATTCCTCGCATGAAATACGAGATAACGCCTACTGGCAAAGCACTAAAATTACTAAGCAAATAAATCTAGCTTACCAGCATCAAACGTGACTCAATACTTATGAGAATGTTGATAAATTCTGGTTCGGGCTTGTCGTTGAACATCTGACAGGTGTTGAGATCTTCCGCCCCCATGACCCAGATGAGGCTGATCACGAGGAGGCGAAGCACGGCGAGGCACGTATCGGACGAGCTTCTGATATTAAAGACGATGACACGTGTCATGATGAGGCGGCATATGGCGAAGAAAAATAGGAATGAATGATGACGAGAGAACAGAGGCGCGCAGAGGGAAGTCGGCGTGCAGGGGACGGCAGGTCCAACGGTCGTCATGGCGCGGTGCAGGGAGGCCGAGTGGAGGACAGCGTTGCCGGATCACGCAGGCCGAGCAAGAAGCTCGGCGAGTCGACGAGGTTGAGGGGCATGCGCAGGGACGAGCGAGCAGGGAGGAGCATCGAGCGGAGCTGTGGACGGAGGAACGCGAGCCGGGAACGCGACGCGGCGGCCATGGCCGAGCAGAGGAAGTTCCGGCCGGGCGCGGCGAGCAGAGAGAAGCGGCTGCCAGACGCCATAGGAGACGGGCGTCGAGCAAGCAGAGGGGACGGGGCGCGCCGCTGGGAGCTCCGCAAGAGATAGATGGGCGTGCAGGGAGCCATGGGAGAGAGAGCCGAGCTGGAGCTGGAAGAAGCTCCGGCCATGGGGGATACAAGGGGCTAGGGCAAGCTCGGGGAGGAAGACCGCGACGTGTAGGAAAATTGGACGCCAAGCAAGAGCACGACAGGGAGGAGCTCGGCCGGGCGCCATGGGGCGAGCTCGAGGAAGCTCCACGGCGGGGTTCGCGGCGCAGGACGCAGGCGCGCGTGCATAGAGGGAGATGCGCACGGCTGGCGAGCGCAGGGAGCATGGCCAGGGCACGGCCGAGCTGGCAGCAGGGAGGAGCAGAGGAGCACGGTGCGGCAGGGAAGGAGGAAGCCAAGCGCCCTGGTGAGTAGAGGGGATTCGACGAGCAGGAGTCGGCGGCCTGGAGAAGAAGGGCAGCGCGCACACTGGGAGAGAAACCTAGCGCCAGAGCTCGGCTGGAAGGAGATAAGGAAGAAAGAGAAGCTCACGTGGGAGGATAAGAAACAGGTGCATTCAGTGGTGGGGAGAAAATTGGGAGGAAGATAACGACGACTTGGAAAAAATCTGTACTGGGATGCGGCGTGCAGCAGATTTTTCTCACCTTTTCACATTTTTCTTTTACTTACCCTCAATTTTATAAAGAAATTTGTAGATATTTTGAGGAATAAAATAAGGGTCTATAAAATATAAAGAAGGGTCGAACAAATGAGATCGACAACAACAATTAGACATGATTTGATTTGGCGAATATCCTGAAGTCAGATGAATTCATACCATTAAATCACTTTTTGAAGATTTAGACCGAAGCGAGAAGCAACAAACCAGATTAAGCGGATTTCAGCTTCGTTACTTCAATCTGCATCTAATTCAATTGATTTTAGATGAATTCCATCCACTATTCGAACACTCGATTAGAGAACAATTTAATTAAAAATCGGTAGACGCGATGTCACGGATGACAAAAAGGGGATTACATTGTTTTACACTGAAAGCTTAGTCGTCGAGTTTATCTTAATCTGTTCGGGATAAAATCATCCGAGTGGGTCGGGCTTCCGAATTTGTATTTGCGCGAGCGATGAATTTTAAATAATCACCGGACGCACCGATTTTCGGAACAACGATGTTCCGAACATCACGAAAATTTAGGACGAGCCCGGATAGCTAAAAATGACGTCGAACTCGCGACAGACGAAACAGATGCGATATTAAATTCGCGATAGGTAAAGATGATTAAAATTTAGCATCCGTTTGATCCACTGATATTACGTGCTTAAATCCATACTCGTTGTCGAGCGGAATATAAACACCTGGGTGTTACAGCAAGGAGTACAAGAGGGACCTCCATAGGGTGTGCACCAGGGAGCTGGAGGCGTCCCGAAGGGAGAAGAAGGTGACCAGGAGGGAGGAGGTCGTGACCCAGCGGGAGGCCCTCACAACAGAGTACCAGGCTAAGCTGAGCGCCCTGGACCAGACTCTGGAAGCCCAGCGGGCCCAGTAGGTCAAGGCTATGGACAGGTTGCAAAAGTGACAGCAAGAGCTCGAGGGCAAGGCCAGCGATGCCGCCCTCGCCGAGGAGAACCTTAAGGTGAAGGAGCAGTCCTTGGATAGGCGGAAGACGGACCTCGCTAGGCGAGAGACGGATCTCGTCTTCAGGGAAGAAATGCTCACCCGGCGGGGCGAGTTGCTGGCCGAGCATGAGCTCGAAGACGAGGAGAAGGAGAGGAAGCTGGAGGAGCAGATCCGCTAGTTCAACGCTGCGCAGGCAGCGCCGGGTCCCAAGGCGATGGAGGCCACCAGGAAGGCCCTTGAAGATCTCCAAGCGGAGCACCGCGTCGGGGTCCAGTGTATTGCCGTGTGGGCCGGCGAGACAAGCACGACACTGGTGCCGCTAGGGATGAGCCCCATTCCAGTGTCGAAGCTGCCAGCGTCGATCTCCGATGTGCTCCCGGTGCTGGACTTTGCTGCCGATCGCCTTCGATGCCTAGATCAGATCCTCGGGGCCCGCCTAGAGGCAGAGGGCGGCAAGCTCTGTCGGGCGGTGGTTGAATACATCTTGACGTGCTTCCGGAGTCACGACCCTGCCATATCCTTGGCACCGGTGATCGCTGGTCCGGTAGCCGCCATAGAAGACGCCGTCTGGGAGAGTGTACAAGACGCCGTGGAGCTGGTGGCCGAGCGCTTCCAGCGCGATCCTGCCGATGACCTGTAGAGTCAAAGCAAGGGTTCCACTAGGAAGCGGCTGTAATAACTTTTGATTTTGTAAGATATTCTAAGAACCGCTAATGAGGTAGCATTGGAACTTAAACTTATCTGTATGTTATTTGTCCTTGCTGTGTGTAGCGTCATCAACTTCCCCTTGGTACTTGGCCCCCTGGGAGGTAGGCTCGACGTGTCGAGGCTGGATACCAGTATGCCAAAGATAAAATTTGTGGTCCAACCCCTAGGAGGTAGTCTCTACAGTTTGAGACTACCTACTACTGGACTGGGACCTGGACCTGCACAAAACTTCGACTTTGAAGTGTTAGGAGCACACCCATAGGACCCATCGTCTGGTATCTGCCATCCTTTGATTCATGCAACAGGACCTGCAGGATTTAGCCTGGGAAGCCAAGCCGTATGCCCGGACCCACAGGATCACAGTTCCAAATACTAGGGTGCTTGTTGCAGAGTGGTGGAGCATGCAGGCTTAGGGTACGAAACCATGCTAAGCAGCTACACAACTCCGGACCCCTCCAGGAGGCGAGCGCCCATTCTCTAGAACTGGTCCGTAGGTTGCCGGGCCCCCTGTAGCAGTAAAGGGGTCTTGAACTGCAAGCCTGGCTACTCAATTCAGATGTCATCATACCAGCAAGGGTGGGAAACTGTATGGGTGGGTTAGATAAAAAATAATGCATGTAAACCGAAGTAGAATAAAACCATCACAAAAGCACATCCAGGGGGTAAATCCTTTCCTTATAACTCGATATACATGGGTGTAGACCAACAGACGGGCTTACGAGGGCGGGCCTCACCGAATTGACGTACACATATGCGTAACCTAGTTACAAAGGAAGAAAACTCAACCCCCCAGTTTTGCTATTATGGATAGAACTTACGGAGATGCTCTATATTCCAGGGATTAGGAAGAGGCACTCCTGTTGTGGCAAGGCGGACACACCCAAGTCAGCATATTTCCGTCACCTTGAAGGGTCCTTTCCAACTGGGGGAGAGTTTGTGGAGCCCTTCTCGGTTTAGTACTCGCCTTAGGACTAGGTCCCTGACCCTGAGCTCCCTACTATGCATAAACCATTGGTGGTAGCGCCTGAGCGCTTGGTTGTACCACGCATTTCAGATCGTTGCTTGCCATCTGCGTTCGTCGATGAAGTCCATGTCCTCACGCCATAGCTGTTCCTACATAGACTCATCGAAAGACTGGACTCATGGGGAGCCCATAATGATTTCCGGGGGAAGGCAGGCTTCGGCCCCGTAGACCAAGAAGAACGGGGTCTCCCCGGTAGCTCGGCTGGGTGTGGTCCGGTTCCCCCATAGTACGGATGGAAGCTCGTTGACCCAATTTGCACCATGCTTTTTAAGCAGTCATAGGTGCGTGTCTTGAGTCCCCTGAGGATTTCTGCGTTTGCCCTCTCAGCTTGGCCGTTGCTCCTAGGACGAGCCACAGACGCAAAGCATAGCTGGGTGCCGATGCCCTCGCAATACTCTTGGAAGAGCCGACTTTTGAATTGGGTCCCGTTGTTCGTAATGATACGGCTTGGGACCCCAAATCTATAGACAATCGACTTGAGGAAGGCAACAACAACTCCTTGGGTGATACTGACCACAGGGGTAGCCTCTAGCCACTTTGTGAATTTGTCAATAGCGACGAAGAGGAAACGGTACCCGCCGACAGCCCTGGCGAATGGCCCCAGGATATCCACCCCCCAAACGGCGAATGGCCAAAAGGGTGGAATCATTTGTAGAGCCTGAGCCAGTGTGTTTATCTGCTTTGAATGGAACTGACATGCTTCGCAGGACTTTACCAACTCAGCTGCATCTTGGAGAGCAGTTGGCCAGTAAAAGCCGTGCCGGAAGGCCTTACCAACCTGTGTGCGGGATGATGAATGACTTCCGCACTCTCCTCCATGGATCTCCGCGAGTAGCTCACGACCCTCCTCCTGGGTGATGCACCGCATGAGAATGTCGTTGGCGCCACGGCGGTATAGATCCCCTTCTACCACCGTGTATCGTTTAGCCAACCGCACTATGCGCTTTGCGGACACATGATCTTCAGGAAGGATATTCTCATTCAGGTAGTCCCGGATCTCAAAGATCCATGCATTGGGACCACTCTGAGCTACTGGCTGTGGCGCTAAGAGGCTGGCAGGACCCTCTGTAGCACACATAATCCTTGGTGGGTTCTGCAGGCGGAACACCACCGTGACCACTAGCTTTGAGGTGCTAGTCTCGCCCCCTTCACCCGGTTTGGCAGGCTGGGCAGTAGGTCTTAGCAGCCGTCTTTCGAAGACACCCTCGAGCACGGGTGCCCAAGTTGATGCCCTCGTGGAGAGTTCATCTGCCGCTGAGTTGTTAGCCTGAGGAACATGTTGCAGTTCTAGGGCAATGAAGTCCTTTTCCAGCTTCCTTACGTGGAGGAGATAAGCTGCGAGCCTGGTCTGGTTGCAGCTACATTCTCCGTGGACCTGCTTGATAATCAGCTGGGAGTCCCCCTTCACGAGGAGCTGGCGGATCCCTAGGGATAGGGCCGCAGACAAGCCAAAGATCAGTGCTTCATACTCTGCCATGTTGTTGGTGGCCTTGAATTCAAGGTGCACCATGTACTTCACTTGATCTCCGCTTGGGTCGATAAGGACCACTCCAGCACCGCCACCCTGCTGGCGGGCGGATCCATCGAAGAAGAGCGTCCAGTGGGGCTCGGTGAAGACCGGAGCCCTGGGCTCCACAGGTGTGGGATCTGAATCGGGATCCGGACCCCCAGGAGCGCTCGTGGAAGGGGTCCACTCCACGATGAAGTCAGCCAAGACTTGGCTCTTGACAGCGTGGCGAGGCTGGAAGTCCAGTTGGAACTCGGCAAGCTCCATTGCCCACTTGGCGATATTGCCTGTGGCATTAGAGTTGTGGAGGATGGCACTTAACGGGAAGGAGGTCACCACCACGACTCTGTGTGCCTGAAAATAGTGGCGCAACTTCCTGGATGCAACAAGTATAGCATAGATAAGCTTGTGCGTCTCAAGGTACCTGGCCTTTACCTCATGGAGGACCTTGCTGACGTAGTAGACTGGCTTCTGGATGGTTCGGACCCCCGTGGTTGGTCTCGAGTCGTCAAATTCCTAGCCTCCCATCAACATCGTGGTGGTTGGACCACCACCTTCTCCAAGGGGAACTTTTTGACTCCCCTAAGGATGTTGTGCCGTCCTTTCGGCGTCCAGCACCATGCTCACCGCCTCTATAGCCGCTGCAATGTATAAGTACAACGACTCCCCTGGCTCTGGAGCTACCAGTATTGGTAGGGACACAAGGTGTTGTTTCAACTCTTGAAAGGCTCGTTCTGCCTCTTCGGTCCAAGAGAATGGGCCGGACTTCCACAATAGCTTGAAGAAAGGTAGTGCCCTCTCAGCCAGTCTTGAGATGAAGCGGCTAAGGGAGGCCAGTGACCCCGTAAGCTTCTGGACGTCCTTGATGCGGGCTGGAGGCCTCATTGTCTCAATTGCCTAGATCTTCTCTGGGTTTGCTTCAATGCCCCGGTGCGAAACCAGGAATCCCAGCAACTTCCCTACAGAGACACCAAAGACGCACTTGTCCGGGTTCAGCTTCGTGCGTGTTGCCCGCAGCTTGTTAAAGACCAGGGTTAAGTCTTCCACTAGGGTCGACCCTCTCTTAGTCTTGACCATGATGTCATCAACGTATACCTCTACCCTATCCCTAATCAGGTCCCTGAAAGTCTTACTCATCGCCCGTACAAATGTTGGCAAGGCGTTTTTCATACTGTAAGGCATTACAACATAACAGTAAAGCCCATCCACGGTTACAAAAGCGATATGCTTCCTATCTTGCCTAGACATCTGGATCTGATGGAAACAAGAGTAAGCATCTAGGAAGGACAAGAGGTCGCACCAAGAGGTAGAATCCATGATTTGATCTATTCGTGGAAGTGTATATGGGTCCTTGGGACATGCCTTATTGAGGTTGGTGTAGTCGATGCACATCCGAAGCTTCCCGTTAGCCTTGGGAACGATGACTGGATTGGCCAGCCATACTGGGTGATGGACCTCTTCGATGAAGCTAGCGTCTAGCAGCTTCCAGACCTCCTCACGGATGAAATCCTGCCGCTCAATGGACTGTCTCTGAGGCTTCTGACTCACTGGTTTGGCGTCAGGGTGGATCTTCAGATGGTGCTCGATCACCTCCCTGGGGATCCCAGGCATCTGCGACGGTTCCCATGCGAATACATCGGCATTTACCTGGAGGAAGGCGATGAGCGCGATTTCCTATTTCTCCTCCAGATCGCCCGCGATGCGAGTGGTCTGGGAGGAACCCCCGCTGAGCCGGATGGTCTTGACGGGGACGCCGTCTGCTCTAGATGGTTGCACCTTAGGCACCTTAGCATGCGTCTTGGTACAGGAAGTCGAGGCACTACACGAAAATTTTGAATTTCCTACGACTTCATAACTTCCTACGGTTTCTATCGAGAACCGAAGGAAGTAAATAACTTCCTAGAGGCACCAGTAGCCTCTCGAAAGTTAATAAACTTTCGACGGGGTTAACAGTAGCCTCTCAGAAGTTCTATAAACTTCCGACGGGCTCTCAGAAGTTACTAAACTTCCGACGGGGTTAACGACAACTCTCAGAAGTTAGGCGTAGGGTTTCTTACGGCTGCGGACCGGGCCCCTGCCGTGTTAACTTCCGACGGGGTTAACTACGGGCTCTCAGAAGTTACATTTTTAAAGGTAAACGACACCGTCTCTTTCTTGCCCAACCCGACGCTCCTCGCCTACCCGACGCTCCTCGCTCCTCGGCTACCCGACGCTCCTCGGCTGCTCCTCGCCGGCTGCTCCCCACCCCGCCCTTCCCCGCCGTGCCCATCGCTCCCTGCCCCGCGCTGCCCGCCGCTCCCCGCCCTGCCCTCCCCCGCCGGCCCTGCCCCGCCATGCCGGCCGCTCGCACTGTCCCACCGGCGCCCTGCGTGGGGCTCGCCGCTCCCTGCGCCGGTCGCTACCCGCCCTGCATGGCTTGTCCGACAGTTTAGCGTAAATTCCAACTAAAATGTTACGAGAGGCTAACTTCTGACGGAAGTAGCTATCTTCCGACAGTTTCTATAACTTTTGAGAGTTTAGCTCTAACTTCCTATGGTTTAGGCCCTAGGAAGTTAAGCATTTTGGTGTAGTGAGGGGCCCCTCCCTACATCATCCGGGCGAGCGGCTTCTGCCGCCAGGGCGTGCAACTTCTCAACAGCTGCAAGCGTAGCAGGACGGTCGCCCCATACGGTGAGGACCCCAGCAGGGGATGGCATCTTGAGGACCAAATACCCGTAATGGGCAATGGCCATGAACCGGTACATGGCTGGCCTGCCAATGATGGCATTAAAAGGGAGGTTAACCTCCGCAACATCGAACTGGACGTTTTAAGTGCAGAAGTTTTCCTCAGTCACGAATGTAACTGGGAGTGCGATGCTCTCAAGGGGATACACTAGTTGAGGGCCCACTCCAGAGAATAGGCGAGAGGGTCCCAGTCGGGATCCTGGGATCTGGAGCTGCTTGAACGCAGCATGGCTGATGACGTTGAGCCCAGCTCCACCATCAATCAGTACATGATGCAACTTCATGTTGGCGATGACAGGGGCGGTGATGAGTGGTAGTATACCAGCCCCTGCCATGTTTTCGAGGCAGTTGGATGCCCCAAAGGAGATAGTGGTGCTCCGCCACCACTGATGTGGGGCTGCCTTCGGGACCCCTGGGGTCGCCGAAAGAACCTCACGGCGCAAGGACTTTACGTTCCCATGGGAGGTGAGCTCCCAGCTTCCGCCATACATCACGTACAACTTCTTGCGGCGGTCGTTGTCATCACCGGAGTCGTAGTCTCCAGTGAGGATGTCCTTGAGGACTTGCTCGGGGGCCTGATACCCGAGGTCCCGTTCTCCCGCAGCCAAGTCGCCTTCGTCGACCTTCTCCTTGCTAGGCCGGCGACGAGGCGGCGAGCCGTCCTTGGAGGCCTGCTCGTGCCGCTCGCTGATACGCTTCGCGAGTTTTAGGATCTCCCGGCATTCTGAGGCGCTATGGCGACTACTGGGGTGGACAGGGAATGACCCACTGTCGCTTCCCTATTACCGTGGGCGCTTGCCGCGCTCGTCCTGGCCCCCAGCCGCAGCTGCGGCGACCGGAGCTCCAAACTGCGGCCTATCGTGACCGCGGTTCTTCTTCTTCTTCTTGCCACCGCCCTGGGTGGTGGCACCTGAGCCGCTCGTCTGGGTAACTCCGGTTTGCGGCGCCGAGTGCCATGCACGGCCCTTAGCAGCACTGGCACATTTGTCGGCCAGAGTGAAGAGCATACTGACGGTTTCCACGTCATGTGTCGCCAATTTCTCCAACATCTTCTTATCACGCACCCCCTGTCGGAAAGAAGTGATAATGGAGGCATCAAAGATGCGAGGTATAGTCCCCCGTACCTTGGTGAAACGAGAGATGAAAGCCCGGAGAGTCTCCCCGGGTTCCTGCCTCACTGCATGGAGATGAGCCTCCATGCCATGCTGCTGATAAGCACTGGCGAAGTTTTCTGTAAACCGTGCACAGAGCTCTTCCCAGGAGTAGACCAACCCTGGGGTGAGGTTCATGAGCCAGGTCCGGGCCGGCCCAGTCAAGGCTACATGAAAGTAGCTTGCCATCACAATAGTGTTTCCACCAGCTGCCGTAATGGCGGCGACGTAGACCTGCAGGAATTCCGACAGGTTCGATGTCCCGTCGTACTTCTCCGGCAGGTGTGGCCAGAACTTGGGTGGCCAAGTTGCCACGCGGAGATGATCCGCTAGTGCGGCGCAGCCTACGCCGACCAATGGGACACCCGTCTGGATTCAGGCGTCCCTTGCAGTGAAGTCTTGGTCGAGGTTGCGACCCTCGAAGTTTTGCCGGTGCTCACGCGCCCTCTCTAGAGAGATTCGAGCATCCTCGCCTGCACGCCTGCGGTTGAGTTCTGCCCGCAGGTCGTCAGTCTGTGCCCCCTCACTGAGGGTGAATGCTTAGACGCTGACGCCTCGCCCTGACGCCAGAATGATCGAGGCCTGGACCTGGCCGAGCCAGGATGGGCCATGCTGAGGAGACGGTCGACATTTCGCGCCACTGCCTCATGGCCCCCGGCGAGGCCGTGGAACTTGGTGGGTTACGCAGCAACTCCCTAGCTGCAGACAATGCCCCACAATGGGCAGCCCTCGATGGAGTCCTAGAGGTCTGCACGGGCGTGTGCTGCTGCAGCGTGCATAGCAGCAGCACCAGGCACAGGGTGGTTGGAGCCTCGTGGCATGGTAGATGCTGCCCCTTCCTCCATTAGGAAGTCCTCGGGAGACAAGTCACGGTGCTCGACGATCTAAACCATCGTGTCGAGCAAGAAAATAGGCAAAAAACCTAAAGCCAGACCCCCTACCTGGCGCGCCAAATGTCGGTGGGAAAATCCACCGGCCGGGTGGCGGAATGCACCCGCCCTAATCCTAAGATGAGGAGGAGGCCTAAGCGGTTGCCTATTTGGTGAATTCGGGAAGAACACAAGAACACTCAAGGAATTATTAGTGGTTCAGGCCGCCGGAGCGTAATACCCTACCTCCACTATGTGTAAGTTGTATTGCGTGTAATTGAGCGTGTCCCCTGTAACGCTGTGTGCCTTCCCTTTTATAGTTTAAGGGAGGCACATACAAGGATGCTAAGCCCCAACATGTGGGCCCAGGAGCATAATGGAAGAAATACATTATGTGAATAAGTAATGTTGACAGAGTAACGCATGAGTAATCAGCGGGAGTCATGATGACTGCAGTCCATGCAGCATTGATAGGTAGTAACCCTTTTCTTGGAAACGTATGAGTAACGGCGAGTCATTGCCCTCGATATGGTAACGTGTGAGTAACTGCACGACCCACGTATCGTGGACTGAGCATGCCGCCTGTCAGTGGAATGGACAGGCACACGTCTTATTCGTAATGAATGCGAAGGCGCGCGTAGCCCAGAGGCGTCATGCCAGGTTCCGCCCGTTGGCTTATGCCGCGCGCAGTATGCCATGTGGCAGCTTCGGGTCTTCGCCTGAGCGGGGAGCAGGAGTGTATGCGGATAGGTCCGGATCCCACCAGACCAGGTCTGGACATGTGTCGGCTCCGGACCCCCGCCTGGGTCCTGATTAAGGCCCGGGTATGTTCTGTCCTGGAACCCTGGGACCCCATTGTGGGCGGCCCGGACCCCATATGGGGGGTCTGGATCCCATTCTAGGGGTCCGGTTCGCACACATGGAGGTCCTAGGCTAAACTTGGAGGCCTGGACCATATATACAGGGGTCCGGCACGGGTCCGACACTCTCCCATGGGGGTCTGGACTCATTGTTGATGCCTTGGAGTATATCACTTTCTCTGGACACGTGGTGGCCCTGGACCCACCCATGTGGTGGGGTCAGGCGCTGTTGCTGGCCCAGAGTAGTCGCCCGAACCTGGGGCGAGTCATGGCCTGGTCCCACATACAACTCTTTTACCACGTGACTAAAGATAGCCGCGTGGGTACTGTGTCTTTATACAGTAGTAAGGGGTACCCTAGTTTAGGGTACCGACATCATATATTTTATTTTAGTTCTACTGAGTCTAAAATCTTTGGATTCTAAAGTCTCCCGCCACAACTCTAGTTTCCTATTTCCTCTTGCATGAGTGTTGTTGTCAGAGATCAGATCCCTAGGCCCCTAAGGCCCACAAATCAGAGGGATGACAGATGAAGAGTCCATCCTAGAAGGACCCACCCCTCAAATAACCCCAAGGCATCGAGCCCAAGGGTCAGATGAGGCAGAGCTAGAAGGGGGGCGGTCGGGCAAACTGAGAGGAAGACACTCGAGTGGTTACACACCTAGCCTAGGGACTACCCCTATCATAAATGACTGACCAAATTAAATACTCAAGGCATCGAGTCACGACAGAGGGTCGTCCCTCCTTCCAGTTATGACCTACGAACCTAGACCAAGAGCCCCACTCATGACCTATGAAGCCGAAGACCTATGACTCACTCTTGGCTTTACCGAGCCTAGTCCTAAGTCTCTCGATGATCTACAAAACCCACAACATGGCGAAGGACATCGAAGCATAGGCTACGAAGGACAGGGGACGATGTGGCATAGGAAGAGTAATGACGATGCCTGGGTCCACCACCGTCCATGCATGTCATCCTAGCCGACTTAAAGAGCTCAACCAGAGAGCTCAGGGGATGATGGTGAATACCGACAAGCTCAAAGGACAAGGGTGAATACTGATCGATAGGTTTCTACCAATGGTAGAACACTTCATTCTACCATGACGCAGTAACTTGTTCCATAAGAAGCCACTTGTAACCGACCCCTCCTTAGTCTATAAAAGGGGAGGGTCAGCCCAACGAAAGGGAGGATAGGTGATAGAGCATCAATACTCAGTCGACTTAGCTAGGTAGCGAACACCTGATACGTAGTCCCTTAGAACCAACAACACATAGAGACTTGGGAACTCTTCCCTCTCTCGCCCGCTTGTAACCTCTACTATGAGCATCGAGCAACAAGGTGCCGGTAGCGCAAGCCCCTGATGACTAGAAGTAGGGATGTTCTGCTCGAACCAGTATAAATCTTGCACCACTGAGCACACCATCTAGAACTAGAACACACATACAAAAATTTACTCGTCAATGCTAGTTCAAAACACCGATAGTTGGCGTGCCAGGTAGGGGCCTAACATGTTCTCAACGTCTCCTTCACCAAGCTTTGTATGGCTGGCCACGATGCCATTTGGGCCCCCGAGACGACCATTCATTTTGGGAGCCTCGACTTTGTCGTTAACAGTGAGGGAGTTATGACCAGGGCCTTGGTAGCCCAGTCCCCCTCAGCAAAAGATCTGGCTGACATCACTAAGGCCTTCGATGATCTGGCTGACATCACTAAGGCCTTCGATGGAGTTAACAGTGAGGGAGTTATCACCAGGGCCTCGGTAGCCCAGTCCCCTCAGCAAATGGTGGTGCTTGTTGGGATGCGCCTATGTTGATTTTGTGGGGATGATCGACCCCGTTAAGGACTCATTCCATGACCTCCTCTTATTGAACTCAGAATACAGACTCAGCTCCCCATCCAACGGGGCGAGTCATGACCCGGCTCAGGAGTGCTTCATGGTTAGCACTCTAGGGGCTCGCTCCCCACCCATGGCATGTCTCGAGAAAACCCTCGCCTACATAACGATGCATGCAGCGACATCTGCACCGCCACGACTCGATTGAACATACAAAAGGTTGCCCTAAGAGCCGAGTCCTTCCCGAGACAACTAATATTTCTGGATCGATGGGCGAGGATGTCACATAGTGGCTGGCCTAATTACGATGAGGTGGTGGACGTGCATGCATCGTGGTACCTAACGTCTGCCGCCACATAATTGGGGATGGAAGTGAACTGTCACGATTTCCCAGGCATGCCAGAATGTCGCGGTTGCCGCAACACTCCTCAAAACTCCCAAAATGCCGAGGCACCGGACGCACGCAGGACCCAACATGAGATTCAACATCTCTTCGACCTGGCCACACAGCAGCAGACCGAGAGCTCCATATCATGGTGGAGGGAGCCTAAGCTCGACCAGCATATCGCGTCCACACTACGAGGGGGGGGCAACGCCTTGTTAGACTAGCTTCTCGATTATGATGAGGAAGGCGTGACACGGGTCCACCCCACCGCACCCGAGGTTAGGCAGGAATGCGAAGAGCATCCCTAACCCATGACCGTGGGGAAGGGCCCAAAAGACCGGGCATTGTGTCCTTGTTACAACTGACACTGTGGAGGAAATTTTGACCCCCTAATGAGGACCGAAGCCTAAGCCCATCTCCGTCGGGCCCTCACACTTTCGGCCGCCACATCCCCCAACCACTGCTGTAGCTATATAGGGCACTGACAAATATTGTGAAGTACTAAGGAGAATCGAACCCCAACCTATGGCTGGGAGACTACTGACTAGCGTGCTAAGTAGGAGGGGCAGACTACGATCACTTTATAATTCGAAACCTCCCCTTGTACCTAGCAACATCAACCCGAGCGTGGCTGGAAAACCTAAGACCTGGATGCATTTAGAGTCGGGTGGACCTCGAAGATATCTTCATCAAAAAAAAAATTAGAGCACATACGTTTGCTTAGGCAACCCATGGGACCTCAAGAACTGTCAAAAGAAGGCAGATGATACCCTGAGATATTACATCTCGCGCTTCTCGCGATAGTGTAATGAGCTGATTAACCTTGCTGACGTAGACGTTATTAGTGCATTCATTTTAGGAATGATGAGTGACAATAGTACACAAGTTAGGACGTAAAAGCCCATGAACCACGAAGGAGCTTCTCGATATCGCGACCATTCATGCATCTGGGGAGGACACAGTTGGGGCAATCTTCGACCACCGCAGGTAGAAGGCCAAACTCAACAAAGAGCCAATGATGACACTGGTGGTCAGCGCAAAAAAAGAAAGAAAATATACAAACGACGACACGATGATATGTTGATAGTCGTTGCAGGCTAGAAGGAGAGGAAGCTTTCAGCTAAAGAAGCCACCGACCATTTTGAAACAATGCTTGAAGCCCCACGCCTGAACCACCACTACCCATTCGACACGCCTACAAAGATTGTGGACTTCTTATAAAATTTCTGAGCAAGGAGGCATCATTGCGGAAGGGTCCTGATCCCTAGAAAGATGAGGATTTGGAAGAGAAAGACCTCGTTTTCCCCAGTGATATCGGGTGCCTGCTTATTTTCGATGGGTCTAGCCACTATGCATCTAGAAGGTATTAAAAACTTGAGTGACATAATGTGTTATTAGCCCCATGCCTGAACCACCGCTACCCGTTTGTCGGCGTTTCGACCCCGGGGGGGGTCCCTGGACAGACGAGTAAACTGTCGCCGCGTGCCCCAGCCCAGATGGGTTGGCGCGAGACGGAGCACGAAGGGGGGAAGAAAATAGGCAAAGGGGAAACCCGCGGCCTTCGTGTTGCCCTGCACCTAGGTCGGGTGCGCTTGCAGTAGGGGGTTACAAACGTCCGCGTGGGAGAGAGCGAGAGCCTTATGCGCCGGCCCGTTCTCCCGCGCGGCCAACCTTCTCGTACGAGAGCCCTGGACCTTCCTTTTATAGGCGTAAGGAGAGGGTCCAGGTGTACAACGGGGGGTGTAGCAGTGTGCTAACGTGTCTAGCAGAGAGGAGCTAGAGCCCTAAGTACATGCCGTCGTGGCAGTTGGAGAGGTTTTGGCGCCCTGTTCATGTGATGTCGTGGCCGTCGGAGGAGAGCTGGAGCCCTGCGGAAGAACGCTGTCGAGGCTGTCGAATCCTTGCTGACGTCTCCTTGCTTCCGTCAGGGGCTGAGAGCCGCCGTCGTCATGGAGCACACGGGGCGCCATCATTATTTGTTTACCGGGGCGAGCCAGATGGGACGTCGGTCTTGTTCCCCGTAGCCTGAGCTAGCTAGGGGTAGGGTAATGATGGCCCCCCCTGTGACGTGGTCGGTCCGAGCCCTGGGTCGGGCGAGGCGGAGGCTCCTCCGAGGTCGAGGTCGAGTCCGTCTTTCGAGGTCGAGGCTGAGTCCGAGCCCTGGGTCGGGCGAGGCGGAGTTCGTCTTCCGAGGCCGAGGCTATGTCCGAGCCCTGGGATCGGGCGAGGCGGAGTCCGTCGTCCAGCGTCGAGGTTGAGCCCGAGCCTTGGGGTCGGGCGAGGCGGAGACCATCTTCCGAGGCCGAGGTTGTGTCCGAGCCCTGGGTCGGGCGAGGCGGAGTCCGTCGTCCAGCGTCGAGGTTGAGCCCGAGCCTTGGGGTCGGGCGAGGCGGAGCTTCCTATGGCGCCCGAGGCTGGACTTAGCTGTTGTCAGCCTCACTCTGTCGAGTGGCACAGCAGTCGGAGCGACGCAGGCGGCGCTGTTTTCTTGTCAGGTCGGTCAGTGGAGCGGCGAAGTGACTGCGGTCACTTCGGCTCTGTCGACTGAAGAGAGCGCGTCAGGATAAGGTGTCAGGCGACCCTTGCATTAAATGCTCCTGCGATTCGGTCGGTTGGCGTGGCGATCTGGCCAAGGTTGCTTCTCTGCGAAGACTGGGCCTCGGGCGAGCCGAAGGTGTGTCCGTTGCTTGACGGGGCCCTCGGGCGAGACGTGAATCCTCCGGGGTCGGCTGCCTTTGCCCGAGGCTGGGCTCGGGCGAGGCGAGATCGTGTCCCTGGAGTGGACTGAGCCTTGACCTTAATCGCGCCCATCAGGCCTTTGCAGCTTTGTGCTGATGGGGGTTACCAGCTGAGATTAGGAGTCTTGGGGGTACCCCTAATTATGGTCCCCGACAGTAGCCCCCGAGGCTCAAAGGGAGTGTTGATACTCGCTTGGAGGCTTTTGTCGCACTTTTTTGCAAGGGGATCGACCTTTCTCGGTTGCGTTTCGTTCCGGTGGGTGCGCGCGAGCGCACCGTCCGGGTGTAGCCCCCGAGGCCTCGGAGGAGTGGTTTGACTCCTTCGAGGTCTTAATGCGTTTCGTGATGCTTCGGCCGGTCTGGTGGTTCCCTCATGCGAACTGGCCATAGCCTGGGTGCATAGTCGAGTCCCAAGTTCTCGGGCTGGTATGTTGACGCTGTCAACGGTTTGGCCGGAGCCAGGTTTGCGAGAGCAGCCCCCGAGCCTCCGCACAGAGCGATAGGACGGTCAAGGACAGACTCGGCTTTTTTCGTACGCCCCTGCGTTGCCTTTCCTCAAGGAGGAGGGGGGGGGGAAGCGCCATGTTGCCCTCGGAGGGCGCCGAACATGGTGTCTCCAGTGAGTTGCTAATGGGTAATCCGAGTGGACGCCCGTGCCCCATTCGTTAGGGGTCGGCTAGTGGCCCGGAGGCGCGCACCAAAAGTACCTGCGGGTGATTCGCCGGACCCGGTCCCCTTTTGACAGGGTCCGAGGGCTCGATGCCTCCCTCTAGTGGGATTTCGTTACAAAATCATTCCCGTCGGTCTTAGAAATGTCCTAGGGTACCTCGGGAGCGTAGCCCGAGCCTTGGTTATGTATCGAACGTACCCAGGGTCATCCCTCGCTCTTCGTGCTCTGAGGCGGCTGTCAGAACCCTTCGGGGGCCAGCCTACGAACCCCTGATCAGTAGTGGGCGTGGAGCCCGAGTGGCCTGAGGTGGCCGTTGAACCCTTCCGAGGGGCCAGGCTTCGAACCTCTGACCAGTAGTGGGCGCGGAGCCCGAGTGCTCTGAGGCGGCTGTTGAACCCTTCCGAGGGGCCAGCCTTCGAACCTCTGATCAGTAGGGGGCTCGGGGCCCGCTTCCTTCGCGGAGAAGGATCCCTTTCGGAGTATCCCCTTTCCCGGTCCCTGTGGCAAGAGAGAGAAAGAGGAAGCAGAAAAGGATACGAAGTCGAGTGACGTGGCGCACCTTTTTTTGACGCGGTCATCATGGCGGAGGTGAAGCGTCGCCTGCTTCACCTGCCAAAGGTGCCGCCTGTCGTGCCGCAGAGTTAATGCGACGGGACGAGTGGTTCGCGGGGCAGCCGTTGTGCGTGCGTGAGCCGTTCGAGGAACGAAACACGGGCGCGTCGTCTTCACTCCGTGGGAGAAGGCTCTCTTGCTGTCCCAGGAGGGGACATGAGCTTGCTGACGACGTGACTGCTGCTTCCGCCCGCCTGCCACCACCATTACTGCCGGCCCATTTCTGGCCGTATCGACCGTCGCGCCTTCTCCCGCGGCTGACCGACCTATGATCGATGTGCTCGGTTGGCACTGTCGGGTCATGCGCAGGGTCGCCTCGAGTCACGGCACCGATTCCGCAGTCGAGAAGGCGCGGTACTGGCGCGAGTGGCAGTGCAGTTTCTTTCACGTAGTAACCGGTGCGCCGGTTACATGACGTGTGGGCCTGGGCCTCCATGCTGGACGTGTCGAAGTCGAAAGGGTGCGCCCCCTTGGTGCGGTTGCATGCCGCCTGCATGGCGGTCCGCCCTTTCACCCGCTGGTCCGAGCGATAGTGGAGGAATGCTTGTAACCGCTGGGCAGTTGCACGCACCGCGCGCGGCGGTTTGGCTTCTTCTGTCCTGGGCCAGCTTGCATGACGCGTGGGACCCAGCCCCCGTGTCATTGGGGGAGGACCTTGGAGCGTTTTGAAGAAGACTCGGTCCGTGCCGACTGAGGACGCAAGTGGGGAGAGTCGCCTTTAAAAGGAGGGTGACCCCCTTGGATGGCAACCATGTCTTCGCACTCCCTTCATGCATCGCATCCTTCCAGCTTCCGAGCCCCCGGATGGGGAGCACTCGCGTCGCTTTCGTCTTGCTGTCGTTGGAGGAACACAACTTCGCGGAAGTTGGTACCTTTCAGCCATCGCTCGGCTTCAAGGATTTTCATCAGGTAGCCCGGCTGCATCCCCTCGCCGATCGTCACCCAAGACGGTGACCACCAGTTTGATGGCGGGGAGAAGCGAGCCGGGCTGCGACCTTTGCCCCGCCCTCAGCTTCAAGGATCTTCATCATCTTGGCTGGGGCGGAGGCCGGACTGAGCCGAAGCTCTACCACCCGCGCGGGTCCGTGGGTCACCTTCTCCCTCAGCATTCAGGGGAGAGGGCGCTCACCGGCCTAGCGGGAGGGTCGGACTTCGATAACGCGGGGCTGGTCGGCGGCGAGCGTCGTCAGCTTCAGCGCGTTGGGCTCGCTGGCTCAGCTGGCTCTGGCTCAGCTCCCGGTGCCCCCTCCCACCGCGAGAGCGGTTGTCGCACCGCGCGCACCGGAGGACCGCCCAAGACGTCGCGCGCTGCTAGGGCGGCGTTCGTGTTCTTGGGCTGTCCTGCCTTTGCCCCGGTACGGCGCCTCTGCGCGGAGGTTGGTGCTCGCCCGTCCGGAAGGATCCGAGTGGGGGTCTGCCGGTGGGTAGATGGCTTCCGTCGTTGGCGCTGAGGTGGTGGCGGCTGAAGATGTCCTCGTCGACGGGATCACCGCCACCATCCGCGTTCCGGGCCTCTGGCTCTTTGGCTTTGATAGCTTGTCCTCGCCCCTCGAGTGGGGACGTGGGCGAGGGCCTTGTTGCAGCAGCGTCCGCCCTGAGGCCATCGCTGCTGCTGTTTGGCCACCTAGAGCGGAGGTCGTTGTCGCTGCTGCTGGGGCGGGCGTCGGCGAGCCACCAGGGGTTTCGTCGCCCCGCAGGCCCTCCAATGTGGGGGGTTGTTCGTACCTGCGGGGGCGGAACAGGAGTTCCGTTTGTAATGGTACCTTGAGTGCTGGTGTCTTGTTCATTGTGGCTGTCGGGGCCTGAACATGTAGGTATTTTTGGGTGTAATACCGTGTTTTTCCTCATTTTCGAGCACTGGAACTCGCCTGTCGGCTAGCGAACCGCTTAACCAAGTGTGAATTGCCTCGTGCGAAGGTGATGAGTGAGGTATCCATATCCCGGAGGCATAGGAGTCCCTCGGCTCGGTCGGCCTTGCCGCCCGAGGCTTCTCTTGCTTAGTTAAAGGAACCCTCGGCCGCTCTGCGATGAGCCGGAGCCGGAGGCTGCGGTGTCAGCATGGACAGAGGCAGAGTTGGCTCGAAAAGAAGACTTCGTTGGCCGGAGCCTGGCCGGGCCGTCCACTAGCAGGACCAGCGCCGGAGTCGGGTTGCCGAGGCCATGAGCCGGGCTGGTGTCCTCGGAGGACAGCTGACTGAGGCTTCGGGGTGGCTGGCCGAGCCGTCTGCTCGGGCCGGGTTCCTGGAGGAGACCCTGGCGGCGATGGTCCGGGCGTGGTGCTGACGTCGTCCTTTGGAGCGGAGATCCTTCGCCCGTGTTGCCATCTGAGGCTCGGTCGGACTTCGCCGAAGGTGGAGTTGACGCCGAGGGTGCTGCTGCTCCCCCTCCATTGACGTCTGAGCCTGCAGGATTGGTTCGCCTGTAGTATGCATATGTTTTTTGCGGCCGCCGAGGCCCAAACATACTGTCGTCGCGTTGTAAAGCTGCGTTTCTTTTCCTCTTGTTTCGAGTATCTGGACTTGTTTGTCGGTAACAGAATTGTTTGTCCGAGCGAGAGTTACTTCTCACGGAAGGTGATGAGTGAGGTATCCGTATCCCGGAGGCGTAGGAATCCCTCGGCTCGGTCGGCCTTGCCGCTTACGTGTACTCTTACTCGTCCGTAGGATTCTGCTATCGATATAGTCGAGAAGGCACGAAATATCGTTTCGGCAGAAAAGTTTCCGAGCATTAAGACTTGTTCGGTCAGCGGAATCGCTTATCTAAGCGTGAGTTACTTATCGCAGAAGGTGATGAGTGAGGTATCCGTATCCCGGAGGCGTAGGAGTCCCTCGGCTCGGTCGGCCTTGGCTGCTTACGTGTACTCCGTCGTTTTCAGGATCCCACTTTCGAAGTAGTCGAAAAGCACGAAAGACGTTCTGGCAGAAAGACCTTTTCCGAGGAAAATTTTGACGCGGAGGGGGTTCCCCCCTTCTAGCCCCCGAGGGAGGGTCGGGCTTTGCCGAGGCAAGGCTGACCCTTCCTTGATGGTTAGACTTCATATGTAAACGAGGTATATGAATGGCTTGAAAACATCTTAAGGGTAGAAGCGAGTGTCGGATGTTCCAAGCATTGTTGTAGACCTCGCCTTGACTGTTGGCCAGCTTGTACGTCCCGGGCTTCAAAACCTTGGCGATGACGAACGACCCTTCCCATGGAGGCGTGAGCTTGTGCCGCCCTCGGGCTTCTTGACGCAGCCGAAGCACCAAGTCGCCCACCTAGAGGTCTCGGGACCGAACCCCTCGGGCGTGGTAGCGTCGCAGGGACTTCTGATACCGCGCCGAGTGTAGTAAGGCCATGTCCCGAGCCTCTTCCAGCTGGTCCAGTGAGTCTTCTCGGTTGGTTTGATTGCTTTGGTCGTCATACGCCCTCGTTCTCGGGGAACCGTATTCTAAGTCCGTGGGCAAGATGGCCTCGGCCCCATAGACTAGAAAGAACGGTGTGAAGCCCGTGGCTTGGCTCGGCGTTGTCCTCAGACTCCAGACCACCGAGGGGAGCTCCTTCATCCATCGCTTGCCGAACTTGTGGAGGTCGTTGTAGATCCTCGGCTTGAGTCCTTGCAGAATCATGCCGTTGGCACGTTCTACCTGCCCATTCGTCATGGGGTGAGCCACGGTGGCCCAGTCCACCCGGATGTGGTGATCCTCGCAGAAGTCCAGGAACTTTCTGCCAGTGAACTGGGTGCCGTTGTCAGTGATCATGGAGTTCGGGACCCCAAAGCGATGGATGATGTTGGTGAAGAATGCCACCGCCTGTTCGGACCTGATGCTGTTTAGGGGTCGGACCTCGATCCACTTGGAGAATTTGTCGATGGCGACCAGCAGGTGCGTGTAGCCCCCGGGTGCCTTCTGCAAGGGACCGACGAGGTCCAGACCCCACACAGCAAATGGCCAGGTGATGGGTATTGTCTGTAGAGCCTGAGCGGGCAGGTGGGTCTGCCTTGCGTAGAATTGGCACCCTTGGCAGGTGCGGACAATTCTAGTGGCGTCGGCCACCGTGGTCGTCCAGTAGAAACTTTGTCGGAAAGCGTTTCCAACAAGGGCTCGAGGCGCTGCGTGATGATCGCAAGCCCCCGAGTGTATTTCTTGTAAGACCTCCTGGCCTTCGGCGATGGATATGCATCGCTGGAGGATGCCGGAGGGGCTGCGGTGGTAGAGCTCCTTCCCGTCACCCAGCAAGACGAATGACTTGGCGCGCCGCGCCAGTCACCGAGCTTCGGCTCTGTCGAGGGGTAGCTCTCCTCGGTGGAGATATTGCAGGTACGGGGTCTGCCATTTTCGATTAGGCGTGACCCATTCCGCTCTTCCTCGATGCGCAGTGCCTCACCCTCGGGGGCCGAGGGTGTCTCGGGCTGAGCCGAGGGTGCCTCGGGCTGAGCCGAGGGCACCTCGGGCAGGGCCGAGACTTTCTCGGGCTTGGGCGTGTCGTTTGTCTTGACTGAGGGTTGATGTAGGTCTCGGGAGAAGACGTCCGGGGGAACCGTTGTCCGCCCCGAGGCTATCTTAGCCAGCTCGTCCGCAGTCTCGTTGTATCGCCGGGCGACGTGGTTGACCTCGAGCCCGTAGAACTTGTCCTCCAGGCGCCGAACCTCGTCACAGTAGGCTTCCATCTTCGGGTCGCGGCACTGGGAGTTCTTCATGACTTGGTCAATGAGAAGCTGCGAGTCACCGCGAGCGTCGAGGCGTCGGACCCCTAGCTCGATGGCGATGCGCAACCTATTGACCAGAGCCTCGTACTCAGCCACGTTGTTGGACGCCGGGAAATGGAGGCGCAACACGTAGCGGAGGTGCTTCCCGAGGGGCGAGATGAAGAGCAGGCCCGCGCCTGCCCCTGTTTTCATCAGCGACCCGTCGAAAAACATGGTCCAAAGTTTCGGTTGGATCGGAGCCGTTGGAAGCTGGGTGTCGACCCATTCAGCCACAAAGTCCGCTAAGACTTGGGACTTGATGGCCTTCCGAGGGGCGAACGAGATTGTCTCGCCCATGATTTCCACCGCCCACTTTGCAATCCTACCCGAGGCGTCTCGGCACTGGATGATCTCCCCTAGGAGGAAGGATGACACCATAGTTACCGGATGAGACTCGAAGTAGTGTCGCAACTTCCGCCGCGTCAGAATCACCGCGTACAACAACTTCTGAATTTGTGGGTAGCGGATCTTGGTCTCGGTCAGTACCTCACTGATGAAGTAGACCGGCCTCTGGATGGGCAATGCATGCCCTTCTTCTCGTCTCTCAACCACGATCGCGGCGCTGACCACCTGAGTGGTAGCGGTGACGTAGATCAAGAGGGCTTCTCTGGCAGCGGGGGGCACCAGGATGGGTGCGTTCGTAAGGAGCGCCTTCAGGTTCCTGAGGGCTTCCTCAGCCTCATGGGTCCAAGTGAAGCGCTCGGCCTTCCTTAAGAGGCGGTACAGAGGTAGGCCTCTTTCGCCGAGGCGCGAGATGAAGCGGCTCAGAGCCGCAAGGCATCCCATGACCCTCTGTACGCCTTTCAAGTCCTTGATGGGCCCCATGTTGGTGATGGCCGCGATTTTCTCCGGGTTGGCCTCGATGCCCCGCTCGGAGACGATGAACCCCAAGAGCATGCCTCGGGGGACTCCGAAGACGCACTTCTCGGGATTGAGTTTTACGCCTTTCGCCTTGAGACACCGGAATGTCGTTCCAAGGTCGGAGAGGAGGTCGGAGGCTTTCCTCGTCTTGACTACGATGTCATCGATGTAAGCCTCGACGGTCCGACCAATGTGCTCTCCGAACACGTGGTTCATGCACCTTTGGTACGTCGCACCCGCATTCCTCAAACCAAATGGCATAGTAACGCAGCAGTACATGCCAAAGGGCATGATGAAAGAAGTCGCGAGCTGGTCGGACTCTTTCATCCTGATTTGGTGATACCCTGAGTAGGCATCGAGGAAAGACAGGGTTTCGCACCCAGCAGTGGAATCCACGATTTGATCGATGCGAGGCAGAGGGTAGGGAACCTTCGGACATGCTTTGTTTAGACCAGTGTAGTCTACACACATCCGCCATTTCCCTCCTTTCTTTCTCACAAGCACGGGGTTGGCAAGCCATTCGGGATGGAATACCTTTTTGATGAACCCTACGGCCATCAGCTTGTGGATCTCCTCGCCTATGGCTCTGCGCTTTTCTTCGTCGAATCGGCGCAGAGGCTGCTTCACGGGTCGGGCTCCAGCTCGGATATCCAGCGAGTGATCGGCGACATCCCTCGGTATGCCAGGCATGTCCGAGGGACTCCACGCAAAGACTTCGGCGTTTGCGCGGAGAAAGTCGACGAGCACTGCTTCCTATTTGGGGTCGAGCTCGGAGCCGATCCGGTTCTGCTTGGAGGCATTGTTGCTGGGGTCGAGAGGGACAGATTTGACCGTCTCTGGTGGCTCGAAGTTGCTGGCATGGTGCTTCACGTCTGGCGCCTCCTTGGAGAGGCTCTCCAGGTCGGCGATGAGGGCCTCGGATTCGGCGAGGGCCTCGGCGTACTCCACGCACTCCACGTCGCATTCGTACGCGTGTCGGTACGTGGGGCCAACGGTGATGACCCCGTTGGGGCCTGACATTTTGAGCTTGAGGTAGGTGTAGTTGGAGACGACCATGAACTTGGCGTAGCATGGCCTCCCCAGTACTGCGTGGTAGGTTCCTCGGAACCCGACCACCTCGAACGTGAGGGTTTCCCTTCGGAAGTTGGAGGGAGTCCCGAAGAAGACGGGCAGATCGAGTTGTCCGAGGGGTTGGACGCATTTCCCAGGGATGATCCCGTGAAAAGGCGCCGCGCCTGTCCGGATCGAGGACAGATCGATCTGCAGGAGCCCGAGGGTCTCGGCGTAGATGATGTTGAGGCTGCTGCCTCCGTCCATGAGGACCTTGGTGAGCCTGACGTTGCCGATGACGGGGTCGACAACGAGCGGATATTTCCCCCGGCTCGGCACGCGGTCGGGGTGGTCGCCCTGGTCGAAGGTGATGGGCTTGTCGGACCAGTCTAGGTAGACTGGCGCTGCCACCCTTACCGAGCAGACCTCCCGACGCTCTTGCTTGCGGTGCCGAGCCGAGGCGTTCGCCACTGGCCCACAGTAGATCATGAAGCAGTCGTGGACCTCGGGGAACTCCTCTGCCTTGTGATCCTCCTTCTTGTCATTGTTGTGGGCCCTGCCACCTTCCGCAGGTGGCCCGACCTTGTGAAAGTGGCGCCGAAGCATGACGCACTCCTCAAGGGTTGCTTGACGGGCCCCTGATGATAGGGGCACGGCTCCTTGAGCATCTTGTCGAAGAGATTGGCTCCTGCAGGAGGTTTTCGAGGGTTCTTGTACTCAGCGGCGGTGACAAGGTCCGCGTCGGCGACGTCGCGTTTCGCTTGCGACTTCTTCTTGCCCTTCTTATTGGTGCCGCGCTGAGTGGACGCCTCGGGGACATCTTCCGACTGGCGGCCCTAGGGTTGCTTGTCCTTCCAGAAGATGGCCTCAACCGCCTCCTGGCCAGAGGCGAACTTGGTGGCGATGTCCATCAGCTCGCTCGCCCTGGTGGGGGACTTGCGACCCAGCTTGCTCACCAGGTCGCGGCAGGTGGTGCCGGCGAGGAACGCGCCGATGACGTCCGAGTCGGTGACGTTGGGCAGCTCGGTGCGCTGCTTCGAGAATCACCGGATGTAGTCCTGGAGAGACTCTCCCGGCTGCTGGCGGCAGCTTCGGAGATCCTAGGAGTTCCCAGGGCGCACATACGTGCCCTGGAAGTTGCCGGCGAAGGCTTGGACCAAGTCGTCCTAGTTGGAGATCTGCCCTGGAGGCAGATGCTCCAGCCAGGCTCGAGCGGTGTCGGAGAGGAACAGGGGGAGGTTGCGGATGATGAGGTTGTCATCGTCCATTCCACCCAGCTGGCAGGCCAGCCGGTAGTCCGCGAGCCACAGTTCCGGCCTCGTCTCCCCCGAGTACTTTGTGATGGTAGTCGGGGTTCAGAACCGGGTCGGGAACGGCGCCCATCGTATGGCCCGGCTGAAAGCCTGTGGACCGGGTGGTTCGGGCGAGGGGCTTCGATCCTCCCCGCTGTCATAGCGTCCCCCATGCCTGGGGTAGTAGCCTCGGCGCACCCTCTCGTCGAGGTGGGCTCGACGGTTGCGGTGGTGGTGCTCGTTGCCGAGGCGACCCGGTGTGGATCGAGGCTTCCCGCATAAATCGGGAAGTCGCGGCGCGATGCTCCGAGGGGTACCCCTGCCTTCGGGAGGTAGAGCTTTCGGCCCGTCGGACCGCGGCATCCTCCAGGAGATTCTTGAGCTCTCCCTGGATATGCCGCCCTTCGGTGGTTGATGGTTCCGGCATCGCGCGGAGAAGTATTGCTGCTGCAGCTAGGTTCCGGCCGACCCCACTGGAAGCCGGTGGCAGCCTTGCCCTGACGTCATCGGCAATGCGGTGCTGGATGCCCTGCGGTAGATGACGCGCTTCTCCGGCCGGTGCTTGGTCTGCCCATTCCTACCCGATGTTCCGCCGGAACTGCTCAAGTGTTCCTTCTCCCTCGTCGAGCCTGGCCTGCATCTCGCGGATTTGCTCGAGCTGTGCGTCCTTACCCCCCGCAGGGACTGGGACCACAGCTAGCTCCCGAAGGATGTCAACGCGAGGCGCAGGCCTAGGAAGATCGCCGTTTTCTGGCATACCAAGATGGTTGCCTTCGCCGGGACCCCCTAGATCGACGTGGAAACATTCACAACTTGGGCCGCAGTCCTCGTCGCCGAAGCTACGGCTACCATCGGAACAATCGGAGAGGCAGTAGTCACATGCGATCATGAAGTCCCGCATGGCACTGGGGTTATCGAGCCTGGAGAAAACCCAACAAAAGTCAGGCTCGTCATCTTCCTCGGAACCCGAGGGTCCGTAGGTCGAGACGGTCGTCAGTCTATCCCAGGGCGACCGCATATGGTACCCCGGAGGGTTGGTACATGCCTCTATGAAGGCTTCCACCGAAGCGAGGTCGCTTGGTGGATCGAAGCTGAATCCAAAAGGCACGAGATGGGAATCGGTCGGTACCTCTTGGTCGACGGGCGGTGACGAAGTCGCGTCAGGGGCGGACTGCACCGTTGTCTCAGGTACGAGGGTGACGCCCAGCAAGTCCTTCGCAAGTGTGCTGGCATCGTTTGTCTGCTTGGGGTTGGCGTGTTGCGGGGAAGCGGCGCTCGTCTTCGTCTCAGACGCAAGGTCGAAGCCCGACGTGTCCCCCGTTGGGGCGCCGATGTTGTCGACTTGCTCGACAGCCGACGAGGTGCCGCCTCCTGCTTGGCCATGGTTGCCCCGCCTCCTCCTCCGTCGATGGGGGAGGTGACGGGACAAACCCGGATGTTGTTCTTCCGCCACGTGGGGAAGACGTCGTTGATTCTGCCGCTGGCGGGTGGGCTGATGGTCGCCATTATCGCTGTCGTGTGGCGGAGGAAGGAGTATCATGTCGTAGCTGCCGTCGAGGGACATGAACTCAAGACTCCCGAACGGAGCACCGTCCCGGGCTGGAAAGGTTGCTGGAGACTACCCATCTGGAGCTTGACGGGAAGCTGTTCGTCAACACGCAGCAGTCCCCTACCTGGCACGCCAACTGTCGGTGTTTCGACCCCGGGGGGGTCCCTGGACCGACGAGTAAACTGTCGCCGCGTGCCCCAGCCCAGATGGGTCGGTGCGAGATAGAGCACGAAGGGGGGAAGAAAACAGGCAAAGGGGAAACCCGCGGCCTTCGTGTTGCCCTATGCCCAGGTCGGGTGCGCTTGCAGTAGGGGGTTACAAGCGTCCGCGTGGGAGAGAGCGAGAGAGAGCGAGAGCCTTATGCGCCGGCCCGTTCTCCCGTGCGACCAACCTTCTCGTACGAGAGCCCTGGACCTTCCTTTTATAGGCGTAAGGAGAGGGTCCAGGTGTACAACGGGGGGTGTAGCAGTGTGCTAACGTGTCTAGCAGAGAGGAGCTAGAGCCCTAAGTACATGCCGTCGTGGCAGTCGGAGAGGTTTTGGCACCCTGTTCATGTGATGTCGTGGCCATCGGAGGAGAGCTGGAGCCCTGCGGAAGGACAGCTGTCGGGGCTGTCGAACCCTTACTGACGTCTCCTTGCTTCCGTCAGGGGCTAAGAGCCGCCGTCGTCATGGAGCACGCGGGGCGCCATCATTATTTGTTTACAGGGGCGAGCCAGATGGGACGCCGGTCTTGTTCCCCGTAGCCTGAGCTAGCTAGGGGTAGGGTAATGATGCCCCCCTGTGACGTGGTCGGTCCGAGCCCTGGGTCGGGCGAGGCGGAGGCTCCTCCGAGGTCGAGGTCGAGTCCGTCTTCCGAGGTCGAGGCTGAGTCCGAGCTCTGGGTCGGGCGATTTAGAGTCCGTCTTCCGAGGCCGAGGCTGTGTCCGAGCCCTGGGATCGGGCGAGGCGGAGTCCGTCGTCCAGCGTCGAGGTTGAGCCCGAGCCCTGGGGTCGGGCGAGGTAGAGACCGTCTTCCGAGGCCGAGGTTGTGTCCGAGCACTGGGTCGGGCGAGGCGGAGTCCGTCGTCCAGCGTCGAGGTTGAGCCCGAGCCCTGGGGTCAGGCAAGGCGGAGCTTCCTATGGCGCCCGAGGCTGGACTTAGGTGCTGTCAGCCTCACTCTATCGAGTGGCACAGCAGTCGGAGCGACGCAGGCGGCACTGTTTTCTTGTCAGGTCGGTCAGTGGAGCGGCAAAGTGACTGCGGTCACTTCGGCTCTATCGACTGAAGAGCGCGCATCAGGATAAGGTGTCAGGCGACCCTTGCATTAAATGCTCCTGCGATTCGGTCGGTTGGTGTCGCGATCTGGCCAAGGTTGCTTCTCTGCGAAGACTGGGCCTCGGGCGAGCCGAAGGTGTGTCCGTTGCTTGAGGGGGCCCTCGGGCGAGACGTGAATCCTCCGGGGTCGGCTGCCTTTGCCCGAGGCTGGGCTCGGGCGAGGCGAGATCGTGTCCCTGGAGTGGACTGAGCCTTGACCTTAATCGCGCCCATCAGGCCTTTGCAGCTTTGTGCTGATGGGGGTTACCAGCTGAGATGAGGAGTCTTGGGGTACCCCTAATTATGGTCCCCGACACCGTTCGACATGCCTACAAAGATTGTGGACTTCTTATAAAATTTCTGAGCAAGGAGGCATCATTGCGGAAGGGTCCTGATCCCTAGAAAGACGATGATTTGGAAGAGAAAGACCCCGTTTTCCCAGTGAGATCGGGTGCTTGCTTATTTTCGATGGGTCTAACCACTATGCATCTAGAAGGTATTGAAAACTCGAGTGACACAATGTGTTCCTAGCTCAATAGGTAATCCTGACCATCCTCGATTGGTTCGACCATTCTATCACCTTCAACTGCTCCGATCATCCTCAGCATTTCCCCTGACCTAGGCGGTACCCGCTCATCGTGAATCCTATCGTTTGATCAATGCGATTAACGAAGGTCCTAATGAATGGGGGAGTGGGCTCAACATTCTTTACTCCACCATGTTAGATGCTATGTGATACACCCAGCCCAGGTGGTGTTGGCCGAGGCCCAACAAATTAGGGTTGCCCGGAGCCCAACAGTTCATTATGCACACCCAACTCAGGGAAATGCCCAATTGCCCCAAAAGACTAGTCCAATGGGGGAAGGATGGCTCTCCCTTTTAAAGTGGCTTTCTCCTCCCAAGTTAAGTGAGGTGGGATAATTCTGAGGCTCACACGATCACCGTCCGACTACAATTGGGCCAACTGGGCCAATTGCGTTTTTGCCAACGAGTAATAGTGGAGGATGTCCTCATCATTCCCACCTTAAAATGGGCCCTAGCTCTGATACCAGATGATACACCCAGCCCAGGTGGGGTTGGCCGAGGCCCAACAAATTAGGGTTGCCCGGAGCCCAACAGTTCATTATGCACACCCAACTCAGAGAAATGCCCAATCGCCCCAAAAGACTAGTCCAATGGAGGAAGGGTGGCTCTCCCTTTTAAAGTGGCTTCCTCCTCCCAAGTTAAGCGAGGTGGGATAATTCTGAGGCTCACACGGTCACCGTCCGACTACAATTGGGCCAACTGGGCCAATTGCGTCTTTGCCAACGGGTAATAGTGGAGGATGTTCTAATCACTATGGGCCTCGACAGAGAACGCCTATGACCGATTGGGGGCACTTCCATGGAATCATATCGAAAGGCAGGCTACACCACTCGGACGAATCGACCAGCCCGACACCTTCGGCACATCGTCTAACTCCAGGAAGGAAACACTGACCTTTGAGGTAGTTAGGTTTCATAGGACCTACCATGCCATATTGACGAAGCCATGCTACACAAAATTTATGGTCGTCTCTAACTACACCTACCTAAAGCTCAAAATTTTGGGCCCGATAGGCACCATTACTATGGGAACCATAGTTCAACATGCCTATGAATGTGAGATGGAGTGTTGTGACCTGACCAAGGGAGTTGCCATGGGCCAGGAGCTTACGAAGGTACTTCAAACCGTTAGCGAAGAAGCATCAGACACAAAGAAGACAACAACCACCTTCAAGCTGATGGATGACACGAAGGAAGTGCCCTTGGACCTCGGGAGCATGGATGGACGACAGTATGCATCAGGGCTACATTATCTCCTAAATAGGAAAGCACACTCACCAAATTCCTCCATATAGAAAGGGACATATTCGTGTGGAAACCCTCCGACATGAGGGGAATACTAAGGAAGGTCACCGAGCAGTCCTCGTGGATCAAGCCTGGGTCCAAACCCATAAAGCAACGACTGTATCGCTTCAATTAAGAAAAGCACAGGGCCATCGAAGAAGTCGGCAATCTCCTGGCAGCCAAGTTCATTAAGGAAATATACCACGCCAAGTGGTTAGCCAACCTGATGCTAGTAAGAAACAAGAGTGGGAAGTGGAGAATATGCATTGAGTACACCAACCTAAATAAAGCTTGCCAGAAGGATCTATTCCCCATGCCACATATTAAACAATTGGCTGATTAAACCTTAGGGTGCGAAGTGTTGAGCTTTCTCAATGCTTATTCTGGCTACCACAAAATTGCGAAGGAGTTTGACCAACCCACCATGTCTTTCATCACCCCTTTCGGTTCATACTATTACGTAACCATGTCGTTTGGATTGAAGAACTTCAGGGCCACGTACCAGTATTGAATGATCAAGTGCTTCGGTGACTTGATCGAGGGGATCGTGGAGGCGTACGTTGACAACATCGTGGTTAAGACCAGGCGGTCCGAGGGCCTCATGTCCGATCTCAGGATGACTTTCGATAGGTTGATAGCTAAATACATAAAAACTAAACCTTGAGAAATGTGTCTTTGGCATTCTACGGGCATGATATTGGGTTTCCAAGTTTTTGAGTGAGGAATCGAAGCAAATCCCGAAAACTTGTCGCCATTACAAACATAGGACTGATCAGCGACCTCAAGGGGATAAAGTGGATCACGGAGGCCCTCGTCTCAGCCGCTTCATTTCATGTCCCAGGGAACTCAAACTACCGCTCTATTAGTTGCTGCGAAAGGCTGCTCATTTTGAGTGGACACCAAAGGCACAGGAGGCCCTTGATAGCCTTAAAGACCTCCTAACCAGAGCTCCCGTTCTAGTTCCTCCGAGAGACAATGAGACGGTCTTGCTCTGCATAGCAGCGACCACATAGGTGGTTAGTTCAGTACTCATAACCAAAAAGTAGGAGGATGGGTGCATTCGTCCATTGCAGCGCCCCGTCTACTTTGTAAGTGAGGTCTTGATAGACAAAAAAGATTCGCTACCCCTAGGTACAGAAGCTTGTTCATGGCATCCTCATTACCAAGCCACAACTTGAACATTACTCTGAATGGCACCCTGTTATCGTAGTGACGTTGTTCCCCTAGGAGAAGTGATTCATAATCTGGAGGCCGTTGGGAGAATCGCCAAATGGGCCCTCGAGCTAATGGGATATGGGATTTACTATGTCTCGTGGACAACAATCAAATCTGTTGGTGCAAGTGATGAAAGACTCAGTATGTCGCAATCCCAAGATGGCAACATACTGCAAGGAGGTATGACGCCTCGAGGATAGGTTCGACGGCCTCGAGCTAAACCATGTAGTCCGAGGGGGACTGTCCCCCCAGAGGTCTTTGCTGATGACCTCTTCCAAACCAACATTCGTTATGTGGAACCTATCGAGAGAGCAGCCAACCTTTGAGCGCTAGCCCACTGACCTTCAAGAGCCATGTCATCATATAAGGAGGCAAAGACGCCCCGACGGATTCCTCTAATGACTGGAGGACACCTTATCACGACTACCTACTTAATAGCGCGCTTCCCGAATATGAGATAGGGGCACGAAGGCTCTGTCGACGAGCCAAGTCCTTTATCCTCATTAGCGAACACTTGTACAAGACATGGCATATAGAGATGAAGCAATGATGCATCCCGATTGAGCGAGTAAGGCAGCTCTTGAAGGACATCCACAGGGGATTTTGCGGACACCAAGCCACCATGAGAAGCCTTATGTGGTTGGGGGTGAAAACGGGCGGATACGGACGGATAGTAGCTCACCCTGTATCCTACCCTAATGTATTTATAATGGATCCGAGATTGGATACGGATAGTTAGAAATAGGACAGATATGGATACAGGGACTGGATATTTATTCAGGAGGATAAGTGAGGAATACATATATTATTTAGTCAGATATCGGATACTTGTCGGATAATGCATTAATTGCTTATCATAAAATATTCTTGTTCGACCACGAAATTGCAAATAAATTATCAAGATTAATAAAAAATTTATAAGAAGATAACCTCAAGACTAATACTTAGAGTGATTTCACGTGTTACTCACATAATAAGTGGAAATGAAATAGAAGAAACGTCAACATCCTATGGATTTTATGGCCCAGTTATTTTTATGACTATATGTGGCCATATGTTGAACCTCCGTATAATTTCATGAATTTCTATGGCTATTTGTGCATTATTAATTTATTTCTACATAAAATCATCAAAATATAATTAAATTCATAAAATACACTAGTTTCGACCCAAAATTGCAAAAAAGTTACCAAAGTTAATAAACATTCTATTTGAATATAACCTCAAGTTTCCCCCATAACAATGATAAGTTAAGTATTGATTATGTTGAAACTTCGATACATAGAGTGATTTCACGTGTAACTCACACAATAAGTGAAATTGCAATGGAATAAACACTAGCATCTTGTTGATTTTATAGCCCAAATGTTTTTGAGAACTATATGTGGATATATGTTGTGTCTCCATAAAAAATCATGAATTTGTGAGGCTATTTGTGTATTATTATTATTCTATGGAAAATCATCAAAATGCAATTAAATTCATAAAATATTCTAGTTTCACTCTGTTGGGGTGAAGGCGTAACGCCCCCTCGCTCGATCGTTTCCTAGCAGAAGTGGAAAATGTCGGAGGGAAAGCAAGAGTAGGCAAAGACTGGAAGAGCGAAGGCCTCAGACGGAGGGAGCGTATGGAAGAAGCGAAAGCCTTGTCGGTTCCCGTCTCAGCCAGGAACGGTGAAGGTGTAACACCCCACTGGTCACACACATTGGATGTTACCAACACTCCTCCTACTAAACTTATGCAACACAAGAGATGTAATAAAGAGAGAAAATAGTGCAAAATCCGGCAGCACCTCCTTTGAAACTAGCATAACAAGGGGGGGGGGGGGGAAACATGTAGTTCATACAGGATATAAAGATAGATAATTCACGTAGTAGAATCTAAATGCGAAAGTGGTAAAACACATTCATGACCCAACAGGAATAAAAAATGAGATAAGTAACTCAGCCCACCCCAACAAATTAAACCGCTCAACCACCAAGAGAAGCTAGAACATAGAAATTCTCTAGACTTGACCCTCCCTGATTAACAACATTATTAAGTAGTGGTTCCTTTATTAAAGGTGTAGTGGCCGTGCTACTACATCTCTCTTTTCCCAAAGCAGAAATTAGGTGCCTGCATCAAACAATGCAAAAGTGAGATGACACATCTCAGCAAGTAAACATATCAACAACAAATTGGACATTGTAAATCAACTGTGCTTAAACAACCACGTAGTTCAAAACTTTCTTCTTGAACATTAAATTGCAGCAAGTAAACAAGTAACTAATTACTTAATGCCCAGAAGAATCACCATGTAAAAATCCAGATCATCCACATCCACATAATAGATTCCACACCTCTCCCATGAATGCACATGGCTACAGATGCAATAATGACTTCTGCCTCCATATCTCTAAGGATATGAAGCTGCATCATACCCTTCTCGGGCAACATATGATGCTCAATGTATTGGTACGGTCGGACCATAAGATTGCGACGAAACTTCAATGCAATGGATGATGAATGCATTATGCATGGCAACAACAAGAGTTCTTCCCAAATAAAATGTGCTAGACATATACTTCCACCCATTCCACATAATAACCACTTGAGTAACATGATCAAACCTTAAACTCAACATATGAAATCAATAAAACATGAACATCTTCAAATGATGGTACTCAATTAAAAATATGAATACGAACACAATAGCACAACATAATCAAGTATAAGACTCCTCATTTGACAGACGGAATAACCATCACAGTTTTACTTGCCTTCACCGGAAGTTTGGAAAATCTTTAAGAACGATCCGTAAGTCCACCACCTGTTTTTTGACACCCAACTTAGTGCACCAAATTCACATAATAAGCCTAAAAAACAACGCCGCACCTACGCGCAATCCCAAACCCCGCCGCAGGTAACAATTCTCCACACACCAACCAAACTGCAGCGGCGCTGCTTAACAATTCCATAACTTTAAAATTAAGACAGCAGGGGTGACAAACAAAAACTCCAGAGATAACTACATAAAATTCCCCACAAGTTTTGTATACAATTTATGATTAAATTCTAAAATCTAATTACCCCTAAACGGTCCACAAGATAAACCCTGCAATCTGTTTTTCCCTGATTTGGGCAGCGACATATTCGGATTCAAACAGCGATAACTTTTAAAATATAATTCCGAATCGAGCGCATAAGTACTTGATGGAAAGATAAGAAAAAGCCCTACATGATTCTCATACTGATTAACACTAATTACTCCCGAAAATCCCCAGAAACTGCTAATACTGCTGCTGTTCATCCCCCTGAAAATCTGTTTCTTGGACAGCCACATACCCGGATTCAAACGGTGATAACTTTTAATTTATAACTCCAAATTGAGCGCATAAATACTCATTGGAAAGGTATGCCAAAGTTCTACATGATTCCCAAACTGATTCCCATTAATTCTCCACGAAAAATGCCCAGAAACCACTAATACTGCTGCTGTTCGTCCACCCCCTAAAATTCTAGACATCCCTTCTACCCAATCGCATACGCAACATCTAAACAATTGGATTACATCACAAATGAACAAGAGATAAACACAAAAATCACCTTGGGTTCTCCCCCTTTCCTTCCTCCCTTCTTCCCTCCACCAAAAACAAACGAAGATTTGCACCACGCGACGTAGATCCGAGCGGCAACGAAAAGCACCTTGAGAGGAGGAGATGGGGGGGGGGGGCGGGGCGGCTAGGGTTTGGTGTGTGGCTGCAAGAGTTTGGAAAAGGAGGAGATGAGAGGGGGGCGGCCAAAGGTGGGGAGAATGGGGGGGGGGGGGGGGCGGCTGCACAAGGGGGGGGGGGGGGGTTAGGGGAAAAGGGGCGGCTAGGGTTAGGGAAGGTTAGTGGGCCAAAACATGAATCGCAGCCCAACTCGCCCACGCGACAGCTCCCGACCCCGTCGCAAGCGCCCAACCAAACAAATTCTACTGCCCTACTGGTGAATGTTTTCCCCAAATTCCAAATTCCCAAAACACATCAACCGAATGAGAAAAAAAACAAAAAGAATAACGTCCAACTTCTCTTTTTTGCAAACCGGGTATCACACTCTACCCCCCTTAAAAAGAATTCGACCGCGAATTCTGACGCTTCTATCGGAACGACAAAAGGAAAGATTAAAGAATCAACAACACTTACCCACAACAAAAAGTTCCGGATACTTCTGCCGCATCAGCTCCTCAAGTTCCCACGTAGCCTCGCGCTCAGACTGATTAGTCCATAAGACCTTGACATACTTAATTGATCTCTTCCTCAATACAAGCTCCGAGAATTCCAATATACGCACCGGACGACACTCCAAAGTCAGATCCTGCTGCACCGCAATTAGTTCCATCTCAATCTGATGGTCCGGATCCCGCAAGAACTTTCTCAACATAGAGACATGAAAAACCGGTTGTACCCCTGCCATGGAATCCGGCAGTAGCAAGCGATAAGCTAGGCTGCCAACTCGGGCCAAGATAGAGAATGGTCCAATGTATCTCGGGCTGAGCTTCCTAGAGACACCGAACCACACAACTCCTTTAGTAGGTGATACCCTGAGAAGGACTTGGTCACCCACAGCAAATTCCAGATCCCGCCTCCTCACATCAGCATAACTCTTCTGACGGCTCTGAGCTGCCAAAATATTCTGACGTATTTCCTGAACCTTTTTAGAGGTCTGCTGAACCCAATCAGGACCAACCAGAGATCTCTCTCCCAAAGTCTCCCAGCACAGAGGGGAGATACACCGCCTGCCATACAAAGCCTCAAATGGTGCCATCTTGATGCTAGCCTGGTAGATGTTGTTATAAGCAAACTCTGCCAGTGCAAGATGATCCTCCCAGCTACCCTTCCATGACAGAACACAAGCACGCAACATGTCTTCCAAGATTTGGATTGTTCGCTCTGACTGACCATCAGTTTGAGGGTGAAAAGCGACACTAAGCGAAAGCTTGGTGCCCAATGCACTATGAAGACTCTCCCAGAATTTGGATACAAATTTGGAGTCTCGATCAGAAACAATAGACTTAGGTACCCCGTGAAGCCTGACTACTTCCTTCATATACAAGGGAACCAAATCTAAAGCTGAATTTGTGGTCTTCATGGGAATAAAATGCGTAGACTTAGTCAAGCGATCCACTACCACCCATATAGCATCCCTGCCACGAGGGGAACGAGGTAGACCCACCACAAAATCCATGGTGATATGCTCCCATTTCCACTCTAGAATTTCTAATGGCTTCAGTAAACCTGCAGGCCGCTTATGCTCGGCCTTCACGCGCTGACATACTTCACAGGAGGCCACATACTTAGAAACGTCAACCTTCATCCGCTTCCACCAGAAGTTTTGCTTCAAATCTCGGTACATTTTGGTTTCACCAGGATGGACGGTGTAAGGCGTTTTATGAGCTTCTCTCAAGATATCCATCTTTACCTCTGATTTCTGCGGCACACAGAGACGGCCCCTGAAACGAACCAAATCATTCTCATCAATGGTGAACTCCCGTGGTTTACCATCACCAACCCTCTTTCGAGCTTCCTGCAATAGACGATCCTGCTGCTGAGCCGCACGCACTCTCTCCATGAGAGAGGATTGAATAAGCATCCGAGTCTCCTCGCTAGCGGTGCCGACATAACACAAAGCGATCCCCAAACGATCCAGATCAGCGATCAACGGCAAGGCCACCTTTGGAACCCCGGACCTGCTAAGGGCATCAGCCACTACATTAACCTTCCCCGGGTGATAATGAATGGACAAATCATAATCTTTAATCAATTCTAGCCACCGACGCTGCCTCAAATTCAGCTCCTTCTGAGTAAAAATATACTTGAGACTTTTATGATCGGTGTAAATGTCACAAGCCTCGCCATAAAGGTAATGCCTCCACGACTTTAGAGCAAAAACCACCGCGGCCAATTCAAGATCATGAGTTGGGTAATTCCCCTCATGCTTCCTCAACTGCCTTGAGCCATAAGCAATCACTCTGCCTTCCTGCATCAACACACAGCCAAGACCAATACGCGAAGCATCCGTATAAACTGTGAAACGCTTACCGCTCTCAGGCAAAGCTAGGATAGGGGCGTCCACCAACTTGCTCTTCAATGTTTGATAACTGACCTCACAATCGCCAGACCAGACGAAGGGAACACCCTTCTCCAAGAGTCTAGTCAAAGGCTTAGCAATGCTGGAAAAATTTGGTACGAAGCGCGGATAATATCCAGTGAGCCCCAAGAAACTTTGGATTTCAGAGACACTAGAGGGTCTCTTCCACTCCACCACAGCCGCAACATTCTTGGGATCAACCGCAATGCCCTGTTGATTAATCACGTGCCCCAGGAAAGCCACTTCGGATAGCCAAAAGGCACACTTCTTCAACTTGCCATAGAACTGATTCTTCCTTAGAGCACCCAGAACGAGACGGAGAT
This sequence comes from Zea mays, assembly GCF_902167145.1. Classification (NCBI taxonomy): domain Eukaryota; kingdom Viridiplantae; phylum Streptophyta; class Magnoliopsida; order Poales; family Poaceae; genus Zea; species Zea mays. The sequence continues at coordinate 156,514,303 of NC_050100.1, read as the reverse complement.
GCTGCTCATGCTCGGCCTCGGTCTTTGAATAAATCAGAATATCATCCAGGAACACGACCACAAAGTCGTCCAGGAATTCATGCAACATCCTATTCATTGCTTCCATAAAGGCAGCAGGGGCATTAGTTAAGCCAAAAGACTTGACTATGAACTCATAATGCCCATACCTGGTGCAAAAGGCGGTCTTCTCAATATCCTCCTCACGAATCCTCAATTGATGATAACCAGAGTTCAAATCAATTTTGGAGAACACCTGGGCACCCCTCAACTGTTCAAAGAGGACCTCAATACGGGGAAGCAGATATTTATTCTTGATTGTCACTTGATTCAAAGCGCGATAATCCACACACAGCCGCTTGCTTTTATCCTTCTTCTCAACAAACAATACTGGGGAAGCCCATGGAGACCTGCTAGGCCTAATGAAACCCTTAGCCAGCAAATCATCCAATTGCCGCTTCAATTCAATCTGCTCCTTTGGGGCCATTCGATACGGGGCCTTATGAATAGGCTGCGTACCCGGAATCAGCTTAATCTCAAAAGCTGCATCGCGCTCTGGAGGAATGCCTGGAAGCTCTGCCGGAAACACGTCAGCAAAGTCACACACCACCCGGATGTCCTGCACCCGCAAGGCAGCCTCACCCTCCACCACCATGGAGAAAAAGATCCCCGACTTCCTTTACCGGCGATCAGGAAGCAATTGCGCCAACAAGGATAACGTGAACTTCGGGGAACTTCCCAACAATACCACCTCCTTACCCGACGGCGCCTGCAATAACACTGTCTTCCAAAAACAGGATATAACCGCGCGATACTGGGATAATCAATCCATACCCAAGATAACATCGAATGCCCCCAAGGAAATCACCACCAGATTGGCCGAGAAGACCTCATCAGCAAGAATGATGGAACACCCCTGACAAACTGAACCGCTACTAATGGAGCCATTAGCAGATCTAACTAGAATTGGGTGACCCAACCTCTGCACTGAAAGACCAGCCCGTGACACAAAATCCTCCGAAACAAACGAATAGCTAGCGCTAGAGTCAAAAAGAGCATGGGCTGCAAACGAATCAACTGAAATCGTACCTGTCACCACGTCTCCTTGCTCCCTGCCATCCGCAGCGGGTAGCACATAAGCTCCAGAAATACCTGCAGAAGAGGAAGCTCCCAGAGTGAAATTAACAGAAGATCCCCACTGAGCCACCGGGTGAGGCAGACGCGGAGCTCCAAACTGAGACGACATAGGAGTAGACGGTGTAGGAGTAGGCGCGGCCTGATACTGAAGAAAACCCTGCATCGGCACGAACTGAGAAGTCCCAGGCACATAAAGCTACTGTGGTGGAAGAGGAACTGAAAACTGCTGCTCAGCACTTGACATCATGTTGATAGTGCCCTAAGAAGAGGAGGAAGTCACCGACTCCCATCTGAGCTTCCCATTAGGATTCCTCCTACACACCACATCCTTGTGGTCCTGACTGCAGATAGAACACCTTCCACCCCACTGGCACTCTGCACGGCGATGCGCATCACCACAGCGGAAACATACCAGCCCCAGCCCGGGCTTAGGAATAGTCCGAAACCTCTGAGTACTTCCTCCCGAAGTACCCGAGTCAGAAGATTTGCCATGGTAAGGATGGTGGTGCTGGTGCTGAGACTTGCCCCCTCTTGTGGGCTGGACCTCCCGTGTTGCCCCTCCTCGTGTCCTGGCCACGAGGCTGATCAACACCCGAAGACTTCTACGACTCCATGGTATACTGGTGTTGCATCTCCACACCCAGTGCCTGCTCCACTGTGGTACGGAAGTACACCAACGGAAAGGCTCCTAGAGCATGCCTGATAAAAGGCTTCAGACCCTGATGGAACTGGCTCGCCTTCTCCATCTCATTATAAGCCACATGAGGGACAAAGCGGACCATCTTGTTGAAGCCCACCTCCACTACAAGAAACTGGTTAAAGAACGTGGGTGAAAAACCGTCGAACTTAATGTAATAGGCCGTCGAACTTACCATAAGAACGTGGGTTTACCCACGAATATAGCCGACGACGATTTTTGGACGAACTTAAAGAAGTAAGTTCGACGGCCCCCACGTTCTTAAGGTTAAGAACGTGGGTACCGTCGAACTTAACATTAAGAACGTGGGTACCGTTGAACTTAAGGTTAAGAACGTGGGTTTTTAAGTTCGACGGGGGCCGTCGAATTTTTTCCCATAAGTTCGACGGCACCCACGTTCTTACAGTTAAGTTCGACGGGGCCACGTAGCCGTCGAACTTATGTGTCCTGCGTTGGTCTGTGAGGACTGCATATTAAGTTCGACGGTACCCACGTTCTTAACATTAAGAACGTGGGTACCCACGTTCTTAACCCTATTCCAGAAAAAATAAAAAATACAGAAATGAAAAATTAGACACACATAATATCACATGCAACACAGAATATCACATACAATATAATACAGATTTCAAACACATGGATATATGTTCATATCATAAATTCACACAAGTCAAAATACATAAGTTCACAAATTCACATAAGTCCAAATACATAAGTTCACAAATTCACATAAGTTCACATTTGTAGTTCACAAGTTCAAACATTAGCTCCATCGCTCTCGATTAGGACATCGGATTGTTGCTCGTAGCTCCACCACTAGAATTGAGACATCTGTCCGCAAAGTCATCGTGACGGGGAGTCACTTGATGAGAGCCGGAATCCTACAAAATAAACCAAAATTCACATAAATATACAACTGGCATTAAATCACATGTACACAAAGATATAGGAAAGCATGATAAACACAAAATGTGGCTTCCAAGAAGATCACAAAATGCTGACATTAAATCACATGTACACGAAGATATAGGAAAACATATGGTCGGTATGGATTGAAACCTCGACCGCGGGGTTGCTTCATCCCAGGAACGTTAGTCCTCTTCGGTGCCACCTGATGAGAAAAAAAAACATAATGTCAACATGCCACCGGCTGCTCGACGAGTACAGAGATGGATGCAAAATGGGATATAAAGCACACATTGGATGTTGATGTTCTTAGTAAAAGCAAAAAAAGAAAAGAAAAACAAGATTCACACCTTGAGCTGGCGACCATGCAATTCTGATTCATTCAACTTAATAGCTTCCTGAACAGCTTCAACTTCAACAAATTCCACATAAGCAAAACCTTTTGGTTGCCCAAACTTGTCAGTCAGGATTGTCACTCTATTAACAGTTCCACAAGAATTAAAGTGCTGCTGCACTTCTTCTGGAGTGCATGCATAGTCAACCTGTAGTTGCCATTACACCGAAACTGAGCATACTTGTAATGTTACATATTTCAATAACCAAACAGCTGACAAAAAGACATATATACAAATAAAACTTCGAACCTAAACTTTTGCAGACAACTAATACATAATTCATTTGAAACAACTAATAGGTCGGTGCATTAATAACATGTCTCTGCTCACATAAACGAAAATAGTATTGGAGTCAGCTGCTCTAAATCATATGAGATATTAGTTGAACCGAAGTCCAGAGCTAACTCAAATTTGTAAAGATTCATCAATTTCATTATAAAACTGCACAATCAGGTTTGGTGGCCCAAAGTATGTTCCAACTAGCATAAATAGCAGTCCCTCAAATTGTTTCAATAAATGCTCAAAGGTGGTCACAAAATTAACAAATTAATGAATCCACATTACCACTAGGGGTGGTAATGGATCGCGATCCAAATGCTTCTTCATAAAATGGTAGGGGCCTAAATAAATTTTAGTTCAAAATGAATAGAAATAAGGCCCGATCCTAATCCGATCCGGTCTTTCAATCTTATAGTGTAAAATTTAGAGCCCATTGTAACCTCTAATTACCACTGGCCACTGCAAAACAAAGCAAATTCGTATCAAAATTACCAATTCAACTTAAGGCATAGTTTTTAAGGCGGTAAGGCGAGATGAGGCGAGCCACCATCGCCTTACCGCCTAAGCGACGCTAAAGCGAGCTAAGGCGGGCTAAGGAGAGCTCTTAGGCCAGGCGAGTCACCCTCGCCTTACCGCTTAGGCGACGCTTAAGCGTCGCCTTACAGACGCCTTAAAAACTATGATTTAAGGGCATCAAAACTTAATGTTCAACAATTTTCACTGAAGTACACATCTACTTTGCATCTTCAACATGTCAGAAACATGTGTAATGCTTTGCTCTCAAAAAAGAAATATGTATTTACACTACATCGGCTGAAAGTTGATGGGTCCAGAGCATGATAAACATATAGGTTGTGCATTCATAAAACAAGCTAAATTACAACCAAAGACCAGTTACATTATCAATATACACCACAAACATAATATAGAATGACTAAAAAGCAACATAATCCTTTACTAGTATTCGACTCTAGTATATATCTATCAATACGAATTTCTATCTTCTCTAATACTTGACATTTTTATGGCATGAATAGGAGGGTCCATAGTAGTGGGTAAAATTTCCTAGAATCCAATTGATCAAATTATTAACTGTGTAACGTCAACAGAAGTATTTGCCATCCCTGCAATAGTGAATTCATCTATCTTAACACATGCAGATTATTGATATGATTTAACACCCCACTATGTTTATACTTTATACTATGAAACATAGTCAACTTGCCAATAAAGAAAAAAAAGGATAATTTAGGGATTGTAGGGACAAGAGAATATTGAAGGATCACACAAGGCTAACTAATGGATGGTTTCTGGACAGTAAAGGTCCCAAATAAAAAATTCTTCAGTTTGGATACTTTTTTTGCTTTTTCAAATTGTTTTTCTATATTTCTTTCTTTTTTCAAGAACTTTCTTGCATTTTCTTTCCTTCTTTTTTTCTTTTCCCCACAAAGCTAACACTAGAACTTGTGCTGAGACTAAACCAGGTGCCAAAACTTTGATAGAAAGGCTTGATGACAGCAGACTAACCTGCGACCATTGCCATTGTTCAATCAACACAAAGGAGGGAAAAAATAGAAAAATATATGATAAAAATGCGATCATATGTGCACTTGTTCAATGAAATGGAACTTTTACAAATGAACTGCAAACTAACACAATGTGATCCCATGCTTTATTGCTGGTTTGATCGCATTTTTATAGAAATTGGGTTTCTAGTGGAGCACAGCCAAACAAACATAATATTCACTGGAAAGTGAAAATCGATATAATATTACCCCTCCCCCAAACAATATCATATACCCATTGAACTATACATAAGTTCCCTTAATTTGCATAAAGAGGCAATAAAACTTACATTTCCAACGAATACCGACCGAGAATCCATCTCCTCTTTGTTTTCAGATGTGGTTGCATTGGGATCTACACATACAGAAAAAGATCGATTATTGATTGTGTTAGAGAACTAACAAATGGATGATTATATAGCTATATTACAGCACAACATTCCACATGACACTATTAGGCGCTTGCCTAGCACGCTTAAGCGCCAGGCAGAGGGAACTGCATCCTCTAAGGGGGAGGAGGAAGATAGGTGGTGCATCTCTCATCAGTAGCAGTACTGCTATTGCTGTTGTTAAATATCCGCGCTCGTGCCTTGTTGTATTCCTCTTTTCTTTCTTTGACGCTTTTTTGGAGGTTGTCTCTAGAAGAGTGAGCACTTGAGCTGTTCATGCCATGGAAATTCTTTTGAGGTCTCTGCTTAATAGCTACTCTTGCCATAGAGATGTCTTCTTGTGGTAGATTAACTGGAATATCTGCAAGGCGGACAGCAGGCAGTCGGCAGTCGAATGTTGTCTTACGAAGGATGATACGTGAACCAGTTCCATCAGGCAAACTGTTGTCTGGTATGTCAATGGACTGCAAGAAGTAATGTTGCGCCAGGCGATGTGCAGCAAGACGCAGATACGAAGTTGGAAGGCCATTGAATTCATACTCTGTACGACTAGGGTCATGAATGAACTTCAAAATTTCTTGCTCCATTCTTAGCACTGCAAAAAGGAATAGACTGGAGTCAAATACAAGGACTAGGCGTATTTTATCGATTAATATTAAAGCATTAGGCAATGGAACAGTCAAAATGTAAAGTTCCAGTTGGTGATAATTGGGTTAAATAGTAGAGCCACACGACCATCAGATGCACAAGCTGCTTGGAACAAACACTTGCAAATCATAATTTTTCGAACGGGATTTTACTATCTGATGGCTATACAAAATCTCTTATCCCATGGGACCAGCATGTTTGCACAGATGAAAAGGACATAAATTGTATGGAAAACACCAGTCACATTTTCCAGATACCTCACTATAGTAGCAAGCCATAAGGGATGAAGTACATAAAGATACCACATAGTATATAAGTAAGACCAAGAATACATGTACCCTATGAATAAAGCAGCTAGCCGCCTGGGCACATCTCAAAACAAGCAAGGAACACTCTGCATGAATTCTAAGCTAACCTTTTTGTCGCCCAATCAAGTTAGTAGAATCGCATAACAAACAAATGGAATGGTAAACTAACTGCGAAGGAGGCGTTAATTTTACCAGAAAGCCTCTCCCTTGGCTTCTCGAGGGCCTCTCGTAGGAACTGATCGACCTGGGCTACCAGGTCCTCACGCGCATCTGAGGGAGCCGAAGGAGCGCCCTGCGGCTGCAGTGTGGGCGGCGGCTGGGGCGGGTCCTAGTCATCAGCGAAGTCCGGCGAAGACGACACGCGTCGCGTGGAGAGGATGAGCCGTCTCATGGGCCCGTCTATGTCGGTCGTCTCCCACGAGTCCGGCGCAGCGGCTGCGGCATCCTCGGCTGCAGGCTCCGTGTCTTTATGTGCGTGTGCGATCCGGAGCTAGAGAGCGGAGGGACGACGGGCAGATAAGCTGGAGCTAGAAACGAGGGCGGCCATGGGGCCGGGGCGCCAGGATCTGGAGAAGGAACCACAGCTAGGGTGGAGGTGGCGGCGCGCGGTCTGGCGGACGCGCGCGGTGGAGGTGGAGGAGTGGGGGCGCGGTGGAGGAGCGGGCTGGCGGCGGGCGCGGTGGAGGAGCAGGCTGGCGGCGGGGGTGGTGGAGGAGCGCTGGCGGCGGGAGCGTGGGCTGGCGGCGGCGCTGTGGAGGAGCAGGGACCAGCGGAGCGCGCATAGGCGGGATAGAAGATAGACGCGCGGGTCGCTAGGGATTTTGTTTGGGTTATGTTCGACGGTATCGACGTGGCCCATGAACTTAAATTAAGAACGTGGGTACCCATGTTTCTAATACTATAAGTTTGACGGTTTTATCTAGGGTGCACGAATTTAAACTAAGAACGTGGGTACTCACGTTCTTTAACAAACCCATGAACTTAACTCAATTAAGAACGTCGGTACCCACGTTCTTAAGTTAACCCACGAACATTTATTAGTTTCTTGTAGTGCTCATACTCTGTGACAGACTTCTTCTCCTACTTGAAGGACTATAAGTCAATCTTCATCTTCTCCAGGAAGGTGACCGGGTAGAATCTCCTTTCAAACTGCCTGATGAAAACATCCCAAGACAGGACTCCTGGTGAGGAGGAGTGTGCTGCATGCACGCCTCTCCACCAAATTTGAGCCTCTCCCTTCAGCAGCTGTGTGCCAAAGCGAACCCGATCTCCATACGCAATCTCGAAGACATTCATCTTATCCTCCACGTAAGTCAACCAATCTGCCGCCTCGACCGGAGTACCACTGCCATCAAAAGAATCTAACTTCATGCCCATCCACTGCATCAGAGAAAGACCGCTGACTGGAAGAGGCACCTCGGCCCCGCCACCTGGAACAGCACCCGCAGGGACAGCGCCCCCGGACAGTTCTCCACCACCAGCACCCTGAGCAGCACCCGCAGGGGCAACAGGAATGGCTTGCCTCAGAAGGGCCAACTCCTGCTGCATGGCCTGCATCGCGGCTAACATTGCCGCCGGACTCATCGAGTCCCCACTAGGAGCTTGCGGACTACCCCGAGCCCTACGAGGCGGCATAGCTGCAGCCACAGGGATGAGAATAATAAGTAAATAAGATTGACATAGCATCTCTTCAGATAATGTCAAACTAGCACAGACAATAACATAACATATCAATAGCAAGACAGAAATCCCATCCTACATGTGCAGTGTGTCAATTTATTATTACTCCACTTGCTAGGACCTACAGCCTATTGCTTTGATACCAACTATAACACCCCACTGGTCATACACATTGGATGTTACCAACACTCCTCCCACTAAACTTATGAAACACAAGAGATGTAATAAAGAGATAAAATAGTGCAAAATCCAGCAGCACCTCCTTTGAAACTAGCATAACAAGGGGGGGGGGAAACATGTAGTTCATACAGGATATAAAGATAGATAATTCACGTAGTAGAATCTAAATGCGAAAGTCGTAAAACACATTCATGACCCAACAGGAACAAAAAATGAGATAAGTAACTCAGCCCACCCCAACAAATTAAACCGCTCAACCACCAAGAGAAGCTAGAACATAGAAATTCTCTAGTCTTGACCCTCCCTGATTAACAACATTATTAAGTAGTGGTTTCTTTATTAAAGGTGTAGTGGCCGTGCTGCTACATCCCTCTTTTCCCAAAGCAGAAATTAGGTGCCTGCATCAAACAATGCAAGAGTGAGATGACACATCTTAGCAAGTAAACATAGCAACAACAAATTGGACATTGTAAATCAACAGTGCTTAAACAACCACGTAGTTCAAAACTTTCTTCTTGAACATTAAATTGCAGCAAGTAAACAAGTAACTAATTACTTAACGCCCAGAAGAATCACCATGTAAAAATCCAGATCATCCACATCCACATAATAGATTCCACACCTCTCCCATGAATGCACATGGCTACAGATGCAATAATGACTTCTGCCTCCATATCTCTAAGGATATGAAGCTACATCATACCCCTTCTCGGGCAATATATGATGCTCAATGTACCGGTACGGTCGGACCATAAGATCGCGACGAAACTTCAATGCAATGGATGATGAATGCATTATGCATGGCAACAAAAAGAGTTCTTCCCAAACAAAATGTGCTAGACATATACTTCCACCCATTCCACATAATAACCACTTGAGTAACATGATCAAACCTCAAACTTAACATATGAAATCAATAAAACATGAACATCTTCAAATGATGGTACTCAATTAAAAATATGAATACGAACACAATAGCACAACATAATAAAGTATAAGACTCCTCATTTGACAGACGGAATAACCATCACAGTTTTACTTGCCTTCACCGGAAGTTTGGGCAAATCCCTAAGAACGATCCGGAAGTCCACCACCTGTTTTTTGACACCCAACTTAGTGCACCAAATTCACATAATAAGCCTCAAAAACAACGCCGCACCAACGCGCAATCACAAACCCTGCCGCGGGTAACAATTCTCCCCACACCAACCAAACTGCAGCGGTGCTGCTTAACAATTCCATAACTTTAAAATTAAGACAGCAGTGGTGACAAACAAAAACTCCAGAGACAACTACATAAAATTCCCCACAAGTTTTGTATACAATTTATGATTAAATTCTAACATCTAATTACCCCCTAAACGGTCCACAAGATAAACCCTGCAATCTGTTTTTCCCTGATTTGGGCAGCGACATATTCGGATTCAAACAGCGATAACTTTTAAAATATAATTCCGAATCAAGCGCATAAGTACTTGTTGGAAAGATAAGAAAAATACCTACATGATTCTCATACTGATTAACACTAATTACTCCCGAAAAATCCCCAGAAACTGCTAATACTGCTGCTGTTCACCCCCCCTGAAAATCTGTTTCTTGGACAGCCACATAACCAGATTCAAACGGTGATAACTTTTAATTTATAACTCCAAATTGAGCGCATAAATACTCATTGGAAAGGTATGCCAAAGTTCTACATGGTTCCCAAACTGATTTCCATTAATTCTCCACGAAAAATGCCCAGAAACCACTAATACTGCTGCTGTTCGTCCACCCCCTAAAATTCTGGACAGCCCTTCTACCCAATCGCATACGCAACATCTAAACAATTGGATTGCAGCACAAATGAACAAGAGATAAACACAAAAATCACCTTGGGTTCTCCCTCTTTCCTTCCTCCCTTCTTCCCTCCACCGAAAACAATCGAAGATTTGCACCACACGATGTAGATCCGAGCGGCAACGAAAAGCACCTTGGGAGGAGAAGATGGGGGGCGGCTAGGGTTTGGTGTGTGGCTTCAAGAGTTTGGAAAAAGAGGAGATGAGAGGGGGGCGGCGGCAGCCAAAGGTGGGGAGAATGGGGGGGGGTGGCTGCACAAGGGGGGGGGGGTTAGGGGAAAAGGGGCGGCTAGGGTTAGGGAAGGTTAGTGGGCCTAAACACGAATCACGGCCCAACTCGCCCACGCGACAGCTCCCGACCCCGTCGTAAGCGCCCAACCAAACAAATTCTACTGTCCTACTGGTGAGTGTTTTTCCCCAAATTCCAAATTCCCAAAACACATCAACCGAATGAGAAAAAAAACAAAAAGAATAACCTCCAACTTCTCTTTTTTGCAAACCGGGTATCACAGAAGGCCCCAAGGCTGTCGAAGACCTGGCGCATGTAGCTCGAAGACTACACATCGCTACCCACATGTTATTGTAATGGAGGGCCCATGTCAAGCCATCCTACGCCGCTGGGTCCCACTTGTAAGCTAATGTGTGGGCAGAGTTGATCGTGTGTCCGTCTGTGGGTGTACTTAATCACGCTTTAATGACCCATGATAACCCCTAAGAAGGGAATATTCCAGGGATAACATAGGTAACCAGGGGCATAACCTTATTTGACAGGGTGTAACCGTCCCCTGGTTACCTATAAATACCCCCTGTGGAGCACAATTGTGGGGGACTAAAGAAAACATTGTTGCTCTAATACACCATGTTATCAAGCATCAAACTGTTTCCGTTCTCCTACTGTTTGAACCTGCTTGACCACGTGTCGGCAAGTTCCAACATTTGGCGCCCATCGTTCGTGCAACGAAAAACCATTCTCGTGATGGCCCCCAAGAAAGCGAATTCGAAGGCCACCACTTCCATCGACAAAGTAGGAAATGCGGCCCTTCTCGCTGAAAAGAAGGGCAAGGCAACCCTCGCGGACGACATCCCTCAGGAGGCCTTCGGGGATGAGGCAGTCAACAGCAAGAAACATCGCCAAGACAATCTGCCTACCCCAGAGGGGACCGTTCGCACATGCAGCTCTGTGGGAGTACCTCGGGCACCGCCGCTAGGCCTCACCCCTAGAGGCAGACGACATCGTCGAAGACGGCGAAAACTTAGGCATTTCAGCCGAAGACCAACTCAAGCTGCAAGCCCTTCGCATTTAGAACAATCACTTACAGAAGCAAAAAAGAAATACTTGCAGCCAAGCGCCAGTGCATCACCATGCAGGCCAAGGTGAGGCAAATGATACTAGATGAGGAGCAAAATGCCAGAGAACTGGAACAACAAATTGCAGATATGCAAGGCGAACAACACTACCAATTGCAGCAGAATTCTCCCTACATACTTGCCCTCTTGCACCACAACTCCAGGCCTCACCTTGGCCTAGCAATTTCAGAGCAGGTACTTATCCCATGTACAACAGCAGCATTGACCCAGCACAATACATCATGAGCTACCAAATTACGGTCGCATCATCTGGAGGGGTCGATGCCACCATGGCCAAATCTATCATTATAGCACTCGAAGGCCTAGCTTTGACATGGTACACCAGATTGCTGCCATTACCAATTGACTCATGGAAAACCCTTTGCGACAAATTCTTACTAAATTTCCAAGGGCACAGGCCAGACACAGACGCCCTGGCAGAATTATCACTCTATAGGCAACATGAAAAATAAACCCTTCGGGAGTATTACAAAAAGTTCCTTCTTCTAAAGTCACAACTACCCTTTGTCGATGACCACATAGCCATCCACTAGCAATCAGTGGTCTTCGCGCCAGCGTATTATACAGTCACTGCATAAGATACCCACCCAAAAACTTGCAAGATTTATATTAGTTATTCGAAAAGTATGCCCAGTTCAAAGAGCTCCACCAGAGAAAAGTCGAACCACATCGCAAACCTAAGGACACTCCGCAGTCCAGTAGGACATGGGTCAGGCCTGCACAGTTGGACTCAGGCCGACCAAACCGTAACCAGTCCCAAGTGCAAACCATCGCTAATCAGCAGCAGACTGGAGACATCGATCATCACCACGAGTACCACGCGCAATAGGACCGAGGCGGAAACACCAGAGGTAGAGGCAGAGGCCGAGTCTCGCAACAGTGAATGTTCTATTGTCTTTTCCATGGCGAAGACTCGACACATCCCACCAGGGATTGCCCTGAAACCAAGGCCACCAAAGATAGGATGGCTAGAAATAAACCGACGGACAACCAAAGAGTTGTCGCCCACACCTACCATCCCTAACAATATCACCAGCACCAATTCCACAATGAACATCACCATCCCCACCAACAAAACCATAAAATGTACCAGCAACACCAAGAAATCCAACCTTTACCACCACCACCATCACATCACCAAAATCCACCACCACCACCACCAGCACCCAAACAAGAGGACTTCGCCGATCAACCCTTTCGAGGGGTCATTCATATGATTACCGGTGGATCGAGCTCCGAGTTTGACACAAAACGGAAGAAGAAAGAGCACTACCAAAGAGTCAATCACGTAGCCCTCGTCGGGCCAATCGTTCAAACAAAGTGGTCTCATATATCACTCACCTTCGACGCAAGAGATGTCGACCTACGTAGTGCGCCCCACGTAGATGCCATGGTGATCAACTGTCGGGTGGCAGGATGGGACCTGCACAAAGTACTTGTTGACAATGGCAGTCAGACCGACATCATCTTCTTGCATGCCTTCAATTGCATGGGCATCAGCCACAGCCTACTCAAGCCAGCATATAACCCTTTATATGGCTTCAGAGGAAAAGAACTTTTCCAATTGGTAAAATAGAGCTACCACTGTCATTCGGCACTGCGACAAACGCGCGAAGTGAGCAAGTCACCTTCGACATAGTCGATATGGTTTATCCTTGCAACACCATCATGGGGCGTGGATCCATCAACAAGTTCGAGGCAGCAATACATGGACTGTACCTGTGCATGAAAACCCCAGGCCCCCAGGGCGCAATCACAATATATGGAGATCAGCAGGCAGCCAGAAACATAGAAAGAGACTTCGCCCCCGGCTAGCGTAATGTGCATTGCCTCATGACAGAATGCGAAGACACCAATGGTCCTCGGACAACCAAAAGCAAAAAGACCAAAGCACAACTACAGAGCAATTAGGGAACTAAGATAGTCCCTCTCGACCCTGCGACCCCCAAGCAAACAGTTTTAGTCAACGAAGACCTCTTGCCCAACGAAGAAGCAAGACTCCTCTGTTGTCTCAACTACAACAGGGATGTCTTTGCATGGTCTGCACTAGACCTCATCGGGGTCAGCCGCACAATTATTAAGCACAGCCTAGGCATCGACTCCTCTGTTCGCCCCATGAAACAAAAGCTGCGAAAAATGTCCAATGAAAAAACAGAAGTTGCGAAGGTAGAAGTACACTGTTTGCTAGAAGCAAAATTCATCGAACCAATTGCTTACCCCACCTGGCTCGCCAATGTCGTCATGGTGCAAAAGAAAAATGGAAAATAGAGAATGTGCATTGACTTCACCAACCTCAACAAAGCGTGCCCAAAGGATAATTTTCCTTCGCCAAGAATCGACAAAATTGTTGATTTCGCAGCCGGCTGCGAAGTCATGTCTCTCCTAGATTGCTTCTCGGGCTATCATCAAATCTACATGAAAGAAGTGGACAAGGCCAACACAAGTTTCATCACACCCTTTGGCACATATTATTTCGTGCGAATGCCCGAAGGACTCAAGAATGTCGGGTCAACTTTTCTTGGCTCAACAACAGAATTCTCAAAGATCAGATGGGCCGCAATGTTTTCACATATGTTGATGACATAGTCATTGCAAGCAAAAACAAAGAAGACCATCTATCTGACCTCACACAAACATTCGCCAACATGCGCGAAGCCAGACTCCGCCTAAACCCGGCAAAGTGCATATTTGGAGTTCGCCAAGGCAAGATACATGGCTACCTCATCTCGCACATAGGGATCGAAGCAAAGCCCAGGAAAATCTAGGCTATCATGGACATGGCCCCGCCATAGTCAATAAAAGACATCCAACGACTGACAGGAAGACTAGCTGCACTGAACAGATTCATCTCACGATCCGCTGAGTGAAGCCTTCCTTTCCTGAAAACGTTGCGCGGTGCCAAGGAATTCACCTGGGGCCCAGAGCAAGCTGTGGCCTTTGAGTCCTTGAAACAATTTTTATCTGACCTAGCGACATTAACCAACCAAGACCTAGCTTCACTCCTACTACTCTACATTACAGCATTACCCAGCGCAGCCCTGGTGCAAGAAAAGTGTGGAGAGGGCAAGACTCACCAATGCCCAGTATATTTTGTCTCTGAAGTGCTCATTGCCCCGAAATGCAACATGACTGAGTTAGAAAAGATAGCATACACCATCGTCATGGCTTTGCGCAAGCTAAAACACTATTTTGAGGCACACAAAGTACGAGTTACCTCAGATCGAGGTCTGGGAGACCTATTCAGAAATCCAGAGGCATCCACTAGAATAGCTAAATGGGCAGTCGAATTGTCTTGTTACAATATCACCTTCGAGCCAAGAACAACAAAGAAATCCCAGGGTTTTGGCTGACTTCATATTAGACTAGACAGGGCCTTCGGAGCCACGATAGCTTCGCGCAGAGACTATCTGGACCATCCACTGCGATGGGGCGTGGTGTCATGCGGGCGCTGTGACACCCCAGTGTCACTTAGGGTTCTTCCTTAATCTAACCCCAACCCATGATCACATGCAATCTCAATGAAAGGATAAACATTAAAAATGAGAACAAAGAATTATGTTGAAGTCTACTTAAACCCTCCTTAAAGTTTTCATGAATTCTAAGGAAGGAAAACTCTTAAACCCTAGTTAATCCTAAGTGAACCATTTAAGCATAAAGGGTAAATGGGAGAAACCCTTGGGAGAAAAATACAAATTTTGGAGAAAACCAAATTACAAAGTTTTAGTTCACTGATTAACTAACAAAACATAGTAAGGAAGTTTTGCCATTTGAACTTCTTAAAATCCCCAAAACAGCCCCTAATCTAATGCACTTGGGGGAAATTCAGAAATTCAGAAATCTGAATTTCAGCCCCCTCCCAAAGATCAATCTTGTTCTCTATTTTTCAAAACTCAAATCAAACAAGTCCAAACATCAAAGTTGTGCCAAATTCCCTTGACGCCCTGGAAAAGTTTGAACTCAAACCAATTTCATTTGACACGGTTTTGGCGCAGTTTTACCTCGGGACTCACCTTGTGACACTGCCACCTTTGTGACACGACAACTCTCTGTACACTGCCCCAAACCGCTCGACTTCCACACACAAACGACAATGCTCTATTGGGGGAGCAAATCTTGTGCAGCAATCATGCCCAAATTCGCGAAGATCTTCAACCTATGGGCGCTTGAACTCGGGCAGAAGCAAAAAGCCACGTGTTCGATCGCTTGCCTGACCGGCCGAGCGCGGACTGGCCGCGGCAGCGCGCGCCCCACGCGTTGTTGCCCCGCCCTGCGTGCCTGTGCCGTGCCCTCGCCTATAAATGCGTCCAAGAGGCCTTAGCCGTTGGCACCGCACACCCCGAGCCTCGCCCGAGCCAGAGATCACCGGAGTTCGCCGTGAAAAGCGAGCACCGCCGCCCGCCATCCCTGCCCAGGCTCGGCCATCGTGGCCACCCCTTTCTGTTGAACTCCAGCCTCGCCCTAGCCCCTGGATCGCTTCCCAGTGAAGCCGTGAAGCTTCTCCAAGCTTGAGTCGAGGCATTGCCTCACCGGAGAAGCAGTTTCACCCTCGCCGGACTTCGGTCTTCTGCCACCGCGCGTGGATCGAGCTAACCAGTGAGTCTTCGTCTAATTCCTTGCACCCACATCTTCCCTAGCATCCCGTGAAGCTCTCTGACCCGTTCAATTGAACTATCGCGCCGTGAGTAGGCCGGACTCCTCGCCGCCGACGAGCATCTCCGCCTGCGCACGTGGACCGGCCGACTCCGACCATCCCCGACGGCGACCCGCACATCGCTGTGATCCCCGAGACCTCCCCTACGTCCTCGACCACCTCATCGAAGCAATCTCGTCGCCGGTAAGCCCCTCCGCCCTTTCTTCCGCCGCGGTTACTGTTTAAGTTGGGAGAAGGACCTCGGGTTAGGATTAGAAGAACCCGGGGGGTTTTCTGCAATGTCAGTGACTCATGTGAATAGTAGCCCAGGGACTGATCCGTGAGGAAAACTTAAAACACCCGCCAGGGACCCCAGTGCAAAGTAGTTTTCCATTTAATCAATTCTGTTAGTCTTTTTAAATAACCAGAGAACTTAGAAAATCCATAACTTGATGAATTCTTAATCAAAAGTTGTCAAACTAATTTTGCTAGATCCTAAATATTATGAACTATCATTTAAAAATAATAAACCCTATGCTTTCTGTTCTAATTTTTAGAGTTTAAAATTAAAAACAAAAACTGACCAAACCTTGTTTAATTAAAGAAAATTAGTTTTGCTTCTGTGCTGAACCTAATAAAATTTGTAGGTATTCAAACCTCATTTAGACACTTTTTAAAAATAGTAGGAACCCCAGTATTGAAAAATATAGTGTAGATATCCATTTAAAGCTATTTTGCCCAAAACTTAAGAAAATCAGAAAGGCATTAGAAATTAATGAACAGTGAGTGAAATTATTTTTCCTAGTTTGCTTAAGTAACAGAGAACCTAGGAAAAATAAAGGGACCTTTAGTCCAGATCAGTTTTAAAGTAAAATGTTTTATTTAGCATTATTCCAACTAAAAATTAATTATTAGAATTACAAAACCAGACCCAAAATTGATGATAAAAATCCAGTGGACTTATAACCACCAGAACCCCACTGCAAAAATAATGAACACCTCATCCCATCATTTTAAGTAGGGTAAACAAATATAATATGATAATGAGGCATTTTCCAAATAAATCATGAATAACCCATAATAATGCAATAATGGACAACAAAAATTTTGCTAAGTCAATGATGAGATAAGCCACCAGAGAAAAATGCAAACCCATTAAAAAGATGTAAAATAATACCTATTGCCCATATTTTATAAGAAAATCTATTTAATTCAAGTAATGCATACCACCCCTTCCATTAAGCAAAAAGATGCCAAACTTCAGAATGATTGCTCTTGCGCAAAATAGAAGCTAAGAAAAATCAGAAATCTGTTGTTTGATATTTTTCAAATATAGTGGTAGTAGAAAGCACCCCTTTGGGTAGAAACTTGAGAAAACCCTAGTAAAATAACTAATAGGTATTAATGACTAGAAATTTGTGTCAAGTCATGTTATAGCACCTAAAAGCCAGCAAAAATAAGTTTTAGAGAATTACCTAGTGTTAACTAATAGTTGTAGTTCAAAGCACCCCTTCTGCCCTAAAACTTGGTAATTTTGTCCAGAGAAAACTATTCACTTTCTGATCCCCAAATTTTGAGACAGAGAATTATACACCAGTAATAAGCCACTGTAATGTTTACAGGATTTTTGGAATTTTATTAAAGCAACTTGTAGTTCAAACCCACTCCAAAAACTTAAAGAGAATAAAGAAAAAGAAAGAAGAAATAAACCTCACTCCAATAAGTCCAACTTGAATTCTTGTCAAAACTCACTAAGGCTTAAAAAGAATTCAGTGGAACCCCAAAATAAAATCTACCACTTACCTTAGCTAAGTTTGACCCAATTTACCAAGTATACCACCCAAAAGTCTCACATAAGTAAGGTTTAACTCTATCTAACTCAAGTAGATCATGAAGTTGAGACTTCTAAAGCACATATCATATCATGCATATATCTTACGCATTGCATTCATTAGATTGTAATCTCACCGACGGAGAGTACGTGCTCATCCCCGAGCAAGAAACTGTACAAGAGGAGGACCAGGAGCAAGCTTCTGAGACTGCTATCGAGGATCTCCCCGCAGCCCTAGCTATTGAAGGCAAGCCCCGGTTTATATACATAACCGTATTATTATATGCTACTTTACTACACTTAATGCTTGTAGGATTGTAATGTGCACTTAAGTGTAGGAGTTGCTTGAAACCTCTAGTTGCATGAACTTAGGATTCCTTTTGAGATGAATACTAGTATGCTAGGTCGAGTAGCTGCTTGCTAATCAGGATCTCGGTAGAAGTCGAGTGATTTTTCTAGCACTCGGGCGAGGTCAGGAATTGATTGTATTCATCTTGATAACGGGATCTATGTTAGTCTATGGATTTGGATCCAGGGAGGATGCCTTGACCATGAGACGGGAAAAAGGAATTCAGGATTAATGTGTGGATACCTGAGTCAAGCTTTTGAACGTACTAAGCACATGCCGGAAAAAAATGGTAACCGGTAAACCTAGTACCTGAGTGAAGCCGGGCGCGGACTTTATCGCTCATGCGACCTGAGACTGGGTCTCCCATGCTAGCTATGGTGGGTACAAGTGCGGTCACTGCATGACGGCAGCCGGGGTCAGTGGAGCATTGTATGCCAAGGCGGTGAGGCCTGCACGCGAACGGGGAATCGATGGTGTTGGGGACTTGTTCTCAAATGCTATGAATTAAGAACAAGGCAACATAAAATGTTAAATATCAAAGCCCTTCGTCCTTCGAAGCATTATTTCCCTTTGGATATAATGGATTTCAGACAAAGGTTATGAAGGTCACACCTTCATAATCATAATAAAAGATAAGAGATATTTATACGCAAAACACGGAAAATAACATGATTACTTTGAACATTATTATTAATTTATTTCTATTTATTTTTACTTATATAAACAACAACAAATTACAAATGTACCTTCGGCTTGAAGGAAAATAAGGGTACAAGCGTGATGCCAATGCCAAATCAGCGTGAACAGTACGGGAGTACTGTTCATCTATTTATAGGCACGGGACGCAGCCCGTGTAAAATTACATTAATGCCCTTTGCTTTTATCAATAACTCTATAGTAATTCTTCGAGGTCTAATTTGGCTTTTCATCTTTAAGTCGGTTCCCCTTTTCTGCTGTCATGTCGAAGCTCTTCTGCACATAGCTTCGTGATCGTTTCATCCTTCGTCATGATTGTCTTCCATTTCAGTCAAGCTTCGTCTTGACCATGCTCTTGTATACCCGCAACCTGATTCCGAAGATACATGCTCGCATACTTGGAAAACATTGTCAAAACATGTTTTTGAGGACCTTCGGAAGCCGAAGGCCCCCAACAGTAGCCCCTCGCAATATTAATTTGCTGTAATGATAAATTCATATTGCGATATGGACGAAGGCCTTAAGCCGAAGGTCCGAAAAAAACACCTTCTCTTTGCTAGAATAACAACAGTCTTTGACAAGCGGGACCCTCCAGTTTTCAACGCACTAGGTGTATAAATAAGAGCTCATCACGAGTTTATTTGGCACGCTCTCTTGCCAACTGCTTTTACTCACCCAACTTTTAGCCTGCGCGCAACAACACTTGCTTGGCTTTTTAGATTTTTAAGCTTCGGTTTCAAGAGCACTTTCTCAGCGTTTGCAAGGATGTCTGAAGATAAAAAAGCTATTGGCGATTCGAAGCTAAGTCTTTCTGAGGAGATGCATCTGGGCTTTCTTCAATCAATGTCGAAGACTAATACAGAGAAGATTACTAAAGAAATTTTGGAGGGTTTATCTGAAGATACTGGTGACAGTGACAGTTACGATGTGGATAGTGGTGGTGAAGACTCTGAAGATCGACCTTGGCGACCAAGCCATGCAGTTTTTGGTAAATCAAGTATTAAAGAAAATCATCTTGTCAATATGAGGGGCCGGTATTTTCGGGACTTGTCCGTTGTGAGGGCTGATAAAGGGGAGAAGACTTGTCCGACTCCTGAGGAAAATGAAGTCGTGGTATTCCGAAGCTTCTTGAAAGCTGGACTACGATTTCCCTTAAGCAGCTTTGTTGTGGAAATACTGAAGATATTTGAAATCTACCTTCACCAACTTACCCCCCAAGCAATCATAAGGATGAGCATCTTTGTGTGGGCCGTGCGAAGCCAAGGTTTGGAACCTAATGCGAAAAGTTTCTGCAACATACATGAGTTATTGTATGAGACAAAACCCTGGGGTAAAGAATAGTATCACAACAATTTTGGCTGCTACAGCTTCGGCTCCCGGTCTGGGTCAAGCTGCCCCGTGCCAACCTTTCGAAAGAGGTGGCCCGACGACTGGATGACAGAATGGTTTTACGTGAAGAATGACTTGAAATCACGGGAAGATATTAAAAGTATCATTATGCGTCCCATCTGGCAACACTTCGGCCTGCGGAGGCCAAAGGTGGAAATGAATGAAGCAGCCAAAGAATGCCAGAGAGCCTTCAGTGTTGTTTGTTCTTTTATTGGGACAAGGGATTTGGTCCAAAAACACATTGCCTTCAGAGTATGGCCACTTGTGGAAAAATGGGAAATGCCGAAGGAGACCATTAAAGAAATTGACGAAGGTGGACTAGTCAGGCTGAAATACACATTTAAATACGGAGATAAATTCGTTGAGCTAGATGATGACTGGTTGAAAAGTATTGAGGCCATCAGTGATGAATTACTTGGTGTATACTCAAAGGCCGAAGATACTGCATTATCGGCTGCCTTTGGAGGCCGAAAAAGGAAAAGGCTCAACCGAGTATTTGATGCAATTGGGTTTGTCTACCCTGACTACCATTATCCAGCATGGGGTGAAAAAAGAAAGAATACATCTTCGGCGAAGGAAACTGCTTCAGCCGCTCCTAGCGAGCCGGCGCCGAAGAGGAGAAGGGTAAAAGTTCTCACACACCGGCCACGTTATATTGAATCGGCCATAGTGCCTGCATTTGTCGGTGGGACTCCTTCGGCCACTGAAGCTAAAGAGACAGCTCCCCTGCCGAATATTGAAGTGCTGGCCGAAGTGCCAGCGACTGAAAAAATAGAAGAAATGAGGGCTGAAGAAGTAAAGACATCAGAAGTCTTGAGTCCTTTGGCAAAAACTGAGGCAACAAAGAGCCATAAGGGTCCAGCAGTGACCCCTAAAAGAAAAAGGATGGTTAATGTGCTAGATGTTTTAGAGACAATTAAATCTTCAAGCACATCTCCAAAGAAAATTGCTAAAACTTCCGAAGTGCACCCTGAAACCTTTGACGCCGAAGCTTCAAAGCCACAGTCTGAAACTGAAGCCGGGCCTTCAGAGCCCGCCAAGGTGAAATCCTTGGAAACTGAAAAAACAGCAATGGCAGAACAAATTTTGAGTGAAGAAACTGGCACTGCTGCCCCCGAAGCATCTTCCAAAATACGTGATTATATTGTACGACATGCTGCGGGGAAGAGATTATCTGAAGAAGAGATTTTTGAAGCTAATCACTATGCCCGAGAACTGAAGTATCCGAAGGGGGCCTTAGTGTTCAACGTCACAAATGAAGATGACTTCTTATACTGCCTCCCCGACAACAAAGAATTATCTGTCTTCCGGGAGATGGCTAGAAGTATGGGGTTCCCGAAGCTTGAAGCTGGGCTCTGCGCTATGACGAAGGACGATCTTGCGGATAGCCTTGCATATAATAGTCTGAAGGTATAAGAATTGTTTATTTGGAAATTTGTAATTTTTGAATCATTCTTTTATTCTTATACTAATTCTTTTTTCATATAAGGTTTAATACTGAGCAATGCTTTGAGAGCGCAAAAGAATGCCGAAGACGAGAGCTATAATATTGCTTTCAACAACCTACGAACATAGGTTATTAAGCTGAGGAACGAAGCTTTGGAAAAAGATAAAATTCTACTTACATTGGTGGATAAAATAAAGGAAGACGAAGCTACCTCTAAGGCTCAAGCTGAAGCCCAAAAACGCGAAATTCAGGATCTTCGGAAACAGCTGGCCAGAGATAAATAAGAACGTATACTTGAAGAAACAAAACGAGAACTTAGTGATCAATGGGCAAATCATTTGGAAATAAATGTTGAAGAGCTTCGTGCAGCCAAGAAAAGGTGCTATGACAAATCCATAGAGTGTGTTAAGAAGATAAAATCCAGCTTCGCCAGCGTTGGCGCATTCTCTAGCGAAGAAAATTTCACAAGGGGGAATCCAGAAGGCCCGATTGAATGGATCAGCCACGAAGCCGAGGCCTTCGAGGAAATCTTGAATAGCTGCGGAGACATATGTGCTTTTTCAGGCGCCAGGGGGATTGCTATTGTTTTGGAAGGAAAAGGCTACAATCATGTGAAATCTTTAGCGCAATCTGAAACTGCCTTGTCTTCCGAAGATATAAAAGACCCCTCGGCCGAAGCAAGCCTGGTTGGTGGAAAATTTTTCACCGACATTTGGGACAATGGCGGCCGAGAAATGGCCCAAGAAATCATTCAAAAAAGCGAAAAAGGCATCCATGATTCTAGGAAGATAGCAGAGGCTGCTGAGAAAAGCGTAGAGCCCGAAGGGCAAATAGGTATTAATTAGTGATAACTGACTCTTCGTTGTAACCTTTTGATTTCGAACTTGTTCATTGTTTGTAATAGTAATATATCAGTATCTTCTCTTCCCTCAGAACCTGCTGAGCTATCACCAGGCCCCCACACGAAGGGGGATGACGAAATTAAACAAATGGCCGAAGCCATCATGGATAGAGTTGTTGATCAGCTTCTAAATGAAGCTGCAGAAGTAGTCTTAAAGGAAAATTAAATGCTGCTGTAAAAACATTTAGATTGTAATGCTTGCTGAGTATCATGTGTAACATTGTGTAACTTTGGATATAGCATTTTAGCTGTTTATAATTCTATTTTTGACGATGCATGAAACATCACATACGTACCATTTTTGAGCCTTCGGCGAAAAAACACCTTCCCTTCTTTTCATGCTTCGTAAAAATCAATGATCAATCCTTGTAAAATCAATAATCAATAGGTCCTTCCATTTCAGAGTTTGACGATGGTATAACTTTTCAACGACTATTTTTTGTGCCTTGTCACTATTTCTTCAAAACAATCTTCAAATACCAATATCGAGACCCCCCTTCTTGCGTTGTTGATGCACTATGATGTATGATGTTATGCTATGCAAATGATGTAATGGTGTAATGCTGTGCAAAATGATATTTGCCGAAGGTTGACATTAATTTTTCTCTGTAAGCCTCCCTTAGGAGCTTCTTCGCTTTTTACTTCAGCGGAATCAGCGTTTATTTTTCGCTATAAGCCTCCCTTAGGAGCTTCTTCGCCTTTTACTTTCAGCGGAATCAGCGTTTATTTTTCGCTGTAAGCCTCCCTTAGGAGCTTCTTCGCCTTTTACTTTCAGCGGAATCAGCGTTTATTTTTCGCTGTAAGCCTCCCTTAGGAGCTTCTTCGCCTTTTACTTTCAGTGGAATCAGCGCTTATTTTTCGCTGTAGGCTCAGAAAACTTACACTGCGCTCCCTTAGGAACGACTTTTTGCTGCATCGAAAAAATTGTGTTACGTTCCTTAGAACAAATATTTGATAATTCGAAGGTCCTCCTTGCCATCATAGATTCTCATGCTTCAGCAACTTAGGCCTATGGAGAAGATATATTTTCATTATGGTAAAAAGCGATACTATTACAAGAAATTGAAAGACGATAAAAGACATTTAGACTCTCCATAATTGTTCCTTATTAAAAAGAAAATAATACTGAATCTGAAAATGCGAAAAGCTACTGTCGAGGTAGGATATTTTCAGTAAATATGCTTCGACTCTGGCACAGTGCTATTGACTGTGCCAGCTTCGGACTCCTCACTGAAGTCCCGCTGAAGGTGATTGTGCTGACTCCCTTCTGGCTGCTGACCTCGTTGTGTTGGTGGTGGCGGTGGAGGTTGTTGCCAAGATGCTTGGGGTTGGCTTGCCGAAGCAACAGAAGCTGCAGAGTGATTGCCTACATATTCTGGAATGTAAGGCGAATGGTACGAAGCAGTATGCATGACCTGCTTCGGCTGACTCTGTTGTGCTGCAGCTTCTGCTATCTCCTTTTGCTTCTGGATGGTAACATGGCACATCCTGGTGGTATGGCCCTTATCTTCACCACAGAATAGATAGTAGATTTTTCTTGGCTGATCCCCAAATCTTCCCCCGAAGCCCCTGGCGCCTCTGCCCCTTGGCGCTGGCGGCCGAAAAGAGCTTTGCTGCTGCCCTGAAGCTTGCGAGGAGTATTGTGGCCTTTGCTTTTGGCTCCCTCTATCATCATTCTGAGTGGAGCTATGAATTGACCTGACGTGCCTCAGATGAAATCTTCCTCCGAAGCCCCTGGTCATTTCAGAGAACCTGAATGCCTCCTCCCTTCTTTGGCGGAAGTCATAGTCAGCTCGGATATACTCGTCCATCTTCTGGAGCAGCTTCTCCAAAGTTTGTGGTGGCTTCCTGGCAAAGTATTGCGCTGAAGGTCCCGGCCGAAGTCCCTTAATCATGGCCTCAATGACAATTTCATTAGGCACTGTTGGCGCCTGTGCCCTTAGACGCAGAAACCTTCGGACATACGCCTGAAGGTATTCTTCGTGGTCCTGGGTACACTGGAATAAAGCTTGAGCAGTAACTGGCTTCGTCTGAAACCCTTGGAAGCTGGTTATCAACATATCCTTCAGCTTCTGCCATGAGGTGATTGTCCCTGGCCGAAGAGAGGAGTACCTGGTTTGAGCGACACTCTTGACGGCCATGACAAAAGACTTTGCCATGACTGCAGTATTGCCACCATACGAAGATATGGTTGCTTCATAGCTCATCAAGAATTGCTTCGGGTCTGAATGACTGTCGTACATGGGGAGCTGGGGTGGCTTGTAAGACTGGGGCCATGGTGTAGCCTACAATTCTGTTGATAGAGGAGAAGCATCATCAAAATCAAAATTTCCATGATGGAAATCTTCATACCAGTCGTCCTCATTGTAGAAGCCCTCCTGATGAAGCTCTCTGCGGGGAGGCCTTCGGTTCTGGTCATCCTGAGCAAGATGACGAACCTCTTCCGAAGCTTCATCTATCTGCCTCTGAAGGTCAGCTAGACGGGCTATCTTCTCCTTCTTTCGTTGCACCTGTTGATGGAGCATCTCCAGGTTTTGGATTTCCTGGTCCAAGTCGTCCTCCGGAGGCGTTGGACTGGTGGCCTTCCTCTTCTGGCTTCGAGCCTCCCTAAGAGAAAGGACATCCTGATTGGGGTCTAGCGGCTGCAGAGTGGCAGCCCCAATCGCTGAAGCTTTTTTCGGCGGCATGACGAAGGTGATGCTTGCCGAAGATGTTCAAAGCTCAAGAAATGGAAGTGAGTTCACCGAAGGTGGGCGCCAATGTTGGGGACTTGTTCTCAAATGCTATGAATTAAGAACAAGGCAACATAAAATGTTAAATATCAAAGCCCTTCGTCCTTCGAAGCATTATTTCCCTTTGGATATAATGGATTTCGGACGAAGGTTATGAAGGTCACACCTTCATAATCATAATAAAAGATAAGAGATATTTATACGCAAAACACAGAAAATAACATGATTACTTTGAACATTATTATTAATTTATTTCTATTTATTTTTACTTATATAAACAACAACAAATTACAAATGTACCTTCGGCTTGAAGGAAAATAAGGGTACAAGCGTGATGCCAATGCCAAATCAGCGTGAACAGTACGGGAGTACTGTTCATCTATTTATAGGCACGGGACGCAGCCCGTGTAAAATTACATTAATGCCCTTTGCTTTTATCAATAACTCTATAGTAATTCTTCAAGGTCTAATTTGGCTTTTCATCTTTAAGTCGGTTCCCCTTTTCTGCTGTCATGCCGAAGCTCTTCTGCATATAGCTTCGTGATCGTTTCATCCTCCGTCATGATTGTCTTCCATTTCAGTCAAGCTTCGTCTTGACCATGCTCTTGTATACTCGCAACCTGATTCTGAAGATACCTGCTCGCATACTTGGAAAACATTGTCAAATCATGTTTTTGAGGACCTTCGGAAGCCGAAGGCCCCCAACAGATGGGGATGGTTGTCATGTGTGGGGTCAGAGTACCCTGACATGCCGTGTGTTTAGGTTTACCTTGCAAGGTTAAAACTCGATTCGAATCGTCTGCTTCTCACAGCTAATGAGACTGCTTGACCCCTTGTACTGCATCGAGTAAGAAGTGAAATGAGGTTACATGAGACAATTTTTTGATTGAACTAAATGCTTGTTACCATGTATGCTTAGAAGGAGCAAACCTAGCTAAGATAATGATGCTATAATTTGAAAAGATAAAAAAATTGATTTTAGAAACAACTAGTGCTTTTGGCAAACCAAACCCCTCACCCAAACAGCTGCATAGTCTTGAGGTAGAGGAGTAGACTCCTCACACCGGTTAAGTCTTGCTGAGTATTAGTATACTCAACCTTGCTTGTGGCATAATTTTTGCAGATACCATTCAGGAAATGGTTGATGGCGTGACTTGGCCTACCACACTGCCACCGGGTTGGACGGTCGAGTGGGATGCTGCTTCGACAGGAGAGGAGCACGAGGAGTAGTGGGTTAGGCCTTGCCCATTTCCTTGATACCGACGACATCAATTATCCGCTGCATTTTATTTTGTGAACTCTCATTTGCTACTCAAAAACTCCGATCTATGTAATAATTCAGCACTTAATTTGAGGTTTCCTATTTTATTGTATTTCTTCTGTGACTCACCTTCGAGTGAGACTGTGGAATTTCATCCTGGTTAAGTGGCTCTATCAGACTAGATCTGAGGGACTGACGGGTTATTCCGATTTAAGTGTGTTGCGACCCCTGAGGCGTGACTTAGGCACTTAAGCTGGAATAATTCGGGTGGTTCTGCCACAGCTGGTATCGGAGCAAATTCCACCACAGAGAACGACAATAAACCATGAATACCAATTTTCAAAATCTAAAACTTGCCTAGAAACTGCTACGGATCGTCAGGACTAGACCGCTAGACCTAGGACGAAAGGCCTTAGGCATAGATGGAGAAATAGGTGGCTA
Source organism: Zea mays (assembly GCF_902167145.1). Classification (NCBI taxonomy): domain Eukaryota; kingdom Viridiplantae; phylum Streptophyta; class Magnoliopsida; order Poales; family Poaceae; genus Zea; species Zea mays. The sequence continues at coordinate 156,487,239 of NC_050100.1, read as the reverse complement.
ATTAATTAGGCCCCGTGGGCCAGTACTTATATTTTTAAGGGTGCCCTAAGAGCACCCTATTGTTTGGAGAGGCAACGTTACTTCCAGCATGCATGCATTATAAACACAAAGAGGAATTAAAAACTTGAGCTACACTTTCTTTAAAACCATCCGGGCTCTCTTTTTCTTTTTCCTTCCACCATAATCTTTACCTTTGATTCCCTTCTGCAGATGAATTCACCCACCCCCGCTAGTGGAGGAGACACTCGTTTCAGTTCTGACTTCCTACACCCCCTTTGTACACGGTGCAGTTGTATGAGGAGCATCGGGTACCTCGTTGTCGGGTCTGGCTGACTTTGGAGGCTCATCCCCTTCAGCCGGGTTGGCGTTCTCTTGATTCTGAGACAATTGAACTCAAGACGGACGACACCGTTGAAGCGGCAACCATGAAGACTCTGACGACTTTCTGTGGCTACCATCCCCTGGAAATGGTGATGCACCCCTTGGGACTCTTCCCTGCTGAGAAGAAGGATGATCCCATGTGGTGTAACCGCGTGAGCCATGTGAAGGATGTGTGGGCAATGTATCCTAACTTGGTTGGGAGGGTCACCGTTCAGTGCATGAGTGCGCTGTACCGCCTTCAGGCCCTTCAGAGCGACGCTATGGCACATCTTGCTAACATCGCTCAAACCACCAAGCTCACTCTCGACTGTCGAGAAGATTTTGTGGTCGACTTATCCTCCGAGTTGGTAGAGAAGGATCTGCAGGTGGAAAGGCTGAGCCAGCGCATTGCCACCTTGGAGCAGCAGGTGGAGATCCGAGACAACACCATTGATGTCTTGGAGAACCAACTCCACGATGTGCAGAGGGAACTCGAAGAAGCGAATGACCACTTGGACATGCACCACCAGGAGATGGAGGCCAATGAAGCCGGAAGCGAGGGAGAAGAGGCTCCCGAGGAGCTAGGACCAGCCCCTGGTGCCCATGGGACTACCTCCACGATGCCCCCTTCACCCGTATCTAGTGTTGCTTCCACCGCTCAGGGTTGATCAGTCACTTCGACACTTTTAGGCGGATAGAAACCTATGCGAGCTTAGTTAATGTCAGATTTTGGACTAGGCTTACGGGTACTTCCCCCTGATTGATGTAACCCTGTGAACTTTTGAAATCTGTGGGATGTTTGTCACCATGTTATCTTCATTTTGGACCTAATATTATGATTATGGCATTTTTCTTCCATCTGAGATGATACCTTGTCGTTCGAAACTGTGAGTTGGGATAACAATGGCGGCAATCTCTGTTTTCAGATGGCAGCTAGGCAGCGTCGCGGGCATAACGAGCAGGTTCCCCCACCACCTCCTCCAGCTCCCATAGTGCAGGAGCTGATGGCCCAGCAGAATGAGATTCTGCGACAGCTCTTGCAGCGCTAGCCCCACCCTCAGCTGCATGGTGGAGGCCAGCATCAGCGACCTCCAGCAATGGCAACCTACCAGGAGTTTCTGAGCACGCAGCCACCCTTGTTCACCAAGGCAAAGGATCCGTTGGACGCCGATGTGTGGCTTCGCGTCGTCGAGTCCAAGTTTCCCCTCCTCACGGGAGACTGCCCTAATGAAGCCAAGGCTCGCTTCGCCGCACAGCAGCTTCACGGCCCTGCTCGGACTTGGTGGGACCACTTCCGTGCTATGCTCCCCGCTGATCGTGAAGTATCTTGGGAGGAATTCAAGACTGCCTTTAGAGGACACCACATCCTAGCTGGCATTCTTGATCGCAAGCTGAATGAGTTTCTGGCACTTAATCAAGGAACCCGCACGGTACTGCAGTATGCGCAAGCCTTCAACGACCTATGCCAGTATGCAGGTTACCATGCTGATTTTGATGAAAAGAAGAGAGACCGCTTCTACAGGGGTCTTAATACCAAGCTGCGGGAACGACTCAACACTGTCCGGGCTGATAGCTTCAATGAGTTGGTCAACCTGGCCATCTCCCAGGAGGATTGCATTGTAGCTCACCGGGCAGAGAAGAAGAGAAAGGCACCAATGGCAGCACCATCCGCTCAGGCCCAGAGGTTCAGGATTGTTTCTGACAATCAGAGCAGGGGTTTCCAGCAGCAGGCAGGCAGATGGGTGATCAGGCCACCTCAGCAGCAGCAGCAGCCGGCACCCAACCGCTTTCCAGCTCCCGCTCCAAGGAACAATCAGCCTCCGCAGCAGTAGCAGTTCGGCCAGGGCAATGGGAACAAGTGTTTCACTTGTGGCAATGTGGGCCACTATGCCAAGAATTGTCCCAGGAACCAGCAGAAGCAGATGCCAACACCAAATCAAGACAAGGGAAGAAAGCAGAAGGTACAAGTCAGGCAAGGGAAGCTCAACTTCACTACTCTGGAGGAAGTACCTGAGGGAGCTCCTATCATGACCGGTATCTTTTCGGTTTATAATCAACCTGCCTTAATTCTGTTTGATTCTAGTGCATCTCATAGTTTCATTAGCCAAAAGTTCAGTGCTAAATGTGAACTGCCATTCTCTCACTCAAAAGGGTCATTTATGATAGTCACACCTGGGGGTAAAATTTCAACTAATCAATTAAACCAAAGTGTGCCTATTCAACTAGGGAGCCACATTGTCAAAACCACTCTTCTTATGTTGGGTTTGGAAAATGTGGACATTATTCTGGGAGCTAATTGGATGACTGTTGGAACTTGCTCTTAGTCGCAAGGAGGCCAACAAGAGTGGCCAGTGATGACAACAGGGTTACGTGCTAGAAAGCAATAGCTCTGTTGATCCGCCCTCCCACGGGCACTGTGCAGGGGTATTTATAGGTACCTGAGCGCCCAGCGCCTTGTGTTAAGGACGCCTGTGCCCTCAACTACCTGGATTATCCCAGAATATTCCCATAAAGCGGGGTTACAGACTGTAATTACAGGGGTGCCTTTACAAATTAGGCCCGTAACGAGCAGCGGCCACGCAGGGCCCGTTACAATGGGCCGGATCGCACGTGGGCCTCTGAGATGAACGAGGCCGCACTGTGGGATGACTTCGTCGCCGGTCTTCGTCTGGTGCCGATCAAGCGAAGGGTGTCCCTGCCGGTTGTCTCTGTCAGACCAGCGGCTGCAGCGAAGACTTCAAGCGAAGGGTGGCGTCTTTGCCTTCGCCCCAACATTTGCCCTCCGAGGGACCAGTTCGACAAAGTCACCTGGTGCCGAAGACGTCGCTAGATGGCGGAGACGCTGCCCTCGCTCGAAGTGGTTCCGCGGGGGTTTTTGATGTGACCGTTGATTGACGGCGTACTGTTGGATTGCGGGTTTCCCGAAGCGCCGCGCCCTGTTGGATTGCGGGTTTCCCGAAGAGCCGCGCCCTGCCTATAAAAGGGGGCGGGGGTCGGCGCTTTTTGAACTTCACTTTCCGCGCTTCGTGAAAACCCTAGCCGCCCGCCGTCTTGCTGCTCGTCTGCCCGCCGTGCTCTTGTTCGCCGGAGATCTGGCTCGAGTGAAGCAGACCGCCCGCCGCCGCCGACGGTACGTAGCGATGCCGACCTCCTCTTCTTCCGCTGCCGCTACGCCGCCGGCCGATTCCTCGCCGCCGGCCGCCTCCTCGTCTGAGGAGACGCTGAGTAGTTTGATGGCGGAGGAGTTGCGCGCCGGCGATTCTGTTGATTTTGGCGTGTCGCGGATGTCGTCGGTCCGCGTGCAAGATATGCAGCAGTTGGGTTACTTCGGCGGCGGAGTTGCTCGTGCCCCGGGGACGGAGGAAGTCCCCGAGCCGGAGGGCGAGTTGGTTGTTTTCGAGGCGTTCTTCGCCGCCGGTCTCCGCTTGCCTGCGCACCGATTTGTTGGCGAAGTCCTGCGCAGGTTCAATGTTCAGATACATCAGCTGACACCAAATGCCGTGGTGGCTCTGTCGAAGTATGTCTGGGCGACGACTTTGTACGGCGGACAGCTATCGGTCGAGGTTTTTGCGAAGTATTATTGTTTGCACTGGCAGAAGAGGATGATTGGGGACGAAGTTGCTCAGTTTGGGTCCTGCACATTCACGCCGAAGACCGGCAAGACCACGATGCAGGTGGTCGAGTTGGTTCCGTGCGCCCGCAACAAGTGGGGCAACTGGAATGAATTTTGGTTTTACGTTGCTGAGGGTACCGTCGAAGGCCATGAGGGACTCCCCGTGTCCGAGACGTGTTCTCATTTTTACTCAGCGTACCCGCCCTTTGAAGTGGCAGAGGAGGATCTGGACGAAGGGGCCCTTCGGTGCGCCGCCGGCCTGAGCAGTGGGCGCGATTTGGTTGAAGAGTTTGTTGCATACGGGGTATGGCCCTTGGCGCATGGCTGGGCGTTGGGCGAAGTGTGCCCTCGCCAGATGCCTTTTCACGGTGGAAGGGTGGTGCGAAGTCCTGCCTTCGCACTGAATCTGCAAAACCGCGACCCGGCCGCCTTTGTGCGCGAGGCGGAGGATGGGGCGATGCGGCTCGTTGGACGTTACGTGCCGAGGACAGAGGGCCAGCGCAGCTTTGATATCCGCGGGTCGAATGACCGTTTGAACAGGGTTTTTGAATTGAACCAATTGCCGTATGACGGCTATCCTGGTCAAGACGACGTGGACCGCCGTGGGAAGAAGCCGGTGGTGGAGACAGGGGACGACCCTGCGCCGGCAGCCGCCCCATCCTCTAAAAAGAGAAAATTAGGTACTGCTATGGGAGGACTTGGGGTTTCTGATAGTTTTGCTAGAGAGTTGATGAGGACGTGCGCGGCCCCGGGGGGAAGGATGTCTTCGCCCGAGCTCCGGGAGTCTTCGGCTCGGATGTTGAGGGTTACCGGGGGTTGCTGGCCTAGGAATGTTCCTATCCCCCGCGCGACTGGCGAGGACTTTTTTACATCTCGCATGGTTCGTGAATAGAGAGTTTTTCCTTACGGGCGGAATATTGCTGCTGTTGTGTCGGCAGTGATGGACAAGGACCGCCAGGGAGCAGCACAAAAGCGCCAGGCGGTTGTCAGGCTCGTTGAAGCTAGGCCAAAGAGGCAACGAGGGTCTGCGAAGGCTGCGGCCCCCGGCGGAGGCAAGCCGCCGCTGGCGGCGAAGTCGGGCGCCCCTACGTCTAGCAAAGCGTCGGAGGCGACGGCGGGCGCCGGGGGCTCAAAATGGACGAAGGCAGTGCCGCCGCCCAGCAGAGTGCCGGAGGTCGCGAAGGCGGCCCGAGCGTTGCCGTCGGCGGGCAAGAGTGTCGCCGACTTCGCCACCGATATTAGTGTGGAGGACTATCTTGGTGGTAAGTCGTTGGCTCTTTTATTATTATTATTATTATTATTATTTATTCGTCGACACGTCGCAGGGTCGGACGAAGGCCAGCTTGCTATAGTTGTGCCTGATGCGGCGACAACGACGGTTGCCGTAGCACCGAAGGCGAAGGGCGGGGCTCTTAGCGCCGGAGGTGAGGTGGCGGCCCTCGCGGCTGTCAGGGATGAGGCGGGCGCTGCGTCCCGCCGGCTGAAGGAGGTGGTGGAGTCGCTAAGTCAGGTCCGCTGAGCCAGGCTTCGTTTTTTTTTACTTGCCGGGGCCGCGGTCTTATGTGTGTTGTGCAGGTGGCTAACTTCGCCAACCGCACGGCGTCGGGGGCCTTCACGACATTTGTGTCTGCCGAAGTCGAGAGACTTCGGACACAACATGCTGACGCCGTCCGAGAGAAATCGGCCGCCGACAGCAAGTGCCACAAGCTGGCGGACAAGGTGGCCGTGCTGGAGGGAGAGAAGGCTGACCTCCGGCGCCAACTGGCGGGGGAGAGGAGGGAGACCAAGGAGGCCCTCGTCAAGGCGCAGGCTGCGCAGGCGGAGGCCAATCTGGCACGGGCGGAGGGCAATCTTGCCAGGGAGCGCGCCGAGCAGCTGCAGGAGCGGCTCATCGCCCTGGAGAGCCGCTTGGAGCAGGCCGAGGCCGCGACGCGCGCGGAGGCTGAACGGACGCGCACACAGCTTATGGATACATATCGTGAGCTGGGTGCGCGGACCGGTGACTTTGAAGTTCCGGACCGAGAGCTTGGACTTCGTTGTCTGGAATGGGTGCAGGAGGAGCTGCAGGCACTCCCCACTGTCGTGGAGGGGTTTATGTCGTACGCCTCCCTGGTCACCTGCGAGGGGGCGATGAACACGCTCTCCCGCGAAGGGTGCCAGCACTTCGAGGTCTTCGACCAGGCCGATGAAGATTTTGAGCGAGATATCTATAAGGTTGAAGACCCCGTAGTGAAGGAATCCGCCGGGGCCATCTACGACCAGATGTGGGGTCCGCACGGTCGCGAGGTGGTCAGGGAGCGGGCCGAGACGGCGAGGGCTCAGGTAACGTTTTCGTTTGTTTGGCGTTTGTTGGATGTGGGCTGTGCGTGTGTTTGCTGAATTTTGTGTGTTTTGTCTTAGGCGGCGCGTGGAGAGCGGGTGGACGACTTCGGGGCGTTGAACAGCGCGCTGCCTGAGCCGGAGCCGACCCTGGCGGAGGCCGTGTCTGGGGTCGCTCTGGAGCCAACCCCGGAGACGGCGGAAGACGCACCGGATGCCCCCGCATCCGCTGCGGCCAGCGAGGACCTGCTCCCAAAGGTGGCCGAAGGCGCGCCTGATGCCCCCGCAGCTGCTGCGCCGAGTGCTGAAGATCCCGCGGCGGTGGCGGCGGAAACAACAGCGGAAGCGACGGCGGAGCCAACGGCGGAGGCTCCCGTGACGTCAGGGCCTTCGCAGGTGGCGTAGTGGGTGTAGAGGGTTGGGGAATTTTGGATATGTTGCTGAATTTTGGTTGCTGCGCAGGTTCAAGATTTTGGGTCTGCGCACGCAACCGCTACTACTAAATTTTTTGCGGCTTCGACCGCGGAAGGTGGTAATGAATGTGGTGGATCTGCATCTGAGTTTTTTGATTTTGCTGACTCTGGGAGCTCGGTTGAGTGGACTGAGGAGTCGTCGGAGGACTTGGACTACTTTGCGGCCTTGGATGTGGCTGCGGCGGAGGCTTCGCCACACGCCGCGGACGCACAAGATGTGCCAGGTCCTAGTACTGGGCGCCGACGACGAAGGGCGGTTGCGAAGCGTAGGGTTAGTGGGGAGGAGGGGCTCGGCTTCGTGTGAGTAGGGCTGGCCGGCAGGAACTGTTATCTTTGCCGGCCACCGCGAGTACAGGTGAAGGGGAACTGCGAAGTATTTTTGCGGGTGAGGAGCTTAGGATAATGTTATTTAATTATAGGGAGATGGGAATTATTCCTAAGGTTGAGCCAATGTAGAGTGTGGCGCCCGCGCTTGTATATATGTAAAGGTTTGTATGATGAAGTTGTGTGCCCTCGCTTGTCTGTGCCTGCGAAGGCGTTGTGTACTTTGTCTGGTGTGTTTTGTTATGCTGTGCTGGTGCAATTGTAGTCGGTCTTGGCGCGGACGGTTTGATGTTGTCGTTTCTGCTGTTGTTGTGCTAGTCCGGTTGCACCCTTAGGTGTCTTCTGCACGGACAGTCTTCGCGGTAGGCTTCGGTTGTTTCGCACTTGTTGTGCTAGTCCGGCTGTACCCTTAGGCGACTTCTGCGCGGATAGTCCTCACGGTGGACTTCGGTTTTTTTTTCGCACTTGTTGTGCTAGTCCGGCTGCACCCTTAGGCGACTTCTGCGCAGATAGTCCTCGCGGTGGACTTCGGTTTTTTTTTCGCACTTGTTGTGCTAGTCCGGCTGCACCCTTAGGCGACTTCTGCGCGGATAGTCCTCGCGGTGGACTTCGGTTTTTTTTCGCACTTGTTGTGCTAGTCCGGCTGCACCCTTAGGCGACTTCTGCGCGGATAGTCCTCGCGGTGGACTTCGGTTTTTTTTCGCACTTGTTGTGCTAGTCCGGTTGCACCCTTAGGCGACTTCTGCGCGGATAGTCCTCGCGGTGGACTTCGGTTTTTTTTTCGCACTTGTTGTGCTAGTCCGGCTGCACCCTTAGGCGACTTCTGCGCGGATTTGTCGCACGCGAGGGTGGCTAGCGCTTAGCCTCGCGGTGACCTCGAATTGGTCGAATGTCGAAGACCGTCGTCGCGGTCTTTTTTCGACGCATGTTTTTGCGGGGGATTTTTCACATATATATTACATGGCTCCGCCTCGTTAAAAACCTCACCCCCCGGGAGGAAAAGAGTGCGGGCCGGTACAAGATTGTTTTTGGCGAATTACAAGGGCGAAATCAGCCCTGATGAGTCAAACAAAAAATTTGCGGAGGTTGTCGATGTTCCAGGAGTGCTCCAGGTCCTCGTCGTTTGGCGTTGTGAGCCTGTAAGCGCTGGGGGAAGCTTTTGTCTTGACTATAAAGGGGCCCTCCCACTTGGGCTCCAGCTTGCCCTTGGACTCCGTCCGAGCTGTTCGGACGAGTACGAGGTCCCCTTCGCTGAACTCCCTCGGGATGACTGTGTGGTCGCGCCATGCTTTGGTCTGGGCCTGGTATTTGTTTAGGGCCTGTAGGGCGAAGACTCGGTCTCCGTCAATGAGATCCTTTGAAGTTGGCTCGTCCACGTCGGGGACGGCTGACGGAACTGTTCGCGGGGATCCATGCTTTATTTCTTGCGGGGTCATGGCCTCCGATCCGTATAGAAGGCGGAAGGGAGTAAACCCAGTTGCTCTGCACTCAGTCGTGTTTAGTGCCCAGACTGCCTCAGGTAACAAATCGGTCCATCTGCCCTTTTTTCATCAAGGAGCATCTTCTTGACGGCTGTGAAGATTTTCCCATTGGCGCGTTCCACGACCCCGTTGGACTGCGGATGATAGACTGAAGCGAAGGCAAGCTTGGTGCCGATGGAGAAACAAAAATCCTTGAAATCTTGGCTGTCAAACTGCTTGCCGTTGTCAACTGTTAGTTCGGACGGTACTCTGAAGCGGCAGACAATGTTTTGCCAGAAGAATTTTTGGGCAGTCTTTGATGTTATTGTAGAAACAGCCCTCGCCTCGATCCATTTGGTGAAGTACTCGATGGCGACGAAGGCGAACTTAAGGTTCCCCTGAGCGGTGGGCAGGGGCCCGACGATGTCCAGGCCCCAGCGCTGGAGAGGCCATGTATGGGCGATCAGCTTTGTATACTGCGAGGGGCTGACTGACCGAGGGGAAAACTTCTGGCAGGCTTCGAAGGACCTTGAGACCCGATTTGCGGCGCAGATCATTGCGGGCCAGTAAAAACCCTGGCGGATCACCTTGGCAGCTAGGGCCCTTGGCCCTGCGTGTGAGCCGCACGTGCCACTGTGAACTTCACGTAGGATCTGCATGCCTTCGGTTTCGGTGACGCACTTAAGCATTGGCTGACTGACCCCTTTCTTGTAGAGTTGGCCTTCAATCAGTGCGAAGTCCCAACTTCGATGTCTGAGGCGCTTGGCCTCGCTGACGTCGGTTGGATGATAGTACCCTTGCAGGAACAGGGTTATTGGTGCCCGCCAGTCCTCGGTCATGATTAGGTTGACTATGCGGTGGCCCTCGCTGTCATTAGTTATTTGGAGCCCTTCGGGGCTTCGGACGGCTGGTGTGCTGATGATATGAAAGAACACGTCGGAGGGCAAGGACTCGCCCCTGGCGGCGGCCTTGGCCAACGCGTCGGCCTCCTCGTTCTTGGCCCTATCCACATGCTGCAAGGTGAATCCCTTGAACTGTCTCTCGAGACTTCGGATGGCCGCGAGGTATTGCATAAGTGCGGGGTCCTTTGCTGCGTAGTCTTTCTCGACCTGGCCGGCAACTATCTTGGAGTCTGTTTTGATGATACAGGTGGTGACTCCGAGGGCCCTTAGCTTGCGGAGGCCGAGGATGACTGCTTCATATTCTGCTATATTGTTTGTGCATCTGTCGGATTCCAGAGCGAAGCTGAGGCGTGCTGCATATCTGTGCTTGACCCCGACTGGTGAGGTGACGACTGCAGCGGCGCCTGCCCCCGCATGGCACCATGCGCCGTCGCAATGGATAGTCCAAACCTTCTCTGTGGACGGGTCTGGTTGTGTTATTGGCCCAGTCCAGTCGACGACGAAGTCTGCCAGGACTTGTAACTTGATGGCTGTCCTGGGCTCGAAGCTGATGTGGTAGCCGGATAGTTCGGCTGCCCACTTGGCAATCCTCACCGAGGCCTCCGGGTTTCTGAATAATTCGCCGAGTCCCCTGTCTGAGGTGACTCGGACCTTGAATGCTTCAAAGTAGTGGCGCAGTTTGCGCGAAGACATAACGACTGCGTAGGCAATGTTCTCCAGTTCTGTCATGTTGCACTTGGACGGCGTCAGTACCTCGGAGACATAGTAAACAGGGCACTGCCTGACCACGCCCTCAATTGTCTGCTCCTGCACTAGTGCCGCGCTGACAGCGTGCGGCGAAGCCGCGACGTAGAGCAATAGGGGGAGCGAGGAGTCGGGGCTTGTGAGGATGGCCAGCTCCGACAGGTACTGTTTTAGTGAGGCAAAGGCCGCTGCCTGCTCCGGTACCCAGGCGAAGTCCTTTGCACCGCGGAGTGTTTTGAGGAAGGGGAGACTTCGCTCGGCGGACCTGGAGATGAATCTGTTGAGAGCGGCCAATCTGCCTGTCAGACGCTGGACGTCCCTGGCGGACTGCGGAGGCGACATGTCTATGATGGCCTGGATCTTGGTTGGGTTGGCCTCGATGCCGCGGCGTGATACCAGGTAGCCCAATATTTTGCCCTGGCGAACGCCGAAGACGCACTTTTCCGGGTTTAGGCGGAGTCGTGCGTCTCGCATGTTCGCAAAAGTCTCGGCGAGGTCGGCGAGATGGTCCTCTTTGTTCTTGCTGGCGACGACGATGTCGTCCACATATGTAAATATATGTCTGCCAACCTGCCCTTCGAGTACTGTTTTGGTGAGTCTGGAGAAGGTGGACCCGGCGTTCTTGAGTCCCTCCAGCATTCTGATGAAGCAATATGTGCCGAAGGGTGTTATAAAGCTGGTGCTAGCCTTGTCTTCCTCCTTCATGTATATCTGGTGGTAACCGGAGAAGCAGTCGAGGAGTGACATGACCTCGCATCCGGCCGCGCTATCGACTATTTTGTCGATCCGCGGCAACGGGAAATTGTCCTTTGGGCAGGCCTTGTTGAGACTGGTGAAGTCTATGCACATTCACTACAAAAAAACCCCTATAGCAACGTATTTATGCGTTGCTAGAAGTCCAAATAAGTGTTGCTGAGCCTAATACCAACACATAATTATGTGTTGCCTATATTGCCGTTGCTAGGTACTATTGCAACGTTTACATATACGTTGGTAAGCCATAACTATAAGTGTTGCTATGCTGCAACGGATATTTAGTCCCTACTCCAACAGTTACATGCGTTTGTACTGGCAATGATGAGTAGGTTAAGGCAACATTTTGATTGGATTTATGGTAACACATATATGTGTTGCAAGGTGGTTGAAGCATATAGCAATGGTAACATTTGTAATGGATTTGTGGCAGCACATACATGTGTTGCAAAGAATTAATCGTTTATTAATAAAATGATTATACAACAACATTTGCCAATAGTAAACGAGAAATAATTTTGATAATCATAGGCATAAACATGACAATAATGGACAAATAATTTTGCATTTAAATAAAATAATAGTCACGATTCAGCATAGCAGAACTTAAAATAATCACCGCTTGATGCGTGTTCAAGTATTTTTGGGACAAAGATATAAACAACATATGACTCATATCCTAAACAAATCTGAAATTCATCGTAGTGATCCACGCCATCCGGTTTGAAATAAGTAGTCTTTGGATTCTGTAGAAATCTTGCAGCTTCGAAACTGAAATAAAAGACAATAATATAAGTTAGTGATCAACAACATTAATGTTTCATGATGTTCTATATTGTACCCGTGCATAAATTTAAATGGAGGTAGCCAATTATACACAAGAATCAAGTTAACAACAATATCTTTGTTGTTGGACATCCCTGCGATATTAATTACCCCTGACGAAACAACCTAAGAACGAACTGGATGTGCTACTGAATGTGTATAGACTAGAACAATACTGTACTCAACTCCAAACCACTCCCTCTCCCCAAAACCGATCTGCACTGAATTGCGTGTCTTGGTGATGCATGGATAATTGATGTTCCTTCTCCTCCTGTTCCTCCTCTTACTCCACCTATTCCCACATCTTAGGGGACAAAGGCAGCTTCAGATCTTCCTGAGTCAAAACATGCAACTGAGGAGCCAATACCTTGCTACATTTCAATGCATGTCCTGGTTCATACTTCCCCCAAAAGCAAAACACAAGCCATGCACTCTTTCAGTTCTCTCCTTACTACATCCCCTATTCTCTGCCACTCCTCTTACCATAGTCCCGTTGCTGACTCCCATCTTTGCTGGCAACACCCCTTTGTGGAATTTGCCTTTTCCTTTGTGATCAACAATCTCTTGTTAAACCTGGGCTAGCACCTCAAACCTATCCACTGTATGAGGTAATTGTGCCATAATAGGACCTTGCAACTCACTTCTCAACCCCTTCAAAAACTGAGTAACAAAAAATATCTCATCTAGTTCTGGATTGTGGATAGCAGTACCATATCTCAACTCCTGAAACTCCTGTATATATTCATCCAATTCTCATGTCTGCTTAATATTCATCATCTTTCTCAAGGCCTTAGGATAAACATCAGCCCCAAACTTCTCCATCACTGCTTTGGCCAGACCTCTCCAGTCTCCTAATCCACCCTTCCGTCTGTACACCTGTAGCCAGCGTGCTGTAGTGCCTTCCATGTTCATGGATGCAGCTACCACCTTCATCGCCTCAGGGACATGATATAACCCAAAATAATCCTCACACTTCACCACCCAAATAGATGGGGCCTGAATCTAGACAACCAACCAAATTAGAACACTGATCTGCATCGATCTGCACTGAATTGCACTGATGTTGAAGTACCGTTACACATTGGACAAGCCTATTTAACATTGCGTCGAGCCAAACCAGAAATGTGCCTCTTCTCTAACCATCCCCACCCAAACTATGATAATTACATATTTTCATGAAGAAGTTTCAGTAGCTTGAAATGAAATATAGCTCATATGCAACATTGAACTGAAATTGATGAACAATAAGATAGCATTTCAGAAAAACAATTGTGGTGGACTCATGTTGATGATGCAAAAATAATTGAGCACCATGTGTTATACTATCATATATAGGAACATCGTAAACTTCTTAGGGGTCCAAGAGTCTAAAACAATAAACCACAATGAGGGGATTACAGTGAACTTACATCATGATATCATCCTGAACTGAGTTGAAGCGTCGTGATGTTGAAATGAGCATATATCAGTTTTTGTCGTCTTCAATCTGCACGGATAATCATAATACTGAAATTGATAGTAGTAGTTCGGAGTAGTAATGACTAGTTAAGTAAGAGGGTAGTTCATACACAACACGAAGGCCATGCTATAAGATTGTTGCCGACATCACCAATAACCTCCATGTTGTCGTATGGTCGAATCAAAGGCTCAATAGGCAGTATTACAAGTCTAACACGCACCATCCAAAATTCTCTGCCTAACTTAACACCTCCAACTTTATGATTTGGGTCTCGACCAAGTACTGTGCCTAAGGCAACAGTCTTGGTTGGACATCTCCAGCTTTTTAAGAACACTTGTGCTCCAGTCTAGTAAACATGCTCAAGTGTATCAGTAAATACTTACGTAATGTGGGCACAATAATGGTAAGAAAATTTTGATTTTACCAATATTGACTCATCTGTTGGTCGGTCACCTGGAGTACCCTGATTTATGGACAACAATATCGAATTAGTAAAGTGGATTTAAGAATATGAATGTACACAAATTTTTGAGTCACCTTTTGTTTCATGCACCATAACCTATAACTAATACATATTAGTAATGCAAAACAATTCGATATACTTAACAAGAAAGTTGATTTTCACTGTCACCTTTGATGTGGTAGCACACTTGGTTTTATCAAAGGTAGTTGCAGATTGCATATCTTTCCTTTTTACCTGTCATTACATCACAATGAGTATTCAATATTTTAATATTTTTGGATGATTACGAAATAGTTAATTTTGTACATATTATTAACTTCAATTTAGTTATGCAACACCCTAGTGTACTGCCAATTAAAATGCATCTCCATTCAAGAATGAGTAGTATGTGAGATACTACTACTTACTAATGAACAATGAATACAATACATGGGTCATGTGTAGAAGTACCTGGTTCTTAGATGCTTCTTCATTTAAGGAAGTAGAAGTTGGTTCCTTGGTCATACTCTGTATGTGCGAGACATCAATGTAAAGATAAGCAATCATGATTATGTATGTTGAATAAATTTATTGCATTCCCACCTTCGATGAATTAGCGAGCTTAGTATTATCGAAGGTAATGTCTCTTTCCAACTCAAATTGCCTTGTCTGCCAATATATTAAATTGAAAAATGAATATAATAAAACATCACTTTGTAGGGCGTATATATTCCATGTATTGAAATTTTGATGTAGCTGACCTTATGGGTAGTGGGTAGTCTATCAGTTCGTTGTAATTTACCTTGCCTAGTATCAGCCACCTTAATCTTCTTTAATTCAATACATATTATTAATGTTTGCATTATACCATGAAATCTAGAAAGATGAGTTATGAGGTAGCAGAGGACCTTATGGATAGTAGAAGTTTTTCTGAATGTTTGTTGCAAATCCTCGTACTCCTTTGCCTCTTGCTCTCTCTTTATGAAATACAGATTAGTAGTTTAGCAAAAAAATTATAGGGGGTATTGAGTAGCGCTACTTTTTGCTGGGGCTGTAGCTATGGCTGCTGTTGTACATTGTAAAATAACTATGTTGTGTTGTAGAAAAAGCCATAGCGCAGCCACAACAATCGGAAGCGAACAAGGCAATGTAATGCAATCATACCTGAGAGTAAGTTTTTTCATTGTCCATCCTGAATTCTTGATTTTGTGGCTCAACATATACACGCTGATGAAAAATAACTACAAGATGAAGTAGTAGGTACTAAAATGTAAGAAAGTGCGGATGTGTAAATTCCATACAGATGCCTACTTTACGTTTTGAAGACGTTGGAAATTGATTCGCTGGAAGATCGTCGAAACATCCCTGTCATAGCAAACAAATAACCAAATGGATTAGATGTTACACATAGACGTACTGTATGAACTGATTGTGAAATGGAGTTCAATAATTTTACATGTACACTTTGATGCTGTTCGAAGAGTACACTCTTTTGTTGCAACTCTTGTATAGTAGCATCTTGCTTGTGTACATGGTTTACGAGTTTTTCCATCTGAAGTTTCAAAGAGAGGACATCTTCACTTGCTGTTGGGTCCAAAGATGTTACATGTAGCTGATTAAGACGTCTTGATGTTGTCCCATCTAACACTTTGTTCGGGTTTGGAACAAGACCAAGGCCATGCACATGACCAGGCTTCTCTTCTCCTAATATCTTGTTTAGTGCATCTCCATTCCATGCAATCTTTCCTTGGCTAGTGTCTGCAAATTCTGGATGCTCTGCTAACAGTTCCTGCAAATCATTCTTTTAAAAGGATTAAATTATTCAGCATGTCACAAGTACATAAAAATTTTGAACCAGTAAATATTTGTAGAAAATTGTACCACATGTGGATTTGTGTTCTTGGTAGGGTTCGCTTTGTGTCTGTGGATATATAAAATAGCCCTGTGAGGGTATTTCTTCTCAGGATCTTTTTCCCTCTGTTGGACATGTAAGGTAATAAAGATTAGTGACAGAAATATGGTTGTAAAAAGCATGTTCTTCACAAGTGTAGTTGCAACAGAAGTACCAAATCCTCTCTAGTCCGAGCGATACTCTTTGTGCCGGCTGTATGGGTAGTCTTTTTTTTCCACAGTTATTCGTATTCGCCATGCTTATATCCTACCATAAAATGATTACATAGATAATGTAATCGCAACTGACAAGTTGCACAAGATAACTGATTAATGTAAAGGTAGCCATGAACCTTTGCTTTTGTGGTCACCCAATGATTCACAAGTGCAATCCACTGATCCGCAATTACCCCAGGTGGAACGTTGTTGTAATTAGCTTCCAAACCCTTATGTGCATCATAATATATGGATTTTAAGTTAGATTTATGTTGCCTCCATCTCTCTCCAATGGTTTTTAGTACCCATTTTTCCATACGAGCAGGATAAAGGAATCTCCTCTGCATACACTATATAAAGACAATGGTAAAATTACCCTATGTATCATCTTCTAGATAATTACTGCAATAAATGTGTCATACCTTTACTTGCTTAAGTATATCCTCCTTATTTTTCTGCTCATTAGTCAATCTCTCTTTCTTACCTATCAAAAGCCTCCAATCCTTGTAGCTTAAGCTACACAAGTTTCCATTCCTGGCTACCATGCCAAGGAATTTTCCCATGATTCCTGCCTCTTCTCCAATTGGCTGGTCAAGTTCATTACATTGTACTACAATCCTATGCCCTCTAGGAATGTTCCAGACCTGTAATAGTTTTGTCTTACCCCGCCTTTTCACCTCCACATTTGTCTCTATCCGGGGTCAACATGCAAAAATAATGGAACAAATGGTTACAAATGGATGATTACGACTATTCTTAAAAAGTACGTTATCTTATTTCAGTACCTTCGTCTTCAACCTCAATGTCTGCATCCATATCAGTTGGGTTCTTTGAATTAGGCTCCATTTCAGAAACCTCACCACTTTGATCATGTCCACCTACGGCAAACGATTCTTCTTCCATCTCGGTATCTGATTCATGTGCAAGAGTTTTCTGTAATTTTTTTTGCCCTACATGGTCCTCTGATAGATACTCCTCATTGCTTTCAACGGTCTGCTTCCTCCTTCCCCTTGGCATCTCCACTACACAATGACATAAATTATCAGAGTTCTTGTGCTAGTGCTACTGCATTATTTGTGGACTGATTTTTTCTAACATCAGCAGCAAGGGATTAGGAGTGGATCATAGGAGCCAAGGGATTATGAACATCAACATCATGGGATTAGTAGTGGTCAGTGGGGTTATTCAATATGAGTGGGATTATGAACATCAGCAGCCAAGGGATCATAGGAGTTGCTCCATATACCAAACAGTTTATCACACATTGACTGGATCTGGAGGGGGGCTGGCAGCCGACGACGACGGCATACCTGGGTCCTGTAGGGCGTAGGGAGGACTGAGGAGGGAGGAGGGGGCCCGGCGGGCGGCGGCGTACCTGGAGCCTGGAGGGCAGCCGGCGTCGTCTGGCGTGATGGCGGCTCCTGGCGCGATGGCGGCTGGCTGGGTGCGATAGCTGGAGCGCGGGATGGCTGGCGCCTGGCGGATGGGTGAGGAAGATGAAGAGGAGAGGAGCTCGCTTGAGGTTATCTAGTTGAAGATGGAAACTGCACGATGATTACGGAGCCTCGTGAGATTTGCTTTAGCAGTAAAAAAATGGAGGGAAATACTTTTGGAGACAGAGGTAAAATGGAGGGAAATACTTATTAGATGTAATTAAAAAGAAAGCTTTGCCAAATCTAACTTCCATACATTGATAAATCATGGGTCATAAATAAAAATAATTTTTAACTATATGTATTAAAAAATCATGGGTCTAAAAGTTCAATGCGAAACAAATGCAACCTGATTCTAGGACATCTCGATTGAGGACACAAGTCGGAGATATGGTCAAAGTTTATACGAACCGATCTAAAAAATTACAAAGATGTAAAAATGTTGATTATAATGTTTTTCAATTGGTTATGAAATATTTACAAATATAATAAATTTTATAATGTTTTTAAATTGATTCTCCCAAAAGACCATGGCCGTCCATCTGATCGCTTGTTCTGAATCCTCCGTCAATCGTTCTATGTTCTCTCTCCCATCCTCACATCGTCGCCGCCTCGTACTGCACCCCCATCCCCTTCTCTCTCGTAGACTCACGAGGCCGTAGTCCACCCCCTGTCGTGGTGGGAGATGTTCGACCTAGTGTCATCCCTGTTGTCCATGTCCTCGACCCCGTCAACGACACCCGTGAACTCCACGACATCCTCTGGCGCTTGGGTGGAACTCCAATTCCTGTACCCCTGCCCTGCCCGCACAAATCGTCTATATATGAAAGCGGGTTTAAAACAGGCTCTATCACGTTGTCTACGTCATCTTATTTAATATTCATCGTCCGATCATATAGCAACGGTAGGCGTAAACGTGTCTCTCCACTAGGGATGGCAATGGATGTCTTTTATCCGCGTACCCGCGGATAAAAAACCCGTTGGGCACGGTTTTGGGTACGAGTCTGTACCCATGGATGCTGATACGGGTAGCACTTGATATCCGTGGATATTTTTAAAACGGATACGAAAAATCAATATCCATACCCAAATATCCGAATATCCGTTAAAATTACACCCGTCCCACAGGCCCACGGGCCACATCGCCACAGCCCACAAGGCCACAAGCGTTCTCTAGGCTTCCAGCAATCCAACGAAGCCCTCGCTCGACCAGTCGCGGATAGCGGGTAACGGGTACGGGTTCGGATATCGGATATAAGTCGCGGATATGGATGTCCAGAGACACTATCCGCGAATATTTTACCCGTTGCCATCCCTACTCTCCACCTGCAGCTGGCGTACGCATCCGCTGCTCCTGGAAGCTTCGCATTACGGCTGTTAGAGTTTCTTGCGTTTCAATCCCCCCTCATCGAGTATTTTGGATCTCAGGTATCCCGATCTCGCGGCTTCGTAAAAGTGGTATCCCGAAGGTGCCAAATAGATTCCTGTTATTATAACAATCTATCTTTTGTAGTTTTGGTATTGTTCTCGTCTTAACCCGACATACACAGCTATCTACAGGTAACGGGTCGCAGTGATCTCGCGTGTGGACAAATATGCCCCTTGTGTTACGATGAAGAGCTCAAGTCAGTTTGTTTGAAACGGATCGGACTTCCTTTCCCCTCGTCTTGTTCTGTTGCTTTCCCGGCCCCGTTGAAATGTAGTCGCAGATCTGGTTCCTTCTTTTGAAACTTCACATGCAAACCTTCGTAGATCTGGTTCCTTCTGTTCTAGGTCGCTAGCTTGAACTGCTAGTTATGTTATTTGCGAGTCCACTCCAGACATACTGGTAGCTGCTAGCACATTAGTATTCAGAACATACAAGTATTCAATATTACCTGCTATATTTCTTCTTTCTATTTGCTCGCAACAACACAAGTGGAAATTATATTTGCTGGCTATATTTCTTCTTTCTATTTGCTGGCAACAACACAAGTGGAAATTATATTTGCTGGCAACAACACAAGCTCTGATTCATACTGTAATGTATAAACACATGCACATCTGACTCCACCTCGCACAGACATGCACACACCACAGAGAGCGAGTCTGAAAAAAAACATGAAAGTTCGACTCCACACACAACATTTGCAGCCCTATATATAATTGTCTAGTACTAAGACTGATTCCACACACAACATTCCACACACAACATTACACCTTCCAAGAACGCAGGTACAACAGGTCTAATAACTGTTTATCCAGCCAGGAGTGGAGCTTTGTTGCACATTCTCTAGAAGGGCTTGGAGGGCAGGTTCGTGTTGGCCAGGAAGTTAGCTGCAAGAGCAAATCCAGTGCCCGCACTCACATTCTTGACATACTCTTGCCTCGCCGGGTGGTCCTCCTGAGTGCGGTTTAATGGGGTCCAGACTGGTTCCCCAATGAAAAGCCTCATGAGCTGCACATGTAAAAACAACATAACTTAAAATTAAGGAATGTAATTAAAATAGCTGATCTTTGTAATGTTCTGAAAAAAATAGAGCCTATCAAATTTCTTAATTTAAAACAAAAACATAATTGCCACATACAGTACACACTTGATCTGCAATTATTTCTACCAACTGAACTTATTTGGCCTTCAGGGAGTCAGCACCATATATTTTTTTGCTTCATGTCTCATCCTGCTATAGCCATTGCTCTCAATGGGTCTATAGTCTGAAATCTCAACAAATGAAAGAAACTCAAAACGTATCTAAATGGGATCCAAATACCTCACACATAAGTGTGTTCTTATTTCTATCAGAACAGCATATATAATATATTTCAGAAGGCTTGGACTTAAACTTGCACTTATTTCAGAAAGCCCGGACTCAAACTTGCTCTAAAAAAAGCTATTCTAAACACACAAACAGAAAATTATGCATATGGTGATCAGTTCCAATATTCCATACACAAGCTACGGGTATTATATGAACCGCGAAGCAAAAGTTAAAGCAGAAACAGAATGATATGCTTGGTAACTTGGATTATTAGTATCAGAAAGTTACCGCTAAAGAGAGTATCAACATTTTGGTTTTCATGAGACTAAGACAGACTTGTGAAAATTTTACTCAAACAAAAAGGCTCCCAACACCTTGGATATTTTAGAGTGTCACCACGCCTCAGTTGTCAATGGGAACTTTCAATACAAATTCAGATCTAGAAATTTCCCAATCCCCATAACACCTATATTTCCTGCCTGCGAACCAGACAACCAATCAAGAGCTTTCAAAAAACCCTTACACAAGAATTGCACAAGTAATCTCCAACTAAACATGCCTTATGTGGGAAAGTAACTCATAGATCAGTCAGCACTTACCTGAGAAGATAAAATTCTGTTGAAATCTTCATACTCTTTCTCAATATTTCTCAAAGCACCTCCGTATAGTGATGCTGCTTTTCTAAGGGCTTCGTCGCTTGCATTATTTTCGCTTCCATATCTATAGCAGTCCTCAGAAAATTTTGTTCCTATGGCTCTACTATGTGAGAAAATGTAAAAAAACATAAAAAACTAACAATGTAACTTTCTTTTGCTCTGAGGAAATCTCAACCTGACAAAATTAACCAAGGATAACTGACAAGAGCCACATAAGCACATACCCACTTCAATATGTTTGTTTCCAATAGACACCAAACCTTCAGCTGCTCTAACTATGTCCTTCTGGAAATCCTGTTAGAGTGGATACATCACATAAATGTAACAACTGCCATCATCTGCAAAACAGGCCATCTATGTTGCTTAATTACATAATAAAGTTTCTGTAATTAAGTGCCAACCCAAAAGATACTAAGCCTTTTCATGAACAGCACAAAGTGATACTGCTTCTTTTCAAATGATTTCAGCATGGATGAGATTGGATATGGTACAAAGGAAATCATCTATTATGAAAATCAGTACAAGAACTTCAGAACAGCAGTACACAGAACTACAAATATTAAGTTTGCAAATAAGTACACAGAACTTCAGAACAGCAGTACACAAAACAGCAGTACACAGAACTTACAGAACAACCTCCTTTTCTGCTGCTTCCTTTTCTGTTGCGTCCTTTTTAGCAGCCTCAAATGCTGTTTTTCGTGCTTCAGCTGCTAATTTTGCAGCTTCCTTCTGTCTAGCCTGCATCATAGTTGATGACCTTTGTTATTAGTTACAATAGCCTTTAAGGGATAAAGCAGGTCCAGAAAAGGGCTTATCAGATTTTCTCAACACCTGCTCGTGGGTAGCTGATGTAGTCAGATTTAGAACTAATTTGACATCTTAATGGCCACATAGTCAAGTCATGAACCATAAACGTGGAGATCTGTGAAGGCAAGATAAATTTAGTACATGAACTATAATATGTGAAGGTTTGTAATGACTGCTACCTCTTATAATTTAGGAGGTAGAGGTTTTTAAATAATGGTGCAGTACTAAATTTATCTTGCCTTCACACATCTCTACTACATCCTTCACAGATCTCTACTCCTCCCTGATCTTTGAGATCAACAGCGTATGGCCGAAAGCATCCCAGCAGATTTCCCTTGCCAATATCTGAGTGCACAAAAATAAAGATATTAGCAAGAATAGTAGAAAGCTATTTCACCACTGCTAACAAAAAAACACTCACCTTTGACATTATTACAACTGGAGTAACTTATCGATCTAGGCTCTGCACAACAAACCATAAACACTTCACACTGCAACCCAGTTTCTTTTGGCTAATTTAGCTGGTAGGGTCTAGTTTGTGTATGTCAATTCAGTCTTCTGTTTTCAGTCCATTTGTCCATTCAAATTTCTGTTTTCACTATACTGTTTTCGGTCCATTTGGACAGAAGCTAGGCACTCTAGAAAACAGAAGACATCATTTCAGCTTTTGGACAGCCACATCATCCCTGGTGTCCATGTTGATTTCCATTGACATTATTACTCATTTTCTTCATCTGAATTGGGACAAGTATATATTGTTGCTGCATCTACAGTAATTCCTTCCTGATCTCGCCGAGTCCATGATTTTTTGTTATATGCATTATTAAATAGTTCTGCCACAGTACTGACATGATAGTGGTCACATTCTACATCATTCCATTCATCTCCCATGTCAAATACATCTCTAGGCTTCATCTTCATAACAACTGACCATCCTTCATTAATATGGTCATTTATGTAGAAAACTTGATCAACTTGATTGGCAAATACAAATGGGTCATCCTCAACCTTGTCACCTTTATGAATTTGATGAGAAAAATTAACTAGGTTTAACCCATATTTATCTGTTTGCACTCCTTTACCTCTAGTCACATCGACCCATTCACATTTGAACAAAACCACTGAAAATCTACTGTAATAATCGACCTCAATTATATCAATTATCCTTCCATAGTACATAATATCTCCAAGAATAGGGTTACTATCAGCCGTAGAAGAATAACTTGATGTCTTTGCATTAACAACAACGCCGCTATTCTGAGTTGCCTTGTCATACCTTTTGGATCTAAATCTGAAACCACGAATGTTATATGATCTATGACGTTTTGCTGAATCTAGGGGCCCTCGAGCTAACCATCTAATGTCTTCATTGATGGTATCACTTCCATTTGTTTCCTCCAGGTGCAGGATCTGTGTATCGTAAGAAAAACATAGTTTAAATACTTATAATTATAACCATTGCGATACTAAAATCCTATCCACATACTTACATGTTCTGTAAACCAATGAGGGAATTCTTTATTCTGTAGTTGTTCAATTGCTTTTGGAGTTAGGCGATGTTGGCGTCTTTTCCTTTTCAAATGACTTGCATGCTCCCTACTTAGTATTTAACACAAAATTACAATAAAAATATGGAATAAATCAAACATTAAGTATAGTATCTTACTTGAGGTAAGGAATCGTAGCTTCACAATTAAAAAGTACATATCTATGCACTTGCAATTTCTCAACCTCAGATAAAATGAAATTTGATGATTTTCCTAAAGCTTTCCCAGTAGGAGGAAACAAAGAAGAAGCATGTCCAAACAAGCTGGAAGCAAACTCATCTATTGTATCATCATTCCTTGATGGTTTGTTATGTTTAGTCGAGAAACCATCGATGTACCTAGAACAAAACACCATGCATTCATCTGCCAAAAATGAATTTGCAATACAAGCTTCTGGATAAGTTTTATTACGAACATATGACTTTAGCTTTCCTAAGTACCTACAACACAAACAAAATAACTAAATTATTAGATTGAACAACCAAAATATTTGTATAACGAATATTGTTACCATAGCTCATTAGTACCTCTCAATATAATACATCCATCGATAATTGACTGGTCCAGCAATCTTACATTCAGCCACAAGATGAACTATTAAATGAACCATCACCGTGAAAAAACCAGGAGGAAAAACCATCTCCATTTTGCATAGAGTAATAATAATAGATTTTTCCAAATGGTCCAACTCATCGACACGGAGAACTTTTGAACATATCCCTCGAAAAAATGCAGACAACTCAAACAGTAGTGCTGTAATATCATCTGGAAGAATCCCCCTGGAAGCAATAGGCATAAGTTGTTGCATCATGACATGACAATCATGAGTTTTTAGACCAACAATTTTCCCTTCCGCAACATTAACACATGTCGCTATATTCCTACAATACCCATCAGGAACTGTTATTCCTCGAAGTACTTTACAGAATGCTTGCCTCTCACTTTTATTCATAGCATATCTTGCTGGTGGCAAATACCATTTGCCGGAAGGTTTCTCTTGGGGGTGCAGGTCTTGTCTAATGTTCATGTCTTGTAAATCTAGACGAGATTTGAGATTATCCTTTGTCTTTCCATCTAAATTGAACAGTGTACCATGTAGATTATCAAAAACATTCTTCTCAATATGCATCACATCAAGATTGTATCTCAGAATATTATGATCCCAATATGGCAATGTGAACAGGCTACTTACAGACTTGTAAGTTTTAGAATTCTTAAAATCCCCTAGTGAAATTATGTTAGGCAAAATCGAACGATCATAATAGGTCATAGGAGCTGATCTTAGCTCTGTTGTTCCATCAAATGAATCTGCATCAAAACGATAAGGATGGTCTTCATCAAGCCATTGACGGTGTCCCATAAAAGATGACTTACGACCGTGCTTTAGACGTTTGGTCCATGCATTGTCACCACATGGCGGGCAAGCAAATTCGCCATGAACCATATGTGATGAGAGCATTCCTAAACCTGGCAAGTCACTTGTCGTCATTAAAACAGCCCCTCGCAAATTAAATAGTTCATCTCTCGATGCGTCATATGTGGACATGCCATTCTGAAATATATCTTTCAGGTCCTCCAATAGTGGTTCCAAGAACACATGAATTCTGTCTCCAGGACTTTTAGGACCAGGAATCAATAAGGACAACATAAGATTATGATCTTTCATGCATAACCATGGAGGTAGGTTATATACTGTTAAAACTACTGGCCAACAACTATGAGTACTGCTCAACATCCCAAATGGATTAAACCCATCTGTAGCCAACCCAAAACGAATATTGCGAGAGTCTGATGCAAAAAATGGGAACTTTTCATCGAACCTGGTCCATACGGGTGCATCTGCTGGATGACGTAATGCACCATCCTTTATGCGCTCTTCATCATGCCACCTTATGTGAGGTGCTATATCCTTGCACATAAACAATCTTTTTAGCCTATCTTTAATAGGAAAGTATCGCAAAACTTTGCAAGGACTAGCTTTCCTTCTTTGTTTCTTTATTAAAACCGACTTAGGTTGCATACCCTTCCACCGTGAGGCCTTACAGGTAGAGCAGAAATCATCATCTTTTTTTCCCTTCCAAAATAGTTGGCAATTATTTGGACAAGCATGAATGTCCTCATACCCTAATCCAAATTTTGAAATAATTTTTTTGGCTTCATAAAAATTCTTGGGGAGTTGTTGTCCATTTGGAATAGCCATACGAAGAATGTCAAGAAGATCACCAAAAGATTTATCCGTCCATTTGTTCATTGATTTTATATTAAATAGAAGCACCAATAAAGTCAGAATTGTCAACTCACATCCTGTCCATAGCAGCTTATTGGATTCCTCAATCATCTTATAAAACTTTGCTGCATCCAAACAGGACCCTTTCGTAGGAGCATTGCCATCAACCATAAGTGTGTCATCATACATGTGTTGTATTGTATCATGAATCATTTGCGTCATATTAACTTGTCTTTCGTTACTACAACTATTTTGACCCATATTATTATTTCCATGCCCAGAAGTATCTCCATGAAAATCCCATTGGTCATAATTCTCAAGTATCCCATTGCACACCAAATGCTCAAACATAACATCACTTGGCTGCACAGTAGTGTGCACGCATGACTTACAAGGGCAATAATTCTTGCTTCCTTCAGGTTTATCTTTGAATGCAAATTCTAAGAAGCCTTTTACACCGGCTACATATTGAGCCGAGCCTTTAGCACATTGCAAAAGAAGCTTCACCACCTCTAAATCCATTATGAAACTATAAAAAATACTGATGTTAATTCTACTATAAAAAATCTAAAACTTATTTCTCAATTGTATTAGTATATTGATTTCTAGATGTCTACAAGTAACACAATAATAGCTCAAAATTATATTTACCCAGCTAGTCTATACATAATCAAATATCATGTTTTAGATATGTTCAGAAAATTTTCCATACCTTACTCTTCTGATTGTTAGAAAGTCGATAAATAATGGTACTAGTTCAACCTTTCGTGCACTCCCTAAGAAACTGAGACCCGGCTACTGCGCATCCCTAGTGTTCGTCGATCGGAGGCAACAAGAAGAGGAAATCAAGAAACGTACCGGATGATGATTGGCTTCTCCCCCTCTGCCTTATGCCGTTGTGCTGCTAGGAACTATGCAGGGAACTATCCAGAATATCCACGCCACCAGGGAATTTGATGAAGGGAAGAGGAGCTATGGCTCACAGAGACGAAGAGAAGAGATGAGCGAGGGCGCACAGAGACAAAGGGAATAGCGACGGCGCACTGACCTCCCTAAGATCTGCGACGGCGCACAGGACCTTTGCCTGACTCTATGACAACGGGGAAGAAACCACAAGCGGCGAGGAATCCAATGGGGAGACGAGCAGAGCGGGAAGAAGGAAGATTATCTCAGGTGGAACCCTAGCGTACCTCCGGTGTTGGACCTGGATCCACCGCGTTCCAAAGATAGAATAAGTAAATTATAAACACTTTCCTATCACAACTCGTCAATAGCTCATTTGGTTACTAAAGCACAGATTATGGTATGCCCATAGGTTAGGTTGCAGGATCAAATACCAGGGTATACTATTTTGTTTTTTTCAATATCAGTTTTCTATAAATTTTTACGGTGTACATAAAACAGTTGCGTAAATTTGTACAGTATGTATAATTACAATAGTAATTTTCTACAGTAGTTATACTTACAATACTGTATGGATTACCTTGCAACATATATAAATCATGCCTATGATGGCTACAAATCTAATCACTTAATGGTTTAATTGCAACATGCCAATAACTACACCGATGATATTTGCAACACATAATAAATGTTGCTCTATGCTCGTTAGCAACACATAACACTTGCAACACATAATATGTGTTGCTTTGTGCTCCTAAGCAACACATAACACTTGCAACACATAATAAGTGTTGTTATATGCTTCCTTGCAACATATAAAACCATGCGTTGCTAGACATGCGTAGCTACTGGGTTGTTCTGTTGTAGTGATTCGCCATTTCCCGCTTTTTTTCTGCACCATTACAACATTAGAGAGCCACATGGGGTAAGCCACTGGCTCGATGAATTTAGCCTCTAGGAGGCGGTGCACCTCCGCCTTGGCAGCCTCTGTCTTTTCGTCGGACATTTTGCGAAGCCTCTGCTTTTTTTGGTCGCACCGAAGGGTCGATTCCCAAGGTGTGCTCAATTATGGATCGGCTGACTCCGACCAGGTCGAGGGCGGACCAGGCGAAGACATCTTTATTCTTGGACAGGCAGCAGAGGAGTTTCGCTTCTTCATGCGGGGTGAGGTCTTCGCTGATAGTGACTGTCTGCTTGGGCGTGTCCTAATCGAGGGGGACAGTCTTGGTCCCGTCTTGGCTCTGCAGCTGTGCCTTGTCGTGCTATTTATCGGTTGGGCTGGCGGGCGCAGGGACCTCGCACTGGGTCGTGAGGCAGTGCACGTTCCTCTGACCGGGCACGAAGTCCCGCTCTATGTTGCGCGCCGTCTGCTGGTTGTCGTAGACCGTAATGGCGCCTAGCGGACCTGGTATCTTCATACATAGGTACAATCCGTGGATGGCGGCTTCGAACTTATTGATGGAGCCCCGGCCCATGATGGCGTTGTATGGATATACCATATCCACGATATCCAAAGTCACTTGCTCACTTCGGGCATTGGGTGCTACACCGAAGGAGAGGGGCAACTCGATTTTGCCGACGGGAAAGGTGCCCTTGCCGCCGAAGCCATACATCGGGTTGTCCGAAGGCTTGAGCAGGCTGTGGCTTATACCCATGCGGTCGAAGGCGTGGACGAAGATGATGTCCGCCTGACTGCCGTTGTCGACTAGGACTTTGTGTAGGTCCCAGCCTGCCACGCTGAAATTGATAACCATAGCGTTGATGTGGGGGGCGCTGCGCAGGTCGACGTCTCGTGCGTCGAAGGTTAGCGGTATGTGGGACCACTTTGTCTGCACGACTGGGCCAGTGACGGCGACATGGTTGATGCTGCGGTAGTGGTCCCGCTTCTGCCGCTTGGTGTCGAAGTCAGTGCTGGACCACCCAGTTATCATGTGAATGACTCCGCGATATGGTTGATCGGTGAAGTCTTCCTGCTTTGGGGCATGGGGGATGTTTTGATGTTGCTGGTGTGGTGGTGGGGGTGGAGGAGGTACGATTTGTACTTCCTGATGGTGTTGGTAAGCGTGGTGCGGTGGGTGCGGAGCGGGAGCGTGGATATATGGTGGAGGGGGTTGCTGGTAATTGTGCGCGACAATTCTGGGGTTGTCGGCTGGCTGCGCCCGTGCCATTCTTTCTCTGGTGGCCTTCGTTTCGGGGCAGTCTTTGGTTTGGTGGGCGCAGTCTTCGCCATGGAATAGGCAGTAGAATCGGCGCGGCGGCTGCGCACGCCCTCGGCCCCTACCACGAGTTCCATTTCCGCGGCCCTGGGGGGGATATTCCTGGCGACGAGGGGGGTCAGCAGCGGGATGCTGGTTGGCGATGTTGTGCACTTGCTGCTGACTGCGGCCGTCTCGACCGGAGTCCGGCTGTGGAGTCCTTGTCCACGTGCGGCTGGACTGTGGGGCATCTTTGGGTTTTCGCTGTGACTCAACCTTGCGCTGGTGGAGCTCTTCGGATTTGGCATATTTTTCAAAGAGCTGATGTAGCTCCTGGAGGTTCTTGGGCGGATCTCTGATACAGTGGCTGTAGAGGACGCCGGCACGAAGGCCACTGATGGCGTAGTGGATAGCGATCTGATCATCAACGGAGGGCAGCTGTGACTTGAGTGTTAAAAATTTTCGGTAATACTCCCGCAGAGTCTCCTTTTCTAGCTGCTTGCAAAGCGAGAGCTCGGCCAAGGCGTCGGTGTCTGGGCGGTACCCTTGGAAGTTGAGCAGGAACTTGTCCCTGAGACTTCTCCAGGAATCAATGGACAGCGGAGGCAATCTGGTGAACCAGGTGAGAGCTGGGCCCTCTAGGGCGATGATGAAAGACTTCGCCATTGTGGCGTCGTCCCCTCCGGCGGATGCAACGGCGACCTGATAACTCATTATGTATTGCGCCGGGTCGGTGCTGCCGTTGTACTTGGGATAGGTCCCTGCTCGGAAGTTAGCTGGCCAAGGCGTCACTTGCTGGTGTGGCGCCAGGGGACTTCGCTCGTCGAGATAGTTGACCCCTTGGAATGGCGCGGCGTGCTGGAAGGTGTAGTCGCGCTGGGGGAAACGTGGGTCTTCCGGTTGTGCTCGGTGTTGCAGGGGTGGCCCATGCTACAGGCCGAGGTGGCCCTCGCGCGTGTCTTCCAGTTGTGTGCGCTGCTGGAGGGGTGGCCCTTGCTGCAGGCCAAGGTGGCCTTCGCGCTGCATCAGCGCGATCTCGCGCTCGAGGTCTTGTGCCTTCTGCTCTTCGTCGCGTATCATTTGCCGCACTTTGGCTAGTGCGGACACACGCTGGCGCTTGGCCTCCAGTATCTCTTTCTGCCTCTTGAGATTGCGGTTCTTGAGGCGCAGGGCGCGCAGCTGTAGCTGTTCTTCCGCTGAGACGCCGAGGACTTCACCATCCTCGGTGAGGTCCGCGCCTTCCAGTGGGGCGAAGCCTGGGGGTGGCTGCGATTGTCCTTCAAGGCCGCAGGTGCGGAAAGTGTCGTCTTCGCAGGTGCGGGGAACATTGTCTTCAGTGGTTTCTTGGTGGGTGGATTGGGTGAGGGCGAGGGCCTTGCCCTTTCTTGCAGCGAGTAGTGCTGCCTTCGCAGCCTCGTCAGCCTTCGAGTTAGCTCTCTTGGGTGCCATCGCGGGTGGTTTTCTCGTAGCACGAACGGTGGGCGCCAAATGTTGGAACTTGATCTCAATCGCAAGGAGGCCAACAAGAGTGGACAGTGATGACAACAGGGTTACGTGCTAGAAGGCAATAGCTCTGTTGATCCGCCCTCCCACGGGCACTATGCAGGGGTATTTATAGGTACCTGAGCGCCCAGCGCCTTGCGTTAAGGACGCATGTGCCCTCAACTACCTGGATTATCCCCAGAATATTCCCATAAAGCGGGGTTACAGACTGTAATTATAGGGGTGCCTTTACAAATTAGGCCCGTAACGAGCGGCGGCCACGCAGGGCCCGTTACAATGGGCCGGATCGCACGTGGGCCTCTAAGCTGAACGAGGCCGCACTGTGGGATGACTTCGTCGCCGGTCTTCGTCTGGTGCCGATGAAGCGAAGGGTGTCCCTGCCGGTTGTCTCTGTCAGACCAGCGGCTGCAGCGAAGACTTCAAGCGAAGGGTGGCGTCTTTGCCTTCGCCCCAACAATGACCTTGCACCAGGTTGTGCTTGATGTAGCCAGCCGTACCGTGGAAGTTAATTCTCCATTCTGTGGGAACTTCACCTTAATTCTGCCCAGTCAAGGTTCTACTCAGTCATGTGCTTTCTCTATGACGGAGTTACCTCTAAAGAAGATCCCAGTGGTCTGCGAATATGCAGAAGTCTTTCCTGATGAATTGTCAGGAATGCCACCAGACCGGGATATTGAATTTGCCATCGAGTTGCAACCGGGAACGGCACCAATTTCCAAGAGGCCCTACCGAATGCCACCTGCTGAGTTGATAGAATTGAAGAAGCAATTGCAAGAGTTGCTGGATAAGGGATTTATTCGCCCAAGTACTTCGCCTTGGGGATGTCCAGCACTGTTTGTGAAGAAGAAGGATGAAAGCTTGAGGCTGTGTATAGATTACCGCCCTCTTAATGCGGTAACTATCAAGAACAAGTATCCTTTGCCTCGTATTGATGTTCTTTTTGACCAGTTGGTCGGGGCCAAGGTGTTTTCCAAGATCGACCTTCGCTCTGGCTACCATTAGATCAAGATATGAGCAAGCGATATTCCGAAGACGGCATTCTCAACCAGATATGGGCTATATAAATTTCTGGTGATGTCATTCGGGCTGACAAATGCACCAGCATATTTCATGTATCTGATGAATTCTGTTTTCATGCCTGAATTGGACAAATTCGTAGTGGTTTTCATTGATGATATTTTGGTGTACTCATAGAACGAAGATTAACATGTCGGGCATTTGCATGTAGTGCTTCAACGTCTGCGAGAGCACCACCTTTATGCCAAGTTATCCAAGTGTAATTTTTGGCTAAAGGAAATCAAATTCTTGGGTCACACTATCTCTCAGGCAGGAATAGCTGTTGATCCTGATAAAGTGCAAGAGGTGATGAACTGAAAGCCACCAACGATTGTCCGTCAGATTCGGAGTTTTCTGGGATTAGCTGGTTATTACCGAAGATTTATTCCGGATTTCTCTCGAATTGCGAAGCGTATAACTGAGTTGCTGAAGAAAGAAGCCAAGTTTGTTTGGAGTCAGAAGTGCGAAGATGCCTTCCATGCATTAAGGCAGCATCTGACCACAGCACCAGTATTAGCGCAACCCGACAATAGCAAGCCTTTTGATGTGTATTGCGATGCCTCTGGCACTGGACTAGGTTGTGTCTTAATGCAAGACAACCGAGTCATCGCTTATGCCTCAAGAGCACTCAGGCCTCATGAGCAGAATTATCCCACTCATGACCTCGAGTTGGCAGCAGTGGTTCATGAATTAAAAATGTGGAGGCACTATTTAATGGGAACCCACTGCAACATCTTCACTGATCATAAGAGCCTTAAGTACATCTTTACTCAGGATGATCTCAACATGAGGCAGAGAAGATGGCTAGAGCTGATCAAGGACTATGACCTAGAGGTACATTATCACCCAGGAAAAGCCAATGTGGTAGCAGATGCCTTGAGTCGGAAGTTGCAATGCAATTGTATTCTGATGGATTCTCGCATTAACACCTTGTGTGATGAGTTGAGCAAGATGCAAATTGAAGTGATTCCTTCTGGTTCTTTGTCTCACATTTCTGTCGAGCCAGCTTTGCAAGTCCAGATCATCATGGCCCAGCGCAGTGACAAGGGAGTGCAAATTATCAAGAAGAATCTCCATCAGAAGATTGAGAAGTATAGTTGTTTCCGCCAAGATGAAAAGGGTTTGTTATGGTTCAAAAGCAGATTGGTGATTCCTAAAAACCAGGACCTCAAGAGGAAAATCTTGGATGAGGCTCATCTCTCCAAATTCTCTATGCATCCGGGAAGCACCAAAATGTACCATGATCTGAAGCCTTTGTATTGGTGGACCAGAATGAAGAGGGAGATAGCCCAGTATGTATCAGAATGTGACACCTGTCAGAGGATAAAGGCAAGCCACTTGAAATCAGCTGGAGCTTTGCAACCCCTATCTATACCATCGTGGAAATGGGATGACATCAGCATGGATTTCATTGTGGGTCTACCCAATACCTCTTGTCATCATGATTTGATTTGGGTTATTGTGGACCGACTGACGAAAGTGGCACATTTTCTTCCTGTGCACACCACCGACAAGGCTCAAAAGTATGCAGAATTGTATATTGACCGGATCGTGTGTTTACACGGATTACCTTGGACCATTGTTACTGACCGAGGAGCCCAATTTGTTGCCAGATTTTGGGAACAACTGCAGGAGTCTTTGGGAACCAAGCTAATCAAAAGTTCAGCTTACCACCCACATACTGATGGCCAGACGGAAAGGGTAAACCAAATCCTGGAGGATATGCTGAGAGCTTGTGCAATCGATTGTGGCAAGAACTGGGATAAGCACATCTCCTTGGCAGAGTTTGCTTATAACAACAGTTATCAATCCAGCTTAAGGATGGCACCTTTCGAAGCTCTCTATGGAAAAAGGTGCAGGACACCACTCACACTATAACACATATGACCTTTTATGACGAATATCCCATGACAATGAAGATTTTCGTCATTGGCTATTTTGTTTTATGACGTTTTTTCTATGGTAAGACAGCTTTACGACGAATTTTAGCAAGCGTCACTAATAACATTAAGAAAACGTCATAATACTAGTCAATCATTGTATTGTGATGAACGTTTTCTTGTCATAAGGTACTAGTTATAAACGTCATATCTATATGACAATTCTATTTTGTCATAAGATATTGCAAATAAATAATGGTTTAAAATGTCCATTATAGTAATTAATAAAAACAATATACATGTTAAAAAATGGCTATGATTTTAACTGGTGACCATATTGTGCCACAAAACTGAGGCAAAATTCTCCTAAAAAATTGAAACGTATAAATGAGAAAAAAAGTAAAAACATTTGTTACTTGAAGGATTCGTAAACCACGACCTTTATGTTAATTATGTATAGAGGGACTGGTCGTCACCGGTAAGCTACCTAAGGCTATATACAGTCATAATACTCTCTAAAAAATATTCTATTTTCGTTAGTAAGATACTCTATTCTATACCATAAACTGTCGTAGTCATATTTAATCTATATATCAACCCTATATTAACTACTATATATTGTATATACTTTTTTTCTCTAACCATGCACCATCTTCAACTGTTTAAGCACGCCAGCTGTGGCATGGAATGGCTGTTGTACAACTCTGTATATAGGGCTCTACTGTATCTACTGTAAGGCAGTGTGTGACATAGAGTTCACCGTTGCCGCTCATTTTTTATGCTATACCAGGGTAGGGTAGTGTACGAGGCAGGCTCTTCTGTGCGGATAGTCTAACCACATTTGACAAATGCAGATATCAAATCAATATAAATTTCACGCAGCCCGCTATCTTTCCCAGCTAAAAATCCATACACCCCGCTATCTTTCCAGATTTTTCCACATGACTATATAACCCTAAACCTAACTTTCCCTTCAACAGACGCACGAACATCCTCCTCGCCACCGCCGCCCTGTCACCCGCCTTGGCGCCGCTGGACCAGTCGTTCATCTTGTCGCCGCAGCCCCAGCCATCTGCCTCGATGCCGCCACAACAGTCGTCTGCCTCGGCGCCCCAGCCGTCCTCCTCATCAGTTTGCTCCTCGCTGCCTTGCCGTGATCAAGATGTCCCCTGGAAGGATGGCTGGGGCAAGGACACGCACAGATCTTGTTGGTAAGCGACTTTATTCTTCACTCATTTACTGATTTACTGCCTAGAATTGGGACTTGTACAACTGGAACAAATTCAGTATTATGCTTGTTTTAGGCAGTGATAATATATTGTTTTGTACTTACGTGGGTTTGACTAGGTGGAAGTTTAATATGGCATTTCTAAGTTCAGTATTAGTGCTTGTTTTGTACCGTGTGGGTTTTGGAAAGTGGTAATATATGGTTTTGTTTTATGCTTTGATTATCTGGTGGACTGATTTTGTTTGTGAAGCAAGTGAATAGTGACCCTAATATGGATAGCAAAATTTTTTAGTTCGCAATTCCAAGAATCCAAGTCGTTGTTCATCACAAGAACCTATGCTAATCCATATTCATGAACAAAGCTAGTGCCTTCCAAAAATATTAGTATAATTTCAATGACTCCGCAGTCCACACCGATTATATATCAAATGTGCGTGCATAATGCCACTAATGGAAAAGTTTTACAATGCAAATAGCATGGAGGATATAGAAATATGTTAACATAGCTAGTGCCTCAGAATATGATATATTTGTTTTATCTTGGTTGATCCAATTGATCCTCAAATTCCAAATGAGGACATATATACTGATTCTCCTTGCCTTTGTTTTTAGGACTGCAAACTACTATCTGATCCAAGGGACTAGTTGTTTGTAGGTTTGCCGTATCACTTGACTGAGCCAACTTGCCATGATGTCCCTTATTCTCGATCAGCTTTATGTGGCATGCTGCAGCTAGCAGCTGCTTTAGTATTTACAACTTATAAACAATAGTATATATAAATTCATCCTGACTTTTTCTTCTTTTGCGTGCACACAAAAATTCAGCTATAGCTATATGGTGCTGCCTTTTCTTGTTATAAAATAACGCAAGGTAGTTTCAGCACATTTGGAGTTGTAGAGGAGCTGCAAGCGTTACCTGCATTTTTAGCAGAGTGGGAGATCACTTGAATTTTCGTGACCTATTCACTTGCTGCAATTAGTTAGTAGGGCTTGCATCAGTTTGTCTTTTGGTGCAACATTCATATTTGTCTAGTTTAGCAGGCATGTCCTAGTTAACAAGAGAACACTCATATTTTGTCTATTTACTATTTGTTAAGGTGCTAATTACTCAGTATGATAAGGAGAGGGCTTTAAAGGTGATGAGGAACAACAAAATGTTGAGCAGCCTTTGTATAGCTGGATTAACATCACTTTTCGATCAAGTAATAAGGACTGACTCTCGCTTGTGAAGACTTTGATCCATTGTATGAATTTGATCATAATGTGGACAATGATCATCATGTGGCTGATAAGGTACTTATATTTCTTCTTGTACCCCTTTGGTATTATTACTTATTTGTGCTTGTGCAATAAGATCAATTTGGGTTTAATTATTTTATTATGCCTATGAGGCCATGCATGGTGTACCTTTCAACTATCAAAGAAGGAACACCAACATGTCTACTAGTTCTAGAGGAACAAATGGATCCAAGGGGGTGCTAGCACCTAATGCAGAAGACCAAGTTGGTAGAGTAACTAGGCAAAAGACAAAGGAACTATCCTCAGCTAAGAAAGATCTACATGGTTCAACTACAAAAATAGAGAGCACACATTGATTTCCACCAATTGTCCTGCACAACATGATGACGAGATTTAGATTTGTGATGGAGGCAAAAAACTGTGATCCATTCTACATCAAAATGTTCTACAAATTTGCATTAAACTGATTATAATTTGCACGAATTGTGTGTAAATGTTCATTATTTTTAGGTCAAACAGTTGTCGTGACAGATAAATGGATAAAGGGAAAAAGTATGGGTATGCACCACCAACTATGGTTGATCTTTTTAAAGAGTGCCATTGTAGCAGTAAGACTAGTTTTCATGAGCCTATAAAGGAAGCCATTGTAAGTCAATGCTCCCTTTTCAATTGCAGTGTTGAACGCTCCCTTTTCAATTGTAAGTGTTTTGTTGAGCATGTAAAGGAAGCCAAATATGATGTTGTGGTTGTTTTTGTTCCTCACTGTTTTTGTTTATTACCTTTTCAAATTGCTAAGTCAGTTCAAAAATTGAATTATGGTGCAACTTGCATTAGGTCTTGACTTCGAAAATGTGAATTATCTAAATCATATTCTATACAGTGCCATCCACATGAATTGTCTGCACAATCTAGTGCCAAAATAGCCACTTACCATAACCTTCGGTCCAACAAAATCAAGAAGTTTTTCACTGCTTTGTTTCATCGAGATAGTTGTTAATTTCATTCCTTTCAGATTGACTTGCTGGTATAAAGTGTAGAATTGTTTGTATAGGATAAATGACTATGCATTCTGATATGATACTGGTTTCATTTTATCCATACCTCTTGTCTTATTTTTATACCTTCCCATTCACAGGACACAATGAAGAAAGCACCTGTGGCTGAGCCTGGAGTAGAAGGAAAAGAATCTAAGACCCCTATAGAAGCAGTTGCTCAAGTGTTGGCTTCATCAAAATTTCTTCAAAATATTGGTCTTTACCTGCCACAAATAAAAGCGGCAATGGTGGTGATCCTACATGTGTGGCAGAGCTTGAATCAGAGAAGCAAAACTCATTAGAAGTTAGAGCTCAGTTAGATGCCCTCAAGAAGAAGGTAGAAGAATCAGAAAAATCAAGGGTTTAAGGAGTTATAAAAGATTAATGATCTGCAAAAAGGAGCAGATGAGACCAATGCTCTCCATCATCTTCTCTTTAGCCTAAATAAGTAGTTGGTCGATTCAATCTAATGTGGCCCTGTTATCTCATATTGCTATGGCCCTGATATTGTTGTCCTTTCGGTACTGTACATTGCACTCTACTTAATGGTAGTTTGATGAAATATGATGCCAGTTTTGAGTTTGCTATGTCCTTTTGGTACTGTCCTTAGCAATGCCGGTGTCATGAAACATGATGCTAGTTTTGAAAATTGTGAAGGATATGATTGCTGATAAATTATACCTATGATAATATGTTGTTAAGTGTATGTGATAATGTTTGATAATTATTTAATTACAATGGATTTTGCTTATGGTACATTGTGAAACAAATTGGCTGGATTTTGTTTATGGTATATTGTGAAACAAATTGGCTTCCCAGCGCTATTTTTAGCAGCAATGTTTCTACTGTTTTGTTCCAGTAGCAGCGCTTCTGCTTGGCCAGACATCTATTTCTGGGTTGCTGGCAATAGATTTAAAAATAAAAAAGGCAAAAAATGGTAAAACAAATTGGTCGAACTGTTTCTGCGTTGGGCTACCAGCTACCAGATTAAAAAAATAAAAAGGTAAAAGTTATGGTGAAACAAATTGGCTTGCTAGTCAAATATTCTGTGACGAATAAAATTGGCATAAGTATAGATGCCATGTAAGATCCTAGTCATGCACGTGTTTAATTTTATGACGTTTTCTATCCTACGTGGAGACATATTGTGGCGTTTTTTGGAGATTGTTAGTGACGAAAATAGCATGTCACAAATCTATGACAACATCTAATATGTCACTAACTTTATGATGAAAAAACATGAAACGTCATAGATCATGCAACGCCACGCATGATAGGTGACGAAGTAATTTTTGTCACGGAGACGTCATAAACTTCAAAAAGTGACAAAAAATTAAGGTTTGGTGACATAAAGAGAACGTCATAGAAGGGCACCATTGTTGTAGTGTCAATTGGTCTCAACCTGGAGAAAGAGGAGTTTTTGGACCTGACATAGTGACTGAAGCCGAAAGGAAGGTCAAACTAATCAGGAAGAATCTAGAAGCTGCTCAGGCCAGGCAGAAGAGTTACCATGATAGAAGAAGGAAACCTCTCCAGTTCGAGGTGGGAGATTTTGTATACCTCAAGGTATCACCCACCAAGGGAGTGCAGAGGTTTGGGATCAAAGGCAAGCTAGCCCCTCGTTACATTGGACCTTATGAGATCATAGAAGCATGTGGACCTATGGCATATAAGTTGAAGTTACCTTCAAAAATGTCTGCCATTCACAGTGTGTTCCATGTATCTCAGTTGAAGAAGTGTGTTCGATTGCCGACCGAGATCATAGCAGAGCCAGAATTGGAGATAGAGCCAGATCTATCGTACCAAGAGTACCCCTCCAAGATTCTGGATTGCAAAGAAAGATCAACTCGGGCTAAATCGATCAAGATGTACAAGGTCCAGTGGAGTAACCACTCAGAGGAAGAAGCTACTTGGGAAACCAAGGAATTCTTGAGATCCAACTTCCCCGATTGCCTACCTAAGGAAGCTGGTACCTAATCACACCCCAACCCCTCCTCCTACCCTTTGAATCTAATTTTCAAAAATATGATCTTAAATCATAATGAAGTAATCATGAAACAAAACTTAAAAAAGGGCTTCCTTCTGAAGTTGCAAAGAGAATGACATTCGAAGAGCAGTTTGCTCTAATAATAACAATAAGCACCCACTTCCTATAAGTATCACCCTTCGCTTCACCCCGGGAGGACTCTGGCCCGAATCTCGGGACGAGATTCCTTTAAGGGGGGAAGGCTGTAACACCCCAGTGTCACTTAGGGTTCTTCCTTAAGCTAACCCCAACCCATGATCACATGCAATCTCAATGAAAGGATAAACATTAAAAATGAGAACAAAGAATTATGTTGAAGTCTACTTAAACCCTCCTTAAAGTTTTCATGAATTCTAAGGAAGGAAAACTCTTAAACCCTAGTTAATCCTAAGTGAACCATTTAAGCATAAAGGGTAAATGGAAGAAAGCCTTGGGAGAAAAATACAAATTTTGGAGAAAACCAAATTACAAAGTTTTAGTTCACTGATTAACTAACAAAGCATAGTAAGGAAGTTTTGCCTTTTGAACTTTTTAAAATCCCAAAACAGCCCCTAAACTAATGCACTTGGGGGAAATTCAGAAATCTGAATTTCAGCCCCCTCCCAAAGATCAATCTTGTTCTCTATTTTTCAAAACTCAAATCAAACAAGTCCAAACATCAAAGTTGTGCCAAATTTCGTTGAACACGCCCTGGAAAAGTTTGAACTCAAACCAATTTCATTTGACACGGTTTTGGCGTAGTTTTACCTCGGGACTCACCTTGTGACACTGCCACCTTTGTGACACGACAACTCTCTATACACTGCCCCAAACCGCTCGACTTCCACACACAAACGACAAAGCTCTGTCGGGGGAGCAAATCTTGTGCAGCGATCATGCCTAAATTCGTGAAGATCTTCAACCTATGGGCGCTTGAACTCGGGCAAAAGCAAAAAGCCACGTGTTCGATCGCTTGCCTGACCGGCCGAGCGCGGACTGGCCGCGGCAGCGCGCGCCCCGCGCGTGGTCGCCCCGCCCTGCGCGCCTGTGTCGTGCCCTTGCCTATAAATGCGTCCAAGAGGCCTTAGCCGTTGGCACCGCACACCCCGAGCCTCGCCCGAGCCAGAGATCACCGGAGTTCGCCGTGAAAAGCGAGCACCGCCGCCCGCCATCCCTGCCCAGGCTCGGCCATCGTGGCCACCCCTTTCTGTTGAACTCCAGCCTCGCCCTAGCCCTGGATCGCTTCCCAGTGAAGCCGTGAAGCTTCTCCAAGCTTGAGCCGAGGCATTGCCTCACCGGAGAAGCAGTTTCACCCTCGCCGGACTTCGGTCTTCCACCGCCGCGCGTGGACCGAGCTAACTAGTGAGTCTTCGTCTAATTCCTTGCACCCACATCTTCCCTAGCATCCCGTGAAGATCTCTGACCCGTTCAATTGAACTATCGCGCCGTGAGTAGGCCAGACTCCTCGCCGCCGACGAGCATCTCCGCCTGCGCATGTGGACCGGCCGACTCCGACCATCCCCGACGGCGACCCGCACATCGCTGTGATCCCCGAGACCTCCCCTACGTCCTCGACCACCTCATCGAAGCAATCTCGCCGCCGGTAAGCCCCTCCGCCCTTTCTTCCGCCACGGTTACTGTTTAAGTTGGGAGAAGGACCTCGGGTTAGGATTAGAAGAACCCGGGGGGTTTTCTGCAATGTCAGTGACTCATGTGAATAGTAGCCTAGGGACTGATCCGTGAGGAAAACTTAAAACACCCGCCAGGGACCCCAGTGCAAAGTAGTTTTCCATTTAATCAATTCTGTTAAACTTTTTAAATAACCAGAGAACTTAGAAAATCCATAACTTGATGAATTCTTAATCAAAAGTTGTCAAACTAATTTTGCTAGATCCTAAATATTATGAACTATCATTTAAAAATAATAAAATCTATGCTTTCTGTTCTAATTTTTAGAGTTTAAAATTAAAAACAGAAACTGACCAAACCTTGTTTAATTAAGGAAAATTAGTTTTGCTTCTGTGCTGAACCTAATAAAATTTGTAGGTATTCAAACCTCATTTAGACACTGTTTAAAAATAGTAGGAACCCCAGTATTGAAAAATATAGTGTAGATATCCATTTAAAGCTATTTTGCCCAAAACTTAGGAAAATCAGAAAGGCATTAGAAATTAATGAACAGTGAGTGAAATTATTTTTCCTAGTTTTCTTAAGTAACAGAGAACCTAGGAAAAATAAAGGGACCTTTAGTCCAGATCAGTTTTAAAGTAAAATGTTTTATTTAGCATTATTCCAACTAGAAATCAATTATTTGAATTACAAAACCAGACCCAAAATTGATGATAAAAATCCAGTGGACTTATAACCACCAGAACCCCACTGCAAAAATAATGAACACCTCAGCCCATCATTTTAAGTAGGGTAAACAAATATATAATGATAATGAGGCATTTTCCAAATAAATCATGAATAACCCATAATAATGCAATAATGGGCAACCAAAATTTTGCTAAGTCAATGATGAGATAAGCCACCACAGAAAAATGCAAACCCATTAAAAAGATGTAAAATAATACCTATTGCCCATATTTTATAAGAAAAGCCATTTAATCCAAGTAATGCATACCACCCCTTCCCTTAAGCAAAAAGATGCTAAACTTCAGAATGATTGCTCTTGCGCAAAATAGAAGCTAAGAAAAATCAGAAATTTGTTGTTTGATATTTTTCAAATATAGTGGTAGTAGAAAGCACCCCTTTGGCTAGAAACTTGAGAAAACCCTAGTAAAATAACTAATAGGTATTAATGACTAGAAATTTGTGTCAAGCCAGCAAAAATAAGTTTTGGAGAATTACCTACTGTTAACTAATAGTTGTAGTTCAAAGCACCCCTTCTGCCCTAAAACTTGGTAATTTTGTCCAGAGAAAACTATTCACTTTCTGATCCCCAAATTTTGAGACAGAGAATTATACACCAGTAATAAGCCACTGTAATTTTTACATGATTTTTGGAATTTTATTAAAGCAACTTGTAGTTCAAACCCACTCCAAAAACTTAAAGAGAATAAAGAAAAAGAAAGAAGAAATAAACCTCACTCCAATAAGTCCAACTTGAACTCTTATCAAAACTCACTAAGGCTTAAAAAGAATTCAGTGGAACCCCAAAATAAAACCTACCACTTACCTTAGCTAAGTTTGACCCAATTTACCAAGTATACCACCCAAAAGTCTCACATAAGTAAGGTTTAACTCTATCTAACTCAAGTAGATCATGAAGTTGAGACTTCTAAAGCACATATCATATCATGCATATATCTTACGCATTGCATTCATTAGATTGTAATCTTACCGACGGAGAGTACGTGCTCATCCCCGAGCAAGGAACTGTCCAAGAGGAGGACCAGGAGCAAGCTTTCGAGACTGCTATCGAGGATCTCCCCGCAGCCCCAGCTATTGAAGGCAAGCCCCGGTTTATATGCATAACCATATTATTATATGCTACTTTACTACACTTAATGCTTGTAGGATTGTAATGTGCACTTAAGTGTAGGATTTGCTTGAAACCTCTAGTTGCATGAACTTAGGATTCCTTTTGAGATGAATACTAGTATGCTAGGTCGAGTAGCTGCTTGCTAATCAGGATCTCGGTAGAAGTCGAGTGATTTTTCTAGCACTCGCACGAGGTCAGGAATTGATTGTATTCATCTTGATAACGGGATCTATGTTAGTCTATGGACTTGGATCCAGGGAGGATGCCTTGACCATGAGACGGGAAAAAGGAATTAAGGATTAATGTGTGGATACCTGAGTCAAGCTTTTGAACGTACTAAGCACATGCCGGGAAAAATGGTAACCGGTAAACCTAGTACCTGAGTGAAGCCGGGCGCGGACTTTATCCCTCATGCGACCTGAGACTGGGTCTCCCATGCTAGCTATGGTGGGTACAAGTGCGGTCACTGCACGGCGGCAGCCGGCGTCAGTGGAGCATTGTATGCCAAGGCGGTGAGGCCTGGACGTGAACGGGGTATCGGTGGGGACGGTTGTAATGTGTGGGGTCGGAGTACCCTAACATGCCGTGTGTTTAGGTTTACCTTGCAAGGTTAAAACTCGATTCAAATCGTCTGCTTCTCGCAGCTAATGAGACTGCTTGACCCCTTGTACTGCATCGAGTAAGAAGTGAAATGAGGTTACATGAGACAATTTGTTGATTGAACTAAATTCTTGTTACCATGTATGCTTAGAAGGAGCAAACCTAGCTAAGATAATGATGCTATAATTTGAAAAGATAAAAAATTGATTTTAGAAACAACTAGTGTTTTTGGCAAACCAAACCCCTCAGCCAAACAGCTGCATAGTCTAGAGGTAGAGGAGTAGACTGCTCACACCGGTTAAGTCTAGCTGAGTATTAGTATACTCAGCCTTGCTTGTGGCATAATTTTTGCAGATACCATTTAGGAAATGGTTGATGGCGTGACTTGGCCTACCACCCTGCCACCGGGTTGGACGGTCGAGTGGGATGCTGCTCCGACAGGAGAGGAGCACGAGGAGTAGTGGGCTAGGCCTTGCCCATTTCCTTGATACCGACGACATCAATTATCCGCTGCATTTTATTTTGTGAACTCTCATTTGCTACTCAAAAACTCCGATCTATGTAATAATTCAACACTTAATTTGAGGTTTTCTGTTTTATTGTATTTCTTCTGTGACTCACCTTTGAGTGAGACTGTGGAATTTGATCCTGGTTAAGTGGCTCTATCAGACTAGATCTGAGTGACTGACGGGTTATTCCGATTTAAGTGTGTTGCGACCCCTGAGGCGTGACTTAGGCACTTAAGCTGGAATAATTCGGGTGGTTCTGCCACAGCTGGTATCGGAGCAAATTCCACTATAGAGAAGAACAATAAACCATGAATACCAATTTTCAAAATCTAAAACTTGCCTAGAAACTGCTACGGTTCGTCAGGACTAGACCGCTAGACCTAGGACGAAAGGCCTTAGGCATAGAGGGAGAAATAGGTGGCTAATTAATTAGGCCCCTGTAATACCCAGTTTGTAAGGAGATATAAAAAAATGGAAATTATTTGATTTCCCTTATCTATATGTGTGTGTTACTTCTATTTTACCATCACAAGTGAACATCTCACTTAAACCAATAAATAAATAACAAAGACACCCAAAATGACACATGCATCATGCTGGGCTTTTATTTTGTGTGCATTACTTGTGACAATGTAAAAACAATATTAAAAAAAGAATAAGTTAAAAACTAGAGTGGAAACTGAGATCTAAAAGGAATTCTAGAATTTAGAAAACAGAAGAAATGAATATTATGAGGAGAAAAATAAGTAAATAAAAATATATTGTTCCAAAACTAGAGTTTGAAATTGTGTAATTAACTCAAGGCAGGACCTCATAATCAAATCCAAATTCAATTTTGAATTCAAAAAGGGAAAAGGAAATTAAAGGAAAAATAAAAAGAAAAGGAAAAAACGGATATTGGGCT
Organism: Zea mays; assembly: GCF_902167145.1. NCBI lineage: Eukaryota > Viridiplantae > Streptophyta > Magnoliopsida > Poales > Poaceae > Zea > Zea mays. Next base: position 156,443,508 of record NC_050100.1, on the reverse strand, counting down.
GGAATACCTGATTTCGGCCCACTCCACCGCACAACCTGCCCAGCTCTACGGCTCTACCCTGTGCGTGCTTGTGCCACTGCCGGCCGGGGGCCCTCTCGCCAGCGTCCTTCCATTCAGTGGCGCTACTATGCCTGCGATGCCTCTCTCGATGACTGGCGGGGCCCACGTTGTCATCCCGCTGCGCGCTCAACTAATACCTGAGGCCCGGTCGTGGAGCTTCGTAAATCCCGGGCCGTTAGTTGGCATGGTCCGGCGTATAAGACGCTGCCTGGGCGCGCATCTGAAGCCAGCTGAACTTCGCGCATGGTCGTGTGACCTAATCCCTTGAACCTCGCCGTGCCTTACTCCTATTTGACCACTAGCGCCGCCAGTGATATCAACCGCCGCCGCCAAGACAAATTGAGAGGGGAGAGTAGCTCATCGCCATTCATCTCGCCGCAATCGTTTAACACCCTTGTCGGGACTGGAGGGCGGTCACCAGTGTGAGCCAGGCGTGAGCAATCGACCGACGCGGCGGCCCCTTCTCATTGGAGTGTGGCGGGTGCGAAGGATCCGCACGAACGTGGCCGAGCATCTTCTCGGCTATTCAACCGGTATGGCTCCTCTCCCTGGAATTCTCATTATCGTGGTTATCTGGAGCGCTGAGGTTAGGATCGGATTGTGGCTTAGGGGGGCCTGCAATTGCTCACCGGAGCAATCTTCTCCGTCATGTGTTTAACAGATCAGTGGACCGGCTTCGTCCCCTTGCCCGAGCAAGTTGATTAGGGTCGGTAGATTCACACCAATTGGCGCTTAGACACCGCATTGATCATAGTGGGCTGGGGCGAGGCAAATGCCTATGACGGTGCTACCCGGCGCGCCTCCACCTCTCTGTCCGCGCCCAGGAATGAGGTTGAAGACGATGTCGCCACCGTGGATTCGGAGATGACCGGACGGGATTAGGGGTAGTGTTGGACAGGAGGATAGCCGTGGGATGGTAGATATGCGGTGCGGATTTAATCGGAAATACCTTCTGGGTCGATTTAATCACGACTGTCCGTGCTTCATCTAGCGGCCCAGATTGGTGGATACCTCTTCGCCGTGTACATTTCTTAAAGAGCCCCTCTGGAATTTGAGATTAGAACCCGCAGTCTAGGGCTGTTGTTCCCTGTGTCTGGCGAATCTTGCCCCGAGCCCCCTGTCTTCCTCTGTAATAGTGCGCCCAGTCCAGAATTCATAATAAATGGATAAATAAAATCTGAAAATGATTTTAATGAGAAAAAGAATTGTTAAAACTTATAAAATTCATAGAAAATTCATATGATATCCAAAATTATCCATTCCAGTTCCTAAAATTTTGTAATTTTATTCTCTAGCACTTAGTGTCTCTGTTTTATCATGACAACAGTAAGAAAATTAATCCCACACTTAATCCTATTTTAAACACATAAAACCTTTGAAAATTCATAACTTAAATTCTATAACTCCAAAAATTATGATTCCTGTTCCTAGGATTTCATTTTAATGTGTAGAATATTACTGTGTATTTTGTTTACATGTTTGGTGTGATGTTAATTTTCTCTATACACTGTGCTTGTTTGTATTGTGGCGAGTAGAAGAGCTCGTGACCGAGGATCCTGGTAAGCAGCAGGTTGAAGTAGCTGAGCAGGAGCTCATTGAAGGCAAGTTGTGCCCTTGACCACTTTTTACCCAATAATGTTCTTTAATATCACTTATTCATGCATAGGTTAATTTTGATGGGACCCGATAGGTCACCCTAGATTGTTTATCTCATTACCTTGTTTACCCCTAAATCACTTGGGTAGTTTGCTATTGCTTTACATGGTTTTGGGATAATCATTTATTATATCTATGTTCCAATTATTTTGTTATTCTATTTATGTTCATGTCAAGATCATTAATGTTAATTGGAACATAGAGCTTAACTTGAGAAACACGTGCCACCATAAGGGTTTAATGGCACGCCCTTGGCTGACTAATTAGGAAAGCTAGTGGAAGACTACCTTACCCGAAAGGGGCAAGGGCAGTAGGGGAGTGGTCAGTGTAGGGGGGTCCTTGGTTGATTTTGCTGCGATGGCGGTCAGGCAAGAACCCTGCATTGGAGCTTCCTATAAACTGTAGCGGGTTTTCGGAAGCTAGTGGAACTTTGTAAAGGCCTCGTAGTGTTGCCCTGCCGCGCTTCCTAGGTAGAGGTGTATGGGAGTCGCGACCCCTTGGCAGATGGGTAACATGACTTGTGGGTAAAGGGTACAACCTCTGCAGAGTGTGAAACTGGTATACTAGCCGAGCTCACGGTCATGAGCAGCTCAGGACTCTCTGATGATTAAATTATGGAACTTAAATTCAATTTTGTCATTTGCATTGCATGGGTTTATTATTAATTTTGTTCAATTACTTTATTTATGGTTTGGTATTTACTTACATTTAGTAACTGCTAATAAAATTTTGACCAACTACTTAAAAGCAATGCTCAGCTTTAACCCCTGTCATTGATTAGCCTTACACATCACATGAACTCCCACCTTTGGTGAGTTCATGTCACATTATTCCCCACAACTTGTTGAGCGATGATCATGTGTGAGCTCACCCTTGCTGTCTCACACCCCCCCATAGGAGAAGAGCAGGTGGTTCAGGAGGAGCCACAAGGCGAGGAGTATGATCTGATCTAGGTGGCGTTTCTCAGTTGACATTGGCGCCAACGATCCTTAGTTCGTTTCATGTTTATTCTTTTATTTTGTAATAAGTCTTCCGCTATGTAATAAATACTCTGATGTTTTATGACATTTATCTCTATACACTCTGTTATTATATATGTTGTCTTCTTGGCGCATGTATGAGATGCACCTGGCTTTGTTCCTTAAAGCCGGGTGTGACAGAAGTGGTATCAGAGGAAATGTTGACTGTAGGACGAAACATAGATAGAAATGGACAAACCCTTACCTACTTATCTTACTCTGATTCTTTCTATACTCATCTTGTCTTGATCCTATCTCATGTTTTGCTATCATACTCTGATTACTCTTATCTTTTCTGCTCTAAGACAAGATGGATTTCACACCTTGGAATCCTATATTTATGAACTTTTTTTTGAGATAGGAAACCCAAGACAAAATTAAAACTATTTTCTCTATTAAAAAAATGTTGGTTGATTGTTCTGATGATCAATGTCTGATTTGCTTCTTTGATTGATTGATATATTATATATGGACATCTTAGTATGTACCACCATAAGGTAATGAATTAGCTATGGTAGGTAAAATACTAATCTACTTAGCTAATAAATCCCCCGCAGTAACATTTCTCATAATTACTCGCCTTGTCTACAATTCCTCCTTTCTTACTCTGTATTTCTAACCCAGATGGACTACCCCTATAGTGTTAGAAGAGAGCACTATATACGTGATCCTTGGTATGTCATGGTTAAGAAAGGCAAAGACAGTTTATACACTGCGCTAAGGGAACCGTAGAACTCACCAGTTCCAAAGAACAAAGTTTTGAAGTTGAAGTTGCAGTAACTACCACCATCAAACTAGTGGCATTCTTAGTAGATGAGAAGTTTGTGGGTGGCAACATCCACGCAGTTAGAGATTTTTCCGGATGTCTTTCCAGAGGAGTTACCAGGGATGCCACCAGATAGGAAAGTTGAGTTTGTAATTGATCTTCTACCTGGAACTGCTCCTATATCTAAACGACTATACAGGATGTCCTTAGAAGAACTAAAGGAACTTAAGAAGCAATTAACGGAATTACAAGAGGCTAGGTACATTCGTTCAAATTCTTCAGCTTGTGGAGCGCCGGTTCTATTTGTACAGAAGAAAGATGGATCGCAAGGGATGTGCGTGGATTATAGGTCTCTTAACGACGTCACTATGAAGAACAAGTGTCCATTACCTTGCATTAAGGATTTATTTAATCAGATGAGAGGTGCAAGGATATTCTCGAAGATTGATCTCCGATCAGGTTACCACCAAATGAAGATTAGGCCTTCGAATATTCCTAAGACGGCTTTTTCGACCCGATATGGATTATATGAGTTTACCATTATGTCATTTAGACTAACTAATGCACTAGCTACTTTATGGATCTGAAGAATAAGATGTTTATGGAGTATTTAGATAGATTCGTCGTGGTATTCATCGACGATATTCTTATCTATTCCAAGAGTGATAGTGATCATGAGGAACATCTGAGATTGGTGCTACAGAAGCTACGAGATAACCAGCTATATGCCAAGTTCAGCAAGTGCGAGTTTCGGATTGGCGAGGTGCCATTTCTTGGTCATATTATTTCTAATGGAGGAATATCAGTGGATCCTGCTAAGGTTAAGGAGATAATGGAGTGGAGAGTACCCACTACAGTTACGGAGATTCGGAGTTTCTTGGGATTAGCAGGATATTATCGGAGATTTATTGAAGGATTTTCTAAGATTGCTAAACCTATGACTTCGCTTTTGGAGAAAGGAAGAGAATTTAAGTGGGATGAGAAGTACCAAGATAGCTTTGATCGATTAAAGAAGAAATTAATGTCACCACCAGTGTTGGTTATGCCAGATCTACAGAAGGGATTTGATATTTATTGTGATGCATGTGGCCAAGGCTTGGAATGTGTGCTCTTGCAAGAAGGACATATGATAGCCTAAGCATCTCGTCAGTTGTGGAAACACGAATTGAACTACCCCACTCAAGACTTAGAACTGGCAGTCGTTGTGCATGTGCTTAAGATTTGGAGACATTATATTATGAGAACCAAGTGTCAAGTATAAACGGATCATAAGAGTTTGAAGAACATATTCACACAGCAGGATCTCAACCTTAGGCAACGCCATTGGATGGAGCTTATTAAGGATTATGATTTGGAAATTCACTATCACCCGGGCAAGGCAAATTTGGTTGTAGATGCCTTGAGTCGAAAGGAGCATGTTCATTCAGCTGTTGTTGCCCAGCTACCCGATGAGATTGTTGAGGATTTCAGGAGACTTAACCTGGGGATAGTTGCTCACACTGAAGGAGTTACTATTGATGTGGAACCTACCTTGGAGCAAGAAATCCGCAGAAGGACAAATTGGTGATGCTAAGATACAAGAGATTAGGGATCTGATTACTCAAGGTCGAGGTCCGGAATTTACGGAAGATGAGCAAGGCACTGTATGGTTCAAGGACAGGATGTGTGTTCCTGATATTGAAAGCCTTCGTGAGACTATATTGAAGGAGGCCCATGACTCGGATTATTCTATTCATCCTGGTAGTACCAAGATGTATCAGGATTTGAAGCGGAAGTATTGGTGGTATGGATTAAAGAGAGATGTGGCTACACATGTGGCTATGTGCGATGTGTGTCAAAGAGTTAAGGCCAAACACCAAAGACTAGCTGGACTGTTACATCCACTGAAGATACCCGAGTGGAAGTGGGAAGAAATTGGTATGGATTTCATTACTGGATTGCCTCGCACCCAGAAAGGATATGACGATATATGGGTGATTGTGGATAGATTGACCAAAGTGGCTCATTTCATCCCGGTTAAGACTACTTATAATGGATCACAATTGGCTAACTTATACATGTCTCGGATTGAGTCTCTACATGGTGTACCGAAGAAGATCGTTTTGGATAGAGGATCACAGTTTACCTCAAGGTTTTGGAGAAGCTCTCATGAGAATGTGAATACAAAGTTGAACTTCAGTACAACTTATTACCCTCGGACTGATGGATAGACTGAAAGGACTAACCAAGTATTGGAAGATATGTTGGGAGCTTGGACCCTTCAGCATGGTAGTATTTGGGACAAGAGTCTACCTTATGTTGAGTTCTCATATAATGATAGTTTACCAGGCCAGTCTAAAGATGTCACCGTTCGAGACTGAATGGCAGGAAATGCAGGACTCCTCTATATTGGATCAGACTAGGGGAAGACAGTTCTTTGGGCCTGAACTGATTCAAGAAGCAGAAGAACAAGTCCATATAATTCGAGAGAATTTGAGGGTGGCTCAAACCAGGCAAAAGAGTTATGCTGATAATAGAAGAAGACCACTGGAATTTGAAGAAGGAGATTATGTGTATCTCAAGGTGTCACCACTTCGTGGAATGAGGAGATTCAAGGTTAAGGGCAAATTGTCCCCTCGCTATATTGGACCATTCTTGATCTTTAGGCGAGTTGGGGAGATGGCATACCAACTCGAGTTACCGGATAGTCTATCGGATGTGCATAACGTGTTCCACGTATCTCAACTAAAGAAGTGTCTCCGTGTCCCTGAGGAACAGTTACCAATGGAAGAGCTTAGTGTTCAGGGTGATTTGACTTACACAGAGTACTCGATCAAGATTCTTGATACATTGACTCGAGTTACAAGGAATAAGGTGATAAAGATGTGCAAAGTACAATGGAGTCACCATGGTGGAGATGAAGCAACATGGGAAAGAGAAGAAGAACTTCGCATAGATTTTCCCCACCTTTTTCCTAGACCTTCCTAAATCTCGAGGACGAGATTATTTTTAAGGGGGGTAGGATTTGTAATACCCAGTTTGTAAGGAGATATAAAAAATGGAAATTATTTGATTTCCCTTATCTATATGTGTGTGTTACTTCTATTTTACCATCACAAGTGAACATCTCACTTAAACCAATAAATAAATAACAAAGACACCCAAAATGACACATGCATCATGCTGGGCTTTTATTGTGTGTGCATTACTTGTGACAATGTAAAAACAATATTAAAAAAGAATAAGTTAAAAACTAGAGTGGAAACTGAGATCTAAAAGGAATTCTAGAATTTAGAAAAGAGAAGAAATGAATATTATGAGGAGAAAAATAAGTAAATAAAAATATATTGTTCCAAAACTAGAGTTTGAAATTGTGTAATTAACTCAAGGGAGGAACTCATAATCAAATCCAAATTCAAGTTTGAATTCAAAAAGGGAAAAGGAAATTAAAGGAAAAATAAAAAGAAAAGGAAAAAACGGATATTGGGCTGGAATACCTGATTTCGGCCCACTCCACCGCACAACCTGCCTAGCTCTACGGCTCTACCCTGTGCGCGCTTGTGCCACTGCCGGCCGGGGGCCCGCTCGCCAGCGTCCTTCCATTCAGTGGCGCTACTATGCCTGCGATGCCTCTCTCGATGACTGGCGGGGCCCACGTTGTCATCCCGCTACGTGCTCAACTAATACCTGAGGCCCGGTCGTGGAGCTTCGTAAATCCCGGGCCGTTAGTTGGCATGGTCCGGCGTATAAGACGCTGCCTGGGCGCGCATCTAAAGCCAGCTGAACTCCGCGCATGGTCGTGTGACCTAATCCCTTGAACATCGCCGTGCCTTACTCCTATTTGACCACTAGCGCCGCTAGTGATATCAACCGCCGCCGCCAAGACAAATTGAGAGGGGAGAGTAGCTCATTGCCATTCATCTCGCCGCAATCGTTTAACACCCTTGTCGGGACTGGAGGACGGTCACCAGTGTGAGCCAGGCGTGAGCAATCGACCGATGCGGTGGCCCCTTCTCATCGGAGTGTGGCGGGTGCGATGGATCCGCACGAACGTGGCCGAGCATCTTCTCGACTATTCAACCGGTATGGCTCCTCTCCCTGGAATTCTCATTATCGTGGTTATCTGGAGCGCTGAGGTTAGGATCGGATTGTGGCTTAGGGGGGCTTGCAATTGCTCACCGGAGTGTTGGACAGGAGGATAGCCGTGGGATGGTAGATATGCGGTGCGGATTTAATCGGAAATACCTTCTGGGTCGATTTAATCACGACTGTCCGTGCTTCATCTAGCGGCCCAGATTGGTGGATACCTCTTCACCGTGTACATTTCTTAAAGAGCCCCTCTGGAATTTGAGATTAGAACCCGCAGTCTAGGGCTGTTGTTCCCTGTGTCTGGCGAATCTTGCCCCAAGCCCCCTGTCTTCCTCTGTAATAGTGCGCCCAGTCCAGAATTCATAATAAATGGATAAATAAAATCTGAAAATGATTTTAATGAGAAAAAGAATTGTTAAAACTTATAAAATTCATAGAAAATTCATATGATATCCAAAATTATCCATTCTAGTTCCTAAAATTTTGTAATTTTATTCTCTAGCACTTAGTGTCTCTGTTTTATCATGACAACAGTAAGAAAATTAATCCCACACTTAATCCTATTTAAAACACATAAAACCTTTGAAAATTCATAACTTAAATTCTATAACTCCAAAATTTATGATTCCTGTTCCTAGGATTTTATTTTAATGTGTAGAATATTACTGTGTATTTTGTTTACATGTTTGGTGTGATGTTAATTTTCTCTATACACTGTGCTTGTTTGTATTGTGGTGAGTAGAAGAGCTCGTGACCGAGGATCCTGGTAAGCAGCAGGTTGAAGTAACTGAGCAGGAGCTCATTGAAGGCAAGTTGTGCCCTTGACCACTTTTTACCCAATAATGTTCTTTAATATCACTTATTCATGCATAGGTTAATTTTGATGGGACCCGATAGGTCACCCTAGATTGTTTATCTCATTACCTTGTTTACCCCTAAATCACTTGGGTAGTTTGCTATTGCTTTACATGGTTTTGGGATAATCATTTATTATATCTATGTTCCAATTCTTTTGTTATTCTATTTATGTTCATGTCAAGATCATTAATGTTAATTGGAACATAGAGCTTAACTTGAGAAACACGTGCCACCACAAGGGTTTAATGGGACGCCCTTGGCTGACTAATTAGGAAAGCTAGTGGAAGACTACCTTACCCGAAAGGGGCAAGGGCAGTAGGGGAGTGGTCAGTGTAGGGGGGTCCTTGGTTGATTTTGCTGCGATGGCGGTCAGGCAAGAACCCTGCATTGGAGCTTCCTATAAACTGTAGCGGGTTTTCGGAAGCTAGTGGAACTTTGTAAAGGCCTCGTAGTGTTGCCCTGTCGCGCTTCCTAGGTAGAGGTGTATGGGAGTCGCGACCCCTTGGCAGATGGGTAACATGACTTGTGGGTAAAGGGTACAACCTCTGCAGAGTGTAAAACTGGTATACTAGCCGAGCTCACGGTCATGAGCAGCTCAGGACTCTCTGATGATTAAATTATGGAACTTAAATTCAATTTTGTCATTTTCATTGCATGGGTTTATTATTAATTTTGTTCAATTACATTATTTATGGTTTGGTATTTACTTACATTTAGTAACTGCTAATAAAATTTTGACCAACTACTTAAAAGCAATGCTCAGCTTTAACCCCTGTCATTGATTAGCCTTACACATCACATGAACTCCCACCTTTGGTGAGTTCATGTCACATTATTCCCCACAACTTGTTGAGCGATGATCATGTGTGAACTCACCCTTGCTGTCTCACACCCCCCCCACAGGAGAAGAGCAGGTGGTTCAGGAGGAGCCACAAGGCGAGGAGTATGATCTGATCTAGGTGGCGTTTCTCAGTTGACATTGGCGCCAACGATCCTTAGTTCGTTTCATGTTTATTCTTTTATTTTGTAATAAGTCTTCCACTATGTAATAAATACTCTGATGTTTTATGACATTTATCTCTATACACTCTGTTATTATATATGTTGTCTTCTTGGCGCATGTATGAGATGCACCTGGCTTTGTTCCTTAAAGCCGGGTGTGACAGCCCCGTGGGCCAGTACTTATATTTTTAAGGATGCCCTAAGAGCACCCTATTGTTTGGAGAGGCAACGTTACTTCCAGCATGCATGCATTATAAACACAAAGAGGAATTAAAAACTTGAGCTAACCCACTTTCTTTAAAACCATCCGGGCTCTCTTTTTCTTTTTCCTTCCACCATAATCTTTACCTTTGATTCCCTTCCGCAGATGAATTCACCCACCCCCGCCAGTGGAGGAGACACTCGTTTCAGTTCTGACTTCCTTTCTCGCGATGACTTTCCTTCCATCTTGTGGGAAGTGCTTAACTCCGCTGGCTACCCTACGCCCCCTTTGTACACGGTGCACTTGTATGAGGAGCATCGGGTACCTCGTTGTCGGGTCTGGCTGACTTTGGAGGCTCATCCCCTTCAGCCGGGTTGGCGTTCTCTTGATTCCGAGGCAATTGAACTCAGGACGGACGACACCGTTGAAGCAGCAACCATGAAGACTCTGACGACTTTCTGTGGCTACCATCCCCTGGAAATGGTGATGCACCCCTTGGGACTCTTCCCTGCTGAGAAGAAGGATGACCCCATGTGGTGTAACCGCGTGAGCCATGTGAAGGATGTGTGGGCAATGTATCCTGACTTGGTTGGGAGGGTTCAGTGCATGAGTGCGTTGTACCGCCTTTAGGCCCTTCAGAGCGACACTATGGCACATCTTGCTAACATCGCTCAAACCACCAAGCTCACTCTCGGCAGTCGAGAAGATTTTGTGGTCGACTTATCCTCCGAGTTGGTAGAGAAGGATCTACAGGTGGAAAGGCTGAGCCAGCGCATTGCCACCTTGGAGCAGCAGGTGGAGATCCGAGACAACACCATTGATGTCTTGGAGAACCAGCTCCACGATGTGCAGAGGGAACTCGAAGAAGCGAATGACCACTTGGACATGCACCACCAGGAGATGGAGGCCAATGAAGCCGGAAGCGAGGGAGAAGAGGCTCTCGAGGAGCTAGGACCAGCCCCTAGTGCCCATGGGACTACCTCCGCGATGCCCCCTTCACCCGTATCTTGTGTCGCTTCCACCGCTCAGGGTTGATCAGTCACTTTGACACTTTTAGGCGGATAGAAACCTATGCGAGCTTAGTTAATGTCAGATTTTGGACTAGGCTTACGGGTACTTTCCCCTGATTGATGTAACCCTGTGAACTTTTGAAATCTGTGGGATGTTTGTCACCATGTTATCTTCATTTCGGACCTAATATTATGATTATGGCATTTTTCTTCCATCTGAGATGATATCTTTTCGTTCGAAACTGTGAGTTGGGATAACAATGGCGGCAATCTCTGTTTTTAGATGGCAGCTAGGCAGCGTCACGGGCATAACGAGCAGGTTCCACCGCCACCTCCTCCAGCTCCCATAGTGTAGGAGCTAATGGCCCAGCAGAATGAGATTCTGCGACAGCTCTTGCAGCGCCAGCCCCACCCTCATCAGCATGGTGGAGGCCAGCATCAGCGACCTCCGGCAATGGCAACCTACCAGGAGTTTCTGAGCACGCAGCCACCATTGTTCACCAAGGTAGAGGATCCGTTGGACGCCGACGTGTGGCTTCGCGTCGTCGAGTCCAAGTTTCCCCTCCTCACGGGAGACTGCCCTGATGAAGCCAAGGCTCGCTTCGCCGCACAGCAGCTTCGCGGCCCTGCTCGGACTTGGTGGGACCACTTCCGTGCTATGCTCCCCGCTGATCGTGAAGTATCTTGGGAGGAATTCAAGACTGCCTTCAGAGGACAGCACATCCCAGCTGGCATTCTTGATCGCAAGCTGAATGAGTTTCTAGCACTTAATCAAGGAACCCGCACGGTACTGCAGTATGCGCAAGCCTTCAACGACCTATGCCAGTATGCAGGTTACCATGCTGATTCTGATGAAAAGAAGAGACACCGCTTCCGCAGGGGTCTTAATACCAAGCTGCGGGAACGACTCAACACTGTCCGGGCTGATAGCTTCAATGAGTTGGTCAATCTGGCCATCTCCCAGGAGGATTGCATTGTAGCTCACCGGGCAGAGAAGAAGAGAAAGGCACCAATGGCAGCACCATCCGCTCAGGCCCAGAGGTTCAGGATTGTTTCTCACAATCAGAGCAAGGGTTTCCAGCAGCAGGCAGGCAGATGGGTGATCAGGCCACCTCAGCAGCAGCAGCCGGCACCCAACCGCTTTCCAGCTCCCGCTCCAAGGAACAATCAGCCTCCGCAGCAGCAGCAGTTCTACCAGGGCAATGGGAACAAGTGTTTCACTTGTGGCAATGTGGGCCACTATGCCAAGAATTGTCCCAGGAACCAGCAGAAGCAGATGCCAGCACCAAATCAAGACAAGGGAAGAAAGCAGAAGGTACAAGTCAGGCAAGGGAAGCTCAACTTCACTACTCTGGAGGAAGTACCTGAGGGAGCTCCTATCATGACCGGTATCCTTTCGGTTTATAATCAACCTGCCTTAATTTTGTTTGATTCTGGTGCATCTCATAGTTTCATTAGCCAAAAGTTCAGTGCTAAATGTGAACTGCCATTCTCTCACTCAAAAGGGTCATTTATGATAGCTAGTCACACCTGGGGGTAAAATTTCAACTAATCAATTAAACCAAAGTGTGCCTATTCAACTAGGGAGCCACATTGTCAAAACCACTCTTCTTATGTTGGGTTTGGAAAATGTGGACATTATTCTAGGAGCTAATTGGATGACCTTGCACCAAGTTGTGCTTGATGTAGCCAGCCGTACCGTGGAAGTTAATTCTCCATTCTATGGGAACTTCACCTTAATTCTGCCTAGTCAAGGTTCTACTCAGTCATGTGCTTTCTCTATGACGGAGTTACCTCTAAAGAAGATCCCAGTGGTCTGCGAATATGCAGAAGTCTTTCCTGATGAATTGCCAGGAATGCCACCAGACCGGGATATTGAATTTGCCATCGAGTTGCAACCGGGAACAGCACCAATTTCCAAGAGGCCCTACCGAATGCCACCCGCTGAGTTGGCAGAATTGAAGAAGCAATTGCAAGAGTTGCTGGATAAGGGATTTATTCACCCAAGTACTTCGCCTTGGGGATGTCCAGCACTGTTTGTGAAGAAGAAGGATGAAAGCTTGAGGCTGTGTATAGATTACCGCCCTCTTAATGTGGTAACTATCAAGAACAAGTATCCTTTGCCTCGTATTGATGTTCTTTTTGACCAGTTGGTCGGGGCCAAGGTGTTTTCCAAGATCGACCTTCGCTCTGGCTACCATCAAATCAAGATACGAGCAAGCGATATTCCGAAGACGGCATTCTCAACCAGATATGGGCTATATGAATTTCTGGTGATGTCATTCGGGCTAACAAATGCACCAGCATATTTCATGTATCTGATGAATTCTGTTTTCATGCCTGAATTGGACAAATTCGTAGTGGTTTTCATCGATGATATTTTGGTGTACTCAAAGAACGAAGAAGAACATGCCGGGCATTTGCATGTAGTGCTTCAACGTCTGCGAGAGCACCACCTTTATGCCAAGTTATCCAAGTTTGATTTTTGGCTAAAGGAAATCAAATTCTTGGGTCAAACTATCTCTCAGGCAGGAATAGTTGTTGATCCTGATAAAGTGCAAGAGGTGATGAACTGGAAGCCACCAACGACTGTCCGTCAAATTCGGAGTTTTCTGGGATTAGCTGGTTATTACCGAAGATTTATTCCGGATTTCTCTCGAATTGCGAAGCCTATAACTGAGTTGCTGAAGAAAGAAGCCAAGTTTGTTTGGAGTCAGAAGTGCGAAGATGCCTTCCATGCATTAAGGCAGCATCTGACCACAGCACCAGTATTAGCGCAACCCGACAATAGCAAGCCTTTTGATGTGTATTGCGATGCCTCTGGCACTGGACTAGGTTGTGTCTTAATGCAAGACAACCGAGTCATCGCTTATGCCTCAAGAGCACTCAGGCCTCATGAGCAGAATTATCCCACTCATGACCTCGAGTTGGCAGCAATGGTTCATGCATTAAAAATGTGGAGGCACTATTTAATGGGAACCCACTGCAACATCTTCACTGATCATAAGAGCCTTAAGTACATCTTTACTCAGGCTGATCTCAACATGAGGTAGAGAAGATGGCTAGAGCTGATCAAGGACTATGACCTGGAGGTACATTATCACCCAGGAAAAGCTAATGTGGTAGCAGATGCCTTGAGTCGGAAGTTGCAATGCAATTGTATTCTGATGGATTCTCGCATTAACACCTTGTGTGATGAGTTGAGCAAGATGCAAATTGAAGAGATTCCTTCTGGTTCTTTGTCTCACATTTCTGTCGAGCCAGCTTTGCAAGACCAGATCATCATGGCCCAGCTCACTGACAAGGGAGTGCAAATTATCAAGAAGAATCTCCATCAGAAGATTGAGAAGTATAGTTGTTTCCGCCAAGATGAAAAGGGTGTGTTATGGTTCAAAAGCAGATTGGTGATTCCTAAAAACCAGGACCTCAAGAGGAAAATCTTGGATGAGGCTCATCTCTCCAAATTCTCTATGCATCCGGGAAGCACCAAAATGTACCATGATTTGAAGCCTTTGTATTGGTGGACCAGAATGAAGAGGGAGATAGCCCAGTATGTATCAGAATGTGACACCTGTCAGAGGATAAAGGCAAGCCACTTGAAATCAGCTGGAGCTTTGCAACCCCTATCTATACCTTCGTGGAAATGGGATGACATCAGCATGGATTTCATTGTGGGTCTGCCCAACACCTCTCATCATCATGATTCGATTTGGGTTATTGTGGACCGACTAACGAAAGTGGCACATTTTCTTCCTGTGCACACCACTGACAAGGCTCAAAAGTATGCAGAATTGTATATTGACCGGATCGTGTATTTGCACAGATTACCTTGGACCATTGTTTCTGACCGAGGAGCCCAATTTGTTGCCAGATTTTGGGAACAACTGCAGGAGTCTTTGGGAACCAAGCTAATCAGAAGTTCACCTTACCACCCACAGACTGATGGTCAGACAGAAAGGGTAAACCAAATCCTGGAGGATATGCTGAGAGCTTGTGCAATCGATTGTGGCAAGAACTGGGATAAGCACATCTCCTTGGCAGAGTTTGCTTATAACAACAGTTATCAATCCAGCCTAAGGATGGCACCTTTCGAAGCTCTCTATGGAAGAAGGTGCAGGACACCACTCAATTGGTCTCAACCTGGAGAAAGAGGAGTTTTTGGACCTGAATTAGTGACTGAAGCCGAAAGGAAGGTCAAACTAATCAGGAAGAATCTAGAAGCTGCTCAGGACAGGCAGAAGAGTTACCATGATAGAAGAAGGAAACCTCTCCAGTTCGAGGTGGGAGATTTTGTATACCTCAAGGTATCACCCACCAAGGGAGTGCAGAGGTTTGGGATCAAAGGCAAGCTAGCCCCTCGTTACATTGGACCTTATGAGATCATAGAAGCATGTGGACCCGTGGCATATAAGTTGAAGTTACCTTCAAAAATGTCTGCCATTCACAGTGTGTTCCATGTATCTCAGTTGAAGAAGTGTGTTCGATTGCCGACCGAGATCATAGCAGAGCCAGAATTGGAGATAGAGCCAGATCTATCGTACCAAGAGTACCCATCCAAGATTCTGGATTGCAAAGAAAGATCAACTCGGGCTAAATCGATCAAGATGTACAAGGTCCAGTGGAGTAATCACTTAGAGGAAGAAGCTACTTGGGAAACCAAGGAATTCTTGAGATCCAACTTCCCCGATTGCCTACCTAAGGAAGCTGGTACGTAATCACACCCCCAACCCCTCCTCCTGCCCTTCGAATCTAATTTTCAAAAATATGATCTTAAATCATAATGAAGTAATCATGAAACAAAACTTAAAAATGGCTTCCTTCTGAAGTTGCAAAGAGAATGACATTCGAAGAGCAGTTTGCTCTAATAATAACAATAAGCACCCACTTCCTATAAGTCTCACCCTTCGCTTCACCCTGGGAGGACTCTGGCCCGAATCTCGGGACGAGATTCCTTTAAGGGGGGAAGGCTGTGACACCCCAGTGTCACTTAGGGTTCTTCCTTAAGCTAACCCCAACCCATGATCACATGCAATCTCAATGAAAGGATAAACATTAAAAATGAGAACAAAGAATTATGTTGAAGTCTACTTAAACCCTCCTTAAAGTTTTCATGAATTCTAAGGAAGGAAAACTCTTAAACCCTAGTTAATCCTAAGTGAACCATTTAAGCATAAAGGGTAAATGGGAGAAACCCTTGGGAGAAAAATACAAATTTTGGAGAAAACCAAATTACAAAGTTTTAGTTCACTGATTAACTAACAAAGCATAGTAAGGAAGTTTTGCCTTTTGAACTTTTTAAAATCCCCAAAACAGCCCCTAAACTAATGCACTTGGGGGAAATTCAGAAATTCAGAAATCTGAATTTCAGCCCCCTCCCAAAGATCAATCTTGTTCTCTATTTTTCAAAACTCAAATCAAACAAGTCCAAACATCAAAGTTGTGCCAAATTCCGTTGAACATGCCTTGGAAAAGTTTGAACTCAAACCAATTTCATTTGACACGGTTTTGGCGCAGTTTTACCTCGAGACTCACCTTGTGACACTGCCACCTTTGTGACACGACAGCTCTCTGTACACTGCCCCAAACCGCTCGACTTCCACACACAAACGACAAAGCTCTGTCGGGGGAGCAAATCTTGTGCAGCGATCATGCCCAAATTCGTGAAGATCTTCAACCTATGGGCGCTTGAACTCGGGCAGAAGCAAAAAGCCACGTGTTCGATCGCTTGCCTGACCGGCCGAGCGCGGACTGGCCGCGGCAGCGCGCGCCCCGCGCGTGGTCGCCCCACCCTGCGCGCCTGTGCCGTGCCCTCGCCTATAAATGCGTCCAAGAGGCCTTAGCCGTTGGCACCGCACACCCCGAGCCTCGCCCGAGCCACAGATCACCAGAGTTCGCCGTGAAAAGCGAGCACCGCCGCCCGCCATCCCTACCCAGGCTCGGCCATCGTGGCCACCCCTTTCTGTTGAACTCCAGCCTCACCCAAGCCCCTAGATCGCTTCCCAGTGAAGCCATGAAGCTTCTCCAAGCTTGAGCCGAGGCATTGCCTCACCGGAGAAGCAGTTTCACCCTCGCCGGACTTCGGTCTTCCGTTGCCGCGCGTGGACCGAGCTAACCAGTGAGTCTTCGTCTAATTCCTTGCACCCACATCTTCCCTAGCATCCCGTGAAGCTCTCTGACCCGTTCAATTGAACTATCACGCCGTGAGTAGGCCGGACTCCTCGCCGCCGACGAGCATCTCCGTCTGCGCACGTGGACCGGCTGACTCCGACCATCCCCGACGGCGACCCGCACATCGCTGTGATCTCCGAGACCTCCCCTACGTCCTCGACCACCTCACCGAAGCAATCTCACCGCCGGTAAGCCCCTCCGCCCTTTCTTCCGCCGCGGTTACTGTTTAAGTTGGGAGAAGGACCTCGGGTTAGGATTAGAAGAACCCGGGGGGTTTTCTGCAATGTCAGTGACTCATGTGAATAGTAGCCCAGGGACTGATCCGTGAGGAAAACTTAAAACACCCGCTAGGGACCCCAGTGCAAAGTAGTTTTCCATTTAATCAATTCTGTTAATCTTTTTAAATAACCAGAGAACTTAGAAAATCCATAACTTGATGAATTCTTAATCAAAAGTTGTCAAACTAATTTTGCTAGATCCTAAATATTATGAACTATCATTTAATAATAATAAACCCTATGCTTTCTGTTCTAATTTTTAGAGTTTAAAATTAAAAATAGAAACTGACCAAACCTTGTTTAATTAAGCAAAATTAGTTTTGCTTCTGTGCCGAACCTAATAAAATTTGTAGGTATTCAAACCTCATTTAGACATTGTTTAAAAATAGTAGGAACCCCAGTATTGAAAAATATAGTGTAGATATCCATTTAAAGCTATTTTGCCCAAAACTTAGGAAAATCAGAAAGGCATTAGAAATTAATGAACAATGAGTGAAATTATTTTTCCTAGTTTGCTTAAGTAACAGAGAACCTAGGAAAAATAAAGGAACCTTTAGTCCAGATCAGTTTTAAAGTAAAATGTTTTATTTAGCATTATTCCAACTAGAAATCAATTATTAGAATTACAAAACTAGGCCCAAAATTGATGATAAAAATCCAGTGGACTTATAACCACCAGAACCCCACTGCAAAAATAATGAACACCTCAGCCCATCATTTTAAGTAGGGTAAACAAATATAATATGATAATGAGGCATTTTCCAAATAAATCATGAATAACCCATAATAATGCAATAATGGGCAACCAAAATTTTGCTAAGTCAATGATGAGATAAGCCACCAGATAAAAATGCAAACCCATTAAAAAGATGTAAAATAATACCTATTGCCCATATTTTATAAGAAAAGCTATTTAATCCAAGTAATGCATACCACCCCTTCCCTTAAGCAAAAAAATGCCAAACTTCAGAATGATTGCTCTTGCGCAAAATAGAAGCTAAGAAAAATCAGAAATCTGTTATTTGATATTTTTCAAATATAGTGGTAGTAGAAAGCACCCCTTTGGCTAGAAACTTGAGAAAACCCTAGTAAAATAACTAATAGGTATTAATGACTAGAAATTTGTGTCAAGTCATGTTATAGCACCTAAAAGCCAGCAAAAATAAGTTTTAGAGAATTACCTACTGTTAACTAATAGTTGTAGATCAAAGCACCCCTTCTGCCCTAAAACTTGGTAATTTTGTCCAGAGAAAACTATTCACTTTCTGATCCCTAAATTTTGAGACAGAGAATTATACACCAGTAATAAGCCACTGTAATTTTTACAGGATTTTTGGAATTTTATTAAAGAAACTTGTAGTTCAAATCCACTCCAAAAACTTAAAGAGAATAAAGAAAAAGAAAGAAGAAATAAACCTCACTCCAATAAGTCCAACTTGAATTCTTATCAAAACTCACTAAGGCTTAAAAAGAATTCAGTGGAACCCCAAAATAAAACCTACCACTTACCTTAGCTAAGTTTGACCCAATTTACCAAGTATACCACCCAAAAGTCTCACATAAGTAAGGTTTAACTCTATCTAACTCAAGTAGATCATGAAGTTGAGACTTCTAAAGCACATATCATATCATGCATATATCTTACGCATTGCATTCATTAGATTGTAATCTCGCCGATGGAGAGTACGTGCTCATCCCCGAGCAAGGAACTGTCCAAGAGGAGGACCAGGAGCAAGCTTCCGAGACTGCTATCGAGGATCTCCCCGCAGCCCCAGCTATTGAAGGCAAGCCCCGGTTTATATGCATAACCATATTATTATATGCTACTTTACTACACATAATGCTTGTAGGATTGTAATGTGCACTTAAGTGTAGGAGTTGCTTGAAACCTCTAGTTGCATGAACTTAGGATTCCTTTTGAGATGAATACTAGTATGCTAGGTCGAGTAGCTGCTTGCTAATCAGGATCTCGATAGAAGTCGAGTGATTTTTTTAGCACTCGCGCGAGGTCAGGAATTGATTGTATTCATCTTGATAACGAGATCTATGTTAGTCTATGGACTTGGATCTAGGGAGGATGCCTTGACCATGAGACGGGAAAAAGGAATTAAGGATTAATGTGTGGATACCTGAGTCAAGCTTTTGAACATACTAAGCACATGCCGAGAAAAATGGTAACCGGTAAACCTAGTACCTGAGTGAAGCCGGGCGCGGACTTTATCCCTCATGCGACCTGAGACTGGGTCTCCCATGCTAGCTATGGTGGGTACAAGTGCGGTCACTGCACGGCGGCAGCCGGGGTCAGTGGAGCATTGTATGCCAAGGCGGTGAGGCCTGGACGCGAACAGGGAATCAATGGGGACGGTTGTCATGTGTGGGGTCGGAGTACCCTGACATGCCGTGTGTTTAGGTTTACCTTGCAAGGTTAAAACTCGATTCGAATCGTCTGCTTCTCGCAGCTAATGAGACTGCTTGACCCCTTGTACTGCATCGAGTAAGAAGTGCAATGAGGTTACATGAGACAATTTGTTGATTGAACTAAATGCTTGTTACCATGTATGCTTAGAAGGAGCAAACCTAGCTAAGATAATGATGCTAGAATTTGAA
Organism: Zea mays; assembly: GCF_902167145.1. Lineage (NCBI taxonomy): Eukaryota > Viridiplantae > Streptophyta > Magnoliopsida > Poales > Poaceae > Zea > Zea mays. The sequence goes on along the minus strand of NC_050100.1, from coordinate 156,423,814 downwards.
AAGATAAAAAAAATTGATTTTAGAAACAGCTAGTGCTTTTGGCAAACCAAACCCCTCAGCCAAACAACTGCATAGTCTAGAGGTAGAGGAGTAGACTCCTCACACCGGTTAAGTCTAGCTGAGTATTAGTATACTCAGCCTTGCTTGTGGCATAATTTTTGCAGATACCATTCAGGAAATGGTTCATGGCGTGACTTGGCCTACCACCCTGCCACCGGGTTGGACGGTCGAGTGGGATGCTGCTCCGGCAGGATAGGAGCACGAGGAGTAGTGGGCTAGGCCTTGCCCATTTCCTCGATACCGACGACATCAATTATCCGCTGCATTTTATTTTGTGAACTCTCATTTGCTACTCAAAAACTCCGATCTATGTAATAATTCAGCACTTAATTTGAGGTTTTCTGTTTTATTGTATTTCTTCTGTGACTCACCTTCGAGTGAGACTGTGGAATTTGATCCTGGTTAAGTGGCTCTATCAGACTAGATCTGAGGGACTGACGGGTTATTCCGATTTAAGTGTGTTGCGAACCGTGAGGCGTGACTTAGGCACTTAAGCTGGAATAATTCGGGTGGTTTTGCCACAGGCGCCAGCGCGACAGCCATTATTACATCTCCTACAGGACTCAAATACAGATATGCCGCGTGTCTCCATTTCACACTGGAATCAGACAAATGCACAAATAATATTGCAGAATACAAAGCAGTCATCCTAGGCCTTCGCAAGCTATGGGCCCTCGGGGTGACAACGTGCATAGTCAAGACTGACTCTAAGATAGTCACCGGCCAAATCGAAAAGGACTACTCTGCCAAAGACTTAGTCCTCATGCAATATCTCTCTGTCGTACGAAGTCTAGAGAAGCAATTCAAAGGATTCACCATGCAACACATAGAGCGGAACACGAATGAAGAAGCTGACATGTTGGCCAAAGCAGTAGCGAAAGGCGAATCCTTACCATCCGACGTGTTTTTCCACACGATCGACACACCAGCTGTAAGAAACCCTGAAGGCCTGTAGATAACACAAGACCTCGACAAGCACCGAATCGTGAATCTGATAATGACTAAAGACTGGCGGGCACCCATCACCTTATACCTTCAAGGTCACTATCATCCTCTGACCAAAGCGAAACTAAAAGGTTAAAACACAGAAGTAGATACTTCGCTGTGATCGATGGTCATCTATACAAAAGGGAATAAGTCAACTCATGTTAAAATGCTAACTGAAGTCGAAGGCATAGAACTTCTTCGAGAGGTCCACAGAGGAACATGTGAATCACATTCGGGACCTAGAGCTCTTGCTGCTAAGGTCATGCACCAAGGTTTCTACTGGCCAGCCATCGTGTGTGCTGCCAACAGTGTGACCCGTTCGTGCAAAGCATGCCAAAAATTCTCACCTCGAATAGGCGCCCCTTCGTAGTTCACAAAGCTCATCGCACACACCTGACCACTATAGTGTTGGGGACTCGACATTGTTGGACCACTGCCAACAGTGCAAGGCACTTAAAATTCACCTTCATCGCAGTCGAGTACTTCATGAAGTGGATCGAAGCAAGAGCCGTGTCAACAATAACGTCGAAGATAGCGCAGAAGTTCTTCTGGCAGAACATTGTTTGTCGATTCAAAGTCCCTTAAGAGTTGACAGTTGATAATGGTAAACAATTCGACAATCAAGACTTCAGGGAATTTTGCAACTCCATCGGCACGAAGATAGTCTTCACATCGGTCTACCACCCACAAGCCAACAGGGTAGTAGAACGTGACAACGAGAAGATTTTCAGTGCTATAAAGAAGAGACTTCTAGACGAAAAAAGGGCAAATGGGCTGACCAACTTCCTAAAGTCATTTGGGCGCTAAACACAATAGAATCTAGAGCCACTAGATTCATCCCTTTCCGTTTAATGTACGGATCCGAAGCCATGACTCCAAAAGAACTAAAGCACAGATCACCATGAAAAAAATGCCACGACCACACCAGATATTGACCCGTCAACTACTAAGGACCTTCTCGATGGAGATCGTGTCTTCGCCCTCAAAACATTGAACAGATACCAAGCGCAAACGAAGGCATGGCGAGACAGCAATATCAGCCCTAAAGAGTTCGACGAAGGGGACCTCGTCCTCATCAGAACCAGCAGAACAGAGTCTCGAGGCAAGCTCGAGCCAAAATGGGAAGGTCCCTTCCATCAAGAAGAAAAGATCACCAAATAGCTACAGGCTCACAACACAATCCAGCGAAGACCTCGAGCATTCGTGGAATTGTAACACCTCAGGTGTTACCATGGCTAGAGCACACCTTGGTGCTAAGGACTGTGATCACATGTGATAATAACATAAGGAAACACATAAGAACTTTGGAGATCATGTGTTAATCAAAGTTTGTTAATGACCTAAGAAGTATTACTCAAATCTTTGCACACTTACTACCTTGGATAAAAGGGGGGGAAGAACCCTAGACCTCTCTTAAACCCTATCTCCCAAAACCATGGATAAAGGGGGAAAGAGAGTGAGCAAATGTGCAAAACATGAGTAATCTTTAACAAAACCATAAGCAACCTTATAACCAGCAATTAGGGGAAGGTAATATTGCAAAAAGACCCCTGGAGAAACCCCAAATCAAATCTCCAAGTGGAGAGAAAGCTAGAGCTCTCTATTCTCTCTAAGTTAAAAACTACACCTACACTAAAGATCAGTCGTGTTCACCTCGAAGCTGACACCAAACCCACCTATGTTCTATACCAAAAATGTGGCATACCACCTAAGGCACCCACTGGAAAAAGCTGAGCCCGAGACTTGGACGTTTGACATGCCTTGGCATGGTTTTTGTCGTGAGGTGGGCAGTGTGACACACCCGATTTGGCGACCAAAGATCTCCCTACCTAGGCCATATCTGCCATTGCAGCTCACGGATGAGAGACAGCCCTAGGTGCCAGGAAAAGACTCGCGCCGGATTTTTGCCAAGATTCACACGTTTGCGACTTGGGTGAGCTGTGGAACACGGGCAGAAGAAAAGCTCCACGTGTTCGACGCGCTCTGTGTGCGCCAGAGCACGCCCGCGCGCGCCCCGCGTCGCGCCAACGACCAGCCGACACCATGGCCCGCGCCCGCGCTTATAAAGCCCGCTCGGGCATCGACTGCACTCTTCTGTGCACCCTCAAGCTTCACCGGAGCTCAGTTCACCACCGTTTGCCCGTGCGAGGCGTGCCCGCGGCCACCCGAGCCACTGCCACCGTAGACCGGCCAGCCCAGCCTTTCCCAACCCCGTCCAACCCTCGGAGACGAGTGTGCACAACTCAATGAAGCTCCCCGAGCGAGGAATCGAAACCTGCTTCGCCGGAGAGGCCAGTCCACGGTCGCCGGAGTTCACAACCCCGCCGGAGTACGTGGACCGGGTAATCCACTGAACCTTTTTCCGATTCCTTGTGCACACGGTCTCTACGTTACCCCGTGAAGCTCACCGTGCCCTTGGATTGAACCAGATCGCCGTGGTTTGGCCGGTACACTCGCCGCCGATGAGAACACCCGCCTGCGCACGTGGACCGAGTGATTCCGGCCATCCCCGCCGTCGAGCCGCACCTCGCTGTGACCGCCAGAGCCTCCCCGAGCCAACCCTGCCCTTCGCCGGACCTATCTCGCCGCCGGTAAGCCGCGCCACCCTTTTCTTTCCCGCGGGTACAGTTTACATTGGGGGAAGGACTGCGGGGATGAAGAAGGAAAGGTCAGGGGGCTTTTTGAACTGTCAGCGACCCAGGGGAATAGTGGCACAGGGGTAGATTTGTGTGGGTTGATTTAGTTTAAACCCAGGGACCTCGGTGTAAACTGCTTTTCCAGAAAACCTTTATTAAATCTGAATTTAGATTTGAACAGAACTTTACTAATTCATAACTTCTGTTTAGTTCATCCAAATTTGGCCAAACCAATTTTGTCAGACTCTAAATAATGTAACCTACTTAATAAAAATATAAAACCCCCTATGTACTATAGAAAACTTTAAAGTTCTAATATAATTATTGTTTTGGCCATAAGCTAAATAATAGGGCAAAAATTAGTTGCACTATTTGACTAGGGTTAGAAAAATTTGGAGAAGTTTATATCCACCTACTGACCTAATTAAAAATGTTGAATCTCTTTGTCCGCTCCATTAAGTTAGTTTTACCCCTTATTTTGCAATATGCTCAAGGTTAAGAAAAATAGGAAATGTGATTTAAATAATGAACCAGAGAGTACCCCCATTTTTGTTAGGGTACTTATTAAATATAGTTCACTGGAAAAATCTATCATACCCTGGTTTAGTATAAAATAAGTAGGATACCTTTTATTTGAATAAAACAAGGACAACTTAGAAAAATCCTACAAAAATAACCCCAAGATGAAAACACCTCAACCCTTGGGATAACTAATGTTTTGTTAATAAGAACTTAGGAAAAATATGAAATCTGCTGTTTGACATTTTTCAAATAACCATGTAGTAGAAAGTGCCTTTTAGGTATTAAACTTTAGAAAATCATAACTGAATAACCACCCCTTAGCTTTCTGTGATTTTTGGCACAGAAGCCTATTATTACTGTTAGATGCCAACAAAAATAACCCTTAGGGCAGAGCTCACCCCTAATTAAGAGATGTAGTGTAAAGTGGCCCATTTTACACAACTCTTGTTATTTTTGTCTAAAGCATAGCCTTTATATTTTAAGCCTCAAATTCTTAGAACAGGCTAGAATAACAAATGGCAACCCACTGTAATTTTTCTGGAATTTTTGGAAAATAGTAAACCACTGTCGTAGTTCAAACCTACACTAGAAACCATAAGTAGAAAATAAAGAAAAGGAAAGGTGAATAACAGGAAATTAGTGTCATCCTAAAAACTCTTTATAACTTGTCCACTGAAGTATATAAAAAGGCAATACTAATTCCCTATGATTATCCTCAACAATAAAAACCTAAGCCTAAAAAGTAATAAGCATAACCCACTGGAAGCCCCGCATGACCAAGCAAACCCTAAGTTACTCCTTGACTTAGTTTTCTTTTGGCATAATGTTATTAAATCCTGCATAATCGTAACATACATGTTCATTGCATTCGATAGACTGTAATCTTGCTGACGGAGAGTACGTCCTCGTGCCGGAGCAAGGAGCTGCTCAGGAGGTAGCCCCAGATCCAGCACCAGAGCCTGCACCAGAGGACCTGCCTGCCACTGCTTTGGAAGGCAAGCCCCGGTTTTATGCATAACCGTTTATATATGCTATTTTACTACACTTAATGTTTGTAGGCTTGAACTGTGCACTTAAGTGTAGGAGTTGACTGAAACCCTAGTTGCATGAACTTAGGATACCTTTTGAGATGGATACTAGTATGCTAGGTCGAGTAGCTGCTTTATTAATTAGGGATCTCGGTAGAAGTCGAGTGATTTTTCTAGCACTCGCGCGAGGTCAGGAAATTGATTGTATCCACTTTCTTATCATATCGATGTTGGTTTGTGGGCAACAATCCATGGGGATTGGTTGTCTACGGGATAAAAATTGGAATAAGGATTTAGGTGTGGTACTGTGTGTCAAGCGTTTGAACGTACTAAACACATACCGAGAAATATGGTAAATCGGTAAGCCTAGTACCTGAGTGAACCTGCCCGCAGACATATCCCCTCACGCGACCTGAGACGTGGTCTCCCATTTCGGTTATGGTGGGTACAAGTGCGGTCACTGCACGACGGCAGTCGGGGTAAGTGAGGCATTGTACGCCAAGGCGGTGAGCCCTGATCTGTTGCCAGGGGATCGATGGGGACGGTTGATGTGTGTGGGGACGGAGTGCCTCGCCACGTCGTGTGTTTAGGTTTACCTTGCAAGGATAAAAACTCGATTTGAATCGTCTGCTTCTCGCAGCTAATGAGACTGCTTGATCCATGCTGCTACATTGGCTACATTGAGTAATAAGTGGAATTGTGCTGAGATGATACAAGATGTTGATTGCTAAAAATGTTTGCTACTATGTATGAGTAGATAGTACACATTTAGCCTTAGTAAAGTCACACTTAAATTGGCAAAGTTAAAACTTGACTTAGAAACTCATCTAGTGCTTTTGGCAACCAAACCCCACAGCCAAACAGCTGCATGTCTAGAGGTAGAGGAGTAGACTCCTCACACCGGGTAAGTCTAGCTAAGTATTAGTATACTCAGCCTTGCTTGTGGCACAATTTTACAGGTTCTCTGGAGGACATGGTTGCTGGAGTGACTTGGCCGTCCACCTTACCACAGGGTTGGACTGTCGAGTGGGACCCTACCTCGGCTGAGGAGGAGCATGAGGAGTGATGGGACAGGCTTCCCCATCTCTCTGTTTATTTACCGTTAGTTTTATTCCGCTGCACTTCGAACAATGATGACTACTTTTGAAAAACTCCGATGATGATATAATAATTTAATACTCTTTATGTGACTCACCATCGAGTGAGACTGTGGTACTTGATCCTGTCAGTGGCCGTGTCGGACTAGATCCGAGGGATTGACGGGTTATTCCCATTTAAGTGTGGTCTAGCCTCTACGGCGGGGATTAGGCACTTAAGTTGGAATAATTCGGACAGTTCCGCCACAGCTGGTATCGGAGCTTGTACCACCACAGAGGAATCAATAAAATGTAAATACCATCTTTTTCCAAATAAAACTTGATAGCAACAATGTTGGATAGATAGTAGGACGAGCAGGATAGACTTAGGACGTGAAGCCTTAGGGTGATAGAAGGGTAGCTATGTGGCTACGTAATTAGGCCCTATAGGCCACCTTAAGCGATGGGAGTTCTTCCCTATCCCCTTATATTGGTGAGGTTGTTCAGGACGAGCATGCATGCATTTCTAAATCTAACACATGGATATTTGAGTAAAGACTTAAAAACAAGATGATAACCAACTAAGTCACCAGTACCATTTTAAGTAACTAAAGAAAGGCTGAGTTTTATTTTTCTTGTTCTTTTTATAATTCTTTTCCTTTTACTTACGCTTAACCGTGCACAGATGACTTCCCACGGATCCTCAGAGGACGGAAATGCACTATCCCACACTGACGGGCTTGCACGAGAGGGCTTTCCCCGCATTTTGTGGGAAGTACTTCAGGGGGCCGGATACGCGACACCCCCTCAGTACGCGGTGCAGCAGTTCGAGAAGCACCGAGTGCCCCGCTGTAGGGTGAGGATGACCTTGGAGCCTCATCCCCTGCAGCCAGGCTGGCGCTCTTTGGACTCCGAGTCTTTTGGATACCGAGCTGAGGACACGATCGAGGCGATCGCTCTGCATGGGTTGACCACTTTCTGCGGATTCCATCCCTTGGAGCTGACTACCCACCCCATTGGCTTGTTCCCTGCTGAAAGGGAGGACGACCCAATGTGGAAGGATAGGGTGGAGCATGCCAAGGATATATGGGCCATCTACCAAGGACAGACTGCGCACTTGACCGTACGGTGCATGAATGCTCTGTACCGTCTGCAAGTGATGCGCGGTGAGGCGATGTCCCATCTGATGGCACTATTGGAGGCGACAAAGATTACTTTGGACAACAGGGAGGAGCTTGTGGTTGATTTGTCCACTGAAATGGTGGAAAAGGACTTGCAGGTGGAGCAGCTATCCACTGATATCCAAGAGTTGGAGGAACTAGTGGGCACCAGGGAGAACACCATCGAGGTTCTCGAGGATCAGCTCATTAACACCTAGCAGCAGCTTGCCGAGGCTAATGAGCACCTGGATATGCATCACCAGGAGATCCAGGACATGGAGGCCAACGAGGACGTCGACATCGAGGGAGGAGAGGAGCCTGCCTCTAGTGTGGACACTGCTGGCTCAGGGAGACCACCTCCCCCCGAGTTGAGTGTTGCCTCGTTCGCTCACTAGGTGTTCAGGACAGAGTTAGAAGTCGGATGGTAGGACTCCTCGCAGCTAGCTTAGCTTTTGCACCCTTGGGGTACTAGGCTAGATAGAGTTGAGTCTTTTTGGGACAAATGATGTAACCGTGATAAACTCTTTTGGAAGCATGATTGATGGATGCTGTTATCAGTTTAAATTTGGAAGGAAAAATTTATGCCTTTTTAAATCCTTTTGTTGAAGTTGGAGTCTATCATTTTGCTTTTGACTCTTTTCGCCGCGATTAAATCTTGAACTTGGAGATATGGTGTTAAGTATGTATGTGGTTTTTCAGATGGCCGGGAGTCAGCGTCGTGGCTAGAATGAGCGCGTTCCTCCACCGCCGCCACCGCCTCCCACTCTGCAGGAGCTGATGGCTCAGCAGAATGAGATCTTGAGGCAGCTAGCTCAGCGTCAGCCACCACCTCAGCACTATGGTGGTGGAGACCATCAGCGTCACCCCACGGCAGCTACCTACCAGGAGTTCCTCAGCACCCAGCCACCATTGTTCACCAGGGCAGAGGATCCACTTGATGCAGATGTGTGGTTGCGATTGGTGGAATCCAAATTTCCGCTACTCCATGGAGCTTGCTCAGAGGTCACTAAAGTCAGGTTCGCCACCCAGCAGCTTCGCGGACCCGCAAGGACTTGGTGGGACCATTTTCTTGCCATGCAGCCAGAGGATCGAGAGGTGGAATGGAGGGAGTTCAAGGCAGCTTTCAGGGGACACCACATACCAGCCGGGATTATGGACCGAAAGCTCAACGAGTTTCTGGCACTCACTCAGGGCAACAGGACAGTGTTGCAGTATGCCCAGACTTTTAATGACTTGTGCCAGTATGCTGGATATCATGCAGATACGGATGAGAAGAAGAGAGACAGGTTCAGGAGGGGGCTCAGCACTAAGCTCCGCGACCGTCTCAACACCGTCAGGGCCAACAGTTACAATGAGTTGGTCAACATGGGCACATGGCTATCTCCCAGGAGGACTGCATTACAGCTCGACAGGCAGAAAAGAAGAGGAAGACTCCTGTGGCAGGACCCTCAGCTCCGCCACAGCGCTTCAGGATTGTGTCCGACACTCAGAACAGGGGACCCCAGCAGCAGCAAGGACGATGGGTGATCCGACCACAGCAGCAGCAGCAGGCACCCAACCGCACTTAGTTTCTAGCTCAGAGGAACAACTAGCAGCAGCAGTACCGCCAGGCAAATGATAACAGGTGTTTCACATGTGGCAACACCGGACACTACGCCAAGAATTGCCCCAGGAACCAGCAGAGGCAGGGGCAGAATGTTAATCAGAATCAAGGCAAGAGACAGAAGGTGCAAGTGAGGCAGGGCAGGCTAAACTTCACCACCATGGCTGATATTCCAGAGGGAGCACCCGTCATGACTGGTATCTTTACAGTTTTAAATTATCCTGCCATTATTCTTTTTTATTCTGGTGCGTCGCATAGCTTTATCAGTGCCAAATTTAGTGCCAAGTGCCAATTACCTTTCCACCAAACCAATGGGGGTATCACAATTTCAACACAAGGAGGCAGGGTTGCCACCTACCAAATCAACAAGAATGTCCCTATAAAGTTTGGTAGTCTAATAATTAAAACCAACCTCCTCATTTTGGGTTTGGATAGTGTGGATATTATATTGGGAACTGACTGGTTGACAAAACATCAGGCTGTGATTGATATTGTAGCTAGGGCCATTAAGGTGCACTCATCCACTTGTGGTGAAACCACGCTATATTTGCCCGACCGGGGATGTACCCGTTCTTGTGCCTTCGTTATGATAGAATCCCCAGTGGAAAAGATCCCAGTGGCCTGTGACTACCCGGATGTGTTTCCGGATGAATTGCCACGGATGCCACCTGACCGAGACATTGAGTTCGCAATCGAGGATGCCTCCCGCAGAATTGGCAGAACTGAAAAAGCAATTGCAAGAGTTGTTGGATAAGGGGTTCATTCGCCCAAGTACTTCACCATGGGGATGTCCAGCTTTATTTGTAAAGAAAAAGGATGAGAGTTTGAGGATGTGTGTTGACTACCGCCCTCTCAATGCGGTGACTATTAAGAACAAATACCCACTGCCCCGCATTGATGTTCTGTTCGATCAGTTGGTAGGAGCCAAGGTATTCTCCAAGATAGACCTTCGCTCAGGTTACCATCAGATCAAGATCCGTGCCAGCGATATTCCCAAGACGGCCTTCTCAACCAGATATGGGTTGTATGAGTTTTTGGTGATGTCTTTTGGGCTGACCAATGCCCCGGCTTATTTCAAGTACTTGATGAACTCAGTATTTATGCCAGAGTTGGATAAATTCATGGTCGTTTTCATTGATGATATTCTGGTTTATTCCAAGAATGAAGCCGAGCACACCAAACATTTGCATACTGTACTTCAGAGACTGCGTGACCATCAGTTGTATGCTAAGTTGTCTAAATGCGAATTCTGGCTGAAGGAGATCAAATTCTTGGGTCACACAATTTCTCAGGATGGGATATCAGTTGATCCTGAGAAGGTACAAGAAGTGATGGATTGGAAACCCCCGACTACAGTGAAGCAAATTCGGAGTTTTCTGGGATTGGCAGGGTATTATCGACGATTTATTCCGGATTTCTCCAGGATTGCCAAACCAATGACTGAACTATTGAAGAAAGGAGTCAAGTATGATTGGAGCCAAAAGTGTGAAGATGCCTTTCATACTTTGAGGCAGCATTTGACAACAGCCCCAGTGCTGGCTCAACCTGACAACACCAAGCCATTTGAAGTTTATTGTGATGCTTCTGGTACTGGATTGGGATGTGTCTTGATGCAAGATAACAGAGTGATTGCTTATGCTTCCCGAGCACTCATGCCCCATGAGCAGAACTACCCTACACATGACCTGGAGTTGGCAGCTGTGGTTCATGCTCTTAAGATATGGAGACACTACTTGATGGGAGCTCACTGTAACATCTACACTAATCATAAGAGCCTCAAATACATCTTCACTCAGGCAGATCTGAACATGAGGCAGAGGAGATGGCTGGAGTTAATCAAGGACTATGATTTGGAGGTGCACTACCATCCGGGCAAAGCAAATGTTGTGGCAGATGCCTTGAGCAGAAAGGCCCAGTGCAATTGTATGAACATGGATGCAAGGGTTACCACCCTGTGCGATGAGCTGTGCAAGCTAAACCTGGAAGTTGTTTCCTCAGGTGACTTAAGTTATATCTCGGTGGAGCCCACATTGCAAGAGCAAATAGTGAGGGCACAGATTGAGGATAAGGGTGTTCAGGTTGTCAAAGACATGATCAAGCAAAAGGCAGAAAAATACAAGTGTTTCCGACAGGACAGCAAGGGAATTTTATGGTTTGGAGATCGATTGGTTGTTCCCAAGGACCCTGAGCTCAGAAAGAAGATATTGGATGAAGCTCACCTTTCCAAATTCTCCATGCACCCTGGTAGCAACAAGATGTACCATGATCTCAGATCTTTATATTGGTGGACCAGAATGAAGACGGAAATTGCCAAGTACATATCCGAGTGTGACACCTGCCAGAGGATCAAAGCTAGTCATTTGAAGGCAGCAGGCCCTTTGCAACCCCTTCCCATACCATCTTGGAAATGGGAGGACATTTGCATGGACTTTATAGTGGGATTGCCCAATACATCCAGGCACCATGATTCTATCTGGGTTATTGTGGACAGATTGACTAAGACTGCTCATTTCTTACCAGTGCACACCACCCACAGGACAGAGAAGTATGCAGAGATCTACATTGACCAAATAGTTCGTCTACATGGGATACCAAGTACTATAGTTTCGGACAGAGGAGCACCATTTGTGGCACGATTTTGGGAGCAATTACAGGAATCACTTGGGACCCAGGTCATACGAAGCTTAGCCTATCATCCCCAAACCGATGGCCAGACAGAAAGGGTGAATCACATTTTGGAAGACATGTTGCGGGCATGTGCACTACACTACGGAAAGGATTGGGACAAGTGTCTTTCCTTGGCAGAGTTTTCTTACAATAACAGTTATCAGTCTAGTCTGAAGATGGCACCTTTTGAAGCCTTATACGGGAGAAGGTGTAGGACCCCACTGAATTGGTCTCAAGCAGGAGAGAGGGAAATTTTTGGGCCGGATTTGGTACTTGAAGCAGAGGCAAAGGTCAGAATCATCAAGAAGAACCTAGAAGCTGCTCAGGCCAGGCAAAAGAGCTATCATGATAAGAGGCGGAAGCCTCTACAGTTTGAGGTGGGAGATCATGTTTATCTTAAGGTGTCACCCACCAAGGGTGTCCAGAGATTTGGGATCAAGGGCAAGTTAGCTCCTCGCTACATTGGACCCTACGAGATCAAGGAAGCTTGTGGACCCGTAGCCTATCAATTGGAATTGCCACCTCACATGTCAGCAGTTCACAATGTGTTCCATGTATCTCAATTGCGGAAATGTGTTCGCCTACCCACTGAAGTGCTGCCAGAACCAGACATTGAGATAGAACCAGACTTGTCCTACCAGGAGTACCCCGTCAAGGTATTAGATCAAAGGGAGAGATCAACTCGGGCAAGGTCAATCAGAATGTATAAAGTTCAGTGGAGCCACCATTCAGCAGAAGAAGCTACATGGGAGACTGAGGATTTTCTACGCTCCCGCTTCCCCGACCTTCTGCCCAAAGGAGTCGGTACGTAACCCCAAAAACCCCACCCCCACCTGCCCTTTGAATACAATTATAAGAAAAACTTAGATAACCAGGATAGTCTAAGTTGTGGATTTAACTTAAAAAGGGCTTCCTTCTGAAGTTGTAAAGAGAATGACATTCGAAGAGCAGTTAACAAGAGAAACTTGAGTATAAGAATGAGTAGCACACCCGTGTGTCTCGTAGCACCCTCTAGAGGACTCTGCCTAAAATCTCGGGACGAGATTCCTTTAAGGGGGGAGGGCTGTAACACCTCAGGTGTTACCATGGCTAGAGCACACCTTGGTGCTAAGGTCTGTGATCACATGTGATAATAACATAAGGAAACACATAAGAACTTTGGAGATCATGTGTTAATCAAAGTTTGTTAATGACCTAAGAAGTATTACTCAAATCTTTGCACACTTACTACCTTGGATAAAAGGGGGGGAAGAACCCTAGACCTCTCTTAAACCCTATCTCCCAAAACCATGGATAAAGGGGGAAAGAGAGTGAGCAAATGTGCAAAACATGAGTAATCTTTAACAAAACCATAAGCAACCTTATAACCAGCAATTAGGGGAAGGTAATATTGCAAAAAGACCCCTGGAGAAACCCCAAATCAAATCTCCAAGTGGAGAGAAAGCTAGAGCTCTCTATTTCTCTCTAAGTTAAAAACTACACCTACACTAAAGATCAGTCGTGTTCACCTCGAAGCTGGCACCAAACCCACCTATGTTCTATACCAAAAATGTGGCATACCACCTAAGGCACCCACTGGAAAAAGCTGAGCCCGAGACTTGGACGTTTGACATGCCTTGGCATGGTTTTTGTCGCGAGGTGGGCAGTGTGACACACCCGATTTGGCGACCGAAGATCTCCCTACCTAGGCCATATCTGCCATGGCAGCTCACGGATGAGAGACAGCCCTAGGTGCCAGGAAAAGACTCGCGCCGGATTTTTGCCAAGATTCGCACGTTTGCGACTTGGGTGAGCTGTGGAACACGGGCAGAAGAAAAGCTCCACGTGTTCGACGCGCTCTGTGTGCGCCAGAGCACGCCCACGCGCGCCCCGCGTCGCGCCAACGGCCAGCCGACGCCATGGCCCGCGCCCGCGCCTATAAAGCCCGCTCGGGCGTCGACTGCACTCTTCCGCGCACCCTCAAGCTTCACCGGAGCTCAGTTCACCGCCGTTTGCCCGTGCGCGGCGTGCCCGCGGCCACCCGAGCCACTGCCACCGTAGACCGGCCAGCCCAGCCTTTCCCAACCCGTCCAACCCTCGGAGACGAGTGTGCACAACTCAGTGAAGCTCCCCGAGCGAGGAATCGAAACCTGCTTCGCCGGAGAGGCCAGTCCACAGTCGCCGGAGTTCACAACCCCGCCGGAGTACGTGGACCGGGTAATCCACTCAACCTTTTTCCGATTCCTTGTGCACACGGTCTCTATGTTACCCCGTGAAGCTCACCGTGCCCTTGGATTGAACCAGATCGCCGTGGTTTGGCCGGTACACTCGCCGCCGACGAGAACGCCCGCCTGCGCACATGGACCGAGCGATTCCGGCCATCCCCGCCGTCGAGCCGCACCTCGCTGTGACCGCCAGAGCCTCCCCGAGCCAACCCTGCCCTTCGCCGGACCTATCTCGCCGCCGGTAAGCAGTGCCACCCTTTTCTTCCCCGCGGGTACTGTTTACATTGGGGGAAGGACTGCGGGGAAGAAGAATGAAAGGTCAGGGGGCTTTTTGAACTGTCAGCGACCCAGAGGAATAGTGGCGCAGGGGTAGATTTGTGCGGGTTGATTTAGTTTAAACCCAGGGACCTCGGTGTAAACTGCTTTTCCAGAAAACCTTTATTAAATCTGAATTTAAATTTGAACAGAACTTTACTAATTCATAACTTCTGTTTAGTTCATCCAAATTTGGTCAAACCAATTTTGTCAGACTCTAAATAATGTAACCTACTTAAGAAAAATATAAAACCCCCTATGTACTATAGAAAACTTTAAAATTCTAATTTAATTATTGTTTTGGCCATAAGCTAAATAATAGGGCAAAAATTAGTTGCACTATTTGACTAGGGTTAGAAAAATTTGGAGAAGTTTATATCCACCTACTGACCTAATTAAAAATGTTGAATCTCTCTGTCCACTCCATTAAGTTAGTTTTTACCCCTTATTTTGCAATATGCTCAAGGTTAAGAAAAATAGGAAATGTGATTTAAATAATGAACCAGAGGGTACCCCTATTTTTGTTAGGGTACTTATTCAATATAGTTCACTGGAAAAATCTATCATACCCTGATTTAGTATAAAATAAGTAGGATACCTTTTATTTGAATAAAACAAGGACAACTTAGAAAAATCCTACAAAAATAACCCCAAGGTGAAAACACCTCAAACCTTGGGATAACTAATGTTTTGTTAATAAGAACTTAAGAAAAATATGAAATCTGCTGTTTGACATTTTTCAAATAACCATGTAGTAGAAAGTGCCTTTTAGGCATTAAACTTTAGAAAATCATAACTGAATAACCACCCCTTAGCTTTCTGTGATTTTTGGCACAGAAGCCTATTATTACTGTTAGATGCCAACAAAAAATAACCCTTAGGGCAGAGCTCACCCCTAATTAAGAGATGTAGTGTAAAGTGACCCATTTTACACAACTCTTGTTATTTTTGTCTAAAGCATAGCCTTTATATTTGAAGCCTCAAATTCTTAGAACAGGCTAGAATAACAAATGGCAACCCACTGTAATTTTTATGGAATTTTTGGAAAATAGTAAACCACTGTCGTAGTTCAAACCTACACTAGAAACCATAAGTAGAAAATAAAAAAAAGGAAAGGTGAATAACATGAAATTAGTGCCATCCTAAAAACTCTTTATAACTTGTCCACTGAAGTATATAAAAAGGCAATACTAATTCCCTATGATTATCCTCAACAATAAAAACCTAAGCCTAAAAAGTAATAAGCATAACCCACTGGAAGCCCCGCATGACCAAGCAAACCCTAAGTTACTCCTTGACTTAGTTTTCTTTTGACATAATGTTATTAAATCCTGCATAATCATAACATACATGTTCATTGCATTCGATAGACTGTAATCTTGCTGACGGAGAGTACGTCCTCGTGCCGGAGCAAGGAGCTGCTCAGGAGGTAGCCCCAGATCCAGCACCAGAGCCTGCACCAGAGGACCTGCCTGCCACTGCTTTGGAAGGCAAGCCCCGGTTTTATGCATAACCGTTTATATATGCTATTTTACTACACTTAATGTTTGTAGGCTTGAACTGTGCACTTAAGTGTAGGAGTTGACTGAAACCCTAGTTGCATGAACTCAGGATACCTTTTGAGATGGATACTAGTATGCTAGGTCGAGTAGCTGCTTTATTAATTAGGGATCTCGATAGAAGTCGAGTGATTTTTCTAGCACTCGCGCGAGGTCAGGAAATTGATTGTATCCACTTTCTTATCATATCGATGTTGGTTTGTGGGCAACAATCCATGGGGATTGGTTGTCTACGGGATAAAAATTGGAATAAGGATTAAGGTGTGGTACCGTGTGTCAAGCGTTTGAACGTACTAAACACATACCGAGAAATATGGTAAATCGGTAAGCCTAGTACCTGAGTGAACCTGCCCGCAGACATATCCCCTCACGCGACCTGAGACGTGGTCTCCCATTCCGGTTATGGTGGGTACAAGTGCGGTCACTGCACGACGGCAGTCGGGGTCAGTGAGGCATTGTACGCCAAGGCGGTGAGCCCTGATCTGTTGCCAGGGGATCGATGGGGACGGTTGATGTGTGTGGGGACGGAGTGCCTCGCCACGTCGTGTGTTTAGGTTTACCTTGCAAGGATAAAAACTCGATTCGAATCGTCTGCTTCTCGCAGCTAATGAGACTGCTTGATCCATGCTGCTACATTGAGTAATAAGTGGAATTGTGCTGAGATGATACAAGATGTTGATTGCTAAAAATGTTTGCTACTATGTATGAGTAGATAGTACACATTTAGCCTTAAGAGAGTCACACTTAAATTGGCAAAGTTAAAACTTGACTTAGAAACTCAGCTAGTGCTTTTGGCAAACAAACCCCACAGCCAAACAACTGCATGTCTAGAGGTAGAGGAGTAGAGTCCTCACACCGGGTAAGTCTAGCTGAGTATTAGTATACTCAGCCTTGCTTGTGGCACAATTTTACAGGTTCTCTGGAGGACATGGTTGCTGGAGTGACTTGGCCGTCCACCTTACCACCGGGTTGGACTGTCGAGTGGGACCCTACCTCGGCTGAGGAGGTGCATGAGGAGTGATGGGACAGGCTTCCCCATCTCTCTGTTTATTTTTCCGTTAGTTTTATTCTGCTGCACTTCGAACAATGATTACTACTTTTGAAAAACTCCGATGATGATGTAATAATTTAATACTCTTTAATGCATGATTTTATGCTTTATTGTATTTGCTCTGTGACTCACCATCGAGTGAGATTGTGGTACTTGATCCTGTCAGTGGCCGTGTCGGACTAGATCCGAGGGATTGACGGGTTATTCCCATTTAAGTGTGGTCTAGCCTCTACGGCGGGGCTTAGGCACTTAAGTTGGAATAATTCGGACAGTTCTGCCACAGGAATATTGACAACCTGAGAAAATTTTATGTATAAGACAACAAATTCAAAGGCCTTCGCGCCTTTGTAACACCTACAGACATTATTACAGTCGGACCTGCACTCTTTTCCTCGCAGGGGGTGAGGTTTTTAATGAGGCAGCGCCATGTAATATATCACCACAAAAACCCCCCACAAAAAAGAGACACACCATGACAACTGGATGTCGAAAAAGACCGCGGAGTCGGCCTTCGGCATTCGACGCTAAAACAGTCACTGCAATGGCCAGTTTAAACAGCCGTTGCGTGCGACAGGCACTATCCAAGAAAAAGTCACCTAGGGATGCAGCAGGATCAACACAACAAGTCCATAACAACATCCAAGGATGCAAAGCCGTCCAAGAGGCGCATATTTTTATACAAGAAAAAGTTGCCTAAGGGTGCAGCTGAATCAGCACAACAAGTGCGTAACACATCTAAAGATGCGAAGTCGTCTAAGAGACACATATTTCTATCCAAGCAAAAGTCGCCTAAGGGTGCAACTGGATTAACACAACAGGTGCATCACAAAGGTGCGAAGCTGTCGCCAAGACAGACGTTTATCCCCTAGCATAAGTCGCCTAAGGGTGCAGATGGATCGGTACAAACGTGTTTACGACAACTAAGAACGCGAAGTCATCCAAAGATGCAGCTGATATAGCACAAATACATTTTAATAGTACCACAACGGTGTTGGGACCATGCTTCGTCGCCGAAGGTCCTGCAGGAAGAAACAGTTTCGGTTGAAGTTGTCTGTGCGTGATGCCGAAGGGTGCCGTTCATGAAGCTTCGGAATTACAAACCGACTTAAAGATAGAATGACCTTTTAGTCCATAAGAGTTTGAGTCGATGTTGTAAACTTTTATGAGGGGTATGATTGTAATTGTTCACAGGCTGTGTCCTGTGCCTATAAATAGTGAACAGTATTCCTTTACTGTTCACGCATTCATATAATTGCAACCACATCACTCGGAAATTATTCTTTGCCAAGGCAGAGGTATAAATGTACCTAAATATTGTATTTGAATATCTTAAGTTTATATAATATGCAAATGATGTTGTTTACTTCTAATTTACTTGTCTTTAATGCTTTATGTCTTGTGTTATTTTATATTATCTTTGAAAGTTCAATTACGAAGATACAACCTTCGTAATTGTGTCACTATAACCTTCGTCCGAAGTTCATTAAATCCTTGAGGAAATAATGCTTCAGCGGACGAAGGGCATTAAAATTTAACATTTTATGTTGCCTTGTTCTTAATTCATAGCATTTGAGAACAAGTCCCCAACATTGGCGCCCACCTCTGGTGAACTCACTTCCACTTTTTTGAGCCGATGGCTTCGTTTAACATTCAAGCTGGAGCTGCTTCGGCTCCGAAGCTGGTACTCCCGATAACAGGCGGTTCATGCTCAGAGCCAGCCAACAAGAAGCAGAAGAAGGAGGCACAGAGAAGGGTACAACACATCGGGGTGCAAGGACCCTTCATCAAGTCAAGATGGTCTCACATTCCTATTACCTTCTCCCAAGAGGATCTTCAACTCAAGGATTACCCACACAATGATGCTATGGTTATCTCTTGTGTTATCAAAGGATTTCTGGTCCACAATGTTTTGGTTGATACAGGCAGTGCAGCTGATATCATATTTGCTAAGGCCTTCAGACAGATGCAAGAGCCCGAAGATAAAATTCTTGATGCCACACATCCCCTTTGCGGCTTCGGAGGAAGGCAGATTGTAGCACTCGGCAAAATCTCAATGCCAGTGACCTTCGGATTTATCAACAACACAAGGACTGAACAAGTTGTGTTTGATATTGTTGACATGGAATACCCTTATAATGCAATCATTGGTCGTGGTACTCTCAATGCCTTCGAAGCAATTCTGCATCCAGCTTATCTTTGCATGAAGATACCTTCGGACCAAGGGCCCATTGCTATTCATGGAAGTCAAGAAGCTGCCAGAAGGGCCGAAGGAAATTGGGCAGACTCAAAAGCAATCCATAATATAGATGGAACTGAAGCTTGTGAGCAATACAAGTTCAGAAGGGAAAAAGCTGCTTCGGCTGACCAGCCGAAGCCCATGCTCTTATGTGAGGATATAGCAGATCAGAAGGTGCTATTGGGATCTCAATTGTCTGAAGAGCAGGAAAAAACCTTGATAAGGTTTCTGTTCAACAATAAAGATGTTTTTGCTTGGTCAGCTAATGATCTTTGTGGAGTTAATAGGGATGTTATTGAGCACTCGCTCAATGTTGATCCATCCTTCAGACCCAGAAAGCAGAGGCTTCGGAAGATGTTTGATGACAAGGCCGAAGGTGCTCGGAATGAAGTGAAAAGACTCCTCAGTGCCGGAGTTATTAGAGAGGTAAAATACCCAGAATGGTTGGCTAACACTGTTATGGTGAAGAAGGTCAATGGTAAATGGAGAATGTGTATCGATTTTACTGACCTCAATAAGGCCTGTCCGAAGGACGAGTTTCCATTGCCAAGGATAGATTCCTTAGTCGATGCAGCAGCTTCATCAGAGCTTATGAGTTTGTTGGATTGCTATTCAGGCTATCATCAAATCTGGATGAAGAAGGAGGATGAACCGAAAACCAGTTTCATAACCCCTAGTGGGACATATTGCTACCTTCGGATGCCTGAGGGGCTTAAAAATGCTGGAGGAAGCTTCAGCAGAATGACAGCGAAGGTTCTCCATTCTCAGATAGGCAGGAATGTACTAACTTATGTTGATGATATCATTGTAAAAAGCACGAAGCAAGATAACCACATTGCTGATTTACAGGAGACCTTCGCTAATTTTAGACAGGCTGGTTTAAAGCTGAATCCAGAAAAATGTGTCTTCGAAGTAAAGAAGGGGAAATTTCTTGGTTGCCTAGTTTCAACAAAGGGAATTGAGGCTAATC
Organism: Zea mays; assembly: GCF_902167145.1. NCBI lineage: Eukaryota > Viridiplantae > Streptophyta > Magnoliopsida > Poales > Poaceae > Zea > Zea mays. Next base: position 156,403,740 of record NC_050100.1, on the reverse strand, counting down.
CAAGCAAAATCGAAGCTATACTTCGAATGGAACCACCAAGTACAAAAAAGGGGGCTCAAAAATTGATGGGAAGCAGGCTGGCATCTCTCAACAGATTCATATCCAGATCAGCAGAGAGAAACTTACCATTCTTCGAAGTGCTGAAGTCAGCCGAAGTCTTTCAATGGGGACCAATCCAGCCGAAAGCCTTCGAAGAGTTGAAGCAATATTTGATAGATCTAACAACATTAACTCCACCAACGCCAGCGGCTCCTTTGTTATTATATGTGACAGCTTCGCACTCAGCGGTAAGTGCAGCACTTGTTCAGGAGAAGCTTGAAGGCCAAGTTAAGAGGCAGGCCCCAATATACTTCGTATCCGAGGTTCTTAGTTTATCAAAGAAAAATTATACAGAATTGGAGAAGGTACTGTATGCTGTTTTGATGGCCTCCAGGAAGCTTCGGCATTATTTTCAAGCTTACAACATAATTGTTCCTTCTTCACAACCTCTGAAGGATATTATGAGAAACCGAGAAGCTACTGGAAGGATTGGAAAATGGGCTGCAGAGCTCAATGAATTTTGTATTGATTATGTTCATAGATCCTCGATTCAGTCCCAGTCGTTAGCAGACTTCATTGCTGACTGGACGCCAGGGGCTCAGGAGGAAGAAACAAATAAAGATGCCGAAGCATGGACAGTGTTTTGCGATGGGTCTTGGGGAACCTTCGGAGCAGGAGCGACTGCTGTGTTGGTTTCACCTTCCAAAGTTAAAACTTGTTATGCAGCAAGACTTGATTTTAGTTGCACAAATAATATCGCTGAGTATGAAGCTCTGCTCTTGGGTCTTCGGAAGTTAAAGGCAATGGGAAACAGAAGGGCCATTCTTAAAACTGATTCTCAAGTTATTTCTGGTCATGTTGACAAGAGCTATAAAGCAAGAGACCCGAAGCTTGAAAAGTATCTAGATATAGTCCGAAGGATTGAAGCTTCCTTCGAAGGTTTCTCGGTCAAAAATATTCCTCGTGGAGAAAATGAATACGCTGATCTATTGGCCAAGTCAGCAACCCATGGGCTGCCTATACCTTCGGAAGTATTTTTCGAAACAATAAAAGCACCTTCGGTCAAGCTTCTTGAAAGAGCAATCCTTAATATATCCCCTGTTTATAGCGAAGATTGGAGAACTGAGATCGTCTCTTTCCTTCAGGGTAATTTTCTTTCAGATGACGAAGCTTATAACAGGAGAATAGAAGCAAGAGCTCGATCATATGTCATAATAGAAGGGGAGTTATACAAGCGTGGGGTCTGTTCCCCATTGCTCAAGTGTTTATCCAGATCCGAAGGTATAGAATTAATGAAGGAAATACATGCAGGCCTGTGTGGATCTCACATTGGATCTAGGCCCTTGCTTGGGAAAGTTTTTCGCCAAGGATTTTATTGGCCAAAGGCAGCTTCGGATGCAGCGAATATAGTCCAAAAGTGCGAAGGTTGTCAGAAATGTGCAAGAGATCAAAAACAACCTTCGTCTTTAACTCAATTAATACAACCCACTTGGCCGTTGCAAAGGTGGGGCCTTGATTTGCTAGGCCCATTACCACCAGCACAGGGGAACTTAAGATATGTGGTAGTGGCAGTGGAATATTTTTCCAAATGGATTGAGGCAAAGCCCTTAGCCACAATAACTTCATTTACTATTCAAAAGTTTTTCTGGCAGAACATTGTTTGTCGCTTCGGAGTGCCGAAGGCCATTACTGTGGACAATGGGACACAGTTTGATTCTGAAGCCTTCAGAGAATTTTGTGATCAAATTGGCACGAAGATCCATTTTGCGTCAGTTCGACACCCAGAGTCAAATGGACTTGTCGAAAGAGCTAATGGGATCATAATGACAGGAATAATGAAGTCAATCTTCAATCAGCCCAGGGGAAAGTGGCCAGACGAGTTAATCAAAGTGGTATGGAGCCATAATACAACCATGTCAAGGTCAACAGGCTTTACGCCCTTTAAACTATTGTTCGGTGACGAAGCAATAACCCCAGAAGAGGCCAAAGCAGGATCAATAAGGACAGTAGCTTCGGTAGAAGGCGAAGACGAAGCTGATTGCTCTGTAGAAAAAGATGCTATTGAAGGGATCAGACTTCAAGCTGTGAAAAACATCAATAAATATCAAGCTGAAACAATAAAATGGCGTGACAGAAAGGTCAAGCTGAAGAACATTGAACCAGGACACTTGGTACTTCGAAGAGTAGCCAACCCTGAGACAGTAGGCAAATTACAGCTGAAGTGGGAAGGCCCCTTTTTGGTAGTATCTTCGTCAAGACCCGGTTCCTACAGATTGAAGGATATGGACGACACACTACAAAAAAAACCCCTATAGCAACGTATATATGTGTTGCTAGAAGTCCAAATAAGTGTTGCTAAGCCTTATACCAACGCATAATTATGTGTTGCCTATGTTGCCGTTGCTAGGTACTACTGCAACGTTTACATATACGTTGGTAAGCCATAACTATAAGCGTTGCTACGCTGCAACGGATATTTATTCCCTACTCCAACGGTTAAATGTGTTTGTACTAGCAATGACGAGTAGGTTAAGGCAACATTTTGATTGGATTTATGGTAACACATATATGTGTTGCAAGGTGGTTGAAGCATATAGCAATGGTAACATTTGTAATGGATTTGTGGCAGCACATACATGTGCTGCAAATAATTAATCGCTTATTAATAAAAATGATTATACAACAACATTTGCCAATAGTAACGAGAAATAATTTTGCATAATCACAGGCATAAACATGACAATAATGGACAAAGAATTTTGCATTTAAATAAAATAATAGTCACGATTCAGAGTAGCACAACTTAAAATAATCATCGCTTGATGCGTGTCCAAGTATTTTTGGGACAAAGATATAAACAACATATGACTTGTATCCTAAACAAATCTAAAATTCATCATAGTGAAATAAGCAAAACTATTTTTCGTAGTAGTCTTCGGGTTCTGTAGAAATCTTGCAGCTTCAAAACTGAAAAGAAAATAATACAAGTTAGTGATCAACAACATTAATCTCTACTATCTCTTAAGGACGTAGTGTAGGCGTGCACACACAACGGTTCTGCCTCCCGCGACATCCTCCGCTCCCTCCCACGCCCGCGCATGGAAGTCCGTCGTGCCCTCACCCCCAGATCTCGCGCACGCCCGCAATCTCGCCCACGCCCACGCCGCCAGATCTCGCCCACGCCCACGCCCACGCGTTAACCCAGCCCTAGCTATGCCCGCGCCGAGCCCTCACCCACGGATCCAAGATCTCCTACCCCTCTGTCCCATTCGTCGCTCTCGGCCGCACCATCTGCCGATGATGACGAGAGCCCAGGGTTGACCGGCCCGGAATCCCCCGCACCACCCCCATGAGCAGATCGATATCATCCGCAGAGGTGGACCGCTTCGCGGGAGGTGCGGGCTCCCCTCCATCGTCGTCCTCGTCGGCCCAATCGCCGGTCAGGTCGACCCCAGGTATGGATTCGCTCCCTCCTAGGAGCCAGTCATCGTCGGGTCATGATAGCGCGGAGGTGGATTGTGGGGTATGAGTGGGGATGAGGATGTCCGTGTAGAGGTCGCCGAACTCATCGTCTTCCTCCATCGCGGTGGGATCCGAGGAGGTGGAGGATGCGAGGCGGCGGCGGCTGGATGGACCGACGTGATCGAGCAAAGCGAATCGGGAGTCCCCCATGGCCGATGTGATCGAGCGAAGGCCAAGGTGGATAGCATCAACCGGGCCTTGGAGGACCGCCATTAAGGCGTCGTCCCCTTCGTCGACTCGGCTAGCCATGCTGCCTCCTTCCCCGTCGAGGACTACCTCGTCGCCACATGCCACCTAAGCCCGGTGCAGGCGCTCAAGGCCAAGGAGATCTAGGAGGAGGAGGTCGTGGTGCCGTCCTCCGCCAAGCGCAGCAGCACCTCATTCCCGCATGCCATCGATCCCGGCCTCCGTGACTCCGTCGACCCCAACCATCGTCGCACGGAGATGTGCCCTGGGCCTACGCTCCTGTTGACCAAGCTACTGAAATGTGCTCTTTGCTATTTCACAAAAGAGGCAAAAACAAAAGCCGATAACAGAAAACCTAATCCCCCAAACCCCAATCCATCTCGAGTTGCTATTTAATGTTTCTGTTCTTCCCCTTCGATCTGATGTCTCTAGCTCCTCTTCCCGTGGCGATCGAGTTGCTATTTAATTGCCTCTGTTTTCTCCTTCGACAACTGTCCAATACCTTCTCCCTTAGGCCTGGCACGGTCTTGGTTGGTACTGCGTCACATAGCTCCTTTGTATAGTTGTGCTTACTCGTTACAGCTAGCAAAGCCAGGTTCCAAGTAAGTATTTGTTTGTTATCTTATTTAGATGTTTGCTGCCTACACAAATGAAGATTTATGGATATAGAGAAATCAGGTTGCTGATGAAAAACCAATGATGCAATTAATTCCTAAATATATTGTACCAATTACTATGATAATACTTTGTTGTTATCTAATGGTTCATGAAAATATGTACTGCAGAAGCTCAAAAAAGTTATTTACCAAAATGCTCCCGCTTCATCATCAATAGTCCAAACGTTGAAGTGTAACAGCATGCTGCTCTCATTAATATTGTTAATTTTGAATGTGCGCATCACGCAGGTACATCTACTTATCACTACAACACATTTCTTTGTCTTCCTAAGTTTACAACTTCTCCTGGCAGTTTTCATATTGGGAACACATTGAAGACATTTTTTTGAGACAGATATTTAATTGTTTGAATGGAATCATGGGCGCTTATCATCATTGTATATTTCATTTGTGGTATCATCTAATTTGTGATTTTTGATACCCATGGGCCACTACTAGACTGCATAGCTTTACCTTCTCGTGTGCACAACAAACTTTCTTCTGACAAGATTATCACAGTTCATTTCGGTAATGCTGGTTAATGCAGTAAAAAGTTAGCCCTTTTATTGTTTAGATTGGTTCCTTTGTCATTATTTGATTTGACGTGGAATATCCTCACCATCATTTCTCTGTGCTCACAACAGATCAAGATTCTGAGTAAAAAAGCCATAAAAAGGGAATGTCAATGAATCTGTTGACAAGGAAGTGCTTCCTTACCTGTATGAATCTTGAACATTTTTCCAATTTTTCTAATTTAGCATTTGTGATCATTTGCCCAGTGAGTGTACAATGTAATTTAATTCAACAAATAATCACACATAGCTGGCATATGTACTGCAGAAGCACATTACTCCATTGTTGCCCCAGTTCATACTGTTTGCTATCTTCTCTTTACCTTCTCGCTATCATATCATCCGATTGCACAACCAAATTAGACAATCAAACTTAATCATTTAATCTATATTTTCTAAGATACATGCTGCAAGCATGGCATGAAGTAGTATCACATTCTGTAGAGTTACAGGTTCAATTCATCATTGGTGAGGATATGTATCAGTATCTATGAACTTGACATTAATATATATTTAGCCTCTATTACTGCATCTGAGGTCTGGTCTGTTTACATGAAGGTCTGAACAAGTGAGCATGAATTCGTTGGGTTCCTTAAGTACCCTGTTTTGGTCATTATCTTTTCCTTTCCGTTGAAATTGTCGGTACAACAGGCTATGGACAACAATTAAGCATTTGTGTCATGGCGATTTATCAGGTGGAACGTGACAAGGATGGGTGTGGCTGTATTACAACGGGATTGAAGTCGATTGGCAGGAGATGATGCTACTCAACAATTGTTCCCTGACTGTAACTGCCTACAAAGGTATTGATATGGCGAGATAATGTTACTTCTGAATACCTCACTGTGTTACTTCTGAAAGCCAAGTGAGGAGGAATCTATACCTCACTATGTTCCCTTTTTTCTTTGTATTTTATTTGGTTTTTGCAAGTTGTGCAATTGTGGTGTCGCATTTTTTAGTTAACGGAAGAAATCTAGAATCTAATTGTGCATACATGGACTCTCAACTGTCCTTGATGATCCGAATGGTGTTTCTGTTACTATGTTACAACTAAAAAAGTTAAATCAAGGTTACTCCAATTTGGTGCCTTTTGACAATAAAGAGATCAAGTTAACTGTGATTTTCATTAGAGATTGAGCATGCTCTTTATCTTTTGACACTAGATCTTTAGGATTAGGAGAGAATCGGTAGAGAAGATCTGGTTATTCATGCTTTACACTGAACTGTACTTTCATTTATCATTTTAGTCCATTATTGGTTCCGCTTGTACTCTGTTTGCACTTTCCTGTACACAAATGCTCACGTGGAGAGACATATGTAGATTACACATGATGTTGCACTTGTATTGCTCTTTATCTTTTGACACTAGATCCTATGACTGTTTTGTGCCAGCAATTAGTAGAAGAAATTTTGGACCATATGTTCTTCCAGTGCCCCTTTGATTAATCATCTTTGGTAAGCAGCTAATTGTCCTATAATTGTTTCTCTACATTTTCCATCTCGCAGTTTCAGTTGTGTTAATTTGGAGCTGCTGCAGGAGCACGTCGTCACGGCACTTTCAGTGGAGAGCTACTACAGGTACAAACATGCTTATTTTGCAAACTGTGCTTGCTGTTCATGTAAAGTTTTAGAAATCCGTCTTTTGCCATTCGATTGGCCACTATTGTACTTATTACTACAATGGTATATATGTGCTATATGTATCACAAGTAATACCAATGGTCACATCAATTAGAAATTCTAACACAGATCAAACTCAATAACCTGGTGTGCCCTCGCCCAATGTATATGAGCAATGCAAAGGACGAGAGCCTAATTGATAAGCAACTAACAATTATTTCTAGAGTGGGATGTACGCACTATATTTGTAGTGGAAATAAGATTAGCTCATGTGATTCCAAGTATACAATAAAAAGAAAAAGTATGGAGAATATCGTAGGAAACTGTATTAAAAACTTATCATCGTGAACATAACAGGCCAATGCAAAGAAAGAAAAACCAACTAAAACTCAACTTAATCATGCATATATATATATAGTTATTAGCACATATGTACTTCACTAGGAGTTAAGGAGAGGCTCATGCATGATCACCGCCTACTCGTGCTTAGCTTTTGATCATTAAGTTATGTAATTAAATATTTATAGGAATAGTAATTTGTCTAAATGTTCAAGGAAAAAAATAAGAGCAGCTAGCTCCTATCTCACGTGTCGTCAAACAATAAGGACAAGTTCAGAAGCCAAGGCATATCATTTATTCTCTAAGTGACATATACATGTGTAGAATGGTAGCATATATTGATTGGCTATAATGGGTTTGGCCAACTAACAATAAAGAAATCCCTATCTGGAGAAGCGGTAGACAAATTTCTTCATTCATGAACTCAATTTCTTCATTCATGAACTCAATTTTGCCCTTAGTAGTTGAGTGGTCCCAGAAACAACTCAATTTGAATACTGCTCTTATTGCTATTATTTTCAAAGCAAAATTTACAAAATCCATCAAAAGAAGAATATAGAAAACTCAAGTGACCTAACCTACAGTTGGTTGCTTCTAAGATAGATATCAGAATTCAGAAGCAAGTTCTTCTTACCTTTTTCCTGGCCTCAGCCTCATCCTTCTCTGCTTCCAAAGCTTTATGTTTCTCCTCTAATTTTGTGTAGAACTGGGTAATAACAACACTGTCACTACCAGACCCTTTTTGGAACAAATGTGCTTTCTAGGAGATACCTGGGTAATAACAACACTGGGTATGAAGCTACGTATATCCTTCAAAACCACAGTTACACAATGGCGCCACATGTTTTTTCCAGAAAGAATGGAGGGGGTATTCCTGTGTGCCATCAGTACACAAACACATTCAGATAATAAACTCTATCCTGCATAATGGACATCTGTTTGCCTTTTTCTGAAATTTCAGAAGCAGTGCGAGCTTTGAGCTGTTCCATAAAATTCTTCAAATTTCTTGACTGTTTCTGTTCAGCTTGAGACTGGATAATAATGCAAGATTGTTCTTCTAAATGTCTCTTGGCAGAACCAATTTCCTTTTCAATTTCTTGACAATGATGCTGCATATTCAGTTTAGCAGTATCAACAAATGAGCAGGACTCATGAAATTTTCCTAGTACAACAGTAAGAAATATCAAAGCTTCCCAACTCTCCACTGTTTGTTACTTCTTCAGTCACGCACTAAAATTGTTATTATGCAAAGCTGGAAACTGGTAGCTTTAAGTATGGAACCAATTCCATTCCTTCTAGCGATGAAAAAAGCGAGCTTTTCTTTCATTTGTTCTCTTGTTATTATTTCTCCTGTCATTACTTTCGCCACCAGATTTTTGGTTTTAGATTCGTAGCTTTCGCAACTCAGTACTCAGTATTTCTTTCCATTTCGGCAGTTGAAACCTTATCAGACTAGATCTGTGATGGCTTTCCTTATCACTGTACAGGGTCATCTGCACACCAACAGGGTCTGCGACAATGTGTGGACCTTCATTCTAACAGATGCAACCTTCAAGAGCACTGAGATTCAAGATGGAAAAGCTGCTCCCTAGCTGTTGCTATGGATAAACTTGTGTGGTTCCTAATGCTTGGAATATATTTCCTTTATATAGTGCAGTTATATTTACCTATTGTGTGCCTTTACCTATATGCACACTCTCTTGCACGCTTTCAAGGAGGATCACCTTATATCTATCCACTATATGGGCTGGGTGAGCTACCACAGGTCTGTCAAAATCGAATTTGTTAATGTAATACTTCTCGAGTAGGCACATGTTCCTTGTTGATGATCAGTGCTTGTTTTGGGCTACAGGGTTTTGCACGACTGAGTGCTGTTTATGGTGGTACTTACATGTTAAACAAGCCAGATTGCAAGGTCTTCTTTTTCACCTCGCTTCACATAATTTGAATAACAAGAAAATGCTCTCATTTTTTTCCTGTGTTGCCTCATTTTATAGGTTGAATTCGATATGGAGGGGAAAGTGTGTGGTGTCACATCTGAAGGTGAAACTGCAAAGTGCAAGAAGGTGGTGTGTGATCCTTCGTATTTACAAAACAAGGTGAATACTCTCTATATCCAGATTTTAGAGGGCTTGGTTATTTCGGTGCCAAATACTTATATTTTGCTTGATGACAAGCTAATTTACTGATTTTTTCCATCTTGAAGAAGTATTTGTTATTATGACCTTCTGGTGTTTTTGGTAAACTTTTTTTTCTCATTTTTTGCCACCCTAATGTTTCTCGACAGGTTAGGAAGATTGGTAGAGTTGTTCGTGCAATTGCTATCATGAGCCACCCAATCCCTAATACAAACGAGTCCCACTCGGTTCAAATTATTTTGCCTCAGAAGCAACTTGGACGCAGATCAAACATGTGAGGCCTTCTCTCATGCTGAAATAGTTTTCATTTCATTAATGACTAGATTTACTTAAACACTTTTATCAAACAGATCACTATGCTTGACACAGTTATGATATTTCTGTCGGTATTCTCTTTCTAGGTATGTTTTCTGTTGCTCATACACGCACAATGTTGCACCGAGAGGGAAGTTCATTGCATTTGTGTCTGCATAAGCAGAGACTGATAATCCCCAGTCTGAGCTAAAGCCTGGAATTGATCTACTTGGTTCTGTAGATGAGATTTTCTATGATATCTATGACAGATATGAACCAGTGAATGAACCATCTCTTGATAATTGCTTTGTCTCGACAGTAAGATTTGCAGTTTATGTTAGCAGAATGAACATTTAACTTCACTGTTTAAACATTCTACTAAATTTTTCTGGCTGTTTCACCGTGAAGAGCTATGATGCCACCACACATTTTGAGACAACTGTAACAGATGTTCTGAACATGTATACAATGATCACCGGAAAGGTAACATGGACTTCATCTTTTTATTTATTGGAGTGATGTAGCCTGCAGTAGTTTTTGTACTAACATGTTGGTCAAACTTAAGTCCAATTAAAAGAAGACCTGTGAATCTGTGATTTTTTATCGAGTAGTTACAACTAACTGAGCATTGTTTAATCATGACTTGAAACACACCTCCAATTCAAGTTCGTCTGTTTGTATGGGCACTTCTATGTAGAGCACCAAAGTTGTTATTTACTTAATATTTTTTGCCATCATTTTTTAGAAACGAATCAGTCATTGATTATGGTGGTTAACATATATATGAACTGTTTGTGAGACTCTTTACTTGTGATCATATCCAGTGTTTCCTTGCATTTGTTTATGGTGGTGATCCACTGACAGACCTATCACTTCATGCTCTCCTTGACAAATTCATGGAAAATAAACCAAGAGGGAGCCGCATAGCTGAAGGAAGATGGCACGGTGGATCACAAATTGCCCCAGCTAAAAAGGTTGGCCCTTTTTACTTGGATTCTCTTGACTCTGGGAGTCGTTTTCCTATATCTAGATTTGTAGATGACCTGATTACTCTTCCCTCCAATCACAGTAGATGCTCTTGAGAAGATATGCTCAAAACTTAGACTTCAAATATTTGTGTAAAAATTTGAATAAATGTGTTTAGATTGTCTTAAATACTAAATACTATCAAACACATTTTTTATACCTTTCTGACCCATGCCTTTGTCTTCAGCTTAACCTGAATCATCATATTATTGGAGAGCTTCTAGAATTGTCAGAAAATGAAGTGCCTCCTGAAGATATTGTTTTCCACCGTTTCTATTTGAACAAGACAGGCCCAGTTAAGCATAAGGCAAAGTGGAAGGACTCAGTTCTTGATGAAGGAATAGTGTGAGGAGATTAGTTAGTTACTCTAACACTCTCCTTCCTCTTTTGTTGGCACAACTGATATGCCATAGAGAGTCGGCTTATATATTATCCCCTGGGACACCATTTAATTGTTAACATTGTGATGGTATTATGTACTGTTAATTGTGTTGACTGAGACACTGAGCAATATTATTGCAGAGTATTTTCGTATAAACACATGATTGAGCAGATACTTAAATCAGATACTTAAGAGGAAGGAGAGCAGATACTTAAATCAGATACAACCAGTTTGTCAGGAATCAAATGTCATGAATCAGATACTTAAATCCAACTACATTGTCAGAATGAGGTCCTATAATGAAGTTGGTTGTAGGCTTCACTATCAAAACATCTCAAACAAAAATCAGCTATCAGCATGAGTTATATATCTTTGTCAATGAACAACCTTTTTGTTATTCTTACATGCTAACGGTTGATACGACTTGCTTATCTGCTGATTTTCTTTGTTGTTTGCAGTTGTTAATATCTTGACAATTAAGTCGTAATTGTCTCTACATAAATATAGAAATTCGGTAATTATCTGCTGACACTACATTCTTCTGACAAGGAAATTATGTTCGTTGTCCTGATTTAGTTACCACTCAATAGGAAAATTGTTTTGGAGGAGGACTAGACCAGATCTTTAGTGACCACGCGAATAGGCTTGTCACAAAAACAGTAGCATTAATACCTCCACTTTGTAACTTATTTATCGATTTAGGTGGGGCAGCAGGCTGCTGCGCTCTTGGGAGAGCAGCCCGTCTACCACGTCGTACAACGTACCATTGGTAGACGTCGTACAACGTACCATTGGCTGCGGGGCCGCCATGCCCCCAGTGGCGCTTCCCGGCAAGGAGGGTGAGTATTTGGGAGGAGTATCGACGAAGTATTACTCAGATCATCTAACCAACTCAGCTAATTTGCAGTTCCAGTGAACACAACTGAAGCCGCGTGTATTCCGTTTCATCATCGATTATATGCATTATTATATACAAGTTAATGCAGCATAGATACTGCTTTCTACCCACCCAATTCTCCTAATAATATGCATTCAGAATAAATACAACAATCTCTTAGCAACAAAAACCTAAAAAAACAAATATATTCCTGAGCGCGTCACTTGTAGGCGTGGATGTAGTCTTGGAAGTAGAAGTTCTGGATGAAGTTGGCAAGCCAGCGGGAGGCAGCGAATCACAGCACGGCCGCCGACACGACCGCGGCCCTCTGAACAGTTATATGTTTCCGTTGCAACGCACGGGCACACATCTAGTGTTTCATGATGTTCTATATTGTACTCGTGCATAAATTTAAATAGAGGTAGCCAATTCTACACAAGAATCAAATTAACAACAATATCATTGTTGTTGGAAATCCCTGCGAGATCAATTGCCCCTGACGAAATAGCCTAAGAACTAGATGTGCTACTGAATGTGTATAGACTGGAACAATACAGTACTCAACTCCAAACCACTCTCTCTCCCCAAAACCAATCTGCACTGAATTGCATGTCTTGGTGCATCCAGACAACCAACCAAATTACAACACTGATATGCACCGATCTGCACTGAATTGCACTGATGTTGAAGTACCATTACACATTGGACAAGCCTATTTAACATGTTGCTCTGAGCCAAACCAGAGATGTGCCTCTTCTCTAACCATCCCCACCCAAACTACATCAACCTAGATACAAAAATCGATCCACGCCATCCAGTTTGACCCAAACCATTCCCAGTTTCAACTCTACTAGGTCCTTGATTAAATTAAGTGTCACTATGATAATCAGATATTTTCATGAAGAAGTTTCAGTAGCTTGAAATGAAATATAGCTCATATGCAACATTGAACTAAAAATGATGAACAATAAGATAGCATTTCAGAAAAACAATTGTGGTGGACTCATGTTGATGATGCAAAAATAATTGAGCACCATGTGTGCTACTATCATATATAGGAACATGATAAGCTTCTTAGGGGTCCAAGAGTCAAAAATAATAAACCACAATGAGGGGATTACAGTGAATTTACATCATGATATCATCCTGAACTGAGTTGAAGCGTCGTGATGTTGAAATGAGCATATATCAGTTTTTGTCGTCTTCAATCTGCACAGATAATCATAATACTGAAATTGATAGCAGTAGTTTAGAGAAGTAATGACTAGTTAAGTAAGAGGGTAGTTCATACACAACACAAAGGCCATGCTATAAGATTGTTGCCGACATCACCAATAACCTCCATGTTGTCGTATGGTCGAACCAAAGGCTCAATAGCCAGTACTACAAGTCTAACACGCACCATCCAAAATTCTCTGCCTAACTTAACACCTCCAACTTTATGATTTGGGTCTCGACCAAGTACTATGCCTAAGGCAACAGTCTTGGTTGGACATCTCCAGCTTTTTAAGCTCCAGTCTAGTCAACATGCTCAAGTGTATCAGTAAATACTTTTGTAATGTGGGCACAATAATGGAAAGAAAATTTTGATTTTACCAATATTGACTCATCTGTTGGTCGATCAATTGGAGTACCCTGACTTATGGACAAAAATATCGAATTAGTAAAGTGGATTTAAGAATATGAATGTACAAAATATAAGGGTGGATTAATACATGGGACGTATGTGGTTCATTTTTTGAGGCACCTTTTGTTTCATGCACCATAACCTATAACTAATGCATATTAGTAATGAAAACAATTCGATATACTTAACAAGAAAGTTGATTTTCACTGTCACCTTTGATGTGGTAGCACACTTGGTTTTATCAAAGGTAGTTGTAGATTTCTCTTTCAGTTTTACCTGTCATTACATCGCAATGAGTATTCAATATTTTAATATTTTTGGATGATTACGAAAGAGTTAATTTTGTACATATTATTAACTTCAATTTAGTTATGCAACACCCTAGTCTACTGCCAATTAAAATGCATCTCCATTCAAGAATGAGTGATATGTGAGATACCACTATTTACTAATGAACAATGAATACAATACATGGGTCGTGTGTTAGAAGTACCTGTTGCTTAGATGCTTCTTCGTTTAAAGAATTATAAGTTGCTTCCTTGGTCATACTCTGTATGTCGGAGACACCAATGTAAAGATAAACAATTATGATTATGTATGTTGAAGAAATTTATTGCATTCTCACCTTCGATGAATTAGCGGACTTAGTATTATCGAAGGTAATGTCTCTTTCCAACTCAAATTGCCTTGCCTGTGAATGTATTAAATTGAAAAATGAATTTAATAAAACATCACTTTGTAGGGTGTATATATTCCATGAATTGAAATTTTGATGTAGCAGACCTTATGGGTAGTAGCTAGTCTATTAGGAAAAAACATCATGACGTTAGCCCATACAACAGACATTTTGGAGAGATACAAGTCACATAAATAGACTATTAAAAATGCAGTGCATTGTAGCATAGCAGCTGTCCATGCCTATCGTCCAAGATTTTAGAACCAACGATCAATTCGAATAGGAAATAACAATATAAACATCAAATTTTCACGAGGTCTGTCAGGTTGACCGTGTTGTGAGGAGCAGCATGCCCAATAGTGCCTAAACTGCAATAGCATATGGTTCCGGTTAGTCAATGAAGTTTAGCCAATCCAAAACTCCCAATGATTGCTTCAGATAATTCATCAAGCAAAATCTGAGATACAGTGCCTTCTTATTGCAGTGGTGTTTGCAAAAACAAACATTAACTATTACTACACTTTGTTCAGTAAAAAACGTTCAAATAGGATACAAGCAACATATATAAAAAGGTTTTAAAATACAATATGTGCTTACAACGTGCTTTGCTAGCCTGCATCAGAAAGTGAACACCGACAACTATCTCATAATCATATTGCAACAGTTCTAACAGAATATACACAACAAAATTACCCACTAAAAAAATCTCTACCGCTGATAAACCTCTTCATCTCTACCAATCGTTCAACCAATATCCCACTAAAAATTCAGCACAACTACCCATCACTCGTTTTATGTCATTTGCTTCACAGTGCTCGTCCTTTTCTGCAGCAAACGCGGATATCAAACCAAAATAGTTGAGAGGTGGTTGTTGTTGAGGTAGGGATAAATCAACGAACGGATTTCTACCTAGATCATGAGGGTAAGAAAGAAAAGAAAGAAACCAAGAAGAGGAAATCACCACTAGGAAATGCTAGGGCCAAACGAGCAGACGACCATGAGGGAAGTGTTGTGCGGGATGCTTTATAGCGTGGCTAGAACAACATCACGCGTTCGAGAAGATCCAGAGTCAGTTCTACCATGATCCCCAGGCCCCAACAACACTTGTTCGTCACCGTCGTCCCCAAACCCTGAAATACAAGCTGCCGCGCTCGCTCCTACCATCCGTCCAGCCCACGTTCGTCGCCATCCAAGAAGAAGGAGCGAAAACAGAGAAAATAAATCCTAGCAAGACCAAGAAGGTGCGAAAGAGGTTGGATTTACCTGACAAAATCGTCGGCGGAGTGGTGGCGGTGACCAGCGAAGGAGGGGTGGCGGCGTGTCCGACCGCAGTGGCGGAGCTCTATAAATTGTCGCCTCGAGCCACTTTTAAAAAGCTCTTTAAGATATCGTGTGGCTAAATATACCGCTAAAACATAATATACTACAAACATAGACTAAAGCAATATTTACCTCAATTCAGCACCTTAAAATACCACAAAACTTGATAAAAAGTTAAAATTACCTAATTAAAGATGATCTGGTTTCCTCGCCTCTAATAGCTTCATAAACATCAGCACGTGAATTTAAACCTACACATTGACATTGCATCGATTTACTTAATTGGCATACGAAGATCGGGATCAACGATAACTTGATCAACAATAAAATGATCTTAATGTTTTTGTCCTCTTCATTGTCTGGTTTTGATGTCAATCTACAATTACAAAGTAATAATGCAACATTTAACAATCAATATACAGTGGAAATGGGAGAATAGGGGAGAAGAGAATACTCACAAATCACCAAATCGGTGGGACAATAAAATGGCTAGCATCTGGTGATGTTGTTTCAGACCTTGGAGAGTTCAGAGAATACTCACAAATCATTGAATCGATGGGACAACTTGTCTGCTCTCTAATGTGGACTGAGGACCTTGGAGAGTTCAGAGTTAGTCTTAAGTCTTGCACCAGGACAGCCGGACAGGATGGGGAAGCTAGCAAGCCGGCGCGGTACCGTGGTTCTGGACTGAGATTGCCGTCTGGAACAGTGGGTGGCTTCGTGGATGACCTGTGGAAGTCGGAGTTGGTGATGCTGTCGACCGCCGTGGAGGAGCCGAGCCACCAGCGAGGGGCAGACAACATGGGCTCGCGACGGACCGTGGAGGGAGGCAGGAAGCAGGGCACATGGCCATAGGTTGTGAGGAGGTTGCCGACTGCCAAGCTTGCTGGTTGCTAGATCCATGGAGGGCGCGCAACGGCCGTCGAGCTCATCGTAGTGGGCACCGGCGACCGACCGTCGCCTCGATCCTCGAGCAAGCAGTAGCACGAGAACGCCGCCGCCACGCCAGGTTAAGGCTAGGTCGAGCAGGGTTGCAGCCGCCATATGCCCAGGCTGCAAGTGGAGAGGAAGGGTAATGGGCTTGGTTTTTTTGGGCCAAAAAAACATAAGTATAAGTGAATATTTGGACCACGGCTCGGGCCACGGCCCAGGTGGCCCGGGGCCCAAATCCGCCCCTGTCCGATCGTGTCTGTGACGAGAGGAGGCGAGAGGAAGTGATGAGTCGGGGTCTCAGGGATAGTCACCCGACGTGAGAAGGTCGGACGAGTTTCCACATGGAAGTTGGGCTCAGACTAGACCATTATCCCACGGAGCCGGTTTCCAAACAAGACAGAGCGATGGTCCGTGAAAGCTTCCCGCGTGGGCCGAAGACACCAGGAAAATAGCAAATTCTCCGCGAGGATTTGGGCTCCCAAACTAGATCTAATAAGGAAAAATGTGGGTACTATTCCCCAGCTCGGGCTCCACCGCGTTCAGAAGATTTAATAAGTAAAATATAAACACTTTCTATCACAACTCGTTATTAGCTCAGTTGGTTACTTAAGCATGGTTTATGGTATGCCTATAGATTAGGTCGCGGGATTAAATACCAGGGTGAGCATCAATTTTTTTTGCAATACCAGTTATCTATAAATTTGTACACTATGCATAATTACAATAGTAATTTTCCATAGTACGTATACTTACAATACTGCACGGATTACCTTGCAACATATATAAATCATGGTGATGGCTACATATCTAATCACTCAATGGTTTAATTGCAACATACAATAACTATACCGGTGATATTTGCAACATATAATAAGTGTTGCTCTGTGCTCGTTAGCAACACATAATACTTGCAACACATAATAAGTGTTGTTATATGCTTCCTTGCAACATATAAAATCATGCGTTGCTAGACATGCGTAGCTACAAGGTTGTTCTGTTGTAGTGGCAACGACATTCCTAGATCATGGAATGCGGATGAGCTTTGGCGATATTATGTTTAGCTTGATGTAATTTTTTTATATTCTTTTTTGTGGCACCCTTTTCCTTTCCAAAGGGGGAGAAAGGTTTTTAATGGGGCCACAACATGTAATTTTCCTTATTTCAATTTTATGAGAGTGATATCCCCCAAAAAATGTAAATGTAAATGCAAAAGAAAAAAGAAAAGGAAACAGGGAGAAGCTCAAAAGTCGTTCCTAAGGGAATGCAGAGCTTACAGCGAAAAATAAACGCTGATTCCGCCGAAAGTAAAAGGTGAAGAAGCTCCTAAGGGAGGATTACAGCGAAAAATAAACGCTGATTCCGCTGAAAGTAAAAGGCGAAGAAGCTCCTAAGGGAGGCTTACAGCGAAAAATAAGCGCTGATTCCGCTGAAAGTAAAAGGCGAAGAAGCTCTTAAGGGAGGCTTACAGCGAAAAGTCAACGCTGAAGGACTATGATTATGTGTTTTGATATTTATTTGCACAATACATCTCATCATGTCATTTGCATTCATAAACATGCATTTAGACATATATAGAATCATCATTATACCGCACAAAAAACACAGATGCTTCGGCAATGAGGAAAAACTCGAAGGAAAATTTTTATGCTTCGTTGAGTACGAAAAGAAGGGAAGGTGTTTTTCGCCTTCGGCTTAAAAGAGAAGTTTCGTCCACAGCAAAGCAGATCGTACACAGATAGCAGAAACAAAATATATTACAAGGTATGTACAAATTTACATAAGTTGTTCCATAACTATATTACAAAAGTTTCTCCAGAATTTTTGCAGGAAAGTATATTGTAAACAACTATCCAGCTTCAGGCTAGGCTTCGTCAAACTTCAGCTTCGTCATTCTTCAGCTTCGTCATCCTGCGTATATCAAACAGCAGAATAAGAAAGGTGCAAATTTCAAGGAGAAGGTAAAAGTAACAAACATAAGTTTCTTACCGGCTTAAGATGACTTCGAGCTTCGTCACCTGCCATTTTTCGCCCGCCACTTACCGAGATCTGGGTCATGAATCTATTTCCAATGCTTCGGGCTAGGCTTGGGATATCTATCAGATCTGATGCTGACAAGCTGAAGTTTGGTCTGTTCACAATATTTCCATGCGTGTAGCCAGCCTTCAGAAAAGCGGTGGTTGTGCCCCGAGAAGCTACCAGGGCGCAGAAGTCGGCATGCCCACCAATGACTTCATCAAGGGCATCAACCTCGACTTCAATATATTCTAATGTCCTGGGCAGATTTTCAGCTGAAGGTGTAAATTTTGCAGAGCTGGCTCCGACAGAATGAAACACATCCTTCAGCCGCTGCACGCAACGGCTGCCGAAGCTTAAGCATTTTTCTTGAAGTTCTCTAAAGGATTTCTGCAAATTTGAATTTTTATCCAACTCAGTTTTCAGGCTTGCTTCAAGATATTTCTTTTCTTGCTCAAATTTTTCTGACTGTTGGAGCAGTTCATCCTTTAAGCTGTTATTCTCAGTTTGGATTTCAGCCAAAGAACCCTCCTTAGTCTGAATAACAAAATCTTTCTTTTCTAATGCACTCTCGTGCTCTTTAACCATGATTTCAAGTTCCTGGATGGCGAAGTCTTTCTTTTTCAGATTAGCTTCGTAATTTTCAACTTTCTCAGCCAAATCTTGGATGACAGCTTTGTTCTTCTCTTCTTCGAGATCTTGTTGCATTTTTAGAACCTTACTTAATAATATGCTCTGTCGAAACGATCTTCGTTAGAAAACGACCTAAAAGATAATAATAATAATAATAAAATAACAAAAATATTTGTTACCTTGAAGTTAGCATAAAGCAAGCTTCCGACGATATGGTGTCGTTGGTAGCGGCAGAGGTCCGCTTCTAGCTTCGGCAGGCCAATATTTTTGCAGAGAGTTCTAACAATTTTAGCTTCGCTGCGGTTTCGAAGGCACCTCAGCTTTCCTTCGTTGACCCCGCCGAACAGTGTAGCCCCTGGCTTATATCCGCAGGCTATGACACATTTTTTAAGCTCTGCTTTTTCAGCATTTGTCAGTTCTTGCCCAAGTAAATCTTGAAATTCAAAATCTTCTTCCTCCAAAATGTCTTCAGCTTGTTTTTTTCCCCTTTTCAGTAGCTGTGCTCGCCGCGGCCACAACAGATTCTTCCTCAGTCATTTTTAGGAGTATGTTATCAATAACTTCAAGTGTCTCTTCCAGGTTCGGATCTTCTGTGGCCCCGATTTCAGCCCCGGCAACTTCAGCTGCGTCAGTTTCAACTTCGAAGGTTTCCGCTCTGGTGGCTTCGGCTGCGGCGCCTTTAGCTTCGGCGGTTTCGGCAGTCTGGTCAATAGCAATTCTTGATGCCGGTGTCGGTGACAGTGTCCCATGAATTACATCTGCTATTTGAATAATCCTTCGTTTTTTCGGCAGTGCAGGACCTTCTTCTGCCGAAGCTGCCTTGTTCTTCTAAAAAAACTTCGTCAGTTCCAGCGCCAGCGGACTTAGCTTGACAGGCAAGGGTTCAGTCATTACCTTCATAATCTCTTCTACTTCAACAGCAGAAGGCGTGGCAGGAGTACCTTCTTCTCGAACCAACGTTGTTGGTTCTGGAGATGCAGTTTTCCTCTTTCTTGCAGTGGCCACCTTCGGCTCAGGGTTCAACTCTTCAGGGCTAAGCTTGTCAGAATCTTCCCTTTTCTTTTTGGTTACCTTGGCGACCTCTTCGTCAGCAGCGCTGGCAATCCTTTTTCGCTTCGGGCCTCCAGCATCTCCGCCCAGTCGACCATAATCAGCATATTCAAATCCTATAGCGTCAAGCACCCTGTTCAGCCTTCGCTTCGGCCGAGTGCCGAAGGCTGCTGTCATCAGCTGGTCTTCTTTTTTGGAGTAATTTCCAAGAATTTCATTACTCATTACTTTGATTGTATCGAGCCATTCTTGGCAGGGTGCTTTAAAATATTTCTTAAACTTATAATAATAGGGTAGTCGGACAAGCTCCCCTTCTTTCTTTTCTCCTTTAAGCTTTGGCATAGTCCACTCCTTCATAGTTGGAAATACTCTGAAGGCCAGAAATTCCTGCACTAAATCTCTAGTGCCAATGTGTTCTGCAATAATTTTGAATTCAGCCAGTGCGGTCCAAGTTGACCTTCTGCTGTCATTTTGCATCGGGGTCTGGTTTCTCCGAAGATCAGTTCAAGAGGGCTCTGTACCAGCTTCTCTTTGTCATCGTCAACTTTGACATAAAACCATTCTGACTTCCAGCCTGCCGGCCATTTGCTTCGGTAGCTGATCACAGGAAATTTTGTGGTTTTCCGATAGGCAAAATTATAACAACCAAAATTTTCATGCAATCCATCTTTTCTGGCCTTAGTCTGGTAATGCAGCTCATGAACTCGACAGAAGCTGTCGGCAAACGGCTTCACCGCCTGGCTTCGGAGAGCCCAGATATAAACGCTAAGCCCGACAATGGCGTTAGGAGTCAGTTGGTGAAAATAGATCCCAAACTTTTGCAGCACATCAGAAATCATTCTATTTAAAGGAAATCTCAACCCAGCTTTTAGAAAACTCTTGAAAATAACTATTTCATCCTTTTCTGACTTCGGGGTAGTTTCCTCTCCCCCGAAGCGAATCAGCTTCTTCTCATCTTCACTGAAATAGCCCGACTTCACCATTTTGGAAAAATTAGCCTTGGAGATAGTCTACTTTCCGAAGTCCAAATGGCTAGGCTTGCTCGGTACTGCGATATGGTAATCATCGTCAGAATCGGCTTCCTCAATATCTCCTTGTTCTACTTCGGCAGTAGCTTGTTCTGTTTCGGCAGCAGCTTGTTCTGTTTCGGCAGTGGGGATTCTATCCGAGGTCACCAATCCGGATCGCTGCATTGCTTTGGAGATAGGAACAGTCTCCGCTCCTTCGGCTTCGTCTCCCTCACGCTCAACTCTAGCAGTGGAGCGCACTCTGGCCATTTAATTTTGAATTTCTTGAAAGATTTCTTGGGATTTAAATAACCTTTTCTCCCAAAGCTTTCCTCCTGACGAAGTAGGCACCAAACTGGAGCTTCCTCTGAATGCGAAAGTCAAGCTTCGGCTATGGTTAAAATTTTTGGCAGCAAAACAGTGCAATAGCAATGAATGCTGTGGTAACTTCACACCTACCTGTCTGTTTACATAGTGCTGCAGGTAAGAAGGTGAATCGTCAGGATTCTTACACCAGGCAAACAGCTGCTCGCACCCGCTGCGCGGTGGGCCGCAAAGACCAAAGTAGTGAACCTGCATGGTGGGAGCGCTACGCGCTCGTAAACTGTATCGTTTCTCGACAACGAGCTCAGGGAAGGTGTTTTTCGGACCTTCGGCTTCCTGAAGCCTAAGAGACTTTTTTCACGGATCAAGATCGTTACGAAAAACGATCTAGCACCGCGAAGGGGCTACTATTGGGACCATGCTTCGTCGCCGAAGGTCCTGCAGGAAGAAACAGTTTCGGTTGAAGCTGTCTGTACGTGATGCCGAAGGGTGCCGTTCATGAAGCTTCGGAATTACAAACCGACTTAAAGATAGAATGACCTTTTAGTCCATAAGAGTTTGAGTCGATGTTGTAAACTTTTATGAGGGGTATGATTGTAATTGTTCACAGGCTGTGTCCTGTGCCTATAAATAGTGAACAGTATTCCTTTACTGTTCACGCATTCATATAATTGCAACCACATCACTCGGAAATTATTCTTTGCCAAGGCAGAGGTATAAATGTACCTAAATATTGTATTTGAATATCTTAAGTTTATATAATATGCAAATGATGTTGTTTACTTCTAATTTACTTGTCTTTAATGCTTTATGTCTTGTGTTATTTTATATTATCTTTGAAAGTTCAATTACGAAGATACAACCTTCGTAATTGTGTCACTATAACCTTCGTCCGAAGTTCATTAAATCCTTGAGGAAATAATGCTTCAGCGGACGAAGGGCATTAACATTTAACATTTTATGTTGCCTTGTTCTTAATTCATAGCATTTGAGAACAAGTCCCCAACATTGGCGCCCACCTCTAGTGAACTCACTTCCACTTTTTTGAGCCGATGGCTTCGTTTAACATTCAAGCTGGAGCTGCTTCGGCTCCGAAGCTGGTACTCCCAATAACAGGCGGTTCATGCTCAGAGCCAGCCAACAAGAAGCAGAAGAAGGAGGCACAGAGAAGGGTACAACACATCGGGGTGGAAGGACCCTTCATCAAGTCAAGATGGTCTCACATTCCTATTACCTTCTCCCAAGAGGATCTTCAACTCAAGGATTACCCACACAATGATGCTATGGTTATCTCTTGTGTTATCAAAGGATTTCTGGTCCACAATGTTTTGGTTGATACAGGCAGCGCAGCTGATATCATATTTGCTAAGGCCTTCAGACAGATGCAAGAGCCCGAAGATAAAATTCTTGATGCCACACATCCCCTTTGCGGCTTCGGAGGAAGGCAGATTGTAGCACTCGGCAAAATCTCAATGCCAGTGACCTTCGGATTTATCAACAACACAAGGACTGAACAAGTTGTGTTTGATATTGTTGACATGGAATACCCTTACAATGCAATCATTGGTCGTGGTACTCTCAATGCCTTCGAAGCAATTCTGCATCCAGCTTATCTTTGCATGAAGATACCTTCGGACCAAGGGCCCATTGCTATTCATGGAAGTCAAGAAGCTGCCAGAAGGGCCGAAGGAAATTGGGCAGACTCAAAAGCAATCCATAACTGAAGCTTGTGAGCAATACAAGTTCAGAAGGGAAAAAGCTGCTTCGGCTGACCAGCCGAAGCCCATGCTCTTATGTGAGGATATAGCAGATCAGAAGGTGCTATTGGGATCTCAATTGTCTGAAGAGCAGGAAAAAACCTTGATAAGGTTTCTGTTCAACAATAAAGATGTTTTTGCTTGGTCAGCTAATGATCTTTGTGGAGTTAACAGGGATGTTATTGAGCACTCGCTCAATGTTGATCCATCCTTCAGACCCAGAAAGCAGAGGCTTCGGAAGATGTTTGATGACAAGGCCGAAGGTGCTCGGAATGAAGTGAAAAGACTCCTCAATGTACGTGATGCCGAAGGGTGCCGTTCATGAAGCTTCGGAATTACAAACCGACTTAAAGATAGAATGACCTTTTAGTCCATAAGAGTTTGAGTCGATGTTGTAAACTTTTATGAGGGGTATGATTGTAATTGTTCACAGGTTGTGTCCTGTGCCTATAAATAGTGAACAGTATTCCTTTACTGTTCACGCATTCATATAATTGCAACCACATCACTCGGAAATTATTCTTTGCCAAGGCAGAGGTATAAATGTACCTAAATATTGTATTTGAATATCTTAAGTTTATATAATATGCAAATGATGTTGTTTACTTCTAATTTACTTGTCTTTAATGCTTTATGTCTTGTGTTATTTTATATTATCTTTGAAAGTTCAATTACGAAGATACAATCTTTGTAATTGTGTCATTATAACCTTCGTCCGAAGTTCATTAAATCCTTGAGGAAATAATGCTTCAGCGGACGAAGGGCATTAACATTTAACATTTTATGTTGCCTTGTTCTTAATTCATAGCATTTGAGAACAAGTCCCCAACAAACGGGCATATCATATTTCTAATACAAGATACACAATAAGCACAAGCAAATCATTCAAATACATGGAAGGGGAGCGAGGGCAACGTTTTCGCTTAAATTCACCAAAGGACGTTGATGGCAACATGCATCTTACATCGGCTCTTCATTCGGGATAAGGCTGGCTTCATGGAAGTTGAACAACATCAGTCTCAACTCCTCGCCGTCAAAAAGAGCCCGCAGATCCCCCTCTCCGAAACATGACCCGGCCGTCAGAGCAAGGATGATTCCTCGGGTTCCCTCCAACCACATTCCATTCCAGAGATGAAACTTCTCCATTCCCATTCGGCGGCGTCTTCAGGGACTCCAATGCCTTGCAAAGACTCACCAAGCATTCCCACACTTCATTTTGACACCCCAATCCCCATGGCTCACTCGAGGCAACCCTAGGTGATGTCTCCACAACCACAGTAGGAGCAAACCTTGACGGAGACTCAGCGAAAGACAAATCTAGCGCCACAAAATAATCTAGATCATCTTCCGAAGACTCGTCGTCCATCTCAGTAAACGGTCTCAACCCCTCACCCTCCGAAGGCCATGACTCAACATCGTATTCATCATCAGATTCATCACTACTAAGAACTATCACACTTCGACACATTAACGATTCATCATTCTCGTTATCATCAAAGTTTGCTTGCGAAGGTCCAGACACTGGAACCTACGCAACAGCTGATCTTAAGTATCATACAAAACGAACACCGTCAAACCACCACCCCTACTATATTCTTTAAACCTGCACAGATGTCCCCATTGTCGTAGGGTCCTCAGCGTCGCCTTCCTTGAGCGAAGACTGCTCTTCCGCACTCGTCTCCACCTCAGCGTTCTTTCTTGCCATCGAACTCTCTAGGCCGGCGAGGTCCTCCACTTCTTCATCCCTCATCGTTTGCGAAGACAACATAACAATGCTTCAGACAACGAACAGACACACCACCCTCGTCAAAGACAAACGTACCTAGGCAAGTGCTCGGTCGGCCCACTCCTGGACGACGCCGTGGCCGTGAGGACCCCATATCATATCGTAAAGTGCCCCAGTAGAGCGCTTTAGCACGTCGTCTTCGACCTGGAATACACCAACATCAAAGACCTTGTTGCTCTGATCGAAGGCCTCGAAGTGCCTACAGCCCTCGCGGGATAAGGCATTCGCAGCCCCCTCGCAGGACACAAGCAATACATAGGACATAAGGCCCATCACAATGGACGGGAGAGACTCTAACACCTCTTGCAGCCACCAAGGAAGCGGGTCCCAACCTCATCCCTCGACTTGTCGAAGAGAGCAGTTTGCGCACCGAGGTCACGTTACGCATCCACAAAAAGTGCGTGCACCCGATCCAACTCGACACGGTTGGCCGACTCCGTTTTCTCGTGGTAGCTGCGCATGTTCCTCACCTCAAGCTCCAGGTTGGCGACACGCTTGCGGGCAGCATGGGCCACTGCACGGGTGTTCTTCGCATCTTCCTTCTCATCATTGAGCCAGCGACCGAGGTCCTCTTTCTCC
This sequence comes from Zea mays, assembly GCF_902167145.1. Lineage (NCBI taxonomy): Eukaryota > Viridiplantae > Streptophyta > Magnoliopsida > Poales > Poaceae > Zea > Zea mays. The sequence goes on along the minus strand of NC_050100.1, from coordinate 156,378,384 downwards.
TTCTCAAGCACCATCACCTTATCGAGAAGGTTTCGGATCTTATTCTCGGCAGCCGACTTATCCCTGATCGCCTTGGTATGTTGCGTCCGAAGGCGCTCAATCCTGGCTTTGAGCCGTTTCCTTTCAGAACGTAGCTGCGAGGTCAGCGCCCCGGGCGCAACCTGATCACCGAAGATTGCCACTATGGCAGAACCTCCCAAGTTATTGGGCCCACATGCACCTGTCCTCGTCTCAAAGACCTCAGATGGCTATGCATGTGCACCGGATAACTTAACAGGATCCATCCGAGTGTACCAAGGACCCCAAATAAACCACTTATAACCAGGATCACAAGATTAAGTAAACACAAATCACACACCAGCATTTGCAGTGGATATTATTTATTACAAAAAGTTACAGGTTATATTCATATTACATTATACAAGATTGGAGTGATTATAAAAGTAAATCCAAAGTATTACACTTTGGATGATGTATAATTTTCATAAGTTTGTAATATATGCTAGCTTAAGTGACCATCCTCAATAAGAAGTATAGAAGAGCTACTTAGACCTATAAGAAGGTTGTGCCCACCGGCGCTTAGCACCATCCACAGCAGCACCAATCTAGTACCTGCAATAACATGTGTTCGAAAACCCTGAGTACGAAGTGTACTTTCGCAAGTCTTACAAATCTAAGGAAAAAGACTCTCAAGGATATGCTGTGTAACACCCCTGGTGTTACTTCCACTAAAATTTGAGCATAACATCATAAGAATTGGCATATCATGTGTTTGTCACACCTAGAATGCATTCACTAGGCAAAAATTTCAAACGAAGTTGTATTGATGGGACATGTTATAAGTGAAACCCTAGGGTACAGTACTTAACCCTAAACTGGGCTTAGAAGGGTAAACAAAGCCTAAACAAAAGAAAACTTCAAAACTTATTAGTAATAATCATAAAATTTTACCATTAATGAACTTAAGTGATATCCAAACCCTAGAAGTACCAAAAACCCTAAACAGACCCCTAAAAAACCCTGGACTGAAACCCTAGGGGGTTATATGTAAAAGTGTGCACATTTTGGACCTAAGTGCAAAAATCATGGAAATAGGGTACCTTAAGTCATAATTTTTGGGCTTATTTGCAAATGAAACCATAATTTTTGGGCTTATTTGCAAAAAGATCACATTTGTGCTCCAATGGCTAAGTGTGAATATCAGTGAATGGGGTCAATTTGAAGCCCTGTAATTTCAAACTATGAAGAATTTTCCTAGGGTCAACACATCAAGTTTGTAGAGCTATGTAAGGAGAACAACTTTGCTATAGGGATTAAACCATGGTCACATGAAAAATTTGGAGTAAAATGAGCCCAAAGTCGAGATGTCAAAGTGCCCTAAGTCTGAATTCAGACTGAGAGTGTGATTGGGCAATCTTTGAACTGGGATTCGACCATGATGTAGTGAGTGTTTAGCTATGGTTGCTATAGAAAGTTTGTAGCTGGATCATCGGGCAACAACTTTGTTACAGGAAGATTAGAATGTTGTCATGTAAAGATTTGAGATCTTGGCCCTGCAAATTGGGCTGTCAGGCGCACTGAATAGGGATTCCATTGTACAGTGACTAAAAAAGATCCCAAATTCATTCCCCCTCGCCGCCGGTGATCTTGCACCGGGATTCTCATCACCGTTGCGATTCGAGCTCAGCAAAGTACCGGATATGGCTCAGGGTGGTAAAGATCGTCGTGTGGATAAACTCCGGCCACTGTTCTCACCGGTCGCCGTGTCCCGCCGTGGTTAGTCGCACTGGCATCACCGGCGTTCGCCGTTATCCGGCCAGGCTACGTGCCTCGATGCCTTACCCCGTGGCAGTGAGTCACCGTAAACCACTCTCTACTACTGGTTCATCGCTGGTGAGGCCGTCACGGTAGATGCCACTGAGCTCTCGCGACAGTACTCTCCTCACTCTCCGGCCGCCACCGCGCCAAACCAAATTCACTGGCCACCGCTTAGCGCCGCTATAAATTGACGGCATGGTCTGCTGCATTAGGTCATCACCAAGCCTGAGCACCCACTCCTGCCTCCGATTAGCCACTACCACTCTCCAATTTCCCAGCTCCCAATTTTGTTTTCCGTCGCCGTGGTAGAGCCCTCACCGTGGTCAGCGAATTCCACGTCTATTCATGCTACCTGCTCTCCTGTTTCAGCATCCTTAGGTTCTCCTGATGCTCCCCGACCCCGCTAATTGGACTAGGACCCCTTAGATCACCGGGAACGTGTTCGATTGCCCGTGGTGCCCGCTGTCACTGTGGACAGAGCGTGTTAGAGCTCCGTTAATGAAATTAGTTGAGGGAAAACTCTTGTTAGGGCTTGAATTAGGTTCCAGCCGAAGGAGAGCACCGGTCATCGCGTGTTCTGGCCAGTGCAAGCTCGCCGGAGTTCGGTTCTCCGTCGCGCGGTGTCGTGGACCGTTGATTGTGAAGAAATGAAAGCGCAAGGGTGTTTCTGCAAGTGTTAGTGAGATGTGTGAATAGTGCCAAGGTCTGCTGCTCTGATTTTTGAACTGGTAGGGGCGTTTCCGCAAAACTGACAGTGCGGGCGCGCGCAGGCGCACTTTCGCCAGTATATGGGCCGACTCGGGCCAGATTTAGCCCAACACTGTAGAGTCTTTTTCTTTTTCCTTTTCTTCCAGAGCTAGAGAAATTCTAGAAAATTACAGAAAAACGCTAAAAATACAAAACCAATTTTGTTAGGCTCCTAATTTTCTATAGTATTTAATAAAAATAGTTTCATGATTTTTAGTTCCAATAGGGAATTTTGGGACAGTTAAGATAGCCAAAATCCATACTTTTGGAATTTTAGAGAGTAATTAATAATCCCAAAATTCACCAAACTTTTTAAATAAGTTTTAAATATTATTTAGAAGCCTTGGCTAAAATTTGGTATGATTTGAACCATGTTTGGTACTTAGAACCCAAAACCCTAACCCCTACCCTATGAACTTCACTATAGACTCCAAAAACCCTAATTTCCCAGAGATCCGTGAAGGAAAGTTATATTCAAGACATTAGATAATAAACTTTTATTATCTTTGCATTTTCTTGAGCATTACATGAGCATTCATGATTATATATGGCTATATCTAGAGAACAAGGAGGAAATATAAGTTGAAGAAGCAAGGACTACACCACCACCACCACCTGAAGAACCTCAGGCAGGAAACTGCTTTTACTTTGATATTTTTGGAGCAGAGCCTGACACACCTATCACTCAAGGCAAGCCCTGGTGCATTTGCCACCTCCTTGCTATTTTAAATCTTTCTCACTTACTTGATGCATTAGGTAATAGGAGTTGTGTGCTAAACCAGTTGCTGCATTTCCTTCCTTGGATTTGATTACTTCTCCTTAATCCCTGTTTTTCAAACAAGGTTTTTCTTATGCTTAGCTTTGCTCTAGAAAAACAAAACGTTTTGTTTTGACAAAAGATGATGCTTCAAAGTGAGTCGGATGTTTTCAAAAACAAAACTTGATGGTGGATCCATCATGGCCATGATGGGTTCATCATCGGAAAAGATGTACCTCTGCCAGGTACCAAACATTGGGGTTTGAAATGATAAAGCTGAGACCGGGGGGGTGACTTGCACGAGAAGAGAGTCCCGGTGTAGTGTCTCCGTCTGAGTCGATTAAGGACCTTGTCGATGTAGGCTTGATGATCGAGGATCCTTTAACTGGTCACATGCCTCATCATGGGTAAGCTTTGCCTTGGGTAGACTAATACCAGAATAAGATAACACGCAATGGGAGTGGAGAGATGGTGAGAGTAGCGTGTACCCTCCGTGGCAAAAGGCTGGACGGTGGTGTATCTATGCTCTCGGTTGGCGTGAACCTGATCTGGTCTTAAGAACCCCGGTGGTGAGTTGACATATGCAAGGGTTAAGTGCTACATATGTCATGTAATTGGAGATCCTCAGCTGAGTATAATCGATTCAGATCATCGTAACTTCGCGGACATGAAGAATTGGTCACTACCCTACACATAGCATTCCAGTGAATAAGAAGGGTTATTAAGAAATTGGCTAGTATAGGTCCAGTGATTGAACTAGGGTGGAAAGAACTCTAGATGCAGGTAACTTTACTTAACCTAACAAGTAAAACTGGATTTTTAAGGATCCACTATTAGTAAGCATTTCTGCAAACAGAGTCTTTGATTATTGATAAGCTATACCTTGATCCCCAAAGGCCAGCATATCCTTGAGAGTCTTTTATTTTGACGGGTAAGACTTGCTGAAAGGGAAATAGGGTCAAACCTTTTCCTAAATAATTTTGGTGGTTGAAATGCCCAACACAAAAAATTGGACTAACTAGTTTGCTCTAGTTGATCATTTCACAGGTGCATAAGTTCATCTACAATTATTCTAAATCGACTGTCCAGAATACCGTAGATTATTTCGGACAGGAGAAGCTTTTTTTTTGAAAAAAACACCTAAGGACGGACCGTCCGGGCCCTTGCGGCGGACCGTTCGCGAGACTGTTTCGATTTCGACCAGGAACTGAAATCGTGGATAGTCCGACTGAACCACAGACTGTCCGACTATACAGTGCGGACCGTCCGGCTATAATTCACGGACCGTCCGCATGTGAAGACCTGGTTCAGCCCGAAGGTGACAAGTTGAGCAAAAGGAATTACATAGCTGGCGCGTACCGTCCGGGACCAAGGGCAGACCGTCCGCGTGGTGTCGCCGAAGCAGATAGCCGTTGATCTAGCCGTTGATCTGTCAGACGTATCCGTTGAAGATGTCAGAATCGACCGTTGGAGGGTCGCGGACCGTCCGGGCCCTAGCCGCGGACCGTCCGCCAGTGCAATTTTCGGCAGATGCGCCCCAACGGCTATATGGGTGGTTGAGGGCAATAAAAGCCACCCAACCAGCCCATTCAGAAGCATTCATTGATCCATTTCATACACAAGAGTTGGGTATTCACTCCTATCTACTAGAGCAACACTTCTATACACATCAAAGCCTCACAAGTGCCACAAAAGAGAGATCAAGCAAGAAAGAGCTACTCGTGTGCGTTTAGTGATAGTGCCTTGTGAGAATTATTGAGAGAAAGTGTGTGCTACCTCTTGTGATCATTTGAGCGTGGAGTTTTGACTCCCATTCATTGTAAAGCTAGCAAGAGCCCCTTATCTTTGTGGTTGGCCTTGCGGAGACTTCGGTCTCTTGTTGACAAAGAAGAAGAAGAGCTCGCCGGTCTTGGTGATCGGTGGAGAGAGGGAAAGGGTTGAAAAAGACCCGTCCTTAGTGGACTCCTCAACGGGGACTAGGCCTTCGTGGGCCAAACCTCGGTAAAACAAATCACCCGTGTCTCTTGTGTTTATTGCTTGTGATTTGTTTGTTCTCTCCCTTTCTAAGTTCTCTTGCACTACTCTTTGCTAATACCTTTTGTGTTGCTTCAAGTTAAATTCACATTTGAAGAAGCAACTCCTTGCAAGAAAGAACTTGTGTTACTCCTCTTCTTATCTAAGCCCTCTTGCATTATTCTCCACTTCTAGTAGTATTGTTAATTGATTAAATTCCGCACTCTTTGAACACAATACTCGTTGCAAGCAAAGGACTTAATTTTACACTCCGATATTTGTGCATCTTGTTCTAACCACTAATCAAGGGATCTAGTTGGGGTGTAAAGTTATAATTTTCAGGTTTCGCCTATCCACCCCCCTCTAGGCGACTTTCAATTGGTATCAAAGGTAGGCACTTCATATTGAGTCTAACAACTCGAAGTGATGGCTCGTAGAAGATCCCAAAAGAACAAGAAGACACCTCCGAAGGAAAACAATGAGGTAACTCTTGAGATATTACTTCCCAATTGTTCTAATTATGATTCATGCTCTACTAGGGTGATAAAAGCTTTTAGAACCACAGATCCTCAATTAGAACAAATTTTAGACAAGAGTATCATTCCTTCTGGCTATGATAGGAAAAATGCTTCCGAGGAAGATCTAAGATGTATATGCTTAAACTATCTAGCTTATGACATCTTAAGTAAATCTCTTAGCAAAGAAGATTATCGTGCCTTCATAATAAGATATAATGAACCTATTTGTGATGCGCATGATATTTGGACTATAATTAAAACCAAATTTTATGAGTCCAAACATGATGGTTCATTTTGTGCTTCTACTTCCTTTGGTCCTTGTGAAACTAAACCTTTGAAGGAAAAAGAAGAAAATGAACAATGGAGACCAAACGATGAATCCACCTCTCCAAAAGGTTTGTCTTCCAATTTCGATTCCCACATATGTTGTGTGGCTAATGAAAATGATGGTGGAAGCACAAACGAGGATGAGGAGGATGAAAGAAGCTTCATGCAACTCTACGCTCATCTAAGCCTAGAAGATAAGGCGGTCATGCTCAAACTTCTAAAAAGAGCGAGAGAGCAAAGCGAAGCTCGTCAAATGCTAGAAGATATTCTCTCCATTAAAATGCTAATATTTGACGAGTTGACTAAAGAACATGAGGAGCTAAAGTTCTCTCATGTTGATTTGGTCCAAAGGTATGAAACTATTTCAATTGAGCAAGATAACTCTTTACATTGTATTGCTCAATTAGTAAATAAGAATGCCTTGCTTAAGGACCAAGTAGAAAAGCTAAAAGATGAAAATCTAACTTTTCAAGAAAAATATGATATGCTTCTATGTTCTCATGAAAATCTTATGGATGATCATATCATGTTAAATATTGCTCATGAGCTTGTGATAGAAAACTTAAAATCCCAACAACCTCACTCATGCACATGTATTCAAATTGAAACTATTTTACCATGTGCTAATGCTTGTTGTCCGTCGATAAGCAAATCTTCCTTTGAGCTAGAATTTGCAGGAACAAAAGATAATACATATCAAAAGCTCAAAGAAGAAATTGAGAGGCTAAAAATTAGCTTGACACAACTAAAAGGGAAGTGCACTGCTCAACCTTCTCAAGATAACCGTGATCACATGGTGAAGAAGCTTGAGACGGGAACAACCGTGGCAAGCACTAAATCCCTTAAAGAAAATGTCAAGGGTTTGAGGATGGCCAAGAGGAAGGAACAAAAGATGAAAATCAATACCTCTGCCTAAAGCCTCAACCATGCCTCCATGCAAGGTAACATCCAAGGTAATGATCAAGCCACACTTCACACTAAGAGAAGTAAAAAGTGTAGTGAATGCTTTGAAAAGGGACACTCGATTAGGTCATGTCCCTATATTAAAAATGGCTTGATTATTAACAAGGATGATAAACTTTGTTTCAAATGCTCAAAGAAGGGACACTTAATTAAGTCTTGTCCCTATTTGAAACAAAAAGGAATAGTGTTAGGAAAGAAAATATTGACTAACCATGTAGCAAGCAAGAAACAAGGAAAGAAGAAATCTTCAAAACTTGAAGATCGCCTTTGCTACATATACCGAAAGAAGGGACATCAATGCAAGGATTGTCCCATTGGTAACTATCCCACTTCTAGCTTGTCAATTATTTCACATGTAACTAGGCAACCCAAAATTGTAACTTGTGCTAGAAAGGTAATGAGTTTACCAAGAGCTAACACAAAGGACTTTTGGATTCCTAGATCTTTGTTGACTAACCTTGATGGACCCATCAAGCGATGGGTACCAAAACATGCTTGACAAGATTTGAAGGAGAAGGAGATGATATGAAGCTTTGGGGTGCTCGAAAGAGTCAATTCAATTCTTATTAACTCAAGCTATCAATCTTCAATGATCTATATATCCAAGATTGACCCAAAGTTGCCTTGAATTATTATGTCTAATACTCATATCATCTCGGGGAAGATATTGATGTTGTAGGAAATAAAGAATTATCCTGTGAGGAGAAATCAAGGCCTACAACATGGAGGAAAGACAAAGGATGGTAACATTTATGCTTTTAAGTGCAAGTATCTTAAATTACCATTTCTTATGTGTCTTGTGTAGTCACATAGAAAGCACTTAAAATGTTTGTAAATTATGTCTCCATTCTTTGAAATTCCTTTCATATGGTAGATTGCATATTCATCATTTCTATTCTATGGCAATCTACATGCTTGAAACTATTGTAAAACCTCATGGCATGCTTTACACTATTCATCCTATTATTGCCATATTCTAGATATAGAGAGATATTCCAAGTTCTTAAAAGAATAGGGTGTCATGTAAGGAATCCAAATCCTTAGGATACTTATAAAGGGAATTTCTCTTTTTATCTAGAATCGTGAGACTAATGTTTTTGTCTAAATAACCTAAGTAGTCTCAGATGTAGAGAATAAGTTTCTCTCTATGGAGATGCGTAATTTAACATGAAAAGAAAAGTCAATCCAATGATCTATGATGTTGTGCCTCTTTCTTAAATTGGATATGATTCTTCTTCATTCATCGCTCTCCATGTTATGAATTAGAGTTGTTCCCATAATCTTAAGGAATTAACTATGCTTGTTTTATTAGTTAAAACTGAGCATACATCATGGACTAATCTAGTTCATATTATAAAGTTTCCGTGCTTTAGTAATATACTTTCCGTTCCTTGTCAAAAATGATTACAAAAAGGGAAACTAGTGCTTGTGTTACTAATGACATATCTCTTGAGCTTCCTTATGAAAAATCTACAAAAAAGTAAGTGCAAGGCACAAGCCTCAAGGGGTACTCTTCACCCAAAGGAAGAAAGGTAAAAGCAAAGGAATAGGAACTCATCTTCTTAATCAAATATAGTTCCCATCAATGGTTATTTACTCTAAATTATCATATTCTACCTATGAAGAATAGATTCTTTATTGGACTTAAGTCAGCTAGCTGTGCATTCAATATGCTTTTAAGTTGTGATAATAAAATCAATATAAAGAAGTAAATTTTCTATGATTGATCAAAATGTTTAAAAGGTGCATATTCCTCTTTTCTAATAATGTGCACTAATGATAAGGATTTTACTTCATGTCTGTATGACATATGGATGATGAATTGTTTATATTTCTTATTTAAGGAAATCATCCTTCATCATATACTCTCTTGTGCTATTAACATTTCTCTTGAGTATTTTCAATAAGTTTGGAAGAAAAAAGAGACAACTACAAAGGGAGGACACTCAAATGAAAGAGGAAGACATCAAGAACAACAACACCTATTTGGACAATAAGGTCTTCAAAACAATCAATGGTGTGGTTGTAAGCATCCTAAATCCTTTTCATTGTGAGAATACTAGGCATAAGTTGTTTATTGCAAATCTTGTAAGCCTTGATCAAGATGAATAGTGCTTCTCCCTATTTGTCTTTAAAAGTGAGTTCATCTATTCAATTCTTTCAAACTTTAATACATATCTTTAGGGGGAGCCTATTTCTATATCTTGATTATGTTGAGACTAACACTTTATCTTAGTAATCTCATATAGTCTCAAGTATGAGAATAAGTTTCTCATGAATTATGCTACTACATTTTAATCCAACTTGGTAAAGTAATATCATCTTTATCAAAGATTATAACTTTCACTGTTAAAGTAGCATATTTACTAGATTCTCCTGGTTTAAGCTTGTATGATAAACTAATGCATATGTTGTTCTTTTGATCGCACCTGTTATTTGCTTGATCATTGAATAACTTCAATTATCACTTATGTTTCTTAGTGCCTCATATAACTTCAATCGATATCTCTCTTGATATGCACTAATTTAAAAGGAGAATTCATGATATATTTATGCAATTTGTGATCTACTTTATATATAATAACATTGACTCAGGAAAGGATCACTAGTTGTAGAACCCTCTCTTGTGCAAAATATTTCCATACACTGTCTTGAATATAGGTCTTAAGTAACTAAGACTAAGGACAAAGCACAATGAAGAGAGCATCTCTATGTGAAGGTACAAAAGGGTAAAACTACTTCCTCTCATTTACACATGTACCTAAATCTTCCTCTTCTATACATTCCTTGCATATCTTGTATAAAAGGAAGAGAAAGCATGTCTATGCATAACTCTGCTTCATACCTAGTTTAACCTCTCAAAAATTTCATTCCTGCATTTATGCATTTTTGTTAAAACTAGGTGAAGTGATTTTATTGTCAAAGAGCTTAAAGCTTAACCTTGTAACGAGGATAAGCTACCTTTGTTTCAAAGGTGGAAGGTCCTTAAGTCTCTTTGAAATCCTTAAGGGTAATTGCTTAAAATTTTTCAAACATGCTTCCATAAGTGCATAGTCTGTCGTGAGCATCACACTTTTATTATGACACATTGCACTTCACAGTTTCTATGATATAGATGTGTTCTCATTAACCTAATTATGTGCACTTGGCATTTAAGGCCAAAGTTTTTATTCCTCTCAAGGCACATATTTAGGGGGAGCAATCTATATTATATAAAACTGTTTGCGCTTAATTGACATATCCTTTTAACCATGTCTCTTTCCCTTGGTACATTTGCATATTTCCTATCTCTCTTGTGCCAAGGCTAAGACTAATATGTTTCCATGAGTATCTTGTGTATTAAGTCTTAGATTGAAAGGGAAATGGAGTATTCGGCAAAGACATCGCTTCCACTCAACACCATCGGTATTATCTATCCTTTGCCGGTATTCCGCCATCTCTCAAAATTGGTATAATCTTCACTCATATTCACTTGTACCAATGGGGGAGAAAGTAAAAAGGGCTCATATTTCACTCACAAAGACTCCATTTTTGGCGATTAATGCCAAAGGGGGAGAAAGTATTAGCCCAAAGCAAAAGGACCGCACCACCACCAATTTTTTAAAAAAATGTTTCAATTTTGTATTAAAGAAGCTTTTCAATTGATATCTTAGTTTTGATATAATTTCAAATTGGTATGACCTCTTTCAAAATTAATGTCTAAAACCCTCTTGAACACTAAGAGGATAATTTCATTAAGGGGGGGTTTTCTTTAGTCAAAGGAAAAGCATTTGAAACAGGGGGAGAAAAATTTCAAATCTTGAAAATGCTTCTCGAAATCTTATTCATTTACCTTTGACTATTTGCAAAAAGACTTTGAAAAGAATTTCCAAAAGATTTTGCAAAAACAAAACAAGTGGTGCAAGCGTCGTCCAAAATGTTAAAATGAATTAAGACAGCAATAGTAGTCTGCCTTTTTACGTTCTGTCGTTCTGCCTTCCCACAATCTGCACCGTCCATCCCAAAGCCCTGTTTTCGTGCATCGTCCGTCCGCCGTCTCGCGTGCGTCGCCTCCCGTCCGCCCTCCCCTTCCGCACGCGCAACATGGCTCCCTCTGCCCCCTCCCGTTCACAGTTCTCCTCCCAACATGCACGCTAGCAACCGCTCCCTCCCTCCACCTCTGGGCACCCCGGCCACCATGACCCTGAGCCTGATGCCCGGCGCGGACGTCGGCGCCGACGAGCAGCAGGGGCCGGCCGCCGCGACGGCCGAGGAGATGTGCGGGCCCGCCCCCGTCGCGGCGCCGCCGCTCACCATCTTCTACGCGCGGCATGGTGGTGGTGTTCGAGGACTTCCCGGCGGAGAAGGCGGCCAAGGTCATGCGCCTCGCGACCGACGACGACCTGCCCATCGCCCGGAAGGCGTCGCTGCAGCGGTTCCTGGCCAAGCGCAAGGACCGCCTCGTCGAGCGCGCGCCCTACGCCCGCCCGTCGTCCCCTGCGGAGGAGCCAGAGAAGAAGACGGTCAAGCCGGCCTCGGCCTTGGCCTCCTGGCTCGGGCTCGGCAGCACGGAAGCCGACCGCCTCACCATCGCGTTGTTCTGCCCACCCTCGACAGGTGGGCCCCATCTTCGAGCGTCTATTTCCTGCTGCAGCTCACCCACAGAACCGCGCCCGCCGCCCCACTCTCAAGATTTTTGCCGTGCTCGCTACCTGGTCTGCCCCGCCGTCTTCCCCAGATCGTGCGAGACCTGGGTCCACCCAGTCGCCACTCCCCCCCCCCTCTCAACCTCCAAGCCCAGGTAACCTTCGCCTCACGCTCTCTAGCTCCGCCCCATCCACTGCCCCGTCATTGCCGATGGTGCCGCCAGATGCCACAAGGAAGGGGGAGGGATGCGGACGATCTACGCCGTCGCGACACTGGCGCTCGACGTGGCTAGCGACGTGGCGGTGGACTGCGAGGACAACCTCATCCCCGCAAAAGGGTCACCTCTGGCACTTCAGCATCAACGGTGACTATTGTTGGAACTTCTTGGTCAGTGAAATCGATCTTGTTCAGCCTGACGCAGCAGAGGACCTGCTCAGGGAGCTTCGACTGCTTCTGGGCCTGCAAGATCACAGCGGTCAACTGGAATTTAGACAAACAAGGAGAAGCTGAATAAGACTGTGATAGATAGCTTCTGCTTCTTCTCTGTTGGAGGATCTGAATGGAATCTGACCTGGATCGTTAACCCCAGATCGAGGATGTCGTCCTTGAGGCGTGCCCTGAACGAGTCCAGCCCCTTCCTAGCAATGTAGCTGAACCGGTGGATGTCAAGGTCCACCTCAAGGTAGTCCTCTCCCTGGCGATGCAAAGATGGCAGATTCGAAGGTAGGTGGTTTATCTGAAGCATCGATACGAACAAGGAACGACGTGGTTCAGGTACCTCGTAGAAGCTGTGCTGGGGCCGCGAGAGGACTGGCTTCTCGTTGTACGCCTGGACGAGCTTCCTCTCCGTAGAGCCCAGCTGGAGGTCGTCCGGGTTGACCAGCCCGACCATGATCTTGAGCCGGTCCCTGTAGCTGACGGTGGATTCTGACGTGAACCCTTTCACCTTCTCGGTTTCGTCCTCGAAAAACCTCTGTCGTCGTCAGGAAAGAGTCAGTTATTAGACTTCGACTTAAACCACAGGAAGTACAAGTATTAAAGATGGCGGATTGAGTGAAAAAACGGCTAACCATCATAGACTCCTTGAAATGTTCCGAAACCTCCTTGTCGTAGCATTCGGACACCCTGAAGTACAGGACGAGGCTCAAGACTGTGTTTGTTCAGGTAAGATTGTAAGAACTTTGTGATTAGTGTATCCATTGCATTAATAAGGGTCAAGTTAAGCTGATCCATCTACTACCTTTAGATATATGTATTGAGATGCCACCGTTATGCTTGTGTGTTCGTTTTTCTAAGTTGCAGCATCTTTAATTTGTTATTACTCCTTTATAGCATACTATTACAATCTTACCTGAACAAACATAGTTCCATCGGTGTAGACATGAGGATTTATGGCCCTGGTCAAGTTAAGCTGATCCTTGTACTGCCTTTAAACTGCTATGCTTCTGTCTTCGTTTTTCTAAGTTGCAGCATCGTTAATTTGTTATTACTCCTTTATAGCATACAATTTAGGTAGGCTTCTGGATGTTGGGAAGAAATGACCAATTCAGTCAATGATTAGTATAGTATCACTATGGGCTACGTGTTCTCCCTTAAAATCAGAGAGCAGTACAATTCAAATATGAAGGGCTTGGCTTGATAGTTGGTACTTAATATCATGACAAAAGAGAAGTCACGTTGCTATATTCTGTTGCATTTCTTCTAAATATTGAAATACAATTAGTACAATTTCACCATGGGCTATATGTTCTTCCACAAAATTGGGTATATGCACGGTTCGAATTTTAAGAACATGGTTATTCTAGAGATGAGAATCTCTTGATACTTTATACTTGATATCACGAGAAGGGAGACATCATGCTGTAATAACTAACACAATTCTTCTGAATATTAGAAAAAATGACTAGCACACATTGCTGGTCATCTTGTTTCTTCTTCATGCTTCATACTCTGTGCTAAGATATGTAGAAAATACTGAGTGATCAATACAATATTAGAAAGATTTTGCGCGTGTAGGTATCAGTTGATATTTCTCATTTTCCTAAATATAAGTGGAAAATTTTACATGTGTAGCTGCCAGTTGATACTCGTCTACCTTGCATAAGTTGGGAGCAGTTCATCATCCAATTAAACCAGGTCAACTCATGCTCTGATATGTAATGTTTCTTACTAATCACTTCATCTTTGACTTCTTTTCATGGTTTTTTCATGGATCTTTAACCATCTAAAGAAGAGGTAGGCCTTGACATCCGGCATCGTCCCCTCCAGATCTCCTTTGCCCGCCCCAGGTGAGCATCCATGGCTCGTTCATCGATGTGCTCGTTTCGATTCTATTCGTTTGTGTTTGGGAATACCATAATTTAAGTTGTTATTACATAATAGTCATGTGATTTGCCATTATTTTTTTAAAAAAACAGTTCTAGCGCTTTGTCATTACCAGTTAGTTATAGCACTGCTTTAGTCTGTGGAAACATAGCCTTTGGCGCAAATGACAGAATCGACGTGTTCTCTAGACTATATTTGTTATCTTATTCATTTTCCTCTGTGGGATAATACTTTTATCAATATGAGAGCTATTTCAATCCTTGGTTTACTTGCCACATCATACTTATGGTATATTTGGGTAAAAAGTAGATGTTTCAAGCAGTTTGTAAATCCTAAATACATCATGCTTTACTCTGGTGCTACAGCTACTATTTTAAAGGAGAAACTATTAGCTTTGGGATCATCCAGAATATTAGCAGAGCATCAACTTCAGGCACAATTACAAGAGCAGCACTTGAAGGGGTTAAATTCAGTGCTACCTACGTAAATCATAAAAAAAATTATTTGACTGAATTCAAGTGTTTTGGGGTTCAATAATGATTCTATGTAGCTATAATTTTTTTGTTGATTTCATGTCATATTGATTATTGGATTGATTACACATGTTTTCTTATTATCAGCCAGAACAAGCTTACTATTTCGGATGTTGCAACGAAGGCATTCCTTCACAGTGTATGTGATAGTTCTCTTTATACAGGTAAGACAGTGTACAAGGGCAAAACTTTGTATGAAATTACTCTGTACCGGTTTACAATGATTACAGGGCATACCTGTAGTGTTTGAGGAGCAAGAGACAAAACTCTACATTTTAGATATATAAAGCAACAGTTCTTTTGCTCAAACCAGTATCTGGATTAGTCTTGAGCACTTTCTAATAATCATATAGTGCTCAGTACCTCAATAACTACTTCAGTTAATCACATCTTTTAGTTTAGCACTATGCTATGATAGTTTACAAAGTACATTGCTAGCTTATTTTCCTCATAGGTTCTTTAATCATATCTATTATGCTAGATTTTACTTTGTCCCATTAGGAGACAAACAAGTTCGTTCAATAGCATATGACACTTGTATGCTGCTAAAATGATTGAATATTTTGTTTCACACCTATTTTTTGAAGGATGTAAGCAATCTCATGCACCTGCTGTTGCTCGCAAGGTTCATCCCTCACAAATACAAGATCAAAGACTCGAAAGCTTAGGTTTGAACCCATAAAACTGAATACTTAATATGGGCACATAGTGATGTTTTTACTTGATTGCATTACCCACCCCCTGAGAGTACTATTGAAGAAAAGTAAACTAAGGATTTTTAAAGACATATGTTGTTGGCAAAGAAAATGCTCCTGGAATTATGGTTTTGCAGGAGTGGTGGGGAATTGACTATGAGATAAAGAATCATGGGATCCACATTTCCCAACATGGTGAAGGATACAGAGCACTCATTCCAGAGTATAATCTTGTCTTGTGTTGCCACCTATTTATCACTTGAGCATATACAATGAATGCTTCTTAAGATGTCAATATTTGCTTATAATATAGTGACTTCCCAATTTATGTTTCAGTTTTGTTTCTTGCTTGGTGATTAGAACAAAAAAACAAGTGTTCTATTGTTTTAATTAATCTAAACTTCACTGTTCAAGCAGTAATTGAGTTTATTCCCTATAACTTGCAAAGTGTGGCCATGTTATGCCCTGTGGCTGTGTGTGGCCATCTGACCTCCACGTCTATGTTTCCCGCTGCTAGGTTGCTTTGAGCCGTGGTGGATCTCTAGGTGTGACGACATGGGGCTGGGTCTCGGTGCTCTTCTCAAATCCGGGGGCTCTCAGTCTGCTCTTCTCAATTTAGTGTTATCTTTTCTTTTAGAACAATGCCAAAGAAACATGACAGACTACTTTGCTTGTTTTTTGACATGATGCAAAAGCAATAGTCTTTACTTTTAAACCTTTGTTATTTTTGTTTTGATTCAATTCTGATACTGCTGAAATGTACAGATATCTATTATTTTGATGCAATAGTGGTGTTTTGCGATGTTTAACATCTTGTGCGATCCAGTTATTAACCCTGCTTTGTATAGAAGAGTTTCTCCAGAATATATCAATTTATGTATCCTGATTATGGATATTATGTGGATATTTTCTATCTGTGAACGGCCCCTGCACTTTGAATCTGTTGGGGCGAAGGCAAAGACGCCACCCTTCGCTCGAGGCCTTCGCTGATAACCGCTGGTCAGACAGAGACAGAACAGGCAGGGACACCCTTCGCTCCATTCGGCACCAGACGAAGACCGGCGACGAAGTCATCCCGCAGCGCGGCCTCATTCAGCTCTGAGGCCCACGTGTGATCTGGCCCATTGTAACGGGCCCTGCGTGGCCGCCTTTGTGTTACGGGCCTAATCTGTAAAGGCATGCTTGTAATTACAGCTTGTAACCCTGCTTTATGGGAATATTCTGGGGATAAACTAGGTGTCTGAGGGCACATGCGTCCTTAACACAAGGCGTCGGGCACTCAGATACCTATAAATACCCCCGCACAGTGCCCGTGAGAGGCTAGATTAACAGAGCTATTGCCCCCGAGCACGTAACCCTGTTGTCACCACTGTTCACTCTTGTTGGCTTCTTTGCTGCTGAGAGCAAGTTCCAACATTTGGCGCCCACCGTGGGTGCTACGACCAAACCACCCGCGATGGCACCCAAGAGAGCAAACCCGAAGGCTGACGAGGCTGCGAAGGCAGCACTGCTTGCCGTAAGGAAGGGCAAGGCCCTCGCCCTCACCCAATCCACCCACCAAGAGCCCACCGAAGACAATATTCCAGGACCTGCGAGGACGACACCTTCCGCACCTGCGGGCCCGAAGGACAATCGCAGCCGCCCCCAGGCTTCGCCCCACTGGAGGGCGCGGATCTCACCGAGGACGGCGAGGTCCTCGGCGTCTCAACAGAAGAACAGTTACAGCTGCGCGCCCTGCGCCTCAAGAACCGCAATCTCCAGAGGCAGAAAGAGATATTGGAGGCCAAGCGCCAGCGTGTGTCCGCACTAGCCAAGGTGCGACAAATGATACGCGACGAGGAGCAGAAGGCCCAAGACCTCGAGCGCGAGATCGCGCTGATGCAGCGCGAAGGCCACCTCGGTCTACAGCAAGAGCCACCCCTCCAGCAGCGCGCGCAACCGGAAGACACGCGCGAAGGCACCTCGGCCTGCAGCATGGCCCACCCCTGCAACACCGGGCGCAGCTGGAGAACCCGCGTTTCCCCCAGCATGACTACGCTTTCCAGCACGGCGCGCCATTCCAAGGGGTCAACTACCTCGACGAGCGAAGTCCCCTGGCGCCACACCTGCAAGTGACGCCTTGGCCAGCTAACTTCCGAGCAGGGGCATATCCCAAGTACAACGGCAGCACCGACCCGGCGCAATACATAATGAGTTATCAAGTCGCCGTTGCATCCGCCGGAGGGGACGACGCCACAATGGCGAAGTCTTTCATCATCGCCCTAGAGGGCCCAGCACTCACCTGGTTCACCAGAATGCCTCCGCTGTCCATTGATTCGTGGAGAAGTCTCAGGGACAAGTTCCTTCTCAACTTCCAAGGGTACCGTCCAGACACCGACGCTTTGGCCGAGCTCTCGCTTTGCAAACAGCTGGAAAAGGAGACTCTGCGGGAGTATTACCGTAAATTCTTAACACTCAAGTCACAGCTGCCCTCCGTCGATGATCAGATCGCTATCCACTACGCCATCAGTGGCCTTCGGGCCGGCGTCCTCTACAGCCACTGTATCAGAGATCCACCCAAGAACCTCCAGGAGCTATATCAGCTCTTTGAAAAATATGCCAAATCCGAAGAGCTCCACCAGCGCAAGGTTGAGTCACAGCGGAAGCCCAAAGATGCCCCGCAGTCCAGCCGCACGTGGACGAGGACTCCGCAACCAGACTCCGGTCGAGATGGCCGCAGTCAACAGCAAGTGCACAACATCGCCAACCAGCAGCCTGCTGCTGACCCCCCTCGTCGCCAGGAATATCCCCCCCAGGGCCGCGGAAACGGAACTCGTGGCAGGGGCCGAGGGCGCGCGCAGCCGCCGCGCCGGTTCTACTGCCTTTTCCACGGCGAAGACTGCGCCCACCAAACCAAAAATGAAAGCCACCAGGGACAGAATGGCGCGGGCGCAGCCAGCCGACAATCCCAGAATTGTCGCGCATAATTACCAGCCACCCCCTCCACCATATATCCACGCTCCCGCTCCGCATCCACCGCACCACGCCTACCAACACCATCAGGAAGTACAAATCGTACCTCCTCCGCCCCCACCACCACACCAGCAACACCAAAACATCCCCCATGCCCCAAAGCAGGAGGACTTCGCCGATCAACCATATCGCGGAGTCATTCACATGATAACAGGGGGGTCCAGCACCGATTTCGACACCAAGCGGCAGAAGCGGGACCACTACCGCAACATCAACCATGTCGCCGTCACTGGCCCAGTCGTGCAAACAAAGTGGTCCCACATACCGCTAACCTTCGACGCACGAGATGTCGACCTGCGCAGTGCCCCCCACATCGACGCTATGGTCATCAATTGCAGCGTGGCAGGCTGGGACTTACACAAAGTCCTAGTCGACAACGGCAGTCAGGCTGACATCATCTTCCTCCACGCCTTCGACCGCATGGGTATAAGCCACAGCCTGCTCAAGCCTTCGGACAACCCGTTGTATGGTTTCGGCGGCAAGGGCACCTTTCCCGTTGGCAAAATAGAGTTGCCCCTCTCCTTCGGTGTAGCACCCAATGCCCGAAGTGAGCAAGTAACCTTCGACATTGTCGACATGGTATATCCATACAATGCCATCATGGGCCGGGGCTCCATCAATAAGTTCGAAGCTGCCATCCACGGGCTGTACCTATGTATGAAGATACCAGGTCCGCTAGGCGCCATTACAATCTACGGCAACCAGCAGACGGCGCGCAACATAGAGCGGGACTTCGTGCCTGGTCAGAGGAACGTACACTGTCTCACGACCCAGCGCGAGGTCCCCGCGCCCGCCAGCCCAACCGATAAACAGCACGACAAGGCACAGTTGCAGAACCAAGACGGGACCAGGACTGTCCCCCTCGATCAGGCCACGCCCAAGCAGACAGTCACTATCAGCGAAGACCTCACCTCACTCGAAGAAGAGAAACTTCTCTGCTGCCTGGCCAGGAATAAAGATGTCTTCGCCTGGTCTGCCCTCGACCTGGTCGGAGTCAGCCGATCCATAATTGAGCACAGCTTGGGAATTGACCCTTCGGTGCGACCAAAAAAGCAGAGGCTTCGCAAAATGTCCGACGAAAAGACAGAGGCCGCCAAGGCGGAGGTGCACCGCCTCCTAGAGGCTAAATTCATTGAGCCAGTGGCTTACCCCACGTGGCTCTCCAATGTTGTAATGGTGCAGAAAAAAAGTGGGAAATGGCGAATGTGCATAGACTTCACCAGTCTCAATAAGGCCTGCCCAAAGGACAATTTCCCGTTGCCACGGATCGACAAAATCGTCGATAGCGCGGCCGGCTGCGAGGTCATGTCTCTCCTCGACTGCTTCTCCGGCTATCACCAGATATACATGAAGGAGGAAGACAAGGCTAGCACCAGTTTTATAACACCCTTCGGCACTTATTGCTTCATCAGAATGCCGGAGGGTCTCAAGAATGCTGGGTCCACCTTCTCCAGACTCACCAAAACAGTACTCGAGGGCCAGGTCGGCAGAAATATATTTACATATGTGGACGACATCGTCATCGCCAGCAAGAATAAGAAGGACCATCTCGCCGACCTGGCCGAGACATTCGCGAACATGCGAGATGCACGGCTCCGCCTAAACCCGGAAAAGTGCGTCTTCGGTGTTCGCCAAGGCAAGATATTGGGCTATCTGGTGTCACACCGCGGCATCGAGGCCAACCCAACCAAGATCCAGGCCATCGTCGACATGTCGCCTCCGCAGTCCACCAGGGACGTCCAGCGTCTGACAGGCAGATTGGCCGCTCTCAACAGATTCATCTCCAGGTCCGCCGAGCGAAGTCTCCCCTTCCTCAAAACACTCCGTGGCGCAAAAGACTTCGCCTGGGGACCGGAGCAAGCAGCGGCCTTCGCCTCACTAAAACAGTACCTGTCAGAGCTGGCCATCCTCACAAGCCCCGACTCCTCGCTCCCCCTATTGCTCTATGTCGCGGCTTCGCCGCACGCGGTCAGCGCGGCACTAGTGCAGGAGCAGACAGTCGAGGGCGCACTCAGACAGTGCCCTGTTTACTATGTCTCCGAGGTCCTGACACCGTCCAAATGCAACATGACAGAGCTGGAGAAGATCGCCTACGCAGTTGTTATGTCCTCGCGCAAACTGCGCCATTACTTTGAAGCATTCAAGGTCCGAGTCACCTCAGACAGGGGGCTCGGCGAACTATTCAGAAACCCGGAGGCATCGGTGAGGATTGCCAAGTGGGCAGCCGAACTCTCCGGCTACCACATCAGCTTCGAGCCCAGGACAGCCATCAAGTCGCAAGTCCTGGCAGACTTCGTCGTCGACTGGACTGGGCCAGTAACACAGCCGGACCCGTCCACAGAGAAGGTCTGGACCATCCATTGCGACGGCGCATGGTGCCATGCGGGGGCCGGCGTCGCTGTAGTCGTCACCTCACCAGCCGGAGTCAAACACAGATATGCAGCACGCCTCAACTTCGCTCTAGAGTCCGACAGATGCACAAACAATATAGTAGAGTATGAAGCGGTTATCCTCGGCCTCCGCAAGCTAAGGGCCCTTGGAGTCACCACATGTATCATCAAGACAGACTCCAAGATAGTTGCCGGCCAGGTCGAGAAAGACTATGCAGCAAAAGACCCCGCGCTCATGCAATACCTCGCGGCTATCCGAAGCCTCGAGAGACAGTTCAAGGGATTCACCTTACAGCATGTGGATAGGGCCAAGAACGAGGAGGCCGATGCATTAGCCAAGGCCGCCGCCAGGGGCGAGTCCTTGCCCTCCGACGTGTTCTTTCACACCATCGGCACGCCAGCCGTTCGGAGCCCCGAAGGGCTCCAAATAACTAATGATAGCGAGGGCCACCGCATAGTCAACCTAATCATGACCGAAGACTGGCGGGCACCAATAACCCTGTTCCTACAGGGGTACTATCATCCAACCGACGTCAGTGAGGCAAAGCGCCTCAGACATCGAAGCCGGGACTTCGCACTGATTGAGGGCCAATTATACAAGAAAGGGGTCAGTCAGCCAATGCTTAAATGCGTCACCGAAACCGAAGGCATGCAGATCCTACGCGAAGTCCACAGTGGCACGTGCGGCTCGCACGCAGGGCCACGGGCCCTGGCTGCCAAGGTGATCCGACAAGGGTTTTACTGGCCTGCAATGATCTGCACCGCAAATCGAGTCACAAGGTCCTGTGAAGCCTGCCAGAAGTTCTCTCCTCGGTCAGGCAACCCCTCGCAATATACAAAGCTGATCGCCCATACATGGCCTCTCCAGCGCTGGGGCCTGGACATTGTCGGGCCCCTGCCCACCGCTCAGGGGAACCTTAAGTTCGCCTTCGTAGCCGTCGAATACTTCACCAAATGGATTGAAGCAAGGGCTGTTTCCACAATCACATCAAAGACTGCCCAAAAATTCTTCTGGCAGAACATTGTTTGCCGCTTCGGAGTACCGTCCGAGCTAACAGTTGACAACGGCAAGCAGTTCGACAGCCAAGATTTCAAGGATTTTTGCTTCTCCATCGGCACCAAGCTTGCCTTCGCTTCAGTCTATCATCCGCAGTCCAACGGGGTCGTGGAGCGTGCCAATGGGAAAATCTTCACAGCTGTCAAGAAGATGCTCCTCGACGAAAAAAAGGCAGATGGACCGATTTATTACCGGAGGCAGTCTGGGCGCTAAACACAACTGAGTGCAGGGCGACCGGGTTCACTCCTTTCCGCCTTCTATACGGATCGGAGGCAATGACCCCGCAAGAAATAAAGCATGGGTCCCCGCGTACAGTTCCGTCAGCCGTCCCCGACGTGGACGAGCCAACTTCAAAAGATCTCATTAACGGAGACCGGGTCTTCGCCCTACAGGCCCTAAACAAATACCAAGCCCAGACCAAAGCATGGCGCGACCACGCAGTCATCCCGAGGGAGTTCAGCGAGGGGGACCTCGTACTCGTCCGAACAGCTCGGACGGAGTCCAAGGGCAAGTTGGAGCCCAAGTGGGAGGGACCCTTCATAGTCAAGACAAAAGCTTCCCCCAGCGCTTACAGGCTCACAACGCCAAATGGCGAGGACCTGGAGCACTCCTGGAACATCGACAACCTTCGCAAATTTTTTGTTTGACCCATTCAGGGCTGATTTCGCCCTTGTAATTCGCCGCAAACAATCTTGTACCGGCCCGCACTCTTTTCCTCCCGGGGGGTGAGGTTTTTAACGAGGCGGAGCCATGTAATATATGTGAGAAAAATCCCCCGCAAAAACATGTGTCGAAAAAAGACCGCGACAACGGTCTTCGGCATTCGACCAATTCGAAGTCACCGCGAGGCTAAGCGCTAGCCACCCTCGCGTGCGACAAGTCCGCGCAGAAGTCGCCTAAGGGTGCAGCCGGACTAAGCACAACAAGTGCGAAAAAATCCGATGTCTATCGCAAAGACTATCCGCGCAGAAGTCGCCTAAGGGTGCAGCCGGACTAAGCACAACAAGTGCGAAAAAATCCGATGTCTATCGCGAAGACTATCCGCGCAGAAGTCGCCTAAGGGTGCAGCCGGACTAAGCACAACAAGTGCGAAAAAATCTGATGTCTATCGCGAAGACTATCCGCGCAGAAGTCGCCTAAGGGTGCAGCCGGACTAAGCACAACAAGTGCGGCAAAATCCGATGTCTATCGCGAAGACTATCCGCGCAGAAGTCGCCTAAGGGTGCAGCCGGACTAAGCACAACAAGTGCGAAAAAAATCCAATGTCTATCGCGAAGACTATCCGCGCAGAAGTCGCCTAAGGGTGCAGCCGGACCAGCACAACAAGTGCAAGAAAACCCGAAGTCTATCGCAAAGACTCCGCACAGAAGCCGCCTAAGTGCGCAGCCGAACTGGTACAACAAAAGCAGAAACGACAGCATCAAACCGTCTGCGCTAAGACCGACTATAATCACACCAGCACAGCATAGCCAACCATACCAGACAAAGTACATAACGCCCTCGCAGGCACAGGCACGCGAGGGCACACAACTTCATCTTACAAATCTTTACACATATACAAGCGAGGGCGCCACACTCTACATCGGCTCAACCTTAGGAATAATTCCCATCTCCCTATAATTAAATAACATTATTCTAAGCTCCTCACCCGCAAAAAGACTTCGCAGTTCCCCCTCCCCTGTGCCCGCAGCGGCCGGCAAAGACAACAGCTCCTGCCGACCAGCCCTACTCACGCGAAGCCGAGCCCTTTCCTCCGCACTAACCCTACGCTTTGCAACCGCCCTTCGTCGTCGGCGCCCGGTGCAAGGACCTGGCACGTCTAGCGCGCCCGCGGCGTGTGGCGAAGCCTCCACCGCAGCTACGTCCAAGGACGCAAAATAATCCAAGTCCTCCTCCGACGACTCCTCAGTCCACTCAACCGAGCTCCCAGAGTCAGTAAAATCCAAAAACTCAGATACAGACCCACCATATTCATTCCCACCTTCCGCGGTCGAAGCCGCCAAAAACTCAGTAGTAGCGGTTGCGTGCGCAGGCCCAAACTCTTGAACCTGCGCAGCAACCAAAATTCAGCACAACATCCAAAAATTCCCCAACCCTAAACACCTACTACGCCACCTGCGAAGGCCCTGACGCTGCGGGAGCCTCCGCCGTTGGCTCCGCCGCTGCCTCCGCCGTTGTTTCCGCCGCCACCGCCGCGGGATCTTCAGCACTCGGCACAGCAGCTGCGGGGGCATCAGGGGCGCCTTCGGCCACCTTCGGGGGCAGGTCTTCGCCGGCCACAGCGGATGTGGGGGCAGCCGTCGTGATCGCTGCGGTCTCCGGGGTTGGCTCCAGGGCGACCCCAGTCACAGCCTCTGCGAGGGTCGGCTCCGGGTCTGGCAGTGCGCTGTTCAGAGCCCTGAAGTCGTCCACCCGCTCGCCGCGCTCCGCCTAGGACAAGACACACAGATTCAGCAAACACACGCACAGCCCGCATACAACAAACGCCAAACAAACAACAACGTTACCTGAGCCCTCGCAGTCTCGGCCCGCTCCCTGACCACCTCACGACCGTACAGACCCCACATCCGGTCATAAAGGGCCCCGGCGGATTCCTTCACTACGGGGTCTTCGACCTTATAGATATCTCGCTCAAATTCTTCATCCGCCTGGTCGAAGGCCTCGAAGTGCCGGCACCCTTCGCGGGAGAGCGCGTTCATCGCCCCCTCGCAGGTGACCAGGGAGGCGTACGACATCAACCCCCCCGCGACGGCTAGAAGTTCCAGCAGCTCCTCCTGCACCCACTGCAGACAGCGAAGCCCGGGCTCTCGGTCCGGCACCTCGAAGTCACCGGTCCGCGCACCCAGCTCACGATATGTATCCATAAGCTGCGTGCGCGTCCGTTCGGCCTCCGCATGCATCGCGGCCTCGGCCTCCTTCGCGCGGCTCTCCAGGGCGGTGAGCCGCTCTTGCAGATGTTCGGCGAGCTCCTTGGCAAGATTGCCCTCCGCCCGCGCCAGCTTGGCCTCCGCCTGCGCAGCCTGCCCCTTGGCGACGGCCTCGTTGGCTTCCCTCCTCTCCGCCGCCAGTTGGCGCCGGAGGTCAACCTTCTCCCTCTCCAGGGCGGCCACCCTGTCTGTCAGCTTACAGCACTTGCTGTCGGAGGCCGACTTCTCATGGACAGCGTCAGCATGTTGTGTCCGAAGTCTCTCGACTTCGGCAGACACAGCTGCCGTGAGGGCCCCCGACGTAGTACGGCTGGCGAAGTCCGCCACCTGCAGAGCCGCGACGCAGTATGTAAGGCCGTTGCCCCAAAAGAGGTGGGGGAGAGAGTATAACCGAGCGGACCTGACTCAGCGCCTCCGTCGCCTGACTCAGCGCCTCCGTCACTCCCTTCAGCCGGCGGGTCGCTGCGCCCGCCTCGTCCCTGACCACCGCGAGGGCCGACACCTCGCCTCCGGCGTCAAGGGCCTCGCCCCTCGCCTTCGGCACTATGGCCGCCGTCGCGATCTCCGCGCCAGGCGCAACCATAGCAAGCTGGCCCTCGTCCGACCCTGCAACGCATCTTCGAATTAAAAAAAATATAATAATAATAATAATAATAGGCCAACGACTTACCACCAAGATAGTCGTCTACAGTAATATCGGTGCCGAAGTCGGCAACGCGCTTGCCCGACAACGGCAACGCTCGGGCCGCCTTCGAAGCCTCCGCCACTCCGCTGGCCGGCGGCACCACCTTCGTTGACTTGGAGCCTCCGGCGCCCGCCGTTGCCTCCGGCGCCTTGCTAGGTGCAGAGGCGCCCGCCTTCGCCGCCAGCGGCGGCTTGCCTCCGCCGGAGGCCGCAGCCTTCGCAGCCCCCCGCTGCCTCTTCGGCCTAGCTTCATGCAGCCTGACAGCCGCCTGGCGTTTTTGCGCCGCACCTTGGCGATCCTTGTCCATCACTGCCCACACAACAGCACCGATATTCCGCCCGTAAGGAAAAACTCTCCACCGACGAACCATACGAGATGTAAAACAGTCCTCGCCAGCCGCGCAGGGGATAGGAACATTCCTAGGCCAGCAACCCCCGGTAACCTTCAGCATCCGAGCCGAAGACTCCCGGAGCTCGGGCGAAGACATCCTTTCCCCCGGGGCCGCACACGTCCTCATTAACTCTCTAGCAAAACTATCAGACACCCCAAGTCCTCCCATCGCAGTACCTAATTTTCTCTTTTTTGAGGAAGGGGCGGCCGCCAGCGCAGGGTCGCCTCCAGTCTCCACCGCCGGTTTCTTTCCACGGCGGTCCGCTTTGTCTTGACCAGGATAGCCGTCGTACGACAATTGATTTAATTCGAAGACCCTGTTCAAACAGTCATTTGACCCGCGGATATCAAAGCTGCGCTGGCCTTCCGTCCTCGGCACGTAACGCCCCACGAGCCGCACTGCCCCGTCCTCCGCATCGCGCACAAACGCGGCCGGGTCGCGGTTTCGCAGATTCAGTGCGAAGGCAGGGCTTCGCACCACCCTTCCTCCGTGAAAAGGCATCTGGCGAGGGCACACTTCGCCCAGCGCCCAGCCGTGCACCAAGGGCCACACCCCGTACGCCACGAACTCTTCAACTAAATCACGCCCACTTCTCTGACCGGCGGCGCACCGAAGGGCCCCTTCGTCTGCATCTTCCTCTGCCACTTCAAAGGGCGGATACGCAGAGTAATAATGAGAGCACATCTCAGACACAGGGAGTCCTTCATGGCCTTCGACAGTAGCCTCAGCAACGTAAAACCAAAATTCATTCCAATTGCCCCACTTGTTGCGGGCGCACGGAACCAACTCCACTACTTGCATTGTGGTCTTGCCGGTCTTCGGCGTGAATGTGCATGACCCGAACTGGGCGACTTCGTCCCCAATCATCCTCTTCTGCCAATGCAAACAATAATACTTCGCAAAAACTTCAACCGATGGCTGTCCGCCGTACGAAGTCGTCGCCCAGACATACTTCGCCAGTGCCACCACGGCATTCGGTGTCAACTGATGTATTTGAACGTTGAATCTACGCAGGACTTCGCCAACAAACCGGTGCGCAGGCAAGCGGAGACCGGCGGCGAAGAACGCCTCGAAAACGACCAATTCACCCTCCGGCTCGGGGACCTCCTCCGTCCCCGGAGCACGAGCAACTCCGCCGCCAAAGTAGCCCAATCGCTGCATATCTTCAACGCGGGCTGACGTCATCCGTGACACACCAAAATCAACAGAGTCGCCGGCACGCAACTCCTCCACCATCAGGCTACTCAACGTCTCCTCAGACGAGGCGGCGACCGGCGGCGTAGTAGCAGCGGAAGAAGAGGAAGACGGCATTGCTACGTACCGTCGGCGGCGGCGGGCGGTCTGCTTCACTCGAGCCAGAACTCCGGCGAGCAAGAGGACAGCGGAAGAAGAGGAGCAGCAAGACGGCGGGCGGCTAGGGTTTTCACGGAGCGCGGAAGGCAAAGTTCAAACAGCGCCAACCCCCGCCCCCTTTTATAGGCAGGGCGCGGCTCTTCGGGAAACCCGCAATCCGACAGGGCGCGACGCTTCGGGAAACCCGCAATCCAACAGTACGCCGTCCATCAACGGTCACATCAAAAACCCCCGCGGAACCACTTCGAGCGAGGGCAGCGTCTCCGCCATCTAGCGACGTCTTCGGCACCAGGTGACTTTGTCGAACTGGTCCCTTGGAGGGCAAATGTTGGGGCGAAGGCAAAGACGCCACCCTTCGCTCGAGGCCTTCGCTGATAACCGCTGGTCAGACAGAGACAGAACAGGCAGGGACACCCTTCGCTCCATTCGGCACCAGACGAAGACCGGCGACAAAGTCATCCCGCAGCGCGGCCTCGTTCAGCTCTGAGGCCCACGTGTGATCTGGCCCATTGTAACGGGCCCTGCGTGGCCGCCTTTGTGTTACAGGCCTAATCTGTAAAGGCATGCTTGTAATTACAGCTTGTAACCCTGCTTTATGGGAATATTCTGGGGATAAACTAGGTGTCTGAGGGCACATGCGTCCTTAACACAAGGCGCCGGGCACTCAGATACCTATAAATACCCCCGCACAGTGCCCGTGAGAGGCTAGATTAACAGAGCTATTGCCCCCGAGCACGTAACCCTGTTGTCACCACTGTTCACTCTTGTTGGCTTCTTTGCTGCTGAGAGCAAGTTCCAACAGAATCGCTTATGTCATTGTTAGCAATCACATAATATTTTTCTTTTCTCTTAGATTTAATTTGTATAATCATATAATCATTCATATATTGGTACAACAGGATTTGGTTCAGCTTCTCACTTTGTTTTTTAAATGAGAAGAAGCAGACAACAAATTATAGTGAAGGCTCCTCTCATCCCCTGTCGCATGGTGGATCACCCCCATGGAACCAGCCTAGCCAAAGATAGGTATGTGCATGATGTCATTCTTGGTAGCCTATCATCATCTTTGGCTTAGAGTGCTTCTATAGTTAAATGGATGTAGTGCAAGTTTTATTTTTATTTTCTGCTCCAGTTGTTTTCTATGCTACTTCCTTGTTATTAGTTCACCGTGCATAAGTCATCTGCAGCAAATGTTCTTCTTCCTAACCAACTGTATATGCTCTTAATTGTCCTCTAATTTTAATAACATATTGCCACTGTTCTATATATCAGAGTGACTATTCTTACATGAAGAGACTATTTCGTGATCTTTTTATCCAGGAAGGTATGAATTTAGCGTGCATGCTTATTTTTCAGGTGTTCTATACACTGTTCTTAAGGCGACGCCTAGGCGCCTTGCCCGCCTACCTTGCCTAGGCGTCGCCTAGGCATCCAGGCGGTGGTCCAACGCCTTGGCTCGTCTTACCGCTTTAAAAACCATGGTTCTATATTAGGACGTCCTGTTATTTGTATCTCATAATTGTGTTGTTACTAATGCAGGATACCAGTTCATCTATGTGTTTGACTGGACCATTCTGAAGTATCCTCAGATAGGCTCCAACCTGCGAACCAGG
The DNA here is from genome assembly GCF_902167145.1 of Zea mays. NCBI lineage: Eukaryota > Viridiplantae > Streptophyta > Magnoliopsida > Poales > Poaceae > Zea > Zea mays. The sequence continues at coordinate 156,349,634 of NC_050100.1, read as the reverse complement.
GTATGCGAGGGCCTTTTGTATCTGTTTGTTGTACGTTTCTGTAGTTTGTCAGACTTACCCCATCTGTTCACCATCATTTAGGTAGGTGAAAGAACCAGTGGAGTTGCTGGACCCTCAATGGATAAGATGGAGAATGCCCCAGGTTTGCCCTACTCTTGCAAAAAAAATGCGTAACAAATCTGTGGTACAAACCAGACACATATTTGAGCCCGATCTTCGTGTAGGAGAAGTGTTCGGTAGAAGGAACCCTAGCAGTCCTGTGAACCAGACCGACAGTTACGCGCAACAGCCACACGAGACTGTATCCATGTCGCTAAAGGAAATTGTAAGCTAAACTTCCCTTCACTCTGCCTCTTGTATGGTCTATGAACATTCAACGTCGTCGTGCAGTCCTCACGCATCTCATGAGCTTTAACCATGCATTACCCATTTCTCCAGATGCATAGCACTGATCGATCTGGGAAAGGACAATGGAGAGATCACTCCAAATATCTATAAATAGATCCCTGCCTTTTGGACCTCCACTTGCTGATGACATGATCAAGGACATAAAAAAATCACTGGAAATATTGTCAAAGACCCAACCAAAGAGAGGGTACAAATATAAACTCTTGTGAACTTTCTTTTAATTTTTACAATTATTATCTATGAAGTATAGTAAACTTTTCTGTCCACCTTTTCTCTTGGCCTTTTTACCTTATTAAATTAAGAGTAGTCCAAGTTGATGTGGTATGCTAAATATATATACCATGAAGTTAATTGAGGTCACCTGTCTTTTACTTGAGCTCTCCTGCTAGGTTCCAAACTCAGATCTCGCTTCTCGGTCAATAAACCACTATATACAGAACTTTTCTTATCAAAGGTGATCGGTCGTTAGGGAGGTGCACAAGTGTTGCCACTACTATGAGACCCTTGACGTATCGTCGCCACAACGAGGCCCTCGACGTATTAGCACCGTCGCTTTGGAGGAAGCCGAGGTAGATGCAGAGGGCGATGTCAGCGATATCATGACGCTAAATAACTACCTCAATGTGCAGTACAATGATGCGGTGGCATCTGCACACTACTGCAGAACTTCACTGTCATCTTCGACATTGACAGCTCCAACCTATGGGTGCCCTCCTCCAAGTGTTATTTCTCGGTGTGCATGGTGTTCGATTATGTGGTTGAGACTATTTTACTAACTCTGCACTTCTGTGTAGCTCTGAAATGAAGAGCGCCTTTTGGGTTTTTGCTAAGAGTAATGGTTTGTGATCTCGACCCTCCTTATGTTTTGTATTTGGAGACCAGTGGTGTATTTCTAATATTTAGCAATACTCTTTCAATGCCTCACTTGTGAGTTTGAGGGTGAATTTACTTGTACTAGACAAGGTTGCACTTAAACATTCGTTTACTGTAGGTATCCTATTTATTTTAATTTGCAAATCCATTCTTTAAGAATGTGAGTTCAGTTTCACTGTATTTCATCATGGAAATGAATGTGCTAGAAAAGCTCTTATTTTGTGTTTTTCTTATTTGTGCCATGATGCATTTTTAGTTTATTGAAGTTCTGTACTTCTGTTATTGCTAGGGAAGCATTATAATTTACATTCAATTTGCTTGTATGGTTCATTTTTTCTTAGCTTTGTTTAAGTGGCTACAAGTTCTGTACTAATGATATTGCTAGGGAAGCCTTATAATTTTCTTTACGTTTGCTTGGATGGTTCATTTTTTTCTTAGCTTTGTTTGAGTTTTTTGCTATTAGTATGATTCATCAAATCATGTTTTGGATTAAATTTGTGGTTAATGAGGACTTATGCTTATTTGGCTTGATTTGTTGATGTTTCATGTGAGTCTCCATGTTATGTTTGATAAGCTTCGATAATTTGTAGTGTTTTTTGGTGCATGTATTAATATTTTTTACATGGTGTTCGAATATATGTATATGTTTGTGTTTAATCTTCATTCATGTGATATGTGATATATGAAAACCGTAGCAACGCACGGGCATCTAACTAGTGTTAAAATGAAGAAAGCAATTCATGCATATCCTATGAAAGTATAAATTGGTTTAATTCGAAGCAACCTTTGCACTTGCCTTATGTAAACTAGTTCAATTATGCACTTATATATTTGCTTTGGTTTGTGTTGGCATCAATCACCAAAAAGGGGGAGATTGAAAGGGAAATATGGTCAAACCTTTTCCTAAATAATTTTGGTGGTTGAAATGCCCAACACAAATAATTGGACTAACTAGTTTGCTCTAGTTGATCATTTCACAGGTGCATAAGTTCATCTACAACTATTCTAAATCGACTGTCCGGAATACCGTAGATTATTCCAGATAGGAGAAGCTTTTTTTTGGAAAAACACCTAAGCACGGACCGTCCGGGCCCTTGCGGCGGACCGTCCATGACACTGTTTTGACTTCGGCCAGGAACTAAAATCATGGATAGTCCGACTGAACCGCGGACGACTATACAGTGCGGACCGTCCGGCTATAATTCATGGACCATCCGCATGTGAAGACCTGGTTCAGCCCGAAGGTGACAAGTTGAGCAAAAGGAATTATAGAGCTGGCGTGGACCGTCCGGGACCAAGGGCGGACCGTCCGCGTGGTGTCACCGAAGCAGATAGCCGTTGATCTGTCAGACGTATCCGTTGAAGATGTCAGAATCGACCGTTGGAGGGTCGCGGACCGTCCGGGCCCTAGCCGCGGACCGTCTGCCAGTGCAATTTTCGGCAGATGCGCCCCAACGGCTATATGGGTGGTTGAGGGCAATAAAAGCCACCCAACCAGCCCATTCACAAGCATTCATTCATCCATTTCATACACAAGAGTTGGGTATTCACTCCTATCTACTAGAGCAACACTTATATACACATCAAAGCCTCACAAGTGCCACAAAAGAGAGATCAAGCAAGAAAGAGCTACTCGTGTGCGTTTAGTGATAGTCGCGCTAGCATCACCGACGTTCGCCGTTATCCGGCCAGGCTACGTGCCTCGACGCCTTACCCCATCGTAGTGAGTCACCGTAAACCACTCTCTACTACTGGTTCGTCACCGGTGAGGCCGCCACGGTAGATGCCACTGAGCTCTCGCGATAGTACTCTCCTCACTCTCCGGCCGCCACCGCGCCAAACCAAATTCACTGGCCACCACTTAGCGCCGCTATAAATTGACGACATGTTCTGCTGCGTTAGGTCATCACCAAGCCTGAGCACCCGCTCATGCCTCCGATTAGCCACTACCACTCTCCAATTTCCCAGTTCCCTCAATTTTGTTTTCCGCCGCCATGGTAGATCCCTTACCGTGGTCAGCGAATTCCAGGTCTATTCATGCTCCCTGCTCTCCTATTTCAGCATCCTTAGGTTCTCCTGATGCTCGCCAACCCCGCTAATTGGACTAGGACCCCTTAGATCACCGGGAACGCGTTCGATTGCCCGTGGTGCCCGCTGTCTCCGTGGACAGAGCATGTTAGAGCTCCGTTAATGAAATTAGTTGAGGGAAAACTCTAGTTAGGGCTTGAATTAGGATCCAGCCGAAGGAGAGCACCGGTCATCGCGGGTTCTGGCCAGTGCAAGCTCACCGGAGTTCGGTTCTTCGCCGCGCGGCGTCGTGGACCGTGGATTGTGAAGAAATGAAAGTGCAAGGGTGTTTCTGCAAGTGTCAGTGAGATGTGTGAATAGTGTCGAGGTCTGTCGCTCTGATTTTTGAACCGGTAGGGGCGTTTCGGCAAAACCGACAGCGTGGGCACGCTTTCGCCAGTATATGGGCCGACTCGGGCCAGATTTAGCCCAACACTATAGAGTCTTTTTCTTTTTCCTTTTCTGCCAGAGCTAGAGAAATTCTAGAAAATTACAGAAAAATGCTAAAAATACTAAACCATTTTTGTTAGGCTCCTAATTTTCTATAGTATTTAATAAAAATAGTTTCAAGATTTTTAGTTCCAATAGGGAATTTTGGGACAGTTAAGATAGCCAAAATCCATACTTGTGGAATTTTAGAGAGTAATTAATAATCCCAAAATTCACCAAACTTTTTAAATAAGCTTTAAATATTATTTAGAAGCATTGGGTAAAATTTGGTATGATTTGAACCATGTTTGGTACTTAGAACCCAAAACCCTAACCCCTGCCCTATGAACTTCACTATAGACTCCAAAAACCCTAATTTCCCAGAGATCCATGAAGGAAAGTTATATTCAAGACATTAGATAATAAACTTTTATTATCTTTGCATTTTCATGAGCATTACATGAGCATTCATGATTATATATGGCTATATCTAGAGAACGAGGAGGAAATAGAAGTTGAAGAAGCAAGGACTACACCACCACCACCACCTGAAGAACATCAGGCAGGAAACTGCTTTTACTTTGATATTTGTGGAGCAGAGCCTGACTCACCTATCACTCAAGGCAAGCCCCGGTGCATTTGCCACTTCCTTGCTATTTTAAATCTTTCTCACTTACTTGATGCATTAGGTGATAGGAGTTGTGTGCTAAACCAGTTGCTGCATTTCCTTCCTTGGATTTGATTACTTCTCCTTAATCCCTGTTTTACAAAAAGGTTTTTCTTATGCTTAGCTTTGCTCTAGAAAACAAAATGTTTTGTTTTGACAAAAGATGATGCTTCAAAGTGGGTGGGATGTTTTCAAAAACAAAACTTGATGGTGGATCCATCATGGCCATGATGGGTTCAACATCGGAAAAGATGTACCTCTACCAGGTACCAAACTTTGGGGTTTGAAATGATATAGCTGAGACCGGGCGGGTGACTTGCACGAGAAGAGAGTCTCGGTGTAGTGTCTCCGTCTGAGTCGATTAAGGACCTTGTCGATGTAGGCTTGATGATCGAGGACCCTTTAACTGGTCACATGCCTCATCATGGGTAAGCTTTGCCTCGGTCAGACTAGTACCAGAATAAGATAAAACGCAATGGGAGTGGAGAGATGGCGAGAGTAGTGTGTACCCTCCATGGCAAGAGGCCGGACGGTACTGTATCTGTGCTCTCGGTTGGCGTGAACCTGATCTGGTCTTAAGAACCCCAGTGGCGAGTTGACATATGCAAGGGTTAAGTGCTACATATGTCGTGTGATTGGAGATCCTCAGCTGAGTATAATCGATTCAGATCGCCGTAACTTCGCGGACATGAAGACTTGGTCACTGCCCTACACATAGCATTCCAGTGAATAAGAAGGGTTATTAAGAAATTGGCTAGTATAGGTCCAGTGATTGAAGTAGGGTAGAAAGAACTCTAGATGCAGGTAACTTTACTTAACCTGACAAGTAAAACTGGATTTTTAAGGATCCACTATTAGTAAGCATTTCTGCAAACAGAGTCTTTGATTATTGATAAGCTATACCTTGATCCCCAAAGGCCAGCATATCCTTGAGAGTCTTTTATTTTGACGGGTAAGACTTGCGAAAGTACATTTCATACTCAGGGCTTTGTCCCATGTTGTTTTAGGTGAAGAAGCAGCAAACTTTTGTTGCTTCTGTTCCAAGGTGGTGCCCAAAGAAGAAAATCAAGACTGAAGCCACAGGAGGAAGTGTCCTCCTTTAAGAAAAACTTTTTACTGTTTATCGGGAGGGGTTTTTGCCTCCCAGGTTATGTAATAATATTACTTAGCACTCTTATATTTCGCTCTGGTCTGTAATAATACAACTCTTTCTTACTTTAATATAAGGTAAGTTATTGTAATTGCTTCCGCATTCTCGTACCTCCGATGTATTGTAATGTCTGCGTGACGGGGGAAATGCTCTTGGGCAAGGTAAGGCATACAGATACCGAACTTGTCACGTGATCAGGGGCACCTGCAGGGTTGTCTGAGGTCCATTGGACAAGGACAACTGTAGGTGGGCCTAATGACTTGAGAGGTTCTGTCACATGCTGGCTTTTGGGAATCAAGGTAAATCTTATCAAGATTCAAAGACTCTTTTTGCAGAAAAGCTTACTATGAGTGGATCCTTAAGAATTCATTTTACTTGTCAGGTTAAGTAGTTACCTGCATCTGGATTTCTTTCTATTTTAGATCAAGCACTTGACCTATACTAGCCATATTTTATCACGCCTTTAGTTCACTTGTTGCTACACGTAGGGAAGTGACCAAGTCTTCATATCCGAGAAGTAGCGGCGATCTGAATCGATTAATACCCAGCTAGGGATCTCCAACCACACGACATATGTACCACTTAACCCTTGCATATGTCAACTCACACCCGGGTTTCTCAAGACCAGAATGGGTTCACGCCAACCGAGAGCATAAATACTCCACATCCAGCCTCTTGCCACGGAGGGTACACAGTACTCTCGCCATCTCTCCACTCCCATTGCGTGGTAGCCTTTCTGGTATTGGTCGAACCGAGGCAAAGCTTACCCATGACGAGGCATGTGGCCAGTTAAAAGGTCCTCGATCATCAAGCCTACATCGGCTCGGTCCTTAAACGACTCAGACGAAGACACTACACCGAGACTCCCTTCTCGTGCAAGTCACTCGCTCGGTCTCGTCTTTATCATTTAAAACCCAAAGTTTGGTACCTCACAGAGGTACTCTTTTTAGATGTTGAACCCATCATGGCCGTGATGGATTCACCATCATAAGTCTTTTCTTTGTAAAAATCCCCATCCAGTGTGAAGCAGCACCTTTTGTTTTAAAAACAAAATATTTTGTTTTTCTAAAGGAGGCTAAGAATCATAAAAATCATTTTCATAAAAGAGGTATCAAGAAATGGTAATCAATTTTCCAAGGAAGGAAATGCGTCAATTGTTTAGCATACAACTCCTATCACCTAATGCATCATATAAGGTGATAAATATTTTAAAACAACAAGGAAAATGGTAAATGCACTGGGGCTTGCCCATAATAAACACTAGGTTAGTGTTTGTTAGTTGATCTCCGCTTGACGATCATCTTTTGTTTTGGCACACATTTAGTCTGTCCATCTTCAAGTTGATCCACCAGCATCACCTTGTGGAGTAGCCCACCCTTTTCATTATAGGTGTACATTTGGGTCGGGCCAGATGGGCCGGCCCGAAGCACGGAAAAAAGCATGGCTCAGGCACGACACGGCCCGAAATATTTTAGTGTCGGGCCGGCACGGCCCGATATATCGGGCCAGGTTTGGGCCGAGGTCGCGGCCCATGGGCGGGCACGAGCACCGCCCATTTAAGGTAGGCACGAAATAGCCCATATAGAGGCATGAAAATGCTCGTATATTTATTAAACCACACTTCATTCCACACTTTTGTAGCTAGAGATAATGCTAGTTAGATGTTTTTTGTAGCTTTGAATTAGAGTATGTGATGTAATTTTACTTTTGTTATGAACATTAGCTAATGAACTGAACTTACGAACTTCGTATAAAGCTGATTATACTCTTTTTTCCTTCTAACAAAATGATTTGTAAACGAGGTAGTCATTGCATAGCTCTGGTAACTTAATACAAATATTATGTTTGCTTTTGGTCAAATTTATTTGTCTTATCTTTTATTTGTTTAATTAAATGACCGACCCGAAATTCAAACAATACAGCCCTTTTCGGGCTTGGGCCATGCCGGGCCGGGCGACCCGAATGTACACCTATACTTTTCATCCTCTTAGGGTCGACTTGATTCTTGTCTTCCGCGTCACGTGGTCAGCTAGCGTACTTAATGAGATGCATAATGCACATGTATGAACATAAGAAGGAATAGCAAGACTAAATAATGTTGTACAAGAGTGAACTAAATACTTAATAGCGAGACACATTACAACACTTATAATAAACACTATATTCGATATAGCACTAAGTGTAACAATTACACTTTTCTCGATTAACCATATCTAACTCAAGCAAGAACCATAGCCAGACATAGGTGATATTAACTTTCTAACCCACTATTCTAGTCTAACTTGAATAGCACACTAACTAAGCAAGGCAGGACACATATTCACAAAAACACACTAGATATCGATATATATTAATAAGTACAATATCCATTTTTCTATAGATTAACCGGAGCTAGCTCAAACATCAAGCAATAAATTTTACACAGGTTCTAAACTCCCCTTAGCTCAAGCATACATCGAAACCTCAATAAACTTTAGCTCCTCATTATTAGACACCTCAAACAAAAATATGGATAGAAACAATCTACTACTTTCTAAGCCACGCATAGCATATCAACTAAGCAAAACATCACATTCTTCTTAGATTTAGCGAATCGACATTAGCAACAAGCATAAAGTTTCATCAAACTGTATTCTCGACAAACTAGGGACCTAAAGCATGTATGTGCACTATTTACCTTCACTTCTCAGTTCTTCACCAAAATAGACCTATCAATGTTACTCGCTTTTAAATACTCGATGAAATGAGCACCATCCAACCATGCCATTTAATCAGCTATTAAACAAAGAATACAACTACTACAAGGGAAGATCATTGACTTAATCATATAATTTATTGTACCTTTCACGTTACTAACTCAATCATACCTCACATACGTTTACCCACATATTCATCACATAATAAACATCTAAACCTAACCTTCAAACAACGACTACTTAATAATTCTAAAAAACAATCACATCACCACGAAATAGCACACTGACATGATAACGGATCTAACCATAATCACCAAGCACACAGGTTTGGGCCGAGGTCGCGGCCCATGGGCGGGCACGAGCACCGCCCATTTAAGGTAGGCACGAAATAGCCCATATAGAGGCACGAAAATGCTCGTATATTTATTAAACCACACTTCATTCCACACTTTTGTAGCTAGAGATAATGCTAGTTAGATGTTTTTTGTAGCTTTGAATTAGAGTATGTGATGTAATTTTACTTTTGTTATGAACATTAGCTAATGAACTGAACTTACGAACTTCGTATAAAGCTGATTATACTCTTTTTTCCTTCTAACAAAATGATTTGTAAACGAGGTAGTCATTGCATAGCTCTGGTAACTTAATACAAATATTATGTTTGCTTTTGGTCAAATTTATTTGTCTTATCTTTTATTTGTTTAATTAAATTTGTTTTGAATTTAGGGATCTGATGTGAATTCCGTGCCCTGATGTGAATTTTGGGCCAAAAACTGAATTTTGGGCCAAAAAGTGAATTTCGGTCTTTTATAATTTTGGGCCACCCAAAATGAGCCCGACACGTTTAAGCAATTACGTGTCGGGCCGTGGGCCAAGAGCTAGGCCCATGGGCCAGCCCGACACGGCCGGAAATTCAAACGGGTCGGACCGACCCGAAATTCAAACAATACAGCCCTTTTCGGGCTTGGGCCATGCCGGGCCGGGCGACCCGAATGTACACCTATACTTTTCATCCTCTTAGGGTCGACTTGATTCTTGTCTTCCGCGTCACGTGGTCAGCTAGCGTACTTAATGAGATGCATAATGCACATGTATGAACATAAGAAGGAATAGCAAGACTAAATAATGTTGTACAAGAGTGAACTAAATACTTAATAGCGAGACACATTACAACACTTATAATAAACACTTTATTCGATATAGCACTAAGTGTAACAATTACACTTTTCTCGATTAACCATATCTAACTCAAGCAAGAACCATAGCCAGACATAGGTGATATTAACTTTCTAACCCACTATTCTAGTCTAACTTGAATAGCACACTAACTAAGCAAGGCAGGACACATATTCACAAAAACACACTAGATATCGATATATATTAATAAGTACAATATCCATTTTTCTATAGATTAACCGGAGCTAGCTCAAACATCAAGCAATAAATTTTACACAGGTTCTAAACTCCCCTTAGCTCAAGCATACATCGAAACCTCAATAAACTTTAGCTCCTCATTATTAGACACCTCAAACAAAAATATGGATAGAAACAATCTACTACTTTCTAAGCCACGCATAGCATATCAACTAAGCAAAACATCACATTCTTCTTAGATTTAGCGAATCGACATTAGCAACAAGCATAAAGTTTCATCAAACTGTATTCTCGACAAACTGGGGACCTAAAGCATGTATGTGCACTATTTACCTTCACTTCTCAGTTCTTCACCAAAATAGACCTATCAATGTTACTCGCTTTTAAATACTCGATGAAATGAGCACCATCCAACCATGCCATTTAATCAGCTATTAAACAAAGAATACAACTACTACAAGGGAAGATCATTGACTTAATCATATAATTTATTGTACCTTTCACGTTACTAACTCAATCATACCTCACATACGTTTACCCACATATTCATCACATAATAAACATCTAAACCTAACCTTCAAACAACGACTACTTAATAATTCTAAAAAACAATCACATCACCACGAAATAGCACACTGACATGATAACGGATCTAACCATAATCACCAAGCACACAGGTTTGGGCCGAGGTCGCGGCCCATGGGCGGGCACGAGCACCGCCCATTTAAGGTAGGCACGAAATAGCCCATATAGAGGCACGAAAATGCTCGTATATTTATTAAACCACACTTCATTCCACACTTTTGTAGCTAGAGATAATGCTAGTTAGATGTTTTTTGTAGCTTTGAATTAGAGTATGTGATGTAATTTTACTTTTGTTATGAACATTAGCTAATGAACTGAACTTACGAACTTCGTATAAAGCTGATTATACTCTTTTTTCCTTCTAACAAAATGATTTGTAAACGAGGTAGTCATTGCATAGCTCTGGTAACTTAATACAAATATTATGTTTGCTTTTGGTCAAATTTATTTGTCTTATCTTTTATTTGTTTAATTAAATTTGTTTTGAATTTAGGGATCTGATGTGAATTCCGTGCCCTGATGTGAATTTTGGGCCAAAAACTGAATTTTGGGCCAAAAAGTGAATTTCGGTCTTTAATAATTTTGGGCCACCCAAAATGAGCCCGACACGTTTAAGCAATTACGTGTCGGGCCGTGGGCCGAGAGCTAGGCCCATGGGCCAGCCCGACACGGCCGGAAATTCAAACGGGTCGGACCGACCCGAAATTCAAACAATACAGCCCTTTTCGGGCTTGGGCCATGCCGGGCCGGGCGACCCGAATGTACACCTATACTTTTCATCCTCTTAGGGTCGACTTGATTCTTGTCTTCCGCGTCACGTGGTCAGCTAGCATACTTAATGAGATGCATAATGCACATGTATGAACATAAGAAGGAATAGCAAGACTAAATAATGTTGTACAAGAGTGAACTAAATACTTAATAGCGAGACACATTACAACACTTATAAATAAACACTATATTCGATATAGCACTAAGTGTAACAATTACACTTTTCTCGATTAACCATATCTAACTCAAGCAAGAACCATAGCCAGACATAGGTGATATTAACTTTCTAACCCACTATTCTAGTCTAACTTGAATAGCACACTAACTAAGCAAGGCAGCACACATATTCACAAAAACACACTAGATATCGATATATATTAATAAGTACAATATCCATTTTTCTATAGATTAACCGGAGCTAGCTCAAACATCAAGCAATAAATTTTACACAGGTTCTAAACTCCCCTTAGCTCAAGCATACATCGAAACCTCAATAAACTTTAGCTCCTCATTATTAGACACCTCAAACAAAAATATGGATAGAAACAATCTACTACTTTCTAAGCCACGCATAGCATATCAACTAAGCAAAACATCACATTCTTCTTAGATTTAGCGAATCGACATTAGCAACAAGCATAAAGTTTCATCAAACTGTATTCTCGACAAACTAGGGACCTAAAGCATGTATGTGCACTATTTACCTTCACTTCTCAGTTCTTCACCAAAATAGACCTATCAATGTTACTCGCTTTTAAATACTCGATGAAATGAGCACCATCCAACCATGCCATTTAATCAGCTATTAAACAAAGAATACAACTACTACAAGGGAAGATCATTGACTTAATCATATAATTTATTGTACCTTTCACGTTACTAACTCAATCATACCTCACATACGTTTACCCACATATTCATCACATAATAAACATCTAAACCTAACCTTCAAACAACGACTACTTAATAATTCTAAAAAACAATCACATCACCACGAAATAGCACACTGACATGATAACGGATCTAACCATAATCACCAAGCACACAGGTTTGGGCCGAGGTCGCGGCCCATGGGCGGGCACGAGCACCGCCCATTTAAGGTAGGCACGAAATAGCCCATATAGAGGCACGAAAATGCTCGTATATTTATTAAACCACACTTCATTCCACACTTTTGTAGCTAGAGATAATGCTAGTTAGATGTTTTTTGTAGCTTTGAATTAGAGTATGTGATGTAATTTTACTTTTGTTATGAACATTAGCTAATGAACTGAACTTACGAACTTCGTATAAAGCTGATTATACTCATTTTTCCTTCTAACAAAATGAAGTTTATAAATCAAGTTTTAGCTTTGTCAAGTTTTAGTGTGACTCTCTTAAGACTAGATGTGTACTATCTACTCATTCATGGTAGCAACAAATTTAGCAATCAACATCTTTTGTCACATCATCACATTTCCACTTGTTACTCAATGTAGCAGCATGAATCAAGCAGTCTCATTAGCTGCGAGAAGCAGACGATTCGAATCGAGTTTTTAAACCTTGCAAGGTAAACCTAAACACACAACGTGGCGAGGCACTCCGTCCCCACACACATCAACCATCCCCATCGATTCCCTGGCAACAGAAAGGGGCTCACAGCCTTGGCGTACAATGCCTCACTGACCCCGACTGCCGTCGTGCAGTGACCGCACTTGTACCCACCATAACCGGAATGGGAGACCACGTCTCAGGTCGCGTGAGGAGGGCAATCTACAGGCAGGTTCGCTCAGGTACTAGGCTTACCGATTTACCATATTTCTCGGCATGTGCTTAGTACATTCAAACGCTTGACACACGGTACCACACCTTAATCCTTATTCCAATTTTCATCTCGTGGACAACCAATCCCCATGGATTGTTGTCCACAAACCAACATCATTATGATATGAAAGTGGGTACAACCAATATCTGACCTCGCGGGAGTGCTAGAAAAATCACTCGACTTCTACCGAGATCCCCAATTAGTAAAGGAGCTACTCGACCTAGCATACTAGTATTCATCACAAAAGGATTCCTGAGATCATGCATCTAGGGTTTCAAACAACTCCTACACTTAAGTGCACATTCAATCCTACAATCATTAAGTGTAGAAAAATAGCATAATAAACAGGTTATGCATAAAACCGGGGCTTGCCTTCCAAAGCTGGGGCAGGCAAATCCTCTGGGGCAGGCTCTGGTGCTCGATCCGGTGCTACCTCCTGAGCAGCTCCTTGCTCCAGCACGAGGACATACTCTCCGTCAGCGAGGTTGCAATCTATCGAATGCAATGAATAAGAATATGTATGCCATGATTATGCATGATTTAGCAAACATTATGCTAAGTGAAAGAAAACTAAGTTAGTTTAGTAACTTAGGGTTTTCTTGGTCATATGTGGCTCTTAGTGGTGTATGCTTATCAATTTGGGTTTGGGTTTTGTTAGGGATAAGCATAGTGGATTGTATTTCTCTTAGATATTTTAGTGGGCAATAATAGGGGTTTTGCTGGTTGGGTTAGGGTGACATTAATCCCCATTATTAATTTCCCTTTTCTTTTTCTATTTATGCTTTTAGGGTGGGTTTGAACTACAACTGTGATTTAAATTTTTCTAAAATTTCTATAAAAATTACAGTGGGTTACTATTGATCCCTGTAGTCTGTCCTGTAAATTTGGGGTCCAGAAAAATTAGAATATGCCCTGGACAAAAATAACAAAATCTGGGGCAAAGGGGTCACTTTGCACTACCACTCTTATCTAGGGGTGGGTTCTATACTAAGAGTCATTTTTGCTGGTATCTATAGGTAATAACATGATTCTGTGCCAAAAATCACAGAAGGTTACTTAGTGGTTATTTAGTTATGATTTTCTAAAGCTTAATGCTAAAAAGACACTTATTATTATCTTGCTATTTGAAAAATGTCAAACAACAGATTTTATATTTTTCCTATGTTCTTAATAACAAAACATAAGTTATCCCAAGGTTTAGGGTGTTTTCGCCTTGGGGTTATTTTTCTAGGGTTTTTCTAAGTTCTCCTTGTTTTCCTAAAATAAAATGTATCTAATTTATTTTATACTAAACAAGGGTATAATCAATTTTTCTAGTGAACTATACTGAATAAGTAAACTAACAAAAAATGTGGGTGCTCCCTGGTTCTTTACTTAAACTACCTTTACTATTTTCTCTAACTTTAGGCTAAAAATGATTTAAATGGTAAACTCTACATTAACTTGGTGTACAGAGGGGTTTATTATTTTTAAAAAGGTTAGGAAGCGATTAAGTATTTCTCTGAATTTTCTTAACCCTAGTAAAATAGTGTAGCTATTTTTCCTTATTTCTTTTAGCTTTTGACCAGTTAATCATTTAATTCAAAACTTGAAAGTATTCTGTAACACTTAGGGGTTTTATATTTTTCCTAAGTAGTTTACATTATTTAGGATCTGGCAAAATTGGTTTGACTCGATTTAGGTAAACCAAATTGAAGTTATGAATTTTCCAAGTTCTATTTGGAGTTAATTCAGAATAATTTAAAAGGTTTCCTGGAAAACTACTTTGCACCGAAGACCCTGGGTTCTTCCTAAACTAATCCTTTCAGTTATACCCCTGCACTACTATTCCCCTGAGTCACTAACAGCGCACAAAACCCCCTGATCTTTCCTTCTTCTTCCCCGAGGTCCCTCCCCTTATGCAAACAGTACCCGCAGGAAAGAAAAGGGCGGCGCGGCTTACCGGCGGTGACAGAGGTCCGGCGAGGGGCGGGGTTGGCTTCTGGAGGTCCTGGCGGTCACAGCGAGGTACGGCTCGACGGTGGTGGTGGCCGGAATCGGCTGGTCCACGTGCGCAGGCGGGTGATCTCGTCGGCGGCGAGTGCTCCGGCTTAACAACGGCGATCTAGTTCAATTAAACGGCACGATGAGCTCCACGGGATGGCGTAGAGGCTATGTGCGCAAGGAATCGAAGAATGGGGCAGAGATTTACCCGGTCTACGTTCACCAGCGGTCGGGTGAAGTCCGGCGACCGTGGACTGGCTTCTCCGGCGAAGCTTAAGTCCGATTCCTAGCTCGGGGAGCTTCACCGAGGCATGCATGGTCTCTTCCGAGGGTCGGGCATGGCTGGGAAGGGCTCTGCTGGCCAGTCTACAGGGGCGGGGGATCGGGTGGCTGCGGGCACACCGTTTGCAGGGCAACGCCGGTGGTTTCTGGCTCCGGTGAGGTCGAGCGTGCGCGGAGGAGTACGGTCGATGCCTGAGGGGCTTTATAGGCGCGAGCGCGAGCAGGGGACACGGGCACGGCTCGGCGCGGGGCGCGCTGGGTCGGGCGCGGGCGTGCTCTGGCGCGCTCAGAGCGCGTCGAACACGTGGAAGTGTTCTTCTGCCCATGTTCAACAGCTCGCCGAGATCGCAAGCGTGCGAATCTTGGCAAAAATCCGGCGCAGGCCTCCTCCTGGCACCTAGGGTTGTCTCTTGTATGTGAGTCCCCATGGCAGATATGCCCTAGGTAGGGAGATATGTGGACGCCAAATCTGGCTTGTCCCTCTGCCCACCTCACGACAAAAGCCATGCCAAATCATGTCAAACGTCTTGGGCTCGGTTTCAACTTTTTCCAGTGGGTGCCTTAGGTGGTATGACACATTTTTGGTATACAACTCAAGTGGTTTTGGTGCCATTTACTAAGTGAACATGGTGGATCTTTAGATTAGGTTCAAAATTTGACTTAGGAAGAATTAGAGAGCTCTAGCTCTCTCTCCACTTAAGGAATGGACTTGGGGTTTTTAAGGAGGTCTTTTTGTAATGTTTCCTCTCTACATTTTGTAGATTATAATGTTACTTAAACTTTGGCTAAAGGTTAACTCATGATTTGCACATTTGCTTAACCTTCCCCCCTTTACTAGGATTTTGGGAGTTAAGAGCTTAAGAAGGGTCTAGGGTTTAATCCTCTCTTGCCCAAGGTGATAATTGCACAAAGGCTTGGGTAATGCTTTTGGTCATTAACATTCTTGGCTAATACATGGTTCCCAAGGTTTTATGTTCTCCTCCTCAAGTTTCTTCCACATGATCACAGTCATTAGTGCATAGATGTGCCATGGCCATGGTAACACCTAGGGTGTTACAGCCCTCCCCCCTTAAAGGAATCTCGTCCAGAGATTTTAGGTAGAGTCCTCTAGAGGGGTGCCATGAAGGCGTGTTGTTCCTTCTTTTATTCAAGTTTCTCTAGTTAACTGCTCTTCGAATGTCATTCTCTTTGCGACTTCAGAAGGAAGTCCTTTTTAAGTCATTTATAAAGCTTACACTACCCTTAACATCTAAGTTTTTCTTATATTTAGATTCAAAGGGCAGGTGGGGGTGGGGTTTTGGGTTATGTACCGACTCCTTTGGGCAGAAAGTCGAGGAAGCGAGAGCGTAGAAAAGCCTCAGTCTCCCATGTAGCTTCTTCTACTGAATGGTGACTCCACTGAACCTTATACATTCTGATCGACCTTGCCCGCGTTGATCTCTCCTTCTGATCCAATACCTTGACGGGGTACTCTTGATAGGATAAGTCTCGTTCTATCTCAATTTCTGGTTCAGGTAATACTTCAGTGGGTAAGCGAACACATTTCCGCAGCTGAGATACATGGAACACATCATGAACAGCTGACATGTGTGGTGGCAACTTCAATTGATATGCTACTGGTCCACAAGTTTCCTTGATCTCGTAGGGTCCAATGTAGCGAGGAGCTAACTTACCCTTGATTCCAAATCTCTGAACACCTTTAGTGGGTGACACCTTAAGATAAACATGATCTCCCACTTCAAACTGCAGGGGCTTCCTTCTCTTGTCATGATAGCTCTTTTGCCTGGCTTGGGCAGCTTCTAGGTTATTCTTAATAACTCTGACCTTTTCCTCTGCTTCAAGTACCAAGTCTGGTCCAAATATTTCTCTCTCTCCAGCTTGAGACCAATTTAGCGGGGTTCTACACCTTCTCCCATATAAGGCTTCAAAAGGTGCCATTTTCAAACTAGACTGGTAGCTGTTATTATAGGAGAATTCTGCCAACGAAAGACACTTGTCCCAATCCTTTCCATAGTGTAACACACAGGCTCTCAACATGTCTTCCAGAATCTGATTTACCCTTTCTGTCTGGCCATCTGATTAAGGATGGTATGCTGAGCTTCTTATTACATGGGTCCCAAGTGATTCCTGTAATTGCTACCAAAATCGTGCCACGAATGGTGCTCCTCTGTCCAATACTATAGTCCTTGGTATTCCATGCAAACGAACTATCTGGTCGATGTAGATTTTTGCATACTTCTCCGTCCTGTGGGTGGTGTGTACCGGCAAGAAATGAGCTGTCTTGGTCAATCTGTCCACAATGACCCAAATGGAATCATGGTGCCGGGAGGTATTGGGCAATCCCATGATAAAATCCATGCAAATGTCCTCCCATTTCCAAGAGGGTATGGGAAGGGGTTGCAAAGGGCCTGCTACCTTCAAATGACTGGCTTTGATTCTCTGGCAGGTGTCACATTCGGATATGTACTCGGCAATTTCCCTCTTCATTCTAGTCCACCAGTATAAGGATCTGAGATCAGGATACATCTTGTTACTACCGGGGTGCATGGAGAATTTTGAAAGGTGAGCTTCACCCAATATCTTCTTTCTGAGCTCAGGGTCCTTGGGAACAACCAATCGATCTCCAAACCATAGGATTCCTTTGCTGTCCTGCCGGAAGCATTTGTATTTTTCTGCTTTCTGCTTGATCATTTCCTTAATGACCTGAACACCCTTGTCTTCAATCTGTGCCCTGACTATTTGCTCTTGTTATGTGGGCTCCACCGAGATATAATTTAAAGCACTTGAAGAAACAAATTCTAGGTTCAGCTTGCACAACTCATCACATAGGGTGGTGACTTTTGCATCCATGCTCAAACAATTGCACTGGGCCTTTCTGCTCAAGGCATCTGCCACAACATTGGCTTTGCCAGGATGGTAATGCACCTCCAAATCATAGTCCTTGATTAGCTCTAACCATCTCCTCTGCCTCATATTAAGATCCGCTTGAGTGAAAATGTATTTGAGGCTCTTATGGTCAGTGTAAATGTTACAATGGGCTCCCATCAAGTAATGTCTCCATATCTTGAGAGCATGAACCACAGCTGCTAACTCCAGATCATGTGTGGGGTAGTTCTGCTCATGGGGTCTGAGTGCTCGGGAGGCATAAGCAATTACTCTGTTGTCTTGCATTAAGACACATCCCAATCCAGTACCGGAAGCATCGCAATACACTTCAAAGGGCTTGGTGTTATCAAGTTGAGCTAGCACTGGTGCTGTTGTCAAATGTTGCCTTAGTGTATGAAAGGCATCCTCACACTTCTGGCTCCAATCATACTTGACTCCCTTCTTCAACAGTTCGGTCATTGGTTTGGCAATTCTGGAGAAATCTGGAATGAATCGTCGATAATACCCTGCCAATCCTAGAAAACTCCGAATCTGTCTCACCGTGGTAGGAGATTTCCAATCCATTACTTCTTGTACCTTCTCAGGATCAACTGATATCCCATCTTGAGAAATTGTGTGACCCAAGAATTTAATTTTCTTCAGCCAGAATTCACACTTAGACAACTTAGCATACAACTGATGGTCACGCAGTCTCTGAAGTACATTATGCAAATGTTTAGTGTGCTCAGCTTCATTCTTGGAATAAACCAGAATATCATCAATGAAAACCACCACGAATTTGTCCAGCTCTGGCATGAATACGGAGTTCATCAGGTACATGAAATAAGCCGGGGCATTGGTCAGCCCAAAAGACATCACCAAGAATTCATAGAGCCCATATCTGGTAGAAAAAGCTGTCTTGAGAATATCGCTGGCACGGATCTTGATCTGATGGTAGCCCGAGCGAAGGTCTATCTTGGAGAACACTTTGGCTCCCACCAACTGATCAAACAAAACATCAATGCGGGGCAGCGGGTATTTGTTCTTGATGGTCACCGCATTGAGAGGGCGGTAATCAACACACATTCTCAAACTCTCATCCTTTTTCTTCACAAATAAGGCCGGACATCCCCACGGTGAAGTACTTGGGCGAATGAACCCCTTGTCCAACAACTCTTGCAGTTGCTTCTTCAATTCTGCCTATTCCGCTGGAGGCATCCTATAGGGTCTCTTGGATATAGGAGCAGTTCCGGGTTGCAATTCAATTGCGAACTCAAGGTCTCTATCAGGTGGCATCCCTGGCAATTCGTCAGGAAAGACATCTGGGTAGTCACAGACTACTGGGATTCTTTCAACCGGTGACTCTATCAAAGTGAATGCACTAGAACTGGTACAACCCTGATCAGGAAAAAATAAAGTAGTCTCGCCATAAGTAGGGGAGTGAATCTCAATGGCCCTTGCTGCAATATCCAATACTGCCTAATGCCTGGATAACCAATCAGTTCCCAATATGATGTCCACGCTATCCAATCCTAAGATGAGAAGGGTGGTTCTAATCACAAGACTACCCAATTTTACAGGCACTTGCCGGTTGATTTGATAGGTGGCAACCCTGCCTCCTGGTGTTGAAATTGTAATACCCCCATCGGTGTGGTGAAAAGGTAATTGGCACTTGGCACTAAATTTGGCACTTATAAAACTGTGTGATGCACCAGAATCAAAAAGAATAATAGCAGGATAATTCAAAACTGAAAAGATACCAGTCATGACGGGTGCTCCCTCTGGAATGTCAGCCATGGTGGTGAAGTTCAATCTGCCTTGCCTCACTTGCACCTTCTGTCTCTTGCCTTGATTCTGGTTGGCATTCTGTCCCTGCCTCTGGTGGTTTCTGGGGCAATTCTTAGCATAATGCCCGGTGTTACCACAAGTGAAACACTTGTTGTCATTGGCCTGGCGGTATTGCTGCTGCTGTTGATTGTTCCTCTGAGCTGGAAACTGGGTGCGGTTGGGTGCCTGCTGCTGCTGTGGTTGGATCACCCAACATCCTTGCTGCTGCTGGGGTCCTCTGTTCTGAGTGTCAGACACGATCCTGAAGCGCTGTGGCTGAGCTGAGGGTCCTGCCACAGGGGTCTTCCTCTTCTTTTCTGCCTGACGAGCTGTGATACAGTCCTCCTGAGAAATGGCCATGTTGACTAACTCATTATAGCTGTTGGCCCTGACTGTGTTGAGACGGTCACGGAGCTGAGTGCTGAGCCCCCTCCTGAACCTGTCCCTCTTCTTCTCGTCGGTGTCTGCATGATATCCCGCATACTGGCATAGGTCATTGAAGGCCTGAGCATACTGTAACACTGTCCGGTTCCCTTGAGTGAGTGCCAAAAACTCGTTGAGCTTGCGGTCCATAATGCCCGCTGGTATATGGTGCCCCCTGAAAGCTGCCTTGAACTCTCTCCATTCCACCTCTCAGTCATCTGGCTGCATAGCAAGAAAATGGTCCCACCATGTCCGCGCGGGTCCGTGAAGCTGCTGGGTGGTGAACCTGACCTTAGTCACCTCTGAACAAACTCCATGGAGTAGCGGGAATTTGGATTTTACTACTCTCAACCATACATCAGCATCAAGGGGGTCCTCTACCCTGGTGAACAATGGTGGCTGGGTACTGAGGAACTCCTGATAAGTGGCTGCTGCGGGGTGACGCTGATGATCACCACCACCATAGTGCTGAGGTGGTGGCTGACGCTGAGCTAGCTGTCTCAAGATCTCGTTCTTCTGAGCCATCAGCTCCTGCAGAGTAGGAGGCGGCGGCGGTGGTGGAGGAACGCGCTCATTTTGACCACGACGCGCTCTTCCTGCCATCTGAAAAATCATATATATATTTTCAATATCACAATTCTGAGGTTCAAGGTTCAATCGTGGTGAAAGAGTCAAAAGGGCAAAACCAATATATTTTTGCATAATTATAAAAGATTCCACATTGTCCAAACTTTCCCCCTTAAATTAAGATTGACAGCATTCACCAACCATGCTTCCAAAAGAGTTTATCACGATTACATCAATAGTCCAAAAGACTCAACTCTATCTAGCCTAGTACCCCAAGGGTGCAAAAGATAAGCTAGCTTCGAGGAGTCCTACCATCACAGACTTCTAACTCTATCCTTGCGACCTAGTGAGCAAACGAGGCAACACTCGACTCGGGGGAAGGTGGTCTCCCTGAGCCAGCAGTATCCAAACTGGAGGTAGGCTCCTCCCCTCCCTCGATGTCGACATCCTAGTTGGCCTCCATGTCTTGGATCTCCTGGTGGTGCATATCCAGGTGCTGGTTAGCCTCTGCAAGCTGCTGCTGGGTGTTGATCAACTGATCCTCGAGAACCTCGATGGTGTTCTCCCTCGTTCCCACTAGTTCCTCAAGCTCTTGGATCTCATTTGACAGTTGCTCCACTTGTAAGTCCTTTTCCACCATCTCAGTGGACAAGTCAACCACAAGTTCCTCTCTGTTATCCAAGTGATCTTGGTCGCCTCCAACAATGCCATCAGATGGGACATTGCCTCACCACGCATCACTTGCAGACGATACAGGGCATTCATGCACCGCACCGTTAAGTGAGCAGTCTGACCTGGGTAGATAGCCCATATATCCTTGGCATGCTCCACTCGATCCTTCCACATTGGGTCGTCCTCCTTTTTCGCAGGGAACAAACCAATGGGGTGAGTGGACAGCTCCAAGGGGTGGAATCCGCAGAAGGTGGTCAGTCCGTGAAGAGCAATCGCCTCGATAGTATCCTCAGCCCGGTATCCAAAGGACTCAGAGTCCAGCGAACGCCAGCCTGGCTGCAGGGGATGAGGTTCTAGGGTCATCCTCACCCTACAGTGGGGCACTCGGTGCTTCTCGAACAACTGCACCGCGTACTGAGGAGGCGTCATGTAACCAGCTCCCTGAAGTACCTCCCACAAAATACGGGGGAAACCCTCCCGTGCAAGTCCGTCAGTGTGGGGCTGTGCATTCCCTTCGTCCGAGGATCCGTGAGAAGTCATCTGTGTACGGTTAAGCATAAGTAAAAGAAAAAGAATAATAGAAAGAAAAAGGGATCACAACTCAGCCTCTCTATAACTACGACAATGGTACTGGGTACTTAGTTTGCCATCATTTTGTATTAAAGTTCCTACCCAATTATCCATTAGTTTAATTAAGGATGCATGCATGCTCGTCCTGAACGACCTCACATCAACTTAGAGGGAATAGGGAAGAACTCCCATCCCTTATAGTAGCCGATAGGGCTTACTCAAATATCCACCTAGCTACCCCTCTATTGTCCTAAGGCTTCACGTCCTAGGTCTATCCTTATCGTCCAGACGATCTATCCAACATTTGTTTCTAACCAGTTTTACCTTGAAAAAGGATGGTGTTTATAGTTTATTGATTCCTCTGTGGTGGTACGAGCTCCGATACCAGCTGTGGCGGAACTACCCGAATTATTCCAACCTTAGTGCCTAAGTCCCGCCTTAGAGGCTAGACCACACTTAAATGGGAATAACCCGTCAATCCCTCGGATCTAGTCCGACGAGGCCACTGACAGGATCAAGTACCACAGTCTCACTCGATGGTGAGTCACAGAGCAAATACAATAAAGCATAAAACCATACATTAAAGAGTATTAAACTTATTACATCATCATCGGGGTTTTAGCAAAAGTAGTCATCATTGTTCGAAGTGCAGCAGAATAAAACTAACGATAATTAAACAGAGAGATGGGGAAGCCTGTCCCATCACTCCTCATGCTCCTCCTCAGCCGAGGCAGGGTCCCACTCGACAGTCCAACCCGGTGGCAAGATGGATGGCCAAGTCACTCCAGCATCCATGTCCTCCAGAGAACCTGTAAAATTATGCCACAAGCAAGGCTGAGTATACTAATACTCAGCTAGACTTACCCGGTGTGAGGAGTCTACTCCTCTACCTCTAGACATGCAGGTGTTTGGCTGTGGGTTTGGTTGCCAAAAGCACTGTTTTAGCTTTGTCAAGTTTTAGTGACTCTCTTAAGACTAGATGTGTACTATCTACTCATTCATGGTAGCAACAAATTAAGCAATCAACATCTTTTGTCACATCATTACATTTCCACTTGTTACTCAATGTAGTAGCATGAATCAAGCAGTCTCATTAGTTGCGTGAAGCAGACGATTCGAATCAAGTTTTTAAACCTTGCAAGGTAAACCTAAACACACGACGTGGCGAGGCACTCCGTCCACACACACATCAATCGTCCCCATCGATTACCTGGCAACAGAAAGGGGCTCACCGCCTTGGCGTACAATGCCTCACTGACCCCGACTGCCGTCGTGCAGTGACCGCACTTGTACCCACCATAACAGGAATGGGAGACCACGTCTTAGGTCGCGTGAGGAGGGCAATTTGTGGGCAGGTTCGCTCAGGTACTAGGCTTACCGACTTACCATATTTCTCGGTATGTGCTTAGTACGTTCAAACGCTTGACACACGGTACCACACCTTAATCCTTATTCCAATTTTCATCTCGTGGACAACCAATCCCCATGGATTGTTGTCCACAAACCAACATCATTATGATATGAAAGTGGGTACAACCAATTCCTGACCTCGCGCGAGTGCTAGAAAAATTACTCGACTTCTACCGAGATCCCTAATTAGTAAAGCAGCTACTCGACCTAGCATACTAGTATTCATCACAAAAGGATTCCTGAGATCATGCATCTAGGGTTTCAAACAACTCCTACACTTAAGTGCACATTCAATCCTACAATCATTAAGTGTAGAAAAATAGCATAATAAACAGGTTATGCATAAAACTGGGGCTTGCCTTCCAAAGCTGGGGCAGGCAGATCCTC
This sequence comes from Zea mays, assembly GCF_902167145.1. Taxonomy (NCBI): domain Eukaryota; kingdom Viridiplantae; phylum Streptophyta; class Magnoliopsida; order Poales; family Poaceae; genus Zea; species Zea mays. The sequence goes on along the minus strand of NC_050100.1, from coordinate 156,325,824 downwards.
TGGGGCACGCTCTGGTGCTTGATCCGGGGCTACCTCCTGAGCAGCTCCTTGCTCCGGCACGAGGACGTACTCTCCGTCAGCGAGGTTGCAATCTATCGAATGCAATGAATAAGAATATGTATGCCATGATTATGCAGGATTTAGCAAACATTATGCTAAGTGAAAGAAAACTAAGTTAGTTTAGTAACTTAGGGTTTTCTTGGTCATACGTGGCTCTTAGTGGTGTATGCTTATCAATTTGGGTTTGGGTTTTGTTAGGGATAAGCATAGTGGATTGTATTTCCCTTAGATATTTTAGTGGGCAATAATAGGGGTTTTGCTGGTTGGGTTAGAGTGACATTAATCTCCATTATTAATTTCCCTTTTCTTTTTCTATTTATGCTTTTAGGGTGGGTTTGAACTACAACTGTGATTTAAATTTTTCTAAAAATTCTGTAAAAATTACAGTGGGTTACTATTGACACTGTAGTCGGTCCTGTAAATTTGGGGTCCAGAAAAATTAGAATATGCCCTGGACAAAAATAACAAAATCTAGGGCAAAGGGGTCACTTTGCACTACCACTCTTATCTAGGGGTGGGTTCTATACTAAGAGTCATTTTTGCTGGTATCTATAGGCAATAACATGCTTCTGTGCCAAAAATAACATAAGGTTACTTAGTGGTTATTTAGTTATGATTTTCTAAAGTTTAATGCTAAAAAGGCACTTACTATTATCTTGCTAATTGAAAAATGTCAAACAACAGATTTATATTTTTCCTATCTTCTTAATAACAAAACATAAGTTATCCCAAGTTTTGGAGTGTTTTCTCTTTGGGGTTATTTTTCTAGGGTTTTTCTAAGTTCTCCTTGTTTTCCTAAAATAAAATGTATCTCATTTATTTTATACTAAACAAGGGTATAATCAATTTTTCTAGTGAACTATACTTAATAAGTAAACTAACAAAAATATGGGTGCTCCCTGGTTTTTTACTTAAACTACCTTTACTATTTTCTCTAACTTTAGGCTAAAAATGATTTAAATGGTAAACTCTACCTTAACTTGGTGTACAGAAGGGTTTATTATTTTTAAACAGGTTAGGAAGTGATTAAGTTTTTCTCTGAATTTTCTGAACCCCAGTCAAATAGTGTAGCTATTTTTCCTTATTTCTTTTAGCTTTTGACCAGTTAATCATTTAAATCAAAACTTGAAAGTATTTTGTAACACTTAGGGGTTTTATATTTTTTCTAAGTAGTTTATATTATTTAGGATCTGGCAAAATTGGTTTGACTCGATTTGGGTAAACCAAATTGAAGTTATGAATTTTCCAAGTTCTATTTGGAGTTAATTCAGAATAATTTAAAATGTTTCCTGGAAAACTACTTTGCACCGAAGACCCTGGGTTCTTCCTAAACTAATCCTTTCATTTATACCCCTGCGCTACTATTCCCCTGAGTCACTGACAGCGCACAAAACCCCCTGACCTTTTCTTCTTCTTCCCCGAGGTCCCTCCCCTTATGCAAACAGTACCCGCGGGAAAGAAAAGGGCGGCGCCGCTTACCGGCGGTGAGAGAGGTCCGGCGAGGGGCGGGGTTGGCTTCTGGAGGTCCTGGCGGTCACAGTGAGGTACGGCTCGACGGCGGTGGTGGTCGGAATCGGTCGGTCCACGTGCGCAGGCGGGTGATCTCATCGGCAGCGAGTGCTCCGGCTTAACCACGGCGATCTAGTTCAATTAAATGGCACGATGAGCTCCACGGGATGACGTAGAGGCTATGTGCGCAAGGAATCGAAGAATGGGGCAGAGATTTACCCGGTCTACGTTCACCGGCGGTCGGGTGAAGTCCGGCGACCGTGGACTGGCTTCTCCGGCGAAGCAAAGTCCGATTCCTAGCTCGGGGAGCTTCACCGAGGCATGCACGGTCTCTTCCGAGGGTCGGGCGTGGCTGGGAAGGGCTCTGCTGGCCGGTCTACGATGGCGGGGGATCAGGTGGCCGCGGGCACGCCGTTTGCAGGGCAACGCCGGTGGTTTCTGGCTCCGGTGAGGTCGAGCGTGCGCGGAGGAGTACGGTCGACGCCTGAGGGGGCTTTATAGGCACGGGCGCGAGCAGGGGACACGGGCACGGCTTGGCGCGGCGCGGGGCGCGTGGGGTCGGGCGCGGGCGTGCTCTGGCGCGCTCAGAGCGCGTCGAACACGTGGAAGTGTTCTTCTACCCGTGTTCAACAGCTCGCCGAGATCGCAAGCGTGCAAATCTTGGCAAAAATCCGGCGCAGACCTCCTCCTGGCACCTAGGGCTGTCTCTTGTATGTGAGTCCCCATGACAGATGTGCCCTAGGTAGGGAGATATGCGGACGCCAAATCTGGCTTGTCCCTCTGCCCACCTCGCGACAAAAGCCATGCCAAATCATGTCAAACGTCTTGGGCTCGGTTTCAACTTTTTCCAGTGGGTGCCTTAGGTGGTATGACACATTTTTGGTATACAACTCAAGTGGTTTTGGTGCCATTTACTAAGTGAACACGGTGGATCTTTAGATTAGGTTCAAAATTTGACTTAGGAAGATTTAGAGAGCTCTAGCTCTCTCTCCACTTAAGGAATGGATTTGGGGTTTTTAAGGAGGTCTTTTTGTAATGTTTTCTGTCTACATTTTGTAGATTATAATGTTACTTAAACTTTGGCTAAAGGTTAACTCATGATTTGCACATTTGCTTAACCTTCCCCCCTTTACCTGGGTTTTGGGAGTTAAGAGCTTAAGAAGGGTCTAGGGTTTAATCCTCTCTTGCCCAAGGTGATAATTGCACAAAGGCTTGGGTAATGCTTTTGGTCATTAACATTCTTGGCTAATACATGGTTCCCAAGGTTTTATGTTCTCCTCCTCAAGTTTCTTCCACATGATCACAGTCATTAGTGCATAGATGTGCCATGGCCATGGTAACACCTGGGGTGTTACATAACCCATCGGCTTACCACGACCAAAACAATTTGATAATCACAAATCGACGATGAATCTTGGTTCAGACTTTCCATCGAACACTTGGCAGGGGTTGTGCTCGAACTGTCTTCACCACACATTCATGGGATGCCTTTACTTGCAAATCACACATAGACACATAAATACACAGCTAGCAAAGTCGGTGCCGGATGAGAAACTAAATAGAGTAAGAACTTTGGGTCTCACCGATGCGAACACAAAGCGTGGATGGCGTGCAGAGCTGGTGGGGTCTCTGCGACAATGGGAGCGAAGATGTAAGGCGAATTCGATGGCAGAGACGAGATCAACGACGCCACCTGAGGGCGAACTACGAGGCATGGATATCTATGTCTGGAGTGGCGAGCGCCGCTATCCACTGGGTGGGGCAAACAGCGAATAGGTGGAGCGCGTCGAGGAACTAGACTCCCAAGGTCGGCGACGGAAGGAGCAGGGAGATCAAGCATGCGAGCCGAGGGAGAGGCAAGGTCGCGCAACGAATTTTGAGGTGGAGCTGCCAGCTTGAAGAGGGGCGCGGCATGGAGTCATCACAGAGCTCCAAGCTGACGGCCACCATGGCTGGAGCAGAGAGGGACTCGGCTGGAAGATGGAGCAGGACACATGACAGCTTGCGGTCGGGCTCAGAGACAGCTTCCAGGGGAGGAGCTCGACGTGGACAAGGCATGACTCGCCGGACGAGCTCGAGGGGGCGTACGCCCATGGCTGGCAGGAGCGGCGACGCGGTGGGGCTTGCAGGGGAAGCCTATGCTCATTCTTCGGAGCTCCAAGACAAGGCACGGTGGCGAGGCTTGGCCCTAGGTGTTGGGGAAGTGGGTGCCATGGCCGATGCTGGAAAGGGCAATGCAGCGGCACTGGCCACCAGCGAGGACGCGACCTGGTGGAGGTCCGAGCAGGGGACGACACAATGACCTGGGCAAGATTGGGGCTGGGGCAAGCGACATGGTGGCCTGAGGTAGTGGCTGGTGTGAGCTTGGTGCTTGGCGGCCAGAGGAGCACGCACGCACGCGCCCGATGGGAAGGGAGAGGCGGCTCTGCGAGAATGAGGGAGAGAGAAGCGACATTGGCAGCTTCAAGGAGATAATGGGGCAGCGTGGATAAGGAGGAGAGGAGGTCTGAGTGGTGGGTAGGATTAGGATAGCAGAGATATTTTGGCTTTTTCTTCTTCTTCTTTTTTAACACGATTATGAGATTAGAATTAAAAAGAGACATAAACAAGTTGGACTGGAACAATATTAGATACAAAATTTAGATAGAATTTGATTTGATGAATACTCAGATAAATTTTTATCAGTTATTTATATCTAAAGATTTGAACCTATGTGAGAAACACATGGGCCGAACCAAATGAGATCGGCTTCTATATTTTAAGGTTGTATTTGATCCGGTCAAAAATTTGATGAACTTCACCTGTTGTCGAACATTAAATTTCTTTGCGATTGATATTTTGTTGGAAAACAAATCCCATTATAAACTCTCAGACACGTTTTCTCGGTTAACGTGCACGATCTAGATTACAAAAAAATCCACACACTCTCCAATTTTACTTTTTCTTACTCAAGCGATACATTCGATCTAGATTATAGAAATCACACGTCTTTCTAAAATTGCATTAACTTACTCAATTAGTTTTTAATTAGGAACAAGACCCAATAACTCACAGAATAATTATGTTCCGAATCTCACGAAACACTTAGATTAGTCCAAATAGATAGAGAGATGATATCGAAATCATAATAGGTGAAGATGATTAGGGCATAGAGACCAAAATTCTCACCGATAATTCTTGCTTACGTCCATAGTCATGGTCGAATGGGAAATAAACACCTAGGGTGTTACAGCTGCCTGATATCACAATTCGCCAAGGTCAAAAAAGAGTTCACACTTACATATCGCAGTTGCTGCGCGACACATGCTGCTACGCCATCGGCTGCAGCAGCTAAAGCGACTTCGCTTCCGCCATCGGCAGTGGCGCAAAATTTCAACCATGGGTCCAGCGAGGTCCCGGCATCACCCTTCTCTAGACTCCCCGGGCCGGCAGGCACCTTCGACGACGCCACCCCTAGTCGCCCAGCCTCCGCCCCTACACCACAAACAAGTTAGCAAAAATAGAATCATCCCGCCTAAAAGCATAAGTCATTCCACTTACCAATAAGCGGCAGTCTGGTCTGGGCGTCGAACATGGTTACACCACGCACCAGGTAATCATCCACGGACAACTCCTGCCCTGTTCCCCCGGTCTTCGACACCACCGTTTCAATAACGTGCGGCGGCGAAGATGGCTTCGCAGCCACTACTGGCGCCGGGGGGGGGGGGGGCATCATCGCAGATGGAGCGGCCCCCTCGCACTAGGGCGCAACACATTGGCATCACGACGCAGGTCCACCAGCCTAGCGGAGCCTTCCACTTCTTCCACTAGATCTCTTGGCAATCCTTCTCCATCATTATTGACACAACAGCACCAATATTTCTCCTATAAGGAAAGATTTTCAGCTCACGAGCCAAACGGGACGTAAAATAGTCATCGCCGACGGCCCAAGGTAAAGAATCCTTCTTATGCCATCGACCCCCGGTAACCTTCAGCATGCGCGAAGATGTTTCCTAGAGCTCGAGCGAAGTCATAACCTCCTCGGTCCCAGCGCACGTCTCCGTCAACTCCTCAGCAAAAAACCTAGAGGCCTTCGGTCCCATCTTTTCCCCTCTGTACCTTGCACATCTATTTTCCTTTTTGAGTACCTGCAACCATAGCCTTTCCCTTTGAGGTGCCCTCTTCAGATCGGGTTTTCACTTGTTTTCCTCGATCGTCCCCGACGTCAGCAGAGTCCCCTCTGGGTAAGGACCGTAGGGCAAGATATTTAGTTCAAAAACACGGTTCAACCTGACGTTGGAACCGCGGATATCTCGGCTCCTCAACATCTCAGTCCTCAGCACATATTTTCCAACAATCTTAACTACCTCCGACTCCACCTCTCGCACGAAGGCAGCCGCATCCCGTCCCCGCAAATCAATAGCGAAGGCTGGCCTCCGCACCATCTGATCCCCTAAAGATGACATCGGGCGAGGCCTGACCTCACCCAGATCCCACCCGTGCTCCAGCAGCCATACTCCACAGGCAACGAATTCTTCCACTAGATCTCGGGCGCTACTCAACTGGGTTGCGTTGCGTAGGGCCTCCTCGTTCTGATCCCCTTCTTCACTTTAAATTGCGGGAAGGCCACATAACAATGCGAGCACAAAATGGCCGGAGGCAAGGTAGGCAACCCTTCGACACCCCCGGTGCCACATAAAACCAAAAGTCCCACCAGTTGCCCCACTTATTCTTTGCACAAGGAACAATCTCAATCACTAAAGCCAAAGTCTTCTTGGTCCTCGGCGCGAACATGCAGGACCCAAATTGCGCAATCAATCCACTTATATTTTTCTTTTGCCAATGCAAGCAATAATGCTTAAGGAAGACCTCAACAAACAGCTCTCCGCCATACGACGAAACCGCCCAAACATACTTCGCCAATGCCACCATAGCGCTCGGCATCAACTGATGAATTTGAATTTTGAAATTTTGTTGCACTTCCACTACAAATCGATGCGCCGGCAAGCGAAGGCTAGCCGCGAAAAATGCCTCGTACACAACCAACTCCCCCTCCAACTCCCGGACATCTTCAACCCCTGGCGCCATCCCAACTCCATCCCCAAAATAACCCAGACGCTGCATCTCGAGCATGCGGCTCGAGTAAATCCTCGATGTACCAAACTCCATCGTATGTTCGTGCTTTAGCTCCACAACCGCCGCTGGATCAGCGGGACCACTTTGAGCGAGGGCAGCGTTTCGGCCATCTCTCGACAGACTTCAGCACCAGCTCACTTAGTCGAACTAGCCCCTAAGAAGGCAAGTGTTGGGGCGAAGGTGTAACGCCCCCTCGCTCGATCATTTCCTAGTAGAAGTGGAACATGTCGGAGGGGAAGCAAGAGCAGGTGAAGACTGGAAGAGCTAAGGCCTCAAGACGGAGGGAGCGTATGGAATAGGCGAAGGCCATGCCGGTTCCTGTCTCAGCCGGGAACGGCAAAGGCCCCATGACTGTCACAGACCTGGCGCATGGAGCACGTAGACTACGTGTTGCTACCCGCGTGTTATTGTAACGGAGGGCCCATGTAAAGTCATTCTGGACCACCAGGTCCCACTTGTAAGCCACTGTGTGGGCAGAGTTGATGGTGTGTCTGTCCGTGGGTGTACTTAATCACACTGTAATGGCCCACGATAACCCCTAAGAAGGGAATATTTCATGGATAACGTAGGTAACCAGGGGCATAACCGTATTTGACTGGGTGTAACCTGTAGGATTACGGGGAGGCTACGCTAGCGCAAAACTAAAATTTTCATCCCCATAATACCAAGAACTACTGCGGTTATAGGTCATGGAATTACCACTAGACGCGCAGAGCAGCGGAAGACGTCTCGATGTAGACGAACGCGTCGAGCAGTGCCGTGCAGTCGCCGGCGTCCTTCACGTCCTCGCACGGTCCGTCCAAGTGCTCCAGATGCAGCACCTCCGAGGTATCCACACGTACAGGGAGGAAGCGCCGCGTACCGAACTGCTAGGTTCGCGACGGCGGCTTGGCGAGGGCGAGAGGTGGGCGGCGGCTGTTAGTTCGCTGGTGGCGAATTAGGTCATCCTTAACCGCGCCCCCGCCCCTCATTATATAGGCGTTATGGTGGGCTTCTGACGCCGAGGCCCATCATTAACCCTAAAGCCCAGTCTAATTTCGGATCTAATCCGAATTAGGCTTCCTTCCCCTTAAGTGTGTGACCCTTTAGGTTCACGTACAAATAGACATAGCCCGAGTACTCTTACTTGGCCCAATAATTGACAGCGGCCTCTAGCAAGACATGTCAACTCCTATGTGTACGTAAAGATCATATCAGACGAACCATTGCGACATTACGTACATGCTGTTCCCTTTGTCTTACGATATTTGGTCTGGCTCTAAGCTGACCTCTCTTTCTCGATACTGTGAATTGGAATCCTTTCAATGGTTAACTCTTAACCCTAGCACGGCCATGCATTTCTTGATCCAATCACTCGAGGGGCCCAGAGATATCTCTCTCACAAAGAGAGGGACAAATTCCATCTTGACTGACCATGCCTCATAGCATGCTTCCTGACAAACCCAAAACTACCTTTATAACTACCCAGTTACGGGATAGCGTTTGATAGTCCCTAAGTAAGTCAATTCACATCTTGAGAACATGCGACAATCTCAGGTCTAAGGATACAGTATTCATGTTGCAAGAAGAGAACTATATTACAATATCTCACGTTGGGTCGGTCCAGCCTCATGTCATACATGCGCCCACATTATTAGTTTAACATCTCCATGTTCATGACTTGTGAAATGTAGTCATCAACTAATACATGTGCTAGTCATCGACTCTGACTAGGGACATCATTTAGAATAACCATATAAGTAAAGAATCTCACAAACAATTCACATAATTGCTAATCAATACAAGGTGCCTTCCATGGATATTCAATTAAGCAATATATATATCATGGATACAAAGAAATATGCTCATCTCTATGATTATCTCTAGGGCATATTTCTAACAGTCTCCCACTTGCACTAGAGTTAATCTAGAAGATATCTAATACCCATAGATCTCACGTGTGCCTCATGCTTAGGTTGTGGAAGAGGTTTTGTCAAAGGATCAGCAACATTCAAATCCGTATGTATTTTGCATATCTTTATCTCACCCGCCTTATGAATTCCCGTATGAGGTGAAACTTCCGCAGTACGTGTTTGTTTTTCTGGTGGTTCCTTGGCTCCTTAGCTTGCGCAATAGCCCCATTGTTGTCACAGTAGAGGTTCAATGGGCTAGATGCATTAGGAAACACACCAAGCTCTATGAGGAACTTTCTTATCCAAACACCTTCCTTCGCAGATTCAGAAGCTGCAATGTACTCGGCTTCTGTTGTAGAATCAGTCACAGTCTCCTGTTTGGAACTCTTCCAACTAACAGCACCACCATTTATTGTGAACACAAAACCTGATTGCGATTTTAACTCGTCTGGGTCAGTTTGGAAGCTAGCATCGGTGTAACCAGTTACAACGAGCTCCTCCTTACCCCCATATACCAGGAACATATCTTTAGTCCTTCTTAAGTACTTAAGAATGCCTTTTACCGCTGTCCAGTGATCCTCACCTGGATCAGCCTGGTACCTACTCGTAGCACTTATAGCGTATGAAACATCTGGGCGTGTACTTATCATGGCATACATGATTGATCCAATCGCTGAGGCGTATGGTACCTTACTCATGCGCTCCCGCTCATTAGCCGTCGCAGGACATTGCATCTGGCTAAGGTGTTTACCATGTGACATAGGTATGAAACCTTTCTTGGACTGTTCCATGTTGAACCGTTTCAAAACCTTGTCAATGTACGTATCTTGACTTAATCCTATAAGCCTCTTCGACCTATCTCTATAGATCCTTATGCCCAAAATATATGCTGCTTCCCCTAAGTCCTTCATAGAAAAACTCTTTTTCAGTGAAGCCTTGACGGACTCCAGCATAGGAATGTCATTCCCAATCAATAATATGTCATCCACATACAAGATCAGAAATACAACAGCGCTCCCACTTTCCTTCTTGTAAACACAAGCTTCTTCTTCATTCTGATGAAAACCAAGCCCTTTGATCACTTCATCAAAACGAATGTTCCAACTCCGAGATGCTTGCTTCAACCCATAAATGGATTTCTGAAGTTTGCATATCTTTCCAGCATTGATCGGATCGACAAAACCCTCGGGCTGTATCATATACACGTCCTCATCAAGGTTTCCATTAAGGAAAGCTGTTTTGACATCCATCTGCCAAATCTCATAATCGAAATATGCGGCAATAGCTAGAATGATCCGAATAGATTTAAGCATCGCTACTGGCGAGAATGTCTCGTCATAGTCAACTCCTTGAACTTGTCGAAAACCCTTTGCAACAAGTCGAGCCTTATAGATGTGAACATTTCCATCCATGTCTTTCTTCTTCTTATAGATCCATTTGCATTCTATAGGTCTAACACCATCAGGCGGGTCAACCAAGTTCCAAACTTGATTTTCTCCCATGGAATCTATCTCGGATCTCATGGCGACATGCCATTTCTCGGAATCTGGGTCCATCATCGCTTCTGAATATGTTGCAGGTTCGTCGTTGTCTAACAACAACACTTCCCCATTGCCCAACAATAGCACTTCTCCTCGTGCCTCGCGAAGCCTTGCTGACCTTCGTGGTTGTGGTGGTGTTTCTCTTGCCATAGACATCTCAACTTGTTCTGCTACATTAGCATCACTTGTTGAATCTTGTCCCACTGGCTCATCCTGAACTTCTTCAAGATACACCTTTTGTTTACTTTTCTCTCTTTTGAGAAACTCTTTCTCTAAGAACACACCGTTCCGGGCGACAAACACTTTGCCCTCTGACCGGTGGTAAAAGTAATATCCCAAAGTTTCCTTTGGATATCCCACGAACATGCACTTGTCCGATTTTGGAGTGAGTTTATCCGACTGTAGTCGCTTGACGTAAACCTCACAACCCCAAATCTTCAGAAAAGACAAGATGGGAGTCTTCCCAGTCCACATCTCATATGGTGTCTTAACTACGGACTTAGACGGTACCCTATTTAGTGTGAAAGCTGCTGTTTCTAGAGCGTATCCCCAAAACGACAAAGGTAGGTCCGACTGGCTCATCATTGATCGAACCATATCCAATAAAGTCCGATTACGTCGCTCAGACACGCCATTCCTCTGAGGCGTTCCAGGCGGCGTAAGCTGTGGAACAATTCCACAACTCTTTAGATGATTGCTAAAATCATGACTCAAATATTCACCACCACGATCTGATCGCAGTGCTTTAATTTTCTTGCCACGCTGATTTTCTACTTCATTCTGAAACTCTTTGAACTTTTCTAAGGATTCAGACTTGTGTTTCATTAAGTAGACATACCCATATCTACTAAAATCATCAGTGAAGGTTATGAAGTATTGGAATCCTCCCCTAGCTGTCGTACTCATTGGTCCGCACACATCAGTATGTATGAGTTCCAATAAATCTAACGTCCTCTCCGGTAAACCCGTGAAGGGCGCCTTGGTCATCTTACCAAGTAAGCAAGCTTCACATGTCTCGTATGATTCAAAATCAAACGAAGTTAAAAGCCCATCAGAATGAAGCTTCTTCATGCGATTCTCACTTATATGACCCAAACGACAGTGCCACATGTAGGTAGGACTTAAATCATTAGGCCAAGGCCTTTTAGCACTAATATTACAGATAGGTGCATCATCAAGATTTAAAATGAATAACCCATTCATAATGGATGCAAAAGCCACAAACATGCCATTCTTGGAGATCACACAACCATTGTTTTCACTCGCAAATGAATAACCATCCTTCATCAAACATGAAGGAGACATAATGTTTCGACTCATACTAGGAACTAGATAACAATTATTTAACTCCAAAATAAATCCTGATGGGAGGTGGAGTTGCATCGTCCCGACGGTCAACGCAGCAACTCTTGCATTATTGCCTACCCGGAAATCAACTTCTCCTCTTTTCACGCTTCTACTTCTTATCATTCCCTGCATCGAATTGCAAATATGGGCAACCGATCCGGTATCAAATACCCAAGAATTAATATAAGAATCAGCAAGAAAAATTTCTGTAATGTGAATAGCAAGTGTACCTGCTGCGGCTGTACCCTTACCGCCGCGATCCTTAATAGAGGCCAAGTACTGCTTGCAATTCCTTTTCCAGTGACCAAGTTCTTTGCAATAAAAGCACTCTGCATCTGCAGCTGGTCCAGCCTTGGGCTTTTGATTTGGCTTGGATACTGTATCCTTTGCCTTGCCCTTCTTCTTTTGAGATTTACCCTTCTTCTTAAAGTTGGGTTTGTTTTGGACCGCCATCACATGGCCGCTGCTGCCAGCGCTTTTCTTTATGTCCCCTTCTGCTGTTTTCAGCATGCCACATAGTTCATTGAGGCCCCTCTCCGCCCCATGCATATGGTAGTTCGTGATGAAGTTTCCATAGCTGGGCGGAAGAGATGCCAAAATGAAGTCAGTGGCCAACTCTTGGCTTATTGGGAAGCCTAGCTTCTCCAACCTCTGACTGTAACCAACCATTTTGATTACGTGTGGCCCAACTGCTGCGCCTTCTGCTAGCTTGCATTCCAGAAAGGCTTTGGACACATTGAACCTTTCAGTCCTAGCCTGAGTCTGGAACATATCCTTGAGCGCCACGATCATATCGTAAACCTCATGGTTTGTCTCAAACTGCATCTGGAGCTCAGGCTCCATGCAAGCAAGCATTAGGCAACTCACTTCAAGATTAGCATCCATTGCTTTCTTGTAAGCGGTTTTAGCTGCAGCAGTTGCATTTTCACCAGGATCTTCTGGTAGTGGGGTGTCTAGAACGTCTTCCTTTTTTTCAGCCCTGAGAACAATTCTCAGGTTACGGATCCAATCCGTATAGTTTGTTCCATTTAACTTATCCTTTTCAAGAATTGATCGCAAAGTAAATGTTGGTGTGCTAGGTGCCATCTACAACAAAATAATGCAAAATACTAAGACAAAAATATCCATGACAGAGTAAATCATATTAAACATTTAATAGTCTACTCCCACTAAAATCAATATCCCTCGATTGATACTTAGTGATTCAGAACCCACAACTAACAAGTCTACTAGTGAGCTTTAGCATCACCGCTAGAAGACAAGGTAGATCGGTAAGCAACTCCTTGCTAATCATATCATATATATGACTCCTGTTGTTGGGTGACATCTCTATGTCTCGGCTCCCAACCTTATGCCTCAAAGTCCTTAACCATTAAGCTGACTTTGTTTAAGTTAACCAACCCTTTCTGCAGTTCGTATCCGATACAAACCTATCTAGTCAAGGAAAACTGGTGGCACCCTAATTTCATAGACCCACCACCAATTGTACAAGACTTATGATAGTGCAAGGATTGGAGAGGCATTAAAGCTTAAACATTTATGAGGGATCGTCCTACTTATAACATCGCACGCAAGGACATATATGCAATATAAACAAGTAGAACAATAAGAATGGCATTCACACAACAGTTGTGATTCGGTATGGCTTGCTGTCACATGGTGATCCCCATCTCCAATAATCTGTCCATCACGATGATCTCCATCTCCATGATATAGGTATGCCATCCTCCAGGTGATGAGTCCTTCAAGACCTATCTAATGTATGTTGGTAAACAAATTACATATACGCTTTGGATCATCACATGTTGACACGCAGGTCATTACATTAAATTTGGACAATACATGTGGCTCCAGCCGTATTGCCCTGGTCACGACACGCAGGTCATGAATAATTTATTAACATGCATCACATACACATAATAGCCATACCGATCACATGTCCTGCAAAAACAGGTTAGACAAACACGTTTCTATACGTTCGCCACTACAGCAGATAGCCACGGCGGTCCTGAAAACCTCACAGGATTCCATGCATCGTATGTATGGAAATTCCACTGGAAATCTCATGCGGTTGATCAAATCAACCCAAATCCGAGACTTTCGACCCGAAGAAGATTACACTCATGACGTTGATCTGTTACATCAATCTGCTAGTTGTGTACGCTGTTAGCCCCGATGGTGATTCCAGCCGGTAGGGGCAAGTCGCGCACATAACAGAGAAGGACGAACTGATCTCTCCAGTCATATCCGATGTAATCGACTTCAACCCTTTATAACCAATTGATCTAATCAAACCGTGCATCAAGTAGATCCATCTCATGAACCTAGATCCAGACCTAAAACTATGCAGAACCTGCCTTTGATACCACTGTAGGATTACGGGGAGGCTACGCTAGCGCAAAACTAAAATTTTCATCCCCATAATACCAAGAACTACTGCGGTTATAGGTCATGGAATTACCACTAGACGCACAGAGCAGCGGAAGACGTCTCGATGTAGACGAACGCGTCGAGCAGTGCCGTGCAGTCGCCGGCGTCCTTCACGTCCTCGCACGGTCCGTCCAAGTGCTCCAGATGCAGCACCTCCGAGGTATCCACACGTACAGGGAGGAAGCGCCGCGTACCGAACTGCTAGGTTCGCGACGGCAGCTTGGCGAGGGCGAGAGGTGGGCGGCGGCTGTTAGTTCGCTGGTGGCGAATTAGGTCATCCTTAACCGCGCCCCCGCCCCTCATTATATAGGCGTTACGGTTCAACCTGACGTTGGAACCGCGGATATCTCGGCTCCTCAACATCTCAGTCCTCAGCACATATTTTCCAACAATCTTAACTACCTCCGACTCCACCTCTCGCACGAAGGCAGCCGCATCCCGTCCCCGCAAATCAATAGCCAAGGCTGGCCTCCACACCATCTGATCCCCTAAAGATGACATCGGGCGAGGCCTGACCTCACCCAGATCCCACCCGTGCTCCAGCAGCCATACTCCACAGGCAACGAATTCTTCCACTAGATCCCGGGCGCTACTCAACTGGGTTGCGTTGCGTAGGGCCTCCTCGTTCTGATCCCCTTCTTCACTTTAAATTGCGGGAAGGCCACATAACAATGCGAGCACAAAATAGCCGGAGGCAAGGTAGGCAACCCTTCGACACCCCCGGTGCCACATAAAACCAAAAGTCCCACCAGTTGCCCCACTTATTCTTTGCACAAGGAACAATCTCAATCACTAAAGCCAAAGTCTTCTTGGTCCTCGGCGCGAACATGCAGGACCCAAATTGCGCAATCAATCCACTTATATTTTTCTTTTGCCAATGCAAGCAATAATGCTTAAGGAAGACCTCAACAAACAGCTCTCCGCCATACGACGAAACCGCCCAAACATACTTCGCCAATGCCACCATAGCGCTCGGCATCAACTGATGAATTTGAGTTTTGAAATTTTCTTGCACTTCCACTACAAATCGATGCGCCGGCAAGCGAAGGCTAGCCGCGAAAAATGCCTCGTACACAACCAACTCCCCCTCCAACTCTCGGACATCTTCAACCCCTGGCGCCATCCCAACTCCATCCCCAAAATAACCCAGACGCTGCATCTCGAGCATGCGGCTCGAGTAAATCCTCGATGTACCAAACTCCATCGTATGTTCGTGCTTTAGCTCCACAACCGCCGCTGGATCAGCGGGGCCACTTTGAGCGAGGGCAGCGTTTCGGCCATCTCTCGACAGACTTCAGCACCAGCTCACTTAGTCGAACTAGCCCCTAAGAAGGCAAGTGTTGGGGCGAAGGTGTAACGCCCCCTCGCTCGATCATTTCCTAGTAGAAGTGGAACATGTCGGAGGGGAAGCAAGAGCAGGTGAAGACTGGAAGAGCGAAGGCCTCAAGACGGAGGGAGCGTATGGAATAGGCGAAGGCCATGCCGGTTCCTGTCTCAGCCGGGAACGGCAAAGGCCCCATGACTGTCACAGACCTGGCGCATGGAGCACGTAGACTACGTGTTGCTACCCGCGTGTTATTGTAACGGAGGGCCCATGTAAAGTCATTCTGGACCACCAGGTCCCACTTGTAAGCCACTGTGTGGGCAGAGTTGATGGTGTGTCTGTCCGTGGGTGTACTTAATCACACTGTAATGGCCCACGATAACCCCTAAGAAGGGAATATTTCATGGATAACGTAGGTAACCAGGGGCATAACCGTATTTGACTGGGTGTAACCTGTAGGATTACGGGGAGGCTACGCTAGCGCAAAACTAAAATTTTCATCCCCATAATACCAAGAACTACTGCGGTTATAGGTCATGGAATTACCACTAGACGCGCAGAGCAGCGGAAGACGTCTCGATGTAGACGAACGCGTCGAGCAGTGCCGTGCAGTCGCCGGCGTCCTTCACGTCCTCGCACGGTCCGTCCAAGTGCTCCAGATGCAGCACCTCCGAGGTATCCACACGTACAGGGAGGAAGCGCCGCGTACCGAACTGCTAGGTTCGCGACGGCGGCTTGGCGAGGGCGAGAGGTGGGCGGCGGCTGTTAGTTCGCTGGTGGCGAATTAGGTCATCCTTAACCGCGCCCCCGCCCCTTATTATATAGGCGTTATGGTGGGCTTCTGACGCCGAGGCCCATCATTAACCCTAAAGCCCAGTCTAATTTCGGATCTAATCCGAATTAGGCTTCCTTCCCCTTAAGTGTGTGACCCTTTAGGTTCACGTACAAATAGACATAGCCCGAGTACTCTTACTTGGCCCAATAATTGACAGCGGCCTCTAGCAAGACATGTCAACTCCTATGTGTACGTAAAGATCATATCAGACGAACCATTGCGACATTACGTACATGCTGTTCCCTTTGTCTCACGATATTTGGTCTGGCTCTAAGCTGACCTCTCTTTCTCGATACTGTGAATTGGAATCCTTTCAATGGTTAACTCTTAACCCTAGCACGGCCATGCATTTCTTGATCCAATCACTCGAGGGGCCCAGAGATATCTCTCTCACAAAGAGAGGGACAAATTCCATCTTGACTGACCATGCCTCATAGCATGCTTCCTGACAAACCCAAAACTACCTTTATAGCTACCCAGTTACGGGATAGCGTTTGATAGTCCCTAAGTAAGTCAATTCACATCTTGAGAACATGCGACAATCTCAGGTCTAAGGATACAGTATTCATGTTGCAAGAAGAGAACTATATTACAATATCTCACGTTGGGTCGGTCCAGCCTCATGTCATACATGCGCCCACATTATTAGTTTAACATCTCCATGTTCATGACTTGTGAAATGTAGTCATCAACTAATACATGTGCTAGTCATCGACTCTGACTAGGGACATCATTTAGAATAACCATATAAGTAAAGAATCTCACAAACAATTCACATAATTGCTAATCAATACAAGGTGCCTTCCATGGATATTCAATTAAGCAATATATATATCATGGATACAAAGAAATATGCTCATCTCTATGATTATCTCTAGGGCATATTTCTAACATAACCATCCCCTGGTTACCTATAAATACCCCCTGCGGAGCACCATTGTGAGGGACTGAAGAAAACACTGTTGCTCTAATACACCGTGTTATCAAGCATCAAACTATTTCTGTTCTCCTACTGTTTTAACCTGCTTGACCACATGTCGATAAGTTCCAACACACTTAAAATTGCAAATAAGTTACAAAAACTAATAAACATTCTATACGAATATAACTCAAGTCCTCACATGAAAATGATAAAATAAAATACTGATTATGTTGAAACTTGGATACTTAGAGTGATTTCACATGTAGTTTATACAAATAAGTTAAAGTCAAATGGAAGAAACATAAGCATCTTATAGATCTTATGATCCAAACATTTTTTATGGTTATATATGTACATATGTTGTGCCTCCGTAAAAATTCATGAATTTTTGAGGCTATTTGTGTATTATTAATTTCTTGTTGTAGAAAAACATCAAAATACAATTAAATTCATGAAAATATTGTAGCGTCGACCGAAAATTCCAAATAAGTTACCAATACTAATAAATAGTCTATAAAAAGATAACCTTAAGTTCCCACATGGAGATAACCTTACGTCCCCACATGAAAATGATAAAGTCTATTAATTTAATATAAACTTGGAGATTAATTCAATGATTTTGGCCTAAATATGTGTTTAAACAAAAATGCGATGTGCTACAAAGTTATAGATCTTTTTGAGCTCTACAATTTTCATATGAACTTTATCTTTATTTGATTTCATATGTAAAAGTTATGATTTGATAACTATATTATTATGCAAAAAAAGAAAAAACGGGTACCCGAATTCCAGGTACCCGTATCCGACCCGAATATCTAGGTATTTACTGGGTAGTTCCCACTCCGTATTCAACCCGAATCCGAAGATGCACTATCCGGGTATTACCTGTATCCGTCCAGAAAGCACCCGGGGGCTATACACAGGTCTTAATTATCATTGACAAGTTTACTAAGTAGATTGAAGCATAGCCTATCATGAAGATCATCTCCAAATAGGCGGTCAAATTTGTCACCAACTTCGTCGATCGTTTCGGGGTACCCAACTCAATCATCATGGATAAAAGTACACAGTTCACTGAGAACAAATTCCAAGAGTTTTGTGACAATTACCATATTCGTGTAGACTAGGATGTCGTAGCCCATCCTCTCACACGAACGGATAGGTAGAACAAGTCAACAACATGATTGAAAGTCACCTAGAGGGGGGTGAATAGGCGGAATCTGAAATTTATAACTTTAAGCACAATCTACAAGCCGGGATTAGCGTTAGAATAAAAACTGAGTCCGAAAGAGAGGGAAAACGAATCAACCAAGAAAAGAAAGCAAATGACACGGTGATTTGTTTTACCGAGGTTCGGTTCCAATGAACCTAATCCCCGTTGAGGTGGTCACAAAGACCGGGTCTCTTTCAACCCTTTCCCTCTCTCAAACGATCATCTAGACCGAATGAGCTTTCTCCTTAATCAAACGGGTCACTTAGACCCCACAAGGACCACCACACAATTGGTGTCTCTTACTTTGATTACAAGTGCTTTAAGAACAAGAGTGAGGAAGAAGAAAGTGATCCAAGAACAAGAGCTCAAAGAACACGAGCAAAACACTCTCTCTAGTCACTATTTGTTTGGAGTGGATTTGGGACTTGGAGAGGCTTTGATTCTATTGAATTGTGTCTTGTATTGATTGCACTAGCTCTTGTATTGAATGAGATGTCTGAAAAACTTGGATACTTGAAGTGGTGGTGGTTGGGGGGTATTTATAGCCCCAACCACCAAACTAGCCATTGGGGAGGTTGTCTGTCGATGGGCGCACCAGATAGTCCGGTGCGCCATCGGACACTGTCCGATGCGCCAGCCACGTCACCCAACTGTTAGGGTTCTGACGGTTTTGACCATTGAAGCTCTGACATCTTGGGGCACCGGACAGTCCAGTGCCGCACCGGACAGGCACTGTTCACTGTCCGGCGCGCCTTCTGGCGCTGCTCTGACTCTGCGCGAACTGTCCGCACACTGTTCTCGTTTGCAGGCGACCGTTGGAGTTGACCGTTGCGCTCGATAGCCGTTGCTCCGCTGGCACACTGGACAGTCCGGTGAATTATAGCGGAGCGGCTTTCCAAAAACCCGAAGGTGGCAAGCTTGAAGGAGTATGGCCCTGGTCACCGGACAATGTCCAGTGGCACACCGGTCAGTCCGGTGCGCCAGACCAGGGTTCTCCTCGGTTTCTTTTGCTCCTTTCTTTTGAACCCTAACTTTGATCTTTTTATTGGTTTGTGTTGAACCTTTGGCACCTGTAGAATATATATAATCTAGAGCAAACTAGTTAGTCCAATTGTTTGTGTTGGGCATTCAACCACCAAAATCATTTAGGAAAAGGTTTAAGGCCTATTTCCCTTTCAATCTCCCCCTTTTTGGTGATTGATGCCAACACAAACCAAAGCAAATATATAAGTGCAGAATTGAACTAGTTTGCATAAGGTAAGTGCAAAAGTTACTTAGAATTAAACCAATTTTATAGTTTCATAGGATACATGGATTGCTTTCTTTCTTTAAACATTTTGGACCACATTTGCACCACTTGTTTTGTTTTTGTAAATTCTTTTGGAAAATCTTTTCAAAGTCTTTTTGCAAATAGTCAAAGGTATATGAATAAGATTGCAAGAAGCATTTTCAAGATTTGAAATTTTCTCCCTCTGTTTCAAATGCTTTTCCTTTGACTAAAACAAAACTCCCCCTGAATGAAATTCTCCTCTTAGTGTTCAAGAGGGTTTTACCGATTGAAAGAAGATCAAATACTTTTTAGATACCAATTTGAAAAATTCTAACCAATTGAAAAACATACTAATTTTGAAATATATCAATTAAAATATTTCATCATAAGATACCAATTGAAGAGATAAACATAAATCATCATTTCAAAAATAATTTTTGAAGTTTGGTGGTGCGGTCCTTTTGCTTTGGGCTTAATATTTCTCCCCTTTGGCATTAATCACCAAAAACGGAGTCTTTTGAGAGCCCTTTTTACTTTCTCCTCAATGGTACTGATGAATATGAGTGAAGATTATACCAAAGTGGAGAGCGGTGCGGAGTGACGGCGAAGGGTAAATAATACCGATAGAGTGGAGTGGAAGCCTTGTTTTCGCCGAACACTCCATTTCCCTTTCAATCTACGACTTAGCATAGGAGACATAAAAGAGATATGATCAAAGGTATATAAGTGAGCTATGTGTGCAATGACTCAATTAAAATTCTGAGAATCAAGAATGTTTAGCTCATTCCTAAGTTTGGTAAAGGTTTTCTCATCTAATGGTTTGGTAAAGATATCGGCAAGCTGTTCTTTGGTGCTAACATATGCAATCTCGATATCCCCCCTTTGTTGGTGTTCCCTCAAAAAGTGATACCGAATGGCTATGTGCTTAGTGCGGCTGTGTTCAACGGGATTATCCGCCATGCGGATTGCACTCTCATTATCGCATAGGAGAGGGACTTTGCTCAATTTGTAGCCATAGTCCCTAAGGGTTGCCTCATCCAAAGCAATTGCACGCAACAATGGCCTGCAGCAATATACCGGGCTTCGGCTGTAGAAAGAGCTGCTGAGTTTTGTTTCTTTGAAGCCCAAGACACCAGGGATCTCCCCAGAAACTGACAAGTCCCTGATGTGCTCTTCCTATCAATCTTACACCCTGCCCAATCAACATCCGAATAACCTATTAAATCGAAAGTGGATCCCTTGGGGTACCAAAGTCCAAACTTAGGTGTATAAACTAAATATCTCATGATTCTTTTCATGACCCTAAGGTGAACTTCCTTAGGATCGGCTTGGAACCTTGCACACATGCATACAGAAAGCATAATATTCGGTCAAGATGCACATAAATAGAGTAAAGATTCTATCATCGACCGGTATACCTTTTAATCTATGGATTTACCTCCCGTGTCGAGGTCGAGATGCCCATTGGTTCCCATGGGTGTCTTGATGGGCTTGGCATCCTTCATTCCAAACTTGGTAAGTATATCTTTAATGTACTTGGTTTGGCTGATGAAGGTGCCCTCTTGGAGTTGCTTCACTTGAAATCCTAGGAAATATTTCAACTCCCCTATTGGGGACTTGTTCTCAAATGCTATGAATTAAGAACAAGGCAACACAGAAGAAAGTTAATGGTTAATCATCTTCGTCCTTCGAAGCATTATTTCCCTTAGGATATAATGATCTTCGAACGAAGGTCATGAAGGACATACCTTCATGTGATCACAGTTTACATTGATGAAAGGAGAAGCATATGAAACATTAGAGAATAACATGGATAACCATATGACATTGTTAATATCTCTTTATTATATCATCATGAATGAATATAAACAATATTGAATTACATTTGTACCTTCGGCTTGACAGAAGACAAAAGTACAAGCGTGACGCACGAGTGAATACCAGTCAGCGTGAACAGTACGAGGGTACTGTTCATCTATTTATAGGCACAACTTCGTACTCAGTATTGACTTAAGAACAATCTATCGAGGACTAAATAGCCTTTTCCTCCTTAAGTCGGTTCCTTTTTCTGCCATTGAGCCGAAGCTTCCTTGCGCACAGCTTCGGCGCTGGTTCAACCTTCATTCTGACCCTGCTTTCCATATTGTGCACAACTTTATCCTGAGTCCGAAGGTTCCTGTACATATATTATATTTTGGGAAACATTGTTAATCATGTTTTTGAGGACCTTCGGAGGACGAAGGCCCCCAATAGTAGCCCCTCGCAGTATTAATTTGTTATAACAACGAATTCAGACTGTGATATGAACGAAGGCCTTAAGCCGAAGGTCCGAAAAAACACCTTCCCTTTGCTAGAATAGCAATATTCAATGACAAATGGGGCCCTCCAAGTTGTAACGCGCTGGGCATATAAATATGAATCCACGCCGGCAGCATTTTACACGCCATCTCTGTCATTTGCAATATTTTCTCAAACTTTTAGTTCTTGCTCACTAGCTCTTGCTAGATTTTCAATCTTTTTGAGCTTCGGCTTAAAGACGCGTTTTCACCATGTCTGGAGAAAAAATGACTAAGGAGACGAAGCTGACTGCAGAAACGAAGGTAGCTGAAGAGATGAAGATTTTTGAAGGAAAGAAAGCTGTGAATCCTTATATTGCTGGATTCATTGAGTCAATGGCAAAAACAAACACAGAAAAGATTACTAAAGAGATACTGGAAGGTTTGTCTGAAGATACTGGTGACAGCGATAGTTATGACGTGGAAAGTGGAGATGAAGACTCTGAGGATCGACCGTGGCGTCGAAGCCATACTATCTTCAGAAAATCAACTATCAAGCAAAGTCATATTGATGCCATGAGAGGGAGATATTTTCGCGACATGTCTATTATCAGAGTTGGTGGAGACAACACTGCCCCTGCCCCTGAGAAGAATGAAGTTGTTATCAACCGAAGCTTTTTTAAGGCTGGTCTTCGGTTCCCTTTAAGCAAGTTTATTGTTGAAGTGCTAAAGATATTCCAGGTCTTCCTTCATCAGATCACCCCAGAAGCTATAATGAGGATGGGGATTTTTATCTGGGCAGTAAGAAGTTAAGGGCTAGAGCCAAGCGCGAAGTGCTTCTGCAGTATGCATGAACTTTTATATGAGACGAAGGCCATTGGTAAAGAACAGTACCACAACAACTTCGGTTGTTATGGATTTATCGCTCGCCCCAACGCAAGCCACCCGTTGCCAACATTTCAGAAGAGATGGCCCGGAGCCTGGATGGAAGAATGGTTTTATATGAAGAATGATTTAAAGGCAAGGGAAGATATTAAAGAAATCATCCAGCGCCCCATCTGGTCCCGCTTCGGCCTGCGAAGGCTGAAGGTAGAAATTTATGACGTTGTCGAAGCGTGTCAAAGGGCTTTCAACACTGTTTGCTCCTTCATTGGTACAAGAGATTTGATTCAAGAACACATAGCCTTCAGGGTATGGCCGCTTGTGGAAAGCTGGGAAATGCCGAAGGAGACCATCACTATTTCTGGTGAGGGTAATTTAGTCCGACTGAAGTATACCATCAGGTTTGGGGATAAGTTTGATGAGCCAAATGATGACTGGCTGAAGTGCATTGAAGCTACTAGCAACGAGCTACTTGGGGCATACTCCAAGGCCGAGGACAATGCCTTGTCCGCAACTTTCGGTGGTCGGAATAAGAAAAGATTGAACAGGGTATTTGATGCTATTGGCTTCGTATACCCTGACTATTGCTACCCGCTGCGAGGGCAAGGGATAAAAAGAAAGATTGCTGCTTCGGGAAAAATTGCTGCTTCGGCCATCACTGCTGAGCCGAAGGGCAAGAAGATGAAGGTTATGACTCACCGACCGTGTTATATTGAACCAGCCGTGATACCTGAATTTGGCGAAGGTACTTATTCAGCTGCCAAAGCAAAAGAAACAGTTCCAATTATGCAAAGTACTGTAGAGCCAAGTGTAGTACCGAAGATAACTACAGTTGAGCCAGCCAAGGCTGAAGATAATAAGGCCAAAGAGCCACATGTGAAAAGAGTGACAAAAATGCCAGAAAACCTGAGTCCTCTAATAGAGGCAACACTACCAAAGATGCAAAAGGCTTCTGCCGCGACTCCCAAGAGGAGAAGGATGGTGAATGTGCTGGATGTTGTACTAGAGACTACAAAGGCGCTGAGCCCTGCTCCTGCAAAGAAAGTCGCTCCAACTGAAGCCAAATCGTAGGCTGAAACCGAAACTAGGCAAGCAGAAGCCGAAGCTACACAAGTTCAAGCTGAAACCGAAGCTGGGCCTTCAGTGCCCACCGAGACAGACCTGCCGCACCTGAAGAAAAGGCGACAGAGCAAACTGCTCCGGAAAAGATTGAGATTCCTGCCCCCAAAGCTTTAATCGAAAATGTTGACTACATTTGTCGACACGCTTCGGGGAAGAAATTGTCCGAAGAAGAAATTTTGGAAGCCAGGCACTATGCACGAAATTTGAAATATCCGAAGGGTGCCTTGGTTTTCAATGGGAGTAGTGAAGATGATTTCTTATACTGTCTCCCGGACAACAAAGAAATATTCGTTTGCCCGGAGATAGGTAGAAGCATCAGATTCCCGAAGCTAGAAGTGAGAGCACCTAGAGGAGGGTGAATAGGTGATCCTGTAAAATTCAACACTAAAAGCCACAAAACTTAGTTATTAAAGTTAGAACGGCTAAGTAGCTTGAAACAAGCTCTTGTGAACACAGACAATCAAAGAGAAAGCCCACAAGAGACACATGATTTTTATCCCATGGTTCGGCCAAGTAACACTTGCCTACTTCCACGTTGTGGCGTCCCAATGGACGAGGGTTGCACTCAACCACTTTCAAGTGACCCGATGATCAACTTGAATACCACAGTTTTTCCTTTCTTAGTCTTTCTCCTGTTTGCGAGGAATCTCCACAACTTGGAGCCTCTCGCCCTTACAATAATGATCACAAAAGAAGCACAGAAGTAAGGGAGGGGAGAGCAACACACACAAGACTCAAATCACAGCACAATCACGCACACAAGTCACAACTTGAGCTCAAAACACAACCCACAGAGTTCACAACTCAAATGGAGCTCAAGTCACTATCTCAAAGAATCAAATGTGCAAAGTTGGAGTCTTGGAGTCTTAGAATGTTTCTTGAAAGCTTGGGGTAACTCCTCCATGCGCCTAGGGGTCCCTTTTATAGCCCCAAGGCAGCTAGGAGCCGTTGGAGGCCAACAAGGAAGGCTATTCTTGCCTTCTGTCGGGTGGCACACCGGACAGTCACTGTAGACGGTTCGGTGCCGATCTCCTTCCTATTCTGGCGCAGACGATCGTTGCATCTCCGGGCCAGATGGCGCACCAGACACTGTCTGGTGCACACCGGACAGTCCGGTGTCCCCTACCGACCGTTAGTGCGAGCCACGCGTCGCCCGCGAATTGCGCGACCGGCCGTTGCGCTGGCGACCATTGGCTCACCGGACAGTCCGCTGCACCACCAGACAGTTCGGTGAATTATAGCCGTACGCCGCCGATTTTTCCTGAGAGTGGCCTGTTCACCGGAGGCTAGCCTGGCGCGTCGGACACTGTCTGGTGCACCACCAGACAGTCCGGTGTGACAAGCCGAGCTAGACTTCGGCTGCATTCAACCAAGTCTTTTGTATTTGTTTTCTTTTCTTCTTTTCTCTATTTCTAGCACTTAGACAATTTATGTTAGTACTCAAAACAATGTACTAAGTCTAGAAACGTACCTTGTTACATGATTTGCACTTTTTGCTTGTTTGGCACATAATCAACTCACTTAATATGTGTTGGACACTTAATCACCAAAACATTATAGAAATGGCCCAAGAGCACATTTCCCTTTCAATCTCCCCTTTTTGGTGATTTATGCCACCACATCAAAAAGCAACAAAAATAAGTGCAACATCGATGCAAATAAGGACCAAATTGTTTTTGACTCTAATTTGGTATATTTGGATCATTCTTTGCCACAACTTGGTTTGTTTTTGCAAATCAAATTCATTTTCCTATCTCTAATTCGAACTCACTAGTTTGGGCATAAAAAGAGATATCCCAAGAGTGAAATTGAACAAGTGCCAAAAACTCCCCCTGTTAGGGGTATGCTTCGTCGCCGAAGGTCCTGCAGGAAGAAACACCTTCGGCAAAACCTATTTATACGTGATACCGAAGCTACCGCTCATGAAGCTTCGATATTATAACGTATCCGAAGACGGAGGATTGAACCGACTTAAAGATGAACTGACTTTTTAGTCCATAAGGGTCTGAGTCATAATTGTAATCTTTTATAAGGGGTATGATTGTAATTTCTTACAGGATGCGTCCTGTGCCTATAAAAAGTGAATAGTACTCCTTTACTGTTCACACAATTTTTCGGTTGTTGACGCATTACTCTGGAATTATTGTTTCCTGCCAAAGCGAAGGTACAAACGTACATAGTTCACATTATAAAATGAGTGAATAATGTTATTTATTCTTGATGTTTTATAACGTTTTATATCTTGTATTTCATTTCACATTGTTTTATCTTTGATCACGAAGGTGTGACCTTCGTGATATATTATTCATAACCTTCGTCCGAAGCTCATTAAATCCTTGGGGAAATAATGCTTCAGCGGACGAAGGCCTTTACCATTTAACATTCTGTGTTGCCTTGTTCTTAATTCGAAGCATTTGAGGTTCATGCTCAGAGCCGGCTAACAAGAAACAGAAGAAGGAGGCACAGAGAAGAGTACAACATGTAGGGGTACAAGGACCCTTCATCAAGTCAAGATGGTCTCACATCCCAATTACCTTCTCTCAAGAGGATCTTCAGCTCAAGGATTACCCACACAATGATGCTATGGTTATCTCTTGTGTGATTAAAGGATTTCTGGTCCACAATGTTTTGGTTGATACAGGCAGTGCAGCGGATATTATATTTGCTAAGGCCTTCAGACAAATGCAAGAGCCCGAAGACAAGATTCATGATGCTACACACCCTCTTTGTGGCTTCGGAGGAAGACAGATTGTAGCGTTTGGTAAGATTACCATGCCAGTGACGTTCGGATTCGTCAACAATACAAGGACTGAGCAAGTTGTGTTTGACATTGTCGACATGGAGTATCCTTACAATGCTATCATTGGTCAAGGAACACTCAACGCTTTCGAAGCAATTCTTCATCCATCATATCTTTGCATGAAGATACCTTCGGATCAGGGACCTATTGCTATTCATGGGAGTCAGGAAGCTGCCAGAAAGGCCGAGGGGAATTGGACTGATTCAAAGGCAATCCACAATATAGATGAAGCCGAAGCTTGTGAGCAGTACAAGTACAGAAGAGAGACGGCTGCTTCGGCCGATCAGCCGAAACCCATGCTTTTATGCGAAGATATAGCAGAGCAGAAGGTGCTGCTGGGATCTCAATTGTCTGAGGAACAAGAGAAAACCCTGATAAGGTTTCTCTTCAACAACAAAGATTTCTTTGCATGGTCGGCTAACGATCTCTGTGGCGTCAACGGGGATGTTATTGAACACTCGCTCAATGTTGATCCATCCTTCAGACCCAGAAAGTAGAGGCTTCGGAAGATGTCTGATGACAAGGCCGAAGGTGCTCGAAATGAAGTAAAAAGACTCCTCAGTGCCGGAGTCATTAGAGAAGTGAAGTATCCAGAATGGCTGGCTAACGCTGTTATGGTAAAAAAGGCCAATGGCAAATGGAGGATGTGTATTGATTTTACTGATCTCAACAAGGCTTGTCCGAAGGATGAGTTTCCATTGCCAAGGATAGATTCCCTATTTGACGCAGCAGCTTCATCAGAACTTATGAGTCTGTTGGATTGTTATTCAGGCTATCATCAAATTTGGATGAAGAAGGAGGATGAGCCAAAAACCAGCTTCATAACCCCTAGCGGAACATATTGTTACCTTAGGATGCCTGAGGGGCTCAAGAATGCTGGAGGAAGCTTCAGCAGAATGACAGCAAAGGTTCTTCATTCTCAGATAGGCAGAAATGTGCTAACTTATGTTGATGATATCATTGTAAAAAGCACGAAGCAAGAAAATCACATTGCTGATCTGCAGGAGACTTTCGCTAATTTTAGACAGGCTAGTCTAAAACTGAATCCAGAAAAGTGTGTTTTCGGAGTAAAGAAGGGGAAATTCCTTGGCTGCCTAGTTTCAACAAAAGGGATTGAGGCTAATCCAAATAAAATCGAAGCTATCCTTCGAATGGAACCACCAAGCACAAAGAAGGGGGCTCAACGATTGACAGGAAGACTAGCATCTCTCAACAGATTCATATCTAGATCAGTAGAGAGAAATGTACCATTCTTCGAAGTGCTGAAGTCAGCCGAAGTTTTTCAATGGGGACCAGTTCAGCAGAGAGCCTTCGAAGAACTGAAGCAATATTTGATAGACCTAACGACGTTAACTCCACCAACGCCAAGGGCTCCTCTGTTGTTATATGTAGCAGCTTTGCACTCAGCGGTAAGTGCGGCACTTGTTCAAGAAAAGCTTGAAGGGCAAGTCAAAAAGCAAGCCCCAATATACTTTGTATCCGAAGTTCTTAGTTTATCAAAGAAAAATTATACAGAATTGGAGAAGGTGCTGTATGCTGTTTTGATGGCTTCCAGGAAGCTTCGGCACTATTTTCAAGCATACAATATAATTGTCCCTTCTTCACAACCATTGAAAGATATTATGAGAAATAGAGAAGCTACTGGAAGGGTTGGAAAATGGGCTGTGGAACTCAATGAGTTCTGCATTGATTATGTGCATAGATCTTCAATTCAGTCCCAAGCATTAGCAGACTTCATTGCTGACTGGACGCTAGGGGCTCAGGAAGAAGAAGCGAGTAAAGATGCCGAAGTTTGGACAGTATTCTGCGACGGTTCTTGGGGAACCTTCAGGGTAGGAGCAGCCGCTGTGTTGGTCGCACCCTCCAAAGTTAAAACTTGCTACGCAACAAGACTTGATTTCAGTTGCACAAATAACATTGCTGAGTACGAGGCTTTGCTTTTGGGTCTTCGGAAGTTAAAGGCAATGGGAATTAGAAGGGCGATTCTTAAAACTGATTCCCAGGTTATTTCTGGTCATATTGACAAGAGTTGTAAGGCAAGAGACCCGAATCTTGAGAAATATTTAGACACGGTCCGAAGGATTGAAGCTTCCTTTGAAGGGTTTTCTGTCAAAAATATTCCTCGAGGAGAAAATAAACATGCTGATTTACTAGCCAAGTCAGCAGCACAGGAGCTGCCCTTACCTTCGGAAGTATTTTTTGAAACAATAAAAGCACCATGGGTTGAACTTCTTGAAAGAGCAGTCCTCAATATATCTCCTGTTTATAGTGAAGACTGGAGAACTGAGATCATCTCTTTCCTTCAGGGTAACTTTCTTTCAGATGACGAAGCTTATAACAAGAGAATAGAGGCAAGAGCTCGACCATATGTTATAATAGAAGGGGAGCTGTACAAGCATGGGGTCTGTTCTCCACTACTCAAATGTTTATCCAGAGCCGAAGGTATAGAATTGATGAAGGAAATACATGCAGGCCTGTGTGGATCTCACATTGGATCTAGGCCTTTGCTGGGAAAAGTTTTTCGTCAAGGATTTTATTAGCCAAAGGCAGCTTCGGATGCAGCAGAATTAGTCCAAAAGTGCGAAGGCTGTCAGAGATGTGCAAGAGATCAAAAACAACCTTCGTCTCTAACCCTGCTAATACAACCCACTTGGTCGTTGCAAAGGTGGGGTCTTGATTTGTTAGGTCCGCTACCACCATCACAAGGGAACTTAAGATATGTTGTAGTGGCAGTGGAATATTTTTCTAAATGGATTGAGGCAAAGCCTTTAGCCACAATAACTTCGGTTACTATTCAAAAGTTTTTCTGGCAAAATATTGTCTGTCGCTTCGGAGTGCCGAAGGCCATCACTGTGGACAATGGAACGCAGTTTGACTCCGAAGCTTTCAGAGAATTTTGTGAACAAATTGGCACGAAGATCCATTTTGCATCAGTTCGGCATCCGGAGTCAAATGGACTTGTTGAAAGGGCTAATGGCATCATAATGACAGGAATAATGAAGTTAATCTTCAATCAGCCCAGGGGAAAGTGGCCAGATGAATTAATCAAAGTAGTGTGGAGTCACAACACAACAATATCAAGATCAACAGGTTTTACACCATTCAAATTGTTGTTTGGTGACGAAGCAATAACTCCGGAAGAAGCAAAAGCAGGATCAATAAGAATAGTAGATTCGGCAGAAGACGAAACTGAAGCTGATTACTCTGTGGAAAAAGATGCTATAGAAGGGATCATGCTTCAAGCTATGGAAAACATCAATAAATACCAAGTCGAAACAATAAAATGGCGTGATAGAAAGGTTCGGCTAAAGAATATTGAGCCAGGACATTTGGTGCTTCGAAGAGTAGCCAACCCAGAGACAGTAGGCAAGCTACAGCTGAAGTGGGAAGGACCTTTTCTGGTAGTATCTTCGTCAAGACCCGGTTCCTACAGATTGAAGGATATGGACGACAACGACATTCCTAGATCATGGAATGCGGATGAGCTTCGACGATATTATGTTTAGTTTGATGTATTTTTTTCTATTCTTTCTTGTGGCACCCTTTTCCTTTCCAAAGGGGGAGAAAGGTTTTTAATGGGGCCACAACATGTAATTTTTCTTTTTCTTATTTCTACTTTATAAGAGCAATATCACCCAAAGATGTAAATGTAAAAGCTGGGAACGCACCATCGAGTGCAAAGGAAAAAGAAAAGAAAACAAGGAGAAGCTCAAAAGTCGTTCCTAAGGGAATGCAGAGCTTACAGCGAAAAATAAACGCTGATTCCGCCAAAGTAAAATGCGAAGAAGCTCCTAAGGGAGGCTTACAGCGAAAAATAAACGCTGATTCCGCCGAAGTAAAAGGCGAAGAAGCTCCTAAGGGAGGCTTACAGCGAAAAGTCAGCGCTGATACACCAAAAAGTAAACGGTGAGGCCGAAAAATAAGCGGCAAAACAATTTGAGTCATTCCTAAGGGAGTGAAGGCTATGATTATGGCTTCGAATATATATTCGGACATTCATTTGCATGATACATTACATCATGATATTTGCATTCATAAACATTCATTTAGACATACATAGGATCATTGTCATCATATCATACAGAAAAGGCAGATGCTTCGGCAATGAGGATAAAGCCTCGGAGAAAAACTGAAAGAAGAAAATTTCATGCTTCGTTGTGTACGAAAAGAAGGGAAGGTGTTTTTCGCCTTCGGCTCAAAAAAGAAAATTTCGTCCACAGCAAAGCAGATCGTACACGGACAAAGGGAAAAAGATATATTATAAGGTACGCACAAATTTACATAAGTTTCTTTACAATTATATTACAAAATTCTCTCTAGAATCTTATGCAGCAAAGTCTTTCGGAACATCTGTTAAAGCTTCAGCTTGTCATTCTTTAGCTTCATCATCCTGTACATATTAAAACGGAATGAGAAAAGCGCAGAGTTCAAGGAGAAGGTAAAAGTAACAAGTATAAGTTTCTCACTGGCTTAAGGTGGCTCCGAGCTTCGTCACCAGCCATTTTTCGCCCGCCGTTTATCCAAATCTGGGTCATAAACCTGTTTCCTATGCTTCGAGCTAGGCTGGGGATGTCAATCAAATCTGCTAGCGACAAACTGAAGTTTGGCCTATTAACAATTTTCCCGTGCGTGCAGCCAGCCTTCAGGAAAGCAGTAGCCGTGCCTCGAGAAGCTAACAGGGCGCAGAAATCAGCATGCCCAGCGATAACTTCGTCAAGTGCATCAACTTCGCCCTCAATGTATTCAAAGGTGCTTGGCAGGTTTTCAGCTGAAGGTGTAAACTTATCAGAGCTGGCTCCAATTGAGTAAAACACATCCTTCAGCCGCTGCACACATCGGTTGCCAAAATCTAAGCATTTTTCCTGAAGCTCCTTCAATGATTTCTGCAAATTTGAATTCTTCTCAATTTCGGTCTTGAGACTTGTTTCGAGATTCTTCTTTTCTTGCTCAGATTTTTCTAATTTTTTGAGTAATTCGCTGTTTAATTTGTCAATTTCGGCTTGAGCTTCAGCCACTGAACCTTCCATAGAGTGAATAACGAAGTCTTTCTTCTCCAAGGCAGCTTCGTGATCTTTAACTTTATTTTCAAGGTCTCGAATGACGAAGTCCTTTTTCTTCAAAGCAGCTTCGTAATTTTCGACTTTGTTTTCTAGATATTTGATGGTAGCTTCGTTTTTCTCGTCCTCAAGATCTTGTTGCATCCTCAGCACTTTACTTAGTAATATACTCTGCCAAAACATCCTTCGTCAGAAAACATCTTAATTCAAAAAAACAATAAAAAGTTGAGAGTTTTTACCTTGTAATTAGCGTAGAACAAGCTACCGGCGATATGCTGTCACTGATACCTGCAAAGGTCCGCTTCAATCTTCGGCAGGCCAACGTTCTTTGAAAAAGTCCTAACAACCTTGGCCTCGGTTCGATTCCGAAGGCATCTTAGTTTCCCTTCATTGACTCCGCCAAACAACAGAGCCACTGGTTTGTACCCACAGGATACAGCATATTTCTTTAGCTCTTCTTTTTCAGTCTCTGATAACTCTTGTCCCAGTATATCTTGAAAATTGAAGTTTTTCTCTTCCAAAGTATCTTCAATTTGCTCTTTTCCTTTCTCAATTGTCGTGTCCACCGTGGCCGCAGCAGCTTCTTCCTCAGCCATTTTTAGAAGTATGTTATCAATATCACCAAGTGTGGTTTCTAGATTAGGATCTTCGGCGGTCTCGGTTTCGACTCCGGTGGCTTCGGCTTCGGTGGCTGCTCTGGTGGCTTCGGCTCCGGTGGCTGCGGTTTCGGCAGTGCCAGCACTTTCAATAAATGGTATTTTCGACGCCGATGTCGGTGGCGGTGTCTGATGAATGACATCGGCCACTTGGATAATTCTCCGTTTTTTCGGCTTAGCAGGACTTTCTGTTGCCGAAGGTTCCTTTTCCTTCTGAAAAAACTTCGTCAGTTCTGGTGCTAGCGGACTTAGCTTGATAGGCAAAGGTTCAGTCATTACCTTTAGAATCTCTTCCACTTCGGCAGCAGAAGGTGACACAGGAGCTTCTTCCTCTTGGCCCGAAGTCTTTGGTTTCGGGGATGCAGCTTTTCTTTTCTTTGGAGCAGCTATCTTCGGCTCAGGGCTAGGTTTTCTTTTCTCAGAAATTTCTTTATCCTTTTTAGCCAATTTAGTACCCTCTTTGTCAAGGACGCTGGCAATCCTTTTTCTTTTCTGGCCTTCGGCATCTCCGCCCAGTTGCTCATAGTCAGGGTAATCAAAATTCAAGGCATCCAACACCCGGTTCAATCTTCATTTCGGACGAGTGCCAAAGGCCGCAGTCATTAACTGATCTTCTTTCTTAGAGTAGTTGCCGAGGATCTCGTTGCACATAACCTCAATTGTGTCCAACCACTCTTGGTAGGGTGCTTTAAAATGTTTTTTAAACTTGTAGTGATAAGGCAATCGAACAAGTTCTCCCTTCTTCTTTTCTCCCTCTAGCTTCAGCATCTCCCACTCCCTCAGCGTTGGGAACACTCTAAAAGCCAAAAATTCCTGCACTAAGTCTCTAGTGCCAATATGATCTGAAATCACTCGAAATTCAGCCAAAGCAATCTGATTCGGGCTCCCCATTATCATGTTGCATCGGGGCCTCGTCTCTCCGAAGGTCAATTCTAGCGGACTCTGGACCAATTTATCTTCATCTTCATCAACTTTAACATAAAACCATTCAGACTTCCATCCGGCTGGCCATTTGCTTCGGTAGCTTATCACTGGAAACTTCATAGTCTTGTGATAAGCAAAGTTGTAGCAGCCAAAATTCTCGTGCAAACCGTCTCCTCTAGCTTTAGTCTGGTAGTGTAATTCATGAACTCGGTAGAAACCTTCACCGAATGGTTCCACTCCCTGGCTATGAAGGGCCCAAATATAAACACTTAACTTAACGATAGCATTAGGGGTCAGCTGATGAAGGTAAATCCCAAACTTCTTCAGTACAACATCAATCATCTTGTTTAGGGGGAATCTTAAACCAGCTTTAAGAAAACTTTTGAAGACTACTACCTCATCCTTTCCTGGCTTTGGGATAGTTTCTTCTCCACCAAAACGAATTAATTCCTTCTTGGCCTCACTAAAATAACCCAGCTTCACCATTTTAGAAAGATCAGCTTCAGAGATGGTAGACTTTCCAAAGTCCAGATGACTAGGTTTACTTGGCACCCCGCAACTGTACTCATCTTCAGAACCAACTTCTTCAACATCAACTTGTGTTGCTTCGGCAGCAGGTGTGTCCTCTGATGAAACCAGCCCAGAACGCCTCATTGCTTCGGAAATCGGAACAGTTTCAGTGGCTTCGGTCTCACCTCCATCACGCTCAACCCTGGCAGTGGAGCGTACTCTGGCCATTTGATTATAAATTTCTTGAAGTTTTTTGGAAATTAATAACCTTTTTTCCGAAGCTCTTCTTGTGACGAAGCAGAATCCAAAGTGGTGCTTCGTTTGAATGCAAAAGTCAAGCTTCGGCTATGGTTAAATTTTTGGCAGCAAAACAGTGCAATAGCAATGAATGCTGTGGTATCTTCACACCTACCCGTCTGTTTATATAGTGCTGCAGGTAAGAAGGTGAATCGTCAAGTCTTTTACACCGGGCAAACAGTCGCTCGCACCCACTGAACGGTGGGCCACAAAACCCGAGAAGGTGAACCTGCATGGTGGGACCGCCTCGCGCTCGGAAATTGTATCGTTTCCCGGCAACGAGCTCAGGGAAGGTGTTTTTCGGACCTTCGGCTTCCCGAAGCCTAAGAGACTTTTTCACGGATCAAGCTCGTTACGAAAAACGATCTAGCACCGCGAAGGGGCTACAATTGGGGGTATGCTTCGTCGCCAAAGGTCCTGCAGGAAGAAACACCTTCGACAAAACCTGTTTATACGTGATACCGAAGCTACCGCTCATGAAGCTTTGATATTATAACGTATCCGAAGACGAAGGATCAAACCGACTTAAAGATGAAATGACTTTTTAGTCCATAAGGGTCTGAGTCATAATTGTAATCTTTTATAAGGGGTATGATTGTAATTTCTTACGGGATGCGTCCTGTGCCTATAAAAAGTGAACAGTACTCCTTTACTGTTCACACAATTTTTCGGTTGTTGACGCATTACTCTGGAATTATTGTTTCCTGCCAAAGCGAAGGTACAAACGTACTTAAATATTATGTTTTAATATTTTAGTTCACATTATAAAATGAGTGAATAATGTTATTTATTCTTGATGTTTTATAACGTTTTATATCTTGTATTTCATTTCACATTGTTTTATCTTTGATCACGAAGGTGTGACCTTCGTGATATATTATTCATAACCTTCGTCCGAAGCTCATTAAATCCTTGGGGAAATAATGCTTCAGCGGACGAAGGGCTTTAACATTTAACATTCTATGTTGCCTTGTTCTTAATTGAAGCATTTGAGAACAAGTCCCCAACACCCCCTTTTCCCATAATCATAAATTCTCCCCCACAAGAGACCAAATTTTGCAACAAGAGTATTTTGGACAAATCAAAAATTCTAACTCTACTATTTTCAAAATTCTCAAGTGGTAGCTAATCCATTTGCTTTGGCCTTAATTTCTCCCCCTTTGGCATCAAGCACCAAAACGGGATCATTTTTGGCCCTTTAACCCCATTGCCTCACCAAAAATGTCAATTAAGAGCAAAAAGGCAATAAGAGCATAAGAATGAACTTGGAATCAAGTACACTAATACTGGAGTGCAGTGGAAGTCTTTGCATGGTCCAAGTTCACCTTTCCCTTTCAATGCACCTTTGAGACTACATCAAGTACACTTAAACACAAAGGTTAGTCTCAAAGGGTCAAGTTGTGGCACATCTCCCCCTAAATATGTGCATCATTCACACGTGGACTTGTGAGGTCCAGGGATCCCTTGCACAACTTGAGCACCAAAAATAAGCAACAAATTTCATAAATGCATAAAGTAACATGATCAAAGGCATAAAACACATGTATGCTATAGATCAATCCAAGTTACGTGAATCTAAGACATTTAGCTCACTACGCAACCTGCAAAAGGTTTTCTCATCTAATGGCTTGGTAAAGATATCGGCTAGCTGGTTCTCGGTGCTAATATGGAACACCTCGATATCTCCCTTTTACTGGTGGTCTCTCAGAAAGTGATGCCGGATGTCTATGTGCTTAGTGCGGCTGTGTTCAACAGGATTATCCGCCATGCGGATTGCACTCTCATTGTCACATAGGAGTGGGACTTTGCTTAGATTGTAGCCAAAGTCCTGGAGGGTTTGCCTCATCCAAAGTAGTTGCGCGCAACACTGTCCTGCGGCAACATACTTGGCCTCAGCGGTGGATAGGGCAACTGAGGTTTGTTTCTTTGAACTCCAAGACACCAGGGACCTTCCTAGGAATTGGCACGTCCCTGATGTACTCTTCCAATCAACCTTGCATCCAGCATAATCGGAGTCTGAATATCCAATCAAGTCTAAGGTAGACCCCTTTGGATACCAGATCCCGAAGCAAGGCGTAGAAACTAAATATCTAAGAATCCGCTTAATGGCCACAAGGTGACATTCCCTTGGGTTGGATTGATATCTAGCACACATGCATATGCTAAGCATAATATCCGGTCTACTAGCACATAAATAAAGTAATGACCCTATCATAGACCAGTATGCCTTTTGATCAACGGATTTACCTCCTTTGTTGAGGTCGACATGCCCGTCGGTTCCCATTGGTGTCTTCGCGGGCTTGGCGTCCTTCATCCCAAACCACTTAAGAAGATCTTGTGTGTACTTCGTTTGGGAGATGAAGGTGCCGTCCTTGAGTTGCTTCACTTGGAACCCAAGGAAGTAGTTCAACTCGCCCATCATCGACATCTCAAACTTTTGAGTCATCACCCTGCTAAACTCCTCACAAGACTTTTGGTTAGTAGAACCAAATATTATGTCATCGACATAAATTTGGCAGACAAAAAGATCACCATCACAAGTCTTAGTGAAAAGAGTAGGATCGGCTTTCCGAACCTTGAAAGCATTAGCAATTAAGAAATCTCTAAGACATTCATACCATGCTCTTGGGGCTTGCTTAAGTCCATAGAGCACCTTAGAGAGCTTAAACACATGGTCAGGGTACCTGTCATCCTCAAAGCCAGGGGGTTGTTCCACGTACACCTCCTCCTTTATTGGCCCGTTGAGGAAAGTGCTCTTCACATCCATTTGAAACAACCTGAAAGAGTGGTGAGCGGCATAGGCTAATATTATTCTAATAGACTCTAGCCTAGCCACAGGAGCAAAAGTCTCCTCGAAATCCAAACTTGCGACTTGGGCATAACCTTTTGCCACAAGTCGAGCCTTGTTTCTTGTTACCACCCCGTGCTCGTCTTGCTTGTTGCAGAACACCCACTTGGTTCCCACAACATTTTGCTTGGGACGTGGCACCAGGCTCCAAACTTCGTTCCTCTTGAAGTTGTTGAGCTCTTCCTGCATGGCCAACACCCAGTCCGGATCTTGTAAGGCCTCTTCTACCCTGAAAGGCTCAATAGAAGAGACAAACGAGTAATGCTCACAAAAAGTAGCTAAACGTGAGCGAGTTGTCACTCCCTTGCTTATGTCACCCAGAATCTGATCGACGGGGTGATTTCTTTGAATCGTCGCTCAGACTTGAGTTGGAGGGGCCAGTGGTGCTTCTTCCTCCATAACTTGTTCTTCTTGTGCTCCCCCTTGATCACACGCCTCTTCTTGAGGAACATGTCCATCATCTTGAGTTGGGGGATGCACCATTGTTAAGGAAGAAGGTTAATCTTTCTCTTGTTGTTCCTATGGTCGCACATCTCCAATCGCCATGGTGCGTATTGCAGCCGTTGGAACATCATCTTCATCTATATCATCAAGATCAACTTGCTCTCTTGGAGAGCCATTAGTCTCATAAAATACAACGTCGCTAGAGACTTCAACCAAACCCGATGATTTGTTGAAGACTCTATATGCCTTTGTATTTGAGTCATACCCTAGTAAAAACCCTTCTACAGCTTTGGGAGCAAATTCGGAATGTCTACCTTTCTTCACCAAAATGTAGCATTTGCTCCCAAATACACGAAAGTAAGAGACATTGGGTTTGTTACCGGTAAGGAGTTCGTAGGAGGTCTTCTTGAGGAGATGATGCAGATAGAGCCGGTTTATGGCGTGGCAAGCTATGTTCACAGCTTCCGACCAAAACCGCTCGGGCGTCTTGAACTCTCCAAGCATCGTCCTCACCATGTCGATAAGCGTCATGTTCTTCCTCTCTACCACACCGTTTTGCTGTGGTGTGCAGGGAGCATAGAACTCATGCTTGACACCTTCCTCCTGAAGATACTCCTCAACTTGTAAGTTCTTGAACTCGGACCCGTTGTCGCTCCTTATCTTTTTCACCTTGAGCTCAAATTCGTTTTGAGCCCTCCTTAGAAAGCGCTTTAGGGTCCCTTGGGTTTCTGATTTATCCTGCAAAAAGAACACCCAAGTGAAGCGGGAAAAGTCATCTGCAATTACAAGACCATACTTACTTCCCCCGGTGCTAAGGTAGGCGACGGGTCCGAAGAGGTCCATGTGAAGAAGCTCCAGTGGTCTTGATGTTGTCATCACATTCTTGCTGTGATGAGTGCTTCCCACCTGTTTCCCTGCCTGACAAGCTGCACAAGGTCTGTCTTTCTCGAAGCAGACATTGGTTAGTCCTAACACATGTTCTCCCTTTAGAAGTTTATGAAGGTTCTTCATCCCAACATGTGCTAGACGGTGATGCCACAGCCAGCCCATGCTAGTCTTAGCTATTAAGCATGCATCTAGATCGGCCTCCTCTTTCGAAAAATCAACTAAGTAGAGTTTGCTGTCTAATACACCCTTAAACGCTAATGAACCATCACTCCTTCTAAAGACAGAAACATCTATATTTGTAAATAGACAATTATAACCCATATTACATAATTGACTCACAGACAATAAGTTGTACCCGAGCGATTCAACTAAGAACACATTGGAGATAGAATGCTCGGATGTAATGGCTATATTTCCCAATCCTTTAACCTTGCCTTGGTTCCCATCTCCAAATATGATCGAATCCTGGGAATCCTTGTTCTTGACGTAGGAGGTGAACATCTTCTTCTCCCCCGTCATGTGGTTTGTGCATCTGAGAGCACCTAGAGGGGGGGTGAATAGGTGATACTGTAAAAACTTGAAACTTAAAGCCACAAACTTGATTAAGTGTTAGCACAATGAAATCAAGTGGGTAAGGAGAGCTCTTGTGAACCACAATTAACACAGTGAGAACAAGCACAAGAGACACAAGGATTTATCCCGTGGTTCGGCCAAGTACAATACTTGCCTAGTCCACGTTGTGGCGTCCCAATGGAGGACAGTTGCACTCAACTCCTTTCAAGTGATCCAATGATCAACTTGAATACCACTGGTGTCCTTCTTTCTTTATTCTTTCCCGTATGCGAGGAATCTCCACAAATTGGAGCCTCTCGCCCTTATAATTAGATGATCACAAAGAAGCACATATGTAAGAGTGGGCAGAGCAACACACACAAGCCTCAAAGCACGAGCACAACACGCACACAAGTTACAACTTGAGCTCTAAGATCACACACGGAGTTCTCAACTCAAGAGAAGCTCAAATTGCTATCACAACAAATCAAATGCGCTAAAGAGATGTCTTGGTGCTAAGAGATGATCAAAGAATGCTTGGTGTTCTCCTTCATGCGCCTAGGGGTCCCTTTTATAGCCCCAAGGCAGCTAGGAGCCGTTGAGAGCAATCCAGGAAGGCAATTCTTGCCTTCTGTCGACTGGTGCACCGGACAGTCCGGTGCACCACCGGACACTGTCCGGTGCAGATTTCTTTTCTATTCTGGCGCAGCCGACCGTTGACGATTTGGAGCCATTGGCGCACCGGACACTGTCCGGTGCACACTGGACAGTCCGGTGCCCCCATCAGACCGTTGGCCCGGCCACGCGTCATGCGCAGATTGCGCGGCCAACCGTTGGCTTGGCCGACCGTTGGCTCACCGGACAGTCCGGTGCACCACCGGACAGTCCGGTGTCCGGTGATTTTTAGTCGTGCGCCACCGACGAATTCCCGAGAGCAGCCTTTTCACCAGAGCCAGTCTAGCGCACCGGACACTGTCCGGTGCACCACCGGACAGTCCGGTGCACCCAGACTGAACAGCAGTTGGCTGTACACAGCCAACTCTTTTTCCTTTTGTCTTTTCTCTGATTCTAGCACTTAGACAAATATGTTAGCACATAAAAACCAATGTACTAAGTCTAGAATCATACCTTTGTGTTGATTTGCACTTCATTCACAACTTGGCACAGTTTAACACTTAAACCATTTGTGTTGGCACTTACCAAAATCCTTAGAAATGGCCCAAGGGCACATTTCCCTTTCAATCTCCCCCTTTTTGGTGATTTATGCCAACACAACAAAAAGCAACATATAGAAGTGCAACATCAATGCAAATGAGAACAAGAATTTGTTTTGATTCAAATTTGGCATATTTGGATCATTCTTTGCCACCACTTGATTTGTTTTTGCAAATCAAACTCAATTTTCTATCTCTAAGTCAAATTCACTTGTTGAGGCATAGAGAAAGGTATTCCAAGAGAAATTGATCAAAGATTCAAATTTGGCATATTTGGATCATTCTTTGCCACCACTTGGTTTGTTTTTGCAAATCAAACTCAATTTTCTATCTCTAAGTCAAATTCACTTATTGAGGCATAGAGAAATGTATTCCAAGAGAAATTGATCAAAGATTCAAATTTGGCATATTTGGATCATTCTTTGCCACCACTTGGTTTATTTTTGCAAATCAAACTCAATTTTCTATCTCTAAGTCAAATTCACTTGTTGAGGCATAGAGAAAGGTATTCCAAGAGAAATTGATCAAAGATTCAAAAACTCCCCTTTTTTCATAATCAAACATTCTCCTCACAAGAGACCAAATTTTGATAAGAAGAGACATTAAGAGGTTTTTGACAAAACAAAAACTCTAACTCTACTATTTTCAAAATTCTCAAGTGGTAGTTGATCCATTTCTTGCTTTGGCCTTATTTTCTCCCCCTTTGGCATCAAGCACCAAAACGGGATCAATCTTAGCCCTTAAACCCCATTACCTCACCAAAATCTTCAACTTAGAGTAAAGAGGCAATAAGAGCATGGAAATGAACTTGGAGTTAGTTACCCTCTCATCGGAGTGCAGTGGAAGTCTTTCATGGTCCAAGTCCATCTTTCCCTTTCAATCCACCTGTTGGGGGCCTTCGGCTTACGAAGGTCCTCAAAAACAGGATTTAACAGTATTTCTGGAGTTTAATGTGTGAACAGGTATCTTCGGACTCAAATCGGTATCACAGCAGACCAGAATAATACGAAGGTTGATACAGCGCCGAAGGTGTGAGCAGGAAAGCTTCGGCATGATAGCAACAAAATGAAACCGACTTAAAGATGAAAAGGCTATTCAGACCTCGATAGATTACAATAGAATTATTATCAAATGTAAAGGGCATGAATGTAATTTTGCATAGGCTGTGACCTGTGCCTATAAATAGGTGAACAGTACCCCCGTACTGGGGGGGGGGCTGATTTGGGCATTCACTTTTGCGTCACGCTTGTACTTTCATCTCCTTCAAGTTGAAGGTACATTTGTAATCCAATGATTATTCCTGTTTATACATGATAATAAGACATAATTGTTTATGTTGTTCATTATATTTCTTATAATTCATCCTTCGTTATTATATAATATATTTATGAAGGTATGCCCTTCATAACCTTCGTCCGAAAACCATTATATCCTGAGAGGAATAATGCTTCGAAGGACGAAGGACTTTACCGATTAACATTTTCTATGTTGCCTTGTTCTTGACTCATAGCATTTGAGAACAAGTCTCCAACATTGGCGCCCACCTCCGGTGAACTCACTTCCACTCTTTGAGTTTTTTGAACACCTTCGGTGATCATAAACCTTCGTTATGGCACCGAAGAAAGCTTCAGCAACTGCGGCCACAGCTCTGCAACTGCTGGACCACAATCAGGAGACAGTCTCCCTTCGGGAGGCCCGAAGCCAGAAAAGGAAGGCTGTTAGCCCGACACCACCAGAGGACGAGATAGATCAAGAAATCAGAAATATGGAGATACTTCATCAACAAGTACAGAGGAAGAAAGAAAAGATGGCCAGGCTAGCTGAACTGCAGAGGCAGATAGACGAAGCCTCTGAAGAAGTTCGTCATCTTGCTCAGGATGAGCAACACCGAAGGCCTCAGCACCAAGACCTTCATCAGGAGGGTTTTCCCAACGAAGATGACTGGTATGACAATTTCCATCATGGGAATTTTGTTTTTGACGATGCTTCTCCTCTGTCCGCTGAGCTGCAGGCTACACCTTGGCCTCGTCTTACAAGCCGCCTCAGCTTCCCGTATTCGATGGCCACTCAGACCCGAAGCAGTTTTTGATGAGCTACGAGGCAACAGTATCTTCGTATGGTGGCAATGCTGCAGTCATGGCCAAATCTTTTGTTATGGCTGTCAGGAGTGTCGCTCAAACCTGGTATTCCTCCCTTCGACCAGGAACGATCACTTCATGGCAGAAGCTGAAGGACTTGTTGTTAACTAGCTTCCAAGGGTTTCAGACGAAGCCGGTTACTGCTCAAGCTCTGTTCCAGTGCACCCAGGATCACGAAGAATACCTTCAGGCGTATGTCCGAAGGTTCTTGCGTTTAAGGGCACAGGCACCAACAGTGCCCAATGAAATTATCATTGAGGCCATGATCAAGGGGCTTCGGCCAGGACCGTCAGCTCAGTACTTCGCTAGGAAGCCTCCTCAAACTTTGGAGAAGCTGCTCCAGAAGATGGACGAGTACATTCGGGCCGATAATGATTTTCGCCAAAGAAGGGAGGAGGCTTTCAGGTTTTCTGAAATGACCAGGGGCTTCAGAGGGAGGTTCTACCCGAGGCATGTTAGATCAATTCATAACTCTACACAAAATGATGATAGAGGGAGCCAACAGCAAAGGCCACAATGTTCCTCACAGGCTTCGGGGCAACAGCAAGGCTCCTTCCGACCACCAGCTCCAAGAGGCAGAGGCGCCAGGGGCTTCGGAGGAAGATTTGGCGATCAACCGAGAAGAATCTTTTGCTTATTCTGTGGTGAGAACAAAGGTCATACCACCAGGATGTGCCATGTTACAATCCAGAAGCAAAAAGAAATAGCCGAAGCGGCAGCACAACAGGCTCAGCCGAAGCAGGTCATGCACACTGCTTCGTATCATTCGCCCTACATCCCAGAGTATGTAGGCAATCACCCTGCAGTTTCTGTTGCTTCGGCGAGTCAACCTCAGGATTCCTGGCAACAACCTCCGCCTCCACCACCGCTGCAACGAGGTCAGCAGCCAGAATGGAGCCAATATGCTCCACATCAAAGGGATTTCAGAGAACAGTCCGAAGCTCGCACAGTCAACAGCACTGTGCCAGAGTCAAAGCACATCTATTGACAAATATCCTACTTTAATAGCAATCTTTTTCATTCAGTTTTATTTTCTGTAATAAAAAACATTGTTCAGGTTTCATGTAAATAGTTTCGTTGATTCCCACAAGGAAAATATATTTTCTTCACAGGATTAAATTGTTGAAAGACTTGTGATAACAAAGAGGACCTTCGAACTATCGAAAATTCTTCGAAGCAACAAAAAGTCGTTCTAAAGAACGCAGAGTAAGTATGCCGAAGTCACAAAAAAGTCGTTCCAAAGG
Organism: Zea mays; assembly: GCF_902167145.1. NCBI lineage: Eukaryota > Viridiplantae > Streptophyta > Magnoliopsida > Poales > Poaceae > Zea > Zea mays. The sequence goes on along the minus strand of NC_050100.1, from coordinate 156,282,514 downwards.
GAGCGCAGTGTAAGTTTTCTGCTCCAAAGTCGTTCCAAAGGGAATGCAGAGCATACAGCGAAAAGTCAACGCTGATACCGCCTAAGTAAAAGGCGAAGCGAGAAAAGTCAACGCGAATACCGCTGAAAGTAAAAGGCGAAGAAGCTCCTAAGGGAGGCTTACAGCGAAAAATAAACGCTGATTCCGCCGAAGTAAAAGGCGAAGAAGCTCCTAAGGGAGGCTTATAGTAAAAAGACAATGCTGGTTCAAAAGATTGTGTTTTTCGCAGGAATGTGTGTATCTTCGGAATAAACACCATCTTACACAGCATAACATCATCGCATCATTTCGCATACCATAAGCATCATACATCATGTTGCATATGGCACAAGAGGTGGTCATCATGTTAATCTACAGAAGAACGTTTTGGAAAAAAGGGAAAAATCATAATGTCACAAGGAGATACATTATTGATCTTCGGACGTATAGCTTCGGAAAGTATCTTCACGAAGCCTGGATATTATTTATTAGAACATTGGATATTGTTGTGACAAAGAAAAATTCCTCTTCACGAAGCATGAAAAGAAGGGAAGGTGTTTTTTCGTCAAAGACTCAAAAGCGGTATGTCTAAAGTTTCATGCATCGTAAAGAGTTGAGCAATAAAAACGGGTATATTACATTCAGGATTACAAAATGTTACAATATATTACATTTCAGAGGTTTAATTTACAATAGTATTTAATCTTCTCTCAGAACAACTTCTGCAGCCTCATTCAGGAGCCGATTGACGACTTCGTCCATAATGGCTTCAGCCATCTTTTTAATTTCGTCGTCTCCTTTCGGCTGGGGGCCCGGAGACGCTTCAGCAGGATCTGAAGAAGGACAGGATACGGCTACATTGCTATTACAAATGGCAAACGAAGCTTAAAACCAAAAATTACAACATAATAAAAACTATTAGTTACTACCTAATTGACCTTCGGGCTCTGTGTTCTTTTCAGCAGCCTCAGCCACTTCTCTAGCATCGTGAATGCCCTTTTCACTTTTTTGAATAATTTCTCCGGCCATTTCTCGGCCACCATTATCCCAGATATCGGTGAAAAATTTTCCACCGATCATACTAGCTTCGGCCGAAGGATCTCTTGCATCTTCAAAGGACAAAGCAGCTTCGGATTGTGCTAAAATTTTTACATGTCGCAGCCCTTCTTCTCTAAAATGGTGGCAATTCCTCTGGCACCAGAGAAAGCACATATATCTCCACGGCTATTTAAAATTTCTTCGAAGGCCTCAGCTTCGTGGTCGATCCATTCGATGGGACCTTCGGGATTGCCTCTCGTAAAGTTTTCTTCGCTTGAGAAGGCGCCGACCCTGGCGAAGCTAGCTTTTAACTTCTTAACACACTCTATAGATTTGTTGTAGCATCTTTTCTTGGACGAACGAAGCTCTTCAACGGTTACTTCTAAGTGATCTGCCCATTGGTCGCTGAGTTCTCGCCTTGTTTCTTCAAGTATGCGTTCTTCCTTGGCTCTGGCCAGTTGTTTCCGAAGATCTTCAATTTCGCGCTTCTGAGCTTCAGCTTGACCCTTAAAAGAAGCTTCGTCTTCCTTTATTTTATTTATCAATGAGTGTAATATTTTATCTTTTTCGAGGCCTTCGTTCCTCAGTTCAATTACTTCGGAACGAAGGTTGCTCAGGGCTATAGCACACCCTTCGTCTTCAGCATCTTTCTGTGCCCTGAGGGCATTGCTAAGTATCAGACCCTGCAAAGCGAAATATGTGTGTATCAATAAATGTAAACAAACGAAAAATTTTGGTCTCAACAAAAAATACAAGGATTCTATTTGTCGCACCTTTAAGCTATTATAGGCCAGGTTGTCGGCCAAATCGTTCTTCGACAACACCGAGAGCCCGTCTTCTAAAGTTGGGAATCCGAAGCTCTTGCTCATCTCCCGGCAGACAGAAATCTCCTTGCTGTCAGGGAGACAATACAAAAAGTCTTCTTCTCCACTACCATTGAATATTAACGCCCCCTTTGGATACTTCAGTTTTTGGGCGTAGCGCTGGGCCTCTTGCTCTTCTTTTTCTGATAGTTTTTTCCCCGAAGCATGACGAACAATATAATCACGAATTTTGGAGGATGCTTCGGGGGCAACGACACCGACTTCTTCAACAAAATTTGGCTTTGTTATTTTTCCTTCTTCAGTTTCCAAGGATTTCATCTTTGCGGGCTCTGAGGCCCCGGCTTCGGCTTTAGTTTCTTGCTCTGGAGCTTTTGTATCAGAAATTTCAGCTGTTGTTTCAGGAGTGGCAGCAGCATTCTTCGGAGGTGTGCTTGAAGATTTGATTGTTTCCAGTACATCTAGCACATTAGCCATTCTCTTTCTTTTCGGAGTCACTGCTGGCACTTTTTGATTTTTTACTGTCTCAACATTTGCTGCAGGACTCAGAACTTCTGATGCTTTTTCTTCAGATGGTTTTTTCACTTCTTCCATTTTTTCTGTGGATGGCGCTTTGGCCATTTTTTCGGTCTCTGGTAGCAAAATCTTCGGTCCTTCCAATTCTATCCTTTTTGGCGTTTCGGCCATTTCTGTAACTACTGGCAGCAAGGTTGGTTCGGTTGGCCTTTCAGCTTCGGCGGCCGAAGGAGTTTTCCCGGTAAACTCAGGCACCGAAGCTGTTCCAATATAGCGTGGCCGATGTGTGAGGACCTTTATCTTCTTTCTTTTCGGTTCTGGCCCGCTAGGAGCAGTTTCCGCTTCTTCTTTTGCAGAGGTTGTGTTTTTTCTCTTCTGCCTTCGAATGGGATAGCAATAGTCAGGGTAGACAAACTCAATTGCATCGAATACCCGATTCAGCCTCTTCTTTTTGCGGCCTCCGAAAGCTGCTGACATCGCAGTATCTTCGGCCTTCGAATAAGCCCCAAGCAGCTCATCACCTAAATTTTCAATGCTTTTTAACCAGTCATCATCTGGCTCAACAAATTTATCTCCGAACTTGAAGGTGTACTTCAGTCTGACAAGTCCACCTTCGTCGGCCTTTTTTATGATTTCTTGCGGCATTTCCCATTTCTCCGCGAGCGGCCATACCCGGAAGGCAATACGCTCTTGTACTAAATCTCTCGTTCCAATAAAAGAACAGATAACGCCGAAGGCCCTCTGGCATTCTTCGGCAGCTTCATTCATTTCAACCTTCGGCCTTCGAAGGCCGAAGCTTTGCCAAATAGGACGCATAATTATACCTTTGATATCTTCTCGTTCTGACAGGTCATTCTTCACATAAAACCATTCTGTCATCCAGTCGCCGGGCCATCTCTTCCGAAAGGTTGGCACAGGACAGCTTGACCCGGAGCGAGAAACGAAATTGTAGCAGCCAAAATTATTATGATACTGTTCCTTACCCCAAGGTTTTGTTTCGTAGGATAATTCGTGTATATTGCAGAAGCTTTTTGCATCAGGCTTCAGACCTTGGCTTCTCACGGCCCACACGAAGATATTCAGCCTTATAATTGCCTCGGGGGTAAGTTGGTGAAGATAGACTTCGAAGATTTTCAACACCTCAACGACGAAGTTGCTCAAGGGAAATCGCAGCCCAGCTTTCAAAAAGCTTCGGTACACTACGACTTCATTCTCTTCAGGGTGTGGACAAGTCTTCTCCCCTTCGTCAGCCCTCACAATGGACAAATCCCGGAAATACCTCCCTCTCATGTTGACAAGATGATTCTCTTTGATAGTTGATTTACCATAAACTGAGTGGCTTGGTCGCCAGGGACGATCTTCGGAGTCTTCACCACCGCTGTCCACATCATAACTGTCGCTGTCACCAGTATCCTCAGACAAACCTTCTAGAATCTCCTTGGTGATTTTTTCCGTGTTGGTCTTCGACATCGCTATAAGAAACCCCAAGTTTTTCTCTTCGTCAAGACTCAGCTTCGTCTCAGCAGCAGCCTTCTTATCTCCAGACATCTTCGGAAACACTAAAAAACTGTTTTCAAAGCTGAAGCTTCAAAACTAAAAGCTCACAAATTCTTAGTGCACAAAAGCTAAAAATCGAGTGAGCGAGAGCAGATGATAAGAGAGCGTGCCAAATGAGTTTGCGGTATGACCGTATTTATACGCCCAGTGCGCTGAAAATTGAAAGACCCCGCTTGTCAGTGAATGTTGCTATTCTAGCAAAGGGAAGGTGTTTTTTCGGACCTTCGGCGTAAAGCCTTCGTCCATATCGCAATTTAAATTTATTGTTTTAAACAAATTAATATTGCGAGGGGCTACTGTTGGGGGCCTTCGGCTTACGAAGGTCCTCAAAAACAGGATTTAACAGTATTTCTGGAGTTTAATGTGTGAACAGGTATCTTCGGACTCAAATCGGTATCACAGCAGACCAGAATAATACGAAGGTTGATACAGCGCCGAAGGTGTGAGCAGGAAAGCTTCGGCATGATAGCAACAAAATGAAACCGACTTAAAGATGAAAAGGCTATTCAGACCTCGATAGATTACAATAGAATTATTATCAAATGTAAAGGGCATGAATGTAATTTTGCATAGGCTGTGACCTGTGCCTATAAATAGGTGAACAGTACCCCCGTACTGGGGGGGGCTGATTTGGGCATTCACTTTTGCGTCACGCTTGTACTTTCATCTCCTTCAAGTTGAAGGTACATTTGTAATCCAATGATTATTCCTGTTTATACATGATAATAAGACATAATTGTTTATGTTGTTCATTATATTTCTTATAATTCATCCTTCGTTATTATATAATATATTTTTGAAGGTATGCCCTTCATAACCTTCGTCCGAAAACCATTATATCCTAAGAGGAATAATGCTTCGAAGGACGAAGGACTTTACCGATTAACATTTTCTATGTTGCCTTGTTCTTGACTCATAGCATTTGAGAACAAGTCTCCAACACCACCTTTGAGACTAATTTAAGCAAGCTCAAACACATGGTTAGTCTCAAAGGGTCAAGTTGTAGCACATCTCCCCCTAAATATGTGCATCACTTGCAAATGGACTTGTGAGGTCCGGGGAGTGCTTGTACAACTTGAGCACCATAAATAAACAAAATGCATAAGGAACATGATCTTATTTGATCAAATCTTGCGTGTACTTCGTTTGGGAAATGAAAGTGTCGTCATTGAGTTGCTTCACTTGGAACCCAAGGAAGTAGTTCAACTCGCCCATCATTGACATCTCAAACTTTTGAGTCATCACCCTGCTAAACTCTTCACAAGACTTTTGGTTAGTAGAACCAAATATTATGTCATCGACATAAATTTGGCACACAAATAAGTCACCATCACAAGTCTTAGTAAATAAAGTTGGATCGGCTTTCCCAACCTTGAAAGCACTAGCAATTAAAAAGTCTCTAAGGCATTCATACCATGCTCTTGGGGCTTGTTTAAGTCCATAGAGCGCCTTAGAGAGCTTACACACGTGGTCGGGGTACCGTTCATCCTCAAAGCCAGGGGGTTGCTCTATGTACACCTCCTCCTTGATTGGCCCATTGAGGAAAGCGCTCTTCACATCCATTTGGAACAACCTAAAAGAATGGTGAGCGGCATAGGCTAACAATATGCGAATTGACTCTAGCCTAGCCACAGGAGCAAAAGTCTCCTCAAAGTCCAAACCTGCGACTTGGGCATAACCTTTTGCCACAAGTCGTGCCTTGTTCCTTGTTGCCACCCCGTGCTCGTCCTGTTTGTTGCGGAACACCCACTTGGTTCCCACAACATTTTGCTTGGGACGTGGCACCAGTGTCCAAACGTCATTTCTCTTGAAATTGTTGAGCTCCTCCTGCATTGCCAACACCCAGTCCGCATCTAGCAAGGCCTCTTTTACCCTGAAAGGCTCAATAGAAGAGACAAAAGAGTAATGTTCACAAAAATTAACTAATCTAGAGCGAGTAGTTACTCCCTTGCTAATATCACCCAATATCTGGTCGACGGGATGATTCCTTTGAATCGTCGTTCGAACTTGAGTTGGAGGGGCATGTTGTGCTTCTTCCTCCATAACATGATCATCTTGTGCTCCCCCTTGATCACACGCCTCTTCTTGATGAACCTGTTTATCGTCTTGAGTTGGGGGATGCTCCATTGTTGAGGAAGAAGGTTGATCTTGCTCCTTTTGTTCTTGTGGTCGCACATCTCCAATCGCCATGGTGCGTATTGCTGCCATTGGAACATCTTCTTCATCTACATCATCAAGATCAACTTGCTCTCTTGGAGAGCCATTAGTCTCATCAAATACAACGTCGCTAGAGACTTCAACCAAACCCGATGATTTGTTGAAGACCCTATACGCTTTTGTATTTGAGTCATAACCTAACAAAAACCCTTCTACAGCTTTGGGAGCAAACTTAGAATTTCTACCTTTCTTCACTAGAATATAACATTTGCTCCCAAAAACACGAAAGTATGACACATTGGGTTTGTTACCGGTTAGGAGTTCGTATGACGTCTTCTTGAGGAGGCGATGAAGGTAGACCCGGTTTATGGCGTGGCAAGCGGTGTTCACGGCTTCCGACCAAAACCGTTCGGGGGTCTTGAACTCTCCAAGCATCGTCCTTGCCATGTCAATGAGCGTCCTGTTCTTCCTCTCTACCACACCATTTTGCTGTGGTGTGTAGGGAGCGGAGAACTCGTGCTTGATTCCTTCCTCCTCAAGGTACTCCTCCACTTGAAGGTTCTTGAACTCGGACCCATTGTCGCTCCTTATCTTCTTCACCTTGAGCTCAAACTCATTTTGAGCTCTCCTTAGGAAGCGCTTGTGGGTACCCTGGGTTTCTGTTTTATCCTGCAAAAAGAATACCCAAGTGAAGCGGGAAAAATCATCAACTATAGCAAGACCATACTTACTTCCTCCTATGCTTAGGTAGGCGACGAGCCCGAAGAGGTCCATATGAAGTAACTCCAGAGGTCTTGATGTGGTCATTACATTCTTGCTGTGATGAGCACTTCCCACCTATTTACCTGCTTGACAAGCTGCACAAGGTCTATCTTTTTCGAAAGTCACATTTGTTAGTCCTAACACATGTTCTCCCTTTAGAAGTTTGTGAAGGTTCTTCATCCCCACATGTGCTAGACGGTGATGCCACAACCAGCCCATGCTAGTCTTAACAATTAAACATGCATCTAGACCGGCCTTCTCCTTTGCAAAATCAACTAAAAAAGTTTGCCGTCTAGTACACCCTTAAAAGCTAATGAACCATCACTCCTTCTAAAGACCGACACATCTACATTTGTAAATAAGCAATTATACCCCATATTACATAATTGACTAACGGATAACAAGTTATATCCTAGCGATTCTACTAAAAACACATTAGAAATGGAATGCTCGGATGAAATTGCTATTTTTCCTAGTCCTTTAACCTTGCCTTGGTTCCCATCACCGAATATGATTGAATCTTGGGAATCCTTGTTTTTCACGTAGGAGGTGAACATCTTCTTCTCCCCTGTCATGTGGTTTGTGCATACACTGTCGATAATCCAGCTTGAGCCCCCGGATGCATAAACCTGCAAGGCAAATTTAGGCTTGGGTCTTAGGTACCCAACTCTTGTTGGGTCCTACAAGGTTAGTGACAATAGCCTTAGGGACCCAAATGCAAGTTTTATCTCCCTTGCATTTTGCCCCTAATTTCCTAGCAATCACTTTCTTATCCTTTCTACAAATTGCAAAGGAAGCGTTGCAAGCATGATAAATTGTAGAATGTTCGTTACTTGCTTTCCTAGGTATATGAACAACATTTCTCCTAGGCATATGATGAATAACATTTTTCCTAGGCATATCATGCACAATAGAAGAACTAGAAGCAAGCATGGCATATGAATCATAAGAATAATTCGTATAAGCATTTCTAGAGAATTTTCTATCACTACAAATGAAAGCATGATTCTTTTGAACACTATTAGCCATAGGGGCCTTCCCTTTCTCCTTGGCGGAGATGGGAGCCTTATGACTTCTTAAGTTCTTGGCTTCCCTCTTAAAGCCAAGCCCATCCTTAATTGAGGGGTGTCTACCAATAGTGTAGGCATCCCTTGCAAAGTTTAGTTTATCAAATTCATTTTTGCTAGTCTTAAGTTGGGCATTAAGACTAGCCACTTCACCATTTAGTTTTGCAATAGAAGTAAGGTGCTCAACACATGCATCAACATTAAAGTCCTTACACCTATTGCAAATCACTACATGTTCTACACAAGCACTAGATCTATTTGCTACTTCTAGCTTAGCATTTAAATCATCATTAACATTTTTTAAACTAGAAATGGTCTCATGGCAAGTAGATAATTCACAAGAAAGCATTTCATTCCTTTTAACTTCTAAAGCAAGAGATTTTTGGACATCTACAAATTTATCATGCTCTTCATACAAAAGATCCTCTTGCTTTTCTAACAATCTATTCTTGTCATTCAAAGCATCAATTAATTCATTGATTTTATCAATTTTAGTTCTATCTAAACATTTGAATAAACTTGCATAGTCTACCTCATCATCGCTAGATTCATCATCACTTGAAGAAGCATATGAAATAGTATTCCTAGTGCATACCTTCTTTTCCTTTGCCATGAGGCAGGTGTGATGCTCATTGGGGAAGAGGGATGATTTGTTGAAGGCAGAGGCGGCAAGTCCTTCATTGTCGGATGAAGAGCAATCCGGGTCCCACTCTTTACCAAGGTGTGCCTCGCCCTTCGCTTTCTTGTAAGTCTTCTTCTTTTCCCTCTTCTTTTCTTGATCCTGGTCACTATCATTATCAGGACAGTTAGCAATAAAGTGACCAACCTTACCACACTTGAAGCAGGAGCGCTTCCCCTTCGTCTTGCTCTTGTTGGGATGCTCCTTGCGACCTTTGAGCGCCGTCTTGAAGCGCTTGATGATGAGGGTCATTTCATCTTCATTTAGCTCGGCCGCCTCAACTTGCGCCACCTTGCTAGGTAGCGCCTCCCTGCTACTTGTTGCTTTTAGAGCAATGGTTTGAGGCTCATGGATTGGGCCATTTAATGCCTCCTCAACATATCTCGCCTCCTTGATCATCATTCGCCCGCTTACGAACTTTCCAAGTATCTCCTCGAGCGTCATCTTGTTGTACCTAGGATTTTCACGAATAGAGTTTACAAGATGCAGATCAAGGATGGTGAAGGACCTTAGCATAAGCCTGATGACGTCGTGGTCCGTCCATCTCGTGCTTCCATAGCTCCTTATTTTGTTGACCAGGGTCTTGAGCCTGTTGTAAGTTTGAGTTGGCTCCTCCCCCTGATCATCGTGAACCTTCCTAGTTCGCCTTCCACCAACTCCATTTTGGTGAGCATGGTGACGTCGTTCCCCTCATGCGAGATCTTGAGGGTGTCCCAAATCTGCTTGGCGTTATCCAAGCCGCTCACCTTATGATATTCTTCCCTACACAATGATGCTAACAAAACAGTAGTAGCTTGTGCATTTTTGTGAATTTGTTCATTGATAAATATTGGACTATCCATATTATCAAATTGCATTCCATTTTCTACTATCTCCCATATACTTGGATGGAGAGAGAACAAGTGACTACGTATTTTGTGACTCCAAAATCCGTAGTCCTCTCCATCAAAGTGAGGAGGTTTACCAAGTGGAATGGAAAGCAAATGAGCATTGGAACTTTGCGGAATACGAGAATAATCGAAAGAAAAGTTCAAGTTAACCGTTTTCTTTTTCTCCTCGTATTCGTCATCCTTTTGGGAAGAGGAAGACTCGTCGCTGTCGTAGTAGACTATCTTCTTGATCCGCCTCTTCTTCTTCCCGTCCTTCTTCTTTTGACTCGAGCCGGAGTCAGTGACTTTGTCGTCCCTCGGCTCGTTGAAGATGGACTCCTTTTCCTTATCGTTGACCACCATCCCCTTTCCCTTAGGATCCATCTCTTCGGGCGATTAGTCCCTTTCGTGAAGAGAACGACTCTGATACCAATTGAGAGCACCTAGAGGGGGGATGAATAGGTGATCCTGTAAAAACTTGAAACTTAAAGCCACAAACTTGATTGAGTGTTAGCACAATGAAATCAAGTGGCTAAGGAGAGCTCTTGTGAACCACAATTAACACAGTGAGAACAAGCACAAGAGACACAAGGATTTATCTCGTGGTTCGGCCAAGTACAATACTTGCCTAGTCCACGTTGTGGCGTCCCAATGGACGAGAGTTGCACTCAACTCCTTTCAAGTGATCCAATGATCAACTTGAATACCACTGGTGTCCTTCTTTCTTTACTCTTTCCCGTTTGCGAGGAATCTCCACAAATTGGAGCCTCTCGCCCTTATAATGAGATGATCACAAAGAAGCATAGATGTAAGAGTGGGAAGAGCAACACACACAAGCCTCAAAGCACGAGCACAACACGCACACAAGTTACAACTTGAGCTCTAAGATCACACACGGAGTTCTCAACTCAAGAGGAGCTCAAATTGCTATCACAACAAATCAAATGCGCTAAAGAGATGTCTTGGTCCTAAGAGATGATCAAAGAATGTTTGGTGTTCTCCTTCATGCGCCTAGGGGTCCCTTTTATAGCCCCAAGGCAGCTAGGAGCCGTTGAGAGCAATCCAGGAAGGCAATTCTTGCCTTCTGTCGACTGGTGCACCGGACAGTCTGGTGCACCACCGGACACTGTCCGGTGCAGATTTCTTTCCTATTCTGGCGCAGCAGACCGTTGACGATTTGGAGCCGTTGGCGCAGTGCACACCGGACAGTCCGGTGCCCCCATCAGACCGTTGGCTCGGCCACGTGTCACGCGTGGATTGCGCGGCCGACCATTAGCTTGGCCAACCGTTGGCTCACCAGACAGTCCGGTGCACCACCGGATAGTCCGGTGATTTTTAGCCGTACGCCGTCGACGAATTCCCGAGAGCAGCCTTTTCACCAGAGCTAGTCTGGCGCACCAGACACTGTCCGGTGCACCCAGACTGAACAGCAGTTGGCTGTACACAGCCAACTCTTTTTCCTTTTGTCTTTTCTCTGATTCTAGCACTTATACAAATATGTTAGCACATAAAAACCAATGTACTAAGTCTAGAATCATACCTTTGTGTTGATTTGCACTTCATTCACAACTTGGCACAGTTTAACACTTAAACCATTTGTGTTGGCACTTAGTCACCAAAATCCTTAGAAATGGCCCAAGGGCACATTTCCCTTTCAGCATCCACTGTCGATAATCTAGCTTGAGCCCCCGGATGCATAAACCTGCAAGGTAATTTACACTTGGGTTTTAGGTACCCAACTCTTGTTGGGTCCTACAAGGTTAGTCACAATAGCCTTTGGAACCCAAATACATGTCTTATCTCCCTTGCATTTGGATCCCAACTTCCTAGCAACTACTTTTTCATTCTTACCAAAAATTGCAAAGAAGTATTGCAAGCATGGTAAATAGTAGAAGGTTCATTACATACTCTCCTAGACACATGATGCACAACATGATTTCTCCTAGGCTTACTTCTACCATGCACAAAAGTAGAGCTAGAAGAAAACATAGCATGTGAATTAAACGCATCATAACTCCTATTATAATGAGTATTTCTAGAAAATTTTCTATCATAAATGTAAGCTTGACATTTTTTAAAACTACTAGCCATAGGAGCTTTCCCTTTCTCCTTGTTGAGAACGGGAGCCTTTTGGCTTGTTAAGTTCTTGGTTTCCTTTCGAAAACCAAGTCCATCCTTAATAGAGGGGTGTCTACCAATGGTGTAGGCATCCCTAGCCAATTTTAATTGATCAAAATTAATTTTGCAAGTCTTAAGTTGAGCATTAAGACTTGCCACCTCATCATTTAATTTGGTAATAGACATAAGGTGTTCATCACAAGCATCAACATCAAAATCCTTACATCTATTACAAATACTAACATGCTCTACACATGAACTAGATTTATTTGCTTTCTCTAGCTTAGCATTTAAATCGTCATTTACACTGTTTAAACTAGACACAATTTCATGGCAAGCAGATAACTCAGAAGATAGCATTTCATTCCTTTTAATCTCTAGAGCAAGAGATTTTTGAACACTAATAAACTTATCATGCTCTTCATACAAAATATCCTCTTGCTTTTCTAAAAGTCTATCCTTTTCATTTAAAGCATCAATTAGTTCATTAATCTTTTCTACTTTAGCTCTATCTAATCCTTTAAATAGACTAGAGTAATCTACTTCATCATCGGAGGAATCCTCATCACTAGAAGTAGAGTACTTAGGGGAATCTTAAACACTCACCTTCTTTTCCTTGGCCATGAGGCAAGTGTGGCGTTCGTTGGGGAAGAGCAAAGACTTGTTGAAGGCCGAGGCTGCCAGTCCTTCATCGTCGGAGTCGGATGAAGAGCAATCCGAATCCCATTCTTTACCAAGGTGCGCCTCGCACTTCGCCTTCTTGTAAACCTTCTTTTTCTCCCTCTTCCCATTCTTTTCTTGTTCCTGGTCATCATCATTATCGGGGCATTGTGCTATGAAATGACCAGTCTTACTGCATTTGAAGCAGGAGCGCTTTCCCCTTGCTTTGTTATTGTTGGGGTACTCCTTGCGTCCTTTCAATGCGGTCTTGAAGCGCTTGATGATAAGCGCCATCTCATCTTCGTTGAGGCCTACGGCCTCCACTTGTGCCACCTTGCTTGGTAGTGTCTCCCTGTTGCTAGTTGCTTTGAGGGCAATGGTTTGAGGCACGTGGATGGGTAGTGGACCGTTTAGAGCATCGTCCACATATCGAGCCTCTTTCACCATCATGCGCCTGCTCACAAACTTCCCAAGAATCTCCTCGGGCGTCATCTTGGTGTACCTAGGATTCTCATGAATAAGGTTGACAAGATGGGGGTCAATTACCGTAAATGACCTTAGCATTAGTCGAACGACGTCATGGTCTGTCCATCTTGTGCTTCCATAGCTTCTAATTTTGTTGACCAGGGTCTTGAGCCTGTTGTATGTTTGTGTTGGCTCCTCTCCCCTGATCATCACGAACCTTCCCAGCTCTCCTTCCACCAACTCCATCTTGGTGATCATGGTGGCGTCGTTTCCCTCGTGTGATATCTTGAGGGTATCCCAAATTTGCTTGGCGTTGTCCAAGCCGCTCACCTTGTTGTATTCATCCCTGCACAAAGATGCTAGCAAAACAGTGGTAGCTTGTGCATTCTTATGAATTTGCTCATTTATGAAAACGGGATTGTCAGTATTATCAAAGTGCATTCAGTTTTCAACAATCTCCCAAATATTAGGATGGATAGAAAATAGGTGACTACGCATTTTGTGACTCCAAAATGAGTAGTCTTCTCCATCAAAGTGTGGAGGTTTCCCAAGTGGAATTGATAGTAAATGAGCAATATAATTGAATGGAATACGGGAATAATCAAATGAATAATTTTGATTAACCGTTTTCTTTTTCGATGAAGAGTCGTCGTCATCGTCGTCTCTTGGTGAAGATGAAGAGGCATCGCTGTCGTAGTAGACGATTTTCTTGATGCGCCTCTTCTTCTTCCCATCCCTCTTCTTGTGACTTGAGCCTGAGTCGGTAGGCTTGTCGTCTTTAGGCTCATTGAGGAAGGACTCCTTCTCCTTGTCGTTGACCACCATCCCCTTTCCCTTAGGATCCATCTCTTCGGGCGATTAGTCCCTTACATGAAGAGAACGGCTCTGATACCAATTGAGAGCACCTAGAGGGGGTGAATAGGTGATCATGTAAAATTCAACACTAAAAGCCACAAAACTTAGTTATTAAAGTTAGAACGGCTAAGTAGCTTGAAACGAGCTCTTGTGAACATAGACAATCAAAGATAAAGCACACAAGAGACACGTGATTTTTATCCCATGGTTCGGCCAAGTAACACTTGCCTACTTCCACGTTGTGGCGTCCCAATGGACGAGGGTTGCACTCAACCCCTTTCAAGTGATCCGATGATCAACTTGAATACCATGGTTTTTCCTTTCTTAGTCTTTCTCCCGTTTGCGAGGAATCTCCACAACTTGGAGCCTCTCGCCCTTACAATGATGATCACAAAAGAAGCATAGAACTAAGGGAGGGGAGAGCAACACACACAAGACTCAAATCACAGCACAATCATGCACACAAGTCACAACTTGAGCTCAAAACACAACCCACGGAGTTCACAACTCAAATGGAGCTCAAGTCACTATCTCAAAGAATCAAATGCGCGAAGTTGGAGTCTTGGAGTCTTAGAATGTTTCTTGAAAGCTTGGGGTAACTCCTTCATGCGCCTAGGGGTCCCTTTTATAGGCCCAAGGCAGCTAGGAGCCATTGGAGGCCAACAAGAAAGGCTATTCTTGCCTTCTGTTAGGTGGCGCACCGGACAGTCCGGTGCGCCACCGGACATTCACTGTAGACGGTCCGGTGCTGATCTCCTTCCTATTCTGGCGCAGACAACCGTTGCATCTCCAAGCCAGATGGCGCACCGGACACTATCCGGTGCACACCGGACAGTCCGGTGCCCCCTGCCGACCGTTGGCGCGGGCCACGCGTCGCCCGCGGATTGCGCGACTGACCGTTGCGCTGGCGACCGTTGGCTCACCGGACAGTCCGGTGAATTATAGTCGTACGCCGTCGATTTTTCCCGAGAGTGGCCTGTTCACCGGAGGCTGGCCTAGCGCACCGGACATTGTCCGGTGCACCACGGGACACTGTCCGGTGCACCACCGGACAGCCCGGTGTGCCAAGCCGAGCTGGACTTCGGCTGCATTCAGCCAAGTCTTTTGTATTTCTTTTCTTCTTTTCTCTCTTTATAGCACTTAGACAATTTATGTTAGTACTCAAAACAATGTACTAAGTCTAGAAACATACCTTGTTACATGATTTGCACTTTTTGCTTGTTTGGCATATAATCAACACACTTAATATGTGTTGGACACTTAATCACCAAAACATTATAGAAATGGCCCAAGGGCACATTTCCCTTTCAAGAAGATGGCCTTTCAATTCTGTCGAAGGATGATCTTGCAAATAGCATGGCATACAACAGCATAAAGGTATAGAAGTTAACTTTGAATTTGAAAATGAAGTATTTTATTTGCTATACTCAATTCTGTCCTCCTCTTGCAGGGCTTAATTCTTAGCAATGCCCTTAGGGCGCAGAAAACTATTGAAGACGAAGGCTATACGATGGCTCTGAACAACCTTCGTTCAGAGGTGATCGAATTAAGAAACGAAGGTCTTGAAAAAGACAAAATCTTAATTTCATTGGTAAACAAAGTGAAAGAAGACGAAGCTAGTTAAGGCCTAGGTCGAAGCCCAAAAGACTAAAATTGAAGACCTTCGGAAACAGCTGGCCGAAGCTAAAGAAAACTGCGTGCTTGTGCAAGCTAACCAGGAAATTAGCGAATATTGGAAAATCATCTGGAGAAGAATGTTGAAGAACTTCGCGCATCTAGGGAAAGGTGCTTTGAAAAATCCTTGGACTGCGTGAAGAAAATAAAAGCTAGCTTCGCCCAAGTGGGTGCCTACTCTACTGAAGAAAACTTCATACGAGGCGACCCCGAAGGCGTTGTTGAATGGATAAGTGGAGAAGCCGAGACCTTCGAAGAAATTTTGAGTGATCGCAGGGATGTTTGCGCGTTTTCCGGTGTGCGGGGAATTTCAGCTATCTTGGAGAAGGCGGGGTGTGATCACATCAAGACCATGACTCAAGCTAAAGCTGCCCTCTCCATAGATGATACGAAGGATCCTTCAGCTGAAGCGACCTTGATGGGCGGAAAATTTTACAATGATGTATGGGTGAATGGTGGCCGAGAGATGGCCCATGAAATTATAAAGAAAAGTGAAAAGGATACCCATGATGCCCGAGCAGAAGCAAGGCGAGCTGAAGAAGCTTCAAAGCGCGAAAAACGTATAGGTATTGCCTTTTGGCTTTTAACTTCGGCATTTGTTTCTGTGGCTTCGGATTGATTAACTCTTCCTACTTCAACTAAATTATCTCCGCCGCCGGAACCGTTCGATCCCCTAGCGGATCTAGAAATGAAGGAAGCGCTGGATATTATAAACATGGCTGAATCCATTGTTGATGAAGTTGTTAACAAATTACTGCACGAAGTTGCAGAGAAAGTCCTTAAAGAGGAATAGCATTTATTGTAAAAACATTTTGAGATGGTCAATGTATAAGACACTAGAGTGGACATTGTACTTTTATTGTAACAAGACTGTAATATTTGATGTGTGTAGGTTTGAACCGAATATGTAAATTATTGTAATTCATTTCTCTGTGATGCATGAAACTTTACATACATACCGTTTTTTGAGCCTTCGGCGAAAAAACACCTTCCCTTCTTTTCATGCTTCGTAAAGAAAAAAATTCATGCTACGTAAAAATATCCATGCTTCACAAAGAGGGATCCCTTCTTTTGTGACAAGGCTGATGAAGCTGTATTTCCTGAGGCTTACTTCGTGCCTTAGCACATTTTCATTTTTACGAAGCATTCGCCGAAGATCAGCTCCATATTCGATTCTCGTGTCATTGATGCGATATGATGTATGATGTGATGTTATGCGAAATGATGCGATGATATGATGCAAAATGATGAGGATGCCGAAGACGCACGCCCACACTGGAACACACAAGCTCTACATCCCCTTAGGAACGACTTTGGAGCCTTCTTCACCGTTTATTTTTCGGTGTTCACCGTTTATTTTTCGGTGTAAGTTCTGCATCCCCAAAGGAACATCTTTTGAACTTCTTTGCCTTCTATTTCGGCGGTATAAGTTCTGCATCCCCTTAGGAACGACTTTTGAACTTCTTTGCCTTATATTTCGGTGGTATTTGGCTCTGCATTCCCTTTGGAACGACTTTTGAGCAGAAAACTTACGCTGCGCTCCCTTAGGAATGACTTTTTGTAGCTTCGGCAATTTTAGCTTTGCATTCCCTTAGGAACGTCTTTTGAGCACAAAACTTACGCTGTGCTCCCTTAGGAATGACTTTTTGTAGCTTCGGAATTTTAGCTCTGCATTCCCTTAGGAACGACTTTTGAGCTTCGTAACCTTTGAGCTTCGTAATTCTGTGAGGAAGATTTATTCCATTCTGATAGAAGCAAAATCATTACAGGAATTTAAAACTAAATTTACATTACTTGTTCCTTACTAAAAAGCAAAACGACATAGAACACAAAAGCATTTCAGAGGTAGGATATCGCTCAGTATATGTGCTTCGATTCTGGTACAGTACTATTGATTGTACGAGCTTCGGACTCCTCCCTGAAGTCACGTTGTTGCTGGGAGTGTTGACGCCCTTCTGGCTACTGGCTTCGGGAATAAGTGGGCTGTAGTTGTGGTGGCGGTGGAAGCTCAGGCCAAGAAGCCTGTGAATGACTTGCCGAAGCAACAGAGGCCGCAGGTTGATTGCCCATGTATTCCGGTATGTAAGGAGAGTGGCACGAAGCAGTGTGCAAGACCTACTTTGGCTGATTCTGTCGAGCTTCGGCTTCGGCAATCTCCTTTTGTTTCAGAATAGTGATTTGACACATTCTTGTAGTGTGGCCCTTGTCTTCTCCATAGAATAAGCAATAAATTTTCCTGGGCTGATCCCCATATCTTCCTCCGAAGCCCCTGGCCCCTCTGCCCCTTGGAGCTGGTGGCCTGAAGGAGCTTTGCTGCTGTCCCGAAGACTGTTAGGTATGCTGTGGCCTCTGAAGCTGGCTTCCTTTATCATCATTCTGACTGGAGATGTGGATTGATCTGACATGCCTAGGGTGAATTCTTCCTTCGAAGCCCATAGTCATCTCAGAAAATTTGTAAGCTTCTTCCCTTCTTTGTCGGAAGTCATTGTCAGCTCGGATATACACATCCATCTTCTGAAGCAACTTCTCCAGAGTTTGGGGAGGTTTCCTGGTGAAGTATTGAGCCGTGGGTCCTGGCCGAAGACCCTTGATCATGGCCTCAATGACAATTTCATTGGGCGCTGTGGGCGCTTGTGCTCTCAGTCGCAAGAACCTTCGGACATACGCCTGAAGGTATTCCTCATGGTCTTGTGTGCACTAGACCAAGGCCTGAGCTGTGACTGGCTTCGTCGAAAAGCCTTGAAAACTGGTAACCAGCATGTCCTTGAGCTTCTGCCACAACATGATTGTCCCTGGCCGAAGGGATGAATACCATGTCTGAGCCACGTTTCGGACTGCCAAGACGAAGGACTTTGCCATGACAGCTGCATTGCCTCCGTATGAGGATATTGTTGCCTCATAGCTCATCAAGAATTGCTTTGGGTCTGAGTGCCCATCGTACATGGGTAACTGAGGTGGCTTGTAGGATTGTGTCCATGGGATAGCCTGCAATTTTGCTGCCAGAGGAGAAGCATCATCAAAAGCAAAGATACCATGATTAAAATCATCGTACCATTCATCTTCGTTGAATGAGCCCTCCTGACGAAGCTCCCGGTGTTGGGGCCTTCGGTCGTGATCATCTTGAGTAAGATGACGCACGTCCTCAGTAGCTTCGTCGATCTTCTTCTGAAGGTCGGCTAGCCGAGCCATCTTCTCCTTTTTCCTTTGCACCTGCTGGTGAATGATTTCTAGGTCCCTATTCTTCTGATCCAACTCCTCCTCCTGAAGTGTTGGACTGGTGGCCTTACTCTTTTGGCTTCTGGCCTCTCGGAGAGAGAGAGAGAGTGTCTTGGTTTGTATCCAGTGGCTGCAAAGCAGTCCCTGGCGCTGTTATCTTCTTCGGCGGCATGACGAAGGATGATGCTTTGCCGAAGGTTGTGGAAGTGAGTACACCGGAGGTGGGCACCAATGTTGGGGACTTGTTCTCAAATGCTATGAATTAAGAACAAGGCAACACAGAAGAAAGTTAATGGTTAATGCCCTTCGTCCTTCGAAGCATTATTTCCCTTAGGATATAACGATCTTCGGACGAAGGTCATGAAGGACATACCTTCATGATCACAGTTTACATTGATAAAAGGAGAAGCATATGAAACATGAGAGAATAACATGGATAACCATATGACATTGTTAATATCTCTTTATTATATCATCATGAATGAATATAAACAATATTGAATTACATTTGTACCTTCGACTTGATAGAAGACAAAAGTACAAGCGTGACGCACGAGTGAGTACCAGTTAGAGTGAACAGTACGAGGGTACTGTTCATCTATTTATAGGCACAGGATGCAGCCTGTGTAAAATTACATTCATGCCCTTCATACTCAGTATTGACTTAAGAACAATCTGTCGAGGACTAAATAGCCTATTGGGGACTTGTTCTCAAATACTATGAATTAAGAACAAGGCAACACCGAAATTGTTAAACGTTAAAGTCCTTCGTCCTTCGAAGCATTATTTCCCTTAGGATATAATGAGTTCCGGACGAAGGTTATGAAGGACAAACCTTCATAAGTATAACAAACAACGAGAAAGGATTCACATAAAGTATGAGAAATAACATAAATATTTAAATATTATCATTAACTCATTTCTATGAATTATTATTATAGAAAAGATAACAAATTACAAATGTACCTTCGGCTTGAAGGAAAGCAAAAGTATAAGCGTGACGCAAAAGCGAATGCCAAGTCAGCGTGAACAGTACGGGAGTACTGTTCACCTATTTATAGACATGGGTCGCAGCCCATGTAAAATTACATCCAGGCCCTTTGCTTTTGATAATAACTCTATAGTAATCTATCGGGGTCTAGATAATCTTTTCCTCTTTAAGTCGGTTTCCTCTTTCCGCTATCATGCCGAAGCTCTTCTACAAACAGCTTCGGCTCCGTGCCATCCTCCATACCCCTTCTGTGCTTCTTCACGTTGTGGTTTTAACTCAGGTCCGAAGATACCTGTTCACACATTGTACTCCAGAAACATTGTTAAATCATACTTTTGAGGACCTTCGGAAGCCGAAGGCCCCCAACAGTAGCCCCTCGCAATATTAATTTGTTAGAATGATAAATTTAGATTGCGATATGGACGAAGGCTGCGAGCCGAAGGTCCGAAAAAACACCTTCCCTTTGCTAGAATAGCAATAGCCACTGACAAGCGGGACCCTTCAGTTTTCAATGTACTCGGCATATAAATAGGAGCATATCGCGGATTCATTTGACACACTCCCTTGCCAACTGCTGTTGCTTGCCCAATTTTTAGCCCTTACGCACCAACACTTTCTTGGCTTTGAGTTTTTTTAAGCTTCGTATTCAAGAGTGGTTTTTCAGCACCTCCGAAGATGTCTGAAGATAAGAAAGTTGTTGCTGAAACAAAGCTGAGCCTTCTTGAGGAGAAGAATCTTGGCTTTCTTGAATCAATATCAAAGACAAATACAGAAAAGATTACAAGGGAAATTTTGGAAGGTTTGTCTGAAGATACTGGTGATAGTGACAGTTATGATGCAGAAAGTGGGGGGGAAGACTCGGAAGATCGACCCTGGCGGCCAAGCCACGCAGTTTTTGGAAAATCAACCATTAAGCAAAGCCATCTTGTCAATATGAGGGGTAGATATTTTCGGGATTTGTCTATTGTGAGGGCTGACGAAGGAGAGAAGACTTGTCCTACTCCCGAGGAAAATGAAGTCGTGATTTTCCGAAGCTTCTTCAAGGCTGGGCTTTGGTTCCCTCTAAGCAGTTTTGTGGTTGAAGTTTTGAAGATATTTGAAATCTGCTTACATCAAATTACTCCCGAAGCAATCATAAGGATGGGAATTTTCATATGGGCCGTGAAGAGCCAAGGTTTGGAGCCAAATGCAAAAAGTTTCTGCAATATGCATGAGCTATTATATGAGACGAAACCCTGGGGTAAAGAACAATATCATAACAATTTTGGCTGCTATAGCTTCGGTGCTCGATCTGGGTCAAGTTGCCCCGTGCCAACATTTCGAAAGAGATGGCCTGGAGACTCGATGAGGGAATGGTTCTATGTGAAAAACGATTTGAAGGCATGAGAAGATATTAAAGATATCATTATGCGCCCTATCTAGCAGCGTTTCGGCCTTCGGAAACCGAAGGTGGATATGGATGAAGCAGCCGAAGAATGCCAGAAGGCCTTCGGCGTAGTTTGTCCTTTCATCGGGACAAGAGATTTGATCCAGGAACACATAGCCTACAGAGTGTGGCCACTTGTAGAAAAGTGGGAAATGCCAAAGGAGACCATAAGCAAACCTGACGAAGGTGGTCTAGTTAGGTTGAAATACACCTTCAGATATGAGGGTAAATTTATTGAACCAGACGATGATTGGTTGAAATGTATTGAAGCTACAAGCGATGAACTGCTTGGGCCATATTCGAAGGCGGAAGATACTGCACTATCTGCGGCCTTCGGAGGCCAGAAGAAGAAAAGGCTCAACCATGTTTTTGATGCTATTGGGTTCGTCTATCCTGACTACCGTTACCCAATACGGGGTCAAAAAAGAAAAAGGTATGGCTTCTGTGAAGGAAGTTGCTTCGGCCGCTCCTAGTGAGCTAGCGCCGAAGAGATAAAAGATGAAAGTTCTTACGCACCGGCCACGCTATATTGAGCCGGCCACAGTGCCTGAGTTTGTCGGTGAGACCTCTTCGGCCACTGAAGCTAAACAGCCTACTCATCTGCAGAATATTGAAGAGCCGGCTGCAATGCCAGAGATGGAAAAAATGGAAGAACTAAGGGCTGAAGAGGCAAAGTCATCGGAAGTTTTAAGTCGTTCAGCAAGAGTTGAGGTGCCAAAGCCAATGCTGAAGGCACAGAAGGACCTTACAACAACTCCCAAGAGAAAGAGAATGGTTAACGTATTAGATGTGCTAGAAATAATAAAATCTTCAAGCTCTAGTACGAAGATAGTTGTCGAAGCTCCAAAGACACAAATTGAGGCCGAAGCTGCCAAAAATCAAGTGGAAACCAAAACTGGGCTTTCAGAGTCTGCCAAGAGAAAAGAAACGGAAAAAGAATCTATAGGAGAAATTTTATCTGGGAAAAACACCATCCCTATTCCCGAAGCATCTTCCGAAGCTCCCGACTATGTATTACGTCATGCTTCGGGTAAAAATCTGACTGAAAAAGAAAAACGAGAAGCTCAGTTTTATGCGCAAAAATTGAAATATCCAAAAGGGGCGCTAATATTCAACGGCAGCGGAGAAGAAGACTTCTTGTATTGTCTCCCTGACAGCAAGGAGATTGTTGTCTGTCGGGAGATGAGCAAGAGCTTCGGATTCCCGACATTAGAAGACGGGCTTTCGTTGTTGTCAAAAGACGAGCTGGCCGACAGCTTAGCATATAATAGTTTAAAGGTGAAAAAATGAGATTTTTGTATTATTTTTTGAAGTCAAAATTTTTCATTTTCTTAAACTTATTAGCGCATTTTTTGCAGGGCCTTATACTTAGCAATGCCCTCAGGGCACAAAAAGATACCGAAGATGAAGGGTATACCATAGCCTTGAACAACCTTCGTTCCGAAGTAATTGAACTAAGGAACGAAGGTCTCGAAAAAGATAAAATATTACATTCGTTGGTGAATAAAATAAAAGAAGACGAGGCTGCTTCCAAAGCTCAAGCTGAGGCCCAAAAGCGCAAAATTGAGGATCTTCGGAAACAGCTAGCCGAAGCTAAAGAAAAATGCACAGTTGCAGAAGCTAAACAAGAAATTAGTGAACAATGGGCAAATTATTTAGAGAAAAATGTTGAAGAACTTCGTGCATCCAAGAAAAGGTGTTATGAAAAGTCTATAGAGTGTGTTAAGAAAATAAAAACTAGCTTCGCCAGCGTTGGCGCGTATTCAAGCGAGGAAAATTTCGTAAAAGGCGACCCTGAGGGCCCAATTGAGTGGACCAGCCACGAAGCCGAAGCTTTTGAGGAAGTTTTGAATGGTCGCGGAGACATATGCGCCTTCTCGGGTGCTAGAGGGATTGCCACTATTTTGGAGAGAAGAGGCTGCGATCATGTGAAATCCTTGGTGCAAACCGAGGCCGCCTTATCTACTGAAGATATAAAAGATCCCTTGGCCGAAGCAAGCTTGGTTGGTGGAAAATTTTTCACCGACATCTGGGAAAATGGTGGCCGGGAGATGGCTCAAGAAATTATAAGGAAAAGTGAAAAAGGTATTCACGACGCTAGAAAAGTAGCGGAGGCCGCTGAGAAAAGTGCGGATCTCGAGAGGCGAATAGGTATTGACTACTAGTTTTTGACTTTATGTTGTAATTATATGATTTCGGACTTATTTACACTTTGTAACACAGCCGCACTATCTTCTCCCCTAGAGCCCGCCGAGCCATTGGCGGACCCCAACGCAAAGGGGGACGATGAAATTAGAAAAATGGTCGAAGCTATTATGGATAAGGTTGTTGATCAACTATTAAACGAAGCTGCGGAAGTGGTCTTAAGAGAAGATTAGCTGCTATTGTAAAGACATTTAGGATGTAATATTTGCTGGACAAAGTGTGTAATATTTTCATAACCTTGAATGTAATATATAAGCTGCTTGTAACTCAATTCTTTACGATGCATGAAACTTTATGTACATACCATTTTTGAGCCTTCAGCGAAAAAACACCTTCCCTTCTTTTCATGCTTCGTGAAGAATATCCATATTTCATAAAAACATCCAATCTTCGTAAAATCAGTAAGCAATAGATCTTTTTAGAGTTTGACATAGGTATGCTTCTTCAATGATTATTTTTATGCCTTGGCACTGCTTCCTCAAAACAATCTCCGAAGAACAACATTGGACCCCCTTCTTGCGTCATTGATGCAATATGATGTATGATGTTATGTTATGCAAATGATGTGATGATGTGATGTTATGCAAAATGATATTTGCCGAAGATCAGCGCTTATTTTTCGCTGTAAGCCTCCCTTAGGAGCTTCTTCGCCTTCTATTTCGGCGGCATCAGCGTTTATTTTTCGCTGTAAGCCTCCCTTAGGAGCTTCTTGGCCTTCTATTTCGGCGGTATCAGCGTTTATTTTTCGCTGTAAGCCTCCCTTAGGAGCTTCTTCGCCTTCTATTTCGGCTGTATCAGCGTTTATTTTTCACTGTAAGCTCTGCATTCCCTTTGGAACGACTTTTGAGCAGAAAACTTACGCTGCGCTCCCTTAGGAACGACTTTTTTGTATCTTCGGAGATACTTTCTGTAATCACGAGCTCTTAAGACCGAACTTCGGCAATTTTTCTGACTCCGTAAATCTATGGAGAAGATATATTTTCATTATGGTAAAAAACGAAGCTGTTACAAAAAATTGTAAATGAGAAGAAAAACTTGAGCTTTAATGATTGTTCCTTATTTAAACGAAAAATGAAAACGAATGCAAGAACTGTTGCCAAGGTAGGATATCTTCTAGTAGATGTGCTTTGACTCTGGCACAGTATTGTTGACTGTGCGAGCTTCGGACTCCTCTCTGAAGTCTCGTTGCTGATGAGTGTGTTGGCTCCCTTCTGGCTGCTGGCCTCGTTGCATTGGTGGTGGAGGTGGAGGCTGTTGCCAAGACACCTGAGGTTGGCTTGCCGAAGCAACAGAAGCTGCAGGATGGTTACCCACATACTCTAGAATGTACGGTGAATGATATGAAGCAGTATGCATAACTTGCTTCGGCTGGCTCTGTTGGGCTGCAGCTTCTGCTATCTCTTTCTGTTTCTGGATGGTGACATGGCACATCCTGGTAGTATGGCCCTTGTCCTCACCGCAGAATAAACAATAAATTTTCCTGGGCTGGTCCCCAAATCTTCCTCTGAAGCCCCTGGCGCCTCTGCCCCTTGGAGCTGGCGGCCAAAGATAGCTCTGTTGTTGCCCCGAAGCCTGAGAGGAGTATTGTTGCCGCTGTTGCTGGCTTCCTCTGTCATCATTTTGAGTGGAATGGATTGATCTCACATGTCTTGGGTGGATTCTCCCTCCGAAACCCCTAGTCATTTTGGAGAACCTGTAAGCTTCCTCTCTTCTTTGACGAAAATCATTATCAGCGCGGATGTATTCATCCATCTTTTGGAGCAGCTTTTCTAGGGTCTGAGGGGGTTTCCTGGCGAAGTATTGGGCCATAGGTCCTGGCCGAAGCCCCTTAATCATGGCCTCAATGACAATTTCATTGGGCACCGTTGGTGCCTGTGCCCTCAGACGCAAGAACCTTCGGACATACGCCTGAAGGTATTCTTCGTGATCCTGGGTGCACTAGAATAAAGCTTGAGCGGTGACCGGCTTCGTTTGAAACCCTTGGAAACTGGTAATCAGCATGTCCTTCAGCTTCTGCCATGACGTGATTGTTCCTGGCCTAAGAGAGGAGTACCAGGTTTGTGCAACATTCTTGACAGCCATGACGAAAGACTTCGCCATGACTGCAGTATTGCCACCATACGAAGATATGGTTGCTTCGTAGCTCATCAAAAACTGCTTCGGGTCTGAATGTCCGTCGTACATGGGAAGCTGGGGTGGCTTGTAAGACGGGGGCCAAGGTGTAGCTTGCAGTTCTGCTGACAGAGCAGAAGCATCGTCAAAGGCAAAATTTCCATGATGGAAATCCTCATACCAGTCATCCTTGTTGAAGAAGCCCTCTTGATGAAGTTCTCTGTGCTGAGGCCTTCGGTTCTGCTCATCTTGAGCTAGATGACGAACTTCTTCAGAAGCTTCATCTATCTGCCTTTGCATATCAGCTAGCTGAGCCATCTTTTTCTTCTTCCTTTGTACTTGCTAATGGAGCATCTCCATAGTCCTGATCTCTTGGTCCAAGTCGTCCTCCTGGGGCGTTGGACTAGTGGCCTTCCTCTTCTGGCTTCGGGCCTCTCGAAGAGAAATGGTCTCCTGGTTCGGGTCCAGCGGCTGCAGAGTTGCAGCCCCTGTCGCTGAAGCTTTCTTTGGTGGCATGACGAAGGTCGATGCTTGCCGAAGGTGTTCGAAACTCGAAAAGTGGAAGTGAGTTCACCGGAGGTGGGCGCCAATGTTGGGGACTTGTTCTCAAATACTATGAATTAATAACAAGGCAACACAGAAATTGTTAAACGTTAAAGTCCTTCGTCCTTCGAAGCATTATTTCCCTTAGGATATAATGAGTTCCGGACGAAGGTTATGAAGGACAAACCTTCATAAGTATAACAAACAACGAGAAAGGATTCACATAAAGTATGAGAAATAACATAAATATTTAAATATTATCATTAACTCATTTCTATGAATTATTATTATAGAAAAGATAACAAATTACAAATGTACCTTCGGCTTGAAGGAAAGCAAAAGTATAAGCGTGACGCGAAAGCGAATGCCAAGTCAGCTTGAACAGTACGGGAGTACTGTTCACCTATTTATAGATATGGGTCGCAGCCCATGTAAAATTACAGCCAGGCCCTTTGCTTTTGATAATAACTCTATAGTAATCTATCGGGGCTTAGATAATCTTTTCCTCTTTAAGTCAGTTTCCTCTTTCCGCTATCATGCTGAAGCTCTTCTACAAACAGCTTCGGCTCTGTGCCATCCTCCATACCCCTTCTGTGCTTCTTCACGTTGTGGTTTTAACTCAGGTCCGAAGATACCTGTTCACACATTGTACTCCAGAAACATTGTTAAATCATACTTTTGAGGACCTTCGGAAGCCGAAGGCCCCCAACATAGCCTTTTCCTCCTTAAGTCGGTTCCTTTTTCTGCCATTGAGCCGAAGCTTCCTTGCGCACAGCTTCGGCGCTGGTTCAACCTTCGTTTTGACCCTGCTTTCCATATTGTGCACAGCTTCATCCTGAGTTCGAAGGTTCCTGTACATATATTATATTTTGGGAAACATTGTTAATAATGTTTTTGAGGACCTTCGGAGGATGAAGGCCCCCAACATCCCCCATCATAGACATCTCGAATTTTTGAATCATGATCCTACTAAACTCTTCACAAGTAGATTTGTTAGTAGACCCAAATATGATATCATCAACATAAATTTGGCATACCAACAAATCAGTTGCAATAGTTTTAGTAAAGAGAGTAGGATCGGCTTTTCTGACTTTAAAGCCATTAGAGATAAGGAAATCTCTTAGGCATTCATACCATGCTCTTGGGGCTTGCTTGAGCCCATAAAGCGCCTTAGAGAGTATATACACATGGTTAGGGTACTTGTTGGGGGCCTTCGGCTTCTGAAGGTCCTCAAAAAACGTGATTTGACAATGTTTCTGGAGTACAATACATGAGCAGGTACCTTCGGACACGAACCCTTCGGACAAGTCAAAATTGCTGTATGAAGAAGCACAAAGAGAACGAAGGATGGAACAGAGCCGAAGCTGTGCGCAAGGAAGCTTCGGCATGATGGCAGAAAAGAGGAAACCGACTTAAAAAGGAAAAGACTATTTAGACCCCGATAGATTACTATAGAGTTATTATCAAAAGCAAAGGGCTTGGATGTAATTTTATATGGGCTGCGACCCGCGCCTATAAATAGGTGAACAGTACTCCTGTACTGTTCACGCTGACTTGGCATTTGCTTTTGCATCACGCTTGTACTTTTACCCTCTTTCAAGTCAAAGGTATATTTGTAACCCAACATCATTCCTATTCTTCGATAGCAATAAAATAAAAATGAGTTGATAATAATATATAACTATTTATGTTATCCTTTATATTCCATATAATTTCCTTTTCATTATGATATGTAATGTTTACAAAGGTACGTCCTTCATAACCTTCGTCCGAAGATCATTATATCTCATAAGAAAATAATGCTTCGAAGGACGAAGGACTTTAACGTTTAACGTTTTCTATGTTGCCTTGTTCTTAACTCTTAGCATTTGAGAACAAGTCCCCAACATTGGCGCCCACCTCCGGTGAACTCACTTCCACTTTTTGAGTGTTGAACACCTTCGTCATGCCGCCAAAGAAAGCTTCAGCGATAGGGGCTGCAGCTCTGCAACCGCTGGACCCGAACCAAGAGACCCTTTCTCTTAGAGAGGCCCGAAGCCAGAAGAGGAAGGCCACCAGTTCAACGCCCCAGGAGGACGACTTGGACCAAGAGATTAGGAATATGGAGATGCTTCATCAGCAAGTACAAAGGAAGAAGGAAAAGATGGCTCGGCTAGCTGATCTACAAAGGCAAATAGATGAAGCTTCTGAAGAAGTTCGTCATCTAGCTCAAGATGAGCAGAACCGAAGGCCTCAGCACAGAGAGCTTCATCAAGAGGGCTTCTTCAATGAGGATGACTGGTATGAGGATTTCCATCATGGAAATTTTGCTTTTGATGATGCTTCTCCTCTGTCAGCAGAACTGCAGGCTACACCTTGGCCCCCGTCTTACAAGCCACCCCAGCTTCCCATGTACGACGGACACTCAGACCTGAAGCAGTTTTTGATGAGCTACGAAGCAACCATATCTTCGTATGGTGGCAATACTGCAGTCATGGCGAAGTCTTTCGTCATGGCTGTCAAGAATGTTGCACAAACCTGGTACTCCTCTCTTCGGCCAGGAACAATCACGTCATGGCAGAAGCTGAAGGACATGCTGATTACCAGTTTCCAAGGGTTTCAAACGAAGTCGGTCACTGCTCAAGCTTTATTCTAGTGCACCCAGGATCACGAAGAATACCTTCAGGCGTATGTCCGAAGGTTCTTGCGTCTGAGGGCACAGGCACCAACTGTGACACCCCAGGTGTTTATTTCGCATTATATCGGGAGATTTATCCTAATCTCGGTTGCTCAGTAAAAATTTCTATTCTCGCTCGCGTATGTCTCTGTTTATCCGGATTATTCATCCACATTTCACCGAATTCGGAGTTATTCAGTCTCACAGAAGGCCGAATTTGGAGCCTGTTAAAACTTTTATTTCTCGGCACGAATGCAAACTCGAAAATCATTCTCGATTTATAAATCTCGTTCAAAGCTCATTTAATCAAGCGCTCAACAGTTGCTAGTCGAGCTATGTCCGAATCCAATTGCTCGATGTTTGATCTATATCCAAAAATTAATCCGAGTCTGTATTCTCAAGCGGGATCTCTGTTGTGTCGATCTCTAATTAATTCTTATCCGAACCAACTTGATATCACCATATCTCATCTGAATCAAAAAGGAAAATACGAGAACAAAAATGAAGTGAGTAATAACCGTTCATATTTGATCTAATACTTATTTGCTAAATTGGTTCCTGTCTTAGTAAGCAAAATACAACACCGTATTTAGGAGACTCGAATTTTATAACTCGGACCGCTGGCGTCGACCTATAACGCTGCACAATCTTAAAAATTTGGAACGAACAAAAGCGACAAGATTTTTAAGATAGAACTACTCGCATAATTTAATTGTTGTTCGAACTACAAAGGTCTGATTCAAAAAAAATGGTCAAGTTTAAGTCAAAACATTTTTCAAATAGAATGCGGGTATATTGTTTCAGGCAATATCGATTAGAATTTCTGCCAAAATTTTGCATTTCTTGTTTGTTACGGATGTAGGGTGTTTAGTATAAAACTCAGCAATAATTAATTATGAGGATGGATTTTAATTTAGTACTATTTTGTTCTTATCCCGCGAAATGTAAAAAAGGAGAAAAACTCATGTACCTCACGTGCTGCAGTGGCCATGGCTGTCGCGTGGTGCTTGGCCTGAAGCGCCGGCCACGACCAGCCACTCGACGATCGCCGCGCCTCTAGTCCAATGTGCCATGCCGCCCAGGTGAGCCAATCGGCTGGCAGACCGCGTCCTCTATTAACTCTGGGGGTCCCCTGTTGTCTTCCTCCCCACGCCATTTCCCTTCCTTTCTCTCCCGGCGCGCAGACCTGCTGCAACCGATCTTCTTCCTCCCCCATCCGAGCTCCATCCAGAACAACAGCTTCTCCCTCACGCCAGCAGCAGGGATCTCCTCCCTCTCCCATCCATGGGCGCGCACCCCCTCCCTGTGAGCTCTCTGCTCGGCTCCCCTGCTCCCATGGTGTCCAGTGCCTTCCTCTGTCCTAGGCGCAGGGCGCCACTACGGCCTCTCCGAACTCCCCATGGCATCGAGCTTCTTCGTTGGGCCCCTGTGACGTGCCCAGCACGTCCGCCATCCATCCCTGCGCTCTCCCACTCCCAGTCTTCTTCTCTAGCCGGCGCCTCCCTTCTCTGTTTCTTAGCACAGAAGGATTCTCCTGGCATCTTCCTTCTCCTCGCTGGTTCTACGCAGAAGCTCCCAGGGAGCAGCCGCTCAGCTCCCTCAACTGGCCATGGCGCTCGGCCCCGCGCTCTCTGCGTCGTAGCTCCAGTCGCCCCCCCTTCCTCCTCCTCCAGGCTGGGGCGCCCTTCTCTGGCCCATGGCCGCCAGGATCCACGGGGCTGAGCAGCACCTCTGCTCCTCCTTCCTCCCTCCAATGTCAACCGACGCCATGGAGCCGAACCCGAGCTCTCCACTCTAATCCAGCGCTCAAGGCTCTGCTCCCTCTCTCCTCCAAGCGGGTGGCGCCTTCCCTGCTCCTCCATGGCGCCACTCCTCGCCGGGATCTTGCTCGCCTACGTGCTCGGCTCAAGGAGCAGGCGCCCCTGCATCTGCCTACGCAGGAATTCCCCAAGTGCAGCAGGTGCCTAGATCCTTCTCTTGTCGCCTCCCTCTGCTCCTTCACTGCATCCTCTGCTCGGGCTGGAGATCCCTGGTCGAGCTCCCTCTCTGTTTTCCCTGGACGCGCACAAGTGTCGGTCGGCGACCACTGTCCCTGTGCCGCTGGACGCCGTTCCTCTCTGCTCTGCCCTTGCCATCCGCGTCCCCGCGCCTGGACAGAGCTCGCCGAGCTCCTCCTCACGTGCTCCTCCACCGGTCCGTGCCCCCGCACTTGCAGCAACGGCCACCTGGGTCTCCCTTGCGTCGTGCCCTCGGCGTGCTCGATGTAATGCCAAAGCAGCAGCAGCAGCGACGCCCTCCGTTGCGTCGTGCTCGCTAGATCGGGCCTCACGTCGTCGATCTGCGCAGCGTCTGCGCGTCGTCATCGAAACCCGCGGTGAGCTCCTCGCTGTTTTGTGTTCATTGATTTTATGAAATAACTGAACTAATAAGCCGTGAAATAACTGTGTATGTCATTTAATCGCAGCCCCTTGTCGTCGTCGCGCTTCGCGCGTCGTTTCGACAAAAAGCCAAACCAGCACGCAGGCATGCGCGACACGAGTCGGCCAGGTTGTTCGCTTTAGAAAAATTGTGATTTCATTTTATTTACGATTCAGTCGATGGCATAAATATGTGCGTGAAAATATAATTGTATGAATTAACACGTGTAGAGAAGAAACTGAAGTAGAAAAGAACTCGAACATTTTTATATTTGATAGGAAAAATATGCGATGCGTTGTTTAAATGCGAAAACTAAGTTACAAAATGCGGATTTTGTTTTGGGAAATGCATCGATATGTGTTTATATGAAAAGTGTATTTGTTTTATGCAACGTGATGGGATTCGTGATTATATAGGGGATATAATTGTTAATGTGACAAGTAGTTTAAATAATGCTAATTTGCGTGGAGGATGAATTATTAATACATGAGTGTCGGAGTTCATTAGTGGTCGCACCATATTGATTGAAGTGTCTCGGGTGCACACCACCATATGGTTGTATGCGAGACGAGGTTATGTGCATGAAGAGTTTAGTAAAAATCCATCGGTGCCACTAGTGTTAAGTTGAGGTTTATTTGCGCGTGGAAAGTAATAATGTGTTTAATACTTAGAACTCTTAGTCGATGGTAGAAATTGTTTTGGCTTATATAGAGAGGTGGTGACATGCCAAAGTAGTCATCGCTTCCTCTATATCTTGAGTCGGGTCAATACACGTTATGTGTTCATGAATTGGGAAGTAAGCACATAATGGTTTCGAGTTAGAGATTAGTGGTTTACGGTTCGTATGATTTGGTCGATGTGTGAATATATATGTGAATATACATGTCTATAAAAATGTTGTGGTGTATGTTGTGCCTTAGATAGTGATAATAATAGGCAAGCCGGCGTGTATGTTATTTAGCGGGCTATGTCGTTGCTCTAGTTCGCCGAAGTGTTACACAGGTTGGTTAAGCTCGTAATCACGATGACTTGCTTGTTTATGGCCTAAATGTGTATGGTTATGATCGCGGGTAAAAAGTAGTAGTGCTCATGTGAAGTCTAAGTTAAAATGCAAATTATTGGGTGAAAAGCGCTTCGATATTGATTATCATAGAGAATGCGTTGTTAATTGAGTATGGTACTTCTAGTGTTCAAAATAACACGGATAAGTATTAGTAAGTCTACTTATTAGTCCTCATTTGATTAATTTAACGCTAACAAAGGGTAAAGTGTTAGAATGGTTCGAGTCTCTAGAACGCGACAATTTTTGAAGTAAATAGAAGCTGAATTTTATTAGTTGCTATTTTGGGCTGCACGTACTGTTTTCGTCGTGCTGTTTGTTTGATGAACTAAATTATGTTTTCTGTAGAAAATCCATATAAGAAAGTTGTAGATAACTTTATTATCATACTTGTGTTAAAATTTGACAGCCATAAGTCTGATCGTTTAGAAGTTGTGCTTTTCGCAAATTCAGTAACTGAATCTGTCCAATCTCTGTACAGATTTCAGAGAGTGAATTGTTTGCTTAAGCTAATGTTCCAATCTGTTCATGGTCGTTATAAGAAAGTTGTAGAGGCTTTTCTTATCTTGCTTGTGTTCAAATTTCATAACCATAGGCCTGACAAATTAGGAGTTATGAATTTTACAAACAGGTTGCTGTATTCTGTCCACTGACAGAACAGATTTCGAAAATTGAATTGTTTGATTCAGTTCAGCATATAATCAATTCTTGGTGATTATAAAAGTATGTAGTGTTTTTGCCAAGCTTTCCAAAAAGTCTTAGATCACTCTTTTTGGTGATCTGAAGATTAAGTTATGGATGTTTAAAGTCTGAAGACTGAATCTGTCCAATTCTGGACAGCAAAGCCTTCTAGTGTCTTTTACTCTTGATACACTTTAAATCAACCTCATATGTTTATAAATGATATGTAGACAATTTTATTACCTTTCCGGAAAGTCTAGGATCAATTGATTTGAATGCATGAGTCTCTAGTTATAAATTTTTGAAGTCGCAAGTCTGAATCTGTCCAAATCTAAATAAAACTGTCATGTATTACTATTTAACCTTATTAAGTGTTTAATTACCTCGAGATGAAAATACCAAAGTTAGAGAGTGTTTAATAAGATTTCTAAAGAGTATTTGTTCACCATGTTTAGATAAATAACGTGTGAGTTATAACTGAAACAAGCAACTGCTGTGCTGCTGTCCTAATTTTATTATGTTTGGTGGATTGCTCTACTCTGTGGTGTATTTCTTGAGTCGACTGTTTCCTCGTTTTGACTTTGGTTGAACACGCAGTAAAGATAATATAGCTAATATAATTGTGCCTAAGTATATAGGTAACTAGTACACGTCTCGCTAAATTAGTGAACTAAATTGGTTAAGGTCTAATAAGAGTTTGCCTAGTAAACAATTGTAAAACCCGATTAAGTAACTATTCCGTTTTAACTATGATTGTCTATATATAAGTCCTAGCAAATTTAGGTGTACTTAATTAGTTTAATAATAAGTAGCCAATGAATGATTAAAGTGAACATGGTAAATGCCTGTACTCGGGATGTCATGTTTGTGTTGGTCAATTATAGGAAGTGTTCGTCGTCTTTCCAGTAATGTTGACTTGTGCCCGATGACGTATAGATAACTAGCGCTTGCGTACAGTTGTCGCAGTGTCTTACAATTTAATGTTTAGATCGCTACCGTCCATTTTGGGACTATCTTGTGATATATTTCATCATATTCATACATATGCATCTTGCATCTCATTTAGGACCGAGAGATGATGATCGTGCAAGTGATGTGGTGCCAACCACAAGATGCAGTTGGTGGACGACCTAAGGAAGGATGGACTTAACCAGTGGATGTTCGCCAAACGAGTACCCCCAGCAAACACTATCTAAGTGTTAAATTAAAGGCAAGCCCCGGTTTTATGCATAACCTGTTAATTATGCTATTTTACTACACTTAATGCTTGTAGGATTGTAATGTGCACTTAAGTGTAGGAGTTGCTTGAAACCTCTAGTTGCATGAACTTAGGATTCCTTTTTGAGATGAATACTAGTATGCTAAGTCGAGTAGCTGCTTGCTAATCAGGATCTCGGTAGAAGTCGAGTGATTTTTCTAGCACTCGCGCGAGGTCAAGAATTGATTGTATTCATCTTGATAACGGGATATATGTTGGTCCATGGACTTGGATCCAGGGAGGATGCCTTGTCCATGAGACGGGAAAAGGAATTAAGGATTAATGTGTGGATACCTGAGTCAAGCTTTTGAA
The DNA here is from genome assembly GCF_902167145.1 of Zea mays. Classification (NCBI taxonomy): domain Eukaryota; kingdom Viridiplantae; phylum Streptophyta; class Magnoliopsida; order Poales; family Poaceae; genus Zea; species Zea mays. The sequence continues at coordinate 156,248,380 of NC_050100.1, read as the reverse complement.
CGTACTAAGCACATGCCGGGAAAAATGGTAACAGGTAAACCTAGTACCTGAGTGAAGCCGGGCGCGGACTTTATCCCTCATGCGACCTGAGACTGGGTCTCCCATGCTAGCTACGGTGGGTACAAGTGCGGTCACTACACGGCGGCAGCCGGGGTCAGTGGAGCATTGTATGCCAAGGCGGTGAGGCCTGGACGCGAACGGGGAATCGATGGGGACGGTTGTCATGTGTGGGGTCGGAGTACCCTGACATGTCGTGTGTTTAGGTTTACCTTGCAAGGTTAAAACTCGATTCGAATCGTCTGCTTCTCGCAGCTAATGAGACTGCTTGATCCATTGTACTGCATTGAGTAATAAGTGGAAATGAGATACTGGCAAAAGATGTTGATTGATATAATGTTTGATACCATGTATGAATAGATAGGTTCTCATCTAGTCTAAATTATTATTCTAGAACTTGAAAAGCTAAAACTTGTTTTTAGACTCAGCTAGTGCTTTTAGCAAACCAAACCCCTCAGCCAAACAGCTGCATGGTCTAGAGGTAGAGGAGTAGACTCCTCACACCGGGTAAGTCTAGCTGAGTATTAGTATACTCAGCCTTGCTTGTGGCATAATTTTTGCAGGTACCTCCTTGATTTGGTTGATGGTGTGACTTGGCCTTCATCCCTGCCACCGGGATAGATGGCCGAGAGGGTTACTGCTTCCGCAGGAGAGGACCGGGAGGAGTAGCGTGGCCAGGCTTCGCCATGATACTCGGTTTTCTCTGTTAGTTATTTCCGTTGCACTAAAAACTATTGTTACTGCTTTTGAAACTCCGATAATGTAATCACTATTAATACTTCTTAAATTTGTGGTATTACGCTTTATTGTATTTCTCTGTGCCTCACCTTCGAGTGAGCTAGTGGTATTCGATCCTGGTAAGTGGCTTTATCGGACTAGATCCGAGGGACTGACAGGTTATTCCGGTTTAAGTGTGTTGATGCCCTTACGGGCGTGACTTGGGCACTTAAGCGGGAATAATTCGGGCGGTTCCGCCACACCAACGGTGCCCAATGAAATTGTCATTGAGGCCATGATCAAGGGACTTCGGCCAGGACCTACGGCCCAATACTTCGCCAGGAAACCCCCTCAGACCCTGGAAAAGCTGCTCCAAAAGATGGATGAATACATCCGCGCTGATAATGATTTTCGTCAAAGAAGAGAGGAAGCTTACAGGTTCTCTGAAACGACCAGGGGCTTCGGAGGGAGAATCCACCCAAGACATGTAAGATCAATCCATTCCACTCAAAATGATGACAGAGGAAGTCAGCAACAGCGGCCACAATACTCCTCTCAGGCTTCGGGGCAACAACAGAGCTATCTTCGGCCGCCAGCTCCAAGGGGCAGAGGCGCCAGGGGCTTCAGAGTAAGATTTGGGGACCAGCCCAAGAAAATTTATTGCTTATTCTGCGGTGAGGACAAGGGCCATACTACCAGGATGTGCCATGTCACCATCTAGAAACAGAAAGAGATATCAGAAGCTGCAGCCCAACAGAGCCAGACGAAGCAAGTTATGCATACTGCTTCATATCACTCACCGTACATTCCAGAGTATGTGGGTAACTATCCTACAGCTTCTGTTGCTTCAGCAAGCCAACCTCAGGCGTCTTGGCAACAACCTCCACCTCCACCACCAATGCAACGAGGCCAGCAGCTAGAAGGGAGCCAGCATACTCATCAGCAGCGAGACTTCAGAGAGGAGTCCGAAGCTCGCACTGTCAACAGTACCGTGCCAGAATCGAAGCACATCTACTAGAAGATATCCTACCTCAGCAACAGTTCTTGCATTCGTTTTCATTTTTCGTTTAAATAAGGAACAATCATTAAAGCTTAAGTTTTTCTTCTCATTTTCCATTTCTTGTAATAGCTTCGTTTTTCACCATAGTGAAAATATATCTTCTGCATAGATTTACGGAGTCAGAAAAATTGCCGAAGCACGAAAGCTCGGTCTTAAGAGCTCGTGATTACAAAAGTATCTCCGAAGTTACAAAAAGTCGTTCCTAAGGGAGCGCAGTGTAAGTTTTCTGCTCAAAAGTCATTCTAAAGGGAATGCAGAGCTTACAGCGAAAAATAAACGCTGATTCCGCCGAAGTAGAAGGCAAAGAAGCTCCTAAAGGAGGCTTACAGCGAAAAATAAACGCTGATTCCGCCGAAATAGAAGGCGAAGAAGCTCCTAAGGGAGGCTTACAGCGAAAAATAAACGCTGATTCCGCCGAAATAGAAGGCGAAGAAGCTCCTAAGGGAGGCTTGCAGCGAAAAGTCAGCACTGATCTTCGGCACAAATATCATTTTACATAACATCACATCATTTGCATAGCATAACATCATACATCATTTGCATCAATGATGCAAGAAGGGGGTTAAATGTTGATCTTCGGAGATTGTTTCGAAGAAGCAGTGCCAAGGCACAAAATAATTATTGAAGAAGCATACCTTCGTCAAACTCTAAAATGAAATGACATATTGCTTACGAGGCACAATATTTTTTACGAGGATTGGATGTTTTTATGAAATATGGATATTCTTCACGAAGCATGAAAAGAAGGGAAGGTGTTTTTTCGCCGAAGGCTCAAAAACGGTATGCACGTAAAGTTTCATGCATCGTAAAGAATTGAGTTACAAGCAGCTTATATATTACATTCAAGGTTATAAAAATATTACACACTTTGTCCAGCAAATATTACATTCTCAATGTCTTTACAATAGCAGCTAATCTTCTCTTAAGACTACTTCCGCAGCTTCGTTTAGTAGTTGATCAACAACTTTATCCATAATAGCTTCGGCCATTTTTCTAATTTCGTCATCCCCTTTGCGTTGGGGGTCCGCCAATGGCTCGACGGGCTCTGGGGGAGAAGATAGTGCGGCTGTGTTACAAAGTGTAAATAAGTCCGAAATCATATGATTACAACATAAAGTCAAAACTTAGTAGTCAATACCTATTCGCCTCTCGAGATCCGCACTTTTCTCAGCGGCCTCTGCTACATTTCTAGCGTCGTGAATACCTTTTTCACTTTTCCTTATAATTTCTTGAGCCATCTCTTGGCCACCATTTTCCCAGATGTCGGTGAAAAATTTACCACCAACCAAGCTTGCTTCAGCCGAGGGGTCTTTTATATCTTCAGAAGATAAGGCAGCCTCGGCTTATGCCAAGGATTTCACATGTTCGCAGCCTCTACTCTCCAAAATAGTAGCAATCCCCCTAGCACCCGAGAAGGCACATATGTCTCCGCGGCCATTCAAAACTTCCTCAAAAGCTTCGGCTTCGTGGCTGGTCCATTCAATTGGGCCCTCGGGGTCGCCCTTTACGAAGTTTTCCTCGCTTGAATACGCGCCAACATTGGTGAAGCTAGTCTTTATTTTCTTAACACACTCTATAGACTTTTCATAACACCTTTCCTTGGATGCACAAAGTTCTTCAACGTTTTTCTCTAAAAGATTTGTCCATTGTTCACTGATTTCTCGTTTAGCTTCTGCAACTGCGCATTTTTCTTTAGCTTCGGCTAGCTGTTTCCGAAGATCCTCAATTTCGCGTTTCTGGGCCTCAGCTTGAGCTTTGGAAGCAGCTTCGTCTTCCTTTATTTTATTCACCAATGAATGCAATATTTTATCTTTCTCAAGACCTTCGTTCCTTAGCTCAATTACTTCGGAACGAAGGTTGTTTAAAGCCATGACGCACCCTTCATCTTTGACACCTTTTTGCGCTCTGAGGGCATTGCTAAGGATAAGGCCCTGCAAAAGGAATGTGATATTAAGAAATAAACACACGAATTCTTAACCGCACAAAAAGAGTATTTTCTCACCTTTAAGCTGTTATATGCTAAGCTGTCGGCCAATTCATCTTTTGATAAAACTGAAAGCCCATCTTCTAGAGTTGGGAATCCGAAGTTTCTTGCCATCTCCCGGCAGACAGAGATCTCCTTGCTGTCTGGGAGGCAATATAAGAAGTCTTCTTCTCCGCTGCCATTGAATATCAACGCCCCTTTCGGATATTTCAATTTTTGCGCATAGAACTGAGCTTCTCGTTTTTCTTTTTCAGTCAGATTTTTACCCGAAGCATGGCGTAAGACATAACTGGGAGCTTCGGAAGATGCTTCGGGAATAGGGATGGTGGTTTTCTCAGATAAAATTTCTTCTACATATTCTTTTTCTGTTTCTTTTCCAATTTCCAAGAATTCCCTCTTGGCAGGCTCTGAAACCCCAGTTTCAGTTTCTACTTGGCTTTTGGCAGCTTCGGCCTCAATTTCTGTTTCTGGAGCTTCGACAGCTATCTTAGAAGTAGAGCTTGAAGATTTTATTGTTTCTAGCACATCTAGCACGTTAACCATTCTCTTTCTCTTGGGAGTTGTTGTAAGGTCCTTTTGTGCCTTCGGCGTTGGTATTGGCACCTCAACTCTTGCTGAAGGACTTAAAACTTCCGATGTCTTTGTCTCTTCAGCCCTCGGTTCTTCCATTTTTTCCGTCTCCGGCATTGCAGCCAGCTCTTCAATATTCTGCAGTTGAGTAGGCTCTTTGGCTTCAGTGGCCGAAGAGGTTTCACCGACAAACTCAGGCACTGTGGCCGCCTCAATATAGCGTGGCCGGTGCGTAAGAACTTTCATCTTTTTTCTCTTCGGCGCTGGCTCACTAGGAGCGGCCGAAGCAACTTCATTCACAGAAGCTGTACCTTTTCTTTTCTGACCCGTATTGGGTAATGGTAGTCAGGATAGACGAACCCGATAGCATCAAAAACTCGATTGAGCCTTTTCTTCTTCCGGCCTCCAAAGGCCGCAGATAGTGCAGTATCTTCTGCCTTCGAGTATGGCCCAAGCAGTTCATCGCTAGTAGCTTCAACGCATTTCAACCAATCGTCGTCTGGCTCAATAAATTGGTCTACGAACCTGAAGGTATATTTCAGCCGAACCAGGCCACCTTCGTGTGGGTTGTTGGTGGTTTCCTTCGGCATTTCCCAGTTATCTACCAATGGCCATATCCTGTAGGCCACGTGCTTTTGAACTAAGTCCCTCGTCCCGATGAAAGAGCAGACTATGCCAAAGGCCCTCTGGCACTCTTCGGCTGCTTCATCCATTTCCACCTTCGGTTTCTGGAGGCCGAAACGCTGCCAGATAGGGCGCATGATGATATCTTTAATATCTTCTCGTGCCTTCAAATCGTTTTTCACATAGAACCATTCCTTCATCCAGTCTCCGGGCCATCTCTTTCGAAAGGTTGGCACAGGACAGCTTGACCCAGATCGAGCACCGAAGCTATAGCAACCGAAATTGTTATGATATTGTTCTTTACCCTAGGGTTTCGTCTCATATAATAGCTCATGCATATTGCAGAAACTTTTTGCATTTGGCTCCAAACCTTGGCTCTTCACGGCCCATACAAAGATTCCCATCCTTATGATTGCTTCGGGAGTAATTTGATGAAGGCAGATTTCAAATATCTTCAAAACTTCAACCACGAAACTGCTTAGAGGAAACCGAAGCCCAGCCTTAAAGAAGCTTCGGAAGATCACAACTTCATTTTCCTCGGGAGTAGGACAAGTTTTCTCTCCTTCTTCAGCACTAACAATAGACAAATCCCGAAAATATCTACCTCTCATATTGGCAAGATGACTTTGTTTAATGGTTGATTTTCCAAAAACTGCATGGCTTGGCTGCCAGGGTCGATCTTCCGAGTCTTCCCCCCCACTTTCGGCATCATAACTGTCACTATCACCAGTATCTTCAGATAAGCCTTCCAAAATTTCCTTTATAATCTTTTCTGTATTTGTCTTTGATATTGATTCAAGAAAGCCAAGATTCTTCTCCTCAAGAAGAATCAGCTTTGTTTCAGCAACAACTTTCTTATCTTCAGACATCTTTCGGAAACGCTAAAAACCACTTTTAAAGCTGAAGCTTAAAAAACTTACAAATTAAGCAAGTCTTGTTGCGCAGGAGCTAAAAACTGAGTAAGCAAGAGCAGATGGCAAAGAAAGCGTACCAAATGACATTGCGGTGTGCTCTTATTTATACATCTGGCACATTGAGAACAGGAGGGCCCCGCTTGACATTAACTGTTGCTATTCTAGCAAGAGGAAGGTGTTTTTTCGGACCTTCGGCTTAGGGCCTTCGTCCATATCGCAATCTGAATTTATTATCCTAACAAATTAATATTGCGAGGGGCTACTGTTGGGGGCCTTTGGCTTCCGAAGGTCCTCAAAAAACGTGATTTGACAATGTTTCTGGAGTACAATACATGAGCAGGTACCTTCGGACACGAACCCTTCGGACAAGTCAAAATTGTTGTATGAAGAAGCACAAAGAGAACGAAGGATGGAACAGAGCCGAAGCTGTGCGCAGGGAAGCTTCGGCATGATGGCAGAAAAGAGGAAACCGACTTAAAAAGGAAAAGACTATTTAGACCCCGATATATTACTATAGAGTTATTATCAAAAGCAAAGGGCTTGGATGTAATTTTACATGGGCTGCGATCCGCGCCTATAAATAGGTGAACAGTACTCATGTACTGTTCACGCTGACTTGGCATTTGCTTTTGCATCACGCTTGTACTTTTACCCTCTTTCAAGTCAAAGGTATATTTGTAACCCAACATCATTCCTATTCTTCGATAGCAATAAAATAAAAATGAGTTGATAATAATATATAACTATTTATGTTATCCTTTATATTCCATATAATTTCCTTTTCATTATGATATGTAATGTTTACGAAGGTACGTCCTTCATAACCTTCATCCGAAGATCATTATATCTCAAAGGAAAATAATGCTTCGAAGGACGAAGGACTTTAACGTTTAACGTTTTCTATGTTGCCTTGTTCTTAACTCTTAGCATTTGAGAACAAGTCCCCAATAGTACTCACTATCTTCAAAGCTGGGAGGTTGCTCAACATAGACCTCTTCCTTGATTGGTCCATTGAGGAAGGCACTCTTCACGTCCATTTGATAAAGCTTGGAGCCATGGTAAGTAGCATAGGCAAGTAATATACGAATTGACTCAAGCCTAGCTACAGGTGCATAGGTTTCACCAAACCAAACCTTCGACTTGTGAATAGCCCTTGGCCACAGGTCGGGCTTTGTTCCTTGTCACCACACCATGATCATCATGCTTGTTGTGGAATACCCACTTGGTTCCTACAACATTTTGGTTAGGACGTGGAACTAAATGCCATACCTCATTCCTCGTGAAGTTGTTGAGCTCCTCTTGCATTGCCAACACCAAATCCGAGTCTCTTAATGCATCTTCCACCCTGTAGGGCTCAATAGAAGACACAAAAGAGTAATGTTCACAAAAATGAGCGACTCGAGATCGAGTTGTTACCCCCTTATGAATATCGACGAGGATGGAGTTCACGAGGTGATCTCTTTGAATCGCCTGGTGGACTCTTGGGTGTGGTGGTCTTTGACCCTGAGTTTCTTGCTCATCTTCCTTGTCTTGATCATTGTCACCTCCCCCTTGATCATTGTCCTCCTCTTGAGGTGGCTCATCTTCTTGATCTTCTTCTTCATTGTCTTGAGTCTGATCCTTATTTTGAGTTGGTGGAGATGTTTGATTTGAATATGATGGTTGATCTTGTGCTTGTGGAGGCTCTTCAGATTCCTTAGGACACACATCCCCAATGGACATGTTCCTTAGCGCGACGCACGGAGCCTCTTCATCATCTAGTTCATCAAGATCAACTTGCTCTACTTGAGAGCCATTAGTCTCATCAAACACAATGTCACAAAAAACCTCAACTAAATAGTGGATTTGTTGAAGACTCTATATGCCCTTGTGTTTTTGTCATAGCCAAGTAAAAAGCCTTCTACAGCCTTAGGAGCAAATTTAGATTTTCTACCTCTTTTAACAAGAATAAAACATTTGCTACCAAAGACTCTAAAATATGAAACATTGGGCTTTTTACCAGTGAGGAGTTCATATGATGTCTTCTTGAGGATTTGGTGAAGGTAGAGCCGGTTGATGGAGTAGCAGGCGGTGTTAATTGCCTCAGCCCAAAACTGGTCCGGATCGAGTTTTGTACTCATCAAGCATGGTCCTCGCCATGTCTAATAGAGTTCTATTCTTCCTCTCCACTACACCATTTTGCTGAGGTGTGTAGGGAGAAGAGAACTCATGCTTGATGCCCTCATCCTTAAGGAAGCCTTCGATTTGTGAATTCTTGAACTTCGTCCCGTTGTCGCTTCTTATCTTTTTTATTATTAATCCAAACTCATTTTGAGCCTGTCTCAAGAATCCCTTTAAGGTCTCTTGGGTTTGTGATTTTTCCTGTAAAAAGAACACCCAAGTGAAGCGAGAATAGTCATCCACAATTACAAGACAATACTTACTCTCGCCGATGCTTATGTAAGCGATCAGGCCGAATAAGTCCATGTGGAGTAACTCAAGCGGCCTGTCGGTCGTGATGATGTTCTTGTGTGGATGGTTGGAGCCAACTTGCTTTCCTCCTTGACATGCGCTACAAACCCTGTCTTTCTCAAAATGAACATTGGTTAGTCCCAAAATGTGTTCTCCCTTTAGAAGCTTGTGAAGATTCTTCATCCCAACATGGGCTAGTCAGCGATGCCAGAGCCAACCCATATTAGTCTTAGAAATTAAGCAAGTATCGAGTTCAGCTCTATTAAAATCAACTAAGTATAGCTGACCCTCCAATACTCACTTAAATGCTACTGAATCATCACTTCTTCTAAAGATAGTAACACCTATATCTGTAAAAAGACAGTTGTAACCCATTTTGCATAATTGAGAAACTGAAAGCAAGTTATAGTCTAAAGAATCTACAAGAAAAACATTGGAAATGGAATGGTCAGGTGATATAGCAATTTTACCAAGTCCTTTGACCAAACCTTGATTTCCATCCCCGAATGTGATAGCTCTTTGGGGATATTCGTTTTTCTCATAGGAGGAGAACATCTTTTTCTCCCCTGTCATGTGGTTTGTGCATCCGCTATCAATGATCCAACTTGAGCCTCCAGATGCATAAACCTACAAAACAAGTTTAGGCCTTGTTCCTTGGTACCCAACGGTCTTGGGTCCTTTCACATTAGAAACAAGCACCTTGGGTACCCAAACACAAGTCTTTGAGCCCTTGTGTTTGGCCCCAACATATTTGGCAACTACTTTGCCTGATTTGTTAGTTAAAACATAAGCAGCATCAAAAGCCTTAAATGAAATGTTATGATCATTTGATGCAACAGGAGATTTCTTTTTAGGCATTTTAACATGGGTAGTATGCCTAGAACTAGATGTCTCATTCTTATACATAAAAGCATGATGAGATCCAGAACGAGACTTCCTAAAATGAATTCTCCTAATTTTATGCTCGGGATAACCAGCAGGATATAAAATATAGCCCTCGTTATCCTGATCCATGGGAGCCTTACCCTTAACAAAGTTAGACAATCTCTTAGGGGCATTAAGCTTGACATTGTCTCCCTGTTGGAAGCCAATGTCATCCTTAATGCCAGGGCGTCTCCCATTATAGAGCATGCTTCTAGCAAATTTAAATTTTTCATTCTCTATCTTATGCTCGTTAATTTTAGCAGTTAGTTGAGCTATGTGATCATTTTGTTCTTTAATTAAAGCTAGGTGATCATGAATAGCATCAATATTAACATCTCTACATCTAGTACAAATAGAAACATGATCAACACTTGATGTAGAAGGTTTGCAAGATTTTAATTCATCAATCTTAGCATGCAAAATGGCGTTCTCATTTCTAAGATTGGAAATAGAGATATTGCAATCATTTAAATCTTTAGCCTTCGAAATTAATTTGTCGTTTTCAATTTTAAGGCTATAAAGTGATTCATTCAATTTATCAATCTTAGCAATTAAACTAGCATTATCATTTTTAAGATTGACAAGAGAATCATCACAACCATTTAACTTCTCAACCTTAGCAAGTAATTTGGCATTCTTAATTCTAAGGTTAGAAATAGTGTCATGGCAAATGCTAAGCTCCTTAGACAAGTTTTCATTTTTCTCTACTTCCTGAGCATAAGCATTTTTAACTTTAACATGCTTTTTGTTTTCCTTAATAAGGAATTCCGCTTGGCTATCCAAGAGTTCATCCTTCTCATGAATGGCACCTATCAATTCATTCAAATTTTCTTTTTATTGCATGTTTAAGTTGGCAAAAAGAGCAAGCAAATCATCTTCATCATCACTAGAGCTACCCTCATCACTATATGTCGTATATTTAGTGGAGGCTCTAGATTTTACCTTCTTTTTGTCGTCCTTTGCCATGAGGCACTTGTGGCTGACATTGGAGAAGAGGAGGCCTTTGGTGACGGTGATGTTGGCGGCGTCCTCGTCAGAGGAGGAGTCGGTGGAGCTCTCATCGAAGTCCCATTCCCGTCATACATGGGCATCGCCACCCTTCTTCTTGTAGTATCTTTTCTTTTCCTTCCTATTTCCCTTCTTGTCGTCTCCCCTGTCACTATCACTAGATAATGGACATTTAGCAATAAAATGTCCGAGCTTACCACATTTGTAGCACACTTTCTTGGAGCGGGGTTTGTAATCCTTCCCCCTCCTTTGCTTGAGGATTTGGCGGAAGCTCTTGATGATGAGCGCCATTTCCTCGTTGTCGAGCTTGGAGGCGTCGATGGGGAGCCTACTTGATGTAGACTCTTATTTCTTTTCCTCCGTCGCTTTGTATGTGACGGGTTGCACCTCGGGTGTGGAGGTGCCGCCTTGCTCGACGATTTGTTTGGAGCCTTTGATCATCAACTCAAAGCTCACAAACTTTCCTATAACCTCCTCGAGAGACATTAGCTTATATCTAGAATCACCACGAATTAATTGAACTTATGTAGGATTACGAAAAACAAGTGATCTTAGAATAACCTTGACCATTTCATGGTAATCCCATTTTGTGCTCCTGAGGTTGCGCACTTGATTCACCAAGGTCTTGAGTCGGTTGTACATGGCTTGTGGCTCCTCTCCTTGGTTGAGGATGAATCGACCGAGCTCCCCCTCGATTGTCTCCCGCTTGGTGATCTTGGTCACCTCATCCCCTTCATGCGCGGTCTTTGTGACGGAACCTCCCAAGTAATTAGGCCCACCTACAGTTGTCCTTGTCCAACGGACATCAGACACCCTGTAGATGTTCCTAAGTTACTTGACAAGCTCGGTATCCTTCCTTACCTCACCAGGAACGTTTCACCCGTCTTGCAGACATTACAGAACATCAGAGATAAAGAAATGCGGAAGCGAATTACATAAACTTTACATTTATTTCCAAAAGCAAGTTTGAGTTATGTTATTACAGACCAGACTAAAAGTGAGTGCATAGAAGTAATATTATACAAACCAGGGAGGCACAAACTCCTCCCGAGAAGTTTAATAACAAAAGATCCTAAGTGGAGGACCGAGTCCTCCCGCACTTCAGTCTTGTTTCTCCTCGTTTGGTACCACCTTGGAGCAAAAGCAACAAAAGTTTGTCGCTTCCTCACCTAAAAACAACAAAGGGATAAACCCTGAGTATGGAATACTTAGCAAGTCTTACCCGACTAAGGAAAAGACTCTCAAGGGTATGCTGGATAAATAGGAGTCAAGGAGAGGCTTTAGCAAAAGTCAACTTATAGTTTTGCAGAAGAAGCTTACTAAAGTGAGTCCTTACTTTCCATCTTTTAATGCCATCTTAAGTATTAATAGACTCTATTTGCATCTAGTCTAATTTCACATCAAAACAAGACAACATTAGTTTTATCCATAGTGTTCACATTCTGACTCTAGGTTGCAGGGAAGTGACCAAGTCTTCATAACCGCGAAGGTACGGCGATCCGAATCGATTATACTCAGCTGAGGATCTCCAATCACACGACATATGTAGCACTTAACCCTTGCATATGTCAACCCGCCACCGGGGTTCTTAAGACCGGATCAGGTTCACGCAAACCGAGAGCACAGATACACCACCGTCCAGCCTCTTGCCACGGAGGGTACACGCTACTCTCGCCACCGCTCCACGCCCATTTCGTGTTATCTTATTCCGGCCTTAGTCTGCCCAAGGCAAGGCTTACCCATGACGAGGCATGTGACCAGTTAAAGGGTCCTCGGTCAGCACGCCTACATACGCGTTAATCCTTAACCAACCTGGGTAGAACATCACCTGTTCCTACCCCAAGTTTCAATTTAAGTAGTTCCATCCTTAGGAATGTGTCTGTTCCTTAGGATGAAAGAGCATCACGGGGAACTTTGCAGTAAGATCCCACTATTGCTCCAAAAGAAAATATTCTTGCAGGTAGAAGCCATCCTTTCTCGAGTTAAATTAAGGACAACCTCTATCCACAAGATCTAAGCAAGACTAAGCATTTTTGTAAATCATATTTTGATACTTCACCGAAGTATCTATAAAGGTATGGATACCAAGGTAAGCAATGCATCAAAGGGTTTCATGTAACTCCTATAAACTTAATGCACATTTCACTAGACTTAAGTGTGCGAAAAGTATTTAAAAACACAAGGAAAGGGGTTGCATGCACCGGGGCTTGCCTTCGTTCACAGGTGAATCAGGCTCAGATCCACAAATGTCAAAGTAGAAATGATTCCCGGCCTGAGACTCCGAAGGTGGTGGTGGTGGTGTCTCCTCTTCAGTTACTTCGATTTCTTCTTCACGTTCTAATTATAACCATACATAGGTATAAGAATGGATGCCATGGGATCCTCATGAGGATGCAAAGATAATATAAATTTATTATCTATATCTTGAATACAACTTTCCTTCACGGAGTTCCGGGAACTTAGGGTTTCCGGAGTCGGTAAAGGAGTTCATAGGGCAGGGGGGGTGTTTTGGGATTTGGTGATCAAACAAGGTCCAAATCAATTCAAACTTTACCCAAGGCTTCTAAATATTGTATAACACTCATATAAAAATTTTGGGCATTTTTGGTCTTACCATTTGTTTTCTAAAAATCCATAACCAACATTTTAACCACTTTTAATACCCTAAAATTTCTTACTTTCACTAAAAATCACAAACTTATTTTTGATAAATACTATGGAAAATAACAAGCCTAGGAAAATTAGTTTCACAATTTTAGCATTTTTCTACACATTTCTAAAGTTCTGCTGAAAAAGAAAAAGGAAAATGATTAAATAGAACTCGGCCGGATTCAGCCTAGCGGCCCAGGTCCGCGCGAAATCGCGCGCGCGCCCGCGCCCGCGAGGCGAGTTTGCGCAGAGGCCCTCGGCGTTTTGGCTAACTGGAGATAGGTTCGGTTACTATTTTTCTAAGTCACTGACGCTTCACAAAAAGACCCTCTGGTTTCTATCTATTCTGTGTTTCAAGTCCCCAACGCCGTGGAACACGGCCGAGCTCCGGCGAGCTGTCTGCGCCGGTCGATTGGGACAAGGATTAGTGCCCAGCTTTGGATTAAACCAAATTCGAGTTCTAAGGACCATTTCCCCCCAATCAATTTCATGCTTGGTGATCTATTTCGCTCTGCCCACGAGGACAGCACGTACTACGGCTAACCCATCGTGTTCCTGGTGATTGGTGACGGTTTATTTCAATTGGGCGGGTCTATGAGCATTACGGGTATGTGAGAAAGCTTAAACGAGGAAGCAGGGAACGGGAGCTGACCGGAGTTGGGCTGGCGACGGTGAGCTCGGTTTCACGGTGGCGAAAGCTTGAATTGGGGGAAACTCCGAATTCGAGCAGAGGAGTGGATGATTGTGACCGATTAGCGGTGGTTAGCTAGCGGACTACCCCACGGAGCTGGACATGGGCTCAATGTATAGGAAGGATGGGCGGTGGCCGCGAATTTGGACGAGACACGCGGCGGTCGGAGGTGAAGAAGAAGCACTGGCCGCGTGAGTTCGTGGCCAACGGCGTGGCAGTAACTCCGGTGAGCCACGGAGAGTTCAGAGAAGGTCACGGCGACACGGTGAAAGAGTGGAGCCACGCGGCACACGGCCGAGAGGCGGCAGTCGACGGCGAGCACTTTACCGCGGGCGGTGAGCCAAGGGTAGGGGTGTCGTGGCCGATCGGGGTAGCTTCCAGTCCAGCGGTGACGACGATCTTTTAACCCCACGGCGCTATCCACAAGTCCTGTGCACGAATCCAAACGCCGGTGACCCGAATCACGGCGGAGGAATCCGTCGGCGGTGAGCAAGCCGCGCTAGCGTTCTAATCCTTTCAGGTTACTGTACCATGGCGCATCTGCTTCAGTCGCCTGACAGAGCCTTTTGAAGCTTAGTTTTCTCTTAATTTTGAATGGCAACTTAACCCAAAATCTGCATCAAAGTTGTAAAGCAACATACCCTCTACAATATTGCCATATGATGCTGCCACAAAAACTCATTGGATCATGCTTGAATCTAGGCTTGAAGTTGATGTCAGTTCATTATTAGTCTGAAAATTCAGACCAAGCCAGTCTGACAGCCTGACTTCAGGCTTAAATATCTCTGGTTTTTCCTTAACAAGTGAGCTTACAACCTTAAGCAAAGTTGCTCTCCTATGATTGAGCTACAAACTTGATGTGGTGACCTAGGGCAAAAACCCTATGCTTTGAAATTTACAAAGCCCCAAAGTGGAGCCTATAACCCTGTTTTCAGACTTAGGCTAAAAAGATTCAAGTGTGGCTCTTTTGCACTTAAGCCCAAAACTTTAGGGTTTAACTTGCAAATCCACATATTTGTAACCCAAATGACTTAATATGTTTAAACATAGTAGTTTTTACACTTTGGTCCAAATGTGCACAGTTTTTGCACATAGGCCCCTAAGGTTTGGTTTTAGGGTTTTCCAGGGTTCCATTTAGGGTTTCTAGTATCCAGGGGTATAAATGTGACTCCACTTTGTTTTTGGGGATATTTTATGACTATTACCCTAAAATATTTGGATTTTCTCAAGTTGGGTTAAGTCTTACCTCCTTAATCCCTATTTAGGGTAAAGCTTCCTATCCAGGGTCCTATTTGCAAAAACACTTAAAACAATACAACTTGTTTGAAATTTTTGCCTAGTGAATGCACTCTAGGTGTATCAAACATATGCAATGCCAATGCTATGATGTCATGCTCAAGTTTTAGTTATAGTAACACCAGGGGTGTTACATCCTTCCCCCCATAAAAGAATCTCGTCCCGAGATTAAAATCCTAGGGTAAGTAATGGTAAAGGAAACTCATCACATTTTTATTTCCTTATTTTTGGTACAAGACAGGGGTGATGTGGGGTCACTTCTTCATTACACAGCTATACAGACTTTACAATTTACAAGAGGCTAGAAAGCCTGGAAAATTCTTTTCTAGAAAATCTTGGGTTTCCCATGTAGCTTCATCTTCAGAATGCTGGTTCCACTGTATCTTATAAAACTTGAGAGTCTTTCTCCGGGTAACCCTGTCCCTTTGATCCAGAACTCGAATAGGATGTTCCGAGTATGTTAAATCTGGTTCCAGGACAACATCAGTCACTTCAACGGTTCGATCAGGAACCCGAAGACACTTCTTCAATTGTGACACGTGGAACACATTATGCACAGCAGACAATGTTTCGGGGAGCTGAAGTCGGTACGCCACTGGTCCACATTGTTCAATCACCAGGAATGGACCAATGTACCTGGGTGCAAGTTTCCCTTTAACCCCGAAACGCGATACACCCTTCATTGGTGAGACCTTCAGGTAAACATAGTCTCTTTCCAGGAAATATAAGGGCCTTCGCCGTGTGTCTGCATAACTCTTCTGCCGAGCTTGTGCCTTTTTCATATTATGAATAATTCGCTGAACCTTTTCTTCGACCTCTTTCACCATATCAGGCCTAAAGAAATGTCTTTCTCCAGGTTCAGACCAATTTAGCGGAGTTCGACACCGACGTCCATATAAAGCTTCAAAAGGTGCCATCTTGATACTTTCTTGATAACTGTTATTGTATGAAAATTCCGCTAAGGGCAAACATTCATCCCATTTTTGCGAGAAGTCCAGAACACATGCCCGCAGCATATCGTCGAGTATCTGATTAACTCTCTCAGTCTGTCCACTGGTTTGAGGATGATAGGCCGAACTGTGGAGCAATTTGGTACCCAAGGATTTATGAAGCTCTTCCCAAAACTTGGATACGAACTGAGGTCCACGATCCGACACTATGGTCTTTGGAACACCATGCAAACTGAGAATACAGCTGATATATAATGCTGCATAAGTGGCTACTGTATATTTGGCCCTGACGGGTAAGAAGTGGGCAATCTTTGTGAGTCGGTCAACTATAACCCAAATAGAATCATACCCTTTGGCCGTCCTGGGCAGTCCCACAATAAAGTCCATACTGATGTCTTCCCATTTCCATGTTGGGATTGGCAAAGATTGTAATGGACCAGCAGTTTTCATGTGTATGGCCTTGACACGTCTGCAAGTGTCACATTTATCCACATAGCGTGCAATTTCAATCTTCATCTTTGTCCACCAGTAATGTTGTTTTAAGTCTTGATACATCTTAGTGCTTCCGGGATGAATAGAATAACGACTAAGATGTGCTTCATCAAGAATTTGCTGGCGGAGCTCTTCGTTCTTTGGCACTACTAAGCGGTTTTTAAACCATATCACACCTTGATCGTCTTCCTTGAAACACTTGGCCACTCCAGCCTTTATCTTCTCTTGAATGTGCTTCATACCCAGATTATCTTTTTGGGCATCAATTATCCTTTGCAAAATGATTGACTCAAGCTTTAGTTGATTTAGAGTCCCCTGTTGGATGATCCCCAGGTTTAACTTCTCCATTTCCTGACACAAAGTGTTCTCGGAGGTTTTCACCATAAGACAGTGGCAGGAAGTCTTACGACTCAACGCATCTGCCACCACATTGGCCTTGCCTGGGTGATAATGGATTTCCAGTTCATAGTCTTTAATGAGCTCAAGCCATCTTCTTTGCCTCATATTTAATTCTGACTGGGTGAAGATGTACTTCAAACTTTTATGATCTGTATATATGTGACAGATATTACCCAGCAAATAGTGACGCCAAATCTTTAGAGCATGAACCACAACAGCTAGCTCCAGATCATGAGTTGGATAGTGCTCCTCATGTCGGCGCAACTGCCTTGAAGCATACGCAATCACTCGGCCCTCTTGCATCAGTACACAACCGAGCCCACTGCCAGATGCATCACAATATACGTCAAAAGGTTTAGTGATGTCCGGTTGAGCCAATACCGGAGCAGTGGTCAATAGTGTCTTCAGTTGCTCGAAGGCTTCATTACACTTAGAAGACCAGTTGAACTTAATATCATTCTTCAATAAACTTGTGATTGGCTTCACAAGCTTAGAAAAATCTGGTATGAATCTGCGATAATACCCAGCTAGTCCAAGAAAACTCCGGATTTGGTGAACAGTTGTTGGGGGTTTCCACTCCAGAATATCTTTGACCTTGCTAGGATCTACCGCAATTCCTTTAGCCGATAACACGTGCCCCAAAAATTGAATTTCTTCCAGCTAGAACGCGCACTTACCGAACTTGGCATATAGCTGATGTTCCCTCAGGCGCGTCAATACAATCCGTAAATGCTGAGCATGGTCCTCTTCATTCTTAGAATATATCAAGATATCGTCGATGAAGACTACCACGAATTTGTCCAACTCGGGCATGAACACCGAGTTCATCAAATAAGTGAAGTGGGAAGGAGCATTTGTGAGCCCGAAAGACATTACCAAGTATTCAAACAATCCATATCGCGTAGTAAACGCGGTCTTCGGTATATCCTCGGGCCGAATACGGATTTGATGATAGCCCGACCTGAGATCAATTTTGGAAAATACCCTCGCCCCAGTCAGTTGGTCAAATAATATGTCGATCCTTGGAAGGGGGTACTTATTCTTGATGGTGACCTCATTTAGGGGTCGATAATCCACGCACATTCGCAAGGTTTGATCCTTCTTCTTAACAAAAATGGCGGGACAACCCCACGGGGACGAGCTTGGTCGGATGAATCCCTTATTCAGTAGATCTTGTAATTGAATCTTTAATTCCGCCAACTCATTAGGGGGCATACGGTACGACCTTCGGGAGATGGGAGTCGTACCGGGCTTTAGCTCAATTACGAATTCTACATCTCTTTCAGGGGGCAGTCCAGGCAAATCTTCCGGAAATACATCTGGAAACTCACATACTACCGGAATGTTCTTGATCTCCGGTACAATGGCTTCATAGACTCTACCAGAAGTTTTGGCTGGGTTGGTTGCGGGGAGAGTCAAAAGAATCTCTTCTTGGTTATAGCTCAACCTGACGGTTCTGAGTTCAGTGTTGAGGATTGCCTTGTGTTGGGTTAACCAATTCATACCCAAAATTACATCTATATCCTGGCCCTTCAGAACAATCATGTTAGCAGGAAAGTTCCGTCCGGCCATTGTTACTGGCACTCCATAGGCCACTTCCCTAGTATAAATGTGTCCCCCAGGTGAATGAATTTTAAATCCCTCCTTTGATTCATGGTATGCAATATGATGTTGCTCCACAAATGTCTTGCTAATGAATGTATGTGAAGCACCAGAATCAAAAAGAATAATTGCTGGGTGACTGGCCGCGGGAAACGTACCCATCATCACCGGCTCTCCTTCCGGTGTAGTAGCCACTTGAGTGTAATATACACGCCCCGTTTTCTTCGTATTCTTCCCCACATCATTTCCTTTAGGTTGAGTTGATTTCCCCGATCCTTGCGAAGCATTAGATTGATTTTGCCTAGGATATGGGCAGTCTTTGATAAAATGTCCCGACTTGCCGCAATTAAAACACCCAGTTGAAGAACTAGGCAAGGAAGGGAATCGAGTGCCTGTGGCACCCGGCTGTTTTGGGGTAGTGGGGGTATTGTTGGGGCGGATAATGATTGGCTGTTTGAAGGGAAATGAGGGTGGACGAGAAAAAGGGCGATTTTGGTTTGAAGGTCGAATCACAAACCGTTGCTTCTTCGCCTGGCCCTGATTAGGCCTCTCACCACTGAATCCCTTATTCTTCCCAGAATTTGTGTACTTGGCTTCAACAGATAAGGCTGTGCTGACAGCCTTTCCATACGTGAGGTCTATACATGTGGCCATTTTCCTTTGTAGCCGATCATTTAGTCCCCGCATAAAACAGTTCTTCTTCTTTAAATCCGTATTCACCTGGTCAATGGCATACTGCGACAGGTGATTGAATTTGTTGAGATATTGGTTGACGGTATCTCCACCTTGTTGTAACTTCATAAATTCCTCTTGTTTCATATGCAGCACTCCTTCGGGGATGTAGTGTTCACGGAAGGCTGCTTTAAACTCATCCCAGGTGACTTGATGGTTGACAGGCTGGATAGCCACGAAATTTCCCCACCAGGTACTGGCAGGACCACTGAGTTGTTGTGCAGCAAATAACGGCTTCTGCGTTTCTGAGCAACGGAGAAGACCAAACTTTTGTTCAATAACCCGAATCCACTCGTCAGCTTCTAGGGGATCTTCAGCTTTGACGAATAGGGGTGGACGAGTTTCCGAGAAATCCAGATAGGTGGTCTCACGGGGACCTTGCAGAT
This sequence comes from Zea mays, assembly GCF_902167145.1. Taxonomy (NCBI): domain Eukaryota; kingdom Viridiplantae; phylum Streptophyta; class Magnoliopsida; order Poales; family Poaceae; genus Zea; species Zea mays. The sequence goes on along the minus strand of NC_050100.1, from coordinate 156,228,874 downwards.
AACCTCTTCCCGCCTGCTGCTGGAATTGCTGCTGACCCGCCATTTCCCTAAGGAAGCGGGTATTGTCTGCGGTGGCATTCACCAAGGCGGCGATCGCCTCGGCTAACGTGGGAGGAACCGGAGGTGGGTTTGGGGTAACATCCCTGCCCCCAGAAGTTCCGGCTGCGTCCTGTCCTCGAGTCCTGGTCGGCATCTGTGGCAAAGAACATTTGAAGTAAACATAATGTGCCAGAGAAAACCTTCCATTTTACATTACTGTAAAAAGTAATGATACAGACTCGATAATACATAACAGGATACATTACCCATTAAACAAAAGTTCAACCTATTACACAACAGTACACCCTACAATACATTACTCTACTTCTATTACACCATTATTCCTGCTTGCCATTACTCTTGGCGGCCTCATCGTCAGGTGTGGGAGTCCAGACATCAACCAACCTCAAGGAAGGAGGGGGCTCAAAAAGGTCTAACTCCCCACCCAGCGAGCGTCCCGCAACGTGAGATGGTCCGGCTTCCGCCTCAGCAGGTTGTGCAGGCTCACTTGGGTGTAGTTGTGAGTATAGTATATGGACTTCCTCGTGCAATGTATTGCAGTAAACCTGCAGGTCATCGACAGTCGAGCTAAGTTCTTTAACTCGGGCCTGAGCCCTTGCTTCCTTAGCACACATTAGCAAACGAGACTGTACGGCCCAGTCAAGTGCTAAGTCTCGATCAGCGAGTTGATCCTGCAAGTGTCGGATGTCCCTTCTCAGTTCATTGATTCTATCTCTGTCAGCGACCCAAGCATCGGTCCTCTGTTGAAGAGCTGCTTGAAGTCGACTCACACGGGTTTCAAGATCTCCGATGGGGTCGTTACTTCCACTGCTACTGCTTTCATGTCGGGGAGCCAATTGATGCCGAGGCACCCCAATTGGTCCCGTAGACTTGCGTGCCGTTAGCCTGGTACGTGGCGGCATCTTTTCTAAGGGGGAAAATGTTATTAGTATAGTGCTTAGCATGATGCATGTATAATTACAGAATCAACCTTAGTCGATTCAACCTTCTATACGTTGCACTCTTCCTATCTGGTCTTTAAGATAGACTCTTCAGAATACTTAGGTAAGAAGAGAAAAGAATTTCTAGGTAAGACTTTTGAAAATTCTTTTTGAAGATGCCTCATAATATCTGCAAAGCAGGGCTACGCTCCGATACCAGCTGTGACGGAACCTCCCAAGTAATTAGGCCCACCTACAGTTGTCCTTGTCCAACGGACATCAGACACCCTGTAGATGTTCCTAAGTTACTTGACAAGCTCGGTATCCTTCCTTACCTCACCAGGAACGTTTCACCCGTCTTGCAGACATTACAGAACATCGGAGATAAAGAAATGCGGAAGCGAATTACATAAACTTTACATTTATTTCCAAAAGCAAGTTTGAGTTATGTTATTACAGACCAGACTAAAAGTGAGTGCATAGAAGTAATATTATACAAACCAGGGAGGCACAAACTCCTCCCGAGAAGTTTAATAACAAAAGATCCTAAGTGGAGGACCGAGTCCTCCCGCACTTCAGTCTTGTTTCTCCTCGTTTGGTACCACCTTGGAGCAAAAGCAACAAAAGTTTGTCGCTTCCTCACCTAAAAACAACAAAGGGATAAACCCTGAGTATGGAATACTCAGCAAGTCTTACCCGACTAAGGAAAAGACTCTCAAGGGTATGCTGGATAAATAGGAGTCAAGGAGAGGCTTTAGCAAAAGTCAACTTATAGTTTTGCAGAAGAAGCTTACTAAAGTGAGTCCTTACTTTCCATCTTTTAATGCCATCTTAAGTATTAATAGACTCTATTTGCATCTAGTCTAATTTCACATCAAAACAAGACAACATTAGTTTTATCCATAGTGTTCACATTCTGACTCTAGGTTGCAGGGAAATGACCAAGTCTTCATAACCGCGAAGGTACGGCGATCCGAATCGATTATACTCAGCTGAGGATCTCCAATCACACGACATATGTAGCACTTAACCCTTGCATATGTCAACCCGCCACCGGGGTTCTTAAGACCGGATCAGGTTCACGCAAACCGAGAGCACAGATACACCACCGTCCAGCCTCTTGCCACGGAGGGTACACGCTACTCTCGCCACCGCTCCACGCCCATTTCGTGTTATCTTATTCCGGCCTTAGTCTGCCCGAGGCAAGGCTTACCCATGACGAGGCATGTGACCAGTTAAAGGGTCCTCGGTCAGCACGCCTACATACGCGTTAATCCTTAACCAACCTGGGTAGAACATCACCTGTTCCTACCCCAAGTTTCAATTTAAGTAGTTCCATCCTTAGGAATGTGTCTGTTCCTTAGGATGAAAGAGCATCACGGGGAACTTTGCAGTAAGATCCCACTATTGCTCCAAAAGAAAATATTCTTGCAGGTAGAAGCCATCCTTTCTCGAGTTAAATTAAGGACAACCTCTATCCACAAGATCTAAGCAAGACTAAGCATTTTTGTAAATCATATTTTGATACTTCACCGAAGTATCTATAAAGGTATGGATACCAAGGTAAGCAATGCATCAAAGGGTTTCATGTAACTCCTATAAACTTAATGCACATTTCACTAGACTTAAGTGTGCGAAAAGTATTTAAAAACACAAGGAAAGGGGTTGCATGCACCGGGGCTTGCCTTCGTTCACAGGTGAATCAGGCTCAGATCCACAAATGTCAAAGTAGAAATGATTCCCGGCCTGAGACTCCGAAGGTGGTGGTGGTGGTGTCTCCTCTTCAGTTACTTCGATTTCTTCTTCACGTTCTAATTATAACCATACATAGGTATAAGAATGGATGCCATGGGATGCTCATGAGGATGCAAAGATAATATAAATTTATTATCTATATCTTGAATACAACTTTCCTTCACGGAGTTCCGGGAACTTAGGGTTTCCGGAGTCGGTAAAGGAGTTCATAGGGTAGGGGGGGTGTTTTGGGGTTTGGTGATCAAACAAGGTCCAAATCAATTCAAACTTTACCCAAGGCTTCTAAATATTGTATAACACTCATATAAAAATTTTGGGCATTTTTGGTCTTACCATTTGTTTTCTAAAAATCCATAACCAACATTTTAACCACTTTTAATACCCTAAAATTTCTTACTTTCACTAAAAATCACAAACTTATTTTTGATAAATACTATGGAAAATAACAAGCCTAGGAAAATTAGTTTCACAATTTTAGCATTTTTCTACATTTTTCTACACATTTCTAAAGTTCTGCTGAAAAAGAAAAAGGAAAATGATTAAATAGAACTGGGCCGGATTCAGCCCAGCGGCCCAGGTCCGCGCGAAATCGCGCGCGCGCCCGCGAGGCGAGTTTGCGCAGAGGCCCTCGGCGTTTTGGCTAACTGGAGATAGGTTCGGTTACTATTTTTCTAAGTCACTGACGCTTCACAAAAAGACCCTCTGGTTTCTATCTATTCTGTGTTTCAAGTCCCCGACGCCGTGGAACACGGCCGAGCTCCGGCGAGCTGTCTGCGCCGGTCGATTGGGACAAGGATTAGTGCCCAGCTTTGGATTAAACCAAATTCGAGTTCTAAGGACCATTTCCCCCCAATCAATTTCATGCTTGGTGATCTATTTCGCTCTGCCCACGAGGACAGCACGTACTACGGCTAACCCATCGTGTTCCTGGTGATTGGTGACGGTTTATTTCAATTGGGCGGGTCTATGAGCATTACGGGTATGTGAGAAAGCTTAAACGAGGAAGCAGGGGACGGGAGCTGACCGGAGTTGGGCTGGCGACGGTGAGCTCGGTTTCACGGTGGCAAAAGCTTGAATTGGGGGAAACTCCGAATTCGAGCAGAGGAGTGGATGATTGTGACCGATTAGCGGTGGTTAGCTAGCGGACTACCCCACGGAGCTGGACATGGGCTCAATTTATAGGAAGGATGGGCGGTGGCCGCGAATTTGGACGAGACACGCGGCGGTCGGAGGTGAAGAAGAAGCACTGGCCGCGTGAGTTCGTGGCCAACGGCGTGGCAGTAACTCCGGTGAGCCACGGAGAGTTCAGAGAAGGTCACGGCGACACGGTGAAAGAGTGGAGCCACGCGGCACACGGCCGAGAGGCGGCAGTCGACGGCGAGCACTTTACCGCGGGCGGTGAGCCAAGGGGAGGGGTGTCGTGGCCGATCGGGGTAGCTTCCAGTCCAGCGGTGACGACGATCTTTTAACCCCACGGCGCTATCCACAAGTCCGGTGCACGAATCCAAACGCCGGTGACCCGAATCACGGCGGAGGAATCCGTCGGCGGTGAGCAAGTCGCGCTGGCGTTCTAATCCTTTCAGGTTACTGTACCATGGCGCATCTGCTTCAGTCGCCTGACAGAGCCTTTTGAAGCTTAGTTTTCTCTTAATTTTGAATGGCAACTTAACCCAAAATCTGCATCAAAGTTGTAAAGCAACATACCCTCTACAATATTGCCATATGATGCTGCCACAAAAACTCATTGGATCATGCTTGAATCTAGGCTTGAAGTTGATGTCAGTTCATTATTAGTCTGAAAATTCAGACCAAGCCAGTCTGACAGCCTGACTTCAGGCTTAAATATCTCTGGTTTTTCCTTAACAAGTGAGCTTACAACCTTAAGCAAAGTTGCTCTCCTATGATTGAGCTACAAACTTGATGTGGTGACCTAGGGCAAAAACCCTATGCTTTGAAAGTTACAAAGCCCCAAAGTGGAGCCTATAACCCTGTTTTCAGACTTAGGCTAAAAAGATTCAAGTGTGGCTCTTTTGCACTTAAGCCCAAAACTTTAGGGTTTAACTTGCAAATCCACATATTTGTAACCCAAATGACTTAATATGTTTAAACATAGTAGTTTTTACACTTTGGTCCAAATGTGCACAGTTTTTGCACATAGGCCCCTAAGGTTTGGTTTTAGGGTTTTCCAGGGTTCCATTTATGGTTTCTAGTATCCAGGGGTATAAATGTGACTCCACTTTGTTTTTGGGGATATTTTATGACTATTACCCTAAAATATTTGGATTTTCTCAAGTTGGTTAAGTCTTACCTCCTTAATCCCTATTTAGGGTAAAGCTTCCTATCCAGGGTCCTATTTGCAAAAACACTTAAAACAATACAACTTGTTTGAAATTTTTGCCTAGTGAATGCACTCTAGGTGTATCAAACATATGCAATGCCAATGCTATGATGTCATGCTCAAGTTTTAGTTATAGTAACACCAGGGGTGTTACAGTCTTCAGCACATCCCAAATCTCCGTGGCACTTTTTAGCCCTTGCACCTTGTTATACTCCTCTCGACGTAGAGAGGCAAGGAGTATAGTGGTGGCTTGGGAGTCAAAGTGCCGGATTTGGGTGACTTCGTCCGAATCATATCCTTCATCCCTCACGGATGGTACCTGCGATTCAAACTCAACAATGTCCCAAATGCTAGCGTGGAGTGAGGTTAGATGATGCCTCATTTTATCACTCCACATACAATAATCTTCACCGTAAAAATCCGGTGGTTTGCCTAATGGGACGGAAAGTAAAGGAGTGCGTTTAGAAATGCGAGGATAGCGTAGGGGGATCTTACTAAACTTCTTGCGTTCATGGCGCTTAGAAGTGATGGATGGAGCGTCGGAGCCGGAGGTGGAGGGCGACGAAGAATCGGTCTCGTAGTAGATCACTTTCTTCATCTTTTTCTTCTTGTCGCCACTCCGATGTGACTTGACGCAGGGAGGTGATTCTTCCCTTCCTTTGGCGCCGGACTCCTTTGATGGAGCCTTCCTGTGGCTTATGGTTGTTTCCATCTCCCTCTTGGCGGATCCTACCGACATCACTTTGAGTGGTTAAACTATAATGAAGTATCGGGCTCTAATACCAATTGAAAGTTGCCTAGAGGGGGGTGAATAGGTGGAATCTGAAATTTATAACTTTAAACACAATCTACAAGCCGAGATTAGCGTTAGAATAAAAACTGAGTCCGAAAGAGAGGGAAAACAAATCAACCAAGAAATGAAAGCGAATGACACGGTGATTTGTTTTACCGAGGTTCGATTCCAATGAACCTAATCCCCGTTGAGGTGGTCACAAAGACCAGGTCTCTTTCAACCCTTTCCCTCTCTCAAACGGTCACCTAGACCGAATGAGCTTTCTCCTTAATCAAACGGGTCACTTAGACCCCACAAGGACCACCACACAATTGGTGTCTCTTGCTTTGATTACAAGTGCTTTAAGAACAAGAGTGAGGAAGAAGAAAGCGATCCAAGAACAAGAGCTCAAAGAACACGAGCAAAACACTCTCTCTAGTCACTATTTGTTTGGAGTGGATTTGGGACTTGGAGAGGCTTTAATTCTATTGAATTGTGTCTTGTATTGATTGCACTAGCTCTTGTATTGAATGAGATGTCTGAAGAACTTGGATACTTGAAGTGGTAGTGGTTAGGGGGTATTTATAGCCCCAACCACCAAACCAGCCGTTGGGGAGGCTGTCTGTCGATTGGCGCAACGGACAGTCCGGTGTGCCACCGGACACTATCTGGTGCGCCAGCCACATCACCCAACCGTTAGGGTTCTGACGGTTTCGACTGTTGGAGCTCTGACATCTTGGGGCACTGGACAGTCTGGTGCCGCCCGGACAGGCACTGTTCACTGTCCGGTGCACCTTCTGGCGTTGCTCTGACTCTGCGCGAGCTGTCCGCGCACTGTTCTCATTTGCAGGCGACCGTTGGAGTTGACCGTTGCGCTTGATAGCCGTTGCTCCGCTGGCACACCGGATAGTCCGGTGAATTATAGCGGGGCGGCTTTCCAAAAACTTGAAGGTGGCAAGTTTGAAGGAGTACGGCCCTGGTCACCTGACTCTGTCTGGTGCGCCAGACCAGGGTTCTCTTCGGTTTCTTTTGCTCCTTTCTTTTGAACCCTAACTTTGATCTTTTTATTGGTTTGTGTTGAATCTTTGGCACCTGTAGAATATATATAATCTAGAGCAAACTAGTTAGTCCAATTGTTTGTGTTGGGCATTCAACCACCAAAATCATTTATGAAAAGGTTTAAGGCCTATTTCCCTTTCAATGATCCTACAAGGTCTCAAACCCCGGTCTTCACCCACCTCACCGGACTTGGCCAACAATGGCCACAAGAGTTGTCTGCCATCTTTTTTAGCCTAAGAATCACTCTCAGCTGACGTGTCCGAAGCTGTCCTCCCTACCAACCTCGAGTATGGTGCCCCAAGGATAAGTATGTAAGCATACCAAAGCAACGAATAAATCCTCCTAGACACGCTAGATCAACTCGATGAATCATGTGACGTGATGTCCTACGGTCAGTGAGGTATCAGCAGATGCTGCGATGATACTAAAAGTCGCCTAGAGGGGGGTGAATAGGCGAAACCTGAAATTTACAAACTTTAAACATGCACTATGCCTGGGGTTAGTGTTAGAAATAATTTGGAGTGCGGAAGATAATTCTCCTTGCTAAGAGTTGCTCAATTAATGCGGATAACTTTGGGAGTCAACTCAAATCAATATGAGGAAGGGAACTTTAGAGAGAGGAAAGAGGGGAAACAAATCGAGTGAAGATCAACACAAATGAACACGACGATTTTTTTACCGAGGTATGGTTCCAAAGAACCTAGTCCCCGTTGAGGAGGCCACAAAGGCCAGGTCTATTCCAACCCTTTCCCTCTCTCAATCGGTCACACAGATCAGTCGAGGGCTTCTTCTTAATCACTTGGGTCACTAAGACCCCGCAAGGATCACCACACACTTAGGTGTCGCTTGCTAGATTTACAAAGTACTTAAGAAGTTTATAGTGATAAGAAGAGAGAAATCCAAGCAACAAGAGCAACAAAAGAAACACAAAACACCCTCTCTCAAGTCACTAAGCAATTGAGTTGATTTTGAGGCTTGGAGAGGATTTGATCTTTTCAATGTGTCTTGGAGTGAATTCTTTTGCTCTTGTATTGAATGTGGAGTTCAGAAAGCTTGGATGGCTTGAATGAAGGTGGTTGGGGGTATTTATAGCCTCCAATCACTTCCTAGCCGTTGGTTAACTTTGCTGTCGACGGGCACACCGGACAGTCCGGTGGTGCACCGGACATGGCACTGTTCATTGTCTGGTGCGTGCCACATCAGTAGACCGTTGGGGTTTGGAGCGGTTGATCGTTGAAGTCCTTTGTCCCCTTGTGGCACCAGACAGTCCGATGGCACACCGAACAGTTCGGTGCGTTCTGACTTTGTAGTTCTGACTTTTGCACTATGCATTGTTCACTGTTCACAACAGTCGACTGTTGGGTGCAGTTGACCTTTGCTCCGTTGGCTCACCAGACATGTCCGGTGCACACCAAACAGTCCAGTGAATTATAGCGGAGTGACTCTTGGAAAAACCCAAGAGCGGCCAGTTCGTGGGTGCCTTGGCCTGGGCACCAGATAGTGTACGGTGCGCCACTGGCAGCACCAATGCTTGTCTTTGCTCCAAACTTTGATGAGTTCCCCCAACTTATTTTCTTTGTTGGCTTATGTTGAACTTTATGCACCTGAGATAAATGACAACTAGACAAACTAGTTAGTCCACGTGGTTTGCGATGGACGTTGTTGGGGGCCTTCCTCTTTCGAAGGTCCTCAAAAACTTAACTAACATGTTTTTTAGTATATCAGACCGTTACAGGAGGCTTCAGCTTTGAGATGAAGGTGTGCATGGTACGAAGGTGTGATCTGAAGGAAGGGCAAGCTAGCTCCGAAGATGTGGCTGAAGGAGCTTCGGCTAAGCACGATGACGATGGTGAAACGAGAAACCGACCTAAAGGAGAAAAGAATGCTTAGTCCTCGACAACTTGCCTTATGGTCAACAGTAAATGTCAAGGACATGAATGTAATTTTGTCCAGGCTGCGTCCTATACCTATAAATAGATGAACAGTAACACCGTGTTGTTCACGCTGACTTGTAATCACTCTCGCGTCACTTCCGCTTTTTCACCTTCTGTCAAGCCGAAGGTACAAATGTAATATAAATATTATTGATGTCTATTTATGTTCATAAAATAAGAATATAAATAACCTAATGATTTGGAATGATTGTTTATATTCCTTTTGTGTTTTACATATCTCTGTTTACATCTTTACTCACTGAAATGATGAAGGTATGCCTTTCATGACCTTCGTCTGAAGATCATAATATCTCAAGGGAAATAATGCTTCGAAGGACGAAGGTCTCTAATCGTTAACAATTGTGTTGCTTTGTTCTTGGTGTATAGCATCTGAGAACAAGAACCAACATTGGCGCCCACCTCCGGTGAACTCATTCGACCACCTTCGGCAAGCATCGACCTTCGTCATGCCGCCGAAGAAGACAGCAGCGCCAAGGGCTGCACTGCAGCCACTGGACGTTAATCAAGAAACGCTACGTGAAGCTAGGAGCCAAAAGAGGAAGGCTACCAGCCCAACACCTTAGGAGGAGGAACTGGACCAAGAAATCAGGGATCTCGAAGCTATCCATCAACAGGTCCAAAAGAAGAGAGAGGAAATGCTTCGGCTCGCCGATCTCCAGAGGAAGATTGATGAGGCCGCTGAAGAAATGCGTCACCTCACCTAGGATGACCAAGACCGAAGGCCCCAACATAGGGAGCTTCATCAAGAAAATTCATACAATGATGATGAATGGTATGGTGATTTTCATCATGGCAATTTTGCTTTTGATGATGCTTCTCCCTTGGCAGCAGAATTGCAGGCTACCCCATGGCCCCCATCATACAAGCCACCTCATCTTCCTATGTATGATGGGCACTCAGACCCGAAGCAGTTCTTGATGAGCTACGAAGCAACCATATCTTCATATGGGGCAATACTGCAGTCATGGTGAAATCCTTCGTCATGGCAGTCAAAAGTGTAGCACAAACTTGGTACTCTTCTCTCCGGCCAGGGACAATCACATCATGGCAGAAGCTCAAGGATATGCTAGTCACTAGCTTCCAAGGCTTTCAGACGAAGCCAGTCACTGCTCAGGCTTTGTTTCAGTGCACTCAAGACCATGAGGAGTATCTTCAGGCATATGTCCGAAGGTTCCTGCGTCTGAGAGCACAAGCGCCTACAGTGCCCAATGAAATTGTCATTGAGGCCATGATCAAGGGGCTTCGGCTAGGACCTACAGCTCAATATTTTGCCAGGAAGCCCCCACAAACCCTGGAGAAGCTCCTTCAGAAGATGGATGAGTACATCCGGGCCGATAATGATTTCCGCCAAAGAAGGGAGGAAGCATATAGATTTTCTGAGATGGCCAGGGGCTTTGGAGGAAGACTTCACCCCAGGCACGTCAGGTCAATCCATAATGACAGCCCAAGTGATGATAGAGGAAGCCAACCCCAAAGGCAACAACATAGCTCCCAATCATCAGGGCCACAACAAAGCTCCTTCAGGCCATCAGCTCCAAGAGGCAGAGGGGGCAAAAGCTTCGGAGGAAGATACGGAGATCAACCCAGAAGATTGTTTTGTTTGTTCTGCGGCGAAGACAAAGGCCACACCACAAGAACGTGCCAAGTCACGATTCAGAAGTAGAAGGAGATTGTTGAGGCTGAAGCACGACAGAATCAGCCGAAGCAAGTTCTACATATTGTTTCATGCTATTCTCCTTACGTCCCAGAATACGTAGGTAATCGACAGCCTACGGCCTCCGTCGCTTTGGCAAGCCACTCTCAAGCTTCCTAGGCCCAGCTCCCACCACCACCACCACTAGCACCTACTCTGGCCCGAAGCCAGCAGCTAGAAGGGCACCAACACGCTCAGCAGCAGCGCGATTTTCGGGAGGAGTCCGAAGCTCGCACAGTCAATAGCACAGTGCCCGAATCCAAGTACATCTACTAAAGAATATCCTACCTCTGGTGCATCTTTATCTTTTCTGCCATTTTAATTTTCTTGTATGAAAAATAATTCACGAAGCATTGAATTCTGGTTTCATGTAATAATATTGTATTCATATCATCGAGTGGAATGCTTCCTCTTAACAAGATTCTGAAGCTATAAAAGTCGTTCCTAAGGGGCGCAGAGTAAGTTCCAAAGCTATAAAAGTCATTCCTAAGGGAGCACAGAGTAAGTTCCGAAGCTACAAAAGTCATTCCTAAGGGGCGCAGAGTAAGTTCCGAAGCTATAAAAGTCGTTCCTAAGGGAGCGCAGAGTAAGTTCCGAAGCTACAAAAGTCGTTCCTAAGGGGCGCAGAGTAAGTTCCGAAGCTATAGAAGTCGTTCCTAAGGGAGCGCATAGTAAGTTCCGAAGCTACAAAAGTCGTTCCTAAGGGGGCGCAGAGTAAGTTTTGAAGCTCAAAAGTCGTTCCTAAGGGAATGCAGAGCCAAAATACCACCAAAATAGAAGGTGAAGAAGCTCCAAAGTCGTTCCTAAGGGATGCAGAGCTTAAATGCCACCGAAATAGAAGGTGAAGAGACTCCAAAGTCGTTCCTAAGGGGATGCAGAGTCTGAGGGTGTTTCCGTGTGGATATGTGTCTTTGGCATAAACATCATGCTGCATCACATCATCGCATCATTCCGCATAGCATTACATCATACATCATGTCGCATCAACAACAAGAATTGAGCATGAAGCAAACCTTCGGCAGTTACATGATGAATGAAAGTGTGCCAGAGCACGAAGCAAACCTTCGGCAATTACAATCCTACCAGGGAAATTTTTGTCGACATCATGCAATAGATTTGCTATAGAAGGGCTTTTTCTTTGCGAAGCATGAAAAGAAGGGAAGGTGTTTTTTCGCTGAAGGCTCAAAAATGGTATGTACGCAAATTTCATGCATCGCAAAGAAATATATTACATTAATGTACACATAGTGTTGGGGGCCTTCGTCTTCCGAAGGTCCTAAAAAACATGATTAACAATGTTTTCCAAGTGAAATATATGCACAGGAACCTTCGGACTCGGAACGAAGTTGTCCACAATATGGAGAGCATGATTGGGACGAAGGTTGATGCAGTTCCAAAGCTACACGCAAGGGAGCTTCGGCTCAACGGCTGAAAGAGGAACCGACTTAAAGGGGAAAAGGCTATCTAGTCCTCGATGGATTATCCTTAAGTCAATAGTAAACATAAAGGGCATGAATGTAATTTTACACAGGCTGCACCCTATGCCTATAAATAGATGAACAGTACCTCCGTAATGTTCACGCTGACTTGTACTCGCTCATGCGTCACACTTGGACTTTTCGCCTTATGTTGAGCCGAAGGTACAAATGTAATTCAATATTGTTCTTGTTCATCCATGATGATATATAAAAAAGATATATTAATAATGTCATATGGGTATTCATGTTGTTTTTCATGCTTCATACGCTTCATCTTTTATTAACGTATATTGCGATGATGAAGGTACGTCCTTCATGACCTTCGTCCAAAGATCGTTATATCCCAAGGGAAATAATGCTTCGAAGGACATTAACCATTTAACCTCTTTTTGTGTTGGCTTGTTCTTAATTCATAGCATTTGAGAACAAGTCCCCAACACATAGATATACAATGTTTAACTTGTATACATATTACATCACACAAATTTGAATTTTCTAGCTACACAAAAGCCTAGTCTTTCTTCAAAATTTTCTCAGCAGCTTCGTTCAGAAGTTTGTTGATAGCTTCGTCAACAGCTTCTTCAGCAATTCTTATAGTTTCCAGTACCGCCTTCATTGCTGGATCAGCTTCGGGATCATAGGGCTCAGGTGCCGGAGAAAGTTCAGCTACAGTAAAAGCAATAAGTTGTTAATCTAAAGCCAGAAAAAATACTAAAGCTTTGAAACAGTTAAAATACCTATGCGCCTTGTGCGCTCGGCAGCCTCTTCGGCTCGCCTGGCTTCTTCTCGGGCCTCATGAGTTTCTTTCTCATTCTTCTTTATTGCCTCATCGGCTAGTTCTCGGCCACCTTTCATCCAAATGTTGGAGTAAAATTTTCCTCCCATCAGAGTCGCTTCAGCCGAAGGATCCTTCGTGTTCTCCACGGTAAAGACAGCATCCGTCTGGGTTGCAGCTTTAATGTGCTCGCAGCCATATTTTTCCAAAATTGCTGCAACCCCTCTGGCACCGGCAAAGGCGCAGAAATCACCACGATCACTAAGGATCTCTTCAAAAGCTTCGACTTCTTCACCGATCCATTCAATGATTCCTTTGGGATCGTCTCTAATGAATTTTTGCTCGGATGAGTAAGCACCCACCTTTGCAAAACTGTCTTTTAGCTTCTTGGCACAATCCAAGGATTTTTTGTAATATCTTTCCTTGGATTCCCGAAGCTCATCTACATTTTTCTGCAACCTTGCGCTAGTCCACTCGCTTATTTCCTGCTTTGGCTTAGCCACTTCGAAATCTTCATTCTTCTCGGCAAGCTTTTTCTATAAATTTTTAATTTCGGCTCTATGAGCTTCGGACTGCGTGGTAAGATTAACTTTGCTAGCTTTGACTCTGTCCACCAAGGAAAGTAGAATTTTGTCCTTCTCTGCGGCTTCATTCCTCAGTTTGATAACCTCCGACCGAAGGTTACCAAGGGCTATCTAGCAACTTTCATCCTTAGCATTTTTCTGTGCTCTCAAAGCGTTGCTCAGAATTAAGCCCTGCAAAAACAAGGGAAACAAAAGATCAGCATAAGAACAAAAGACACAAAAAATAATCTGCTTATAAGACCATAACTTCTGTACCTTCAGACTATTGTATGCAAGGTTGTCTGCAAGGTCATCCTTCGACATAGCAGAAAGGCCAACTTCAAGCTTCAGAAATCCCATGTTTTTTACCATCTCCCGGCACATAGATATTTACTTGTTGTCCGGGAGGCAGTATAAAAAGTCATCTTCTTCGGTGCTATTGTACACCAAGGCCCCCTTCGAGTACTTTAGTTCCCGGGTGTAGTGTCTGGCTTCCATAATTTCCTCTTCAAACAACCTTTTACCCGAAGCATGTTGAATTATAAAGACAAGTCCTTCAGAAGGTGCTTTGGGAGTAGGAGATTCAATCTTCTTGGTCGTGTCTTCTTTCTCCGGAACAAGATCGACGTCTGAAGGCCCTTGCTCAACACTCCACCCAGTCCCAGCAGGCTCTGTTTCAATGGGCACTGAGGACCCAGCTTCGGGTTCAGCGCGAGCTGTAGCAGCTTCGACAGTCTCCTTTGCAGGAGCAGGAGTTGATGCCCTTGTCGACTCCAGGACAGCGTCCAACACGCTTGCCATCCTTCTCCTCTTGGGAGTTATTGCAGGGGCTTTCGACACCTTCGACAATTCTGGCTATGGTGGAGGACTCAAGCTTTTTGGTAGCCCTGTTGTTTCCCCTCGCTCTGGTCTTCGGCTGCCTTTCCTTTGGCTTCGGCAGCATGTTTCGGCGCTTCGACCAATTCGGTTTCAGGAACCTTTGGCACTTCAGCCAATTCTTCCTTAGAGCCAGCAGGAGCAGGCCACCCTGGCTCAGTAGTGGAAACTGTCCCTTCACCAAGCTTCGGCACCGTGGCCATTTCAATATATCTAGGCCGGTGCGTTCAAACCTTGATCTTTTTGCCCTTCGGCGTAGCAGAAATGGGCGAAGTAGTAGTTATCCTTTTCTTTCCCTGCTTTCGCGAGGGATAAGTATAGTCTGGGTACACGAATCCAATAACGTCAAAAACTCTGTTTACCCTTTTCTTGCCTCTTCCTCCGAAGGCTAAAGTCATGGCATCATCTTCGGCTCTCGTGTACGCCCCAAGCAACTCATCGCTAGTCGCCTCAACACAGGTCAGCCAGTCATCATTCGGCTCTTCAAACTGATCTTTGTATCTGAAGGTGTATTTCAAATAAACCAAACCGCCTTGACTGGACCCGGCAGCAGTCTCCTTCGACATCTCCCAGTCATTCACAAGAGGCCACACTCTGTAGGCTATGTGCTCCTAGACTAGGTCTCTTGTGCCAATAAAGGCACATACATTGTTGAAAGCCTTCTGGCATGCTTCGATATTGAAAGCCTTTGACTCATCTGATCCCTCGAGCCCGGCGCGCTCAACGGAACGGATGTACGTCCAGACCTCAGCGGCTAACCCCTGGGAGTCGTCCGAGTCGTCGGACGACGCTGGGGGAGAAGCGAGAGCCAGCGATCCCTCGGAATCGGAGGAAACCTCCTCCGAATACTCCGAATCGCCGGAGTCCTCTGAGGGAGGACTTGGGTCGCGCTTCCGCTTGTCGCCAGCACGACGGGGCGAGCCTTGACCTCTCCTGCCTTTGCCCATGGTTGGATGGAGAAGAAGAGAAGGGGAGAAGAAAGCAGCAGATGATCGAAGGATGAGTGAAGAGAACAACGGTGCAAGCAGGCTATTTATAGAGGTCGGGAGTGACCGTCCACTTCCTACCACGCTCGCCGAAAAGTCGCAAGTATTCAATAAGCAATTCAAGCCGCCTGAAAATGAGTCAGGCAACAAACGCCGCTTCGCGTAACATGACACCATTTGGACCAAGGTCAACTGCTCGGGCAGTATGATTACACCCCACGGTCACATCAAGTTACTACTCCAGGACAGTGTGCTAAACGCTCTGCGTACCAAGACGCCCCTTGGTCACACCCATTGGGGGGGTAACCAGGAATTTTCAAAAGATTTTCTGAAGATGTCACATCCATACAGTATGCGCAATGAATGTACTGAGACAGAAGGAAGAGATCGGAAGAAATCCAAATATAGCTACTAAACCGCAAGTCTAATCAGCAGAGGCATTGAAGCATAGAGCGGGGTGATGACCAGCCAAGAGCCATCTACCAAACGTAAAATCTGTCACATATCAAATAAATTTCAGACCTAACAAGGTGTGGGCAGATAATATTGTTTGAATTCGCAAGAGCATGAGATGAAGACAAAATGCTGATTTCTAAAGCATAAGATGGTGACAAAATGCTGATTTCTAAAGCATGAGATGAAGATCTTTGAGTGGATCATTTTCAAAAATCCACTCAAAGCCCGAGGGCTACACCCATACCCAATAGATTTTTAATCCCAGAAGACAAAATGTCGATTTCTAAAGCATAAGACGATGACAGAATGCTGATTTCTAAGGCATGAGATGAAGACCTTTGAGTGGATTGTTTTCAAAAATCCACTAAAAGCTCAGAGGCTACACCCATTGGGCGCACCTTCAGTGCACCTAATAGATTTTTAATCCCAGAAGATGAAATGCTGACTTCTAAAGCATGATATGATGACAAGACGCTGATCTCCAAAGCATCAAATAAAGACCTTTGAGAAGACTGTTTTTACTGAGTCACTCAAAGTTTGGGAGCAACGCTCAATTGGTGCACCTTCGGCACTCCCATTGCCAGAGTGGAAATCATGCCACAAACTCGTGAGCTGGACCTAGAATCTTTGGGCTGATTATTTCAAAATCAACTCAAAGATTAGGGGCTTGTGGGGGATAGATATCCCCCGGGTCCACTAGAAGGTAAGAAGGCCTCGCGAGAGGCTTTAGGCATGTTATCTCGCTAGACCATCCCTTCGTGAGCTAGGGGAAAACTGCTGGCGGAATGGGCTGATATGAGAAAGAAGCAGACTCAGGCCCAAGCGACTCACTGGACTTAAGCGCTATCCACGGCACCCACCTTACTTTCTCGTGTGCAGTGACCTTAAATATCGAAGCGAATTAGGGATAAGTCAGCGAGATTATAGGAAGATCAGTTTAGTCGGTTCACTATTGTTTAGGAACATATCATCATCACATACGCATGTAGTACCCCACGGTCGAATATATAAGGCCTAGGGGGTACCCCATCATTTCCAGATCAATCACCAACCCATCTCACTAGTTTCTCTCCATTCCGGACACTCCTATTGTAACCCACCACATAAAGATCCTCACCAGGAAGTAGGGTATTACGCCTCTCCAAGCGGCCCGAACCTGCAGAAAATCGCATGTCGTCTCTCGTGGATCTCGCATGAACCATTTAGTTACAATCAACAACATCGTCCTACCCAAAAGCACCGCGAGGGGTAACCCCAGGTGTGCGATCGGGCTCCAAACGCCGACAGCGTTGTCCCCCCAGCCCTCACAATGGAAATATCACGAAAATACTTTCCCTTCATAGCATCAATCAGACTCTGTTTGATGGATGACTTTCCGAAGATATTATGACTTGGCCGCCAGGGCCGATCTTCGGCATCTTCATTCCCACTTTCCACATCAAAGTTCTCACTACCATCAGAATCCTTAGATAACCCAGCTAACATTTCGTTTGTAATATTCTATGTGTTTGTCTTTTCTATAGCCTCGTAAAACCCAGCTAGAGCAGGGTCCACAATCTTCTTCTCTTCAGACATCTAACGGGCACTTGTGCAAATGCCGAAGCTCACAAATCAAGCGAAATCTGACAGAGCAAGAAAATTCAAGCTTGAAAAAATAGCATAAGCAATTGAGATGGCGCAGCAAATGCTGCCGCTACGGGTTCCTATTTATATGCCTAGTGCATTGCAACTTGGCGGACCCTATATGTCATTGACTTTCGCTATTCTAGCGAAGGGAAGGTGTTTTTTCGGACCTTTGGCTAAAGGCCTTCGCTCACGTCGCAGTCTGAATTTGTTAAATACAAAAACAAATTAACAATGCGAGGGGCTACTGTTGGGGGCCTTCCTCTTCCGAAGGTCCTCAAAAACTTAACTAACATGTTTTTTAGTATATCAGACCGTTACAGGAGGCTTCAACTTTGAGATGAAGGTGTGCATGGTATGAAGTTGTGGTCTGAAGGAAGGACAAGCTAGCTCCAAAGATGTGGATGAAGGAGCTTCGGCTAAGCACGATGACGATGGTGAAAGGAGAAACCGTCCTAAAGGAGAAAAGACTGCTTAGTCCTCGACAGCTTGCCTTATGGTCAACAGTAAATGTCATGGACATGAATGTAATTTTGTCCAGGCTGCGTCCTAAACCTATAAATAGATGAACAGAAACACCGTGTTGTTCACGCTGACTTATAATCACTCTCGCGTCACTTCCGCTTTTTCACCTTCTGTCAAGTCGAAGGTACAAATGTAATATAAATATTAATGATGTCTATTTATGTTCATAAAATAAGAATATAAATAACCTAATGATTTGGAATGATTGTTTATATTCCTTTTGTGTTTTACATGTCTCTGTTTACATCTTTACTCACTGAAATGATGAAGGTATGCCCTTCATGACCTTCGTCTGAAGATCATTATATCTCAAGGGAAATAATGCTTCGGAGGACGAAGGTCTCTAATCGTTAACAATTGTGTTGCTTTGTTCTTGGTGTATAGCATCTGAGAACAAGGACCAACAGATGTCAAACACCAAAATCGATTATAGGAAATGATTAATCACATTTCCCTATCAATCTCCCCCTTTTTGGTGATTGATGCCAACACAAACCAAAGCAAATGTAAAGTGTAGGAATGTAACTAGTTTGCAATTTTTATAGATTGTGCATAAGTTACATTGAATTTAAACCAACTAAAAGCATTTTTAAGGATATATGATTGCTTTCTTTTAGTTTAACATTTTAGACCACATTTGCACCACTTCCCTTGTTTTTGCAAATCTTTTGGAAAAGTCTTTTCAAATTCTTTTGCAAATAGCCAATGGTATAAGAATATGATTTCAAAGAGCATTTTCAAAAATTCACCCTTTGTTTCAATTGCTTTTCCTTTGGCTAAATAAAAGCTCCCCTGAAGAAGTTCTCCCCTTAGTTGTCAAGAGGGTTTTTGCAATTGAAATAATTTCTTCCCCTTTGTTAAATAGTTTTCGAAAATGGGTGGTGGTGTGGCCCTTTTGCTTTGGGCCTATTAATTCTCCCCCTTTGGCATTAATCGCCAAAAATGAAGAATCTTGAGAGGCCTTATAATTCTCCCCCTTTGGGTCTATTTCCCCCCCCCCCCCTTTCGTAAAAAGGATATGAGTGAAAGTTTTATGAGGAGGGCAAAGGATAAATGATACCGACAGAGATGGAGTGGAAGCCTTGCCTTTGCCAAATACTCCATTTCCCTTTCAATCTAAGACTAATCATAGAGATACTCATGGAAGCACATTAGTCTTAGCCTTGGCACAAGAAGAATAAGAAATATGCATTTGTACCAAATAAATGAGATATGATCAAAGGTATATAAATGAGCTATGTGTGCAATGTTTTAATCAAAGTTTCGAGAATCTAAGATGTTTAGCTCATTCCTAAGCTTGCTAAAAGTCTCTTCATGTAGAGGCTTGGTGAAGATATCGGATAATTGGTTGTGGGTGTTAACATAAGCAATTTTGATATCCCCTTTTGTTGGTGATCTCTCAAAAAGTGATACCGGATGTCTATGTGCTTAGTGCGGCTATGTTCAATGGGATTATCCGCCATGCGGATTGCACTCTCATTATCACATAGGAGAGTGACTTTGCTCAATTTGTAGTCATAGTACCTAAGTGTTTGCCTCATCCAGAGTAATTGTGCACAACAGTGTCCTACAGCAATATACTCGGCTTCAGCGATGGATAGAGCTACTGAGTTTTGTTTCTTTGAAACCCAAGACACCAGGGATCCTCCCAGAAACTGACAAGTCCCTGATGTGCTCTTCTTGTCAATTTTACATCTGGCCGTGAAGCACATAAATAGAGTAAGGATCCTATCATCGACCGGTATACCTTTTGATCTACGGATTTACCTCCCGTGTAGAGGTCGAGATGCCCATTGGTTCCCATGGGTGTCTTGATGGGTTTAGCATTTTTCATCCCAAACTTCTTGAGTATGTCTTGAATGTACTTAGTTTGGCAGATGTAACACCCCGGGATCCACAAACACCCCAGAATGCTACTAAACTACACAGCTAACATTCATATATAAAATTTTGACAGCATCTCCTTTGAAAATTGCATAAACGGGGAAGCAACAAAGTATAAATAGATATCATGATAAGAAAACATAATAGACATTAATAATCTGCTAGCAATAGGAACACAACCATAATGACATGGACTGAATTAACCAGTGCGCACGACTAGTTAAAAACAAACATCCTTTGACAAGAAGTTTCTAATTAAATCATGACTGCGCCTAGGCAACGTTATTATGAGAGTGAAGGTGGATGTGCTGCTACTTCCCACTTCCCTTGAAGAGCAACAAGCACCTGCATTGAGTAATGCAAGAGTGAGATGAAACATCTCAGCAAGCGAATTGTTTTAACGAGATATTTAAACCACAAATTAAATTAATCAACATTTTAAAAGAATCACAATTAAGATCAGAAATACTTGTAGATATAGAACTCAGTAGTCCCAATATAACCAATACCATCTCATTTCCTCGAACAACCACAATAGGTTGTATAACACTTCCCTGCGTCAACAATACCTGCAAATATCACTTCAATGTATGCATAGGAACACAATCCACGTGATTGGTTACCAGGGTGCTGGACGCCCGCATCGCGCCGGCCTGGCCCGCTGGAAACGCGGAGGAAATGCGTTTCCACGCATGCAGGCGAGTGAGCACAAAAAATACTACACTGCATGAGCGGGTACATGTTGTCCTCCTGCTCTGCAGCCAACCAAACATATGCCAAAGCACGGTCAACGGGATGAGGCCAGCCTGGGCGCAGTAGTCTGAGCAACCAATCACGTGGAATGTGTAGGTGCTCTATCTTCATACCTCTAAGGGTATAAAACCACATCATCTGCAAATATCACTTCAATGAATGCATATGAATGCAATGCATATGTCCTCTGCCTTCATACCTCTAAGGGTATGAAGTCGCATCGTACCCCTCCTCGGGCAACATACGATGCTAAGTTGTACCGGTACGGTCGGACCATAGGTCACGACAAAACTTCAGATGCAAATGAGTCATGCAATGTATATGGCATGTTGCATTTATCAATAAACTACACTTCCTTCAGATACAATACAAACCTCAATTAATACTTCATCTGCCTTTAGATACAATACAAACCTCAAATAATACTTCATCTGCCTTCAGATACAATACCAACCTCAAATAATGCTTCAACTGCCTTCAGGGGTGTAAATTAATCTCATGGGTCATACTCGAACCATAATCATCATCAATATATGATAGAACATCAATATAATACAATCAAGTAAAACATCATCATATAGTTCAATTATGAAATAATCCAATAATTCTGAATATTAGAGTGTAGGAGATAGAAGTAACAGGTCAAAACAGTAGCAACCACCGCTACATTCACTTGCCTTCATCGAAGAAAAAAAATGTACTGGGCATGATCTGGAGTGTAGCCACCTGCTAGCGCGCATAAAACTTAGTACAAATATTTCACAAACATTTGCCAACAATCAACAATTCGCTCCTACACTGGAAACCAAGACCTGGTGGAAAGACTCCTACCCTGAACCACATGCCATACAGCAGCAGAGTTGTTTGTTAATTTTGTATCTTTAAAATTATAATAGTGGTGATATCAAACAAATACTCTAGGAGTATCTACACAAAATACTCTACAACTTCGGTATTCAATGGATAATTAAATTCAGCTATCTATAAGTTCTAAAACATCTAACAAGATAACTAACTGAATCTGTTTCAGACAGCAGCATAGTTAACTTCAAAATTCGATATCTCACAAACTACTCAGCCAAAAATCATGAAATTCTGCTGGCAGTAAGAACTTTTATCCCCTCTACAGAAGTCTCCATAGTTGGAAGAGCCAATTCGGCCATTTACCTGACAAAACCTACAAGTGAACAGATCCGATCATTTTTGTCAGGCAAACAGGAATAGCCACAGTAAAACAAACATAACTGGAGTTTCATAATTCATATGAATGCACTCTTTAACAATGTGTAAAGCTTATGAAATTATCTACAACTTTTCTTACAAACCCAAGGTTTAATTCTGTTGATAAAATTGCCTAAATCTGAAGAGAACAGATTCTGCACAGAATTATGAGACAGAAAAAACTGCTATAATCAAACTGCAATAACTTTCTGATCTGATGTCCGATTGAGGTATTCTTCGCGGCCACGGAAAGATCTACAAATTATCTACGACTAATATATAGACTTTTCATTTTTTTTGAGGCCACTAAGACCACGGAAAACGGAATGAACAGAAACTGTCAAATCTGTCATCCCGCAGAAAACTAAATTCGAGATCAAAACCTAATCCCACATCTAATCCAACCTCTAATCCTTTAATCCCCATGATCCACAACCTCCAAAACCACATAATTACAGGGAGGAACAAGGATTTCATCCATACCTAGGGTTTCCCTAAGAAGATCTTCAAGAAGAGATGGGGAAGAACATCTCCTTGATCCTCTCTCCCTCTTCAATTCAACGTGTTCCTCCTCTTCTCGATCCTTGCTGCGTGGGGGGAGATCTAGAGGGAGGAGGAAGCCATGGAGAGGGGCTGCCATGGGAGGAGAGGACGACCAACCAAGGGGAAAGGGGGAGGGGCGGCCAAGTGTGGCGGGGGAAAGGGGGTGGGCGGCCAAGAAGGGGCAAAAGGAGAAAAAGGCCACCACTAGGGTTTCTTTGCGGGAGAAAAGAAACGACGCCACAGATGACTCTAACTTAGCATCCAACAGCCCACAACCCTTTTTCCCACATCCACGCACCGAAGATCAACCTTTGGCAACATTTTTTTGGGATATTACACTCTATCCCCCTTAGAAAGAATTCGTCCTCGAATTCGACCACTCCAAACAAGACATCCTAGGTACCCCACATAGCACCACCATTCAAAACATGGGTCCATTATTGGTCTTAATTAAAACAAGAACTTCTACCTCGTACTAATTGTCTAAGGAAACTACACCTGACATCAAGGATGAACCAACATGTAATGAAGCTCAAACCAAGTCATAGATGCAATCAACACTACGATTTCACAACATCGAATTTGGATGCAGCCATACATCAGCATCAATGTCTTAAAACGACACTCTTTTATGAAGGGGTAATATGCACTAAGCACAACCTTTACCAACTTCAACAATTCATTTTAATTCAATGGTGAAACATCCACACCAGATGAATGTATAAGAAGATCAAACACCTCACCTCACAACACCACAAAACAAGTAGTTCTATTGAAACAAAACTCCTAATCTTCGTAAACCTTGTTCTTGCCATAATGAAAAGATAATCATGTAATCTAACATACTTTGCACTCCACCAAAAGGGAGAAAATCTACAGAACTAATGGAGCAATAAAGCCGACAAGAAGTCAATAACATTCTGCATGGCACAGTTAATCGAAGAAATGCCAAAAACTCCACATAGAGCACTGACAGCCCAACAACAACACAATATTTGCTTAACCCATGTCACTATACTTCATCCAACAACTCAATAAAGAAAAATATCCAAACTAGTAAGGTTAACCTACACATAATATAAGTCTTCATCTACTGTAGTTCAGAAACTTACATTTCATTCTATCATATGATGCACTCAAAGTACCAAACCTAAAGGGTCAATACTAACCCCATATTCCTTCACACAATTGATAAACATCTCAAGCTGATGTAAAAACCACATCATTTAGGAATATGTGACTAACCACACACAACCAACTCTAGGCTAGGCAATGACTTCATTCAAACCAATAGATAAGTGGTCCAACAATGGCTCCACAAACATGCATCGGGGAGAGAACCATCAGATCCTCAACGTATTAATACATAATCAATGGATCAAGAAAATCAAAGATTTTATTCTATAATTAGCATGACTAACATGCAACCACTTTAAACCACATCTAGGCTTTGTGGCTACTAAAACACACAATAGAAGAGAGACATGTAAGCCATTCTGTCTATGTAAAGACTTCCCCCAAAATCCATATAAAAGTACCAATATTCATTTCTTTCAGAACTGGTTTCTCGACAGAAACAATCATTCTTTACAAAGATAGTTGGAGCTATCCACTAACCACTCAACAACTTAAATTCAAATTGATGATTACCTTGTACCCCAAAACACGCAATTTACACTCCTCTTAGAAACATCCTCAATCAAGCATATATAACAATATTATTGTAATAAAACTCAACCATGAAAAACATGGTGAAAACAACATAGGCACTTGTATATCGCAAGCATAGTAACAACTTCAATCTCACAAATGACCAGCGATATCAACCGCATAAATAAAACAATATCAAAATTTTAGAAATAAATTATATCAAGCATTAAGCCATAAACAACTTACCACATCACCGTAAAGGAATGGGGAGGGGTGAAATTATTGTCATCTGCACTTTAAAGACACTAATATATATATATATATCAAAGATACTTGAACCCATACCCTTCCTATATGTGCAAGTGTGTCAAATTTATCTTCAAATTGCCAAGAATCTAAAGCCTAAGCTTTGATACCAACTGTAACACCCCGGGATCCACAAACACCCCAGAATGCTACTAAACTACACATCTAACATTCATATATAAAATTTCGACAGCATCTCCTTTGAAAATTGCATAAACGGGGAAGCAACAAAGTATAAATAGATATCATGATAAGAAAACATAATAGACATTAATAATCTGCTAGCAATGGGAACACAACCATAACGACATGAACTGAATTAACCAGTGCGCACGACTAGTTAAAAACAAACATCCTTTGACAAGAAGTTTCTAATTAAATCATGACTGCACCTAGGCAACGTTATTATGAGAGTGAAGGTGGATGTGCTCCTACTTCCCACTTCCCTTGATGAGCAACAAGCACCTGCATTGAGTAATGCAAGAGTGAGATGAAACATCTCAGCAAGCGAATTGTTTTAACGAGATATTTAAACCACAAATTGAATTAATCAACATTTTAAAAGAATCACAATTAAGATCAGAAATACTTGTAGATATAGAACTCAGTAGTCCCAATATAACCAATACCATCTCATTTCCTCGAACAACCACAATAGGTTGTATAACACTTCCCTGCGTCAATAATACCTGCAAATATCACTTCAATGTATGCATAGGAACACAATGTGTAGGTGCTCTGTCTTCATACCTCTGAGGGTATAAAACCACATCATCTGCAAATATCACTTCAATATATACTACTTATTAAGACAGTAACAGTAGTCTGTCGTTCTATCGTTCGCTAATCTACACCGTACGTCCATCCTCCACCATCGTTCATCACAAATCCCGCCGCTCGATTCGAGGTCCACCGCCCGCTCGACCGTCCCCCTCCCAAGGCTAAATCTGCCAACCACTCGTCCATCGCCCAATCGTCCATCGCAACCCCCTCCTCCCCCGCTCTACCCTCGTCCAACCGCTGCCCATGCCTAGAGGTCCTTGAAGGCGCGGCGCGATGCCAGTGCTGTCCTTGAAGGCGTCAGCGCCCATGAGCAGCGCGACCTCATCGACTTCGCTCCAGAGCTTCTGGATGGCGCCGAGGCGGCGGCTACCGAGGCCATGGCCGTGGCGAGCGTGGCAGAATCCGGGAAAGAGCGGTTCGGCTTGCGGTCGCTCTTGCGCGAGGGCACGGCGGAGCCGTGGTCCGCGGCGCGCTCGCGACGGGAGCTAGGGTTAGGGTTCGGGGAGCAGCGGCGATCCTCGGAGCGGCCGCGGGACTTGGAGCGAGAGGTGTGTTTCTGTAACGCCCTGAATTTGGGGGTAGAATTTTTTTCTTCTTTCCACTCACCAAATTCGAGCGTTACTCTCTTTTCTCTTCCCGTTTCGCTTCCTTCTTCCCAATTTCAAACCAGTATAGTGACAGGTGTCCGTGTCATGTATAAACAAAACCTAAGTGTAGTGGATGTTGCATCATGCCGAAGCGCATTTATTTGCTTGATGTCGCGTGTTTGTCTCGTTCCGTCTCGGATTTCGATTCGCGATTGGAGTCCATTTAAGGGTCGTGTGTGTCGTGGGTTTTGATCCACGTTGTGATCCAGCCTAGCCCAGCCCGGCCCGTGTGCCCCTGGCACCCCTGCCCTCCCCCTGCGCCCCCCTTCCCCAGATCTGTTTGGCTCATTTGATTTCTCCCGCACAGTAACCTCCCTCTCCTTCTTCCACCTCTCCCTCTCTCTCCCTCGTGGTGCCCTAGGGTTTGGAGTCGAGATCGCCGGAATTTGGATCCCCGGAGGTGAGTTTTCCCCTCCCCTTCCCTCTCCCTCTCTCTCTCCTTCCCCTCCCCTTCTTCTTCCCTGCGTCCCATCCCCTGTCCCCGTTGTACGCGCCCCTGGCGGGCCCCGCCCCAGCCGCTCCCTCCCCTCCCCCACGCCGCGACCTGCGCGCTGGCCGTCGGCGAGTCCCTCCCAGTGAGCCGCGCCCTGGTCCCCGCGTGCGCCCCTCCCCCGGCCGCGCCCCCGTTGTGCCCCCCCCCCCAGCGGCGCCCGACCCCGCGCCCGTGCCCTCCCCGCACCCGGCCGCGCCACACCCTCCCTCCCCGTCCCATGCCCCGGCGAGCTCCGCCCCTGTCGAGCCCCTCCCTGGCGAGCCCCTCCCCGCCCGCGTCCCGGCCTCACCCTGGTCGCGTACCCCGCCGCGCCCTTGTCCGCGCGCCCTTGCCCGAACCCGCGCCTCGGCAGCCTCGTGCCACGCGTGCCTGCACGATTCGCGTGCCTTCAGCACGCGCAGCGTGCTCTCGCGCGTACGACCGTAATCGTACTGCACTTAACCTCGTTTTAATCTACTTTAATCTGTTTAGTCGACGTGCTGCGTCGTGCGCTTCGTCGCGCGACGATTCTTTTAATTTATATTTATCAATGTGCTGCGTCGCACGCTTCATCGCGCGACGATCTATTTTAATTTCAGGTTGTTTAATGTGTGACGTCGCGCATCCAGTCGCGCAACATTCCACTTTAAACTCAGCCCTGTTGGCGTATGCCGTCGTGCGTTTCATCGCGCGATGCTTAACGTCTCTTTATAATTAATGCAAGTGTCTTGTTATACGCTCTATCGCGCGACGAGTAGTTGATTTCTTAATTCGATTTAAAGTGTTGTGTCGTACGTCTCGCCGTGCGACCCCTCCCTTTCATTCATCTTTGTCTATCTATAACAATTAAAACATGAAACATGACTGTATTTTATACTAAACGTAGTATCCAAACTAATGCCCTTTGGTTAAGCGAGTGGTTTAATTTATAATTACGTAACGTGATCGTTTCTCGACTGTCTTTTTCTCTTTCTTTCTTAACCGTAGTTGCGAGCCCGCGTGGAACGTCTGTTTACTTACTGCATTCTATTGTATGGTGTACTGTTCTTTTGTATTAAATGGGTGGATGTATGTATGTTTGCGCTCGCATAGAGAACGATCTGGTTGAGGAGCCCGAAGAACTCGCAGGAGAAGCCCCTAAGCAGCAATCGGTTGGTGGAGGCAAGTGTCCCTTGACCTATCTCTGTCCTATACATACTTTAATTCACCTCCCGCATTTCATAGTTATACCTAAGGATTGACTAGTTTTGTTATCCATGTCCTTGTTTACCTATCTGGGTTGGATTATTATTGCTTAGTCTTATGCTATTGCTCAACTCTAATCAATGAACATGATGAGAATTATCAACGATACGATGTTTTCCCCTCTTTTATTATGATGTTATACTTGTGTCCTTCAAGGGGGCTCGAGCGGTTTCTCGAGTGCCTCTCCGTAAGGACCTGTTCGTTGGATGACCGCCCGGGAAAACAGTGCAACCATGAGGGTGGAATGGGGTGCCCTTAGCTGAATAATTAGAGGATTCGGGGTGTAGTTCGCTTAGCTGTCGTGCCGTCAATGGGGCTCGGTGTATGCGGCTCGCTCTGTCAAGCTTGGGTTCGCCCCCTTGGGGAGGAGTGCGGTGCATTTACGAAACCTAACGGGCGGCTATAGCCCCGGGGAATCTTTGTAAAGGCTACATAGTGATGCCCTGCTGGACCACCTAGGTAGTGGTCAATGGGGAGTAGCTCTCTCCGGGCAGAAAGGGAATCACGGCTTGTGGGTAAAGTGCACAACCTCTGCAGAGTGTTTGAAAACTGATATATCAGTCGTGCTCGCGGTTATGAGCGGCCAAGGGAGCTCCAGTGATTAGTGTTACTTGATCAGAGATGTTCGCTTTGCAGGTGGCAATGAGATTGATGGTTCTTGGTTTTGACTCTGGTAATGGTAAGTGGTACTCTTTCTGTTTGGAAAGGAGTACATTTGGGTTAATAACGTGGGTTAATTCTAAAACTTGGCTTTCTCTACTAGTAATAATAATCTGACCAACTAAAAGCAACTGCTTGACTTACCCTCACATAAAGCTAGTCCACTACAGCCAAACAAGATACTTGCTGAGTATGTTGATGTGTACTCACCCTTGCTCTACACACCAAACCCCCCCATCCCCAGGTTGTCAGCATTGCAACCACTGCTCAGGAGAAGATGAAGTCGTGGAAGGAGACTTCCAGGAGTTCCAAGACTACGACGAGTTCTAGGCGTGGGTTAGCAGCAACCCCCAGTCGGCTGCCTGTGAAGGCCGCGTTTATCTATGTTTCTTTTCCACACTTTGATTATTGTAAAGACTATGTGGATGTCTCAGACATATGATGTAATCGACTATTTTCCCCTTTTATATTACTATTTGAGCACTGTGTGATGATGTCCATGTTATGTAACTGTTGTGTACGTGAATTGCTGATCCTGGCATGTACATGGTTCGCATTCGGTTTGCCTTCTAAAACCGGGTGTGACATAGGTGGTATCAAAGCCGTGCTGACTGTAGGACCGCTAACCTAGAGTAGAATGGTCATTCTAAGGATTATAGACCTCTGTCCCTGCCTTGACTTTGGTATCCCTTCAAAAGTTGGTCATATCGACCAAACCTATGTTCTACTATATATTATACCTTGCTGAAAATTGTGTTTTATTCCAATCCTTCATTTATTTATGGTTCATTACTTGCTGGTCATATTAGTTCTGTTCTCACTCTTATGCTTGTGGTGTCTTTTGTAGATGGCTCGTCTTAGGCACACTGCACGGAAGTCTGTCATCCCCTTCTTACCCTCTCGTCTCGTGGAGCGTCCGCTCTGCCGTCCCGTGACCGGTCAGTCCAGCCACTTGGAGAGGCTGCACCACCGCCTGCATGAGGAGCAGGAGCGTCGACGACAGGAGCAGCAGGGCTCTTCTTTCTCGCTCCAGCAGGAGATAGAGTCTGTGAAGAGCTGCTCCCCTGTGCTTCCCCTGGAGGCGCCCCCTGCACCACCACTGGGCGCCCCAGCCCCTCGAGTAGCTGCTGGAGGAGACCCAGACGACGGAGGTGGCGACGACAGCTCAAGTCACGACACCGACCTTTCTGCTGACCAGGAGTCGGAAGGATGGGTTGCTCGACCCATCACTCGCGACGCTGCTCGCGGGTGTCACTTTCACGATGCGCTCGACACCCTGCTACGTCGGGCACTTGACCGGCGTACTTGGTCTATCGAGTATCGCTGTGTGGTCTTCTAGCACAGTCGCGGGGTCTACCCGGACCGCTGGGAGGCGACCTGCTTGGTGCGCCATCCAGAGAACAGTCTCCAGGGTGCGAAGATATGCTCGGAGCACTATTCTATCTCTGAGCGGGACTCAGCTGAGGCGGCCATGCAAGATGCCGCACGGCGTGCGCTTTCGCACTACTGCTCAGTTTTCGGTGGGGTAGCCGACAGTCTCAACCTAAAGTATTACTCCGCCGTCCATCTGGCAGCACAGGAGGCGTGATTGTTTCACCTGTCGGTGAGGACAATCCTAGGTTGAGCAGCACAGTCAACCTAGCCGCCGTGCTAAACACATAGCTGGACCATGCATTAGATGAGCTGAGTAGGGCTCGTGCTGAGATCGCCCAGTTGCGGGCTGAGCGCGCGGAACGTCGTCACCTGGACGATGGTTCCCCTGCTCCCGTCGGGACTCAGCACCCGTACCGCTCACCTCGGCGTGGACACCAGCCTTACGGCAATCCCGACTGCAAGACCAAGATAGACTTAGAACCATAGATCGTCAGAGTCGGATCTTGTAATTAATACGAAAATATATACATAGAAGCTATAGTCTTAGCGTTAGTCTCACTCTTAGTCAGTCTTAGTTAGACAGGGTAGTTTGCTTATCCTGTGCGTTTATGTTTGTCATGATGAACTATGTTTGCTTTGGATCTTTGTAATGACTGTCACCAGAGTGTGGGTATCCCCTACATTTTGGTTTACCTGTTATGTTAATGGAGTTAGTTATCTAGTTGGGAAGCCTTTTACTCCACTTTTCTCTTTATCTGAGAAGCTGTGTTGGTCTGTGTTGGAGATCAGTGAAGATGCCCATCTGTTCAGTGTTGTTGAAGAATTCTATACTCTTTTCTTATGCTGCAAGATTTGCAAGATTAGTTTTGATGTGTGGTTGCATTCTGCAGATGTCAGAAAACAGGCGCAGAGGAGGAAGGCGTGCTCAGCAGGAGCAAACCGCTCAGCAGGAGGAGGTACCTCAGCAACAGCAGCTGCCGCCCCCGCCCCCGATGTCCATCGAGCAGATGTTCCTGATGCAGGCCCAGGCAGTTCAAGCCATTGGACAGACTCTGGCCGCCATTCAGCAGCAGCAGCAACAACAGCCACCACCTCAGCCTCAGATGCCCAGAGACAAGCATGCTGAATTCATGAGAGGTCATCCCCCAATGTTTGCTCATTCTTCTGACCCCATGGATGCTGAAGACTGGCTGCGCACTGTGGAGCGAGAGTTGCATACCGCTCAGTGTGATGACAGGGAGAAAGTTCTGTATGGTCCCTATCTGTTGAGAGGAGCAGCCCAGTCTTGGTGGGAGTCTTATCTCGCCACCCATGCCAACCCCGACACCACCACCTAGGAAGAATTCAGAGGTAGCTTTTGTCAGTACCATGTTCCTGCAGGTCTGATGACTGTGAAGAAGGAGGAGTTCCTGGCCCTCAAGCAAGGGTCATTGTCCGTCAGTGAGTACCGGGACAGGTTTCTGCAGTTGTCTCGCTATGCTCCTGAAGATGTCAACACCGACGCCAAGAGACAGTATCGTTTCCTGAGAGGCTTGGTTGACCCTCTGCAGTATCAGCTGATGAATCATACCTTCCCGACATTCCAGCACCTGATTGACAGAGCAATCATGACAGAGAGGAAGCGTAAGGAGATGGAGGATCGCAAGCGCAAGATCAGTGGACCCCAGCCTGGAAGCAGCAATCGTCCTCGTTTCTCAGGCAATCAACCTCAGCAGTTCAGGTAGAACCAGCGTCCACCTCAGCATCAGCAGTTCCAAAGGCAGTATCCTCAGCACCAATATCAGAATCGCTAGAACAATCAGTCAGGATGAGGTCAGTTTGAGAGGCAGAATCAGCACGCACCTCGTCTTCCTGCCCCAGCAAACCAGCAGAACAATCAGGCAGCACCAGCTCAGGTTGGAAACAGAGCATGTTTCCACTGTGGAAAGCAAGGCCACTGGGTGATGCAATGTCCGAAGAAGGTAGCCCAGCAGGAGTCAGGCCCCAATGCCCCAGCAAAGCAGAATGTGTCTCAGCCTGGAGCAGGCAACCGCTCTCAGCCACGCTATAATCATGGGAGACTGAACCACTTGGAGGCTGAAGCAGTTCAGGAGACCCCCGGCATGATAGTAGGTATGTTCCTAGTTGACTCCCATATTGCAGAAGTGTTATTTGATACTGGAGCAACACATTCTTTCATTACTGCATCATGGGTAAAAGCACATAATCTCCCAATAACTACCATGTCAACCCCCATTCAAATTGACTCAGTCGATGGTAGAATTCGAGCCAACAGCATTTGTTTGAATGTAAGTGTGGAAATAAGGGGGATAGCGTTTCCCGCTAACCTCATAGTAATGGGTACTCAGGGAATAGATGTCATCCTAGGGATGAATTGGCTAGATAAGTATCAGGCAGTTATCAGTTGTGATAAGAGGACAATCAAGTTGGTGTCCCCGCTAGGAGAGGAAGTGGTGACCGAGTTAGTCCCGCCTGAGCCGAAGAAAAGAAGTTGTTATCAGATGGCTGTCGAAAACAATGAAGCAAACCCAATTGAGAGTATCAGGGTTGTGTCTGAATTCCCAGATGTGTTTCCAAAGGACTTACCAGGTATGCCACCAGAGCGGAAAGTTGAGTTTCCTATAGAGCTTCTTCCTGGCACCGCCCCCATCTTTAAGAGAGCTTACAGAATATCCGGACCAGAGTTGGTTGAGCTTAAGAAGCAGATTGATGAGTTGTCAGAGAAAGGTTACATCCGGCCAAGCACCTCGCCTTAGGCCGCCCCTGTCCTATTCATGGAGAAGAAAGATGGCACCAAAAGGATGTGTATCGATTATCGAGCTCTGAATGAGGTCATATTAAGAACAAGTACCCCTTGCCTAGAATAGAAGATCTGTTCGACCAGTTGAGAGGAGCCAGTGTGTTCTCCAAGATAGATCTGAGGTCAGGTTATCATCAGCTCAGGATCCGACCTTCGGACATTCCGAAGACGGCATTCATTACCAAGTATGGGTTGTATGAGTTCATTGTGATGTCTTTCGGTCTAACCAATGCACCAGCCTTCTTTATGAACTTGATGAACAGTGTATTCATGGATTATCTTGATAAGTTTGTGGTGGTATTTATTGATGACATTCTGATATATTCACAAAGCGAAGAAGAACATGCAAGTCATTTGAAGATGGTATTGCAGAGATTGCGAGAGCACCAGTTGTATGCAAAGTTGAGCAAGTGCGAGTTCTGGATCAGTGAAGTTCTGTTCCTGGGTCATATAATCAACAAAGAAGGATTGGCTGTGGATCTGAAGAAAGTGGCAGACAATCTGAACTAGAAAGCGCCAACAGATGCTCGAGGAATCAAGAGTTTCATTGGAATGGACGGATATTATCGGCGATTCATTGAAGGGTTTTTGAAGATTGCGAAACCAATGACAGCTTTGCTAGGTAACAAAGTTGAGTTCAAGTGGACCCAGAAATGTCAAGAGGCCTTTGAAGCGCTGAAAGAGAAGTTGACTACAACGCCTGTCTTAGTCTTGCCTGATGTGCACAAGCCCTTCTCGGTGTATTGCGATGCTTGTTACACTGGTTTGGGATGTGTGTTGATGCAAGAGGGAAGAGTTGTGGCTTACTCATCCCGACAGCTGAAGGTTCATGAGAAGAATTACCCAATCCATGACCTAGAGTTGGCAGCAGTGGTTCACGCGCTGAAGACATGGAGGCACTATCTGTATGGACAGAAATGTGATGTTTACACAGACCACAAGAGTCTGAAGTACACATTCACTCAGTCAGAGTTGAATATGAGGCAACGAAGATGGTTAGAGTTGATCAAAGACTATGAATTGGAGATTCATTACCATCCAGGCAAAGCGAACGTAGTGGCAGATGCTTTAAGCAGGAAGAGTCAAGTCAATCTGATGGTCGCTCGTCCGATGCCTTATGAGTTGGCCAAAGAGTTTGATAGGTTAAGTCTCGGATTTCTAAACAACACGCGAGGAGTCACAATTGAATTGGAACCTACCCTGGAGCGGGAAATCAAAGAAGATAGTGTCAGACAGAGGAACTCAGTTCACCTCTCATTTCTGGCAGCAGTTGCATGAAGCCTTGGGTACACATCTAAATTTCAGTTCAGCCTATAATCCGCAGACAGATGGTCAGACCGAAAGGACCAATCAAATCCTTGAAGACATGTTGAGAGCCTATGCGTTGCAAGATCAGTCCGGATGGGATAAGAGATTGCCTTATGCAGAGTTTTCCTATAACAACAGTTACCAGGCCAGCTTGAAGATGTCACCATTTCAGGCGCTCTATGGAAGGAGTTGTAGAACTCTGTTGCAATGGGATCAGCCTAGAGAGAAGCAGGTGTTCGGGCCCGACATTCTGCTTGAAGCCGAAGAAAACATCAAGATGGTTCGAGAGAATATGAAGATAGTGCAATCGAGGCAGCGAAGCTATGCAGACACAAGAAGAAGAGAGCTGAGTTTCGAGGTTGGAGATTTCGTCTATCTGAAAGTGTCGCCGATCAGAGGA
Organism: Zea mays; assembly: GCF_902167145.1. NCBI lineage: Eukaryota > Viridiplantae > Streptophyta > Magnoliopsida > Poales > Poaceae > Zea > Zea mays. The sequence goes on along the minus strand of NC_050100.1, from coordinate 156,194,994 downwards.
GTCAGAAGGTTCGGAGTCAAAGGCAAGCTAGCACCTCACTACATTGGTCTGTATCAGATTCTCGCAAGGCGTGGAGAAGTGGCCTATCAGCTCAGTTTGCCAGAAGGCTTGTCCGTAGTGCATGATGTCTTCCATGTGTCTCAGTTAAAGAAGTGTCTGTGAGTGCCAGAAGAGCAGTTGCCAGTGGAAGGTCTTGAAGTTCAGGAGGACTTGACCTACATTGAGAAGCCAACGCAAATTCTTGAGACTGCAGACAGAGTCACCCGAAGGAAGACCATCAGAATGTGCAAAGTCAGATGGAATCACCACTCTAAGGAAGAAGCAACCTGGGAGCGCGAAGATGATCTGATGGCTAAGTACCCTGAGCTCTTTGCTAGCCAACCTTGAATCTCGAGGACGAGATTCTTTTAAGGGGGATAGGTTTGTAACGCCCTGAATTTGGGGGTAGAATTTTTTTTTCTTTCCACTCACCAAATTCGGGCGTTACTCTCTTTTCTCTTCCCGTTTCGCTTCCTTCTTCCCAATTTCAAACCAGTATAGTGACAGGTGTCCATGTCATGTATAGACAAAACCTAAGTGTAGTGGGTGTTGCATCATGCCGAAGCGCATTTCTTTGGTTGATGTCGCGCGTTCGTCTCCTTCCGTCTCGGATTTCGATTCGCGATTGGAGTCCGTTTAAGGGTCGTGCGTGTCATGGGTTTCGATCCGCAGTGTGATCCAGCCCAGCCCAGCCCGGCCCAGTCCGGCCCGCGCGCCCCTGCCCTCCCCCTGCCCCCCCCTCCCCAGATCCGTTTGGCTCATTTGATTTCTCCCGCGCAGTAACCTCCCTCTCCTTCTTCCACCTCTCCCTCGTGGTGCCCTAGGGTTTGGAGTCGAGATCGCCGGAATTTAAATCCCTGGAGGTGAGTTTTCCCCTCCCCTTCCCTCTCCCTCTCTCTCTCCTTCCCCTCCCCTTCTTCTTCCCTGCGTCCCCTCCCCTGTCCCCGTCGTGCGCGCCCCTGGCGGGCCCTGCCCTCCCCTCCCCCGCGCCGCACCCTCCGCGCTGGCCGTCGGCGAGTCCCTCCCGGCGAGCCGTGCCCTGGCCCCCGTGCGCGCCCCTCCCCCGGCCGCGCCCCCGTTGCCCCCCCCCCCCCCGGCCGCGCCCGACCCCGCGCCCCGGCGAGCCCGGCCGCGCCGCGCCCTCCCTCCCCGTCCCACGCCCCGGCGAGCTTCGCCCCTGTCGAGCCCCTCCCCGCCCGCGTCCCAGCCGCGCCCCGCGCGCCACATTCCGGCCGCGCCCTGGTCACGTACCCCGCCGCGCCCTCGTCCGTGCGCCCTCGCGCGCGCTGTCGCACCCTCGACCGCACCATCGCGCGCCCTTGCCCGAACCCGTGCCTCGGCAGCCTCATGCCACGCGTGCCTTCGGCACGCGCAGCGTGCTCTCGCGCGTACGACCGTAATCGTACTGCACTTAACCTCGTTTTAATCTACTTTAATCTGTTTAGTCGACGTGCTGCGTCGCGCGCTTCGTCGCGCGACGATCCATTTTAATTTCAGGTTGTTTGATGTGTGACGTCGCGCGTCCAGTCGTGCGACGTTCCACTTTAAACTCAGCCCTGTTGGCGTATGCCGTCGTGCGTTTCATCGTGCGATGCTTAACGACTTTTTATAATTAATGCAAGTGTCTCGTTATGCGCTCTGTCGTGCGACGAGTCGTTGATTTCTTAATTCGATTTAAAGTGTTGTGTCGTACGTCTCACCGTGCGACCCCTCCCTTTCATTCATCTTTATCTATCTATAACGATTAAAACATGAAACATGACTGTATTTTATACTAAACGTAGTATCCAAACTAATGCCCTTCGGTTAAGCGAGTGGTTTAATTTATAATTACGTAACGTGATCATTTCTCGACTGTCTTTTTCTCTTTCTTTCTTAACCGTAGTTGCGAGCCCGCGTGGAACGTCTGTTTACTTACTGCATTCTATTGTATGATGTACTGTTCTTTTGTATTAAATGGGTGGATGTATGTATATTTGCGCTCGCATAGAGAACGATCTGGTTGAGGAGCCCGAAGAACTCGCAGGAGAAGCCCCTGAGCAGCAGTCGGTTGGTGGAGGCAAGTGTCCCTTGACCTATCTCTGTCCTATACATACTTTAATTCACCTCCCGCATTTCACAGTTATCTCTAAGGATTGACTAGTTTTGTTATCCATGTCCTTGTTTACCTATCTGGGTTGGATTATTATTGCTTAGTCTTATGCTATTGCTCAACTCTAATCAATGAACATGATGAGAATTATCAATGATACGCTGTTTTCCCCTCCTTTATTATGATGTTATACTTGTGTCCTTCAAGGGGGCTCGAGCGGTTTCTCGAGTGCCTCTCCGTAAGGACCTGTTCGTTGGATGACCGCCCGGGAAAACAGTGCAACCATGAGGGTGGAATGGGGTGCCCTTAGCTGAATAATTAGAGGATCCGGGGTGTAGTTCGCTTAGCCGTCGTGCCGTCAATGGGGCTCGGTGTATACGGCTCACTCTGCCAAGCTTGGGTTCGCCCCCTTGGGGAGGAGTGCGGTGCATTTAGGAAACCTAACGGGTGGCTACAGCCCCGGGGAATCTTTGTAAAGGCTACGTAGTGATGCCCTGCTGGACCACCTAGGTAGTGGTCAATGGGGAGTAGCTCTCTCCGGGCAGAAAGGGAATCACGGCTTGTGGGTAAAGTGCACAACCTCTGCAGAGTGTTTGAAAACTGATATATCAGCTGTGCTCGCGGTTATGAGCGGCCAAGGGAGCTCCAGTGATTAGTGGTACTTGATCAGAGATGTTCGGTTTGCAGGTGGCAATGAGATTGATGGTTCTTGGTTTTGACTCTTGTAATGGTAAGTGGTACTCTTTCCATTTGGAAAGGAGTACGTTTGGGTTAATAACGTGGGTTAATTCTAAAACTTGGCTTTCTCTACTAGTAATAATAATCTGACCAACTAAAAGCAACTGCTTGACTTACCCCCACATAAAGCTAGTCCACTACAGCCAAACAGGATACTTGCTGAGTATGTTGATGTGTACTCACCCTTGCTCTACACACCAAACCCCCCCCATCCCCAGGTTGTCAGCATTGCAACCACTGCTCAGGAGAAGATGAAGCCATGGAAGGAGACTTCCAGGAGTTCCAAGACTACGACGAGTTCTAGGCGTGGGTTAGCGGCAACCCCCAGTCGGCTGTCTGTGAAGGCCGCGTTTATCTACGTTTCTTTTCCGCACTTTGATTATTGTAAAGACTATGTGGATGTCTCAGACATATGATGTAATCGACTATTTTCCCCCTTTTATATTACTATTTGAGCACTATGTGATGATGTCCATGTTATGTAACTGCTGTGTACGTGAATTGCTGATCCTGGCACGTGCATGGTTCGCATTCGGTTTGCCTTCTAAAACCGGGTGTGACAGTTTCTTAGAGCGCGGGGTGGAGGCGCGGAGGCGCGCGGCGGCAGCGGAGGCGGAGGCGGCTTCGTCCATGGCGTGCAGGGAAGGCCGCTTGGAGGGCATCGGCGGTGTGGGGGCGAGGGCTCTCCCCCACTACGGCCACGTCTGGCGGCAGCAAGAACAGCTACTGGGGCTACCTCATCGAGGAGGACAAGGGGCAGTGGCAAGCACTTTTCTCCCACCTCTCACATCTATTCCACACATCCCGTGGAGACTATAAATCACAAGTTATTTTACAACTGATCAGTATGACATAGAAACTGTTTTATTTTTTAGCATTCACAGCGTCCTACAAAGATAATGCACTTAGTGTGAGTGGTTGATAACCTAAAATTTTAATGTCACCTAGCGTGTCATGATGCCACTAATACTAACACAACTATATCTACTTTGCTGCTATCAACAAGCAATTCTTATACCGATTTTCCACATTATGCCATGCAAATGGACAACATGGATAAGGAATTGAGGTCGTAAGGTTATCGAAGCAGTTGAACAAGCACTATGCTACAACTGCTATTCAGCAGCATCACTTAGGATTTTGAATCGAGATCATCTGTCAATAGTTATTTGCATAATTTCACTCAATTCATTGTGTCGCTATTTCATTCCGTCATGTTTCCATAGATCTTTGACAATCTACATACTTGCCGAAGCACTTCCTGAAGCTCGTCATGCCTATCTGCTCCTGGATCGCCCGCTGTGCCAATAGCTACAACTCTCAGGTTTGTTTTGGCGCACTGCTTGTTTTAATTTGTCAAGTGCTTCATCTTCTTTTTCTCTTGTGTATTGTATAAAAAAATGCTGGACATACTCGTTTTCAATATCGCTGACTACATAGACTTTATTAACTCATCTGTTTTTGACTTAAAAATAGCTTCTCCCACTAATCGTTTGATATAGGTCCTATAGAAAATTATGAAACAGTTTGGTGAAAAAAGAATGTAGCAGTAAAACTTACTGAGAAAAGCAGGAATACTAGGAATTTTGAAACAAATGGCTTTGGAAATATAAGGAAACAAGATCTACTGTTAAACTGTAGCAATGCATGGACACCTCTAGGTGGGGCTAACAAAGTAGAAGTAAGTGAACCAATAAAAAAGTGAAATTGTTTATCCTAACCTGCTAATCTTTTGTACTATGATGTCTTGCTCCTGGTTGGTCCTGTTCAAGGAATTATACTACTTCAACTCATATTTATGCTGGATTACATGTTTACGTTTTGGAATGTCGTGTAATGCTTCTAAAGCTTTTGGCGCTATTTGGAGGGTTCAATAGAAATTATTTTATTGATTTTTCAGAACGACATATTATAGGTTTTTTATGTTCGTTAAACCTCAGCACCTTTGCATTCTAGCATTGGTGATGGATCTATCAACGCCCAGTTCATATAATACGTTGTGCTGTAGATGGCAATAGATCCAGAAATGTTTTTTGCGTTTTCTATAGAACCCTGTGTCTGGAGTGTCAGCGAAAACAGGTACGCTATAACTCTCTATGTGTACTCCTATTAACAACAATTTCTATATTATTAACCTCTAAATATAGTTAGCATGCCCAAAAGGTTTACCAAAATTTAATTGAATAAGATATTTTTTTACAAATCTTAGTGTTGAACTATTAACCTCAAGGAGATAGGTAAGCATCAGTATCACTTAAATTTTAATGATTAGTCATTGCAATAGAAGTTTTGTGTTAACATTTTGTTGATGGATCCTACTTACTATGTGCTGGTCAGCAGCTTTCAACAATGACATTTGTTTACTGCGTCATCTGAGTTATTGTTTATTTCTCCTTTCCCTTGTACACGGAGCACAGAAGGCCACCAAGTTGATGATCACAAGCTTTGTCCACGGTTCAGATGGCCTGGGAAATCAGGATTTCCCTCCATCAGCTACCAAGCCTGTAGATCAGTCGGCTGCTGCCTTCCTGGTTGAGCAACCAAATCTATACCCTGGACAAGTTACCATTGTCGCCCTCAGTCCACTAACCAACCTTGCTCTGGTTTGCTCTCCTCTCCTTCGTGTCGGTTAACCACTACAATACATACATTGGTTGCACGTATCAGGTGCATCTCTTGCAATCTAGCTTGTATGACCTCTTTTAGTTGATTTTTTGCTGCCAGTCTCTGTTTACCTAGGCAGTCGAGCTTGACCCTTTGTTCTCGAAGAATATAGGGCAGATTATTTTTCTTGGCGGTGTGTATTCAATTAATGGTAATGTGAACTATGCAGCTGAGGCAAATGTGAGGGTTCTCTTCTAATTTCTTCGATATGTTCTTTAGTCCTTAGTTATCATGTACCTAAGTAGTTTCACTGGAGCTCTGCAATGAGCTGGTAGGTACCACGATCGAGAGAAATGATACAGTAGCACTATTTTAATTGGAATTGTATCATCATGGGGGCTCATGACTCCCAAATGAATTGTAAGGCCCAAAATTTGTATATATATATAAAACAAAAAAATAATAATAAAATAAGTATATGAAGAAATAAAATAGTAAATTTGGATATCTCAAATTATACTTGAGTACTGAAAATTGAGGACTGAATTGTGAAAACCAAGAAATACATTAGAAAAGTAGTAGAAATGTTTTCAATTCAACTAAATGACTATTCATTTCATTAAATGATGCACTACACGCATTTTATACTTATGAATATATGGTGAAATATTTTAATAAAGAGTCATAATTTAAACTTGGGACCTCAAAGTATAGAAGAAAATAAAATAGAAAATAAGAAAGGGGGGGACTTAATGAAACTATTTACTCCTTCCCTAAATAAATAACAAGGAAAATAATGAATAATAATATTAAAAATAGTAGAGGTCATATTCACATTAGTATTAGCTTGTGCACCGGAAATTTGAAGTTTAATCAATTTTGAATTTGAAATAGGAATTTGAAAATGAAAAGGAAAATAAATCACAAAGAAAAGAAAATAAAAAAGGGAAACCTAACCAGGCCCAATCTGTTTCGGCCCACTTTGCTCTCATCCACCACGCTGCCCACTTTCTTGGCGCGAGTGTCACTGACGTCGCGGGCCCACGGGCTGACTGGTCCGCACGCGTGCGCCTGACTGAGGTATTTGCCCGACATGTGGGGCCAGCTTGTCTGGCACCCGGCTCACGCGCAACGTGGGGACGTGGTGACGCTGTGTAGCGGGTCCCGCGCGTCAGGTCGTCGTTCTTCCCTGTCCGCGTACATCAGCTCAACAGAATCGCGCCAATCGCACGGATCAGCGTCATTTCCGCTGGGATCCGAGCGGGTCGTTGAATCCGACCGAGGCGGACGGGATTTGGTGGACTCGTGTCGATCCCCATGCGGCCAACTACCTCCCGAGTCATCCTCCTCTCTCTTCGGTCTCACCCCTGGAGTAGTCCTGTAAGTCTGGGTTGTGCCCATTGGGCCAGCATGAGCCCGACACGTTTGTAAAAGCACGAACCCTGGCCCAGCACGGAAGGAAAATAGCCGGGCCAGCACGGCACGTTCATCGTGTTGGGCCGTGCTTTGGCTTTCGGCCCGATGGCCCACATGACCCGGCACGGGAGCTTGGGTCGTGCCCGGGTCGGCCCGGCACGAAATGAAGCCCGACCGGCGTATACCTTATACGTTATACGATAATACGAGGCGCGGCGTTAGGGTTACACGATTTACTTCCTCTCCCGAGTCCCGACCTCTCGTATCTCTCGCTCGCCTCCCTCGTCCGCGGTCCGCCGCCGCTCTAGATCCAGCCGTGGGAGCGGGGACGGGGTAGGGCTTGAGCACGCTCTCTGCAGCTTCAGGCTCTACTCGTCAGGGTGGAAGGAGAACTCGAGTGCTCCCGGGCTCTCAACCTTCATGCTCTGAACCGCTGGTACCCGAGGTACGGCCATGCTGAGTTTGCTGATTCCTTTCTTTCCGTTTGCAGCCTTGGCATCGTCCTCCTGCCTCGCTAATGCCTCTTGCGACGACGGGCGATCGCTGACTGCCTTGTCGTGCTGCCCGGCTTAGCGTCTGAAGATGACATGTCCTTGGGCTTGGGCTTGGGCTGGGCACAGAACGAGCCCGTCGTCGGAAGGGACGATGTGGACAACCTTGTCCCTGGCTCCATGTTGAGGCCATGGAGCTGGAACCCCGAGGCAGAGCCCTTCTGCCTGAGCGCGACCCCACGGTTGAACTGCTCGACGAATGCGCCGAACTGCTCCCTCCCAGAATTGGAGCGGACGACGGAGTGGGAGAACTTCTTGTCCTATTGTATGGTTTATGATGTGCGTGATAAAATTTATGTATTTGATTCTTCTGAGTATCTCTGTGTTAATAACAAGTTGTCATGTTCTTGTTGTTTTACTGAGCTCAATTCTACTGTTTATTTTTAATTTCGGGCCGGGCCTAAAAAAGCACGACCCGGATCAAGCATGACGGGCTTTAGTGCCGTGCTGGGCCTCTATTTTAGTCTATAGGCACGATAAGGCTCGGCCTGAAAGTAATTCGTGCCGGCCCGGCCCGACACTTTGAAGCCCGAAGCACGACGGGCTCGTGCCGGGCCAGCACGACATGGCCCATCTTTCAGGACTACCCTGGAATCCGGGGCGCCGCCATGATTCTCGCCCGGCAACCTCGCCAGTCGTTGCTTGCGCGGGGATAAATACGCTCTGCGCCCGCCTCCTCCTTCTTTTCCACCACTCACGCCGCGCTAGCCTCACCAACTAGCCATCCATTACCAGCTCCATTGTCGCCGCGTTAATAACACTCGGTCCGCCGCCACCTTGGACTAGCGCTCTGGCCGTCGCTTCGGCCTCTGCTAGGAGTCGGGGGGACTTCTTTGAGGCTCTCTGGTGCGTGTGATTCCCTCGGCCGGCGCGATTGGGGGCTGGGATGCACGAGATTTCTCGCCGGTGCCCCGCAGATCCGCCATTCACCGGGGCCAGACACTCTGCGCAACGACCGCCGGTGAGATTCATGTCCTTTGTGCCCCTTTTCCTCCCTTGATCATATTCCGTCAAGCCGAACTCGTAGTTACACAAACTGTGGCCAGAATTTGTCACCGGACTTGTGCTCCCGCTACTCGTCGTGGGTGTGCGACGGTGTTGCGCGAATTCCGGTGATTGTTAGACCAGTGCGTTCGGGTGGGTTTGGACATCGCGTAGAAGTCGCGGGGGGCCGGGATTGTAACTAGGGCGCCGGATTCACTCGCGTCGGCGAGCTCACCACCGCCTGGGTGGGTGGCGCCACCGTCGGGCCGCGCTGGGGGAGGAAGACAGGCCTGGGCCGTTGGATCCACAGTGTACGCACACGATTAGATCTGGGCGGCGTCTTGGCATCGAGCATCATGGACCGTTGATCGCTCATCTTTGGGAGGAGATTGATTTCGGCTTCATTGAACTCGGGCCCTTGGATCTTGATCCAGTGGTTGTTATTCAATACTGGTTCATATAACACGTGATCTAATTTGAGCCCTAGATTTCTGATCGAGCGGCCAGTACTATCTGATACCCCTTCGCCGTTTGATTTTGTAAAAGAGCCCCTGTAGAATCCACTAATCAACCCACCGTCCACGTTGAAGGTAGTCTGAGTCTGCGGGGTTTTTGGGCCGAAGTCCCTACACTCTTTAGATATCCGGTGTGCAGTCCAGAGCCAGGTGAAAATGGGATAAATGAATATAGGAAATGATTTTTAATATAAAAATAATTCCAGAACAGTGTTTAATCTCTAGAAAATTCATATTAGCTCCTTTTTAATCCATTCTAGTTTCTATAATTTTGTATTAATATTGTTTAATACTTAGTGTTTCTGTTTTGACATGAAAAAATTGATAAAATTGATTTCCTAATTAATCCTATGTCAGACCCATAAAATCTTAGGAAAATCATAACTCCTTCGTTTTAAATCCGAATTGACTCGTTCCAGTTGCGTTAGTCTCGTACAAGTATTTTCTATGCAGTAACAACATTTATTGTACCATTCTTTTATAATTAGGTCTTTATTTCACATATGTTGATTAGTCTTGTTAATCTACTTACCATTATAATCTACTAAAATATGATCCATGGTCAATTTATAATTTAGATTAAAGTTGAATTAATTACTACTATAGGTTATCTTTCCTCTGGGTTTATAAAATAAACATAGAACCTAGTTAATCATTTAATCACATCATAACTTGATGACCACGACTCCGATCTTAGTAATTCTCGAACCCATGATCTCGTAGCGACGCGTAGATCATTATTATGCAGTATGTTCTTATGTTTGGTGTGATGTTAATTTTGTCTATATCATGTCTGTTTGTATTGCTACGACTAGCGCGAGGTTACGAGGATCTGAAGAATCGCCTTGGTAACTGAAATCTCAAGTGCCAGGCAAGTCGTGCCCTTGACCAATTTTACCCAATAATGTTCTTTAATACCATTTATTCATGCATAGGTTAATTTTGATGGGACCCAATAGGTCACCATAGATTGTTTATCTCATTACCTTGTTTACCCCTGAATCACTTGGGTAGTTTGCTATTGCTTTACATGGTTTTGGGATAATCATTTATTATATCTATGTTCCAATTCTTTTGTTATTATATTTATGTTCATGTCAAGATCATTAATGTTAATTGGAACATAGAGCTTAACTTGAGTAACACGTGCCACCACAAGGGTTTAATGGGACGCCCTTGGTTGACTAATTAGGAAAGCTAGTGGAAGACTACCTTACCCGAAAGGGGCAAGGGCAGTAGGGGATTGCATGCAAGGAGGTTCTCGGGTTGATTTTGCTACGATGGTGGTCAAACGGGAGATTCTTGCAAGTGCTCTTCCCATAAACTATAGCGGGTTTTCGGAAGCTAGTGGAACTTTGTAAAGGCCTCGTAGTGTTGCCCTGCCTCGCCTCCTAGGTAGAGGTGTATGGGAGTCGCGACCCCTTGGCAGATGGGTAACATGACTTGCGGGTAAAGGGTACAACCTCTGCAGAGTGTAAAACTGGTATACTAGTCGTGCTCGCGGTCATGAGCAGCTCAGGACTCTCTGATGATTAAATTATGGAACTTAAACTCAATTTGTCATTTGCATTTGCATGGGATTTATTATTAATTTTGTTCTATTACTTTTATTAAGGTTTGGTATCTACTTACATTTAGTAATTGCTAATAAAACTTTGACCAACTTTAAAAGCAATGCTCAGCTTTAAACCCCGATTGTTGATCAGCCTTACACATAACGTGAGCTCCCACCTTTGGTGAGTTCATGCCACATTATTCCACACAACTTGTTGAGCGATGAACATGTGTGAGCACACCCTTGCTGTCTCACCCCCCCCCCCCCACAGGAGAAGATCAGGTGGTTCAGGAGGAGCCTCAAAGCGAGGAGTTTGATTTGATCTAGGTGGCGTTTCCCCCAGTCGACTTTTGCGCCAAGGATGATCCTTAGTTCGTGTTATATTTATCTTTTATTTTGTAAGACTTCCGCTATGTAATAAATACTTTGATTATTGTGACATTTATCTCTATACACTCTGTTATTATATATGTTGTCTTCTTTGGCGCATGTATGAGATGCACCCGGCTTTGTTCCTTAAAACCGGGTGTGACATGAATTTAGAGAAAAATATGTTTTTCCTCTATATTGGGTGATGCTTAAACAGTGCATCACTTTGCTTGAGTCATTAATATTGGCTTCATGTTTATTCATAGATCTTTGGTAGATAGATATTGTGTTCACCTGCGGTGCTGATATTTTGGCTATGGTACTAATTGTAACACATCAAGTAGTTTTAACCGGTAATTCTGCCACATTTAAGGGTCACATTATTTCTGCTCAGGGTGTATGCTTCATATACTGATATAATGCTTCTTTTATAACCTACTTCTCATTAGTCAATGGCAATGCATTCATAAAACAGGAATTTGCAATGTTACTAAATTGAAAGACCAATTGTGTAGGCATGGTGCACTGCACATTGATCTTTCTTCTTCTATAGTATGATGTGACTTGTGATTGCTTTGCCAATACGACCTACATGGAGGTAAGAAATCCAATTTTGTTACTACATAGTGATGTACAAAAAAATAACATTTTTTAACTACTTACGAACTATATGTATGAATGTTTACTAGCTAGATTGTTATTACAGACAACAGAACTGTATTTATCTTGAATAATGATTGATGCTTAAGTGCATGCGCCGCTGGGTTCGAGATCGACTACAGCCACTGGGTGGACGAGCAGAAGAGGCACACGGCGGAGCTGACGTCGGTGCTCCAGGGGCAGCAGACATCGGAGCTGGAGCTCCGCCTGCTGGTGGAGACGGGGCTCAGCAACTACGAGCGCCTGTTCAGGATCAAGGCGGCGGCGGCCAACGCAGACGTGTTCTACGTCATGTCGGGCTTGTGGAAGACCCCCGCCGAGAGGTTCTTCCTCTGGATCGGCGGGTTCCGGCCGTCGGATGTCCTCAAGGTACGTGCGTGGCCGGCTAGCTGTTCCCCTCTCCCCGCGAACCCACACACAGCAGTGATGATTCATCTCTGTTGTTGCTGGTGATGAATGACGGATGGAGGCTTAAGAGAACACAATGTTTTTCTGTGCCAGAACTTTATTTTATTTTATGTAGAAGTGTAGAACCATATAGTCTCTTTGGCTAATTTAATATCGTTTTGTTATCTGGAAATCTGGACTAATATATTTATCACATCTTTAAAAGTGGTATTTTGAATTATTAGATCGACATGTTAACAACTGGGTGGGGGTATTTTATCTACTATCTTTACTACTACAATGCACCACTTTTAATAGTTTCAGTCGTGGTTTTTGTGCGTCGTGCCCCCATCCGCTCGCTCGTTCTCCACACTTCGCTATCTAGGAGCGTTCGTCCGCTCTCTGACATCCACAAATACTATCCTTTGAGGATTATATATCTTTTTGAACTGATTTAGTTGTGCATTACCATTTTATTCAAAATTTTGTATGTCGTCGCAACGCACGGGCACCTACCTATTAATATATAAAGTGTTGGGGGCCTTCGGCTTACGAAGGTCCTCAAAAACAGGATTTAACAGTATTTCTGGAGTATAATGTGTGAACAGGTATCTTCGGACTAAAGTCGGAATCGTAGCAGATCAGAATAATACGAAGATTGATACAGCGCCGAAGGTGTGAGTAGGAAAGCTTCGGCGTGGTGGCAGAAGATGAAACCGACTTAAAGATGAAAAGGCTATTCAGACCTCGATAGATTACTATAGAATTATTATCAAATGTGAAGGGCATAAATGTAATTTTGTATTGGCTGTGTGCTGTGCCTATAAATAGGTGAACAGTACCCCTGTACTGTTCACGCTGATTTGGCATTCGCTTTTTGTGTCACGCTTGTACTTTTATCTCCTTCAAGTTGAAGCATTTGAGAACAAGTCCCCAACATTGGCGCCCACCTCCGGTGAACTCACTTCCACACACTGAGCTTTCTGAACACCTTCGGCGATCATAAACCTTCGTTATGGCGCCGAAGAAAGCTTCAGCAACTGGAACTGCAGCTCTTCAACCGCTGGACCACAATCAGGAGACTGTCTCTCTTCGGGAGGCCCGAAGCCAGAAAAGGAAGGCTGTCAGCCCGACACCACCAGAGGACGAGATAGATCAAGAAATCAGAGACATGGAAATGCTTCATCAACAGGTGCAGAGGAAGAAAGAAAAGATGGCCAGGCTAGCTGAACTGCAAAGGCAGATAGACGAAGCCTCTGAAGAAGTTCGTCATCTTGCTCAGGATGAGCAGCACCGAAGGCCTCAGCACCAAGACCTTCATCAGGAGGGTTTCCTCAACGAAGATGACTGGTATGATAATTTCCATCATGGGAATTTTGTTTTCGATGATGCTTCTCCTTTGTCCGCTGAGCTGCAGGCTACACCTTGGCCTTCGTCTTACAAGCCGCCTCAGCTTCCCGTATTCGATGGCCACTCAGACCCGAAGCAGTTTTTGATGAGCTACGAAGCAACAGTATCCTCGTATGGTGGCAATGCTGCAGTCATGGCCAAATCTTTTGTTATGGCTGTCAGGAGTGTTGCTCAAACCTGGTACTCCTCCCTTCGACCAGGAACCATCACTTCATGGCAAAAGCTGAAGGACTTGTTGTTAACCAGTTTCCAAGGGTTCCAGACGAAGCCGGTCACAGCTCAAGCTCTATTCCAGTGCACCCAGGATCACGAAGAGTACCTTCAGGCGTACGTCCGGAGATTCTTGCGTTTGAGGGCACAGGCACCAACAGTGCCCAACGAAATTGTCATTGAAGCCATGATCAAGGGGCTTCGGCCAGGACCGTCAGCTCAGTACTTCGCTAGGAAGCCTCCTCAGACTTTGGAGAAGCTGCTCCAAAAGATGGACGAGTACATTCGGGCCGATAATGATTTTCGCCAAAGAAGGGAGGAGGCTTTCAGGTTTTCTGAAATGACCAGGGGCTTCGGAGGGAGGTTCTATCCGAGGCACGTTAGATCAATTCATAACTCTACCCAAAATGATGATAGAGGGAGCCAACAGCAAAGGCCACAGTGTTCCTCACAAGCTTCGGGGCAACAGCAAGGCTCCTTCCGACCACCAGCTCCGAGAGGCAGAGGCGCCAGGGGCTTCGGCGGAAGATTTGGCGATCAACCGAGAAGAATCTTTTGCTTATTCTGTGGTGAGAACAAAGGTCATACCACCAGGATGTGCCATGTTACCATCCAGAAGCAAAAGGAAATAGCCGAAGCGACAGCACAACAGACTCAGCCGAAGCAGGTCATGCACACTGCTTCGTATCATTCGCCTTACATCCCAGAGTATGTAGGCAATCACCCTGCAGTTTCTGTTGCTTCGGCGAGTCAACCTCAAGCTTCCTGGCAACAGCCTCCGCCTCCACCACCGCTGCAACAAGGCCAGCAGCCAGAAGGGAGCCAATATGCTCCACACCAAAGGGACTTCAGGGAACAGTCCGAAGCTCGCACAGTTAACAGCACTGTGCCAGAGTCAAAGCACATCTATTGACAAATATCCTACCTTAATAGCAATCTTTTTCATTCAGTTTTATTTTCTGTGTAATAAAGGACATTGTTTAGGTTTCATGTAAATAATTTCGTTGATTCCCACAAAGAAAATATATTTTCTTCACAGGCTTAAGTTGTTGAAGTTTAAAGATTTGCGCTAACAAAGAGGACCTTCAAATTATCGATAATTCTTCGAAGTAACAAAAAGTCGTTCTAAGGAACGCAGAGTAAGTTTGCCGAAGTCACAAAAAGCCGTTCCAAAGGGAGCGCAGTGTAAGTTTTCTGCTCCAAAGTCGTTCCAAAAGGAATGCAGAGCATACAGCGAAAAGTCAACGCTGATACCGCCTAAGTAAAAGGCGAAGCGCGAAAAGTCAACGCGAATACCGCTGAAAGTAAAAGGCGAAGAAGCTCCTAAGGGAGGCTTACAGCGAAAAATAAACGCTGATTCCGCTGAAGTAAAAGGCGAAGAAGCTCCTAAGGGAGGCTTACAGCAAAAAGTCAATACTGATTCAAAAAGATTATGTGATTTATCGCAGGATGTGCCTGTATCTTCGGAATAAACATCATTTTGCATAACATAACATCATCGCATCATTTCGCATAACATAAGCATCATACATCATGCTGCATATAGCACAAAAGGGGGCCATAATATCGACCTTCGAAGAATGTTTCGAAAAAGGGGGAAAATCATGCCAAGTTACAAAGAAATACACTATTGATCTTCGGAAGTGCAACTTCGGAAAATATTTTCACGAAGCTTGGATGTTATTCATCAGAATACTATGGATATTGTTGTGACAAATAGAAATTCTTCTTCACGAAGCATGAAAAGAAGGGAAGGTGTTTTTTCGTCAAAGACTCAAAAACGGTACGTAAGTAAAATTTCATGCATCGTAAAGAATTGAGCAGTAAAAACAGGTATATTACATTCAGGGTTACAAAATGTTACACATATTACGTTTCAGAAGTTTTTACAATAATGCTTAATCTTCTCTCAAAACTACTCCTGCAGCTTCGTTCAGAAGTCGATCGACAACTTGATCCATGATATCTTCAGCCATCTTTTTAATTTCATCGTCATCTTTAGGCTGAGGGCCTGAAGACGCTTCAGTAGGATCTGAGGGAGGACAGGATACGACTACATTGCTATTACAGATTGCGAGCGAAGTTTAAAATCAAAAGTTACAACACAATAAAAACCATTAGTTAATACCTATCTGTCCTTCGGACCCTGCGCTTTTCTCAGCAGCTTCTGCTATTTTTCTAGCTTCGTGGATCCCTTTTTCGCTTCTTTGTATAATCTCTCGTGCCATTTCTCGGCCACTGTTGTCCCAGATATCGGTGAAAAATTTTCCACCAACCATGCTAGCTTCGGCAGAAGGATCCTTTGTATCTTCGGAGAGCAGGGTGGCTTCGGATTGCGCCAAAATCTTTACATGCTCACAGCCCTTTTTCTCCAGAATGGTGGCAATTCCCCTGGCACCCGAAAAAGCACATATATCTCCGCAGCTGTTTAAAATTTCTTCGAAGGCCTCAGCTTCGTGGCTAATCCATTCAATGGGGCCTTCGGGGTTGCCTCTCGTAAAGTTTTCTTCACTTGAAAATGCGCCAACACTGGCGAAGCTAGTTTTCAACTTCTTAACACAATCCATAGATTTGTTATAACATCTCTTCTTGGATGAGCGAAGCTCTTCAACAGTTCCCTCTAAATGATTTGCCCATTGGTCGCTTATTTCTCGTCTCGTTTCTTCAAGCATACGTTCCTCTTTGGCTCTGGCCAATTGTCTTGGGCCTCTTGTTTTTCTTTTTCAGACAACTTTTTTCCCGAAGCATGTCGAACAATATATTCAGGGACCGCAGGGGATGCTTCGGGGGCAACAGCACTGATTTCTTCAACAGGAATTGGCTCTGACATTTTTTCTTCTTTCGTGGGCTTTGAAGGCCCAGTTTCGGTCTCAGCCTGTTGCCTTGGAGCTTCGGCATCGAAGACTTTAGTTTCTGTTACGGATGTTTCAGCAGTTTTCTTCGGAGTTGTGTTCGAAGACTCAATTGTCTCCAGAACATCTAGCACAGTGACCATTCTTTTCCTTTTTGGGGTCACCGCTGGGCCCTTTTGGTTTTTTATTAATTCAATATTTGCTGCAGGACTCAAAACTTTTGATGTTTTTGATCCCTCAGTTGCTTCTTTCACTTCTTCCATTTTTTCTGTGGATGGCGCTTCGGCCTTCTCTTTCGTTTCTGGTAACAAAATCTTCGGTTCTTCCAATTCTATCCTCGTTGGCGCTTCGGTCGTTTCTGCGACTTCTGGCAGCAAGGTTGGCTCGGTTGGTTTTTCAGCTTCGGTGGCCGAAGAAGTTTCCCCGGTAAACTCAGGCACCGAAGCT
The DNA here is from genome assembly GCF_902167145.1 of Zea mays. Taxonomy (NCBI): domain Eukaryota; kingdom Viridiplantae; phylum Streptophyta; class Magnoliopsida; order Poales; family Poaceae; genus Zea; species Zea mays. Next base: position 156,178,165 of record NC_050100.1, on the reverse strand, counting down.
GGTTCAATATAGCGCGGCCGATGTGTGAGGACCTTTATCCTCTTTCTTTTCGGTTCTGGCTCGCTAGGAGCAGTTGCAGCTTCTTCTTTCGCAAAGGTTGTGTTTTTTTCTTTTTTGCCCTCGAATGGGATAACGATAGTCAGGGTAGACGAACCCGATTGCATCAAACACCCGATTCAGCCTCTTCTTTTTTTGGCCTCCGAAGGCTGCTGACAGTGCAGTATCTTCGGCCTTCGAATAAGCCCCAAGCAGTTCATCACTTAAATTTTCAATGCTTTTTAACCAGTCGTCATCTGACTCAACGAATTTATCTCCAAACTTAAAAGTGTACTTCAACCTGATAAGTCCGCTTTCGTCGGCCTCTTTTATGGTTTCTTGCGGCATTTCCCATTTCTCCGCAAGCGGCCATACCCTGAAGGCAATATGCTCTTGTACTAAATCTCTCGTTCCAATAAAAGAACAGATAACGCCGAAGGCTCTCTGGCATTCTTCGGCAGCTTCATTCATTTCAACCTTCGGCCTCCGAAGGCCGAAGCTTTGCCAAATGGGGCGCATAATTATACCTTTGATATCTTCTCGTACTGACAGGTCATTCCTCACATAAAACCATTCTGTCATCTAGTCGCCGGGCCATCTCTTCCGAAAGGTTGGCACAGGACAGCTTGACCCGGACCGAGAAACGAAACTATAGCAGCCAAAATTATTGTGATACTGTTCCTTACCCCAAGGTTTTGTTTCGTATGATAATTCGTGTATATTGCAGAAACTTTTTGCATCAGGCTTCAGACCTTGGCTTCTCACGGCCCACACGAAGATATTCAGCCTTATGATCGCCTCGGGGGTAAGTTGATGAAGATAGACTTCGAATATCTTCAGCACCTCCACAACAAACTCGCTCAGGGGAAATCGTAGTCCAGCTTTTAAAAAGCTTCGGTACACCACGACTTCATTCTCTTCAGGGTGTGGACAAGTCCTTTCCCCTTCGTCGGCCCTCACAATGGACAGATCCCGGAAATACCTTCCCCTCATGTTGGCAAGATGATTTTCTTTGATAGTTGATTTGCCGAAAACCGCATGACTTGGTGGCCAAGGGCGATCTTCGGAGTCTTCACCACCACTGTCCACATCATAACTGTCGCTGTCACCAGTGTCTTCGGACAAACCTTCCAGAATCTCCTTAGTGATTTTTTCTGTATTGGTCTTCGACATCGCTATAAGAAATCCCAAGTTCTTCTCTTCGTCGAGACTCAGTTTCATCTCAGCAGTAGCCTTTTTATCTTCAGACATCTTCGGAAACACTAAAAAACTGTTTTCAAATCCGAAGCTTCAAAACTAAAAGCTCAGCAAATCTCAGTGCACAAAAGCTAAAAATCAAGTGAGCAAGAGCAGATGGCAAGAGAGCGTGCCAAATGAGTTTGCGGTATGACCGTATTTATACGCCCAGTGCGTTGGAAATTGAAAGGCCCCGCTTGTCAGTGAATGTTGCTATTCTAGCAAAGGGAAGGTGTTTTTTCGGACCTTCGTCGTAAAGCCTTCGTCCATGTCGCAATCTAAATTTATTATTTTAAACAAATTAATATTGCGAGGGGCTACTGTTGGGGGCCTTCGGCTTACGAAGGTCCTCAAAAACAGGATTTAACAGTATTTCTGGAGTATAATGTGTGAACAGGTATCTTCGGACTAAAGTCGGAATCGTAGCAGATCAGAATAATACGAAGATTGATACAGCGCCGAAGGTGTGAGTAGGAAAGCTTCGGCGTGGTGGCAGAAGATGAAACCGACTTAAAGATGAAAAGGCTATTCAGACCTCGATAGATTACTATAGAATTATTATCAAATGTGAAGGGCATAAATGTAACTTTGTATAGGCTGTGTGCTGTGCCTATAAATAGGTGAACAGTACCCCTGTACTGTTCACGCTGATTTGGCATTCGCTTTTTGCGTCACGCTTGTACTTTTATCTCCTTCAAGTTGAAGCATTTGAGAACAAGTCCCCAACATAAAGCAATAGTTCTTAAACTCAAACCAAAATCTGGATTAGTCTTTAGCACTTTCTAATAATCATATAATGCTCATGTACCTCAATAACTGCTTCAGTTAATCACATCTTTTAGTTTAGCACTATGCTATGATAGTTTACAAAGTACATTGTTAGCTTATTTTCCCCATAGGTTCTTTAATCATATCTATTGTGCTAGATTTTACTCTGTCCCATTAGGAGACAAACAAGTTTGTTCAATAGCATATGACACTTGTATGCTGGTAAAATGATTGAATATTTTGTTTGACACCTATTTTTTGAAGGATGTAAGCAATCTCATGCACCTGTTGTTGCTCGCAAGGTTCATCCCTCACAAGTACAAGATCAAAGACTCGAAAGCTTAGGTATGAACCCATAAAACTGAATACTTAATATGGGCACATAGTGATGTTTTTACTGGATTGCATTACCCACACCCTCAGAGTACTATTGAAGAAAAGTAAACCAAGGATTTTTAAAGACATATGTTGTTGGCAAAGAAAATGCTCCTAGAATTATGGTTTTGCAGGAGTGGTGGGGAGTTGACTATGAGATAAAGAATCATGCGATCCACATTTCCCTACATGGTGGAGGATACAGAGCACTCGTTCCAGAGTATAATCTTGTCTTGTGTTGCCACCTATTTATCACTTGAGCATATACAATGAATGTTTCTTAAGATGTCAATATTTGCTTATAATATAGTGACTTCCCAGTATATGTTTCAGTTTTGTTTCTTGCTTAGTGACCAGAACAAAAAAAGCAAGTGTTCTATTGGTTTAATTAATCTAAACTGCATTGTTCAAGCAATAATTGAGTTTATTCCCTATAACTTGCAAAGTCTGACCTCCACGTCTATGTTTCCCGCTGCTAGGTTGCTTTGAGCCATGGTGGATCTCCCGGTGTGACAACATGGGGCTGGGTCTGGGAGCTCTTCTCAAATCCGGGGGCTCTCGGTCTGCTCTTCTCAATTTAGTGTTATCTTTTTCTTTTAGAACAATGCCAAAGAAACATGACAGATTGCTTTGCTTGTTTTTGACATGATGCAAAAGCAATTGAGTCTTTACTTTTAAACCTTTGTTATTTTTGTTTTGATTCAATTCTGATACTGCTGAAATGTACGAATATCTATTATTTTGATGCAATAGTGGTGTTTTGCAATGTTTAACAGCTTGTGTGATCCAATTATTAACCCTGCTTTGTATAGAAGAGTTTCTTCAGAATATATCAATTCATGTATCCTCATTATGGATATTATGTGGATATTTTCTATCTATGAATGGCCCCTGCACTTTGAATTGCTTATGTCATTGTTAGCAATCACATAATATTTTTCTTTTCTCTTAGATTTAATTTGTATAATCATATGATCATTCATATATTGTTACAATAGGATTTGGTTTAGCTTCTCACTTTGTTTTTTAATGAGAAGAAGCAGACAACAAATTATAGTGAAGGCTCCTCTCGTCCCCCATCGCTTGGTGGATCACCCCCACGGAACCAGCCTAGCCAAAGACAAGTATGTGCATGATGTCATTCTTGGTAGCCTATCATCATCTTTGGCTCAGAGTGCTTCTATAGTTAAATGGATGTAGTGCAAGTTTTATTTTTATTTTCTGCTCCAGTTGTTTTCTATGCTACTTCCTTGGTATTAGTTCACCGTGCATAAGTGATCTGCAGCAAATGTTCTTCTTCCTAACCAACTGTATATGCTCTTAATTGTCCTCTAATTTCAATAATATATTGCCATTGTTCTATATATCAGGGTGACTATTCTTACCTGAATAGAGTATTTTGTGATCTCTTTATCCAGGAAGGTATGAATTTAGCGTGCATGCTTATTCTTCAGATGTTCTATACACTGTTCTTAAGGTGACGCCTAGGCGCCTTGCCCGCCTACCCCGCCTAGGTGCCGCCTAGGCATCCAGGCGGTGGTCCAACGCCTTGGCTCATCTTACCGCTTTAAAAACCATGGTTCTATATTACGACGTCCTGTTATTTGTATCTCATAATTGTGTTGTTACTAATGCAGGATACCAGTTCAACTATGTGTTTGACTGGACCATTCTGAAGTATCCTCAGCTAGGCTCCAACCTGTGAACCAGGGTATGCGAGGGCCTTTTGTATCTATTTGTTGTACGTTTCTGTAGTTTTTCAGACTTACCTCATTTGTTCACCATCATTTAGGCAGGTGAAAGAACCAGTGGAGCTGCTGGACCCTCAATGGATAAGATGGAGAAGGCCCCAGGTTTGCCCTACTCTTGCAAAAAAATGCGTAACAAATCTGTGGTACAAACCAGACACATATTTGTGCCCGATCTTCGTGTAGGAGAAGCGTTCGGTAGAAGGAACCCTAGCGGTCCTGTGAACCAGACCGACAGTTACGCGTAACAGCCACATGAGATCGTATCCATGTCGCTAAAGGAAATTGTAAGCTAAACTTCCCTTCCCTCCGCCTCCTGTATGGTCTATGAACATCCAGCGTCGTCGTGCAGTCCTCACGTATCTCATGAGCTTTAACCATGCATTATCCATTTCTCCAGATGCATAGCATTGATCGATCTGGAAAAGGACTATGGAGAGATCACTCCAAATATCTATAAATAGATTCGTGCCTTTTGGACCTCCACTTGCTGATGACATGATCAAGGACATAAATAGATCACTGAAATATTGTCAAAGACCCAACCAAAGAGAGGGTACAGATATAAACTCTTGGGAACTTTCTTTTAATTTTTACAATTATTATCTATAAAGTATGGTAAACTTTTCTGTCCACCTTTTCTCTTGGCATTTTTACCTTATTAAATTAAGAGTAGTTCAAGTTGATATGTTATGCTAAATATATATACCCTGAAGTTAATTAAGGTCACCTGTCTTTTACTTGAGCTCTTCTGCTAGGTTCCAAACTCAGATCTCGCTTCTTGGTCAATAAACTACTATATACCGAACTTTGCTTATCAAAAGTGATCGGTCGTTAGTGAGGTGCACAAGTGCAGCCACCACTATGAGGCCCTTGACGTATCGTCGCCACAACGAGGCCCTCGACGTATTGCCACCGCCGCTTTGGAGGAAGCCGAGGTAGAGGCAGAGGGCGATATCATGACGCTGAATAACTACCTCAACACGCAGTACAATGGTGCGGTGGCATCTGCACACTGCTGCAGAACTTCACTGTCATCTTCGACATCGGCAGCTCCAACCTCTGGGTGCCCTCCTCCAAGTGTTATTTCTCGGTGTGCATGGTGTTCGATTCTGTGGTTGAGACTATTTTACTAACTCAGCACTTCTGTGTGGCTTTGAAATGAAGAGCGCCTTTTGGGTTTTTGCTAAGAGTAATGGTTTGTGATCTCGGCCCTCCTTGTGTTTTGTATTTGGAGACCAGTGGTGTGTTTCTAATATATAGCAATACTCTTTCAAGGCCTCACTTGTGAGTTTGAGGGCGCATTTACTTGTACTAGACAAGGTTGCACTTAAACATTTGTTTAATGTAGGTATCGTATTTATTTTAATTTGCAAATCCATTCTTTAAGAATGTGAGTCCAGTTCCACTGTATTTCATCATGGAAATGAATGTGCTAGAAAAGCTCTTATTTTGTGTTTTTCTTATTTGTGCCATGATGCATTTTTAGTTTATTGAAGTTCTGTACTTCTGTTATTGCTTGGGAAGCATTATAATTTACATTCAATTTGCTTGTATGGTTCATGTTTTCTTAACTTTGTTTGAGTGGCTACAAGTTCTATACTAATGATATTGCTAGGGAAGCCTTGTAATTTTCATTCCGTTTTCTTGGATGATTCATTTTTTCTTAGATTTGTTTGAGTTTTTTTTGCTATTAGTATGATTCGCCAAATCAAGTTTTGGATTAAATTTGTGGTTAAATGAGGACTTATGCTTATTTGGCTTGATTTGTTCAGGCTTTGCAACAAGCTGCATACAACAGTTGTCCACAATGATTTCATTATATTTAATTCCAGGGTACTTCTTTGCAACCTCACGGTAAGACTCCAAGAACAAACCATCAGCAAGCTTCATGATATTGGCTTTATGCACTGCTGTCACATTCTTTCGATTATTAAGGTATGCATACTCAAAAGCATACTTTGCAATTCTTTAAGAGCTGAATTTTGTTATCACCTAGCAAATCAAAAAAGTTATAGTAAATAGTAATAAGGAGAAATGCCTTTTATATGGCAAAATAGAAAGGAGCAGCAATATTGCATGCACTTTCAAATTACAATAGATAAGAGCATATGGCATAGTGGGAAAATTCGGCATGCCATAAGCATGTGCACGGAAAGAACTTGCAATGTGTTCCAACTATAGACAGAGGTTTATTACTTCCTCCATTTCAATTTTTAAGTCGTTTTGGCTTTTCTAGATACATAGCTTTTGTTATGCACCTAGATACTACTCTATGTCTAGATACGTAGGAAAAGCTATGTACCTAGAAAAGCCAAAATGACTTGTAACCCCCACTGTGCCCTTCCATCGACGAGGGGCAAATAGTGTTGGTGGTCAGCGTTGGACTCCTCGTGTCACAGTTGAAGCCGATTTAGAGGCTAGGGGACCGCTCGACACCTTTATCGTCAAGGAACTGCTACTAGGTAACGATTCCTCCTTCCCTTCTTCTCAAGACTTCCCATCACCTGTGCATGTGCTTATTTGTGTGTGGGATTCTATAGGACAAAAGGGGTACTTCGTGGAGTTCTCTATGCTGATACCCACTGTATTTAGTTACTACTTCAAGACCAACTGTATTTTAGTTACAATTGTGTTTTCAAGATTGTAGAAATTTGTAGCTGAAATTATCCACACCTTATTTGTGAACTGGCATCATTTCTAAGAATATTACTGATTAGAATCTTTCACTTTTATAATGCTTTGCAGGAGTGGCCCCCTCTGGAGTTGAATATGCAGTTATAACCTATTTTTACCCCTTTTATCCTAGAAGAGTTGCCAAGACGCGGTATAAGACCATGATAATAGACTAAGAGAGGATTTGACTCTAATTACTATATGTTTTATTTATGCAGTCCCATGAGAACTTTGAGTATTTGCACATTGCTTTATTAATTTATTAAAGTTAAAGATTGTATGTGTTGAGTATGTATCCACTCTTGTTGGAAGTGTCTTGCAATTCCAATCCAAGGATGTATAAAAGACTGCATGGGCTAAGTATGTGTTTTTCATGTATTTGGAGTATATATACTTTTTGTTGCTTGAGAACAAGTATGTACACTAGAAGCTTGTCAATTGTGTGAGCTTGTCAATTGTGTTAAATTTTGGTTGTTTCAAATGATAGACTTCGACATTTGTTATGATTATTGAGTTGATTCTTGATAGCATTACTAAACAATGACCTATGTATGCATAGGTGTCTTCTGTTGCAACGCACAGGCATATACCTAGTGAATGCATATGAATACAATGCATATGTCCTCTGCCTACATACCTCTAAGGGTATGAAGTCGCATCGTACCCCTCCTCGGGCAACGTACGATGCTAAGTTGTACCGGTACGGTCGGACCATAGGTCACGACAAAACTTCAGATGCAAATGAGTCATGCAATGTATATGGCATGCTGCATTTATCAATAAACTACACTTCCTTCAGATACAATACAAACCTCAATTAATACTTCATCTGCCTTCAGATACAATACAAACCTCAAATAATACTTCATCTGCCTTCAGATACAATACCAACCTCAAATAATGCTTCATCTGCCTTCAGGGGTGTGAATTAATCTCATGGGTCATACTCGAACCATAATCATCATCAATATATGATAGGACATCAATATAATACAATCAAGTAAAACACCATCATATAGTTCAATTATGAAAGAATCCAATAATTCTGAATATTAGAGTATAGGCGATAGAAGTAACAGGTCAAAATAGTAGCAACCACCGCTACGTTCACTTGCCTTCATCGAATACTGGGCATGATCTAGAGTGTAGCCACCTGCTAGCGCGCATAAAACTTAGTACAAATATTTCATAAACATTTGCCAACAATCAACAATTCGCTCCTACACTGGAAACCAAGACCTGGTGGAAAGACTCCTACTCTGAACCACATGCCATACAGCAGCAGCGCTGTTTGTTAATTTTGTATCTTTAAAATTATAACAGTGGTGATATCAAACAAATACTCTAAAAGTATCTACACAAAATACTCTACAACTTCGGTATTCAATGGATAATTAAATTCAGCTATCTATAAGTTCTAAAATATCTGACAAGATAACTGACTGAATCTGTTTCAGACAGCAGCATAGTTTACTTCAAAATTCGATATCTCACAAACTACTCAGCCAAAAATCATGGAAGTATAGTATCGGTAAGAACTTTTATCCCTCTACAGAAGTCTCCATAGTTGGAAGAGCCAATTCGGCCATTTACCTAACGAAACCTACCAGTGAACAGATCCGATCATTTTTGTCAGGCAAACAGGAACAGCCACAGTAAAACAAACATAACTGGAGTTTCATAATTCATATGAATGCACTCTTTAACAATCTGGAAAGATTATGAAATTATCTACAACTTTACTTACAAACCCAAGGTTTAATTATGTTGATAAATTTGCCTAAATCTGAAGAGAACAGATTCTGCACAGAATTATGAGACAGAAAAACTGCTATAATTAAACTGCAATAACTTTCTGATCTGATGTCCGATTGAGATGTTCTTCACGGCCACGGAAAGATCTACAAATTATCTACGACTCTTATATAGGATTCTAATTTTTTTGAGGCCACTAAGACCACGGAAAACGGGCATGAACAGAAACTGTCAAATCTGCCATCCCGCAGAAAACTAAATTCGAGATCAAAACCTAATCCCACATCTAATCCAACCTCTAATCCTTTAATCCCCATGATCCACAACCTCCAAAACCACATAATTACAGGGAGGAACAAGGATTTCATCCATACCTAGGGTTTCCCTAAGAAGATCTTCAAGAAGAGATGGGGAAGAACATCTCCTTGATCCTCTCTCCCTCTTCAATTCAACGTGTTCCTCCTCTTCTCGATCCTTGCTGCATGGGGGGAGATCTAGAGGGAGGAGGAAGCCGTGGAGAGGGGCTGCCATGGGAGGAGAGGACGACCAACCAAGGGGAAAGGGGGAGGGGCGGCCAAGTGTGGTGGGGGAAAGGGGGTGGGTAGCCAAGAAGGGGCAAAAGGGGAAAAAGGCCACCACTAGGGTTTCTTTGCGGGAGAAACGAAATGGCGCCACAGATGACTCTGACTTAGCATCCAATGGCCCACAACCCTTTTTCCCACATCCACGCACCGAAGATCAACCTTTGGCAACATTTTTTTGGGATATTACAGCAGATGAAGGTGCCCTCTTGGAGTTGCTTGATTTGAAAACCAAGGAAATATTTCAACTCCCCCATCATTGACATCTCAAATTTTTGTATCATGATCCTACTAAACTCTTCACAAGATGACTTGTTAGTAGATCCAAATATAATATCATCGACATAAATTTGGCATATAAACAAGTCTTTAACAATTGTTTTAGTGAAGAGAGTAGGGTCAACTTTTCCAAATTTGAAGCCATTAGTGATAAGAAGTCTCTCAGGCATTCATACCATGCTCTTGGGGCTTGCTTGAGCCCATAAAGCGCCTTTGAGAACTTATAAACATGAGAAGGGTACTCACTATCTTCAAAGCTGGGAGGTTGCTCAACATATACCTCTTCCTTGATAGGGCCATTGAGGAATGCACTCTTCACGTCCAATTGATACAACTTAAAGCCATGGTAAGTAGCATAGGCAAGTAATATACAAATTAACTCAAGCCTAGCTACGGGTGCATAGGTTTCATCAAAATCCAAACCTTTGACTTGTGAATATCCTTTGGCAATAAGTCAGGCTTTGTTCCTAGTCACCACACCATGCTCATCTTGTTTGTTGCGGAATACCCACTTGGTACCTACAATATTTTGGTTAGGACGTGGAACTAAATGCCATACCTCATTCCTCGTGAAGTTGTTGAGCTCCTCTTGCATTGCCACCACCCAGTCTGGATATCTTAGTGCATCCTCTATCCTGTATGGCTCAGTAGAACACACAAAAGAGTAATGTTCACAAAAGTGAGCAACTCAAGATCTAGTGGTTACCCCTTGTGAATGTCACCAAGAATGGAGTTGATGGGGTGATCTCTTTGAATTGCTTGGTGGACTCTTGGGTGTGGCAGTCTTTGGTATTGAATTTCTTGATCATCTTCCTTGTCTTGATCATCTTCATCTTCCCCTTGATCAATGTCCTCTTCTTGAGGTGGCTCATCGTCTTGATCTTAATCCTCTTCTTCTTGAGCCATTTTCTCATCTTGAGTTGGTGAAGATGCTTGTATGGAAGATGATGGTTGATCTTGTGCTTGTGGAGGCTCTTCGGATTCTTTTGGACACACATCCCCAATGGACATGTTCCTTAGTGCGACACATGGGGCCTCTTCATCATCTAGTTCATCAAGATCAACTTGCTCTACTTGAGAGCCATTAGTCTCATCAAACACAATGTCACAAGAAACTACAACTAATCCAGTGGATTTGTTGAAGACTCTATATGCCCTTGTGTTTGAGTCATAACCAAGTAAAAAAGCCTTCTACTACTTTAGGAGCAAATTTAGAATTTCTACCTCTCTTAATAAGAACAAAGCATTTGCTCCCAAAAACTCTAAAATAAGAAACATTGGGCTTTTTACTAGTGAGGAGTTCATATGATGTTTTCTTGAGGATTCGGTGAAGGTAGAGTTGTTTGATGGAGTAGCAAGCGGTGTTAATCGCCTCTGCCCAAAATCGATCCGGTGTCTTGTACTCATCAACCATGGTCCTTGCCATATCCAAAAGAGTTCTATTCTTCCTCTCCATAGCACCATTTTGTTAGGGTGTGTATGGAGAATAAAAGGCATGCTTGATGCCCTCCTCCTCCTCAAGAAATCCTTTAGTTTGAGAGTTCTTGAACTCCATTCCATTGTCGCTTCTAATCTTCTTGATTCTCAATCCGAACTCATTTTGAGCTCGTCATAAGAATCTCTTTAAGGTCTCTTAGGTTTGAGATATTTCCTGCAAAAACAATACCCAAGTGAAGCGAGAATAATCATCCACAATAACAAGACAATACTTACTCCCGTCGATGCTTATGTAAGTGTTCGGGCCGAATAGATCCATGTGGAGTAGCTCAAGCAGCCTATCAGTCATCATGATGTTCTTGTGTGGATGATGAGCTCCAACTTGCTTCCCTGCTTGACATACGCTACAAATCCTGTCTTTTTCAAAATGAACATTTGTTAGTCCTAAAATGTGCTCTCCCTTTAGAAGCTTGTGAAGATTCTTCATCCCAACATGAGCAAGTCGGCGATGCCAGAGCCATCCCATATTAGTCTTAGCAATTAAACAAGTGTCTAGTTCAGCATTGTTATCATTAAAATCAACTAAATATAGTTGACCATCTAACACTCTAAAAGCTATTGAATCATCACTTCTTCTAAAGACAGTAACACCAACATCAGTAAAAGGACAGTTGTAGCCCATTTTACATAATTGAGAAACTGAAAGCAAGTTATAATCTAAAGAATCTACAAGAAAAACATTGGAAATAGAATGGTCAGGAGATATAGCAACTTTACCCATACCATTGACCAAACCTTGATTTCCATCCCTGAATGTAATCGCTCTTTGGGGATCTTCATTTTTCTCATATGAGGAGAACATCCTTTTCTCTCCTGTCATGTGGTTTGTGCACCCGCTATTGATTATCCACCTTGACCCGCCGGATGCATAAACCTACAAAACAAATTTAGGTCTTGTTCTTAGGTACCCAAACGGTCTTGGGTCCTTTGACATTAGAAACAAGCACCTTGGGTACCCAAACACAAGTCTTAGGATTCTTGTGTTTGCTCCCAACATATTTGGCAACTACTTTGCCTGATTTATTAGTAAGCACAAAAGATGCATCAAAAGTCTTAAATGAAATGCTATGTTCATTTGATGCATTGACAATTTTATTTTTAGGCATTTCGATATGAGTTGAATGCCTAGAGCTAGAAGCCTCATCACTATATATGTAAGCATGATGAGAAACAGAATGAGATTTTCTAGAATGAATTTTGCTAATTTTGTGCTCGGGATAGTTCTCAGGATATAAAATGTAACCCTCTCTATCCTGAACCATGGGATCCTTGCCCTTAACAAAATTTGAAAGCTTGTTCTTAGGGGCATTAAGCTTGATGTTGCTTTGGCTCCGTTGTTGGAAGCCAATGCCATCCTTAATGTCAGGGTGTCTCCCATTATATAGCATACTACGAGCAAATTTAAAATTTTCATTTTCTAACTCATGCTCAGAAATTTTAGTATTTAATTAAGCTATGTGATCATTTTGTTCTTTAATCGTAGCAATGTGATCATTTATAGCATCAACGTTAATATCTCTACATCTAGTGCAAATGGTGACATGCCCAACAGTAGATGTAGAAACATTACTAGCATTCAATTCTTCTATCTTAGCAATTAAATTATCATTCTCAGTTCTAAGACAAGAAATTAAATCATTGCAAATGTTAAGCTCTTTAGTCAAATTCTCACATTTTTCTACTTCAAGAGCATAAGCATTTTTCAACTTAACAAATGTTTTATTTTTCCCTAATGAGCAAGTGATCTTGGCTTTCCAAGATATCATCCTTCTCGTTAATGGTTTCTATTAATTCATTTATCTTTTTATTTTGGTCCTTGGTAAGGTTAGCAAAAAGAGAAGTTAAATCATCATTGTCATCACTAGAGCTACCCTCATCATCGAAAGTAGTGTATTCAGGGTTTCTCTAGAATGTACCTTCTTCTTGTCGTCCTTAGCCATGAGGCATTTGTGGCCAACGTTGGCGAAGAGAAGGCCTTTGTTGATGGCGATGTTGGCGGCATCCTCACTGGAGGAGGAGTCTGTGGAGCTCTCGTCAGAGTCCCATTCTCGTCCCATGTGCGCCTCACCACCCTTCTTGTAGTATTTTTTCTTCTCTATCTTCTTCTTCCCTTTCTTATCGTCGTCCCTGTCATTGTCACTTGTATATGAACATTTTGCAATAAAGTGATCGGACTTACCACACCTATAGCACACCCTTTTGGAACGGGGTTTGTAGTCCTTCCCTTCCTTTGCTTGAGGATTTGTTGAAAGTTCTTGATGATAAGAGTCATCTCCTCGTTGTTGAGCTTGGAGGCATCGATTGGGAGTCTACTTGGTGTAAACTCTTCCTTTTTCTCTTCCATTGCTTTGAATGCAACGGGTTGCACCTCGGGTGTGGAGGTGACGCCTTGCTCCAAGTTGACAATGTGTTTGGAGTCTTTGATCATAAGTTCAAAGCTCACAGACTTGCCAATCACCTCCTTGGGAGACATCTGCTTATATCTAGGATCTCCATGAATTAATTGAACTTGAGTGGGATTACGAAAAACAAGAGATCATAGAATAACCTTGACCATTTCATGGTCATCCCACTTGGTGCTCCCGAGGTTGCGCACTTGGTTGGCCATTGTTTTGAGCCGGTTGTACATTGCATGTGGCTGCTCTCCTTTGTTGAGAACGAATCGACCGAGCTCTCCCTTGATCGTTTCGTGTTTGGTGATCTTGGTCACCTCGTCCCCTTCATGTGTCGTCTTGAGGACATCCCAAATTTCTTTGACCTTTTCAACCCTTGCACCTTATTATACTCCTCTCGACATAAGGAAGCGAGGAGTATAGAAGTTGCTTGGGAATTAAAATGCCTTATTTGAGCGGCCTCATCGGAATCATAATCCTCATCGCCCACTTGTGGTGCCTGCGCTCCAAACTCAACAATATCCCATATGCTTTCGTGGAGTGAGGTTAGATGGTGCCTCATTTTATCACTCCACATATAATAATCCTCACCATCAAAATATGGTGGTTTGCCTGGGGGTATGGAAAGTAAAGGAGCGTGTGTTAGGAATGCGATGATAGCGTAGAGGCATCTTACTATACTTCTTGCACTTTTGGCGCTTTGAAGTGGTAGACTCGGCGCCGGATGTGGAAGCTGATGAAGAATTGGTTTCGTAGTAGACCACCTTCTTCATTTTCTTTTTCTTCTTGTCACCCTTCCTATGTGACTTGATGGAGGAGGCGGATTCCTCCTTGTGCTTGTCGTCGGCCTCCTTTGATGGAGTCCGTTCATCGTTCTTCCTTCCCGACCCTTCTGGCTTTTCGCCGGTGACCATCTCCCTCTTGGCGTGTTCTCCCGACATCACTTCGAGTTGTTAGACTCTAATGAAGCACCGGCCTCTGATACCAATTGAAAGTCGCCTAAGAGGGGGTGAATAGGCGAAACTTGAAATTTACAAACTTTAAACACGCACTATGCCCGGGGTTAGTGTTAAAAATAATTCGAAGTGCGGAAGATAATTCTCCTTGCTAAGAGTTGCTCAATTAATGCGGATAACTTTGGGAGTCAACTCAAATCAATATGAGCAAGGGAACTTTAGAGAGAGGAAAGAGGGGAAACAAATCGAGTGAAGATCAACACAAATGAACACGACGATTTGTTTACCGAGGTTCGGTTCCAAAGAACCTAGTCCCCGTTGAGGAGACCACAAAGGCCGGGTCTATTCCAACCCTTTCCCTCTCTCAATTGGTCACACAGATCGGTTGAGTGCTTCTCCTTAATCACTTGGGTTACTAAGACCCCGCAAGGATCACCACACACTTAGGTGTCTCTTGCTAGCTTTACAAAGTACTTAAGAAGTTTAGAGTGAGAAGAAGAGAGCAATCCAAGCAACAAGAGCAACAAAATAAACACAAAACACCCTCTCTCAAGTCACTAAGCAATTGAGTTGATTTTGAGGCTTGGAGAGGATTTGATCTTTTGAATGTGTCTTGGAGTGAATTCTTTTGCTCTTGTATTGAATGTGGAGTTCAAAAAACTTGGATGGCTTGAATGGAGGTGGTTGGGGGTATTTATAGCCTCCCACCACTTCCTAGTCGTTGACTGACTTTGCTGTCGACGGGCACACAGGACAGTCCGGTGGTACACCGGACATGGCACTGTTCATTGTCTGGTGTGTGCCACGTCAGCAGACCATTGGGGTTTGGAGCGGTTGACCGTTGAAGTCTTTTGTCCCCTTGCGGCACCGAACAGTCCGGTGGCACACGGGATAGTTCGGTGCGTTCTGACTTCGCAGTTCTGACTTCTGACTTCTGCATTATGCACTGTTCACAGCAGTCGGCCATTAGGTGCAGTTGACCGTTGCTCCATTGGCTCACCGGACATGTCTGGTGCACACCGGACAGTCCGGTGAATTATAGCAGTGTGACTCTTGGAAAAACCCAAGAGCGGCCAGTTCGTGGGTGCCTTGGCCTGGGCACTGGACAGTGTCCGGTGCGCCATTGGCAGCACCAATGCTTGTCTTTGCTCCAAACTTTGATGAGTTCCCCAACTTATTTTCTTTGTTGGTTTATGTTGAACTTTATGCCCCTGAGATAAATGACAACTAGGCAAACTAGTTAGTCCACGTGGTTTGTGATGGACGTCAAACACCAAAATTGATTATAGGAAATGATTAATCCCATTTCCCTTTTAGGTACCATGACCGCGGCATATGAGGGAGAACTCTAGAAGTAGGGGACCTCGTATTCAGGTGGTTATAGAGCAACAAAAATCGACACAAGCTATCTCCACCCTAGGAGGGTTGTTTATAATCGGAGAGGTGCTTCGACCGGGAACCTACAAATTGAAGGACGAGGAAAGCATGCTCGCCAATGCATGGAATATCGAGCAGCTATGACGATTCTACCCCTAGCAAGACCTCAACTTTCCCAATCGTCCTTCGATGCTGTTTCCAACCCTAGGGCAATGGCTCTAGGGGTCGGGATCAGCGGGGGCTAAGGGAAGTGAATAAGATGGCAGACTGCCCTTAGCAACACCGAGTAGCACCCTTCATGTCAAAACAAATTATGTCCCCTCCGTAGGCATGGTCGTATTAACACCTCTACTTTTTTGTCTGATTAATGTAGGGCCACCTTCCCACGCTCGAAATACCAAAGGGAACAAACGTTGCCCGTGACCAATGCAACAGACCAAGCTACCCTTCGAATTGTCTCTGCACGGAAAATGGAACGCACACCATATGACCAACTACGGTAAGACCCCAAACCTATGCTTTTTCCTTTTGGAAGGGACCAAAAACTCCACGATGCACAAATTAGTTGTGGATTCTAGAGTTCTAAGGCTGGTTTGCGAAGGGCTCACGGCCACTCCAGCGAAAGCATAGTGAGGGGCGGCCAATGATGGGCACACTAGCGACCAGGACGATGACACACGAGTGTTAAGGGCGTCACCAGCTTGCGTTCGAGTCCAGGGAATGTCTGACTAATGGTTTATCGAAGAGAGAGGCAGCGAGCCATCAGTTCCGGTCAAAGAGAGTCGGTAACTATATGAGTTGGTGCCCATGAATATGAGGACGGTCACAAGCGACCCCATGCTTGGATCCCACAAAGGGAACTAGGGCCTAACTCAAATCACCCATTTGTAGCTCAATGAGCGTCATTGCTAGCCCACCGAGGGAAGCGTGGTACAACACACCTCTCCTCATCTTCACAAAGGGGATGTGCGGGAAAGAGTAAACTCAAATATGAGACGAAACCCTTAAATGGATCTCTGCATTGAATAGAGACTCGGGGTTCACCCCACACACATGTGGCGGACGGGTAAAAGCCTCATGAAAAGTGCCTCCCGACTCTTCTTAAAAAACCCTTGGACGAACCATGATCCGGGGACCCGAAATCCACACATGTAAATGAACCAAACAAGCCATGATACATGTGAACCAAATAGACCATAAAACAAGTCTATGGCAGGCCACAAATTATCTCCTCGACGGACACCTCTCCCAGTACAACATTCACGGCAACATCAAAATGACCCATTGTTGGGGACTTGTTCTCAAGTGCTATGAATTGAGAACAAGGCAACACAAAAATATTAAATGTTAATAACCTTCGTCCTTCGAAACATTATCCCCCTTAGGATATAATGATCTTCAGACGAAGGTCATGAAGGACATACCTTCATCATCGCAGTATATGCAAATAAAAGGAGAAGCATATGAAATATAAAAGATAATCATGAACAATTATATAGCGTTATCAATTCATTCCCATTTTCATTATTATGGAAAATATAAATAATATTGACTTACAAATGTACCTTCGGCTTGACAGAAGGTAAAAGTACAAGCGTGACGCACGAGCAAGTACAAGTCAGCGTGAACAGTACTGGGTGTGGCAGAACCTCCCAAGTTGTTGGGCCCACATGCACCTGTCCTTGTCTCGAAGACCTCAGACTGCTATGCATGTGCTCTAGATAACTTAACAGGATCCGTCCGATTGCCCCAAGGACATCGGATAAACCACTTACAACCAGAACCGCGGGATTAAGTAAACACAAATCACACACACCAACAGTTTGTAGCGGAAATTTTATTACCAAATTTTACAAGTTACAAAAATTTTACTTTGTACATGATCGGAGTGATTACAAAAGTGTTTCAAAGAAATAACTTTGAACTATTATAAATTATTTGTAGTTTTGAAATATATGCTAGCTCAAGTGACCATCCTCATTAAGAAGTATAGAAGAATTACTTAGACTTATAAGAAGGCCGAGCCCACCGGCACTTAACACCATCAACAGCAGCACAAAGTTAAAACCTGAAAAACAACAGGGAATAAAACCCTGAGTATGGAATTACTCAGCAAGACTTACCCGACTAAAGAAAAGACTCTCAAGGGTATGCTGGATTTGGGAATCAAGGAGAGGCTTTAGCAAGAATCAACTTAGATACTTTTGCAGAAATAGCTTACTAAAGTGAGTCCTTACTTTTAATATTTTAACGCAGATTAAATATTAATAGACTCTGTGTGCATCTGGTCTAATTTCTCCATCTCATCAATACAACATCATTTTTATTCATGAGGTTCACATCCTGACTTAGGTTGTAGGTCAGTGACCAAGTCTTCATAACCACGAAGGTACGGCGATCCGAATCGATTATACTCAGCTGAGGATCTCCAATCACACGACATATGTAGCACTTAACCCTTGCATATGTCAACCCGCCACCGGGGTTCTTAAGACCAGATCAGGTTCACGTGAACCGAGAGCACAGATACACCACCGTCCAGCCTCTTGCCACGGAGGGTACACGCTACTCTCGCCACCGCTCCACGCCCATTCCGTGTTATCTTATTCTGGCCTTAGTCTGCCCGAGGCAAAGCTTACCCATGACGAGGCATGTGACCAGTTAAAGGGTCCTCGGTCAGCAGGCCTACATACGCATCCAATCCTTAATCAACCTGGGTAGAACATCACCTGTTCCTAGCCCAAGTCCCGATTTAAGTATTTCCACCCTTAGGATTGTTTGTGTTCCTTAGGATGAAAAGAGCATCACAGGGAACTTTGTAGTAAGATCCCACCACGCTCTCAATGAAAATATTCTTGCAGGTAGAAGCCATCTTTCCTCAGGATAACCCCTGAGCAAGGCCTTAACGCAAAAGACAACTTCTACCCACAAGATCTGAGCAGGGCTAAGCATTTTTGTAAATCATATTTTGATACTTCACCAGAAGTATCTATAAAGGTATGGATTTCAAGGAAGGCAATGCATCAAAGGGTTTCCTAGCAACTCCTATAAACCTAATGCACATTTCACTAGACTTAAAGTGTGCAAAAATTATTTAAAAACACAAGGAAGGGGTTGCATGCACCGGGGCTTGCCTGGGTAACACTAGGTTAGTGTTGTTAGACGATGTCCACTTGACGATCCTCTTCAGGTTTGTCCATTAGCATCATCCTGTGGATTGGCCCATGCTTGGGGTCGACTTGGGTCGTTCTCCGCATCACACGATTAATTAACGTACCTGAATGAAATGCATTATGCACATGAATGCATATAAACGAGAATATTACAAACCTAAATAGTGCTACGGGATAGCGAATTTAACACCTAGCGGTGAGGCGTTGTACAATTTTGTACGAAAACACTAGTTATTAATATACGACTACGCGCAATAATTACGCTTCTCTAAATTAAACGAACCTAACCCAAACATCACAAACAACAAATTATACACATTAATCACGATTAGCCTAAACACACTTATCAGTTAATTAATTAAATTCTGAACTAATCTCTTACTTTATAAATTACACTACATCTTTATAAGTGATTAAAATATTTTATCAACACACATGCCTACTAAAATTCTACTCGGTACACTAATTCAACTAATTGACCGGAATAGCGAAATAACTCGCCATAACTGAATCTGGCTTGATAATTGCAAATATCGTGAAGTCACGAGAGTTCCGTGACTCACACAAATAATCGAGCACCTAATGGGCATCGCACTAGCACATTAATTTATTCAACGATCGAACTATTCTGAATAATTCATTAATTTACCGTTTCAATAGCCGACTCGAATCCGCGAGATCAGTAGTGATTTTCCGATCCAGGCAATTGGTCGAGCGCTTGGGGAATATTGCGCTGCTAGCTTCGTCTTCACCCGATTCTTGGGATTCTTGATGACGCGCGGAACGGCGACGATCTTCGATTGAAGTCTTCAACCGAGTACTTGATAAACAATACAAGGGGCCTCGCTTATTTTTGTCTAATATCCGGGATTCGGTGTTCGACGAAAGCAAGCAGAGAAGAACGAGGTTCGACGAGCTTGACGACGATACGGGAGGGTGATGTATATAGAGTTACAGGTCTGGCGAGCGGACGCGATCAAGATAACTGTGGCTAACGAGCTTGCGATAGAAGCGATGATAGTGCGGGAGCTCGACACGCTGTGGCGAGCAGATAAAATTCGTGCGCGCGGCAAACAAGGAAAGAGCGAGCTGAGCGTGCGCAGAGAGCTCGACAACCCGCAGCAGGGGCTAGCAGGGCGTGAGCTGCGCGTAGGCACGCGACGACCACGGCAAGGGAACAGAGAAAATTGTGCGGATGACTGGAACAGAGACGGCGAGCACACGCGCACAAAAAGCGGAGCACGCATAGGATAGGGAACTGCGGCGATGAAGCGCCATAGCTGGAGCAAGAGCGGGACACGAACTAGGCGACGACAGCGCGCAAGGACGATCTTGGCTAGGGGAAAAACTCCGCGGGCAGGGATCCGAGCTGAAAGGAGCCGGGGGAGATGGGCGCGTAGAACGCCGAGCAGAGACTGGAGCAAGGACCGAGCTCGACACAGGGAGTTTCACGGCGCGGTGGCCATGTCTGGGACCAGGGGCGCGACGATGGGAACTGGGGGAAAAAAATGGAGCTCTAGCCGGACGTCAGGAAGACGACCGAGCAGGGCACCGAGGAGGAAGTCCAGGGCGTGGCGATTTTGGCTGCCGCGTCAACTGTTGCCCTCTGTTCCCACCGGAAGAAACGCCGAATGGTGGCGAGCAGGCACGGCTGGGTTGGAAGGTGCACAGCGCGCAGATAAAAAGGAACCGTGGGCGGCGAGATTTTATCCCCTGGCGACTGGAGATCTTTTCTCCATGAGCGGCGGCCGGATGAAGATGATGACACGCAGGAAATATCCCAGGGAGATAAACGATGCAGCAAGGAGGTTGAAGATAAGAGATGTACGCATGAAAAAATCAATGTCAGGAGCTTTTTAAAGAATACCGGAATTAGGATTAGAGTTTGGATGTGATATAAACGGACCAGGCCAAAACACTATCAGGATACAGTACTTGAGACGTTATTAATTTAGTTGAACCCAGATAAATTTATCTATTTTCCGAACCCATTTGATTTCTCTACCTAGAATAGCACACTAAAGAATAATCCCAATTATTAATCTTGTGCACGGTCTTTTGGTAACGCAAGCAATCCGGAGTATTCTTTCGGACCCAGTATTATCGGCTATACATCAAACACTAATCTCTTTGTTTCGGATAATATCAGGTTCAGATAAGATGCAAACAGAATGAACCCAAACGAGATCGAGACTGATATTTTACTATATTTGACACGACTTAAAATTAGATATCTTCACCTATCACTCGAACACCTGATCGCTCTGTCACGGATGATTTATTGGAGAATCAAGCCTCAATTATACACCCTCGGACGTGACATATTCTCGGTTGGCGAGCAGTGACTAAATTATTTTACCCCTAAAATTTTAGTCATCGACTTCTCATAAATTTTGTACTAACACTTTTGTCGCCGAGTTTAATTTAATTTGCCCGGGATAAAAATTAAGTGAGTGGGTCGGGCTTCCGAATTCGTATTCGCGTGAGCGATGAATTTTAAATAATCACCAGATGCACCGATTTTCGGAACGACAATGTTCCCAACAACACGAAAATTTAGGAAGAGCCCGGATAAATAAAGATGATGTCGAACTCGCGACAGACGAAATAGATGCGATATTAAAATCGCGATAGATGAAAATGATTAAAATTTAGCATATGTTTTATCCACTGATATGACGTGCTTGAATCCATACTCGTTGTCGAGCGGAATATAAACACCTGGGGTGTTACAGCCCTCCCCCCTTAAAAGAATCTCGTCCCGAGATTCGGAGCGAAAGACTTTTAAGAGTAGAGAAGCATGTAACCTGTGTCCATATCAGCGGTAATCACAAGGCAGTTCCAAATAAAGGCGAGTGTCTCAGAATGTGGTTTCTCTAGCGGACATAACATGTATCGCCTTTGGCTAATTTAGAAATGTCCACCAATAGAGACGATGTCTGCCAGAAGAACACATAAAGTTCCATGTGTGCAGTTTGCTTTTTCTGATGACACTGTACTATCTGAGTCTGTTGAGCAGGTGACAAATACGCGATTTTACCCAAACAGAACCAGATGCAACCTCTTGGGTAAAACACACAGAAAAAGGTTTACCAACAAGCGGTCACGATAAGTTCATAGCACACGAGATGGGTGTGAATATCGAATAACATCACAGTTAACTCGTGGCTAGTCCGAAAATCCAAGTTCAAGAAAAATGATAGAGACTCGAAAAATTACTAGTGAAAGGATCCGTAGATGCTACCTTCGTAACTAATCCATTTTATCAAGCACTAGGCATGGCTCGACATGATCACACACGCTGGAAAAGCACATGTGAGGCAATCGAGGCACGACTAGAGCGACGGCTAGGTGGTTACTGGCCAACTTAACTTAATTTTTGTGAGTACTTTCTTAAAATAGGTTGAACCAAAGTGAGTTCAGGCAAATCGATAAAACGATCTCTAAACTCAACCTTTGTTTACAAAGCAGTTTCAAGTTAGTAAAACCAACTTGTTGAACTACTATTGACATTGGACATGTCCTCTCAGTACTATCGGTAAGCTAATGGTCGAGAGTTCACATTTACTCACAAAGTTCATGCATTTGGGTAGAAGTCCATTTGGTCAGGTCGTTCACCCGTTTCTTCATGCGAGATGAATTATCCACTTGGTTAGGGAATACATGGATTGAATAAGAGAGTGAATGAGCAAATTCCTGCATCTCAACAGCAGGGAAAAATCAATCTTCATTTTGAGAGCTAATCAGTTGTCTCTCGACACTAAAAAGCTCCAAGGCTTCACCTTTACACAAAGGATGTAAAGGGAACGTGTATGTGTGAGGTCACCATCAAAGTCAAGGAAACGATACCACACATGGGAAGTGGTATGCCCTTTTTATTCAACGGAGATGATAGATGTTGCTTGATCAATTGACAAACAACATAGAATTATTTCAAGGGAAGGTCCACGGAAGATAACCATCAGGGTAGTTCCACAATGGATCATGACCAGAGACCTTGATACCAGCATCCGATGAGTGGCACAGTCCTGTGTGCGCATTCATAGGAGGCTCTCAGTTTCGCAGCGGCACCATAAGTCATTAATCATGACACCATTACCGAACTGGCACCAATAGAGAATCTCACGTAGCAAAAATAGATTGTGCCAAGACAACACATTGATATAGTCTCATAATGGATTACAACTATTATCTGTGATACCATCGCGTGCCAAGCAGCGCATCCATGTGTCGATCGTCCACATGAGGCCCTCGGTTTCGTCGCAGCACCATCGGTTTTAGTTATAACACCATTACCAGACGTAACCAATAAGAAATCTCACGCGACACAAATAGACTGAGCAAGGGTGACAATATACAAAGAGATACTCCACCTGTAAGAATGGTTACAAGTAGAGAGCCAATAGATCATGGCCCGATGAAATGAACAAGACATGGCCATAACCTAAACTTGTTGAAAGGAGTATGATGGGAGACTGTTAATTTAGCCCCAAACATATTTCTATGCCCATCATAGGGATTACAAGGTCAAGGATTAGTATCTGACTAGATGCAGAGTAAAAATAATCATGAGATTAAGTTGGTATGCCTTCGATAGAAATGAGGAAATCAAAGGCATCAAATTCAAGAAAATGATTGGACATGTCTTTCCTAGGTTAGGTTGATAAAACAACATGGCGATTCTTAAGAACAGGTAAACTAGATAAGGGACATCAGCTTGCACCAACCGAACAAGGATATGGTTTAGGATGGAGACATGACTCGAGATTCTTGTTTCACGTCCGGGTACACTTTAGGTCCAACAAAGAAATTATCTAGGCATTTGTTTGTATGTGTTTGGTAATGTAGTGGTGATGGACAATTCAACTTTGGGTCATGGTTCACTAAATAAGAACACGACCTATTTTTGGGTTTAGACAAATAGGTCACAAACATTCTATCTGCACTTCAAGCACAAGAGCAAACACCATATAAGACCTTAACAGGTTACCTAAAGAATGGAGGACAACTATTTTCTCGAAGTTCGTAATACAATATTACACCACATTATTTACAATCAATGGTTACTGGAATAAGGCGAGAGAAGCATTTTGGGTGTATAGGTGACAAACATGATGCAACAATCAGGATGCATGCTCGTCCTATTCGTCCTCACAAGTTTTGCCAACATAATGTGGCGATAGCGTTTTATATCGGTGGCCGACTTACGACTCTCACGGTATATTGCTAGTCGTTAGCTACACATACGTTTTCGAAGTTAGTGTACCTGCAGAAAATTCCATCACAGCCCAATTTCCTAATGATGCAAGATCCACACATGACAGTTTATCACAATTTATACTCCATATATTGCTATATGGAGGCCAGCTCATCATTAAGCGTCGAGCCACGCATAGGCGCCGTTGCCACACTTTAACCATAGGGCAACCCATTATGGTAACTTACCTTCTTACCTGAGCGTAGGTGCGTCGTTACAAGTACATTACAATTCTCAGTATTCCCATGTCTGTATACCCATACACATCCATGGGGTACTGAATTCCCGAAAAAGTAAATACTCCACATCGCAGCTTTCGTATATACATATGTAGAACATGTATATAGTCAAGCGCCGCAATTAAGCACTTCCCTAGACCGACGGTTGTTCGGTCATGCTCTCACATCTCACCTTACCTGAGCGTCGATCCATTCAAAACGAAATAGCCTTAAAAATAACAATACACATGTATGCAATACCCACCCAGTTGTGGGTTAGTGGTTTTAACTAAGCCACCTGATAGTCCTTAACTTAGGGCTTAACAGAGGATGTCGCTAGCATTATAGTTTTTCAAAGCTGTTTTTCAAAACCAAACAATGTGTTTAGTTGAAAATAAGTTTTTCAAAACCAAAACTATTGTTTTGAAAATACGTATGTGACCATATATACTTAATCCTGCTCTGATACCAGCTGTGGCAGAACCTCCCAAGTTATTGGGCCCACATGCACCTGTCCTTGTCTCGAAGACCTCAGACTGCTATGCATGTGCACCAGATAACTTAACAGGATCCGTCCGATTGCCCCAAGGACATCGGATAAACCACTTACAACCAGAACCGCGGGATTAAGTAAACACAAATCACACACACCAACAGTTTGCAGCGGAAATTTTATTACCAAATTTTACAAGTTACAAAAATTTTACTTTGTACATGATCGGAGTGATTACAAAAGTGTTTCAAAGAAATAACTTTGAACTATTATAAATTATTTGTAGTTTTGAAATATATGCTAGCTCAAGTGACCATCCTCATTAAGAAGTATAGAAGAATTACTTAGACTTATAAGAAGGCCGAGCCCACCGGCACTTAACACCATCAACAGCAGCACAAAGTTAAAACCTGAAAAACAACAGGGAATAAAACCCTGAGTATGGAATTACTCAGCAAGACTTACCCGACTAAAGAAAAGACTCTCAAGGGTATGCTGGATTTGGGAATCAAGGAGAGGCTTTAGCAAGAATCAACTTAGATACTTTTGCAGAAATAGCTTACTAAAGTGAGTCCTTACTTTCAATATTTTAACGCAGATTAAATATTAATAGACTCTGTGTGCATCTGGTCTAATTTCTCCATCTCATCAATACAACATCATTTTTATTCATGAGGTTCACATTCTAACTTAGGTTGTAGGTCAGTGACCAAGTCTTCATAACCGCGAAGGTACGGCGATCCGAATCGATTATACTCAGCTGAGGATCTCCAATCACACGACATATGTAGCACTTAACCCTTGCATATGTCAACCCGCCACCGGGGTTCTTAAGACCAGATCAGGTTCACGCGAACCGAGAGCACAGATACACCACCGTCCAGCCTCTTGCCACGGAGGGTACACGCTACTCTCGCCACCGCTCCACGCCCATTCCGTGTTATCTTATTCTGGCCTTAGTCTGCCCGAGGCAAAGCTTACCCATGACGAGGCATGTGACCAGTTAAAGGGTCCTCGGTCAGCAGGCCTACATACGCATCCAATCCTTAATCAACCTGGGTAGAACATCACCTGTTCCTAGCCCAAGTCCCGATTTAAGTATTTCCACCCTTAGGATTGTTTGTGTTCCTTAGGATGAAAAGAGCATCACAGGGAACTTTGTAGTAAGATCCCACCACGCTTTCAATGAAAATATTCTTGCAGGTAGAAGCCATCTTTCCTCAGGATAACCCCTGAGCAAGGCCTTAACGCAAAAGACAACTTCTACCCACAAGATCTGAGCAGGGCTAAGCATTTTTGTAAATCATATTTTGATACTTCACCAGAAGTATCTATAAAGGTATGGATTTCAAGGAAGGCAATGCATCAAAGGGTTTCCAAGCAACTCCTATAAACCTAATGCACATGTCACTAGACTTAAAGTGTGCAAAAATTATTTAAAAACACAAGGAAGGGGTTGCATGCACCGGGGCTTGCCTGGGTAACACTAGGTTAGTGTTGTTAGACGATGTCCACTTGACGATCCTCTTCAGGTTTGTCCATTAGCATCATCCTGTGGATTGGCCCATGCTTGGGGTCGACTTGGGTCGTTCTCCGCATCACGCGATTAATTAACGTACCTGAATGAAATGCATTATGCACATGAATGCATATAAACGAGAATATTACAAACCTAAATAGTGCTACGGGATAGCGAATTTAACACCTAGCGGTGAGGCGTTGTACAATTTTGTACGAAAACACTAGTTATTAATATACAACTACGCGTAATAATTACGCTTCTCTAAATTAAACGAACCTAACCCAAACATCACAAACAACAAATTATACACATTAATCACGATTAGCCTAAACACACTTATCAGTTAATTAATTAAATTCTGAACTAATCTCTTACTTTATAAATTACACTACATCTTTATAAGTGATTAAAATATTTTATCAACACACATGCCTACTAAAATTCTACTCGGTACACTAATTCAACTAATTGACCGGAATAGCGAAATAACTCGCCATAACTGAATCTGGCTTGATAATTGCAAATATCGTGAAGTCACGAGAGTTCCATGACTCACACAAATAATCGAGCACCTAATGGGCATCGCACTAGCACATTAATTTATTCAACGATCGAACTATTCTGAATAATTCATTAATTTACCGTTTCAATAGCCGACTCGAATCCGCGAGATCAGTAGTGATTTTCCGATCCAGGCAATTGGTCGAGCGCTTGGGGAATATTGCGCTGCTAGCTTCGTCTTCACCCGATTCTTGGGATTCTTGATGACGCGCGGAACGGCGACGATCTTCGATTGAAGTCTTCAACCGAGTACTTGATAAACAATACAAGGGGCCTCGCTTATTTTTGTCTAATATCCGGGATTCGGTGTTCGACGAAAGCGAGCAGAGAAGAACGAGGTTCGACGAGCTTGACGACGATACGGGAGGGTGATGTATATAGAGTTGCAGGTCTGGCGAGCTGACGCGATCAAGATAAATGTGGCTAACGAGCTTGCGATAGAAGCGATGATAGTGCGGGAGCTCGACACGCTGTGGCGAGCAGATAAAATTCGTGCGCGCGGCAAACAAGGAAAGAGCGAGCTGAGCGTGCGCAGAGAGCTCGACAACCCGCAGCAGGGGCTAGCAGGGCGTGAGCTGCGCGCAGGCACGCGACGACCACGGCAAGGGAGCAGAGAAAATTGTGCGGATGACTGGAACAGAGACGGCGAGCACACGCGCACAAAAAGGGGAGCACGCATAGGATAGGGAACTGCGGCGATGAAGCGCCATAGCTGGAGCAAGAGCGGGACGCGAACTAGGCGACGACAGCGCGCAAGGACGATCTTGGCTAGGGGAAAAACTCCGCGGGCAGGGATCCGAGCTGAAAGGAGCCGGGGGAGATGGGCGCGCAGAACGCCGAGCAGAGACTGGAGCAGGGACCGAGCTCGACACAGGGAGTTTCACGGCGCGGTGGCCATGTCTGGGACCAGGGGCGCGACGATGGGAACTGGGGGAAAAAATGGAGCTCTAGCCGGACGTCAGGAAGACGACCGAGCAGGGCACCGAGGAGGAAGTCCAGGGCGTGGCGATTTTGGCTGCCGCGTCAACTGTTGCCCTCTGTTCCCACCGGAAGAAACGACGAATGGTGGCGAGCAGGCACGGCTGGGTTGGAAGGTGCACAGCGCGCAGATAAAAAGGAACCGTGGGCGGCGAGATTTTATCCTCTGGCGACTGGAGATCTTTTCTCCATGAGCGGCGGCCGGATGAAGATGATGACGCGCAGGAAATATCCCAGGGAGATAAACGATGCAGCAAGGAGGTTGAAGATAAGAGATGTACGCATGAAAAAATCAACGTCACGAGCTTTTTAAAGAATACCGGAATTAGGATTAGAGTTTGGATGAGATATAAACGGATTAGGCCAAAACACTATCAGGATACAGTACTTGAGACGTTATTAATTTAGTTGAACCCAGATAAATTTATCTATTTTCTGAACCCATTTGATTTCTCTACCTAGAATAGCACACTAAAGAATAATCCCAATTATTAATCTTGCGTACGGTCTTTTGGTAACGCAAGCAATCCGGAGTATTCTTTCGGACCCAGTATTATCGGCTATACATCAAACGCTAATCTCTTTGTTTCGGATAATATCAGGTTCAGATAAGATGCAAACAGAATGAACCCAAACGAGATCGAGACTGATATTTTACTATATTTGATACGACTTAAAATTAGATATCTTCATCTATCACTCGAACACCTGATCGCTCTGTCACGGATGATTTATTGGAGAATCAAGTCTCAATTATACACCCTCGGACGTGACATATTCTCGGTTGGCGAGCAGTGACTAAATTATTTTACCCCTAAAATTTTAGTCATCGACTTCTCATAAATTTTGTACTAACACTTTTGTCGCCGAGTTCAATTTAATTTGCCCGGGATAAAAATTAACCGAGTGGGTCGGGCTTCCGAATTCGTATTCGCGCGAGCGATGAATTTTAAATAATCACCAGATGCACCGATTTTCGGAACGACAATGTTCCCAACAACACGAAAATTTAGGAAGAGCCCGGATAAATAAAGATGATGTCGAACTCGCGACAGACGAAATAGATGCGATATTAAAATCGCGATAGATGAAAATGATTAAAATTTAGCATATGTTTTATCCACTGATATGACGTGCTTGAATCCATACTCGTTGTCGAGCGGAATATAAACACCTGGGGTGTTACACTGGGGTACTGTTCATCTATTTATAGGCACAGAACACAGCTTGTGAGAAATTACATCCATGCCCTTTACATTTATTATTGACTTATATACAAATCTATGGGGACTGAATAGCCTTTTCCCCTTTAAGTCGGTTCCTTTTTCCGTGATTAAGCCGAAGCTCCCTTGCGCATAGCTTCGGAGCAACAGCAACCTTCGTCACGATCATGCCCTTCTTATTGTGTATGCTTTTAATCCTGAATTCGAAGGTACCTGTCCATAAACCATGCTTGGAAGACATTGTTAAATTACGTTTTTGAGGACCTTCAGAGGACGAAGGCCCCCAACAGTAGCCCCTCGCAGTATTAATTTGTTTAAGAGAATGAATTCAGACTGCGACATGGACGAAGGCCTTAAGCCGAAGGTCCAAAAAACACCTTCCCCTTTGCTAGAATAGCAACAGTCAATGACAGACGGGACCCTCTAATTTGAGGCGTGTCGAGCGTATAAATAAGAACTTGCACCAACCACATTTAGTACGCTGCTTGTGCCATTTGCTTTGTTTTCTCAATTTTATAGCTCTTACTCACTAACACTTGCTAGTTTCTCAAGCTTTCTAAGCTTCGGTTTTAAAGACATATTTTCATCATTTTCGAAGAAAAAATGTCTCAAGACAAGAAGGTTGTTGCGGAGACGAAGCTGACTGAAGAGGAGAAGCTCTTTGAAGAGAAGAAGGCTGCAAATCCTTAATAGTTGGGTTTATCGAGTCAATGGCGAAATCAAATATAGAGAAGATTACTAAGGAGATCCTGGAAGGCCTGCCTGAAGATACCAGTGACACTGATGATTATGATGCTGAAAGCGGGGGAGAAGATTCTGAGGATCGATCGTGGAGGCCAAGTCATACAATTTTTGGGAAATCGATAATTAAGCAGAGTCATCTTGACAATATGAGAGGAAGGTATTTTCGAGATATGTCTATTGTGAGAGTTGGTGGAGACAACAACGTCCCTGCCCCTGAGGAAGACGAAGTTGTGATTTACCGAAGTTTCTTCAAAGCTGGGCTTCGGTTTCCATTGAGCAGGTTTGTGGTCGAAGTGTTGAAAATTTATCAGATTTACCTTCATCAGATAACCCTCGAAGCTATTATCAGAATGGGGATTTTTGTTTGGGCTGTGAAGAGCCAGGGGTTGGAGCCAAGTGCGAAATGCTTTTGCAGCATGCATGAACTTGTATATGAGACGAAGGCCATGGGCAAGGAACAATATTATAACAACTTTGGTTGCTATGGATTTATCGCCCGCCCCAACGCAAGCTACCCGGTGCCAACATACCGGAAAAGGTGGCCCGGGGCCTGGATGGAGGAATGGTTTTACGTGAAGAATGACTTGAAGGCAAGAGAATATATTAAGGAAGTTATTATGCGCCCCATTTGGTCCCGCTTCGGCCTCCGAAGGCCAAAGGTTGAAATTGACGAAGCCGCCGAAGCATGTCAGAAGGCATTTGGTACTGTTTGCTTCTTTATTGGTACCAGAGATTTGGTTCAAGAGCACATAGCATACAGAGTATGGCCGCTTATAGAGAGCTGGGAAATGCCGAAGGAGACCATCACCGAATCTAGTGAAGGTGAACTGGTCCGGCTGAAGTACACATTCAGATACTGAGATAAATTCGATGAACCAAATGATGATTGGCTAAAATGCATCGAAGCTACCAGTGATGAACTGCTTGGATTATATTCCAAGGCGGAAGACAATGCACTATCCACAGCCTTCGGAGGTTGGGGAAAAAGAGATTGAATAGACTTTTTGATGCCATTGGTTTTGTCTACCCCGACTACTGCTATCCACTGTGAGGTCAGGGAAAGAAAAGGAAAACTGCTGCTTCAGCCACTCCAGTCGAGCCTGTGCCGAAGGGCAAAAAGTTGAAGGTCCTTACCCACCGGCCACGCTATATTGAACCGGTCGTGTTACCTGATTTTGGCGGGGAGACTTCTTCAACTGCTGAACCAAAAGACCCCATTCCTCCTATGTAGAAGGCTGGGGAGCTGGCTACAATGCCGAAAGAAGCTTCGGCTGATCTAGCTGAGTCGAAGACTGAGAAAGATAAGGTTGAAAAGCCAAACATTGAAGAAACAAAAGCGCTAGAAATTTTAAGCCCTTCATCAGAAGTAACAGTGCCGAAGGCACAAAAACGTTCTGCCGCAACTCCCAAGAGGAGAAGGATGGCAAATGTACTAGATGTGTTAGAAACAGTAAAGACTTTGAGCTCTACTCCTTCAAGGAAAATTGCTGATGCTTCAAAAGTACAAACCGAAGCTGAAACAAAGCCGACCGAAATTGAAGTTGTAGTAATCCAAGCTGGTATCGAAGCTGGGCCTTCAGAACTCATTGAGAAAAACCTTCAAAAATTGAAGAAAGGGCAATGGAAGAAAAGGCCATAGAGCAAATTTCTCTTGAAAAGGTTGCCACCCCTACTCCCGAAGCTTTAAAAGAGTGTGTTGATTACATCATCCGCCATGCTTCAGGAAAAGGACTCTCTAAGGAATAAGAACGAGAAGCTCAACATTATCCCTAAAAACTGAAATACCCAAAGGGCATTAGTGTTCAATGGCAGCGGGGAGGAAAAAATTTTGTACTGTCTTCCGGATAGTAAAGAGATATCCGTCTGCCGGGAGATGGGTAGAAGCTTCAGATTTCCGAAGCTAGAAGATGGGCTCTCAGTATTATCAAAGGATGAATTGGCTGACAGTTTAGCATATAATAGCATAAAGGTATAAAAGTTAATTTTGTATTTTGAAAATGAGTTGTTTTATTTGCTTGTGTTTAATCTCGTCCTCCTCTTGCGGGGCTTAATCCTTAGCAATGCCCTTAGAGCACACAAAAACTTTGAAGATGAAGGGTATACAATGGCTCTGAACAACCTTCGTTCGGAAGTGATTGAACTAAGGAACTGAGAAGGATAAGATATTAATTTCATTGGTAAACAAAATAAAAGAAGACGAAGCTAGCTCCAAAGCTCAAGCTGAGGCCCAAAAGAATGAAATCGAAGACCTTTGGAGACAATTAGCTGAGGCCAAAGAAAAATGCGCTGTAGCGAAGCCAACCGAGATGCCAGCGAGTATTGGAAAAATTATTTGGAAAAGACAGTTGCAGAGCTTTGCGCATCCAAGGAAAGATGTTTTGAAAAATCCGTGGGGTGCGTGAAGAAGATAAAGACTAGCTTCGCCAACGTGGGCGCCTATTCAAACGAAGGCAACTTCATACGAGGCGACCCTGAGGGTGTTATCGAGTGGATCAGTGGAGAAGCCAAAGCTTTTGAGGAAATTTTAAGTGATCGTGGGGATGTCTGTGCGTTCTCTAGTGCGAGAGGAGTTTTAGCTATCTTGGAGAAGGCGAGTTGCAGTCACATTAAAACCCTAGCTCAGGCCGAAGTTGCCTTCTCCATGGATGACACAAAGGATCCCTCGGCCGAAGCAAGTTTCATGGGCGGCAAATTTTTCACTGATATTTGGGAGAATGGCGGCCGAGAAATGGCTCATGAAATAATGAAGAAGAGCGAAAAAGATATTCATGATGCTCGAGAAGCAGCGAAAAAAGCTAAGAAAGCTGCAGAACTCGAGAGACGGATAGGTATCATTTAATGGCTTTTAGCTTCGTCGTTTGTTTTCGTGGCTTGAAACTGATTGATTTTTTCTATCGCAGCTGAATTACCTCCTCCACCAGAGCCGTTCGACCCCCTGGCCGATCCGGAGACAAAGAAAGCAATAGAAATTATCGACATAGCCGAATCTATTGTTGACGAAGTCGTCAACAAACTGCTTAACGAAGTTGCGGAGAAAGTTCTGAAGGAAGAACAGTAGTTACTGTAAAAACGTTCTTAAGTGATTAATGTAACATTTGTTAAACTAAGCCTGTAATATTTGATGTGTATAGTTTTGAATCTAACATGTAAACTATTTTGCAATTCACTTCTTTGCGATGCATGAAACTTTTATATACATACCGTTTTTGAGCCTTCGGCGAAAAAACACCTTCCCTTCTTTTCATGCTTCATAAAGAAGAAAATTTATGCCTCGTGAGAATATCCACACTTCCTAAAGAACATCCAAACTTCGTAAAAACATCAATGCTTCATAAACAATAGATCCCTTCTTCCACATCAGAACTGATGAAGCTGTAATTCTCAGCTTACTTTGTGCCTTAACACCTTTTCATTTTTGTAAAGCATTCTCCGAAGATCGGCTTTGTTTCCAATTCATGTCATTGATGTGATATGATGTATGATGTGATGCTATGTGATATGATGCGACGATATGATGCAAAGAATGATGCTAATGCCGAAGACACATACCCACGCTGAAACACAATCTCTGTGTCCCCTTAGGAACAATCAAAACCTCTTTGTCGTTTATTTTTCGGCTTCACGGCTTATTTTTCGGTGTAAGTTCTGCATCCCCTTAGGAACATCTTTTGAACTTCTTCACCTTCTATTTCGGTGGTATTTTTCATGTTGACTTTTCGCGCTTCGCCTTATATTTCGGCGGTATTTGGCTCTGCATTCCCTTTGGAACGACTTTTGAGCAGAAAACTTACACTGCTCCCTTAGGAACGACTTTTTGTAGCTTCGGCAAACTTACGCTGCACTCCTTAGGAATGAATTTTTGTAGCTTCGGTGGAACTTGCAATGTGATTTTTAGCTCTGCATTCCCTTAGGAACGTCTTTTGAGCTTCAACAATTTTTGAGCTTCGTGAGTCTGTGAAGAAGATATATTTCATTCTAACAGGAGCGAAGCTATTACAAGAAATTAAAACTAGGTTTACATTGATTGTTCCTTATTAAAAACAAAATGACAATGAACGTAAAAATGTTTCAGAGGTAGGATATCTCTCAATAGATGTGTTTTGATTCTGGCACAGTACTGTTGACTGCGCGAGCTTCGGATTCCTCCCTGAATTCTCGTTGCTGTTGAGAGTGCTGGCGCCCTTCTGGCTGTTGGCTTCGGGAATAGGTCAGTTGTAGTGGTGGCGGAGGTGGGAGTTGTGGCCAGGAAGCCTGTGAATGGCTAGCCGAAGCGACAGAAGCTGTAGGATGATTGTTCACATACTCTGGTATGTAAGGAGAGTGGCACGAAACAGTGTGTAAGACCTGCTTCGGCTGGTTCTACCGAGCTTCGGCTTCTGTTATTTCCTTTTGTTTCTGAATGGTGACATGGCACATTCTTGTAGTATGTCCCTTGTCCTCACCACAGAATAAGCAGTAAATCTTTCTAGGCTGATCCCCAAACCTTCCTCCGAAGCCTCTGGCGCCTCTGCCCTTGGAGCTAGTGGCCTGAAGGAGCTTTGCTGTTGCCCCGAAGATTGTGAGGTATATTGTGACCTCTGAGACTGACTTCCTTTGTCATCACTTTGAGTGGAGTTATGGATTGACCTGACATGCCTCAGATGGACTCTTCCTCCGAAGCCCTTGTCATTTCGGAGAATCTGTAAGCTTCCTCCCTTCTTTGGTGGAAGTCGTTGTTAGCTCGAATGTACTTATCCATCTTCTAAAGCAGCTTCTCCAGAGTTTGCGGGGGCTTCCTTGCGAAGTACTGAGTCGTAGGTCCTGGCCGAAGGCCCTTAATCATGGCCTCAATGACAATCTCATTGGGCACTGCAGGCGCTTGTGCCCTTAGTCGCAAGAACCTTCGTACATATGCCTGAAGGTATTCTTCTTGGTCTTGCGTACATTGGAACAGAGCTTGAGCTGTGACTGGCTTCGTTTGAAAGCCTTGGAAGCTGGTAACCAACATGTCCTTAAGCTTCTGCCACGACGTGATGGTCCCTGGCCGAAGAGAAGAATACCATGTTTGGGCTACATTCTGGACTGCCATGACGAAGGACTTCGCCATGACTGCAGTGTTGCCCCCATACGAAGATATAGTTGCTTCGTAACTCATCAGAAACTGCTTTGGATCTGAGTGTCCATCATACATGGGAAGCTGAGGTGGCTTGTATGATGGGGGCCATGGGGTAGCCTGCAGTTCTGCTGCCAAGGGAGAAGCATCATCAAAAGTAAAGGCATCATGATTAAAATCATCATACCATGCATCCTCGTTGAATAGGCCTTCTTGACGAAGCTCCCTGTGTTGGGGCCTTGGATCTTGTTCATCTTGAACAAGATGACGCACTTCTTCAGTGGCTTCATCGATCTTCCTTTGAAGATCAGCCAATCGCGCCATCTTCTCCTTCTTCTTTGTACTTGCTGATGGATGATCTCCATATCCCTGATCTCTTGATCCAACTCCTCCTCCTAGAGGGTTGGACTGGTGGCTTTCCTCTTCTGGCTTCGAGCCTCTCGAAGAGAAAGAGTTTCTTGGTTTGGGTCCAGCGGCTGCAGCGCAGCGGTCCCTGGTGCTGAAGCTTTCTTCGGCGGCATGACGAAGGTCAGTGCTTGCCGAAGGTGGTCGAAAAGGGTTCACCGGAGGTGGGCGCCAATGTTGGGGACTTGTTCTCAAGTGCTATGAATTGAGAACAAGGCAACACAAAAATATTAAATGTTAATGCCCTTCGTCCTTCTAAACATTATCCCCCTTAAGATATAATGATCTTCAGACGAAGGTCATGAAGGACATACCTTCATCATCGCAGTATATGTCAATAACAGGAGAAGCATATGAAATATAAAAGATAATCATGAACAATTATATAGCGTTATCAATTCATTCCCATTTTCATTATTATGGAAAAATAGATATAATATTGAATTACAAATGTACCTTCGGCTTGACAGAAGGTAAAAGTACAAGCATGACGCACGAGCAAGTACAAGTCAGCGTGAACAGTACGGGGGTACTGTTCATCTATTTATGGGCATAGAACACAGCCTGTGAGAAATTACATCCATGCCCTTTACATTTATTATTGACTTATATACAAATCTATGGGGATTGAATAGCCTTTTCCCCTTTAAGTCGGTTCTTTTTTTGTGATTAAGCCGAATCTCCCTTGCGCATAGCTTCGGAGCAACAGCAACCTTCGTCACGATCATGCCCTTCTTATTGTGTATGCTTTTAATCCTAAATTCGAAGGTACCTGTCCATAAACCATGCTTGGAAGACATTGTAAAATTACGTTTTTGACGACCTTCGGAGGACGAAGGCCCCCAACACCCATCAAACGATCCAGATCCTCCGAGAGACAAAGAGCCGCTCTTGCTCTACATTGCAGCGACCGTGTAGGTGGTTAGTTTGGTACTCGTAGTCGAAAGGCAGGAGAAAGGGTGTGTTTGTCTGCTACAGTGCCCCATCTACTTTGTAAGTCAGGTCTTAACAGACACAAAAACATGCTACCTCTAGGCACAAAGTCTCCTGCATGTCGTCCCCATTACCAAGAAAAAGCTTAAACATTAGTTTGAATCGCACCGCATTACTGTAGTGGCATCGTTCTCCCTAGGAGAAGTGATCCATAATCCGGAGACCACTAGGAGAATCGTCAAGTGGGCCCGCGAGCTAATGGAATACGAGATTTCCTACGTCCCGCAGACAATAATCAAAACATAGGTACTTGCTGACTTTGTTGCAGAATGGATCGAAATCCAATCAAAACCTGCGCCAAACGAGGAGAAGTGCTAGGTCATGTACTTCAATGGCTCGCTAATGAAGGAAGGGGTCGGTGGCGGCCTTGTCTTCGTCTCGCCTTTGGGGGAACAACTACGGTATGCCCCTCGACTCCATTTTCAAGCCTCCAACAATGTGGCAGAATACGAGGTGTCAAGACACGTACCTCTAGGACACAACAAACAAATACTAGAAGTTTGCATACATGAACATATGGCTTCGAAATAGTGGTTTCACCAAGTAATCTCAAAACTATTTAGATTAGGTGTTCTTTTGCGAACAAAACGAATAACCAATTTTATGGGTTAAGGGCATTAGAGGTTGAATAGCTACAACACCTAATTACACAACAAAGCGAAAGAAACACACATAACACCTAAACAAATTACCTAAAGGACAGAGGACAATTATTTTATCAAAGTGAATAAGATAGCATTACACCACATAATTTACAATCACCGATTATTGGAATAAGGTGAGAAAAACATGTTGGTGCACATACAACAACCATGATGCAACAATAAGGATGCATGCTCGTCTTATTCATCCTCATAGATTTTTGCCAACATAACATGGCAATAGCATTCTATATCGGTGGAATACCTACATCTCTCTCAGTATTTTGCTAGTCATCGGCAACACATACGAGTTCGAAGTTAGTGTACCTACAGAAAATTCCATCACAACCCAATTCCCCATGATGCAAGATTCACACATTTGATCACAGTTTGTACTCCATATATTTCGATATGGAGGCTGGCGCCGCAATTAAGCGTCTGGCCACGCATAGGCGTCGTTGCCTCAGTTCACCCACAGAGCAGCCCATTGTGGGAACGTACCTTCTTACCTGAGCGTAGGTGTATCGTTACAAGTATATTACACTTCTCAGTATTCCCATGTCTGTATACCCCATACACATCCATGGAGTATTAAATCCTAGAAAAGTAAATACTCCACATCGTAGCCTTCATATACACATATATAGAACATATATATAGTTAAGCGCCACATTTAAGCACTCCCCTAGACCGACGTTTGTTCGGTCACGTTCTCACATCTCACCTTACCTTGAGCATCGATCCATTCAAGACTAAATAGCTCCAAAAATAACATTACAAATGTATGCAACACCCCCAAGTTATGTGTCTGTGGTTAGCATCTTAAACTAAGCCACCTATTAGTCCTAAATTTAGGGCTTAACAGAGGATATCACTAGCATTATAGTTTTTCAAATCTATAGTTTTCACAACCAAACAATGTGTTTTGTTGAAAATAGGTTTTCCAAAACCAAAACTTTGTTTTGAAAACATGTATGTGACCGTATTATACTTAATCTCACTCCGATACCGGTTGTGGCAGAACCTCCCAAGTTAAAGGGCCCACATGCACCTGTCTTTGTCCCAAGGACCTCAGACGACTATGCATGTTGTTGGGGGCCTGCTTCTTCGCCGAAGGTCCTCTAAGCGAAAAACACCTTCGGCAGGACGGCACGAAAGCAGACACAACACGAAGGTATACACCGAAGCTACGACCCAGGGAGCTTCGGCATAATGACATGCCTTGAGACGAAGGGTTGCACCGACTTAAAGAGGAAAAGACCGATCAGTCCATGATAATTTGTGTCACGTTTATAGTTAGTTATCAAGGACA
This sequence comes from Zea mays, assembly GCF_902167145.1. Taxonomy (NCBI): domain Eukaryota; kingdom Viridiplantae; phylum Streptophyta; class Magnoliopsida; order Poales; family Poaceae; genus Zea; species Zea mays. Next base: position 156,139,876 of record NC_050100.1, on the reverse strand, counting down.
TGAATGTAATTTCGACCGGACTGCGTCTCGTGCCTATAAATAGATGAACAGTAACCCCATATTGTTCACGCGGTCTTGTATTCACTCACATGTCACACTTGGACTCTCACCTTCTGTCAATCCGAAGGTATAAATGTAATTTAATATTGTTCATGTTTATTCATGATTATATAACAAAAAATTCTTGATAATAGCATATGATTATTTATGTCTTTTATATGTGTCATATGATCCTGCTTTCCATTATATATTGAGGTGATGAAGGTATGTCCTTCATAACCTTCGTCTGAAGATCATTATATCTTAAGGGAGATAATGCTTCGAAGGACGAAGGTCTTTAACCATTAACATTTGTGTTGCCTTGTTCTTAATTCATAGCATTTGAGAACAAGTCCCCAACATTGGCGCCCACCTTCGGTGAACTCACTTCCACTGTTGAGACGATGGCTTCGTTGAACAACCAAGCTGTAGCACCTTCGGTCACGAAGCTGGTGCTCCCAATCACGGGCGGGTCAAGTTCAGAGCTAGCCAACAAGAAGCAGAAGAAGGAAGCGCAGAGAAGAGTGCAGCATGTTGGGGTGCAAGGACCCTTCGTCAGGTCCAAATGGTCCCACATCCCAATCACCTTCTCCTAGGAGGATCTTTAGCTAAAAGACTATCCTCACAACGATGCTATGGTTATATCTTGTGTCATCAAGGGATTTCTGGTCCACAATGTTCTGGTTGACACAGGTAGTGCAGCGGACATTATATTTGCAAAGGCTTTTAGGCAGATGCAAGAACCATAAGACAAGATTAATGATGCTACACACCCTCTTTGTGGCTTCGGAGGAAGACAGATTGTGGAAGTTGGAAAAATTACAATGTCAGTAACCTTCGGTTATGTCCACAACACAAGAACTGAGCAAGTCGTTTTTGACATTGTTGACATGGAGTACCCGTACAATGCAATCATTGGTCGAGGGACACTTAATGCCTTCGAAGCAATACTTCACCCAGCATACTTATGCATGAAGATACCTTCAAAACAAGGGCCCATTGCTGTCCATGGAAGTCAAGAAGCTGCCAGGAGGGCTGAAGGGAGTTGGACAGATTCAAAGGCAATCCACAATATAGATGGAGCTGAAGCTTGTCAGCAATATAAACACAAAAGAGAGAAGGCTTCTTCGGCAGATCAGCCGAAGCCTATGCTCCTATGTGAAGATATAGCAGATCAAAGGGTACTGCTGGGATCTCAGTTATCTAATGAGCAAGAAAAAACTCTGATAAGGTTTTTGTTCAACAACAAAGATGTCTTCGCTTGGACAGCTAATGATCTTTGTGGTGTCAACAGAGATGTCATTGAACATTCACTTAATGTGGATCCATCTTTCAGGCCCAGGAAGCAAAGACTACGGAAGATGTCTGATGATAAAGCTGAAGGTGCTCAGAATGAAGTAAAGGGACTTCTCAGTGCTAGTGTTATCAGAGAAGTAACATATCCAAAATGGCTAGCTAACACTGTTATGGTGAAGAAGGCTAATGGCAAATGGAGAATGTGTATTGATTTCACAGATCTCAACAAAGCATGCCCAAAGGATGAGTTCCCATTACCAAGAATAGACTCCCTTGTAGATGCAGCAGCTTCTTCGAAGCTCATGAGTCTACTGGATTGCTACTCAGGCTATCATCAAATTTGGATGAAGAAGGAAGATGAGCCAAAGACTAGTTTCATAACTCCTAGTGGCACTTATTGTTACCTTTGGATGCCTGAGGGGCTCAAGAATGCTAGAGGAAGCTTCAGCAGAATGACAGCCAAGGTCCTTCACTCTCAAATAGGCAGGAATGTGCTGACTTATGTCGATGACATCATAGTAAAAAGCACGAAGCAAGAGAATCATATTGCTGACTTGCAGGAGACATTTGCCAATTTCAGGCAAGCTGGTCTAAAATTAAATCCAGAAAAGTGTGTTTTGGAGTAAAGAAGGGCAAGTTCCTTGGTTGTCTGGTATCAACGAAGGGAATCGAAGCTAACCCAAATAAGATCGAAGCTATCCTTTAGATGGAGCTGCCAAATACGAAGAAGGGGGCTCAACGGTTGGCAGGAAGGCTGGCATCGTTAAATAGATTTATATCCAGATCAGCAGAAAGGAATCTACCGTTCTTTGAAATACTGAAGTCAGCCGAAGTTTTCCAGTGGGGTCCAGCTCAGCAAAGGGCTTTCGAAGAGTTAAAGCAATACTTGATAGACTTGACAACTCTAACTCCACCTTCGCCAGGGGCTCCATTGCTCTTATATGTAGCAGCCTCTCACTCTGCAGTCAGTGCGACGCTTGTACAGGAGAAGCAAGATGGCCAGGTCAAAAAAACAAGCACCAATATATTTTGTCTCCGAAGTTCTAAGCTTATCAAATAAAAATTATACAGAATTAGAGAAGGTGATATATGTTGTGTTAATGGCCTCCAGGAAGCTTATGCATTACTTTCAAGCATATCATATAATTGTACCTTCGTCGCAACCTTTGAAAGACATAATGAGGAATAGAGAAGCTACTGGGAGGATCGGAAAATGGGTTGCCGATCTCAATGAATTTTCTATTGACTATGTACACAGATCCTCATTTCAGTCCCAGGCGTTAGCAGATTTCATCGCTGATTGGACATTAGGGGCTCAGGAAGAAGTAACAAAAGACGCTGAAGCCTGGACAGTCTTGTGTGATGGTTCTTGGGGAACCTTCGGTGCAGGAGCCGCTGCTGTCCTAGTAGCACCCTCTAAAGTCAGAACATGCTATACAGCAAGGCTAGACTTCAGTTGTACAAATAACATTGCTGAATACGAAGTCCTTCTGTTGGGACTTTGGAGGCTAAAGGCAATTGGAATCAGAAGGGTGATCCTTAAAACTAACTCCCAAGTCATCTCTGGCCATGTAGACAAAAGCAGCAAGGCAAGGGATTCGAAGCTTGAAAAAAATTTGGACACAGTCCGAAGGTTGGAGGCCTCTTTCGAAGGTTTTTCTATAAAAAATATTCCAAGAGGGGAAAATGAGCATGCAGATCTACTAGCTAAGTCAGCAGCACAGGGGCTCCCTCTACCTTCAGAAGTATTCTTTGAGACAATAAAAGCACCTTCGGTTGAACTTATGGAAAGAGAAGTGTTCACAATATCATCTGTACGTAGTGAAGATTGGAGGACTGAAATCATATCTTTCCTCTAAGGTAACTGTCTTTCGGATGACAAAGTTTATAATAAAAGAATGGAAGCAAGGACAAGACCATATGTCATGATAGAAGGGGAGTTATACAAACATGGAGTTTGCTCTCCACTTCTCAAGTGTTTATCCAGAACCAAAGGTGTAGAGCTAATGAAGGAAATACACGCAGGTTTGTGTGGATCTCTCATCGGGTCCAGGCCTTTACTGGGTAAAGTTTTTAGGCAAGGATTTTATTGGCCGAAGGCAGCTTCGGATGCAGCAGATCTGGTTCAAAAGTGCGAAAATTGTCAAAAATGTGCAAGAGACCATAAACAACCTTCGTCGCTAACTCAGTTAATACAGCCAACCTGGCCATTGCAAAGATGGGGCCTAGATTTGTTGGGTCCATTCCCACCAGCACAAGGCAACTTGAAGTACGTTGTAGTGGCAGTTGAAAGGGAAATGTGCCCTTGGGCCATTTCTAAGTATTTTGGTGGTTTAGTGCCCAACACAAGTGCCTAAGTGTAAAAAGGTGGACAAAGTACAAATCAAGGATAAAGGTATGTTTCTCAGACTTAGTACATTGTTTTATGGACTAATGTATTGTGTCTAAGTGCTGGAAACAGGAAAAATCCAATTGGAAATGTCTTGGCTCGAGCAGCCAAGACTCTGCTGAGTCTGGGAGCACCGGACTGTCCGGTGGTGCACCGGACAGTGTCCGGTGCGCCAGGCTGGCTCGAGCGAAGTGGCCGCTCTCGGGAATTCACCGACGACGTACGACTATAATTCACCGGACTGTCCGGTGTGCACCGGACTGTCCGGTGAGCCAACGGTCGGCCGCGCAATCTGCGCGGGACACGTGGCCGAGCCAACGGCTAGAAGGGGGCACCGGACTGTCCGGTGTGCACCGGACATGTCCGGTGCGCCAATGGCTCTCAGGCTGCCAACGGTCGACTGCGCCAATTTTGGAAAGAAATCAGGCACCGGACAGTGTCCGGTGCGCCAGTCGACAGAAGGCAAGATCAGCCTTCCTAGATTGCTCTCAACGGCTCCTAGCTGCCTTGGGGCTATAAAAGGGACCCTTAGGCGCATGGAGGAGAACACCAAGCATTCCTACAACATTCCTAAGCACCAAGACCTCGAATTCGCGCATTTGTTTCTTTGTGATAGCATATAGAGCTCTAGTGGAGTTGTGAACTCATTGGGTTGTGTTGCGAGCTCTTGTTGCGACTTGTGTGCGTGTTGACACTCTGATTCTTGGGTCTTGTGTGCGTTGCTTATCCCTCCCTTGCTCCGTGATTCTTTGTGAACTTCAAGTGTAAGGGCGAGAGGCTCCAAGTTGTGGAGATTCCTCGCAAACGGGATTGAGAAAAGCAAGCAAAACACCATGGTATTCAAGTGGGTCTTTGGACCGCTTGAGAGGGGTTGATTGCAACCCTCGTCCGTTGGGACGCCACAACGTGGAGTAGGCAAGCGTTGGTCTTGGCCGAACCATGGGATAACCACCGTGCCATCTTTGTGATTGATTTCTTGTGGTTATTGTGTTTTGTTGAGACTCCTCTCTAGCCACTTGGCATTTACTGTGCTAACGCTTAACCAAGTTTTTGTGGCTCAAGTTTTCAAGTTTTACAGGACCACTTATTCACCCCCCCCCCCCTCTAGGTGCTCTCAATTGGTATCAGAGCCGTTCTCTTCACGAAGGGACTAACCGCCCGAAGAGATGGATCCTAAGGGGAAGGGTATCGTGATCAACGATAAAGAGAAGGAATCTTTCGTCAATGAGCCGAAGGATGACAAGCCTACCGACTCAGGCTCGGGCCATAGACGGAAAGATGGGAAGAAGAAGAAGACAAGGCGCATCAAGGAAATTGTCTACTACGACGACAGCGATGAGTCTACTTCTTCCCAAAAGGACGACGACCACAATGACTACGAGAGAAGGAAACCAGTTAAGTCGAACTTTTCTTTTGACTACTCTTGTATTCCGCAAAGTTCAAATTCACATTTGCTCTCCATTCCTCTCGGCAAGCCTCCACACTTTGATGGGGAGGACTACGGATTTTGGAGCCACAAAATGCGTAGTCACCTATTCTCTCTCCATCCTAGTATATGGGAGATTGTAGAGAGTGGAACACACTTTGATAGTACGGATAGTCCCATGTTCATTAATGAGCAAATTCATAAGAATGCACAAGCTACTACTGTTCTTCTAGCTTCATTGTGCAGGGATGAATACCACAAAGTGAGCGGCTTGGATAACGCCAAGCAAATATGGGACACCCTCAAGATTTCTCATGAAGGGAATGACGTCACCTTGCTCACCAAGATGGAGTTGGTGGAGGGCGAGCTTGGACGATTCGCGATGATAAGGGGCGAGGAGCCAACCCAAACATACAACCGGCTCAAGACCCTTATCAACAAAATAAGGAGCTACGGAAGCACGCGATGGACGAACCACGACGTCGTCCGATTGATGCTAAGGTCCTTCACCGTTCTTGATCCTCATTTGGTGAATAATATTCGTGAGAATCCCAGGTACACCAAAATGTCGCCCGAAGAAGTCCTTGGAAAATTCGTAAGCGGGCGAATGATGATCAAGGAGGCGAGGTACGTGGACGACGCATTGAATGGTCCAATCAACGAGCCTCAACCCCTTGCTTTCAAGGCAACAAGAAGCAAGGAGGCGCTACCTAGCAAGGTGGCACAAATTGAGGCGGCCGGACTTAATGATGAAGAGATGGCCCTCATCATCAAGAGATTCAAGACGGCACTAAAGGGTCGCAAGGGGCAGCCAAGCAAGACCAAGACAAAGGGGAAGCGCTCATGCTTCAAATGTGGTAAGCTTGGTCATTTTATTGCTAACTGTCCCGACAATGATAGTGATCAGGATCAAGGGAACAAGAGGGAAAAGAAGAAGAACTATAAGAAGGCAAAGGGCGAGGCACATCTTGGCAAGGAGTGGGATTCGGATTGCTCCTCGTCCGACTCCGACAATGAAGGACTCGCCGCCACCGCCTTCAACAAGTCATCCCTCTTCCCCAACGAGCGTCACAAATGCCTTATGGCAAGGGAGAAGAAGGTATGTACTCGAAACTCTTCTTATGCTTCTTCAAGTGAGGACGAATCTAGTGATGAGGATGAAATAGATTATTCATGTCTATTTAAGGGCCTAGATAGAACCAAGGTAGATAAAATTAATGAATTGATTGATGCCTTGAATGATAAGAATAGGCTTTTAAAAAAACAAGAAGATTTGTTGTATGAAGAACGTGACAAATTTGTAGAAGCACAAAAATCTCATGCTTTAGAAGTTAAAAGAAATGAAATGCTTTCTTGTGAATTATCTTCTTGCCATGAGACAATTTCTAGCTTAAGGAGCATTAATGATGATTTGAATGCTAAGTTAGAAATAGCTAGTAAATCAACAACTTGTGTAGAAAATGTTGTTATTTGCAATAGATGTAAAGATTTTGATATTAATGCTTGTAGTGAACACATAGCTTCTATTGCAAAGTTAAATGATGAAATGGCTACTCTTAATGCCCAACTTAAGGCTAGCAAAAGTGATTTTGATAAACTAAAATTTGCTAGGGATGCCTACACGATTGGTAGACACCCCTCAATTAAGGATGGGCTTGGCTTCAAGAGGGAGGCCAAGAACTTAACAAGCCATAAGGCTCCCATCTCCGCCAAGGAGAAAGGGAAGGCCCCTATGGCAAGTAGTACTAAAAAGAACCATGCTTTTATGTACAATGATAGAAGACAGTCTCATAGGAGTTGTAATGATTTTGATTCACATGCCTATGATTCTTATGCTATGTTTGCTCCCAGTTCTTCCTATATGCATGATAGAGATATGCCTAAGAAAAATATTCATCATGTGTCTAGAAATAATATTGTTCATGTTCCTAGGAAAGTTATGAATGGACCCTCTACAATTTATCATGCTTTAAATGCTTCCTTTGCTATTTGTAGAAAGGATAGAAAGATAGTTGCTAGGAAATTAGGGGCAAAATGCAAGGGTGATAAAACTTGCATTTGGGTCCCTAAGACAATTGTGACTAACCTTGTAGGACCCAACAAGAGTTGGGTACCTAAGACCCAAGCCTAAATTTGCCTTGCAGGTTTGTGCATCCGGGGGTTCAAGCTGGATTATCGACAGCGGGTGCACAAACCATATGACGGGGGAGAAGAAGATGTTCACCTCCTACGTCAAAAATGAGGATTCCCATGATTCAATTATATTCGGTGATGGGAACCAAGGCAAGGTAAAAGGGTTAGGTAAAATTGCTATTTCATCTAAGCACTCTATTTCTAATGTGTTTTTAGTTGAGTCGCTTGGATATAATTTGTTATCTGTCAGTCAATTATGCAAAATGGGATATAATTGTCTATTTACAAATGTAGATGTGTCTGTCTTTAGAAGATGTGATGGTTCACTAGCTTTTAAGGGTGTACTAGACGGCAAACTTTATTTGGTTGATTTTGCAAAAGAAGAGGCCGGTCTAGATGCATGCTTAATTGCTAAGACTTGCATGGGCTGGTTGTGGCATCGCCGCTTAGCACATGTGGGGATGAAGAACCTCCACAAGCTTCTAAAGGGAGAACACGTGATAGGTTTGACTAATGTGCAATTCGAAAAAGATAGACCTTGTGCAGCTTGTCAAGCAGGTAAACAAGTGGGAGGAGCACATCACAGCAAGAATGTGATGACCACCTCAAGACCTCTGGAGCTGCTGCATATGGACCTCTTCGGACCCGTCGCCTATCTGAGCATAGGAGGAACTAAGTATGGTCTAGTTATTATTGATGACTTTTCCCGCTTCACTTGGGTGTTCTTTTTGCAGGATAAGTCTGAAACCCAAGGGACCCTCAAGCGCTTCCTAAGGAGAGCTCAAAATGAGTTTGAGCTCAAGGTGAAGAAGATAAGAAGCGACAACGGGTCCGAATTCAAGAATCTTCAAGTGGAGGAGTTCCTTGAGGAGGAGGGGATCAAGCACGAGTTCTCTGCTCCCTACACACCTCAGCAAAATGGTGTGGTAGAGAGGAAGAACAGGACGCTCATTGATATGGCGAGGACTATGCTTGGAGAGTTCAAGACCCCCCAGCGTTTTTGGTCGGAAGCCGTGAACACGGCTTGCCACGCCATCAACAGGGTCTACCTTCACCGCCTCCTCAAAAAGACTTCATATGAGCTGCTAACTGGTAACAAACCCAATGTGTCTTATTTTCGTGTATTTGGGAGCAAGTGTTATATTCTTGTGAAGAAAGGTAGATCTTCTAAATTTGCTCCCAAAGCTGTAGAAGGGTTTTTATTAGGTTATGATTCAAATACAAAGGCGTATAGGGTCTTCAACAAATCATCGGGTTTGGTTGAAGTCTCTAGCGACGTTGTATTTGATGAGACTAATGGCTCTCCAAGAGAGCAAGTTGTTGATCTTGATGATGTAGATGAAGAAGACGTTCCAACGGCCGCGATACGCACCATGGCGATTGGAGATGTATGGCCTCAGGAACAATTGGAGCAAGATCAACCGTCTTCCTCAACTATGGTGCATCCCCCAACCCAAGATGACGAACAAGTACCTCAAGTGGAGGTGCATGATCAAGGGGGAGCACAAGATGTTCAAGTTGAAGAGGAAGAAGCACCTCAGGCACCTCCAACCCAAGTTCGAGCGACGATTCAAAGGGATCATCCCGTCGACCAAATATTGGGTGATATTAGCAAGGGAGTAACTACTCATTCAAGATTAGTTAATTTTTGTGAGCATTACTCTTTTGTCTCTTCTATTGAGCCTTTTAGGGTAGAAGAGGCCTTGCGAGATCCGGACTGGGTGTTGGCCATGCAGGAGGAACTCAACAACTTCAAGCGCAATGAAGTTTGGACGCTGGTGCCTCGTCCCAAGCAAAATGTTGTGGGAACCAAGTGGGTGTTTCGCAACAAACAGGACGAGCACGGGGTGGTGACAAGGAACAAGGCTCGACTTGTGGCAAAAGGTTATGCCCAAGTCGCAGGTTTGGATTTTGAGGAGACGTTCGCTCCTGTGGCTAGACTAGAATCAATTCGTATTTTGCTAGCATATGCCGCTCACCACTCTTTTAGGTTGTACCAAATGGATGTGAAGAGCGCTTTCCTCAATGGGCCGATCAAAGAGGAGGTGTACGTGGAGCAACCCCCTGGCTTCGAGGATGAACGGTACCCCGACCACGTGTGTAAGCTCTCTAAGGCGCTCTATGGACTTAAGCAAGCCCCAAGAGCATGGTATGAATGCCTTAGAGACTTTTTAATTGCTAATGCTTTCAAGGTTGGGAAAGCCGATCCAACTCTTTTTACTAAGACTTGCGATGGTGATCTTTTTGTGTGCCAAATTTATGTCGATGACATAATATTTGGTTCTACTAACCAAAAGTCTTGTGAAGAGTTTAGCAGGGTGATGACGCAGAAATTCGAGATGTCGATGATGGGCGAGTTGAACTACTTCCTTGGGTTCCAAGTGAAGCAACTCAAGGACGGCACCTTCATCTCCCAAACGAAATACACGCAAGATTTGCTAAAGCGGTTTGGGATGAAGGACGCCAAGCCCACAAAGACGCCGATGGGAACCGACGGACACACCGACCTCAACAAAGGTGGTAAGTCCGTTGATCAAAAGGCATACCGGTCTATGATAGGGTCTTTACTTTATTTGTGTGCTAGTAGACCGGATATTATGCTTAGCGTATGCATGTGTGCTAGATTTCAATCCGATCCTAAGGAGTGTCACTTAGTGGCTGTGAAGCGAATTCTTAGATATTTAGTCGCTACGCCTTGCTTCGGGATCTGGTATCCAAAGGGGTCTAACTTTGACTTGATTGGATATTCAGATTCCGACTATGCTGGATGTAAGGTCGATAGGAAGAGTACATCGGGGACGTGCCAATTCTTAGGAAGGTCCCTGGTGTCGTGGAACTCTAAGAAACAAACTTCCGTTGCCCTATCCACCGCTGAGGCCGAGTATGTTGCCGCAGGACAGTGTTGCGCGCAACTACTTTGGATGAGGCAAACCCTCCGGGACTTTGGCTACAATCTGAGCAAAGTCCCACTTCTATGTGATAATGAGAGTGCTATCCGAATAGCGGAAAATCCTGTTGAGCACAGCCGCACAAAGCACATTGACATCCGGCATCACTTTTTGAGAGACCACCAGCAAAAGGGAGATATCGAAGTGTTTCATGTTAGCACCAAAAACCAGCTAGTCGATATCTTTACCAAGCCTCTAGATGAGAAGACCTTTTGCAGGCTGCGTAGTGAGCTAAATGTCTTAGATTCGCGGAACTTGGATTGAATTGTAGCATACATGTGTTTATGCCTTTGATCATGTTCATTCTGCATTTTGTTGCTTATTGTGGTGCTCAAGTTGTACAAACACTCCCTGGACCTCACAAGTTCTTTTTGCAAGTGATGCACATATTTAGGGGGAGCTGTGCTACAACTTGACCCTTTGAGACTAACCATGTACTTGAGTTTGGTTGTGTTAGTCTTAAAGGAGGATTGAAAGGGAAAGGTGGACTTGGACCATGCAAGACTTCCACTGCACTCCGATGAAAAGAGTAACTTTTCCAAGTTCATCTTTATACTCTTATTGCCTATTTGCTCTTAGTCGAAGATTTTGGTGAGGAAATAGGGTTAAAGAGCCAAGATTGATCCCGTTTTGGTGCTTGATGCCAAAGGGGGAGAAAATAAAGGCCAAAGCAATAGATGGATCAGCTACCACTTGAGAAATTTTGAAAATAGTAAATAGAGCTTTTGGTTTGTCAAAACTCTTTTTGTCTCTCTTGTCAAAAGTTGGCTTCTTGTGGGGAGAAGTGTTGATTATGGGAAAAAGGGGGAGTTTTTGAAATTCTTGATCAAATTTCTTTGGAATACCTCTCTTTACGTCTCTACAAGTGGATTTGACTTAGAGATAGGAATTTGAGTTTGATTTGCAAAAACAAACCAAGTGGTGGCATAGAATGATCCATATATGTCAAATTTGATTCAAAACAATTTTGAGTTCTTATTTGAATTGATTTTGTACTTGTTCTACTTGCTTTATGTTGTGTTGGCATAAATCACCAAAAAGGGGGAGATTGAAAGGGAAATGTGCCCTTGGGCCATTTCTAAGTATTTTGGTGGTTTAGTGCCCAACACAAGTGCCTAAGTGTAAAAAGGTGGACAAAGTACAAATCAAGGATAAAGGTATGTTTCTCAGACTTAGTACATTGTTTTATGGACTAATGTATTGTGTCTAAGTGCTGGAAACAGGAAAAATCCAATTGGAAATGTCTTGGCTCGAGCAGCCAAGACTCTGCTGAGTCTGGGAGCACCGAACTGTCCGGTGGTGCACCGGACAGTGTCCGGTGCGCCAGGCTGGCTCGAGCGAAGTGGCCGCTCTCGGGAATTCACCGACGACGTACGGCTATAATTCACCGGACTGTCCGGTGAGCCAACGGTCGGCCGGGCCAACGGTCGGCCGCGCAATCTGCGCGGGACACGTGGCCGAGCCAACGGCTAGAAGGGGGCACCGGACTGTCCGGTGTGCACCGGACATGTCCGGTGCGCCAACGGCTCTCAGGCTGCCAACGGTCGACTGCGCCAATTTTGGAAAGAAATCAGGCACCGGACAGTGTCCGGTGTGCACCGGACTGTCCGGTGCGCCAGTCGACAGAAGGCAAGATCAGCCTTCCTAGATTGCTCTCAACGGCTCCTAGCTGCCTTGGGGCTATAAAAGGGACCCTTAGGCGTATGGAGGAGAACACCAAGCATTCCTACAACATTCCTAAGCACCAAGACCTCGAATTCGCGCATTTGTTTCTTTGTGATAGCATATAGAGCTCTAGTGGAGTTGTGAACTCATTGGGTTGTGTTGCGAGCTCTTGTTGCGACTTGTGTGCGTGTTGACACTCTGATTCTTGGGTCTTGTGTGCGTTGCTTATCCCTCCCTTGCTCCGTGATTCTTTGTGAACTTCAAGTGTAAGGGCGAGAGGCTCCAAGTTGTGGAGATTCCTCGCAAACGGGATTGAGAAAAGCAAGCAAAACACCGTGGTATTCAAGTGGGTCTTTGGACCGCTTGAGAGGGGTTGATTGCAACCCTCGTCCGTTGGGACGCCACAACATGGAGTAGGCAAGCGTTGGTCTTGGCCGAACCACGGGATAACCACCGCGCCATCTCTGTGATTGATTTCTTGTGGTTATTGTGTTTTGTTGAGACTCCTCTCTAGCCACTTGGCATTTACTGTGCTAACGCTTAACCAAGTTTTTGTGGCTCAAGTTTTCAAGTTTTACAGGACCACCTATTCACCCCCCCCTCTAGGTGCTCTCAGCAGTGGAATATTTTTCCAAGTGGATTGAGGCGAAGCCCTTGGCTACAATAACTTCGGTCACGGTCCAAAAATTCTTCTTGCAGAATATTGTTTGTCGCTTCGGTGTCCCGAAGGCAATAACTATGGACAATGGCACACAATTTGATGCCGAAACATTCAAAGATTTTTGTGACCGGATTGGTATGAAGATTCATTTTGCATCAGTTAGGCATCCAGAATCAAATGGGTTGGTAGAAAGAGCAAATGGCATTATAATGACAGGAATAATGAAGCTAATCTTCAACCAGCCCAGAGGGAAGTGGCCAGACGAGCTGATTAAAGTGGTGTGGAGCCGCAACACAACTGCGTCAAGGTCAACAGGATTTACACCCTTCAAGTTCCTATTTGGTGATGAAGCAATAACTCCAGAAGAGGCAAAAACAGGGTCAATAAGAACAATAGCTTCGGTAGAAGATGAAGCTGATTATCAAGTAACAAAAGATACTATAGAAGGGACCGGACTTCAGGCTATAGAGCACATCAATAAATATCAGGCCGAAACAATAAAGTGGCGTGATAGAAAAGTTCGATTGCAAAACATCAAACCAGGGCATCTAGTGCTTCGGAGAGTGGCCAACCCAGATACAGTGGGCAAGCTGCAACTAAAGTGGGAAGGTCCTTTTCTGGTAGTATCTTCATCAAGACCCGGTTCTTATACATTGAAGGATATGGACGGCAACGACATACCCAGATCTTCAAATGCGGATGAGCTTCGTCGATACTATGTGTAATGTGATGTAATCTTTTTTCATTTTTTCTATGGCACCCTTTTCCTTTCAAGAGGGGAGAAAGGTTTTTAATGGGGCCATAGCTTGTAATTTTTCATTCTTATTTAGCCCTACGAGGGCCAAATCCCCCAAAGATGTAACATGTAAAATCTGAGCATGCACCATCGAGTGCAAAAAGAAAAACAGGGACAAGCTCAAAAGACGTCCCCAAGGGGATGCAAAGCATGACGAAGCTGCAAAAAGTCGTTCCTAAGAGAGAGCAGTGTAAGTTTTCTGCTCAAAAGTCGTTCCAAAGGGAATGCAGAGCCAAATACCACCGAAATAGAAGGTGAAGAAGTTCAAAAGTCGTTCTTAAGGGGATGCAGAACTTAAACGCCATCGAAATAGAAGGTGAAGAAGCTCAAAAGTCGTTCCTAAGGGGATGCAGAGTCTGGGTGTGGTTTCATGTGTGTGTTTGGGACATTCATTTGCACATTACATTACATCATTCATTGCATTCATACACATTCATGTAGACATTCGTAGGATCATCATCATCATAACATAAAGCACAAACAAATACTTCAGCTTTGATAACAATGCTTTGATGAGCACGAAGAAGCGAAGATATGCTTCGTTGTGTATGAAAAGAAGGGAAGGTGTTTTTCGCCTTCGGCTCAAAAGATATAAGTTTCGTCCACAGCAAAGCAATTTACACATGGATAAAAGGTAAAAATATATTACAAGGTATGGACAAATATACAGAGTAATGTTCAATTCTCGATTACAATGTCTTTTACAGAGATAATACTAATGCCTCTAAAGATCTATGCAGGCAGGCCTAAAAACAGCTTCAGCGGCCTTCGGAATCTGCTTCGGATTATTAATCTTTGGCATCATCATCTTACACACAACAAAGGAGTATAAGGTAAAAAGTAATCACAAGAAAAGGTAAGCAACAGGTATAAGTTTCATACCTGCTTAAGCAAGCTTTGGGCCTCGTCACCAGCCAAATCCTGACCACCCTTCGCCCAAATTTGTGTTATAAATCTGCTCCCTATGCTTCAGGCTTCGCCGGGAATGTCAACCAAATCTGTTGAAGATAGGCTGAAGGTTGGTCTATTCACAATCTTAAGCCAGCTTTTAGAAATGTTGCAGATGTGCCACGAGAAGCTAGCAGGGCACAGAAGTCACCATACCCCGCTATTACTTTGTCAAGCGCCTCGACTTCACCTTCAATGTGTTCGAAGGTGCTTGATATGTTTTTAGCCGAAGGGGTAAACTTTTTAGAGCTGGCTCCAACTGAGTTGAAAACCTTCTTCAGTCGCTGTACGCAGCGGCTACCAAAACCCAGACATATGTTCCGAAGCTCTTTCAAAGATTGTTGCAGCTTTGTATTTTCGACAGCTTCAGCTTCGTATTTTGTCTGCAAGTTTTTTCTTTCTTGTTTGAAGCTCTCTGATTTTTGGAGAAGTTCCCTGTTTAATCTAGCATTTTCGGCTTGTGCTTCTGCAAGGGAACCTTCCATTTCTTGGAGTAGGAAATCTTTATTTTCAAGAGAAGCTTCGTATTCTTTAATTTTGTTCTCTAAATCCTCGATTATAATTTCGTTCTTTTTATCCTTGAGGTCTTGTTGCATTTGTAGTGCTTTGCTCAGCAGCATACTCTATACAAATAAACCTTCATCAGCAAACTTGCTTCGTCGCAAAAATAAAAAGTAAAATTTTGCTTCATCACAAGAATTTTACCTTAAAGTTGGAATAAAACAAACTATCGACGATATGTTGTCGTCGGTAGCTGCTAATATCAGCTTCGAGCTTCGGAAAACCGACACTCTTCGATAGAGTGCTGATTACCTTTGCCCAAGTATGATCACGAACGCATCCCAAGGCCTCTTCTTCAATCCCGCCAAAGAGCATGGCTCCTGGCTGGTAGCCACAGGAAATGTCATATTCCTGTAGCTCCTTCTTTTTGGCCTCAGATAGTTCTTGTCCAACCAGGTTTCGAAGGTCGAAATTTTTTTCCTCCGAAGCAGCATCGGCAATTTTCTTTCCTTTGTCAGGCACTGGGGCCATGACCTTTTTCTGCAGCTGCAGCTGTTTCTTCTGTAGGCATACTCAATAGCAATTTATCGATTCCAGATAGTGTGCTCTCCAAGTTGGCAGCTTCGATGGCAGTTGCAGCTTCGGCAGAAATGTTTGCTTCGGCAGTGGCCGAGGCCGATGGTGGTGTCCGTTCAATGGCTTCCATTACGGTGCCGATCCTTCGCTTGTTTTTGCCCATCCACCTTTTTTGTAGTTGAGGGCTCGTCCTTCTTCTGTAAAAGCTTCGTCAGTTCCGGTCCTAGAGGACTTAGCAGCTTGATAGGTAAAGATTCAGTCATTACCTTTAAAATCTCTTCCACTTCGGCAGCAGGAGGTGTTGAAGGAGTTTCCTCTTCCACCTCAGTCACCTTCGGCTCTGGAGTTGCAGCTTTTCTTTTCTTCAAAGCCGCCACCTTCGGCTCGGGACTGGATTTTCTCTTCTTTAAAATTTTCTCATCTTCCTTCACCATTCTGGCAGCTTGTCTGCTCAGAACACTAACAATCATTTTCCTTTTTGTCCCTTCGGCACCCTTGTTGAGTTGCTCGTAATTAGGGTATTCAAATTTTAGAGCGTCCATTACCTGGTTTAACCTTCGTTTTGGCTGGGTGCCGAAGGCTGCTATCATTAATTGGTCTTCTTTTTTGGTGTAGTTCCCCAAAATCTCATTACACATAGTTTCAATCATTTCCAGCCATTCTTGGCAAGGTTGCTTGAACTGTTTTTCAAATTTGAAGCGATAAGGTAATTGAAAAAGTTCATATTTTTTCTTTGTTCCCTTCATCTTCGGCATCACCCAATCTCTGGACATTGGGTACGTCCGGTTGGCTAGGTATTCCTGCACCAAGTCCCTGGTGCTGATCTGTTCAGCCACTACCCTGAATTCTACCTTGGCCAGCTGGCATGCTGACCCTAGCTGCATGTTGCACAGGGGTCTGGTCATTCCGAAGCTTAAAGTCAGCGGGCACATGACCATCGTCATCAGTTTCCCCCTCTTCTTCTCATCGGCCTTGATATAAAACCATTCACCTTTCCAGCCAGTTGGACATTTGGTGCGGTAGCTAAGAACTGGAGCCTTCGTATCCTTGCAATATGCAAAATTGTAGCAACCAAAATTTTCATGCAGACCGCCTGCCCTGGCCTTCGTTTGGTAATGCAACTCATGCACTCGGCAGAATGCTTCGGCATCTGGGCTCATCCCTTGGCTTCGGAGGGCCCAGATGAAGACACTAAGCCTAACAATGGCATTAGGGGTCAGCTGATGAAGATATATTTTGAAATTTTTCAAGACTTCCCCTATCATCTCATTCAGAGGAAGTCGGAGTCCTGCTCTGAAAAAACTCTTGAAGACCACCACTTCATCATCCTTCGGTGCTGGGGTGGTTTCTTCTCTGGCAAATCGAACAAGTTTCCTTTCAGCTTTGCCAAAGTAGCCAAGCTTCATCATCATCGGCATGTCAGCTTCAGACACAGTAGATTTTACAAAATCTAGATGGCTCGGTTTTGATGGGATCAAAATACTATAATCTTCTTCATCCTCTTCAACATCTTCTTCTTCAGCAATAGTCTATTCAGCTTCGGTAACAGGGGCACCTTCGTCAGTAGTTCTCTCTATCACAACTAGACCTGACTGTCTCATGACTTCGGAAATTGGAGCTGTCTCGGTGGCCTCGGTCTCCTCTCCTTCACAAGTCACCCTTGCAGTCGAACGTACTCTGGCCATCTGATGGATTTTTTGTGGATTTTACGAAGTTGATGTTTCTTTTTGCAGTTTTGACGAAGCTTTTTTTTTATGAAGTTAACTCTAAATGATGGTGTTCGCTTGAGAGCGCAGTGAAAAAGCTTCGGCTATGGTTAAATTTTTTAACAGCACAACAGTGCAATGGCAATGAATGTTGTGGTAACTCTGCACCAACCCGTCTGTTTATATAGTGCTGCATGGTGGGAAGGTGAACCACCAAACCGCCCGCACCTGCTGAACGGTGGACCACTCGGCGCCTGGAAGGTGAATCGTCAGATCGCTCGTATCCACTGAACGGTGGACCACCTGACGCTTGGAATATTTTAATCGTTTCTCAGCAACGAGCTCAGGGAAGGTGTTTTTCGGACCTTCGGCATTCCGAAGCCTTTGAGATTTTTTCGTGGATCGAGCTCGTTACGAAAAACGATCTAGCACCGCGAAGGGGCTACTGTTGGGGGCCTGCTTCTTCGCCGAAGGTCCTCTAAGCAAAAAACAACTTTGGCAGGACAGCACTAAAGCAGACACAACACGAAGGTATGCACCAAAGCTACGACCCAGGGAGCTTCGGCATAATGACATGCCTTGAGACGAAGGGCTGCATCGAGTTAAAGAGGAAAAGACCGATCAGTCCATGATAATTTGTGTCACGTTTATAGTTAGTTATCAAGGACATGAATGTAATTTCGACCGGACTGCGTCTCGTGCCTATAAATAGATGAACAGTAACCCCATATTGTTCACGCGGTCTTGTATTCACTCACATGTCACACTTGGACTCTCACCTTCTGTCAATCCGAAGGTATAAATGTAATTTAATATTGTTCACGTTTATTCATGATTATATAACAAAAATGTCATGATAATAGCATATGATTATTTATGTCTTTTATATGTGTCATATGATCCTGCTTTCCATTATATATTGAGGTGATGAAGGTATGTCCTTCATAACCTTCGTCTGAAGATCATTATATCTTAAGGGAGATAATGCTTCGAAGGACGAAGGTCTTTAACCATTAACATTTGTGTTGCCTTGTTCTTAATTCATAGCATTTGAGAACAAGTCCCCAACACATGTGTACCAAATAACTTAACAGGATATGTCTGAGTGTCCCAAGGACCTTGGATAAGCCACTGATACCAAGATCGCATGATTAAGTAAACACAAATCACACACGCACACATTTGTAGCAGGTTTGTATTATACATTATCGGAGTGATTACAAAAGAAAGTGACAAAAGGATTACATTTTGAATATATAAAACATTTGTAAGTTTGAAATACATGATATCTTAGGTGACAATCCTCATACTGAAACTAAAGACGAGATATACTTATATAAGTAGGTCGAGCCTACCTGCACTTAACATCACCCACAATCAAAGCAAACTCAGAACCTGCAATAACATAGGGAATAAAACCCTGAGTACGCAATTACTCAGCAAGACTTACCCGACTAAAGAAAAGACTCTCAAGGGTATTCTGGCTTAAATTGATTCAAGGTAAATCTGATCAAGTTTCAAAGACTCTTTTTGCAGAAAAGCTTACTAATACTGGATCCTTAAGCCAAAATTTTATATAGCAAGTTGAGTTATTTCTTGATTCTAGAGCATTCACTTGTCATATACTAGCTTTCTTTTATCAACTTTAGTTTCACTTATTATCTACGATGAAGGTCAAAGATCTAGTCTTCATATTCGAGAAGTAAAGGCGATCTGAATCGATTAATACCCAGCTAGAGATCTCCAACCACACGACATATGTAGCACTTAACCCTTGCATATGTCAACCCACACCCCGGTTTCTCAAGACCAGAGCGGGTTCACACAACCTGAGAGCACAGTACCCCACCATCCAGCCTCTTGCTAGGTGGGCACACGTTACTCTCGCCATCTCTCCACTCCCAATGCATGCGAGCTGCTCTGGTATTGGTCCGACCAAGGAAAGGCTTACCAATGACGAGGCATGTGGCTAGCTAAAAGGTCCTAGATCAACAAGCCAACAATCAGAGTGGTCCTTAATCGACACAGACGAGTGACCTTTCCAGCTCAACCTCTGGTCTCATCTTGTTATTTACCTCCCAAAACCATGTACTTGACAAAGGTACAATACTTGAATAATGAATTCATCATCTCGAGTGATGCCTTCATTATTGCAAGTTCTTTTTCATAAAACCCATTTTAGTGTTGCACGTCATTCTTTTAAAAGAAACAACTTTTGGTTTTATAAGCATGGCTAAGCATCATCAGTTCTCTTTATAAAATAGGTATCAAGGAATGGTAATCAATTTATTCCAAGGAATGGTAAATGCATCAATTGTTTATTCACCAACTCCTATCACCTAATGCATCATACAAGGTGATAAATATTTTAAAATACAAGGAAATTGCTAAATGCACCGGGGTTTGCCTAGGATAACACTAAGTCAGTGTTGTTAGATGACACTCGTTTGGCGAGCATCTCCCATTCCAGCACTCGATCAAATCTTCCAGCTATAGGTTCATTCATCAGCATCACTTTGAGATCAATCCAACTCTTGCGCTCCATATCATGTGATCAACTAGCATACCTAGTGGAATGTGAAATGCATATGAAAGAGAACAAGCATAAATAACACAAGATAGATAAACTACAACAAAGAGGGCAAAACACTTATGGCAAAGCGTCATAACTCCTATGAGCAAACACTAGATAACTTCGACTCTACAACAACCATAATCTTTGAGTTAATCATACTCAACTGAACCATCAAGAAATAATAACTAAACACAAACCATCAGCTAGAACAAAAGAAAGCCCATACTAGGTATCTATATATATTACTAAGTACAATAATCACACTTCTCTTAGTTAACCAGAACAAACATCAACCATCATGAAGTATTAAACTATACACAAGTCTTAACATAGGTAGTGCATTATATCCAAAAGATTACTAACATCAGACTCACCAACCTAGGACCTAGAACTTAATAGTAAGATACAAGTATTACAACTAGCTTTCTAAACTTCAATTGCACATTAGAGATTAATATATTTTTGTTGAAGATATAAGTGTACTATTTAGCAAAATGAATATATGAATACATTAATTTGAAGGCAATATGATGGTATGTACGATAGAAAGCCTCAGCCTCGGGTTTTTCACTATAAATCATCGCACGGTCCGGGCCCAATCATCGGATAGTCTAATGGTCTTCGGGCAATGGCTAGTTCAGGCACGTCAGCAGACGCCAACGGTCGAGTTGGGCACCAGATAGTCTGGTGCCTCCCAGAGAAGAAAATGGAGTCAATCAAATCCCCTTGTCTGCGGAGGCCGGTGGCACACTGGATAGTCCGGTGCCCCCGTAGCAGATGCAAATATCCATCATCTTCTAAATAGAAGGGGCAATGGCTAGGGGCACATTTGGGGCTATAAAAGGGACCCCTAGGCACCCATATTCAATACACAAGTGCAACCAACAAGTGTATACATCATCGTGGTCAATTCTATCTCTCCCTCTCTTGTTTATCTCTCTAGTTTTTGTAGTGGCAAAGTTATAAGCCATTAGAGAGAGAAGTGTTGCTAAGAGCTAGAGCAAGACCTTGAGAGAACTGTTACTCTTCCGGAGTTCTTTCAAGAAGATTGTAAGCAGCCTCGGCATCGTTGTAACCAACATCGATATAGTGGAAGGCTCTATCTATCGCATTGACAGATCTGAGCAAACGGAGGATGGAGTTAGATACTCCAAGCCAAGATGTGGCTAACTCCAATGTGGACTAGGCAAGCATTTCAGACTTGGCCAAACCATGGGACAAATCCCCGCGTCTGTGTGTTGTGCTTTGTGTTGTGTTCTATCTATTTTGTCTTGATTGCTTTTATACTTGCATTTCAATACTTATCTGTGGTATGAGATGTCTTTGAAGTGCATGATATTTTCATACATGAACTTTATTTCCACTGAAACCTACTCAATGTGATATTCTTTCTGCTCAGACTTCAAGTAGAGTAAGATTTTCAGTTTCCAAGTGATAGTTTTTATTCGCCTATTCACCCCCTCTAAGCGATATCTTGATCCTATTCCTGGGCAATCGAAACTTTCAATTGGTATCGAATCTAGGCCTCTTTAGTGTGGGCTTAGCAGTCCAGAGATGACGATGTCGTCATAAGAGGCAGCACTAGAACTTCTTCTAGGTCATGGTTCCAATTATAAATCTTGGTCTGTCTCTATTTATAATGCCTTCATGAATATTGATCATAATTTGAGAAAAATTTTAGTAGAAGTATTTTGCCCACTGATATTAGTGAAAATTCTTCTAAGGTAGAACTAAGATGTTTATCTCTCAATCACCATGCTTGCAACATCTTAGTTGACTCTCTTTTTAGAAATGCCTATTTTGCCATCATGAGTAATGATAGTGATTTATTTGTTGATGCTCATAATATGTGGACTATAATTAAGTAAAAATATTTTAAATCCATATGCATTACTTCTGCTCCTTCTATTGCTTGTGATACTAACTTGTCCAAGGGAGAAGAACAAGGACGATGGCAACCAAATGATGAGTTCACCTCACTAACAGGTTCGTCTCCCACTAGTTATAAATGTCTTGTTGCTAACCATGATAGTGGAGACAAAAGCGATGATGAGAAAGAATATGACGATGATAGAGAGGATGAATCTGCATCATCACATGATACATCTTTCTATATTGCTTCCTCTAAAAGTGATGACATGGAAAATGAGACCTATGATGTGAGAGAAGAAGAAATTTGCCAGTTCTACACTCATCGCAACAAAGAAGACAAGATGCTCTTGATGAAGTTGTTGAGAAGAAATAAAAAACAAGGCGAGATGCTTCTTGGGCTGGAGGAGACACTCATTAGAACAAACAACAGCCTGGAGAAGGTGACCAAAGACATGAGGAGCTAAGGTTCTCTCATGATGATTTTGTCCAACGATATGATTTGATTTTAATTAATCAAAGAAATAATGATGATGCTTTATCTTGTGTTGCTCAACTTAAAGTTGAAAATGTCATGTTTAAGAGTCAAGTAGAAATGCTAAATCTTATGAAATTTGCTCTTAGTGAAGAATATGATATGTTGTCTTGCTCTCATGATAATCTTTTGGGTAGTCATATCATGCTTGATATTGCTTATGAGGTTGTAATTGCAAGTTTAAATTCATGTGAACCTCATTCTTGCACATGTGCACATTTAGAATACTTGTTACCATGTGCTAACCCTTGTTGCTCAAAAGAAAGCCAATCTTTGATTTAGCAACCAACTACATGTACAATTCAAAGGAGAATTAAAAGGAACATGAGAAGATTGCTGATAACACGTCATGCTCAACCTCCTCAAGATACCCATGGGCACGTGGTGAAGAAGCTTGAGAAGGGAGAAACCACAGCAAGCGTCAAACTCCACAAGAAGCAAGTTCCTAAAGCAATAAATGAAACAAGCAACGTGAACAAGGAAAAAGGTAAAATTTCAATTAGTCATGTTGTTTGCGCTAACAATCTCTATATGTCCTCCAAACACAAAAAGGAAAGAGGCAAAAGGAGATGCTTTAATTACAAGGAGTCGGACCACTTTATTGCCTCATGTTAGCACATGGACACTGAGAATGAAGTGAGGAGATGCTTCACATGTAACAAGGAGGACCACGTGATCACATCATGTTCCCTCATGAGGAATCAAGGACGTGCATACCCAAAGATGACTCTCACCAAGACAAAGAACGAACAACAAACATCATGTCATGTTGAGCGACGTTTCTGCTACAAGTGTGGTGAGCAAGGTTATCTATGTAAGGTATGTAAAAAAGGTAAGGTTCTTAAACAAATAAATTCATCTCATTCTTATTCGCTTAGGAGACCCAAATCATACACTAGTGCTAGACCCATGTTGAGATCACCTAGAACTGGCACAAATGCTATTTGGGTACCCAAGGCACTCTTAAATGATCTTTATGGACCCATCACAAGATGGATACCAAACTATGCCATCTAGACCATGCAGGTGCCCAAGATGGACTGAAGACCTTGGGAGAAAGCTTAAGACAATTAATTTGAACTCTACACTTGAGCTGTCAATTTCATTGTTTATTTATTGACCCAATGTTGAATCATTATGTGCTACTAATCTCACGTTCATCTTGAATTAAATAAGGTGTAGAGGTCCTTAATTATTATTGGTGAATCAAGCAAAGGACTTTGATGAGAATCTGCAACGAGCTATCCAAAGGATGGTAACTCTGTATCTTAATGCCATTAAGTTCATTGATATTTTCCTTTTGCTTTGAGTAGTTGCAAAGGAAAGTCTAGATGCTCTTAAGTTGGCTTGTCTTGCTTGACCTATCCTTTGAATGATTTTGCTTATGTTGTATGTCTTTCAATTAGTGCTCTTGCAATCCATGTCTCTTTAATATGAGAATCATTCTTGATTAATCATGTCTCTGTGTGTTATAGTTTATCTCTTGAATCTTTCGATTGGTAGCTTCTTTTCATTTGATATATCTATCTGCCATGATTAGTTCTCTTGGTGCATATGGCTAAACCTGTACCTTTTTGTATAAATCATGTTGTGGTGTTTTTGATGCTATGCAACAATTGATATTGATCTATATGCAAGCATGATAGTTTTGTTTAGTCCATATTCACATGATTTCCTTGTCTTGGTACTTTGTGTGTACCAAAACAAGATATCAATGTTGTGTCTTTGATGCATCCCTTTTGAGCTGTGTCGAGGTGATTTTAAGGAAGGAGGTGCATGAGTAAGAGGAGCCCTCAATTGGTGAAAATGGGTGCTCTCATCAATACTGCCTAGAAGAGTTGATTCATGGTATTCAGGTAAAACGACAAAGGTATGGAGTATAGAACTATTAAATTCTAGGAAAATATTCTATATAAGTTTCATTTTTATGTCATGATCATATTCTTCCCTTCTTTTGGTACTATCATGGCTTAGGTGCTTTAATATGATGTTTTCTTATAATTGGTATATCTAAGTAATTTCTTTTTTAATTATGGTGTGTCTGGATTTCATGCTTAAATAGTGTTCTATCAATGTATGATCTTGCCTTTTCAATTGGTATATGAGTTGCAATGATCAATCATGTGTGTAGCATGCCTAGGTTGCTTTTAAAGTGTTATATCTCTTGAGGCATGCTTTGTTTCCACTAGACATAGGTTGAATTATGTCAAATTTTCAATTGGTATCTCATGTGTGGTGAAATTGATCTAAATATTGTATGCCTAGACCAAGGTATGTTGTGAACCCCTCTAGTTTTGATAATTCTAGAATGTGCAAGATGCAAGTCATTCAAAGACTTGATGCACATATTTAGGGAGAGCACACAAAACTTGTGTCCCTTGAAACTAAATGTGTCTTGAGTGATCACATATAGTCTCAAGGTGGAAGAGGGAAGATGAGCATGTTGTGGAGCAATCAGGACTTGGGTACCTCTACAGAATCGTGTAATTGGTTTCTAAGTTGTGAATTATTGCATATTTAAAGATTGCTTGTGTTCTGTATTGTTTTCTCCATAATAGATGGTGATCCTAGATACTTTTCTTTAAATATCATGGAGTTTGTTGGGGGCCTTCCTCTTCCGAAGGTCCTCAAAAACACAACTTACATGTTTTCCAGTATGATATACTGTCTCAGGAAGCTTCAACTTTAAGATGAAAGTGTGTGTGGTATGAAGGTGCGGTCTGAACGAAGGACAAGCTAGCTCCGAAGCTGTGACTGAAGGAGCTTCGTCTCAGCATGTTGACGATGGTGAAAGGAGAAACCGACTTAAAGGGGAAAAGACTGCTTAGTCCTCGACAGCTTGCCTTATGGTCAACAGTAAATGTCAAGGGCATGAATGTAATTTTGTCCGGGCTCCCGTGCCTATAAATAGATGAACAGTAGCACCGTACTGTTCATGCTGACTTGTAATCACTCTCGCGTCACTCCCGCTTTTTCACCTTCTGTCAAGCCGAAGGTATAAATGTAATATAAATGTCGTTGATGTTTATTCATGCTTATATAAAATAAGAATATGAATAGTATAATGATTTAAAATGATTATTCATATTCCCTTTTTGTTTCATACGTCTCTGTTTACATTCTTGCTTATTGAAATATGAAGGTATGTCCTTCATGACCTTCGTCTAAAGATCGTTATATCCTAAGGGAGATAATGCTTCGAAGGACGAAGGTCTCTAATCGTTAACAATTGTGTTGCTTTGTTCTTGGTATTTAGCATCCGAGAACAAGGACCAACAGAGTTGTAAAGTGATAATCTTTCAATTGTTAGCCTTGGTAGTGTGTTTCAATTGGTATCTTTTGATGATCACTAGAATAGAAGTTTTCCCTTGTGCCAAATGTGTTATAACTTGTTCTAAGTCTGGTGTCTTAGTAACAAGAAAAGATCAGGATAAAGGATCATGCACAAGTGTGGAGGAGCTCCCTAGAGATAAAGTTTTTAAGTGGGAAACCTTAAATTGATGACAAAGAAAACTCCGCCAACTTATATGGAAAGGACACCATCACCTGGTAAAGGTACAAAAGAAGGTATTGACTTTCTTATATTGAGTATTTGTACCTTGATTTGCCTCTAATGCTTGTGTTGCATATGGTTAATGTGTAAAGGGGAGTAATGTTAATGTGTTCCATTTTCCCTGCTTCATACCCTGATGTCCCTTGACATCATCCAACATTCTTGTTTCAAATATGGTTTTGGTGTTTGATGTCAAAGGGGGAGAATTTTGTGCATTAAAGCTTACCTCGACCTGAGAGGAAAGCTTATCTTAAGGGTGAAGGTGTTTTGTGTGCTAAAGGGCTCAAATCTCAAACTTGTGATGAGGATGAGCTCACCTTGGTTAATGGGGTTTCATTGAGTTCCTTTTGATCTTGATCTTAAGGGGGAGAATGCTATAATTTCGTTGATAATGCTTATGATGTGTTTCTTGTTGTATTATATGGTGATAATGCATATATGGTGCTTCTGTTGCTAATCGATTCTTTAATTTTGATATCATCCGGTATAATATCTCTTTAGTTGTTTAATGTGTAGATCAATCAATTGGTATATATGGTGCTTGATGTTTATCTTGTGATAAATATTCATATGTTGTTTGTTTTCATGGTGCGTTAATTGGTATCTTTATGGTGAATAGTGGTAGGTTGATATCCTTATGTTATATCTGTTTAATTGGTGTTTATATGGTGCTTAACTCTGATTATTTGCATTTGTGTGTCATACGCATCACGACTTGATTTCTGACACAATGCACCCCATAGATGCTAAGTTGTAGTAATGCTTTGCATATTAGGCTAAAGTTGAGATTTTCATATTTAGGGGGGATTCTATAGCTTAGAATTCAAAATTGTGATTTACATCTTAATCTCGTGTAACTTTAATTGTGTTGCCATTAATCACCAAAAATGGGGATATTGAAAGCTCTCTTGTGGGTTTTGGTGGTTTGGATGACAGCCCAATTAAAGGACTAACAAGTGTGCTAAGTGTTGAACATGTGCTTAGTGAAAAGTTTGCAGAGTTCAACACAAGTGTTCAAGTGTGATGATCCAAAGGCTAAATTGATCATGGTTGTGGACATCACAAGTAAAGGAGAACATTGCTTATGTGAGACTCGGTTTGCATATCTTGGATACAACTGATCAAGCCAAGGATGGAGGCAAGAAGGACTTTGAGGTATCGAGTGCACGAGAGAAGGTCAAGGAGGACGAGGAACCCAAAGCCAGGAATGAAGAAGAAGACTTGCAAAGTCAAGTTTGATCGAGTTGAGAAGAGTTATGGTGCATCAAGGAACCAATACCTAAGGTAGTGACTTACAACCAATGAGGTAATGTCTATGGTTATGTGGTGTAAGTCATAAGGCTCAAGATCAAGCTCAAGATGTAGGGTAAGGTCACTAGAAGGTGGAGTAGTGTCAAAACCAGAACCTGGAAGCAACCCAAATGAGCTAAGTTCATCTGAGCTTTAGTTTGGGTTGTTCCTATGTTTGGATATGTTCTGTGTGACCTTTGTAGGATGTTGGAGTTCATAGATAGCAATCTAGATCAATTCATGGAGACTTGGAGTTTTGGAGTCCAACATCGACCTAAAATAGGTCAAAAGGAGAAAAATGATGAAGACGATTAACTATGCAGGTTTGAGTGTTCAAATATGTTGCATACACCTTCTACTATGTATATGGCACCTTGGTTTTGCTCTCTAACCATGTTTGTAGAGAAAGTGTCATTTGGAGCTCTGTTTGAGAAAAAACAGGAAAGTTGCAAGAAGAATGGGAAAGAGATAACCTTTTGGGACTTAGTCAGTTGGTTTATACACTAAATGTGGTTGTCTAAATCATAGGAAGGTCCTCCTAAAAATTGAAGCCAAAATGAGAAGAAAAGGAGGAAAAACCACTTCAGTGTGCTACTGTCTGGGTAGCACCGGACAGTCCAGTGGTGCGTACAGCCGAAAGCCTCAACCTTGGGTTTTTTTTGCTATAAATCACCGGACTTCTGGGCCTAATTACCAGATAGTCTGGTAGTCTTCGGGCAACGACTAGTTCAGCCACGTCAGCAAACGCCAACGGTCGAGTTGGGCACCGGACAGTCTGATGCCTCCCAGAGAAGGAAATGGAGTCAATCAAATCCCCCTGTCTGCGGGCGCCAATGGCGCACTGGACAATATGGTGCCTCCGCAGCAGATGCAGGATTCCAACAGATTCTAAATGGAAGGGGCAACTGCTAGGGGCTCATTTGGGGCTATAAAAGAGACACCTAGGCACCCATATTCAATATACAAGTGTGGCCAACAAGTGTATACATCATCATGATCAATTTTATCTCTCCCTCTTATGTTTATCTCTCTAGTTTTCGTAGTGGCGAAGTTATAAGCCATTAGAGAGAGAAGTGCTGCTAAGAGCTAGCGCAAGATCTTGAGCGAACTGTTACTCTACCGGAGTGCTATCAAGAAGATTGTAAGCAGCCTCAGCATCGTTCTAACCAACATCGGCATAGTGGAAGGTTCTGTCTATCGCATTAACATATCTGAGCAAATGGAGGATGGAGTAAGATACTCCAAGCCAAGGTGTGGCTAACTCCAACGTGGACTAAGCAAGCATTTCAAGCTTGGCCGAACCACGAGATAAATCCCTACGTTTGTGTGTTCTGCTCTGTGATGTGGTATGTCTCTTTGTCTTAATTGCTTTTATACTTGCACTTCAATACTTATTTGTGGTATAAGTTGTCTTTGAAGTGTAGGATATTTTGAGACAGGAACTTCATTTCCACTGCCACCTACTCGACGTGATATTCTTTCTGTTGCAATAATACGCCGAGTAGAGTAAGTTTTTCAGTTTTCAAATGATATTTTTTATTCGCCTATTCACCCCCTTTAGACGACATCTAGATCATGTTCTCGGTCAAAGGGAACTTTCAGTTCCGCTCGAACCAGTATAAATCTTGCGCCCACTAAGCATACCATCTGAATTTCAGAACTTGAATACACAAATTTACATGTCGGTTTTGGTTTGAAACACCAACACCTAGTAATTAGTAAAACTTTGAATACCACCCTTATTCTTGTAGATCGACACCAATATACTTCTCTAGTTGTCAAGCATCTAGTTCGACTAGAAGATATGGTTGAACAACTTAGTTAGTCATATTATAGCTATGTTCTTGAAGCATCTCCATACCTTATTTGGGATACCATGAGAGCCCAATGTCTTACCCCCTTTCATCATTCTCAATGCCTCCCTAACTGAAAGGGAAATGTGCTATATGCCATTTTTATAGTGGTTTTGGTGTTTGATGACCAACACAACATTATGATCTAACTAGTTTGCTAAGTGTATGAGTGTAGGTTCATAAGATTCAAATTGATGGATTCAATGCAACATTTGGCTTAAACACAGGCTTGGAAGGGCAAAACATGGATAAGGTGAGCTATGACTAGTTCACAAGTTTGGATAAGTTCTAAATGGCCTTAGGAACTTATTTGAGCACCTTAGAGGGGTTGGATGATGTTTAGATTGTAGAAAAGGTGCATTTGAAGCCTAGTTTGAGCCAAAATAGGAAAATGAGTTGGATGATGCCAAAAGGTGAAGAACTATCACTTAGACTAGTTGGACAAACTCTAGAAATGTTTGTCTAAGTCATAGGAATGCTCTTAAGGATAGCCAAATCATACTGATGAAGAATTACCCAAGTTGGACTTAACTCAGTTGATCTACGGCGCACCAAACCGACTACATAGTGAAGGCAGTTAAAGACCTCGGTGGCCTAGTGCACCGAACCACTTACACAGAGAGGACATCAGCGAGACTTCGGTGTCCTGATGCACTAGACAAGTCTGGTGGTGCACCAGACCACTTACACAGAATGGTGTGTTCTTAAAGACCTGAAGGACCCAGCACGCTGGACCAGTCCAGTGTGCACCAGACCCGTCGAGTGCTACTCTAATGACTACATGACGTGACATCTGAAGTCGCAAGGTCTAGTGGGTCACCGAATCGGTCCGGTGCACTTGACATGGCAGCTTTCCATTGATTGTGCAGGCAAACAGGAGGTCTAGTGGCACAACGAACATGTACAACACAGGTCTGGTGCACCCGAGGCAAGTGTAGATTTTGAAATCTCACCTAATGGCTAATTAGGGGCTTTTGAGGTATAAATACCACCTTAACCGGCTAAGATAAATCAGAAGAGTTGTGCTTTCATTCTCAAACATATTTGCAACACCTCCAAGCCATTCCAAGAGATACAAGCAACACAATTGAGAAGATAAGGCTAGAGATAGTCCTTCTAGAGAGTGTGTGCTTGTGTGATCCTCGTTTATGCTGTGGTTTGTGTTGCTGTGTTCTTGCTCTTGTGTTGGTGATTCAATCATTGTAAAGGCTAGCAAGAGGCTCCGAGTTGTGGAGTGCCTTACGGAAACTTTGTCTATCACATCAGGAGATTCAAGGGCTCAAACTTGATCATTGGAGTCGCTTGTGAGGGTTGAAAGAGACTCCATCCTTAGGGACACCTCAACTGAGACATATGTTCTTTAGAACTGAACTCCAGTAAATCAAATCGCGTATCTCTCTTTGTTTGTTTTCTTTTGTTGCAATTTGTTCTTTCCTCCCCCTCTAAGTTCTCTTGCTTGGATCTTTCATTCAAAATTACTTGAGTTGTTCCCTAAGTTAATTCTGCATCCATTTGAACAACAAGTGAAAGATAACTCTCTCTCCATACTACCTGATTCGATTCTCTCTCGCTCTAACCACTTAACTTGGGATCTAGTTTGGGATGTGAACAAGCACATTTTACCGATGTGCCCATGGGTAAAAACCCTATAGGGTGCGGGTTTGGGTTTAAGTTTATACCTGCTAGTATGGGTGTAGTTTAGATTCTCAACCCGGCTGGGTTTTTCTTATGGGAATGAAAATTGTACCCGTACCCGCTAGGGGTGGCAATGGGTCGGGTTTTGGGCGAGTGCGCGGACCCGAACCCAAAACTCGAAACTAAAACCCAACCTGAGCCCGAAGACTATAACCGGGAAAACCTAGCTCCACACCCGGCAGGGACCTGAAACCCATCAGGGCCCCGAAACTCGTTGGAACTATGAAACCCACCCAAAACCTGGCTAAAAACCGCGGGGTCCGACCAACATACATACTAAACTACAACCTTTGCTGCTTTCAAAAAGAATTACAACACCATGCCAACATACATATTGATTGAATTCGTCTCGGCATCTGAAACTTGTTTACTAGTCATTTGAACGTAACATTTCTACCATATACTCCCTCCGTTTCAATTTATAATTCGTTTGACTTTTTTACCCCATATTTAACTGTCTTGTCTTGTTCAAAAAATCGTAATTATTATTAATTTTTACTCCCTCCGGTATAAAAACACATATCCTTCTATGCAATGAATCATGGACTACTAATTCTTGACATTGTACCATTTGAATGCATGTTTGGACTGAAATAACCTTGCATGAATGCATGCTAATAAACCAGCGCCGCATGCATTGATTCATCTCCATACCTCGGCTCCGGTGAATGTGTGGTGGGTTGCTGGCATCATTGATGGTTGCCATTATCAATATTTACTTGCATCGTTTACTGGTCACCGGTGATTTTCTCCTCTGGGCTGGTGTCAATAAAAAAAATCCGGTGACAGTGGGGACTCGAAAACAAAACCAAAGTATCAATAATATGGCTCAAACCACCTACTAAGCTACAAAGTGTTCGTACCTAAGATCAATACATTCATCTATTTAATGTGGGCACAATGGAAAATAAGACCTGCAATTGTCATCGTTTTTTATAGGGTACAAGGACGTCACACACACTCACACCACTACACACCACACACTATAATGATTGAAAGGTCTAAACCTCTAGTATGTGAACACACGCAATATCACTGAAGGCACACACGTGTGTACCCTATTCCTGAAAAAATCCTAGGAAAAAGGTGTCCCCTAGGGCTTGAACCCTGGCCGGGAGCGCTTCCGGCGCCTTTGACACTGTGCCACCGCTTTGGTATATGGTATCATGTCTTTTCCGGTGCCTTTGCCACTGCGTCGCAGCTTTGGTATATGGTATCATGTCGACATGTTTTTTTATACCGGAGGAAGTATGGATTTAGGCCCCGTTTGGCACAGCTCCGACTTCTTTAAAAATGACTTCGGCTCTAACTTCTCTTCAATAACAACTTATCTATAGGACCAAGTGTTTTTAAGAAATCATTTGGCAAACGACTTATCTTGACACAAGAGAAGGAGAGTAACAGGAG
Source organism: Zea mays (assembly GCF_902167145.1). Classification (NCBI taxonomy): domain Eukaryota; kingdom Viridiplantae; phylum Streptophyta; class Magnoliopsida; order Poales; family Poaceae; genus Zea; species Zea mays. Next base: position 156,108,015 of record NC_050100.1, on the reverse strand, counting down.
GAGCTGCTAGAAGCCAATTTTTTTGCTTCGGCTGCTCTCTATAAAAATGACTTCGGCTCTTTCATATTTTTTTGTTGAAAGCTTTTTTTAGATCGTTTGAGAGGGCTCTTTCCAAAGCAAGAGCGAGCCAGTTTGGGAGACCTCCCAAACATGCCCTTATTCATGGGTATCGGGCCGAGCAGAGCTAGAACAAAAAGGCAAGCCTACAGTGGTTTATCTCAATCAATTCGAATCCTATTCGTTGGGCTCGCTTTCTTCAGTTGCATTACTTGGCCCACACAAACTCTTCCCAATAAATTACGACCCCCAGCCAAGCTTTGGAGTGCGGTTCCCAACCATGGCGGCCTCCCCCACTTCCTCCCTCGCCCCGCCGGTGGTGCCTATGGAGCTTCACGCCGGCAACCGCGACCGCCTCGTCGCCGCGCTCCGCGGCCACATCTCCGCCTCCGCGCGCCCGCTCCACGGCCTCGTCCTCCTTCAGGTCCGTCCCACTCCCACTCGGCACTCCCCTTTTTATCTCTCCTCAAATTTACTGGTCTGATTGATCGTCGCGCCTACTTAAATTTTGGAGTGTTTTCGTTGTGTGAAGGGCGGGGAGGAGAAGACACGGTACTGCACCGATCACCTCGAGCTCTTCAGGTATTCGTGCTGAACGTAATCGTTTGTTTTGCCGGTATTTTTGGATGTTCAAGTTCAGACATAAATCGGGCAATGTTGCAGGCAGGAGAGCTACTTCGCCTATCTCTTTGGAGTGCAGGAACCAGGGTTCTACGGCGCAATTGTGAGCTATCTTCCTTTTGTTTCACCCCATTTTTGTAAATATAAGTGGATCCTGTTTCAGTCAATACAGCGGCAAACCAGGCTTTCATCATTCAACCTGTTTAATATCTTGGCGTATATCTTGAGTCTGCTGATATTATTACTGCTTATATATTTGTTGATGGCTTAGTCACTACATGTCAACTGGTCCTACTAACAATACTCATCGTAGGATCATGTCATGTTGATGATTCCTTTTTCTGCTTGTCATGTACTGATTTTTCTTTTGATTGTTATCAAAGGACATCGCCTCTGGACAGTCAATTTTGTTCGCTCCAAGATTGCCAGCTGACTATGCTGTTTGGATGGGTGAAATAAAACCTTTGTCGTACTTCAGGGTATTTTCCTCTTCTGAGGATTTGATCCTTTGTTAGTTATGCTACATTCTGAATTAGTGTAATCTTTTCATGAATATGTACCAGGATACATACAAGGTTGATATGGTCTTCTATGTTGATGAGATTGCAAGGGTTGTGCAAGATCATTTCGGGAACCATGGAAAGCCTCTTCTGTTTCTGCTACATGGGAGGAATACTGACTCTGGAAATTTCTCAAAGCCTGCTAGTTTTGAGGTGAACAATGTACCTTTTAAGTGCTAGAGAACATACAATCCATTTTTTTCACGCATTACTTGTATTTTTTTTCCAGATCTATGAAAGAGTAAACTACGTTGGTGGTCCCTAAACTATTATATCATTTTCATCCAGGCTCCTAAACTATAAAATTGCATATCTAGGGCGTACCCAGTGCCGTAGGCTTCCCGCACTGTGCGGGGTCTGGGGAAGGGTATCTTTAAGCGCCAAGCCTTACCCGCATAATATGCAGAGGCTGGGGCTCGAAAAATTTGCATATCTAGGACCCCTAATAAACTTTTTAAGGGGGTGTTTGGGATAGTTCCAGGTTCCAACTTCAGTATGGAGCTGTAGTTTATAATATAAATTTAAATAGTTTTTAAAATATTTTTAATCTAAATAATAAACGAAATGACTTATCTAAATGTCTTCTAAAGGCTTATAGCTTCCGCTCCACGATTTTCTGGAGTACCTAATGACCTGCGCTCCACGATTTTCTGGAGTACCTAATGACCTGTTTCACCAACTCCACCAAATTTCCTGGAGCTGGAGCTATCCCAAATAGGGCCTAAGTATCCCATCCTTGTCCAAAGTAGCTATGTCACAATCAATTAGCTGATGAGGCACTCCAGCATGAAGCCGACATGTGGGACCGTGGCTCATATTTATAGGGTCGGTCCCTAAACTATCATGTGATTCTACCTAGGTCCTAATATATGGATTTGCTCATCTAGGTCCCTAATCTATCGAAGTACTGCAATCCCAGTCCAAAGCAACATCTTCACGCTTTGTTCATTGTCGCATGTCTCGCCAAATAGGCTTATGAGCCTTTGCTTGTTATGGAAGTCTTTGACCTTTGCTTCTCATATCTGTGGAAAGCAACAACATCTCTAATGTCAAGCTCCTTGTAGCCACAATGTGGCAGCTGGTGAATCGAGTTGCTTTGGAGGTGCATGCTGGATTAAGCACCTTTCCAAGATAAGATGAGAAGCAGACAACAAAGGAGTTAAACAACAAGAAAAGGCTCAGAGCCTATTTGGTCAGCCACATAATGGTGAATGGAGCATGAAGAAATTGATTTGGCCTAAAATTGTAGTACTTTAATAGATTAGTGACCCAGATGTATAATTCCATAGTTTGGAACCTGGATGAGAATCACATGATAGTGTAGGGACCACTCCTGTAATTATGAGCTGCAAACCCATTCACCCATATGTCGATTTTCACGCTGGAGCACAGTCAGCTAATGGATTTTGGACATGGCTGTTTTTGACCTAGATGGGATTTTTAAATAGTCCAGGGACCTATATGCAATTTTGTAGTGTGAGGACCTAGATGAGAATGGCATAATAGTTTGGGGACCACCATTGTAATTTACTATTTATCAAAATTATATGTTAAAATTAGATACATACTGTGTTTTCGGATAGATAATAGATGTCTTTAATTATCAAAATAATTCATTATGTTTTTGTTCCATGCTAGGGGATGGAGAACTTTGATACTGATTTAATTACACTTCATCCAATTTTAACCGAATGTCGTGTGATTAAATCTGATCTGGAGCTTGCTCTCATCCGGTATGCTAATGATGTCAGTTCTGAAGCTCACATTGAGGTATAGAAGTTCCTATTTACTCTTTTATTTCATCATCATTGGTGTTTAGATCGCATCCAGGCAATGTTTCGAGGTTGTTACACCTTTGGAATATTTACATTGGAAAGTGGAGAATATAGGGAAAACACCTAGAATAAATGTTTAGGTGCTAGGTGAATCAATCTTGCTCCAGCTAGTCTTGGTCCAAGGTGCTGTCCAACTTCACTTTTTTCACCAACAGACGCTTTTTCCTGGAAAAAGATGAAATTCGATGGGGTTTAGGGCTAGTCTTGGTCCAAGGGTTGCTATTCCTTTTCCTTTCTCCTTGGGTTGTGAAAATATAATAAAGGTATTAATTGGGTTACTTAATAAGTGGAACAACTATTACGGGCCGTTTGGATCTATTCATTTTGGAGGAATTGGAATTTACTTTATAAAGTAGTTTATTTGGTTTGGAATTTGACATTCCACAACTTTCCAAAGCTCAGATATAAGGCTATCTCAAATTCGTGGGGTGGAGTATGGGAAATGATTTTATGTATCAACGGAATATGTTTCTACTCGGCAACTTATAAGACACTCTTCAGCTCATTCCTCTTTAGTAAAAATGTAGCATATAAATATCTCTCACATATTGCTAATAATAGTATACAAATATATTTCACATAAAATCATATTAACTTAATTGATCTTTGCCTAAATTACTATTATTAGAATGGAATTCAATTCCAAGGATCCAAACGGGCGTTAGTAATATTCTGTTACAAAAAAAAACCATCTGGCCACCTTATGGCACCAAGTTTTGCGCCTGTTTGGTTCAGCTTTTTTCTGACCAGCTTTTCTGAAAATCTGGCTGTGGGGAGAATCTGTCTGTGAGGAAAATCTGAGTATCATTACGATTACGTGTGGAGGAAGATAAAATTGTTTATAGGACTCAGGATCTAGAAAGTAACGGATTCCTACTATTACAACGACTCAACCGATTATGTGTTTATATTGATTTTGAATGGTTTTTGCCCTAACGAATTTTATAGAAGCTGGCTGAAAAGCTGAGCGTTTGGCAGTCCGCAGCAGCTTTTGGTGGCCAGAAGCTGCCAGAAGCTGAAACAAACAGGCACTTTAACTTCCCTCTTAACAGAAATTTTCAGCAGTACAACCACTCACGCCAGCAAGGGAAGCACTATGTCATCAGTTCATACCCCACCCTCCCCCCCAAACACACACACACACACAAAGAGAACCCAAATCCCAGTAGGCTATACTGACTCTTTGAGTATTATGATTATTAAACATGTTATAAAGTTACTGTTTTCTAGAGATACACTGAATGGATTTGATTTTCCCTTTCACTTTACCAGGTTATGAGACGAGCAAGGCCAGGCATGAAGGAATATCAATTAGAAAGTATCTTCCTTCACCATGTTTATATGTATGGAGGTTGCCGACATTGCTCTTATACATGTATATGTGCTACTGGAGATAATAGGTGAGAATGCATGACATTGTCTGTAAAATGTGGCTTTACTTATGCTTAACTACCACGGAATTGGGTGTGCATGGACCATAAAATCTTTTATCACTGTCTGTTATTATTTCACTTGCTATTTTTGAGGGATATCATCAGTGGGCTCCTCCCTTCATCATCTATGCGGATTGTGTTAAATGGGTCACTAGTGGACACTATTTTCTACAGGAGAGGCCTTAGGCAAGGAGACCCATTATCTCCTATGCTATTTATTCTTGTAATGGATGTTCTAGGTCACTTGATGATGGCAGCAGAAGCTGAAGTGCTGCTACAATCCCTAACATCTGTATTTCTTAACCATCGGATCTCTATCTATGTCGATGATGTTGCCCTGTTTCTTCGTCCTTTATCCCAGGACATCCGTATGGTCTTGGATATTTTGTAGCTTTTTTGGAGATGCTTCTGGATTTCGAAATAATGTTCAAAAGAGTAGTGTCTTTCCTATTCAGTGTGGTCAATCTGAGGTTGAGACCTTACAGGAGATGTTGCCTTGTGAGGTATCGAGCTTCCCTTGTAAATATCTCAGAGTGCCTCTCTCCTTGAAAAAGCTTCCGAGATCAGCCATCCAATCTATCATTGATAGGATAGCAGCTCAGCTTCCGGGGTGGAAGGCAGATTTAATGAACAAGGCTGGTAGAAGAGTTATGGTGCAGTCTATTCTTACAGGAATGATTGTTTATTTGGCCATTTCCATTTACCTTCCTTAATGGGCTTTGAAAGCTATTGACAAGATTCGAAAGGGCTTCTTGTGGAGAGGTCGTAAGGAGGCTAGGGGAGGTCACTGCGCTGTTGCCTAGGGGAGGGTGTGTCGGCCCATAGAACTTGGAGGCCTAGGTATTTTTAGCCTTAAGGAGATGAGCTGGGCTTTGAGAATGAGATGGCTCTGGATGGAAAGAACTATCCCAAACAGCCAAACTGTCCTTGGTCAATGCTTCATGTTAAGGTTCCTGAAAAAATCAGATTATTCTTCTCCACTTTCTTCTATGGGAGATTGGAAATGGGGCTACAACTTTGTTTTGGAAAGATAACTGGCTTCAAGGGAAAAATATTTGACAGCTAGCCCCAAGGCTCATAGCAGCGGTGCCTAAGCGGAGTATTAATCAAAGAACAGTTCAAGAAGTAATTATAGAGGGCAGTTGGATTCATGATATCAAAGGGGGCCTTGCAGTGGGTGCAATAGTGGCTACCTATCTCTTTGGGATCTCCTGCTAGATGTTGAGCTACAAACGAGAATGGAGGATAAACATGTGTTCAGGCTAGCTGCAAATGGGAAATACTCGGCAAAAGCAGTGTACAAATGTTTCTTTCTTGGGTCTGTCCAGTTTGAGCCTGCGGAGAGGATATGGAAGGCTTGGGCTCCAGCTAAATGTAATTTTTTCTTGTGGCTAGCTGCTCTTCGAAAGTGTTGGACTGCTGATCGGTTGAGGAAGAGAGGCATGGACCATCCAGATCGCTGCCCCCTTTGTGATCAGCAGCAAGAAACAATCGATCACCTGTTGGCCTATTGTGCCTTTGCCAGAGATTTTTTGTTTCAGCTGCTATTACAAATAAATCTCCAACAACTTGCTCCACAAAATCAGGATGGCAGCTTCATGGATTGGTGGTTATGGGCCAGCAGCCAAGTTAGTGGTATAGCTAAGCAGGGGCTGAATTCCCTAATTATTCTTGGTGCCTGGACTCTTTGGAAACACACAAATAGTTGTGTTTTTTATGGGAACAACCCGGACCTGAATGTTGGCTCTCAAGAAAGCTAATTAAGAGAAGGATGGGCAAAGGGTCTCCCTTTATGCAGATGACGTAGTTCTGTTCATGCAGCCAAGAGATGAGGAAGTGTTTGTGGTGAAAGAAATCCTTAGAATTTTTGGAGAAGCTTCGGGATTGGTCACGAACTTGAGCAAGTGCAGTATGACTCCTATTCAGTGTGACGATCCAGAACTTGTGGAGATTAGGAGCATTTTTCCTTGCAAGGTTATGCCTTTTCCCTGTAAGTATTTGGGTTTGCCTCTGTCAATTAGGAAACTTCCCAGATCCTCCTTCAATGAGCTCATTGATAAAATTGCTGACAAGCTTTCGGGTTGGAAGGCTGCTATTATTAGCCCGGCTGGAAGAGGTACTTTGATTAAGTCGGTTCTCACTGCAATCCCTATTTATCATTTGATTGCCCTTAATTGCCCCAAATGGGTAGTTAGAGCTATAGACAAGATTCGCAGGGGGTTTTATGGAAGGGAAGGACAGATGTTAGAGGAGGCCATTGTGTTGTTGGTTGGTCCAAGGTTTGTAGACCTATCAATAGGGGGGAGCCTGGGAATCCACAATTTGAAGATGCTAGGCTGGTCTCTGAATATGCGTTGGTTGTGGCTTAAAAAGACTCAGCCTGAACGGTCATGGTCAGAATTCGACTTTCAGGTGCATCCAAATGCAGCAACACTTTTCTCAGTCTCTGTTTGCTCTTTTGTGGGAGATGGACAGAATACGTTGTTTTGGACTGATAGATGGTTACATGGAAAATCTGTGGGTGAGCTTGCTCCAACTCTCCTGAGTCGCATCCCCATGAAAATTCAGAAGATCAGAACTGTGCACGAGGCTTTGCTAAATAATAGATGGGTGTCGGACCTTACTGGTAGTTTGTCGGCCGATGTTCTTATGGGCTTCTTTTGTATATGGGATGTCACTCGGGGAATTCATTTGCAACCTGGAATTTCAGATCAGCATAGATGGCTGCCAACGGCCAATGGGCAGTATTCATCTAAGTCAGCTTATGATCGCTACTTCGCTGGTTCCGTTTATTTTGAACCGTCCGAGCGAATCTGGAGGACCTGGGCACCTCAGAAATGCAAATTCTTTATCTGGCTAGCATCCCTTAACAAGTGTTGGACTGCGGATAGACTGGCTCGTAGGGGATTGGACCATCCTGATAAATGTCTTCTTTGTGATAGCAAGAGGAAACAGCACAACACATTCTGGTGGATTGCGTTTTTGCTAGAGACATTTGGGCCCAGATTTTGAACAAGGTGGGATTGTTGCCTTTGGCTCCAGAAATAACAGATGTGGTTTTCCAAGATTGGTGGAGGAAGGCTGAGCAGAAAGTGCCAAATAGTCAGAGAAAGGGGTTTAATTCCCTAGTTATCTTGGTGTCTTGGCGGTTGTGGAAACAAAGGAATGCTTGCGTGTTTGATGGGGTACCCCCGAGTATCCGCAACATTTTGCAAGAGATTCATGAGGATGTTAAGCTTTGGGGAATGGCAGGAGCAAAAGATATTAGACAGTTGCGGCCTTAATTTAGATGGTGTGGTGGGGGTTGTCCCGCCCCCCCTTTCCCTCTTGTTTCTAGTTTCTTTTATTTTTCTTCTTCTCTTTTTTTCTTTTTTGTCCCCCTCTTCTCGTTTGCTGTCTTCTCGGGCACTTTGTTTTCTTAGTCCACTTGGGACCTTTCTTTCCTCTTAATATAATGACGCGCAGTTCTCCTGCGTGTTCGAGAAAAAAGAGAAGGATGTTTGGGGTCTGGCAGGGGCGAAGGAGCTCTCCCTTCTTACTGCCCCTATCCCAGGTCTTTAGTTGAGTTTAGTTGGTTGATCTGATTTTCTCTAATTTCATGGATTCTTTTGTGTATTGGTGTATGTGGCCGCCTTAGGTGGCTATGTCAGTTTTGTATTGTTCATTTCGGTTCAGCTTGGACTCTTTTTTCCTCTTAATACAATGATGCGCAGTTCTCCTGTGTGTTCGAGAATTTTTTAATTTTTTTTGTTTATAGTTAGATAACAATTTCTTCATCCTGTTCAAGACCACAGATTTCTATTGGTAGCATATAACCTTTTTTGTATAAAGCCATTTTAAAATCATAAATCAACTATTAAAATTTCAGTAAGTTCACCTTTTATTTTCTGTGGAGAATGTGAGGTCTCTTTTAGTGATAACTTATTTTAAGTTGGGTATCTGTCATAATTTGCTGAATTATTCAAGGAAACATGTAAAGTTCTGTAAGATATTACTTTCCGTAAGAAATAAACCATGTAACATTCATCTGGATCTGCCGTGAGTCTGTTATCTTGGAAAGTGGAACTTTGGCTTTCAGGATTAGAAGACTAATCTTTACACGTAATTTTCTACATGTTTGTGTGTTGGACTATCTGTACATATAATTGTTCTGCCCTTTGCAGTGCTGTTCTACATTATGGACATGCGGCAGCTCCAAATGACCGGGTAGGAGGGTACTTGATCTTTTATGACTTTTTTTATACTTGGAGTTGAGTTGCATTTTATTTTCATACTCAGAAAATGAAACTTAATCCTTCGAACATTCAAATACGATGGATTTTGGAATTCTTATAATTCCATCTTTTTTTCTCCAACGCGTAGGAGAGCTGCACATCTTATATTAGAGAGAACAAAGAAAGCCCTTGGAAGACGGGCCAAATGCAAACACACACCAGACTAGTTTCATATAAGTTACATGATGGGACCTGACCAATCCAAGTTTTTCAATTAATTCTAAAATCTAAACTGTTTAGTTGGTGGGCACCAACCATGGCCAAGCAACCAGCAAACTAACTCATCTAGAAACTTCTGCTGCACACAGGACCAGAATTGCCTTGAGAAAACACATCCTACTAACAGGAGCGTTTGTAGAAAATATATGCTCAATTTCAGTATTGAAGCGCTTGACATGAACATGTGCATAGTAATGGAAATGTTAAGAAACATTTGAATGTAGGTTGTAGGATTTGCAGCTGGAAGGCATCAAGATCAAATGTATTAATGACACCATAATATTGGTTAGTAATGTGGTCCAATTTACATGTACTGGTGTCCCAAAAGAGCATGAGAAGGCCACTGCAATGTGAGAATTGAATTTGCACCAAATTATTTTTAGGGAAATACAGTAGGGGAAACACCCTACTGCGGTATTAATAGTTTAATACATACATATATAGTTCGAAATAAAGAAAAAGCATCTAGAAGCGCAGCAGAACTTTCCAACACACTATTCAGTCAAACAGAAAAGCTATGGCTAAGTGGCAACTTGGTTCTGTGTAGGCTAGTGTGGTTACAAGATAAAATCCAACAAAAGATATCTAAACAATTCAGGCTGTTTGTGTGACTATTGGAAGATATGCTGTTCACCGCTCCTTGACCGTGCACGTGCTTTCCTTTTTTGAGGGAGCTTTAACTTGTGTTCCTTCTTGGAGCTTAGGTTTCCATGTTTGCTTTAGTACATGCTGTCTGATTGTCTCAAATGTTTTCAGACTTTGAATGATGGAGACATGGCACTAATGGATATGGGAGCTGAATACCATTTCTATGGATCTGATATCACATGCTCATACCCTGTAAGTACTTCAAAGATCAGACATCTAAGTGTCTACTATTTGGAGTTATTTGTTCCTTTTTCCCTGTTAAATTAAAATAAACGACACCACTGCATTGTGTGTGTTTTTTTTTGCTATAAACTGTTTTATGTGTGTCATCAGCTTCACTGCTTCAGGATGTAGTTTTTATTATAAGATCAATGGTAGGGCATAGGGGGCACCTACCATGCTTTTTTTACCTTGTCTTAGGTCTTGAATTAAATGCACAGAATAGAGATCCTTTCAGTGCTACAACACCTCGAATGGCTTCTATTATATGTTTATCTTAACATTTCTATCTGTTTAAATATATGCATGTAACCATTGTTTATACTTTATAGTATAGCTTCTTGAGACTGCAGGACAGGTGTTTCTGTTTCCCCTTCTTTAGAGTCTTGATAGTCTTTTGTTATCACATAGAGCGCTTTTCCCCTACTGTTGTCACATGCTGGTTGCTCAATAACAAATTTCAGTATCATCCTTTTTTGTATCACTAGCACTCCTTTCTCTACCTTTATATGTTTATTTTTCTGTTCTTTGTCATCAGATTATTGGTACTGAGCAAAATCAAGCTTATTATGTAATATACATTGTATAGGTTCAACTGGGTTCTACCAGATTTATTTTCTTTTTCTTCAATCATTTGCTTGAGAGTTACTCCCTCCAGTATAAAAAAAACATGTCGTTCTAGGCTATGAATCATGGACTGCTAATTCCTGATGTTGTACCATTTCTGTGCATGACTGAACTGGAATACCCTTGCATAAATGCATGCTATTAAATAAACCAGCTCAGCATGCCCGCGCTGTACACGTTAACTTCGAGGCATCATTGACCGATTTTGCCAACAAAAAATTAAACTGGTCAAGGTGGGGGTTCGAACACAACACCCAAAGCATCAGAAACACAGCTCAGACCATCTAAGCTATGAAACATTTCTGTTCAAAAGCAATACATGATCCTATTTAATATGGGCACAATGGGAAATAAGCCTAGCAATTACCACCACCTTGGTATAAGAGATCATGTCCAAAACGACATGTTTTTTGATACCGGAGGGACAAATCTTTTGCTTTAATCCTTTGTTTGCGACATAGTTTTGGAACCTAGAAATAGAGCTTTCATTTACACTGCCCTTGATTTAAATCAACATGGTTTTGTTTATCACGTCTTGCTACAACATTTGTTTGATAATTTCATCTAATGAATTTACATGCTTTCAGATAAATGGGAAATTCAACAGAAGTCAGACAATAATATACAATGTAAGTATCTATTGTAAAAAACCATTTTATCTGATACTGTTTGTTGTATGGTACATAGAAACACATGTTACTGGCTTTGTTCTTTTTGAGCTTGCTCCACAACCTTAATCTAAAGCAATTTAAGTTTTCTACAGGCTGTGCTTAAGGCTCATAATGCTGTTATATCAGACATGCGGCCTGGAGTTAATTGGATGGATATGCACAAGTAAGCATATGTTATTTTTCTTATTGAAACATAACGGATATCCAATTTAAAACAAACCCCAAATTATTCCTGGAGAGTCACTTAATTTGCACGATGTATCTATTTAATGCATATACTATTTACTTGTCATAGGCATACTTTAGATGCCCCTGAATCCAAGCAGCCTAACCTCACCAAGAGGAGCAGCTACTATACTATGAATATTCAAACTCAGTTTGAATGAGCAAGCCCTCAAAAAGGCTGCTGCTCCTTGCTGCACACATTCCTGGGCTATGGCATTGCTATTTGTAATTGGCCTGACTTTTTGTATGCTTAATGTCACTGTTATCAGCTTATATCTATTCTAAAGCATTTTCAAGACCTTGGTTACTTAGTTGACAATTATTGAGTTGTATGCACCGACAAGCTTTTAACACCAAAGCTTAAGCTGATGGAGAGAGGTGGTCAATTCATTTATACTCTAACGATCCCTCTCACGTGGAATAGGAGCGAGCATCAAATATTTTATTTAATTGTACTGACCAACATTCGAACTTGAGACCTCTAGCAGTCTAGCTTTAATATCAAATTGAGTTAGGCAGAGGTGGGCAATTCACTTATGCTCCAACAACAATGTTCTGCTCATCCAGCCTCCATTCACATGGATCTGCTGGTGAAATTTCAGTGCCACCACCTTGAGCACCTCCACTTACTGTTCCATTGTTGGACGTGCTTCAGCTTTTGAAGTAGCTTAACACAGGTGACAGGTCACATTGGCTTAGTGATTGTTTGGATCTCAAAAATAAAGGCCAGATTTTGCAAAACATGTCTTAGGAAAAATGAATTCAAGGTCGTTACTTGGTTAACCACGTGTTTATATAATTCTCTGTTTGGGCATAATAAACCGAATGCCTTGAACTTATGTCTGTTTGCGTCTCCTCTTTTCACAATTTTCTGATGATGAGCAATGGCAACTCGATACTCAACTGAATGAAGGCAGCACATGACCTTCTGTCATACTATCTTAATTCTACAGCCAGCGGCATGTGTGCGATGTTTCAACACTGGTTTTGTTAAAAATGAGTCAGCAATCGATTTTGATAAAATACAGTTTTCTAGTTTTATGGAGAATCAGATTTACATGTACCTGTTTTTGTTTTGCTATGCAAACGGAGATCTAGTTATAGTTAGGCCGGAACGAGTTTTTTTTCTCTAGACTCTAGAGCATGCAGGAGAGCTGCGTATCTTCATATTAAAGATAGAAAAGGGAAAAAACCCCAACACAAAACAACCATCTTGCCTCATCCAGAAGGCAAGAATAGGTTGTTGAAATACACAACTAGCCACCTACTCAGCAGGGGTTAGCGACCCAACACGATTAGCGCATTGAACTTACACTAAACTCACACCACGACCAAAGAAGAGTTCCCGGAGCTTACAGGCTTCGGCAAAACACCAGAGACTCATTTCATCCTTGAAGAGGTGCTGGGCAACTGTTAGAGGAGATATTCCATCAAAAATACATTTGTTCCTATGATTCTACAAAGTCCAAGCACCAAGTATCACTGCACTGTTAAACCCCCTTTGATTTTTTTTCTAATTTTAAGGGTGGCCTTTCTCCACGAAACCACGAAGCATTTGTCATTTCTTCCTGGCACCATTGATATTGAACCAGAACTGCCTCGCAAACACACAGTGAGGATGTGCTGGACTGTTCCCTCAGCTTGATCACACAAAACACATTGGTCTGGGTGCGGGAGACCCCTTTTTGATAAAGGTATACGATCCTACACTTGTTTCCAATGGCAAGCCATAGGAAAGTTTTACACTTTGGAGGTGAACAAGTCTTCCAGAGTTTTTTTTTCCATGTCTTGAAGTTATAGCACCAAAAAAGAAAGCCTTGTAGGTGGATCTAACAAAAAAAATCGATCTCCCTCATGCTTCCAAGAATGCTGATCCTCGTCCTGGGTTAAAAACATCTCGTCCAAGCAGTCCCAAATCTAAGGCCTTCTAGAGAAAGGCCACCTTGTATGTCTCTCACCCAAGTCCTGTTGTCATGGGCCTGCGCCACTGTTCTCCTACTTATACATCTCTTCTACGCAAGCAAACACAGCAGGCGCTAAATCAGATAGTGAACAGACATGTAGCCACAGAGCCACTTATCAAACTAAGTTGGAACGAGTTTTAAGGATGATGGTTTTCGCAAATCAGGCTATATCCAAACAACCCCTTAATGTATTAGCTTATTTACCCAGATCTCATTGTTTTTTTTTTGAACGTAAGATCTCATTGTTTTCTTCTATATGATTCAAGCATAGTTCATCTCTCTTGCAGATTAGCAGAACGGGCAATACTTGAATCTCTCAGGAAGGAACAAATTGTACAAGGGTGCGTAACTTTTCACTGTGACTAGCAAATTTCAACCCGTGAAGCTATTTTTCTGACTACTGTTACTTGAAAATCATTTTTCTACAGGGATGTTGATGATATGATGGCTCAAAGGTTAGGGGCTGTTTTCATGCCTCATGGTCTTGGCCACTTACTTGGTATTGACACCCATGATCCAGGAGGCTACCCTGAGGTACACTCCTCAGACTATTACACTGTTTCCAGTCTACATTTTGTTTGCTGCTTTCAGTTGAAAGTAACGCTCGTTCCTAATTTAGGGATTGGAGAGGCCCAAGGATCCAGGACTGAACTCCTTGCGGACCACAAGAGAACTGAAAGAAGGAATGGTTAGTTTACTAGTGCTATAAATTTAAAATCTAGCAGTAAGCGGAATGCTGCTACATTATATACCTTGTCATGAATTCATGATTGAGAATGAGATGTGGTACAGCCGTCTAATTGCTTCTCAGACAATCCCCACCCCCACCCCCACAACTCACGTGCCAATTTTCTCTGTATTCTGCTCTGCTCTTTGAACACTTATCTTGGGTAGCCTCGTGTTAATTGTGAGATATCATGCACATTTGACCAATCATCACCTGGCTATATGATTCATCAATTTCTCATGTTCAATTCTTGATAAACAATCATGAGGTCACAGGTATCCGTTGTGCTTGTGCTTTCTTGTGTGCATGGAATAGCAGCCCAATGATAATGTTAAAATGTAACTAGGTAAAAACGCTTCCCTATATGCGTGCAAATATCTGACAAGTGGCATCATTTGGTATACTTACCTTCATTGAAGGAAAAAAAGTTGTACTGTTGGAACAAGAAAATAGTCTTTCTGATGCAGCTGTTGCTGTTAATGCTACAATACTTTTGAAACTGCAGCTGCAGCCACAGCCACAGCAACCAATGCCGAACATGCTCAGTATCTTCTTAGGGGGTGTTTGGTTTCTAGGGACTAATGTTTAGTCCCTTCATTTTATTCCTTTTTAGTGTATAAATTGCTAAATATAGAAACTAAAATAAAGATTTAGTTTCTATATTTAGTAATTTTGGAACTAAAATGGAATAAAATCTAGGGACTAAACATTAGTCCCTAGAAACCAAACACCCCCTTAGTACAGTAATATGAAATCTTTGAGCTTCTGTGATCTGGATCAGGTTATCACAGTGGAGCCAGGCTGCTATTTCATTGATGCTTTGCTAACTAAAACAAGGGATGATCCAATTTCCTCAAAGTTCTTCAACTGGCAAGAGGTTGAAAAGTATAAAAGCTTTGGTGGCGTTCGCATTGAAAGTGATGTGGTACGTTCTGGTTACCCCTTTTGATGATTATGTGGTTATTCCACAACATGTCTTTTTGCAGCAGCTAAGCAATAAATCAAATATTGTTACCTGGAACACCTTAAATGAGAAACGCAAAACCTTATAATAATGACATTATTGGTAAAGCCTTTTCCGACAAGCAATCTCGCATTGTTTTTGTACTATGGCATGGATCACAGTAAAATCAAAAGGTACTATTAGTTGAACAGTAAAAGATACATTTGGCTATTACAGCCAGTTCCATTTAGTTTTCTTATAGTTACTCCAAATAGCTCGCATCGGGGTTATGGATCTGACTGACCAATGATCATACCTAGACAATTGTTTCCAGGTGTCTTTTACTCACATTATGGTAATGGGTTGAAGAGCAGCATGATGTTCTATTGCAATTTTCATTTTTATTTACTTAGTTTATGCTCAATTTCAATAACGCATTATACAAAGTGTTCATCCTATTCCTTTGTGCATTATATATAGTCTTCTCTTTTTTGTAGTATGTGACGGCTCAAGGATGCCGGAACCTCACAAACTGCCCGAGAGAGACCTGGGAGATCGAGGCTGTAATGGCTGGCGCACCATGGCCTCTGCCGGCTTCAAGTTCTATGGTGGTAGCAGCAGAGAATAGCAATGACATATCTAAAGCGTCGTAATTTTCTCTATGCTCAATCCATATCCCGAGTTGAAACAAATTCGACCTGGATTCTTATATTCAATAAATAGTGAGGCTGAGGCGCAAAACATTGTTGGATTGATGGCTGGAAAACATTTCATACGCTCACTTAATTTGTAAGCTTTCTGTTATGTGTTTGAGATCGATGGGGAAACGTTTAGCTATTCAAATGTCTTGTTTTTGTGGAGAGTTTCAAATGCCTTAGAATTAACTCATCCTGGACCGGAAGAAGATTGGACAAAAAGATGTTTTTTGTTTTCAAAGAACCCAGTTGTGTGGATGGCCCGATAGCCAAGATGAAAAATCGCAGTAAAAATCTAAGCAAAAAAGAGTAAAACTACGGCTTGAAAATTGTAAGGCGTTTTACTTAAAAAACATCTAGGCTCCCAGTTTAAATATCTAAATCCACAATAAGTAAATTGTGAGTCTTAGGTTTTGGTTGGTTGGTTGCTTTGGACGTGAGCTGTGAAAAAAAGCTGATGCAGATTGAGATGTCAAAAAGTTTTAAACTATTTAGTGAAGACTACTAAAAGTTCTTCCTCATATATTTTCACAATTTCATACAAAAGTCGCTAAAAGCAGATCTAGAGGTGTTTTCGGTTTTGCACTGTAAAAAATAGATTTTTAGAAAAAGATGCTTTCTAGATCTAGTCCTTTGGTTTAACTTTTAGCTAGGGATGAAAACGGTTTCGGAATTTTTCGGAATTCCGAAAACCGATTTCGAAATTTTTCGATCGGATTCATCGGTAACGGTATTTTTCGAAAACGGAATCGGTTTTCGGAATTTTCTATCGGAATCGGAATCGGCATGGTGTTTTACCGACCGTTTCCTTCGGTTACCGGTTTTTGTCGGAAATTACCGGATTTGTGTCTCGGAATTTTCCGAAATTGTGTCTCGGAATTTTTCAGCATGTGATTTTTCGCATCGCCTGTATGTCTCTAGATAAGGATTATTTATTTTTTAATTTTTTTGGACGCCTTAAGATTTTTTTTGGGATAGATGATGTTGGAAGGCAGTTGAGATTAACGATTTGGTCTTTTCCACACACTAGGTTTTAGTCTTTTCCTGTGAGGTTGTGAAAAACTCTTTATATGTGGAAAAAATATTTCATAAGTAAGCATGTCATGTCAGCTATAACGAGTGGATATTGTGAATTGTGAACTTTGAGCCTGCGAACTTGTGATCTTTATGAACTTGTTATACTGTAAACTTATTATATTTTATTATATTGTGAACTTGTGATCTTTGTAAACTTTTTATATTATAAATTTGTGAACCTTATGAACTTGTTATATTGTGAACTTGTTATATCATGAATTGTGAACTTGCGGTCTTTGTAATATTTTGTCAACTTTGTTGTATTATAAAGTTTGATATGTTTACCGATCGTATTTTAGATTCCGACCGTTACTGGTGTATTTTCCGCACCAAACTTTCATTTCCGATGTTTCCGAAATACCGATACCGTTTCCATTTCCGGAGTTACCATTTTCGATTTTGTTTCCGATAAAAAATATGAAAGCGGTAATGGTTTTAGTGTTTACCGACCGTTTCCGACCGTTTTCATCCCTACTTTTAGCTTTTAGGGGCAAAAGTCAAAAGCTAAACCAAACACAACCTTATCCAACATTGTGCCATCACTCAATTCATTTTCCAATTGGTGTCAAATTTATACAACACGAATACCATAACATGGTTTTCCATTACTACACATCGTCTACACCAATGGAATAAAAAAAACTTGTGTCCAGCAGATCGTGCATATATCAGATCGTTTATATAATTGTGCAAAACACTGTTTTGCACTGTACGTATCACTATTTGCAAAGTGTAGTTTGAAATATGTGTGATAGAAAATGTAATAGGAGAGTTGATGTAGATAACTTAAGAGCAAAGTGTAGAGAAGCGGCGGTGGACACCATCATCCATAAGGTTATCTCCAACAGATATTCTATCTCATTCACTATCTCATCTCCTATTTAAAACTTCACTCTATAAACGGTGTAACCTAAAGTGCAAATCTCTTATTTTACGTGATCTATTGCGGACAACCTAAGAGCTAGAGTGTAGAGTCGGATGCTAGGGCATGTACAACCCAAAGACTCTGTATCGATTTTTTTGGCTTATGATAGCTAAATGCTTCTATCGGAGAGGAAATTCTCCGGTCGGGTGGCGGAACGCACCCGCCCTAAATCCTAAGATGAGGAGGGGTCTAAGTGTTTTGCCTGTCTGCTAGATGGTCGAAGAACACGAGTGAACACGAGGATTTAGAGTGGTTCAGGCCACCGGAGCGTAATACCCTACTCCACTGTGTGTTGTATTGAGTTTGAGAGCTGTATGAACTTGAGCGTATCAGAGTCTAAGTTGGGTCTGCCTTGTAACGTTGCATGCCTTGCCTTTTATAGCTCAAGGGAGGCACATACAAGGATGATGAGCCCCGACATGTGGGCCCAGGAGCAAAATGGAAGGAATATATTATAGGAGTAACTAATGCAAGTAACGCATGAGCAATCTCCAGGCGCCCTGATGTCCGCAGCCCACACGGTATTGATACGCGGCGACTGCTTTCTTGGTAGCGTACGAGTAATGATGAGCGTAGTGCACGCGATAGTATGGGCGTACCGTCTGCTAGTGGAATGGACAGGCACGCCTCCTGCGGAACGGACTGGTCACCGCCTGCCAGCGGAATGGACAGGGCTCATTAAATGCGGAGGCGACACATCGCCTGCCAGCGGAATGGATAGGGCTCATTAAATGCGGAGGCGGCACATCGCCTGCCAGTGGAATGGACAGTACTCAATAAATGCCGAGGTGGCACATCGCCTGCCAGTGAAATGGATAGGCGGTGTGCCTTGTCCGCAATAAATGCAGAGGCCGCGCAGCCCAGAGGCCTTACGTCAGGTTCCGCACGTTGGCTTACGTCACGTGCACCATGCCACGTGGCTGCATCGGGGCTCCACCTGAGCGGGGAGCAGAAGCGTATACGGTAAGGTCCGGACACGTGTCAGCTCCAGACCCCCGCCTGGCCTTGATTAAGGCCTGAGTACTCTCTGTCCCAGAATCTCGGGATCCTGCTGTGAGTGGCCTAGACCCCACACTGAGGGGTCCGGAACCCATCCTAGGGGTCCAGTTTGCGCCCGTGGAGGCCCTGGACCTTACCCGGAGGCCCGTTCTGTATATACAGGGGTCCGGCACTTTCCCATGGGGTCTGAACTCACTGTTCATACCTTGCAGTATATCACCTTCTCTGGCCACGTGGCGGCCCCGGAGCCATCCACGTGGTGGGGTCGGGTGCTGTTGCTGGCCCAGAGTAGTCGCCCGAGGCTGCGGTGAGCCATGGTCTGGTCCCACGCACAGCTCCTTTACCACGCTACTAAAGATAGCCGCGTGGGTACTGTGTCTTCATACGGTAGTAAGGGGTACCCCTGTTTTAGGGTACTGACAGTGGCCCTCGGGCCCACTTTAGGGGAGGATGCGAGCCTGTAGGGGGCCAATAGCCTGATTGGTGATTGGCGCGCCGCTTTCGTGCGTCTGCTGACGTACTCATCGTCAATCTGCCCTTGGTCACGCCAACTGCCATATTTGTCTCCACGGCTGACTGACCCGCGGCCCCCAGGCCTGGAGGTTTCGTCGGGCCACACGCGGGGCGCCTCGATACCGCTGCATAGGTTTTTAAAAAATTACCTTCTGTCTTCTGCCATGGCCCCGAGGAGGCGCAGTACCGTCGCAAGCGGTGGTTATCTATTTCCGCACCCGGGTTCCGACACCCAAGGAGTATGACTCGTGGGCCTAGGCCCCCGTGTCATAGACTGGGCTGTTGTTTCTTGCGGCGGAGATGAAGGGGCGCACTACTGCGGGCGACGGTTCACTTTCCGCGCGGTGGTTTGCCTTTTCCGCACTCGAAGACCAGCACACCAGCTGTATGACTTGTGGACCCGGGCCCCCGTGTCATAGACTGGATCGCCTGGGCGTCAGGTGTGCGGCAGTTAGGATTTCCTGTAGCGTCTCGGAGCGCGAGCGGGAGAGTCTGCCTTGAAGAGGGATTCACCCCGCGTGCAACAGTTACGCTTCCGCATTCTCTCCCAATCGCTGCGCCCTTTCGCCTTCGAGCTCTTTGCGCCCCTTTGCATTCGCGCTCTCCTGCTCTACACCCGCGCCGTCGCCGATGCCATGACTTCGCTCGGCCATCCCGACCGCTTCCAGTCTGAGGCGGCACTCAACCTGGTGCGCAACCTGCTCGTGTGGGGCGCGCCGGCGCTTGCCGGAAGGATCCGCGCTGGCGCTGCTCCCCTCGGCGATCTCGCCGCCGGGGAGTTCGTGTTGTTCGTCTCCTACCTCTCCTGTGGGTTGGCGCTGTCGATCTCGCCTTTCTTCTTGCTGCTATTGGAGGAGCTCGGGCTCTAGCTTCAGCACCTCACGCCCCACTCCATCCTCCAGGCGGCCATCTTCATCCACCTCTGCGAGATATTCGTGGGGGTGGCCCCCTGCACCTCCCTCTTCCGCCATTTCTTTGTGTTGTTGAAGTCTGGGAAGGCTAAGGACCACATCGACGCCTACTACTTCCAGACAAGGTCAGATTTAGTCGTGGCCTACATCCCCACCCTTGGCGGCGCAAGGTGGGAAAACTGGCGCTGCGACTGGGTGATCGCCAGCGCCGAGGCCAACGACCGCCTCGCCCTGCCGAGCGACGGGCCAGCACTTGACCGGAAGCAATAGAGGGCCAAGCCATCCCTGGCGCCGGAGTTCCTGCTCGTACTGGACAGGATCAAGACCTTGGCATCCGGTGGCCTGACGTCGATGCACGTGGTCGGCGACTTCTTGAAGTGCCGGATCATGCCGCTGCAGAGGAGGGCACGCCTGTGCTGCTGGTTCACCGGCTCGAACGACATCGGTTGGATCCAGCGAGGACCAGGGACTGACCTGTCCTAGGACGAGCTGGAAGTCCTGGTGAAGGGGATTACTGGTGAGTCCTTCATTCTTGAGTCCCTGATCCTCCCCCAGGGCATCCCTGCGCTCTACGACGATCCAGGGTTGAGGACGGCGATCTTGGCCACGCTGCCAACCCTCGACGAGAGCGGCGTGGCAGTTGGCCAGACCGGCGGCCAGGACCCTCACCGCGGGATCCGGATCTCCGATGCGTCGGCCGGAAGCCCCCAGCCTGCTGGCGTGGCTCCCAGCGTCCCCGCCGCGGCCCCCGCCCCTTGGACAAGGGCAAAGGGGCTGCAAGCAGTTCCTCCTCCCCAGGTGGCACCGGGGGGGTCGGAGGAAGAGAGGCGACGCCGGCTGCGCCGCGCCGATGGGTCATTCGTTGCGGACCTTCCCTAGAAGCGTCAAAGGACCGCTGGTGGGGCCGAGGAGGCCGGCTCCCAGGCCCAGGGCGC
Organism: Zea mays; assembly: GCF_902167145.1. NCBI lineage: Eukaryota > Viridiplantae > Streptophyta > Magnoliopsida > Poales > Poaceae > Zea > Zea mays. The sequence goes on along the minus strand of NC_050100.1, from coordinate 156,086,937 downwards.
GTAGAGGCACGTCAGTCTTCTGCCACCACCATCATCGGGTCCGCCGCCACCACAACCGCCACCACCATCGGTCCCACCGCCGCCACCACCACCTGGGGGTGATCTCCCCAGGGGCACCAGCAGCAGCAGCAACAACAGCAGCAGCAAAAGCAACGGTCACCCTGTTTCCAGGGTCGCTGGAAAGTCCAGGGCCCTAAGTGAGTGTAGCTCCTTTTTTCCATTAGTCTATCTATTATGCCGACGGGTCTTAACCCATCCTTTGCTTGTCAGGGCTTCCTTCCCCTCTACTCCCAAGGCCGCGCCTCCTCCACTAGATACCATGTCCGGCGGATCTGGCTCTCAGCAGCAGGCGTCTGCTAGGAGTGGCGCCGGTGGTCCCCCGGCTACTCCACCTACGCCGACGGCTACCGCAGCCTCAATGACAGCGATGCCGTCGAGTACACCGTATGCAGCGGCGGAGGAGGTCCCAACTGCGCCCACCCCCGTCATCGAGGGCGATGCGGGGGGCGCGTCCAGCTCCATCCCGTCGCCCACTCTAGAGGAGCTGGAGGTGGTTTTTGGGCGGCAGCTCCGGTCCGGCGCCGAGCCAGAAGTAGCGCCAGTTCCCCTCCCCCAGGTGTTGTCTCGTGCCCATCAGGCTCTTCATGAGACTGAGGCGACGATCCTGTGGGAGTGGGGGGGCGCTTGAGGCTGAGCACCAGCGCCTCAGCGACTGGCGCACCCAGCTGGAGGAGCGCACCAAGGCGGCGTCCCACCAGTTCGCCTCCGAGCGGTCCAAGCTCGAGCGGGACCGTAAGGATTACAAAAAGGACCTCCAGAGGGTGTACGCTCGGGAGTTGGAGGCGAGCCGGAAGGAGAAGAGGTTGTCCAAGAGGGAGGAGGCCTTGGACAAGAGGGAGGCGATCGTCACAGAGCTCTGGGCCAAGCTGAGCGCCATGAACGAAATCCTGGAAGAGCAGCGGATCCAGTAGACCACGGCTGTGGAGGGGATCCAAAAATGGGAGCGGGAGCTGGAGGACAAGGCTAGCAACATTGCCATGGCCGAGGAGAACCTCAAGGAGAAGGATGCGTCCCTAGATAGGCGGGAGGCGAATCTCGCCTTTAGGGAGGAAATGTTTGAAAGGCGGGATAAGTTGCTGGCCGAGCATGAGCTCGAGGCGAAGGAGAAGGAGAAAAGGCTGGAAGAGCGGGTCCGCCAGTTCCAGGCGGCGTAGGCAGCTCCGGGCCCCCAGGCGGTGGAGGCGACGAAGAAAGCACTTGAAGATCTCTAGGCAGAGCATCATGCCGGGGTCCAGCGCATTGCCGCATGGGCCAGCGAGGCGAGCACGGCTCTGGTGCTGCTAGGGATGAGTCCCATCTCGGTGTCGGAGCTGCCGACGTCCATCTCCGACGCGCTCCCAGTGCTTGACTCCACCGCCGACCGCCTCTGATGCCTGGACCAGATTCTCGACGCCCGCCTGGAGGCCGAGGGCGGCAGGCTCTGCCGGGCGGTAATCGAGTATATCTTGACGTGCTTCTAGAGCCACTACCCGGCCATCTCCTTGGAGCCGATGATCGCGGGTCCGGTGGCCGACACTGAAGACACTGCTCGGGAGGGCGTACAAGGTGCCGAACTGGTGGCCGAATGCTTCCAGTGGGATTTTGCTGATGATGAGTAGCTAGATCTACAGAGAGAAGGCAAGGGTCCCACTGGGAAGCAGCTTTGTAATATTTTTTGGTTTTGTAAGACACTTTTGAGTACTATTTATCAAGCAGCATTAGCACTTATCTATATGTTGTTTGTCCTTGCTGTGTGTGGCGTTACCAACTCCTCCCTGGTACTTGGCCCCCCTGGGATGTAGGCTCGACGTGTCGAGGCTGGATACCAGTATACCTAAGAAAGAGTTGGTGACCCGGCCCCCAGGAGGTAGTCTCGACCGGGACCTGGACCTGTACACAGCTTCGGCTAGGAAGTGTTAGTAGCACACCCATAGGACCCATCGTCTGGTATCTACCATCCTTTGATTCATGCAACAGGACCTGCAGGATTTAGTTTGGGAAGCCAAGCCATATGTCTGGACCCCTTGAATCACAGTTCTAGATACTAGGACACCCGTCATAGAGTGGTGGAGTATGCAGGCTTAGGGTATGGGACCATGCTAAGCGACTGCACAGATCCGGACCACCACAGGAGACGTGTGTCCATTCTCTAGAACCGGACCCTAGGTTGTCGGACCCACAGGACTATAGTTCCAAATACTAGGGTGCCCGTCCTAGAGCGGTGGGGCGTGCAGGCTTAGGGTACGAAACCAAGCTAAGCGCCTACACAGCTCTGGACCACCCAGGGAGCAAGCGCCCATTCTCTAGAACTGGCCCCCAGGCTGCCGGACCCCCCTCCCCTTGTAGAGGGGTCCTAAACTGCAAACCTGGCTACTCAATTCGGATGTCATCATACCAGCAAAGGTGGGAAACTGTATGGGTGGGTTAGATAAAAAGCAACGGTTGTGAACTGAAGCAGAGTAAAACCATCACAAAAGCTCCTCTAGGGGGTAAATTCTTTCCTTACAACTTGATATACGTGGGTGCAGGTCGACATGCCGGGCTTACGAGGGCGGACCTCACTGGATTGACGCACACATATGCACAACCTAGTTACGAAGGAAGAAAACTCAACCCCCTAGTTTTGCTTTTATGGGAAGAACTTGATATGCTCTATGTTCTAGGGGTTGGGAAGAGGCACTCCTTCAGTTGTGGCAAGGCGGACACACCCGGGTCGACATACTTTCGTCACGTTGAAGGGTCCTTCCCAACTGGAGGAGAGTTTGTGGAGCCCTTCTCGGTTCAGTACTCGCCTTAGGACTAGGTCCCCGACCCTGAGCTCCCTACTATGCACGAACCGTTGGTGGTAGCGCCTGAGCGCTTGGTTGTACCATGCATTTTGGATCGTCGCTTGCCATCTGCGCTCGTCGATGAAGTCCACGTCTTCACGCCGTAGCTGTTCCTACATAGACTCATTAAACGACTGGACCCGTGGGGAGCCCATAATGATTTCTGGGGAAAGGCAGGCTTCGGCCCCGTAGACCAGGAAGAACGGGGTCTCCCGGTAGCTCGGCTGGGTGTGGTCCGGTTCCCCCATAGCACGGACGGAAGCTCGTTGACCCAATTTGCACCATGCTTTTTCAAGCAGTCATAGGTGCGTGTCTTGAGTCCCCTGAGGATTTCTGCGTTTTCCCTCTCCACCTGGTCGTTGCTCTTGGGATGAGACATAGACGCAAAGCAGAGTTGGGTGTCGATGCCCTCGCAATACTTCTGGAAGAGCCGACTCGTAAACTGGGTCTCGTTGTCCGTAATGATACGGCTTGGGACCCCGAATCTGCAGACGATCGACTTGAGGAAGGCAACAGCAGCACCCTGGGTGATGCTAACCACAGGGGTGGCCTCAGGCCACTTCGTGAACTTGTCGATGGCGACGAAGAGAAAACGGTACGTGCCGACGGCCCTGGGGAATGGTCCCAGGATATCCACCCCCCATACGGCGAATGGCCAGGAGGGCGGAATCATTTGCAGAGCCTGAGCTGGTGTGTATCTGCTTTGCATGGAACTGACACGCCTTGCAGGACTTTACCATCTCAGCTGCGTCCTAGAGAGCGGTTGGCCAGTAGAAGCCATGTCGGAAGGCCTTACCGACCAGTGTGCAGGATGAGGAATGACTTCCGCACTCTCCTCCATGGATCTCCGCAAGTAACTCGTGGCCCTCCTCATGGGTGATGCATCGCATGAGAATGCCATTGGCGCCACGGCGGTAAAGATCCCCCTCTACCACCGTGTAGCGTTTAGCCAACCACACTATGCGCTCTGCGGACACATGATCTTCAGGAAGAATGTTTTCTTTCAGGTAGTCCTTGATCTCGGAGATCCATGCATTGAGACCACTCTGAGATACTGGTTGTGGCGCTAAGGGGCTGGCAGGACCCCCTATAGCACACACAGTCTTTGGTGGGTTCTGTAGATGGTACGCCACCGGGACCGCTAGCTTTGAGGTGCTAGTCTCGCGCCCTTCGTCTAGTTCGGCAGGCTGGGCGGTGGGTCTCAGCAACCGTCTTTTGAAGACGCCCTCGGGCATGGGTGCCCAAGTTGATGCCCTCTGGGAGAGTTCATCTGCCGCTGAGTTGTCAGCCCGAGGAACATGTTGCAGTTCCAGGGCCGTGAAGTCTTTTTCCAGCTTCCTTACGTGGAGGAGGTAAGCTACGAGCCTGGGCTCGTTGCAGCTACATTCCTCGCGGACTTGCTTGATGATCAGCTGGGAGTCCCCCTTTACGAGGAGTTGGCAGATCCCCAAGGATAGGGCGACCGACAAGCCGAAGATCAATGCTTCGTACTCTGCCATATTGTTGGTGGCCTTGAACTCAAGGTGCACCATGTACTTCACTTGATCTCCGCTTGGGTCGATGAGGACTACTCCAGCTCCGCCACCCTGCTGACGGGCGGATCCGTCGAAGAAGAGTGTCCAGTGGGGCTCGGTGAAGACCGGACCCCTGGGCTCCGCAGGTGTGGGATCCGAATCGGGATCCGGACCCCAGGAGCGCTCGGGGGAGGTGTCCACTCCACGATGAAGTCAGCCAGGACCTGGCTCTTGACGGCGTGGCGAGGCTGGAAGTCTAGCTGGAACTCAGCGAGCTCCGCGGCCCACTTGGCGATGTTGCCTGTGGCATTAGAGTTGTGGAGGATGGCCCTTAACGGAAAGGAGGTCACCACCACGACCCTGTGTGCCTGGAAATAGTGGTGCAGCTTCCTGGACGCAACAAGCACAACATAGAGGAGTTTGTGCATCTCAAGGTACCTGGCTTTTGCTTCATGGAGGACTTTGCTGACGTAGTAGACCGGCATTTGCACAGTCCGGACCCCTGTAGCCGGTCCCGAGCCCTGTGGCTCTTCGTCTTCTTGTGCCGTCCTTTCGACGACCAGCACCATGCTCACCGCTTCTGCAGCCGCCGCGATGTATAAATACAACGGCCCCCAAGTTCTGGAGCTACCAGTAGTGGTAAGGACACCAGGTGCTGCTTCAACTCTTGAAAGGCTTGTTTCGCCTCTTCGGTCCAAGAGAAAGGGCCGGACTTCCGCAACAACTTGAAGAAGGGTAGCGCCCTCTCAGCCTGCCTTGAAATGAAGCGGCTAAGGGCGGCTAATGACCCCGTAAGCTTATGGACGTCCTTGATACGGGCCGGAGGCCTCATCGCCTCAATTGCTTTGATTTTCTCCGGGTTTGCTTCAATGCCCCGGTGCGAAACTAAGAACCCCAACAACTTCCCTGCGGAGACACCAAAGACGCACTTGTTCGGGTTCAGCTTCGTGCGTGTTGCCCGCAGCTTGTCGAAGACGAGGGTTAAGTCTTCCACTAGGGTCGACCCTCTCTTAGTCTTGACCATGATGTCATCGACATATACCTATACTCTGTCCCTGATCAGGTCCCCGAAAGTCTTACTCATCGCCCGCACAAATGTTGGCAAGGCGTTTTTTAGACTGTAAGGCATTACGACATAGCAGTAAAACCCATCCACTGTTACAAAAGCGCTATGCTTCCTATCTTCCCTAGACATCTGGATTTGATGGAAACCAGAGTAAGCATCTAATAAGGACAAGAGGTCGCACCCGGAGGTAGAATCCATAATTTGATCTATACGTGGAAGTGGATACGGGTCCTTAGGACAAGCCTTATTAAGGCTAGTGTAGTCGACGCACATCTGAAGCTTCCCGTTTGCCTTTGGAACGATGACTGGGTTGGCCAGCCACACTGGGTGATGAACCTCTTCGATGAAGCCGACGTCAAGCAGCTTCCGAACCTCCTTTCGGATGAAGTCCTGCCACTCAACGGACTGTCTCCGAGGCTTCTGACTCACCAGTTTGGCATCAGGGTGGATCTTTAGACGATGCTCGATCACCTCCCTGGGGATCCCAGGCATCTGCGACGGTTCCCATGTGAACACGTCAGCATTTGCCTAGAGGAAGGCGACGAGCGCGAGTTCCTATTTCTCCTCTAGATCACCCGCAATGCGAGTGGTCTGGGGGGAATCTGCGCAGAGGCGGATGGCCTTGACGGGAATGTCGTCCACTCTGGATGGCCGCACCTTTGGCACCTTGGTAGGCGCCTTGGTACCGGAGGTCGAGGGGTCCCTCCCTCTGTCGTCCGGGCGAGCAGTTTCTGCCGCCAGGGCGTGCAGCTTCTCCATAGCCGCAAGCGCGACAGCGCGGTCGCCCCGCATGGTGAGGACCCAGGCTGGGGACGACATCTTGAGGACCAAATACCCGTAATGGGCAATGGCCATGAACCGGTACAGGGCCGGCCTGCCAATGATGGCATTGAACGGGAGGTTAACCTCCGCAACATCGAACTGGACGTTCTCTGTGCGGAAGTTTTCCTCTGTCCCGAATGTAACCGGGAGCGTGATGCTCCCAAGGGGATACACCGGTTGAGCGCCCACTCCGGAGTAAAAGCATCTAGGTCCCTGATTGGTTTTAGTGATTAATGACAACGTAATGTTATATGTGACTAACGTGTGTTTTGCAGAGACAAATGGTAAGTTAGGTCGCATTACAGGTAGAAGTACTACAACGGTGAAAACAATCCTGGAGATAAGAACTCGAAGCGACGGCTAAAACGACGAAACAAAAAGTGAAGGACTACGTAGTCCGAGTGTCAAGGAGTTGTGGACACACGTGATTTAGTTAGGTCTTTTATTCTGTTTTAGCCGTACTATAAAGAGGGGTTGTCGATGAGTAGTTTGACCAAGAGAGTTCTAGTGTAGTGTTGGTGCATATTCACACTCACATATAGTGCTAGGTGACACTCTAGAACATACTCACAAGTTAGAATGAAAACCGATTTGAAAACAGCAGAAATTAGAAAATATAGTTTCTGACTTTGGGGCACCGGACTGTCCGGTGCACCCTCTGCCAGGTGGGGCCAAGCTGGCCCAGGGGAAGGGTTTCCCCACGCATAAACCCGAGAGCGCAAGGTTCCCGAGTGGATTTTTAGTGGCGCACCGGACAGCGCACCGGACAGTGCACCGGACAGTGCACCGGACTGTCCGGTGTGCACCGGACAGTGACTGTTCACTGTCCGGTGTGCCATCAGCCCAACAGCTAGCTGTCAGAACTAGCCGTTGGAGTCGACCGTTGGCGCACCGGTGGCACACCGGACTGTCCGGTGCGCCCATGCGCAGAACATTGCCTGTAACGGCTAGTTGGTGGGTGAGGGATATTTATACCCCCTCCACCCACCATATTCAATGCCTTGCTGCCCACATTAATTCCTGCACATTGGTAGAGCATTGCAAGCACCAAAAGCCTAGTGAGGAGATTAGAGAATCTTAATCCCGCATTTGGACCTCATTAGCGCTAGCAAGAGCCACCTAGAGCACACACCACTTGCATTAGGCTTCTCTTGGTCAAGCGAAAGTCTACGACTTGTTACTCTTGGTGATCGGCATCACCTAGACGGCTTGGTGGCGTTGGGAGCTTGGTGATCACCGTGAAGATCTTGTTGGTGACCTGACTCAAGTTTGTAAGCGGTCGTGAGGGATCCACTGCGCCGGAGTGGCAAAGGATCATCTCGTAGTGAGCACTTGGTTCTTGCGAGGACCAAGGGGGAGCAATACCCTTGCGCGGGTGCTCCAACGAGGACTAGTGGAGAGTGCCGACTCTTTGATACCTTGGGAAAAATTGGAGGAGTCTTCTAAACCTTGCTTTACATTTCGCACTTAATTCAAGCATTTTACATTGTGTATTTGTTTAGCAAGTATTTGAAGTATTGTCTTAGCATTGTTGTATTTCTAGTATTATTATCTTAGTGCTAGTTGTTGGGGTAAAGTTGGGCTCTTGCTTAGCTCTTGCTTAGGTTTTAATTAGTGTTGATTTTTAGAAAAGCCCAATTCGCCCCCCCCCCCTCTTGGGCATCGTGATCCTTTCAATTGGTATCAAAGCCTTGTTGCTCTTAGATTAGCTTAACCGCTAGAGTAACGATGTCCGGTGGGGATGGACCTCCTCCCGTTTTTGATGGTGACGATTTTCCATATTGGAAAATTCGTATGGAAGCATATTTAGAGGCTATAGACATTGGTGTCTACAAAGCCGCCACACAAGGATTCTCCGAACCTAGAGATCCCACAAATCTTGTAGGTGATGAGTTTAATTATGAGATATGGAATGCAAAGGCCAAAAACACCCTTTTTAGAGGCCTTTGCAAAGATGTGTTCAATAGAGTTAGAAATCATAAAAATGCTCATGATTTGTGGATGGACATTTGTGCTCTACATGAAGGAACTAGGAGTGAGTGTGAGGAGAGATATCACATTGCTATGAGAAAGTTAAATTCTTTTGAAATGCTTGCTAATGAAAATGCCAATGCTATGTACTCATGTCTCAATATTCTTGTAGAGGAAGTAAATGGCTTGGGGCTTACTCAAATCTCACAACCGGATGTTGTGAGGAAGATTCTCAATGTCCTCCCAATTGACAAATATGGACACATTGTCACTGTGCTGCATCAAATGGATCTTTCAGTTACCACACCTACACAGATATTGGGAAAGATCAATGCTCATGAGATGTACATGCACATCAATGACAAGGATGAGTCATCTTCCAAAAGAAAGGATTTGGCTCTCAAAGCAAATCAAGAAAGAAAAGGAAAAGCTAAAGTACAAATTGAGGAAGAATCCTCAAGTGATGATGACCTTGATACTAACATTGCCTTGATGGTGACGAAGACCACCAAGATGTTAAAGCAGTTCAACGGAGAAGGCATCAAATTTGATTCAAGGAAGAAGAAATTCTTTTCTAGCAAAAGAAAGCCCATTTCTGAAATGGATTGCTACAACTGTGGAGAGCTTGGTCATTGTTGGGGACTTGTTCTCAAATGCTATGAGTTAAGAACAAGGCAACACAAAAAATGTTAAATGTTAAAGTCCTTCGTCCTTCGAAGCATTATTTCCCTTGGGATATAATGATTTTCGAACGAAGGTTATGAAGGACATACCTTCATCAGCACAACATATAATAATGAAGAAGGAATCATATGAAGTATAAGAGATAACATAAACAGTTATGTATTATTATCAACTCATTTCTATTTTATTATTATGGAAAAATAGAAATGATATCAAATTACAAATGTACCTTTGGCTTGAAAGAAGGTAAGAGTACAAGCGTGACGCAAAAGCAAATGCCAAGTCAACGTGAATAGTACGAGAGCACTGTTCATCTATTTATAGGCACGAGACGCAGCCCATGTAAAATTACACCCATACCCTTTACATTTGCTAATGACTCTATAGTAACCCATCGAGGTCTGAATAGCCTTTTCCTTTTTAAGTCGGTTTCCTTTTCTGCTATCGTGCCGAAGCTCTCTTGCACATGGCTTCGGCTCTGCGCCAACCTTCGTGTTCTTTGCGCTTCTTCACGTTGTGGTTTTGATCCGAATCCGAAGATACCTGTTCATGTATTATACTCCAGAAACATTGTTAAATCATGTTTTTGAGGACCTTCGGAAGCCGAAGGCCCCCAACAGTAGCCCCTCGCAATATTAATTTGTTAGAATGATAAATTCAGATTGCGATATGGACGAAGGCCCTAAGCCGAAGGTCCAAAAAAACACCTTCCTTTTGCTAGAATAGCAACAGTCATTGACAAGCGGGGCCCTCCAGCTTGCAATGCACTAGGCGTATAAATAAGGGCACACCACGAGCTCATTTGGCACGCTTTTTGCCATCTGCTCTGCTTGCTCAATTTTTAGCTCTTGCCTACCAACGCTTGCTTGGCTTTTTAGATTTTCTAAGCTTCGGCTTTAAGAGCACATTTTCACCATTTCCGAAGAGAAGATGTCTCAAGATAAGAAAGCTGTTGCTGAAACGAAGCTGAGCGAGGAGGAGAAGCTTCTTAAGGAAAAAACCGCTGGATTCATCGAGTCAATTGCAAAGACCAACACAGAAAAGATTACAAAAGAAATTCTAGAAGGCTTATCTGAAGATATCGATGACAGCGATAGTTATGATGTGGAAAGTGGGGGCGAAGACTCCGAAGATCGGCCGTGGCGACCAAGTCACGTAGTCTTCGGAAAATCGACTATCAGGCAAAGTCATCTTGATAACATGAGAGGAAGGTATTTTCGAGACATATCCATCATGAGGGCTGACAATGGAGACAGGACTGTTCCTGTTCCTGAAGAGAATGAAGTCGTAATCTACCGAAGCTTCTTCAAGGCTGGGCTTCGGTTCCCCCTAAGCAGTTTTGTGGTTGAAGTTTTAAAGATATACTAGATTTTTCTTCACCAGATTACTCCCGAAGCCATCATAAGAATGGGAATCTTCGTATGGGCTGTGAGGAGTCAAGGTTTGGAACCAAACGCAAAAAGTTTCTACAGTATGCATGAACTTTTATATGAGACGAAGCCCTAGGGTAAGGAGCAGTATCACAACAATTTTGGTTGCTACAGCTTCATTGCTCGTTCAGGCTCAAGCTGCCCAGTGCCAACCTTTCGGAAGATGTGGCCTGGAGACTAGATGAAAGAATGGTTCTATGTGAAAAATGATTTAAAGGCGAGAGAAGATATTAAAGAGATCATAATGCGCCCCATCTGGTCCCGCTTCGGCCTTCGGAAACCGAAGGTAGAGATTGATGAAACAGCCGAAGAATGCCGAAGGGCCTTTGGCATAGTTTGTTCCTTCATCGGGACAAGGGACTTAGTCCAAGAGCACGTGGCTTACAGGATATGGCCATTGATAGTCAACTGGGAGATGCCAAAAGAAACCATCAACAATCCCAATGAAGGTGGTTTGGTTCAACTAAAATATACCTTCAGGTTTGGAGACCAATTTATCGAACCAGACAATGACTGGCTGAAGTGCATCGAAGCTACAAGTGATGAACTGCTTGGGCCGTACTCCAAAGCGGAAGATAATGCGTTATCTGCGGCCTTCGGAAGCCGGAAGAAGAAAAGGCTAAATAGAGTTTTTTATGCTATTGGGTTCATGTACCCTGATTACCGCTACCCGCCACGGGGGCAAAAGAGAAAGAGTGCAACTTCCGGGAAGGATGCTGCTTTAGCTGCTCCAAGCGAGCCCGCGTCGAAGAGGAAAAAGGTGAAGGTTCTTACTCACCGGCCGCGATATATTGAACCGGTCGTAGTGCCCGAATTCGGCGGTGAGACCTCTTCGGCTACTGAAGCCAAGGAACCTGCGCCTACGCAGAAGATTGAAGAGCCGGCTGCAATGCCGAAGACATCCTCAGCCAAATTAGCTGAGCCAAAGGCCGATAATATAGGGGTCGAAGGAACAAAGATATCAGAAATTACAAGCCCTTCGTCAGAAGTGACAGTGCCGAAGGCACAAAAAGGTCTTACAGTGACCCCTAAGAGGAAAAGAATGGTCAACGTACTAGATGCGCTGGAGACAATAAAGACAAGCTCTACTCCAAGGAAAACTGCCGAAGCTCCAAAACGCAGTCTGAGACAAGAGTAACCGAAGCTGAAGCCGCAAAGAGCTAGGTCGAGACCGAAGCTGGGCCTTCAGAGCCCGCCAAGGAGAAATCCTTGGAAACCGGAGAAAAAGAAATGGAAAAAGAAGCTTCAGAACAAATTTTGCCTGAAAAAACTGTCACTCCTACTCCTGAAGCATCTTCCGAAGTACTTGATTACTTTGTACGACATGCTTCAAGAAAAAGGTTATCTGAAGAAGAAAAGCGAGAAGCTCAATACTATGCCCGGAAACTGAAATATCCAAAGGGGGCATTGATATTCAACGGTAGCGGAGAAGAAGATTTCTTGTATTGTCTCCCAGACAGCAAGGAGATTTCTGTCTGCCGGGAGATGAGCAGAAGCTTCGGGTTCCCGACACTAGAAGACGGGCTTTCGGTGCTATTAAAAGATGAATTAGCCGACAGCTTAGCATATAATAGTTTAAAGGTACGAGGATGAGCTTTTGTACTTTAAAACAAAAGATTTTTTATTTGCTTATACTTAATACTGCACTCCTTTTGCAGGGCCTCATTCTTAGCAACGCCCTCAGGGCGCAAAAAAGTGCCGAAGATGAAGGATGCACTATAGCTTTGAACAACCTTCGTTCCGAAGTAATTGAACTAAGGAACGAAGGTCTTAAAAAAGATAAGATATTAAACTTATTGGTGAACAAAATAAAAGAAGACGAAGCTACTTCCAAAGCCCAGACTGAAGCCTAGAAATGCGAAATTGAGGATCTTCGGAAACAGCTGGCTAAAGCAAAATTAAAATGTGCTATTGCCGAAGCTGACCGAGACGCTAGTGATTACTGGAAAAATTATTGGGAAAAAACAGTTGTAGAACTTCGCTATTCGAAAGAAAGATGTTATGAAAAATCCATAGAATGTGTGGAAAAAATAAAAACTAGCTTCGCCAATGTTGGCGCATATTCAAGTGAAGACAACTTCGTACGGGGCGATTCCGAGGGGCCAATTGAATGAATCAGCAGCGAGGCTGAAGCCTTTGAGGAGATTTTAAATGATCGTGGGGACGTCTGCGCCTTCTCAGGCGCAAGGGGAATTGCGACTATCTTTGAGAAATCAGGTTGTGATCATGTGAGAGCTCTGGCCCAAGCTGAAGCTACTTTATCTATTGATGATACGAAGGACCCCTCGGCCGAAGCAAGCTTAGTTGTTGGAAAATTCTTTACTGACATATGGGAAAATGGCGGCCGAGGGATAGCTCACGAAATAATAAAGAAGAGCGAAAAAGATACTCACGATGCTAGGGAAGCAACGAAGGCAGCTGAAAAAGCTGCAGAACTCGAAAGACGGATAGGTATTGCTTAATAGCTTTTAACTTTATTTTTTATTTTTGTGACTTCGAACTTATTTATGTTTTCTACCACAGCCGAACTATCTCCTCCCCTGGAGCTCTTCGAGCCACTGGCCGAAGCAGTGGCAAAAGAATCATCAGAAATTATTAGCATGGCTGAAACCATTATGGACGAAGTCGTTACTCAACTGCTGACCGAAGCTGCAGACAAAGTTTTGAGAGAAGAAGAATAGATATTGTAAAAATATTGCCAAAATATTAATGTAACATTTGCTGGACTATGCTTGTAATATTTGGTACTCATGAGTTCTTAATGTAATGTGTAAATGACTTTGTGATCTATTTCTTTGCGATGCATGAAATTTTTATTGTACATACCGTTTTTGAGCCTTCGGCGAAAAAACACCTTCCCTTCTTTTCGAGCTTCATAAAGAAGAGTTTTTACGCTTCGTAAAAAATCCTGCAATCGTCGCAGAGACATTAATGCTTCGTCAATAATAGATTTTCTTCCTCGATATCAGAGTACATAAAAAATGCTTCAAGCGTCACCATAACACCGATGCTTCGTCAACAATACACTTTTTCCTCCACTTCAGAGCTGATAAATCTGTATCTCTTCAAAACTTATTTTGTGCCTTAGCATAATTTCACTTTTTCGAAGCATTCTCCGAAGGTTAACATTGTACCCCCTTCTTGTGCCACTGATGCAACATGATGTATGATGTTATGTTATGCAAATGATGTGATGATGTTATGCTGTGCAAGATGATATTTGTGCTGAAGACACACACACATCCCCACAATGGAATACACAATCTCTTTGTCGTTTATTTTTCGGCTTCACCGCTTATTTTTTGGTGTATCAGCGCTGACTTTTCACTGTAAGTCCTGCATTCCCTTAGGAACGTCTTTTGAACTTCTTCGCCTTCTATTTCGGCGGTATTCACGTTGACTTTTCGCGCTTCGCCTTATATTTCGACGGTATTTGGCTCTGCATTCCCTTTGGAACGACTTTTGAGCAGAAAACTTACACTGCGCTCCCTTAGGAACGACTTTTTGTAGCTTCGGCAAACTTACGCTGCGTTCCGTAGAACGACTTTTGGTAGCTTCGAAGATACTTGTGACTTAAGAACGGCTTTTTGTGCCTTGGCGACTTTTTGGACTCCGTAAGTCTGTGGAGAAGATATATTTTCACTATGGCAAAAACGAAGCTATTACAAGGAATTAAAAACGCCAAGAAAACTAAGTTTTTAACAACTGTTCTTTAGTAAGAAAGAGAATGACAATGAATATAAAAACTGATTCAGGGGTAGGATATCTCTTAGTAGATATGCTTCGACTCTGGCACAGTACTGTTGACTATGCGAGCTTCGGACTCCTCCCTGAAGTCTCTCTGCTGATGGGTCTGTTGACTCCCTTCTGGCTGTTGGCCGCGTGAATATGCAGGTTGTAGTGGTGGCGGAGGTGGAGGCTGTGGCCAGGATGCCTGTGGCTGACTAGCCGAAGCAACAGACGCTGCAGGATGGTTACCCACATACTCTGGTATGTAGGGCGAGTGATATGAAGCAGTATGCATGACCTGCTTCGGCTGGTTTTGCTGAGCTGCAGCTTCTGCTATTTCCTTCTGTTTCTGAATGGTGACATGGCACATCCTTGTAATATGGCCCTTGTCCTCACCACTGAATAAGCAATAAATTTTCCTGGGCTGATCCCCAAACCTTCCTCCGAAGCCCCTGGCGCCTCTGCCCCTTGGAGCTGGCGGCCGAAGATAGCTTTGTTGCTGACCCGAAGCTTGCGAGGAATATTGTGGCCTCTATTGCTGACTTCCTCTATCGTTATTCTGGGTGGAGTGGATTGATCTGACGTGCCTTGGGTGGATTCTCCCTCGAAAGCCCCTAGTCATCTCAGAGAACCTGTAGGCTTCCTCCCTTCTTTGACGAAAATCATTATGAGCGCGGATGTATTCATCCATCTTTTGAAGCAATTTCTCCAGGGTCTGAGGGGGTTTCCTGGCAAAGTATTGGGCCGTAGGTCCTGGCCGAAGCCCCTTGATCATGGCCTCAATGACAATTTCATTAGGCACTGTTGGCGCTTGTGCCCTCAGACGCAAGAACCTTCGGACATACGTCTGGAGGTATTCTTCGTGATCTTGCGTGCACTGGAACAAAGCTTGAGCGGTAACCGGCTTCGTCTGAAACCCTTGGAAACTGGTGATCAACATGTCCTTCAGCTTCTGCCATGATGTGATTGTTCCTGGCCGAAGAGAGGAATACCAGGTTTGTGCAACATTCTTGACTGCCATGACGAAAGATTTCGCCATGACTGCGGTATTGCCTCCATATGAAGATACGGTTGCTTCGTAGCTCATCAGAAACTGCTTCGGATCTGAGTGCCTGCCATACATGGGGAGCTGGGGTGGCTTGTAAGATGGGGGCCAAGGTGTAGCCTGCAGTTCTGCTGATAGAGGAGAAGCATCATCAAAAGCAAAATTTCCATGATGGAAATCCACATACCATTCATCCTCGTTGAAGAAGCCTTCTTGATGAAGCTCCCTATGTTGGGGCCTTCGCTCTTGCTCATCTTGAGCGAGATGGTGTACTTCTTCAGTAGCTTCGTCAAT
This sequence comes from Zea mays, assembly GCF_902167145.1. Taxonomy (NCBI): domain Eukaryota; kingdom Viridiplantae; phylum Streptophyta; class Magnoliopsida; order Poales; family Poaceae; genus Zea; species Zea mays. The sequence continues at coordinate 156,071,515 of NC_050100.1, read as the reverse complement.
CTGCCTCTGAAGATCGGCTAGTCGAGCCATCTTCTCCTTCTTCCTTTGTACTTGTTGATGAAGCATCTCCATATTTCTGATTTCTTGGTCCAACTCGTCCTCCTGGGGTGTTGGACTAGTGGCCTTCCTCTTCTAGCTTCGGGCCTCTCGAAGAGAAAGGGTCTCCTGGTTCGGGTCTAGCGGCTGCAGAGCGGCAGCCCCTGTCGCTGAAGCTTTCTTCGGTGGCATGATGAAGGTCAATGCTTGCCGAAGGTGGTCGAAAAGAGTTCACCGGAGGTGGGCGCCAATGTTGGGGACTTGTTCTCAAATACTATGAGTTAAGAACAAGGCAACACAAAAAATGTTAAACGTTAAAGTCCTTCGTCCTTCGAAGCATTATTTCCCTTGGGATATAATGATTTTCGAACGAAGGTTATGAAGGACATACCTTCATCAGCACAACATATAATAATGAAGAAGGAATCATATGAAGTATAAGAGATAACATAAACAGTTATGTATTATTATCAACTCATTTCTATTTTATTATTATGGAAAAATAGAAATGATATCAAATTACAAATGTACCTTCGGCTTGAAAGAAGGTAAGAGTACAAGCGTGACGCAAAAGCAAATGCCAAGTCAGCGTGAATAGTACGGGAGCACTGTTCATCTATTTATAGGCACGGGACGCAGCCCATGTAAAATTACACCCATGCCCTTTACATTTGCTAATGACTCTATAGTAACCCATCGAGGTCTGAATAGCCTTTTCCTTTTTAAGTCGGTTTCCTTTTCTGCTATCAAGCTGAAGCTCTCCTGCACATGGCTTCGGCTCTGCGCCAACGTTCGTGTTCTTTGCGCTTCTTCACGTTGTGGTTCTGATCCGAATCCGAAGATACCTGTTCATGTATTATACTCCAGAAACATTGTTAAATCATGTTTTTGAGGACCTTTGGAAGCCGAAGGCCCCCAACAGTCATCTTGCTCATCAATGTAACAAGCCCAAGAAGAACAAGTTCAAGGGCAAGAAAGAAGATGACAGCGATGATGAGAAAAAGGAAAAGAGATTCTTTAAGAGGAAGGATGGGAAGCACAAGAGGTTCCACAAAAAGAAAAATGAAAAGGCATATATTGTTGGTGACTAGCTCACTGACATTGAGTCATCAAGTGGATCTTTTTCAAGTGAAGAAGAGAATGATGAAAAAGTTGCTGCCATCACCAGGGACTTCTCTTCACCACCACCATCGCCATCATCGACTTCTCACCTATGCCTCATGGCTAGAGGTGAACAGAAGGTACAAAATGATATTGATATTACTGATGATAGTGATAGTGATAGTGATGAGGAATTTGATTCACCTTCCTATGATGAACTAGCTGACTTGCTTAAAGAATACACTCAAATCATTAGGAAGTCAAAAGCTAAATGTGATAAGTTGAAAAATGAAAATGAATCTTTGAATGCCAAATATGACATAGTTATGAAAGCTAGTGATGAAATGAAAGAAGAAAACAAAACTATGTCATCCACTGTAAATGAGCTCACATCCTCCCTAAAAGATGCTAAGGATAAATGTGACAAGTTAAATGAAGCTAATAGGGAGTTGAAAGATAGACTAGTGAAAATCAAGGAAGACTATACTAAGATTAAATTTGATCATGATAATCTTCTTGTTGAAAATGAACTTTTATCTTGCAATACACATGAGGCTATTAACCATGTTGTTAATATTGATGTAGCAACCTCATGTGATGATTTGAGTCAAGGAGAGAAAACTAGTCTACATGATGAATTGACCGAAAAAGTTGAAGTCTTGACTTTAGACAACCAAAAATTGAAGAGATACTTGACTGATGCAACTACTAGAGGAAAGGTTGCCATTGAGAACAATGATCTCAACAATGAGTTGGCAGTGGATAATGAAAGGCTTAAAAATGAGGTCAAGAAACTTAAGAGTGAAAATGAACATCTTGCAACAAGTGTGCAAAAGTTCAACAAGGGCCAATACCTCCAAAATGAATTGCTCATGAACACTGTCATGAAAAACAACAAGAGTGGTATTGGATACAATGCTTTTGTGCAAAAGAAAGCTACTACTCAATACAAGCCAAAGCAGACTCATAAGCCTATCAAATGCTTTGAATGTGGAAAATAAGGTCACTTTGCCCACAACTGCAAAGCCAAACCACCAACTCCCTTGCCTAAGCACTCAAGACCATTTGCTTTCAATGCTCATTACGTTCTAAGAAAAGTTGCAAATGGAAAGGTCAAAGTTACATTCCTAGGTCCACCAAGCAAGAGTAGACCTAGACAAATTTGGGTTGCAAAGTCCTTGATTGAGAGAGTCACTGGTCCTATGCAATATAGGGCCCTCAAAACTCAAGCTTGATTTGTCTGTGGATGTAGGTGAACTACAAGACCGGTGGGAGTCATTGGGTTATTGACAGTGGATGCACACAACATATGACATGCAACCCACGGATGTTCACCTCACTTGATGAGAATGTTGATGGACAAGACAAAATCACATTTGGGGACAATTCAAAAGGAAAAGTTCAAGGACTTGGCAAGGTGGCAATTTCTAATGATCTATCAATTTCAAATGTTCTCTTGGTTGCACCTTTGAGCTTCAACTTATTATCAGTGGGTCAACTCTGTGATCTTGGACTTCAATGCTTATTCACTCCAACAGAGGTTACTGTATCAAAAATGGATGATGAATCAATGGTGTTCAAAGGATTTAGATACAACAATCTCTACTTAGTGGATTGCCTATTCACCAAAGCATCACTTGGATGGCTTTGGCATAGGAGGCTTGCACATGTTGGGATGAGCACACTCAAGAAGGTATTAAAGAAGGACATGGTTAGAGGATTAAAGGATGTTGTATTTGAAAAAGACAAACCTTGTAGTGCATGTCAAGATGGGAAGCAAGTTGCTGACACACATCCTACAAAAGCTTTCATGTCAACATCCAGGCCACTAGAACTACTTCAAGAAGTTTGCTGGTGGCAACCTCTACTGTCTGGTGATAGTTGATGATTTCTCAAGATACACTTGGGTGTTCTTTCTCCATGACAAATCTGAAGTTGCATCTATATTCAAGAAGTTTGCCAAGAAAGCTCAAAATGAATTTGATTGCAAGATCAAGAAGATTAGAAGTGATAATGGTAAAGAATTTGACAACACCAACATTCATGAGTACTGTGATGAGATTGGGATCAAGCATGAAGTATCTGCAACATATACACCTCAACAAAATGGAGTTGTTGAAAGGAAAAATAGGACCTTGATCACACTTGCAAGAACAATGATTGATGAGTATAACACACCGGAGAGGTTTTGGGCCGAAGCTGTCAACACTGCATGTTATGCATCAAATAGGCTATTTCCTCACCAGCTACTTGCGAAGACTCCCTATGAACTGCTAAACGGGAAAAAGCCAGACGTCTCCTTCTTCTGGGTGTTTGGATGCAAATGCTACATCTACAGAAACGCCATCACCTAGGGAAGTTTCAAAGACGTTGTGATATTGGTTTTCTATTGGGTTATTCATTAAAGTCTAAAGCATATCGAGTATTCAATCATGCCACTGGCGTGGTAGAAGAAACAAATGATGTGGAATTTGATGAGACTTATGGCTCCCAAGGAGCACTTGAAAATCTTGATGTAGGTGATGAGCCACTTAGGGAAGCAACGAAGAACATGCCAATTGGAGCTATCAAACCAAAAGAAGATGAAGAAGAGGTGCAAGACATTGACAGACCTTCTTCATCAAATGTACCACAAGATGATGAAAAAGATGAGAGGCATGCAAATGAAGATACATTTGTCTCTCATGAACAAGCAAGGGTACAAGCCGAAGATGTTGATGCTCTAGGATCTTCTTCCCAAGTGGTTGACAGGAGAAATTCATCACTACTTCAAGCTCACCCTCAAAACCAAATCATTGGGAGTCCTTCACAAGGGGTTATTACTCGATCACATAGACATGCTTCTTTTATTGAACATCACTCCTTTGTTTCTTGTGTTGAGCCTACATGTATAGATGAGGCGCTACAGGATCCGTACTGGGTGAACGCCATGCATGAAGAACTTAACAACTTCACCTGTAACCAAGTTTGGACCCTGGAGAAGCCCCCACAAGATGCAAGAATCATTGGAACAAAGTGGGTGTTCAGAAACAAACAAAATGATCAAGGCGTTATTGTAAGGAACAAGGCAATACTTGTTACAAAGGGATTCTCTCAAGTTGAAGGCTTAGATTTTGGGGAGACCTTTGCACCGGTTGCTCGACTAGAAGCCATCCGTATCCTACTTGCATATGCATCATGCTATGATATAAAGCTTTATCAAATGGATGTAAAAAGTGCATTTTTAAATGGCTTCATAAATGAACTTGTATATGTTGAGCAACCACCTGGATTTGAAGACCCTAGATATCCTAACCATGCTTACAGGTTGTCTAAGGCGCTATATGGGCTAAAGCAAGCTTCAAGGCTTGGTATGAGCGTCTTCGCGACTTCCTCATCGAAAAGGGCTTCAAGATCGGGACCGTCGACACAACTCTATTCACAAAGAAACATAACGGTGATATTTTCATTTGTCAAGTATATGTTGATGACATAATCTTTGGCTCGACAAATGACTATCATTGCAAGGAATTTGGTGAGTTGATGTCGAAGGAGTTCAAGATGTCAATGATTGGTGAGCTGACGTACTTCCTCGGCTTTCAAGTCAAGCAAATGAAAGATGGTAACTTTCTCTCACAAGAGAAGTATACCAAAGACTTGTTGAAAAGGTTCAGTATGGAGAAGTGCAAACCAATCAAGACACCTATGCCAACAAATGGACATCTCGACCTAGATGAGGGAGGTAACCCGGTTAATCAAACTCTCTATCGTTCGATGATTGCTAGTTTATTGTATCTTACCTCATATAGGCCCGATATCATGTTTAGTGTCTGCATGTGTGCTAGATTTCAATCTAATCCTAAGAAAGCTCATCTTCACGCTGTTAAAAGAATTCTTAGGTATCTCAGGCACACCCCAAGCGTTGGTCTGTGGTATCCCAAAGGAGCTACTTTTGACTTAATTGGCTATTTCGATTCGGATTATGCTGGTTGCAAAATTGATAGAAAAAGTACTTCTGGGGGGTGCCATTTGCTTGGGAGATCACTAGTATCATGGACATCCAAAAAGCAAAATAGTGTTGCCTTGTCAACCGCCGAAGCGGAATACATTGCCGCGGGTGCTTGTTGCACACAAATTTTATATATGAAACAAACTCTTCTAGACTATGGCGTAGTTCTAGAAAAGGTACCTTTGTTGTGTGACAATGAGAGTGCTGTTAAAATTGCTAATAACCCTATTCAACACTCTCGCACCAAGCACATTGATATCCGTCATCACTTCCTTAGAGATCATGTTGCTAAAGGAGACATCATTTTAGAAGGAGTGAGGTCGTAAGATCAATTAGCAGATATTTTCACTAAGCCACTTGATAAAACCCGCTTTTGCATGTTGAGGAATGAATTAAATATACTTGATCTCATAAATGTTATTTAAGATGTCAAATGGTGTTGTCAAGTTTGCATTGCATATTTAAATTTCTTGTATTGCATCTAGGGCTTGTCTAACCTAGTTGAGATAACCGCCAACAAAGCGAGTGAAAAAGCTTAACTCGGATCAAACTTGACAAGTCTTAGTTTTAAGCTTTTAGCACTTAAATTCTTACTTACTATGCAATTGTTGGTTCTTGAAATATGCATGAGGTACTGCACTTAGAGGGAGTATTCAAAACTCAAAACACTCATGAAAACCCCTAGTGCAAGGCCAAAATGCAAATTTCACCATTTGCCTATTTTCTCTAAAAATTATCTAGCCTATGGCAAAATATTTTGAAAATTATGAGAAAATATATGAGGGTGCCAATACCTGTCCCAACAAGTGTTATTTTGTGTGATTATAAGTTGGGATTTGGTTTGGTTGAAAACTAGATAGAAAATTTCAAATTTTCAAAATTTCCCTCTGTCTGGGCTCACCGGACAGTCCGGTGTGCACCAGACACTGCATTGTGCACTGTCTGGTGCACCGGCCGCCTGCGCGCAAGATCCCCTTCTCCTGTGCGCTGTCCAGTGTGCACCGGACAGGCACTGTAGACTGTCTGGTGCGCCCATAATCGGTTTTTAAAAATCCTTCCCCCGCCCGAGCCCGAGGCAGGGAACCATTTCTCTGTCACTCACCTCTGCTCTTCTCTGTCTCTAGTGATTCCTCCCCTCCAGCGACTCTCCCCTCGCCGGCGGCCGTGCTCTGGTGGCTCTGCTCCAGCTGGTGCTCGGCCCTCTCCTCTCTGGTAAGAAGCCTCAGTGAGCACCCCTCTCCCCTCTTCTCTCTTCTCTCTCTGTTCAAAGCCTAGTGAGCACACCTCTTCCCCACCTTTGATTCCCTATATCAAATCTGTGAATTTTCTATGAATCGAAGTGTTGGATGTGGTTCTTTTGTGTCCCATTGAATCCCCTGCAGGTTCCTAGCTCCTTCGGGAGGGTTTCCCTACCTCCAATAGCCATTTCATTCAAAACCTAAATCCCCGCACATCACATGTTCGATGAAATGCCCAAACCAGCCAAAAATGCTCCAATCGATCCCAAATTTTCAGGCACCTTCACAACACCTTCAGTAACATATTCGCGCAATTTCACGCCAATCCGATATACCAGGCTTCAATTTCACACATTTCCCTGTTTCGAGCGATCGTTTCCGAGCCGAGTGCCCAAATTCCATTTTCTTCGCCTGAAATCAAACCAAGCGCGCACTTCACTCATATTTACCTATATAAACCTATTCGTGAAGTATCGACTCAATTCCCCATCATTTCATGCCTCAATTCGAATTCCAAACCTCCTATGGCACTATTTCTCGTTCAAACGCCGTTTTCGCGTCGTTTGACCTCTCGATCGCCATATCTCTCGTTTTATGTGCCATAATTCTCTGTGTATGTATTTATTCACATTTCATATACTTATGACTATGTGACTAATACATGCTCACCTCTTCTGTCATTTTAGTGACCTTGCCTGCCCGTGAGCCGTCTCCTGTCCTGCCTGGATTTTCACCTCTCGTGTGAGCTTTACAGGTAGACATCCACTCTTTTGATATTCTATCGGTTGTTATCGACTTGTGCTTAGCTTCTCTCTCTCATTTACAGTCGTTAGGTCAGGATGCCGCGCACGAAGAATGTGTCGGTGCCAGGGGAGGAGATGACGAGGATCCTCCTCGCCCCTTCAGGCAGGTCAAGGGAAAGACTGTTTATTTGGAGCAGCAGGAAGGCCGCAAGAAGCGGCGTCTGCACAGAGCAGCCCGAGCAGCGATAGCAGCATCAGCAGCCGCTGAGTAGGCAGAGCGAGGAGCTCAATTGCAGATTCCTTCCGATCAAATTTCCTATCGAGTTCGTCGCCTCGCCTCTCGTCCTCGCTCCTCCGCTCCTACCACTCCCACCACTGCTACCACTCCACCACCCACTTTGCCTGCCCCCGTCACTCCTGCGCCATCCACCACCTCAGCCATACCCACCACCTCCACTACTCTAGCTTCCACTGCTCCTACTCCCGCTTCCGCTCCTCCTATCCCACCTGCCCACTTCCGGGAGCGCAATGAGACTGAGGTGCGACCACTTGCTGCGGATCCCAGGCTATTTGATCTTCAGCGTGCTACAGCGGCACGGGTACGTCGGTTCAGACACGTACCCGTAGAGTCTTGGTTACCTACATAGAGAGACCCTGCAGCGGCAGATCCATTCAGCACCAGGATACAGGAGTCTTTCTATAGAGCACAGTTGTCAGCTCAGATTGCTCTGTGAACGCACCGGCTATTAGATCTCCCTGCCTTCCTGCTAGCAGCTGGTGCTGACTCTGAGGTTCACCTCTCCTACTTGCCTGGACTTCTGACTCTTCTGATATCTGAGGTTCACCTCTCCTACTTGTATGGATCGACCTGATCACCAGTGGATGCGGTTCCGCTTTGAGCAAGAGGATGTCACTATTCATGCCAGCCAGATTCGCCAGCTGTTTGGATTTCCCGAGTCATCGACTCGTCTTCACAGCTTGTGCTACGGTACCTCTGATCCTCTTCGACGCCCTCACGGCGGCGTTGCTCCAGGTACAGCTCACATCGCGGCTTTGTTCCGACTGCCCTTCTCAGATGGGTCGCGATGTTCTCCGGCAGATTTCACCACAGCGGCCAAGTTTCTATATCAGCTCATGAGACGGATGCTTCTGCCACGGATGGGTTACAGGGAGGCTGCCACTCATATTCAACTTTGGCTACTAGGTGCCCTGGTCTCTCACTCCGAGTTTGATGTTGTGGATTTCCTCATTTGTGAGATCGAGGACACCGTACTGGATGGTCTACGCGCTCGTCGACAGCTGCCTTATGCTCACTATCTGTGTCACATCTTCGCTCAGCTGATCCGGCCACCGCAGTTTCAGGGCACTCTTGAGGCCTCACGCCTACACTTTGGTTCCTACCGTCCAACCCCTAAGGACCCCGTGCCAGCACCAGATCCATTGGCCGACACTCAGGCAGAGGATACAACCTTCCATCAGTTTGAGACTCAGGGCGCAACAGTCCAGGATGATGATGATGATGATGACTTTGGGGTTCCACCTCCGCCTCCGCCTCCTATGCCTCCACGCATTCATGATCATGAGGCTGGGAGTTCTAGTGGTGCTGCCCCTCCTGCCATTGACCCTGCTCTTGCGGCGATCCTCCAGACTCTTAGCAGCAGGCTCACTTGGCAGTGGTCCAGCAGCAGATGTCCGAGAGAATGCTCTCGATGTTTCAGACGATTTAGGACAGGTAGGATACTCTACAGCAGCAACTTCTCTAGGACCAGGCTGAGAACAGGGCATTCATGACTCTCATGCTTCAGCACACTGGTGTGTCGATTCCCCCAGTTCAGTCAGCACCGCCTCCACCTCTTCAGGCTCCTGTTGTGCCAGCTATTCAGCCAGGACCCCCTCTTCATACTATAGTTGGTCTTTCTTCCTCTCTGCTCCGACCGGTCACCCTGGTTTTCACGTTGCCGGTCATCGGCTCCGTCAGCACTCAGTCGCCAGTGCCACCAGCTCCTGCTGTTACCACTGCCGTTGTGGCGGTGTCTGTGACTTCTACGGCTCTGGCAGCTCCTGCAGCGCAGCCTCCGTCTTAGTCAGTACTAGCTCCAGCTTCTACAGCAGATCCTGCCGAGACTGACTCTGACCCACAGCGGGCGTTCGCTCTACTGCCACGACCGTGACCGGATGCGCCCCCGCCACCTCCTTCCTCTTCTGATGTGTAGGTTCGGGTTTCTTTTGGTGTTTGACACCAAAGGGGGAGAGATATGAGTTGTGAGAGCTAGGGGGAGTTAGAGAGTTAGTAGAGAGTCATTTTGATGTAATATATGTGCTTGTTACTCTCAGTACTAGCTCCACTTTTGTATGATGCTTTTGGCTCACAAACTCTATTATATACTCTCGATGCTTATGTTGACTGTGTGTGTATTATATTTTCACCTTATATGCTATCACCAGTCTTCTAGTTCTTGTTCATCGATTTGATTTCACTTTTATATGAACAAGAAACTTACGATGTGTATGCGCTCATTCTTATTATTATGGTACACACTCTTTCTGTCAAAGATTACTAAGTATAATTAACCATCTTCTCTATTGATAGAAATTTCAAAACAAACTACTCTCACAAATCTTGTAGGGTTGTCATCAATCACCAAAAAGGGGGAGATTGAAAGCATCTAGGCCCCTGGTTGGTTTTAGTGATTAATGACAACATAATGTTATATGTGACTAACGTGTGTTTTGCAGAGACAAATGGTAAGTTAGGTCGCATTACAGGTAGAAGTACTACAACGGTGAAAACAATCCCGGAGATAAGAACTCAAAGCGACGGCTAAACGAGGAAACAAAAAGTGAACGACTACGTAGTCCGAGTGTCAAGGAGTTGTGGACACTCGTGATTTATTTTGGTCTTTTATTCTGTTTTAGCCGTACTATAAAGAGGGGTTGTCGATGAGTAGTTTGACCAAGAGAGTTCTAGTGTAGTCTTGGTGCATATTCACACACATATAGTGCTAGGTGACACTCTAGAACATACTCATAAGTTAGAACAAAAACCGATTTGAAAAACAGCAGAAATTAGAAAATAGGGTTTCTGACTTTGAGGCACCAGACTGTCCGGTGTGCACCGGACTGTCCGGTGTGCACCGGACTGTCCGGTGCACCCTCTGCCAGGTGGGGCCAAGCTGGCCTAGGGGAAGGGTTTCCCCATGCAGAAACCCGAGAGTGCAAGGTTCCCGAGTGGATTTTTAGTGGCGCACCGGACAGCGCACCGGACAGTGACTGTTCACTGTCCGATGTGCCATCAGCCCAACGGCTAGCTGTCAGAACTAGCCATTGGAGTCGACCGTTGGCGCACCGGACTGTCCGGTGCGCCCATGCGCAGAACATTGCCTGTAACGGCTAGTTGGTGGGTGAGGGCTATTTATACCCCCTCCACCCACCATATTCAATGTCTTGCTGCCCACATTAATTCCTGCACATTGGTAGAGCATTGCAAGCACCAAAAGCCTAGTGAGGAGATTAGAGAATCTTAATCCCGCATTTGGACCTCATTAGCGCTAGCAAGAGCCACCTAGAGCATACACCACTTGCATTAGGCTTCTCTTGGTCAAGCGAAAGTCTATGGCTTGTTACTCTTGGTGATCGGCATCACCTAGACGGCTTGGTGGCGTTGGGAGCTCGGTGATCACCGTGAAGATCTTGTTGGTGACCCGACTCAAGTTTGTAAGCGGTCGTGAGGGATCCACCGCGCCGAAGTGGCAAAGGATCATATCGTAGTGAGCACTTGGTTCTTGCGAGGACCAAGGGGGAGCGATACCCTTGTGCGGGTGCTCCAACGAGGACTAGTGGAGAGTGCTGACTCTTCGATACCTCAGGAAAAATTGGAGGAGTTTTCTAAACCTTGCTTTACATTCCACACTTAATTCAAGCATTTTACATTGTGTAATTGTTTAGCAAGTATTTGAGTATTGTCTTAGCATTGTTGTATTTCTAGTATTATTATCTTAGTGCTAGTTGTTGGGGTGAAGTTGGGCTCTTGCTTAGCTCTTGCTTAGGTTTTAATTAGTGTTGATTTTTAGAAAAGCCCAGTTCACCCCCCTCTTGGGCATCGTGATCCTTTCACGGAGAATGGACGAGAGGGTCCCAGTCGGGATCCTGGGATCTGTAGCTGCCTGAATGCAGTGTGGCTGATGACGTTGAGTCCAGCCCCACCGTCGATCAACACATGATGCAGCTTGATGTTGGCAATGATAGGGGCGGTGATGAGCGGCAGTATGCTGGCCCCTGCCATGTTCTCGGGGTAGTCGGATGCCCCAAAGGAGATAGTGGTGCTCCGCCACCGCTGGTGTGGGGCTGCCTTCGGGACCCCTGGGGTCGCCGACAGGACCTCACAGCGTAGGGACTTCACGTTCCTGCGGGAGGTGAACTCCTAGCTTCCGCCGTACATCACGTACAGCTTCTTACAGTGGTCGGTATCATCACCGGAGTCAGAGTCTCCAGTGAGGATGTCCTTGAGGACCTGCTCGGGGGACTGATACCCGAGGTCCCGTTCTCCCGCTGTCACATCACCGTCGTTGACCCTCTCCTTGCTAGGCCGGCGACAAGGTGGGGAGCCATCCTTGGAAGTCTGCTCGCACCGCTCGCTAACGCGCTTCGCGCGCTTGATGATCTCACGGCACTCCGCGGCGCTGTGGCGACTGTTGGGGTGCACAGGGCATGAGCCGCTGTTGCCTCCCTATGGTCGTGGGCGCTTGTTGCGCTCGTTCCGGCCCCTAGTCATAGTTGCGACGACCAAAGCAGCAGACTACAGCCTCTCGTGGCCACGGTTCTTCTTCTTCTTTTTGCCGTCCTAGGCGATGGCACCCGAGCCACCCGTCTGGGCAACTCCGGTTTGTGGTACCGACTGCCATGCACGGCCCTCGGTAGCTCTGGCACACTTGTCAGCCAGAGCGAAGAGCGTGGTGACAGTTTCCACATCGTGCGTGGCTAACTTCTCCAGCATCTTTTCATCACGCACCCCCTGGTAGAAAGCGGTTATGATGGAAGCATCAGAGATACGGGGTATAGTCCCTCGTACCTTGGTGAAGCGGGAGATGAAAGCCCGGAGAGTTTCCCCAGATTCCTGCCTCACTGCATGGAGGTGAGCCTCCACGCCATGCTGCTGATAAGCGCTGGCGAAGTTCGCTATGAACCACGCACAGAACTCTTCCTAGGAGTAGATCAATCCTGGGGTGAGGTTCATGAGCCAAGTCCGGGTCGGCCCAAACAAGGCTACATGGAAGTATGTTGCCATTACAGCAGTGTCTCCACCTGCTGCCGTAATAGCGGTGACGTATACCAGCAAGAATTCCGACGGATTTGACGTACCGTCGTATTTTTCTGGCAGGTGTGGCCGCAACTTGGATGGCCAATTCGCCGCGCGGAGATGATTCGCCAGTGCGGCGTAGCCCACGCCGGCCAACGGGACACCCCTTGGAGTTTGCGGTGCAACCGCGGAGAAGTCTAGGTCGAGGTTGCGACCCTTGACGTTCTGTCGACGCTCACGCGCTCTTTCCAGAGAGATGCGGGCATCCTCGCCCGCACGTCTGCGGTTGAGTTCTGCACGCAGGTCATCAGGCCTCTCCAAAGAGACTGGAGCGTCCTCTCCCGCACGTCTGCGGTTGAGCTCCGCCCGCAGGTCCTCCGTCGGTGCGGCCCACATGTTGACGCCAGGATGACCGAGGCCTAGGCCTGGCTGAGCCAGAATGTGCCATGACGAGCAGATGGTCGACATCGTCACGCCATTGCTTCATGGCCCCTGGCGAGGCCGTGGAGCTAGGGGGTGGCGCAGCAACTCCCTGGCTGTAGACAGCGCCCCAGGCGCAACCCTTGACGCTCTAGATGTCTGCGCAGGAGTGTGCTATTGCGCAGAGTGCACAGCAGCAGCACCAGGCACAGGGCGGTTGGTGGCCCGTGGTGTGGAAGATGCAGCCTCTTCCTCCATCGGGAAGTCCTCAGGAACAAAGTCATGGTGCTCGACGATCTGGACCATGGTGTCGAGCAGGAAAACGAGCAAAAACCTAATGCCAAGACCCCTACCTGGTGCACCAAATGTCGGAGAGGAAATTCTTCGGCCGGGTGGTGGAACGCACCCGCCCTAAATCCTAAGATGAGGAGGGGCCTAAGCGTTTTGCCTGTCTGCTAGATGGTCGAAGAACACGAGTGAACATGAGGATTTAGAGTGGTTCAGGCTGCCGGAGCGTAATACCCTACTCCACTGTGTGTTGTATTGAGTTTGAGAGCTGTATGAACTTGAGCGTATCAGAGTCTGAGTTGGGTCTGCCTTGTAAGGTTGTGTGCCTTCCCTTTTATAGCTCAAGGGAGGCACATACAAGGATGCTGAGCCCCGACATGTGGGCCTAGGAGAAAAATGGAAGGAATATATGATAGGAGTAACTAATGCAAGTAACGCCTGAGCAATCTCCAGGCACCCTGATGTCCGCAGCCCATACGGTATTGATACGCGGCGGCTGCTTCCTTGGTAGCGTACGAGTAATGATGAGCGTAGTGCACGCGGCAGTATGGGCGTACCGTCTGCCAGTGGAATGGACAGGCACACCGCTTGCGGAACAGACTGGTCACCGCCTACCAGCAAAATGGACAGGGCTCATTAAATGCGGAGGTGGCACATCGCCTGCCAGTGGAATGGACAGGGCTCATTAAATGCAGAGGCGGCACATCGCCTGCCAGTGGAATGGACAGGACTCAATAAATGCCGAGGCGGCAGATCACCTGCCAGTGGAATGGACAGGCGGCGCGCCTTGTTCGCAATAAATGCAGAGGCCGCGTAGCCCATAGGCCTTACGTCAGGCTCCGCCCGTTGGCTTACGTCACGTGCACCATGCCATGTGGCAGCATCGGGGTTCCACCTGAGTGGGGAGCAGAAGCGTATAAGGTAAGGTCCGGCACGTGTCAGCTCCGGACCCTCGCCTGGCCTTGATTAAGGCTTGGGTACTCTTTGTCCCAGAATCCCGGGACCCTGCTGTGAGTGGCCTGGACCCCACACAGAGGGGTCCGGAACCCATCCTAGGGGTCCGGTTTGCGCCCGTGGAGGTCCTGGACCTTACCCAGAGGCCCGGTCTTTATATACAGGGGTCCGGCACTTTCCCATGGGGGTCCGGACTCACTGTTCATACCTTGGAGTATATCACCTTCTCTGGCCACGTGGCGGCCCCAGAGCCATCCACGTGGTGGGGTCGGGGTGCTGTTGCTGGCCCAGAGTAGTCGCCCGAGGCTGGGGTGAGCCATGGTCTGGTCCCACGCACAGCTCCTTTACCAGGCGACTAAAGATAGCCGCGTGGGTACTGCGTCTTCATACGGTAGTAAGGGGTACCCCTGTTTTAGGGTACTGACAGTGGCCCCCGGGCCCACCTCAGGGGAGGATGCGAGCCTGCAGGTGGGGCCAATAGCCTCATTGGTGATTGGCGTGCCGCTTCCGTGCGTCTGCTGACGTACTCACCGTCAATCCGCCCTTGGTCACGCCAACTGCCATATTTGTCTCTGCGGCTGACTAACCCGCGGCCCCCACGCTTGGAGGTTTCGTCGGGCCACGCGCGGGGCGCCTCGATATCGCTGCATAGGTTTTTAAAAATTTACCTTCTGTCTTCTGCCACGTCCCCGAGGAGGCGCAGTACCGTCGCAAGCGGTGGTTCGCTCTTTCCGCACCTGGGTTCCGACACCCAAGGAGTATGACTCGTGGGCCTGGCCCCCGTGTCATAGACTGGGCTGTTGTTTCTTGTGGCGGAGATGAAGGGGCGCACTACCGCGGGCGGCGGTTTGCTTTTCGCGCGGCGTTTCGCCTTTCCACACTCGAAGACCAGCACACCAGTTGTATGACTTGTGGACCCGGGCCCCCGTGTCATAGACTAGGTCACCTGGGCGTCAGGTGTGTGGCGGTCGGGATTTCCTGTAGCGTTTCGAAGCGCAAGCGGGAGAGTCTGCCTTGAAGAGGGATTCACCCAGCGTGCAGCAGTTACGCTTTCGCATTCTCTCCCAATCGCTGTGTCCTTTCGCCTTCGAGCTCTCTTAAATGTCGGAGAGGAAATTCTCTGGCCAGGTGACGGAACGCACCCGCCCTAAATCCTAAGATGAGGAGGGGCCTAAGCGTTTTGCCTGTCTGCTAGATGGTCGAAGAACACGAGTGAACACAAGGATTTAGAGTGGTTCAGGCCGCCGGAGCGTAATACCCTACTCCACTGTGTGTTGTATTGAGTTTGAGAGCTGTATGAACTTGAGCGTATCAGAGTCTGAGTTGGGTCTGCCTTGTAACGTTGCGTGTCTTCCCTTTTATAGCTCAAGGGAGGCACATACAAGGATGCTGAGCCCCGACATGTGGGCCCAGGAGAAAAATGGAAGGAATATATGATAGGAGTAACTAATGCAAGTAACGCCTGAGCAATCTCCAGGCACCCTGATGTCCGCAGCCCATACGGTATTGATACGCGGTGGCTGCTTCCTTGGTAGCGTACGAGTAATGATGAGCGTAGTGCACGCGGCAGTATGGGCATACCGTCTGCTAGTGGAATGGATAGGCACGCCGCCTGCGGAACGGACTGGTCACCGCCTGCCAGCGGAATGGACAGGGCTCATTAAATACGGAGGCGGCACATCGCCTGCCAGCGGAATGGACAGGGCTCATTAAATGCGGAGGCGGTACATCGCCTGCCAGTGGAATGGACAATACTCAATAAATATCGAGGCAGCACATCGCCTGCTAGTGGAATGGACAGGCGGCGCGCCTTGTCTGCAATAAATGCAGAGGCTGCGCATCCCAGAGGCCTTACGTCAGGCTCCGCCCGTTGGCTTACGTCACGTGCACCATGTCACGTGGCAGCATCGGGGCTCCACCTGAGCGGGGAGCAGAAGCGTATATGGTAAGGTCCGAACACGTGTCAGCTCTGGACCCCCGCCTGGCCTTGATTAAGGCCTGGGTACTCTCTGTCCCAGAATCCCGGGACCCTGCTGTGAGTGGCCCGGACCCCACACAGAGGGGTCCGGGACCCATCCTAGGGGTCCGGTTTGTGGCCGTGGAGGTCCTGGACCTTACCCGGAGGCCCGGTCTGTTTATACAGGGGTCCAGCACTTTCCCATGGGGGGTCCAGACTCACTGTTCATACCTTGAAGTATATCACCTTCTCTGGCCACGTGGCGGTCCCGGAGCCATCCACGTGGTGGGGTCGGGTGCTGTTGCTGGCCCAGAGTAGTCGCCCGAGGCTGGGGTGAGCCATGGTCTGGTCCCACGCACAGCTCCTTTACCACGCGACTAAAGATAGTCGCATGGGTACTGCATCTTCATACGGTAGTAATGGGTACCCCTGTTTTAGGGTACTGACAGCTTCGCTTATGTGAGGATTATTTCTATGAAAATCACCTAAATCAACATGAATGCAGAATTTCCGTTGAGTCATCACAATGAGAGGAATCTGGATGATGCCACTTGTCTCCCTCCGCACGCAAGCTCCGCGATATCTGAATTCTCGTGACAGCTAAATTATCCAGGAATCCAGATTCTTTTCAGAAAAAACTGTCACAAACAGGCCCTATGTATATGAAGAGCCGGTCTCTTGTATTTTTTTACAATTAACTTCTAGAAACCCACAATTAAATGAGGTTGTACGTGCACTTGATGTCACGTGGGATTTATGAATGCGTGCAAATTACTATTAGGCCCCGTTTGTTTCCTTTCATTTAAAGGAATTGGAATCTTAGTAATGGAATAGACTATTTTTTTAGAATGTGGCATTCCACCACTTTCCAAAGTTATCATATAAGCCTATCTCAAATTTATGAGGTGAGATATGGAAATTGATTCTATAGATTTACATGCTATTTTTCCGATGTACAACTTATAGCACACTCTTCTACTTGCTTCGCTATAATATAAATGTAGTATATAACTATCTATCTCATATGATTTAAGATAATATACAAATATATTACATATATAAATATATGAACTTAATTAGTTTTGTCTAAATTATAATTATTAAAATGAAATTCAATTCCAACGAAACAAACGGGGCCTTAGACGAAACCATAATTTAGCCACAGTTCCTTGACCCATAAAATCTGCGCACGTGCACCGAAGCAATAACGAAATGAATTGCGAACAAACACAACTCCCAAATATTCCAACCTTGATTGGAATCATTGAACTCAACCAGAGAAGCTAGTTGCGCTTTGAATTTCTCCAAGTGGCCAGCATCTCGGTCCTCCCCAGCTGACGTATCGAGTAGTCTATGGTTCCTTCAGAGAGTATATTCTGCATTTGCCTGCAGCAAGCAAAACCAAAGTCGAAGCATGGATGTTGAGATGCAGAAGTTTTAGGCAGAACAGAACAGACCAGAACAGTGTTCTGAATTGCTGTTCACAACAGTTCCTTGTCCTTTTTTTTCTTTTTCTTTTTCGGTGGGGTGGGGTGGGGGGGGCAAGTTGTTTGTCCTTCATTATGCAACTCCAGAAACATGTGGTCTTCCCAGAAAGCAGCCAGGAGTGCAGATTGGTTGCTTGCATTGTAGGGTCTCTTCTGTTATGGTTGTTGCCGGCTATGGTGGGGTGACTGAACCCATTTTCGATGTATATTATTATTGTAGTGTTGTCTTTTTCTTACGTCCCTTTAAAAAAACTGTTAAAAGATCGTCGTGAGTTCTGCAAACACGACATCATGCAGGTTCCTTGATTTTGCAAACTGAATGTTAAATGTGGGACAAGACCTTTAACTCTGTTTTCATAGAATTTTGACCGAAAGAAAGAGAGAGAGAGAGAGCAGCAGCAGCAGCAGCAACGAAAGGTTAAAAGTAAAGTGTAACCTGTTGCACTTGTGTGTATATGAACATCAGGCTAAGACAGGTACAAGTTCACCACGGGACAAAACAAAATGGTTCGGAACTATGCATCTTTTCTTTCTCCAGCTGTATTTTTGGCTCCTAGTGAACAACTTCCTAATTCTTGGTTGATTTCTCTTCCGAGCTTTTCCACCAACTTGGCCAAACACCATGCTCCAGTCCCAACTCGCCAAAACGGGGACCTGTTTGTAGAATACGTATCCCAACAAGTCTATTTCTCGCCGCAAATCGCGGTTTCTAATAGACCCTTTTGTTGTTGAGAACTATTTTTACATCTCGTTTGATCTCTCTCTCTCTCTCTCTTCTCTCTGTGTTGACAAGCTAGTGAAGTGGACGTCAACTACATTTAATACGGTTGGCCAAATCACGTTGCTTTCGCATCAGTTATTAGGCAATAAATTAAAAAATAACAGGAATTTTTCTGGGACAAATATATGTGGTGATGCTTGCTAAAATTCAGCTTGTCGTACTAAAATAATAAAAACTGCAATTCGCTAGTCTTCCCTGCTTCCATGTGGAGACCGTGACATGAGAAGTGGATGTTTTAACCTGCAGTAGGTAATGACATACATGTTGATATTGTTGGTGGTGGCTTAATTAACACCCTCGCGTTTGCATTTTTAGTGTTGCTATATTCATTTTAATTTTGAAAAAAAAACAGAGGTGCCAGTAGATTATATTTGGGAGTTGATCTCTCCACGTGTTCAATCTTGACCAAGACACAAAATTAAAGTAGAGAATAACGTTTTCACCACGCTTGGAAACTTAATATATTTAATTTGATCCGATTCCTTGTTACCTGCTTCTGCAAGGAAGCTACAAAAAGAAAGGAAAAAGCTATTGGTATTTCTTTAAATTTGCTATAGTGGTCATTTTCGGATAGGCTGGCAACCCAGCAGTTCCTATCACCTTAATGGCCGGCTCCAAGTCTCCACCTCTATCTCCCCTCCCTCTAATCTCCGTGTACTTCCTCCCCCTCTCCATTTCAACGGCCCACCCTCCCTCCCCCCCTCTATTCAGTTGTTTGAGAATTTCCCCCTCTAAAAGGGAGGGAGCACTAATCTCCCCCCATTCACTAATCACTGCTATTAAGTATGTAATTAATCTTTTTCATGTTTAATTAGCTGATAACGATATGTATTACGGTACTATAAATACTATACAATTTTTAAACTTCAAAAATGATATATACAATTCAAATAGCTCATTTAATGCGTAAAGGGGGCTGAATAGGGGGAATGGTTGGAAATGAAAAGAAACAGAGGGATGAATGAAAGAGGGAGAAGTATTTAAAAATGAATAGGAAGTATAGATAGGAGGAGATGAGAGGGGGCTTTGTTGGAATCAGCCTTACAGCGTAAGCAAAATTTGAAGATTTGGGTAATAAAATAACTGATGCCGTAATTATCAAATAATGGGCCGGCCAAACTTGAGAGCAGAATTAAGGATGAAAATGGATGGAAACAAGCGGAAACACCCCCCCCTCTACCGGATAGGCGGGGTATATATGTTTGTAGTCACTCGGGTAGTGTTTGGTTCACCATGGGTAATGGTATCACAATGGAAATTAAAAAACGGTGGATTCCAAATCAATGAATGCCATTACATGATTTGCTTGGTTAAATTTTGTAACACTTTTTGATTCCAATACACTGTTTGTTTTGGAAACCAATGTAACGTAATGAAATTAAAAATGTGAGTTTTGTAACACTTTTTCATTCCAATACACGTTTTAATATAAGAAACCATTCAACATCATTCGTGAACATAAAAATTCAGCATTTACCATCATTCAACATCATTCCCTTCGTGAACATTAAACAACATTCAAAACTCATAAAAATTCAGTTTTTACCATACTGAAAGGTACCGACATTCAACAAACCACATTGAAAGCTACCCACAGATACAATACCATATTCAACACCATTCGTGAACATTCAACAACGTTCAACATCATAAAAAATTAGTTTTTATCATCATTCACCATCCTTCAACAGCAACATATGAAGAACACTAAAGGTAAACAGATTGAGACCAACTAAACCAACAACAACTTCCAAAGCTCCATCATTCAACATCTAGACCAGCACCTTCACTTTGACCTCTCTCTCTCTCCTTGCTGCTTCATCTGGAATAAATGAAATAATTAGCGAATTAAACCAAGATCAAAACTAGCCATGTACATTTCTACAAACAAAATTCTAGTTACCACGTAGCATGTCGACAATGTATTCCCTCCTCAGTGGTTCTGGAAGTGCAAACAACATCCCCATTTGATCTGGCATCCTAACAAACACACCAGCTGCTTTGATAACTTCTGAGCTAGTAAATTCAAGTCCCCGGACCTCATTGATCGCCTTCTCTCTTAGCTTTTGTTGTGGATCCTCATATCTTGCCTTTTCTTGGTTGGATGCCTCACGATCCATAGCTTGCGCCATTTTTCCAATTGACATGGTGGCAACCTTGAGATCACCACTCACTTCATTGAACACGTCAAGAAGCGGGTAACTTGATGAAGTCTTCTTTCCTTTCCACTCTTTCTTCCGCTTCTTGGAGATAGATGATGTTGAGTCAACAGAACGCCTTGGTGTCTCTACAGATGTCATATCCTCTCTATCCTCTTCATCATTAGCATTTACACGAACTAACTCTTCTTCCAAGTTTTGAACAGCATTTGGCATGTCTTCCGCACCTTCACCCGTGGCCATGTCCTTGGAATATTGAGAGCACCTAGAGGGGGGGGTGAATAGGTGATCCTGTGAAACTTAAACTTATAGACACAAAAACTTGTTAAGTGTTAGCACAATAATCGCCAAGTGGCTAGAGAGGAGTCTCAACAAAACACAATACCACAAGAGATCAAACACAGAGATGACACAGTGGTTTATCCCGTGGTTCGGCCAAGACCAACGCTTGCCTACTCCACGTTGTGGCGTCCCAACGGACGAGGGTTGCAATCAACCCCTCTCAAGCGGTCCAAAGACCAACTTGAATACCACGGTGTTTTGCTTTGCCTTTCAATATCCCGTTCGCGAGGAATCTCCACAACTTGGAGCCTCTCGCCCTTACACTTAAGATTCACAAAGAAATACGGAGTAAGGGAGAAACTAGCAACGCACACAAGACTCAAAATCAGAGCAACAGCACGCACACAAGTCGCAACAAGAGCTCGCAACACAACTCAATGAGTTCACAACTCAACAAGAGCTCTAGATGCTATCACAATGAACCAAATGCGTGGAATCGATGTCTCGGTGCTTAGGAATGTTGTAGGAATGCTTGATGTTCTCCTCCATGCGCCTAGGGGTCCCTTTTATAGCCCCAAGGCAGCTAGGAGCCGTTGAGAGCAAACCTGGAAGGCCAATCTTGCCTTCTATCGTCGGGTGCACCGGACACTGTCCGGTGCCCGATTCCTTTCCATAAATGGCGCAGTTGACCGTTGGTGGCCAGAGAGCCGTTGGCGCACCGGACATGTCCGGTGCACACCGGACAGTCCGGTGCCCCCTTCCGACCATTGGCTCGGCCACGTGTCCCGCGCAGATCGCGCGGCCGACCGTTGGCTCACCGGACAGTCCGGTGCACACCGGATAGTCCGGTGAATTTTAGCCGTACACCGTCGGCGAATTCCCGAGAGCGGCCAGTTCGCGCCGAGTCAGCCTGGCGCACCGGACACTGTCCGGTGCACCACCGGACAGTCCGGTGCCCCAGACCGAAACAGCCTCTTGGCTGTACACAGCCAACTCTTCTCTTCTCTTCTTCTTTCTGTTTCTGATACTTAGACAAGTATATTAGTACACAAAACCAATGTACTAAAACTTAGAAACATACCTTTGCTCTTGATTTGCACTTTGTTCATCCATGGGCATAGATTCACATTTAAGCACTTGTGTTGGCACTCAATCACCAAAATACTTAGAAATGGCCTAAGGGCACATTTCCCTTTCAATCTCCCCCTTTTTGGTGATTTATGCCAACACAACATAAAGCAACTAGAACAAGTGCAATATCACTTCAAATAAAAACTCAAATTCATTTTGATTCTATTTGGCATATATGGATCATCCTTTGCCACCACTTGGTTTGTTTTTGCAAATCAAACTCAAAACCCTATCTCTAAGTCAAATCCACTTGTAGAGACATAAAGAGAGGTTTTCCAAAGAAAATTGATTCAAGATTCCAAAAACTCCCCCTTTTTCCCATAATCAACACTTCTCCCCACAAGAGGCCAACTTTTGACAAAAGAGACAATGCAAGAGTTTTGACAAACCAAAAGCTCTATCCTACTGTTTTCAAAGTTTCTCAAGTGGTAGCTGATCCATTTATTGCTTTGGCCTTTATTTTCTCCCCCTTTGGCATCAAGCACCAAAACGGGATCAATCTTGGCCCTTTGACCCCATTGCCTCACCAAAATCTCCAATTAAGAGCAAATAGGCAATAAGAGTTTAAAGATGAACTTGGAATAAGTTACCCTCTCATCGGAGTGCAGTGGAAGTCTTTCACGGTCCAAGTCCACCTTTCCCTTTCAAACCTTCTTTGAGACTAAAACAATCAAACTCAAACAAACGGTTAGTCTCAAAGGGTCAAGTTGTAACACATCTCCCCCTAAATATGTGCATTACTGGCACAAGGACTTGTGAGGTCCGGGGAGTGCTTGTACAACTTGAGCACCATAATAAGCAACACAATGCAGAATGAACATGATTAAAGGCATAAACACATGTATGCTATAAATCAATCCAGGTTCCGCGAATCTAAGACATTTAGCTCACTACGTAACCTGCAAAAGGTCTTCTCATCTAGAGGCTTAGTGAAGATATCGGCTAGCTGGTTCTCGGTGCTAACATGAAACACTTCGATATCTCCCTTTTGCTGGTGGTCTCTCAAAAAGTGATGCCGGATGTCAATGTGCTTTGTGCGGCTGTGTTCAACAGGATTTTCCGCCATGCGGATAGCACTCTCATTGTCACATAGGAGTGGGACTCTGCTCAGATTGTAGCCAAAGTCCCTGAGGGTTTGCCTCATCCAAAGTAGTTGCGCGCAACACTGTCCTGCGGCAACGTACTCGGCCTCAGCGGTGGATAGGGCAACGGAGGTTTGTTTCTTAGAGTTCCACGACACCAGGGACCTTCCTAAGAATTGGCACGTCCCTGATGTACTCTTCCTATCGACCTTACATCCAGCATAGTCGGAATCTGAGTATCCAACCAAGTCAAAGGTAGACCCCTTTGGATACCAGAGCCCGAAGCAAGGCGTAGCAACCAAATATCTAAGAATTCGCTTCACCGCCACTAAGTGACACTCCTTAGGATCGGATTGAAATCTAGCACACATGCATACGCTAAGCATAATATCCGGTCTACTAGCACATAAATAAAGTAAAGACCCTATCATTGACCGGTATGCTTTTTGATCAACGGACTTACCTCCTTTGTTGAGGTCGGTGTGTCCGTCGGTCCCCATCGGAGTCTTTGCGGGCTTGGCGTCCTTCATCCCAAACCGCTTCAGCAGATCTTGCGTGTACTTCGTTTGGGAGATGAAGGTGCCATCTTTGAGTTGCTTCACTTGGAACCCAAGGAAGTAGTTCAACTCGCCCATCATCGACATCTCGAATTTCTGCGTCATCACCCTGCTAAACTCTTCACAAGACTTTTGGTTAGTAGAACCAAATATTATGTCATCGACATAAATTTGGCACACAAACAAATCACCATCACATGTCTTAGTAAAAAGAGTTGGATCGGCTTTCCCAACCTTGAAAGCATTAACAATTAGAAAGTCTCTAAGGCATTCATACCATGCTCTTGGGGCTTGCTTAAGTCCATAGAGCGCCTTAGAGAGCTTACACACGTGGTCGGGGTACCGTTCATCCTCGAAGCCAGGGGGTTGCTCCACGTACACCTCCTCCTTGATTGGCCCGTTGAGGAAAGCGCTCTTCACATCCATTTGGAACAACCTGAAAGAATGGTGAGCGGCATATGCTAGCAAGATACGAATTGATTCTAGCCTAGCCACAGGAGCAAACGTCTCCTCAAAGTCCAAACCTGTGACTTGGGCATAACCTTTTGCCACAAGTCGAGCCTTGTTCCTCGTCACCACCCCGTGCTCGTCCTGTTTGTTGCGGAATACCCACTTGGTTCCCACAACGTTTTGCTTGGGACGAGGCACCAGTGTCCAAACTTCATTGCGCTTGAAGTTGTTGAGTTTCTCCTGCATGGCTAACACCCAGTCCAGATCTTGCAAGGCCTCTTCTACCCTGAAAGGCTCAATAGAAGAGACAAAGGAGTAATGCTCACAGAAATTAACTAATCGAGATCGAGTAGTTACTCCCTTGCTAATATCACCCAGAATTTGGTCGACGGGATGATCCCTTTGAATCATCGCTCGAACTTGGGTTGGAGGTGCCGGTAGTGCTTCTTCCTCCATCACATGATCATCTTGTGCTCCCCCTTGATCACACTCCTCTTGATGAACCTGTTCATCATTTTGAGTTGGGGAATGCACCATTGTTGAGGAAGAAGGTTGATCTTGCTCCAATTGTTCCTGTGGTCGCACATCACCAATCGCCATGGTGCGCATAGCGGCCGTTGGAATGTCTTCTTCATCTACATCATCAAGATCAACAACTTTCTCTCTTGGAGAGCCATTAGTCTCATCAAATACAACGTCGCTAGAGACTTCAACCAAACCCGATGATTTGTTGAAGACTCTATACGCCTTTGTATTTGAGTCATAACCTAATAAAAACCCTTCTACAGCTTTGGGAGCAAACTTAGAATTTCTACCCTTCTTTACTAGAATGTAGCACTTGCTCCCAAATACACGAAAGTAAGATACATTGGGTTTGTTACCGGTTAGTAGCTCATACGAAGTCTTCTTGAGGAGGCGATGAAGGTAGACCCTGTTGATGGCGTGGCAAGCCGTGTTCACGGCTTCCGACCAGAAACACTCGGGGGTCTTGAATTCTCCAAGCATCGTCCTCGCCATATCGATTAGCGTCCTGTTCTTCCTCTCTACCACACCATTTTGCTGTGGTGTGTAGGGAGCGGAGAACTCGTGCTTGATCCCTTCCTCCTCAAGGAACTCCTCCACTTGAAGATTCTTGAACTCGGACCCGTTGTCGCTCCTTATCTTCTTCACCTTGAGCTCAAACTCATTTTGAGCTCTCCTAAGGAAGCGCTTGAGGGTCCCTTGGGTTTCAGACTTATCCTGCAAAAATAACACCCAAGTGAAGCGGGAAAAGTCATCGACAATAACTAGACCATACTTACTTCCCCCTATGCTCAGATAGGCGACGGGTCCGAAGAGGTCCATATGCAGCAGCTCCAGGGGTCTTGAAGTGGTCATCACATTCTTGCTGTGATGCGCTCCTCCCACCTGTTTACCTGCTTGACAAGCTGCACAAGGTCTATCTTTTTCGAATTGTACGTTAGTCAAACCTATCACGTGTTCTCCCTTTAGAAGCTTGTGAAGGTTCTTCATCCCCACATGTGCTAAGCGGTGATGCCACAGCCAGCCCATGCTAGTCTTAGCAATTAAGCATGCATCTAGACCGGCCTCTTCTTTTGCAAAATTAACTAAGTAAAGCTTGCCGTCTAATACACCCTTAAAAGCTAGTGAACCATCACTTCTTCTAAAGACAGACACATCTACATTTGTAAATAGACAGTTATATCCCATATTGCATAATTGACTAACAGATAACAAATTATATCCAAGAGACTCTACTAAAAACACATTAGAGATAGAGTGCTCATTAGAAATTGCAATTTTACCTAACCCTTTTACCTTGCCTTGATTCCCATCACCGAATATAATTGAATCTTGGGAATCCTTATTCTTGACGTAGGAGGTGAACATCTTCTTCTCCCCCGTCATATGGTTTGTGCATCCGCTGTCGATAATCCAGCTTGAACCCCCGGATGCATAAACCTGCAAGGCAAATTTAGGCTTGGGACTTAGGTACCCAACTCTTGTTGGGTCCTACAAGGTTAGTCACAATTTTCTTAGGGATCCAAATGCAAGTTTTATCACCCTTGCATTTTGCCCCTAACTTCCTAGCAATCACCTTTCTATCCTTTCTACAAATTGCAAAGGAAGCATTCAAAGCATGATATATTGTAGAAGGCTCATTAACTTTCCTAGGAACATTAACAACATTTCTCCTAGGCATATTATGAACAACATTTCTCCTACCAACATTCCTATCATGCTCATAGAAAGAACTAGAAGCAACCATGTCATGATAAACATATGAATCAAAAATATTATAACTTCTATTTGCATTTCTAGTATGTCTCCTATCATGATACATAAAAGCATGGTTCTTTTTAGCATTACTTGCCATAGGGGCCTTCCCTTTCTCCTTTGCGGAGATGGGAGCCTTATGGCTTGTTAAGTTCTTGGCTTCCCTCTTGAAGCCAAGCCCATCCTTAATTGAGGGGTGTCTACCAATCGTGTAGGCATCCCTAGCAAATTTTAGTTTATCAAAATCACTTTTGCTAGTCTTAAGTTGAGCATTAAGACTAGCCAATTCATCATTAAGTTTGGAAATTAAAACTAGGTGTTCACTACAAGCATCAATGTCAAAATCTTTACACCTATTACAAGTTTCAACAATTTCCACACAAGATGTTGATTTACTTGCTACTTCTAACTTAGCATTCAAATCAGCATTAACACTTTTTAATTTAGAGATGGATTCATGACAAGTGGATAATTCACTAGAAAGCATCTCATTTCTTTTAATTTCTAGAGCAAGAGAATTTTGTGCACTGACAAATTTATCATGCTCCTCATATAAAAGATCCTCTTGTTTTTCTAGTAATCTATTCTTATCATTCAAAGCATCAATCAACTCATTAATCTTATTAATTTTAGATCTATCTAATCCCTTGAATAAGCATGAGTAATCTATCTCATCATCATCACTAGACTCATCCTCACTTGAAGAAGCATAAGTACTAGTATCATGAGTGCGGTGGCGGCGAGTCCTTCATTGTCGGAGTCGGAGGAGGATCAATCCGAATCCCACTCCTTTCCTATATGTGCCTCGCCCTTGGCCTTCTTGTAATGTTTCTTCTTCTCCCTTTTGTTCCCCTTTTCCTGGTCACTTTCATTATCGGGACAGTTAGCAATGAAATGACCAATCTTACCACATTTGAAGCACGAGCGTTTCTCCTTTGTCTTGGTCTTGCTTGGCTGTCCCTTGCGACCTTTAAGCGCCGTCTTGAAGCGCTTAATGATGAGGGCCATCTCCTCATTATTGAGCCCAGCCGCCTCAACTTGCGCCACCTTGCTTGGTAGTGCCTCCTTACTCCTCGTTGCCTTGAGAGCGATGGGTTGAGGCTCATGAGAAGGACCGTTCAACGCGTCGTCCATGTATCTCGCCTCCTTGATCATCATTCTCCCGCTTACAAACTTCCCTAGAACTTCTTCGGGCGACATCTTGGTGTACCTAGGATTTTCACGAATATTGTTCACCAAATGAGGATCAAGAACGGTAAATGACCTTAGCATTAGGCGGACGACGTCGTGGTCCGTCCATCGCGTGCTCCCGTAGCTCCTTATTTTGTTGATAAGGGTCTTGAGCCGGTTGTATGTTTGAGTTGGCTCCTCGCCCCTTATCATTGCGAATCGTCCAAGCTCGCCCTCCACCAACTCCATCTTGGTGAGCAAGGTGACATCATTCCCCTCATGAGAGATCTTGAGGGTGTCCCAGATCTGCTTGGCATTGTCCAAGCCGCTCACCTTATGGTACTCGTCCCTGCACAAAGAGGCTAGCAACACAGTAGTGGCTTGTGCATTTTTATGAATTTGTTCATTAATAAACATGGGACTATCCGTACTATCAAAGTGCATTCCACTTTCTACAATCTCCCATATGCTAGGATGGAGAGAGAACAAGTGACTACGCATTTTGTGACTCCAAAATCCGTAGTCCTCTCCATCAAAATGAGGAGGTTTACCAAGTGGAATAGATAATAAGTGAGCATTAGTACTTTGAGGAATACGAGAGTAATCAAAAGAAAAGTTCGAATTGACCGGTTTCTTTCTCTCGTATTCGTTGTGGTCGTCGTCCTTTTGGGAGGAAGTAGACTCATCGTTGTCGTAGTAGACGATCTCCTTGATGCGTCTTGTCTTCTTCTTCTTCCCATCTTTGCGTCTGTGGCCCGAGCCCGAGTCGTTGGACTTGTCATCCCTTGGCTCGTTGATGAAGGACTCCTTCTCCTTGTCGTTGATCACGATTCCCTTCCCTTTAGGATCCATCTCTTCGGGCGGTTAGTCCCTTTGTGAAGAGAACGGCTCTGATACCAATTGAGAGCACCTAGAGGGGGGGTGAATAGGTGATCCTGTGAAACTTAAACTTATAGACACAAAAACTTGTTAAGTGTTAGCACAATAATCGCCAAGTGGCTAGAGAGGAGTCTCAACAAAACACAATACCACAAGAGATCAAACACAGAGATGACACAGTGGTTTATCCCGTGGTTCGGCCAAGACCAACGCTTGCCTACTCCACGTTGTGGCGTCCCAACGGACGAGGGTTGCAATCAACCCCTCTCAAGCGGTCCAAAGACCAACTTGAATACCACGGTGTTTTGCTTTGCCTTTCAATATCCCGTTCGCGAGGAATCTCCACAACTTGGAGCCTCTCGCCCTTACACTTAAGATTCACAAAGAAATACGGAGTAAGGGAGAAACTAGCAACGCACACAAGACTCAAAATCAGAGCAACAGCACGCACACAAGTCGCAACAAGAGCTCGCAACACAACTCAATGAGTTCACAACTCAACAAGAGCTCTAGATGCTATCACAATGAACCAAATGCGTGGAATCGATGTCTCGGTGCTTAGGAATGTTGTAGGAATGCTTGATGTTCTCCTCCATGCGCCTAGGGGTCCCTTTTATAGCCCCAAGGCAGCTAGGAGCCGTTGAGAGCAAACCTGGAAGGCCAATCTTGCCTTCTGTCGTCGGGTGCACCGGACAGTCCGGTGCACACCGGACACTGTCCGGTGCCCGATTCCTTTCCATAAATGGCGCAGTTGACCGTTGGTGGCCAGAGAGCCGTTGGCGCACCGGACATGTCCGGTGCACACCGGACATGTCCGGTGCACACCGGACATGTCCGGTGCACACCGGACAGTCCGGTGCCCCTTCCGACCATTGGCTCGGCCACGTGTCCCGCGCAGATCGCGCGGCCGACCGTTGGCCCGGCCGACCGTTGGCTCACCGGACAGTCCGGTGCACACCGGACAGTCCGGTGAATTTTAGCTGTACGCCGTCGGCGAATTCCCGAGAGCGGCCACTTCGCGCCGAGTCAGCCTGGCGCACCGGACACTGTCCGGTGCACCACCGGACAGTCCGGTGCCCCAGACCGAAACAGCCTCTTGGCTGTACACAGCCAACTCTTCTCTTCTCTTCTTCTTTCTGTTTCTGATACTTAGACAAGTATATTAGTACACAAAACCAATGTACTAAAACTTAGAAACATACCTTTGCTCTTGATTTGCACTTTGTTCATCCATGGGCATAGATTCACATTTAAGCACTTGTGTTGGCACTCAATCACCAAAATACTTAGAAATGGCCTAAGGGCACATTTCCCTTTCAAATATACCATTGAAAGTTCATCATAGTAAGGAAAGGACACTCCATACAACCCTTTTGCATCTGGATTATTCTGTAAAAAACAAAGACACATCATCACCAGCAGATACAAGCAGACACATGTGGAATAGGATATAAGCAGAGAAGGTGGAATAGCAACAAGCATCCAATGTTTCGAGAATAAGAATTATGTGTGCTGGCATGACACATTTATCAAATTATGACAATTTTAGAAGAAAAGCAGCACCAGCTTTGCAAACTGCAATTGACACTATCAGCAAACAAATTATGTGTGCAATATCAAATTATGTGTGCAATATCATATCTATTTATATTTGGATAAATGTAGTTGCCAAAAATAAGGGAACGAAATCAAGATACAAAAAAATTTAGGTTGTAGTGGTAAGTGGAAACACAAATAAAGTGAAAAGAAAATCATTATTTCCAAACAACCAAATATAACTGAAATAATTAGCATCCTACTACCCTTATATTGACTATACCCAATGTAAAGAAAGAATTGCAGCAGGCCATAGGAGTATCTTACAGTTACAAAAAAGGAATCTACAAACAAATAAAAATACCTTAACTGAATCATCATACCTTAACTGAATCTACAAACAAATAAAAATACCAGAATTGCAGCAGGCCATAGGACTATACCTTAACTGAATCTTACAGTTACAGGCCATAGGAGATCTGATGAAACCAGACCAGACAGAGCGCAAAGGTATAGGGGGGTTCGCACCTCATAGCTGTCAACGCCGACGAGGAAGAAAAAGAACACCTTGGTTTGGTTGATGTGGATTATGACTGACCTAGCTTAACTTTACTTGAAGCTATTTTTTTAAAAAATACCTTAACTAAATCATCTTGTTAAGCTATTCATGAAAGTACCTTGCAATGTGTCTCATATTGTTGTTTCTCGCACTAAATCATCTTCTTGGTCGGATCCCATGTGAACCCACTCTTGTTCAACATCTGCTCCAAAGCAGAATACTTTGTCTTGAAGTATCTTAACCTTTACTCGATATGAGGAGTTGCAGAAATTTTTGAATCATGTAGCTTTTCAGCGAGGCGAGCTTCAAGTACTGAAGTGTAACCATTCTTGAAACTCCCATCACTCCTCCACCTCGGATCCAAAGAAACATCAACCAATGCTTTGATCAGTTCATCATCTTCAACAGGAATCCACTTCCTTTTGTTTTCCCCCTACCACGAACAGCAATAGAGCCCTCCAAAATGTCCATTCTGCATACAAATGATGACAAGTCATAAACACATATATAGTAAAAATAGTAATAGAGCCATGAAAAGTACTTAAGCATCAAAAGTACCATGAAATAATCAATGAGAAGCCCTATAAGCATTATACATCCCCTGCGCAAGAGTGTCACGAAAAGTACTCCACGCATTTGTTGTGGAGTACCCATAATGAATTCTGGTTCACCAACTTCTCCCTCAGGCATTTCAGAATCTACCACCGATTGTTCCTCACTTTCCATAGGGTCTCTAGACATTTTTTTTGCAAAATTAGATTGTGCAAAAGGGCACATGCCATTATTATACGACATTGAGTCTTTATAGGAAAATATGAAGGGGATCTAAGAATCGCCCATCGCCCTTTAAGCCTTCCAAAAGCCCTCTCTATAATATTTCTTGCTCGAGCATGACACATATTGAAATACTCCTCAGCACTATGTGGTGGATTCTGCGCTGTCCAACCCCCCAAATGGTATCGTTGACCTCGATAAGGTGCTAGAAATCCATTGGCGTTTGTATAACCCGCATCAACAAGATAATAACAACCTAAAAGAATATTTTCAAGTTAATATACACACTTAAAACACTATACCACCAAACCAAATGGAAGTTATTGAAATAAAACTCGCCTTGAGGGACACGCAATCCATTTGGCCTCGAGATAGCATCACGCAGCACACGACCATCATGCGCTGAACCCTCCCAACCAGGTAGCATATAGATGAATTGCATATCGGGTGCACAAACACCCAATACATTTGTCACAATGTCTGCTTTCCTTGACCTATATCTTCCTTTTAGATGTGTTGGCACAGTTACCTTGATAGCGGTTCCGTCTAATGCACCCAAACAATTCTACATACATTTCATAAAAGAAATATCACTTCAATGTGTCTATTTAAAGTTGAAGAAAAACTAAAGAACCTTATAGGTCTTATGTATTTACCTTAAAGTTTTTCCAAGTATTATCAGTGCTATTCTCTGGAATTGGATCAGGGGTCTTAAGAAGCAAATGTTGCAACTTTAGAACAGCTAGAAGGCATAAGTTGAACTGCCTACTAACTGTCTCGCTGCTTCGAAAGAAAAACCTTCCAATTGTTCGATTCTTCAAATGATGAGCCAACGTATACAAAAAAATGAACCACTATCTCCTCTAGGGTCATATTGCGTGTGGCCTTTAGCCCACCAACATCTCTAAGCATCTCACACAAAATAAAGAAAGTTCTTCTATCCATACGAAGCTCACTAATACATTTTCTATCACTCTCACAAATGAGTTCATTTAAATTCTCCATCCTACGCTCTCTATTTCTTAACCTTCTTTCTATTCTCAGACATTTTCTTCTATATGCTAATCCCATGAGCAACCAGACATAATAGTACGTGACAAGGAGAGAACTTAAGATACCCCTAAATGCCATATTCCTTCGTCGAGTTCTTGAGGATAAATCTGGAGGTCAACAAATGAGTTTCATATAAATCTGGATATCATTGTGCACATCAAATAAATTAAACAAAGCATAGAGGACTCAGAAGAAAATGACCACTGTAGTACCACCAGCTAAATCCGAAGCAAAACAAGTTACACAAGTTTCAGATCCTGCTATAAAGTTTCAGGACTAAAATAGTACATCTTTAAGTTTTGCAGCCCGAAATTCTTCAACACCGGTGTTTAGCATCAAACCCCCAAAATCAGACAGAGAGGTGTGTGAGTGGATGGGGTAGAAACATGGAGTGGGTTCTGTCAATAGCTCACCTTAACGCCATTGTACCCAGTGGAGGAGAGCGTACTGGAGCATGCACTCATGGCCGGCGGAGAGCACGAAGCGATCGCGGTCGAACCAGGCGGGGTTCTTCGGGTTGAAGCGGAGGAACTCGTCGAACAGGACGTGTCCCAGCGGCGCGCAGCCCATGGGGAGGCCTGGATGGCCAGAATGCGCCTTCTCCACGGCGTCCACGGCCAGGAACCGGATAGTGTTCACCGACTGCTCCACCAGCTCGGGCTCCGCCGGCTGGGTTCTTGCGCGGAGCACGGTGATCAGCCACGTGCCTGTCCTAGGCGAGGCAGCCAAAGGAAGGAGGCAGCGGGCGGGATAGCGGAGGAGGCGGAGTACCGCGACTACCTCCGACTGGGCCACCGACGGCGGGACGGCTTCCTGACGGCGACTACCGCGACTACTTCCGACTACCGTGACTATAGGGCCGACTACCGCGTTGCTGTCGAGGGGAAGAGATCTGGAGACCACGTCGGCGCTAGATACTCGAGAACTGAAGAGAGGAAGAGGCGTTGGGGGATTACCTCGATGGCTAGATACTCAGAACGGTGGATCTGGAGACGACGTCGACGCTAGCAGATCTCGTCGTCGGCGCTGGCAGGCGTCGTCGGAACGTGTGGAGGAGGAGGGAGGCGTCGGGGAGGGAGGAGCCGTTGGGCTCACTGGCGGCGCGGCGGGTGGCGGCGTCCACGATGCCGCATCGGTGAGGACTGAGGAGGGTGGATCGGGATGAGGGAGGGATTGAAGTTTCTATACGGAGGTATCCGATTCCAACACTAGTAGAAAAGAGCTCATAGCCTGCGGCACCCATAAATTATCACTGGCGGTTTCAGTTATCGCGCGCCAGTAAAAAAACAAGGTGGGCCCGGCTTGGGAACCGCCAGTGGAAACCTATTTCCACTGGCGGTTATCTTAACACAACCGCCAGTGGAAATAGGGTATTTCCATTAGCGGTCAGAACCGCTAGTGGAAATACCCTATTTCCACTGGCGGTTGTGTTAAGATAACCGCCAGTGGAAATAGGTTTCCACTGGCGGTTTTTCAAGCCAACCGCCAGTGAACTGTCTGTTATAAATACCCCTCTTCTTCCCCGCGACAGTGAACTGTATGCTCGCAGCCAGCTTCCATTGGAGGCGATTTTGGAGGTCCAGATTTCACAAAAATATAAGGGGGAGGTTTTGGTCTTCATTTCTTGGAAGAAGGTGGATAAGAAAGGTTGGTTTATGTTTCTTTGTCAATTTTTGTTCATTCTTGCTCAATTTTAGCCACATTTTGGATCTAGGGTTTTACATGTGAGAGAGAAGAGTATAGCTAGGTAATTTTCTCTATTTCCTCAAATGAGGTTGCTTAAGATGGTTAGTTTTTGTCTATTCCCTCTCCTTTTTCATGTTTAGTTCTCAAATAAGTTTATCCATAACACATATTTAGTTGCTTAATGAATGGTGAATGTGTTGTATGGAAGGTTGGTTTAATTATGTTTCAATTGTCAGTTATTGTTTATTTTTGCTCAATTTTAACTACATTTTGAAACTAGGCTTTCACCATGTGTTAGAGATAGGTTTGGGTATTAAATTTTTTTGTTTATTAGTTGCTAGGAAAGTTTGGCTTATGTTTCTTTTGCCAAATTTTGTTCATTTTTCCTCCATTTTAGCCACATTTTGGATATAGGGTTTTACCATGTGTTAGAGATAAAGTAGTCTAACTACTTTTATTGGAAGAGATAAAGTAGTCTAACTACATTTTTGTTAGCGACAAACCGAAGCATGTAATTTTACACGACTTTCTAGAGAGGAGAGGGAGAGGGAGAGAGCTATTGTTGCCAATGCGCTCGGAGCAGGTCCAGCACTTACCGTCCGTGCGGATGCAGCACTTTGCACATCCAGAATGCTCGTTCTTGCACTGATTTTACACAGAGCAGAGCATCATGCTGGAGCCTACCGATCAATATGTACTGTATATATACATGCATGGTAATCTGACTTGCCATGAAAACTTCGGACTGGAAGGGTAGGCAGCAGATGTCGCACTCCAGCGCGACCTTCTCCATGGATAGTGTCACAGTCGCCTCTTCCTCATCCTCCACCACCATCTTGGCTTTCTTTGGAGTGACGCCGTACGTAGAGAAGCCCGCCTCTTCCTCATCCTCCATAGAGAAGTCGTGGTCTTTTTCCCGGTCATGGTTTATCACCTAGAACGCGAGGTAAAATAAAAGCAGGGAGGACTATTCAACTAATATATACATATCAAGCAGTAAGAAACAAGCATCATCTTCAAAGAACATGTTGTGAAAGAACTTGGAAAGATGTTTACCAGATCTGATACTTGTGAAAGAACTTCACACCAATGGTGATGAGATACGCGAAGCCAGGAGACGACGTAGTATTTAAACACTGCAAGAGGAGAGAGAGATAGAGGAGAGAGAGAGGAGAGAGAGAGATAGAGGAGAGAGAGAGAGGAGAGAGAGAGATAGAGGAGAGAGAGAGAGAGGAGAGAGAGAGAGGATAGAGAGAGAGAGAGGAGAGAGAGAGAGAGGGTTTCACATTTTAGCCACATTTTTGGATATAGGGTTTCACCATGTGTTTTATGTTACTTTTTTACAGGTGATGATGGAGAGGATATCCTGGATGTATAACTTATCAAGGCTAGATCCATCATACATATCTGAGGTCCATAAGTTTATTGTTGTCGCTAAGAACCATGCTTGGAGAACAAAGACAAAGCACATATATTGTCCATGCATGGACTGCAAAAATGTTGTTGTATTTGATGACACAGAACAAATCATATCTCATATGGTATGCCGAGGATTTGTGAAGGATTACATAATTTGGACAAAGCATGGAGAGGGTAGCTCTTCGCCTTATACAGCTGGAAACCCTGCGAACATCGACGACAGCTTTCAGTTCGTTCACGAGACACAACAACCTCTTCCACAGAGCGAACATGTAGTGCCAAATGTTACTGATCATGGTTACGCCGGAGGAAATGAACATGAAAGAACCCATGTTCTGCCAAATGTTATGGACGGGGAAGATGCAGAGTTGTTAGAGGCAATGTTGCGTCGTCATACAGATCCATTGATGTTCTTCATGAAAGGTATGGAGTCCCTGAAGAAGGCAGCAGAAGAGCCTTTGTACGACGAGTCTAAGGGCTGTACCAAAGAGTTCACGACGCTCCGGTCTGTGTTAAAGTTGTTGATGTTAAAAGCTAGATATGGTATGTCTGATGCTGGCTTCGATGCGTTCTTGAGTATTGTCGCAGACATGCTTCCAAAGGAGAACAAAGTGCCTGCTAACACGTACTATGCAAAGAAACTAATCAGTCCACTCACTATGGGCGTGGAGAAGATCCACGCGTGTAGAAATCACTGTATCCTTTATCGAGGTGATGATTATAAAGACTTGGAGAGCTGCCCAAACTGTGGTGCAAGTAGGTACAAGACGAATAAAGACTATCGAGAGGAAGAGTGTGTTGCATCTGTGTCTAAAGGGAAGAAGCGAAAGAAAGCCAAAAAGGAGACTTCAAAATCCACGAGCAAAGAAAAAGAAGAAGTAGACTATTATGCGCTCAAAAAGATTCCTGCTTTGGTGATGTGGTACCTCCCCGTCGTCGATCGATTGAGGTGTTTGTTCACTAACCCTGAGGATGCCAAACTTATGAGCTGGCATGCTTCTAATGAGCACAAAAACGATGGGAAGCTTCGACATCCAGCCGATGGGAAGCAGTGGCAAGATTTCAATGAGAACCACCGAGACTTTGCCGATGAATCAAGAAATGTTAGGTTCGCACTGAGTACTGATGGAATGAATCCATTTGCTGAAAGGAGCAGCAAGCATAGCACATGGCCAGTGATCCTCACCATATACAACCTTCCTTCATGGTTGATGCAGAAATGGAAGTACATTTTGCTAACCATGCTTATTTCTGGACCTACACAACCTGGAGTTGATATGGATGTATTTTTAGAGCCCTTAATGGAGGATATGAAAATATTGTGGGTAACGGGTGTTCAAATGTTGGATGAGTATCGTAAAGATTCATTCACGCTGAGAGCAATTATTTTTGTTACGATCAACGATTACCCTGCACTCTTCACATTATCAGGCCAGTTTAAGGGAAAGGTTGGCTGCACAGTATGCATTGATGAAACTGCTTACGTGTCCCTTACTGCATCTAAGAAGATAGTGTACATGAGGCATAGACGCTTTTTATTGGAAGGGCACAGGTACCGCATGCGAAAGATGGATAAGTACTTTGACAATAATGGTGAACTACATTCTACTGCTCCATCGGGTAACAATAAAGGTCATAGAGTTTTTGAAATAGTCAAGAATATCAAGTTTGTTTTCGGGAAGAAGACAAAAGACGGAAAAACAAGGAAAGATGTCAAACCAGCTCCGGGGGCTATATTCAAGAAAAAGTCTATTTTCTTCGAGTACTTGCCTTACTGGAAAGAGTTAGATGTGCGGCATGCGATCGATGGTATGCACGTTCAGAAGAACGTGTTTGAAAGCATAATTGGCACCTTACTAGACATAAAGGGCAAAACAAAAGAAGGGCTCAATTCACGCATGGACTTGGTAAATTTAGGCATAAAAAAGGAACTACATGATGTTCTTCAAGAAAATGGGAAGTATCATCTCCCAGCAGCAAGCTACAATCTCAATGTAGATGAGAAACATGTGATGTGTGTTTGGCTTAAGAATTTGAAAGTCCCATCCGGATTCTGCTCTAGCATACGAAGTATTGTGTCAATGAAAGACCTGATAGTCACCAACTACAACTCACATGATTGTCATGTCATGCTAACTACATTCCTACCTATTGCCATCAGGGCTATAAATCCTTTGTTTTTAAAGATGGCAATCACACGGTTGTGCTACTTTTTCAACAGAATTTCACAAAAGGTAATTGA
This sequence comes from Zea mays, assembly GCF_902167145.1. Classification (NCBI taxonomy): domain Eukaryota; kingdom Viridiplantae; phylum Streptophyta; class Magnoliopsida; order Poales; family Poaceae; genus Zea; species Zea mays. Next base: position 156,033,970 of record NC_050100.1, on the reverse strand, counting down.
TCGTGATGAGTTGGCATCTCTTCAGGAATTCGCAGTGGAGACAATAGCACAGTTTGAGATGTGTTTCCCTCCATCGTTCTTTGATATTATGGTGCACTTGGTGCCACAAATAGAGGCATTGGGTCCTATGTACTTGCATGAAATGTGGACGTACGAGCATTTCATGTCAATACTGAATGGCTATGTATCAACCCGTGCTCGTCCCGAGGCATCCATGATAGAGGGGTACTGTACCGAAGAGGCCATTGAGTCTGGAGGTCCATTCTGCAATAGTATCCTAAAAGATCAGGTTGCAATAGGTCTGCCTCCGTCACGACACGAGGGTAGATTGTATGGAAGCGGGAGGATGGGACGGAAATCTTTCATCCCACCAGATTACAATACAGTACTTGAGGCACATCACAACATCCTACATCAGCTAGCGATAATAGAGCCATTTATCCAACAACACATCAATGAGCTTCACGAGCAAAATCCTGGGCATACGGCTGATTGGGTAATGAAGCAACATAAGCAGCGGTTCAACACATGGCTAATGGTGAAGGACATTCCATGTGGATAAACAATAGAAGAAAAAACCATCAAGGGGTTGGCATCTAGACCTTCATGCCAGGTCACAACATGGCAAACCTATGACATTAGTGGATTCACATTTTGTACAAAGTCCAAGGACAAAAAGAGCATGTCACAAAACAGTGGTGTTCCATGCGAGGCCATAGATGATGAAACTGGTGAGATTATTACATATTTTGGCTTTATTGAGGACATATGGGAACTAGACTATGGTACATTTCAGATCTCGGTTTTCCGATGTCAATGGGTTGAAGACAAACATGTCACGGTAGACAACTATGGTGTCATAGTTCTTGATCTAAGTAAGGTAGGTTACAAAGATGACCCATGGATCCTTGCTAATCGTGCTGCACAGGTCTTCTATGCTGAACAGATCATTTCTAACAATGAGAAGAAAAGCACCGACAAACCGAAGCATGTATTTTTTCCTGGAAAACAACAAGCTATAGGAGTTGATGGTGTATCTGATTTAGAGGATTTTAACCAGTTCAACGACATGTCTCTTTTCATAGACCATCCAACCAAGATAAGGAACGTTGAGCGAAGCATCCCACGCAATTCGATGCCCTGGGTACGCCACGATGGACAAGGCAGAACAATAGCTCCCTAGATTATATAGTTGTCATGTAATTGATTATTGTTAGGACATGTCATGTAATTGTTTATTGTTAGCGACAAACCGAAGCATGTAATTTTACACGACTTTCTAGAGAGGAGAGGGAGAGGGAGAGAGAGCTATTGTTGCCAATGCGCTCGGAGCAGGTCCAGCACTTACCGTCCGTGCGGATGTAGCACTTTGCACATCCAGAATGCCCGTTCTTGCACTGATTTTACACAGAGCAGAACATCATGCTGGAGCCTACCGATCAATATGTACTGTATATATACATGCATGGTAATCTGACTTCCCATGAAAACTTCGGACTGGAAGGGTAGGCAGCAGATGTCGCACTCCAGCGCGTCCTTCTCCACGGATAGTGTCACAGTCGCCTCTTCTTCATCCTCCAACCCCGCCTCTTCCTCATCCTCCACCACCACCTTGGCTTTCTTTGGAGTGCCGCCGTCAGAATGCCCGTTCTTGCACTGATTTTACACAGAGCAGAACATCATGCTGGAGCCTACCGATCAATATGTACTGTATATATACATGCATGGTAATCTGACTTGCCATGAAAACTTCGGACTGGAAGGGTAGGCAACAGATGTCGCACTCCAGCGCGTCCTTCTCCACGGATAGTGTCACAGTCGCCTCTTCCTCATCCTCCAACCCCGCCTCTTCCTCATCCTCCACCACCACCTTGGCTTTCTTTGGAGTGCCGCCGTCAGAATGCCCGTTCTTGCACTGATTTTACACAGAGCAGAACATCATGCTGGAGCCTACCGATCAATATGTACTGTATATATACATGCATGGTAATCTGACTTGCCATGAAAACTTCGGACTGGAAGGGTAGGCAACAGATGTCGCACTCCAGCGCGTCCTTCTCCACGGATAGTGTCACAGTCGCCTCTTCCTCATCCTCCAACCCCGCCTCTTCCTCATCCTCCACCACCACCTTGGCTTTCTTTGGAGTGCCGCCGTCAGAGGAAGAGGCAAAATAAAAGCAGGGAGGACTATTCGACTAATATATACATATCAGGCAGTAAGAAACAAGCATCTTCAAAGAACATGTTGTGAAAGAACTTGGAAAGATTTTTACCAGATCTGATACTTGTGAAAGAACTTCACACCAATGGTGATGAGAGACGCAAAGCCAGGAGACGATGTAGTATTTAAACACTGCAAGAACGGGCATTCTAGTGACAGAGGAGGGAGAGAGAGGGAAGAGAGAGGAGGGAGAGAGGAGAGAGAGAGAGGAGAGAGAGAGATAGAGGAGAGAGAGGAGAGAGAGAGGAGAGAGAGAGAGGAGAGAGAGAGGGAGAGGGGAGAGACAGGAGCTAGGGAGAGGAGAGAGAGAGGAGAGAGAGGGAAGAGATAGAGGAGAGAGAGGAGAGAGAGAGGAGAGAGAGACAGAGAGGGGAGAGAGAGGAGCTAGGGAGAGGAGAGAGAGGAGAGAGAGAGGAGAGAGAGGAGAGAGAGAGGGAAGAGAGAGGAGGGAGAGGGGAGAGAGAGAGAGAGGAGAGAGAGAGAGGGGAGAGAGAGAGAGGAGGGAGAGAGAGAAGTAATATATAAATATATATATTATGTATACTAAATATATATATATATTTATATAATTAATATGTATAAAAATATATATAATTAATGTATGAATATACAATAAAAAATAATATACTAAAAACATTACTACTGGCGGTTTTCATCGACAACTGCCAATATAAATGATTTCTACGGGCGGTTGTCGATGAAAACCGCCAGTAGAAATGGCCTCCACAGTCTGTGGATGGCATTTCTACTGGCGGTTCTCTATGACAACCACCAGTAGAAATGATTTCTACTGGCGGTTGTCATTGTCAACCGCCAGTAGAAATATCTCCTATATAAAGGAGCGCGCGCGGGGCCGAAAAATTTCGCTAAGTCTCTGGCGCCCTGTCTTTCCATCTTCCCGCCGTCAGGCTGCCAAAAATTCGCCCGGCGATTTTCTCCGCCGTGCGCCGCCGTCGTTCACGCCGTCGTCCACGCCGTCGTCCCCGCGCCGTAGGTAAGTTCTTCTCTCTCTCTCTCTCCCTTTCTTCGACTATGATCGCTCGGGCATGCGCGCCGCCGCCGCCGTGCAAGCGCCGCCGTGCACGCGCCGCGGCTAAACCCTAAGCCTAGGAAGAGTGAGAGAGTGAGAGGGAAGAGAGAGGAGGAAGAGGGAAGAGAGGGAGACCCTGCGCGCGTCTCTGCAGAGAGAGAGGGAGAGAAGATAGAGGAGGGAGAGGGAAGAGAGAGGAGAGAGAGTGGAGGGAGGGAGAGAGAGAGAAGAGAGAGGAGGGAGAGGGAGTGTATATATAGGAAAGAGAGTGGAGGGAGAGAGAGAGAGAGGAGAGAGAGGGAAAGGGAAGAGAGAGGAAAGAGAGTGGAGGGAGGGAGAGAGACAAGAGAGAGGAGGGAGAGGGAGTGTATATATAGGAAAGAGAGTGGAGGGGAGAGAGAGAGGAGAGAGGGGGAAAAGGGAAGAGAGAGGAAAGAGAGGGAGAGGGAGGGAGGGAAGAGAGAGGAAAGGGAGGGAGATTAGAGAGAGAGAGAGAGGAGAGAGCAACGGAGAGAACAACATATTCTATTGTATTTTATTGTAAACAACGTATTTCATTGTAGTACTATTAGCTAGTGAAATTAGAAGACGACGTACGACACACTTGCGTTGTTTCGATTAAGAGCAACTCATCAGAACCCCACTTGACCAGAGTGAGTTCTCATCACCTCTCTCCCTCTCTCTCTCTCTATACGTTCTATACGACTCTCCATCTCCCTCTCTCCCTCTCTATACGTCCTATACGACTCCTCCTCTCTCCCTCTCTCTCTCTATATACGTTCTATACGACTCCTCCTCTCTCTCTCTATACGTTCTATACGACTCTATACGTCCTATACGACTCCTCCTCTCTCCCTCTCTCCCTCTATACGTTCTATACGACTCTCCATCTCCCTCTCTCCCTCTCTATACGTCCTATACGACTCCTCCTCTCTCCCTCTATCTCTCTCTATACGTTCTATACGACTCTCCATCTCCCTCTCTCCCTCTCTATACGTCCTATACGACTCCTCCTCGATAAGGGTTAGGGTATTTGTTAATACGAATTTAGTTATTGCTTATGTTAATATGTAGCTCAATGAGTTCTCCAACCAAGGACCAAGGATTAGGGCCCGACCACATGGACAAGAGTGTTGCTCAAGAAGAATCCAGCAGTGAAGGATATGAAACGCCTAGCGACCCTTTTCCTACCACTAGGATAGATAGGGCCGCTGCGCGTGAGTTGCAACGTGACCCTACTTATGATCCACAAGAACATGAGGTAAATTACACATCCTTAATTTCGTGTGTGTACCTAATTAATTAGCTGATTTCACAATGTCTATTACACATGCATGATTTCTTGTGCATTTTATTACATGAATAGGAGGTCTTGTCTGAATTTCGTGCGATGCTCGAAAAAGCTGCGGCACGATACCAAGACGCACCGGAACCGATCCAAGGCGCACCGGAACCGACCCAAGGCGCACCGGAATCGACCGAGACAACCACCGAGAGGTCAAGGAAAAGGAAGCAGAGCGATCGGAACAGAGGTGACAGGGGGCTAAACAAGTTTCCTGACAAGACATATAAAATCACAGACGTGAGCCCGAATGGTCAGCCCCTAGCTCCAGAAGAGGCACTGCCTAAGTTTCGGAATGCACTTGGGTTCTTAGTTAGAGATAATCTTGACATCACAATCCGACAGTGGAGAGATGTATCAGATGATGTCAAGAATCAAATGTGGAATAAGCTAGTAACGAGGTTCATTTTGCCTGGGGTTCAGAAGAACTCGTGAAAAAATACACGATGAAGCAGTTTGCAATAAATTTCTGAAACTGGAGGTCTGAGATGAATACAAAGTTTGCAAAGAAAGGCCTAGACCCGACGAAAAAATATAAAATCTCAGCAGGTCAGTGGGCAGTATTTCTAGAGCAGAGGAGCAGCCCTGATTTCATATCGCTAAGTGAGGCAAATTCAGAACTGTCTAAGAAGAACAAATACCGCCACCACCTTGGCACAGGTGGTTACAAGCGTCAGGTTCCTAAATGGAGACAAGAAGACGCCGAGAAGAAGGCTGCAGGGTTGCCGACGCTGTCCGAGCAACTCGGTGAAAGGACAGCTAATTGGATCCGTGCTAGAAAACCAAGGGAAACTGAGTCTGGTGTATCTTTTGATGATCCCGCTATCGAAGAAGCGGCAAAAAACATATATGCAATTGCAGCTAAGCAGAGCGAAGGAACATTTAAGCCGCAAAGGGAGAAAGACATTCTAACGGCTGGTCTCGGTAACCCTGAGCATCCTGGTCGTGTACGAGGAATATCATCCAAGGAAGGATGGAAGGAAGGATTCGGACCACAATGGGAAGGTCTGTACAAGAAACGTGATCGATACAAGGAAGAGATGGCAAATTATTTTAAGGAGGAGGCCAAGAAAGAGTTCAAAGGCCTGATGTCTGAAATGCTATCAAATCCTCCTCCAGAATTGATGCAGCAATTGGCGATGGCGAGTGCAATGTCTGTTCAACAGATGACCACTCCACAGATGCAAATAATTCCAGCAGCTCAAACACCGGCTGCCACCGAGGGTACGACCATCCCAAGCTCTGTCGCATCAACGAGAAATAAGGTCCGCTATCCAGTTGATGACATCACAAGGCCTGTGGCATGCACACTAGTTATAAGATATGGTATTAACAATCAGCGTACAAGGAAAGTAGCCACAGGCCTTGCGATCCCAGGACGCAAGTTCCATGGAAACGACATTCCAGAAGAATATTGCAGGGTAGAAGTGACGACAGTCGTCCAAGGATACGAGGACGACATGCTAGACATCCCTGGGCCCGAAGGTATCGAGACACTTGGACAAGCTATAAAGAATTTTATCCTTTGGCCTCGAAGGGATGTCGAATTGGTTGATTGGTCGAATTCGTCGCAGGCCCAACCGTCTCCGCCTTCTCAAATTGCTGTTCCTATTGTACATCCATCATCACCTCCTCAAACTTCACATGTTGCTCCTCATCCTCTTTCTGACCCTCCTTCTCCTCATCCTCATGGTGGCCCACCGTCTCCGCCACATACATCGCCCTTCAGGGATCCACCTTCTCCACAGCCATCTCCACGACCATCAAAGAAATCTAAAGTTTCTATACCAAAAGTAGTGTCCCCGTATGATAAGAAAAAGAAGAGTAAATCCACTGCTGGCACTGTTCGTTTTTTGAAAGGGATTGGACGGAGCCTCACGTCAGACAATGTTGATTTGGCCGATCTCGAGGAGTCCGCAAAAAAGGCTGAGGCAATGGCCGCAAAGATAAAGAAGCCAACTAAGGCAGATTATAAAAACGTGCCTAAAAAATATGTGCCGGGCAGACCACTACTCACTTTTGAGAAACTAAGGAAGGTCCCGGCTAATATTAAAAGGTTGCATGATTGGTACATGCGGGCATCTTCAGTTGGCATCGACACCATCAGTGTTAATATACCAGCCCATGCTTTTATTGGTTCAAATCAAAAAGCCGTTGTTACATTCGAGGACATGTGGTTAATGATGAACCTTCAGAGACTCGACGTGCAACTTGTAACCATATTTGCATTGTAAGTGTCACTCATACTCCACATATATGTGTTATTATTAGTGAGTTGTATAAATTTTCAATATCTGACATGCACGTGTGTGTTGAAGAATGCAACATGATCAGCAGGAGATCCTTTATGGTACCAATCCCAATGCTAGTGCCAGTAAAAGGGTTGGGTATATCAACCCAATAAAGATATGCGAGGATAACCACACTTTTAGAATCGGAAAAGGCAACGAAGCATTACAGGGGCTAACAGACGAAGAAATTGAGGTGCGTATCCAGGATCTGAAGAAGGATTTTGAAGCAAGATACGCCACCTACATAGTGAAAGTCGCCTAGAGGGGGGGTGAATAGGCGAAACCTGAAAATTAAAACTTTATCCCCCAACTAGATCCTTTGATTAGTGGTTAGAACAAGAGGAACAATTATCGGAGTATAAAAACTAAGTTCTTGCTAGTAAAGAGTATAGCTTTCAAATAATGCGGAAGTGATAAATCAATACAACTAATAATTCTATGATAACAAAGCAAGAAAGCTTAGATGAAAAAGAGCACTAACTCAAGTTCTTTTCTTGCGGAGTGTTGCTTCACTTAAATGATATTTTAACTTGAAGCAACACCAAATGATATGAGCAAAGAATAGTGCAAGAGAACTTAGAGTAAGAGAAAGCAAACAAATCACAAGCAAAAGCACAATGAACACAGGTGATTTGTTTTACCGAGGTTCGGTCCTCGAAGGCCTAGTCCCCGTTGAGGAGTCCACTTAAGGACGGGTCTTTTTCAACCCTTTCCCTCTCTCCTGATCACACAAGGATCGGCGAGCTCTTCTTCTTCTCAAGGATCACTCTCGATCCCACAAGGACCACCACAATCTTTGGTGTCTCTTGCTAGCTTTTACAAGCCTCCAACACTTTGGAGGAAGTTCGAATGGGAGTCAAAAACTCCACGCGCAAATGAACACAAAGATGTAGCGCACACTATCTCTCAATGAATCTCACAAGGCGCTAGGGCTAAACTCAATTGAGTAGCTCTCAATTGCTTGCTCTCTCTTTTGTGGCACTTGTGTTGGGTGTAGTGGACTAAATCTTGTGTATATGATGGATCAATGAATATAGGTGGTTGGGAGGGCTTGAGTATGTCAACTAGATGACTTGGAATGTTGCTTGGACTCCCCCTCCTTGAAGTGGCCGGTTGGGGTGGTATTTATAGCCAACATCCAATTTTGTAGCCGTTGGAGAAGCTGCTGGCGATGGGCGCACCGGACAGTCCGGTGCACACCGGACATGTCCGGTGCCCAGCCACGTCATCCTATCCGTTGAGATTGGAGCTGGTCGACCGTTGGAGGCTTTGTCCTCATGTGGCACCGGACAGTCCGGTGCACACCGGACAGTCCGGTGCCTCTCTGATCCTCTGCTCTGACTTCTGCCGCGTGTACTGTTCTGCACTGTTTACTGTCAGAGTCGACCGTTGGCGCGAAGATGACCGTTGCTCCGCTGGCACACCGGACAGTCCGGTGCACACCGGACAGTCCGGTGAATTTTAGTGGAGCGGCTGCCGCGCGAACCCGAGGCTGGCGAGTTCTGGAGACCGCGCTTCCTTGGAGCACCGAACATGTCTGGTGCACACCGGACAGTCCGGTGAATTATAGCGCGCCGGCTTCCGAGAATTCCCGAGGGCGAAGAGTTTGAGTCTGAGTCCCCTGGTGCACCGGACAGGTACTGTTCACTGTCCGGTGGCACACCGGACAGTCCGATGCGCCAGACCAGGGGTGCCCTCGGTTGCCCCTTTGCTCCTTTATTGAATCCAAAACTTGGTCTTTTTATTGGCTGAGTGTGAACCTTTTACACCTGTATAATCTATACACTTGGGCAAACTAGTTAGTCCAATTATTTGTGTTGGGCAATTCAACCACCAAAATTATTTAGGAACTAGGTGTAAGCCTAATTCCCTTTCAATCTCCCCCTTTTTGGTGATTGATGCCAACACAAACCAAAGCAAATAGAGAAGTGCATAATTGAACTAGTTTGCATGATGTAAGTGTAAAGGTTGCTTGGAATTGAGCCAATATAACTTCTTTACAAGATATGCATGGAATGTTCCTCTCTTATGTAACATTTTGGACCACGTTTGCACCACATGTTTTGTTTTTGCAAATCCCTTTTGTAAATCCATTTCAAAGATCTTTTGCAAATAGTCAAAGGTAAATGAATAAGAGTTTGCAAAGCATTTTTTTTAAGATTTGAAATTTTCTCCCCCTGTTTCAAATGCTTTTCCTTTGACTTCAACAAAACTCCCCCTAAAAGAGATCCACCTCTTAGTGTTCAAGAGGGTTTTGATATACCATTTTTGAAATACTACTTTCTCCCCCTTTTGAACATAATAGAATACCAAATAATAAATACTTTTGGAAAGCACTAAGTTTTTGAATTTAGTGGTGGTGGTGCGGTCCTTTTGCTTTGGGCTCATTTCTCCCCCTTTTTGGCATGAATCGCCAAAAACGGAATCATTAGAGCCCTCGAAGTGCTATCTTCCCCTTTGGGCATAAATAAATGAGTTAAGATTATACCAAAGGCGAAGTCCGGTCTTTTAGCTTTGGGCTCCTACTCTCTTCAAAGACGAAGTCCTTTTCTTTGATGCTCATTTCTCCCCCAAAGAATAGAGAGTTGCTTGGAGTGATGGCGAAGTATGATATACGGAGTGGAAGCCTTTGTTTTCGCCGAAGACTCCATTTCCCTTTCAATCTACGACTTAGCATAGTAATATACTTGGAAACATATTAGTCGTAGTCATGGTACGGGAATAGTAGGATATATGCATTTGTACCAAAATGAAAGAGATATGATCAAGAGATATGTCAATTAAGCATGATCATAGTTCTATATAATATAGATTTCTCCCCCTACATATGTGCCTTGAGAGGAATACATATTTTGGCCTTAAATGCCAGGTGAACATAATTAGGTTAATGAGAACAAGTCTATATCATAGAGAAAGTGAAGTGCATTGTGTCATAGTATATGAGTGATGCTCAAGAGAGTTTATGCACTTATGAAAGCATGTTGCAAATATTTTAAGCATTTTCCTTTAAGGATTTCAAAGAGACTTAAGGACCATCCACCTTTGGAACAAAGGTAGCTTATCCTCGTTACAAGGTTAAGCTTTAAGCTCTTTGACAATAGAATCACTTCAACTAGTTTTAGCAAAGATGCAATAATGCATGAGTGAATTTTTAAGAGGTTAAACTAGGTATGAAGCAGGGATAAATGCAAAGGACATGCTTTCTCTTCCTTATGTATAAGATATGCAAAGAATGCTTATAAGAGGAAGATTTAGGTACAAGTTTAAATGAAAGGAAGTGATTTTACCCTTTTGTACCTTCTCATAGAGACGCTCTCTTCATTGTGCTTTGTCCTTAGTCTTAGTTGCTTAAGACCTATACTCAATGACAATATATGGAAATACTTTGCACAAGAGAGAGTTCTACAACTAGTGATCTTTTTCAAGTTATTGTTAGCATATATCAAATGGATCACAAGTTGCATAAATGAATCATGAATTCTCCTTCTTTTTTTTAGTGTATATCAAGATAGATGTCAGTTAAAATTATAATTGAAATCAAATTCAAATTACATAAGGCACTAAGGAGCATAAGTGATAATTGAAGTTGTTCAATGATCAACCAATATGAGATCAAGAAATCAACAAAGGCATTAAATTTTCAATCAAGCTTAAAAATAGGAGAATCCAATAAGCATGCTACTTTAGAAATGAAAGCAACAATCCTTGATAAAAGCGATATTATTTTAACAAGTTGGATTGATGTGTAGTAGCATACTATATGAGAAACATTATTCTCATGCAAGAGACTATATGAAATTACTAAGACAAAGCAATAGTCTCAACATAATCAAAATATAATAATGGACTCCCCCTAAAGATATGCATCAAGTAATTTAAAGAATTGATTTCGATGCATTCACTTTTAAGAACATAAAGGGAGAAGCATTATACATTTTGATCAAGGCTCATAAATTTAGCAATAAACAACTTGAGCCTGATAATCTCATAATGAAAAAGGATTTAGAATGCTTACAACCACATCATTGATTGTTGTGAAGACCTTATTGTCCAGGTAGATGTTGTTGTCCTTGATGTTCTTTCTTCTTCATTTGAGTGTCCTCCCTTTATATTTGTCTCTTTTACCTTCCAAACTTATTGAAAATACTCAAGAGACATGTTAATAGCGCAAGGGAGTCTATGGTGAAGGATGATTACTTTAGATAATTAGCATACAAGATTCATCATCCACAAGTCACACAGACATGAAGTAAAATCCTTAACATTAGTGCATTTCATTTGAGAAAAATGAGTGAGCACCTTTTAAACATTTTTAATAATCATTGGAGATTTTACTTTATCATATTGAAGTTAGTTAATCATCACTTGGAAACAAATCAATATGATAACATATATATAAATATCGCAAAGGCATTAAATAGATTCTAATGGACATGAGCAATAGGAAAATGATATTTGAATGCATACTTAGTTAATTTTGGTCCAATAGCGAATCTATTCCTCACAAGGGTAGAATATGATAATTTAGATTAAATACCCATTGAGATGGGAACTAAATTTAACCAAGAAGATGAGTTCCCATACCTTTGCTTTTACCTTTCTTCTTTTGGGTGAAGATCAACCCATGAGGCTTGTGTACTTTCCCTTCTATGCATATTTATAAGTAAGCTCAAGAGATACGTTAGTAACACAAGCACTAGTTTCCATTTAGTAATCATTTTGACAAAGAATGAAAAGTGAATTACTATTGGCATGGAAACTTTATAATATGAACTAGATTATTCCATGAAGTATGCCTAGTTTTAACTCATAAAACAAGCATGGTTAAATTCTTGAGACTTAAGGGAATAAATCTAATTCATAACATGGAGAGCGATAAATGTAGAAGAATCATATCCAATTTAAGCAATAAAACATACAACATACATTATTGGATTGATTTTCCTTGTCATGGTGGATTACGCATTTCCATAGAGAAAATTATCTCTACAAGTGAGACTACTTAAATTATTTAGATAAAAACATTAGTCTCACTTTTCTAGCTATAGAGAGAATTTTTCCTTTTATAAGTGTCCTAAGTATTTGAATTCCTTACATGACACCTTATTCTTTTAAGAACATGAAATATCTCTCTATATCTAGAACACGGCAATAATAATTAATGTAAAAACATGCCATGAAAAATTGCAACAATTTAGAGCATGTAGATTGTCATAATATAGAATTGATAAATACACAATCTACCATATGAGAGGAATTTTTTTCAAAGAATGATGACATAGTTTTAAAACATGCTTTAGTGCTTTCTATTTCTATGTGACTACACAAGACACACGACAATTTAAGATAATTGCACTTAAGAATACAAATGTTACCATCCTTTGACTTTCCTCCATGTTGTAGGCTTTGATATTCCGCACATGATAATTCTTTAATTCCTACAACATCAATATCTTCCCCGAGATGATATGGGTTTTGAATAACATATTGAAATAACCTTGGGTCAATCTTGAATATGTAGATCATTTGAAGATTGATAGCTTGAGTTGATAAGAATTGAATTAACTCCCTCAAGCACCCCAAAGGTTCATACCATCTCCTTCTCCTACAAATCTTGTCAAGCACATTTTGGTACCCATCGCTTGATGGGTCCGTTAAGGTTAGTAAACAAAGATCTAGGAACCCAAGTGTCCTTTGTGCTAGCGCTTGGTAAACTTGTTACCTTTCTAGCACAAGTTGCAATCTTGGGTTGCCTAGTTACATGAAAATTAATTGACAAGCTAGGAGTGGAATTGTTACCAATGGGACAATCCTTGCATTGATGTCCCTTTCTTCGGCATGTGTAGCATAGGCGTTTTTCAAGTTTTGAAGTTTTCTTCTTTCCTTGCTTGTTGCCTGCTACATGGTTAGTAAAAACTTTCTTTTCTAACCCTATGCCTTTTTGTTTTAAATGGGGACAAGATCTAAGCAAGTGTCCCTTCTTAGAGCATTTAAAACAAAGTCTATCATCCTTGTTAATAATCAAGCCATTAATATAGGGACATGACCTAATCAAGTGCCCCATTTCAAAGCATTCACTACACCTCTTAATGTGAAGTGTGGCTTGATCATTACCTTGGATGTTACCTTTTGTGGAGGCGTGGTTGAGGCTTTTGGAGGAGGTGTTGAATTTCATCTTTTGTTTCCTCCTCATGGCAATCCTCAAATCCTTGACATTTTCTTCAAGGGATGTAGTGCATGCCACGGTTGTTCCCGTCTCAAGCTTCTTCACCATGTGATCACGGTTATCTTGAGAAGGTTGGGCAATGCATTTCCCTTTTAGTTGTGTCAAGCTCTTCTTTAGCCTCTTATTTTCTTCTTTGAGCTTTTGATATGAATCATCATTTGTTCCTGCAAATTCTAGCTCAAAGGAAGATTTGCTTGTTGACAAACAACAAGCATTAGCACATGGTAATATAGTATTAATTTGAATACATGTGCACGAGTGAGGTTGTTGGGATTTTAAGTTCTCTATCACAACCTCATGAGCAATGTTTAATATGATATGATTATCCATAAGATTTTCATGAGAACATAAAAGCATATCATATTTATCTTGAAAAGCTAGATTTTTAACTTTTAGCTTTTCTACTTGGTCCTTGAGCAAGGTATTCCTATTTACTAATTGAGAGATACAATGTGAAGCGTTATCTTGCTCAATTGAAATAGTTTCATACCTGTGGACCAAATCAACATGAGAGCACTTTAGCTTCTCATGTTCTTTAGTCAACTCGTCAAAGTGTTGCATCTTTATGGAGAGAATATCTTCTAGCCTTTGACGAGCTTCGCTTTGTTCTCTCGCTCTTTCTAGAAGTTTGAGCATGACCGCCTTATCTTCTTGGCTTAGGCGAGCGTAGAGATGCACAAAGCTTCTTTCTTCCTCCTCATCCTCATTTGTGCTCCCGCTATCATTTTCATTAGCCACACAACACATGTGGGAATCGAAATGGGAAGACAAACCTTTTGGAGAGGTGGATTCATCGTTTGGTTCATTTTCTTCTTCTTCCTTGCAAGGGTTAGTATCACAAATACCAAAGGAAGTAGAAGCACAAAATGAACTATCATTTTTGGACTCATCAAATTTGCTTCTAATTCTAGTCCAAATATCATGCGCATCATGGACGGATTCATCATAGTTTGATATGAAGGCACGATAATCTTCTTTGCTAAGAGAATTGTTTAAGATGTCAAAAGCTAGGTAGTTTAAGCGATAACATCTTTGATCCTCCTCGGAATTAATTTTTCCATTAAAACTAGAGGGAAAAATACTCTTGTCAATAATTTGTTCTAATTGAGGATGTATGGTTCTAAAGGCATTTATCACACTAGTAGACCATGAATCATAATTAGAACAATCATCAAGTAATATCTCAAGAGTTACCTCCTTTTGAGTTGCGTTCGTTGGAGGAGTCTTCTTGTTCTTTTGGGATCTTCTACGAGCCATCACTTCGAGTTGTTAGACTCAAGATGAAGTGCCTAGCTCTGATACCAATTGAAAGTCGCCTAGAGGGGGGGTGAATAGGGGAAACCTGAAAATTAAAACTTTATCCCCCAACTAGATCCTTTGATTAGTGGTTAGAACAAGAGGAACAATTATCGGAGTATAAAAACTAAGTTCTTGCTAGTAAAGAGTATAGCTTTCAAATAATGCGGAAGTGATAAATCAATACAACTAATAATTCTATGATAACAAAGCAAGAAAGCTTAGATGAAAAAGAGCACTAACTCAAGTTCTTTTCTTGCGGAGTGTTGCTTCACTTAAATGATATTTTAACTTGAAGCAACACCAAATGATATGAGCAAAGAATAGTGCAAGAGAACTTAGAGTAAGAGAAAGCAAACAAATCACAAGCAAAAGCACAATGAACACAGGTGATTTGTTTTACCGAGGTTCGGCCCTCGAAGGCCTAGTCCCCGTTGAGGAGTCCACTTAAGGACGGGTCTTTTTCAACCCTTTCCCTCTCTCCCGATCACACAAGGATCGGCGAGCTCTTCTTCTTCTCAAGGATCACTCTCGATCCCACAAGGACCACCACAATCTTTGGTGTCTCTTGCTAGCTTTTACAAGCCTCCAACACTTTGGAGGAAGTTCGAATGGGAGTCAAAAACTCCACGCGCAAATGAACACAAAGATGTAGCGCACACTATCTCTCAATGAATCTCACAAGGCGCTAGGGCTAAACTCAATTGAGTAGCTCTCAATTGCTTGCTCTCTCTTTTGTGGCACTTGTGTTGGGTGTAGTGGACTAAATCTTGTGTATATGATGGATCAATGAATATAGGTGGTTGGGAGGGCTTGAGTATGTCAACTAGATGACTTGGAATGTTGCTTGGACTCCCCCTCCTTGAAGTGGCCGGTTGGGGTGGTATTTATAGCCAACATCCAATTTTGTAGCCGTTGGAGAAGCTGCTGGCGATGGGCGCACCGGACAGTCCGGTGCACACCGGACATGTCCGGTGCCCAGCCACGTCATCCTATCCGTTGAGATTGGAGCTGGTCGACCGTTGGAGGCTTTGTCCTCATGTGGCACCGGACAGTCCGGTGCACACCGGACAGTCCGGTGCCTCTCTGATCCTCTGCTCTGACTTCTGCCGCGTGTACTGTTCTGCACTGTTTACTGTCAGAGTCGACCGTTGGCGCGAAGATGACCGTTGCTCCGCTGGCACACCGGACAGTCCGGTGCACACCGGACAGTCCGGTGAATTTTAGTGGAGCGGCTGCCGCGCGAACCCGAGGCTGGCGAGTTCTGGAGACCGCGCTTCCTTGGAGCACCGGACATGTCCGGTGCACACCGGACAGTCCGGTGAATTATAGCGCGCCGGCTTCCGAGAATTCCCGAGGGCGAAGAGTTTGAGTCTGAGTCCCCTGGTGCACCGGACAGGTACTGTTCACTGTCCGGTGCGCCAGACCAGGGGTGCCCTCGGTTGCCCCTTTGCTCCTTTATTGAATCCAAAACTTGGTCTTTTTATTGGCTGAGTGTGAACCTTTTACACCTGTATAATCTATACACTTGGGCAAACTAGTTAGTCCAATTATTTGTGTTGGGCAATTCAACCACCAAAATTATTTAGGAACTAGGTGTAAGCCTAATTCCCTTTCACATAGGACACGCAATGCTTCAATTTCAAGACAGGGAATCCATAGTGGCCCCGTACAACTTTAAGTAAGTGTGATTTTGCATAAATAAAATTAATAATTTCAATACACATGTATCACAAGTTTGATTCGTACAGGGACCACTGGATATGCTTCTTCATTTATCCTAAGGTTGGAAAGGTGCTGGTGCTCGACTCCTTGCACACCGAGCCTTCGGCCTATTCAAAATTCCTCAGCATCTTAGAGCTGTAAGCCTTTTCTATGCATGCATACTTATATCGATGAGAATTGTAGAATAACATGGTGATTCTATTTGAGATCATAGGGCATTTAGGTTTTATAAGCTACGAGGTGGAAAGTACGACACGTCCAAAAAAAGGCGTGCCACTAGACATCCATTATAACTGGCCGGTAAGTATGTGAATTTATGAATACATATCATACATGTACGTACATAGGACAATGTTGCAACTAAATAACCAATCTCCCGTTATGTAGTGCCACAAGCAACCACCCGGATCGGTCCTATGTGGGTTCTACGTGTGCGAGTTCATGAGAATGAACGGACGATACATCACGAACCCTGGCAAGGTATTATTAGTAATAGTCACGTATGTATTTATGTCATTAAAGATGCAAATGTGTTATTATTGAGTATAAATAGATGATGTTTATAAACTTCCTTTACAGCAATTTCAACAAGAAAGCCCGAAGAACTTGACTGAAGGTGCATTGTATGGCATAGTTGAGGACCTGTGCACATTCATATTGAAAGAGGTCATTCCCGCAGAAGGGAAATATCACGATGCTTCCGGAACATTAGCTTTGCTAGAGTTTAGAATACTAACAGAAATTAGTAGACTATCTCTTAGCTGAGATAGTTATTAGAGCTTAAGTGAAAACTTTGATGTATATAATGTGTGATGCATACATGGTTGTAAACAAGACTTTGATGTATATAAATGTATGATATAATTTAATTCCATGTTGCTTTTAATATCAATACTACATGTTTATCAATATCAATATATATATATATATATATATATATATATATATGTTTTGTGTGTGTAAATATATATAAATTTCAGTACTGATTGAAAATTTAAAAAAAGGCGGAAAACTTTCCACTGGCGGCTAAATAAAACAAACCGCCAGTGGAAATAGCATTTTCACTGGCGGTTGCTTAAGAAAACCGCCAGTGAAAATAGCATTTCCACTGGCGTTTGCTTAAGAAAACCGCCAGTAAAAATATCATTTCTACTAGTGGTTCTAGAATAACTGCCAGTGGAAATGACGATTTCCACTAGCCCCTAGCACTGGCGGCACTGAAAAGCGCCAGTGAAAACGTCTCTAGAACCGTCACTATAGAGGCTGTGTGTACTAGTGCAATGAATGTGATTTCAATGGAACTTATAACAAACGTATGTAACAGTATCAGATACCCGAAGGAATCCGATACCGTTACATGCCGCCGAACCAAACACGTCGTCGGTCGCTAGAGGTTGATCGGAACTGGTGTGGTGGCGCTATGAGCTTCGCTTATATAGCGCTTGCGATCGAGGACCACAACCATGCATAGAAAGAATAATTTACGCCTCTGAATAAGGCGTGTGGCTTAAGTCCGACTGCGAGAACATATATAACATCATCTCCATCTAGCTAATCAACTCTGCTGTAATTAATTAAATCAGCCAACTAACAAGGACAGCCACATCACTTAAATTGATTTTCCCACTGCGCGGTCTGACCGATTTTCTAGACTCTGCCACATGTTTGCGCTACATATATGCACCATCATATGCATGGGGCGGCCTACTACACAAGATGCATGAAAGCAACATTTGGTTTCCCCCCAGGCCCTTTCTAAAAGAAAGCGTGACAGTAACGACTAATGAAAGAGATTGCCTCACCTAAAAGCAGCATGAGAGAAACAGAAAAGTAAAAGGGCAAAAAAAAAATATAATAAAGAGAAGGTCTACGTACGGGTGGCCTCGATCTTCTGCCTCATTATCGTCTTTGGTATCTATACACCGTACCCGGCCCCAATTATTTGCAGCTCATATGGGTTTTTTATCCAAATAAAAGCAAAGCAAAAGGGAACGACGACACACGACCATGCATGCATGAGTTGGCTACAAAGAAAAGAATGGATGGTTCATGGATGCATGGGGAGAACTACGTACGTACGTACGTGGAAAGAACAAATTAAAGTAGTCATTTTACGCGCGCAAGAGAGAGAAAAGCTTTGAGATGGATCGTCACCAGCTAGGCAGCTAGCTTGCGTCGTCGTCGACGGCGATGACAAGCAAATCACATTTTACACGCAGACAGCAGTAACAGCACCTGTCGTCGTCATTTCGCAGGCGGCCAGGCGATGCATGGCAGCCGCAACCCACCCTCCGCCGCGACCGCGATCGCGTCCACAGTCGTCCTGGTCGCCGCCGCGCGCCCACCTCAAGAACAGGCTTTGGCCATGTCCTTTGCCGCCATCAACTCCTCGCCCAACCCCAGACCCACCCAGAGAGGCTAGAGCGAGGCCGCAGGCGGCGGCGGTGGATGGCCGTGCGTGTATAACAGTAGTTTACAATAATAATGCCGATCGTAGGCCCACCGCCGGCCGCGCGCGCCGGACTCGCTGACAAACAAAAGTGACGGCAGAGTTTGCAACGTTATATAGTGGGAAAAAAATTGGGTGCAGCCGTCTGCAAACTAGAATGTTTGCAGCCTCTCTCACAAAAAGGAGGATAGACCCCATCTGCAGGTAACATTTTAATTGTGTTGTTGCACCTGTATGTGGGGTCTATCCTCCTTTTTATGAGAGTCAGCAAATATTCAAGTTTGCAGCCGGCTGCACCCAATTTTTTTTCCATATAGTGCGCCCTGGAAATTTCCAGGTTAGTATTCATTTTAGCTCTTAGTTTATATATATATTGTAAATCTAGTTAAATATGTAAAATACATACACCAAATATTGTATAAATCCGTTAAAAAGCTAAAATGAATTTTTGATTTGGGCCGGAGGGGTAAAAAAAGCTCAAGTTCCTTCCTTCATCTCTATAAACAATGTTCGCGTAACCCTCTAAAGTGTTTTTGTACAAATCTTGTTCGTTTTGATGCTAAATCGTGTGGATTGGATGTGGTTGAGTCGTTTTAAATCCATAACAAGTCAAAATACACCTCAATCCCCACCAACCCACTCCAATCCACATAAAATTAAAATAACCGAACAAGGTCTAAGTTGGTTCGGTTTACTCTTTAATCAAATTTGGTTTTTTTATTTCTTTACGTGCAAACTGAGTTATCAGTTCAGATTTTATTGGTTAGTAACTAATAATATAATTTAGTCTAGAAAAATATATTATGATTTTTTATAGTTACTTTGATATGTTATGGATCATATAAGATAACAACTTTAATGTTAAAAATAAATATGAAATAATGATAAAAAATCTGAACATATTTTTCTAACATGTTTTCAATCAGACCTTAGAAAATATAAACCTAAAAATCACCTTGTGTACAAATTGAATTTGAAGTTCATATTTTTAGGTGTCCGAGGACATCATAATTATATTAGAAAATATGTTAAGAATTTTTTTGTCATTATTTTATAATTAATTTTATACTATTAAATTATTATCTTATCTGATCTCTAACCCATCAAGATAATTTTAAAAAGTCGTAATATATGTTCTAGGCAAAAATATGCTATTGGATACTAACCAACAAAATTTTAGCTGAAAACTCGTTTTGTACATAAATAAATAAAAATGTTAAATTTTGTTAAGGGTGAACTGAACAAACTCAAAAGAATTAAGAGGTGAAATAAATTAAAAAATAATCTAGGGAGGTATGTAAACCTTGTCTATAGTCGGAGGAGTAATTTAGACTTTTTCCTTTAATATACTCCCTCCTGTCTTAATATATTATTTGTTTTAGGCCTTTGTTTTTTTGTCCATATTCAAACTGATGACAATTAATCTAGACACATATATAAAACACATACATCAAAGGTTAGTTTGGGAACATCGTTTTCCCAAAAGATTCTAGTTTTCGCAAAGAAAAATAAACTAATTTCTTTTAGGAAGATTGGAATCCCTTGGAAAAACGGTGTTTCCAAACTAGCCCCAAATATTGTATTAATCTAATTAACAGTCTAAAACGAATGTACTATTTTAGGAGGCAGGGGTATAATCTTTGTTTGTTAATCAAACTGTTCCTGCGCAACAAGCAAAACCCCGCAGTTTTGCCCCTCGGGAAACCCACATGTCTCAGCGGCTGCTCCCTACCGACACCATGGCGTGGGGCCGCACGCGTGTAGCTAGCGAATAGGACAAGGACACGTGTTCAGAAGCGACACCTCGACCAACGGTCGTCTGGCTGGTGGGCCTGCCACGGGAAATGCCCGCACGCTGTCCTTCTCTGACATGCCGGGCCGACGACTCACCCCGTGGTTAAAAAAAGTTGCTTCTGAGCCGGGAGAAGCACACGCGTCGGTATCTGGATCGTTGTAACGGAGCCCCCAACGGTCCAGATTCCCACGGTCTGGTGCGGTCACCCGTGGTAGAGGTCGGAGACGAGCCAACCGTCGGTGCTTCCGGTTCGAGGCCGGCTAAGGACTTGTTCGGTTATTTTCAATTCATATGGATTGGAGATGATTGATATGGATTGGAGGGGATTTTGACTTACTAGGGATTGAAACTCCCTCAATCCCCCTCAATCCATATGGATTGGGGTAGAACCGAACAAGCCCTAAAGGGAAATGTGAACTTACATGCGACCCCCTGGCTTGTTTTTGAATTGCAACACGACGCCTAGGCCTCGTAGCTTGTTTTCCCCAATCTAGATTCCCTGGTAATCTTGGACCTCGGGATTGCGCCAAGTCAATAACAGAACTCCCTTTGATTCACAAACGGTGGTTCCAAGGTGGTCCAGTGTGTCTAATAGCTGTATACATAGGTTTGTTTGTGTGTACGTAGAGGAAAAGCACATTTATTTTACTTAGGTTCTCTTCGGCAACTTATCCATCCACATTTTTCTATTTTCATACTTCACTCGGCAAGCCGTACAACCTATAATAAAAAAAATAGCAGTGCTTTACATAATTTGCATAACCATATATATGATCTTCTGCCATAGCCTTAGGTACTATGTATGCGCAAATGTCGTTTTAATACACTTTTTTATTGAAAAAGTATTACCATGTCCTTCATTATATACCGTTTTAATTCACCCCTCCTCCTCATCCTCTAAGCTGGCAGCTATGAAAACCATAAAGACTTCCCTAAAGCCACATGGTATTGTAACTATCATTCGTCCATTTTTTTGTTATGGATTAAGCATTCATCATTCTTTATATATATTAATAATAAGTTGCTAGTTTTCTCACCTGCGGTAATGGAAGCAGTCCTGTGGCATCATCCCAATCCTATGGACTATCTTAGTCGTGCGGTGGACTGTTTTACCCTTCGGTTAACATGTCAACTAATCAAATCAACAACGGGGGGCTGCGCTGCAATAATAGAGAAGTGCAGGAATGGCGGAGCGAATATAGGACAAGCGAAAGGAAGGGCAACAAAAGGGAGGGGAGAGAGAGGGGTGGGGCGCCGAGGAGAGAGAGAGAACGGTGCGCCCGCCTGCTCCTCCTCCTCCCCCTTCCGTCATTTATAAGCGACGGCAACACAGGCGACGAAGCCGGGGAGAGGGGGGCGCACGAGGCAATTTATAGCGAGGAGAAGAGGAGCGGCCGGGCCCGAGCAGAGCAGGCCGGGCCAGCCATCTCTCCTCTGCGGCGTCGGCGCCCGGGATGGGGGACTCTGGCGGCTCCGTTGTGTCGGTCGACGTCGAGCGCATCTCCTTCGGCGGCAAGGTCCGTACACAACTACAACGGCCCTCCTCTCCGATCCTTTGTTTCTCGGCTATTCCGGCGCTCTTGTGCCATCTCTCTCTGCCTTAACTGTTCTGTCTTTTTAGCGCTGGGTCTCGGCCTCTCGGGGGCGGTATGGTATCCGGTGGTGGTTTGGGCGGAGAAGGAGGGATTGGTGTGGTGGGCCCTTGAATTCGGTGACCTCTGGTCGTAATCGGATTTCCCGGGTTGCATTGCTTTTGCGTTTCTTGCTCAGGTTCCGCAGGTTGTTCCGGTCTGTTGCGTTCTTCTTGCTCATGTGGATACCGAATTACCGATTCGGTTCCCGACCGTTATCCACTCGGATTACGAGGCCCGGCTTG
This sequence comes from Zea mays, assembly GCF_902167145.1. Classification (NCBI taxonomy): domain Eukaryota; kingdom Viridiplantae; phylum Streptophyta; class Magnoliopsida; order Poales; family Poaceae; genus Zea; species Zea mays. The sequence goes on along the minus strand of NC_050100.1, from coordinate 156,011,719 downwards.
AATCCGGTGGCCCCTGCTCGACTCGTAACCGGATTTCCTGGGCTGCATTTCTTGGTCAGCTCCGCAAGTTAAGTAGTTTCGGTTTGTTGTGTTCTTTGGCTCATGGATGGATTACGAGGCCCGGATAAAACAAACAGCAGCCCGCCCAGGCCGGCCGCGTATGGTTTTCCATGTTTTCCACCACTTGCACTTGCTCTTGCTCTTGCGCCCCCGCCATTCGTGAAGCTGCATTTTCGTCGGCCGCTGAAGCAGCACGACACGAGATGGCGGGCTCCTCGCCGCCGCGTCTCCGGCGGCCTTCGTCTGCCTACGTAACGCCCTCCTTCCATGTCGATATCCCTCCTCCCTCCGCCCTTCGGACCTCACGGTTCTTGCCTGGCCCTTTCTGTCCATGCACAACCTGGCAGCCTAGTTAGTTGAGTTCCTCGATCGCTCGTACTGTGTGCGTCTACGCCCCCTTCATCAAACGACTTTAGCGCTAAAGATTCTGGCCCCGACGCTCTTGGGTGCTGCCTCGGTGTCCTAACCACCAGTTTTTTTTCTTTCTTGTATCGCTTGTTTTAGCAGGGGTTCCTAAACTGTCTAGTTCTTTATTTGCTTGGTTGGGCTCGTTTGGTGGTTCTCCGTGGAATTGTTCCTTTCTTTCTGAACGAATTCCTTACTCAAGGAGGGTGTGATTTCTGTTTTGGTGTTGGTTAATTTTAATGAAATTGTTCGTCTTTCCGGGAGGAAGACTGCATGCAATTTGGACAGATGTTTTGCTTTGACCGTGGACTAGTGCCTAAGTAAAGGGGTGAAAAATATTAGTGTAGCTCACAAGTTCCTTTCGATGTGAATTTCTTTAACTTTCAATGCTATGCTTGTGACCTGGCAGAGTCAAATCATTCCTCTGTACTGTACAGTATTTATGTGGCAATAGGCTCTTCCTGTGACACAAAGCAACTATAATTTCTGTTGGTGTTGGCGGATTCTTTTCTTGCCAAATATATGCTGTTATTATGTTGCTTGTTATGGTGGAGGAATGAGGAATCATCTGTAGTTCGAATCATGTTTTGTAATCACTTCTCTTTGCTGTCCTGCAAGGCCACGGCTGTGGAACCATAACTTTTGCACCACTTCATCATGATGAAACTATTATATTCTCCTTCTCTTTTGGTAGCATCTTGTCAGCCTTTTAGTATTGTATACGGAAAACAGAGATCCTTCCATCATGAAGTCATCACCTTTGCGTCATTTGGGAGACATGCTTGCCTTCAAGCGTCAGTGGAGGACTGCTAATAAGTTTGCTCCCCTGAAACAACTATTGGAAACAGTCACCTAATTTCTTTCTTGACATGGTTTAAAGGACAATTTCTCTTTGCATGGTGTTTCTGGGCTGTGTACCACAGCTTCCACCGACAGCTTAGTTGTATTACGAAGTATGAACTATGGACACAGAAAGTGCGTGACAGCCTAACTGTTAAGCGTTATATGGATTTAAATAGCTTTGGTTTGATTGATGCACTGCTGGTCATGGTATAATCTACATCCACATCATCAATAGACTGCCATATGGTGCATTTACTAGCCTCAAACAATAGATGATGGGCATGTTTGGTTCAGCTTTTTTCTGACCAGCTTTTCTGAAAATCTGGCTGTGAGGAGAATCTGGCTGTGTAGAGAATCTAGGTATTATTAGGATTACGTGCGGAGAAAGATAAAGTTGTCCATAGGGCTTAGAATCTAGAAAGCGATGGATTTCTATTATTGAAACGACTCAACCGATTTTGTGTTTATGTTGATTTTAAATGGTTTTTACTCAAACGAATTTTATAAAAGCTGGCTGAAAAGCTGAGCGTTTGGCAGCCCGCAGTAGCTTCTGGTGGCCAGAAGCTGCAGAAAGCCGAAACAAACAGGGGCGATGTCTTCTGCCAGCATCAGGGGTGCCTACAACTGTAAACAAGTTGTTTCTTTTTTTTCCTCTTGCGTAAATTACATTGTGGGAAATTTAAACCTTCCTGCTGGATGAAATTCTATTTAGGAACTCTCACTAGCTTTTTCTCCTTTTTTTCTTTTGACATGTTTTACTTGTCTATTCAGGAACACCATATACAAACGAATCATGGACCTGTATCTGTTGCAGTGTATGGTGACCATGACAAGCCTGCCCTTGTTACTTATCCCGATATTGCTTTAAACCGTAAGTTCTACCCACTTGTTGTAAGTATACCAGTTCTCCCTGCAGATTTTTTCCAGCAATTTGTAAACACTTGTTTCCTTGTTATAACTTGTCAGATATGTCCTGCTTCCAAGGACTATTGTTCTGTCCTGAAGCCGCTTCACTGCTGCTTCATAATTTTTGTATTTACCATATCAGCCCCCCAGGGCATGAGGTTAGTTGTTTGTAATTTACTATTATAAGTAAAACACGTGTTTGTCCCTAATGTTATTAAACTTTTGTAGTTCTATGGCCTCACTAGTGTTTTTTCCATTTATATGGGAACCATGCAGTTAGGAGCTGCTCCAATTTCACCGAATGCTCCTATACCGTCTGTTGACGATTTGGCAGATCAGGTTGTGGATGTCCTCGATTTCTTTGGGTAAATCCTCCACGAAATCATCTCATAAATCTGAAAAAATATCAAATGATTGGAGTAATCTTATGTTGTCTGGTTTAATTTGCTCCTTCCAGATTAGGCTCTGTTATGTGCTTTGGTGTCACTGCAGGTGCCTACATTCTAACTCTGTTTGCGGTACGTGCTTCAGAATTATTGTGTTATATTTATTGTTTGTCCATCAATTTTTTGTTGTTGTTGAATTATCTTCTTTTTCAGTCAAAGTATAGGGAGCGGGTACTAGGTCTCATCCTTGTTTCACCTCTGTGTAAAGGCCCCACTTGGACTGAGTGGTTATACAGTAAGGTAGCTTTGCTGCAAATGACTGTCACTCTGATTTTACACGGTAATATTTATCAAAAGCACATGACTCTATTAACACTGTAATATTCTTAGGTGATATCCAATCTGCTGTATTACTATGGCATGTGTGGGTTGGTGAAGGAGTGCCTACTTCAGCGGTACTTCAGCAAGGTACTCAAGTTATTTTGATTTTATCCAACATGCATTTCTTTGGTTGATCTTGAATAATTTCTTATGGTATCTTGTACTCCTTAGGAAGTGCAAGGATTCTCTGAATTGCCCGAGTCAGACATAGTGCAGGCTTGTAGAAGCGTAAGTACCACATAGCTTTCGCTTTGTTAATTGCTCCGATTAAATGTTAACATCTTCTGTTACATCTTGTATAGTTGCTAGATCAGCGGCAGAGCATGAATGTGTGGCGCTTTGTACAAACAATGAATCAGTACGTAAACATCTCACACCTGTATACTAATGATGATTGTGCGGTGGAAAAACTCGGAGGTGAAGTTACCGCGTACTTAATTTGTTTTGAATTAATTTTCAGGAGATATGACTTGACTGAACAGCTAAAGCTGCTTCAGTGTAGAACCCTGATTTTTGTCGGTGAGAATTCCCAGTTTCACGCCGAAGCTGTTCACATGACATCGAAGCTCGACAGGAGATATTGTGCTCTAGTTGAGGTAACTAAACAGTCATCTAGTGCTTGTTTACCTGTACCTCCACATTCTTTGTTACTTGTTTGTAAACACCAAGTCTGGCAAAATGGGCATGTGTTGCAGGTCCAGGCATGTGGATCCCTCGTGACTGAGGAGCAACCACACGCAATGCTCATACCAATGGAGTACTTCTTCATGGGATACGGCATGTACAGGCCTAGCCAGCTGGACTGTAGCCCACGCAGCCCCCTGAGCCCCTTCTGTATTTCGCCGGATCTCCTGTCACCTGAGAGCATGGGGGTGAAGCTGAAGCCAATCAAAACGCGCGTCAGGCTTGAAGTGTAGAGGAGGAGTGAATAAGGGGATGGGATGGTTATTAGGGGCTGACATGGTGAGAGGTTAGGCTAACTGGCAGGTCTGTTCTAATTTTTGGAGGTATAAAAGCCAAGATTACATGTTATACTTGCCATGTATATATAGGAATGAAATGTTAGGTTGGTGAGCTCGGCTGGGGGGTGGGTGGTGGGTGGGTTCTTGTATTCTTTGATTTTGTAGCCTGATGAATGGAACCTGTAAATTGGTGATGTGTGTTGTTTATCAAAAGGAAAGCGAAAGAAATAATAGCAGACGGGTGAGGTGTTGCCATTGCCAATATCTAGCTGTTCTCTTGTGCTTTGCCTGCCTTGAAGGGAAGAGGAATGTTCTCTTGTGAGCTCGACTTGTCAACTCCTATATACTAATCCATTGATTTTCCGTAAAAGAATGGTGTCAAGGTTAGATATGGCCCGCAAAGAAGCATATATATATATATATATATATATCTTAAGATAATGGGGTTGCAATTCTGTCTTGTTGATGTCTCCTTCCCGTAACTGTAAGCATATATATGCAGCTGGTACAAGGTTTGGATGATGAGTGGCAGCAACATATTCTCTCAACGTGGTGTATCTGGGAGTCCAGATGGCACTACACTACATTGTTCTGGCTGCCCATGTTCTGGACCAGAGCCAGCCCATCACAAATTCACAAGTTCAAAAGATAAGGTGATGGCTGACGCGATGTATCTTCTATAACTACAGGCTTATTTTGAATTATTAGATGTTTTGACTTTTCTAGATATATTATCTTTGTTTTATATATCTAGATATAGTGTATATCTAAATGTGCAGTAAAAACTGTGCCAAAACTTTTTATAGTTTTAGAACAGACTGAAGGCGCAAGTGCTGTTGTAACCATAACCACGGGAAGGATGACGAATCGTTTCTGTTGCCGGCTCCTGTCGCGTATCAGCTTCAGCTCTGCTCAATCTCTTTCTGTGAAGCCCACCATCCCGTCCCCCACCCAACCCAACCCTAGGTGCAGGCGCGGCCTCGTGCGTTTTGGTTGTTTCTTCACAACCAGAAAGGTGGTTTGGTTTGTTAGCCTGTTGCTCGTGCACCGTGCTGCCAAGTCTAGTAGTTGTATGGCAATGAATGGCAACACAGTTAGATGCCATAGTGCATTGCAGAAGCTAAATGAGTCATTGTTCACTTGCACTACACTGAATAGACAAAACAGCAGCATCGCACTGCACTGAAGACTCATTGGGTTTTTTTAACCTCCTCTTTCTTGTAAAAAAAAAGAACTCTTGATTATTTTGGTACTACTGTGGTAATTCTAAGATTGAAACTTACTCTCTTTTAATGCAAAAAAACGTACCCCAAAATACAGTCGCGAAAAAGAGTTATCTGACAAATATCTATGTAGGTTTCACGTCGTAAACCTTCGCGCGAGCTGTACTTCTCAGGGCAGCAGAAGATGCAACTGGTTTCAGGCTTTCAGCCCATATGCTGACGAAAGGCCCATCAATGGTTCTAAGATGGGCTACTCGTTCAGTCTTCAGTGGCTTTGCTGGATGCCACACGTTTTCGCTACTGTGTATGAATTGTGAATTTTTCATATGTTAATTCCTTTGGACCGGAATTCGTATAAAAAGAGCGAATGATTATCTCGTATACACCGGTTTCTCTGATGGTCTGATCGTTGTCCCTTTTGCCAAAAAAAATATTCTTATACTTATTCTCTATTTTTATAAAGCACCCGTTTCCGCTGTCGTACATTGTCAAGTGATATGGGTGAAATGGAAATAGACTTAAACCATTTTCTATATTGATTTTGGCGTTTGATGACTATCATAACCATTCGGACTAACTAGTATGTCCATTCATAATCTTTGATTCACAGGTTCATAAGACAAACAATTCAGTTTCCAAGTCAGAAACAGCTCAAAATCAAACTAAAAGGGGTAAAACTTGGAATAGACGATGAATTTGCACTAGTTCTACACTTTGGATAAGTTTTAAATACCCTACGAACATATTTGACTCATCCTGATAGGTTGGATTGGATAGCTCAGTTTCAACAGATCACTCATTTGGAGCCAATTTGAGCTAAGAGAATGAATATCAGTTGAAGCAATTTAAATAACCATGTTTCACTTGTTGGAAAGTCACTAGATATGTTTTTCTAAGTTATAGGAACAACCTCAAGTATAGCCAAACTCGTTTGAACAAGATATGCCAAAGTTGGTCTGCATAGAAGCGCATCGGACCAGTCTGGTGCTGCACCGAATCGAGTGTGCAGGGGCTCTGCAGATGGTCTTCGGTAGATGGAGCATCGAACCGGTCTGGTGGGTCGTCGACCATTTACACAGAGAGGTTATTTTTAGGCTTGTTACAGGCTGGCACGACGGACCTGTCTGGTGGTTGACACGTTCAACGGTCATTTGCTCGTCCAATGGCTCTACTGACGTGGCAAAGGTTCGGTGCACCTGTCAGAGGCTGACGCTGTCAGAATGGCTCCCTTATATAGCAGACTGACAGGGGTCTGGTGCGCCACCGGACCGACACTGTCCACAGTCCGGTGTGACGCGAAACTGTGCATATTTCTCCATTCAACTCCAACGGCTATGTAGGGTGGTTGAGGCTATAAATGCCTCCAAGCAGCGCATTGAAGACACAAGAGCTACACCAAACCTTCATACATTCAATGCAACATCTCTCAAGCAATCAAAGCCACACAAGCGTCGCATTTGTTCGATTTAAGTTAGATAGACTTAGTGACTTGTGCTCTTGAGTGTTGCAAGTTCTTATGCTCTTGTTTTGGGTTTTAATTCTTGCTTTCACCCCCATTCTTTTACTTGTAAATCTAGCAAGATACACCTAAGTGTGCGGTAATCCTCGCGGGACTTTGTGTCCCTCGGAAAAGAGAATAAAACTTGATCGGTCTTGATGACTGTTTGAGAGAGAAAAGGGTTGAAAGAGACCGTCCTCTATGGACTCCTCAACGAGGAGTAGGTTCTTCGGAACCAAACCTCGGAAAATAAATTGCTCATGTTCTTTGTGTTTGATCCTCACTTGTGATTTGTTTCTTTCTCTCCCTCCTCTCTTTAGTTCTCTTACTTGCGATTGATTCCATATCAATTAAGTTGCTTCCAAAGTAATCCACAATCATTTGAGCAACTTGTGTAAGAATAATTCTCTCTCCCTCACCCCGATCGTTATTATTCTTGATCTAGCATTAACCCGAGATTGAAGTTTGTGTTTAAAGTTGTAAATTTCAGGTTTCGCCTATTCACCCTCCTCTAGTCGACTTTCAATTAGTATCGGAGCCCGACACTTCATAAAGTCTAACAACTCGAAGTGATGCCGGGAGAAGTCACAAAAAATGGGAAGGTGCCCTCGGGAGGAAAGCCTGAGCCTTTAGGAACAAAACCTGAAGACAAGGTGCCATCTAGTGAGAAGCACGATGAGAAAGTAGAATCCCATGGATCCTCAAAATCATATAAGAAGGATGGCAAGAAAAAGAAGAAGATGAGGAAGGTGGTCTACTATTAGATCGACGTGTCTTCACCTTTCACATTTGGCGCTGAATCGACCTCCTCCAAGTGCCAAGAGTGCAAAACAAGTAACCAAATCCCCTTTCTCTATCCTTGCATTCCCAAACGCACTCAATTATTTTAGGTTCCATTAGGCAAACCACCATAATTTGATGGTGAGGATTATTCATGGTGGAGTGTTAAGATGAGGAGTTACTTATCTTCACTTCACACAAGCATATGAGATGTTATTGAGTTTGGAATGCAGGTTCCGAATGTCGGGGACAAGGACTATGATTCAGACAAGATCACCCAAATCACACACTTCAACTCGCAAGCAACCACGGTACTACTTGCCTCTTTGTGTAGAGAAGAATACAACAAAGTACACAGGTTGCAAAGAAGATCACAACACACGAAGGTGACAAGATCACCAAAATGGAGGTGATTGAAGGAGAGCTCGGACGGTTTGCCGTCAACAAAGAAGAGCCACAAGAGATGTACAATCGGCTCAAGATGATGGTGAACCAAGTCTGAAACCTCGGGAGCATCAAGTGGATCGACCACGAAGTCGTCAAACTCATGCAAAGGTCATTTGTATTTCATAATTCTACACTTGTTCAATTACTTCGTGAAAACCTTAGGTACAAAGTGACGTCTCTCGAGTAGGTGCTTAGAACGTTTGTGAGTTTTGAACATATGGCCAAAGACTCCAAACATGTGGAGAACATAGCTCATGGCAGCACTTCCACACTCGAGCCACAAGCGGTCGCATTCAAGATAACGGAAGAAAAGGAGTAGGGAGCCAGAAGCAAAGGCCTCTCAATCGACCCCTCCAAGCTTAATGATGACTGATGAGCCCTCGTCAAAGTTACAACTAATTGTCTCTACAAAGTTCTAGAGGCAGCTTAATTTTGATTAACAACACAACACATGGTCATACATATATTATTGTTGTACTATTTTTTCCCATTACAACACACATGTATTTACCTAGTTATAAATGAAAACCGGACACTTTCCTAATATACAAAATGAGATGATAGCTACACGTATGAACTATGAACAGTTAAGAGCACCCTACGTAGTTAGTACGCGACCGAACTTGGTGAGAGAGTCTAAAACAGTTTCCCGGCGAAATCCTTGATGTCCTCGTCCTTGAACGACGGCGACGCCATCTCCCTGAAGTGGCTAAGGTCAGACGTGCTCCGGCCGAGCAGCAGGGCGACCTTGGTCTGGAACACCTCGCCGTTCTCCCTGCGCTCGACGTCAACCTCGTCGAGGCACGCCTCAATGTCCTCCTGGATCTTGCGGTAGAAGCCGGCGACGTTGCGGAACAAGTCGAATAGCATGCCCAGCTGCCAGCCGTGCTCCAGCGTGTTCACCGCCGCCGCCAGCGCGCCGCACAGGACGGCGGCACCGGGGGCCAAGGAGCCGGCCTCGCCGGAGGAGCCGATGAAGGCCGTGGCCAGCGCGGCCGTGCCCGCGAGCGCCGGGCCGGCGACGGCGAGGCCACGGTTGAGACGCAGAGCCAGCTTGGCGTTAGACACGTACTCCTGCTCGTCCTTGGCCCTGAGCACCCGCACGATGCCGCGCATCTCGTCCTCCAGCTCCCGCGTCCAGCCGTTGCAGTTGCTGGCCGTGGCGCCGTTGACGGTCTTGGCGGCCGACTGAGCCGGCCTCTTCCTCGGCTGCCGTCTGGGCCACCACCGGGTGGGCTCGACGGCGCTGGGGAACTTGTCGAGCATGCCGGGGAACAGCGGCAGCGGGTACGCCGCGTCGAGGGCGAGCACCCTGTCCATGGCCTCTTGGACGTCGTCGTCGGCCTCGGCTGTGGTGGCCGTCCGGTGGTCGAGCGCGGCGCGGACGTCGCGCTCGAGCTGCCTCCAGAGGCGCGTAGCGTTGCGCTGCTCCTCGGCGAGCTGCGACGGCTGCATCCTGTTGACGGCGGCCATGGTGACGGCCGCCGTGGCCAGGAGGACCCCGGCCGAGGCCCTGAGCGCTGGGAGCGTCGGGGAGGCCGGCGCGAGCGCGGACGCCAGGGACGCCGTGAGCGCCAGGGAGTTGGTGGCGTGGAGCAGCAGGTGGTTCCAGTTGTCCCGCTGCCTGCCGATGATGTCGTGCATGTCGGCGCGGTCCGCACACGCCTCGGCGATTGCGCGGAGCCTCTGGGCCACGGTTCCCGCGCCGCGGGAGACCTCCGGCGTCGGCGTTTCAACTGGCGCGCGGCCGTTCAAGGCGTGGTCGTCGGCGCCGCCGCAGCCCACGGTGGCGGCGTCCCGGGCGACCTGCCGCAGGTCGTCGACGCTGACCAGATGCCGGATGTTAGCCTGGGCCCGCGTGCGCCGCCGGAGCCGGTTGCCGCGGCGCGGGCGCGGGCGCGAGGCCGGGAGCAGGGCGGCGGCTACGCCTTGCGACTGGAGTAGTGACTCCATCTACGTGTAATCTCTTGCTTCGATCTTACATACGGTGCCTCTGTTGAATCCTGACAATTGAGCTGCTGTCTGTCAATATGTAGGCGGCGAGGAGGGACGCCATGTGGACGAGGGCAAGGAAAGGAACCCTGGTGATCGTGTTCGTGTTCTGAAAGCAGTAGAATAGTACTACTCCGTACAACAGAACGGGTCTGCAGCAGAACAGGACGGGTGCTGCTACTGCTTACTGCAGTCTGCCGTTTTGAATGGATCCAAGTCGAGGTCTGGACGACGACGAAGCAGTCACGACTCACGAGTCAGGACAGGACTCAGGACGCACTGGTGACTTGACTGACCTGACGCCCGACCTCTCCTAGCTGCTCGCATCGTCACTTTTTTAGAAGTCGATCTCGAGAATTCAAACTACCAACTTTAAACAAATATATACTGATAATATTTATAATATATAATCAATATTAATAAATTAGTCATTATATCTATACTTTAATCTATTAAGAACATAACGTGGATACCTCGTGCTACCACGGCTTCAACCTCCACGCTGACACTCTAGACCTGTCCCACGCGCTGCAGATCCATTCTCTAGAAATTTTGAGCTAACTACCAGACCACACATATATTAGTGTTTAGAAATAAACAATAATTATATTTAAATAAATATCTCAGTACCTATTTATACGATATATAAAAAACTTAGCAAAACACGAGCAACTGGCTAGTATACTTTTAAGAGTAAAGTGCTTCATCAGTCATGAACTATTTCTGATTTGTTATCTAAGTCCATATACTATTAAGTTCCCGTGAACCCCATTAACTATTTAGGGCTTGTTCGGTTACGTCAATCCTTTAATCCCCTTCTAGATTGGTATAACCGAACAAGCCCTTAAGTGACAACTAGGTACAAAGGTCACAGAAACCATATTCGAGAGAATTGATGGAGACTAATTCCCTCTCTATTTTTTTAATTTTAAGTAGCAAGAGATTTAATCTCCTTCAATCCATTTCAATCCACCTGCTAACCGAAGAAACTTGGAACGCCATGTTAGCTATTGGACCAGGTCTTGGCCCATTTATTAACACACTTTAAATGTTTCGTGGACCTTGTTGTGAGTTAACTAATTCCATTTTGATGTCATCAAATCAAGTAAAAAAGGGTCATCTCACTCTCTTCCAACCAAACAACACATGTACATGGTTCAAAAGTCAAGTTTTCTTTTCAATATCTTTACTTTTGCATAATCCTATTTTTGTTCATCCACCCATGCAATAGAGTGGATGCGAAAATAAAGGGGGTTTCCTTAAAAATAGGCTTCAAAATAGAAATATGGAATAATGGCGACTTAAAATAGAAATAGGCTTCAAAATAGTATAATAAAAAATGAATTCATGGATTTAACACAATCTTGGTTGTGACGTCATAGATAAAAAATGGAAAAAAATTCTATCTTTGAGACGACTAAAGAAAGGCATTGAATGAGAAAGAAATTGTTCATAGATAATCAAACTATTGTATGTCATGGAAGTAATATGAGGTGCTCGAAAATGGTTGAAGTAATTGATTAGGAGGATCACTATGACTATAGCCGTGGGTAGAGTTACTAAAGAAGAAAGCCATTTGTTTGATATTATGAACAAATGGTTATGAAGAGACCATTTCATTTTGTAGAATGGTCCGTGTTGGTGCCTTTTTGGGCCTCCACACGACGTGTAGGACCTTAGGGTTGGTTCTACAATGCAGCCTTGAACTCCACATTTGTTTCTGCTCTACGAGCCACCACCTCATTAGGGTCACACATCAATGATCCCTAGATCCTTCTTACGGTGAGTCGAGACCTCGGAGACCTCCTACGAGGTGACGGACTATCCACGATAGGTCACCGGACCATCCGCGTGTAGGTCACCATCGAGCAGATAATTGTGGTCTTCTCTACATTGACACGGTCCGTCTGCGAGTAGATGGCATGCCGTCCGTGCTGGCGCAGAGGGCTTCACGTTGAACCTAGATGTGACCTCTATGAAGGGATCCTATCAAGGAGGGGAGATCGTAGGGTTGCTTCAGGATCGTCGGATCACGCAAGGCGTTATGATGTAGAGTCAAAGAGAGGTGAAGGTTGAGATTGGGGAACTACAACTAGAGTTACGATGTGTCTGTTCCCAAGGCACAATAATGTAGATGGATTGGTTCGATTGGATTGTGTGTTATCAATCGACAGTACCCATTCATATATATATATATATATAGAGGGAGGTCTGGACCCGTTGTTAGGATAACCACACACGGGATAAGGACTGGTCCAGTCTGAACTAATCTGATCGCGAACGGTCTAAGCTACTCTCGCGGATCGTCTAAGGCGTGGACCATCCGGTGATCTACTACCGTTTAGGTGCCAAATTTGGTGTTCAATAGTCTGGATTATTGCTCTTTTCTTGTGCGTATTTCGCTTTAGGGGGTTGGTTTCTAGGGGGCTACTTTTTATAACTTGTTGGTATATCTATATGGATTGACTGGTTCCTACCCGGAAGGTTGTAATTTCTTAACCACTATGGTGGTTTTCACACCTGCCAACAGTTTAGTATACTATTTGTTGCTACTACGGGGGATCGGAAGCACAGAGGAATTCTACTCGCGTTAGAGTCAATTAAGGGCCCGTTCGGTTCTTACGGAACCGTCACCTGGAATAGTTCCTGGCTGATTTGTTTGCCTAATTTATATAGGTTTTGGTTAACTAGATTGGTTCCTGGATGAATCCGAGACAAACGAACGAGACTTAAGTGGTCTTTGAACTGTTGCCGCTTTTTACAGAGCGTTTGCACTAATAGGTTTTATGCTATGCAATTTAAAACTTGCTCGATCTATTCAATTGCGATCGATTCCATTCTCGGGTCCAATCAGTAATTTTGTTTCTGTATTCCTTATTTATCCGCGCTGTCTTAATGATCAAAGTGTGACCTTTGCATCGTCGGAGACATATCAGACAATTTTGTAAAGACGTTTTCAGTGAAAACACCACCTTAGGCTGAGTCCAGTGCACAGCCTCCCTCTCGCCCCTGCCACGTCAGCTCTCGCCTCCACTCTCGCCCCTGCTGCTCCAGTGCACAGGCTGCAGCAGGCTACAGCCTCAGGCTATAGCACACGTGGACCAATCAGAAGCCGCCACCTCACTGTCGCCCTCGCTCTCGCCCGCGAAGACGCCATCGCCAACGCGTCGCCCTGCTCTCGCCTGCCTATCGCCGGGCGGTGGCAGTAGCGCCCGCCGGGTCGCTCTCGCCCGCCTCCAGCCCCGCTCTCGCCTCCTGTTGGGCGCTATCGTCCTCACTATAGCCTGCATTGGCACCAGCCTTATTGGATACAGCGCGTTTAGTTATATCCCACTCGCTCCATACACTGGTGGCACCACTAGCAATCAACTAGTAATTGTATGGAATCCCGAGAGGAATATTCAGATTAATTAGTTGGGCAAGTTGATTGGCCATGCAAATGCATGCGTTCATGCATTGCTAGCTAGTAGTCAAATTCCTGGACCTTTTCAATGCATGCATCCAATGCAAGTTTGCTGAGCGCATCACATGGACCTTTTCTCATGTATGCCAAGTCGTCGTTGATGGTACTCGCTCTCTCTCTCTCTCTCCGATCAGTGTCAACAATCTCTCTCAGCCAATGCAAAGCGCTCCTCTCACACTGCCTTCGTTGGGAGGTCGGTCGATCGCGCGCTCATCAAGACACGATCGATCGATCAACCCCCTTGGCCACACGGCGCGCGACTGAATGACTTAACGCATACGCAAGTTCGTGTGGCGCCAGACTTTTTTTTTTGTGACGCGCAAAGTGTCCCTGAACAACAGGGAACTTAATGACACAGGCAGCAAAATCGAATAGCAAAGGTATTTCCTCTCACATAGATTCTCTCTAATTCTCTTGTTACCGAACCAGCCCTATAGCTAATGGTCGAGACTTTCCACGCGTGTTCACGGTACTCTCGGGTCGAGTCTCGATCATCAGGAATGATATATGAGCTTTATTTTGAGCGCTCATTTATTGGGTGTATAGTGTAATAGTAATAACACTTAGCAAAAGAGGGTCCGGTCTAAGCACACCCACGATTACTTTACTTGCTAGTGTCGTTTGGACCTTTTCCTTTTCCTGTCGAGGGCCGAACTACAGATCATGCATGCATGGTGCCTTAGACGATCATGGATGCATGGATCTACTCTATATGTTTTATATATCTTTTTATTAGTAGATCTGTTTATGCATAGGGTAAACTAAATTGCATATTAATTAATTATTAGTAGCTAGTTGACTTTGATTTCGATTTACGTAGTACAAGTTATGCCAGTAAAAAAGTGCCTACACACATCCACTGTCGGTGGCCTTTACGCCTAATATTATAGACTGCGCGTTTCGGTGATCTGCACCAGTTGACCTGGAAGCGCTTAACGTACCGTACCGGTTCATGTGTATGCAAAGTGGTGTGGGAGAGTAAGCACACAAATGACCGACCGTTGACATATACATACCACCTATATATACTAGTACTATATCTCCGTTCTCGAATATTTATCGCCCGTTACTTTATTTTTTAATAAAACACGACAAATAAAAAATAACAGATGAAGTATATTTGTAGTACTACAAATTACTTACTACATTTTTTTATTTAAATGAACTAGCCAGCGACAAATATTTAAGGACGGATGTAACACTTACAATAATGGCTATCCAATTGTGAGATAGATCTTCCTTTCGACTGACACTACCGGAATTTGGCTCTATGCTAAGTGCCATATTCTTTGCCGAGTGTTTTATTTCAGGCACTCGGCAAAGAGCTCTTTGTCGAGTGTTTTATTTTTGACACTCGACAAAGAGTTTCTTTACCGAGTGTCTTTTTTGACACTCGGTAAAGGGCTATTTGCCGAGTGTCACAAATACAACACTCGACAAAGCGCTCTTTACTGAGTGTCACAAATACAACACTCGGCAAAGAGCTCTTTGTCGAGTGTTTTTCTCCAACACTAGGCAAAGACAATTTAAAAATCACATTTTAAAGTAGTAAATTAATTTAAATGAAAAAGTTTTCAACTACAAATTTGTATATCTCATCATGATGTACAATTTATATATTGAATATTTCTTCATATGACAAAATAAAAATAAATTTGTTCATAAAACTTATATCTCTCTCGTAGTTTATGGAACTACGAGAGAGACGTATAGAATTTGTGCATATTGTTAGAACCATCATGTGAGATAAATAAATGACCAAACAACCAAAATAAACTTTGTAGATCTTGAGAAGTTATAGAAGTTTATAGTTGACAACTTTTTCATTTGAAGTCATATTGTCAACGAAAACTACGTCTGAATTAAAAAAATTTAAAATTTGAATTTTGAAAACGACTTCGAAAGAAAAACACCAACATGAAAGTTATAGGTATTAAAGAGTTATGAAACTTTATAGTTGACAATGTTTTAGTTTGAAATCATCTTGTTATGCAAAACTATGTTTGAATTTTGAAATTTGAATTTTTCAAACTATCTCGGTTGGAAAAACCACCAAAATAAAAGATGTAGGTCTTGAAATGTAATGAAACTTTGTAGTTGACAATTTTTTGATTTGAAATCATCTTATCATTGAAAAATTCGTGTGAAGTTTTCAAATTTAAAATTCAAATTTTGTAAACGGTCTCGGATGTAGAAACTATTAAAATAAAACTTGTAGATCTCAAAAAGTTATGCAACTTTATAGTTGGTCACATTTTCAAATGAACTCATTTAGTGCCTTAAATAATCAAATTACTCTCGATTTGTTATATTACATGAGGAATGTAAACGTAATATAGACATAATTAATATAGTAACGTAGTGGTATATGATCTTTTCATTTTTCTAAAAAAATAAAATCACATTGTTTGCTTCTGTAAATTTCTTGTTTCATCGTTCCATCGCATGTGCGGTGTGCCGTTGGCCGTGTAGTGCGATTACAGAGGCCGGATCTTTTCATTTTTCTAAAAAAAAATAAAATCTCCTGGGCCCTGCTGCCTCGTATGTCAAAGTCAACGGATGGAAGGAAAGTCAAGGAAAACAGCGCATCGTCGTTGCAATAATGCGACGACCAAATGCATTCATCAGAAATAATGATATCGATTAGTCATCGCCTCATGAAGCGATAGCATGTGCAAGATTATACCGAGAATACAGACCCGGCTTTTTGGCCAGCATGAGCATGACCCAAAACAAAAGCTCAAAGCACGCTACAGTACAACGTTACAACACGAAATAATAAGGACCGAGCTAGCATGGTCCGAAGTCGGGTCTAAGACGAGCCTCAAATTTCACCCGGACCAGCCCCGTCCCTCGCCCCACCCATCGCCCCCGCCCCACCCCGCCAGACCCAGCGCGCACTCTGCCTCGCGCACCCGTGCACTCTGCCCCCGCGTCCGACCATGTACCTATTTCTGGTCGTCAAGGTTTAAAGGTATGTGGTCGTCATTGTTCCTGGGCGTTGCTGGACCGTTCGCGCCTGCACGCCGGACTGTCTGTGCTGTGCAGAATAGAATGCCTCGCCTGGCCACTCGTTTGCGCTTGCCCCATAGCATTGGAGGTTGTGATGATGATCTTCAAAGTCTCCTTCATCGAGAGTCTTTTCTGCCACCACTTTCCTGCAAGAATTTTTTGTGTTTTCATCGGCGATGACAATCTTCTTGCCTTTGTCCTTATCAATCGTGCTAGGCCAAA
The DNA here is from genome assembly GCF_902167145.1 of Zea mays. NCBI lineage: Eukaryota > Viridiplantae > Streptophyta > Magnoliopsida > Poales > Poaceae > Zea > Zea mays. The sequence continues at coordinate 155,995,139 of NC_050100.1, read as the reverse complement.
CCAGGACTTTTTTATCATCAAAGTTGATCATGTTCATTAGAAAGGGTTCTATGTCCACCTGCATTTCTTGAAACTTCAATCAGCCCTCGTTACTGGCTGATTGGACCTGCCGTCGAAAAACATTACAATCATTAGTGGCGTGAGAGAATGAATTATGCCACTTACAATAAGCACAATATGAATTATTTTAACGTTGCCGCTTTTGAGTAATTCATCGAATATTTTTATCATATTTGCCAACTTAAACGTAAATTTAACCTCTTCTTGCCATTTTTTGAACCGACCACAAAAATAAACAAACTAGAGATTTGGCTTGTTTTGGCCAAACCATCTTAGCGACGTACATGTCTTGCGGTTCATCATCTGAGCTACTCTGGTCACAATATACCATATGGACTGAAAGGATCACGATGCCCAAGAGGGGGGGGGGGGGGTGAATTGGGCATTTCTAAAAATCAACAACAATTAAACCCTAAGCAAAAGTCCAACTTCACGCAACTACTAGCAATAATATAATACTACTAGAAAGACAATAATACTAAAACATTACTTCAACTACTTGCTAAACAATTAGACAAGGTAAAATGCTTGAATTAAATGCAGAATGTAAAGCAAGGTTTAGAAGACTCATCCAATTTTTCCTAAGGTATTAAAGAGTCGACACTCTTCCCTAGTCCTCGTTGGAGCACCCGCGCAAGGATATCGCTCCCCCTTGGTCCTCACAAGAACCAAGTGCTCAGTATGAGATGATCCTTTGCCACTCCGGCGCGGTGGATCCCTCACGACCGCTTACAATCTCGAGTCGGGTCACCAACAAATCCTCCAAGGTGATCACCGTGCTCCCAACGCCACCAAGCCGTCTAGGTGATGCCGATCACCAAGAGTAATAAGCCGTAGACTTTCACTTGACCAAAAGAAGCCTAATGCATGCGGTGTGTGCTCTAGGTGGCTCTCACTTGCACTAATGAGGTCCTAATGCGGGATTAAGATTTTATAATCACCTCACTATGCTTTGTGGTGCTTGCAATGCTCTAGCAATGTATGGTTATCAATGTGGGCAGCAAGACATTCAATATAGTGGGTGGAGGGGGTATAAATAGCCCCACCCACCAAACTAGCCGTTACCAGGGTTTCCTGCACATGGGCGCACCGGAAAGTCCGGTGCGCCAACGGTCGACTCCAACGACTAGTTCTGACAGCTAGCCGTTGGGAAGATGGCACACCGGACAGTCCGGTGTGCCTGCTAAAATTCAATCTCCCAACTTAATGCTCTCGGGTTTTTCTCGGTGGCGAAGCTCTGTCCCCGGCCCTGGCTGGCCCCACTGTCAGGGGGCGCACCGGACAGTCCCGTGCACACCGGACAGTCCCATGCCCCTAAGACAGAAACCCTGAGTTCTTTTTCATTCTGATTTTCGAATCCGTTTTCGTTCTAACTCGTGAGTGTGTTATAGAGTGACACCTAGCACTAGATGTGTGTGTGAATATGCACCACACTACACTAGAATTCTCTTGGTCAAACTACTCATCCACAACCCCTCTTTATAGTACGGCTAAAATAGAATAGAAGACCTAATACTATACCAAGTGTCTGCAACTCCTTTGACACTCGGGATACGAAGACCTTCATCTTTTGATTCGTCATTTCAGCCGTCGCTTCAAGTTCTCATCTCAGGGATTGTTTTCACCGTTGTAGTACAATTTCCTGCAATGCGACCTAACTTACCATTGGCTCTGCAAAAAAACGTTAGTCACATATAATATTACGTTGTCATTAATCACTAAAACCAACCAGGGGCCTAGATGCTTTCAATCTCCCCCTTTTGGTGATTGATGACAACCCTACAAGAGTGTGAGAGTAGTTTGTTTGTTTTTCTGTCAATAGAGAAGATGATTAGTTATACTCAATAATTTTGACAGAAAGATGTGTGTAAAAGAATAATAAGTATAGGTGCATACACGACGAGAGTTTCTTGTTCATATAAGAATGAAATGAAATCGATGAACAAGAACTGAATGACTGGTGATAACATCTTAGGTGAAAACACAATACACACACAGTCAATAATAAACGTCGAGAGCATATCATAGAGTTTGTGAGTTGAGCGTCATACAAAAGTGGAGCTAGTTCAGAGAGTATCAAGCAAATATATTACATCAAAATACAAAAGGCACTCTCAACTAACTCCCTAACTCGTCCTAGCTCTCACAACTCTCATGTCTTTCCCCCTTTGGCGTCAAACACCAAAAGGGTTACCCGAACCTACACACCAGAGGAGGAAGGAGGAGGCGAGGGCGCATTCGGTCGTGGTTGAGGAAGAAATGCAAACACAAGCTGAGGATCGGAGTCAGTCTCTCATCCAGGATCTACAATAGAAGCTAGAGCTGATACTGACTCTAACAGAGGCTGCGATGTAGGATCCACCAAAGCTGGTGCAGTCACGGATACCACCGCAGCAGTAGTGGTAACAGCAGGCGCTGGTGGCACTGGCGGATGAGCACTGACGGTTCCGACGACCGGCGACGAGAAGTCCAAAGTGACCGCCCGGAGCGGAGTAGGAGAAGGACCAATAGGAGCAAGCAGGGGTCCTGCCTGAATAGTTGGTACAACAGCTTCCTGAAGAGCTGGAGGAGGGGCAGACTGAATTGGTGGGAGTTGAACACCAGTGTGCTGAAGGATATGAGTCATAAACGCCTGGTGCTCGGCCCTGTCTGCCAAGAGCTGCTGCTGCAGAGTGTCCTCACGGTCCTGAATTGTCTAAAACATGGAGAGCATCCGTTCGGACATCTGCTGCTGGATGGCTGCCTGCCGAGCCTTGAAAGGGAAATTGGGTTAACCATTTTCTATAATTAATTTTGGTGGTTGATGACCAACGCAAACACATGGACTAACTAGTTTGTCTAGAATTCATGTATTACAGGTGCATAAGGTTCACCACAAACCAAGAAAGAAATCAAGTTAGGGACTCAATTTAAAATGGAGCAAAGAACTTGAGTGTGCTGAGAATTGGCGCACCGGACTGTCCGGTGTGCCACCGGACAGTGTTCGGTGCACCAGGACCGTACAGATGTCAACCAGCCACTCTTGGGAATTCTAGGGCGCCCTTCGCTATAATTCACCGGACTGTTCGGTCAGCCAGCGTAGCAACAGCTATCTGCGCCAACGGTCGACTCTGCAAAGTGCTATAGTGTCACGGCAAAAGTCAGAGCAGGAAGTCAGAGGGGCACCAGACTATCCAGTGTGGCACCGGACTGTCCGATGCCGCAAGAGGACAAAGCTCCAATAGTCGACCCACCGAACCCTAACGGTTGGGTGACGTGGCAGGGCACCGGACAAGGAACAGTGCCTGTCCGGTGGCGCACCGGACTGTCCGGTGCGCCCATCGCCAGCAGCCTCCCCAACGACTATGGAAGTGGTTGGGGGCTATAAATACCCCCCAACCACCTCAGTCATATCAATCCAAGCATTCCAAACATCTCAATCAATACAAGAGCAAAAGACTCCACTCCAAGACACATCAAATAGATCGAATCCTCTCTAAGCCTCCAAATCAACTCAATTCCATTAGGGACTTGAGGGAGGGTGTTTGTGTTCTTTTGTTGCTCTTGTTGCTTGGCTTGGCCTTTTTCTTTTCCCATTCTTATTCTCAAGTGCTTTGTAAGCGAAGCAAGAGACACCAAGTGTGTAGTGGTCCTTGCGGGGTCTTAGTGACCCATGAGATTAAGGAAGAAGGCTCACTCGGTCTAAGTGACCGTTTGAGAGAGGGAAATGGTTGAAATAGACCCGGTCTTTGTGACCTCCTCAACGGGGACTAGGTTCTTTGGAACCGAACCTCGGTAAAACAAATCACCGTGTTCACTCGCTTAATTCTTGTTTGATTTGTTTTCCCCTCTCTTTCCGACTTGAATTTAATTCTAACGCTAACCCTGACTTGTAGTGTGTGTTTAAAGTTATAAATTTCAGGTTTCGCCTATTCACACCCCCTCTAGGCGACTTTCAAGCCTGCTCTGCTGCCAGATGAGCCTGCTGCTGTGTAAGTGACTGAAGAATCATGGCCAGAGCAGGGTCAATAGCAGGTGGGCAGGAGTGAGAGCACCTAGAGGGGGGGGGGGGTGAATAGGTGATCCTGTAAAACTTGAAAACTTAAGCCACAAAAACTTGTTAAGCGTTAGCACAGTTAATGCCAAGTGGCTAGAGCGAAGATCTTGCACAATATGATAATCACAAAGAGTTCAACACAGAGAAGACACAGTGATTTATCCCGTGGTTCGGCCAAGTACAAAACTTGCCTACTCCACGTTGTGGCGTCCCAACGGACGAGAGTTGCACTCAACTCCTCTCAAGTGATCCAATGATCAACTTGAATACCACAGTGTTATGCTTTTCTTTTCTTATTGCGTTTGCAAGGAATCTCCACAACTTGGAGTCTCTCGCCCTTACACTTGAAGTTCTCAAAGAAGCACGGAGTAAGGGAGAGAAGCAACACACACAAATCCACAGCAAAATGCGCACACACACGGCCAAGAATCGATCTCAAGAGACTATCTCAAAATTCTCACTAGAACGGAGCTCGAATCACTTAGAATGACAAACGAATGCGCAAAGACTGAGTGTGGATGATCAAGAATGCTCTAAGGTTGCTTGTGTATCTCCTCCATGCGCCTAGGGGTCCTTTTTATAGCCCCAAGGCAGCTAGAAGCCGTTGAGAGCAAATCTGGAAGGCCATCCTTGCCTTCTGTCGTCGGGTGCACCGGACAGTCCGGTGCACACCGGACACTGTCCGGTGCCCGATTTATTTCCTTAAACAGCGCAGCCGACCGTTGCCGACCGTTGAAGATCTGGGAGCCGTTGGCGCACCGGACATGTCCGGTGCACACCGGACAGTCCGGTGCCCTCTTCCGACCGTTGGCTCGGCCACGTGTCTCGCGCAGATCGCGCGGCCGACCGTTGGCCCGGCCGACCGTTGGCTCACCGGACAGTCCGGTGCACACCGGACAGTCCGGTGAATTATAGCCGTACGCCGTCGGCGAATTCCCGAGAGCGGCTACTTCGCACCGAGTCAGCCTGGCGCACCGGACACTGTCCGGTGCACCACCAGACAGTCCGGTGTGCCAGACCGAGCTGAGTCTTGGCTGTACACAGCCAAGCTTTTTCCATCTCTCTTTACTTGTGATTTGCACTTTGTTCATCCATGGGCATAGATTCACATTTAAGCACTTGTGTTTGCACTCAATCACCAAAATACTTAGAAATGGCCCAAGGGCACATTTCCCTTTCAATCTCCCCCTTTTTGGTGATTTATGCCAACACAACATAAAGCAACTAGAACAAGTGCAAAATCACTTCAAATAAAGCTCAAATTTATTTTGATTCAATTTTGGCATATATGGATCATCCTTTGCCACCACTTGGTTTGTTTTTGCAAATCAAACTCAAATCTCTATCTCTAAGTCAAACACACATGTTGAAGCATAAAGAGAGTCATTCCAAAAGAGATTGATCAAAGATTTCAAAAACTCCCCCTTTTTCCCATAATCACTACTTCTCCCCACAAGAAGCCAACTTTTGACAAAAGAGACAATGAAAGAGTTTTGACAAACCAAAAGCTCTACTCTACTATTTTCAAATCTCTCAAGTGGTAGCTGATCCATTTATTGCTTTGGCCTTTATTTTCTCCCCCTTTGGCATCAAACACCAAAACAGGAATAATCTTGGCCCTATAACCCCATTGCCTCACCAGAATCTTCAATTAAGAGCAAATGGCAATAAGAGTTCATGAGATGGACTTGGAATTTGTTACCCTCTCATCGGAGTGCAGTGGAAGTCTTGCATGGTCCAAGTCCACCTTTTCCCTTTCAATTCTCCTTCGAGACTAAATCAAGCAAACTCAAGCATATGGTTAGTCTCAAAGGGTCAAGTTGTAACACATCTCCCCCTAAACATGTGCATCACTTTGCAACGGACTTGTGAGGTCCAGGGAGTGTTTGTACAACTTGAGCACCACAATAAGCAACAAAATGCAGAATGAACATGATCAAAGGCATAAACACATGTATGCTACACTTCAATCCAAGTTCCGCGAATCTAAGACATTTAGCTCACTACGCAGCCTGCAAAAGGTCTTCTCATCTAGAGGCTTGGTAAAGATATCGGCTAGCTGGTTCTCGGTGCTAACATGAAACACTTCGATATCCCCCTTTTGCTGGTGGTCTCTCAAGAAGTGATGCCGGATGTCTATGTGCTTTGTGCGGCTGTGCTCAACAGGATTTTCCGCCATGCGGATAGCACTCTCATTATCACATAGGAGTGGGACTTTGCTCACATTGTAGCCAAAGTCCCTGAGGGTTTGCCTCATCCAAAGTAGTTGCGCGCAACACTTTCCTGCGACAACATACTCGGCCTCAGCGGTGGATAGGGCAACGGAGGTTTGTTTCTTAGAATTCCATGACACCAGGGACCTTCCTAGGAATTGGCACGTCCCCGATGTACTCTTCCTATCGACCTTACATCCATCATAATCGGAGTCTGAATATCCAATCAGGTCAAAGGTAGACCCCTTTGGATACCAGAGCCCGAAGCAAGGCGTAGCAACTAAATATCTAAGGATTCGCTTCACTGCCACTAAGTGACACTCCTTAGGATCGGATTGAAATCTAGCACACATGCATATGCTAAGCATAATATCCGGTCTACTAGCACATAAATAAAGTAAAGACCCTATCATTGACCGGTATGCTTTTTGATCAATGGACTTACCTCCTTTGTTTAGGTCGGTGTGTCCGTCGGTTCCCATCGGAGTCTTTGCGGGCTTGGCATCCTTCATTCCAAACCGCTTCAGCAGATCTTGCGTGTACTTCGTTTGGGAGATGAAGGTGCCGTCCTTGAGTTGCTTCACTTGGAACCCAAGGAAGTAGTTCAACTCGCCCATCATTGACATCTCGAACTTTTGCGTCATCACCCTGCTAAACTCTTCACAAGACTTTTTATTAGTAGAACCAAATATTATGTCATCGACATAAATTTGGCACACAAACAAATCACCATCACATGTCTTAGTGAAAAGAGTTGGATCGGCTTTCCCAACCTTGAAAGCATTAACAATTAAGAAATCTCTAAGGCATTCATACCATGATCTTGGGGCTTGCTTAAGTCCATAGAGCGCCTTAGAGAGCTTACACACGTGGTCGGGGTACCGTTCATCCATGAAGCCAGGGGGTTGCTCCACGTACACCTCCTCCTTGATTGGCCCGTTGAGGAAAGCGCTCTTCACATCCATTTGGTACAACCTGAAAGAATGGTGAGCGGCATACGCTAACAAGATACGAATGGACTCTAGCCTAGCCACAGGAGCAAAGGTCTCCTCAAAGTCCAAACCTACGACTTGGGCATAACCTTTTGCCACAAGTCGAGCCTTGTTCCTTGTCACCACTCCGTGCTCGTCTTGTTTGTTGCGGAACACCCACTTGGTTCCCACAACATTCTGCTTGGGACGAGGCACCAGCGTCCAAACTTCATTTCTTTTGAAGTTGTTGAGCTCCTCTTGCATGGCCAACACCCAGTCCGGATCTAGCAAGGCCTCTTCTACCCTGAAAGGCTCAATAGAAGAGACAAAGGAGTAATGTTCACAAAAATTAACTAATCGAGACCGAGTAGTTACTCCCTTGCTAATGTCACCCAGAATTTGGTCGACGGGATGATCTCTTTGAATCATCGCTCGAACTTGGGTTGGAGGTGCCGGTTGCGCTTCTTCCTCCATCACATGATCATCTTGTGCTCCCCCTTGATCACACGCCTCCTGTTGATGAACCTGTTCATCGTCTTGAGTTGGGGGATGCACCGTTGTTGAGGAAGAAGGTTGATCTCGTTCATCTTGTTCCTGTGGCCGAACGTCTCCAATCACCATGGTTCGTATCGCGGCCGTTGGAACATCTTCTTCATCTACATCATCACAATCAACAACTTGCTCTCTTGGAGAGCCATTAGTCTCATCAAATACAACGTCGCTAGAGACTTCAACTAAACCCGATGATTTGTTGAAGACTCTATACGCCTTTGTATTTGAGTCATAACCTAACAAAAACCCTTCTACAGCTTTGGGAGCAAATTTAGAATTTCTACCTTTCTTCACTAGAATGTAGCACTTGCTCCCAAATACACGAAAGTAAGATACATTGGGTTTGTTACCGGTTAGTAGCTCATACGACGTCTTCTTGAGGAGGCGATGAAGGTAGACCCTGTTGATGGCGTGGCAAGCCGTGTTCATGGCTTCCATCCAAAAGCACTCGGGGGTCTTGAACTCTCCTAGCATTGTCCTCGCCATATCGATGAGTGTCCTGTTCTTCCTCTCTACCACACCATTTTGCTGTGGTGTGTAGGGAGCGGAGAACTCGTGCTTGATCCCTTCCTCTTCAAGGAACTCCTCTACTTGAAGGTTCTTGAATTCGGTCCCGTTGTCGCTCCTTATCTTCTTCACTTCGAGCTCAAACTCATTTTGAGCTCTCCTGAGGAAGTGCTTGAGGGTCCCTTGGGTTTCAGATTTATCCTGCATATTGAATACCCAAGTGAAGCGGGAAAAGTCATCAACAATAACTAGACCATACTTACTTCCTCCTATGCTCAGATAGGCGACGGGTCCGAAGAGGTCCATATGCAGCAGCTCCAGAGGTCTTGAAGTGGTCATCACATTCTTGCTGTGATGTGCTCCTCCCACTTGTTTACCTGCTTGACAAGCTGCACAAGGTCTATCTTTTTCGAATTGAACGTTAGTCAAACCTATCACGTGTTCTCCCTTTAGAAGCTTGTGAAGGTTCTTCATCCCCACATGTGCTAAGCGGCGATGCCACAGCCAGCCCATGCTAGTCTTAGCTATTAAGCATGCATCTAGACCGGCTTCTTCTTTTGCAAAATCAACTAAATAAATTTGTCGTCTAATACACCCTTAAAAGCTAGTGAACCATCACTTCTTCTAAAGACAGACACATCTACATTAGTAAATAGACAGTTATATCCCATATTGCATAATTGACTAACAGATAGTAGATTATATCCCAGAGACTCAACTAAAAACACATTAGAAATTGAGTGCTCATTTGAGATTGCAATTTTACCTAACCCTTTTACCTTGCCTTGATTCCCATCACCGAATATGATTGAATCTTGGGAATCCTTATTCTTGACGTAGGAGGTGAACATCTTCTTCTCCCCCGTCATATGGTTTGTGCATCCGCTGTTGATAATCCAGCTTGAACCCCCGGATGCATAAACCTGCAAGGCAAATTTAGGCTTGGGTTTTAGGTACCCAACTCATGTTGGGTCCTACAAGGTTAGCACAAATATCCTTAGGGACCCAAATGCAAGTTTTGTCTCCCTTGCATTTTGCCCCTAACTTCCTAGCAACTACTTTCCTATCCTTTCTATAAATAGCAAAGGAAGCATTTAAAGCACAATAAATTGTAGAAGGTTCATTCACTACTTTCCTACGAGCATGAATAACATTCTTTCTAGGCATATGGTGAATAGCATTTTTCCTAGACATATTTCTACCATGCATATAGGAAGAACTAGAAGCAAACATGGCATGAGAGTCAAAATCATCATAAGCATTAAAACTCCTATAAGCGTTTCTAGTTTGTCTCCTATCATGATACATAAAAGCATGGTTCTTTTGCACACTACTAGCCATAGGGGCCTTCCCTTTCTCCTTGGCGGGAATGGGAGCCTTATGGCTTGTTAAGTTCTTGGCTTCTCTCTTGAAGCCAAGTCCATCCTTAATTGAGGGGTGTCTACCAATTGTGTAGGCATCCCTTGCAAATTTTAGTTTATCGAAATCATTCTTGCTAGTCTTAAGTTGAGCATTAAGACTAGCCAATTCATCATTAAGCTTGGAAATTGAAACTAGGTGTTCACTACAAGCATCAATGTCAAAATCTTTACACCTAGTACAAATTACAACATGTTCTACACAAGAATTGGATTTATTTGCTACTTCTAATTTAGCATTTAAATCATTGTTGACACCTTTTAAAGTAGAAATGGTTTCATGACAAGTAGATAGTTCAAAAGAAAGCATTTCATTTCTTTTAACTTCTAAAGCATAGGACTTTTGTGCTTCTATGAATTTATCATGTTCTTCATACAATAAATCCTCTTGTTTCTCTAAGAGTCTATCCTTCTCATTCAAGGCATCAATCAATTCATTGATTTTATCAATCTTATTTCTATCCAATCCCTTGAACAAGCTAGAGTAATCTATTTCCTCATCGCTAGACTCATCATCACTAGAAGAAACATAAGTGGTGTCTCGAGTACTCACCTTCTTCTCCCTTGCCATAAGGCATGTGTGACGCTCGTTGGGGAAGAGGGTTGATTTGTTGAAGGCGGTGGCGGCAAGTCCTTCATTGTCGGAGTCGGAGGAGGAGCAATCCGAATCCCACTCCTTTCCGATATGTACTTCGCCCTTGGCCTTCTTGTAATGCTTCTTCTTCTCCCTTTTGTTCCCTTGGTCCTGATCACTATCATTGTCGGGACAGTTAGCAATAAAATGACCAAGCTTACCGCATTTGAAGCATGAGCGCTTCCCTTTGGCTTTGGTCTTGCTAGGCTGTCCCTTGCGACCCTTAAGTGCCGTCTTGAATCTTTTGATGATGAGGGCCATCTCTTCATCATTAAGTCCGGCCGCTTCAATCTGTGCCACCTTGCTAGGTAGCGCCTCCTTGCTTCTAGTTGCTTTGAGAGCAAGAGGTTGCGGCTCGTTGATTGGTCCATTCAAGGCGTCGTCCACGTACCTCGCCTCCTTGATCATCATTCGCCCGCTGACGAATTTTCCTAGGACTTCTTCGGACGACATTTTGGTGTACCTGGGATTCTCACGAATATTATTCACCAAATGAGGATCAAGAACAGTAAAGGACCTTAGCATTAGTCGGACGACGTCGTGGTCCGTCCATCGCGTGCTTCCGTAGCTCCTTATTTTGTTAATAAGGGTCTTGAGCCGGTTGTAGGTTTGAGTTGGCTCCTCGCCCCTTATCATCGCGAATCGTCCAAGCTCGCCCTCCACCAACTCCGTTTTGGTAAGCAAGGTAACATCATTTCCCTCATGAGAAATCTTGAGGGTGTCCCATATCTGCTTGGCGTTGTCCAAGCCGCTCACCTTGTTGTACTCGTCCCTGCACAAAGAGGCTAGCAACACAGTAGTAGCTTGTGCATTTTTATGAATCTGTTCATTAATAAACATAGGGCTATCCGAGCTATCAAATTTCATTCCATTCTCTACAATCTCCCATATGCTTGGATGGAGAGAGAATAAATGACTACGCATTTTGTGACTCCAAAATCCGTAGTCCTCCCCATCAAAGTGTGGAGGTTTGCCAAGAGGAATGGAAAGCAAATGCGAATTCGAACTATGTGGAATACGAGAATAATCAAATGAAAAGTTCGAATTGACCGTCTTCCTGTAGTCGTTGTCGTCGTCTTTTTGGGAAGAAGAGGATTTGTCGCTGTCGTAGTAGACGATCTCCTTGATGCGCCTTGTCTTCTTCTTCTTCCCATCTTTTCGCTTGTGGCTTGAGCCCAAGTCGGTAGACTTGTCATTCTTTGGCTCGTTGAAGATAGACTCCTTCTCGTTGTTGTCGACCACCATCCCCTTTCCCTTAGGATCCATTTCTTCGGGCGATTAGTCCCTTCTTGAAGAGAACGGCTCCGATACCAATTGAGAGCACCTAGAGGGGGGGTGAATAGGTGATCCTGTAAAACTTGAAAACTTAAGCCACAAAAACTTGTTAAGCGTTAGCACAGTTAATGCCAAGTGGCTAGAGCGAAGATCTTGCACAATATGATAATCACAAAGAGTTCAACACAGAGAAGACACAGTGATTTATCCCGTGGTTCGGCCAAGTACAAAACTTGCCTACTCCACGTTGTGGCGTCCCAACGGACGAGAGTTGCACTCAACTCCTCTCAAGTGATCCAATGATCAACTTGAATACCACAGTGTTATGCTTTTCTTTTCTTATTGCGTTTGCAAGGAATCTCCACAACTTGGAGTCTCTCGCCCTTACACTTGAAGTTCTCAAAGAAGCATGGAGTAAGGGAGAGAAGCAACACACACAAATCCACAGCAAAATGCGCACACACACGGCCAAGAATCGAGCTCAAGAGACTATCTCAAAATTCTCACTAGAACGGAGCTCGAATCACTTAGAATGACAAACGAATGCGCAAAGACTGAGTGTGGATGATCAAGAATGCTCTAAGGTTGCTTGTGTATCTCCTCCATGCGCCTAGGGGTCCTTTTTATAGCCCCAAGGCAGCTAGAAGCCGTTGAGAGCAAATCTGGAAGGCCATCCTTGCCTTCTGTCGTCGGGTGCACCGGACAGTCCGGTGCACACCGGACACTGTCCGGTGCCCGATTTATTTCCTTAAACAGCGCAGCCGACCGTTGCCGACCGTTGAAGATCTGGGGGCCGTTGGCGCACCGGACATGTCCGGTGCACACCGGACAGTCCGGTGCCCTCTTCCGTCCGTTGGCTCGGCCACGTGTCTCGCGCAGATCGCGCGGCCGACCGTTGGCCCGGCCGACCGTTGGCTCACCGGACAGTCCGGTGCACACCGGACAGTCCGGTGAATTATAGCCGTACGCCGTCGGCGAATTCCCGAGAGCAGCTACTTCGCGCCGAGTCAGCCTGGCGCACCGGACACTGTCCGGTGCACCACCGGACAGTCCGGTGTGCCAGACCGAGCTGAGTCTTGGCTGTACACAGCCAAGCTTTTTCCATCTCTCTTTACTTGTGATTTGCACTTTGTTCATCCATGGGCATAGATTCACATTTAAGCACTTGTGTTTGCACTCAATCACCAAAATACTTAGAAATGGCCCAAGGGCACATTTCCCTTTCAAGGAGGAGCAGCACTAGAACTACCCGCCTCGTGATTATGTGAGAGAGGTGGCACAGGAGGCGGTGGCGGGATGCCAAGGTCGTCATCATCCTCTGAAGAGGTGTCAGCAACTGTACCCTGGGTCTCAAACTATCTGAACACCTCATCCTCAGCCTGAACATCTGTCACTGGATATGGCACTGGGACTGGGTCCTCTGGGGCTAGACGATACAAACCAAACTAGAGGAGAGAGGCCTCGAGGGTGCCTTGGAACTGAGGAGGCCTGATCAGCTGCGCGAAGATGTGAAAGAGATAATGCGCATATGGTAGCTGACGGCGAGCATGGGGACCATCCAATATTGTATCCTCGATCTCACAAATAAGGAAGTCAACCACATCAAACTCTGAATGTGAGACCAAGGCACCAAGTAGCCATAGTAGAATATGAGTAGTGGCCTCTCTATATCCCATCCTGGGTAGCAGTGTCCGTCTCATCAGCTCATATAGGTACTTCGCTGTAGGAGTGAAGTCAGCAGGAGATCGTCGCGACCCATCTGTGAAAGGAGGTCTGAACAGGGCCGCGACGTGAGCTGTAGTAGGTGCAACTCCACCATGAGGGCGATGAGGAGGATCTGAGGTACCATAGCACAAATTGTGGAGCCGAGTCGATGACTTCAGAAATCCAAAGAGCTGGCATATCTGGCTGGCATGCAAAGTGACATCCTCTCTCTCGAAGCAAAATCGCATCCACTCACAATCAGGGTCAATCCATAGTGTAGCATATAACACTCTGACCCACTCCTCAATATATTTGCCACTTGCGGTCAACAAAGAGAGCAGTCCTGGCAGATAAGGGAGATGAACCTCTGAATCGGCACCGGCTGCTAGCAGAAAAGCAAGTATATCCAAAAGTCGGTGCGCTCGCAAGGCAATCTGAGCTGATAGCTGTGCCCGGAAGAAGAACTCCTGAGTCCTGGTACTGAAGAGAGCTGCCGCTGTAGGGACCCTCTGAGCAGGCAACCAGGACTCCATGGGTACGTGTCTGAATCGATGTACCCAGGTTGCAGTGGCACGCTGAAGGTCGAGGAGACGGGGATCAGTAGCTAGGGGTCGCATCTCAGTTTCGTCATGCTCCCTAAAATGAGGTGGTGGAATGGGTGGAGCGGGAGGGGGAACAGTGGAAGCTGGAGTGGTGGAGGTGGTGGGTATGGCGGAAGTGGTGGATGGCTCTGGAGCGATAGGAGCTGGTGAAGTGGGAGATGTAGTGGATACTGTGGAGGAAGGTGTGGAGGGAGCAGAGGAGCGAGGCCGAGATGCGAGGCGACGGACTCTATAGGCAATCTGATCAGAGGAGATCTACAATTGTCCTCCTCGCTCTGCCTGCTCTGCTACTGTCGCCACTGCAAGTGCTGCACGAGCGGCTCTATCCATAGATCGCTTCTTCCGGCCTTCCTGCTGCTCAAGGTACACAGTCTTCCCTTTGACCTACCTGAAGGGGCGAGGAGGGTCCTCGTCGTCTCCTCCCCCTAGCGCTGAGACATTCTTCGTCCGCACCATCCTAACCTGAGAGCTGCAAGAGTGAGTGAAAAGCTAAGCAGGAGTAGATAGCAGCTGATAAGATCATAAATGAAGTGATCGCTACCTAGAAATCTCACGAGAGAGAGATAAGATCCAGGCAGGACAGGTGATGGGTACATGAACATGTGAGATCACTGTAATGACAGAAGAGGTGAGCACGTATTAGTCACATAGTCATAAGTATATGAAATGTGAATAAATACATACACAGAGAGTGAAGACACAAAAACTGAGTGATTTGGAGAACAAGGGGTCAAACGACGCGAGAACGACGTTTGAACGATGAATTATGCCATAGGAGGTTTGAAATTGGAGATGGGGCATTAAATGACTTGGAATTGAGCCGATACTTCACGAGTAGGTATATATGAGTGCATATGAGTGAAGTGTGCGCTTGGTTCGAAATTTGGCAAAGAAAATGAATTTGTGGCACTCGGCTCAGAATCAATCGCTATAAATGGAAAACGGTGGTAAATCGGTGTCTAGGATATCAGTTTGGCGTGAAATTTAGCGAAGGTGTTACTTGGGGTGTCATGAAGGTGTTGAAAAATCTGGGGTCGGTTTGAGCAAGTTTGAGTGGTTTGGGCATTTCATCGAGCACCTAGCGTGCGGGGATTTGAAACAACAGTGAAATGGGTATTTTGAAGTTTGAAACCTCCCAAAGGGAGAAGATTACCTGCAGGGGAACTCAAAAGAGGTACAGAACACACTCATGCACCAGATTCATAGGATTTCACAAGAATTTTAGAGGTTTTGCAAAAGAGAGTGAAACTCCTCCTCACAGTCCAGAGAGAATAGAGGGAGAGGGGGAAGGTGACAGGGGAACTCACACAGAGAAGAGGGAAGAGCAAGTGAGAGCACCTAGAGGGGGGGGGGGTGAATAGGTGATCCTGTAATATCAAACACTAAATCACCACAAACTTGATTATAAAGATGTTAGTGCGAGTTAATCAAGTTTATGAGGAGAGCTCTTGCGAACACAAGCAATCACAGAGAGGAGCAACACAAGAGACACACGATTTTTATCCTGTGGTTCGGCCAAGTAACACTTGCCTACTTCCACGTTGTGGCGTCCCAATGGACGAGGGTTGCACTCAACCCCTTTCAAGTGATCCGATGATCAACTTGAATACCATGGTCTTTCCTTTGAGATCTTTTCCCGTTTGTGAGGAATCTCCACAAGTTGGAGCCTCTCGCCCTTACAAAGTATTGATCACAAGAAGCACAAGAGTAAGGAAGGGAAAACAACGCACTCAAGATTCAATCTGCAGCACACACACGCACACAAGCCAAGATTTGAGCTCAAAGCACAGCACAGGGAGTTCACAACTCGAACGGAGCTCAAATCACTAACACAACGAATTAAATGCTTGGAGGCGGAGTCTGGATGTCTTAGTACGCTTAGGGAATGCTTGGTGTACTGCTCTATGCTCCTAGGGGTCCCTTTTATAGCCCCAAGGCAGCTAGGAGCCGCTGGACATCAATTTGGTAGGCAATTCTTGCCTTCTGTCGAGTGGTGCACCGGACAGTCCGGTGCACCACCGGACAACCACTGTAGCAGTCCGGTGCTCGACCGTTGGTCCTCAGGATCGGTTGGCGCACCGGACAGTCCGGTGTGCCCAATCGATCGTTGGTGCGACCACATGTCGCGCGTTGATCGTGTGACCGACCGTTGGCCGCTGGCGCAGTTGACTCACCGGACAGTCTGGTGAATTATAGCCACGTCGCCTTTCTCTTTTCCCGAGAGCGCCCAGTTGACGCCGAGCCAGCCTGCACCACCGGTCACTGTCCGGTGCACCACCGGACAGTCCGGTGTGCCAGGCCAGAGCTGGTTTTGGCTGAACTTTGCCAACTCTTCTCCAATTCGAATCTTCTTTTCTTGGCACTGTATCTAGCACTTAGATAACCATGTTAGTATACAAAAACAATTCACTAAGTCTAGAAACATACCTTTCTCTTGATTTCACACTTCTCACTCATTTGGCACATAAGAACTCACTCAATATGTGTTGGACCTCTAATCACCAAAATACTTATAGAAATGGCCCAAGGGCACATTTCCCTTTCAATCTCCTCCTTTTTGGTGATTTATGCCAACACATCAAAAATCAACAAAAGAAGTGTACCATCAACGCAAATGAAGACCAATTCCCTTTTTACTTAAGATTTGGCATATTTGGATCAATCTTTGCCACCACTTGTTTGTTTTTGCAAATCAAATTCTTTTTCCTATCTCTAAGTCAAACACACTTGTTTTGGGCAAATCGAGAGATATTCCAAGAGTAAAATTGATCAAGTGCTAAAAACTCCCCCTTTTCCCGTAATCAAAATTCTCCTCCATACGAGACAATTTTTGCAATAAGAGTATTTTGACAAAAACCAAATTCTAACTCCTCTTTTTTTAAAAATTCACAAGTGGTTGGTTGATCCATTTTGCTTTAGCCTTAATTTCTCCCCCTTTGGCATTAAGCACCAAAACGAGATCATTCTTGGCCCTTTAACCCCATTGCCTCACCAAAATGTCAGTTACGAGCAAAAGGCAATACGAGCACAGGTATGAACTTGGAATTAAATACACTAATACCAGAGTGCAGTGGAAGTCTTCTCATCGTCCAAGTTCACTTTCCCTTTCAATGTACCTTTGAGACTACATCAAGTGTACTCAAGCAAACAGGTTAGTCTCAAAGGGGTCAAGTTGTAGCATATCTCCCCCTAAATATGTGCATCATTTGCATATGGACTTGTGAGGTCCAGGGATGACTTGTACAACTTGAGCACCATAAATAGACAACAAATAATGTAAATGCTCATAGTAACATGATTGAAGGCATAGACTACATGTATGCTATAGATCAATCCAAGTTACGCGAATCTAAGACATTTAGCTCACTACGCAACCTGCAAAATGTTTTCTCATCCAATGGATTGGTGAAGATATCGGCTAGCTGGTTCTCGGTGCTAATATGATAAATATCGATATCTCCCTTTTGCTGGTGGTCTCTCAGGAAGTGATGCCGGATGTCTATGTGCTTAGTGCGGCTGTGTTCAACAGGATTATCCACCAAGCGGATTGTACTCTCATTGTCACATAGGAGTGGGATTTTGCTCAGATTATAGCCAAAGTCCCGGAGGGTTTGCCTCATCCAAAGCAGTTGCGCGCAACACTGTCCTGCGGCAATGTATTCAGCCTCAGCGGTGGATAGGGCAACGGATGTTTGTTTCTTGGAACTCTAGGACACCAGGGACCTTCCTAGAAATTGGCACGTCCCTGATGTGCTCTTCCTATCAACCTTGCACCCGGCATAGTCGGAGTCTGCGTATCCAATTAAGTCAAAGGTAGACCCCTTTGGATACTAGATCCCGAAGCAAGGCGTAGAAACTAAATACCTAAGAATTCGCTTAACGACCACAAGGTGACATTCGTTAGGGTCGGATTGAAATCTAGCACACATGCATACACTAAGCATAATGTCCGGTCTACTAGCACAAAGATAAAGTAATGAACCTATCATTGACCGGTATGCCTTTTGATCAACGGACCTACCTCCTTTGTTGAGGTCAAGATGCCCATCAGTTCCCATAGGTGTCTTCGCGGGCTTGGCGTCCTTCATCCCAAACCTCTTGAGAAGATCTTGAGTGTACTTCGTTTGGGAGATGAAGGTTCCGTCCTTGAGTTGCTTCACTTGGAATCCAAGGAAGTAGGTCAACTCGCCCATCATCAACATCTCAAACTTTTGCATCATTACCCTGCTAAACTCCTCACAAGACTTTTGGTTAGTAGAACCAAATATTATGTCATCGACATAAATTTGGCAAACAAAAAAGTCACTGTCACAAGTCTTTGTAAATAGAGTGGGATCAGCTTTCCCATCCTTGAAAGCATTAGCAATTAAGAAATCTCTAAAGCATTCATACCATGCTCTTGGGGGTTGCTTAAGTCCATAGAGCGCCTTAGAGAGCTTATATATATGGTCGGGATACCTGTCATCCTCAAAGCCAGGGGGTTGTTCCACGTATACCTCCTCCTTGATTGGCCCATTGAGGAAAGCGCTCTTCACGTCCATTTGAAACAACCTAAAGGAGTGGTGAGCGGCATAGGCTAATAAAATTCGAATTGACTCTAGCCTGGCCACAGGAGCAAAAGTCTCCTCAAAATCCAAACCTGCGACTTGGGCATAACCTTTTGCCACAAGTCGAGCCTTGTTTTTTGTCACCACTCCGTGCTCGTCTTGCTTGTTGCGGAACACCCACTTGGTTCCTACAACGTTTTGCTTTGGACGCGGCAGCAGACTCTAGACTTCATTCCTTTTGAAGTTATTGAGCTCTTCCTGCATGGCCAACACCCAGTCCAGATCCTGCAAGGCCTCTTCTACCCTGAAAGGCTCAATAGAAGAGACAAACGAGTAATGCTCACAAAAATTTGCTAAACGTGAGAGAGTAGTTACTCCCTTGCTGATGTCACCCATAATCTGATCGACGGGGTGATGTCTTTGGATCGACGCTCGGACTTGAGTTGGAGGGACCCGTGGCGCTTCTTTCTCCATAACCTGTCCTTCCTGTGCTCCCCCTTGATTATACGTTCCTCTTCTTGAGGTACCTGTCCATCATCTTGAGTTGGGGGATGCACCAGTGTCGAGGAAGAAGGCTGATCTTGTTCGTGTAGTTCCCGTGGTCGCACATCACCTATCGCCATTGTGCGCATTTCGGCCGTCGGAACTTCATCTTCATCTATGTCATCAGGATCAACTTGCTCTCTTGGAGAGCCATTAGTCTCATCAAATACAACGTCGCTAGATACTTCAACTAATACTGATGATTTGTTGAAGACCCTATACGCCTTTGTATTTGAGTCATATCCTAGTAAAAACCCTTCTACAGCCTTGGGAGCAAACTTAGAATGTCTACCTTTCTTCACCAGAATGTAACATTTGCTCCCAAATACACGAAAGTAAGAAACATTGGGTTTGTTACCAGTAAGGAGTTCGTAGGAGGTCCTCTTGAGGAGACGGTGCAGATAGAGCCGGTTTATGGCGTGGCAGGCTGTGTTCACAGCTTCCGACCAAAACCGCTCGGGCGTCTTGAACTCTCCAAGCATCGTTCTCGCCATGTCGATTAGCGTCCTGTTCTTCCTCTCTACCACACCATTTTGTTGTGGTGTGTAGGGAGCGGAGAACTCGTGCTTGATGCCTTCCTCCTCAAGAAACTCTTCAACCTGTAGATTTTTGAACTCGGACTCATTGTCGCTTCTTATCTTCTTCACCTTTAGCTCAAATTCATTTTGAGCTCTCCTTAAGAAGCGCTTTAGAGTCCCTTGGGTTTCTGGCTTATCCTATAAAAAGAATACCCAAGTGAAGCGAGAAAAATCATCAACAATTACAAGGACATACTTACTTCCCCCGATTCTGAGGTAGGCAACGGGTCCGAAGCGATCCATGTGAAGAAGCTCCAGAGGTCTTGATGTT
This sequence comes from Zea mays, assembly GCF_902167145.1. Taxonomy (NCBI): domain Eukaryota; kingdom Viridiplantae; phylum Streptophyta; class Magnoliopsida; order Poales; family Poaceae; genus Zea; species Zea mays. The sequence continues at coordinate 155,975,228 of NC_050100.1, read as the reverse complement.
GTCATCACATTCTTGTTGTGATGAGTGCTTCCTACCTGTTTCCCTTCCTGACATGCTGCACAAGGTCCGTCTTTCTCAAAACAGACATCAGTTAGTCCTAACACATTATCTCCCTTTAAAAGTTTATGAAGGTTCTTCATCCCAACATGTGCTAGACAGCGATGCCACAACCAACCCATGTTAGTCTTAGCCATTAAGCATGCATCTAGATCGGTATTCTCTTTCGAAAAATCAACTAAATAGAGCTTACCATCTAATACACCCTTAAAAGCTAATGAACCATCACTCCTTCTAAAGACAAATACATCTACATTTGTGAATAAACAATTATAACCCATGTTACATAATTGACTTACAGATAACAAATTATAGCCGAGCGATTTAACTAAAAATACATTAGAGATAGAATGCTCGGAGGTGATGGCTATATTTTCCAATCCTTTGACCTTGCCTTGGTTCCCATCTCCAAAGATGATCGAATCCTGGGAATCCTTATTTTTGACGTAGGAGGTGGACATTTTCTTCTCCCCCGTCATGTGGTTTGTGCATCCACTGTCGATAATCCAGCTTGAGCCCCCAGATGCATAAACCTGCAAGGCAATTTAAGCTTGGGTTTTAGGTACCCAACTCTTGTTGGGTCCTATAAGGTTAGTCACAATATCTTTTGGAACCCAAATGCACATTTTGTCTCCCTTGCATTTGGATCCCAACTTTCTAGCAACTACTTTTGCATTCTTACATAAAGGTACAAAGGAGATATTGCAAGTATGGAAAACAGTAGTAGGACCATTGCAAGTTCTCCTGGGCACATGAGACACATCATGATTACGCCTGTGCCTATTTCTACCATAAGCATAAGTAGAGCTAGAAGCAACCATAGCATGAGAAGTATGATAACTAGGTAAAACAGCATGATCATAGCATCTATCATTATGAGCATGCCTAGTAAATTTCCTATCATACATATAGGCATGATTCTTTTGAGAACTACTAGCCATAGGGGCCTTCCCTTTCACTTTGTTGAGAACGGGAGTCCTTGGGCTTGTTAAGTTCTTGGTTTCCTTTCGAAAACCAAGTTCATCCTTAATTGAGGGGTGTCTACCAATGGTGTAGGTATCCCTAGCAAATTTTAGTTTCTCAAAGTCATCTTTGCAAGTCTTAAGTTGAGCATTGAGACTTGCAACCTCATTGTTTAATTTAGCAATAGTGATAACATGTTCATCAATATCAACATCTTTACACCTATTGCAAATAACTACATGTTCTACACATGAACTAGTTTCATTTGCTTTCTCTAGTTTAGCATTTAATTCATCATTTAACTCCTTTAGACTAGAGACAGATTCATGACAATCAGACAACTCAGAGGATAGCATTTCATTTCTTTTAATTTCTAAAGCAAGAGATTTTTGAACACTAACAAATTTATCATGTTCCTCATACAAGATATCTTCTTGCTTCTCTAGCAATCTATCCTTCTCATTTAGGGCATCAATTAATTCATTTATTTTGTCTACTTTATTTCTATCTAATCCTTTAAACAAATCAGTATAATCCACTTCATCATCAGATGATTCCTCATCGCTAGAAGAAGAGTACTTGGGGGTATCTCGTATGCGTACCTTCTTCTCCTTAGCCATAAGGCAAGTATGGCGTTCATTGGGGAAGAGCGAAGATTTGTCGAAGGCCGAGGCAGTCAATCCTTCATCGTCGGAGTCAGATGAAGAGCAGTCAGAATCCCATTCATTTCCAAGGTGCGCCTCGCCCTTCGCCTTCCTGTAATTCTTCTTCTTCTCTTTCTTCCCATGCCTTTCTTGTTCCTGCTCATTATCATTATCAGGGCATTGAGCTATGAAATGACTAGTCTTACCGCATTTGAAACAGGAGCGCTTTCCCCTTGTTTTGTTCTTGTTGGGGTACTCTTTGCGTCCTTTTAGCGTGGTCTTGAAATGTTTGATGATGACTGCCATCTCATCTTCATTGAGCCCAGTCGCCTCTACTTGTGCCACCTTGCTTGGTAGCGCCTCCCTGCTGCTAGTTGCTTTTAGAGCAACAGGCTGTGGTTCGTAGACGGGCAGCGAACCGTTTAGTGCATCGTCTACGTATCGAGCTTCTTTCACCATCATATGCCCGCTTACAAATTTTCCGAGTATCTCCTCGGGCGTCATCTTGGTGTACCTGGGGTTTTCATGAATAAGATTCACAAGATGGGGGGTCAATAACTGTAAATGACCTGAGCATGAGTCGGACGACGTCATGATCCGTCCATCTTGTGCTTCCATAGCTTCGGATCTTGTTGACCAGGGTCTTGAGCCTGTTGTAGGTTTGTGTTGGCTCTTCTCCCCTGATCATGGTGAATCTCCCCAGCTCGCCTTCCACCAGTTCCATTTTGGTGATCATTGTAGCATCATTTCCCTCATGCGAGATCTTGAGGGTGACCCAGATTTGTTTGGCGTTATCCATGCCGCTAACCTTGTTATATTCATCCCTGTACAGAGATGCTAGCAAAACAGTAGTGGCTTGGGCATTTTTATGAATTTGTTCATTAATGAGCACAGGGTTATCAGTACTATCAAAATGCATCCCATTCTCTACAATTTCCCAAATACTAGGATGGAGAGAAAATAGATGACTGCGCATTTTATGGCTCCAAAATGAATAGTCTTCTCCATCAAAGTGTGGAGGTTTTCCAAGGGGAATTGATAGTAAATACGCATTTGAATTGTATGGCATGCGAGAATAGTCAAAAGAGTAGTTCTGATTGACCGTTTTCTTTTTCGACGAAGAATCGTCGTCGTCGTCTCTTGGTGAAGAAGAGGAGGCATCGCTGTCGTAGTAGATAATCTTCTTGATGCGTCTCTTCTTCTTCCCATCCTTCTAATGACTCGAGCCAGAGTCAGTGGGCTTGTCTTCTCTTGGCTCGTTGAAGATGGACTCCTTTGCCTTGTCGTTGACCACCATCCCCTTTCCCTTAGGATCCATCTCTTCGGGCAGTTAGTCCCTTAGATGAAGAGTACGGCTTCGATACCAATTGAGAGCACCTAGAGGGGGGTGAATAGGTGATCCTGTAAAATTAAACACTAAATCGCCACAAACTTGATTATAAAGATGTTAGTGCGAGTTAATCAAGTTTATGAGGAGAGCTCTTGCGAACACAAGCAATCACAGAGAGGAGCAACACAAGAGACACGTGATTTTTATCCCGTGGTTCGGCCAAGTAACACTTGTCTACTTCCACGTTGTGGCGTCCCAATGGATGAGGGTTGCACTCAACTTCTTTCAAGTGATCCGATGATCAACTTGAATACCACGGTTTTTCCTTTGAGATCTTTTCCCGTTTGCGAGGAATCTCCACAAGTTGGAGCCTCTCGCCCTTACGAAGTATTGATCACAAGAAGCACAAGAGTAAGGAAGGGAAAACAACGCACTCAAGATTCAATCCGCAGCACACACACGCACACAAGCCAAGACTTGAGCTCAAAGCACAGCACAGGGAGTTCATAACTCGAACGGAGCTCAAATCACTAACACAACGAATTAAATGTGTGGAGGCGAAGTCTGGATGTCTTAGTACGCTTAGAGAATGCTTGGTGTACTGCTCCATGCGCCTAGGGGTCCCTTTTATAGCCCCAAGGCAGCTAGGAGCCGTTGGACATCAATTTGGTAGGCAATTCTTGCCTTCTGTCGAGTGGTGCACCGGACAGCCCGGTGCACCACCGGACAACCACTGTAGCAGTCCGGTGCTCGATTTCTTTCCATACGGGGCACAGCCGCCGTTGGTCCTCGGGATCGGTTGGCGCACCGGATAGTCCGGTGTGCCCAACCGACCGTTGGCGCGACCACGTGTCGCGCGTTGATCGCGCGGCCGACCGTTGGCCGCTGGCGCAGTTGACTCACCGGACAGTCCGGTGCACCACCGGACAGTCCAGTTAATTATAGCCACGTCACCTTTGTCTTTTCTCGAGAGCGCCCAGTTGACGCCGAGCCAGCCTGGGGCACCGGACACTGTCCGGTGCACCACCGGACAGTCCGGTGCACCACCGGACAGTCCGGTGTGCCACGCTAGAGCTGGTTTTGGCTGAACTTTGCCACTCTTCTTCAATTGGAATCTTCTTTTCTTAGCACTATTTCTAGCACTTAGATAACCATGTTAGTATACAAAAACAATTCACTAAGTCTAGAAACATACCTTTCTCTTGATTTCACACTTCTCACTCATTTGGCACATAAGAACTCACTCAATATGTGTTGGACCTCTAATCACCAAAATACTTATAGAAATGGCCCAAGGGCACATTTCCCTTTCAGCAGGCGCAAGCTGGAGCAGAGCCTACGTCGGAGTACCTTGGTGATCGCCGGTGGTGAGGAGAGGAAGAGGTGATCGCCAGGAGCACAGACAACCAGAGAGCAACTGGAGAAAATGGGAGCCGGAGCGCTGCTCGGGTGAGGAAAGTTTTTTAAAAACCAGTTATGGGCACACCAGACAGTTTACAGTGCCTGTTCGGTGCACACTAGACAGCGCACAGTAGCTGTCCGGTGAACCACCGGACAGAGAGGCACAGAACTGGATCTGCGCGCTCCCAGCCGGTGCACCGAACATTGCACAGTGCAGTGTCCGGTGCACACCGGACTGTCCGTTGAGCCCACACAGAGTGAATTTTAAAATTTTCTTGGTAATTTTGAACCAAACCAAATTCCAACTTATAAGCACACAAAAGAACACCTGTTGGGACAGGTATTGGTACCCTCACATATTCTCTCATATTTTTTCAAAATATTTTGCCATAGGCTAGATAGTTTTTAGAGAAAATAGTCAAATGGTGAGATTTGCATTGCGGCTTTGCACTAGGGGTTTCATGAATGACTTGAGTTTTGAATACCCCCCTAAGTCCAGTGCCATATGCATATCTCAAGAACCAACAATTGCACAGTAAATGAAATTTTAAGTACCAAAAAGCTTAAATGCTAAGACTTGTCAAGTTTGAGCCCAAGTTAAACTTTTTCACTCGCTTTGTTGGCGGTTATCTTAACTAGGTTAGACAAGCCCTAGATGTAATACAAGAAATTTAAATATGCAATGCAGGCTTGACAACACCATTTTGAGATTAAGTGAAATTTCTGAGATCAAGAATGTTTAACTCATTCCTCAACATACAAAAGCGGGTTTTATCTAGTGGCTTTGTGAAAATGTCCGCTAATTGATCTTCCGATCTCACTCCTTCTAAAATAATGTCTCCTTTAGCAACATGATCTCTAAGGAAGTGATGACGGATATCAATGTGCTTGGTGCGAGAGTGTTGTACAGGATTATTAGCAATTTTAACAGCACTCTCATTGTCACACAACAAAGGTACCTTTTCTAGAACTACACCATAGTCTAGAAGTGTTTGTTTCATATAAAGAATTTGTGTGCAACAAGCACATGCGATAATGTATTCTGCTTCGGCGGTTGACAACGCAACACTATATTGCTTCTTAGATGTCCATGAAACTAGTGATCTCCCAAGCAAGTGGCATCCCCCGGATGTACTTTTTCTATCAATTTTGCAACCAACATAATCCGAATCGGAATAGCCAATTAAATCAAAAGTAGCTCCTTTGGGATGTTGGCACTTGCTTTTCTGGGCAAGTAGATCCAACGGGAGAGTGGAGAGAGTGTTTGCAAAGTTTAACGGGGAATGGCAATAGCTCTGTTAATCTGGCCTCTCAAGGGCACTGTACGGGAGTATTTATAGGTACCCGAGTGTCCACCGTCCTCTGACAAGGACGTTTGTGCCCTCGAGTACCCAGACTATCCTCAGAATATTCCCACAAAGGGAGGTTACAGACCGTTATTACAGAAAAGGCTATTACAGATGAGGCCTGTAACACGCTTATCCGCGCGGGGCCCATTACAGTGGGCCGAATCCCACATGGGCCACCTAGCGAGATGAGGACATGGGACTAGCAGACTTCGTTGGAGTCTTGCCTTCGTCATGCAATGGAGAGGATGAAGGGCAACCGCGCCGACCATTATCCGACCGGCGCCCTCAGCTCGCTCGGGCACAGTCTTCGATGGTGTAGCGAGGCGACGAAGGCTTTGAACGAAGGGTAGCGTCTTCACCTTCGCCCCAACATGGGATACCAAAGGCCAACGCTTGGGGTGTGCTTAAGATACCTAAGAATTCTTTTAACAACGCGAAGATGAGCTTTCTTAGGATTTGCTTAAAATCGAGCACACATACAAAAACTAAACATGATATCGGGCCTAGATGCGGTAAGATACAGTAAACTATCAATCATGGAACGATAGAGAGTTTGATCAACCGGGTTACCTCCCTCATCTAGGTCGAGATGTCCATTAGTTGGCATGGGTGTCTTGATTAGTTTGCACTTCTCCATGTTGAATCTTTTCAGCAAGTCTTTGGTATACTTCTCTTGTGAGAGGAAGTTCCCATCTTTCATTTGCTTGACTTGAAAGCCAAGGAAGTACGTTAGCTCACCAATCATTGACATCTCGAACTCCTTCGACGTCAACTCACCAAATTCCTTGCAATGATAATCATTTGTCGAGCCAAAGATTATATCATCAACACAAACTTGACAAATGAAAATATCACTGTTATGTTTCTTTGTGAATAAAGTTGTGTCGACGGTCTTGATCTTGAAGCCCTTTTTGATGAGGAAGTCGCAAAGACGCTCATACCAAGCCCTTGGAGCTTGCTTTAGCCCATATAGCGCCTTGGAAAACCTGTAACATGATTAGGATATCTATGGTCTTCAAACCCGGGTGGTTGCTCAACATATACAAGTTCATTTATGAAGCCACTTAAAAATGCACTTTTTACATCCATTTGATAAAGATTTATGTCATAGCATGATGCATATGCAAGTAGGATACAGATGGCTTCACGTCAAGTAACTGGTGGAAAGGTCTCTCCAAAATCTAAGCCTTCAACTTGAGAGAAGCCCTTTGCAACGAGTCTTGCCTTGTTCCTCGCAATCACACCTTGATCATCTTGTTTGTTTCTGAACACCCATTTTGTTCCAATAATCCTTGCATCTTGTGGAGGCTTCTCTAGGGTCCAAACTTGGTTGCGGGTGAAGTTGTTTAATTCTTCATGCATGACATTCACCCAGTCCGGATCCTGTAGCGCCTCATCTATACATGTAGGTTCAACACAAGAAACAAAAGAGTGATGTTCAATAAATGAAGCATGTTTGTGAGAACGAGTGATAACCCCTTGTGAAGGACTCCTAATGATTTGATCTTGTGCGTGTGCTTGAAGTAGCGATGAGTTCTCTTCTCAACCACTTGGGAAGAAGGTCTTGGAGCATCAACATCTTCAGCTTGTACCCTTGCTTGTTCATGAGAGACAAATGTATCTTCATTTGCATGCCTCTCATCTTTTTCATCATTATGTGGTACAGTTGATGAAGAAGGCCTGTCAATATTTTGCACCTCTTCTTCATCTTCTTTTGGTTTTATGGCTCCAATTGGCATGTTCTTCATAGCTTCCCTAAATGGCTCATCACCTACATCATCAAGATTTTCAAGTGCTCCTTTGGAGCCATTAGTCTCATCAAACTCCACATCATATGTTTCTTCTACCACGACAGTGGCATGATTGAATACTCGATATGCTTTGGATTTTGATGAATAACCAAGTAGAAAACCAATATCACAACGTCTTTGAAACTTCCCTAGGTGATGGTGTTTCTTGTAGATGTAGCATTTGCATCCAAACACCTGAAAGAAGGAGACATCTGGCTTTTTCCATTTAGCAGTTCATAGGGAGTCTTCTCAAGTAACAGGTGAGGAAATAGCCTGTTTGATGCATAGCATGCAGTGTTGACAGCTTCAGCCCAAAACCTCTCCGGTGTGTTATACTCATCAATCATTGTTCTTGCACGAGTGATCAAGGTCCTGTTCTTCCCTTCAATAACTTCATTCTGTTCAGGTGTGTATGTTGTATAAACTTCATGCTTAATCCCAATCTCATCACAATATTCATGTATGTTGGTGTTGTCAAATGCTTTTCCGTTGTCACTTCTAATCTTCTTGATTTTGCAATCAAATTCATTTGAGCCTTCTTAGCAAACTTCTTGAATATAGATGCAACTTCAGACTTATCATGGAGAAAGAACACCCAAGTGTACCTTGAAAAGTCATCAACAATAACCAGACAGTAGAGGTTGCCACCAGCACTAGCATAAGTTGTTGGTCCAAATATATCCATATGAAGCAGTTCTAGTGGCCTTGATGTTGACATAAAAGCTTTTGTAGGATGTGTGTTAGCAACTTGCTTTCCAGCTTGACATGCATAACAAGGCTTGTCTTTTTCAAATACAGCATCCTTTAGTCCTCTAACCATGTCTTTCTTTAGTACTTTATTGAGTGTGTTCATTCCAACATGTGCAAGCCTTCTATGCCATAGCCATCCAAGTGATGCTTTGGTAAAGAGGCAAGTTCTTAAGTTTGCATCTTCATAGGTGAAATCCACTAAGTAGAGATTGTTGTATCTAAATCCTTTGAACACCATTAACTCATCATCCATTTTTGACACAACAACCTCTGTAGGAGTGAATAAGCATTAAAGGCCAAGACCACAAAGTTGACCCACCGATAGTAAGTTGAAGCTCAATGGTGCAACCAAGAGAACATTTGAAATTGAAAGATCATTTGAGCCCTTGAACTTTTCCCTTTGAATTATCCCCAAAAGTGATTTTGTCTTGTTCATCAACATTTTCATCAAGTGAGGTGAACATCCGTGGGTTGCCAGTCATATGTTGAGTGCATCCACTGTCAATAACCCAATGGCTCCCCGGTCTTGTAGTCCACCTACATGAACAAATAAATCAAGCTTCAATTTTGAGGGCCTTATTTTGCATAGGACCAGTGACTTTCTCAATCAAGGACTTTGCAACCCAAATTTGTCTAGGTCTACTCTTGCTTGGTGGACCTAGGAATGTAACTTTGACCTTTCCATTTGCTACTTTTATTAGAACATAATGAGCATTGAAAGCAAATGGTCTTGAGTGCTTTGGCAAGGGGGTTGGTGGTTTGGCTTTGTAGTTGTGGGCAAACTGTCTTTCTTTTCCACACTCAAAGCATTTGATAGGCTTAGGAGTCTGTTTTGCCTTGTATTGATTTGTTGCTTTATTTTTAACAAAAGAATTATATCCAATACCACTCTTGTTATTTTTCATGACAGTGTTCATGAGAAACTAATTTTGAAGGTATTGGTCCTTGGTGAACTTTTGCACACTTGTGGCAAGATGTTCATTTTCATTCTTAAGTTTCTTGACCTCACTTCTAAGCCTTTCATTGTCCACTGCCAACTCATTGTTAATGTCATTGCTCTCTATGGCAACCTTTCCTTTAGTGGTTGCATCAGTCAAGTATCTCTTCAATTTCTGGTTGTCTAGTATCAAAACTTCAACTTTTTCAGTCAATTCATCATGAAGACTAGTTTGATCATCTTGGATCAAACCATCACATGAGGTTGCTACATCAATCTTAACAACATGGTTAATAGCCTCATGTGTATTGCAAGATAAAAGCTCATTTGCAACAAGAAGATTGTAACACCCCTGGTGTTACTATCACTAAAACTTGAGCATAACATCATAAGCATTGGCATATCATGTGTTTGTCACACCTAGAGTGCATTTACTAGGCAAAAATTTCAAACAAGTTGTGTTGATGTGACTGTTCATGGGTAAAACCCTGGAGTTGGGTACTTAACCCTAAATTGGGCCTAAAAGAGTAAACAAAGCCGAAACAAGAGAAAACTTCAAAACTTATTAATAACAATCATAAAATGTCACCATTAATGAACATAAGTGGCATCCAAACCCTAGAAGTGCCAAAACCCTAAATAGACCCCTAGAAAACCCTGAACTGAAACCCTAGGGGGTTATCTGTAAACATGTGCACACTTTGGACCTAAGTGCAAAAACCATGGAGTTAGGGTATCTTAAGTCATATAGTTCACATGTTTGAAGATTTGCAAAAGAAACCATGAGTTTTGGGCTTATTTGCAAAAATGCCATCCTAGTGCTCCAATGGTTAAGTCTGAAAACAGTTGAACAAGGCTGACTTTGGAGCCCTGCATCTCTGGATTCTTGAAGTTTTTGCTCAAAGTCAATATAGCAAATTTGTAGAGCTACTATAGGAGAACAACTTTGCTATAGGGATTAAGCCTTGGTGCCATTAAAAATTTTGAGAAATTTTGATCCAAAATCGGGCTGCCAGGTCACTTTAAGTCTGAACTTTCAGTAACAGTGAAGTTGGATGAACTTAGAGCTCGATTTTGAGTAAGATTCTGTGACTTTTTGTAGGTGCATAATGTAACAAAGTTAGAGCTGGTTTATCAGGCTTCTACTTTGATGCAGAGTATTGGTTGGGTCACCACATAAAATATGGAGCAAAATTGATCCCAAACATGCTCTGTCAGGCACCTTGATAAGAGCTCTGATGGTACAGTAGACTGAACAAGATTGTAGGTGCAGTGCACCTTGCCGCCGGCGACCCCAGCGCCTGGATTCACGCCGGCGAGGTGATTCGTGCTCACCGGTGCCCGGATAACATCTTGCGGTGAAAATATCTCCACCACGGATGAGCTTAAGACACTGTTCCGCCCGCCCGCCGTGTCTGCTCTGCCCCGATCGCTTTGAATCAACCCTCACCGGAGTTAGACACCTCGCGGTCTTGTGCCACGTTCCTCGGCACTTTAACCACGCCACCGTGACTCGTACTCACCTATCCAGTGATCGCCGGTGAGGTTGCCACGGTTGCAGCCACTAATCGCTCGCACGAGTGCAACTCTCCTTCTACGGCCGCCACCGCACCATTCCAAATTCACGCGCCACCGCCCCTGGAGCCTATAAATTGAGCGTGCCTTCGGGTCCGTAAGGTAGTCAAGCACCCAAGCCACCAAGCCGTGCCTCCAAATGCTCACCAGAGCTCGCCAATTTCAGATTTCCCCCAAATCAGCCAAAATACCACCGCGTGAACACCTCGTCGTGGCCACCCTTCTGCAGGTCAGTTCAAGCTTTCTTAATTGGTGTTCTAGCTTTCCTCATGTCCCCTGAAGCTCACCGACCCATTCGATTGAACTAGACCGCCTTAAATTGCCTAGAACACCTTGGATTATCCTCGGTTTCCGCCGTCGTCGTGAGCAGATGTGCTCCGGTCCGGATCAGTGAAATTAGCTGAGGGATTAGTGTTGTGGAGGGTTGACTTAAGTGACAAGCAAAGGAGAAGTCTAGCCGTTGCGTTCTCCGGTCAGTACGAGTTCACCGGAGGTGTGTCGTTGCCGTCCACCGTCGTGGACTTGGCACTGTGAAGAAACATAAGTAGAAGGGGTTTTCCGTAAACGTCAGTGAAACATATAAATAGTGCCGCAACCCCTTTTCTAATTGTTTAAAACGCCAGGGTCTCTGTGCAATCTGTCCACCGCGGGCGCGCGCGCGCGGGCGCATTTGCCTGTTCACAGGCTGTCTTGGGCAAGTCTCAGCCCATCACTATTCATTGTTTCTCTTTTTCTTTTTCTACCAGAATTAGAGAATTCATAGAAAATTGTAGAAAAATGCTAAAAATACCAGACCAATTTTTCAAGGTTCCTAATTTTCCATAGTATTTAATAAAAATAGTTGCATGATTTTTAGTCCAAATAGAAATTATAGAGTTTTTAAAATAGCCAAAACCCATACTTCTGAAATTTTAGAGAGTAATTAATAATCCCAAAATTCACCAAACTTTTTAGATAAGCTTTCAATATTATTTAGAAGCCTTGGGTAAAATTTGGTTTGATTTGTACTATGTTTGGTACCTAGAACCCAAAACCCTAGTCCCTTGCCCTATGAAATTCACTATAGACTCCAAAAACCCTAGTTTTCCAGAGATCCGTGAAGAAAAATTATATTCAAGACATTAGATAATATATTTTTATTATCTTTGCATTTTCATGAGAATTACATGAGCATTCATAATTATATATGGCTATATATAGAAAACGAGGAAGAGATAGAAGTTGAAGAAGCGAGGACTACACCACTACCACCTGAAGAACCTCAGGCAGGAAACTGCTTTTACTTTGACATCTGTGGAGCAGAGCCTGACTCACCTATCACACAAGGCAAGCCCCGGTGCATTTGCCACCTCCTTGCTATTTTGAAATCTTTCTCACTTACTTGATGCATTAGGTGATAGGAGTTGTGTGCTAAACTAGTTGTTGCATTTCCTTCCTTGGATTTGATTACTTCTCCTTAATCCTCTGTTTTACAATAAGGTTTTTCCTATGCTTAGCTTTGCTCTAGAAAAACAAAATGTTTTGTTTTAAACAAAAGATGATGCTTCAAGTGGGTGGGATGATTTCAAAACTAAAACTTGATGGTGGATCCATCATGGCCATGATGGGTTCAACATCGGAAAAGATGTACCTCTGCCAGGTACCAAACTTTGGGTTTGAAATGATAAAGCTGAGACCGGGCGGGTGACTTGCACAAGAAGAGAGTATCGGTGTAGTGTCTCCGTCTGAGTCAGTTAAGGACCTTCTCGATGTAGGCTTGCTGATCGAGGACCTTTTAACTGGTCACATGCCTCATCATGGGTAAGCTTTGCCTCGGGCAGACTAATACCAGAATAAGATAACATGCAATGGGAGTAGAGAGATGGCGAGAGTAGCGTGTACCCTCCATGGTAAGAGGCTGGACGGTGGTGTATCTGTGCTTTCGGTTGGCGTGAACCTGATCTGGTCTTAAGAACCCTATTGGCGAGTTGACATATGCAAGGGTTAAGTGCTACATATGTCGTGTGATTGGAGATCCTCAGCTGAGTATTAATCGATTCGGATCGCCGTTACTTCTCGGATATGAAGACTTGGTCACTGCCCTACACGTAGCAAACCAGTGAATAAGAAGGGTTGATAAGAAATTGGCTAGTATAGGTCAAGTGCTTGAACAAGGGTAGAAAGAACTCTAGATACAGGTAACTTTACATAACCTAACAAGTAAAATTTGATTTTTAAGGATCCACTATTAGTAAGCATTTCTGCAAACAGAGTCTTTTGAGTATTGATAAGCCATACCTTGATTCCCAAAGGCTAGCATATCCTTGAGAGTATTTTTATTTTGACGGGTAAGACTTGCGAAAGTACACTTCGTACTGAGGGCTTTGTCCCATGTTGTTTTAGGTGAGGAAGCAGCAAATTTTTGTTGCTTTTGTTCCCAGGTGATGCCTAAATAAGAAAATCAAGACTGAAGCCTCAGGAGGAAGTGTCCTCCTTTAATAAAAACTTTTTACTGTTTATCGGGAGGGGTTTTTGCCTCCCAAGTTATGTAATAATATTACTCCAGCACTCTTATATTTGTTCTGGTCTGTATTAAATCTACTCTTTCTTACTTTAAAATAAAGTAAGTTATTGTAACTGCTTCCGCATTCTCGTACCTCCGATGTATTGTAATGTTTGCGTGACGGGTAAAACGCTCTTGGGCAAGGTAAAGAATACAGATACCGAACTTGTCAAGTGATCAGGGGCACCTGCAGGGTTGTCTGAGGTCCGTTGGACAAGGACAACTGTAGGTGGGCCTAATGACTTGGGAGGTTCCGTCACAGCTGGTATCGGAGCGAAGCCCATCTCTGCAAATGTTATGAGGCATTTTCAAAAAGAATTTTCAAAGACTTAACTAAGAAAATTCCTTTCCTTCTTATCTAACTACCTTCTGAAGTACTTATTTTAAAGACCAGATAGTAGAGTGCAATGTATAGAAGGTTGTGAATCAACTAAGGTTGATTCTGTAATTATGCATGCATCATGATAAAAACTATACTAATACGATTTTCCCCCTTATGGAGATATGCCGCTGCGCACAAGGAAAATCGCGCGCAAGTCTACCGAACCGATTGGCGTGCCTCGCCACCAACTGGCTCCGAGACAGGAAGATAGCAGCAGCGACAGCAATTATCCCATTGGTGATCTAGAAGCCCAGGTGGAGCAGCTTCGTGCGGAGTTACGTCATAGAAACAGTATGTGGGTCGAGGATGGTCAGCGCATAAACGAGTTAAGAACTGACATCCGACATCTGCAAGACCAACTTGCTGAACGAGATTTAGCACTCGATTGGGCTGTTAACTCACGTTCACTTGCTTGGGCCAAGGAAGCCAAAGCTCGATCCCGTGTGGAGGAGCTTAGCATAGCCGTGGACAACTTGCAGGTGTACTGTAATACACTACATGAGGAAGTTCATGAATTGTATTCGCGACTGCACCCTGACGTACCTACCGACCCTGTTGGAATGGGAGCCAGACCTTCTGGAACAGTGGGTGAAGCCTTGGGTGGGGAACTGGACCTTTTCAGGCCCCTCCTTCAATGAATCTGGCTGATGAATGGTCCCCTACACCCGACAGTGAAGCTACAAAAAGTGATAAGAAACTAGAGTAGTGTAGTTTAGATATGATGATGTATAATAGGTAATGTGGTCCTGTTGTAAATTTGAGTCTATATCATTACCTTTTAAGTAATGTAAAATGATGGTGTGCTTTGGCATATTATATTTTCCAAATGTTCTTTGCCTCAGATGCTGTCCAGGACTTGTGGACAGGATAGTGCGGGAACCTGTCGTGGAAGGGAGACTACTCCTAATCCGCCACCAGTACCCCCAACCTTGGTTGAGGCTATCGTTGCCTTAGTCAATGCAACAGCCGACAACACCCGCTTCCTTCGCGAAATGGCGGGACATCAATATCAGCAACAAGGCGAGCGAGCTTATCCACAAATACCCCGCGAAACTTCATATTTGGATTTCTCGGAAACACGTCCCCCACTATTCGTCAAGGCTGAAGATCCCCTTGAAGCTGACGAATGGATCTGGGTTATTGAGCAGAAGTTTGGACTTCTCCGATGCATAGAGACTCAGAAGCCATTATTTGCGGCGTAGCAGTTAAGAGGCCCTGCCAGCACCTGGTGGGGAAATTATGTGGCCATTCAGCCGGCTGGCCATCAAGTTACCTGGGACGAATTTAAATTAGCATTTCGGGAGCACTACATTCCAGAAGGGGTGCTCCATATGAAACAAGAAGAATTCATGAAGCTTAAACAATCAACAAGTTCAACCATTTGTCCCAGTATGCCATTGATCAGGTCAACACTGATCTGAAGAAGAGAAATTGTTTTATGAGGGGCCTTAATGACCGACTACAGCGGAAGATGGCCACCTACCTCGACCTCTCCTACAGCAGGGCTGTCAGCATAGCGCTGGCAGTTGAAGCCAAGTATGTAGGCCCAGGAAAGTCAAAGGGCTATGGAGGTGACAGGTCCAACCAAGGGCCTGAGGAGCGACAAAGGTTGGTTATCTGATCTTTTAATCAAAACCGTTCTTCACCACGTCCACCCTCCTACCCCTTTAAACAACCTGTCTTTATCCACCCTGCCACTGCCCCCACCTCAACAAATCAGCCGAGTGCCCCTGGTACTCGTTTCCCTGCACTCCCGAGTTCATCTACTGGCTGCTTCAATTGTGGGAAGTCTGGACACTTCGTTAAAGACTGCCCATATCCGAAGCGGAATAACTCCAATAATCAGCAGAACCCGGTGAGTTCCAGCCAAGGCAAGGTAAATACGACAAACAATGCAGTGGGCAAGAATATGAAGAAAACTGGGCGAATTTATTATACACAAGTGGCCACGACGCCGGAAGGAGAGCCAGTCATGATGGGTACGTTTCTCGTGGCCAATCACCCTGTAGTCATTCTTTTTGATTCTGGTGCTTCACATACATTCATAAGCAAGAAGTTTGTGGAGAAACATTGCATTCCATACAATGAATCAAGGGAAGGGTTCATAATTCATTCGCCTGGGGGACAAATATTCACTAAAGAAGTGGCTTTCCATGTGCATGTAACATTGGCTGAACAGGACTTTCCCACAAATATGATTGTTCTAAAAGGCCAAGATATAGATGTAATTCTGGGCATGAATTGGTTAGCCCAACACAAAGCTATCCTCAACACTGATCTGAGAACCATCAGGTTGAGCTATGGCCAGGAAGAGGTTCTCTTGTCCATTCCCGTAGCTACTACAACTAAACCATTTGGCAGAGTATATGAAGCCATCATACCGGAGATCCAAGATATTCCGGTAGTATGTGAATTCTTGGACGTCTTTCCGGAAGATCTGCCTGGATTGCCTCTAGAGAGAGATGTAGAATTTGTGATTGAGTTGAAGCCCGGTACGGCTCCTATTTCTAGAAGGTCGTATCGAATACCTCCGAATGAGTTGGCAGAGCTCAAGACACAATTACAAGATCTGCTAGAAAAGGGATTCATCCGACCAAGTTCATCACCTTGGGGTTGTCCAGCCATCTTTGTCAAGAAGAAGGACCAAACGCTCCGGATGTGCGTGGATTATAGACCCCTTAATGAGGCCACAATAAAAATAAGTACCCTCTTCCCTAGATTGATATTTTATTTGATCAGCTTATCTGAGCTCAGGTATTTTCCAAGATTGACCTTAGGTCGGGTTACCATCAGATCCGTATCCGACCCGAAGATATACCTAAGACCGCATTCACTACGCGGTATGGATTATTTGAATATCTGGTTATGTCTTTCGGATTAACAAATGCTTCTGCCCACTTCACATATCTTATGAACTCGGTATTCATGCCCGAGTTGGATAAGTCCATGGTGGTATTCATTGATGATATTTTGATATATTCCAAGAATGAAGAGGAGCATGCTCGGCATTTGCGGATCGTGTTAACGCGTTTAAGGGAGCATCAGTTATATGCTAAATTCAGTAAATGCGTGTTTTGGCTGGAGGAGATCCAATTTTTGGGACACGTATTGTCTGCCAAGGGGATTGCGGTTGATCCCAGCAAAGTCAAGGATATTTTGGAGTGGAAACCACCAACCACTGTACATCAAGTCCGGAGTTTCCTTGGACTGGCTGGTTATTACCGCCGATTTATCCTAGATTTTTCCAAGCTTGTGAAGCCAATAACAAGTTTATTGAAGAACGATACCAAATTTAATTGGTCTTCAAGATGCAATGAAGCCTTCGAGCAGCTGAAGGTGTTATTGACCACTGCTCCGGTATTAGCTCAACCGGACATTGAAAAGCCATTTGATCTGTATTGTGATGCATCAGGCAGTGGTTTAGGTTGTGTCTTGATGCAAGAAGGCCGAGTTGTAGCATACGCTTCAAGACAGTTGCGCCGGCATGAGGAGCATTATCCAACTCATGACCTGGAATTAGCTGCTGTGGTTCATGCCCTGAAAATATGGAGTCATTATCTGCTGGGGAATATCTGTCATATTTATACAGATCATAAAAGCTTGAAGTACATCTTTACCCAGTCAGAGCTAAATATGAGGCAGAGGAGATGGCTTGAGCTGATTAAAGATTATGAATTGGAAATTCATTATCACCCAGGCAAGGCCAATGTAGTGGCAGATGCACTAAGTCGCAAGGCTTCCTGTCATTGTCTTACGATGAAGACTTCTGACATTACATTATGCTAAGAAATGGAGAAATTGAACCTGGGAATGATTCAACATGGAACTTCAAATCACTTGAAGCTTGAGTCGGTTCTTCTGCAAAGGATAATTGATGCACAAAGAAATGATGAGGGAATTAAACACATTCATGAGAAAATAAAGGCCGGTAAAGCCAACTGCTTCAGAAAAGATGATCAAGGCATTGTATGGTTTAACAACCGCATAGTTGTGCCCAAGGATGATGAGATCCGCCAACAAATTTTAGATGAAGCACATCTTAGTCGCTATTCTATTCATCCCGGAAGTACTAAGATGTATCATGATCTAAAGCAGCATTATTGGTGGACGAAGATGAAAATTGAAATTGCACGCTATGTGGCAAGATGCGACACTTGCAAACGTGTCAAGGCCATACATATGAAGACTGCTGGCCCATTGCAATCTTTACCTATACCAACATGGAAATGGGAGGATATTAGTATGGACTTCATTGTGGGGTTACCCAAGACAGCAAAAGGGTATGATTTCATCTGGGTTATCATTGATCGACTCACAAAGGTCGCCCACTTTCTCCCAGTCAAGGTAAAGTATACAGCGGCCACATATGCGGAACTGTATATTGCTCGTATTCTCAGTTTACATGATGTTCCGAAGACAATAGTTTCGGATCGTGGACCTCAATTTGTATCCAAGTTCTAGGAAGAACTTCACAAATCTTTGGGTACCAAGTTGCTCCACAGTTCGGCCTATCATCCACAAACTAGTGGGCAGACTGAGAGGGTAAATCAGATACTTGAAGATATGTTGCGAGCATGTGTTCTAGAGTTTCCGCAGAAATGGGATGATTGCTTACCATTGGCGGAGTTCTCATACAATAATAGCTATCAAGAGAGCATCAAAATGGCACCCTTTGAAGCTTTGTATGGGCGACGGTGTCGTACTCCGTTAAACTGGTTTGAACCAGGTGAAAGATGTTTCTTCAGGCCTAATATGGTAAAGGAAACAGAAGAAAAAGTTCAACGAATAATACATAATTTGAAAGAAGCCCAAGCTCGACAAAAGAGTTATGCAGACAAACGACGCAAACCCTTGTACTTTCAAGTTGAAGATTATGTCTACCTGAAAGGCTCACCAATGAAGGGTGTATCTCGTTTCGGGGTAAAGGGGAAGCTTGCACCCCGGTACATTGGCCCTTTTCCTATCCTTGAAAGATATGGACCAGTGGCATACCGACTCCAATTACCCGAAACATTGTCTGTTGTGCATAATGTGTTCCACATATCTCAACTGAAGAAGTGTCTTCGGGTTCCAGATCGAACTATTGAGGTAACGGATGTGGCCTTAGAACCAGACTTGACATATTTCGAACATCCTATTCGAGTCTTAGATCAAAAGGACACGATTACCCGAAGGAGAACTCTCAAGTTTTACAAGATATAGTGGAACCAACACACGGAAGATGAAGTTACTTGGGAAACTCGAGACTTTTTAGATAAGAATTTCCCAGGCTTTTTAGCTTCGTGTAAATTTTAAGATATGTACGCTTGTTGTAATAGAGGAATGAACCCCATACCACCCCTACCTTGTACCAAAAATTAGGAAATAAAAACATGACACATTTCCTTTTCCATTACTTACCCTAGACTTTTAATCTCGGGACAAGATTCTTTTATGGGGGGAAGGATGCAACACCCCTGGTGTTACTGTCACTAAAACTTGAGCATAACATCATAAGCATTGGCATATCATGTGTTTGTCACACCTAGAGTGCATTTACTAGGCAAAAATTTCAAACAAGTTGTGTTGATGTGACTGTTCATGGGTAAAACCCTGGAGTTGGGTATTTAACCCTAAACTGGGCCTAAAAGAGTAAACAAAGCCTAAACAAGAGAAAACTTCAAAACTTATTAATAACAATCATAAAATGTCACCATTAATGAACTTAAGTGGCATCCAAACCCTAGAAGTGCCAAAACCCCTAAATAGACCCCTAGAAAACCCTGAACTGAAACCCTAGGGGGTTATCTGTAAAAATGTGCACACTTTGGACCTAAGTGCAAAAAACATGGAGTTAGGGTATCTTAAGTCATATAGTTCACATGTTTGAAGATTTGCAAAAGAAACCATGAGTTTTGGGCTTATTTGCAAAAAGGCCATCCTAGTGCTCCAATGGTTAAGTCTGAAAACAGTTGAACAAGGCTGACTTTGGAGCCCTGCATCAGGATTCTTGAAGTTTTTTCTCAAAGTAAATATAGCAAAGTTGTAGAGCTACTATAGGAGAACAACTTTGCTATAGGGCTTAAGCCTCGGTGCCATGAAAAATTTTGAGAAAATTTGATCCAAATTCGGGCTGTCAAAACACTTTAAGTCTGAACTTTCAGTAACAGTGAAGTTGGATGAACTTAGAGCTCGATTTTGAGTAAGATTCTGTGACTTTTGTGGGTGCACAATGTAAAAAAGTTAGAGCTGGTTTATCAGGCTTCGACTTTGATGCAGAGTATTGGTTGGGTCACCACATAAAATATGGAGCAAAATTGATCCCAAACATGCTCTGTCAGGCACCTTGATAAGAGCTCTGATGGTACAGTAGACTGAACGAGATCGTAGGTGCAGTGCACCTTGCCGTCGGCGACCCCTGCGCCTGGATTCATGCCGGCAAGGTGATTCGTGCTCACCGGTGCCCAGATAACGTCTCGCTGTGAAAAGATCTCCACCACGGATGAGCTTAAGACACTGTTCCGTCCGGCCGCCGTGTCCGCTCTGCCCTGATCGCTTTGAATCAACCCACGCCGGAGTTAGACACCTCGTGGTCTTGTGCCACGTGCCTCGGCACTTTAACCACGCCGCCGTGACTCATACTCACCTATCCAGTGATCAAAGGTGAGGTCGCCACGGTTGCAGCCACTAATCGCTCGCACCAGTGCAACTCTCCTTCTCCGGCCGCCACCGTGCCATTACAAATTCACGTGCCACCGCCCCCGGAGCCTATAAATTGAGCGTGACTTCGGGTCCGTAAGGTAGTCAAGCACCCAAGCCACCAAGCCGTGCCTCCAAACGCTCACTAGAGCTCGCCAATTTCAGATTTCTCCCAAATCAGCCAAAATACCGCCGCGTGAACACCTCGCCGTGGCCACCCTTCTGCAGGTCAGTTCAAGCTTTCTTAATTGGTGTTCTAGCTTTCCTCATGTCCCCTGAAGCTCACCGACCTATTCGATTGAACTAGACCGCCATAAATTGCCTAGAACACCTTGGATTATCCTCGGTTTCCGTCGTCGTCGTGAGCAGATGTGCTCTGGTCTGGATCAGTGAAATTAGCTGAGGGATTAGTGTTGGGGAGGGTTGAATTAAGTGACAAGCAAAGGAGAAGTCTAGTCGTTGCGTTCTCCGGCCAGTACGAGTTTACCGGAGGTGTGTCGTCGCCGTCCACCGTCGTGGACTTAGCACTGCGAAGAAACAGAAGTAGAAGGGGGTTTCCGTAAGCGTTAGTGAAACATATAAATAGTGTCACGACCCCTTTTATAGTTGTTTAAAACGCCAGGGGTCTCTGTGCAATCTGTCCACCGCGGGGGCGCGCGGGCGCATTTGCCTGTTCACGGGCTGTCTTGGGCCAGTCTCAGCCCATCACTATTCATTGTTTCTCTTTTTCTTTTTCTGCCAGAATTAGAGAATTCATAGAAAATTGTAGAAAATGCTAAAAATACAAGACCAATTTTTCTAGTTTCCTAATTTCCCATAGTATTTAATAAAAATAGTTTCATGATTTTTAGTCCAAATAGGAAATTATAGAGTATTTAAAATAGCCAAAACCCATACTTCTGGAATTTTAGAGAGTAATTAATAATCCCAAAAATCACCAAACTTTTTATATAAGCTTTCAATATTATTTGAAAGCCTTGGGTAAAATTTGGTTTGATTTGTATCATGTTTGGTACCTAGAACCCAAAACCCTAGTCCCTTGCCTTATGAACTTCACTATAGACTCCAAAAACCCTAGTTTTCCGGAGATCCGTGAAGAAAAATTATATTCAAGACATTAGATAATATACTTTTATTGTCTTTGCATTTTCATGAGCATTCATAATTATATATGGCTATATATAGAAAACGAGGAAGAGATAGAAGTTGAAGAAGCAAGGACTACACCACCACCACCTGAAGAACCTCAGGCAGGAAACTGCTTTTACTTTGACATCTGTGGAGCAGAGCCTGACTCACCTATCACACAAGGAAAGCCCCGGTGCATTTGCCACCTCCTTGCTATTTTGAAATCTTTCTCACTTACTTGATGCATTAGGTGATAGGAGTTGTGTGCTAAACCAGTTGCTGCATTTCCTTCCTTGGATTTGATTACTTCTCCTTAATCCCCTGTTTTACAAAAAAGTTTTTCCTATGCTTAGCTTTGCTCTAGAAAAACAAAATGTTTTGTTTTAAACAAAAGATGATGCTTCAAGTGGGTGGGATGTTTTGAAAACTAAAACTTGATGGTGGATCCATCATGGCCATGATGGGTTCAACATCGGAAAAGATGTACCTCTGTCAGGTACCAAACTTTGGGTTTGAAATGATAAAGCTGAGACCGGGCGGGTGACTTGCACGAGAAGACAGTCTCGGTGTAGTGTCTCCGTCTGAGTCGGTTAAGGACCTTCTCGATGTAGGCTTGCTGATCGAGGACCTTTTAACTGGTCACATGCCTCATCATGGGTAAGCTTCACCTCAGGCAGACTAATACCAAAATAAGATAACACGCAATGGGAGTAGAGAGATGGCGAGAGTAGCGTGTACCCTCTGTGGCAAGAGGCTGGACGGTGGTGTATCTGTGCTCTCGGTTGGCGTGAACCTGATCTGGTCTTAAGAACCCCGGTGGCGAGTTGACATATGCAAGGGTTAAGTGCTACATATGTCGTGTGATTGGAGATCCTCAGCTGAGTATTAATCGATTCGGATCGCCGTTACTTCTCGGATATGAAGACTTGGTCACTGCCCTACACGTAGCAAACCAGTGAATAAGAAGGGTTGATAAGAAATTGGCTAGTATTGGTCAAGTGCTTGAACTAGGGTAGAAAGAACTCTAGATACATGTAACTTTACTTAACCTGACAAGTAAAATTTGATTTTTAAGGATCCACTATTAGTAAGCATTTCTGCAAAAAGAGTCTTTTGAGTATTGATAAGCCATACCTTGATTGCCAAAGGCTAGCATATCCTTGATAGTCTTTTTATTTTGATGGGTAAGACTTGAGAAAGTACACTTCATACTCAGGGCTTTGTCCCATGTTGTTTTAGGTGAGGATGCAGCAAATTTTTGCTGCTTTTGTTCCAAGGTGGTGCCTAAAGAAGAAAATCAAGACTGAAGCCTCGGGAGGAAGTGTCCTCCTTTAAGAAAAACTTTTTACTGTTTATCGGGAGGGGTTTTTGCCTCCCAAGTTATTTAATAATATTACTCCAGCACTCTTATATTGCTCTGGTCTGTAATAATACTACTCTTTCTTACTTTAAAATAAAGTAAGTTATTGTAACTACTTCCGCATTCTCGTACCTCCGATGTATTGTAATGTCTGCGTGACGGGTAAAACGCTCTTGGGCAAGGTAAAGAATACAGATACTGAACTTGTCAAGTGATGAGGGGCACTGCAGGGTTGTCTGAGGTTCGTTGGACAAGGACAACTGTAGGTGAGCCTAATGACTTGGGAGGTTTCGTCACAAAGATTATCATAGTCAATTTTGATTTTTGTATAATCTTCCTTAATTTTGACAAGTCTATCTTTCAACTCTCTATTTGCTTCATTTAATTTGTCACACTTATCCTTAGCATCTTTTAAGGAGGATTTGAGCTCATTTATAGTGGATGACATAGTTTTATTCTCTTCTTTCATTTCATCACTAGCTTTTACAACTATGTCATACTTGGTAGTTAAAAATTCATTTTCATCCTTTAACTTATCACATTTAGCCTTTGACTTTCTAATGATTTGAGTGTATTCCTTAAGTAAGTCAGCTAATTCATCATAGGAAGGTGAAGCAAACTCATCATCACTATCACTATCATCAATAATATCATTCTCAATTTGTACCTTCCGTTCACCTTTAGCCATGAGGCATAGGTGAGAAGTGGATGAGGGTGATGGTGGTGCTGAAGAGAAGTCCCCAGCGATAGCGACAACTTTTTCATCATTTTCTTCTTCACTTGAAGAAGACTCGCTTGAGAATTCAATGTCAGTGAGCCAGTCATCAACAATGTATGCCTTTCCATTTTTCTTCTTATGGAATATTTTGTACTTCCCATCCTTTCTCTTGAAGAATTTATTTTCCTTTTTCTCATCATCATTGTCATCATCTTTCTTGCCCTTGAACTTGTTCTTCTTGAGCTTGTTGCATTGATGAGCAAGATGATCGAGTTCTCCATAATTATAGCAGTCTATCTCATAGATGGGCTTTCTTTTGCTGGAGAAGAACTTCTTATTTCTTGAGTCAAACTTGATGCCTTCTCTATTGAGTTTCTTTAACATTTTTGTGGTCTTCCTCACCATCAAAGCAATATTGGCATCAAAATCATCATCACTTGAGGATTACTCCTCAATTTGCACTTTAGGTTTCCCTTTCTTTTCTTGATTGGCTTTGAGAGCCAAGTATTTTCTCTTGGAAGATGACCCATCCTTGTCATTTATGTGCATGTACATTTCATGAACATTGATCTTTCTCAATATTTGTGTAGGAGTAGCAACTGAAAGATCCATCTGATGTAACACTGTGACAATGTGTCCATATTTTTCAATTAGAAGGACACTGAGAATCTTTCTCACAACATCCAGTTGTGAAATTTGGGTGAGTCCCATGCCATTGACTTCCTCTACAAGAATGTTAAGACGTGAGTACATATCATTGGCATTTTCATTTGCAAGCATCTCAAAAGAATTTAATTTTTTCATTGCAATGCGATATCTCTCCTCACAAATATCCCTTCATGTAGAGCACAAATATCCATCTACAAATCATGAGCATTTCTATGATTTCTTACTCTATTAAAGACATATTTGCAAAGTCCTCTAAAAAGAGTGTTTTTGGCCTTAGCATTCTACTTTTCATATATTAACTCTTCTCCTACAAGATTTGTGGGTTCTCTTGGTTCGGGGAACCCTTGTGTGGCGGCTTTGTAGACACCAATGTCTATAGCCTCTAAGTAAGCTTCCATACGAATTTTCTAATATGGAAAATTGTCACCATAAAAAACAGGAGGAGGTCCATCCCCGCCGGAAATCGCTACTCTAGCGGTTAAGCTAATCTAAGAGCAACAAGGCTCTGATACCAATTGAAAGGATCACGATGCCCAAGAGGAGGGGTGAATTGGGCTTTTTCTAAAAATGAACAAAAATTAAATCCTAAGAAAGAGCCCAACTTCACCCAACTACTAGCAATAATATAATACTACTAGAAAGACAACAATACTAAAACATTACTTCAACTACTTGCTAAACAATTAGACAAGGTAAAATGCTTGAATTAAATGCGGAATGTAAAGCAAGGTTTAGAAGACTCCTCCAATTTTTCCCGAGGTATTGAAGAGTCGACACTCTTCCCTAGTCCTCGTTGGAGCACTCGCGCAAGGGTATCGCTCCCCCTTGGTCCTCGCAAGAACCAAGTGATCACTATGAGATGATCCTTTGCCACTCTAGCGCGGTGGATCCCTCACGATCGCTTACAATCTCGAGCCGGGTCACCAACAAATCCTCGAAGGTGGTCACCGTGCTCCCAACGCCACCAAGCCGTCTAGTGATGCCGATCACTAAGAGTAACAAGACGTAGACTTTCACTTGACCAAGAGAAGCCTAATGCATGTGGTGTGTGCTCTAGGTGGCTCTCACTTGCACTAATGAGGTCCTAATGCGGGATTAAGATTTTCTTATCACCTCACTATGCTTTGTGGTGCTTGCAATGCTCTATCAATGTATGATTATCAATGTGGGCAGCAAGGCATTCAATATGGTGGGTGGAGGGGGTATAAATAGCCCCACCCACCAAACTAGCCGTTACCAGGGTTTCCTACGCATGGGCGCACCAGACAGTCCGGTGCGCCACCGGTGCGCCAACGGTTGACTCAAACGGCTAGTTCTGACAGCTAGCCGTTGGGCAGATGGCACACCGGACAGTGAACAGTTCCTGTCCGGTGCACACTGGACAGTCCGGTGTGCCCGCTAAAATTCAATGTCCCAACTCAATGCTCTCGGGTTTTCTCGGGGGCAAAGCTCTGCCCCCGGGCCTGGCTGGCCCCACTGTCAGGGGGCGCACCAGACAGTTCGGTGCCCCTAAGACAGAAACCCCTTGTTCTTTTTCATTCTAATTTTCGAATCTGTTTTTGTTCTAACTCGTGAGTGTGTTATAGAGTGACACCTAGCACTAGATGTGTGTGAATATGCACCAACACTACACTAGAATTCTCTTGGTCAAACTACTCATCCACAACCCCTCTTTATAGTACGGCTAAAATAAAATAGAAGACCTAATACTATACCGAGTGTCCGCGACTCCTTTGACACTCGGGATAAGAAGACCTTCATCTTTTGATTCGTCGTTTCAGCTGTCGCTTCAAGTTCTCATCTCAGGGATTGTTTTCACCGTGGTAGTACAACTTCCTGCAATGCGACCTAACTTACCATTGGCTCTGCAAAACACACGTTAGTCACATATAATATTACATTGCCATTAATCACTAAAACCAACCAGTGGCCTAGATGCTTTCATGGATGTTGTGACGAACCATCTTAGCAGTGTCTTTGCTCTGACTCTCACAATCCAAAGCCCTCTGGTGTAACTGAGTTAGCTCAAAAAATTGAATGCCTTCTAATCTTTTTTTAAAATTATAATGCATTCCATTAATGCTAATCGTGCTAGCTGTTTTTCTACCAGGTGAATTTAGAAACATCAGTTTCATATATCCTGAAACCTTCGGATGAAGTCAGTAACTGATTCATCCTTTCCCTGCTATAGAGCTACTAAGTCTACCAGGTCTAGCTCATAATCGCTAGAGAAAAGATGATAATGGAATTTATGTTCTAAATCCTTCCACGAATAAAAGCGTTATGTGGCAGCGTGGCGTACCAAGCAAATGCAGTACCAGTCTGAGATAATGAAAATAAACAGACACAGAACACCTTTGTATCGGCCAATTCTCCTAACTGTACTAGGAACTGTCCTATATGCTCGTGCGTGATCTTACTTTGGTCACCCAAAAATTTTGTGAATTCGGGTATCCTTGTTCCATGGGGGGTACATGTGATTATCAAATCGGTTGTCATAGAGTTTCCGATATGACTGCCCCCAGAGATCATGCTAACTCCGAGATTATCTCGGAACACCCCAGCTATCTCCTCTCTTACTATGTCAATGGCGGCTGGTGGTAGTCCACCAACCCTTTGGTCTAGCATAGATGTGGGTGTTTGAGTGTTATATTGTCTCTATCCACGGGTTTGGGCTCTATGGGGCATTAATGCTTGCCTTATGTGGCTCATATGGCTAATGATGCGTCACGATGCCCGATCTTCACGACGTAGGATCAATCTTCAGATAACTAGCTTCAAAGAAACCATGATAACTTGCTGCAAGCAGCGATAACTAGTGCAACCTGACAAATAAAACTTGAAGCCAACCACCGTCTTTAACCGGCAGCCTGAATCGAGGATTCGCCCAACCACACTCTCAAAGAACCAACCAACACAGCCTACAATCAATCGAAGAGACCTCGAAGGGAGTAGGGGCACCAATTGGGAGCGGATGAAGCCGCCGCTTCTGCAATCCCGCGAAGAAATTCACAAGAGCAAAGGGGTAGAGATCACTCTCAATATTTGTTAGCACACAGCTGAACAAAGGGGTTCTGTTTTAGATTATCATAAGTTGCCTTACATCATAGACATAGGGAGGTATTTATACTAGTAACAACCAGGCTTAGCGAGGTATAAACACGAAACAAAAGTATTTTCACGTGCTAATGTGAAGGAGCCTCTTCGGGAGATCTGCAGAGCTGATTTCCGTGTGACTGTTTGACTTCTGCGCAGCCTTCGGTAATTTGACAATAACTTCTCCTATGAATCTTCAAATGACGTGGGGCTGGATGCGTTGGAAAGCTGACTTGATAAACTTTCTCACCATGTATAGCATGCTTAATGAAACTTCGTAGAATGATGCAGTTTAATACGAAAACTTGGTCATCAAACAGACTGTTGACCTTCTGACTAGTCAGCACTAAAGTAGGTCGGCTGCCTTTCTGGTAGATTTGATTAAGTCGGCTTTAGAAGCATTGGAAACTAGACTTCAAGAGCTTTCCAAAAAGTACTTATGGTCCTTTATAGCTTTTGGGAATCAAAAGATATGACTGTTTCTTCTGGACGGTTCTGTAGCGCTGGACTCACTCGGACATAGCTCTTCTTGCTGATTCGCCCTTGATATGTTTTGTCCTTCCTCTTTGGTGAACCTAAGTAATATCAACATACACGACTTAGGTAGCATAAAGTTCTCATTAGTGTTTAATTGAAATTCATAAAGTAGCGCGTGCGCCTCTTGCTGTAGCTTCTTAGCTCGGCTACGTGTAATTGGTCCATCAAAGACTTGGGTTGGTGATGATGTTGGTTGTACTTGAGTTGATGTAGTCTGACTGAGGGGTTGTAACATGTTGCTTAATGGTGTGGTCGTATCATCCTCCTCCCCTTGAAAAGAAGTCGTCCTCGACTCTGAAGTGTCTTCACTTGTATATGGTAAGAGGTCATCAACATTGAACGTGTTGCTCACGCTATAACTTGGTGGAAGATCTATTTTGTATGCATTATCATTGATCTTGGCAAGAACACGAAATGGACCATCCCCTCGTGGCATCAATTTGGATTTGCGCTGCTCAGGAAAACGCTCCTTGCTCAAGTGAATCCAAACCAAGTTCCCCGGTTCAAATAACACTTTCTTCCTATGCTTGTTCATGCTTGTAGCCTTGCGCACTGCTTTGAGCTCAATTGCTTCCTTAGTCTTCTCATGTATCTTTTTTATGTATGCAGCACGCTCGGAAGCTTCCATATTTGTTCTTTCCTGCAATGGAAGGGGCAACAAATCTATCCGAGCAATAGGTTTGAACCCATATACAATTTCAAAGGGGCATAAATTAGTTGTAGAATGTACTGCACTGTTATAAGCAAACTCCACGTGTGGCAAACATTCCTCCCAATCCTTCAAGTTCTTCTTTACCATTGTTTGCAGCAGCATTGACAATGTACGATTCACCACTTCAGTTTGGGGGTGGCATGTTGTGGAGAACAAAAGTTTAGTCCTAAGCTTTGCCCACAATGTTTTCCAAAAATAGCTCACAAACTTCACATCACGGTCAGATACGATGGTCTTGGGCACTCCATGTAGCCTCAAGATTTCTCTGAAAAACAAATTGGCAACATGTGAAGCATCGTCGCTCTTGTTGCATCGGATAAAATGAGCCATTTTTGAAAATCTATCAACCACAACAAAAATAGAATCTCTCTTTTTTCGAGCCATCGGCAGTCCTAAAACAAAATCCATGCTTATGTCTTCCCAAGGAATTTTAGGAGCGGGTAAAGGAGTATATAAACCAGGAGGGTTCAATTTTGACTTAGCTTTGTGACAGGTGACACAATGCTCCACAAATCTGATGACGTCTCTCCTCATCTTGGGCCAATAGAAATGATCACTGAGCATTTCATAAGTCTTCTTTTGTCCAAAATGACCTGTTAGACCGCCTCCATGTGACTCCTGCAATAAAAGCAATCTAACCGAAGAATTTGGTACACAAAGTTTGTTAGCTCTAAACAAAAATCCATCATGTATATGATATTTTCCCCAACCTTTTCCATCTTTACAATGATTGTATGGTTCTGAAAATTCAGGATCATCATTATACATTTTTTTCAAATTTTCAAGACCCAAAACTTTTACCTCTAGTTGATTCAACAACACATTCCTTCGAGACAAGGCATTAGCGACCACATTGTCCTTACCTTTCTTATATTTCACAATGTATGGAAATATTTCGATAAACTCAACCCATTTGGCATGGCGACGGTTCAGTTTGGCTTGCCCTTTCAAATTCTTCAAAGTTTCATGATCGGAATGAATAACAAACTCTTTTGGCCATAAGTAGTGCTGCCATGTTTCAAGCGCTCGGACCAAAGCATACAATTCTTTGTCATACACAGAATAATTTAATTGAGCACCTCCCAATTTTTCACTAAAATATGCTATAGGTTTTCCTTGTTGCATTAAAACTCCTCCTATCCCAATCCCACTAGCATCACACTCTACTTCAAAAGTTTTAGTGAAATCAGGAAGAATAAGTACAGGTGCTTCTGTCAAACGTTTCTTCAATTCTTGAAAAGCATCTTCTTGTGAGTTTCCCCATTTAAATTCAACACCTTTCTTTGTCAATTCATTTAAAGGGGAAGCGATGGTACTGAAATCTCGCACAAATCTTCTATAAAAACCAGCAAGACCATGAAAACTTCTTACTTGACTTACATTCGTTGGAGCTGGCCAATCCTTGATGGCTTTCACCTTGGATTCATCCACCTCTATTCCTTTTGCTGAAACAACAAAGCCAAGAAACACAACATGGTTTGTGCAAAAACTGCACTTCTCAAGATTAGCAAATAATTTCTCCTTTCTAAGCTCATCTAAAACTTGTTGAATGTGTTTCATATGTTCATCAAAAGTCTTGCTGTAAATTAGAATATCATCGAAGTAGACAACAACAAATTTTCCAATAAAAGTTCTTAAGACATGGTTCATTAATCTCATAAAAGTACTAGGAGCATTAGTCAACCCAAAGGGCATCACTAACCATTCATACAACCCAAATTTTGTTTTAAATGCAGTCTTCCATTCATCTCCGGTTTTCATTCTTATTTGATGGTATCCACTTCTCAAATCAATTTTAGTAAAAATTGTGGAACCACTTAATTCATCAAGCATATCATCTAGCCATGGAATAGGATGACGATAACGAATGGTAATATTATTTATAGCTCTACAATCAACACACATCCTCCAAGATCCATCTTTCTTAGGTACTAAAATCACAGGAACAGCACAAGGGCTTAAGCTTTCACGAACAAAACCTTTATCAAGAAGTTCTTGCACTTGCCTTTGTATTTCCTTAGTTTCTTCAGGATTGGTTCGATATGGTGGACGGTTAGGAAGTGCAGCCCCTAGAATAAGATCGATTTGATGCTCAATCCCTCAAATTGGAGGTAGTCCAGCCGGTGTTTCTTGTGGAAACACGTCTTCAAAGTCCTGCAAAAGATCGGCCACAACACTAGGAAGAGATGTTATGTCGTTAGGAGAAATCAAAACATCTTTGTTCACAAGTACAAAGAGTACTTGATATGGGTTGTTCCTCACTTCTCTCAGCTCAGATTTTGTGGCTAGCATAACTAGATGTTCTCCCTCTTCCTTCCTTTTATCTCTTGAATTTGGCTTGTAGCACTCGCTCACCGAATTGTGGATGGCATTCAATTTCTTTTGCTCTTCTCCTCCTCTACTTGCTGCACTAATTTCAGTTTTCTTTTGTAAATGTTCAACCATGATTTGTTGAGGGGTCATAGGCTTGAGTACAAACTTTCTCCCTTTCAGATCTAGCGTGTATTGATTTGTTCTTCCACAATGCTGAGAATATCGGTCATATTGCCAAGGTCTTCCTAGCAGCATGTGACACACAGACATGGGTGCAACATCGCACTCCACTGTGTCAACATACTCTCCAATCTTGAACGGAACTTTCACCTTATAACCAATCTTGATATCTCCCGATTCATTCAACCATTGGACATGATATGGATGAGGGTGTCGCTGCAACTTCAAACCAAGCTTTTCAACCATCTCACGACTTGCAAGATTATGGCAGCTCCCTCCATCAATGATCACCTTTACTACTTTGTCTTGCACTTTTGCTCGCGTTTGAAAAAGATTATGTCGCTGTCCACTCTCAGCTTCTTTCATTTGAACACTCAAGATTTGTGTAACCACAAGAGTAGTACCATGCTCAAATTCACATCCCGTATGTTCTTCAGATTTATCAATGTCATCTTCATTTCCTGCTTCAGCTTCCTCTTCACTAGCTGATGTATATTCTCCATCATCAGTCACAAGGATCATACGATTATTTGGACACTACTTTATGACATGACCACGACCTCCACACTTGAAGCACTGGATACCACTACTCTTGGCTGTTGAACCCACTGATGTTGAAGTGGATGCTGGTTTATAACTCGTGTTTGGAGCATCACCATTCTTTCCACTAGAATTGCCTTGAATATTGGATCGCAAGCCTCCAGTTGAACCTTTTGTCGCTGAGGATGCAGCAGTAAACCTTAAGATCGATTTGCTTCCTCCAGTCATGGTTCGTGCACCATATGACAAGGGCTTGCTGTTCTTAGCATCTTGTTGCAGCTGACGTTCAGCTTTGGTGGCTTGATGTACCAAATCAATAAGACTTTGGTACGGCTGAAACTCAACAATACGCTGAATGTTGCGGTGTAACCCAGCCATGAAACGTGCAATGGTTTGCTCTTCGTCTTCATACACATTGGCTCTAATCATGGCCTTCTCCATCTCCTTATAGTACTCCTCAACAGAGAAACTTCCTTGCCTCAAATTCTGCAATTTATCAAAAAGATCACGCTGATAATGCTTCGGCACAAAATGAATTCTCGTTTCTCGCTTCATCTCTTGCCAAGTAATAATAGGGTCCTCTCCATCTTCTTCACGATCACAAAAAAGTTGCTCCCACCAAATCAGAGCATATCCTTCAAACTCAAGAGATGCCATTGCAAGTTTCTTTTCCTCTGAATAATTATGTAGGCGGAAGATTTTCTCCACCTTCAATTCCCATGTGAAATAATCTTCAGGATCAGATCTATATCAAATTTTGGCATGGTAAACTTAAGTTTCCCAAATCTCTCTTCTTGGTTGATGCCTCTATGATGATGACGATCATAGCGATGTTGGGACTGATCATCATCATTCCCAAATTCAGATTCCTCATTGTCATCATTTCTTTGATTTCAGCCTCTTCCTCTACCACGTGCAGCACCTTGATTTCTCCTCCCATGTTCACTTGCCCTTCTAAAACAATTTCCTTCACCTTCTTCCCCATCTTCATCACGGTTTCTTACACCATCAGGGACTCGATGACGACCTCTGATTTCAGCCATAAGTGTCTGAAGATCTTGTGCCAACAGATCTTGCTTGGCTTCTATGCTTTGTTTGAGCTCATTGAATTGTATCATGGTGACACATTCTTCAATCTCAACGTTAGGATCCATCTTCCTGCGAAATTAGTGGCGACAAGGCAACAAATATAGGTGGAATATGAAGCTATATAGAATCTCACAACCTCACCACTCTTACCAACTAAAGCTCTTATGAGTTCCCTGCGGGTTGCAAGAAAATGTGTGGTGGTAACAAGAAAGTGGTGGTTAAGCGAATACAAGACCAGAGTACCGATTACGATGGCTTATATGTGGAGCTTGGTAGGGAATAATAAACAAGGGATGCAATCTGAATCCTAGTTGTTGTAAAGTTAAATAACCATCCAACTAGAAGTTCCCTGCTTAGTGCTGACCACAAGATACGAGTGATGTAAATAGATCAAACACACGCGCAAGAAATTTCAGATTTGATGCAGACAAGGAGTATGATTGGAATGCAAGTGTTGCAATCAGATCCAACCAAAATTTTGCACCAAATGACAATAGCAAACTAGTTGAACAACTTGATAAAACTTTCAGCACTTGTGCACATAAACAAATTGATTGTTCTACTTTTCTTTCACAATCTTGTTCAACACTTTTTTGGCACTTTTTTATACTCTTTTTTTATAACTTAAATAGGATCAAAGTTAACGCGAAGGAAATGATGGTTTTTTCAGAATTTTCTTTTTGTGGATATTTTCAGATATATATAAGAGGCTCAAAGAAAACACAAAGGATAGAGTGACCAGCAACTAAACAAAGATTCTAAGGACTGAAACTTAACAAAACTCACTGGAACAACAGATTCTAAGGGCTATGGCAAAAATATTTTATGGCTTTTTGGTGGATAGGACGAACATAAAATATATGTAGCTAAGGGTAAAGAATCCTACCGTGGCAATTGAGGCTTTGATACCAGATGATGTGTCACGATGCCCGATCTTCACAATGTAGGATCAATCTTCAGATAACTAGCTTCAAAGAAGCCAAGATAACTTGCTGCAAGCAGCGATAACTAGTGCAACCTAACAAATAAAACTCGAAGCCAACCACCATCTTTAACCGGCAGCCTGAATCGAAGATTCGCACAACCACACTCTCAAAGAACCAACCAACACAACCTACAATCAATCGAGGAGACCTCGAAGGGAGTAGGAGCACCAATTGGGAGCGGATGAAGCCGCCGCTTCTGCAATCCCGCGAAGGAATTCACAAGAGCAAAGGGGTAGAGATCACTCTCAATATTTGTTAGCACACAGCTGAACAAAGGGGTTCTGTTTTAGATTGTCATAAGCTGCCAATTGAGAGCACCTAGAGGGGGGGTGAATAGGTGATCCTGTGAACACTTGAAACTTAATGCCACAAAACTTGATTAGGAGTTAGCACAATAAAGCCAAGTGGCTAGAGAGGAGTTCTTGCAAAACACAATAACCACAAGAAGATCAACATAGATAGGCACAGTGGTTTATCCCGTGGTTCGGCCAAGTCCAACACTTGCCTACTCCACGTTGTGGCGTCCCAACGGACGAGGGTTGCACTTAACCCCTCTCAAGCGGTCCAAAGACCCACTTGAATACCACGATGTTTTGCTTTGTTTCACTATATCCCGCTTGCGAGGAATCTCCACAACTTGGAGCCTCTCGCCCTTACAATTTGATGTTCACAAAGAAGCACGGAAGTAAGGATGGGATGAGCAATGCACACAAGACACAAAATCAGAGCACGAACACGCACACAAGTCACAACTCGAGCTCACAACACAACCCGAAGAGTTCTCTACTCAAATGGAGCTCTAGTTGCTATCACAAAGAATCAAATGCGCGGAATTAGAGTCTTGGTGCTTAGGAATGCTTAGAGAATGCTTGGTATCCTCCTCCATGCGCCTAGGGGTCCCTTTTATAGCCCCAAGGCAGCTAGGAGCCGTTGAGAGCATTCCAGGAAGGCAATTCTTGCCTTCTGTCGACTGGCGCACCGGACAGTCCGGTACACCACCGGACACTGTCCGGTGCGGATTTCTTTCCTATTTTGGCGCAGCCGACCGTTGAAGATCCAGAGCCATTGGCGCACCGGACACTGTCCGGTGCACACCGGACAGTCCGGTGCCCCCTTCTGACCGTTGGCTCTGCCACGCGTCGCGCGCGGATTACGCGGCCGACCGTTGGCCCGGCTGACCATTGGCTCACTGGATAGTCCGGTGCACACCGGACAGTCCGGTGAATTTTAGCCGTACGCCGCCGACGAAGTCCCGAGAGCGGCCTTTTCACCAGAGCCAGCCTGGCGCACCGGACAGTCCGGTGTACCCAGACCGAGCAGCCTTTTGGCTGTACACAGCCAACTTCTCCATAATTGTTTCTCCTGTTTCTAGCACTTAGACATAATACATTAGTCTTCAAAACAAAGTACTAAGTCTTAGAAACATACCTTTATGTTGATTTTCACTTTGTCCATCATTTG
The DNA here is from genome assembly GCF_902167145.1 of Zea mays. Classification (NCBI taxonomy): domain Eukaryota; kingdom Viridiplantae; phylum Streptophyta; class Magnoliopsida; order Poales; family Poaceae; genus Zea; species Zea mays. Next base: position 155,940,041 of record NC_050100.1, on the reverse strand, counting down.
GCATAGATGACCACTTGTGTTGGCACTCAATCACCAAAATACTTAGAAATGGCCCAAGGGCACATTTCCCTTTCAATCTCCCCCTTTTTGGTGATTTATGCCAACACAACAAAAAGCAATACAAATATGTGCAACATCAATGCAAATAAGAACACAGATTTGTTTTAAATCAAATTTGGCATATTTGGATCATTCTTTGCCACCACTTGGTTTTTTTTGCAAATCAAAACTCAATTTCCTATCTCTAAGTCAAACTCACTTGTTGAGGCATAGAGAGAGGTATTCCAAGAGAAATTGATCACGAATTCAAAAACTCCCCCTATTTCCCATAATCAAACATTCTCTCCACAAGAGACCAACTTTTGACACGAAGAGACGTTTAGAATTTTGACAAATCAAAAGTCCTAACTCTACTATTTTCAAAATTCTCAAGTGGTAGCTGATCCATTTGTTGCTTTGGCCCTTAATTTCTCCCCCTTTGGCATCAAGCACCAAAACGGGATCATTTTTGGTCTCTAAACCTCATTGCCTCACCAAAATTGTCAATTAAGAGCAAAAGGCAATAAGAGACACGGAGATAAACTTGGAGTAAGTTACCCTCTTATCAGAGTGCAGTGGAAGTCTTTCATGGTCCAAGTCCACCTTTTCCTTTCAATCCACCCTTGAGACTAAATTAAGCACACTCAAGCACATGGTTAGTCTCAAAGGATCAAGTTGTAGCACAACTCCCCCTAAATATGTGCAGCACTTGCAAATGGACTTGTGAGGTCCGGGGAGTGTTTGTACAACTTGAACACCACAAATACATAACAAAATGCATAAAGGAACATGATCAAAGCATAAGACACATGTATGCTACAAATCAATCCAAGTTCCGCGAATCTAAGACATTTAGCTCACTACGCAGCCTGCAAAAGGTCTTCTCATCTAGAGGCTTGGTAAAGATATCGGCTAGCTGGTTCTCGGTGCTAACATAAAACACTTCGATATCTCCCTTTTGCTCGTGGTCTCTCAAAAAGTGATGCCGGATGTCTATGTGCTTTGTGCGGCAGTGTTCAACAGGATTGTCCGCCATGCAGATAGCACTCTCATTATCACATAGGAGTGGGACTTTGCTCAGATTGTAGCCAAAGTCCCTGAGGGTTTGCCTCATCTAAAGTAGTTGCGCACAACACTGTCCTGCGGCAACGTACTCGGCCTCAGCGGTGGATAGGGCAACAGAGGTTTGTTTCTTAGAACTCCACGACACCAGGGACCTTCCTAGAAATTGGCACGTCCCTGATGTACTCTTCCTATCGACCTTACATCCAGCATAATCGGAGTCTGAATATCCAATTAAGTCAAAGGTAGACCCCTTTGGATACCAGATCCCGAAGCAAGGCGTAGCTACTAAATATCTAAGAATTCGCTTCACAGCCACTAAGTGACACTCCCTTGGATCGGATTGAAATCTAGCACACATGCATACACTAAGCATAATAACCGGTCTACTAGCACATAAGTAAAGCAAGGAACCTATCATAGACCGGTATGCTTTTTGATCAACTGACTTACCTCCTTTGTTGAGGTCGACATGTCCGTCGGTTCCCATTGGAGTCTTTGCAGGCTTGGCGTCCTTCATCCCAAACCGCTTTAGCAAGTCTTGTGTGTACTTTGTTTGGGAGATGAAGGTGCCGTCCTTGAGTTGCTTCACTTGGAACCCAAGGAAGTAGTTCAACTCGCCCATCAATGACATCTCGAATTTCTGAGTCATCACCCTGCTAAACTCTTCACAAGACTTTTGGTTAGTAGAACCAAATATTATGTCATCGACATAAATTTGGCACACAAAAAGATCACCATCACAAGTCTTAGTGAATAAAGTTGGATCGGCTTTCCCAACCTTGAAAGCATTAGCAATTAAAAAGTCTCTAAGGCATTCATACCATGCTCTTGGGGCTTGCTTAAGTCCATAGAGCGCCTTAGAGAGCTTACACACGTGGTCGGGGTACCGTTCGTCCTCAAAGCCAGGGGGTTGCTCCACGTACACCTCCTCCTTGATTGGCCCATTGAGGAAAGTGAAAGGGAATTAGGCTTACACCTAGTCCCTAATTAATTTTGGTGGTTGAATTGCCCAACACAAATAATTGGACTAACTAGTTTGGTCTAGTGTATAAGTTATACAGGTGTAAAAGGTTCACACTCAGCCAATAAAAAGATAAGTTTTGGATTCAACAAAGGAGCAAAGAGGCATCCCGAAAGGCTCCCTGGTCTGGCGCACCGGACTGTCCGGTGGCGCACCGGACAGTGTCCGGTGCACCAGGGGACCCCGCGCAAAACTCCTCAGCCTCGGGAATTTCCAGAAGCCGGCGCGCTATAAATCACCGGACTGTCCGGTGTACACCGGACAGTGTCCGGTGCTCCAACGGGACGCGGCTCTGGAACTCGCCAGCCTCGGGATTTTACGAAGGCTGCTCCGCTATAATTCACCGGACATGTCCGGTGTGCACCGGACTGTCCGGTGTGCACCGGACTGTCCGGTGCATCCTCGAAGCAACGGCTATTTCGGCGCCAACGGCTACCTGCGACGCATTAAATGCGCGCGCAGCGCGCGCAGATGTCAGGCACGCCCATACTGGCACACCGGACATCCAACAGTACATGTCCGGTGTGCACCGGACATCCAGGCGGGCCCAGAAGTCAGAAGCTCCAACGGTCAGAATCCAACGGCATTGGTGACATGACTGGGGCACCGGACATGTCCGGTGTGCACCGGACTGTCCGGTGTGCACCGGACTGTCCGGTGCGCCATCGAACAGACAGCCTCCACCAACGGTCAAGTTTGGTGGTTGGGGCTATAAATACCCCAACCACCCCCACATTCATTGCATCCAAGTTTTCCACTTCTCAACCACTTACAAGAGCTAGGCATTCAATTCTAGACACACCAAAGAGATCAAATCCTCTCCAATTCCACATAAGGCTTTAGTGATTAGCGAGAGAGATTTGCCATGTTCTTTTGAGCTCTTGCGCTTGGATTGCTTCTTTTCTTTCTCACTTGTTCTTGAGATCAACACTCAATTGTAATCAAGGCAAGAGGCACCAATTGTGTGGTGGCCCTTGCGGGGAAGTTTTGTTCCCGGCTTTGATTTGAGAAGAGAAGCTCACTCGGTCCGAGGGACCGTTTGAGAGAGGGAAGGGTTGAAAGAGACCCGGCCTTTGTGGCCTCCTCAACGGGGAGTAGGTTTGCAAGAACCGAACCTCGGTAAAACAAATCCGCGTGTCACACTCTTCATTTGCTTGCGATTTGTTTTTCACCCTCTCTCGCGGACTCGTTTATATTTCTAACGCTAACCCGGCTTGTAGTTGTGTTTATATTTGTAAATTTCAGTTTTGCCCTATTCACCCCCCCCTCTAGGCGACTATCAGAAAGCGCTCTTCACATCCATTTGGAACAACCTGAAAGAATGGTGAGCGGCATAGGATAACAATATGCGAATTGACTCTAGCCTAGCCACAGGAGCAAAAGTCTCCTCAAAGTCCAAACCTGCGACTTGGGCATAACCTTTTGCCACAAGTCGTGCCTTGTTCTTTGTCACCACCCCGTGCTTGTCCTATTTGTTGCGGAACACCCACTTGGTTCCCACAACGTTTTGCTTGGGACGAGGCACCAGCGTCCAAACTTCATTTCTCTTGAAGTTGTTGAGCTCTTCCTGCATGGCCAACACCCAGTCCGGATCTAGCAAGTCCTCTTCTACCCTGAAAGGCTCAATAGAATAGACAAAGGAGTAATGCTCACAGAAATTAACTAATCTAGAACGAGTAGTTACTCCCTTGCTAATGTCACCCAATATTTGGTCGACGGGATGATTCCTTTGAATCATCGCTCGAACTTGAGTTGGAGGGGCCTGTGGTGCTTCTTCCTCTTCAACTTGGACATCTTGTGCTCCCCCTTGATGACACGCCTCCTCTTGAGGTACCTGTTCATCATCTTGGGTTGGGGGTGCACTGTTGTTGAGGAAGAAGGTTGATCTTGCTCCTTTTGTTCCTGTGGCCGCACATCTCCAATCGCCATGGTGTGTATTGCGGCCGTTGGAATGTCTTCTTCATCTACATCATCAAGATCAACAACTTGCTCTTTTGGAGAGCCATTAGTCTCATCAAATACAACGTCGCTAGAGACTTCAACCAAACCAGATGATTTGTTGAAGACTCTATACGCCTTTGTATTTGAGTCATAACCTAACAAAAACCCTTCTACAGCTTTGGGAGCAAACTTAGAATTTCTACCTTTCTTCACTAGAATATAACATTTGCTCCCAAATACACGAAAGTACGACACATTGGGTTTGTTACCGGTTAGGAGTTCGTATGAAGTTTTCCTGAGGAGGTGATGAAGGTAGACCTGATTTATGGCGTGGCAAGCTGTGTTCACGGCTTCCGACCAAAACCGCTCGGGGGTCTTGAACTCTCCAAGCATCGTCCTCGCCATGTCTATGAGCGTCCTGTTCTTCCTCTCTACCACACCATTTTGCTGTGGTGTGTAGGGAGCGGAGAACTCGTGCTTGATTCCTTCCTCCTCAAGGTACTCTTCTACTTAAAGGTTCTTGAACTCCGACCCGTTGTCGCTCCTTATCTTCTTCACTTTGAGCTCAAACTCATTTTGAGCTCTCCTTAGGAAGCGCTTGAGGGTCCCTTGGGTTTCAGATTTATCCTGCAAAAAGAATACCCAAGTGAAGCGGGAAAAATCATCAACTATAACAAGACCATACTTACTTCCTCCTATGCTTAGATAGGCGACGGGTCCGAAGAGGTCCATATGAAGCAGTTTCCAAAGGTCTTGATGTGGTCATCACATTTTTGGTATGATGAGAGCTTCCCACCTGTTTACCTGCTTGACAAGCTGCACAAGGTCTATCTTTTTCGAAGGTTACATTTGTTAGACCTATCACATGTTCTCCCTTTAGAAGTTTGTGAAGGTTCTTCATCCCCACATGTGCTAAACGGCGATGCCACAGCCAGCCCATGCTAGTCTTAGCAATTAAGCATGCATCTAGACCGGCCTCCTCTTTTGCAAAATCAACTAAGTAGAGTTTGTCATCTAATACACCCTTAAAAGCTAATGAACCATCACTCCTTCTAAAGACAGACACATCTACATTTGTGAATAAGCAATTATATCCCGTATTGCATAATTGACTAACGGACAACAAATTATACCCAAGCGACTCAACTAAAAACACATTAGAAATAGAGTGCTCGGATGAAATAGCAATCTTCCCTAACCCTTTAACCTTGCCTTGATTCCCGTCACCGAATATGATTTAGTCTTGGGAGTCTTTGTTCTTGACGTAGGAAGAGAACATCTTCTTCTCCCCCGTCATGTGGTTTGTGCATCCGCTGTCGATAATCCAGCTTGAGCCCCCGGATGCATAAACCTGCAAGGCAATTTAGGCTTGGGTCTTAGGTACCCAACTCGTGTTAGGTCCTACAAGGTTAGTAACAATGGTCTTAGGGACCCAAATGCAAGTTTTATCTCCCTTGCATTTTGGCCCTAATTTCCTAGCAATCACCTTCTTATCCTTTCTACAAATTGCAAAGGAAGCATTGCAAGCATGATAAATTGTAGAAGATTCATTAACTATTTTCCTAGGAACATGAATAACATTTCTTCTAGGCATAACATTTTTCTTAGCCAAATTTCTATCATGCATAATGGAAGAACTTGAAGCAAACATGGCATTTGAATCATAAGTATTACAACTCCTATCATAATGAACATTTCTAGAATATCTCTTATCACCATAAATGAAAGCATGATTCTTTTGACTACTATTAGTCATAGGAGCCTTCCCTTTCTCCTTGGCGGGAATGGGAGCCTTATGACTTGTTAAGTTCTTGGCTTCTCTCTTAAAGCCAAGCCCATCCTTAATTGAGGGGTGTCTACCAATGGTGTAGGCATCCCTTGCAAATTTTAGTTTATCAAATTCATTTTTGCTAGTCTTAAGTTGGGAATTAAGACTAGCCACTTCATCATTTAACTTTGCAATAGAAACTAGGTGTTCACTACAAGCATCAACATTAAAATCTTTACACCTATTGCAAATCACAGCATGTTCTACACAAGAGTTAGATTTATTTGCTACTTCTAGTTTAGCATTTAAATCATCATTAACACTTTTTAAACTAGAAATGGTCTCATGGCAAGTAGATAGTTCACGAGAAAGCATTTCATTCCTTTTAACTTCTAAAGCAAGAGATTTTTGTGCCTCTACAAAATTATCATGTTCTTCATACAAAAGATCCTCTTGCTTTTCTAACAATCTATTCTTATCATTCAAAGCATCAATTAATTCATTAATCTTATCAATCTTAGTTCTATCTAAGCCCTTGAACAAACTAGCATAGTCTATTTCATCATCGCTAGATTCATCATCACTAGAAGAAGCATAAGTAGACTTTCGAGTGTTTACCTTCTTCTCCTTTGCCATGAGGCAGGTGTGATGCTCGTTGGGGAAGAGGGACGATTTGTTGAAGGCTGAGGCGGCGAGTCCTTCGTTGTCGGAGTCGGACGACGAACAATCCGAGTCTCACTCCTTTCCAAGGTGTGCCTCGCCCTTAGCCTTCTTGTAAGCCTTCTTCTTTTCCCTCTTCTTCTCTTGTTCCTGGTCACTATCATTATCGGGACAATTAGCGATAAAATGACCAATCTTACCACATTTGAAGTAAGAGTGCTTCCCCTTCGTCTTGTTCTTGTTGGGATGCTCCTTGCGACCCTTTAGCGCCGTCTTGAAATGCTTGATGATGAGGGCCATTTCTTCCTCATTAAGCTCGGCCGCCTCCACTTGCGCCACCTTGCTAGGTAGCACTTCCTTGCTCCTTGTTGCTTTGAGAGCAACGGTTTGAGGCTCGTGGATTGGGCCATTCAACGCATCATCAACGTATCTTGCTTCCTTGATCATCATCCGCCCGCTTACAAACTTCCCAAGTATTTCCTCGGGCGTCATCTTGGTCTACCTAGGATTCTCACGAATATTGTTTACAAGATGTGGATCAAGGACAGTGAAAGACCATAGCATTAGGCGAACGACGTCGTGGTCCGTCCATCGTGTGCTTCCATAGCTCCTTATTTTGTTGACGAGGGTCTTGAGCCGGTTGTACGTTTGGGTTGGCTCCTCTCCCCTGATCATTGCGAATCTCCCAAGTTCGCCCTCTTCCAACTCCATCTTGGTGAGCATGGTGACGTCGTTCCCCTCATGTGAATCTTGAGGGTGTCCCAAATCTGCTTGGCGTTGTCCAAGCCGCTCACCTTATGGTATTCATCCCTGCACAATGAGGCTAACAACACAGTAGTAGCTTGTGCATTTTTGTGAATTTGCTCGTTAATGAATAAGGGACTATCCGTGCTATCAAATTGCATTCCATTTTCTACTATTTCCCATATACTTGGATGGAGAGAGAACAAGTGACTACGCATTTTGTGACTCCAAAATCCGTAGTCCTCTCCATCAAAGTGAGGAGGTTTGCCAAGAGGAATGGAAAGCAAATGTGCATTTGAACTATGCGGAATACGAGAGTAATCAAAAGAAAAGTTCGAGTTAACTGTCTTCTTTTTCTCGTAGTCGTTGTCGTCGTTGTCCTTTTGGGAAGAAGAGGACTCGTCGCTGTCGTCGTAGTAGACGATCTTCTTGATGCGCCTCTTCTTCTTCCCTTACTTCTTCTTATGACTTGAGCCCGAGTCAGTGGGCTTGTCATCTTTCGGCTCATTGATGAAGGACTCCTTCTCCTTGTCGTCGATCACTATCCCATTTCCCTTAGGATCCATCCCTTTAGGCGATTAGTCCCTTTCTTGAAGAGAACGACTCTGATACCAATTGAGAGCACCTAGAGGGGGGTGAATAGGTGATCCTGTGAACACTTGAAACTTAATGCCACAAAACTTGATTAGGAGTTAGCACAATAAAGCCAAGTGGCTAGAGAGGAGTTCTTGCAAAAACACAATAACCACAAGAAGATCAACACAGATAGGCACAGTGGTTTATCCCGTGGTTCGGCCAAGTCCAACACTTTCCTACTCCACGTTGTGGCGTCCCAACGGACGAGGGTTGCACTTAACCCCTCTCAAGCGGTCCAAAGACCCACTTGAATACCACAGTGTTTTGCTTTGTTTCACTATATCCCGCTTGCGAGGAATCTCCACAACTTGGAGCCTCTCACCCTTACAATTTGATGTTCACAAAGAAGCACGGAAGTAAGGATGGGATGAGCAATGCACACAAGACACAAAATCAGAGCACGAACACGCACACAAGTCACAACTCGAGCTCACAACACAACCCGAAGAGTTCTCTACTCAAATGGAGCTCTAGTTGCTATCACAAAGAATCAAATGCGCGGGATTGGAGTCTTGGTGCTTAGGAATGCTTAGAGAATGCTTGGTATCCTCCTCCATGCGCCTAGGGGTCCCTTTTATAGCCCCAAGGCAGCTAGGAGCCGTTGAGAGCATTCCAGGAAGGCAATTCTTGCCTTCTGTCGACTGGCGCACCGGACAGTCCGGTACACCACCGGACACTGTCCGGTGCGGATTTCTTTCCTATTTTGGCACAGCCGACCGTTGAAGATCCAGAGCCGTTGGCGCACCGGACACTGTCCGGTGCACACCGGACAGTCCGGTGCCCCCTTCTGACCGTTGGCTCTGCCATGCGTCGCGCGCGGATTACGCGGCCGACCGTTGGCCCGGCTGACCATTGGCTCACCGGACAGTCCGGTGCACACCAGATAGTCCGGTGAATTTTAGCCGTACGCCGCCGACGAAGTCCCGAGAGCGGCCTTTTCACCAGAGCCAGCCTGGCGCACCGGACACTGTCCGGTGCACCACCGGACAGTCCGGTGTACCCAGACCGAGCAGCCTTTTGGCTGTACACAGCCAACTTCTCCATAATTGTTTCTCCTGTTTCTAGCACTTAGACATAATACATTAGTCTTCAAAACAAAGTACTAAGTCTTAGAAACATACCTTTATGTTGATTTTCACTTTGTCATCATTTGGCATAGATGACCACTTGTGTTGGCACTCAATCACCAAAATACTTAGAAATGGCCCAAGGGCACATTTCCCTTTCAACATCATAGACATAGGGGGTATTTATACTAGTAACAACCAGCCTTAGCGAGGTATAAACACGAAACAAAACTATTTTCACGTGCTAATGTGAAGGAGCCTCTTCGGGAGATCTACAGAGCTGATTTCTGTGTGACTGTTTGACTTCTGCGCAGCCTTCAGTAATTTGACAATAACTTCTCCTAGGATTCTTCAAATGACGTGGGACTGGATGCGTTGGAAAGCTGACTTGATAAGCTTTCTCACCATGTATAGCATGCTTAATGAAACTTCGTAGAATGATGCAGTTTAATACGAAAACGTGGTCATCAAACAGACTGTTGACCTTCTGACCAGTCAGCACTAAAGTAGGTCGGCTGCCTTTCTGGTAGATTTGATTAAGTCGGCTTTAGAAGCATTGGAAACTATACTTCAAGATCTTTCCAAAAAGTACTTATGGGCCTTCATAGCTTTTGGGAATCAAAAGATATGACTGTTTCTTCTGGACGGTTCTGTAGCACTGGACTCACTCGGACATAGCTCTTCTTGCTGATTCGCCCTTGATATGTTTTGTCCTTCCTCTTTGGTGAACCTAAGTAATATCAACATACATGACTTAGGTAGCATAAATTTCTCATTAGTGTTTAATTGAAATTCATAAAGTAGCGTGTGCACCTCTTGCTGTAGCTTCTTAGCTCGGCTACGTGTAATTGGTCCATCAAAGACTTGGGTTGGTGATGATGTTGGTTGTACTTGAGTTGATGTAGTCTGACTTAGGGGTTGTAACGTGTTGCTTAATGGTGTGGTCGTATCAGCTAATCATCCTTTCCAACCTCTTGGGAGGAGCCAAAAGTACTCGCCCCCACGTGTTTGGGATGTCATGTTATGGTGATGAAGCGCCGTAGGATGTAACAGAAGGTTTGGCTAGGACAAATGTATAGATGGGGAATAATAATTATCATTATATTCTATGTACTCCACACCAGATCATCCGGTAAGATACACCGACGTCCGACTATGTGCGCGGACTATCCGATCGCATAGGCGGACCATCTGGTGATGTATTCCGACTGTCTGGCGCTATGCGCAGACGGTCCGAATCGATCTGTTAGGGTTGTGTGGGATGCGGTGGCTCTGGCATAGATTTTGATAATTTGGTTAGCAAAACAGGGCCGACCGTCACTGGCCCGGACGGTCCGCACTCGCGCAGGGACGGTCCGGCCGTGCGCAGATCGGTGGATGTACCCCCGATTTGCGCAGGAGGTTGTGGTTGTCCAGGATATGTGGTTATAGGCATCCCATAAAGGGGTTGAGATTGATCGTGCCAATTTGCAGCCGATGAATCACGTGTGTTTTCCCTAGTTTCAACCTCGTATATGGAAACTTGTGACAACAGATTTATCAAACATACATGCTAGCCTCTTATAATCATCTTGCATACCCCTTAATATTTTGTTGCATTTGCTCACGTTGCTCATCTATCTAAGATCTAAGAGATTGAAATTTCGTTTGTTTCACTTAATTTGGGGGTAGCTACAGCAAGTCAGAGCGAAGCCAGATCAGTCGCCCACTGTCGGACGACCATGTGATTCCTGTCCACCTTGAAGTTGGCCAAGAATTTTGTTTGTGCTTCCTTGATCAGCTGCTCCTTGTGTTCCTCAAACTTCTACTGATCTTCAGCCGACAGAGTCTCTATAGTCGGCTCGATGATGTTGCTGTGAGAGACGCCGGAACTATCCTTTAAACCGACCATTGAGGTCCGATCTAATAGATCTTCATGCGATGTCCTCAGCAAAGTCGCCAAAAAGTGTGTTGGCGTCGATCTGGGCATCAATCACTGCGAGGTGTACCAGCGGCGGTGCTCTCTGCGACAGCGTGGATGGTCCACGACCTGGCGCAGAGGTGGGTCTTCCCTGTGGTGAAGCCGAACGATTCGCGCTTGGTGACCGGACTGTACGCGTGTGCGCACGGGCGACAACGTTCGCAATAGCATCTGGATCTCGCTCTTGGGAGGGGCCTCATCGGGAGGAGAGATCCTATGTTTTGTCTTGGGATCGATAGGCCACCCAAGACGTCTCCAGACGACGTAGAGCCGAAGAGAGGTGAAGAAGGCTACGTTACTGTCTACTCCTAGGGAAAAAGGTAAAGAACAGAAGATATATTGATTTTGGCCCGATTGTTGGTCTTCAACCGGTTACCCCATCAAATATATAAGGGTGCAGGTATGGACCCGTTCCTACACGTTCTCGAACAGCTCCCACGAGTTTCCGTAGGCCGTACCGTCCAGCCGCGCCCAGTGCCACAAATGGTACTCAACACAATGTTTAATTCATTAGCCTGATTCAATAACGTAGAGTGGTCACCGACAAACCCAACAATTAACGAGGAATGCGGTGATGGACTGGTGGTGAATGGTGATACACCAGGAGAAAGCTTTAGAAAGCTGACGAGACGTGTTACCTTGACATCATGGGTTGTGGTGTCGAGCATCAGAAGTCGATCGGAAGTCTAAACCTGATTTTTTTTCGAGAAAAAACTAAAATATAAAAAAATCGGCCGGGTAGCCCGGATTCAGTGCAGTACACTGCATCCGGATTGAGGACACTGCTGGCGCTACTGCTACCTATACGCGTACGTGTAGGACGTGATCTGCACTTCACATGCATATGCACTGGGCGGAAGGCGGAGGGCACGGCTGCCGGTGCAGTGCAGGCCTGCTGGGCGCCTGGGCGGGCCTGAGCCTGACTGCTCAAGTATAGCTAAGCCAGCACGGACACGCTGGTGAACCGTGGACACGCGACAGGGCATCTTATCTATCTGTCGGTCTGAACCACCAGCCAACCGTGTCCATATATGCGACGAGATGCGCGCGCAATGCATGCAAATGCAGTGCACATCTGGCCAGCCAGCGATGCTGCCGCTGACGGTGGTGCTTACGATTTTTTTTATTTAATTCCTTTTTTATAAAAAAATCATGTTTTGAAACTTGGGAGTCGGCGTCATGATTTATAGCACCAATGTTATATGTAGTAGAAACGTGATATTATGTGGGTATGAAAACTCCGACTAAAACGGGAAATGTGAAAAACAATTGGAAAGATATCCATACCTCCTAGTTTCTGCTTCCTCCGACTGCAGGACAGGAGGACGTACGGTCACGTCGGCTGGTGTGCAAGCTCGATCCGCTCCGACGAGCGCAGGCGTCTAGTTGCATCTCACTCAGAAGTGGAATGAAAAGGGGAACGGATCGGAGGAGGAGCCAAGCGGACGCACTCGCTTACGATGGCAATCGGTGAACGCGGAACCGCGGACGGGGGCGTACGGACTACGGATTGCTTGCCTGGTCGTCACCTGCCAGAAACGGTCTCCACTGTCCAGGCCACACAGGAACAGATCCGGGACCGGGTTGGGGAATTGAATTGACCCAGCCCAGCCCAGCCCACCCGGTCAAACGTTTTCCACCCACCATTCCGCGCCGTCCCGTCTCCTATAAATAGCCTCCCGCTCGCTCCCAGCTCTCATCAACCCACCCAGCAGCTCTCACATTTTGAGTCATCACCGCCCATCCAAATCCACTCCAAGCGACCCACCGCGCCGGAGCGAGCAAAATCTGCAGCAATCTTCGAAGAACGAAACCGGCACCTACCTGATCCATCGGCCATGGCGGCGGCACTTCAGCCACAGCGCCTCTTCTCGACGGCCTCCACCTCCACCTCCGCCTCCTCTTCCTCGTCGTTCGCCACGCGGCCGCGCCGTCCGACCACCGCCGCCGCCACCTGCCGCGCCGGCCTGCGCGTTCCGTCGGGCGTCCAGACGACAACAACAGCCGCGTCGCCGTCCTCCAGCCCGGCGGCGGACGCCGGCCTCGGGGGAATCAAGCTCGACTGGATCGACGTGACCGCCCTTAGCGTCGGCTCTCCGTCTCCAGCGGGCCGCAGCAACGCGGCCGAGAAGCTCCGCGCGGTGGCGGAGGCCGCGGCGGACCGCGCCGAGATGCACGACATCATCGGGCGGCAGCGGGACAACTGGAACCACCTGCTGCTCCACTCCACCAATTCCCTGGCGCTGGCGGCGTCCGTGATGGCCGCGCTGGCGCCGGCCGCGCCCGCGCCCGCGCTCAGGGCCTCCGCGGGGGCGCTCCTGGCCACGGCCGCGGTCACCATGGCCGCCGCCAACCGGCTGCAGCCGTCGCAGCTCGCCGAGGAGCAGCGCAACGCCACGCGCCTCTGGAGGCAGCTGGAGCGCGACGTCCGCGCCACGCTGCAGCAGCATCGGGAGGAGGGCGAGGCGCAGCTGGCCCAGGCCGACGTGCAGGACGCCGTGGACAGGGTGCTCGCGCTCGACGCCGCCTACCCGCTGCCGCTGCTCCCGGGGATGCTGGAGAAGTTCCCCAAGGCGGTGGAGCCCGCGCGGTGGTGGCCGCGCCGCCGCCCGCAGCAGCAGGCCAAGAGCGCCAGCAGCTCCCGGTCCAGGAGCTTCGGGCGCCGCGGCGGCAATGGGTGGGGCCAGGAAGTGGAGGAGGAGATGCGCGGCCTGCTGCGCGTGCTGCGGGCCAAGGACGAGCAGGAGTACCTGAGGGTGGGGAAGCTGGTGCTGGGCGTCAACCGCGGCCTGGCCGTGGCGGGGCCCGCGCTGGCCGGCGCCGCGGCGGTGGCCACGGCCTTCATCGGCGGGGACGCGGCCTGGGCGTCCGGCGCCGCCGTGACGTGCGGCGCGCTGGCGGCCGCGGTCAACACGGTGGAGCACGGCGCGCAGCTGGGCATGCTGTTCGAGCTGCTGCGCAACTGCGCCGGCTTCTACCGCAAGCTGCAGGAGGACATCGAGGCGGCGCTGGGCGAGCCCGACGTGGAGCGCCGGGAGAACGGGGACGTGTTCCGGACCAAGGTGGCGCTGCTGCTGGGCCGCGACGCGTCGGAGCTCCGCCAGTTCAGGCGGATGGCGTCCGTGTCCGTCAAGGACGACGACATCAAGGACTACGCCGGGAAGCTCTTCTGATCACGGCTCGGAATGTTCTAAACGTAGATATAGGAGGAAGAATTACATTCCATTGATTCTTTATGTAAACAATCCCCATTCACGCAAACTGTGAAATGACAATTCTTTGATTTCGATTCTATCTAGTTGGATCCCCGATTAAAAAGTTTGAGACGCGGCCTACTGCCCGACTCCGAACACGGCGCTGCGCCACCAACCCACCGACGACGACCCAAGCGCCTGCGCCGCCCGGGGGTCACAATGATGGTACTTGGATGTTTTGAGTCCATATGTACTGGTTCATTTTCATGGTGTCCAGCAAAATCAATCAAGGATATGGACAAAGAGCAAAGCGCTAGTTGTAGAGGAGAGCATCGGTATTTTTATACGATCCTTGCAATGTTTTTAAATCTGACCATCTTTTATATTACTGCCGGGGTTCAGGTGCTACAATTTATATCTGGTATCTGTGTTTTCGAAACCACCACACAATAAGCAACAGAATATTTACTTGATGGTTGAAGCTGCCCACACAATTCATTTTAGCTATCTAAATAGCAGCTCCAGCAAGGTACCCTGTATGCTCATCTACTCTATATTTAGCGAACCAAACGTCCGTTATAGCCATCCAACAACGCGCCCTAAAGCGCACGCTAAAATAGCGGATGTTGGTCGCATGCGCTATTCCTAGCGATTCCCTGTAGCATCAGCGTGCAAGCCAACGTCGTGTCCTTTTGCCATCACGAAACAAGTGAAGAAGGTACGCTGCATAGCCTTTGTTTATTAATTGTTGCTCAGTAAAAAAATATATTTTATTATTATAGTTGATATAGTGTAGATGATGAAATATAGATGATATAATTTAGAGGACGCTGCTAGAGACGTTAAGAATATAGAGAACAAAATCTTTGTAAAGGATGGTGAATATTTTTTAGAGAATAAAATTTAGAGGTAATTGCTAGAGACACATTAAACTCTAAATGTTAGATCTCTGAATATAACTAATTTGAGCTGGCTAACATTTAAAGCTGCCCACTACAAGCAAAGACGAACGCGGGATTTTTCTTCTTGTTGTTTTGTGTATTTTTCCTATGAAAATGAACTACTTTCTATAAAAATTCTATATAGTTCCTCTAAAATCCCCGCGTTCCAAAAGGGGCCTAAGTTGCCTAACGCGAGGATGGCACATATCCGTAGCGTTGATATTGTGCACCACCTCCTTAAAATACAATGCCTCGTAGGATCAATCAGTGGCATGCCTTTCTGGAGCCCATGAACACAAGATTGTCTTTTTTTTGCTTTGGGTGGCCGCCAGGCTTCTTTAAATAGCATATCTCTAGCATATTTAAATTCTAAATGGAAGGTTACGACTTCATTTTTTTTTTGAATAACATAGAGTAGTCTGTGTGCATCCATCCGCCTCGTTTAGCTGAGAAGAATAGATTAAGTGATGATATTGTCTTGTATGCTGCCCCTGATGATTGGCAGTTTTGGCACCACCAAGATGATGGCTGGGTGGCGTGTGTTCTTCCTTGGAAGGAGACCCTTCAACCCTTTGATCCTTCGGGGCTTGTTTGTTTTAGTGATAATCCACATGTATTGGGTGGGATTGAAACGATTTAAATCCATAATAAGTCAAAATACATGACAATCACACCCAATACACTCCAATACACATGTAATATCAATAGCCGAACAAAGCCTCAGCTGGTTCAGTCCGGAGCTGGTTCAGTCCGGTTTTCAGACGGGTTCTTGGCAAGACAGTCCGGTTTTCACGCGGGTTCTTGGCAAGACAGGCTGACGAGCGACGACGTTGCAAACGAACGCCTTGAAAGCCGATGTTCATTTGTAGTGTAATTGAATTGTCAAGCCTACGGTTGCCCATTACGAGCAGCCAGCAGCCATCTGGGCAACGACTTGTTCTTGCTTCGGTTCAGAGACGGCGGCACGGTCAGTCCACGTTAACGGTTTCAACGACCAAAAAAAAAAAAAACAAACAGAACGATATACTCCATCGGTCCATCCATCTCTAATTATGAATTACCCAAACTCTACTAAAAGTCAAAGCATCTCCGGTTTAACCAAATTCATATGATGAAATAATAACATTTATAACATGAAATAAGTATAATTAATTATGCTGTTGTAGTTTCTATAATTTTGATCAGATATAATATATTTTGACTGCTAAGGAAGTTAGAATGTTTTTCACGAAAGTTGGTATGAACTTGTCTGGTTTAATTAGGTCTCTTGTGGTGTCTGCTGTGACAACCAGTTTGAATTGCAGGCGGTCCTGCACGGCGAATTGCAGCCAGTCGCCCAGTGTGAAGTTCTGAATCCTTCAAGGTCCAATGTCTGAATGGAGCTGCCAAGAGCATCCGGTCAGGCAACAGGTTTGATTACCAGCAAAGCAAGAACGGTGGACGCTGGAACAGTCCCATGACCATTTAGCTGAACAATGAATGAACGAATACGAACTGGTCCTCAAAGCTAACCGAATTCACCATACTTTGCTCCCATCACAATTTTTTTTTTTACAAAAGCATAATCTGTCTTCGCATGCGTTGACAATCAAATAAACCGACTACTACCAGGAAATAAACAACGGTTTTTGTAACAGTACAGGATACAGCATCCAGCGTCCTCCTTCTTCGGCTGCTTTAGTTAGCACCGGGCAGGAGCTACGATGCTATACGTTCCTTCTAAACCATCTAGGCCTGCTTCAGAGACATGGCCCTTGCACGAAGGTTCAGGAAAATCCCCCTGCGCAGGCAGAAAAGGGAGATGGGCAGATATTCAGATAACAAGTGGCACATCAGGGGGGGGGAAAGGTTCTTGTAAAATGTTCAGGCCAAAAGGACATTACCAACAACATGCGACAAAGCTGTGGAAGATCACTCGGAATTGTAAAGGCATGTACTGGTGGTTTATCCAACTAACTATCGGCCAAAACTGCGTTTCAATCAGATTTATGAAGCGTCCGCAGAGAGAAACTCAAAAGCCAAGTATCGATGCTGGAAGGGAGGAAAAAAAAAATACCATCCAAGCGCTGAGTTGCACAGAAGGGTATTGTTTCTTCACCCTGGTCGTCACCTCCTTCAAAGGCCTCCCTACATTGGCAGATGGGATAAGTATGTATGAACTGGAAAAGTATGGCAAGACTTAACATATATGGAATCGACGTTGATGCTATATTTTGATAGATGGATATATTGTTCAAGATGCATTGCTGTGATCTCATATTTCTGCATAATCAAAGAACATATGCTTGTGATGTTATCATGTCATAGGAGACTGACAAGTGACAATGTGATCAAAGCTATAAATCCAGACAGGAAAGAGGTTGGGAGGGAATTTTTTTGAGGATGCAAATGCAAATTCAGTATGAAGTCATGCCAACATAACTAATTAAGTTACACACTTACTCTCAACAACATATCCATAATAGAACAAGAACAATATGTTATTCCAGGGAGAAGATGTCACTTGCTCCAGCAACACCTGAAAAGAGTACCATACATGAAAAATGTATGACAAGGTCTTCAACAAGTATAGCTTTAATTCAACCCCGAAAAAGGGAAGACCCAATGACAGAGGCTCCCACATGAGTGCAGGTTCCCTGTACTAAAAAAGGCTCTAAAATCCCATCATTAAGTCGCAGGGAAGGGATAGTTGGCTACTAATTTGAAGAAGCTACCGCTCTATAAATTTCACAGCAAGCTATCTATGTGAATTCTGAAAAAAAAACATTGCCAGTAATTCATCAGGACACGAGGTTGTCGTGTTCTAGTAAAAATGTCACAACAAAGTACAGGACTTTTTACTACCACCAGAAAAAAGAATGCTACTATGAGCAACAGTTTACTGCAGTTTAAACATTAATATCCGTTTCTTCCCAATTATTAGCTGGTTACTTAAGTCAAAATATTGACTTGATGTTTTATTTTAAATTCTGGATTTTATAGTTTGCAGTAGAACTACAAACTATTTATGCATACCATGCATGGAGAGAAGTGAACGCTGTGGTCCAAATTGCCAATGAAAAAGATATACCTTCTTTGCTATGGTTTTGGTATCCTTCTTCCCTTGGAAGATGTAATCCAAAATTTTGTGCAAGAAATGTCCAAATGGGCCACCATACGCAAAACCAAAGAGCTGCAATATATCATCAGAACATGGTGTCAGATTATAATACATAGGTACATGTAAACAAGGATAATAAATAAAAGAATAGAGGGATATAAAAGAAGATGCCCATACACAAATAAACTATTTTGGGCTGAAGCATATCATACATGAATGGATTGGAATAGAGTATGTGGAGTGCCATTTGTTTCTCAGCAATCAATGAAAAGGCAGATCCAGTATTGGAGGCTCCCACATGAGTGGAGTCCGGGGAAGGGATAAAACCTTCCCCCGTAAATACAGAGAGACTACTTCGAACTCGTGACCTGGTGACTCAAGCCCAGTTTGGGATTGCTTCAGCTACACAAAATTTGGTGAAATTGATGAAGCAGGTCATTAAGAGCTTCAGAAAATCGTGAAGCTGAAGTTACAAACTTTTAGCGTACATTTAGATAAGTCATTTTGTTTATTATTTATATTAAAAATATTTTTTAAAACTGTTCAAATGTATATTATACACTACAGCTTCACGTTGAAGCTGGAATCTAGAGCTGTGCTAAACAGCCCCTCAGTAAGACAACTCTCACCACTGCACTAGACCTGCTCTTTCTTGGCGATCAATGAAACAAAGTAAAAAAATTATAGACCGTAGCTTAAGTTAACTGTGAAATGTCTTTCAGTTTCATTTGGACTCAAACTCAATATCCTCCTAAAATATTTTTGAAAGCATGACAAGACATGAGACCACCAGTGAGACACTCTCTTCGCAAAAGAAAAGAGCCTCAACCTCATAGAAGAAATCCTACATAACTGGGCTGCAGATCATCTTTACAAAATTTGGCAGAGGAAACTAGCAGATAACCCAAAAGTGAAATTGTGGTGTGGATTTTTGTTTTGAAAAATGGCCAGATAATCATACATGATTCTGAATAAGTAGCAACATTCATTTGGTAGTGTAAACTAACGATTCATGCTTCACTCAACATTAAGAAACCATAAAAGTTCTATCGTTCCCCAACAAATTATCTCCAACTTCAACTTACGACAACATAAATCACACAGTGATACAGAGCCAAAGGAGATGACATTCACATTGCTGCAACTCAACAGCTGAACTGGAACTAGTTGCTGAATGACTAGAATTCAAGCAATACATCTTTCAACTGCACCTCCACGTCCTCCCAAGAATTTCCCCTAGAACCAGTTTAATAGAGCTACTCACTCCTAGAGGCTAGAACAGCAAGATTATAATTGAGCTGATTTAGGGAATTGCCCGTACTTTACATATCAGTATATCAGAAATTACAGTTGAGTTGATCTAGGGAATTCCCATTACATTATAAATCAGTATATCACCATAAACTGATTCTATTCTGATATAACTAAATGTTCTATTCTCCCAATGAATGAACAAGGAAAGATGCAGTTGCCCCAGTAACTGCATCTGTATGTACCAGAAACTAAATTCAAGGCAGCGTCCTTACCATCTTGAGCAGGAGTCTGCGTTTCTCAATCTTCTGGAACCCAGAGAGCTTCTGCGCCACGGAGTCACTGACGCCGGCGAGGCACCCCGCCGTGATCATCTACGCGTGGCAGCCAACCAAAGCAACCCACTTCAACAATCCCCCACTACCGATTCCCGAAACCGAAAGAGTGAACAAAATCCAAGAACATGACCAAAAGAGAAAACCTTTGTGCGGAGAGGATGTTGCTGGAGCTGGAGCAGGTACTGCCTCCACGCCCTGCGAGCCAGCGACCCTTCTCCCTTCCCTCCATCTCCTTTCCCTCCTCGTCCTGCACGTCCCACAGATGCCATAGCTGAAGTCCTCGAACCCCTTCGAAGTTCGACCCACCTATTCCAAGCACTGCGCACGCGCTCTTTGTATGCCCGCTTGATTTTTTTCGGTGGGGGGATTCTACGATGCCTGGGCCGGCGAGAGGATCGAATCGCGTGGGGAGTGATTCCGGAATCGTGAGCGCGGCGCCGAGGATAGCTGCCGCGGTGGTCCCTCACCGGCCGGACGATGCACGTGGTGGCTGACGTGTGGGCCAGAGGAAGTTAATCCCTTCTTCTAAAGTTAATCCCCACTAACAACCTGACAGGTGATAGGTGATGATATGCAGTTGGCGCTTTTATTAGGCCCAACCAATGCGCTTGTATGGACCGGGTTTTGATGGCCCAGTTTAGATGTTGGGCTTTATTTCTCTGGAAACTATTGGGAGGTCTAGGCCCCTCAGATTTGAGAGTTACAATAACTGAATAAATATTTTTACCGCTCTAAATTATAATCTATTACTCACTTCATACTAAAATATAATTTGTTTTAAACTAATCATATATTTATATATTAAGTAACATATAAATATATTTTTTATGTATATCTATATTCACGGAAAAAATAGGTTAACGGAGTGAGTAACTTTTAATAACTTAGCAAATACTCTTTTCGTTCTAAATTATAAATTGTTTTATTTTTTGCATCACATCTCTAGTAGGAGTTTCTTCCTTCATGTGTCATTCTTCTCCCCACGTGTGCTCGTCCCCCTTCCACACGCGGAAAACAATTTCACCCCACACACCAGCAAAAAATCAAAAAAAATTACACATTCATGGCACTACAAATATATATATATATATATTAAAAAATTTAAAATAAAAATTATGACGGATCGGCTCGGCACTGCGAGCAAAGAAGGCAGCTCAAGCACAGCACAATTTAAATCGTATGGGGCTGGATCGTGGCACTATTAAATAGGGTGCACCTTAGGCCAGCCCGCTAGACACAACCCATTTAGTCATCTATGGTCCATTACCTCTTCCCTCGCTGTCTCAGATGTCACGAGCATGAAAAAAGCAAGAGAAAAACTTTATCTTATCTAATCCCGCACCACATACCTCGCCATTCGCACTCAACCAATCTATAAGTTTAGATCGTGTTTGAATAACTATTTTATTTCAACAATGTTTGCCTATATGATATATAGAAACCATAGCGAAGCATGAGTAAAAAACTAGTTTGTTATGAATCTAGACATACATCATGCATATATGATTTTAAACGGAGAAGTATATTAACATATGACAATATTAATAAAGAGGGATGGCTAAAATTTTATGTAATGGAATAAGTTTTATGAGAATAAAGCTAGTTTGAACTGTTTACAAATGTTTATGAAAGTTATTTGCCTCTTAGATAAAAAAGAAAAAATAAAGTTCAATTTCACCTAGATTTTTTATCACTTGAGAAAATGAAATTCAATTATTTCTAACTATAGAATGCATCCAATAAACCTCCCCACAAAAGAATAAAATTTCACCATTGACAACTATACCATGCATACTCATACACCACAATGTTGCATTCTCCCTAATTTCATTCCAATTTGAGGCAAATGAAACATGTTTTCTAAATTATCCCTGATGCTCCGTTTGGATCATTAGAATTAAATTCCATTCTAACAATAGTAATTTTGGCATATATCAATTAAGCTAATTCAGTTTTATGCAAAATATATTTGTATGCTATTATTAGCAAGATGTCGGAGATATTTATGTGCTACATTTTTACTATAGATGAGTGAGACGAAGAACGTCATGTAAGTTACAGAGTAGAATCAAATTCTACTAATGCATAAAATAATTTTCCATCCTCCACCCCATGAATTTGAGATAGGCTTATATCTGAACTTTGGAAAGTGGTGGAATATCAAATTCCAAACTAAATAAGTTACTTTATTGAGTGAATTCCAATTCTCTGAAATGAAGGGATCCAAACGCCCCGTGAAGTTTTTTAAGGGCATGTTTGGTACGACTCCGTCTCTAGCCTGGATAGCATCTTGTGCGAGCGTGAGGAGACCTAGCAAAAACTATAGGAGGAGAAGCATTTTATGGTGAATAGTAGGAAGCCAAAGCCATTTCGTGGCTAGGATACAAAGACACAAAATTGGCTCCTTCTCAAGTGCTCCTAGTCCTCTAGAGGAACACTTTAGGTTGAGGAGGAGCCCTACCAAACTAGCCCTATGTTGCAAAAGGAGAAATATTTCTAGTTTTTTTATTTCTAGGAGTACTTATTTTGCACCCCTAAACTTTTGTCTTTCTTGGATGGAAATGTCTTAGGTGCACATCAACCTATTGGTGCAAACTGTACAAGCCAACATAAGAATAGAGATGGGAGGACCTTTTAAAAATATCCACAAAGAGGTTGAAGGGTTGTTTTGAAATATGTTTTTTAAAAGGTCCTCCCACTTTCATTCTTGTGTTGGTTTGCACGTTTTGCACCAATGGGTTGTTTTGCACCTAATACATTCCCTTATTGGATTGACCATCCTAACTTTGATTCTTGTTAAGCATCATAAACACTCATAGACATACACACACTCCCTATGTATACACACCGATGTCATATAATGACATCGAAGTATTATAGGTACCCGAGAGGATTGTTGAATGAAGGATAGAGCACAACACAAGTTGAAGGCACGTTGATCCTAGGTACTGACTTAGCTATCAACACAAGGGATATTTACAAAGGTTTGGGCTACAAATGCATAAGATCCTACATCCTCTTTATGTTTAATGGATTGGTAATGGTAGAGGTGAATAATATTACATGCTCAAATATTCCCGAGCTAGATGTTGGAACTTGCTCTCCCGAGCTAGTTGATCCAACGGGGGAGTGAAAGTAATGCAAACAAGGTTTCGGCTCAGGAAGGCAATTGCTCTGTTAATCTAGCCTCTCAAGGGCACTGTGCGGGGGTATTTATAGGTGCCTGAGTACCCAACGTCTTGGATTAAGGACGCATGTGCCCTCAAGCGCCTAGGTCATCCCCGGAATATTCCCATAAAGCAGGGTTACAGACTGTCATTACAGAAAAGCCTTTACAAATTGGGCCCGTAATACACTCAGCCGCGCGGGGCCTGTTACAATGGTTCGAATTCCGCGTGGGCCTTCGTGTTGGACGAGGACACGAGACGGGGCGACCTCGTCGTGGGCCTTCGTCTTGCGGCGTGTCGGACGAAGGGTGGAAACTGCCGGTCGCTTCGCCTCCGTTGGTGCGGCGAGATCGGCGAAGGCATCGAGCGAAGGGTAGCGTCTTCGCCTTCGGCCCAACATTTGCCCTCCGAGGGACCAGTTCGACTAAGTCATCTGGTGCCGAAGACGTCGCTAGATGGTGGAGACGCTGCCCTCGCTCGAAGTGGTTCCGTGTGGGTTTTTGATGTGACCGTTGACGGACGCGGCACTGTTGGACTGCGGGTTTCCCGAAGCGTCGCGTCCTATGTATAAAAAGGGGGCGGGCGGCGCGGGTCAGGTACTCTTTCTGCGTGCCATAAAACCCTAGCCTGCTCTTGAAACCGTTTGATCGCTCGCCTGCCCTCCTTGCTCCCGCTCATCGGAGATCTGGCCCGCGTGAAGCAGACCGCCCGCCGCCGCCGACGGTACGTAGCCATGCCGTCCTCTTCCTCTTCTGCTGCCGATACGCCGCCGGCCGGCACATCGTCCGAGGATACACTAAGCAACGTGGCGGCGGAGGAGTTGCGTCCTAGTGATACAGTGGAGTTTGGCGTGTCGCGGATGTCCTCGGTCCACGTGCAAGATATGCAATAGCTTGGATATTTTGGCAGCGGAGTGGGGCGTGTCCCGGGGGCGGAGGAGGTCCCCGAGCCAGAAGGGGAGTTGGTCGTTTTTGAGGCTTTTTTCGCCGCTGGCCTTCGTCTGCCTGCGCATCGATTCGTGGCGGAGGTCCTGCGGAGATTCGAGGTCCAGGTCCACCAGCTGACGCCGAATGCCGTGGTGGCCCTGGCGAAGTATGTTTGGGCGACGACTTCGTATGGCAGTCAGCCCTCTGTGGAAGTCTTCGCAAAACATTGTTGTCTGTATTGGCAAAAGAGGAAAATTGGACATGAGATTACACAATTTGGATCGTGCACATTTACGCCGAAGACCGGCAAGACTTCGATGGAAGTCGTGGAGTTGGTTCCTTGCGCCCGCAATAAATAGGGCAACTGGTGGGAATTCTGGTTTTACGTTTCCGAAGGCACAGTCGAAGACCACCCAGGGCTCCCCGTGGCCATCATGTGCTCGCATTATTACGTAGTGTACCCGCAGTTTGAGGTAGCGGAGGATGATGAAGACGAAGGAGCCCTTCGGTGCGCTGCCCGCATGAGTAGCGGGCGCGATCTTGTTGAGGAATTTGTCGGGTATGGGGTATGGCCATTGGCGCATGGCTGAGCGCTGGGCGAAGTATGCCCTCGCGAGATGCCCTCCCGGGGCGGGCAGCTGGTGCGAAGTCCTGCCTTCGCACTGGATTTGCGTGGCCGAGATCCCGCCGCATTCGTGCATGAAGCGGAAGACGGTGCGGCGAGGATCGTGGGGCGCTACGTGCCGAAGACAGAGGGTCTGCAGAGCTAGGATATCCGTGGGTCCAATGACAGGTTGAATCGGGTCTTCGGATTGAACCGGTTGTCGTACGGTGGTTATCCCGGGGAAGACGCCGCCGACCGCCGCGGGAAGAAACTGATGGGCGGGACCGACGAAGGGCCTTCGCAGGATGCTGCCCCGGTCGCTAAGAGGAGGAAATTAGGTACTACGGTGGGGGAATGGGGGTGTCTGATATTTTTGCTGTGGAGTTGATGGGGACATGCGTGGCCCCCAGGGGAAGGATATCTTCGCCCGAGCTCCGGGAGTCTTCGACGCGAATGCTGGAGGTTACCGGGGGTCGATGGCCAAAGAATCTTCCGATCCCCTGGGCGAAGGGCGAAGACATGTCTACGTCTCGTATAGCTCGTGGCTTGAGGATTTTCCCTTACGGACGAAATATTGCTGCTGTTGTGTCGGCAATGATGAACAAGGACCGTCAAGACGCTGCGCAGAAGCGCCAAGCGGTTATCAGGATCGCAGATCCTAGACGTGAGGCGAAGAGAGCGCGGGGGAGCGCGAAGGCTGTGGCCCCCGGCAGCAGCCAGCCGATGCCGGCTGCAAAACCGGCCGCGCCCGGATCCGGCAAGTCGTCGGCGAGCGCGAAGACAGCCGCCGCTGGCGGGACCAAGCCTCCCCCGGTCGAGGCTGCGAAAGTACGGGAGCTGCCCTCGCCGGGGAAACGTGTTGCCGACTTCGGAACGAATATCAGCGTGGAGGACTATTTTGTTGGTAAGTTTTTTTTTGTGGGGGTCTTCTGACCGGTGATGTATTGCAGGGCCGGGCGAGGGACAAATGGTTGTTGTCCCGCCTTTGGTGGCGACCACTTCGCCATCGGTGGTGGTAAGGGCGAGGGGAACCGTGCAGGACCCGTGGGCCGCCTTCTGCGCAAGCAGCGAGATTTTGACAGCCGCTGCCGCTGAGGACGTGGCGGGCACCATGTCCCAGTGGCTGAGGGAGGCATCGCAGCGGCTGTCGTAGCAGCTGAGTCAAGTAAGTTGAGCTGGACTTCGGTGTTTGTTGTTTTCATGAGGAGTTGGGTCTCATGTGCTTTTGTCAGGCGGCCGACTTCACCGACCGTGTTGCGTCTGGTGTCCTGACTGCGGACGTGGCTGCCGAAGTCGAGAGACTTCGGGCGCAGCACGCGGATGCCGTCCGGGAGAAGTCGGCTGCGGAGAGCAAAAACCGCAGGCTGGCGGAGAAAGTGGCCGCCTTGGAGGCCGAGAAGACGGACCTCCGGCTCCAGCTGGTGGAGGAAAGGAAGGAGGCGAACCAGGCCATCGCTGAGGCGCAGGCAGAGGCCAAAGTGGCGCAGGCAGAGGGAAGTCTCGCCAGCCAGCGCGCCGAGGAGTGGGAGGCGAGGTTCAATGCCCTGCGCGGCCGCGTGGACAAGGCCGAGGCCTCTACGTGCTCGGAGGTTGAGCGGACGCTCGCATAGTTCGTGGACTCGTACCGCGAGCTGGGTGCGCGTACTACTGACTTCGAGGTGCCTGACCGGGAGGCGGGCCTTCGCTTCCTCGAATGGTTACAGGAGGAGTTGCTCGTGCTCCCGACCATCGTCGAGGGTTTCATGTCCTTTGCCTCCCTCGTCACCTGCGAGGGGGCCGTGAATGCGTTGTCCCGCGAGGGCTGCAGACACTACGAGGTCTTCGACCAATCAGACGAGAGATTTGAATGCGAGATCTTCAAGGCCGAAGACCCTGTTGTGAAGCAGTCAGCGGGGGCACTTTTCGATAGGATGTGGGGGCGCATGGTCAGGAGGCTGTCAGGGAGCAATCCGACCGGGCGAGAGAGCAGGTGAAGGTTATTATTTTTTGTGTGGTTGGTTGCGTGTGGGTATGTGTAGTTTTTGTTGAGTGAATGTGTTGTTGCTGCAGATGGAGCGTGCCGAGGACGTCGAGGACCTTGGAGGTCTGGTCGGCGTGCCGTCCGAGGCTGCGGAGGTCAATCCGGTGCTGCCCTTGGATGCCGGTGAAGGCCCCTCGACCGTGCCCGTGACTGCTATGGCCGGCGAAGACCCTGTGTCGGCCCCTGCGCCGACGGTCGAAGGTGCCCCGGAGGTGGTGGCTGAGCCGACAGTCGAAGACCCCACGGCCGCGGCCGTGCCTTCACAGGTGGCTAAGTAGTTAAATGGGTGCAGAGGAGTTTGTAAATTTTGTCTACGCGTTACTGAACCTCGGTTGCTGCGCAGGTTCAGGGTTTTGGGCCTGCGCACGCAACCGCTACTGACAATGCTAATTTTGTGGCGGCTTCAACCGTGGTTGCTGAAAATGATTCTGATGATTCCATGTCTAAGTTTTTTGAGTTTGATGATTCTGGGAGTTCGGTTGTGTGGTCGGAAGAGTCTTCGGATGAGGACTTGGATTATTTTGCGGCCTTGGATGTGGCTGCGGCGGAGGCTTGTCCGCGTGTGATGGGTGCTGAAGTTCTTCCTGGTCCGAGTGCTGGGCGTAGGTGGCGAAGGGCGGTGGTGAAACGGAGGGTGAGTGAGGTGGAGGGTGGTCGTCTTCGTGTGGACGGGGCTAGCAAACGGGATTTGTTGTCCTCGCCGGCTGGGGCGAGTGTAGGTGCGGGGGAGTTGCGAAATCTTTTTGAGGGTGAGGAGCTGAGGATAATGCTGTTCAACTACAGGGAGATGGGTATCATCCCGAAGGTTGAGCCAATGTAAAGTGCGATGCCCTCGCTGTATGTATGTAACCGTAATTTATATGAAGCTGCGTGCCTTCGTTGATCCGGTCGTGCCCGGAGGCGACTTGTGCGCGGGGAACCTTTTGGAAAAGACTTCGATTTTGCGTACTTATTATGCTAGTCCGGCTGCACCCGTAGGCGACTTTTGCATGGGGAGTCTTTTGGAGAAGACTTCGATTTTGCGCACTTATTGTGCTATTCCGGCTGCACCCGTAGGCGACTTTTGCACGGAGAGTTCGGCTGCGCCCTTTGGCGACTTTTGCACGGTGTCTTTTGGAGAAGACTTCGATTTTGCGCACTTATTGTGCTATTCCGGCTGCACCCATAGGCGACTTTTGCGTGGAGAGTCCGGCTGCACCCTCAGGCGACTTTTGCACGGGGAGTCTTTTGGAGAAGACTGCGATTTTGCGCACTTATTGTGCTATTCCAGCTGCACCCGTAGGCGACTTTTGCGTGGAGTGTCGCACGCGAGGGTAGTCAGCGCTGCCCCTCGTGGTGACGTCGGTGTGGTCGAATGCCGAAGACCGTTGATGCGGTCTTTTTCGACATTGGCTTAGTTTTTTGCGAGGGATTTTTGCTTGTATATTACATGGCGCCGCCTCATTAAAAACCTCACCCCCTGGGAGGAAAAGAGTGTGGGCTGGAATGATAATGTTTGGTGAATTACAAGGGCGTGATGGCCTTGAGGATTTAACAAAAAATTTGCGAAGATTATCTATATTCCAGGAATGTTCCAGGTCTTCGCGAGATTGAGTTATTAATCTGTACGCGCTGGGAGACGACTTCGTCTTGACGATAAACGGTCCTTCCCACTTTGGTTCCAGCTTACCCCGTGACTCTGTCCGGGTTGTGCGGATAAGTACGAGGTCCCCTTCGTTGAATTCTCTTGGGACGACTGCGTGGTCGCGCCAGGCCTTCGTTTGGGCTTGGTACTTGGCGAGGGCCTGCAGGGCGAAGACACGGTCTCCGTCAATGAGGTCTTTGGAAGTTGGCTCGTCGACGTCGGGTACTGCTAAAGCGCTTGTCCGTGGGGACCCATGTTTGATTTCCTGTGGGGGTCATGGCCTCCGATCCGTATAGAAGGCGAAAGGGAGTGAATCCGGTCGCCCGACACTCGGTCGTGTTCAGTGCCCAGACTGCTTCAGGTAGCAGGTCAGCCCATTTGCCCTTCTTGTCGTCGAGGAGCATTTTCTTGATCGCCGTGAAAATCTTGCCGTTGGCACGCTCCACAACGCCGTTGGATTGTGGGTGGTACACTGAGGCGAAGGCAAGCTTGGTGCCAATGGAGAAGCAGAAATCCCTGAAGTCTTGGCTGTCAAATTGCTTGCCATTGTCAACTGTGAGCTTGGACGGGACTCCGAATCGGCAAACAATGTTTTGCCAGAAGAATTTCTGGGCAGTCTTTGATGTTATCGTGGATACTGCCCTCGCCTCGATCCACTTGGTAAAATACTCGATGGCGACGAAGGTGAACTTGAGGTTCCCTTGGGCCGTGGGTAGTGGCCCGACGATGTCCAGGCCCCAGCGCTGAAGGGGCCACATGTGGGCGATTAGCTTTGTGAATTGCGAAGAGCTTCCCGAGCGTGGAGAAAACTTTTGGTAGGCTTTGCATGACCTTGTGACCCGATTTGCGGCGCAGATCATGGCGGGCCAGTAGAAGCCTTGACGGATCACCTTTGCAGCTAGAGCCCTAGGCCCTGCGTGAGAGCCGCACGTCCCGCTGTGGACTTCACGCAGGATTTGGACGCCTTCAGTTTCGGTGACACATTTAAGCATGGGTTGGCTGATCCCCTTCTTGTAAAGCTGGCCTTCGATGAGTGCGAAGTCCCGGCTTCGGTGTTTGAGGCGCTTGGCCTCGCTGATGTCGGTTGGATGATAGTACCCCTGCAGGAACAGGGTTAATGGTGCCCGCCAGTCTTCGGTCATAATGAGGTTGACTATGCGGTGGCCCTCGCTGTCATTGGTTATTTGGAGGCCCTCTGGGCTGCAGACGGCTGGCGTGCCGATGACATGGTAGAATACGTCGGAGGGTAGGGCCTCGCCTCTGGCGGCTGCCTTGGCCAATGCGTTGGCCTCCTCATTCTTGGCTCGGTCCACGTGCTGCAAGGTGAAGCCTTTGAATTGCCTCTCGAGACTGCGGATAGCCACGAGATACTGCATGAGTGCGGGGTCCTTCACTGCGTAATCTTTCTCGACTTGACCGGCGACTACCTTGGAGTCTGTTCTGATGATGCATGTGGTGACACCAAGTGCCCTTAGCTTGCGAAGGCCAAGGATGACAGCTTCACATTCTGCTATATTGTTGGTGCATCTGTCAGACTCCAAAGCAAAGCTGAGGCGTGCTGCATATCTGTG
Source organism: Zea mays (assembly GCF_902167145.1). Classification (NCBI taxonomy): domain Eukaryota; kingdom Viridiplantae; phylum Streptophyta; class Magnoliopsida; order Poales; family Poaceae; genus Zea; species Zea mays. The sequence goes on along the minus strand of NC_050100.1, from coordinate 155,910,404 downwards.
CTTGACCTTTGTGGGTGAAGTAATGACTGCAGCTGCGCCTGCCCCCGCATGGCACCATGCGCCATCGCAATGGATGGTCCACACCTTCTCTACGGACATGTCCGACTGCGTTATTGGCCTGTGTAACACCCCAGGTGTTACTCAGGGTGTCCACCCAGGGCTATCCCTTTTAACCTATTATCACATGAAGATTGAGGTGGGCAAAGTACATCAAACTTGGAATTCAAGGTCCTAAGCAAGTGCAAACCATCTTGGATATCATGCCCTAGCTTGTCATGCACATCTAAGTGGGGAATTTTCCCAAAACCCTAAAGCAAACCCCTCTTGGGCAATAGGAACCCTAATTGAAGCTATGATCAAAAGGTCATGTAAATCTTGTGATCATGGCTTGGGCCAAATATAAAAGTGGTAATATACTTCATAAACTACAATTAATAGTAAGGGAGTACCCCCAAAAAGTTTTCAGAAAAACCCCAAAAAGTTCACCTAAGGTTGAGCACAAGGGAGAATTCAGAATTTGCCTAAGTATAAAAACTAACCCTTGAACAAAGATTCCACATGTTCACCTTAATCCAAATTTCAAAACACTTCGACCCAATTGACAAAGTGGCGCCAAATTAACCCAAGAATACCCTGGAAAGAGGTGACACCTACCCTAGGGCGTTAGACACGACTTGACACCATTTTTGTCTCGGCTTGGACCTAGCTGACACAGCCAACTTCTCACCCCTCTATCTCCCTACCCCGACCATATCTTAACTTGGAACTCACAGCAAAAAGGTAGGATATGGAGCAGGGAAGCGACCGTACATAGTGACTTTGCCAAGATACGCACGCTATGGTGCTCAAATCCGCCGTTGAACCATGGCAGAAGCGAGCTTCCACGTGTTCGACGCGGGCTGACATCTGGGGGCGCGCTCAGAGCACGCCCGTGCGCGAACCCCCGCGCGCCCGCGGCCGCCCGTGACCACGCCCGCGCCACGGCTATAAAGCCCGCCCAGTGCTCGGCTGCCTTCCCCGTTGCCTCCTCCGTACCTCGCCTGACTTTCCCGAGCCAGCCCTTAGCTCCGGCGACCTCCCCTCGACCCGCCAGTGCCGCCCGAGAGCAACCACCGTGGCCAGCCCCTTTCCCATCCTCCTCCGTTCGATCCAAGCCTTCAGATAGCTTCCTGGTGAGGCCGTGAAGCTTACTCAAGCTTGAACCGAGGACCCGCGTCACCGGAATAGCGCAATCGTGCTCGCCGGAGTTCAAGAACCCGCTGGCGCACGTGGACCGCGTAAGCCTCTGCACCATTTCCCAATTCGTTGCGCGCATGGCCTCTACATCACCCCGTGGAGCTCCTCGTGTACCTTAATTGAACTATACCGTCGTGGTTTGGCCGGAACAGGAGCCGCCGATGACCCCCGCCGCCTGTGCTCGTGGCCAGGGTAGCTCCGACCACCTCCGACGCCAACCCGCACACCGACGTGACCGTCGTGACCTCCCGGACGTCACTGACCACCCCGCCGGAGCTCTACCGCCGCCGGTAAGCCTCGCCGCCGTAATCTATGCCGCGGGTACTGTTTAAGTCAGCCAGGGAGCGCGGGTTAGATTTCGGTTGGGTCCAGGGGGTTTTGTGCGATGTCAGTGACCCACGCCAATAGTAGACCGAGGACTAATTTGTGAGAGAAGAGGGAGATAAAACCCAGGGGCCTCAGCGCAAACCTGTTTTCTTTTCCATTTTCGAATTTATTTTCTTTTAATATGGCAGATAACTTAATAAATGCATAACTTGAAGAATAATCATCCAAAAATTGTCAAACCAATTTTGCTAGACTCTGGGAAATATGAACTATCAGATAAAAATAGTAAAACCCATAGTTCCTGTATTCTTTTCTGAAGTTTTGAATTAAATAAGAAAACTGCTAAAAACTTAATATTAGAAGGAAAAATAGAAATATTGTTTGACTAGGGTTAGCAAAATTTGGAGAAGTTTATATCTACCTACTGACCCAATTAAAAATGCTAAACCTCTCTGTCCACCCCATTAGATTAGTTTTTACCCTTTGTTTTACAATAGGCTTAAGGTTAAGAAAAATAGAAAATGTGATTTAAATAAGGAACCAGAGGATACCCCTATTTTTGTTAGGATATTTATGCAATGTAGTTCAATGGAAAAATCTATCATACCCTGTTTTGGTATAAAATAAGTAGGATACCTTTTATTTTAATAAGACAAGGGAAACTTAGAAAAACCCTACAAAAATAACCCCAAGGTGAAAACACCCCTATCCTTGGGATAGTAAATGTTTTGCTATTAAGAACTTAAGAAAAATATGAAATTTGTTGTTTGACATTTTTCAAATAACAATGTAGTAGAAAGTGCCTTTTTGGCATTAAACTTTAGAAAATCATAACTAAATAACCACCCCTTAGCCTTCTGTGGTTTTTGGCACAAAAGCCTATTATTACTGTTAGATGCCAACAAAAATAACCCTTAGGGCAGAACTCACCCCTAATTAAGAGATGTAATGTAAAGTAGCCCATTTTACACAACTCTTGTTATTTTTGTCTAAAGCATAGCCTTTATATGTTGAGCCTCAAATTCTTAAAACAGGCTAGAATAGCAAATGGCAACCCACTGTAATTTTTACAGAATTGTTGGAAAATATTAAACCACTGTCGTAGTTGAAACCTACACTAGAAACCATAAGTAGAAAATTAAAGAAAGGAAAATGAATAATGGTAATTAACGTCATCCTAAAACCCTTGTAAATTGTCCACTGAAATGTATAAAGACAATACAAATCCACTATGTTATCCTCAATGAAAACCTAAGCCTAAAAAGTAATAAGTATATACCACTGGAAGCCCCGCATGACTAAGAAACCCTAAGTTACTTCTTGACTTAGTTTCTTTAGCATAATGTTATTAAATCTTGCATAATCATGATATACATATTCATTGCATTTCGATAGACTGCAACCTTGCTGACGGAGAGTACGTCCTCGTGCCGGAGCAAGGAGCTGCTCAGGAGGTAGCCCCGGATCCAGCACCAGAGTCTGCACTAGAGGACCTGCCTGCCACTGCTTTGGAAGGCAAGCCCCGGTTTATGCATAACCTGTTATTTATGCCATTTTACTTCACTTAATGATTGTAGGATTGATTGTGCACTTAGGTGTAGGAATTGTTTGAAACCATAGTTGCATGATCTCAGGAATCCTTTTGAGATGAATACTAGTATGATAGGTCGAATAGTTGCTTTATTTAATTAGGATCTCGGTAGAAGACGAGTGATTTTTCTAGCACTCGCGCGAGATCAGGATTTGGTTGTACCACCTTCCTACTATTATGATACTAGTGGTAGACAACAATCCATGGGGATTGGTTGTCTACGAGATGGGAAAATGGAATAAGGATTAACGTGCGGATACCTGTGTCAAGCGATTGAACGTACTAAGCACATGCCGAGAAATATGGTAAATCGGTAAGCCTAGTACCTGAGTGAACCTGGCAGTGGACATATCCCCTCACGCGACCTGAGACGTGGTCTCCCATTCCGGTTATGGTGGGTACAAGTGCGGTCACTGCACGACGGCAGTCGGGGTTAGTGAGGCATTGTACGCCAAGGCGGTGAGCCCTGATCCGCTGACGGGGAATCGATGGGGACAGTTGATGTGTGTGGGGACGGAGTGCCCCTATATGTCGTGTGTTTAGGTTTACCTTGCAAGGATAAAAACTCGATTCGAATCGTCTGCTTCTCGCAGCTAATGAGACTGCTTGATCCATTGTACTGCATTGAGTAACAAGTGAAATGTGATGAGTTGATATAAGCTGTTGACTGCTAATAATGCTTGCTACTATGTATGAGTAGATAGTACACTTTTAGCCTTAAGAGAGTCACACTTAAATTGACAAAGTTAAAACTTGACTTAGAAACTCAGCTAGTGCTTTTGGCAACCAAACCCCACAGCCAAACAGCTGCATGTCTAGAGGTAGAGGAGTAGACTCCTCACACCGGGTAAGTCTAGCTGAGTATTAGCATACTCAGCCTTGCTTGTGGCATAATTTTACAGGTTCCTTGGAGGACATGGTTGCTGGAGTGACTTGGCCGTCCATCTTGCCACCGGGTTGGACTGTCGAGTGGGACCCTACCTCGGCTGAGGAGGAGCATGAGGAGTGATGGGACAGGCTTCCCCATCTCTCTGTTTATTTACCGTTAGTTTTATTCCGCTGCACTTCGAACAATGATGACCGCTTTTGCAAAACTCCGATGATGATGTAATAACTTAATACTCTTTAATGCATGGTTTTATGCTTTATTGTATTTGCTCTGTGACTCACCATCGAGTCAGACTGTGGTACTTGATCCTGTCAGTGGCCGTGTCGGACTAGATCCGAGGGATTGACGGGTTATTCCCATTTAAGTGTGGTCTAGTCTCTAAGGCGGGGCTTAGGCACTTAAGTTGGAATAATTCGGGCGGTTCCGCCACAGCTGGTATCGGAGCTTGTACCACCACAGAGGAATCAATAAAATGTAATTACCATCATTTTCCTAAAATAAAATTTGATAGAAACAATGTTGGATAGATAGGAGAACGAGCCGGATAGACCTAGGACGTGAAGCCTTAGGGTAATAGAAGGGTAGCTAGGTGGCTAATTAATTAGACCCTACAGGCCACTTTTATAGGATGGGAGTTCTTCCCTATTCCTTTTATCTTGTTGAGAGGTCGTTCAGGACGAGCATGCATGCATTCTTAATTAAGCAAATGGATAACTGAGTAAGGACTTAAAAACAAGATAACAACCAACTAGGTCCCCAGTACCTTTTTATTTAACTAGAGAAAGGCTGAGTTTTATTTTTTTCTTCTTGTTCTTTTTATAATTATTTTTATTTTACTTACGCTTAACCGTACACAGATGACTTCCTACGGATCCTCAGAGGACGGAAATGCACTATCCCACACTGACGGGCTTGCACGAGAGGGCTTTCCCCGCATTTTGTGGGAGGTACTTCAGGGGGCCGGATACACGACACCCCCTCAGTACGCGGTGCAGCAGTTCGAGAAGCACCGAGTACCCCGCTGTAGGGTGAGGATGACCTTGGAGCCTCATCCCCTGCAGCCAGGCTGGCGCTCTTTGGACTCCGAGTCTTTCGGATACCGAGCGGAGGACACGATCGAGGCGATTGCTCTGCATGGATTGACCACCTTCTGCGGATTCCATCCTTTGGAGCTGGCTACCCACCCCATTGGCTTGTTCCCCGCCGAAAGGGAGGATGACCCAATGTGGAAGGATCGGGTGGAGCATGCCAAGGATATCTGGGCCATCTACCCAGGACAGACTGCGCACTTGACCGTACGGTGCATGAATGCTCTGTACCGTCTGCAAGTGATGCGCGGTGAGGCGATGTCCCATCTGATGGCACTATTGGAGGCAACAAAGATCACTTTGGATAACAGAGAGGAGCTCGTGGTTGATTTGTCCACGGAAATGGTGGAAAAGGACTTGCAGGTGGAGCAGCTATCCACTGATATCCAAGAGTTGGAGGAGTTAGTGGGCACCAGGGAGAACACCATCGAGGTTCTCGAGGATCAGCTCATTAACACCCAGCAGCAGCTTGCCGAGGCTAATGAGCACTTGGATATGCATCACCAGGAGATCCAGGATATGGAGGCCAACGAGGACGTCGACATCGAGGGAGGAGAGGAGCCTGCCTCTAGTGTGGACACTGCTGGCTCAGGGAGACCACCTTGCCTCGAGTCGAGTGTTGCCTCGTTCGCTCACTAGGTGCCCGGGATAGAGTTAGACGTCAGTGATGGTAGGACTCCTCGCAGCTAGCTTAGCTTTTGCACCCTTGGGGTACTAGGCTAGATAGAGTTGAGTCTTTTTGGGACAATTGATGTAATCGTGCTAAACTCTCTTGGAAGCTTGTTTGATGGATGCTGTTATCAGTCTAAATTGGAAGAAGAAATTTATGCCTTTTTAAATCCTTTTGTTGAAATTGGAGTCTATCATTTTGCTTTTGACTCTTTTCGCCGCGATTAAATCTTGAACTTGGAGATATGGTGTTAAGTATATATGTGGTTTTTCAGATGGCAGGGAGGCAGCGTCGTGGCCAGAATGAGCGCGTTCCTCCACCGCCGCCACCACCTCCCACTCTGCAGGAGCTCATGGCTCAGCAGAACGAGATCTTGAGGCAGCTAGCTCAGCATCAGCCACCACCTCAGCACTATGGTGGTGGAGACCATCAGCGTCACCCCGCGGCAGCTACCTACCAGGAGTTCCTTAGTACCCAGCCTCCATTGTTCACAAGGGCAGAGGACCCACTTGATGCAGATGTATGGTTGCGAGTGGTGGAATCCAAATTCCCGCTACTCCATGGAGCTTGTTCTGAAGTCACTAAAGTCAGGTTCGTGTAGGATCTAGGACACCGGCTAGAGGGGGGGTGAATAGACGGTTTTGACTAAAATCAACAATACTAAATAAATTTAATCAATACAACAAGAGGAATAAATTATCTAGTGTCAATAAGTAAACAATGTATGAAAAACAACTACGGAGATTGAACACTTGAAGAACAATAAGCAAATCACTAATCAATTGCAAGGCAATAAGTAATGCTAGAAGGAATAGACACCGAAATTTATCCCGTGGTATCGGTGATTTGCCGATCACCCCTAATCCACGTTGAGGTGGACTTCAAGCTCTCACTTGCTCCTCTATCAAGACACGACTTGATCTTTGAGCCAAGTGGACAAGAAATCACTCAATACCTCGATTCCACTAATGTCACCTTTGCCGCTCCGGCGAGGTAGGCGCGAACCCCTCACAATCCACACCGCGGCTTCTCCACAATCTTCTTGGAGAGCTCGACGGAGACAATCACCCGAGCCGTCTAGGAGGCGGCAACCTCCAAGAGTAACAAGCCAACGACGCTTGCTCGGTGTACCACCTAGTGCCTCAAGAATCACCAAATGATGCAAATGCACTAGGAACCCTCAATCTCTCACTAGAATGCAATCTCAAGCAAAGAGTGTGAGAGAGTGAGTTGGAGGATCACAAATGAGCTCAATGTGTGCAAGGAATGGCCAAGAGAGCTCTCTCACACGAGCTACCCTTCTATTTATAGTCCCCCATCTAAAACCAACCGTTATGTGCAAGAGGGGGCAGTTCTGCGCACACGCGGACCGTCCGCGCCCTAGGGCCGAACGGTCCGCCGTACATATAACGACTATAATGACCGTTTGAAACATGTCAGAGCTGACTCAAAAGGTGGGTCCGGACAGTCCGCCCTTCAAGGCCGGACCGTCCGCGACCTGGCAGAATGAAACACCCGAGCCTCGGATCAAAAGAAGTTAACACACGCGGACCGTCCGGCTATAATTCCCGGACGGTCCGCGACCTGAGACAGTACTGTCCGGACTGGTCCCCCGGACAGTCCGTAGTACAAATCTATAAAAACACACAGTCCCTGTCCAAAAACGACTTTGACACTTGCGGACCGTCCGCCCCTCACAGCCGGACCGTCTGCCTATAATTCAGGGACTGGCCCGAAGCCACCGTCCTCTGGTCATGACTGCGGACGGTCCGGCCCTAAGGCCCAGACGGTCCGCAGTGCAATAGAACACAGTGTCAATACAAATGGTCAGACTTCGGACCCCTCTGGTGGATCGCGGACGGTCCGCCCCTAAGGCCCGGACAGTCCGCGCGTCCATGACTTCGCAATTTTTCAAACATGCTTTTGAAAGAACTTTTGACTCGCGAAATGTGAAGCGCTGTTAGTCCTCATGCAAATGCAACTACTTGATGCTCTATGAGGCACTAAGTTTTACACAGATCTAAGTCATTGACCCCTCTTAATAGTACGGCTGTCTAGCCTACTAATCCGGTCAGGTATCTTCTCTAAACTCCTTAAGACCGGCAAAAAAGAAACCTATATAATACCTTTCCCTTCATCTGATCCACAACCAATGCGTATGATTCTTCAACATTTCCTGTTCTATGTGGTCCAACCCTGCATTCTTATTTCTCCAAGAATCGTTAGTCCACAAACAGTTGTCATTAATTACCAAAACATTACCAAAGGGGCCTAGATGATTCACAATCTCCCCCTTTTTGGTAATTGATGACAACAACACATAGTATATTAAAGAGAAGTTTAGTTTTTCCAAATCTCTCTCATACCTAAGGTATAAGATAGATCTTGGAGATGAGTTTCATAGGACTTATCTTGGTTTGAAGTTCTGTCCGAGAGATAGATAAATCCCAATAAAAACTCAGTATGTAAGAAAGGCTCCCCCTAAGTGTGTGCAGGATTATTTGAAGCTGAAGATATAACACACATAATATATTGGAGTTTGATGGAGACTTTCCTACAATCATGGTTATCGAGGCATACAAGAGATGATTCGTAGAGTGAGCGCAGCAATTATAATCACTCCTCGATTAACCACACATAGAGTAATTTGAACTAAAACATAGTTCATCCCACAGAATATTACAGATAATAGTCCACAGACATACGACATAGAGTTAACAGTTCAAACCAGTTCCAAATGCATAAGACATAAACTAATGCAAGCGGCATAAAAAGGTAAAATGCATATGCATGGTCTTAATGTCCACATAGAACCACCAACTCCCCCTGAAGGAGACGCCAGACAACTTCTCATCACTTCTCTCCCCCTTTGGCATCAATTGCCACAAAGGAGAGGCCTCACTGATCACTCGGCGGAGGATGCATGTTGTAGTAGTGAGTGCTGAAGGTGTCAAACAGGGAGGAGAACTGGCCAAAATCCTGTTGTAGCTGCTGCTGCCTCTGACTTATATCATGCATGTTGTCATTTGTAGAAAGATTGTCAAATTGACTGGAGAGAGCACCCATGTTATCTTGAAAACTCTGTTGCATATTATTCAGCCTGGACATGATGGGATCAGTGATATTAGTGTGAACTTGATCACGAAATTCAGAAAATTCAGAGTTGAGCGCATCCCAGTTACTGTCAAAGCGAGACTGCATGTCATCGAGGCGGTGATCCACATGTGTCATCAGGCCCTCAAAGCGAGTATCAATATGAGTCTCAAGCCCTTGCTGCATATTGTGAAAATAAGGATCAAAGTATCCTGGAGCAGGCTCCCAATAGTGCTGAGGCTGAGGAGGAGGTGGAGGAGGAGGCATCTGCTGTCCCTCAACATTAGGAGCTGCTCCACCCTCATAGCCAGGGTCTTCCTCATCATCTGGGAAGGGAGTGAGGGGCCTGGTGAGAAACCCTATCTCATTCTTAAAAGGCCTGAATGGGGTGTGAACAATCTCGCATGGGCCCTCAAATCTTGTCTTGGATTTGATGAGAGCCATAATGTAAGGAGCATATGCTAAATTTTGATTCTTGTCCATTTTCAAATCATTAAGCTGCCTCATCATGAAAAGAACAATATTCATGACTTCACCATTCATGATGTGCTGGATGATGTTCCAGAACTTATCTCGTATTTTACTCTTATCACCACTCTTGGGAAGAATGGTGACTCTGGCAATCTTGTTGATGACAGCAGGATGATGTCTGAGTCCTGCTGTCTCTCCAAACCTCTTGGGTATTCCGAGCCTGGCTGGCTCATAAAATTGCACAAAATCCTCAAAATTATCTTCAGTATAAAGATCCAGCCCAGCAGAAATGGTGCCATAGTCCAGACTGTTGGCAGCGGCAAAGTCAGCAAAAGAAGCAGAATAGTGCTTGAAGCCAGTCATCCAGGTGATAGATTCTTCTTCAATATCAATCTCCGAGGTAGCCAGGAATTGCTTAACAGCCATTTCATTGAAATCTGTGCGTTGTCCCATAAACTGATACAGTCCACATGTTTCAAACTTAGGGATCAGACCCTCCATGACTGATTGACTTAGCAAGAAAGACCAATCAATCACCTGATGCTTATGAAAATTTGTATCCACCAGGGTGCCCCAAAAGACATCAAACTGCAGCTGAGTGTGGAAAAACTGGATATTTGTATCAGATGGCAGAGTATACTGGTTCACAGTCCATCTAGAGCAGTACTCAGCCATAGAAAATCTCCGCTTTGGATAAGTCCATCCTTGGGTATCAATGGGATAATCGGGATGAACATGAGGAAAATCTTCAGCATCCATGGATTCAGTGCCCCCAGCTGAGGATTGGGCCTCTGAATCAGTGGTTGGTGTATAGTCATCATCATTTCCACGAGGGCGCTTGGATTTAAAGCGACCTGCAAGTTTCTTGCGGAGACCACCAAAACCACTGCAACAATGTGACAGACATCCATAGATAAATAATTGATACCAATCACCACTATAAAAAGGAATGGAAATGTAATGCTCTGCCAGGGTCCGGACGGTCCGCGCTAGGGGGCCGGACTGTCCGCGCCAGAGGCCCGGACGGTCCGCGTCCACCAGGCGGACGGTCCGCGACCGACCAGGGGCGACTCCAAAGAACCCTAGCCGCCACAAATGTTGAATTTGATGATTTTGCAGAGAATACGCATCCAAACAAGCTCAAAATTTTGCATAGCATTCACATTGAGGAGAACTAACAATCCCACCAATCAGATTTTGAAACCTACTACTCAATTTCAGATCAGAGAGGAAACCCAAATAATCTCAAAATTGAAGAGATTTGATGAAATCCACAAGATTTGAAGATACCGTGATGAAGACATGTTGATGGAATGTTGCCACAAGCTGCCGGACTGTCCGCGCGCAACTTTACTTCACCGTCCGCGCACACTCGACACAGGAGAGTATTGGGCGAGTGGAGAGCAAGAGTGAAAGAGCGAATGAGCACAAATGACAAGTCTGCGGCCACTGGTCGATTTTACTGCCCTGTCGCGGACGGTCCGCGCTGGGGCGGCGGACGGTCCGCGCCCTGATGAGTTCAGACGGTCTGCGAGGCTGATCGGACTGTCTAGTTCCTGATGCTGCGGACGGTCCGCGGTCCATGGGCGGACAGTCCGCGGCCTGATACTCATTTTTCCAATTGCTGTCCACTTTCTGATTTTGAATTTCGAATCCGAATTGGTGCTTATATATGGACATTTCGACCACTCCAAGAGTTAGTATGCATGCATATACATATTATGTAATTGAGTAGTGCAAAATTTTGAATTAAACTATCTAGAGCAATTTGGAATGAAAAATGCACCAATAATACCAAATAAATAGCATAAAGAGCATATTTAGACTCGAGATGCAATACGACACATGTGTGATCAACTTCAAGCCACATTGGAGAGATCGATCACATTCATTTCACTTCTTAGAGAACAAAATCTTGTTTCATCCAAAGGCTTTGTAAAAATGTCTGCTAATTGATCATCCGTGCCAATGGAATAAATAGAGATATCTCCCTTGCCAACATGATCCCTTAAGAAGTGATGCCGTATATCAATATGCTTAGTTCTTGAGTGTTGGACCGGATTGGTAGCCAATTTTACCGCACTCTCATTATCACACATGAGAGGCACATTCTTGAAAATAATTCCATAATCCAATAAGGTTTGTTTCATCCATAATAGTTGAGCACAACAATTTCCGGCCGATATATATTCCGCCTCGGCGGTAGATAGAGCAACCGAATTTTGTTTCTTAGAAGACCATGAAACAAGAGATCTACCAAGAAATTGACAACAACCGGAGGTGCTTTTTCTATCAACTTTGCACCCCGCATAGTCCGAATCCGAATATCCAATTAATTCAAAGTGAGCACCTTTGGGATACCATAGACCAATATTGGGAGTATACTTCAAATATCTTAGAATTCTTTTAGCGGCCTTCAAGTGAATCTCTCTAGGTGAAGCTTGAAATCGAGCACACATGCATACACTAAACATAACATCGGGCCTAGATGCGGTAATATAAAGCAAACTACCAATTATTGAACGATAAAGTTTTTGATCAACCATAGTACCTCCTTCATCTAAGTCTAGATGACCATTTGTTGCCATTGGAGTCTTGATAGGCTTAGCATTTTCTAAACCAAACTTCTTGAGCATGTCCTTCAAATATTTTGATTGACTTATAAAAATTCCATCTTTCAATTGTTTGATTTGAAGGCCAAGAAAGAAGCTCAATTCTCCTATCATAGACATTTCAAATTCTTTTGACATCATTTTTCCGAACTCCTCACAAAATAATTCATTAGTAGATCCAAAAATAATATCATCAACGTAGATTTGACAAACAAATAAGTCTTTGCCAATTCTTTTAGTGAAAAGAGTAGTGTCAACCTTCCCAATTTTGAAGTCTTTAGAAAGCAAGAAATCCCTAAGCCTTTCATACCAAGCGCGTGGAGCTTGCTTAAGCCCATAGAGAGCTTTAGAAAGCTTGAACACATGGTTAGGTCTTTTGGGGTCCTCAAAACCGGGAGGTTGTTCAACATACACTAGTTCACTAATCTTACCATTTAGGAAGGCATTCTTTACATCCATTTGGTAGAGCTTGATATTATGTGCACAAGCATAAGCAAGTAGAATCCGGATTGCTTCTAATCTCGCTACGGGAGCAAATGTCTCCCCAAAATCCAATCCTTCAATTTGAGTATATCCTTGTGCAACTAATCTTGCCTTGTTTCTTACTACCACACCATCTTCATTGTGCTTGTTGCGAAACACCCATTTTGTACCAATAACATTGTGGTTCTTTGGTCTCTCAACAAGCTCCCAAACTTCATTTCGAGCGAAGTTATTTAGTTCTTCATGCATTGCATTCACCCAATCAACATCAAGTAGAGCTTCATCTACACGGTTAGGTTCCATACAAGATACAAAAGAGAAATGTTCACAAAACGAAGCTATGCGAGAGCGAGTTTGAACACCCTTACTAATATCGCCCACAATTTGATCAACCGGGTGATCCTTCACAATGGAATGATGAATTCTTGATACCGTTTGATAATTGCTTGTTGAAGCATTAGGAGGAACCGAAGGTCTTGAAGTACCTTGATCATGAGTATCCATGGTTTCATTGAGTTGTTGGCTTTGGAGATCTTCCTCATTTATAGTTGAGGATGAAGGAATGACAACCACACTATTTTCATCATCATCTTCCTTTGGTTTTATTTCACCAATGGCCATTGTTTTCATTGCATTTATCAATTGAGTTCCCCCAACATCATTGAGATTATCACTCTCATCTTGAGACCCATTTGTTTCATCGAATTCAACATCATATGCTTTCTCAATAATACCATGAGTTTTGTTGAAGACTCTATAAGCCTTACTATTTGATGAATATCCAAGAAGAAAACCCTCATCACATTTCTTCTCAAATTTAGAAAGCCGGCTCCCCTTTCTCAAAATATAACATTTGCAACCGAATACCCTAAAATATGAGATATTTGGCTTTCTACCAATGAGCAATTCATATGGAGTTTCTTCAAGAGCTTGTGACAATATAGTCTATTTGATGAATGACAAGCGGTATTTATTGCCTCGGCCCAATAAGAATCCGATATACTATATTCCGCTAACATAGACCTAGCCATGTCAATAAGAGTTCTATTCTTTCTTTCAACAATACCGTTTTGTTCCGGGGTATATTTGGAAGAGAATTCATGTTTGATACCCTTGTCATCATAATATTGATCAATTCTTGCATTTTTGAATTCCGACCCATTATCACTTCTAACCTTTTTGATGTCAAAATCAAATTGATTTTGAGCCAATATAGCAAATGACTTGAATGTTTCAAACACATTGGATTTGTCTCGTAGAAAAATAAACCCAAGTAAATCTTGAATAGTCATCCACAATCACAAGACAATAAGAATTACCACCAATACTTACAAGAGATGTGGGCCCAAATAAATCCATGTGAAGTAATTCCAAAGGTCGATGAGTGGACATTTGACTTTTATTTGGATGAGTATTTGCCACTTGCTTACCGGCTTGACAAGAGCTACACAATTTGTTCTTTTCAAACTTCACATCTTTTAAGCCTCGAACTAAGTCATGCTTGGTTAACCGATTGAGTTGCTTCATCCCAACATGACCAAGTCTTCTATGCCATAACCAACCTAGTGAAGCTTTTGAAAATAGGCAAGTTGTGAGCTTTGCCTCATTAGATGAGAAATCAACAAGATAAAGATTTTCATGTCTAAAACCTTTAAACTTAAGATTGCTACCATCAACACTAGAGATAATAACATCTTCAACCGTGAAATTGCAACAAAATCCTAAATCACATAATTGAGCTACGAAAAGTAAATTAAAATTCAAAGACTCAACCAATAGCACATTTGATATAGAATGATCATTTGAGATAGCAATTTTACCCAAACCTTTAACCTTTCCTTTACGATTATCTCCAAATGTGATACTATCATAATTTGAGCAATCTTCCTCACTCATTTGGGTAAACATCTTCATATCCCCGGTCATGTGTTGAGTACATCCACTATCCAACACCCAATGATTCCCTCCCGCCTTGTAGTTTACCTACAAAAGGAAATCAATCTCTTTTAGGTACCCAAACTTGCTGGGTCCTTGGATGTTAGTGACCAAGGTCTTTGGTACCCAAATAGCTTTCTTTTTGTTTCCAACAATTGAAGTACCAACAAATTTAGCATGAACACCTTTTGCATTATGAGAAAGAACATAACAATGCTCAAAACAAGTGGAGGATACATTTTTGAACTTGGGACAAATTTTCTTAACATGTCCCTTTTTGTGACACTTGTGACACACTTTGTCACATTCTTTCACAAACAATGTCTTTTGCTTTACAAAAGCATTCTTTCCTTTCTTGGGAACATATCCAAGACCTTCACGGTTAAGAGAGCATCGTTGACTTCCCAATATGAAATCCAATTTAGTCTTACCACCATATGCCTTTTCTAGGTCATGAGTTAGAGTATTTATTCTATCTACTAACACTTCATTCTCAACAATAATTTTTGATTCATCAAGAGCAATGTTATCATTGAGAGAAATTTTGCATTTATCACAAATAGAGTTAGTAGGTAGTGGTTCACTTGTAAGACTATCAAGTAAGTCACAAGTGACTCCAACATCCTTAGTGACCACCTCAAATTCATGCACAATAGATGATTTTTGAGCATCCGCAAGCTTCTCATAATTTTCTTTGAGGTCATTGTGAGAGGTCTTGAGCTCCTCAAAAGACACTTGGAGGTTTTTATATAATTCCTTCAAGGTCTTAAATTTTTCTTTTTCTTTGTGCATGTAGTCATCGGCCTCACCTAACATTCTAACAAGATCATCATATGAATAGCCATCATCATCAACATCATCGATATCATCATCATCTTTTATATCATTTAAATCGGTGATGATTTTTACCTTAGCATCTCCCTTTGCCATGAGACAATGGGGGGATGAGAAGAGTGAGGGAGCTTCCTTGATGGCAATTCCGGCATTAAGCTTGGATGAGGTGTCATCATCATCATCATCATCCGAGTCCCATTCAACTAAGTAGGCTTTGCCATCTTTCTTCTTGTTATAGTATTTCTTTTTCTTCTTGTCACTTTCATCTTTGCCCTTCTTCTTCTTGCTTGGGCAATTCATGGCAATGTGACCGGGTTCCCCACACTCAAAACATTTTCTATCATTGAAAGCATTTCTTCTAGATGTTTGACCTCTTCTAGGTTGACCTCTTTTCATCTTCATGAATTTATTGAATTTCCTTACAAATAAAGCCATGTCACCATCACTCTCACTTTCATTTTCTTCATCATTGCTATCTTCTTTTTCAATTGCCTTTGAGGCCTTGGCTTTGAGAGCAATAGATTCATTTTTCACCTTCTTTGCCAAACTTAAAGCATCGGCTTGTGACTTCTTAAATATATCTTGAGTGAGAATTTCTCCCAATACTTCGGTTGGAGAAGTTGTAGATAGATCACTCCTTACTAGCATTGTCACAATAGTCTCATATTTCTCCGGAAGTGATCTAAGGAACTTGTGTGTGAAATCCACATCCGGTACATTAAAACCAAGTCCTTTGAGTTCATTTACTATCTCATTCAACCGATTGAACATATCGGATACACTCTCATCTTCTTTCATAATAAATTGCTCAAACTTCCCTTTGCACACATATAGTTTGGCACTCTTCACAATTGTAGTTCCTTCATGAATTTCTATTAGTTTTATCCAAATCTCATGAGCGGTTGTGAGATTCTTGATACGATTGAACTCATTTATATCAAGAGCATCATAAAAGACATTCATGGCTTGATCATTTGTGAGGATATTCTCATTATCACTAACGGATGGTTCATCTTCCTTCAATACAACAAATCCATCCCTAACAATTGGCCAAATTTTTCCACCCATTGCTCTAAGATGCATTGACATTCTTATTTTCCAATAATCATAATTGTTTCCATCAAAAGTGCGGTGGCTTCCCAATGTGCACATTGTTGTTACTAGCCATTTTGTCCCACTCCGGGATGATTAGATCCACAAACAATGGAGTCCTCGGCTCTGATACCACTTGTAGGATCTAGGACACCGGCTAGAGGGGGGTGAATAGACGGTTTTGACTAAAATCAACAATACTAAATAAATTTAATCAATACAACAAGAGGAATAAATTATCTAGTGTCAATAAGTAAACAATGTATGAAAAACAACTACGGAGATTGAACACTTGAAGAACAATAAGCAAATCACTAATCAATTGCAAGGCAATAAGTAATGCTAGAAGGAATAGACACCGAAATTTATCCCGTGGTATCGGTGATTTGCCGATCACCCCTAATCCACGTTGAGGTGGACTTCAAGCTCTCACTTGCTCCTCTATCAAGACACGACTTGATCTTTGAGCCAAGTGGACAAGAAATCACTCAATACCTTGATTCCACTAATGTCACCTTTGCCGCTCCGGCGAGGTAGGCACGAACCCCTCACAATCCACACCGCGGCTTCTCCACAATCTTCTTGGAGAGCTCGACGGAGACAATCACCCGAGCCGTCTAGGAGGCGGCAACCTCCAAGAGTAACAAGCCAACGACGCTTGCTCGGTGTACCACCTAGTGCCTCAAGAATCACCAAATGATGCAAATGCACTAGGAACCCTCAATCTCTCACTAGAATGCAATCTCAAGCAAAGAGTGTGAGAGAGTGAGTTGGAGGATCACAAATGAGCTCAATGTGTGCAAGGAATGGCCAAGAGAGCTCTCTCACACGAGCTACCCTTCTATTTATAGTCCCCCATCTAAAACCAACCGTTATGTGCAAGAGGGGGCAGTTCTGCGCACACGCGGACCGTCCGCGCCCTAGGGCCGGACGGTCCGCCGTACATATAACGGCTATAATGACCGTTTGAAACATGTCAGAGCTGACTCAAAAGGTGGGTCCGGACAGTCCGCCCTTCAAGGCCGGACCGTCCGCGACCAGGCAGAATGAAACACCCGAGCCTCGGATCAAAAGAAGTTAACACACGCGGACCGTCCGGCTATAAATCCCGGACGGTCCGCGACCTGAGACAGTACTGTCCGGACTGGTCCCCCGGACAGTCCGTAGTACAAATCTATAAAAACACACAGTCCCTGTCCAAAAACGACTTTGACACTTGCGGACCGTCCGCCCCTCACAGCCGGACCGTCTGCCTATAATTCAGGGACTGGCCCGAAGCCACCGTCCTCTGGTCATGACTGCGGACGGTCCGGCCCTAAGGCCCGGACGGTCCGCAGTGCAATAGAACACAATGTCAATACAAATGGTCAGACTTCGGACCCCTCTGGTGGATCACGGACGGTCCGCCCCTAAGGCCCGGACAGTCCGCGCGTCCATGACTTCGCAATTTTTCAAACATGCTTTTGAAAGAACTTTTGACTCGCGAAATGTGAAGCGCTGTTAGTCCTCATGCAAATGCAACTACTTGATGCTCTATGAGGCACTAAGTTTTACACAGATCTAAGTCATTGACCCCTCTTAATAGTACGGCTATCTAGCCTACTAATCCGGTCAGGTATCTTCTCTAAACTCCTTAAGACCGGCAAAAAAGAAACCTATATAATACCTTTCCCTTCATCTGATCCACAACCAATGCGTATGATTCTTCAACATTTCCTGTTCTATGTGGTCCAACCCTGCATTCTTATTTCTCCAAGAATCGTTAGTCCACAAACAGTTGTCATTAATTACCAAAACATTACCAAAGGGGCCTAGATGATTCACAGTTCGCCACCCAGCAGCTTCGCGGACCCGCAAGGACTTGGTGGGACCATTTTCTTGCCATGCAGCCAGAGGATCAAGAGGTGGAATGGAGGGAGTTCAAGGCAGCTTTCAGGGGACACCACATCCCAGCCGGGATTATGGACCGAAAGCTCAACGAGTTTCTGGCACTCACTCAGGGCAACAGGACAGTGTTGCAGTATGCCCAGGCTTTCAATGACTTGTGCCAGTATGCTGGATATCACGCAGACACGGATGAGAAGAAGAGAGACAGGTTCAGGAGGGGCTCAGCACTAAGCTCCGTGATCGTCTCAACACCGTCAGGGCCAACAGTTACAATGAGTTGGTCAACATGGCTATCTCCCAGGAGGACTGCATTACAGCTCGACAGGCAGAGAAGAAGAGGAAGACCCCTGTGGTAGGACCCTCAGCTCAGCCACAGCGCTTCAGGATTGTGTCCGACACTCAGAGCAGGGGACCCCAGCAGCAGCAAGGGCGATGGGTGATCCGACCACAGCAGCAGCAGCAGCAGGCACCCAACCGCACCCAGTTTCCAGCTCAGAGGAACAATCAGCAGCAGCAGCAGTACCGCCAGGCAAATGACAACAGGTGCTTCACATGTGGCAACACCGGACACTATGCCAAGAATTGCCCCAGGAACCAGCAGAGGCAGGGGCAGAATCTTAATCAGAATCAAGGCAAGAGGCAAAAGGTGCAAGTAAGGCAGGGCAGGCTGAACTTCACCACCATGGCTGATATTCCTGAGGGAGCACCCGTCATGACTGGTATCTTTACAGTTTTGAATTATCCTGCTATTATTCTTTTTGATTCTGGTGCATCGCATAGTTTTATCAGTGCCAAATTTAGTGCCAAGTGCCAATTGCCTTTTCACCACACCAATGGGGGTATCACAATTTCAACACCAGGAGGCAGGGTTGCCACTTACCAAATTAACAAGAATGTGCCTATAAAGTTTGGTAGTCTGATAATTAAAACCAACCTCCTCATTTTGGGGTTGGATAGGGTGGATATCATATTGGGAACTGACTGGTTGACCAAAAATCAGGCTGTGATGGATATTGCAGCTAGGGCCATTGAGGTGCACTCACCAACTTGTGGTGAAACCACACTCTATTTGCCTGACCAAGGTTGTACCCGTTCCAGTGCCTTTGTTATGATAGAGTCCCCAGTGGAAAAGATCCCAGTGGTCTGCGACTACCCAGATGTTTTCCCAGATGAATTGCCAGGTATGCCACCAGACCGAGACATTGAGTTCGCAATCGAATTGCAACCCGGGACTGCTCCTATCTCCAAGAGACCCTATAGGATGCCTCCCGCGGAATTGGCAGAATTGAAGAAGCAATTACAAGAGTTATTGGACAAAGGGTTTATTCGCCCAAGTACTTCACCATGGGGATGTCCAACATTATTTGTGAAGAAAAAGGATGAGAGTTTGAGGATGTGTATTGACTACCGCCCTCTCAATGCGGTGACTATCAAGAACAAATACCCACTGCCCCGTATTGATGTTCTGTTTGATCAGTTGGTAGGAGCCAAGGTATTCTCCAAGATAGACCTTCGCTCAGGTTACCATCAAATCAAGATCCGTGCCAGCGATATTCCCAAGACGGCTTTCTCTACCAGATATGGGCTGTATGAGTTTTTGGTGATGTCTTTTGGGCTGACCAATGCCCCGGCTTATTTCATGTACTTGATGAACTCAGTGTTTATGCCAGAGTTGGATAAGTTCGTGGTCGTTTTCATTGATGATATTCTGGTCTATTCCAAGAATGAGGACGAGCATACTGAGCACCTGCACATCGTGCTTCAGCGACTGCGCAATCATCATCTTTATGCTAAGTTGTCCAAATGTGAATTCTGGCTGAAGGAGATCAAATTCTTGGGTCACACAATTTCTCAGGATGGGATATCAGTTGATCCTGAGAAGGTACAAGAGGTGATGGATTGGAAACCCCCGACTACAGTGAGGCAGATTCGGAGTTTTCTGGGATTGGCAGGGTATTATCGACGATTTATTCCGGATTTCTCCAGAATTGCCAAACCAATGACTGAACTGTTGAAGAAGGGAGTCAAATATGAGTGGAGCCAAAAGTGCGAGGATGCCTTTCACACTTTGAGGCAGCATTTGACAACAGCCCCAGTGCTGGCTCAACCTGACAACACCAAGCCATTTGATGTTTATTGTGATGCTTCTGGTACAGGATTGGGGTGTGTCTTGATGCAAGAGAATAGAGTCATTGCTTATGCTTCCCGAGCACTCAGGCCCCATGAGCAGAACTACCCTACCCATGACCTGGAGTTGGCAGCTATGGTTCATGCTCTTAAGATATGGAGACACTACTTGATGGGAGCTCACTGTAACATCTACACTGATCACAAGAGTCTCAAATACATCTTCACTCAGGCAGATCTGAACATGAGGCAGAGAAGATGGGTGGAGTTGATCAAGGATTATGATTTAGAGGTGCATTACCATTCTGGTAAAGCCAATGTTGTGGCAGATGCTTTGAGCAGAAAGGCCCAGTGCAATTGTATGAGCATGGATGCAAGAGTTACCACCCTGTGCGATGAATTGTGCAAGCTGAACCTGGAAGTTGTTGCTTCAGGTGCTTTAAGTTATATCTCGGTAGAGCCCACATTGCAAGAGCAGATAGTCAGGGCACAGATTGAGGATAAGGGTGTTCAGGTCATCAAGGAAATGATCAAGCAGAAGGCAGAGAAATACAAGTGTTTCCGCCAGGACAACAAAGGAATTTTATGGTTTGGAGATCGATTGGTTGTTCCCAAGGACCCTGAGCTCAGAAAGAAGATACTAGATGAAGCTCACCTTTCCAAATTCTCCATGCACCCTGGTAGCAACAAGATGTACCATGATCTCAGAACTTTATATTGGTGGACCAGAATGAAGAGGGAAATTGCCAAGTACATATCCGAGTGTGACACTTGCCAGAGGATCAAGGCCAGTCACTTGAAGGCAGCAGGCCCTTTGCAACCCCTTCCCATACCATCTTGGAAATGGGAGGACATTTGCATGGATTTCATTGTAGGATTGCCCAATACCTCCAGGCACCATGATTCCGTTTGGGTTATTGTGGACAGGTTGACCAAGACCGCTCATTTCTTGCCAGTACACACCACCCACAAGACGGAGAAGTATGCAGAAATTTATGTTGATCAAATAGTGCGATTACATGGTATCCCAAAGACCATTATATCTGACAGAGGAGCACTGTTTGTGGCACGCTTTTGGGAAAAGCTGCAAGAATCACTTGGGACCCAAGTAATACGAAGCTCAGCATACCATCCCCAAACAGATGGCCAGACAGAAAGGGTGAATCAGATTTTGGAAGACATGTTGCGAGCATGTGCACTACACTATGGGAAGGATTGGGATAAATGTCTTTCTTTGGCAGAGTTTTCCTACAATAACAGCTATCAGTCCAGTCTGAAGATGGCACCTTTTGAAGCCTTATATGGGAGAAGGTGTAGGACCCCACTGAATTGGTCTCAAGCAGGAGAGAGGGAAATTTTTGGACCAGACTTGGTGCTTGAGGCAGAGGCAAAGGTCAAGGTTATTACCAAGAACTTAGAAGCTGCTCAGGCCAGGCAAAAGAGCTATCATGATAAGAGACGGAAGCCTCTACAGTTTGAGGTGGGAGATCATGTTTATCTTAAGGTATCACCACCAAGGGTGTCCAGAGATTTGGGATCAAGGGCAAGTTAGCTCCTCGCTACATTGGACCCTATGAAATCAAAGCAAGTTGTGGACCCGTAGCTTATCAAGTGGAATTGCCACCTCACATGTCAGCAGTTCACAATGTGTTCCATGTATCTCAGCTGCGGAAATGTGTTCGTCTACCCACTGAAGTGCTACTAGAACCAGATATTGAGATAGAACCAGACTTGTCCTACCAAGAGTACCCCATCAAGGTATTAGATCAAAAGGAGAGATCAACTCGGACAAGGTCGGTCATAATGTATAAGGTTCAGTGGAGTCACCATTCAGCAGAAGAGGCTACATGGGAGACTGAGGATTTTCTACGCTCTCGCTTCCCCGACTTTCTGCCCAAAGGAGTCGGTACGTACCCCAAAACCCCCACCCCCACCTGCCCTTTGAATACAATTAGAAGAAAAACTTAGATAACAAGAATAGTCTAAGTTGTGGATTTAACTTAAAAAGGGCTTCCTTCTGAAGTTGCAAAGAGAATGACATTCGAAGAGCAGTTAACAAGAGAAACTTGAGTATAAAGAAAGAGTAGCACACCCGCACACCTTCAAGAACCCCTCCAAGGGACTCTACCTAAAATCTCGGGACGAGATTCCTTTAAGGGGCGAGGGCTTGAGAGCACCTAGAGGGGGGGGGGGGTGAATAGGTGATCCTGTGAAACTTAAACTTATAGCCACAAAAACTTGTTAGGTGTTAGCACAATAGTTGCCAAGTGGCTAGAGATGAGTCCAAACACGATAACCACAAGAAATCAAACACAGAAATGACACGGTGGTTATCCCGTGGTTCGGCCAAGTACAAAACTTGCCTACTCCACGTTGTGGCGTCCCAACGGACGAGAGTTGCACTCAACTCCTCTCAAGTGATCCAATGATCAACTTGAATACCACGGTGTTCTTCTTTACTTTTGATCTTTTCCCGTTTGCGAGGAATTTCCACAACTTGGAGTCTCTCGCCCTTACAATTGAATTTCACAAAGAAGTACGGAGTAAGGGAGGGAAGCAACACACACAAATCCACAGCAAAATGCGCACACACACGGCCAAGAGTCGAGCTCAAAAGACTATCTCAAAGTTCTCACTAGAACGGAGCTCGAATCACTGAGAATGACAAACGAATGCGCAAAGACTGAGTGTGGATGATCAAGAATGCTCTAAGGTTGCTTAGTGTACTCCTCCATGCGCCTAGGGGTCCCTTTTATAGCCCCAAGGCAGCTAGGAGCCGTTGAGAGCAAATCTGGAAGGCTAATCTTGCCTTCTGTCGTTGGGTGCCCGATTTCTTTCCTTAAACGGCGCAGCCGACCGTTGCAGACCTGGGAGCCGCTGGCGCACCGGACATGTCCGGTGCACACCGGACAGTCCGGTGCCCCCTTCCGACCGTTGGCTCGGCCACGTGTCCCGCGCAGATCGCACGGTCGACCGTTGGCCCGGCCGACCGTTGGCTCACCGGACAGTCCGGTGCACACCGGACAGTCCGGTGAATTATAGCCGTACGCCGTCGGCGAATTCCCGAGAGCGGCCACTTCACGCCGAGTCAGCCTGGCGCACCGGACACTGTCCGGTGCACCACCGGACAGTCCGGTGTGCCAGACTGAGCTGAGTCTTGGCTGTACACAGCCAAGTCTTTTGCACCTCTTTTCTTTTCTTCTTCTTTCTGTTTCTAACACTTAGACAAGTATATTAGTACACAAAACCAATGTACTAAGGCTTAGAAACATACCTTTACTCTTGATTTGCACTTTGTCCATCCATGGGCATAAATTCACATTTAAGTACTTGTGTTGGCACTCAATCACCAAAATACTTAGAAATGGCCCAAGGGCACATTTCCCTTTCAATCTCCCCCTTTTTGGTGATTTATGCCAACACAACATAAAGCAACTAGAACAAGTGCAATATCACTTCAAATAAAAATAAATTTGAGTTTTATTCAATTTTGGCATATATGGATCATCCTTTGCCACCACTTGGTTTGTTTTTGCAAATCAAACTCAAATCTCTATCTCTAAGTCAAACACATATGTTGAAGCATAAAGAGAGTCATTCCAAAAAGAGATTGATCAGAGATTTCAAAAACTCCCCCTTTTTCCCATAATCACTACTTCTCCCTACAAGAAGCCAACTTTTGACAAAAGAGACAATGAAGGAGTTTTGACAAACCAAAAGCTCTACTCTACTATTTTCACATCTCTCAAGTGGTAGCTGATCCATTTTTTACTTTGGCCTTTATTTTCTCCCCCTTTGGCATTAAGCACCAAAATGGGATCAATCGTGGCCCTTGTAACCCCATTGCCTCACCAAAATCTTCAATTAAGAGCAAATGGCAATAAGAGTTCATGAGATGAACTTGGAATAAGTTACCCTCTCATCGGAGTGCAGTGGAAGTCGTTCATGGTCCAAGTCCACCTTTTCCCTTTCAATTCTCCTTCGAGACTAAATCAAGCAAACTCAAGCATATGGTTAGTCTCAAAGGGTCAAGTTGTAATACATCTCCCCCTAAACATGTGCATCACTTTGCAACGAACTTGTGAGGTCCAGAGAGTGTTTGTACAACTTGAACACCACAATAAGCAACAAAATGCAGAAGGAACATGATCAGAGGCATATACACATGTATGCTATAAATCAATCCAGGTTGCGCGAATCTAAGACATTTAGCTCACTACGCAGCCTGCAAAAGGTCTTCTCATCTAGAGGTTTGGTAAAGATATCGGCTAGCTGGTTCTCGGTGCTAACATGAAACACTTCGATATCTCCCTTTTGCTGGTGGTCTCTCAAAAAGTGATGCCGGATGTCTATGTGCTTTGTGCGGCTGTGCTCAACAGGATTTTCCGCCATGCGGATAGCACTCTCATTATCACATAGGAGTGGGACTTTGCTCAGATTGTAGCCAAAGTCCCTGAGGGTTTGCCTCATCCAAAGTAGTTGCGCGCAACACTGTCCTGCGGCAACGTACTCGGCCTCAGCGGTGGATAGGGCAACAGAGGTTTGTTTCTTAGAATTCCATGACACCAGGGACCTTCCTAAGAATTGGCACGTCCCCGATGTACTCTTCCTATCGACCTTACATCCAGCATAATCGGAATCTGAATATCCAATCAAGTCAAAGGTAGACCCCTTTGGATACCAGAGCCCGAAGCAAGGCGTAGCAACTAAATATCTAAGGATTCGCTTTGCTGCCACTAAGTGACACTCCTTAGGATCGGATTGAAATCTAGCACACATGCATACGCTAAGCATAATATCCGGTCTACTAGCACATAAGTAAAGTAATGACCCTATCATTGACCGATATGCCTTTTGATCAACAGACTTACCTCCTTTGTTGAGATCAGTGTGTCCGTCGGTCCCCATTGGAGTCTTTGCGGACTTGGCATCCTTCATCCCAAACCGCTTCAGCAAGTCTTGCGTGTACTTCGTTTGAGAGATGAAGGTGCCGTCCCTGAGTTGCCTCACTTGGAACCCAAGGAAGTAGTTCAACTCGCCCATCATTGACATCTCGAATTTCTGCGTCATCACCCTGCTAAACTCTTCACAAGACTTTTTATTAGTAGAACCAAATATTATGTCATCGACATAAATTTGGCACACAAAAAGATCACCGTCACAAGTCTTAGTGAAAAGAGTTGGATCGGCTTTTCCAACCTTGAAAGCATTAGCAATTAAGAAATCTCTAAGGCATTCATACCATGCTCTTGGGGCTTGCTTAAGTCCATAGAGCGCCTTAGAGAGCTTACACACGTGGTCGGGGTACCGTTCATCCTCGAAGCCAGGAGGTTGCTCTACGTACACCTCCTCCTTTATTGGCCCGTTGAGGAAAGCGCTCTTCACATCCATTTGGAACAACCTGAAAGAATGGTGAGCGGCATATGCTAGCAAGATACGAATGGACTCTAGCCTAGCCACAGGAGCAAAGGTCTCCTCAAAGTCCAAACCTGCGACTTGGGCATAACCTTTTGCCACAAGTCGAGCCTTGTTCCTTGTCACCACTCCGTGCTCGTCTTGTTTGTTGCGGAACACCCACTTGGTTCCCACAACATTTTGCTTAGGATGAGGCACCAGCGTCCAAACTTCATTCCTCTTGAAGTTGTTGAGCTCCTCCTGCATGGCCAATACCCAATCCGGATCTAGCAAGGCCTCCTCTACCCTGAAAGGCTCAATAGAAGAGACAAAGGAGTAATGTTCACAAAAATTAACTAATCGAGACCGAGTAGTTACTCCCTTGCTAATGTCACCCAGAATTTGGTCGACGGGATGATCCCTTTGAATCATCGCTCGAACTTGGGTTGGAGGTGCCGGTTCCGCTTCTTCCTCCATCACATGATCATCTTGTGCTCCCCCTTGATCACACGCCTCCTGTTGATGAACCTGTTCATCGTCTTGAGTTGGGGGATGCACCGTTGTTGAGGAAGAAGGTTGATCTCGTTCATCTTGTTCCTGTGGCCGAACTTCTCCAATCGCCATGGTTCGTATAGCGGCCGTCGGAACATCTTCTTCATCTACATCATCACAATCAACAACTTGCTCTCTTGGAGAGCCATTAGTCTCATCAAATACAACGTCGCTAGAGACTTCAACCAAACCCGATGATTTGTTGAAGACTCTATACGCCTTTGTATTTGAGTCATAACCTAACAAAAATCCTTCTACAGCTTTGGGAGCAAACTTAGAATTTCTACCCTTCTTCACTAGAATGTAGCACTTGCTCCCAAATACACGAAAGTAAGATACATTGGGTTTGTTACCGGTTAGTAGCTCATACGAAGTCTTCTTGAGGAGGCGATGAAGGTAGACTCTGTTGACGGCGTGGCAAGCCGTGTTCACGGCTTCCGACCAAAAACGCTCGGGGGTCTTGAATTCTCCAAGCATCGTCCTTGCCATATCGATTAGCGTCCTGTTCTTCCTCTCTACCACACCATTTTGCTGTGGTGTGTAGGGAGCGGAGAACTCGTGCTTGATCCCTTCCTCCTCAAGGAATTCCTCCACTTGAAGGTTCTTGAACTCGGACCCGTTGTCGCTCCTTATCTTCTTCACCTTGAGCTCAAACTCATTTTGAGCTCTCCTGAGGAAGTGCTTGAGGGTCCCTTGGGTTTCAGACTTATCCTGCAAAAAGAACACCCAAGTGAAGCGGGAAAAGTCATCAACAATAACTAGACCATACTTACTTCCTCCTATGCTCAGATAGGCGACGGGTCCGAAGAGGTCCATATGCAGCAGCTCCAGAGGTCTTGAAGTGGTCATCACATTCTTGCTGTGATGTGCTCCTCCTACTTGTTTACCTGCTTGACAAGCTGCACAAGGTCTATCTTTTTCGAATTGCACGTTAGTCAAACCTATCACGTGTTCTCCCTTTAGAAGCTTGTGAAGGTTCTTCATCCCCACATGTGCTAAGCGGCGATGCCACAGCCAGCCCATGCTAGTCTTAGCTATTAAGCATGCATCTAGACCGGCCTCTTCTTTTGCAAAATCAACTAAGTAAAGTTTGCCGTCTAATACACCCTTAAAAGCTAGTGAACCATCACTTCTTCTAAAGACAGACACATCTATATTTGTAAATAGACAGTTATATCCCATATTGCATAATTGACTCACTGATAGTAAATTATATCCTAGAGACTCTACTAAAAACACATTAGAGATGGAGTGTTCATTAGAAATTGCAATTTTACCTAACCCTTTTACCTTGCCTTGATTCCCATCACCGAATATAATTGAATCTTGGGAATCCTTATTCTTGACGTAGGAGGTGAACATCTTCTTCTCCCCCGTCATATGGTTTGTGCATCCGCTGTCAATGATCCAGCTTGAACCCCCGGATGCATAAACCTGCAAGGCCAATTTAGGCTTGGGACTTAGGTACCCAACTCTTGTTGGGTCCTACAAGGTTAGTCACAATCGTCTTAGGGACCCAAATGCAAGTTTTATCTCCCTTGCATTTTGCCCCTAATTTCGTAGCAATCACCTTTCTATCCTTTCTACAAATTTCATAGAAAGCATTCAAAGCATGATATATTGTAGAAGGTTCATTAATTTTCCTAGGAACATTAACAACATTTCTCCTAAGCATATTATGAACGACTTTTCTCCTACCATCATGTGGCAGAACCTCCCAAGGTATCGGGCCCACATGCACCTGTCCTTGTCTCAAAGAACTCAGACGGCCATGCATGTGCACCAGATAACTTAACAGGATCCGTCCGATTGCCCCACGGACACCGGATAAACCACTTACAACCAGAACCGCGGGATTAAGTAATACAAATCACACACACCAATATTTTTGCAGCGGAAATCTTATTACCAAATTTTACAAGTTACAAAAATTTTACTTCGTACATGATCAGAGTGATTACTACATTGATTCAAAGAAAGAAACTTTGAACAGTTATAAATTATTTATAGTTTTGAAATATATGCTAGCTCAAGTGACCATCCTCAATAAGAAGATAAAGGCGGGGTATACTTATATAAGAAGGCCGAGCCCACCGGCACTTAACACCATCAACAGCAGCACAAAAACTATAACCTGAAAAACAACAGGGAATAAAACCCTGAGTATGGAATTACTCAGCAAGACTTACCCGACTAAAGAAAAGACTCTCAAGGATATGCTAGATTTGGGAATCAAGGAGAGGCTTTAGCAAGAATCAACTTAGATACTGAGGACGTAAGCGATAAGGATAGTAAGCGAGGCTGAGGATTGGCCTGGAGAAAAAAAATATCAGATTCCTGGGAACCGGTAGGATGAGGCTGAGGACGTAAGCGATAAGGATAGTGAAGGGTGGGAATTTTCCAGAGAGAATACACGTACGTTGGTGATCTGGAACAAGCGGGAGACGAGAGTGCTGGAGAAGGCACATGGACGGTGGACTGAGCAACGTGTTCGACACCTGGGCAAGGAGAGCTGGGAGGCCGGGCAATGAAAGACGTTGTGTGAGGAGAAAAGCTCTTACGTGCTGTAAGAGAATGAATGGCTTCCAGAGAAATGTACGTGCCTCATGTGCATTAGATAAACGAAGGGAGCAATGAGGATAAGTAAAGAAAATAGAGAAGTGATTTGTTTCCTCTTTTCTTTAACAAAATCCCGTATGGATATTGAAAGGAAGATACAGTTTGAATAAATCGAAGACAAAATAGTGGAGATGATAAGTTAGAATTCTTCTCTATTTTACAATAACCTATGGATAAATACGGGTGCTCGAATTAACATTTAACAGATACACAAATCGATTAGACTGAAATGAGATCGGCGATAATATTTAAATGATGTTTGATTTGGTAGGCATTCCCAGGATCAGATAAATTTGTATCAGATGTATGTACCCGAACGTTTAAATCGAGGTGAGAAATAATAGACTGAATTAAACAGATTTCGGCTTCGATAATTTATTCTGCGTGATTCGAATAACATTAGCCGAAACCATATCGGCTAATGCATACAAGATTTCGCCGCCAAAACAACGTGCTGAAGAATAAACTGGGTCATAATCTCGCGCACGATTTCACTCAGACGATGCACGATTCAGATTATTTTGCCCCGAACACTTTAGTTGTCGAGTTCCAATGAATTTATTCGAAATAAAATTATCCGAAAGAGTCGCACTTCCGAATTCGTGTTCGCGCGAGCGATGTATTTTAAATAATCACCGGACACACCGATTTTCGGAACGACGATGTTCCGAACATCACGAAAATTTAGGAAGAGCCCGGACAGATAAAAATAAAAATGATGTCGCACTCGCGACAGCCGAATCAGATGTGATATTAAAATCACGACAGACGAGGATGATAAAATTTAGCATCTGTTTTATCCACTGATTACGTGCTTAAATCCGTACTCGTTGTCGAGCGGAATAAAAACACCAGGGGTGTTACAGCCCTCCCCCCTTAAAAGAATCTCGTCCCGAGATTCGGAGCGAAAGACTTCTAAGGGTAGAGAAGCATGTAACCCATGTCCATATCAGCGATAATCCTAAGACAGTCCTGAGCAAAGGCGAGTGCCTCAGGATGTGGTTTCTCTAGTGGACATATCATGTATCGACTTAAGCCAATTTAGATATATCCACCAATAGAGACGATGTCCGCCAGAAGAACACATACGGTTCCATGTGTGCAATTTGCTTTTTCGAATGACACTGTACTATCTGTGTCTGTTGGGCAAGCGGCAATTACACGATTTTACCCAAACAGAATCAGACACAACCTCTTGGGTAAAACACACAGAAAGAGGTTTACCAGCAAGTGGTTACAGGAAATTCATAGCACAGGGGACGTGTGTGGATGTCGAATACTGTCGCGGTTAACATGTGGCTAACCCGAGAATTCAAGTCCACGAAAGAGGGTATAGATTCAAAAGAATCACCAGCGGAGGGACATGTAGATGCGGAGTTTGCAACGAGTCCATTTTATCGAGCACTAGGCACGGCTCGACATGGTCACACATGCTAGAAAAGCACACGCGAGACGATCAAGGCATGACTAGAGCGATAGTTAGGTGGTTTCTAGCCGACTTAATCTTGATTTTTATAAATACTTCCTTAGGATGGGTTGTACAAAAGTGAGTTTAGACAACTCGACAAAACGATATTTAAACTCAACCTTCGTTCATTGGGCAGTTACAAGTTAGTCAAAACCAACTTGTTGAACTACTTCTGACATTAAGCAAGTCCTCTCAGTACCATCGGCAAATCAGGGTGAAGAGTTCACTCTTGTTAACAGTTGATCATGTATTTGGGGAGAAATCCATTTGGTCAGGTTGTTCATCCGTTTCTTCATGCGAGATGAACTGACTTGGTTCAGGAATACATGGATTAAATAGGAGAGAGAATGAAAAAAACTCCTGCATTTTAGCAGCAGGGGAAACAGATCCCCAATTTGAGAGCTAATCAGTTGTCTCTCGACACTAAAAAAACTCCAAGGCTTCACCTTTACACAAAGGATGTAAAGGGAACTTGTATAAGTAGTCACTACCAAGATCAAAAGAAAAGAGACCACATATGGAAGTGGTATGCCCGTTTGATCCAACAGAGATGACAGATGTTGCTTGGTCACTTCGACAAACAACACCGAGATCGTTTCAAGGGAAGGTCGACGGAAGATAACATATTGATATAATCTAATAATGGATTATGACTACTAACTATGATACTAGCGTGTGCCGAGTAGCGCAACCATGTGCGCACACACAGAAGGCCCTCGGTTTCGCCACGACACCACTGGATTAGGCAAGGGTGACAATATACAAAGAGATACTCCACATGTAAGAATGATTACAAGTAGAGATCCAAATAGATCATGGCCCGATGAACTGAACAAGGCATGGCCATAACCTAAACTTGATGAAAGGAGTACGATGGGAAACTGTTAATTCAGCCCCAAACATATTTATATGCCCATCATAGGGATTACAAGGTCAAGGATTAGTATCTGACTAGATACGAAGGGAAAACAATCATCAAATTAAGTTGGTATGCCTTCGAGAGATATGAAGAAACCAAAGGCATCAAACTTAAGAAAATGATCGGACATGTCTTTCCTAAGTTAGGTTGGTAAAACAACATGGCGATCTTCAAGAACAGGCAAACTGGAATTAGGGATATCAGCTTGCGCCAATCGAGCAAGGGCATGGTTCTAGAAGGAGACATGACTCGAGGTTCTTGTTTTAAGCTTGGGTACACTTTATGTCCAATAAGGAAATTATCTACGCATTTATTTGCATGGGCTTGGTCATGGAGCGATAATGGTAAATTCAAATTTGGGTCTCGGTTCACCAACTAAGAACATGGCCTAATTCTAGATTTAGGCAAACAAGTCACTAACCTTCTATCGACACATCAAGCACAAGAACAACACCATATAAGACCTTAACAGGTTACCTAAGAACGGAGGACAGCTATTTTCTCGAAGTTCGTAATACAATATTACACCACATTATTTACAATCAATGGTTACTGGAATAAGGATGAGAGAAGCATTTTGGGTGTATAGGAGACAAACACGATGCAACAATCAGGATGCATGCTCGTCTTATTCGTCCTCACAGATTTTGCCCACATAATGTGGCGATAGCGTTCTATATCGGTGGCATACTTACGACTCTCACAGTGTTTTGCTAGTCGTCAACTACACATACGTTTTCGAGGTTAGTGTACCTGCAGAAAAATCCATCACAGCCCATTTCCCAATGATGCAAGTCACACATGACAGTTTATCACAGTTTATACTCCATATATTGCTATATGGAGGCCAGCTCAGCATTAAGCGCCGAGCCACACATAGGCGCCGTTGCCACACTTTAACCATAGGGCAACTCATTATGGTAACTCACCTTCTTACCTGAGCGTAGGTGCGTCGTTACAAGTACATTACACTTTTCAGTATTCCCATGTCTGTATACCCATACACGTCCATGGGGTACTGAATTCCCAGAAAAGTAAATACTCCACATCGCAGCCTTCATATATACATATGTGTAACATGTATATAATCAAGCGCTACAATTAAGCACTTCCCTAGACCGACGTTTGTTCGGTCATGCTCTCACATCTCACATTGCCTTGAGCGTCGATTCCATTCAAAACTGAATGGCCTTAAAAATAACAATACACATGTATGCAATACCCACCCGATTATGGGTTATGGTTTTCAACTAAGCCACCTGATAGTCCTTAGTTTAGGGCTTAACAGAGGATGTCGCTAGCATTATAGTTTTTCAAAATTGTTTTTTTTTCAAACCAAACAATGGGTTTAGTTGAAAATAGATTTTCTAAAACCAAAACTTTTGTTTTGAAAATACGTATGTGACCGTATATACTTAATCCAGCTCCGATACCAGCTGTGGCAGAACCTCCCAAGGTATCGGGCCCACATGCACCTGTCCTTGTCTCAAAGAACTCAGACGGCCATGCATGTGCACCAGATAACTTAACAGGATCCGTCCGATTGCCCCACGGACACCGGATAAACCACTTACAACCAGAACCGCGAGATTAAGTAATACAAATCACACACACCAATATTTTTGCAGCGGAAATCTTATTACCAAATTTTACAAGTTACAAAAATTTTACTTCGTACATGATCAGAGTGATTACTACATTGATTCAAAGAAAGAAACTTTGAATAGTTATAAATTATTTATAGTTTTGAAATATATGCTAGCTCAAGTGACCATCCTCAATAAGAAGATAAAGGCGGGGTATACTTATATAAGAAGGCCGAGCCCACCGGCACTTAACACCATCAACAGCAGCACAAAAACTATAACCTGAAAAACAACAGGGAATAAAACCCTGAGTATGGAATTACTCAGCAAGACTTACCCGACTAAAGAAAAGACTCTCAAGGATATGCTAGATTTGGGAATCAAGGAGATGCTTTAGCAAGAATCAACTTAGATACTTTTGCAGAAATAGCTTACTAAAGTGAGTCCTTACTTTCAATATTTTAACGCCAGATTAAATATTTAATAGACTCTGTTTGCATCTAGTCTAATTTCATCATCTCATCAATACAACATCATTTTTATCCATAGTGTTCACATCTTGACTTAGGTTGTAGGTCGGAGCTCAAGTCTCCACTCTCCGGGGATATAACGGCGATCCGAATCGATTTACTCAGCTGAGGATCTCTAACCACACGACATATGTTTCTCGTAAACCTTGATGTCTACTATTCCCACGGATCCTCCACTGCATGAACAGGTCCGCGCCACCCGAGAGCACACCACCCTTTTTAGGCGATCTTTTGCCAGGAGGGTACGTGCCACTCTCGCCATCTCTCCACGCCCAGTGCGCGATTGTCTTTTCATGTATGGAATAGCCGGGTTCAAGCTTACCCTGTCCCATTCTCAGGGCATGTGGCT
This sequence comes from Zea mays, assembly GCF_902167145.1. Taxonomy (NCBI): domain Eukaryota; kingdom Viridiplantae; phylum Streptophyta; class Magnoliopsida; order Poales; family Poaceae; genus Zea; species Zea mays. The sequence goes on along the minus strand of NC_050100.1, from coordinate 155,876,652 downwards.
AGATAAGATAGTCCTTGATCAACAGGCCTACATACGCATCCAATCCTTAATTGACCCGGGCGGAGCATCACCTGTTCCTAGCCCAAGTCTCGATTTAAGTACTTCCATCCTTAGGATTGTTTCTGTTCCTTAGGATGAAAAGAGCATCACAGGGAACTTTGCAGTAAGATCCCACCATTGCTCCAAATGAAAATATTCTTGCAGGTAGAAGTCATCCTTTCTCGAGCTAGGCTAAGGACAACCTCTATCCACAAGATCTAAGCAGGGCTAAGCATTTTTGTAAATCATATTTTGATACTTCACCAGAAGTATCTATAAAGGTATGGATATCAAGGAAAGCAATGCATCAAAGGGTTCCAAGCAACTCCTATAAACTTAATGCACATTTCACTAGACTTAAAGTGTGCGGAAATTATTTAAAAACACAAGGAAAGGGGTTGCGTGCACCGGGGCTTGCCTGAGTAACACTAGGTTAGTGTTGTTAGACGACGACCACTTGACGAGTATCTTCAGGCTTGTTCATCAGCATCATCCTGCGGAGTAGCCCGCGCTTGGGATCGACTTGGGTCGTCTTCCGCATCGCGCGATTAATTAACGTACCTGAATGGAATGCATTATGCACATGAATGCATATCAACGGAAATATTACAAACCTAAATAGTGTTACACGATAGCGGATTAAACACCTAGTGGCGAGGCGTTGTACAATTTTATAAGAAAATACTAGTTATCGACAGACGACTACGCGCAATAATTACGCTTTTCAAATTTAAACGAACCTAACACAAACATCACAAACAACAAATCATACACTTTAAACATAATTAGCTTAAACACATCTCATTAGCTAATTGGTTAAATGCTAAATTCATCCCCGCTTTATAAATCATACCACCTTGCTTCCCAAGAACTAATTTAATTTTATCAAACAATTATAATTCCTCAATAGTAATACTAACAATATTATTGTCTAGACATTTTAAAATACTACATTTAACCTACGCTTCACCGAAATACTATATTCTACAAAATAGAACTAGTTCGAATATATTCGGCAACTAAACTCCGCGAAGCACACTTCGCCTTACTGGTATTTCTAACTTAATCGTACACGCAAACGTAGCGTCTTATTTTACGATCATAAAATTGATAGTAAAAATAGCGAATCGACTCACCACATTACAACCCGATTTGGTAGTTGCCTGACGACGGCCCTCAGCTGAAGTCCTTGATCGAACCCTTGGCAAGCATTAAACTAAGCTTCACTTCGACGACAACCAGATCAATATCGGGACTCGACGACAGCGCAACACCACCACGAGATGGAGGCAAACTGGCTACAACGGCTTAGGACATGTGCTGAGACTGACAGCAGGGGACTTCGCGAAGGGTAGCGAGACTCGATGGCGAACGGCGCGACGACGAACTAAGTCGCGGCGAGATTGACGACAAGATAGGAATTTTAAAGCCGAACGAGCCGAGAGGGCACGCTGGCGAGCTAGAAAAAGATTTGGCGCGCGAGCCCAACGCGCACAGATTTTTTTGTTTCATTGCTCTACGCACGACGCAGGAAACCGGCCACAGCGAGCATAGGGACACAACTGCGCGCGGCGTGTGCGCAGAGAGCTCGACCGGGCACGGCGAGCTGGGGGACTGAACGCGGTCTGAGCTAGGAAAAGCCGGGATACCACGGCGCGCAGGGAGACGGCAAGGCGGAACGCGCGTCAAGGAGAAACGCAGGCTGCGCGCGGCAAACGGAGGGCAACGCCGGTGACCTGCGCGACAACAGAGCTGGAGCGAGCTGGGCAGAAAATCGAGATCCGAGCAGAGGGAGGGGTTCCGAGCAGGGCGCGGCTATAGCTATAGAGCTGGGCGAGCGCACGGCACGGCGAGCTGCACCAGGAAGAGAGACACGCCAGCCACAGTGAGCAGAGGCTAGGCGTGCGGCAGAAGAAAAATGGAAAGCAGGTAGGGGCTCGGACGGCCATGGCTGGGTTCCGAGCGAGCAAGCACAGGGAAATGGAGAGGAGAGAGGGAGCTGGGCGCGGTCTGCTGGGAATCCGCGACGAAGGAGCTCAGCCGGCAGAGAAGGACTAGTCCGGCGAGCAGGAGGCCGGGGCGAGCTCCATGGCCGGGAGCTGAGGGCGAGCGGCCGCTGAGAATTGGCCTGGAGAAAAAAAATATCCGATTCCTGGGAACCGGTAGGATGAGGCTGAGGACGTAAGCGATAAGGATAGTGAAGGGTGGGAATTTTCCAGAGAGAATACACATACGTTGGTGATCTGGAACAAGCGGGAGACGAGAGTGCTGGAGAAGGCACATGGACGATGGACTGAGCAACGTGTTCGACACCTGGGCAAGGAGAGCTGGGAGGCCGGGCAATGAAAGACGTTGTGTGAGGAGAAAAGCTCTTACGTGCTGTAAGAGAATGAATGGCTTCCAGAGAAATGTACGTGCCTCATGTGCATTAGATAAACGAAGGGAGCAATGAGGATAAGTAAAGAAAATAGAGAAGTGATTTGTTTCCTCTTTTCTTTAACAAAATCCCGTATGGATATTGAAAGGAAGATACAGTTTGAATAAATCGAAGACAAAATAGTGGAGATGATAAGTTAGAATTCTTCTCTATTTTACAATAACCTATGGATAAATACGGGTGCTCGAATTAACATTTAACAGATACACAAATCGATTAGACTGAAATGAGATCGGCGATAATATTTAAATGATGTTTGATTTGGTAGGCATTCCCAGGATCAGATAAATTTGTATCAGATGTATGTACCCGAACGTTTAAATCGAGGTGAGAAATAATAGACTGAATTAAACAGATTTCGGCTTCGATAATTTATTCTGCGTGATTCGAATAACATTAGCCGAAACCATATCGGCTAATGCATACAAGATTTCGCCGCCAAAACAGCGTGCTTAAGAATAAACTGGGTCATAATCTCGCGCACGATTTCACTCAGACGATGCACGATTCAGATTATTTTGCCCCGAACACTTTAGTTGTCGAGTTCCAATGAATTTATTCGAAATAAAATTATCCGAAAGAGTCGGACTTCCGAATTCGTGTTCGCGCGAGCGATGTATTTTAAATAATCACCGGACACACCGATTTTCGGAACGACGTTGTTCCGAACATCACGAAAATTTAGGAAGAGCCCGGACAGATAAAAATAAAAATGATGTCGCACTCGCGACAGCCGAATCAGATGTGATATTAAAATCACGACAGACGAGGATGATAAAATTTAGCATCTGTTTTATCCACTGATTACGTGCTTAAATCCGTACTCGTTGTCGAGCGGAATAAAAACACCAGGGGTGTTACACATCATTTCTATCATGCACATAGAAAGAACTAGAAACAACCATGTCATGTGAATCAAAATCATCATAAGCATTGTACCTCCTATAAGCATTTCTAGTTTGTCTCTTGTCATGATACATAAAAGCATGGTTCTTTTTAGCACTACTTGCCATAGGGGCCTTCCCTTTCTCCTTGGCGGAGATGGGAGCCTTATGGCTTGTTAAGTTCTTGGCTTCCCTCTTGAAGCCAAGTCCATCCTTAATTGAGGGGTGTCTACCAATCGTGTAGGCATCCCTTACAAATTTTAGCTTATCGAAATCATTCTTGCTAGTCTTAAGTTGAGCATTAAGACTAGCCAGTTCATCATTAAGCTTGGAAATTGAAACTAGGTGTTCACTACAAGCATCAATGTCAAAATCTTTACACCTAGTACAAATTATAACATGTTCTACACAAGAATTAGATTTATTTGCTACTTTTAATTTAGCATTTAAATCATTGTTAACACCTTGTAAAGTAGAAATGGTTTCATGACAAGTAGATAACTCACCAGAGAGCATTTCATTCCTTTTAATTTCTAGAGCAAGAGATTCTTGTGCACTAACAAATTTATCATGCTCCTCATATAAAAGATCTTCTTGTTTTTCTAGTAATCTATTCTTGTCATTCAAAGCATCAATGAGTTCATTTATCTTGTCTATCTTAGATCTATCTAAGCCCTTGAATAAGCATGAATAGTCTATGTCATCATCATCACTAGACTCATTATCACTAGAAGAAGCATAAGTGGGGTCTCGAGTACTCACTTTCTTCTCCCTTGCCATAAGGCATGTGTGACGCTCGTTGGGGAAGAGGGATGACTTGTTGAAGGCGGTGGCGGCGAGTCCTTCATTGTCAGAGTCGGAAGAGGAGCAGTCCGAGTCCCACTCCTTGCCTAGATGCGCCTCGCCCTTTGCCTTCTTATAGTTCTTCTTCTTCTCCCTCTTGTTCCCTTGATCCTGATCACTATCATTGTCGGGACAGTTAGCAATAAAATGACCAAGCTTACCACATTTGAAGCATGAGCGCTTCCCCTTTGTCCTGGTCTTGCTTGGCTGCCCCTTGCGGCCTTTTAGTGCCGTCTTGAATCTCTTGATGATGAGGGCCATCTCTTCATCATTAAGTCCGGCCGCCTCAATTTGTGCCACCTTGCTAGGTAGCATCTCCTTGCTTCTTGTTGCCTTGAGAGCAAGAGGTTGATGCTTGTTGATTGGTCCATTCAAGGCGTCGTCCATGTACCTCGCCTCCTTGATCATCATTCGCCCGCTGACGAATTTTCCTAGGATTTCTTCGGGCGACATTTTGGTGTACCTGGGATTCTCACGAATATTATTCACCAAATGAGGATCAAGAACGGTAAAGGACCTTAGCATTAGTCGGACGACGTCGTGGTTCGTCCATCGCGTGCTTCCGTAGCTCCTTATTTTGTTAATAAGGGTCTTGAGCCGGTTGTATGTTTGAGTTGGCTCCTCGCCCCTTATCATCGCGAACCGTCCAAGCTCGCCCTCCACCAACTCCGTTTTGGTAAGCAAGGTAACATCATTTCCCTCATGAGAAATCTTGAGGGTGTCCCAGATCTGCTTGGCGTTGTCCAAGCCGCTCACCTTGTTGTACTCGTCCCTGCACAAAGAGGCTAGCAGCACAGTAGTAGCTTGTGCATTTTTATGAATCTGTTCATTAATAAACATAGGGCTATCCGAGCTATCAAATTTCATTCCATTCTCTACAATCTCCCATATGCTTGGATGGAGAGAGAATAAATGACTACGCATTTTGTGACTCCAAAATCTGTAGTCCTCCCCATCAAAGTGTGGAGGTTTGCCAAGAGGAATGGAAAGCAAATGCGAATTCGAACTATGTGGAATACGAGAATAATCAAATGAAAAGTTCGAATTGACCGTCTTCCTGTAGTCGTTGTCGTCGTCCCTTTGGGAAGAAGAGGATTCGTCGCTGTCGTAGTAGACGATCTCCTTGATGCGCCTTGTCTTCTTCTTCTTCCCATCTTTGCGCTTGTGGCTTGAGCCCAAGTCGGTAGACTTGTCATTCTTCGGCTCGTTGAAGATAGACTCCTTCTCGTTGTTGTCGACCACCATCCCCTTTCCCTTAGGATCCATCTCTTCGGGCGATTAGTCCCTTTTTGAAGAGAACGGCTCTGATACCAATTGAGAGCACCTAGAGGGGGGGGTGAATAGGTGATCCTGTGAAACTTAAACTTATAGCCACAAAAACTTGTTAGGTGTTAGCACAATAGTTGCCAAGTGGCTAGAGATGAGTCCAAACACGATAACCACAAGAAATCAAACACAGAAATGACACGGTGGTTATCCCGTGGTTCGGCCAAGTACAAAACTTGCCTACTCCACGTTGTGGCGTCCCAACGGACGAGAGTTGCACTCAACTCCTCTCAAGTGATCCAATGATCAACTTGAATACCACGGTGTTCTTCTTTACTTTTGATCTTTTCCCGTTTGCGAGGAATTTCCACAACTTGGAGTCTCTCGCCCTTACAATTGAATTTCACAAAGAAGTACGGAGTAAGGGAGGGAAGCAACACACACAAATCCACAGCAAAATGCGCACACACACGGCCAAGAGTCGAGCTCAAAAGACTATCTCAAAGTTCTCACTAGAACGGAGCTCGAATCACTGAGAATGACAAACGAATGCGCAAAGACTGAGTGTGGATGATCAAGAATGCTCTAAGGTTGCTTAGTGTACTCCTCCATGCGCCTAGGGGTCCCTTTTATAGCCCCAAGGCAGCTAGGAGCCGTTGAGAGCAAATCTGGAAGGCTAATCTTGCCTTCTGTCGTCGGGTGCACCGGACAGTCCGGTGCACACCGGACATTGTCCGGTGCCCGATTTCTTTCCTTAAACGGCGCAGCCGACCGTTGCAGACCTGGGAGCCGCTGGCGCACCGGACATGTCCGGTGCACACCGGACAGTCCGGTGCCCCCTTCCGACCGTTGGCTCGGCCACGTGTCCCGCAGATCGCGCGGTCGACCGTTGGCCCGGCCGACCGTTGGCTCACCGGACAGTCCGGTGCACACCGGACAGTCCGGTGAATTATAGCCGTACGCCGTCGGCGAATTCCCGAGAGCGGCCACTTCACGCCGAGTCAGCCTGGCGCACCGGACACTGTCCGGTGCACCACCGGACAGTTCGGTGTGCCAGACTGAGCTGAGTCTTGGCTGTACACAGCCAAGTCTTTTGCACCTCTTTTCTTTTCTTCTTCTTTCTGTTTCTAACACTTAGACAAGTATATTAGTACACAAAACCAATGTACTAAGGCTTAGAAACATACCTTTACTCTTGATTTGCACTTTGTCCATCCATGGGCATAAATTCACATTTAAGTACTTGTGTTGGCACTCAATCACCAAAATACTTAGAAATGGCCCAAGGGCACATTTCCCTTTCAGGGCTGTAACACCCCAGGTGTTACTCAGGGTGTCCACCCAGGGCTATCCCTTTTAACCTATTATCACATGAAGATTGAGGTGGGCAAAGTACATCAAACTTGGAATTCAAGGTCCTAAGCAAGTGCAAACCATCTTGGATATCATGCCCTAGCTTGTCATGCACATCTAAGTGGGGAATTTTCCCAAAACCCTAAAACAAACCCCTCTTGGGCAATAGGAACCCTAATTGAAGCTATGATCAAAAGGTCATGTAAATCTTGTGATCATGGCTTGGGCCAAATATAAAAGTGGTAATATACTTCATAACCTACAATTAATAGTAAGGGAGTACCCCCAAAAAGTTTTCAAAAAAACCCCAAAAAGTTCACCTAAGGTTGAGCACAAGGGAGAATTCAGAATTTGCCTAAGTATAAAAACTAACCCTTGAACAAAGATTCCACATGTTCACCTTAATCCAAATTTCAAAACACTTCGACCCAATTGACAAAGTGGCGCCAAATTAACCCTAGAATACCCTGGAAAGAGGTGACACCTACCCTAGGGTGTTAGACACGACTTGACACCATTTTTGTCTCGGCTTGGACCTAGCTGACATAGCCAACTTCTCACCCCTCTATCTCCCTACTCTGACCATATCTTGACTTGGAACTCACAGCAAAAAGGTAGGATATGGAGCAGGGAAGCGACCGTACACAGTGACTTTGCCAAGATACGCACGCTATGGTGCTCAAATCCGCCATTGAACCATGGCAGAAGCGAGCTTCCACGTGTTCGACGCGGGCTGACATCCGGGGGCGTGCTCAGAGCACGCCCGTGCGCGAACCCCCGCGCGCCCGCGGCCGCCCGTGACCACGCCCGCGCCACGGCTATAAAGCCCGCCCCAGTGCTCGGCTGCCTTCCCCGTTGCCTCCTCCGTACCTCGCCTGACTTTCCCGAGCCAGCCCTTAGCTCCGGCGACCTCCCCACAACCCGCTAGTGCCGCCCGAGAGCAACCACCGTGGCCAGCCCCTTTCCCGTCCTCCTTCGTTTGATCCAAGCCTTCAGATAGCTTCCTGGTGAGGCCGTGAAGCTTACTCAAGCTTGAACCGAGGACCCGCGTCACCGGAATAGCACAATCGTGCTCGCCGGAGTTCAAGAACCCGCCGGCGCACGTGGACCGGGTAAGCCTCTGCACCATTTCCCAATTCGTTGCGCGCATGGCCTCTACATCACCCCATGGAGCTCCTTGTGTACCTTAATTGAACTATACCGTCGTGGTTTGGCCGGAACAGGAGCCGCCGACGACCCCCGCCGCCTGTGCTCGTGGCCAGGGTAGCTCCGACCACCTCCGACGCCAACCCGCACACCGACGTGACCGTCGTGACCTCCCGGACGTCACTGACCACCCCGCCGGAGCTCTACCGCCGCAGGTAAGCCTCGCCGCCGTAATCTATGCCGCGGGTAATGTTTAAGTCAGCCAGGGAGCGCGGGTTAGATTTCGGTTGGGTCCAGGGGGTTTTGTACTATGTTAGTGACCCACGCCAATAGTAGACTGAGGACTATTTTGTGAGAGAAGAGGGAGATAAAACCCAGGGGCCTCAGCGCAAACCTGTTTTCTTTTCCATTTTCGAATTTATTTTCTTTTAATATGGCAGATAACTTAATAAATGCATAACTTGAAGAATAATCATCCAAAAATTGTCAAACCAATTTTGCTAGACTCTGGGAAATATGAACTATCAGATAAAATTAGTAAAACCCATAGTTCCTGTATTCTTTTCTGAAGTTTTGAATTAAATAAGAAAACTGCTAAAAACTTAATATTAGAAGGAAAAATAGAAATATTGTTTGACTAGGGTTAGCAAAATTTGGAGAAGTTTATATCTACCTACTGACCCAATTAAAAATGCTAAACCTCTCTGTCCACCCCATTAGATTAGTTTTTACTCTTTGTTTTACAATAGGCTTAAGGTTAAGAAAAATAGAAAATGTGATTTAAATAAGGAACCAGAGGATACCCCTATTTTTGTTAGGATATTTATGCAATGTAGTTTACTGGAAAAATCTATCATACCCTGTTTTGGTATAAAATAAGTAGGATACCTTTTATTTTAATAAGACAAGGGAAACTTAGAAAAACCCTACAAAAATAACCCCAAGGTGAAAACACCCCCACCCTTGGGATAGTAAATGTTTTGCTATTAAGAACTTAAGAAAAATATGAAATCTGCTGTTTGACATTTTTCAAATAACAATGTAGTAGAAAGTGCCTTTTTGGCATTAAACTTTAGAAAATCATAACTAAATAACCACCCCTTAGCCTTCTGTGGTTTTTGGCACAGAAGCCTATTATTACTGTTAGATGCCAACAAAAATAACCCTTAGAGTTGAACTCACCCCTAATTAAGAGATGTAATGTAAAGTAGCCCATTTTACACAACTCTTGTTATTTTTGTCTAAAGCATAGCCTTTATATGTTGAGCCTCAAATTCTTAAAACAGGCTAGAATAGCAAATGGCAACCCACTATAATTTTTACAAATTTTTTGGAAAATATTAAACCACTGTCGTAGTTCAAACCTACACTAGAAACCATAAGTAGAAAATTAAAGAAAGGAAAATGAATAATGGTAATTAATGTCATCCTAAAACCCTTGTAAATTGTCCACTGAAATGTATAAAGACAATACAAATCCACTATGTTATCCTTAATGAAAACCTAAGCCTAAAAAGTAATAAGTATATACCACTGGAAGCCCCGCATGACTAAGAAACCCTAAGTTATTTCTTGACTTAGTTTCTTTAGCATAATGTTATTAAATCTTGCATAATCATGATATACATATTCATTGCATTTCGATAGACTGCAACCTTGCTGACGGAGAGTACGTCCTTGTGCCGGAGCAAGGAGCTGCTCAGGAGGTAGCCCCGGATCCAGCACCAGAGTCTGCACCAGAGGACCTACCTGCCACTGCTTTGGAAGGCAAGCCCCGGTTTATGCATAACCTGTTATTTATGCTATTTTACTTCACTTAATGATTGTAGGATTGATTGTGCACTTAGGTGTAGGAATTGTTTGAAACCATAGTTGCATGATCTCAGGAATCCTTTTGAGATGAATACTAGTATGATAGGTCGAATAGTTGCTTTATTTAATTAGGATCTCGGTAGAAGACGAGTGATTTTTCTAGCACTCGCGCGAGATCAGGATTTGGTTGTACCACCTTCCTACTATTATGATACTAGTGGTAGACAACAATCCATGGGGATTGGTTGTCTACGAGATGGGAAAATGGAATAAGGATTAACGTGCGGATACCTGTGTCAAGCGATTGAACGTACTAAGCACATGCCGAGAAATATGGTAAATCGGTAAGCCTAGTACCTGAGTGAACCTCAGTGGACATATCCCCTCACGCGACCTGAGACGTGGTCTCCCATTCCGGTTATGGTGGGTACAAGTGCGGTCACTGCACGACGGCAGTTGGGGTCAGTGAGGCATTGTACGCCAAGGCGGTGAGCCCTGATCTGCTGATGGGGAATCGATGGGGACGGTTGATGTGTGTGGGGACGGAGTGCCCCTATATGTCGTGTGTTTAGGTTTACCTTGCAAGGATAAAAACTCGATTCGAATCGTCTGCTTCTCGCAGCTAATGAGACTGCTTGATCCATTGTACTGCATTGAGTAACAAGTGAAATGTGATGAGTTGATATAAGCTGTTGACTGCTAATAATGCTTGCTACTATGTATGAGTAGATAATACACTTTTAGCCTTAATAGAGTCACACTTAAATTGACAAAGTTAAAACTTGACTTAGAAACTCAGTTAGTGCTTTTGGCAACTAAACCCCATAGCCAAACAGCTGCATGTCTAGAGGTAGAGGAGTAGACTCCTCACACCGGGTAAGTCTAGCTGAGTATTAGCATACTCAGCCTTGCTTGTGGCATAATTTTACAGGTTCCTTGGAGGACATGGTTGCTGGAGTGACTTGGCCGTCCATCTTGCCACCGGGTTGGACTGTCGAGTGAGACCCTACCTCGGCTGAGGAGGAGCATGAGGAGTGATGGGACAGGCTTCCCCATCTCTCTGTTTATTTACCGTTAGTTTTATTCCGCTGCACTTCGAACAATGATGACCGCTTTTGCAAAACTCCGATGATGATGTAATAACTTAATACTCTTTAATGCATGGTTTTATGCTTTATTGTATTTGCTCTGTGACTCACCATCGAGTGAGACTGTGGTACTTGATCCTGTCAGTGGCCGTGTCGGACTAGATCTGAGGGATTGACGGGTTATTCCCATTTAAGTGTGGTCTAGCCTCTAAGGCAGGGCTTAGGCACTTAAGTTGGAATAATTCGGGCGGTTCCGCCACAGCCCGATCCAGTCGATGATGAAGTCTGCCAGGACTTGTGACTTGATGGCTATCCTGGGCTAGAAGGTGATATGGTAGCCGGAAAGCTCGGCTGCCCATTTGGCAATCCGGACAGATGCCTCCGGATTTCTAAACAATTCGCCGAGTCCCCTGTCTGAGGTGACCCGTACCTTGAACGCTTCAAAATAATGGTGCAATTTGCGTGAAGCCATGACAACTGCATAGGCGATTTTTTCCAGTTCCGTCATGTTGCATTTTGATGTCGTGAGTACTTCAGAGACGTAATAAACTGGACATTGCCTAATCGTGCCCTCTCTGTCCTGCTCTTGAACCAGTGCTGCGCTGACCGCATGCGGCGAAGCTGCGATGTAGAGCAACAGGGGTAGCGAGGGGTCGGGGCTTGTAAGAATCGCCAACTCTGACAGGTCCTGTTTTAATGAAGCGAAGGCCGCCGCTTGCTCTGGTCCCCATGCGAAGTCTTCTGCGCCGCGGAGTGTTTTGAGGAAAGGTAGGCTTCGCTTTGCGGACTTGGAGATGAATCCGTTGAGGGCGGCCAATCTGCCTGTCAGTCGTTGGACGTCTCTGGCTGACTGCGGGGGCACCATGTTGATGATGGCCTGGATTTTGGTCGGGTTGGCTTCGATCCCGCGGTGCGACACCAGGTAGCCCAGCATTTTCCCCTGGCAAACGCCGAAGACACACTTTTCGGGGTTTAGGCGAAGTCGTGTGTCCCGCATGTTCGCGAACGTTTCTGCGAGGTCAGCCAGATGGTCTTCCTTGCTTCTGCTGGCGACGACGATGTCGTCCACATACGTAAATATGTTTCTACTGACTTGGCTCTCGAGCACCGTTTTGGTGAGCCCAGAGAATGTGGACCCAGCGTTCTTAAGTCCCTCTGGCATTCTGATGATGCAATACGTGTCGAAGGGTGTTATGAAACTGGTGCTGGCTTTGTCTTCCTCCTTCATATATATTTGTTGGTAGCCGGAAAAGAAATCAAGGAGTGACATGACTTCGCACCCGGCCGCACTATCGATGATCTTGTCGATCCGAGGCAGCGGGAAATTGTCCTTGGGGCAGGCCTTGTTGAGGCTGGTGAAATCAATGCACATTTGTCACTTGCCGCTCTTCTTCTGCACCATCACTACGTTGGCGAGCCACGTAGGGTAGGCGACTGACTAAGACTTTGTGCAGGTCCCAGCCTGCCATGCTGCAGTTGATAACCATGGCGTCGATGTGGGGTGCGCTGCGCAGGTCGACGTCTCGGGCGTCGAAGGTCAATGGGACATGGGACCACTTTATCTGCAGGACTGGACCGGTGACGGCGACGTGGTTGATGCTGCGGTAGTGGTCCCTCTTCTGTCGCTTCGTGTCGAAGTCGACGCTGGACCCCCGGTGATCATGTGAATGACTCCGCGATACGGCTGATCGGCGAAGTCTTCTTGTTTTGGTGCTTGGGGGTGGTTGGGGTGGTGGATGTTTGGCTGTTGCGGGTGTGGAGGTGGGAGTGGGGGAGGTACGATTTGTACCTCCTGGTGGTGTGGGTATGCGTGGTTAGGTGGAAGCTGAGTGGGGCCGTGGTTGTATGGTTGAGGGAGTTGTTGATATGTGTGCGCGACAACTCTAGGGTTGTCGGCTGGTTGCGCCCGAGACATCCTGTCTCTGGTGGCCTTCGTTTTTGGGCAGTCCCTTGTAGGGTGCGCGCAGTCTTCGCCGTGGAACAAGCAGTAAAATCAGTGCGACTGCTGCGCCCGTCCTCGGCCCTGACCACGAGTTCCGTTGCCGCGGCCCTAGGGGGGATACTCTTGGCGGCGAGGGGCCTCACCAGAGGGGTGCTGGTTGGCGATGTTGTGTACTTGCTGCTGACTACGACCGTCCCGACCAGAGTCTGGCTGCGAAGGTCTCGTCCACGTACGGCTGGACTGCGGAGGGTCTTTGGGTTTCCTCTGTGACTCGACCTTGCGCTGGTGGAGCTCTTCTGACCTGGCGTATTTTTCGAACAACTGATACAACTCCTGGAGGTTCTTGGGTGGATCTCTGATGCAGTGGCTGTAAAGGACGCCAGCCCGAAGGCCGCTGATGGCGTAGTGAATGGCTATTTGGTCATCAACCGAAGGCAGTTGTGACTTGAGGGTCAGAAACTTGCGGTAGTACTCCCACAAAGTCTCTCTTTCCAGCTGTTTGCAGAGTGACAGTTCAACCAAGGCGTCGGTGTCTGGGCGGTACCCTTGGAAGTTGAGCAGAAATTTGTCCCGGAGACTTCTCCAGGAGTCGATGGACAACGGGGGCAACCTGGTGTACCAGGTGAGAGCCGGGCCTTCGAGGGCGATGATGAATGACTTGGCCATCGTGGCGTCATCCCCTCTGGATGATGCAACGGCAACTTGATAGCTCATGATGTACTGTGCTGGGTCAGTGCTGCCGTTGTACTTGGGGTAGGTCCCTGCCCTGAAATTGGTGGGCCATGATGACACTTGCAGGTGCGGCGCCAGGGGACTTCGCTCATCAAGGTAGTTGACACCTTGGAATGTTGTGGCGTGCGAGATGGGTCCGCGCTGAGGAATGAACAGGTCTTCGAATGGCGCGCGCTGTTGGAGGGGTGGGCCTTGTTGCAGATTAAGTTGGCCTTCGCTCTGCATGAGCGCAATCTCTTGCTCAAGCTCCTGATTCTTCTGCTCCTCGTCGTGTATCATCTGGCGCACCTTGGCCTGCACAGAGACACGTTGGCGCTTGGCCTCGAGGATCTCCTTTTGCTTCTGGAGGTTGCGGTTCTTGATGCACAAGGCCCGTAGCTGTAGCTGTTCCTCTGCTGAAACGCCGATGACTTCGCCATCCTCAGTGGCGTCCGCGCCCTCCGGTGGAGCGAAGCCTGGGGGAGGTTGCGGTTGTCCTACGGAGCTGAAGGTGCGGAGACTGCCTTCGGGTGTGGGTTGTTCATTGCGCTGCCTCTTGCTGAGTGCGTCGTCTTCGCAGGCTTCATGGTGGGTGGCGTCGACAAGGGCCTTGCCCTTTTTCTCGGCCAACATCGCTGCCTTCGCTGCTTCGTCAACGGATGGGGCTGCCTTCGAGCTAGCTCTCTTGGGTGCCATCGCGGGTGGTTTTTTCGTAGCACGAACGGTGCGCGCCAAATGTTGGAACTTGCTCTCCTGAGCAAGTTGATCCAACGGGGGAGTGAAAGTAATGCAAACAAGGTTTCGGCTCAGGAAGGCAATTGCTCTGTTAATCTAGCCTCTCAAGGGCACTGTGCGGGGGTATTTATAGGTGCCTGAGTACCCAACGTCTTGGATTAAGGACGCATGTGCCCTCAGGCGCCTAGGTCATCCCCGAAATATTCCCATAAAGCAGGGTTACAGACTGTCATTACAGAAAATCCTTTATAAATCGAGCCCGTAATACACTCAGCCGCGCGGGGCCTGTTACAATGGGCCGAATTCCGCGTGGGCCTTCGTGTTGGACGAGGACGCGAGACGGGGCGACCTCGTCGAGGGCCTTCGTCTTGCGGCATGTCGGACGAAGGGTGGAAACTGCCGGTCGCTTCGCCTCCGTTGGTGCGGCGAGATCGGCGAAGGCATCGAGCGAAGGGTAGCGTCTTCGCCTTCGCCCCAACACTAGATGACTAATTAGCTCCCTTTTTCTTTTGGTTTTGGTGAGAGTTCTAGACAAAAGGTCTCTAGTTCTCCTCTTTCTATCCTGCTTTAATGGAGTATATGCTAAATCAAATTGAAACCAAAGCCCCAAGACATGCTTTGGAATTGAATCCAAAAATGCAAGCCCTTTCTACTATACTCTAGCCCTCTTTTTTATAGCTCAAAGAGAGAGAGAGAGAGAGAGTTACATGCCTGTTGGATAGTGGACCCTACCAACAAAGGCCCAACTGCTCTTATCTTGTCTTTGACATAGAGTTGTACATGGTACATGCGTTAGACATTCTATATTGTTGAGCTTGTCATGTTATAGCGGCAGATATGTATCATAGTGGTGGGTACCAAAGCCCAATCCATTAGGTATGTAATAGTTGGTATAAAATGTAGCAACTTATACTTTATAATGCTTGTGGGTATGCTGGCATGTTCAAGTGTGGCTATAAGGAGGCTAGCACGCATCACACAGTGGTCACAGGTACACTTATTAACTTCATCATGGTAACAGTGCATCTCCTTGATCATTGTCCATTGCATTTAGAGCAGTGGATGGAAGCCTTATCCTAATCATTTGTTCTATGTGGTCATCTAGAATTTGGGCGCACATGGCACTAGGGTCGTCTAACTTAGGGTTGCCCTACCTTAGGGGGCATGTCACCTAGGGTTGTTCTACCCTTGAGGATTTTACTTCCATGGGAGTCTTACCTTAGGGCATTTTCAACGATGTCTGAGAGGTCTAGTCATAGAACTTAGCCTATTAGGGACCTTAGCCTAGATGTGAGCTTGGTTGTTGACCTAGAGGGCATTGTAGATCGAGAGAGTCTAAGGGTCCTGAGGGCCTTGAGAGGCCAAGTAAGCCTCTTGATTCCTCAAACATCTGTTGGTGCTTTCCAGTTCAAAATGTCTGCCACTTTCTTCGGATCCACAGCCAATCCATCTCTATTTCTAATGTGACCCAAGAACATGACTTCATTAATCTAGATCTCGCATTTGCTCAACTTTGCATACAACTAGTGCTCTCGCAACCTCTGCAATACCATATTTAGATGATCCACATGCTCTTCCTCACTTTGAGAATATATGAGAATGTCATCAATGAACACCACCACAAACTTGTTGAGGTAATCCATGAACACATTGTTCATCAGATTCATGAAGAAGGCTAGCGCATTCATTAGGCCAAAAGACATAACTGTGTACTCATATAACCCATACATGGTAATAAATGTCGTCTTCGGGATGTCCGAAGGTCAGATCCTAAGCTCATGATAACCTGACCTCAAATCTATCTTCGAGAACACACTGGCTCGTCTCAGCTGGTCGAACAGATCCTGTATTCTGGGCAGAGGGTACTTGTTCTTGATTGTGACTTCATTCAGAGCTCGGTAATCGATGCACATCCTCCTGGTGCCATCTTTCTTTTCCACGAACAGGACAGGAGAGGCCCAAGGTGAGGTACTTGGTCTAATGTAACTTTCTCTGATAGCTCATCTATCTACTTCTTGAGCTCCACCAATTCTAGTCCAGATACCCTGTATGATCTTTTAGAAATAGGGGCGGTGCTAGGAATAAGCTCTATGGCAAACTGAGAGCACCTAGAGGGGGCTGAATAGGTGATCCTGTAAAATCAAACAGTAAATAGCCACAAAACTTAGTTATAGAAGTGTTAGTGCGACTAAGTAGCTTTGAAGCGAGTTCTTGTGAACACAATAATCACAGAGAAAGCAACACAAGAGACACACAATTTTTATCCCGTGGTTCGGCCAAGTAACACTTGCCTACTTCCACGTTGTGGCGTCCCAATGGACGAGGGTTGCACTCAACCCCTTTCAAGTGATCCGATGATCAACTTGAATACCACGTTCTTTTCTTTTAGTGTATTTTCTCGTTTGCGAGGAATCTCCACAACTTGGAGTCTCTCTCCCTTACAATAGAGATCACAAAGAAAGCGCAGAGTAAGGTTGGGAGAGCAACACACACAAGACACAAATCCGCAGCACACACACGCACACAAAGCCAAGACTTGAGCTCGAAACGTAGCACAAAGAGTTCACAACTCGAACGGAGCTCAAATCACTAACACAATCGATCAAATGCGCGGAGGCGGAGTGTGGGAGTCTTAGAATGCTTAGTAAATACTTAGAGGATTCCTCCATACGCCTAGGGGGTCCCTTTTATAGCCCTAAGGCAGCTAGGAGCCGTTGGAGGCCAACAAGGAAGGCTATCCTTGCCTTCTATCGAGTGGCGCACCAGACAGTCCACTGCGCTACCGGACAACCACTGTAGCTTGTCCGATGCACGTTTTCCTTCCAAATCGGGCAGAGCTGACCGTTGCTCCTTTGGGCCAAAAGGCACACCGGACACTGTTCGGTGCACACCGGACAGTCCGGTGCACCTAGCTGACCGTTGGAGCAGCCACGTGTCGCCCGCAGATTGCGCGGCCGACCATTGGCGCTGGCGACCATTGACTCCCCGGACAGTCCGGTGCACCACCGGACAGTTCGGTGAATTATAGCCACGTCGCCCTGATGCTTTTCCCGAGAGCGACTAATCCGCCGCGGACGACTCACCAGACAGTCCGGTGCACCACTGGACAGTCTGGTGATTTTTAGTCGTACGCCGTCGTCGAATCCCGAGAGCGGCGAGTTCACCGAGGACCAGCCTGGCGCACCGGACACTGTCCGGTGCACCACCGGACAGTCCGGTGTGCTAGGCCGAACTAGAGTTTGATGCACATAGCCAATTCTTTTGCAATCCTTTTCTTCTCTTTTCTCACTATTTCTAGTACTTAGAGAAACACATTAGTGTTAAAAAACAATGTACTAAGTCTAGAAACATACCTTGTGCCTTGATTTGTACTTCTCACTTTATTTGGCACATAAGAACTTAATCAAACGTGTTGGACATTTAATCACCAAAACATTATGGAAATGGCCCAAAGGCACATTTTCCTTTCACAAACTCAACTTTTTCGCTCAGGTGGCATACCTGGTAAATCTTCAAGGAACACATCCAGAAATTCTGACACAACCTTGATAGCCTCGAGTGGATCGACCTCTTCGCTTTCAATAGCCATCTGGTTACAACCTCCTATGTTTGGCTCAAGTGAGCTAGCTCAGTCACCACTTCTTCTCCTAGTGGGGACACCAACTTCAGTGTACTCTTATCACAATTGATAACTGCTTGGACTTCCCCCTGTTTCCACACTTACATTCAAGCATACACTATCGGCTTGGACTTTTCCACCGGCTGAGTCAATTTGAATTGGTGTTGTCATGGTGGTTATTGGGAGATTATGCGCTTCTACCCATGATACAATAATGAATGAATGTGTTGCTCCAGTATCAAATAACACTTCTGCAAGATGGGATTCGACTAGGAACGTACCTACTATCATGCCCGGTGTTTCCTAGACTGCTTTGGCCTCCAGATGGTTCAACCTCCCATGGTTGTAGCGCATCTGAACACGATTGCCTGCTCCTTGCTGAGGTGCATTCTGCCTTGCTGGGGCATTGGGCGGCTACTGTTGAGCCATCTTCTTTGAACAATGCATCGCCCAATGGTCCTGCTCTTCACAATGAAAGCATCCTTTGCCTCTTCCTTGCACAGGGGCTGCTTGACTACTCTGGTTGGTTGCTGGGGCAGGAAGATGAGGTGCCTGATTATTCTGCCTCTGGAACTAACTTCCTCCTGGCTGGCTGTTCTGGCGATACTGCTACTGATGCTGAGGGTATTGCCTCTGGAACTGCTGCTGAGGCAGACACTGGTTCTACTGTTGATATCCCTGAGGGTGACTCTGCTTGAACTGCTAAGGTGGATTACCTAAGAAACGAGGTCCATTGTTGCTCTCGGGCTAAGGTCCACCAATCTTGCATTTTCAATCTTCCATCTCTTTGCGCTTCTTCTCAATCATGATTGCTCTGTCGATCAGGTGCTAAAAGGTGGGGAAGGTATGATTCATCAGCTGATAGTGCAGGGATCAACCAAGACTCTCAAGAAATGGTACTGCCTCTTGGCATATGTGTTGACATCTTCAGGAGCATAGCAGGTTAGCTGCAGAAACCTGTCTCTGTACTCACCGACTGACAGGTGCCATTGCTTTAGTGCTAGAAACTCCTCTTTCTTCACTATCACTAGACCTACTGGAACATGATATCGATGGAAGTTATCTCTGAATTCTTCCCAAGTGATGGCTTTGGGGTCGACGTGGGTGGTGAGGTAGGACTCCCAGCAGGACTGAGCTGCTCCCCTCAACAGACGTGGACCATACAAAACCTTCTCTCTTTTGTTGCACTGAGCGGTGTGCAACTCATGCTCCACGGTACACAGCCAACCCTCGGAGTCCATGGGGTCAGCAGAATGAACGAACACATGGGGAACTCTCATGAACTTTGCACACTTATCTTTAGGCATCTGCATCTGTGGTTGAGGCTGAGGTTGCTGTTGAACTTGCTACATAGCTGCCAAGGTCTACCTAATTGCCTGAATTGCCTGAGTTAGCATGAGGAACATCTGCTCTATTGACATCAAAGTAGGCGGAGGCAACTGCGGCTTCGGTGCCTCATCTTGCGGGGCTTGCTGCTCTGGCTAGGCACAGCTCCCTCCTCTACGCCTTTGGTCCGACATCTGCGGAAGGCAATCACACATCAGAACTAATCTTGCAAATCTTGCAGCATAAGAAAAGAGTATAGAGTTCTTCACAACACTGAACAAACACACATCTTTACTGACTCCCAACGTAGGCAAACACAACTTCTCAGATAAAGAGAAAAGTAGAGATAAAAGGTTTCCCACCTAAATAACTAATCTCATTAACATTAACAGCTAAACAAAAATGCAGGGGGTACCCACACTTTGGTGACTATCATTACAAAGATCCAAATCCATCATAGTTCATCATGACAAGCATAAAAACACAGGATAAGCAAACTATCCTAACTAACTAAGACTGACTAAGACTAAGACTAAAACTCATATTTTAAACATTAATTACAAAATCCAACGCTGACGATCTATGGTACTAAATTTATCCGGGTCCTGCAGTTGGGGTTGCCTTAGATGTGGTGTCCACGCCAAGGCGAGCAGTAAGGGTGTTGAGTCCCAACGGGGACGGGAGAGCCATCCTCCAGGTGATGGCGCTCCGCGCGCACAGCCCGCAACTGGGCGATCTCAGCACGAGCCCTACTTAGCTCGTCTAAAGCGTGGTCCAGCTCCTGTTTAGCACGGCAGCTAGGTTAACTGTGCTGCTCAAGCTAGGATTGTCCTCACCAATAGGTGAGACAACCACACCTCCAATGCTGCTAGATGGACGACATGTGTAATACTTCAGGTCAAGACCACTGGCCACCCCACCGAGCACCGAGCAGTACCGCGAAAGCGCACATTGTGCGGCATCCTGCATGGTCGCCTCGGCTGAGTCCCACTCAGAGATAGAATAATGCTCTGAGCAGACCTCCGCACCCTGGAGGCCATCCTCCGGATGGCACACCAAGCAAGTCGCCTCCCAGTGGTCCGGGTATACCCCACAAATGTGCTGGTAGACCACACAATGATACTCTATGGACCAAGTGTGCCGGCCAAGTGCCCAGTGTAGCAAGGTATCGAGCGTATTGTGGAAGTGACACCCGCAAGCGGCGTCACGAGTGATGGGTCGGGCGACCCATCCCTCCGGCTCCTGCTCCTTTGAGAGGTTGGTGCTGTGGCTTGAGCTATTGTCGTCGCTGTCTCCGTCATCAGGGTCTCCTCCAGCAGCTACTCTAGTGACTGGGGCACCCAGTGGTGGTGCAGTGGATGCCTCCAGCGGGGGCACAGGGGAGCAATGCCTCGCAGACTCTATCTCTTGCTGAGGCAAGGAGGAAGAGCCCTGCTGCTCTAGCCCCTGGCGCCGACGCTCTTGCTCCTCGTGCAGGCGGTGGTGCAACCTCTCCAAGTGGCTGGACTGACCAGTCACTGGGTGACGAAGCAGACGCTTCGTAAGACGAGAGGGCAAGAAAGGAATGACTGACTTCCGTGTTGTGTGTCTAAGATGAGCCATCTACAAAAGACACCGTAAGCATAAGAGTAAGAACAGAACTAATATGACCAGCAAGTAAACCATAAAAATTCAGGAAATACAATAAAAACAAAATTTTAGCAAGAAGTAATATATAGTAGAACATAGGATTGGTCGAGATGACCAACTTTTGAAGTGACACCAAGGTCAAGGTGCGAATAGAGGTCTATAATCCTTAGAACGACCATTCTACTCTAGGTTAGCGGTCCTACAGTCAGCATGGCTATGATACCACTTATGTCAGACCCAGTTTTAGAAGCCAAACCGAATGTGAACCAAGTATGTGTCAGGATCAGCAATTCACGTACACAACAATTTACATAACCGGACATCATCACACAGTGCTCAAATAATAACATAAAGAAGGTAATAGTTTGATTACATCATGATTCCCACGACATCCACATAGTCATTAACATAGATCAAAGTGCGAAAACGAAACGTAGCTAAACACGGCCTTCACAGGCAGCCGACTGGGGATTTGCCGTCAACCCAGGCCTAGAACTTATCATAGTCTTGGAACTCCTGGAAATCCTCCACCACGACTTCATCTTCTCCTGAGCAGGGGTTGCAATGTGGACAACTGTAAGTGCAATCAACCCTGACTGAGGGTTTTGGTGATTAAATGACAAAACAAACAGAGTTTCTAACAAGTTTGCTCCTAGTATGTATACAGTTATTCTAAAGACAGGAGGAGCACAGATTTTATATATACGCAAATGGAAAAGCACAGCGGATTAAAATTCTATATCATATAGCGTGCTTCAAGTGCTTGGGAACAACGACATTTTACTTTTTACAATTCTTGAGTCATGGGAATCATCGTTCAATTAAGAGGGATCCACAATAGTTAAGTAAGTAATTGTGATGAGCTCAGTCCAAACCTCTTTCAAATCCTCTAAGAAAACAATTTACTAGATCATGAATGCTCTTGGAAAAACCACTTTCACTTCCCACTAAGATTTCCCCATGGTTCTCTTCAGTTTTCTAAAAATCTGTTTACCAGTTTCAAAAACCGGCTCAACCGGTTTTTGCACTGTTCCCTCTGCCACTTTCTGTCCTGCCAGTCAGTCCTGTTAGAAAATGTCGTGTGTAGACTGTTGGAAAATCGGTTCAACCAATTTTTGGGCCGGTTCAACCGAATTTGGAACCGGTCCACTCTTCGGCTGAGTCAGCCAGTGAACCGAGAACCACCCTGGTGGAAACCGGTTCAACCGGTTTCAAAACCAGTTCAACCGGTTTTCAGATAGGATTCCCCAACGGCCACCAGCTTTTGGGGGCTCCTTTATATACCCCTCACACTCTCTCTCTTCATTCACTTCTGCCCTCTCCACGATTTCTTGGCTGACCAACTCTAAAACAAGAGCATTCATACCCAAAATTGCATCTCCTTCAATTGATTGAAGGACCCTTGGTGTGAGGTGAAGTCGATCTAACTCGCAGTTGATTTCATCTCGATTCTCCCTTTCTCTTCATCTCCCGAGCTCATCGCAAACTTGAATCTTATGCGGATTTGTTACTCTTGGAACCTTGAGTTCCTTGACGGATAGAGGTTGCTTAGGAGTCTCCAAATTTGTGGACGACCCCAAGAAGTTTGTATCACCCGCTCGTTGAGCTAAGTTGAGAAGAGATTGCCTTGACCTTGGTGGTCGGCTTGTGGAGGATTAGGGTTGGAAAAGACCTGGCCCTTTGTGGGCTCCTCAACGAGTAGGACACCTTTGTGGTGGTTGCCGAACCTTGGGTTAAAGCGTGTGTTCTTGGTGTGCTCTTGAAAAGTGCTTTAAATTGTTGGTTAGTTTATATTTGATTATATTGTGTGCAAATCGTGTGAAACCAATTCACATCGATTTGTCACCCATTCGAGTGGATTTTCTCTAGGGCAAGTCTTAAGAAAGAATCTCTCATTACTTTGTCACACTTGTTTAACTGTTTATCTAATCTAAGTTGAGCAGGTTCAAACTTGTTCAGCTGTAAACAAAATCAGCTGAACCAGTTTGCACCAGTGCAACTTGAATTTAATATTATCTCGAAGTTTTTAGTGAAAATTTTCAGGTGTAGCCTATTCACCCCCCTAGGCTACTTTCAATTGGTATCAAAGCTTCGTGCCTCATTTTACGCTTACCCGCGTGAGGTTGCGATCATGTCTACGCAAAGGGACCATGTGGATCCTCTTCTCGAGGAAATCCCTACCACCTCCACCGGTGAGGAAGTGGACCCCAAGGTCCTCGACCTCGCCATGAAGATTGCGGAGAAAATTTTCCTCAAAATGAAAGAGGAAGATGCAAAGAAAAAGGCCAAGGAAGAAGAAACAAGAAGAAAGGCCGAAGAAGACAGAGGAAAAGGAAAAATTGAATGCAATGACGACTTGGTGGAACTTTTGGTGTCAAGGGTGATGAGCAAGGTAAGTCTCAACACCGAAGCATCATCAACCAAAAGTAAAGGTACCAAATTCAATAAGGTTCAATTTGATTACTCTAGAAATTTTATTCCCAACTTCTCTTCGGCTCCACTCGGAAAGTTACCAACTCTTAGTGAGTTGAACTATGATGAGTGGGCCGATAAGATGAAGTCGCATTTAATCGGTGTGCATCCTAGTCTTTGGGAGATTGTTAATATAGGTATGCATAAGCCTACCCAAGGAGAAGAGATGACATCAGAAATGATGCAAGAGGTGCATCGCAATGCTCAAGTAGTGAGCATAATCAAAGGAAGCCTTTGTCCGGAAGAGTACCGGAAAGTTCAAGGAAGAGAAGATGCACGTGACATTTGGAATATTTTGAAAATGTCACATGAAGGAGATCCCAAAACTAAAAGACACAGAATTGAAGCTTTGGAAAGCGAACTTGCAAGATATGATTGGTCTAAGGGTGAATCTCTTCAATCACTCTTTGACCGGTTAATGGTATTGGTCAATAAAATAAGGGTGTTGGGTAGTGAAGATTGGAGTGACTCGAAGGTCACTAGGCTATTCATGAGAGCCTATAAAGAAAAGGACAAGAGTTTGGCAAGGATGATAAGAGATCGTGATGATTATGAGGAGATGACTCCTCATCAACTATTTGCCAAAAGTCAACAACATGAGTCCAAAGAAGCTCCAATCAAAACAAGAGACTCACATACCTTGTTTACAAATGAGCAAGATTCTTCCAAGAAAAGCAAAGACCACAAGTCAAAGAAGGTGGTTGAAACATCAAGCGATGAAGATAGTTCAAGTGATGAGGACACGACGATGTTCATCAAGACCTTCAAGAAGTTTGTACGGAAGAATGACAAATATCAGAGAAAAGGAAAGAAGAGGGCATGCTATGAATGTGGCCAGACCGGTCACTTCATTGCGGATTGTCCAAACAAGAAGGAACAAGATGCCAAGAAAGATTACAAAAGGGACAAGTTGAAGAAGGGAGGCAAGGGCAAGGGATACTTCAAGAAGAAGAAGTATGGCCAAGCCCACATAGGTGAAGAATGGAACTCCGACGAAGAGAGTTCAAGCTCGGAGGAAGAGGAAGAGGTGGCTAATGTCGCCATTCAATCCACCTCGACCTCGCAACTCCTCACCAACCTCTCTGACGACTCCTACACCCCTACTTGCCTCATGGCAAAAGGAGATAAGGTAACCTTATTTAATGATGATTTTACTAATGATGATGGTGAATAAATTGCCATGAAAAATAAAATGATTAAATAATTTGGTTTAAATGGATACAATGTAATCACTAAATTGATGGAGAAGCTAGATAAAAGGAAAGCAACCCTTGACGCTCAAGAAGACTTGCTCATCCTTGAAAAGGAGAGAAACTAAGAGCTTCAAGAATTGCTATCCAATAAAGATGAGATGCTCGAAGTTTTGACTGTATCTTTAGTCAAAATAACTATAGAGGATAAAGAGAAAGAAATGGCCAATATAAAAACCTCTATAGTTAGTCTTGCAAATGAAAAAGATGCACTTGAATCAAGCATGTTAAGCTTGACAGTTCAAAATCAAGAACTTCAAGAACTTCAACGCTTCATCTTTGTTGGTAGAATCTAAGGCTAGCTCCTCAAATAATAATATGTGCAAACATTGTACAAAATATCATGCTTCTTGTTGCTTGACTAACCATGCAAGGAAGGAAAGCTCACAGGTGAAAGTCAAGAAAATATTGAAGAAATGCTCTAGCAATGATGGGTTAAAGAAAGTTGAACCCAAGTACAAGTCATTGAAGCCCAACAATGGGATAAAGGGGCTTGGGTACAACTCAAACAAGGTAAACCCTAGCATAGAGCATAAGGGGTGGAGATCCCCCAAGTTCATAGAGGGAACCACCCTATATGATGCCTTGGGGAGGATTCACTCCTCAAATGATAAGTCAACTCAAGTGAAGGTAAACTTGAGTTACACAAAGGATAAGATGAAGGAAGCAGTTTCCACCAATGGAGAAAAGTTTAGAGCTCCCATTTCTCATTCTTATCTTTGTGATTATATGTTGACTTGGGATTCAGGAAAACTGGTTGTTAAATATGTGGGTGCCTACACTAAGAGAAAGGTTATGAAAAGGAGTGTGTGGGTACCCAAGGCGATAACTAACAACGTAAGACCCAATTCAATTTGGGTACCTAAAAGCATAGCCTAAATTTGTTTTGCAGGTCTACTCCTCTAGTGGGTCAAGCTGGGTGCTTGACAATGGATGTACAAATCACATGACCAGGGAGAAAGACATGTTTCACTCCTTGCAACTAACTCAAGAAGCACAAGAAATTGTGTTTGGAGATAGTGGCAAGAGTGAAGTGATTGGTATTGGTAAAATTCCTATCTCTGACCACCAGTCACTTTCAAATGTTTTGCTAGTAGATTCTTTAAGCTACAATTTGATGTCTGTTTCACAACTTTGTGGAATGGGATATAACTGCCTATTTTCTGATGTGGATGTGAAGATCCTTAGAAGGGAGGATTCTTCTGTTGCTTTTACAGGTCGCTTGAAGGGTAAACTTTATCTTGTTGATTTCACAACAAATAAGGTGACACCTGAGACTTGTTTAGTGGCAAAATCCGACAAGGGTTGGCTATGGCATCGCCAGCTAGCTCATGTCGGCATGAGGAACTTGGCCAAACTTCAAAAGGATAGTCACATCATTGGACTAACAAATGTTGTGTTTGAGAAAGATAGGATTTGTGGCGCATGCCAGGCAGGAAAACAACATGGAGTCCCACATCAATCAAAGAATGTGGTCACAACTAAGAGGCCTTATGAGCTTCTTCATATGGACCTATTCGGTCCTGTGGCCTACATAAGTATTGGAGGAAGTAAATATGGATTAGTCATTGTTGATGATTTTTCTCGCTTCACCTGGGTTTTATTTTTGAGTGACAAATGTGAAACCCAAGAGACTTTGAAGAAATTCATGAAGAAAGCTCAAAATGAGTTTGAGCTAAAAATCAAGAAAGTGAGAAGTGACAATGGGACAGAGTTCAAGAATACAGGTGTTGAAGAATTCTTATGCGAAGAAGGAATCAAACATGAGTTCTCGGTCCCCTACACTCCACAACAAAATGGTGTAGTGGAAAGGAAAAATCGAACACTAATTGAAGCCGCAAGAACCATGTTGGATGAACACAAGACACCTGACAACTTCTGGCCGAGGCGGTCAACACCACCTGTCATGCAATCAACTGTCTATATCTTCATAAGATTTATAAGAAGACTGCCTACAAGCTTCTCACTGGTAACAAACCTAAGGTTGATTACTTTAGAGTCTTTGGTTGTAAATGCTTCATTCTTAACAAGAAAGTCAAGAGCTTGAAGTTTGCTCCTAGAGTGGACGAGGGTTTCTTGCTTGGTTATGCATCAAATGTGCATGGATATCGTGTTTTCAACAATACCACTGGTCTTGTTGAAATAGCGATAGACGTGACATTTGATAAATCTAATGGCTCGCAAAGGCATGTTTCTAATGATATTGCAGGAAATGAAGAACCACCTTGTGAGGCCATAAAGAAGCTTGCAATAGGTGAAGTAAGACCACAAGAAAAGAATGATGAAGAAGAAACCTTTTGGATGACAAATGAGGTCATTGATGTGGGTGCAAAGGTGGCGGGTGATAAATCCTCCACCCAAGAAAACACATCAACCTCAAGTCATCCAATCCTTGAAGAAGTTCATCAACCACAAGAGTTGCCAACAATTGTGGAAGATGAACCTGAAGTTGTTGTTAATGAAGTTTCTCTTGAACAAGAGGATGATGATGAAGGGCAAATTCAAAGACAACCATTAGTGCCTCATCCTCGGGTTCACCATACCATCCAAAGAGATCATCCAGTGGACAACATTCTTGGCAGCATCAAAAGAGGGGTAACAACTAGATCCTGTTTAGCAATTTTTTGTGAATTTTACTTGTTTGTTTCCTCTCTTGAGCCACTTAAGGTTGAAGAAGCGCTGAGTGATCCGGATTGGATAATTGCAATGCAAGAGGAGTTGAATAACTTCACTCAGAATGAAGTCTGGTCCTTAGTTGAAAGATCTAAGCAAAATGTGATTGGAACCAAATGGGTCTTTAGAAATAAACAAGATGAGCATGGTGTTGTTATAAGAAACAAAGCACGATTGGTTGCCCAAGGTTTCACTCCAGTGGAGGTACTTGACTTTGGTGAAACATTTGCGCCGGTAGCAAGGTTAGAATCAATAATAATATTAATTGCCTATCCTACTAATCATGATTTCAAGTTGTACCAAATGAATGTCAAGAGCGCATTTCTAAATGGACCACTACAAGAGTTGGTCTATGTGGAGCAACCGCCAGGGTTTGAAGATCCAAGGAAGCCCAACCATGTTTTTCTTCTCCACAAAGCGCTCTAGGGCTTAAACAGGCCCCTAGAGCTTGGTATGAATGTCTCAAAGATTTTCTGCTTAAAAATGGTTTTGAGATAGGAAAAGCTGACTCTACCTTATTTACTCGCAAAGTTGATAATGAATTATTTGTGTGCCAAATATATGTCGATGACATTATATTTGGTAGTACTAACGAGAAATTTTGTGAATAATTTAGTAAGGTAATGACGAACAGGTTTGAGATGTCTATGATGGGTGAGCTCAAGTTCTTTCTTGGATTTCAAGTCAAGCAATTGAGGGAAGGAACGTTCTTGTGTCAAACCAAATACACCCAAGATATGTTGAAAAAGTTTGGTATGGCAAAGGCAAAACCCATCAAGACTCAAATGTCATCAAATGGGCATCTTGACCTAAATGAAGAAGGTAAACCGGTAGACCAAAAGCTATATAGATCAATGATAGGGTCACTGCTTTACTTGTGTGCATCTAGACCTGATACAATGTTAAGTGTATGCATGTGTGCTCGTTTTCAAGCAAATCCAAAAGCATGTCATCTTGTAGACGTTAAGAGAATCCTAAGATACTTAGTCCACACCCAAAATCTAGGCTTATGGTATCCTAAAGGCTCCTTTTTCGATTTACTTGGCTATTCTGATTCAGATTATGCCGGTTGCAAAGTAGATCGAAAAAGTACTACTGGCACTTGCCAAAATGGTGTTGCACTTTCTACTTCAGAAGCTGAGTACATAGCAGCTGGTGCATGCTGTGCACAATTGTTATGGATGGAGCAAACCCTGAGAGATTTTGGTTGTGAGTTTAACAAAATTCCACTGCTGTGTGACAATGAGACTGCTATTAAACTTGCAAACAATCCTGTGCAACACTCTAGAACTAAACATATCGATATTAGACATCATTTCTTGAGAGACCATGAAGCCAAAGGAGATATCGAATTATTCCATGTAAGCACCGAAAATCAACTAGTCGATATCTTCACTAAACCTCTTGGTGAGACTAGGTTTTGTTTTCTAAGGAGTGAACTAAATATCTTGGATTCTCGAAACATGTCTTAAGAAATAAAATTTGAATCATGATTGATTAGTATAAAGTTGTTTTGTGAACAAGATGAAGTTTGAAATCTTACTTTTGTTGTCTAAGATATTCATATCATTAATATTGTTTGTATACTAGGCCCTATCGGGCTCCTTCTGAAATTTGGTTGATTAAATCGGCTGAGCCAGCCACTCAACCGGTTTTTGCTCTGGTGAAAACCGGTTGAACCGGTCTCAAAACCGGTTGAACTGATTTTCTGCGTCTCGGCGTCTGCGCGTAAGTCTGTCTCTCAGTCTACGTTGTCAGTGCGTCAGTAGTCTGCGCAGTAAAACCTCTTTTTCTGTGCATTTACTGTGCGCGCTGTAGCAAAACCGGTTGAACCGGTTTCTAGACCGGTTGAACCGGTTTTGGGCAGTTTGCCCAGCCACCGCCGCCCCCTTTTCTCTCCTTTCCCCTCTACTTTCTATCTCTCTCTCTCTCAGTTCTCCCAGTCGCCGATGCCTTCATTTCTCTCTCCCTCTCTCACCTTCTCCCCTCAAATCCTTCCAAAAACCCACTAAATCTCTCCAAAACTTTGTGGAGATTGTTGTGGATTCGATCCTCTCAAGCTCCTCCACACTCTCTCCACTTCTCTTCGGGATTTTTTGTGGACGGTTTCACAGATCGAGGTATTATTACATCTTCCCTATTTTTTTGACTCGATCTATTCATTTCTTGAATATCTTGAGATTATCTTCAAGGAGATTGTGTAGTTCAGGTGTATGACACACTTATTTGTTCTCATTGTTTCGAACATTGTTTTGAGTTAAGTAGGTTGATATTGTTTATTGTAGCTAGACCGCTCATATGAACGGTTAAAGTGCATGCCCAATATTATACTTATCTTTCCTCAAACATGTTCGTTAAACTCCTGAACATCAATATCACTCTCACCATATGTATTTTGTTTGATCTTAAGGATGGTTCATCGTCGAAATCCATCTGTCGTTGAATCCGATTCTGATGACAGTTCCCCAGAAATTCATGAGGAGACTCCCCCTCGGTCCAGATCCAAGCGTGGGCGAGGATCTGGCAATGTCATGATGTGTGGTGAGGCCTCTGGGTCTCAAGGAACTCACGGACGAACGGCTCGAAACCCTTCTAGTCGTTCTCGTCCCGCGACAAATCCTCAGGCCTGGGAGTCTACAAGTGATGATGAAGGAGGCAAAGATGATGTTGTTGACCTCCCTCCTGCTCATGCCCCCATCATCCAAGGATTGGTGCTCCACAAAGCTTAGGCTCGTC
Organism: Zea mays; assembly: GCF_902167145.1. NCBI lineage: Eukaryota > Viridiplantae > Streptophyta > Magnoliopsida > Poales > Poaceae > Zea > Zea mays. Next base: position 155,846,691 of record NC_050100.1, on the reverse strand, counting down.
GTTCCCCAACGAAGAGATTATTGGTTTCAGTGCCAGCGGAGGGTCCGCTCTTCTTCAAGACATGAGCTTTCAGAATCCTACTCTCTATGTTCGTGATGTCAGGATTGAAGGTAATCGCTTTTGGATTCTACTTCATGTAGATTTCTACAATTTGGTTATTCTTCCCAAGAAGCACCAGCCCATTCTCCATCAACGCTTTATCAACTTGAGTGGGTGTGAAGGTATTGGGGATCCAGAGATGACATTGGCACTAAGGGCCTGTGAGCAAAAGAAAATGAAGAATATCATGTCTTTCCAATTTGATTGGAATGATGAGATCATTGCTCAATTCTACTCTACTTTGTGGATCAAGCCTGCTGATGAGGAAAGTCCCTACAACTTTCCTTATATGATTTTTTTATTGAAGGAAGCTGGTACAAAGTTAGCTACAGGAGATTTGCTCACATATTGGGATTCACTGATGATGATATTGCTAGAGATAAGATCCAAATCCATGATTTTCGCCCTCCCACCAGGGCTGAGGCTAAAGATCTTCACATTTATGAGACTGATGAGTACTGGAAATCCACAAATTTGCATAAGTACTACATATACCTCAACTCTCTTTTCAGGATGACTCTCATTCCCAAGGGGGAAATCAAATGAACATCCTAGGTGAAAGCAAAGTTCTTCTCTCCTTCATGAAGCCCAATATCAGTGAGAGCTTGAATGTCTTTGATATGATTTGGCAAGAAATTATTCATGCCTCTTGCTTTCCTCTCAAGGGATGTCTGCATGCACCCTTCATCATGAAAATGATTGAAGTGGTCACCCAATTCAGATATGAAAAGGGCACCAGACATCTCTCCTACACCCCTTTCTGGATTGACCCTAATAATCCAGCAGGGCGGTTGAGGAAGGCTCCTGCAAGCTCTCGTGAGCAAACTACTGCTGGTCCCTCTCGTCCTTCTCCTGGTCGTGGCTCTCCCACACCACGTGGTCGTGGTCGTGGTCATGGTCGAGGTCGTGGTCGCGGCATGGGATAGCAGCTTTTTTCTCCATGTGCAGGAATATTTCTGCTGATGTTCACGAGCTGGCCAGGCGGCAGCGGGAGACGGATGATAATCTCCGTCATCAGTCTATCTCTACGGGTATCCCTTTTGCTCCTCGCTCGCCTGACGTGCCTATCCATGCACCTCCTCCAGAAATTAATGAATGGCATCAACAAACTTATAGAGTTCCATTCATGACAGCTGAAGATGAAGATGTTGAAGAAGAAGAATTCTTTGATGACAGGAATCAGTTTGTCCCGCCTCCCCACCAGGGTGATCCGGGTCCATCTTCATCTTATCCTCCCCCCAGGATCCTTCAGGCAGCACTCCTCCCCCTGCTAACCCTGGGGAGGAAAACTTTGCAGTCAATCTGGCGTCGCGATTCTTTGATCCCTCCCCTTCCTGGTGATATGTGTTTATTTCTCTTCTCCTGTTTTTTTTGGTGCTCGTTGCCAAAAAGGGGGAGAAGGGTTGATGGATGGTAGCCCAAGGGGCTAAACTGTACTACTTTTATTTATGTAATGAACATTATTGTCTGTAATAACTTTAGCATTTGTCTATGCTTGTGATGATGGCTTAGGGCCATGAACAATATTATGTGATGGTAATCATTATTGTAATAGCTAGTTTATTATTTTTATGATCCTTCTTATCCATCATATATTTTATGCTATGACATGATGAAATTGTGAGAGTATGTCATTTACATCATCATATCTTATATAATATTGTTGCATCCCTCGAATAATTGTGTAATGTGTTGGCTATTCACTCTCTCCAAATATGTTGCATAATTGACATATCAAGTCAATATGAAGATCACAAAACTCATGCACATATTTAGGGGGAGCCACACATACATAAGTATTCACAATCTCGCAAGTGATTTTGTTTTTATCTATACTCCAGTTTGTTTTGGCATCAATCACCAAAAGGGGGAGATTGTAAGTGCAATCAACCATGATTGACGGTTTTGGTGATTAAATGACAAAACAAATAGAGTTTCTAACAAGTTTGCTCCTAGTATGTATACAGTTATTCTAAAGACAGGAGGAGCACAGATTTTATATATACGCAAATGGAAAAGCACAGCGGGTTAAAATTCTATATCATATAGCGTGCTTCAAGTGCTTGGGAACAACGACAATTTACTTTTTACAATTCTTGAGTCATAGGAATCGTCATTCAATTAAGAGGGATCCATAATAGTTGAGTAAGTAATTGCGATGAGCTCAGTCCAAACCTCTTTCAAATCCTCTAAGAAAACATTTTACTAGATCATGAATGCTCTTGGAAAAACCACTGTCACTTCCCACTAAGATTTCCTCATGGTTCTCTTCAGTTTTCTAAAAATCTATTCGCCAATTTCAAAACCCGGCTCAACCGGACTAAAAACCGGCTCAACCGGTTTTTGCACTGTTCCCTCTGCCACTTTCTGTCCTACCAGTCTGCCTGTCAGTCCTATTAGAAAAAGTCGTGTGCAGACTGTTGGAAAATCGGTTCAACCGATTTTAGGCCGGTTCAATCGAATTTGGAACCGGTCCACTCTCTGGCTGAGTCAGCCAGTGAGCCGAGAACCACCCTGGTGGAAATCGGTTCAACCGGTTCAATCGGTTTTCAGACAGGATTCCCCAACGGCCACCAGCTTTTGGGGGCTCCTTTATATACCCCTCACACTCTCTCTCTTCATTCACTTCTGCCCTCTCCACGATTTCTTGGCTGACCAACTCTAAAACAAGAGCATTCGATCCACCTCTCACACCCAAAATCGCATCTCCTTCAATTGATTGAAGGACCCTTGGTGTGAGGTGAAGTCGGTCTAACTCGCTGTTGATTTCATCTCGATTCTCCCTTTCTCTTCATCTCCCGAGCTCATCACAAACTTGAATCTTGTGCGGATTTGTTACTCTTGGAACCTTGAGTTCCTTGACGGATAGAGGTTGCTTGGGAGTCTCCAAATTTGTGGACGACCCCAAGAAGTTTGTATCACCCGCTCGTTGAGCTAAGTTGAGAAGAGATTGCCTTGACCTTGGTGGTCGGCTTGTGGAGGATTAGGGTTGGAAAAGACACAACCCTTTGTGGGCTCCTCAACGAGGAGTAGGACACCTTTGTGGTGGTTGCCGAACCTCGGGTTAAATTGTGTGTTCTTGGTGTGCTCTTGAAAAGTGCTTTAAATTGTTGGTTAGCTTATATTTGATTATATTGTGTGCAAATCGTGTGAAATCAATTCACATCGATTTGTCACCCATTTGGGTGGATTTTCTCTAGGGCAAGTCTTAAGAAAGAATCTCTCATTACTTTGTCACACTTGTTTAACTGTTTATCTAATCTAAGTTGAGCAGGTTCAAACTTGTTCAGATGTAAACAAAATCAGCTGAACCAGTTTGCACCAGTGCAACTTGAATTTAACATTATCTCGAAGTTTTTAGTGAAAATTTTCAGGTGTAGCCTATTCACCCCCTCTAGGCTACTTTCAACAACCTAGGGGGGTTTAGTATTGTAAAGCAAAGGTGAGTACACATCAACAACTCAACAATTGTTCTGTTTGGCTGTGTTGGACTATCTTTATGTGGGGTGAAGCTCAGAGCGATTACTTTTAGTTGGTCAGATAATTATTACTAGTAGAGAGCCAAGTTTTAGCATTAAAGCCAAGTTATTAACCAAAAAGTACTCCTTCCAAATGGAAAGAATACCAGAAACCATAACCATAATCATAATCATAATCATTGAAACCATAATTATCCTCGTCATCATCTGTACTCATAGTGTCTCTAATCAAAGGAGCTCCCAAGGCCGCTCATAACCTTGAGCACGGCTGATATATCAGTTTCATAACACTCTGCAGAGGTTGCACACTTTACCCACGAGTCGTGATTCCCTCTCTAGCCCGGTCTTGCAAGACCCTTGTTCACACCCGAGGTGAACGACCAGGGATTCACTATGAAGCCTTTACAAAGATTCACTAAGGCTGTAGTCACCCGTTAGGTTTCCTAAATGTACCGCACTCCTCTCCAAGGGGCAAACCACCCTTGGCAGAGCGAGCCGCATACACCGAGCCCCATTAACGGCACGACGGCGAAGCAAACTACACCTCAGTTCCTCTAATTAATTAGCTAAGGGCGTCACATGCCACCCTCATGGTTGTATTGTTTTCCCGGGTGGTCATCCAACGAACCAGTCCTTACGAAGAGGCACTCGAGAAATTGCTCGAGTCCCCCATGAATGTCACAATGCCATTTTCATAATCAAAAGGTAAACATCGTATCATAAATAATCTCATCATATTCATTGATTAATGTAAAGCACTAGCATAGAGCTAATCCAAAAATGATCCAACCCAAATCGGTGAACAAGAACAGGATAAACAAAGATTAGTCAATCCTTAGATATAAATTATGTAAATGCAGGGAGGTGAATTATAAAATGTATAGGACATAGATAGGTCAGAGGACACTTGCCTTCACCAACCAGCTGCTGCTTAGGGTCTTCGCCTGCAACTCCTTCGGACTCCGCCAACATACCGTTACCTATACGAGTTCAAACATACATTCTACAATCTTAACATAGAAAGAAACAATACACCACACAATAAAATATTACAACTAAACAGACGAGTGGCATAGGACCCGCATCTATGACTATGGGAGAAAAGAAACTATAGCGGTCGAAGCTACGACCGAGAGACATAGCAATTACGTTAGGCAGTTGCAAAGCCCAAAATTGGTAGAAGAAAAATAATATATATATATATAATAAAATAAATAAACGAATATATTCATGATAGTGTTTCGGGGATTCTAGAAACCTTGGAAATTTATTAGAACCCTTCCTTTTCATAATCAATTAATGATATTCAAGTAGTTAAGCAACCAATGAATAAATAAGGAAAGGTGCATCTCTTGCTGATAATTTTGGGGATGCATTTTGAAAACATAACTTAAATTTGACCTTAAATTATAAATGAAAACATAAAATAGAAAATGAGAAAGGAAATTGTAATAATCATTTATTACCCCTAGAATTAAATAAAGAGAATGGTTATAATAAAATAATGTTGCTCAAAACATGTCTTAATAAAGATTAGACATTGGAAAATGTTTTCTATCAAAACAAAGGAATATGAACTTTGGGATATACCTTTAAATTGATTACACACCCCAAAACAATATCATGTGTAATAAATTTGGTGTAAATTTCATTACCTAAATAAGATAATAATAATAAATAAATAACATTATGACGGGCAATAGAAAAATTATTCATATTATATTTTGTGTTTAATAATTGAAGCTAACGTTCAAACATGAATTTAAATTTGAATTTGATTTGAGTGTTTGAAATTTGAAATAGAAAGGAAAAAGAAAAATTGAAGAAAACACACGATGCCTCGTCATGGACCGGTTTTTCCTTCCCCCGGCCCACTACCACACGCGCCTGGATCTCAGCTCACCTACGCGGCCTAGCTACTCCTCTGTCGCACCTGCACTCGCCGCCTGATGGGCCCTACATGTGTGATACCCGGTTTGCAAAGAAGAGAAGTTGGGGGTTGTTCTTTTTGTTTTTTTCCTCATCCGGTTGTTGTTTTGGGGATTTGGGATTTTGTGGAAAACATTCACAACTAGGGCAGTAGAATTTATTTGATTTGACGCTTGTGTTGCGGTCGGGAGCTGTCGCGTGGGTTAGTTGGGCCGCAATTGGAGTTTCGGCCCATTAACCCTCCCAAACCCTAGCCGCCTCCCTCCTAACCCCCTCCCCCATGTGCAGCCCCCCCCCACTTCTCTCCCCCCTTGGCTGCCGCCCCCCTGCCCATCTCCTCCTCTCTCCATTCTTGCAGCCACCAAACCCTAGCCGCCCCCCCCCCCCTCAATCCCCTCCTCCCAAGGTGCCAATCCTTGCCGCTCGGATCATCGTCGTCGTGGTGCGAGTCTTCAATCGTTTTGGTGGAGGGAAGAAGGGAGGAAGGAAAGGGGGAGAATCTAAGGTGATTTTTGTGTTCATCCCTTGTTCATTTGCGCTGCAATTTAATTGATTAGAGGTTGCGTTTGCGATTGGGTAGAGGGGGCTGTCCAGAATTTTAGATGGTGGGTGAACAGCAGTAGTCTAGCAGTTTCTGTGTTTTTTCGTGAGGAATTAAGGGAAATAAGTTTGGGGATCATGTAGAACTTTACCTTACCTTTCCAACGAGTATTTATTCGCTCAATTTGGAGTTATAAATTGAAAGTTATCATCGTTTGAATCCGGTTATGTTGCTGTCCAAAAAAACAGATTTTTCAGGTGGGTGAACAGCAGTGGTATTAGCAGTTTCTGGGAATTTTTCGTGAGTAATTAGTGTTAACCAGTATGGTAATCATGTAGGGATTTGTCTTATCTTTCCAATTAGTACTTATGCACTTGATTTGGAATTATATTTTAAAAGATATCGCTGTTTGAATCTGGGTATGTCGCTGTCCAAAAGACAAAGAAAAACAGATTACAGGGTTCATCTTGTGGACTGTTTTGGGCTAATTATATATTGGAATTTAATTATAAATTGTATACAAAACTTGTGGGGAATTTTATGTAGATGCCTCTGGAGTTTTTGTTTGTTACCACTGCTGTCATAATTTTAAAGTTATGAAATTATTAAGCAGCGCCGCTGCAGTTTGGTGGGTGTAGGGAGAGATGTAACCCGCGGCGGGGTTTGAGTTGTGCGTAGGTGCGGCGTCGCTTATGGGCCTGATTATGTGAAATTGGTGTACTAAGTTGGGTGTCAAAAACAGGTGGTGGACTTCCGGATCGTACTTAGGGATTTGCCCGAACTTCCGGTAAAGGCAAGTAAATACAGTGGTGGTTGCTACCGTTTGGTTTGCATCCTATTCCCTGTCATTGAGTATGCATAAGTTTTAATTATGTTAATCATTGAATTCTATGATGAAGTTTATTTGTTTGGGAGTATTAATTCTCAATTGTCTAATATTGTGGATGATCATAATTTGGTAATGATATATGTGGTTGATTCCCATCTGGATGAAGTTGAAGTGTCTTTTTGAATCATGTTATATGAAGTGTTGTAGGCATGACATGCACATCGCATCATCCATCTTGCATTTTGAAGTTATGTCGTGATCTTATGGTCCGACCGTACCGGTACATTTTTAGCATCGTACGTTGCCCGAGGAGGGGTACGATGCGGCTTCATATCCTTAGAGGTATGAAGACAGAAGTCATCCTTGCATTTGCAGACATTTGCACTCATGAGGAAATATATGAAGTGTGACATTACTATGTTACTATTGTGGTTTCTACCTGCGAGGTGTGGTAACTAGGTGTGTTGTACGTTGTATACGTGCTGCACCTTCGTAATAAGAAGGATGTGGAATCAAGTGGTGGTAAAACAATGTTCTTATGTGGTTAAACTGTTTGATATTATTTTACTTGCTGAGATGTGTCATCTCACTCTTGCATTACTCAATGCAGGTACTTGATACATGTTGGGAATGAGGGGAGTAGCAGCACGTCCACTTTCACTCTCACAATAACGCTGCCCAGGCGCAGCCATGATTTAATTAGAAACTTATTGTCAAAGGAAGTTTGTTTATTTTTTTATATGGTCGTGCGCACTGGTTAATTCAGTTCAGGTCGTATGTTTATCTTTCCTTGCTGGCCGAGTAATAATACTTAGTATGTTTTAGTCATGATATATGTTTATACTCTGTTGCTCCCTCTTTTATGCAATCTTGCAAAGGGGATGCTGCCGAAATTTTATATATGGACGTCGGAAGTGTAGTACAGTAGCATTCCGGGTTGTTTGTGGAACCTTGGAGTGTTACAGTTGGTATCAGAGGATAGGCTTTAGATTCTACGCAATTTGAAGATAAATTTGACACACTTGCACATATAGGAAGGGTATGGGTTCATATATCTTTCATATTAGTATTTTATTGTATAGATGACTAGAATTTCCTTACTCCAAACCCCTTTATGGTTTGATGAGGTATGTCGTTAACGACGTAATGCTTGATATGAAATGTTACTTCTATTTAATATTGGTTTCTTGATGTGGTTGTTATTGAAATTATTATGCGAGTGAAGCTACTAATGTACTTGTTTTATATACATATCGTCATGATGTTTTTTGGGATGCAATGTTTACTAATCTCTGAGCTATTACCATCATATATTTCTATATGCTTGACTGTGGATGTTTTTTCCCAAAAGGATTCTTGGGTTCTAGTACTTGCAGGACCGATTGTTTATTGAGCTTGTGTATAGAGGATCTAATCCGACTTGGTGTAGCGTGAAAACACTATACAATGAAGTTTTATGGTGTTGTTGAGTTTGATTGACTGTTGGGTTACAACCCAACTTATCAATGTAATATTTCCATGGGTGCAGTGCTTTACACCTCACCTTTTTTTTGGCTAGTGTGGCTACTTGCCAACTTGATCTTAGAGTACAATAGGTTTGTCTCCATAGAGCAAAGGCAATGTTGTACTGTCTATGAAATCTTGAGACTAGAAGAACTCAAGTGAATTTGCAAGATGACGTGGGTAGATAAGTCCAACCATGTTTACATGATAGGTTTTCTTATTGTGTGCAACCTTATCTTTAATAATAAATAGGGTGATTTCAAGTGGATTTTATGTCTATATTATAGTTGAAGAGGCATGCATATTTTCCTTTTATGGTTTGTTTCTATAGCCAAAAAGGTTATGCATAATTTTTATTTGTTGGAGGCTAGTCATGTGGACGATATGGACAACCCGTTTTATATTGTTTTTAATCGCTGATGATACATGGTAGTTTTTTTTATATGATCAGTTCTCTATGCATGCTTGTGGAATTATTATTTGGACCGCTTTATCTTAAACAAAGTCAATGTTTAACTGGAAGTTGCTTATGTTTGTTAGTCATCTATCTCTATAATGATGTGGTTGTTGCATTAGATGGAGATTTTTATTATATGAATGATGGTTTGATAGATCATGTATGTCTACTACTTTGAATTCATCCTATGACATCACTAGGTACAAATTGTTGTATGTGAGGTTAATCAAAGTAGTTGGGTTAGGTGGATTATCTTATTGAAGTCCAATTACTCCTGTTGAGCATATTATCGTGTTATTATTTTAGTGTTGAAAGTAATATTTATGAAGCTTTTGCATGAGTCTGTGTCAAGAAGTACATTAGTTTTTTCTTGTTGTTATCCCTCCATTGCTTTATGAGTATTGCAAATTTTATCTCTTTTGAGAGGGGGAAAAGATGTTATATGACATGAGCACCATTTGCTTCACGTCAACAGAATAGTTTTGGAGATTTCTAGTAGTTGGATTCTAGTGTAATAACAACCATGTTTTATAGAGCTAGAGACGGGTATGTCAGGTGTTTCATACATTGTCGGTACATGGATGTTTGACCTTAGTGGCATTAACAAACGAGGTTGTTGAATTCATTGATTGTTGTGCTTAGTGTTCTAACCTATTTGGTAGAGTGTTATTTAAAGACTTTGTGGAGTTGCATCCCAGTTTGGTAGTGGAAAATCCTAGTGTTGATGGCACCTGCCAATGACTTGGGTTTCATTTTATATTGTTTTTTTATTATTGTTGATAATATGTTGTTTGGTTTCGGGAGGCATTTTAAATTAGTTGGAGGCTGAATCAGGCTTCACTTATCTAGAATGTTTTGTAGTATGTTTCTGCATCTTTCCATAGGATGCTTAATCACCATGTTTGGTCTAAACATTTGAGAGATATGGGTTTCTTAAAACATCTTTGTTGGTGTCTCTAGAAGAGTGAGTCTTTAATTTTGCACGGAAGAGTAGACATTGAAGACGGTATAATTTGGTCTTTGTGGATTATGAAAGTTTTAGTAATTTCATGATCTTTTCAAAGAGTATGGGTTTCTAATTCTCATTGCATATAATTGGAGTTAGGTTGCTCTGAAGTTGTTGCACTGTTGTGTCTGAACTTTAGGCGTCGTTATAATCACCAATAAATCGACCGCGTTTTGATAGTTGCAGAGCACAAATTTGCGAATTCTCTTTAAGCAAAACTTGTAGGTATTTTCAGTACCTTTTTAATGGGTATTTACTTGTAACTGTCTGTTAAATAGATTTGGAGAGGTGGTTGCCTGGATATAAGTCGAATCTCTAATGTGCAGTATCTCAGGCTGAGTTTAGCTGTAGGTCATGCAGAGTTGTGGGCTATAAGGATAAATTTGGGCGCAACTTTATTGCAAAAGTCGTGGACAATTTTCAAAACTTTTCCAACGCGTGTTCGTTGTAGTTTAAGTTGAGTATAGCAGGAGTTATAGGTTTTTGAATTTTAGTTGTCCATTGTTTCAATCTTATCAGTTTTGAAACAAAAGAGTTGCATTGTTTTATCGGTTTGGAAACCAATTCCGAGACACTCGCTATAATAAAAGTTCTAGGGAATGTTATAATCTTTTCAGTGAGTTTATATTTGCAAAATTTTGTTAGCTGCAGGGAGTTATGATATCATGTATAGAATGTGCTTGGATGAATATGTGGGCAGACATAACATGCTTAAATTGATTCTTGTTTGCATGATGTGAGATTAGGCTTAAATGATTTAAAAGGTTATCATATTGCTTCTATACTTATATTTGTTCTAGGTGTCTCGTAATAAAGAACCTAAAGTTATTAGTCTTTCAATGAACGCTTAATCTTAGAAGAGTAATGAACCTGATAAAATCTATTGCTTGTTATTGGGACTGCATGACCAATTTTAGTTATGCAGCTAGTTCAGTGAAGTAAACCATCTTTTCTGTAGAGATGTTATATATAAAAGTTGTAGCCAACTTTTTTATCTTACTTGTGTAAAAATTTCATGACCATAGGTCTAGTAGTTTGGGAGTTATGATTTTCTCAAGTCCAGTCTTGAAATCTGTGCAGATTCTATACAGATTTCGAAGCTGACCTTGTTTGCCCAATTTAAACTTCGAATAACTATTTATAAATTATAAATAAGTTGTATTACTTTTCTTAATTGTTACAACAAATTTTGGATAAATTTTTTTTTTGGAGATCTATAAGTTAAGTTACAGCTGTTTTAAGTGTGATCTCTGAATCTGTCCAAATTTGGACAGCAGAGCCTTTCTCGTGTCTTTTGACCTTAATATGCATTGAATTAACTTGATATGTTTATAAATGAATTATAGACAATTCTACTAGCTTTCTAAAAAGTCTGGGAGCACCTGAATTGGATGATTGAGACTCCAATTATGGATTTTTGAATTGAGTAGTTGAATTATGTCCAAGTCTGGACAGAATTTACATTTAGCACTGTTTGACCTTTCTAAGTGTCAAATCTTGTTGTGATGATAATACCAAGGGTATAGTGGACTTTATAAGTTTTCCATAAAGTCCTAGTTTACTAATTTTCGATGCATATTTTTGTGAGTTAGGAGCAAAACAATTAACCGTTGTGCTGCTATCTAGAAATATGCAAGCATTAAGTTGCTCTCTTGAAGTTGCTCTTGTGTGGCTAAGTTTGGTTTAGCCTATAGGAACATTATATGCCTTGCATTCATATATACATTCCTTGAAGTACTTGCATATGTCAATGATTGATTTGGTGTCAGGAAAGCTTGGTCCGAGGTATATAGGACCGTCTGCTATCTTGGCCGAGTTGGCAGCTGGGCTTAGCACATGTAATTGTCGGAATCTGTGATCAATGTACACCAAGTATTCCATGTCTTTTTGTTGAGGAAGTATTTTCGGGATCCAGACCATCAAATCGAGCTAGAGCCGATTCCTGTGTAGCAAGAGCAGACTCTAGAGTGTCGTCTGCTGCGTATCTTAGAATCCTAGGAGCTTGAGGAGCTGATGCGGCAGAAGTACTCGAACTTTTCTTTATGTGTGAGTTTTGTTGATTCATTAACATTTCTTTTGTTGTTCTGATAGAAGCGTCAGAATTCGAGGTCGAATTCTTTTTAAGAGGGGTAGAGTGTGATACCCGGTTTGCAAAGAAGAGAAGTTGGGGGTTGTTCTTTTTGTTTTTTTCCTCATCCGGTTGTTGTTTTGGGGATTTGGGATTTTGTGGAAAACATTCACAACTAGGGCAGTAGAATTTATTTGATTTGACGCTTACGTTGCGGTCGGGAGCTGTCGCGTGGGTTAGTTGGGCCGCAATTGGAGTTTCGGCCCATTAACCCTCCCAAACCCTAGTCGCCTCCCTCCTAACCCCCTCCCCCCATGTGCAGCCGCCCCCCCCCCCCACTTCTCTCCCCCTTGGCCGCCGCCCCCTGCCCATCTCCTCCTCTCTCCATTCTTGCAGCCACCAAACCCTAGCCCCCCCCCCCCTCAATCCCCTCCTCCCAAGGTGCCAATCCTTGCCGCTCGGATCATCGTCGTCGTGGTGCGAGTCTTCAATCGTTTTGGTGGAGGGAAGAAGGGAGGAAGGAAAGGGGGAGAATCCAAGGTGATTTTTGTGTTCATCCCTTGTTCATTTGCGCTGCAATTTAATTGATTAGAGGTTGCGTTTGCGATTGGGTAGAGGGGGCTGTCCAGAATTTTAGGTGGTGGGTGAACAGCAGTAGTCTAGCAGTTTCTGTGTTTTTTTCGTGAGGAATTAAGGGAAATCAGTTTGGGGATCATGTAGAACTTTACCTTACCTTTCCAACGAGTATTTATGCGCTCAATTTGGAGTTATAAATTGAATGTTATCACCGTTTGAATCCGGGTATGTGGCTGTCCAAAAAAACAGATTTTCTGGGGGATGAACAGCAGCAGTATTAGCAGTTTCTGGGGATATTTCGGAAGTAATTAGTGTTAATCAGTATGAGAATCATGTAGGGCTTTATGTTATCTTTCCAACAAGTACTTATGCGCTCGATTCGGAGTTATAATTCAGGAGATATCGTTGTTTGAATCCGGTTATGTTGCTGTCCAAAAAAAACAGATTTTTCAGGTGGGTGAACAGCAGTGGTATTAGCAGTTTCTGGGAATTTTTCGTGGGTAATTAGTGTTAACCAGTATGGTAATCATGTAGGGATTTGTCTTATCTTTCCAATGAGTACTTATGCGCTTGATTTGGAATTATATTTTAAAAGATATCGCTGTTTGAATCTGGGTATGTCGCTGTCCAAAAGACAAAGAAAAACAGATTACAGGGTTCATCTTGTGGACTGTTTTGGGCTAATTAGATATTGGAATTTAATTATAAATTGTATACAAAACTTGTGGGGAATTTTATGTAGATGCCTCTGGAGTTTTTGTTTGTTACCACTGCTGTCATAATTTTAAAGTTATGAAATTATTAAGCAGCGCCGCTGCAGTTTGGTGGGTGTAGGGAGAGATGTAACCCGCGGCGGGGTTTGAGTTGTGCGTAGGTGCGGCGTCGCTTATGGGCCTGATTATGTGAAATTGATGTACTAAGTTGGGTGTCAAAAACAGGTGGTGGACTTCCGGATCGTACTTAGGGATTTGCCCGAACTTCCGGTAAAGGCAAGTAAATACAGTGGTGGTTGCTACCGTTTGGTTTGCATCCTATTCCCTGTCATTGAGTATGCATAAGTTTTAATTATGTTAATCATTGAATTCTATGATGAAGTTTATTTGTTTGGGAGTATTAATTCTCAATTGTCTATTCTTTGGAGAGGCACAAAGGAAGCAAAGGGAGGACACTGTTTGGTTGCCTGGGGAAAGGTGTGTCGTCCCCTTCAACTGGGAGGCTTGGGAATCTCTAGTCTCCCTGAGCTTTGTTGGGCTCTCCGCATGAGATGGCTGTGGTTGCAGAAAACAGATATGGGGCGGCCTTGGGCAAGTCTTCCAATACAGGTCCCAAACAAAGCTAGGGCTTTTTTCTCTATGGCTCTTGTTTCTATGGTTGGGGATGGTTCAAACACCTTGTTCTGGAATGATAGATGGCTGCATGGCACTCGAATTGCTGATATTGCCCCTAGCCTGCACAAGTCAATTCCAAGAAGAATTGCTAACAAAAGGACGGTGAAAGAAGCACTTGTAAACAGGAAATGGATTTCAGATATTAAGGGGGCTCTTACAGTAAGAGTCTTGGTTGATTATCTAAACCTTTGGGAATCCCTTTCAGGGATTGAGTTACAGCCAAACATAAGGGATAAGCATGTTTTCAGCCTTGCTACAGATGGTAAATACACAACGAAAGCAACTTATAATGGTCTGTTTTTAGGATCTGCCTCCTTTGATCACTACAAAAGAATCTGGAGATCTTGGGCCCCCTCAAAGTGCCGTTTTTTCATGTGGTTGGTGGCACACAACAGATGCTGGACTGCTGATCGTTTGGCCAAAAAGGGCCTGAATCACCCGCAAAGGTGTCTTCTTTGTGATCAGGAAGATGAAACCATGAACCACCTTCTTATCTCCTGCGTCTTCACAAGAATTTTCTGGTATATGCTCCTAAGGAAATTTGGGTTACATGCCCTGGCCCCACAGCCTGGCCTTACATCCTTCTTAGAGTGGTGGAAAGGGGCTGCTGAGGCAGCGCAGGGAATGGTCAAGAAAGGGCTGAATTCTCTTATCATGTTGGGTGCCTGGAAGATATGGAACCTCCGCAATAGATGTGTGTTTGATGGAGAGACCCCCAGCCTCTCTCGAATCCTGCAGCAGGCTGATGAGGAGAGAAACCTTTGGGTGCTAGCAGGGGCCAAGGGTCTCTCCTTTTTGGCTGCCCCTTTGTCGGTAGTCTGAATTCCTAACGGATTCGTTCCTTTATGTTTGTTTCTGGCCTCCGTAAGGAGAGCTATTGTACTATGTACTATTTCTCCTCTTCTTAATATAATTAAAGGCGCAGTTCCCCTGCGCTTTCGAGAAAAATTCTCAATTGTCTAATATTGTGGATGATCATAATTTGGTAATGATATATGTGGTTGATTCCCATCTGGATGAAGTTGAAGTGTCTTTTTGAATCATGTTATATGAAGTGTTGTAGGCATGACATGCACATCGCATCATCCATCTTGCATTTTGAAGTTATGTCGTGATCTTATGGTCCGACCGTACCGGTACATTTTTAGCATCGTACGTTGCCCGAGGAGGGGTACGATGCGGCTTCATATCCTTAGAGGTATGAAGGCAGAAGTCATCCTTGCATTTGCAGACATTTGCACTCATGAGGAAATATATGAAGTGTGACATTACTATGTTACTATTGTGGTTTCTACCTGCGAGGTGTGGTAACTAGGTGCGTTGTACGTTGTATACGTGCTGCACCTTCGTAATAAGAAGGTTGTGGAATCAAGTGGTGGTAAAACAATGTTCTTATGTGGTTAAACTGTTTGATATTATTTTACTTGCTGAGATGTGTCATCTCACTCTTGCATTACTCAATGCAGGTACTTGATACATGTTGGGAATGAGAGGAGTAGCAGCACGTCCACTTTCACTCTCACAATAACGCTGCCCAGGCGCAGCCATGATTTAATTAGAAACTTATTGTCAAAGGAAGTTTGTTTATTTTTTTATATGGTCGTGCGCACTGGTTAATTCAGTTCAGGTCGTATGTTTATCTTTCCTTGCTTGCCGAGTAATAATACTTAGTATGTTTTAGTCATGATATATGTTTATACTCTGTTGCTCCCTCTTTTATGCAATCTTGCAAAGGGGATGCTGCCGAAATTTTATATATGGACGTCGGAAGTGTAGTACAGTAGCATTCCGGGTTGTTTGTGGAACCTTGGAGTGTTACAACATGTCAGCTTCCCCTACCTCCTTTCCCCTTGCTGTACCCTGGGCCCCACCGGTCGGGTTCTTCCCTTCCTCGCCGCGATGGTCGTTGAAACGACTGAGCGGTTTGGCCGGGAAATTGGGTCCCGGATTCCCTCAACCTGGGGATAAAACCCAAGGAGGGGTCTCTCCTATCTTCTCGTGCTTGAGTCATAGGCCACCACTGTCAGGTGAGGGAAACACCATACCGGGCGCCGCCACCGTGCTCTATTGGAGCTGATCCGTTGTCGACGATCCCCGCCCTGCTCACCGAATCGATCGCCAAGCCCGATTCAGAGTCGTGGTCAAAGGTCGTGGAAGGTACACAACTCGCGGCGTGGGCTCTTTTGAGTCCGTGTCGTCGACAATCGGCCGCCAGCGCCAACCCTTCATCTCGGGACCGCACTGCGGCATGACCGTGCCTCTCTGCGGTGTAATTCGTGGTATGTCAGCTTCCGTCATATCCGCCTTCATACCCTCTATGCATTGCACTAGTTAGTAAGGTATTTGGAGCGTCGGGGGTTTGAGTGGCGTTCTCCGGCGTCCCCGCTGTCGCGTAGTGACTGCTGTGTCGTGGTGGTCGCCGCGGGGGAAGGAGATAATATGTGGACAGTTGATCGCGTGATGGGCGGCCCAGATCCTATTAAGTGTACTGTTTCGGCCTGGGTTGCGTGGGCCGTCCGATTTGATCAGAGGGCTGGGGTTGTGGCGCGTCTTCGTTAAACCTCGACCGCAGATCTCAGATCGTGTGCACCAGCCGCGTACCGACTCGTCACACAACTACATCTAATCTGGACCGCCCGTTCGGGGTCGGATGGCCTAGATCCGATGATACCCCTTCATCGCTGGACACTTTGTGTATGAGTCCTCGACCTTTCAAGTAATCAACACGCCGTCCATACCTGTTAGAAAACAGTTACATCCGAGTCCCTGGAGTTTGCAGTTTAACCCCTGCACTCTTTTGAAATAATAGTCGCAGCCCAATGATTAAATAAAAGGGTATATTAATATAGAAAATGGTTTTCATTATAAAAATAATTTCAGAAACTTGTTTAATTCATATTTAATTCATTTTAACTCCTTTTTAACCCATTCCAGTTGCATTAAATTCATAATAATGTTGTTTATCATCTGGTAACCTTATTTTATCATGAAACCTATGGTTAAAATTATGCATATAGTTTGTTTTATATCCAGCATTTAAACCTTCAGAAAATCACAACTCTTTAACCGTAACTCCGAATTTAGTGATTCTCAAACCTAGGATCTTGTTACGATGTCTAGAACATTATTATTCAATTTGTGCTTATGTTTGGTGTGATGTTAAATTTGCCTATATTATGTTTGTTTGTATTGCTACGAATAGCAGCGAGGTTACATGTCACTTGAAGAGCAAGTTGTTACCTAGAATCTCGAGCCCTAGGAAAGTTGTGCCCTTGATCACTTTTCTTTACCTAATAATGTTCACTGTTAATCACTATGATATGCTCAGGTTAATTTGATGGGACCTCATAGGTTTCCCTAGAATTGTTTATCCCCCACCATGCAATCAGATGAATTATTGGGTACATTTGCTATTGCTCTACTTGGTTTTGGGAAACTAATGTCTTATTATGATCATGTTCCAATTATGTTGTTGTT
This sequence comes from Zea mays, assembly GCF_902167145.1. Taxonomy (NCBI): domain Eukaryota; kingdom Viridiplantae; phylum Streptophyta; class Magnoliopsida; order Poales; family Poaceae; genus Zea; species Zea mays. Next base: position 155,829,339 of record NC_050100.1, on the reverse strand, counting down.
TAATTATTGTTCATGATAAGATCATATTGTTAATTGAGACATGGAGAACCACCCAGGATAACTGTGCTACCACAAGGGTGGAATGGGACGCCCTTGGCCAAGTAATTAGGAAAGCTAGGGAGAGATTACCTTACCCGTGTAGGGGCAAGCAGGGAGGCGTCACTGCAGAGTATAGGGAGGTCCTTGGGTCAAACTCTCTCTAAAGCTTTTCGGACGAGGGATTCCTATGCTTCCTTCTTCCTGAATCCATAGCGGGTTTTCTCAAACTAGTGGAACTTTGGAAAGGCCACGTAGTGCTACCCTGCCTCGCTTCCTTGGTAGAGATGTATGGGGTCCGTACAACCCCGTGGCAAATGGGTAACACGACCTGTGGGTAAAGATGTGCAACCTCTGCAAATTGTAAAACTGGTATATCAGTCGTGCTCACGGTCATGAGCGGCTCAGACACTCACATGATTAACTTATGGAACTAAACTTAATCTGCCATATGCATTGCATTGTGGGTGTTATTATCAATTGTGATCTCTTACTTAATTAGGTTGGTATCTACTTATACTTAGTAACTGCTAATAAAATTTTGAGCAACTTTAAAAGCAACGCTCAGCTTTAACCATCTCCTTCGATAAGCCTTACACTTCACATGAGCTCCCACCTTTGGTGAGTTCATGCACATTATTCCCCAAAACTTGTTGAGCGATGAACGTATGTGAGCTCACCCTTGCTGTACTTATATCCCCCAGGTCAAGAATAGGTACCACTAGATGAGGAGCATGAAAGATGGCGCGATGTGTTCGTGAGAGGTCTAGGCCTGTCTCCCAGTCAACTTTGGGTTGCTGGATCGTTGTCTTCATATGATGTAATTATTTAACTATTTTGTACAGAACTCCGTTATATATTAAAGATGTGACATTTGTTTCTTTACCATGAGTCATCATATGTGTGAGACTTGATCCTAGCACATTTGGTGATAATTTCGCGCCGGGTTTTGGACCCCTAAAACCCAGGTGTGACAGCAGTTATGGATTACAATACTTATCTAAACATAATCATATTAATTGATAATCGTGTAATGCATAAATAAAATTGGCGCTAGGTTCTGTTTAGTTCGATATTTGATTAATCGCCATTACACTACACACTTAGATTAATGTACACAATTCTAGGTGAATTTAAAAAGGATTATCGCGGGGCGAAGCGCGCGACACAACACACTACTCGAACGGAGTTAAAATGAGTTGTCGCACGGCAAAGCGCATGACTACAACGGGATTTAAAACGCGACGACGCACGCACTAGAACCGAGCTACACGCACAGGGACCGGGTCATGTGCCAAGGCCAAGCGCCAAGGCTGAAGCCTCACGTGGCGGGGCTACGCCGGGGGCCACGCGCCGACGGGGAGGGGCCGGACAGGGGGGCGCCGTCGGGGGGGGTGGGGGCAGACAGGGGCAGCTGACGACGAGCAGGGTCGTGCGGGGGAGGAAGGGAGGAGGGAGAGGGGAAACTCACCACGGGCTCGACAGATGGCAGCAACCGCTCACCGGGATCCACCCTAGGGCAGGGAGAGAGGTGGGGAGAGGTGGAAGAGAGGGAGAGAGAGAGGTTACTTTGCGCGGGGAAGGACATGGGCACCTAGGCCACACGCCTAGGGCCGGGTCGACTTCCCTCTACTCAATCTCGCCTGCTTCTAATCAAGATCACTCCGTGAATCGAACACCAAAAACACCAAAACTAGACGAACACACGCCTAGGCACAACATTAGACAAAATAAATATGCTCCGGCATGATGCAACAACAATATCAACTTAGGGTTTTGGTTACACGCGATACAAACACCAGTCTCTATATTGCTTTAAAAATAGGAGAAAGGAGCGAAACATGAAGAGAAAAGGAGAGTAACGCCTAAATTTGGCGAATATTGGAGGAACAAATCTATACCCCCAAATTCAAGGCGTTACATCACCTATGCCCATTAAGTGTACTTACTGAACATGTCTGGTGACACACCAATCATGGCACTGGACACCACTATAGTAACGACTAGTTTCACAAACTAACCAATGGATTTGCATCAGATGTGTTTGGTGTAGAGAGTTGGTGTGCAATAAACATGTCTGGTGCACCCATGAAAGCTAAGTGGATGGGAAATGGCTAGTTCCATGATTTGGGGCTATATATACCCTTGGTCTCATGCCCATTTGTTGAACTGAAGAACCCATTTGGAGAAAAGGGAAGGCCTTTTCCTAGTGAGATAATTGAGTCCTGATAACCATGAGATTAGTGCCTCATTAGTCCATTGAGAGAAGCAAGTGTGCATCCACCATTCTCATTAGCCTTGGTTGGGTCAAGTAAGAGTTTGTGCTTGATATTGTTAGTGATCAACATCACCTAGGCGACTGGAGTTAGGTGATCACTTTATGGACATTATGGATGGCCCAACTCAAGGTGTGAATGGTTGTGTGACTCACCATACTAGAGTGGCAAATAATAATCCAATATAGACCACTTGGTCCTTACATGGATCAAGGGGGACTAACACTCTTATGCGATTGCTCCAAAAAGGCTAATGGGGAGTGTCGACTTTTCTATACCTCGCCAAAACATTGTGATCTTCTTAATCCTTATCTACACTACACATTTACATTCGAGCAAATCAATTCTTGTTTCTACAATAATTGCCATGCTAGAGTACGGTTGAAACCTAAGCTATATTGTTTTGTTTAGATAACACTCTTAAGCACAAGGGGTGAAGTGAGCTATCTGGTAGGATTTAGTTTGTGTAAGAAATTTTAGATTAGCCCAATTCACCCTCCTTTTAAGCATCTTGATCATGTTAGTTAGGTCACATGAGCCCCTTAGGATGGGTTCCTTGGTATGATTGGGTCGCTTTTAAACTAGGGTCATACGATAGGAATGACTGCCTTTGTGCTTGCTCCTTTGGGAAGTATGCACATGTGTTTGGAGTTGCCTAGGTGCACTACTAGAGATATGCTTATTTAAGACACACATTTAAGACGAATATCAACGTATTTTATAGAAGAGTCTTTTTTTCATATGGCGATGAGTAAAGTAAGACAGTTTGTTGGAGACCCGTCTGTAATAAAGAAGTGTTTTGAGACAGTTATATCATAGGAAATGTCTTATATTGATTTAAGACAGATTGTTATTGAAAACTATCTCAAATAAATATATCTTTTGAGTCATTAAGATTGCAAAAATTGTATTAGATTTTGGTTAGTATATTAGCCACCTCTGTACATTAAACCATCTCAAATAAAGATATTATTAGAGTCGTCTAGACTATAAGAACTATCTTAGATGTTAGTGAGTATACTAGATACTTTTAAATATAAAACCGTCTTCGTATTATAGTTCTGATTAGACATATTATAAAAAATATAGTAAATAGTAAATTCGACTTAGTTTGATGATATATATGATATAAGATGTAAAACTTATCTCTGCAATGTGATTATATGGTAAAATGGACCTATCGTACGCCCTGGTCATTAATGTGTCACACAACATAACTAAGTAAAATGGACCCGAATTCACTTTTGAGTTTTGAGCGTTCTCGTTCCTATTCCCTTCCCACCTCTCTCGTCTTCAAATCTCAGGCTCTTTGCTCCTGCACCGCCACCGCCGTCATGACCCTCATCCCCCAAACCTTTAGGCCTTCGCTGTGAGTATCCCGACGTGTTCCCGACGTGTGACACATTTGCAGGGGAGCTCTAGTTCTATTTATGGATAAAAAGGATGGTTCAAGGAGAATGTGTATTGATTACAGAAGTTTAAATGAAGTAACGATTAAGAACAAATATCCCTTACCTCGGATTGAAGACTTGTTTGATCCGATGAGAGGAGCTAAGATATTCTCAAAGGTAGATCTAAGATTAGGATATCATCAGCTGAAGAATCAAACTGAAGCTGTACTAAAGACAACCTTTACCACAAGATATGGGTTATGAGTTTTTAGCCATGTAATTTGGACTAATGAATGCACCAGTGTACTTTATGAACTTGATGAATAAAGTATTCATGGAATATCTCGACTAGTTTGTGGTCGTATTCATTGATGATATACTAGCATACTCCTAGAATGAAGAAACACATGAAGATCATCTAAGATTAGTTCTTCAGAAGCTTCGTGACAATCAATTGTATTCGAAATTCTCGAAGTGAGATTTTATGCTGAAGGAAGTTGCTTTCCTAGGACATATTATCACTGATGGTAGAATTAAGGTAGATCTAGGCAAGATAAGTGAAAAACTAAATTTGAAGCAACCGAATGATGTGTCAAAGATCATGAGTTTTCTTGGATTAGCAAGTTATTACAAAAGATTAATCAAAGGCTTCTCCAAGTTAGTGAAACCTCTTACTTCACTACTGGAGAAAGGTAAAGAGTTTAAATGGGATGAAGCTTGCCAGAAATGTTTTGAGGAACTTAAGGAAAGGCTAACCACTACACTAGTTTTGGTTATGCCAGATATTCACAAAGGATTTGATGTTTATTGTGTTGCCTCGTATTTAGGTCTTGGATGTGTGTTAATGCAGGAAGGAAAAGTAATATCTTATGCCTCAAGGCAGCTGTGAACGTATGAAAAGAACTAACCAACGCATGATTTGGAGTTAGCTGCTGTAGTGCACACTTTGAAGATTTGGAGGCACTACATGAGTGAAAATAAGTGCAAAATCTTCACTCATCACAAAATTTTGAAGTACATATTCACCCAAAAGGAACTCAATTTAAGACAACGAAGATGGCTTGAGTTAATAAAAGATTATGATTTGGATATCCAATATCATCCGGGAAAGGTGAATGTAGTGGCAGATGCTTTGAGTCGTAAAGGTCAATTGAATAATGTTACTACATATTTGATGCCGCAATAGTTATGTTGGGAGATGGAACAACTTAATCATGGTATGGTTAATAATACAGAAGCAATAGTTATGGAACTGGAATCTACATTGGAGCAAGGAATTCGTAAAGGGCAAGAGTCTGATGAGAAGATTAAGGAAATTAAAACGCATATTTGTTTGGGTAAAGCTCTAGGTTTCACTAAAGATGAACGAGGCACAATTTGATTTAAAAAGGGGATCTATATATCGAAAATTGAACATCTTTGCCAGCTTATTCTGAGAGAAGCTCATGATTCAACATATTCTATAAACCCTGGAAGCACTAAGATGTACTAGGATCTGAAAGAAAAATATTGGTGGTATGGTTTGAAAAGAATGAGGAGCCTTGTCAGTGGGCATGCTCTGCACAATGATATAAATTTCGTCTATTGAAAAATGCATAGTGAGAGACTCTAATCCTTCAACAGGATGAACCAAGTCTGCTAAATTGAAGATCATGTTGGGATCATTAGAGACCCTCATTCTTTCCTTGAAATCCCCTAGAGACAAGCAACTTTTTCCTCACGATCAGAGAAGCTAATACCTTCCTCATTAGATAAAGAAGCAATGACATTGTGTCTATACCTGTTTGTTGCAACATCATGGAAAATTTAGTACATTCATCTCCAAGGGTTACCGATATTTCAGTGTATCATTGCCTCTAGTAACTGTTCTTAGATTTTAGGAGTCTTGCAGTTTGAGTCTTGATGATTGTTCTCATTTTTTCTTGAAGAAATAGAGCTCTTTGTTTCTCTAACTTGTCAATGACTAAAATAACATTCTTACAATTCATTATTAGGCAGTTAAGGTTGGAACTTGTTTTGCTCCATTTCTTTAGATCATATCTGACATTCTTGAATTTGGCGACAATTCTTGCGGCACTAGAAGAAATTCTGATTTCTTTATTCCAAGCATTGGAAATGACCTCTAATAAACCTGGTAGCTCGATCCAGAAATTCTCAAAACAAAAAATATTAATTTTTGGAATGGAGGTACCAATTTGAGCTACACAAGGGATGTGATCAGAGGTGGTCTTAGCCAAAGGAATCAACAAAGTGTTAGGGTATAAAGAGGTCCAATAAATGCAGGTGAAACATCAATCTAATTAAACCAACAACAGATCAGACTGCATGTTGCTCCATGTATAATTTTTGACCTCCACTACAGCAATCCAAAGCATCCCCGTCGGCTAACTTAATTCCCGTCGGCCAGCAGAAGGCCGACGTGGATTAATTAATTCTCGTCGGCCAGTCAATTTAGCCAACAAGGATTAATTAATTACCGTTGGCCAGTCAAAGTAGCCGACGGGGATTAATTAATTCCCGTCGGCCCACGCACAAGCTGACGGCGATTAAGTAACTCCCATCGGCCGCGCCGCCAGGCCGACGGGAGTTATTCGAAATAACTGACGTCGGGGGCCCTTTCTTCTATCTTCCTGTTTCTTCTTCCTCTACCGAGCCACGCCGCCGTGCTGCCCTCTCCCTGCGCCCGCCCCACGCCATCCCACGCCGCCGGTAGCCGCCGCCCCGCGCCCGCCCTGTGCACCACGCGCCCGCGCCGCGCGCACGGCCGCCGCCCTCGCCCGCGCGCCCGTCGAGGCCCGCCGCCGACCACGACCGCCGCCGTCCACGGTAGCCGCGGCCTCTCCACATCGACGTCATCCATCACTGTCGTCCACCGACGTCATCCACCACCGCCGTCCATGCAAAGCGAGGTATATTATATATATTGTAATGTTTTATTTTTATTGGTTTTTTGTGGCCGACGGGAGTTAACTGTTATGTGATTATAGTTTGTTTAAATTTGTTAATTAACAGTGTTAGTAGTCTTTATATGACTTTATACATTGTAGTTAATGAATTGGATGATGAATGTGATGTGTTATACAAATAGTAGTTATTTCAAATATTATTATTTAATGAATTTGATGTTATCCAAGTATTAATCATGTTAATGTGATGAAGTTATGTTATGTATATATATAGTTTAACTACTTATCTATAGATGTATGTGTGACGTTTAGAAACATGAATGTCTCACACACGCACTTCTTACTCGTACACACAACCGCAATAATGGATGATAGACGTGATTGGATGTATGAAGGTTTCAAGAAGGGTGGGTGTCACACAAGTGAATGGTTTGCCAAGACGCAGATGTTTCTGGACCATGCAGCTGCTTTGTCACAAATAGATAATATTAGGTGTCCATGCAATAAATGTAGAAATATGACGAGCCACACCAAGAGGCAGGTCACACTACACCTGTGCTCGCATGGTTTTGTGCCAGGCTATAAGGTCTGGTATCTCCACGGGGAGTCATGCCTTGAACGAGCAGCAGAAGTAGAAGTTGATGACGGTAAAGATGATGTTGATAGGATGGACCAGATGCTTGAGGATCTATAGCCTGAACTAGCACCAGATCATCATGATTCACCTACACCAGAGGTTCAGAAGTTCTTCGACCTACTCAAAGCGTCAGAAGAGCCTCTTCACGGGCACACTGACGTGACCGTCCTCGAATTCGTGACCTGACTGATGTCAATCAAGTCCAAGTTTGCATTCTCAATTAATTGTTACAAGGAGCTTGTGGATTTGATTAGCGAGGTTCTTCCTACGGGTCATAAGATGCCCAAAGACATGTACCAGTCCAAGAAATTGCTTGAAGGTCTTGGTATGGAGTATGAGAAGATTGATGTTTGCCAGGACAACTGTATGTTTTTTTGGAAGGAACATGGCAGAGAACAGAAATGCTTAAAATGTGGGAAGTCGAGGTATGTGGAGCTTGTAAATGAAGATGGGGAGAAGGTGGTGACAAAGTTTGCACATAAACAGCTTCGGTACATGCCTCTCACTCCTAGAGTGAAACATTTGTTTCTCTCAAGGAAGACCGCTATGCACATGAGGTGGCATAAAGATTGTACGGACAGACAAGATGGGTTAATGGTGCACCCGTCAGATGGTGATGCATGGAAGACTCTTGACAAATTTGATCCAAATTTTGCCAGCGATGCAAGAAATGTTCGTATCGGCTTGGCAACTGATGGTTTCACGCCGTTCAATATGACTGCTACGTCGTATTCATGTTGGCCTATCATTGCCATACCGTACAACCTTCCAACTGCTCTTTGCATGAAATATGAGTTTATGTTCCTATGTCTTGTTATACCTGGGCCTGAGCATCCTGGCGTACGCCTCAATGTGATGCTTCAACCACTGATTGAAGAGTTAAAGAAGCTATGGCAAGGTGCGGAAGCCTATGACTGCTTCAAGAAGCAGAAATTCAATCTTCGTGTTGCATATCTGTTCTCGGTTCATGATTTTATGGCGTATGGTATTTTCTCTGGATGGAGCGTGCATGGAAGATTGATGTGTCCTTATTGTGCTAAAGATACAGATTGTTTTTGTCTTAGTGCTGGTGGCAAGATATGTTACTTTGATTGTCATAGATGTTTTCTACCCTTCAATCACCCCTTCAGAAGGCAGAGAAAGGAATTTAGGAAGGGCACCATCGTCACGAAGGGACCGCCCAAGCGACGTAGTGGGATAGAAATTATAGAAGAGCATATGAAACTTGTCCTAGACGAGAGTGGGAAAAGGTATCAAGGTTTTGGTGAGGAGCATAACTGGACTCACATATGTGGCTTGTGGGAGCTTCCTTATGCTAAGCCATTGATTTTGATGCACAACATCGACGTCATGCATCAAGAGAGTAACTTTTGCCAAGCCCTCATAAATACATGCATGGATTTCCCTGATAAAATGAAAGACAATGACAAGGCACGCATGGACTTAGCAGTGATATGTGATCATCCAACCCAAGTGCTTAGAGAAAACGGAGGCAAACCAAAAGCTGACTATTGTCTGAAATCTAAGCAACGGAAAGAAGTGATGAAGTGGATGAAGGATATTAAATTCCCCAATGGTTATGCCACTGGTTTTAGAAGATCTGTGAACTTGAAGACAATGAAGATGAATGGAGTGAAGAGCCATGACTTCCACATAATTATGGAGAGGCTCATGCATGTAATGTTTCGTGGGTACATTTCCGAAGCTGTGTAGAAAACGTTAGCTGAAGTTAGCTATTTCTACAGACAGTTGTGTGCTAAAGAAATCAGAAGAGATGTGATGGAACAACTGGAGAAACAGGCACCGGTGCTTTTGTGCAAATTGGAAAAAATATTTCCACCGGGTTTCTTCAATCCTATGCAGCATCTCTTTATACATCTTCCATATGAGTCTAAGGTCGGTGGTCCTGTTCAGTATAGGTGGATGTTTCATATAGAAAGAGCATTAAAGAAGCTTAGACCAATGGTGGGCAATAAGGCAAGAGTTGAAGGATGTATTGCGGAACAATTTAAACTAAAGGAGGTAGCACACTTCACAAGTTGTTACTTTGCAGAAGAACATAATGTATTTGCTCGAAAGAAAAGGTACCATGATGATGAACGAGAGATGCCTCCATGTAGTGATCTTTCGATTTTTCAGACAAACGGCAAAGTCGTTGGTCCACCCAAGGCATATCACCTCAGTATGGAAGAACAGAAGTTTGCTTTACTGTACATGTTCACGAATATGCCTGAGGTGGAGAAATACTTTGTGTAAGACTTATTTTCTTAAACTCTCCATATGTGAATTAGTTTATGTTATCAAATATCTCATGTCAAACAATAATATTTGACAGCGAGTTTGATGAACAAAACATGAGGTGTCTCGGTAGGCCAACAGCGAGAGACATAGACAAATTGCGACGCGATGGTATGCATGGGCGACCTAATTTCATTATGTGGCTTCGGGACCGTGTAAGTCTTAATTATGTGGCTCCGAGAGCTAATTTCAGTTAACTAATATTACAGAATTTGCTAATGCTTTGTGGCATAATTGACAGTTTGGGGAGGAAATGAATTTGAATGATGACTTACGTCAGTTATCTATTGGAAGCGTAACTGCCAAAAGCTATGAACGTTACGACGTCAATGGATATCGCTTTCGTTCAAGCATTTTTGAATCAAGTCATCCTATGGCCGCCACTCAAAATAGTGGAGTCGTTACTAGGGCAACCGACATCGAAGGACACGAAGCCTGCTATTACGGGAAAATCAAAAATATAATCGAGATTACATTTGCTGGAAATAAGCCTTTAGCGCTAGTTTTCTTTGAGTGTAAATGGTATGACCCGAAGTATTATAGGACCAAATTTGGGATGACACAGATCCAACATGAAAAATTGCTTCAAGGACACGACACGTATATCCTTGCCCATCAAGCAGACCAAGTTTATTTCTCGACATATCCATGCGAAAAGTTGTCTAAATGGAGGGTTGTGTACAATGTAAATCCCCGCGAATGCCTATACACTCCTGGTGAGGACGAATATCAAATTGGTCACCTTGAGCAGGTTGATGAGGTGTTTCAAGAAGAAGAGTTGCCAACTAGTTTTCATATTGATCCTGCACCGGCATTAGATTCACTAGTTGCAGACGTTAACGACTTAACTTTTCTCGAGAGACAGAGAAGACAACCTGTTAGGAGAAAAGTTACATGGCGACCTCTGCATAGAAGAGAACTAGATCCTGATTTTGATTATATTTAACAAGTAAAGTTGTTTTTGTTATTTCCTTTGTTTCTATTTTTTAAGTATTATGTCATTTTTGATGCACTAATGAATAATTTCTTATTTTTTATGCAGGATGCTGCCAAAATCAAAGAAGTCAGTGAAGGGATTGTTCAAGGGCCTGGGCCTTTTCAGGGCAGTTCTTCGAGCAGCAGCAGACGTCGAGAGCTGTTGAGCGCGGTACATGGAGATGAGATAACATATCTTGTACAAATAAATTTGTTTACATATTTACAAATAAATCTTGAGTTGTATGTACCAGGATGAGCAGCACACTGAGGAGCAGCACATTGAGGAGGAGCAGCACAATGAGGCTGAGCAGCACAATGAGGAGGTGGAGCACAATGAGGAGGTGGAGCACGTGACATGGGACCAGGCCGCACAGCATTACCAGCCATGGGACCAGTGGGACCACCAGAGAGAGCAGCAACAGGCGTGGGACTAGTGGGGCCAATAGGGCAAACCGGCTGACAACCCGATGGATGATGGCTCGGGAGGCTCTTCAGCGACACACACACGTCGCTCAAGAAAAAGCCACTCAGTAAAGCCTCGTCACGCGATAGAGCGAGAGGCTGATAGGACTTTAATCATGCCACATGGAGATCAGTGAGTGTAATATATTAACTTATCTCATATAACTATTATGTGTATTGTTAATGTTTTTGTGTAATGCAGGAATTGGGAGGACCTGTCCTTTGACGGCAAGGGACACCACACTTAGGTTAACCTTACGTTGGGTTCTCTTTGCCGCCTTCACTACTCTGGTATAGTGAAGGTGTCAAACGGTGATACCGAGGATGAGGTGCTCGTCAGTACCTGGGACGAGTACAAGTTTAAAAAGGAACGAAACCACACCGACAGACAGGGACTTGTGCGTAATGACTTTTGGGTATGAATTCTTTATTATTTTTGTTATGTTTCTTAATATTGTAAATCTATGACTTATACCATTGTATTTGTATTCTTTATGTTGTAGCTTCGATATCGGTTGCCTTTCGGAGATGATTACATGGGGCACGCTGAACGTGTCTTCCAAAACAATGCAAAGAAGCTGGTGAAGGATGCCATATACTATGCGAGAATTCAGGCTACAAACCTGTATTTTCAAAAGCACCCGGAAGAATCAGGCCCCTTAAATAAAAAGGAAGGGTCCTCAAAGATATATTTGACTGAGGATCAATATCGTGAGGTTAGTATTCAATTTGTTTTACCCTTTATATTGATTGTTGTGATTGATATAATATGTAACATTGTGTGTGCAGGTGATGGTTCTATGGATGGCGCCCGTGCCTGATGCGTACTATGCTTGGTGTCGATATTGGGCTTCCGAAGGCTTCCAGAAAGCGTCAGCGCATCACAGACAATGTCAAGGAACCAATCCTAACCACAAGTTTGGCGGTGACGACATGATACGAAAAGCTAAAAGAATAGTAAGTTTGATCTAGCTATGCCGATCAGCAAATAGTACGATTGCTTATGAATGTTTTTTGTTTATACAGGAAGCTACGAGTGGCCAAAAGCCTAGTGACATTGAGGTCTACCAGGAGGGCCACAAAGGACCAGACCCGAACAACCCTAACCAGCTCTGCAGCCAGACAGCCACGGATCGCTTGGTGAGTTTTGGCCCAAAAGTACAAACGTTCAAAGTATAGAAATTCCTGCATTTGTAAGGTTGTGAATGATGTATAGGCGGCATATGGGGAGGAGATGGTTCGTCGCCATGGCCCTGACTTCGACTGGCGCCATGAGCCGGTGGATCCCTCGGTGGTGTACGCAAGTGGTGGTGGCAATGCGCATGGACGGTAAGCTCTAACTGATGAAATTATATGGTTGACACTAAATTGATTATGCAGTAATCACATTTTTTGAATCACTTATAGATACGCACTCTTCGACGAATTCATTGACTTGTCGTCGATGAGATCTCAGAGGACGGGTTCGTCTTCCCGTAGCTCATGCTCACGTCGACCGAACGAGCAGGAGTTGGAGATTATGAGGATGCGTGAAGAGATGAGACAACAACGCGAATTTATGGAGGCTTGCAATGCACATAACCAAGAGATGTATTAAGTGAGTACACATAATCCGAACTCTAAATTATTATATTTCAATACAACATCTTCAGTACTAACACATATGTTTAACAGTTAATGCAGCAACAGGGCGCATGGCAACAAATTTTCCACTGCCACCACAATGGAGCCAATTTGCAAACACACCAGTTCCACCACCACAGTTCAACACCCCTCCGACACATATACCTGCACCTGGAGATAGGGTACGTTTGATAATTCTTGATTAATTTATACACTTGTATACTTTTTGATATTTGCATTTAACGTGTTGATATTTGCTAACTTGCATAGGTTACGCCCGAAGCGGGTGGTAGTGGGTCTGATCCCGCAGCACGGACTGGATTTGTTGACTCCCTCTTCGCGTTCCCTCCTCCTGGTGGTGGTGGCGGCAGCGGTCAAAGCTCTAACCACCCAAGTGGTGGTTATCCCTAAACACTTGAACATGTTTCTTAACTCGTTGACTCTTGGTCGTACTTGAACTTATGTCGTACTTATATTTCAATACTATGTCGTACTCGTTGACTCTATGTCGTACTTGAACTTATATTTGAAATGTTTGTGTAAACTATGTTGGTGGATGTTATGTTTGTATGAATGCATGTGTTTGTAATGTGGCTGTTATGTGTGATTTATGTTATGTGTGATATATGTTATGTGTGCAGAAATAGTGATATAATTTAGTGTTGCTTTTATAGCAGTATAGAGTAATTCTCGTCGGCCCAGTTAATTCCCGTCGGCTATGGTCGAACCAACGGGAATTAATTAATAACTCCCGTCGGCCCAGTTAACTCCCGTCGGCCACGTAGGGCCGACGGGAATTAATTATTAGCTCCCGTCGGCCTAGGGAACCGACGGGGATTAATCGATAACGCCCGTCGGCCAGCACAACCGATGGGAGTTAGCCGTAATTCCCGTCGGCTAGTTAGTGGCCGACGGGAATTAATTATTCCCGTCAGTCGCCGACGGGAATAACCTTATCCCCGACACCTGACGCCTGTCGGCTGACAACCGACAGGAATAATGTGGCGGAACCTCCCAAGTAATTAGGCCCACCTACAGTTGCCCTTGTCCAACGGACATCAGACAACCCTGTAGGTGCCCCCGAACTACTTGACAAGTTCGGTATCTTTCCTTACCTCACCAGGAACGTCTCACCCATCTTGTAGACATTACAGAACATCGGAGATGAAGAAATGCGGAAGCGAATTACATAATCTTACATTTATTTCATAAGCAAGCTTGAGTTATATTATTACAGACCAGACTATAAGTGAGTGCAGAGTAGTAATATTATACAAGCCAGGGGAGGCACAAACTCCTCCCGATAAGTTTAATAAACAAAAGATCCTAAGTGGAGGACCGAGTCCTCCCGCACTTCAGTCTTCTTTTTCCTCATTTGGTACCACCTTGGAGCAGAAGCAACAAAAGTTTGTCGCTTCCTCACCTAAAAACAACAAAGGGATAAACCCTGAGTATGGAATACTCAGCAAGTCTTACCCGACTAAGGAAAAGACTCTCAAGGGTATGCTGGATAAATAGGAGTCAAGGAGAGGCTTTAGCAAAAATCAACTTATACTTTTGCAGAAGGAGCTTACTAAAGTGAGTCCTTACTTTCAATCTTTTAACGCCATGTTAAGTATTAATAGACTCCATTTGCATCTATTCTAATTTCACATCACATCAAGACAACATCATTCTTATCCATTGTGTTCACATCCTGACTCTAGGTTGCAGGGAAGTGACCAAGTCTTCATAACCGCGAAGGTACGGCGATCCGAATCGATTATACTCAGCTGAGGATCTCCAATCACACGACATATGTAGCACTTAACCCTTGCATATGTCAACCCGCCACCGGGGTTCTTAAGACCGGATCAGGTTCACGCAAACCGAGAGCACAGATACACCACCGTCCAGCCTCTTGCCACGGAGGGTACACGCTACTCTCGCCACCGCTCCACGCCCATTTCGTGTTATCTTATTCCGGCCTTAGTCTGCCCGAGGCAAGGCTTACCCATGACGAGGCATGTGACCAGTTAAAGGGTCCTCGGTCAGCACGCCTACATACGCGTTAATCCTTAATCAACCTGGGTAGAACATCACCTGTTCCTACCCCAAGTTTCAATTTAAATATTTCCATCCTTAGGAATGTGTCTGTTCCTTAGGATGAAAGAGCATCACAGGGAACTTTGCAGTAAGATCCCACTATTGCTCCAAATGAAAATATTCTTGCAGGTAGAAGCTATCCTCTCCATGGTGTTGAGGACAACTTCTATCCACAAGATCTAAGCAAGGCTAAGCATTTTTGTAAATCATAATTTTGATACTTCACAGAAGTATCTATAAAGGTGTGGATATCAAGGAAAAGCAATGCATCAAGGGGGTTTCAAGTAACTCCTATGAACCTAATGCATATTTCACTAGACTTAAGTGTGCAAAAAGTATTTAAAAACACAAGGAAAGGGGTTGCATGCACCGGGGCTTGCCTTCGTTTACTGGTGAATCAGGCTCAGATCCACAGATGTCAAAGTAGAAATGATTCCCAGCCTGAGACTCCGAAGGTGGTGGTGGTGGTGTCTCCTCTTCAGTTACTTCTACCTCTTCTTCTCGTTCTAATCATAACCATACATATGTATAAGAATGGATGCCATGGGATGCTCATGAGGATGCAAAGACAACATAAACTTATCATTTATGTCTTGAGTACAACTTTCCTTCACGGAGTTCCGGGAACTTAGGGTTTCCGGAGTCGGTAAAGGAGTTCATAGGGCAGGGGAGGGGGTGGTTTTGGGTTTAGTGATCAAACAAGGTCCAAATCAAACCAAACTCTACCCATGGCTTCTAAATAATGTGATAAGCTCACATAAAAAGTTTGGGAAATTTTGGGCTTATTATTTATTCTCTAAAAATCCAGAATCAATAGTTTAGGCTATTTTAAATACCCTAAAATTCCCTGTTCAAACTAAAAATCATAAAACTATTTTTATTAAATACTATGGAAAATAACAAGCCTAGGAAAATTGGTCTCGTAATTTTAGGATTTTTCTACTATTTTCTACAGTTTTTCAAAGTTCTGCTGAAAAGAAAAAGGAAAACGATAAAACAGTACTGGGCCGATTCTGGCCCAACAAGCCCAGGTCCAGGGAGAACAGCGCGCTCGCGCCCGCGCGCGCGCGCCCGCGCGCGCGCGCCCGCGCCCAGGCGATTTTGCAGAAAGGGCCTCGCGCTTCTAGCTAATCCGAAAAAGGTCCTTTTACTATTGTACGCAGTCACTGACGATTTGCAGAAACGCCCTCAAGCTTCTGTTTCTTCCCCGCGATAGCCCCTGACCACGCCGCGCCCTGGATTCTTCCCGGCGTGACCCGTACTGGACATGGCCGGCGAGGACTACTCAAGCTAACGGTCGGAGAGTCTCTACGGACCTAAGGCGACCTAAGAACGGCCCTCAATTTCGAACGGTGCTCCAAGAAATTGCTCTGCCCACGCTCAGGGCGGAAACCGGGGCGTCGAGCCCACGTTCCCGTACAACCATGGCCGGACTGAGCAAACGGACGCCACCGAGAGCATCACAAGCATGCAGAGGCACGAAAACAGTATACGAATTGGATGGCGACTCACCAGAACGAGCTGGCCACGGGAGGGCTAGTTTTCACGGTGCTGCGGATGGAATTGGGGGAAACTTGGAATTAGAGCTCGTCGGTGAACCACTGAGAGCAATACTGGACGTCGAGGTACTTGACTACCATACGGAGCGTGTGGTGGCTTCAATTTATAGAGTTCATGGGCGGCGGCGATCAATTTGAGCAAATTGCGCTGGCGGCCGGATGGGAGGAAGAAGCTTGGCGCACGGAGTACGTGTCCCATAGCATGGCAGTAACTCCGGTGAGCTACGGAGGGTTCAGAGAAGGTTATGGCGACACGGTGAAAGTGTAGAGCCACGCGGCACCCGGCCGAGAGGCGGCGGTCGACGGCGAGTACTTACCGCGGGCGGTGAGCCAGGGGGGAAGAACGTGCCGTGGCCGAGCGGGGTGACTTCCAGCTCACCGCCGTTGAGGACACGTATCGGCAGTGCTTATCCAAAGACCACCGAGCACGAATCGTGACGAGTCGCGATCAACGACGGCGGCTACCGGCGGTGAGGACGAACCCGATCTTCTTCAGTTAAGCGGTCACTGTACCATGGGAATACCGGTTCAGAGTGACTGAGAGTCCAGTTTCCAGAGCCCATAACTTCCAATTTTGTGCAGCAACTCGATTGCCTTTCTTAAACAAAATTGTAGAGCAATATACCATCTACAATTCGACTATAGGACTTGAACATATTTGAGCACTGGATTATGCTCAAAACCTAGCTTGAAGTCGAGGTCAGTTCACTGCTAGTCTGAAAATTCAGACATAACAGCCTGACAACCCAACTTTAGGCTTGGTTTTCTCTAAATTCTTCTTAACAACTAAGCTCACAACCTCAAGCAAAGTTGTTCTCCTATAATTGGTCTTCAACTTTGATGTGGTGACCTAGGGCAAAAACCCTATGCTTTGTAAGTTACAAAGCCCCAAAGTTGAGCCCATTCACTGATTTTCAGACTTAGAGCAAAACTCAAATGAGGTCCATTTTGCATTTAAGTCCAAAACTTTGGGTTTTGCTTTCAAGTCCACATTTTTGTGAACCAAAGGACTTAAGAAACCTATTTGGCTTGGTTTTTGCACTTTAGCCCAAAAGTGGACTAATTTTGCATATAAGCCCCTAGGGTTTGATTTAGGGTTTTCCAGGGTTCCAATTAGGGTTTCTGGCATCCCAGGGGTATAAATGTGATTCAAGCTTACCCTTAGGGTCATTTTATGACTTTTACCCTAAAGTATTTAGGTTTTCTTAACCTGGGTAAAGTTTTACCCCTATAATCCCCATTTAGGGTTTAGTTCCTTAACTAGGGTTCTAGTTGCAAAACACTTAAAACAATACAACTTGTTTGAAATTTTTGCTTAGTGAATGCACTCTAGGTGTGTCAAACATATGCAATGCCAATGCTATGATGCCATGCTCAAGTTTTAGTTATAGTAACACCAGGGGTGTTACAAATAAGCCCTAAACCGACGGGAATTACTTATTCTCGTCGGTTTAATGCTTATTCCCATCGGTTCCTGCCCGACGGGAATTAAGTGTTTTCCTGTAGTGCTCATGGGGATTTCAGTATTACCGAGATCGCTAATGATAGAATTAAAAAGATTCATATCCGTAACATTTCCCAGGCTTATTTCTGTCAGCAGCCGATCGACATAAGTTGAAATCACCAATCAGCATCCAATTATCTGATGTGGAGATCACAAGGGAACTCAACCAATTGATAAAAGCCACACGATTGGGGCTATGACATGGGCCATAGATTGTTGTTAGTTTCTAGTGATCTGAAGATAAACGAGAGACAAAATCCATGGTGATAGAGAGTCCATTAGTTTCCCGAGTTGTTCCCCAGAATATGGAGTCATTCCAACTACTCAAGATGCCACCTGAAGGGCCTTTAGAGGGGCTAAAGGCAAATCTATCGAAGTATTTGGGACCAAGCTTTTTTTAGAAAAAAGGGTGATATCCTCCATTTCAGTAGCTCTCCTCAATTTTCTGTCGCATTGCACGACATTTACCGTCACCATTCAATCCTCTGATGTTCCAATTAAGAACATTGCATTTTTTGACGTTGTTATCCATCTATCCAAAACACTTTACATATTAAAGCAGACAAGCGTGTGGATATCAAATCCAAGCCATAATCAAAAGAGAAAGCCCCAGCCCTAGTTTTCCCCAAAGCAACAGCAACAAAAAACAATGCAAAAGAGTTAGCGACGTTGATACTCAACTATAGGATGATAATCGTAGTGTCATCCAAAACATAAGGTGCATGCCATCTAGTATCAACTGACCGCTAATAGGTAACCTAGGGAAACAACGGACAGTGTCAAGCAACCAAACAAGTTCTAAGGAACAAAATACATCAGTCATTTTCTCAACAAAATATTTCATAGTTCTACTAATCATCATGGCGCTTGGAGGAGCCCTGCGGGGATGATGCTGTCCTCCATGCCTGGATCTAGACGAAGCAGCACCTCCACGGATGCCTCCAAAGGGGGCACTCAACATCTTTCAACAACCACCTTCTGCATTCCATCATACTCCAATAGATTTTGAGTAGATGGAAATTTAACCAGCCCTAAAAAGGAATTAAGTTCACACAAATCTCCCAACTCATGTGACACATGCTGAAAAGATACCTCTGGGGACCCTGAAGATGAGCCAAGATCGAAGGAGACCTTGAGGCCCTTGGTTATGGCATTGATCCTTGCACTTCTCCTCACTAGTGGTGGGTAACGCTGACGGGCAGACCTTCTTCGCGTTCATGTACTGCTTTTCTTGTTAATCTGCATGGACTGCTTATCCACCTGTCTCTGATAAACGTTGTCCACAACTTGTTTTTGCTTTAAAGCTTCCTATTTGTTCCATAGCAAACTATCAAACCGAGCATACTTTGATGGAGGAAAACGAGGCTGAAGAAGAGATCTAGAGTTGTCGGTGCCAAGCTGAACACTAGCTGGAGATGGAGCATCAACATCCTCTTCAAGAATCAGGATGTGCACTAAAGACTTAGCAGACACTATAGGACTAGGACATGAGGTGCCCGTAACACCCTGAATTTAGGGGAATAAAATTTCTTTTTTAATATCCACCAAATTCAGGTGTTACTCTCTCATTTCTCTGCTTTCCTTCTCTTTTTCCTAAAAATGGAGAATTATTTTTGTTTTAGATTGGTGTAAACCTAGCGGAATAAGCCCTAGAGGCACTTTGGTTGTTGCATTCATGTCGCTGCATGGTGTTCCTAAGGGCAAAATATGTTTGAAACATGTTAGTGTATCCTATAGAAGCTCTCGGTAGATTTTCATATTTTTCGGAATATTTTTATATTTTCTAAAAACAAAAATCTATTTATTTGAGGTACTTAAAATATTTTTAGAAACTCTAAGTATGTTTTTGATTTTATTAAGTGCCAAAACATTTCTAGGAAGTTTTCTGTAATTTTTGGAAGCATCTATAATATTTTGAGCACAAAATATGGATTTCTAGGCTTTTCTGAATTTTATAAATGGTAAAATTCGAATTTGAACCGAATTTCGATCTCGTCGAACCCTAGATATATATGCATGCCCGACTTCTCTTCGTCGAGCACGTTCCAGAGCACAAAACGGTTCAGATTTAACTCCTAGCTCCCAGAATTGCTCGCCAAAGTTCGGAGCGGTTCCAACCCCGGGGAGCAATTACTCCCAATCCGTGCATCGTCTGTAGAATCCGAGGATACCGTTTTGTTTGTATCGTCGAGGACTTCGTCTCGGTGTGTCCGGATCGTCGATCGGTGTCACGCCCGGATTTAAAGGATAAAGCCGGGTGCGTCTCATATGTGCGCCAAAAAAGAACATCACATATAATGACCAAAGTGTATAGAGATAAATGTCACGAGTATCATTATTACGTAGTGGAAGTCTTACAATAATAAATGATAAGAATAAAACGAACTAAATGTTATTCCTTGGCGCCATCAAGCTGATTGGGAGACACCACCTAGATCAAATCGTACTCCTCATTACAGGGTGGCTTCTCTTGGACCACCTGCTCTCTTCACCTGTGGGGGTTTATATATTGCAAGAGTGACCTCACAAAAGATCATAGCTCAACAAGTTGTGGGGAATAATGTGCATGAACTCACCAAAGGTGGGAGTTCATGTGAAGTGTAAGGCCGATCAACAAATAAGGGTTAAAGCTGAGCATAACTTTTAATAAGTTGGTCAAATTTTATTACCAGTTAATAAATGCAAGTAAATACCAAACCAGCGTAATAAATAGATCAAAATTGATAATAAATCACAATGCGATGCAAATGACAGATTGAATTTAATTCCATAAATTAATCATGTGAGGGTCTGAGCCGCTTATGACCGTGAGCACGACTGATATACTAGTTTTACACTCTGCAGAGGTTGCACATCTTTACCCACAAGTCATGTTACCCATCGCCAAGGGATCGTGACTCCCATACACCTCTACCAAGGAAGCGAGACAGGGTAACACTACGAGACATTTACAAAGTTCCACTATCTTCAGAAAACCCGCTATGGTTTATAGGAAGCTCGAATGCAGGGACCCCTCGCCTGACCGCCATCGCAGCAAAATCAACCCAAGGGCCTCCCTACACTGACCACTCCCTACTGCCCTTGCCGCTTTCGGGTAGTCCTCCACTAGCTTTCCTAATTAGTTAGCCAAGGGCGTCCCATACCACCCTTGTGGTAGCACTATTTTCCCGGGTGGTCGCTCCATGTTCCAATTAACATAATGATCTTATCATAAACAATAAATAACAAACTGTTAATAAAAGTATGATCATGAATAATGTGTATCTCTATACCCAAAACCATAAAGCAATAGCAGGTACTACCCAAAAATTCAGTGGTAAATAAGGTATAAAGATAGCCAAACTAGGGTAAACTATTGGGCCCCATCAAAATTAACCTATACAGATCATTATGATTAATAAGAACATTATTGGGTAAAAAGAAGTGATCAAGGGCACAACTTGCCTGGGGCTTGAGATTCCAGGTATCAACTTGCTCTTCAGGTGACTCGTAACCTCGCGCTAGTCGTAGCAATACAAACAAACAGTGTATAGGCAAAATTAACATCACACCAAACATAAGCACAGAGTGAATTATTATAATATTCTACGTGTCGTAACGAGAACCTAGGTTCGAGAACCACTAAATTCGGAGGTACGATTTAAGAGGTATAGTATTCGGAAGACATATGTGATTAAGTAATTACACTAGGTCTTGTTTTGATTTTATAAAGATAATCTAAAGAAATAATTAATTCAACTTTAATCTTAATTATAACTTGACTAGAGATTATATTTTAATCAATTATAATTATGAACATGTTAGCTTTGATTAGAAGAGTTAATCTAGTAGACATAGGTTAAATAAATATCTAACTACAGAATTATGCGATATGGTATAATCAATGTTGTTACAGCATAGTAAATATTTATACGAAGCTAACGCGACTTGAACGAACCAAATCGGAATTAAAACGAAGAAGTTATGGATTTCCGAAGTTTTAAGTATTGGATTAAAAAGAAACTAAGTACATACTTTTTAATCTAAGCTTCATAACAAACTATGGTTACCAGATGATAAACAATATTATTATATATTTAATGCAACTAGAATCGACCAAAAAGAAGTTAAAATGAATTAATTATGAATTTTACAAGGTTCTGGAATTATTTATACACTAGAAGTCATTTTTGGATTAATTTTATCAAATAACAGCAATCAGCGGACTACTGCTAATATTTTGAAAAACTACAGGGTGTAGCATGTAACTTTTAGGACCAAAACTGAATTTCCCCTACTCTCACCAGGACGGCGGGTTCATTTCGGTGAAACCCAGGGGCTTGTTTGTAAGATGAGCGCAGAACTGAGTGGTTGAGTTCACCGGAGCCGCTGATTAGACGATCGATGGCTTGGATCCGATCCTGAATCGGTATGCGCCTGATTTAATAACTACTGCATGATTTCAATCTGAAGGCTCGGGTTCTATTACTATGTGATCTAATCACCACCGCCCAACAACAATCAGACGGCCCGCGCATCGTCTTCTTTCCCTAGCCGTGACCCCGATGCAGCAGTTGCTCAGGGCGACGGCGCCCCCGCCGGAGTAGCACGCCACGACCATGGTGCTCCAAAATTCGATCCGAATAGAGCGATAGGGGGAGACGGGCATGACCAACAGCTTGGATAAGTTTTCACCTTAGATCGAGCAACGGGACTGTCCGGTCTACGCGACCCAGTGGCTTCCTGGCGGCCTTCTCATCGGCGAGCAATTCGTCGCGCCCCCCAGTCACGCCACGCATGAGGTGGCCACTAGCACCATCAGGGGAATACGACGAAGCTCCCAGTCCCGGCCCCGAGAATCCGACGGCGGCACGAGCGTGGATTGACAACAGCAAATCCAATCCTCGCCCACAGGTCCGCGGTGGCCCACGTGATTCCGGCGAGCGTGACAAAACGCCCTGATGATCTACAGTGGTGGTGCTTGGATGAGATGCGAAGAGGAGGTCACAGCGAGTGGATTTTTATACCCAGGTTCGGGTGGAAACTACCCGCCCGGAAATCACGACGACCATGGATGGGCTCGATATTGCATCCGTTGGTGAGATCCGTGGGGAAGAAACGCCCTGACACCCGGCCCCACATGGCGGTCATCCAAGACGAACATGTGTGATCTGCAGGAGGGGAAACGCGCCTGATGGGACGGTCCACAAGCCAGCGAAGGCAGAAGCACGTGTGTGGTGTGGTCGCTGACGGGGCTCACGTGTAGGCGACACGGGTGCGCTAGAGAAAATCGGCTAGACGACCGACATCTGGACCCCACCCGACAGCGACACCACAACGCGGGCGCGCGGACGACTGCGAGAGCGGGGCAAACTTGGAAGTGGGCCGCGTGGGTGGAAAGGAGGATAAGGAGTAGATGGGCCTCGGGGAAGGAAATCGGCCCAGTCACCAGTTTGATCATTTCCTTTTCTTTTCTATTTTAATTTCTTTCACATTTTCAAATTTCTATTTCAAATTTCTACCATTCAACTCAAATTCTAATTCCTATTTTAAATTCAGATTTCCCCATATCAAATATGATCCAATCATGAATATAAACATTTCTATTTCCATATTATTATCTATTCTCCTTCCCATTATATAATTCTAGTAATAAATGATTTAATCACAATTTCTTTCCTCATTTTGTCTTTTATGTTTTCATTTAAAATTTTGAGGTCAAATTTAAATTATGATACCTCATTTTAATAGGATGTATCACCACAAATTACAAGCAAGAGATGCATCACCCCATTATTTATTTAGTGGCTATTTAACTAAATTGACATTATTAATTGATTATGAATAGGAAATGTCCGAGTAAATTCTCCAAAGGCTTCTTTTTAAAAAAATCCTAGAAATACTATCATAAATATATCTATTTATTTTATTATTTATTTCTTTTTCTACCAATTTTGGGCTTTACAATCGGACATCCGAATCTCCGTCAATCGACGATTTTCTGCTCGGCTCCGACGAGGGTCTTCTTCTCTAGAGAGAAACCTACATTGTTATATCTAGGGTTTCTTCGTTTTCCCGTCCGTGCAGGGCCTCCCTATCCCTCCCCTCACCTTCCCCGGTGGCGGTGCCCCTCCCCTTGTTTTCCCCCACCGCACAGCCCCTGCCTGCGGCGCCGGTGTCTAGCCCGCGGTGGTGACGGCCCGAGCCAGTCTCCCCTAGTGCGCGCCCACGGTCTTGGCGGCTCAAGCCGACCTCCCCTGGGCGCGCCCCGCTCGGCTCGGCCCCTGCGCAACCCCCTCCTCTCTCCCTCCCCTCCCCCTCCCATGGTTGGGAGGAAGGAGAAGAGAGGAGGAAGAAGATGACAGTTTTGTAATTTATTCACTGTTTCGTTTTAATCCGTATGCAGGAATTTAGTCTAATTTAAAACAGTGATAACTTTTGCGTTTTAAACCTGTCGGCGTTTCGAGACCGGGGGGGTCCCTGGACCGACGAGTAAATTGTCGCCGCGTGCCCCAGCCCAGATGGGTCGACGCGAGACGGAGCGCGAAGGGGGAGGCAGCCGGAGGGAGACGGTGAAAGGGAAATGTGCCCTTGGGCCATTTCTAAGTATTTTGGTGATTTAGTGTCTAACACAAGTTCTTAAATGTAAAATGGTGGACAAAGTACAAACCAAGGATAAAGGTATGTTTCTCAGACTTAGTACATTGTTTTATGGACTAATGTATTGTGTCTAAGTGCTGGAAACAGGAAAAATCCAATTGAGAATGTCTTGGCTCGAGCAGCCAAGAATCTGCTCAGTCTGGGAGCACCGGACTGTCCGGTGGTGCACCAGACAGTGTCCGGTGCGCCAGACTGGCTCGGGCGAACTGGTTGCTCTCGGGAATTCACCGGCGACGTACGGCTATAATTCACCGGACTGTCCGGTGTGCACCGGACTGTCCGGTGTGCACCGGACTGTCCGGTGAGCCAACAGTCGGCCGGGCCAACGGTCGGCCGCGCGATCTGCGCGGGACACGTGGCCGAGCCAACGGCTAGAAGGGGGCACCGGACTGTCCGGTGTGCACCGGACATGTCCGGTGCGCCAACGGCTCCAAGTCTGCCAACGGTCGGCTGCGTCAGTTAAGGAAAGAAATCGGGCACCGGACAGTGTTCGGTGTGCAACGGACTGTCCGGTGCGCCAGACGGCAGAAGGCAAGAATTGCCTTCCCAGATTGCTCTCAACGGCTCCTAGCTGCCTTGGGGCTATAAAAGGGACCCCTAGGCGCATGGAGGAGTATACCAAGCATTCCTACAACATCTCTAAGCACCAAGACACCGATTCCGCGCATTTGTTTCATTGTGATAGCATATAAAGCTCTAGTGGAGTTGTGAACTCATTGAGTTGGGTTGCGAGCTCTTGTTGCGACTTGTGTGCGTGGTGTTGCTGTGATTTCTTGTCTTGAGTGCGTTGCTAATCCCTCCCTTGCTCCGTGCTTCTTTGTGAATTTCAAGTGTAAGGGCGAGAGGCTCCAAGTTGTGGAGATTCCTCGCAAACGGGATTGAGAAAAAGAAAGCAAAACACTGTGGTATTCAAGTGGGTCTTTGGACCGCTTGAGAGGGGTTGATTGCAACCCTTGTCCGTTGGGACGCCACAACGTGGAATAGGCAAGCGTTGGTCTTGGCCGAACCACGGGATAACCATCGTGCCATCTCTGTGATTGATTTCTTGTGGTTATTGTGTTTTGACTCCTCTCTAGCCACTTGGCGATTATTGTGCTAACGATTAACCAAGTTTTGTGGCTTAAGTTTTCAAGTTTCACAGGATCACCTATTCACCCCCCTCTAGGTGCTCTCAATTGGTATCAGAGCCGTTCTCTTCAAGAAAGGGACTAACCGCCCGAAGAGATGGATCCTAAGGGAAAGGGGATGGTGGTCAACAACAACGAGAAGGAGTCTATCTTCAATGAGCCGAAGGATGACAAGCCTACCGACTCGGGCTCGAGCCACAAGCACAAAGACGGGAAGAAGAAGAAAAAGACAAGGCGCATCAAGGAGATCGTCTACTACGACAGCGACGAATCTTCCTCTTCCCAAAAGGACGACGACGACGACTACGAGAAAAAGAAAACGGTCAATTCAAACTTTTCTTTTGATTACTCTCGTATTCCTCAAAGTACAAATGCTCATTTATTATCTATTCCACTTGGTAAACCTCCTCATTTTGATGGAGAGGACTACGGATTTTGGAGTCACAAAATGCGTAGTCACTTGTTCTCTCTCCATCCTAGCATATGGGAGATTGTAGAAAGTGGAATGCATTTTGATAGTAGTGATAGTCCCATGTTTATCAATGAGCAAATTCATAAAAATGCACAAGCTACTACTGTTCTTCTAGCTTCTTTGTGCAGGGATGAATACCACAAAGTGAGCGGCTTGGATAACGCCAAGCAAATTTGGGACACCCTCAAGATCTCTCATGAGGGGAATGATGTCACAATGCTCACCAAGATGGAGTTGGTGGAAGGCGAACTCGGGAGATTCGCTATGATAAGGGGAGAAGAGCCAACTCAAACGTACAACCGGCTAAAGACCCTTGTCAACAAGATAAGAAGCTATGGAAGCACACGATGGACGGACCACGACGTCGTCCGCCTAATGCTAAGGTCTTTTACTGTCCTTGATCCTCATCTTGTAAACAATATTCGTGAGAATCCTAGGTACACCAAGATGACGCCCGAGGAGATACTTGGAAAGTTCGTGAGCGGGCGAATGATGATCAAGGAAGCAAGATACGTGGACGACGCATTGA
This sequence comes from Zea mays, assembly GCF_902167145.1. Taxonomy (NCBI): domain Eukaryota; kingdom Viridiplantae; phylum Streptophyta; class Magnoliopsida; order Poales; family Poaceae; genus Zea; species Zea mays. The sequence goes on along the minus strand of NC_050100.1, from coordinate 155,802,817 downwards.
ATGGTCCAGTCAATGAGCCTCAACCTCTTGCTCTCAAGGCAACAAGGAGCAAGGAGACGTTACCCAGCAAGGTAGCACAAATTGAGGCCGCCGGTCTTAATGATGAAGAGATGGCCCTCATCATCAAGAGATTCAAGACGGCGCTTAAGGGTCGCAAGGGACAGCCAAGCAAGACCAAAGCCAAGGGGAAGCGCTCATGCTTCAAATGCGGTAAGATTGGTCATTTTATTGCTAACTGTCTCGATAATGAAAGTGACCAGGAACACGGGAGCAAGAGGGAAAAGAAGAAAAATTACAAGAAGGCCAAGGGCGAGGCACATCTGGGAAAGGAGTGGGACTCGGATTGCTCCTCCTCCGACTCCGACAATGAAGGACTCGCCGCCACCGCCTTCAACAAGTCATCCCTCTTCCCCAACGAGCGTCACACATGCCTTATGGCAAGGGAGAAGAAGGTATGTACTCGAAACTCTACTTATGCTTCTTCAAGTGAGGACGAATCTAGTGATGAGGATGAAATAGATTATTCATGTCTATTTAAGGGCCTAGATAGAACCAAGGTAGATAAAATTAATGAATTAATTGATGCCTTGAATAATAAGAATAGGCTTTTAGAAAAACAAGAGGACTTGTTGTATGAAGAACATGACAAGTTTGTAGAAGCACAAAAATCTCATGCCTTAGAAGTTAAGAGAAATGAAATGCTTTCTTGTGAACTATCTTCTTGCCATGAGACAATTTCTAGCTTAAAGAGCATTAATGATGATTTGAGTGCTAAGTTAGAAATAGCAACAACTTGTGTAGAAAATGTTGTTATTTGCAATAGATGTAAAGATTTTGATATTGATGCTTGTAGTGAACACATAGCTTCTATTGCAAAGTTAAATGATGAAATGGCTAGTCTTAATGCCCAACTTAAGGCTAGCAAAAGTGATTTTGATAAACTAAAATTTGCTAGGGATGCCTACACGATTGGTAGACACCCCTCAATTAAGGATGGGCTTGGCTTCAAGAGGGAAGCCAAGAACTTAACAAGCCATAAGGCTCCCATGTCCGCCAAGGAGAAAGGGAAGGCCCCTATGGCAAGTAGTACTAAAAAGAACCATGCTTTTATGTACAATGATAGAAGACAGTCTCATAGGAGTTGCAATACTTTTGATTCACATGCCTATGACTCTTATGCTATGTATGCTTCCAGTTCTTCCTACATGCATGGTAGAGATATGTCTAGGAAAAATATTCATCATGTGCCTAGGAAGAATATTGTTCATGTTCCTAGAAAAGTTATGAATGGTCCCTCTACAATTTATCATGCTTTAAATGCTTCCTTTGCTATTTGTAGAAAGAATAGGAAGATAGTAGCTAGGAAATTAGGGGCAAAATGCAAGGGTGATAAAGCTTGAATTTGGGTCCCTAAGGAAATTGTGACTAACCTTGTAGGACCCAACAAGAGTTGGGTACCTAAGACCCAAGCCTAAATTTACCTTGCAGGTTTATGCATCCGGGGGCTCAAGCTGGATTATCGACAGCGGATGCACAAACCATATGACGGGGGAGAAGAAGATGTTCACCTCCTACGTCAAAAATAAGGATTCCCAAGATTCAATCATATTCGGTGATGGGAACCAAGGCAAGGTGAAAGGTTTAGGCAAGATTGCAATATCCAATGAGCACTCTATCTCTAATGTGTTTTTAGTTGAGTCACTTGGATATAATTTACTATCTGTTAGTCAATTATGTAATATGGGATATAATTGTCTATTTACAAATGTAGATGTGTCTGTCTTTAGAAGAAGTGATGGTTCACTAGCTTTTAAGGGTGTACTAGACGGCAAACTTTATTTAGTTGATTTTGCAAAAGAGGAGGCCGGTCTAGATGCATGCCTAATCGCTAAGACTAGCATGGGCTGGCTGTGGCATCGCCGCTTAGCACATGTGGGGATGAAGAACCTTCACAAGCTTCTAAAGGGAGAACACGTGATAGGTTTGACTAACGTGCAATTCGAAAAAGATAGACCTAGTGCAGCATGTCAAGCAGGTAAACAGGTGGGAGGAGCACATCACAGCAAGAATGTGATGACCACATCAAAGCCCCTGGAGCTGCTACATATGGACCTCTTCGGACCCGTCGCCTATCTGAGCATTGGAGGAAGTAAGTATGGTCTAGTTATTGTTGATGATTTTTCCCGCTTCACTTGGGTGTTCTTTTTGCAGGATAAGTCTGAAACCCAAGGGACCCTCAAGCGCTTCCTCAGGAGAGCTCAAAATGAGTTTGATCTCAAGGTGAAGAAGATAAGGAGCGACAACGGATCCGAATTCAAGAATCTTCAAGTGGAGGAGTTTCTTGAGGAGGAGGGGATCAAGCACGAGTTCTCCGCTCCCTACACACCTCAGCAAAATGGTGTGGTAGAGAGGAAGAACAGGACGCTAATCGATATGGCGAGGACGATGCTAGGAGAGTTCAAAACCCCCGAGTGCTTTTGGTCGGAAGCCGTGAACACGGCTTGCCACGCCATCAACAGGGTCTACCTTCATCGCCTTCTCAAGAAGACGTCGTATGAACTACTAACCGGTAACAAACCCAATGTATCGTACTTTCGTGTATTTGGGAGTAAATGCTACATTCTAGTGAAGAAGGGTAGAACTTCTAAGTTTGCTCCCAAAGCTGTAGAAGGGTTTTTGTTAGGTTATGACTCAAATACAAAGGCGTATAAGGTCTTCAACAAATCATCGGGTTTGGTTGAAGTCTCTAGCGACATTGTATTTGATGAGACTAATGGCTCTTCAAGAGAGCAAGTTGTTGATCTTGATGATGTAGATGAAGAAGATGTTCCGACGGCCGCTATACGAACCATGGCGATTGGTGATGTATGACCACAGGAACAAAAGGAGCAAGATCAACCTTCTTCCTCAACTATGGTGCATCCCCCAACTCAAGACGATGAACAGGTTCATCAACAGGAGGCGTGTGATCAAGGGGGAGCACAAGATGATCATGTGATAGAGGAAGAAGCGCAACCGGCACCTCCAACACAAGTTCGAGCGATGATCCAAAGGGATCATCCAGTCGACCAAATTCTGGGTGATATTAGTAAAGGAGTAACTACTCGATCTCGATTAGTTAATTTTTGTGAGCATTACTCCTTTGTCTCTTCTATTGAGCCTTTCAGGGTAGAAGAGGCCTTGCTAGATCCGGACTGGGTGTTGGCCATGCAAGAGGAGCTCAACAACTTCAAGTGTAATGAAGTTTGGACACTGGTACCTCGTCCCAAGCAAAACGTTGTGGGAACCAAGTGGGTGTTCCACAACAAACAGGACGAGCACGGGGTGGTGACGAGGAACAAGGCTCGACTTGTGGCAAAAGGTTATGCCCAAGTCGCAGGTTTGGACTTTGAGGAGACTTTTGCTCCTGTGGCTAGGCTAGAGTCTATTCGTATTTTGCTAGCATATGCCGCTCACCATTCTTTCAGGTTGTACCAAATGGATGTGAAGAGCGCTTTCCTCAATGGGCCGATCAAGGAGGAGGTGTACGTGGAGCAACCCCCTGGCTTCGAGGATGAACGGTACCCCGACCACGTGTGTAAGCTCTCTAAGGCGCTCTATGAACTTAAGCAAGCCCCAAGAGCATGGTATGAATGCCTTAGAGACTTTCTAATTGCTAATGCTTTCAAGGTTGGGAAAGCCGATCCAACTCTTTTCACTAAGACTTGTGACGGTGATCTTTTTGTGTGCCAAATTTATGTCGATGACATAATATTTGGTTCTACTAATAAAAAGTCTTGTGAAGAGTTTAGCAGGGTGATGACGCAGAAATTCGAGATGTCGATGATGGGCGAGTTGAACTACTTCCTTGGGTTCCAAGTGAAACAACTCAAGGACGACACCTTCATCTCCCAAACGAAGTACACGCAAGACTTGCTGAAGCGGTTTGGGATGAAGGACGCCAAGCCCGCAAAGACTCCGATGGGGACCGACGGACACACCGACCTCAACAAAGGAGGTAAGTCCGTTGATCAAAAGGCATACCGGTCAATGATAGGGTCATTACTTTACTTATGTGCTAGTAGACCGGATATTATGCTTAGCATATGCATGTGTGCTAGATTTCAATCTGATCCTAAGGAGTGTCACTTAATGGCAGTGAAGCGAATCCTTAGATATTTAGTTGCTACGCCTTGCTTCGGGCTCTGGTATCCAAAGGGGTCTACCTTTGACTTGATTGGATATTCAGATTCCGACTATGCTGGATGTAAGGTCGATAGGAAGAGTACATCGGGGACGTGCCAATTCTTAGGAAGGTCCCTGGTGTCATGGAACTCTAAGAAACAAACTTCCGTTGCCCTATCCACCGCTGAGGCCGAGTATGTTGCCACAGGACAGTGTTGCGCGCAACTACTTTGGATGAGGCAAACCCTCAGGGACTTTGGCTACAATCTGAGCAAAGTCCCACTCCTATGTGATAATGAGAGTGCTATCCGCATGGCGGAAAATCCTGTTGAACACAGCCGCACAAAGCACATAGACATCCAGCATCACTTTTTGAGAGACCACCAGCAAAAGGGAGATATCGAAGTGTTTCATGTTAGCACCGAGAACCAGCTAGCCGATATCTTTACCAAGCCTCTAGATGAGAAGACCTTTTGCAGGTTGCGTAGTGAGCTAAATGTCCTAGATTCGCGGAACTTGGATTGATTTGTAGCATACATGTGTTAATGCCTTTTGATCATGTTCCTTCTGCATTTTGTTGCTTAATAATGGTGCTCAAGTTGTACAAACACTCCCTGGACCTCACAAGTCCGTTGCAAAGTGATGCACATGTTTAGGGGGAGCTGTGCTACAACTTGACCCTTTGAGACTAACCATGTGCTTGAGTTTGCTTGTTTTAGTCTCAAAGGAGGTTTGAAAGGGAAAAGGTGGACTTGGACCATGAAAGACTTCCACTGCACTCCGTTGAGAGGGTAACTTATTCCAAGTTCATCTCATGTACTCTTATTGCCTTTGTATTCTTATTGAAAATTTTGGTGAGGCAATGGGGTTCTGGGGCCAAGATTGATCCCATTTTGGTGCTTGATGCCAAAGGGGGAGAAAATAAAGGCCAAAGCGATAAATGGATCAGCTACCACTTGAGAGATTTTAAAAATAGTAGAATAGAGCTTTTGGATTGTCAAAACTCTTTTATTGTCTCTCTTGTCAAAAGATGGCTTCTTGTGGGGAGAAATGTTGATTATGGGAAAAAGGGGAGTTTTTGAAATCTTGAATCAATTTCTCTTGGAATGACTCTCTTTATGTCCTAACATGTGTGTTTGACTTAGAGATAGAAATTTGAATTTGATTTGCAAAAACAAACCAAGTGGTGGCATAGAGTGATCCATATATGTCAAATTGAATCAAAACAATTTTGAGTTCTTATTTGAATTGGTTTTGTATTTGTTCTACTTGCTTTATATTGTGTTGGCATAAATCACCAAAAAGGGGGAGATTGAAAGGGAAATGTGCCCTTGGGCCATTTCTAAGTATTTTGGTGATTTAGTGTCTAACACAAGTGCTTAAATGTAAAATGGTGGACAAAGTACAAACCAAGGATAAAGGTATGTTTCTCAGACTTAGTACATTGTTTTATGGACTAATGTATTGTGTCTAAGTGCTGGAAACAGGAAAAATCCAATTGAGAATGTCTTGGCTCGAGCAGCCAAGAATCTGCTCAGTCTGGGAGCACCGGACTGTCCGGTGGTGCACCGGACAGTGTCCGGTGCGCCAGACTGGCTCGGGCGAACTGGCTGCTCTCGGGAATTCACCGGCGACGTACGGCTATAATTCACCGGACTGTCCGGTGTGCACCGGACTGTCCGGTGAGCCAACGGTCGGCCGGGCCAACGGTCGGCCGTGCGATCTGCGCGGGACACGTGGCCGAGCCAACGGCTAGAAGGGGGCACCGGACTGTCCGGTGTGCACCGGACATGTCCGGTGCGCCAACGGCTCCAAGTCTGCCAACGGTCGGCTGCGTCAGTTAAGGAAAGAAATCGGGCACCGGACAGTGTTCGGTGTGCAACGGACTGTCCGGTGCGCCAGACGGCAGAAGGCAAGAATTGCCTTCCCAGATTGCTCTCAACGGCTCCTAGCTGCCTTGGGGCTATAAAAGGGACTCCTAGGCGCATGGAGGAGTATACCAAGCATTCCTACAACATCTCTAAGCACCAAGACACCGATTCCGCGCATTTGTTTCATTGTGATAGCATATAGAGCTCTAGTGGAGTTGTGAACTCATTGAGTTGGGTTGCGAGCTCTTGTTGCGACTTGTGTGCGTGGTGTTGCTGTGATTTCTTGTCTTGAGTGCGTTGCTAATCCCTCCCTTGCTCCGTGCTTCTTTGTGAATTTCAAGTGTAAGGGCGAGAGGCTCCAAGTTGTGGAGATTCCTCGCAAACGGGATTGAGAAAAAGAAAGCAAAACACCGTGGTATTCAAGTGGGTCTTTGGACCGCTTGAGAGGGGTTGATTGCAACCCTCGTCCGTTGGGACGCCACAACGTGGAATAGGCAAGCGTTGGTCTTGGCTGAACCACGGGATAACCATCGTGCCATCTCTGTGATTGATTTCTTGTGGTTATTGTGTTTTGACTCCTCTCTAGCCACTTGGCGATTATTGTGCTAACGAAGTTCGTCGTCTTCCGGGGCGAAGCGAAGTTCGTCGTCTTCCGGGGCTGAGCCCGAGTCCGAGCCCTGGGGTGGGCAAAGCGGAGTTCGTCGTCTTCCGGGGCTGAGCCCGAGTCCGAGCCCTGGGGTCGGGCGAAGCGGAGTTCGTCGTCTTCCGGGGCTGAGCCCGAGTCCGAGCCCTGGGGTCGGGCGAAGCGGAGTTCGTCGTCTTTCGGGCCTGAGCCCGAGTCCGAGCCCTGGGGTCGGGCGAAGCGGAGTTCCCTATGGCGCCTGAGGCCGGGCCTGGCTGCTGTCAGCCTCACTCTGTCGAGTGGCACAGCAGTCGGAGCGGCATAGGCGGCGCTGTCCTCTTGTCAGACCGGTCAGTGGAGCGGCGAAGTGACTGCGGTCTCTTCGGCTCTATCGACTGGAGGGCGTGCGTCAGGATAAAGGTGTCAGACCACCTTTGCATTAAATGCTCCTGCGATTTGGTCGGTTGGCGTGGCGATTTGGCCTAGGTTGCTTCTTGGCGAAGACTGGGCCTCGGGCGAGCCGAAGGTGTGCCCGTTGCTGGAGGGGGGCCTCGGGCGAGACGTAGATCCTCCGGGGTCGGCTGCCCTTGCCCGAGGCTGGGCTCGGGCGAGGCGTGATCGCGTCCCTCGAATGGACCGATCCTTGACTTAGTCGCACCCATCAGGCCTTTGCAGCTTTGTGCTGATGGGGGTTACCAGCTGAGATTTAGGAGCCTTGAGGGTACCCCTAATTATGGTCCCCGACAGTAGCCCCCGAGCCTCGAAGGGAGTGTTAATACTCGCTTGGAGGCTTTTGTCGCACTTTTTTGCAAGGGGACCAGCCTTTCTCGGTTGCATTTTGTTCCGGTGGGTGCACGCGAGCGCACCCGCCGGGTATAGCCCCCGAGGCCTTGGAGGAGTGGTTTGACTCCTTCGAGGTCTTAATGCCTCGTGCAATGCTTCGGCTGGTCTGGTCGTTCCCTCATGCGAGCTGGCCATAGCCCGGGTGTACGGTCGGGTCCCAAGTTCTCGGGCTGGTATGTTGACGTTGTCAACGGTTTGGCTGGAGCCGGGTTTGCGAGAGCAGCCCCCGAGCCTCTGCACAGGGCGAGAGGACGGTCAAGGACAGACTCGACTTTTTTACATACGCCCATGCGTCGCCTTTCCGCAAGGAGGAGGGGGGGAAAGCGCCATGTTGCCCTCGGAGGGCGTCAAACATGGTGTCTCCGGTGAGCTGCTGGCGGGTAATCCAAGTGGACGCCCGTGCCCCATTTGTTAGGGGTCGGCTAGAGGCCCGGAGGCGCGCTCCAAAAGTACATGCGGGTGATCTGCCGGACCCGGTCCCCTTTCGACGGGGTCCGAGGGCTCGATGCCTCCCTCTGATGGGATTCCATTACAAGATCGTTCCCACTGGTCTCGGAAATGTCCTAGGGTACCTCAGGAGCGTAGCCCGAGCCTTGGTTATGTATCGAACGTACCCAGGGTCATCCCTCGCTCTGTGTCTGAGGCGGCTGTGAACCCTTCGAGGGCCAGCCTACGAACCCCTGATCAGTAGTGGGCGCGGAGCCTGAGTGGCCTGAGGCGACCGTTGAACCCTTCCGAGGGGCCGGCCTTAGAACCTCTGACCAGTAGTGGGCGCAGAACCCAAGCGCTCTGAGGCGGCTGTTGAACCCCTCCGAGGGGCCAGCCTTCGAACCTCTGATCAGTAGTGAGGCTCGGGGCCTGTTTCCTTCACGGAGAAGGATCCTTTTCGGGGTATCCCCCTTTCCCGGTCCCTGTTGTAAGAGAGAGAAAGAGGAAAAGGATACGAAATCGAATGACGTGGCGTACCTTTTTTTTGACGCGGTCATTATGGCGAAGGCGAAGCGTCGCTCGCTTCTCCTGCCTGAGGCGCCGCCTGTCCCGCCGCGGAGTTAATGCGACGGGGCGAGCGGTTCGTGAGGCGGCCGTTGCGCGTGCGCGAGCCGTTCGAGGAACGGTCGTTTCGCTTTGAGTCTTTGAATCCCGCGGCGGGTTCGGGCGACGCGTTGAACGGGTCTCGCCTTGGTCTTTATATACTCGGGGGAGGGTCTGGTGACGGTTCTTTGCTTCGCTCCTTGCTTCCTTCTTAGGTTTTCGCAACCTGAGAGTTTTAGCCAGAGAAAAGGAAACCGCCCACCTAGTCCTTTCCGCCGCCACCCCTTCTGCTCGGTGATGGCCGACCGGGTGACCATTGTCTCGCCGCGCGACCCATGGCCTTTCTCCACAGTCACGGCGGATGACTTGGAGGACCTTGTTGCTGAGGGTTTACTTCGCCCTCTCTCTGATGAGAGGCGGCCGGAGTGGATTCCCCCCCCCCCGAGCGGAGCCGTCCCGTCCCCGCCGCCGGGGTACGTCATGAGCTTCGTCTCCTTCCACGAGCGGGGATTCGGTGTGCCGGCAAGCCGCTTCATGCGGGCGATCCTGCACAACTATGGGGTGGAGTTGCACAACCTCAGCCCCAACTCCATCTCACAAGCCGCCATCTTCGTAGCGGTGTGCGAAGGATACTTGGGGATCGACCCCCACTGGGACTTGTGGACTCATTTCTTCTCCGCAGAGCTTTTTGCTTCGCCGACGGGGGAGAGAAGGGTCCGCGTGGCAGTGCGGGCCGACGGCTGCATCCTCCAGTTGAGGCAGTCGCGGGCGTCGCAGTATATTCCCGTCGTCCTTGCATCCTCGAATAAAGGGTGGCAGCGCCGGTGGTTCTACCTCCGGAATGACGACGAGATGCTCCCGTCGTTTTCTCAGCGAGTGGTCACCATCGCCGCCGATGCTTGGCGTTACGGGACCCCGCACGACAGACAGAAGAATCTCGAGCCCCTTCTCAAGGCCCTGGAGGCGTTGCGGAAAGGAGAGCTCACCGCCGCGGGAGTGATTGCCGCCATTCACCGCCGGAGGGTGCTTCCCTTGGCGGAGCGGCGGTTGCGGCTTTGGGAGATGACGCCGGAGGCCGACTTGGAGGGCTCGCGGATGTCCTCGGATCCCCTTCCCATCGACGTTCTCCACGGGTGGGTGGCCGTTGCGTTGGGAAAACCGGACGCCAGTGCCTTCTCCCAGCCCTTGATGCGCCCCGACCGCGGGTGTGTGACCCTGGTGAGTGTCCGCTCCTTCCTTCTCCTTGCGTCAGATTGCCCTTGGTCCTTACGGTCGAGACTTTTCATCTGTCTCCAGGAGGTAGGGTGGCACAAGCCTTCCCGGCCACGGGTCCCGGAGGACGCGGTGGACCGAGCAGCGCGGCGGGTTGCCGCGGAGGAGAAGAAGAAGAAGAAGGACGCGAAGAAGGCTCGGGCCCGCGAGCGGACGCGGGCCTGAGACGCCTTGGAAAAGCTCCGTCGTCGGCAGGAGAGGGATGGACTCCCGAGGGAGCCGTCGCCGGAAACGCCTGACGACGACGACGATGATGAAGACGATGACGAGGATGACGACATGGCTGCCCGCCTCGGCCTCAGCCCGGGTTTGAGGCTAGGCCAGGAGTCGTCAAGCCAGCCCCCGAGCGGGCTGGTGCCGTCAGTTCCCGGGGTCGGGACGCCGAGGTCCCGGCCCGAAGAGCGAGGGCGGACCGAGGGGGTACTCGACCCCTCGGCTGGGGAAGTTGAGGTGACCCCGGGGAGTCAGGCTGAGGCGCCTGTTCCCCAAGAGCCGTCGCCCACGCCGGCAGCGCAGGAGAGCGACCCTCAGGTCGCCGTGGCAGCGCCTGGGCAGTCCGTCTCCCGGGCGTCCAAGGTGCCCAAGGCGAGGATGGTACCGAAGCTGGCGGCGAGGCGGACCTCGGCGGTACCTTCGGGGGTCGAGATCCGAGAGACCTCTCCTCAGGCACGGTTGATAATGGCCCAGAGCGGGTAAGTACCTTAGAACGTCTTCGTCCTGGCTCCTCATTCGTATGTCCCGACCGCGACTTTCCTTTCCTCCTCAGCAAGCGAAGCCATGGCCTGACCGATCTGGCTCCCCGGAAAGTCCTTAAGACGGCGTCGGCTTCCGCAGCCGATGCCGCGCCGGGCCTCGCCGTTCAGCTGACCTTCTCGCAAGGCGCTCCACAGCGGGGGGCTCAGGCGGCACCAGTCGCCGTGGAGCGAGTTCCGGAGGCTGGCTCTTCTGTCGAGGTGGCCGTCGTGCTGGGGGAGGCGGCTAGCGCGGACGTGGCCTCGAGCCCACCGGACATGCCGCTGGCGCCAGCTGCTGCTGAAGCCGCTGCCGTCCCAGTCGGGGGGCGACCTGTCGCCGCCGACGCTGAGATGGCCGAGGCGTCGACGCTCGGTGCCTCGGAGGAGGGGGGCGTGGAAACGCGATCCGTCCCGCCGAGCGGCAGCCTTGTCCCTGCGCGGCGGAGCTCCGAGAGGCGGCACCAGTTGCTCCGGTTCCGGACCTGTGAGGCTTCGGATCCCTTCTTCGTTCTTGACGATGAGCGGGAGGAGCAGTCTTGGGACGAGCTCCGTGAGTGTGCCGAAGCAACGGTGGGGTCGCTCCGGTCATCCTTGGAGGTCTTTTGCAGGGACGTCCCCAAGATCCTCCAGGTAATGATTTTAGGCATACCTTTTTTGTGACCAAGGCGTCCTTTGTGACGCTCCGCTTCCTTCCCTCAGGATCTGACGGATCTGAGCGCCGCCAAGTCGTCGTTCATCCGCCACGAGGTCGATATCTGGGGCTCGCTGCGATCCCTGAGGACCTCGCTCGCGCGGGGCTACTGCGCGCCTCTCCCAGCAGGGCACCGAGGTGGCGGACCTTCGGTTGCCCTGCGCCGATCTGAGAGCAGAGGTGCAGCGGCACACGCAGAGGTGCAGCGACGGCAGTCGGAGTTCGACCAGGTCGTCGATGAGCGAGATCAATCTCGGGGCCAGGCTGCCGAGGCCGAAAGCCGGGCCGGAGCCCTTGCGGCAGACCTAGCCGTAGCCCAGGCCGCAGCCTCGGAGCAGCGTGCCCGAACCGGAGGTGTGTCCTGGCTATTTTCGGGTTTCGTTTCAGCTTGTTTCCTCCACTTGTGTTTGAGGCTTTGCGCTCTGGCTGTTCGCAGAGCTCGAGTCTGCCCTTGATGAGTCCACCAGGGCGCTTGCCCAGGCGGCCGAGCAGAGGGAGGCCGACCACGCGGCCATGTTCGAGGCCATCTCGGACTTCTGCCGGGTCTTTGGCTTTGGCGACGTCCCCTCAGGAAGCTCCCCTCAAAATCACCTGCAGGCCTTGGGTGACCACGTGCGCGGTAGACTCTGCGAGGCGCTACACCATGGCGTCAGGCGGGCCTTTGCCGTGCTCGCTTCCCACTACGTCGTGGATCTGGAGCGGGTCAGCGAGGGGTATTGCCTCCCTGACGAGGATGAAGCCGCCCTGGCTGAAGTCCATAGGCTCGACACGGCCGCCGCGAGCCCGAGCGCAGTGCTGGCGACCACCTTCGAGGCAGAGATCCTCCTGCCTGCGCCGTCGTCCGAAGCCGGGGTGGACTCTGCCGAAGGCGGGGACGAAGCCGAAGGCGCGGCTCCTTCCCCGGGCGACGCCTAACTCTGCCGGAGCAGTTTCCTTTGAATGTACGTGTGTCTTTTGCGGTCGCTGGGGCCCAAACACTTTATTATCGTAGCATAAAGTCGTGCCCTTTTCCTTTCATTTTGCGTGTCCGGCCCCGTTCGTCAGTAGCAGGGTTGCTTGCCCAAGTAGGAGTCATATTTCGTGGCAGGTGACGAGTGAGGTATCCGTAACCCAGAGGCGTAGGAGTCCCTCGGCTCAGTCAGCCTTGCCACTTACATGCACCTGCGTTCGCTTCTTGGGGTTCTGCTACCGACATAGCCGAGGGAACGCGGAAGCCTTTTTGATTGAAAATTTTGATGCAGAGGGGGTTCCCCCCTTTTAGCCCCCGAGGGAGGGTCGGGCTTTGCCGTGGCAAGGCTGACCCTTCCTTGATGACTAAACTTTGCGTAGGAACGAGGCATACAAACAACTTGAAAGCATCTTAAGGGTAGAAGCGATGTAGCTGTTGGATGTTCCAAGCGTTGTTGTAGACCTCGCCCTGATTATTGGCCAGCTTGTACGTTCCGGGCTTCAGAACTTTGGCGATGACGAATGGCCCTTCCCAGGGAGGCGTGAGCTTATGCCGCCCTCGGGCGTCTTGTCACAGCCGAAGCACCAGGTCGCCCACCTGGAGGTCTCGGGGCTGAACCCCTCGGGCGTGGTAGCGTCGCAGGGACTGCTGGTACCGCGCCGAGTGTAGTAAGGCCATGTCCCGAGCCTCTTCCAGCTGGTCCAGTGAGTCTTCTCGATTAGCTTGATTGCTTTGGTCAGCGTAGGCCCTCGTCCTCGGGGAACCGTATTCTAAGTCTGTGGGCAAGATGGCCTCGGCCCCATAGACTAGAAAGAACGGCGTGAAGCCCGTGGCTCGACTCGGCGTTGTCCTCAGACTCCAGACCACCGAGGGGAGTTCCTTCATCCATCGCTTGCCGAACTTGTTGAGGTCGTTGTAGATCCGAGGCTTGAGTCCTTGTAGAATCATGTCGTTGGCACTCTCTACTTGCCCATTCGTCATGGGGTGAGCAACGGCGGCCCAGTCCACCCGGATGTGGTGATCCTTGCAGAAGTCCAGGAACTTTCTGCCGGTGAACTGGGTGCCGTTGTCGGTGATGATGGAGTTCGGGATCCCAAAGCGATGGATGATGTTGGTGAAGAACGCCACCGCCTGTTCGGACCTGATGCTGTTTAGGGGTCGGACCTCGATCCACTTGGAGAATTTGTCGATGGCGACCAACAGGTGCGTGTAGCCCCCAGGTGCCTTCTGCAAGGGGCCGACGAGGTCCGGACCCCACACAGTAAAAGGCCAGGTGATGGGTATCGTCTGCAGAGCCTGAGCGGGCAGGTGGGTCTGCCTTGCGTAGAACTGACACCCTTCGCAGGTGCGGACAATTCTAGTGGCGTCGGCCACCGCCGTCGGCCAGTAGAAACCTTGTCGGAAGGCGTTTCCAACAAGGGCTCGAGGTGCTGCGTGATGGCCGCAAGCCCCCGAGTGTATCTCTTGTAGGAGCTCCTGGCCTTCGGCGATGGGGATGCATCGCTGGAGGATGCCTGAGGGGCTGCGGTGGTAGAGCTCCTTCCCATCTCCCAGCAAGACGAACGACTTGGCGCGCCGCGCCAACCGCCGAGCTTCGGCTCGGTCGAGGGGTAGCTCTCCTTGGTGGAGATATTGTAGGTACGGGGTCTGCCAGTTTCGATTAGGCGTGACCCCGCTTCGCTCCTCCTCGATGCGCAGTGCCTCACCCTCGGGGGCCGAGGGTACCTCGGGCTGAGTTGAGGGTGCCTCGGGTTGAGCCGAGGGTACCTCAGACTGTGCCGAGGGTACCTCGGACCGAGCCGAGGGTACCTCGGACTCGAGCGTGTCGTCGGTCTTGACGGAGGGTTGATGCAGGTCTCGGGAGAAGACGTCCGGGGGAACCGTTGTTCGCCCCGAGGCTATTTTAGCCAGCTCGTCCGCAGTCTCGTTGTAGCGTCGGGCGATGTGGTTGAGCTCGAGCCCGTAGAACTTGTCTTCCAGGCGCCGAACCTCATCGCAGTAGGCTTCCATCTTCGGGTCGCGGCGGTGGGAGTTCTTCATGACTTGGTCGATGACGAGCTGCGAGTCACCGCGAGCATCGAGGCGTCGGACCCCTAGCTCGATGGCGATGTGCAACCCGTTGACTAGAGCCTCATACTCAGCCACATTGTTGGACGCCGGGAAGTGGAGGCGTAGCACGTAGCGTAGGTGCTTTCCGAGGGGCGAGATGAAGAGCAGGCCTACGCCTGCTCCTGTCTTCATCAGCGACCCATCGAAGAACATGGTCCAGAGTTCCGGTTGGATCGGAGCTGTTGGGAGTTGAGTGTCGACCCATTCAGCCACGAAGTCCGCCAACACCTGGGACTTGATGGCCTTCCGAGGGGCGAACGAGATCGTTTCGCCCATGATTTCCACCGCCCACTTTGCAATTCTACTCGTGGCCTCTCGACACTGGATGATCTCCCCCAGGGGGAAGGATGACACCACAGTTACCGGATGAGACTCGAAGTAGTGTCGCAACTTCCGCCGCGTCAGGATCATCGCGTATAGCAGCTTCTGAATTTGGGGGTAGCGGATCTTGGTCTCAGACAGTACCTCGCTGATGAAGTAGACTGGCCTCTGGACGGGCAATGCATGCCCCTCTTCACGTCTCTCAACCACAATTGCGGCACTAACCACCTGAGTGGTCGCGGGCGACGTAGATCAAGAGGGCTTCTCCGGCAGCGGGGGGCACCAAGATGGGCACGTTTGAAAGGAGCGCCTTCAGGTTCCCGAGGGCTTCCTCGGCCTCAGGGGTCCAAGTGAAGCACTCGGCCTTCCTTAAGAGGCGGTACAGAGGTAGGCCTCTTTCGCCGAGGCGCGAGATGAAACGGCTCAGAGCCGCAAGGCATCCCATGACTCTCTGTACGCCTTTCAAGTCCTTAATGGGCCCCATGCTGGTGACGGCCACAATCTTCTCCGGGTTGGCCTCGATGCCCCGCTCGGAGACGATGAACCCCAAGAGCATGCCTCGGGGAACCCCGAAGACGCACTTCTCGGGATTGAGCTTCACGCCTTTCGCCTTGAGACATCGAAATGTCACTTCAAGGTCGGAAAGGAGGTCGGAGGCTTTATTCGTCTTGACTACGATGTCGTCGACGTAGGCCTCGACCGTTCGGCCAATGTGTTCGCCGAACACATGGTTCATGCACCGTTGGTACGTCGCACCCGCATTCCTCAAGCCGAACGGCATGGTGACATAGCAGTACATGCCGAAGGGTGTGATGAAAGAAGTCGCGAGTTGGTCGGACTCTTTCATCCTGATTTGGTGATACCCTGAGTAGGCATCGAGGAAAGACAGGGTTTCGCACCCTGCAGTGGAGTCCACGATTTGGTCGATGCGAGGCAGAGGGTAGGGAACCTTCGGACATGCTTTGTTTAGACCAGTGTAGTCTACACACATCCGCCATTTCCCTCCTTTCTTTCTCACAAGCACAGGGTTAGCAAGCCATTCGGGATGGAATACCTCTTTGATGAACCCTACCACCATTAGCTTGTGGATCTCCTCGCCTATGGCTCTACGCTTTTCTTCGTCGAATCGGCGCAGAGGTTGCTTCACGGGTCGGGCTCCAGCTCGGATATCCAGCGAGTGCTCGACGACATCCCTCGGTATGCCGGGCATGTCCGAGGGACTCCATGTGAAAACGTCGGCGTTTGCGCGGAGAAAGTCGACGAGCAATGCTTCCTATTTGGGATCGAGCTCGGAGCCGATCCGGATCTGCTTGGAGGCGTCGCTGCTGGGGTCGAGGGGGACGGATTTAACCGTCTCCGCTGGCTCGAAGTTGCCGGCGCGGCGCTTCACGTCTGGCACCTCCTTAGAGAGGCTCTCCAGGTCGGTGATGAGGGCCTCGGATTCGGCGAGGGCCTCGGCGTACTCCACGCACTCCACGTCGCATTCGAACGCGTGTCGGTACGTAGGGCCGACGGTGATGACCCCGTTGGGGCCCGACATCTTGAGCTTGAGGTAGGTGTAGTTGGGGACCACCATGAACTTCGCGTAGCATGGCCTCCCCAGTACTGTGTGGTAGGTTCCTCGGAACCCGACCACCTCGAACGTGAGGGTCTCCCTTCGGAAGTTGGAGGGCATCCCAAAGTAGACGGGAAGATCGAGTTGTCCGAGGGGCTGGACGCGCTTCCCGGGGATGATCCCGTGGAAAGGCGCAGCGCCTGCCCGGACCGAGGACAGATCAACACGCAGGAGCCCGAGGGTCTCGGCGTAGATGATGTTGAGGCTGCTGCCTCCGTCCATGAGGACCTTGGTGAGTCTGACGTCGCCGATGACGGGGTCGACAACGAGCGGGTATTTCCCCGGGCTCGGCACGCGGTCGGGGTGGTCGGCTTGGTCGAAGGTGATGGGCTTGTCGGACCAGTCTAGGTAGACTGGCGCCACCACCTTTACCGAACAAACCTCCCGATGCTCTTGCTTGCGGTGCCTAGCCGAGGCGTTCGCCGCTTGCCCACCGTAGATCATGAAGCAGTCGCGGACCTCGGGGAACTCTCCTGCCTGGTGATCTTCCTTCTTATCGTCGTTGCGAGCCCTGCCACCCTCCGCGGGCGGCCCAGCCTTGTGAAAGTGGCGCCGAAGCATGGCGCACTCCTCAAGGGTGTGCTTGAAGGGCCCCTTATGATAGGGGCATGGCTCCTTGAGCATCTTGTCAAAAAGGTTGGCACCTCCGGGGGGGTTTCCGAGGGTTCTTGTGCTCGGCGGCGGCGACAAGGTCCGCGTCGATGGCGTCGCGTTTCGCTTGCGACTTCTTCTTGCCTTTCTTCTTGGCGCCGCGCTGAGTTGACGCCTCGGGGGCATCTTCCGGTGGGCGGCCCTGGGGCTACTTGTCCTTCCGGAAGATGGCCTCAACCGCCTCGTGGCCAGAGGCAAATTTGGTGGCGATGTCCATCAGCTCGCTCGCCCTGGTGGGGGTCTTGTGACCCAGCTTGCTCACTAGGTCGCGGCAGGTGGTGTCGGCGAGGAACGCGCCGATGACATCTGAATCGGTGATGTTGGGCAGCTCAGTGCGCTGCTTCGAGAATCGCCGGATGTAGTCCCGGAGAGACTCTCCCGGCTGCTGTCGGCAGCTTCGGAGGTCCCAGGAGTTTCCAGGGCGCACGTACGTGCCCTGGAAATTGCCGGCGAAGGCTTGGACCAGGTCGTCCCAGTTGGAGATCTGCCCCGGAGGCAGGTGCTCCAACCAGGCGCGAGCGGTGTCGGAGAGGAACATGGGGAGGTTGCGGATGATGAGGTTGTCATCGTCCGTTCCACCCAGCTGGCAGGCCAGCCGGTAGTCCGCGAGCCACAGTTCCGGTCTCGTCTCCCCCGAGTACTTTGTGATAGTAGTCGGGGTTCGGAACCGGGTCGAGAACGGCGCCCGTCGTATGGCGCGGCTGAAAGCCTGCGGACCGGGTGGTTCAGGCGAGGGACTCCGATCCTCCCCGTTGTCGTAGCGTCCCCCACGCCTGGGGTGGTAGCCTCGGCGCACCCTCTCGTCGAGGTGGGCCCGACGGTTGCGGTGATGGTGCTCGTTGCCGAGGCGACCCGGGGCCGCAGGCGCTGTGTTGCGCGTGCGCCCGGTGTGGACCGAGGCTTCCCGCATGAATCGGGAAGTCGTGGCACGATGTTCCGAGGGGTACCCCTGCCTTCGGGAGGCGGAGCTTTCGGCCCGTCGGACCGCGACGTCCTCCAGGAGATTCTTGAGCTCTCCCTCGATTCGCCGCCCCTCGGTGGTTGATGGCTCCGGCATCACACGGAGGAGCATTGCCGCTGTAGCCAGGTTCTGGCCGACTCCACTGGAAGCGGGTGGCGGCCTCATCCTGACATCGTCGGCGATGCGGTGCTGGAAGCACTGGGGTAGATGACGCACTTCCCCGGCTGGAGGTTGGCCCGCCCAATCCTGCCCGACGTCCCGGCGGATCGGCTCAAGTGTTCCTGCTCCCTCGTCGAGCCTGGCCTGCACCCCGCGGATTTGCTCGAGCTGTGGGTCATGATCCCCCGCCGGAACGGGGACCACAGCTAGCTCCCGTAGGATGTCAACGCGATGCAAAGGCCTAGGGAGGTCACCGTTCTCCGGCATACCAAGATGGTTGCCTTCGGAGGGACCCCCTAGATCGACGTGGAAACATTCACGACTTGGGCCGCAGTCCTCGTCGCCGAAGCTGCGGCTACAGTCGGAACAGTCGGAAAGGCAGTAGTCACACGCGGTCATAAAGTCCCGCATGGCACTGGGGTCACCAAGTCCGGAGAAATCCCAACAGAAGTCGGGCTCGTCATCTTCCTCGGACCCCGAGGGCCCGTAGGTCGAGACGTCTGTCAGCCGGCCCCAGGGTGACCGCATACGATACCCCAGAGGGTTTGGACTCGCCTCTACGAGAGCGCCCACCAAAGCGAAGTCGCTTGGCGGGTCGAGGCTGAATCCGAAAGCCGTGAGATGGAAATCGGTCGGTACCTCTTGGTCGACGGGCGGTGACGAAGTCACGTCAGGGGATGACTGCACCGTCATCTCAGGTACGAGGGTGACGCCCAGCAAGCCTTTCGCGAGCGTGCTGGCGTCGTCCGTTTGCTTGGGGTCGGCGTGTTGCGGGGAGACGGCGCTCGTCTTTGTCTCAGACGTGAGGTCGATGCCCGACGTGCCCCCCGTTGGGGCGCCGGCGTCGTCGACTCGCTCGACAGCCGACGAGGTGCCGCCTCCTGCTTGGCCTTGGTTGCCCCGCCTCCTCCTCCGTCGGCGGGGGAGGGGACGAGGCGAGCTCGAATGTTGTTCTTCCACCACGCGGGGAAGACGTCGCCGATTCCGCCACCGGCGGGCGAGCTGTCGACCGCCATTGTCGCTGCCGCACGGTGGGGGAAGGAGTATCATGTCGTAGCTGTCGTCGAGGGACATGAACTCAAGACTCCCGAAACGGAGCACCGTCCCGGGCTGGAAAGGTTGCTGGAGACTGCCCATCTGGAGCTTGACGGGTAGCTGTTCGTCAACACGCAGCAGGCCCCTACCTGGCGCGCCAACTGTCGGCGTTTCGAGACCGGGGGGTCCCTGGACCGACGAGTAAATTGTCACCGCGTGCCCCAGCCTAGATGGGTCGGCGCGAGACGGAGCGCGAAGGGGGGAGGCAGCCGGAGGGAGACGGGCGTGAGAGGTGCAATCCCGCGGCCTTCGTGTTTGTCCCGCGCCCAGGTCGGGTGCGCTTGCAGTAGGGGGTTACAAGCGTCCACGCGGGAGGGAGCGAGCGGCCTCACGCGAGCGCCGTCCCGTCCTTCCCCGCGCGGCCAACCCCCTGTAAGATGGCCCTGGTCCTTCCTTTTATAGGCGCAAGGAGAGGATCCAGGTGTACAATGGGGGTGTAGCAGTGTGCTAACGTGTCTAGCGGAGGAGAGCTAGCGCCCTAAGTACATGCCATCGTGGCAGCCGGAGAGGTTTTGGCACCCGGTTCGTGTGGTGTCGTGGCCGTCGGAGGAGCGCTGGAGCCTGGCGGAAGGACAGCTGTCGGGGCTGTCGAGTCCTTGCTGACGTCCTCTTGCTTCCGTAAGGGGGCTGAGAGCCGCCGTCGTCATAGAGCGTGCGGGGCGCCATCATTACTTGTCTGGCGGAGCGAGCCAGATGGGACGCCGGTCTTGTTCCCCGTAGCCTGAGTCAGCTTGGGGTAGGGTAATGATGGCGCCTCCTGTTGACGTGGTCGGTCCGTGCCCTGGGTTGGGTGATGTGGAGGCACCTCCGAGGTCGAGGTCGAGTCTGTCTTCTGAGGCCGAGGTCGAGTCCGAGCCCCCGGGTCGGGCGAGGCGGAGACCGTCGACTGAGGCCAGGGCTGAGTCCGAGCCCTAGGGTCGGGCGAAGCGGAGTTCGTCGTCTTCCGGGGCTGAGCCCGAGTCTGAGCCCTGGGGTCGGGCGAAGCGGAGTTCGTCGTCTTCCGGGGCTGAGCCCGAGTCCGAGCCCTGGGGTCCGGCGAAGCGGAGTTCGTCATCTTCCGGGGCTGAGCCCGAGTCCGAGCCTTGGGGTCGGGCGAAGCGGAGTTCGTCGTCTTTCGGGGCTGAGCCCGAGTCCGAGTCCTGGGGTCTGGCGAAGCGGAGTTCGTCGTCTTCCGGGGCTGAGCCCGAGTCCGAGCCCTGGGGTCGGGCGAAGCAGAGTTCGTCGTCTTCTGGGGCTGAGCCCTGGGGTCGGGCGAAGCGGAGTTCGTCGTCTTCCGGGGCTGAGCCCGAGTCCGAGCCCTGGGGTCGGGCGAAGCGGAGTTCGTCGTCTTCCGGGGCTGAGCCCGAGTCCGAGTCCTGGGGTCGGGCGAAGCGGAGTTCCCTATGGCGCCTGAGGCCGGGCCTGGCTGCTGTCAGCCTCACTCTGTCGAGTGGCACAGCAGTCGGAGCGGCGCAGGCGGCGCTGTCCTCTTGTCAGACCGGTCAGTGGAGCGGCGAAGTGACTGCGGTCACTTCGGCTCTGTCGACTGGAGGGCGTGCGTCAGGATAAATGTGTCAGGCCACCTTTGCATTAAATGCTCCTGCGATTTGGTCGGTTGGCGTGGCGATTTGGCCTAGGTTGCTTCTTGGCGAAGACTGGGCCTCGGGCGAGCCGAAGGTGTGCCCGTTGCTGGAGGGGGCCTCGGGCGAGACGTAGATCCTCCGAGGTCGGCTGCCCTTGCCCGAGGCTGGGCTCGGGCGAGGCGTGATCGCGTCCCTCGAATGGACCGATCCTTGACTTAGTCGCACCCATCAGGCCTTTGCAGCTTTGTGCTGATGGGGGTTACCAGCTGAGATTTAGGAGCCTTGAGGGTACCCCTAATTATGGTCCCCGATAAAACCTAATTCAATCCGTTTAAGTTAGACTCGTATTAAAATTATCTATATATTCAAAGTATTTTTCCCACATTTTATTTAATTTATTTAAACCTTTATTTGACCAATGGCTACTAGAACGGCGTTTCAATTTTAAAATCTAATTCAGGAATTCGATTTACGCATTTATAATTAGTCACCAACATGATTAACCTTAACTAAAATGTTTCTTATTAACAATTGTTTAGTTTAATCATGCTGCCTATTTATTAGTTTTCGCGTATTGTGTCGGCCCGCGCGCCGTACATGTGACGCGGTGTTGTTTCACGTGCGTCATCGTATGTCGTTCACGAGTATCGCACGTGTTGTTTGCATGCGTTGTCGTGTGCCGTTTGCATGCTTTGTCGCACGCCGTTCACGTGTGTCGCGCGCCTTGCTCCGCGCCGTTCGCGCGTATCGCGCGTTATCCATGTGCGAGATTAAACCATTCGCTTATAATCACTCATGTCAGTTAATTAGTTATTTATTTAATTATCCACAATTAAAATAGTAAGTTAGTCAAAGCTAAGTAGTAGTTTTGATTTACAGTTAATAAATGTCAATTAATTTAACCATGTCGAACTAAACGTTTTAACTAATACTTGCTTAGTGTAAATGCGCTAACTTCTCGACCGTAGCTCCGACTATCGCGTCTCTCTTCCACGCGTGCCCGTAGAAGTGAGCTCTATTTTATACTGCATATTTTTAATGTTTATCTTGTATGGTGTAATGTGCTTATGCATATATGTGTTTGTTTGCTTTGTACCTGTTTGTCTTAGCTTTGCGTTACGATTAGAGCGCTGTTTTCGATATTCGAGGAATCGAAGATTAAGCGTTGGCGACCAAGTGATCTAGCTCTTCGAGTTCTACGAGATTTCAGACCCTGAGCATCTGTTTGGTGAAGGCAAGTGCCCTCTAGCCCATTATGTCTCATTTACTTTATAATTCACTGTCCCACATACCATGAACAACCTAAGGATTGACTAGTATTATGTTTTCCAATCCTTGTTTACCCTTTGGGAATTAGTTACTATGATTAGTATTATGCTACTGCTTTACTTTAGTCAATGAACATGATGAGAATATTTATGATACATTGATGATATCTTGATTATGATGATGAACTTGTGATACTTAAGGGGGCTCGGGCTGTTTTCCGAGTACCTCTCTGTAAGGACCTGTTCGTTGAGAGACCATCCGGGAAAACAGTGCAACTATGAGGGTGGTATGGGACATCCTTAGCTGATTAATTAGAGGAACTTGAGGTGTAGCCGGCTTCGTCGACGTGCCGTCAATTGGGGTCCGGGCATAGTACTTGCTTTGCCGAGGTTTTTTTTATTTGGTTTTGTTAGTCACCCTTCCTGTGGGTAGAGGTATTATGTTTATCAAACTGGAGAAACCTAACGGGCGGCTATGACCTCTGGGGAATCTTTGTAAAGGCTACGTAATGATACTCTGCCAGACCACCTAGGGAGTGATCAATGGGGAGTAGCACTCCTCGGACAGAAAAGGAATCACGGCTCATGGGTAAAGTGTGCAACCTCTGCAAAGTGTAATAAAACTGATATATCAACCATGCTCACGGTTAAGAGCGGCATTGTGATCCTCTTTGATTAGAGCTACAGATGATCTGAGATACAATGGTTCTATTAATGGTTTTGGTTCTATGATGATATTGATATTCCTCGATGAGGAAATGATTCACGAGTTGGTTATTGCTAAAACTTGGCTTCTACTAATAATAAATACTTGACGAACTAAAAGCAACTGCTTTGACCCTAACCCCACATAAAGCTAGTCCACCTTAGCCAAATGGGACATTTGCTGAGTATGTTGATGTGTACTCACCCTTGCTTTCACGAAACACCAGGTTGCCTTTGGTGCAATCTATGCTCAGGTAAAGAAGGAGAAGAAGATGCCGAGGCGGATCTCCAGGAGTTCCAAGACTTCGACGAGTTCGAGGATTAGGCTAGCGACCTCCCCCAGTCGACTGCCTGTGGTGGGTTTGTTTACGTTGGCTACGTTTCTATTATGTGCACGTTGATTTATATTATGTAAATGACTCTAGTATGTAATATTATTACTTACTCTTTATTGTTATTCGAAGCATTATGCTATGATGAGTCATTTATGTAATTATTGTGTACGTGAATTTACAATCCTGGCGCGTACATGGTTCGCATTCGATTTGTCTTCCAAAACCGGGTGTGACAGTGCCCCACCATGAGACATCACTTAAGTGTGGGAGAGCATGAATAAAAAGCCTTTTTAACCCCATTGACATGAAACGTGCATCCCACCCTGACATTTCTGGGGAATGGAGATCCAAAGACAGAGGGTAAGAGCCAAACTCGGAGGAATCTCCAACAGACCTGCAAGGAAATCTATTTCGGTTCCTGCGTCTTGTGAAAGAACTGTTGGAAGAGGAGCTAGAGTTACCTACATCATCAGGCCTATCATTGGGGTCCATCAAAAGTTTTTCATGATTACCATGAATCTGGGGAGGAATGTGGGGTTGTTGAGGCCAAAGCGGCCAACCATTCGCTGGCCCCATATTTAGGACAACATTATCCTAGATAGGATCACCCTGAGCAGCACCTTGAATACCACCCAAATTCTGATTAGCCACATTCTCCATTAAATTCCCCTTGGCTTGGAGAAAATCCTCATCACCATCATCTTGTCGAAGAGGGTGGGGGTTACCATTTGGTGGGACATCGTCCTCTTGATTGGCAACAACATCAATATTCCCAAGTCTCCAATCATCTTCCGGGGTGAGGATGTAATCTGGAATGGTTTAGAAACATCCC
Organism: Zea mays; assembly: GCF_902167145.1. Taxonomy (NCBI): domain Eukaryota; kingdom Viridiplantae; phylum Streptophyta; class Magnoliopsida; order Poales; family Poaceae; genus Zea; species Zea mays. The sequence goes on along the minus strand of NC_050100.1, from coordinate 155,779,026 downwards.
AAACTAGAGGAATCATCACCCTGACTGAGGACAATGCTTCGAGGTACATCATTGAAAGATCTATACAAGCATTTGACCAGGACATATGATTTGATCCGAGGGATGTTATGCCAATGCAAAAGCTTGCCAAAAGAAGCCATGTCTTGATGGATACATATGTCATTCATAAGGGTAACAGGAAAACCCAGCATCAAAAATCCATCCTTTTCAACTTCTCTGAAATTGCACGCTCTATTCGGACTGATAAAACGCACCAGAGTGCCTTCCACATTAAAAATATCACAAGAGATCAATGTGTCCTTCTGAAGAAGGCTTCCCATTTCAAAGATTTCCAAGCCAAACGGGTGATCAAAGCAACTAAGGACATGCAACCTAAGATCATTTTGCAAGTAGTCCCGAATGTGATTGACCCACATACCGGCATCCGCGGGTTGCACCACTCCTTCCATGTCCATCGCAATGACGAAGTCCTCACGATGAGTCTCCTGTCCAAGAGCCAGGTGAATGCGAGCGCGAGCACGCCGATTGGCGTCCCCATCCATAGTAATGAACTCCGGCGGATGGAATGGGCGAGGGTCCACCGGGAAGTTAGCCATGAGGGAAAAAGGCAAAGGCAGCAAAGGGAAACTGCAAGAGGGTAAACAGTGTTGATGGCGAGAGGTGGAATATGAGATGGTTTTTTGCACTACAGCGAGAGCGGAGCAACCAACGTCAGAAGCCAAAAGGTTTCTAGGACTAGGAATAACAGGCAGCCCGGTTACCGTAGCCGGTGAAAAACTTAGACGGAGAGGGCAAGGAGTTAGGCTATAAAGATTTTCTCACCTTGGGTCAATATTCTAGCTCTGCCATTACTATGTCTTCATATCAATACTACCTTTGGCGTCCCTGTCGTGGTCGTCACTAACTCAGCCATGCACCTCACTGGTTTGGTAACCGGCAGCACCCCAGCATCACCATTGCCACAACGAAAAAGGAGAACAAAAGAGAACATTGACCACCAGGTCATAAACGAGGTGAATGACCATGCATGGTGCGTGTGGCGTTGTTAAAACAAAGATTGCAAATAAAGCAGGTCCATACTGATAGATTGCCTCTTCATCATGCATATGGACGAAAAGGTAACACCGAATCTTTGTTCCACTTGCTATTGCTTCACGACGGTGCTCACATCTTTAATTAACTGTTTGTTTGAATGGGAAATAACAAGATTTTTTTTTGAAAGGAAGCAGCAAAAGATTTGTCTCTTCAATGTATTAGAAGAGAAATGAATAAGAGATCCCCAAGTCCGAGCAAAAAAAAAAAGATCAGCAATGAAAACAAAACTGAAAAACCACCACCACCGAGAAGGGAAATAACAAGATTGGAGTGCAAAAAATATCAGGATAGCAAAGTTAGTAGCAATAAAAATGGCCAATGCAATGGACAGCTGTTCATTTTGTGGTGTTTGTACTGTGATAATTAGATATTAATAGTATGATGCATGCATGATATTATCGATCAAGCTGCGCGCATGATTTTTTTTGTGAAGGAAAGAGAGGACTATATTAAAACTCAGCACAAAACGTCCCAAATTACAGACAAAAAAATCTAAAATAAATAAGGCATAATATTCTATCCAAGTATTCATCGTCTTCTAACCTCGTGGCTACAACCTCGTCATTATTGCAGTCACCAAAGTCATCGCTTGAAATAATATCCCACCAAAAATCGTCTAATTTTGCTGATAGATTTATTTGGACTAAACTCTGAACAAACTAAAACTAAAAACTAGAAAGAAGAGAGATGAGACCTTCTCCTGAGCACTGGGCAGACTTACGATCGAGAGAGGAAGAAGAGGATAGTAGAGGCTGCGACGACAAGGAGCAAATGGCTGACGGTGGAGGTGCACTTATGACATATAAATTAGTTACAAATTAAATTATATTACTAGGTAATATTAATGAACTAGAAAGGCGGAACTTTGCAAAGGATTTCCGATTACCATATACAAATATTGAGCACTTTATCAAATGATGATGCCAAAATAGTGATTTTGATAGTAGTCTAAAAATACTAATCTTGGCCTCATCAATTTATTTTTTTTTATATCAACTTTGTGGTGGCTGATTGTGACGCTAAAAGAATGCCATCGTAACCACCCCTTATGCACTCAACATCATGCATGCCCTTATTATTATTATTATTGTATATACCGTAGGTCAGGTCATGAAATCAGAATGACATGCATATAAAGTGAATAACGTCTCCCAACAAATATATATGGTCACTGTCTCCGGAAAGAGTGACACTAACGGATGCAAGGAATTCCTTTAATAATTTGGCCTTCTGGTTTAATTAATTGTCAGCTATATATGAATGGTTAATATGAAATAAACATATTCCCCTAGTTGCACCAGAGAGAGTGATCGAAAAGCAAAATAGGATTTGCCTTATTTGCGCTGTTGGGCCTCACAGGAAGAGCGCATTATTATGTTAAACTAACATATCAATACCAACAGAACTTTTTTTCTCTCGCCTTTAGATCTTGATAGCCTACAAATGTACGGGAGGATTTTCTGGACATCATAAAGATGTTCAATGGGGGTGGCAGCTTGTCCAAGTGGATGATAATCAAACATGCACAACAAATAATAAGGTCCAGTTCAACATGTGATGGAGCAGCGGAATAATCAAAATTAGCAAACTAACTTATGGCAAATATATTATCGAACACCTTGTGTGCATCAAGTAAAATAGTTATCGGGATCAAGTTTCACACAGTGTATAGAAACCAATGTCGCAATCTTTATTACATAATAATTTTTCTATACAAAATAAATAAGATAAATCATATGACGACAATCCTCCACAGGCACGATGATTGACAGGAAGATGATGGCATAGACCTCTTCGAACTCATCGTAGTAGTCCTCCTCTTGTTGACCTTCTTTTGAACGATATCCCACATCTAATGAACCTATTATGGTGGGGTTCAACAAGTACAAGTGTAGTGTAAGCCTTATCAAAGATATGGTTGAGGTTGAGTATTAGCTTTTAATTTTGTTGGACAAAATTTTATAGCAATTACTAAGTATAAGTAAATATCATTCCAATTAAATAAATGATCATAAATGAAGGTTACACAATGCAATGCTTGTCCGGTTTAATTTAATTCCATAATTTACTCATGTGGGGGTCCGAGTTGCTTTTGACCATGAGCACGACTGATATACCAGTTTTACACTCCGTAGAGGTTGCACATATTTACCCGCAAGTTGTGTTTTCCTTCAAGCCTGGGTTGGCTAGACCCTTAGCCACTTCCAAGGTGAATGGCTATGGATCCACTACGAGGCCTTTACAAAGTTTCATTAGCATAGAAAACCCACTACGGTTACAAGCAGAGGGGTATAGGTCTTTTCCGTGGTATGAAACGCCATCACAACAATTCTAGCCAACACTATACTTGTGTAACTCCTCCCCGTTTATTTACCCCTTTTGGGTAAGGTTCTCACACACTAGCTTTCCTATTAGTTAGCCAAGACTAGAGTCATAATAGTATTGTGGTAGCACTGTTTTCTTGGGTGGTCGCCCCATGTTCCAATTAAACAAAATGATCTTATCATGCATAAGTAAAACCAGCAATAATAAATCATAATAAAACATGATCATGATTCATAAGTACCATTAATCCAAAACTAGGTAGAACACTAGTAAGTCTACACAATAATAATCAATCCAGGTGTAAACAAGGTATAAGTAAAACAAATCTATGTAACCTATTAAGTCCCATCAATTTAACCTAACTGTGCACGCATGGGTGAGAACATAACGTAAATATTATTAGGTCAACAACGTGATCAAGGACACAAATTGCCTTTTACTTATGATAACCTGTTGCTGAGACTCTTCAAATATGTTGATCTTCATATCCACGTACATTTGTCCGTCTAATCGCAACTATACAAACAAACATGCAAATAATTATTAAAAATAACATTTTATCAACCAAAGAAAAAAATTTATGTCACAATATTCTACACGTCAAGACGAATCCACATGTTTAAGAATCACTAATTTTAGAGTTAAAACAAGAGATATATGATTTTTTTCTAAGTCAATATACATTTTATATTAATTTTTATACTACAAAATATTATCAGATGCTTTTCCATTATTTCCTTATTTATCTATTCCTTTTAACTAGAAAATGGATGGCGAGTTGGATTTCCAGAGACTCGAGGGTTAGTTTTATAAAATTCAAGACATAGGTGAGATGAGATTCTTTACACGTTACAGGACTGCGGGTTTATTACCTAAAATGGCAGCATCTCTTTAGAAAGACACCTCGGTCGAAGGGGTATGTTCTAACTAGATTCGTCTGATCTGATTCCGGTGACTCAGATTAAATCGACTCATATTTGAACTGGTATCAAGTTTCAATCCTGGTCGTTACTATACCATCACACGACCACGCTCTCTCCTCCTATCTCCCAACGCCAGCCACAGCGACGGAATAGTGCTCCGTTGCGTAGACCTCACCGGCGCGCCTGGACTAGCGACACCAAGTACACATCCATCCCCATTCATCCGCAAACGGAGCCCAGGTTACCCTGAACCCATTAATCACTTCCCCAGTATTGAATGACTTGCCCCAACACCCTCATTTTGGGTCCCCATGGCAGCCCATCATCGGCGATCGTCGACCTAGCGTTTTAGTGTTCTAAATGGACCTTGGCAAGGTGCTACATGGTGTGGAGACGAAGGCAAAACACTCGGTGGGGTTCTTACTAGTGCTGGTGCAGTGTGAAGCCTCAACGTCGATGTATGGCGGCTTGACAACGATCTCCAAGGTCTGTCGCGCGATTCCTACCGTTCTCATCACTCCCCTCCCTCGAGAATGCCACGCACACATGTAGCGCCTCCCAACGATGCTTCCTAGCACAACAGAGACCCTGCCGATGACGAGGGCGCGATCTTCCCCATGGTGACACTACCCTTAGGGCTAATTATATATGAAAGCAAGAATACCAGAGAGGATTGGAGGGGCTAAAATCCCCTTGATATTCAAACTTTAATAGCAAGGGGAATTTAGCCCCTCCAATCCCCTATGGTATCATGGCTCCCAAACTAGCCCTTGTCTCTCACTTCTTTCTAGCAAGGTGGTGGTGCTCGGTGTGTATGCTACATGTGTGTTCTGGATGGTCGAGGGGGTGGTATAAGAAAGAGATATGAATGGAGTTATATGGTTATTTATGTTATTTCCCACATTTCGTATGCTTCTACTTTCATTAATATATACTGCAATGATGAAGGTACATCCTTCATGACCTTCGTCTAAAGATCATTATATCCTAAGGGAGATAATGCTTCAAAGGACGAAGGACTTTAACCATGAACATTTTGTGTTGCCTTGTTCTTAATTCATAGCATTTGAGAACAAGTCCCCAACATTGGCGCCCACCTCCGGTGAACTCATTCGACCACCTTTGGCAAGCTGTGAGCTGCGTCATGCCGCCGAAGAAAGCTTCTTCAGGACTAGGGGCTGCACTTTAGCCACTAGACGTTAACCAGGACACTCTACGTGAAGCCAGAACTCAAAAAAGGAAGGCTACTAGTCCGACACCACAGGAGGAAGAGTTGGACCAAGAGATCAGGGACCTCGAAGCTATTCATCAACAGGTCCAGAGGAAAAGGGAGAAGATGCTTCGTCTCGCCGATCTTCAGAAGAAGATCGATGAGGTCGCTGAAGAAATGTGTCATCTCACTCAAGATGACCAGGACCAAAGGTCTCAGCACAGGGAGCTTCATCAAGACAACTCATTCAACGAAGATGAATGGTATGACGACTTTCATCATGGTAACTTTACTTTTGATGATGCTTCTCCCCTGGCAGTAGAATTGCAGGCTATTCCATGGCCACAATCATAGTTGCCCATGTACGATGGACACTCGGACCCAAAGCAATTTTTGATGAGTTATGAGGCAACAATATCCTCATATAGAGGCAATGCTACTGTCATGGCAAAATCCTTCGTCATGGTAGTCCGAAGTGTGGCCCAGACATGGTACTCTTCTCTCTAGCCAAGGACAATCACGTCATGGCAGAAGCTTAAGGACATGTTGGTCACCAGTTTTCAAGGGTTTCAGACGAAGCCAGTCACCGCTCAGGCCTTGTTTCAGTGCACTCAAGACCATGAGGAGTACCTTCAGGCGTATGTCCGAAGGTTCTTGCGCCTGAGAGCACAAGCGCCTACGGTTTCTAATGAAATCGTCATTGAGGCCATGATCAAAGGTCTTCGGCCAGGGCCTACGGCTCAATACTTCGCCAGGAAACCCCCCAGACTCTGGAGAAGCTGCTTCAGAAAATGGATGAGTACATCTGGGCTGACAATGACTTCCACCAAAGAAGGGAGGAAGCTTACAGATTTTCTGAGATGACTAGGGGCTTCGGAGGAAGAATCCACCCTAGGCCTGTCAGATCAATCCACAGCTCCAGTCAGAACAATGACAAAGGAGGCCAGTTTCAGAGGCCACAACACAGCTCACAGTCTTCAGGACAGCAGCAAAGCTCCTTCAGACCACCGACTCCAAGGGGCCGAGGCGGCAGGGGCTTCAGAGGAAGATATGGGGATCAGCCTAGGAAAATCTATTGCTTATTCTGTGGTGAAGACAAGGGGCACACTACAATAACGTGTCAGATTACCATTCAGAAGCAAAAAGAGATTGCCGAAGCAGAAGCCAGGCAGAACCAGCCGAAGTAAGTTTTACATACTGCTTCGTGCTATTCTCCCTACATACCAGAATATGTGGGCAATCAACCTGCAGCTTCTGTTGCTTCAGCAAGCCACTCACAAGCTTCCTGATCCCAGCTTCCACTGCCACCGCCATTGCCACCTGCTCATACCCAAAGCCAGCAGCCAGAAGGGCGCTAGCACCCCCAACAGCAACGCGACTTCAGGGAGGAGTCCGAAGCTCGTACAGTCAACAGCACTGTACCAGAATAAAGCACATTTATTGAGGAATATCCTACTTTTTGAAGTACCTTTGTCTTTTATATCATTTTACTTTTTTGTATGTAGAACAAGTAATGAAAAATTCAGTTTCAACTTCTTGTAATAATGTTGCAAATACCAGAATGAAATATATCTTCTTCATAGATTTACGAAGCTCGAAAGACGACTCTTAAAGAAACAAAGTAGATTCTGAAGCTCAAAAGTCGTTCCTAAGGGAATGCAGAGCCTAAATTGACGAAGCTACAAAAAGTCGTTCCTAAGGGAGCACAGCGTAAGTTTTATGCTCAAAAGTCATTCCAAAGGGAATGCAGAGACAAATACCGCCGAAATATAAGGCGAAGAAGTTCAAAAGTCGTTCCTAAGGGGATGCAAAACTTATACCACCGAAATATAAGGCGAAGAAGTTCAAAAGTCGTTCCTAAGGGGATGCAGAACTTATACCACCGAAATAGAAGGTGAAGAAGCTCAAAAGTCATTCCTAAGGGGATGCAGAGCATAGAATCAACAGATGTTCCTAAGGGGATGCAGTCTTCCGTGTACCAGTGCGAGCGTATGTGTGGGTGTTAAAGCATCATCATATTGCATCATATCATCACACCATCTAGCATAGCATCACATCATACATCATACCGCATCAACAGAAAGACTGAATACGAAGCAAACCCTTGGAAATACTTTGATTGAATGAAAATGTGCTAAGGCACGAAGCAAGCTTCGGGTCACAATTCTACCAGATCTACCCTAGAAGGGGTTTCATTCTTTACGAAGCATGAAAAGAAGGGAAGGTGTTTTTTCGCCGAAGGCTCAAAAAGCGGTATGTGTGTACGTTTCATGCATCACAAAGAAATAAAGTTACAACAATTTACATATTCGATCCAATGTCACATACATCAAATGTTACATAGTTTTGTTACAATAGAAGCTTAATCTTCCTCTAACTGTTCCATACATTCCAGCATTTCAAAATATTATTACAGTAAAATCTACTCCTCCCTAAGGACTTTTTCTACAACTTCGTTCAAGAGTTTGTCGACAACTTCGTCAATAATGGAGTCTGCCATGCTTATAATATCCAGTGCTTCCTTCATTTCTGGATCAGCTAGGGTATCGTACGGCTCCGGGGGCGGGGATAATTCAGCTGAAGTAGGCAAGTTGATTAGTCCAAAGTCACAAAGAAAGTACTGAAGCTAAAAAAACTAAAAAACAATACCTATACGCCTTTCACGTTCAGCAGCTTCTTTAGCTTGCTTTGCTTCTGCCCGGGCGTCGTGGGTGTCTTTTTCACTCTTTTTTATAAAATTGTGGGCCAGCTCTCGGCCACCATTCACCCAGACATCGTTATAAAACTTCCCGCCCATTAAAGTTGCTTCAGCTGAAGGATCCTTCGTATCGTCTATGGAGAAGGCAGCTTCGGCCTGGGATATTGCCTTAACGTGATCACATCCGGCCTTCTCCAGAATAGCTGAGATTCCCCGCGCACCGGAAAACGCGCAAATATCTTCGCGATCACTCAAAATTTCCTCGAAGGCTTCGACTTATCCACTTATCCATTCAACAATGCCCTCGGGGTCGCCTCGTATGAAGTTTTCTTCAGCAGAGTAGGCGCCCACTTTGGCGAAGCTAGTTTTTAATTTCTTCACGCAATCCAAGGATTTCTCAAAGCACATTTCCTTGGATTCGCGAAGTTCTTCAACATTTTTCTCTAGCTTATTTTTCTAGTATTCACTGATCTCTTGATTAGCCTGTGCGAGTGCGCACCTCTCATTAGCTTCGGCCAGTTGCCTCCGAAGGTCTTCAACCTCAGCTTTTTGGATTTTGGCTTGAGCTTTGTATTGAGCTTCGTCTTCTTTTATCTTATTTACCAATGAAATCAAAATCTTGTCTTTCTCTAGACCTTCGTTTCTTAGCTCAATCACCTCTGAGCGAAGGTTGTTAAGAGCCATCGTATTGCCTTCGTCTTCAACGCTCTTTTGTGCCCTCAAGGCATTACTAAGAATTAAGCCCTGCAAAGAAGAAGAAAGAATTGAGCATGGCAATAAAGTACTTCATTTTCAACTTCAAATTTAACTTCTATACCTTTATACTGTTGTACGCAAGGCTATCAGCAAGATCATCCTTCGACAAGACCGAAAGGCCTTCTTCAAGCTTAGGAAATCCCATACTCTTAGCTATCTCTCGGCAAACGGATATTTCTTTGATGTCCGGGAGACAGTATAGGAAATCATCTTCGTCAGTGCTGTTAAACACTAGAGCTCCCTTCGGATATTTTAATTTTTGCGCATAGTGTCTGGCTTCAAGGATTTCTTCTTTGGATAATTTCTTCCCCGAAGCATGTCGATAAATGTAATCAACAGCTTCGGCTGGGGCTTCGAGGGCAGGGGATTTTGCTTTTTCTGCCATGCTGGTATCCGAAGTTTGCTGATCACCTTCATGTTCAGGTGCGACAGCCTTCGCCTCAATGGGTGTTGAAGGCCCAGCTTCGGCCTCTTCTTGGATTTTGGCAGCTTAAGTAATTTTCTTAGTAGGTCCAGGGCTCAAGGCCTTCGTAGTCTCCAAGACAGCGTCCAGCACGCTGGTCGTTCTCCTCCTTTTAGGAGTAGCGGCAGGAGCCTTTTGCACCTTTAGCAATTTTGCCTCAGCTGGTGGGCTCAGAATTTCTGGCGTTTTCTCTATTTTTTCCACCTGTGGCTTTTCAACCTCATCATTCTTAGCTTCGGCTGGCCCGACTGCAGGTACCTTCAACACTACAGTCGACTCTTCAACGCTCTGCACAATCGGAGCAGTTTGTCTTGCTTCGGCAGTTGAAGAGGCTTCTTTGCCAAATTCAGGCACCACAGCCGGTTCAATATAACGCGGCCGGTGGGTCAGAACCTTCATCTTTTTGCCCTTCGGCACAACTGTGGTGGCTGAAGCGACAGTCTTTCTCTTTTTTCCTTGCCCTCGCAACGGGTAGCGGTAATCAGGGTATACGAAGCCAATCGCATCAAATACCCTGTTCAATCTTTTCTTCCCCTGGCCCCCGAAGGCTGCGGAAAGGGCATCATCTTTGGCCTTGGAATATGTTCCAACCAGCTCGTCACTGGTAGCTTCAATACACTTCAACCAGTCATCGTCTGTCTCATCAAACTTCTCCCTAAATCTGAAGGTATACTTCAATCGGACCAGACCACCCTCACTGGAATCGGCAGTGGTCTCCTTCGGCATATCCCAGCTCTCCACAAGTGGCCATACCCTGAAGGCTATATGCTCTTGAATTAAATCCCTCGTGCCAGTACTAAAGGCCTTCTGACATGCTTCAACATTGCCATCAATTTCCACCTCCGGCCTTCAGAGGCTGAAGCGAGACCAGATGGGGCGCTGGATGATTCCTTTGATATCTTCCCTTATCTTTAAATCATTTTTAACATAAAACCACTCCTTCATCCAGGCCCCGGGCCATCTTTTGTGGAATGTTGGCACCGGGTGGCTTGCATTAGAACGGGCAATGAACCCGTAACAACCGAAGTTGTTGTGGTATTGTTCTTTGCCAATAGCCTTCGTCTCATATAAAAGCTCGTGCATGCTGCAGAAGCACTTTGCGCTCGGCTCCAGCCCCTGGCTCCTTACAGCCCAGACAAATATCCCCATCCTGATTATAGCTTTAGGGGTAATCTGATGAAGAAAGATTTGAAATATCTTTAATACTTCGACCACAAATTTACTCAGCGGAAACCGAAGGCCTGCCTTCAAGAAGCTTCGGTAAATAACAACTTTGTTTTCCTCCGGAGCAGGGGCAGTACTATCTCCTCCAACTCTGACAATAGACATGTCGCGAAAATACCTCCCCCTCATGGCGTCGATATGACTTTGCTTGATAGTTGATTTTCCGAAGATAGTATGACTTGGCCGGCAGGGCCGATCCTCAGAATCTTCATCCCCGGCCACTCTCCACGTCATAACTATCACTGTCTTCAGAATCTTCGGATAAACCCTCCATGATCTCCTTAGTAATTTTCTCTGTATTTGTTTTTGCCATGGACTCATAAAATCCAGCAATGAAAGGATCTACAACTTTTTTCTCTTCATACAGCTTCGTCTCCTCGGTTGTTTTCTTCTCTTCAGTCATCTTCTTCTCTCCACTCATCTTCTTCTCTTTAAATTTGGAGCAAACGTGCCTTTAAACCGAAGCTCTAAAAACTCGAAAATCAGGCAAGAACTAATGAGCAAGAGCTAAAAGTTTGAGAAAATAACGCAAGCGACAGAAATGGTGTATCAAATGTTGCCGCTATGGTCCATATTTATACGCCCAATGCATTGCAACTTGGAGGGCCCCGTCTGTCATTGGCTGTTGCTATTCTAGCAAAGGGAAGGTGTTTTTCAGACCTTCTGCTTAAGGCCTTTTGTTGGGGACATGTTCTCAAATGCTATGAATTAAGAACAAGGCAACATAAAATGTTAAATATCAATGCCCTTCGTCCGCTGAAGCATTATTTCCCCAGGGATGTACTCCGGACGAAGGTTATAATGGAAGAACTACGAAGGTTATACTTTCATAATTGAACTCACAAAGATAATATAAAATAACGTAAGGCATAAAGCATTAAAGACAAATAAATTGGAAATAAATAACATCATTTATATATTATATAAATTTAAGATGTTCAAACATAATATTTAGACACATTTATACCTCTGCCTTGACAAAGGATAATTTCCGAGTGATGCGATTACAATTGCAGGAATGTGTGAACAATAAAAGAATATTGTTCACTATTTATAGGCACAGGACACAGCCCGTGAGGAATTACAATCGTACCCCTCATAAAAGTTTACAATAATGACTCGGACTCTTATGGATTAAAAGGTCATTCTATCTTTAAGTCGGTTTGTAATTCCGAAGCTTCACGAAATGGCACCTTCGGCATCACGTACGAGCAGCTTCAGCCGAAGCTGTTTCTTTCTGCAGGACCTTCGGCGACAAAGCATGGTCCCAACAGTAGCCCCTTCGCGGTGCTAGATCATTTTTCGTAACGAGCTTGATCCGTGAAAAAAGTCTCTTAGGCTTCAGGAAGCCGAAGGTCCGAAAAACACCTTCCCTGAGCTCGTTGTCGAGAAACGATACAGTTTCTGAGCGTAGAGCGGTCCCACAATGCAGGTTCACTATTTGGTTTTTGCGGCCCACCGCGCAGCGGGTGCGAGCAACTGTTTGCCTGGTGTAAAAATCCTGACGATTCACCTTCTTACCTGCAGCACTATATAAACAGACAGGTAGGTGTGAAGTTACCACAGCATTCATTGCTATTGCACTGTTTTGCTGCCAAAAATTTTAACCATAGCCGAAGCTTGACTTTCGCATTCAAACGAAGCTCCTGCTTGGCGTTTGCTTCGTCAGAAGAAGAGCTTCGGAAGAAAAGGTTGTTAATTTCCAAGAAATCTTTCAAGAAATTCAAAATTAAATGGCCAGAGTGCGCTCTACTGCTAGAGTTGAGCGTGAGGGAGACGAAGCCGAAGGTGTGGAGACTGTTCCTATCTCGGAAGCAATGCAGCGATCTGGATTGGTGACATCGGAAGAAGTTCCCGCTGCCGAAGCAGAACAAGCTGCTGCCGAGGCAGAACAAGGAGACATTGAGGAGGCTGATTCTGACAGTGACTACAATATCACAGTACCGAGCAAGCCTAGCCATCTGGACTTCGGAAAGTCGACTATCTCCAAGGCTGATTTTCCCAAGATGGTGAAGTCGGGCTACTTCATCGAAGATGAGAAAAAGCTGATTCGCTTCGGTGGAGAGGAAACTACCCCGAAGCCAGAGAAGGATGAAATAGTGATTTTTCAAGAGTTTTCTTAAAGCTGGCTTGAGATTTCCTTTGAATAGGATGATTGCTGATGTGCTACAAAAGTTTGGGATCTATTTTCACCAACTGACTCCTAACGCCATTGTTAGGCTTAGTGTTTATATCTGGGCTCTCCGAAGCCAGGCGGTTGAGGCATTTGCCGAAGGTTTCTGCCGGGTACACGAGCTACATTACCAAACCAAGGCCAGAGAGGATGGGTTACACGAAAATTTTGGTTGTTATAATTTTGCCTATCGGAAAACCACAAAATTTCCTGTGATCAGCTATCGAAGCAAGTGGCCGGCAGGCTGGAAATCAGAATGGTTCTATGTCAAAGTTGACGATGACAAGGAAAAGCTGGTACAAAGTCCACTTGAACTGATCTTCGGAGAAACCAGACCCCGATGCAATATGACAGCAGAAGGTCCAACCCGGATCGCGCTGGCTGAATTCAGGACTATTGCAGAGCACATTGGCACTAGAGATTTAGTGCAGGAATTTCTAGCCTTCAGAGTATTTCCAACTATGAAGGAGTGGACTATGCCGAAGCTCACAGGGGAGAAGAAAAAGGGGGAGCTTGTCCGGCTACCCTACCATTATAAGTTCAAGAAATATTTTAAGGCACCCTGCCAAGAATGGCTCGATACAATCGAAATAATGAGTACTGAAATTCTTGGAAATTACTCTAAAAAAGAGGACCAATTGATGACAGCAGCCTTCGGCACCCGGCCGAAACGAAGGCTAAACAGAGTACTTGATGCTATAGGCTTTGAATATCCTGACTATGGGCGATTGGGCGGAGATGCTGGCGGCCGAAGAGAAAAAGAATTGCCAGCGCTGTTGACGAAGAGAGCACCAAAGTGGCCAAAAAGAAAAAGGAGATTTCTGAAAAACTGAGTCCTGAAAAATTGAGCCCTGAGCCGAAGGTGGCTGCTGCAAGAAAGAGAAAAACTGCATCTCCAGAACCAAAAACGTTGGTTCAAGAAGAAGATACTCCTGCAACGCCTTCTACTGCCGATGTAGAAGAGATTATGAAGGTAATGACTGAACCCTTGCCTGTCAAGCTAAGTCCGCTGGCGCCGGAACTGACGAAGTTTTTTCAGAAGGACGAAGCAGCTTCGGCAGAAGAAGGTCCTGCACTGCCGAAAAAACGAAGAATTATTCAGATAGCAGATGTGATTCATCAGACGCCGCCATCGGCGACAGTGTCAAAAGTTGCTTTTGTCGAGACCGCCGAAGCCAAAGGCGCCGTAGCCGAAGCCACCAGAGTGAAAGCCCCCAAAGCTGAAACCGGCGCAGCCGAAGCTACCGGGGCCGAAACCGGGGTCACAGAAGATCCGAACCTGGAAGACACACTTGAAGTTATTGATAATATACTCCTGAAAATGGCTGAGGAAGAAACTGTTGTGGCTGCAGCGAGCACAGCTACTGAAAAGGGGAAAAAGCAAATTGAAGACATTTTGGAAGAAAGAGATTTTAACTTTCAAGATTTACTTGGGCAAGAATTGACAGATGCTGAAAAAGAAGAGCTTAAAAATATGCCATATCCTGCGGATATAAGCCAGGGGCTACACTGTTTGGTGGGGTTAACGAAGGAAAGCTGAGATGTCTTCGAAACCGCAGCGAAGCTAAAATTGTTAGAACCCTATCAAAAAACATTGGCCTGCCGAAGCTGGAAGCGGACCTCTGCCGCTACCAACGACACCATATCGTCGGAAGCTTACTTTATGCTAATTTTAAGGTAACAAATATTATTGCTATTTTATTATTATTATTATTATTATTATTATTATTATTATTTAGGTCGTTTTTTAACGAAGATTGTTTTGACAGAGCATATTGTTAAGTAAGGTTCTAAAAATGCAACAAGACCTCGAAGACGAGAAGAACAAAGCCATCATCCAAGATTTGGCTGAAAAAGTTGAAAATTACGAAGCTGATCTGAAAAAGAAAGACTTCACCATCCAAGACCTTGAAATCATGGTTAAAGAGCACGAAGGTGCATTAGAAAAGAAAGACTTTGTTATCTAGTCTATAGAAGGCTCCTTGGCTGAAGTCCAAGCAGAAAACGACAGTTTAAAGAATGAATTGCTGAAACAATCAGAAAAATTTGAGCAAGAAAAGAAACACCTTGAAGCAAGCCTTAAAACTGAGATGGATAAAAATTCAAATTTGCAAAAATCCTTGAAGGAGCTTCAAGGGAAATGCCTAAGCTTCGGCAGCCGATGCGTGCAGCGGCTGAAGGATGTGTTTCATTCTATCAGAGCAAGCTCTGAAAAATTTACACCTTCAGCTGAAAATCTGCCCAGCACATTAGAATATATTGAAGGCGAGGTTGATGCTCTTGACGAAGTTATTGGTGGGCATGCCGACTTCTGCGCCCTGGTAGCTTCTCGGGGCGCAGCTACCGCTTTTCTGAAGGCTGGCTGTACGCATGGAAATATCGTAAATAGACCAAACTTCAGCTTATCAGCATCAGATCTGATAGATATCCCAAGCCTGGCCCGAAGCATTGGAAATAGATTCATGACCCAGATCTGGGTAAGTGGCGGGCGAAAAATGGCGGGTAACGAAGCTCGAAGTCATCTTAAGCCGGTAAGAAACTTATATTTGTTACTTTTACCTTCTCCTTGAAATTTGCACCTTTCTTATTCTGCTGTTTGATATACGCAGGATGACGAAGCTGAAAAATGACGAAGCTGAAGTTTGACGAAGCCTAGCCTGAAGCTTGATAGTTGCTTACAATATACTTTCCTGCAAAAATTCTGGAGAAACTTTTGTAATATAGTTATGGAACAACTCATGTAAATTTGTACATACCTTGTAATATATTTTGTTTCTGCTAACTGTGTACAATCTGCTTTGCTGTGGACGAAACTTCTCTTTTGAGCCGAAGGCGAAAAACACCTTCCCTTCTTTTCGTACACAATGAAGCATAAAATTTTTTCCTTCGAAGTTTTTCCTCATTACTGAAGCACCTGTCTTTTTTGTGTGGTATGACGATGATTCTATATATGTCTAAATGAATGTTTATGAATGCAAATGACATGATGAAATGTATTGTGCAAATGAATATTGGGACACATGTTCAAAAACCATAATCACAGCCCTTCATCCCCTTAGGAATGATTCAAATCTTTTTGCCGTTTACTTTTCGGCTTCACCGTTTACTTTTCGGTGTATCAGCGTTGACTTTTCGCTGTAAGCCTCCCTTGGGAGCTTCTTCGCCTTTTACTTTCAGCGGAATCAGCGTTTATTTTTCGCTGTAAGCCTCCCTTAGGAGCTTCTTCGCCTTCTACTTTCGGCGGAATCAGCGTTTATTTTTCGCTGTAAGCTCTGCATTCCCTTAGGAACGACTTTTGAGCTTCTCCCTGTTTCCTTTTCTTTTTTTCCTTTGCATTTATATTTACATTTTCTGGGGGATATCACTCTCATAGAACTGAAATAAGGAAAATTATATGTTGTGGCCCCATTAAAAACCTTTCTCCCCCTTTGGAAAGGAAAAGGGTGCCACAAAAAAGAATAGAAAAAATTACATCAAGCTAAACATAATATCGCCAAAGCTCATCCGCATTCCATGATCTAGGAATGTCGTTGCCGTCCATATCCTTCAATCTGTAGGAACCAGGTCTTGACGAAGATACTACCAAAAAGGGGCCTTCCCACTTCAGCTGTAATTTGCCTACTGTCTCAGGGTTGGCTACTCTTCGAAGTACCAAGTGTCCTGGTTCAATGTTCTTCAGCTTGACCTTTCTATCACGCCATTTTATTGTTTCAGCTTGATATTTATTGATGTTTTCCACAGCTTGAAGTCTGATCCCTTCTATAGCATCTTTTTCTACAGAGAAATTAGCTTCGTCTTCGCCTTCTGCCGAAGCTACTGTTCTTATTGATCCTGCTTTGGCCTCCTCCGGGGTTATTGCTTCGTCACCAAACAATAGTTTGAAGGGCGTAAAACCTGTTGATCTTGACATGGTTGTGTTATGGCTCCACACCACTTTGATTAACTCGTCTGGCCACTTTCCCCTGGGCTGATTGAAGATTGACTTCATTATTCCTGTCATTATGATCCCATTAGCTCTTTCGACAAGTCCATTTGACTCTGGATGTCGGACTGATGCAAAATGGATCTTCGTGCCAATTTGATCACAAAATTCTCTGAAGGCTTCATAACCAAACTGTGTCCCATTGTCCACAGTAATGGCCTTCGGCACTCCGAAGCGACAAACAATGTTTTGCCAGAAAAACTTTTGAATAGTAAATGAAGTTATTGTGGCTAAGGGCTTTGCCTCAATCCACTTGGAAAAATATTCCACTGCCACTACCACATATCTTAAGTTCCCCTGTGCTGGTGGTAATGGGCCTAGCAAATCAAGGCCCCACCTTTGCAACGGCCAAGTGGGTTGTATTAATTGAGTTAAAGACGAAGGTTGTTTTTGATCTCTTGCACATTTCTGACAACCTTCGCACTTTTGGACTAAATCCGCTGCATCTGAAGCTGCCTTTGGCCAATAAAATCCTTGACGAAAAACTTTCCCAAGCAAAGGCCTAGATCCAATGTGAGATCCACACAGGTCTGCGTGTATTTCCTTCATCAATTCTATGCCTTCGGATCTGGATAAACACTTGAGCAACGGGGAACAGACCCCTCGCTTATATAGTTCCCCTTCTATTATGACATATGGTCGAGCTCTTGCTTCTATCCTCATGTTATAAGCTTCGTCATCTGAAAGAAAATTACCCTGAAGGAAAGAGATGATTTCAGTTCTCCAATCTTCACTATAGACAGGGGATATGTTAAGAACCGCTCTTTCAAGAAGCTCGACCGAAGGTGCTTTTATTGTTTCGAAAAATACTTCCGAAGGTAAAGGCAGCCCTTGTGCTGCTGACTTGGCCAATAGATCAGCGTATTCATTTTCTCCACGAGGATTATTTTTGACAGAGAATCCTTCGAAGGAAGCCTCAATCCTTCGGACTGTATCTAAATATTTTTCAAGCTTCGGGTCTCTTGCTTTGTAGCTCTTGTTAATATGACCAGAAATAACTTGGGAGTCAGTTTTAAGAATGGCCCTTCTGATTCCCATTGCCTTTAACTTCTGAAGACCCAAGAGCAGAGCTTCGTACTCAGCGATATTATTTGTGCAACTAAAATCAAGTCTTGCCGCATAACAAGTTTTAACTTTGGAAGGTGAAATCAACACAGCAGCCGCTCCTGCCCCGAAGGTTCCCCAAGACCCATCGCAAAACACTGTCCATGCTTCGGCATCTTTACTCGTTTCTTCCTCCTGAGCCCCTGGCGTCCAGTCAGCAATGAAGTCTGCCAATGCTTGGGACTGAATCGAAGATCTATGGACATAATCAATACAAAATTCATTGAGCTCTGCAGCCCATTTTCCAATCCTTCCAGTAGCTTCTCGGTTTCTCATAATATCCTTTAGAGGTTGTGAAGAAGGAACAATTATGTTGTAAGCTTGAAAATAATGTCGAAGCTTCCTGGAGGCCATCAAAACAGCATACAGTACTTTCTCCAATTCTATATAATTTTTCTTTGATAAACTAAGAACTTCAGATGCAAAATATATTGGAGCCTGCCTCTTAACTTGGCCTTCAAGCTTCTCCTGGACAAGTGCTGCACTTACCGCTGAGTGCAAAGCTGCCACATATAATAACAAAGGAGCCCCTAGCGTTGGCGGAGTTAATGTTGTTAGATCTATCAAATATTGCTTCAGTTCTTCAAAGGCTCTCTGCTGAACTGGTCCCCATTGAAAAACTTCGGCTGACTTCAGCACTTCGAAAAATGGTAAATTTTTCTCTGCTGATCTAGATATGAATCTGTTAAGAGATGCCAGCCTTCGTGTCAATCTTTGGGCCCCCTTCTTTGTACTTGGTGGTTCCATTCGAAGTATAGCTTCGATTTTGCTTGGATTAGCCTCAATTCCCTTTGTTGAAACTAAGCAGCCAAGAAATTTCCCCTTCTTTACTCCGAAGACACATTTTTCTGGATTCAGCTTTAAGCCAGCCTGTCTAAAATTAGCGAAGGTCTCCTGCAGATCAGCAATGTGGTTATCTTGCTTCGTGCTTTTTACAATGATATCATCAACATAAGTTAGCACATTCCTGCCTATCTGAGAATGGAGGACCTTCGCTGTCATTCTGCTGAAACTTCCTCCGGTATTCTTGAGCCCCTCAGGCATCCGAAGGTAACAATATGTTCCACTGGGGGTTATGAAGCTGGTTTTCGGTTCATCCTCCTTCTTCATCCAGATTTGGTGATAGCCTGAATAGCAATCCAGCAGACTCATAAGCTCTAATGAAGCTGCTGCATCGACTAAGGAATCTATCCTTGGCAATGGAAACTCGTCCTTCGGACAGGCCTTATTGAGATCAGTAAAATCGATGCACATTCTCCATTTACCATTGGCCTTCTTTACCATAACAGTGTTAGCCAACCATTCTGGATATTTTACCTCTCTGATAACTCTAGCACTGAGGAGTCTTTTCACTTTGTTGTGAGCACCTTCGGCTTTGTCATCAGACATCTTCCGAAGCCTTTGCTTTCTTGGTCTGAAGGATGGATCAACATTGAGCGAGTGCTCAATAACATCCCTGTTTACTCCGCAAAGATCATTAGCTGACCAAGCAAAAACGTCTTTGTTGTTGAACAAAAACCTTATCAAGGTTTTCTCCTGCTCTTCGGACAGTTGAGATCCCAATAACACCTTCTGCTCTGCTATGTCCTCACATAAGAGCATGGACTTCGGCTGATCAGCCGAAGCAGCTTTTTCCCTTCTGAACTTGTATTGCTCACAAGCTTCAACTCCATCTATGTTATGGATTGCTTTTGAGTCTGTCCAATTTCCTTCGGCCCTTCTGGCAGCTTCCTGACTTCCATGAATAGCAATGGGCCCTTGGTCCGAAGGTATCTTCATGCAAAGATAGGCTGGATGAAGGATTGCTTCGAAGGCATTGAGAGTACCACGACCAATGATTGCATTGTAAGGGTATTCCATATCAACAATATCAAATACAACTTGTTCAGTCCTTGTGTTGTTGATGAATCCGAAGGTTATTGGCATTGTGATTTTTCCAAGTGCTACGATCTGCCTTCCTCCGAAGCCACAAAGGGGATGTGTGGCATCATGAATTTTATCCTCGGGCTCTTGCATCTGTCTGAAGGCCTTAGCAAATATGATATCAGCTGCGCTGCCTGTATCAACCAAAACATTATGGACCAGGAATCCTTTGATCACACAAGAGATAACCATAGCATCATTGTGTGGGTAATCCTTGAGTTGGAGATCCTCTTGAGAGAAGGTAATTGGAATGTGAGACCATCTTGACTTGATGAAGGGTCCTTGCACCCCAACGTGTTGTATCCTTCTTTGTGCTTCCTTCTTCTGCTTCTTGTTGGCTGGCTCTGAGCATGAACCGCCTGTTATCGGAAGTACCAGCTTCGGAGCCGAAGCAGCTCCAGCTTGATCGTTGAACGAAGCCATCAGCTCAAAAAAGTGGAAGTGAATTCACCGGAGGTGGGCGCCAATGTTGGGGACTTGTTCTCAAATGCTATGAATTAAGAACAAGGCAACATAAAATGTTAAATATCAATGCCCTTCGTCCGCTGAAGCATTATTTCCCCTGGGATGTACTCCGGACGAAGGTTATAATGGCAGAACTACGAAGGTTATACTTTCATAATTGAACTCACAAAGATAATATAAAATAACGTAAGGCATAAAGCATTAAAGACAAATAAATTGGAAATAAATAACATCATTTATATACTATATAAATTTAAGATGTTCAAACATAATATTTAGACACATTTATACTTGTGCCTTGACAAAGGATAATTTCCGAGTGATGCGATTACAATTGCAGGAATGCGTGAACAGTAAAAGAATAATGTTCACTATTTATAGGCATAGGACACAGCCCGTGAGGAATTACAATCGTACCCCTCATAAAAGTTTACAATAATGACTCGGACTCTTATGGATTAAAAGGTCATTCTATCTTTAAGTTGGTTTGTAATTCCGAAGCTTCACGAAATGGCACCTTCGGCATCACGTACGAGCAGCTTCAGCCGAAGCTGTTTCTTTCTGCAGGACCTTCGGCGACAAAGCATGGTCCCAACACCTTCATTCACGTCGCAGTCTGAATTCGTTGTTATAACAAATTAATACTGCGAGGGGCTACTGTTGGGGGCCTTCGTCTTCCGAAGGTCCTCAAAAACACGATTAACAATGTTTCCCAAGTATAATATATGTACAGGAACCTTCGGACTCGGAGTGAAGCTGTACACAATATGAAAAGCATGGTCGAGACGAATGTTGAATCAGTTCCGAAGCTACACGCAAGGAAGCTTCGACTCAGCAGCAGAAAACGGAACCGACCTAAAGAGGAAAAGATCGATCAGTCCATGATAGTTTGTGTCATGGTTATAGTTATTTGTTGAGGGCATGAATGTAATTTCGACCGGGCTGCGTCTCGTGCCTATAAATAGATGAACAGTAACCCCATACTGTTCACGCTGACTTGTATTCACTCGTGCGTCACACTTGGACTTTTTGCCTTCTGTCAAGCCGAAGGTATAAATGTAATTCAATATTGTTCATGTTAATTCATGATGATATAAGAAAGAGATATGAATGGAGTTATATGGTTATTTATGTTATTTCCCACGTTTCGTATGCTTCTACTTTCATTAATATATACTGCGATGATGAAGGTACGTCCTTCATGACCTTCGTCTGAAGATCATTATATTCTAAGGGAGATAATGCTTCAAAGGATGAAGGACTTTAACCATTAATATTTTGTGTTGCCTTGTTCTTAATTCATTGCATTTGAGAACAAGTCCCCAACAACTTTGTACCTAAAAAGGCTGATTGTTCCTCAAACTTCACCGTCTCGATTTGGTCGTGTGTTTCTCGGCCATTTGGCACAACTCCTCTAAGACTTATTGACTTTTCATTTCTATGTCTGCTTCATCTTCCTCAGGATGAAGGTCATCACATTCTTCATTAATGAAAAAAACGTGGTGAGGCCTCAGGAGCTCGGAGTCAGAATCCGAGCTTGTCCGGTTGTTGGAGTCGAGCCGAGATTATGGGAGCTCGAAGTCTAAGTACGACTCTACCCAATTGTTGTCATTAAGTTCGCTTTCTAGTCCCATTGGTGGTGAGGGAATCGAGCATGTTGTTTTATAGATTAGATCAAGCCCTAGTGCCTTTGTGGTGGAGGGGTCTAGCCTAAGCTATCCTACCGCGTTCTTGGCAAAGTGTAGTGACCCAAATTTAATACAATTGATAATTGCATCTGATACTAACCTAATATTGTCAGAGGGGTTGCAGACAAACTTGAGATCTCTGAAAGTGACCTCCTGTCCTTGTGCGAATGTGGCCGCCATCGAATTGGTTGCAATCTACACACCCTTTACTGGCACACCAATCGTCTAGAAAATCTTGATAGTGTTTAAGATATTAGAAAGGGGTACACACGCAAATCAAGTTTCGAAAGTAAAACACAAAGACACAAGAGATTTATACTAGTTGAGACTCTCGAAATGAGATAACACCCTACGTCTAGTTTGCTGATGGTTGTGTTTCTGATTGATTCATCCCTTCAGGATCATTCCCCCCTTTATAGCTGAAGGAGGAGGCTATTACAAGGAATGTTGATCTAAATTCAAACCCTATCCAAACGGATTCCTTATATTTTTGTTGTCGTTTGTTACAACAAAATCACATAAATAAGTTTCATCATCCTATCGCCCGATCTTTTCTCTGATACTGTTGTCGAGTCGTTCCGATCCGTGTTTTATTCTAAGTCCGAGTAGCGGGTTTGGCCGAGTTACACACTCGACTGAATTGTGTTCTTAGCCAAGTTGTAGGTGTCCCCAAACGGGGCCCCACAAAACTATTGTCTTTACTTTAGCATCTTGAGGTATCCCTAGTACACATCTTTTAGAGGTTGGTTGACTTGTTCATGAACTCGTCTGCAACTTGCCTTGCTGACATGCATGTGACCCATGCCAAGTATCAGGCTAACCAACTACACAAAGGTAGATCTCTTAACTTTGATAAGAAATATCAGGACTCTGCCTCAACATTGTGCTGACATTTGTGTTGGAGATATGCCTAAGAGGCAATCACAAACAATTATAGTCCAACTCATATTAGATTATAGGTTTAATGGGCCACAACCCATTAACACACTCTATAAATATATGAAAAGGGATTAGGGTTACATTATCCCATCACACGTGTAAACCCTAGCCGCCACTTCCGTTGAACCTGATCGCGTGACTCTCGTTGTTCCTCCCCGTATATGTGGACTACATGAAGATGCGGCTATGACTGGTGTGCTGACCAACCATAGAGAAGGAGATTATCGTGACCGACTACTTTCTCTCCAACGACATGCGCCTACGTTAGATTGCTACTCTAACTCTTCTTCCGTTGATTTGCGTGTATAGGGATAACGATCCATAATCTCTTACTTGTAAGTTTTCTAGGTTACATGGCAGATGTATCTAGCGCATTCCCTTACAATTTGCCAAAAACCAGTGATTGAACAACAATTCAGAGGAGAACTCAGAGAAGACGAGGAGCATCTACGAGAAGGCTCTGTAGACGATGATGCTACACACGCACGCTCTGCAGGCGAGCTAAGTGCAAAGGTGGACCTAGGCGCCTTGAAGATGCTGATGTTGCGAGCAAAGGTGGCACGACAAGTGGTGGTGGTGTGGGGGGCATGGACTCGGAGGGCGTCACCCTCATCCATGGAAATTGCGATCGAGGCTGCCAAGGCAAAGGTCGAGGAGGAGCACACCACTAGGCTTGTTAGACTCTGCCAAGGATCATCATGACGATGCTTTCGATCGAAACCCCAATTTGCTTGCATGATTATGTGATATAGGAATAAATTACGAAGAACGTCGAACCCATCAAAAGGATGCCCTCAAATTGAATGAAAGGAGGTGGTGATGGGCAACGACGGGAGGTGGCGTATGGTGACAACGTGGAGCGGCTAGCTAGTAGACGATCACAGAAAAACGTCGCACACAAATGCTGACCGTGTCTAAAATTTGAAATATTGAGGAATTAATTATTAAGATCTGATGTGGGAAGATAGTATTTCGGTAAAAGAATTTTTTTATAGCTCTAAAGTATTCTCTCCGTTTTTTATTTATTTATCGCGTTTTAGTTAAAAAATTATTTGACGGACAATAAATATTCGAGAACGAAGATATCTAAGTTATTAAAACCACAACGCCTTCGGGCTCACGCCCGCGTTTCCCGGCCTTGTGCTGTCTCCGCGTCTTGACACGTGACACCGCTTGACCCACCCGGGTCGCTGCACAGGTGTAATGGGCATCTGCGTCCGCTCGATCCAAGTTCGCCAACTCCGTCGTGGGGCTCCGCTCAATCCAAGTTCCCCAACTCCGGCGAGCCCCAACGGCGTTTCCTCTCCGATTTTAGGTGCGCAGAACCTCCTTCCTCCTCTCGCTCCGCCGCCGCCTTGCCCTAGATCCGTCGTCGCGTCGGCGTCGAGGGTGCGCAGAACTTCCTTCCTCCTCTCGCTTCGCCGCCGCCTTCCCCTAGATCCGCCGTCGCGTCTGCGTCGAGCTGCGCCGTTGGGGACGCCATACACCGGCGCCCTCTGTTACGGCCGCGCGGTGCGCCAGCTGCGGCTCACGCGTGCCCAGACAGGCCGCGGGGGTGCAGGCAGACGCGAGCGCCTCTCCGACGAGCAGTGCGCGGGGATCAACCACTTCGTGGCGCTGTACGCCGTGCCGGTGCTCATCTTCCACATGGTGTCCACCAACGACCCGTACCACACGAACGAGCGCCTCATCGCCGCCGACACGCTGCAGAAGGCCGTCATGCTGCTGGCGCTCACGGCCTGGGCGTTCTGGTCCCACCTCAGCAGGCGCCGCGACGGAGGCCGAGGGAAGCGGCAGGTCGTTCAGGGAGCGGAGTCGCCGATCAAGTGGGTGGTGACCAACTTCTCGGTGGCGTCGCTGCCCAGGGTGCCAGGCGGGCCCCGCATCGGCCACTGCTCCACCGCAGATGCGACCGCCTCCGGATGCCGGGCGGGCCCCGCATCGCCCGCTGCTACACGGTGTACGACGCTGGAGTTCGCCTACCTCCCATCCGCGGTCGTCAGCGCCTCGTCGTCGGATGACGCTGCTTATGTGGTCCGTGACGCCGTGCGGGTCCACGTGCAGCCTGTAATAAGGAAAGAGCGGGTGGGCGCGTAGCAGTCGTCCCTCGCTCCCATGCCTCACCAGTGACGGGCATGGCTGAAGACAGCACTGCGCACTGTGCTGCACGACGGTGAGTACTTTTCTCCCCTTTAATATTTTCTTCCCTCTCTCCTCAATCCAAGTTCGCCTTATTAGGTCCTGGAATCGATAGCTTCTCTAGCCCGTCTTTGTAGTTGTTCTCCAGTTTCGTTTCGGCACCCACCGTCGTCATGGCAGCGTGTGGTCTGCTCCTGCTGCCCGCCGCCCTGTAGACATTGGTTGTGACTCCGTAAGTCCGCGTTTGCTCTGCTAGACCCCCTTATGCCGTCTGCATCTCCATTAGGATGTTTGTTCTTTGCACGAAATCTGTTACCGTCTGTCATCCGGTGCAGAATCCGTGTGTGGTTGGTTAATTTTTACTCTTTGGTGCGTGTGTCTGTGTTGGCATGAGTTCCAGATACCTGGATTTGTGAGGGACGGGCTATGCATACTACATCTTTGGTTCACACAGTTTGTTACTTGGAATATGTATGATCTTTTTGCATGATTTGTTCCGCTGTTTGTGATTGTTGAGCTTTAATACTAAATGTGTCGTCAGCCAAGACTATGTTACAAAAATGCTATGGTTGACCAGTGAGTTGGCCATGGGTTTCTTTCATCCCAGCTAGAAATTATGTGCTAGGTAAATACTTTTTTCTTAAGGCAATCGAGGCACATTCATTGCTAGGTCTAAATTGGTTAGAAAGAAGCATACACAAACCAGGGTCTTGATGATGGGCTCCTCTAACGTTTAGGGTATCGTTTGGATTTTGGTGGTCTGGTCAGGATTTGTTTTCCAGTAGTAACATTTATTTTCGGTACCTCAGTGGTACTCAGGTGTCTGATAACTGTCTGGTCTCTCAGTTACAATGGGGAAGTTTGGAAGAGGATAAACAGACTAAAGACATGATAGCTGCTTCTGAGCCATGATTAGAGGCTACACTTAGATGGTGCAAAATCAGAACTTACCGCTTGATTTCTGTTTTAGGCCTGACAAAACATTTCAGTCCTCCATAACTAATCTAGATCCAGGTTTTTTCGATACTAATATCATACATACATACACACATACTACCATTATTGGTTTGTAAAGTGGCAACAAAATATGGCCAATGCAGCAAAGAAATCTGCCTACGTATGTGTTACAGGAACCAAGGAGAGATGATATATGTCATCATGTACTATTGGAGTGTTAACTAATGTTTTTGGTACTTGGGTCTTGATGGTGTGCTCCTCTAACGTTTAGTGTACCATTTGCATTTTGCTGCTCTGGTCAAGATTTGTTTTCCAGTAGTAACATTTTATTTTCAATAGCTCAGTGGTACTCAAGTGTCATCCATTGTTTGCATTGATTTTTTGGTATTTTTTAATAATGTGGATGGCTGGGCTGTTTCTCAGACATAATTAGAGGCTACACTTAGATGGTGCCAAATTAGTACTTACCGCTTCATTTCTGTTTTAGGTCTGACAAAACATTTCGGTTATCCATATCTAATCTAGATTCGTATTTTTCCATATTAATATCATACATATACATACACACATACTACCGTTATCGGTTCGTAAAGTGACAACAAACTATGGCCAATGCAGCAAGGAATCTGCATACATATGTATATTTGCGTGCCTATCTGTATACATATGTCCTTGCTGGTTAGCTAATTCTTTTTTGACTGTTTTTTCAGTGCTCTGGGTGCTTGCTGCCTGGGTGAATTGTGGCGCAACGTGGACGAGACGCTCAACAGTTTGCCTTTTTCGATCAGCGGTTAGTCTGTACACCTATGCACATCATTCTCCTTTTACCTACACTATATTTTCTAATGCCCAGCAATAAGAAAAAGTTCCACGCTTAAGGAGCATGTAGCTAGCGATCACATTGATGTGGCTTCCTACATGGATGTTTCAGCATTTCCAATTTTTGGATGCTTATGTGCAGTTACATGCTGGGTGGTCTAGGTTTCCTACCTGCTGCCCAGCATGTTTAGAGCTTACCAATTTTTACTACGATCTAGATTCTTTGGAATTGATATTCGACATAC
This sequence comes from Zea mays, assembly GCF_902167145.1. Lineage (NCBI taxonomy): Eukaryota > Viridiplantae > Streptophyta > Magnoliopsida > Poales > Poaceae > Zea > Zea mays. The sequence continues at coordinate 155,751,898 of NC_050100.1, read as the reverse complement.
CAGTCTGCCAGTCTCTAAAAGAGGCACTAGCCTCTACTATGTATAGAGATATATCCTTACTGCTCGGCAATGTGTTGTTTGCTACGGCCCGTTTGGTTCACCAATTGTATGTGACGTTCTTCCATACTATGCGATATATAGAGCTATGCCTGATTCTCCATGTGTGTGTGTCGCGAGATGCCACGAAGTGAAGCGGCCGAGGCACAGTGTAGTTGCAGAGGGTTAGTCCTCACAAGTTCGCTGCTTTGTTTATGCATGCTATGGCCCACCCATCCTAATTTGCGATACTTCTCTTGCGCGCCAAAAAAAAACGCAACCTCTTTAGGTTGCCCAGTCTTTGGGACAACTGATGGCCATCACATTTTTCATGGTGAAGACGAGGTAGACCCATCTAACCTTTCGGGGACCTCTAACCAGCCAATACCTGCGCTACAGGGAAAACGTGCGTACAACCATGTTTGTTCAGCCATTGCTTCAGCAAAAAACAATATGGTGTTAGTGATGCTTATGTCGGCACAGGTAGTAGATCTATAATGTCATTCCCTTCAGCGCTTGCCGCATCCAATAGGCAACGCCGGCGCAGTAGAGTACATCACATGCTACCTGGCGAGCCATTGTCGACCACGCTTCCTTTGGACAGGTCATACGTAGATGCTCTAAAAGGTGTGTATTATGCCCGACATTCCTGGTAACGTTCTTCCTGCTTTGCTTTGGTGCTACCCTTTCTCTTCTTCCTGTGTAGATGCATACCCTGAGAGGTCATACTACGGTGGCCCCGAACATGTATGCCCATACTGCCACGCTGTTTTCTGGTTCCAAGAGCGTGTCAAAAACGATTCCTTCTCCACCCAGAGGAAAATTGTGTACAACCTTTGCTGCAAAGGAGGGAAGGTGAACCTAAAACCATTTGAATATCCGCCGCCTTTGCTTGCTGATCTTTTGAAATTTGATGGAGGTACTCGCTCGAGGCGTTTCTTGAGGCTTATCCGCTCCTACAATTCATTGTTTGCATTCACCTCTTTCGGTGCAGCTATCGACAAAACCATAAATAACGGCACTGCACCTTATGTTTTCAAAATTAATGGGCTGGTGCACCATAGGATTGGCACGCTACTTCCACAGCGTGGGACACAGCCAAAATTTGCCCAACTGTACACATATGACACGGAACATGAGACCCAAAACAGGCTAGGCATTTTTGAGACCGATGACGGTGCTGGTAGCCAGCCAGACCCTGAAATGGTGTCGTCGCTGCTCGATATGTTGAATGAAAACAACTCGCTTGTCAAAGCGTTCCGATGCGCGAGAGAACGCCTTGAGCGCGAGGGTGATCAAAAGATAACGCTCAGATTGCTAGGTTGTAACACACGCCATGATGTACAATACATCCTACCCTCAAATGGTGAGATTGCTGCCATTATTGTTGGCGACTACACGACCGGGGAATACACATATGATGTTCTTGTGCATGATAGAGAGTGCGGCCTCAAACGTGTTTCATGCTTGCATCCAGCGTACATGCCTTTGCAATACCCTTTGTTGTTTCCTTACGGTGAACATGGCTTCCATCTTGGTATTAGGTATTTTGGTGATGACGATGTTGGTTCATCAAAACGAAAATACGTCACGATGCTTGAGTTTGTAAGGAGACACATGCACTACAGATTGGACGAGCCAAACCCATATACATGTTACGGTAGACTAAGTGATCAAATAGATGTCGATGCGTATTCAACTATCGAAGGAAACAGACTACAGTACATAGCAAGCCACCAAAGCGATCTACGGTCAGAAACTGTGCAGGGCATAGCTGACGCCATTGATAAGGGCTTCGTTAATGCTGATTCGATTGGCTGTCGGGTAGTTGTCCCTGCCAGCTTCACTGGTGGTAGAAGGTACCATGTCATGAACTACCAGGACGCGATGGCTATATGTAGGGTATACGGACCACCGGATATTTTTGTAACTTTTACTTGTAATACCAAGTGGAGGGAAATAGCAGATGCTTTACGCTTTGAACCTGGCCAACAACCATGCGACCGTTCTGACTTGGTGGTGCGTGTGTTCCATATGAAGGTAAACGAATTCGTGTCGGATATTAGAGAGGGGAAGACGTTCAGTTCCATACTTGTAGTCCTATACACTGTTGAATTCCAAAAGCGTGGCTTGCCGCATATACACTGCCTTGTGTGGCTAGCCGATGGGAACAAAGAGTTTAGCGCTTCTATTGTTGACAGATTCATTTGTGCTGAGATTCCTGATATCGACGCTGACCCTTTAGGGTTTGCTTTGGTCGACGAATTCATGATGCATGGTCCCTGTGGTGCTGACAACAGAAGGTGCCCATGTATGAAAAACGACAAATGCAGCAAAAATTTCCCAAAGCCCTTCCAAGATGAGACCATCTTAGACGGCTTTGGCTTTACTATCTATAGGCGCAGGCCTGATGACAGACATGTTCTCAAGAATGGTGTGAGACTTGATAATAGAAACGTTGTTCCATATAATATGCACCTCCTGAAAAAGTATAATGCGCACATTAACGTTGAATGGTGCAACAAGTCAAACATGATTAAGTATCTATTCAAGTATGTTACGAAGGGAATTGATAGAGCAAAAGTGTACTTTGAAATCACCGCAAACACATCTAATGTATCGCCTGGTGCGCAAGTAGCACCACCGAATGAAATCCAGGAGTACATCGATGCTAGGTATTTGTCTACATGCGAAGCATTGTGGCGCGCATTTGAATATGACATTCACTTTAGAGTGCCTTCTGTTGAGCGACTTGTTGTACATCTTCCTGGGTTAAACCACGTGCGCTACGAACCTGGCGCGGACCTACATGCGTTGCTTGCTAGCTCCGCGGCCAAAAACACAATGCTAAATGAATGGTTTGAGACTAATTTGAGGCACGAACAAGCTAGATGCTTAACGTATTGCGACTTCCCAAAGAAATGGACATGGGATGCCTCCGCCCGATGTTGGAAATCGAGGTCTCGCTGCACAAAAATTGGACGCATGTACTATGTACATCCTACTGCTGGCGAACTATACTACTTACGCATGCTATTGATGATAGTTAAGGGTTCGACGAGCTATGTTGATATCAGGACGTTCAATGGTCGAGTGTATGACACATTTCGTGATGCGTGCGAGGCGCGTGGGTTGCTTGAGAGCGATAATGAGTGGAAGCTGTTGTTTGACGAGGCGATCATATCTGCGTCGTCGTACCAGCTTAGACAGCTTTTTGTGACCGTAGTTATGTTCTGCCCTGTTGGTAATGTGCGTGCGTTATTTGATACATACTGGCTATCTTTTACAGATGACATTGGTCGACAACTTAGAGATACATTGGGAAATCCTAACTACAACATACCACAAGAACAACTCATGTCCCTCCTGATACGCAAACTATCAGATGTCTTTGCTAATAGTGGTGGCAACATAAATGACTATGGTTTGCCAAAGATAGATGTCCAATGCGCTTTTGTGGATGAGAACATATTAATTAATGATGAAATTGAACATGAGCCATTAATGTTGTCGATGCACGCTGATTCCTTGGTTACATAATTGAATGCGGACCAGCGAGCCGTTTACGATGCCATAGTTGGACGTGTTTGCAGTAACTCACCGGGTTTTTTCTTTGTCTGTGGCCATGGTGGCACAGGCAAAACCTTCCTATGGAACACTATAATCGCAAGGTTACGTTCCGAAAAGAAAATAGTGCTTGCAGTGGCCTCCTCTGGTGTCGCATCCCTACTTTTGCCCAGAGGGCGCACTGCACATTCAAGATTTAAAATACCATTCGATGTAAACGATGCTAGCACGTGCAGTGTCAATAGGGGTACCATGCTTGCTGAACTTATACAGGTGTCCTCCCTCATTATATGGGACGAGGCGCCAATGACCCATCGTTGGTGCTTTGAGGCTTTAGATAGGACATTGCGTGATATTCTTTCAGAACATACTCCTTCAAATGCGCTCCTCCCGTTTGGTGGCAAGCCTGTAGTTCTTGGTGGCGATTTCCGGCAAATACTACCTGTTGTTAGAAAAGGATCTCACTCTTCCATAGTTAACGCCTCTATTACAAACTCTAATCTATGGCGCCATGTCGTCTTCCTTAGGCTGTGCACCAACATGCGCCTTTATGATCCCTCTTTGCAAGTAGATGCGCGAAACGAGCTCGACATGTTTGCCAAGTGGGTACTATCTGTTGGTGATGGTGCCTTGCCTGCTGAAAGAAGAGGGAGCGAGCATGAAGCTACGTGGATTACGATCCCTGAAGATTTGTTGCTCCGGGTTGACGGTGATAAGGTAGCTGCGCTTGTATCAAAAGTATACCCAGATTTTCTACTGAATTACCGAGATCCCACATACCTTTCCTCGCGTGCCATTGTTTGCCCAAATAATGCCACAGTCGATGACGTTAATAACTACGTTCTCTCGCTTGTCCCTGGAGACAGCATCCAATACCTAAGTTGTGACGTTATAGCAAAATCATCGGAACACATACCAGACTTCGACGTCCTCTACCCTACCGAATTCTTAAACTCAATTGATGCGAACAATTTCCCTGCCCACAAACTCGAGCTTAAAAAGGGTGCCATTGTGATGTTGTTGCGCAACCTGAATCAAAATAAAGGTCTCTGTAATGGCACACGGCTTCTTGTCACTCAACTCGGTCAACGCATTTTGCACTGCGTAGCGCTTACATGATCAAATGTTGGGGAAGAAGTCTTAATACCAAGGATTGCCCTCAACACTACAGATGTGAAGTGGCCCTTCACACTTCAGCGACGGCAGTTTCCAGTACGTCTGTGTTATGCAATGACGATAAATAAAAGTCAAGGCCAAACATTATCAAGAGTTGGCATTTACCTCAAGAGACCTGTCTTTACACATGGCCAGCTTTATGTGGCTGTCTCCCGTTCAACGTCTAGAAATGGACTTGTAATACTGATTGAAAATGAAGATGGCTCGTGCGGCTCACAGACTCGGAATGTTGTTTACAAGGAAGTCCTCGCTGCAGCTGATGCGGCTGCCACTTAGCCCCTTTTCTGCTTGGTTATTGTAGTGCCCCGTGTGGCGTTTGTAAATAAATAACGTCGTCGAGTACCTACACGTTTGTTTCTTATACTTTTGTTTCTACGTTTGCAGCTGCTAATGTGTGCTATGTATAGGTTGGTACGAGAGCCATGTTTTTTTGTCATGCTTTGCACATGCTGTTTCATGCATGGCTTCCGATGTCCTTGCTCTTATGTTTTTTCTTCCTACTTTACGTTGTAGATGGGAGACGTGTTGATCCCGGAGCTCCAGCGTGGGAACACTTCTGTGACCATATGCGCTCGTGTTTCTCGTTTATGGGATTTCTGTGATCCTCAGGATGAAGCAAAGTTGCTCCATTGTGATATGGTGCTGCTTGACGAAGAGGTACAACATCTGCACGCTTATTTATTTGGTAAAGGGAATGTGGCATTGGTATGAGATTAATTGCTATTATGTTGTTGTTTCCTCCATCGCTGCTTTGTTCAGGGAAACGGTATCCATGCTGCAATATTCCCACCAGTCATACAAAAGTTCAAGCCACTGATAAAAGAAGGAGTCGTCTACAACATCACATACTTCCGGGTCAGAGCCTCGAACAATTTGTACAAGCCTGTTTTCAATGAGAACATGATTACCTTTACAAACTGGACAAAATTGGAGGAGGTTGTTGAGGTTCCGCCAGCATTTCCTGTGCTTACCTACTCACTCACACCGATAGACCAGCTCCATTTGTGAGTCGACCACAGGGAGTACTACACAGGTAGACTTTCTTACTTATATACTACAAAGGTTAAAAGGCTATAATTTTGTTGTATACATTGATTGGATCCAATACAGATACCATTGGAATTGTCACTTCCATCTCGGCCGTGGCGCCGCACCGATCCAAAGGGCAACATACAACCAGCTCTAAGAGGACTATTTCCCTATGCAGTGTCAGGTTCGTTATACATAGTTGTTACTGTTTTTTAGCCGCATAGGGATTTCTTTCCTCTGCCTTCATCTACATATGCTTCATTGCATGACTCTTCCTACATACTTAAACTAAAAACAGCAACAGCAGTTCGGTAAATGTTGTTCTCTGGGGTGGGCAAGCTAGCTTATTCCCTGGAGAACAGATCTACAACGATGGTCAGTCCTCTCCACAGATCCTGATGTTTGTTGGCACGCTTGTCAAGAAATACGCGGGTATACTAACTTTGAACTTTTGAGTTAAGTGCTTTTTGATAGTTCAGACCTAATGCCCTTTGTTTTAGATGGACTGTGCTTGTCTGGAGGCTCACCCTGTAAGTGGTACATTAATCCTGATGTTCCTGAAGCAAGTGCCCTCATGGCTAGGTAATATTCTGCTATGCCTGCTGCAGTTATAAAACTGTTGTTTGTCTTTGTTGTGTTCTAACTTCAGCTTGACTCATTGTATGTACAAACCAGTGCGACGAAAGCGCATAGTCCCATTAAGTGGAACGAGGTTCTATCTTTGAATCAGCCTATGTCTCATGTTCCTGAGGAACAGAAAATTGCTTATATCAGAGATCTGCACCCATTTGAGAATAAGGTATGTTCCATGTTTCATTCACTTAGCTGCTGTTGCCTTACCAACTGCCATGGTCTTCTGTTACTGTTTTCCTGCAGCCGTGCCATAGTTGGTTGGATCTGGGAATGTAGCATGACCGTATATTTACATGTTCGTGCAGGATAGGGAATTCTTGGTGATAGTCACTGTAAAAAAGATTGGTGATAGGTGGTGGTACAATGCATGCAAAAAAATGCACCCGCACAGCTGTGGCTCATGGAGATTCCTACAAGTGCAGCGATCAATTTTGCGCTAACGTTGGCACGCCCATCCAAAGGTTACTCGGCATCTCTTCACTTCAATTGCCTCCATTCTACCTTTGCCTCCCAACAACTCTCGCTGTTTTGACTCCCACTCATGTCTAATATGCAGCAGCTACTTTTCTATGCATCACCCTGAGTGAACGTTTCTGTTTCCTATACACATGGCCTACCCATTTTCACTGTCCTGACTCGGTATCACCATGTGTTTTAGGTACAAATTGCTTCTCACTGCAGGGGATGAGACGGGTGACACAGACTTCATCCTCTTTGGCCGGATGGCGCAACGCATAATCAAGAAGCCGTGCGATATGCTGATTGCCAACAATCTGCCCGGCTTTATTCCTGATCCAATCACAGATCTGCTCGAGAAGACATATATATGGAATGTGAGTTTATCTGACCACACAATCAATACTGGAAATATTTGTTTCCAGGTCAACGCAGTCGTGGCAGAGATAGATACTTCAAAGGACTCCATCCAAGCATCTTCATCAAGGTCAAAACAGCCACAAACTATGCTGTTGCAAGACGCACCCAGTGGCGTTGAAGACACTCCTAACAAATCCTCTAACTTGGTCATGCCTTCGACCCCGCTCACACCACAAAGTTCCGCAACCAGTGTGCAAGATAAGGTGTGCATCCCATAAACTTCCAATTTTATGCTGCAAACAGTACACCGTCAGTTACTGACCCCTCCTATGCAGACTTTTGGTATTGGCAGCAGCACTGTGGTTCCAGGTGCTACTCTCGCTATAACAAAAGAACTGACATCCACGCCTAGGAAGAGGTAAATTCCGCTTCATCGCACCCCAACACAGCTTTATTACAGGCCTTCATGCTTCATACAAACAAAAAATGTAACTGATAATTATTAGTGTGCATATACTCTGTTTGCTCGTATCTGAAATATGTCACCCATGGCCAAGGAAGCCACGTAGTTCCCTCCGATAGGAAGCAACTCATCACAAATAGAGGGGATAAGCCCCTTAATCTCTCTAACAACCTTATCTAGCAACTGACATTTATCTAATCACATCTGTGTCGGTATTGCTGTCCCAAAAAAAGCATTGGTAGCATATTCACCCAGCCATAAATGTCAAGATGTCATTAACTGGTTCAAAAACTTATGCCACAAGAAGCTGATTGGGAAACTTGAACAACTTACACACTAAAATAGTGAGTCGATCCACACTAAGTCTAGAAGAAAATAGTAATCATATAAATAAGATCGTGGAAACATAAAAATAAGCAGCTTAATTAAATGTTCTGTACTCGACTTACATCATCAACTCCTGGAGACTTTGGAGGTGCAAATTTTGAGTGGTAAGTCCTACCACTGGCTGAGTGGATCCAACGACCAGTAATCCGTTCTTCCAATACAGCATCATCAATTGCAAAGTTCAGGACTTTGTCAACATTGGCACCTTGCTTTGCCAACATCTCATCAAGCTGTACAGGATGTTCAAAAAAACAGCAACGACAAATTATACTAAATCAAATACAGAATCTATAACAATATGATATAGGAATGTTTGTTCATGCTGATGCATCGAGCAAGTATCTGACCTTCTGTGCTTGAGTCACAGTTCTAGGAAAGCCATCAAGAATGAAACCTTTCTGGCATGAGGGTTTCTTCATAGCTTCATCAATAATGCCCACAACCAAATCATCTGAAACAAGCTCTCCCTAAAAGAGGAAGGCAGCACGGAATGGAGTTACAAGAAGCTTTTTATTCTGGTTAGCATTTTACTATATGTTTTGGTCTGCTAATACTACCTTATTCATAGCTTCTTTAGCTTTGATACCTAGAGGTGTCTTGGCCGCCACAGCAGCCCTCAGCATGTCACCAGTGGCTAAATGGCACAAGCAATATTCATCCTTGATAATAGGAGACTGAGTTCCCTTTCCAGAGCCAGGTGGACCTACAAGATTTGTAGAAGAGGTGTCAAATTCTCCAAAATCGAGAGCACTATATAATAGAAATAAAAATAAAAAAGTCATGAATGAGGAAAGAAAAGATTATAAAAGTGTTATGTTTATTACTCTCCACAAAAAGCACCATGACCTTATATCTCCCTTCACAGTATTGCCCTCTTTCATCCTGACTACCAGTACCACAAAATATATCGAACCAAATAGCATAACAACAAACAAGGCCACAATGAAAAGCAAGAAACCATATAGCAGACAGCAGTTGTTTCAATTTACTTGTCTTGAACGACACAGTTTAGTACCATTTTGTTAATGCAGATCAGTTTTTTTGCGGTGTAAATGCAGCAATCATTAGCAGCAAAAACTAAAAACAAATTGCATAAGGGAGTTCACCTCAGTATTGCAGAAATATGGACGACAATACATACTCGGAACCAATGAAAAGTCAAAAAAAAGTGGCATGGCAGAGTATCATCGTTACTTGCCTACACGATGGGACGCCCCCGTCTTAATGTCATGAAGAGAAGGCTTCCACATCAGGTCAAGCTGACTAAGATTATCTGACTTCTAATTTTGATAATCCTTAAAGAACTAGCAACTAGCCATGTGCATCCAACCATGTCCTGATTTGATTTGGACATGGTGCTGCCATTTTTAGTTTTAATACTTCAATACACTATGCAAGTAGTGCTGCCATTTATAGTTTGAATAAATCCACTGCCAGTCCACGTGTTTAGGAGGCTAAAGCACACCTTCCCGCGAGCCTACAAGTTTGGATTAAGCCGCAAACCACCAGTACGGTAATCCACCATCTGTGTACAAACAACCGATCATCCCATGATTCTTAAAGCAAACTTAACGAATAAAGAAAATAGTTAATTGATATAAAGTGCTGAACTCAACAAGATATTACTAGTGGTACATTTGAATACTAAGAAGGGAAGTAGGCAACAGCTACCTACCTGGCAAATCTTTCTCTGTTCGATTGCGGTTTAGAATTGCGGCCACATGTGTGATCATATGATCAGTTTAGTTAGACTTCACATCGTGGATGGATTTATGCTTCGCCCGATCTAAACCCTAAAGTAACTGCAGAGGATCATCGCTGTGGTTACACCTAAACTTAATGCTACTGCTGGAGCTACTTCGCCAGAAGTAACTGCAGAGGATCGTCGCATTGCGGACAGTGATTTCCATGTTCCTCAAGCCCAATTGTTGTTACCCCACTGCTTGCAGGGCTGAGAGGTGCATAGGCAACAGATTAGCTTCTGGCTGATTACCAGTTGCACTGTGCACAGATCAGCGTCCGATTTAGGGATTCACTCAGTTTAGCAAAACTGTATCACTGGCCTTCTTGACTTGGTACGAATTCCTCGCATACAGCATTAATAACAGCTTCCCTATCTCCAGATCCGACCATAACTCCAAAACTAAAGTAAGATACAGAGGCAGCAAAGGCTCAGGAGTAAAGGCTGGACTTAATTGTTTTTTTCATTTTTTTTGAGTTGAAGTAAAGGCTCACTGAACTGAAGGCATAGGGCAGGCCAAAAGGCTTTTGAAATTGTTGCTAACCAAGCTTTTCGTTCTAGGACAAGGTCTTCGCCTGCAAAGACAGTTACAAAGAGGTTGTTCACCGACGTAGATGGAGGAATCGCTGGCTCCAAGGATGCTGCGGATAGCGCTGCTGCCCCTAGGTACCTTTTCCCTTGTACCTCTAAGTTGTCCATGAACACCTAGGCAAGAAAATATTTTGGTTTCGATTCCTGGCCTAGACTGATATGTCCTAGACTATCTAATTGTAACTCTGTCCCCTTTTCAGCTCTACCAAAGATGCTTAGTCACAGAGGGCCACAGGTCTTTTGGGCTCACAGTTGCAGCTGTTCGCTCTTTTGGATGATCGTTGTCTACTACTTTTGTATCCAAGCTGCTATGTACATCTGCTTTTGGAAGGAGATATGATACATGTTCATGTCTACACGCTCGATACAGATTGGCCCAGAGCACACTTAACAAGGTATGCTGGTTTGATCTTATGCTACATACTCCGTCTAGATCTGCACATTTTAGACACCACACAACCGTAGTTCCACAACTTAGACTTTACATGATGAATCAATTGTGTTAGCCTCTGATTACCAGCATCCAGAATGATTTCATCATGCTGAATTGTTGTGCTGTGCAAAAAAAAAAATGTGTCAGCCATGCTCAGTCTCAATTCATTTTGCCTTGGCGTTGATATATCGCTACGATTTGTTTGTGTTAATGGTTTGCTCCAAAAAAAATAAGTGGTCTAAATGTTTCTCACAACTGTGTTTCAGGTTACTACTAGATCAGTGTTCGCCATCGATGCTATGCACAGGTCACGCTGGATTTCTATGCTTGTTGACATGAACGTGCTTCGCTCCCTTTATGTTTAAGCCTAGGCAGCTTGATGTGCTTGTGACAAAGACCTTTTAAGAACTGCGCAATAAACCAATGCTTACAACACGCTTTTGTGTACAACGATCATCTGCTTGTTGCACCGTACATGTATAGTCTATGGAGCTGCAAACTGTTAGAGTTATGTATTATTTCGCAACTGCATGTACACTGTCTTTTAGAGACAGTTGTGGAACCTGCGTCCGCGCCACATGTATTATATTGTCGTATTGTATCCTACAATATGTTCGTGTTCCTACACCGTGTTTGTGTTCCTAAACTACGTTTATATATGATGTTGTTTGTATATGATGTATTACATACTGTGTCTTTCATCACCATAATATGTACTATATTTCGTACACTCTCATCAGTTATGACCATTTTATGTTTTTTCAACTTTTATTCTGGTGAAAGGCACAAAGAACATCAGCGCGGTCTGTACTTTTTCCATACAGACTTTATGTAGGTTTGCTATGAAACGAACAGAATTAATTTGAAGCTAATTGTGTAGTGTTTGATTTTTTTTTTTTGTGCGTTTTCTTGATAGGCCGCCCATAAGGGATAGGGCGCCCATAAGGGCGCCACCTGTTCTAGTAACTTAATAAGCAAGAGATTTTGTAACGCATGCAGTGCCACCCGCAACCCACATGACATCATTTTGACGGCCTTCACCGGAAAGCTGGCCACTGCTACGCACGGGCCGTTACATTGTAACCGCCTGCAATAGAGAGATACGGTGGCGGGAAAGCTTAACGACCTTAGCAAGACTCGCTCGCGCGTCCTCTCAGCATTATTAATCAGAAAACACCTGCATTAGTAGTAAAGCAGTGGACCAAGGAAAGACACCTTCACTGAGTTGAGCTCTTGGCTCTCGATCGGAATATTCGTTCCCAAGAACAATGCGTTCGATTTTGATACCTGAATTTGTGATGGTGCAACCGACCGTCCGGGCGACCCCAAAGGCCAAAAGCAGAATTGCATTTGTGGACGCAATAATGCAGACGCCATCAGAGCGCATTAAGGAAGGAAGGGTACGCCGCCGTCGCGCCTGCATACGTGTTGCTGCCGCCAGTCCAGGCCGCTTCGTCGTTCATGTCCTTAACCCAGCGGAGAGGAGAGCCGTACGTCTCCCTGCCCTGCCATGGTCACCCTATAAATGCGTCTCCAAATGCCGGTCCAACAACGGATCCGCTCTCAGACTCAGAGCAAGCTCTCTCGTAAGAGGCATTTGGCGGCAAGTAACAAGATAAGAATGAGAATGGCGGCGGCGAGCAACGGCGCCCCCCTGGTGGTGTTCGACTTCGACAAGACCATCGTCGACTGCGACAGCGACAACTGGGTCGTCGACGCCCTCGGCGCGACCCGCCGCTTCGACGAGCTCCTGCGCCACCTCCCATGGAACCACGCCATCGTAAGTGCCAGCGGCCGCGTGCTACTGGCAGCCAGCAGGCTGCAGTGCACACCTCATTTGCCTCCCTGAACCGTTGGTTAATAGGAGCTAGCAGCATTCCTGTATATGTATATAATATATATGCACGCAGGATGCAATGATGGGCGAGCTGCACTCGGAGGGCAAGACGGCCGAGGACATCAGAGGCAGCCTCAGAAGGGCGCCGCTGTCCCCGCACGTCGTCGCGGCCATCAAAACCGCCTACGCCCTCGGGTACGTACGAGCTGCGCGCCTGCGCCTGCGCTGCCCTTTGGCCCCTTCCCTTCCCTGCGAGTTCTCTCTTGATCCTCCCCAGATCCTCCTCTTCTTCAGGTGCGAGCTGCGCATCCTGAGCGACGCCAACGCCTTCTTCGTCGACACCATCCTCGCGCACCACGGCCTCGCCGACTACTTCTCCGGCACCGACACCAACCCGGCCCACGTCGACGCCGCCGGCCGCCTCAGGATCCGCCCCTACCACGAGTTCGGCGCCGCCGCCCACGGCCACGGATGCGCCCTCCCGACCTGCCCGCCCAACATGTGCAAGGTGGGCGTGTGTTGCTTCTTGGTCATCACTGGTTGCCGGACCTGGCTCGTTCCTGACGCCGACCGTGTCACTTGATTACTTCATTCAGGGCAAGGTGATGGAGAGGATCCTGCTCCAAGAAGAAGCAGCAGCCGCAGCCGCAGCCGCCTCGGCGAAGTCGCGGCGGCGGAGGGCCGTGGTGTACCTGGGCGACGGGCGGGGCGACTACTGCCCGTCCCTGAAGCTGCGGGGTGGTGACTACGTGATGCCGCGGGCCGGCCACCCCCTGTGCGACCTCATCGCGGCCTCGCCGCCCGCCGCCGCCGTCCGCGGGTGGGCCGGCTTCGAGGACCTCGCCAGGGTTCTCCTCGGCATCGTCGACGGCGAGATCGCCCGCGCCGCCGCGGAAGAAGGCGCTGGCGCGGGCGTCGTTGTCGTCGTGCCGGCGCGTCAGGAGGCGCTCATGCCCCAGGCGGTCCGCGTGCCCAACTGATTGATGATCGTTCTCTGATACAGGTGGATGCGTGGAATATGGCGCGCCAAATTACTAGTATTAATAACTCCAGGCTCCATCTATTGTGCTGAGTGCTGACTGGATCATGCTGGAAATCTGCCTCAAACTGAGAGCCAATTAGTTGCTGGTTTCTTCGTGATATGTACTAGTATTCCTATGGATCCACCCAAGATATCCATTCCCTTGCTGCACGATTCTGAGTGATTCATTGTGATCCTATCCTGACCTCATCAAATCGACCAAAATCGGAGTCAACAGTGATCGTTAAAAATGGCATGCATTGGAGAAGCTTTCGTTGGGTCTTTCTAGTTGTGTCACTTAGGATCCCTATGATCCTATGATGTGATGGATTTAGTTCTGAACTTATCGCAAAATCGAATTATTATAGAAAACGACAAAAGATATAAACAAAGTTAAATGTCAATTGTCATGTCACAAGTCACACAAATAATCATGCAAAATATGTGTGCATGTGACTTTAACTTCCCCTCTCATGCTTCCTTTTAAGAAAGGGAAGAGGCAAGCAATTTAAGTTGGTTTCGTACTCCTCACTTTTCATGCAAGACTACAAAATCACCATTTCCAATCCTACCATTCCTGAGTGGACCTGTGACATTTTTTGTAGAATTTAATGTTAAGTAAATGGGTCAAGCCCAATAAACTCCAACAACTCCCAACCATATCTCGAAGGCACAACATAACCAACTCTCTAAATGTCCTCAAATGTTGTTTATATACCACTTTTATGATGTACACCATTAAGTTCAACATCTAACTAGACTCAAGAGTAACACTAGCTCACAACTACATAATGGACTATGCATTGAATTGGTAGTTTGCGCAAACTAGTTTCAGTCAAGAATCTGACTAATACTTGGCACCCTTTAAGGTACCTCATCGAGTGGGACTTATAAGTTTTACTGTCTCTTTGATGACCTTCTTAGAAAATTTCCACAACTCACAGACCATGACCAATATTCAACTTGTATAGGTGTGTTCGTACATGAATACCCTGTAGGATGGTATCTCGTAGTTAAGCCTTAAAACACATTAAGACAAAATCCATCCTTCCTTATAAACTTGAGAGTATTGCATCTTCCTTAGAGTGTATAACATAATATATACTCTCCTAGTTATATTCATAACTTCTTTTTCCCAAAGTCCTAATTCACACGATTTCTGATCACAAAGGATCGAGTTGACGTCATGTGCAACTCAAGTGGGTCTCAAACTTATCTCCTTCGATGCACTACATATCATGTTTTGAGATAGAGCTTTCGTAAAAGGATCTACTAGATTCTTAGCTATGTTTATATAATCAACAAGTATTACTCTAGTGTTTCTCAGTTTCTCGACATACGTCAACCATTTTTTCACATGCCTTAACGATTTCATATTATCCTTGAACTTGACACTTTTGTGATAACAATTTGGTTATCACACTTCATAAGGATTACTGGAATGGGTTTTTCTACTATGGGTAAACCCATCAAGAATTCTCTTAGACATTCAGATTCCTCAATAGTTGTATCAAATGGGTACATCCATGGTTGACATCGTAATTATGGTCTATTTCTATGACCTCCATGAGTAAAGACATACCTAGTCAATGTCTTTATCACATCAATGTCAAAAATGCAACTGAAATCATTATGTCCCTCAAGTACCATGTCATATATCTGCCACTTGGGGGCTATCTAAAAAGGGACAATTTTAGACCAACAAATCTCTTATGTGCGACACATGCGATAAGTGTCGATCCAAAACAGGTAAAATATAGGATTCGCTACTATACTTACATAATATTAAAACAGTTAAATAATTTTGCATAGGAGCTAGCAAGTCATACCTGACTGTTATTGATAGAGGTCCTGACGTGAGTTAGGTGATGCCTAGCGTGGGGCCAGGCGTGGCGGCGGTGGGCGTGCGAACGATCACAGTGCGGTTAGGCATAGGCGGGGATAGGGTGGATATCGAGTCAGCTCGGTTCAGCTCGACCGAGCTCGAGCTAGCTCGTTAGGATAATGAGTTGGCTCGGTTCGACTCGACTCGTTAAGCAACCGAGGTAGAGAACCAGTTCGGCTTGGCTCGTTTGCGAGCTCGAGCTGGCTCGTTTGGCTCACGAGCCATAACAAAAAAATAATATACATGTATATATACAACAATATAATCAATTGCTGGTTAATTTCATACTATTTAACACTAGAAAAACTAATAATACTCATAATTTCATATATCACATCATTTAAACTCTAAATTAACATAGTTCATCACTTATTAATTTATCCAATATAAATATAGGTTTTGTTTTACTGATAAATGCTAGCTCATTCGAGCTAACGAGCTAGCTCGAACTCGTATCGAGCTGGCTCGTTAACGAACCAAGCTGAGATATTAGCTCAGCTGGTGACAAAATTGAAACAAGCTGAGTCGAGCCGAGCTGACTACAAGTCGAGCAAACTCATGAGTATTTTGTCCAATGCTAGGCTTGGATGACGGAAGCAGGGTGACAAGAGTGACCAGCATGGCTAGGGCAGCACGCCGCATGGCAGGTGAAGCATCGTGTCATGAGCAGTGTGTGCAGGCGACACAGTGACGAGGGTATAGGTGACGAGGGCTATGGTGTGTAGAGGGAGGAGCGAGGGCACAGGGTGGCGACACGAGTACAACCTTTATGTCCGCTTTTTTCGATGGCGAGGTGCTAAGTGTCGAAAATAAAAAGGTTAATATTCAACGTTCAGGTTATCTGCACTCATAGAACCCTAAATTTCTACTCTAAAAAGAATATTTCATCCTGATCAGCGAGATTCTCTACCCTATCCCATAATACTCCGCGGTCATATTTACTCTAAATATCTACCCTATACCATATACCATATATTCTATTATTTATTTTCACCTCTTTCCTTTCCACACCCAACTAGCAGCCAATAGAAAGAGGAGGGAGATTATTCAGTCCACCGCAGAAGGTGCGCTAGCTGTGAAGTTCCTGAGAGCCGTAAAAATTTACAGTTCCTGTTGCAGTCCACCGCTGCATCGTTTGTGAGAGCTGTAAAAATTTACAGTTCCTGTTTGCAGTCGCGACTGCGGATAGCCTCAGTCGTAGCGCCAAAAATATGTTTCTTTTTCGATGGCTGATTCAGGTCGATGAAAATAAATTTATTATTTTTGGTGGTATGGTGTTAACCATCAAAATAAGTTATTTTTCAGTGCCTCTCTTAGAGGCCACCAAATATTATTGTAGCCATTAAAAGTATCTCGATTTTTTGTAGTGCTAGTCTAGCCTGAAACACATGTTATGCTATCTAGGGTAGGTGTAAGGAAAATAGATCTCGGCCCATTTGACTACAAGTTTTAGTGTTTGATGGTCAAAATAACCATTTGGACTGTTGGTCCTTGTTCTCGGGTGCTATACACCAAGAACAAAGCAACACAATCGTTAACGATTAGAGACCTTCATCCTTCGAAGCATTATTTCCCTTTGAATATAATGATCTTCAGACGAAGGTCATGAAGGGCATACCTTAATCATTTCAATGAGTAAAGATGATAAAGACATACGAAACACAAAAAGAATATAAATAATCGTTTCAAATTATTAGATTATTTATATTCTTATTTTATAAACATAAACAAACATCAATAATATTTATATTACATTTGCACCTTCGATTCGGCAGAAGGTGAAAATACGAGAGTGACGCAAGAGTGATTACAAGTCAGCGTGAACAGTACGATGTTATTGTTCATCTATTTATAGGCACAGAACACAGCATGAACAAAATTACATTCATATCCATGACATTTATTAATGACCATAAAGTCAGCTGTCGAGGACTGAGCAGTCTTTTCTCCTTTAGGTCGGTTCCATCTTTCACCATCGTCCTTGTGCTAAGTCGAAGCTCCTTCCGCCACAGCTTCAGAACTGGTTCATCCTTCCTTCAGACTGCACCTTCATACCATACACACCTTCATCTCAACGTCGAAGCATCCTGCAGCAATCTATGTTATACTGAAAACCATGTTAGTTATGTTTTTGAGGACCTTCGGAAGAGGAAGGCCCCAATAGTAGCCCCTCGCAGTGTTTATTTGTTTTTGCATTTAACAAATCTAGACTACGACGTGAACGAAGGCCTTTAGCCGAAGGTCTGAAAAATATCTTCCCTTCGCTAGAATAGCGAAAGTCAATGACATGTAGGGCCCGCCGAGTTGCAATGCACTGGGCATATAAATAGAACTCACAACAATAGCATTTGCTGCACCATCTCAGACGTTTGTGCTATTGTTTTCAGGCTTGAATTTTCTTGCTGTTAAATTTTCGCTTGATTCGTGAGCTTCGGCATTTGCACAAGTGATTACCAAATGGCTGAAGAGAAGAAGGTTGTTGATCCTGCTCTGGCTAGTTTTTACGAGGCCATGGAGAGAACCAATGCAGAAAAAATTGCACATGAAACATTGGCTGGGATATCTGAGAGCTCCAACGATGAAGGGAGTTTTGATGTAGAGAGTGAGGACAAAGATGTCGAAAATCGCCCATGGTGACCAAGCCACACTGTCTTCGATAAATCAACCATTAAACAAAGTTAGATTGACGCAATGAAGGGAAGATATTTCCGCGATATTTCTATTGTGAGGGCTGGAGGTGATAACACTGCCCCTATACCCGAAGCTGAAGAAGTGGTTGTGTACAGGAGCTTCATGAAGGCAGGACTCCGGTTCCCGTTGAGTAAATTTCTGGTTGAAGTGTTGAAGACTTTTGAAAATTTTCTTCATCAGATTACCCCCGAAGCCATCATCAGGATGGGGGTTTTTATTTGGGTTGTGAAAAGCCAAGGACTGGAGCCAAGTGCAAAGTGCTTCTGCAATATGCATGAGCTGTCTTATGAAACAAAGGCTACTAGGAAGGAACAATATCACAATAATTTTGGTTGTTATAGCTTCGTGCCTCGCTCTGACGTGAGTTATCCAGTTCCGACCTTCCGAAAGAGGTGGCCAGGTGCTTGGATGGAGGAATGGTTTTATGTGAAGAATAACTTGGTTGAGAGGGAAGGTATAAAAGGGATTATCCAATGCCCTATTTGGTCTCGCTTCGGCATCAGAAGGCCAGCCACTGCCCTCGGGAATGAAATAGAAACATGCTAGAGGAGTTTCAACACTGTGTGTACTTTTATTGGCACCAGAGACTTGGTTCAAGAGCACATTGCCTACAGAGTATGGCCGCTTGTGAGTGACTGGGAGATGCCTACAGAGTATGGCAGTTTGGTTTATTTGAAATACACCTTTAGATACAAAGATCAGTTTGATGAGCCGAACGATGACTGGCTGACCTGTGTTGATGCGACTAGCGATGAGTTGCTTGGGGTGTACACGAGAGCCGAAGATGATGCCATGACCTTGGCCTTCGAAGGACGAGGCAAGAGAAGGTTAAACAGAGTTTTTGACATTATCGGTATCATGTACCTAGACTATACTTATCCCTCACGAAAGTAGGGAAAGAAAAGGAAAACTGCTACTTTGGCCATTTCTGCTGCGCTGAAGGGCAAAAAGATCAAGGTTTTGACGCAGTGGCCAAGATATATTGAGACGGCCATAGTGCCTAAGTTTACTGAAAGGATATCTACCGCTGAGCCAGGACAACCTGCTCCTGCCGGCTTCAAGGAAGAACCGGCTGAAGTGCCAAAGGTTCCTGCAACTGGATCGGCCGAAGCGCCGAAACATACTGCCGAGGCCAAAGAAAAGGCGGCCGAAGAGCCAGAGCTAGGGGAAATGGCAAGACTGCCAAAAATCTTGAGCCTACCAACGGAGCCAGAATTGCCGAAGGTATCGAAAGCTCTCGCAATAACTCCCAAGAGGAGGAGGATGGCTAGCGTGCTGGACACCGTCCTGGAGTCCACAAGGGCAACTCCTGCTCCTACAATGGAGACTGCCGAAGCTACTACAGCTCGTGTTGAACTCGAAGCAGGGCCCTTAGTGCCCGCTGAAGCAGAGCCTACTAGGACTGAGCAGAGAACTGAACGAGGATTTTCAGATGCTGGTTTGGCTTCAGAGAAAAGGACACGTCCGAGAAAGTTAAATCTTCTACTCCCGAAGCACCTTCTGAAGATCTTGACTTTATTATTCGATATGCTCGGGAACTGAAGTATCCAAAAGGGGCTTTGGTGTACAACGGCACCGACGAAGATGACTTCCTATACTGCCTCCCGGACAACAAGGAAATATCTGTTTGCCGGGAGATGGCAAAAAACATGGGATTTCTGAAGCTTGAAGTTGGCCTTTCTGCCATGTCGAAGGATGACCTGGTAGACAGCCTTGCGTATAATAGTTTGAAGGTACAAAAGTTATGGACTTATAAAACAGATTATTTTTGTCTTTTATTCTAGTGCTAATCCTTTGTCTCTGCTCTGTTTGTAGGGCTTAATTCTGAGCAACGCTTTGAGAGCACAGAAAAATGCTAAGGACGAAGGGTGCCAGATAGCCCTTGGTAACCTTCGGTCAGAGGTTATCAAAATAGGGGATGAGGCCCTGGAAAAAGATAAGATTCTATTTTCCTTAGTAGATAGGTTGAAGAAAAACGAAGCAAAGCTAACTGCACAATCCGAAGCGCACGAGGCCGAAATCGAAAATCTTCAGAAACAACTTGCCGAAGCTGCTGAGAATTTTGAACTTGCGAAAGCAAATCAAGAAATAAGCGAATGGAAAAACACAAGATTGGAAAAGAATGTGAGAGAGCTTCGCGAGTCCAAGGAGAGGTGTTACGAGAAATCCTTGGATTGCGCAGGAAAATTAAAAAACAGTTTTGCGAAGGTGGGTGCATACTCATCTGAGCAACGGTTTATTCGAGGCGATCCCGAAGGAATTATTGAGTGGATCGGCGAAGAGAGTGAAGCTTTTGAAGAAATCCTTAGCGATCGTGGGGATATTTGTGCCTTCGTCGGCGCTCGAGGGGTTGCAGCAATTCTAGAGAAGGCTGGCTATGAACATGTTAAAGCTACAGCACAGGCCGAAGCTGTCTTCTCCACAAACGACATAAGGGACCCTTCAGCCGAAGCTAATTTAATGGGTGGGAAATTCTATTCCGGTGTCTGGATGAAAGGCGGTCGAGAAATGGCCAATGAAATTATAAAGAAAAATGAAAAGGCTCCCATGAAGCCCGAGAAGAAGCTATGCGGGCCGAAGAGGCCGCTGAGCGCGCAAGGCGTATAGGTATTATTACTGAATTGTAGCTTCAGTGTTTGTTTTTTGGCTTCGGACTAACAATTTGTTTGTTACAGCTGAACTTTCACCGCTACCTAAGCCATACAACCCCCAGGCCGATCTCGTTATGAAAGAGGCTCTGGATGTGATGAGTGTTGCTAATGTCATCGTCGACAAAGTCGTCGACAGACTGCTGAATGAGGCCGTCGAGAAAATTCTCAAAGAAGACTAGGCTTTTGTTGTGGTGATGCAATGTAATATTTGTATGAGTTAAACATTGTATATCTATGTGTACATTAATATAATATATTTCTTTGTGATGCATGAAATTTGCGTACATACCATTTTTGAGCCTTCGGCGAAAAAAACACCTTCCCTTCTTTTCATGCTTCGTAAAGAAAAAGTCCCTCTATAGCAAAGTTGTTGTATGATTGTTGTCGACAAAAAAAATTCCTAGTAAGATTGTAATTGCCAAAGGCTTGCTTCGTAGTCCAGCACATTTTTATTCATCATGTAATTGTCGAAGGTTTGCTTCGTGCTCAATCTTGCTGTTGATGCGACATGATATATGATGTGATGCTATGCGGAATGATGCAATGATATGATGTAGCATGATGTTTATGCCGAAGACACATCCACACGGAAACACTTAGACTCTACATCCCCTTAGGGACGTCTTTTGAGTCTCTTCACCTTATATTTTGGTGGCATTTAAGCTCTGCATCCCCTTAGGAACGACTTTGGAGCTTCTTTACCTTCTATTTCGGTGGTATTTAAGCTCTGTATCCCCTTAGGAACGACTTTGAAGCTTTTTCACCTTCTATTTCGGTGGTATTTAAGCTCTGCATCCCCTTAGGAACGACTTTGGAGCTTCTTCACCTTCTATTTTTGGTGTTATTTTGGCTCTGCATTCCCTTAGGAACGACTTTTGAGCTTCAGAACTTACTCTGCGCTCCCTTAGGAACGACTTTTGTAGCTTTGAAACTTACTCTGCACTCCCTTAGGAACGACTTTTGTAGCTTCAGAACTTTGTTAAGACAAGCATTTCACTTTGATGATATGAGTACTTTTATTACATGAAATCAGAATTCAATCCTTCATGAATTGTTTTTCATGCAAGAAAAATAAAACGACAGAAAAGATAAAGATACACCAGAGGTAGGATATTCTTCAGTAGTTGTGCTTGGATTCAGGCACAACGTTGTTGATTGTGCGAGCTTCGGAATCCTCTCGAAAATCGCACTGCTGTTGAGCGTGTTGGTGCCATTCTGGCTGCTGGCCTCGGGCCAGAGTAGGTGGTAGCGGTGGTGGTGGTGGGAGCTGGGCCTAGGAAGCTTGAGAGTGGCTTGCCGAAGCCACAGAGGCCGTAGGTTGTTGATTACCTACGTACTCTGGAACATAGGGAGAATAGCATGAAGCAGTATGTAGGACTTGCTTCGGCTGATTCTACCGTGCTTCAGCTTCGGCAATCTCTTTCTGCTTCTGAATCGTGACTTGGCACGTTCTTGTGGTGTGGCCTTTGTCCTCACCGTAGAACAAGCAAAACAGTCTCCTAGGCTGGTCTCCATATCTCCCTCCGAAGCTTCTGCCCCCTCTGCCTCTTCGAGCTGGTGGCCTGAAGGAACTTTGTTGCTGCCCGGATGATTAGGAGATGTGCTGTTGTCTTTGGGGTTGGCTTCCCCTGTCATCACTTGGGTTAGCATTATGGATTGACCTGACGTGTCTGGGGTGAATTCTTCATCCGAAGCCTCTAGCCATCTCAAAACCTGTATGCTTCTTCCCTTCTTTGGCGGAAGTCATTATCAGCCCGGATGTATTCATCCATCTTTTGAAGGAGCTTCTCCAGGGTTTGTGGGGGCTTCATGGCAAAATATTGAGCTGTAGGTCCTGGCTAAAGCCCCTTGATCATGGCCTCAATAACAATTTCATTGGGCACTGTAGGCGCTTGCGCCCTTAGACACAGGAACCTTCGAACATACACCTGAAGATATTTGTCCTGGTCTTGAGTGCATTGGAACAGTGCCTGAGCAGTGACCGACTTCGTCTGGAAACCTTGGAAGCTGGTGATCAACATGTCCTTAAGCTTTTGCCATGATGTAATTGTTTCTGGCCAAAGAGAGGAGTACCATGTCTGGGCCACACTTCGGACAGCCATGACGAAGGACTTTGCCATGACAGCGGCGTTGCCTCCATATGAGGATATTGTTGCCTCATAACTCATTAAGAATTGCTTTGGGTCTGAGTGCCCATCGTTGAGAGCACCTAGAGGGGGGTGAATAGGTGATCCTGTAAAACTTGAGACTTAATGCCACAAAACTTGATTAGGCGTTAGCACAATAATGCCAAGTGGCTTAGAGAGGAGTCTCAACAAAACACAATAACCACAAAGATATCAACACAGAGATGGCACAGTGGTTTATCCCGTGGTTCGGCCAAGACCAACGCTTGCCTACTCCACGTTGTGGCGTCCCAACGGACGAGGGTTGCAATCAACCCCTCTCAAGCGGTCCAAAGACCCACTTGAATACCATGGTCTTTTGCTTTGCTTTTCTTTATCCCGTTTGCGAGGAATCTCCACAACTTGGAGTCTCTCGCCCTTACACTTTGATGATCACAAAGAAGCACGGAGTAAGGGAGGGATGAGCAACGCACACAAGACACAAAATCAGAATGTCAACACGCACACAAGTCGCAACAAGAGCTCGCAACACAACCCGACGAGTTCACAACTCAACTAGAGCTCTAGATGCTATCACGAAGAAACAAATGTGTGGAATCGAAGTCTTGGTGCTTAGGAATGCTTTGAGTATGCTTGGTGTTCTCCTCCATGCCCCTAGGGGTCCCTTTTATAGCCCCAAGGCAGCTAGGAGCCGTTGAGAGCATTCCAGGAAGGCAGATCTTGCCTTCAGTCGCCTGGCGCACCGGACAGTCCGGTGCACCACCGGACACTTTCCGGTGCGGATTTCTTTCCTTGTTTGGTGAAGCCGACCGTTGGAGATTCAGAGCCGTTGGCACACCGGACACTGTCCGGTGCACACCGGACAGTCTGGTGCTCCAATGTGACCGTTGGCTCATCCACGCGTCACGCGCGGAATCCTCGGACGACCGTTGCCCCGGCTGACCGTTGGCTCACCGGACCGGACAGTCCGGTGCACCACCGGACAGTCCGGTGAATTATAGTTGTACACCGTTAATCATCTCCCGAGAGCGACGAGTTCGCCTATGAACGGCTCACTGGACAGTCCGGTGCACCACCGGACAGTCCGATGATTTATAGTCGTACACCGCCGTCGAACTCCCGAGAGCAGCAAGTTCGCCAGAGCCAGCCTGGCGCACCGGACACTGTTCGGTGCACCACCGGACAGTCCAGTGTACCCAGACTGCGCAGACTTTGGCTGAACAAAGCCATCTCTTTTCTAATTCGATTTCTCCTGTTTCCAGCACTTAGACACAATACATTAGTCCATAAAACAATGTACTAAGTCTAGAAACATACCTTTTGACTTGATTTGCACTTTGTCCACCATTTTGCATAGATTAACACAAAAAGCACTTGTGTTGGCACTCAATCACCAAAATACTTAGAAATGGCCCAAGGGCACATTTCCCTTTCAATCTCCCCCTTTTTGGTGATTTATGCCAACACAACATAAAGCAACTAGAACAAGTGCAATATCAATGCAAATGAAAACTCAAGGTTGTTTTGAATCAAATTTGGCATATATGGATCATACTTTGCCACCACTTGGTTTGTTTTTGCAAATCAAACTCAAATTCCTATCTCTAAGTCAAATTCACTTGTAGAGGCATAAAGAGAGGTATTCCAAGAGAAATTGATCAAGGATTTCAAAAACTCCCCCTTTTTCCCATAATCAACCATTCTCCCCACAAGAGACCAACTTTTGACAAAAAGAGCCAATAAGAGTATTTTGACAAAACAAAAGCTCTATTCTATTATTTTCAAAATTCTCAAGTGGTAGCTGATCCATTTATTGCTTTGGCCTTATTTTCTCCCCCTTTGGCATCAAGCACCAAAACGGGATCAATCTTGGCCCCAGAACCCCATTGCCTCACCAAAGTCTTCAAATAAGAATACAAAGGCAATAAGAGTACATGAGATGAACTTGGAATAAGTTACCCTCTCATCAGAGTGCAGTGGAAGTCTTTCATGGTCCAAGTCCACCTTTTCCCTTTCAAACCTCCTTTGAGACTAAATTAAGAACACTCAAACACATGGTTAGTCTCAAAGGGTCAAGTTGTAGCACATCTCCCCCTAAATATGTGCATCACTTGCAAATGGACTTGTGAGGTCCGGGGAGTACTTGTACAACTTGAGCACCATAAGTAAACAACAAAATGCATAAGGAACATGATCAAAGGCATAAACACATGTATGCTATAAATCAATCCAAGTTCCGCGAATCTAAGACATTTAGCTCACTACACAGCCTGCAAAAGGTCTTCTCATCTAGAGGCTTGGTAAAGATATCGGCTAGCTGGTTCTCGGTGCTAACATAAAACACTTCGATATCTCCCTTTTGCTGGTGGTCTCTCAAAAAGTGATGCCGGATGTCAATGTGCTTTGTGCGGCTGTGCTCAACAGGATTTTCCGCTATTCGGATAGCACTCTCATTATCACATAGGAGTGAGACTTTGCTCAGATTGTAGCCAAAGTCCCGGAGGGTTTGCCTCATCCAAAGTAGTTGCGCGCAACACTGTCCTGCGGCAACATACTCGGCCTCAGCGGTGGACAGGGCAACGGAAGTTTGTTTCTTAGAGTTCCATGACACCAGGGACCTTCCTAAGAATTGGCACGTCCCTGATGTACTCTTCCTATCGACCTTACATCCAGCATAGTTGGAATCTGAATATCCAATCAAGTCAAAGTTAGACCCCTTTGGATACCAGATCCCGAAGCAAGGCGTAGCGACTAAATATCTAAGAATTCGCTTCACGGCCACTAAGTGACACTCCCTTGGATCAGATTGAAATCTAGCACACATGCATACGCTAAGCATAATATCCGGTCTACTAGCACATAAATAAAGCAAAGAACCTATCATGGACCGGTATGCTTTTTGATCAACGGACTTACCTCCTTTGTTGAGGTCGGTGTGTCCGTCAGTTCCCATCGGCGTCTTTGCGGGCTTGGCGTCCTTCATCCCAAACCGCTTTAGCAAGTATTGCGTGTACTTCGTTTAGGAGATGAAGGTGCCGTCCTTGAGTTGCTTCACTTGGAACCCAAGGAAGTAGTTCAACTCGCCCATCATCGACATCTCGAATTTCTGCGTCATCACCCTGCTAAACTCTTCACAAGACTTTTGGTTAGTAGAACCAAATATTATGTCATCGACATAAATTTGGCACACAAAAAGATCACCATCGCAAGTCTTAGTAAAAAGAGTTGGATCGGCTTTCCCAACCTTGAAAGCATTAGCAATTAAAAAGTCTCTAAGGCATTCATACCATGCTCTTGGGGCTTGCTTAAGTCCATAGAGCGCCTTAGAGAGCTTACACACGTGGTCGGGGTACCGTTCATCCTCGAAGCCAGGGGGTTGCTCCACGTACACCTCCTCCTTTGTCGGCCCGTTGAGGAAAGCGCTCTTCACATCCATTTGGAACAACCTGAAAGAATGGTGAGCGGCATATGCTAGCAAAATACGAATTGATTCTAGCCTAGCCACAGGAGCGAAAGTCTCCTCAAAGTCCAAACCTGCGACTTGGGCATAACCTTTTGCCACAAGTCGAGCCTTGTTCCTCGTCACCACCCCGTGCTCGTCCTGTTTGTTGCGGAACACCCACTTGGTTCCCACAATGTTTTGCTTGGGACGAGGCATCAGTGTCCAAACTTCATTACGCTTGAAGTTGTTGAGCTCTTCCTGCATGGCCAACACCCAGTCCGGATCTAGCAAGGCCTCTTCTACCCTGAAAGGCTCAATAGAAGAGACAAAAGAGTAATGCTCACAAAAATTCACCAATCTAGAGCGAGTAGTTACTCCCTTGCTAATATCACCCAAAATTTGGTCGATGGGATGATTCCTTTGAATCGTCGCTCGAACTTGGGTTGGAGGTGCCTGAGGTGCTTCTTCTTCTTCAACTTGGACATCCTATGCCCCCCCTTGATCACATGCCTCCACTTGAGGTACCTGTTTGTCATCTTGGGTTGGAGGATGCACCATTGTTGAGGCAGAAGGTTGATCTTGCTCCTCGAGTTCCTGTGGTCGCACATCGCCAATCGCCATGGTGCGTATTTCGTCCGTCGGAACGTCTCCTTCATCTACATCATCAAGATCAGCAACTTGCTCTCGTGGAGAGCCATTAGTCTCATCAAATACAACGTCGCTAGAGACTTCAACCAAACCCGATGATTTGTTGAAGACTCTATACGCCTTTGTATTTGAGTCATAACCTAACAAAAACCCTTCTACAACTTTGGGAGCAAATTTAGAATTCCTACCCTTCTTCACTAGAATGTAGCATTTACTCCCAAAAACTCGAAAATACGAAACATTGGGTTTGTTACCGGTTAGCAGCTCATACGAAGTCTTCTTGAGGAGGCGGTGAAGGTAGACCCGGTTGATGGCGTGGCAAGCCGTGTTCACGGCTTCCGACCAAAAGCGCTCGGGGGTCTTGAATTCTCCAAGCATCGTCCTCGCCATATCGATGAGCGTCCTGTTCTTCCTCTCTACCACACCATTTTGCTGTGGTGTGTAGGGAGCGGAGAACTCGTGCTTGATCCCTTCCTCCTCAAGATACTCCTCCACTTGAAGGTTCTTGAACTCGGACCCGTTGTCGCTCCTTATCTTCTTCACTTTGAGTTCAAACTCATTTTGAGCTCTCCTGAGGAAGCGCTTGAGGGTCCCTTGGGTTTCAGATTTATCCTGCAAAAATAATACCCAAGTGAAGCGGGAAAAATCATCAACTATAACAAGACCATACTTACTTCCTCCTATGCTTAGATAGGCGACGGGTCCGAAGAGGTCCATATGCAGCAGCTCCAGGGGTCTCGACGTAGTCATCACATTCTTGATGTGATGAGCACTTCCCACTTGTTTACCTGCTTGACAAGCCGCACAAGGTCTATCTTTTTCGAAATGCACGTTAGTTAGACCTATCACGTGTTCTCCCTTTAGAAGCTTGTGAAGGTTCTTCATCCCCACATGTGCTAAACGGCGATGCCATAGCCAGCCCATGCAAGTCTTAGCAATTAAGCATGCAACTAGATCGGCCTCCTCTTTTGCAAAATCAACTAAATAAAGTTTGTCGTCTAGTACACCCTTAAAGGCTAGTGAACCATCACACCTTCTAAAGACAGACACATCTACATTTGTGAATAAACAATTATATCCCATTTTACAAAGTTGACTAACGGATAACAGATTATATCCAAGCGACTCAACTAAAAACACATTAGAAATAGAGTGCTCGGATGAAATAGCAATCTTCCCTAACCCTTTTACCTTGCCTTGGTTCCCATCACCGAATATGATTGAATCTTGGGAATCCTTGTTCTTGACGTAGGAGGTGAACATCTTCTTCTCCCCCATCATGTGGTTTGTGCATCCGCTGTCGATAATCCAGCTTGAACCCCCCGGATGCATAAACCTGCAAGGCAAATTTAGGCTTGGGTCTTAGGTACCCAACTCATGTTGGGTCCTACAAGGTTAGTTACAATAGTCTTAGGGACCCAAATGCAGGTTTTGTCTCCCTTACATTTGGCCCCTAACTTCTTAGCAATTATCTTCTTACCCTTTCTACAAATAGCAAAGGAAGCATTGCAAGCATAATAAATTGTAGAGGGTTCATTAACTACTTTCCTAGGAACATGAACAACATTTTTTCTAGGCATGGCATTTTTCCTAGCAACATTTCTATCATGCATAATAGAAGAACTAGAAGCAGCCATGGCATGGGAATCAAAAGCACCATAACTTCTAAAATCATTCCTAGAATGTCTCCTATCATGGTATAAGAAAGCATGGTTCTTTTTAGCACTACTAGCCATAGGGGCCTTCCCTTTCTCCTTGGCGGAGATGGGAGCCTTATGGCTTGTTAAGTTCTTGGCTTCCCTCTTGAAGCCAAGTCCATCCTTAATTGAGGGGTGTCTACCAATCGTGTAGGTATCCCTTGCAAATTTTAGCTTGTCAAATTCATTCTTGCTAGTCTTAAGTTGGGCATTAAGACTAGCCACTTCATCATTTAATTTAGAAATGCAAACTAGGTGTTCACTACAAGCATCAACATTAAAATCTTTGCACCTATTGCAAATCATAACATGTTCTACACAAGAGTTAGATTTACTTGCTACTTCTAATTTAGCATTTAAATTATCATTAACACCTTTTAAAGTAGAAATGGTTTCATGACAAGTAGATAGTTCACAAGAAAGCATTTCATTCCTTTTAACTTCTAGAGCAAGTGAATTTTGTGCACTAACAAATTTATCATGCTCTTCATATAAAAGGTCCTCTTGTTTCTCTAAAAGTCTATCCTTTTCATTCAAGGCATCAATCAATTCATTAATCTTATCTATTTTAGTTCTATCCAATCCCTTGAACAAACTAGAGTAATCTATTTCTTCATCACTAGACTCATGATCACTAGAAGAATCATAAGTGGCATTGTTTCGAGTACATACCTTCTTCTCCTTCGCCATGAGGCATGTGTGACGCTCATTGGGGAAGAGGGATGACTTGTTGAAGGCGGTGGCGGCGAGTCCTTCATTGTCGGAGTCGGATGACGAACAATCCGGGTCCCACTCCTTGCCAAGGTGTGCCTCGCCCTTAGCCTTCTTGTATGCCTTCTTCTTCTCCCTCTTGTTCCCTTGTTCCTGCTCGCTATCATTATCGGGACAGTTAGCGATAAAATGGCCAATATTACCACATTTGAAGCATGAGCGCTTCCCCTTTGTCTTGGTCTTGCTTGGCTGCCCCTTGCGACCCTTTAGCGTCGTCTTGAAGCGCTTGATGATGAGGGCCATCTCTTCATCATTGAGCCCTGCCGCCTCAACTTGCGCCACTTTGCTAGGTAGCGCCTCCTTGCTCCTCGTTGCCTTGAGAGCAACGGGTTGAGGCTCATTGATTGGACCATTCAACGTGTCGTCCACGTATCTCGCCTCCTTGATCATCATTCGCCCGCTTACGAACTTCCCAAGAACTTCTTCGGGCGACATCTTGGTGTACCTAGGATTTTCACGAATATTGTTCACCAGATGTGGATCAAGTACAGTAAAGGACCTTAGCATTAGGCGAACGACGTCATGGTCCGTCCATCGCGTGCTTCCGTAGCTCCTTATTTTGTTGACAAGGGTCTTGGCCGGTTGTACATTTGGGTTGGCTCCTCGCCCCTTATCATCGCGAATCTCCCGAGTTCGCCTTCCACCAACTCCATTTTGGTGAGCATGGTGACGTCGTTCCCCTCATGTGAGATCCTGAGGGTGTCCCAGATCTGCTTGGCATTGTCCAAGCCGCTCACCTTATTGTACTCTTCCCTGCACAAAGATGCTAAAAGGACAGTAGTAGCTTGTGCATTTTTATGGATTTGTTCATTTATAAACATGGGACTATCTGAGCTATCAAATTTCATTCCACTTTCTACAATCTCCCATATGCTTGGATGGAGAGAGAACAAGTGACTACGCATTTTGTGACTCCAAAATCCGTAGTCCTCCCCATCAAAGTGTGGAGGTTTGCCAAGAGGAATGGAAAGCAGATGTGTATTTGAGCTATGCGGAATACACGAATAATCGAAAGAGAAGTTTGAGTTAACCGTCTTTCTCTTGTCGTAGTCATTGTCGTCGTTGTCCTTTTGGGAAGAAGTGGACTCGTCGCTGTCGTCGTAGTAGACGATCTCCTTGATGTGTCTTGTCTTCTTCTTCTTCCCGTCTTTGCGTTTGTGGCCCGAGCCCGAGTCGGTAGGCTTGTCATCCTTCGGCTCGTTGATGAAGGACTCCGTCTCCTTATCGTTGATCACAATCCCCTTGCCCTTAGGATCCATCTCTTCGGGCAATTAGTCCCTTTGTGAAGAGAACGGCTCCGATACCAATTGAGAGCACCTAGAGGGGGGTGAATAGGTGATCCTGTAAAACTTGAGACTTAATGCCACAAAACTTGATTAGGCGTTAGCACAATAATGCCAAGTGGCTTAGAGAGGAGTCTCAACAAAACACAATAACCACAAAGATATCAACACAGAGATGGCACAGTGGTTTATCCCGTGGTTCGGCCAATACCAACGCTTGCCTACTCCACGTTGTGGCGTCCCAACGGACGAGGGTTGCAATCAACCCCTCTCAAGCAGTCCAAAGACCCACTTGAATACCACGGTCTTTTGCTTTGCTTTTCTTTATCCCGTTTGCGAGGAATCTCCACAACTTGGAGTCTCTCGCCCTTACACTTTGATGATCACAAAGAAGCACGGAGTAAGGGAGGGATGAGCAACGCACACAAGACACAAAATCAGAATGTCAACACGCACACAAGTCACAACAAGAGCTCGCAACACAACCCGACGAGTTCACAACTCAACTAGAGCTCTAGATGCTATCACGAAGAAACAAATGCGTGGAATCGAAGTCTTGGTGCTTAGGAATGCTTTGAGTATGCTTGGTGTTCTCCTCCATGCGCCTAGGGGTCCCTTTTATAGCCCCAAGGCAGCTAGGAGCCGTTGAGAGCATTCTAGGAAGGCAGATCTTGCCTTCAGTCGCCTGGCGCACCGGACAGTCCGGTGCACCACCGGACACTGTCCGGTGCGGATTTCTTTCCTTGTTTGGCGAAGCCGACCGTTGGAGATTCAGAGCCGTTGGCACACCGGACACTGTCCGGTGCTCCAATGTGACCGTTGGCTCAGCCACGCGTCACGCGCGGAATCCTCGACCGACCGTTGCCCCGGCTGACCGTTGGCTCACCGGACAGTCCGGTGCACCACCGGACAGTCCGGTGCACCACCGGGCAGTCCGGTGAATTATAGTCGTACGCCGTTAATCATCTCCCGAGAGCGACGAGTTCGCCTGTGAACGGCTCACCGGACAGTCCGGTGCACCACCAGACAGTCCGGTGATTTATAGTCGTACACCACCGTCGAACTCCCGAGAGTAGCAAGTTCGCCAGAGCTAGCCTGGCGCACCGGACACTGTCCGGTGCACCACCAGACAGTCCGGTGTACCCAGACTGTGCAGACTTTGGCTGAACAAAGCCATCTCTTTTCTAATTCGATTTCTCCTGTTTCCAGCACTTAGACACAATACATTAGTCCATAAAATAATGTACTAAGTCTAGAAACATACCTTTTGACTTGATTTGCACTTTGTCCACCATTTTGCATAGATTAACACAAAAAGCACTTGTGTTGGCACTCAATCACCAAAATACTTAGAAATGGCCCAAGGGCACATTTCCCTTTCAATCGTACATGGCCAACTGCGGTGGCTTGTAGGATTGTGGCCATGGGATAGCCTGCAGTTCTGCTGCCAGAGGAGAGGCATTGTCAAAAGTAAAGTTGTCATGATGGAAGTCATCATATCATTCATCGTCGTTGAATGAACTGTCTTGACGAAGCTCCCTGTACTGGGGCCTTCGGTCCTGGTCATCTTGAGTAAGATGACGCATTTCTTCAGCAGCTTCATCAATCTTCTTCTATAAATCGGCCAGACAGGCCATCTTCTCCTTCTTTCTATGTACCTGTTGGTGAATGATTTCTAGGTCTCTGATCTCCTGGTCTAGCTCCTCCTCCTGAAGTGTTGGGCTAGTATCCTTCCTCTTCTGGCTCCTAGCTTCGCGTAGCGTCTCCTGATTAATGTCCAATGGCTGCAATGCAGCCCCTGGCGCTGCTGTCTTCTTCGGCGGCATGACGAAGGTCGATGCTTGCCGAAGGTGGTCAAATGAGTTCACAGGAGGTGGGCGCCAATGTTGGTCCTTGTTCTCGGATGTTATACACCAAGAACGAAGCAACACAATCATTAACAATTAGAGACCTTCGTCCTTCGAAGCATTATTTCCCTTGGGATATAATGATCTTCAGAGGAAGGTCATAAATGGCATACTTTAATCATTTCAATGAGTAAAGATGTGAATAAAGACATACAAAACACCAAAAAGAATATAAATGGTCGTTTCAAATTATTAGATTATTTATATTCTTATTTTATAAACATGAACAAACATCAATAATATTTATATTATTTGTACCTTCGGTTCGGTAGAAGGTGAAAATGCAGGAGTGATGCAAGAGTGATTACAAGTCAGCGTGAACAGTACGGTGTTACTGTTCATCTATTTATAGGCACATGTGTAGCCTGGATAAAATTACATTCATATCCATGACATTTATTAATGACCATAAAGTCAGTTGTCGAGGACTGAGCAGTCTTTTCTCCTTTAGGTCGGTTCCATATTTCACCATCATCCTTGTGCTAAGTCGAAGCTCCTTCTGCCGCAGCTTCGGAACTAGTTCATCCTTCCTTCAGACTTGTCGGCGTTTCGACCCCGGGGGTCCCTGGACCGACGAGTAAATTGTCGCTGCGTGTCCCAGCCCAGATGGGTCGGCGCGAGACGGAGTACAAGGGGGGAAAACCAGTGAGGGGGAAATCGCGACCTCGTGTTGTCCTGCGCCCAGGGCGGATGCGCTTGTAGTAGGGGGTTACAAGCATTCACGAGGGAGAGAGAGAGAGGGCGTGAGACTGCACGTCAGCCCGTTCTCCCGCGCGGCCACCTTCTCGTACGAGGGCCCTGGACCTTCCTTTTATAGACGTAAGGAGAGGGTCCAGGTGTACAACGGGGGGTGTAGCAGTTTGCTAACGTGTCTAGCAGAGAGGAGCCAGAGCCCTATGTACATGCTGACATGGATGTCGGAGAGGTGTTGGAGCCCTGTTCATGTGGCGTCGTGGCCGTCGGAGGAGCGCTTGAGCCCTGTAGAAGCACAGCTGTCGGGGCTGTCGGATCCTTGCTGACGTCTCCTTGCTTCCGTAAGGGGCTAAGAACCGCCGTCGTGGACCACGCGGGGTGCCATCATTACTTGTTTTACCGGGGCGAGCCAGATGGGACGTCGGTCTTGTTCCTCGTAGCCTGGGCTAGCTTGGGCTAGCTAGGGTAGGGTAATGATGGCCCCCCTCTTGTTGCGTGGTCGGCCCAAGCGAGGTGGTGACTCCTCCGAGGTCGAGGTTGAGTCCGAGCCGGGGGTCGGGCGAGGCGGAGACTGTCGTCCGAGGTCGAGGTTGAGCCCGAGCCCTGGGGTCGGGCGAGGCGGAGACCGTCGTCCGAGGTCGAGGTTGAGCCCGAGCCCTAGGGTCAGGCGAGGCAGAGACCATCGTCCGAGGTCGAGGTTGAGCCCGAGCCCTAGGGTCGGGCGAGGCGGAGACCGTCTTCCGAGTCGAGGTTGTGCCCGAGCCCTAGGGTCGGGCGAGGCGGAGACCGTCGTCTGAAGTCGAGGTGGAGTCCGAGCCCTGGGGTCGGGCGAGGCGGAGATTCCTATGGCGCCCGAGGCTAGACTTGGCTGCTGTTAGCCTCACCCTGGCAGGTGGCACAGCAGTCGGAGCAGCGCAGGTGGCGCTGTTTTCCTGTCAGGTCAGTCAGTGGAGGGGCAAAGTGACTGCGGTCACTTGGGTCTTGTCGACTGGAGAGCACGCGTCAGGATAAGGTGTCAGGCGATCCTTGCATTGAATGCTCCTGCGATCCGGTCGGCTGGCGAGGCGATCTGGCCAAGGTTGCTTCTCCGTGAAGCCTGCCTGAGCTGGGCCTCGGGCGAGTCGAAGGTGCGCCCGTTGCTTGAGGAGACCCTCAGGCGAGGCGCGAATCTGCCTTGGTCTACCGTTCCTGCTCGAGGCTGGGCTCGAATGAGGCGAGATCATGTCCCTTGAGTGGACGGAGCCTTTGACCGGAATTGCGCCCATCAGGCCTTTGCAGCTTTGTGCTGATGGGGGTTACCAGCTGAGATTAGGAGCCTTTGGGGTACCCCTAATTACGGTCCCCGACAGTAGCCCCTGAGCCTCAAAGGGAGTGTGGGTACTCGCTTGGAGGCTTTGCCGCACTTTTTTGCAAGGGGGCTGGCCTTTTTCGGTTGCATTTTGTTTCAGTGGGTGCGCGCGAGCGCACCCACCGGGTGTAGCCCCCGAGGCCTCGGAGGAGTGGTTTGACTCCTTCGAGGTCTTAGTGCCTTTCGTGATGGCTTGGCCAGTCTGGTTGTTCCCTCATGCGAACTGGTCGTTGCCCGGGTGCATAGTCAGGTTTCGAGTTCTCGGGCTAGTATGTTGACGCTGTCAACGGTTTGGCCGGAGCCGGGTTTGCGAGAGCAGCCCCCGAGCCTCTGCATAGGGCGAGAGGACGGTCAAGGGCAGACTCGGCTTTTTTCATACGCCCCTGTGTCGCCTTTCCGCAAGGAGGAGGGGAGGAAGCACCATGTTGCCCTCGGAGGGCGCTGAACATGGTGTCTCTAGTGAGTTGCTAACGGGTGATCCGAGTGGACGCCCGTGCCCCATTCAATAAGGGTCGGCTAGTGGCCCAGAGGCGCGTTCCAAAAGTACCTGCAGGTGATTTGCCGGACCCAATCCCGTTCGATAGGGTCCGAGGGCTCGATGCCTCCCTCTGATGGGATTCCGTTACAGAATCGCTCCTGCTGGTCTCGGAAATGTCCTAGGGTACCTCGGGAGCGTAGCCCGAGCCTTGGTTATGTATCGAACGTACCCAGGGTCATCCCTCACTCTGCGTGCTCTGAGGCGGCTATCGAACCCTTCAGGGGGCTAGCCTACGAACCCCTGATCAGTAGTGGGCGCGGAGCCCGAGTGGCCTGAGGCGGCTGTCGAACCCTTCTGAGGGGCCAGCCTTCGAACCTCTGACCAGTAGTGGGCGTGGAGCCCGAGTGCTCCGAGGCGGCTGTCGAACCCTTCCGAGGGGCCAGCCTTTGAACCTCTGATCAGTTGGGGGCGCGGAGCCTGAGTGCTCTGAGGCGGCTGTCGAACCCTTCCAAGGGGCCAGCTTTCGAACCTCTGATCAGTAGGGGGGCTCGGGGCCCGCTTCCTTCGCGGAGAAGGATCCCTTTCGGAGTATCCCCCTTTCCCGGTCCCTGTAGCAAGAGATAGAAAGGAGAAGAGGAAAAGGATACGAAATTGAACGATGTGGCACACCTTTTTTGACGCGGTCATTATGGCGGAGGTGAAGCGTCGCCTGCTTCGCCTGCCAAAGGTGTCACCTGTCCTGCCGCAGAGTTAATGCGACGGGACGAGTGGTTCACGGGGCAGCTGTTGTGCATGCGCGAGCCGTTCGAGGAACGGAACACGGGTGCGTCGTCTTCACGCCGTGGGAGAGGGCTCTCTCACTGTTCCAGGAGGGGACGTGAGCCTGCAGATGATTTGACTGCTGCTTCCGCCCGCCTGCCGCCGCCATTACTGTCGGCCCACTTCTGGCCATATCGATTGTCGCGCCTTCTCCCGCGGCTGACTGACCCGTGACCGGCGTGCCTGGTTGGCACTGCTGGGCCATGTGCAGGGTTGCCTCGAGTCGCGGCACCGGTTCCGTGGTCGAGAAGGCGCGGCGCTGGCACAAGTGGCGCTGCAGTTTTTTGCACGTAGTAACCGGTGAGCCGGTCACATGACGTGTGGGCCTGGGCCTCCATGCTGGACGCGTCGAAGTCGAAAGGGTGCGCCCCCTTGGTGAAGTTGCATGCCGCCTGCATGGCGGTCTGCCCTTTCACCCGCTGGTTTGGGCGAAGACGGAGGAATGCTTGTAACCGCTGGGCGGTTACACGCTCCGCGCATGGCGGTTTGGCTTCTTCTGTCCTGGGGCAGCTTGCACATCGCGTGGGGCCCAGCCCCCATGTTGTAGGGGGATGACCTTGGAGCGTGTTGGTGAAGACTCAGTCCGCGACGGCTGAGGACGCGAGCAGGATGAGTCGTCTTTAAAAAGGGGTCGACCTCCTGGGCGGTAGCCATGCCTTCACACTTCCCTCATGCGTCGCACCCTTCCGCCTTCCGAGCCCCCGGATGGGGAGCGCCCACGTTGCCTTGCTCTTGCTGTCGTTGGAGGAGCGTGGCCTTGTGGAGATCGGCACCTTTGATCCATCGCTCGGCTTCAAGGATTTTCGTCGTGCAGCCCGGCTGCATCCCCTCGCCGATGGTCGCCCAAGACGGTGACCACCGGTTTGATGGTGGGGAGAAGCAAGTCGGGCTGCGGCCTTTGCCCCGCCCTCAGCTTCAAGGATCTTCGTCATCCTTGCTGGGGCGGAGGGCGAGGCAAGGCGGGGCCTGCCTCGGCGTGGGCTGGCGTCCCGCTTCTTCCTCCAGCTTCTGGGGGTGGAAACCATCCTCCAGCTCTGCGGAGGAGGCGTCCTCCAGCCATGCCGGGGAAGGCGAATTGCTGCTGCCCAGCCAGGGTGCAGCATTCTATCCTCTGTCCGGGCGGTGGTCGCGCCGCGTACGGGCCAGCCACGTCCAGGTCTTCCTCGCGCCGATAGCCGTGCTAGAGGGTTTCCCAGCACGCCGCACGCCGCGAGGGCGGTGCTCATGTTCTGGGGCGGCCTCGGCGAGGGCGGGAGTGAGGACCTGCCGGTGCGCTTTGGGGCAGCCGGTGCCCGCTGGTGCGGTGTTGGCGGATAGGTGGACGCCACCGTCGGTGCTGAGGTGGTGGCAGCCGGAGAAGGTTTCTCTGCCGACAA
Source organism: Zea mays (assembly GCF_902167145.1). Classification (NCBI taxonomy): domain Eukaryota; kingdom Viridiplantae; phylum Streptophyta; class Magnoliopsida; order Poales; family Poaceae; genus Zea; species Zea mays. Next base: position 155,714,353 of record NC_050100.1, on the reverse strand, counting down.
GATTGCCAACTCCGCCTGCACCCCTGGACCTCCGTCTCCCTGGCTTGAATGGCTGGTTCTCGTCCTTTGTGGGCGAGAGCTTTTCCGCCGCAGCGTTTGCCCGGAAGCCGTTGCTACAGCTGTCTTGCCGCCCGGGACGGAGGTTGTTGCCGCTGCTGTCGGAGCGGGCGGCGGTGAGCCGCTTGGAGTTCGTTGTCCCGCGGGCCTCCTGGTATGGAGGTTGTTCATACCCGCGGGAACGGAACCGGAGTCCCGTTTGTAATGGCACCTTGAGTGATGCCGTATGTTCATTGTGGCTGTCGGGGCCTGAACATCTGTGTATTTGGGCGTAAAGCCGTGTTTCTTCCCCATTTCATGCACTAGGACTCGTTTGTCGGCTAGCTAGACCGCTTAACCGAGTGTGAGTTGCCCTGTGCGGAAGGTGACGAGTGAGGTATCCGTATCCCGGAGGCGTAGGAATCCCTCGGCTCGGTCGGCCTTGCCGCTCGAGGCTTCTCTTGCTTAGTGAAGGAACCCTCGGCTGCTCTGCGATGAGCCGAAGCCGGAGGCAGCGGTATTAGCATGGACAGAGGCGGAGTTGGCTGGAGAAGAAACTTCGTCGGCCCAGGAGTAGGGGACTTCCCAGGCCGACGAGGCGTTGCAGTGGCGGCTGGGACCTGGCCAGGTCGTCCACTGGCGGGAGCAACCCTAGAGTCGGGCTGCCGAGGCCATGAGCCGGGCTGGTGTCCTCGGGGGACAGCTGGCTGAGGCTACGGAGCGGCCGGTCCGGCCGTCTGCTTGGGCCGGGTTCCTGGAGGAGACCCTAGCGGCGATGGCCTAGGCACGGTGCTAACATCTTCCTTCGAGGTGGAGATCCTTCGACCGTGTTGCTGTCCGAGGCCGGGTCGGATTCCACCGAAGGTGGAGTCGATGCCGAGGGTGCTGCTGCTCCCCCCTGCTGACGTCTGAACCTGCAGGAACAGTTTGTCTGTAGTGTGCGTATGTTTTTTGCGGCCGCCGAGGCCAAAACATGTCGTCGTTGTGTTGTAAAGCTGCGTTTCTTTTCCCCTTGTTTCGAGTATCAGGACTTGTTCGTCGGTAACAGAGTCGTCTATCCGAGCGTGAGTTACTTATCGCAGAAGGTGATGAGTGAGGTATCCGTATCCCGGAGGTGTAGGAATCCCTCGGCTCGGTCGGCCTTGCCTGCTTATGTGTACTCTTACTCGTCCGTAGGATTCTGTTATCGATATAGTCGAGATGGTACGAAAAATCGTTTCAGCAGAAAAAGTTTTCGAGCGTTAAGACTTGTTCGGACATCGGGATCCCTTATCCGAGCGCGAGTTACTTATCGCAGAAGGTGATGAGTGAGGTATCTGTATCCTGGAGGCGTAGGAGTCCCTCGGCTCGGTCGGCCTTGCCTGCTTACGTGTACTCCGTCGTTTTTAGGATTCCACTTTCGAAGTAGTCGAAAAGCACGAAAAATGTTCTAGCAGAAAGATTTTTTCCGAGGAAAATTTTGACGTAGAGGGGGTTCCCCCCTTCTAGCCCCCGAGGGAGGGTCGGGCTTTGCCGAGGCAAGGCTGACCCTTCCTTGAAGGTTAGACTTTGCTTGGGTATGTAAACGAGGTACATGAACGACTTGAAAACATCTTAAGGGTAGAAGCGACGTAGCTGTTGGATGTTCCAAGCGTTGCTGTAGACCTCGCCTTGACTGTTGGCCAGCTTGTATGTTCCGGGCTTCAGAATCTTGGCGATGATGAACGACCCTTCCCAAAGAGGCGTGAGCTTGTGGCACCCTCTGGCGTCTTGTCGTAGCCGAAGCACCAAGTCACCCACCTAGAGGTCTCGGGACCGAACCCCTCGGGCGTGGTAGCATCGTAGGGACTGCTGATACCGCGCCGAGTGTAGTAAGGCCATGTCTCGAGCCTCTTCCAGCTGGTCCAGTGAGTCTTCTCAGTTTGTCTGGTTGCTTCGGGCATCGTATGCCCTTGTCCTCGGGGAGCCGTATTCTAAGTCTGTGGGCAAGATAGCCTCGACCCCATAGACTAGAAAAAACAGCGTGAAGCCCGTGGCTTGGCTTGGCATCGTCCTCAGACTCCAGACCACCGAGGGGAGTTCCTTCATCCACCGCCTGCCGAACTTGTTGAGGTCGTTGTAGATCCTCGGCTTGAGTCCCTGTAGAATCATGCCGTTGGCACGCTCTACCTGCCCATTCGTCATGGGGTGAGCTACGGCAGCCCAATCCACCCGGATGTGGTGGTCCTCGCAGAAGTCCAGGAACTTTCTGCCAGTGAACTGGGTGCCGTTGTCGGTGATGATGGAGTTCAGGACCCCGAAGTGATGGATGATGTTGGTGAAGAACGCCACCGCCTGTTCAGACCTGATGCTGTTTAGGGCTCGGACCTCGATCCACTTGGAGAATTTGTCGATGGCGACCAGCAGGTGCGTGAAGCCCCCGGGTGCCTTCTGCAAGGGACCGACGAGGTCCAGACCCCACACAGCAAACGACCAAGTGGTGGGTATTGTTTGCAGAGCCTGAGTGGGCAGGTGCGTCTGCCTTGCGTAGAATTGACACCCTTGGCAGGTGCGTACAATCCTAGTGGCGTCGACCACCGCGGTTGGCCAGTAGAAACCCTGTCGGAAGGCGTTTCCCACGAGGGCTCGAGGTGCTGCGTGGTGACCGCAAGCCCCCGAGTGTATTTCTTGCAATAACTCCTGACCTTCGGCGATGGATATGCATCACTGGAGGATGCCTGAGGGGCTGCGGTGGTAGAGCTCCTTTTCGTCACCCAGCAAGACAAACGACTTGGCGCACCGCGCCAGTCGCCGAGCTTTGGCTCTATCGAGGGGTAGCTCTCCTCGGTGGAGATATTGCAGGTATGGGGTCTGCTAGTTTTGATTAGGTGTGACCCCATTCCGCTCTTCCTCGACGCGCAGTGCCTCACCCTCGGGGGCCGAGGGTGCCTCGGGCGGGGCCGAGGCTGCCTCGGGCTGAGCTGAGGGCGCCTCGGGCTGAGCCGAGGGCGCCTCGGGCTGAGCCGAGGCCTTCTCGGGCTCGGACGTGTCGTCGGTCTTGACAGAGGGTTGATGTAGGTCTCGGGAGAAGACGTCCGGAGGAACCGTTGTCCGCCCCGAGGCTATCTTAGCCAGATCGTCTGCAGTCTCGTTGTATTGTCGAGCGACGTGGTTGAGCTCGAACCCGTAGAACTTGTCCTCCAGGCGCCGAACCTCGTCGCAGTAGGTTTCCATCTTCGGGCCGTGGCAGTGGGAGTTCTTCATGACTTGGTCGATGACAAGCTGCGAGTCGCCACGAGCGTCGAGGCGCCGAACCCCTAGCTCGATGGCGATGCGCAACCCGTTAACCAAAGCCTCATACTCGGCCACGTTGTTGGACGCCGGGAAATGGAGGCGCAGCACGTAGCGGAGGTGCTTCCCGAGGGGTGAGATGAAGAACAGGCCCGCGCCCGTTCCTGTTTTCATCAGCGACCCGTCAAAAAACATGGTCCAGAGTTCTAATTGGATCGGAGCTGCTGGAAGCTGGGTGTCGACCCATTCAGCCACAAAGTCTGCCAAGACTTGGGACTTGATGGCCTTCCGAGGGGCGAACGAGATCGTCTCGCCCATGATCTCCACCACCCACTTTGCAATCCTACCCGAGGCCTCTCGGCACTGGATGATCTCCCCCAGGGGGAAGGATGACACCACAGTCACCGGATGAGACTCACTGATGAAGTAGACCAGCCTCTGGACGGGTAATGCGTGCCCTTCTTCTCGTCTCTCGATCACGATCGCGGCACTGACCACCTGAGTGGTAGCGGCGACGTAGATCAAGAGGGCTTCTCCGGTAGCAGGGGGCACCAGGATGGGCGCGCTTGTAAGGAGCGCCTTCAAGTTCCCGAGGGCTTCCTCGGCCTCGGGGGTCCAAGTGAAGCGCTCGGTCTTCCTTAAGAGGCGATACAGGGGCAGGCCTCTTTCGCCGAGGCGCGAGATGAAGCGGCTCAGAGCCGCAAGGCATCCCATGACCCTCTGTACTCCTTTCAAGTCCTTGATGGGCCCCTTGTTGGTGATGGCCGCGATTTTCTCCGGGTTGGCCTCGATGCCCCGCTCGGAGACGATGAACCCCAAAAGCATGCCTCGCGGGACTCTGAAGACACACTTCTCGGGATTGAGTTTTACGCCTTTCGCTTTGAGACACTTGAATGTTGTTTCAAGGTCGGAGAGGAGGTCAGAGGCTTTCCTCGTCTTGACTATGATGTCATCGACGTAAGCCTCGACCGTTCGGCCAATGTGATGTCCGAACACGTGGTTCATGCACCTTTGGTATGTCGCACCCGCATTCCTCAAACCGAATGGCATAGTAATGTAGCAGTACATGCCAAAGGGTGTGATGAAAGAAGTCGCGAGCTGGTCAGATTCTTTCATCCTGATTTGGTGATACCCTGAGTAGGCATCGAGGAATGACAGGGTTTCGCACCCAGCAGTGGAATCCACGATTTGATCGATGCAAGGCAGAGGGTAGGGAACTTTCGGACATGCTTTGTTTAGACCAGTGTAGTCTACACACATCCGCCATTTCCCACCATTCTTTTTCACAAGCACCAGGTTGGCAAGCCATTCGGGATGGAATACCTCTTTGATGAACCCAGCAGCCATCAGCTTGTGGATCTCCTCGCCTATGGCTCTGCGCTTCGTCGAATCGGCGCAGAGGCTGCTTCACGGGTCGGGCTCTAGCTCGGATATCCAGTGAGTGCTCGGCGACATCCCTCGGTATGCATGGCATGTTCGAGGGACTCCACGCAAAAACCTCGGCGTTTGCGCGGAGAAAGTCGACGAGCACTACTTCCTATTTGGGGTCGAGCTCGGAGCAGATCCGGATCTGCTTGGAGGTGTCGTTGCTGGGGTCGAGAGGGATGGACTTAACTACCTCTGCTGGTTCGAAGTTGCCGGCGTGGCGCTTCGCATCTGGCACCTCCTTGGGGAGGCTTTCCAGGTCGGCGATGAGGGCCTCGGATTCGGTGAGGGCCTCGGCGTACTCCACGCACTCCACGTCGCATTCGTACGCATGTCGGTACGTGGGGCCAACGGTGATGACCCCGTTGGGGCCCGGCATCTTGAGCTTGAGGTAGGTGTAGTTGGGGACGGCAATGAACTTGGCGTAGCATGGTCTCCCCAGCACTGCGTGGTAGGTTCCTCGGAACCCGACCACCTCGAACGTGAGGGTTTCCTTTTGGAAGTTGGAGGGAGTCCCAAAGCAGACAGGCAGATCCAGTTGTCCAAGGGGCTGGACACGCTTCCCGAGAATGATCCCGTGAAAGGGCGCCGCGCCGGCCCGGATCGAGGACAGATCGATCTGCAGGAGCCCGAGGGTGTCGGTGTAGATGATGTTGAGGCTGCTGCCTCCGTCCATGAGGACCTTGGTAAGCCTGACGTTGCCGATGACAGGATCAACAACGAGCGGGTACTTCCCCGGGCTTGGCACGCGGTCGGGGTGGTCTCCTTGGTCGAAGGTGATGGGCTTGTCGGACCAGTCTAGGTAGACTGGCGCCGCCACCTTTACCGAGCAGACCTCCCGGCGCTCTTGCTTATGGTGCCGAGCCGAGGCGTTCGCCACCCGCCCACCGTAGATCATGAAGCAGTCATGGACCTCGGGGAACTCCTCTGCCTTGTGGGCTTCCTTCTTGTCGTTGTCGGGGGCTCTGCCACCTTCCGCCGGTGGCCCGGCCTTGTGGAAGTAGCGCCGGAGCATGACGCACTCCTCAAGGGTGTGCTTGACGGGACCCTAATGATAGGGGCACGACTCCTTGAGCATCTTGTCAAACAAGTTGGCGCCTCCGGGAGGCTTCCGAGGGTTCTTGTGCTCGGCGGCGGCGACAAGGTCCGCGTCGGCAGCGTCGCGTTTCGCTTGCAACTTCTTCTTGCCCTTCCTCTTCGTGCCGCGCTGAGCGGACGCCTCGGGGACGTCATCCGGCTGGCGCCCCTGAGGCTGCTTGTCCTTCCGGAAGATGGCCTCGACCGCCTCCTGGCCAGAGGCGAACTTGGTGGCGATGTCCATCAGCTCGCTCGCCCTGGTGGGAGTCTTGCGACCCAGCTTGCTCACTAGGTCGCGGCAAGTGGTGCCGGCGAGGAACGCGCCGATGACATCTGAGTCGGTGATGTTGGGCAGCTCGGTGCGCTGCTTCGAGAATCGTCGGATGTAGTCCCGCAAGGATTCTCCCGGCTGCTGGCGGCAGCTTCGGAGATCCCAAGAGTTCCCAGGGTGCACGTATGTGCCCTGGAAGTTGTCGGCGAAGGCTTTGACCAAGTCGTCCCAGTTGGAGATCTGCGCAGGAGGCAGATGCTCTAGCCAGGCTCGGGCGGCGTCGGAGAGGAACAGGGGGAGGTTGCGGATGATGAGGTTGTCATCGTCCGTTCCACCCAGCTGGCAGGCCAGCCGATAGTCCGCGAGCCACAGTTCTGGCCTCGTCTCCCCCGAGTACTTGGTGATGGTAGTCGGGGCCCGGAACCGGGTCGGGAATGGCGCCCGTCGTATGGCCCAGCTGAAAGCTTGCGGACCAGGTGGTAGGGGTGGGCACATTTTTACCATAAACCGAAAACCGAACCGAACCGTACCGAACCGAACCAAAATTTCGGTTTTTTTGGTAGTTCGGTTCGGTTTCGGTTTTTGTATCTAAGAAGTTCGGTTTTCGGTATCGTAATCGGTTTTCACCGTATACCGAACCGAAAAAACCGAATACCAAACTTTATCAATTCTCAAATTTGACTATTCGATTATGTGAACTAATTGTGTGATACAATTAAATTGTTATTCACTTATTTGTATGTGATGTATGATGTATATCTAAATATTTGTACCTATATAATTTTTACTTTTTAAAATTATATGTAATCTATCATGTAAACTTGTTGTATGTATTGTCTTGATTATATGTTTGGTATTCGGTTTTTCATTTTCTAGAAAACCGAACGGTTTCTAATGTTTGAAAAACCGAAGTTTTTTAAAACCGAAAAACCGAACCAAAGTTTAGAAAAAAACCGAATGCCCAGCCCTACCAGGTGGTTCGGGCGAAGGGCTCCGATCCTCCTCGCTGTCGTAGCGTCCCCCACGCCTGGGGTGGTAGCCTCGGTGCACCCTCTCGTCGAGGTGGGCCCGACGGTCGCGGCGATGGTGCTCGTTGCCGAGGCGGCCCAGGGCCGCAGGCGCTGCGTCCCGCGTGCGCCCGGTGTGGACCGAGGCTTCCCGCATGAATCGGAAAGTCACGGTGCGATGCTCCAGGGGGTACCCCTGCCTCCGGGAGGCAGAGCTTTCGGCCCGTCGGACCGCGGCATCCTCCAGGAGGTTCTTGAGTTCTCCCTGGATACGCCGCCCCTCGGTGGTGGATGGTTCCGGCATCGCTCGGAGTAGTATTGCTGCTGTAGCCAGGTTCTGGCCGACCCCACTGGAAGCCGGGGGCAGCCTTGCCCTGGCATTGTCGGTGATGCGGTGCTAGACGTCCTGGGCCAGATGACACGCTTCTCCGGCTCGTGCTCGGCCTGCTCGCTCCTGCCCGATGTTCTGCCGGAGCTGCACAAGTTGTCCTGCTTCCTCGTTGAGCCTGGCCTGCATCTCGCGGATTTGCTCGAGCTGTGTGTCCTGACCCCCCGCAGGGACTGGGACCACAGCTAGCTCCCGAAGGATGTCAACGCGAGGCGCAGGCCCAGAGGGATCACCGTTCTCCGGCATACCAAGGTGGTTGCCTTCGTCGAGACCCTCTAGATCGACGTGGAAACATTCGCGACTTGGGCCACAGCCCCCGTCGCCGAGGCTGTGGCAATCATCGGAGTAATCGGAGAGGCAGTAGTCGCATGCCGTCATGAAGTCCCGCATGGCACTAGGGTTATCGAGCCCGGAGAAATCCCAACCAGAGTCGGGCTCGTCATCTTCCTCGGAACCCGGGGGCCAGTAGGTCGAGACGGTCGTCAATCGGTCCCAGGTTGACCACATATGATACCCCGGAAGGTTTGGATATGCCTTTATGAAAGCGTCCACCGAAGCGGGGTCGCTTGGTGGGTCAAAGCTGAATCTAAAAGGCATAGGATGGGAAACTGTCAGTACCTCTTGATCGACGGACGGTGACGAAGTCGCGTCAGGGACGGACTGCACCGTTATCTCAGGTACGAGGCTAACGCCCAGCAAGTCCTTCGCGAGCGTGCTGGCGTCGTTCGTCTGCTTGGGGTTGGCGTGTTGCGGGGAAACGATGCTCGTCTTCGTCTCAGACGTGAGGTCAACACCCGACGTGTCCCCCGCTGGGGCGCCGGCACCGTCGACTCGCTCGACAGCCGACGAGGCGCCGCCTCCTGCTTGGCCATGGTTGCCCCGCCTCCTCCCCCATCAACGGGGAAGGTGACGGGACAGACTCGGATGCTGTTCTTCTGCCATGCGGGGAAGACGTCGTCGATTCTGCCACCGGCAGGCGGGCTGACGGCCGCCATTGTCGTTGTCGCGCGGCGGAGGAAGGAGTATCATGTCGTAGCTGTCGTCGAGGGACATGAACTCGAGACTCCCGAAATGGAGCTTCGTCTTGGGTTGGAGAGGTCGCTGGAGACTCCCCATTTGGAGCTTGACGAGAAGTTGTTCGTCAACACGCAGCAGGCCCCTACCTGGCGCGCCAACTGTCGGCGTTTCGACCTTGGGGGGTCCCTGGACCGACGAGTAAATTGTCGCTGCGTGTCCCAGCCCAGATGGGTCAGCGCGAGACGGAGCACAAGGGGGAAAACCAGTGAGGGGGAAACCGCAGCCTCGTGTTGTCCTGCGCCCAGGGCGGATGCGCTTGAAGTAGGGGGTTACAAGCATTCGCGAGGGAGAGAGAGAGAGAGAGGGCGTGAGACTGCACGTCAGCCCGTTCTCCCGCGCGGCCACCTTCTCGTATGACGACCCTGGACCTTCCTTTTATAGACATAAGGAGAGGGTCCAGGTGTACAACGGGGGGTGTACCAGTGTGCTAACGTGTCTAGCAGAGAGGAGCCAGAGCCCTATGTACATGCCGACGTGGCTATCGGAGAGGTGTTGGAGCCCTGTTCATGTGGCGTCATGGCCATCGGAGGAGCGCTTGAGCCCTGTAGAAGCACAGCTGTCGAGGCTATCGGATCCTTGCTGACGTCTCCTTGCTTCTGTAAGGGGCTGAGAACCGCCGTCGTGGAGCACGCGGGGTGCCATCATTACTTGTTTTACCGGGGCGAGCCAGATGGGACGTCGTTCTTGTTCCCCGTAGCCTGGGCTAGCCTGGGCTATCTAGGGTAGGGTAATGATGGCCCCCCTTGTGGCGTGGTCGGCCCGAGCGAGGTGGTGACTCCTCCGAGGTCGAGGTTGAGTCTGAGCCCGAGGGTCGGGCGAGGCGAAGACCGTCGTCCGAGGTCGAGGTTGAGCCCGAGCCCTGGGGTCGGGCGAGGCGGAGACCGTTGTCCGAGGTCGAGGTTGAGCCCGAGCCCTGGGGTCGGGCGAGGCGGAGACCATCGTCCGAGGTCGAGGTTGAGCCCGAGCCCTGGGGTCGGGCGAGGTGGAGACCGTCTTCCGAGTCGAGGTTGAGCCCGAGCCCTAGGGTCGGGCGAGGCGGAGACCGTCGTCTGAAGTCGAGGTGGAGTCTGAGCCCTGGGGTCGGGCGAGGCGGAGATTCCTATGGCGCCCAAGGCTGGACTTGGCTGCTGTCAGCCTCACCCTGGCAGGTGGCACAACAGTCAAAGCAGCGCAGGCAGCGCTGTTTTCCTGTCAGGTCAGTTAGTGGAGGGGCGAAGTGACTGCGGTCACTTCGGTCTTATCGACTGGAGAGCACGCGTCAGGATAAGGTGTCAGGCGATCCTTGCATTGAATGCTCCTGCGATCCGGTCGGCTGGCAAGGCGATCTGGCCAAGGTTGCTTCTCCATGAAGCCTGCCCGAGCTGGGCCTCGGGTGAGTCGAAGGTGCGCCCGTTGCTTGAGGAGACCCTCGGGCGAGGCGCGAATCTGCCTTGGTCTACCGTTCCTGCTCGAGGCTGGGCTCGGATGAGGCGAGATCGTGTCCCTTGAGTGGACGGAGCCTTTGACCGGAATTGCGCCCATCAGGCCTTTGCAGCTTTGTGCTGATGGGGGTTACCAGCTGAGATTAGGAACCTTGGGGGTATCTCTAATTACGATCCCCGACAAGACTGCACCTTCATACCATACACACCTTCATCTCAATGCCGAAGCATCCTGTAGCAATCTACGTTATACTGAAAACTAGGTTAGTTAAGTTTTTGAGGACCTTCAGAAGAGGAAGGCCCCCAACATGGACTAGTGTGTGTGCTAGTGTTTATGTTTATAGTTCAAAAGATGTAGTGTGGACTTGGATGAAGGAGACGAGGTGGTAGAGGAGATCAATAGTTCGAAGAAAAATATTAGAAGACTTATTGAAGACCTATCAAGATTATGAAAGAGTCCAAGACACAACAAAAATAAAGCCCAAGCAAAGAAACACGAAGACATGAAGAAAATAGGCTACATAGAGTGCACCGGACATGTCAAGTGGCACACCAAATGTCACACTAGATAGATGTGTTGCTTGGGATGAATATTGGGTTGAAGACTTAGTGCACCTACCCTTCCGTTGTACATCGAATATGTAGGCATTGGATAGAGCACACAGAGATCACTACACAGCGGCCCTAGGAGTTGAAGGGCACTAGACATATTTGGTGTCACACCCGGATTTAAAGGATAAAGTCGGGTGCATCTCATATGTGCGCTAGAGAAGAACAACACATATAATAACAGAATGTATAGAGATAAATATCATAAATATTATAAATGTACTTATTACATAGCGGAAGTCTTATAAAATAATTGATAAAATAAAGCAAACTAAATATTATTCTCCTGGCGCCACAAAGCTGTCTGAGAGACGCCACCTAGATCAAGTCGTAAGCTTCAAAGTTAGGCGGCTCCTCTTCGACCACCTATTCTTCTCATGTGGGGGGTGAGGCAGCAAGGCTGAGCTCACATATGTTCATCGCTCAACAAGTTGTCAGGAATAATGTGCACGAACTCACCAAAGGTGGGAGTTCATGTGAAGTGTAAGGCTGATCAACAAAATAAAGGCTGAAGCTGAGCATTGCTTTTATAAGTTGGTCAAAATTTTATTAGCATTTACTAAGTGTAAGTAAATACCAAACCATAATAATAATACATAAAAGTAATAATAAAATAATCCCAATGCGATGCATATGACAAATTAAATTTAATTCCATAAGTTAATCATGTGAGGGTCCGAGCTGCTCATGACCGCGAGCACGGCTAGTATACCAGTTTTACACTCTGCAGAGGTTGCACATCTTTACCCACAAGTCATGTTACCCATTTGCCATGGGGTTGATCGGACCCCATACACCTCTACCAAGGAAGCGAGGCAGGTTTCACTACGACGCCTTTACAAAGTTCCACTAGCTTCAGAAAACCCGCTACAGTTTATAGTAAGCTCCAGTGCAGGGATCCCTCGCTTGACCGCCATCATAGCAAAATCAACCCAAGGACCTCCCTATACTGACCACTCCCCTACTGCCCTTGCCCCTTTCGGGTAAGGTAGTCCTCCACTAGCTTTCCTAGTTAGTTAGCCAAGGGGTCCCATTCCTCCCTTGTGGTAGCACTGTTTTCCCGGGTGGTCGCTCCATGTTCCAATTAACATAATGATCTTAACATGAACAGTAAATAACAACTGCTAATAAAATTGTGATCATGAATAATGTATCTCCATACCCAAACCACATAAAGCAATAGCAAGTACTACCCAAAAGTTCAGTGGAATCAAGGTACAAAGATAGTCAAACTGGGGTAACCTATTGGATTCCATCAAAATTAACCTATGCAGATCATTATGATTAATAAGAACATGACTGGGTAAAAAGAAGTGATCAAGGGCACAACTTGCCTGGGACTTAAGATTCCAGGTACCAACTTGCTCTTCAGGTTCTCGTGACCTCACTGCTAGTCGTAGCAATACAAACAAACATGGTATAGACAAAATTAACATCACACCAAACATAAGAACAAACTGCGTAATAATATTCTACGTGTTGCTACGAGATCGTGGGTTCGAGAATTAGTAAAATCAGAGTCAAGGTTAAGGAGTTATGACTTATGGGAGATCTATGTGATTTAATTATTAAACTATATTATAAATTGATTAGTATACATCATATGAGAGAATATCTTATAATTAGATAACTCGACTTTAATCTAAGTCATTACTTGATTATAAATCATCTTTTAGGCCAAAGATAACTCTAAGATCATGATACTATATTAATATTAGAATAAGCAAATCCAATAAACATAGATTAATCCAATTAGTTACTTAATTATAGAAGTACGTGATATTGCATAATTAATGTTTCTACTATGTAGAAAATTTTATTATAAAGCCAACGCAACTGGAATGGGTCAAATCGGATTTAAAACGAAGAAGTTATGGATTTCCGAAGTTTTAAGTATTGGATTTAGAAAAACTAAGTGTTTAATGTTTAATCTGTTTCATAACAAAGTAAGGTTTCTAGATGATAAACAATATTATTATGAATTTAATGCAACTGAAATGACTCAATTTGGAGTTAAAATGAATTAGAGATGAATTAAACAAGTTTCTGAAGTCAAAACTCATTTTCTGGTTCATTTTATTAAATCTTAAATTCACTTAGACTGTAGCTATAAAAACCAGACACCGCAGGGGTTGTTTTGCAAAATTCCCGAACCCGACTGTAATTATTCTACACTAAAAGGGGATGGCGGGTTTATTTCTAAAAATCGTAGGGTCTCTTTAGCATAAATGCCGAGGCGAAGGGGTATCCGCCCGCCTGAGCCATCGGATCCGCAATGGACAGCTCAGATTAGTCCAAACATCATAACGAACTGATACGAAATAGTGTCCATTGGATTAAAACTCGACGGCCAGATTTTAATGGATCAAGATCTAACTCTATCCGTTCGACCCAATCTACGGCTCAAATCTATTAGGCGAAAGGGTATTCGTCTTTCTAATCCTGGCCTTACCTTAGCCGATCAACGGCCAGAAACCTTTTCTCCTACCTCCAGCGCCTAGCTCGGCTGTGCAGGATGCCCTCACGGCGGTGCGAGCGCGACACAGGGATGACGTCCGGCGAGCAATCTCACTCTAACCAGTCCACTTCCGCGTCTGGCCGCCACATTTGCGTGTTCTCTGTGCTCGAGAGAACATCTGGGCATGCATCCAACCAGCGAAGAATGTCATGCCCACGCCACGGCGTGGCTTCATGGTGGTGGAGGGATTCCAAACACGGATTACCACCCGCAGCAGCACATCGCAGACCCTGACTTCCTAGGTAAGAGTTCGGTGGCCACGAGTGTTCTTCGCCCACCCGAAGCCTAATGGCTGAGCACGCGGCTGGAAATGTCCACGGCGCCGGCGGCTCAACAAAGCTTCACTTAGCGCTTGGCGGCAAGGCTTGATATGGGTCAAGGCGGCCATGATGCTTGGGTTAAATAGACGACCAGAGCGGATTAGGGGAGCCATGCTTTGGCCATAACCATACCACGACGAATCCCATCGGATTTCCTGGAATCACGCACGTATTGCCGAGTTTGTTGAGGAGACACGGAGTTGGGGAAAGGGATGATGGTGACAAGTCGGTCCCCTGGTCAGTGACCTGATGACGAGTAACATGGGCTCGCATCACAAGGGAGCTAGGGTGGGCTGATGGAGTCTTCGGTTAGGGAGCTAGGAGGAGTCCTTTTCTTTTTTTTTCTGATTTTCTCTTCTTATTTCCATTTTCTTGGTTATTTCAAATTACAAATTAAAGTTTATTTTAATCTTATTTCAGGTTTGAGTTAGTATTTATAATGCAACAATCGAAGAAACCCAACATGAGGTGTAAATTAACCATTTTTATTCTTTTATTTGGGAAATTATTTTTTAAAAGATGCCATGCACACACATATATTGTCCCTATTAAACGTGAAGTCAAATCAAAACTTTACTTTAAAACTCAATAATCATTACTTATTTGTTCTAGTAGAAAATAATTTCTAGGGAATAATCTTTATTATAATATACCTTAAATTGAATATTTTAGAGGACATTTATAAATTATAAGTACATTATTCAATATCTAAAATTATATAAGGATCTTCTCATTTGACTTTTACTAGGAACCACATTTATTTAGATCGTGGAAGAATCTTGTTAATAAATCCAAATTAGAATTTTGGGCGTTACATTTGGTAAACCACCGAACTCCACACCAGGTGTGACACTCTGAGAGGTTGCAAATGCAACCGATCTAGACATAAGGCACCGGACATGTCCAGTGTAGCACTGATCATCGCACCGGATACCTAGAAGGCTCAACGGTCGGTAATAGTTAGCTCCAACAGCTAGTTGACGTGGAAGGCATCTGATATGTTTGATGGCACACCGACATGTTCGGTGCTATGCAAAAAAGTCTACTAGCATGCAGAAAAGTCTACCAACTTTCTAACAACTAATTTTCAGAGCCAGCTGACGTGGAACTCACTAGACGTGTCCAAAGTTCCATCTGATATGTCTAGTGAGTATGTAGAAAATGTTGTTGAATTATAATATCTCTAATTGAGTGGGGAGGCTATAAATACCACCCCAACATGCCTTTTCAAAGTGTGGGAGCTCAGATATATTGCTAAGAAGTCGAAACTTTATTCCATGGCTCTTAGATACTCAAATTCCTAATAGAATTACTCTATGGTTAGTGTAGGTGCTTCTGCGAAGTGCTTATGTTAGTTAGACTACTTGTTGGGGGGCCTTCTTCTTCCGAAGATCCTTAAAACACTAACTTAGCAACTATTTCTTAGCCTATCTCAAGTGTTACAGATAGAATACCGATGATCATCTTCGGTGGGAATGGCCACAACCATGAGTACGAAGGCACAAGCTTTGTACTAATGGCGCACATACATGATGAATGAACAAGCTAAGGTCTTGAGAAGTCCCCAAGACTTGTTCAGCAAGACAGCTATAGAAAATGACAACATTACCCTCTATGTATTCTTTAGTTCAAATATATAGGTTTAAGGGCATAATTGTAATTTTGTCGAAGTTGTGTCGCGCGAGTCACGACTATAAATAGATGAATGGTTCCATGCATTGTTTAGGTTTTTGAACCGAATAGAATTGAAAGGGAAATGGCCTTTACCATTTTCTCTAAATTGATTTTGATGATTGATGACCATCACAACCTAATGGACTAACTAGTTTGCCTAATTGATTAGTTCTCAGGTACATAAGTCCAACCATCTCAATTCTATGTCGGTTGTCCAAAATACCGTAGATTATTCTGGACAGGAGAAGCTTTTTAGAGAATTCACCTGTGCATGGACCGTCCACGACACCTCGGTGAGCCTTGGACATGAACTATGCAAAACTCACATTTCTACTATTGACTGTCCGAAGGAAAGAAGAACACCGTCCGGGCCCAAGCTCGGACTGTTCGACTCTCATCCGCGGACCGTCTGCCCGTTGGAAATCAGAAAAAACTCGAAGGTGCCAAGTTCTGTAAAAAAGAATTATAGCGTCCTTGCGGACCGTTCGAGATGCACGGCAGGACCGTCCGCGATTGCTTTATCTAACATCTGATGACACATTTAATGCACTTATAGCCATTGATATAGTCATTATTGCTGATCATTGTGGTTTTAGTCGTTGATGTGCAGGGGCGAACCGTTTGGGCCAGGAGCGTGGACCGTTCGTGATTGGCAGAAAGTGGGCAACGACTAGGAAGTGGTTGGTGGATATAAATACAACCCTCAACCACCTCCATTCACTAGATCCAAGCATCCCATTCATTCTCATTCAATACAAGAGCACACACTTCATCCCAAGACACATTCAAAGCTCCCAAGCCCATCCAAGTGCCATAATTGTTACCAGTTATCATTAGTGATTAGTGCCTTGGAAAGTCTAAAGAGAGTGTGATTTTGAGATCTTCTTGTTGCTCTTGTTGCTTGGCTTTCTTGATCATGCTTTCTTCATCTCCTTCTAAACTCTCAAGTGACTTGTAAAGCTAGCAAGAGACACCTCATTGTGTGGTGATCCTTGCGAGGTCTAAGTGACCCTCGAGATTAAGAAGAAGCACTCAACCGGTCTAAGTGAGAATTTGAGAGAGGGAAAGGGTTGAAAAAGACCCAACCTACGTGGCCTCCTCAACAGGGTGTAGGTTCTTTGGAACCAAACCTCGGGAAATAAATCACCCGCGTCTTTGTGCTAATCTTGTATGGCGATTTGATTCTTCCTCTCCTCTCTCTCTCTCTCTAAAGTTCTCTTGCTTGCAATCTCTTTGAGTTAGCTCCCAAAGTTATCCTCATTGATTGAGCAACTCATAGCCAGAATAACTCTCTTCTGCACTCCGATTTCATTATTACTCTAACCCGGTGCAAAGTTCGTGTTCAAAGTTTATAATTTTCAAGTTTCGCCTATCCACCCCCCATCTAGGTGACTTTTAGGAATAAAATCATTCTATCTACAAAGCAATATTTTCCTTTACCTTCATCCAGTGACCTAGAGCTGAAGGTGTTCATGTAATCTTTTGTTAGATAATAAGAAAGAAGAAGAGAGTATCTTATCATGAGGTTAAATTGTGTACGTTACTTTTATACTACACATAATTTATCCTTGATGTTCTTTACTTTTACTTCATCCACTCTTTATATCTTCATCCTTTAACTGACCTTTTCTCCAAGAAGGTAGAATTAAAGGATGAAGATGAAGCTCAATTTAATTGTGTTGCTTTGTTTTTTATAACCCGAAGGAATAAAAAACAAGTCATCAACATTGCCACCCACCTTCGGTGAACACACAACTACCACAAGGAGCTTCACTATGCCTCTAAAGAAAAAAAGTAGTTGGTGTTGTTCTCGCTCCACTAGATCCCAACCAAGGTGAGAAGCTTCTTTGAGAAGCACGAAACTAGAAGAGGAAGGTTGTTGACCCTCCACCATAAGACGACGAACTTGATTAGAAGATCCATAACCTCGAGTCCATCCATTAGCAAGTTGAAAAGTGCAAGGAAAAGTGCTTCAACTTTTTGAGCTTCAAAAACATATCGATGCATCATCCGAACAAATGCGCAATATTGTGCAGCACACTGATCAAACCAGAGTATCAATACCACCAGAGGGACCTTCAGCATGAGGGTCACAATCATGATGAGCTTCGACACAAAGCCTATAACTAGGATGATTTCATGTATGATGATGCTTCTCCTTTGGCCATAGAACTACATGCCATGTCATGGACACCATTGCACAAGCCACCTCATCTACCAATGTGCGATGGTCATTCAGACCCAAAGAAATTTTTGATGAGTTACGAAGCTATAAAATCTTCGTATGGAGCCAATACAATAGTAATGGAAAAATCGTTTGTCATGGCAGTTAGAAGTGTCTTCTAGACATGGCATTTCTCCCTTCGACTAGGCATAGTCACCTCATGGCAGAAGCTGAAAGATATGCCAATCACAAGCTTCCAAGGTTTTTAGATAAAGGTAATTACTGCTCAGGCCCTGTTCCAAGGCACATAATACCATGATGAATATCTTCAGGCTTTTGTACAAAGGATCCTTCGGCTTCAGGCTCAAATGCCAACAGTTCCAGATGAGATTGTCATCGAAGCAATGATAAAGGGGTTTTGTCCAGCTGCTCAGTACTTTTGCTAGAAAACCTCCCCAATCATTAGAGAAGCTTCTCTAAAAGATGGATGAATATATCATGGTGGACAATGACTTCCAACAAAGAAGGGAAAAGGCCCAAAGATATGTGGAGATAACTAGAGGCTTCGGAGGAATGTTTCACCTGAAGCATATCAAAAACATTCACAACTAAGCTAGCATGAAACATTTATGGTCAGTCCTAAGGTCAACAGAGTCAGCCCCAGGAGGCAATGACCCAACAACAATCTTCTCAAAATATTTTTTGCCCACTACCTCCAAGAGGAGGCCGAAGCTTTGGAGGAAGATACCACTCTCAACCAAGAAAGTTGTTTTGTCTTTTCTGTAGGGAGAACAAGGGCCACACTACGAAGAGCTGCCAAGTAACCATACCAAAGCAGAAGGAAATTGCCGAAACACGCAGAACCAACCAGAGGAGGTTTTTCGTACATCTTCATACTATTCTCTCTACATTCTAGAGTACGTCCATCATCAACAATCAAAACCACAACCTTTGGGCCCCATTGCTTCGACAAGTCCATCATCAAGTCACTAGGCAATGCATCCACCCTTTATATCAGGACCCACACCATATGAACAACAACTTGTAGGCCAACCACAATTCTTCGCACAAAACATGCCACAACATGATAGAAGGGAGCCATCTGAAGCTCGAACAGTAAATAATGTGGTGCCTGAGGCGAAGCATATCTACTAGCACCTAAGGGGCTGCATCAAGAAGCGGAAGCTAGAACAAAAAATTCAAAATCTATTGTAATCTTGATTTTTTTTACTTTCCTTTAGTTCATTTTTGTTGCAATAAACACTAAGGGAACACACCCCTAAGCAAATTATACATGTAATTTTGAGGTTACACCATTGAGTGTAATGGAAAGTGAATAAGGCTTGAAAGTCATTCCTAAGGAAATGCAGAGTCTGAATTAAAATCATGTAGTGAAGGTGAAAAAGGTTCTGAAGTTGTTCCTAAGGGAATACAAAGTCTGAATGAAAATCACCTAGTAATGGTGAAAAGGCTCCGAAGTTGTTTCTAAGGAAATGCAAAGTCAGATCCAAAAGACCTCTGGATGAAGGCAGAATCAATTTTCTTTTATGTGATACCTTTGTCACGACATCATACGCATCATACATTATGCATCATAACAACATCCCATCATCCTTTATACATATCATCCTTTACAATTTTATACAAAACAGAGCAAGAATGGAAAATATCCTTCCTTTTGAAACAAAGAGGCAACTTCAATCACTTGGTAATAGTGGCAAGAGTGTTGAAGCTATTTAATGAGGATTTTGACGAAGGTATCTGAAAACCTTTGTAGCATTTTTTACCTTGATAAGATAAAAATGAAGGTATCTTTGTTGTTATGTTTAAACATTATCCTTTGCCTCGTTAATGAAGCATGTTAATGTCGTCTTTATAAAGTGTGAAAAGAAGGGAAGGTGTTTTTCGCCTTCGGCTCAAAAAGCACATGTGTTGGTTTCACACATCATAAAGAAGAAGCACAACAAAGCACATCAAAGCACATAAAGCTTGTATATTACACAAGTGTGATGGAACCTCCCAAGTGAGAGCACCTAGAGGGGGGGGGGTGAATAGGTGATCCTGTAAAACTTCAAAACTTAAGCCACAAAAACTTGTTAAGGGTTAGCACAAGTATGGCCAAGTGGCTAGAGAGGAGTCAAAACACAATAACCACAAGAAATCAATCACAGAGATGACACGGTGGTTATCCCGTGGTTCGGCCAAGTACAAAAACTTGCCTACTCCACGTTGTGGCGTCCCAACGGACGAGAGTTGCACTCAACTCCTCTCAAGTGATCCAATGATCAACTTGAATACCACGGTGTTCTTGCTTTTCTTTTCTCAATCCCGTTTGCGAGGAATCTCCACAACTTGGAGCCTCTCGCCCTTACAAAAGATGTTCACAGAGAATCACGGAGCAAGGAAAGGGATGAGCAACACACACAAGACTTCAAAAGATCAGAGCAACAGCACGCACACAAGTCGCAACAAGAGCTCGCAACACAACTCTAAGAGTTCACAACTCCACAAGAGCTCTATATGCTATCACAATTAAACAAATGCGCGAGATCAATGTCTTGGTGCTTAGGAGTGTTGTAGGAATGCCTGGTGTCCTCCTCCATGCGCCTAGGGGTCCCTTTTATAGCCCCAAGGCAGCTAGGAGCCGTTGAGAACACATCTGGAAGGCTATCCTTGCCTTCTGTCGTCGGGCGCACCGGACAGTCCGGTGCACACCGGACACTGTCCGGTGCCCGATTTATTTCCATAAACAGCGAAGCCGACCGTTGCCGACCGTTGCAGATCTGGCGCACCGGACAGTCCGGTGCACACCAGACAGTCCGGTGCTTCCTTCCGACCGTTGGCTCGGCCATGTGTCGCGCGCCGATCGCGCGGCCGACCGTTGGCCCGGCCGACCGTTGGCTCACCGGACAGTCCGGTGCACACCGGACAGTCCGGTGCACACCGGACAGTCCGGTGAATTTTAGCCGTACGCCGTCAGCAAATTCCCGAGAGCGGGCTCTTCGGCCGAGGGAGCCTGGCGCACCGGACACTGTCCGGTGCACCACCGGACAGTCCGGTGCCCCAGACCGAAGCAGACCCGTGGCTGTACACAGCCAAGTCTTCTCTTATCTTCTTCTATCTGTTTCTAACACTTAGACAAATATATTAGTACACAAAACCAATGTACTAAGACTTAGAAACATACCTTTATTGTAGATTTGCTCTTTGTTCATTCATGGGCATTGGTTCACATCTAAGCACTTGTGTTGACACTTAATCACCAAAATACTTAGAAATGGGCCAAGGGCACATTTCCCTTTCAATCTCCCCCTTTTTGGTGATTTATGCCAACACAACATAAAGTAGATAGAACAAGTGCAAAATCACTTCAAATAAAAACTCAAATTGGTTTTGTTTCAATTTTGGCATATATGGATCATCCTTTGCCACCACTTGGTTTATTTTTGCAAACCAGACTCAGATCTCTATTTCTATGTCAAACACACATGTTGAGGCACAAAGAGAGTCATTCCAAAAGAGATTGATCAAGGATTTCAAAAAACTCCCCCTATTTCCCATAATCACCACTTCTCCCCACAAGAAGCCAACTTTTGACAATAGAGACAATAAGAGACAATAAAAGCTTTTGACAAAACAAAAACTCTCAAAAACTCTATTCTACTATTTTCAAAATCTATTCTACTATTTTCAAAATCTCTCAAGTGGTAGCTGATCCATTTATTACTTTGGCCTTTATTTTCTCCCCCTTTGGCATCAAGCACCAAAACGGAATCAATCGTGGCCCTTTAACCCCATTGCCTCACAAAAATCTTCAATTAAGATCAAATGGCAATAAGAGTTCATGAGATGAACTTGGAATTAGTTACCCTCTCATCGGAGTGCAGTGGAAGTCTTTCATGGTCCAAGTCCACCTTTTCCCTTTCAATTCTCCTTCGAGTCTAAGTCAAACAAACTCAAGCATATGGTTAGTCTCAAAGGGTCAAGTTGTAACACATCTCCCCTTAAAACTGTGCATCACTTTGCAACGGACTTGTGAGGTCCAGGGAGTGTTTGTACAACTTGAGCACCACAATAAACAACAAAATGCAGAATGAACATGATCAAAGGCATAAACACATGTATGCTACAATTCAATCCAAGTTCCGCGAATCTAAGACATTTAGCTCACTACGCAGCCTGCAAAAGGTCTTCTCATCTAGAGGCTTGGTAAAGATATCGGCTAGCTGGTTCTCGGTGCTAACATGAAACACTTCGATATCCCCCTTTTGCTGGTGGTCTCTCAAAAAGTGATGCCGGATGTCTATGTGCTTTGTGCGGCTGTGTTCAACAGGATTTTCCGCCATGCGGATAGCACTCTCATTATCACATAGGAGTGGGACTTTGCTCAGATTGTAGCCAAAGTCCCGGAGGGTTTGCCTCATCCAAAGTAGTTGCGCGCAACACTGTCCTGCGGCAACATACTCGGCCTCAGCGGTGGATAGGGCAACGGATGTTTGTTTCTTAGAGTTCCATGACACCAGGGACCTTCCTAAGAATTGGCACGTCCCCGATGTACTCTTCCTATCGACCTTACATCCAGCATAGTCGGAGTCTGAGTATCCAACTAAGTCAAAGGTAGACCCCTTTGGATACCAGAGCCCGAAGCAAGGCGTAGCAACCAAATATCTAAGAATTCGCTTCACCGCCACTAAGTGACACTCCTTAGGATCGGATTGAAATCTAGCACACATGCATACGCTAAGCATAATATCCGGTCTACTAGCACATAAGTAAAGCAAAGAACCTATCATTGAACGGTATGCTTTTTGATCAACGGACTTACCTCCTTTGTTGAGGTCGGTGTGTCCGTTGGTCCCCATCGGAGTCTTTGCGGGCTTGGCGTCCTTCATCCCAAACCGCTTTAGCAGATCTTGCGTGTACTTCGTTTGGGAGATGAAGGTGCCGTCCTTGAGTTGCTTCACTTGGAACCCAAGGAAGTAGTTCAACTCGCCCATCATCGACATCTCGAATTTCTGCGTCATCACCCTGCTAAACTCTTCACAAGACTTTTGGTTAGTAGAACCAAATATTATGTCATCGACATAAATTTGGCACACAAACAAATCACCATCACATGTCTTTGTAAAAAGAGTTGGATCGGCTTTCCCAACCTTGAAAGCATTAGCAATTAAAAAGTCTCTAAGGCATTCATACCATGCTCTTGGGGCTTGCTTAAGTCCATAGAGCGCCTTAGAGAGCTTACACACGTGGTCGGGGTACCGTTCATCCTCGAAGCCAGGGGGTTGCTCCACGTACACTTCCTCCTTGATTGGCCCGTTGAGGAAAGCGCTCTTCACATCCATTTGGTACAACCTGAAAGAATGGTGAGCGGCATATGCTAGCAAGATACGAATTGACTCTAGCCTAGCCACAGGAGCAAAAGTCTCCTCAAAGTCCAAACCTGCGACTTGGGCATAACCTTTTGCCACAAGTCGAGCCTTGTTCCTCGTCACCACCCCGTGCTCGTCCTGTTTGTTGCGGAACACCCACTTGGTTCCCACAACATTTTGCTTCGGACGAGGCACCAGTGTCCAAACTTCATTGCGCTTGAAATTGTTGAGCTCCTCCTGCATGGCCAACACCCAGTCCGGATCTAGCAAGGCCTCCTCTACCCTGAAAGGCTCAATAGAGGAGACAAAAGAGTAATGCTCACAAAAATTGACTAAACGAGATCGAGTAGTTACTCCCTTGCTGATGTCACCCAGAATTTGGTCGACGGGATGATCCCTTTGAATCATCGCTCGAACTTGGGTTGGAGGTGCCGGTTGCACTTCTTCCTCCATCACATGATTATCTTGTGCTCCCCCTTGATCACATGCCTCCTGTTGATGAACCTGTTCATCGTCTTGAGTTGGGGGTAGCACCATGGTCGAGGAAGAAGGTTGATCTCGTTCATCTTGTTCCTGTGGCCGTACTTCTCCAATCGCCATGGTTCGTATAGCGGCCGTCGGAACATCTTCTTCATCTACATCATCACAATCAACAACTTGCTCTCTTGGAGAGCCATTAGTCTCATCAAATACAACGTCGCTAGAGACTTCAACCAAACCCGATGATTTGTTGAAGACTCTATACGCCTTTGTATTTGAGTCATAACCTAACAAAAACCCTTCTACAGCTTTGGGAGCAAACTTAGAATTTCTACCCTTCTTCACTAGAATGTAGCATTTACTCCCAAAAACACGAAAGTACGATACATTGGGTTTGTTACCGGTTAGTAGCTCATACGACGTCTTCTTGAGGAGGCGAAGAAGGTAGACCCTGTTGATGGCGTGGCAAGCAGTGTTAACGGCTTCCGTCCAAAAGCACTCGGGGGTCTTGAACTCTCCTAGCATCGTCCTCGCCATATCGATGAGCGTCCTGTTCTTCCTTTCTACCACACCATTTTGCTGTGGTGTGTAGGGAGCGGAGAACTCGTGCTTGATCCCTTCCTCTTCAAGGAACTCCTCCACTTGAAGGTTCTTGAACTCGGATCCGTTGTCGCTCCTTATCTTCTTCACTTTGAGCTCAAACTCATTTTGAGCTCTCCTGAGGAAGCGTTTGAGAGTCCCTTGGGTTTCGGACTTTTCCTGCAAAAAGAACACCCAAGTGAAGCGGGAAAAGTCATCAACAATAACTAAACCATACTTACTTCCTCCTATGCTCAGATAGGCGACGGGTCCAAAAAGGTCCATATGCAGCATCTCCAAGGGTCTTGATGTCGTCATCACATTTTTGGTGTGATGAGAGCCTCCCACCTGTTTCCCTGCTTGACAAGCTGCACAAGGTCTATCTTTTTCGAATTGAACATTAGTTAGACCTATCACGTGTTCTCCCTTTAGAAGCTTGTGAAGGTTCTTCATCCCCACATGTGCTAAGCGGCGATGCCACAACCAGCCCATGCTAGTCTTAGCTATTAAGCATGCATCTAGACCGGCCTCTTCTTTTGCAAAATCTACTAAATAAAGTTTGCCGTCTAATACACCCTTAAAAGCTAGTGAACCATCACTTCTTCTAAAGACAGACACATCTACATTTGTAAATAGACAGTTATATCCCATATTGCATAATTGACTCACAGATAGCAGATTATATCCAAGAGACTCAACTAAAAACACATTAGATATGGAGTGCTCATTAGAAATTGCAATTTTACCTAAACCTTTTACCTTGCCTTGATTCCCATCACCGAATATAATTGAATCTTGGGAATCTTTATTCTTGACGTAGGAGGTGAACATCTTCTTCTCCCCCGTCATATGGTTTGTGCATCCGCTATCAATAATCCAGCTTGAACCCCCGGATGCATAAACCTGCAAGGCAAATTTAGGCTTGGGACTTAGGTACCCAACTCTTTGGGTCCTACAAGGTTAGCACAAATATTCTTAGGGACCCAAATGCAAGTTTTGTCTCCCTTGCATTTTGCCCCTAACTTCCTAGCAACTATCTTCCTATCCTTTCTACAAATAGCAAAGGAAGCATTTAAAGTACAATAAATTGTAGAAGGTTCATTTACTACTTTCCTAGGAGCATGAATAGTATTCTTTCTAGGCACATGATGAATAGCATTTCTCCTAGTCATATTTCTACCATGCATATAGGAAGAACTAGAAGCAGTCATGGCATAAGAATCATAGGCATGTGAATCAAAAGCATCATAACTTCTAAAAACATTTCTAGAATTTTTCCTATCATGATACAAAAAGGCATGGTTCTTTTTAGCACTAGTAGCCATAGGGGCCTTCCCTTTCTCCTTAGCGGGAATGGGAGCCTTATGGCTTGTTAAGTTCTTGGCTTCCCTTTTGAAGCCAAGTCCATCCTTAATTGAGGGGTGTCTACCAATAGTGTAGGCATCCCTTGCAAATTTTAGCTTATCAAATTCGTTTTTGCTAGCCTTAAGTTGAGCATTAAGACTAGCCACTTCATCATTCAATTTAGAAATTGAAACCAAGTGATCACTACAAGCATTAATATCAACATTCTTACACCTAGTGCAAATTTCAACATGTTCAACACAAGAGTTGGATTTTTGTGCTTCTACTAGTTTAGCATTTAAGTCATCATTAATGCTCTTTAATTTAGAAATTGAATCATGGCATGTGGACAATTCACAAGTAAGCATCTCATTTCTTTTAACTTCTAGAGCATGAGATTTTTGAGCTTCTAAAAATTTATCATGCTCTTCATACAATAAATCCTCTTGTTTCTCTAAGAGTTTATCCTTCTCATTCAATGCATCAATTAATTCATTAATTTTGCCAATTGTAATTCTATCTAGACCTTTAAATAAACTAGAATAGTCTATTTCATCATCGTCACTAGAATCATCATCACTAGAAGAAGCATAAGTAGAGTTTCGAGTACTTACTTTCTTCTCCTTAGCCATGAGACACGTGTGACGCTCGTTGGGGAAGAGGGCCGATTTGTTGAAGGCGGTGGCGGCGAGTCCATCATTGTCGGAGTCGGAGGAGGAGCAATCCGAATCCCACTCCTTGCCTAGATGCGCCTCGCCCTTGGCTTTCTTGTAGTGCTTCTTCTTCTCCCTTTTGTTCCCCTTTTCCTGGTCACTTTCATTATCAGGACAGTTAGCAATAAAATGACCAAGCTTACCGCATTTGAAGCATGATCGCTTCCCCTTGGTCTTAGTCTTGCTCGGCTGTCCATTGCGACCCTTTAGCACCGTCTTGAATCTCTTGATGATGAGGGCCATTTCTTCATCATTAAGACCGGCTGCCTCAATTTGCGCCACCTTGCTGGGTAGCGCCTCCTTGCTCCTTGTGGCTTTGAGAGCAAAAGGTTGCGGCTCGTTGATCGGTCCATTCAAGGCGTCGTCCACATACCTTGCCTCCTTGATCATCATTCGCCCGCTGACGAATTTTCCTAGGACTTCTTCGGGCGACATTTTGGTATACCTGGGATTCTCACGAATATTATTCACCAAATGAGGATCAAGAACGGTAAAGGACCTGAGCATTAGTCGGACGACGTCGTGGTCCGTCCATCGCGTGCTTCCGTAGCTCCTTATTTTGTTGATAAGGGTCTTGAGCCGGTTGTATGTCTGAGTTGGCTCCTCGCCCCTTATCATCGCGAATCGTCCAAGCTCGCCTTCCACCAACTCCATTTTGGTGAGCAAGGTAACGCCATTCCCCTCATGAGAAATCTTGAGGGTGTCCCAGATCTGCTTGGCGTTATCCAAGCCGCTCACTTTGTTATATTCATCCCTGCACAATGAAGCTAGAAGAACAGTGGTAGCTTGTGCATTCTTATGGATTTGCTCATTAATGAATGAAGGGCTATCCGAGCTATCAAATTTCATTCCACTTTCCACAATCTCCCAAATGCTTGGATGGAGAGAAAATAGGTGAGTACGCATTTTGTGACTCCAAAATCCGTAGTCCTCTCCATCAAAGTGAGGAGGCTTGCCAAGTGGAATGGGGAGCAAATGAGCATTTGAGCTATGTGGAATGCGTGAATAATCAAAAGAAAAGTTTGAGTTGACCGTCTTTTGTTTGTCGTGGTCGTCGTCCTTTTGGGAAGAAGAGGATTCGTCGCTGTCGTAGTAGACGATCTCCTTGATGCGCCTTGTCTTCTTCTTCTTCCCATCTTTGTGCTTGTGGCTTGAGCCCAAGTCGGTGGACTTGTCATTCTTCGGCTCGTTGAAGATAGACTCCTTCTCATTGTCGACCACCATCCCCTTTCCCTTAGGATCCATCTCTTCGGGCGGTTAGTCCCTTTTTGAAGAGAACGGCTCTGATACCAATTGAGAGCACCTAGAGGGGGGGTGAATAGGTGATCCTGTAAAACTTCGAAACTTAAGCCACAAAAACTTGTTAAGGGTTAGCACAAGTATGGCCAAGTGGCTAGAGAGGAGTCAAAACACAATAACCACAAGAAATCAATCACAGAGATGACACGGTGGTTATCCCGTGGTTCGGCCAAGTACAAAAACTTGCCTACTCCACGTTGTGGCGTCCCAACGGACGAGAGTTGCACTCAACTCCTCTCAAGTGATCCAATGATCAACTTGAATACCACGGTGTTCTTGCTTTTCTTTTCTCAATCCCGTTTGCGAGGAATCTCCACAACTTGGAGCCTCTCGCCCTTACAAAAGATGTTCACAGAGAATCACGGAGCAAGGAAAGGGATGAGCAACACACACAAGACTTCAAAAGATCAGAGCAACAGCACGCACACAAGTCGCAACAAGAGCTCGCAACACAACTCTAAGAGTTCACAACTCCACAAGAGCTCTATATGCTATCACAATGAAACAAATACGCGAGATCAATGTCTTGGTGCTTAGGAGTGTTGTAGGAATGCCTGGTGTCCTCCTCCATGCGCCTAGGGGTCCCTTTTATAGCCCCAAGGCAGCTAGGAGCCGTTGAGAACACATCTGGAAGGCTATCCTTGCCTTCTGTCGTCGGGCGCACCGGACAGTCCGGTGCACACCGGACACTGTCCGGTGCCCGATTTATTTCCATAAACAGCGAAGCCGACCGTTGCCGACCGTTGCAGATCTGGCGCACCGGACAGTCCGGTGCACACCAGACAGTCCGGTGCTTCCTTCCGACCGTTGGCTCGGCCATGTGTCGCGCGCCGATCGCGCGGCCGACCGTTGGCCCGGCCGACCGTTGGCTCACCGGACAGTCCGGTGCACACCGGACAGTCCGGTGAATTTTAGCCGTACGCCGTCAGCAAATTCCCGAGAGCGGGCTCTTCGGCCGAGGGAGCCTGGCGCACCGGACAGTCCGGTGCCCCAGACCGAAGCAGACCCGTGGCTGTACACAGCCAAGTCTTCTCTTATCTTCTTCTATCTGTTTCTAACACTTAGACAAATATATTAGTACACAAAACCAATGTACTAAGACTTAGAAACATACCTTTATTGTAGATTTGCTCTTTGTTCATTCATGGGCATTGGTTCACATCTAAGCACTTGTGTTGACACTTAATCACCAAAATACTTAGAAATGGGCCAAGGGCACATTTCCCTTTCACCAAGTCATTAAGCCCACCTATAGTTGTCCTTGTCCAACGGACCTTGGACACCCCGGTAAATGCACAAAATCACTCGACAAGTTCGGTATCTGTATCCTTTTCCTCATTTTGACTTGCAAATCCTCAAATGTGAGAAACACATGATTTGTGGTGTTGTATTACTTTGGTATTTGCACTTTGGTCCAAAATTGCACAAAATTTACACTTAGCCCCCTAGGGTTCTAATTTAGGGTTTTACAGGGGTCTTTTCAGGGTTTTTAGCACTTCAGGGTTTTGGGGTCACTAAAGTCTATCAAAGATGATATCTTATGATTATTTCTAATGAGTTTGGGGGTTTTAACTTATTTAAGCTTCATTTTCACTCATAAGCCCAATTTAGGGTTAGTACTCTACCTTAGGGTTAATCACACATCAACTCACAACATCACAACTTGTTTGAGATTTTACCTAGTGAATGCATTCTAGGTGTAACAAACACATGATATGCCAATGCTCATGATGTTATGCTCAAGTTTTAGTAACAGTAACACCAGAGGTGTTACATCCTTCGCCCCATAAAAGAATCTCGTCCCGAGATTTAAGGTTATAGGGTAAGTAATGGAAAAGGAAACGTGTCACATCTTTATTTCCTTAATTGTCTTACAAGGCAGGGGTGGTATGGGGTTTACTTTGCCTTTACAATTCAATGTACATATCTTACAAATTACATGAGGCTAAAAAGCCAGGGAAATTCTTTTCTAAAAAGTCTTGGGTTTCCCATGTAGCTTCATCATTCGTATGTTGGTTCCATTGTATCTTATAAAATTTGAGAACTCTTCTTCGGGTGACCCTGTCCTTTTGATCTAGGACTCGAATGGGATGTTCTGAATATGTCAAGTCTGGTTCCAAGGTAACATCCATCACATCAATAGTTTGATCTAGAACCCGAAGAAATTTCTTCAATTGGGATACATGGAACACATTGTGCACTGCAGACAACGTTTCGGGTAGTTGGAGTCGGTATGCCACTGGCCCACATTGCTCAAGAATTGGAAATAGACCAATGTACCGGGGTGCAAGCTTTCCTTTTACACCGAAACGGGTTACACCCTTCATTGGTGATACTTTTAGGTACACATAATCTTTGACTTGAAAGTACAAGGGTGGCGTTGTTTGTCTGCATAACTCTTTTGTCGAGCTTGTGCCTTCTTCAAGTTATAAATAATTCGTTGAACCTTCTCTTCCATTTCTTTAACCATGTCAAGCCTGAAAAACCATCTTTCTCCTGGTTCAGACCTATTCAAGGGGGTACGGCACCGTCGTCCATACAATGCTTCAAATGGTGCCATCTTGATGCTCTCTTGATAGCTGTTGTTATATGAAAACTCTGCCAATGGTAAACATTCGTCCCATTTTTGCGGAAATTCTAGAACGCATGCCCGCAATATGTCTTCAAGTATTTGGTTTACCCTCTCAGTTTGTCCACTGGTTTGAGGATGATATGCCGAACTGTGGAGCAGCTTAGTACCTAGAAATTTGTGGAGTTCTTCCCAAAATTTGGATACAAATTGTGGTCCACGGTCTGACACAATTGTTTTTGGAACCCCATGCAAACTGAGAATGCGAGCAATATAAAGTTCCGTATATGTGGCTACTGTATACTTTAGCCTGACTGGAAGAAAATGGGCGCTCTTTGTAAGTCGATCAATTATAACCTAGATAGAATCAAATCCTTCGGCTGTTCTGGGTAATCCTACAATAAAGCCCATGCTAATGTCCTCCCATTTCCAAGTCAGGATGGGCAAAGATTGCAGTGGACTAGCAGTCTTCATGTGTATGGCTTTGACACGTCTACAAGTGTCACATCTCGCCACATAGCGTGCAATTTCGATCTTCATTTTTGTCCACCAATAATGTTGCTTCAAATCTTGATACATCTTAGTGCTTCCAGGATGAATGGAATATCGACTAAGATGAGCTTCGTCCAATATTTGTAGGCGGATCTCAACATCCTTGGGCACAACTATGCGGTTATTAAACCATACTATGCCTTGATTATCCCTTCTAAAACAATTTGCTTCGCCGGCTTTTATTTTCTCATGAATATGTTTCATACCCTTATCATTTCTTTGTGCATCAATAATCTTTTGCAGAAGAATCGACTCAAGCTTCAATTGGTTCAGGGTTCCATATGGAATCATTCCCAGGTTTAATTTCTTCATTTCTTGATAGAATGTGGTGTTCGAAGTCCTTATCGTAAGACAATGGCAGGAAGCCTTGCAACTTAGTGCATCTGCCACAACGTTAGCTTTTCCTGGGTGATAGTGAATTTCTAATTCATAATCCTTAATCAGCTCAAGCCATCTTCTCTGCCTCATGTTTAATTCTGACTGGATAAAAATGTACTTCAAACTTTTATGATCTGTATATATATGACAGATATTTCTCATTAGATAATGACGCCATATTTTAAGGGCATGAACCACAACAGCTAATTTCAAGTCATGAGTTGGATAATGTTCCTCATGTCGGCGCAACTATCTTGAAGCATATGCTATAACTCGGCCCTCCTGCATTAAAACACATCCGAGACCACTGTCTGATGCATCACAGTATACATCAAAAGGCTTCTCAATGTCTAGTTAAGCCAATACCGGAGCAGTGGTCAACAATACCTTCAGCTGCTCGAAGGCTTCGATGCATTTTGAGGACCAGTTAAATTTGGTATCATTCTTCAGTAGATTTGTGATTGGTTTCACAATCTTGGAGAAGTCCGGGATAAATATAAGGTAGTAGACAGCCAGTTCAAGGAAACTTCGAACTTGATGTACAGTGGTTGGAGATTTCCATTCTAGAATATCCTTGACTTTGCTGGGACCAACCGCAATCCCATTTGCAAACAATACATGTCCCAAAAATTGGATTTCCTTCAGCCAAAACGCGCACTTGCTGAATTTAGCATATAATTGGTGCTCCCTTAAGCGCGTTAATACGATCCGTAAATGCTTAGCATGCTCCTCTTCATTCTTAGAGTAAATCAAGATATCATCGATGAAGACCACCACGAATTTGTCCAACTCGGGCATAAACACTGAGTTCATTAAATAGGTGAAGTGGGCAGGAGCATTTGTCAATCTAAAAGACAACCAAATATTCGAATAATCCATACCGCGTTGTGGATGCGGTCTTGGGTATATCTTTGGGTCAAATACGGATCTGATGATAGCCCGACCTGAGGTCAATCTTGGAAAATACCCGGGCTCCAGTATGTTGGTCGAATAAGATATCGATCCAGGGCAGAGGGTACTAGTTCTTGATCATGACCTCATTAAGGGGTCTGTAGTCCATGCACATTCGAAGCATTTGATCCTTCTTCTTGACAAAAATTGCGGGACATCCCCATGGTGATGAACTGGGCCGAATGAATCCCTTCTCTAGTAAGTCTTGCAATTGAGTCTTGAGCTCTGCCAATTCATTTGGTGGCATCCGGTACGATCTTCTAGAGATAGGAGCTGTACTGGGCTTCAGTTCTATTACAAATTATACATCCCTTTCTAGAGGTAATCCAGGCAGATCTTCCAGAAATACATCCAGAAATTCACATACTACTGGAATATCCTGGATTTCAGGTATGATATCTTCATAGACCCGTCCAAATGGTTTGGCTGGGACAGCTATAGGGATGGACAAGAGAACCTCTTCATGGCCATGGCTTAACTTGATAGTCCTTAAGTCAGTGTTAAGGATAGCTTTGTGCTGGGCTAACCAAGTCATGCCCATAATTACATCTATATCTTGGCCTTTCAAAACAATCATGTTGGTGGGAAAATCCCGTTTAGCCAATGTTACTGGCACATGAAAGGCTACCTCTTTAGTAAAGATTTGTCCCCCAGGTGAATGGATAATAAACCCTTCCCTTGATTCAGTGCAAGGAATGCAATATTTTTCCATGAATTGCTTGCTTATGATTGTATGTGAAGCACCAGAATCAAAGAGAATAATTGCTGGGTGATTGGCCACAAGGAACATACCCATCATTACCGGCTCTCCTTCCGGTGTAGTGACCACTTGAGTGTAATAAATTTGCCCAGTCTTCTTAACATTTTTGCCCGCAGAATT
Source organism: Zea mays (assembly GCF_902167145.1). Taxonomy (NCBI): domain Eukaryota; kingdom Viridiplantae; phylum Streptophyta; class Magnoliopsida; order Poales; family Poaceae; genus Zea; species Zea mays. The sequence continues at coordinate 155,682,000 of NC_050100.1, read as the reverse complement.
ATTAGCCATGTTTCCCTTGCCTTGATTTGAGCTCCCTGAGTTCTACTGATTGTTGGACTTATTCTGCCTTGGATATGGGCAGTCTTTGATAAAATGACCAGACTTCCCACAGTTGAAGCAGCTAGTTGAGGAAATAGGGAGGGCAGGGAAATGAGCACCAGGGGCACTCGGCTGATTTGTAGAAGCAGGCGTAGTGGCAGGGCGAATGAAGACATGTTGTTTGAACGGATAGGAGGGTGGACGAGGCGAAGAACGATTCTAATTAAATGGTTGGATTACCAACCTGGTTCACTTCTCAGGTCCCTGATTGGACCTGTCGCCTCCAAATCCCTTTGATTTTCCTTGGCCTGTATTCTTGGCTTCTACTGCCAGTGCTGTGCTGACAGCTCTGCTGTACGTAAGATCCAGGCAGGTAGCCATTTTCCTTTGGAGCCGATCATTGAGTCCTCTCATGAAGCATATCTTCTTTTTCAGGTCAGTGTTTACTTGATCAATTGCAAATTGGGATAAATGATTAACCTTGTTGAGATACTGCATCACAGTATCCCCTCCTTGTTTTAGTCGAATAAATTTCTCTTGTTTCATGTGAAGCACTCCTTCCGAAATATAGTGCTCACAAAATGCCAATTTAAATTCATCCCATGTGACCTGATGTCCAGCTGGTTGAATTGCCACAAAATTTCCCCACCATGTACTGGCAGGGCCTCTCAGTTGTTGGGCAGCGAACAACGGCTTCTGGGTTTCGGTGCAACAGAGTAATCCGAACTTCTGTTCTATTACCCTGATCCACTCATCAGCTTCAAGAGGATCTTCAGCTTTAAAAAAGAGTGGGGGACACGTTTCAGAGAAATCCAGATATGAGGTTTCACGCGGTCCTGGTGGGGGAGCCTTTCCGCCTTGTTGCTGAAATTGATTACCCACCATTTCACGAAGGAAGCGGGTATTATCGGCAGTCGCATTGACCAAGGCAGCGATAGCCTCGGCCAATGTTGGTGGTACTGGTGGCGGGTTAGGAGTACCTTCCCGACCTCGGGAAGTCCTCGCACCGTCGTCCGCGCGAGTCCGTGATGGCATATGAGCAAAGAAACATTTGGGAAAAATATAACATGCCAACATATACCATCATATTACATTACCAAATGTAATTATACAGACTCAAGCGTACAACATACCTACAGTACTTATTTTATATTGGTACAATATCTAAGCTATACTACTCTAGTCTTCATTGTCTTGGGTCGCTTCACTGTCTGCTGCAGGAGATCGCTCGTCAGCCAGGTTCATAGTAGGAGGAGGCTTAAAAAGGTCCAACTCCCCCACCAAGTTCTTCATTTGTTGTTCCTGAGGGTCCAGCTTCCATTGCAGCAGCGTTCGTGGGCACGTCCGGGTGCAGTCGACCATACAGTACATGTACTTCCTCATGTAGAGTATTACAATATACTTGCAGGTTATCGAGGGTCGTGTTGAGCTCATCCACACGAGCCCGAGCCTTTGATTCACGATGCCAAGCGATCGAGCGCGAGTTAATGGCCCAATCAATGGCTGAGTCTCGCTTAGAGATCTCAAACCGCAAGCGGCCGACTTGGGCTGACAACTCGGTGATACGCTGACTGTCCTGCTCCTGTGCCCTGTTCCAATGGCGTAGCTCCGATCTTAGTTGCTCCACCTTAGCTTCCAGATCTCCAATGGGGTCGTTGGAGCCGCAACTGCTCCCTTCATGTCTGGGGGCTAACTGATGGCGAGGCACACTAAAGGGTCCCATAGATTTGCGTGCAGTTTTCCTCGTGCATGCCATATCTCCATAAGATGGGAAATTTATTAGTAGATTCTTAACATGATGCATGCATAACCCAATGATTACGGAACCAACCTTTGTTGATCCCACTTCATATATTTTGCACTCTATTACCTGGTCTTACAAGATGAAAACTTCCAGAAAATGGCAAGGTAAGAATGAAAGAAATTTTCTTGGATAAGTATTTGAAAATTCTTTTTGAAATGCTTCATAATATCTAAAGAGATGGGCTTCGCTCCGATACTAGCTGTGGCCGAACCTCCTAAGTCACTAGGCCCACCTACAGTTGTCCTTGTCCAACGGACCTTGGACACCCCGGTAGATGCACATAATCACTCGACAAGTTCGGTATCTATATCATTTTCCTCAATTTGACATGCAAATCCTCAAATGTGAGAAACACATGATTTGTGGTGTTGTATTACTTTGGTATTTGCACTTTGGTCCAAAAGTGCACAAAATTTACACTTAGCCCCCTAGGGTTCTAATTTAGGGCTTTCCAGGGGTCTTTTCAGGGTTTTTAGCATTTCAGGGTTTTGGGGTCACTAAAGTCTATCAAAGATGATATCTTATGATTATTTCTAATGAGCTTTGGGGTTTTAACTTATTTAAGCTTCATTTTCACTCATAAGCGCAATTTAGGGTTAAGTACTCTACCTTAGGGTTAATCACACATCAACTCACAACATCACAACTTGTTTGAGATTTTACCTAGTGAATGCATTCTAGGTGTAACAAACACATGATATGCCAATGCTCATGATGTTATGCTCAAGTTTTAGTAACAGTAACACCAGAGGTGTTACAACAAGCACAATTCTAAAGTATTATACAAATGTTTATTAGTTCTCTCTAAGAACTCTCTCAGTAATGTCATCAAAAACTTTGTTAACAACTTCATCTATAGTCTTATACATCATGTCAAGGTGTGCCAACCAGTCTTGTAGCACTGGATCTTTGTCTGGATCATAACCTTTAGGTTCCAGTGAAAGGGCATCTGTAGTTGAGATATGCACTTTTGTTCTCAAGGAAGCATAGACGGAATTATTTGAAGCTATGCAAAGTATGTATGTAAAATACCTTCAAGTTCCTTTAGCCTCAAGGCTTTCTTTATTGTTTCAACTTTCTTTACAACTTTATGAATCTACAAAAGCAGATCGCGTAAGTGCTAAACTGCAAAAGCTGAAGGTAAAAACGAAATGTTAAAGAGAAACCTTTCCGCATTTTCTTTTACAGCCTCATCTGCTACATTCCTCCCACCAAAATGCCACACATCTATATAAAATCTTCTTCCAAGATCGATAGCTTTGGCTGAGGGGTGTCTAATATCATCAACAAAGAGTTCAAACCCTGGTTGAATAACAGTCTCAACATGCTCACATCCAGCTTTTTCAAACAGTGAAGATGTTCCTCAAGCCCCTATACATGCGCAATAGTTGTCACAGCTGGTCGAGACTTCGTCGAAGGCTTCTACTTCCCCTTCAATCCACTTCATCACCCCAAAGGCGCTGCCACACACAAATTCTTTGGAACCGCCACTGACACCCTTCGACCTCCATACCGGGCGTGCCTCAGCTCCGGACAACCGCCACCAATGTCAACCCGGCCAAGCTGCAGACCTGCCTCCGATCAAGTTTGCTCGCCACCTCCACCACTAGAAACTATATTTGTTTTGTTCTTTGAATGATGTGAGAAATACTGCGGGTAGTTGTTGTAAATGAAAATCAATTCTTTACTGATACTGCTCGATGCGTTGTTGTTTTGTCAATGCCCTTTTAATCTAGAAACATTTGTATTCAAATATATTGTAGGGCCATATCGGTTGCTGACCAATATCAGTTGCAAGTCCCTATGCAAATGCTGCAAGTCTCTGTGCGTATCATATCAGGGCTTGTTTGGGAACTCTGCTTCTCAAAACCTCAGTTTATAATACCACATGACATAACTATGATATATTTTATATTAGTCCAATCCACACCTATTTGGAGACAAAGTATTTCAGTTGCAGTGTAGGAGAAGAGAAGACTGTAACTGTGTGCAAGCAGACCAAAGTTTTTGACCCCCAAAATATCGTGGTATTGGTGAACTATGGTTTAAAATCCAATCATCTATTGGTACAAAATACTATGGTATGCTCAAGAACCATGGTATTGTCTAGATTAAGAAAATGCTCCGTTCCCCAACAGGCCCTTAGTTGTTGACCAAACCAATGTTGTAGCAGCTGCGTGCAATGCACATAAGTTTAACTCCTTTTTGGGAGATCACTAGGGAGTTGTTGGAGAACGGTGTTTGTTTAGATCTCAAATATGGCTAGAGAGACACTAATCTAAGATATTAGGATCTAAGGGCTAGTTTGGGAGCCACAAAACCGGAGGGGTTAAAGGGGCTAAAATCCCCTTCTTATTTAATTTTGAATAAGAAGGGTATTTTAGCCCATTCAATCCTCTCCAGTATTTTAGCTCCCAAACTAGCCCTAAGGGGTGTTTAAGATGGCTCCAGGTTCTAGCTCTAGTGTGGAGATGTAGTTTATAATATCAATTTAAATAGTTTTAAAAATATTTTTAATCTAAATAATAAACAAAATGACTTATCTAAATATCTTTTAAAGACCTTGTCGGAGAGAAAATTCTCCGGCCGGGTGGCAGAATGCACCCGCCCTAAATCCTAAGATGAGGAGGAGCCTAAGCGTTTTGCATGTCAGCTAAGCGATGAACGAATACAAGGACACACAAGGGTTTAGAGTGGTTCGGGCCGCCGGAGCGTAATACCCTACTCCACTGTGTGTTTTTTGAGAGCTTGTATGAACTTGTGAGCCTGAGCTAGGTCTAAGTGAGCTTGAGTGCCTCAGTGCCGTTGCATGCCTCCCCTTTTATAGCTCAAGGGGGGCACGTACAAGGGTGCTAAGTGTAAGTGCAATCAACCCTAATTGAGGGTTTTGGTGATTAAATGACAAAACAAACAAAGTTTCTAACAAGTTTGCTCCTAGCATGTACACAGTATTTCTACAGACAGGAGAAGCACAGATCTTATGAGCATAAAAATGTAAAGCACAGTGGATTTAAAATTCTACATCAAATGGCGTGCTCCAAGTGCTTGGAAACATCGGCAGTACTCTTTTTTATAACTCTTGAGTTATAGGATTCGCCGTTCAATTAAGAGGGATCTGCAATGGTTAAGTAAGTTTTGCAATGAGCTAAGTTCAAAATCCTTCAAAATCATCTTCGAGAACATTTTTCCAGATCATGAATGCCTTAAGAAAAACCATTTTTCACTTCCCACATAAGTTCCACCTTTGTTCACTTCAAAAAAATTCAAAACTTGGTTTTCAGCCCTGGAAACCGGTTCAACCGGTTTTGGGACTGTTCCTCTGCCATCCCTGCTCTGACCTGTCTGACAGTCAGTGCTATCAGAAAAGTCGTTGCAGATCTTTTGGGAAAACCGGCTCAACCGGTTTTGATTCCGGTCGAGTCTCCGGCTGAGTAGGTTAGTGAACCGGGTTCTCCCTGGTGGAAACCGGTTCAACCGGTCTGAAAACCGGTTCAACCGGTTTTTACCGATTTTCTCCCAATGGCTGCCAGCTTTTGGGGGATCCTTTATATACCCCCCACACTCTCTCTCTTATTTACTTCTGCCTCTCCCACGAAATCTTGGCTGACCAAACTCTCAACAAGTGCATTCATTTCACCTTTCACACCCGCAATCGCATTTCCTTCAATCGCTTGAAGGATCCTTGGTGTGAGGTGAACTCGATCTAACACGTTGTCATTTTCATCTCGATTCTCCTATTCTCATTGTTCTTGAGCTCGTTGCAAACTTGACCTTGTGCGGATTTGTTACTCTTGGAACCTTGTGTTCCTTGACGGTTAGAGGTTGCTTGGGAGTCTCCAAATTTGTGGACGACCCCAAGAAGTTTGTGTCACCCGCTCTTTGAGCATATTTGAGAAGAGATTGCCTTGACCTTTGTGGTCGGCTTGTGGAGGATTAGGGTTGGAAAAGACCCGGCCCTTTGTGGGCTCCTCAACGAGGAGTAGGACACCTTTTGTGGTGGTTGCCGAACCTCGGGTTATATCGCGTGTTCTTATGTATTCTTGTTAAGCACTTTAAGTTTGTTGGTTGGTTCATATTATCTATTCGAGTAGATCTTGCGTAGGGCAAGTCATTAGCAAAATCTTTCACTAATTCGTAATATTTGTTTATCTCAGTTGAGCAGGTTCAAACTTGTTTAGTTGTAAACAAAATCAACTGAACCGGTTTGCACCAGTGCAACTTTAATCTAACCTATCTCGAAGTTTTTAGTGAAAAATTTCAGGTGTAGCCTATTCACCCCCCCTCTAGGCTACTTTCAATTGGTATCAGAGCCTCGTACCTCGTTTTGTGCTTAACCGCGTGAGGAAACGATGTCTACTCAACGGGACCATGTGGATCCTATCCTCGTTGAAATTCCCGTCACATCCTCCGATGAGGAAGTGGACCCCAAGGTCCTCGACCTCGCCATGAAGATTGTCGAGAGGATGTTCCTCAAGATGAAAGAGGAAGATGCGAAGAAGAAGAATCAAGAAGAAAGGCCGAAGAAGATAAATGTAAAGGAAAAATTGAATACAATGATGACTTGGTAGATCTTTTGGTGTCAAAGGTGTTGAGCAAGGTAAGTCTCAACACCGAAGGATCATCTACCAAAAGTAAAGGTAACGAATTCAGTAAAGTTCAATTTGATTATTCTAGAAATTTTATTCCCAACTTCTCTTCCGCCCCACTTGGAAAGTTACCAACTCTTAGTGAGTTGAACTATGACGAGTGGGCCGATAAGATGAAGTCACATTTAATCGGTGTACATCCTAGTCTTTGGGAGATTGTCAATGTAGGTATGTATAAGCCCGCCCAAGGAGAAGAGATGACTTTGGAAATGATGCAAGAGGTTCACCGCAATGCTCAAGCAGTGAGCATAATTAAAGGAAGTCTTTGTCCGGAAGAATACCAGAAAGTTTAAGGAAGAGAAGATGCCCGTGACATTTGGAATATTCTTAAAATGTCACATGAAGGAGATCCCAAAGCTAAAAGACATAGAATTGAAGCTTTGGAGAGTGAGCTTGCTAGATACGATTGGACTAAGGGTGAGTCGCTTCAATCACTCTTTGATCGATTGATGGTGTTAGTAAACAAAATAAGAGTGCTTGGAAGTGAAGATTGGAGTGACTCCAAGGTCACAAGACTATTCATGAGAGCATATAAAGAAAAGGATAAGAATCTAGCAAGGATGATAAGGGATCGTGATGACTATGAAGATATGACACCTCATCAATTATTTGCAAAGATTCAACAACACGAGTCCGAAGAAGCCCCAGTCAAGACAAGAGACTCTCATGCCTTGATCACAAATGAACAAGACACACCCAAGAAGAACAAAGACCAAAAGGCAAAGAAAGTGGTCAAGACATCAAGTGATGAAGATAGCTCAAGTGATGAAGACACAGCTATGTTCATCAAAACATTCAAGAAATTTGTAAGGAAAAATGACAAGTTTCAAAGGAAAGGAAAGAAGAGGGCATGCTATGAATGTGGCCAAACCGGTCATTTCATAGCGGATTGTCCTAACAAAAAGGAACAAGAAGCCAAGAAGGAATACAAGAAGGACAAGTTCAAAAAGGGAGGCAAGACCAAGGGACATTTCAAGAAGAAGAAATATGGTCAAGCCCATATTGGTGAAGAATGGAACTCCGATGAAGAGAGTTCTAGCTCCGAAGAAGAGGAAGTGGTGGCAAACGTTGCCATCCAATCTACTTCAAGCTCGCAACTCTTCACCAACCTACAAGACGACTCCTACACTCCAACTTGCCTCATGGCAAAAGGAGATAAGGTAACTTTATTTAGTAATGATTTTCCAAATGATGATGATGATGAACAAATTGCCATGAAGAATAAAATGATTAAAGAATTTGGCTTGAATGGATATAATGTTTGTGGCGGAACCGCCCGAATTATTCCAACTTAAGTGCCTAAGTCCCGCCTTAGAGGCTAGACCACACTTAAATAGGAATAAACCGTCAGTCCCTCGGATCTAGTCCGATAAAGCCACTTAACCAGGATCGAATACCACTAGCTCACTCGAAGGTGAGGCACAGAGAAATACAATAAAGCATAATACCACAAATTTAAGAAGTATCATTAGTGATTACATTATTGGAGTTTCAGAAATAATAAACATAAATTTTAATGCAGCGGAAATAACTAACGGAGAAAACCGAGTAACATGGCGAAGCCTGGCCACGCTACTCCTCCTAGTCCTCTCCTGCAGAAGCAGTAACCCACTCGACCATCTATCCCGGTGGCAGGGATGGAGGCCAAGTCACACCATCAACCAATCAAGGAGGTACCTGCAAAAATTATGCCATAAGCAAGGCTGAGTATACTAATACTCAGCTAGACTTACCCGGTGTGAGGAGTCTACTCCTCTACCTCTAGACATGCAGCTGTTTGGCTGTGGGGTTTGGTTGCCAAAAGCACTAGCTGAGTTTCTAGATCAAATTTTAACTTGGTCAAATTTAAGTGTGACTCTCTTAAGGCTAAATATGTACTATCTACTCATACATAGTAGCAAACATTTTAGCAAGCAACATCTTGTCTCAACTCATTATATTTCCACTTGTTACTCAATGCAGTACAATGGATCAAGCAGTCTCATTAGCTATGAGAAGCAGACGATTCGAATCGAGTTTTATCCTTGCAAGGTAAACCTAAACACACGACGTGGCGAGGCACTCTGTCCCCACACACATCAACTGTCCCCATCGATTCCCTGACAATAGATCAGGGCTCACCGCCTTGGCGTACAATGCCTCACTGACCCCGACTGCCGTCGTGCAGTGACCGCACTTGTACCCACCATAACCGGAATGGGAGACCACGTCTCAGGTCGCGTGAGGGGTAAAGTATGCGGGCAGGTTCACTCAGGTACTAGGCTTACCGATTTACCATATTTCTCGGTATGTGTTTAGTACGTTCAAACACTTGACACAGGTATCCGCACGTTAATCCTTATTCCAATTTTTCCATCTCGTAGACCACGCGTCCCCATGGACCCGTGTCCACAGACCATCACCATTCTGTTATCAAAGTGGATACAAACAATTCCTGACCTCGCGCGAGTGCTAGAAAAATCACTCGACTTCTACCGAGATCCCTAATTAGGAAAGCAGCTACTCGACCTAGCATACTAGTATTCATCTCAATAGGAATCCTGAGTTAATGCAACTAGGGTTTCAGGCAACTCCTACACTTAAGTGCACAATTCAAGCCTACAATCATTAAGTGCAGTAAAATCTCTACTACTCTTAAGCACACAGTGTAGGCGTGCACACCTACGGTTCTGCCTCCCCCAGCGACATCCTCCGCTCATTCACACGTCCGCGGCCGCCCCCGCAATCAACGGGATTGCCCGGTTGCCCCCGTGATCCCCATCACCTCCCAGATCTCGTGCTCTCCATTCACCTCCCAGATCCCGTGCTACATCCAAGGAAGTGAAGTGGTGATGGTCCGCGGCCACCCCCGCAATCCCCTTCTACCGACAACGCTAGCCTTCCATCAACGAAGCGGCTCTTCCTCCGCTCGAACCCTAGGCGGCGGCGGCGCGACGCCCATCGCCTGGATCCCAAGTCCCGCTCCCCCTATCCACCCTCCTTGTTCGCCCTCCCGTTCCCCCGCCGTGTCGGCCTCCTCGACATGCCCAACCTGAAGAAGCAATGCGGGAGGTTCATCTCCACCACGCCCTGCCCCAGGTGCTTCGACCTCCTTGCCATGGGGGAGCACAACGGACACGGTGGAGGGCGCCCCAGTCTGCACCCGGCGGACGGACCACGGAGGAAGGCAGCCAACGACACAGTGGTGAGCTGCGCCTTCGCTGACACCCCCGTAGAAACCTCGTCGACACCCCTCCTCGCACTTCCTACATCCTGCCCCTCCTCTCCTGCTCTCCTCCTTGCATCTCGCCCCGGGCCATGTCCTCTCGTCGCTCTCCTCCCGCGGCAATGCGGCATCCACACCGTGGCTCTCGACCTCCCCGGCCAGGGCCTCTCTCCGTCGCCGCCCGCTGCGTCCGTGCCTGCCTGGACCAGCGCGCTCCGGTAGATGCAAGGCGGTGCCTGGTGCGACGACCATACTGTGAGGTGCGAGACAACGGCGGGTGGTGTAGCGGTAGCGAGGCCCTCGTCGATGGAGTTGCAAGTCAGCCGCTATGGCAGAGCCAAGATTCGCCTTTGCCGAAGCCACCTTCGCCTTCTAGGACCGCCAGTCGCTCGGTAGCGAGTACGAGGTACACACCTCTTGCTCCACGAGAACAGCCCTGATCTGGGTTAGGGATTTTTTAATGACCATATCTGATTAGCCCTATCACGCATTGCTTTCCAATTTGATTTATTGCCAGGCTGATTTGTAGCTAGAAATCGTTAATTGAGAACATGTGGTTATCCATGGATCTTAGTGCGTAAGTTAAAGGACTACAAATGTTTGGGGTGTTCTATTGTGTTTGGGTAGTGGGAGATAATTATGTTCAAGATTTGACTGTTTATTCAAGAAATTTTATTCGGATATTATAAGGTGTGACATGAATTCCTCGCAAACAAATATGATCAGATAGGACCAGATTGTAACCAATGGCAGGCCATCAAGATGGAAAGCGCTGATGGGTGCTTTGATGTTGAGGAGCTTTTATGTTTCCATATTTCGAAGGCAACCACGTGGAGCCTCCTCTACAAGTCATGAGTCATGAAAATTGGATGCCATGGTTGCTCCTTGAGCCCTTTAAATTCTTTTATATTTGTATGTTAAATTAATTGGTTTTGTTATTTACTGTATCACTATTTGTCGTTCTGGATGGTACATGCTTGTCATTCTGATTTAGGTTAAAGAATTTAGATATATTGCTAGACTTGTCAGTTGGAGCATACTTATTATTAATTGGCCTAGCAACAGGATTCGTGCAATTGCATGCTATAATCTTCTTAGAAACAATTGTTTGGGCTGAAAATATGATGTGGAAACAAGGTCATTAGATCATTTCAAAAGTGTGATTTTTCTTGGATGTCCATTGTCGAAATTTCTTTTGTACTTATGGCATAAGTACCACTATCCTTATATATCAACTGTTATACATGCAAAGAAACTCTAGATAGGAAATTTTGAGGTCCAAAATATTTGTTTGTGCCACTTGTTCTTTGTTTGTTTAGAAGTTACATTGAGCTTGGATATGAAGTCAAATTACCTTGTTATTTCATTCTCCGTACACATTGTAAATCAATAGTATCACAATAAGATGCAAACAAGGGAAACATGAGAGGAGTACAAATTTGATTTGTAGATACTAAAAAATAGGTATGCTTGTGTTATTTTTTACAGATTTGGATGTATTTTATTCTACAGCCAGTGTGACCATCATTGCAAGGAAGCATTCTGATGTTATGTGAAATATCAATAACTTTGCCTATGTCCTGCATGTTAGTGAAATTTATTAGAAGATGTTAAGTAGCTTCAATTCAATAGACTCGACAGGTGGATTCAACTGATAGGTTTTATTCTTCTGTTTGTTCTCTAACACACGAGTTTATTGGTTGTGAACAACATTCAGTTGATCTTCATCCAGTCTGAAATCTTTTTTCTGTTCTTGGCTGAGATCTGAATATAACATATACAATAACCTGAACTCAGATGGTCTAAAAAATAATCAGAGTGGTGCCACGGTCTGTTTAACATTACAGTCAAGCTTATCAGTATTCGATTTTGTTTCTAAGGTTTGATTGCTCCTCTTCTCATTTCCTACATAACAGTGTCCTTGTCACTTGTAAATGTTTTTTTAATCCCACACGTAGGATGAACAAGGGATAAAAAGGGGTCGCTCTCATCCTACAAGTGCCAAGAGATGGGACAACACACGCATGTCAAGAGATGGGACAACGACCCCTTTTTATCCCTTGCTCATCCTATAGTTGGTCTAGAATTTTATTGGCTCCACTGCTTACTAAATTGTCATTACTGCTTTGTGTCTTAATCACACATTACATTACTTTGGATCAGATCAATGTTATTCCGATTGCTATGATCCTATCTACCAATGTGGACATGTAAATGCCAAACAAATATGGCTGTATATACGCAGGGTTCTATTCGACCTTGATTTTTTAACTCAAAATCAACGATGCTTATTCATAGATTATTTCCTTCCATTAACAATTTCTTCTACTAATACTTGAATACAGAAGGATGGTGATGTAGCTCTTTTGCACGAAACTATTGTTGGTTGGGTCTCTTTTGAAGGTAACATGCACTTCCTCATTAGTCATTAAGGTAGTAGTAGGACACAAATAACTTCTGTTTCATGTCCTTCGTTAAGTCCAATTTATTTATACGCGGTATATAGTTGGTCGGATCTCTTCTAAAAGTAATGTCAATATGCTACCAAATGAATGGAAAATGAAAAGTTAGTGCAGGAAAACATGTTTTCTTTCTGCTCCAAGTTTTTGTTCGGAAGCTAACTGCTTTTCCAAATCATATAGCTTCTTTATGGCGTCTTCTTTCTCTTGCTGTAGTTTTTTGCCAGTTAATCTCATCTAAAAGTATTGTCAAGCCGCTACCAAATGAATGGAAAATGAAAAAGTTAGTGCAGGTGAAATTGTTCTCTTTTCGGTTCAAGTTTATCTTTGGAAGCCAACTGCATTTCTAAATCATATAGCATCTTCTTGACATCTTCTTTCTCTTTCCGGTTCAAGTTTTTCTTTGGAAGCCAACAGGAAACAATATTGGAAAACGTACTTTCTCATGTTTAATCCATATTTACTACTTTAATAATACCCTTGTTTTATTTGCAGTCGCATTATTCGTAGGTTTCATGTTCAATGAACTGGGTCTGTGCTTGGGTGGACCATTTATTTTAGTTGGCGCATGTTGTTAGCAAATTGTAATAACAAAATGGAAATAAAACAAAGAGAATTTATCTGCTCTAAGTCATAGTACAGAATGGATTCCGTATTATATGTTGTTATTTTTTCCCTATATTATATCCTTACACCGATCACATAAATGTCTTTTCCCCTCTACTTTCAGATATAACCATAGTTGACCTCAATGTTCAAAGGATGGCCAGGTATTTCTTTTTTCGTGTCTCTATTCAACTGTTGTCGTATAGCTAATCTTGAACTATGGATTGCGACAACCATTAGAATCCAGTTATATATACTTTGCTGCAGTGAGCAGCCAATTGGCCATAGACTGAACAATCTCATGTTCATGATGAAAAAGAAAAAAATGAGGGATTTAGAGTTTAGGAACCCAACCTGTTTTTACCTTTCGAGCTTGGCTGCAATGAACAGGAAGTGACTTCAACCCTTTATAGTGCAGGGCTGCAGGCTGTAGTTTCTTTTTAATTGTTTGCATGTATGTAGTGATGATGCATGACAAATCAAATGTGCTATTTGCTTTTGACCTACCTTATATAGGAATTTATGATGTGTAAACAGGCTACCTAATTCCCTTCCATCACATAAAATTGTTACCTGTTTGTATAGCACATAACTGCATTCTAGAAGATCACAGATAGTCAATAACATAAATTGCTCGTTCTTGGATTCGAAATTTTTTAAACCCAATGTGCAATGTAATAACTATGGACACCCCATCCATGCATTTAAATCTGTATATTAAAAATATTAATGTGGTTTATGTCCAATGCATTTCTTAGCTAACTACCTTCATCTAACACAATATTTAGGGCTACATCATCTTGTTGTTGACGGGTTCCCTGTGTTCAATCGCCGAGCAGAAAGCCAGGAACATAACTCAGGCGTTGGCGATTGGCATCTCCCTCCCCTGAGCCATGGCCACCGGGCGGCCCGTACGACTCGTGCTGGATGCCTCCCTCCTCCTCGACCCCTCCTCCACCAGGGAGGCGGCGGCGGCGGCTCTGCGGCCCGGGGTAGAGGAGCTGCGGCGGCGGTTGCGCTACTCCAACCTCACCGTGGTATGAGTGGCTTGGTTTTGTGTCTATTGGCGCGATTCGTCATTGTTTTGCTAAATGAGTTGGCTGAGATCTTACTGTTTAATAGTGTCGTACTGTTCAAGGAAATGCTCTCGCTGATAGATTGTCCTAGGAACTTGGCTAAAAGCTCAACTTTTCTGTTTTCTCTCTCCTGTTGATTAATGTCATATGCTCGAATGTTTAGGATCCTTGATGTCTTTTTAGGAACTTGGCTAAAAGCTCAACTTTGCAGTAATCCTTGATATCTGCATTTAGGATCCCGTTTAGGGCTACATCATCTTGTTGTTGACGGGTTCCCTGTATTCAAGTTTTAGCCCAATAAATAGTTCAAATGCTTGTTGTTACTGGATCAGTAGAGCTTAGAAGAGTTCATAAACTGAGCAAGTGATGGACATCTGATTATATCCTCTTCTATCCTTTTTCAGGCAATCTGCTATGCAGAGGGCATGCCAACTAATGAGGTGCTCTACTTATCTACATTATTATTACATCCCTCTGAAGTTGTATCTTCAGAAGTTCACATCGACAGTATTTTCTTCCTCTTGCCATACTTACCCATCATGGCCCATGGGGTGTCTATCTTATCATGCCGTCTTCAAAGAATGGCATCATGTTAACAAAAATGAATGAGAAATCAGTCATTTTTAATGGAAAGGCTGTTTCTTACTGCTGATCTGGTGGCAATTTCCTGTTAAACTTCTGCTTACTAGCATATGTTTCAATAATCTTTAGGCATGGTCAAATGTTTCTATATTATGTCGCGATATAATCAAGTGCATGATAACCCATGTCAAGTTCATCATGAAATATGGGACCATTGAATTTTGAATTGATCTTATGTAATTGTTATCCTTCATATCAGAAATAATGGTTTTTTTGTCACTGCCTTTGAGTTTTGAACATTTAAGACACTTGTTGGTTATTTGCTTGAGTACAACAGATTTCTTAACTGTCGAAGCTTCTTGCTTCAGCACAAAAGATTTCTTAACTGTCAAAACTTCCATACCAACCCTATGCGCCCTTATGAAATTGCTCCCTCTTTGATGTAGGAACTATGTGACTCATCTGTTCTGGTGATTGGATATATAATGAAAAAATCCCGTGAGGAAGACTTCGCAAGGGCAAGTTACTTTAGAGTTTAGAGTGTAAATGAATATTAACAGCTACTTATGTATTGGGTAACAACATGAACATCATGCTTTTTCATCTTGCTTACTTACGGAGATGTGGTTCTGTCACTTCTGTGACCGTTGCCGTGTACGGAGACGAGGACAATCCAGCGCTTATAATGTTTACAGAGATGTGGTTATGTGACCGTTGCCGTGTACTCAGGCTTTATTTCAACAGGATTTAAATATGAGATGTAGAGTGATTGATGTACATCACTTCACTAACCATGAAATCTGTAGAAGGCGAAACTACTAGCCATATATGATATGCATAATCCGTGTGGTAAACATTATCAATATCACACAAATTTTATTCTGATTCTCCCAGAAATCTGACAATGCGGTCCTTGGGCTTCCTTATGCGTTGGCCAACCAATCATTCTGCAAATCATTCAACTTGGATCTGCTTGAAGCCTCAGCTACACTTACTCTCGCTGAGTTGTGACTGGCTCTTGGATCAAGCCATGCAAAGAAGGCACTGAGTCTTGTCTACCAGAGCCTTCCCATGATTCTTGGTCATGGTGGGCTTGAGCTGCGTGCTCGAGCTCACGTTGTTTTAGCAAAGTGCCATTTATCCGATCTGAAATTCTCAAGTACTTTGCAACACTTCGTGTTACATTATGTGGACAACTTATTGCTGATCCTTTAATGTGTAAACCTCTCAACATATTGGTCTGCTCGACACATCCACCTAGACGCTAGAAGCTAGACCTGTTATGCTTGTCGAAACGCCTGGAGCGGCACATATCTATAATATATATTGTTATCGTGTTATTATACGGTTCCGTTGCAACGCACAGGCACTCACCTAGTAATATATAGAACTGGTTATGCATAAAACCGGGGCTTGCCTTTAATTTAACACTTAGATAGTGTTTGCCGGGGTGGCACTCGCTCGGCGAGCATCCACTGGTTATGTCCACCATCCTTCAGTACGTCTACCAACTGCATCTTGTGGTTGGCACCACATCACTTGCACGATCACCATCTCTCAGTCCTAAATGAGATGCAGGATGCATATGTATGAATATAATGAAAATATCACCAGATATACAAATACACGGTAGCGAACTAAATATTTAATTGTAAGACACCACAAACAACCACATGTTAGCTTTAGTTATCTACACGTCGTCGGGCATACGTAGTTACTACCATTAGAAAGACGACCGATACTTTCTAGACTTAACCAGCGCAATACGACATCACACGTGCAAGCATTTATCACATTCACTTTAATCATTCATTGGTTACTTAACATTAGGTTAGTTAAGTACTTAAGTTTCCTACGACTGATATGTAGACAGACTTAGTTGAAAAGGAACTAGACACTTAGTTGGGCTTTACAATTATTTATTAGGCGAACACGTATTAGACCTTAACCAATTTAGTTCCCTAATTTAGCGAGGCGTGTACTAGTTACCTACATACTTATGCTCACTTATATTAGTTATATTATCGTTACTGCGTGTTCAACCAAAATCAAAACGGGGAAACGGTCAACGCAAGACATACGCCACAGAGTAGAGCAATCCACAAAACACAACAAAATTAGGATAGCAGCACAGCAGTGGCTTGTTTTAACCATAACTCTTTAAATATTAATCCAAAACTAGCAAACTAAGATTTTCTGGAAAGCTTAGAAGGTGCTATACAACTTTGGTATTGTCATCACCGCACGATTAAACACTTAGCAAGGTCAAAAGGTGTTAACACAACAGCGCTGTCCAAATTTGGACAGATTCAGACTTGTGACTTTAAAAATTCATAACTGAAGATTCAGACATCCAAACAAAGTGATCTTAGACTTTCTGGAAAGCTAATTAAATATTCTACAAATTATTTATAAACATCACTGGCTGGTTTAATATGTATCAAGGGTGAAATACACTATGAAGGTTGTGCTGTCGAGAACTGGATAGATTCAGTCTTCAGACTTTAAACATCCATAACTTAATCTTCAGACCACCAAAAATAGTGATCCAAGACTTTTTAGAAAGCTTGGCAATTGCACTACATAACTTTTATAATCACCAAGAAGTGATTCTGTGCTTAACTGAATCAAACAACGCAGTTTTCAAAATCTGTTCTGACAGAGGACAGAACACAGCAACCAGTTCGTAAATTTTATAACTCTTAAACCGTCAGGCCTTTAGTTATGAAATTTTAACACAAGCAAGATCCGAAAAGCATCTACAACTTTCTTATAACGATCATGAACAGATTGCAACATTAAATTGAGCAAACAATGCAGTTTCTGAAATCTGTACAGAATTTGGACAGATTCAGTTACTGAATTTGTAAAAAGCATAACTCCTAAACTGTCAGACCTATGGCTGTCAAATTTTAACACAAGTAAGATAATAAAGTTATCTACAACTTTCTTGTGACCACCAATAACTAATTCCAAGATTAACTTAAGCAACCATTGCAATCTCTGAAATCTGTTCAGAAATTCGACAGATTCAGGTGCTGGGCTTGTGAAAAGCACAACTCCTAAACAATCAGGTTTATGGCTGTCAAATTTTAGTACAAGCAAGATAATCATGTTATATACAACTTTTCTATAGCACATATCTAGAGAAAACACAATTTAGTTCATCAAACATACAGCACACCGAAAACAGTACGTGCAGCCCAAAACAGCAATCAATACATTTCAGCTTCTATACAATTCAAGAATTGCCGCGTTCTAGAGACTTGAATTATTGTAACACTTTGACATTTGTTAGAGTTAAAGTAACCAAGTGAGAACTAATAAGTGGACTTACTAAATTTTTACTCAAGTCATCTCGTGCCTAGAATTACTATACATAATTAACAACGCATTCATCACAATAGTCAAATTTGGTATATAAGTATATCAAAGCACTTTTCACCCACTAGTTCTCATTTTAGCTTAGACACCACATGAGCGCTACTACTTTTCATCCGCGACCGTAACCATACGCATTTAGAATACAACAAGCAAATTATCGTGGCTACGACCTTAACCAATTCATCGAACAATTTGGCTAACTAGAGCAACGACACGGTCCGTTCGACAGCATACACGTCGGCTTGTCTATTACTATCACAATCTGAGACACAACATATATATATAACAAACACTTAACGAAATCGACTCCTATTTAACATGAGTTGGCTAATCTCTACTACTCTTAAGCACACAGTGTAGGCGTGCACACCTACGGTTCTGCCTCCCCCAGCGACATCCTCCGCTCATTCACACGTCCGCGGCCGCCCCCGCAATCAACGGGATTGCTCGGTTGCCCCCGTGATCCCCATCACCTCCCAGATCTCGTGCTCTCCATTCACCTCCCAGATCCCGTGCTACATCCAAGGAAGTGAAGTGGTGATGGTCCGCGGCCACCCCTGCAATCCCCTTCTACCGACAACGCTAGCCTTCCATCAACGAAGCGGCTCTTCCTCCGCTCGAACCCTAGGCGGCGGCGGCGCGACGCCCGTCGCCTGGATCCCAAGTCCCGCTCCCCCTATCCACCCTCCTTGTTCGCCCTCCCGTTCCCCCGCCGTGTCGGCCTCCTCGACATGCCCAACCTGAAGAAGCAATGCGGGAGGTTCATCTCCACCACGCCCTGCCCCAGGTGCTTCGACCTCCTTGCCATGGGGGAGCACAACGGACACGGTGGAGGGCGCCCCAGTCTGCACCCGGCGGACGGACCACGGAGGAAGGCAGCCAACGACACAGTGGTGAGCTGCGCCTTCGCTGACACCCCCGCAGAAACCTCGCCGACACCCCTCCTCGCACTTCCTACATCCTGCCCCTCCTCTCCTGCTCTCCTCCTTGCATCTCGCCCCGGGCCATGTCCTCTCGTCGCTCTCCTCCCGCGGCAATGCGGCATCCACACCGTGGCTCTCGACCTCCCCGGCCAGGGCCTCTCTCCGTCGCCGCCCGCTGCGTCCGTGCCTGCCTGGACCAGCGCGCTCCGGTAGATGCAAGGCGGTGCCTGGTGCGACGACCATACTGTGAGGTGCGAGACAACGGCGGGTGGTGTAGCGGTAGCGAGGCCCTCGTCGATGGAGTTGCAAGTCAGCCGCTATGGCAGAGCCAAGATTCGCCTTTGCCGAAGCCACCTTCGCCTTCTAGGACCGCCAGTCGCTCGGTAGCGAGTACGAGGTACACACCTCTTGCTCCACGAGAACAGCCCTGATCTGGGTTAGGGATTTTTTAATGACCATATCTGATTAGCCCTATCACGCATTGCTTTCCAATTTGATTTATTGCCAGGCTGATTTGTAGCTAGAAATCGTTAATTGAGAACATGTGGTTATCCATGGATCTTAGTGCGTAAGTTAAAGGACTACAAATGTTTGGGGTGTTCTATTGTGTTTGGGTAGTGGGAGATAATTATGTTCAAGATTTGACTGTTTATTCAAGAAATTTTATTCGGATATTATAAGGTGTGACATGAATTCCTCGCAAACAAATATGATCAGATAGGACCAGATTGTAACCAATGGCAGGCCATCAAGATGGAAAGCGCTGATGGGTGCTTTGATGTTGAGGAGCTTTTATGTTTCCATATTTCGAAGGCAACCACGTGGAGCCTCCTCTACAAGTCATGAGTCATGAAAATTGGATGCCATGGTTGCTCCTTGAGCCCTTTAAATTCTTTTATATTTGTATGTTAAATTAATTGGTTTTGTTATTTACTGTATCACTATTTGTCGTTCTGGATGGTACATGCTTGTCATTCTGATTTAGGTTAAAGAATTTAGATATATTGCTAGACTTGTCAGTTGGAGCATACTTATTATTAATTGGCCTAGCAACAGGATTCGTGCAATTGCATGCTATAATCTTCTTAGAAACAATTGTTTGGGCTGAAAATATGATGTGGAAACAAGGTCATTAGATCATTTCAAAAGTGTGATTTTTCTTGGATGTCCATTGTCGAAATTTCTTTTGTACTTATGGCATAAGTACCACTATCCTTATATATCAACTGTTATACATGCAAAGAAACTCTAGATAGGAAATTTTGAGGTCCAAAATATTTGTTTGTGCCACTTGTTCTTTGTTTGTTTAGAAGTTACATTGAGCTTGGATATGAAGTCAAATTACCTTGTTATTTCATTCTCCGTACACATTGTAAATCAATAGTATCACAATAAGATGCAAACAAGGGAAACATGAGAGGAGTACAAATTTGATTTGTAGATACTAAAAAATAGGTATGCTTGTGTTATTTTTTACAGATTTGGATGTATTTTATTCTACAGCCAGTGTGACCATCATTGCAAGGAAGCATTCTGATGTTATGTGAAATATCAATAACTTTGCCTATGTCCTGCATGTTAGTGAAATTTATTAGAAGATGTTAAGTAGCTTCAATTCAATAGACTCGATAGGTGGATTCAACTGATAGGTTTTATTCTTCTGTTTGTTCTCTAACACACGAGTTTATTGGTTGTGAACAACATTCAGTTGATCTTCATCCAGTCTGAAATCTTTTTTCTGTTCTTGGCTGAGATCTGAATATAACATATACAATAACCTGAACTCAGATGGTCTAAAAAATAATCAGAGTGGTGCCACGGTCTGTTTAACATTACAGTCAAGCTTATCAGTATTCGATTTTGTTTCTAAGGTTTGATTGCTCCTCTTCTCATTTCCTACATAACAGTGTCCTTGTCACTTGTAAATGTTTTTTTAATCCCACACGTAGGATGAACAAGGGATAAAAAGGGGTCGCTCTCATCCTACAAGTGCCAAGAGATGGGACAACACACGCATGTCAAGAGATGGGACAGCGACCCCTTTTTATCCCTTGCTCATCCTATAGTTGGTCTAGAATTTTATTGGCTCCACTGCTTACTAAATTGTCATTACTGCTTTGTGTCTTAATCACACATTACATTACTTTGGATCAGATCAATGTTATTCCGATTGCTATGATCCTATCTACCAATGTGGACATGTAAATGCCAAACAAATATGGCTGTATATACGCAGGGTTCTATTCGACCTTGATTTTTTAACTCAAAATCAACGATGCTTATTCATAGATTATTTCCTTCCATTAACAATTTCTTCTACTAATACTTGAATACAGAAGGATGGTGATGTAGCTCTTTTGCACGAAACTATTGTTGGTTGGGTCTCTTTTGAAGGTAACATGCACTTCCTCATTAGTCATTAAGGTAGTAGTAGGACACAAATAACTTCTGTTTCATGTCCTTCGTTAAGTCCAATTTATTTATACGCGGTATATAGTTGGTCGGATCTCTTCTAAAAGTAATGTCAATATGCTACCAAATGAATGGAAAATGAAAAGTTAGTGCAGGAAAACATGTTTTCTTTCTGCTCCAAGTTTTTGTTCGGAAGCTAACTGCTTTTCCAAATCATATAGCTTCTTTATGGCGTCTTCTTTCTCTTGCTGTAGTTTTTTGCCAGTTAATCTCATCTAAAAGTATTGTCAAGCCGCTACCAAATGAATGGAAAATGAAAAAGTTAGTGCAGGTGAAATTGTTCTCTTTTCGGTTCAAGTTTATCTTTGGAAGCCAACTGCATTTCTAAATCATATAGCATCTTCTTGACATCTTCTTTCTCTTTCCGGTTCAAGTTTTTCTTTGGAAGCCAACAGGAAACAATATTGGAAAACGTACTTTCTCATGTTTAATCCATATTTACTACTTTAATAATACCCTTGTTTTATTTGCAGTCGCATTATTCGTAGGTTTCATGTTCAATGAACTGGGTCTGTGCTTGGGTGGACCATTTATTTTAGTTGGCGCATGTTGTTAGCAAATTGTAATAACAAAATGGAAATAAAACAAAGAGAATTTATCTGCTCTAAGTCATAGTACAGAATGGATTCCGTATTATATGTTGTTATTTTTTCCCTATATTATATCCTTACACCGATCACATAAATGTCTTTTCCCCTCTACTTTCAGATATAACCATAGTTGACCTCAATGTTCAAAGGATGGCCAGGTATTTCTTTTTTCGTGTCTCTATTCAACTGTTGTCGTATAGCTAATCTTGAACTATGGATTGCGACAACCATTAGAATCCAGTTATATATACTTTGCTGCAGTGAGCAGCCAATTGGCCATAGACTGAACAATCTCATGTTCATGATGAAAAAGAAAAAATGAGGGATTTAGAGTTTAGGAACCCAACCTGTTTTTACCTTTCGAGCTTGGCTGCAATGAACAGGAAGTGACTTCAACCCTTTATAGTGCAGGGCTGCAGGCTGTAGTTTCTTTTTAATTGTTTGCATGTATGCAGTGATGATGCATGACAAATCAAATGTGCTATTTGCTTTTGACCTACCTTATATAGGAATTTATGATGTGTAAACAGGCTACCTAATTCCCTTCCATCACATAAAATTGTTACCTGTTTGTATAGCACATAACTGCATTCTAGAAGATCACAGATAGTCAATAACATAAATTGCTCGTTCTTGGATTCGAAATTTTTTAAACCCAATGTGCAATGTAATAACTATGGACACCCCATCCATGCATTTAAATCTGTATATTAAAAATATTAATGTGGTTTATGTCCAATGCATTTCTTAGCTAACTACCTTCATCTAACACAATATTTAGGGCTACATCATCTTGTTGTTGACGGGTTCCCTGTGTTCAATCGCCGAGCAGAAAGCCAGGAACATAACTCAGGCGTTGGCGATTGGCATCTCCCTCCCCTGAGCCATGGCCACCGGGCGGCCCGTACGACTCGTGCTGGATGCCTCCCTCCTCCTCGACCCCTCCTCCACCAGGGAGGCGGCGGCGGCGGCTCTGCGGCCCGGGGTAGAGGAGCTGCGGCGGCGGTTGCGCTACTCCAACCTCACCGTGGTATGAGTGGCTTGGTTTTGTGTCTATTGGCGCGATTCGTCATTGTTTTGCTAAATGAGTTGGCTGAGATCTTACTGTTTAATAGTGTCGTACTGTTCAAGGAAATGCTCTCGCTGATAGATTGTCCTAGGAACTTGGCTAAAAGCTCAACTTTTCTGTTTTCTCTCTCCTGTTGATTAATGTCATATGCTCGAATGTTTAGGATCCTTGATGTCTTTTTAGGAACTTGGCTAAAAGCTCAACTTTGCAGTAATCCTTGATATCTGCATTTAGGATCCCGTTTAGGGCTACATCATCTTGTTGTTGACGGGTTCCCTGTATTCAAGTTTTAGCCCAATAAATAGTTCAAATGCTTGTTGTTACTGGATCAGTAGAGCTTAGAAGAGTTCATAAACTGAGCAAGTGATGGACATCTGATTATATCCTCTTCTATCCTTTTTCAGGCAATCTGCTATGCAGAGGGCATGCCAACTAATGAGGTGCTCTACTTATCTACATTATTATTACATCCCTCTGAAGTTGTATCTTCAGAAGTTCACATCGACAGTATTTTCTTCCTCTTGCCATACTTACCCATCATGGCCCATGGGGTGTCTATCTTATCATGCCGTCTTCAAAGAATGGCATCATGTTAACAAAAATGAATGAGAAATCAGTCATTTTTAATGGAAAGGCTGTTTCTTACTGCTGATCTGGTGGCAATTTCCTGTTAAACTTCTGCTTACTAGCATATGTTTCAATAATCTTTAGGCATGGTCAAATGTTTCTATATTATGTCGCGATATAATCAAGTGCATGATAACCCATGTCAAGTTCATCATGAAATATGGGACCATTGAATTTTGAATTGATCTTATGTAATTGTTATCCTTCATATCAGAAATAATGGTTTTTTGTCACTGCCTTTGAGTTTTGAACATTTAAGACACTTGTTGGCTATTTGCTTGAGTACAACAGATTTCTTAACTGTCGAAGCTTCTTGCTTCAGCACAAAAGATTTCTTAACTGTCAAAACTTCCATACCAACCCTATGCGCCCTTATGAAATTGCTCCCTCTTTGATGTAGGAACTATGTGACTCATCTGTTCTGGTGATTGGATATATAATGAAAAAATCCCGTGAGGAAGACTTCGCAAGGGCAAGTTACTTTAGAGTTTAGAGTGTAAATGAATATTAACAGCTACTTATGTATTGGGTAACAACATGAACATCATGCTTTTTCATCTTGCTTACTTACGGAGATGTGGTTCTGTCACTTCTGTGACCGTTGCCGTGTACGGAGACGAGGACAATCCAGCGCTTATAATGTTTACAGAGATGTGGTTATGTGACCGTTGCCGTGTACTCAGGCTTTATTTCAACAGGATTTAAATATGAGATGTAGAGTGATTGATGTACATCACTTCACTAATCATGAAATCTGTAGAAGGCGAAACTACTAGCCATATATGATATGCATAATCCGTGTGGTAAACATTATCAATATCACACAAATTTTATTCTGATTCTCCCAGAAATCTGACAATGCGGTCCTTGGGCTTCCTTATGCGTTGGCCAACCAATCATTCTGCAAATCATTCAACTTGGATCTGCTTGAAGCCTCAGCTACACTTACTCTCGCTGAGTTGTGACTGGCTCTTGGATCAAGCCATGCAAAGAAGGCACTGAGTCTTGTCTACCAGAGCCTTCCCATGATTCTTGGTCATGGTGGGCTTGAGCTGCGTGCTCGAGCTCACGTTGTTTTAGCAAAGTGCCATTTATCCGATCTGAAATTCTCAAGTACTTTGCAACACTTCGTGTTACATTATGTGGACAACTTATTGCTGATCCTTTAATGTGTAAACCTCTCAACATATTGGTCTGCTCGACACATCCACCTAGACGCTAGAAGCTAGACCTGTTATGCTTGTCGAAACGCCTGGAGCGGCACATATCTATAATATATATTGTTATCGTGTTATTATACGGTTCCGTTGCAACGCACGGGCACTCACCTAGTCACAGTAGAAGACTTAGCGAACCATTTAGACATTGCAACTCAAAACATGGGTGGGAGCAAGTTAATTAATGTTTCTAATCCTTTTCTCAACTTAAACTGCACAACACACAAGTCACTGAAAACATCATATTTTAGGAGGTCTAACATAGAGGCATTAACACCTGGCATAAAACTCCGTAGGAGTTACATTGGCTACTGAGGGACCTAAAACACTTATGTGCATGTGCTATCGAATTGTTCTCCAATTTTAACCAGGACTGACTTATGAATGCTATTTGCTTCCAATAATTATTGGGCTGCGATAACGCTCATATAAGACTTCTAATCGATCAACAAGACATTTATTTATCCAAAGGGAATGGAATGCAATAATTTATAAAGCTAAGCATCGATCTGTCATACAACAAAAATCATGACAACACCGACAGATACTATCCACTAACCGTTGAAAAACTAAACTTACTTCTCGCTTTGCCACAACAACCCCCTTTAGTCACATGACCATCGGGAGCATCCTTCACACGGTTATATGACAGCAACCTAAACGTTGTGTCCCACAATACATATATTTTGCCTCATTGCGAGTATAACCATATTACGGCATATACCTGCACACCTCAAACAAATACCTTACGCCACCACTACTAAATACACCACGACACACACCCACATACATGTCCCCATGTTACGCACAAGACATCAACCACACCGGTGACTCCAACTGGACTAATCATACCCTCATCTGCATTGACTATCACAATCATCGATCACATGCATAAAACAACACACTTTTCACATAGACACCTATCGATGCATTCCCCAACACATAATCCGCATTTTTAAAAATTTATCCTCGCAGCAAACCACACATCAACACATTATTCGAAACTTAAAAACATCCGAGTTCTTGTTCTACGTCATTTTCTTCTATATACGTGTTCATTCATACAATTAAAATTTCACGCGCATATTCACACACGCACATCATCAACCAAAGCATAATTAGATAAACTACAATTCGCACACATCAACAACCTCTTGTTCTCTATTCGCGAATGCGATCCTACCAACATGTATAGCCGAAACATTTTACACACATCCATTCAAAATAATTAATCGAGTCGATCGAGAGCGACATGCATCGGCTCACCATAAACAAACCCAATCGGCGTTTGCAAGAACGACGGTGATTCCGATTTGTGCATCGCTACGAACATCGACGAGCGCCGAGCGGCTTGTCTTCTCCTCGCAAAACACGGGGTGCCTCTCCTCCACAAAACAAAAAAATAAAACAGCACACATACACAATTAATCGCGTGAAAATAACGTCGATGCGGAATCGAACAAGGATTTACGCGGTCTCACCGGGGTGAACGGCGTCGATGTTAGGGCTGCGCAGATCCGGCGACGTGAGACGCGTAGACGGTCGAACCGCGCAGATCAACGATGCGGCATGGGCTGTCCCCCAAACACCAACGCGACGGTGTGGGTCGGGGCTGCGCAGATCGAGCGAAGCACGCGATGCGGAGGGGATCCGGGGCTGCTGTTTTTGGACCGGCATCGATGCGCAGAGAATCATGGCGCCATGGCTGCTGTCTGAGCAGGGGCTCCCAACAGCTGCGCTAGGAAGAAAAATAGGGGGCGTCCATGGAGGTTTGCTGCTGGCCGTAGAGTAGGGGAAACAAAAGCCGGCTGGAGATGTGGCACAGGGAGCGCGAGATTCATCACCTGAGCAGGGCGTTGGCCATGGGCGACGGCGGCTCACCAGCTCGAGCTCGAACCAGAGAAGTGACCTGCGCCATGGCTAGAGCAGAAGGGCTCGTGTCGGGTTCTGGTAGGTCGAGCTCAGCCAAGGGGAAAAAGGGGTGCCCACGCCCATGGAGATGAGGGGAAACACTAGGAAGCTTGCTTGAAAATGGGAGGAGACGAGGAGCCAAACCGCTCTCCAGCAGGGAGCGAGCGCTAGGGAGGAAGAAGCTGCTGCTGAGTGTGGCGCCATGGACAGGGAGCACCGGCTTCCATGGGGGAAGAAGGTGTTGCTGCATTGCGCGCTCACTGGAGCTTGCTCGAGGAAGGGAAGGAGAGGAGGCGCCATGGGAGGAGCACGGCTCCCTGATGGCTGTTGCTGCCGTGAAGAAGAAAGGCAGGGAAAAGCTGTGGCGGCTGGAAATTTTTGAGGGGTGGGAGTGCAAAATAACCATGTGCAAGGTGAGAGGGCTGCTATTTATAGAAGAAGCCCTAGGGTTAGGGTTTCCTAGTGGGCCAAATGGGCTGGGCTGGAATGGGCTTGGCCCAAAATCCCAAATCGGGTCGCGCTAATTTATTTTCTGGAATAAAAATGTTCCTGCAGATTTCGTCTGTACGCAAAACAGAGTGAACTAGAGTTGCGACGAACGGACGATTGAGCGATTAATTCGGTCGAGAGTTTTATTTGAATTCGCTCGGAAATAATTCCTCGCGCACTATTTTAGAAATGAATGTTTCTCTCAGACTTCTGAGCGGCTTTGGATTTTTAGTCGGAGAAAGCGAATCGTGACATTTTAAAATTGTTGTCGATACGGGGTTTTGAGTTCGGTTCGGACATGAGATATTTGGCTGAGTCGAGTAAGAATTAATTTAAGGACGACATATTGAGTATTCCGTCTGAGTGTACGGACTCGGATTAAAATAGTCGAACATCGATCGAAGTTCGAGGAATTGGATTCGGGCTCAGATCAGATAACAGTCGTCGAGAGTTTGATTTAATGAGCTTCGGATGAGATTTATAATTCGAGAATGATCTTCGAGTTTGCATTCGTGCTGAGGATAAAAGTTTTAACAGCTCCAAATTTGGTTGTTCTTGAGATTGAATAATTCCAAACTTGGTGAAATATGGATAAATAATCTGGATAATCAGAGACATACGCGAGCGAGAAATAGAAATTCTCACTGAGCATCCGAGATTAGGATAAATCTCCCGACGTAACATGAAATAGACACCTGGGGTGTCACAACTATCACCAAATTAATGGAGAAGCTAGATAAAAGAAAAGCAACTCTTGATGCTCAAGAAGACTTGCTTATTCTTGAAAAGGAAAGAAACCTAGAACTTCAAGAATTGCTACTCAATAAAGATGAAATGCTAGATGCCTTGACTAAAGAAGTATCTTTAGTCAAGATAACTATAGAGGATAAAGAAAAAGAAGTAATCAATATGAAAACCTCTATAGCTAATCTTGCAAATGAAAATGATGCACTTGAATCAAGCACGTTAAGCTTGAATGTCCAAAATCAAGAACTTCAAGTGCAACTTGAAAATTGCAAGAACATCAATGCCTCATCTTTATTGATTGAATCTAAGTCTAGCTCCTCAAATAATATCTTTTGCAAACATTGTGCCAAATACCATGCTTCTTGTTGTTTAACTAACCATGCAAGGAAGAAAAGCCCACAGGTGAAGGTCAAATAAATATTGAAGAAATGCTCTAGCGATGATGGGTTAAAGAAAATTGAACCCAAGTATAAGTCCCTAAAGCCCAACAATGGAAGAAGGGGGCTTGGGTTCAACTCATCCAAGGAAAACCCTAGCACAGTGCATAAGGGGTGGAGATCCCCCAAGTTCATAGAGGGAACCACTCTATATGATGCCTTGGGGAGGATTCACTCCTCAAATCACAAGTCAACTCAAGTAAAGGTAAACTTGAGTTCCACAAAGAGTAAGGTGAAGGAAGCGGCATCAACAAGTGGAGAAAAATTTAATGCTCCCATTTCTCACTCTTATCTTTGTGATTACATGTTGACTTGGGATTTAGGGAAATTGGTTGTTAAATATGTGGGTGCCTACACTAAAAGAAAAGTCATGAAAAGAAGTGTGTGGGTACCCAAGGCTATAACTAACACTGCAGGACCCAATTCAATTTGGGTACCTAAAAGCATAGCCTAAATTTGTTTTGCAGGTCTACTCCTCTGGTTGGTCAAGTTGGGTGCTTGACAGTGGATGTGAAAATCACATGACCGGGGAGGAAGACATGTTCCATTCCTTGCAACTAACTCAAGAAGCACAAGAAATTGTGTTTGGAGATAGTGGCAAGAGTAAGGTGATTGGTATTGGTAAAATTCCTATCTCTAACCAACAATCACTTTCAAATGTTTTATTGGTAGATTCTTTAAGCTACAATTTGATGTCCGTTTCATAACTTTGTGGAATGGGTTATAATTGCTTATTTTCTGATGTGGATGTGAAGATCCTTAGAAGGGAGGATTCCTCTATTGCCTTTACAGGTCGCTTGAAGGGCAAACTCTATCTTGTTGATTTCACAACAAGTAGAGTGACGCCTGAGACTTGTTTAGTGGCAAAATCTGACAAGGGTTGGCTTTGGCATAGCCGGCTAGCTCATGTTGGCATGAGGAACTTGGCCAAACTTCAAAAGGATAGTCACATTATTGGACTAACAAATGTTGTGTTTGAGAAAGATAGGATTTGTGGCGCATGCCAAGCAGGAAAGCAACATGGAGTCCCACATCAAACAAAGAATGTGGTCACAACAAAAAGGCCATTGGAGCTTCTTCACATGGACCTCTTCGGACCTGTGGCTTACATCAGCATTGGTGGTAGTAAGTATGGTTTAGTCATTGTTGATGATTTTTCTCGCTTCACCTGGGTTTTCTTTTTGAGTGATAAAGGTGAAACTCAAGAAACATTGAAGAAATTCATGAGAAGAGCTCAAAATGAGTTTGAGCTCAAAATCAAGAAAGTGAGAAGTGATAATGGGACGGAATTCAAGAACACAGGTGTCGAAGAATTCTTAGGCGAAGAAGGAATCAAACATGAGTTCTCGGTTCCTTACACTCCACAACAAAATGGTGTTGTGGAAAGAAAGAACCGAACTTTAATTGAAGCAGCTAGAACCATGTTGGATGAGTACAAGACACCTGACAACTTTTGGGCAGAGGCGGTCAACACCGCCTGTCATGCAATCAACTGCCTCTATCTTCACAAGATCTACAAGAAGACTGCTTATGAGCTTCCCACTGGTAACAAACCTAAAGTTGATTATTTTAGAGTATTTGGTTGTAAGTGCTTTATTCTTAACAAGAAAGTCAAGAGCTCAAAGTTTGCTCCTAGAGTGGACGAGGGTTGCTTGCTTGGTTATGCATCAAATGCGCATGGATATCGTGTTTTCAACAATACCACTGGTCTTGTTGAAATAGCGATAAACGTGACATTTGATGAATCTAATGGCTCGCAAGGGCATGTTTCTAATGGCGCTGCAGGAAATGAAGAACCACCTTGTGAGGTCATAAAGAAACTTGCAATAGGTGAGGTGAGGCCTCAAGAAAAGGATGATGAAGTAGGAACTTTGTGGATGACCAATGAGGTTTTTGATGTGGGTGCAAAGGTGGTGGGTGACAAATCCTCCACCCAAGCAAACCCATCAACCTCAAGTCATCCAAATCTTGAAGAAAATCATCAACCCCAAAGGATGCCAACGGTGGTAGAAGATGAACATGAAAGTGTTGATGGTGAAGTGCCTCTTGATCAAGTAGATGATGAGGAGGAACAAATTCAAAGACAACCATCAGTGCCTCATCCTCGAGTCCATCACACTATTCAAAGAGATCATCCGGTGGACAACATCTTGGGTAGCATCAGGAGAGGGGTAACAACTCGATCTCGTTTAGCAAATTTTTGTGAATTTTACTCGTTTGTTTCCTCTCTTGAGCCACTTAAGGTTGAAGAAGCGTTGGGTGATCCGGATTGGATAATTGCCATGCAAGAGAAATTGAACAACTTCACCCGGAATGAAGTCTGGTCCTTGGTTCCAAGACCCAAGCAAAATGTGATTGGGACAAAATGGGTCTTTAGGAACAAACAAGATGAACATGACGTGGTTACAAGAAATAAAGCACGGTTGGTTGCCCAAGGCTACACTCAAGTGGAAGGACTTGATTTTGGTGAAACATATGCGCCGGTAGCAAGGTTAGAGTCAATTAGAATATTAATTGCCTATGCTACTAACCATGATTTCAAGTTATATCAAATGGACGTCAAGAGCGCGTTTCTAAATGGACCACTACAAGAGAGGGTCTATGTGGAGCAACCGCCGGGCTTTGAAGATCCAAGGAAGACAAATCATGTCTATCTACTTCACAAGGCACTCTACGGGCTTAAACAAGCCCCTAGAGCTTGGTATGATTGCCTTAAAGATTTTTTAATTAAGAATGTGTTTACAATAGGAAAAGCTGACTCTACATTATTTACTCGCAAAGTTGACAATGAATTATTTGTGTGCCAAATATATGTCGATGACATTATATTTGGTAGTACTAATGAAAAATTTTGTGAAGAGTTTAGCAAAGTAATGACGAACAAGTTTGAGATGTCTATGATGGGCGAGCTCAAATACTTCCTGGGATTTCAAGTCAAACAACTCAAGGAAGGTACCTTTCTATGCCAAACCAAATATACACAAGATATGCTCAAGAAGTTTGGCATGGAAAAGGCAAAGCACGCCAAGACTCCAATGTCATCAAATGGACATCTCGACCTAAATGAAGAAGGTAAACCTGTAGATCAAAAGTTATATAGATCAATGATAGGGTCACTGCTTTATTTGTGTGCATCTAGACCTGATATCATGTTGAGTGTGTGCATGTGTGCACGCTTTCAAGCTAATCCTAAAGATTGCCATCTTGTTGCCGTTAAGAGAATCCTAAGATACTTAGTGCACACCCAAAACCTAGGATTATGGTACCCTAAAGGCTCCCTTTTCGATTTGCTTGGCTACTCTGACTCAGATTATGCCGGTTGCAAAGTAGATCGAAAAAGCACTACTGGGACTTGTCAATTCCTTGGGCGGTCCTTAGTGTCATGGAGTTCCAAGAAACAAAATTGTGTTGCACTTTCCACTGCAGAAGCTGAGTACATAGCAGCTGGGGCATGTTGTGCATAGTTGTTATGGATGAAGCAAAACCTTAGAGATTTTGGTTGTGAGTTTAACAAGATTCCACTATTGTGTGACAATGAGAGTGCCATAAAACTTGCAAACAATCTGGTGCAACACTCTAGAACCAAACACATTGACATTAGACATCATTTCTTGAGAGACCACGAAGCCAAAGGAGATATCGAATTGTTTCATGTGAGCACCGAAAATCAACTAGCCGATATCTTCACAAAACCCCTTGATGAGACTAGGTTTTGTTTTCTTAGGAGTGAGCTAAATATCTTGGATTCTCGAAACGTGTCATAGAACTAAAATTTTGATCACATGATTGATGAATTTAAAATGGTTGTTTGCACAAAATGTCATGAGAAATACTATTTTTATTATTAGAATTACTCATGTCATATTTGTTAAGTGCTATTAAAGCCTTACCGGGCAATATCTAAAAATAGGTTGAGTAAATCGGCTGAGTAGGCCACTCAACCGGTTTTCCCCTGGTGAAAACCGGTTGAACCGGTATAAAAACCGGTTGAACCGGTTTTGACCGCCTCCGCGTCCGTGCTGTCTGTCAGCGCCGCAGTCTACGCTGTCAGTCTCGCAGACTGCGCTGTCAGTCTGGCAGAAAATCCGTGCAGTCAGTCACTTTTTCTGCGTGCTTTTACTGCACAGTCTGACGGGAAACTGGTTGAACCGGTTTTATAACCAGTTGAACCGGTTTTCGTTTTGTTGACTAGCCGGCGCCTCTCTTATTTCTCTCCCCTTCCTTCCTTCTCTTCTTACCAGCTCCTTTTTCCCAGCCGACGCCGCCTACACATTTTCCTCTCTCTCCTTCACACTCTCACCACTCCAAAACCCATTTGTGCCATCCACTCTTTGGAAGTTTTGTTGGAGATTCGTTCATCTCGGCTTCCTCCATCATCTCCCTCACTCTTGTTGGGATTTCTGTGATTCAA
Organism: Zea mays; assembly: GCF_902167145.1. Classification (NCBI taxonomy): domain Eukaryota; kingdom Viridiplantae; phylum Streptophyta; class Magnoliopsida; order Poales; family Poaceae; genus Zea; species Zea mays. The sequence goes on along the minus strand of NC_050100.1, from coordinate 155,649,306 downwards.
ACTTCGGATCGAGGTATTACCCTATTTCATTTCTTTTACTCGATCTCACCCGTTCTTGATTATCTAGTGTATCGTTTCTAGGATACATTTTAGTTTAGGTGCTTGCAACACTTAGACTATCTTCGTTTGTCTCGAACATTGTTTGAGTTTAGTGGTTTGATATTGTTCGTTGTAGTTGAACCGCTCGCATGAACGGTTGAAGTGCATGCTCAATATCATACGCGTCTCTACTCAAACGTGTTTGTTAAGATCCTTGCTCATCATAGGTTCTATCTTTTCTTTTTAAGGATGGTGCGTCGGAGGAATCCATCTGTTGTTGAATCTGACTCCTCTGACGAACAAGAGATTCTTGAAGAAACTCCCCCGCGTTCCAGATCCAAACATGGACGAGGATCTGGCAACGTCATGCAGGGTGGTGAGGCCTCCGGGTCTCATGGAGCTCGCAGTCGGACGGCCCGGAATCCCTCCGGTCGGTTCCGACCCGCGACAAATCCACAAGCATGGGAAGAACAAGTGATGATGATGGTGGGAAAGATGATGAGATTGACCTCCCCCCTGCCCACGCCCCTATTATTCGTGGGTTGGTCCTCCACCGGGTGGAGGACCGTCGTTCTGGCAATGAGCCAGTTACTGATTTTACTGCCAGCGGGGGTTCTGCACTTCTTCAGGACATCCGCTTTCAGAATCCTGCATTGCGCATTCGTGATGCCAGGATTGATGGGAACCGTTTCTGGACTCTCCAGCATGTGGATTTTTACAACTCAGTAATCCTTCCCAAGAAACATCAGCCCATACTGCATCAGCGCTTCATCAACTGGGAAGGCTGTGAAGCTATTGGAGATCCTGAAATGACACAGGCTCTGAGGGCCTGTGAGAGAAAGAAGATGAAGAATATCATGACCTTCCAATATGACTGGAATGATGAGGTCATTGCCCAATTTTATTCCACTCTTTGGATCAAGCTGGCCGATGAGGAAAGTCCCTACAACTTTCCTTATCTTAATTTTTATATTGAAGGCAGCTGGTACAAGGTGAGCTACCGGCGATTCGCTCACATTCTTGGATTCACTGACAATGACATTTCTGGTGATAAGATCAAAATCCATGATTTTCGCCAACCCACCAGAGATGAAGCCAGAGATCTTCATCTCTCTGAGTCTAGAAAATATTAGGAGTCCACCAACACAAATATTACAGATATATCAACTATCTCAGCAGAATGGCCCTCATTCCCAAAGGGGGTAACCAGATGAATTATTCTTGGAGAGAGTAAGGTTTTGCTCTCATTCATGAAGCCCAACAGCTCAGAGAGCATCAACGTTTTTGATATGATCTAGCAGGAGATTATTCATGCTGCCTGCTTTCCACTTAAAGGATGTCTACATGCACCTTTCATAATGAAGATGATTGAAGTTGTGACGCAGTTCCGTTATGAAAAAGGTACTAGACATCAATCTTATACCCCTTTCTGGATTGATCCCAACAATCCAGCAGGGCGCTTGAGGAAAGCTCCTTCCAGCTCCCGTGCACATACTTCTGCTGGTCCTGCTGCTGCTGCCGGTGCCTCGCGTCCCTCCCCTGGCCGCAGATCTCCCACGCCACGTGGTCGTGGTCGTGGTCGAGGTCGTGGCCGAGGGATGGGTGCCCGCTTGGCCCATGGGATTACAGCATTTTTCTCTATGTGCCGAAATATTTCTGCTGATGTGCATGAGCTGGCAAGGCGTCAGCGGGAGACTGACGACAATCTTCGTCGTCAAGCTTCCACTATGGGTATGCCCTTTGCCCCTCGCTCGCCTGACGTGCCTCTTCATCCGCCTCCCCTGGAGATCAATGAGTGGCACCAGCAAGCCTACGGGGTGCCTTTTATGTTAGCAGACGACGAAGAAGAAGAAGAAGAAGCATACTTTGATGATCGTGAGCAGTTTGCCCCGCCTCCCTACCAAGGGGATCCGGGTCAATCCTCGTCTCATCCTCCGCCCCAGGATCCATCTAGAAGCTATCCTCCCCCAGATCAGTCTGGGGAAGACCAATTTGCATCTAACCTGGCGCATCATTTCTTTGCTCCGCATCATCCTCCTCCTAACTGGTGATCTTTGGCTTGGTGGCTCTCTCCTTTTTTGGTTCTTGTTGCCAAAAAGGGGGAGAAGGTTTCTTCTCTTAGCAGTACCTTTTATTTATGTAATGAACACCGGTTTGTAATAATTATTATTAGTCTATCTCGTGATGCATGTGATGAAGGCTTAGGGGCCATAAACTTAAACTTCTTAAATGACGTGATGTGATATCATTATTGTAATAGCCAGTAGTAGCTTTTCATATCTTATGCTATGCAATAATGAGCTTGTCTATGTAACACTACTCTTGTTATCATCACATCCTATATAATTGTGTTGCATCCCTCAATTTTTGTGTATTGTGTTGTTTGTTCACTCTCTCTAAATATGTTGCAAATTGACATATCAAGTCAATATTAATATCACAAAACTCATGCACATATTTAGGGGGAGCTGCACATACACAAATACTTTCATCTCGCAAATGTTCTTAATTTTCAATTTTTATCTCTACTCTTGTTTGTTTTGGCATCAATCACCAAGAAGGGGGAGATTGTAAGTGCAATCAACCCTAATTGAGGGTTTTGGTGATTAAATGACAAAACAAACAAAGTTTCTAACAAGTTTGCTCCTAGCATGTACACAGTATTTCTACAGACAGGAGAAGCACAGATCTTATGAGCATAAAAATGTAAAGCACAGCGGATTTAAAATTCTACATCAAATGGCGTGCTCCAAGTGCTTGGAAACATCGGCAGTACTCTTTTTATAATTCTTGAGTTATAGGATTCGCCATTCAATTAAGAGGGATCCGCAATGGTTAAGTAAGTTTTGCAATGAGCTAAGTTCAAAATCCTTCAAAATCATCTTCGAGAACATTTTTCCAGATCATGAATGCCTTAAGAAAAACCATTTTTCACTTCCCACATAAGTTCCACCTTTGTTCACTTCAAAAAAATTCAAAACTTGGTTTTCAGCCCTGGAAACCGGTTCAACCGGGCCTGGAACCGGTTCAACCGGTTTTGGGACTATTCCTCTGCCATCCCTGCTCTAACCTGTCTGACAGTCAGTGCTGTCAGAAAAGTCATTGCAGATCTTTTGGGAAAACCGGTTCAACCGGAATTTTTCCTGGCTCAACCGGTTTTGATTCCGGTCGAGTCTCCGGCTGAGTAGGTTAGTGAACCAGGTTCTCCCTGGTGGAAACCGGTTCAACCGGTCTGAAAACCGGTTCAACCGGTTTTTACCGATTTTCTCCCAACGGCTGCCAGCTTTTGGTGGATCCTTTATATACCCCCACACTCTCTCTCTCTTATTTACTTCTGCCTCTCCCATGAAATCTTGGCTGACCAAACTCTCAACAAGTGCATTCATTTCACCTTTCACACCCGCAATCGCATCTCCTTCAATCGCTTGAAGGATCCTTGGTGTGAGGTGAACTCGATCTAACACACTGTCATTTTCATCTCGATTCTCCTATTCTCATTGTTCTTGAGCTCGTTGCAAACTTGATCTTGTGCGGATTTGTTACTCTTGGAACCTTGTGTTCCTTGGCGGTTAGAGGTTGCTTGGGAGTCTCCAAATTTGTGGACGACCTCAAGAAGTTTGTATCACCCGCTCTTTGAGCATATTTGAGAAGAGATTGCCTTGACCTTTGTGGTCGGCTTGTGGAGGATTAGGGTTGGAAAAGATCTGGCCCTTTGTGGGCTCCTCAACGAGGAGTAGGACACCTTTGTGGTGGTTGCCGAACCTCGGGTTATATCATGTGTTCTTGTGTATTCTTGTTAAGCACTTTAAGTTTGTTGGTTGGTTCATATTATCTATTCGAGTAGATCTTGCGTAGGGCAAGTCATTAGCAAAATCTTTCACTACTTCGTAATATTTGTTTATCTCAGTTGAGCAGGTTCAAACTTGTTTAGTTGTAAACAAAATCAACTGAACCGGTTTGCACCAGTGCAACTTTAATCTAACCAATCTCGAAGTTTTTAGTGAAAATTTTCAGGTGTAGCCTATTCACCCCCCCCCCCTCTAGGCTACTTTCACTAAGCCCCGACTTGTGGGCCCAGGAACATAATAGATATAATACTTGGAGCAACTAATGCTCCCTGTTGGAGCAATCTCCTTGTGCCCTGATATCTGTGATCTGCGTAGTATTAGCGTGTAGGGGAAGCTTCCCTGGCAACGTACGAGTGATGATGGATGGGCACAGTGTACTTCGCAGCATGGACGTACTGTTTGGCAATGGGATGGATAGGCACGCCGCCTGCAGGATGGCCTGGACGCTGCCTGCCAGCTGAGTGGACAAGACACATTAAATGCCGAAGGGGCACATTGCCTGTCAGCGGGATAGTCAGGCGGCGCATCTTCTCCGCAATAAATGCAGAGACAGCGCGGCCCAGAGGCCTTACGTCAGGCTCCGTCCGCTAGCTTACGTCACGCGTGGTAGGCCACGTGGCAGCATCAGGTCTCTACCTGGGCAAGGAGCAGTAGCGCTACGCGGACAGGATCCGCACCAGGCTGGGCCTGGACACGTGTCGGCACCGGACCCCTGTCTGAGCAAGGCCTGGGTATTCTCTGCCCCCGAGTCCCGGAACCCGGCTGTGGGTAGTCTGAACCCCACGCAGAGGGGTCCGGGACCAGTCCCGGAGGTCCGGGTCACACTCGCGGGGTCCTAAACCTTGCCCCGGAGGCCCGGTCTACATGTATAGGGGTTCGGTATTTTCCCATGGGGGTCCGGACCCACTGTTGGCATCCTAGAGTGTATCATTTTCTCTGGCCACATGGCGACCCTGGGGCCATCCACATGGTGGAGTCGGGTGCAGTTCGCCACGTGACTAGAGATAGTCGCGTGGGCACCGCGCCTTCATACTGTAGTAAGGGGTACCCCTGATTCAGGGGACCGACAGTGGCCCTCGGGCCCACCTCAGGGGAGGATACAAGCCTGTAGGTGGGGCCAAAGCTTGACCGGTGATTGGCACGCTGCTCCTGTGCGCTTGCTGTTGTAATTACTGCCAGCCCATCTTCGGCTGACTGACCCGTGGTTTCTGCTCTTGATGGCTTTACTGGGCCATGCGCGGGGTGCCTCGATACCGCTGCATTTGGTTTTGAAAATTCACCTTCTCTGTCTTCTGCGGCGGCCCTAAGGAGGCACGGTACTGGCGCGAGCGGCGGTTCAACTTCTCTGCACCTAGGAACCAGTGCCCAAGGAGGATGACTTGTGGGCCCGGGCCCCCACTTCAGAGACTAGGTTGTTGGTTTCGGCGGAGGTGAAGAGGCGCACTAACGCAGGCAGTGGCGTGCACCTCACGCGGCGGTTCGCCTTCTTCGCACACAGAGGCTGACGTCCAAAGAGTATGACTCGTGGGCCCTGGCCCCCATGCCAGAGGCTGGTCCGCTACTTTCGGCGAAGATGAAGAGGCGCAGTGATTTGCTCCTTGTGTGGCAGTTCGCCTTCTCCGCATTCGGAGACCAGCGCACCAGCTGTATGACTTGTGGGGCTGGGCCCCCATGTCATTGGTTGGGTACACCGGTGTGCATTGGGGGAGACTTCTCATGGCATTTCGGGGCGCGAGCGGGGGAGTCTGCCTTTAAAAAAGGGGGTTCATCCCTCGAGTAGCAGCCATGCCTTGCTTCTCTCCCACTCGCTGCGCCCCTTTGCCTTCAAGGTTTCTGCTTTGCGCTACCGTAGTTGCCATAGCCGTGTTAGTTCATCCCGAGCGCTTTTAGACTGAGTGGACGCTTGACCTGGCGCGCCGCCTGCCCGGATGGAGCGCGCCGGCGTTCGGTGGAAGGATCCGCGTCAGCGCCTTCCCCCTCGGTGATCTCGTCGCAGGGGAGCTCGCGCTCTTCGTTTCTTGCGCGATGGCGCTGCCGATCTCGCCTTCTTCTTGCTGTTGCTGGAGGAGTGCGACCTCGCGGGGGTTGGTGTTCTTCCACCAGTGCTCAGTTTCAAGGATGTTCATCAGCCTCGCGGTGGTGGGAAGCGAGCCGGGCTGCGGTCTCCCACCAGCGCTCGGCTTCAAGGATGATCACTAGCCTCGTGGTGGTGGGAAGCGAGCCAGGCTGCGGCCTCCCCCTGTCCTCAGCTTCAAGGATGTTCATCAGCCTTGCAAGGGGTGGAGAGCAAGCTGAGCTGTGGTTCCGCCTTCCGCATGAGATGGTGGCCCGCCTCTTCCTCCAGCATTCGGAGGAAAGGGTGTTCGTCATCCTTGCGAAGGAGGCAAACTTCGGCTACACGGTGCCGGCCAGGCCACAAGCGTCGTTTGCCGCCGTGCATTCGACTCCTTAGCTTGGATGGTCTTGTCGTCACCCCCATAGGAGGACGGGGGCGAGGGCCTCCTTGCCATGGTGCACACGCTGAGGTGGTCGTCACCGCTGGCAAGTCGCTGGTGCTGAAAGGGAAATGTGCCCTTGGGCCATTTCTAAGTGTTTTGGTGATTTAGTGTCCAACACAAGTGTCTAAGTGTAAAGAGGTGGACAAAGTACAAATCAAGGATAAAGGTATGTTTCTCAGACTTAGTACATTGTTTTATGGACTAATGTATTGTGTCTAAGTGCTGGAAACAGGAAAAATCCAATTGGAAATGTCTTGGCTCGAGCAGCCAAGAATCTGCTGAGTCTGGGTGCACCAGACAGTGTCCGGTGGTGCACCGGATAGTGTCCGGTGCGCTAGGCTGGTTCGAGCGAACTGGCCGCTCTCGGGAATTCACCGGCGACGTACGGCTATAATTCACCGGACTGTCCGGTGTGCACCGGACTGTCCGGTGAGCCAACGGTCGGCCGGGCCAACGGTCGGCCGCGCGATCTGCGCGGGACACGTGGCCGAGCCAACGGCTAGAAGGGGGCACCGGACTGTCCAGTGTGCACCGGACATGTCCGGTGCACCAACGGCTCTCAAGCTGCCAACGGTCGGCTTCGCTATTTAAGGAAGGAAATCGGGCACCGGACAGTGTCCGGTGTGCACCGGACTGTCCGGTGCGCCAGTCGACAGAAGGCAAGATCAGCCTTCCTTGATTGCTCTCAACGGCTCCTAGCTACCGTGGGGCTATAAAAGGGACCCCTAGGCGCATGGAGGAGTACATCAAGCATTCCTACAACATTTCTAAGCACCAAGACATAGATTTCGCGCATTCGTTTCATTGTGATAGCATATAGAGCTCTTGTGGAGTTGTGAACTCATTGAGTCGTGTTGCGAGCTCTTGTTGCGATTTGTGTGCGTGTTGACACTCTGATTCTTGTGTCTTGTGTGCGTTGCTAATCCCTCCCTTGCTCCGTGTTCTTTGTGAATTTCAAGTGTAAGGGCGAGAGGCTCCAAGTCGTGGAGATTCCTCGCAAACGGGATTGAGAAAAAGCAAACAAAACACTGTGGTATTCAAGTAGGTCTTTGGACCGCTTGAGAGGGGTTGATTGCAACCCTCGTCCGTTGGGACGCCACAACGTGGAGTAGGCAAGCGTTGGTCTTGGCCGAACCACGGGATAACCACCGTGCCATCTCTGTGATTGATCCTTGTTGGTTATTGTGTTTTGTTGAGGATTCCTCTATAGCCACTTGGCAATTATTGTGCTAACGATTAACCAAGTTTTGTGGCTTAAGTTTTGAAGTGTTACAGGATCACCTATTCACCCCCCCCCTCTAGGTGCTCTCAATTGGTATCAGAGCCGTTCTCTTCAAGAAAGGGACTAACCGCCCGAAGAGATGGATCCTAAGGGCAAGGGGATGGTGATCAACGACAAGGAGAAGGAGTCCTTCGTCAACGAGCCCAATGATGACAGGCCCACCGACTCAGGCTCGGGCCACAAAAGAAAAGACGGGAGGAAGAAGAAGACAAGGCGAATCAAGGAAATTGTCTACTACGACAGCGACGAATCTTCCTCCTCCCAAAAGGACAACAACGACTACGACAGACGAAAGACGGTTAACTCAAACTTTTCTTTCGATTATTCGCGCATTCCGCATAGCTCAAATGCTCAATTGCTCCCCATTCCACTTGGCAAGCCCCCTCACTTTGATGGAGAGGACTACGGATTTTGGAGCCACAAAATGCGTACTCACTTGTTTTCTCTCCATCCAAGCATTTGGGAGATTGTGGAAAGTGGAATGAAATTTGATAGCTCAGATAGCCCTGTGTTTATTAATGAACAGATTCATAAAAATGCACAAGCTACTACTGTGTTGCTAGCCTCTTTGTGCAGGGACGAGTATCACAAGGTGAGCGGCTTGGACAATGCCAAGCAGATCTGGGACACCCTCAAGATCTCTCATGAGGGGAACGACGTCACCTTGCTCACCAAAATGGAGTTGGTGGAGGGCGAGCTTGGAAGGTTCGCGATGATAAGGGGCGAGGAGCCAACTCAAACATACAACCGGCTCAAGACCCTTATCAACAAAATAAGGAGCTACGGAAGCACGCGATGGACGGACCACGACGTCGTCCGACTGATGCTAAGGTCCTTTACCGTTCTTGATCCTCATTTGGTGAATAATATTCGTGAGAATCCCAGGTACACCAAAATGTCGCCCGAAGAAGTCCTCGGAAAATTCGTTAGCGGGCGAATGATGATCAAGGAGGCGAGGTACGTGGACGATGCCTTGAATGGTCCGATCAACGAGCCGCAACCCCTTGCTCTCAAGGCAACAAGAAGCAAGGAGGCGCTACCTAGCAAGGTGGCACAGATTGAGGCGGCTGGACTTAATGATGAAGAGATGGCCCTCATCATCAAAAGATTCAAGACGGTGCTTAAGGGTCGCAAGGGACAGCCAAGCAAGACCAAAGCCAAGGGGAAGCGCTCATGCTTCAAATGCGGTAAGCTTGGTCATTTTATTGCTAACTGTCCCGACAATGATAGTGATCAGGAACAAGAGAACAAGAGGGAGAAGAAGAAGAAGTATAAGAAGGCAAAAGGCGAGGCGCATCTAGGTAAGGAGTGGGATTCGGATTGCTCCTCTTCCGACTCTGACAATGAGGGACTCGCCGCCACCGCCTTCAACAAATCGGCCCTCTTTCCAAGCGAGTGTCACACATGCCTTATGGCAAGAGAGAAGAAGGTATGTACTCAAAACTCTACTTATGCTTCTTCAAGTGAGGACGAATCTAGTGATGAGGATGAAATAGATTATTCATGTTTGTTTAAGGGCCTAGATAGAACCAAGGTAGACAAAATTAATGAATTAATTGATGCCTTGAATGATAAGAATATGCTTTTAGAAAAGCAAGAGGATTTGTTGTATGAAGAACATGATAAATTTGTAGAAGCACAAAAGTCTCTTGCTCTAGAAATTAAAAGGAATAAAATGCTCTCTAGTGAATTATCTTCTTGTCATGAAACTATTGCTACGTTAAAAAGTTTTAATGATGATTTAAATGCTAAACTAGAAGTAGCTAGTAAATCTAATTCTTGTGTAGAAATTGTTGAAACTTGTAATAGGTGTAAAGATTTTGACATTGATGCTTGTAGTGATCATTTAGTTTCAATTTCCAAATTAAATGAGGAATTAGCTAGTCTTAATGCCCAACTTAAGACTAGCAAGAATGAATTTGACAAGCTAAAATTTGCAAGGGATGCCTACACGATTGGTAGACACCCCTCAATTAAGGATGGACTTGGTTACAAGAGGGAAGCCAAGAACTTGACAAGCCATAAGCCTCCCATCTCCGCCAAGGAGAAAGGGAAGGCCCCTATGGCTAGTAGTGTGCAAAAGAACCATGCCTTTATGTACCATGATAGGAGACAATCTAGAAATGCTTATAGGAGTTGTAATGCATATAATGCCTTTGATTCTCATGCCATGTTTGCTTCTAGTTCTTCTTATGTGCATGATAGAAATGTTGGTAGGAGAAATGTTGTTCATAATATGCCTAGGAGAAATGTTGTTAATGTTCCTAGGAAAGTAAATGAACCTTCTACAATATATCATGCTTTAAATGCTTCTTTTGCTATTTGTAGAAAGGATAGGAAGATAGTTGCTAGAAAATTAGGGGCAAGATGCAAGGGAGACAAAACTTGCATTTGGGTCCCTAAGGATATTTGTGCTAACCTTGTAGGACCCAACATGAGTTGGGTACCTAAGACCCAAGCCTAAATTTGCCTTGCAGGTTTATGCATCCGGGGGTTCAAGCTGGATTATCGACAGCGGATGCACAAACCATATGACGGGGGAGAAGAAGATGTTCACCTCCTACGTCAAGAATAAGGATTCCCAAGATTCAATAATATTCGGTGATGGGAATCAAGGCAAGGTAAAAGGGTTAGGTAAAATTGCAATCTCAAATGAGCACTCTATCTCTAATGTGTTTTTAGTAGAGTCTCTTGGATATAATTTGCTATCTGTTAGTCAACTATGCAATATGGGATATAACTGTCTATTTACAAATGTAGATGTGTCTGTCTTTAGAAGATGTGATGGTTCACTAGCTTTTAAGGGTGTACTAGACGGCAAACTTTACTTAGTTGATTTTGCAAAAGAAGAGGCCGGTCTAGATGCATGCTTAATGGCTAAGACTTGCATGGGCTGGTTGTGGCATCGCCGCTTAGCACATGTGGGGATGAAGAACCTCCACAAGCTTCTAAAGGGAGAACACGTGATAGGTCTAACCAATGTTCATTTCGAAAAAGATAGACCTTGTGCAGCTTGTCAAGCAGGTAAACAAGTGGGAGGAGCACATCACAGCAAGAATGTGATGACCACGTCAAGACCTCTGGAGCTGCTGCATATGGACCTCTTCGGACCCGTCGCCTATCTGAGCATAGGAGGAAGTAAGTATGGTTTAGTTATTGTTGATGACTTTTCCCGCTTCACTTGGGTGTTCTTTTTGCAGGATAAGTCTGAAACCCAAGGGATCCTCAAGCGCTTCCTCAGGAGAGCTCAAAATGAATTTGAGCTCAAGGTGAAGAAGATAAGGAGCGACAACGGGTCCGAATTCAAGAATCTTCAAGTGGAGGAGTTCCTTGAGGAGGAGGGGATCAAGCATGAGTTCTCCGCTCCCTACATACCTCAGCAAAATGGTGTGGTAGAGAGGAAGAACAGGACGCTCATAGATATGGCGAGGACTATGCTTGGAGAGTTCAAGACCCCTGAGTGCTTTTGGTCGGAAGCCGTGAACACGGCTTGCCACGCCATCAACAGGGTCTACCTTCACCGCCTCCTCAAGAAGACTTCATATGAGCTGCTGACTAGTAACAAACCCAATGTATCGTACTTTCGTGTATTTGGGAGTAAATGCTACATTCTAGTGAAGAAGGGTAGGAATTCCAAATTTGCTCCCAAAGCCGTAGAAGGGTTTTTATTAGGTTATGATTCAAATACAGAGGCGTATAGGGTCTTCAACAAATCATCGGGTTTGGTTGAAGTCTCTAGCGACGTTGTATTTGATGAGACTAATGGCTCTCCAAGAGAGCAAGTTGTTGATCTTGATAATGTAGATGAAGAAGACGTTCCAACGGCCGCGATACGCACCATGGCGATTGGAGATGTACGACCTCAGGAACATTTGGAGCAAGATCAACTGTCTTCCTCAACTATGGTGCATCCCCCAACCCAGGATGACGAACAGGTACCTCAAGTGGAGGCGCATGATCAAGGGGGAGCACAGGATGTTCAAATTGAAGAGGAAGAAGCACCTCAGGCACCTCCAACCCAAGTTCGAGCGACGATCCAAAGGGATCATCCCGTCGACCAAATTTTGGGTGATATTAGCAAGGGAGTAACTACTCATTCAAGATTAGTTAATTTTTGTGAGCATTACTCTTTTGTCTCTTCTATTGAGCCTTTCAGGGTAGAAGAGGCCTTGCTAGATCCGGACTGGGTGTTGGCCATGCAGGAGGAACTCAACAATTTCAAGCGCAATGAAGTTTGGACACTGGTGCCTCGCCCCAAGCAAAATGTTGTGGGAACCAAGTGGGTGTTCCGCAACAAACAGGACGAGCACGGGGTGGTGACAAGGAACAAGGCTCGGGTTGTGGCAAAAGGTTATGCCCAAGTCGCAGGTTTGGACTTTGAGGAGACTTTTGCTCCCGTGGCTAGGCTCGAATCAATTCGTATCTTGCTAGCATATGCCGCTCACCATTCCTTCAGGTTGTACCAAATGGATGTGAAGAGCGCTTTCCTCAACGGGCCGATCAAGGAGGAGGTGTACGTGGAGCAACCCCCTGGCTTTGAGGATGAACGGTACCCCGACCACGTGTGTAAGCTCTCTAAGGCGCTCTATGGACTTAAGCAAGCCCCAAGAGCATGGTATGAATGCCTTAGAGACTTTTTAATTGCTAATGCTTTCAAGGTCGGGAAAGCCGATCCAACTCTTTTTACTAAGACTTGCGATGGTGATCTTTTTGTGTGCCAAATTTATGTCGATGACATAATATTTGGCTCTACTAACCAAAAGTCTTGTGAAGAGTTTAGCAGGGTGATGACGCAGAAATTCGAGATGTCGATGATGGGCGAGTTGAACTACTTCCTTGGGTTTCAAGTGAAGCAACTCAAGGACGGCACTTTCATCTCCCAAACGAAGTACACGCAAGACTTGCTAAAGCGGTTTGGGATGAAGGACGCCAAGCCCGCAAAGACGCCGATGGGAACTGACGGACACACCGACCTCAACAAAGGTGGTAAGTCTGTTGATCAAAAAGCAAACCGGTCCATGATAGGTTCTTTGTTTTATTTATGTGCTAGTAGACCGGATATTATGCTTAGCGTATGCATATGTGCTAGATTTCAATCCGATCCTAAGGAGTGTCACTTAGTGGCTGTGAAGCGAATTCTTAGATATTTAGTCGCTACGCCTTGCTTTGGGATCTGGTATCCAAAGGGGTCTAACTTTGACTTAATTGGGTACTCGGATTCCGACTATGCTGGATGTAAGGTCGATAGGAAGAGTACATCGGGGACGTGCCAATTCTTAGGAAGGTCCCTGGTGTCATGGAACTCTAAGAAACAAACCTCTGTTGCCCTATCCACCGCTGAGGCCGAGTACGTTGCCGCAGGACAGTGTTGCGCGCAACTGCTTTGGATGAGGCAAACCCTCCGGGACTTTGGCTACAATCTGAGCAAAGTCCCACTCCTATGTGACAATGAGAGTGCTATCCGAATAGCGGAAAATCCTGTTGAACACAGCCGCACAAAGCACATTGACATCCGGCATCACTTTTTGAGAGACCACCAGCAAAAGGGAGATATCGAAGTGTTTCATGTTAGCACCGAGAACCAGCTAGCCGATATCTTTACCAAGCCTCTAGATGAGAAGACCTTTTGCAGGATGCGTAGTGAGCTCAATATCTTAGATTCGCGGAACTTGGATTGAATTGTAGCATATATGTGTTTATGCCTTTGATCATGTTCATTCTGCATTTTGTTGCTTATTGTGGTGCTCAAGTTGTACAAACACTCCCTGGACCTCACAAGTCCTTTTTGCAAGTGATGCACATATTTAGGGGGAGCTGTGCTACAACTTGACCCTTTGAGACTAACCATGTACTTGAGTTTGGTTGTTTTAGTCTCCAAGGAGAATTGAAAGGGAAAAGGTGGACTTGGACCATGCAAGACTTCCACTGCACTCCGATGAGAAAGAGTAACTTTTCCAAGTTCATCTTTATACTCCTATTGCCTTTGTGTTCTTATTTGAAAATTTCGGTGAGGCAATGGGGTTAAAGGGCCAAGATTGATCCCGTTTTGGTGCTTGATGCCAAAGGGGGAGAAAATAAAGGCCAAAGCAATAAATGGATCAGCTACCACTTGAGAAATTTTGAAAATAGTAGATTAGAGCTTTTGGTTTGTCAAAACTCTTTTATTGTCTTTTATGTCAAAAGTTGGCCTCTTGTGGGGAGAAGTGTTGATTATGGGAAAAAGGGGGGTTTTTGAAATCCTTGATCAAATTTCTTTGGAAAACCTCTCTTTATGTCTCTACAAGTGGTTTTGACTTAGAGATAGGAATTTGAGTTTGATTTGCAAAAACAAACCAAGTGGTGGCATAGAGTGATCCATATATGTCAAATTGAATCAAAACAATTTTGAGTTCTAATTTGAATTGTTTTTGTACTTGTTCTACTTGCTTTATGTTGTGTTGGCATAAATCACCAAAAAGGGGGAGATTGAAAGGGAAATGTGCCCTTGGGCCATTTCTAAGTGTTTTGGTGATTTAGTGTCCAACACAAGTGTCTAAGTGTAAAGAGGTGGACAAAGTACAAATCAAGGATAAAGGTATGTTTCTCAGACTTAGTACATTGTTTTATGGACTAATGTATTGTGTCTAAGTGCTGGAAACAGGAAAAATCCAATTGGAAATGTCTTGGCTCGAGCAGCCAAGAATCTGCTGAGTCTGGGAGCACCGGACAGTGTCCGGTGCGCCAGGCTGGTTCGAGCGAACTGGCCGCTCTCGGGAATTCACCGGCGACGTACGGCTATAATTCACCGGACTGTCCGGTGTGCACCGGACTGTCCGGTGAGCCAACGGTCGGCCGCGCGATCTACGCGGGACACGTGGCCGAGCCAACGGCTAGAAGGGGGCACCGGACTGTCCGGTGTGCACCGGACTGTCCGGTGCGCCAGTCGACAGAAGGCAAGATCAGCCTTCCTTGATTGCTCTCAACGGCTCCTAGCTACCGTGGGGCTATAAAAGGGACCCCTAGGCGCATGGAGGAGTACATCAAGCATTCCTACAACATTTCTAAGCACCAAGACATAGATTTCGCGCATTCGTTTCATTGTGATAGCATATAGAGCTCTTGTGGAGTTGTGAACTCATTGAGTCGTGTTGCGAGCTCTTGTTGCGATTTGTGTGCGTGTTGACACTCTGATTCTTGTGTCTTGTGTGCGTTGCTAATCCCTCCCTTGCTCTGTGTTCTTTGTGAATTTCAAGTGTAAGGGCGAGAGGCTCCAAGTTGTGGAGATTCCTCGCAAACGGGATTGAGAAAAAGCAAACAAAACACTGTGGTATTCAAGTAGGTCTTTGGACCGCTTGAGAGGGGTTGATTGCAACCCTCGTCCGTTGGGACGCCACAACGTGGAGTAGGCAAGCGTTGGTCTTGGCCGAACCACGGGATAACCACCGTGCCATCTCTGTGATTGATCCTTGTTGGTTATTGTGTTTTGTTGAGGATTCCTCTATAGCCACTTGGCAATTATTGTGCTAACGATTAACCAAGTTTTGTGGCTTAAGTTTTGAAGTGTTACAGGATCACCTATTCACCCCCCCCCTCTAGGTGCTCTCAGGTGCAGAGGTGGTCGCCGCCGCTGGTGCAAAGGTGGTCGCCGCCGCTGGCAAGCCGCTCGTAGCTAGCTTTCAACGTGACCCTGCTGGTGCAGAGCAGTCCATACCTGTAGAGTAGAGATGGAGCTAGGACTCCGCTTGAAGGCGGATGTAATAACTTTTGCTTTTTGTAAGGTACTTTTGAGTACTATTTATCAAGCAGTATTAGCACTTATTTGTGTACCACTTGTCGATGTTGTGTTGGTGTTACCGACTCTTCCTTGGTACTTGGCCCCCCTGGGATACACGCTCGATGTGTCGAGGTTCTATCCCAGCGTACTTGAAAGAGTTGGCAACGACCCCCAGGAGGTAGCCCCGACCGGGGCCTAGACCTGTACACAGCTTTGGCTAGGGGGCGTTAGTAGCGCACCCATGGGATCCCTCGTCTGACATTAGCCATCCTTTGGTACATTCTCGGGACTTGCAGGATTTAGTTCTAGGAAGCCAAGTTGTGTGTCCGGACCCCCTGGGCCGCGGTTCTAGATACTAGGACACCCATCGAAGAGTGGTGGAGCGTGCAGGCTTACGGTACGGGACCAGGCTAAGCGGCTACACGACTCCGGACCACCCCAGGAGACAAGTGTCCATTCTCTAGAGCCGGACCCCAGGTTGTCGGACCAATAGGACTATAGCTCTAAATACTAGGTGAAAGGGAATTAGGCTTACACCTATTTCCTATAACTAATTTTGGTGGTTGAATTGCCCAACACAAATAATTGGACTAACTAGTTTGCCCAAGTTTATAAGTTCTACAGGTACCAAAGGTTCACCATAAGCCAATAAAAAGATCAAGAGAAAGGGTTCAAACAAAGGAGCAAGGGCCAACCGAAGGCACCCTGGTCTGGTGCACCGGACTGTCCGGTGCACCACCGGACAGTGTCCGGTGCACCAGGGAAGATCGACTTCAAACTCTTCACCTTCGGGAATTCTCGGAGCCGCCACGCTATAATTCACCGGACTGTCCGATGTACACCGGACAGTGTCCGGTGCTCCGAGACGACGCAGCTCCGAACTCGGCAGCCTCGGGAATTCGCTTCGGCTGCTCCGCTATAATTCACCGGACATGTCCGGTGTAACTGCGGGGCAACGGCTACGACGACGCCAACGGCTACCTGCAGCGCATTTATTGCGCGCCAGCGCGCGCAGAAGTCAGGAACGCCCATACTGGCGCACCTAACACTCTACAGTACATGTCCGGTGCGCCACCGGACATCCAGGCGGGCCCAGAAGACGAACTCCAACGGTCGAATCCCAACGGCTCTGGTGACGTGGCTGGCGCACCGGACATGTCCGGTGTGCACCGGACTGTCCGGTGCACCATACGACAGTCAGCCCCACCAAACAGCTAGTTTGGTGGTTGGGGCTATAAATACCCCCAACCACCCCACATTCAAGTCATCCAAGTTTTCCACTTCTCAACCACTTACAAGAGCTAGGCATTCAATTCTAGACACACTCAAGTGATCAAATCCTCTCCAATTCCACACAAAGCTTTAGTGATTAGCGAGAGAGATTTGTCGTGTTCTTTTGAGCTCTTGCGCTTGGATTGCTTCTTTTCTTTCTCATTTGTTCTTGTGATCATAAACTCATTTGTAACCGAGGAAAGAGACACCAATTGTGTGGTGGTCCTTGCGGGGAAGTTTTATTCCCGGGTTGATTTGAGAAGAGAAGCTCACTCGGTCCGAGGGACCATTTGAGAGAGGGAAAGGGTTGAAAAAGACCCGGCCTTTGTGGCCTCCTCAACGGGGAGTAGGTTTGCGAGAACCGAACCTCGGTAAAACAAATCATCGTGTCTCACTCCGCATTTGCTCACGATTTGTTTTGCGCCCTCTCTCTCGGACTCGTGTTTATTTCTAACGCTAACCCGTCTCGTAGTTGTGTTTATATTTGTAAATTTCAGTTTCGCCCTATTCACCCCCCCCCCTCTAGGTGACTTTCACTAGGGTACCCATCATAGAGTGGTGGGATGTGCAGGCTTACGGTACGGGACCAGGCTAAGCGGCTACACTGCTTCGGACCACCCCATGGAACGAGCTCCCGTTCTTTAGAACCATCCCCTAGGCTATCGGACCCCTCTGCTTTTGTAGAGGGGTCCTATGCTGCAAGCCTGGCTACTCAATTCGAATGTCATCATGTCAGGACAGATGGGAACCGTATGGGTGGGTTAGATAAATAGTATTATCCAGAAACTGTAGGATAAATCTGTGGAGCGGGAGGATAAAGTTATCATAGAAGCACATCTGAGGGGGGTAAATCTCCTCTTTATAATTCGACATGCATGGGTGTAAACCAACAGGCCGGTTTATGAGGGCGGACCTCACCGGGCTGGTGTACACATATGCGAAACCTAATTACAAAAGAAGAAAAACTTAACCGCTCAGACTTACTCTTATGGATTGAACTTACAGAGATGCTCCAGGGGTTAGGAAGAGATACTCCTTTAGTTATAGCAATGCGGGCACCCCCTGGGCTGGCATATTCCCGTCACCTTGAAGGATTCCTCCCAGCTGGGGGAGAGATTGCGGACCCCTTCTTGGTTCGGTACTTGCCGCAGGACTAGGTCCTGACCCTAAGCTCCCTACTATGCACGAACCGTTGGCCGTAGTGCATGGGCGCCTGGTTACAAAGTGCATTTCGGGTTGCCGCTTTGTTGGGGGCCTTCGGCTCCGAAGGTCCTCAAAAACAGGATTTAACAGTGTTTCTGGAGTATAATGTGTGAACAGGTATCTTTGGACCCGAATCAGTACCACAGTGGGAGAAGCTCAAAGAATACGAAGGTTGATACAGCGCCGAAGGAGTGAGCAGGAAAGCTTCGGCGTGACTGCAGAAAAGGAAACTGACTTAAAGATGAAAAGGCTATTTAAACCTCGGTGGATTACTATAGAACTACTACCAAATGTAAAGGGCATGGATGTAATTTTATATGGGTTGTGTTCCGTGCCTATAAATAGGTGAACAGTACCCCCATACTGTTCACGCTGACTTGGTATTTGCTTTTTGCGTCACGCTTGTACTTTTACTTCCTTCCAAGCTGAAGGTACATCTGTAACTTGATGTCGTTTTTATTCCTCAATAATAATAAGACAGAAATGAATTGATAACAACATATAATTGCCTACATTTTACTTCATATTCCATATTTCATATGCTTCTTCTTTTATTTAACATATACTGCGATGATGAAGGTATGTCTTTCATGACCTTCGTCTGAAGATCATTATATCCTAAGGGAAATAATGCTTCGAAGGACGAAGGGTATTAACATTTAACATCTTGTGTTGCCTTGTTCTTAATTCATAGTATTTGAGAACAAGTCCCCAACATTGGCGCCCACCTCCGGTGAACTCGCTTCCATTTCTTGAGCTTTGAACACCTTCGGCAAGCATCACCTTCGTCATGCCGCCGAAAAAAGCTTCAGCAACAGGGGCTGGCACGCTGCAGCCGCTGGACCCCAATCAAGACGTCCTTTCTCTTAGAGAGGCTCGAAGCCAGAAGAGGAAGGCTGTCAGTCCAACACCTCCGGAGGATGATCTAGATCAGGAAATTCAAAATCTGGAGATCCTTCAGCAGCAGGTCCAACGCAAGAAGGAGAAGATGGCTCGTCTAGCTGATCTTCAGAGACAGATAGATGAAGCTTCTGAAGAGGTTCGTCATCTTGTTCAAGATGATCAAAGCCGAAGGCCTCCATGCAGAGAGCTTCATCAGGAAGGCTTCCACAATGAGGATGACTGGTATGAAGATTTCCATCATGGAAACTTTGCTTTTGATGATGCTTCTCCTCTCTCAACAGAATTGCAGGCTACACCTTGGCCACAGACTTACAAGCCACCTCAGCTTCCCATATATGACGGTCACTCAGACCCTAAGCAATTCCTAATGAGCTATGAAGCAACTATATCTTCGTACGGTGGCAATACGGCAGTCATGGCAAAATCCTTTGTCATGGCCGTCAGGAGTGTTGCTCAGACTTGGTACTCTTCTCTTCGGCCAGGGACAATCACTTCTTGGCAGAAATTGAAGGATATGCTGATAACTAGCTTTCAAGGGTTTCAGACGAAGCCGGTCACCGCTCAGGCTCTCTTCCAGTGTACCCAAGACCATGAAGAGTACCTTCAGGCGTATGTCCGAAGGTTTCTGCGTCTGAGGGCACAGGCGCCGACAGTGCCCAATGAGATTGTCATTGAGGCCATGATCAAGGGGCTTCGGCCGGGGCCATCAGCGCAGTATTTTGCCAGGAAGCCACCACAAACGCTGGAGAAGCTGCTCCAGAAGATGGACGAATACATTCGAGCTGACAATGATTTTCGTCAAAGAAGGGAGGAGGCTTTCAGGTTTTCTGAAATGACCAGGGGCTTCGGAGGAAGATTCTATCCAAGGCATGTCAGGTCAATTCACAACTCTACTCAAAATGATGATAAGGGGAGTCAGCAGCAAAGGCCACAGTACTCCTCACAGGCTTCGGGGCAACAGCAAAGCTCCTTCCGACCGCCAGCTCCAAGAGGCAGAGGCGCCAGGGGCTTCGGCGGAAGATTTGGGGATCAACCCAGGAGAATATTTTGTTTGTTTTGTGGAGAAAACAAGGGCCATACAACTAGGATGTGTCATGTTACCATCCAAAAGCAAAAGGAGATAGCCGAAGCTGCAACACAACAGGGTCAGCCGAAGCAGGTCATGCACACTGCTTCGTATCATTCGCCTTACATCCCAGAATATGTAGGTAATCACCCTGCAGTTTCTGTTGCTTCGGCGAGCCAACCTCAAGCTTCCTGGCAACAACCTCCGCCCCCACCACCACCACTGCAACAAGGCCAGCAGCCAGAAGGGGGCCAATATGAGCAACGTCAAAGGGACTTCAGAGAACAATCCGAAGCTCGTACAGTCAATAGCACTGTGCCAGAGTCGAAGCACATCTATTAACAAATATCCTACCCTGACAGCAGTCTTTTCCATTCAGTTTTATTTTCTGTGTAATAAAGGACACCTTTTAAATTTCAAGTAATAGTTTTGTTGTTTGTCACAAGGTAAACATATCTTCTACACAGGCTTAAGTTGCTGGAGCTTGAGAATTTGCAATAGCAAGGAGGACCTTCGGATTATTAAATTTATTTTTAAAAAAATACGATATGAATTCTTCGAAACAACAAAAAGTCGTTCCAAAAGGAGCGCAGTGTAAGTTTTTTGCTCCAAAGTCGTTCCTAAGGGAATGCAGAGCTTACAGCGAAAAGTCAACACTGATTCCGCCGAAAGTAAAAGGCGAAGAAGCTCCAAAGACGTTCCTAAGGGAATGCAGAGCTTACAGCGAAAAGTCAACGCTGATTCCGCCGAAAGTAAAAGGCGAAGAAGCTCCAAAGACGTTCCTAAGGGAATGCAGAGCTTACAGCGAAAAGTCAACGTTGATTCCGCTGAAGTAAAAGGCGAAGAAGCTCCTAAGGGAGGCTTACAGCGAAAAATCAACGCTGATTCAAAAAAGGATTATGTATTTTATCGCACGGATGTGCGTGTAGCTTCGGAATGAATACCATCTCACATAGCATAACATCATCACATCATTTTGCATAACATAAGCATCATACATCATGCTGCATATGGCACAAGAAGGGGGCATAATATCGATCTTCGGGAAAATGCTTTGAAAAAGGGCAAATCATGCTAAGTCACAAGGAGAAACAATATTGATCTTCAGAGTATAGCTTCGGAAAATATTTTCACGAAGCTTGGATATTTTTCATCAGAACACTTTGGATATTGTTATGATAAATGACAATCCTTCTTCACGAAGCATGAAAAGAAGGGAAGGTGTTTTTTCGTCGAAGACTCAAAAACGGTATGTGTTTAAAATTTCATGCATCGTAAAGAATTAAACCATAAAAAACAAGTATATTACATTTAGGGTTACAAGATATTACACATATTACATTTCAAATGTTTTTACAATAGCACCTAGTCTTCCCTAAGTACTACTTCTGCAGCTTCGTTCAGGAGTCGATCGACAACTTGATCCATGATAGCTTCAGCCATCTTTTTAATTTCATCGTCATCTTTAGGCTGAGGGCCCGGAGACGCTTCAGTAGGATCTGAGGGAGGACAGGATACGACTACATTACTATTACAGATTGCGAGCGAAGTTTAAAATCAAAAGTTACAACACAATAAAAACCATTAGTTAATACCTATTTGCCCTTCGGGCTCTATGTTTTTCTCAGCAGCCTCGGCTACTTTTCTAGCTTCGTGGATCCCTTTTTCGCTTTTCTGGATGATTTCTCAGGCCATTTCTCTACCACCATTGTCCCAGATATCGGTGAAAAATTTTCCCCCAACCATGCTAGCTTCGGCTGAAGGATCTTTTACATCTTCAACGGACAAGGTGGCTTCGGATTGCGATAAAATCTTTACATGTTCGCAGCCTTTTCCCTCCAAAATGGTGGCAATCCCTCTGGCACTTGAGAAAGCGCAGATGTCTCCGTGGCTATTTAAAATTTCTTCAAAGGCCTCTGCCTCGTGATTAATCCATTCGATGGGATCTTCGGGGTTGCCTCTTTTAAAGTTTTCTTCGCTCGAGAATGCGCCAACGCTGGCGAAGCTAGTTTTTATTTTCTTAACACACTCCATAGATTTGTCATAGCATTTTTTCTTGGACGAACGAAGCTCTTTAACGGTTTCTTCTAAATGATTTGCCCATTGGTCGCTAAGTTCTCGCCTCGTTTCTTCAAGTATGCATTCCTCTTTAGCTCTGGCTAGTTGTTTTCGAAGATCTTCAATTTCACGCTTCTGAGCCTCGGCTTGACCTCTAAAAGTAGCTTCGTCTTCTTTTATTTTATTTATCAAGGAATACAATATCTTATCTTTTTTGAGACCTTCGTTCCGTAGTTCAATAACTTCGGAACGAAGGTTGCTCAGGGCCATAACACACCCTTCATCTTCGGCATCTTTTTGGGCCTTGAGGGCATTGCTAAGTATAAGGCCCTGCAAACAAAAATGAATGTGTGTCAATAAGTTTGAGCAAATGAAAGATTTTGGTTTCGAGAAAAAACACAAAGGCCTCATTTTTTGTACCTTTAAGCTATTATACGCCAAGCTGTCGGCCAGCTCGTTTTTCGACAGCACTGAGAGCCCGTCTTCTAGTGTTGGGAATCCGAAGCTCTTGCTCATCTCCCGACAGACAGAAATCTCCTTGCTGTCAGGGAGACAATACAAGAAGTCTTCTTCTCCACTGCCATTGAATATCAACGCCCCCTTAGGATATTTCAGTTTTTGGGCATAAAACTGGGCCTCTTGTTTTTCCTTTTCAGACAGCTTTTTCCCCGAAGCATGTCGAAGAATATAGTCAGGCACTGTGGGGGATGCTTCGGGGGCAACAGCACTGATTTCTTCAATAGGAATTGGCTCTGATATTTTTTCTTCCTTCGTGGGCTTTGAAGGCCCAGCTTCAGTCTCAGCCTGTTGCTTTGGAGCTTCAGCATCGAAGACTTCAGTTTCTGCTTCGGATGTTTCAACAGTCTTCTTCGGAGGTGTGCTTGAGGATTTAATTGTTTCCAGAACATCTAGCACATTGACCATTCTCTTTCTTTTCGGAGTCACCGCAGGCACCTTTTGATTTTTTATTGTCTCAACATTTACTGAAGGACTTAAAACTTCTGATATTTTTGATCCCTCAACTGGTCCTTTTACTTCTTCCATTTTTTCTGTCGATGGCGCTTCGGCCATCTTTTTGGTTTCTGGTAACAAAATCTTTGGTTCTTCCAATTCTATTCTTGTTGGCGCTTCGGCCATATCTGCGACTTCTGGCAGCAAGGTTGGCTTGGTTGGCTTTGCAGCTTCGGTGGCTGAAGAGGTCTCTCTGGTGAACTCAGGCACCGAAGCTGGTTCAATATAGCATGGCCGATGTGTGAGGACCTTTATCTTTTTTCTTTCCGGTGCTGGTTCACTAGGAGCAGCTGTAGCTTCTTCTTTTGCAGAGGTTGTGCTTTTTCTTTTCTGCCCTCGGATGGGATATCGATAGTCAGGGTAGACGAACCCGATTGCGTCAAACACTCGGTTCAGTCTTTTCTTTTTTCGGCCTCCGAAGGCTGCTGACAGTGCAGTATCTTCGGCCTTCGAGTAAGCCCCAAGTAGTTCATCACTTAAATTTTCAATGCTTTTTAGCCAGTCATCATCTGGCTCAATGAATTTATCTCCGAACTTGAAAGTATACTTCAGCCTGATAAGTCCACCTTCGTCAGCCTCTTTTATGGTCTCTTGTGGCATTTCCCAATTTTCCGCGAGCGGCCATACTCTGAAGGCAATATGCTCTTGGACCAAATCTCTTGTTCCAATAAAAGAACAAATAACTCCGAAGGCTCTCTGGCATTCTTCGGTGGCTTCATTCATCTCAACCTTCGGCCTTCGCAGGCCGAAACTTTGCCAAATAGGGCGCATAATTATACCTTTAATGTCTTCCCGTGCTTTCAGGTCATTCTTCACATAAAACCATTCTGTCGTCCAGTCGCCGGGCCATCTCTTCCGAAACGTTGGCACGGGGCAGCTTGACCCAGACCGAGAAACGAAACTGTAGCAGCCAAAATTATTGTGATACTGTTCCTTACCCCAGGGTTTTGTCTCGTATGATAATTCGTGTGTGTTGCAGAAACTTTTCGCATCAGGTTCCAGACCTTGGCTTCTCACGGCCCACACGAAGATATTTAGCCTTATAATTGCTTCGGGGGTAAGTTGATGAAGATAGACTTCAAATATTTTCAGCACTTCTACGACAAAGCTGCTCAGGGGAAATCGTAGTCCAGCTTTCAAAAAGCTTCGGAACACTACGACTTCACTTTCCTCAGGGGTCGGACAAGTTTTTTCTCCTTCGTCAGCCCTCACAATGGATAAATCCTGGAAGTACCTTCCCCTCATGTTGACAAGATGATTTTCTTTGATACCTGACTTGCCAAAAACTGAATGGCTTGGTCGCCAGGGGCGATCTTCGGAGTCTTCACCACCACTATCCACATCATAACTGTCGCTGTCATCAGTATCTTCAGACAAACCTTCTAAAATTTCTTTGGTGATTTTTTCTGTATTGGTCTTCGACATTGCTATACACTACTACAAAACCCCCCTTGTAGGTATGTTTTAGTTGTAACGCACACAAAAGCGTCTATACGACGGTACATAAAGACGTTCTTTGAAACAATTTTAAGAACGCATCAAAATGTTACGGTATTTGACACGCTTTCAACGTGAAGAGATACCTAAACACAATTTTTAACACGCTATTAAAATCGTATTAGAATGACACGAAATTAGACACACTTTCAATCATCAGTAACCTATAGACACGTTGCAAAACACATATTAAATTCGTCTATAGGAACCTTAAGACGCTTTTTGATATGCAATTAAAAACGTATAAAATGACATAGTTAGACATGCTTTCAATACGTGACTAACATGAAGATACGTCATAAAGCGCATCGAATAACCGTTCTTAGCCACATAGAGATGTTTTTATGTGATAACAAAATATCTCTAGTTGATATGAAATTAGATACGCTTTTAACCGTTACTACTTGAAGACACGTTTTAATATGTATTAGCAATTTATCCTTAACCATGTAGAGATGTTTTTGGTGTAAAATTTAAAACATGTAACCTACCGAGATATATTAGTCACCATAGTTGTTGTGTGGTATATCTTCCACTAGAGCTAACATGGCATATATTATAGGAGGCTAAAACAATGTTAACATTAATTGTGTTTAGCTAGTGTATGTTGTATAGGTCTAATAAAGGCATAATAATAATAACAATAATAATAAATCAGAAAAAAATGGTCATACCCACTTAAAATGGGAAAAAGTATGGTCACTCACTCGATAATAATAAATAGAAAAAGCGCCTGATTTGGGCACACTCATAACCAGAAAACATCAAAGCTAAGAATAATTAAATAAGCCATGTTACAGGTCTCATGGATTGTAGTATTTAATCAAATAGGAAAATTTGTACACTAAACAACATTAACCCAACAAGTTGGCACCTCCTATCTAAAGTAACACAGATTAGTTCATTCTGATTCAGTGCAAGTAAAAAACCCACAATATTCTTCTATAGCATTAGATGACCGGAAAACCTAAGCCTTGTCTAACTTTCTTCATCGAGTTCTACACCCATGTCAAAATTATCTCTTGGGCTAACTCTCACCATAGTGTTCCATGGTTCAACTTTTGGGTTTTGGACATAAAAGACTTGCTGAATTTGTGATGAAAATACAAAAGGATCATCATCTAGTTTATCACCAGTGTGTATTTTCCGGGAAAAATTCACATGACTATATCCGAACTCATCTTGTCGCAACCTAGCTTTATGATGAACATCATACCATTCACATTTGAAAAGCACTACCTTGTAGTTTGCATATGACAATTCAACTATATCTAATAATCTGCCAAAATAATTAACCCCATCATCAGCAATGTTGACCACACCACTGTTTTGTGTCAACCGTGCAGCCTCACGGCTCAAAGTGTGGAACCTCGAACCATTAATAATGTAACCACTGTATGTCACTCCATATCTGTTTGGTTTTGCAGCCAAATCTTGGACCTTTGTCGTGATCCCTGTTCCATCGCCTAATATAACATGTATATAAGGAAAAACGCTCACGTACATTTCTTTTATTAGTTCCATGCCAAATTTGCAACAATTTTAGATGTACAGACCTTTTGCTCCAACCAGTCAGGAAAGTGTTGATCCATCAAATTCTGAATGGAGGAAGGTGTTAGATTAGTTGAGGGATGTAATTTTCTTTTCTCATCCAAGAATTCTCTACAACAATAGCATCAGTGTCATGTCAGCAAATAGCAGTAAAAAATAAATACAAGTTACTGGTTATAATAAATGTGATGTTGTGTGTTTTAGAAATACTGATCTATTGCATATTGCAAGCTTGAAGCAAGTTCTGGACATTCTAATTATTAAAAATGTATCTTGCAGCATGTGATCTTATCTCTAAACCATGTTTAATTCTCAGTAATTTCCTACATAACAGTATTGCTCCTTTATCAGTCATTATCTTAACCACTTCTGAACATAAGACTTCAAATTTAAGCTTTGTTTGATCAACTAAACTGTAGAAATACTCCTTCCACACTAGTGATGATAAAAAATTTGGTCATTAATACTGAAAGAAATTAGGTTTCCTAGATGCCTAAGGCCTTTAGCCCTACACTCTAATCAATAAGAAAACACACAAACAAATCAAATCAGCCAGCATCACAAAAAATAAATTATTAAACAAATGAAATCAGTACCCCTCTACTAGTCATCTTATTAACGTTCAGCGTTCCAGCCAATCCAGAAAAGAAACTCAAACACGGGCAGACTAGTATCGAATAAACAACATCACACTTTGAAGGAGACAACACTATATGAACGCACCTGCGGAAATCTTCAAGTTCATCACAATGCCGCAACACATATCGATGAGCCTGAACAAGAAGCTGCTTATCAAGGTTGATGGCAGTACTCTTTCCAATAGGTTCACCAGCAGTACCAAACAAATACATGTTTGCTATTTCATCAGATGGTCCAGGATTTCTAGATGGCCTTGTAAAACGTGTAGTTCCTTCTATAAATCTGGAACAAAAGGTCAAGCACTCCTCCATGCAATATCCTTCAGCTATTGATCCTTCTGGTTGAGCTTTATTCTTCACAAGTGCCTTCAGCTTAACAAAATATCTAAATGCAATAATTGACACATGTAAGTTAAAACTAAATTATTGATTATCATTGTGCAAATTAAAGTTGACTACATACCTCTCCATGGGGTACATCCACCGATACTGAACCGGACCGCCTAGTTTAACTTCTTCTACCAAGTGCACCAGCAAATGCACACTCACAGTAAAGAATGATGGCAGGAAAATTCTCTCCATATCACAAAGTGTCATCACAATACTGTCTTGAAGCTGCTCCAGCTCAGCAACATCTATGACCTTGGAGCACAACTTCTTGAAGAAGTTAGATAACTGAACAACTACTTTCATGACATCCTTGCTAGGGTAACAAGACTGCAGTGCCACTGGAAGAATGTCATGCAGTAAAATATGATTGTCATGACTCTTTAGTCCAGTCAATGTACAATCTTTCATATTTACACACCTAGATATATTTGATGCATACCCATCTGGAGTCCTGAGGTTCTGAATTACTGAGCAAAAAATCTCTTTTTGATCTTTAGACATAGTAAAAGGTGCATCAGGAGTTGTTTGCTTTCCTTGAGCATTTACAACAGGATGAAGAACCTCTCGAATTCCATGTTCAACTAAATCTAGTCAGGCATTAAGATCATCCTTTGTTTTATGACAAATATTCAATAAAGTGGCGACAAAGTTGTCACACACATTTTTTTCTAAGTGCATTACATCTAGATTGTGTCTTAGTTTGTTATGTTCCCAATATGGTAGTTGAAAGAAAATTGACCTCTTTTTCAGCCAATCTTCTGGTTTCTTCTCCACTTTACCACAACCCCCATCTAATTCCTTCTTTTCTCCCAGTCTTGTACGCTTGCGTTTCTGACCACTTTTATCTTCGACTTTCTTATTCTTGCCTTTCTTCTTACCCACCTTGGATGTTCTCTCCCCTTTCCCTAACACGAACTCTTTGCCTTCCAACATTTTCAAAACAGTAGTTCCACTCATTTTTTCAGGTGAAAGTCCAGTCTCTACCGAGCCATCAAATTGCATCCTTTACCTTCGGTATTTGTGATTTATTGGCAGCCAGCGACGATGTCCCATATAGCACATCTTTTTACCTTTCTTAAGGTGAAATGATTTTGTAGCTGGACCACAAGAAGGACATGCATATCTACCGCTCGTGGTCCATCCATATAGGTAAGCTAGTGCAGGAAAATCATTTATAGTCCACAATAATGCAGCTCGAAGAGTAAAATTCTTTTCTGAGAAGGCATCAGGTGTTCTATCTATTCCCGCCCACAAAAGTAATAGTTCATCGATAAGGGCTGCAAATATACATCTACATCATTGCCTGGAGAATTTGGTCCAGGTATGATCATTGACAAAATTAAAGATGTTTGCTTCATGCAGATCCAAGGTGGAAGGTTGTAGGGAACAAGCATTACTGGCCATGTACTGTGCTTTAAATTCTTGTTCCCAAAAGGGTTAAATCCATCACTAGCTAGACCAAGGCATACATTACGAGCATCTTCTTTAAAGTCAGGATATCTACGATCAAAGTCTTTCCAAGCATCACCATCTGCTGGGTGGCATAGTTTTCCATCCTTTGTTCGCCCCGCGTCATGCCAACGCAAGTCATCTGAAGTTTTGGTAGATGAAAATAACCTTTCGATCCTAGGAATCAATGGAAAGTAACGCAACACTTTGGCTGGTTTCCTTTTCCCCTTAGGTTTCCCTATAGAGGCATTTGAATCCTTCTTATCAACTTTCCAACGAGAGCTCTCACACACGTGACAAAAATCTTGTTTGGCAAAATCACCTCGAAAAAGAATGCAATCTTTGGGGCAAGCATGGATTCTCTCATAATCAAGACCTAAGTCACGAATGATTTTTTTCGCTTCATAGTATGTCTTGGGTAGATTAGCTCTATGAATACCAGATAGCAGATCCATTAGTCCTGTAAATGATTCTTTTGACCAACCATGTAAGCACTTCAAGTGATATAAGTGGACTAAAAATGACAGCGTAGAATATTTACACCCAGAAGAAAAATTCTTGCATCTGCATCCTTCAATAAGCTTGCATATATATTTTGTTGCCTCCCAAAAGTATCTCCTTCTGCTAGATTCACATTATCCTCAGTGGCATTATGTTCCAAATCTACATATCCAGACTGAATATCATCTGCTTCAGCACCAATTATACTTGCAGCCCTTCCAAATGCAGCCTACAAGAGTTCTTGCATGCTATCCAATCTTCCATCTTGGCGGTCTCGTATTGGACCTGAAGTAGTCAAATTTGCACTAATATTTGGTACATCAGCAAGTTCCATAGATGGTCTGTCATATTTTTCACCATGATGAACCTAGATAGTATAACCTTTAATAATACCATCATATCTCAGATGTGTCCGGACCTCATCACAACTGTGGTTGTATCTATTTTTACAGTTTATGCATAGACAAAGTATCTCGCTACCTTGTGGAAGGTCACGGTAAGCAAATGCTAAAAACTTCTCAGCGCCATTTTTATATGCAGTGTCTAATCTTGATTCTTTCATCCAACTTCGATCCATCAATCTTTATATTATGACCTATTAAAGTTGAATAAAACCCGTAAGCTTTTATTGATGAATTACTAACAATCACAAAGCAACAGAATCTGCTCAAGCATGGGGACACTGCCACAATAATGCACAGCAGGACGTTACGAAAAGAAATATTGGACAAGCGGAGAGAGGGATCAAGGAACTGACCAGTTACTTCGCTGAACGCTGATTGAATCAAGCTGGGACGAATGGACTGTCACCTGATAGCCAATTTGTTTGTGAGGCTCCCAGCGGACTGCTCAGAGGGCCACCAGACTGCGTCGAAGCCGGTCCTTCCTGGTTGATGATGTCACTATGATTAGCATGGAAAAAGAACTCACGTTCAATAAATCTGACCGAGTAATCCACACTTAATTTCTCAAAATTGAGAAAAGATCAAGAGAAATAAGGACATAACTGAATTGGGATTGGGGAATTTGCGATTGTTTTACCTCGCAGTCAATGAAGGATGATGGTCGGCTGGGGTGTGCCAGCAGCTGGCCGGCGGCGGGAGGTCGCTGGTCAGGCTTCTGGCTGGTGACGGCGGCGCTGCCCTGAAACCTCCCTGCCCTTGCGAAGTGGCTGACCGGAAGACGCCAGTTTGGGAGTCACGGCGGCCGGTGTTGGGTTCCTCGAAAGATGCAGAGGATAGAATGGGCCAAGATGGACCGAGTAGTCAATGGGTTCCGTTTTGGGCTATTGAAAAGCATGTACGCACTGCTGAGATATATATAGATTATTAAAGTCCATTTATATTATATACATTTACTATCTAAAACTATATGGACTGCTGAGATATATAGACTAAAGTCTAATTATACTATACACAGTTGCCTTAAAAACTATATACATGTATATACTCCATCGGTCCATAAAAACATGTAATTCTCGTTTTTTTTAAAATCCACGAGTTTCAGTTTTGACTAAATGTTTCTTAAAAAAATACAAACATTCATGTTACAAAATAAGTATCATCAGATTCGTTATCGAGTATATTTACTATTTACTACAAACTCGGTCAAAGTTGAATGAGCTTGATCGGCATGAGTCCCGCCGGACATGCATGTCGTGCCCACCAATGTCGTCGTCCCAGTCGCTGAGCACCGTCCCCGCACAGAGGTTGTCGCAACCTTCCTGGATGAGAGCCTCCCGGCCACACCCTTCGGCGACGGCAAGGGCAAGGGATCGTGGTGATTGGTTGCAGAACACAAAAATATATAGACATAAATAATACGGTAACTTCGATCCAATTGCATGACGGCCGGTGCCGATATGGCGTGGGCAGCTCGGTCCAACAAGGGGGTGGCGGGGCGACAGGTCAGGCGAGGCTTGCAGAGGATGGTGACTCGATATGGCGTGGGCAGCTCGGTCCAACAAGGGGGTGGCGGGGTGACAGGTCAGGCGAGGCTTGCAGAGGACGGTGACTCGATCCAGTGGCATTGATGCTCACAAGTTTATATGGTTTGCTCTATTTGCTGTCATCGGCGTCTAAAAAGACAAAAATTCTTCCCAACCGGCAAGATTTTTTCGTCGGAGATTAGGACTGATAGAAAAACGTAACAGAATCGATCTGTTAGTTGGACGAATTTTTTATGACCAGAAATTTTGCCTGTTTATTATTCGATAGTATTAGTATATATAAATATAGATATAGATATAATGTGTGGATCTAGGTTATTAGAACCTTAAATTTGAATCTTTTTATTAACTATGTGATATGTGTTTTCTTATTATACATTTTTACAAGCTTAAATGAGGTGATCCGTTTAAGAAAACATATTGTAATATAATGTTAATATAAAAAATTCTGTCCACTATTGCTCGCTGTCTTTTTTTCCTCCTCTATTTATTTCTTTTATCTTTTTTCTTTTTATAGTCCTTATCCGATTGTTCATACGCACAAGCCTGCTCCCACATCCAACCTGAACAAGCAACCAGGCCCAGGACCCCTTGCATCCAAATGCCGCCAGGCCGCGCGTCGTGTGATTAGCCAAGCAATTTGCATCCCAATTTTCACTTACCGCTCAAATTTTGCCGCCAGGCCGCGCGTCGTGTGATTAGCCAAGCGAATAAATCTTATCGATTAAAATCCCCACCCCGCATTAGCCTCCTCTGTTTCCTCCCTACCTTTCCCGTGGGGTTACCAGGGCACAAGTGCGGCTGCGGCGCCTGACGCCGGCTGCCGGGCGGAAAGGTCCCAGGCCACGACCTGCGACACCGCCATCCACGATCTGCCGACCTGCCGACCTGCGACGCCGCCAGTCACGATCCACCATCCACGGCCTACGCACGGTATATGTTGCCATCCATGATCTTTCTCCCTGCTAATGTTGATTGAATGAACTACGATCCATAGATACCTGCACACGGTCTGCTAATGTTGGCACTCGCAAGATATTCTTGATTGATTTATGTTGATTGAATGAACTACGATCCACAGATATTGCGCACTGGAAATCTATGTTCGTTAATGTACATACCATTATAAATATTTGTTGATTGCTAGGGTTGCTGTCCATATGATTTGCTACTGCCACCTGCAATTTCTACCTGTTCTGAAGGCTGTATTGAACCTGTACATAATCTGATATGTGTTTGCCTATTTTGTTTATGAAAATTATAGAATGAAATGTTTGTTTCTTGCCTAAAATTTGCATAATGAAATTCCTAATTTCTAATCTTAGCTCTTAACTGAGAATGCAATTTCACAAGGCAACTAACATGCTCATCTTTTATTTTCTTGATCTCCTATATGTAATAAGCAGAATCAATCATGACAAGAGGACTTCGAAGATTAAAGAATTTGAACATTGATGGAGATGGTGCAGAAGTTGCTCAGGAGGAGCACGAAAATGTGGCAGATAATGAGAACAATGAAAGTTTACAGTCCCCTCCTGATGTTGATGGTTTATTAGTCCGCCTGCCACACCAACCTCGAAGTCCAATTAAGATCATATGTAAGTTTCAGGTTTGTTCTTGTATATCTTGGTACAATGTGAAATCTTACATTTTCATATATGCAGGGCCAAATGGAGAGGTTAGACAGATTACAGGGGAATTCACACTTTCAAATTTACTAACATTACAAGGAGGAAAGGTAATTGTAGAGATAGATGAAAATGCTGTCCCAAATGAAAGGTCAGCCTCCATTCTTGGGCATCACCTTGGCCATGTAGCAGAAAGCCCAACCTTAGCTCCTTTAGACATCCCAAGATTTGACAATCGCAACAGCAACAACAATCTGTCCATAGAAGTCTTGGACAAACTCAAGTCCATACATCTACACCACATGAGCAAACACCTTCAAAGGTATGTTAGAAAGGCCTACTCAATTACCAATGCACATATATCTTGTATTTTTTGTATTTTGTTACCTGCTTCAAATTTGTTATTTTGCAAATTTGTTTTCTTGTAGTTGGATATAGATTGTTCTTGCAGAATAGTAGAGATATAAAGGATTTTCATGTGAGATAAATTTGCAAAGTTTCTTTTCACCTGTTGATTTATTTCTCTTTGCTTCTGTGTAGTTTTTTAAGAAGTAGCATGTACTCTGCTTTCATTCAGTTGTTAATCCGTCTCATTTAGCCTATATAAACTTAAGCAAAAAGCATTAAAAACTCCCTTTTAGTTTAGTTGCCTAATTAATTAGCTTTCTTTTGCAACTCTAGGGTTCAGTAATTGGTTCTTGTTCTTCTACATTCCCTGTTAAAATCTAATATTTATAATTTCCTTTTTCTATAATAATTGAGTGAAACTATACATGTAGGAGGCACAACTTGATGGCATGTAGTCACAGATTTGCCAAGTGATCCTATATTGCACAACATGGTATGTCTAAGCTAATTGTATTATTGTTTCAATTAAAATATAAAGCATAATTTGATTAAGTGATGCTATGATTTGATGTTTATTATAGAGAACTCGAAGGGTTCAAGCTGCCAGCATGGGCATATCAGAATCAGTATGTGGTTTTATTTGCCTTATTTCTTTCCAATTATGACGTTGTTTTACCAAAAGATCATATGTACATGTTTTGTAATTTGTAGAGACAAAAGCAAGTCTACCTTATTTCACTGATAAACAAAGGCAGAGTTGTGGCCAAAGGGAAGTTAGTGACTACAGATAGCCAAAGAGAAATATTAGGAGCAAAGCTTGGACCAGAATATTGTGGGGTTCTTGTTGAAGGCCTTGAAAATATTGAACTTGGCAATAATATAGGTGAGGAGGTACCTAGACCATCTAATCAGATTCGTACACTAATTGATGTTATTGGCTATGTTATTCCTTGGCCAATTACACATGTAAGTTTCTTTTTTATTTCAAATAGTACATGTGTCCCCATAACAACTTCAAATTGAGTTATTGATCTAACACATGCTTCATAGGTGAAGCAAGCTAGAAGCTCATCTTGTACCCGCAACAAGTTGGTACCTGCAGCACGTGGACAAAGCTAGATGGCGTGGACAAAGCTAGATGAGAAGCCTAGTATAATTGCAAAGTGAATCAGTTAGATTCTAGTAGTCACTAAAAATTTTAAGTGATATTTGTATGATATTGCCACTTTGGCTTTGCTTCTTTGTGAACACAATTGGCAGTTACTGAACATGTTTTCTATCGAGTTAGTTAGCTTCTTGATATTTTGCCAAGGCCAAAAGCAATATTATTGAGGCTTTATAATTTGATTTTTTTAACATTCATCTCGATATATAAATGAAAACAACTTTTATTTGGCACGTAATAAAGCGTTACAGTATAACGTGTCTATATTATTACAAACAAATATAGATCTATGTACAAAATCGTTTCTACAGGCCTTAATACACACTTTGACGTTACTATACAACGTATTGATACGCGTCGGCACACAATACAAACGTGGCTATAGTATTGTTTCTACTTTTGTTAACACACGTTTTGGCATTACTATAAAATGTGTCACTCGCCACTTCAGCTGACACGTCACCTTTCCACATCACCTGCCACGTCATTTTCCACATCACCTGCCATGTCACCTGTTCGCATCACCTGCCATGTCATCATTCGTGTCACCTACTATATCGTCTCTATACTCCTTAATGCGCAATAAAGCGTCACTATAAAACGTGACTATAGTAATACACATGAATTATGAATGTATCTATAATATTGTATCTATATATTTTCACACATAATGAAACGTTACTATATGACGTAACAACAATAATAGACACATGTTATATGCGCATCTATAAAAGCGTATCAATGTGTCTAAACATGCATCTAACGTGTCTATGAAACGTCTATTCATCTAATATATACGCTTACGATAATCGTTTCTACAAAGTCTGATACGGTCCATACGAAGACGCTTCTAACACGTTTTTGAAAAGCGTGCGTACATTCATATAGAGACAAATTAAAGCGTGCCTATTGTCCAAAAAAGCATAGCTACAAGGGGGGTTTTCTAGTAGTGATAAGAAACCCCAGATTCTTCTCTTCATCGAGACTCAACTTCATCTCAGCAGCAGCCTTCTTATCTTCAGACATCTTCGGAGACACTAAAAAACTGTTTTCAGCTCCGAAGCTTAAAAACTTAAAAAGCTAAGCAAATCTTGGTACGCAAGAGCTAAAAATTGAGTGAGCGAGAACAGCTGGCAAGAGAGCGTGCCAAATGAGCTCGCGGTATGCTCTTATTTATACGCCCAGTGCGTGAAAGATTGAAAGACCCCGCCTGTCAGTGAATGTTGCTATTCTAGCAAAGGGAAGGTGTTTTTGCGGACCTTCGGCTTAAAGCCTTCGTCCATGTCGCAATCTGAATTTATCGATTTAACAAATTAACATTGCGAGGGGCTACTGTTGGGGGCCTTCGGCTCCGAAGGTCCTCAAAAACAGGATTTAACAGTGTTTCTGGAGTATAATGTGTGAACAGGTATCTTTGGACCCGAATCAGTACCACAGTGGGAGAAGCTCAAAGAATAAGAAGGTTGATACAGCGCCGAAGGAGTGAGCAGGAAAGCTTCGGCGTGACTGCAGAAAAGAAACCGACTTAAAGATGAAAAGGCTATTTAAACCTCGGTGGATTACTATAGAACTACTACCAAATGTAAAGGGCATGGATGTAATTTTATATGGGTTGTGTTCCGTGCCTATAAATAGGTGAACAGTACCCCCGTACTGTTCACGCTGACTTGGCATTTGCTTTTTGCGTCACGCTTGTACTTTTACTTCCTTCCAAGCTGAAGGTACATCTGTAACTTGATGTCGTTTTTATTCCTCAATAATAATAAGACAGAAATGAATTGATAACAACATATAATTGCCTACATTTTACTTCATATTCCATATTTCATATGCTTCTTCTTTTATTTAACATATACTGCGATGATGAAGGTATGTCTTTCATGACCTTCGTCTGAAGATCATTATATCCTAAGGGAAATAATGCTTCGAAGGACGAAGGGTATTAACATTTAACATCTTGTGTTGCCTTGTTCTTAATTCATAGTATTTGAGAACAAGTCCCCAACACGCTTGACATCTGAGTTCGCCGATGGAGTCCACGTCCTTGCGTTGTAACCACCCCTGCATAGGCTCATCAAAAGACTGGACCTGAGGGGAGTCCAAAAGGGTTTTCAGGGGAAGACAGGCTTCGGCCCCGTAGACCAGGGAGTACGGGGTCCCTAGTGGCCCGTCTAGTTGTCGTCACCGGAGTTGGAGCCTCCGGCGAAAACATCCTTTAGGACCCCCTCAGGTGACTGATACCCGAGGTCCGGTTCAGCCGCGACCACCACGTCGTCGTCGACCCTTTCCTTGCTAGGTCAGTGATGAGGTGGGGTGCCGTCCCTGGAAGACTGCTCGCGCTGCACGCTGACGCGTTTCGCGAGGTCGATGATCTCGCAACACTCCATGGCGCTGTGGCGACCGTTGGGGTGCATAGGGCATGAGCCGCTGTTACCCCTCTGCGGCAGTGGGTGTTTGTTGCGGTTGCCCCGGTCCCCAGTAGCAGCTGCAATGACCAGAGCGACAGAATGCTACTTCTCGTGACCGTGATTCTTCTTCTTCCTCTTACCATCCTGGGCGATGGTACCGGAGCCACCCGTCTGGGCATCCCGGCCTGTGGCACCGAGTGCCACGCATGGCCCTCGACGGCCTTGGCGCACTTGTCAGCCAGAGCGAAGAGAGTGGAGACAGTTTCCACGTCATGCGTAGCCAACTTCTCCAACATCTTTTCATCAGCACTCCCTGACGGAAGGCCGTGATGATAGAAGCATCGGAGATACGAGGTATAGTACCTCGCACTTTGGTGAAGCAGGAGATAAACGTCCGGAGAGTTTCTCCGGGCTCCTGCCTCACTGTGTGGAGGTGGGCCTCCACGCCGTGTTGTTGGTAAGCGCTGGCGAAGTTCGTTGTGAACCGCACGCAGAGCTCTTCCCAGGAGTAGATCGATCCTGGGGCAAGGTTCATGAGCCAAGTCCAGGCGGGCCTAGACAAGGCGACATGAAAATATGTTGCCATCACAATGGTGTTTCCACCTGCTGCTGTGATAGCGGTGACGTAAACCTGCAGAAATTCTGATAGATTTGATGTACTGTCGTACTTCTCCGGCAGGTGCGGCCGGAACTTGGATGGCCAGGACGCCGCGCGGAGATGATCCGCGAGAGCGGCGCAGCCCACGCCGGCCAATGGGACACCCGCCCGGATTTGGGCGCCCACCGGCGTTTGCGGTGTTACCGCAGCAAAGTCTTGATCGAGGTTACGACCCTCGATGTTCTGTCGGCGCTCTCGCGCCCTCTCCAGAGAGACGCGAGCATCCTCACCCGCACGCCTGCGTTTGAGTTCTGCCCGCAGGTCATTAGACCTCTCCCGAGAGGCTGGAGCGTCCTCCGCCGCGCGCCGGCGGCTGAGCTTCGCCCTCAGGTCCTCAGTTAGCGCTACCCTTACCGAGGGTGAGCGCACAAATGCCGACGCCTCATGTTGACGCCGGGATGACCGGGGTCTGGGCCTGGTTGAGCCAGAGTGCGCCATGCCGACTAGACGGTCGACGTTGTCCCACCACTACTTCATGGCCCCTGGAGAGGCCATGGAGCTAGAAGGGTGGCGCAGCAATTCCCTGGCTGCTGACAACGTCCCAAGCATAGCCCTAGGCGCCCTGGATGTTTGCGTGGGGGTGTGCGGTCGTGCAGAATGCACTGTAGCCGCTGCATCAGGCGCCGGGAGGTTGGTGGCCCGCGGAGTGGAAGTGGCAGCCTCCTCCTCAGGATGAAGTCCTCGGGCACGAAATTTTGGTGCTCGACGATGTGGACCATGGTGTCGAGCAGGAAGACAAGCAAAAACCTAGCGCCAAGCCCCCTACCTGGCACGCCAAATGTCGAAGAGGAAATTCTCCGGCCGGGTGGCAGAATGCACCCGCCCTAAATCCTAAGATGAGGAGGGGCCTAAGCGTTTTGCCTGTCAGCTAAGCGATGAACGAACACAAGGACACACAAGGGTTTAGAGTGGTTCGGGCCACCGAAGCGTAATACTCTACTCCATTGTGTGTTGTTTTGAGAGCTTGTATGAACTTGTGAGCCTGAGCTGGGTCTAAGTGAGCTTGAGTCCCTCAGTGTCGTTGCATGCCTCCCCTTTTCTAGCTCAAGGGGGCACGTACAAGGGTTCTGAGCCCCGACATGTGGTCCCAGGAACATAACAGATGTAATACTTGGAGCAACTAATGCTCCCTGTTGGAGCAATCTCCTTGTGCCTGATATCCGCGATCTACGTAGTATTGACGTGTAGGGGAAGCTTCCCTGACAACGTACGAGTGACGATGGATGGGCATAGTGTACTTCGCAGCACGGGCGTACTGTTTGGCAATGGGATGGACAGGCACGCCGCCTGCAAGTTGGCCTGGACGCCGCCTGCCAGCTGAGTGGACAAGACACATTAAATGCCGAAGGGCACATCGCCTGTCAGCGGGATAGTCAGGCGGCGCGTCTTCTCCGCAATAAATGTAGAGACAGCGCGGCCCAGAGGCCTTACGTCAGGCTCCGCCCGCTAGCTTACGTCACGTGCGGTAGGCCACATGGCAGCATCATGTCACCGCCTTGGCAGGGAGCAGTAGCGCTACGCGGACAGGTCCGCACCAGGCTAGGCCTGGACACGCGTCGGCACCGGACCCCTGCCTGAGCAAGGCCTGGGTATTCTCTGCCCCTGAGTCCCGGGACTCGGCTGTGGGTAGTCCGGACCCCACGTAGAGGGGTCCGGGACCCGTCCCGGAGGTCCGGGTCGCATTCGCGGGGTCCTGAACCTTGCCCCAGAGGCCCGATCTACATGTACAGGGGTCCGGTATTTTCCCATGGGGTCCGAACCCACTGTTGGTATCTTGGAGTGTATCGTTTTCTCAGGCCACATGGCGACCCTGGGGCCATCCACGTGGTGGAGTCGGGTGCTGTTCGTCACGTGACTAGAGATAGTCGTGTGGGCACCACGCCTTCATGCTGTAGTAAGGGGTACCCCTGATTCAAGGTACCGATAGACTTACATCTACAGCTCCACGATTTTTTAGAGCACCTAATGACCTTATCCATAATTTCACCAATTTTTTTGTAGTCGGAGCCGTCCTAAATAGAGTCTAAGAGCATCTACAACCCTAGAACACCGGTTCAGTTTTTTAAGTATAATAGACGATAAAGATATTGCATGTTATAATTTTGAGATCATGGATCATCAATACAACTAAGAGACAATGTGTATTAAAAGTTGTGAGGAGAAGAGCATGTCTCTTGTATTTTTTTATTTAGTTCTCTAGAGACACCTAAAAGAAGTTATATTAAATAGGTTGTACGTGTGCTTAATAGGTTGGATGATATTCAGCTGTTGTAGATGCTCTTGTCGAGGCAGCAATCAGCATGAACCACGCGTGTCCATTTCATAATAAAACATTCTCGGCTCGGTGGCTACGCGCGCCCTCCACCACCAGCCAACTGCTGATTCCACCACGTCTGACCGGCGGCTTCGCCCCTGTTTGTTTCAGCTTTTTCCAGCTTCTGGCCACCAAAAGCTGCTGCGGACTACCAAACGCATCAGCTTTTCAGCCAGCTTTTATAAAATTTGTTTAGGTAAAAACTATTCAAAATCAACATAAACATATAATCGGTTGAGTTGTTGCAATAGTAGGAATCCGTCACTTTCTAGATCCAGAGCCCTATGAACATTTTTATCTTCCTCCGCACGTAATCCTAATAATACTCAGATTTTCCCAATAGCCAGATTCTCCTCACAGCCAGATTATCAGAAAAGCTGTTCAGAAAAAAGCTGAACCAAACAGCACCTTCCTTTCGCCTTCCGCCGCCCACCGCCGTGTACACGTGGCCCCGTACCGCTTTCACTTACACGTGGGCCCCGCGCTGCCTGATTGGCCTGATTCCCTTCCGCCTTCAATTCCTACGCGCGGTCTCCCTTCTCTTCCACCTCAATTCGTGTCGCCTACGCCTCTCGCTCTCCTCCCGCCGCGCGCGCGAGAGGAGGGAAAGGGAGGGGAGGAAGCCGGCGGGGGGCGCGCGGCATGGACGCGCGGGCCAGGGAGGCTGCAGAGACCAGCGGCCCCGGGTTGCCGCTCGCCGTGCGGGAGCTCCTCGCCGGAGGGGTCGCCGGGGGAGTCGCCAAGACCGCTGTCGCGCCGCTCGAGCGCGTCAAGATCCTGTTCCAGGTGCGTTGCACACACGATCCTTGCGCGCCCGCCTGGCAACAAGTTTCCCTTTAAGAACGTGTAGCGATGTATACAGAATCTTGACGAATTGAGGAGAGGTTGAATGTTGCCGTGGCATAATTTGCCTCTCTGGGGACCGGGAGCTGAGATGCGTTTTCGTGCGGCGGTTGTTCTCGCCCGATCTTGTACGGCGGATTCTTTGTTCGCCCACTGTCTTGGGCTCTACAGTATTTCTAACCACAGATGCAAATTGCGTGATCATGGAACCTTGAATGGCTAGCATCACTTTAATGAATAACGATACATGTTGTCGGTAGGTGAACTTCATCAGTCATGCGACAATCTGGCCGTGAATAAAGTACAATTCCAGTCCTTAAACTTGTCTGTCGAGTCTCCCCGTTTTCTTGCATAAACCAACGCGGGGAGGAGGAAACTTGCGGTGCGCAGAACATGGCGGTTGAGACTTGCAGCTAAGCTTCAGAGTCGCTTGATTTTGTCGATTTTGCTGTTGTTGAGACTTGCAGCTATGCTTCAGAGTCGGCCGATTCTTTGTCCACAAGAGAAGAAGCAAACATGAGTACTCTGCAAAACTAGAGAACTCGGAAGGCTTAGCCATAAAAGACCGGCAAGAGTTTTCTGGCTATGCCAATTAAAATGCCGAGGGGAAGGAATGTATGTTACGTCACGCTCGTTCAAAACTGAAAAGACAGTGAAATACGAGAGGAATGATGGTAACAAATTTAGTTTGGTGAGCAGCTTAGAGAGCGCAAGTGAGGTTTCATTGCGAGGTGGTGGAGCGGCTATGTTTTGTCGATTTTGTTTTGTCATTTCATACTACTAAGATTAATTTCACAAGTTATTTTCTATTTGATGTCTTCTCTAGATCGTGTTCAAAAAAGAAGATTTTTTTTTAAAAAAAAACTCTTTTCAATAGTTGTTGATGAGGTCTTGAGAGGGTTATTGATTTTTCAGGAAAGTTTAAGCAAGAAGATGGGAAAGGCCCTTTTATTGGGTCTGTTTTGATCTGTTTTAGATCTAAGAGAGACCCGAACATGGATAATGCTTTAAGAGATATACTTTAAAAGTTTATAGACCGAGATAACACAACTCGACAAGTTAAAGGACCGGAATTGTACTTTACTCATCTGGTCGTAGTTTGCTGGAGCCTGAAGGTATTAGGTTGAGGGGTATAGTTATTGTAACCCGTGACTTATTCTTTGTTCTTGGGTAGTATTGTGACTTGAAAGATCTATATGACATGAAAGGTTTTCGAAAGTGGTTGGTTTCTTTGTTCTTGAGATCGAATGCACTGGAAACATTCTCCATTGGTAAATTTTTTTGAGGGGAAAAGGCTATAGAGGAAAGGAAACCCCTACAGCGCGATTTTATTGAAACTTTTTGGAATGAAATACGATTACAAGGGGGAGCAAAGAAGACAAGAAAAGAAGCTATCGAGAATTTAGCCAAAGCAATAGCCTAGCTCTAAAAGAGGGGTTAAATCTCAGCATTTGCGACTTCGACATGTCGTTGAAACAACATCGCCAAGAAGAAAAAAGAGCCTCATTCCTAAAGATGAAGTTATTCCTCTGCTTCCAAATGCACCAAAGCACAAGCGCCGAAATTTCCATAAATAAACTATGGCCAAAGGCACCCTTAGCCACATGAATCATCGGAAAGAAGTCAAGATCATAATTCCAGTGGAGTAACTCCAGTAGTCTGTACTGAAGGGGTAGCAAAACACCAGGTGATAAGACGTCTCTTCGCAGTGCATGTCGCACAGAGTGCATTCAAGGTTGCTGTCCAGCGGCAAGAAACCCTTTCTTCTGAGGATGCTCTTGGAGTTGATTCTGTCCCTGAAGACCAACCATACAAAAATCTTGAGTTTCTTCCCAACCTTGGACTGCTAAATCCAATTAAAGGCAACATGAGGCTGGATTGACTGAAAAGTGAGACTATAGAACTTGGATGAGCTGAAAGTAGTATTGCCCCACGAATAGGTCCATTTATCTTTAACAGTTGCAGAATTCTGAAGATTGCTCATCAGCTCGTGGAAAGCCAGGTATTCGTGAGCGGAGTATGGAAATTGTGCTCCATATCCATGTTGGCTAAAAGTTCTTGAAGTGAGCATTCCTTTTTCTTGGCAAAGGAGAAAAGACAAGGGAAGGTGAATCTAGGGGAGATATTGTTCCAAACATCATGCCACAACAGAATTGTCCTTCCATCCCCAACCCAGGGCATAGCATGCCCTCTGAAATAATCAACCAACCTAAAAACATCCTTCCACTAGAAAGAGCCTGTTTCAGGATAGGCATGGGGGATCTTGCCCCCAGAGTAGTGAGTGGCCCAAATAAGATTTACCCAAGAAATGTCTTCTCTGCCATAGAATTTTTGAATGAATTTGAGCAAGAGAGTTGTGTTCCGAATCTTTAGATTGAGAACCCCCAAGCCCCCCTATTTCTTGGACAACAAACTTTGTCCCAGGCGACCAGAGGATTTCGGTGCACATTTTCACTACTACCGCGCCAAAGACAACCCCTTCTGATACGGTCAATAGCGTTAATGACCGTTACCGGAATCTTAAGGGTGCACATTGCAAAGATGGGCATCACCGGGAAAGTAGAGTTGACCAGAGTGAGTCTTCCTGCTATAGATAACCAAGAACTGATGGCGTTGAGCCTTCCTTCCACTTTGGTGATGAGAGGGAGGTAGTATTTGACTTTCGGTCTCATGAGACCCATTGGCAAGCCCAAATAAGTGAACGGGAAGATGCCAACTTGGCATCCAAACACTACCACCAGCTGATTGGTTTTGGTGGCATCCAGGTTGATCGGCAAGAGGCAGGATCTGTGAAAATTAATCTTGAGTCCTGT
This sequence comes from Zea mays, assembly GCF_902167145.1. Classification (NCBI taxonomy): domain Eukaryota; kingdom Viridiplantae; phylum Streptophyta; class Magnoliopsida; order Poales; family Poaceae; genus Zea; species Zea mays. Next base: position 155,606,222 of record NC_050100.1, on the reverse strand, counting down.
CAACATGGAGAATGAATGCATAATACCTTTTAAGCAGAACAACTCCCTCTACGAGGCATTCATGATGATGAGGGTGTCATCTGCATATTGAATGACAGGAAAGTCAGAAGGGGTGGCGCCATCTAGAGGAGCCCAGAGGATGCCCATATTTACGGCTTTGTTGATGATATATTAGAGAAGGTCCGCTGCAATGACAGAAAGGAGTGGTGAAAGAGGATCACCTTGCCTGACCCCTCTCATACACCGAAAAAATCTCCCGAGGACACCGTTCAATAGAATCGCAGAGGAACCTGAATTGAGAATGGTCTGGACCCAACTGATCCACTTGTCAGGGAAACCAAGCTGTCTGTGCATCGCCAGGATGGCATTGTGCTCTATTGTATCAAAGGCTTTAGCAAAGTCCAGCTTTAAGACAACTGCTTCTTTTTTGACTGTTGGCATTGGTGAATGTACTCATAGGTCCATGCCAAACAATCTTGAATAGATCTGTGCTTGATAAACCCATATTGGTTTCTGTGAATAAGACTCGGCATCTTTGGTTGCAGTCTGTTGGCCAGGAGTTTTGTGATCAACTTGATGCCTATGTTGAGAAGGGAGATTGGTCATTGGTCTGTAGTCACTAATGGTAACCGGATTGCTGACCTTGGAAATCATAATAATGTACGAGGTGTTTATCTCTTCAAGGCTAACAGAATAGTCAAAGAAATCCTGACATAACTTGTAGAAGTCAGCCTTGATGATGGACCAGCAGGACTTCAAGAATTTGCTATTGAATCCGCCAGACGCCTTATCCACAACCATATTCTGAACAATTCTATCAATTTCATCCGAAGAGAACGATATAGTGAGATTCTTCAAACCTTCAACAGGATGGACCAAGTCTGTAAGATTGAAGACCATGGTGGGGTCATCAGAGATCCCCATACGATCCTTGAATGCATCCCAAAGACAAGCAACTTTTGCATCATGATTAGAGAAATTAATGCCCTCCTCATTGACTAAAATGGTGATGACATTGTGGTTGTAACTGTTTGTTGCGGCAGCATGGAAAAATTTAGTGCATTCATCCCCTAGGGTGACCTATCTTTCCGTGTAACGTTGCCTCCAGTAGCTATTCTTGTTTTAGGAGCCTGCCGATCTGAGTTTTGATGATTGATCTCAAATTCTTTTCCTTAAGAAACGGAGATCTTTGTTCTTCCAATTTGTCAATGACTAAGATGACCTTATTGTAGTTTGTTATCAAGCGATTCAAATTGGAGGTAGACTTACTCCATTTCTTGAGAGCGTATCTGACATTCTTGAATTTAGCAACTATTCTTGCAGCACTGGAGACTGTTCTGATCTCTATGTTCCAAGCATTAGAAACCACCTCAGTAAACCTGGTAACTTCATCCAATAATTCTCAAAACGAAAAATGTTAGCTTTCGGAATGGAAGAACCAATCTGGGCAACACAAGGAATATTGTCGAAGGTGGTCTTCGCCTCTCCATTGGTAAATTAGACGGGAACCTCTGATTAAATGCGACTGAAACAAGATTGCATCGTCTTGATTGATGTGCTCATCACGTGTAGCAGTCTTATCTTGGATGAAAGGAGATCCCCATTCGGTATTCTATCTTAGATGACTACTGTCTCTCTCTTTGGTGAACTCTCTGTATTCCGAATTTCCCATGCACATGCTACCTTGTTAGTTGTTACTAAATAAATTGGTAAAGCCAGACCTAGTTATTATGTACAACCAAAGGAAGCAGGGGGGGGATTGGAAGTACTAGGTGAAGAATCATGTTACAGCAAAGAACTTTTGGGAAGGAAGTTATGTCTTACAGCTTAGTGAACATTTCCAGCAACCTTGATATCAACTTATAATTTCTCTCTTAATGAAATACATGCTTCGAGTGTGTTCGCGGGCAAAATAGATATGAACTTGTAACTGTCTGCTGGTTTGGCTGATGGCTGGAATTCTTCGTTCACAAGTTTCTCGTATGTGCATCACATTTAACAGTGGTAGCTAAAAATTGCCATCATGAAACTTTTCTTGCTATCATTGTTTGAAAGAAATATAATCCAAGTCACTTAATTATTGTCATGCTTCTGTTCCTCTATATCACCATGAATATTAGGTAGCTTTCTAATATTTTAAATTATGTTGGAACTTCCAGACAAGAAGAGCGGAGTTCCATGGTTCTGGATTGATTGGATCCTTCCGAACAATCTATCGGACAGAAGGTCTTTTAGGGTTTTACAGGTTTGCCTCTTCCTAATTTGCGTGACAAATGGTAGTCTATTAATAAATGATGCACTCTTGAGCTTGACTTCTTAATTGTCTTTCTTTAGGGGAAATGGAGCTAGTGTTGCTCGAATTGTCCCGTATGCAGCTTTGCATTATATGGCCTATGAAGAATACCGCCGGTGGATCATTCTTGGCTTTCCTAATGTTGAGCAAGGGCCTGTTCTTGATCTCGTGGCTGGCTCTATAGCTGGAGGGACAGCTGTCATATGCACATACCCTCTTGATCTAGTCCGCACAAAGTTGGCTTATCAGGTTGGTTCGAATCCTTCTTGCATCCTTCGCTAAACTGGAAAACCACACTTCTGTTGGAATTCAAGTTACATTTGCTGTATTGTGTATCAACATAATTTTCGAATAAGGATTTGGTTAGCATAAGCACATATGTCCTTTTCTTTTGATTCTCAATATCTTTCTAATTAGTTATTGTCTGCGCAGGTGAAAGGTGCAGTCAGTGTGGGTTTCAGAGAATCTAAGCCCTCTGAACAGGTTTACAAAGGAATCATGGATTGTGTGAAAACAATATACAGACAAAATGGATTGAAAGGCATATACCGTGGCATGGGTATGCATGTACTGCATCTCACTGTTTTTATCAATGCCAGTTTCTGATATACTCCTGGCAATTAACTAATTTTTTTTTCTTCAGCTCCTTCACTATATGGAATCTTCCCTTACTCTGGTCTTAAATTCTACTTCTACGAGAAGATGAAGAGCCACGTTCCTGAAGAGCACAGAAAAGGTATCATAGCAAAGCTCGGTTGCGGATCAGTTGCAGGTTTGCTAGGTCAGACAATAACATACCCCCTAGATGTTGTTAGGCGACAAATGCAGGTATTGTTTTGCTCATAGCATGTGTCTGTAAAGCATGTATGTGTTCTAAATAATATGTGGTGCATTATTTACAGGTTCAAGCCCTTTCGTCATCCAGCCTTGTGGGTAGGGGAACATTTGAAAGCCTGGTTATGATAGCGAAACAGCAAGGCTGGCGACAACTTTTCTCAGGATTATCTATCAACTATTTAAAGGTGAGATATTTCCTTCACTGTTCTAGTAAAAGTTTATTTAGTTGTCTTTTTTTTCTTTCTAGAGCGGATCTTCTTTTTTTTTGGCTGCTAGACAAATGTGACAGGTAACCAGAAGCTGTTAAAACACTGCAATTCCCATTTGTTTTGACTTTAGAACTTGACGTTGGCTGAAGTTGTGATCTGTATCCAAAGTCTTTTTCTTCATTTAAGAATTTGCATGTTCAACTCACATAAATGACTCGTATCTTAAAGAGTATATAAAGAGTAAAGTGTAAAAAAAACCCACAAGATACATATGTTAATGAAGAAACGTCTCTAGTATGGTAAGTATAATATACGGCTCTACTCATACAACCCATATAAATGAGCTTTGCTTTGAGGGGTTTGAGTGACTACGATACAACGCTTAAAAAATACATTAGGATATATAAACGAGTTTCTTAGGTATATATAGTGTGTCTAGAGAACCGTAACATAGTATTTAGGTTATACATGCCCTTAGGCTGTCAACAACAGTTATCCTATCTCATCCTCTACCTCACCATCCCTTGTTTCTTGAACGTAATGGCAGGAGCTCTGCCTCTCAATTAAGAAGAAAGGAATTGATCCAGTTTTAAGGGAAACCGGACCCAAAACCTACACAGGGCATACAAACAATCCAGACAACAGCAACCCCCCACACAATACACATCCTGAGTCATCGTTGCCGAGCTCAACAAAGGTGACGAGCAGCTCCGACTTCCCAAGATAGGCAGCACAAGGCTAAATGAAAAACGACGACGACTACAAACATCGGCCCAAGAGGAGGAAGAATGCGGCGCGTCGTCGTTGCCAAGCACGAGACACCCCACTCGAGACAGCTCCGATTCTTCACCAGCGAGACTTCCAAAACTTTGATCCTCTGTCCTACCCCCGCCAGCAGTAGCGACGCCTTCAGGAAGGGAGTGACGTCGAGGACGCCACCGTCGCCGGTCCGAAATGAACGGGGCTTTCGCCCATGTAAGACAGTGCTGGGAAGCACGACGCCCTCAACAGGGGAAGCGGCGCCCAGGGGCGTCGCCGTCGCCAAGGCTTTCGCCCAAGAAAACCCCAGCACAATGCCAAGCGAGGCTCCAGGACAAAAGCAAGCTACCTCCGCCGCCCTGACGCACAAACCCCGGAGTCGCCGCCGGGGCCACTGCTGCTCACTTGTTGTTGCCACACACTACCACCGGGGAGCCAGATCTGACGACCGTAGCTCCAAACAAGGCCTCGCCGAACCCACGAGGAGGCCATGGTGGCGGAGTCGCCGCCCGTGTCGCCCGCGGAGTGAGCGACGCGTAAGGACGTGAGGGGAGAGGTGGCAAAGAAGAGAGCGCCACCCCACAGCACCTGCACAAGCCCCAACCAACTGCCGCCACCGCAACCGCCACCGGCCACCACCGCACCAACTGCCAGTTGTTGAGGTAGATCCGGTCGACAGGGTCCAGATCTGGCCCCCGAGCACCGGATCCGACCGCCTGGGCCACGGGCCAGCGACCCCAGCCGCCGTCCCCTGCACTTGCGCGGGCACCCGCCGGCGCCGCCACAGCCGCAGCAGCCACCCAGTCAACTCCACGCAGCCGCACGAGGGATGGCTTGCCGGCCTGCTGCGGAGCGCGCCACCAACGCGAAGAAGAGAGCCTCGCCGCCACCCTCACTGCCGGCCGGACGGCCATGCTGGCGGCCAGCTCCGGCGGCGGCGTGGCAGGAGAGAGGAAGAGAGGGAAAGCGGCGGCGGGCTTGGGAGCCGCCCGTGTCGCCCCGCGTGGGAGCGACACGAGCGTAGGGCACTAAAAAATTTCTTGAGATCATCGTACCATTCCTTGTTTCAAACTTCACTTTAGAAACAGTGTCATCTACAGTGTAAATCTCTTATTTTATACGATCTGGTGTGGACAGACTTAGAATGTTTTACCGAGGGCTGTAGTTTTGGTTATGTAGTCATTATTTACTATACAGCTATTTCATTTTTGGACACTTGTGCATGCTTTCCTTTCCGTTCAGCAGCTCCTGGCATAAAAGGCATAAAAGAAAAGAAGAAGAAAAAAAAGAGAGTGCCCTACATGTTCTGCATATATTCATGGCACAGTTATGACTCGAGTACTGCATGTACATAACTTCTGTCTCATTTCTAAGGTAGTAAAGCAAATATGCCGTGTTTAAAAATGTAAATTCTTACACTTGCTTTCACAGGTGGTGCCATCAGTAGCCATAGGATTTACTGTTTACGACTCGATGAAGGTCTGTCTAAAAGTTCCGTCGAGGGAGGAAACTGCTGTTGCTGTCTTGGCAGAGGAGCGAAGCAATACAGCTCCTATCCCCTCCAGTTAGGCAGGAGTGTAGGATAGCATTCTTTCTTGGATCTTATCTTCTCCAACGCGTTGGAGACAATAATTCGACGACCATCAATAAGCGCATAAGCAAGCAGTCGAAAAGTAATTCCTGGCGGATTAGCATTTCTGTGTACAGGCTCTTGTGTGTGTATATGTATATATAGCTGATGAATAAATAGGTTGCGCCCCCTCCCTATTCTATCGCGACGAGTACAAAAGAATCTATGCGCCTTGCATTCCCCACCCTGTTGGATTGTTGCGGGCTGCGCGCGCAGCACGACATCTAGGATTTTTTGGTCAGATCCTCGCATATCTCAGATTCCTTGCCTATAGCCTGTACTGGTCCTATGGATTGTTCTTCCCAGATCGAATTCAAATTCACATTTTACGGTTGGAGACTGACTGAGGGCATATATATGCTTGGGAGAGAGAGCCATTTGTATGCCTCTGCATTGTGGTTACTCGTCTCAAAAAAAAAAAGAAAAAACTTGTGTGACTCCATCGCTTGAGGTTGAGGCTTGTTAAGGGATTGTCTGGGAACTCAAATCCCGCGAGAAGGGGATGGTGGTAATCACATTTTGTGTTGCAGAGCTATAGTAATCACATCTCCAAACACCAAATATCTGACAAATTTCAAACACAAGTTTATTAAAAAAATGAATATAGTACGCGGAAAGGCAGCAATAATGTATGCGTGCAGGCGCAGCAGAGGGCCTGGGAAGCAGCGGACCAGGCCTTTCTGCACAGCACAGGCACAGGCACAGGCAGGCTACGGTCCATAGGCTGCTTGCTGCCTTCCGCTTGGACGTCATACACCTTCTTGCAGTGGATTACCTCCATGTGCACTGCTGTGCCGGTGCCCGGTGCAGACGTAGGCGTAGGCGTGCAGCACTGCCTAAAATGCCACGGGTACACGAAACACGCCCGCCACCTTTGCATCAGCAGCAAAAAAAAAAAAAACAAAGGAGGATACTTTAAACGTAGATATGGAAGATGTTAGAACTAAATTAGATTAGATAATAAATTTATCCAGTATTATAAATGAGCTGTAATATAAACTTATAATTTGGATATAACTAGAATTATAATTCCAACGAATACAGAGAGTCTAGACAGACTTTGAATCGTAAGGGGCAACTTTTAACTGCAGTCCTATACTTGAAATTAATCTTTAATTCTAACTCTAAATTCACTAGATAACCAAATAATCTTTCATTCCAGTTTCTCGGTAGAATCGTTGTCCCGTTGCAACACATTGCCTTACCCTCTCCCCATGCTGCTACAGTGACATGTCAATGATTAATACTGGAGGCCCATGCCATGCCTACACCTACGGTCTACTACCTACCTCACAAATCTAACCGTCACCAAAAACACCCAAGGCCGAAGCCAAACGAAACCGAAGGCTATTGCCCCCATTGCGTGCGAAAGCGCCCGAATCGACCAGGTCGTCCGTCCTACACAAGATCAGTCACTAAGGGCACGTTTGCCAACTTGGCCCGACGGTCTGGCTATGCTCGCGGGATGTAACCCCTGTGTTTGTGTGCCCTGACTTGCTTTAGAGCTCGGTTCTGCGCGTGCAAAAGTAGCTCTTCAGCCTGGCTTCTAGAAAACGAAGGCAAACTCTATTTTTTTTAGAGCTCGGCTCCCGGTGGCGCAAATCAGCTGCTCATGGTTGCTCCCAAGAAACAAAAGTGACTCTTAGCCTGGCTGTCTACGTGTGGCAAACACCAGCTCACATGGACCAGGCTTACTTGGTACAAGTGCACAAACAAAATATGTTGCAGCAATTGGGACCGGCTAGCTTCAGCCTGTACCACACGAGCGAGCCGAGCCAGTCAGATACGTGTCGCAAACACACCCTAACAATGCATATATTAAGTGACTAACAAATGCATATAAAAAAGGTATATTCCCATAAAGAAAGGTTTTGGCCAAAGGTTAAGGCTAGGTTCAAGAGGTTGACATCTTTAGGTGACATGGTGGCACGGACGGTCGGTACTTACCAGTCTGGCTCTAACGCCGGACGGACGTTCGATCAGTGGGCTCACCTATAGATCGGTCTGACCAGTACCGATCACGTTAGAACTTAGAACCAAATCGGTCGGTACCGACCAACGTGTTGGAGGTTCAGTTGATACCAATCCTGAATTGTCGATACTAAGCGCGTGTGTCACACCATTTTGATGGTTATCTTTAGTGTTTTCTATGGAAATCATAATGTTGATGAGTTAGAGCATATGGAAGAACATAAATAGTTGAATATTTAAAAATATTTTGCCCACTGTATTGGGTTGCATGTCCTTGTTCAAGAAAAACATGTTGATGGTTATTCATCTATCAAAGTCCAAATTTCAGTATGTAATAACTGAGTGGATAGATAGGTGGAAATGTAATTTGTCTTTTCTTCTTTTGTTATACATAACCTTTTCTCAATAAAATGAAGTAGAGGAGCTCCCCTCCTATTATTCTCATAAAAACGTTCAAAAATTCAAAAATAAATCATGAATCAACTCTATAAATAGAGAGGGGTGTTTGGGTTCATTCACATCCCTCACTCCCCAAATCACTTGCCTTCTTCTCTATTTATACCTTGCTCTCTGTTTTGATATGCATCCCATGTGGAGTCCAAACTCTAAAACCTTCACTAACTTACTCAACGACCACAACATCTTGAGACCCCTATCGTTTTGGGTAGGTCTTCTTCAATGGTCCTTCTCACGTCCTTCATTATCAGGATGATGCTCCTACTCATCCTCATTCCTTGAGTCTGTAACCTCTATTTCCATATCCATATCCTAATCCTAGACAAGTACAAACGGGTCGTTTGTCCCGGCCTAGCACGGGCATGTTGAAACTCGTCCTAGTTAGTGCACAACCCGCTAGGTACGGTTAGGAAGCTAGGTCGGGCCTTCCAGGCCCGCGGGCTCATTTCTCTACATGGTTCGTCTGGCTCTAACGCTGCACGGACGTTCGATCAGTGGGCTCTGAAAGGATCACGATGCCCAAGAGGGGGGTGAATTGGGCTTTTCTAAAAATCAACACTAATTAAAGACTAAGCAAGAGCTAAGCAAGAGCCCAACTTCACCCCAACAACTAGCACTAAGAATATAATACTAGAAATGCAATAATGCTAAGACAATACTTCAAATACTTGCTAAACAAATACACAATGTAAAGTGCTTGAATTAAGTGCGGAATGTAAAGCAAAGTTTAGAAGACTCCTCCAATTTTTTCTGAGGTATCGAAGAGTCGGCACTCTCCACTAGTCCTCGTTGGAGCACCCGCGCAAGGGTATCGCTCCCCCTTGGTCCTCACAAGAACCAAGTGCTCACTACGAGATGATCCTTTGCCACTCCGGCGCGGTGGATCCCTCGAGACCGCTTACAAACTTGAGTCGGGTCACCAACAAGATCTTCACGGTGATCACCGAGCTCCCAACGCCACCAAGTCGTCTAGGTGATGCCGATCACCAAGAGTAACAAGCCGTAGACTTTCGCTTGACCAAGAGAAGCCTAATGCAAGTGGTGTGTGCTCTAGGTGGCTCTCGCTAGCGCTAATGAGGAACAAACGCGGATTATGATTCTCTAATCTCCTCACTAGGCTTTTGGTGCTTGCAATGCTCTAGCAATGTGCTGGAATAAATGTGGAGTGCAAGACATTGAATATGGTGGGTGGAAGGGGTATAAATAGCCCTCACCCACCAACTAGCCGTTACAGGCAACTTTCTGCGCACTGGCGCACCGGACAGTCCGGTGCGCCACCGGTGCGCCAACGGCTAGTTCTGATAGCTAGCCGTTGGACTCATGGCACACCGGACAGTGAACAGTCACTGTCCGGTGCACACCGGACAGTCCGGTGCGATGTCCGGTGCGCCACTAAAATTCAACTCTGAAACAGGCGCTCTCGGGTTTTTATGTGGAGGAAGCTTCTTCCTCGGACCATCCTGGCCCCATCTGGCAGAGGGTGCACCGGACAGTCCGGTGCACACCGGACAGTCCGGTGCCCCTAGGGACAGAAACCCTATTTCTTGTTTTTCAGCTGATTTTCAAATCAGTTTTTGTTCTAACTTGTGAGTGAGTTCTAGAGTGACACCTAGCACTGTATATGAGTGTGATTGTGCACCAACACTACACTAGAACTCTCTTGGTCAAACTACTCATCGACAACCCCTCTTTATAGTACGGCTAAAAGAGAATAAAAGACCTAACTAAATCGTGAGTGTCCACATCTCCTTGACACTCGGACTCCGTAGACCTTCACCTTTTGTTTCGTCGTTTTAGCCGTCGCTTCGAGTTCTTATCTCTGGGATTGTTTTCACCGTTGTAGTACTTCTACCTGTCATGCGGCCTAACTTACCATTTGTCTCTGCAAAACACACGTTAGTCACATATAATATTACGTTGTCATTAATCACTAAAACCAACCAGGGGCCTAGATGCTTTCAATCTCCCCCTTTTTGGTGATTGATGACAACCCTACAAGTTTTGTGAGAGTAGTTTGTTTTGAAGTTTCTGTCAATAGAAAGAATGGTTAGTTATACTCAGTAATCTTTGACAGAAGGAACGTGTACCATAATAATAAGAGTGAGCACATACACATCATAAGATTCTTGTTCATATAAAAGTGAAGTTAAATCAATGAAACAAGAACTAGAAGACTGGTGATAAAGTATAAGGTGAAAACATAATACACACAGTCAATCATAAGCAACGAGAGTATATGTCGAGTTTGTGAGCCAAAAGCATCAAGCTAGTACAGAGAGTAGCAAGCACATATATTACATCAAAATGACTCTCTACTAACTCTTTAACTCCCCCTAGCTCTCACAACTCATATCTCTCCCCCTTTGGCGTCAAACACCAAAAGGGCACCCGAACCTAAACATCTGAAGCGGGAGGAGGCGGCGGGGGCGCGTCCGGTCGCGGTCGAGGCAGCAAAGCGAACGCCGGCAGAGGGTCAGAGTCAGTCTCGGATCCAGGATCTGCGGTAGAAGCTGGAGCTGGTACTGACTCAGACTGAGGCCGTGCTGCATGAGCTGCCAGAACAGAAGTGGTCACAGATACTGCCACAACAGTAGTGGAAACAGCAGATGCTGGTGGCACTGGCGGCTGCGGGCAGACAGAGCTGAGAATCGGAGAGGAGAACGCCAAAGTGACCGGCCGGAGCGGAGAGGTACCAACAGGGGGTCCTGACAAAATCGTTGGTACAACTGGAGCGTGAAGCGGAGGAGGTGGAGCAGACTGAACTAGAGGTACTGAGACACCAGACTGCTGTAGCATGAGAGCCATGAATGCCCTGCTCTCAGCCCGATCCTGAAGTAGCTGCTGCTGAAGTGCATCCTGCCTGTCCTGCATGTTCTGAAACATCGAGAGCATCCTCTCGGATAACCGGGCCTGCTCGGCTGCCAGGTGAGCCTGCTGCTAAGTGATAGACTGGAGAATCGAAGCAAGAGCAGGGTCCATAGGCTGAGGGGTAGCAGGGGCAGCACTAGAACTCCCAGCCTCATGATCATGTGAGCGTGGAGGCATAGGAGGCGGAGGAGGAACCCCAAAATCATCATCATCATCATCAACTGCTGTAGCCTGAGTGTCGAACTGATGAAGAGCTGCATCCTCGGCCTGAGAGTCAAAAACAGGAGCAGAAGCTGGCACAGGAATCTCAGGCGCAGGACGGTAGGAACCAAAAACGAGGCGTGAGGCCTCAAGAATGCCTTGAAACCGAGGAGGCTGAATCAGCTGCGCAAAGATGTGGCACAAGTAGTGAGCATAGGGCAACTGCCGACGAGCACGAATCCCATCCAAAACGGTGTCCTCGATCTCACAAATCAGGAAGTCCACAACGTCAAACTCAGAGTGAGAGACCAGGGCACCAAGGAGCCAAAGCTGAATATGTGTGGTAGCCTCCCTGTATCCCATCCTCGGCAGAAGAGTCCATCTGATAAGCTCATATAAATACTTGGCTGCTGTAGTAAAATCTGCCGGTGAACGTCGTGACCCATCTGTGAAGGGCGGGCGGAACAGAGCCGCGACGTGAGCTGTACCCGGAGCCACACCGCCATGAGGGCGACGAGGAGGGTCAGAAGTGCCGTAGCAGAGGCTGTGAAGACGAGTCGTCGACTCGGGAAATCCAAAAAGCTGGCGGATCTGACTGGCAGTAATGGTGACATCCTCGCGCTCAAAACGAAACCTCATCCAGTGATGATCCGGGTCTATCCATACAGAGGCGTAGAAAACTCGTACCCACTCCTCAACATACCTGCCGCTGGTAGTCAGAAGGGTCTGAAGGCCAAGCAGATAGGTGAGGTGCGCCTTAGAGTCAGCACCGGCTGCAAGTAGAAAGGCTGGAAGATCCAAAAGCCGGTGCACTCGCAGAGCTATCTGAGCAGACATCTGAGCTCTGAAAAACGACTCCTGAATACGTGTGCTGAATAGGTCACCTGCTGCAGGGTCTCTCTAAGCTGGTAGCCAAGACTCCACGGGTACGTATCTGAACCTACGTACTCGTGCCGCTGTAGCACGCTGAAGGTCAAACAGTTGAGGATTCGTAGCCAGGGGTCGAACCTCAGTCTCATCGCGCTCCCGGAATCGAGGTGGAGGGACAGGAGGAGCTGAAGCGGGAGCGGGAGGAGGAGGAGCAGTGGAAGCTGGCGTAGTGGAGGTAGCGGGTATAGCTGTGGAGGTGGATGGAGCAATAGGAGTGACGGGAGCAGGCAGAGTGGGTGGCGGAGTGGAAGCAGAGGTGTGAGTGGAGGAGCGCCGGGAGGCGAGACGACGAACACGGTATGCGATCTGGTCTGACGGAGTCTGCGGCTGATCTCCAAGCTCGGCCTGCGCAGCGGCTGCTGCCGCTGCACGGGCTGCCCTGTCCGTACGCCGCTTCTTGCGGCCTTCCTGTTGCTCTAAATAGACTGTCTTGCCCTTGACCTGCCTGAAGGGGCGACGAGGATCCTCATCATCGCCGCCCCCTGGCGCCGACACATTCTTCGTGCACGGCATCCTGAACTGATGTCTGCAAATGAGAGAGAGTGACTAAGCACAGAGCAAAAATGTCCGAGAGATTAGCAAAGGATGAGAGGACTACCTGGAAAGCTCACACGAGAGGTGACGATCCAGGCAGGACGGGAGACGGCACACGGGCAATCAAGGTCACTGAAATGACAGAAGAGGTGAGCACGTATTAGTCACATAGTCATAAGTATATGAAATGTGAATAAATACATACACAGAGAGATATGGCACAGAAAACAAGAGACGAGACGATCGATAGGTCAAACGGCGTGAAAACGACGTTTGAACGATAAATAGTGCCATAGGAGGTTTGGAATTCGAATTGAGGCACAAAATGACATGGAATTGAGCCGATACTTCACGAATAGGTTTATGTAGGTGAATATGAGTGAAGTGTGTGCTTGGTTTGAATTTAGGCGAAGAAAAGGAGATTTGGGCACTCGGCTCGGAAACGATCGCTCGAAACGGGAAATTTGGTGAATTTTAAGCCTCGGATCTCGGATTGGCGTGAAATTTGGCAAGTATGTTACTGGGAGTGTTGTGAAGGTGCCTGAAAAATTTGGGTTCAATTGGAGCATTTTTGGCTGGTTTGGGCATTTCACCGAACACTTGGCGTGCGGTGAATTAGGTTTTGGGAGATTGAGGCAAATTAGGTTGTGAAACCCTCCCAAAGGGAGCTAGAAACCTGCAGGAATACACAATGGGGACAACTGAACACATTCCACCTTTGAGATTCATTGGATTTGACAGGAATTTGAAAAAATGGACACAGGGTGGAGAAGGAGTGCCTCACTGCCTCACTGACCGATTGAAATAGAGGGAAGGAGAGGGGCACGAGGTCGCGCGGAGAGTCGCCGGTGGGGGGGAGGTCGCCGGCGGAGGAGAGACGCCAGAGAGACAGAGAGAAGCACTGGCGGGGGAGTGAAAGGAGCCTCTGGCTCGGTCTCGGGCTGGAGGCCTTTTTTTTAAAACGCGATATGGGCGAACCGGACAGTCTACAGTGCCTGTCCGGTGCACACCGGACAGCGCACAGGAAAAAAGATTTTTAGCGCGCGGCTGCCGGTGCACCGGACATTGCACAGTGCAGTGTCCGGTGCACACCGGACGGTCCGGTGAGCCCAGACAGAGGGGAGTTTGGAAAATTTTAAATTTTTCTATCTAATTTTCAACCAAACCAAATCCCAACTTATAATCACACAAAATAACACTTGTTGGGACAGGTATTGACACCCTCATATACTTTTCAAAATATTTTGCCATAGGCTAGATAATTTTTAGAGAAAATAGGCAAATGGTGAAATTTGCATTTTGACTTGCACTAGGGGTTTTCATGAGTGATTTGAGTTTTGAATACTCCCCCTAAGTGCAGTACCTCATGCATATTTCAAGAACCAACAATTGCATAAAAAGTAAGAATTTAAGTGCTAAAAGCTTAAAACTAAGACTTGTCAAGTTTGACCCGAGTTAAGCTTTTTCACTCGCTTTGTTGGCGGTTATCTCAACTAGGTTAGACAAGCCCTAGATGCAATACAAGGAATTTAAACATGCAATGCAAGCTTGACAACACTATTTGACATTTTACATAAAATTTCTGAGATCAAGAATATTTAGTTCATTCCTCAACATGCAAAAGCGGGTCTTATCAAGTGGCTTAGTGAAAATATCCGCTAATTGATCTTCCGACCTCACTCCTTCTAAAATGATATCTCCTTTAGCAACATGTTCTCTAAGGAAGTGATGACGGATATCAATGTGCTTGGTGCGAGAGTGTTGTACAGGATTATTAGCAATTTTAACAGCACTCTCATTATCACACAACAAAGGTACCTTTTCTAGAACTACGCCATAGTCTAGAAGAGTTTGTTTCATATATAAAATTTGTGTGCAACAAGCACATGCGGCAATGTATTCCGCTTCGGCAGTTGACAAGGCAACACTATTTTGCTTTTTGGATGTCCATGAAACTAGTGATCTACCAACCAGATGGCATCCCCCAGAAGTACTTTTCCTATCAATTTTGCAACCGGCATAATCCGAATCGGAATAGCCAATTAAATCAAAAGTAGCTCCTTTGGGATACCACAGACCAACGCTTGTGGTGTGCCTGAGATACCTAAGAATTCTCTTAACAGCGCGAAGATGAGCTTTCTTAGGATTAGATTGAAATCTAGCACACATGCAGACACTAAACATAATGTCGGGCCTAGATGCGGTAAGGTATAATAAACTACCAATCATAGAACGGTAGAGAGTTTGATTAACCGGGTTACCTCCCTCATCTAAGTCGAGATGTCCATTTGTAGGCATGGGGGTCTTGATTGGTTTGCACTTCTCCATGTTGAACCTTTTCAACAAGTCTTTGGTATACTTCTCTTGTGAGAGAAAGTTACCATCTTTCATTTGCTTGACTTGAAAGCCGAGGAAGTACGTTAGCTCACCAATCATTGACATCTCGAACTCCTTCGACATCAACTCACCAAATTCCTTGCAATGATAATCATTTGTCGAGCCAAAGATTATATCATCAACATATACTTGACAAATGAAAATATCACCGTTATGTTTCTTTGTGAAGAGAGTTGTGTCGACGGTCCCGATCTTGAAGCCCTTTTCGATGAGGAAGTCGCGAAGGCGCTCATACCAAGCCCTTGGAGCCTGCTTTAGCCCATATAGCGCCTTGGACAACCTGTAAGCATGGTTAGGATATCTAGGGTCTTCAAATCCAGGCGGTTGCTCAACATATACAAGTTCATTTAT
The DNA here is from genome assembly GCF_902167145.1 of Zea mays. NCBI lineage: Eukaryota > Viridiplantae > Streptophyta > Magnoliopsida > Poales > Poaceae > Zea > Zea mays. The sequence continues at coordinate 155,590,786 of NC_050100.1, read as the reverse complement.
GAAGCCATTTAAAAATGCACTTTTTACATCCATTTGATAAAGTTTTATATCATAGCATGATGCATATGCAAGTAGGATACGGATGGCTTCCAGTCGAGCAACCGGTGCAAAGGTCTCTCCAAAATCTAAGCCTTCAACTTGAGAGAATCCCTTTGCGACAAGTCTTGCCTTGTTCCTTACAATCACACCTTGATCATCTTGTTTGTTTCTGAACACCCACTTGGTTCCAATGATTCTTGCATCTTGTGGGGGCTTCTCCAGGGTCCAAACTTCGTTACGGGTGAAGTTGTTAAGTTCTTCATGCATGGCATTCACCCAGTCCGGATCCTGTAGCGCCTCATCTATACAAGTAGGCTCAACACAAGAAACAAAAGAGTGATGTTCAATAAAAGAAGCATGTTTATGTGATCGAGTAATAACCCCTTGTGAAGGACTCCCGATGATTTGATTTTGAGGATGAGCTTGAAGTAGTGATGAGTTTCTCCTGTCAACCACTTGGGAAGAAGATCCTGGAGCATCAACATCTTCGGCTTGTACCCTTGCTTGTTCATGAGAGACAAATGTATCTTCATTTGCATGCCTCTCATCTTTTTCATCATCTTGTGGTACATTTGATGAAGAAGGCCTGTCAATGATTTGCACCTCTTCTTCATCTTCTTTTGGTTTGATAGCTCCAATAGGCATGTTCTTCATTGCTTCCCTAAGTGGCTCATCACCTACATCATCAAGATTTTCAAGTGCTCCTTGGGAGCCATTAGTCTCATCAAATTCCACATCATATGTTTCTTCTACCATGCCAGTGGCATGGTTGAATACTCGATATGCTTTGGACTTTAATGAATAACCCAAAAGAAAACCAATATCACAACGTCTTTGAAACTTCCCTAGGTGATGGCGTTTCTTGTAGATGTAGCATTTGCACCCAAACACCCGGAAGAAGGAGACGTCTGGCTTTTTCCCATTTAGCAGTTCATAAGGAGTCTTCGCAAGTAGCCGGTGAGGAAATAGCCTGTTTGATGCATAACAAGCAGTGTTGACAGCTTCGGCCCAAAACCTCTCCGGTGTGTTATACTCATCAATCATTGTTCTTGCAAGAGTGATCAAGGTCCTATTTTTACTTTCAACAACTCCATTTTGTTGAGGTGTGTATGTTGCAGATACTTCATGCTTGATCCCAATTTCATCATAGTACTCATGAATGTTGGTGTTGTCAAATTCTTTGCCATTGTCACTTCTAATCTTCTTGATCTTGCAATCAAATTCATTTTGTGCTTTCTTGGCAAACTTCTTAAATATAGATGCAACTTCAGATTTGTCATGGAGAAAGAACACCCAAGTGTATCTTGAGAAGTCATCAACAATCACTAGACAGTAGAGGTTGCCACCGACACTTACATAATTTGTAGGTCCAAATAAATCCATATGAAGTAGTTCCAGTGGCCTTGATGTTGACATGAAAGCTTTAGTAGGATGTGTATTAGCAACTTGCTTTCCAGCTTGACATGCACTGCATGGCTTGTCTTTTTCAAACACCACATCCTTTAATCCTCTAACCATATCTTTCTTTAATACCTTCTTAAGTGTGCTCATCCCAACATGTGCAAGCCTCCTATGCCAGAGCCATCCAAGTGAAGCTTTGGTGAAGAGGCAAGTTCTTAAGTCTGCATCTTCTGAAGTGAAATCCACTAAGTAGAGGTTGTTGTACCTAAATCCTTTGAACACCATTGATTCATCATCCATCTTTGTTACAATAACCTCTGTTGGAGTGAATAAGCATTGAAGTCCAAGATCACAGAGTTGACCCACTGATAATAAATTGAAGCTTAAAGGTGCAACTAAGAGAACATTTGATATTGATAAATCATTTGAGATTGCCACCTTGCCAAGTCCTTGCACTTTTCCTTTTGAATTGTCTCCAAATGTGATTTTATCTTGACCATCAACATTCTCATCTAGTGAGGTGAACATCCGTGGGTTGCCTGTCATATGTTGTGTGCATACACTGTCAATAACCCAATGGCTCCCACCGGTCTTGTAGTTCACCTACATCCACAGACAATTCAAGCTTGAGTTTTGAGGGCCCTATATTGCATAGGACCAGTGACTCTCTCAATTAAGGACTTTGCCACCCAGATTTGTCTAGGTCTACTCTTGTTTGGTGGACCTAGGAATGTAACTTTAACCTTTCCATTTGCAGCCTTTCTTAGAACATAATGAGCATTGAAAGCAAATGGTCTTGAGTGCTTAGGCAAGGGAGTTGGTGGTTTTGCTTTGCAGTTGTGGGCAAAATGACCTTCATTTCCACACTCAAAGCATTTGATAGGCTTGTGAGTCTGCTTTGGCTTGTATTGAGTGGTAGCTTTCTTTTGCACAAAAGCATTGTATCCAATACCACTCTTGTTGTTTTTCATAACAGTGTTCATAAGCAGCTCATTTTGGAGGTATTGACCCTTGTTGAACTTTTGCACACTTGTTGCAAGATGTTCATTTTCACTTTTTAGTTTCTTGACCTCATTTTTAAGCGTTTGATTATCCACTGCCAACTCATTGTTGAAATCATTGTTCTCAATAGCAACCTTTCCTCTAGCAGTTGCATCAGTCAAGTAATTCTTCAATTTTTGGTTGTCTAAAGTCAGGACTTCAACTTTTTCAGTCAATTCAGCATGTAGACTAGTTTGCTCTTCTTGACTCAAATCATCACATGAGGTTGCTACATCAAACTTAACAACAGGGTTAATAGCCTCATGTGTTTTGCAAGATAAAAGTTCATTTTCAACAAGAAGATTGTCATGATCAAATTTAATTTGAGTATAGTCTTCCTTGATCTTTACTAGTCTATTTTGCTACTCCCTATTAGCTTCATTTAATTTGTCATATTTTTCCTTGGCATCTTTTAGGGAGTTTGTGAGCTCATTTATAGTTGATGACATAGTTTTATTCTCTTCTTTTATTTTATCACTAGCCTTTATAACTATGTCATATTTGGCATTTAAAGATTCATTTTCATTTTTCAACCTATCACATTTAGCTTTTGACTTTCTAATGATTTGAGTATATTCTTTAAGCAAGTCCGCTAACTCATCATATGAAGGTGAAGCAAATTCCTCATCACTATCATCAGCAATATTAATATCATTTTGTACCTTCCGTTCGCCCCTAGCCATGAGGCATAGGTGAGAAGTTGATGATGGCGATGGTGGTGGTGAAGAGAAGTCCCCGGCGATGGCGGCAACTTTTTCATCATTCTCTTCTTCACTTGAAGAAGACCCACTTGATGATTCGATGTCGGTGAGCCAGTCGCCAACAATATATGCCTTTCCATTCTTCTTCTTGTGGAACCTCTTTTGCTTCCCATCCTTCCTCTTGAAGAATTTCTTTTCCTTCTTTTCATCATCGCTGTCATCTTCTTTCTTGCCCTTGAACTTATTCTTCTTGGGCTTGTTGCATTGATGAGCAAGATGACCGAGCTCACCACAGTTGTAGCAGTCCATCTCAGAAATGGGCTTTCTTTTGTTGGAAAAGAATTTCTTCTTTCTTGAATCAAATTTGATGCCTTCTCTATTTAGCTTCTTCAACATTTTGGTGGTCTTCCTTACCATCAAGGCAATGTTTGCGTCAAGGTCATCATCACTTGAGGATTCTTCCTCAACTTGTATTTTTGCTTTTCCTTTTCTTTCATGATTTGCTTTGAGAGCCAAATCCTTTCTTTTGGAAGATGATTCTTCTTTGTCGTTGATGTGCATGTACATTTCATGGGCATTGATCTTTCCCAGAATTTGTGTGGGTGTGGTAACTGAAAGATCCATTTGATGTAGCACAGTGACAATGTGTCCATATTTGTCTATTGGGAGGACACTGAGAATCTTCCTCACAACATCCGGTTGTGAGATTTGAGTAAGCCCCAATCCATTAACTTCCTCTACAAGAATATTAAGTCGTGAGTACATAGCATTTGCATTTTCATTAGTAAGCATTTCAAAAGAATTTAACTTTTGCATGGCTATGTGATATCTTTCCTCACGTTCACTTCTAGTTCCTTCGTGTAGAGCACAAATGTCTATCCACAAATCATGAGCATTTTTGTGATTTCTTACTCTATTGAACACATCTTTGCAAAGGCCTCTAAAAAGGGTGTTTTTGGCCTTAGCATTCCATTTCTCATAATTGAACTCATCACCTACAAGATTTGTGGGATCTCTAGGTTCGGGAAATCCTTGTGTGGCGGCTTTATAGACACCAATGTCTATAGCCTCTAAGTATGCTTCCATACGAATTTTCCAATAAGGAAAATCGTCACCATCAAAAAACGGGAGGAGGTCCATCCCCACCGGACATCGTAACTCTAGCGGTTAAGCTAATCTATGAGCAACAAGCCTCTGATACCAATTGAAAGGATCACGATGCCCAAGAGGGGGGGGGGTGAATTGGGCTTTTCTAAAAATCAACACTAATTAAAGACTAAGCAAGAGCCCAACTTCACCCCAACAACTAGCACTAAGAATATAATACTAGAAATGCAATAATGCTAAGACAATACTTCAAATACTTGCTAAACAAATACACAATGTAAAGTGCTTGAATTAAGTGCGGAATGTAAAGCAAAGTTTAGAAGACTCCTCCAATTTTTTCCGAGGTATCGAAGAGTCGGCACTCTCCACTAGTCCTCGTTGGAGCACCCGCACAAGGGTATCGCTCCCCCTTGGTCCTCGCAAGAACCAAGTGCTCACTACGAGATGATCCTTTGCCACTCCGGCGCAGTGGATCCCTCGAGACCGCTTACAAACTTGAGTCGGGTCACCAACAAGATCTTCACGGTGATCACCGAGCTCCCAACGCCACCAAGCCGTCTAGGTGATGCCGATCACCAAGAGTAACAAGCCGTAGACTTTCGCTTGACCAAGAGAAGCCTAATGCAAGTGGTGTGTGCTCTAGGTGGCTCTCGCTAGCGCTAATGAGGAACAAACACAGATTATGATTCTCTAATCTCCTCACTAGGCTTTTGGTGCTTGCAATGCTCTAGCAATGTGCTGGAATAAATGTGGAGTGCAAGACATTGAATATGGTGGGTGGAAGGGGTATAAATAGCCCTCACCCACCAACTAGCCGTTACAGGCAACTTTCTGCGCACTGGCGCACCGGACAGTCCGGTGCGCCACCGGTGCGCCAACGGTCGTTTCCAACGGCTAGTTCTGACAGCTAGCCGTTGGACTCATGGCACACCGGACAGTGAACAGTCACTGTCCGGTGCACACCGGACAGTCCGGTGCGATGTCCGGTGCGCCACTAAAATTCAACTCTGAAACAGGCGCTCTCGGGTTTTTCTGTGGAGGAAGCTTCTTCCTCGGACCATCCTGGCCCCACCTGGCAGAGGGTGCACCGGACAGTCCGGTGCCCCCAGGGACAGAAACCCTATTTCTTGTTTTTCAGCTGATTTTCAAATCGGTTTTCGTTCTAACTTGTGAGTGAGTTCTAGAGTGACACCTAGCACTGTATATGAGTGTGATTGTGCACCAACACTACACTAGAACTCTCTTGGTCAAACTACTCATCGACAACCCCTATTTATAGTACGGCTAAAAGAGAATAAAAGACCTAACTAAATCGCGAGTGTCCACATCTCCTTGACACTCGGACTCCGTAGACCTTCACCTTTTGTTTCATCGTTTTAGCCATCGCTTCGAGTTCTTATCTCTGGGATTGTTTTCACCGTTGTAGTACTTCTACCTGTCATGCGACCTAACTTACCATTTGTCTCTGCAAAACACACGTTAGTCACATATAATATTACGTTGTCATTAATCACTAAAACCAACCAGGGGCCTAGATGCTTCAGGCTCGCCTATAGATCGGTCTGACCGGTACCGATTGTGTTGAAATTAAACCGGTCGGTACCGATCAATGTGTTGGAGACCGAGTTAATACTAATCTTCACTTCTCGATACTAAACGCATGTGTCATGATATTTTGATAGTTACCTTTAGTGTTTTCTATGGAAATCATAATGTTGATGAGTTAGAGCATCTGGAAGATCGGAAATAGTTGAATATTTGAAAAATATTTTGCCCACTGTATTGGGTTGCATGTCCTTGTTCAAGAAAAACATGTTGATGGTGAAAGCTCTCTTGTGAGTTTTGGTGTTTGGATGACAACTCAATTAAAGGACTAACAAGTGTACTAAGTGTTGAACAGGTGCTTAAGGTAAAAGCCTACAGGGTTCAACACAAGTGAACAATTGTGATGGTCCAAGAACTGGATTATGGATACATGATGGACATCACAAGTAGGATGGACATTGCATAAAGTGAGACTCGGGTGCGTAGCTAGGAGACAACTGATCAAGCCAAGGACGGAGGCAAGAAGAGCTTCGAGGTATTAAGTGCACGGGAGAAGGTCAAGGAGGCTGAGGAACCCAAAGCCAAGGGTGAAGAAGAAGGCTTGCAAAGTCAAGGGTGATCGAGTTGAGAACAGCTACGGCACATCAAGGATCACTACATAAGAACATGACTTACAACCAATGAGGTAACAGCTACAGTTATGTGGTGTAAGTCATAAGGCTCAAGATCAAGCTCTAAGAAGGAGATCAAGGTCACTAGAAGGAGAACAAGTGTCAAAACCAGAACTAGAAGCAGCCCAAAAGAGCTAAGTTCACCTTAATCTTTAGTTTGGGTTGTTCCTATGTTTGGAGATGTTCTATGTGACCTTTACAAGATGTTGGAGCCAAGTAATGTAAATCTAGATCAAGACAAGCCGACTTGATGATTTATGAGTCCAACATCAAAGCTCAAGCATGTGGAATGCTATAGATTTAATGATTAAGAGAAGGTATGTTTCTATACTTCGTACATTGGTTTTGTGGACTAATATACTTGTCTAAGTGTTAGAAACAGAAAGAAGAAGAAAAGAAGAGAGGTGCAAAGGGCTTGGCTATGTACAGCCAAGGCAGCTCAGTCTGGCACACCGGACTGTCCGGTGGTGCACCGGACAGTGTCCGGTGCGCCAGGATGAACTCTAGCGAACTGGCCGCTCTCGGGAATTCACCGGCGGCGACGTACGGCTATAATTCACCGGACTGTCCGGTGTGCACCGGACTGTCCGGTGAGCCAACGGTCGGCCGGGCCAATGGTCGGCCGCGTGATCTGCGCGGGACACGTGGCCGAGCCAACGGCTAGATGGAGGCACCGGACTGTCCGGTGTGCACCTGACATGTCCGGTGCGCCAACGGCTCCAAGACTGCTAACGGTCGGCTTCGCCGTAGAAGGAAAGAAATCGGGCACCGGACAGTGTCCGGTGTGCACCGGACTGTCCGGTGCGCCACCCGACAGAAGGCAAGATTTGCCTTCCTGGATTGCTTCCAACGGCTCCTAGGCCCCTTGTGCCTATAAAAGGGACCCCTAGGCGCCTCAAGCAAGTACAAGCGCAGCCAACAAGTGTAGACTTCACTGGAATCAACTCTCGCTCTCCCTCTTGTGTGTAACTCTATAGTTTGTGTAGAAGGCACAGCTATAAGCCTTTAGAGAGAGGAGTAGTGCTGCTAAGAGCTAGAGCAAGGTCTTGAGCATATCGTTACTCTGTCGGGGTGCTGCCAAGAAGTCTGTAAGCAGCCGCGGTTCTGTTGTAACTCCACTCAATAGTGAAAGGCTCTATCTGTCATAACTGACAGATCTAAGCAAACGGAGGAAGGAGTTGAAATAGACTCCAAGCCCAGGTGTGGCTAACTCCAACGAGGACTAGGCAAGCATTTCAGGCTTGGCCGAACCTCGGGATAAATCCTTGCGTTTGTGTGCTCTGTATTGTATCCTGACTCTCTGTCTTACTCGTCTTTATATCTGCACTTCAATACTTATCTATGGTATAAGCTTTATTTGAAGTGCAGGACATTTTTGACAGGATCTCTGATTCCGCTGCAACCTACTCGAAGAGTCTTCTCACTTCACTGCGTACTAAGTCTTCGAGTAGAGTAAGAATTTAAGTTTTAAAGTAATAAGTTTTATTCGCCTATTCACCCCCCCTCTAGGCGACATCCAGATCCTGTTCCCGGGTCAAAGGGAACTTTCAATTGGTATCAGAGGTAGGCCTCTCCAGTGTGGGCTTAGCCGTCCGGAGATAACGATGTTGTCACAAGAGGTAACTGTAGAAATTCTTTTAGGCGATGGCTCTAATTACAAATCTTGGTCTGTCTCTATTTATAATGCTTTCATGAGTGTTGATTCTGATTTGAGACAGATCTTTAGTAAAAGTATTTTTCCATCTGATATTAGTAAAAATCCCTCTAATGATGAACTAAGATGTTTATCTCTCAATCACCGTGCTTGGAACATCTTAGTTGAGTCTCTTTCTAGAAGTGCCTATTTTGCCATCATGAGTAGTGATAATGATTTGTTTGTTGATGCTCATGATTTATGGAATAGAATTAAAGTAAAATATTTTGTGGCAAATTGTACTACTTCTACTCCCTATATTGCTTGTGATGCTAACCATTCAAAGGGAGAAGATCAAGAACGATGGACACCCAACGATGAATCCACCTCGTCGATAGGTTTGGTCTCCACTAATAATAAGTGTTTTGTTGCTAACAATGACGGTGGAGACAAAAGCCATGACGAGGAGGAATATGAGGATGATAGCGAGGATGAATCTTCATCATCACAAGGTACATTTTCCTATATTGCTTCCACTGACATTAATGACAGGGAAAATGAGACCGATGATGTGGAAGAAGAGGAGATTCGCCGTTTCTACAACCATCTCAACAAAGCGGACAAAACTCTCTTGGTTAAGTTGTTGAGAAGGAACAAGGAACAAGGCGAGACGCTTCTCAGGCTAGAGGAGACTCTCATCAAAACAAACAACAGCCTGGAGAAGATGACCAAAGAACATGAGGAGCTAAGGTACTCTCATGATGTCTTGGTCCAACGGTATGATTCAATGTTAATTGAGCAAAGTAATAATTATGATGCTCTATCTAATGTTGCTCAACTTAAAACTGAAAATTCTATGCTTAGAAGTCAAGTAGAAACAATGAATTTAGAAAAGCTTGCTCTTAGTGAAAAGTATGATATGTTGTCATACTCTCATAGTAAACTAGTTGATGATCATATCATGCTCGATATTGCTCATGGGGTAGTATTTACTAGTTTAAACTCATATGAACCTCATTCTTGCACTAGTAATCAATTGGTCAAAATATTATCATGTGCTAACCTCCACCGCCCCAAGAAAGGCCAATCTTTGTTTGAGAAACAAGTTGCAGGATCAAAAAGAAAATTGTGTGGGAACAAGAAGCAAAGACAGCTAAGGAGAAGACACATTGCTCAACTCTCTCAAGATATCCACGGGCGCGTGGTGAAGAAGCTTGAGAAAGGAAAAACTGCAGCAAGTGTTAAGCTCAACAAGAAGAATGTTCCCAAAGCTATAAATGAAGAAATCAACATGAAAAAGGAAAAAGGTAAAGATTCAATTAATCATGTTGTTTGCACTGACCTTCTCTCCATGTCAATCAAGTACAAAAAGGGAAAAAGAAAAAGGAGGTGTTTCAAGTGCAAGAAGTTAGGCCACCTCATCGCGTCTTGTCCGTACAAAGACAAGAATGAAGGGACAAGGAATTGTTTTGGATGCAACAAAAAGGACCACACGATCACTTCATGTCTGGTCATGAAGGATCAAGGATGTGCATCCTCCAAAGTGACCCTCACCAAGGAAAATGACACACAGCAAGCTTCGTGTCAAGTTGAGCGACGCTTCTGCTACAAGTGTGGTGAGCAGGGTCATCTATCCAAGGTATGTTATAAAGGTAAGATTCCTAAGCAAGTGAATTTGTGTCAATCTTATTCGGGTAGGAGACCCAAATCATACACTTGTGCTAGATCTATAACGAGATCACCTAGAACTAGCACAAAGGCAATTTGGGTACAAAAGGCACATTTAGATGATCATTATGGACCCATCCCGAGATGGGTACCAAACTGTGCTAACTAGACCATGCAGGTGCCTTGAGATGGACTGGAGACCATGGGAGAGCTTAAGACGGTTATCTAAAACTCTATGCTTAAGTTGTTAATTGTTTTGGTGTTTATTGACCCAAAGTTGAATTATTGTGAAACACTAATCCCATGTTCATCTCAAGTAAAATAAGGTGTATAGGTCCTGAATCATTATTGGTGAATCAAGTAAAGGACCTTGATGAGAATCTACAACCTGCTCTCCAAAGGACGGTACCCGTGTATTTTAAGTACATAATTGCAATTTAGTATTGCTCTTAAGTTGGCTTGATGTGCTACCTGTCCTTAGAGTAGTTATGCTTTATGAATGCCTGTGTTAAATGGATCATAATGATGGTTGCTTAATCATGGCTGGTGCTCTATAGGATATATCTTTTGAATCATTCATTGGTAGCTCTCTCATTTGTTATATCCACAACGATTAACCCTCTTGGTGTATATGGATAAACCTGTAACTTTTTGTAAGTAATGCTATGTGCAAATATGACATTTTGTTTAGTCCATGTTCACATGATTACCCTAGTTTGGTACTATGTGAATTTCAAATCCATGTCGTGCCCTTTTGAGCTATGAGGTGCGTAAGCAAAAGGAGCCCTGAATTGGTGATAACAAGGGCTCTCATAAAGGCAAAGGTATGGAAAATGGAGCTATGCAATTTCATTAAATATTCTTGAAATTCCATTCATTGTGATCATAGCTATGTTCTTGTCTTTCAATTGGTAATATCTTGGCTTAGGTAATTTATGCCTTTAAAATGTTGTTTCTTTTGTGCACCTAAGAAACCTTCTTAATTATGACATGCTTAGATATTTCGCTTTATATACATGATTGTGTTGATCATCAATTGGTATATGCAATGATAGTTAAAGTATGAAGCATGTCTAGGTTGCGTGTAAATGTTATACTTCCTTGAGTATTGAATTGGCTTAGGTGCCACTGAGGCATGCATTGTTGAATTTAGTCAACCTTTCATTTAGCCTTCAATTGGTGTTAAGTGGTTTTTCAATTGATATTCAAATTGGCATCCTTGTGTGATGAAAATGATAGAGTATGCCTTGACCAAGGTATGTTGTGATCCCCTCTAGTTCTAAGGAAGCTAGAATGTGCAAAGTGCAAGTCATTCAAATACTTGATGCACAACTTGAGGGGGAGCACACATAACTTGTGTCTTTCGAGACTAACTGTTTCTTGAGCAATCTTGTATAGTCTCTAGGTGGAAAAGAGAAGATAAGCAAGAGATGGAGCAATCAGGACTTGGGTACCTCTGTAAGTCAATAAATTGGTATCTCAAGTTGTGAGTAAGTGCATATTTTTAGATTGCTCATGCTCTATAATATCTGGTGATAATAGATGCTTATTCTTAAATATCATGGAGCCATGATAATAAATGAACTTTGCAATTGGTATCTTTAAATTGGTATCTTTCAATTGGTAGCCGTAATAGTTCGCTTCAATTGACATCTTTTGATAATCATGAGAATAGAAGTTTCTTCTTGTGCCCAATACTATAACTTGTTCTAAGTTTGGTGTCTTAGCAACAAGAAAACGTTAGGAGAAAGAATCAGGCACAAGTGTGGAGAAGCTCTCGAGAGATTAACTACTTTCAAGATGGGAAGTACACTATAACATGGTAAAGGTACAAAAGGGAGTATTAATCTTTTTGCATATATGTATCTTACCTAAATGTTGATAGTGCATATGTTCAATAAGTAAGGGGGAGTTTTTGATAGTCGTTTTTCCCCTTGACACCCTGCTGTCCCTTGACATCATCCTATGTTCTTGCTCGAGTATGGTTTTTGGTGTTTGATGTCAAAGGGGGAGAATTTGTGCATTAAAGCTTATCTCAACCTGAGAGGAAAGCTTATCCTAAGGGGTGATGTGCTAGTTTAAGCTTTGCTAGTGTGTTATTTATATGCTTCCTGCAGTATTATATGTGTTGCATCATATGGACTAGTGCTTCCGTTGCTATGAATTAATAGTCATCTATTGTGTTCATTCTGAAATAGATAGTCATGTGGATATTGTGTTCATTCTGAAATAGATAGTCATGTGGATAATGATGCATGTGGTTAATGGTGCCTTAAGATTGCTTTAAATTGGTATCTTAGTTTAAATCAGTATCTTAATGGTGAATAGTGGTAGGTTGATATTCCTGTGATATATCAACTAATTTGAATGGTGTTTAACTCTGATTATGTGCATTTGTGTGTTTGATTATGTGCATTTGTGTGTTATAGTATCATTGTTTGATTCTTGACACAATGCATCCTAAAAAGTTCTAAGGTGTAGAAAGGTTTCGAATTGCCTAAGTATGTGCAAATTGGCGTCCGAGGTCAAGATTATGTTTTTGAAGTAAGCACATATTTAGGGGGAGCATTCTATAAACTTAGAATTCAAAATTTGTGCTTCAAATCTTATTCTTATGTAAGCTTTATTTGTGTTGCCATCAATCACCAAAAAGGGGGAGATTGAAAGCTCTCTTGTGAGTTTTGGTGTTTGGATGACAACTCAATTAAAGGACTAACAAGTGTACTAAGTGTTGAACAGGTGCTTAAGGTAAAAGCCTACAGGGTTCAACACAAGTGAACAATTGTGATGGTCCAAGAACTGGATTATGGATACATGATGGACATCACAAGTAGGATGGACATTGCATAAAGTGAGACTCGGGTGCGTAGCTAGGAGACAACTGATCAAGCCAAGGACGGAGGCAAGAAGAGCTTCGAGGTATTAAGTGCACGGGAGAAGGTCAAGGAGGCTGAGGAACCCAAAGCCAAGGGTGAAGAAGAAGGCTTGCAAAGTCAAGGGTGATCGAGTTGAGAACAGCTACGGCACATCAAGGATCACTACATAAGAACATGACTTACAACCAATGAGGTAACAACTACAGTTATGTGGTGTAAGTCATAAGGCTCAAGATCAAGCTCTAAGAAGGAGATCAAGGTCACTAGAAGGAGAACAAGTGTCAAAACCAGAACTAGAAGCAGCCCAAAAGAGCTAAGTTCACCTTAATCTTTAGTTTGGGTTGTTCCTATGTTTGGAGATGTTCTATGTGACCTTTACAAGATGTTGGAGCCAAGTAATGTAAATCTAGATCAAGACAAGCCGACTTGATGATTTATGAGTCCAACATCAAAGCTCAAGCATGTGGAATGCTATAGATTTAATGATTAAGAGAAGGTATGTTTCTATACTTAGTACATTGGTTTTGTGGACTAATATACTTGTCTAAGTGTTAGAAACAGAAAGAAGAAGAAAAGAAGAGAGGTGCAAAGGGCTTGGCTATGTACAGCCAAGGCAGCTCAGTCTGGCACACCGGACTGTCCGGTGGTGCACCGGACAGTGTCCGGTGCGCCAGGATGAACTCTAGCGAACTGGCCGCTCTCGGAAATTCACCGGCGACGTACGGCTATAATTCACCGGACTGTCCGGTGTGCACCGGACTGTCCGGTGAGCCAACGGTCGGCCGGGCCAACGGTCGGCCGCGTGATCTGCGCGGGACACGTGGCCGAGCCAACGGCTAGATGGAGGCACCGGACTGTCCGGTGTGCACCGGACATGTCCGGTGCGCCAACGGCTCCAAGACTGCTAACGGTCGGCTTCGCCGTAGAAGGAAAGAAATCGGGCACCGGACAGTGTCCGGTGTGCACCGGACTGTCCGGTGCGCCACCCGACAGAAGGCAAGATTTGCCTTCATGGATTGCTTCCAACGGCTCCTAGGCCCCTTGTGCCTATAAAAGGGACCCCTAGGCGCCTCAAGCAAGTACAAGCGCAGCCAACAAGTGTAGACTTCACTGGAATCAACTCTCGCTCTCCCTCTTGTGTGTAACTCTATAGTTTGTGTAGAAGGCACAGCTATAAGCCTTTAGAGAGAGGAGTAGTGCTGCTAAGAGCTAGAGCAAGGTCTTGAGCATATCGTTACTCTGTCGGGGTGCTGCCAAGAAGTCTGTAAGCAGCCGCGGTTCTGTTGTAACTCCACTCAATAGTGAAAGGCTCTATGTGTCATAACTGACAGATCTGAGCAAACGGAGGAAGGAGTTGAAATAGACTCCAAGCCCAGGTGTGGCTAACTCCAACGAGGACTAGGCAAGCATTTCAGGCTTGGCCGAACCTCGGGATAAATCCTTGCGTCTGTGTGCTCTGTATTGTATCCTGACTCTCTGTCTTACTCGTCTTTATATCTGCACTTCAATACTTATCTATGGTATAAGCTTTATTTGAAGTGCAGGACATTTTTGACAGGATCTCTGATTCCGCTGCAACCTACTCGAAGAGTCTTCTCACTTCACTGCGTACTAAGTCTTCGAGTAGAGTAAGAATTTAAGTTTTAAAGTAATAAGTTTTATTCGCCTATTCACCCCCCCTCTAGGCGACATCCAGATCCTGTTCCCGGGTCAAAGGGAACTTTCAGATGGTTATCCATTGATCAAAGTCCAAATTTCAATATGTAATAACTGAGTGGATAGATAGGTGGATGTGTAATTTGTCTTTTTCTTCTTTTCTTATACATAACCTTTTATCAATAAAATGAAGTAGGGGACCCTCCCCTCCTATTATTCTCATAAAAAAGTTCAAAAATTGGAAAATAAATCATGAATCAACTCTATAAATAGAGAGGGGCGATTGGGTTCATTCACATCCCTCACTCTCCAAATCACTTTCCTTCTTCTCTATTTGTAGTTTCTTACTCTCTGTTTTAATATGGATCCTATGTGGAGTCCAAACTCTAAAACCTTCACTGTCTTACTCAACAACCACAACATCTTGAGACCCCTATCGTTTTGGGTAGGTCTTTGATGGTCTTTCTCACGTCCTTCATTATCGGGATGATGCTCCTACTCATCCTCATTCCTTGAGTCTGTAACCTCTATTTCCATATCTATATCCTAATCCTAGACAAGTACAAACGGTCGCCTGCCCCAGTCTAGCACGGGCATGTTGAAACTCGATCTAGTTAGTGCACAATCTGCTAGGCACGGTTAGAAAACTAGGCCGGGCCTTCCAGGCCCAGGCTTGAATATGCATTTTTGGAAAAAATGATCTCCGAGATTACATATGTGTTTTTTTGTCCTTAGCTAAGGTAATCCGAGATGTAGTATTTAATATTTATTCTGCTAATGGTTAAGTACCGCTCATATGTTGAGGCATTTTGTCATCCTAAGCAGTCATGGGTGCACCAAAGTAAAAGGGAGGGAGTACCCATATGATTAATGCAGCTCTAAAAAAGTCGTTAATGAACCAATACAATGGTTTGTAAAAAAAAGATCACGTAGCCTTTAGCTGCTGCAGAGCGGCAATGCAAATAGGCAGGTAAGTGCACTGTTCCTGTCTCCAGATTATTGGATCTTTCTTTTATTATTAGGCTTGCTAATGCTTGATGTGATACACGCCAACCTTGCTTTGTTGCTTCAACTCCTGTGGCTGGCTGATGAGTGTTGAGGGCAGTGAAAGCGCTTATTTAGCCACGTGCATGACGCGCCACTTGCACTCCGTTGCGTTTATAATAACGCAGCTTTCCTTCTTGTCCAAAACAGTGTGCGTTTGGATTAGCAATTCCTTTAATTTCTTGTAGCTGAGGTTGGCCAATCATGAGATAGGTGATAAACCCCCCACGAGCCTCTTATCCTGTTCCCTCACGCCCTTTCTTGCAAGTTACCACTTGCAGCTGTTGAGCACAGCTGCCAAACGAACCAACGCTTCCTAAACCGAGAACATGCATCAGCAATATTTTTTTTTGTTTTTGTTTTGAAGCATAACAGTATAACACAGGCCTCAGCAATCAACTCAAGCCATGCCAATGCCACGAGACCCTTTTGCGTTGCTCTCTCTCCCGCAGCAGTATATAGGATGGGCGCCAACGTCTAGCCATTGCTGCATCTGTTTGGGAGAAGCAAAGCAGGGTCCCTCCGTATTTCCCATGGTTTTTGTGACTTGTGAGAGAGAACAAGGCCAAACACTGAAACACATCTCTGAAGTCTGAGCCCTGACCCAGCAGCGCCAAGATCCGGGACCGGGAGAGGGACCTGCTCCCTGGGGGGTGCCCTTTTTGAGGTTTGTGTGTTCTTTGCCTCCCTCCCCTTTAATTTTCTTTTAATTTCCCATGTCATGCATTGTTGCCTGAGAAGTGATGGCGTCTCCCGCTGCCGTGCCCTGCCCCCCTTTGCTATCCTGCTCCTTGCAGGCGTTCCATTTGGAAGTGTTCATCTTTCCATTTTAGAGGACGTCCATGGGGGGTCATGGGGAGCTCAATCTTCGAGTTTTGATATATTTTTTTTCTTGACGTCTGCCTTGGTTCTTGTGTTCGTCTTATATTTTATCGCTTCTGCTTGCTGTCTCCTCTCAATCCGTCAATCTTTGTCCTACTACTTGTTTACTTCCATCGAGGTCCTTGGCTCCTTGCCCATTACTTGTCTGTTTATCTCCATCACCGATAATTACTTCGCCAGTCATTGCACTTACACACAGTGGGTTTATCTGTTCATGCACTTTCGTATGCTTGAATTCAGTTTGGCTCTATGTGCCTTCCAATAATGACAGTAGTAGTTATCAAACCCTCCTTTTTTTCCTTCCCAATGAATCATTTCGCAATCACCATGGGGATCTTTTTAGTTACGCGGCTCGTCTTCTCGCCTTCTTTTTTCTCTAGTGCTACTGCCACTACTGATCCGACAGGAAAACCGCAGAGAACAACGTGTTCAGAGTTCTAACTCGTGCTGCTTGCTGTCTGTAGGCGTGCTGAAATCACTACAAACTTTACAAGATTCCCCTACAATGGCGAGCGATCCGTCGACGTTCTCGCCAATCGGGGTGGACGCCATGGGCGGCGGCTACTTCATGGCCGGCAGCAGCAGCTACGGAGGCGGCGGCATTATGAGCGCCGAGGTGCCGCACTTCCACCACCCCGGCGTGCTTCTTGACCAGGGCGGCTTCGGGTTCGGCGGCCTCGGCAACGCGGCGGTCGTCGGCGGCGCCGCGACGGCGGCGGATCTGGGCGCGCACTACGCGGCGAACAACATCGTGCTGGCCTCCTTCGCCAGCCAGCTCCTCGCTAACGCCCCCGCGCCGCCGCGGGATGATCGTGCCGGCGGGAGGACGCCGCCGGACGAGATGGACGAAGAGCTGTACGGCGTCGCCGGCTGCGACAGCCGCGTCGCGGCGAGCTTGCGGTGCCCCAGCCAATCCGGGGCCATGGCGGTCTGGTCGTCGCCATCGTCGTCCAAGAAGC
This sequence comes from Zea mays, assembly GCF_902167145.1. NCBI lineage: Eukaryota > Viridiplantae > Streptophyta > Magnoliopsida > Poales > Poaceae > Zea > Zea mays. The sequence goes on along the minus strand of NC_050100.1, from coordinate 155,573,563 downwards.
CGTACGGCATCTGGACCAGCGCCGGCGGACCAGCTCATGAACCATACCACCTCGCCGCGGCCGGGCTCTCCGACGCGGGAGGCCTCCGCTACCCGCTCGCCGCCTGCAGTGGCGGCAACGCGTCCGCGGCGGCGGCGAGCGAGCTGTCGCTGACTCTGTGCTCCAACTCCATCGCTTCCTCGGACAGCGCGCTGAACGCGACGGAGCAGTGCTCCTCGGGAGCGAGCCGGTCCGCCCTGACCGAGCTGCCGCGGGCGCGGTCCCGGATGGCGCTGCACTTCGCCGCGGTGGTGGCGCGCTCGCGGTACGCGGCCGTGGTCCAGGATTTGCTCAACGACGTCGTCGGCCACATGCTGGACGGCGTCGCCGACGTGACCGACGACTCGTGCAGCGGCATCGGCTCGGTTGGCGCGCCGTCCGCGGTGAGCTCCAACAGGTTCATGGCCTCGACCGAAGACGCCGGCGCGCGCTGGGGCCAGGCCCAGAGGGTCCGGAGCAACCTCCTCAAGACGCTTCAGCTGGTGACCATTCTTTTCATTCACGCTATTAATTTGCTACCCTGAGGAATTCTGGAGAATATTTGTGAAGCATGTTGGAGTTGGACGATGGTTTGCAGATGGACGAGAAGTACAACCAGTGCTTGGACGAGATCCAGAGCACGACGGCCAGGTTCAACACCCTGATGCACTCGCCCCCGGGCGGCGGCGGCGGCGGCGGCGGCATCTGCGCGCCGTTCGCGCACCGCGCCGTGTCGACGATGTACCGTGGGCTGAGGCGGCGGCTCGCCGGCGAGATCATGGCTGCGGCGAGCAGGGCCAGCTGCTGGGGCGAGTCGTCGTCGTCGGTGACGGTGGCCGCGGGCGGCGACGTGGAGCGGAGCTGGGAGTCGGCCTTCATACAGAAGCACTGGTCGGCGCAGCAGCTGCGGCGCACCGAGCAGCAGTGCTGGCGGCCCCAGCGCGGCCTGCCGGAGAAGTCCGTCGCCGTGCTCAAGGCGTGGATGTTCGAGAACTTCCTGCACCCGTAAGTCTGTCCCGCGACGTCGCTGCGCAAATCGCCGCCTATCGACATTGTTGGCCATGATCAGAATCGCGCTCTGCTATGCTCTGGTCTGCTCAGGTATCCCAAGGACCATGAGAAGGACGTGCTGGCGGCAAGGAGCGGCCTCACCAGGAACCAGGCAATTATCAAAATCCCACCAGACTCGGTTTCAAATTGGATTCTTTTTTAGCGGGATGGATAGTGATGGATTCGAGTGGTTTTGCGTTTGTACCAGGTGTCGAATTGGTTCATAAACGCGCGGGTTCGTCTATGGAAGCCGATGATCGAGGAGATGTACCAGGACCTCAAGAGGAGCTCGGGTGCAGGAGGAGGAGGGCACGGCCCGGCGATGGAGCCACAGCAGCACTTGAGCAAGCGTCGAATTTGCGAGCTGGAAGATGGTGGCCAGTGAACCATCCAGCTCCATAGCTGCCTGCCGTGGATTTACCATTGGCCCTTGTAGTTTCCCTGTGCTATGTTTATGTACATATCATTGCCAACGCCAGCATTTAACATCTGCGCATCTTTTATCCTGGGTTGACTGGGAAGGGCCAAGAGCAGCGGCGGCGGATACTGCTGGATCAGGGTTCTGGATGCTCTATTCGTCCGCTCAGCATTCCGATGGTTGCCCGTTTCAGATATAGCGGATTTCATGCTTTGTTTCTTGTCATGTCAGCTTGCATTGCAGTAGTCAATTTCAGCAAAACAATTTTTTTTTGGAGATTTGATTCTTTCTAGGATCATGAGCGGATTTCATTGCAGTAGTCAGTTATAAAATGGTTCATCCTGAGGTCCAAAAAGCACACGATAACATTTCAATGCTGAGTCGCTGACGTCCATGCTATTAACAAGGCGTGCAAATGACACCTCTGATGCTACTTAAGTATAATTCAAGAGACTTGGGCAGCATGGAGTAGCGAGTTAAACTACCAAGATTAAAATTACTGCTTCGTGCGTAATTAATTATATAGTTTTCTGAGTTTTTTTTTAAAAAAATTATAACTTTTACTACGTACTTAAATTTACTACTTAAGTATAATTCAAAAGTGCAAAGAGAAAGAAAGGTAAAAAAATGTTCAGTGCACATACACTTTTTTTTCTTTTCTTTTGAGTATTCTTTCTTTGCTCTCTGAGTTTCTGTGGACACATACCGCGTAAGTTTTGTTGCAAGCCAAATTTATCTAGATTTAACTAGGTTTTTAGGGAAAAAAATATATTAACATATACTAGTTAAAATAAAATAAATGTACTATCAACATATCTTTCCTTACAAATTTATAAGCCAGTTCGATGTTATATATGGTACCGTATTTTTATAACTTAGTTAAATTAGAGAAAATTAATTTAGGTAGCAATTAGAGAAACTTAATTTTTATGGTAGCGTTTTTTTTTTTGGTAGACAGGCTTTACGATTCCGCCGAGTGTTTGCGCGGATTTGATTCAGCCTTGGTCGCCCAAAGTACAAAGCTACGCTGTTGTAGATTGGACTATCTGCATAGTAACAGCGTTGCAACAGTTAACAGGAATGCTACTTGTTGAGTCCTCGCTAGCAATTAGCTAATGGCCCCGTTCCTTGACCTGGGATGTCTCCCCAAAATTCGGCACATGAAGCCACATGAGATGTTGGTCCTGATTCATTGTGTGCTCGTACAAGGTGAAGTTGTCGTCGTCCGCGTGACACGACGGTTCATGAAAATAAAATATGAACAAACATACAAAAACATAAACAGCAGCATCGAGAACGTGTGCAAATATATATAAAAAATTGTTTTCCCTTCAAAACATGGATTCTTTATATCTCTACTACGTATTAGACGATAGTGTAGAGCACAGGTGGAACCATGGCCTTGTCACGACGCTAATAGAAACTTTGATATTAAATCTCTACTAACTATTAAGACGATAGTGTAGACCACGGGTGGAACCATACCCGAAACATCGTCCAAAGTTATTACGCTGGGGAGGGGGATCAAACCCGTGCGTCCTAGTAGAGGCCACTAGTAGAAAAAGGCTCAAAGCCTGCGGGACGATATATTTTCACAGACGGATTCGGTTATCAACCAACTGTGCTATTTTTAGTGGCGGTTCCTTAAGAAAACCGCCACTAGAAATCGTATTTTTAGAGGCGGTTCCTTAAGAAAACCGCCTGTAAAAATCCATAATTTTTAGTGGCGGTTTTCTTAAGGATCCACCTGTAGAAATCGATTTCTAGTAGCGGTTTTCTTAAGGAACCGCCACTAGAAATCATTTTTATCCTTAATTTTTCGAGTTTTCCAAACGACCTCGTATGATAAAATCACAAAAATAAAAGTTGTAGATCTCTAAAAGTTATGAAACTTTGTAGTTGACAATTGTTTTATTTAAACTCATTTCGGTTCTCAAAAATTGAATCTAAGTATGTCAAATTTAAAATTCAAATTTTGCAAACTACCTCGGATGAAAAAAGTGTCAAAATAAAAGTTGTAGAACTTCAAAAGTTATTTAACTTTGTAGTTGATAACTTTTTTATTTGAATTCGTTTAGGGTCTCAAATAAGCAATTTACACTCAAATGGTTGTAATATGTGCACAAAACAACTACAAACTAGACACAAAGCATGCCATAAACGGAGTGGTAGTGAAGGGTACGCACGAGGGCATGAGGTCGATGGTTCGATTACTAACAACTGCGTAGCGCGCGAATTTTGCGCGAAAAATTCCACGACTTGCGACTTCGACGGAGACGGACGGGTGGGGTGAGTCCTCTCCTTAAATAATTTTTTTTATTTTAAAAACCGATTTAATGTTTCTAAAAATAATTTTTACTAGCGGATTTATTACATCGACCGCCAGTGGAAATTGATTTCCACTGGCGGTTTTCTTAACTCAACCGCCAGTGGAAATCGATTTCCACTGGCAGTCCTCAGTTACCCGCCTGTAAAAATGATGATTTTTACTGGCCCCTAGTACCGACGGTTCTAAGAAACGTCAGTGAAAATATGTTTACAACCATCACTATAGAGCTCCTTTGTACTAGTGGGCAACAAACGACATTGGATGTACTCTGCTAGCCACTTGAACCCAAGCAAGTTTCTGTCTAATAGTCATTAGGTGTTATAAATATGTGTAGACTGTGTTTTCAAAAGAATAAAAAATAGTCATGTTAGGTCAGGCCGGCACTACAAGTCGAGACAACAACCCAAGTATGGCACGCCTCTCGGACCGGGTTGGCACGAGCCCCATTTTAATAGTGTCGGGCCAGAGTGCCAGACCACAACACTATTAAATGGGTCATGCCTTGGTCGGCCCGCCACGCACGACCCATTTGGCCATCTATACCGACGCCCCCTTCGTGTCATCATCGGCCAAGCCCCGCACATACCTCGCTCCATGCACCATCGCACATCTCATGCTCCTCGCCTCCTCCGCATCGGTGCCAAACACCCACCATCCTCGCCTCCCTCCACTACGCCCCCCGCCTGTTGCCCTGCCTCCCCGGTCCCTGCCCCATCGCGACAGACCCCCTTGGTCCCCTCCCTCACCTTTGCTCTTCGCCTCCTCCTCAAAATTCGTGCCTCCGACAAGGATCTCAGGGGCTCATGGCCGGTGTCGAGGCGCTCAAGACTCCATCTAGGGCCACGATGGGTTGTCTTATTCGTACGTGCGCTACTTCCACGAGGTGGACGAGGAGCTGATGTGTAGCCTGATCTAGGTCAACATCGAGGACGTCATGTGGGTCACACACACTATGCTTCCAGGCATGGTCGAGACTCAAGAGGAAGTGTGTCGCCATTATTAACACCGGCTCCAATGCCACCTCTAACGTGCCTTCATATTTGCTCTATTTTGTCTATGCCTCCCACCAAAGCTACAATACTAATAAGAGTTTTCCTCATATCTCTCTAGCTAAATCGATAACGGCATGTTCGTTTGAGCCGAAATTCACCCTGGAATTGTTCTAGTTGATCAAACCCTATATAAATTAGACAAATAATCTGGCTAGAAATGGTTACGGGTGACCATTCCTTAGGAATCGAACATACCCTAAAAGTATAGGTAGGTCTGGAAAGCAGGCATTCCACCATGGCTACACATTTTAAAGACATGAAACCTAGGTGCCATGACAATATAGAAAAACAATGCACAATTTTATTAATATAGATCCACTTCACAAAGCAAATTAGAAAAATCCACATATCATACTTTGATAAAACTTCCTTGAGTTTGTCCACTGTGCATGTATGGCCTAAATTTACAATAAAGATAGTAAAGCAAGGTGGTATATCACTTGAAGACATGTCTCGTCCATCCTACACCAAACATGTCATACTATCAAGCTTTATGCATATCGAACAAGCTTTAAATAAGAAACATCAGCTGACTAATCTTTTTGAATTTCAATATATCTTATCATAACATATTTACTCTGTAGCCACACATGAACGTTCATCTAGTAATTAAATATGTGTCTATGAACGGTGAGTCCATATGAGTCTATGACATACCACTTTGATGGCAATTTTTTCCTTGTAACTTTTTAAATTTTATTTTAGATTATCTCTCCCTCTTATTTTCTATATACTGTTTGTGACTTCTAAAATTCTTATATATCTAGATCTATAAAAAAATATCTTAGATTTTGGTGGTCGTGCAAAACACTGTTTTGCATTATTTTGTACTGTAGACTATATTATTTGTAGAATGGAGTTTAAAATAAAGCTATAGGAGATGCAGATGAGCAAGCTACTAGAGATAGCCTTAGTACAAAGGACTACGACCATTGATACAAAAATAAGGTTTGGAATAGTAGCGACAGCTGTGATGTCACCATTGATTATGACTATTTAGGGTTAGTTTGAAAACTCAAACAACTTTCGAGATTTCTGAGATTGAAAGGAAAATGAACTAATTTCTCTCGTAATCTTCGGGAATCTCGGAGGTGATTTAAGTTTCTAAACTAGACCTTAAAAAGTTGTGTTTCATAGTTTTTTTTACCATTTCTCTGTCGCTGCCAAACGATTTTAGAAATATTTCCTGAATTCACTTGAGAAACTAAGTAGACAAACATGTTTTATGTAACCAAAATAATTTTATCTCCGAAAACATTTCTGCGAGAAACAAAATTCCTGCCAATCACGGCCTCAAAATTTAACTACAGTTGATAGGGATAATGTGCATATACGAAATATGTCCTTTTTAAATGTTTGCTGTCAGCCTACAAGTGGATAATCTATCTACCTCATTTTCTACGACATGAAAGATTAATCCAATTCTATAATTTCTCTGGTATCTCATTTCCTCTAGCATGCAAAATAGTTGATTAAAAAAGTAATTCGATTCTAAATCACCTTTGTAAGAACAAAAATAAAACTTTTGAAAAATAATCTTAGTGGCATCATCCCATAACTAGGTGAGTGCCCGTACGTTGCGACGGAAGTAAAAAAAATTGTATGAAACATAGAAACGGAACGACAAACATCACTATGATATGCAAAAATCCGCGTGGTAAACATTATCAATATCACACAAATTATTTCTAAAGAGTCAGTTTAGAATTTTGCAATGACAGACAAATGTGTCGACAACCATACACTAATCTAATCCTTTTTAGCGATATCGATAAGTTGCTGTTGTATGTTTGCAGGGATGATATATCAGCACGAATTGTCCTCATAACTTAACAGATCAATCACAAAGTTCCTTCGAAGAATCTTTGCATCCCACACACAAACACATAAGAGAACAAAACGTCAAATTTGTATTATATAACCGGAATGTATGTTTGAACATGAAACGAACGTACTACATTCACCCTAATAAATTCCATTCGTCTGTCATTCCCCCACGAGGTAGCTGGTATTAAGCCTATAGAATAGTGTTTGGCCAACTATGTTATATACAATGATTATCATAGAAAAAAAATTAAACTGCTGAGAAGGTGGTACAAAGAAATTACCCTCTTAAGTCAATTGGAACACCAGTCCTAATTGTATGTTCCCACTTAAAAATATCCTCTGCCCATCCTGAACGTTTCTTGCTGTAGGCAATCTTATATTTCTTTGAGGCAATGATAATCGCTTCCGCGAACCTCTTGTATGGCATGTTATTATACCAATCTTGAATCGATGTAAAGTCGATAAAAGTCACGTGCTTTTTAACATGATCTATTACGAAAACGGTGTAACATCCGTTGAATTTTCATGGCACAAGAACCTGCAAAGTATTAGTCATTAGGATTGCAAAGAAGTGCCCTTTATAAATACATTCGAAATGAACACATACTTACATGTCTACACCTCGAGATATAATAATTCATTGATGGCCAACAATCGAGTGTTTAGTTGTGGTGGAAGAAGGTCGTGATCCTACAATTTATAGAGCAGAGAGAGGCGAGAGCGTCAGGGAAATAGATGGCTGCTGCAATTAATGGCGTGCAAGAAAAGAAACAAGTCTATCAATCGGGGAAACAAATATGAGGAAGATAAAAGGAATTTATGTCAATCGAGAAACAAATATGAGGAAGATGAAAGAAATTCATGTCAATCGGGAAACAAATATGAGGAAGATGAAAGGAATTCATATCAACCAGAAAACAAATATATGAGGAAGATGAAAGGAATTCACGACAAGGGAAGGAGATCGAAAAAGGGGAAACAAACCTAGCGGCTGCTACATTCCCTACGGACGTTGGCTATAGGCATTGGCTATAGCCCGAGATGCTACATTCCCTCTGACCGACTCGTGCTTAGTTGTGTGTGATCACAACAACACTAGCCGAGTCGAGAGACCAAATCACGGAGGAAAATCTGCATCTCCGTGAGCTGTGTTGTGCCATAGTTATGTCATCTGGGCTGCTGGCCAGGAGTTTGTTGTAATGGGCCAAAAGGCCACGAGTTTTTTCGAGTCAGTTCATCAGTCACCAAAAGTTCAAGAGTGAACAGTCCTTAAATTGACTCAAACTAACTCATTTATTTTCTGACGGTGCACATAAACTCAAAAAAAAATTAGTCACCCTGCATTGCCAAAGTTCTGACAGTCACCCTGTGTTGCCAAAGTTTTGACGGTGCACATAAACTCGAAAAAAATCAGGAAAAAATCATTATGACATTAGCCTATTTTTGGGAGATAAATAGGGAAACAACATTAGGCCTTTCATCAGCCACCAAATACTCTAAGCAACATAAACAAAAACAACATCCCAGGTCTTCCATCATTCACCAAGAACTTTGAAAGTAACATAAACACAAATATGATATTTAGATCAGTAGAGGTAGATTAAGCAGCCCTCCCTTCCACCAACAAATGGAACTCATCTCAGTGACTCATGAATACATAATGCAAACTGAAATTGAATACATCAAAACAGAGAAATACAGGATAGAGAAACATAGGGTATAAATCGTATAACGGAGAAATGAAAACTAAATATGTAAGAAATCAGATACAGTTAACATTATAGAATTTGACTGTATTGTTCAGTTTCTTGTGCCTGTGCTAGGGGTGGTAGAGCGTGGCATCATGTGTCTGCGTGGCATCATGTGTTTGTGTTGAGTTGTATGTGCTTGACTGTATTGTTCAGTTTGTAGGGGCCAAAAAGGCTCCCTCCCTAGATTGGACCGCCTCCCAGAAACCGCTCGACAACTCTGCCAACCTGAAAACAAAGCGCAAAACAGAGAAAGGGTTTTGCGAGTCAGTTCAACACTTATTTTCTTCTGAATAGAGAACTATGGAGAATGACATCAGCTTACATTATAACTAATTCAGGCTTTTGCAAATGCTCTTGTGCACATTCATCCAAGCCACCTAGGGGCACTTGGACTCTGCTAATTCCATAATGGAGAAGGATAAGTTCATTGAGATAACATGACTCCAGAACTTGGCCAAGTCATTATCTGGATAGCATTCTGGTGAGTTTTTAGTGCGATGGATTGCTTAAATTACATGCAGGGAAACTGAGTTTGCTTTAAGTTCTCAACTAAAATAAGTGCTTAAATTTGTCTGTTCCTTTGCGCAAAAATAAAATTATATTAAATAAAAACAGAATATATAGCATTCAAAACAACTGAGGATTCGGGCAGTCTGTTCCTTTGCGCAAAAAATAAAAAACATGGCTGTTTGTTCCTTGCCGTAAATTGCAGAACTGTATTAAATAACTGATTCAATAAATCACACTGAAGTAAAATCACTCAATGTACAGAAGAGGCATGTTCCATAACTGAATTCTTTGAGTGATTTTAGCATGTGTTCCATCGATCAAAAGTAGGAATTCTGAAACTTTACATGAATTACACATAAGTACCGGCTATATATTTTGGATTGATGAACAACATGCACAGTGAATTAACATCAAAGAGGAATAAACCCTAAATCCTAAAATCACTCAATGAATTCTACATAAACCAATTTGCAAAATCAACTTGGATTGATGAACAACAAGCACAGTGAATTAACATCGAAGAGGAATAAACCCTAAATCCTAAAATCACCCAACTTAATAGATCTAAACAGACTGCCTGAATCCTCAATTATTTTCAATTAACATCAAAGGAACAGACTGCCTGAATCCTCAGGTGCACAAGAAAAGATCTGAGCGAAGCACTTACCAGAAATCAATAATAATTTGTCTTAGTCTTGTTTCTATCCGAATAAACAATGGGTTCCTCTCAAACTCTTGTTTGTCATGTGACGGTTCAATAAAATTTACTTCAAATACACCTAAATTTTGACACTTGTCATCACAAGAAGAGATAACATGAATAAAAATAGCTGCAATACTAAACATGTGAAACTCACCAACCACACTTCTCCCTCTGCTAAATCCTTCTTGAAGGACCTTCCAGAAAGGCTATAAAAGGGGAAATAGCAGAAACTCAGTTCCAACAAAAAATAGATATTATATTTGAATCTCTAGAACTGCATTCACAAAAAGGACCCAAAAAGCGTTTAAGATGATTGGCTCAGCTCAGAAACATATAATTAGAAAATATCAGATTAATGAGCATTTAGATAATTCTCACTATGCAAGCAGGAGTTCAGTATCATACAACTCTTACCTTCAGAGGTTAGTTAATAGATGTTTGGGTTGCCAATATCCCAACTTATAGTGATGCCCTTTTATACACAGGCACACAGCTCAATCAAAACGTGTGCTACTCTGCTCTGTTATGATACTACTATATCATGAGTAGTGGATGTCCAAGAAAAAAGTTATGAAAACCAAATTATGCTTCCTAACAAACTCTGGCAAGAAAGTATCCTTGTCGTGCCTCTTGCCCCTTGTATTTCAAGCATTCCGCTTCCTGAAACTCAGGCCTAACATAAGATTTTCATCTATAGGGCATGATCCATTCCATTCAAATAGTGTCAATGCTGAAGTTAAACACAGCCAAATCCTAAACTATTGGCCTCTCATCTTTAACTTTTTTCTTCGTGAGATGGTAATGGCTATTATTCATACGGACAGTCACTTTGACAGAACTGCAAGTAGACATAACGTCAATAGCCAACCAATGATCGGGTGGGTTCTCTGAAACCTTTTTAGTCATTATGTGCTGCTTCACAGATCACCGCAGCTGAAGAGAAAATTATACAGAAAGCAAAAGGAAAGCATGATTAACCAAAATAAAAACAAAACATCTTGTTGGGTAGCTACTGCATGGAAATCTGTTCAGTCCCGTCATCTTGTGTTAGCTTACTGTAGCAGAGTTTGTTTAACAATCCAATTTTCAGAAATGAAGCCTTTGTGTGTTCAGAAGCATTACCAAAATTGAAGCATTTGTTCCTTTACGTAAATTGCAGAACTTTGTCAAGTGCTTGAAAATGGATCGTCACAAACTTGTTCTTGGTTTACATACACAATTTTAACAGTTAATACCATCATTCAGTTAGTAGGAAGAGACAAACTTTACATGAATTACACAAGGACATAGCCTCTTGTTCAGTTACACAAGGTATTAATTGTGCTCTAGTCAAGGTATCACTTCAAAGAATGATCAAACCTGAGCTGTAAGAAAAATAAAAACAGAATAGATAGCATTTATGGAGCGAGAGCTATGGATCCAAGGCGCGCGTGATTACAGCGAGCGGATTATGGAGCGAGAGCTGTGGATCCAAGGCACGCGTGATTAGGGGCAGGGCGGCTGTGAGCACAGTGGGCAGAACCGAGGCGCGGGAGCACAGTGAGCATAGCCGAGGCACGGGATTAAGGCAGGGCAACTGTGAGCACAGTGGGTAGAACCGAGGCGCGGGAGCACAGTGAGCAGAGCCGAGGCGCGAGATTAGGGCAGGGCGGGCAGAACCGTGCACCGTGGATGCCTACACTCTGCTCTTAAGAAGTAGTAGAGACTAAGATCATCTTACCCGCTGCGAGGAGTTTGTGAACTTTTTCCCTTAGCGAAGTCAAGTCTCACTTCACGACCCTGCAGCTCCTTTGATTGCTTCTCTTTATATGCCTGATAGAAAACAATCCATGAGACATCTTGCTTAATTGAGTATTTACAACTGTTGTAAGATTGCCATCAAATTCTAAGCCAAATTAATTTGCATGCCATTTGTACTGCTCTCATCCTGCACCAATGAAACCCCACTTCCATCCCGACCTAACTAATGTCCCTTTAAAGCTCACCCAAATATCCATGTTGGTCGAAATTGGACACTGATAAACAAGCAGAAATAAAAATGACCTTGGCAAGTGGAGCAAGGCAGTTGGTGGTGCAATTTGCATTAGAAACATCATTCATCTTTGGATCATAGTTATTCTCATTAACTCCAACTACAAACATTGGAGCATATGCATATGTCACCACTTTCTTAGCACCACACTGTAAACAAACAACAAAAACATCAACATGTTTTCAATACGAAAAGATATACAGTTAGTTAATTAGATAACATTGTTACAAATTAGTCTAGTACACACAAACCTTTAAGCGTGTTAATGCTTTATCAGTCGTTGTAAAGACATCAGAAGATTCAACAACATATTTGGCCCTAAAGTTAATTGATATACTGGAAGAGCAAACAGAGACAAGAAGGCAGTTAAAATCAGTGCCCACAGCCACGCAAAGCTCGATAAAAATGAGGTAATGAAACCTACTGCAAAAGCTTGGGCATCATCCTTGGTTCCACGATCAATAGATGCATGTCGTGGTTGTGAAGTTGATGTCAGTCATGTTCTTCACTTTCTATTTTCCTTATAAAAAGAAAATAAAAAAGAAATCTCAATCACATTCTATTCTGGGTCTCACTCTGACTGTACTCTATATAGAAGGGGGCATCTATTGACTGTTAGTATGATAATTACTTTCTCCTAGCTTTGCCTGTAAATAAATGGTAAGAAGGGCATCTTTGGTGCTACATTCCTAGTACTTACTGTTCATCAAACTTGTGCGTGAGGATGTCCTTACTGTTCATCAAACTTCAGAGTACTTTAGATGCTGTCCTTATTCTTCCTGGTGAGCTAGATGGCCTGCTTGTGCGTGAGGAGGTCCTTGCTGAAGATGCTACGGAGGTGGACGCGGTTTCGGCTCTGCGTCAGCGCTGGGCTGATGGTGACGCTCTTCCGCGCAGCGCCCTGCCGGTGGCCGTTCATCCTTCGCTGCCGCACTGAGACGCTCGATCGCGCCACCACCACCATGGCCTTGCTAAGCCTCTCGTCCACCTTGTCTATTGCCTCCACACCCAAAAAACCGATGGCAACAGATCCAAAGCAAAGCGAATCTTAAATAAACAGAAAAGGGAGAATAGAGAAAGGTATATGAAATCAAAGCATGGACCAATCAAACGAACAAGCAAACCAAAATAGGGTGCAAGACCTCGTGATCTGACCTGGGGCACGAACATCCGCGGCGAGAGCGAGTGGCCAGGGCGGGGATGGCGGCGAGATTTGGAGATTCTCCTTCCGAGGGAGGAGCGGATTCGGCGTAGACGACGTGGACAGCAGAGGCTCTGCTCACGGGCGTGGGATCCGGGGGCGGGGGCTCTGCTCGCGGGTGGCTGGGAGACCGGCACAGACGGCGTGGGTAGCAGAGAAGAGAGCGGGAGCGAGGGAGACGCCAGACGCGCGCAGATGGCGGGCAGGGATGGCAGCTGGTGTTGCATGGAGGGTGTCGCGGGTGGGAGTGGGAGGCAGAACCGTGCGCCATCGTGTTGTGAACGTCTACACTACGTTCTTAAGTAGTAGTAGAGATATTCTCAAAATAAATATATGTGTTGGTTTTAAGGTAATTAAAGAATAAGATATATTTTAGCAGTATACACTTATCTAAAACCCAAAATTAAGCTTAAACTTAGCTAAAAAATTCGACTTAATATTCTTCTCGCAAATATTAAAAAGTAACAAAATGTGTAAACATTTACATAATGAATGTACCTATGGAAATTCAAAAAAGCAAAATAGATAAAGAAAAACAAAAAATGCATTGTTCTTGACCAAACCCCCTAGAAATCTTCTACGTGCGTGCGTGCACGCACCACGCCCCAACCTAAGCTACTAAAACGCAATCCTGCCTATGCCAAAAGAGGCACATTTAGCTCTTCTGTGTTTTCGACCATTGATCTAAATCTAATGGTCAGAATTACTTGACGCCATGTATAAAACATGAAAAACACCATGACCCTTAAAAAACTAATTCATTTTCCCCTCTCTCGCATGGCTCTACGCTCTCACCTCCTCTAAGTACATGGCTCTACGCTCTCACCTCCTCTAACTCTAAGTACAGTGGCGGATCCAAAAATGAGAAAGGAAGGGCTACAAAGATAAAGTACGTTTGACAAAGGCCCTAGCGGATGCGGTGAACGTCTTAGGGTGGCGGGCTGAGGGTGAGCGATGTGGTGACGTCCTCGCAGGCCTGGCGTGCTACAACAACATATATGCCTGTCGCGGTGCCGCTTGTAGCTTATGCCTTGCGCTGGCGTCTGTGCACTACTAGCTGCTAGAGGCGCGTTGGCTCGTGGCTGCATCCTGTATGGCAGCGTGGGTGCACAATGCACACCAGGCCCCACACAACGGTGTTGGCACGACTGTAGTGTTGAAACACGAATGGAGTCTAGCACGGATGCCGCCCGCTGCCACGCTGGTGCTGGCATGCTGGTGGCACACATGGAGGCCAGATGTTGGTGCTGAATGTCGTAGTCAGAAAGGAGGTTGTGGCATATTTTAGTTGAGCTTTGTAGGCTATATTTATGTATAATATATGTGTTATTGAGACGTGACAAAATATATGTGTTATTTAGGCGTTGACTGGGGCTCTTAAATCCACCCCTGCCTAAACATATCTCCTTCTCTGCTTCTTCTCCAACTTTGGTGAGAGAGAGAGACGGTGAAGTAGCGATAGTGCCCGCGTGACCCCTTGCTAATGAGCGTGCCATCGTCAAGATGCCCTACGGTGATGCCCTAAACCCGCGCGTGATGCCTTTGCGTGCACGGTCTAGCACCCACATTATGTCCTACCCTTGCCGTTGTCGTTTTGAACAACAAGTTAACTCTAATATTCCTTTCTCTTTGTTTTACGACTTGGGTGGGGAGAAACTAGGGTTAAGGTTTTAGAATTTGGAGAAATGTGGGACACCCCTTATGATTACTTATGATTAAAATTTGTCTGCAATTTTCCCCCTCCCCCTCTTCTACTTGTTGTTCTAAAGATAATCTTTTGATATGGTAATTCTTATGTTCTTCTAGAAACCAAAGGCTTTTTGTCACGTAGGGTAGAGGTTTAGGGTATATACCTTTGTTAGAACTCTATAAGGTGTTAGAGCAACTCCAACAGTTTGGTATATGAACTTGGCATCCATCTAGTATTAGCAAAACAAGAAAAACTGACCTCCAACAGATTGGCAAAACAACTTGGCATCAATGGCAAGTTGCCATCCCTCCCTACCGCGGGCGCAAATATACGCGCGGTGACCTTTTGCCATCGCGATTTGCATCTTGTTTTTTTGGCTCCGTCGCCACACTTCTCGCGCGCGCAAAGGGTTGGCGCATGCCTCTTGGTCTCCCGCGGCCCGCGCGTGCCTCCTTTTCTCCCGCACGCGCCAGGTCTCCCTATCCCTCATGCTTCTGTTTTTCTCCTCGCAAGTGGCTGAGTCAGATAGATCAATCGCCAGGGAGCGCCACGGTCGCGAGGGGGACGCATCGCCAGGAAGCGGATCGCCACGGTCGCTAGGGAGACGCGCACTTGCTGATCGCCAGGCCAGGTATGATCCCAAACTGTTGCTCTGGTTGCTAGGGTTGACGCCGGCTAGCTGCTCGATAGGGTTTAGTCATCGGCACGGCAAGGTCGCCGGTGCTAGGTGCTAGGGCAAGGCAGGGTCGCTGATGCTAGGACAAGGCAAGGCGTGGGAAACTGTACAACGTGAAACAACAGTCTGATGCTTCTTCTAGTGGAGATGGGGAAACGCTCTACATCCGCCTTGCTGCTAGGGTTGACGCCGACCATCTGATGCAGCCGAGTAGGATAGAAGCACCTACATCAACAATTCTCCTTTTCACAGTACATTGGACCTCTCCATTTGTTGCATTATTTTTTCAAAAGTTTCGGGACTTCTCAAATGTTAATTCAATTGTATAGATATAAAAAATATTTCATGCTGATGTACAAGAACACAAAGATTACTTTTTATATGAAAATACATTATCCATATGTTCTATGTATACTTGTAGAACTGGTTGTAATTAAGTTTGTTTTTATTTGTATTGTTCCTGACCATTGATCTATTTTTTAGACTCATTCAAATGGAACGAGATGGATTCTTATCTGACATTCTTCTCAATGGACATGATGGTGGAGTTGCTGGTATGCAAGACTTGAACATTCCGAGCACACAAGACATTCATTATGAAGTTGAACAAGCTGATGTGGAAGTGATGCCAAGTCGTGGTACAAAGGGATCGAAGAGGACAAAAAATTTTAATTCCACAGAAGATGAAGTTGTATGCTCAGGTTGGTTGAACATTAACAAAGATCCCATTCACGGGGCCAATCAATCTCGTCCCACATTTTGGAGTAGAGTTCATGCATTCTTTGAGGAACACATGCAGGAACACATTAAAGATAAAGTTCCGAGGACACAGAGTTCTGTTATGCATAGGTGGCTGACAATTCAGACACAAGTGAACAAGTTTTGTTCTTGCTATGATGCGATTTTGCGCAGGAATCAAAGTGGGTCAACTATCCATGACAAGGTATAAAATATTTGTTGAATCTTTTCCTTAAATTTATTTATTTGTAAATGATGTATACATGGACAAATTCTCTAAACAGATTGCAGAAGCAACCAAGATGTTCCAGAGCTTAGACAACGAAAACAAGGCATTTACTCTTATACATTGTTGGAACATTTTGAAGGATGAAGACAAGTGGAAAGCCAAGAGGCTTGAACTTGTCGAGCTGGAAAAACAACCAAACAAGAAAAAACAAAAGTCCACCAAGATGTCTAGGCCAAGGGATGATGAAGCCACCAACAATGAAGAAGTTCCAGAGGATGTTGCTCCACAAACCGAATTAAAAAAAGGCCACAGGGGATAAAGAAGGCAAAAGAAGCTCTCAGGCGAGGAGGTGGCAAAGCTTGCATGGAGGCTCTGGACAATATGTGGGCAAAGAAGGAGGCTTTCGACAAGGAGATCGAAAAGGCAAAAGAGGAGAGGTTCAACATTGCACTAGAACTAGAGAAGAAGCGAGTGTCAGCTGAGGAAAAAAAAGCTGAAGCAAAATTGATTAAAGTGTCAGCTGAGGATAAAAAAGCTGAAGCGGAATTGATTAAAGAGGAAAAAGAGATAATGTCAATCGACATGACTTCCCTCAGCCCGCTGCAGCGCCAGTACTACGAGACAATGCAGGAGAAGATTGTTGTTAGGCGTTTGGCAAATTAATTTAGTTCTAGTCATTTCAGTTGTGGAACTATTAAACTTCAGTTTATTTGTTTAGTTCACCAGAACGTTTGTTGATTCATCAGAAGCATTATCAAAGTGCAATTTCATGACTGAGATTTATTTGCACTTAAATATATATTCTCAATGTATGCAGCAGTATGTTAATTAACTTGTGTGCTGGGTGGATGCTCCTGTGACCTACTGAGCGTATTCTAGTTTCCTGCTCCTGTACCTGTTGCTTCGAATTGGCGCTGGCGCATAGCACTACTAAACTTTACTTTATTTTTTAATTCACCGGAACCGAAATCCTGTGAACCAAAATTACAAGTTGGAAGAGAAAAAACTGTTCATTACACTTGAGAACAAACATATAGGTCGTCCAAACAATTAAATAAAATAACTATGTATACAAATCAGGATGATGGTTCCAAAGGTGTTCGATGAGGTCTTCTTTCAACTGCACATGTGTTTCCTTGTCTCTTATCTTTTTGTGTGCTTCAATAAATTGATCAAGTGTACGAGTAGCCTGCCCGTGACCAGGTCGCACATTTTCACCACCGTCCTCGAATCGCTCATCAGGGTCCACGACTCCTTCATCTTCAACAATCATGTTGTGCATGATCACACAAGCCCTCATGATCATTCCTAGTGTCTCTGTGTCCCAAATGCGAGCTGGTCCTCGAACAATGGCGAACCTAGATTGAAGAACCCCAAAAGCTCTCTCGACAGCCTTCCTTGCTGCTTCCTGTGCTTTTGCAAAATATTTGTTCTTGTTCCCAATAGGCTTAGAGATAGTCTTGACTAAAGTAGCCCATGAGGAATATATACCATCTGCAAGATAATAACCCATCGTATAATCATGCTCATTAACAGTAAAGTTCACCTGTGGAGCTGTACCTTCCGCTAAGTTTGCAAACGAAGGAGACCGGTGAAGAACATTTATATCATTATGAGACCCAGGCATTCCAAAGAAAGCATGCTAGATCCAAAGGTCATCCGAAGCAACAACCTCCAAAATGATAGTGGGCTTGTCCACATGCCCTTTGTATTGACCTTGTAGTTGAACCGGACAGTTCTTCCACAGCCAATGCATACAATCGATAGACCCTAAATTTCCAGGAAAGCCATTTTGGTCACCTAGTGCCAGTAAGCGTGCTGTGTCCGCCTCATTGGGATATCTCAGGTATTCATCTTCAAAAATATCAACAACTGCAGCAACAAACCTACGTAGGCTCCCAAGTGCAGTACTTTCGGCAATGCGAACGTACTCATCTGTTAAATCAGCTGGAACCCCATAAGTGAGCATACGAAATGCAGCAGTGACTTTCTGGAAGCAACTCAATCCAAGTACATTGGCCGCATTCCTTTTTTGCACAAAGTAATCATCGTGTGCTTCAACAACATTCATTATGCGTAGGAAAAGGTCTCTCTTCATCCTATATCTAAACCAAAAAAATAATAACCTTCAACACATATAATACATATAGTAAGGAGCTAATCAAAGGTTAATAAACACCAACCTTCGACGAAATAAATGTGGACCGTATGTCGGATTGGCCGCCAAATAATCTTGAAACATCCTTTGATGCCCGTCTTGTCGATCTCGATAAATAACAACATGTCCAGGAACAGAACCACCAGGTTTGCACAATTCCAGTAGCTGCGATGATGAAATAATCATCGTCATTGCAAGATGAATCGTCGTCCAGTTCCATTTGCAAAAGTGATTTGAAACCAATCATGATGTCGATTCCTAGGAATGAAAATTGTGCAAGATCAGACAATTTATCCCGGCCATCAGCAACAGATTGATGAACGCAACAATTACAGGAAGCAAAAAAACAGTCTGGCGCCGACAGATTTGCAAAAGTGATTTGAAACCAATTACAGATTGATGCTCGTAGCGCCAGCGCCCACTGCTCCTTCTAGGAACGGTGACTGCCGGCGGCAATCGCGCCCAATCGCGGCGGTGGACATTGGCGCGAGCGCGACGGCTACAGTCGTGGCAAAAACAGTCTGGCGCGAGGATAGGCAGAGGATCGCGGAAAGATAGGAGCGTGGGCCTATTTTAGTTTTGCCAAGTCAAATTATAAGAAACTGTTGGAGGTGGGTATTTTTTTTCTTTTACCATAACATTCCGGGAGTTGCTAAAATCCAAAATTTGCCAAACAAATTATCCCAAACTGTTAGAGTTGCTCTTAGCCCATAACCGTAGTCCCTAGTCATTGGAAGAGGTCGCTATGGGAAGGGATGAATCTAGCGGTCCACGACGTCGTAGTCATTGTATGATGGCTGTGGCTTTGGGAACACAGTGGCCAAAACTTTCCCTCACTAACCACGCTAGAGTAGATCGAGTCTCATTAGGTCTGTACTCTTCACAGGGTAAAGAGCTACCAATGAATCTTGTTTCGTGAGCATGGTGCTCGAAAATTTCAATCAACTTTTGAATAACATGAATATCATTTTGCATTCTCGGTTTTTCATGTTTCGAGTGACTTGCAATTCAAATCTGAATTATTTGAGAAAATTCAATTAAACGGACAAAATCTAATAGTTATAGCAAACATTTTTATAATTATGCCAAAATCGAACATGTAGATCTATATAGTGTAGAAACAAACCACAAAAAATTTGTTTGAAAAAAATATACTTTGTCGTATGTCAAAGAAGACACTCGCAAAATGATGGTTTGCTGACACTCAACAAAATAGCTTCTTTGCCGAGTGATAACGTCTGACGCTCGGCAAAGTTAACGGTTGTTAGCTATAGACGGTTGATGACAGCTATTTGTCAAGCGTCGTCGTTCGCCGAGGGTTTGACACTCGGCAAAGACAGACACTCAGTAAATGTGGTCGTCGTTGCTGAGTGTCTGTCTTTGCCGAGTGTCTTATGCTCGGTAAATGTGGTCGTTGCCAAGAGTGTTATTTCGTCGAGTGTCCGACAAAATGCACTCGGCAAAACGTCGAGCACTCAGTAAAGAGCCGGATTTCCGGTAGTGACGCGTATTGGTCTTATTTCCTTTTTTGTTTTACACGGTGCAAAAAAATAAGAGCCACAACCAAGATGATTGTTGCATTCTTGATTAAGACACGAGAAGTTCAGTTTGGTGATTCGGATGAGATCAATCTAACCGTGTTCGTTCTTGGCTGTTGTGGTGCCAAATGATCCAAAGCGTCAGCCATAAA
This sequence comes from Zea mays, assembly GCF_902167145.1. Taxonomy (NCBI): domain Eukaryota; kingdom Viridiplantae; phylum Streptophyta; class Magnoliopsida; order Poales; family Poaceae; genus Zea; species Zea mays. The sequence goes on along the minus strand of NC_050100.1, from coordinate 155,553,491 downwards.
CCAAGTTTGTCCATGCTGTGGGCATTGTATTGCGTCCCGGCGATGAGCTGACAGTTCATGGCAGAGGCTGCAGGGCATGGCGGCAGTGTCCGTGCATGCGTGCATGCGTCCAAACCTCAGGTACTGCAGGGGCGGTGATGGTGATGACTGATGAGGGGGACGGCGAGGCGGACGTCAGTTGTTTCGAGATGGACACATCGTCGCACACAGAAGAGTGCCTAGGCTGGCCTCTTGCGAACCACACAGTACCCCAATGGTAATGGTATGTACAACAATGGAACTGGAAATTGGAACGTCGTCATCTCACCTGCCCCTTCTGCTTGTCCTATCCCATATATAACATCTGCTAACAAAATGCGACAAGAGATGCCATTGCAAACCCTCTCATGAGTCATGACACTACAAGTATTTGAGTAGTTGGTCTATTCTACAGGCTGCTGGTAGTATGCATGGTATAAAACGACTGCAACTGCAAGCCATAGCCAGGGATGTTGACTACACGCTTGCATGCATCAGCATCACACACTCGGGATACAGAACCATGCAGCGCAGCTTGCAGTTGCAGCAGAGAAAAGAGGGGCTGAGGCCTCTTCCCTTTTGAGCTGGGACAGGCAGGCCACAGCCCACAGGGGCGTCTGAATCGATTTCAGACGGCACAATCCCATGCCAGGTCTGGTTTTTAGCTGTTGCTGCTGGCTGCTGCTAGCTTAGCTAGCGGCTGAGACAGACAGGAGCACACTGCATACCTGACCTCGCCTCGCTCGTCACGTAGCTGTTGCAAGCAAATATACTCCTCCTTGTCAGTGACGCAGACGACGCAGAGACTTGTCCCGTGTGTACACACAGCACGCACACTGTTGCGCTGCTGTGCAGTGCTTCAGCACTTTGACTCTCGCTTCGACTCGTCACGTCAGGGGGACGGACGGGTCACGGCGGGAAACCCGTTGCGCCGCCTGCCCCCCCGTTCTGCGGGCCGAATCTATACCCATCTGGCCCAAGCCCATACGTGTCGGCACAGCCCGCCTCCGACCTTATGTTATGAACATATATATATATATATATATATATATATATATATATATATATATATATATATATATATATATATATATATATATATATATATATATATATATATATATATATATATATATATATATATATATATATATATATATATATATATATATATATATATATATATATATATATATATATACACACACACACACGTCCAGGTACCAGCAGTTGATCAGAATTTTCTCAAAAGAAAATAAAAAAAGGCAAGCCAGCAGTTGATCAGACACTGTGAATCTGCTTCGAACAGTGCAACAACTTTTGTAGGAAGCTGGAAACGTATAAACTTCCGACAACAATATTTTCTGAATTAGATCCATCTTAAGTTAACTTTTTTGTTTCCAGGGTTATCTTATGTTTAACGAGATTTGTAAAGGCAATTATAATGATACCAAACCAAATAAATGAATTATAAAAAAATCAACCATGTTTATGATTCTAATTTGACATAATAAATAATCACGCTCTTTTATGGATTTATTCGACCTTATAAGTTTGGTTTAAGATGATTTTAAGAATTAGTTTGTATAACAACGAAATGAATATATAGTACTTTGCCTTAAAAAAAGAGCATAGTATTGTTTCCGTTGAATATGCTGTTACGGTGGAGGAGGGCATGGGTATCTGTCGTTGTTGTTTTTTGTCGACAATTCAGGTTAAAGATATTGACGCAGGAGACAAACTTCTAGGCCCACTATATAGAGACCATTGTCCACCGGACCAGGGCCCAGGGCCTGGAAACTACTCTAGCCCATGTCAGCATTCTGGGTATGATTGCCCGAGACGCTACAGTAAAACTAGCCCTACACGAAGAGGGCAGGCTACGGGTCTTGCCTTCGAGGCGGGTCGGGTCGACAAGACTCCTCTAAAGAGATAACGAGAGTACATGGCCAAGAACTCTGCAACGCAAAAGGGCCCCTGCCACGTAAGCTTGCATGAGGCTTCCTTCTGCAACAACCCTCACTATCCTGTTGGCGGGGTCTGGTTGCACCATGGGCCTAGCCTGCCCCTACCTTTGGTGTGGTTCGATGCTACCACTTGTTTCGAGGTTCCCGCTGGAGGCCCTGGAAACCATTAGGAGGGATACAGACCCCGGGGTCTTCTTCGCCCGACGGTTACATATGTTCCCGAGGCCCCACTACTGGCCTCAGACCGCCTTGGATGGTCTTCGGATCTCCAGGTGGACTCCTTCAGGCAACCGCTCCACCGACCACCGAGCAGGCATGGGGGCCTAGTGCACCTTAGCTCCGAGAGGCCCCACCCTACCGGTGTCCCAACACACCAGTGTCCTAGATGCCCTGCGATGACCCTGATCAATGGGTGGGGCTTCGGGAGTGCCACGTGGCCAGCCACCCACACCTTGATCGGTCAAGGAGTTGGTGGAGTCAAGAGACATGTCAAAAGCAAAAACAAGTTCCTAGAGCAAACAAGAAACAAGAAAAATACATGAGCAAAATTCAAGGTAAGACAATTATGGCTCATGATAAATGCTCTAACAATGACCCAGTGTGCTTCAACAAATAAAAATCAAAGAGAAGCAATAAGAAAAAGAAGGGCATTAGATTGGATCATGCCCCCACCACTACAGGAAAACCAGGAAAAAACGTCGAGGCTGGGAACCGACATTCTTAGATTAAGAACATCGGCTTGCCGATGTACAATATTTGATGTCCTTAAACAACTAAGAATGTCGGGGCCAACGTTCTTAAGTCAATAACGTCGACAAGGCAAAACCTGACATACTTAAACATATAAAAACGTCGGTACAAAGGGGACAACGTTCTTAACTACGAGCCACATGGCACCTAACCGGGGATCCATGGGTGAGCCACGTGGCATTAAGTACGTTAGCCATTAAGACCGACATTCTTAAATGGCCACCAGGCCAACCACTGGCATTGCCACATGGCTTGAAGAACGTCGATTCATCGATGTTCTTAGATGTTGTGGACTTAAGAACGTCGGCTTGGCCGACATTATTATTATTATTATTTTTAAAATATAAACCCTGTTCTGGATCCCTCCTCGAATGGGATGTCTCCAGAACAGGGTTTATATTTAAAACATGCATACATATATACACACAATAGTCCAAAACACAAGTCTCAAACACAAGTTCACACACATAAACACAATAGTCCATAAGTCCACACGGCACAAGTCCAAACATCGCATAAACATGTCCAAACATCACATAAAAAGTCTACAAGTCCATCAAACTTGATATGGGTCGTCGATCGGGTTGAAGATCTGGTCGACGAAGTTCGTAGCGTCGTCCTAAGTAGGACACGAACCCGAACTCGAACCCTACAAAAGATGTGGTCCATATGTTACCGTATAGATTTAGCTTTATTTACTACATTTTAGTTAACTAAAGCTCAAAGTGGACTTAACTTGCCACTCTAGGGATGGAGGTGGCTATGTCGACCATGGAGCATATCCCTAAGGCATTTGTGATGGCCCCATAGGAGGATATCCCCACAACATCTATGGCAACAACATCAACATTGGCATTTGAGGCGGCATCTGCGAAGTCATCTGAGGCGACATCTATGGAGCATATACCTACGACATCATTGGGGCGTCATTTGGTTGTGGGGACCTGTCCCAGAACCCTATAACAAGAGAATAAGTGTCATGTTTACGATTAAGAACTCTAACTTGATAAAGTTACACAAGTTTACCTGTGATGCATCACCATGTGAAGACGCGAGGTTCGCTGGCGGAGTCAGAGTAACGCATTGCTGAGGTACATCGATATCGTACGTCTGCAAGCAAACATATTACAAATTGTGCATTTAGAATCATTTGGAAAAACTAATAAATAACTAAATTGAAGTCAAGCTATTACTGTTAATGCATCCACATATACATATTTTGAGATTGCATCATTTACATTTGTTGTTGCATTTGTTGCATCTCCTTCGCGGGGACGAGGGGAGGTGAGCTGAACCATGCTTTGCTCGATGGACTAGCAATGACGCTCAATGAGTTACAAACAGGTAATCCGAGTGAGGCACTGGTTTCTTCTGCAGGATCCAAGCGAAGGGCCCACTGGGGATCTAAAAGAGAAATGTGCCCTTGGGCTATTTCTATATTGTTTGGTGATTAGATGCACAACACACTAGGTGAGAACTAACAAAAGTTAAGCAAAGGTATATCTAGATGGATCAAGAATAAAGGTAAGTTCTAGACACTTAGTCAATTGTTTTATGTGCTAAACATACTTGTCTAAGTGCCAAGGACTCAGCTAAGTGAAGTCCAAAAGAATCAAAGGAAGACAAAGGAAGGAACGTAGAAAAGGTGCTAGACTGCGCAGCACCGGACCGTCCGGTGCCACCCACCGTACCGTCTGGTGTGCACTGGATAGTCCGGTGCACGGTCCGCCAAACTCTTTTCTCTCGTGTTTTCCTGGCTATGTCAGCTATAATTCGCCGGACAGTCCACGCGAGGCACCGAACAGCCCATTGTATCAGCCGTGCAACGGCTACCTGCCATGTCGACCAAGAGCCAATAGTCATATGGCACACCGGACCGTCCGGTGCCCCATAGAAAAGGAAACCAACCAATCAGGCGATTCTCTGCCGCATCCTGCGCTCGTACTGTTCACTGTCTGGTGTGCACCAGACAGTCCGGTGCGCCCACGGACAGAAGGCAAGAATTGCCTACCAAATGGTGCTCCAACGACTCCTAGCTGCCTTGGGGCTATAAAAGGGACCCCTAGGCGCATGGAGCAGTACACCAAGCCTCCATTGAACATCCTAAGATGCCTAGAATCCGCAAGCACGCATCCGGATCATTGTGATTGAGATTTGAGCACTTGTTGAGTTGTGAACTTGTTGCACTGTGTTCGTGTGCTCTTTTCTTAAATTGTGTGCGTGTCGTTGCTGCGACTCTAGCTTTTGCGTGTGTTTCTTCCCTTCCTTACTCTTGTGGTTTTCATTGAGATCAATATTGTAAGGGTGAGAGACTCCAACTTGTGGAGATTCCTCACAAAGAGAACATCTACTATAAGGAAGAAAACCTTGGTATTCAAGTGGATCATTGGATCGCTTGAAAGGGGTTGAGTGCAACCCTCGTCCATTGGGACGCCACAACGTGGAAGTAGGCAAGTGTTCTACTCGACCGAACCATGGGATAAAATCGTTGTGTCACCTATTGTTACTCTTATGCGATTCTCTCTTCTTCTACTCACTTGAAAATTGCTCTAAGTTTAATACTCACTTTGTGAAGAGCAATTAAGTGAAGAAGTTATCTCTTTCTCTCTAGGCATAGCACCTTGATTTTGATTTCACTAACATTTCATAATCCAAGTTTGTGCTATTTACTATTGATTTTTATAGGATCACCTATTCACCCCCCTCTAGGTGCTCTCAATTGGTATCAGAGTCGTACTCTTCATTAAGGGACTAACCGCCTGAAGAGATGGATCCTAAAGGTAAGGGGATGGTAATCAACGACAAGGAGAAGGAGACCCTCTACGTCAACGAGCCAAAAGACGACAATCCCACTGACTCAGGATCAAGTCACAAGAAGAGGGATGGAAAGAAGAAGAGGCGCATAAAGAAGATCATCTACCGCGACAGTGACGCCTCCTCCTCTTCACCAAGGGATGACGACGACGAAGACTCTTCGTCGAAAAAGAAAACGGTTAATCAAAACCATTCTTTTGATTATTCTTGCATCCCTTATAATTAGAATGCCCATTTACTATCTATTCCACTTGGAAAACCCCCACACTTTGATGGAGAGGACTATTCATTTTGGAGTCATAAAATGCGTAGTCACTTATTTCCCCTCCATCCTAGTATTTGGGAAATTGTTGAAAATGGAATGCATTTCGATAGCACTGACAATCCTGTATTTATTAATGAGAAAATACATAAAAATGCCCAAGCTACTACTGTCTTGCTAGCATCTCTATGCAGGGATGAATACAACAAAGTGAGCAGCTTGGACACTGCCAAGCAAATATGGGATACCCTCAAGATCTCTCACGAGGGGAATGATGCCACCATGATTACCAAGATGGAACTGGTGGAAGGTGAACTAGGGAGGTTCGCCATGATAAGGGGAGAGGAACCAACTCAAACGTACAACAGGCTCAAGACCCTGGTCAACAAGATTTGAAGCTATGGGAGTACAAGATGGACGGATCATGACGTCATCCGACTCATGCTAAGGTAATTTACTGTTATTGATCCTCATCTTGTAAATCTTATTCGTGAGAACCCCAGGTACACCAAGATGACGCCCGAGGAAATTCTCAGAAAATTCGTGAGCGGGCGCATGATGGTGAAGGAAGCAAGGTATGTGGACGATGCTTTAAACGGGCCACTCCTTCTCTACGAGCCGCAACCCGTTGCTCTCAAAGCAACTAGCAGCAAGGAGGCGTTACCTAGCAAGGTAGCACAAGTGAAGGCTGCCAGGCTCAACGAGGACGAAATGGCGCTTATAATCAAGCGCTTCAAGACCGCCTTGAAGGGACGCAAGGAGTATCCCAACAAGAACAAATCAAGGGGAAGCGCTCCTGCTTCAAGTGCGGTAAGTCTGGTCATTTCATAGCACAATGTCCCGATAATGATAATGACCAGACACAAGAAAAGAAAGGGAAGAAGGAAAGGAAGAAGAACTACAGGAAGTCAAAGGGCGAGGCGCACATTGGAAAAGAATGGGACTCTGACTGTTCTTCATCCGACTCCGGTGATGAAGGACTAGCTGCATCGCCCTTCAACAAATCCTTCCTCTTCCCCAACGAATGACACATGTGCCTCATGGCTAAGGAGAAGAAGGTACATATACGAGATACACCTAAGTACACTTCTAGTGATGAGGAATCTTCTAACGATGAAGTAGATTATAGTGATCTATTTAAGGGACTATATAGATCTAAGGTAGATAAAATTAATGAATTGGTTGATGCTCTTAATGAAAAGGATAGGTTGCTAGAAAACAAGAAGATATTCTGTATGACAAACATGATAAATTTATTAATGTTCAAAACTCTCTTGCTCTAGAAATTAAGAAAAATGAAATATTGTCTTCTGAGCTGTCTACCTACCATGATTCTCTAGTCTCAAAATTTTGAATGATGATTTAAATACTAAGCTAAAAAAATTTAATGTGGCTAGTTCATGTGTAGAGCATGTTGTTATCTACAATAGGTGTAAAGATTTTGATATTGATGCTTGCAATGAACATGTCTCTACGATTCTCAATTTGAACAATGATGTCGCAAGTCTTAATGCTCAACTTAAAACTTGCAAGGATAATTATGAGAAATTAAAATTTGCTAGAGATGCCTACACCATTGGTAGACACCCCTCTATTAAGGATGGACTTGGTTTCCAAAAGGGAACCAAAAACTTAACAAGCCAAAGGACTTCAATCCCAACAAAAAAGAAAGGGAAGGCTCCCATGGCTAGTAGCTCTAAAAAGAACCATGCCTACCTTTATGACAAGAGAATTACTAGTATTGCTCATCATGATAGGTGTTATAATCATGTTGTTTCTCATGTATGTCATGATGCTGCATTTAGTTCCCATGCCATGTTTGCATCTAGCTCTTCATATGCTCATGGTAGGAATATACCTAGGCGCCATCATGTTGCTTCTCATGCGCCTATGAAGACATTAACTGGACCAACTACTCTTTATCAAACATGTAATGCTTCATTTGTACTGTTATGCAAAAATGATAAAGTAGTTGCTAGAAGCTTGGAACCTAAGTGCAAGAGAGACAAAACTTGCATCTGGGTTCCAAAGTCTGTTGTGACTAACCTTGTAGGACCCAACAAGAGTTGGGTACCTAAAACCCAAGCTTAATTACCTTGCAGGTTTATGCATCTATGGGCTCAAGCTGGATTATTGATAGCGGGTGCACAAACCACATGATAGGGGAGAAGAAAATGTTCACCTCCTACGTCAAGAACAAGGATTCCCAAGACACTATCATGTTTGGAGATGGGAACCAAGGCAAGGTTAAGGGCTTAGGCAAAATAGCCATCACAACCAAGCATTCGATTTCAAATGTGTTTCTAGTTGAATCTCTCGGGTACAATTTATTGTCTGCAAGCCAATTATGTCATATGGGTTATAATTGCTTATTTACAAATATTGATGTATCTGTCTTTAGAAGAAGTGATGGTTCATTAGCTTTTAAGGGTGTATTAGATGACAAGATCTACTTAGTTGATTTCTCAAAAGAGAATGCTGATCTAGATGCATGCTTAATCGCTAAGACTAATATGGGCTGGCTCTGGCATTGCCGTCTAGCACATGTTGGGATGAAGAACCTTCATAAACTTCTAAAGGAAGAACATGTGTTAGGACTAACCGATGTCTATTTTGGAAAAGATAGACCTTGTGCAGCATGCCAGGTAGGGAAGCAGGTAGGAAGTAATCATCAAAGCAAGATTGTGATGACAACATCAAGACCACTAGAACTTTTACATATGGATCTCTTAGGACCCGTTGTTTATCTCAGCATCAGGAGAAGTAAGTATGGTCTTGTTATTGTAGATGATTTTTCCTGCTTCACTTGGGTTTTCTTTGTGCAGGACAAATCTAAGACCCAAGGAACTCTAAAGCGCTTCTTAAGGAGAGCTCAAAATGAATTTGAGCTAAAGGTGAAAAAGATAAGGAGCGATAATGGATTTGAGTTCAAGAACCTTCAAGTCGAAGAATATCTTGAGGAGGAAGGCATCAAGCATGAGTTCTCCGCTACCTACACACCATAACAAAATGGTGTGGTAGAAAGGAAGAACAGGACACTAATTGACATGGCAAGGACAATGCTTGGAGAATACAAGACGCCTGAGCATTTTTGGTCGGAAGCTGTGAAACAACCTGCCATGCTATAAACCAGCTCTATCTGCATCGCCTCCTCAAGAAGACATCATACGAACTCCTAACCTGTAACAAACCCAATGTTTCCTATTTTCGTGTATTTGGGAGCAAATGCTACATCTTGGTGAAGAAAGGTAGGCATTCGAAGTTTGCTCCCAAAGCTGTAGAAGGGGTTTTACTAGGCTATGACTCAAATACAATGGCGTATAGGGTCTTCAACAAGTCATCAGGACTAGTTGAAGTCTCCAACAACGTTGTATTTGATGAAACTAATGGCTCTCCAAGAGAGAAAGTTGATCTTGATGATGTAGATGAGGATGAGGTTCCGACGGCCGCAATGCGAACAATGGCAATAGGTGATGTGCGACCGCAGGAACAACAAGAGCAAGATCAACCTTCTTCCTCTACATTGGTGCATCCCCCAACTCAAGATGAGGAACAAGTACCTCAAGATGAAGGGCTAGATCAAGGGGAGCACATGAAGAACATGATAAGGAGGAAGAAGCGTCACAAGTTCCTCCAGCTCTAGTCCGGTCAACTTTTCAAAGAAATCATCTAGTGGATCAGATTCTGGTTGATATCAGCAAGGGAGTAACCACTCGCTCACATCTAGCTATTTTTTTGTGAGCATTACTCGTTTGTTTCTTCTATTGAGCCTTTCAGTGTAAAAGAAGCCTTGCAGGATCCGGACTGGGTGTTGGCCATGCAGGAAGAGCTCAACAACTTCAAGAGAAATGAAGTTTGGAGCCTAGTGCCACGTCCGAAGCAAAATGTTGTGGGAACCAAGTGGGTGTTACGCAACAAGCAAGATGAACATGGTGTGGTGACAAGAAACAAGGCTTGACTTGTGGCAAAAGGTTATGCCCAAGTCGTAGGCTTGGATTTTGAGGAGACGTTTGCTCCTGTAGCTAGGCTAGAATCAATTCGAATATTATTGGCCTATGCTGCTCACCACTCTTTTAAGTTGTTTCAAATGGACGTGAAGAGCGCCTTCCTTAATGGACCAATCAAGGAGGAAGTGTATGTGGAACAACCCCCTGGCTTTGAGGATGACAGGTATCCCGACCACGTCTACAAGCTCTCTAAGGCGCTCTATTGACTTAAGCAAGCCCCAAGAGCATGGTATGAATGCCTTAGAGATTTTCTTATTTCTAATGCTTTCATGGTTGGGAAAGCTGATTGTTGGGGGTATGCTTCGTCGCCGAAGGTCCCATAAGAAGAAACACCTTCGGAAGATTGACACAAAGCCGAAGCTACCAATCAGAAGGCTTCAGAGTACATTTCCAAAGGCACCGACTTAAAGATGAAATGACCAATCAGCCCATGATAATTTGTATTATGATTGTAGACCTTTGTAAAGGGCATGAATGTAATTCTCCATAGGCTGCGTCCTGTGCCTATAAATAGATGAACAATACCCCTGTACTGTTCACGCGATCCTGTAATTGCTCGCGCGCCATACTTGGATTTTTGCCTTTCGTCAAACCGAAGGTATAAATGTAATTAAATATTATATTTGATATCCAAGTTTATACAATGATAACATATGAATAACATTATGTGTTTGTTCATATAACTTTTCATGTTTCATATGTTTCATCTTTCATTATCCTATAACCATGATGATGAAGGTATGTCCTTCATGACCTTCGTCCGAAGATCGTTATATCCTAAAAGAAATAATGCTTCAAAGGACGAAAGACTTTAACATTTAATACTTTGTGTTGCCTTGTTCTTGTTTCATAGCATTTGAGAACAAGTCCCCTGAAAGGGAATTAGGCTTACACCTATTTCCTAATTGATTTTGGTGGTTGAATTGCCCAACACAAATAATTGGACTAACTAGTTTGTTCTAGTCTATAAGTTTTACAGGTGCCAAAGATTCACAATAAGCCAATAAAAAGACCAAGAAAGGGTTCAAACAATGAGAGCAAAAGACATCCCAAAAGGCACCCTGGTATGGCGCACCGGACTGTCCGGTGTGCCACCGGACAGTGTCCGGTGTGCCATGGCACTCGACGCCAAACTTGCCACCTTCGGGAAATTGGGAGGCCGCTCCGCTATAATTCACCGGACTGTCCGGTGAAGCACCGGACAGTGTCCGGTGTCACACCGGACTGTCCGGTGTGCCAGCGGAGCAACGACTACTTCACGCGCAACGGTCGACTGCAACGCATTTAATGCGCGCCTGCGCGCGCAGAGGATAGAGCACGCGCAGTTGGCGCACCGGACAACCCAGAGGCCCCATAAGTCAGAACTCCAACGGTCGAACCCCAATAGTCTGCTGACGTGGCTGGCGCACCCGGACAGTGTCCGGTGGCGCACCGGACTGTCCGGTGCGCCATGCGACAGCAGCCTTCCAACGGCCATTTTTGGTGGTTGGGGCTATAAATACCCCAACCACCCCACATTCAATGGCATCCAAGTTTCCCACCTTCAACACATTACAAGAGCTATAGCATTCAATTCTAGACACTCCAAAAGATCAAATCCTCTCCCAAGTCCGGAATCACTCCAAATCAAATAGTGACTAGAGAGAGCAACATTTGTGTTCATTTGAGCTCTTGCGCTTGGATCGCTTCTTTTCTTTCTCATTCTTCTTGTGATCAAACTCATTTGTAATCGAGGCAAGAGACACCAATTGTGTGGTGGTCCTTGCGGGAACTTTGTGTTCCGATTGATTGAGAAGAGAAGCTCACTCGGTCTAAGTGACCGTTTGAGAGAGGGAAAGGGTTGAAAGAGATCCGGTCTTTGTGACCACCTCAACGGGGAGTAGGTTTGCAAGAACCGAAACTCGGTAAAAAAATCATCGTGTCTCACGTTTTATTTGCCCGCGATTTGTTTTTTCACCCTCTCTCTCGGACTCGTTCTTATTTCTAACGCTAACCCGGCTTGTAGTTGTGCTTTTATAAATTTCAGATTCGCCCTATTCACCCCCCTCTAGGCGACTTTCAATTGGTATCAGAGCCTGGTGCTTCATTAGAGCCTAACCGCTCGAAGTGATGTCAGGAGCATTCGCCATGAGGGATCTCAGGACCGGCGACAAGACCGCAAGCTCGGGAAGAACTCACTCAAGGGAGTCCGCCCACAAGCACAAGGAGGAATCCTCTTCCTCCATCAAGTCCCATCGGATGGGTGACAAGAAGAAGAAGATGAGGAAGGTGGTCTACTATGAGACCGACTCTTCGTCACCCTCCACCTCCGGCTCGAAATCGGCCTCCACCACTTCAAAGCGCCATGAGCGCAAGAAGTATAGTAAGATGCCCCTTCGCTATCCTCACATTTCTAGACGCACTCCATTACTCTCCGTTCCATTAGGCAAACCACCTATGTTTGAAGGTGAAGATTATTCTATGTGGAGTGATAAAATGAGGCATCACCTAACCTCACTCCACAAAAGCATATGGGATATTGTTGAGTATGGAGTGCAGGTACCAAAGAAGGGAGACAAGGATTACGACTCGGAGGAGGTCGAACAAATCCAACACTTCAACTCCCAAGCCACGACTATACTCCTCGCCTCTCTAAGTCGATAGGAGTATAATAAGGTGCAAGGGTTGAAAAGTGCAAAGGAGATTTGGGACGTGCTAAAGACCGCGCACGAAGGAGACGAGGTGACCAAGATCACCAAGCGGGAGACGATCGAGGGGGAGCTCGGTCGCTTCCGGCTTCACCAAGGGGAGGAGCCACAAGATATGTACAACCGACTCAAGACCTTGGTAAACCAAGTGCGCAACCTCGGGAGCAAAAAATGGGATGACCATGAAATGGTTAAGGTTATTCTTAGATCACTTGTGTTCCTTAACCCTACGCAAGTTCAATTAATTTGTGGTAATCCTAGATATACACTAATGACTCCCGAGGAAGTAATAGGAAACTTTGTGAGCTTTGAGTTGATGATCAAAGGCTCAAAGAAAATTATCGAGCACGACGACCCCTCCACGCCCGAAGCACAACCGGTCGCATTCAAGGCGACGGAGGAGAAGAAAGAGGAATCTACATCAAGTAGACCACCCATCGATGCCTCCAAGCTCGACAATGAGGAGATGGCACTCATCATCAAGAGCTTCCGCCAAATCCTCAAGCAAAGGAGGGGGAAGGATTACAAGCCCCGCTCCAAGAAAGTTTGCTACAAGTGTGGTAAGCCCGGTCATTTTATTGCAAAATGTCCACTATCTAGTGACAGTGACAGGGGCGACGACAAGAAGGGAAAGAGGAGAGAAAAGAAAAGATACTACAAGAAGAAGGGTGGCGACGCCCATGTGTGTCGCGAGTGGGACTCCGACGAGAGCTCCTCCGACTCCTCCTCCGACGAGGACGCCGCCAACATCGCCGTCACCAAGGGTCTCCTCTTCCCCAACGTCGGCCACAAGTGCCTCATGGCAAAGGACGGTAAAAGGAAGAAGGTAAAATCAAAATCCTCCACTAAATATGAAACCTCTAGTGATGAGGATAATGCTAGTGATGAGGAGGATAATTTGCGCATCCTTTTTGCCAACCTAAACATGCAACAAAAAGAAAAATTAAATGAACTAATTAGTGCTATTCATGAGAAGGATGAACTCTTGGACACCCAAGAGGACTTCCTAATTAAAGAAAATAAGAAGCATGTTAAGGTTAAAAATGCTTATGCTCTAGAAGTAGAAAAATGTGAAAAATTATCTAGTGAGCTAAGCACTTGCCATGATGTTATTACCAACCTTAGAAATGAGAATGCTAGTTTAATTGCTAAGGTTGATTCAAATGTTTGTGATGTTTCAACTTCCAATCTTAGAGATGATAATGTTAACTTACTTGCTAAGATTGAAGAATTGAATGTCTCTCTTGCTAGCCTTAGGATTGAAAATGAAAAATTAATTGCTAAGGCTAAAGAATTAGATGTTTGCAAAGCTTCCATTTCCGATCTTAGAGATAACAATGATATTTTACGTGCTAAGATTGTTGAACTTAATTCTTGCAAACCCTCTACATCTACCATTGAGCATGTTACTATTTGTACTAGATGTAGAGATATTAACATTGATGCTATTCATGATCATATGGCTTTAATTAAACAACAAAATGATCATATAGCAAAATTAGATGCTAAAATTGCCGAGCATGACTTAGAAAATGAAAAATTTAAATTTGCTAGAAGCATGCTCTATAGTGGGAGACGCCCTGGCATCAAGGATGGCATTGGCTTCCAAAAGGGAAACAATGTCAAACTTAAAGCCCCTCCTAAAAGATTGTCAAACTTTGTTAAAGGCAAGGCTCCCATGCCTCAGGATAACGAAGGTTACATTTTGTACCCTGCCGGTTATCCCGAGAGCAAAATTAGGAGAATTCATTCTAGGAAGTCTCACTCTGGCCCTAATCATGCTTTTATGTATAAGGGTGAGACATCTAGTTCTAGGCAATCAACTCGTGCAAAATTGCCTAAGAAGAAAACTCCAACTGCATCAAATGATCATGACATTTCATTTAAAACTTTTGATGCATCTTATGTTTTAACTAACAAATCCGACAAGATAGTTGCCAAGTATGTTGGGGGCAAACACAAGGGATCAAAGACTTGTGTTTGGGTACCCAAAGTTCTTGTATCTAATGTCAAAGGACCCAAAACCATTTGGGTACCTAAAGTCAAGAACTAAACTTGTTTTGTAGGTTTATGCATCCGGGGGCTCAAATTGGATCATCGATAGCGGGTGCACAAACCACATGACAGGGGAGAAAAAGATGTTCTCCTCCTATGAGAAAAACCAAGATCCCCAACGAGCTATCACATTCGGGGATGGAAATCAAGGTTTGGTCAAAGGATTGGGTAAAATTGCTATATCTCCTGACCACTCCATTTCCAATGTTTTTCTTGTAGATTCTTTAGATTACAATTTGCTTTCAGTTTCACAATTATGTAAAATGGGCTACAACTGTATTTTTACAGATATAGGTGTTACTGTCTTTAGAAGAAGTGATGATTCAGTAGCATTTAAGGGAGTGTTAGAGGGTCAGCTATACCTAGTGGATTTTGATAGAGCTGAACTCGACACTTGCTTAATTGCTAAGACTAACATGGGCTGGCTCTGGCATCGTCGACTAACACATGTTGGAATGAAGAATCTTCACAAGCTTCTAAAGGGAGAACACATTTTGGGACTAACAAATGTTCATTTTGAGAAAGACAGGATTTGTAGCGCATGTCATGCAGGGAAGCAAGTTGGTGTTCATCATCCACACAAGAATATTATGACGACTGACAGGCCACTCGAGCTCCTACACATGGACCTATTCGGCCCGATCGCTTACATAAGCATCGGCGGGAGTAAGTACTGTCTAGTTATTGTGGATGACTATTCTCGCTTCACTTAGGTGTTCTTTTTGCAGGAAAAATCTAATACCCAAGAGACCTTAAAGGGATTCTTGAGACGGGCTCAAAACGAGTTCGGCTTAAGGATCAAGAAGATTAGAAGCGACAACGGGACGGAGTTCAAGAACTCACAAATCGAAGGCTTCCTTGAGGAGGAGGGCATCAAGCATGAGTTCTCTTCTCCCTACACGCCACAACAAAATGGTGTAGTGGAGAGGAAGAATCGAACTTGAAAGTCGCCTAGAGGGGGGGGGGGGTGAATAGGGCGAATCTGAAATTTACAAACTTAAGCACAACTACAAGCCGGGTTAGCATTAGAAATAAGAATGAGTCCGAGAGAGAGGGTGTAAAACAAACCGCGAGCAAATAAAGAGTGTGACACGAGGATTTGTTTTACCGAGGTTTGGTTCTTGCAAACCTACTCCCCGTTGAGGTGGTCACAAAGACCGGGTCTCTTTCAACCCTTTCCCTCTCTCAAACGGTCCCTCGGACCGAGTGAGCTTCTCTTCTCAATCAAATGGGAACCAAACTTCCCGCAAGGACCACCACAATATTGGTGTCTCTTGCCTTGATTACAATTGAGATGATCGCAAGAAAGAATGAGAAAAAGAAGCAATCCAAG
Source organism: Zea mays (assembly GCF_902167145.1). NCBI lineage: Eukaryota > Viridiplantae > Streptophyta > Magnoliopsida > Poales > Poaceae > Zea > Zea mays. The sequence continues at coordinate 155,537,598 of NC_050100.1, read as the reverse complement.
CGCAAGAGCTCAAATGAACACAACAAATCTCTCTCACTAATCACTAAAGCTTTGTGTGGAATTGGGAGAGGATTTGATCTCTTTGGTGTGTCTTGTATTGAATGCTAGCTCTTGTAAGGTGTAGAAGTGGGAAAACTTGGATGACTTGAATGTGGGGTGGTTGGGGGTTTTTATAACCCCAACCACCAAACTAGCCGTTTGGTGAAGGCTTCTGTCGCATGGCGCACCGGACAGTCCGGTGCGCCACTGGACACTGTCCGTTGCGCCAGCCACGTCACCTGGCCGTTGGGTTCCGACCGTTGGAGCTCTGTCTTGTGGGCCCGCCTGGCTGTCCGGTGGCGCACCAGACAAGTCCTGTAGACTGTTCGGTGTGCCACCCGCGCGTGCTCTGTCCTCTGCACGCGTAGGCGCGCATTTAATGCGTCGTAGTCGACCGTTGCGCGCGAAGTAGCCGTTGCTCCGCTGACTCACCGGACAGTCCGGTGAATTTTAGCGGAGCGGATTCCCGAAGCTGGCGAGTTCAGAGTCGCTCTCCCTTGGGGCACCGGACACTGTCCGGTGAATTATAGCGAAGCGCCTCTGAGAATTCCCGAAGGTGAGGAGTTCAGCTTGGAGTCGCCTGGTGCACCGGACACTGTCTAGTGGCACCCCGGACAGTCCGGTGCGCCAGACCAGGGGGCACTTCGGTTGTCCCTTGCTCTCTTTGTTTGAACCCTTTTCTTGGTCTTTTTATTGGCTTATTGTGAACCTTTGGCACCTGTAGAACTTATAGACTAGAGCAAACTAGTTAGTCCAATTATTTGTGTTGGGCAATTCAACCGCCAAAATCAATAAGGAAATAGGTGTAAGCCTAATTCCCTTTCAATCTCCCCCGTTTTGGTGATTGATGCCAACACAAACCAAAGCAAGTATAGAAGTGCATAATTGAACTAGTTTGCATAATGTAAGTGCAAAGGTTACTTAGAATTGAGCCAATATAAATTTTCATAAGATATGCATGGATTGTTTCTTTTAAACTTTTTAACATTTTGGACCACGCTTGCACCACATGTTTTGTTTTTGCAAATTCTTTTGTAAATTCTTTTCAAAGTTCTTTTGCAAATTGTCGGGGACCATAATTAGGGGTACCCTCAAGGCTCCTAATTCTCAGCTGGTAACCCCCATCAGCATAAAGCTGCAAAGGCCTGATGGGTGCGATTAAGTCAGGGATCGGTCCATACGAGGGACTCGATCACGCCTCGCCCGAGCCTAGCCTCGGACAAGGGCAGCCGACCCCGGAGGATCTCCGTCTCGCCCGAGGCCCCCCTCCAACAGCGAATGTGTTCCCGGCTCGCCCGAGGCCCTGCCTTCGCTAAGAAGCAACCCTGACCAAATCGCCGCACCGACCGACCAAGTCGCAGGAGCATTTAATGCAAAGGTGGCCTGACACCTTTATCCTGACGCGCGCCCCCTAGCCAGCAGAGCCGAAGTGACCGCCGTCACTTCGCCGCTCCACTGACCGGCCTGACAGAAGGACAGCGCCGCCTGCGCCACTCCGACTGCGGTGCCACTTGACAGAGTGAGACTGACAGGCAGTCAGGCCCTGCCGAAGGCACCATAGGAAGCTCCGCTTCACCCGACCCCAGGGCTCGGACTCGGGCTAAGTCCCGGAAGACGACGAACTCCGCCCGACCTAGGGCTCGGACTCGGGCTAAGTCCCGGAAGACGGCGAACTCCGCTCCGCCCGACCCAGGGCTCGGACTCGGGCTAAGTCCCGGAAGACGGCGAACTCCGCCCGACCCAGGGCTCGGACTCGGGCTAAGTCCTGGAAGACGACGAACTCCGCCCAACCCAGGGCTCGGACTCGGGCTAAGTCCCGGAAGACGGTGAACTCGGCCCGACCTAGGGCTCGGACTCGGGCTAAGTCCCGGAAGACGGCGAACTCCGCCCGACCCAGGGCTCGGACTCGGGCTAAGTCCCGGAAGACGACGATCTCCGCCTCGCCCGACCTAGGGCTCGAACTTGGGCTCGGCCCCAGAAGACGACGAACTCCGCTTCGCCCGACCCCAGGGCTCGGACTCCGCCCCGGCATCAGCCGACGATCTCCGCCTCGCCTGAACCTGGGGCTCGGACCCGACCTCGGCCACGGAAGACAGACTCAACCTCTGCTTCGGAGGAGCTTCCACATCGCCCAACCTAGGGCGCAGACCAGCCACGTCAATAGGAGGCGCCATCATCACCCTACCCCGAGCTGACTCGGGCCGCAGGGAACAAGACCGACGTCCCATCTAGCTCGCTCCGCCAGATAGGCAATAATGGCGCCCTGCATACTCTGTGACGACGGCGGCTCTCAGCCCCCTTACGGAAGCAAGAGGACGTCAGCAAGGATTCAACCGCTCCGACAGGTGTCCCTCCGCCAGGCTCCATCGCTCCTCCGACGGCCACGACATCACACCAGCTGGGTGCCAAAATCTCTCCGGCTGCCACAATGGCATGTACTTAGGGCGCTAGCTCTCCTCCGCTAGACACGTAGCACTCTGCTACACCCCCCATTGTACACCTGGATCCTCTCCTTACGCCTATAAAAGGAAGGACCAGGGCCCTCTTAGAGAAGGTTGGCCGCGCGGGGACGAGGACGAGATACGTGCTCGCTTGAAGCCGCTCGCTCCCTCTGCCGCGTGGACGCTTGTAACCCCCTACTGCAAGCGCACCCGACCTGGGCGCGGGACGAACATGAAGGCCGCGGGATTCCCACCTCTCTCACGCCGGTCTCCGGCCGCCTCGCTCTCCCCCTTCGCGATCGGCCTCGCGCTCGACCCATCTGGGCTGGGGCACGCGGCGACATTCACTCGTCGGCCTAGGGACCCCCCGTTCTCAAAACGCCGACAGTTGGTGCGCCAGGTAGGGGCCTGCTGCGTGTTGACGAACAGCTTCCCGTCAAGCTCCAGATGGGTAGTCTCCAGCAACCTCTCCAACCCGGGACGGTGCTCCGTTTCGGGAGCCTTGAGTTCATGTCCCTCGACGGCAGCTACGACATGATACTCCTTCCACCGCCGTGCGACAACGACAATGGCGGCCAACAGCCCGCCCGCCGGCGGCGGAATCGACGACGTCTTCCCCGCGTGGTGGAAGAACAACATTCGAGCTCACCCCGTCCTCTCCCCCGCCGACCGAGGAGGAGGCGGGGCAACCAAGGCCAAGCAGGAGGCAGCGCCTCGTCGGCTATCGAGCGAGTCGACGGCCCCAGCGCCCCAACGGGGGGCGCGTCGGGCATCGACCTCGCGATTGAGGCAAAGGCGAGTGCCGTCTCCCCGCGACACGCCAATCTCGAGCAAGCGGACGACGCCAGCACGCTCGCGAAAAGCTTGCTGGACGTCACCCTTGTACCTGAGACGACGGTGCAGTCAGTCCCCGACGTGACCTCATCGCCGCCCATCGACCAAAAGGTACCGACCGATTCCCATCCCACGTCTTTCGGATTCAGCCTCGACCCGCCTAGCGGCTTCGCTTTGGCGGGTGCTCTCGTAGAGGCGAGTCCAAACCCTCTGGGGTTTCGTATGCGGTCACCTTGGGACCGGCTGACGGACGTCTCGACCTACGGGCCCTCTGGGTCCGAGGAAGACGACGAGCCCAGCATCTGTTGGGATTTCTCTGGACTTGGCAACCCCAGTGCCATGCGGGACTTCATGACCGCATGCGACTACTGCCTTTCCGACTGTTCCGACGGTAGCCGTAGCCTCGGCGACGAGGACTGCGGCCCAAGTCGCGAATGCTTCCACGTCGATCTGGGGGGTCCCTCCGAAGGCAACCATCTCGGCATGCCGGAAGGTGGTGATCCCCCTAGGCCGGTGCCCCGCGTTGACATCCCACGTGAGCTAGCTGTGGTCCCCGTTCAGGCGGGGGGCCATGACCCACAACTCGAGCAAATCCGCGGGGTACAGGCCAGGCTCGACGAGGGAGCAGGAGCGCTTGAGCCGATCCGCCGGGACGTTGGGCAGGCATGGGCGGGCCAACCCCCGGCCGGAGAAATACGTCATCTACCCCAGGGCTTCCAGCACCGCGTCGCCGACGACGTCAGGGTCAGGCCACCACCCGCATCTAGTGGGGTCGGCCAGAACCTGGCTGCAGCAGCGATGCTTCTCTGCGCGATGCCGGAGCCATCAACCACCGAGGGGCGGCGAATCCAGGGGGAGCTCAAGAATCTCCTGGAAGGCGCCGCGGTCCGACGGGCCGAGAGCTCTGCCTCCCGAAGGCAGGGGTACCCCTCGGAACCTCATGCCGCGACTTCCCGATTCATGCGGGAAGCCTCGGTCTACACTGGACGCACGCGCAACACAGCGCCTGCGGCCCCGGGTCGCCTCGGCAACGAGCACCATCACCGCGACCGTCGGGCCCACCTCGACGAGAGGGTGCGCCGAGGCTACCACCCCAGGCGTGGGGGACGCTACGACAGCGGGGAGGATCGGAGTCCCTCACCCGAGCCACCCAGTCCGCAAGCCTTCAGCCGAGCCATACGACGGGCGCCGTTCCCGACCCGGTTCTGGCCCCCGACTACTATCACGAAGTACTCGGGGGAGACTAGACCGGAACTGTGGCTCGCGGACTACCGTCTGGCCTGTCAACTGGGTGGAACGGACGATGACAACCTCATCATCCGCAACCTCCCCCTGTTCCTCTTCGACACCGCTCGCGCCTGGTTGGAGCACCTACCTCCGGGGCAGATCTCCAACTGGGACGACCTGGTCCAAGCTTTCGCCGGTAATTTCCAGGGCACGTACGTGCGCCCCGGGAATTCCTGGGACCTTCGAAGCTGCCGACAGCAGCCGGGAGAGTCTCTCCGGGACTACATCCGGCGATTCTCGAAGCAGCGCACCGAGCTGCCCAACATCACCGACTCGGATGTCATCAGCGCGTTCCTCGCCGGCACCACCTGCCGCGACCTGGTGAGCAAGCTGGGTCGCAAGACCCCGACCAGGGCGAGCGAGCTGATGGACATCGCCACCAAGTTCGCCTCCGGCCAAGAGGCGGTCGAGGCTATCTTCCGGAAGGACAAGCAGCCCCAGGGCCGCCCTTCGGAAGATGCTCCCGAGGCGTCAACTCAGCGCGGCGCCAAGAAGAAGGGCAAGAAGAAGTCGCAAGCGAAACGCGACGCCGCCGACGTGGACCTTGTCGCCGCCGCCGAGTACAAGAACCCTCGGAAGCCCCCCGGAGGTGCCAACCTCTTCGACAAGATGCTCAAGGAGCCGTGCCCCTATCACCAGGGGTCCGTCAAGCACACCCTTGAGGAGTGCGTCATGCTTCGGCGCCACTTCCACAGGGCCGAGCCACCCGCGGAGGGTGGCAAGGCCCGCGACGACGACAAGAAGGAAGATCACCAGGCAGGAGAGTTCCCCGAGGTCCACGACTGCTTCATGATCTACGGTGGGCAGGCGGCGAATGCCTCAGCTCGGCACCGCAAGCAAGAGCGTCGGGAGGTCTATTCGGTGAAGGTGGCGGCGCCAGTCTACCTAGACTGGTCCGACAAGCCCATCACCTTTGACCAAGCCGACCACCCCGACCATGTGCCGAGCCCGGGGAAATACCCGCTCGTCGTCGACCCCATCATCGGCGACGTCAGGCTCACCAAGGTCCTCATGGACGGAGGCAGCAACCTCAACATCATCTACGCCGAGACCCTCGGGCTCCTGCGTGTCGATATGTCCTCTGTCTAGGCAGGCGCTGCGCCCTTCCATTGGATCATTCCCGGGAAGCGCATCCAGCCCCTCGGACAGCTCGACCTTCCCGTCTACTTCGGGACACCCTCCAACTTCTGAAGGGAGACCCTGACGTTCGAGGTGGTCGGGTTCCAAGGAACCTACCACGCGGTACTGGGGAGGCCATGCTACGCGAAGTTCATGGCCATCCCCAACTACACCTACCTGAAGCTCAAGATGCCGGGCCCCAACAGGGTCATCACCGTCGGCCCCACGTACAAACACGCGTTCGAATGCGACGTGGAGTGCGTGGAATACGCCGAGGCCCTCGCTGAGTTCGAGGCCCTCATCGCCGACCTGGAGAGCCTCTCGAAGGAGGTGCCAGACGTGAAGCGTCATGCCGGCAACTTTGAGCCAGCGGAGACGGTTAAGTCCGCCCCCCTCGACCCCAGAGGCGACGCTTCCAAGCAGATCCGGATCGGCTCTGGGCTCGATCCCAAATAGGAAGCAGTGCTCGTCGACTTTCTCCGCGCGAACGCCGACGTCTTCGCGTGGAATCCCTCGGACATGCCCGGCATACCGAGGGATGTCGCCGAGCACTCGCTGGACATCCGAGCCGGAGCCCGACCTGTCAAGAAGCCTCTGCGCCGATTCGATGGGGAGAAGCGCAGAGCCATAGGCGAGGAGATCCACAAGCTAATGGCGGCGGGGTTCATCAAAGAGGCGAAAGGCGTCAAGCTCAATCCCGAAAAGTGGGTCTTCGGGATGCCCCAGGGCATGTTCTTGGGGTTCATCGTCTCCAAGCGGGGCATCGAAGCCAACCCGGAGAAGATCGCGACCATCGCGCAGCACCCCGATCCCTTGTTGGGGGCACTCGGGGGCTACACACACCCGTTCTGAGGCCCGGAACGTACAAGCTGGCCAACCGTCAAGGCGAGGTCTACGGCAGCGCTTGGAACATCCAACAGCTACGTCGCTTCTGCCCTTAAGATGTTTTCAAGTTGTTCGTATACCTCGCTCCCACGCAAGTCTTAGTCGTCAAGGAAGGGTCAGCCTCGCCTCGGCAGAGCCCGACCCTCCCTCGGGGGCTAAAAAGGGGGGAACCCCTCTGCGTCAAGATTGGGGAACCTCTCTGCGTCCAAAATTTTCAATCAAAAAGGCTTTTGCGTTCCCCCGGCTATGTCGGAAGCAGGACCCCAAGGAGCGAACGTGGGTGCATGTAAGTGGCAAGGCCGACTGAGCCGAGGGACTCCTATGCCTCCGGGTTAGGGACACCTCACTCGTCACCCTCCACGAAAAGTGACCCCTACTTGGGGAAGCCACCCTGTTACTAACAGGCGAAGCCGGACACGCAAAATAAAAGGGAAAGGAGTACGACTTCATGCGACGGTAACAAAGTGTTCAGGCCTCAGCGACCGCAGAAAGACACACGTGCATCCAACAGAAACTGTTCCAACAGAGTTAGGCGTCGCCTTGGGAAGGAGCCGCGCCTTCGGCTTCGTCCCCACCTTCGGCAAAGTCCATCCCGGCTTCCGGCGACGGCGCAGGTGGTAGGATCTCTGCCTCAAAGGTGGTCGCCAGCACTGCGCTCGGACCTACGGCGGCCGCATCGAGCCTCTGGACTTCTGCCTGGGCGGCTTCATCTTCGTTGGGAAGGCAATACCCCTCGCTAACCCGCTCCAGGTCCACAACGTAGTGGGAAGCGAGCACGGCGAAGGCCCGCCTGACGCCGTGGTGTAGCGCCTCGCGGAGTCTGCCGCGCACATGATCGCCCAAGACTTGAAGGCGACTGTGAGGGGAGCTTCCTGAGGGGAGGTCGCCAGAGCCAAGGACCCGGAAAACGTCCGAGACGGCCTCGGACATGGCCGCGTGGTCGGCCTCCCTCTGCTCGGCCGCCCCGGCAAGCGCCTCGGCAAGCGCCTTGGCGGACTCATCGAGGGCGGACTCGAGCTCTGCGAACAGCCAGAAGAAAGATCTCAAACACAAGCAGAGGAAACAAGCAGGAACGAAACCGAAGATGGCCAAGGCGTACCTCCGGCTCGGGCACGCTGCTCCGAGGCTGCGACCTGGGCTACGGCTAGGTCGGCTGCAAGGGTTTCGGCCCGGCTTTCGGCTTCGGCAGCCTGGCCCCGAGATTGGTCCCGCTCCTTGACGACCCGGTCGAACTCCGACTGCTGTCGTCGCGCTTCTGCGCGCGCCGCTGCCGCCTTGGCTCTCAGGTCGGTGTAGAGCAACCGAAGGTCCGCTACCTCGGCACCCTGCTGAGAGAGGCGCGCAGTAGCCCCGGCGAGCGAGGTCCTCAGGGATCGCAACGAGCCCCAGACATCGACCTCGCGGCGGATGAACGACAACTTGGCGGCGCTCCGATCCGTCAGATCCTGAGGGAAGGAAGCGGGGCGTCACGAAGGACGCCTTGGTCATAAAAGAGAAAAGGTATGCCTGAAACCGTTACCTGGAGGATTTTGGGGACGTCCCTGCAGAAAACCTCCAGCGACGACCGGAGCGACCCCACCGTTGCTTCAGCACACTCGCGGAACTCGTCCCAGGACTGGTCCTCCCGTTCATCGTCGAGAACGAAGTCGGGATCCGAGGCCTCACGGGTCCGGAACCAGAGCAACTGGCGTCGGCCCTCGGAGCTCTGCCGCACAGCGACGAGACTGCCGCCCGGCGGGACGGATCGCGTCTCCACGCCCCCCTCTTCCGAGGCACCGAGCGCCGACGCCTCAGCCATCTCGACGTCGGCAGCAACTGGTCGCTCCCCGACCGGGACGGCGGCGACTTCAGTAGCGACAGGTGCCGACATCGCCGGCACGTCCGGTGGGCCCAGGGCCACGTCCGCGTCAGCCGCCTCCCCTGTCACAATGACCGCCTCAGCAGAAGAGCCAGCCTCAGGAACCCGCTCCACGGCGGCTGGTGCCGCCTGAGCCCCCTGCTGTGGAGTACCTTGCGAGAAGGTCAGCTGAATGGCAAGGCCCGGAGCGGCGCTGGCCACGCAAGCCGGCACCGTCTTAAGGGCCTTCCGGGGTGCCAGGTCAGTCAGGCCATGGCTTCGCTTGCTGAGGGAAAAAAGAAAAATCACGACCGGGACATGCAAATGAAGAGCCAGGACGAAGACATTCCAAGATACTTACCCGCTCCGGGCCATGACCAACCGAGCCTGGGGGGAGGCCTCTCGGATCTCGACCCCTGGAGCCGCCGCCGAGGTCCGCTTCGTCGGCAGCTTCGGCACCACCCTTGCTTTGGGCGCCCTGAACGCCCGGGGGGCGGACTGCCCAGGCACCGCCACGGCGACCTGAGGGTCGCTCCCCTGCGCTGTCCGCGTGGGCGGCGGCTCTCGGGGAGCAGACGCCTCGGCCTGGCTCCCCGGGGTCGCCTCAACTCCTCCAGCCGAGGGGCCAAGTACCCTCTCGGATTGCCCCCGCCCCTCGGGTCGGGACCCCGGCGTCCCGACTCCAGGGACTGACGGCATCAGTGAAAGGGAATTAGGCTTACACCTAGTCCCTAATTAATTTTGGTGGTTGAATTGCCCAACACAAATCTATTGGACTAACCAGTTTGCCCAAGTGTATAGATTATACAGGTGTTAAAGGTTCACACTCAGCCAATAAAAAGATCAAATTTTGGATTCAACAAAGGAGCAAAGGGCCAACCGAAGGCACCTCTGGTCTGGCGCACCGGACTGTCCGGTGTGCCACTGGACAGTGTCCGGTGCACCAGAGGACTCGAACGCCAACTCGCCACCTTCGGGAATTTCCAGAGGCACTCACGCTATAATTCACCGGACTGTCCGGTGCGCCAAGAAGGAGAGGCCTTAGGAACTCGCCAGCTTCGGGAAACTCCAACGGCTAGTCCGCTAAAATTCACCGGACTGTCCGGTGTACACCGGACTGTCCGGTGCGACTCCGGAGCAACGGCTATCTCCGCGCCAACGGCTACCTGCGGCGCATTAAATGCGCGCTCTGCGCGCGCAGAAGTCAGGCGCGCCCATACTGGCACACCGGACAGCAAACAGTACCTGTCCGGTGTGCACCGGACACCCAGGCGGGCCCACAAGTCAGAAGATCCAACGGTCAGAATCCAACGGCAGTGATGACGTGGCAGGGGGCACCGGACTGTCCGGTGTGCACCGGACTGTCCGGTGCGCCATCGAGCAGACAGCCTCCCAACGGCCACTTTTGGTGGTTGGGGCTATAAATACCCCAACCACCCCACCATTCATTGCATCCAAGTTTTCAAGCTTCCAACCACTATACAAGAGCTAGCATTCATTGCAAAGCACACCAACAAGAGATCAAATCCTCTCCAAATCCCATTCAAAACCCTAGTGACTAGAGAGAGTGATTTGTAGTGTTCATTTGAGCTCTTGCGCTTGGATCGCTTCTTTTCTTTCTTGATTCTTTCTTGTGATCAAACACTCACTTGTAATTGAGGCAAGAGGCACCAATTGTGTGGTGGCCCTTGCGGGAAGTTTGATTCCCAAGTGATTTGAGAAGAGAAGCTCACTCGGTCCGAGGGACCGATTGAGAGAGGGAAGGGTTGAAAGAGACCCGGCCTTTGTGGCCTCCTCAACGGGGAGTAGGTTTGCAAGAACCGAACCTCGGTAAAACAAATCCGCGTGTCACACTCTTCATTTGCTTGCGATTTGTTTTGCTCCCTCTCTCGCGGACTTGTTTATATTTCTAACGCTAACCCGGCTTGTAGTTGTGATTATTTTTGAGAATTTCAGTTTCGCCCTATTCACCCCCCCCTCTAGGCGACTTTCAATTGGTATCGGAGCCCGGTGCTTCATTAGAGCCTAACCGCTCGAAGTGATGTCGGGAGATCACGCCAAGAAGGAGATGGAGACCGGCGAAAAACCCACTACAAGCCACGGGAGCACTTCATCAGAAGAGTCCCGCACCAAGAGGAAGGAGAAGAAGAAGAGCTCCTCCAACAAAGGAAAGGAGAAGAAATCTTCTTCGCACCACAAAGAGAAGAAGGAGAGATCTTCCTCCCACAAGCCACATCGGAGAGGGGACAAGCACAAAAGGATGAGGAAAGTGGTCTATTACGAGACCGACACTTCATCAACATCGACCTCCGACTCCGATGCGCCCTCCGTAACTTCTAAACGCCAAGAGCGTAAGAAGTTTAGTAAGATCCCCCTACATTACCCTCGCATTTCTAAAAATGCACCTTTACTTTCCGTCCCATTAGGCAAACCACCAACTTTTGATGGTGAAGATTATGCTAGGTGGAGTGATTTAATGCGATTTCATCTAACCTCACTCCACAAAAGTATATGGGATGTTGTTGAGTTTGGTGCACAGGTACCATCCGTAGGGGATAAAGACTATGATGAGGATGAGGTGGCCCAAATCGAGCACTTCAACTCTCAAGCGACAACAATACTCCTCGCCTCTTTAAGTAGAGAGGAGTATAACAAAGTTCAAGGGTTGAAGAGCGCCAAGGAGGTTTGGGATGTGCTCAAAACCGCGCACGAAGGAGATGAGCTCACCAAGATCACCAAGCGGGAAACGATCGAGGGGGAGCTCGGTCGGTTCCGGCTTCGCAAAGGGGAAGAGCCACAACACATGTACAACCGGCTCAAGACTTTGGTGAACCAAGTGCGCAACCTCGGGAGCGTCAAGTGGGACGACCACGAAATGGTTAAGGTTATTCTAAGATCTCTCATTTTCCTTAACCCCACTCAAGTTCAATTAATTCGTGGTAATCCTAGATATACTAAAATGACCCCCGAGGAAGTTATCGGGAATTTTGTAAGTTTTGAGTGCATGATCGAAGGCTCAAGGAAGATCAACGAGCTTGATGATTCCACCACATCCGAAGCTCAACCCGTCGCATTCAAGGCGACGGAGGAAAAGAAGGAGGAGGCTACACCAAGTCGACAACCAATCGACGCCTCCAAGCTCGACAATGAGGAAATGGCGCTCGTCATCAAGAGCTTCCGCCAAATCCTCAAACAAAGGAGAGGGAAAGACTACAAGTCCCGCTCCAAGAAGGTTTGCTACAAGTGTGGTAAGCCCGGTCACTTTATTGCTAAATGTCCATTATCAAGTGATAGTGACAGGGGCGACGACAAGAAGGGGAGAAGAAAGGAGAAGAAGTACTACAAGAAGAAGGGCGGCGATGCCCATGTTTGTCGGGAGTGGGATTCCGACGAAAGCTCAAGCGACTCCTCCGACGACGAGGACGCCGCCAACATCGCCGTCACCAAGGGACTTCTCTTCCCCAACGTCGGCCACAAGTGCCTCATGACAAAGGACGGCAAACGGAAGAAGGTTAAATCTAACTCCTCCACTAAATATGAGTCTTCTAGTGATGATAATAATAGTGATGAGGAGGATAGTTTGCGTGTTCTCTTTGCCAATCTTAACATGGAGCAAAAAGAAAAACTAAATGAATTGATTAGTGCTATTCATGAAAAGGATGACCTTTTGGACTCCCAAGAGGATTGTCTAATTAAAGAAAACAAGAAACATGTTAAGGTTAAAAAGGCTTATGCTCTAGAAGTAGAAAAATGTGAAAAATTATCTAGTGAGCTAAGCACTTGCCGTGAGATGATTGACAACCTTAGGAATGAAAATGCTAGTTTAAATGCTAAGGTTGATTCTCATGTTTGCATTGGTTCAACTTTCAATCCTAAAAATAATGATGATAATTTGCTTGCTAGGATTGAAGAATTGAATATTTCTCTTGCTAGCCTTAGAGTAGAAAATGATAATTTAATTGCTAAGGCTAAAGATTATGATGTTTGCAAAGTTACAGTTTCCGATCTTAGAGATAAAAATGATATTCTTCATGCTAAGATTGTTGAACTTAATTCTTGCAAACCCTCTACATCTATTGTTGAGCATGTATCTATTTGTACTAGATGTAGAGATGTTGATGTTAATGCTATTCATGATCATATGGCTTTAATTAAACAACAAAATGATCATATAGCAAAACTAGATGCTAAAATTGCCGAGCACAACTTAGAAAATGAGAAATTTAAATTTGCTCGTAGCATGCTTTATAATGGGAGACGCCCTGGCATTAAGGATGGCATTGGCTTCCAAAGGGGAGACAATGTCAAAATTAGTGCCCCTCCTAAAAGATTGTCTAATTTTGTTAAGGGTAAGGCTCCCATGCCTCAGGATAACGAGGGTTACATTTTATACCCTGCCGGTTATCCCAAGAGCAAAATTAGGAGAATTCATTCTAGGAAGTCTCACTCTGGCCCTAATCATGCTTTTATGTATAAGGGTGAGACATCTAGCTCTAGGCAACCAACCCGTGCCTAGTTGCCTAGAAAGAAAGCTCCTAATGCATCAAATGATCAGGCCATTTCATTTAAAACTTTTGATGCTTCTTATGTGCTTACTAACAAATCCGGCAAAGTAGTTGCTAAGTTTGTTGGGGGCAAACACAAGGGGTCAAAGACTTGTGTTTGGGTACCCAAAGTTCTTGTGTCTAATGCCAAAGGACCCAAAACCGTTTGGGTACCTAAAGTCAAGAACTAAACTTGTTTTGTAGGTTTATGCATCCGGGGGCTCAAGTTGGATACTCGACAGCGGGTGCACAAACCACATGACAGGGGAGAAAAGGATGTTCTCCTCATATGAGAAAAACCAAGATCCCCAAAGAGCGATCACATTCGGGGATGGAAATCAAGGTTTGGTCAAAGGACTGGGTAAAATTGCTATATCACCTGACCATTCCATTTCCAATGTTTTTCTTGTTGATTCATTAGATTACAATTTGCTTTCCGTTTCTCAATTATGCCAAATGGGCTACAACTGTCTATTTACTGATGTAGGTGTTACTGTCTTTAGAAGAAGTGATGATTCAATAGCATTCAAGGGAGTGTTAGAGGGTCAGCTATACTTGGTGGATTTTGATAGAGCTGAACTCGACACTTGCTTGATTGCTAAGACTAACATGGGTTGGCTCTGGCACCGCCGACTAGCCCATGTTGGGATGAAGAATCTTCATAAGCTTCTAAAGGGAGAGCACATTTTAGGATTAACAAATGTTCATTTTGAGAAAGACAGGATTTGTAGCGCATGCCAAGCAGGGAAGCAAGTTGGTACCCATCATCCACACAAAAACATCATGACGACCGACAGGCCACTGGAGCTCCTACACATGGACCTATTCGGCCCGATTGCTTACATAAGCATCGGCGGGAGTAAGTACTGTCTGGTTATTGTGGATGATTATTCTCGCTTCACTTGGGTATTCTTTTTACAGGAAAAATCTCAAACCCAAGAGACCTTAAAGGGATTCTTGAGACGGGCTCAAAATGAGTTCGGCTTGAGGATCAAGAAAATAAGAAGCGACAACGGGACGGAGTTCAAAAACTCTCAAATTGAAAGCTCTCTTGAGGAAGAGGGCATCAAGCATGAATTCTCTTCTCCCTACACTCCACAACAAAATGGTGTAGTGGAGAGGAAGAATCGAACTCTATCGGATATGGCAAGAACCATGCTTGATGAGTACAAGACTTCGGATCGGTTTTGGGCGGAGGCAGTCAACACCGCTTGCTACGCCATCAACCGGTTATATCTACACCGAATCCTCAAGAAGACATCATATGAACTCCTAACCGGTAAAAAGCCCAACATTTCATATTTTAGAGTCTTTGGTATCAAATGCTTTATTCTTGTTAAAAGAGGTAGAAAATCTAAATTTGCTCCTAAGACTGTAGAAGGCTTTTTACTCGGTTATGACTCAAACACAAGGGCATATAGGGTCTTTAACAAGTCCACTGGACTAGTTGAAGTCTCATGTGACGTTGTGTTTGATGAAACTAACGGCTCTCAAGTAGAGCAAGTTGATCTTGATGAGATAGGTGATGAAGAGGCTCCGTGCATAGCGCTAAGGAACATGTCCATTGGGGATGTGTGTCCTAAGGAATCCGAAAAGCCTCCACATGCACAAGATCAACCATCCTCCTCCATGCAAGCATCTCCACCAACTCAAATTGAGGATGAGGCTCAAGATGTTGAACAAGAGGATCAAGAAGATGAGCCACCTCAAAATGACGGCAATGATCAAGGGGGAGATGCAAATGATGAAGACAAGGAGGATGAAGAACCAAGACCGCCACATCCAAGAGTCCACCAAGCAATACAACGAGATCACCCCGTCAACACTATCCTCGGCGACATTCATAAGGGGGTAACTACTAGATCTCGTGTTGCACATTTCTGTGAGCATTACTCGTTTGTTTCCTCTATTGAGCCACAGAGGGTAGAGGAGGCACTACAAGATTCGGATTGGGTGGTGGCGATGCAAGAGGAGCTCAACAATTTCACCAGGAACGAGGTATGGCACTTGGTTCCACGTCCTAATCAAAATGTTGTAGGAACCAAATGGGTCTTCCGCAACAAGCAAGATGAGCATGGTGTGGTGACAAGGAACAAAGCTCGACTTGTGGCCAAAGGATACTCCCAAGTCGAAGGTTTGGATTTCGGTGAAACCTATGCACCCGTAGCTAGGCTTGAGTCAATTCGCATATTATTAGCCTATGCTACTTACCATGGCTTTAAGCTTTATCAAATGGACGTGAAAAGTGCTTTCCTCAATGGACCAATCAAGGAAGAGGTCTATGTTGAGCAACCTCCCGGCTTTGAAGATAGTAAGTACCCTAACCATGTCTATAAGCTCTCTAAGGCGCTTTATGGGCTCAAGCAAGCCCCAAGAGCATGGTATGAATGTCTTAGAGATTTTCTTATTGCCAATGGGTTCAAAGTCGGAAAAGCCGATCCTACACTCTTTACTAAAACTCTTGAAAAAGACTTGTTTGTATGCCAAATTTATGTTGATGATATTATATTTGGGTCTACTAACGAGTCTACATGTGAAGAGTTTAGTAGGATTATGACACAGAAATTCGAGATGTCTATGATGGGGGAGTTGAAGTATTTCTTAGGATTCCAAGTAAAGCAACTCCAAGAGGGCACCTTCATTAGCCAAACGAAGTACACTCAAGACATTCTAAACAAGTTTGGGATGAAGGATGCCAAGCCCATCAAGACACCCATGGGAACCAATGGGCATCTCGACCTCGACACGGGAGGTAAGTCCGTGGATCAAAAGGTATACCGGTCGATGATTGGTTCATTGCTTTATTTATGTGCATCTCGACCGGACATTATGCTTTCCGTTTGCATGTGTGCAAGATTCCAATCCGACCCTAAGGAATCCCACCTTACGGCCGTAAAACGAATCTTGAGATATTTGGCTTATACTCCTAAGTTTGGGCTATGGTACCCTCGGGGATCCACATTTGATTTGATTGGTTATTCGGATGCCGATTGGGCGGGGTGTAAGATTAACAGAAAGAGCACATCGGGAACTTGCCAGTTCTTGGGAAGATCCTTGGTGTCTTGGGCTTCAAAGAAGCAAAATTCGGTCGCTCTTTCAACCGCCGAAGCCGAGTATATTGCCGCAGGTCATTGTTGCGCGCAATTACTTTGGATGAGGCAAACCCTGCGGGACTACGGTTACAAATTAACCAAAGTTCCTTTGCTATGTGATAATGAGAGTGCAATCAAAATGGCCGACAATCCCGTCGAGCATAGCCGCACTAAACACATAGCCATTCGGTACCATTTTCTTAGGGATCACCAACAAAAAGGGGATATCGAGATTTCATACATTAACACTAAAGATCAATTAGCCGATATCTTTACCAAGCCACTTGATGAACAAACTTTTACCAAACTTAGGCATGAGCTCAATATTCTTGATTCCCGCAACTTCTTTTGTTAGATTGCACACATAGCTCATTTTATCTACCTTTGATCATATCTCTATTGTATATGCTATGACTAATGTGTTTTCAAGAGTATTTCAAACCAAGTCATAGGTATATTGAAAGGGAATTGGAGTCTTCGGCGAAGACAAAGGCTTCCACTCCGTAACTCATACTTCGCCATCACTCCAAGCAACTCTCTATTCTTTGGGGAGAAATGAGCATCAAAGAAAAGGACTTCATCCTTGGGAGAGAGTAAGAGCCCAAAGCTAAAGGACCGGACTTCACCTTTGGTATAATCTTAACTCATTTATTTATGACCAAAGGGGAAGATAGCACTTCGAGGGCTCTAATGACTCCGTTTTTGGCGATTCATGCCAAAAAGGGGGAGAAATGGGCCCAAAGCAAAAGGACCGAACCACCACCAATTACCACCGATTTTTTAAAAAAAAACTTAGTGTTGAATATTTATCAATTGATTTTCCTATTGTGTTCAAAAAGGGGGAGAAAGTAGTATTTCAAAATGATTCATCAAAACCCTCTTGAACACTAAGAGGTGGATCTCTTCTAGGGGGTATTCTGTTTAGTCAAAGAAAAAGCATTTGAAACAGGGGGAGAAAAATTCAAATCTTGAAAATGCTTTGCAAAATCTTATTCACTTACCTTTGACTATTTGCAAAAGAACTTTGAAAATGATTTACAAAAGAGTTTGCAAAAACAAAACATGTGGTGCAAACGTGGTCCAAAATGTTAAATAAGAAAGAAACAATCCATGCGTATCTTGTAAGTATTTATATTGGCTCAATTCCAAGCAACCTTTACACTTACATTATGCAAACTAGTTCAATTATGCACTTCTATATTTTCTTTGGTTAGTGTTGGCATCAATCACCAAAAATGGGGAGATTGAAAGGGAAGGCTTACACCTAGTCCCTAATTAATTTTGGTGGTTGAATTGCCCAACACAAATCTATTGGACTAACCAGTTTGCCCAAGTGTATAGATTATACAGGTGTTAAAGGTTCACACTCAGCCAATAAAAAGATCAAATTTTGGATTCAACAAAGGAGCAAAGGGCCAACCGAAGGCACCTCTGGTCTGGCGCACCGGACTGTCCGGTGTGCCACCGGACAGTGTCCGGTGCACCACCGGACATGTTCGGTGCACCAGAGGACTCCAACGCCAACTCGCCACCTTCGGGAATTTCCAGAGGCACTCACGCTATAATTCACCGGACTGTCCGGTGTACACCGGACAGTGTCCGGTGCGCCAAGAAGGAGCGGCCTCAGGAACTCGCCAGCTTCGGGAAACTCCAACGGCTAGTCCGCTAAAATTCACCGGACTGTCCGGTGTACACCGGACTGTCCGGTGCGACTCCGGAGCAACGGCTATCTCCGCGCCAACGGCTACCTGCGGCGCATTAAATGCGCGCTCTGCGCGCGCAGAAGTCAGGCGCGCCCATACTGGCACACCGGACAGCAAACAGTACCTGTCCGGTGTGCACCGGACACCCAGGCGGGCCCACAAGTCAGAAGCTCCAACGGTCAGAATCCAACGGCAGTGATGACGTGGCAGGGGGCACCGGACTGTCCGGTGTGCACCGGACTGTCCGGTGCGCCATCGAGCAGACAGCCTCCCAACGACCACTTTTGGTGGTTGGGGCTATAAATACCCCAACCACCCCACCATTCATTGCATCCAAGTTTTCAAGCTTCCAACCACTATACAAGAGCTAGCATTCATTGCAAAGCACACCAACAAGAGATCAAATCCTCTCCAAATCCCATTCAAAACCCTAGTGACTAGAGAGAGTGATTTGTAGTGTTCATTTGAGCTCTTGCGCTTGGATCGCTTCTTTTCTTTCTTGATTCTTTCTTGTGATCAAACACTCAATTGTAATTGAGGCAAGAGGCACCAATTGTGTGGTGGCCCTTGCGGGAAGTTTGATTCCCAAGTGATTAGAGAAGAGAAGCTCACTCGGTCCGAGGGACCGATTGAGAGAGGGAAGGGTTGAAAGAGACCCGGCCTTTGTGGCCTCCTCAACGGGGAGTAGGTTTGCAAGAACCGAACCTTGGTAAAACAAATCCGCGTGTCACACTCTTCATTTGCTTGCGATTTGTTTTGCTCCCTCTCTCGCGGACTTGTTTATATTTCTAACGCTAACCCGGCTTGTAGTTGTGATTATTTTTGAGAATTTCAGTTTCGCCCTATTCACCCCCCCTCTAGGCGACTTTCAATCAGCCCGCTCGGGGGCTGGCTTGACGGCTCCTGGCCTAACCCCAAGCCAGGGCTGAGTCCAAGGCGGACACCCATGTCGTCTTCCTCGTCATCATCTTCATCATCGTCGTCGTCGTCGGGCGTTTCCGGCGACGGCTCCCTCGGGAGCCCCTCCCTCTCCTGCCGGCGACGAAGCTTTTCCAAAGCGTCTCGAGCCCGCCTCCGCTCGCGGGCCCGGGCCTTCTCCGCGTCCTTCTTTTTCTTCTTCTCCTCCGCGGCAACCCGCCGCGCTGCTCGGTCCGCCGCATCCTACGGGACCCGTGGCAGGGAAGGCTTGTGCCACCCTACCTCCTGAAGACGGATGGAAATCCCGACCGTAAAAACCAGGGGCAACCCAACGCAAGAAGAAAGAAGGAGGGGACACTCACCAGAGTCACGCACCCTTGGTCAGGGCGCATCAAAGGCTGGGAGAAGGCGCCGGGGTCCGGCTTCCCCAACGCAACGGACACCCGCCCGTGGAGAACGTCGAAGGGAAGAGGATCAGAGGACATCCGCGAGCCCTCCAAGTCAGCCTCCGGTGTCATCTCCCAAAGCGGCAGCCGTCGCTCCGCCAAGGGAAGCACCCTCCGGCAGTGGATGGCAGCAATCACTCCCGCAGCGGTGAGTCCCCCCTTTCGCAACGCCTCCAAGGCCTTGAGAAGGGGTTCAAGGTTCTTCTGCCTTTCGTGCGGGGTCCCGTGGCACCAAGCATCGACGACGGTGGTGACTACTCGCTGGGAGAACGGCGGGAGCAACTCGCCGTCATTCCGGAGGTAGAACCACCAGCGCTGCCACCCCTTGTTCGAGGACGCAAGGATAGCGGGAATATACAGCGACGCCCGCGATTGCCTCAACAGGAGGGTGCAGCCGCCGGCCCGCACCGCCGCGCGGACCTTCCTCTCCCCCGTCGGGGAAGCAAAAAGCTTCGCGAAAAAGAGATGGGTCCACAAATCCCAATGGGGGGCGATCCCCAAGTACCCCTCACACACCGCTACGAAGATGGCGACCTACGAGATGGAGTTGGGGCTGAGGTTGTGCAACTCCACCCCATAGTGGTGCAGGATCGCCCGCATGAATCGGCTCGTCGGCACACCAAATCCCCGCTCGTGGAAGGAGATGAAGCTCACGATGTACCCCGGCGGTGGGGACGGAGCGGCTCCACCCACGGGGGGAATCCATTCCGGTCGCTGCTCATCGGTGAGAGGGCGAAGTAAACCCTCGCCGACAAGATCCTCCAGATCACTCACCGTCACCGTGGAAAAAGGCCATGGGTCGCGCGGCGAGATGATGGTCACCCGGTCAGCCATCACCGAGCGGAAGGGGTGGCGGCGCAAGGGACAGGGAGGGCGGTTTCCTCTTCTCTGGCTAAGTCTCTCGGGTTGCGAAAACCTGAGAGGGAGGCAGAAAGCGGAGCAAAGAACCATCGCCAGACCCTCTTCCGAGTATATAAGGACCAAGGCGAGACCGGTCCAAACGTTCCGCCCGGACCGGACGCGGGATTCAAAAACGCAAAGCGAAACAGCCGTTCCCCGAACGGCTCGCGCACGCGCAACGGCCGCCCCGCCAACCACTCGCCCCGTCGCATTAACTCCGCGGCGGGACAGACGGTGCCTCTGGCAGGAGAAGTGGGCGACGCTTCGCCTTCGCCATAATGACCGCGTCAAAAAAGGTACGCTGCGTCGTTCGATTTCGTATCCTTTTCCTTTTTTCCTCTTTCTCTCTCTTGCAACAGGGACCGGGAAAGGGGGATACCCCGAAAAGGATCCTTCCCCGTGAAGGAACCAGGCTCCGAGCCTCCCTACTGATCAGAGGTTCGAAGGCTGGCCCCTCGGAAGGGTTCGACAGCCGCCTCAGATCGCGTGGGCCCTACACCCACTACTGGTCAGAGGTTCGAAGGCCGGCCCCTCGGAAGGGTTCAACGGCCGCCTCAGGCTACTCGGGCTCCGCGCCCATTACTGATCAGGGGTTCGAAGGCTGGCCCCCGAAGGGTTCACAGCCGCCTCAGACGCCGAGCGAGGGATGACCATGGGTACGTTCGATACATAGCCGAGGCTCGGGCTACGCTCCCGAGGTACCCTAGGACATTTCCGAGACCAGCAGGAACGATCTTGTAACGGAATCCCATCGGAGGGAGGCATCGAGCCCTCGGACCCCGTCGCCAGGGGACCGGGTCCGGCAAATCACCCGCAGGTACTTTTGGGCGTGCCCCTGGGCCCCTAGCCGACCCCCAACGAACGGGGCACAGACGTCCACTCGGATTACCCGCTTGCAGCTCACCGGAGACACCATGTTCGGCGCCCATCGAGGGCAACATGGCGCTTTCCCCCCTCCTCCTTGCGGAAAGGCGACGCAGGGGCGTATGTAAAGAAGTCGAGTCTGTCCCTGATCGTCCTCTCGCCCTGTGCAGAGGCTCGGGGGCTGCTCTCGCAAACCCGGCTCCGGCCGAACCGTTGACAGCGTCAACATACCAGCCCGAGAACTTGGGACCCGACCGTACACTCGGGCTACGGCCAGCTCGCATGAGGGACGACCAGACCAGCCGAAGCATTACGCGAGGCATTAAGACCTCGGAGAAGTGAAACCACTCCTCCGAGGCCTCGGGGGCTACACCCGGCGGGTGCGCTCGCGCGCATCCACCGGAACAAAACGCAACCGAGAAAGGCTGGTCCCCTTGCAAAAAAGTGCGACGAAAGCCTCCAAGCGAGTGCTAACACTCCCTTTGAGGCTCGGGGGCTACTGTCGGGGACCATAATTAGGGGTACCCTCAAAGCTCCTAATTCTCAGCTGGTAACCCCCATCAGCATAAAGCTGCAAAGGCCTGATGGATGCGATTAAGTCAGAGATCGGTCCATACGAGGGACTCGATCACGCCACACCCGAGCCTAGCCTCGGACAAGGGCAGCCGACCCCGGAGGATCTCCGTCTCGCCCGAGGCCCCCCTCCAACGGCGAATGTGTTCCCGGCTCGCCCGAGGCCCTGTCTTCGCTAAGAAGCAACCCTGACCAAATCGCCGCACCGACCGACCAAGTCGCAGGAGCATTTAATGCAAAGGTGGCCTGACACCTTTATCCTGACGCGCGCCCCCCAGCCGGCAGAGCCGAAGTGACCGCCGTCACTTCGCCGCTCCACTGACCGGCCTGACAGAAGGACAGCGCCGCCTGCGCCACTCCGACTGCAGTGCCACTTGACAGAGTGAGACTGACAGGCAGTCAGGCCCTGCCGAAGGCACCATAGGAAGCTCCGCTTCACCTGACCCTAGGGCTCGGACTCGGGCTAAGTCCCGGAAGACGACGAACTCCGCCCGACCCAGGGCTCGGACTCGGGCTAAGTCCCGGAAGACGGCGAACTCCGCTCCGCCCGACCCAGGGCTCGGACTCGGGCTAAGTCCCGGAAGACGGCGAACTCCGCCCGACCCAAGGCTCGGACTCGGGCTAAGTCCCGAAAGACGGCGAACTCCGCCCGACCCAGGGCTCGGACTCGGGCTAAGTCCCGGAAGACGGTGAACTCCGCCCGACCCAGGGCTCGGACTCGGGCTATGTCCCGGAAGACGGCGAACTCCGCCCGACCCAGGGCTCGGACTCGGGCTAAGTCCCAGAAGACGACGATCTCCGCATCGCCCGACCCAGGGCTCGGACTTGGGCTCGGCCCCAGAAGACGACGAACTCCGCTTCGCCCGACCCCAGGGCTCGGACTCTGCCCCGACATCAGCCGGCGATCTCCGCCTCGCCCGAACCTGGGGCTCGGACCTGACCTCGGCCACGGAAGACAGACTCGACCTCGGCTTCGGAGGAGCTTCCACATCGCCCAACCTAGGGCGCAGACCAACCACGTCAATAGGAGGCGCCATCATCACCCTACCCCGAGCTGACTCGGGCCGCAGGGAACAAGACCGGCGTCCCATCTGGCTCGCTCCGCCAGATAGGCAATGATGGCGCCCTGCATACTCTGTGACGACGGTGGCTCTCAGCCCCCTTACGGAAGCAAGAGGACGTCAGCAAGGATTCAACCGCTCCGACAGTTGTCCCTCCGCCAGGCTCCATCGCTCCTCCGACGGCCACGACATCACACCAGCTGGGTGCCAAAATCTCTCCGGCTGCCACAACGGCATGTACTTAGGGCGCTAGCTCTCCTCCGCTAGACACGTAGCACTCTGCTACACCCCCCATTGTACACCTGGATCCTCTCCTTACGCCTATAAAAGGAAGGACCAGGGCCCTCTTAGAGAAGGTTGGCCGCGCGGGGACGAGGACGAGATACGCGCTCGCTTGAAGCCGCTCGCTCCCTCTCCCGCGTGGACGCTTGTAACCCCCTACTGCAAGCGCACCCGACCTGGGCGCGGGACGAACACGAAGGCCACGGGATTCCCACCTCTCTCACGCCGGTCTCCGGCCGCCTCGCTCTCCCCCCTTCGCGCTCGGCCTCGCGCTCGACCCATCTGGGCTGGGGCACGCGACGACATTCACTCGTCGGCCTAGGGACCCCCCGGTCTCGAAACGCCGACACAAATAGTCAAAGGTAAATGAATAAAAGTTTGAAAAGCATTTTCAAGATTTGAAATTTTCTCCCCCTGTTTCAAATGCTTTTCCTTTGACTAAACAAAACTCCCCCTCAATGAAATCCTCCTCTTAGTGTTCAAGAGGGTTTTAAGATATCAATTTTGAAAATACTACTTTCTCCCCCTTTTGAACACAATAAGATACCAATTTGAAAATCATTAGTTTTAAAATTAGGTGGTGGTGCGGTCCTTTTGCTTTGGGCTAATACTTTCTCCCCCTTTGGCATGAATCGCCAAAAACGGATACTTTGAGTGAGATATAAGCCCTTTGTAAAACTACTTTCTCCCCTTTGGCAAATAAAAACATGAGTGAAGATTATACCAAAGACGGAGAGTTGCTCGGAGCGACGGCGAAGGTTGAGTTATGGAGTGGAGTGGAAGCCTTTGTCTTCGCCAAAGACTCCATTTCCCTTTCAATACACCTATGACTTGTTTTGAAATATACTTGAAAACATATTAGCCATAGCATATAAAAGAGATATGATCAAAGGTATACTTATGAGCTATGTGTGCAAAACATCAAAAGAAATTCCTAGAATCAAGAATATTTAGCTCATGCCTAAGTTTGTTAAAAGTTTGTTCATCTAGTGGCTTGGTAAAGATATCGGCTAATTGTTCCTTAGTGTTAATATATGCAATCTCGATATCTCCCTTTTGTTGGTGATCCCTTAAGAAGTGATACCGAATGGCTATGTGTTTAGTGCGGCTATGCTCAACGGGATTATCCGCCATGCGGATTGCACTCTCATTATCACATAGAAGAGGAACTTTGGTTAATTTGTAACCGTAGTCCCTAAGGGTTTGCCTCATCCAAAGTAATTGCGCGCAACAATGTCCTGCGGCAATATACTCGGCTTCGGCGGTAGAAAGAGCTACGGAATTTTGCTTCTTTGAAGCCCAAGACACCAAGGATCTTCCCAAGAACTGGCAAGTCCCCGATGTGCTCTTTCTATTAATTTTACACCCCGCCCAATCGACATCCGAATAACCAATTAATCAAATGTGGATCCCCTAGGATACCAAAGCCCAAACTTTGGAGTATAAACTAAATATCTCAAGATTCGTTTTATGGCCGTAAGGTGAGCTTCCTTAGGGTCGGCTTGGAATCTTGCACACATGCATACGGAAAGCATAATATCCGGTCGAGATGCACATAAATAGAGTAAAGAGCCCATCATCGACCGGTATACCTTTTTATCTAGGGATTTACCTCCCGTGTCGAGGTCGAGATGCCCATTGGTTCCCATGGGAGTCTTGATGGGCTTGGCATCCTTCATCCCAAATTTGTTTAGAATGTCTTGAATATACTTCGTTTGGCTAATGAATGTGCCCTCTCTGAGTTGCTTCACTTGAAATCCCAAGAAGTACTTCAACTCCCCCATCATCGACATCTCGAATTTTTGTGTCATGATCCTACTAAATTCCTCACATGTAGATTCGTTAGTAGACCCAAATATGATATCATCAACATAAATTTGGCATACAAACAAATCATTGTCAAGAGTTTTAGTAAATAAAGTAGGATCCGCTTTTTCGACTTTGAAGCCATTAGTGATAAGAAAATCTCTTAGGCATTCATACCATGCTCTTGGGGCTTGCTTGAGCCCATAAAGCGCCTTAAAGAGTTTATAAACATGGTTAGGGTACTCACTATCTTCAAAGCCGGGAGGTTGCTCAACATAGACCTCTTCCTTGATTGGTCCATTGAGGAAGGCACTTTTCACGTCCATTTGATAAAGCTTAAAGCCATGGTAAGTAGCATAGGCAAGTAGTATGCGAATTGATTCAAGCCTAGATATGGGTGCATAGGTTTCACCGAAATCCAAACCTTCGACTTGTGAATATCCTTTGGCCACAAGTCGGGCTTTGTTCCTTGTCACCACACCATGCTCATCTTGCTTGTTGCGAAAGACCCACTTGGTTCCTACAACATTTTGATTAGGACGTGGAACCAAATGCCATACCTCGTTCCTAGTGAAGTTGTTGAGCTCCTCTTGCATCGCCACCACCCAATCCAAATCTTGAAGTGCTTCCTCTACCCTGTGTGGCTCTATAGAGGAAACAGAAGAGTAATGCTCACAAAAATGTGCAACACGAGATCTAGTAGTTACCCCCTTATGAATGTCGCCGAGGATGGTGTCGACGGGGTGATCTCGTTGGATTGCTTGGTGGACTCTTGGGTGTGGCAGTCTTGGTTCATCCTCCTCCTTGTCTTGATCATTTGCATCTCTCCCTTGATCATTGCCGTCATCTTGAGGTGGCTCATCTTCTTGATCTTCTCCTTCATCAACTTGAGCCTCATCCTCATTTTGAGTTGGTGGAGATGCTTGCGTGGAGGAGGATGGTTGATCTTGTGCATTTGGAGGCTCTTCGGATTCCTTAGGACACACATCCCCAATGGACATGTTCCTTAGCACGATGCACGGAGCCTCTTCATCACCTATCTCATCAAGATCAACTTGCTCTACTTGAGAGCCGTTAGTCTCATCAAACACAACGTCACAAGAAACTTCAACTAGTCATGAGGACTTGTTGAAGACTCTATATGCCCTTGTGTTTGAATCATATCCTAGTAAAAAGCGTTCTACAGTCTTAGGAGCAAATTTAGATTTTCTACCTCTTTTAACAAGAATAAAGCATTTGCTACCAAAGACTCTAAAATATGAAATATTGGGCTTTTTACCGGTTAGGAGTTCATATGATGTCTTCTTGAGGATTCGGTGTAGATATAATCGGTTGATGGCGTAGCAAGCGGTGTTGACCGCCTCGGCCCAAAACCGATCCGAAATCTTGTATTCATCAAGCATGGTTCTTGCCATGTCCAATAGAGTTCTATTCTTCCTCTCCACTACACCATTTTGTTGTGGGGGTGTAGGGAGAAGAGAACTCATGCTTGATGCCCTCCTCCTCAAGGAAGCCTTCAATTTGAGAGTTCTTGAACTCCGTCCCGTTGTCGCTTCTAATTTTCTTGATCCTTAAGCCGAACTCATTTTGAGCCCGTCTCAAGACTCCTTTTAAGGTCTCTTGGGTATGAGATTTTTCCTGCAAAAAGAACACCCAAGTGAAGCGAGAATAATCATCCACAATAACTAGACAGTACTTACTCCAGCCGATGCTTATGTAAGCTATCGGGCCGAATAGATCCATGTGTAGGAGCTCAAGTGGCCTATCAGTCGTCATGATGTTCTTGTGTGGATGATGAGTCCCAACTTGCTTCCCTGCCTGACATGCGCTACAAATCCTGTCTTTCTCAAAATGAACATTTGTTAGTCCCAAAATGTGTTCTCCCTTTAGAAGCTTATGAAGATTCTTCATTCCAACATGTGCTAGTCGGCGATGCCAGAGCCAACCCATGTTAGTCTTAGCAATCAAGCAAGTGTCGAGTTCAACTCTATCAAAATCTACTAAGTATAGCTGACCCTCTAATACTCCCTTAAATGCTATTGAATCATCACTTCTTCTAAAGACAGTAACACCTATATCTGTGAAAAGACAGTTGTAGCCCATTTTGCATAATTGAGAAACGGAAAGCAAATTGTAATCTAAAGAATCTACAAGAAAAACATTGGAAATGGAATGGTCAGGAGATATAGCAATTTTACCCAATCCTTTGACCAAACCTTGATTTTCATCCCCGAATGTGATCGCTCGTTGGGGATCTTGGTTTTTCTCTTAGGAGGAGAACATCTCCTTCTCCCCTGTCATGTGGTTTGTGCACCCGCTATCGATGATCCAACTTGAGCCCCCGGATGCATAAACCTACAAAACAAGTTTAGTTCTTGACTTTAGGTACCCAAATGGTTTTGGGTCCTTTGACATTAGATACAAGAACTTTGGGTACCCAAACACAAGTCTTTGACCCCTTGTGCTTGCCCCCAACATATTTGGCAACTACCTTGCCGGATTTGTTAGTTAAAACATAAGAGGCATCAAAGGTCTTAAATGAAATATTAGAATCATTTGATGCCTTAGGAGTTTTCTTCTTAGGCAATTTTGCATGAGTTGTTTGCCTAGAATTAGATGTCTCACCCTTATACATAAAAGCATGATTAGGACCAGAGTGAGACTTCCTAGAATGAATTATCCTAATTTTGCTCTCGGGATAACCGGCAGGGTACAAAATGTAACCCTCGTTATCCTGAGGCATGGGAGCCTTGCCCTTTACAAAATTAGACAATCTTTTAGGAGGGGCATTAAGTTTGACATTGTCCCCCTTTTGGAAGCCAATGCCATCCTTGATGCCAGGGCGTCTCCCACTATAGAGCATGCTTCTAGCAAATTTAAATTTCTCATTTTCTAAGTCATGCTCACTAATCTTAGCATTAAGTTGAGCTATGTGATCATTTTGTTTCTTAATTAAAGCTAGGTGATCATGGATAGCATCAACATTAATGTCTCTACATCTAGTACAAATGGAAGTATGTTCAACGGTAGATGTAGAGGGTTTGCAAGATTTTAATTCTACAACCTTAGCATGCAATATATCATTTTTACTTCTAAGGTCGGAAATGGAGGCATTGCAAACATCTAATTCTTTAGCCTTAGCAAGCAATTTTTCATTTTCAATCCTAAGGCTAGCAAGAGAGATATTCAATTCTTCAATCTTAGCAAGCAAATCAACATTATCATTTCTAAGATTGGGTATTGAAACATCACAAGCATTTGAATCAACCTTAGCAATTAAAATAGCATTCTCATTTCTAAGGTTGTCAATAGTTTCAAGGCAAGTGCTTAGCTCACTAGATAGTTTTTCACATTTTTCTACTTCTAGAGCATAAGCATTTTTAACCTTAACATGCTTCTTATTTTCTTTAATAAGGAAGTCCTCTTGGGTGTCCAAGAGATCATCCTTCTCATGAATAGCACTAATTAATTCATTTAATTTTTCTTTTTGTTGCATGTTTAGGTTGGCAAAAAGAATGCGCAAGTTATCCTCCTCATTACTAGCATTATCCTCATCACTAGAGGTTTCATATTTGGTGGAGGATCTTGATTTTACCTTCTTCCTTTTGCCATCCTTTGCCATGAGGCACTTGTGGCCGAGGTTGGGGAAGAGAAGACCCTTAGTGACGGTGATGTTTGCGGTGTCCTCGTCGGAGGAGGAGTCGGTGGAGCTCTCGTCGGAGTCCCACTCCCGGCAAACATGGGCATCACCGCCCTTCTTCTTGTAGTACCTCTTCTTCTCCTTTCTTCTCCCCTTCTTGTCGTCGCCCATGTCACTATCACTAGAGATGGGACATTTTGCTATAAAGTGACCGGGCTTACCACACTTGTAGCAAACTTTCTTGGAGCGGGGCTTGTAATCCTTCCCCCTCCTTTGTTTGAGGATTTGGCGGAAGCTCTTGATGATGAGCGCCATTTCCTCGTTGTCGAGCTTGGAGGCGTCAATGGGTGCTCTACTTGATGTAGATTCCTCCTTCTTTTCCTCCGTCGCCTTGAATGCGACCGGTTGTGCTTCAGACGTGGAGGGGCCATCAAGCTCGTTGATCTTCTTTGAGCCTTTGATCATCAATTCAAAGCTCACAAAATTCCCTATTACCTCCTCGGGAGACATTAGTGTATATCTAGGATTTCCTCGAATTAATTGAACTTGCGTAGGGTTAAGAAAAACGAGGGATCTTAGAATAACCTTAACCATCTCATGGTCATCCCATTTCTTACTCCCGAGGTTGCGCACTTGGTTCACCAAGGTTTTGAGCCGGTTGTACATGTCTTGTGGCTCCTCCCCTTGGCGAAGACGGAAGCGACCGAGCTCCCCCTCGATTGTTTCCCGCTTGGTGATTTTGGTCACCTCGTCTCCTTCGTGCGCGGTCTTTAGCGTGTCCCAAATCTCCTTAGCACTTTTCAACCCTTGCACCTTATTATACTCCTCTCGACTTAGAGAGGCGAGGAGTATAGTTGTGGCTTGGGAGTTGAAGTGTTGGATTTGGGCCACTTCGTCCTCATCATAATCTTCATCCCCTACGGATGGTACCTGTACACCAAACTCAATATCATGCCATATACTTTTGTGGAGTGAGGTTAGGTAATATCGCATCAAATCACTCCACCTAGCATAATCTTCACCATCAAATGTTGGTGGTTTACCTAATGGGACGGAAAGTAAAGGCGTATGTTTAGGAATGTGAGGATAGCGTAGGGGGATCTTACTAAACTTCTTGCGCTCATGGCGCTTAGAAGTTACGGACGGCGTGTCGGAGCCGGAGGTGGATGGCGACGAGGAGTCGGTCTCGTAGTAGACCACCTTCCTCATCTTCTTCTTCTTGTCACCGCTCCGACGCGACTTGTGTGAAGGGGATTCCTTTTCCTTCCCCTTTCCTTTGTTGTAGGTCTCTCCCGATGGAGCCTTCCCGTGGCTTGTAGCGGGCTTCTCGCCGGTCACCATCTCCTTGGCGTGATCTCCTGACATCACTTCGAGCGGTTAGGCTCTAATGAAGCACCGGGCTCTGATACCAATTGAAAGTCGCCTAGAGGGGGGGGGGGGTGAATAGGGCGAATCTGAAATTTACAAACTTAAGCACAACTACAAGCCGGGTTAGCGTTAGAAATAAGAATGAGTCCGAGAGAGAGGGTGTAAAACAAATCGCGAGCAAATAAAGAGTGTGACATGAGGATTTGTTTTACTGAGGTTCGGTTCTTGCAAACCTACTCCCCGTTGAGGTGGTCACAAAGACCGGGTCTCTTTCAACCCTTTCCCTCTCTCAAACGGTCCCTCGGACCGAGTGAGCTTCTCTTCTCAATCAAATGGGAACCAAACTTCCCGCAAGGACCACCACACAATTGGTGTCTCTTGCCTTGATTACAATTGAGATGATCGCAAGAAAGAATGAGAAAAAGAAGCAATCCAAGCGCAAGAGCTCAAATGAACACAACAAATCTCTCTCACTAATCACTAAAGCTTTGTGTGGAATTGGGAGAGGATTTGATCTCTTTGGTGTGTCTTGTATTGAATGCTAGCTCTTGTAAGGTGTAGAAGTGGGAAAACTTGGATGACTTGAGTGTGGGGTGGTTGGGGTTTTTTATAACCCCAACCACCAAACTAGCCGTTTGATGAAGGCTTCTTTCGCATGGCGCACCGGACAGTCCGGTGCGCCACCGGACACTGTCCGGTGTGCCAGCCACGTCACCTGGCCGTTGGGTTCCAACCGTTGGAGCTCTGTCTTGTGGGCCCGCCTGGCTGTCCGGTGGCGCACCAGACAAGTCCTGTAGACTGTCCGGTGTGCCACCCGCGCGTGCTCTGTCCTCTGCGCGCGCAGGCGTGCATTTAATGCGTTGCAGTCGACCATTGCTCGCGAAGTAGCCGTTGCTCCGCTGGCTCACCGGACAGTCCGGAGTTACACCGGACAGTCCGGTGAATTTTAGCGGAGCGGATTCCCGAAGCTGGCGAGTTCAGAGTCGCTCTCCCTTGGGGCACCGGACACTGTCCGGTGATGCATCGGACAATCCGGTGGATTGTAGCAAAGCACCTCTGAGAATTCCCGAAGGTGAGGAGTTCAGCTTGGAGTCCCCTGGTGCACCGGACACTGTCCGGTGGTGCACCGGACAGTCCGGTGCGCCAGACCAGGGGGCACTTCTGTTGTCCCTTGCTCTCTTTGTTTGAACCCTTTTCTTGGTCTTTTTATTGGCTTATTGTGAACCTTTGGCACCTGTAGAACTTATAGACTAGAGCAAACTAGTTAGTCCAATTATTTGTGTTGGACAATTCAACCGCCAAAATCAAATAGGAAATAGGTGTAAGCCTAATTCCCTTTCAGAACTCTATTGGACATGGCAAGAACCATGCTTGATGAGTACAAGACTTCGGATCGGTTTTGGGCCGAAGCGGTCAACACCGCTTGCTACGCCATCAACCGGTTATATCTACAGCGAATCCTCAAGAAGACATCGTATGAACTCCTAACCGGTAAAAAGCCCAATGTTTCATATTTTAGAGTCTTTGGTAGCAAATGCTTTATTCTTGTTAAAAGAGGTAGAAAATCTAAATTTGCTCCTAAGGCTGTAGAAGGCTTTTTACTAGGATATGATTCAAACACAAGGGCATATAGAGTCTTTAACAAGTCCTCTGGACAAGTTGAAGTTTCTTGTGACATTGTGTTTGATGAGACTAACGGCTCTCAAGTAGAGCAAGTTGATCTTGATGAGCTAGGTGATGAAGAGACTCCGTGTGTCGCGCTAAGGAACATGTCCATTGGGGATGTGTGTCCTAAGGAATCCGAAGAGTCTCCAAATGCACAAGATCAACCATCTTCCTCCATGCAAGCATCTCCACCAACTCAAGATGAGGATGAGGCTCAAAATGATGAAGGAGAAGATCAAGGAGTTGAGCCACCTCAAGAGGAGAGCAATGATCAAGGGGGAGATGCCCATGATCAAGATGAGGAAGAAGAACAAGCTACAAGGCCGCCACACCCAAGAGTCCACCAAGCAATCCAACGAGATCACCCCGTGAACACCATCCTCGGCGATATTCAGAAGGGGGTAACTACTCGATCTCGTGTTGCTCATTTTTGTGAACACTACTCTTTTGTTTCCTCTATTGAGCCACACAAGGTAGAGGAAGCACTACAAGATTCGGATTGGGTGGTGGCGATGCAAGAGGAGCTCAACAACTTCACTAGGAATGAGGTATGGCATTTAGTTCCACGTCCTAACCAAAATGTTGTAGGAACCAAGTGGGTCTTCCACAACAAGCAAGATGAGCATGGTGTGGTGACAAGGAACAAAGCCCGACTTGTGGCCAAAGGATACTCACAAGTCGAAGGTTTGGATTTCGGTGAAACCTATGCACCCGTAGCTAGGCTAAAATCAATTCGCATTTTACTTGCCTATGCTAATTACCATGGCTTTAAGCTTTACCAAATGGACGTGAAAGTGCCTTCCTCAACGGACCAATCAAGGAAGAGGTCTATGTTGAGCAACCTCCCGGCTTTGAAGATAGTGAGTACCCTAATCACGTATATAAACTCTCTAAGGCGCTTTATGGGCTCAAGCAAGCCCGAAGAGCATGGTATGAATGCCTAAGAGATTTTCTTATCACTAATAGCTTCAAAGTCGGAAAGGCCGATCCTACTTTATTTACTAAAACTCTTGACAATGATTTGTTTGTATGCCAAATTTATGTTTATGATACTATATTTGGGTCTACTAACGAATCTACTTGTGAGGAATTTAGTAGGATCATGACACAGAAATTTGAGATGTCTATGATGGGGGAGTTGAAATACTTCTTAGGATTTCAAGTGAAGCAACTACAAGAGGGCACCTTCATTAGCCAGTCGAAGTATATTTAAGACATTCTAAACAAGTTTGAAATGAAGGATGCCAAGCCCATCAAGACACCCATGGGAACCAATGGGCATCTCGACCTCGACACGAGAGGTAAATCCGTCGATCAAAAGGTATACCGGTCGATGATAGGCTCTTTACTCTATTTATGTGCATCTCGACCAGATATTATGCTTTCCGTATGCATGTGTGCAAGATTCCAAGCCGACCCTAAGGAAGCTCACCTTACGGCCGTAAAACGAATCTTGAGATATTTAGTTCATACTCCTAAGTTTGGGCTTTGGTATCCTAGGGGATCCACATTTGATTTAATTGGTTATTCGGATGCCGATTGGGCGGGGTGTAAAATTAATTGAAAGAGTACATCGGGGACTTGCCAGTTCTTGGGAAGGTCCCTGGTGTCTTGGGCTTCAAAGAAGCAAAATTCCGTAGCTCTTTCTACCGCCGAAGCCGAGTATATTGCCACAGGCCATTGTTGCGCACAATTACTTTGGATGAGGCAAACCCTTAGGGACTATGGTTACAAATTAACCAAAGTTCCTCTTCTATGTGATAATGAGAGTGCAATCCGCATGGCGGATAATCCCGTTGAGCATAGCCGCACTAAACACATAGCCATTCGGTATCATTTATTAAGGAATCACCAACAAAAGGGAGATATCGAGATTGCATATATTAACACTAAGGAACAATTAGCCGATATCTTTACCAAGCCACTAGATGAACAAACTTTTAACAAACTTAGGCACGAGCTAAATATTCTTGATTCTAGGAATTTCTTTTGATATCTTGCATACATAGCTCATTAATATACCTTTGATCATATCTCTTTCATGTGCTATGACTAATGTGTTCTCAAGTATATTTCAAACCAAGTCATAGGTGTATTGAAAGGAAATTGGAGTTTTCGGCGAAGACAAAGGCTTCCACTCCACTCCATAACTCATCTTTCGCCGTCGCTCCGAGCAACTCTCCAACTTTGGTATAATCTTCACTCATATTTTGTTCACCAAAGGGGAGAAATTAGTTACAAGGGCTTATATTTCACTCAAGTATCTGTTTTTGGTGATTCATGCCAAAGGGGGAGAAAGTATTAGCCCAAAGCAAAAGGACCGCACCACCACCCATTTTCAAAAGGTTTTAAAATGATGAATTTTTCAATTGATATCTTATTATATTCAAAAGGGGGAGAAAGTAGCATCTTCAAAATTGGTATCTTAAAACCCTCTTGAACATTAAGAGGAGGACTTTATTGTGGGGGAAGTTTTGTTTAAGTCAAAGGAAAAGCATTTGAAACAGGGGGAGAAAATTTCAAATCTTGAAAATGCTTCTCAAAATCTCACTCATTTACCTTTGTCTATTTGCAAAAGGACTTTGAAAAGAATTTACAAAAGAATTTGCAAAAACAAAACATGTGGTGCAAGCGTGGTCCAAAATGATGAAAATAAAGAAACAATCCGTGCATATCTTATGAAAATATTTATTGGTTCAATTCTAAGTAACCTTTGCACTTACATTATGCAAACTAGTTCAATTATGCACTTCTATACTTGCTTTGGTTTGTGTTGACATCAATCACCAAAAAGGGGGAGATTGAAAGGAAATTAGGCTTACACCTATTTCCTAATTGATTTTGGTGGTTGAATTGCCCAACACAAATAATTGGACTAACTAGTTTGTTCTAGTCTATAAGTTTTACAGGTGCCAAAGGTTCACAATAAGCCAATAAGAAGACCAAGAAAGGGTTCAAACAATGAGAGCAAAAGACATCCCAAAAGGCACCCTGGTCTGGCGCACTGGACTATCCGGTGTGCCACCGTACAGTGTCCGGTGCACCAGGGCACTCGACGCCAAACTTGCCACCTTCGGGAAATTGGGAGGCCGCTCCGCTATAATTCACCGGACTGTCCGGTGAAGCACCGGACTGTCCGGTGTGCCAGCAGAGCAACGACTACTTCGCGCGCAACGGTCGACTGCAACGCATTTAATGCGCGCCTGCGCGCGCAGAGGACAGAGCACACGCAGTTGAGAGCACCTAGAGGGGGGGGGGGTGAATAGGTGATCCTGTAAAACTTGAAACTTAATGCCACAAAACTTGATTAGGAGATAGCACAAGAATGCCAAGTGGCTAGAGAAGAGTCTTTGCAAGACACGATAACCACAAGAAGATCAATCACAGATAGACACAGTGGTTTATCCCGTGGTTCGGCCAAGTTCAACACTTGCCTAGTCCACGTTGTGGCATCCCAACGGACGAGGGTTGCAATCAACCCCTCTCAAGCGGTCCAAAGACCTGCTTGAATACCACGGTGTTTTGCTTTGCTTTACTATATCCCGTTTGCGAGGAATCTCCACAACTTGGAGCCTCTCGCCCTTACACTTGATGTTCACAAAGAAGCACGGAGTAAGGAAGGGATGAGCAACGCACACAAGACACGAAATCAGAGTGACAACACGCACACAAGTCGTAACAAGAGCTCACAACACAACCCAGCGAGTTCACAACTCAAATGGAGCTCTAGTTGCTATCACAAAGAATCAAATGCGCGGAATCGAGGTCTTGGTGCTTAGGAATGCTTAGAGAATGCTTGGTGTACTCCTCCATGCGCCTAGGGGACCCTTTTATAGCCCCAAGGCAGCTAGGAGCCGTTGAGTGCATTTCAGGAAGGCAAATCTTGCCTTCTGTCGCCTGGCGCACCGGACAATCCGGTGCGGATTTCTTTCCTTCTTTGGCGAAGCTGACCGTTGCAGATTTCGAGCCGTTGGCGCACCGGACACTGTCCGGTGCACACCGGACAGTCCGGTGCCCCCTTCCGACCGTTGGCTCGGCCTCGCGCGGATCGCGCGGCTGACCGTTGGCCCGGCCGATCGTTGGCTCACCGGACAGTCCGGTGCAGACCGGACAGTCCGATGAATTATAGCCGTACGCCGTTAATCACTTCCCGAGAGCAGCCAGTTGACAGCCGCCGGCCTGGCGCACCGGACACTGTCCGGTGCACCACCGGACAGTCCGGTGCACCCAGACAGAGCTGACTTTGGCTGAACAAAGCCATCTCTAATTTCAACTTGATTTTTCCTGTTTCCAGCACTTAGACACAATACATTAGTCTCTAAAACAATGTACTAAGTCTGAGAAACATACCTTTATACTTGATTTGTACTTTGTCCACCATTTAACACTTAGGCACTTGTGTTGGACACTAAATCACCAAAATACTTAGAAATGGCCCAAGGGCACATTTCCCTTTCAATCTCCCCCTTTTTGGTGATTTATGCCAACACAACATAAAGCAAATAGAACAAGTGCAAAATTAATTCAAATAAGAACTCAAAATTGTTTTGATTCAAATTTGACATATATGGATCATTCTTTGCCACCACTTGGTTTGTTTTTGCAAATCAAACTCAATTTCCTATCTCTAAGTCAAACACACTTGTTGAAACATAAAGAGAGATATTTCAAGAGAAATTTATCAAAGAGTTCAAAACTCCCCTTTTTCCCATAATCAATCATTCTCCCCACAAGAGACCAACTTTTGACAAAAAGAGACAAACAAGAGTATTTTGACAAACAACAAAAAATGCAAAAAAAGGCAATACGAGTACAAAGATGAACTTGGAATAAGTTACTCTTTCATCGGAGTGCAGTGGAAGTCTTGCATGGTCCAAGTCCACCTTTTCCCTTTCAAACTTCCTTTGGGACTAAATTAAGCAAACTCAAGTACACAGTTAGTCTCAAAGGGTCAAGTTGTAGCACATCTCCCCCTAAATTTGTGCATCTCTTGCAAATGGACTTGTAAGGTCTGGGGAGTGTTTGTACAACTTGAGCACCATAAATAAACAACAAAATGCTTAAAGGAACATGATCAAAGCATGAAACACATGTATGCTATAAATCAATCCAAGTTCCGTGAATCTAAGACATTTAGCTCACTACGCAACTTGCAAAAGGTCTGCTCATCTAAAGGCTTGGTAAAGATATCGGCTAGCTGGTTCTCGGAGCTGACATGAAACACTTCGATATCTCCCTTTTGCTGGTGGTCTCTCAAAAAGTGATGCCGAATGTCAATGTGCTTTGTGCGGCTGTGTTCAACAGGATTATCCGCCATGCGGATAGCACTCTCATTATCACATAGGAGTGGGACTTTGCTCATATTGTAGCCAAAGTCCCTGAGGGTTTGCCTCATCCAAAGTAGTTGCGCGCAACCCTGTCCTGCGGCAACGTACTCGGCCTCAGCGGTGGATAGGGCAACGAAAGTTTGTTTCTTAGAACTCCATGACACCAAGGACCTTCCTAAGAATTGGCACGTCCCGATGTACTCTTCCTATCGACCTTACATCCAGCATAGTCGGAGTCTGAATATCCAATCAAGTCAAAGGTAGACCCTTTTGGATACCAGATCCCGAAGCAAGGCGTAGCGACTAAATATCTAAGAATTCGCTTCACAGCCACTAAGTGACATTCCCTTGGATCGGATTGAAATCTAGCACACATGCATACACTTAGCATAATATCCGGTCTACTAGCACATAAATAAAGTAAAGACCCTATCATATACCGGTATGCCTTTTGATCAACGGACTTACCTCCTTTGTTGAGGTTGGTGTGTCCGTCGGTTCCCATTGGAGTCTTTGCGGGCTTGGCGTCCTTCATCCCAAACCTCTTGATCAAGTCTTGCGTGTACTTTGTTTGGGAAATGAAGGTCCCATCCTTGAGTTGCCTCACTTGGAACCCAAAAAAGTAGCTTAACTCGCCCATCATTGACATCTCAAACTTTTGAGTCATCACCCTGCTAAACTCTTCACAAGACTTTTGGTTAGTAGAACCAAATATTATGTTATCGACATAAATTTGGCACACAAAAAGATCGCCATCACATGTCTTAGTGAAAAGAGTTGGATCGGCTTTCCCAACCTTGAAAGCATTAGCAATTAAAAAGTCTCTAAGGCATTCATACCATGCTCTTGGGGCTTGCTTAAGTCCATAGAGCGCCTTAGAGAGCTTACACACATGGTCGGGGTACCGTTCATCCTCGAAGCCAGGGGGTTGCTCCATGTACACCTCTTCCTTGATTGGCCCATTGAGGAAGGTGCTCTTCACATCCATTTGGAACAACCTGAAAGAGTGGTGAGCGGCATATGCTAGCAATATACGAATGGACTCTAGCCTAGCCACAGGAGCAAAAGTCTCCTCAAAGTCCAAACCAGCGACTTGGGCATAACCTTTTGCCACAAGTCGTGCCTTGTTCCTTGTCACCACCTCGTGCTCGTCTTGTTTGTTGCGGAACACCCACTTTGTTCCCACAATATTTTGCTTGGGACGAGGCACCAGTGTCCAAACTTCATTTCTCTTGAAGTTGTTGAGCTCCTCCTGCATGGCCAACACCTAGTCTGGATCTAGCAAGGCCTCTTCTACCCTGAAAGGGTCAATAGAGGAGACAAAAGAGTAATGCTCACAAAAATTAACTAATCGAGACCGAGTAGTTACTCCCTTGCTAATGTCACCCAAAATCTGGTCGACGGGATGATCCCTTTGAATCATCGCTCGAACTTGGGTTGGAGGTGCCGGTTGTGCTTCTTCCTCCATTACATGATCAACTTGTGCTCCCCCTTGATCACACGCCTCCTCTTGATGAACCTGTTCATCGTCTTGAGTTGGGGGATGCACCATTGTTGAGGAAGAAGGTTGATCTTGCTCATTTTGTTCTTGTGCCCGCACATCTCCAATTGCCATGGTGCGTATTGCGGCCGTTGGAACATCTTCTTCATCTACATCATCAAGATCAACAACTTGCTCTCTTGGAGAGCCATTAGTCTCATCAAATACAACGTCGCTAGAGACTTCAACCAAACCCGATGATTTGTTGAAGACCCTATACGCCTTTGTATTTGAGTCATAACCTACCAAAAACCCTTCTACGGCTTTGGGAGCAAATTTGGAATTCCTACCCTTCTTCACTAGAATGTAGCATTTACTCCCAAAAACTCGGAAATACGAAACATTGGGTTTGTTACCGGTTAGTAGCTCATACGAAGTCTTCTTGAGGAGGCGATGAAGGTAGACCCGGTTGATGGCGTGACAAGCCGTGTTCACGGCTTCCGACCAAAAGCGCTCGGGGGTCTTGAACTCTCCAAGCATTGTCCTCGCCATGTCTATAAGCGTCCTGTTCTTCCTCTCTACCACACCATTTTGCTGTGGTGTGTAGGGAGCGGAGAACTCGTGTTTGATTCCTTCCTCCTCAAGATACTCCTCCACTTGAAGGTTCTTGAACTCGGACCCATTGTCGCTTCTTATCTTCTTCACCTTGAGCTCAAACTCGTTTTGAGCTCTCCTTAGGAAGCGCTTGAGGGTCCCTTGGGTTTCAGATTTATCCTGCAAAAAGAATACCCAAGTGAAGCGAGAAAAATCATCAACTATAACAAGACCATACTTACTTCCTCCTATGCTCAGATAGGCAACGGGTCCGAAGAGGTCCATATGAAGTAACTCCAGGGGTCTTGATGTCGTCATCACATTTTTGGCATGATGAGAGCTTCACACCTGTTTCCCTGCTTGACAAGCTGCACAAGGTCTATCTTTTTCGAAAGTAACATTTATTAGACCTATCACGTGTTCTCCCTTTAGAAGCTTGTGAAGGTTCTTCATCCCCACATGTGCTAAACGGCGATGCCACAGCCAGCCCATGCTGGTCTTAGCAATTAAGCATGCATCTAGACCGGCCTCCTCTTTTGCAAAATCAACTAAATAAAGTTTGCCGTCTAGTACACCCTTAAAAGCTAATGAACCATCACTTCTTCTAAAGACAGACACATCTACATTTGTGAATAAACAGTTATATCCCATATTACATAATTGACTCACAGACAACAAGTTATATCCAAGCGACTCAACTAAGAACACATTAGAAATAGAGTGCTCGGAAGAAATGGCAATTTTTCCTAACCCTTTCACCTTGCCTTGGTTCCCATCACCAAATATGATTGAATCTTGGGGATCCTTGTTCTTGACGTAGGAAGAGAACATCCTCTTTTCCCCCGTCATGTGGTTTGTGCATCCGCTGTCGATAATCCAGCTTGAGCCCCCGGATGCATAAACCTGCAAGGCAATTTAGGCTTGGGTTTTAGGTACCCAACTCATGTTGGGTCCTACAAGGTTAGTACAAATAGCCTTAGGGACCCAAATGCAAGTTTTATCTCCCTTGCATTTTGCCCCTAATTTTCTAGCTACTATCTTCCTATCTTTTCTGCAAATAGCAAAGGAAGCATTTAAAGCATGATAAATTGTGGAAGGTTCACTATTTGTTTTCCTAGGCACATGTACAACATTTCTTCTAGGCATGTGATTAATAACATTTCTCCTAGCTAAATTTCTATCATGCATAATAGAAGAACTAGAAGCAACCATAGCAAGAGGATCAAAAGCGTCATAACTTCTATAAACATTTCTAGAGTGTCTTCTATCATGATACATGAAAGCATGGTTCTTTTGAGCACTACTAGCCATAGGGGCCTTCCCTTTCTCCTTGGTGGAGATGGGAGCCTTATGGCTTGTTAAGTTCTTGACTTCCCTCTTGAAGCCAAGACCATCCTTAATTGAGGGATGTCTACCAATCGTGTAGGCATCCCTTGCAAGATTTAGCTTGTCAAATTCACTCTTGCTAGTCTTAAGTTGGGCATTAAGACTAGCCACTTCTTCATTTAATTTAGAAATGCAAGCTAGGTGTTCACTACACGCATCAACATTAAAATCTTTGCACCTATTGCAAATCATAACATGTTCTACACAAGAGTTAGATTTATTCGTTACTACAAGTTTAGCATTTAAATCATCATTAACACCTTTTAAAGTAGAAATGGTTTCATGACAAGTAGATAGTTCACAAGAAAGCATTTCATTCCTTTTAACTTCTAGAGCAAGAGAATTTTGTGCACTAACAAATTTATCATGCTCTTCATACAAAAGATCCTCTTGCTTTTCTAATAACATATTCTTATCATTCAAGGCATCAATTAATTCATTAATTTTGTCAACCTTGGTTCTATCTAGGCCTTTGAATAAACATGAATAATCTATTTCATCATCATCACTAGACTCATCCTCACTTGAAGAAGCATAAGTACTAGTATTACGAGTGCTTACCTTCTTTTCCCTTGCCATGAGGCAAG
This sequence comes from Zea mays, assembly GCF_902167145.1. Lineage (NCBI taxonomy): Eukaryota > Viridiplantae > Streptophyta > Magnoliopsida > Poales > Poaceae > Zea > Zea mays. The sequence continues at coordinate 155,496,920 of NC_050100.1, read as the reverse complement.
TGTGATGCTCGTTGGGGAAGAGGGATGACTTGTTGAAGGCGGTGGCGGCGAGTCCTTCGTTGTCGGAGTCGGACGAGGAGCAATCCGAATCCCACTCCTTTCCAAGATGTGCCTCGCCCTTCGCCTTCTTGTAGTTCTTCTTCTTTTCCCACTTTCCACTCTTCTTTTCCTGGTCACTATCATTATCGGGACAATTAGCGATAAAATGACCAATCTTACCACATTTGAAGCAGGAGCGCTTCCCCTTCGTCTTGTTCTTGTTGGGGTGCTCCTTGCGACCCTTTAGCGCCGTCTTGAACCGCTTGATGATGAGGGCCATCTCTTCATCATTAAGCCCGGCCGCCTCAACTTGCGCCACCTTGCTAGGTAGCGCCTCCTTGCTCCTTGTTGCCTTGAGGGCAATAGTTTGAGGCTCTTGGATTGGGCCATTTAATGCATCATCGACGTATCTAGCCTCCTTGATCATCATCCGCCCGCTTACGAACTTTCCAAGGATCTCCTCGGGCGTCATCTTCGTGTACCTAGGATTCTCACGAATATTGTTCACAAGATGTGGATCAAGGACGGTAAAGGACCTTAGCATTAGGCGGACAACGTCGTGGTCCGTCCATCGCGTGCTTCCATAGCTCCTTATCTTGTTGACGAGGGTCTTGAGCCTGTTGTACGTCTGTGTTGGCTCCTCCCCTCTAATCATCGCGAATCTCCCGAGTTCGCCTTCCACCAACTCCATTTTGGTGAGCATGGTGACGTCGTTCCCCTCATGTGAGATCTTGAGGGTGTCCCAGATCTGCTTGGCATTGTTCAAGCCACTCACCTTATGGTATTCGTCCCTGCACAATGAGGCTAACAACACAGTAGTAGCTTGTGCATTTTTATGAATATGTTCATTTATAAATAAAGGACTATCCGAGCTATCAAATTTCATTCAACTCTCTACTATCTCCCATATACTAGGATGGAGAGAGAACAAGTGACTACGCATTTTGTGACTCCAAAATCCGTAGTCCTCTCCATCAAAATGAGGAGGTTTGCCAAGAGGAATGGAAAGCAAATGTGCATTTGAGCTATGCGGAATACGAGAATAATCAAAAGAGAAGTTTGAGTTAACTGTCTTCTTTTTCTCGTAGTTGTTGTCGTCATCCTTTTGGGAAGAAGAGGACTCATCGCTGTCGTCGTAGTAGACGATCTCCTTGATGCGCCTTGTCTTCTTCTTCTTCCCATCTTTTCGTTTGTTGCCCGAGCCCGAGTCGGTAGGCTTGTCATCTTTAGGCTCGTTGACGAAGTACTCCTTCTCCTTATCATTGATCACAATCCCCTTGCCCCTAGGATCCATCTCTTCGGGCGATTAGTCCCTTTCTTGAAGAGAATGGCTCTGATACCAATTGAGAGCACCTAGAGGGGGGGTGAATAGGTGATCCTGTAAAACTTGAAACTTAATGCCACAAAACTTGATTAGGAGATAGCACAAGAATGCCAAGTGGCTAGAGAAGAGTCTTTGCAAGACACGATAACCACAAGAAGATCAATCACAGATAGACACAGTGGTTTATCCCGTGGTTCGGCCAAGTTCAGCACTTGCCTAGTCCATGTTGTGGCGTCCCAACGGACGAGGGTTGCAATCAACCCCTCTCAAGCGGTCCAAAGACCTACTTGAATACCACAGTGTTTTGCTTTGCTTTACTATATCCCGTTTGCGAGGAATCTCCACAACTTGGAGCCTCTCGCCCTTACACTTGATGTTCACAAAGAAGCACGGAGTAAGGAAGGGATGAGCAACGCACACAAGACACGAAATCAGAGCGACAACACGCACACAAGTCGTAACAAGAGCTCACAACACAACCCGGCGAGTTCACAACTCAAATGGAGCTCTAGTTGCTATCACAAAGAATCAAATGCGCGGAATCGAGGTCTTGGTGCTTAGGAATGCTTAGAGAATGCTTGGTGTACTCCTCCATGCGCCTAGGGGACCCTTTTATAGCCCCAAGGCAGCTAGGAGCCGTTGAGTGCATTTCAGGAAGGCAAATCTTGCCTTCTGTCGCCTGGCGCACCGGACAGTCTGGTGCACCACTGGACACTGTCCGGTGCGGATTTCTTTCCTTCTTTGGTGAAGCCGACCGTTGCAGATTTCGAGCCGTTGGCGCACCGGACACTGTCCGGTGCACACCGGACAGTCCGATGCCCCCTTTCGACCGTTGGCTCGGCCACGTGTCTCGCGCGGATCGCGCGGCCGACCGTTGGCCCGACCGATCGTTGGCTCACCGGACAGTCCGGTGCACACCGGACAGTCCGGTGAATTATAGCCGTACGCCGTTAATCACTTCCCGAGAGCAGCCAGTTGACATCCGCCGGCCTGGCGCACCGGACAGTCCGGTGCACCCAGACAGAGCTGACTTTGGCTGAACAAAGCCATCTCTAATTTCAACTTGATTTTTCCTGTTTCCAGCACTTAGACACAATACATTAGTCTCTAAAACAATGTACTAAGTCTGAGAAACATACCTTTATACTTGATTTGTACTTTGTCCACCATTTAACACTTAGGCACTTGTGTTGGACACTAAATCACCAAAATACTTAGAAATGGCCCAAGGGCACATTTCCCTTTCAGCAGTTGGCGCACCAGACAGTCTACAGGACCTGTCCGGTGCACCACCGGACAGCCCAGAGGCCCCACAAGTCAGAACTCCAACGGTCGAACCCCAACGGTCTGCTAACGTGGCTGGTGAAAGGGAAATGTGCCCTTGGGCCATTTCTAAGTATTTTGGTGATTGAGTGTCAACACAAGTGCCTAAATATGAATCTATGCCCATGGATGAACAAAGTGCAAATCAAGAGTAAAGGTATGTTTCTAAGCCTTAGTACATTGGTTTTATGTACTAATATACTTGTCTAAGTATCAGAAACAGGAAGAAGAAGAAAAGAGGAGAGTTGGCTGTGTACAGCCAAGAGGCTGTTTCGGTCTGGGGCACCGGACTGTCCGGTGGTGCACCGGACAGTGTCCGGTGCGCCAGGTTGCCTCGAGCGAAGTGGCCGCTCTCGGGAATTCGCCGACGACGTACGGCTAAAATTCATCGGACTGTCCGGTGAGCCAACGGTCGGCCGGGCCAACGGTCGGCCGCGCGATCTGCGCAGGACACGTGGCCGAGCCAACGGTCGGAAGGGGGCACCGGACTGTCCGGTGTGCACCGGACATGTCCGGTGCGCCAACGGCTCACAAATCTGCAACGGTCGACTGCGCTGTTTAAGGAAGGAAATCGGGCACCGGACAGTGTCCGGTGTGCACCGGACTGTCCGGTGCGCCCGACGACAGAAGGCAAGGACAGCCTTCCTGGTTTGTTCTCAACGGCTCCTAGCTGCCTTGGGGCTATAAAAGGGACCCCTAGGCGCATGGAAGAAAAAAACCAAGCATTCCTACAACATTCCTAAGCACCAAGACATCGATCTCGCGCATTCGTTTCATTGTGATAGCATATAGAGCTCTTGTGGAGTTGTGAACTCTTTGAGTTGTGTTGCGAGCTCTTGTTGCGACTTGTGTGCGTGTTGTTGCTCTGATCTTTTGAAGTCTTGTGTGCGTTGCTCATTCCCCCTTGCTCTGTGTTTCTTTGTGAACTTCAATTGTAAGGGCGAGAGGCTCCAAGTTGTGGAGATTCCTCGCAAACGGGATTGAGAAAAAGCAAGCAAAACACCGTGGTATTCAAGTTGGTCTTTGGACCGCTTGAGAGGGGTTGATTGCAACCCTCGTCCGTTGGGATGCCACAACGTGGAGTAGGCAAGCGTTGGTCTTGGCCGAACCACGGGATAAACCACTGTGTCATCTCTGTGGTTGATCTCTTGTGGTATTGTGTTTTGTTGAGACTCCTTTCTAGCCACTTGGCAATCATTGTGCTAACACTTAACAAGTTTTTGTGGCTATAAGTTTAAGTTTTCACAGGATCACCTATTCACCCCCCCTCTAGGTGCTCTCAATTGGTATCAGAGCCGTTCTCTTCAAGAAAGGGACTAACCGCCCGAAGAGATGGATCCTAAAGGCAAGGGGATGGTAATCAACGATAAGGAAAAGGAGTCCTTCGTCAACGAGCCAAGGGATGACAAGTCCAACGACTCGGGCTCGGGCCACAAAAGAAAAGATGGGAGGAAGAAGAAGACAAGGCGCATCAAGGAAATTGTCTACTACGACAGCGACGAATCTTCCTCCTCCCAAAAGGACGACGACGACTATGATAGACGAAAGACGGTTAACTCAAACTTTTCTTTCGATTATTCGCGCATCCCGCATAGTTCAAATGCTCAATTGCTTCCCATTCCACTTGGCAAGCCCCCTCACTTTGATGGAGAGGATTACGGATTTTGGAGCCACAAAATGCGTACTCACCTGTTTTCTCTCCATCCAAGCATTTGGGAGATTGTGGAAAGTGGAATGAAATTTGATAGCTCGGATAGCCCTATGTTTATTAATGAACAGATTCATAGAAATGCACAAGCTACTACTGTATTGCTAGCCTCTTTGTGCAGGGACGAGTATCACAAGGTGAGCGGCTTGGACAATGCCAAGCAGATCTGGGACACCCTCAAGATCTCTCATGAGGGAAACGACGTCACCTTGCTCACCAAAATGGAGTTGGTGGAAGGCGAACTTGGACGGTTCGCGATGATAAGGGGGGAGGAGCCGACGCAAACATACAACCGGCTCAAGACCCTTATCAACAAAATAAGGAGCTACGGGAGCACGCGATGGACGGACCACGACGTCGTCCGCCTAATGCTAAGGTCATTTACCGTTCTTGATCCTCATTTGGTGAACAATATACGTGAAAATCCCAGGTACACCAAGATGTCGCCCGAAGAAGTTCTTGGGAAATTCGTTAGTGGGCGAATGATGATTAAGGAGGCAAGGTACGTGGACGACGCCTTGAATGGTCCGATCAACGAGCCGCAACCCCTTGCTCTCAAAGCAACACGAAGCAAGGAGGCGCTACCTAGCAAGGTGGCACAGTTTGAGGCGGCCGGACTTAATGATGAAGAGATGGCCCTCATCATCAAAAGATTCAAGACGGCGCTAAAGGGTCGAAAGGGACAGCCAAGCAAGACTAAGACCAAGGGAAAGCGATCATGCTTCAAATGCGGTAAGCTTGGTCATTTTATTGCTAACTGTCCCGACAATGATAGTGACCAGGAACACGGGAGCAAGAGGGAAAAGAAGAAGCATTACAGGAAGGCCAAGGGCGAGGCACATATCGGAAAGGAGTGGGATTCGGATTGCTCCTCCTCCGACTCTGACAATGAAGGACTCGCCGCCACTGCCTTCAACAAGTCATCCCTCTTCCCCAACGAACGTCACACATGCCTTATGGCAAGGGAGAAGAAGGTATGTAATCAAAACAATGTCACTTATGATTCTTCTAGTGACGATGAGTCTAGTGATGATGAAATAGATTACTCTAGTTTGTTCAAGGGATTGGATAGAACTAAAGTAGATAAAATTAATGAATTGATTGATGCCTTAAATGAAAAAGATAGACTCTTAGAAAAACAAGAGGATCTTTTGTATGAAGAGCATGACAAATTTGTAGAGGCACAAAAATCTTATGCTTTAGAAGTTAAAAGAAATGAAGTGCTTTCTAGTGAACTATCTTCGTGTCATGAAACCATTACTACTTTAAAGAGTGTTAATGATGACTTAAATGCTAAACTAGAAGTAGCTAGTAAATCTAATTCTTGTGTAGAACATGTTGAGATTTGCACTAGGTGTAAAGATTTCGATGTTGATGCTTGTAGTGATCATTTAGTTTCAATTTCCAAATTAACCGAGGAATTGGCTAGTCTTAATGCCCAACTTAAGACTAGCAAGAATGAATTTGATAAACTAAAATTTGCAAGGGATGCCTACACGATCGGTAGACACCCCTCAATTAAGGATGGACTTGGCTTCAAGAGGGAAGCCAAGAACTTAACAAGCCATAAGGCTCCCATTCCCGCTAAGGAGAAAGGGAAGGCCCCTATGGCTACTAGTGCTAAAAAGAACCATGCCTTTTTGTATCATGATAGGAGACAAACTAGAAATGCTTATAGGAGTTATAATGTTTACGATGATTTTTCTCATGCTATGTTTGCTTCTAGTTCTTCATATGTGCATGATAGAAATGTTGGTAGAAGGAATGTTGTTCATAATATGCCTAGGAGAAATGTTGTTAATGTTCCTAGAAAAGTCAATGAACCTTCTACAATATATCATGCCTTGAATGCTTCCTTTGCAATTTGTAGAAAGGATAGAAAGGTGATTGCTAGGAAGTTAGGGGCAAAATGCAAGGGTGATAAAACTTGCATTTGGATCCCCAAGGAAATTGTGACTAACCTTGTAGGACCCAACAAGAGTTGGGTACCTAAGTCCCAAGCCTAAATTTGCCTTGCAGGTTTATGCATCCGGGGGTTCAAGCTGGATTATTGATAGCGGATGCACAAACCATATGACGGGGGAGAAGAAGATGTTCACCTCCTACGTCAAGAATAAGGATTCCCAAGATTCAATTATATTCGATGATGGGAATCAAGGCAAGGTAAAAGGGTTAGGTAAAATTGCAATTTCTAATGAGCACTCTATCTCTAATGTGTTTTTAGTAGAGTCTCTTGGATATAATTTGCTATCTGTTAGTCAATTATGCAACATGGGGTATAACTGTCTATTTACAAATGTAGATGTGTCTGTCTTTAGAAGAAGTGATGGTTCACTAGCTTTTAAGGGTGTATTAGACGGCAAACTTTATTTAGTTGATTTTGCAAAAGAAGAGGCCGGTCTAGATGCATGCTTAATAGCTAAGACTAGCATGGGCTGGCTGTGGCATCGCCGCTTAGCACATGTGGGGATGAAGAACCTTCACAAGCTTCTAAAGGGAGAACACGTGATAGGTTTGACTAACGTGCAATTCGAAAAAGATAGACCTTGTGCAGCTTGTCAAGCAGGTAAACAAGTGGGAGGAGCGCATCACAGCAAGAATGTGATGACCACTTCAAGACCCCTGGAGCTGCTGCATATGGACCTCTTCGGACCCGTCGCCTATCTGAGCATAGGAGGGAGTAAGTATGGTCTAGTTATTGTTGATGACTTTTCCCGCTTCACTTGGGTGTTCTTTTTGCAGGATAAGTCTGAAACCCAAGGGACCCTCAAGCGCTTCCTCAGGAGAGCTCAAAATGAGTTTGAGCTCAAGGTGAAGAAGATAAGGAGCGACAACGGGTCCGAGTTCAAGAACCTTCAAGTGGAGGAGTTCCTTGAGGAGGAAGGGATCAAGCACGAGTTCTCCGCTCCCTACACACCACAGCAAAATGGTGTGGTAGAGAGGAAGAACAGGACGCTAATCGATATGGCGAGGACGATGCTTGGAGAATTCAAGACCCCCGAGTGTTTCTGGTCGGAAGCCGTGAACACGGCTTGCCACGCCATCAACAGGGTCTACCTTCATCGCCTCCTCAAGAAGACTTCGTATGAGCTACTAACCGGTAACAAACCCAATGTATCTTACTTTCGTGTATTTGGGAGCAAGTGCTACATTCTAGTAAAGAAGGGTAGAAATTCTAAGTTTGCTCCCAAAGCTGTAGAAGGGTTTTTGTTAGGTTATGACTCAAATACAAAGGCGTATAGAGTCTTCAACAAATCATCGGGTTTGGTTGAAGTCTCTAGCGACGTTGTATTTGATGAGACTAATGGCTCTCCAAGAGAGCAAGTTGTTGATTGTGATGATGTAGATGAAGAAGATGTTCCGACGGCCGCTATACGAACCATGGCGATTGGAGAAGTGCGGCCACAGGAACAAGATGTACGAGATCAACCTTCTTCCTCAACAACGGTGCTTCCCCCACCCCAAGACGATGAACAGGTTCATCAAAAGGAGGCGTGTGATCAAGGGGGAGCACAAGATCACGTGATGGAGGAAGAAGCGCAACCAGCACCTCCAACCCAAGTTCGAGCGATGATTCAAAGGGATCATCCCGTCGACCAAATTATGGGTGACATTAGCAAGGGAGTAACTACTCGATCTCGATTAGTTAATTTTTGTGAGCATTACTCCTTTGTCTCTTCTATTGAGCCTTTCAGGGTAGAGGAGGCCTTGCTAGATCCGGACTGGGTGTTGGCCATGCAGGAGGAGCTCAATAACTTCAAGCGCAATGAAGTTTGGACACTGGTGCCTCGTCCGAAGCAAAATGTTGTGGGAACCAAGTGGGTGTTCCGCAACAAACAGGACGAGCACGGGGTGGTGACGAGGAACAAGGCTCGACTTGTGGCAAAAGGTTATGCCCAAGTCGCAGGTTTGGACTTTGAGGAGACGTTTGCTCCTATGGCTAGGCTAGAATCAATTCGTATCTTGCTAGCATATGCCGCTCACCATTCTTTCAGGTTGTTCCAAATGGATGTGAGGAGCGCTTTCCTCAACGGGCCAATCAAGGAGGAGGTGTACGTGGAGCAACCCCCTGGCTTCGAGGATGAACGGTACCCCGACCACGTGTGTAAGCTCTCTAAGGCGCTCTATGGACTTAAGCAAGCCCCAAGAGCATGGTATGAATGCCTTAGAGACTTTTTACTTGCTAATGCTTTCTAGTTTGGGAAAGCCGATCCAACTCTGTTCACTAAGACATGTGATGGTGATTTGTTTGTGTGCCAAATTTATGTCGATGACATAATATTTGGTTCTACTAACCAAAAGTCTTGTGAAGAGTTTAGCAGGGTGATGATGCAGAAATTCGAGATGTCGATGATGGGCGAGTTGAACTACTTCCTTGGGTTCCAAGTGAAGCAACTCAAGGACGGCACCTTCATCTCCCAAACAAAGTACACGCAAGACTTGCTGAAGCGGTTTGGGATGAAGGACACCAAGCCCGCAAAGACTCCGATGGGAACCGACGGACACACCGACCTCAACAATGGAGGTAAGTCCGTTGATCAAAAAGCATACCGGTCAATGATAGGGTCTTTACTTTATTTATGTGCTAGTAGACCGGACATTATGCTTAGCGTATGCATGTGTGCTAGATTTCAATCCGATCCTAAGGAGTGTCACCTAGTGGCGGTGAAGCGAATTCTTAGATATTTGGTTGCTACGCCTTGCTTCGGGCTCTGGTATCCAAAGGGGTCTACCTTTGACTTGGTTGGATACTCAGACTCCGACTATGCTGGATGTAAGGTCGATAGGAAGAGTACATCAGGGATGTGCCAATTCTTAGGAAGGTCCCTTGTGTCATGGAACTCTAAGAAACAAACTTCCGTTGCCCTATCCACCGCTGAGGCCGAGTACGTTGCCGCAGGACAGTGTTGCGCGCAACTACTTTGGATGAGGCAAACCCTCAGGGACTTTGGCTACAATCTGAGCAAAGTCCCACTCCTATGTGACAATGAGAGTGCTATCCGCATGGCGGAAAATCCTGTTGAGCACAGCCGCACAAAGCACATAGACATCCGGCATCACTTTTTGAGAGACCACCAGCAAAAGGGAGATATCGAAGTGTTTCATGTTAGCACCGAGAACCAGCTAGCCGATATCTTTACCAAGCCTCTAGATGAGAAGACCTTTTGCAGGCTGCGTAGTGAGCTAAATGTCTTAGATTCGCGGAACTTGGATTGAATTGTAGCATACATGTATTTATGCTTTTGATCATGTTCCTTTTTTGCATTTTGTTGCTTATTATGGTGCTCAAGTTGTACAAACACTCCCTGGACCTCACAAGTCCGTTGCAAAGTGATGCACATGTTTAGGGGGAGATGTGTTACAACTTGACCCTTGGAGACTAACCATGTGCTTGAGTTTGATGATTTAGTCTCGAAGGAGGATTGAAAGGGAAAAAGGTGGACTTGGACCATGAAAGACTTCCACTGCACTCCGATAAGAGGGTAACTTATTCCAAGTTCATCTTTAAACTCTTATTGCCTATTTGCTCTTAATTGAAGAATTTGGTGAGGCAATGGGGTTAAGTGGGCCAAGATTGATCCCGTTTTGGTGCTTGATGCCAAAGGGGGAGAAACTAAAGGCCAAAGCGATAAATGGTTCAGCTACCACTTGAGATATTTTGAAAATAGTAGAATAGAGCTTTTTGTTTTGTCAAAACTCTTGCATTGTCTCTTGTGTCAAAAGTTGGCCTCTTGCGGGGAGAAGTGTTGATCATGGGAAAAAGGGGGAGTTTTTGGAATCTTGAATTAATTTTCTTTGGAAAACCTCTCTTTATGTCTCTACAAGTGGATTTGACTTAGAGATAGGAGTTTGAGTTTGATTTGCAAAAACAAACCAAGTGGTGGCAAAGGATGATCCATATATGCCAAATTGAATCAAAATAAACTTGAGTTTTTATTTGAAGTAATATTGCACTTGTTCTAGTTGCTTTATGTTGTGTTGGCATAAATCACCAAAAAGGGGGAGATTGAAAGGGAAATGTGCCCTTGGGCCATTTCTAAGTATTTTGGTGATTGAGTGTCAACACAAGTGCCTAAATATGAATCTATGCCCATGGATGAACAAAGTGCAAATCAAGAGTAAAGGTATGTTTCTAAGCCTTAGTACATTGGTTTTATGTACTAATATACTTGTCTAAGTATCAGAAACAGGAAGAAGAAGAAAAGAGGAGAGTTGGCTGTGTACAGCCAAGAGGCTGTTTCGGTCTGGGGCACCGGACTGTCCGGTGGTGCACCGGACAGTGTCCGGTGGGGCACCGGACAGTGTCCGGTGCGCCAGGTTGCCTCGAGCAAAGTGGCCGCTCTCGGAAATTCGCCGACGACGTACGGCTAAAATTCACCGGACTGTCCGGTGTGCACCGGACTGTCCGGTGAGCCAACGGTCGGCCGGGCCAACGGTCGGCCGCGCGATCTGCGCAGGACACGTGGCCGAGCCAACGGTCGGAAGGGGGCACCGGACTGTCCGGTGTGCACCGGACAGTGTCCGGTGTGCACCGGACTGTCCGGTGCGCCCGACGACAGAAGGCAAGGACAGCCTTCCTGGTTTGTTCTCAATGGCTCCTAGCTGCCTTGGGGCTATAAAAGGGACCCCTAGGCGCATGGAAGAAAAAAACCAAGCATTCCTACAACATTCCTAAGCACCAAGACATCGATCTCGCGCATTCGTTTCATTGTGATAGCATATAGAGCTCTTGTGGAGTTGTGAACTCTTTGAGTTGTGTTGCGAGCTCTTGTTGCGACTTGTGTGCGTGTTGTTGCTCTGATCTTTTGAAGTCTTGTGTGCGTTGCTCATTCCCCCTTGCTCTGTGTTTCTTTGTGAACTTCAATTGTAAGGGCGAGAGGCTCCAAGTTGTGGAGATTCCTCGCAAACGGGATTGAGAAAAAGCAAGCAAAACACCGTGGTATTCAAGTTGGTCTTTGTACCGCTTGAGAGGGGTTGATTGCAACCCTCGTCCGTTGGGACGCCACAACGTGGAGTAGGCAAGCGTTGGTCTTGGCCGAACCACGGGATAAACCACTGTGTCATCTCTGTGGTTGATCTCTTGTGGTATTGTGTTTTGTTGAGACTCCTTTCTAGCCACTTGGCAATCATTGTGCTAACACTTAACAAGTTTTTGTGGCTATAAGTTTAAGTTTTCACAGGATCACCTATTCACCCCCCCTCTAGGTGCTCTCAGCTGGCGCACCGGACTGTCCGGTGCGCCATGCGACAGCAGCCTTCCAACGGCCATTTTTGGTGGTTGGGGCTATAAATACCCCAACCACCCCACATTCAATGGCATCCAAGTTTCCAACCTTCAACACATTACAAGAGTTATAGCATTCAATTCTAGACACTCCAAAAGATCAAATCCTCTCCCAAGTCCGGAATCACTCCAAATCAAATAGTGACTAGAGAGAGCGACATTTGTGTTCATTTGAGCTCTTGCGCTTGGATCGCTTCTTTTCTTTCTCATTCTTCTTGTGATCAAACTCATTTGTCATCGAGGCAAGAGAGACCAATTGTGTGGTGGTCCTTGCGGGAACTTTGTGTTCCGATTGATTGAGAAGAGAAGCTCACTTGGTCTAAGTGACCGTTTGAGAGAGGGAAAGGGTTGAAAGAGACCCGGTCTTTGTGACCACCTCAACGGGGAGTAGGTTTGCAAGAACCGAACCTCGGTAAAATAAATCATCGTGTCTCACGTTTTATTTGCCCACGATTTGTTTTTTCACCCTCTCTCTCGGACTCGTTCTTATTTCTAACGCTAACCCGGCTTGTAGTTGTGCTTAAGTTTATAAATTTTAGATTTGCCCTATTCACCCCCCCCCTCTAGGCGACTTTCATCCCCAACATTGGTGCCCACCTCCGGTGAACTCACTTCCACTATTGAGCTGATGGCTTCGTCCAACATCCAAGCTAAAGCTGCTTCGGCTACGAAGCTGGTGCTCCCAGTAACAGGCGGTTCATGCTCAGAACCAGTCAACAAGAAGCAGAAGAAGGAGGCTCAGAGAAGGGTACATCATGTTGGGGTACAAGGACCCTTCATCAAGTCAAAATGGTCCCACATCCCAATCACCTTCTCCCAGGAGGACCTTCAGCTCAAGGATTATCCTCATAATGATGCTATGGTCATATCTTTGTGTCATCAAGGGATTTCTGGTCCACAATATTTTGGTTGATACAGGCAGTGCAGCTGACATCATATTTGCTAAGGCCTTCAGTCAGATGCAAGAGCCAGAGGACAAGATTCATGATGCTACACACCCTCTTTGTGGCTTCGGAGGAAGACAGATTGCAGCGCTCGGCAAAATCACAATGCCGGTGACCTTCAGATTTGTCCACAACACAAGGACTGAACAGGTTGTGTTTGATATTGTTGACATGGAATACCCCTACAATGCAATCATTGGTCGTGGGACACTCAACGCTTTCGAAGCAATACTTCATCCAACATATCTATGCATGAAGATACCTTCGGAACAAGGACCCATTGTTGTTCATGGCAGTCAGGAAGCTGCTAGAAAGATGAAGGAAACTGGACAGTTTCAAAAGCAATCCACAACATAGATGGAAACAAAGCTTGTGAACAGTACAAGTACAGAAGAGAGAAGGCTGCCTCGGCTGATCAGCTGAAGCCTATGCTTCTTTGTGAAGATATAGCAGAGCAGAAGGTATTGCTGGGTTCTCAGTTATCTGAAGAGCAGGAGAAAACCTTGATAAGGTTTTTATTCAACAACAAAGATGTGTTTGCTTGGTCAGCTAATGATCTTTGCGGTGTCAATAGAGATGTCATTGAGCATTCACTCAATATGGATCCATCTTTCAGGCCAAGAAAACAAAGGCTTCAGAAAATGTCCGATGACAAAGCTGAAGGTGCTCAAAACGAAGTGAAGAGACTTCTTAGTGCTGGTGTTATCAGAGAGGTCAAATACCCAAAGTGGCTAGCTAACACTGTTATGGTGAAGAAGGCAAATGGTAAATGGAGAATGTGCTTTGATTTTACAGATCTTAACAAGGCTTGTCCAAAGGATGAGTTCCCATTGCCAAGAATAGATTCTCTAGTAGATGCAACAGCTTCATAAGAGCTTATGAGTTTACTAGATTGTTACTCAGGCTACCACCAAATCTGGATGAAAAAGGAAGATGAGCCGAAGACCAGCTTCATAACCCCCAGTGGTACATATTGTTATCATTGGATGCCTGAGGGGCTCAAGAATACTGGAGGAAGCTTCAGTAGAATGACAGCCAAGGTCCTTCATTCTCAGATAGGCAGAAATGTGCTAACATATGTTGATGACATCATAGTAAAAAGCACGAAGCAAGAAAATCATATCACTGATCTGCAAGAAACATTTGCTAATTTCAGGCAAGCTGGCCTGAAATTAAATCCTGAAAAATGTGTCTTTGGAGTAAAGAAGGGTAACTTCCTTGGTTGCCTAGTTTCAACGAAGGGGATCGAAGCCAATCCAAACAAGATCGAAGCCATACTTCGAATGGAACCGCCAAGTACGAAGAAGGGGGCCCAACGGTTGGCAGGAAGATTGGCTTCATTGAACAAATTTATATCTAGATCAACAGAAAGAAACTTGCCATTCTTTGAAATACTAAAGTCAGCTGAAGTCTTTCAGTGGGGCCTAGCTCAACAGAAAGCCTTCGAAGAGCTGAAGCAATACCTGATTGATCTAACAACATTAACTCCACCTGCGCCAGGGGCTCCGTTACTATTATATGTGGCAGCTTCGCACTCTGTAGTGAGTGCAACGCTTGTGCAGGAGAAATTAGAAGGACAAATCAAAAAACAAGCCCCAATATACTTTGTCTCTGAAGTTCTAAGCTTATCAAAGAAAAATTATACAGAATTAGAGAAGGTGTTGTATGCTGTCTTAATGGCCTCCAGGAAGCTTCGACAGTACTTTCAGGCATTCCATATAATTGTCCCTTCATCTCAGCCTTTGAAAGATATTATGAGGAACAGAGAAGCTACTTGAAGGATTGGAAAGTGGGCTGCGGAACTTAATGAATTCAGCATTGATTATGTGCATAGATCCTCGATCCAGTCCCAGGCGTTAGCAGACTTCATCGCTGGCTGGACGCCAGGGGCTCAGAAAGAAAAAGCAAATAAAGACGCCAAAGCTTGGACAGTGTTCTGCGACGGTTCCTGGGGAACCTTTGGGGCAGGTGCAGCTGCTGTTTTGGTTGCACCTTCCAAAGTCAGAACATGCTATGTAGTAAAACTTGATTTCAGCTGCATAAATAACATTGCTGAATACGAAGCCTTGCTTTTGGGGCTTCAGAAGTTAAAGGCAATGGGGACAAGAAGGGTGGTTCTTAAAACTGATTCCCAAGTTATTTCTGGTCATGTTGACAAGAGTTGTAGAGCAAGAGATCCGAAGCTTGAGAAATACCTGGATACAGTTCAAAGGCTTGAAGCTTCTTTCGAAGGGTTTTCTGTCAAGAATATTCCACGAGGAGAAAATGAGCACGCTGATCTGCTAGCCAAATCAGCAGCACAGGGAATGCCCTTACCTTTGGAAGTATTCTTTGAGACAATAAGAGCACCTTCGGTGGAACTTCTTGAAAGAGCAGTGCTCAATATATCTCCTGTTCATAGTGAAGATTGGAGAACCGAGATTATATCTTTTCTCCAAGGCAACTGCCTTTCAGATGCCGAAGCTTATAATAAGAGAATAGAGGCAAGAGCTCGACCATATGTAATAATAGAAGGGGAATTATACTAGCATGGAGTCTGCTCTCCACTGCTCAAGTGTCTATCCAGAGCTGAAGGTATAGAGTTGATGAAAGAAATACACGCAGGATTGTGTGGATCTCACATTGGATCTAGACCTTTGCTGTGGAAAGTCTTCAGACAAGGATTTTATTGGCCGAAGGCAGCTTCGGATGCAGCGGATCTGGTTCAAAAATGTGAAAACTGCCAAAAATGCGCAAGAGACCAGAAACAACCTTCGTCATTAACCCAACTGATACAACCAACCTGGCCATTGCAAAGATGGGGCCTGGATTTGTTAGGACCACTTCCACCAGCATAAGGCAATTTAAAATATGTTGTGGTGGCTGTAGAATATTTTTCTAAGTGGATTGAAGCGAAGCCTTTGGCCACAATAACTTCGGTCATAGTCCAGAAATTCTTTTGGCAAAATATTGTTTGTCGCATCGGCGTACCAAAGGCTATAACTGTGGACAACGGAACACAGTTTGATGCCGAAACCTTCAAGGAATTCTGCGATCAAATTGGCACGAAGATCCATTTTACATCAGTCAGACATCCAGAATCAAATGGACTTGTCGAAAGAGCGAATGGTATCATAATGACAGGAATAATGAAGCTAATCTTTAATCAGCCCAGAGGAAAGTGGCCAGATGAGTTGATTAAAGTGGTGTGGAGCCACAATACAACTGTATCAAGATCAACAGGTTTTACGCCATTCAAGCTATTATTTGGTGACGAAGCTATAACCCCAGAAGAAGCTAAAGCGGGGTCAATAAGAACAACAGCTTCGACTGAAGACGAAGCTGATTATCATGTGGCTAAAGACACTATAGAAGGGGTCAGACTTCAGGCTGTGGAAAATATTAATAAATATCAAGCCGAAATAATAAAATGGCGCGACAGAAAAGTTCGGCTAAAAAATATCAAGCCAGGTCATCTGGTGCTTCGAAGAGTGGCTAATCCGGACACAGTAGGTAAACTACAACTAAAGTGGGAAGGACCTTTTCTGGTTGTATCTTCGTCAAGGCCCGGTTCCTACAGACTGAAAGATATGGATGACAATGACATTCCTAGGTCTTGGAATGCAGATAAGCTTCGACGATATTATGTATAGAGTCATGTAATCTTTTTCTATTTTTCTATGGCACCCTTTTCCTTTCCAAAGGGGGAGAAAGGTTTTTAATGGGGCCATAGTTTGTAATCTTTTCTTTTCTTATTCAGCTCCACGAGAGCAAGATCCCCCAAATATGTAAATGTAAAATCTGAGCATGCACCATCGAGTGCAGAGAAAAAAAACAGGAAGAAGCTCGAAAGTCGTCCCTTAGGGGATGCAGAGCATGACGAAGCTACAAAAAGCCATTCCTAAGGGAGCGCAGCGTAAGTTTTCTGCTCAAAAGTCATTCCTTAGGGAATGCAGAGCCAAATACCACCAAAATATAAGGCGAAGCACGAAAAGTCAACGCGAATACCGCCGAAATAGAAGGCGAAGAAGTTCAAAAGACGTTCCTTAGGGAATGCAGAACTTACACCAAAAAATAAACGGTGCAGCCGAAAAATAAACGAATAAGAGATTTCAGTCATTCCTTAGGGAATGAAGGTTGTGGATGAAGCTTCGGATGTGTGTGTTTGGGCATTCATTTGCACGATACATTACATCATACATTGCATACATAAACATTCATTCAGACATACATAGGATCATCATCATCATCATACCATACGGATACAAACAGTTGCTTTGGCTCTAAGAATGTAGCTTCGAAAAAAGAATCATGCTTCATTGTGCACGAAAAGAAGGGAAGGTGTTTTTCGCCTTCGGCTCAAAAAGTACAAGTTTCGTTCATATCGAAGCACTCCACACATTGATGGAAAGGTAAAAACATGTTACAAGGTATGGACAAAATTTACAGAGTAGAATCTAATTCTTAAATTACAATATTTTTTTACAAAGGTTAATACAAGAGTTCTTAGAGTTTTTTCCACAACTATCTATTCAAGCTTCATCATTATCTATCGAGCTTCGGATCGTCTATTAAGCTTCGGCTCTGTGCTCTTCAGCTTCATCATCCTGCTTTTCAGCTTCGTCATCCTGTACATATTAAAGTGTTGTAAGGAAAATTCAAGTTTAAAGGAAAAGGTAAGCGCAAGGTATGATTTTGTTACCGGCTTAAGATGACTACGAGCTTCGTCACCAGCCAAGCTTCGTCCACCCTTCGTCCATACTAGCTTTATAAATCTATTTCCTATGCTTCAGGCAAGACTGAGAATATCAATCAGATCTGCTGGTGATAAGCTAAAGTTGGGTCTATTGACAATCTTTCCATGTGTGCAGCCAGATTTCAGGAAGGCAACAACTGTGCCCCGAGAAGCTACCAGGGCACAGAAATCGCCATGTCCAGCTATAATTTCATCAAGAGCATCAATTTCACCCTCGATATGATCGAAGGCCCCTGGCACGTCTTCAATCGAAGGATTAAATTTTTCACAGCTGGCTCCAACCGAATTGAAGATTTGCTTCAGCCGTTGCACACATCGGTTACTGAACTCCAGACATTTGTTTTGAAGCTCTGTCAATATTTTTTGCAAATTTGAACTTTTTTCTACCTTAGCCTCAAATTTTGCATCGAATTTCTGTCTTTCTTGTTCGAAGCTCTCTAACTTTGAGAGAAGCTCCGTATTCAACTTTGCAATTTTAGCTTCAGCTTCTGCTAGTAAACCCTCTGCTGTCTGAAGTTCGAAATCCTTCTTTTCAAGAGCAGCTGCTTGATCTTTTATTTTATTTTCTAAGCCCTCAATTATGACTTCATGCTTTTATCTTCAAGATCTAGTTGCATCTTCAAAGCTTTACTCAATAGCATACTCTGTGCAGAGGCAACCTTCGTTAGGAAGCACCTTCGTTGTTAAAGACAATAAAAAGTTGAAGAAAAGTTTTTTACCTTGAAATTAGAATAGAATAAACTACCGACGATATGTTGTCGTCGGTAGCGGCTAATGTCTATTTCAAGCTTCGGGAAACCAACACTCTTTGATAGAGTACCGATAACCTTTGCTCCGGTTTGATCTCGGAGGCAGCCTAACCTTTCATCGTCAACACCGCCGAAGAGTAGTGCCCCTGGTTGATACCCGCAGGATATGGCGTATTCTCTCAACTCTTCTTTCTCAGCCTTCGACAATTCTTGCCCAATTAAGTTTTGAAAGTTAAACTTTTCTTCTTCCGAAGCATCTTCGGCTATTTCCTTCTCCTTCTCATGTACTGTAGCCATGGTTTCTTCAGCGGCAGCAGCAGCTTCTTCTGTGACCATGTCCAGAAGTATCTTATCAATGTTAGAAAGTGTGCTTTCTAGATTTGCATCTTCAGCCGGTTCAGCTTCGGCAGTTGCAGCTTCGGCCGGTGCAGCTTCGATAGCTGTAGCGCTCTCAATAGCTGGTGCTTTTGAAGCCGAAGCTGGTCGTGGTGTCTCTTCGATAGCTTCTGTCACAGTAATAATTCTTCATTTTTTCGACCCAGCTGCCTTCTTCGCTATCGAAGGCTCCTTCTTCTTCTGAAAAAGCTTCGTCAGATGTGGCGCCAGTGGACTTAGCTTGATAGGCAAGGATTTAGTCATTACCTTTAGAATTTCTGCCACATCGGTAACAGAAGGTGATGCAGGAGCTTCTTCTTCTATATCAGTCGCCTTCTGCTTCGGAGCCACCACTTTTCTCTCCTTCGGAGCAACTGCCGTCGGCTCAGGGCTCAATTTCCTCTTATTCAGGTTTTCTTCATCTTCTTTTACCATTCTAGCGGCCTATCTGCCCACAACACTAACAACTCCTTTTCTTTTCTGCCCTTCGGCGCCCTTGTTCAACCACTCATAATCAGGATATTCAAAATGTAGAGCATCCATTACCCGATTCAATCTTCGCTTTGGTCGGGAGCCGAAGGCTGCGGTCATTAACTGATCTTCTTTTTTCGTATAGTTCCATAAAATCTCATTACACATAACTTCAATCGTGTCTAACCATTCTTGGCAGGGTTCCTTGAAGTGTTTTTTGAATTTAAAGTGATAAGGCAGCCGAACGAGTTCACCCTCTTTCTTCTCTTCTCCAAGCTTCGGCATACCCCCACTTCCTCAGCGTTGGGAATACTCTGTTGGCCAAGTATTCCTGGACTAGATCCCTAGTCCCAATGTGTTCAGACACAATTCTAAACTCATATACAACATCCTGGCATGGATCCCCTGGTGTCATGTTGCATTGAGGCCTAGTCAGCCCGAAGATTAGCTTCATCGGGCTCTGAACTAGCTTCTCCTTTTCTTCATCAATTTTAACATAAAACCATTCAGATTTCCAACCAGTCGGCCATTTAGTACGATAGCTGACCACTGGTGTCTTCATATCCTTCGGCAAAATTGTAGCAGCCAAAGTTCTCATGCAATCCGTCTTCTATAGCCTTCGTCTGATAATGAAGTTCATGTACTCGGCAGAATGCATCGGCGAGCGGCTCTACCCCTTGACTTCGGAGAGCCTAGATGTACACGATGAGCCTAACAATGGCGTTGGGGGTCAGCTGATGAAGATAAATCCCGAATTTTTCCAAGACTTCTGCAATCATTCCGTGCAGAGGAAATCTCAACCCTGCTTTGAAGCTCTTAAAAAAACTTCATCATTTTCCGGTTTCGGGATAGTCTCTTCCCCGCCAAAGCGAACCAACCCCTTATCGGCTTCCTTGAAGTAGCCTAGCTTCGTCATCATAGTCATATCAGCTTCAGACACAGTTGATTTCCCAAAATCCAGATGGCTGGGCTTCGATGGCATAATAATGTCATAATCAATATCTCCTTCTCTAGCATCACCCTTTTCAATATCTGTCTGTCGACTTCAGCAGCGGGTGCTTCTTCGTCACAAGGGCTTTCAGTCACAATCAATCCTGACCGCTTCATAACTTCGGAGATAGACGCAGTTTCAGCAGCTTCGGCTTCCTCTCCGTCGCGAGTAACCCTAGCTGTTGAGCGTACCCTAGCCATTTGATTTTGAATTTTTTGTGTTTTGACGAAGTTGAATTTTTTTTTATCTTTGCCGAAGCTCTCTCTTGTCACGAAGCTAGAGCAAAATGATCTTTCGGTTCAGAATACAGTGAGCAAGCTTCGGCTGTGGTCAAATTGTTTGGCAGCACAATAGTGCAATGGCAATGAATGCTGTGGTAACTCCACACCTACCCGTCTGTTTATATAGTGCTGCAGGTGGGAAGGTGAATCGCCAAGTCGCCCGCACCCGCTGAATGGTGGACCACTCGGCGCCTGGGAAGTGAATTACC
Organism: Zea mays; assembly: GCF_902167145.1. NCBI lineage: Eukaryota > Viridiplantae > Streptophyta > Magnoliopsida > Poales > Poaceae > Zea > Zea mays. The sequence continues at coordinate 155,476,486 of NC_050100.1, read as the reverse complement.
AGATCGTTTGTACCCGCTGCGTGGTGGGCCACCTTGCACTCTAAATATTTTAATCGTTTCTCGGCAACGAGCTTAGGGAAGGTGTTTTTCAGACCTTCGGCATTCTGAAGCCTTTTAGATTTTTTCACGGATCAAGCTCGTTACGAAAAACGATCTAGCATCGCGAAGGGGCTACTGTTGGGGGTATGCTTCGTCGCCGAAGGTCCCATAAGAAGAAACACCTTCGGAAGATTGACACAAAGCCGAAGCTACCAATCAGAAGGCTTCGAAGTACATTTCCAAAGGCACCGACTTAAAGATGAAATGACCAATCGGCCCATGATAATTTGTATTATGATTGTAGACCTTTGTAAAGGGCATGAATGTAATTCCCCACAGGCTGCGTCCTGTGCCTATAAATAGATGAACAGTACCCCTATACTGTTCACGCGATCCTGTAATTGCTCGCGCGCCACACTTGGATTTTTGCCTTTCGTCAAACTGAAGGTATAAATGTAATTAAATATTATATTTGATATCCAAGTTTATACAATGATAACATATGAATAACATTATGTGTTTGTTCATATAACTTTTCATGTTTCATATGTTTCATCTTTCATTATCCTATAACCGTGATGATGAAGGTATGTCCTTCATGACCTTCGTCCGAAGATCATTATATCCTAAGGAAAATAATGCTTCGAAGGACGAAGGACTTTAACATTTAACACTTTGTGTTGCCTTGTTCTTGATTCATAGCATTTGAGAACAAGTCCCCAACACTGATCCTACTCTCTTTACTAAGACTTGTAATGGTGATATCTTTGTATGCCAAATATATGTCGATGACATAATATTTGGTTCTACTAATCAAAATTCTTGTGAAGAGTTTAGCACGGTGATAATGCAGAAATTTGAGATGTCAATGATGGGCGAGTTGACAAAGTATACTCAAGATTTGCTCAAGAGGTTTGTGTAAAGCCCTAAAATTTGTATAAGGTAAAAATAATAAATAAATAAATACATGTATTTACATAAAAGTGTTTTGGGAATTATTTGATTTCCGTTTTTGTGCATACTCACTTAAGGGAAGTGAAGTAGTCAAATAGAAAATAAACAAAATATATAAATATGCATCTCATGCCGAGGTTCTTGTAATTGTGCATTTGTGTTTAAATTGGCGAGACAAGTTTAAGTTTAAAAAAAATTAGAATTTGAAAATGGAGGAGGAAAGAAGAGAGAGAGAGGAGGAAAAGAATATACACTATAGAGAAAATGAAAACATTATAAATAAATAATAGGCATTATCTTCATATTAGGATTTTTATTGGATATATTTGGAAATCTGAAGTTCAAACAAGATTTAAAATTTGAATTGAAGTTTCAAATTTGGAAAGGAAATTAGAATCTGTGCTTTGGGCCCTATTTCCCTGCCTGGCCCAAGTTTTTCCCCATCGCGTGGCCCACGCGGTCCTTCGGCGCTGTCATGTGGGCCCAAGCAGGCTGTCTCCTTTGCCTTGCTCACGTTGACCGGCAGGGCCCGCATATCAGCGATTCTAGACGATGTCCGCGTGCACCTGCGTTCCTTGCGCTGTCGTTGTCGCTGCCGCGTGGGGCCGAGATGTCATCTCCACGCTATCCCAGTCCGGTTGCCTTGTGCCTCTGCCTGGTGGGGCCCGTACGTTAGGAACCTTTTCTCCCTCCCTTATCCGCTTTTCTGTTGGGCACACCGAACTCCGTCACCGCGCAACAGCTCCCGTGAATCACGTGATTGCCGCCGGGATGCATGCCGCGCTCCAGAGTATAAATGTGGGGGGGCGCAATGCCTTCCCCGTTCATTGCGCTGTGCCTGACACCCCTTCTCCCCTCCATTGGAGGTAGCTCTGAATCGTGGTTAGCTCTCCTCCCCCATCGTCGTTGAATTGAATCCCCACCATTGCTCCAGCCTCTATGTTGGGTCATGGAAGTCAACCGAGGCTCATGGATCATGTATTAGCATCTAGGAGGGCTCGGGGGTCATCGTTCAGTTCGGAATTCGTCACCAATGTACATCGTCGCCGTGGAGCCGCTTCGTGTCATGGTTGGAGTCTACGATTGCTCTATGGCCGGTAAGAACCCACCCATTCCGTTCGCCCATCCTTCCTCTTCGAGTAGAGCCCATCAAGATAAAGCTTTGTGCCGGGATGGCCGGTCTTTTTATGCCCATTAATGGCCGCCGCCACGCTGGCTTTGCGCGCCGTCGCGCTGCGTGGTCGGGCGGGGAAGACTGAAAGTACATTCATCCCTTTTGTGAGTTTTGGTGATTTGGATAACAACACATTTAAAGGTCTAACGAGTTTGCTAAGTGTTGAACAGGAAATTCAGTATGATGAACATACGTGAATAGTGTATAATCATCAGTGAACAAAGGTTCAACACGAGGTTAAATAACCAATGAGACAATGCAAATGGATATAATATGATCTCTATATTGGTTTTAATATATGGACAAGACCTGAGAAATCACTACATACATATGATCAAAATAGAGGATGAAGTGATTAAGAGGATTGGTCAAGCCAAAGTGAATAAGATATGAGGAATCGTGAATTGGCTCGACCATATTACTATCAGTCCACATATGCTTTTATGAGAATCAAACTAGAACTTGATTGATCTTAACGGTTATATCTAGAAGACATTCAAGCAAGGTTCACAATATTGAAGAAATGATTCTCTCAATGGATGCTCAATATGATGTGACTCAAGAATGGCTTGATAGGGTGAAGATAGCAAGGAAAGGGCTTCGAGGAACTAAGTGAAGGTGAAGGCCAAGGGACGGCTTGTGGACCGAGGTACCATGACTATGGTGAAGAAGAGAGTAGTTGCACTAAGTCTATGAATTAATTAGCTATGAAGAGTTATAACATGTTGATGCATCAGTACGATGACTTGACGCCATGATTTGAACTCATATATGGTGATATGGTACAAGTCACAGGGTTTGATTTGTGTTTGCTTCAAAAGGTGAGACAAAGATGTTTGTGATCCCTATGAAGCAACGCCATGGAGAAATCACACATGAGACACCAATTACTCAAGGAGTTTACTTCATTATATTTTATTTAACTTGAGTATAGGAATCATCGTACTATCAAGAGGATCCAAATGGAAGGTTGGTGTTTGCCAAAGCTCAAGCCTCTATATTCAAAAGTTATTTTTGAAAACCAAAAATATCTTGAACGTTCTCTGGTTGACCGTGGTTAGGTTTGAGAAACCTAGAGTGTTCTTATTGAAAAGCAGCTGAACTTCTTCAACTGTAGTTGAGCTTTTCAGCTGAACTAAACTTCAGCTAAGTTGAGCTTCTTCAGCTGTAGCTGAGCTTTATAGCTGAGCTGAACTTCAGCTGAGTTGACCTTTTTCAACTACAGTTGAGCTTTCTCAACTCCAGCTGAACTTCAACTTCAACTGTGCGCCTCTTTGACCATACACCAGCTGAACTTGCCTCTGGGCAGTTGAACTGGGGTTTTCTCTCCTAAACTCTCTGGTGGTCTTGAGGGGCAGTTCAACTGGTCTCTGACCCCTCTGACCTCTGACCAAAAGTCTGCCAGTTTGACTGGCAAACAGGTCGCCAGAGTTGTTAGGGGCGGTTCAACTGGTTTGGTCAACCTGGTCAGACTGCAGGTCAGTCTGCCAGTCAGACTGGCAGACAGTCTGCCTGTCATGCCAAGGGCGGTTCAACCGCCCTAAGGGGCAGTTCAACCGGTTTTAGACCGGGTTTTGGCTCAAAGGGCTAGTTTTGAAGCCCCACCTATATATACTCACTCCTACCTTTGTCCCCACAAGTGAGCACGACCCAAACTCCATTTCTAACTTGAAGAACACCTCCCACTCTCTCTCACACATCTCTTGCCTCTCCCATTTCAAATCTTTGGGGAGAAATCTTTGAGTGAGTTTGAGAGCTGCGGTTTTTGGTGCTTCATCTCTAAAACCCTCTTGCTCTTCTTGATTCGAGCTTTGGTACTACATCGAGTTCTTTGTGGATTCATTACTCTTGGAGCTTCTAGCTCCTAGACGACTAGGTGTCTCTTGTGAGTCTCCAAATCTTGTGGAAGACCACAATAAAGTTTGTATTACCCGCTCGTTGAGCAAAGATTAGTTGTGGGATTGACCTTTGTGGTCGACAACGGGAGGATTAGGGTTGAAAGAGACCCGACTCTTTGTGGGCGCCTCAATGAGGAAGTAGGGCACCTTTTGTGGTGTGACCAAACCTCGGGATAAATCTTGTGTCTCTTGTGTTCTTGCTCATTGTGTTTGTTTGTGTTCTTCGTTCTCTCACCATTCCATGGAAGATTTGTTCATATCTTTTTGGTGTGTGGATTTTGAGAAGTGCCCTTCTCAGATCTACTACTTTGAACCCTGTGGATCCTAGAACATCTCATTTTCAAAGTTAACTGGGTGAATTTTGAGATCAATTTAGTTTTATATATCATTCTTTAGCTGAGCTCGTTCAAACCGGTTGCATCAGTTTTGACACCGGACGGTTTTACCTAGTTTGTTTCTAGTTTTTGTTGAAAAAAGTTTTAACTTGCCTATTCACCCCCCTCTAGGCAACTTTTAAAGATGCCCATCAACCGTAGGATCCTGGCTGAGCGGGGGAGATTTGATCGGGCGTAACGATTGGCCAGATTCGATCTGGGTCATTGATTGACGCAGGTGCGAGCGAGATTAATGTTGAGGACTTAAGATGTGGCCGTCGATCCAGAATCGAACGACCAGCATAGTGTACAGGTTGGGTTAAGTGCGATTTAATCGCGACCGTGGGACCGTCGGATCGATTTAGAAAGAAAGAAGCTCACTAACCATGTAGCAAACAAGAAGCAAGGTAAGAAGGATCCTTGCAAAATTAAAAATCATATTTGCTACACTTGCCGAAGAAAGGGACACCTATGCAAGGATTGTCCCATGAGTAAGTTTCCTAAGCCTACCTTGACATTTGTGCTAGAAAGGTAATTAGTTCACCTAAAACTAGCACAAAGGCCATTTGGGTGCCTAAGTACTTATTAGCTAACCTTGGTGGACCCATCCAAAAATGGGTACCAAAATGTACTTAATAAGTTTTGCAGGTACTCGAGATGATATGAAGCTTTGGGGTGCTTGAGCAGTTTAACTCAATTCTTATCTCAAGCTGTCAATCATACATTTACTATTTTTTTAAGATTGGCCCAAAGATGAATTGAGTTGTTATATCACTAACTTCATATTCATCTCTAGCAAGAACTTCTGTTGTAGGGAATAAGGATTAACTTTTGTGGGAATCAAACAAATGGCCTACAACTATGGAATATCCAAAGGATGGTAAAAAATTAAATCTTAAGTGCACATTGCTTTTAATTAGTATATTCCTTTATGTCTTTTGTAGCTACATAGGAAAAATGAAGCACTTGATAATGAACTTAAAAGATTTTACCTTGCTTTGGAAAAGATCCAATCATATGGTAGATTGCAAGTTCATTTTTTTATTGTGACAATCTACATGCTTTAAATTGATTGTATGTATCTTGTGGGATATTTCAAATTAATTATCGTATTATTGCCATGACCTAGACATAAAGAGTATTATCCCATGTTCTTAAATGAATAGAGTGCTAAGTAAGAAATTCAAATTCTTAAAGCACTTACCAAAAGGGGAATTCTCTATATGACTAGAGTTGTGAGACTAATGTTTCTAAGTGTTTATGTAGTCTCACAACATGAGAATGTGTTTCTCAAATGGAATGTGTCATTCAACATTCAAAGAAGATCAATCCAATACTATGTGATGTATTCCTTCTTGTTTAAATTGGTTTTGAGTCTTCTAAATTAATCACTCAGCATGCTATAAATTAAACTTGCCATGTAAACTTTATTAAATAATCATGCTATTTTCACCATGTTTAAATCAGTATTATGCATGATGTTTGTAAGGGTAATTTAGTTCATATCATGAGGTTTCCTTATTTTAGTAACCTTCTTATCATTTATATACTAGAGGTTGCTAAATAGGAAGCTATTGCTTGTGTTTCAAATGCAATCTCTTTTAAGATATTTCATGGAAATTCATAAGTAGAGATTGGTGCTCTTTCAATTGGTAAAATCACAAGTATTAAAGGTTAATCTTCACCTGAAAGAAAGATTAGGAATGCTCAAGGCAAAGGTATGGAACTGGTTGTTTCATTTGGTATGTGACCAATAGTAGTCCCTTTCAAGTGGCATTCTTTCAATTGATAATAATCTATTCTATGGAAAGAAATGTCAATATGAAGGTTACATTCCTTTTGGCTTAAATTTGTAAATTGGTGCATATTATTAATTAACTCCTCTATGTGCATTAACTTAAAAGGAATTTAATTTATGCCTTTATGCCTCATAAATGATGATTTATTTGCCATTCATATATAAATATCATCATTCATTAAATACTTTTTTGTACTACTAATACCTCTTTTCAAAGTGCTTTTCGACTAATTTTAAAAGGAAAAGAGATAACAGGCTAAAGAAGGAAGTCTTCACAAATGAAGAAAAGAAGAATACTTAGATGACACCATCTCATATAGTAACACCTTTCAATTGATATAACAAATGGTACGTTCTATATGGTGGTAAGTATTCTTAGGCATAATTTGTTTCATTGCAAATTTGTCATGCCTTGACCATGATATGTAATGTACTCCTCATAAGTGAAAGGGAATTAGGCTTACACCTAGTCCCTAATTAATTTTGGTTGTTGAATTGCCCAACACAAACAATTGGACTAACTAGTTTGTTCTAGTGTATAAGTTATACAGGTGCAAAAGGTTCACACTCAGCCAATAAAAAGATCAAGTTTTGGTTTCAACAAAGGAGCAAAGAGGCAACCGAAGGCACCTCTGGTCTGGGGGCACCGGACTGTCCGGTGTACACCGGACAGTGTCCGGTGCACCACCGGACATGTCCGGTGCACCAGAGGACTTCAATACAAACTCGCCACCTTCGGGAATTTCCAGAGGCAACTCCGCTATAATTCACCGGACTGTCCGGTGTACACCGGACATGTCCGGTGCTCCAAGGAAGGGCGGCCTCCGGAACTCGCCCGCCTCGGGTTTTCACTTCAGCTGCTCCGCTAAAATTCACCAGACTGTCCGGTGTACACCGGACTGTCCGGTGCAACCTCGGGGCAACGGCTACTTCGCGCCAACGGTCACCTGCAGGCGCATTTAATGCGCGACAGAAGCGCGCAGTCGTCAGGCATGCGGGAGCAGGCGCACCGGACACTCTACAGTGCATGTCCGGTGCGCCACCGGACATCAAGGCGGGCCCAGAAGTCAGAAGCTCCAACGGTCGGAATCCAACGGAACTGGTGACGTGGCTGGGGCACCGGACTGTCCGGTGCGCCATCGAACAGACGGCCTCCACCAACGGTCAAGTTGGTGGTTGGGGCTATAAATACCCCAACCACCCCACCATTCATTGCATCCAAGTTTTCCACTTCTCAACCACTTACAAGAGCTAGGCATTCAATTCTAGACACACCCAAAGAGATCAAATCCTCTCCAACTCCACACAAGTCTTTAGTGATTAGCGAGAGAGATTTGCCGTGTTCTTTTGAGCTCTTGCGCTTGGATTGCTTCTTTTCTTTCTCACTTGCTCTTGTGATCAACACTCAATTGTAATCAAGGCAAGAGGCACCAATTGTGTGGTGGCCCTTGCGGGGAAGTTTTGTTCCCGGCTTTGATTTGAGAAGAGAAGCTCACTCGGTCGGAAGGACCGTTTGAGAGAGGGAAGGGTTGAAAGAGACCCGGCCTTTGTGGCCTCCTCAACGGGGAGTAGGTTTGAAAGAATCGAACCTCGGTAAAACAAATCTGTGTGTCTCACTTCATTATTCGCTTGCGATTTGTTTTCCGCTCTCTCTCGTGGACTCGGTTATATTTCTAACGCTAACCCGGCTTGTAGTTGTGATTATTTTGAGAATTTCAGTTTCGCCCTATTCACCCCCCCCCCTCTAGGCGACTATCAATTGGTATCAGAGCCCGGTGCTTCATTAGAGCCTAACCGCTCGAAGTAATGTCGGGAGATCACGCCAAGAAGGAGATGGAGACCGGCGACAAGCCCACTACGAGCCAAGGGAGCACTTCATCGGAAGAATCCCGCACCAAGAGGAAGGAGAAGAAGAAAGACTCCTCCAAACGGAAGGAGAAAAGATCTTCTTCCTCACACCACAAGGAGAAGAAGGAGAAATCTTCTTCCCACAAGTCGCATCGAAAAGGAGACAAGCACAAGAGGATGAGGAAAGTGGTCTACTACGAGACCGACACTTCATCTACATCGACCTCCGACTCCGATGCGCCCTCCGTAACTTCTAAACGCCAAGAGCGTAAGAAGTTTAGTAAGATCCCCTTACACTATCCTTGTACATCTAGACATTCTCCATTGCTTTCCGTTCCATTAGGCAAACCGCCAACTTTTGATGGCGAAGATTATGCTAGGTGGAGTGATTTAATGAAATTTCATCTAACCTCACTCCACAAAAGTATATGGAATGTTGTTGAGTTTGGAGCACAGGTACCTTCTGTAGGGGATGAGGATTACGATACGGACGAAGTGGCCCAAATCGAGCACTTCAACTCTCAAGCCACAACCATACTCCTCGCCTCTTTAAGCAAGGAAGAATACAACAAAGTGCAAGGGTTGAAGAATGCAAAGGAGATTTGGGACCTACTCAAGACCGCGCACGAGGGTGATGAACTCACCAAAATCACCAAGCGGGAAACGATCGAGGGGGAGCTCAGTCGCTTCCGTCTTCGCCAAGGGGAAGAGCCTCAAGACATGTACAACCGGCTCAAGACTTTGGTGAACCAAGTGCGCAACCTCGGGAGCAAGAAGTGGGATGACCACGAGGTGGTTAAGGTTATTCTTAGATCACTCATTTTCCTTAACCCTACTCAAGTTCAATTAATTCGTGGTAATCCTAGATATACTCAAATGACCCCCGAGGAAGTTATCGGGAATTTTGTGAGCTTTGAATGCATGATTAAAGGCTCAAAGAAGATCAACGAGCTTGATGATCCCTCCACGTCCGAAGCACAACCGGTGGCATTTAAGGCGACGGAAGAGAAGAAGGAGGAATCTACACCAAGTAGACAACCAATCGACGCCTCCAAGCTCGACAATGAGGAGATGGCTTTAATCATCAAAAGCTTTCACCAAATCCTCAAGCAACGGAGGGGGAAGGACTACAAACCCCGCTCCAAGAAAGTGTGCTACAAATGTGGTAAGCCCGGTCATTTTATTGCAAAATGTCCTATGTCTAGTGACAGTGACAGGGGCGACGACAAGAAGGGAAAGAGGAGAGAAAAGAAGAAGTACTACAAGAAGAAGGGCGGCGATGCCCATGTTTGCCGGGAGTGGAACTCCGACGAGAGCTCCACCGACTCCTCCTCCGACGATGAGGACGCCGCCAACATCACCGTCACCAAGGGACTCCTCTTCCCCAACGTCGGCCACAAGTGCCTCATGGCAAAGGACGGCAAAAGGAAGAAGGTAAAATCAAGATCCTCCACTAAATATGAAACCTCTAGTGATGAGGATGATGCTAGCAATGAGGAGGATAACTTGCGCGTTCTTTTTGCCAACCTTAACATGGAACAAAAGGAAAAACTAAATGAGCTAATTAGTGTCATCCATGAAAAGGATGACCTCTTGGACTCCCAAGAGGACTTCCTTATTAAGGAAAACAAAAAGCATGTTAAGGTTAAGAATGCTTATGCTCTAGAAGTAGAAAAATGTGAAAAATTGTCTAGTGAGCTAAGCACTTGCCATGAGACCATTGACAACCTTAGAAATGAAAATGCTAGATTAAATGCTAAGGTTGATTCTCAAGTTTGTGATGTTTCAATTCCCAATCCTAGAGATAATAATGATGATTTGCTTGCTAGGATTGAAGAATTAAACATTTCTCTTGCTAGCCTTAAAGTAGAAAATGAAAATTTGATTGCTAAGGCTAAAAACTTTGATGTCACTATTTCCGATCTTAGAGATAATAATGATATCTTGCGTGCTAAGATCGTTGAACTTAATTCATGCAAACCCTCTACATCTAGTGTTGAGCATGTTTCCATTTGTACTAGATGTAGAGATGTTGATATTGATGCTATTCATGATCACATGACTTTAATTAAACAACAAAATGATCATATAGCAATATTAGATGCAAAAATTGTCGAGCATAACTTAGAAAATGAAAAGTTTAAATTTGCTAGAAGTATGCTCTATAATGGGAGACGCCCTGGCATCAAGGATGGCATTGGCTTCCAAAGGGAAGACAATGTCAAACTTAATGCCCCTCCAAAGAACTTATCCAACTTTGTTAAGGGCAAGGCTCCCATGCCTCAGGATAACGAGGGTTACATTTTGTACCCCGCCGGCTATCCTGAGAACAAAATTAGGAGAACTCATTCTAGGAAGTCTCACTCTGGCCCTAACCATGCTTTTATGTATAAGGGTGAGACATCTAGCTCTAGGCAACCAACCCATGCCAAGTTGCCTAGAAAGAAAACACCTAATGCATCAAATGATCATGCTATTTCATTTAAAACTTTTGATGCTTCTTATGTGCTTACTAGCAAATCCGGCAAGGTAGTTGCCAAATTTGTTGGGGGCAAACACAAGGGGTCAAAGACTTGTGTTTGGGTACCCAAAGTTCTTGTGTCTAATGCCAAAGGACCCAAAACCGTTTGGGTACCTAAAGTCAAGAACTAAAATTGTTTTGTAGGTTTATGCATCCGGGGGCTCAAGTTGGATACTCGATAGCGGGTGCACAAACCACATGACAGGGGAGAAGAAGATGTTCTCCTCATATGAGAAAAACCAAGATCCCCAAAGAGCGATCACATTCGGGGATGGAAATCAAGGTTTGGTCAAAGGTTTGGGTAAAATTGCTATTTCACCTGACCATTCCATTTCCAATGTTTTTCTAGTTGATTCATTAGATTACAATTTGCTTTCCGTTTCTCAATTATGTCAAATGGGCTACAATTGTCTATTCACTGATGTAGGTGTCACTGTCTTTAGAAGAAGTGATGATTCAATAGCATTTAAGGGAGTGTTAGAGGGTCAGCTATACTTGGTAGATTTTGATAGAGCTGAACTCGACACTTGCTTAATTGCTAAGACTAACATGGGTTGGCTCTGGCACCGCCGACTAGCCCATGTTGGGATGAAGAATCTTCATAAGCTTCTAAAGGGAGAACACATTTTAGGATTAACAAATGTTCATTTTGAGAAAGACAGGATTTGTAGCGCATGTCAAGCCGGGAAGCAAGTTGGAACTCAACATCCACACAAGAACATCATGACGACCGACAGGCCGCTTGAACTACTCCACATGGATCTATTCGGCCCGATTGCTTACATAAGCATCGGCGGGAGTAAGTATTGTCTTGTAATAGTGGATGATTATTCTCGCTTCACTTGGGTGTTCTTTTTGCAAGAAAAATCTCAAACCCAAGAGACCTTGAAGGGATTCTTGAGACGGGCTCAAAATGAGTTCGGCTTAAGGATCAAGAAAATTAGAAGCGACAATGGGACGGAGTTCAAGAACTCTCAAATTGAAGGCTTCCTTGAGGAGGAGGGCATCAAGCATGAGTTCTCTTCTCCCTACACTCCACAACAAAATGGTGTAGTGGAGAGGAAGAATCGAACTCTATTGGACATGGCAAGAACCATGCTTGATGAGTACAAGACACCGGATCGGTTTTGGGCCGAAGCGGTCAACACCGCTTGCTACGCCATCAACCGGTTATACCTTCACCGAATCCTCAAGAAGACATCCTATGAACTCCTAACCGGTAAAAAGCCCAACATTTCATATTTTAGAGTTTTTGGTAGCAAATGCTTTATTCTTGTTAAGAGAGGTAGAAAATCTAAATTTGCTCCTAAAACTGTAGAAGGCTTTTTACTAGGATATGACTCAAACACAAGGGCATATAGAGTCTTTAACAAGTCCTCAGGACTTGTTGAAGTTTCTTGTGACGTTGTGTTTGATGAGACTAACGGCTCTCAAGTAGAGCAAGTTGATCTTGATGAGATAGGTGAAGAACAGGCTCCATGCATAGTGCTAAGGAACATGTCCATTGGGGATGTGTGTCCTAAGGAATCCGAAGAGCCTCCACATGCACAAGATCAACCATCCTCCTCCACGCTAGCATCTCCACCGACTCAAAATGAGGATGAAGCTCAAGTTGATGAAGTAGAAGATCAAGCAAATGAGCCACCTCAAGATGACGGCAATGATCAAGGAGGAGATGCAAATGATCAAGACAAGAAGGATGAAGAGCAAAGGCCGCCACACCCAAGAGTCCACCAAGCAATCCAACGAGATCACCCCGTCGACACCATCCTCGGCGACATTCATAAGGGGGTAACTACTAGATCTCGTATTGCACACTTTTGTGAACATTACTCGTTTGTTTCCTCTATTGAGCCACACAGGGTAGAGGAAGCACTACAAGATTCGGATTGGGTGGTGGCAATGCAAGAGGAGCTCAACAACTTCACTAGAAATGAGGTATGGCATTTGGTTCCACGTCCTAATCAAAATGTTGTAGGAACCAAATGGGTTTTCCGCAACAAGCAAGATGAGCATGGTGTGGTGACAAGGAACAAAGCTCGACTTGTGGCCAAGGGATACTCCCAAGTCGAAGGTTTGGATTTCGGTGAAACCTATGCACCCGTAGCTAGGCTTGAGTCAATTCGCATACTATTGGCCTATGCTACTTACCATGGCTTTAAGCTTTGTCAAATGGACGTGAAAAGTGCCTTTCTCAATGGACCAATCAAGGAAGAGGTCTATGTTGAGCAACCTCCCGGCTTTGAAGACAGTGAGTATCCTAACCATGTCTATAGGCTCTCTAAGGCGCTTTATGGGCTCAAGCAAGCCCCAAGAGCATGGTATGAATGCCTTAGAGATTTCCTTATTGCTAATGGTTTCAAAGTCGGAAAAGCAGATCCTACACTCTTTACTAAAACTCTTGAAAATGACTTGTTTGTATGCCAAATTTATGTTGATGATATTATATTTGGGTCTACTAACGAGTCTACATGTGAAGAGTTTAGTAGGATTATGACACAAAAATTCGAGATGTCTATGATGGGGGAGTTGAAGTATTTCTTAGGATTCCAAGTAAAGCAACTCCAAGAGGGCACCTTCATTAGCCAAACGAGGTACACTCAAGACATTCTAAACAAGTTTGGGATGAAGGATGCCAAGCCCATCAAAACACCCATGGGAACCAATGGGCATCTCGACCTCGACACGGGAGGTAAGTCCGTGGATCAAAAGGTATACCGGTCGATGATTGGTTCATTGCTTTATTTATGTGCATCTCGACCGGACATTATGCTTTCCGTTTGCATGTGTGCAAGATTCCAAGCCGACCCTAAGGAATCACACCTTACGGCCGTAAAACGAATCTTGAGATATTTGGCTTATACACCTAAGTTTGGGCTTTGGTACCCTCGAGGATCCACATTTGATTTGATTGGTTATTCGGATGCCGATTGGGCAGGGTGTAAGGTTAATAGAAAGAGCACATCGGGGACTTGCCAGTTCTTGGGAAGATCCTTGGTGTCTTGGGCTTCAAAGAAGCAAAATTCGGTCGCTCTTTCAACCGCCGAAGCCGAATATATTGCCGCAGGCCATTGTTGCGCGCAATTGCTTTGGATGAGGCAAACCCTGCGGGACTACGGTTACAAATTAACCAAAGTTCCTTTGCTATGTGATAATGAGAGTGCAATCAAAATGGCTGACAATCCCGTCGAGCATAGCCGCACTAAGCACATAGCCATTCGGTATCATTTTCTTAGGGATCATCAACAAAAGGGAGATATCGAGATTGCATACATTAATACTAAAGATCAATTAGCCGATATCTTTACCAAACCTCTTGACGAACAAACTTTTACCAAACTTAGGCATGAGCTCAATATTCTTGATTCTAGGAACTTCTTTTGCTAATTTGCACACATAGCACACAAGTATACCTTTGATCATATCTCTTTTGTATATGCTATGACTAATGTGTTTTCAAGAGTATTTCAAACCAATTCATAGGTATATTGAAAGGGAATTGGAGTCTTCAGCGAAGACAAAGGCTTCCACTCCACTCCACTACTCATCCTTCGTCGTCACTCCGTGCATCTCTCCAACTTTGGTATACTCTTCATTCATTTATTTTATGACCAAAGGAGGAGAAAATACTTCAAAGGGCTCTAATGATTCCGTTTTTGGCGATTCATGCCAAAGGGGGAGAAAGGTTGAGCCCAAAGCAAAAGGACCGCACCACCACCAATTTCAAAAACTTAGTGTCTTCCAAGAGTATTTTTCAATTGGTATCTTATTGAGTTCAAAAGGGGGAGAAAATAGTTTTTCAATTTGAATCATCAAAACCCTCTTGAACACTAAGAGAATGATTTCATTTAGGGGGAGTTTTGTTTAGTCAAAGGAAAGGCATTTGAAACAGGGGGAGAAAATTTCAAAACTTGAAAATGCCTTGCAAACTCTTATTCATTTACCTTTGACTATTTGCAAAAGAACCTTGAAAAGATTTACAAAAGATTTTTGCAAAAACAAAACATGTGGTGCAAGCGTGGTCCAAAATGTTAAAGATGAAGAAACAATCCATGTATATCTTGTAAGTATTTATATTGGCTCAATTCCAAGCAACCTTTGCACTTACATTATGCAAACTAGTTCAATTATGCACTTCCATATTTGCTTTGGCTTGTGTTGGCATCAATCACCAAAAAGGGGGAGATTGAAAGGGAATTAGGCTTACACCTAGTCCCTAATTAATTTTGGTGGTTGAATTGCCCAACATAAATAATTGGACTAACTAGTTTGTTCTAGTGTATAAGTTATACAGGTGCAAAAGGTTCACACTCAGCCAATAAAAAGATCAAGTTTTGGTTTCAACAAAGGAGCAAAGAGGCAACCGAAGGCACCTCTGGTCTGGGGGCACCGGACTGTCCGGTGTACACCGGACAGTGTCCGGTGCACCACCGGACATGTCCGGTGCACCAGAGGACTTCAATACAAACTCGCCACCTTCGGGAATTTCCAGAGGCAACTCCGCTATAATTCACCGGACTGTCCGGTGTACACCGGACATGTCCGGTGCTCCAAGGAAGGGCGGCCTCCGAAACTCGCCCGCCTCGGGTTTTCACTTCAGCTGCTCCGCTAAAATTCACCGGACTGTCCGGTGTACACCGGACTGTCCGGTGCAACCTCGGGGCAACGGCTACTTCGCGCCAACGGTCACCTGCAGGCGCATTTAATGCGCGACAGAAGCGCGCAGTCGTCAGGCATGCGGGAGCAGGCGCACCGGACACTCTACAGTGCATGTCCGGTGCGCCACCGGACATCAAGGTGGGCCCAGAAGTCAGAAGCTCCAACGGTCGGAATCCAACGGAACTGGTGACGTGGCTGGGGCACCGGACTGTCCGGTGTGCACAGGACTGTCCGGTGCGCCATCGAACAGACGGCCTCCACCAACGGTCAAGTTGGTGGTTGGGGCTATAAATACCCCAACCACCCCACCATTCATTGCATCCAAGTTTTCCACTTCTCAACCACTTACAAGAGCTAGGCATTCAATTCTAGACACACCCAAAGAGATCAAATCCTCTCCAACTCCACACAAGTCTTTAGTGATTAGCGAGAGAGATTTGCCGTGTTCTTTTGAGCTCTTGCGCTTGGATTGCTTCTTTTCTTTCTCACTTGCTCTTGTGATCAACACTCAATTGTAATCAAGGCAAGAGGCACCAATTGTGTGGTGGCCCTTGCGGGGAAGTTTTGTTCCCGGCTTTGATTTGAGAAGAGAAGCTCACTCGGTCGGAAGGACCGTTTGAGAGAGGGAAGGGTTGAAAGAGACCCGGCCTTTGTGGCCTCCTCAACGGGGAGTAGGTTTGAAAGAACCGAACCTCGGTAAAACAAATCCGCGTGTCTCACTTCATTATTCGCTTGCGATTTGTTTTCCGCTCTCTCTCGTGGACTCGGTTATATTTCTAACGCTAACCCGGCTTGTAGTTGTGATTATTTTGAGAATTTCAGTTTCGCCCTATTCACCCCCCCTCTAGGCGACTATCAATAAGACTCTTAACTGAATTGAAAGTGCATGTGGCAAGTCATTCAAATACTTGATGCACATATCTAGTGGGAGAACGTTATATATCTTGTGTCGTAGAGAATAAGTTTCCCTTGAGTAAGCTATACTAAGACAATCCAAAATGGTAAATTTGTATCTCATTCATATGGATTGTAATCTTTGTTTTCTAAATAGCTACTCTTGATGCAGTTTAAAATTCCCTTATCGTTAAATCTAAAAGTGCATAAGAATCCTTTTTGTTGATATTCATCACATACATATGCACTAACATGGATATGATTTTTAAACTGTAAAAGGTACAATTAGTAATCCATACTCTCTAAATTTTGGAAACCCTTATTTTGATATCTTAGAAATTTACTTCGGTCGGTATCCATATGCTTCACATTGAATTGGATCACTAAGTTATAAATTCCATGCATAACTTGTCTTTCTAATATGAATGCTTGTGCGACTAACCTTGATAAGCTAGGTGCACCCAAGGTCAAGCTAGGTTCATCATCAAGAAGGCAACAAAATGATGTATCAAGAAAAGGAGAAAAGACTCCTATTCTTAACTCTAGCTTTTATCTGTGTGATTAAATATTGACTTGAAACCTTGTAAGATGGTTGTCAAGTATATGTGGGTGCCTACACAAAGAGAAAGGCCAAAATAAGGATTGTGTGGGTACTCAAGGCTCTTACTACTAATCTCAAAGGACCCAATTCAAATTGGGTACAAAGATATGAAGCTTAAACATGTTTTGCAGGATCACTCCTTCAATGGATCAAGTTGGGTGCTCGATAATGAATGTATAAATCATATTTGGAGATAGTAGCAAGGGTGGTAACAACTGAATCTCTAGTGCATATTATTTTCAAATCTTATCTCTTTTGTGACTTGTGTAGCCACTAAGCAAAAAGAAGCGCTTGAGGATATACATCAGTTGTTGATTATGAAATAAAGGTCCAATTGGAAGATGAATGAATATTATCATATGGTGAACAATCCAAAATTATGTGACGTATTCTCTATCTAGTTAATTTGGATTCTATTCTTCTATTTTAGACACTCGCCATAATATGGATTAAGTCAGCCCTTTAGACTTCATTGAACAACCATGCATACTATCCATGTCATTCAAAATATATTGTGCATGAGGGCTCAAGGGAATTTTAGTCCATATTATGAGGTTTCTCTATTTTAGCAACTCACTTGCCATCCACATATAAAGAGTTGCTAAATAAGAAACTAGTGCTTGTGCTACTAATGCCATCTCTTGTGTTGAGTTTATCCATAGAAAATCTATGTTAAGAGATGGTGCTTGTTTTTAAATTGGATAAATCACAAGCTTAAAGGATACTATTCAACTAAATTAAGATGAAGTTGATAAGAGGCCAAGGTATGAAAACTTCCTCTCCTGCAGTTGTTTTAGTATTCTACTCTTAGTAGGATGTACCATAGTATAGGTTAAATTCCTTGCAATATAAAATGTTTAATAGTGCATATAACTTTGACATCAACTATGTGTGTGCACTAATTTAAAGGAATTTACTCTATCCTTTTGGGTTTCAAGAATGATGATTCATTTGCCATCCACATATAAGAATAATCATTTGTGAAACCCTCCCTTGTGTTTTTAATGCTCTCTTTTCTAAGTGTTTCAACAAGGTCCTTCCAAGTGCTTTCAAGATGGATTCAAAATCTACAAATATAAGTGTCTTGGTTATTTCAATCATTGAGTTTCAATGGGTCTCATATCAAGTATGATCGAACCAAGTAAAGACGAATGAAGTTCAAGATCACTTGGTTGGATGAAATCATAAAGAGAAAAGAAATCACAGTGAATCAAGAAGGAAGTTGAACTATCCTGTAAACCAAATAATGAAGAAGTAGTGACATAATCATATAATATCCTTCATTATGAGGTTTGAGGTTCATATAGCATGCTTTACCCTTCAGGATTTCAATTGACATACTTTCAGTCCTTAAACTTTCAATTGGTTTAATTTTCATTATCTATGTAAAGCATGTTATGTTAAACTAAGATATAGTCCAAACATCTCCTTTAACCTCGTATTGTTGATGTGCATAAGTGTACTTTGTGTACTCTTGCATGCACAAATTGAGGGAGAGTTTAGCCTATGTCTTGTGAGACTAATGATTTCTTTCAAGTTCATATTGTGTAGTCTCAAACCTTGGAGAACATCAAATGAGGATGAATGGTTCCATAGAAATGAAAATGAATTTCTCTTGATCGTTTGAAGAGGATAAGTTTCTCTTTGAAATGTCAAGCCTATCAAAAGCTAAGATGGAAATTCATGATTATAATGGAGACCATGTGGCGTAGAACAAAGGTGTGTCACTCCATGAACTATTGTATTATATTTGTGTATCTAGGCTCTTACATGCTAGTGTGTGCATGTACATGCAATATCTTAAGTCACATCATAAGGTTGCACTTGTGGTGACGATTAAAGAATCTCTAGATATTTGATTAATATCTCTTGTGGTGATATCATAAGTTAGTCGTAAGTCATCTTAGTGAGGTATGAGTCAAACATGCTAACTTCTCAAGAATCTTGGCTTAAAATATTGCATATCATGTCTATTAGTATACCTTTTTGATTATGAGTAATTCCTTCAATTGGTACAATTTCACATTTTCACACTTTATTTGTACCAAGGTTCAAATTATAGAACTTAATCCCCTGGCCTCACAACTCCAAGTGCATAACCTAAACAAGTATTGATCACTTGTATGCACACATTTAGGGGGAGAATGATCTATAATCTGAATCTTTGAGACTAACTTCATTTTCAAGTCTATTATGTGTGTAGTCTCAAATTAGAAAGGAATTTTCGGGCAAAGACAGTCACTTCCACTGCAAATTTGATGGGTATCAAAGATTCTTTGCTCCAATAAATGTATCTTTTATACATTTCATAAGGGAATGAGTTTCTCTTGTATATGCTACTCCAACGTCATCTAAAATTGGTAACTATGTATCACATCCTTTTGGATTGCAAATGTCTAAAGTATCATAGCCTATAAATTCTCCTATTTAGAACTTAATTGATTAAATAGTGCACATGTTTCTTATGTTGCATGATTATGTTCAATTGATACTCCTTTTATGCCAATGGTACTTTAAGTTGCAAATAAGTACTCTCAACAGGTATCAATTGATATCATATATATGTGCGCACTAAAACTTGAGGAGAACTTAGTGTATACGCAATTAGTGACCTGATTATCTAACAAATTGTATCAATTGGTGGTTTTCAATTGATATTTTTCGTACATGAACACTAGTTATAGAATCCATACTTGTGAAATTTTCATGTTGCCTCTTGTTGTGATAAGAAAATGCCAGGTGACATCTAGACTCCACGTATCAAGTTTCACCTTCAATTTAGTATGACAATCTTCATTTGATATCTTGAACAAATATCACAACTATACCAACAAGAGCATGCAAATGAATTCTAAATCCAACACAAGTTTGGAACACCCCCTTGAAAAGGGTAAAATGCAAAGGTACATCACTTATGACACTTCTCCATTACCTTTGTGCCATCTAAGGATCCTTTTTATGATAGTGTGTTCACATCTTGCTTAATCATAATTTCTACCCTTTATATTCTTTGTATCCTTTTTGGAGATTTATGACAAATGGGGAGAAATTTTGCATTAAAGCTTACCTTTAGTCTTATGTAACTAAGTGTTAAAAGACTTTTGAAAAGGGGAGAAATAATTAACAAAAGGGGGGAATCATAAGAAAAACATTAGATGTAGAAAGTTGATGAGTGCATATTATATCATGAGCATCACGTTTATTTTATGACACACTGCACCCCATGAATAGTATGATATAAGTTGTCTCCATACTTTGACCCAAATATGTGCTTTTGGCATTTGAGTACAAAAGTGTTATTTTCTGAAATGCACAAATTTAGGGGGAGGAAACTATATCATAAGATTCAAAATCTTATTTATCAATTCTTATGTAAGCTTTAAATGTGTTGTCATCAATCACCAAAAAGGGGAAGATTGAAAGTGCATTCATCCCTTTTGTGAGTTTTGGTAATTTGGATAACAACACATTTAAAGGTCTAACGAGTTTGCTAAGTGTTGAATAGGAAATTCAGTATGATGAACATACGTGGATAGTGTATAATGATCAGTGAACAAAGGTTCAACACAAGGTTAAATAACCAATGAGACAATGCAAATGGATATAATATGATCTCTATATTGGTTTGAATATATGGACAAGACCTGAGAAATCACTACATACATATCACCAGAATAGAGGATGAAGTGATTAAGAGGATTGGTCAAGCCAAAGTGAATAAGATATGAGGAATCGTGAATTGGCTTGACCATATTACTATCAGTCCATATATGCTTTTATGAGAATCAAAGTAGAACTTGATTGATCTTAACGGTTATATCTAGAAGACATTCAAGCAAGGTTCACAATATTGAAGAAATGATTCTCTCAATGGATGCTCAATATGATGTGACTCAAGAATGGCTTGATAGGGTGAAGATAGCAAGGAAAGGGTTTCGAGGAACTAAACAAAGGTGAAGGCCAAGCGACGGCTTGTGGACCGAGGTACCATGGCTAAGGTGAAGAAGAGAGTACTTGCACTAAGTCGATGAACTAATCAGCTATGAAGAGTTATAACATGTTGATGCATCAGTACGGTGACTTGACACCATGATTTGAACTCATATATGGTGATATGGTACAAGTCACAGGGTTTGATTTGTGTTTGCTTCAAAAGGTGAGACAAAGATGTTTGTGATCCCTATGAAGCAACGCCATGGAGAAATCACACATGAGACACCAATTACTCAAGGAGTTTACTTCATTATATTTTATTTAACTTGAGTATAGGAATCGTCGTACTATCAAGGGGGATCCAAATAGAAGGTTGGTGTTTGCCAAAGCTCAAGCCTCTATATATAAAAGCTATCTTTGAAAACCAAAAATCTCTTGAACGTTCTCTGGTTGACCGTGGTTAGGTTTGAGAAACCTAGAGTGTTCTTATTGAAAAGCAGCTGAACTTCTTCAACTGCAGTTGAGCTTTTCAGCTGAACTAAACTTCAACTGAGTTGAGCTTCTTCAGCTGCAGCTGAGCTTTTTAGCTGTGTTGAACTTCAGCTGAGTTGAGCTTTTTCAACTACAGTTGAGCTTTCTCCACTCCAGCTGAACTTCAACTTCAACTGTGAACCTCTTTGACCACACACCAACTAAACTTGCCTCCAGGCAGTTGAACTGGGGTTTTCTCTCCTAAACTCTCTGGCCAAGACCAGTTGAACTGGACTTTTCGGTGTGCCACCAGACAGTGTCCGGTTGAAAGAGAAATGTGCCCTTGGGACATTTCTATAATGTTTTGGTGATTAAATGCCCAACACGATTGGTTAAGTTCCTATGTGCTAAACAAAGAAGAGAAATACAAATCATATTACAAGGTATGGTTCTAGACTTAGTACATTGTTTTTGAATACTAATGTGTTTGTATAAGTGCTAGAAACAGTGACAAAAGAAGCAGAAAAGAAATGGAAACGAATTGGCAGTGTGCAGCCAACTCCAGCTAGGCCTGGCACACCAGACTGTCTGGTGGCGCACCGGGCAGTGTCCGGTGCCCCAGGCTGGCCGGCGTCAACCGATTACTCTCGGGAATCGATGGAGGTGTATGACTATAAATCACCGGACTGTCCGGTGAGTCATCCACGACGAACTCATCGGTCTCGGGAAATGAAAAAGGCGACGTGGCTAAAAATCACCGGACTGTCCGGTGAGCCAACGGCGCCCGCGGCCAATGGTCGGCTGCGCAATCTACGGGCGACGCGTGTCTCGCTCCAACGGTCGGTTGGGCACACCGGACTGTCCGGTGTGCCAATGGGCCCCGAGGATTAACGGTCGGCTATGCCCGATATGGAAGGAGATCGCACACCTACATGAACAGTGGCTGCCCGGTGGTGCACCGGACTGTCCGGTGCACCACTCGACAGAAGGCAAGAATGGCCTTCCAAATTGATCTCCAACAGCTCCTAAATGCCTTGGGGCTATAAAAGGGACCCCTAGGCGCATGGAGGAGCACACCAAGCTTACAAGAAACATCCTAAGGCACCTAGACTCTGCATTCACGCAATCGGATCATAGTTCTTGAGATTTGAGCACTTTCGAGTTGTAAACTCCTCGCGCTGTGTTTGTGTGCTCACTTCTTCACTTGTGTGTGTGGTTGTGCTCCATATTTGAGTCTTGTGTGTGTGTGTTGCTCTCCTCCCTTACTTCTGTATCTCTCTTGTGATCATCATTGTAAGGGCAAGAGGCTCCAAATTGTGGAGATTCCTCGCAAACAGGAGAAAGACTATAAGAAAGAAAGTCGTGGTATTCAAGTGGATCATTGGATCGCTTGAAAGGGGTTGAGTGCAACCCTCGTCTATTGGGACGCCACAACGTGGAAGTAGGCAAGTGTTACTTGGCCGAACCATGGGATAAAAATCGTGTGTCTCGTGTGTTGCTTCTTGTGATTGTTTTGTTCACACGAGCGTGTTCCATAGCCACTTGATTTAACTAACACCTTAATAATCAAGTCTGTGGCTATTTAGTGTTTGATTTTTCAAGATCACCTATTCACCCCCCTCTAGGTGCTCTCACTGGTGCACCAGGACCGTACAGTTCCAAACTCGCCACCCTCAGGTTTCTCAGGTCGTGCTCCGCTATATTCACCGGACTGTCCGGTGCACCAGCGAAGCAACGGCTACTTCGCGCAACAGTCGCCTGCAAAAGCTGAATTCCAGATGAACAGTGCGCAAACAATGCGCGAAAGAGCAGAGCAACCGTCAGAGGCGCACCGGGCAGTGAACAGTACATGTCCGGTACGGCACCAGACAGTCCGGTGCCACTAGAAGACAAAGGCTCCAACGGTCGACTACGTCCGAACCCTAACGGTTGGGTGACGTGGCTAGCGCACTGGACAGTGTCCAGTGGCGGCCCATCGATAGCAGCCCCTCCCCAACGGTTGTTTGGTGGTTGAGGGCTATAAATACCCCTCAACCACCCCTGCTCCAACCATCCAAGCATTCATCACACTTAATTCAATACAAGAGCAAAGTGCAACACTCCAAGACACAAATCAAAGCCACCGATCCAATCGAAGTCCCCAATTCAATTCTAGTGCTTTAGGACTTGTGAGAGGATCGTTCTTGTGTTTCTTTGTTGCTCTTGTTGCTTGGTTGGCTTTCTTCCTTCCTCATTCTTGTTCCCAAGTGTTTTGTAAGCAAGGCAAGAGACACCAATTGTGTGGTGGTCCTTGCGGGGTCTAAGTGACCCATGAGAATTAAGGAGAAAGCTCACTCGGTCTAAGTGACCGTTTGAGAGAGGGAAAGGGTTGAAAGAGACCCGGTCTTTGTGACCACCTCCACGGGGACTAGGTTCTTTAGAACCGAACCTCGGTAAAACAAATCATCGTGTTCATCCGCTTTACTTCTTGGTTGATTTGTTTTTCCCTCTCTCCCGGACTTAATATTCATTCTAACGCTAACCCCGGCTTGTAGTGTGTGCTTAAGTTTATAATTTTCAGATTCCGCCTATCCACCCCCTCTAGGCGACTTTCAATTGGTATCAAAGTCTGGTACTTCATTTAGAGTCTAACCACTCGAAGTGATGTCGGGAGGATCCACTAAGAGGGAGATGGAAACCGGTGAGAAGGCCACAAGCCACGGGAAGGCTCCATCAAGAGAGTCCGGCGCCAAAGGAAGGGAGGAATCACCTCCTCGCGTTAAGTCACATCGGAGTGGCGACAAGAAGAAGATGATGAAGAACGTGGTCTACTATGAGACCGATTCTTCGTCGCCCTCCACATCTGGCTCCGACGCAGTCCGTCACTTCTAAGCGTCATGGGCGCAAGAAGTTTAGTAAGATCCCCTTACGCTATCCCTGCATTTCTAAACGCGCTCCTTTACTTTCTGTTCCATTAGGCAAACCACCATATTTTGATGGTGAGGATTATTGTATGTGGAGTGATAAAATGAGGCATCATCTAACTTCACTCCACGCAAGCATATGGGACATTGTTGAGTTTGGAGTGCAGGTACCTACCGTAGGGGACGAGGGCTACGACTCGGACAAAGTCGCCCAAATCCAGCACTTTAACTCCCAAGCCACTACTATAATCCTCGCCTCTCTATGTCGAGAGGAGTATAATAAAGTGCAAGGGTTAAAGAGTGCCAAAGAAATTTGGGACGTCCTAAAGACCACGCACGAAGGAGATGAGGTGACCAAGATCACCAAGAGGGAGACGATCGAGGGGGAGCTCGGTCGATTCGTCCTTCACCAAGGAGAGGAGCCACAAGCAATGTACAACCGGCTAAAGACCTTGGTGAATCAAGTGCGCAACCTTGGGAGAACCAAGTGGGATGACCATGAAATGGTCAAGGTTATTCTAAGATCCCTTGTTTTTCGTAACCCTACTCAAGTTCAATTAATTCGTGGGGATCCTAGATACAAATTAATGTCTCCCGAGGAAGAGATAGGGAAGTTTGTGAGCTTTGAGTTGATGATCAAAGGCTCCAAACACATCGTCGACTTGGAGCAAGGTGGCACCTCCACACCCGAGGTGCAACCTGTCGCATTCAAAGCGACGGAAGAGAAGAAAGAAGAGTCTACATCAAATAGGCTCCCCATCGATGCCTCCAAGCTCGACAATGAGGAAATGACGCTCATCATCAAGAGCTTCTGCCAAATCCTCAAGCAAAGGAGGGGGAAGGATTACAAACCCCGCTCCAAAAGGGTGTGCTACAAGTGTGGTAAGCCCGGTCATTTTATCGCTAAATGCCCAATGACTAGTGATAGTGACAGGGACAACGACAAGAGGGGAAAGAAGAAGGAGAAGAAGAGGTACTACAAGAAGAAGGGTGGTGATGCCCATGTGTGTCGGGAATGGGACTCCGATGAGAGCTCCACCGACTCCTCCTTCGACGAGGATGCCGCAAACATCGCCATCAACAAGGGTCTTCTCTTCCCCAACGTCGGCCACAAATGCTTCATGGAAAAGGGCAGCAAAAAGAAGGTACAATCTAGAACCTCACCCAAATATACTACATCTAGTGATGAGGGTAGTTCTAGTGATGATGAATATGATTTACTTACACTTTTTGCCAACCTTAACATGCAACAAAAAGAAAAATTAAATGAATTGATAGGTGTTATTCATGAGAAGGATGAACTCTTGGACAGCCAAGAGGAATTCCTTATTAAGGAAAATAAAAAAGCATGTTAAAGTGAAGAATGCTTATGCTCAGAAGTAGAGAAAAATGAAAT
This sequence comes from Zea mays, assembly GCF_902167145.1. Classification (NCBI taxonomy): domain Eukaryota; kingdom Viridiplantae; phylum Streptophyta; class Magnoliopsida; order Poales; family Poaceae; genus Zea; species Zea mays. The sequence continues at coordinate 155,451,023 of NC_050100.1, read as the reverse complement.
CTTGACTAAAGAGCATAGCATTTTCCATGATTCAATTACCAATCTTAGAAATGAAAATCCTAGTTTAATTGCTAAGATTGATAAGTTGAATGAATCAATTTCTAGCCTTAAAACTGAAAATGCTAGTTTAATTTCCAAGGCTAGAGATTTAAATGTTTGCAATGATTCTATTTCCTGTCTTAGAGATGAAAATTCAATATCACATGCTAAGATAGATGAATTAAATGCTTACAAACCCTCTACATCTACTGTTGAACATGTTGCCATTTGTACTAGATGTAGAGATGTTAATGTAGAAGTTATTCATGATCACCTTGCTTTAATTAAACAAGTCACAACCACGCACACAAGTCACAACTTGAGCTCGAAACACAACACACGGAGTTTGCCACTCAAATGGAACTCAAATCGCTAACACATAGAATCAAGGGCGTGGAGTCGGAGTCTGGAAGTCTTAGAATGTTTTGTGAAAGCTTGGTGTGCTCCTCCATGCGCCTAGGGGTCCCTTTTATAGCTCCAAGACAGCTATGAGTCGTTGGAGGCCAACTTGGAAGGCCAAACTTGCCTTCTGTCGGGTGGTGCACCGGACAGTCCGGTGCACCACCAGATAGTCACTGTAGTTGTCCAGTGCGCGATCTCTTTCCTTATCTGGCGCATCCGACTATTGGTCCTTCGGGTCGGTTGGCGCACCAAACACTGTCCGATGCGCACCAGATAGTCCGGTGTGTCCAACCGACCGTTGCTGCGGGCCACGTGTCGCTCGCGGATTGCGCAGCCGACCGTTGGCGCTGGCGACCGTTGGCTCACCGGACAGTCCGTTGCACCACCGGACAGTCTGGTGAATTATAGTCGTACGCCTCTGTCGGATTACAGGGAGGCTACGCTAGCGCAAAACAAAATTTTCAACCCCATAATACCAAGAACTACTGCGGTTATAGGTCATGGAATTACCACTAGACGCGCAGAGCAGCGGAAGACGTCTCGATGTAGATGAACGCGTCGAGCAGTGCCGTGCAGTCGTCGGCGTCCTTCACGTCCTCGCACGGTTCGTCCCAGTGCTCCAAATGCAGCACCTCCGAGGTATCCACACGTACAGGGAGGAAGCGCCGCGTACCGAACTGCTAGGTTCGCGACGACGGCTTGGCGAGGGCGAGAGGTGAGCGGCGGCTGCTCGTTTGTAGGTGGCGAATTAGGTTAAGCCTAACCGCGCCCCCGCCCCTCATTATATAGGCGTTATGGTGGGCTTCTGACACCGAGGCCCATCATTAACCCTAAAGCCCAGTCTAACTTCGGATCTAATCCGAATTAGGCTTCCTTCCCCTTAAGTGTGTGACCCTATAGGTTCACGTACAAATAGACATAGCCCGAGTACTCTTACTTGGCCCAATAATTGACAGCGGCCTCTAGCAAGACATGTCAACTCCTATGTGCACGTAAAGATCATATCAGACGAACCATTGCGACATTACGTACATGTTGTTCCCTTTGTCTCACGATATTTGGTCTGGCTCCAAGCTGACCTCTCTTTCTCGATACTGTGAATTGGAATCCTTTCAATGGTTAACTCTTAACCCTAGCACGGCCATGCATTTCTTGATCCAATCACTCGAGGGGCCCAGAGATATCTCTCTCACAAAGAGAGGGACAAATTCCATCTTGACTGACCATGCCTCATAGCATGCTTCCTGACAAACCCAAAACTACCTTTATAACTACCCAGTTACGGGATAGCGTTTGATAGTCCATAAGTAAGTCAATTCACATCTTGAGAACATGCGACAATCTCAAGTCTAAGGATACAGTATTCATGTTGCAAGAAGAGAACTATATTACAATATCTCACGTTGGGTTGGTCCAGCTACATGTCATACATGCGCCCACATTATTAGTTTAACATCTCCATGTTCATGACTTGTGAAATGTAGTCATCAACTAATACATGTGCTAGTCATCGACTCTGACTAGGGACATCATTTAGAATAACCATATAAGTAAAGAATCTCACAAACAATTCACATAATTGCTAATCAATACAAGGTGCCTTCCATGGATATTCAATTAAGCAATATATATATCATGGATACAAAGAAATATGCTCATCTCTATGATTATCTCTAGGGCATATTTCTAACAGTCTCCCACTTGCACTAGAGTTAATCTAGAAGATATCTAATACCCATAGATCTCACGTGTGCCTCATGCTTAGGTTGTCGAAGAGGTTTTGTCAAAGGATCAGGAACATTCAAATCCGTATGTATTTTGCATATCTTTATCTCACCCCGCCTAATGAATTCCCGTATGAGGTGAAACTTCCGCAGTACGTGTTTGTTTTTCTAGTGGTTCCTTGGCTCCTTAGCTTGCGCAATAGCCCCATTGTTGTCACAGTAGAGGTTCAATGGGCTAGATGCATTAGGAAACACACCAAGCTCGATGAGGAACTTTCTTATCCAAACACCTTCCTTCGCAGATTCAGAAGCTGCAATGTACTCGGCTTCTGTTGTAGAATCAGTCACAGTCTCCTGTTTGGAACTCTTCCAACTAACAGCACCACCATTTATTGTGAACACAAAACCTGATTGCGATTTTAACTCGTCTGGGTCAGTTTGGAAGCTAGCATCGGTGTAACCAGTTACAACGAGCTCCTCCTTATCCCCATATACCAGGAACATATCTTTAGTCCTTCTTAAGTACTTAAGAATGCCTTTTACCGCTGTCCAGTGATCCTCACCTGGATCAGCCTGGTATCTACTCGTAGCACTTATAGCGTATGAAACATCTGGGCGTGTACTTATCATGGCATACATGATTGAACCAATTGCCGAGGCGTATGGTACCTTACTCATGCGCTCTCGCTCATTAGCCGTTGCAGGACATTGCATCTGGCTAAGGTGTTTACCATGTGACATAGGTATGAAACCTTTCTTGGACTGTTCCATGTTGAACCGTTTCAAAACCTTGTCAATGTACGTATCTTGACTTAATCCTATAAGCCTCTTCGACCTATCTCTATAGATCCTTATGCCCAAAATATATGCTGCTTCCCCTAAGTCCTTCATAGAAAAACTCTTTTTCAGTGAAGCCTTGACGGACTCCAGCATAGGAATGTCATTCCCAATCAATAATATGTCATCCACATACAAGATCAGAAATACAACAGCGCTCCCACTTTCCTTCTTGTAACACAAGCTTCTTCTTCATTCTGATGAAAACCAAGCCCTTTGATCACTTCATCAAAACGAATGTTCCAACTCCGAGATGCTTGCTTCAACCCATAAATGGATTTCTGAAGTTTGCATATCTTTCCAGCATTGATCGGATCGACAAAACCCTCGGGCTGTATCATATACACGTCCTCATCTAGGTTTCCATTAAGGAAAGCTGTTTTGACATCCATCTGCCAAATCTCATAATCGAAATATGCGGCAATAGCTAGAATGATCCGAATAGATTTAAGCATCGCTACTGGCGAGAATGTCTCGTCATAGTCAACTCCTTGAACTTGTCGAAAACCCTTTGCAACAAGTCGAGCCTTATAGATGTGAACATTTCCATCCATGTCTTTCTTCTTCTTATAGATCCATTTGCATTCTATGGGTCTAACACCATCAGGCGGGTCAACCAAGTTCCAAACTTGATTTTCTCCCATGGAATCTATCTCGGATCTCATGGCGACATGCCATTTCTCGGAATCTGGGTCCATCATCGCTTCTGAATATGTTGTAGGTTCGTCGTTGTCTAACAACAACGATTCCCCATTGCCCAACAATAGCACTTCTCCTCGTGCCTCGCGAAGCCTTGCTGACCTTCGTGGTTGTGGTGGTGATTCTCTTGCCATAGACGTCTCAACTTGTTCTGCTACATTAGCATCACTTGTTGAATCTTGTCCCACTGGCTCATCCTGAACTTCTTTAAGATACACCTTTTGTTTACTTTTCTCTCTTTTGAGAAACTCTTTCTCTAAGAACACACCGTTCCGGGCGACAAACACTTTGCCCTCTGACCGGTGGTAAAAGTAATATCCTAAAGTTTCCTTTGGATATCCCACGAACATGCACTTGTCCGATTTTGGAGTGAGTTTATCCGACTGAAGTCGCTTGACGTAAACCTCACAACCCCAAATCTTCAGAAAAGACAAACTAGGAGTCTTCCCAGTCCACATCTCATATGGTGTCTTAACTACGGACTTAGACGGTACCCTATTTAGTGTGAAAGCTGCTGTTTCTAGAGCGTATCCCCAAAACGACAAAGGTAGGTCCGACTGGCTCATCATTGATCGAACCATATCCAATAAAGTCCGATTACGTCGCTCAGACACGCCATTCCTCTGAGGCGTTCCAGGCGGCGTAAGCTGTGGAACAATTCCACAACTCTTTAGATGATTGCCAAACTCATGACTCAAATATTCACCTCCACGATCTGATCGCAGTGCTTTAGTTTTCTTGTCACGCTGATTTTCTACTTCATTCTGAAACTCTTTGAACTTTTCTAAGGATTCAGACTTGTGTTTCATTAAGTAGACATACCCATATCTACTAAAATCATCAGTGAAGGTTATGAAGTATTGGAATCCTCCCCTAGCTGTCGTACTCATTGGTCCGCACACATCAGTATGTATGAGTTCCAATAAATCTAACGTCCTCTCCGGTAAACCCGTGAAGGGCGCCTTGGTCATCTTACCAAGTAAGCAAGCTTCACATGTCTCGTATGATTCAAAATCAAACGAAGTTAAAAGCCCATCAGAATGAAGCTTCTTCATGCGATTCTCACTTATATGACCTAAACGACAGTGCCACATGTAGGTAGGACTTAAATCATTAGGCCGAGGCCTTTTAGCACTAATATTATAGATAGGTGCATCATCAAGATTTAAAATGAATAACCCATTCATAATGGATGCAAAAGCCACAAACATGCCATTCTTAGAGATCACACAACCATTGTTTTCACTCGCAAATGAATAACCATCCTTCATCAAACATGAAGGAGACATAATGTTTCGACTCATACTAGGAACTAGATAACAATTATTTAACTCCAAAATAAATCCTGATGGGAGGTGGAGTTGCATCGTCCCGACGGTCAACGCAGCAACTCTTGCATTATTGCCTACCCGGAAATCAACTTCTCCTCTTTTCACGCTTCTACTTCTTGTCATTCCCTGCATCGAATTGCAAATATGGGCAACCGATCCGGTATTAAATACCCAAGAATTAATATAAGAATCAGCAAGAAAAATTTCTGTAATGTGAATAGCAAGTGTACCTGCTGCGGCTGTACCCTTACCGCCGCGATCCTTAATAGAGGCCAAGTACTGCTTGCAATTCCTTTTCCAGTGACCAAGTTCTTTGCAATAAAAGCACTCTGCATCTGCAGCTGGTCCAGCCTTGGGCTTTTGATTTGGCTTGGATACTGTATCCTTTGCCTTGCCCTTCTTCTTTTGAGATTTACCCTTCTTCTTAAAGTTGGGTTTGTTTTGGACCGCCATCACATGGCCGCTGCTGCCAGCACTTTTCTTTATATCCCCTTCTGCAGTTTTCAGCATGCCACATAGTTCATTGAGGCCCCTCTCCGCCCCATGCATATGGTAGTTCGTGATGAAGTTTCCATAGCTGGGCGGAAGAGATGCCAAAATAAAGTCAGTGGCCAACTCTTGGCTTATTGGGAAGCCTAGCTTCTCCAACCTCTGACTGTAACCAACCATTTTGATTACGTGTGGCCCAACTGCTGCGCCTTCTGCTAGCTTGCATTCCAGAAAGGCTTTGGACACATTGAACCTTTCAGTCCTGGCCTGAGTCTGGAACATATCCTTGAGCGCCACGATCATATCGTGCACCTCATGGTTTGTCGCAAACTGCATCTGCAGCTCAGGTTCCATGCAAGCAAGCATTAGGCAACTCACTTCAAGATTAGTATCCATTGCTTTCTTGTAAGCGGTTTTAGCTGCAGCAGTTGCATTTTCACCAGGATCCTCTGGCAGTGGTGTGTCTAGAACGTCTTCCTTTTTTCAGCCCTGAGAACAATTCTCAGGTTACGAATCCAATCCGTATAGTTTGTTCCATTTAACTTATCCTTTTCAAGAATTGATCGCAAAGTAAATGTTGGTGTGCTAGGTGCCATTTATCTACAACAAAATAATGCAAAATACTAAGACAAAAATATCCATGACAGAGTAAATCATATTAAACATTTAATAGTCTACTCCCACTAAAATCAATATCCCTCTATTGATACTTAGTGATTCAGAACCCACAACTAACAAGTCTACTAGTGAGCTTTAGCATCACCGCTAGAAGACAAGGTAGATCGGTAAGCAACTCCTTGCTAATCATATCATATATATGACTTCTGTTGTTGGGTGACATCTCTATGTCTCGGCTCCCAACCTTATGCCTCAAAGTCCTTAACCATTAAGCTGACTTTGTTTAAGTTAACCAACCCTTTCTGTAGTTCGTATCCGATACAAACCTATCTAGTCAAGGAAAACTGGTGGCACCCTAATTTCATAGACCCACCACCAATTGTACAAGACTTATGATAGTGCAAGGTTTGGAGAGGCATTAAAGCTTAAACATTTATGAGGGATCGTCCTACTTATATCATCGCACGCAAGGACATATATGCAATATGAACAAGTAGAACATTAAGAATGGCATTCACACAACAGTTGTGATTCGGTATGGCTTGTTTTCACATGGTGATCCCCATCTCCAATAATCTATCCATCACGATGATCTCCATCTCCATGATATAGGTATGCCATCCTCCAGGTGATGAGTCCTTCAAGACCTATCTAACGTATGCTGGTAAACAAATTACATATACGCTTTGGATCATCACATGTTGACACGCAGGTCATTACATTAAATTTGGACAATACATGTGGCTCCAGCCGTATTGCCCTGGTCACAACACGCAGGTCATGAATAATTTATTAACATGCATCATATACACATAATAGCCATACCGATCACATGTCCTGCAAAAACAGGTTAGACAAACACGTTTCTATACGTTCGCCACTTTAGCAGATAGCCACGGCGGTCCAAAGAAGATTACACTCATGACGTTTATGTATGGAAATTCCACTGGAAATCTCATGCGGTTGATCAAATCAACCCAAATCCGAGACTTTCGACCCGAAGAAGATTACACTCATGACGTTGATCTGTTACGTCAATCTACTGGTTGTGTACGTAGTTAGCCCCGATGGTGATTCCAGCCGGTAGGGGCAAGTCGCGCATACAACAGAGAAGGACAAACTGATCTCTCCAGTCATATCCGATGTAATCTACTTCAACCCTTTATTACCAATTGATCTAATCAAACCGTGCATCAAGTAGATCCATCTCATGAACCTAGATCCAGACCTAAAACTACGCATAACCTCCTCTGATACAACTGTCGGATTACGGGGAGGCTACGCTAGCGCAAAACAAAATTTTCAACCCCATAATACCAAGAACTACTGCGGTTATAGGTCATGGAATTACCACTAGACGCGCAGAGCAGCGGAAGACGTCTCGATGTAGATGAACGCGTCGAGCAGTGCCGTGCAGTCGTCAGCGTCCTTCACGTCCTCGCACGGTTCGTCCCAGTGCTCCAAATGCAGCACCTCCGAGGTATCCACACGTACAGGGAGGAAGCGCCGCGTACCGAACTGCTAGGTTCGCGACGGCGGCTTGGCGAGGGCGAGAGGTGAGCGGCGGCTGCTCGTTTGCAGGTGGAGAATTAGGTTAAGCCTAACCGCGCCCCCGCCCCTCATTATATAGGCGTTATGGTGGGCTTCTGACACCGAGGCCCATCATTAACCCTAAAGCCCAGTCTAACTTCGGATCTAATCCGAATTAGGCTTCCTTCCCCTTAAGTGTGTGACCCTATAGGTTCACGTACAAATAGACATAGCCCGAGTACTCTTACTTGGCCCAATAATTGACAGCGGCCTCTAGCAAGACATGTCAACTCCTATGTGCACGTAAAGATCATATCAGACGAACCATTGCGACATTACGTACATGTTGTTCCCTTTGTCTCACGATATTTGGTCTGGCTCCAAGCTGACCTCTCTTTCTCGATACTGTGAATTGGAATCCTTTCAATGGTTAACTCTTAACCCTAGCACGGCCATGCATTTCTTGATCCAATCACTCGAGGGGCCCAGAGATATCTCTCTCACAAAGAGAGGGACAAATTCCATCTTGACTGACCATGCCTCATAGCATGCTTCCTGACAAACCCAAAACTACCTTTATAACTACCCAGTTACGGGATAGCGTTTGATAGTCCCTAAGTAAGTCAATTCACATCTTGAGAACATGAGACAATCTGAGGTCTAAGGATACAATATTCATGTTGCAAGAAGAGAACTATATTACAATATCTCACGTTGGGTCGGTCCAGCTACATGTCATACATGCGCCCACATTATTAGTTTAACATCTCCATGTTCATGACTTGTGAAATGTAGTCATCAACTAATACATGTGCTAGTCATCGACTCTGACTAGGGACATCATTTAGAATAACCATATAAGTAAAGAATCTCACAAACAATTCACATAATTGCTAATCAATACAAGGTGCCTTCCATGGATATTCAATTAAGCAATATATATATCATGGATACAAAGAAATATGCTCATCTCTATGATTATCTCTAGGGCATATTTCTAGCAGCCTCTGCATTTTCCCGAGAGCAGCCGGTTCACCACCGGCCAGCCTGGCACACCGGACACTGTCCGGTGCATCACCGGACAGTCCGGTGTGCCTGGCCAGAGTTGGTGTTGGCTGCACATGGCCAACTCTTTTCCTTTGCTTTTCTTCTTCTTTTGTCACTGTTTCTAGCACTTAGACAAACACATTAGTATACAAAATAATATACTAAGTCTAGAAACATACCTTATGCTTTGATTTGCACTTTTCACACATTTTGCACATAAGAACTTAATTAATGTGTTGGGCATCTAATCACCAAAATACTTATATAAATGGCCCAAGGGCACATTTCCCTTTCAATCTCCCCCTTTTTGGTGATTTATGCCAACACATCAAAAAACAACAAAAGAAGTTCAATTGAAGACCAAATTGTTTTTGCTAATGATTTGGCATATTTGGATCACTCTTTGCCACCACTTGGTTTGTTTTTGCAAATCAAATTCTTTTTGCTATCTCTAAGTCAGACACACTTGCTTCGGCAAATCAAGAGATATTTCAAGAGAAAAATTGATCAAGTGCCAAAAACTCCCCCTTTTCCCATAATCAAAATTCTCCCCCATAAGAGACCAAATTTTGCAATAAGAGTATTTTGGTCAAATCACAAATTCTAACTCTACTATTTTCAAAATTCTCAAGTGGTTGGCTGATCCAGTTGCTTTGGCCTTAATTTCTCCCCATTTGGCATTAAGCACCAAAACAGGATCATTTTTGGCCCTTTAACCCCATTGCCTCACCAAAAATGTCAATTAAGAGCAGAAAGGCAATGAGATTGCAAGTATGAACTTGGAAGTAAGTACACTAATACCGGAGTGCAGTGGAAGTCTTTTCATTGTCCAAGTTCACCTTTCCCTTTCAATGCACCTTTGGGACTACATCAAGTATACTCAATCAAACATGTTAGTCTCAAAAGGTCAAGTTGTAGCACATCTCCCCCTACATATGTGCACCATTTGCATATGGATTTGTGAGGTCCGGGGAGGTCTTGTACAACTTGAGCACCACAAATAGATAGCAAATGTTGTAAATGCACAAAGTAACATGATCAAAGGCATAGAACACATGTATGCTCTAGATCAATCCAAGTTACGCGAATCTAAGACATTTAGCTCACTACGCAACCTGCAAAATGTTTTCTCATCCAACGGCTTGGTGAAGATATCGGCTAGCTGGTTCTCGGTGCTAATATGATAAATATCGATATCTCCCTTTTGTTGGTGATCCCTCAAGAAGTGATGCCGGATGTCTATGTGCTTAGTGCGGCTGTGTTCAATAGGATTATCCGCCAAGCGGATAGCACTCTCATTGTCACATAGGAGTGGGACTTTGCTCAGATTGTAGCCAAAGTCCCGGAGGGTTTGCCTCATCCAAAGTAGTTGTGCGCAACATTGTCCTGCGACAACATACTCGGCCTCAGCGGTGGATATGGCAACGGATGTCTGTTTCTTGGAACTCCAGGACACCAGGGACCTTCCTAGAAATTGGCACGTCCCTGATGTACTCTTCCTATCAACCTTGCAACCGGTATAATCGGAGTCTGCGTATCCAATTAAGTCAAAGGTAGACCCCTTTGGATACCAGATCCCGAAGCACGGCGTATCAACTAAATATCGAAGAATTCGCTTAACGGCCACAAGGTGACATTCCCTAGGGTCGGATTGATATCTAGCACACATGCATACACTAAGCATAATGTCTGGTCTACTAGCACAAAGATAAAGTAATGAACCTATCATGGACCTGTATGCCTTTTGATCAACGGACTTACCTCCTTTGTTGAGGTCGACATGCCCGTCGGTTCCCATCGGTGTCTTCGCGGGCTTCGTGTCCTTCATCCCAAACCCCTTGAGAAGATCTTGAGTGTACTTCATTTGGGAGATGAAGGTACTGTCCTTGAGTTGCTTCACTTGGAATCCAAGGAAGTATGTTAACTCACCCATCATCGACATTTTGAATTTCTGCATCATCACCCTGCTAAACTCCTCACAAGACTTTTGGTTAGTTGAACCAAATATTATGTCATCAACATAAATTTGGCACACAAAGAGATCACCATCACAAGTCTTGGTAAAAAGAGTGGGATCATCTTTCCCAACCTTGAAAGCATTAGCAATTAAGAAATCTCTAAGGCATTCATACCATGCTCTTGGAGCTTGCTTAAGTCCATAGAGCGCCTTAGAGAGCTTATACACGTGGTCGGGATACCTGTCATCCTCAAAGCCAGGGGGTTGTTCCACGTATACCTCCTCCTTGATTGGCCCATTGAGGAAAGCACTCTTCACGTCCATTTGAAATAGCCTGAAAGAGTGGTGAGCGGCATAGGCTAACAAAAATCAAATTGACTCTAGCCTAGCCACAGGAGCAAAAGTTTCCTCGAAATCCAAACCTGCGACTTGGGCATAACCTTTTGCCACAAGTCGAGCCTTGTTTCTTGTCACCACCCCGTGCTCGTCTTGCTTGTTGCGAAACACCCACTTGGTTCCCACAACGTTTTGCTTTGGACGTGGCACTAGGCTCCAAACTTCGTTTCTCTTGAAGTTGCTGAGCTCTTCCTACATGGCCAACACCGAGTCCGGATCATGCAAGGCCTCTTCTACCCTGAAAGGCTCAATAGAAGAGACAAACGAGTAATTGTGGCGGAACCGCCCGAATTATTCCAGCTTAAGTGCCCAAGTCGCACCCTTAAGGGCAGCAACACACTTAAATAGGAATAACCCGTCAGTCCTTCGGATCTAGTCCGATAAAGCCACTTACCAGGATCGAATACCACTAGCTCACACAAAGGTGAGGCACAGAGAAATACAATAAAACATAATACCACAAATTAAATAAGTATCATTAGTGATTACATTATCGGAGTTTCAGAAATAATAACCATAAATTTTAATGCAGCGGAAATAACTAACGGAGAAAACCGAGTAACATGGCGAAGCCTGGCCACGCTACTCCTCCTGGTCCTCTCCTGCGGAAGCAATAACCCACTCGACTGTCTATTCCGGTGGCTGGGATGAAGGCCAAGTCACACCATCAACCAAATCTAGGATGTACCTGCAAAAATTGTGTCACAAGCAAGGCTGAGTATACTAATACTCAGCTAGACTTACCCGGTGTGAGGAGTCTACTCCTCTACCTCTAGACATGCAGCTGTTTGGCTGAGGGGTTTGGTTTGCCAAAAGCACTAGCTGAGTCTAAAATCAAGTTTTAGCTTTTCAAGTTTTAGTATGATCCTTTTTAAACTAGATGAGTACCTAGCTACTCATACATGATATCAAACATTTTTAAGCAATCAACCTTTTTGCCGGTCAACTCATTTCTACTTATTACTCAATGTAGCAGCATGGATCAAGCAGTCTCATTAGCTGCGAGAAGCAGACGATTCGAATCGAGTTTTTAAACCTTGCAAGGTAAACCTAAACACACGACATGCAGGGGCACTCCGTCCCCACGCACATCAACCGTCCCCATCGATTCCCTGGCAACAGATCAGGGCTCACCGCCTTGGCGTACAATGCCTCACTGACCCCGACTGCCGTCGTGCAGTGACCGCACTTGTACCCACCATAACCGGAATGGGAGACCACGTCTCAGGTCGCATGAGGGGTAAAGTCTGTGGGCAGGTTCACTCAGGTACTAGGCTTACCGATTTACCATATTTCTCGGCATGTGTTTAGTACGTTCAAACGCTTGACACACGGTACCACACCTTAATCCTTATTCCAATTTCCGTCTCGTAGACAACGCATCCCCATGGACCGTTGTCCACAGACTATCATCAGTACGATATATAAATGGATACAACCAATTCCTGACCTCGCGCGAGTGCTAGAAAAATCACTCGACTTCTACCGAGATCCCTAATTAGTAAAGCAGCTACTCGACCTAGCATACTAGTATCCATCTCAAAAGGAATCCTGAGTTCATGCAACTAAGGTTTCAATCAACTCCTACACTTAAGTGCACAATACAAGCCTACAAACATTAAGTGCAGTAAAATAGCATATATAACGGTTATGCATAAAACCGGGGCTTGCCTTTAATTTTAACACTTAGATAGTGTTTGCTGGGGGAGGTACTCGCTTGGCGAGCATCCACTGGTTAAGTCCATCCTTCCTTGTGTCGTCCACCAACTGCATCTTGTGGGTGGCACCACAGCACTTGCACGATCATCACCTCCCGGTCCTAAATGAGATGCAGATGCATATGTATGAATACAATGAAAATATCACAAGCTATATAAATACATGGTAGCAAACTAACATTTAATTGTAAGACACCGCAACGACTATACGCAAGCGCTAGCTATTCGTATGTTATCGGCGTTCATCATTAACACCATTAACAAGACGACCATATTTTATTTATTTACGCAACACAAATACGATATGACAAGTACACGCATTTTCTACGCTCACCTTAATCATTCATTTGTTCTCCTATTGACCACACAAGAGCAACCAAGACAACGTAAGTTTAAATTGGACCTAGGCATCAATGTCTATGAAACTCCTATATCACAATCAACTAGAGAAGAAACATATAAAACATGACACACATGCATTATTAAGCTTAGTCATGGCAAGTCTATATTACTTAAGAGCAAACCAAACATTTTTAGCGAGAAGGGTGAACTAAACAATCAAAAGCGCACTAGCAGAATTTTTTAGACAGCAATACATCAGTCACTTGTTTCAGTCATAGCTCACAAGATATTTACCCAAAAATAGTAAACTAGGACTTTCTAGAAAGCTTTAAAAGTACTTTACAACTTTGGTATTGTCATCACAGCAGGATTAAACACTTAGCAAGGTCAAAACGTGCTAATACAACAGCGCTGTCCAGATTTGGACAGATTCAGACCTGTGACTTTAAAAAATCCATAACTAAAGATTCAGACATCCAAACAAAGTGATCTTAGACTTTCTGGAAAGCTAATTAAATGTTCTACCAATTATTTATAAACATCCCTGGCTGGTTTAGCATGTATCAAGGGTAAAATATACTATGAAGGCTGCGCTGTCCAAAACTGGACAGATTCAGTCTTCACACTTCAAACACATGTAACTTAATCTTCAGACCACCAAAAAGAGTGATCTAAGACTTTTTAAAAAGCTTAGCAAAAGTACTACACAACTTTTATAATCACCAAGAAGTGATTCCAGGTTTAACTAAATCAAATATTACAGTTTTCGAAATCTGTTCTGACGGTGGACAGAACACAACAACCAGTCTGTAAAATTTATAACTCTTAAACCGTCAGGACTATAGTTATGAAATTTTAACACAAGCAAGATAAGAAAAGCCTCTACAACTTTCTTATAATTGACAAGGACTGATTCTAACATTAACGTAAGCAAACAATGCAGTTTCTGAAATCTGTACAGAATTTGGACAGATTCAGTTACTGAATTTGTAAAAAGCACAATGCCTAAACGGTCATACCTATGGCTGTCAAATTTTAACACCAGCAAGATAATAAAGTTCTCTACAACTTTCTTGTGAACACCAATAACTGGTTTCAACATTAACTTAAGCAACCATTGCAATTTCTGAAATCTATTATGAAATTCGACAGATTCAGGTGCTGGGCTTGTGAAAAGCACAACTCCTAAACGATCAGGTTTATGACTGTCAATTTTTAGTACAAGCAAGATAATAAGGTTATCTACAACTCTTCTATATGACTTTTCTACAGAAAACATGATTTAGTTCATCAAACAAACAACACAACTAAAACAGTGTGTGCAGTCCAAAACAGCAATTACTAAATTTCAGCTCCTATACAATTCAAAAATCGCCGCGTTCTAAAGACTTGAATTATTCTAACACTTTGACAATTGTTAGAGTTAACATAACCAAGTGAGAACTAACAAGTAGACTCACTATTTTTTTTTATTCGTGTCATTTTGAACACTAGAAGTACCATACTCAATTAACAACGCATCCTCTACAATAATCAATATCGAAGCGTCTTTCCCCCAATTATTTGCATTTCAACTTAGACATCACATGAGCACTACTACTTTTCATCCGCGATCATAACCATACGCATTTAGACTACAACAAGCAAATCATCGTGACCACGAGCTTAACTAAGACATCTAACAAGTTGGTTAACCCAAGCAACAACCTAGGCCGTTATGCACCATACACATCGGTTTGCCTATTATTATCGCAATCCAAGACACAACATATATATCACAATCACTTACGCAATCGATTCCTACTTACATGAGTTGGCTAACGCGGTATAAAACTTAGCAAACCATTTTAGACATTGCAACTCGAAACATGGTTCGAAGCGGATTAATTAGCTTCTCTTACCCATTTCTCAACTTAAATTGGATAACACATAAGTCACCTAAAACATCACCTTTTAGGGGACCTAACATGTCGAGCATCAATTTTATAACATAAGCGACTCAACCTCTATCATGCTTGTCCGACCTATTGGCTAACATTTCTGAAACACCCTATCTATCCTTCACATTTCTAGTCATATTGCACAACATAAAAGATTTCAATACGTATTCACCCCATAAGTAACATCATCACACATGATTCTCATTTAACCGTAGAGGAAGCGATGACTACTTTGGCATGTTACCACCTCACTACCCAAGCCGAAACAATCTCCTAACCATATCAACCAAACTTCTAATTGAGTAAAACCTATACATCCTTGGCACGAATACAACCATATTGCGGTATGCACTCGAGACACTTCAAGCAATGTGGCACGACCACTAATATAAATGAACTCCGACACTCATGTCTTAATGATACCTCCTCCACGCAAACAAGCATTTTCTAAACTACTCGTCACATCACAATTATAACTCCTACATAATCACGAATCCCATCACATTGCATAGGATTTGCACTTCAATCTCGACTTAATTGCACGCCTCATACTTGTTTATTACAAAACTCTTCGCCTAACCAATACACTACATTCTGCCTACATAGGATCTTTTTAACACAATCGACGTATACACTTAATAGAACGATTTTTGTACGACCTATAAAATCAATCTAGCCTTTTCATCGCACAACATGACTCTTTCCCTATTTTGAATGCAACCATATTCGGCATGCATTCAAATACTTCAAATGACTCTAACGCAATCACTATTATAATACATCGACATACATGTGCAATAGTACACCCTACACACAAACCTACAATTTTTAAATTTACACATCACGTCCAATCAACATAACTCAGTTATTTCTCCGATTCGCACACTCGTGCACGCCACTACACATGAATAATAAACTCTACCAACATTCAACACATTACAATATATATCGCCTAATATTAGTTGGAAAACAAAAAGGGACATCTTACTCTTCATTACTTACTTCGTCGAGGTTCCTCACTCGCACGCAAACAAGGTTTTGGCTAAACCGCAAGCTTGCAAGGAAACTCGACGACGACGTGGAGTAATGCGAGCCGCGCACGAAGGCGAGGTCACAGCGACTGTGACATCGCTGCTGTTCATGACATAGAGCTTTACTCGGGCATTTCATCGAATACCCGAGAAGCGCCAACGTTGTGGGGCTACGGGGGAAACTCGGCTGCGAGGAGCTGCGCTGTAGAGGGTTGGGCATGCTTCAGCCGAAGTGGAGGGGGTGGTGCTGTCCAATGGACTAGGCAAAACAGTGAGCCGATAGAGCACGGAGTTGCCGCAGCTACTGCTCAAGGGGAAGGTGCCGAGGGAGGAGCCACTGTTTTGTGGGGGAAGAGAGGAGGATGGGCTGCTTCATCCATGGACAGGGAGGAAGAAGAGGGCCTGCTCGCCAAGGGAGAGAGGGCAGAGCTGCTGCTGGCCGAATGCCCGTGTGCTATGGAGGTCGGCTGGTTTCCATGGAAGGTGGAGTGCAGGGCTGCTGCGCAGGGAGGAAGGGGTCGAGCTGCTCGCCTGCAGGGAGCGAGCGCTAGGGGGAAGAAAGGCGCTGGGAGGTTGGGTGCGCGCCCTTGGAGCAGGGGAACAGGGAGCTCGGCGTCCGAGCAGAGGGGAGCTGCAGACTGGGGCTTGCAGAGCTTGACTGGGTGTCGGCGTTGAGGAGCAGCGGCTGGAGCAGAAGGGAAGGCGCTCAAGGAGAGGAGCCATGGACGTCCATGGAGCTGATGTGTTGCGCCATAGGAGGAAGAGCTCCTGGTGGGAGCGCCTGCTCCAAGGGAACTCAGCCGAGGAGGCTTCTGCCGCGGGCGCCCAGGGAGAAGGAGCGGATGGAGCTTGGGGCGCCGGCCATGGGGTAGAGAAGCGCCCCTACTGGCGTGCTGCGTCGAGGGGGGCGAGTGGAGGGAGACACAGGGAGCGTGCGTCGGCTGAAAGAGAAGAGGAAAATGGTTGTGGCGGCTAGGGGTAGGGAGTGGTAATTTCTTCCAACTTGCAAGGGGAGGCATCATATTTATAGACATGTGAGGGCTAGGGTTTTTAGTGGGCCAAATGGGCTGGACTGGATTCGGCCCAAAACACGTAACCGGGCTGCGCTAAATATTTTCCGGAACAAAAATACTCCGGCGGAATTCGCTTCTACGGAGAACAGAGTGAAATAGAGTTTTGGCGAACGGAAGATTGAGCGATTAATTCGGCCGAGAGTCTGATTGGATTTCGCTCGAAAATAATTACCTACGCGTGATTCGAAAATAAATCGTCCTGAGATTTTGATCGGCTTTGGATTTTTAGTCGGAGAAGGCGAATCGTGATATTTTAAAATCGATGTCGATACGGGATTTTGAATTCGGTTCGGACATGAGATATTTGGCTGAGTCGAGTAAGAATTAATTAGAGGACGACATATTGAGTATTCCGTCTGAGTGTACGGACTCGTATTAAAATAGTCGGACATGATCGAAGTTCGAGGAGTTGGATTCGGACACAGATCAAATAACAGCCATCGAGGGATTGATTAAATGAGCTTTAGATAAGATTTATAAATCGAAATTGACTATCGAGTTTGCATTCGTTCCGAGAATAAAAGTTTAACAGGCTCCGAATTCGGTCTTCTGTGAGACTGAATAATTCCGAATTCGGCGAAATGTGAACGAATAATCTGGATAATCAGAGACATACGCAAGCGAGAAAGAGAAATTTTTACTGAGCATCCGAGATTAGGATTAATCTCCCATCATAACACGAAACTGACACCTGGGGTGTCACAGTAATGCTCACAAAAAATAGCTAAACATGAGCGAGTCGTTACTCCCTTGCTGATATCACCCAGAATTTGATCAACGGGGTGATTTCTTTGGATCGTTGTTCGGACTTGAGTTGGAGGGGCCCATGGTGCTTCTTCCTCCATAACCTGTTCTTCTTGTGCTCCCCCTTGATCACGCTCCTCTTCTTGAGGTACCTGTCCATCATCTTGAGTTGGGGATGCACCAGCGTCGAAGAAGAAGGCTGATCTTGTTCCTGTAGTTCCTGTGGTCGCACATCACCTATCGCCATCGTGCGCATTACGGCTGTTGGAACTTCATCTTCATCTATATCATCAAGATCAACTTGCTCTCTTGGAGAGCCATTAGTCTCATAAAATACAACGTCGCTTGAGACTTCAACTAATCCTGATGATTTGTTGAAGACCCTATACGCCTTTGTATTTGATTCATACCCTAGTAAAAACCCTTCTACAGCCTTGGGAGCAAATTTAGAATGTCTACCTTTCTTCACCAGAATGTAGCATTTGCTCCCAAATACACGAAAGTAAGAGACATTGGGTTTGTTACCGGTAAGGAGTTCGTAGGAGGTCTTCTTGAGAAGGCGATGCAGATAGATCCGGTTTATGACGTGGCAGGCTGTGTTCACAGCTTCTGACCAAAACCGCTCGGGCGTCTTTAACTCTCCAAGCATCATTCTCGCCATGTCAATAAGCGTCCTATTCTTCCTCTCTACCACACCATTTTGCTGTGGTGTGTAGGGAGCCGAGAACTCGTGCTTGATGCCTTCCTCCTCAAGAAACTCTTCAACTTGTAGATTCTTGAACTCGGACCCGTTGTCGTTTCTTATCTTCTTCACCTTTAGCTCAAATTCATTTTGAGCCCTTCTTAGAAAGCGCTTTAGGGTCCCTTGGGTTTCTGATTTGTCCTGCAAAAAGAATACCCAAGTGAAGCGAGAAAAATCATCAACAATTACAAGACCATACTTACTTCCCCCGATGCTAAGGTAGGCAACGGGTCCAAAGAGGTCCATGTGAAAAAGCTCCAGTGGTCTTGATGTTGTCATCACATTCTTGCTGTGATGAGTACTTCCCACCTGTTTCCCTGCCTGACATGTTGCATAAGGTCTGTCTTTCTCAAAGTAGACATCAGTTAGTCCTAACACATGATCTCCCTTTAGAAGTTTATGAAGGTTCTTCATCCCAACATGTGCTAGACGGTGATGCCAAAGCCAGCCCATATTAGTATTAGCCATTAAGCATGCATCTAGATGGGCATTCTCTTTCGAAAAATCTACTAAATAGAGTTTGTCGTCTAATACACCCTTAAACGGTAATAAACCATCACTCCTTCTAAAGACATATACATATATATTTGTAAATAGACAATTATAACCCATGTTACACAATTGACTCACAGATAACAGATTATACCCGAGCGACTCAACTAAAAACACATTAGAGATAGAATGCTCAGATGTAATGGCTATTTTTCCTAATCCTTTGACCTTGCCTTGGTTCCCATCTCCAAAGATGATCGAATCCTGGGAATCCTTGTTCTTGACGTAGGATGTGAACATTTTCTTCTCCCCCGTCATGTGGTTTGTGCATCCGCTATCGATAATCCAGCTTGAGCCCCCTGATGCATAAACCTGCAAGGCAATTTACGCTTGGGTTTTAGGTACCCAACTCTTGTTGGGTCCTACAAGGTTAGTCAATATAGTTTTTGGAACCCATATGCAAGTTTTGTCTCCCTTGCATGTAGATCCCAACTTCCTAGCAACTACTTTTGCATTCTTACATGAAAGAACAAAAGAAGTGTTGCAAGCATGAAAAACAGTAGTAGGTTCATTGCACATTTTCCTAGGCACATGAGACACAACATTATTTCTCCTAGGCCTATTTCTTCCATGCACAAAAGTAGAGCTAGAAGCATACATAACATGTGAATCATTATAAGCAGTATGAACATAACTCTTATTATAATTAGAACGACTAGAAATTTTCCTATCATAAATAAAAGCATGGTTCCTTTGAGGACTACTAGCCATAGGGGCCTTCCCTTTCTCCTTGTTGAGAATGGGAGCCTTTTGGCTTGTTAAGTTTTTGGTTTTCTTTCGAAAACCAAGTCCATCCTTAATTGAAGGGTGTCTACCAATAGTGTAGGCATCCCTAGCAAATTTTAATTTATCAAAATCACTTTTGCAAGTCTTAAGTTGAGCATTAAGACTTGCCACCTCATCATTTAATTTAGTAATAGAAATATGATGTTCATTACAAGCATCAACATTAAAGTCCTTACATCTATTACAAATACTAACATGCTCTATACATGAACTAGTTTTATTTACTTCCTCTAGCTTAGAATTTAATTCATCATTTAAACTCTTTAAACTAGAGATAGATTCATGGCAAGCAGATAACTTAGTAGATAGCATTTCATTTATCTTAGTTTCTAAAGCAAGAGATTTTTGCACACTAACAAATTTGTCATGTTCCTCATACAGAATGCCCTCTTGCTTTTCTAACAGTCTATCTTTTTCATTTAGAGCATCAATTAATTCATTAATTTTCTCTACTTTGGCTCTATCTAAACCTTTAAATATACCAGAGTAATCTACTTCATCATCGGAAGAATCTTCATCACTAGAAGAAGAGTACTTTGGGGAGTCTCGATTACGTACCTTCTTCTCCTTTGCCATGAGGCAAGTGTGGCGTTCGTTGGGGAAGAGCGAAGACTTGTCGAAAGCCGAGGCAGCCAATCCTTCATCGTCAGAGTCAGATGAGGAGCAGTCAGAATCCCACTCCTTTCCAAGGTGTGCCTTGCCCTTCGCCTTCTTGTAGTTTTTCTTCTTCTCCTTCTTCCCGTACTTTTCTTGTCCCTGGTCATTATCGTTATCGGGGCATTGTGCTATGAAATGACCAGTCTTACCGCATTTGAAGCAGGAGCGCTTTCCCCTTGTTTTATTCTTGGAGGGGTACTCTTTGCGTCCTTTGAGCGCGGTCTTGAAGCATTTGATGATGAGTGCCATCTCATCTTCATTTAGCCTGGCAGCCTCAAGTTGTGCCACCTTGCTTGGTAGCGCCTCCCTGCTGCTTGTTGCCTTGAGCGCAACGGGCTTTGGCTCGTAGACGGGTAGTCGACCATTTAGTGCATCATCCACATATCGCGCCTCCTTTACCATCATACGCCCGCTCACAAACTTTCCAAGGATTTCCTCGGGCGTCATCTTGGTGTACCTAGGGTTTTCACGAATAAGATCGACAAGATGGGGGTCAATTACAGTAAATGACCTTAGCATGAGTCGGACGACATCATGATCCGTCCATCTTGTGCTTCCGTAGATTCGGATCTTGTTGATGAGGGTCTTGAGCCTGTTGTAGGTCTGAGTTGGCTCCTCTCCCCTGATCATTGCGAATCTCCCCAGCTCGCCTTCCACTAGCTCCATTTTGGTAATCATGGTGACATCGTTTCCCTCATGAGAAATCTTGAGGGTGTCCCAGATTTGCTTGGCGTTGTCCAAACCGCTCACCTTATTATATTCATCCCTGCAAAGAGATGCTAGCAACACAGTAGTGGCTTGGGCATTTTTGTGAATTTGTTCATTGATAATCATAGGGTTGTTCGTACTATCAAAATGCATCCCATTTTCGACAATTTCCCAAATACTAGGATGGAGAGAAAATAGATTACTACACATTTTATGGCTCCAAAATGAATAGTCTTCTCCATCAAAGTGTGGAGGTTTTCCAAGAGGAATAGAATGTAGATGTGCATTCGAATTGTACGGAATACTAGAATAATCAAAAGAGTAGTTCTGATTAACCGTTTTCTTTTTCGACGAAGAGTCGTCGTCGTCTCTAGGTGAAGAAGATGATGCATCACTGACGTAGTAGATGATCTTCTTGATGCGTCTCTTCTTCCCGTCCCTCTTCTTGTGACTCGAGCCTGAGTCAGTGGGCTTGTCGTCTCTTGGCTCGTTGAAGAGGGACTCCTCCTTATCGTTGACCACCATCCCCTTTCCCTTAGGATCCATCTCTTCGGGCGATTAGTCCCTTAGATGAAGAGTATGGCTCGGATACCAATTGAGAGCACCTAGAGGGGGGTGAATAGGTGATCCTGTAAAATCAAACACTAATAGCCACAAAACTTAGTTTAAAGTGTTAGTACGGCTAAGTAGCTTTGAAGTGAGTTCTTGTGAACACAACAATCACAGAGAAAGCAACACAAGAGACACGCGATTTTTATCCCGTGGTTCGGCTAAGTAACACTTGCCTACTTCCACGTTGTGGTGTCCCAAAGGACGAGGGTTGCACTCAACCCCTTTCGAGTGATCCGATGATCAACTTGAATACCACAGTCTTTTCCTTTAGAGTCTATTTCCCGTTTGCGAGGAATCTCCACAATTTGGAGTCTCTCGCCCTTACAATTGAGATCACAAAGAAAGAACAGAGTAAGGTCGGGGAGAGCAACACACACAAGACTCAAATCTGCAGCACAACCACGCACACAAGTCACAACTTGAGCTCGAAACACAACACACGGAGTTCGCAACTCAAATGGAGCTCAAATCGCTAACACAGAGAATCAAGGGCGTGGAGTCGGAGTCTGGAAGTCTTAGAATGTTTTGTGAAAGCTTGGTGTGCTCCTCCATGTGCCTAGGGGTCCCTTTTATAGCCCCAAGGCAGCTTGGAGCCGTTGGAGGCCAACTTGGAAGGCCAAACTTGCCTTCTGTCGGGTAGTGCACCGGACAGTCTGGTGCACCACCGGACAGTCACTGTAGTTGTCCGGTGCGCGATCTCCTTCCTTATCTGACGCATCCGACCGTTGGTCCTTGGGGTCAGTTGGCGCATCGCACACTGTCCGGTGCACACCAGACAGTCCGGTGTGCCCAACCGACCGTTGCTGCGGGCCACGCGTCGCCCGCGGATTGTGCAGCCGACCATTGGCGCTGGCGACCGTTGGCTCACCGGACAGTCCGGTGCACCACCGGACAGTTTGGTGCACCACCGGACAGTCCGGTGACTTATAGCTGTATGCCTCTGCATTTTCCCAAGAGCAGCCGGTTCACCACCGGCCAGCCTGGCACACCGGACACTGTCCGGTGCACCACCGGACAGTCCGGTGTGCCTGGCCAGAGTTGGTGTTGGCTGCACATGGCCAACTCTTTTCCTTTGCTTTTCTTCTTCTTTTGTCACTGTTTCTAGCACTTAGACAAACACATTAGTATACAAAATAATATACTAAGTCTAGAAACATACCTTATGCTTTAATTTGCACTTTTCACACATTTTGCACATAAGAACTTAATTAATGTGTTGGGCATCTAATCACCAAAATACTTATAGAAATGGCCCAAGGGCACATTTCACTTTCAAGGCTCCCATGGTTCAGGATAACGAGGGCTATATTTTATATCCTGCTGGTTATCCCGAACACAAAATTAGGAGAATTCATGGTAAGAAATCTCATTCTGTTTCCAACAATGCTTTGATATATAAGAATGAGGCTTCTAGCTCTAGGCAATCAACCCATGTTAAATTGCCTAAAAAGAAAACTCCTACTACATCAAATGAGCCTAACATGTCATTTAAGACTTTTGATGCTTCATATGTTTTAACTAACAAATCAGACAAAGTAGTTACCAAACATGTTGGGGGCAAACACAAGGGCTCCAAGACTTGTGTTTGGGTACCCAAGGTGCTTGTTTGTAACGTGAAAGGACCCAAGACTGTTTGGGTACCTAAGAATAAGGCCTAAATTGTTTTGCAGGTTTATGCATCCGGGGGCACAAGTTGGATAATTGATAGCGGATGCACAAACCACATGACAGGGGAGAAAAGGATGTTCTCCTCCTACGAGAAAAATGAAGATCCCCAACGAGCTATCACATTCGGGGATGGAAATCAAGGTTTGGTCAAAGGACTTGGTAAAATTGCTATATCACCTGACCATTCTATTTCAAATGTTTTTCTTGTAGAGTCTTTAGATTACAACTTGCTTTCAGTTTCTCAATTATGCAAAATGGGCTACAATTGTCTATTTACAGATGTAGGTGTTACTGTCTTTAGAAGAAGTGATGATTCAGTAGCATTTAAGGGGTCAGCTATACTTAGTTGATTTTAACAAAGCTGAACTCGATACTTGCTTAATAGCTAAGACTAATATGGGTTGACTCTGGCATCGCCGACTAGCCCATGTTGGAATGAAGAATCTTCACAAGCTTCTAAAGGGAGAACACATTTTGGGACTAACAAATGTTCATTTTGAGAAAGACAGGGTTTGTAGCGCATGTCAAGCAGGAAAGCAAGTTGGTGCTCACCATCCACACAAGAACATAATGACAATGGATAGGCCACTGGAGTTACTACACATGGATCTATTCGGCCCGATAGCTTACATAAGCATCGGCGGGTGTAAGTACTGTCTAGTAATTGTGGATGATTATTCTTGCTTCACTTGGGTGTTCTTTTTGCAGGAAAAATCACAAACCCAAGAGACTTTAAAAGGATTCTTGAGATGGGCTCAAAATGAGTTCGGCTTAAGAATAAAAAATATAAGAAGTGACAACGGGACAGAGTTCAAGAATTCACAAATTGAAGGCTTTCTTGAGGAAGAGGGCATCAAGCATGAGTTCTCTTCTCCCTACACACCTCAACAAAATGGTGTAGTGGAGAGGAAGAATAGAACTCTACTAGACATGGCGAGGACCATGCTTAATGAGTACAAGACTCCGGACTGGTTTTGGGCTGAGGCGATTAACACTACCTGCTACTCCATCAACCGGCTCTACCTTCACTGAATCCTCAAGAAGACATCATATGAACTCCTCACTAGTAAAAAGCCCAATGTTTCATATTTTAGAGTCTTTGGTAGCAAATGTTTTATTCTTGTTAAAAGAGATAGAAAATCTAAATTTGCTCCAAAGGTTGTAGAAGGCTTTTTACTTGGTTATGACTCAAACACAAGGGCATATAGAGTCTTCAACAAATCCACTGGATTAGTTGAAGTTTCTTGTGACATTGTGTTTGATGAGACTAATGGCTCCCAAGTGGAGCAAGTTGATCTTGATGAGCTAGATGACGAAGAGGCTCCATGCGTCGCGCTAAGGAACATGTCCAGTGGGGATGTGTGTCCTAAGGAATCCGAAGAGCCCACACAAGCTCAAGATCAACCATCATCTTCCAATCAAGCATCCCCTCCAACTCAAGATGAGGATCAAGCTCAAAATGATGAAGATGAAGATCAAGAAGATGAGTCACCTCAAGAGGAGGATAATGATCAAGGGGGAGATGAAGTTGATCAAGACAAGGAAGATGATCAAGAGATACAGGGTCAAAGACTGCCACACCCAAGAGTCCACCAAGCAATTCAACGAGATCACCCCATGAACTCCATTCTCGGTGACATTCATAAAGGGGTAACTACTAGATCTCGAGTTGCTCATTTTTGTTAACATTACTCTTTTGTCTCCTCTATTGAGCCATACAGGGAAGAGGATGCACTAAGAGATTCAGATTGGGTGCTGGCAATGCAAGAGGAGCTCAACAACTTCACGAGGAATGAGGTATGGCATTTAGTTCCACGTCCTAACCAAAATGTTGTAGGAACCAAGTGGGTATTCCGCAACAAGCAAGATGAGCATGGTGTGGTGACAAGGAACAAAGCCCAACTTGTGGCCAAAGGTTATTCACAAGTCAAAGGTTTGGATTTTGGTGAAACTTATGCACCCGTAGCTAGGCTTGAGTCAATTCACATATTACTTGCCTATGCTACTTACCATGGCTTTAAGCTTTATCAAATGGACGTGAAAAGTGCCTTCCTCAATGGACCAATCAAGGAAGAGGTCTATGTTGAGCAACCTCCCGGCTTTGAAGATAGTGAGTACCCTAACCATGTTTATAAACTCTCAAAGGCGCTTTATGGGATTAAACAAGCCCCAAGAGCATGGTATGAATGCCTGCGAGATTTTCTTATCACTAATGGCTTCAAAGTCAGTAAAACTGATCCTACTCTCTTTACTAAAACCATTGCAAAAGATTTGTTTGTATGCCAAATTTATGTCGATGATATCATATTTGGGTCTACTAACAAATCTACATATGAAGAGTTTAGTAGGATAAGGATTCAAAAATTCGAGATGTCGATGATGGGGGAGTTGAAGTATTTTCTAGGATTCCAAGTCAAACAATTCCAAGACGGCACCTTCATCAACCAAATAAAGTACATTCAAGACATACTTACCAATTTTGGAATGAAGGATGTCAAGCCCATAAAGACACCCATGGGAACAAATGGGCATCTCGACCTCGACACATGAGGTAAGTCCGTAGATCAAAAGGTATACCGGTCGATGATAGGATCCTTACTCTATTTATGTGCATCTCGATCGGATATTATGCTTTCTGTATGCATGTGTGCAGGGTTCCAAGCCGATCCTAAGGAAGTTCACCTTAGGGCCATGAAAAGAATCATGAAATATTTAGTTTATACTCCTAAGTTTGGTCTTTGGTACCCCAAGGGATCCACTTTTGATTTAATAGGATATTCATATGCTGATTGGGCAGGGTGTAAAATTGATAGGAAGAGCACATCAGGGACTTGTCAATTTATGGGAAGATCTTTGGTGTCTTGGGCTTCAAAGAAACAAAACTCAGTAGCTCTTTCTACCGCCGAAGCCGAGTATATTGCCGCAGGTCATTGTTATGCACAATTACTTGGGATGAGGCAAACCCTCATGGACTATGGCTACAAATTGAGCAAAGTCCCTCTCCTATGTGACAATGAGAGTGCAATCCGCATGGCGGATAATCCCGTTGAACACATCCGCACTAAGCACATAGACATTCGGTATCACTTTTTGAGGGATCACCAACAAAGGGGGGATATCGAGATTGCTTATGTTAGCACCAAAGAACAATTAGCCGATATCTTTACCAAACCATTAGATGAGAAAACCTTTACCAAACTTAGGAATGAGCTAAACATTCTTGATTCTCGGAATTTTGATTGAAACATTGCACACATAGCTCATTTATATACCTTTGATCATATCTCTTTCATGACTACGACTGATGTGTTTTCAAGTGTATTTCTATACTAAGTCGTAGATTGAAAGGCAAATGGAGTACTCGACGAAGACAAGGCTTCCACTCTACTCTCTCGGTATCATTTACTCTTCGTCATTACTCACACCACTCTCCAAATTGGTATAATCTTTTCACTCATATTTACTTGTACCAATGGGGGAGAAAGTTTAAAGGGCTCACAAAGTCTCCGTTTTTGGCGATAAATGCCAAAGGGGGAGAGAGTATTAGCCCAAAGCAAAAGGACCGCACCACCACCCTTCGAAATTTTTTAATATATTTCAAATTGGTATGATTTTCAAAACTAGCATCTAAATATTTTTCCAATTGATATCTATTAAAACCCTCTTGAAAGCTAAGAGGAGAATTTCATTCAGGGGGAGTTTTGTTTAGTCAAAGGAAAAGCGCTTGGAACAGGGGGAGAAAATTTCAAATCTTAAAAATGTTTCTTGCAATCATTTTCATATACCTTTGACTATTTGCAAAAAAAATTTGAAAAGACTTTCCAAAAGAATTTGCAAAACAAAACAAGTGGTGCAAGCATGGTCCTAAATGTTAAAAGAAAGAAAGCAATCCATGCATATCTAGTGAAAGTATAAATTGGTTTAATTCTAAGTAACCTATGCACTTACCTTCTGCAAACTAGTTCAATTCTGCACTTATATATTTGCTTTGGTTTGTGTTGGCATCAATCACCAAAAAGGGGGAGATTGAAAGGGAAATAAGGTTTAACCTTTTCCTATAAATAATTTTGGTGGTTGAATGCCCAACACAAATAATTGGACTAACTAGTTTGCTCTAGATTATATATTCTATAAGTGCATAAAGGTTCAACACAAACCAATAAAAGATCAAAGTTAGGGTTCAAAAGCAAAGGAACAAAGAAACCGAAGGGTGCCCTGGTCTGGCGCACCGGACTGTCCGGTGTACCACTGGACAATGTCCGGTGCACCAGGACCGTACAGTTCCAAACTCACCACCCACAGGTTTCTCAGGTCGTGCTCTGCTATAATTCACCGGACTGTCCGGTGCACCAGCGGAGCAACGGCTACTTTGCGCAACGGTCGCCTGCAAAAGCTGAATTCCAGATGAACACTGCGCAAACAGTGCGCGGCAGAGCAGAGAAACCGTCAGAGGCGCACCAGACAGTGAACAGTACATGTTCGGTGCGGCACCAGACTGTCCGGTGCCACTAGAAGACAAAGGCTCCAATGGTCGACTACGCCCGAATCCTAACGGTTGGGTGACGTGGCTGGCGCACCGGACTGTCCGGTGCGCCCATCGACAGCAGCCCCTCCCTAACGGTTGTTTGGTGGTTGAGGGCTATAAATACCCCTCAACCACCCCCGCTCCAACCATCCAAGCATTCATCACACTTCATTCAATACAAGAGCAAAGTGCAACACTCCAAGACACAAATCAAAGCCACCGATCCAATCAAAGTCCCCAATTCAATTCTAGTGCTTTAGGACTTGTGAGAGGATCGTTCTTGTGTCTCTTTGTTGCTCTTGTTGCTTGGTTTGCTTTCTTCCTTCCTCATTCTTGTTCCCAAGTGTTTTGTAAGCAAGGCAAGAGACACCAATTGTGTGGTGGTCCTTGTGGGGTCTAAGTGACCCGTGAGAATTAAGGAGAAAGCTCACTCGGTCTAAGTGACTGTTTGAGAGAGGGAAAAGGTTGAAAGAGACCCGGTCTTTGTGACCACCTCAACGGGGACTAGGTTCTTTAGAACCGAACCTCGGTAAAACAAATCATCGTGTTCATCCGCTTTACTTCTTGGTTGATTTGTTTTTTCCTCTCTCCCGGACTTAATATTCATTCTAACGCTAACCCCAGCTTGTAGTGTGTGCTTAAGTTTATAAATTTTTAGATTCCGCCTATCCACCCCACCCCTCTAGGCGACTTTCAACTACCTTACCCGAAAGGGGCAAGGGCAGTAGGGAAGTGGTCAATGTAGGGAGGCCCTTGGGTTGATTTTGCTGCGATGGTGGTCAGGTGAGGGGTCCCTGCATTGGAGCTTCCTAGAAACTGTAGCGGGTTTTCTGAAGCTAGTGGAACTTTGTAAAGGCCTTGTAGTGTTACCCTGCCTCGCCTCCTTGGTAGATGTGTATGGGAAGTCGCAATCCCTTGGCAGATGGGTAACATGACTTGTGGGTAAATATGTGCAACCTCTGTAGAGTGTAAAACTAGTATCTCAGCCCTACTCACGGTCATGAGCAACTCGAACACTCACATGAGTAATTTATGGAACTAAATTCAATTTGTCATATGCATTGCGTCGCAGGTGTTGTTATCACTTTTGTTCTACTACTTAATTGGATTGGTATCTACTTATACTTAGTAATTGCTAATAAAATTTTGACCAACTTTAAAAGCAATGCTCAGCTTTAACCATCCTCTTTGGTAAGCCTTACACTTCACATGAGCTCCCACCTTTAGCAAGTTCAAGCACATTATTCCCCCAACTTGTTGAGCGATGAACATATTTGAGCTCACTCTTGTTGTCTCACACCCCCCCCCCCCCCACAGGTCAAGAACAGGTACCGCAAGATGAGGCGCATGGAGGATGCTGTGACGAGTTCATGAGAGGTCTAGGTCGTCGTCTCCTAGTCAACTCTGGGTTGCTGGATTGTTGTCTCCTTATGATGTAATTATTTATTTATTTTGTATAGAACTCCTATTATATAGTAAATATGTGACATTCATTTCTAGACCACTATTCATCATATGTGTGAGACTTGGTCCCAGCACACCTGGTGTTTATTTCGCGCCCGGGTCTTGGTGCCCCCTAAAACCCGGGTGTGACAGAAGTGGTATCAGAGGGATGTTGACTGTAGGACGAAACCTAGATAGAACTGGACAACCATTATCTACTTACCTTTGCTACTATGATCCTTTCTAAAACTTTCCTTAATCTTTTCTCATCCACTACTGCTTTACTCTGATTACTCTTACCTTTTCACTCTAAAGACAAAAGTGGATTTCACACTTTGAAATCTTGTACCTAAAGTGACTTTTAGGAATAGGAGACCTAATCTTAGGAATAAAAACAAAACTATTTTTATAGGTATCTATGTACTTGAATGTTTGTTCTTATGATACTTGCCTGATTTGGATCTTTGATTGAGTGTGATGAGTTGTGGAGTAATATCCACAATTACATCTACATATACATATGCATATACATATAGGCATAAATATAAATAAATAAAATTCATAAGATAACTAAGCAACCTAGATTATCCTCCATTAAAGTGTATCTATTTTAAATAGATCCCTCTTAACTTAAAGGATTCTATCTTATCCTAATAGGTTCATCTTATGTTAAGAAAAAATATATTATCCTCATAAAATGTTTATAAGATAAACTAGACCAACTAAGAATACCCCCACTAAAATATATTAAGCTTAATAGATCCATCTTGTCTTAAAAGATACTCTCTTACCCTAATAGATTTGTCTTACTTTGAAAAGATTTTATCTTATAGTAATAGATCTAACTAATCTTAAAAGATTTTATCTTATTCTTATAGATTCATCTTGTCCCAATAAGCCTACTTATCCCAACCACTTTGCTTATCTCATTATAGTGTAACAACCATGGTCTAATCCAAAACTAACTAGATCATATCTATCTAAGATTGTCATACCAATCCAATCTAGATCCCATCTAAATTAATACAATCTAATTTGATCCAAACTAATATGGTTAATCTGATCTAATCTAAAGGGACTTGCTAAACATGTTAGATAATACTGATGAAATAGATTAGACTCTACTCCTATAGAACATGTTTTAACTTAGTTCACTCTGCACTAAATTAAGAATGACAGACCAACTCAGTTATATACAACCATCTTACCCATCGGATGATTGCATAAACCCTCTGTTTTGACCTAACAGAGATTATGACCTACCTACATCATATGATCCATACTATCTGAAAAGATTCTAACATGTTCTAATAACATTTATTCTACCCTAGTAGATCTATCTAACCTAAACTAGTCTAATCCAGTCATATCCAAATGCGCTGCTCTAACCTTTGAGCAATGCGTGCTTACAGAAATAGTGTAGCAAATAAAAATATATATAGGGGATCTATAAAATGCCAGTTCTTAATTATTAATCATAGTTAGTGAATAGTTCTAAATTAGAAGTTCCACTTAGATAAAAAAAGGGATACTAGAATTTCATAAAGATGAAGTCAGCTTGATATGCTTAACTAAATGACATTCTTAAATAGGATTATACAATCTAATGTAAGTTGCTTAACCAAGTTGGGTAATGCTAGTGGCATAAATTAGACACTACTCCTATAAACACGATTAACCTAAACTGGTTCCCTATACCAGCTCAACCATATACAAGTACTTGACTTATGCGTTGGGTTGCAAAATCTGTATAGACCGACATAAAATTATAAGCACCCAAGATTTTCAACTATCATAACTTATCCTACCCATATCTACCTACTTGTCCCTAAATAAATTAATCAGATCTTAACTAGTTTAATCTAGTCATACCAACCTAATCTAGATTCTATCTAATCTAATATGATTTAATCTAGTGTGAGTTACTTAATGTTGGTACATGGGATTAGGCCATACTCCACTACCGGAATCAGCTCCTTTGCCGTGTGTCTGAGACACACGACAAAGGCTATTTTACACTCGGCAAAGGCTTTGCCGAGTGTAACACTCGGCAAAGAATGCTCGGCGAACTGTACATCGGCAACAGACTCTTTGCCGAGTACTTTTCGCCGGGCACTCGGCAAAGACTTTGCCGAGTGTCATTTGGCACTCGGCAAAGAAAAGTCACCGTCACGGCGCCAAGTGATGGTGACGGATCCTTTGCCGAGTGCCTTCTGTGGCACTCGGCAAAGAGGCCAATTTTGTCGAGTGTTTGCTCGAGAGGCCCTCGGCAAGGACTGGTCCAGTGGACCCCACCGCCAGTCCCTGTGCCGAGAGCTCTAGCAGGCACTCGGCAAAGGAGGCTTCTTTGCCGAGTGTCTGGTGGACTGGCACTCGACAAAGAACCCTCCAGTGGGTCCCTTTGCCAGTATCTTTGCCGAGTGCCTTGGCAACAGCACTCGGCAAAGATATCTTTGCCGGTTCCCAGGTTTCCTTCTTTGCCGAGTGCCATTGTCAGCACTCGGCAAAGATGGCTTTACCGGTTCCCAGGTTTCCTTCTTTGCCGAGTGCCATGGTCATAGCACTCGGCAAAGCGACCCTTTGTCGAGTGTTACACTTGGCAAAGTGACCAGGATGTCCCTTTTTATTTGCTTTTGTTGTTCCATCCAAACAAACAAAAGATATATATCATTCACATCACATTATATATCAATCACATCACAGAATGAACACATTTATCATCAACACCATATATATCACAAAGTCTCACTAAAGTCTCACAAATATAAGTCAGGATCATCACAAAACAGATATAAGTCTGCATCATCACTAACATCACCAAGTATCTCACAAGATAAAGTCTAACTAACATCACCAACACTCATAAAGGTAAGTCTGGATCATCACAAAACAGATCATCAACGAGGTGGGCATCTGGACTGGTTCGGCGAAGGGCTGGACGAAGCATGAGGGTTGTTCGACGCCGCCGATTGACCCTGCACAGAGAAGAGATTGTATGTGTGAGAACATATGAATATATATCATGCAGTACTAAAATTTTGATACTCATAGGAGTAGTGAACTCTGTAGGGTCAGCTGCAGGGAACAACGGAGGTGGTGGAGCATGACCCTGTGCGGCGCCAAGGCTCTGCATGTACGCGAACATCTCCGCCATCCTCTTCTCCAGCTCCTCATGTTGCCTCCTCTCATCATCTAGCTGAGTCTGTAATATTTCGCCCTAATGTTACGATAATGCAAAGAGAAGATATATAAAAATCAATGAACGATGAATAGATAAGGAATAACCTGGAGTTGCTGGATACGATGTTGTGAGGTGTCCTACCGAGGTCGTATGGCTGGGCTCGCGCTCGTGCTCCTTGCTCGCACCTGAGAGAGAGTGGGAGTGGAGGACGAGTCGATTGCCCCATCGGCAATCCAGTACCGCCCATGCTTCTTGCCTCCTCTGACCCTCATGAGGACATCTCCGTCGATGTCCTCGGTCCTCGGATCGTAATCTGGCCCATGGACCTCCTTGGCCATGGCGGTGTACTCACTGAGTCGGCTGTGGATGGCGGGGTTGGTGTACGCCTCGGGCCCGTCATCCGGGTTGTAGGTGACGTCGGACGTCGCCTTCCCCTTGTGGGCCATGGCATATGCCGAGAACGTGGAGCAAGGCGCGCCACCATGTGCCGCCGACTGCGAGAAAACTAACGAGATGGTTAGAAATCATGTCTAATCGAAAGTTATATACCTAAATAAAAAAGAGTGTGTACCCATGCTTCCGCGTATTTGCCCAGGCTGCGGCTGCCTTGATGGTGGGAGGGACCTTGCATCAGCAAACGTCGTTCCCGGCTAGCGTTGTGCGCCTCATCCCACTCAGACGAGCACCACCTATGCACCATCTGCTCCCAGCACTCAGGATGCGCGGCGCACCAATGAGGAATCATCTAAAAAAATATAAGTACACTGCATATCAGAAGAAAAAAATAAGCATATTTAGTACCAATAATAAAGTTTTGTATTTACCTGCAAGTACTGGTCCGGAGTCAACGACATGGTTCGGGCGTCCTTCTTGTTCACCTTCTCCCCAAGGACGGAGCCGTGGTAAGTGACGATGGCCTGGATGCGCGCCTCGTAGTGCATGTCCACGACGAGCTTCTTACAGCACGTCGTAGACACCACATCCGCCCTGGCCTCGTATCCAGCATCGCACCTGAAGAAATCCTACATACAAAGACGATGTATCCATACATTATTTCAAGAATATGCAACAAATGCGACTTATTAAACAATATAGTGCGAGGAAGACTTACCCACAGCTCTTGCTTCACCCGCTCCGCCTTGTTGTTGAATTGTTTGCCGTCCCGATCTACTGCATCGGGGGCGACGGCGTAGTGGTCGAAGGTGTATGCTGGGCTCGTCACTCCGGCGTACTCGACAAGTCCAGGGAAGTGTTCCCGGCATAGAAGGCCGAGGATGCCATTGGGGTTGCGGCCGTGACCCCCTGCAGTCTCCAAAACCATCCAAGACCTGTCCAAGTGATTAAGATGAAGTATTAGTTTCTATTATTAATTTGAACATATAATATGAAAAAGCAGCAACAACATCTAAAGTTACCTACCTCTCTCCATCGGGTTGTATCAGCGGACGTCTGTCACGAAGTATGGGTCGCTTAGGGAGGCTCGCGGGACCTCGCAGGTAGATACTCCTCGAACCTGATGAGCCAGAACCTGAGACGTCCTGCTGAGCGGCGTCGTCGTCGTCGTCCTGCTGCGCCGCATCGTCGTCGTCCTGCTGTGCCGCATCGACAGCGGCTTGCTGCTCCACCTGCTGTTGTACGGCGTCGTCCTGCTGCGCCTCTCCTCCGTCCTACGGGTGCTCCTCCTCCCCCTCCCCCTCCCCCTCCCCCTCCTCGTCCTCGTCCCACCGCCCACCATCTTTGTCCAACAACCTGCAATTAAGAGTAAACAATTAAGCACAGATAAAAAATATGTATTTAGAAACATATGCAAAATAAATGAAATATAGCATTACATCAATTAAAAATAATCTTCATATGTGTCCGGGTTAGCCGGATCATAAGTGTCATCATCACTATCAACCATTTCATAGTCAACATCATCTGAAGGCGCAATTTCGTCATTGGCATTGCCTTCAAGTATTTCTAAGTCATTCTCATTTTGAACCTCATCATCCTCGTCATCAACAACCATTTCAATATCTACTTCCATTCCGATCGCTTCGGTTAAGTCTATCTCAAATTGCCCTTCGAGCCCATCTTCTTGGAAGAACTCTCCGTCATATGTGTCCGGGTCTAAGTTATAATCTTCATCGTTTGGAACAGGTAATTTAGCGTGCGGTGATACCTTATACACAACATCCCAACCCTTAAGATGTTGTTTCGTTTGGCACGCATATGGAAGATAATACACTTGTGTGGCCTGTTGGGCCACAATATAGACATCGTCTCCTGGTAAGGTGGAATCCTATCGAATTTCGACTAGCCCAAGATTAGAATGTGTCCGTCTCGTAACTTCAGGGTCAAACCAATGACATTTGAATATCACTGGATTAAGAGGTTTGGAACCATAAAAATTGAGTTCATATATTTCTTCAATTCTTCCATAATACTCGACCTCGTCAAGCCCGGGCGTATAGACTCCAGAACACGTGGTTTTTCGATTGGGCCGACTTTGGTCGTAGCTTGTTGTGCGAAAACGGTATCCATTGACGTCATACCCAGAAAATTTCCTGACCCTATAGGCAAAGCCATTGGCTACTTGTCTCAACTCGACACTCATAGACGGCTCTCTTTGGCCCTACAAGTTCAAACACGCTAGATTGTTATATTATTCGCACGTAAGAGCAACTTCAAATGACAAACTAAGCATGTACCTTACGTTTAAACCAGGAAATGAAATCGGGCAATCCATTTCCCGCACCCTTTCGAAGAAGGGTATCATATTCCTGTGGAGTTGGGTCCCTTGATCGACGCCAGAATTCATGAAGAAATTGCTCCATGTATGGCATCACCTCTTCAAGGTTGGTCAATACATATAGCATGATATGGTGCCACTCTTCATGTCTCAGGGTCTTGGTGGTCGAACCACTTGCGCTTCCGAGTTGCCCTCGAAAAATGCTGAGGTTCGATTCATTGTCGCCATCATTGTAACGAGGGGGTGGATTATGCACGCTCGGCAGTTTGTCACCATAGTAAGTTGTTGTGAAGTTTTACACCTCCTCCAGTATGTATGCCTCTGCAATGGAAGCCTCGATTTTGCATTTATTTCTACATTTCTTTCGGATAGTCTTTAGACATCTCTCAATTGGATAGCACCAACGTCCCTGCACGGCCCCCCCCATTCGTGCCTCATACGGGAGATGAATAATCAAATGTTGCATCGGATTGAAGAAGCCAGGTGGAAAGATCTTCTCCAGCTTACACAGCAACACGGGTGCCATCCTTTCCAAGTCTGCAATCATGGTCCGAGCTAACTCTTTTGCACAAAGCTGGCGGAAGAAATAGCTCAACTCTGCAAGCGCTAGCCAGACATGCTCAGGGACATAGCCTCGAACCATCGCCGGAAGAATTCGTTCAATCCATATGTGGAAGTCATGACTCTTCATCCCTAAGACTCGCAGAGTAGATAAGTTCACCCCCCTACTAAGGTTAGCTGCATACCCATCAGGGAACATTAACATCTTGATCCATTGTAGTACTTCCTTCCTCTGGGCCCTGCTCAGGACGAAATCGGCCTTAGGCCTTCTCCATGTCTTACCACCACTAGGCGGCTTCATCTCTTGGTTTGGTCTATCACATAACTCTGCCAGATCCACTCTTGCCTTTACGTTATCCTTTGACTTATCAGGAATCTCCATAATTGTTGTCCAAAGTGCCTCGGCGACATTCTTTTCAGTGTGCATCACGTCAATGTTGTGTGGAAGGAGCAGGTCATCATAATAGGGGAGCCGAGTCAAGCCCGACTTATGTGTCCACATATGTTGCTCACCATATCCCACAAAACCACCTTCTGGGTTGGCCACGAGACCATCTATCTGTTCGCGAACTTCGGCACCAGTCATCATTGCAGGTGGGCGGTCTGTCACCACGACACCTTTCGTAAAGTTCTTGATGTCTAGTCGGAATGCATGGTCAGGAGGGAGAAATTGTCGATGTTTATCGAATGACGAATATTTGCCACCCTTCTTCAACCAAATGAACCTAAGAGCTTCCTTGCAAACTGGGCATGGGAACTTACCGTGAACACACCAGGCGCAAAATAGCCCATATGCCGGAAAGTCATGCATGGAGTACTGGTACCAAACATGCATTTTGAAGTTTGTCTTCGTAGCTCGGTCGTACGTCCATACCCCTTCCTCCCAAGCACGGACCAATTCATCAATCAAAGGCTCCATGTACACGCCCATTTTATTCCCCGGGTGTCCAGGAATTATCAACGACACGAATATGTTCTGTCTTTGAAAGCATACACCGGGGGGGGAGATTGATGGGGATAACGAACACGGGCCAACATGTGTATGGGGCAGCGGTCATTCCATAGGGATTGAACCCATCTGTGGCCAGCGCAACACGAACATGTCGAGCCTCTTTGGCTTTCTCATGGTGAATGGCATCAAAGTGGGTCCATGCTTCACCATCGGATGCGTGAACCATCTTGTCAGGATTGTATCGTTTGCCTTTTTTGTGCCATGTCATCTGTTTCGCGGATTCCTCTGTCATGTATAGACGCTGGATCCTCGGTATGAACGGAAGGTGGCGTAGGATTGTCACGGGGATGTCGAGCTACCTCTTCTGTCCATCACCAGAGTCTACCTCCATGAACCTAGAAGATTTACACTTCGGACAGTACTTTGCCTCAGTGTGTTCTTTCCTAAATAGGACGCAGCCCTTCGGACAAGCATGTATCTGCTCATACGTCATCTTGAGTGCACGAAGTAGTTTCTGTGCCTCGTACATGCTCTTTGGCAGAACGTGATCCTCCGGCAGCAGGCTGCCAATAACTATCAACAAACCATTGAAGGCGTCTCGACTCATGCTATACTGCGACTTGAACGCCATTATACGCCCAATGGCATCCAGTTGAGAAACCTTTGTCTTGCCGTGAAGGGGTTTCTGTGCCGCATCAAACATGTCGTAGAATGCCTTTGCGGTCGCCTCTGGCTCGTCCTCCATACGTCCTTCGGCGAACTGAGCCTCGTGATAGTCGTTCAACATGTCCGCTACCCCGGCATTAGCATTGTAATCCTCGACGCGTTGTCTCACCACCTCCTCTCTCGTGCGATGCGCTTCACCATGGAAGATCCACCGAGTATAGTCCGGCGTAAATCCATTCTTCCAAATATGTTCTACCATGGCCTTCTTTGGTTTTCTTTTCCGGTTGTCACATTTGCTGCACGGACAAGGGACTAGACTAGCTCCTTTAGCAGCTTCGCCATATGCCCGTTCCACGAAAGCATCGGTCTTCCTAATCCATTCTGGGGTGACATCATTACGTCTTACGCGGCCCGTGTACATCCACTCACGGTCCTCCATCCTCTAACATATATAACCGAGTATAGTTTAATATAGACATGTAATGCATGTACACTACGTTTCTACCTTCTAATAGGTGAGGATAGGTCCTAATCCCACCCGCGGTTGCGTAGATGGTGTTAGTTTCCATGCTCTACTCCGATCCGAGATAGAATTTCGGCAGCACCTCCCCGCTGTTCTCCGGATACACGTCCTGACAGGGAGAGTGTACTGTCCGGAGAACAACAGGGAGGTGACGCTGAAACTCTGTCTCGGACCAGAGTAGAGCATGGAAACTAACACCATCTAGGCAACCGCGGGCTGTCCAAAAAACGTGGACAATTCGAAACTGATACATTTGTAGATATGCAAAGATCTGCATATCTACACCGTATCTCTTTCGAACGGGAGACGCCTAACTGAGTTACGTGATCTACGACCATGATGCGGAAATTGAGGTTATACCTAAGGTGACGGTGCTGTGGCGGGTTGGTGCAGTGGCGACGCGACGCGGTGCAGGCAGACCCGCAGTGGCTAGGAAGACAAGTATCTTCTCTGTAAAAAATAAACAAGCATGTCAAAAAAATCGGCAGCACTTCCCCTGTACGGGGAGATTTCCAAAACCTGCAAATAGATCTAACAGCACGATGGCTGACACGCACATATACAAACGACACGATGAATGCAAGTCACATCTAAGTGGCATCCATATCCACCATCACACATATTTCAACGGCATCCATATCCATCATCACATTATGCCAAATTAACACAAATAGTATAAACTCTCTAAACACACATACTAAACTAATTAAACTCACGAAAATCACTAAATCCACTAAACACATATACTATAAACTCAATAAATACATACTAAACTAATTAACTTATTATACTCACTAATGTATGGGTCGGCGATGGCGGCGGCGCGACGACGGTGGCGGGGCACGGCGGTGGGGAGGCCGACGGTGGCGGGGCACGGCGGCGCGACGACCGTAACGGTGCGTGGGGAGGCCAGGCGGCTTGACGGGCGGCGCCGGCGTCGAGCCGAGAGTGTGGGGCGGGCGGTGGGAGCGGGCGGCGTTCGCGGGCGGCGAGGGGCGGGCGAGGGGCGGCGGCGAGGGGCGGGCGTGGGGCGGGCGGCGTTCGCAGGCGGCGGTGGGAGCTGCGGCGAGGGGCGGGCGGCGGTCGCGGGCGGGCGTGGGGCGGGCGGCGGTGGGAGCGGCGGCGCCGGGCGGGTTGAAGAGAGGAGCTGAAAGGAGAGAAAGAGAGAAGAGAGCCCGTCGGGCGGTTAAATTACATTCTTTGCCGAGTGCCCGCGATCCGGCACTCGGCAAAGATTTTTTTAAAATTTAAAAATAAACTTTGCCGAGTGCCGGATCGCGGGCACTCGGCAAAGATGTGTTCTACAGACTTTGCCGAGTGCCAACCGACAGGCACTCGGCAAAACTGTCTTTGCCGAGTGCTAACAGCACAGCACTCGACAAAGTATATTTTATTTTTTTTATTTTTGGCAACCAAACTTTTTGTGGTGTGTTCCTACACTATGTAGACCTACAAGTACCATTTTGGTACAATTATAAAAGTGTTTTTTATAACTAGTAGATTTAGTTCGTTTATTTAAATTTCTTCGGAAAATTTAGATTTGAACTGCAGGTCACTCGAAACTTGGAAAACCGTGTATGCAAAAATGATATTCATGTTACTTAGCATAAGTTACGACCGATTCCAGGAGCGGACCGAAAACTTCGAGCAACATGCTCACTAAACATGGCCGTGAACTTGCCATCCACATGTTTAAAAATTGTATAAAACACAAACAAAGTCAGAAAATCCTGAAACTTGTCCACGTGTCATGATATCATATGTACAGGCTGCGATAAAAATTTTAGAATGTTTGGAGAAACTTGCGGGACACTATGTGTAGAAACCTAAGAGAACTACATTGAAACTCTATGATTTCATGTGTAGTTCTCTGAGGTTTCTACACATAGTGTCCCACAAGTTTCTCCAAACATTCTAAAATTTTTATCGCAGCCTGTACATATGATATCATGACACGTGGACAAGTTTCAGGATTTTCTGACTTTGTTTGTGTTTTATACAATTTTTAAACATGAGGATGGCAAGTTCACGGCCATGTTTAGTGAGCATGTTGCTCGAAGTTTCCGGTCCGCTCCTGGAATCGGTCGTAACTTATGCTAAGTAACATGAATATCATTTTTGCATGCACGGTTTTCCAAGTTTCGAGTGACCTGCAGTTCAAATCTAAATTTTCCGAAGAAATTCAAATAAACGAACTAAATCTACTAACGATTGAAAACTCTGTTAAAATTGTCCACAAATTGTACAAGTAGGTCTACATAGTGTAGGAACATACCACAAAAATTTTGAGAGACAAAATAAAAAAAATAAAAATATACTTTGCCGAGTGTCTAGAGCTGACACTCGGCAAAGTACGCTTTGCCGAGTGCCTACTGTGTGGCGCTCGGCAAAGAATCCTCTTTGCCGAGTGCCAGCAGTTGGCTCTCGGCAAAGACTGACGGCCGTCAGCTGTGGGACGGCCGCTAACGGCGCTTTGCCGAGAGCCACCTTTGCCGAGTGTTTGACCCTCGGCAAACGTGTCGTTGCCGAGTGCGTCCTGTGCCGAGTGTTAAGCACTCGGTAAAGGGGATCTTTGCCGAGAGCCTACGTTTACCGAGCGCGGCACTCGGTAAAGCTTTCTTTGCCGAGTGCCCGATAAAAAGTACTCGGCAAAGCCGCCGGCACTCGGCAAAGCCTGCGATTCCGGTAGTGAGCTCCTAATTCACTTAAGCCTAAATTGGTGACTTAGATCAACTCGGCCATATACCAACGACCTACACATTCTTGATAAATTGTCTAATCTATCTATAAAAAGAGAGAGAGATTCTATTCTTCCAGCCTGACCTACATGATTCCAATGATGTACATCATTTTACCAAGTCCGACCTAACACAAAGCCACCCAACTAGAATTTTACATAACACACTCAACTTATACTAATC
Organism: Zea mays; assembly: GCF_902167145.1. Classification (NCBI taxonomy): domain Eukaryota; kingdom Viridiplantae; phylum Streptophyta; class Magnoliopsida; order Poales; family Poaceae; genus Zea; species Zea mays. Next base: position 155,409,875 of record NC_050100.1, on the reverse strand, counting down.
TAGATCTTATGCAATCTAATATGAGTCACTTAACAAGTTAAAACTAGTGAAATAAACTGGATCATACTCCTATAAACCTTGTTCTCCCCTCATGCACTTAAACCTAAACTAGTGCCTTAGACCAACTCAGCCACATGCATGAGACCTAACCCAACTAATAGAGTTATAATGACCTGCATAATCTATCTATCCCCACTTATCATCGAACAAAATTTTGACCTACACCATCGAGTATATCTCACCCATATCTATCTTAACCATATGCCCTAACTCTAATGATATACACTAACTCCAAATCAATGACACCAAGACCTGGTAAAGAGAAGGTCAACCTCATCAAGGAAGGATAAGCACCAACTCAAGTCTTCAAAGAGCAAGTTGAATCATCAGATGAATCAAGACCCACTATGTATGATGAAGTCTTTCCTTATTATACTCTTCCTGACCATGAACTATACTTTCTATAACCATACCTCATCTGACCTAATAATATGACTAGGCATACTCTGTCCATATTTTCCAAATCATCTACTAACTAGTTTTTAAGAACATGAAACAAAATTTGTGGTCACTAAACCGTATGGGAAACTAAATTTTAAACCAAATTTGTTACATCCCTTTTCTTAGTAATCTCGAGGACGAGATTATTTTTAAGGTGGTAGGATTTGTAAAGCCCTAAAATTTGTATAAAGTAAAAATAATAAAATAAATACATGTATTTACATAAAAGTGTTTTGGGAATTATTTGATTTCCTTTTCTTAGTGCATACTCACTTAAGGGAAATGAAGTAGTCAAATAGCAAATAAATAAATATATAAATATGCATCTCATGCTGAGGTTCTTGTAATTGTGTATTTGTGTTTAAATTCGTGAGACACGTTTAAGTTTAAAAAATTTAGAATTTGAAAATGAAGGAGGAAAGAAGAGAGAGGAGGGAAATAATATACACTATAGAGAAAATGAAAACATTATAAATAAATAATAGGCGTTATCTTCATATTAGGATTTTTATTAGATATATTTGGAAAGTTGAAGTTCAAACAAGATTTAAAATTTGAATTGAAGTTTCAAATTTGGAAAAGAAATTAGAAAGGATAAAAGAAAAGAAAAAAAAGAGGATAAGAATATGTGCTTTGGGCCCTATTTCCCTGCCTTGCCCAAGTTTTTCCCCACCGCGCGGCCCACGCGATCCTTTGGCGCTGTCATGTGGGCCCAGGCAGGCGGTCTCCTTCGCCTTGCTCACGCTGACCGGCAGGGCCCACATATCAGCGATTCTGGACGATGTTCGTGTGCACCTGTGTTCCCTGCACTGTCGCTGCCGCGTGGGGCCGAGATGTCATCTCCACGCTAACCTAGCCCGGTTGCCTTGTGCCTCTGCCTGGTGGGGCCCGGACGTCAGGAACCTTTTCTCCCTCCTTTATCCGCTTTTCTGTTGGGCACGCTGAACTCCGTCGCCGCGCAATAGCTCCCATGAATCACGTGATTGCCGCCGGGATCCATGCCGCACTCCAGAGTATAAATGCGGGGGCCGCAATGCCTTCCTCGTTCATTGCGTTGTGCCTGGCACCCCTTCTCCCCTCCATTTGAGGTAGCTCCGAATCGTGGTTAGCACACCTCCGCCGCCGCTGTTGAATTGAATCCCCACCATTGCTCCGGCCTCTTTGTTGGGTCGTGGAGGTCCGCCGAGGCTCATGGATCGCATATTGGAATCTGGGAGGGCTCGAGGGTCATCGTTCAGTTCGGAATTCGTCGCCAATGTACGTCGTCGCCGCGGAGCCGCTTCGTGTCGTGGTCCGAGTCTATGAATGCTCTATGGCCGGTAAGAACCCACCCATGTCGTTCACCCATCCTTCCTCTTCGAGTAGAGCCCATCAGGATAAAGCTTTGTGCCGGGACGGCCAGTCTTCCTGTGCCCGGTGATGGCCGCCGCCACACTGGCTTTGGGCGCCGCCAAGCTACGTGGTCGGGCGGGGAAGACGCCCATCAACCGTTGGATCCCGGCCGGGCGGGGGAGATTTGATCGGGCGTAACGATTGGCCAGATCCGATCTAGGTCGTTGATTGACGTAGGTGCGGGCGAGATTTAATGTTGGGGACTTAAGATCTGGCCATCGATCCGGAATCGAACGACCAGCATAGTGTATCGTTTGGGTTAAGTGTGATTTAATCGCGACCGTGGGATCGGTATTCTATGTTGAGTATAATCTGGGGCGTCCATCTCTGATCGCGTGGCCAGAAACAGCAATAACACTTCGGCCTCGGTAAATTGTAGATAAGCCCTTATGCTTCTATAAAACTAACCCGACATCCACCTAGTGCATAAGAAATAATGTTTGGATCCTCTATTTTTACAAAACCGCCCTTAGTATTTGCAAATAGGTCCCTGGTTGAAATTTATAGTATAAAATTATTATAAAAAATTAAACTAGAACTTCTGAAATTCGTATTTTGATCATTTTAGCTCTGATTTAACCCGTTCAAGTTGTGTTATCTTCATAATAATATTGCCTACACTTTAATAACCCTATACTATCACATGACATGTTGTAAAAAATATAGATAACTAATTTGTTTAGCCTATGTTGATTAGATTATCTATTCTAATCAGAGTTAACTTGATCCATCCATAATTTAACTAAAATATAATTTATAATCAAGTTATAACTTGGATTAGTTATTCCTTTACAATAGTTCTTTCACATACTATTAATTAACATAAATTATATTCTTACTATTTAATCACCTAAAACTTCAGAAAGCCATATCTTCTCAACCATGGCTCCAATTTTAGTGATTCTTGAAACCACGATCTCGTAGCAACGCGTAGATTATTATTATGCTGTTGTTCTTACATTGGGTGTGATGTTAATTTTTCCTATACCATGTTTGTTTGTATTGCTACGACTAGCGCAAGGTTACGAGTCACCTGAAGAGCAAGTTGGTATCTGGAATCTCAAGTCCCAGGCAAGTTGTGCCCTTGATCACTTCTTTTTACCCAATCATGTTCTTATTAATCATAATGATCTGCATAGGTTAATTTTGATGGAACCCAATAGGTCACCCTAGTTTGGCTATCTTTATACCTTGTTTACCACTGAATTTTTGGGTAGTACCTGCTATTGCTTTATGTGGTTTTGGGTATGAAGATATACATTATTCATGATCATACTTTTATTATCAGTTTATTATTTACTACTCATGATAAGATCATTATGTTAATTGGAACATGGAGAACCACCCGGGAAAACAGTGCTACCACAAGGATGGTATGGACGCCCTTGGCTGACTAATTAGGACAGCTAGTGGATGACTACCTTACTCGAAAGGGGCAAGGGCAGTGTAGGAAGACCCTTGGGTTGATTTTGATGTGATGGCGGTCAGGCGAGGGGTCCCTGTATTAAAGCTTCCTAGAAATTGTAGCGGGTTTTCTGAAGCTAGTGGAACTTTATAAAGGCCTCGTAGTGTTACCCTGCCTCGCCTCCTCGGTAGATGTATATGGGAAGTCGTGATCCCTTGGCAGATGGGTAACATGACTTGTGGGTAAAGATGTGCAACCTCTGCAGAGTGTAAAACTGGTATATCAGTCGTGCTCACGGTCATGAGCAGCTCGGACACTCACATGAGTAATTTATGGAACTAAATTCAATTTGTCATACGCATTGCATCGCATGTGTTGTTATCACTTTTATTCTACTACTTAATTGGGTTGGTATCTACTTATACTTAGTAATTGCTAATAAAATTTTGACCAACTTTAAAAGCAATGCTCAGCTTTAACCATCCTCTTTGGTAAGCCTTACACTTCACATGAGCTCTCAACTTTGGCGAGCTCAAGCACATTATTCCCCACAACTTGTTGAGCGATGAACGTATGTGAGCTCACTCTTGCTGTCTCACACCCCCCCCACAGGTCAAGAACAGGTACCGCATGATGAGGCGCATGGAGGATGATGTGATGAGTTCGTGAGAGGTCTAGGCCATCATCTCCTAGTCAACTCTGGGTTGCTGGATCGTTGTCTCCTTATGATGTAATTATTTATTTATTTTGTATAGAACTCCTATTATATAATAAAGATGTGACATTCATTTCTATACCACTATTCATCATATATGTGAGACTTGGTCCCTGTTGGGGTCGTGCTTCGGTGCGCCGAAGGTCTCACACGAAGAAGCAGCTTCGGCTGAAGTCGTCTCCAAGAGATGGCCGAAGGTCCCTTTTCATGGAGCTTCGGCGTTTTAAACCGACATAGAGATAGAATGACCTTTTTATACATATAGGTCTGAGTCAATGCTGTAAACTTTCGCAAGGGGCATAATTGTAATTTGTCACAGGCTGCGACCTGTGCCTATAAATAGATGAACAGTACCTCTGTACTGTTCACGCGAACTTATCATTTGCTTTCGCATCACGCTTGTACTTTTGCCTTCCGCAGGACCGAAGGTACATTTGTAATTCAAAGTCATTTATATTCATTGATACAAGTAGAGACAATTCTATGACAATATTTAAATGTTTATTTCATATTCTATGATTTATGTGAATGCTTCATTCTTCGTTGTTATGCTTACGAAGGTATGACCTTCGTAACCTTCGTCCGAGATGCTATATATCCCGAGGGGATATATTGTTATGGAGGACGAAGGACCTTAACGCTTAACATTTTTTGTGTTGCCTTGTTCTTAATTCTTAGCATTTGAGAACAAGTCCCCAACATTGGCGCCCACCTCCGGTCAACTCACTTCCACCTTTCTGAGCTGATGGCTTCGTTCAACACTCAAGCTGGAGCTGCTTCGGCTTCGAAGCTGGTGCTCCCGATAACAGGCGGTTCTTGCTCAGAGCCAGCTAACAAAAAGCAGAAGAAGGAGGCTCAAAGAAGGGTGCAGCATGTTGGAGTGCAGGGACCCTTCATTAAGTCAAAATGGTCTCACATTCCAATTACCTTCTCTCAGGAAGATCTTCAGCTCAAGGACTATCCCCACAATGATGCTATGGTCATTTCTTGTGTGATCAAAGGGTTTCTGGTTCACAATGTTCTAGTTGACACAGGCAGTGCAGCTGACATTATATTTGCCAAAGCCTTCAGACAGATGCAAGAGCCTGAAGACAAGATTCATGATGCTACGCACCCTCTTTGTGGCTTCGGAGGGCGGCAGATTGTGGCACTCGGGAAGATTACCATGCCGGTAACCTTCGGATTTGTTAATAACACAAGGACTGAGCAAATTGTGTTTGATATTGTTGACATGGAATACCCCTACAACGCCATCATTGGTCGTGGTACTCTAAATGCTTTTGAAGCAATTCTTCACCCAGCTTATCTCTGCATGAAGATACCTTCGGATCAAGGGCCTATTGCTATTCATGGGAGTCAGGAAGCTGCCAGAAGGGCCGAAGGAAGCTGGACTGATTCCAAGGCAATCCATAATATAGATGGAGCTGAAGCTTGTGAACAGTACAAGTTCAGGAGGGAAAAAGCAGCTTCGGCTGATCAGCCGAAGCCCATGCTGCTGTGTGAGGATATAGCAGAGCAGAGGGTGCTATTGGGCTCGCAATTATCTGAAGATCAAGAGAAAACCTTGATAAGGTTTTTATTCAACAATAAAGATGTTTTTGCATGGTCAGCCAATGATCTATGTGGAGTGAATCGGGATGTTATTGAACATTCGCTCAATATTGACCCATCCTTCAGACCCCGCAAGCAGAGGCTTCGGAAAATGTCTGATGACAAGGCCGAAGGGGCTCGCAACGAAGTAAAAAGACTCCTAAGTGCAGGAGTTATCAGAGAAGTGAAGTATCCAGAATGGCTAGCTAACACTGTTATGGTGAAGAAGGCCAATGGAAAATGGAGAATGTGTATTGATTTCACAGATCTCAACAAGGCTTGTCCGAAGGATGAGTTCCCGCTGCCACGGATAGACTCTTTAGTTGATGCAGCAGCTTCTTCGGAACTCATGAGTCTCCTGGATTGTTATTCAGGCTATCATCAAATCTGGATGAAAAAGGAGGATGAGCCGAAGACTAGTTTCATAACCCCAAGTGGTACATATTGCTATCTTCGGATGCCTGAGGGGCTTAAGAATGCTGGAGGGAGTTTCAGCAGGATGACTGCGAAGGTTCTCCAATCTCAGATAGGCAGAAATGTGTTGACCTATGTTGATGACATTATTGTAAAAAGCACGAAGCAAGAAGACCATATTGCTGATCTGCAGGAGACCTTCGCCAGCTTCAGACAAGCTGGTCTGAAGCTGAATCCAGAAAAATGTGTCTTCGGAGTAAAGAAGGGTAAGTTCCTTGGATGCTTGGTTTCAACAAAGGGAATTGAAGCTAACCCAAATAAAATCGAAGCTATACTTCGAATGGAGCCACCAACCACAAGAAAGGGGGCCCAAAGATTGACAGGAAGACTGGCATCTCTTAACAGATTTATATCCAGATCAGCGGAAAGAAATCTACCCTTCTTCGAGGTGCTAAAATCAGCTGAAGTCTTTCAATGGGGCCCAGCTCAACAAAAAGCTTTCGAAGAACTCAAGCAATACCTGATAGATCTAACAACATTAACTCCACCAATGCCAGGGGCTCCTCTGTTGTTGTATGTGGCAGCTTCGCACTCAGCAGTAAGTGCGGCACTTGTGCAGGAGAAGTTTGATGGACAAATCAAGAAGCAGGTCCCAGTATATTTTGTATCTGAAGTCCTTAGTGTCTCAAAGAAAAATTATACAGAACTGGAGAAGGTGTTGTATGCCGTTCTAATGGCATCCAGGAAGCTTCGGCATTATTTTCAGGCATATAACATTATTGTTCCTTCTTCGCAGCCGTTGAAAGATATCATGAGAAATAAAGAAGCTACTGGCCGAATTGGAAAATGGGCTGCGGAGCTTAATGAATTTTACATTGATTATGTGCACAGATCCTCGATCCAATCTCAAGCATTGGCAGATTTTATTGCCGACTGGACGCCAGGGGCTCAGGGCGAAGAAGCGAATAAAGATGCCGAAGCATGGACAGTGTTTTGTGATGGCTCCTGGGGAACCTTCGGAGCAGGAGCAGCTGCTGTTTTGGTTTCACCATCCAAGGTTAAAACTTGCTACGCAGCAAGACTGGATTTCAGCTGCACAAATAATATTGCTGAGTACGAAGCCTTGCTCCTGGGTCTTCGGAAACTAAAGGCGATGGGGATCAGGAGGGCGATCCTTAAAACTGATTCTCAGATTGTTTCGGGTCATATTGACAAAAGCTGCAAGGCTAAAGACCCGAAGCTTGAAAAATACCTAGACACAGTCCGAAGGATCGAAGCTTCCTTCGAAGGATTCTCTGTTAAGAATATCCCTCGAGGGCAAAATGAACATGCTGATTTGTTAGCCAGGTCTGCAGCACAGGGGCTGCCGCTACCTTCGGATGTATTCTTTGAAACAATAAAGGCACCTTCGGTGGAGTTACTTGAAAGAGCAGTTCTTACTATTTCCCCTGTGTACAGTGAAGATTGGAGAACTGAAATAATTTCTTACCTTCAGGGCAACTTCCTATCAGATGACGAAGCTTATAATAAAAGAATAGAGGCAAGAGCTCGTCCGTATATCATTATAGAAGGGGAGTTATACAAGCATGGAGTTTGTGCCCCGTTGCTCAAGTGCTTGTCTAGAGCCGAAGGTATAGAGTTGATGAAGGAGATACATGCAGGCCTTTGTGGATCCCACATCGGATCCAGGCCGTTACTTGGAAAAGTGTTCCGTCAAGGATTTTATTGGCCGAAGGCAGCTGCGGATGCAGCTGAGTTAGTTCGAAAGTGCGAAGGTTGTCAGAAATGTGCAAGAGATCAAAAACAACCTTCGTCTTTGACACAGCTAATACAACCCATCTGGCCACTGCAAAGGTGGGGCCTCGATCTGCTGGGCCCATTACCACCGGCTCAGGGCAATCTGAGATATGTTGTAGTTGCTGTGGAATATTTTTCTAAGTGGATTGAGGCGAAGCCATTAGCTACAATAACTTCGGCCACTGTCCAAAAATTTTTCTGGCAGAATATTGTCTGTCGCTTCGGAGTACCGAAGGCTATAACTGTAGATAATGGAACACAATTTGACTCCGAAGAATTCAGAAATTTCTGTGATCAAATTGGCACGAAGATCCACTTTGCGTCAGTCAGGCACCCGGAGTCAAATGGGCTTGTTGAAAGGGCCAACGGCATCATAATGACAGGAATAATGAAGCTAATCTTCAATCAACCAAGGGGAAAGTGGCCAGATCAGCTTACCAAAGTGGTATGGAGCCATAACACAACAGCATCAAGATCTACAGGCTTTACCCCATTTAAGTTGTTATTTGGTGACGAAGCAATAACCCCGGAAGAGGCCAAAGCTGGATCAATAAGAGTGGTAGCTTCGGCAGAATCAGGTCCCGAAGATACTTGTCTCGTGGAAAAAGATGCCTTAGAAGGGATCAGGCTCCAGGCCGTGGAGAATATCAATAAGTACCAGGCTGAAACAGTTAAATGGCGAGATAGAAAGGTCCGGCTAAAAAATATTGAGCCAGGACACTTGGTGCTTCGGAGAGTGGCCAATCCGGATACAGTGGGCAAATTGCAACTGAAATGGGAAGGGCCTTTCTTAGTAGCATCTTCGTCAAGGCCTGGTTCGTACAGACTGAAGGACATGGATGGCAATGAAATTCCAAGATCTTGGAATGCGGATGAGCTTCGGCGGTTTTATGTATAACTCGATGTAATTTTGACTTTTCTTTTCTTTTTCATGGCACCCTTTTCCTTTCTAAAGGGGGAGAAAGGTTTTTAATGGGGCCATCACATGTAATTTTTCTTTTTAGTTTTATAAGAGCAAAATCCCCCAAAGATGTACATGTAAAAGCTGAGAGCGCACCATCGAGTGCCGAAGCTGAAAAAGAGAAAAAGCTCCGAAGACGTCCCTAAGGGGATGCAGAGCTTACAGCGAAAAGTCAACGCTGATTCCGCCGAAAGTAAAAGGCGAAGAAGCTCCAAAGACGTTCCCAAGGGAATGCAGAGCTTATACCGTCTAAGTAAAAGACGAAGAAGCTCCAAAGACGTCCCTAAGGGGATGCAGAGCTTACAGCGAAAAGTCAACGCTGATATTGCCTAAGTAAGAGGCGAAGAAGCTCCAAAGTCGTTCCTAAGGGAATGCAGAGCTAATGTGTGGTTGTTTTCAAGTAATGGCTGACAATATGGCTTCGGACATATGCTTCGGACATTCATTCGTGCATTACATTACATCATAACATTCGCATGCATAAGCATTCATTCATAGCATTTGTGTTCCCAAGTGGCCGCTTCGGCAAAAAAGCTTCGGAGAAGTGCCTTTTTATGACTTGTTACGCTATGTTGTGTGCAAAAGTGAAAAGTTCTGTTGCTTTGACACAAAGAAAAGTTTCAGTATAAGGGAGAACTGGATTTTTATGAATCGTTGTGTAAAAGAGTAGTAGTCTTTTATGTTTTGTCATGTAAAGGAAAGCTTCGGCAGAAAAGAGAAAGTAGTTCTTTATGTTTTGTAAAGGAAAGCTTCGGCAGAAAAGAGAAGTAGTTTTTTATGTTTTGTACAGAAAAGCTTCGGCAGAAAGGAGAAGTAGTCTTTTATGTTTTGCCATGTACAAAAAAGCAAAGCTTCGGCAAAAAGAAGAAGCGACCTTTTAGGCTTCGTTGTGTACGAAAAGAAGGGAAGGTGTTTTTTCGCCTTCGGCTCAAAATACTAATTTCGTCCACAACAAAGCGCCTCAAGCAAAAGGGTAAGAATATATTACAAGGTATGTACAAAGTTCCTTGAAGGTAGTCTAGTTGTGTTTACAAGAATTGTTACAAAAATATCCTGAGTTTTTCTACAGTACACTTCTACTGATCTTCATTAAGTTTCAGCTTCGACGACATAATTTAGGCATCATCTTCACCTTCGTCATCCTACATAAATTAAGAGTTTATGAGTAAAAATCAAGAGCAAAGGAAAAAGGTAACTCCGAAGTATCATTTCTTACTGGCTCAAGATGACTTCGTGCTTCGTCTCCAGCTTTCTCCCGCCCGCCTTTTGTCCATATCATTTTTATAAATCTATTGGAGATGCTTCGGGCGAGGTCAGGCATATCATCCAGGATTGATGGAGATAAGGTGAAGTTGGGCCTGTTGACAATTTTTCCGTGTTCGCAGCCGGCCTTCAGAAATGCAGCAGCAGTCCCTCGAGAAGCCACCCAGGCACAGAAGTCACCATGCCCAGCTATGACTTCGTCGAGCTCGTCAATTTCCTCCTCAATGTGTTCAAAGGTTTTCGGTAGATCTTCAGCTGAGGGGGTAAATTTTTCGCTGCTAGCTCCAACCGAGTAAAAAATCTTTCTTAATCGTTGAATGCACTTGTTGCTAAATTCCAGGCATTTTTCTTGAAGATTTGTCAGTAGTTTTCTCAAATCTGAATTCTGCTGAGCTCCGGCTTCAAGTTTTTCATTGAGATCTTGTTTCTCTCGTTCGAACTGCTCGGACTGGCGGAGAAGCTTCGAGTTTAGTTCTGATATTTTTGCTTCAGCTTCCGCCAGTAAGCCTTCGGCTGCCTGGAGCTCAAAGTTCTTTTTCTCAAAAGCATCTGATTGCTCCTTTATTTTGCTCTCTAAATTTTCAATTATAGCTTCGTGCTTCTTATCTTCTAGATCTTGCTGCATCCTCAAAGCTTTGCTTAGAAGCATGCTCTACAAATAAACAACCTTCGTTAAAGAATATTGCCATTATTAAAAAGCAATAGAAGTTAGGGAGAAGGATGTTTACCTTGAAATTTGAATAAAATAAGCTGCCAACGATATGTTGTCGTCGATAGCGGCTGATGTCTGTCTCTAGCTTCGGAAAACCGATACTCTTTGATAGAGTACCGATGACCTTAGCTCCAGCTGAGTCCCGGATGCAGCCCAGCTGTTCGTCATCAATGCCCCCAAATAGGAGGGCACCTGACTTGTAGCCGCAAGACTTGGCGTAGTCTTTAAGTTCTTCTATTTCGTCCTTCGTCAGTTTTTGCCCAACTAAGTTCTGGAAAGAGTAGACTTCGTCGTCCGAAGGGTCTTCGGCTATTTCTTTTCCTTTCTCAGGCACTGTGGCCATGGTTTTTTCAGTAGTCGCACCAGCTTCTTCCGCAGCCATGTCTTCCAAAATCTTGTTGATATTCTCAATCGTGGATTTTAAGTTTGTATCTTCGGCTGTAGCGGCTTCGGTAGCCGCGACCCCCGAAGCTACGCCCTCGACGATTGTTGTATCTTCGGCAGCTGCCGATTTTTGGATTGACGCCCTTGGCGGCGTCTTATCGATAACTTCAGTTACCGCAATGATTCTTTGCCGCTTGGGTTTGCTTGTCTTCGTTTGATCCGGCTCGTCCACCTTTCGAAAAAGCTTCGTCAGTTGGAGCCCTAGTGGACTTAGCTTCGTGGGCATGGGTTCAGTCATTACCTTTAAAATTTCATCCACGTCGCTGGTAGAAGGCGGTGTGGGGGACCCCTCTTCTTCGGGAGATTGGCGCTTCGGAGTGGATATTGTTCTTTTCTTGATAATTTTCTTTTTCTTTGCTGGTCCTTCTTCACTTCTGATCAGAGTTTCGGTTTCAGCCACTCTTTTTCTTTTGTGGCCTTCGGCACCCTTATTCAACTGCTCATAGTCTGGATACTCGAGGCCCAGGGCATCGAATACTCGGTTCAGCCTCCGCTTCGGTCGGGTTCCGAAGGCTGCTGTCATTAATTGATCCTCCTTTTTGGAGTAATTCCCCAAGATTTCATTGCACATTGTCTCAACTGTGTCTAACCACTCTTTGCAGGGTTTCTTAAAGTACTTCTTGAATTTAAAGTGATAAGGCAGACGAACTAGCTCCCCCTCCTTCTTCTCTCCCTCCAGCTTCGGCATTTCCCACTCTTTTAGAGTAGGGAAAACCCTGAATGCCAAGAATTCCTGAACGAGATCCCTGGTGCCAATATTTTTTGAGATAATTTCAAATTCACCCAGAGCAGCCCAGGTGGGACCTTTTAGGTCGCCAATGTGGCATTGTGGCCTTGTCTCTCCGAAGGTTAACTCCAGAGGGCTTTGAGCCAATTTTTCTTTGCCTTCATCGACTTTTACATAAAACCACTCAGATTTCCAACCTGCTGACCATTTGCTTCGGTAGCTGATGACAGGACACTTTGTTGACTTCCGGTAGGCAAAATTGTAGCAACCAAAATTATCATGTAGCCCATCTTTTCTAGCCCTTGTTTGGTAATGTAATTCGTGAGCACGGCAGAAGCTGTCAGCAAATGGTTCCACAGCTTGGCTTCGGAGGGCCCAGATATAAACATTGAGCCTAACGATGGCGTTAGGAGTCAATTGATGAAAGTAGATACCAAACCTCCTTAGTATCTCCGCAACAATACCGTGGAGAGGGAATCTAAGCCCAGCCTTTAAAAAACTCTTGAAAATAACAATCTCATCCTCCCTTGGCTTCGGGGTGGTTTCTTCTTCCCCGAAGCGGAGTAACTTCTTCTGGTCCTCTTTGAAATAACCTGCTTTCACCATCTTCGAAAGGTCAGCTTTTGAAACAGTTGATTTCCCAAAATCTAGGTGGCTGGGCTTGCTGGGCGTAGCAAGGTGATAGTCATCTTCGGAGTCAGTCCCTTCAATGTCTTCTTCTCCTTCGACAGTTGTTGGGCCTGCTTCAGCAGCAGGCATTTCTTCTGTAGTTAGTAGACCGGAACGCTGCATTGCTTCGGAGATGGGCACAGTGTCTGAACCTTCGGCTTCGTCTCCCTCACGTACAACTTTGGCAGTAGATCGTATTCTCGCCATTTGATTCTAAGTTTGAGAAGTCAAAAACTTTTTTCCTTTTTTCTCTCTCCGAAGCTCTTCTTTCTGACGAAGCGGACGTTGAGAAGCACCTTCGTTCGATTCTGAGACTTAAGCTTCGGCTATGGTGAAAAATTTTGGCAGCGAAACAGTGCAAATAGCAATGAATGCTGTGGTAACTTCACACCCACCTGTTTGTTTATATAGTACTGCAGGTAGGAAGGCGAAGCGGTGGAACTGTTACACCAGGCGCGCAGTAACTCATACCCGCTGCGCAGTGGACCACAAGGATAAAACAGTAACTCTGCAAGGTGGGACCGACACGCGCTCGGAAGTCGGATCGTTTCTCCGCAACGAGCTCAGGGAAGGTGTTTTTTGGACCTTCGGCTTCCCGAAGCTGAAGAGGCTTTTTTCACGGGTCAAGCTCGTTACGAAGAACGATCTAGCACCGCGAAAGGGGCTACTGTTGGGGTCGTGCTTCGGTGCGCCGAAGGTCTCACACGAAGAAGCAGCTTCGGCTGAAGTCGTCTCCAAGAGATGGCCGAAGGTCCCTTTTCATGGAGCTTCGGCGTTTTAAACCGACATAGAGATAGAATGACCTTTTTATACATATAGGTCTGAGTCAATGCTGTAAACTTTCGCAAGGGGCATAATTGTAATTTGTCACAGGCTGCGACCTGTGCCTATAAATAGATGAACAGTACCTCTGTACTGTTCACGCGAACTTATCATTTGCTTTCGCATCACGCTTGTACTTTTGCCTTCCGCAGGACCGAAGGTACATTTGTAATTCAAAGTCATTTATATTCATTGATACAAGTAGAGACAATTCTATGACAATATTTAAATGTTTATTTCATATTCTATGATTTATGTGAATGCTTCATTCTTCGTTGTTATGCTTACGAAGGTATGACCTTCGTAACCTTCGTCCGAGATGCTATATATCCCGAGGGGATATATTGTTATGGAGGACGAAGGACCTTAACGCTTAACATTTTTTGTGTTGCCTTGTTCTTAATTCTTAGCATTTGAGAACAAGTCCCCAACAGTCCCAGCACACCTGGTGTTTATTTCGCGTCCGGGTCTTGGTTCCCCCTAAAACCCGGGTGTGACAGTTTGGGATGGAGGATGCAAAGCCCGCAAAGACACCAATGGGAACGGACAGACATCTAGACCTCAACAAAGGAGGTAAGTCCGTTGATCAAAGGCATACCAGTCTATGATAGGGTCTTTGCTTTATCTTTGTGCTAGTAGACCGGATATTATGCTAAGTGTATGCATGTGTGCTAGATTTCAATCCGACCACAAGGAATGACACCTTGTGGCCATTAAGCGGATTCTTAGATATTTGGTTTCTATGCCTTTCTTCGGGATCTGGTATCCAAAGGGTCTACCTTTGACTTAATTGGATACTCAGATTTCGACTATGTCGGGTGCAAGGTTGATTGGAAGAGCACATCAGGAACTTGTCAGTTTCTAGGAAGATCCTTGGTGTCTTGGAGCTCTAAGAAACAAACTTCTGTTGCCCTATCCACCGCTGAGGCCGAGTATGTTGCCGCAAGACAGTGTTGCGGGCAACTGCTTTGGATGAGGCAAACCTTCTGGGACTTTGGCTACAATCTGAGCAAAGTCCCACTCCTATGTGATAATGAGACTGCAATCCGCTTGACGGATAATCCTGTTGAACACAGCCGCACTAAGCACATAGACATCTGGCATCACTTTTTGAGAGACCACCAGCAAAGGGGAGATATCGATATTTACCATATTAGCACCAGGAACCAGGTAGCCGATATCTTCACCAAGCCTTTAGATGAGAAAAGGTTTTACAAGTTGCGTAGTGAGCTAAATGTCTTAGATTCACGTAACTTGGATTGATCTATAGCATACATGTGTTCTATGCCTTTGATCATGTTACTTTAAGCATTAATGTCTTTAATTGCTGATTTTTTGTGCTCAAGTTGTACAAGTCATCCTCGGACCTCACAAGTCCCTATGCAAATGATGCACATGTTTAGGGGGAGGATGTGCTACAACTTGACTCCCTTGAGACTAACTTGTTTGTTGAGTACTCATGATATAGTCTCAAAGTTATATTGAAAAAGAAAAGTGAACTTGGACAAAGAAAGGGCTTCCACTGCATTCCAGTATCAATGTATCTTGTCCCAAGTTCGTACTTGTGTTCTCATTGCCTTTTTTCTCTTATTTGGCATTCTGGTGAGGCAATGGGGTTATAGGGCCAAAAGTTCACCTATTTTGGTGCTTAATGCCAAAGGGGGAAAATTAAGGCCAAAGCAAATGGATCAGCCAACCACTTGTGAATTTGAAATATTTCAAATTTTTAGAGTTAGAATCTTTGTGTTTGATCAAAAACTTCTTATTGCAAAAAAATGTTCTCTTGTGGGGGAGAATTTCGATTATGGGAAAAGGGGGAGTTTTTGGTATTTGAACAAATTTACTCTTGAAAGATATCTTGATTTGCCAAAACAAGTGTGTCTGACATTAGAGATAAGAAAAAGAATTTGTTTTGTGAAAATAAACCAAGTGGTGGCAAAAGTGATCCAAATATGCCAAATTCCTTAAAAATCTTATTGGTCTTCAATTTGCATTTTTTGGTTCTTCTAGATATGTTAGTTCGAAACGAGTTGCTTTTTAATGTGTTGGCATAAATCACCAAAAAGGGAGAGATTGAAAGAGAAATGTGCCCTTGGGCTATTTCTATATTGTTTGGTGATTAGATGCACAACACACTAGGTGAGAACTAACAAATGTTAAGCAAAAGTATATCTAGATGGATCAAGAATAAAGGTAAGTTCTAGACACTTAGTCAATTGTTTTATGTGCTAAACATACTTGTATAAGTGCCAGGGACTCAGCTAAGTGAAGTCCAAAAGAATCAAAGGAAGACAAAGGAAGGAACGTGGAAAAGGTGCTGGACTACACAGCACCGGACGGTCCAGTGCCACCCACCGGACAGTCCGGTGCACGGTCCGCCAAACTCTCTGCTCTCAGGTTTTCCTGGCTACGTCGGCTATATTTCACTGGACAGTTCGCGCGAGGCGCCGGACAGTTCGGTGTATCAACCGTGCAACGGCTACCTGCCACGTCGACCAAGAGCCAATGGTCATATGGTGCACCGGACCGTCCGGTGCCCCATATCGGACAGTCCGGTGCCCCATAGAAAAGGAAACCAACCAATCAGGCGATTCTCTGTCGCGTCCTGCGCTTGTACTGTTCACTATCTGGTGTGCACCGGATAGTCTGGTGCGCCCACGGACAGAAGGCAAGAATTGCCTATACCAAATGGTGCTCCAACAGCTCCTAGCTGCCTTGGGGCTATAAAAGGGACCTCTAGGCGCATGGAGCAGTACACCAAACCTCTATTGAACATCCTAAGATGCCTAGAACCCGCAAGCACGCATCCGGATCATTGTGATTGAGATTTGAGCACTTGTTGAGTTGTGAACTTGTTGCGCTGTGTTCGTGTGCTCTTCTCTTAACTTGTATGTGTGTCGTTGCTGCGACTCTAGCTTTTGCGTGAGGTTCTTTCCCTTCCTTACTCTTGTGGTTTTCATTGAAATCAATATTGTAAGGGTGAGAGATTCCAACTTGTGGAGATTTCTCACAAAGGGAACATCTACTATAAGGAAGAAAATTGTGGTATTCAAGTGGATCATTGGATCGCTTGAAAGGGGTTGAGTGCAACCCTCGTCCATTGGGACGCCACAACGTGGAAGTAGGCAAGTGTTCTACTCGGCCGAACCACGGGATAAAATCGTTGTGTCACCTGTTGTTACTCTCGTGCGATTCTCTCTTCTTCTACTCACTTGAAAATTGCTCTAAGTTTAATACTCACTTTGTGAAGAGAAATTAAGTGAAAAAGTCATCTCTTTCTCTCTAGGCATAGCACCTTGATTTTGATTTCACTAACATTTCATAATCCAAGTTTGTGCTATTTAATGTTGATTTTTACAGGATCACCTATTCACCCCCCTCTAGGTGCTCTCAGGATCGTCCTCATACTCCTAGGCACCGACTCATATAGTACCTACTCCGTCCGACCAGATCCGGCGGCTCGCTACCTCTCTTCGCGATAAACCATAAGTCAGACCTTCCTAGGACTCGAATATAAGCTGGTGACACCCTTAACACTTCGTGCATCAGGGTCTTGACCACTAGTGTGCCTGTCACCGGCAACCCCTCGCTCCGTTTTTTGCTAGAGCGGTCATGAGCCCTTCGCGGACTGGCCTTTCGAACTCTAGAAATAACGGCAATACTGTCGTGAGCTTTTCAGTCCCTGCCAAAGGAATGGAATGAATTTGAGATCTTACCAGGATGGAGCCCCTTGGTGTTCGCTTGGTTTCTCGAGCAGGGATGTTCTGAAAGGTGGCTTGATCGATTTTCATTTCCTTTGGCTTTCTCGAGGTCCCATGTAAGTTGTGTAGACAAAAAAGAAAGGAGGTACATTACTGTCATCCATGCTTGTTAGAAAGACAAAGGATGCAAAAAAAAGGTTTTTGGAAAGCTAGTCGTCTCCCCTATCTCTAGCCCTCGATGTCTCTTAGCCCTGGGCAGCTGTTCTAGGGTAGGGAGGCAGAAATGGTCTAGGACGCCGAGGCCTTGTCAAGGGTGGAATCATCATATCTGCTCCATGTTCTGGGCATAAGTTAGCATCCTTCCTCTCTCATCCTCTAGCTCAGCAGCTCACAGCCAAAGGTGGAGCCAAGCAGCTAATTGATGCATGGGAGGGGAAGCGAATCCTTCAGACATGCCTTGCCGAGGACTATGTGACCAACAAACATCCTCCACTTCCCGCTCTTCTTCTAGACTAGTATCGAGTTGGCCAACTACTCTAGACGGCGTACCTTCTTGATGAACCCGACCACGAGGAGTTTGCCAATCTCCTCCCCGATTGCGCTCTATTTTCCTTCGTCGAAACATCGTAGTCGTTGTTTCACGAGCTTTGGATCCAGGATTGAACCATAAAGAGCAGTGGCTTCCCTAAGGATGCCCCTCATGTCAGAAGGTTTCCATGTGAAGGTGTCCTTCTCCATGCTAAGGGAGTCGACGAGCTCGCCCCTCCTATTCAGGAGAGGGCATGGATCCGATGTGCGCCATCTGCCCGTTGGGTTGCCCGGGGTCCATTGGCACTCCCTTTACGTCGTCCGCTGACTTGAGGATCGTGCTCATCCTCTTTGCATCGGGGCCTACTCGTCGATGGTTTGGAGTACCTCCCATAGTTCCTTGGCAATGGCAGCTCCCTCGGCCAAGTCGCAGCATTCGACCTCGCACTCGTACGCATGCTATGTCGTGGTGCCCATGGTGATGGTTCCTACTGAGCCCAGCATCTTGAGCTTTAGGTAGGTATAGTTGGAGACGACCATGAACCTTGTGTAGCACGACCTTCCGAGGATGGCATGATAGGTCCCCTATAAACCGACTACCTCGAATGTTAGAGTCTCAGTCCTGAATTTGGTTGGCGTCCCGAAGGTTACTGGCAGGTTGATCTGTTCGAGAGGGGTCACTCGCCCTCCGGGCATGACGCCATGAAATGGCCCCGCATCGGCCAGAAGCGGTCTCGGCCGAGACCCATGGTGTTATACACGGCTAAGTAGAGGATGTTGAGTATGCTGCCTCCATCCATGATGTAACACCCCGTCCACTTCTGAACCGGTGGTACTTACTCCTGGCAGCTCTCTTGGATCATATATTGTTCCCATAGACCCAACACATGTCTTTGTGCACACTTTGTCCTCAATCATGCGCAACCGAGAAAACTTCCCGGTCGATCACCCATCCAAATTGCTCTAAGCCAAACACGCTTAACTTGGAGATTTATTCGATATAGTCTTCCGAAAAAGAATATGCACCTTGTTTATATGAGTACTCTATTAATTCTATTAAGCCTGGTACCAGGATATCACCATCTCCTAGGGTCAGGATATCACACATAAGCACCTTGGATAATCGTGGGGTCGACGATAATCGTTGGGTCGCCTGGGGTCCATTGCAACACCAAGTCATGTGCTTGTTTGGTTCAACTTTTTCGATAAGCTTTTCTGAGAATCTGGATGTGGTAAGAATCTGGTCGTGAAGAAAATCTAAGTATCGTGAAGATTACATGTAGAGAAAGATAAAAGAGTCCATACGATTTATGATATAGAAAGTGACGGCTTTCTACTATCGTAATAACTCGGTCGATTCTATATTCACATTGATTTTGGACAGTTTTGACTAAAATAAATATTATAGAAGCTGGTCGAAAAATTGAGTGTTTGACAGTTTGTAACAACTTGTGCCCAGAGAAGTTGAAACAACACATGCCGTGAGCGCCAGCGTGACGTGTGCCGGCCTGGCCATTTGTACCCGTAGCAATTTTTCTTGGATACTTGACATGAGAAAAAAAAAGGGTAAAGTCTCAGCTGAAGCACATGAACACGCTCTGTGTGCGTGCGCGCGCGCCATCTATTTTGCCTTTTTCTTTTTCCTCAAAGAAACCTGATCGAAGAAGAGTATAGTAGTACAAAAGAACCGAACAAAGAAATAGATGTCATAAAAGTATGGGTACCAACTACCGGGACTTGATTGACAAAACACAAAATAGACTGGCGCGCGCGGTATTATGACACTGCAGGGATAAGGATAACAGCAGAGACGACGTACGTGTATATTTATTTACAAAGAAGAAGAAAACCAGGATATATATAAAATAACACCAACTTGCAACCCCTTTCGATGTCACCGACGCAGCAGATTTGCAATACCGAAAGGCTGAATTAGTTACGATGAAATAAAAGGAAAAGGTCGTTTATAGCAAACTGTTGGACAACATTTTTTTTCTCTCTCTCTAGCTAGCTAGCTAGCTTCTTGTTCGTTCCAAAGAGCTAGAAACGATGGACGGATGGAGAGATGAAAAAGCAAGCAAGAAGCATCGTCACCATTGCAGGCAATTTGCAGTAGCAACGGAACGAACAGGGCATGCCTTGGACGCAATGGATTAGCGCGCGCTAGCTAGTGACGATGATCCGTGGCACCACCGGCACCGGAGGGGGAGGAGGAGGAATTAATTGGCCGATGAAGAGGTGGCGATGGCGGCGAGCTTCTGGAGGTTGAGCTTGACGACGGTGTCGGTGAACATGCGCGTGTCCTCCTCGGTGTTGCCGTCGGGGACGTCGACGACGTAGGACTCGAGGACGACGCAGTAGGGGCCCGGCTGGAACTCGGTGACGGAGGTGACGGAGCGGTAGTTGCGGAGGCGGTGGTCGCCGCCGACGACGCGGAAGCTGAGGATGTGGCGGTGGTCGTCGAGGATCTCGAGGCGCTCGGTGCTGGTGGAGGCCGGGAGGCCCGAGACGACGGTGACCTCGCGGACGCTGCCCACGGTGGCGCCGTCGCCGGCCTTGAGGTCGCACGACTTGATGAAGTGCTTGTACCGCTGCGGGCTGCCGAAGCCGCGCACGATGGGCCACACGGCGGCCAGCGGCGCGTCCACGCGCTGCGTCACCAGCGACGTGCACGTCCCCGGCGCGCGCCCCGGGAACGTGTGGTGCGCGCGCACCACGCCCTCCAGCTCCCGCTGCTCCGCCTCCGACAGGCCCTGCCGCAGCGCGCTCTCCATGTGAGGCTCCATGCCGACCTGCCCGGCCGCCTGCTAGTGCTAGCTTAGCTGCTGTTGCGCGCTCTCAGGACTCAGTGGCTGCTGCGCTTGTATTATAGTAGGGTCAGGGTCAGGGTCAGGGTCAGGTCATCAAATGGAGCAGGGGCAGTATGGTATTGGTACCCCAGCCAGCAGGATTGATTGATTGTACGCTGGGAGGTGTCTCACCTTTTTATGGCTGCCTTCTTCAGTTGTTGGTGCCTTTGTTTGGGTTTTAATTTGGTCCGTTCACCCGGGCCGGAGAGGGACCATTTTTGCTCAGGTCATGGTCATGGGGGAGCTGAGCTCTTCTCTTTCGTTGAGCCACTCGAGGCAAGAAGCTAGCTAGTGGGTCCGATGTCAATCTAGCTAGCTCTGAAGGGTCAACTTGGGTTTATTTCAGTCGGGCTCCTTTTCTAGCGGAGCTGAATCTCTTCTATCTACATATAATATTCAGCAAAAAAAACAGTTTCATTAACGGTATTGTAATAATTTATTAAATTAAACTTGTGAGAAAGCTACGAGAAACAATAAGTTCTCGCAATTTTGGCTTGTCAACGTGAAAAGTGGTTTTGGATTCCTTGCAAGCGCTGTTTAGATTGGATCCTAGGAAAATTGTCTAGTCTCCAAAAGTGTGACTTTTGTTTAGATTGGATCCCAAGAAAACTGTTTGGAGTCGTGCATACATTTTTTTTTGACCTGGTGTAGGATGGCGCTTGTCTGGACTATAGCCTATGATCTCTTTGTACAGCATTGTGCGACGAATTAGTTCATTTATGTAAGGACCAAAATCTGTATATATTTTTTTATAATAATAAAATAAATATATGAAGAGATAAAATAGTAAATTCAGATATCCCCAATTATACTTGAGTATTAAAAATTGAGGACTGAATTGTAAAAACCAAGAATTATTTTAGAAAAAGTAATAGTAAAGTTTCTATTCAACTAAATAATTATGCATATCATTAAATTAAAGGATGCACCATAAGCCTTTATTTACATGAACATTTAAGTTTGAAGTAACATTTACTCCTTCCATAAATAAATGATAAGGAAAAGAATGGAAAAATAATATTGTAAACAGTACATTTTATATTAGTAATTATTTTGACACTTGAAAAGTTGAAGTTCAAAACATGAGTTGGAATTTGAATTGAATTTGAAGTGAGAACCTTGAATTAGAAAAGGAAATATTAGAATTTGAGAAAAGAGAAGAAAACACTATATGGTATAAATAAAATAAACATATAAATAAATATAATTCATCCATACTGAGATTAGAATTTATACAATTAACCTAGGTATGAACCTTACAACAAAATTTGAAGTGGAATTTGAAATCTAAAATGAGAAAAGAAAAGAAAGGAAAATAAAAAGAAAAAAAACCTAACTGGGCCCAGACTTCACATTTGGCCCACTAACTCCCTCCTTTGTGCGGCCCAGCGTGGCTACTGCGCCATCCGGTGGGCCCGGCGTGTCAAGCTCACATCCGCGGGTGCGTGATATTTTCCCTTCTCGATGACGTGTGGGGCCACCCTGTCAAGCGCTCATCTGTGATCGGTTGTGCGGGCCCCAATGGTCAGTATGACCTCTTCCTCGCCTACCACCGTGACGGCCCCGACATGCGTGCTGGTGGGAGCTCGCCACCGCCAAATCCGCGGATGCCGTTGCAACAAACCCATGGATCCCGGCTCCTCTCGACCATATGACCTACCGCTTCCCCCATGGCCAATGGATCCATCGTGTGTCTGCACAAAAGAGCCCCACCTGCGGAACGAGAGAAGAGGGAGGAGAGAAATCGAGCTCTAACCGTCGAACTGAGCTGGGCGGGACTCACTGAACTTCACCGCGGCACCAAGGCACATTGCAGAAGACATTCCCAGGCGGCTGAGCGACCTGGGAGGGCGAAATTTCTTGCTGGGGTTGTCTCTCTGCCGTGCGGTCGCTGCGTGACGCGGGCAACTCCACCAATGCCCCAACCTTGGGTAAGTAATCCTCTGGTTGACTCCCTTTACCCCCTGGAATCTATAGGACCCCGCGGTAGGGTGTGTGCGTGGCGTGTCTGCCGTCAATTGCTCGCCGGAGCACTTCGACCGGGCTAGAACCGCTGTGCACCATGGCCAGGTTACTCTGGTGCCCCTAGTGTGTAAGTAACCTTCCCATCTCATTCTCCATGGGTAGGGAAACGTGTGGGGGCTATCGGGGTGGTGTATCGCGTACCTGGGCGGCCAGGGCCTTCTTCTCCGGCGTGGTTGTGCGGTGCGAAGGGGCGGCGCCACCGCACACTGGGTCGGGGTGGAGAGTTTGGTCTAGCGCCGTCGGATTAGAGTTGTGTGGCCACGATTAGAAGATAGGCGATGGCCTCCTGGCCGTTGGATCAGATTCTGGTGGCCGGGATTAAAACTGCGATACCCCTTCGCAGCATTAAAATCTGGTCGTTGAGATACGATCGGGCGGATCTGATGGGTCATCGCGGGGAAATGCGGGTCGTGGATCTTGGATCCGAAGGCCTACGGCGCGTACCGATTCAAACCCCTGGTGATTTAATCTGGCGCGTCCGGTGTTGATCGGACGGTTCTCATGCCGTGATACCCCTTCGCGAGTACGATTTACTAAAGAGACCCCGAGAAATAACGGAATCAACCTGCTGTCCACGCTGTGTTAGCTCTGAGTCTGGGAGAGTTTTATGGTTTTGCCCCGGGACTTCTCTATTTTCATGTACCCAGTCCAGAGATTTATAAAATCCAGTAAAAGTAATTAGAAAATGATTTTTAATGTGAAAATAAATGCTAGAACTTGTTTAATTCATATAAAATTCATATGAAGTCCAAATCAATCCATTTCAATTTCTATAATTTTATAATATTATTGTTTATCAATTAGTGCCACTGTTTTGACATGAAAGTCATATTAAAATTTATATCCTATTTAATCTTGTAAAAAACACATAGAATCTTCAGAAATTCATAACTTAAAATCTATAACTCCAAAATTAATGATTCCTATTCCTAGAATCTTATTTTAATATGTAGATTATTAATATGTATCTTGTTCTTATGTTTGGTGTGGTGTTAATTTTGTCTATACCATGTTTGTTTGTATTGCTACGACTAGTAGTGAGGTCACGAGGATTTGAAGAATCATCCTGATATCTGGAATCTCAAGTGCCAGGCAAGTTGTGCCCTTGATCACTTTCATTTACCCAATAATGTTCTTTATTATCACTTATTCATGCATAGACTTAACTTTGATGGGACCCAATAGGTCACCCTAGTATGATTATCTTTTTCCTTGTTTACCCCTAAATCATTTGGGTAGTTATGTTATTGCTTTACATGGTTTTGGGTTAATATTTCATTATATCCATGTTCTAATTATTCTGTTATTTTATTTATGTTCATGTCAAGATCATTATTATCTTTAATTGGAACATGGAGCTTAACTTGAGAAACATGTGCCACCACAAGGGAGGAATGTGACCCTTTGGCTAACTAATTAGGAAAGCTAGTGGAAGACTAACTTACCCGAAAGGGGCAAGGGCAGTAGGGGAGTTGCATGCAGGGAGGTTCTCGGGTTGATTTTGCTGCGATGGCGGTCAGACGAGGGATTCTTGCAAGTGCTCTTCCCATAACTGTAGCGGGTTTTCGAAAGCTAGTGGAACTTTGTAAAGGCCTCGTAGTGGATCCCTAGCCATTCACCTCAGTAGTGTCTAGGGGCCTTGCAAACACTGGGGACATAGAATACATGACTTGTGGGTACAGGGTACAACCTCTGCAGAGTGTAAAACTGGTATACTAGCCGAGCTCACGGTCATGAGCAGCTCAGGACTCTCGCATGATTAAATTATGAAACTTAAACTCAATTTGTCATATACATTGCATGAGATTTATTATTAGTTATGTTCTATTATTTATTATGGTTTGGTATTTACTTATATTTAGTAATTGCTAATAAAATTTGACCAACTTATTAAAAGCAATGCTCAGCTTTTACCCATATTGTTGATCAGCCTTACACATCACATGAACTCCCACCTTTGGTGAGTTCATGCACATTATTCCCCACAACTTGTTGAGCGATGAACATGTGTGAGCTCACCCTTGCTGTCTCACACTCCCCCACAAGAGAAGGATAGGTGGTTCAAGAGGAGCCACACAACGAGGAGTTCGATTCGATCTAGGTGGCATCTCCCAGTTGACTTTATGGCGCCAAGTATGGACTTTAGTTCGATCTATATTTATCTTTTATTTTGTAAAGACTTCCGCTATGTAATAAGTACTCTGATTATATTGTGACATTTATCTCTATACACTCTGTTATTATATGTGTTGTCTTCTTTGGCGCATATATGAGATGCACCCGGTTTTGTCCCTTAAATCCGGGTGTGACAATTTCCACCCCAATCTCTCTCTATACTCCGAGGGGATTTGAGTTTCTAAAATAACCTTTATGATGGAAGAATTTTTTTCCAATGTGAAATTATAATGAGCCCCACAATTCTAAACCGTTATCTAATCTTTTAACGCAAAAGCGTGAATATTTACGTGATTAAGGGTGTGTTTCGTTTAGCTTTTGTCCGTGACTTTTGCCTCCCAAAGCCAAACCAAAGGGACCAATCTAGCTAACAGCTTCTTACAAAAGCCAACTTTATTGCAGTGCAAAATTGAAAGTGCCTTTAGACCTGCTTTTAGCGGCTTTTGAATGGAAGAACTTTGCGAATATAAGAAAGATTGTTTAGTGGCTTTTAGGGGCTTCCACCAAACAATGTATAGTTTTTTATAGCTCATGGCCCACAATAGTTTTTTTTCATAGCTCACAACCTACAATAGCCTTTTTTTACAACCACAACCACAACCCAACCAAACAGACTCTAAACCCATCTTAAAGTTCAAAGATATAGCAGTCAAAAAGTTTAAAGTTTAATGATCCATTTGTTTGACCTGATTTTTAGGAAAAACTAGCTTTTATGGATGCTACGAAATGGCTGTTTTAAATGGGTGGATAAGTTGTCTTCGTGGATAGGATAAATGAACGAAGTTTAGGCCATTCTCAGTGATAGTTTTATAACATCATTTTTAATGTTGCCACATCAATAAGGGTGAGATGAAATGAAATATGATCTTTCAATGAAGAGTTTTCTGACACAATTTTATAGGCAAACATGTGGCTTAAATATTGCATCTAAATAACCGATTGGAATAGATGAAATAGATGGAGATGAAATGAACTATTCTTAATGATGGTTTCATGCGCTTTCTAATACCTTGGAAATAGGTTTACATAGTTTCATGGTGATGAAACTAGTTTCACTTATTTTATAATAAATATAGTATCATATCATAAAAAATCATATTAACATACTAATTAATGTCATGAAATGTCTCATGAAACTTCCATTAAGCATGACCTTATAATAAATAAAATTCTCAACAACATTCCTAATAGAAGTTAGAAAAGCACCCATAGACCAGCTTCTGAAATTTAATATACTTTTTACTGCTAGAAACAACCTTGCTCACAAATTAGATGCTTGTTTGAAGTACTGGCCGATTCAAGGGGACTATTGTGGCTACAACCCCACCCGGTCGTACACTAAAAGTTGTAGAAGCACTTCAGATCAGTTTCAATGTCCCCTTCGTAACCCACCACGTACCAACCACATCCGTATTTGAGAGGACAATCTAATCTTTTGCTATCTTTACAGGGTAGATGGCATATAAAATGCCATGTTAGTGACTACTCTTTCAATGATTGGTGATTTAGTGCCATCTCTAAAGATGGCAAAAGATTAAATATCCCCATCTCACACACGCGCACCACAATACTAGTCTTGTCTTTGTCTGCATCCTAACCCTAGCCGACCGATGTCTACCGCTCATGCTCCCCATTAGTCGTGGGCTCGTCATTGTCTATCTGGCGTATGCCCTTCATCCCCTCCATGGTGCGCCCACGGCCAGCATGCACCCATGCCTAGGCTCTAGATCAGTAGGCGATAGTGGCTAATCAGCCAAGTTGCCGACTTCAAGCTGGGTACCAGTCGCTTGCCTTCAGGCTACCAGCATCACGATTGATCGGCTTAGTAACCTCCCCTTTGATCCATTCCTGGATCCGTAGCTAGTTTCCCATAGTCAACTAGAGGTTAAAAGAAACAAATACAAATGAGTTAAATCTCATTAAATATAATTTGAATATAGTCAATCTCAGGAAATAAAATCTGAATATAGTCATAACCTATACACGAGAGGCAAAAGTTAATTATGGCCACACCAAGCCAACATATATATGAGTCACCAAAAAGTGGATTAGAGCATATCCAATATTTGTGGAAGTTGGTGAATTAATAAGTTTCACGTCGCTAAAACAAGTAGGAAGCATATTTGTTTGCTTTCTTAACTATTTCTAATTCCTTGCCCCTAAAAGCTATAAGACAGTTTTAATTTGAGACAAGAATGACGAACTATTTATAAATCACCAAACCACTTGTATACTTGCTTTTTCTATTGTACTTGCATTGAGAAGCCTTTCATTTATCCTTATTCTTTCCAACATCCTTCTTAATCCTTCGGCTCTCGTCCGACAACAACCTCAACAGCAAGGCACTACTCTGCAACATTTCTCGCTATACGTCATGCACCACTCCAATCCCACCACCACCTTCTCATCACCACACATAGACTTCTCGTTCGGCATTGTGCAACTCTAGTAGGAGTCACAGAGCAACACTAATGGCCTGTTTGTTTCAACTTATAGATTATATAATCTAAATTATCATCTAAATTATATAATCCAGATTATAATCTAGATAGATTATAATCTATATGTAGGTGTTTGGTAGTCTAGATTATACAAATGTAGATTATTCACAAAGACAACAATACTCTTGTTTGTTTATTTGAGGTGGGGAAAGAAGGATGACATATATTGTAATTTTTGTTTACATAATCATGGGTAGTGGGTCTTTTGCCAAAAATAATCTCAAATAAGCTACTCTTGAGGAGATTATGAGATTATCATAATCTAGGCTTTAAATTATATAATCTGAACCCATAATCTAGGTGTTTGTTTACCTGCTAGATTTTTGCGCTGGATTATATAATCTGGAGAGATTATAATCTGAAACAAACCGGGCCTAAAGTGGCCAGCGCGTCAATTGGGTGGTGCATACAGGTGTGTATCTTTCCTCATGATGTTAGATCGAGATTTTCTCAAGTAGAAAAAGTAGGAGTTTCAACAATAAGTCATAGAGAAGAGATTTTTTTCAATCCTACCAAAAAAACAATATTAAACTAGAAGTGGTCTCAGAAACTCTTGTGGCTTAGGAGCAGGAAGATTGTAGGGGATTGATGGCTTGTTTAAGAGCAACAGGATTAGAGAGAATTGAGAGCCCTGAGGGCTTATTTGGAAGCAAGGGAATTAAAGAGGATTGAGAAGAGGCTAAAATTCAGTTCCCTTCAACCCCTTCTCTCAAACAAACCTTAAGGGGGCTAAAATCTCTTTCTATTCAATCTATTCAAAATTAAATAAAAAGCGTTTTTTAGCCCCTCAATTCTCTTCGATCCCCTTCTCCCAAACACGCCTTTGAGTTGCTCTGATTGAGGTTTTTACGATGTCCAACGCAAAACACTTTTGATTCAAATTAGCCCCTATCTAAAACCCATATTATATATGGTTCGGGAGAGGGGTTAATAGCTTGATGTTGATACACTGGCCTCCAATGTTTTTTTCTTTCATGGGTCAGTGTAGAACATATATGGTGCCGTTTGGTTCACATAATTATAACATGATGGATAACTCACTACAGGAATCCACTTAATTCCCGTCGGCTAAAAACCGACGGGAATTACTAATTCCTGTCGGCATATGGCTAATTCCCGTCGGTCCTGAGCTGATGGCCATCAGATGTCGGGAATAAGCTTATTCTCGTCGGGGGCTGACGGAAATAAGAAATCCCTGTCGGCTAATCACAAGCCGACGGTAATTAGGGTTAACTCCCGTCGGCCACGAGGGACCGACGGGGATTAACAATTATATCTCGTCGGCCAAGTAACTCCCGTCGGCCATAAAAAACTGACGAAAATAAACATCTATACACATATTTAACTACTATAATCACACTTGCATTTACATTCAATAGTTTAAGGATGTATACCTCAGTTGAGTTGGCGGGGGACGACGGGGGCGGCGGCGTCGCTTGGGAGAGGCGGTCGGGGGCGACGGCGGTGCTCGGGGAGGCGGTTGGGGGCGGGAGCAGGACTTGGGGGCGGCGGCGCTCCGGGAGACGGTCGGCGGCGATGGCGCTCGGGGAGGCGATTGGGGGCGGTAGCAGCACTTGGGGGCGGGGGCGGCGCTCCGGGAGACGGTCGGGGGCGACGGCGGCACTTGGGGGCGGCAGCGGCGCTCGGGGGCGGCGACGGCGGTGGGGGGCGGCGACCGGCGACGGTCGGGCGAGCGCTCAAGCTCCTGGCAGCGGCGGTTTGAAACGAGAGCGGAGAAATGAGCCCGCGCGGGCTGTCCGCTGCGCTCATAAACCTTTAATTCCCGTCGGCCAAGTACGGGACCGACTGGAATAAGCTAATCCCCGTCGGCCAGAGCAAAGGCCGACGGGCGTCAATGTAATCCCCGTCGGTCTGTGTCAGGGCCGACGGGAGTTAATTAATACTCGTCGGCTGGTAGGTAGCCGACGGGAGTTAATTAATTCCCGTCGGCCTTTGCTCTGGTCGACGTGAGTTAACCTGACCGACGAGAATCTTCAGGATTCCTGTAGTGACTGATAACGTTAAATCATGTTTGTTTAAGTCCAACCGTAATCAGATACCACACTAAAAACTAATACTAATATTTTATAAACCAAACGACATCTATGATGAAATATTAGTACCCTGTCCCAATTATGAAATCGAAATATATACTCGCTTGGTTGCATGTTATCATCGCCAAGCTCCATATAGGTGGAAAAAAATGGTTAATAGTTAATAGCACTTCCTTTTGTTCCAAAAATACTTGTGATTCGCTCAAGTCGGATGTGTGCTCATGTGAAACTCGTACGGATTACTTTCCTGAGAATACCAACTGTTTCGAACAGGGTCAGAGAAAGTAACGGCTTCGTGTCTTTCAGTCTTGATATCACGGCGTAGCACAGCACAGATATAACGTGAGGCTGGGAATAAAGGCCGGCAAGTGTCCCGATAGAGGCGCGAGATGCACGGCACGGGCGGGAAGGCCAGGGAAAGAAGACAGCGCACGCATCTCACGGGATCCTGCGGGTACAGGCTCGTTGTGCGTGCATGTGACTCTCAACTGATGTCTGATGAAGCTTCTAGTAGGAAATCTGATGCAACACCGTTGACCATCACTGTTCACCGCTAAAAAAACACACACACACTCACGACGACTCGTTTTGCTTGGTCGCAGATAAACAATTTAATTAATATATATATTTCTACAGGAATCTAATTAATAAAATACTCCTAACAGAGATAGCGGAGTATTTTTAATGTCAACTTTGTAAACAACAATTTAGTACAGCAGTAGCATATATAATACTTTACAGAAACCACTATATGGAAACATCTGTTTTTTTAATCCATAATAGCAAAGTGTCTGTTGACCATCACAGTTCACCGCTAAAAAAAGGCATTCACAACACAACTCGTTTTGCTTGGTCGCAGCATAAACAATGTTATTACTATATTTCTATAAAATTCTAATTAAAATACACCCTAGCTTGCATTACGTATGCAATCCTAACAATTTTAGCTTTAAATCTGGACAGACTTTTATACAGATTCAAAGCTAGACTTGAATTTTTTTTATAGATAGAACATAGTAGGTAATATGTTAACATCTACAATCATCAAAAGAAAAATAATTTACTTTATATATTATTATCTTATGAATCTTGTTTAACGTTATAAATGTTTCTATAAGTTTGACTTAGAATACAATTAAAATAAAAGTAATTTAAAACACATGAAGCATTTAAAGTCAAATTTGTAAATAATAACTGCTACAATATCCATGTGTTGCGATGGACACCAATCGTATTTGATGGTATAGTGCAATAGTTGTATGACACTCGAGAGTTCAGTGGTAAACCAGTATGATTGATCCTTGCCACAAAATACAAATTTAAAATTAAAGTGAATCCTTCTAAAAAAATAAATTTAAAGTTAAAGTCAACCTACGGTCAACGGTGGCTGGAACTCTATCCTGTTTTTTAAATACTCCTCACAGAGTTGTATCATGAACTCTATCCTGTTTTTTGTTCCTGATTCAAATATACAATTGAGAAAAAGATTCATAAAAGTTGCTAATAGTTTGGATTTGTAATAAAAAATACTACCTTCTATTCTTTTGCAAACTGTTTAAGAAGTCAACAAATATGCTTCTAACTTTTTTAGTCACATAAAAAACTCACTTATTTACCAAATAATTTATCAAAAATTGTTGAACATACTCTTAGGACATATAAATCCTGAGACATTGGATCGATTTTTCAAGTAGAAGAGACAACTAAAAGACTTCAACGCTAATTGTACAGTAATTAAAAATAATATGTATAGAAATACGTGAAAAATCTCCTCTCTTAATTTTCTTACTATCTCTCTATAAACCCTTCGAGAGACTCTTTAATTAATAGGGTTGTATAAGCTCTCATGGTTAAGGATGGCTGACTGACCGCACACCAACTGCTACTCTTGTCCAATTATTGTCACTTACTTAAGCCCTATTATATGTATCAGTCTACAGAAAACCAATTGTGGAAGGTTGACCTAACAAATAAAAGTTTCTAAAAATGATTGGACTAGCATCGGTATCATGCTCGTTTTTCTTTTTTGTGGCGATGTTGTCCTAGCAAATTACAATTAGCAATTATGATGGCACGATTAGTAACTACGTGTTAGTGCATATTGATTAGAGTGATGAGGACGTAGCTTTGCATTGTAAATTGGCAATATCATTATTTGATCGATACATCCACCTCCATGGCGGCTTCTTGCTAATTAAAGTAGTATTTAATTTTTTTCCCGAACGGTCTCTTATGGGGAAGACTGCTTCCTTTGAACCGTTTAGTGTGTGTTTGGTTGTATATATAATAAGAGATGGAATGAGGCGGCTACAGTTTCTACAGTGTTTGGATGAGAGTTATTTGAGGGTGAGATAAACACCGGAGTAATTTTTGGTAGCGGAGTGATTCCAAAAAATCAAGGGGACGGTGTCACCTCCGCCTCATCACACTTTGATCTCAAACCAAACACAGAGTGTGTTTGGTTTGAGGAATGAAGTGATCCATCTTTTTTCACTCATCACTTTTTTATTTGGTTTGTGAAATAGAATGAGTTGATCCATCACCACCCTATTTCTTATAAGCTAATAACTAGTATATACATGAGGAGTGGGTTGATTCCACCAAAATTAATGGAATGAACTTATGATGCATCACCTCATGAAGCATAGAGTGACTCCACAAACCAAACGAACTAATAGAGACTTAGGCTATCCAGAGCGGCCCCTTAAATTTCTCCTCCTATATTTCTTTTTTTGTGTCATATCATCAACATTTGTATCTTATACCTTTTCATTTCTCGCAACGGTTTTGCTCTAAATTCTCTCTATAACCCACTACAACCATAAAGTATCATAATTCCTATACCTATCTATTATTCATTATCATTTTTTACCGCTAGGAATAACTCACGAGTACAAAAATCCAGGAAGAAACAGTGTTTAGCGCTCACGGCAGATGCAAGAGAGAGAGAGAGCACATGTCGTGTAGGGGAGAGTGGAGGGGCGAGCACTGCAGGCTTTGAAGGGCGCCTGTAGCCGCCATGCAGAAGAGGGGAGGGGCAGAGGGAGAGGGAAGCGGTGCTCTTTCCGGCTATCCGCAATCGTTATCTTTAAATTTTTTCTCTTATATTATTTTTTTGGGTCACATCATTAACATGTCACCCCTATTTTTTTATCTCCCGCAGCGGTTCCCCCTAAATACTCCCCCTATACCCCATTACAACTATAAAATATTATTTTCTATATCAACTATCAATTTTTTATCTACTAACAATTAATCATGGACCCATAGCACAGTGTTGTAGGGGATGACAGTGATCCCCTAGATTGAGGGGGGGAGAGAAGGGGACCGCGCGCTAGGGGGCTCTGCAGGGGGCAACGCTGCGGGCGTGGAGCGCCCCCTGCAGGCGCCATGCAAGGGGAGAGGAGCGACTGGCGTCGAGTGCTGCAGATAGCCTCACCAGAGAAGAATAGGTCAAAGGCTTCAGGGTATGATTTTGCTCTCTGTAAGACTATCTACAGCGGTTTCTCCTAAATTTCTCCCCCTATATCATTTTTTTGCGTCACATCATCAACATTTTATCCCCTATTTCTTCATCTCCCCAGCGGTTCCCTCTAAAATCTCCCTCTATACCTCACTACAACTATAAAATATCATTATCCAACCATATTCATCATCTATTACCATTTTTCTTCAACTATTAAATACGTGAACAATGTTAGAGGAGCCAGCGGACTGACGCTGGTTGTGACGGAGTGTTGTTTACTTCCGCCACGTAGGGGGCCTGGCAGGGGGCGCCGCTGCGGCCATGGCGGGCGCCCTGTAGCTGCCATGCATGCTACAGGGCAAGGGGAGGGGGCCTCGCGCGGCAACCCGTGCGGACAGTCTAATAGCTATATTGAAGGCATAGACTAGAGGGTTGGGACACTGGTCTATTGTCGAAACTGACAACTGATAGTCGCCTAGAGGGGGGTGAATAGGGCGAAACTGAAATTTACAAATATAAACACAACTACAAGCCGGGTTAGCGTTAGAAATATAAACGAGTCCGCGAGGGAAGGCGCAAAACAAATCGCAAGCAAATAAAGAGTGTGACACGCGGATTTGTTTTACCGAGGTTCGGTTCTTGCAAACCTACTCCCCGTTGAGGAGGCCTCAAAGGCCGGGTCTCTTTCAACCCTTCCCTCTCTCAAACGATCCCTCGGATCGAGTGAGCTTCTCTTCTCAAACCAAAGCCGGGAATAAAACTTCCCCGCAAGGGCCACCACACAATTGGTGCCTCTTGCCTTGATTACAATGGAACTTTGATCACAAGAACAAGTGAGAAAGAAAAGAAGCAATCCAAGCGCAAGAGCTCAAAAAGAACACAAGCAAATCACTCTCTCTAGTCACTATGGCGTTGTGTGGAATTTGGAGAGGATTTGATCTCTTTGGTGTGTCTAGAATTGAATGCTAGAGCTCTTGTAGTAGTTGGGAAGTGGAAAAACTTGGATGCAATGAATGGTGGGGTGGTTGGGGTATTTATAGCCCCAACCACCAAATGTGGCCGTTGGGAGGCTGTCTGCTCGATGGCGCACCGGACAGTCCGGTGCCCCCTGCCACGTCATCACTGCCGTTGGATTCTGACCGTTGGAGCTTCTGACTTGTGGGCCCGCCTGGGTGTCCGGTGCACACCGGACATGTACTGTTTGCTGTCCGGTGTGCCAGTATGGGCGCGCCTGACTTCTGCGCGCTGCGCGCGCATTTATTGCGCTGCAGGTAGCCGTTGGCGCGGAGTTAGCCGTTGCTCCGGAGTCGCACCGGACAGTCCGGTGAATTATAGCGGACTAGCCGTTGGAGTTTCCCGAAGCTGGCGAGTTCCTGAGGCCGCTTCTCCATGGCGCACCGGACACTGTCCGGTGTACACCGGACAGTCCGGTGAATTATAGCGCGAGTGCCTCTGGAAATTCCCGAAGGTGGCGAGTTTGAGTTGGAGTCCTCTGGTGCACCGGACACTGTCCGGTGGCACACCGGACAGTCCGGTGCGCCAGACCAGAGGTGCCTTCGGTTGGCCCTGTGCTCTTTTGTTGAATCCAACACTTGATCTTTTTATTGGCTGAGTGTGAATCTTTGACACCTGTATAATCTATACACTTGGGCAAACTAGTTAGTCCAATCATTTGTGTTGGGCAATTCAACCACCAAAACTAATTAGGGACTAGGTGTAAGCCTAATTCCCTTTCAATCTCCCCCTTTTTGGTGATTGATGCCAACACAAACCAAAGCAAATATAGAAGTGCATAATTGAACTAGTTTGCATAATGTAAGTGTAAAGGTTGCTTGGAATTGAGCCAATATAAATACTTACAAGATATGCATGGATTGTTTCTTTCTTATATAACATTTTGGACCACGTTTGCACCACATGTTTTGTTTTTGCAAATTCTTTTGTAAATCCTTTTCAAAGTTCTTTTGCAAACAGTCAAAGGTAAATGAATAAGATTTTGCAAAGCATTTTCAAGATTTGAAATTTTCTCCCCCTGTTTCAAATGCTTCTTGTTGGGGACTTGTTCTCAAATGCTAAGAATTAAGAACAAGGCAACACAAAAAATGTTAAGTGTTAAGGTCCTTCGTCCTTCATAACGATATATCCCTTCGGGATATAAAGCATCTCGGACGAAGGTTACGAAGGACATACCTTCGTAAGCATAACAACGAAGAATGAAGCATTTACATAAATCATAGAATATGAAATAAACATTTGAGTATTGTTATAGAATTATCTCTACTCGTTTTAATGAATGTAAATGACTTTGAATTACAAATGTACCTTCGGTCCTGCGGAAGGCAAAAGTACAAGCGTGATGCGAAAGCAAATGACAGGTTCACGTGAACAGTACAGAGGTACTGTTCATCTATTTATAGGCACAGGTCGCAGCCTGTGACAAATTACAATTATGCCCCTTGCGAAAGTTTACAGCATTGACTCAGACCTATATGTATAAAAAGGTCATTCTATCTCTATGTCGGTTTAAAACGCCGAAGCTCCATGAAAAGGGACCTTCGGCCATCTCTTGGAGACGACTTCAGCCGAAGCTGCTTCTTCGTGTGAGACCTTCGGCGCACCGAAGCACGACCCCAACAGTAGCCCCTTTCGCGGTGCTAGATCGTTCTTCGTAGCGAGCTTGACCCGTGAAAAAAGCCTCTTCAGCTTCGGGAAGCCGAAGGTCCAAAAAACACCTTCCCTGAGCTCGTTGCGGAGAAACGATCCGACTTCCGAGCGCGTGTCGGTCCCACCTTGCAGAGTTACTGTTTGATCCTTGCGGTCCACTGCGCAGCGGGTATGAGTTACTGCGCGCCTGGTGTAACAGTTCCACCGCTTCGCCTTCCTACCTGCAGCACTATATAAACAAATAGGTGGGTGTGAAGTTACCACAGCATTCATTGCTATTTGCACTGTTTCGCTGCCAAAATTTTTCACCATAGCCGAAGCTTAAGTCTCAGAATCGAACGAAGGTGCTTCTCAACGTCCGCTTCGTCAGAAAGAAGAGCTTCGGAGAGAGAAAAAAGGAAAAAGTTTTTGACTTCCCCAACTTAGAATCAAATGGCGAGAATACGATCTACTGCCAAAGTTGTACGTGAGGGAGACGAAGCCGAAGGTTCAGACACTGTGCCCATCTCCGAAGCAATGCAGCGTTCCGGTCTACTGACTACAGAAGAAATGCCTGCTGCTGAAGCAGGCCCAACAACTGCCGAAGGAAAAGAAAACATTGAAGGGACTGACTCCGAAGATGACTATCACCTTGCTACGCCCAGCAAGCCCAGTCACCTAGATTTTGGGAAATCAACTGTTTCAAAAGCTGACCTTTCGAAGATGGTGAAAGCAGGTTATTTCAAAGAGGACCAGAAGAAGCTACTCCGCTTCGGGGAAGAAGAAACCACCCCGAAGCCAAGGAAGGATGAGATTGTTATTTTCAAGAGTTTTTTAAAGGCTGGGCTTAGATTCCCTCTCCACGGTATTGTTGCGGAGATACTAAGGAGGTTTGGTATCTACTTTCATCAATTGACTCCTAACGCCATCGTTAGGCTCAATGTTTATATCTGGGCCCTCCGAAGCCAAGCTGTGGAACCATTTGCTGACAGCTTCTGCCGAGCTCACGAATTACATTACCAAACAAAAGCCAGAAAAGATGGGCTTCATGATAATTTCGGTTGCTATAATTTTGCCTACCGGAAGACAACAAAGTGTCCTGTCATCAGCTACCGAAGCAAATGGCCAGCAGGTTGGAAATCTGAGTGGTTTTATGTAAAAGTCGATGAAGACAAAGAAAAATTGGTACAAAGCCCTCTGGAGTTAATCTTCGGAGAGACAAGGCCGCAATGCCACATTGGCGACCTAAAAGGTCCCACCTGGGCTGCTCTGGGTGAATTTGAAATTATCTCAGAACATATTGGCACCAGGGATCTAGTTCAAGAGTTCTTGGCATTCAGAATTTTCCCTACTCTAAAAGAGTGGGAGATGCCGAAGCTGGAGGGAGAGAAGAAGAAGGGGGAGCTTGTCCGGCTTCCCTATTACTTCAAGTTCAAGAAGTTCTTCAAAAAACCCTGCAAAGAATGGTTAGATACTATTGAGGTGATGTGCAACGAAATCCTGGGGAATTACTCCAAAAAAGAGGATCAACTAATGACAGCAGCCTTCGGTGCCCGACCGAAACGAAGGTTGAACCGAGTGCTTGACGCCCTAGGCTTCGAATACCCAGACTATGAACAATTGAACAAGGGTGCCGAGGGCCTTAAAAGAAAAAGAATAGCCGAAACTCCGATCACGGATGAAGAAAGACCAGCAAAGGAGAAGAAAATTCTCAAAAAAGGAAAAATATCTGCTCCGAAGCGCAAATCACCCGAAGAAGAGGGGACCCCCACACCGCCTTCTACCAGCGACGTGGAGGAAATTTTAAAGGTAATGACTGAACCCATGCCTACGAAGCTAAGTCCATTAGGGCTCCAACTGACGAAGCTTTTTGCAAAGGTGGACGAGCCGGATCAATCGAAGATAAACAAACCCAAACGGCAAAGAATTATTGCGGTAACTGAGGTTATCGACAAGACGCCGCCAAGGGCATCAATCCAAAAAACGGCAGCTGCCGAAGGTACAGCAATCGTCGAAGGCGTAGCTTCGGAGGTCGCGGCTGCCGAAGCCGCTACAGCCGAAGATACAAACTTAGAAACCACGATTAAGAATATCAACAAGATTTTGGAAGACATGGCTGCGGAAGAAGCTGGTGCTACTACTGAAAAAACCATGGCCACAGTGCCTGAGAAAGGAAAAGAGATAGCCGAAGACCCTTCGGACGACGAAGCCTACTCTTTCCAGAACTTAGTTGGGCAAAAACTGACGAAGGACGAAATAGAAGAACTTAAAGACTACGCCAAGTCTTGCGGCTACAAGTCAGGTGCCCTCCTATTTGGGGGTGTAGATGATGAAAAACTAGGCTGTATTCGAGACCAGACTGGAGCTAAGGTAATCGGTACTCTATCGAAGAGTATCGGTTTTCCGAAGCTAGAGACAGACATCAGCCGCTACCGACGACAACATATCGTCGGCAGCTTGTTTTATTCCAACTTCAAGGTAAACAACCTTTTTCTCTGGTTTTTATTGCTGTTAACAATGAAAATATTACTTAACATAAGTTGTCTCTGTTCAGAGCATGCTACTGAGCAAAGCTCTGAAGATGCAACAAGACTTGGAGGACAAAAAGCACGAAGCTATAATTGAAAACTTGGAAAGCAAAATAAAAGAGCAATCTGCCATCATTGAAAAGAAAG
The DNA here is from genome assembly GCF_902167145.1 of Zea mays. Taxonomy (NCBI): domain Eukaryota; kingdom Viridiplantae; phylum Streptophyta; class Magnoliopsida; order Poales; family Poaceae; genus Zea; species Zea mays. Next base: position 155,371,846 of record NC_050100.1, on the reverse strand, counting down.
ACTTCGAGCTCCAATCGACCGAAGGCTTGCTGGCTGAAACTGAGGCTAAAATATTAGAGTTAAATTCGAAGCTTATCAATCAATCAAAACAATTTGATCAGGAGAAGCTAGAACTGAATTCGAAGCTTAAAGCCGAAGTCCAGACCAGCTCAGAATTGAAGAAATCATTAACAAGCCTTCAAGACAAATGCTTGAACTTTGGCAATAATTGTATTGGACGATTAAAGAAGATATTTTACTCTGTTGGAGCCAGCAGTGGGAAATTTAACCCTTCGGCGGAAAATTTACCCCAGGCCTTCGATCATATTGAAGCTGAAATCGAAGAGCTTGACGAAGTTATAGCCGGGCACGGCGACTTCTGTGCCTGGGTAGCTTCTCAGGGTACCGCTGCTGCATTTCTGAAAGCCGGCTGCGAACATGGAAAGGTTGTCAACAGGCCCAATTTCACCTTATCTTCATCAATCCTGGATGATATGCCCGACCTCGCCCGAAGTATCTCCAATAGATTTATAAAAATGGTATGGACAAAGGGCGGTCGAGAGAAAGCTGGAGACGAAGCCCGAAGTCATCTTGAACCAGTAAGAAATAATACTTCGTACTTACCTTTTTCTTTGCACTTGATTTTTACTCACGATTCCTTGATTTATGTAGGATGACGAAGGTGAAAATGATGCCTAAGTTATGTCACCGAAACTGTCGCCGAAGCTGAAGCTTAATGAAGATCAGTAGAAATGTACTATAGGAAAAAACTCAGGATACTTTTGTAACAAGTTTTGTAAATACAATTGAACTGTTCTCAAGGAACTTTGTACATACCTTGTAATATATTCTTACCCTTCGATTGAGTCGCTTTGATGTGGACGAAATCAGTATTTTGAGCCGAAGGCGAAAAAACACCTTCCCTTCTTTTCGTACACAACGAAGCCTAAACGGCCGCTTCCTCTTTTTGCCAAAGCTTTTCTTCATATAGCAAAACATAAAAAACTACTTCTTTTTTCTGCCGAAGCTTTTACATAGCAAAACATAAAAGACTACTTCTTCCTTCTGCCGAAGCTTTTACATAGCAAAACATAAAAGACTACTTCTTCCTTCTGCCGAAGCTTTTACATAGCAAAACATAAAAGACTACTTCCTCTTTCTGCCGAAGCTTTTACTTTTACACAACGATTCATAAAAAACCAATTCTCTTTTTTGCCGAAGCAACCACTTTGGTACATAAATGCTATGAATGAATGCTTATGTATGCAAATGCCATGATGTAATGTAATGTGCAAATGAATGTCCGAAGCGTATATCCGAAGCCACACTCATCCATCATTTTCTTAGGAGCAAAACACACGTCAGCTCTGCATTCCCTTAGGAACGACTTTGGAGCATCTTTGCCTTTTACTTAGGCAGTATCAGCGTTGACTTTTCGCTGTAAGCTCTGCATCCCCCTAGGGACGTCTTTGGAGCTTCTTCGTCTTTTACTTAGACGGTATAAGCTCTGCATTCCCTTAGGAACGACTTTGGAGCTTCTTCGCCTTTTACTTTCGGCGGAATCAGCGTTGACTTTTCGCTGTGAGCTCTGCATCCCCTTAGGGACGTCTTTGGAGCTTCTTCTCTTTTTTAGTTTCGGCACTCGATGGTGCGCTCTCAGCTTTTACATTTACATTCTTTGGGGGATTTTGCTCTTATAAAACTAAAAAGGAAATTACATAAGATGGCCCCATTAAAAACCTTTCTCCCCCTTTAGAAAGGAAAAGGGTGCCATGAAAAAGAAAAGAAAAGTCAAAATTACATCGAGTTATACATAAAACCGCCGAAGCTCATCCGCATTCCAAGATCTTGGAATTTCATTGCCATCCATGTCCTTCAGTCTGTACGAACCAGGCCTTGACGAAGATGCTACTAAGAAAGGCCCTTCCCATTTCAGTTGCAATTTGCCCACTGTATCCGGATTGGCCACTCTCCGAAGCACCAAGTGTCCTGGCTCAATATTTTTTAGCCGGACCTTTCTATCTCGCCATTTAACTGTTTCAGCCTGGTACTTATTGATATTCTCCACGGCCTGAAGCCTGATCCCTTCTAAGGCATCTTTTTCCACGAGACAAGTATCTTCGGGACCTGATTCTGCCGAAGCTACCACTCTTATTGATCCAGCTTTGGCTTCTTCCGGGGTTATTGCTTCGTCACCAAATAACAACTTAAATGGGGTAAAGCCTGTAGATCTTGATGTTGTTGTGTTATGGCTCCATACCACTTTGGTAAGCTGATCTGGCCACTTTCCCCTTGGTTGATTAAAGATTAGCTTCATTATTCCTGTCATTATGATGCCGTTGGCCCTTTCAACAAGCCCATTCGACTCCGGGTGCCTGACTGACGCAAAGTGGATCTTCGTGCCAATTTGATCACAAAAATTTCTGAATTCTTCGGAGTCAAATTGTGTTCCATTATCTACGGTTATAGCCTTCGGCACTCCGAAGCGACAGACAATATTCTGCCAGAAAAATTTTTGGACAGTGGCCGAAGTTATTGTAGCTAATGGCTTCGCCTCAATCCACTTGGAAAAATATTCCACAGCAACTACAACATATTTCAGATTGCCTTGAGCCGGTGGTAATGGGCCCAGCAAATCGAAGCCCCACCTTTGCAATGGCCAGATGGGTTGTATTAGCTGTGTCAAAGACGAAGGTTGTTTTTGATCTCTTGCACATTTCTGACAACCTTCGCACTTTTTAACTAACTCAGCTGCATCCGAAGCTGCCTTCGGCCAATAAAATCCTTGACGGAACACTTTTCCAAGTAACGGCCTGGATCCGATGTGGGATCCACAAAGACCTGCATGTATCTCCTTCATCAACTCTATACCTTCGGCTCTAGACAAGCACTTGAGCAGCGGTGCACAAACTCCGTGCTTGTATAACTCCCCTTCTATAATGATATACGGTCGAGCTCTTGCCTCTATTCTTTTATTATAAGCTTCGTCATCTGATAGGAAGTTGCCCTGAAGGTAAGAAATTATTTCAGTTCTCCAATCTTCACTGTACACAGGAGAAATAGTAAGAACTGCTCTTTCAAGTAACTCCACTGAAGGTGCCTTTATTGTTTCGAAGAATACATCCGAAGGTAGCGGCAGCCCCTGTGCTGCAGACCTGGCTAACAAATCAGCATGTTCATTTTGCCCTCGAGGGATATTCTTGACAGAAAATCCTTCGAAGGAAGCTTCGATCCTTCGGACTGTGTCTAGGTATTTTTCAAGCTTCGGGTCTTTAGCCTTGCAACTTTTGTCAATATGACCCGAAACAATCTGAGAATCAGTTTTAAGAATCGCCCTCCTGATCCCCATCGCCTTTAGTTTCCGAAGTCCCAGGAGCAGGGCTTCGTACTCAGCAATATTATTTGTGCAGCTGAAGTCCAGTCTTGCTGCATAGCAAGTTTTAACCTTGGACGGTGAAACCAAAACAGCAGCTGCTCCTGCTCCGAAGGTTCCCCAGGAGCCATCACAAAACACTGTCCATGCTTCGGCATCTTTATTCGCTTCTTCGCCCTGAGCCCCTGGCGTCCAGTCGGCAATAAAATCTGCCAATGCTTGAGACTGGATCGAGGATCTGTGCACATAATCAATGTAAAATTCATTAAGCTCCGCAGCCCATTTTCCAATTCGGCCAGTAGCTTCTTTATTTCTCATGATATCTTTCAACGGCTGCGAAGAAGGAACAATAATATTATATGCCTGAAAATAATGCCGAAGCTTCCTGGATGCCATTAGAACGGCATACAACACCTTCTCCAGTTCTGTATAATTTTTCTTTGAGACACTAAGGACCTCAGATACAAAATATACTGGGACCTGCTTCTTGATTTGTCCATCAAACTTCTCCTGCACAAGTGCCGCACTTACTGCTGAGTGCGAAGCTGCCACATACAACAACAGAGGAGCCCCTGGCATTGGTGGAGTTAATGTTGTTAGATCTATCAGGTATTGCTTGAGTTCTTCGAAAGCTTTTTGCTGAGCTGGGCCCCATTGAAAGACTTCAGCTGATTTTAGCACTTCGAAGAAGGGTAGATTTCTTTCCGCTGATCTGGATATAAATCTGTTAAGAGATGCCAGTCTTCCTGTCAATCTTTGGGCCCCCTTTCTTGTGGTTGGTGGCTCCATTCGAAGTATAGCTTCGATTTTATTTGGGTTAGCTTCAATTCCCTTTGTTGAAACCAAGCATCCAAGGAACTTACCCTTCTTTACTCCGAAGACACATTTTTCTGGATTCAGCTTCAGACCAGCTTGTCTGAAGCTGGCGAAGGTCTCCTGCAGATCAGCAATATGGTCTTCTTGCTTCGTGCTTTTTACAATAATGTCATCAACATAGGTCAACACATTTCTGCCTATCTGAGATTGGAGAACCTTCGCAGTCATCCTGCTGAAACTCCCTCCAGCATTCTTAAGCCCCTCAGGCATCCGAAGATAGCAATATGTACCACTTGGGGTTATGAAACTAGTCTTCGGCTCATCCTCCTTTTTCATCCAGATTTGATGATAGCCTGAGTAACAATCCAGGAGACTCATGAGTTCCGAAGAAGCTGCTGCATCAACTAAAGAGTCTATCCTTGGCAGCGGGAACTCATCCTTCGGACAAGCCTTGTTGAGATCTGTGAAATCAATACACATTCTCCACTTTCCATTGGCCTTCTTCACCATAACAGTGTTAGCTAGCCATTCTGGATACTTCACTTCTCTGATAACTCCTGCACTTAGGAGTCTTTTTACTTCGTTGCGAGCCCCTTCGGCCTTGTCATCAGACATTTTCCGAAGCCTCTGCTTGCGGGGTCTGAAGGATGGGTCAATATTGAGCGAATGTTCAATAACATCCCGATTCACTCCACATAGATCATTGGCTGACCATGCAAAAACATCTTTATTGTTGAATAAAAACCTTATCAAGGTTTTCTCTTGATCTTCAGATAATTGCGAGCCCAATAGCACCTTCTGCTCTGCTATATCCTCACACAGCAGCATGGGCTTCGGCTGATCAGCCGAAGCTGCTTTTTCCCTCCTGAACTTGTACTGTTCACAAGCTTCAACTCCATCTATATTATGGATTGCCTTGGAATCAGTCCAGCTTCCTTCGGCCCTTCTGGCAGCTTCCTGACTCCCATGAATAGCAATAGGCCCTTGGTCCGAAGGTATCTTCATGCAGAGATAAGCTGGGTGAAGAATTGCTTCAAAAGCATTTAGGGTACCACGACCAATGATGGCGTTGTAGGGGTATTCCATGTCAACAATATCAAACATAATTTGCTCAGTCCTTGTGTTATTAACAAATCCGAAGGTTACCGGCATGGTAATCTTCCCGAGTGCCACAATCTGCCGCCCTCCGAAGCCACAAAGAGGGTGCGTAGCATCATGAATCTTGTCTTCAGGCTCTTGCATCTGTCTGAAGGCTTTGGCAAATATAATGTCAGCTGCACTGCCTGTGTCAACTAGGACATTGTGAACCAGAAACCCTTTGATCACACAAGAAATGACCATAGCATCGTTGTGGGGATAGTCCTTGAGCTGAAGATCTTCCTGAGAGAAGGTAATTGGAATGTGAGACCATTTTGACTTAATGAAGGGTCCCTGCACTCCAACATGCTGCACCCTTCTCTGAGCCTCCTTCTTCTGCTTTTTGTTAGCTGGCTCTGAGCAAGAACCGCCTGTTATCGGGAGCACCAGCTTCGAAGCCGAAGCAGCTCCAGCTTGAGTGTTGAACGAAGCCATCAGCTCAGAAAGGTGGAAGTGAGTTGACCGGAGGTGGGCGCCAATGTTGGGGACTTGTTCTCAAATGCTAAGAATTAAGAACAAGGCAACACAAAAAATGTTAAGTGTTAAGGTCCTTCGTCCTTCATAACGATATATCCCTTCGGGATATAAAGCATCTCGGACGAAGGTTACGAAGGACATACCTTCGTAAGCATAACAACGAAGAATGAAGCATTTACATAAATCATAGAATATGAAATAAACATTTGAGTATTGTTATAGAATTATCTCTACTCGTTTTAATGAATGTAAATGACTTTGAATTACAAATGTACCTTCGGTCCTGCGGAAGGCAAAAGTACAAGCGTGATGCGAAAGCAAATGACAGGTTCACGTGAACAGTACAGAGGTACTGTTCATCTATTTATAGGCACAGGTCGCAGCCTGTGACAAATTACAATTATGCCCCTTGCGAAAGTTTACAGCATTGACTCAGACCTATATGTATAAAAAGGTCATTCTATCTCTATGTCGGTTTAAAACGCCGAAGCTCCATGAAAAGGGACCTTCGGCCATCTCTTGGAGACGACTTCAGCCGAAGCTGCTTCTTCGTGTGAGACCTTCGGCGCACCGAAGCACGACCCCAACACTTCTCCTTTGACTTAAACAAAACTCCCCCTAAATAGGATCCTCCTCTTAGTGTTCAAGAGGGTTTTGATATATCATTTTTGAAATACTACTTTCTCCCCCTTTTGAACACGATAGGATACCAATTGAAAAAATATTCAACACTGAGTTTTTGAAATAGGTGGTGGTGCGGTCCTTTTGCTTTGGGCTCATTTCTCCCCCTTTTTGGCATGAATCGCCAAAAACGGAATCATTAGAGCCCTCGAAGTGCTATCTTCCCCTTTGGTCATAAATGAAATGAGTTAAGATTATACCAAAGACGAAGTCCGGTCTTTTGCTTTGGGCTCTTACTTTCTCCCCAAAGACAAAATCCTTTTCTTGGTGCTCATGCTTTCGCCCCCAAGAATGGAGAGTGACTTGGAGCGTCGGCGAGGGATGAGTTACGGAGTGGAAGCCTTTGTCTTCGCCGAAGACTCCAATTCCCTTTTAATATACCTATGACTTGGTTTGAAATAGACTTGAAAACACGTTAGTCATAGCATATGAAGGAGACATGATCAAAGGTATATAAATGAGCTATGTGTGCAGTCTAGCAAAAGAAATTACGTGAATCAAGAATATTGAGCTCATGCCTAAGTTTGGTAAAAGTTTGTTCATCAAGAGGCTTGGTAAAGATATCGGCTAATTGATCTTTAGTGTTAATGTATGAAATCACGATATCTCCCTTTTGTTGGTGATCCCTAAGAAAATGATACCGGATGGCTATGTGCTTAGTGCGGCTATGCTCGACAGGATTGTCGGCCATCTTGATTGCACTCTCATTATCACATAGCAAAGGGACTTTGGTTAATTTGTAACCGTAGTCCCGCAGGGTTTGCCTCATCCAAAGTAATTGCGCGCAACAATGGCCTGCGGCAATATACTCGGCTTCGGCGGTGGAAAGAGCGACCGAATTTTGCTTCTTTGAAGCCCAAGACACCAAGGATCTTCCCAAGAACTGGCAAGTCCCCGATGTGCTCTTCCTATTGATTTTGCACCCCGCCCAATCGGCATCCGAATAACCAATCAAATCAAATGTGGATCCCCGAGGGTACCAAAGCCCAAACTTAGGAGTATAAGCCAAATATCTCAAGATTCGTTTTACGGCCGTAAGGTGGGATTCCTTAGGGTCGGATTGGAATCTTGCACACATGCAAACGGAAAGCATAATGTCCGGTCGAGATGCACATAAATAGAGTAATGAACCTATCATCGACCGGTATACCTTTTGATCCACGGACTTACCTCCCGTGTCGAGGTCGAGATGCCCATTGGTTCCCATGGGTGTCTTGATGGGTTTGGCATCCTTCATTCCAAACTTGCTTAGAATATCTTGAGTGTACTTCGTTTGGCTTAGGAAGGTGCCCTCTTGGAGTTGCTTGACTTGGAATCCTAGAAAATACTTCAACTCCCCCATCATAGACATCTCAAATTTCTGTGTCATGATCCTACTAAACTCTTCACAAGTAGATTCATTAGTAGACCCAAATATAATATCATCAACATAGATTTGGCATACAAACAAATCATTCTCAAGAGTTTTAGTAAAGAGTGTAGGATCGGCCTTTCCGACTTTGAATCCATTTGCAATAAGAAAATCTCTAAGGCATTCATACCATGCTCTTGGGGCTTGCTTGAGCCCATAAAGCGCCTTAGAGAGCTTATAGACATGATTAGGATACTCACTGTCTTCAAAGCCGGGAGGCTGCTCAACATAGACCTCTTCCTTGATTGGTCCATTGAGGAAGGCACTTTTCACGTCCATTTGATAAAGCTTAAAGCCATGGTAAGTAGCATAGGCTAATAATATGCGAATTGACTCAAGCCTAGCTACGGGTGCATAGGTTTCACCGAAATCCAAACCTTCGACTTGGGAGTATCCCTTGGCCACAAGTCGAGCTTTGTTCCTTGTCACCACACCATGCTCATCTTGCTTGTTGCGGAAGACCCATTTGGTTCCTACAACATTTTGATTAGGACGTGGAACTAAATGCCATACCTCATTCCTCGTGAAGTTGTTGAGCTCCTCTTGCATTGCCACCACCCAATCCGAATCTTGAAGTGCTTCCTCTACCCTGTGTGGCTCAATAGAGGAAACAAACGAGTAATGTTCACAAAAATGTGCAACCCGAGATCGAGTAGTTACCCCCTTATGAATGTCGCCGAGGATGGTGTCGACGGGGTGATCTCGTTGTACTGCTTGGTGGACTCTTGGGTGTGGCGGTCTTTGTTCCTCTTCCTCCTTGTCTTCCTTATTTGCATCTCCCCCTTGATCATTGTCATTATCTTGAGGTGGCTCATTTGCTTGATCTTCTACTTCATCAACTTGAGCTTCATCCTCATTTTGTGTTGGTGGAGATGCTTGTGTGGAGGAGGAAGGTTGATCTTGTGCATTTGGAGGCTCTTCGGATTCCTTAGGACACACATCCCCAATGGACATGTTCCTTAATGCGATGCATGGAGCCTCTTCATCACCTATCTCATCAAGATCAACTTGCTCTACTTGAGAGCCGTTAGTCTCATCAAACACAACGTCACATGAGACTTCAACTAGTCCAGTGGACTTGTTAAAGACCCTATATGCCCTTGTGTTTGAGTCATAACCAAGTAAAAAGCCTTCTACAGTTTTAGGAGCAAATTTAGATTTTCTACCTCTTTTAACAAGAATAAAGCATTTGCTACCAAAAACTCTAAAATATGAAATGTTGGGCTTTTTACCGGTGAGGAGTTCATATGATGTCTTCTTGAGGATTCGGTGTAGATACAATCGGTTGATGGCGTAGCAGGCGGTGTTGACCGCCTCAGCCCAAAACCGATCCGAAGTTTTGTACTCATCAAGCATGGTCCTTGCCATGTCCAATAGAGTTCTATTCTTCCTCTCCACTACACCATTTTGTTGAGGCGTGTAGGGAGAAGAGAACTCATGCTTGATGCCCTCCTCCTCAAGGAAGCCTTCAATTTGAGAGTTCTTGAACTCCGTCCCGTTGTCGCTTCTTATTTTCTTGATCCTTAAGTCGAACTCATTTTGAGCCCGTCTCAAGAATCCCTTTAAGGTTTCTTGGGTTTGAGATTTTTCCTGTAAAAAGAATACCCAAGTGAAGCGAGAATAATCATCCACAATAACTAGACAGTACTTACTCCCGCCGATGCTTATGTAAGCAATCGGGCCGAATAGATCCATGTGTAGGAGCTCCAGTGGCCTGTCGGTTGTCATTATGTTCTTATGCGGATGATGGGTGCCAACTTGCTTCCCTGCTTGGCATGCGCTACAAACCCTGTCTTTCTCAAAGTGAACATTTGTTAATCCTAAAATGTGTTCTCCCTTTAGAAGCTTGTGAAGATTCTTCATCCCAACATGGGCTAGTCGGCGGTGCCAGAGCCAACCCATGTTAGTCTTAGCAATTAAGCAAGTGTCGAGTTCAGCTCTATCAAAATTTACCAAGTATAGCTGACCCTCTAACACTCCCTTAAATGCTACTGAATCATCACTTCTTCTAAAGACAGTGACACCTATATCAGTGAATAGACAGTTGTAGCCCATTTGACATAATTGGGAAACAGAAAGCAAATTGTAATCTAAAGAATCAACAAGAAAAACATTGGAAATGGAATGGTCAGGAGATATAGCAATTTTACCAAGACCTTTGACCAAACCTTGATTTCCATCCCCGAATGTGATCGCTCTTTGGGGATCTTGGTTTTTCTCATATGAGGAGAACATCTTTTTCTCCCCTGTCATGTGGTTTGTGCACCCGCTGTCGAGTATCCAACTTGAGCCCCCGGATGCATAAACCTACAAAACAAGTTTAGTTCTTGACTTTAGGTACCCAAATGGTTTTGGGTCCTTTGGCATTAGACACAAGAACTTTGGGTACCCAAACACAAGTCTTGGAGCCCTTGTGCTTGCCCCCAACATATTTGGCAACTACCTTGCCGGATTTGTTAGTCAAAACATAAGATGCATCAAAAGTTTTAAATGAAATGTTATGATCATTTGATGCACTAGGAGTTCTCTTACTAGGCAACTTAGCACGGGTTGGTTGCCTAGAGCTAGATGTCTCACCCTTATATATGAAAGCATGATTAGGGCCAGAGTGAGACTTCCTAGAATGAATTCTCCTAATTTTGCTCTCAGGATAACCGGCAGGGTACAAAATGTAACCCTCGTTATCCTGAGGCATGGGAGCCTTGCCCTTTACAAAATTAGATAGTCTTTTAGGAGGGGCATTAAGTTTGACATTGTCTCCCCTTTGGAAGCCAATGCCATCCTTGATGCCAGGGCGTCTCCCATTATAGAGCATACTTCTAGCAAATTTAAATTTTTCATTTTCTAAGTTATGCTCGGCAATTTTAGCATCTAATTTTGCTATATGATCATTTTGTTGTTTAATTAAAGCCATATAATCATGAATAGCATCAATGTTAACATCTCTACATCTAGTACAAATAGATACATGCTCAACAATAGATGTAGAGGGTTTGCAAGAATTAAGTTCAACAATCTTAGCATGTAGAATATCATTTTTATCTCTAAGATCGGAAATTGTAACTTTGCAAACATCAAAATCTTTAGCCTTAGCAATCAAATTTTCATTTTCTAATCTAAGACTAGCAATAGAAATGTTCAATTCTTCAATCCTAGCAAGCAAATCATCATTATTATCTCTAGGGTTGGGAATTGAAACATTGCAAACATGAGTATCAACCTTAGCTAACAAATTAGCATTTTCATTTCTAAGGTTGTCTATTGTTTCATGGCAAGTGCTTAGCTCACTAGATAATTTTTGACACTTCTCAATTTCTAAAGCATAAGCATTTTTAACCTTAACATGCTTCTTATTTTCTTTAATAAGGAAGTCCTCTTGAGTATCCAAAAGGTCATCCTTTTCATGAATAGCACTAATCAATTCATTAAGTTTCTCCTTTTGTTGCATGTTGAGGTTGGCAAAAAGAGTACGTAAATTATCTTCCTCATCACTAGCATTATCATCACTAGAGGATTCATATTTAGTGGAGGATTTAGATTTAACCTTCTTTTGCCGTCCTTGGCCATGAGACACTTGTGGCCGACGTTGGGGAAGAGGAGTCCCTTAGTGACGGCGATGTTGGCGGCGTCCTCGTCGTCGAAGGAGTCGCTAGAACTTTCGTCGGAGTCCCACTCCCGACAAACATGGGCATCGCCGCCCTTCCTCTTGTAGTACCTTTTCTTCTCCTTTCTTCTCCCCTTCTTGTCGTCGCCTCGGTCACTATCACTAGATATGGGACATTTAGCAATAAAATGACCGGGCTTACCACACTTGTAGCAAACTTTCTTGGAGCGGGACTTGTAGTCTTTCCCTCTCCTTTGCTTGAGGATTTGGCGGAAGCTCTTGATGACGAGCGCCATTTCCTCATTGTCAAGCTTGGAGGCGTCTATTGGTTGTCGACTTGGGGTAGACTCCTCCTTCTTTTCTTCTGTCGCCTTGAATGCGACGGGTTGAGCTTCGGATGTAGATGGATCATCAAGCTCGTTGATCTTCCTCGAGCCTTCGATCATGCACTCAAAACTTACAAAATGCCCGATTACTTCCTCGGGGGTCATTTTAGTATATCTAGGATTACCACGAATTAATTGAACTTGAGTAGGGTTAAGGAAAATAAGAGATCTTAGAATAACCTTAACCACCTCATGGTCATCCCACTTTACGCTCCCGAGGTTGCGCACTTGGTTCACCAAGGTCTTGAGCCGGTTGTACATGTGTTGTGGCTCCTCCCCTTTGCGAAGCCGGAACCGACCGAGCTCCCCCTCGATCGTTTCCCGCTTGGTGATCTTGGTGAGCTCGTCTCCCTCGTGCGCGGTTTTGAGCACATCCCAAACCTCCTTGGCGCTTTTCAACCCTTGCACTTTGTTATACTCCTCTCTACTTAAAGAGGCGAGGAGTATCGTTGTTGCTTGAGAGTTGAAGTGCTCGATTTGGGCCACCTCATCCTCATCATAGTCCTTATCCCCTACCGATGGTACCTGTGCACCAAACTCAACAACATCCCATATACTTTTGTGGAGTGAGGTTAGATGAAATCGCATTAAATCACTCCACCTAGCATAATCATCACCATCAAAAGTTGGTGGTTTGCCTAATGGGACGGAAAGTAAAGGTGCATGTTTAGAAATGCGAGGATAGTGTAGGGGGATCTTACTAAACTTCTTACGCTCTTGGCGTTTAGAAGTTACGGAGGGCGCGTCGGAGCCGGAGGTTGACGTTGATGAAGTGTCGGTCTCGTAGTAGACCACTTTCCTCATCCTCTTTTGTTTGTCCCTACTCCGATGCGGCTTGTGAGAAGAAGATTTCTTCTCCTTCCCTTTGTTGGAGGAGCTCTTCTGATGAAGTGCTCCCGTTGCTTGTAGTGGGTTTCTCGCCGGTCTCCATCTCCTTCTTGGCGTGATCTCCCGACATTACTTCGAGCGGTTAGGCTCTAATGAAGCACCGGGCTCCGATACCAATTGATAGTCGCCTAGAGGGGGGGTGAATAGGGCGAAACTGAAATTTACAAATATAAACACAACTACAAGCCGGGTTAGCGTTAGAAATATAAACGAGTCCGCGAGGGAAGGCGCAAAACAAATCGCAAGCAAATAAAGAGTGTGACACGCAGATTTGTTTTACCGAGGTTCGGTTCTTGCAAACCTACTCCCCGTTGAGGAGGCCACAAAGGCCGGGTCTCTTTCAACCCTTCCCTCTCTCAAACGATCCCTCGGATCGAGTGAGCTTCTCTTCTCAAACCAAAGCCGGGAACAAAACTTCCCCGCAAGGGCCACCACACAATTGGTGCCTCTTGCCTTGATTACAATGGAACTTTGATCACAAGAACAAGTGAGAAAGAAAAGAAGCAATCCAAGCGCAAGAGCTCAAAAAGAACACAAGCAAATCACTCTCTCTAGTCACTATGGCGTTGTGTGGAATTTGAAGAGGATTTGATCTCTTTGGTGTGTCTAGAATTGAATGCTAGAGCTCTTGTAGTAGTTGGGAAGTGGAAAAACTTGGATGCAATGAATGGTGGGGTGGTTGGGGTATTTATAGCCCCAACCACCAAATGTGGCCGTTGGGAGGCTGTCTGCTCGATGGCGCACCGGACAGTCCGGTGCACACCGGACAGTCCGGTGCACACCGGACAGTCCGGTGCCCCCTGCCACGTCATCACTGCCGTTGGATTCTGACCGTTGGAGCTTCTGACTTGTGGGCCCGCCTGGGTGTCCGGTGCACACCGGACATGTACTGTTTGCTGTCCGGTGTGCCAGTATGGGCGCGCCTGACTTCGGCGCGCTGCGCGCGCATTTATTGCGCTGCAGGTAGCCGTTGGCGCGGAGTTAGCCGTTGCTCCGGAGTCGCACCGGACAGTCCGGTGCACACCGGACAGTCCGGTGAATTATAGCGGACTAGCCGTTGGAGTTTCCCGAAGCTGGCGAGTTCCTGAGGCCGCTTCTCCATGGCGCACCGGACACTGTCCGGTGTACACCGGACAGTCCGGTGAATTGTAGCGCGAGTGCCTCTGGAAATTCCCGAAGGTGGCGAGTTTGAGTTGGAGTCCTCTGGTGCACCGGACACTGTCCGGTGGCACACCGGACAGTCCGGTGCGCCAGACCAGAGGTGCCTTCGGTTGGCCCTGTGCTCTTTTGTTGAATCCAACACTTGATCTTTTTATTGGCTGAGTGTGAATCTTTGACACCTGTATAATCTATACACTTGGGCAAACTAGTTAGTCCAATCATTTGTGTTGGGCAATTCAACCACCAAAACTAATTAGGGACTAGGTGTAAGCCTAATTCCCTTTCAACAACTACATGGCAGAGGTGCCGGACATCACAAATTGTATGTCGAAACATGTGGTCAAGGCAAAGTTGAGGTAATGTTCGTGTGATGTAACATCCTAATTTTTGAACCAACAATTTTTTCAATATTTAGTTTAATTTGCTAAGATTTGAGTGATTTAAACACATGCAACAAGAATTTTAGTAATTTTCTTTTATTATTAACCAACTAGAACGAATCATAAGGTTGAACTGAGTGCATTGCATTCGTGCCGTTGCATAGTTTTTCCGAGTGTAAAAAGTGTTGGAAACATGTTAATATATCATGTATTTATCCGTTTATTTTTCCTATTTCTAAAAAGCAAAATCTTTTTATTTCAGGAACTTACATATCTTTTTAAAAGCTCCAAATATCTACTACTTATTAAGACAGTAAGGGGTAGGCTGCCATTCCCATTCCCATTATCTGTTCTGCCTTTTCTGCCATTCTTATTCCATGTTCTGTCTTTCTCATTCCCCCTTTCCGCAAAGCTCATTCCCATTCTCACCCCCTCCCGCAAAGCCCATTCCCATTCCCACGTACATCCCACGCTGTCGGCGTTTCGACCCCGGGGGGTCCCTGGACCGACGAGTAAATTGTCGCCGCGTGCCCCAGCCCAGATGGGTCGGCGCGAGACGGAGCGCGAAGGGGGGAAAAGCCGGAGGGAGACAGGCGTAAAAGGGGAAACCCACGGCCTTCGTGTTTGTCCCGCGCCCAGGTCGGGTGCGCTTGCAGTAAGGGGTTACAAGCGTCCGCGCGGGAGGGAGCGAGAGGATTACGCGCGCGCCGTCCCGTCCTTCCCCGCGCGGCCAACCCTCTGTAAGAGGGCCCTGGACCTTCCTTTTATAGACGTAAGGAGAGGGTCCAGGTGTACAATGGGGGGGTGTAGCAGTGTGCTAACGTGTCTAGCAGAGAAGAGCTAGTGCCCTAAGTACATGCCGTCGTGGCAGCCGGAGAGGTTTTGGCACCCTGTTCGTGTGATGTCGTGGCCGTCGGAGGAGCGCTGGAGCCTTGCGGAAGGACAGCTGTCGGGGCTGTCGAGTCCTTGCTGACGTCTCCTTGCTTCCGTAAGGGGGCTGAGAGCCGCCGTCGTCATGGAGCACGCGGGGCGCCATCATTATTTGTTTTACCGGGGCGAGCCAGATGGGACGCCGGTCTTGTTCCTCGCAGCCAGAGCTAGCTAGGGGTAGGGTAATGATGGCCCCTCCTGTGACGTGGTCGGTCCGAGCCCTGGGTAGGGCGAGACGGAGGCTCCTCCGAGATCGAGGTCGAGTCTTGTAACACCCTAAATTTGGGGGTATAAAATTTCTTTTCTAATATCCACCAAATTCAAGTGTTACCCTCTCTTTTCCATAATTTTCTTTTCTTTTTCCTAAATAGTGGAGAGTTATTTTGTGTGTATATATATGTGTTAAGTGTAGTAAAATAGAACCCTAAAATAGTCCTTAATTATTGCATAACATGCCGAGACATCTTATTGTATGTTGAATTATTGTGGTGTCGCATCCATTCAAACTCATGAGGTATATTTGAATTTTCGATTCAAAAACTATATCTAAATTTGAATAGAAATAGATAAAAGAATAGGGGAAGAAAGAAAAATAGAAAACAAAAGGGCCCAGCTCCACTTCTTTTCCTTCCCCCGCCGGCCCAGCTTCCTTTTCTTTTATTCGCCGGCCCAGCTCGCCTTCCCCCTGGCCCACCCGAGCACCCGCAGCAGCGCAGCCCACCAGCGCGCCCCAACCCTAGTGCGCACGCTAGCGCATCGCCGCTCGCGCGCGCCAGTGCCACGCTCAGCCGCCGCCACGCCCCTGCACGCTCGCCAGCGCGCGCATGCAGCCCAGACGCACGCTACACTCCCCACGTGCGCGCATGCAGCCTGAGTCGCGCCCACGACGCAAGAAAAAAAGGGAAAATAACTGTGCCCGGCTTGCATGCGCTTGCCCAGAAACGACCCCTTCGCCCATCTCTCGTGCAAAACCGTGCCCCCATCTCCTCACATCCTGAGCCAGGAACCGCCCGGCACACCGCTCATCTCCGCCATCGCGCCACCCGCTGATGTCGTGCCGCCCATCTTCGTCGCCACGCCGTCCACCTCGCCGGAGCATGTTCTAGCACCCGCGCTCGAGTCTGCCGAGGTAAGAACTCCTTGCCGTCTATTTTTTTCGTCCCTCTCAGCCTCTCTCCATCCCCATGGCCGAGCGGCCAAGCCACTCCCCTGCGCGGTGGCGCGCCCCCTTGAGTCCTTGCAGGCGCGCGTGGGCGCTGTCGGGGCCAGCCAGCGTGGTGGCACGACAGCCAGTCTACGCAGCCAGTGCGGCAGCCCGATGGACAGCTAGCGCGGCGCGCGCGCGCGGCCAACCTCGGCCGAGCCTCCCCTGCCACGCCACTCGACTCGCATGGTGCTGCTGTGTTGCCGCAAGCCACGACCTCGTGCTCTACTGCGCTGTGCGTCGCTCAGCCCCGACTCCGGCGAGCAGATGCCACCGCCGTCAACCCACCCGCCGTAGAGCCTACCATCATCGGCGCCACGTTCGCTTGGGCACCCTGCTCTAGCCATTCGTGCAATAGGGAATAGGGAAAAAAAGAAACCGCCCGTGGGCCCTACCCACATGCATGCACCTTTGCCTCCGTGATTCCTGTGATCGCATGCGACCAAGCCAGCTCCTGGTTGGCCCGTGTATGGCTGTGGCCACACCGGATCCCACCTCCACGATCCACTATGGCTGAGCCCATGTGGCCCTCCGTGTGGCGAGTTTTTGAACAATAAAATATGCCACATCACTTTAAATCTGAGAGTTATTATTTACTCAATATTTTTTGTGGTGTTATAAATCCGTTTTGATCCGTTCCGGTCTTTGTTAGTTCCATAATAATATTTTCTACATGTTAGAAACATTGTTTTGGCTCGACACATGTTTTATGTATTTAATTAATTACCACTTTGTTCGTAGATTCTTAAAATAGCAATGTAGTTAAAGCTAATTTATAGTTTTAAGTTGCACTTTTATAAAAAATGTCAATGAAGTAAATACCAACTCAAATATTTTGATTCCATACTTGCCTAGTTTAATTGCGATGGGTGTTTAGCAGTTCTCGTATGTTGCGTCATTTATAATTCGTAAATTGCGATTTATTCAATAAATCATGTGTCGTAAATCCGTTTCGACTCGTTTTAGTCGTATTAACTTCATAACCTCGTCACGTGCGTGTTAGTAACATTATTTCGTCGCGATACACGTCTTAGCTATTTAATCGATTATTTATTTATCCGAGAGTTAATAAAGTAGCAATCTAAAATAAAATTATAAGTTTTAACTTGCTCTTTTATAAATACCCGTTAATGTGATTATGTCGACTCAAATGTTGTAATTAACACTTTCTAGTATGAATGTGATATCGGTTAGCGATTCTACTGTATCGTCTCGCTGTTTGCACGTCGTCCGTGCGTGTCGCGCGTGCTGTTTCGCATGGCGCGCGTGCTGTCCGCGCACGTCGTAGCGTGTCGTCCACGTGCTGTTTCACGCATTGTCGTGTGCCGCGCGGCGTGTGCGCGATAATAAATTGTTTTCGCTTATAAACACTTATGTTAGTAACGTTAAATCGTTGGACCATGTATTTTACATAATTAACTTAAGGTTTGCTCGACTAATATTTATTAGATTAATATCCCAATTAGATTAAATGTGTAGTGTTCAACTTGCGCTTTTATAATAAACATTAACATGACTAATATTAACTTAACTACTTTTTATTTATTTAATATTTGTTTAGTATAAACGTGTCATCTATTTAGTTTTTCTCTCCTGTCGCGCGTGTTGTTCCGCACGTGGTGGCATGCCGGTTCGCGCGTCGTTCATGATGGTCGCGCGCACCGTTTTCATGCGCCGTCAGCGTGCTATGTTGCGAGTGTCCGCGTGTTGTTCGCACGCTGACATGCTGTTTCGCGCATCGTAAACTCGCCTCGCTTAGAATCTCTCGTGCTAATTATGTTAATTATTTATTTGACAGCCGTTAGTGTAGCAGATTTAATCATCAAAACTACACTGCAGTTATAATTTATATTTTATAGTGTAGAATTAAATGTCATGTCTATTACTTGTGTAGCGAAACGTTATAACTTCTAGACCGTAGCTTCGACGATCGCGTTTCTTTCCTCGCGTGACCATAGAAGCGAGCTTTATTTTGTATTGCACATTCTTATATTGTTTTCCTTTGTATGGTGTGATGTTCTTATACTTGTATATGTTTGTTTGCTTGTGCCTATTCATATTCGCTGCATGTCGCGAATAGAATGCGATTCGTTTTCGAGCTTCGAGGAATCGACGGTCAAGCTTCGGCGACCAAGTGATCTGGCTCTTCGAGTTCCACGAAGTTGAAGACCCTGAGCATCTGTTTGGTGAAGGCAAGTGTCCTCTAACCTATTATGTCCGCATACTATGAGCAACCTAAGGATTGACTAGCTTTCTATTTACTTAGTCCTTGATTCCCTTTTGGGCTACTATGGTTAGATTCATGCTATTGCTTTACTTTAATCAATGAACATGATGTGAACACTTATGATACGATGTTGTCATTATTATTATGATGTTGGACTGGTGATACATTAGGGGGCTCGAGTGGTTTCTCGAGTGCCTCTCCGTAAGGACCTGTTCGTTGGATGACCGCCCGGGAAAACAGTGCAACCATGAGGGTGGAATGGGACGCCGTTAGCTAATTAATTAGAGGAACTAGAGGTGTAGTTGCTTCGCCGTCGTGCCGTCAATGGGGTCCAGGCACAGTGCTTGCTCTATCGAGGCTGGGTGCCGAGGTTCTTTCGTTTTTCTTTTGTTAGTCACCCCCCTGCGGGGAGTGGTACTGTGTTTATCAAACTGGAGAAACCTAACGGGCAGCTATGACCTCTAGGGAATCTTTGTAAAGGCTTCGTAGTGAATCCCTAGCCATTCACCTTGGGAGTGAATAAGGGTCTTGCAAGCTCGGGCTAGAGAGGGAATCACGGCTTGTGGGTAAAGTGCGCAACCTCTGCAGAGTGTTATGAAACTGATATATCAGTCGTGCTCGCGGTTATGAGCGGCCAAGGGAGCTCCATTGATTAGATACATTGATCAGAGATGCTTTGGTTACAGATGATGACGAGGAGGATGGTTATGATTATGCTTATGGTAATGGTAAGTGGTATTCTTTCCGTTTGGAAAGGGTACTTTTGGGTTAACAACTTGGGTTAATGTTAAAACCTGGCTCTCTACTAGTAATAATTACCTGATCAACTAAAACCAACTGCTTGACTTTAACCCCACATAAAGCTAGTCCACTTCAGCCAAATGGGACATTTGCTGAGTATGTTGATGTGTACTCACCCTTGCTTTCACAAAACACCAGGTTGCCTTTGGTGCAATCTATGCTCAGGTAAAGAAGAAGGAGAACGGTGTCGAGGTGGATCTCCAGGAGTTCCAGGACGTCGATGAGTTTGAGGATTAGGCTAGCGACCTCCCCCAGTCAGCTGCCTGTGGTGGGTTGTTTACGTTGGCTACATCTCGATTCTGTGTACTTTGATTTATATTATGTAAATGGCTCTAGTCTGTAATATTATTACTTACTCTTTATTGTAATCCGAAGCATTGTGCTATGATGAGTCATTTATGTAATCGCTGTGTACGTGAATTACTGATCCTGGCACGTACATGGTTCACATTCGGTTTACCTTCTAAAATCGGGTGTGACAAGTCTGTCTTCCGAGGTCGAGGTCGAGTCCGAGCCCTTGGGTCGGGCGAGACGGAGACCGTTGGCTGGGGCCGAGGTCGAGTCCGAGCCCTAGGGTCGGGTGAGGCGGAGTTCATCGTCTTCCGGGGCCGAGCCCGAGTCCGAGCCCTGGGTCGGGCCAGGCGGAGTCCGTCGTCTTCCGGGGCCGAGCCCGAGTCCGAGCCCTGGGTCGGGCGAGGCGGAGTTCATCGTCTTCCGGGGCCGAGCCCGAGTCCGAGCCCTAGGTCGGGCGAGGCGGAGTTCGTCGTCTTCCGGGGCCGAGCCCGAGTCCGAGGCCTGAGTCGGGCAAGGAGGAGCTTCCTATGGCGCCCGAGGCCGGACTTGGCCACTGTCAGCCTCACTCTGTCGGGTGGCGCAACAGTCGGAGCGATGCGGGCGGCGCTGTCTTCTTGGCAGACTGGTCAGTGGAGCGGCGAAGTGACTGCGGTCACTTCGGCTCAGTCGACTGAAGGGCGTGCGTCAGGATAAGGTGCCAGGCCACCTTTGCATTAAATGCTCCTGCGATACGGTCGGTTGTCATGGCGATCTGGTCAAGGTTGCTTCTCGGTGAAGACTGGGCCTCGGGCGAGCCGAAGGTGTGTCCGTCGCTTGAGGGGCCCTCGGGCGAGACGTGAATCCTCCGGGGTCGGCTGCCCTTGCCCGAGGCTGGGCTCGGGCGAGGCGAGATCGTGTCCCTCGAGTGGACCGAGCCTTGGCTTAATCGTACCCATCAGGCCTTTGCAGCTTTGTGCTGATGGGGGTTACCAGCTGAGATTTAGGAGTCTTGGGGGTACCCCTAATTATGGTCCCCGACAGTAGCCCCCGAGCCTCGAAGGGAGTGTTAATACTCGCTTGGAGGCTTTTGTCGCACTTTTTTGCAAGGGGACCAGCCTTTCTCGGACGTTTCATTCCGGTGGGTGCGCGCGAGCGCACCCGTCGGGTGTAGCCCCCGAGGCCACGGAGGAGTGGTTTGACTCCTTCGAGGTCTTAATGCGTTTCGCGATGCTTTGGCCGGTCTGATAGTTCCCTCATGCGAGCTGGCCATAGCCCGGGTGCTCAGTCGAGTTCCAAGTTCTCGGGCTGGTATGTTGACGCTGTCAACGGTTTGGCCGAAGCCGGGTTTGAGAGAGCAGCCCCTGAGCCTCCACATGGAGCGAGAGGACCGTCAAGGACAGACTCGACTTTTTTACATACACCCCTGCGTCGCCTTTCCGCAAGGAGGAAGGGGGAAAAGCGCCATGTTGCCCTCGGAGGGTGCCGAACATGGTGTCTCCAGTGAGCTGCTAACGGGTAATCCGAGTGGACGCCTGTGCCCCATTTGTTAGGGGTCGGCTAGTGGCCCGGAGGCGCGCTCCAAAAGTACCTGCGGGTGATTTGCCGGACCCGGTCCCCTTTTGACGGGGTCCGAGGGCTCGATGCCTCCCTCTGATGGGATTCTGTTACAAAAATCGTTCCCGTTGGTCTCGGAAATGTCCTAGGGTACCTCGGGAGCGTAGCCCGAGCCTTGGTTATGTATCGAACGTACCCAGGGTCATCCCTCGCTCTGCGTCTGAGGCGGCTGTCGAACCCTTTCGAGGGCCAACCTACGAACCCCTGATCAGTAGTGGGCGCGGAGCCCGAGTGGCCTGAGGCGGCCGTTGAACCCTTCCGAGGGGCCGGCCTTCGAACCTCTGACCAGTAGTGGGCGCGGAGCCCGTGCGCTCTGAGGCGGCTGTTGAACCCCTCCGAGGGGCCAGCCTTCGAACCTCCGATCAGTAGGGGGGCTCGGGGCCCGTTTCCTTCGCGGAGAAGGAACCCTTTCGGGGCATCCCCTTTCCCGGTCCCTGTTGTAAGAGAGAGAAAGAGGAAGAGGGAAAGGATGCGAAATCGAATGATGTGGCACACCTTTTTTTTGACGTGGTTATTATGGCGGATGCGAAGCGTCGCCTGCTTCGCCCGCCAAAGGTGCCGCCCGTCCTGCCGCAGAGTTAATGCGATGGGACGAGTGGTTCGCGGGGCAGCCGTTGCGCGTGCACGAGCCGTTCGAGGAACGGAACACGGGCGCACCGTCTTCACGCCGTGGGAGAGGGTTCTCACGCTGTCCCAGGAGGGGACGTGAGCTTGGCTGACGACTTGACCGTTGCTTCCGCCCGCCTGCCACCACCATTACTGCCGGCCCATTTCTGGCCGTATCGACCGTCGCGCCTTCTCCCGCGGCTGACTGACCCGTGACCGATGTGCCTGGCTGGCACTGTTGGGTCATACGCAGGTTTGCCTCGAGTCGCGGTACTGGTTCCGTAGTCGAGGAGGCACGGTAGTGGCGCGAGTGGCGGTGCAATTTCTTGCACGTAGCAACCGGCGTGCCGGTTGCATGACGTGTGGGCCTAGGCCCCCATGCTGGACGCGTTGGAGTCGAAAGGGTGCGCCCACTTGGTGCGGTTGCATGCCGCCTGCATGGTGGTCCGCCCTTTCACCCGCTGGTCTGGGCGAAAGTGGAGGAATGCTTGTAACCGCTGGGCAGTTGCGCGCACCGCGCGCGGCGGTTTGGCTTCTTCTGCCCTGGGCCAGCTTGCATGACGCGTGGGACCCAGCCCCCGTGTCATAGGGGGAGGACCTTGGAGCGTGTTGGAGAAGACTAAGCCCGCGATGGCTGAGGACGCAAGTGGGGAGAGTCGCCTTTAAAAGGAGGGTGACCCCCTTGAAAGGCAACCATGTCTTCGCGCACCCATTATGCATCGCGTCTTTCCACCTTCCGAGCCCCCAGATGGGGAACACTCGCAATCCTTCCGCCTTGTCGTTGGAGGAACGCAACTTCGCGGAAGTTGGTACCTTTCAGCCATCGTTCGGCTTCAAGGATTTTCATCAGGCAGCCCGGCCGCATCCCCTCGCCGGCGGTCACCCAAGACGGTGACCACCAGCTCCTGGGTGGGGAGAAGTAAGCCGGGCTGCGGCCTCTGCCCCTCCCTCAGCTTCAAGGATGTTCATCATCAGTGCTGGGGAGGGGAGTGCGCCGAGTTGGGGTCGGTCACTGCGCGGGCAGCGGCTCGCTCCTTCCCTTAGCGATCGGGGGGAAGGGCATTCGCCGTTCATGGCGCTGGCAGCTGCCGCGTGTCCGGCTCTTCGGTCCGAGCGGCTTCGGCGCCGCTTCCGGTGCCACCTTCCGCCACGGCATCCGGAAGAGGTTTCTCCGCCGATGAGATAGTCGGTGCCGCCCGCGGACTGACCTTCAACTCTACGGCCTTCTGCTCGTCCTCGCCCCTCGAGTGGGGACGTGGGCGTGGGCCTTATGGCAGCAGCATCCACCCTGAGGTCATCGCTGCTGCTGTTCGGCCGCTCGGAGCAGAAGTCGTCGGCCTTCTGTTGCTCCGCAGGCCCTCCAATCGTGTGGGGTTGTTCGTACCTGTGGAGGTGGAACCGGAGTTCCGTTTGTAATGGCACCTTGAGTGCCGGTGTCTTGTTCATTGTGGCTGTCGGGGCCTGAACATGTATGTATCTTCGGCACGGAGCCGTGTTTTTCCTTATTTCGAGCACTAGGACTCGCCTGTCGGCTAACTGAACCGCTCAACCAAGTGTGAGTTGCCTCGTGCGAAGGTGACGAGTGAGGTATCCGTATCCCGGAGGCGTAGGAGTCCCTCGGCTCGGTCGGCCTTGCCGCCCGAGGCTTCTCTTGCTTAGTTAAAGGAAACCCTCGGCCGCTCTTCGGTGAGCCGAAGCCGGAGGCAGCGGTGTCAGCATGGACAGAGGCAGAGTTGGCTCGAAAAGAAGACTTGATCGGCCGGAGCCTGGCCGGGCCGTCCACTGGCGGGACCGACGCCGGAGCCGAGTTGCCGAGGCCACGAGCTGGGCTGATGTCCTCGGGGGACAGCTGGCTGAGGCTTCGGGGTGCCGGCCGAGCTGTCTGCTCGGGCAGGATTCCTGGAGAGGACCCTGGCGGCGATGGCCCGAGCGCGGTGCTGATGTCGTCCTTCGGAGTGGAGATCCTCCGACCGTGTTGCCGTCCGAGGCTCGGTCGGACTTTGCCGAAGGTGTAGTTGACGCCGAGGGTGCTGCTGCTCCCCCTCCGCCAAGGTCCGAGCCTGCAGGATCGGTTTATCTTGTAGTGTGCGTATGTTTTCTGCGGCCGCCGAGGCCCAAACATACCGTCGTCGTGTTGTAAAGCTGCATTTCTTTTCCTCTTGTTTCGGGTATCTGGACTTATTTGTCAGTAACAGAATTGTTTGTCCGAGCGAGAGTTACTTTTCACGGAAGGTGATGAGTGAGGTATCCGTATCCCGGAGGCGTAGGAGTCCCTCGGCTCGGTCGGCCTTGCCACTTACGTGTACTCTTACTCGTCCGTAGGATTCTGCTATCGATATAGTCGAGAAGGCACGAAAAATCGTTTCGGCAGAAGAGTTTTCGAGCGTGAAGACTTGTTCGGTCCGCGGATTCACCTATCCGAGCGTGAGTTACTTATCGCAGAAGGTGATGAGTGAGGTATCCATATCCCGGAGGCGTAGGAGTCCCTCGGCTCGGCCAGCCTTGGCTGCTTACGTGTACTTCGTCGTTTTCAGGATCCCACTTTCGAAGTAGTCGAAAAGCACGAAAGACGTTCTGGCAGAAAAGATCTTTTCTGAGGAAAATTTTGACGCGGAGGGGGTTCCCCCCTTCTAGCCCCCGAGGGAGGGTCGGACTTTGCCGAGGCAAGGCTGACCCTTCCTTGATGGTTAGACTTTGTGCGTGAATGAGGTGTACGAACGACTTGAAACCATCTTAAGGGTAGAAGCGACGTAGCTGTCGGATGTTCCAAGCGTTGCTGTAGACCTCGCCTTGGCTGTTGGCCAGCTTGTACGTCCCGGGCTTCAGAACTTTGGCGATGATGAACGACCCTTCCCAAGGAGGCATGAGCTTGTGCCGCCCTCAGGCGTCTTGTCGCAGCCGAAGCACCAAGTCGCCCACCTAGAGGTCTTGGGACCGAACCCCTCGGGCGTGGTAGCGTCGCAGGGACTGCTGGTACCGCGCCGAGTGTAGTAAGGCCATGTCCCGAGCCTCTTCCAGCTGGTCCAGTGAGTCTTCTCGGTTGGCTCGATTGCTTTGGTCGTCGTAGGCCCTCGTCCTCGGGGAACCGTATTCTAAGTCTATGGGCAAGATGGCCTCGACCCCATAGACTAGAAAGAACGGTGTGAAGCCCGTGGCTCGGCTTGGCGTTGTCCTCAGACTCCAGACCACCAAGGGGAGCTCCTTCATCCATCGCTTGCCGAACTTGTTGAGGTCGTTGTAGATCCGCGACTTGAGTCCTTGCAGAATCATGCCGTTGGCACGCTCTACTTGCCCATTCGTCATGGGATGAGCCACGGCGGCCCAGTCCACCCGGATGTGGTGATCCTCGCAGAAGTCCAGGAACTTTCTGCCGGTGAACTGGGTGCCGTTGTCGGTGATGATGGAGTTCGGGACCCCAAAGCAATGGATGATGTTGGTGAAGAACGCCACCGCCTGTTCGGACCTGATGTTGTTTAGGGGTCGGACCTCGATCCACTTGGAGAATTTGTCGATGGCGACCAGCAGGTGCGTGTAGCCCCCGGGTGCCTTCTGCAAGGGGCCGACGAGGTCCAGACCCCACATAGTAAACGACCAGGTGATGGGTATCGTCTGCAGGGCCTGAGCTGGCAAGTGTGTCTGCCTCGCATAGTATTGACACCCTTGGCAGGTACGGAAGATTCTAGTGGCGTCGGCCACTGCGGTCGGCCAGTAGAAGCCTTGTCGGAAGGCGTTTCCAACAAGGGCTCGAGGCGCTGCGTGATGCCGCAAGCCCCCGAGTGTATTTCTTGTAAGAGCTCATGGCCTTCGGCGATGGATATGCATCGCTGGAGGATGCCCGAGGGGCTGCGGTGGTAGAGCTCCTTCCCGTCCCCCAGCAAGACGAACGACTTGGCGCGCCGCGCCAACCGCCGAGCTTTGGCTCGGTCGAGGGGTAGCTCTCCTCGGTGGAGATATTGCAGGTACGGGGTCTGCCAGTTTCGATTAGGCGTGACCCCGTTCTGCTCCTCCTCGACGCGTAGTGCCTCACCCTCGGGGGCCGAGGGTGCCTCGGGCTGAGCCGAGGGCGCCTCGGGCTGAGCCAAGGCCTTCTCGGGCTCGGGCGCGTCGTCGGTCTTGACGGAGGGTTGATGCAGGTCTCGGGAGAAGAAGTCCGGGGGAACCGTTGTCCGCCCCGAGGCTATCTTAGCTAGCTCATCCGCAGTCTCGTTGTATCGTCGGGCGATGTGGTTGAGCTCGAGCCCGTAGAACTTGTCTTCCAGGCGCCGAACCTCATCGCAGTAGGCTTCCATCTTCGGGTCGCGGCAGCGGGAGTTCTTCATGACTTGGTCGATGACGAGCTGCGAGTCACCGCGAGCGTCGAGGCGTCGGACCCCTAGCTCGATGGCGATGCGCAACCCGTTGACCAGAGCCTCGTACTCAGCCACATTGTTGGACGCCGGGAAGTGGAGGCGTAGCACGTAGCGTAGGTGCTTCCCGAGGGGCGAGATGAAGAGCAGGCCCGCGCCTGCCCCTGTCTTCATCAGCGACCCGTCGAAAAACATGGTCCAGAGTTCCGGTTGGATCGGAGCTGTTGGGAGCTGGGTATCGACCCATTCAGCCACAAAGTCCACCAAGACTTGGGACTTGATGGCCTTCTGAGGGGCGAACGAGATTGTCTCGCCCATGATTTCCACTTCCCACTTTGCAATCCTACCTGAGGCTTCTCGGCACTGGATGATCTCCCCCAGGGGGAAGGATGACACCACAGTTACCGGATGAGACTCGAAGTAGTGTCGCAACTTCCGCCGCGTCAGGATCACCGCGTACAGCAGCTTCTGAATTTGGGGGTAGCGGATCTTGGTCTCGGACAGTACCTCACTGATGAAGTAGACTGGCCTCTGGATGGGCAATACATGCCCCTCTTCTCGTCTCTCAACCACGATCGCGGCGCTGACCACCTGAGTGGTAGCGGCGACGTAGATCAAGAGGGCTTCTCCGGCCGCGGGGGGCACCAAGATGGGCACGTTCGTGAGGAGCGCCTTCAGGTTCCCGAGGGCTTCCTCGGCCTCAGGGGTCCAAGTGAAGCACTCAGCCTTTCTTAAGAGGCGGTACAGAGGCAGGCCTCTTTCGCCGAGGCACGGGATGAAACGGCTCAGAGCCGCAAGGCATCCCGTGACCCTCTGTACGCCTTTCAAGTCCTTGATGGGCCCCATGTTGGTGATGTTCGCGATTTTCTCCGGGTTGGCCTCGATGCCCCGCTCGGAGACGATAAACGCCAAGAGCATGCCTCGGGGAACCCCGAAGACGCACTTCTCGGGATTGAGCTTTACGCCTTTCGCCTTGAGACACCGGAATGTCGTTTCAAGGTCGGAAAGGAGGTCGGAGGCTTTCCTCGTCTTGACTACGATGTCATCGACGTAGGCCTCGACCGTTCGACCAATGTGTTCGCCGAACATGTGGTTCATGCACCTTTGGTATGTCGCACCCGCATTCCTCAAACCAAACGGCATGGTAACGTAGCAGTACATGCCAAAAGGTGTGATGAAAGAAGTCGCGAGCTGGTCGGACTCCTTCATCCGGATTTGGTGATACCCTGAGTAGGCATCGAGGAAAGACAGGGTTTCGCACCCAGCAGTGGAATCCACGATTTGATCGATGTGAGGCAGAGGGTAGGGAACTTTTGGACATGCTTTGTTTAGACCAGTGTAGTCTACGCACATCCGCCATTTCCCTCCTTTCTTTCTCACCAGTACAGGGTTGGCAAGCCATTCGGGATGGAATACCTCTTTGATGAACCCTGCCGCCATTAGCTTGTGGATCTCCTCGCCTATGGCTCTGCGCTTTTCTTCGTCGAATCGGCGCAGAGGCTGCTTCACGGGTCGGGCCCCAGCTCGGATATCCAGCGAGTGCTCGGCGACATCCCTTGGTATGCCGGGCATGTTTGAGGGACTCCATGCGAAAACATCGGCGTTTGCGCAGAGAAAGTCGACGAGCACTGCTTCCTATTTGGGATCGAGCTCGGAGCCGATCCGGATCTGCTTGGAGGCGTCGTTGCTGGGGTCGAGAGGGACGGACTTAACCGTCTCCGCTGGCTCGAAGTTGTCGGCATGGCGCTTCACGTCTGGCGCCTCCTTGGAGAGGCTCTCCAGGTCGGCGATGAGGGCCTCAGATTCGGCGAGGGCCTCGGCGTACTCCACGCACTCCACGTCGCATTCGTACGCGTGTCGGTACGTGGGGCCGACGGTGATGACCCCGTTGGGGCCCGACATCTTGAGCTTGAGGTAGGTGTAGTTGGGGACGGCCATGAACTTGGCGTAGCATGGCCTCCCCAACACTGCGTGGTAGGTTCCTCGGAACCCGACCACCTCGAACGCGAGGGTTTCCCTTCGGAAGTTGGAGGGAGTGCCGAAGCAGACGGGTAGATCGAGTTGTCCGAGGGGCTGGACGCGTTTCCCGCGGATGATCCCGTGGAAAGGCGTCGCGCCTGTCCGGACCGAGGACAGATCGATCCGCAAGAGCCCGAGGGTCTCGGCGTAGATGATGTTGAGACTGCTGCCTCCGTCCATTAGGACCTTGGTGAGCCTGACGTTGCCGATGACGGGGTCGACGACGAGCGGGTATTTCCCCGGGCTTGGCACGCAGTCGGGATGGTCGCCCTGGTCGAAGGTGATGGGCTTGTCGGGCCAGTCTAGGTAGACTGGCGCCGCCACCTTTACCGAGCAGACCTCCCGACGCTCTTGCTTGCGGTGCCGAGCCGAGGTGTTCGCCACTTGCCCACCGTAGATCATGAAGCAGTCGCGGACCTCGGGGAACTCTCCTGCCTTGTGATCCTCCTTCTTATCGTCGTTGTGGGCCCTGCCACCTTCCGCAGGTGGCCCGACTTTGTGAAAGTGGCACCGAAGCATGGCGCACTCCTCAAGGGTGTGCTTGACGGGCCCCTGATGATAGGGGCACGACTCCTTGAGCATCTTGTCGAAGAGATTGGCGCCTCCGGGAGGTTTCCGAGGGTTCTTGTACTCAGCGGCAGCGACAAGGTCCGCATCGGCGGCGTCGCGTTTCGCGTGCGACTTCTTCTTGCCTTTCTTCTTGGTGCCGCGCTGAGTGGACGCCTCGGGGACATCTTCCGGCTGGCGGCCCTGGGGCTGCTTGTCCTTCCGGAAGATGGCCTCAACCGCCTCCTAGCCAGAGGCGAACTTGGTGGCGATGTCCATCAGTTCGCTCGCCCTGGTGGGGGTCTTGCGACCCAGCTTGCTCACCAGGTCGCGGCAGGTGGTGCCAGCGAGGAACGCGCCGATGACATCCGAGTTAGTGACGTTGGGCAGCTCGGTGCGCTGCTTCGAGAATCGCTGGATGTAGTCCCGGAGAGACTCTCCCGGCTGCTGGCGGCAGCTTCGGAGATCCCAGGAGTTCCCAGGGCGCACGTACATGCCCTGGAAGTTGCCGGCGAAGGCTTGGACCAGGTCGTCCCAGTTGGAGATCTGCCCCGGAGGCAAATGCTCCAGCCAGGCTCGAGCGGTGTTGGAGAGGAACAGGGGGAGGTTGCGGATGATGAGGTTGTCATCGTCCGTTCCACCCAGGTCGCAGGCCAGCCGGTAGTCCGCGAGCCACAGTTCTGACCTCGTCTCCTCCGAGTACTTTGCGATAGTAGTCGCGGTTCGGAACCGGGTCGGGAACGGCGCCCGTCGTATGGCCCGGCTGAAAGCCTGCGGACCAGGTGGTTCGGGCGAGGGACTCCGATCCTCCCCGCTGTCGTAGCGTCCCCCACGCCTGGGGTGGTAGCCTCGGCGCACCTTCTCGTCGAGGTGGGCTCGGCGGTTGCGGTGATGGTGCTCGTTGCCGAGGTGACCCGGGGCTGCAGGCGCTGTGTTGCGCGTGCGCCCGGTGTGGACCGAGGCTTCCCGCATGAATCGGGAAGTCGCGGCGCGATGCTCCGAGGGGTACCCCTGCCTTCGGGAGGCAGAGCTTTCGGCCCGTCGGACCGCGGCATCCTCCAGGAGATTCTTGAGCTCTCCCTGGATACGCCGCCCCTCAGTGGTTGATGGTTCCGGCATCGCGCGGAGAAGTATTGCCGCTGCAGCCAGGTTCTGGCCGACCCCGCTGGAAGCCGGTGGCGGCCTTGCCCTGACATCGTCGGCGATGCGGTGTTGGATGCCCTGGGGTAGATGACGCGCTTCTCCGGTCGGAGGTTGGCCTGCCCATTCCTGCCCGATGTCCCGACGGAACGGCTCAAGTGTTCCTGCTCCCTCGTCGAGCCTGGCCTGCATCTCGCGGATTTGCTTGAGCTGTGAGTCCTGACCCCCCGCAGGGACTGGGACCACAGCTAGCTCCCGTAGGATGTCAACGTGAGGCGCAGGCCTAGGGGGATCACCGTTCTCCGGTATACCAAGATGGTTACCTTCGCCGGGACCCCCTAGATCGACGTGGAAACATTCACGACTTGGGCCGCAGTCCTCGTCGCCGAGGCTGCGGCTACCGTCGAAACAGTCGGAAAGGCAGTAGTCGCATGCGGTCATGAAGTCCCGCATGGCACTGGGTGTGGCGGAACCGCCCGAATTATTCCAGCTTAAGTGCCCAAGTCGCACCCTTAAGGGCAGCAACGCACTTAAACAGGAATAACTCGTCAGTCCCTCGGATCTAGTCCGATAAAGCCACTTACCAGGATCGAATACCACTAGCTCACTCGAAGGTGAGGCACAGAGAAATACAATAAAACATAATACCACAAATTTAATAAGTATAATTAGTGATTACATTATCGGAGTTTTAGAAATAATTACCATAAATTTTAATGCAGCGGAAATAACTAACGGAGAAACCCGAGTAACATGGCGAAGCCTGGCCACGCTACTCCTCCTGGTCCTCTCCTGCGGAAGCAGTAACCCACTCGACCATCTATCCCGGTGGCAGGGATGAAGGCCAAGTCACACCATCAACCAATCATCCTAAGGAGTACCTGCAAAAATTATGCCACAAGCAAGGCTGAGTATACTAATACTCAGCTAGACTTACCTGGTGTGAGGAGTCTACTCCTCTACCTCTAGACATGCAGCTGTTTGGCTGTGGGGTTTGGTTGCCAAAAGCACTAGCTGAGTTTCTAAATCAAGTTTTTAACTTTCTCAAATTAAGTGTGACTCTCTTAAGGCTAAAGATGTACTATCTATTCATACATAGTAGCAAACATTTTTAGCAATCAACATCTTATATCATCTCATCACAATTCCACTTGTTACTCAATGTAGCAGCATGGATCAAGCAGTCTCATTAGCTGCGAGAAGCAGACGATTCGAATCGAGTTTTTAAACCTTGCAAGGTAAACCTAAACACACGACATGTAGGGGCACTCCGTCCCCACACACATCAACCGTCCCCATCGATTCCCCGTCAGCAGATCAGGGCTCACCGCCTTGGCATACAATGCCTCACTGACCCCGACTGCCGTCGTGCAGTGACCGCACTTGTACCCACCATAACCGGAATGGGAGACCACGTCTTAGGTCGCGTGAGGGGCAAAGTCTACTGCCAGGTTCAATCAGGTACTAGGCTTACCGATTTACCATATTTCTCGGCATGCGTTTAGTACGTTCAAACGCTTGACACACGGTACCACACCTTAATCCTTATTCCAATTTTCATCTCGTAGACCACGCGTCCCCATGGACCCGTGTCCACAGACCATCATCATTCTGTTATCAAAGGGGATACAACCAATTCCTGACCTCGCGCGAGTGCTAGAAAAATCACTCGACTTCTACCGAGATCCCTAATTAGCAAAGCAGCTACTCGACCTAGCATACTAGTATCCATCTCAAAGGGAATCCTGAGTTCATGCAACTAGGGTTTCAGTCAACTCCTACACTTAAGTGCACAGTACAAGCCTACAAACATTAAGTGTAGTGAAATAGCATATATATAACGGTTATGCATAAAACCGGAGCTTGCCTTTAATTTAACACTTAGGTAGTGTTTGCTGGGGGAGGTACTCGCTCGGCGAGCATCCACTGGTTAAGTCCACCATCCTTCAGTACGTCCACCAACTGCATCTTGTGGTTGTCGCCACATCGCTTGCACGGTCGTCACCTCTCGGTCCTAAATGAGATGCAGGATGCATATGTATGAATACAATGAAAAATATCACAAGCTATATAAATACATGGTAGCAAACTAACATTTAATTGTAAGACACTGCAACGACTATACACAAGCGCTAGCTATTCGTATGTTATCGGCGTTCATCATTAACACCATTAACAAGACGACCAAATTTTATTTATTTACGCAACACAAATACGATATGACAAGTACACACATTTTCTACGCTCACCTTAATCATTCATTTGTTCTACTATTGACCACACAAGAGCAACCAAGACAACATAAGTTTAAATCGGACCTAGGCATCAATGTCTATGAAACTCCTATATCACAATCAACTAGAGAAGAAATATATAAAACATGACACACATGCATTATTAAGCTTAGTCATGGCAAGTCTATATTACTTAAGAGCAAACCAAACATTTTTAGCGAGAAGGGTGAACTAAACAATCAAAAGCGCACTAGCAGAATTTTTAGACAGCAATACAGCAGTCACTTGTTTCAGTCATAACTCACAAGATATTTACCCAAAAATAGTAAACTAGGACTTTCTAGAAAGCTTCAAAAGTGCTTTACAACTTTGGTATTGTCATCACAGCATGATTAAACACTTAGCAAGGTCAAAAGGTGTTAACACAACAGCGCTGTCCAGATTTGGACAGATTCAGACTTGTGACTTTAAAAATTCATAACTGAAGATTCAGACATCCAAACAAAATGATTTAAGACTTTCTGGAAATCTAATTAAATGTTCTACAAATTATTTATAAACATCTCAAAGTGATTCCATATTTAACTAAAGATAAAAGACACTAGAAGACCTTGCTGTCCAGAATTGGACAGATTCAGTCTTCAGACTTTAAACATCCATAACTTAATATTCAGACCACCAAAAATATTGATCCAAGACTTTTTGGAAAGCTTGGCAATTGCACTACATAACTTTTATAATCACCAAGAAGTGATTCTGTGCTTAACTGAATCAAACAACGCAGTTTTCAAAATCTGTTCTGACGGTGGACAGAACACAGCAACCAAGTTGTAAAATTCATAACTCTTAAACCGTCAGGCCTTTAGTTATGAAATTTTAACACAAGCAAGATAAGAAAAGCATCTACAACTTTATTATAATGACCATGAACAGATTGTAACATTAAATTGAACAAACAATACAGTTTCTGAAATCTGTACAGAATTTGGACAGATTCAGTTACTGAATTTGTGAACAGCATAACTCCTAAACTGTCAGACCTATGGCTGTCAAATTTTAACACCAGCAAGATAATAAAGTTATCTACCACTTTTCTATAGCACATATCTACAGAAAACACAATTAAGTTCATCAAACATACAACACACCGAAAACAGTACGTGCAGCCCAAAACAGCAATCAACACATTTCAGCTTCTATACAATTCAAGAATTGTCGCGTTCTAGAGACTTAAATTATTCTAACAATTTACCATTCGTTAGAGTTGAATTAATTAAATGAGGACTAACAAGTATACTTATAAATTTTATCCAAATCATTTAGTGCACTAAAATTACTACAACCAATTAACAACGCATTCTTCACGATAATCACCCAACGATTTGCGTTTTCAATTAGACCCCACATGAGCACTACTACTTTTACCCGTGCCCATAACCATACCCATTTAGACCACAACAAGCAATTCACCATGACTACAAGCTTAACTAAAGTCATCTAATGGGTCGGCTAGCTAGAGCAACGACACAGCCCGCTAGACAGCATACACGTCGGCTTGCCTATTATTATCACCATTCGAGACACAACATATATAACAATCACTTAACAAAATCAACTCCTGCCTAACATGAGTTGGCTAATGACGTGACTATTTCCCAATTACCATCACACACCACCTTTCGTCATTTTTGGATAACCGGCACGACACACAGCTATTGTAATACATCTCAAGTTCATTCAACCCATCAGTGGAGCACTAGCATATTTCAGAAAATTTTCTTGAGACTACGACGACAAGGCATCGAGCTTATCCTGCACATAAAAGCATCACAAGCATTTTTACGGAACGTATCAGTTAACCTGATCGACACACTAGACATGTTCTTCACCCTTCAAAATTTATCGCACAACCAAAATCATCACACTTGCTAATGACACCAACAATACCTACTGATATGTTATTCACATCTCGAGCACAGTTACACGCCGCATACTGGTTTCTAACATAATCCTCATATAACTCGTAATTCAAACTACTCTCCAACAATAAATCGCGCACGACAGATTTCGCCTTAACTGGTTAATTTATCTGGAGCACCGCCTAGCGTACCACTAGTACCCCGCATTTTGACTCGACATATAAACATAGAGGAAGCGATGACTACTTCGGCATGTCACCACCTCTCTATTTAAGCAAAGACAATTTCCACCTACAACGACTGATCATCCCCATCGAGCACACCTTATTTTACTATGTCTCGCATACAACCATATTGTGGTGTGCACTCGAGACACTACCGATTAACTTAACACAATTACCACTACAATGCACTTTGATATACACATTCGACATCACATTGCTTCGACAAACCCCACACTTCCAATTTACTTGTCGCATCCAAACACACCACGTGCCCACTGTATTCTCATGACAAATTTTAGCACAATTATTTATGTTAACAATTATCGACTAGACGAGTGAAACACCAACTGATTATTCACACATCTCGTCGTCAAACACCAATCACAAGTGGCATAATTTATATTTTTAACCCACTTTAACGTACATCAATGATGAATACATAAAATATATTTAACA
Source organism: Zea mays (assembly GCF_902167145.1). Classification (NCBI taxonomy): domain Eukaryota; kingdom Viridiplantae; phylum Streptophyta; class Magnoliopsida; order Poales; family Poaceae; genus Zea; species Zea mays. The sequence goes on along the minus strand of NC_050100.1, from coordinate 155,337,014 downwards.
TAGACTAACCCATTAGCCGACTATGAAAATCACTAAGCATGTTTTACGCTTTATTTAATTTACCACAACTAACACACTACTTTACGACGAAGTGCTTTAGCAAACAATTAATACATCTGTGACCAACCTCTACGACACACAAAAGAACTATTGCAGGCACACAAACACTTGTTGGCATTCCAATCGCAAACACATCTACGCGACCACTTTCTCCTCCATGAATTTCGGTTCGCATACACATATTCACGCACATATATATACATGACAATGACAAATGTTGCAAGTAAATCAATCACATGGATTCAACCTGAACGAGTCGGGACTAGCCGTATGGGCTGTCCACATGGCTCGGCATTTCATCGAACGGGCAAAGCGTGAAGCGCGGTGCCGACCACTAGCTGTGATAACACAAAAAAAATTGTTGGCGGCAGTTCACCGATCATTAGAAAAACAACAAGGACAGCGGGGGTTCTCACCGAGGGTCGACGACGTCGTGGGCGGGGCTGTCCCCAACACCAAGCCTCTCACGGGCATTTTGTCGGGCACCTGCAGCCTGCCCATGCGAGGAGGGTGCTAGGGAAATGGGCCCTCGGCCATAGAGCAGAGAGGATGCTGGTAAACTGGGGCTTCATCCATGGGGCAGCCACGCCATGGGAGAGGGAAGTGTTAGAGGGCTCGACCATCGAAGTTTGCTGGTCAGCCATGGGGACGGGGGTGCGGCCTTGGAGCTCCGGCGTTCAAGGTAAGCAGCGAGAGGGAGTTGCAGACCGGAGCTCGAATGGCATCTAGCCAGCGCGCGCAGGGGGAGATGGTGAGCTGCACAAAAAAAAGGGGAAACTCGATCTGGGAGGATGGCGGCCAGATGGGACTGCTCGAGGGAATCCACGGCAAGGTGGGGATGGCCGGACTTGAGAAGGGCAGGAAGCCATATGGGAGAGGGAGCGTACGTGCAGGAAGCGAACAAGGAGCCCAGGCCATGGGGCGAGCTCACCTGCTCGAGCTCGGACCTAGAGAAATGCCCTGCGCTAGGAGCCTGGGGAGGGGGATGCTGTGCAGGTTGCCGGCCAGAGGTAAGGTGCGCCAGGGAGAGCTCGCAGCCATGGATAACGCAGGGGCAGAGAAGAGCTCGCAGGGAACTCAGACGCCGTGACCGCTGGTCGGATCACAGACTGAGGAGAAGTTGCACCCATGGCGCCGCTTACCCAGAGTTGGCCGAGCAGAAGAGGGGCGGCTGGCCATGGAGTTCCTGCTAGGCACCATGGAAAGGGGAGCAGAGGTGCTGCACGGCAGAAGGATGAAGGAGAGCGTGGGGAGGAAGAGGAGGCTGTTGGTGGCGGCTAGGGGTGGGAATGAAAATTTCCCAAATGCAAGTGAGGGGGATTCGTATTTATAGGCATGAGCTAGGGTTAGGGTTTCCTTAGTGGGCTGGGTTGGGCTGGCCCAAACACGTTATTGGGTTGCGCTAAACATTTTCCGGAATAAAATGTTCCTGCGGAATTTGTCTGTACACAGAACAGAGCGAAATAGATTTCGGCGAACGGACGGTTGAGCAATTAATTCGGCCGAGAGTCTAATTAGATTTCGCTCGAAAATAATTCCCTACGCGTGATTCGAAAATAAACCGTCCTGAGATTTGATCGGCTTTGGATTTTTAGTTGGAGAAGGCAAATCGTGACATTTTAAAATTGCTAGCAATACGGGGTTTTGAATTCAGTTCGGACTTGAGATATTTGGCCGAGTCGGATAAAATTGATTAGAGGACGACATACTGAGTATTCCGTCGGAGAATACGGACCCGGATAAAATAGTCGAACATAGATCAAGGTTCGAAAAATTAGACTCGGGCTCAGATCAATTAACAGTTGTCGAGAGTTTGATTAAATGAGCTTCAGATGAGATTTATAATTCGAGAATGATTTTTGAGTTTGCATCCGTGCCGAGGATAAAAGTTTTAACACGCTCCAAAAATGGTTGTTTCTCGCGATCAATTAACTCTGAATTCGGTGAACTTCCAAGAGAAAGCCTGATAAACAGAGATAGGCACGATCGAGAAATAGAAATTTTTATTGAACATCCGAGATTAGGATTAATCTCCCGACATAACGCGAAATTGACACCAGGGTGTCACAGCCTTCCCCCCTTAAAAAGAATCTCGTCCCGAGATTCGAATGAGGATCTTCAAGGGTGGAGAAGCATGTAACTCCCAGGATGAAGATAGATGCAAATTCATGAGAGGGTATCTGACAAGATACTGGAGACAGATTTGGATATAATATCGCGACATATCGAGACAAAATGCAGCGATCATTCTGAGAGAGTGTCCACAAAAGATAGCACATCAGTATAGTCTCGTAATGGACCACGACTATTAACCGCGATACCAGCGCGTGCCGAGCAGCTCAACCATGTGTGCACCATAGTAGGCTCTCGGTCTCGTCGTGGCACTATTGGTCGTTAGTCATAACACCATTACCAAACGCAACCAATGAAAAATTCACTTGGCATAATTAGATGGAGCCCATGAGAGTATGGCCCAGAAAATAAGAATGTGACCGGAGTTGAAGCAAGATTGCTGACAAAAGAGCATCACATGAGAATTTTTCTTTAACTCAGAGAAATATTTTATGATCAACATGGAGATTATCAGATTAGATATTAGCACGAGATTTGATATGAGGATGAACCGACCATGAGATCAAAATAGATTGTTGAGCTTTTAGAGACATGAGAGAACCAAGGACAACAATCAAATCCATTGAACCAAATGGATATGCCATTTAGAGATAAGTTGATAAAACAAGCGTCATGATCCTCGGAGAAGGGGTATGAGAATGACCAAAATTGAGAGATTTTGGTATATCAACATCTGATACTTGAGAACGAGTTAGAGCAGATATCCAGATAATAGGGTAGGATCAATAGGGGATCCAGAGATTTGGATGATAAGGTCACAACATGATTCACAAGGAAAAGATTACCAGATCCAGGTGAAAGGAGAGGTAGTCAGATGAGATTGATTAGGATGGGCACCAGAAAGGTTATGAAGATTTGGGACATGATCTATGGAAAGAAACATGACCTTGATAGGGTTTGCGCAACTAGACACCAAACGATTTTTTTGACGCAACAAGTGCACAAGGAGACTGGGGTAGTCTAGCGGTCAAGCTATGGGCATCTATAGGTTGTGCAGGTTTAATTTCAAGGGTAAAACACTCAAGGGCTAGAAAATACCAACACCAGCAGAATTTTCTTTTAAAGAGGTTTCACTTGCTAAACTCAAGGTTGTTTGGACGGGGGGTCTTTTTCATGAGCAGAACAAACAACACTTTTTTTTGCAACAAGGGTTGAACAATTACCCTACCACCTAGATAGCCAGACAAGAGAAACACATATCACAACATAACAAGACATAACCATCTGACACGAGATAAGGCATTTCTAACATAGCAGTACATCACATTATTCACAAGTTTTTATTATTGGAATAAAGGTAAGAGAAGCGTGTTGATGCACAAGAGACAATGATGCGACAATCAGGATGCATGCTCATTCTAGTCGTCTTCTCAGACCTGACTAATTTTCGGGTGCTTCTACAACATCCTTATTAATAGTAGTAGTAGCCTCTATGGCCTATATACATAGCCACCTAGCTACCCATCTATTTCCTAAGGCTTCACGTCCTAAGTCTATCCTTATCGTCCTGACTTCTATCCAACTTGGTTTCTAAGCAAGTTTTACTTTTGAAAAGGTTGGTAATCATGACTTATTGACTTCTCTGTATTGGTATTCGCTCCAATACCAGCTGTGGCGGAACCGCCCGAATTATTCTAGCTTAAGTGCCCAAGTCGCACCCTTAAGGGCAGCAACGCACTTAAACAGGAATAACTCGTCAGTCCCTCGGATCTAGTCCGATAAAGCCACTTACCAGGATCGAATACCACTAGCTCACTCGAAGGTGAGGCACAGAGAAATACAATAAAACATAATACCACAAATTTAATAAGTATAATTAGTGATTACATTATCGAAGTTTTATAAATAATAACCATAAATTTTAATGCAGCGGAAATAACTAACGGAGAAACCCGAGTAACATGGCGAAGCCTGGCCACGCTACTCCTCCTGGTCCTCTCCTGCGGAAGCAGTAACCCACTCGACCATCTATCCCGGTGGCAGGGATGAAGGCCAAGTCACACCATCAACCAATCATCCTAAGGAGTACCTGCAAAAATTATGCCACAAGCAAGGCTGAGTATACTAATACTCAGCTAGACTTACCCGGTGTGAGGAGTCTACTCCTCTACCTCTAGACATGCAGCTGTTTGGCTGTGGGGTTTGGTTGCCAAAAGCACTAGCTGAGTTTCTAAATCAAGTTTTTAACTTTGTCAAATTAAGTGTGACTCTCTTAAGGCTAAAGATGTACTATCTATTCATACATAGTAGCAAACATTTTTAGCAATCAACATCTTGTATCATCTCATCACAATTCCACTTGTTACTCAATGTAGCAGCATGGATCAAGCAGTCTCATTAGCTGCGAGAAGCAGACGATTCGAATCGAGTTTTTAAACCTTGCAAGGTAAACCTAAACACACGACATGTAGGGGCACTCTGTCCCCACACACATCAACCGTCCCCATCGATTCCCCGTCAGCAGATCAGGGCTCACCGCCTTGGCATACAATGCCTCACTGACCCCGACTGCCGTCGTGCAGTGACCGCACTTGTACCCACCATAACCGGAATGGGAGACCACGTCTCAGGTCGCGTGAGGGGCAAAGTCTACTGCCAGGTCCAATCAGGTACTAGGCTTATCGATTTACCATATTTCTCGGTATGCGTTTAGTACGTTCAAACGCTTGACACACGGTACCACACCTTAATCCTTATTCCAATTTTCATCTCGTAGACCACGCGTCCCCATGGACCCGTGTCCACAGACCATCATCATTCTGTTATCAAAGGGGATACAACCAATTCCTGACCTCGCGCGAGTGCTAGAAAAATCACTCGACTTCTACCGAGATCCCTAATTAGCAAAGCAGCTACTCGACCTAGCATACTAGTATCCATCTCAAAGGGAATCCTGAGTTCATGCAACTAGGGTTTCAGTCAACTCCTACACTTAAGTGCACAGTACAAGCCTACAAACATTAAGTGCAGTAAAATAGCATATATATAACGGTTATGCATAAAACCGGGGCTTGCTTTTAATTTAACACTTAGGTAGTGTTTGCTGGGGGAGGTACTCGCTCGGCGAGCATCCACTGGTTAAGTCCACCATCCTTCAGTACGTCCACCAACTGCATCTTGTGGTTGTCACCACATCGCTTGCACGGTCGTCACCTCTCGGTCCTAAATGAGATGCAGGATGCATATGTATGAATACAATGAAAAATATCACAAGCTATATAAATACATGGTAGCAAACTAACATTTAATTGTAAGACACTGCAACGACTATACGCAAGCGCTAGCTATTCGTATGTTATCGGCGTTCATCATTAACACCATTAACAAGACGACCAAATTTTATTTATTTACGCAACACAAATACGATATGACAAGTACACATATTTTCTACGCTCACCTTAATCATTCATTTGTTCTACTATTGACCACACAAGAGCAACCAAGACAACATAAGTTTAAATCGGACCTAGGCATCAATGTCTATGAAACTCCTATATCACAATCAACTAGAGAAGAAATATATAAAACATGACACACATGCATTATTAAGCTTAGTCATGGCAAGTCTATATTACTTAAGAGCAAACCAAATATTTTTAGCGAGAAGGGTGAACTAAACAATCAAAAGCGCACTAGCAGAATTTTTAGACAGCAATACAGCAATCACTTGTTTCAGTCATAACTCACAAGATATTTACCCAAAAATAGTAAACTAGGACTTTCTAGAAAGCTTCAAAAGTGCTTTACAACTTTGGTATTGTCATCACAGCATGATTAAACACTTAGCAAGGTCAAAAGGTGTTAACACAACAGCGCTGTCCAGATTTGGACAGATTCAGACTTGTGACTTTAAAAATTCATAACTGAAGATTCAGACATCCAAACAAAATGATTTAAGACTTTCTGGAAATCTAATTAAATGTTCTACAAATTATTTATAAACATCTCAAAGTGATTCCATATTTAACTAAAGATAAAAGACACTAGAAGACCTTGCTGTCCAGAATTGGACAGATTCAGTCTTCAGACTTTAAACATCCATAACTTAATCTTCAGACCACCAAAAATAGTGATCCAAGACTTTTTGGAAAGCTTGGCAATTGCACTACATAACTTTTATAATCACCAAGAAGTGATTCTGTGCTTAACTGAATCAAACAACGCAGTTTTCAAAATCTGTTCTGACGGTGGACAGAACACAGCAACCAAGTTGTAAAATTCATAACTCTTAAACCGTCAGGCCTTTAGTTATGAAATTTTAACACAAGCAAGATAAGAAAAGCATCTACAACTTTATTATAATGACCATGAACAGATTGTAACATTAAATTGAACAAACAATACAGTTTCTGAAATCTGTACAGAATTTGGACAGATTCAGTTACTGAATTTGTGAACAGCATAACTCCTAAACTGTCAGACCTATGGCTGTCAAATTTTAACACCAGCAAGATAATAAAGTTATCTACCACTTTTCTATAGCACATATCTACAGAAAACACAATTAAGTTCATCAAACATACAGCACACCGAAAACAGTACGTGCAGCCCAAAACAGCAATAAACACATTTCAGCTTCTATACAATTCAAGAATTGTCGCGTTCTAGAGACTTAAATTATTCTAACAATTTACCATTCGTTAGAGTTGAATTAATTAAATGAGGACTAACAAGTATACTTATAAATTTTATCCAAATCATTTAGTGCACTAAAATTACTACAACCAATTAACAACGCATTTTTCACGATAATCACCCAACGATTTGCGTTTTCAATTAGACCCCACATGAGCACTACTACTTTTACCTGTGCCCATAACCATACCCATTTATACCACAACAAGCAATTCACCATGACTACAAGCTTAACTAAAGTCATCTAATGGGTCGGCTAGCTAGAGCAACGACACAGCCCGCTAGACAGCATACACGTCGGCTTGCCTATTATTATCACCATTCGAGACACAACATATATAACAATCACTTAACAAAATCAACTCCTGCCTAACATGAGTTGGCTAATGACGTGACTATTTCCCAATTACCATCACACACCACCTTTCGTCATTTTTGGATAACCGGCACGACACACAGCTATTGTAATACATCTCAAGTTCATTCAACCCATCAGTGGAGCACTAGCATATTTCAGAAAATTTTCTTGAGACTACGACGATAAGGCATCGAGCTCAGCCTGCACATAAAAGCATCACAAGCATTTTTACGGAACCTATCGGTTAACCTGATCGACACACTAGACATGTTCTTCACCCTTCAAAATTTATCGCACAACCAAAATCATCACACTTGCTAATGACACCAACAATACCTACTGATATGTTATTCACATCTCGAGCACAGTTACACGCCGCATACTGGTTTCTAACATAATCCTCATATAACTCGTAATTCAAACTACTCTCCAATAATAAATCGCGCACGACAGATTTCGCCTTAACTGGTTAATTTATCTGGAGCACCGCCTAGCGTACCACTAGTACCCCGCATTTTGACTCGACATATAAACATAGAGGAAGCGATGACTACTTCGGCATGTCACCACCTCTCTATTTAAGCAAAGACAATTTCCACCTACAACGACTGATCATCCCCATCGAGCACACCTTATTTTACTATGTCTCGCATACAACTATATTGTGGTGTGCACTCGAGACACTACTGATTAACTTAACGCAATTACCACTACAATGCACTTTGATATACACATTCGACATCACATTGCTTCGACAAACCCCACACTTCCAATTTACTTGTCGCATCCAAACACACCACGTGCCCACTAGGGCTGGAAACGAGCCGAGCCGAGCCAGGCTCGGCTCGGCTCGGTGAGGCTCGGTGGAATAGCGAGCCGAGCCAGGCTCGGCTCGGTCACTTAGCGAGCTCGGTAATGAGGCTCGGCTCGGCTCGATATAGGCTCGCGAGCCGGCTCGGCTCGGCTCGCGAGCCTGTACACTCAAATACTCAACAACAGTAATTATAGTCATTAGCTCAAATTTGAAGCACAATATGTTCCATATAATAAAAAATTATGTCCCTGCACTCTAGTTCCTTGTGAATTGTGACCAAAATAGCACACTTACACACTGGTCAACGGAGATACGAGTAAGCAGTAGTTTGGACCGAGCCTCGAGCCGGCTCGCGAGCCTCACCAAGCCGGCTCGGCTCGGCTCGTTAGTGTAGCGAGCCGCAGAATTAGGCTCGGCTCGGGCTCGTTTAGGCTCGCGAGCCTCACCGAGCCGAGCCGAGCCTGATCGAGCCCGAGCCGGCTCGCGAGCCTCGAGCTTTTTTTCCAGCCCTAGTGCCCACTGCATTCTCATGACAAATTTTAGCACAATTATTTATGTTAACAATTATCGACTAGACGAGTGAAACACCAACTGATTATTCACACATCTCGTCGTCAAACACCAATCACAAGTGGCATAATTTATATTTTTAACCCACTTTAACCTACATCAACGATGAATACATAAAATATATTTAACATAGACTAACCCATTAGCCGACTATGGAAATCACTAAGCATGTTTTACGCTTTATTTAATTTACCACAACTAACACACTACTTTACGACGAAGTGCTTTAGCAAACAATTAATACATCTGTGACCAACCTCTACGACGCACAAAAGAACTATTGCAGGCACACAAACACTTGTTGGCATTCCAATCGCAAACACATCTACGCGTACCACTTTCTCCTCCATGAATTTCGGTTCGCATACACATATTCACGCACATATATATACATGACAATGACAAATGTTGCAAGTAAATCAATCACATGGATTCAACCTAAACGAGTCGGGACTAGCCGTATGGGCTGTCCACATGGCTCGGCATTTCATCGAACGGGCAAAGCGTGAAGCGCGGTGTCGACCACTAGCTGTGGTAACACAAAAAAATTGTTGGCGGCAGTTCACCGATCATTAGAAAAAAAGCAAGGACAGCGGGGGTTCTCACCGAGGGTCGACGACGTCGTGGGCGGGGCTGTCCTCAACACCAAGCCTCTCACAGGCATTTTGTCGGGCACCTGCAGCCTGCCCATGCGAGGAGGGTGCTAGCGAACTGGGCCCTCGGCCATAGAGCAGAGAGGATGCTGGTAAACTGGGGCTTCATCCATGGGGCAGCCACGCCATGGGAGAGGGAAGTGTTAGAGGGCTCGACCATCGAAGTTTGCTGGTCGGCCATGGGGACGGGGGTGCGGCCTTGGAGCTCCGGCGTTCAAGGGAAGCAGCGAGAGGGAGTTGCAGACCGGAGCTCGAATGGCATCTAGCCAGCGCGCGCAGGGGGAGATGGTGAGCTGCACAAAAAAAGGGAAACTCGATCTGGGAGGATGGCGGCCAGATGGGACTGCTCGAGGGAATCCACGGCAAGGTGGGGATGGCCGGACTTGAGAAGGACAGGAAGCCATATGGGAGAGGGAGCGTACGTGCAGGAAGCGAACAAGGAGCCCAGGCCATGGGGCGAGCTCACCTGCTCGAGCTCGGACCTAGAGAAATGCCCTGCGCTAGGAGCCTGGGGAGGGGGATGCTGTGCAGGGTGCCGGCCAGAGGTAAGGTGCGCCAGGGAGAGCTCACAGCCATGGATAACGCAGGGGCAGAGAAGAGCTCGCAGGGAACTCAGACGTCGTGACCGCTGGCCGGATCACAGGCTGAGGAGAAGTTGCACCCATGGCGCCGCTTACCTAGAGTTGGCCGAGCAGAAGAGGGCGGCTGGCCATGGAGTTCCTGCTGGGCACCATGGAAAGGGGAGCAGAGGTGCTGCACGGCAGAAGGATGAAGGAGAGCGTGGGGAGGAAGAGGAGGCTGTTGGTGGCGGCTAGGGGTGGGAATGAAAATTTCCCAAATGCAAGTGAGGGGGATTCGTATTTATAGGCATGAGCTAGGGTTAGGGTTTCCTTAGTGGGCTGGATTGGGCTGGCCCAAACACGTTATCGGGTTGCGCTAAACATTTTCCGGAATAAAATGTTCCCGCGGAATTTGTCTGTACACAGAACAGAGCGAAATAGATTTCGGTGAACGGACGGTTGAGCAATTAATTCGGCCGAGAGTCTAATTAGATTTCGCTCAAAAATAATTCCCTACGCGTGATTCGAAAATAAACCGTCCTGAGATTTGATCGGCTTTGGATTTTTAGTCGGAGAAGGCGAATCGTGACATTTTAAAATTGCTAGCAATACGGGGTTTTGAATTCAGTTCGGACTTGAGATATTTGGCCGAGTCGGATAAAATTGATTAGAGGACGGCATACTGAGTATTCCGTCGGAGAATACGGACCCGGATAAAATAGTCGAACATAGATCAAGGTTCGTGCTTGCTGGTGTCAGGGTTGCAGATAAGTTGTTTCGGTGCCATTTCCTTTGTTATGAATGAAATTTTGGAGCTCAGTTGATACCGAATTTGAAGATAAGCCCTTCCCTCTCGTGAACACCTTCGTTTAGTAGATCGGTACGGTTCCATTCAGAAGAAACTATTATACGTGGTCCCGTGGAGTACAAAAATTAGACTCGGGCTCAGATCAATTAACAGTTGTCGAGAGTTTGATTAAATGAGCTTCAGATGAGATTTATAATTCGAGAATGATTTTTGAGTTCGCATCCGTGCCGAGGATAAAAGTTTTAACACGCTCCAAAAATGGTTGTTTCTCGCGATCGATTAACTCTGAATTCGGTGAACTTCCAAGAGAAAGCCTGATAAACAGAGATAGGCACGATCGAGAAATAGAAATTTTTATTGAGCATCCGAGATTAGGATTAATCTCCCGACCTAACGCGAAATTGACACCAGGGGTGTCACACTGGGGTTACCAAGTCCGGAGAAATCCCAACAAAAGTCGGCTCGTCATCTTCCTCGGAACCCGAGGGCCCGTAGGTCGAGACGGCTGTCAGCCGGTCCCAGGGTGACCGCATACCGTACCCCGGAGGGTTTGGACTCGCCTCTATGAAAGCGTCCACCAAAGCAAGGTCGCTTGGTGGGTCGAGGCTGAATCCAAAAGGCACAAGATGGGAATCGGTCGGTACCTCTTGGTCGACGGGCGGTGACGAAGTCACGTCAGGGGTAGACTGCACCGTCGTCTCAGATACGAGGGTGACGCCCAGCAAGTCCTTTGCGAGCGTGCTGGCGTCGTCCGTCCGCTTGGAGTTGGCGTGTTGCGGGGAAACGGCGCTCGTCTTCGTCTCAGACGCGAAGTCGATGCCCGACGTGTCCCCCGTTGGGGTGCCGGCGCCGTCGACTCGCTCGACAGCCGACGAGGTGCCGCCTCCTGCTTGGCCTTGGTTGCCCCGCCTCCTCCTCCGTCGGCGGGGGAGGCGACGGGACAAACTCGAATGTTGTTCTTCCGCCACGTGGGGAAGACGTCGTCGATTCGGCCGCCAGCGGGCGGGTTGTCGGCCGCCATTGTCGCTGTCGCGCGGCGGGGGAAGGAATATCATGTCGTAGCTGCTGTCGAGGGACATGAACTCAAGACTCCCGAAACGGAGCACCGTCCCGGGTTGGAAAGATTGCTGGAGACTACCCATCTGGAGCTTGACGGGAAGCTGTTCGTCAACACGCAACAGGCCCCTACCTGGCGTGCCAACTGTCGGCGTTTCGACCCCGGAGGGTCCCTGGACCGACGAGTAAATTGTCGCCGCGTGCCCCAGCCCAGATGGGTCGGCGCGAGACGGAGCGCGAAGGGGGGAAAAGCCGGAGGGAGACAGGCGTAAAAGGGGAAACCCACGGCCTTCGTGTTTGTGCCGCGCCCAGGTCGGGTGCGCTTGCAGTAGGGGGTTACAAGCGTCCACGCGGGAGGGAGCGAGAGGATTACGCGCGCGCCGTCCCGTCCTTCCCCACGCGGCCAACCCTCTGTAAGAGGGCCCTGGACCTTCCTTTTATAGACGTAAGGAGAGGGTCCAGGTGTACAATGGGGGGTGTAGCAGTGTGCTAACGTGTCTAGCAGAGAAGAGCTAGTGCCCTAAGTACATGCGGTCGTGGCAGCCGGAGAGGTTTTGGCACCCTGTTCGTGTGATGTCGTGGCCGTCGGAGGAGCGCTGGAGCCTTGCGGAAGGACAGCTGTCGGGGCTGTCGAGTCCTTGCTGACGTCTCCTTGCTTCCGTAAGGGGGCTGAGAGCCACCGTCGTCATGGAGCATGCGGGGCGCCATCATTATTTGTTTTACCGGGGCGAGCCAGATGGGACGTCGGTCTTGTTCCCCGTAGCCAGAGCTAGCTAGGGGTAGGGTAATGATGGCCCCTCCTGTGACGTGGTCGGTCTGAGCCCTGGGTAGGGCGAGACGGAGGCTCCTCCGAGGTCGAGGTCGAGTCTGTCTTCCGAGGTCGAGGTCGAGTCCGAGCCCTTGGGTCGGGCGAGACGGAGACCGTTGGCTGGGGCCGAGGTCGAGTCCGAGCCCTGGGGTCGGGTGAGGCGGAGTTCGTCGTCTTCCGGGGCCGAGCCCGAGTCCGAGCCCTGGGTCGGGCGAGGCGGAGTCCGTCGTCTTCCGGGGCCGAGCCCGAGTCCGAGCCCTGGGTCGGGCGAGGCGGAGTTCGTCGTCTTCCGGGGTCGAGCCCGAGTCCGAGCCCTGGGTCGGACGAGGCGGAGTTCGTCGTCTTCCGGGGCCGAGCCCGAGTCCGAGCTCTGAGTCGGGCGAGGCGAAGCTTCCTATGGCGCCCGAGGCCGGACTTGGCCGCTGTCAGCCTCACTCTGTCGGGTGGCGCAGCAGTCGGAGCGATGCAGGCGGCGCTGTCTTCTTGGCAGACTGGTCAGTGGAGCGGCGAAGTGACTGCGGTCACTTCGGCTCAGTCGACCGAAGGGCGTGCGTCAGGATAAGGTGTCAGGCCACCTTTGCATTAAATGCTCCTGCGATACGGTCGGTTGTGGTGGCGATCTGGTCAAGGTTGCTTCTCGATGAAGACTGGGCCTCGGGCGAGCCGAAGGTGTGTCCGTCGCTTGAGGGGGCCCTCGGGCGAGACGTGAATCCTCCGGGGTCGGCTGCCCTTTGAAAGTCGCCTAGAGGGGGGGTGAATAGGGCGAAACTGAAATTCTCAAAAATAATCACAACTACAAGCCGGGTTAGCGTTAGAAATATAATCGAGTCCGCTAGAGAGAGTGCAAAACAAATCGCAAGCGAATAAGGAGTGAGACACGTGGATTTGTTTTACCGAGGTTCGGTTCTCGCAAACCTACTCCCCGTTGAGGTGGTCACAAAGACCGGGTCTCTTTCAACCCTTTCCCTCTCTCAAATGGTCCCTCAGACCGAGTGAGCTTTTCTTCTCAATCACTTGGAACACAAAGTTCCCACAAGGACCACCACAAGATTGGTGTCTCTTGCCTCAATTACAAGTGAGTTTGATCGCAATGAAGAATCAAAGAAAGAAGAAAGCAATCCAAGCGCAAGAGCTCGAAAGAACACAAGCAAATCTCTCTCACTAATCACTAGGGCGTTGTGTGGAGTTTGGAGAGGATTTGATCACTTGGGTGTGTCTAGAATTGAATGCTAGAGCTCTTGTAAGTAGTTGAAGTGGAAAAACTTGGATGATTTGAATGTGGGGTGGTTGGGGGTATTTATAGCCCCAACCACCAAACTAGCCGTTTGGTGGTGGGTGATTGTCGTATGGTGCACCGGACAGTCCGGTGCACACCGGACATGTCCGGTGCGCCAGCCAAGTCACCAGGCCGTTGGGATTCGACCGTTGGAGCTTCTGACTTTTGGGCCCGCCTGGCTGTCCGGTGTACACCGGACAAGTACTGTAGATTGTTCGGTGCACCGTCTCGCGCGTGCCTGACTTCTGCGCGCTTCTGGCGTGCATTAAATGCTGTAGCAGGTGACCGTTGGCGTCGAATAGCCGTTGCTGTGCTGGTTCACCGGACAGTCCGGTGTACACCGGACATGTCCGGTGAATTATAGCGGAGCAAATTCCCGAGGCTGGCGAGTTCCAGAGCCGCTCTTCCCTGGGTCACCGGACACTGTCCGGTGTACACCGGACAATCCGGTGAATTATAGCGGAGCGCCTCTGGATTTTCCCGAAGGTGATGAGTTTGACTTGGAGTCCTCTGGTGCACCGGACACTGTCCGGTGGCACACCGGACAGTCCGGTGCGCCAGACCAGAGGGTGCCTTCGGTTATCCCTTGCTCTCTTTGTTGAACCCAATTCTTGGTCTTTTTATTGGCTAAGTGTGAACCTTTGACACCTGTATAACTTATGCACTAGAGCAAACTAGTTAGTCCATTTATTTGTGTTGGGCAATTCAACCACCAAAATTATTTAGGAACTAGGTGTAAGCCTAATTCCCTTTCAATCTCCCCCTTTTTGGTGATTGATGCCAACACAAACCAAAGCAAATATAGAAGTGCATAATTGAACTAGTTTGCATAATGTAAGTGCAAAGGTTGCTTGGAATTGAGCCAATATTTATAATATATGCATGGATTGTTTCTTCATTTTAAGCATTTTGGACCATGCTTGCACCACATGTTTTGTTTTTGCAAATTCTTTTGTAAATCCTTTTCAAGGTTCTTTTGCAAATAGTCAAAGGTAAATGAATAAGATTTTTGCGAAGCATTTTCAAAATTTGAAATTTTCTCCCCCTGTTTCAAATGCTTTTCCTTTGACTAAACAAAACTCCCCCTAAATAAAATTCTCCTCTTAGTGTTCAAGAGGGTTTTGATATATCAATCTTGAAATACTACTTTTCTCCCCCTTTTGAACACAATAAGGTACCAATTTTAAATTTATCAATTGAGAATCATACCAATTGAAAAACTCTTTTTAAAATTAGGTGGTGGTGCGGTCCTTTTGCTTTGGGCTAATTCTTTCTCCCCCTTTGGCATGAATCGCCAAAAACGGAGTCATTAGAGCCCTTTTACTACTTTCTCCCCTTTGGTAAAATAAATGAGTGAAGATTATACCAAAGACGGAGTCCTTTTCTCCCCAAAGATGGAGAGTTGCTCGGAGTGACGGCGAAGGATGAGTTACGGAGTGGAAGCCTTTATCTTCGCCGAAGACTCCAATTCCCTTTCAATACACCTATGACTTGGTTTAAAATAGACTTGAAAACACATTAGTCATAGCATATGAAAGAGACATGATCAAAGGTATATAAAGGAGCTATGTGTGCAAGTCAACAAAAGAAGTTCCTAGAATCAAGAATATTTAGCTCATGCCTAAGTTTGTTAAAGGTTTGTTCATCAAGAGGCTTGGTAAAGATATCGACTAATTGATCCTTAGTGTTAATGTATGAAATCTCGATATCTCCCTTTTGTTGGTGATCCCTTAAAAAGTGATACCGAATGGCTATGTGTTTAGTGCGGCTATGCTCAACGGGATTATCCGCCATGCGGATTGCACTCTCATTATCACATAGAAGAGGAACTTTGGTTAATTTGTAACCATAGTCCCTAAGGGTTTGCCTCATCCAAAGTAGTTGCGCGCAACAATGGCTTGCGGCAATATACTCGGCTTCGGTGGTAGAAAGAGCTACAGAATTTTGCTTCTTTGAAGCCCAAGACACCAAGGATCTTCCCAAGAACTGGCAAGTCCCCGATGTGCTCTTTCTATTAATTTTACACCCCGCCCAATCGGCATCTGAATAACCAATTAAATCAAATGTGGATCCCCTAGGATACCAAAGCCCAAACTTAGGAGTATAAGCCAAATTTCTCAAGATTCGTTTTACGGCCGTAAGGTGAGCTTCCTTAGGGTCGGCTTGGAATCTTGCACACATGCATACGGAAAGCATAATATCCGGTCGAGATGCACATAAATTTAGCAAAGATCCTATCATCAACCGGTATACCTTTTGATCGACGGATTTACCTCCCTCGTCGAGGTCGAGATGCCCATTGGTTCCCATGGGTGTCTTGATGGGTTTGGCATCCTTCATTCCAAACTTGCTTAGAATATCTTGAGTATACTTCGTTTGGCTTAGGAAGGTGCCCTCTTGGAGTTGCTTCACTTGAAATCCTAAGAAATACTTCAACTCTGTGACACCCCAAGTGTCTATTTCGCGTTATGTTGGGAGATTTATCCTAATCTCGGATGCTCAGTGAACATTTCTATCTCTTTATCACATCTATCTCCATTCATCAAGTTACTCATGAATGTTTCACCAAATTTGGAATTATTCGATCTTAAGAACAACCAAATTTGGAGCCTGTTAAAACTTTTATTTCTTGAAACGAATGCAAATTCGAAAGTCAATCTCGTCTCACGACTCCCGTCCAGACTCATTTATTCGGACTCTCGATAGTTGTGATGTTATCCGATCTATGTCCGAATCCGCTTTCTCGATAGTCGGTCTACGTCCAAATACTTAATCCGAATCTGCATTCTCCCGCAGGATCTCTTTGTGTCAACCTCTAATTAATTCTTATGCAAATCAGCTTGTTATCTCTATATCATCATTCATATCTATGTATCAAGTGCCTTCTAAAGATTTCTCGAAGTTTGAAACAAATGCTCACATAAAAAGATGAATCCTATACTTGCTTCAAACTTCTCATTTAAACATATGCAAATTTTAAAATTCAACTAAGCCTTGTGATCTTGCTCAAACAACTCTATATGAACTCTACAACAAAAGTTATTAAGGGTTCATGTAGAGAAAATGCCAAGAAAATGTCGAGAAAATACCCCGATTGCCTTAAAATATAGTTTGAAGCATTATAATAATGCTACCTTGACCAAAGTGAAACTTTAATTTATATTCAAGATATGAGGTTTGAATTTTAATAAAAATTATAGAACCTGTGTTATACAACAAATTTTATATTTAAACCAAGTCTTGATTCAATCTCTAAGTATCTCAAACAGTGCCATCAAGACAGAATAAAAATCTGATTTCAGAATTCGAATTCTTCTAAGTCTGAAATCAGCATTGTTCGAGTCGACGTCTCGCGTTCCCAAATTTTTGTTGAACAACTCAAGTTTCCCCAAATATAAAAGTTGTTAATAACTAATAGGGGCACAACATATTAAAAGACGGCATTCATACGATTCTGTTTGACATGCTTTGACATTCAGTTTTCGCGAGTTTCCACTGTTTTCTAACCCACTGACAAACCAGTTTTCGTGGGTCTATAACTCTCTAACCAGTGCTCGAATCACCTCAATCTCTATACACGATTTGTAGAGTATACATCAAGGAACAAATCTTCTGCAGTGATCCGGGTCCGAATCCAAACAGAAAATGCTAAAAACGTTCGTCCAATGCGTGCCTTCTTCTGTTGCTGTGCAGACTGGTGCTCTGGCAGGCAGCCGCCTACGCCCACCAATGAGCAGAGCTCGCACCTGCCATTGCCCCTTCCTGTCTGACCCTTCTCTGCCTCCCCCATCTATATAAACGGCGCCAGGGCACTCCCCAACGTTCCCCATTCCTTCTCCACGCTCCCAGCGTTGTCCCTCCCATTTTTGCGAGCTCCCCGCTAGCATCTTCCTCTAGCTCCAGCTCGGCGCCCTTCTTAGTACAGGGAGCCCTTGCCGTGGACGTGCTCCCTCCTGCTCGCTCCAAGTGCTCGTCCTTGACCACCAGTGAGTTGACCGTCGTTCCCTGGCGCTGTGAGCTTCTCCAGCAAGCTCCACCTCATCGTCGTCAATCTCCATTGCCCGGCAAGGCCATCACGTTGTTCGGTTCTCCCTGCTGCTCTACGTAAGGTAGAAGAAGAGCCATTTGACTATGACACGTGGGTCCCGGGTCATGTGCATTTGGTTTCAAATTTACAGATTTTTGTGTTGTGTTCTAAAATTCATATATCGAGTTTCAGAGCTCCTAAAATTGTGAAACTTGTTTTGTTGCCTTCCTTATGAAATTATCTATCTGTTAGATCTATAGGTTGGCATGTTTTAGTGGAAAAGTTTTTCTGTACAAATTCGTATCTTAAAACTGGTTTAGAGAATAAACGAACTTGCATCTCTCCATAGTTTTAATTACAAAAATCCAAAAATGATGAAACTTGTTTTGTTAGTTAGATGTTGTCATACCCCATCAAGGAAAAATATAAAACTTATATGTTGTTTACTGTTTTCTTGGTGTGTTAATTAAAACAAGTTAAATAGAGAAAAGAAGGTTTATTTGCTTGTTATTTTTGGATCTGTAGCTCTAGTGCTCCAAATAGATTCAACTTTTTACAGTAGACTCTTGGTGTGATGCTTAGTGACTGGTAAAAATTTCATGAATTGTGGTGCATGTATGATTAAGTTAGTGATTTAACTTGATTGATGCATATTAAGTAGTTTTAAGTGGTTTATAAATAATATATGGATGTAAAAATAGAAAATGATGTTCCAGTGTCCTTGCATGATATTATATTAGCCTAAGAAAACTTAATATGGTCATGCATCCACAGAAAATAATTAATTTTAGATTTAACTTGCTCTCACATGCTTTATTGCATTAACAATTTGTTATTTTTGTATTAAATAAAATATAAAACCTGGGTATGTGAAATTTATACATTGGTCATGATATGTTATTACCTATGCCTCATAAAAATTCCAGCCCCAAATTAGATAGTTTCATATGGTGCTAAAATGACACACATTTTATAATTATAAGAACAATTAGTGAAAAATTAGAAGTAAACAAGGGCATGCATGTTTCTTGAAATACTTAAGTGCCTTGATATAAATTGAAACTTTACAACTAGGTCATAATGATTTGAATTTAAGAAATTGGTGATAGTATCTCTATGAGTTTGCTTGGTGATTTAGTTAAGTGCTCTTGTGCTAGCAAACTGAATTTTATGGATGTACAGTTTTGGTTGTGTGAGTAATCTAGTAAAGTAAAGTGTGTTTTTCGTAAATATGTGCTATATAAAAGTTGTAGTTTACTTGTGTATGTAGCTTTTCCTAAAAATGCATGAGCTAAGAATTGATTGTTTAGGAGCTATACTTTTCACAAGTTCAGTAACTGAATCTGTCCAATTTTTGAACAGATTTCAGAGATTGCAATTTTTGCTTAAGTTAATGTTGAAATCAGTTATTGGTGGTCACAAGAAAGTTGTAGATAACATTATTATCTTACTTGTGTTAAAATTTGACAGCCATAAGTCTGATCGTTTAGAAGTTGTGCTTTATGCAAATTCAGTAACTGAATCTGTCCAATCTCTGTACAGATTTCAGAGAGTGAATTGTTTGCTTAAGCTAATGTTACAATCTGTTCATGGTCATTATAAGAAAACTGTAGATGATTTTCTTATCTTGCTTGTGTTAAAATTTCACAACCATAGGCCTGACAGTTAGGGAATTATGAATTTTACAAAATGGTTGTTGTGTTCTGTCCACTGACAGAACAGATTTCGAAAACTGAATTGTTTGATTCAGTTCAACATAGAATCACTTCTTGGTGATTGTAAAATTCATATAGTAATTTTTCTAAGCTTTCCAAAAAGTCTTAGATCGCTCTTTTTGGTGATCTGAAAATTAAGTTATGGATGTTTAAAGTCTGAAGACCGAATCTGTCCAATTCTGGACAGCAAAGCCTTCTAGTGTCTTTCGTCCTTAGTTAAATATTGAATCACCTTGAGATGTTTATAAATGATATATAGACAATTTTATTACCTTTCCAGAAAGTCTAGGATCAATTTGTTTGGATGTTTGAACCTGTAGTTGTGAATTTTTGAAGTCGCAAGTCTGAATCTGTCCAACCTGGACAGACCTGTTATTTTTGCACAGTTTGACTTTGCTAAGAGTCTAGTCATATTGAGACGATAATACCAAAGTTGTAGAGAACTTCTTAGACTTTCCAAAAAGTATTTGTTCACTATTTTTGGATAAATATTTGAAGAATTACGACTGAAACAAGTAAATGTTGTGCTGCTGTCCTAATCCTGTTGATTGCGGTTGATTGCTCTACTCTCTTGTCTTGCTTGAGTATGATTGATAGTGTTATCTCATGATCCCTATATTAGTAGATTATATAATTGGAGATATACAAGTAACTAGTGCAGTAGTAAATTAAATGGTTGACGTCTAGTAAAAAAATTAGCTTCGATCAACGTCAATTTAGCAAGTGTCATTATATGGACGAAAAACAAAATTAATGAGATGTTACCATTTCTAATAATTGTGCTGCTAATCTGAGTATTAATAAATAACCAACCTCAATAGATTAGTATAATAAGCAATGTGATTATACTATCACTTTCTTGTGTGCCCTTGGATGTATGCTTGCATTAGAGTATTGCGAACAATTGTACAACTCGATTAAGTAACTATTCCTTTTTAACTATGTTTGTCTATATATAAGTCCTAGCAAATTTAGGTGTACTTAATTAGTTAAATAATAAGTAGCCAATGAATGATTAAAGTGAACATGGTAAACACTTGTGCTCATGCGTGTGTGGTCATGTTTGTATTGGTTAAGTAAAGTAAGCGTCGTCATCTTTTCAGTGGTAGCGACTACGTATGCCCAATGATGTGTAGATAACTTAAGCTAACATGTGGTTGTCTGCGGTGTCTTCTAAATTAATGTTAGTTCGCTACTGTGTCTTTGTATATCTTGTGGTATTTTTCATCATATTCATACATATGCATCTTGCATATCATTTAGGACCGAGAGAGGGTGATCGTTCAAGTGATGTGGTGCCAACCACAAGATGCAGTTGGTGGACGACCTGAAGAAGGATGGACTTAACCAGTGGATGCTCGCCAAGCGAGCACCTCCCCCAACAAACACTACCTAAGTGTTAAATTAAAGGCAAGCCCCGGTTTTATGCATAACCGTTTATATATGCTATTTTACTACACTTAATGTTTGTAGGCTTGTACCATGCACTTAAGTGTAGGAGTTGGTTGAAACCCTAGTTGCATGAACTCAGGATTCCTTTTGAGATGGATACTAGTATGCTAGGGCGAGTAGCTGCTATGCTAAATCAGGATCTCGGTAGAAGTCGAGTGAATTTTCTAGCACTTGCGCGAGGTCAGGAATTGGTTGTATCCATTTTGATAATTGAATGATGATGGTCTGTGGACACGGATCCATGGGGATGCGTTGTCTATGAGACGAAATTGGAATAAGGATTAACGTGCGGATACCTGTGTCAAGCTTTTGAACGTACTAAGCACATGTCGGGAAAAATGGTAACCGGTAAACCTAGTACCTGAGTGAAGCCGGGCGTGGACTTTATCCCTCATGCGACCTGAGACTGGGTCTCCCATTCTAGATATGGTGGGTACAAGTGCGGCCACTGCACGACGGCAGTCGGGGTCAGTGGAGCATTGTATGCCAAGGCGGTGAGGCCTGGACGCGAACGGGGAATCGATGGGCACGGTTGACATGTGTGGGGACGGAGTGCCCTGACATGTCGTGTGTTTAGGTTTACCTTGCAAGGTTAAAACTCGATTCGAATCGTCTGCTTCTCGCAGCTAATGAGACTGCTTGATCCATTGTACTGCATTGAGTAAGAAGTGGAAATGAGATACTAGCAAAAGATGTTGATTGATATAATGTTTGATACCATGTATGAATAGATAGGTTCTCATCTAGTCTAAAATTATTATTCTAGAACTTGAAAAGCTAAAAATTGATTTTAGACTCAGCTAGTGCTTTTGGCAAACCAAACCCCTCAGCCAAACAGCTGCATGTCTAGAGGTAGAGGAGTAGACTCCTCACACCGGGTAAGTCTAGCTGAGTATTAGTATACTCAGCCTTGCTTGTGGCATAATTTTTGCAGGTACCTCCTTGATTTGGTTGATGGTGTGACTTGGCCTCCATCCCTGCCACCGGGATAGACGGTCGAGTGGGTTACTGCTTCCTCAGGAGAGGACCAGGAGGAGTAGCGTGGCCAGGCTTCGCCATGTTACTTGGTTTTCTCCGTTAGTTATTTCCGCTGCATTAAAATTTATGGTTATTATTTCTGAAACTCCGATAATGTAATCACTAATGATACTTATTAAATTTGTGGTATTATGTTTTATTGTATTTCTCTGTGCCTCACCTCCGTGTGAGCTAGTGGTATTCGATCCTGGATAAGTGGCTTTATCGGACTCGATCCGAGGGACTGACGGGTTATTCCTGTTTAAGTGTGTTGCTGCCCTTAAGGGTGCGACTTGGGCACTTAAACTGGAATAATTCGGGAGGTTCCGCCACAGCTGGTATCGGAGCGAATACCAGTACAGAGAAGTCAATAAGTCATGATTCCAACCTTTTCTAAAGTAAAACTTGCTAGAAACCAATGTTGGATAGATCGTCAGGATGATAAGTTAGACCTATAACGTGAAGCCTTAGGAAATAGATGGGTAGCTAGGTGGCTATTTATATAGGCCGTAAAGGCTACTATTGCTAATATTAGGATGTGGTAGAAGCATCCGAAAAAAAACTAGTTAGGTCTGAGAAGACGCCTAGAATGAGCATGCATCATGATTGTCGCATTGTTGTCTCTTGTGCATCAACATGCTTCTCTCACCTTTATTTCAATAATAATAACTTCTGAATAATGTGATGTACTACTATAAACTGCAAAAAAAATGTCTTATCATGCGTGTCATGATAGTCTTGACTAGGTTGTGTTATGCGTTTCTCTTGTCTTGCTATCTAGGTGGTATTGTAATTGTTTAACCCTTTTTACAAAAAAATGGTGTCCGTCCTGCTCACAAAAGACCCCCCTCCAAACAACCCTGAGTTTAGCAAGTGAAACCCGTAAAAAAAAAGAAAAAAATCTAATCACATGATGGTGTTGGTGTTTTCTAGCCCTCGTGTGTTTACCCTTGAATTTACACCTACACAACTTGTAGATTCCCATAGCTTGACCTCTAAATCGACTAAAGCTTCCTTGTGAACTTGTTTATGTTAAAAAAACCTTGGTTGGTGTCTGTTGCGCAAAACAATATCCAGTCCCAAATTCTTCTTGGAAGCCTTGTCCAAAATTCTCATTAAATTCTCCTATGCTCAACCTAGAAGCCATCTGCGTTGATGACCTCTCTTTTCACCTGGATCTAGTAATCTTTTCCTTTGTGAATCATGTTGTGACTTTATCATCCGAATCTCTGGATCATTCATCGAGATCTACCCCGTCATCTTGTTATCTTCTATAACCCACTCTCAAGTATTAAATATGGATCAGTCTAATATCTCATTATGATCGTTCCCATACTCTTCTCTGAAGATCATGACGTTGTTTTATCAATTGTATCTGTAAACAGTGTATCCATTCGGTTTAATGGGTTTTGCTTTTGTCTTTAGTTCTCTCATGTCTCAGCAAGTTGCCAATCTTGATCTCATGGTTGGTTCCCCTCATATCCACTCTCGCATAAATCTCTGACCTGATAATCTCCGTGTTGATCATAAAATAATTCTCTGAGTTGAAGAAAATTCTCATGTGATGCTCTTTTGCCAACAATCTCTGCTTTAACTCCGATCACATTCTTATTTTCTAAGCCATATTCTCATAGGCTCCATCTATCTGTGCTATGTGAATTTCTTATTGGTTGCGTTTAGTAATGGTGTTATGACTAAACGACTGATGGTGCCGCGACGAAACCGAGAGCCTACTATGGTGCACACATGGTTGAGCTGCTCGGCATGCGCTGGTATCGCGGTTAATAGTCATGATCCATTATGGAACTGCATCGATGTGATGTGTTTTGTGAACACTCTCTCAGAGTGATCGTGGTATTTTGTCTCAATATGTCACAGTATTCGGTCCAAATCTATCCTCCATATCTCGTCAGATACCATATCATGAATTTGCATCTATCCTCAGCCTGGAGTTACATGCTTCTCCACCCTTAAAGATCCTCATTCGAATCTCGGGACGAGATTCCTTTAAGGGGGGAAGGCTGTGACACCCCAGGTGTCTATTTCGCGTTATGTCAGGAGATTTATCCTAATCTCGGATGCTCAGTGAACATTTCTATCTCTTTATCACATCTATCTCCATTCATCAAGTTACTCATGAATGTTTCACCAAATTTGGAATTATTCGATCTTAAGAACAGCCAAATTTGGAGCCTGTAAAAACTTTTATTTCTTGAAACGAATGCAAATTCGAAAGTCAATCTCGTCTCACGACTCCCGTCCAGACTCATTTATTCGGACTCTCGATAGTTGTGATGTTATCCGATCTATGTCCGAATCCGCTTTCTCGATAGTCGGTCTACGTCCAAATACTTAATCCGAATCTGCATTCTCCCGCAGGATCTCTTTGTGTCAACCTCTAATTAATTCTTATGCAAATCAGCTTGTTATCTCTATATCATCATTCATATCTATGTATCAAGTGCCTTCTAAAGATTTCTCGAAGTTTGAAACAAATGCTCACATAAAAAGATGAATCCTATACTTGCTTCAAACTTCTCATTTAAACATATGCAAATTTTAAAATTCAACTAAGCCTTGTGATCTTGCTCAAACAACTCTATATGAACTCTACAACAAAATTTATTAAGGATTCATGTAGAGAAAATTCCAAGAAAATGTCGAGAAAATACCCCGATTGCCTTAAAATATAGTTTGAAGCATTATAATAATGCTACCTTGACCAAAGTGAAACTTTAATTTATATTCAAGATATGAGGTTTGACTTTTAATAAAAATTGTAGAACCTGTGTTATACAACAAATTTTATATTTAAACCAAGTCTTGATTCAATCTCTAAGTATCTCAAACAGTGCCATCAAGATAGAATAAAAATCTGATTTCAGAATTCGAATTCTTCTAAGTCTGAAATCAGCATCGTTCGAGTCGACGTCTCGCGTTCCCAAATTTTTGTTGAACAACTCAAGTTTCCCCAAATAAAAAGTTGTTAATAACTAATAGGGGCACAACATATTAAAAGATGACATTCATACGATTCTGTTTGACATGCTTTGACATTCAGTTTTCGCGAGTTTCCACTGTTTTCTAACCCACTGACAAACCAGTTTTCGTGGGTCTATAACTCTCTAACCAGTGCTCGAATCACCTCAATCTCTATACATGATTTGTAGAGTATACATCAAGGAACAAATCTTCTGCAGTGATCCGGGTCCGAATCCAAACAGAAAATGCCAAAAACGTTCGTCCAATGCGTGCCTTCTTCTGTCGCTGTGCAGACTGGTGCTCTGGCAGGCAGCCGCCCACGCCCACCAATGAGCAGAGCTCGCACCTGCCATTGCCCCTTCCTGTCTGACCCTTCTCTGCCTCCTCCATCTATATAAACGGCGCCAGGGCACTCCCCAACGTTCCCCATTCCTTCTCCACGCTCCCAGCGTTGTCCCTCCCATTCTTGCGAGCTCCCCGCTAGCATCTTCCTCTAGCTCCAGCTCGGCGCCCTTCTTAGTACAGGGAGCCCTTGCCATGGACGTGCTCCCTCCTGCTCGCTCCAAGTGCTCGTCCTTGACCACCAGTGAGTTGACCGTCGTTCCCTGGCGCTGTGAGCTTCTCCAGCAAGCTCCACCTCATCGTCGTCAATCTCCATTGCCCAGCAAGGCCATCACGTTGTTCGGTTCTCCCTACTGCTCTACGTAAGGTAGAAGAAGAGTCATTTGACTATGACACGTGGGTCCCGGGTCATGTGCATTTGGTTTCAAATTTACAGATTTTTGTGTTGTGTTCTAAAATTCATATCTCGAGTTTCAGAGCTCCTAAAATTGTGAAACTTGTTTTGTTGCCTTCCTTATGAAATTATCCATCTGTTAGATCTATAGGTTGGCATGTTTTAGTGGAAAAGTTTTTCTGTACAAATTCGTATTTAAAAACTGGTTTAGAGAATAAACGAACTTGCATCTCTCCATAGTTTTAATTACAAAAATCCAAAAATGATGAAACTTGTTTTGTTAGTTAGATGTTGTCATACCCTATCAAGGAAAAATATAAAACTTATATGTTGTTTACTGTTTTCTTGGTGTGTTAATTAAAACAAGTTAAATAGAGAAAAGAAGGTTTATTTGCTTGTTATTTTTGGATCTGTAGCTCTATTGCTCCAAATAGATTCAACTTTTTACAGTAGACTCTTGGTGTGATGCTTAGTGACTGGTAAAAATTTCATGAATTGTGGTGCATGTATGATTAAGTTAGTGATTTAACTTGATTGATGCATATTAAGTAGTTTTAAGTGGTTTATAAATAATATATGGATGTAAAAATAGAAAATGATGTTCCAGTGTCCTTGCATGATATTATATTAGCCTAAGAAAACTTAATATGGTCATGCATCCACAGAAAATAATTAATTTTAGATTTAACTTGCTCTCACATGCTTTATTGCATTAACAATTTGTTATTTTTGTATTAAATAAAATATAAAACCTGGGCATGTGAAATTTATATATTGGTCATGATTTGTTATTACCTATGGCTCATAAAAAATCCAGCCCCAAATTAGATAGTTTCATATGGTGCTAAAATGACACACATTTTATAATTATAAGAACAATTAGTGAAAAATTAGAAGTAAACAAGGGCATGCATGTTTCTTGAAATACTTAAGTGCCTTGATATAAATTGAAACTTTACAACTAGGTCATAATGATTTGAATTTAAGAAATTGGTGATAGTATCTCTATGAGTTTGCTTGGTGATTTAGTTAAGTGCTCTTGTGCTAGCAAACTGAATTTTATGGATGTACAGTTTTGGTTGTGTGAGTAATCTAGTAAAGTAAAGTGTGTTTTCTGTAAATATGTGCTATATAAAAGTTGAAGTTTACTTGTGTATGTAGCTTTTCCTAAAAATGCATGAGCTAAGAATTGATTGTTTAGGAGCTATACTTTTCACAAGTTCAGTAACTGAATCTGTCCAATTTTTGAACAGATTTCAGAGATTGCAATTGTTGCTTAAGTTAACATTGAAATCAGTTATTGGTGGTCACAAGAAAGTTGTAGATAACATTATTATCTTACTTGTGTTAAAATTTGACAGCCATAAGTCTGATCGTTTAGAGGTTGTGCTTTATGCAAATTCAGTAACTGAATCTGTCCAATCTCTGTACAGATTTCAGAGAGTGAATTGTTTGCTTAAGCTAATGTTACAATCTGTTCATGGTCATTATAAGAAAGCTGTAGATGATTTTCTTATCTTGCTTGTGTTAAAATTTCACAACCATAGGCCTGACAGTTAGGGAATTATGAATTTTACAAAATGGTTGTTGTGTTCTGTCCACTAACAGAACAGATTTCGAAAACTGAATTGTTTGATTCAGTTCAACATAGAATCACTTCTTGGTGATTATAAAATTCATGTAGTAATTTTTCTAAGCTTTCCAAAAAGTCTTAGATCGCTCTTTTTGGTGATCTGAAAATTAAGTTATGGATGTTTAAAGTCTGAAGACTGAATCTGTCCAATTCTGGACAACAAAGCCTTCTAGTGTCTTTCGTCCTTAGTTAAATATTGAATCACCTTGAGATGTTTATAAATGATATATAGACAATTTTATTACCTTTCCAGAAAGTCTAGGATCAATTTGTTTGGATGTTTGAACCTGTAGTTGTGAATTTTTGAAGTCGCAAGTCTGAATCTGTCCAACCTGGACAGACCTGTTATTTTTGCACAGTTTGACTTTGCTAAGAGTCTAGTCATATTGAGACGATAATACCAAAGTTGTAGAGAACTTCTTAGACTTTCCAAAAAGTATTTGTTCACTATTTTTGGATAAGTATTTGAAGAATTACGACTGAAACAAGTAAATGTTGTGCTGCTGTCCTAATCCTGTTGATTGCGGTTGATTGCTCTACTCTCTTGTCTTGCTTGAGTATGATTGATAGTGTTATCTCATGATCCCTATATTAGTAGATTATATAATTGGAGATATACAAGTAACTAGTGCAGTAGTAAATTAAATGGTTGACGTCTAGTAAAAAAAATTAGCTTCGATCAACGTCAATTTAGCAAGTGTCATTATATGGACGAAAAACAAAATTAATGAGATGTTACCATTTCTAATAATTGTGCTGCTAATCTGAGTATTAATAAATAACCAACCTCAATAGATTAGTATAATAAGCAATGTGATTATACTATCACTTTCTTGTGTGCCCTTGGATGTATGCTTGCATTAGAGTATTGCGAACAATTGTACAACTCGATTAAGTAACTATTCCTTTTTAACTATGTTTGTCTATATATAAGTCCTAGCAAATTTAGGTGTACTTAATTAGTTAAATAATAAGTAGCCAATGAATGATTAAAGTGAACATGGTAAACACTTGTGCTCATGCGTGTGTGGTCATGTTTGTATTGGTTAAGTAAAGTAAGCGTCGTCATCTTTCCAGTGGTAGCGACTACGTATGCCCAATGATGTGTAGATAACTTAAGCTAACATGTGGTTGTCTGCGGTGTCTTCTAAATTAATGTTAGTTCGCTACTGTGTCTTTGTATATCTTGTGGTATTTTTCATCATATTCATACATATGCATATTGCATCTCATTTAGGACCGAGAGAGGGTGATCGTTCAAGTGATGTGGTGCCAACCACAAGATGCAGTTGGTGGACGACCTGAAGAAGGATGGACTTAACCAGTGGATGCTCGCCAAGCGAGCACCTCCCCCAACAAACACTACCTAAGTGTTAAATTAAAGGCAAGCCCCGGTTTTATGCATAACCGTTTATATATGCTATTTTACTACACTTAATGTTTGTAGGCTTGTACCGTGCACTTAAGTGTAGGAGTTGGTTGAAACCCTAGTTGCATGAACTCAGGATTCCTTTTGAGATGGATACTAGTATGCTAGGTCGAGTAGCTGCTATGCTAATCAGGATCTCGGTAGAAGTCGAGTGAATTTTCTAGCACTCGCGCGAGGTCAGGAATTGGTTGTATCCATTTTGATAATTGAATGATGATGGTCTGTGGACACAGATCCATGGGGATGCATTGTCTATGAGATGAAATTGGAATAAGGATTAACGTGCGGATACCTGTGTCAAGCTTTTGAACGTACTAAGCACATGTCGGGAAAAATGGTAACCGGTAAACCTAGTACCTGAGTGAAGCCGGGCGCGGACTTTATCCCTCATGCGACCTGAGACTGGGTCTCCCATTCTAGATATGGTGGGTACAAGTGCGGCCACTGCACGACGGCAGTCGGGGTCAGTGGAGCATTGTATGCTAAGGCGGTGAGGCCTGGACGCGAACGGGGAATCGATGGGGACGGTTGACATGTGTGGGCACGGAGTGCCCTGACATGTCGTGTGTTTAGGTTTACCTTGCAAGGTTAAAACTCGATTCGAATCGTCTGCTTCTCGCAGCTAATGAGACTGCTTGATCCATTGTACTGCATTGAGTAAGAAGTGGAAATGAGATACTAGCAAAAGATGTTGATTGATATAATGTTTGATACCATGTATGAATAGATAGGTTCTCATCTAGTCTAAAATTATTATTCTAGAACTTGAAAAGCTAAAAATTGATTTTAGACTCAGCTAGTGCTTTTGGCAAACCAAACCCCTCAGCCAAACAGCTGCATGTCTAGAGGTAGAGGAGTAGACTCCTCACATCGGGTAAGTCTAGCTGAGTATTAGTATACTCAGCCTTGCTTGTGGCATAATTTTTGCAGGTACCTCCTTGATTTGGTTGATGGTGTGACTTGGCCTCCATCCCTGCCACCGGGATAGACGGTCGAGTGGGTTACTGCTTCCGCAGGAGAGGACCAGGAGGAGTAGCGTGGCCAGGCTTCGCCATGTTACTTGGTTTTCTCCGTTAGTTATTTCCGCTGCATTAAAATTTATGGTTATTATTTCTGAAACTCCGATAATGTAATCACTAATGATACTTATTAAATTTGTGGTATTATGTTTTATTGTATTTCTCTGTGCCTCACCTCCGTGTGAGCTAGTGGTATTCGATCCTGGATAAGTGGCTTTATCGGACTCGATCCGAGGGACTGACGGGTTATTCCTGTTTAAGTGTGTTGCTGCCCTTAAGGGTGCGACTTGGGCACTTAAACTGGAATAATTCGGGAGGTTCCGCCACAAACTCCCCCATCATAGACATCTCGAATTTTTGTGTCATGATCCTACTAAATTCTTCACATGTAGACTCGTTAGTAGACCCAAATATAATATTATCAACATAAATTTGGCATACAAACAAGTCATTTTCAAGAGTTTTAGTGAATAAAGTAGGATCGGCCTTTCCGACTTTGAATCCATTAGTGATAAGGAAATCTCTAAGGCATTCATACCATGCTCTTGGGGCTTGCTTGAGCCCATAAAGCGCCTTAGAGAGTTTATACACATGGTTAGGGTACTCACTATCTTCAAAGCCGGGAGGTTGCTCAACATAGACCTCTTCCTTGATTGGTCCATTGAGAAAGGCACTTTTCACGTCCATTTGATAAAGCTTAAAGCCATGGTAAGTAGCATAGGCCAATAATATACGAATTGACTCAAGCCTAGCTACAGGTGCATAGGTTTCACCGAAATCCAAACCTTCGACTTGGGAGTATCCCTTGGCCACAAGTCGAGCTTTGTTCCTTGTCACCACACCATGCTCATCTTGCTTGTTGCGGAAGACCCATTTGGTTCCTACAACATTTTGATTAGGACGTGGAACTAAATGCCATACCTCATTCCTAGTGAAGTTGTTGAGCTCCTCTTGCATCGCCACTACCCAATCCGAATCTTGTAGTGCTTCCTCTATCTTGTGTGGCTCAATAGAGGAAACAAAAGAGTAATGTTCACAAAAATGTGCAACACGAGATCTAGTAGTTACCCCCTTATGAATATCGCCGAGGATGGTGTCGACGGGGTGATCTCGTTGGATTGCTTGGTGGACTCTTGGGTGTGGCGGCCTTTGTTCTTCATCCTCCTTGTCTTGATCATTTACATCTCCCCCTTGATCATTGCCGTCATCTTGAGGTGGCTCATTTGCTTGATCTTCTATTTCATCTACTTGAGCTACATCCTCATTTTGCGTCGGTGGGGATGCTTGCATGGAGGAGGATGGTTGATCTTGTGCATTTGGAGGCTCTTCGGATTCCTTAGGACACACATCCCCAATGGACATGTTCCTTAGCGCGATGCACGGAGCCTCTTCAATACTTATCTCATCAAGATCAACTTGCTCTACTTGAGAGCCGTTAGTCTCATCAAACACAACGTCACAAGAAACTTCAACTTATCCAGAGGACTTGTTAAAGACTCTATATGCCCTTGTGTTTGAATCATATCCTAGTAAAAAGCCTTCTACAGTCTTAGGAGCAAATTTAGATTTTCTACCTCTTTTAACAAGAATAAAGCATTTGCTACCAAAGTCTCTAAAATATGAAATATTGGGCTTTTTACCGGTTAGGAGTTCATAAGATGTCTTCTTGAGGATTCGGTGTAGATATAACCAGTTGATGGCGTAGCAGGCGGTGTTGACCGCCTCGGCCCAAAACCGATCCGAAGTCTTGTACTCATCAAGCATGGTTCTTGCCATGTCCAAAAGAGTTCTATTCTTCCTCTCCACTACACCATTTTGTTGTGGGGTGTAGGGAGAAGAGAACTCATGCTTGATGCCCTCCTCCTCAAGGAAGCCTTCAATTTGTGAGTTCTTGAACTCCGTCCCGTTGTCGCTTCTAATTTTCTTGATCCTTAAGCCGAACTCATTTTGAGTCCGTCTCAAGAATCCCTTTAAGGTCTCTTGGGTATGAGATTTTTCCTACAAAAAGAACACCCAAGTGAAGCGAGAATAATCATCCACAATAACTAGACAGTACTTACTCCCGCCGATGCTTATGTAAGCTATCGGGCCGAATAGGTCCATGTGTAGGAGCTCCAGTGGCCTGTCGGTCATCATTATGTTCTTGTGTGGATGGTGAGCACCAACTTGCTTCCCTGCTTGGCAAGCGCTACAAATCCTGTCTTTCTCAAAATGAACATTTGTTAATCCTAAAATGTGCTCTCCCTTTAGAAGCTTGTGAAGATTCTTCATCCCAACATGGGCTAGTCGGCGGTGCCAGAGCCAACCCATGTTAGTCTTAGCAATTAAGCAAGTGTCGAGTTCAGCTCTATCAAAATCTACCAAGTATAGCTGACCATCTAACACTCCCTTAAATGCTATTGAATCATCACTTCTTCTAAAGATAGTGACACCTACATCAGTAAAAAGACAGTTGTAGCCCATTTGACATAATTGAGAAACGGAAAGCAAATTGTAATCTAAAGAATCAACAAGAAAAACATTGGAAATGGAATGGTCAGGAGATATAGCTATTTTACCAAGACCTTTGATCAAACCTTGATTTCCATCCCCGAATGTGATAGCTCGTTGGGGATCCTGGTTTTTCTCATAGGAGGAGAACATCTTTTTCTCCCCTGTCATGTGGTTTGTGCATCCGCTGTCGATAATCCAACTTGAGCCCCCGAATGCATAAACCTACAAAACATGTTTAGTTCTTGACTTTAGGTACCCAAATGGTTTTGGGTCCTTTGGCATTAGAAACAAGAACTTTGGGTACCCAAACACAAGTCTTTGACCCCTTGTGCTTGCCCCCAACATATTTGGCAACTACCTTGCCGGATTTGTTGGTTAACACATATGATGCATCAAAAGTTTTAAATGAAAAGCCATGATCATTTGATGCATTAGGAGTTTTCTTCTTAGGCAACTTAGCATGGGTTGGTTGCCTAGAGCTAGATGTCTCACCCTTATACATGAAAGCATGGTTAGGGCCAGAGTGAGACTTCCTAGAATGAACTCTCCTAATTTTGCTCTCAGGGTATCCGGCAGGGTACAAAATGTAACCCTCGTTATCCTGAGGCATGGGAGCCTTGCCCTTAACAAAATTAGATAACTTCTTAGGGGGGCATTAATTTTGACATTGCCTCCCTGTTGGAAGCCAATGCCATCCTTAATGCCAGGGCGTCTCCCTCTATAGAGCATGCTTCTAGCAAATTTAAATTTTTCATTTTCTAAGTCATGCTCGGCAATTTTAGCATCTAGTTTTGCTATATGATCATTTTGTTGTTTAATTAAGGTCATATGATCATGAATAGCATTAACATCAACATCTCTACATCTAGTACAAATAGAAGTGTGCTCAACGGTAGATGTAGAGGGTTTGCAAGATTTTAATTCTACAACCTTAGCATGCAAAATATCATTTTTAGTTCTAAGGTCGGAAATAGTAGCATTGCAAACATCAAAATCTTTAGCCTTAGTAAGAAATTTTTCATTCTCAATCCTAAGGCTAGCAAGAGATATGTTTAATTCTTCAATCTTAGCAAGTAAATCATCATTATCATTTCTAAGATTGGGATTTGAAGCATTACAAACATTTGAATCAACCTTAGCTAATAAATTAGCATTCTCATTTCTAAGGTTGTCTATTGTCTCATGGCAAGTGCTTAGCTCACTAGATAATTTTTCATATTTTTCAACTTCTAGAGCATAAGCATTTTTAACCTTAACATGCTTTTTGTTTTCCTTGATTAGGAAGTCCTCTTGGGAGTCCAAGAGGTCATCCTTCTCATGGATGGCACTAATTAATTCATGTAACTTTTCTTTTTGTTGCATGTTTAGGTTGGCAAAGAGAGTACGCAAATTATCTTCCTCATCACTAGCATTATCATCACTAGAGGATTCATATCTAGTGGAGGATTTAGATTTAACCTTCTTCTTTTTGCCGTCCTTAGCCATGAGGCACTTGTGGCCGACGTTGGGGAAGAGGAGTCCCTTGGTGACGACGATGTTGGCGGCGTCCTCGTCGTCGGAGGAGTCGCTAGAGCTTTCGTCGGAGTCCCACTCCCGACAAACATGGGCATCGCCGCCCTTCTTCTTGTAGTACCTCTTCTTCTCCTTTCTTCTCCCCTTCTTGTCATCGCCCCTGTCACTGTCACTAGAAATAGGACATTTTGCAATAAAGTTACCGGGCTTACCACACTTGTAGCAAACCTTCTTGGAGCGGGGCTTGTAATCCTTCCCCCTCCTTTGCTTGAGGATTTGGCGAAAGCTTTTGATGACAAGCGCCATCTCCTCGTTGTCGAGCTTGGAGGCGTCGATGGGTGTTCTACTCGGTGTAGACTCCTCCTTCTTCTCTTCTGTCGCTTTGAATGCGACCGGTTGAGTTTCGGACGTAGAAGGACCGTCGAGCTCGTTGATCTTCCGTGAGCCCTTGATCATGAATTCAAAGCTCACAAAATTCCCGATAACTTCCTCGGGAGTCATTAGTGTATATCTTGGATTACCACGAATTAATTGTACTTGAGTAGGGTTAAGGAATATAAGCGATCTTAAAATAACCTTAACCACCTCGTGGTCATCCCATTTCTTGCTCCCGAGGTTGCGCACTTGATTCACCAAGGTCTTGAGCCGGTTGTTCATATCTTGTGGCTCCTCCCCTTGGCGAAGACGGAAGCGACCGAGCTCCCCCTCGATCGTTTCCCGCTTGGTGATCTTGGTGAGTTCATCACCCTCGTGCGCCGTCTTGAGCACGTCCCAAACTTCCTTGGCGCTTTTTAGTCCTTGCACCTTGTTGTACTCCTCCCTACTTAGAGAGGCGAGGAGTATGGTTGTGGCTTGGGAGTTGAAGTGCTCGATTTGGGCCACCTCGTCCTCATCATAATCCTCATCCCCTACGGATGGTATCTGTGCTCCAAACTCAACAACATTCCATATACTTTTGTGGAGTGAGGTTAGATAAAATTTCATTAAATCACTCCACCTAGCATAATCTTCATCGTCAAAGGTTGGCGGTTTGCCTAATGGAACGGAAAGTAATGGAGTATGTCTAGAAGTACGAGGATAATGTAAGGGAATCTTACTAAACTTCTTGCGCTCATGGCGCTTAGAAGTTATGGAGGGCGCGTCGGAGCCGGAGGTAGAAGGTGATGAAGTGTCGGTCTCGTAGTAGACCACCTTCCTCATCTTCTTAATTTTGTCGCCACTCCGATGCGATTTGTGAGAAGAAGTCTTCTTCTCCTTATTCTTCTCCTTCTTCTTCTCCTTGTTGTGGGACTCTCCCGATGAAGCCTTCCCGTGGCTTGTAGCGGGCTTGTCGCCGGTCTCCATCTCCTTCTTGGCGAGTTCTCCCGACATCACTTCGAGCGGTTAGGCTCTAATGAAGCACCGGGCTCCGATACCAATTGAAAGTCGCCTAGAGGGGGTGAATAGGGTGAAACTGAAATTCTAAAAAATAATCACAACTACAAGTCGGGTTAGCGTTGGAAATATAATCGAGTTCGCTAGAGAGGGTGCAAAACAAATCGCAAGCGAATAAGGAGTGAGACACGTGGATTTGTTTTACCGAGGTTCGGTTCTCGCAAACCTACTCCCCGTTGAGGTGGTCACAAAGACCGAGTCTCTTTCAACCCTTTCCCTCTCTCAAATGGTCCCTCGGACCGAGCGAGCTTTTCTTCTCAATCACTTGGAACACAAAGTTCCCACAAGGACCACCACAAGATTGATGTCTCTTGCCTCAATTACAAGTGAGTTTGATCGCAATGAAGAATCAAAGAAAGAAGAAAGCAATCCAAGCGCAAGAGCTCGAAAGAACACAAGCAAATATCTCTCACTAATCACTAGGGCGTTGTGTGGAGTTTGGAGAGGATTTGATCACTTGGGTGTGTCTAGAATTGAATGCTAGAGCTCTTGTAAGTAGTTGAAGTGGAAAAACTTGGATTATTTGAATGTGGGGTGGTTGGGGGTATTTATAGCCCCAACCACCAAACTAGCCGTTTGGTGGTGGCTGACTGTCGTATGGTGCACCGGACATGTCCGGTGCACACCGGACATGTCCGGTGCGCCAGCCACGTCACCAGGCCGTTGGGATTCGACCGTTGGAGCTTCTGACTTCTGGGCCCGCCTGGCTGTCCGGTGTACACCGGACAAGTACTGTAGATTGTCTGGTGCACCGTCTCGCGTGTGCCTGACTTCTGCGCGCTTCTGGCGCGCATTAAATGCTGTAGTAGGTGACCGTTGGCGTCGAATAGCCGTTGCTCTGCTGGTTCACCGGACAGTTCGGTGTACACCGGACATGTCCGGTGAATTATAGCGGAGCAAATTCCCGAGGCTGGCGAGTTCCAGAGCCGCTCTTCCCTGGGTCACCGGACACTGTCCGGTGTACACCGGACAGTCCGGTGAATTATAGCGGAGCGCCTCTGGATTTTCCCGAAGGTGATGAGTTTGACTTGGAGTCCTCTGGTGCACCGGACACTGTGCGGTGGCACACCGGACAGTCCGATGCGCCAGACCAGAGGGTGCCTTCGGTTATCCCTTGCTCTCTTTGTTGAACCCAATTCTTGGTCTTTTTATTGGCTAAGTGTGAACCTTTGACACCTGTATAACTTATGCACTAGAGCAAACTAGTTAGTCCATTTATTTGTGTTGGGCAATTCAACCACCAAAATTATTTAGGAACTAGGTGTAAGCCTAATTCCCTTTCACCCTTGCCCGAGGCTGGGCTCGGGCGAGGCGAGATCGTGTCCCTCGAGTGGACCGAGCCTTGGCTTAATCGTACCCATCAGGCCTTTGCAGCTTTGTGCTGATGGGGGTTACCAGCTGAGATTTAGGAGTCTTGGGGGTACCCCTAATTATGGTCCCCGACACACGCCTAGCTAAAATTAAATTAAAAAAACACAAATGGCCCCAAAGGGTTTTGAACCCACGACCCCTCAAACAAATGTGCTCGTAGCTACCACTACACCACATGTGTATTTATGTCTATATCTATTACAGTAAAAACATCTACTACATCTCTCCTGAAGCCCACCTGCTACCGTTGCACAATGTGTAATAGTAGATAATTATCACCGAGATTCTTGAATTATATTTTTGGATGGAGGGAGTAGTATTTAAAGAAGAGCCTTGCATGCAATTTCTTTTGTTTGAATAATGTTTTCAACTTAAATTCCTTTTTTTCATGTGTGACATTTATTCTCCATAATATTTTTCTATGGATCTGACTTGTGAGTCATTTTCATAAACCAACGTCAAAGATGAATCCATGTTTCTTACTTAGAAACCCTGAACAAACACCACTAGCAGGAGGCGCTCGTGTTGGCGTCGCTCATCAACGACAAGAAGAAGCTTGGCGACTGCCAGTTCGACCTCTGGAAGCAGTCCTACGTGGTTGCATGCGCCGCTGTATTCGGCAAGCTCCGGCGCAGTCGCCGCTTGGACGTAGTCCAGAGCGGCTGCACCATGTTGTCCAACGTCAAACATGGGGGACCTCATGGTCGTCGCCAACGCCGGCGACTCTCGGGTTGTTCTGGGCACCGCATCCGATGACGGCGACATCACGCCGTCCAGCTCATCATCCACCTGAAGCCCAACCTGCCACGTAAGTCGCTACTGACTGGCTATGAATTCTTATGCGCTGGGACGACGTTTGTTGCTGACGTTGTGTCAGTGTCCTCGAACAAGATGTATGTAGAGGAGTAGCACATCCGATTGTGCAACGGCCAGGTGTACTACCTCGCTGATGAGCCCGGGGTGCACTTCGTTTGGCAGCCCAGCCAAGAGTCATCAGTACTCGCCATGTCGCACGCGTTCGACGACTACTATATCAAGGACTGTGGCGTCATCTCGATGCCAGAGGTGATGGAGAGGAGGACCGACAACAATGACCACTCGCCATCGTCGTTGTAGGTTTTGTGCCGGCCTGTCTTTAATTCTCTTCGCAAACACACACACTTGCCTTTTTGTTTAAGCAAGCGTGTATGGTGGTATGTGCCTGATGACTGACGATGTACGAGGGAACTTCTACCGACCGCAGGTGTGGCACATGCTCTCCAATGATGAGACCATGCAAATCGTGGCATATATCGAAGTCTGCATGATACAGATGGTTGCAATGTAGAAGTGAAACAACTAAATTAAAATAACAAAATTTATGTATGGCCAGGATCACAGATGAATTATGAAACATTTTCTTATAAAAATATAAGACACATTTTGTATATAAGTTATCATGATACTATATGTTCCCGTTGCAACGCACATGCACTCACCTAGTATTTTTATTAAGTTCATTGGGTGCCAAAACATTTCTATTTTTTTAGATTTTTTGGAGCCATTTGAACTTTTTTGACATTAAAATGAATTTATGCATTTTTAGAAAAAAATAGAAAACCTTTAAAGTTCGTTTTAACCCGATTTTGGATAGACTCAAACCGTCCCTATATATACATATCTGGCTTCCCCTCGACGAGTCCGTTCTAAAACACAAAATACTTTCGCAAGATTCAATTTGTAGCTTCCTAAATTGCTCGCCGAAGTTCGAGTTCCTCCCTAACTCCAGCGATAACTACGGTGAGGAATTTCTCCTCGTTCGTTCATCTTTCAAGACGACCCAGGACACATCCGCGACTAGCTTGTCGAGAACTTCATCGTTGTGCTTCCAATTTGTCGATTAGATCTCTGGTTTGCCATTAATCTACAAAAAATTGAAAGCTCTGGCGAGGGTCTTCTTATTTGGTGAGGTTCACCATTGGCACTTCTAATTTTTCTTCATTTTTTATAAATTAGATGTAGGGCCTATTTGTTTCGACTTTTTCCTGATGCACTTTTATGAGAATATGGCTATAGAGATAATA
Source organism: Zea mays (assembly GCF_902167145.1). Taxonomy (NCBI): domain Eukaryota; kingdom Viridiplantae; phylum Streptophyta; class Magnoliopsida; order Poales; family Poaceae; genus Zea; species Zea mays. Next base: position 155,298,400 of record NC_050100.1, on the reverse strand, counting down.
TGGCTGTGAGGAGAATCTGAGTATTGTGGGAATTACGTGCAGAGAAAGATGAAGTGATCCATATAGTTTAGGATATAGAAAGTGACATATTCCTACTTCATAACAACTCGATCGATTTTGAGTTCACGTTGATTTTAGACGGTTTTCATCAAAATGATTCTCACAAAAGCGGGCTGAAAAGCTGGGTGTTTGGCAGTCTGCAACAACTTCTAATGACTAAACGCTAGAAATAAACCGAAACAAACACCCAGGTATCCCCTTCGTCCTCGACATCCCAATCCCGTCGCCCCCTCTCCCCTCTCTTCCTCGGCGTGCAGCCACCCCCTCCCTTTTCCTTTTGTTGTGCCAGGGCCTACTACTGCATAGTTGGCGCCCCTTGCGAGCTCCCTAGCACGCGCCCTATGGTGCCACCCTGTAGGGCCGCTCGCCTCACCCAGTGTGCCCATCCCCTCATGGCTGGCTCTAAGGCTGCCCTCAACGATTCACCCTAAAAGGCCTCATAAAGCTTTAGGAGCACCCTAAAGCTGTTGCGGTTATCCTTAAAGGATACCCTAAATTTAAAGATGTGTCCTCTTAGACTCTCTTCAACGGTCTCTATATTTCTTCCCCTATGCCCCACTATCTCGACACGACAACAAAATCTCCTCCCCTATATCTCCACCTTGTGCGACAGTTCCCCCTAAATTCTTCCCATATACCTCACTACTTCCATAAATTATCATTTTCCATACATATTTATCATCTATTACCATTTTTACACAACTAACAAATAATACTGAGCACTTAAATCGTGGCAAGGGGGCGACAAAGGTCACCCTCAATCTGGCGGAGGGTCGTGCTTCGCCCTTGCACTATAGTCGGTAGGGGAGAGCGTAGAGGTGTGCATTGCAGTGTTCTCGCTATGCTAAAGAGGAACAAGGTACGGGAGCGGGTGGCCGACGGGATTCGTTGAAGAGAGCCTTACCCCCTACATCTTTGGTGTTCTTTGTCTTCCTCCCTACACCTTTTTATACTCTAAGCTATGAATTAAACACATAATTAATATGTACATAACATTTTAGAATATGACAAATACATATATGAAAAAAAATCTAACTTAAAATATGTTATATGTTAGGAATATAGTGTATTATGTATAATAGATTAATTTAGAGGGAAACATTGTAGGAGCTAGGCTTTAGGGGATGGACGATGGTGAAAAAGCGAGATTTAGATGTATAGTATAGAGGGAACCACTGAAGATAGTCTAATGCTATGTTGTTGCCTTATTTCATAGAGGTAGAAGGAAGGAGATAGCCACATGAGATCCGATTTGTTCGATTGATTTGTTCGATTCTTTGCGCCTGTAACCCCCATAACTCACTGTGTGGTTTCGTTCCGGACAATAGCAACAAACCATATTGTTGTAAATCCACAAATTATTAATTATTCGACATATTTTGTGTTATAAATTAGTTTTGTCCCATTTAGTTGCGTTAGCTTCGAATTATGGTCGTTTACACATTAATAACATTGTTTATCATGTTACATGTTTTAAATATATAATTAAATAGTTTTTACTAATATTTATTAAAATAGCACTCTAATTAAAACTAATTTATAGCTTTTAAAATAGTGTTTACTAGTATTAAATATTAATATGATTAATACCAACTTAAATATTTTATTTAATACTTGTTTGGTATAAACATAACATCTATTTAGTAGTTCTCGCATGTTGCATTTTTTCTAAATTATTTGTTTAATTATTACAATTCCTACGCAATGTGCTATAAATATAAGTTGGCTAGTTCTAAAATGTTGTTTCCAATCACATTATAATTCAGATTAAAGATAAATTAGATATTTCTCTGAGATATCTTTCATACATGATTTATATTAATTAAAATTAATATAAAATATAGTTTTCATGTTTAATCACATAAATCTTTCGAAAGCTATATCTTTCCAATCGTAGCTCCGCTTTCAACTCTTATTTCTCTCGCGTAACTATGAGTATGTTTGATTGGGTTGTGACTTATAAAAAATTGTCGTGGGGTGTGAGCTATGGAAAAAGCTATTGTGGACTATAAATTGTTAAAAAACTAAAAATCATTTGGCGAAAACCACTAAAAGCCGCTAAAAGTTCTTCTATGTATATTTTCATAGTTCCATTCGAAAGCCACTAAAGCATGCCCATATGTTCTTTCAGTTTTGCACTGCGAGAAAGTCGGCTTTTAGAAAAAGTTGTTTCCTGGATCCAGTCCTTTGGTTTGGCTTTTAGCTTTTAGGGTGCAAAAGTCAAACCAAACCCACCCTATATCGACAAGCACTATTGTTTTCCTTTGTTTGATGTAGTATTATTTTTATTTATTTTTTGCCTATGTGTTTGTATTGTTGTGAATAAAAAAGCGAGGGTGTGAGGAACTTGAAGCCCAACCTTAGAAAACATCTGACGAGTTTACCAAGTAAGGCAAGTGTGTCCTTAATCACACCTTTTTGACCTAATAATATTTATTGTTGTGTTCTCACCCATGCATGCACTATTAGGTTAAATTGATGAGAACCTAATAGGAATACCTAGCTTTGTTTCCCTATGCCTTGTTTATACCTTAATTATTGATTATTGCTCTACTTAGTTATAGGTTAATGTTAAACATGAAGCATTGATCATGATTTATTATTACTGAGTTATTTATTATGCATGATAAGGTTATATTGTTTAATTGGAACATGGAGAACCATACGGTAAAATAGTACTATCACAATACTATTATGGCTTTGATATTGGCCAATTAATTAGGGAAGCTAGTGTACGAGAATCTTACCTAAAAGGGACAAGCGATGAAGATTTGCGCAATATGGTGACAGGACTGATTATGCTGCGATGGCTTTTCAGACTACTGGATGATCTGTACCCCATATGCCTAAAACCGTAGCAGATTTTCTCATACTAGTGGTTATTTGTAAAGTGGATCCCTAGATATTCACCTTGAAAGTGTCTAAGGGCCTTACAAACTCAGGCTAGAAGGGATACACAACTTGTGGGTAAAGATGTGCGACCTTTGCAAAGTGTAAAACTAATATATCAGCCATACTTATGGTTACGAGCGGCTCGGACACTCACATGATTAATATATATAATTGAATTTAACCTGACATGCATGTGGTTGGTTTATTGGTAATAGTTTGGTTATGATCCTTTCTCTAGTTGAGTTGGTTTACTTATACCTAATAATTGCTAATAAAACTTTGGCTAACTTAATTAAAAGCTGATACTTAGCCTTTAGACTTTTCCTTGGTAAGCCTTACACTATATTTTTCTTCCACACTTGCTGAGCAATGACCATAAAGGAGCTCACACTTGCTATAATTAATGTTCAGATCAAGAATAGGTACCGTCGGAAGAGGATTATTCTGATGAGTTCAATGAGTTCTAGACCATCGTCTTCCAGTCAACCGCGCATGTGGAGAAATTATTGAAAGTTGCCTAGAGGGGGGGTGTGAATAGGCAAGTTAAAACTTTTTCAACAAAAACTAGAAGCAAGCTGGGTAAAACTAAATTGATCTCGAAATTCACCTAGTTAACTTTGGAAATGAGATGTTCTAAATGATCCACAGGGTTCAAAGTAGTAGATCTGAGAAGGGCACTTCTCAAAATCCACACACCAAAAAGATATAAACAAATCTTTCACGGAATGGTGAGAGAACGAAGAACACAAACAACCACAATGAGCAAGAACACAAAAGACACAAGATTTATCCCGAGGTTCGGTCACACCACCAAGGTGCCCTACTTCCTCGTTAAGGCGCCCACAAAGAGCCGGGTCTCTTTCAACCCTAATCCTCCCTTTGCCGACCACAAAGGTCAAGCCCACACAATAATCTTTGCTCAAACGAGCGGGTAATACAAACTTTCTTGTGGTCTTCCACAAGGTTTGGAGACTCACAAGAGACACCTAGTCGTCTAGGAGCTAGAAGCTCCAAGAGTAATGAATCCACAAAGAACTCGATGTAATACCAAAGCTCGAATCAAGAAGAGCAAGAAGGATTTAGAGATGAAGCACCAAAATCGCAGCTCTTCAATCTCACTCAAAGATTTCTCTCCAAAGATTTGAAATGGGAGAGGCAAGAGGTGTGTGTGAGAGAGTGAGAGGTGTTTCTCAGGTTAGAATGGAGTTTTGTGCGTGCTCTTCTGTGGGGAAGAGTGTGGGAGGTGTATATAAAGGTGCCCCCAAAAGCTGGTGGCCGTTGGGGAAATCTGACTGAAAAACGGTTGAACCGGTTCTAGAACCGGTTGTAAAACCGGTTGAACCGAATTCCACCAGGGGGTTTTCGGTTCACTGGCGGACTCAGCCGGAGACTGGACCGGACTCAAATTCGGTTGAGCCGGACCAAAATTTGGTTGAACCGGTTGCAAATCCGGTTGAGCCGGGCCAAAATTCGGTTGAACCGTTTTTCCAAAAATCTGCACACGACTTTTTCTGACAAGACTGACTGGCAGTGACAGAGGGGAACAGTGCAGAAACCGGTTGAACCAGTTTTAATTCCGGTTGAACCAATTTTTGAAACTGTTGCACAGATTTTGAGAAAACTGAAGTGAAACAAGGGTAAAATAGAAGTTTTAGATCAAGGATTTTGAGCTTTAGTACCAACACCAACCTTCTTTATGGATCCCCCTTGATAGTACAGCGATTCCTATACTCAAGTTAAATAAAATATAATTAAGTAAACTCCTTGAGTCATTGGTGTCTCAAGTGTGATTTCTCCATGGTGTTGCTTCATAAGGATCACAAACTTCTTTGTATCACCTTTTGAAGCAAACACAAATCGAGCCTGTGACTTGTGCCATTTCACCATATATGAGTTCAAATCATGGCTTCAAGTCACCTTACTGATGCATCAACATGTTGTAACTCTTTATAGCTGATTAGTTCATCGACTTAGTGCAAGTACTCTCTTCTTCACCTTAGCCATGGTACCTCGGTCTACAAGCCGTCGCTTGGCCTTCACCTTCGCTTAGTTCCTTGAAGCCTTTTCCTTGCTATCTTCACCCTATCAAGCCATTCTTGAGTCACATCCTATTGAGCATCCATTAAGAGAATCATTTCTTCAATATTGTGAACCTTGCTTGAATGTCATCTAGATATAACTGCTAAGATCAATCAAGCTCTAGTTTGATTCTCATATATTCATATATGGACTAATAGTAATATGGTCAAGCCAATTCACGATTCCTCATATCTTATTCACTTTGGCTTGACCAATCCTCTTAATCATTTCAACCTTTATTATGATCATATTTATGCATAGTGATTTCTCAGGACTTGTCCATATATTCAAACCAATATAGAGACCATATTATATCCATTTGCATTGTCTCACTGGTTATTTGACCTTGTGTTGAACCTTGTTCACTGATCATTATACACTATTCAAGTATGTTCATCATAGTGAATTTCCTGTTCAACACTTAGCAAACTTGTTAGACCTTTAAATGTGTTGTTATCCAAACCACCAAAACTCACAAAAGGGATGACTGCACTTTCAATTATCTTAGCTCGATTTATTTTATTTACTTAATTTTTGTAAAGACATTTCATTATGTAATAAAGATTGTGAAACTGGTTACTATACATTGAGTCATCATATATGTGAAACTTGATCCGGTCACTCATATGAGATATATATGGATTTGTCCTTAAATTCGGGTGTGACATATAAGGAGTGGTAGCACATGGGAAAACCTTATCAACATGCTTTAGCCCTAATAATTGACTAGTACTTATAAAATCTTAGTATGGAGAACTTTGTTGATCAGTATTATTCAATAGACAAATTCAAGAAATCTTATATGAGAAGGGTGCTACCAATTGATGATCATTCTTTTCGGCATAATGCGGATTTTTCTACTGAAGTTTGTGCACCAATCGGTAAAAGAGGTGTTGGGTGACAAAGGAAAAATAGAATAAAGAGCTGACTTGAGGGAGGGAGCGGGAAAAGGTTAAGGTCATAGATAAAGAACAAGCCAACAAGCTAAAACACCAGTATACTTGCCCAAACTGTGGTCAATTGGGTCACCGCCAAACATGCTACAAGTGCCCTTTAAATAGAACCAAAAAGAGGTTACTAAGTTAGATCTAGTTGTACTAATTTTCATTTGTTTGATTGTTACTAATTATTCTTTGTACCACAATTTGTAGGAAGATGAAGCCACGAAAGAACACCACAAAATTTTGGGTTCCAAAGGAGATGTAGGCTACTTCATCACAACCTATTACTAAAGATCAATACATAATTACTTCGTCTCCACCACGCATAGTTGAAGTGCTTGTTAAGAAAGTTACCCCAAAGAAAAAGAAACTTGATTCTAGTCTTCAGAGCTAGTTGTAGTGTGTGTTTTCTAAAAAAACAGATGGTGTAGTTTGTGTTTTGAACTGTAGTGTGTTCGACTGAAGACTAAAGTTTATGCAGTTGTGTGTGTCTCTTTTCTATAAAAACTAAAGGTTAGTGAAGTGTTTGTGATGGTGCAGTTGTGTGTTAATCTTCAGAGCCTGATTGTGTTGTTGCACTTTGGTGAAACATACTATGTGTTTCTATTTTGCGAGACTTGTGCACAGACATATTGCGTCTCCATATTTTGTTATATCTATGCACACACAGAATGTTGCACAAAATATGTTGGTGCTAATTCCATAGTGAAAGCAGTTGGTGCACAAACTCCCCGAGACCTTTTCAGTGAAGTAGTTCATTGAAAGCACAAACTAAAGACCAAAAACAACGATCACTTTACACAGACAATATTTGTATGTTTCCGCAGTTAAATGAGTGTTGTTGGGCAAACCTGACAAAAGAAACATCCCAGCCAGGCACACAAACCACAAGTGCACTAGTTATGTACCACACAAACCACAAGTTGCATTCAATATCACAAGTGCACCGAAAATCTTACGAACATAACTCATTAGTTCACAACAACTCATTACAAATAGGGTTCTACAAAATCAAGTTTGGCCCTAGATTCAGAAGGTTACAACTACAACCTAACCGCTGCCCACTCACATAGTACATTATCACCACTCTTCAAAATTCCAACCCATATCACGACCAGGCTCATACACAGAGGGGACATGAGCATTCTCCCCATACGTTAGGTCTAGGAACACACAGTTCCACACCTCCTCGTCTTCTGAGATGTAATTGTCTTCTAAGAAAATCATATGTGTCACCATACTCTCCACCATCGAAGTCCCAAATGATTTTTTATTCTCTAAATCTTGTTGGAAAATAATGGAAGTCTTCTCAAGCATTTTACAAATATGGTCCAGTTGGTTTACACCCTTTCCTATCTTCTAGGATACTAGAGCACGACTTGATCATGCCACTTAGCATCGTAGTTTGCCTCATCATCTCTTGAATATCATATCATAGAGATTTTTTATGCTAACTGAAAAGGAAATAGGGTTTAACCTTTTCCTATAAATAATTTTGGTGGTTGAATGCCCAACACAAATATTGGACTAACTAGTTTGCTCTAGAGTATATGTTCTACAGGTGCATAAAGGTTCAACACAAACCAATAAAAGATTAAAAAAGGATTCAAAACAAAGGAGCAAAGAAACCAAGAGTGCCCTGGTCTGGCGCACCGGACTGTCCGGTGCACCAGGACCTACAACGTCCAACTCTCCACTCTCGGGTTTCTTAGGGCGCGCTCCGCTATAATTCACCGGACTGTCTGGTGCACCAGCGGAGCAATGGCTCTTCGGCGCAACGGTCGACTGCAAAAGCGCGGGTCAGAGCTACAGTACGCAAACAGTGCGCGCAGAAGTCAGATCAGTCGCCAGAGGCACACCAGACAGTGAACAGTGCATGTCCGGTGCGGCATCAGACTGTCCGGTGCCACTAGACGACAAAGCCTCCAACGGTCGACAGCGCCCGAACCCTAACGGTTGGGTGATGTGGCTGGCGCACCAGACTATCCGGTGCGCCCATCGACAACAGCCTGCCCCAATGGCTATGTGGTGGTTGAGGGCTATAAATACCCCCCAACCACCACCACTCCAAGCATCCAAGTTTTCCAGCACTTCACATTCAATACAAGAGCTAGTGCATTCACTCCAAGACACAAATTCAAAAGAATCAAAGCCTCTCCAAGTCCCAAACTCACTCCAAACACCTAGTGACTAGAGAGAGTGTTTTGTTCGTGTTCTTTGAGCTCTTGTTCTTGGATCGCTTTCTTCTTCCTCATTCTTGTTCTCTAAGTGACTTGTAATCAAAGCAAGATGTGGCGGAACTGCCCGAATTATTCCAACTTAAGTGCCTAAGCCCCGCCTCAGAGGCTAGACCACACTTAAATGGGAATAACCCGTCAATCCCTCGGATCTAGTCCGACACGGCCACTGACAGGATCAAGTACCACAATCTCACTCGAAGGTGAGTCACAGAGCAAATACAATAAAGCATAAAACCATACATGTCAGAGCATTAAATTATTACATCATCATCATCATCGGAGTTTTTGCAAAAGTAACCATCATTGTTCGAAGTGCAGCGGAAATAAACTAACGGTAAATAAATAGAGAGATGGGGAAGCCTGTCCCATCACTCCTCATGCTCCTCCTCAGCCGAGGCAGGGTCCCACTCAACAGTCCAACCCGGTGGCAGGGTGGTCGGCCAAGTTATCCCAGCAACCATCTCCTCCAGAGAACCTGTAAAAATTATGCCACAAGCAAGGCTGAGTATACTAATACTCAGCTAGACTTACTCGGTGTGAGGAGTCTACTCCTCTACCTCTAGACATGCAGCTGTTTGGCTGTGGGGTTTGGTTGCCAAAAGCACTAGTTGAGTTTCTAAGTCAAGATTTTAACTTAGTCAAGTTAAGTGTGACTCTCTTAAGGCTAAAAGTGTACTATCTATTCATACAAAGTAGCAAACATTTTAGCAATCAACATCTTATATCATCTCCGCATCATTCCACTTGTTACTCAATGTAGCAGCATGGATCAAGCAGTCTCATTAGCTGCGAGAAGCAGACGATTCAAATCGAGTTTTTATCCTTGCAAGGTAAACCTAAACACATGACATGCAGGGGCACTCCGTCCCCACACACATCAACCGTCCCCATCGATTCCCCGTCAGCAGAGAGGGGCTCACCGCCTTGGCGTACAATGCCTCACTGACCCCGACTGGCCGTCGTGCAATGACCGCACTTGTACCCACCATAACCGGAATGGGAGACCTCGTCTCAGGTCGCGTGAGGAGGGCAATCTGCTGCCAGGTTCAATCAGGTACTAGGCTTACCGATTTACCATATTTCTCGGCATGTGCTTAGTACGTTCAAACGCTTGACTCACGGTACCACACCTTAATCCTTATTCAAATTTTTATCCCGTAGACAACCAATCCCCATGGATTGTTGCCCACAACCCAACATCATTATGATACGAAAGTGGATACAATCAATTTCCTGACCTCGCGCGAGTGCTAGAAAAATCACTCGACTTCTACCGAGATTCCTGATTAATAAAGCAGCTACTCGACTTAGCATACTAGTATTCATCTCAATGGGATTCCTGAGATCATGCAACTAGGGTTTCAGTCAACTCCTACACCTAAGTGCACAATCAATCATACAATCATTAAGTATAGTAAAATAGCATAAATAACAGGTTATGCATAAAACCGGGGCTTGCCTTCCAAAGCAGTGGCAGGCAGGTCCTCTGGTGCAGGCTCGGGTGCTGGATCTGGGGCTACCTCCTGAGCAGCTCCTTGCTCCGGCACGAGGATGTACTCTCCGTCAGCAAGATTACAGTCTATCGAAATGCAATGAACATGTATGTCATGATTATGCAGGATTTAAGAACAATAAGCTAAAGAAACTAAGTTAAGAAGTAACTTAGGGTTTCTTAGTCATGCGGGGCTTCTAGTGGTATATATATATAGATACCTAGACTTATGACCTTTTAAGTTTAGGTTTTCTTTTAGAATAACATAGTGGAATTTGCATTGTCTTTATAGAATTTAGTAGACCATTTTACAAGGTTTTAGTATGACCTTAAATTCCCTTATCCATTTTCCTTTCTTTAATTTCCATTTAGGGTTTCTAGTGTAGGTTGAACTACAACAGGGTTTTAATAAATTCCAAAAATTCTGTAAAAATTACAGTGGGTTGCCTTTTGCTATTCTAACTTGTTTTAAGAAGTTGAGGCTTAAAGTATAAAAGTTAGGCTTTAAACAAAAATAACAAAAGTTAGGCAAAATGGGTCACTTCCCACTACACCTCCTAGTTAGGGGTAGGTTCTGCCCTAAAGGTTATTTTTGTTGGCATCCTTTGGTAATAATAGGCCTCTGTGCAAAAAATCACAGAAAACTAAGGGGTGGTTATTTAGTTATGATTTTCTTAAGTTTAATGTCAAAAAGGCACTTTCTACTACCTTATTATTTGAAAAATGTCAAACAGCAGATTTCATATTTTTCTTAGGTTCTCTCTAATAAAACAGTAGTTATCCCAAGGGTGGGGGTGTTTTTACCTTGGGGCCATTTTTGTAGAGTTTTTCTAAGTTTCACTTGTTTTATTAAAACAACAGGGATCTTACTTAGTTTACACTAAAACAGGGTATGATATATTTTTCCAGTGAACTACATTGAATAAGTAGCCTAACAAAAATAGAGGTACCCTCTGGTTCATTAATTTAATTACATTTTCTATTTTCCTTATCCTTAAGCATATTATAGAATAAGGGGTAAAACTAACTCAAATGGAGTGGACAGAGAAGTTTAACATTTTTAAACAGGTTAGTAGGTAAATATAAACTTCTCCAAATTTTCCTAACCCTAGTCAAATAGCCTAACTATTTTTCTTACTATTATTTAGCTTTTGGCCAAAACTAACATTAAATCAGAACTTTTAAGTTTTCCACAGTACCAAGGGGTTTTATATTTTTCTTAAATAGGTTACATTAATTTGAGTCTGACAAAATTGGTTTGACCAAATTTGGATGATTTAAACAGAAGTTATGCATTTTCAAAGTTGCTGTTCAATTTAAAACAGATTTAATTAAGGTTTTCTGGAAAAACAGTTTACACCGGGGTCCCTGGGTTTAAACTAAATCCACCTTCACAAATCTACCCCCACGCCACTATTCCCCTGTGTCACTGACATTACACAAAACCCCCTGACCTTTCTTCCCTCTCACCCGCAGTCCTTCCCCTCACTGAAACAGTAACCGCGGGAAAGAAAAGGGCGGCGCGGCTTACCGGCGGCGAGGGAGGTCCGGCAAAGGGTGGGGTCGGCTTGGGGAGACTCTGGTGGTCACGTCGAGGTACGGCTCGGCGTCGAAGGTGGCCGGAATCACCCGGTCCACGCGTGCAGGCGGGTGTCCTCGTCGGCGGCGAGTATACCGGCCAAACTACGGCGAACTGGCGCAATCCGAGGGCACGGTGAGCATCACGGGGTCACGCAACGACTGTGTGCACAAGGAATCGAAGGATGGTGGAGTGGCTTACCCGGTCCACGTGCTCCGCGCGGGGGTGAGAGCTCCGGCGAGCGCGGACTGGCTTCTCCGGCGAAGGGAACTCCGTTTCCTTGCTCGGGGAGCTTCACAGAGGTGTGCACAAGCTTCTCCGAGGGCAGGACGGGGTTGGGGATGGCTCTGCTGGCCGGTCTACGGTGGCAGAGGGGTTGGGCGGCCGCGGGCTCGCTGCGCACGGGCAAACGGCGACGAGCTAACTCCGGTGAGGTGTGGAGGGTGTGCGCAAGGGTGTAGCCGAAGCCTGGGAGGGATTTATAAGCTCGGGCGCGGCGTGGGGCATGCGAGGGTGCGCGCGAGCGTGCTCTGGCGCGGGCAGAAGGCGTCGAACACGTGGCAGTGAGTTTCTTCCAATGTTCAAACGCTTCCAGAGATCGCAAACGTGCGAATCTCGCCATGAATCCGGCGCAGACCTCCTCCTGGCACCTAGGGCTATCTCACATGTGTGAGTTCCAAGGGATGATACGCCCTAGATAGGGAGATAGACGGGCGCCAAATCTGGCTTGTCTCCCTGCCCGCTCAGCGACAAAACTGATGTCAAGTGTTGTCAAACGTCTGAGTCTCGGTCTCAAATTTTTCCAGGGGGTGCCTTAAGTGGTATAGCACATTTTTGGTATAGAACCCAAGTGGTTTTGGCGCCATCTTCAAAGTGAACACGGCTGGTCTTTGGGTTAGGGCTAAAATGTGACTTAGAGGGAAATAGAGAGCTCTAGCTCTCTCTCCACTTGGAGATTTGAATTGAGGTTTCTCCAGGGGCCTTTTTGCAATATTTCCCTCCCTTAATTGATGGTTACAATGTTGCTTAGGGTTTGGGCAAAAGTTACACACACTTGCACCCTTGTTCACTCTCTTTCCCCCCTTTTACTTAGGGTTTTGGAAGGTAGGGCCTTTGAGAGGCCTAGGGTTCTTCTCCCCTTATTACCCAAGGTAGCAAGTGTGCAAGGATTAGGGTAATGCTTCTTATGTCATTGGCCACTTGATTAGCACAAGAGCTCCAAAGTTCTCATGTGGTGCCCTAAGTCTTTACCTTTGTGAAAATAGCTTCTAGTGCCAAGGTGGCTCTAGCCAAGGTAACACCTGGGGTGTTACAGCCCTCCCCCCTTAAAGGAATCTCGTCCCGAGATTTAGACAGAGTTCCTTGGAGGGTGCTTGAAGGTGTGGTGGTGCTGTTTTTCCTTTACTCTTAAGTTTCTCTTATTAACTGCTCTTCGAATGTCATCCTCTTTGCAACTTCAGAAGGAAGCCCTTCTTAAGTTAAATCCACAACTTAGACTATCCTTGTTATCTAAGTTTTTCTTATAATTGGATTCAAAGGGCAGGTGGGGGTGGGGTTTTGGGGTTACATACCGACTCCTTTGGGTAGAAAGTCGGGGAAGCGAGAGCGTAGAAAATCCTCAGTCTCCCATGTAGCTTCTTCTGCTGAATGGTGACTCCATTGAACCTTATACATCCTGACCGACCTTGCCCGAGTTGATCTTTCCTTTTGATCTAGCACCTTGATGGGGTACTCTTGGTAGGATAAATCTGGTTCTATCTCAATGTCTGGTTCTGGGAGTACTTCAGTGGGTAGACGAACGCATTTCCGCAGCTGAGATACATGGAACACATTATGAACTGCTGACATGTGAGGTGGCAATTCCACTTGATAGGCTACGGGTCCACAAGCTTCCTTGATCTCGTAGGGTCCAATATAGCGAGGAGCTAACTTGCCCTTGATCCCGAATCTCTGAACACCCTTGGTGGGTGATACCTTAAGGTAGACATGATCTCCCACCTCAAACTGTAGAGGCTTCCGCCTCTTATCATGATAGCTCCTTTGCCTGGCCTGAGCAGCTTCTAAGTTCTTGGTAATAACCCTGACCTTTGCCTCTGCCTCGAGTACCAAGTCTGGCCCAAAAATTTCCCTTTCTCCTGCTTGAGACCAATTCAGTGGGGTCCTACACCTTCTCCCATACAATGCCTCAAAAGGTGCCATCTTCAAACTGGACTGATAGCTGTTATTGTAAGAAAACTCCGCCAAAGACAGACACTTGTCCCAATCCTTTCCATAATGTAGTGCACATGCTCGCAACATGTCTTCCAAAATTTGATTCACCCTTTCTGTCTGGCCATCTGTTTGGGGGTGATATGCTGAGCTTCGGATGACATGGGTCCCAAGTGACTCTTGCAATTGCTCCCAAAATCGTGCCACAAATGGTGCTCCCCTGTCAGATATAATGGTCTTGGGAATACCATGCAACCTTACTATTTGATCAACATAAATTTCAGCGTACTTCTCTGCCCTGTGGGTGGTATGCACTGGCAAGAAATGAGCAGTCTTGGTCAACCTGTCCACGATAACCCAAATAGAATCATGGTGCCTGGAAGTATTAGGTAATCCCACTATAAAGTCCATGCAAATGTCCTCCCATTTCCAAGATGGTATGGGAAGGGGTTGCAAAGGGCCTGCTGCCTTCAAGTGACTAGCCTTTATCCTCTGGCAAGTATCACACTCGGATATGTACTTGGCAATTTCTCTTTTCATTCTAGTCCACCAATATAAAGATCTGAGGTCATGGTACATCTTGTTGCTACCAGGGTGCATGGAGAATTTGGAAAGGTGAGCTTCATCTAGTATCTTCTTTCTGAGCTCAGGGTCCTTAGGAACAACCAATCGATCTCCAAACCATAGAATTCCCTTGCTGTCCTGTCGGAAACACTTGTATTTCTCTGCCTTTTGCTTGATCATATCCTTGATAACCTGAACACCCTTATCCTCAACCTGTGCCCTGACTATCTGTTCTTGCAATGAGGGCTCCACCGAGATATAGCTTAGGTTACCCGAAGAAACAACTTCCAGGTTCAGCTTGCACAACTCATCACACAGGGTGGTCACTCCCACATCCATGCTCATACAATTACACTGGGCCTTTCTGCTCAAGGCATCTGCCACAACATTGGCCTTCCCTGGATGGTAATGCACCTCCAAATCATAATCCTTGATCAACTCTAACCATCTCCTTTGTCTCATGTTCAGATCTGCCTGAGTGAAAATGTACTTGAGACTCTTGTGATCAGTGTAGATGTTACAGTGAGCTCCCATCAGGTAGTGTCTCCATATCTTAAGAGCATGAACTACAGCTGCCAATTCTAGATCATGTGTAGGGTAGTTCTGCTCATGGGGCCTGAGTGCCCGGGAAGCATAAGCAATCACTCTGCTCTCTTGCATCAAGACACATCCCAAACCAGTACCAGAAGCATCACAGTAAACTTCAAATGGCTTGGTATTGTCGGGTTGAGCTAGCACTGGGGCTGTTGTCAAATGCTGCCTCAAGGTATGGAATGCACCTTCACACTTTTGGCTCCACTCAAATTTGACTCCCTTCTTCAACAGTTCAGTCATTGGCTTGGCAATTCTGGAGAAGTCCGGAATAAATCGTCGATAATACCCTGCCAATCCCAGAAAACTCCGAATTTGCTTCACTGTAGTCGGGGGTTTCCAATCCATTACCTCTTGTACCTTCTCAGGATCAACTGATATCCCATCTTGAGAAATTGTGTGACCCAAGAATTTGATCTCCTTCAGGGAAAACTCACATTTGGACAACTTAGCATAAAGATGATGATCGCGCAGTCGCTGAAGCACGATGTGCAGGTGCTCAGTATGCTCGTCTTCATTCTTGGAATAGACCAGAATATCATCAATGAAGACGACCACGAACTTATCCAATTCTGGCATAAACACTGAGTTCATCAGGTACATGAAATAAGCCGGGGCATTGGTCAGCCCAAAAGACATCACCAGAAACTCATACAGTCCATATCTGGTAGAGAAAGCCGTCTTGGGAATATCGCTGGCACGGATCTTGATCTGATGGTATCCCGAGTGAAGGTCTACCTTGGAGAATACCTTGGCTCCAACCAACTGATCAAACAGAACATCAATGCGGGGCAGCGGGTATTTGTTCTTAATAGTCACCGCATTGAGAGGGCGGTAATCAACACACATCCTCAAACTCTCATCCTTTTTCTTCACAAATAATGCTGGACATCCCCATGGTGAAGTGATGGGACGAATAAACCCCTTGTCCAACAACTCTTGCAATTGCTTCTTCAATTCTGCCAATTCCGCGGGAGGCATCCTATAGGGTCTCTTGGAGATCGGAGCAGTCCCGGGTTGCAACTCAATTGCGAACTCAATGTCTCGGTCAGGTGGCATCCCTGGTAATTCTTCTGGAAACACATCCGGGTAGTCACAGACTACTGGGATCTCTTTCACTGGGGACTCTAACATAACAAAGGCACAAGATCGGGTACAACCCTGGTTGGGTAAATACAAAACAGTCTCGCCATAAGCAGGGGAATGGATTTCAATGGCTCTGGCTGCAATGTCCAATACTTCCTGATGCCTGGTCAACCAGTCAGCTCCCAAAATAATATCCACGCTATCCAATCCTAAGATGAGAAGGGTGGTTCTAATCACCAGACTACCAAATTTTATAGGCACTTGCCTGTTGATTTGATAAGTGGCAACTCTGCCTCCTGGTGTTGAAATTGTAATGCCCCCATCGGTATGGTGAAAGGGCAACTGGCATTTGGCACTAAACTTGGCACTGATAAAACTATGCGATGCACCCGAATCAAATAAAACAATAGCAGAATAATTCAAAACTGTAAAGATACCAGTCATGACGGGTGCTCCCTCTGGAATGTCAGCCATTGTGGTGAAATTCAGCCTGCCCTGCCTCACTTGCACCTTCTGTCTCTTGCCTTGGTTCTGATTGACATTCTGCCCCTGCCTCTGCTGGTTCCGGGGGCAATTCTTGGCATAATGCCCAGTGTTGCCACATGTGAAGCATCGATTGTCATTTGCCTGGCGGTACTGCTGCTGCTGGTTATTCCTCTGTGCTGGAAACTGGTTGCGGTTGGGTACCTGCTGCTGCTGCTGCTGAGGTCGGATTACCCATCGCCCTTGCTGCTGCTGGGGTCCCCTGCCCTGGGTGTCGGACACAATCCTGAAGCGTTGTGGCTGAGCTGAGGGTCCTGCCACGGGGGTCTTCCTCTTCTTCTCTGCCTGTCTAGCTGTAATGCAGTCCTCTTGGGAGATAGCCATGTTGACCAGCTCATTGTAGCTGTTGGCCGTGACGGTGTTGAGACGATCCCGGAGCTTAGTGCTGAGCCCCCTTCTGAATCTGTCCCTCTTCTTCTCATCTGTATCCGCATGATATCCCGCATACTGGCACAAGTCATTAAAGGCCTGGGCGTACTGCAACATTGTCCTGTTGCCCTGAGTGAGTGCCAAGAACTCATTTAGCTTCCTGTCCATGATCCCGGCTGGTATATGGTGTCCTCTAAAAGCTGCCTTGAACTCCCTCCACTCCACTTCTCGGTCCTCTGGCTGCATAGCAAGAAAATGATCCCACCAAGTCCTTGCAGGTCCGCGAAGCTGCTGGGTGGCGAACCTGACTTTGGTGACTTCTGAGCAAACTCCATGGAGCAGTGGGAATTTGGATTCCACCACTCGCAGCCACACATCTGCGTCAAGTGGGTCCTCCACCCTTGTGAACAGTGGAGGCTGGGTGCTGAGGAATTCCTGATAAGTGGCCGCCGCGGGGTGACGCTGGTGGTCTCCACCACCATAATGCTGGGGTGGTGGCTGACGTTGAGCCAGCTGCCTCAGGATCTCATTCTGCTGAGCCATGAGCTCCTGCAGAGTGGGAGGTGGGGGCGGCGGTGGAACGTGCTCGTTCTGGCCACGACGCTGCCTCCCGTCCATCTGGAAAAACCACATACTTACTTAACACCACAGTTCCAAATTTCAAGATTTTTATCACGGGGACAAAGTTAAAACAGCATGATAGATTCCGACTTCAACAAAAGGGATTTTAAGAGGCATAAATTCTTCCTTCCAAATTTAAACTGATAAAAGCATCCATCAACCAAGCTCCCAAGAAAGTTTAACACGATTACATCAAATTGTCCCATAATGACTCAACTCTACCTAGCCTAGTACCCCAAGGGTGCAAAAGCTAAGCTAGCTGCGAGGAGTCTGACTATCCAACTTCTAAGCTTATCCTGAACACCTAGTGAGCGAACGAAGCGACACTCGACTCGGGGGAAGGTGGTCTTCCCGAGCCAGCAGTGTCCACACTGGAGGCAGGATCATCTCCTCCCTCAATGTCCACGTCCTCGTTGGCCTCCTGGTCCTGGATCTCCTGGTGGTGCATGTCCAGGTGCTCGTTAGCCTCAGCAAGCTGCTGCTGAGTGTTAATGAGCTGATCCTCGAGGACCTCGATGGTGTTCTCCCTGGTACCTACCAGCTCCTCCAACTCCTGAATATCAGTGGATAGCTGCTCCACCTGCAAGTCCTTCTCCACCATTTCCTGAGATAGGTCAACCACGAGCTCCTCTCTGTTATCCAGCGTGATCTTTGTTGCCTCCAGCAGTGCCATCAGATGGGACATTGCCTCACCGCGCATCACCTGCAGACGGTACAGAGCATTCATGCACCGTACTGTCAAGTGCGCAGTCTGACCTGGGTAGATGGCCCAGATATCCTTGGCATGCTCCACCCGATCCTTCCACATTGGGTCGTCCTCCTTCTCAGCGGGGAACAAGCCAATGGGGTGGGTAGCCAGCTCCAAGGGATGGAATCCGTAGAAGGTAGTCAATCCATGCAGAGCGATCGCCTCGATCGTGTCCTCTGCCCGGTACCCGAAAGACTCGAAGTCCAAGGAGCGCCATCCTGGCTGCAGGGGATGAGGTTCCAAGGTCATCCTCACCCTACAGCGAGGCACTCGGTGCTTCTCGAACTGCTGCACCGCGTACTGAGGGGGTGTCGTGTATCCGGCCCCCTGAAGTACTTCCCACAAAATGCGGGGAAAGCCCTCTCGTGCAAGTCCGTCAGTGTGGGTCAGTGCATTTCCGTCATCGGAGGATCCGTGGGAAGTCATCTGTGTACGGTTAAGCGTAAGTAAAAGAAAAAGAATTATAAAAAGAACAAGGAAAGGTAAAACTCAGCCTTTCTCTAGTTAAGTAAAAAGGCACTAGGGACCTAGTTGGTTGTTATCTTGTTTTTAAGTCCTTTACTCAGTTATCCATTGCTTAATTATGAATGCATGCATGCTCGTCCTGAACGACCTCACAACAAGATAAAAGGAATAGGGAGGAACTCCCATCCTTTAAAAGTGGCCTGTAGGGCCTAGTTTCTTAGCCACCTAGCTACCCTTCTATTATCCTAAGGCTTCACGTCCTAGGTCTATCCTGCTCGCCCTACTATCTATCCAATAGTGTTTCTATCAAATTTTACTTGGAAAATTGATGGTATTTACATTTTATTGATTCCTCTGTGGTGGTACAAGCTCCGATACCAGCTGTGGCGGAACTGCCCGAATTATTCCAACTTAAGTGCCTAAGCCCCGCCTCAGAGGCTAGACCACACTTAAATGGGAATAACCCGTCAATCCCTCGGATCTAGTCCGACACGGCCACTGACAGGATCAAGTACCACAATCTCACTCGAAGGTGAGTCACAGAGCAAATACAATAAAGCATAAAACCATACATGTCAGAGCATTAAATTATTACATCATCATCATCATCGGAGTTTTTGCAAAAGTAACCATCATTGTTCGAAGTGCAGCGGAAATAAACTAACGGTAAATAAATAGAGAGATGGGGAAGCCTGTCCCATCACTCCTCATGCTCCTCCTCAGCCGAGGCAGGGTCCCACTCAACAGTCCAACCCGGTGGCAGGGTGGTCGGCCAAGTTATCCCAGCAACCATCTCCTCCAGAGAACCTGTAAAAATTATGCCACAAGCAAGGCTGAGTATACTAATACTCAGCTAGACTTACCCGGTGTGAGGAGTCTACTCCTCTACCTCTAGACATGCAGCTGTTTGGCTGTGGGGTTTGGTTGCCAAAAGCACTAGCTGAGTTTCTAAGTCAAGATTTTAACTTAGTCAAGTTAAGTGTGACTCTCTTAAGGCTAAAAGTGTACTATCTATTCATACAAAGTAGCAAACATTTTAGCAATCAACATCTTATATCATCTCCGCATCATTCCACTTGTTACTCAATGTAGCAGCATGGATCAAGCAGTCTCATTAGCTGCGAGAAGCAGACGATTCGAATCGAGTTTTTATCCTTGCAAGGTAAACCTAAACACACGACATGCAGGGGCACTCCGTCCCCACACACATCAACCGTCCCCATCGATTCCCCGTCAGCAGAGAGGGGCTCACCGCCTTGGCGTACAATGCCTCACTGACCCCGACTGGCCGTCGTGCAATGACCGCACTTGTACCCACCATAACCGGAATGGGAGACCTCGTCTCAGGTCGCGTGAGGAGGGCAATCTGCTGCTAGGTTCAATCAGGTACTAGGCTTACCGATTTACCATATTTCTCGGCATGTGCTTAGTACGTTCAAACGCTTGACTCACGGTACCACACCTTAATCCTTATTCAAATTTTTATCCCGTAGACAACCAATCCCCATGGATTGTTGCCCACAACCCAACATCATTATGATACGAAAGTGGATACAATCAATTTCCTGACCTCGCGCGAGTGCTAGAAAAATCACTCGACTTCTACCGAGATTCCTGATTAATAAAGCAGCTACTCGACTTAGCATACTAGTATTCATCTCAATGGGATTCCTGAGATCATGCAACTAGGGTTTCAGTCAACTCCTACACCTAAGTGCACAATCAATCCTACAATCATTAAGTATAGTAAAATAGCATAAATAACAGGTTATGCATAAAACCGGGGCTTGCCTTCCAAAGCAGTGGCAGGCAGGTCCTCTGGTGCAGGCTCGGGTGCTGGATCTGGGGCTACCTCCTGAGCAGCTCCTTGCTCCGGCACGAGGATGTACTCTTCGTCAGCAAGATTACAGTCTATCGAAATGCAATGAACATGTATGTCATGATTATGCAGGATTTAAGAACAATAAGCTAAAGAAACTAAGTTAAGAATTAACTTAGGGTTTCTTAGTCATGCGGGGCTTCTAGTGGTATATATATATATAGATACCTAGACTTATGACCTTTTAAGTTTAGGTTTTCTTTTAGAATAACATAGTGGAATTTGCATTGTCTTTATAGAATTTAGTAGACCATTTTACAAGGTTTTAGTATGACCTTAAATTCCCTTATCCATTTTCCTTTCTTTAATTTCCATTTAGGGTTTCTAGTGTAGGTTGAACTACAACAGGGTTTTAATAAATTCCAAAAATTCTGTAAAAATTACAGTGGGTTGCCTTTTGCTATTCTAACTTGTTTTAAGAAGTTGAGGCTTAAAGTATAAAAGTTAGGCTTTAAACAAAAATAACAAAAGTTAGGCAAAATGGGTCACTTCCCACTACACCTCCTAGTTAGGGGTAGGTTCTGCCCTAAAGGTTATTTTTGTTGGCATCCTTTGGTAATAATAGGCCTCTGTGCAAAAAATCACAGAAAACTAAGAGGTGGTTATTTAGTTATGATTTTCTTAAGTTTAATGTCAAAAAGGCACTTTCTACTACCTTATTATTTGAAAAATGTCAAACAGCAGATTTCATATTTTTCTTAGGTTCTCTCTAATAAAACAGTAGTTATCCCAAGGGTGGGGGTGTTTTTACCTTGGGGCCATTTTTGTAGAGTTTTTCTAAGTTTCACTTGTTTTATTAAAACAACAGGGATCTTACTTAGTTTACACTAAAACAGGGTATGATATATTTTTCCAGTGAACTACATTGAATAAGTAGCCTAACAAAAATAGAGGTACCCTCTGGTTCATTAATTTAATTACAATTTCTATTTTCCTTATCCTTAAGCATATTATAGAATAAGGGGTAAAACTAACTCAAATGGAGTGGACAGAGAGGTTTAACATTTTTAAACAGGTTAGTAGGTAAATATAAACTTCTCCAAATTTTCCTAACCCTAGTCAAATAGCCTAACTATTTTTCTTACTATTATTTAGCTTTTGGCCAAAACTAACATTAAATCAGAACTTTTAAGTTTTCCACAGTACCAAGGGGTTTTATATTTTTCTTAAATAGGTTACATTAATTTGAGTCTGACAAAATTGGTTTGACCAAATTTGGATGATTTAAACAGAAGTTATGCATTTTCAAAGTTGCTGTTCAATTCAAAACAGATTTAATTAAGGTTTTCTGGAAAAACAGTTTACACCGGGGTCCCTGGGTTTAAACTAAATCCACCTTCACAAATCTACCCCCACGCCACTATTCCCCTGTGTCGCTGACACTACACAAAACCCCCTGACCTTTCTTCCCTCTCACCCGCAGTCCTTCCCCTCACTGAAACAGTAACCGCGGGAAAGAAAAGGGCGGCGCGGCTTACCGGCGGCGAGGGAGGTCCGGCGAAGGGTGGGGTCGGCTTGGGGAGACTCTGGTGGTCACGTCGAGGTACGGCTCGGCGTCGGAGGTGGCCGGAATCGCCCGGTCCACGCGTGCATGCGGGTGTCCTCGTCGGCGGCGAGTATACCAGCCAAACTACGGCGAACTAGCGCAATCCGAGGGCACGGTGAGCATCACGAGGTCACGCAACGACTGTGTGCACAAGGAATCGAAGGATGGTGGAGTGGCTTACCCGGTCCACGTGCTCCGGCGGGGGTGAGAGCTCCGGCGAGCGCGGACTGGCTTCTCCGGTGAAGGGAACTCCGATTCCTTGCTCGGGGAGCTTCACAGAGGTGTGCACAAGCTTCTCCGAGGGCAGGACGGGGTTGGGGATGGCTCTGCTGGCCGGTCTACGGTGGCAGAGGGGTTGGGCGGCCGCGGGCTCGCTGCGCACGGGCAAACGGCGACGAGCTAACTCCGGTGAGGTGTGGAGGGTGTGCGGAAGGGTGTAGCCGAAGCCTGGGAGGGATTTATAAGCTCGGGCGCGGCGCGGGGCATGCGAGGGCGCGCGCGAGCGTGCTCTGGCGCGGGCAGAAGGCGTCGAACACGTGGCAGTGAGTTTCTTCCAATGTTCAAACGCTTCCAGAGATCGCAAACGTGCAAATCTCGCCATGAATCCGGCGCAGACCTCCTCCTGGCACCTAGGGCTATCTCACATGTGTGAGTTCCAAGGGATGATACACCCTAGATAGGGAGATAGACGGGCGCCAAATCTGGCTTGTCTCCCTGCCCGCTTAGCGACAAAACTGATGTCAAGTGTTGTCAAACGTCTGAGTCTCGGTCTCAAATTTTTCCAGGGGGTGCCTTAAGTGGTATAGCACATTTTTGGTATAGAACCCAAGTGGTTTTGGCGCCATCTTCAAAGTGAACACGGCTGGTCTTTGGGTTAGGGCTAAAATGTGACTTAGAGGGAAATAGAGAGCTCTAGCTCTCTCTCCACTTGGAGATTTGAATTGAGGTTTCTCCAGGGGCCTTTTTGCAATATTTCCCTCCCTTAATTGATGGTTACAATGTTGCTTAGGGTTTGGGCAAAAGTTACACACACTTGCACCCTTGTTCACTCTCTTTCCCCCCTTTTACTTAGGGTTTTGGAAGGTAGGGCCTTTGAGAGGCCTAGGGTTCTTCTCCCCTTATTACCCAAGGTAGCAAGTGTGCAAGGATTAGGGTAATGCTTCTTATGTCATTGGCCACTTGATTAGCACAAGAGCTCCAAAGTTCTCATGTGGTGCCCTAAGTCTTTACCTTTGTGAAAATAGCTTCTAGTGCCAAGGTGGCTCTAGCCAAGGTAACACCTGGGGTGTTACACAAGAGACATCAAGTGTGTGGTGGTCCTTGTGGGGTCTAAGTGACCCGTTTGATTAAGGAGAAAGCTCACTCGGTCTAGGTGACCGTTTGAGAGAGGGAAAGGGTTGAAAGAGACCCGGTCTTTGTGACCACCTCAACGGGGACTAGGTTCTTTAGAACCGAACCTCGATAAAACAAATCACCGTGTTCATCCGCTTTACTTCCTTGGTTGATTTGTTTTCTCCTCTCTTTCGGACTCGAATTCATTTCTAACGCTAACCCCGGCTTGTAGTGTGTGCTTAAGTTTGTAAATTTCAGATTCCGCCTATCCACCCCCTCTAGGCGACTTTCAATTGGTATCAGAGCCCGGTACTTCATTTAGAGTCTAACCACTTGAAGTGATGTCGCGAGGATCCGCCAAGAGGGAGATGGAAACCGGCGAGAAGGCCACAAGCCACGGGAAGGCTCCATCAAGGTAGTCCGACGCCAAAGGAAAGGAGGAATCCCCTCCCCACGTCAAGTTGCTTCGGAGTGACGACAAGAAGAAGATGAAGAAAGTGGTCTACTACGAGACCGATTCTTCGTCTCCCTCCACATCCGGCTCCGACGCGGCGTCTGTCACTTGTAAACGCCATGAGCGCAAGAAGTATAGTAAGATGCCACTTTGTTATCCCCATATTTCTAAGTGCACTCCATTACTTTCCGTTCTATTAGGAAAGCCACCATGTTTGATGGTGAAGATTATTGTATGTGGAGTGATAAAATGAGGCATCACCTGACCTCACTCCACACAAGTATTTGGGACATTGTTGAGTTTGGAGCGCAGGTACCTAATGTGGGGGACGAAGATTATGACTCGGACGAGGTCGCCCAAATACGACACTTTAACTCCCAAGCCACTACTATACTCCTCGCCTCTCTATGTCGAGAGGAGTATAATAAAGTGCAAGGGTTAAAGAGCGCCAAGGAGATTTGGGACGTCCTAAAGACCGCGCACGAAGGAGATGAGGTGACCAAGATCACCAAACGGGAGACGATCGAGGGGGAGCTCGATCGATTCGTCCTCAACCAAGGAGAGGAGCCACAAGCAATGTACAACCGGCTCAAGACCTTGGTGAAAATCACCTAGATGGGGGTGAATAGGCAAATCTGAAATTTATAAACTTAAGCACACACTACAAGCCGGGGTTAGCGTTAGAAATATAAACGAGTCCGAAAGAGAGGGCGAAAACAAATCACAAGTGAATAAGAGCGGATAACACGGTGATTTGTTTTACCGAGGTTCGGTTCTTGCAAACCTACTCCCCGTTGAGGTGGTCACAAAGACCGGGTCTCTTTCAACCCTTTCCCTCTCTCAAACGGTCACCTAGACCGAGTGAGCCTTTCTCTTCAATCAAATGGGACACTAAGTCCACTACAAGGACCACCACAACTTGGTGTCTCTTGTTTTGATTAAAAGTGAGTTGAACACAAGAAAGAAGGAAGAAGAAAAGCAATCCAAGCGCAAGAGCTCAAATGAACATAAATGTCTCTCTCTAGTCACTAATTTGTTTGGAGTGATTCCGGACTTGGGAGAGGATTTGATCTCTTTTGTTTGTGTCTTGTATTGAATGCTATAGCTCTTGTATGAGGTGTGAAGGCTGAAAACTTGGATGCAATGAATGGTGGGTGGTTGGGGGTATTTATAACCCCAACCACCAAAATAGCCGTTGGTGAAGGCTGCTGTCGCATGGCGCACCGGACAGTCCGGTGCGCCAGCCACGTCACCCGGCCGTTGGGTTCTATCCGTTAGAGATTCTGATAGCTAGGCCACCGGACAGTCACTGTTCACTGTCCGGTGCGCCTTCTGGCGCCTGTCCTGACTTCTGCGCGCGCAGGCGCGCACTGTAGCACATTTATTGTTCATTGCAGACGACCGTTGGCGCTGTGTAGCCGTTACTCCGCTGGTGCACCGGACAGTCCGGTGCTACACCGGACAGTCCGGTGAATTATAGCGGAGCGGCTCCTAGAATTCCCGAAGGTGGCAAGTTCTGAGTTGGGTTCCCTGGTGCATCGGACACTGTCCGGTGGCACACCGGACAGTCCGGTGCGCTAGACCAGGGCACACTTCGGTAGTCTTTTGCTCTCTTTGTTTGAACCCTTTCTTGGTCTTTTTATTGGTTTGTTGTGAACCTTTGTCACCTGTAAAACTTATAATCTAGAGCAAACTAATTAGCCCAATTATTTGTGTTGGGCAATTCAACCACCAAAATTCATATAGGAAAAGGTGTAAGCCTATTTCCCTTTCAATCTCCCCCTTTTTGGTGATTGATGCCAACATAAACCAAAGCAAATATAAAAGTGCAGAATTGAACTAGTTTGCATAAGGTAAGTGCAAAGGTTGCTAGGAATGAAACCAATAATTATTTCTACTAGATATGCATGGATGGCTTTCTTCGTATTTAAAAATTTTGGACCACGCTTGCACCACTTGTTTTGTTTTGCAAAGTTTTGGAAATTTTTTTCAAAGTCTTTTTGCAAATAGTCAAAGGTATATGAATAGGATTTTGAGAAGCATTTTCAAGATTTGAAATTTTCTCCCCTGTTTCAAATGCTTTTCCTTTGACTAAACAAAACTCCCCCTTGATGAAAATCCTCCTCTTAGTATTCAAGAGGGTTTTATATATTAATTTTGAAGAGGGTATAACAATTTGAAATTATATCAAAAATAAGATACCAATTGAAAAAAAATCTTTTCTTAACTCAAATTTGAAAGACTATATTTTTGAAATTGGTGGTTATGGTGCGGTCCTTTTGCTTTGGGCTAATACTTTCTCCCCCTTTGGCATGAATCGCCAAAAACGGATACTTGTGAGTGAAATATAAGCCCTTTACTTTCTCTTCCTTTGGCAAATAATATATGAGTGAAGATTATACCAACTTGGAGAGCGTTGTGGAGTGACGACGAAGGATGAATAATGCGATGGAGTGGAGTGGAAGCCTTGTCTTCGCCGAAGACTCCATTTCCCTTTCAATCTATGACTTAGCATAATATGCACTTGAAAACACATTAGTCATAGCACATGAAAGAGATATGATCAAAGGTATATAAATGAGCTATGTGTGCAAAATATCAATCAAAATTTCTAGAATCAAGAATATTTAGCTCATGCCTAAGTTTGGTAAATGTTTTCTCATCTAGTGGCTTGGTAAAGATATCAGCTAATTGTTCTTTGGTGTTAATATAAGCAATCTCATTATCCCCCCGTTGTTGGTGATCCCTCAAAAAGTGATACCGAATGGCTATGTGTTTAGTGCGGCTATGCTCAACGGGATTATCCGCCATGCGGATTGCACTCTCATTATCACATTGTTGGGGACCTTCGGCATCCGAAGGTCCTCAAAAACAGGATTTAATAGTATTTCTGGAGTATAATGCGTGAACAGGTATCTTCGGACTCAAGTCGGCATCACAGTAGACCAGAATAATACGAAGGTTGGTGCAGCGCCGAAGGTGTAAGCAGGAAAGCTTCGGCGTGACAGCAGAAGGTGGAACCGACTTAAAGATGAAAAGGCTATTTAGACCTCGACAGATTACTATAGAATTATTATCAAGTGTAAAGGGCATGAATGTAATTTTGTGTGGGTTGTGTCCCGCGCCTATAAATAGGTGAACAGTACCCCCGTACTGGACACGCTGACTTGGCATTCACTTTTTGTGTCACGCTTGTACTGTCATCTCCTTCCAATTGAAGGTACACTTGTAATTCAACGATATTTCTGTTTATGTCTGATAATAATATATAATTGTTCATGTTGTCTTTTATATTCTTTACATTTCATCCTTCGTCATTGTTTAATGAATTTATGAAGGTACGTCCTTCATAACCTTCGTCCGTAAACCATTATATCCTAAGGGAAATAATGCTTCGGAGGACGAAGGACTTTAACGATTAACATTTTCTATGTTGCCTTGTTCTTAACTCATAGCATTTGAGAACAAGTCCCCAACATTGGCGCCCACCTCCGGTGAACTCACTTCCACTCATTGAAGTTTTTTGAACACCTTCGGCGATCATAAATCTTCGTTATGGCGCCGAAGAAAGCTTCAGCGACTGGGGCTGCAGCTCTGCAACCACTGGACCACAATCAGGAGACAGTCTCCCTGCGGGAGGCCCGAAGCCAGAAAAGGAAGGCTGTCAGTCCGACACCACCAGAGGACGAGATAGATCAAGAAATCAGAGATATGGAGATGCTTCATCAACAAGTACAGAGGAAGAAAGAAAAGATGGCCAGGCTAGCTGAACTGCAGAGGCAGATAGACGAAGCCTCTGAAGAAGTTCGTCATCTTGCTCAGGATGAGCAACACCGAAGGCCTCAGCACCAAGACCTTCATCAGGAGGGTTTTCCCAACGAAGATGACTGGTATGACAATTTCCATCATGGGAATTTTGTTTTTGACGATGCTTCTCCTCTGTCCGCTGAGCTGTAGGCTACACCTTGGCCTCCGTCCTATAAGCCGCCTCAGCTTCACGTATTCGATGGCCACTCAGACCCGAAGCAGTTTTTGATGAGCTACGAAGCAACAGTATCTTCGTATGGTGGCAATGCTTCAGTCATGGCCAAATCTTTCGTTATGGCTGTCAGGAGTGTTGCTCAAACCTGGTATTCCTCCCTTCGACCAGGAACGATCACTTCATGGCAGAAGCTGAAGGACTTGTTGTTAACTAGCTTTCAAGGATTTCAGACGAAGCCGGTCACTGCTCAGGCTCTGTTCCAGTGCACCCAGGATCACGAAGAATACCTTCAGGCGTATGTCCGAAGGTTCTTGCGTTTGAGGGCACAGGCACCAATGGTGCCCAATGAAATTGTCATTGAGGCCATGATCAAGGGGCTTCGGCCAGGACCGTCAGCTCAGTACTTCGCTAGGAAGCCTCCTCAAACTTTGGAGAAGCTGCTCCAGAAGATGGACGAGTACATTCGGGCCGATAATGATTTTCGCCAAAGAAGGGAGGAGGCTTTCAGGTTTTCTGAAATGACCAGGGGCTTCGGAGGGAGGTTCTACCCGAGGCACGTGAGATCAATTCATAACTCTACACAAAATGATGATAGAGGAAGCCAACAGCAAAGGCCACAATGCTCCTCACAGGCTTCGGGGCAACAGCAAAGCTCCTTCCGACCACCAGCTCCAAGAGGCAGAGGCGCCAGGGGCTTTGGAGGAAGATTTGGCGATCAACCGAGAAGAATCTTTTGCTTATTCTGCGGTGAGAACAAAGGCCATACTACCAGGATGTGCCATGTCACTATTCAGAAGCAAAAGGAAATAGCTGAAGCCGCAGCACAACAAGCTCAGCCGAAGCAGGTCATGCATACAGCTTCGTATCATTCGCCCTACACCCCAGAATATGTGGGCAATCATCCTGCAGTTTCTGTTGCTTCGGCGAGTCAGCCTCAAGCTTCCTGGCAACAGCCTCCGCCTCCACCTCCGTTGCAACAAGGCCAGCAGCCAGAAGGGAGCCAGTATGCTCCACACCAAAGGGACTTCAGAGAGCAGTCCGAAGCTCGTACAGTCAATAGCACTGTGCCAGAGTCAAAGCACATCTATTGACAAATATCCTACCTTAATAGCAATCTTTTTCATTCAGTTTTATTTTTTGCAATAAAGGACATTGTTTAGGTTTCATGTAATTAGTTTCGTTGATTCCTACAAGGAAAATATGTTTTCTTCACAGGCTTAAATTGATTGAAGTTCAAAGACTTGTGATAATAAAAAGGACCTTCGAACTATCGAAAATTCTTCGAAGCAACAAAAAGTCGTTCTAAGGAACGCAGAGTAAGTTTGCCGAAGTCACAAAAAAGTCGTTCCAAAGGGAGCGCAGTGTAAGTTTTCTGCTCCAAAGTCGTTCCAAAGGGAATGTAGAGCATACAGCGAAAAGTCAACGCTGATACCGCCTAAGTAAAAGGCGAAGCACGAAAAGTCAACGCGAATACCGCTGAAAGTAAAAGGCAAAGAAGCTCCTAAGGGAGGCTTACAGCGAAAAATAAACGCTGATTCCGCTGAAGTAAAAGGCGAAGAAGCTCCTAAGGGAGGCTTATAAAAGATTGTCTTTTATTGCAGGGATGCGTATGTATCTTCGGAATAAACGTCATCTCACATAACATAACATCATCGCATCATTTCGCATAGCATAAGCATCATACATCATTTTGCACATGGCACAAGAGGTGGACACATTATTAATCTACAGAAGAACGCTTTGAAAAAAGGGAGAAATCAAAGTCACAAAAAGATACATCATTGATCTTCGGAAGTGTAGCTTCGGAAAATATCTTCACGAAGCCTGATATTAATCATCAGAACATTGGATATTGTTGTGACAAAGAAATATTCTTCTTCACGAAGCATGAAAAGAAGGGAAGGTGTTTTTTCGTCAAAGACTCAAAAGCGGTACGTGTAAAGTTTCATGCATCGTAAAGAATTGACTAACAAAAATAGGTATATTACATTTGGGGTTACAAAATGTTACAGTATATTACATTTCAGAAGTTTTTACAAAAATACTTAATCTTCTCTCAAAACGACTTCTGCAGCCTCGTTCAGGAGCCGATTGACGACTTCATCCATAATATCTTCGGCCATCTTTTTAATTTCGTCGTCTCCTTTCGGCTGTGGGCCCGAAGACGCTTTAGCAGGATCTGAAGTAAGACAGGATACGGCTACATTGCTATTACAAATCGCAAACAAATCTTAAAGCCTAAGATTACAACACAATAAAAACTATTAGTTAATACCTAATTGACCTTCGGCCTCTGCGCTCTTTTCAGCAGCCTCAGCTACTTCTCTAGCATCGTGAATGCCCTTTTCACTTCTTCGAATAATTTCTCCGGCCATTTCTCGGCCACCATTATCCCAGATATCGGTAAAAAATTTTCCACCAATTATACTAGCTTCGGCCGAAGGATCTCTTGCATCTTCAAAAGACAAAGCAGCTTCGGATTGTGCTAAAATTTTTACATGTTCGCAGCCCTTCTTCTCTAAGATGGTGGCA
Source organism: Zea mays (assembly GCF_902167145.1). Lineage (NCBI taxonomy): Eukaryota > Viridiplantae > Streptophyta > Magnoliopsida > Poales > Poaceae > Zea > Zea mays. Next base: position 155,268,197 of record NC_050100.1, on the reverse strand, counting down.
ATTCCTCTGGCACCAGAGAAGGCACATATATCTCCACGGCTATTTAAAATTTCTTCGAAGGCCTCAGCTTCGTGGTCGATCCATTCGATGGGACCTTCGGGATTGCCTCTCGTAAAGTTTTCTTCGCTTGAGAAGGCGCCGACCCTGGCGAAGCTAGTTTTTAACTTCTTAACACACTCTATAGATTTGTTATAGCATCTCTTTCTGGACGAACGAAGCTCTTCAACAGTTATTTCTAGGGGATCTGCCCATTGGTCGCTGAGTTCTCGCTTTGTTTCTTCAAGTATGCGTTCTTCCTTGGCTCTGGCCAGTTGTTTCCGAAGATCTTCAATTTCGCGCTTCTGAGCTTCAGCTTGACCTTTAAAAGGAGCTTCGTCTTCCTTTATTTTATTTATCAATGAGTGTAATATTTTATCTTTTTCGAGACCTTCGTTCCTCAGTTCAATAACTTCGGAACGAAGGTTGCTCAGGGCTATAGAACACCCTTCGTCTTCAGCATCTTTCTGTGCCCTGAGGGCATTGCTAAGTATCAGGCCCTGCAAAGATGTGTGTGTCAATAGGTTTAAACAAACGAAAAATTTTGGACTCAACAAAAAATACAAGGATTTCATTTGTCGCACCTTTAAGCTATTGTAAGCCAGGCTGTCGGCCAGATCGTTCTTCGACAGCACCGAGAGCCCGTCTTCTAAAGTTGGGAATCCGAAGCTCTTGCTCATCTCCCGACAGACAGAAATCTCCTTGCTGTCGGGAAGACAATACAAGAAGTCTTCTTCTCCACTGCCATTGAATATTAACGCCCCCTTTGGATATTTCAGTTTTTGGGCGTAGTGCTGGGCCTCTTGCTCTTCTTTTTCTGATAATTCTTTCCCCGAAGCATGACGAACAATATAATCACGAACTTTGGGGGATGCTTCGGGGGCAATAACACCGGTTTCTTCAACAAACGTTGGCTTTGTTATTTTTTCTGCCTCACTTTCCAAGGGTTTTATCTTTGTGGGCTCTGAGGGCCCAGCTTCGGCTTCAGTCTCTTGCTCTGGAGCTTTAGAACCAGAAATTTCAGTTGTTGTTTCAGGAATGACAGCAACCTTCTTCGGAGGTGTGCTTGAAGATTTGATCGTTTCCAGTACATCTAGCACATTAGCCATTCTCTTTCTTTTCGGAGTCACTGCTGGCATTTTTTGATTTTTTACTGTCTCAATGTTTGCTGCAGGACTCAAAACTTCTGATGTTTTGGAGCCCTCAGTTGCTTCTTTTACCTCTTCCATTTTTTCTGTGGACGGCGCTTCGGCCTTCTCTTTCGTTTCTGATAACAAAATCTTTGATTGTTCCAATTCTATCTTTGTTGGCACTTCGGCCGTTTCTGCGACTTCTGGCAGCAAAGTTGGCTCGGTTGGTTTTTCAGCTTCGGTGGCCGAAGAAGTTTCTCCGGTAAACTCAGGCACCGAAGCTGGTTCAATATAGCGCGGCCGATGTGTGAGGACCTTTATCTTCTTTCTTTTCGGTTCTGGCTCGCTAGGAGCAATTGCAGCTTCTTCTTTTGCAGAGGTTGTGTTTTTTCTCTTCTGCCTTCGAATGGGATAGCAATAGTCAGGGTAGACAAACCCGATTGCATCAAATACCCGATTCAGCCTCTTCTTTTTCCGGCCTCCGAAGGCTGCTGACATTGCAGTGTCTTCGGCCTTCGAATAAGCCCCAAGCAGTTCATCACTTAAATTTTCAATGCTTTTTAGCCAGTCATCATCTGGCTCAACGAATTTATCTCCAAATTTAAAAGTGTACTTCAACCTGATAAGTCCACCTTCGTCGGCCTCTTTTACGGTTTCTTGTGGCATTTCCCATTTCTCCGCGAGCGGCCATACCCTGAAGGCAATATGCTCTTGTACTAAGTCTCTCGTTCCAATGAAAGAGCAGACTGCGCCGAAGGCCCTCTGGCATTCTTCGGCAGCTTCATTCATTTCAACCTTCGGCCTCCGAAGGCCGAAGCTTTGCCAAATAGGGCGCATAATTATACCTTTAATATCTTCTCGTATTGTCAGATCATTCTTCACATAGAACCATTCTGTCATCCAGTCTCCGGGCCATCTCTTCCGAAAGGTTGGCACGGGGCAGCTTGACCCGGACCGAGAAACGAAACTGTAGCAGCCAAAATTATTGTGATACTGTTCCTTACCCCAAGGTTTTGTTTCATATGATAATTCATGTATATTGCAGAAGCTTTTTGCGTCAGGCTTCAGACCTTGGCTTCTCACGGCCCACACGAAGATATTCAGCCTTATAATTGCCTCGGGGGTAAGTTGATGGAGATAGACTTCGAATATTTTTAGCACCTCTACAACGAAGCTGCTCAAAGGAAATCGCAGTCCAGCTTTCAAAAAGCTTCGGTACACTACGACTTCATTCTCTTCAGGGTGTGGGCAAGTTTTTTCCCCTTCGTCGGCCCTCACAATGGACAAATCCCGAAAATACCTTCCTCTCATGTTGATAAGATGATTCTCTTTGATAGTTGATTTACCATAAACTGAATGGCTTGGTCGCCAGGGACGATCTTCGGAGTCTTCACCACCACTGTCCACATCATAGCTGTCACCAGTATCTTCAGACAAACCTTCCAGAATCTCCTTGGTAATTTTTTCTGTGTTGGTCTTTGACATCGCTATGAGAAACCCCAAGTTTTTCTCTTCGTCGAGGCTCAGCTTCATCTCAGCAGCAGTCTTCTTATCTTCAGACATCTTCGGAGACACTAAAAAACTATTTTCAAAACCGAAGCTTCAAAACAAAAAGCTTAGCAAATCGTAGTGCACAAGAGCTAAAAATTGAGTGAGCGGGAGCAGTTGGCCAGAGAGCGTGTCAAATGAGTTTGCGGTATGGCCGTATTTATACGCCAAGTGCGTTGAAAATTGAAAGACCCCGCTTGTCAGTGAATGTTGCTATTCTAGCAAAGGGAAGGTGTTTTTTCGGACCTTCGGCGTAAAGCCTTCGTCCATGTCGCAATCTAAATTTATTATTTTAAACAAATTATTATTGCGAGGGGCTACTGTTGGGGACCTTCGGCATCCGAAGGTCCTCAAAAACAGGATTTAATAGTATTTTTAGAGTATAATGCGTGAACAGGTATCTTCGGACTCAAGTCGGCATCACAGTAGACCAGAATAATACGAAGGTTGGTGCAGCGCCGAAGGTGTAAGCAGGAAAGCTTCGGCGTGACAGCAGAAGGTGGAACCGACTTAAAGATGAAAAGGCTATTTAGACCTCGACAGATTACTATAGAATTATTATCAAGTGTAAAGGGCATGAATGTAATTTTGTGTGGGTTGTGTCCCGCGCCTATAAATAGGTGAACAGTACCCCCGTACTGGACACGCTGACTTGGCATTCACTTTTTGTGTCACGCTTGTACTGTCATCTCCTTCCAATTGAAGGTACACTTGTAATTCAACGATATTTCTGTTTATGTCTGATAATAATATATAATTGTTCATGTTGTCTTTTATATTCTTTACATTTCATCCTTCGTCATTGTTTAATGAATTTATGAAGGTACGTCCTTCATAACCTTCGTCCGTAAACCATTATATCCTAAGGGAAATAATGCTTCGGAGGACGAAGGACTTTAACGATTAACATTTTCTATGTTGCCTTGTTCTTAACTCATAGCATTTGAGAACAAGTCCCCAACACACATAGGAGAGGAACTTTGGTTAATTTGTAACCATAGTCCCTAAGGGTTTGCCTCATCCAAAGCAATTGCGCGCAACAATGGCCTGCGTCAATGTACTCGGCTTTGACGGTAGAAAGAGCTACAGAATTTTGTTTCTTAGAAGCCAAGACACCAGAGATCTTCCCAAGAACTGGCAAGTCCCTGATGTGCTCTTTCTATCAATCTTACACCCTGCCCAATCAGCATCGGAATATCCAATTAAATCAAAAGTGGATCTCCTGGGGTACCAAAGGACAAACTTAGGAGTATAAACTAAGTATCTCAAGATTTGTTTCACAGCCCTAAGGTGAACTTCCTTAGGATCGGCTTGGAATCTTGCACACATGCATACGAAAAGCATAATATCCGGTCGTGAAGCACATAAATAGAGTAAAGAACCTATCATCGACCGGTATACCTTTTGATCTACGGATTTACCTCCCATGTCGAGGTCGAGATGCCCATTAGTTCCCAAGGGTGTCTTGATGGGCTTGGCATCCTTCATCCCAAACTTGGTAAGAATATCTTGAATGTACTTCGTTTGGCTAATGAAGGTGCCTTCTTGGAGTTGCTTCACTTGAAATCCTAAGAAATATTTCAACTCCCCCATCATAGACATCTCGAATTTTTGAATCATGATCCTACTAAATTCTTCACAAGTAGATTTGTTAGTAGACCCAAATATGATATCATCAACATAAATTTGGCATACAAACAAATCATTTGCAATTGTTTTAGTGAATAGAGTAGGATCGGCTTTTCCGACTTTGAAGCCATTAGCGATAAGAAAATCTCTTAGGCATTCATACCATGCTCTTGGGGCTTGCTTGAGCCCATAAAGCGCCTTAGAGAGTTTATAGACATGGTTAGGGTACTCACTATCTTCAAAGCCGAGAGGTTGCTCAACGTAGACCTCCTCCTTGATTGGTCCATTGAGGAAGGCACTTTTCACATCCATTTGATAAAGCTTGAAGCAATGGTAAGTAGCATAGACAAGTAATATACGAATTGACTCAAGCCTAGCTATGGGTGCATAGGTTTCACCGAAATCCAAACCTTCGACTTGTGAATACCCCTTGGCAACAAGTCGGGCTTTGTTCCTTGTCACCACACCAAGCTCATCTTGCTTGTTGCGGAAGACCCACTTGGTTCCTACAACATTTTGGTTAGGACGTGGAACTAAATGTCATACCTCATTTCTCGTGAAGTTGTTGAGTTCCTCTTGCATCGCCAGCACCCAATCCGAATCTTGAAGTGCTTCCTCTACCCTGTGTGGCTCAATAGAGGAAACAAAAGAGTAATTTTCACAAAAATGAGCAACACGAGATCGAGTGGTTACCCCCTTATGAATATCGCCGAGGATGGTGTTCACGGGGTGATCTCGTTGGATTGCTTGGTGGACTCTTGGGTGTGGCGGTCTTGGACCGTCATCATCTTCCTTGTCTTGATCATTAGCTTCTCCCCCTTGATCATTGTCCTCCTCTAGAGGTGGCTCCACTTGATCTTCATCATCATCATCTTGAGCTTGATCCACATCTTGAGTTGGTGGAGATGCTTGCATTGAGGAATATGGTTGACCTTGTGCATGTGGAGGCTCTTCGGATTCCTTAGGACACACATCCCCAATGGACATGTTCCTTAGCGCGACGCACGGAGCCTCTTCATCATCTAGTTCATCAAGATCAACTTGATCTACTTGAGAGCCGTTAGTCTCATCAAACACAATGTCACAAGAAACTTCAACTAGTCCAGTGGACTTGTTAAAGACTCTCTATGCCCTTGTGTTTGAATCATAACCAAGTAAAAAGCCTTCTACAGCCTTAGGAGCAAATTTAGATTTTCTACCTCTTTTAACAAGAATAAAACATTTGCTACCAAAGACTCTAAAATATGAAACATTGGGCCTTTTACCGGTGAGGAGTTCATATGATGTCTTCTTGAGGATTCGGTGAAGGTAGAGACGGTTGATGGCGTAGCAAGCGGTGTTGATTTCTTCGACCCAAAACCGGTCTGAAGTCTTGTACTCATCAAGCATGGTCCTCGCAATGTCAAGTAGAGTTCTAGTCTTCCTCTCCACTACACCATTTTGTTGTGGCGTGTAGGGAGAAGAGAACTCATGCTTGATGCCCTCATCCTCAAGAAAGCCTTCAATTTGTGAATTCTTGAACTCCGTCCCGTTGTTGCTTCTAATCTTTTTTATCCTTAGGCCGAACTCATTTTGAGCTCATCTCAAGAATCCGTTTAAGGTCTCTTGGGTTTGGGATTTTTCCTGCAAAAAGAACACCCAAGTGAAGCGAGAATAATCATCCACAATAACTAGACAGTACTTACTCCCGCCGATGCTTATGTAAGCTATCGGGCCGAATAGGTCCATGTGGAGTAGCTTGAGCGGCCTGTCAGTCGTCATGATGTTCTTGTGTGGATGATGAACACCAACTTGCTTCCCTGCTTGACATGCGCTACAAACTCTGTCTTTCTCAAAATGAACATTGGTTAGTCCCAAAATGTGCTCTCCCTTTAGAAGCTTATGAAGATTCTTCATCCCAACGTGGGCTAGTCAGCGATGCCAGAGCCAACCCATGTTAGTCTTAGCAATTAAGCAAGTGTCGAGTTCAGCTCTTTTAAAATCAACTAAGTATAGTTGACCCTCTAACACTCCCTTAAATGCTACTGAATCATCACTTCTTCTAAAGACAGTAACACCTATATCCGTAAAAAGACAGTTGTAACCCATTTTACATAATTGAGAAACAGAAAGCAAGTTGTAATCTAAAGAATCTACAAGAAAAACATTGGAAATAGAATGGTCAGGTGATATAGCAATTTTACCCAATCCTTTGACCAAACCTTGGTTTCCATCCCCGAATGTGATAGCTCTTTGGGGATCTTGGTTTTTCTCATAGGAGGAGAACATCTTCTTCTCCCCTTTCATGTGGTTTGTGCACCCGCTGTCGATGATTCAACTTGAGCCCCCGGATGCATAAACCTACAAAACAAATTTAGGCCTTGTTCTTAGGTACCCAAACGGTCTTGGGTCCTTTCACATTAGAAACAAGCACCTTGGGTACCCAAACACAAGTCTTTGACCCCTTGTGTTTGCCCCCCAACATATTTGGCAACTACTTTGCCTGATTTGTTAGTTAAAACATAAGATGCATCAAAAGTCTTAAATGAAATATTAGGTTCATTTGATGCAATAGGAGTTTTCTTCTTAGGCAATTTAGCATGAGTGGATTGCCTAGAACTAGATGCCTCACTCTTATACATAAAAGCATGATGAGAGCTAGGTGAGACTTCCTAGAGTGAATTCTCCTAATTTTGTGCTTGGGATAACCGGCAGGGTATAAAATGTAGCCCTCGTTATCCTGAGCCATGGGAGCTTTGCCCTTAACAAAGTTAGACCATCTTTTAGGAGGGGCATTAAGCTTGGCATTGTCTCCCTTTTGGAAGCCAATGCCATCCTTAATGCCAGGGTGTCTCCCATTATAAAGCATACTACGAGCAAATTTAAATTTTTCATTTTCTAACTCAAGCTCGGCAATTTTAGCATCTAATTTTGCTATATGATCATTTTGTTGTTTAATCATAGCAATGTGATCATGAATAGCATTAATGTTAACATCTCTACATCTAGTGCAAATAGTAACATGCTCAACGGTAGATGTAGAGGGTTTGCAAGAATTTAGTTCAACAATCTTAGCATGTAAAATATCATTCTCATCTCTAAGATTGGTAATCAAAACATTACAAACATCTAAATCCTTAGCCTTAGCAATTAATTTTTCATTCTCAATTTTAAGGCTAGAGAGCGATGCATTCAAATTGTCAATCTTAGTAATTAAACTAGCATTATCATTTCTAAGACTAACAATTGAATCATCACAAACATTTAAATTCTCAACCTTAGTAATTAATTTAGCATTCTCATCTCTAAGGTTGAAAATAACATCATGGCAAGTGCTTAGCTCACTAGTTAATTTTTCACATTTTTCTACCTCTAGAGCATAAGCATTTTTAACCTTAACATGCTTTTTGTTTTCTTTTATTAGGAAGTCCTCTTGGCTATCTAAGAGTTCATCCTTATCATGAATAACACTAATTAATTCATTTAATTTCTCCTTTTGTTGCATGTTTAGGTTGGCAAAAAGTGTCAATAAATCATCCTCATCATCACTAGATGTTGCATACTTAGTGGAGGATCTAGATTTTACCTTCTTCTTGCCGTCCTTGGCCATGAGGCACTTGTGGCCGATGTTGGGGAAGAGAAGGCCCTTGGTGACGGCGATGTTTGCGGCGTCCTCATCGGAGGAGGAGTCGGTGGAGCTCTCGTCGGAGTCCCACTCCCGGTAAACATGGGCATCGCCGCCCTTCTTCTTGTAGTACCTCTTCTTTTCTCTTCTCTTTCCCTTCTTGTCGTCGCCCCTGTCACTATCACTTGATAATGGACATTTTGCAATAAAATGACCGGGCTTACCACACTTGTAACAAACCTTCTTGGAGCGGGGTTTGTAGTCCTTCCCCCTTCTTTGCTTGAGGATTTGGCGAAAGCTCTTGATGATGAGCGTCATCTCCTCGTTGTCGAGCTTGGAGGCGTCGATGGGGAGTCTACTTGATGTAGACTCTTCTTTCTTCTCCTCCGTCGCCTTGAATGCGACGGGTTGCATCTCGGGTGTGGAGGAGGCGCCTTGCTCGATGATTTTCTTGGAGCCTTTGATCATCAATTCAAAGCTCACAAATTTTCCTATAACCTCCTCGGGAGACATTAGCTTGTATCTAGGATCACCACGAATTAATTAAACTTGTGTAGGATTAAGAAATACAAGTGATCTTAGAATAACCTTGACCATTTCATGGTCATCCCATTTTGTGATCCTGAGGTTGCCACTTGGTTCACAAATGTCTTGAGCCGGTTGTACATTGCTAGTGGCTCCTCCCCTTGGTGAAGCATGAAGCGACCGAGCTCCCCCTCGATTGTTTCCCTCTTGGTGATCTTAGTCACCTTGTCTCCTTTGTGCGCGGTCTTGAGCACATCCCAAATCTCCTTGGCGCTCTTCAATCCTTGCACCTTGTTATACTCCTCTCGACTTAGAGAGGCGAGGAGTATAGTGGTGGCTTGGGAGTTGAAGTGCCGGATTTGAGCAACTTCATCTGAGTCATAGTCTTCATCCCCCGGCGATGGTACCTGTACTCCAATCTCAACAACATCCCAAATACTAGTGTGGAGTGAGGTTAGATGGTGCCTCATTTTGTCACTCCACATATTATAATCTTCACCATCAAACATGGGTGGTTTGCCTAATGGGACGGAAAGTAAAGGAGTACGTTTGAAAATGCGAGGATAGCGTAGGGGAATCTTACTAAACTTCTTGCGCTCATGGCGCTTAGAAGTTACGGACGGCGTGTCGGAGCCGGAGGTGGATGGCGATGAAGAGTCGGTCTCGTAGTAGACCACTTTCTTCATCTTCTTTTTCTTCTCGCCGCTCCGATGTGACTTGTCGTGTGAAGGGGATCCCTTCACCTTGTTGCCGGACTCCCCGGATGGAGCCTTCTCATGGCTTGTGGCGGGCTTCTCGCCGGTCACCATCTCCTTCTTGGCGTGATCTCCCAACATCACTTCAAACAGTTAGGCTCTAATGAAGTACCGGGCTCCGATACCAATTGAAAGTCGCCTAGAGGGGGGTGAATAGGCAAATCTGAAATTTATAAACTTAAGCACACACTACAAGCCGAGGTTAGCGTTAGAAATATAAACGAGTCCGAAAGAGAGGGCGAAAACAAATCACAAGCGAATAAGAGCGGATGACACGGTGATTTGTTTTACCGAGGTTTGGTTCTTGCAAACCTACTCCCCGTTGAGGTGGTCACAAAGACCGGGTCTTTTTCAACCCTTTCCCTCTCTCAAACGGTCACCTAGACCGAGTGAGCCTTTCTCTTCAATCAAATGGGACACTAAGTCCACTACAAGGACCACCACAACTTGGTGTCTCTTGTTTTGATTACAAGTGAGTTGAACACAAGAAACAAGGAAGAAGAAAAGCAATCCAAGCGCAAGAGATCAAATGAACACAAATGTCTCTCTCTCTCTAGTCACTAATTTGTTTGGAGTGATTCCGGACTTGGGAGAGGATTTGATCTCTTTTGTTTGTGTCTTGTATTGAATGCTATATGTTGGGGGCCTTCGGCTTCCGAAGGTCCTCAAAAACATGATTTGACAATGTTTTCCAAGTGAAATATTTGAACAGGTATCTTCGGAATCAGGTTACGGGTATACAAGTGTCTGGTCAAGACGAAGCTTGAGTGGGACGGAAGACGATCATGATGAAGGATAAGATGATCACGAAGCTATGCGCAGAAAAGCTTCGGCATGACAGCAGAAAAGGGGAACCGACTTAAAGATGAAAAGCCAAATTAGACCTCGAAGAATTACTATAGAGTTATTGATAAATGTAAAGGGCACTAATGTAATTCTACTCGGGCTGCGTCCCGTGCCTATAAATAGATGAACAGTACTCCCGTACTGTTCACGCTGACTTGGCATTCGCTTTTCACATCACGCCTGTACCTTTATTTTCCGTCAATCCGAAGGTACATTTATAATTTGTTATTATGGATATGATAATGAAAATAAAAATATAAGTTGATGATAATTCCTGCATTATTAGTTATATTTCATATATGCATTCTTCTTTGTCATCTGTCGAGCTTACGAAGGTCTCTTCCTTCATAACCTTCTTAACCTTCGTCTGGAATTCATTATATCTGAAGGGATATAACGTACTGAAGGACGAAGGATCTTAACATTTAACACTTTTTATGTTGCCTTGTTCTTAACTCTTAGCATTTGAGAACAAGTCCCCAACATTGGCGCCCACCTCCGGTGAACTCACGTCCATTTTTTGAGCTTTGAACACCTTCGGCAAGCATCACCTTCGTCATGCCGCCGAAGAAAGCTTCAGCCATAGGGGCTGCCACTCTGCAGCCGCTGGATCCCAATCAGGATGTCCTTTCTCTTAGGGAGGCCCGAAGCCAGAAGAGGAAGGCCACCAGTCCAACGCCTCCGGAGGACGACTTGGATCAAGAAATCCAAAACTTGGAGATGCTCCATCAACAAGTTCAACGAAAGAAGGAAAAGATGGCTCGCCTAGCTTACCTACAGAGGCAGATAGATGAAGCTTCGGAAGAAGTTCGTCATCTTGCTCAAGATGACCAGAATCGAAGGCCTCCGCGCAGAGAGCTTCATCAGGAGGGCTTCTACAATGAGGACGACTGGTATGAAGATTTCCATCATGGAAATTTTGCTTTTGATGATGCTTCTCCTCTATCAACAGAACTACAGGCTACACCATGGCCCCAGTCTTACAAGCCACCCTAGCTCCCCATGTACGACGGTCATTCAGACCCGAAGCAATTCTTGATGAGCTATGAAGCAACCATATCTTCGTATGGTGGCAATACTGCAGTCATGGCAAAGTCTTTTGTCATGGCCGTCAAGAGTGTTGCACAAACCTGGTACTCCTCTCTTCGGCCAGGAACAATCACCTCATGGCAAAAGCTGAAGGACATGTTGATAACCAGCTTCCAAGGGTTTCAGACGAAGCCGGTCACTGCTCAAGCTTTATTCCAGTGCACCCAGGACCACGAAGAATACCTTTAGGCGTATGTCCGAAGGTTCCTGCGTCTGAGGGCACAGGCACCAACTGTGCCCAATGAAATTGTCATTGAGGCCATGATTAAGGGGCTTCGGCCGGGACCTTCAGCTCAATACTTTGCCAGGAAGCCTCCTCAAACTTTGGAGAAGCTGCTCCAGAAGATGGACGAGTATATTCGAGCCGACAATGACTTTCGCCAAAGAAGGGAGGAAGCATTCAGGTTCTCTGAAATGACCAGGGGCTTCGGAGGAAGATTCCATCCGAGGCACGTCAGGTCAATTCACAACTCTACTCAAAGTGATGATAGAGGGAGTCAACAGCAAAGGCCACAATATTCCTCGCAAGCTTCGGGGCAGCAGCAAAGCTCTTTCCGGCCGCCAACGCCAAGGGGCAGAGGCTCCAGGGGCTTCGGGGGAAGATTTGGGGATCAGTCGAGAAAAATTTACTGCCTATTCTGTGGTGAAGACAAGGGCCATACCACCAGGATGTGCCATGTTACCATCCAGAAGCAAAAGGAGATAGCAGAAGCTGCAGCACAACAGAGTCAGCCGAAGCAGGTCATGCATACTGCCTCGTACCATTCGCCTTACATTCTAGAATATGTAGGCAATCACCCTGCAGCTTCTGTTGCTTCGGCAAGCCAACCCCAAGCATCTTGGTAGCAGCCTCCACCGCCACCACCAACACAACGAGGTCAGCAGCCAGAAGGGAGTTAGCACACTCACCTCTAGCGGGACTTCAGAGAAGAGTCCGAAGCTCGCACAGTCAATAGCACTGTGCCAGAGTCAAAGCACATTTACTGACAAATATCCTACCTCGACAGCAGCTTTTCGCATTTTCGCATTCAGTGTTACTTTCTTTTTAATAAGGAACAATTATGGGAAGTTTAAGTGTTTTTTATCATTTTTCAATCTCTTGTAACAGTTTCCCTTTTTACCATAATGAAAATATATCTTCTCCATAGGCTTGAGTTACCGAAGCATAAGAATTTATGGTGGCACGGAGGACCTTCGAATTATCAAAATTTTGTTCTAAGGAACGCAGTGCAATTTCTTCAAAGCAACAAAAAGTCGTTCCTAAGGGAGCGCAGTGTAAGTTTTTTGCTCAAAAAGTTGTTCCGAAGGGAATGCAGAGCTTACAGCGAAAAATAAACGCTGATTCCGCTGAAAGTAAAAGGCGCAGAAGCTCCTAAGGGAGGCTTACAGCGAAAAATAAGTGCTGATTCCGCTGAAAGTAAAAGGCGAAGAAGCTCCTAAGGGAGGCTTACAGCGAAAAATAAAGGCTAATTCCGCTGAAGTAAAAGGCGAAGAAGCTCCTAAGGGAGACTTACAGTGAAAAATAAATGTCAACCTTCGGCAAATATCATTTTGCACAACATCACATCATTACATCATTTGCATAGCATAACATCATACATCATAGTGCATCAACAACGCAAGAAGGGGGGTCTCGATATTGATATTCGAAGAGTGTTTTGAAGAAATAGTGACAAGGCACAAAAAATAGCCATTGAAAAGTTATGCCTTCGTCAAACTCTGAAATGGAAGGATCTATTGATTATTGATTTTACGAGGATTGATCACTGATTTTATGAGAACACGGATATTATTTACGAAGCATGAAAAGAAGGGAAGGTGTTTTTTTGCCGAAGGCTCAAAAACGGTATGTATATGATGTTTCATGCATCGTAAAGAATAGAACTATAAACAGCTAATATATTACATCCAAAGTTGCACAATATTACACATGATTCTCAACAAACATTACATTCTAAATGTTTTTACAACAGCATCTAATCTTTCCTTAGGACTACTTCTGCAGCTTCGTTTAGTAGCTGATCAACAACTTTATCCATTATGGCTTCGGCCATTTGTCTAATTTCGTCATCCCCCTTCGTGTGGGGGCCCGGAGATAGCTCAGCAGGTTCTGAGGGAAGAGAAGATACGGATATATTACTATTACAAACCGTGAACAAGTTCGAAATCAAAAAATTACAATGAAGACTCAAAAACCACTAATTAATACCTATTTGCCCTTCGGGCTCTGCGCTTTTCTCAGCGGCCTCTGCTACTTTTCTAGCATCATAGATGCCTTTTTCGCTTTTTTGAATAATTTCTTGGGCCATTTCTCGGCCACCATTGTCCCAGATATCGGTGAAAAATTTTCCACCGACCAGGCTTGCTTCGGCCGAGGGGTTTTTTATATCTTCGGAGGATAAGGCAACTTCGGTTTGTGCCAAAAATTTTACATGCTCACAGCCTTTCCTCTCCAAAATAGTAGCAATCCCCCTGGCACCAGAAAAGGCACATATATCTCCGCGGTTATTCAAAATTTCCTCAAAGGCTTCAGCTTCGTGACTGATCCATTCAATCGGGCCTTCGGGGTTGCCCCTTGTGAAGTTTTCTTCGCTCGAGAATGCGCCAACGCTGGCGAAGCTGGTTTTTATTTTCTTAGCACATTCTATGGATTTGTCATAGCACCTTTTCTTGGATGCACGAAGCTCTTCAACGTTTCTTTCTAAATGATTTTCCCACTGATCACTAAGTTCTCGTTTCGTCTCTTCAAGTGTGCGTTCTTCTTTAGCTCTGGCTAGCTGTTTCCGAAGATCCTCAATTTCGCGCTTTTGAGCCTCAGCTTGAGCTTTAGAAGTAGCTTCGTCTTCCTTTATTTTATCCACCAATGTAAGCAGAATTTTATCTTTTTCCAAAGCTTTGTTCCTCAGCTTAATAACCTCTGTTCGTAGGTTGTTGAAAGCAATATTATAGCTCTCGTCTTCGGCATTCTTTTGCGCTCTCAAAGCGTTGCTAAGTATTAAACCCTATATGAAAAAAAATTAGTATAAGAATTAAAGAATAATTCAAAATTTATACAATTTTCATACCTTCAGACTATTGTATGCGAGGCTATCTGCAAGATCATCCTTCGTCATAGCGCAGAGGCCAGCTTCAAGCTTCGGGAACCCCATACTTCTAGCCATCTCCCGGCAGACAGATAATTCTTTGTTGTCTGGGAGGCAGTATAAGAAGTCATCTTCGTCTGTGCCATTGAATAGTAAGGTCCCCTTTGGATACTTCAGTTCTCGGGCATAGTGATTAGCTTCAAAGATCTCTTCTTCAGATAATCTTTTTCCCGAAGCATGTCGTACAATATAATCGAGGGCTTTGGAGGATGCTTCGGGGGCAGCAGCACCAGTTTCTTCAACCAAAATTGGCTCTGATATTTCTGTTTCTTCGGCTTCCAAGGATTTCACCTTGGCGGACTCTGAAGGCCCAGCTTCAGTTTCTGCCTGGTTCTTTGAAGCTTCGGCAGCAAAGGTTTCAGTGTGCACTTCGGAAGTTTCAACAATTTTCTTCGGAGTCATGCTTGAAGACTTAATTGTCTCCAAAACATCCAGCACATTAACCATCCTTTTTCTTTTCGGGGTCACTGCTGGACCCTTTTGCCTTTTTGCTGCCTCAATTTTTGCTGAAGGACTTAAAATTTCATGTGTCCTTGTTTCCGTAGCCTCCGGTTCTTCTATTTTCTTCATTTCCAGTATTATAATTAGCTCTTCAACATTCGGTAGGAGAGTAGGCTCCTTGGCTTCGGTGGCCGCAGAGGTTTCACCGACATATTCAGGCACTGTGGCCAGTTCAATATAGCGTGGCCGGTGTGTGAGAACCTTGACCCTTTTCCTCTTCGGCGCCGGCTCGCTAGGAGCGGCCGAAGCAACTTCCTTCGCAGAAGGTGCATTCTTTCTTTTTTGACCCCGCGTTGGATAGCGATAGTCAGGGTAAACAAACCCAATTGCATCAAATACTCGATTGAGTCTCTTCTTCTTTCGGCCTCCGAAGGCTGCTGACAGTGCAGTGTCTTCGGCTTTTGAGTATAATCCAAGCAATTCATCGCTTATGGCCTCAATACTTTTCAACCAGTCATCATCTGGCTCAACGAACTTATCTCCGTACTTGAATGTGTATTTTAGTCTGACTAGTCCGCCTTCGTCAGGTTCCTTAACGGTTTCCTTCGGCATTTCCCAGTTATCTGCAAGTGGCCATACTCTGAAGGCAATGTGTTCTTGCATTAAATCCCTTGTCCCAATAAAAGAGCACACTGCGCCGAAGGCTCTTTGGCATTCTTCGGCTGTTTCATCCATCTCCACCTTCGGCCTCCGGAGGCCGAAGCGTTGCCAAATAGGGCGCATAATGATACCTTTAATATCTTCCCGAGTTTTTAAATCATTCTTCACATAAAACCATTCTGTCATCCAGTTGCCGGGCCATCTTTTCCGAAAGGTTGGCACGGGACAGCTTGACCCAGATCGGGCGCCGAAGCTGTAGCAGCCAAAATTGTTGTGGATACTGCTCTTTACCCCAAGGTTTCGTCTCGTACAATAACTCATGTATATTGCAGAAACTTTTTGCATTTGGTTCTAAACCTTGGCTCCTCACGGCCCAGACGAAAATGCCCATTCTTATGATTGATTCGGGAGTAAGTTGGTGAAGGTAGACTTCAAATATCTTCAGTACTTCCACGACAAAATTACTCAAAGGAAATCGCAGTCCAGCCTTCAAGAAGCTTCGGAAGATTACGACTTCATTCTCTTCGGGAGTAGGCACAGTATTCTCCCCATCATCTGCCCTCACAATAGACATGTCTCAAAAATACCTTCCCTTCATGGTATCAAGATGACTCTGTTTAATGCTCGATTTTCCGAAGACTGTGTGACTTGGTCGCCACGGTCGATCTTCGGAGTCTTCACCCCCACTTTCTACATCATAAATGTCACTGTCACCAGTATCTTCAGATAAACCCTCCAAGGTCTCTCTAGTGATCTTCTCCATATTGGTCTTTGCTATTGACTGAAGAAAGCCGAGATGCATCTCTTCAGAAAGGCTCAGCTTTGATTCAGCAACAGCTTTCTTATCTTCAGACATCTTCGCAAACTAAGAAAGTGCTCCCAAAACCGAAGCTTAAAAGTCTAAAAAAGCCAAGCAAGAGTTGTTGCGCACATGCTAAAAGTCGGGTAGAGCAGATGGCAAGAGAGCGTGCCAAATAAAACTTAACATTTAACACTTTTTATGTTGCCTTGTTCTTAACTCTTAGCATTTGAGAACAAGTCCCCAACACTATAGCTCTTGTATGAGGTGTGAAGGCTGAAAACTTGGATGCAATGAATGGTGGGTGGTTGGGGGTATTTATAACCCCAACCACCAAAATAGCCGTTGGTGAAGGCTGCTGTCGCATGGCGCACCGGACACTGTCCGGTGCGCCAGCCACATCACCCAGCCGTTGGGTTCTGACCGTTGGAGCTTCTGACAGCTGGGCCACCGGACAGTCCGGTGGTGCACCGGACAGTCACTGTTCACTGTCAGGTGCGCCTTCTGGCGCCTATCCTGACTTCTGCGCGCACAGGCGCGCACTGTAGCGCATTTATTGTTCGTTGCAGATGACCGTTGGCGCTATGTACCCGTTACTCCGTTGGCGCACCGGACAGTCCGGTGCTACACCGGACAGTCCGGTGAATTATGGCGGAGCGGCTCCCAGAATTCCTGAAGGTGGCAAGTTCAAAGTTGGGTTCCCTGGTGCACCGGACACTGTCCGGTGGCACACCGGACAGTCCGGTGCGCCAGACCAGGGCACACTTCGGTAGTCTTTTGCTCTCTTTGTTTGAACCCTTTCTTGGTCTTTTTATTGGTTTGTTGTGAACCTTTGTCACCTGTAAAACTTATAATCTAGAGCAAACTAATTAGTCCAATTATTTGTGTTGGGCAATTCAACCACCATAATTCATATAGGAAAAGGTGTAAGCCTATTTCCCTTTCACTTGGTCAACCAAGTGCGCAACCTCGGGAGCACCAAATGGGATGACCATGAAATGGTCAAGGTTATTCTAAGATCCCTTGTTTTTCATAACCCTACTCATGTACAATTAATTAGTGGGGATCCTAGATACAAATAATGTCTCCCGAGGAAGTGATAGGAAAGTTTGTGAGCTTTGAACTAATGATCAAAGGCTCCAAACACTTCATCGACTTGGAGCAAGGTGGCACCCACTACACCAAAATAGTAAACTTCTTAGATCCTAAACCCTAGAAAGTTAGGCCTAAACTCTAGGAAGTTAGCGAAACTCTCGGAAGTTAAGCCATCCCGTCGGAAGTTTGGCTCTCAAAATTTTTTTGTCGGAAGTTAGCTTAACTTCCTAAAGGGCTCTAGGAAGTTAGCTAACTTCCTACGGCTTACAAAGCCTCTCGGAAGTTAGTAGTTTCACGCCGTCAGCTGACTAACTTCCTACAAGTAACTTCCTACGGCTTACTGTAGCCCCTAGGAAGTTAGCTGGCTTACTTCCTACGGTTTACTGTAGCCCCTAGGAAGTTAATAAACCTCTAGGAAGTTAATTTGACCAGCATTACAAATGATGTTTATATTTTACACCACATTCCACAACATAACAAATATATCAGCAGCTATATAGCACAACATATTTTCGCATAAAACATCTCACACACAATCACATAACAATATTTAAATCCATAGTCTCATCAATTACATCACAAAAGTCTCATCCATAGTCTCATCAATTACATCACAAAAGTATCTACAAAGTTTACTTCAAGACTAAGCTTAGCAAAGGGCTACAAAAAGGGAATAAATACAATGAGTACAAAATTCATAAGGAACTGCAATACAGCACCTGACAAATCTAAATGTATCACGAACAGTCTCCTTCAAATAATCTGCGCATAGATAAAAGAAGAAAATAAATAAATTATAGCACAATTTAAGGATGCAAAAAGCATTTTGTTGTCCTAAAACCTAATGCGGATAGCTTGGCATGGCCACATATCAAGGACAAAATAAACAAAAAAACTTAACAAGGAGAAGAAACATTCCTGTGATTTTGTTCTTAATGAAGTTTGTGCCAGCCTTCAAACTTGGATTAGTGACAACTTCAACGGCCTAACCAGTGTATTTCATTTAAGAATATACCCGGTTTACATTCAAACAAAATTTTAAGGAAGGTGTGAAGTCAATACCTGAGATGTTCATGTTCATGAATGTGCTTACTGTTTAGGTTGATAGAAAGATATTAAGCCTTGAAAACAGAGTGTACTTTCTAAGCTTTACAGGTTACAAGGCCTGAAAACAATAGGGCGTGTTTGGAAGCAAAGTATTTCAAAACCATTGTTTTGGAATACTATAGTTTTAAGATGTCGATGTGAAGTTTGCACTCAACAGGTGAAGATGTACATGAGAACACACTTCCTTAAGAGTATAATTCAGTGTACTTATTATGGTCATATCTGTTGTGAATATCTTCTATGACACAAAAAATTAAGTGCATACATAATACACTTTTGCTTGCATTCAAATGAAATCTTTCTGTAATACTTTCTTCTTTTGCCAGGGAAAAGACAGCAATAGAATTGGTTGTGCGGAGGAGAATCGATATTTTAAAAAAGGTGTTGCTTCACACAACTTACAAGAATAATAGAATGGTTAGAGAGGTCAACATTAGTACCATGTGCTATAAGAAGACCACCAAGTGCTTTCCACCAGTTTGACGAATAATCTTTACCACACCCATGCATTTGTAGTTTATCATAATTGTTGTCAACAATCTTCTTGGCCTACAAAATGAGAAATATTTGATATTCGCCATCTACTTAGAAAAGGCAATTTAGTAACCAAGACTAAATTCTACGAAAATTTACTGTCCAATCCATAGTCACAAAACAGGGCCAAAGGCATCAACCCTCAATCCACAACCCTAATAAAAAATATTGTGGAGACTTCAATTGCTTACAGTAGACTTCAGTACGCGTAACAGTGCATTCCGTCTCATACGGACATTCCATTCCAGTGATAAAATTATCAGCACATACATGACACCGAATGAACTACAGGCAGCTAATGTATGTCACCATTGTAGAAAACTGAAACAAGGATAAGACTTACTCATGAGCCACGGAGAACATCAATAGGTAAATTGAGGTCCCAGCGTCCTCCACAAGATTTGATGCAGGACAACAACAAAAAGACTTCTTTTGACAAATCCCTGTTGTGCAATTATCACAATTACCTGCAGGATCAAGATATGTGCCAACCATAATCATGTCACTACAAGGCAATTCCAGCAGTTGAAGTGAGGTTGCACGATACCTCATAAACTAGTAAATTAAGCTATATGATAAGAATAAACAAGCAACACATGGTACTATCTCAGTTCTCGAATATTTGTCGCCCGCTAGTTCATTTTTGAACTAAAATGTGACAAATAAAAAAGAACAGAGGGAGTATAAAATAGAAAGAACGTACCACAGTCAATGTTCCATTCTTCACCAAAATATTGCAATAAGAACCTCCTACGACATGTAGCAAGGAAGCAATATTTTTGTGCTGCCATGAAGGAATCCATGATTGCTTTCCTCTAGGTTTCCTGTTTGATGAATTAAACCATTAAGAAAAAAAGTAGACACATAGCAGAAGCACTACGCTACATGGATGGTGTGACCGTGTGAGAAAACATCCAGCATGCAAAAAAGTGACCTACATTTTTTGCCTCAGAACAATAGAAATCAGCTTTTGTAATATCACTTATTTGGTAATATAGCCAGCAGATTGAAGGCAGTCCATCTCTTCCACAACACCCACTTTCCTGGTAGTAAGACTCTAGGCTCTTTGGACATCCATAGTGTATTACACATCTAACATCAGGCTTATCAATACCCATCCCAAAAGCTATAGTTGCCACCATTACAAGAACTTCATCCCTAATGAAGGATCTGCAGGAGCAACACAACCAATGGTCAATTATAAAGCTGCCACCATAATTTGTACAAACTGGATGCATAAATCAAACAACTGATCATTGTTATGCCATGTGACCTATGTATTTGTAAAGGTTTTACTTTTCTAATTAACTGATTGCATGGCCAATGTGAATCTGACAGAACAAAGACAATCTAGTAAATATTTTATAGAGAATGCTGAGACTAAACCAAATCATGGCACTTCCATAGTCACAAAACAGGGCCAAAGGCATCAACCCTCAACCCACAACCCTAATAAAAAATATTGTGGAGACTTCAATTGCTTACAGTAGACTTCAGTACGCGTAACAGTGCATTCCGTCTCATACGGACATTCCATTCCGGTGATAAAATTATCAGCACATACATGACACCGAATGAACTACAGGCAGCTAATGTATGTCACCATTGTAGAAAACTGAAACAAGGATAAGACTTACTCGTGAGCCACGGAGAACATCAATAGGTAAATTGAGGCCCCAGCGTCCTCCACAAGATTTGATGCAGGACAACAACAAAAAGACTTCTTTCGACAAATCCCTCTCATTTTTCACTGCTGTGCAATTATCACAATTACCTGTAGGATCAAGATATGTGCCAACCATAATGAAAGTAGCCAAGAGGGGGGTGAATAGGCTACACCTGAAATTTTTCACTAAAAACTTCGAGATAGGTTAAATTAAAGTTGCACTGGTGCAAACCGGTTCAGTTGATTTTGTTTACAACTGAACAAGTTTGAACCTGCTCAACTTAGATTAGATAATCTGTTAAACAAATATGATGAAGTAGTGATGAATTTTGCTAATGACTTGCCCTACACAAAATCTACTCGAATAGATAATATGAACCAACCAACAAATTTAAAGCGCTTAACAAGAACACACAAGAACACGCAATATAACCCGAGGTTCGGCAACCACCACAAAGGTGTCCTACTTTTCGTTGAGGAGCCCACAAAGGGCCAGGTCTTTTCCAACCCTAATCCTTCACAAGCCGACCACAAAGGTCAAGGCAATCTCTTCTCAAATATGCTCAAAGAGCGGGTGATACAAACTTCTTGGGGTCGTCCACAAATTTGGAGACTCGCAAGCAACCTCTAACTGTCAAGGAACACAAGGTTCCAAGAGTAACAAATCCACACAAGGTTAAGTTTGCAACGAGCTCAAGAACAAAGAGAATAGGAGAATCGAGATGAAATTAACAGCGTGTTAGATCGAGTTCACCTCACACCAAGGATCCTTCAAGCGATTGAAGGATGTGCGATTGCGGGTGTGAGAGGTGAAATGAATGCACTTGTTGAGAGTTTGGTCAGCCAAGATTTCGTGGGAGAGGCAGAAGTAAATAAGAGAGAGAGTGCGGGGGTATATAAAAGATCCCCCAAAAGCTGGCAGCCGTTGGGAGAAAAGAGGCAAAACCGGTTGAACCGGTTTCCACCAGGAAGATCCCGGTTCACTAAACTACTCAGCCGGAGACTCGACCGGATTCAAAACCGGTTGAGCCGGGAAAAATTCCGGTTGAACCGGTTTCCCAAAAATAATTGCAACGACTTTTCTGACAGCTCTGACTGTCAGACAGGTCAGAGCAGGGATGGCAGAGGAACAGTCACGAAACCGGTTGAACCGGTTTCAGGTTCGGTTGAACCGGTTTCAAAGGCTGAAACGCAAGTTTTGAATATTTTGAAGAGAACAAAGGTGGAACTCTTGTGGGAAGTAAAAATGGTTTTTCTCAAAGGCATTCATGATCTGGAAAAGTGTTCTTTAAGATGATTTGGAAGGGTTTTGAACTTAGCTCATTGCAAAATTTACTTAACCATTGCGGATCCCTCTTAATTGAACGGTGATTCCTATAACTCAAGAATTATAAAATGAACACTGTCGTTGTTTCCAAGCACTTGGAGCACGCCATATGATGTAGAATTTTAAATCCGCTGTGCTTTACATTTTTATGCTCATAAGATCTGTGCTTCTCCTGTCTGTAGAATTACTGTGTACATGCTAGGAGCAAACTTGTTAGAATCTCTATTTGTTTTGTCGTTTAATCACCAAAACCCTCAATTAGGGTTGATTGCACTTACAATCTCCCCCTTTTTGGTGATTGATGCTAAAACAAACTAGAGTAGAGATAAAAATTAAAAATTAAGAACACTTGCGAGATAGAAGTATTTGTGTATGTGCAGCTCCCCCTAAATGTGTGCATGAGTTTTGTGATATTAATATTGACTTGATATGTCAATTTGCAACATATTTAGAGAGAGTGAACAACCAACACAATACACAAAAACTGAGGGATGCAACACAGTTATATAGGATGTGATGATAAAAAGAGTAGTATTACACAGACAAGCCCATTATTGCATAGCATAAGATATGAAATGTTACTACTGGCTATTACAATAATGTCATCACATCAC
Organism: Zea mays; assembly: GCF_902167145.1. Taxonomy (NCBI): domain Eukaryota; kingdom Viridiplantae; phylum Streptophyta; class Magnoliopsida; order Poales; family Poaceae; genus Zea; species Zea mays. Next base: position 155,245,649 of record NC_050100.1, on the reverse strand, counting down.
ATCATTAAAACGTTTATGGCCTCTAAGCCATCACCACATGCATCACGAGTCAGATGAATAATAATTATTACAAACCAAGTGTTCATAAAATAAAGATGCTGCTAAGATGAGAATCCTTCTCCCCCTTTTTGGCAACAAGAACCAAAAAAAGGAGAGAGCCACCAAGCCATAGATCACCACTGAGGAGGATGATGTGGAGCAAAGAAATGATGCGCCAGGTTAGTTGCAAAGTGTTCTTCCCCAGACTGATCTGGGGGAGGAACACTTCCTGAAGGATCCTAGGGCGGAGGATGAGAAGAGGATTGACTCGGATCCCCCTGGTAGGGAGGCGGGGCAAACTGCTCACGATCATCAAAGTATTCTTCTTCTTCATCATCGTCAGCTGACATAAAAGGCACCCCGTAGGCCTGCTGGTGCCACTCATTGATTTCTGGAGGAGGCGGATGGAGAGGCACGTCAGGCGAGCGAGGGGCAAAAGGCATACCCATAGAGGAAGCTTGACGACGAAGATTGTCGTCAGTCTCCCTCTGACGCCTTGCCAGCTCATGTACATCTGCAGAAATATTCCGGCACATAGAAAAGAATGCTGCAATCCCATGGGCCAAGCGGGCACCCATCCCTCGGCCATGACCTCGACCATGACCACGTGGCGTGGGAGATCCGCGGCCAGGGGAGGGACGCGAGGCACCGGCAGCAGAAGTATGTGCACAGGAGCTGGAAGGGGCTTTCCTCAAACGCCCTGCTGGATTGTTTGGATCAATCTAGAAGGGGGTATAAGATAGATGTCTAGTACCTTTCTCATAGAGGAACTGCGTCACAACTTCAATCATCTTCATTATGAAAGGTGCATGTAGACATCCCTTAAGTGGAAAGCAGGCAGCATGGATAATCTCCTGCCAGATCATATCAAAAATGTTGATGCTCTCTGAACTGTTGGGCTTCATGAATGAGAGAAAGACCTTGCTCTCTCCAAGAATATTCATCTGGTTACCCCCTTTGGGAATGAGGGTCATTCTGCTGAGAGAGTTGATATATCTGTAATATTTGTGGACTCCCAAAATTTTCCAGACTCAGAGAGATGAAGATCTCTGGCTTCATCTTTGGTGGGTTGCCGAAAATCATGAATTTTGATCTTGTCCCCAGAAATGTCATTATCAGAGAATCCAAGAATGTGAGCGAACCGCCGGTAGCTCACCTTGTACAGCTGCCTTCGATAAAGAAGTTAAGATAAGGAAAGTTGTAGGGACTTTCCTCATCGGCCAGCTTGATCCAAAGAGTGGAATAAAATTGAGCAATGACCTCATCATTCCAATCATATTGGAATGTCATTATATTCTTCATTTACTTTCTCTCACAAGCCCTCAACACCTGTGTCATCTCCGGATCTCCAATAGCTTCACATCATTCCCAGTTGATGTACCGCTGATGCAGAATGGGCTGATGTTTCTTGGGAAGAATTACCGAGTTGTAAAAATCCACATGCTGGAGAGTCCAGAACCGATTCCCATCAATCCTGGCATCATGAATGCGCAATGCAGGATTCCGAAAGCGGATGTCCTGGAGAAGTGCAGAACCCCCGCTGGCAGTAAAATCCGTAATTGGCTCATTGCCAGAATGACGGGCCTCCGCCCAGTGGAGGACCAACCCTCGAATAATAGGAGCGTGGGCAGAGGAAAGGTCAATCTCATCATCCTTTCCACCATCATCATCACTTGTCGGCTCCCATGCTTGTGGATTTGCCGCGGGTTGGGACCGACCGGAGGGATTTCGGGCTGTCCGACCGCAAGCTCCATGAGACCCAGAGCACCACCTTGCATTACGTTCCCAGATCCTCGCCCGCGCTTGGATCTAGAACACGGGGGAGTTTTTTCATGAATTTCTTGTTCATTGGAAGAGTCGGATTCAACAACTGATGGATTCCTCCGACGCACCATCCTTAAAATAAAAGATAGAACCTATGATGAGTAAGGAGATCGATGTTCAAGGATCTTAACAAACACGTTTGAGTAGAGACGCGTATGATATTGAGCATGCACTTCAACCGTTCATGCAAGCGGTTCAACTACAACGAACAATACCAAACAACTAAACTCAAACAATGTTCGAGACAAAAGAAGATAGTCTAAGTGTTGCAAGCACCTAAACTAAAATGTATCCTTGAAACGATACACTAGATAATCAAGAACGGGTGAGATCGAGTAAAAACATGATGAAATAAGGTAATACCTCGATCTGAAGATTGAACCACAGAAATTCCAACGAAAGTGAGGGAGGTGATGGAGGAAGCCGAGAGGAACGAATCTTCCAACAAGCTCCCAAAGATTTGATGGCATAAATGGGCTTTGGTTTGTGGTGAAGGTGAGAGGAAGAGAGAGGAAAAACTTAGGCTCGGCGGCTGGAAGAAGTGAATGGGTAAGAGGTGAAAGGAGGAAAGGGGAGGAGAAATGCGTCAGACTGAGCAGTAAAAGCGCGCAGAAAAAGCTGCTGACTGCGCGGATTTTCTGCCAGACTGACAGCGTAGCCTGCGAGACTGACGGCGCAGACTGCGGCGCTGACTGACAGCACGGACGCGGAGGCGGCCAAAACCGGTTCAACCGGTTTTTATACCGGTTCAACCGGTTTCCACCAGGGGAAAACCGGTTGAGTGGCCTACTCAGCCGATTTACTCAACCTATTTTGAGATATTGCTCGGTAAGGCTTTAATAACACTTAACAAATATGATATGAGTAATTTTAATAATAAAAACAGTATTTCTCATGACATTTTGTGCATACAACCGTTTTATATCCATCAATCATGTGATCAAAATTTTAGTTTTATGACACGTTTCGAGAATCCAAGATATTTAGCTCACTCCTAAGAAAGCAAAACCTAGTCTCATCAAGCGGTTTTGTGAAGATATCGGCTAGTTTATTTTCGGTGCTCACATGAAACAATTCGATATCTCCTTTGGCTTCGTGGTCTCTCAAGAAATGATGTCTAATGTCAATGTGTTTGGTTCTAGAGTGTTGCACCGTATTGTTTGCAAGTTTTATGGCACTCTCATTGTCACACAACAGTGGAATCTTGTTAAACTCACAACCAAAATCTCTAAGGGATTGCTTCATCCATAACAACTGTGCACAACATGCCCCAGCTGCTATGTACTCAGCTTCTGCAGTGGAAAGTGCAACACAATTTTGTTTCTTGGAACTCCATGACACTAAGGACCGCCCAAGGAATTGGCAAGTCCCAGTAGTGCTTTTTCGATCTACTTTGCAACCGGCATAATCTGAGTCAGAGTAGCCAAGTAAATCGAAAAGGGAGCCTTTAGGATACCATAATCCTAGGTTTTGGGTGTGGACTAAGTATCTTAGGATTCTCTTAACGGCAACAAGATGGCAATCTTTAGGATTAGCTTGAAAGCGTGCACACATGCAAACACATAACATGATATCAGGTCTAGATGCACATAAGTAAAGCAGTGACCCTATCATTGATCTATATAACTTTTGATCTACCGGTTTACCTTCTTCATTTAGGTCGAGATGTCCATTTGATGACATTGGAGTCTTGGCGTGCTTTGCCTTTTCCATGCCAAACTTCTTGAGCATATCTTGTGTATATTTGGTTTGGCATAGAAAGGTACCTTCCTTGAGTTGTTTGACTTGAAATCCCAGGAAGTATTTGAGCTCGCCCATCATAGACATCTCAAACCTGTTCGTCATTACTTTGCTAAACTCTTCACAAAATTTTTCATTAGTACTACCAAATATAATGTCATCGACATATATTTGGCACACAAATAATTCATTGTCAACTTTACGAGTAAATAATGTAGAGTCAGCTTTTCCTATTGTAAATCCATTCTTAATTAAAAAATCTTTAAGGCAATCATACCAAGCTCTAGGGGCTTGTTTAAGCCCGTAGAGTGCCTTGTGAAGTAGATAGACATGGTTTGGCTTCCTTGGATCTTCAAAGCCCGGTGGTTGCTCCACATAGACCCTCTCTTGTAGTTGTCCATTTAGAAATGCGCTCTTGACATCCATTTGATATAATTTGAAATCATGGTTAGTAGCATAGGCAATTAATATTCTAATTGACTCTAACCTTGCTATCGGCGCATATGTTTCACCAAAATCAAGTCTTTCCACTTGAGTGTAGCCTTGGGCAACCAACCGTGCTTTATTTCTTGTAACAACGCCATGTTCATCTTGTTTGTTCCTAAAGACCCATTTTGTCCCAATCACATTTTGCTTGGGTCTTTGAACCAATGACCACACTTCATTCTGGGTGAAGTTGTTCAATTCCTCTTGCATGGCAATTATCCAATCCGGATCACCCAACGCTTCTTCAACCTTAAGTGGCTTAAGAGAGGAAACAAACGAGTAAAATTCACAAAAATTTGCTAAACGAGATTGAGTTGTTACCCCTCTCCTGATGCTACCCAGGATGTTGTCCACCGGATGATCTCTTTGAATGGTATGATGGACTCGAGGATGGGGCACTGATGGTTGTCTTTGAATTTGCTCCTCCTCCTCATCCACTTGATCAAGAGGCACTTCACCATTAACACTTTCGTGTTCATCTTCTACCACAGTTAGCATTCTTTGGGGTTGATGATTTTCTTCAAGACTTGGATGACTTGAGGTTGATGGGTTTGCTTGGGTGGAAGATTTGTCACCCACCACCTTTGCACCCACATCAAAAACCTCATTGGTCATCCACAAAGTTCCTTCCTCATCATCCTTTTTTTGAGGTCTCACTTCACCTATTGCAAGTTTCTTTATGGCCTCACAAGGTGGTTCTTCATTTCCTGCAGTGCCATTAGAAATATGCTCTTGCGAGCCATTAGACTCATCAAATGTCACGGCTATCGCTATTTCAACAAGGCCGGTGGTATTGTTGAAAACACGATATCCATGCGCATTTGATGCATAACCAAGCAAGAAACCCTCGTCCACTCTAGGAGCAAACTTTGAGCTCTTGACTTTCTTGTTAAGAAGAAAGCACTTACAACCAAATACTCTAAAATAATCAACTTTAGGTTTGTTACCAGTGAGAAGTTCGTAGGCAGTCTTCTTGTAGATCTTGTGAAGATAAAGGTGGTTCATTGCATGACAGGCGGTGTTAACCGCCTCTGCCCAAAAGTTGTCAGGAGTCTTGTACTCATCCAACATGGTTCTAGCGGCTTCAATTAGAGTTCGGTTCTTCCTTTCCACAACACCATTTTGTTGTGGAGTGTAGGGAACCGAGAACTCATGTTTGATTCCTTCTTCGCCTAAGAATTCTTCGACACCTGTGTTCTTGAATTCTGTCCCATTATCACTTCTCACTTTCTTGATTTTAAGCTCAAACTCATTTTGAGCTCTTCTCATGAATTTCTTCAATGTTTCTTGAGTTTCACCTTTATCACTCAAAAAGAAAACCCAGGTGAAGCGAGAAAAATCATCAACAATAATTAGACCATACTTACTACCACCAATACTGATGTAAGCCACAGGTCCAAAGAGGTCCATGTGAAGAAGCTCCAATGGCCTCTTTGTTGTGACCACATTCTTTGATTGATGTGGGACTCCATGTTGCTTTCCTGCTTGACATGCGCCACAAACCCTATCTTTCTCAAACACAACATTTGTTAGTCCAATGATGTGACTATCCTTTTGAAGTTTGGCCAAATTCCTCATACCGACATGAGCTAGTCGGCAATGCCATAGCCAACCCTTGTCGGACTTTGCCACTAAACAAGTCTCAGGCGTCACTTTACTTGTTGTGAAATCAACAAGATAAAGTTTGCCCTTCAAGCGACCCGTAAAGGCAACTAAGGAATCCTCCCTTCTAAGGATTTTCACATCCACGTCAGAAAATAAGCAATTATAACCCATTCCACAAAGTTGTGAAACGGACATCAAATTGTAGCTTAAAGAATCTACCAATAAAACATTTGAAAGTGATTGTTGGTCAGAGATAGGAATTTTACCAATACCAATCACCTTACTCTTGCCACTATCTCCAAACACAATTTCTTGTGCTTCTTGAGTTAGTTGCAAGGAATGAAACATGTCTTCATCCCCGGTCATGTGATTTGTACATCCACTGTCAAGCACCCAACTTGACCCACCAGAGGAGTAGACCTGCAAAACAGATTTAGGCTAGGCTTTTAGGTACCCAAATTGAATTGGGTCCTACAGTGTTAGTTATAGCCTTGGGTACCCACACACTTCTTTTCATGACTTTTCTTTTAGTGTAGGCACCCACATATTTAACAACCAATTTCCCTAAATCCCAAGTCAACATATAATCACAAAGATAAGAGTGAGAAATGGGAGCATTAAATTTTTCTCCACTTGAGGATCCCACTTCCTTCATCTTACTCTTTGTGGAACTCAAGTTTACCTTTACTTGAGTTGACTTGTCATTTGAGGAGTGAATCCTCCCCAAGGCATCATATAGGGTGGTTCCCTCTATGAACTTGGGGGATCTCCACCCCTTATGCACTATGCTAGGGTTTTCCTTCGATGAGTTGAACCCAAGCCCCCTTCTTCCATTGTTGGGCTTTAGGGACTTGTACTTGGGTTCAACTTTCTTTAACCCATCATTGCTAGAGCATCTTTTCAATATTTCTTTGACCTTCACCTGTGGGCTTTTCTTCCTTGCATGGTTAGTTAGACAACAAGAAGCATGATATTTGGCACAATGTTTGCAAAAGGTATTATTTGAGGAGCTAGACTTAGATTCAATCACTAAAGATGAGGCATTGATGTTCTTGCAATTTTCAAGTTGCACTTGAAGTTCTTGATTTTGGACATTCAAGCTTAACATGCTTGATTCAAGTGCATCCTTTTCATTTGCAAGATTAGCTATAGAGGTTTTCATATTGATTACTTCTTTTTTCTTTATCCTCTATAGTTATCTTGACTAAAGATACTTCCTTAGTCAAGACATCTAGCATTTCATCTTTATTGAGTAGCAATTCTTGAAGCTCTAGGTTTCTCTCCTTTTCAAGGATGAGCAAGTCTTCTTGAGCATCAAGAGTTGCTTTTCTTTTATCTAGCATTTCCATTAATTTGGTGATAACATTATATCCATTTAAGCCAAATTCTTTAATCATTTTGTTTTTCATGGCAATTTGTTCATCATCATCATCATTTGGAAAATCATTACAAAATAAAGTTACCTTATCTCCTTTTGCCATGAGGCAAGTTGGAGTGTAGGAGTCGTCTTGTAGGTTGGTGAAGAGTTGCGAGCTTGAAGTAGATTGGATGGCAACGTTTGTCACCACTTCCTCTTCTTTGGAGCTAGAACTCTCTTCATCGGAGTTCCATTCTTCACCAATATGGGCTTGACCATATTTCTTCTTCTTGAAATATCCTTTGTTCTTGCCTCCCTTTTTGAACTTGTCCTTCTTGTATTCCTTCTTAGCTTCTTGTTCCTTTTTGTTAGGGCAATCCGCTATGAAATGGCCGGTTTGGCCACATTCATAGCATGCCCTCTTCTTTCCTTTCCTTTGAAACTTGTCATTTTTCCTTACAAATTTCTTGAATGTTTTGATGAACATAGTTGTGTCTTCATCACTTGAGCTATCTTCATCACTTGATGTCTCGACCACTTTCTTTGCCTTGTGGTCTTTGTTCTTCTTGGGGGTGTCTTGTTCATTTGAGATCAAGGCATGAGAGTCTCTTGCCTTGATTGGGGCTTCTTCGGATTCATGTTGTTGAATCTTTGCAAATAATTGATGAGGCGTCATTTCCTCATAGTCATCATGATCCCTTATCATCCTTGCTAGACTCTTGTCCTTTTCTTTGTATGCTCTCATGAATAGTCTTGTGACCTTGAAGTCACTCCAATCTTCACTTCCAAGCACTCTTATTTTGTTTACTAACACCATCAACCGATCAAAGAGTGATTGAAGCGACTCACCCTTAGTCCAATCATATCTAGCAAGCTCACTCTCCAAAGCTTCAACTCTATGTCTCTTAGCTTTGGGATCTCCTTCATGTGACATTTTAAGAATATTCCAAATGTCATGGGCATCTTCTCTTCCTTGAACTTTCCGGTATTCTTCCGGACAAAGACTTCCTTTAATTATGCTCACCGCTTGAGCATTGCGGTGAACCTCTTGCATCATTTCCGGAGTCATCTCTTCTCCTTGGGCGGGCTTATACATACCTACATTAACAATCTCCCAAAGACTAGGATGCACACCGATTAAATGTGACTTCATCTTATTGGCCCACTCGTCATAGTTCAACTCACTAAGAGTTGGTAACTTTCCAAGTGGGGCGGAAGAGAAGTTGGGAATAAAATTTCTAGAATAATCGAATTGAACTTTACTAAATTCGTTACCTTTACTTTTGGTAGATGATCCTTCGGTGTTGAGACTTACCTTGCTCATCACCTTCGACACCAAAAGTTCCACTAGGTCGTCATTGTATTCAAATGTTCCCTTACCTTTATCTTCTTCGACCTTTCTTCTTGATTCTTCTTCTTTGGCCTTTTTCTTAGCATCTTCCTCTTTCATTTTGAGGAACATCTTCTCGGCAATCTTCATGGCGAGGTCGAGGACCTTGGGGTCCACTTCCTCACCGGAAGATGTGACGGGGATTTCCTCGAGGAGAGGATCCACATGGTCCCGTTGAGTAGACATGATCATTTCCTCACGCGGTTAAGCGTAAAACGAGGTACGAAGCTTTGATACCAATTGAAAGTAGCCTAGAGGGGGTGAATAGGCTACACCTGAAATTTTTCACTAAAAACTTCGAGATAGGTTAAATTAAAGTTGCACTGGTGCAAACCGGTTCAGTTGATTTTGTTTACAACTGAACAAGTTTGAACCTGCTCAACTTAGATTAGATAATCTGTTAAACAAATATGACGAAGTAGTGAAGAATTTTGCTAATGACTTGCCCTACACAAAATCTACTCGAATAGATAATATGAACCAACCAACAAATTTAAAGCGCTTAACAAGAACACACAAGAAAAGCAATATAACCCGAGGTTTGGCAACCACCACAAAGGTGTCCTACTCCTCGTTGAGGAGCCCACAAAGGGCCGGGTCTTTTCCAGCCCTAATCCTCCACAAGCCGACCACAAAGGTCAAGGCAATCTCTTCTCAAATATGCTCAAAGAGCGGGTGATACAAACTTCTTGGGGTCGTCCACAAATTTGGAGACTCCCAAGCAACATCTAACCGTCAAGGAACACAAGGTTCCAAGAGTAACAAATCCGCACAAGGTTAAGTTTGCAACGAGCTCAAGAACAAAGAGAATAGGAGAATCGAGATGAAATTAACAGCGTGTTAGATCGAGTTCACCTCACACCAAGGATCCTTCAAGCGATTGAAGGAGATGCGATTGCGGGTGTGAGAGGTGAAATGAATGCACTTGTTGAGAGTTTGGTCAGCCAAGATTTCGTGGGAGAGGCAGAAGTAAATAAGAGAGAGAGTGTGGGGGTATATAAAGGATCCCCCAAAAGCTGGCAGCCGTTGGGAGAAAAGAGGCAAAACCGGTTGAACCGGTTTACAGACCGGTTGAACCGGTTTCCACCAGGAAGATCCCGGTTCACTAACGTACTCAGCCGGAGACTCGACCGGATTCAAAACCAGTTGAGCCAGGAAAAATTCCGGTTGAACCGATTTCCCAAAAATATCTGCAACGACTTTTCTGACAGCTCTGACTGTCAGACAGGTCAGAGCAGGGATGGCAGAGGAACAGTCCCGAAACCGGTTGAACCGGTTTCAAAGGCTGAAACGCAAGTTTTGAATATTTTGAAGAGAACAAAGGTGGAACTCTTGTGGGAAGTAAAAATGGTTTTTCTCAAAGGCATTCATGATCTGGAAAAGTGTTCTCTAAGATGATTTGGAAGGGTTTTGAACTTAGCTCATTGCAAAACTTACTTAACCATTGCGGATCCCTCTTAATTGAACGGCGATTCCTATAACTCAAGAATTATAAAATGAACACTGTCATTGTTTCCAAGCACTTGGAGCACGCCATATGATGTAGAATTTCGAATCCGTTGTGCTTTACATTTTTATGCTCATAAAATATGTGCTTCTCCTGTCTGTAGAATTACTGTGTACATGCTAGGAGCAAACTTGTTAGAATCTCTGTTTGTTTTGTCATTTAATCACCAAAACCCTCAATTAGGGTTGATTGCACTTACACATAATCATGTCACTACAAGATAATTCCAGCAGTTGAAGTGAGGTTGCACGATACCTCATAAACTAGTAAATTAAGCTATATGATAATAATAAACAAGCAACACATGGTACTATCTTAGTTCTTGAATATTTGTCGCCTGCTAGTTCATTTTTGAACTAAAATGTGACAAATGAAAAAGAACGGAGGGAGTATAAAATAGAAAGAACGTACCACAGTCAATGTTCCATTCTTCACCAAAATATTGCAATAAGAACCTCCTACGACATGTAGCAAGGAAGCAATATTTTTGTGCTGCCATGAAGGAATCCATGATTGCTTTCCTCTGGGTTTCCTGTTTGATGAATTAAACCATTAAGAAAAAAAAAGTAGACACATAGCAGAAGCACTGCGCTGCATGGATGGTATGACTGTGTGAGAAAACATCCAGCATGCAAAAAAGTGACCTACATTTTTTGCCTCAGAACAATAGAAATCAGCTTTTGTAATATCACTTATTTGGTAATTAGCCAGCAGATTGAAGGCAGTCCATCTCTTCCACATCACCCACTTTCCTGGTAGTAAGACTCTAGGCTCTTTGGACATCCATAGTGTATTACACATCTAACATCAGGCTTATCAATACCCATCCCAAAAGCTATAGTGGCCACCATTACAAGAACTTCATCCCTAATGATGGATCTGCAGGAGCAACACAACCAATGGTCAGTTATAAAGCTGCCACCATAATTTGTACAAACTGGATGCATAAATCAAACAACTGATCATTGTTATGCCATGTGACCTATGTATTTGTAAAGGTTTTACTTTTCTAATTAACTGATTGCATGGCCAATGTGAATCGGACAGAACAAAGACAATCTAGTAAATATTTTATAGAGAATGCTGAGACTAAACCAAATCATGGCACTTACGAACCACATGATATTCATTTCTCATAATGGCAAGGTGAAGCATAACTAACAGTAACAGGTCAATAAAAATACTTCAACAAAATCATTTATGCAACTGAAATGATTAAGGTCCGTGTACTTTTACAAGATATGTTCAGTGTTCCATTTATCAAATCAAAAGAAAAAAACTTGAAATACGAGGGTGGGCTCGTCGGGGGCGGGCGCGGTCGGGGGCGGGAGAGGCGAGCGCGGCGGGGCCAGGGGCGAAGCCAGCCGGGCGTGGGAGAGAAGGGCGCACGGGAGAGGCGGCCAGTCGGGCGTGAGACAGAGAGACGTTGAGAGAAGAGAGAGAGAAGAGATAAGGTTGAGGGAGGTTAAAAATAAAAAAACATAACTTCCTAGAGTAAAGCCGTAGGAAGTTAGGTAACTTCCTAGAGTTTGTACTTTACCGGCCGTAGGAAGTTAGATTTTCGTTTGACCGGTCAACAGCTGAAACCTAACTTCCTAGAGGAGGTCGTAAGAAGTTAGCTGCCCAGCTAACTTCCTAGAGCCAGCCGTAGGAAGGTAGATTTTCGTTTGACTGGTCAACAGCTGAAACCTTAGCTGGTAGCTAACTTCCTAGAGGAGGCCGTAGGAAGTTAGATTTTCGTTTGACTGGTCAACAGCTGAAACCTAACTTCCTAGAGGAGGCCGTAGGAAGTTAACTGGGCAGCTAACTTCCTAGAGCCAGCCGTAGGAAGTTAGCTATTCGATTGGCTTGTGAACAGATGAAACCTAACTTCCTAGAGGAGGTCGTAGGAAGTTATGTTTATTTCCTAGAGGTGTCAGTTGCCTCTCGGAAGTTATTTATTTCCTACAGTTTGTTATAAAAGATGTAGGCAGTTAAAAAATCGTAGGAAGTGTATGATTTTGGTGTAGTGACCTCCACACCCGAGGTGCAACCCGTCGCATTCAAAGCGACAGAAGAGAAGAAAGAAGAGTCTACATCAAGTAGGCTCCCCATCGACGCCTCCAAGCTCGATAATGAGGAGATGGCGCTCATCATCAAGAGCTTCCGTTAAATCCTCAAACAAAGAAGGGGGAAGGATTACAAACCCCGCTTCAAAAGGGTGTGCTACAAATGTGGTAAGCCCGTTCATTTTATCGCTAAATACCCAATGTCTAGTGATAGTGACAGGGACAACGACAAGAGGGGGAAGAAGAAGGAGAAGAAAAGATACTACAAGAAGAAGGGCGACGATGCCCACGTGTGTCGGGAATGGGACTCCGATGAGAGCTCCACCGACTCCTCCGACGAGGATGCCGCCAACATCACCGTCAACAAGGGACTCCTCTTCCCCAACGTCGGCCACAAATGCTTCATGGCAAAAGACGGCAAAAAGAAGAAGGTACAAACTAGAACAACCCCCAAATATACTACATCTAGTGATGAGGGTAGTTCTAGTGATGATGAAGATGATTTACTTACACTTTTTGCCAACCTTAACATGCAACAAAAAGAAAAATTAAATGAATTGATAGGATCCATTCATGAGAAGGATGAACTTTTGGATAGCCAAGAGGAATTCCTTATTAAGGAAAACAAAAAGCATGTTAAAGTAAAAAATGCTTATGCTCAGGAAGTAGAGAAAAATGAAAACTTAACTAAGAAGCTTAGCATTTGCCATTATTCAATTGCCAATCTTAGAAATGAAAATGCTAGTTTAATTGCTAAGATTGATAAATTGAATGAATCAATTTCTAGCCTTAAAATTGAAAATGCTAGTTTAATTTCCAAGGCTAAAGATTTAAATGTTTACAATGGTTCTATTTCCTGTCTTAGAGATGAGAATGCTATATTACATGCTAAGATAGATGAATTAAACACTTGCAAACCCTCTACATCTATTGTTGATCATGTTTCTATTTGTACTAGATGTAGAGATATTAATGTTGATGTTATAAATGATCACCTTGCTTTAATTAAACAACAAAATGATCATATAGCTCAACTAACTGCTAAAATAAATGAGCATGAAATTAAAAATGAAAAATTTAAATTTGCTAGAAGCATGCTCAATAGCGGGAGGCTCCCTGGCATCAAGGATGTCATTGGTTTTCAACAGGGAAGCAATGTCAAGCTTAATGCCCCTAAGAAATTGTCCAACATTGTTAAGGGCAAAGCTCCCATGGTTCAGGATAATGAGGGCTATATTTTATATCCTGCTAATTATCCCGAACACAAAATTAGGAGAATTCATGCTAGGAAACCTCATACTGTTTCACATCATGCTTTTATATATATAAATGAGGCTTCTAGTTCTAGGCAATCAACCCATGTTAAATTGCCTAAAAAGAAAACTCCTACTGCATCAAATGAGCCTAACATTTCATTTAAGACTCTTGATGCATCATATGTTTTAACTAACAAATCAGGCAAAGTAGTTGCCAAATATGTTGGGGGCAAACACAAGGGGTCAAAGACTTGTGTTTAGGTACCCAAGGTGCTTGTTTCTAATGTGAAAGGACCCAAGATTGTTTGGGTACCTAAGAACAAGACCTAAATTGTTTTGCAGGTTTATGCATCCGGAGGCTCAACTTGGATAATTGATAGCGGATGCACAAACCACATGACGGGGGAGAAAATGATGTTCTCCTCCTACGAGAAAAACGAAGATCCCCAAAGAGCTATCACATTCGGGGATGGAAATCAAGGTTTGGTCAAAGAACTTGGTAAAATTGCTATATCCCCTGACCATTCTATTTCCAATGTTTTTCTTGTAGATTCTTTAAATTACATCTTGCTTTCAGTCTCTCAATTATGCAAAATATGCTACAACTGTCTATTTACATATGTAGGTGTTACTGTCTGTCGGCGTTTTGACCCCGGGGGGTCCCTGGACCGACGAGTAAATTGTCGCTGCATGTCCCAGCCCAGATGGGTCGGCGCGAGATGGAACACAAGGGGGAAAAAGGGAACCGCGGCTCGCGTTATCCTGCGCCCAGGGTGGATGCGCTTGCAGTAGGGGGTTACAAGCGTCCGCGAGGGAGAGAGAGAGCCTGTCCGTCAGCCCGTCCTCCCGCGCGACCACCTTCTCGTACGAGGGCCCTAGACCTTCCATTTATAGATGTAAGGAGAGGGTCCAGGTGTACAATGGGGGGTGTAGCAATGTGCTAACGTGTCCGGCAGAGAGGAGCCAGAGCCCTATGTACATGCCGACGTGGTTGTCGGAGAGGTGTTAGTGCCCTATGCATGTGATGTCGTGGCCGTCGGAGGAGCGCTTGAGCCCAGTAGAAGCATAGCTGTCGGGGCTGTCGGGTCCTTGCTGACGTCTCCTTGCTTTCCGTAGGGGGCTGAGAACCGCCGTCGTCATGGGAGCACGCGGGGTGCCATCATTACTTGTTTACCGGGGCGAGCCAAATGGGACGCCGGTCTTGTTCCCCGTAGCCTGAGCTAGCTAGGGGTAGGGTAATGATGTACCCCCCTGTAACGTGGTCGGCCCGAGCCCAAGGTCGGGCGAGGCGGTGACTCCTCCGAGGTCGAGGCTGAGTCCGAGCCCTGGGGTCGGGCGAGGCGGAGACCACCTTCCGAGGTCGAGGTTGAGTCCGAGCCCTGGGGTCGGGCGAGGCAGAGACCGTCTTCCGAGGTCGAGGTTGAGTCCGAACCCTAGGGTCGGGTGAGGCGGAGACTGTCTTCCGAGGTCGAGGTTGAGTCCGAGCCCTGGGGTCGGGCGAGGCGGAGCTTCCTATGGCGCCTGAGGCTGGACTCGGTTGCTGTCAGCCTCACCCTGGCGGGTGGCACAGCAGTCGGAGCAGGGCAGGCAGCGCTGTTTTCCTGTCAAGTCAGTTAGTGGAAGGGCGAAGTGACTGCGGTCACTTCGGCCCTGCCGACTGAGGAGTGCGCGTCAGGATAAGGTGTCAGGCGATCCTTGCATTGAATGCTCCTGCGATACGGTCGGTTGGCGAGGCGATCTGGCCAAGGTTGCTTCACTGCGAAGCCTGCCCGAGCTGGGCCTCGGGCGAGTCGAAGGTGCGCCCGTTGCTTGAGGAGGCCCTCGGGCGAGGCGTGAATCCGCCTAGGTCTACTGTTCTTGCCCGAGGCTAGGCTCGGGCGAGGCAAGATCGTGTCCCTTGAGTGGACGGAGCCTTGACCTGAATTGCGCCCATCAGGCTTTTGCAGCTTGTGCTGATGGTGATTACCAGCCGAGTTTAGGAGTCTTGGGGGTACCCCTAATTATGGTCCCCGACAGTAGCCCCCGAGCCTCAAAGGGAGTGTTGGTACTCGCTTGGAGGCTTTGTCGCACTTTTTTTGCAAGGGGACCGGCCTTTCTCGGTTACATTTTATTCCGGTGGGTGCGCGCGAGCGCACCCGCCGGGTGTAGCCCCCGAGGCCTCGGAGGAGTGGTTTGACTCCTTCGAGGTCTTAGTGCCTTTCGTGGCACCTCGGCCGGTCTAGTTGTTCCCTCATGCGATCTGATCGTAGCCCGGGTGCATGGTCAGGTTCCGAGTTCTCGGGCTGGTATGTTGACGCTGTCAACAGTTTGGCCGGAGCCGGGTTTGCGAGAGCAGCCCCCGAGCCTCTGCACAGAGCGAGAGGATGGCCAAGGACTGACTCGACTTTTATCATATGCCCCTTCGTCGCCTTTCCGCAAGGAGGAGGGGGGAAGTGCCATGTTGCCCTCGGAGGGCGCCGAACATGGTGTCTCCAGTGAGTTGCTAACAGGTGATCCGAGTGGACGCCCGTGCCCCGTTAGATAAGGGTCGGCTGGTGGCCCAGAGGCGCGCTCCAAAAGTACCTGCAGGTGATTTGCCGGACCCGGTCCCGTTTGATAGGGTCCGAGGGCTCGATGCCTCCCTCTGATGGGATTCCATTACAGAATCGCTCCTGCTGGTCTCGGAAATGTCCTAGGGTACCTCGGGAGCGTAGCCCGAGCCTCGGCCATGTATCAGATGTACCCAGAGTCATCCCTCGCTCTGCGTGTTCTGGGGCGGCTGTCGAACCCTTCGGGGGGCCAGCCTTCGAACCCCTGATCAGTAGTGGGCGCGGAGCCCGAGTGCTCTGAGGCGGCTGTCGAACCCTTCCGAGGGGCCAGCCTTTGAACCTCTGATCAGTAATGAGCCTGGAGCCCGAGTGCTCTGAGGCGGCTGTCGAACCCTTTCGAGGGGCCAACCTTCGAACCTCTGATCAGTAGTGGGGGCTCGGGGCCCGCTTCCTTCCCGGAGAAGGATCCCTTTCGGAGTATCCCCTTTCCTGGTCCCTGTAGCAAGAGAGAGAAAGGGGAAGAGGGAAAGGATACGAAATTAAACGATGTGGCGCACCTTTTTTTGACGCGGTCATCATGGCGGAGGTGAAGCGTCGCTCGCTTCGCCTGCCAAAGGTGTCGCCTGCCCTGCCGTGGAGTTAATGCGACAGGACGGGTGGTTCGCTGGGCAGCCGTTGCGCGAGCCGTTCGAGGAACGGGCGTTTCGCCTTCGAGTTTGAATTTCGCGGCGGGTTCGGGCGAAGTGTTGAACGGGTCTTGCCCTGGCCTTTATATATCCGGAAGATGGACCAGTGGTGGTTCTTTACTCTGCTGCTCGCCTCCTGCTTTGGTTTCCGCAACCCAAGGGAATAGCCAGAGAAAGAAAACCACGCACCTTGTCCGCTCCGCCGCCACCCCCTTCGCTTGGCGATGGCAGACCGGGTAACCGTCGTTCCGCCACGCGACCCGTGGCCTTTCTCCACCGTCACGGTGGACGATCTGGAGGCCCTTGTCGCCGATGGCTTGCTCCGTCCCCTCTCTGGTGACCCGCAGCCGGAGTGGATGGTCCCTCCGAGCAGGGTCGCGCCGACCCCGCCGCCGGGGTATGTGCTGAGTTTCGTCTCCTTCCATGAGCGGGGGTTCAGAGTGCCAGCAAGTCGTTTCATGTGGGCGCTCCTACATTACTACAGGGTGGAGCTGCACAATCTCAACCCCAACTCCATCGCGCAAGCGGCCATCTTCGCGGCGGTTTGCGAAGGATTTTTGGGGATTGACCCCCACTGGGATCTGTGGACCCATCTCTTCTCCGCGGAGCCTTTTGCCTTGACGACGGGGGAAAAGAGGGTCCGCATGGCGGTGCGGGCCGGTGGCTGCATCCTCCAGTTGAGGCAGGCGCGCGCGCAACAGTACATCCCCGCCATCCTTGTGTCTTCAAACAAGGGGTGGCAGCGCCGGTGGTTTTACCTCCGGAATGACGATGGGAGGCTCCCGTCGTTTTCTCAATTAGTGGTGACTTCCGCCGGTAGCAACTGGCGCTATGGGGTTGTGCATGAGAAACAGAAGAATCTCCAGCCCCTTCTGGATGCCTTGCAGGAGCTGCAAGACGGAGGGCTTACCGCCACGGGGGTGGTCGCTGCCATCCATCGCCGGAGGGTGCTTCCCTTGACCGAGCGGCGGTTGCTGCTTTCGGAGATGATGCCGGGGGTCGACTTGGAGGGTTTGCAGATGTCCTCGGTCCCCCTCTCCGCCGATGACCTCCATAGGCGGGTAGCTGGCACGGTAGGGAGGCTGGACGCCGGCGCCCTTACCCAGCCCTTGATGCGTCCCGAGCGTGGGTCCATATCACTGGTGAGTGTCCGCTCCTTCTTCTTTCTTGTGTTAGATTGCCCTTGGTTCTCACAGTCGAGATTTCTGTCTGTCTCCAGAAGTTGGGGTGTCACAAGCCTTCCCTACCACCGGTCCCGGAGGACGCGGTGGACCGAGCCGCGCGGAGGGTCGCTGCGGAGAAGAAGAAGGAGAAGAAGGACGTGAAAAAGGCTCGGGCTCGCGAGCTGATGCGGGCTCGGGACGCCTTGGAGAGGCGCCGTCGGAGGCAGGAGAGGGACGGGCTCCCGAGGGAGCCGTCGCCGGAGACGCCTGACGACGACGATGACGATGATGATGACGAAGACGACGACATGGCGGCTCGCCTTGGCCTCAGCCCGGATCTGAGGCTGGGCCAGGGGTCATCGAGCCAGCCCCCGAGTGGGCTGGCGCCGTCGGTATCTGGGGCCGGGACATCAGGGTCCCGGTCTGAAGAACAGGGGCAGGCTGAGGGGGTACTTGACCCCTTGGCCGAGGTAGTTGAGGTGAACCCGGGGAGTCAGGCCGACACGCCTGTCCCCCAAGAGCCGTTGCCCGTGTCGGCCGCACAGGAGGTTGATCCTCAGGTCGTCGTGATTGCGCCTGGGCGGACCGTCCCTTCGGCGCCCCGGGCGCCCGAGGCAGGGATGGTGCCGAAGCCGGCAGCGGGGCAAACCTCGGCAGTGCCCGCGGGGACCGAGGCCCGAGGGGCCTCCCCGCAGGTACGATTGGCCTTGGTCCGAAGTGGGTAAGTATCTGAGGATACCTCTGTCCCGGCTCCTTCTTCATGTGTCCTGATCCTACTTTTTCGTTTCCTCCCAGCAAACGGAGGCACGGTTCGGCCGGTCTGGCTCCCCGGAAGGCCCTTAAGACGGTGCCGGCTTCTGCAGTCGGTGCCGCACCGGGCCACGCCAGTCGGCTGGCCTCCACACAAGATGCCCCCAAGCGGGGGGCTCAGGCGGCACGAGTTGCCGTGGGGCGAGCTCCCTAGGCTGACCCCTCCGTCGAGGTGGCCGTCGTGCTGGGGGAGACTGCTGGCGCGGCCGCGGCCTTGAGCCCATCTGACGTGTTGCCGGCGCCGGCACCAGCTTCTGCCGAGGCTGTTGCCATTCTGCCCATGGAGCCACCCATCGCCGCCGATGCTGAGATGGCTGAGGCGTCGCTACTCGAGGTCGATGATCGGAAGCCTGCCTCCTTAGCCGAGGAGGTACCTAATGCGCCGACCGCAGGGGGTCCCGACGCCTTGGAGGAGGGGGGCGCAGAACCACGGCCCCTCCTGGGGAGCGGCGACCTCGTCCTCGCGCGGCGCGATCCCAATGAGCGGCGCGGGCAAGCGCTCCGGTTCTGGACCCGTGGTGCCTCGAAACCCCTCTTCGTTCTTGACGATGAGCGGGAGGAGCGGTCTCGGAACGAGCTCCGTGAGTGTGTCGAGGCAGCGATGGGGTCGCTTCGGTCGACCATGGAGGTCCTTTCCAGGAACGTTCCCCGGATCCTCCAGGTAAGGATTTCAGGCATACCTTTCGCGTGACCAGGGCATTCTTTGTGACGCCCTGCTTCCCTTCCTCAGGATCTGACAGATCTGAGCACCGCCAAGTCGTCGTTCATCTGCCGCGAGGCCGATGTCTGGGGTTCGCTGCGGTTCCTGAGGGTCGCGCTTACTGAGGCTACTGAGCGCCTCTCCCAACGGAGCGCCGTGGCGGCGGACCTTCGGTTGCTCTGTGATGAGCTGGGGGTGGAGGCAGCGGCGGCACGCGCAGAGGCGCGGCAGCGGCAGTTGGAGCTTGGCCAGGTCATCGGCGAGCGGGACCAATCTCGGAACCATGCTGCCGAGGCTGAAAGCCGGGCTAAGGCCCTTGGGGGCCAGCTAGCTGAGGTGTCTGCTCGGGCTGGAGCCCTTGCGGAGGACCTGGCTGTGGCCGCCGAGTCTGCCCAGTCCGCCCAAGCCGCAGCCTCGGAGCAGCGTGCTTGGGCTGAAGGTATGTCTTGGCCGCTTTGAGACTTCGATTCAGCTTCATTCTTCAACTCGTGTCTGGAGAATTCTGTTTTGGCTGTTTGCAGAGTTCGAGTCAGCCCTCAACGAGTCCGCCAAGGCACTTGCCCAGGCGGCTGAGCAGAAAGAGGTCGACCGCGTGGCCATGTTCGAAGCTATCTCGGCCTTCTGCCAGGTATTTGATCTTGACGACGTCTCCTCGGGAAGCTCCCCCTAGAGTCGCCTGCAGGCCTTGGGCGGCCATGTGCGCGGCAGGCTCCGCGAGGCGCTGCATCACGGCGTTAGGCGGGCCTTCGCCGTGCTCGCTTCCCACTACGATGTGGATCTGGAGCGGGTCAGCGAGGGGTACTGTCTTCCCAACGAAGATGTAGCTGCCCTGGCCGAAGTTCAGAGGCTTGACGCGGCCGTCGTGGGCCCAAGCGCGGTGCTGGCGTCCTCCTTCGAGGTGGAAATCCTTCCGCTTGCGTCGCCGTCCAAGGCCGGGGCGGATCTCGCCGAGGGTGGAAACGGCGCTGAGGGTGGAGACAAAGCCGAGGGTGCTGCTCCTCCCCCGGGCGATGCCTGATTCTGCCGGAGCAGTTTGTTTTGAACATGTATGTGTCTTTCGCGGCTGCCGAGGCCTGAACACTTTGTCGTCGTGTTATAAAGCTGCGTTTCTTTTCCTCCTATTTCGAGTATCCGGACTTGTTCGTCAGTAGCAGAATCGCTTATCCGAGTAAGAGTTATTTTTCGCGGAAGGTGACGAGTGAGGTATCCGTATCCCGGAGGCGTAGGAGTCCCTCGGCTCGGTCGGCCTTGCCGCTTACATGTGCTCTTATTCGTTTCGCGGGGTTCTGTTACTGATATAGCCGGGAAACACGAAATTCGTTTTGGTAGAAGACTTTTTCCGAGGAAAATTTTGATGCAGAGGGGGTTCCCCCCTTCTAGCCCCCGAGGGAGGGTCGGGCTTTGCCGAGACAAGGCTGACCCTTCCTTGACGGTTAGACTCTATTTGTGTATGTAAAGAGAACGAGGTATATGAACGACTTGAAAACATCTTAAGGGTAAAAGCGACGTAGCTATCGGATGTTCCAAGCGTTGTTGTAGACCTCGCCGTGACTGTTGGCCAGCTTGTATGTTCCGGGCTTCAAAATCTTGGCGATGATGAACGGCCCTTCCCAGGGAGGTGTGAGCTTGTGGCGCCCTCGGGCGTCTTGTCGTAGCCGGAGCACCAAGTCCCCCACCTGGAGGTCTCGGGACCGAACCCCTCGGGCGTGGTAGCGTCGCAGAGACTGCTGATACCGTGCCGAGTGTAGTAAGGCCATGTCCCGAGCCTCTTCCAGTTGGTCCAGTGAGTCTTCTCGGCTGGTCTGGTTGCTTCGGTCGTCGTACGCCCTTGTCCTCAGGGAACCGTATTCTGAGTCTGTGGGCAAGATAGCCTCGGCCCCATAGACTAGAAAAAACGGCGTGAAGCCCGTGGCTCGGCTTGGCGTCGTCCTCAGACTCCAGATCACCGAGGGGAGTTCCTTCATCCATCGCCTGCCGAACTTGTTGAGGTCGTTGTAGATCCTCGGCTTAAGTCCCTGCAGAATCATGCCGTTGGCACGCTCTACCTGCCCATTCGTCATGGGGTGAGCTACGGCGGCCCAGTCCACCCAGATGTGGTGGTCCTCGCAGAAGTCCAGGAACTTCCTGCCAGTGAACTGGGTGCCGTTGTCGGTGATGATGGAGTTTGGGACCCCAAAGCGATGGATGATGTTGGTGAAGAACGCCACCGCCTATTCGGACCCGATGATGTTTAGGGGTCGGACCTCGTTCCACTTGGAGAAATTGTCGTTAGCGACCAGCAGGTGCGTGAAGCCCCCGGGTGCCTTCTGCAAGGGACCAACGAGGTCCAGACCCCACACAGCAAATGGCCAGGTGATGGGTATTGTTTGCAGGGCCTGAGCGGGTAGGTGTGTCTGCCTTGCGTAGAATTGACACCCTTGGCAGGTGCATACAATCCTAGTGGCGTCGGCCACCGCGGTTGGCCAGTAGAAACCTTGTCGGAAGGCGTTTCCAACGAGGGCTCGAGGTGCTGCGTGATGACCGCAAGCCCCCGAGTGTATTTCTTGCAATAGCTCCTGACCTTCGGCGATGGATATACATCGCTGGAGGATGCCTGAGGGGTTGCGGTGGTAGAGCTCCTTCTCGTCACCCAGCAAGACGAACGACTTGGCGCGCCGCGCCAGTCACCGAGCTTCGGCTCTGTCGAGGGGTAGCTCTCCTCGGTGGAGATATTGCAGGTACGGGGTCTGCTAGTTTCGATTAGGCGTGACCCCATTCCACTCTTCCTCGACGCGCAGTGCCTCACCCTCGGCGGCCGAGGGTGCCTTGGGCTGGGCCGAGGCCTCCCCGGCCTAGGCCGAGGCCTCCTTAGGCTCGGGCGTGTCGTCGGTCTTGACGGAGGGTTGATGTAGGTCTCGGGAGAAGATGTCCGGGGGAACTGTTGTCCGTCCCGAGGCTATCTTAGCCAGCTCGTCCGCAGTCTCGTTGTACCGTCGAGCGATGTGGTTGAGCTTGAGCCCGTAGAACTTGTCTTCCAGGCGCCAAACCTCGTCGCAGTAGGCCTCCATCTTTGGGTCGCGGCAGTGGGAGTTCTTCATGACTTGGTCGATGACAAGCTGCGAGTTGCCATGAGCGTCGAGGCGCAGAACCCCTAGCTCGATGGCGATGCGCAATCCATTAACCAGAGCCTCGTACTCGGCCATGTTGTTTGACGCCGGGAAATGGAGGCACAACACGTAGCGGAGGTGCTTCCCGAGGGGTGAGATGAAGAGCAGGCCCGCACCCGCTCCTGTTTTCATCAGCGACCCGTCGAAATACATGGTCCTGAGTTCCGGTTGGATCGAAGCTGCTGGAAGCTGGGTGTCGACCCATTCAGCCACAAAGTCCGCCAAGACTTGGGACTTGATGGCCTTCCGAGGAGCGAACGAGATTGTCTCGCCCATGATCTCCACCGCCCATTTTGCAATCCTACCCGAGTCCTCTCGGCACTGGATGATCTCCCCCAGGGGGATGGATGACACCATAGTCACCGGATGAGACTCGAAGTAGTGTCGCAACTTTCGCCGCGTCAGAATTACCGCGTACAGTTGCTTCTGAATTTGCGGGTAGCGGATTTTGGTCTCGGACAGTACTTCACTGATGAAGTAGACCGGCCTCTGGACAAGCAATGCATGCCCTTCTTCTCGTCTCTCGACCACGATCGTGGCGCTGACCATCTGAGTGGTTGCGGCTACGTAGATCAAGAGGGCTTCTCCGGCAGCGGGGGGCACCAAGATGGGCGTGCTTGTAAGGAGCGCCTTTAAGTTCTCGAGGGCTTCCTCGGCCTCGGGGGTCCAAGTGAAGTGCTCGGTCTTCCTTAAGAGGCAGTACAGGGGTAGGCCTCTTTCGCCGAGGCGCGAGATGAAGCGGCTCAGAGCCGCAAGGCATCCCATGACCCTCTGTACTCCTTTCAAGTCCTTGATAGGCCCCATGTTGGTGATGGCCGCGATTTTCTCCGGGTTGGCCTCGATGCCCCGCTCGGAGGCGATGAACCCCAGGAGCATGCCTCGAAAGACTCCGAAGACACACTTCTCGGAATTGAGTTTTACGCCTTTCACCTTGAGACACTTGAATGTCGTTTCAAGGTCAGAGAGGAGGTCGGAGGCTTTCCTCGTCTTGACTACGATGTCATCGACGTAAGCCTCGACCGTTCGGCCAAGGTGCTCTCCGAACACGTGGTTCATGCACCTTTGGTATGTCGCGCCTGCATTCCTTAAACCGAATGGCATAGTAATATAGCAGTACATGCCAAAGGGTGTGATGAAAGAGGTCGCGAGCTGGTCGGACTCTTTCATCCTGATTTGGTGATACCCTGAGTAGGCATCAAGGAATAACAGGGTTTCGCACCCTGCAGTGGAATCCACAATTTGATCGATGCGAGACAGAGGGTAGGGAACCTTCGGACATGCTTTGTTTAGACTAGTGTAGTCTACACACATCCTCCATTTCCCACCTTTCTTTTTCACAAGCACAGGGTTGGCTAGCCATTCGGGATGGAATACCTCTTTGATGAACCCTGCAGCCACCAGCTTGTGCATCTCCTCGCCTATGGCTCTGCGCTTTTCTTCGTCGAATCGGCGCAAAGGCTGCTTCACGGGTCGGGCTCTAGCTCGGATATCCAGCGAGTGCTCGGCGACATCCCTCGGTATGCCAGGCATGTCCGAAGGACTCCACGCAAAAACCTCGGCGTTCGCGCGGAGAAAGTCGACGAGCACTACTTCCTATTTGGGGTCGAGCTCGGAGCCGATCTGGACTTGCTTGAAGGTCGTTGCTGGGGTCGAGAGGGACGGACTTAACCGCCTCTGCTAGCTCGAAGTTGCTGGCGTGGCGCTTCGCATCTGGCACCTCCCTGGAGAGGCTCTCCAGGTCGGCGATGAGGGCCTCGGATTCGGCGAGGGCCTCAGCGTACTTGAAAGCTCTCTTGTGGGTTTTGGTGTTTGGATGACAACCCAATTAAAGGACTAATAAGTGTGTTAAGTGTTGAACAGGTGCTGAATGCAAAGCTAACAGGGTTCAACACAAGTAAACAGGTGTGATGGTCCAAAGACTGGATTATCTATAGATAATGGACATCACAAGTAAGATGGAAATTGCTTAAGTGAGACTCGGTGTGCGTAACTCAGAGACAACTGATCAAGCCAAGGATGGAGGCAAGAAGAGCTTCGAGGTACCGAGTGCACGAGAGAAGGTCAAGGAGACCAGGAACCCAAAGTCAGGGGTGAAGAAGAAGACTTGCAAAGTCAAGGTTGATCGAGTTAAGAAGAGTTATGGTGCATCAAGGATCACTACATAAGGACATGACTTACAACCAATGAGGTAACATCTACAATTATGTGGTGTAAGTCATAAGGCTCAAGATCAAGCTCGAGAAGTGAACGGGGGTTGGGGCTCAGATATGACAATCTAGATCAAGTCAAGTTGACTTGATGGTTTGGAGTCCAACATCGACATCAAACAAGCCAAATTGGGTAAAATGATGAAAAAGGTTAAGTATGTAAGGTTTGAGTGTTCAACCATTTTGCATACACCTCTTACTACAAGTTTGGTGCTTTGGTTTGCTCTCTAACTCTTTATGTAGAGAAAGTACCATTCTGAGCTCTGCTGGAGGAGAAACAGAAAAGTTAGGAGAAGAACAAGAAAGATGTAAGTTTCTAGGACTAAATCAATTGGATTATACTCTAAATGTGTTTGTTTAAGTCTCAGGAAAATCCTCCCAAAAGTTGAAGTCAAACGGAGAAAGAACGGAGGAAAAAGCACTTAGTGTGTTGTTGGCTGGTACACAGGACAGTGAATAGTAGCTGTCTGGTGCACAGGATAGTGAATAGTGACCTGTCCGGTGCACAAGATAGTGAATAGTAGCTGTGTCCGGTGCACAGGACAGTGAATAGTAGCTGTGTCCGGTGCATAGGACAGTGAATAGTGACTTGCCCGGTGCACAGGACAGTGAATAGTCACATGTCCGGTGCACCAACGGCTAGCTGTTCCAGAGAAGGAAACTGTCAATCAGATCCGTTACTGTTCACTGTCCGGTGCGCCACCGGACAGTCCGATGCACCCGCAACCAGGGAAGGCTGGGAGCTTCCAAATGAAGCTCCAACGGCTCCTAGGCCCTTTGGGGCTATAAAAGGGACCCCTAGGCGCCTCAAACAAGTACACAAGTGCAACCAACAATTGTATACATCACTCGGATCGATTCTCTCTCTCACTCTCGTGTATATCTCTCTAATTTGTGTGAAGGCAAAGTTATAAGCCTTTAGAGAGTGGAGAGGTGCTGCAAAGAGCTAGAGCAAAGTCATGAGCGCATTGTTACTCTGCCGGAGTGCTGTCAAGAAGATTGTAAGCAGCCGCGACTTTGTTGTAACCCAACTCGACATAGTGGAAGGCTCTATCTGTCATACTGACAGATCTGAGCAAACGGAGGAAGGAGTTGAAATAGACTCCAAGCCTAGGTGTGGCTAACTCCAACGAGGACTAGGCAAGCATTTCAGGCTTGGTCGAACCTCGGGATAAATTCTTGCGTCTGTGTGCTTCGCTCTATATTGTGTACTGACTCTGTGTCTTACTCACTTTTTATATATGCACTTCAACACTTACCTGTCGTACAAGTTATATTTGAAGTGCAGGGCATTTTGAGACAGGATCTTCTATTCTGCTGCAACCTACTCGAAGGATCTTTCATTACACTGCGATCTGGTCTTTGAGTAGAGTAAGAACTAAAGTTTTAAAAGAGATAATTTTTATTCGCCTATTCACCCCCCCTCTAGGCGACATCCAGATCCTGTTCCCGGGAAAATGGAACTTTCAATTGGTATCGGAGCTAGGCCTCTCCAGTGTGGGCTTAGCCGTCCGGAGATGACGATGTCGTCACAAGAGGTAATTGTAGAACTTCTACTAGGCGATGGTTCTAATTATAAATCTTGGTCTGTCTCTATTTATAATGCTTTCATGCATGTTGATCCTAATTTGAGGCAGATCTTTAGCAGAAGTATTTTTCCCTCTAATATTAGTCAAAATCCTTCTAATGATGAACTAAGATGTCTATCTCTCAATCACCATGCTTGCAACATCTTAGTTGACTCTCTTTCTAGAGGTGCCTATTTTGCCATCATGAGTAGTGATAGTGATTTATTTGTTGATGCTCATGATCTATGGAATAGAATTAGAATAAAATATTCTGAGTCAAATTGTACTGCTTCAACTCCCTATATTGCTTGTTGTACTAACCTTTCGAAGGGAGAAGAAAAACGATGGCAACCAAACGATGAATCCACCACACTGACAGGTGTGTCTTCCACTAGTTGTAAATGTCTTATTGCTAACAATGATAGTGGAGACGAAAGCGATGATGAGGAATATGAGGATGATAGCGAGGATGAGTCTTCATCACCACAAGGTACATTTTCTTGTATTGCTTCCACTAATAATAATGACAGGGAAAATGAGACCGACGATGTGAAAGAAGAGGAGATTCGCCGGTTCTACACCCATCTCAACAAAGAAGACAAAGTTCTCTTGCTTAAGCTGTTGAGGAGGAACAAGGAACAAGGCGAGACTTTTCTCAGGCTAGAGGAGACTCTCATCAAAACCAACGACAGCCTGGAGAAGATGACCAAAGAACCTGAGGAGCTAAAGTGCTCTCATGATAATTTGGTCCAACTATATGAATCTGTTTTAATTAAGCAAATAAATAATCATGATGTATTATCTAATGTTGCTCAACTTAAAACTGAAAATTCTATGCTTAGGAGTCAAGTAGAAATGATAAATTTAGAAAAACTTGCTCTAGGTGAAAAGTATGATATGTTGTCGTATTCTCATAGTAAACTAGTTGATGACCATATCATGCTTGATGTTGCTCATGAGGTTGTAATTAGAAACTTAAATTCATGTGAACCTCATTCTTGCACAAGTACACATTTGGATAATATATCACCATGTGCTAACCCCTGTCGCTCAAAAGGAAGCGAATGTTTGAATGAGCAACAAGTTGTAGGGTCAAAAAGGAAATTGCTTGGAAACAAGAAACAAAGACAATTAAGGAGAAGACGCCTTGCTCGACTTCCTCAAGATATCTACGAACACGTGGTGAAGAAGCTTGAGGAAGGAGAAACCGCAGCAAGGGTCAAACTCCTTGAGAAAGATGTTCCTAAAGCAATAAGTGAAGCAATCAACAAGAGACAAGAAAAAGGTAATGATTCAATTAGTCATGTTATTTGCACTAATAATCTCTCTATGTCATCCAAAATCAAAAAGAGAAGAGGAAAAAGGAGGTGCTTCAAGTGCAAGAGATTAGGTCACCTCATTGATTCTTGTCCATACAAAGACAAAGACGAAGGGATAAGGAGATGTTTTGGATGCAATGAAAAGGACCACATGATCACCTCATGTCCGGTCATAAAGAATCAAGGATGTGCACCCTCCAAGATGACCCTCACCAAGGAAAATGATAAACAGCAAGCGTCATGTCGGGTTGAGCGACGTTTCTGCTACATGTGTGGTGAGCATGGTCATCCACCTGAGGTATGTAATAAAGGTAAGGTTCCTAAGCAAGTAAATTTGTCTCAATCTTATTCGCTTAGGAGACCCAAACCATACACTTGTGCTAGATCAGTAATGAGATCACCTAGAACTAGCACAATTGCTATTTGGGTACCAAAGGCTCTTTTGGATGATCGTTATGGACCCATCCCAAGATGGGTACCAAACTGTGCCAACTAGACCATGCAGGTGCCTCGAGATGGACTGGAGACCATGGGAGAGCTTAAGATGGTTAATTCAAACTCTATGCTTAAGCTGTTGATTTTTATTGTCTATTCATTGACCCAAGGTTGAATGATTGTGCAATTCTAATCCCATGTTCATCTCAAGTTAAATAAGTTGTAGAGGTCTTGAATCATTATTGGTGAATCAAGCAAAGGACCTTGATGAGAATATGCAACTTGCTCTCCAAAGGACGGTACCCGGGTATCTTAAGTACATTATTGCAAATTAGTATTGCTCTTAAGTTGGTTTGTTGTGCTACCTGTCCTTGGAGTAGTTATGCTTTTGAGATTACCTGTGTTGAATTCCTTTCAATCAATGGTTCATGATTTCCAAAATCATAATAATGCTTGCTTAATCATGATTGTGTGTTCTATATGTTATTTCTTTTGAATCATTAAATGGGTAGTTTTTCATTTAATATATTCACCAAGATTAACTCTTTTTGTGTTCATGGATAAACCTGTATCTTTTGTAAGTCATGCTATATGGTTTTTAATGATTAATCTATGTGCAAGCATGACATCTTGTTTAGTCCATGTTTACATAATTACCCTATTGTGATACTGTGTGTATACCAAATCCATGTATGCCACTATTATAATGCACCTTCTTGAGCTATGAGGTGCATGAGCAAAAGGAGCCCTAAATTGGTGACAACAAGTGCTCTCATGGCAATTCAAGAAAAGGCAAAGGTATGGAGAATAGAACTATGCAATTTCATTGAAAATCTTGAAGGTTCGTTAATTGTGATCATAGCTATGTTCTTGCCTTTCAATTGGTAGTATCTTGGTGTAGGCGCCTTATGCCTTAAAATGTTGTTTCCCTTGGTGTACCTAAGAAAATTCTTCTTAATCTTGGTGTACTTAGACATTACGCTTTATATGCATGATCTTGTCGTTTTCAATTGGTATATATGGTGCAATGATTATCATGTATGAAGCATGCCTAGGTTGCTTGTAAAATGTTATACTCCTTGAGGCATGCATTGTTGTATTAAGTCAACTATTCAATTGGTATCTCTTTGTGATGAAATTGATAGAGTACGCCTTGACCAAGATATATTGTGATCCCCTCTAGTTCTGAGGAAGCTAGAATGTGCAAAGTGCAAGTTTTTCAAATACTTGATGCACAACTTTAGGGGGAGCACACATAACTTGTGTCTTTTGAGACTAATTGCTTCTTGAGTGATCTTGTATAGTCTCAAGGTGGAAAAGGGAAGATGAGCAAGAAATGGAGCAATCAGGACTTGGGTACCTCCGTAAGTCAAGTATTTGGTATCTTAAGTTGTGAGTAATTGCACATTTTTAGATTGCTCATGCTCTATAATATTTGGTGATACTAGATGCTTATCTTTAAATATCATGGAGCTATGACAATAATGATTTTTCAATTGGTAGCCATGGTAGTTTGCTTCAATTGATATCTTTGGTAATCACTAGAATAGAAGCTTCATCTTGTGTCACAAAACTATAACTTGTTCTAAGTCTGGTGTCTTAGCAACAAGAAAAGGTTAGGATAAAGGATCAGGCACAAGTATGAAGGAGCTTCCTAGAGATTAAACTCTTAAGATGGAAGGTACATCACAACAGGGTAAAGGTACATAAGGAAGTGTTGATCTTTTGCATATATGTATCTTAACTTTCCTCCAAATGCTTGTGTTGCATATGTTCAATGTGTAAGGGGGAGTAATGTTAGTGTGTTATAATTTATCTGCTCAATACCCTGTTGTCCCTTGACATCATTCTATGTTCCTGCTTGAATATGGTTTTGGTGTTTGATGTCAAAGGGGGAGAAATTGTGTATTAAAGCTTATCTCAACCTGAGAGGAAAGCTTATCCTAAAGGGGTTTCCTTGAGTCTTAGGGAAGAATGTGTTAGTTTTGTTGATACTA
Organism: Zea mays; assembly: GCF_902167145.1. Classification (NCBI taxonomy): domain Eukaryota; kingdom Viridiplantae; phylum Streptophyta; class Magnoliopsida; order Poales; family Poaceae; genus Zea; species Zea mays. The sequence goes on along the minus strand of NC_050100.1, from coordinate 155,215,838 downwards.
CTTATGCTTCTTATTGTATTATATGGTGATAATGCAAAATCAGTGCTTCCGTTGATATGAATCATTTAGTATCTTCTGTGTTTATCCTGTAATAGATATTCATGTGGTTCTGGTACTTTAAAATTGTTTTAATTTGGTATCTTAATGGTGAAAAGTGGTAGGTTGATATTTCCGTGGTATATCTATTCAATTGGTGTTTAACTCTGATTCTGTGCATCTATGTGTCATACGCATCACGGTTTAATTAGTGACACAATGCATCCCACAGGTACTAAGGTATAGTAATGCTTCGAATTAGCCTAAGTATGTGCAATTTGGCATATAAGGCCAAATTTAAGATTTTGATGTAAGCACATATTTAGGAGGAGCATTCTATAAACTTAGAATTCAAAATTTGTGCTTTAAATCTTATTCTTATGTAAGCTTTAATTGTGTTGCCATCAATCACCTAAAAGGGGAGATTGAAAGCTCTCTTGTGGGTTTTGGTGTTTGGATGACAACCCAATTAAAGGACTAATAAGTGTGTTAAGTGTTGAACAGGTGCTGAATGCAAAGCTAACAGGGTTCAACACAAGTAAACAGGTGTGATGGTCCAAAGACTGGATTATCTATAGATAATGGACATCACAAGTAAGATGGACATTGCTTAAGTGAGACTCGGTGTGCGTAACTCAGAGACAACCGATCAAGCCAAGGATGGAGGCAAGAAGAGCTTCGAGGTACCGAGTGCACGAGAGAAGGTCAAGGAGACCAGGAACCCAAAGCCAGGGGTGAAGAAGAAGACTTGCAAAGTCAAGGTTGATCGAGTTAAGAAGAGTTATGGTGCATCAAGGATCACTACATAAGGACATGACTTACAACCAATGAGGTAACATCTACAATTATGTGGTGTAAGTCATAAGGCTCAAGATCAAGCTCGAGAAGTGAACGGGGGTTGGGGCTCAGATATGTCAATCTAGATCAAGTCAAGTTGACTTGATGGTTTAGAGTCCAACATCGACCTCAAACAAGCCAAATTGGGTAAAATGATGAAAAAGGTTAAGTATGTAAGGTTTGAGTGTTCAACCATTTTGCATACACCTCTTACTACAAGTTTGGTGCTTTGGTTTGCTCTCTAACTCTTTATGTAGAGAAAGTTCCATTCTGAGCTCTGCTGGAGGAGAAACAGAAAAGCTAGGAGAAGAACAAGAAAGATGTAAGTTTCTAGGACTAAATCAATTGGATTATACTCTAAATGTGTTTGTTTAAGTCTCAGGAAAATCCTCCCAAAAGTTGAAGTCAAACGGAGAAAGAACGGAGGAAAAAGCACTTAGTGTGCTGTTGGCTGGTACACAGGACAGTGAATAGTAGCTGTCCGGTGCACAGGACAGTGAATAGTAACTCTGTCCAGTGCACAGGACAGTGAATAGTGACCTGTCCGGTGCATAGGACATTGAATAGTAGTTGTGTCCGGTGCACAGGACAGTGAATAGTAGCTGTGTCCGGTGCATAGGACAGTGAATAGTGACCTGTCCGATGCACATGACAGTGAATAGTCACATGTCCGGTGCACCAACGGCTAGCTGTTCCAGAGAAGGAAACTGTCAATCAGATCCGTTACTGTTCACTGTCCGATGCGCCACCGGACAGTCCGATGCACCCGCAACCAAGGAAGGCTGGGAGCTTCCAAATGAAGCTCCAACGGCTCCTAGGCCCTTTGGGGCTATAAAAGGGACCCCTAGGCGCCTCAAACAAGTACACAAGTGCAGCCAACAATTGTATACATCACTCAGATCAATTCTCTCTCTCACTCTCGTGTATATCTCTCTAGTTTGTGTGAAGGCAAAGTTATAAGCCTTTAGAGAGTGGAGAGGTGCTGCAAAGAGCTAGAGCAAAGTCATGAGCGCATTGTTACTCTGCCGGAGTGCTGTCAAGAAGATTGTAAGCAGCCGCGGCTTTGTTGTAACCCAACTCAACATAGTGGAAGGCTCTATCTGTCATACTGACAGATCTGAGCAAACGGAGGAAGGAGTTGAAATAGACTCCAAGCCCAGGTGTGGCTAACTCCAACGAGGACTAGGCAAGCATTTCAGGCTTGGCCGAACCTCGGGATAAATTCTTGCGTTTGTATGCTTCGCTCTGTATTGTGTACTGACTCTGTGTCTTACTCACTTTTTATATCTGCACTTCAACACTTATCTGTGGTACAAGTTATATTTGAAGCGCAGGGAATTTTGAGACAGGATCTTCTATTCCGCTGCAACCTACTCGAAGGATCTTTCATTACACTGCGATCTGGTCTTTGAGTAGAGTAAGAACTAAAGTTTTAAAGAGATAATTTTTATTCGCCTATTCAGCCCCCCTCTAGGCGACATCCAGATCCTGTTCCCGGGCAAAGGGAACGTTCAGTACTCCACGCACTCCACGTCGCATTCGTACGCGTGTTGGTACGTGGATCCGACGGTGATGACCCCGTTGGGGCCCGTCATCTTGAGCTTGAGGTAGGTGTAGTTGGGGACGGCCATGAACTTGACGTAGCATGGTCTCCCAGCACTGCGTGGTAGGTTCCTCGGAACCCGACCACCTCGAACGTGAGGGTTTCCTTTCGGAAGTTGGAGGGAGTCCTAAAGCAGACGGGCAGATCGAGTTGCCCAAGGGGCTAGACGCGCTTCCCGGGGATGATCCCGTGAAAGGGCGCCGCACCGGCCCAGATCGTGGACAGATCGATCTGCAAGAGCCCGAGGGTCTCGGCGTAGATGATGTTGAGGCTGCTGCCTCCGTCCATGAGGACCTTGGTAAGCCTGACATTGCCGATGACGGGATCGACAACGAGCGGGTACTTCCCCGGGCTCGGCACGCGGTCGGGGTGGTCGCCTTGGTAGAAGGTGATGGGCTTATCGGACCAGTCTAGGTAGACTGGCGCCGCCACCTTCACCGAGCAGACCTCCCGGCGCTCCTACTTGCGGTGCCGAGCCGAGGCGTTCGCCACTTGCCCACCGTAGATCATGAAGCAGTCGTGGACCTCGGGGTACTCCTCTGCTTTGTTGCCCTCCTTCTTGTAGTTGTCATGGCCTTTGCCACCTTCCACCGGGGGCCCAGCCTTATGGAAGTAGCGCCGAAGCATGACGCACTCCTCAAGGGTGTGCTTGACGGGACCCTAATGATAGGGGCCCAGCCTTATGGAAGTAGCGCCGAAGCATGACGCACTCCTCAAGGGTGTGCTTGACGGGACCCTAATGATAGGGGCACGACTCCTTGAGCATCTTGTCGAACAGGTTGGCCCCTCTAGGAGGCTTTCGAGGGTTCCTATGCTCGGCGGCGGCGACAAGATCTGCGTCGGCGGCATCGTGTTTCGCTTGCGACTTCTTGTTGCCCTTCTTCTTCGTGCCGCGCTGAGCGGACGCCTCGAGGACATCTTCCTGCTGGCGTCCCTAAGGCTGCTTGTCCTTCCGGAAGATGGCCTCGACCACCTCCTGACCAGAGGCGAACTTGGTGGCGATGTCCATCAGCTCGCTCGCCCTGGTGGGAGTCTTGCGACCCAGCTTGCTCACCAGGTCGCGGCAAGTGGTGCCGGCGAGGAACACGCCGATGACATCTAAGTCGGTGATGTTGGGCAGCTCGGTGCGCTGCTTCGAAAATCGCCGGATGTAGTCCCGCAGGGATTCTCCCGGCTGCTGGCGGCAGCTTCGGAGATCCTAGGAGTTCCCAGGGCGCACGTATGTGCCCTAGAAGTTTCCAGCGAAGGCTTTGACCAGGTCGTCCCAGTTGGAGATCTACGCAGGAGGCAGATGCTCCAGCCAGGCCTGGGCGGCGTCGGAGAGGAACAGGGGGAGATTGCGGATGATGAGGTTGTCATCGTCCGTTCCACCTAGCTGGCAGGCCAACCGGTAGTCCACGAGCCACAGTTCCGGCCTTGTTTCCCCCGAGTACTTGGTGATGGTAGTCGGGGCTCGGAACCGGGTCGGGAACGGCGCCCGTCGTATGGCCCGGCTGAAAGCTTGCGAACCGGGTGGTTCGGGCGAGGGACTCCGATCCTCCCTGCTGTCGTAGCGTCCCCCACGCCTGGGGTGGTAGCCTCGGCGCACCTTCTCGTCGAGGTGGGCTCGACGGTCGTGGCGGTGGTGCTCGTTACCGAGGCGACCCGGGGCTGCAGGTGTTGCGTCCCGCGTGCGCCCGGTGTGGACCGAGGCTTCCCGCATGAGTCGGGAAGTCACGGCGCGATGCTCTGGGGGGTACCCTTGCCTTCGGGAGGCAGAGCTTTCGGCCCGTTGGACCGCGGCATCCTCCAGGAGATTCTTGAGTTCTCCCTGGATACGCCGCCCCTCGGTGGTGGATGGCTCCAGCATCGCTCGGAGTAGTATTGCTGCTACAGCTAGGTTTTGGCCGACCCCACTGGAAGCCGGGGGCAGCCTTGCCCTGGCATCGTCAGCGATGCGGTGCTGGACGTCCTGGGCCAGATGACGCGCTTCTCCGGCTAGTGCTCGGCCTGCCCACTCTTGCTCGATGTTCTGCCGGAGCTGCACAAGTTGTCCTGCCTCCTCGTCGAGCTTGGCCTGCATCTCGCGGATTTGCTCGAGTTGTGCGTCCTGACCCCCCGCAGGGACTGGGACCACAGCTAGCTCCCGAAGGATGTCAACGCGAGGCGCAGGCCTAGGGGGATCGCCGTCCTCCGGCATACCAAGGTGGATGCTTTCGTCGAGACCCCCTAGATCGACGTGGAAACATTTGCGACTTGGGCCACTATCCTCGTCGTCGAGGCTATGGCCACCATCGGAGTAATCAGAGAGGCAGTAGTCACATGCGGTCATGACGCATGGCACTGGGGTTACCGAGCCCGGAGAAATCCCAACCAGAGTCGGGCTCATCATCTTCCTCGCACCCCGGGGGCCCGTAGGTTGAGACGGCCATCAGTCGGTCCCAGGTTGATCACATATGGTACCCGAGAAGGTTAGGATATGCCTTTATGAAAGCATCCACCGAAACGGGGTCGCTTGGTGGGTCGAAGCTGAATCTAAAAGGCACAGGGTGGAAGACGGACGGTACCTCTTGATCGACGGATGGTGACGAAGTCGCGTCGGGGACGGACTGCACCGTTATCTCGGGTACGAGGCTAACGCCCAGTAAGTCCTTCGCGAGCGTGCTGGCATCATCCGTCCGCTTGGGGTTGGCGTGTTGCGGGGAAACGACGCTCGTCTTCGTCTCAGACGCGAGGTCAACGCCTGATGTGTCCCCCGCTGGGGCGCCGGCGTCGTCGACTCGCTCGACAGCCAACGAGGTGCCGCCTCCTGCTTGGCCATGGTTGCCCCGCCTCCTCCTCCTGCGGCGGGGAAGGTGACGGGACAGGCCCGGATGCTGCTCTTCCGCTGGGGGGAAGACGTCGTCGATTCCGCCGCCGTCGGGCGGGCTGACGACCGTTGTTGTCGTTGTCGCGCGGCGGAGGAAGGAGTACCATGTCGTAGATGCCGTCGAGGGACATGAACTCGAGACTCCCGAAACAGATCAGCGTCCCGGGCTGGAGAGGTTGCTGGAGACTACCCATCTGGAGCTTGACGGGAAGCTGTTCGTCAACACACAGCAGGCCCCTACCTGGCGCGCCAACTGTCGGCGTTTTGACCCCGGGGGGTCCCTGGACCGACGAGTAAATTGTCGCTGCGTGTCCCAGTCCAGATGGGTTGGCGCGAGATGGAACACAAGGGGGAAAAAAGGGAACCGCGGCTCGTGTTATCCTGCGCTCAGGGTGGATGCGCTTGCAGTAGGGGGTTACAAGCGTCCGCGAGGGAGAGAGAGAGCCTGTCCATGAGCTCGTCCTCCCGCGCGGCCACCTTCTCGTACGAGGGCCCTGGACCTTCCTTTTATAGATGTAAGGAGAGGGTCCAGGTGTACAATGGGGGGTGTAGCAATGTGCTAACATGTCCGGCAGAGAGGAGCCAGAGCCCTATGTACATGCTGACGTGGCTGTCGGAGAGGTGTTAGTGCCCTGTGCATGTGATGTCGTGGCCGTCGGAGGAGCGCTTGAGCCCTGTAGAAGCACAGCTGTCGGGGCTGTCGGGTCCTTGCTGACGTCTCCTTGCTTCCGTAGGGGGCTGAGAACCGCCGTCGTCATGGGAGCACGCGGGGTGCCATCATTACTTGTTTACCGGGGCGAGCCAGATGGGACGCCGGTCTTGTTCCCCGTAGCCTGAGCTAGCTAGGGGTAGGGTAATGATGTACCCCCCTGTAACGTGGTCGGTCTGAGCCCAAGGTCGGGCGAGGCGGTGACTCCTCCAAGGTTGAGGCTGAGTTCGAGCCCTGGGGTCGGGCGACGCGGAGACCACCTTCCGAGGTCGAGGTTGAGTCCGAGCCCTGGGGTCGGGCGAGGCGGAGACCGTCTTCCGAGGTCGAGGTTGAGTCTGAACCCTGGGTCGGGTGAGGCGGAGAACGTCTTCCGAGGTCGAGGTTGAGTCCGAGCCCTGGGGTCGGGCGAGGCGGAGCTTCCTATGGTGCCTGAGGCTGGACTCGGCTGCTGTCAGCCTCACCCTGGCGGGTGGCACAGCAGTCGGAGCAGGGCAGGCGACGCTGTTTTCTTGTCAGGTCAGTTAGTGGAGGGGCGAAGTGACTGCGGTCACTTCGGCCCTGCCGACTGAGGAGCGCGCGTCAGGATAAGGTGTCAGGTGATCCTTGCATTGAATGCTCCTGCGATACGGTCGGTTGGCGAGGCGATCTGGCCAAGGTTGCTTCACTGCGAAGCCTGCCCGAGCTGGGCCTCGGGCGAGTCGAAGGTGCGCTCGTTGCTTGAGGAGGCCCTCGGGCGAGGCGTGAATCCGCTTGGGTCTACTGTTCCTGCCCGAGGCTGGGCTCGGGCGAGGCGAGATCGTGTCCCTTGAGTGGACGGAGCCTTGACCTGAATTGCGCCCATCAGGCTTTTGCAGCTTGTGCTGATGGTGATTACCAGCCGAGTTTAGGAGTCTTGGTGTACCCCTAATTATGGTCCCCGACACTGTCTTTAGAAGAAGTGATGATTCAGTAGCATTTAAGGGAGTATTAGAGGGCCAGCTATACTTAGTAGATTTTAACAAAGCTGAACTCGATACTTGCTTAATTGCTAAGACTAATATGGGTTGGCTCTGGCATCGCCGACTAGCCCATGTTGGGATGAAGAATCTTCACAAGCTTCTAAAGGGAGAGCACATTTTAGGACTAACAAATGTTCATTTTGAGAAAGACAGGGTTTGTAGCGCATGTCATGCAGGAAAGCAAGTTGGCGCCCATCATCCACATAAGAACATCTGACGACCAACAAGCCGCTTGAGCTACTCCACATGGATTTATTCGGCCCGATCGCTTGCATAAGCATCGGCGGGAGTCAGTATTGTCATGTAATTGTGGATGATTATTCTCGCTTCACTGGGGTATTCTTTTTACAGGAAAAATCTCAAACCCAAGAGACCTGTTGGGGACTCGTTCTCAAATGCTATGAATTAAGAACAAGGCAACATAAAATGTTAAATGTTAATGCCCTTCGTCCAATGAAACATTATTCCTTTAAGGATTAATGAGCTTCGGACGAAGGTCAAAGACGATACAATTACGAAGGTTAAATCTTCGTAATAGAACTCTAATAGATTATATAAAGTAGTGCGAGATATGAAGCATCAAAGACAAATAAATTATAAATGAATAACATCACTTTCATATTATATCAACTTAATGTATTCAAATATTAGATACATTTATACCTCTGCCTTGGCAAAGATTGATTCCCGAGTGATGCGGTTGAAATTACAGGAATGCGTAAACAGTAAAGGAATACTGTTCACTATTTATAGGCACAGGACACAGCCTGTGAGGAATTACAATCATGCCCCTCATAAAAGTTTACAACAACGACTCAAACACTTATGGACTAAAAGGTCATTCTACTTTTAAGTCGGTTTGTAATTCCGAAGCTTCATGAAGAGCAACCTTCGGTCATCACATGCGGACAGCTTCAGCCGAAGCTGTTTCTTCCTGTAGGACCTTCGGCGACGAAGCATGGTCCCAACAGTGGCCCCTTCGCGGTGCTAGATCGTTTTTCGTAACGAGCTTGATCCGTGAAAAAAGTCTCTTAGGCTTCAGGAAGCCGAAGGTCCGAAAAACACCTTCCCTGAGCTCGTTGTCGAGAAACGATTCAGTTTCCGAGCGCGTAGCGGTCCCACCCTGCAGAGTTACTATTTGGTCTCTGCGGTCCACCGCGCAGCGGGTGTAACCAGCTGTTCGCCTGGTGTAAAAATCCTGACGATTCACCTTCTTACCTGCAGCACTATATAAACAGACGGGTAGGTGTGAAGTTACCACAGCATTCATTGCTATTGCACTGTTTTGCTGCCAAAATTTTTAACCATAGCCGAAGCTTGACTCTCGCAATCAAACGAAGCTCCAGTTTAAAGCCTACTTCGTCAGAAGAAAAAGCTTCGGAAGAAAAAGTTTTTAGTTCCCAAGAAATTCAGAATTAAATGGCCAGAGTGCGCTCTACCGCTAGGGTTGAGCGTGACGGAGGCGAAGCTGAAGGAGCGGAGACTGTTCCTATCTCCGAAGCGATGCAACGATCTGGAATGGTGACCTCGGAAGCAATCCGTACTGCCGAGACAGAGCAGACTGTTGCCGAGACAGAACAAGTTGATGTCGAAGCGGAAGAAGGAAATATTGAGGAAGCTGATCCCGATGATGATTACCATATTGCTGTGCCAAGCAAACCCAGCCACTTGGACTTCGGAAAGTCGACTGTCTCCAAGGCTGATCTCTCCAAGATGGTGAAGTCGGGTTATTTCAGTGAGAATGAGAAGAAGCTACTTCGCTTCGGGGGGGAAGAAACTACCCCGAAGCCAGAAAAGGATGAAATAGTCATTTTCAAGAGCTTCCTAAAAGCTGGGTTGAGATTTCCCTTAAATAGGATGATCTCTGATGTGCTGCAAAAATTTGGCATCTATTTTCACCAACTGACTCCCAACGCGATTGTCAGGCTCAGCGTCTATATCTGGGCTCTCCGAAGCCAGGCGGTGGAGCCATTTGCCGACAGCTTCTGTCGAGTTCATGAGCTGCATTATCAAACTAAAGCCAGAAAAGATGGATTGCATGAAAATTTTGGTTGCTATAATTTTGCTTATCGGAAAACCACGAAGTTTCCCGTGATCAGCTACCGAAGCAAATGGCCGGCAGGCCGGAAATCAGAGTGGTTTTATGTCAAAGTCGACGAAGACAAAGAGAAGCTGGTTCAGAGCCCTCTTGAACTAACCTTCGGAGAAACAAGACTCCGATGCAGAATGGAAGTAGAAGGTCCAACTTGGGCTGCACTGGGCGAATTCAAAATTATTGCAGAACATATTGGCACTAGAGATTTAGTGCAGGAATTCCTGGCCTTCAGGGTTTTTCCAACTATGAAAGAGTGGACAATGCCGAAGCTTAAAGGGGAAAAGAAAAAGGGGGAACACGTCCGACTGCCCTACCATCATAAGTTCAAGAAATACTTTAAAGTACCCTGCCAAGAATGGCTTGATACAATTGAAATAATGAGCAATGAAATTCTTGGGAATTACTCTAAAAAAGAGGACCAACTGATGACAGCGGCCTTCGGCACTCGGCCGAAACGAAGGCTGAACAGGGTACTTGATGCCATAGGATTTGAATACGCTAACTATGGTCGACTGGGCGAAGATGCTGGAGGCCCGAAGCGAAAAAGGATTGCCAGCGCTACTGACGAAGAGGTCGTCAAGGTAGCCAAAAAGAAAAAGAAAGATTCTGAAAATCTTAGCGCTGAAGAGTTAAATCCTGAGCCGAAGGTGGCCACTACAAAAAAGAGAAAAAGTGCATCCCCAGAGCTGGAAACGCCGGTCCGAGAAGAAGATACTTCTGCTTCTCCTTCTGCTATTGAAGTAGAAGAAATTATGAAGGTAATGACTGAACCTTTGCCTTTCAGGCTAAGTCCGCTGGCACTGGAACTGACGAAGTTTTTTCAGAAGGACAAGGCAGCTTCGGCAGTAGAAAGTCCTGCGAAGCCGAAAAAGCGAAGAATTATTCAAGTAACAGATGTGATCCATCAGACGCCGCCACCGGCAACGGTGTCAAAATTTGTTTTTGCTGAATCTGCCGAAGCCGAAGCTACTGAAATGAAAACCGCTGAAGCTGAAACCGGCGAAGCCGAAGCTACCGGGGCCGAAGCCGGGGCCACCAAAGAGTCGAACCTGGAAACCACACTTGAGGTTATTGACAATATACTCCTGAAAATGGCTGAAGAGGAAGCTATTGTGGCTACAGTGAATACGGCAACTGAGAAGGGGAAAGAGCAAATTGATGAAATTTCAGAAGAAGAAGATTTTAACTTTCAAGATTTACTCGGACAAGAATTAACAGATGCCAAAAAAGAGGAGTTGAAAAAATATGCCATATCTTGCGGATACAAATCAGGGGCTATGCTATTTGGTGGGGTCAACGAAGGGAAACTAAGATGCCTTCGGAACCGCACCGAAGCCAAAATTGTTAGAACCCTTTCCAAAAGCATTGGCCTGCCGAAGCTGGAAGCGGACTTATGCCGTTATCAACGACAACACATCGCCGGAAGCTTGCTTTATGCTAACTTCAAGGTAACGAATATTTTTATTATTTTTTTACTATTATTATTAACTTTTTGGGTCGTGTTCTAACGAAGATCATTTTGATAGAGCATATTATTAAGCAAGGTTCTGAAAATGCAACAAGACCTAGAGGAAGAGAAAAACAAAGCCATCATTCAAGATTTGGCTGAAAAAGTGGAAAATCACGAAGCCAATCTGAAAAAGAAAGACTTCGCAATCCAAAACCTTGAAATCATGGTCAAAGAGCACGAAGGTGCATTAGAAAAGAAGGATTTTGTTATTCAGACCATGGAGGGCTCTTTGGCTGAAGTCCAAACTGAAAATGACAAATTAAAGAGTGAACTGCTCCGTCAATCAGAAAAATTCGAGCAAGAAAAGAAATATTTTGAAGCAAGCCTAAAGGCTGAAGTGGATAAATACTCAAATTTGCAGAAATCTTTTACAGAACTTCAGGAGAAATGCTTAAGCTTCGGCATCCGTTGTGTGCAGCGGCTGAAGGACGTGTTTCACTCTGTCGGAGCTAGCTCTTCGAAATTTACACCTTCAACTGAAAATCTGCCAAGAACATTAGAACATATTGAAGGCGAAGTTGATGCCCTTGACGAAGTTATTGGTGGGCACGCTGACTTCTGCACCCTGGTAGCTTCTCGGGGCACAGCTGCTGCTTTTTTGAAGGCTGGCTGCACACATGGAAACATTGTGAACAGACCAAACTTCAGCTTGTCAGCTTCAGATTTGATGGATATCCCAAGCTTAGCCAGAAGTATCGGAAATAGATTCATGACCCAGATCTGGGTAAGTGGCGGGCGGAAAATGGCAGGCGACGAAGCTCGAAGCCATCTCAAGCCGGTAAAAAACTTATGTTTTGTTACTTTTACCTTCTCCTTTGAAATTTGTACCATTCTTACTCTGCTATTTGGTATATACAGGATGACGAAGCTGAAGATTGACAATGCTGAAGTTTGACAAAACTAAAGACGAAGCTTTAGCTAAAGCTTAAAGTTGCTTATAATATGCTTTCCTGCAAAAATTCTTGTAATATAGATATGGAATAACTTATGTAAATTTGTACATACCTTGTAATATATCCTGCCTCCCTTATCCGTATTCAATCTGCTTTGCTGTGGACGAAACTTCTCTTTTGAGCCGAAGGCGAAAAACACCTTCCCTTCTTTTCGTACACAACGAAGCATAGAAAATTTTTCCTTCGAATCTTTTCCTTATTTTCTGAAGCACCTGTCTTTTTTGTGTAGCATGATGATGATTCTATATATGTCTAAATGGATGTTTATGAATGCAAATGACATGATGATATGTTATGTGCAAATGAATATTAGGACACGGCCCTTCGTCCCCTCAAAAATGATAAAAATCTTTTTGCCGTTTACTTTTTGGCTTCACCGTTTACTTTTCGGTGTATAGCGTTGACTTTTCGCTGTAAGCCTCCCTTAGGAGCTTCTTCGCCTTTTACTTTCGGCGGAATCAGCGTTTATTGTTCGCTGTAAGCCTCCCTTAGGAGCTTCTTCGCCTTTTACTTTCAGCGGAATCAGCGTTTATTTTTCGCTGTAAGCTCTGCATTCCCTTAGGAACGACTTTTGAGCTTCTCCCTGTTTTCTTTTCTTTTTCTTTGCACTCGAAGGTGCGTTCTCAGCTTTTACATTTACATGTTTGGGGGATATCGCTCTTATAGAATTGAAATAAGGAAAAGAAAAATTACATGTTGTGGCCCCATTAAAAACCTTTCTCCCCTTTGGAAAGGAAAAGGGTGCCACAAAAAAGAATATAAAAAGTTACATCGAACTAAACATAATATCTCTGAAGCTCATCCGCATTCCACGATCTAGGAATGTCATTGCCGTCCAAATCTTTCAACCTGTAGGAACCGGGTCTTGACGAAGATACCACCAAAAAGGGGCCTTCCCACTTCAGCTGTAATTTGCCTATTGTTTCAGGGTTAGCTACTCTTCGAAGTACCAAGTGTCCTGGTTCAATGTTCTTCAACTTGACCTTTCTATCACGCCATTTTATTGTTTCAGCTTGATATTTATTGATGTTCTCCACAGCTTGGAGTCTGATCCCTTCAATAGCATCTTTTTCTACAGAGCAATCAGCTTCGTTTTCGTCCTCTGTCGAAGCTACTGTCCTTATTGATCCTGTTTTAGCCTCTTCTAGGGTTATTGCTTCGTCACCAAACAATAGTTTAAAAGGTGTAAAGCCCATCGACCTTGACGTGGTTGTGTTATGACTCCACACCACTTTGATTAACTCGTCTGGCCACTTTCCCCTGGGCTGATTGAAGATTGACTTCATTATTCCTGTCATTATGATCCCATTGGCTCTTTCAACAAGTCTATTTGACTCTGGGTGTCGGACTGATGCAAAATGGATCTTCGTGCCAATTTGATTACAAAATTCTCTGAAGGCTTCAGAATCAAACTGTGTTCCATTATCCACAGTGATAGCCTTTGGCACTCCGAAGCGACAAACAATGTTTTGCCAGAAAAACTTTTGAATTGTAAATGAAGTTATTGTGGCTAAGGGCTTCGCCTCAATCCACTTGGAAAAATATTCCACTGCCACCACCACATATCTTAAGTTCCCCTGTGCTGGTGGTAATGGACCTAGCAAATCCAGACCCCACCTTTGCAACGGCCAAGTGGGTTGTATTAATTGAGTTAAAGACGAAGGTTGTTTTTGATCTCTTGCACATTTCTGACAACCTTCGCACTTTTGAACTAAATCCGCTGCATCCGAAGCTGCCTTTGGCCAATAAAATCCTTGGCGAAAAACTTTCCCAAGCAAGGGCCTAGATCCAATGTGAGATCCACACAGACCTGCATGTATGTCCTTCATTAAGTCTATACCTTCGGATCTGGATAAGCATTTGAGTAATGGGGAACAGACCCCGCGCTTGTATAACTCCCCTTCTATTATGACATATGGTCGAGCTCTTGCTTCTATTCTCCTGTTATAAGCTTCGTCATCTGAAAGAAAATTACCCTGAAGGAAAGAGATAATCTCGGTTCTCCAATCTTCACTATAAACAGGGGATATGTTAAGGATTGCTCTTTCAAGAAGCTCGACCGAAGGTGCTTTTATTGTTTCAAAAAATACTTCCGAAGGTATAGGCAGCCCCTGGGCTGCTGACTTAGCCAATAGATCAGCGTATTCATTTTCTCCACGAGGAATATTTTTGACAGAGAAACCTTCGAAGGAAGCCTCAATCCTTTGAACTGTATCTAGATACTTTTCAAGCTTCGGGTCTCTTGCTTTGTAACTTTTGTCAATATGACCAGAAATAACTTGGGAATCAGTTTTAAGGATGGCCCTTCTGATTCCCATTGCCTTTAATTTCCGAAGACCCAAAAGCAGAGCTTCATACTCGGCGATGTTATTTGTGCAACTAAAATCAAGTTTTGCCGCATAACAAGTTTTAACTTTGGAAGGTGAAACCAACACAGCAGCCGCTCCCGCTCCGAAGGTTCCCCAAGACCCATCGCAAAACACTGTCCATGCTTCGGCGTCTTTATTTGTTTCTTCTTCCTGAGCCCCTGGCGTCCAGTCAGCAATAAAGTCTGCTAACGCCTGGGACTGAATCGAAGATCTATGAACATATTCAATGCAAAATTCATTGAGCTCTGCAGCCCATTTTCCAATCCTTCCAGTAGCTTCTCGGTTCCTCATAATATCCTTCAGAGGTTGTGAAGAAGGAACAACTATGTTGTAAGCTTGAAAATAGTGCCGAAGTTTCCTGGAGGCCATCAAGACAGCATACAGTACCTTCTCCAACTCTGTATAATTTTTCTTTGATAAGCTAAGAACCTCGGATACAAAATATATTGGGGCCTGCCTCTTAACTTGGCCTTCAAGCTTCTCCTGAACAAGTGCTGCACTTACCGCTGAGTGCGAAGCTGCCACATATAATAACAAAGGAGCCCCTGGCGTAGGTGGAGTTAGTGTTGTTAGATCTATCAAATACTGTTTCAGCTCTTCAAAGGCCTTCTGCTGGATTGGTCCCCATTGAAAGACTTCGGCTGACTTCAGCACTTCGAAGAATGGTAAGTTTCTCTCTGCTGATCTGGATATAAATCTATTGAGAGATGTCAGCCTTCATGTCAATCTTTGAGCCCCCTTTTTTTGTACTTGGTGGCTCCATTCGAAGTACAGCTTCGATTTTACTTGGGTTGGCCTCAATTCCCTTTGTTGAAACTAGATAACCAAGAAATTTCCCCTTCTTTACTCCGAAGACACATTTTTCTGGATTCAGCTTTAGACCAGCCTGTCTAAAATTAGCGAAGGTCTCCTGTAAATCAGCAATGTGGTTATCCTGCTTCATGCTCTTTACAATGATATCATCAACATAAGTTAGTACATTCCTGCCTATCTGAGAATGGAGAACCTTTGCTGTCATTCTGCCGAAGCTTCCTCCAGCATTCTTAAGCCCTTCAGGCATCCGAAGGTAACAGTATGTCCCACTAGGGGTTATGAAACTGGTTTTTGGTTCATCCTCCTTCTTCATCTAGATTTGATGATAGCCTGAATAGCAATCCAGCAAACTCATAAGTTCTGATGAAGCTGCTGCATCGACTAAAGAATCTATCCTTGGCAATGGAAACTCATCCTTCGGACAGGCCTTATTGAGATCAGTAAAATCGATGCACATTCTCCATTTACCATTGGCCTTCTTCACCATAACAGTGTTAGCCAACCATTCTGGGTATTTTACCTCTCTAATAACTCCGGCACTGAGGAGTCGTTTCACTTCATTCCGAGCCCCTTCGGCCTTGTCATCAGACATCTTCCGAAGCCTCTGTTTCCTGGGTCTGAAAGATGGATCAACATTGAGCGAGTGCTCAATAACATCCCTGTTAACTCCGCAAAGATCATTGGCTGACCAAGCAAAAACATCTTTATTGTTGAACAAAAACCTTATCAAGGTTTTCTCCTGCTCTTCAGACAATTGAGATCACAATAGCACCTTCTGCTCTGCTATATCCTCACATAAGAGCATGGGTTTCGGCTGGTCAGCCGAAGCAGCTTTTTCCCTTCTGAACTTGTATTGCTCACAAGCTTCAGTTCCATTTATATTATGGATTGCTTTTGAGTCTGTCCAATTTCCTTCGGCCCTTCTGGCAGCTTCTTGACTTCCATGAATAGCAATGGGCCCTTGGTCCGAAGGTATCTTCATGCAAAGATAGGCTGGATGCAGAATTGCTTCGAAGGCATTAAGAGTACCACGACCAATGATTGCATTGTAAGGGTACTCCATGTCAACAATATCAAACATAACTTGCTCAGTCCTTGTGTTGTTGATGAATCCGAAGGCCACTGACATTGAGATTTTGCCGAGTGCTACAATCTGCCTTCCTCCGAAGCCGCAAAGGGGATGTGTGGCATCAAGAATTTTATCTTCGGGCTCTTGCATCTGTCTGAAGGCCTTAGCAAATATGATATCAGCTGCACTGCCTGTGTCAACCAAAACATTATGGACCAGAAATCCTTTGATAACACAAGAGATAACCATAGCATCATTGTGTGGGTAATCCTTGAGTTGAAGGTCCTCTTGGGAGAAGGTAATGGGAATGTGAGACCATCTTGACTTGATGAAGGGTCCTTGCACCCCGACATGTTGTACCCTTCTCTGTGCTTCCTTCTTCTGTTTCTTGTTGGCTGGTTCTGAACATGAACCGCCTGTTATCGGGAGTACCAGCTTCGGAACCGAAGCAGCTCCAGCTTGAATATTGAACGAAGCCATCAGCTCAGAAAAGTGGAAGTGAGTTCACCGGAGGTGGGCGCCAATGTTGGGGACTCGTTCTCAAATGCTATGAATTAAGAACAAGGCAACATAAAATGTTAAATGTTAATGCCCTTCGTCCAATGAAGCATTATTCCTTTAAGGATTAATGAGCTTCGGACGAAGGTCAAAGACGATACAATTACGAAGGTTAAATCTTCGTAATAGAACTCTAATAGATTATATAAAGTAGTGCGAGATATGAAGCATCAAAGACAAATAAATTATAAATGAATAACATCACTTTCATATTATATCAACTTAATGTATTCAAATATTAGATACATTTATACCTCTGCCTTGGCAAAGATTGATTCCCGAGTGATGCGGTTGAAATTACAGGAATGCGTAAACAGTAAAGGAATACTGTTCACTATTTATAGGCACAGGACACAGCCTGTGAGGAATTACAATCATGCCCCTCATAAAAGTTTACAACAACGACTCAAACACTTATGGACTAAAAGGTCATTCTACTTTTAAGTCGGTTTGTAATTCCGAAGCTTCATGAAGAGCAACCTTCGGTCATCACATGCGGATAGCTTCAGCCGAAGTTGTTTCTTCCTGTAAGACGGGCTCAAAACGAGTTCGGATTAAGGATTAAAAAGATAAGAAGCGACAATGGGACGGAGTTCAAGAACTCTCAAATCGAAGGCTTTCTTGAGGACGAGGGAATCAAGCATGAGTTCTCTTCTCCCTACACACCTCAACAAAATGGTGTAGTGGAGAGAAAGAATAGAACTCTATTGGACATGGCGAGGATCATGCTTGATGAGTACAAGACTCCGGACCGGTTTTGGGCTGAGGCGATTAACACCGCCTGCTACTCCATCAACCTGCTCTAACTTCACCGAATCCTCAAGAAGACATCTTATGAACTCCTCACCGGAAAAAGCCCAATGTTTCATATTTTAGAGTCTTTGGTAGCAAATGTTTTATTCTTATTAAAAGAGGTAGAAAATCTAAATTTGCTCCTAAGGCTGTAGAAGGCTTTTTACTAGGATATGACTCAAACACAAGGGCATATAGAGTCTTCAACAAATCCACTGGATTAGTTGAGGTTTCTTGTGACAATGTGTTTGATGAGACTAATGGCTCCCAAGTGGAGCAAGTTGATCTTGATGAATTAGATGATGAAGAGGCTATGTGCGTCGCATTAAGGAACATGTCCATTGGGGATGTGTGTCCTAAGGAATCCAAAGAGCCTACTCAAGCACAAGATCAACCATCATCTTCCATGCAAGGATCTCCACCAAACTCAAGATGAGGATCAGGCTCAAGATGATGAAGATCAAGAGGATGAGTCACCTCAAGAGGAGGACATGATCAAGGGGGAGATCAAGACAATGAATACAAGGAAGATGAGCAAGAGATTCAGGGTCAAAGACCGCCACATCCAAGCTTCCACCAAGCGATTCAAAGAGATCACCCCGTCAACTCCATTCTTGGTGACATTCATAGGGGGGTAACTACTAGATCTCGAGTTGCACATTTTTGTGAGCATTACTCTTTTGTGTCCTCTATTGAGCCATACAGGGTGGAGGATGCACTAAGAGATTCAGATTGGGTGCTGGCTATGCAAGGGGATTTCAACAACTTCACGAGAAATGAGGTATGTCATTTAGTTCCACGTCCTAACCAAAATGTTGTAGGTACCAATTGGGTATTCCGCAACAAGCAAGATGAGCATGGTGTGGTGACAAGGAACAAAGCCCGACTTGTGGCCAAAGGATATTCACAAGTCGAAGGTTTGGATTTCGGTGAAACCTATGCACTCGTAGCTAAGCTTGAGTCAATTCGTATATTACTTGCCTATGCTACTTACCATGGCTTTAAGCTTTATAAAATGGACGTGAAAAGTGCCTTCCTCAATGGACTAATCAAGGAAGAGGTCTATGTTGAGCAACCTCCCAGCTTTGAAGATAGTGAGTACCCTAACCATGTGTATAAACTCTCAAAGGCGCTTTATGGGCTAAAGCAAGCCCCAAGAGCATGGTATGAATGCCTGCGAGATTTCCTTATCACTAATGGCTTCAAAGTCGGTAAAGTCGATCCTACTCTTTTTACTAAAACTATTGCAAAATATTTGTTTGTATGCCAAATTTATGTTGATGATATCATATTTGGGTCTACTAACAAATCTACTTGTGAAGAGATTAGTAGGATTATGATTCAAAAATTCGAGATGTCTATGATGGGGGAGTTGAAGTATTTTCTAGGATTTCAAGTCAAGCAACTCCAAGATGGCACCTTCATCAGCCAAACAAAGTACATTCAAGACATACTTAACAAGTTTGGAATGAAGGATGTCAAGCCCATCAAGACACATATGGGAACAAATGGGCATCTCGACCTCGACACGGGAGGTAAATCCGTAGATCAAAAGGTATACCAGTCAATGATAGGTTCTTTACTCTATTTATGTGCATCTCGACCGGATATTATGCTTTCCGTATGCATGTGTGCAAGGTTCCAAGCCGATCCTAAGGAAGTTCACCTTAGGGCCGTGAAAAGAATCATGAGATATTTAGTTTACACTCCTAAGTTTGGACTTTGGTACCCCAGGGGATCCACTTTTGATTTAATAGGATATTCAGATGCTGATTGGGCAGGGTGTAAAATTGATAGGAAGAGCACATCAGGGACTTGTCAGTTTCTGGGGAGATCCCTGGTGTCTTGGGATTCAAAGAAATAAAACTCAGTAGCTCTTTCTACCGCCGAAGCTGAGTATATTGTCGCAGGCCATTGCTGTGCACAATTACTTTGGATGAGGCAAACCCTAAGGGACTATGGATACAAGTTGAGCAAAGTCTGTCTCCTATGTGATAATGAGAGTGCAATTCGCATGGCGGATAATCCCGTTGAACACAGCCGCACTAAGCACATAGACATTCGGTATCACTTTATGAGGGATCACCAACAAAGGGGGATATCGAGATAGCTTATGTTAGCACCAAAGAACAATTAGCCGATATCTTTACCAAGCCATTAGATGAGAAAACCTTAGCAAACTTAGGAATGAGCTAAACATTCTT
Source organism: Zea mays (assembly GCF_902167145.1). Taxonomy (NCBI): domain Eukaryota; kingdom Viridiplantae; phylum Streptophyta; class Magnoliopsida; order Poales; family Poaceae; genus Zea; species Zea mays. The sequence goes on along the minus strand of NC_050100.1, from coordinate 155,196,444 downwards.
GATTCTCGGAATTTTGATTGAAACATTGCACACATAGCTCATTTATATACCTTTGATCATATCTCTTTCATGACTACGACTAATGTGTTTTCAAGTGTATTTCTATGCTAAGTCATAGATTGAAAGGTAAATGGAGTCTTCGGCGAAGACAAGCGGTTTCATTTACCCTTCGCCGTCACTCCACATCACTCCAATTTGGTATAATCTTTCACTCATATTTCGTTTACCAAAGGGGAAAAAAATAAAAAGGGCTCTCAATGTCTCCGTTTTTGGCGATTAATGCCAAAGGGGGAGAAAATATTAAGCCCAAAGCAAAAGGATCGCACCACCAACTTCAAAAATTTGATTTATTTACAAAAGCTTGCTTTTCCAATTGGTATCTTGATAGAAAATTTCTTCAATTGGTATGATATTTTCAATTGATAAATTTATACATAGATGTTCAAAATTGGCATCTAAATATACTTCCAATTGGTATCTATTAAAGCCCTCTTGAAAGCTACGAGGAGAATTTCATTCAGGGGAAGTTTTGTTTAGTCAAAGGAAAAGCGGTTGAAACAGGGGGAGAAATTTCAAATCTTGAAAATGCTTCTTGCAATCTTATTCATATACCTTTGACTATTTGCAAAAGACTTTGAAAAGATTTTCCAAAAAAAGAATTTGCAAAAACAAAACAAATGGTGCAAATGTGGTCCAAAATGTTAAATAAAAGAAAGCAATCCATGCATATCTAGTGAAATTATAAATTGGTTTAATTCTAAGTAACCTGTTGGGACCATGCTTCGTCGCCGAAGGTCCTGCAGGAAGAAACAGCTTCGGCTGAAGCTGTCTGCACGTGATGACCGAAGGTTGTTGTTCATGAAGCTTCGGAATTGCCAACCGACTTAAAAGTAGAATGACCTTTTAGTCCACAAGTGTTTGAGTCATTGTTGTAAACTTTTATGAGGGGCATGATTGTAATTCCTCACAGGCTGTGTCTTGTGCCTATAAATAGTGAACAGTATTCCTTTACTGTTCACGCATTCATGTAATTGCAATCGCATCACTCGGGAATTATTCTTTGCCAAGGCAGAGGTATAAATGTATTTAATATTTGAGTACATTAAATTGATATAATATAAAAGTGATATTGTAATTTATTTGTCTTTGATGCTTCATATCTCGCATTATTTTATATAATCTATTAGAGTTCAATTACGAAGATTTAACCTTCGTAATTGTATCATCCTTAACCTTCGTCCGAAGTTCATTAAATCCTTAAAGGAATAATGCTTCAGCGGACGAAGGGTATTAATATTTAACATTTTTATGTTGCCTTGTTCTTAATTCATAGCATTTGAGAACGAGTCCCCAACATTGGCGCCCACCTCCGGTGAACTCACTTCCACTTTTCTGAGCTGATGGCTTCGTTTAATATTCAAGCTGGAGCTGCTTCGGTTCCGAAGTTGGTACTCCCGATAACGGACGGTTCATGTTTAGAACTAGCCAACAAGAAACAGAAGAAGGAAGCACAGAGAAGGGTACAACATGTCGGGGTGCAAGGACCCTTCATCAAGTCAAGATGGTCTCACATTCCTATTACCTTCTCCCAAGAGGACCTTCAACTCAAGGATTACCCACACAATGATGCTATGGTTATCTCTTGTGTTATCAAAGGATTTCTGGTCCACAATGTTTTGGTTGATACAGGCAGTGCAGCTGATATCATATTTGCTAAGGCCTTCAGACAGATGCAAGAGCCCGAAGATAAAATTCTTGATGCCACACATCCCCTCTGCGGCTTCGGAGGAAGGCAGATTGTAGCACTCGGCAAAATCTCAATGTCAGTGGCCTTCGGATTCATCAACAACACAAGGACTGAGCAAGTTATGTTTGATATTGTTGACATGGAGTACCCTTACAATGCAATCATTGGTCGTGGTACTCTTAATGCCTTCGAAGCAATCCTGCATCCAGCTTATCTTTGCATGAAGATACCTTCGGACCAAGGGCCCATTGCTATTCATGGAAGTCAAGAAGCTGCCAGAAGGGCCGAAGGAAATTGGACAGACTCAAAAGCAATCCATAATATAGATGGAACTGAAGCTTGTGAGCAATACAAGTTCAGAAGGGAAAAAGCTGCTTCGGCTGACCAGCCGAAACCCATGCTCTTATGTGAGGATATAGCAGAGCAGAAGGTGCTATTGGGATCTCAATTGTCCGAAGAGCAAGAGAAAACCTTGATAAGGTTTTTGTTTAACAATAAAGATGTTTTTGCTTGGTCAGCTAATGATCTTTGCGGAGTTAACAGGGATGTTATTGAGCACTCGCTCAATGTTGATCCATCCTTCAGACCCAGGAAACAGAGGCTTCGGAAGATGTCTGATGACAAGGCCGAAGGTGCTCGGAATGAAGTGAAAAGACTCCTCAGTGCCGGAGTTATTAGAGAGGTAAAATACCCAGAATGGCTGGCTAACACTGTTATGGTGAAGAAGGCCAATGGTAAATGGAGAATGTGCATCGATTTTACTGATCTCAATAAGGCCTGTCCGAAGGATGAGTTTCCATTACCAAGGATAGATTCTTTAGTCGATGCAGCAGCTTCATCAGAACTTATGAGTTTGCTGGATTGCTATTCAGGCTATCATCAAATCTGGATGAAGAAGGAGGATGAACCAAAAACCAGTTTCATAACCCCTAGTGGGACATACTGTTACCTTCAGATGCCTGAAGGGCTTAAGAATGCTGGAGGAAGCTTCAGCAGAATGACAACAAAGGTTCTCCATTCTCAGATAGGCAGGAATGTATTAACTTATGTTGATGACATCATTGTAAAGAGCACGAAGCAGGATAACCACATTGCTGATTTACAGGAGACCTTCGCTAATTTTAGACAGGCTGGTCTAAAGCTGAATCCAGAAAAATGTGTTTTCGGAGTAAAGAAGGGGAAATTTCTTGGTTGCCTAGTTTCGACAAAGGGAATTGAGGCCAACCCAAGTAAAATCGAAGCTATACTTCGAATGGAGCCACCAAGTACAAAAAAGGGGGCTCAAAGATTGACAGGAAGGCTGGCATCTCTCAATAGATTCATATCCAGATCAGCAGAGAGAAATTTACCATTCTTCGAAGTGCTGAAGTCAGCCGAAGTCTTTCAATGGGGACCAATTCAGCAGAAGGCCTTTGAAGAGTTGAAACAGTATTTGATAGATCTAACAACACTAACTCCACCTACGCCAGGGGCTCCTTTGTTATTATATGTGGCAGCTTCGCACTCAGCGGTAAGTGCAGCACTTGTTCAGGAGAAGCTTGAAGGCCAAGTTAAGAGGCAGGCCCCAATATATTTTGTATCCGAGGTTCTTAGTTTATCAAAGAAAAATTATACAGAGTTGGAGAAGGTACTGTATACTGTCTTGATGGCCTCCAGGAAGCTTCGGCACTATTTTCAAGCTTACAACATAATTGTTCCTTCTTCACAACCTCTAAAGGATATTATGAGGAACCGAGAAGCTACTGGAAGGATTGGAAAATGGGCTGCAGAGCTCAATGAATTTTGTATTGAATATGTTCATAGATCTTCGATTCGGTCCAAGGCGTTAGCAGACTTCATTGCTGACTGGACGCCAGGGGCTCAGGAGGAAGAAACAAATAAAGACGCCGAAGCATGGACAGTGTTTTGCGATGGGTCTTGGGGAACCTTCGGAGCGGGAGCGGCTGCTGTGTTGGTTTCACCTTCCAAAGTTAAAACTTGTTATGCGGCAAAACTTGATTTTAGTTGCACAAATAACATCGCCGAGTATGAAGCTCTGCTTTTGGGTCTTCGGAAATTAAAGGCAATGGGAATCAGAAGGGTCATCCTTAAAACTGATTCCCAAGTTATTTCTGGTCATATTGACAAAAGTTACAAAGCAAGAGACCCGAAGCTTGAAAAGTATCTAGATACAGTTTGAAGGATTGAGGCTTCCTTCGAAGGTTTCTCTGTCAAAAATATTCCTCGTGGAGAAAATGAATACGCTGATCTATTGGCTAAGTCAGCAGCCCAGGGGCTGCCTATACCTTCGGAAGTATTTTTTGACACAATAAAAGCACCTTCGGTCGAGCTTCTTGAAAGAGCAATCCTTAACATATCCCCTGTTTATAGTGAAGATTGGAGAACTGAGATCATCTCTTTCCTTCAGGGTAACTTTCTTTCAGACGATGAAGCTTATAACAGGAGAATAGAAGCAAGAGCTCGACCATATGTCATAATAGAAGGGGAGTTATACAAGCGCGGGGTCTGTTCCCCATTACTCAAGTGCTTATCCAGATCCGAAGGTATAGAATTAATGAAGGACATACATGCAGGTCTGTGTGGATCTCACATTGGATCTAGGCCCTTGCTTGGGAAAGTTTTTCGCCAAGGATTTTATTGGCCAAAGGCAGCTTCGGATGCAGCGGATTTAGTTCAAAAGTGCGAAGGTTGTCAGAAATGTGCAAGAGATCAAAAACAACCTTCGTCTTTAACTCAATTAATACAACCCACTTGGCTGTTGCAAAGGTGGGGTCTGGATTTGCTAGGTCCATTACCACCAGCACAGGGGAACTTAAGATATGTGGTGGTGGCAGTGGAATATTTTTCCAAATGGATTGAGGCGAAGCCCTTAGCCACAATAACTTCGTTTACTATTCAAAAGTTTTTCTGGCAAAACATTGTTTGTCGCTTCGGAGTGCCGAAGGCTATCACTATGGATAATGGGACACAGTTTGATTCTAAAGCCTTCAGAGAATTTTGTAACCAAATCGGCACGAAGATCCATTTCGCATCAGTCCGACACCCAGAATCAAATGGACTTGTTGAAAGAGCCAATGGGATCATAATGACAGGAATAATGAAGTCAATCTTCAATCAGCCGAGGGGAAAGTGGCCAGACGAGTTAATCAAAGTGGTGTGGAGTCATAACACAACCATCTCAAGATCAATAGGCTTTACACCCTTTAAACTATTGTTTAGTGACGAAGCAATAACCCTAGAAGAGGCTAAAACAGGATCAATAAGGACAGTAGCTTCGGCAGAGGGCGAACACGAAGCCGATTGCTCCGTAGAAAAAGATGCTATTGAAGGGATCAGACTCCAAGCTGTGGAAAACATCAATAAATATCAAGCTGAAACAATAAAATGGCGTGATAGAAAGGTTAAGTTGAAGAACATTGAACCAGGACACTTGGTACTTCGAAGAGTAGCTAACCCTGAAACAGTAGGCAAATTACAGCTGAAGTGGGAAGGCCCATTTTTGGTAGTATCTTCGTCAAGACCCGGTTCCTACAGGTTGAAGGATTTGGACGGCAATGACATTCCTAGATCGTGGAATGCGGATGAGCTTCGGAGATATTATGTTTAGTTTGATGTAATTTTTTATATTCTCTTTTGTGGCACCCTTTTCCTTTCCAAAGAGGGAGAAAGGTTTTTAATGGGGCCACAACATGTAATTTTTCTTTTCCTTATTTCAATTCTATAAGAGCGATATCCCCCAAAAATGTAAATGTAAAAGTTGAGAACGCACCCTCGAGTGCAAAGAGAAAGAAAAGAAAACAGAGAGAAGCTCAAAAGCCGTTCCTAAGGGAATGCAGAGCTTACAGCGAAAAATAAACGCTGATTCCGCCGAAAGTAAAAGGCGAAGAAGCTCCTAAGGGAGGCTTACAGCGAAAAATAAACGCTGATTCCGCCGAAAGTAAAAGGCGAAGAAGCTCCTAAGGGAGGCTTACAGCGAAAAGTCAACGCTGATACACCGAAAAGTAAACGGTGAAGCCGAAAAGTAAACGGCAAAAAGATTTTTATCATTCTTGAGGGGACGAAGGGCCGTGCTTATGGTTTTTTGAACATGTGTCCTAATATTCATTTGCACATAACATATCATCATGTCATTTGCATTCATAAACATCCATTTAGACATATATAGAGTCATCATCATGCTACACAAAAAAGGCAGGTGCTTCAGAAAATAAGGAAAAGATTCGAAGGAAAAATTTTCTATGCTTCGTGTGTACGAAAAGAAGGGAAGGTGTTTTTCGCCTTCGGCTCAAAAGAGAAGTTTCGTCCACAGCAAAGCAGACTCGATGCGGTTAAAGGAGACAGAATATGTTACAAGGTATGTACAAATTTACATAAGTTATTCCATATCTATATTACAAGAGTTTCTCCAAGAATTTTTGCAGGAAAGCGCATTATAAGCAATTTTAAGCTTCAGCTAAGGCTTCGTCTTCAGTTTTGTCAAACTTCAGCATTGTCAATCTTCAGCTTCGTCATCCTGTATATATCAAACAACACAGTAAGAAAGATACAAATTTCAAAGGAGAAGGTAAAAGTAACAAACATAAGTTTCTTACCGGCTTAAGATGGCTTCGAGCTTCGTCGCCTGCCATTTTCCGCCCGCCACTTACCCAGATCTGGGTCATGAATCTATTTCCGATGCTTCTGGCTAAGCTTGGGATATCTAACAAATCTGAAGCTGACAAGCTGAAGTTTGGTCTGTTCACGATGTTTCCATGTGTGCAGCCAGCCTTCAAAAAAGTAGCAGTTGTGCCCCGAGAAGCTACCAGGGCGCAGAAGTCAGCGTGCCCACCAATAACTTCGTCAAGGGCATCAACTTCGCCTTCAATATGTTCTAATGTTCTTGGCAGATTTTCAGCTGAAGGTGTAAATTTCGAAGAGCTAGCTCCGACAGAGTGAAACACGTCCTTCAGCCGATGCACACATCGGATGCCGAAGCTTAAGCATTTCTCCTGAAGTTCTGTAAAGGATTTCTGCAAATTTGAGTATTTATCCACTTCAGCTTTCAGGCTTGTTTCAAAATATTTCTTTTCTTGCTCGAATTTTTCTGATTGACGGAGCAATTCATTCTTTAATTTGTCATTTTCAGTTTGGACTTCAGCCAAAGAGCCCTCCATGGTCTGAATAACAAAATCCTTCTTTTCTAATGCACCTTCGTGCTCTTTGACCATGATTTCAAGGTTTTGGATTGTGAAGTTTTTCTTTTTCAGATTGGTTTCGTGATTTTCAACTTTTTCAGCCAAATCTTGAATGACGGCTTTGTTTTTCTCTTCCTCCAGGTCTTGTTGCTTTTTCAGAACCTTGCTTAATAATATGCTCTGTCGAAATGATCTTCGTTAGAACACGACCCAAAAAGTTAATAATAATAGTAATAAAATAACAAAAATATTCGTTACCTTGAAGTTAGCATAAAGCAAGCTTCCGGCGATGTGGTGTCGTTGATAACGACACAAGTCCGCTTCCAGCTTCGGCAAGCCAATGCTTTTGGAAAGAGTTCTGACAATTTTGGCCTCGGTGCGGTTCCGAAGGCACCTTAGTTTCCCTTTGTTCACCCCACCAAATAGCATAGCCCCTGATTTATATCCGCAAGATATGGCATATTTTTTCAACTCCTCTTTCTCAGCGTCTGTTAACTCTTCTCCAAGCAAATCTTGAAAGTTAAAATCTTCTTCCGAAATTTCATCAATTTGCTCTTTCCCCTTTTCAGTCGTCGTGCTCACCGCAGCTGCAGTAGTTTCTTCTTCAGCCATTTTCAAGAGTATATTGTCAATAACCTCAAGTGTGGTTTCCAGGTTCGACTCTTTAGTGGTCCCGGCTTCGGCCCCGGTAGCTTTGGCTTCGCCGATCTCAGCTTCAATAGTTTCCACTCCAGTAGCTTCGGCTGCGGCGCCTTCGGCTTCGGCAGTCTCGGCAAACACAATTTGTGACACCGTCGCCGGTGGCGGTGTCTGATGGATCACATCCGTCACTTGAATAATTCTCCGTTTTTCGGCTTCACAGGACTTTTTGCTGCCGAAGCTGCCTTGTCCCTCTGAAAAAACTTCGTCAGTTCCAATGCCAGCGGACTTAGCCTGAAAGGCAAGGGTTCAGTCATTACCTTCATAATCTCTTCTACTTCAACAGCAGAAGGAGAAGCAGGAGTATCTTCTTCTCGGACCGGCGTTTCCGGCTCTGGGGATGCACTTTTTCTCTTTTTTGTCGTAGCCACCTTCGGCTCAGGATTTAACTCTTCAGCGCTAAGATTTTCAGAATCTTTCTTTTTCTTTTTGGCTGCCTTGACGACTTCTTCGTCAGTAGTGCTAGCAATCCTTTTTCGCTTCGGGCCTCCAGCATCTCCACCCAGTCGGCCATAGTCAGCGTATTCAAATCCTATGGCATCAAGTACCCTGTTCAGCCTTCGTTTCGGCCGAGTGCCGAAGGCCACTGTCATCAGTTGGTCCTCTTTTTTAGAGTAATTCCCAAGAATTTCATTGCTCATTATTTCAATTGTATCAAGCCATTCTTGGCAGGGTACTTTAAAGTATTTCTTGAACTTATAATGGTAGGGCAGTCGGACGAGTTCCCCCTTTTTCTTTTCCCCTTTAAGCTTCGGCATTGTCCACTCTTTCATAGTTGGAAAAACCCTGAAGGCCAGGAATTCCTGCACTAAATCTCTAGTGCCAATATGTTCTGCAATAATTTTGAATTCGCCCAGTGCAGCCCAAGTTGGACCTTCTACTTCCATTCTGCATTGAGGTCTTGTTTCTCCGAAGCTTAGTTCAAGAGGGCTCTGAACTAGCTTCTCTTTGTCTTCGTCAACTTTGACATAAAACCATTCTGATTTCCAGCCTGCCGGCCATTTGCTTCGGTAGCTGATCACGGGAAACTTCGTGGTTTTCCGATAAGCAAAATTATAGCAACCAAAATTTTCATGCAATCCATCTTTTCTGGCCTTAGTTTGGTAATGCAGCTCATGAACTCGACAGAAGCTGTCGGCAAATGGCTCCACCGCCTGGCTTCGGAGAGCCCAGATATAGACGCTGAGCCTGACAATCACGTTGGGAGTCAGTTGGTGAAAATAGATGCCAAATCTTTGCAGCACATCAGAGATCATCCTATTTAAGGGAAATCTCAACCCAGCTGTCGGCGTTTCGAGACCGGGGGGTCCCTGAGCCGACGAGTGAGTGTGCCGCGTGCCCCAGCCCAGATGGGTCGAGCGCGTGGGCGAGCGCGAAGGGGGGAAAGCGAGGTGGCCGGAGACGGGCGTAAGAGAGGTGGAAATCCCGCGGCCTTCGTGTTCGTCCCGCGCCCACGCGGGTGACGGAAGCGAGCGGCCCCAAGAGAGCGCCTGTCCCGCCCTCGTCCCCGCGCGGCCAACCTTCTCTAAGAAGGCCCTGGTCCTTCCTTTTATAGGCGTAAGGAGAGGATCCAGGTGTACAATGGGGATGTAGCAGAGTGCTACGTGTCTAGCGGAGGGAGAGCTAGCGCCCTAAGTACATGCCGATGTGGCAGCCGGAGAGATCTTGGCACCCTGCTGGTGTGATGTCGTGGCTGTCGGAGGAGCAACGGAGCCTGGCGGAGGGACAGCTGTTGGAGCGGTTGAGTCCTTGCTGACGTCCCCCTGCTTCCGTAAGGGAGCTGAGAGCCGCCGTCGTCACAGGGCTAGCGGGGCGCCATCATTGCCTATCTAGCGGAGCTAGCCAGATGGGACACCGGTCTTGTTCTCTGCGGCCCGAGTCGGCTCGGGGTAGGGTGATGATGGCGCTTCCTGTTGACGTGGCGGGCCTGTGCCTTAGGTCGGGCGACGTGGAGGCTCCTCCGAAGCCGAGGTCGAGTCTGTCTTCCATGGCCGAGGCCGAGCCCGAGCCCCTGGGTCGGGCGAGGCGGAGGTTGTTCGGCAGAGGCCAGGGCGGAGTCCGAGCCCTGGGGTCGGGCGAAGCGGAGTTCGTCGTCTTCTAGGGCTGAGCCCGAGTCCGAGCCCTGGGTCGGGCGGAGCGGAGTTCACCGTCTTCCGGGGCCTAGCCCGAGTCCGAGCCCTGGGTCGGGCGGAGCGGAGTTCGCCGTCTTCCGGGGCCTAGCACGAGTCCGAGCCCTGGGTCGGGCGGAGCGGAGTTCGCCGTCTTCCGGGGCCTAGCCCGAGTCCGAGCCCTGGGTCGGGCGGAGCGGAGCTCGCCGTCTTCCGGGGCCCAGCCCGAGTCCGAGCCCTGGGTCGGGCGGAGCGGAGTTCGCCGTCTTCCGGGGCTTAGCCCGAGTCCGAGCCCTGGATCGGGCGGAGCGGAGTTCGCCGTCTTCCGGGGCTTAGCCCGAGTCCGAGCCCTGGGTCGGGCGGAGCGGAGTTTCCTATGGCGCCTTTGGCAAGGCCTGACTGCCTGTCAGTCTCACTCTGTCAAGTGGCACTGCAGTCGGAGTGGCGCAGGCGGCGCTGTCCTTCTGTCAGACCGGTCAGTGGAGCAGCGAAGTGACGGCGGTCACTTCGGCTCTGCCGGGGGGCGCGCGTCAGGATAAAGGTGTCAGGCCACCTTTGCGTTAAATGCTCCTGCGACTCGGTCGGTCGGTGCGGCGATTTAGTCAGGGTTGCTTCTCAGCGAAGGCAAGGCCTCGGGCGAGCCGGAGATGTGTCCGCCGTTAAAGGGGGGCCTCGGGCGAGACGGAAATCCCTCGGGGTCGGCTGCCCTTGTCCGAGGCTAGGCTCGGGCGAGGCATGATCGAGTCGCTCGTATGGACTGATCCCTGACTTAATCGCACCCATCAGGCCTCTGCAGCTTTATGTTGATGGGGGTTACCAGCTGAGAATTAGGCGTCTTGAGGGTACCCCTAATTATGTTCCCCGACAGTAGCCCCTGAGCCTAGAAGGGAGTGTTAGCACTCGCTTGGAGGCTTTCGTCGCACTTTTTTGCAAGGGGACCAGCCTTTCTCGGTTGCATTTTGTTCCGGTGGGTGCGCGCGAGCGCACCCGCCGGGTGTAGCCCCCGAGGCCTCGGAGGAGTGGTTTCACTCCCCCGAGGTCTTAATGCCTTGCGTAATTCTTTGGCTGGTCTGGTTGTTCCCTCATGCGAACTGGCCGTAGCCCGGGTGCACGGTCGGGGCCTAAGCTCTCGGGCTGGTATGTTGACGGTGTCAACGGTTCGGCCGGAGCCGGTTTTGCGAGAGCAGCCCCCGAGCCTCCGCACAGGGCGAGAGGGCAATCAGGGACAGACTCGGCTTTTTTACATACGCCCCTACGTCGCCTTTCCGCAAGGAGGAGGGGGGGAGAGCGCCATGTTACCCTCGATGGGCACCGAACATGGTGTCTCCGGTGAGCTACAAGCGGGTAATCCGAGTGGACGTCCGTGCCCCGTTCGTTGGGGGTCGGCTAGGGGCCCAGAGGCACGCCCAAAAGTACCTGCGGGTGATCTGCCGGACCTGGTCCCCTGGCGACGGGGTCCGAGGGCTCGATGCCTCCCTCTGATGGGATTCCGTTACAAGATCGCTCCCGCTGGTCTCGGAAATGTCCTAGGGTACCTCGGGAGCGCAACCCGAGCCTCGGTTATGTATCGAACGTACCCCTGGTCATCCCTCGCTCGGCGTCTGAGGCGACTGTGAACCCTTCGGGGGCCAGCCTTCGAACCCCTGATCAGTAATGGGCGCGGAGCCCGAGTAGCCTGAGGCGGCCGTGGAGCCCTTCGGGGGGCCGGCCTTCGAACCTCTGACCAGTAGTGGGTGTAGGGCCCACGCGATCTGAGGCGACTGTTGAACCCCTCGGAGGGCCAGCCTTCGAACCTCTGATCAGTAGGGGGGCTCGGAGCCCGGTTCCTTCACAGGGAAGGATCCTTTTTGGGGTATCCCCCTTTCCCGGTCCCTGTTGCAAGAGATAGAGAAAGAAGAAAAAAGGAAAAGGATACGAAATCGAACGACGTGGCGTACCTTTTTTGGCGCGGTTATTACGGCGAAGGCGAAGCGTCGCCCGCTTCTCCTGCCAGAAGCGCCGCCTGTCCTGCCGCGGAGTTAATGCGACGGGGCGAGTGGTTGGCGGGGCGGCCGTTGCGCGTGCGCGAGCCGTTCGAGGAACGGATCACGGGAGCCCTATCTTCACGCCGTGAGAGGGGGTTCTCTTGCTGCCCCTAGATGGGACGTGAGTCTGGCCGACGACGTGACCGCCACTCCCGCCCGCCTGCCACCGTCATTACTGCCGCCCCACTTTCGGCTGCATTGACCGTCGCGCCAGGCTGGCGCTGCTGGGTCATGCGCTGGGCCGCCTCGAGTCGCGGTATTGGTTCCGCAACCGAAGAGGCGCGGTGGTGGCGCAAGTGGCGGTGCAGTTGCTTGCATGCAGCATCTGGCGCGCCGGTTGCGTGACGCGTGGGCCTGGGCCTCCATGCTGGCGTGTTGGGAGTCGGAGAAGCGCGTCCACCTGGCGCGGTTGCATGCCGCCTGCATGGCTGCCCGCCCCTTCTGCCCGTTGGTCTGGGCAAAAGTGGGGGGTCGCTTGTAACTGCTGGGCGGTTGTGTGCGCCACGCGCGGCGGTTTGGCTTCTTCTGCTCTGAGCCGATATGCATGACATGCGGGACCCAGCCCCCGCGCCGCGGGGGAGGGCCTTGGAGCGTGTTGGAGAAGACTCAGCCCGTGACGTTTGGGGGCGCACGTAGGGAGAGTTGCCTTTAAAAGGAGGGTGACCCCTTTCGGAAGGCGACCATGTCTTCTTCCTCCCTTATGCGTCGTGTCTTTCCATCTTCCAAGCCCCCGGATGGGGGGTACCCGCCGTCTTTCCGCCTCATCGTTGGAGGAACGCAACTCCGGGGGAGTTGGTACCTTTCAGCCATCGTTCGGCTTCAAGGATTTTCATCATGCAGCCCGGCTGCACCCCTCCACCGGCGGTCACCCAAAATGGTGACCTCCAGCTTGATGGTGGGGGAAAGCGAGCCGGGCTGCGGCCTCTGTCCCTCCCTCGGCCTCGAGGATTTTCGTCATCCAGGCCAAGATGGAGGATGAGGCGAGCCGGGGGGCTGCCCCCGCATGGGTCGGCTGCCCTTTTCTTCCCCCAGCGTCTGGGGGAGAATGGCATCCTCCAGTTTCGCGGAGACTTCCTCCAGCCATGCCGGGATAGGTGGGCCGCTATCACTCGGCTAGGGCGCAGCACTACGCCCTCCGTCCGGACGACGGTTGCGCTGCGTCCTGCGAGGGCGGCGCCCACGCTCTGGGCGGTTCTGACCAGGGCGAAGACCTGCCGGCGAGCTTCGAGGCGTCGGCAGCCGGAGATGGCTTCTCTACCGATGAGATTGCCAATTCCGCCAGTAGCCCTGGGTCTCCGTCTCCCGGCCTGAATGGCTGGTTCTCGTCCTCTGCGGGTGAGAGCCCTCCTATCGTAACACCTGCCCCGAAGCCGCTGCCGAAGCTGCTTCGCCGCCCGGGGCGAGGGTGGTTGCCGCTGTTGCCGGATCGGGCGGCGGCGGGCCGCCCGTCGGTTCGCGATCGCTCCGTGGGTTCCCCGATCTTGTGGGATTATTCGTACCCGCGGGGATGGAACTGAAGTTCCGTTGGTGATGGCACTTTGAATGCCAGTGTTTTTGTTCATTATGGCTGTCGAGGCCTGAACATGTATGTAATCTTGGCGCGGAGCCATGTTTTTTCCTCATTTTCGAGCACTAAGTCTCGCCTGTTGATTATCTGAACCGCTTCACCAAGCATGAGTCGCCCCGTGTCAAGGTGACGAATGAGGTATCCGTATCCCGGAGGCGTAGGAGTCCCTCGGCTCGGTCAGCCTTGGCTGCTGAAAGAGATCTTTTTTCGAGAAAATTTCGACGCAGAGGGGGTCCCCCCCTTTTAGCCCCCGAGGGAGGGTCGGGCTTTGCCGAGGCGAGGCCGACCCTTCCTTGATGACTAAACTTTGCGTGGGTGTGAGGTATATGAACAACTTGAAAACATCTTAAGGGTAGAAGCGACGTAGCTGTTTGATGTTCCAAGCGTTGTCGTAGATCTCGCCTTGATTGTTGGCCAGCTTGTACGTTCCGGGCTTCAGAACTTTGGCGATGACGAATGGCCCCTCCCAGGGGGGCGTGAGCTTGTGCCTCCCTCGGGCGTCTTGCCGCAGCCGAAGCACCAGGTCGCCCACCTGGAGGTCTCGGGGCCGGACCCCTCGGGCGTGGTAGCGTCGCAGGGACTGCTGGTACCGCGCCGAGTGTAGCAAGGCCTTGTCCCGAGCCTCTTCCAGCTGGTCCAGCGATTCTTCTCGGCTAGCTTGGTTGCTTTGATCGTTGTAGGCCCTCGTCCTCGGGGAGCCGTATTCCAGGTCAGTGGGCAAGATGGCCTCGGCCCCGTAGACCAGGAAGAACGGCGTGAAACCCATGGCTCGGCTCGGCGTTGTCCTCAGGCTCCAGACCACCGAGGGGAGTTCCTTCATCCATCGCTTGCCGAACTTGTTGAGGTCGTTGTAAATCCGGGGCTTGAGCCCTTGTAGAATCAATGCCGTTGGCACGCTCTACTTGCCCATTCGACATGGGATGAGCCACGGCGGCCCAGTCCACCCGGATGTGGTGATCCTCGCAAAAATCCAAGAATTTTCTGCCGGTGAACTGGGTACCGTTGTCAGTGATGATGGAGTTTGGGACCCCGAAGCGATGGATGATGTTGGTGAAGAACGCCACCGCCTGCTCGGACCTGATGCTGTTCAGGGGTCGGACCTCGATCCACTTGGAGAATTTGTCGATGGCGACCAGCAGGCGCGTGTAGCCCCCGGGCGCCTTCTGCAAGGGACCGACGAGGTCCAGACCCCATACAGCGAAGGGCCAGGTGATGGGTATCGTCTGCAGAGCCTGAGCGGGCAGGTGGGTCTGCTTCGCATAGAATTGGCACCCTTCGCAGGTGCGGACAATTCTAGTGGCGTCAGCCACTGCCGTTGGCCAGTAGAAGCCTTGCCGGAAAGCATTCCCGACAAGGGCTCGAGGCGCTGCATGATGGCCGCAGCCCCCGAGTGTATTTCTTGCAAGAGTTCCTGACCTTCGGCGATGGAGATGCATCGCTGGAGGATGCCCGAGGGGCTGCGGTGGTAGAGCTCCTCCTCATCGCCCAGCAAGACGAACGACTTGGCGCGTCGCGCTACCCGCCGAGCCTCGGCTTGGTCGAGGGGTAGCTCTCCTTGGCGGAGATATTGCAGGTACGGGGTCTGCCAATTTCGATCGGGCGTGGCCCCGCTCTGCTCCTCCTCGACGTGCAGTGCCTCGCCCTCGGGGGCCGAGGGTACCTCGGGCTGAACCGAGGGCGCCTCAGGCCGAGCCGAGGGTGCCTCGGGCTGTGCCGAGGGTGCCTCGGGCTGAGCCGAGGGTGCCTCGGGCTCGGGCGTGTCGTCGATCTTGACGGAGGGTTGATGCAGATCCCGGGAGAAGACGTCCGGGGGAACCGTTGTTCGCCCCGAGGCTATTTTAGCCAGCTCGTCCGCAGTCTCGTTGTAGCGCCGAGCGATGTGGTTGAGCTCGAGCCCGTAGAACTTGTCTTCCAGGCGCCGAACCTCATCGCAGTAGGCCTCCATCCTCGGGTCGCGGCAGTGGGAGTTCTTCATGACTTGGTCGATGACGAGCTGCGAGTCACCGCGGGCGTCGAGGCGTCTGACCCCTAGCTCGATGGCGATCCGCAACCCGTTGACCAGAGCCTCGTACTCAGCCACATTGTTGGACGCCGGGAAATGGAGGCGTAGCACGTAGCGTAGGTGTTTCCCGAGGGGCGAGATGAAGAGCAGGCCCGCGCCGGCTCCCGTCTTCATCAGCGACCCATCGAAAAACATGGTCCAGAGCTCCGGTTGGATCGGAGCCGTCGGCAGCTGGGTGTCGACCCATTCGGCTACGAAGTCCGCCAGCACCTGGACTTGATGGCCTTCCGAGGGGCGAACAAAATTGTCTCGCCCATGATTTCCACCGCCCACTTTGCGATCCTGCCCGAGGCCTCTCGGCACTGGATGATCTCCCCCAGGGGGAAGGATGACACCACAGTTACCGGATGAGACTCGAAGTAATGTCGCAACTTTTGCCTCGTCAGGATCACTGCATATAGCAGCTTCTGAACTTGTGGGTAGCGGATCTTGGTCTCGGACAGTACCTCGCTGACGAAGTAGACTGGCCTCTGAACGGGCAATGCATGCCCTTCTTCTTGCCTCTCGACCACAATCACGGCGCTAACCACCTGAGTGGTCGTGGCGACGTAGACCAAGAGGGCTTCTCCGTCAGCCGGGGGCACCAAGATAGGCGCCTTTGTAAGGAGCGCCTTCAGGTTCCCGAGAGCTTCCTCGGCCTCAGGGGTCCAAGCGAAACACTCGGCCTTCCTTAAGAGGCGGTACAGAGGCAGACCTCTTTCGCCGAGGCGTGAGATGAAGCGGCTCAGGGCCGCGAGACATCCCATGACCCTCTGTACGCCTTTTAAGTCCTTGATGGGCCCCATGCTGGTGATAGCTGCGATCTTCTCCGGGTTGGCTTCGATGCCTCGCTCGGAGACGATGAACCCCAAGAGCATGCCCCGGGGCACCCCGAAGACACACTTCTCGGGATTGAGCTTGACGCCTTTCGCTTTGAGACATCGGAATGTCACTTCAAGGTCGGAGAGGAGGTCGGAAGCCTTCCTTGTCTTGACTACGATGTCATCGACGTAGGCCTCGACCGTGCGACCGATGTGTTCGCCGAACACATGGTTCATGCACCGCTGGTACGTCGCGCCCACATTCCTCAAACCGAACGGCATGGTGACGTAGCAGTACATGCCGAAGGGCGTGATGAAAGAAGTCGCGAGCTGGTCGGACTCTTTCATCCGGATTTGGTGATACCCTGAGTAGGCATCGAGGAAGGACAGGGTTTCGCACCCAGCAGTGGAATCCACGATTTGATCGATGCGAGGTAGAGGGTAGGGAACCTTCGGACATGCTTTGTTGAGACCAGTGTAGTCTACACACATCCGCCATTTCCCCCCTTTCTTCCTCACAAGCACAGGGTTGGCAAGCCATTCGGGATGGAATACCTCTTTGATGAACCCTGCTGCCATTAGCTTGTGGATCTCCTCGCCTATCACTCTGTGCTTCTCCTCGTCGAATCGGCGCAGAGGCTGCCTGACGGGTCGGGCTCCGGCCCGAATATCCAGCGAGTGCTCGGCGACATCCCTCGGTATGCCGGGCATGTCCGAGGGACTCCACGCAAAGACATCGTCGTTTGCACGGAGAAAGTCGACGAGCACTGCTTCCTATTTGGGGTCGAGCCCGGAACCGATCCGGATCTGCTTGGAGGTGTCGCCACTAGGGTCGAGAGGGACGGCCTTAACCGTCTCCGCTGGCTCGAAGTTGCCGGCATGACGCTTCACGTCCGGCACCTCTTTGGAGAGGTTCTCCAGGTCGGCGATGAGGGCCTCGGCGTACTCCACGCACTCCACGTCGCATTCGAACGCGTGTTTGTACGTGGGGCCGACGATGATGAGCCCGTTGGGGCCCGGCATCTTGAGCTTCAGGTAAGTGTAGTTGGGGACGGCCATGAACTTCGCGTAGCATGGCCTCCCCAGTACCGCGTGGTAGGTTCCTCGGAACCCGACCACCTCGAACGTCAAGGTCTCCCTTCGGAAGTTGGAGGGCGTTCCGAAGCAGACGGGAAGGTCGAGTCGTCCGAGGGGCTGGACGCGCTTCCCAGGGATGATCCCGTGGAAGGGCGCAGCGCCTGCTCGGACGGAGGACAGATCGACGCGCAGGAGCCTGAGGGTCTCGGCGTAGATGATGTTGAGGCAGCTGCCCCCGTCCATCAGGACCTTGGTGAGCCTGACGTCGTCAACGATGGGGTCGACGACGAGCGGGTATTTCCCCAGGCTCGGCACGTGGTCGGGGTGGTCAGCTTGGTCGAAGGTGATGGGCTTGTCGGACCAGTCTAGGTAGACTGGCGCCGCCACCTTCACCGAGCAGACCTCCCGGCGCTCTTGCTTGCGATGCCGAGCCGAGGCATTCGCCACATGCCCACCGTAGATCATGAAGCAGTCGCGGACCTCGGGGAACTCTCCTGCTTGGTGATCTTCCTTTTTGTCGTCGTCGTGGGCCCTGCCACCCTCTGCGGGTGGCCCGGCTTTATGGAAGTGGCGCCGAAGCATGACACACTCCTCGAGGGTGTGCTTGACGGGCCCCTGATGGTAGGGGCACGGCTCCTTGAGCATCTTGTCGAAGAGGTTAGCACCTCCGGGGGGCTTCCGAGGGTTCTTGTACTCGGCGGCGGCGACAAGGTCCGCGTCGGCGGCGTCGCGTTTCGATTGCGACTTCTTCTTGCCTTTCTTCTTGGCGCCGCGCGGAGTAGACGCCTCGGGGGCCTCTTCCGATGGGCGGCCTTGGGGCTGCTTGTCCTTTCGGAAGATAGCCTCGACCGCCTCCTGGCCAGAGGCGAACTTGGTGGCGATGTCCATCAGCTCGCTCGCCCTGGTGGGGGTCTTGCGACCCAACTTACTCACCAGGTCACGGCAGGTGGTGCCGGCAAGGAACGCGCCGATGACATCCGAGTCGGTGATGTTGGGCAGCTCGGTGCGCTGCTTCGAGAATCGCCGGATGTAGTCCCGGAGTGACTCTCCCGGCTGTTGCCGGCAGCTCCGGAGGTCCCAGGAATTCTTGGGGCGCACGTACGTGCCCTGGAAATTGCCGGCGAAGGCTTGGACCAAGTCATCCCAGTTGGAGATCTGCCCCGAAGGCAGGTGCTCCAACCAGGCGCGAGCAGTGTCGGAGAGGAACAGGGGGAGGTTGCGGATGATGAGGTTGTCGTCGTCCGTTCCACCCAGTTGGCAGGCCAGGCGGTAGTCTGCGAGCCACAGTTCCAGTCTCGTTTCCCCCGAGTACTTTGTGATAGTAGTCGGGGGTCGAAACCGGGTCGGGAACGGCGCCCGTCGGATGGCCCGACTGAAGGCCTGCGGACCGGGTGATTCGGGCGAGGGACTCCGATCCTCCCCGCTGTCATAGCGTCCCCCACGCCTGGGGTGGTAGCCTCGGCGCACCCTCTCGTCGAGGTGAGCCCGACGGTCGCGACGATGGTGTTCGTTGTCGAGGTGGCCCGGGGCCGCAGGCGCGGTGTTGCGCGTGCGCCCGGTGTAGACCGAGGCTTCCCGCATGAATCGGGAAGTCGCGGCATGAGGTTCCGAGGGGTATCCCTGCCTTCGGGAGGCAGAGCTCTCGGCCCGTCGGACCGCAGCGCCTTCCAGGAGATTCTTGAGCTCTCCCTGGATTCGCCGACCCTCGGTGGTTGATGGCTCCGGCATCGCGCGGAGGAGCATCGCTGCGGCTGCCAGGTTCTGACCGACCCCGCTGGATGCGGGTGGCGGCCTGACCCTGACGTCGTTGGCGACGCGGTGCTGAAAACCTTGGGGCAGGTGACGAATTTCTCCGGCCGGGGGTTGGCCCACCCATACCTGCCCGACGTCCCGGCGGATCGACTCAAGCGCTCCTGCTCCCTCGTCGAGCCTGGCCTGCGCCCCATGGACTTGCTCGAGCTGTGGGTCGTGACCCCCCGCCGGAACGGGGACCACAGCTAGCTCCCGCGGGATGTCGGCGCGAGGCACCGGCCTAGGAAGATCACCGTCCTCCGGCATGCCGAGATGGTTGCCTTCGGAGGGATCCCCTAGCTCGACGTGGAAACATTCGCGACTTGGGCCGCAGTCCTCGCCGTCAAGGCTACGGCTACCGTCGGAACAGTCGGAGAGGCAGTAGTCACATGCGGTCATAAAGTCCCGCATGGCACTGGGGTTGCCAAATCCGGAGAAATCCCAACAGATGCTGGGATCGTCGTCTTCCTCGGACCCAGAGGGCCCGTAGGTCGAGACGTCCGTCAACCGGTCCCAAGGCGACCGCATACGAAACCCCAGAGGGGTTGCACTCGCCTCAACGAGAGCGCCCACCAAAGCAAGGTCGCTAGGCGGGTTGAGGCCGAGTCGAAATGACGTAGGATGGGAATTGGTCGGTACCTTTTGGTCGACGAGGAGCGTCATAGTCATGTCGGGGACTGATTGCACCGTCGTCTCAGGTACGAGGGCGACGTCCTGCAAGCTCTCCGCGAGTGCGCTGGCGTCGTCCACTTGCTCAGGATTGGCGTGTCGCGGGGGGACGGCGCTCGCCTTCGTCTCGAACGCGAGGTCGACGCCCGGTGTGCCTTCCGTTGGGGCGCTGGGGACGTCGATTCGCTAGACAGCCGACGAAGCGTGGCCTCCCGCTTGACCTTGGTTGCCCCGCCTCCTCCTCCGTTGGCGGGGGAGAGGACGGGGCGAGCTCGAATGTTGTTCTTCCACCACGCGGGGAAGATGTCGTCGATTCCGCCGCCGGCGAGCGGGTTGTCGGCCGCTATTGTCGTTGTCGCGCGGCGGTGGAAGGAGTATCATGTCGTAGTTGCCGTCGAAGGACATGAACTCAAGACTCCCAAAACGGAGCACCGTCCCGGGCCGGAGAGGTTGCTGGAGACTGCCCATCTGGAGCTTGACGGGAAGCTGTTCGTCAGCACGCAGCAGGCCCCTACCTGGCGCGCCAACTGTCGGCGTTTCGAGACCGGGGGGTCCCTGAGCCGACGAGTGAGTGTGCCGCGTGCCCCAGCCCAGATGGGTCGAGCGCGTGGGCGAGCGCGAAGGGGGGAAAGCGAGGTGGCCGGAGACGGGCGTAAGAGAGGTGGAAATCCCGCGGCCTTCGTGTTCGTCCCGCGCCCAGGTCGGGTGCGCTTGCAGTAGGGGGTTACAAGCGTCCACGCGGGTGAGGGAAGCGAGCGGCCCCAAGAGAGCGCCTGTCCCGCCCTCGTCCCCGCGCGGCCAACCTTCTCTAAGAAGGCCCTGGTCCTTCCTTTTATAGGCGTAAGGAGAGGATCCAGGTGTACAATGGGGATGTAGCAGAGTGCTACGTGTCTAGCGAAGGGAGAGCTAGCGCCTTAAGTACATGCCGATGTGGCAGCCGGAGAGATCTTGGCACCCTGCTGGTGTGATGTCGTGGCTGTCGGAGGAGCAACGGAGCCTGGCGGAGGGACAGCTGTCGGAGCGGTTGAGTCCTTGCTGACGTCCCCCTGCTTCCGTAAGGGAGCTGAGAGCTGCCGTCGTCACAGGGCTAGCGGGGTGCCATCATTGCCTATCTGGCGGAGCTAGCCAGATGGGACACCGGTCTTGTTCTCTGCGGCCCGAGTCGGCTCGGGGTAGGGTGATGATGGCGCTTCCTGTTGACGTGGCGGGCCTGTGCCCTAGGTCGGGCGACGTGGAGGCTCCTCCGAAGCCGAGGTCGAGTCTGTCTTCCATGGCCGAGGCCGAGCCCGAGCCCCTGGGTCGGGCGAGGCGGAGGTTGTTCGGCAGAGGCCAGGGCGGAGTCCGAGCCCTGGGGTCGGGCGAAGCGGAGTTCGTCGTCTTCTAGGGCTGAGCCCGAGTCCGAGCCCTGGGTCGGGCGGAGCGGAGTTCGCCGTCTTCCGGGGCCTAGCCCGAGTCCGAGCCCTGGGTCGGGCGGAGCGGAGTTCGCCGTCTTCCGGGGCCTAGCCCGAGTCCGAGCCCTGGGTCGGGCGGAGCGGAGCTCGCCGTCTTCCGGGGCCCAGCCCGAGTCCGAGCCCTGGGTCGGGCGGAGCGGAGTTCGCCGTCTTCCGGGGCTTAGCCCGAGTCCGAGCCCTGGGTCGGGCGGAGCGGAGTTCGCTGTCTTCCGGGGCTTAGCCCGAGTCCGAGCCCTGGGTCGGGCGGAGCGGAGTTTCCTATGGCGCCTTTGGCAAGGCCTGACTGCCTGTCAGTCTCACTCTGTCAAGTGGCACTGCAGTCGGAGTGGCGCAGGCGGCGCTGTCCTTCTGTCAGACCGGTCAGTGGAGCAGCGAAGTGACGGCGGTCACTTCGGCTCTGCCGGGGGGCGCGCGTCAGGATAAAGGTGTCAGGCCACCTTTGCGTTAAATGCTCCTGCGACTCGGTCGGTCGATGCGGCGATTTAGTCAGGGTTGCTTCTCAGCGAAGGCAAGGCCTCGGGCGAGCCGGAGATGTGTCCGCCGTTAAAAGGGGGCCTCGGGCGAGACGGAAATCCCTCGGGGTCGGCTGCCCTTGTCCGAGGCTAGGCTCGGGCGAGGCGTGATCGAGTCGCTCGTATGGACTGATCCCTGACTTAATCGCACCCATCAGGCCTCTGCAGCTTTATGCTGATGGGGGTTACCAGCTGAGAATTAGGCGTCTTGAGGGTACCCCTAATTATGGTCCCCGACACCAGCTTTTAGGAAGCTCTTGAAAATGACTATTTCATCCTTTTCTGGCTTCGGGGTAGTTTCTTCCCCCCCGAAGCGAAGTAGCTTCTTCTCATTCTCACTGAAATAACCCGACTTCACCATCTTGGAGAAATCAGCCTTGGAGACAGTCGACTTTCCGAAGTCCAAGTGGCTGGGCTTGCTTGGCACGGCAATATGGTAATCATCATCGGAATCAGCTTCCTCAATATTTCCTTCTTCCGCTTCGGCAGCAACTTCTTCTGTCTCGGCAACAGTCTGCTCTGCCTCGGCAGTACGGATTTCTTCCGAGGTCACCAGTCCGGATCGTTGCATCGCTTCGGAGATAGGAACAGTCTCCGCTCCTTCGGCTTCGCCTCCTTCACGCTCAACTCTAGCGGTAGAGCGCACTCTGGCCATTTAATTCTGAATTTCTTGGGAACTAAAAAACTTTTTCTTCCGAAGCTTTTTCTTCTGACGAAGTAGGCTTTAAAACTGGAGCTTCGTCTGCTTGCGAGAGTCAAGCTTCGGCTATGGTTAAAAATTTTGGCAGCAAAACAGTGCAATAGCAATGAATGCTGTGGTAACTTCACACCTACCCGTCTGTTTATATAGTGCTGCAGGTAAGAAGGTGAATCGTCAGGATTTTTACACCAGGTAAACAGCTGCTTACACCCGCTGCGCGGTGGACCGCAGAGACCAAATAGTAACCCTGCAGGGTGGGACCGCTACGCGCTCGGAAACTGAATCGTTTCTCGACAACGAGCTCAGGGAAGGTGTTTTTCGGACCTTCGGCTTCCTGAAGCCTAAGAGACTTTTTTCACGGATCAAGCTCGTTACGAAAAACGATCTAGCACCGCGAAGGGGCTACTGTTGGGACCATGCTTCGTCGCCGAAGGTCCTGCAGGAAGAAACAGCTTCGGCTGAAGCTGTCTGCACGTGATGACCGAAGGTTGTTGTTCATGAAGCTTCGGAATTACAAACCGACTTAAAAGTAGAATGACCTTTTAGTCCACAAGTGTTTGAGTCATTGTTGTAAACTTTTATGAGGGGCATGATTGTAATTCCTCACAGGCTGTGTCTTGTGCCTATAAATAGTGAACAATATTCCTTTACTGTTCACGCATTCCTGTAATTGCAATCGCATCACTCGGGAATTATTCTTTGCCAAGGCAGAGGTATAAATGTATTTAATATTTGAGTACATTAAATTGATATAATATAAAAGTGATATTGTAATTTATTTGTCTTTGATGCTTCATATCTCGCATTATTTTATATAATCTATTAGAGTTCAATTACGAAGATTTAACCTTCGTAATTGTATCATCCTTAACCTTCGTCCGAAGTTCATTAAATCCTTAAAGGAATAATGCTTCAGCGGACGAAGGGTATTAATATTTAACATTTTATGTTGCCTTGTTCTTAATTCATAGCATTTGAGAACGAGTCCCCAACATAACCTATGCACTTACCTTATGCAAACTAGTTAAATTCTGCACTTATATATTTGCTTTGGTTTGTGTTGGCATCAATCACCAAAAAGGGGGAGATTGAAAGGGAAATAGGGTTTAACCTTTTCCTATAAATATTTTTTGTGGTTTAATGCCCAACACAAATATTGGACTAACAAGTTTGCTCTAGAGTATATGTTCTACAGGTTCATAAAGGTTCAACACAAACCAATAAAAGATTGAAAAAGGGTTCAAAACAAAGGAGCCAAGAGTGCCCTGGTCTGGCGCACCGGACTGTCCGGTGTGCCACCGGACAGTGTCTGGTGCACCAGGACCGTACAACGTCCAACTCTCCACTCTCGGGTTTCTTAGGGCGCGCTCCTCTATAATTCACCGGACTGTCTGGTGTGCCACCGGACTACCGGTGCACCAGCGGAGCAATGACTCTTCGGTGCAACGGTCGACTGCAAAAGCGTGGGTCAGAGCTACAGTGCGCAAACAGTGCACGCAGAAGTCAGATCAGTCGCCAGAGGCGCACCGGATAGTGAACAGTGCTTGTCCGGTGCCACTAGAAGACAAAGCCTCCAACGGTTCACAGCGCCCGAACCCTAGCGGTTGGGTGACGTGGCTGGCGCACCGGACTGTCCGGTGTGCCCATCGACAGCAGCCTGCCCCAACGGCTATGTGGTGGTTGAGGGCTATAAATACCCCCCAACCACCACCACTCCAAGCATCCAAGTTTTCCAGCACTTCACATTCAATACAAGAGCTAGTGCATTCACTCCAAGACACAAATTCAAAAGAATCAAAGCCTCTCCAAGTCCCAAACTCACTCCAAACACCTAGTGACTAGAGAGAGTGTTTTGTTCCTGTTCTTTGAGCTCTTATTCTTGGATCGCTTTCTTCTTCCTCATTCTTGTTCTCTAAGTGACTTGTAATCAAACAAGAGACACCAAGTGTGTGGTGGTCCTTGCGGGGTCTAAGTGACTCGTTTGATTAAGGAGAAAGCTCACTCGGTCTAGGTGACCGTTTGAGAGAGGGAAAGGGTTGAAAGAGACCCAGTCTTTGTGACCAACTCAACGGGGACTAGGTTCTTTAGAACCGAACCTCGGTAAAACAAATCACTGTGTCCATCCGCTTTACTTCCTTGGTTGATTTGTTTTCCTCTCTCTTTCGGACTCGAATTCATTTCTAACGCTAACCCCGGCTTGTAGTGTGTGCTTAAGTTTGTAAATTTTAGATTCCGCCTATCCACCCCCTCTAAGCGACTTTTACTAACAAGATGTTTGTAATCCACGTTGTTCTGTAAAACAAAGTGTTATGATCAAGCAAATTCAGGAGATGAGTACTAAATAACATGTGCAAAGTGGCTATATGTTGTAAAACTGCTGCAAAAAAATTGTGCCATAAGACTAGTACCAACATGTATGCAACTATCTAGTTGGATTCAAGGGAACAAAAAAAATACACTAAACACAATTATTCACTACTACTAGTAGTTTGCCCGTGCGTTGCTACGACATATTACAATACCTAGGTAAACTATTCACCAAAAAAATTTCAAGATTTTCTTTATTGATTGTCTCCGCTCTTCGTATAATATTTTTTGATTTGGCTAACTGATGTTCTTGTTTACTCCATCCAATATGTCTTGGTACAACACGACCAATGAAGTGACTGATTAAAAGAGAGTTCACAACGACTGACTGAACAAATAGAGATTATAAAATGACATAATTCCACCATACAGAGACCAAATAATAGAAAGTTTGTGAGCTCAAGTTTATAAAATAAGTCACATGAACTCAAACTTATAAAAAAGATAGATCAAAATATGTAGTGATTGCTAAAGGCAGACATCAATAAAAACTGAATGCACTCCATATAAATTATGCTACTTCATAGCAATTACTAACGTTTAAAACCAACAGATAACCTTTCATTTTACTGTTAGTGTGATAAATCATTGTTGCTTCATCCAATTCAGCAACCTTAAACACCATGGAGTCCATTACGCCAATATGGTCTCAGAAGCGACCTAATGCTTGCAAGAGCCAAGAACGTCATGCCGTGCTTGGGCTGTAGCCTCGGCCCGTAGTGCTGGCCCGACCCGACATGATTATATATTTTTTATTTTACAGAAAACGTATATACATATATACAATTTATATTCAATATTAAAAATATCTGAGCATGATGTTTTACTGGTTAGAAAACTTCATCTAGTGTCTCCCGCCCTTTTTCCATCACACCATGCCACCGTGGGTTCAAACCCCACCTTTTGCACCATTTTTTAACATTTTACATTGATTTAATCAAATGGGTCGACGGGCTAACGGGCTGGCCCGACACAGTCAGCAGGTCGGCATGACATGCCTGGGCCAGAGTTATAGGTGTGTACATTCGGACCGCCCCGCCCAAGCCCGAAAAGACCCGTATTCGTTATAGGTGTACATTTGGGCTGCCCGGCCCAAGCCCGAAAATGCCCGTATTGTTTGAATTTCGGTCCGGGCCAGCCCGTTTGAATTTCAAGCCGTGTCGGGCCGGCCCACGGGCCTAGCCCTCGGCCCACGACCCGGCACATAATTGCTTAAACGTGTCGGGCTCATTTTGGGCGGCCCGAAATTATAAAAGCCCGAAATTCAATTTTTGGCCCGAAATTCACATTAGGACCCGAAATTCATTTTGGCCCGAAATTCACATTAGGGCCCAGAATTCACATCAGAGCTCTAAATTCAAAACAAAGTTAATAAAGCAAATAAAAGATAAGACAAATAAATTTGACTAAAATCAAACTTAATATTTATATTAAACTACCATAGCTATGCAATGACTACCTCGTTTACAAATCATTTTGTTAGAAGAAAAAAAAGTATAATCAGCTCTATACAAAGTTCGTAAGTTCAGTTCATTATCTAATGTTCATAACAAAAGTAAAATTACATCACATACTCTAAATCAAAGCTACAAAAAATATATGACTAGCATTATCTCTAACTTTGTGTTCTTTATAAAGTACATGAAAGTGTGGAATGAGGTGTGATTTTTAATAAATATATGGGCCTTTTCGTGCCTGGACCATTTCGTGCATGCCTTAAACGGGTCGTGCTCGTGCCTGCCCATGGGCCACGACCTCGCCCCAAACCCGGCCCGACACTAAAATATTTTGGGTCGTGTCGTGCCTGAGCCGTGCTTTTTTCGTGCTTCGGGCGGCCCATCAGACCCGGCCCAAATGTACACCTATAGCCAGAGTTGTGACCCGCGGGCGTCTGGCCCGGGCTAACGGGCTGGTCCGACACAGTCAGCAGGCCAGCATGACATGTCTGGGCCAGAGTTGTGGCCCACGGGCGTCTAGCCCGTGTCGGGCCGCCGTTTGGCTATCTAGGCGTGTAGGTTAATTTGAAATAACTGTGAGGGGTTATTTGTAAAAAAATAACGCGGGACGACCGTTGAAACTAGTGCTTTTAAGTACTACTAGTATAACATATATGCAACTAAAAAGAATGCATCACTTCTGCGAACAACAAATCAAAACAGATCTACTAACGTGCTACCAAAATCGAAAATAAGATTGAAGAATAACCAACGAGGCAACGAATCAAGATTTGGCTTAGCTTCCTCGGTGGTGGCGTTCTGCAAATCTTATATGGCGACTTTGGCCTTGTCCACAGCGATGTTGGCAAGCTTCACAGCCGCCCCCCGCTTTCTTCTGCACAACCTAGCTGTGCTTCCAGCTTCCTCCACGGCAACAGAAGCGTCGCGAGCATCGACGACAGACAAGGCCGGGGGAGAACGAAAGCCCATCGATAGAGAGGCCTCAAGTGACCATGTCTGCTCCGGTGGCTTAATCTCTACTACTTATTAAGTAAGCAATAGTAGTCTGCCTCTGACATGTTCTGCCTCTCACTTGTTCTGCCACCGACCTGTTCTGCCACCGACTGTCGTACAACCCCACGCCAAAAAATCATTTTGATGCGGCACTAGAGGCGTTAGTATGAACAACAAACAACACACTGACGCTTATAAGCCACGTTTCGACGCTTTTAGTGGCCGGTATGGCACTAATCAAAAAACCCCATAGCAGCGCCTGTGTCCGAGCGGTTTATGCAGCCCAGTGGTTCGTGCGGCCCAACAGTTGGTGCGGCCCATTGTGCAGCCTAGCCTACGACGCCTGTCATCTTCTTCGGTGTGGCGGTGCCCTCCACTCCACGACGGCGCGCCGCACTCTGCCCACGACCTCGACCTCCTCCCCCATGACCACGACCTCAACCGCTCTGCCAGCTCCGCCACTTACGCACGCACGACCTCAACCTCGCCTGATTCAGCGCATAGAAGAGCGTGCGGTGTCGAGGTCGAGCGTGCGGCGCCGAGGTCGAACGTGCGTCGCCGAGGGAGAGGAAAACCACCGAGCGTTATTTCCTAAGCCTCCCACTTGATGTCTCCACCGTCCCTCAACGCAGTTGCCGCCGCCCGGGATGCGCTCCACCCCCGCCCGCTAATCGTCCCCTTGCAACTGCTGCCGCGGCCGCCAATCGGCCCCCAAGAACCAAAGGTTCGATCTCCGCAGGTGGCAAGCTCCTTCTTCATCCACGCCCTCCCTCCGCCTTGAGAACCAGAGGTCCGAGCTCTGCAAGCCCCCTTCCTCCACGCCCTACGTTCTTGATTGATTCCTTTTTGCTTGTGATTTTGCATTTCGGAAATCGAATCCTGTCGTTCTTGGGGATTATTGGGGGGTGATTTTAGGATACACGAGGCCGCTGCCTGGGCTTGCCGCCCTTGGGTTTCTTGTCGGTGTTGCTGCTCTTTGGGCTCCTCTGGCCGAAGAGCTTGGGCATGAAGCATGTGGGCTGGGCGCAAGTACTTGGGGTCGGGGCTCATGGAAGATTTCATCAGCATCGACGAGACCGTGTAGCCTGCCTGAAAGATCAAAGTCGGAGAGCATGATGTGGCCATCCTCTCTCACGAGGACGTTCTCTGTCTTCAAGTCTCTGTAGACCACCCTAATCACGTGCAGGTACTTCAGCGCAAGGAGCACTTCTGCGGCGTAAAACCTGGAAAAACAGAGAACCACAAACATCAAAACTATGTGACACTACATATTTCGTGTGACAAAAGTTATCTGGCAGAACATTATGTGCACCGGGTCTGCATGCATGTATTTGTGGTCTTTAGATTATGAAAAACATGCATGGCGATTGATGGCCATCTCGTTTATTCAGAGCTCCACATTCTGGCAAACAATAGTATGAAATGTGCATGTTGTTGAATGCATTCACGAATAGTGCAAGAAGCAATGATGAAAATGTGCAAAGCAAGCATTAGAAGTTATGTCTATCCTAATCTAGGAATCAAGTTCTATATCATGAGATCTGCATTAAACATTGCATCTATACTAATTTAGGCATCAATATGCTAAGCATGACAGAAACAACAAGAAAAAAAAGATGGAATCACTTTAACTAGCACTCCTTTTAAAATTAATAAGTAAAAAACCAACTTTAGCAAGCAGTCTATCGCTAGCACGACATTTTTTTAAGGATTCACTATCCTCCACGCAACCACTAGAGTGTTTGACTATCGTACTGAATTATTGTTGTCCTGCATCTTTTTGAACTGTGATACAGAAGTAGTATGGTAATACGGTTATATGCATGTTCGGGGATTGAGTCCTCAACTTTAATTGAAAAACCAACAAATCTGAATACACTTGCCTTAGTCGAGATATGTATCTCCTTTTAATTCTATACTTCTTTCGCATGCCCCCTTAATCTTGATGCAAACTATGGTGTCATGCCTTCTTCCCCTTATCTCTACTACTAATTATGTGCCTATCGTAGGCGTCCACAATTGCTTGGCGCACGGTTCTGCCGTCGCGTTGCGCGCCTACCATCTCCCTCCGCGCTCCATCTGCCACCATCCTCGCTCGCCTCCCTCCACGCTTTCTGCAGTCGCGTTCTCCTTCCTTCGACATCGCAGATCCCCCGCGCCTGCCATCTCTATCCACCACCATTCGCGCTCCATCCGCCACCATCCGCGCTGCATCCGTAAACTGCCTCCCTCCGTGCTTCCTGCAGCCGCGCGCTCCTTCGACGGTGCGGATCCCGCACCCTTGAATCCCGCCAGCGGATCCCACAATCAAGCAGCGGCGGCGTCCTTCGATGGCATCCTCCCTCGCCCAGAGACGACACACTGTGGTATGCAGGCGGGGACCTAAATCGTGTCTGTACCGCGCGAGGTGTCGCTGCAGGACCTCCTCGTGCAGCTCGTCGTACGACGATGACGGTGTCCTTCTCTTCCGTCGCCGAGGTACGTCCAGAGCGTGGCAACGACACCCACAGGCCACGACATCACCGCTCGGTCTCGGCGTCCGCCTCCACGCACGCTTCCTCCCAGATCGACGGAGTCCCTGCTCTCTAGATGCGGACGAGATTGCAGCCTCGATCCGCGCTCTCCAGGTTCGCCCAGATCGACGGCGTCTGCGCCGCGCTCTCCATGGAAGGTTCGCCCAGATACACTCTGATTCCCTGCTCCTCGCTCTCCCCTGTTCTCGCGCTCTACATGGAAGGCGAGGCAGGCGCCCAAATTGACAGAATCCTTGCTCCATGCTCTCCAGACGCGGATGGGATTGTGGCCTCGATCCGCGCTCTCCATGGAAGGTTCGCCCAGATCGACGGAATCTGTGGTCTCCAGTTTCTAAAAGTTGGAATCTCAGCTTCTAGAGCCTGTTGCAGCTTCTACGCCTAGATCGACAGCGTCCGGCCGCTGGTGCCCGGCGCCAAGCTTCACGCCGTCGTCGACGCGTGCCACAACGATTCTGTCCTCGACCTCCCCTTCCTCTGCAACATGTCCAGGTAATTTGGAAGCTCATCGTCCGGTGCTGGAATCCCTGTGCCCGTACATCTAAAACATATCTCCATTCCTCTCTCTGTCTGTCTAGGACCGGGAACTGGCAGTGGGAGGATCACCGTCCACCGTCGAGCGTCTGCAAGGGCACGAGCGGCGGCCAGGCGGTGCTTATCAGCGGCTACAGCGACGACAAAAGCAAGTTCAGCATGGTCAGTGCACTGCACTGCACACCCATCCTATACTCCTACTATGGCGTGCCCTCCCCCTTGATTTCCTCTCAGTTGTCTGGCCAGGCGGTTGGTGCGGGATCCATGGAGATTTCCTACCTCTGGAAATGAAATACACATGGGCAGAATCAAACAACAGTAGATTTTTTATGAAATTTAGGATTGTTTACGGAGCTGAATATGGATACATGCAGGTGGCCTTTTTGTACAGAGGAAGGAATGAGTATTAATTAAGTTCTAATTAGTTGCGAGTTGTGTTATGTCCTATAGAACTGGGGAGTTTTGCTCCATGGTGGGTGTTCCTAGGCTGCAAATTTTGTATGTTCTTGCATTGAGAATATGATGGGTGAAGTCCGTGACACGTCGCGTCGCGCCGTCGGCCGCAGACAGCTCAATACTGAGGTTGAGGCCTCACACCTTTCTGCAAAAATGCACATAAGGTGCTCCACCTTGCCAGAATTTTCGTGTGTTTTTGGTTTCTAATTGGTCATGTAAAAGTTTATGATTAGTTGTTGCATCAATGGATTGGCTAGAATTTTCAAAGTACATGTGCTTGGTGTCTTCTCAAGGGCATAGGGAAGATATCATAGCTGATCTTTTCACACAAGTGAAGGATCCACAAAAGGGATTTGTTCACTGTGGAATGATCAAGCATGCTAAACATCTTAGTTGTCTAACTTAGTTCTTCAGATAAACAATCTGTCCTTTTTTTAAATGTCATATTTTTGCTTCATGGAACTACTCGTGTCATTCTATAAGGCAAATGGGAGCTGCAAACCAAATAGGAAAATTTCTATGGGTTCGTAATTGTCTGTTTGAATGAATCATGTTGCTGTCTGAACTTAATCTCTTTTCCTTGCATGTAAAGAAAAACAGCTGCCAATTTTCTTCATGTTAGTACATATTTCAATAGCTAAACAACTACACCTTGTATACTTGGAGAAGAATCCTGGAGTTATTTTACTTGTTTCCTTGATTTGTAGAGACATGCCAGTGAGGAGCAGTTTAGTCGGTTCTTGCTTTATGAAGTGGATGCAATTAGAAAGGTATTTTCTTCACAATATTATTCTCTTTTGATGTATTCTCCTAACCGTGTTTACATAATTTATTGTTTGTGTTTGTACTTAGGCGTGTGCCAGCTTGGAAGAGGGCTACCTTCCTCCAGTTACATTCATTGTGGTGCAAAAGCGCCATCACACACGATTTTGTCCTGAAGATCATTGTTCACACAAACAGACAGATCGACGTGGAAATATTTTGCCAGGTAAAACAAATTTGCTATTGTCCAATTGTTCTTGAAACTGATGAGGCCACATTACTACTATTTGATGAATCATATATGTATGTATGTATGTATATTTTATATATATATATATATATATATATATATATATATATATATATATATATATATATATATGCGGCTCTCCTATGCATTCTTATTGTTTCTGGATACTAATTTTATTGTGTTCTTAGGAACCGCGGTTGACACGAAGATATGTCATCCAAGTGAATCAGACTTCTACCTTTGTAGCCACTCTAGCATTCATGTGAACCGATGCTAGATGTTGTGATGCTTCAGAAACAAAACAAATTCTTGTCTCAACGCGAGTGGTTTTACTCATTTTGCACTTTTGGCAGGGGACGACCAGTCAGCACACTACCATGGTGGGCATTTGAGATTTGCAACCTTGTCGTGCATAGTTTTCTCTAACACACTAAGCACCCATTGCACCGAAAAAACTTACAGGATGAACTAGATGCAAAACCTGAAGAACTGGAAGGAGAAGAGTTGGAATCTCAGCTTCTAGAGCTTGTTGCAGCTCTTTCGATGCATCCAGTGCATGTCCCAGGCAACAAGCAACCAGCTCGCCCTGCTTCACAGAAAGCTACAGCTAAAGACGATAAATTGGCTACACTGCAAGCTGAAATGACATTATGACCAGGTTAATGTTTGCTCCATCTGTACATCTTAATGTGTATTTGATGTTCCTTTCATGGGATTAATTCACTGGTATCTATTTCAGTATTTGATTCATAACTTCTGTGCGCTTCCCTTAAAAAGTTGTTGTTTATTAAGAAGTGGAATACATGATAATCTGCAACCACAAATTGTTTTGTCGTGTGGTGTCCAAAAAGTTTACATGTATACATCTTTTTAGAATTTTAGTTTCCATTTAGTATCTTCCGCTCTCTATTTGAAAGAAGTGAAGTTCTTCCATTCCCCAAACTTATAAATCATGTTTTACTGTTGTGAATTGTTTTTGCTTAGATGTAGACAATTTTGTTTTCTATAGGAACATAGTTTTTCAAATTGCACCCCAAAATATGATAGCTTATATATTTTGGTTGTGATTAGGAGTGTTGGGTTGACTTCCAGATATAACAGGTAGTTGATATGTATTGCTTCGATCCAAATTTAAATCTGAGTTGAAGATCTGGTTTAAGCATTTGATGAAAGGTGATCCTCAAATATCATGTATTCCTTACCAATGATTCCATCCAGTTCATCTCTCTTATGAGTTATGAATAAGTGGACTTCTACTTTTGCAGGATTAACGCATGGACCAAGGAAGCGCATGACAAGCCTGATAGCGTGGAACTGATGAAAGGGATGGTCTCTGCTACATGTATTACTGTCCATCCCATCTTTGTTTAATGGTCGCAGTTGCTTTATACAATTATTCCTACCTATGCTAGACTGTGAGACATTATATATCAATGTATTTTATCATATTGATTCCGCAGATCTAGGGGCTGTGTGCGCACTTAGAATCAAAGGTGCAGCTGCCAAAGTTCAACTAGCATTTGTTTGCACTTTCGTAAGTCTATGGCCATCTCAATTCAGAACATGCAGTATACCATATGGTCTGATTACTTTTGGTGCTTAGGTTCCTTTTGACATGGCTACAAATTCTTTTTACGGAACAAGAAGACATCCCATGAAAATCCGTCCCTCACATATACACAAAAATGAATCTATTTGATGGAAGCAGGTAACTATTCTTTGTGATCCCAATATTTCCCAGCCCTCCTCAGATAGCAGCTTGGAATGCACCATTTTATGACTGAGGTAATTTAATTACAACCTCTCCTTTTATCGTCTATAATAACTTAAATATGTATGAGATGCTGATAGATGAAGTATTCATTATACTAGAATTTGGGAGCAGTACCAACATCACATGATGATTTTTAAAGAAAAATTACCATCAGCCACACCTAGGGCTGGAAAAAAGCTCAGTTGCAGTTGTGATATTATTTCGTCTTTTTAAACCTGTCAGGAAAATGTGATATTATTTCGTCTTTTTATTTCAAGTTGCAGTTGTCTCAGATGCGAAGTAAACTTTATTGGTGTGGTAGTCTTGCAGTTGCAGTACTGTTAATTAACCCACCCCTTATCTTTGTCTCTGTAGTTCTCCAATTTGAAGTATATAAACGTCGCAATGGTCATGATAATAAAGAACATGCTGCCAAATATTATAACGGCTATAGGAGAGAGAGATATTCATGAAGGGCCAGAATAAAAAGGATTGGGCTACACTGTTGAAAACTCTGGTCTTCAACAGGCTCGAATATGAAATACTCCATGGCACACCAGACTGAAACATTCCTACTAGCTGTCCATCTTTTTTGATGATGACCTTGTAGGTTGATGCTCACTTATCTTGTAATCTGCTTTTGAAACCTCTGCAGTATTTCATTGCTATTTGTTGACAATTTGATGTTGTGGATGTGTAGAAGGACCACACTTTTCTTGAGTTTGGTTGTGCTTGTTCCAAATCTCCAAAGTGGCTATTGACTTCTCGGTGGTTAATGTGTTGCTTTTCAAGGTTTTATTTGGGCCTTTTGTTCTAAGTTTCTGTTTATGGGTAAACCTGGTGTTCTGAGAATTTTATCTTTTCAGCTATAGTGATGGTTGGGACATGGTGTGTGACTGTTCCTTTCAACTGATGAGATCTTGTACCAGGATTATTTGTCTAAGTATGCAAACATATACTAGGCTTTATTGAACTATACAGTTTTGGGTGAGCCATTTATTGATTTATAACAATTACATAGGGAGTTTACTTTTAATAATGCATACACTAGGCTACTTTAGAATTAAAGAAGTCCAACCAAAATTTCCTCGTTGATTGTTTCTTTTCCCTTCTTTTGCAATATTCCTTCTACACGTATCTTCCTTTGCTTGCATGCTTCTCCCTCTTATTAATGAATTGTGGAAACTCTCTTGCCGCCTTTTCGGGGAAAAAAAACTTGTGTCCGATGCTTGGCAATAGAAGCTCAATTACATGTACTTTTAATTTCAGATTGAGCTTCCCTTACATTCTACAGATGCCAGTGGAAGCTTCACGATGTATATGGTGTGAGATTAGTAAGGCCACCTGATTCATGAAGACTGATTACATGCTTAAAGGGACTAGGAGACCAGAGAGTCTGTTTAGATATGCACCATCATCACAGAAGAAAGAAATGCAGCTTGCACTTCTTGCTGAACGTTAGGGTACACGTAACCATGAATCTTTAATTGGCAACGTTGAATGCTTTCCTGGCCCTGTTCATACTTCTTGCTGAATTGATATAACCAATAGACATGATCTGTTCGTATTTTTGTTTTCCAGAAATAAAAGGTATGATTTGAATTCGTGAAGTGACCAAGAGACATTACTTGCATTCTTTGTGCTTTGATCTGTTTAGTGATGACAGGTATAATATATCTGGAGAGTTGTTCCTTCTTTATAATTTTGTTTTTAACAAAGTAAGTTTGATTAATTCTGTTAATGTAAACTTAATTCCCCTATGTCACTGTATAGGTGCATCCTGACAAAAAAATCCCTTCCTAAATGTTTCCTCCAACAGTTTCTCGACACCATATTTGAGGGAAAGTGAGGGTGACTTAGGATATGATTAAATATAGGATGTTGGATAGGGGTGCTGCCGGAGGGAAAGTGAGGGTGATTTCTGTTCGCAATGCCGAAAGTCGCGCCCTCTATTTGCGACGTTGGAAAGTCGTTGCCATCGTCCAAGTTCGTCGTCATCACTAACTGTTGCGTACTCGAGCTGTGTGCGTCTGACGTCCGAAGCTGCACCGAGTGTCGTTTCTTCTTCGTACATTGCTCCGTATCGAGTTCGCCCGCATAATGATCTTCTCCCTGTCGTGCTTGTCGTCGCTACGTCGTGGTAAAAAGGATTAGATTAGTGTATGATTGTCGACATATTTGTGTGTTATTACAAAATTCTAAATTGACTCTTTAGAAATAATTTGTGTAATATTGATAATGTTTACCACATGGATTTTACATATTATAGCGATATTTGTCGTTCCATTTATATATTTCATACATTTTTTTTACTCCCGTCGCAACGCACGGACATTCACTTATTCGAAAATGAAGGCACGAGATGACGAGAGCTTACACAGTCCGACGGATTCAGACGTGTCTTCTGTCTATTCTGTCGAAGCCGTCGCCTCTCAATCTGTTCTGACGAAGCAATGTTCTATAATCACAAAAATCTCGGTTAAACCTATCTTCCCATTTTGTTCCTCGTCGAGCTCCTCGCTCCGCAGCCAATCATCCTCAGCCAAAATTTCTAGAACCTCGCGCAGTCGCCCGCACCACGCCAATCTGCTGCTGCTCTCGATGGTGCGCCTCCATCAGCTCCTCTCTCGCACGCTTGCATCTCACCAAATCCTCGCTTCTGCCACCTCCAGCGTCCGCTCCACCCCGCGGCTGCTTCTCCCTCTCCGGTTGCCGCCGCCTGCTCCTCCTCCCCATGGCCGTACTCTGCTTCCCATCATCGTAGCCGCGTCGCGTCAATACGCCTCGTCGACCTTCGGGAGGCGAGGGCGCTCGACGCGGCCGCCGATGTTGCTGAGGCGCAAGAGAGCCAGGAGTCCGACGCGGAAGGGCCCTGGCGAGCTCCGCGTGCAAATTGGCATAGAGGAGGCCCTTCCCGACGACCCTGGAATCCTGGTAATAGCTTCTGGGCCCTAGTTTCGCAGTTTTGATCTGATGGTGCAGGTTTTTTTCTCAAAATAAATTGAGCACGCATTTGAAGCCACTTTGTGATATCTCCCTTTGTACGTAATGTTAAATTGGCATCATATATCTATCCATCTCACTGCAAATCGCTTTGCAGAGCATTGCAGAAACTCTTCGGACGGATGTTGGGAAGGCAGTGAAGCTGGCCCTCAACGACCTTGAAGGCTCGGATTACATGACCAGAGATCCTTCTATATGCAATGTGGACAAGTATGCTAGCATTGAGGTCTCTGTGTTGCTTTGTGATGATGATTTCATCAGGAAGCTCAACAAAGAATGGAGGGATGAGGATCATGCTACTGATGTTCTGTCAATGTCTCAGCATATCCCAGAGCTTGATATTCCCATTGTATGACATCCTACCAAATGAGTCTATTTATTTTGGATGCTTCTTTTGACCCTTTTTGTTATATATATGTTTTGTTTTGCTTTGACAGCTGCAGTTGGGTGACATAGTAATTTCTGTTGACACAGCTCGACGGCAAGCAGAAGAAAGGGGACACACACTTGTTGATGAGATAAGAATCCTCATGGTTGGTTTGTTCCTCTCTTTATTTCCTAATAATGTTTAACTGCAACTTTTCCAGTTGCATAAATGGATCAATAGTCGTGTGGATGTTGTCAGATTTATCAATATAGTCATTTTCATCTTTGCTGCACTTTGTACCTCCATAATACGCAAATAGGATGTTCAGTTCACTCTGCACTCTGAACCTTCACAATAGGAGCATACAACATTAAGAAAATTTGTATCAAAGGCATAAAAACCATAGAGCACTGTTTTAATGGAGCAGTATCTGATATTTAAAAGCTGCCTGCAAAAATAGAGACTAAAGGTCATGGCGAGATGCACAATGCACTAGTGCTCAACTGCTTGTTTCCATCAGCCATTGTGTATCAACAGCTGAATGACTCTATGCTATTACTGTTGTAATTTGTGAAGCATCCTGCATATGGCAGCCAAAGAGCTTTCACACTTCTTTATGCTAACAGACTTAAACTTCAATAGGTGCATGGGCTATTGCATTTATTGGGCTTTGACCATGAAGTCAGCAAGGTGGCTGAAGAAGAGATGGAGAAGGAAGAAGAACATATTTTAAATACTCTTGAATGGAGAGGAAAGGGATTAATTAAGAGTGCTTATGATATTGCTACTGTTATGGAACATTTACAAAATTCTGTTGGTATGTTTCCTCTGCACGGCTTAAGCATTACAGAAAAGAAAATGAATGGCAATCTATTTCTTGTCGCTTACCTATAGATTCACTCACAGAGGCTGATAGCAATATAGAGAAAGTGATCCTACAAGAGAAACATCAACCCAAACTAAGCCATATCATCTGTGATATAGATGGTGAGTTGACTGAGCACCTAGAAATATTTGGCTTCTAGTGGGTCTTGCCAAGTTCTAGTGAATAATTTCTTCCAAAAAATTTGGTAAGGTACTATCATGGATTATGAAGGTGGTCTGCATGAAAAATCAATAGGATCTTTGAGAGAGGCAATTGCAACAGGAGTAAATGTTATCATGGTTACTGGAAAGGTGGGTTCTATGCAGTTATGGTATTTGTTCATGCAATACTAATGGCACTGATCTGAAGTGGCAGCTAATTTTAGAATAACTTTTAAAAGCTTACGATTACCACTCATATTCATATGCCAGCTTTCCCAAAACAGACAATATGAGGGACACTTGGGAAAATTATCATGAAAGCTAATAGTTAAGAGGATGCTTAGTTTTTATGTCAATTTTATTATGTTAATTGCTTCCTTATTTTCTTTGATTGTAATATATAGGCTGGTTACATACTCCATCTATTCTAAATTATACGATGTATTGACTTTATTAATTATATTGGTTTCGCTATACAATTAGATATACACTATGTCTAGATACATAGTAAAATAATATATCTAGAAAAAAATAGTAAAAACAAACAAGGGTAGATCGAGGGCTGGAGACTCCCACATGAGTGGGTCTCGGGAAAGGATAAACCGAGGCAAGCCTCCCCCGCAAATGCGGAGAGGCTACTTCAAACCCGCGATCTGATGAGTCAGTGAGACGGCTCTCACTATTGCATCAGGCCTGCCCTTCTTATCTAAAAGTGTTGGACTGCTGTGTGTGCTCCCATTGTAATGGGCCTTGGCCCAACCCATACACTATTGATATAGCTTACCCTAATTAGGTTAGGGGTTTCTATCCAATATGGTATCGAGCCAGTTTTTCTTTTCCCTCTCCCTCTAACCAAAACAGCTTATAATTTGGAATAAAGGGATTATGAAATCTATGAAATAGGTACTTATGGTAATTTCTATTTTACATTAGGTAACTATGTATTCTTGTCGAAGAAAAATTCTATTATTCAATAATTACTTATTTTTTTATTGAACTCCAATCCAATAATAAGTAATATAATATCATGTGATCAATGAAGAATTAAAGCGTGTTAACAACATCCAAGAGACTTATCACTTCATATTATTTTTTTTATTATGTGTTCTTTATCTAGAGTCGGGCTTCCACTATTAGAACCTTCAAGCTTCTTGATTTCCGCGAAAAAGGTGATTTTATTTCAGAGACTTCACCTGGTGTATTTTTGCAGGTACATCATATTCAATCTAAATTGAATAAGAATTCTAGATTTGTAGAGATTATTTATCAAAACCCTGTACTGATGTGCCATCTTATGTTACCCTGTTTTTTCTTGTGCTATAATCCTGAGGACGTAACATGGATGGATAGTTTTGCCCAAAGTGTATTTTATTTCACACAATTTCAGAAGTCCTGTGTATATATGTATATGTGCTTCACTGGTTTAGCATAACCAAATTGAGTTCCTTATCATTACCTTTGACCAAACACTGTTTGCTTGATATTCATTTTTCTTCTACAAAATAAAAGCCTTAACAAAAGACTTGTAAAGTTACATGGGTTGGAAAGAAATGTTGTTTTGTTGTGCGAATATAACATGGTCAAATTAAATTTTTAAATATTCGAGGCAAGGTTGAGCATCTTTAATTGCTGCCCAATCCGTGTAAGTTGTTTCTGCAACTATGTATGTATCACATGAGCCACATACAAATGATAATATTGTTAAATTGAGATGTTTTCTGATGCCATCATGTAAGGATTATTTGGAAGGAAGTGGTGCCAACTTCTGAGCTGTCACCATCATTTTTCCTTTGTTTATCTGAACATCTACTGGTTTCATTGAATCTACCATTTTCTCAAGTGAGACTAGGCACCCAAATAATTATATTTCTGCTACATTTGGTTCAGGGTTCACTTATCTATGGAAGGGATGGCAAAAAAGTTCATAGAGCAGAATTGGATTTAGATGTCTGCAAGGAGGTAGTGACTTACGATTATGTCATTGAATTATTTTTAGTAAAATCTATGCTTGTTCTTGAATTATATTTTGCACCCACTATTCCTTTGTTCGGGAGATGTTGGCCATTTTTTAATTAAATTGGTGTGTTATTTGTATTTGGTTTTGGATGATATAGGCATGGAATGCACTCCCCTTGAGCATGAGCTCCTACCAATGTTTCTTTCGAGTCTGTTAACATCTTTTTTTTTGGATAAGGGAAATTTTATTGCTTCAAGATAATCAGAAGTCACAACTCTCTTGAAAACAAAAACCCGACTTCTGCATCGCGCAAGATGCACACGGTCTAAACAAAAAAACCAACAACCCAAACACTCTAGTAGTAATCAATCCTAAGACTAGATCGCTACCCATGAGTCTGGGTAAAAAAACTTCTTGACCACTTGCTCTAAACGTTGACAGGTAGCCAAAACCAACTCCTGGAAGATAGTCTGTTAACATCTATGTTTCTCTTTTATTCATTTTCGCTAAAAAAACTCTCGACCTAGAAAAATCATCATTTATGTTACTTGCGAGTTCCATTTGTTCAATTTGCAGGCATTGCTGTACTCCTTGAAGCATAGAATTCCTCTTGTTGCGTACTGTGAGGAACAATGTCTAACATTGTTTGAACACCCATTTGTTGAATTGTTGCACACTGTACATAATGAAAACAAGGTATAAACTTTAGATATTTTCTGTACAGACTTATGTTCTAACTAAGATAGGCTTCAGGCAGTTGACGCAATTTTGTTTATATCAGGTAAAAGTGATGCATTCAATTGAGGACCTTTTGGAATATTCATCTATTCAGGTTTGTCTTACTATACTCGTACTTTAATCGTGGAAAGCATATAATGATTTATTTAGGGTTCTTTTGGTTGGACTTTTGAACCTGCTTTTGCTTTTGCAAAAGCCAGAATCCAATCAAAGGGGTGAAAATCTACAACTAGTTTGGTCCAAAAGCTACTTTTGCTCTAGTACAAAACTAAAATGCAGTCCATCCTCTGCTTTTACCCACCTGCCAGCAGTTATGAAGATATCAATTCATTGTTTTCTTCTTTCTCGTTTTCGACCTCTTCCCATCCGTGAGACTATGATCCCTTTCTCGTCCCATGCGGCGTCTTTGGCTAGTGGCGGTGCTCCTTCCTCCCGTGCTCGGCTTCGACGACCCCTCCTTTCTAGGGCGAGGCCAGCCCTTCTAGCTTGACCTTGGCCCTAACCTCCTCATGGGACCTAGGCCGCCACGTGGGTGAGCGTGGGTCCGCTGTCGTGGGTGAGCACGGGTCCACCGTCCCAGGCGAGTGCGATCTTGGCCAGGTATCCATTTGGAGGAAGAAAATGATGCTGATGGATGGGGTCCGCTTGTCACTGAGAGAAGATGACAATGAATTTTTTTTTCCAAAAGTCACAACTGTTGAACCAAAAGGCTTTTAGCTTACGTACAACTCGTAACCCACTATTGTTTTTCCACAGTCCACAAATAACAACGACTTTTTTAGAAGCCACGACTGAACAAAACACACCCTTAAGGCTGGTAGGGCTTTGATTTTTATTATTCTGGTCAATATTGTTAGTATCTTATGCATAATAGTGAACTTTTTTATGTTGTCACAGAAGTATGATAATAAAAAAAACTTTGAAGTAGCAAATATCTATATATTTGCTAAGCTCATAGCATCCTCACTCGAATGGCACAAACTGTAGGTCTACCTATATAGATCATCCAATGCACTATCAAGTAGTAGGAACACTTACCAACACAAAACTTGACACATCACCATTAGTAGTTTAGTAAGATAGGCCTCTCAACCTGTTATTAGGTTATATGTTCAAATTATCATCTTGGGTATGAGTATTAGATTGTAAGGATTCTTATTATTTCTTTATATTGGACATCCATATATGGTTTGTGTGTACGGTCCAGCGCCTAGGCGTTAACCGTCGGCCGACCTTGTGTATTTTTGGTTAGAGAGATATGAGATCTTGTTGTTTCTATAAATTACAAGATCATCTTACCCTATATATTGTATACTAGGTCTCTCATCAATCAGTCCACTGATTCACTCAATGTTACATGCTCCTTACCCAGTGTTGTTGCTCCATGTTGCCTCTCGACACTCCTCTCGTCGACCCCGACGGCGATGCTACCATCAACGTCGCTGCCAGTGTTGACCTGTAGCGCGCAGAGGATGCCTACGCCGCTAAAGAGGCTAGAAAGTGCATGACTAAGATCACCTACGATGCCACCCTAGCTCGTGCTGTCATGTGCGGGCGCACCTACACCAGGTGCCATAGGGCCCGTGACGTGCGCCGAGCCCAGGAACGCGCAGTTGAGCGCGCGGCCACCACCAGTGGCTAAGAGGGAAAGTAGGGATTTATTTCTATCTGCTAGTCCTAAATTAGTGGAGTTTGTTTCTCCAATTAGTTAGAGATCTCTTTCTATCTGCTATTCCGAAATTAGTGGAGTTCGTTACTCCAATTAGTTGGGCCGCAGGCCATATATACCCATGTACCGACCAATCGAGGATTAACAAAATTATTACCTCCAATCTCCTCCTTACCTCTACCTAAGCTCGCGATCAGGGGGAATAACCCGATCGATGAAGACAGCACGGGGGCAAAACCTGGCCGGCGACCACGGACTGCGACTACGAACTACGTAGTCGGGGACCCACCACCTTGAGCATCTCTGCTCTTGACAACCTGGTATCTAGATCCCGGCGTTCCTCGCCCACCCGTTCCGCCCATCTGTCCACCGCAGCCGCCTTTCCGTCTGTCGTCGCGGCCGTTTCCCATAGCCCACCACTGTCACCTTCCTCTTCCACTGCCTCCACCGTGGCTCACCGCGCCATGGCGGATCCGACCCTCGCTGATGTGGTGTCAATGTTGAGGGCCCTCAACGCCGACTTGACGGTCGTGAAAGCCGATTTGGCAGGCCTCACGGACAAGTCCGCCTCAACGTCTAACAAGGGTGGCGGCCGCCTAGTCGGGCCTCGCGACCTCGACCGTCCGCCCAGATTCTAGAAGCTCGACTTCCCACGCTACGACTGGAAGTCTGACCCTTTGCTCTTCATCAACAAGTGAGTCTTATTTCCATCAGC
The DNA here is from genome assembly GCF_902167145.1 of Zea mays. Classification (NCBI taxonomy): domain Eukaryota; kingdom Viridiplantae; phylum Streptophyta; class Magnoliopsida; order Poales; family Poaceae; genus Zea; species Zea mays. The sequence continues at coordinate 155,153,485 of NC_050100.1, read as the reverse complement.
AACGCACAATGCCAGAGGAAAAGGTGTGGATGGCCTCGTATAATCTGGAGGACGTCGCGCAACTCTGGTTTATCCAACTCCAGGAGGATGAAGGCACGCCACCGTGGGGCCGCTTCAAGGAGCTGCTGCATCTGCGTTTTGGGCCGCCACTGCGCTCCGCCCCCCTATTCGAGCTCTCCGAATGCCGTCGCACGGGGACCATCGAGGAATACTCCAACCGATTCCAGGCCCTCCTTCCCTGTGCCGGGCGGCTCGAGGAGGCACAGCGGGTACAGCTATACACCGGCGGCCTGCTTCCGCTGCTCAGTCACCAAGTGCGCGTCCACAACCCGGAGTCTCTTGCGGTGGCCATGAGTCTGACACGCCAACTGGAGCTCGTTGAGCTGGACCGGCTGAATCAGGCGTCTACCAAGGCCGCGTCGTGTGCCTTACTGCCAACATCGGCACCGCGTCCTGCGGAAACCACCCTTCCCACGCTACCAGCACCTCCGGCCAAGCCGCTGGCGTTGTCTGCGCCGCAGGCCCAAGGGGCCGGGGCCCAGGTCAAACGCCGTCGAACGACCTGTCCAAAGAGGTGCAGGTCGAACGACGTCGTCTTGGGCTTTGCTACAATTGTGACCAGCCGTACACACGAGGCCACAACCGGGTCTGACGTCGGATCTTCTACATCGACGACATTGAGATAGATGAGGAGGTGGCGACTGACGAGGCCTCGATGTTCTCTCTACACGCGGTCGTGGGTGCGCCGGTGAGTAGCACCATCCAACTGCACGTGCGGGTGGGCGCCGTGGACTTCATCGTGCTCATCGACATGGGGTCCACACACAGCTTCATTGGGGAGGACGCCGCTCGGCGCGCGGGCCTACCCATCGAGCCACACCCTCGACTCATGGCGACGGTGGCCAACGGGGAACACGTCGCCTGTCCTGGGGTCCTCCGCTAGGCCACGGTACTCATCGACGAGATGGCGTTCGGCATCGACCTATACGTCATGCCCCTGGCCGGCTACGACGTGGTGCTGGGCACACACTAGATGGCAACCCTGGGTGACATTGTATGGAACCTGGCGGTCAGCACCATGGCGTTCAAGCAGGCCAAGCGGGACGTCTGCTGGCGTGGCGTTGCTACACCAAGCCCTCCACGCCTGCACACCACAGAGACCACCGAGCCCTTACCAGATGAAGTGCTCGGCTCCTTTTTCGGCGTCTTCGCCGAGCCGACCGGTCTACACTCGGAGCGCGGCCACAACCATCTCATTGTTCTCAAGCCGGGCGCTGGTCCAGTGGCTGTGCATCCCTACAGATATCCGGGGGCGCACAAGGATGAATTGGAACGACAATGCTCCGCCTGATCAAGCAAGATATCGTACAGCGCAGTGACTCCGCGTTCTCCTCCACTGTCCTCCTCGTCAAGAAGCAGGATGGATCGTGGCGCTTCTGCGTCGACTACCGCGCCCTCAACACGCTCACGATCAAGGACGCTTTTCTAATCCCGGTCGTCGATGAGCTGTTGGATGAGCTCCACGGCGCCAAATTCTTCACCAAGCTCGATCTGCGCTCAGGGTACCATCAGGTGCGCATGAGGCAGGCAGACATCCACAAGACGACATTCCGTACCCACGATGGCCTATATGAGTTCCTAGTGATGTCGTTCGGGCTGTGCAACGCCCCGGCCACGTTTCAGGCACTCATGAACGATGTACTGCGCCCCTTTCTTCGCCGCTTTGTACTTGTCTTCTTTGACGATATCTTGATCTACAAGTCTTGGGCGGATCATCTTCGTCATCTCCGCGCCATACTCAGCACGATTCGACAGCACGTCCTCTTCGTCAAGCGCTCTAAGTGTGCATTTGGGGTCGCGTCTGTCGCCTACCTCGGCCACACGATCTTGGAGGCGGGTGTGGCCATGGATCCCACCAAGGTGCAGGCCATTCACGACTGGCCGGTACCTCGATCGGCGTGGGCGGTGCGGGGCTTCCTCGACCTCGCAAGCTACTACTACAAGTTCATCCACAACCATGGATCCATCGCGGCTCCGCTCACTGTACTCCTCAAGAAGGAGGGCTTTACTTGGGGCGACGTGGCTGCCTCAGCCTTCACCGCGCTCAAAGACGCGGTCACCACAGCGCCGGTGCTGGCCATGCCGAACTTTGCCAAGCCCTTCATCGTCGAGTGCGACGCTTCGTCTCAAGGGTTCGACGCAGTCCTCATCCAGGAGGGTCATCCGCTCGCCTTCTTCAGCCGGGCCGTGGCACCCCGACACCGAGCGCTTGAGGTATATGAGCACGAGCTCATCGGCTTGGTCCAGGCGGTTGTACCTATAGGGTCGCCGTTTTAGCGTCAAGACGGACCACTACAACTTGAAGCACTTGCTGGAACAGCGCTTGGACACCATTCCACAACACCATTGGGTCGGCAAACTGCTGGGCTTCGATTTCTCCGTCGAGTACAAGCCAGGCGCGATGAACGTCGTGGCGGACGCGCTGTCTCGGCGCGACACAGTGGACGGGGAGCTGCTCGCTCTGTCCGCTCCACATTTTGCCTTCCTCGACAAACTCCGGCAGGCTTAGCTCGGGGACCCGACCCTCCTCACTCTCCATGCAAAGATCGCCGCGGGTGGCTATCCAGCGCCATGGTCGGTCGTGGACGGCATGGTGCAGTTCGACGACCGGGTGTATATACCACCTGACTCCCCGCTGCTGCAGGAAATCTTGGGGGTAGTCCATGAGGACGGTCACGAGGGCGTCCAGCGCACGCTTCACCGCCTCCGGTGCGATTTTCATTTCCCTAATATGAAATAGCTTGTGCAGGACAAGGTGCGCCAGTGCGTGGTCTGCCAGCGCTACAAGTCTGAGCACGTGCACCTGGTGGGTCTCCTCCTTCTGCTCCCGGTGCCACAGGGTGTTTGGACCGATGTCGCACTCGATTTTGTAGAAGCACTTCCTCGCGTTCGCGGCAAGTCGGTGATCCTCACCGTGGTGGACCGGTTCAGCAAGTACTGCCATTTCATTCCATTGGCACATCCGTACTCAACTGAATCAGTGGCCCAGGCTTTCTTCAATGACATTGTTCGCCTCCACGGCATTCCCCAGTCCATGGTCTCCGACCGCGACACAGTCTTCACGTCCACATTCTGGCAAGAACTCATGCGCTTGATGGGCACCAAGCTGCAGATGACGACGACGTTTCACCCCCAGTCTGATGGTCAGTCCGAGTCAGCCAATCGCGTCATCCTCATGTACCTGCGATGCCTCACGGGGGACAGGCCGCGCGAGTGGCTCCGGTGGCTACCTTGGGCGGAGTTTCTCTTCAACACAGCATACCAGACGTCGCTGAGGGACACTCCATTCCGAGTGGTATATGGGCGTGACCCGTCGTCCATCCGGTCGTATGAACCAGGCGACACTAGGGTGTCGGCCGTCGCCAAGCAGATGGAGGAGTGTGTCGAGTTCCTGGCAGATATCCGCTACCGACTGGAACAAGCCCATGCATACCAGAAGCGGCACTACGATCGCGTGCATAGACCAGTCCACTACCAAGTGGGCGATTGGGCGTTGCTTCGACTACGTCAACGCACCGCGTCATCACTTCCTCAGGCTGTCGGTGGCAAGCTCAAGCCAGGATTCTTCGGGTTGTACCGCATCGTCGAGCTCATCAACGAGGTCGCCGTCCGGCTGGAGCTTCCTCCCTGTGCCCGTATCCACAACGTCTTCCATGTCGGGCTATTGAAGAAGTTCCAGTGCACCCCGCTAACTGATCCCCCGCCGCTACCGTTACTGCATCATGGCACCATCGATCCAGAGCCCGAGCGTTTTGTGCGGTATCGACTGGCTCGAGGTGTCCATCAGGTCCTCATCCAGTGGAAGGGTGCATCGACAGCGTCGACTACATGGGAAGATGTCACCCCTGTTTCGCGCCAACTTCCCACAATTCCAGCTCGATGACGAGCTGGCTCTTGACGAGGAGGGAGATGTCATGTGCGGGCGCACCTACACCAGGCGCTATAGGGCCCGTGACGTGCGCTGAGCCTAGGAACGCATGGCTGAGCGCGCGACCACCACCAGTGGCTAAGAGGGAAAGTAGGGATTTCTTTCTATCTGCTAGTCCTAAATTAGTGGAGTTTGTTTCTCCAATTAGTTAGAGATCTCTTTCTATCTGCTATTCCTAAATTATTGGAGTTTGTTTCTCCAATTAGTTGGGTCGCAGGCCATATACACCCATGTACCGACCAATCGAGGATTAACAGGATTATTACCTCCAATCTCCTCCTTACCTCTACCTAAGTCGGCGATCAGGGGGAATAACCCGATCGACGAAGATGGCACGGGGGCAAAACTCGGCCGACGACCACGGACCGTGACTACGAACTACGTAGTCGGGGACTTGCCACCTTGAGCTTTTCTGCTCTTGACACGTGCACAAGAAGCCAAGCGCAAGGCTGCCCTCGCCAAGAAGGACACGGTGCAGCTGATAAGCGCATGCATGCCACCCTTGATCGTGCTGCTCGTGAGCGTGCAGTGGTCGAGCCCCAGGAAGATGTTGCCGTCACCAACTTGGCTGAGTCCTTATGAAGGACCTTGGTGTCTTTCATCACTTCTTATGTATTAATGTTTAGCACACCAACTCGGGTCTCGTCCTCTCTTAGCCACAATATATGATTGACATCCTTGAGTATGTTGGAATGGCTCACTGCAAGCCAATTTCGACACCTGTTGATATGAATCCGGAACTCTGAGCAGATGGTGCTCCCGTATCTAATCCTATGGACTTCTGCAACCTTGTAGGTGCTCTTCAGTATCTCAAGTCTGCCTTTATATGCACGATCCTCGGGAGCCACACCTTGCTGCCCTGAAATGCATTCTACGCTATGTTCATGGCACTCTGCACATGGATCTATTCTTGCGCCCCTCCCCTTAGTCCAACTTGGTGGTTTACTCTGATGTTGATTGGTTGTCCTGATATGTGCAAGTCTTCCTCAGGCTATGTAGTGTTCCTTGATGAGAATCTGGTCTCTTGGTCATCCAAGCGTCAGAACACGTCTCTCACTCCAACGCTAAGTACCGAGCAGTCGCCAACACTGTTACAGAAACCTCCTGGTTACGCCAACTCTTGTCTAAGTTGTACACTCCTTTGCACAAGACAACTTTTGTGTATTGCGACAACATCAATGTAGTCTACATGTCTTCCTAACACGTGGAGATCGATCTTCACTTTGTTCGGGAGCGTGTTGCACTTGGTGATGGCCATGTCCTCTATGTTCCTATGACATCTTCGCCGACATATTCACCAAGGGGCTACCTTTGTCAGTCTTCATGGAGTTTCGGTCTAGTCTAAACGTTCGATATACCAACAATTAGACTGCGGGGACATGTTAGACAGCCATATACTGTTTGGTTGTATGGGTCCAGCACCCAGGCGTTAACCACCGGGCAGACCTATATATTTTTGGTTAGAGAGATTTGAGATCTAGTCGGTGCTGTTTCTATAAATCACAAGATCTCCTCACCCCTATATATTGTATACTAGGTCTGTCAATTAATCAATTCACAAATTCACACAATCTCATTTGCTTTCACTTTACATTAAAAAACCTTGGCAACCTAGGAGGAACTAGGTGTATTGTTAAGAAGAAATAGGCACCTGAATTTGCCTTGATGAGGACTTGAACTTGGGTGCTCTGTGTGACCAACTGAGCTAGGTTCTGTTCCTATATTATCTCTTTAGACGATAAGCTAAGATTGTTGAGGTTCTCTATGTGAATAGAGGCGAAAGGGGCTCTAGCCTAGTGGTTAAGGACTTCCGAGTAACACCTCCAAGTCCTGGGTTCGATTCCCCTCGGGGGCGAATTTTCAGGCTTGGTTAAAAAAATCCCCTCGCTGTGCCCCATCCGCTCTCGGGTTACGATGTCCTGTGCGCTACCCTCCGGTTGGGCCGTTGCAGAGTGGACGGTTGACGCCGGCCCGTTAGTGATGGGGGGGCCAGGGTTCGGGGATTTTCTCGGCCGGGACCATTGTTTCGGTCTCTTATTAATATAATACCGGGAGGACGGTCTTTCCCTCCCCGGCCGAGTTTTTTTTCTGTGAATAGAGATGAAAGAAGAAATGCAGTATGATCAATAAAATATCAAGGTAGCTCATAAAATGTCTTTAGCTAATCTCCTTAACACAGAGTTGTCAGAATAACTAATTCATATTAGATCAGTTTTGGCACTTGACCTTCCTGTTTGGGCCATCAAAGCAATTGATAAGCTGAGGAAGGGCTTCCTCTAGAGGGGCAGGAAAGAGTTCCGTGGTGGTCACTGCCTCTTGGCTTGGCCTAAGGTTACCCGTCCCAAGGAGCTGGGTGGTCTTGGGATTAGTGAGTTAAAGAGCCTCTGTTGGGCTCTGAGAGCTCGTTGGCCATGGCTGCAGAAAACAGATCCCAGTAGGCCTTGGACGGATTTCCCCACTCATGTATGTAAGGTGGTTAAAAATCTGATTGCTGCAACCATTATTACTATGCTCGGTGATGGAGCCAATACCCTTTTCTGGAAGGACAGATGGTTGGATGGGAGATGTATTAAGGACATAGCTCCTGCAATGTTTGATTTGGTGCCCCTGCGTCTTGCCAACAGACGGTTGGTTAAAGATGCTCTCCCTAATTTCCAGTGGATCTCCGATGTGAATGGGGCGATTTCAGTCAGAGTCATTGCTGAATTCCTGGAACTTTGTGAAGTGCTTGATGCAGTTGTGCTCCAGCTTGGAATAAGGGATAGACATTTATGGAAATTCAGCGCTTCAGGGGATTATACAACTAGTTCTGCTTATAAAGCTCTCTTCCTTGGTTCAGTTCAGTTCGAACCAGCAGAACGTGTGTGGAAATCTTGGGCTCCTGGGAAGGGCAAATTCTTTATATGGCTTGTGGAACATAATAGGTGCTGGACTGCTGACAGGCTTATAAAAAGAGGACTAGACCGACCTGAGCAGTGTCCCTTGTGCGACCAAGAGGCTGAAACCATAAATCATTTGCTGGTCAAATGTGTTTTTGCCAAGCAGTTCTGGTTTAATTTCCTTAGTTCAGTGGGGCTACAGGAGCTGTGTCCAGCTCATGAGGATTCCTTTGAGTCGTGGTGGAAGTCTAGCAGCTCTCGGGCATCTGATCTTTTGCGAAAAGGTTTCAATTCTTTAGTGATCCTAGGTGCTTGGACCATTTGGAAGCATAGGAATAGATGTGTCTTTGATGGTTGTAATCCCAGCTTGGCCACAGCCCTTAGGGTGGCTAGGGAAGAGGCGGTGCTCTGGTCCTTGACTCATGCCAAGGCCCTGTCCTTCCTCCAAGTTGATGAGTTGCTGGCTTAATTTAGCGTTGTGGGTCGTGTTTCCTCCATGATAGTCGGTGATCCTTAGGCAGTCGCTAGTGGTGTGTGTGCTGTAATGGGGTTCTCTCCCCCCTTTCTTATTCTTCTATTAATACAAAGATGCGCAGCTCTCCTGCGTATTCCAGAAAAAAAATATTATATCAGTTTAATTTCTATTGGATTTACACTATTTACTTATACATGCAGAAATTACTTCTTTTTGATAGTACCAAAGAGGATTCATCTGTCCTAAGGCAGCATTTTTCAGAACTGAGCAGAGGGAAAGCACATGTTATCAAAATGCATTCAAATACAATTGATATTGTTCCCCTCAATACTTCAAAAGGTGGTGGTTTAAGAATTCTACTTGATCATCTTGGAATAACAAAAGATGTAAGAATTCATTCCCATTAAAACTATATTTAGCGTTCATTTTTGTGCCTTATTTCAATCTGTCGTTTGCTCTGTTGAAATATGGAAGTGCTGGCATTAGATTTTTCTCTTATGGATGTCGTTTACTCCCCCCCCCTCCCCCTGCAGTGCGATCTTGATTCTATTGGAGACTATACCAGATGGCTAAGCAATAAATGATTCAACTGACATGATTACTGGGTCGTTCTTAAGAAAAAAATGTGGAATCGTAGGCGCGCCAAAGGAACAAAACTATTGCTCTGAAGGTTGCAAAAATTGTATGTTTGTAGCACCATCTCTTTTAGTTGGCAATTCATGTGTTTTTATATTTCGAAAAGGATTGGGTGGTGAATGTCAGCTTAGATATTTCCTTCAGGTAATGTGTACATAGATTCAAAGTATGTAACTTCAGCGGAAACTAGCCTTTAATTTCAAATACCATGAATTTTTTGTTCGTCTTCTGAACAGATCATTTTGTTGAGATACATGTGAAGAGAATTGAATGGGCCACATCCTTGTGCAACTGGAGCTTACCATGTGACATTTGCTTTTGTCCAAAGTCATCTGCAACACCATTTTTAACTCTACATAGATTTTTTTGTAGTTTTGTTTTGTGTAGCATAGCATTGATAAATGTTGCTAAATAAACGAGTTAATGGTTTCTCCACGTTGTTGATATTTGTTCGAATGAAACTAATGCTGAAGTATAATTTATGGTCAGGAATTCAATGGATGCATTGTGATGACGATAACTGTATTTTCTGCCATGTTGGGCTTTGTTTATTATGACTCACCGTTACTCATTACATCCATTTGATTGATCGATCTTTTTATTTATCATGAAATGAAGCACATAAGAAATCAGGTTGATTGTAGAAACAAATATTGTTCAGATTTTCATGCATAAAGCACACACGAAGCACAGCTCGTCAATGGAAAGTGGAGGCTTGTCACCCTAGTTTTCCCTTTGTTACAGATCAATATGTGTTGCAACTCTCTTGTTCTGGTGGGCATATGATTTAGTGCTGATGTTCAAATTGCTGGTGTTGCTAGTTCCTGGCATTACTCTAGCAAATGAACCATTTGAGGGCCTCTTTGCTATCATCTTGTTGCACGGCCTTGATACAATGATTGTCCGTTGGTTCATGTCTAATCCTACTGAATAGCTTTTGCTTGCTCTCATCCTCTTACTGTATGAAACTTTCTTTGCAAGGTCTTGAACACTTGTAGCATCAGATATAGACGTGAATGATTGGGCCTTCCCTTGGTAGTAATTGGACAGCCCTTTCCTGTGGAAATCGTGTTAATTGAACATGAGTTGGAATGCTTTGCATCTGAAGTGAAATTTATAGAAGTAATGTTGACTATCCATCTTTTATAATCATGACATTGTGTTATATATCCACTCAGTATTTTTTCCTTTCAGCAAATATACATATGAAGTTGAACTCTGCTGCATGCTTATCATAGATCTTGTGCAAAAGGGAACCTCTACTAGTTATCACAGAGCAGTATCAAGTTTTGTTGAGCTGAAAGTGAATTTGCAAGCTTTTTATAACAAATAACAGATCATTCCATTGTATGGTAGGGACAGAAGCTTGCTGGTTTAATAGAAGATAATAGTGCAAAGAAATCGCAAAACTTATTGAAGCATTTGTAATTTTGAGGCTATATCTTTTTCTACCTTCATCATGAATGTAAAAGTTACAAAACTACATTGTGAAGCCACATTGTGATTTATTTGTAGAAATTGGACAGCTTTTATGACTTTTCTTCAAGGTAAATGATTATAAACATGCACCTGATTGGAAGCTCATCTAGCAGCGAGGATAACTCATACAGGGGACCCTCGGCGTCCAGATGCAACGTGCTCGAAGATGCTGAGGATGGCTCAGAGCGATGGCCAGGTGGGGAAGAAGTTGCATCATCAGACACGTTGGAAGCTGATGAGCACAAGGACCCACTGGACGCGCCCGAGAAGGAATTGTAAGACTCGGAGCTTTCGTCACCTGGTTTATTGCAAATCTCCTTGTGACACGAGGGTACTCCATGAGGTGCTAAGTTGTAAGGCTCTGCCATTCAATGTTTTGACATCAAAGGGACGCAGCTTATGTGGATATATATAGGAGAAAAAGGGAGAGCTATCCAAGTGGTTGGATAAGCGTCTTGTTTAGTCGGAGAAATTTTGTGAACTCACGGCCGGAGAGCGAGTGATAGTTGCCCTTACTCCATGTGATCTTGATAGATTAGTACATTAATATTTCTTCATTTCTTGTGCTATTTTATTACTTATGAACTCCGTCTCTTCGTTGTTGACATGAAGCAAGAAATGGACATCTGTCACTTATTTGGATAAATCAATGATAACTTAGCTGATGGGGAGCATGCGGAACAACGCCCTTCGGGCTGAGACAGACAAGCATGTTACCTCCGGCCAAGAAAAAGAGAGTTATCCCAGCGGATTAGGAAGGATAAGGTAGATTATGGCGGCAAGAAGGTGCTTTCTGTTAGCCTGGGGCTCATGCCTAGGGTGTTAATAATGTTAAATAAGAGTGAGATTAGTTTCTTTATTGTGGTGTGGTAGACTTGTGGAGCCAATCGGCTGGATCTCAGTCAGGTCGTCGTCAACACTCCCTTATCATGCACACACATGAATCTTTTTAACTAGGCAACGACTGCTATACAAACAGTCTAAGCGTACAAGCAAATATCTGATTTATTATATCGTGATCCAACCGTAGATCATATTTAACACTTAAACCCTTTCACCACCAGCTCAATAATTTTTATAAAAAACCTCTAACAAATCATGGTTGTATTTATGGTTGGATCGTAATCTAATGGATCAGATAGTTTACTTGCACGTTTGAAAAAAAGACTGCTTGTATAGCAGTCATTGCCTATGCTTGTCGATCATCGAATCAGCTACGTCTACCGACCGTACTGTCGATTTCATTATCTACCATCGTCAAACATAGTGTTTCAGGGTACAACATTTACCGTTTGTCTATAGTAGTTTCAACGTCGTTACATCAACTTTTTTTTACAGACTTTAGCACAACGCTTTATTAAAATAAAAAAATCATATGAGTCCATAATTAAACAAATAAAACAAACAATTTATAAAAACATAAATGAAAATTACATAATTTCCGAAGCTAAGAAAATTACATAATTTATAAAAAGAAAAAAAATACTATAATTTACGGAAACAATTGCCAGTTGCGTACGTGTGTTACGCGTAAAGGGTGATGCATCTGTATGCATAGTGCTTTTGGAGCCAAGCACTGAACGCTACCGTGTAAAGAGTGATTCTCACGTTACGGTTAAGCCACGTAGAATTTCTAAAATATATAACTGCATATGATTTGCCAGGCATAAAGCAGTAGACTTTTTCTGCAGAAAACACTAGCCACAGCAACGCATCTCCAATACTACCTGAATACCTGAATGAAGAGATACCCTCACTGTACTTGCAACGTTACGTGCAAGCTTGCAACGACGGAGGCGCACAGGCATGGACACCTCAGCAACTCGCACAAGGTGAAGGTAGGAAGAGAATGCCTTTTGTCGCCTTGTTCCGGCCTTCCCTGCAGCTCCAGAGCACTGGTTGTCAGAGCCTAACTAGGCCCACCGAGGGGCTACGGTAGCAGCAGTCATAGGCTCTTCAAGGAAGATTAGATAATGATAGTTAGAGATAAGATTAGAAAATTAGTTGAGACTATTTAAGAGATTAGTTAAAATTATTTAGGAAAGTTATCAGTTAGTAATTTGTTGAGAGTTTTAAGAAGATAAGGATCTCTAGCTAGATAGGGGTAGTCAGCCGACCTATTTATGTAATCAATGGATGAGATATAAATCAGTTAAGAATTAGAAGGGAGAAACACTCTTTTTGCTCGGCCGTGGGTACAGGCCTCCGGCCGACGTTCCTGCCCATCGATATCCCTCTCCAATCCGTCACCGATCTAGCGACCATAACAGTGGTATTGCTTATAATTCAGAATTTCGACACTGGTTTTCACTGTGCTTAATGGTCAATGGACCTCTAAAATCGACCTTGGTTGCTCGACCATTCCTCTCATCCATTTTTTGAGAGAACTTCTCAACAGAAAGAACTTTAACTAAATATTCTAAAATATTCCGCTGTTGCAACAGTAAAACCTCAAAAAATCTAGATTATAGGACAACCTACTACAGCCCCTCTGTTATTTTCTATTTGTCGTGTTTTAGTTCAAAACTAAACTAACAAATGACAAATATTCGAGAACGGATGTAGTAGTATATTTGAGACCCTTAAAAGGGTGTTCTATAATTTTTTGACCAAATTTTATAAGATAAGTATTGTTGGAGTAGTTTTTCATGGGTAGAACCATATATTTTAATTTGAGCCAAAGGTTTAAGATATTGTTGGAGTTACTCTAAGGCCCACCAAACATAAATGGCGTAGAATGGATCCATCATTCAGCTAGCATCAGTGTACGTTACATCCATGCTATTCGCATCATATTATTGTATATTTCGGAAACATGTTTATACATCGAGTAAAACTGATTTAGAAATTTTCTAGATATTTCTCTGCTTTTTTCTAGAGCTTGTTTTGAAAACCGTCTTCCAAACCACTTCAAACTGCTTCATATTGGAAGGCTGGACGTCAGGTGGAGAAAGTCGCGGATGAGCCGCTTGGCCTCGGCCAACCTACGTTCAGTTATAGATGTTCAAATGGACGGGCCGTGCTGGCCCGAGCACGGCTAGACCCGACATGGATTAGGACCGTACCGGTCCGGTCCGGATTAGCTAGCGGGCCGTGCTGTGCCGACCCACGGGTCCCAAACGAGGCCCAAACACGACCCGCTAGATTAATAATTGTGCCGGGCCGGTCCACGGCCCGACGGGCCTAACGGGCCCATAACAATATATAACGTTTAAATTATACAAATATCCTAAAAGTATGTATTTTTTAGGGTTTAAATCATATTTATTAGCTCTAAACATTTATTTACACCTACATAACCAACAAAAACACATGTTTCTTGTGTTTTATACTCTATATTCAAGTATAATATATGTATTTATATGAAAAATAGAAAAAAATAAAATCGGGTCGTGCCAGGCCTAGCCCGTCGTGCCACACCTTTGGCCCAGGCATGGCCCGGTTCACTACGTGTCGTGCCGGATTCGTGCCGGACCAAATCCGTGCCGGGTGTCGGGCCGCCCGGCAAGCCCGGTCCGTTTGGATATCTATACGTTCAGTCAGAAGGTGAACCATGGTCTCTAGCTGAAAAGAGAACTCCGAGCTGCATATTTTAGGGGTGTTTGATTTAAGCAATCAATTCATTCAAAACGAGGTGACGTATCATTAGTCTATTTATTAAATTTAGTGGGATAAGTCTATTCCTCATATTAGTACTAACTAATTATATGTTTGGTTTGATGTTAAAGTAGGATTAGGCGGGGTGAAACAGTACCCTCGATTTTTTGGACGACGCCATCACCAAAAATTGCTCCGATATTCGCATCGTCCTCATGTGACTCTCATCCAAACACTATAAAAATATGATCGTTCTTTTCCATTTCTTTTTGTACGCCAACCAAACATATCATAACTATGAGGAATGAGACGATGATACTAATTTTATTCAAAAACTAAAAAAAATAAGAAGTAAGAAAATGATAAATTAGCTCATTTACCAAATCAAACACCCTAATGTACACCAGGCCCTACAAGCCGAACCAACTTGATCATCGCGGCCCACTCGTATCAGATTCGTTTGCTGCCTGACGACATAAATAGTTGATGACTTCTCGGGACAATGATGACGACGACGACAGCCATGCCCATCCCCGTCAATAATCATTCACGTTCACATTGCTGGCGCTGCGTGGTGCACTACTGCTAAGGGTACGTTTGGATCTGACCGTCGTTGGACCTTTTAAATTTTAGATCCGAAGTCTCTAATTAGGTTGTCTAACATTAGCTCTAAACTTTAGCAGTTCTGAGTATTAGCTCTTTAAATTGAGCTGAAGTGTTCTAAAGTTCTTAGAGCTCTAAAGCTCAGAGGGAAATCTAATCTGTTTCTAATTTTGTACTCAAGGACAACAGTCATTCATTACGCGCTCCATGAACAAATTAAAGCAGCCGTCTATGATTACTTTCTTTTCTCCTCTGAATAAATAAAATAGATTTGTAGAGTTGCCTGGAGTCAAAATTCTTAAACTTCGATCAAATTTCTAAGAAAATTCACCAAAATTTATGAAATCGTCTTAGCATCATTAGAATGCATCAGCAAGGCTAACAAATCTCTTTTCATGGTATATTTTGTACTTAGTACTGATGATACCCTTACAGCTCCTTATCTCAAGATGATTAATTAATTTAATATAGTATTGGCATATTCCAAGCACTTGTAATGGCAAGTCCTTAAGGTGGTGAACCGACAACAAGTCTTCAAGATTGTGCATTGATTATACTTCCTTGGTCCTAAATTAGTATTCGTTAGCTCTTGCTTTTTTTGTCTGTATTCAAATGGACGATGATGAAACTAGACACATATACAAAACACATACTGTCAATGTTTCGAACCTCCTCTCCGACAAGTAAATTTTTATGTGCGCGTTCTAGGCTTAGGACAGTGTGCTTGATGGGCGCAAGGTTTATACCGGTTCGGGCATAACGCCCAACATCCAGTCTTTGATGGCTCGCGCTACCAACACATTTGTTGTTCAATGCTTGTAAGGGGTTACAAGCGGACGAGAGAGGGAAGGAGAGCTCACAAGTCTCTTGTGCGTGGGTGGACCTAAAACTACGGACTAGAGTCCTCCACTAAGCCTTGGCTCCGGCCTCTAGGTCTTCAGGTCTCGCCGAGTGTGTGTGGTCGTCTTCCGTCGAGTGTCCTCTTTGTTCCCGAGTTCTGAGACTCGAGTCTGCTTCATTCGTGACCGACCTTCTCCTTTTATAGGCTAAGGTAGGGGTCAACCACTAGTGGCTTCCTCGAGAAGGAGACACTATAATATGGTAAAACCGAGTCTTTTACCCTGGTGAAGTCGTGTTGTCCGTATGCGTCTTGGTCACCCGATCGTCTCTGCTTGTGCTCATTATGATGGACGACGTGGGCGGCGTGGAGCCATGGCGACATCACTACTGCCTCTGCGCCACGCCGACCGTACCTCTGGCCTCTGTAGCCTGGGTCTCGGTGTGGCTCATCATGTCGCAGGGCCTGTAGATGGTCTGCACACTTAGGTCATGAGTGCGCCGTAGGCCGAGGGGCTCGCAGGTCATGAGTGGGAGGCACACTGATTCTCTGCTGTGACTTGGTGCCAGACGTAGTTAATGTGGACGACCATTTATGGTGGGTCAGTCTCGAGCCAGGCGAGGAATCCACTCGAGTGGCTTCCCTTCGGTTTGCCCGGCCCCCTTTCTAGCTCCGCCTCGCCCGACCCCGAGTTCGGTGCCTCAAGGTTTATCCGAGGGCGGGCGCTTTCTAGGGTAGACGGTTCCCTTACCCTCCTATTGGTCGGTGGTGCTCGGTAGTCCAAAGGTCTTTCTCCCATGCTTTTTCTGACCAGTGGGCCTCAGGGGCTCAGGGATCTTTTCCCTGACAGTATCCTCCAAACTCCCTCTCGGTCGGGCGGCGTTTGCCCTACTGTACTTTATTTTCGTGCTCCAAGGCACGTTAAGCCCGAGTCCTAAGGGTTGGTAGGCTTTGTGAGACTCGTCATTGGCCTTCCGGGGGCTAGTCGGTCGCTATAAGTAGAGGGTCTCTCCGCTTTGTTCAATCAACTTCATCCGGCGTCCTTGAAAGGGAATTAGGCTTACACCTAGTTCCTAAATAATTTTGGTGGTTGAATTGCCCAACACAAATAATTGGACTAACTAGTTTGCTCTAGTGTACAAGTTATACAGGTGCCAAAGGTTCACACTTAGCCATTAAAAAGACCAAGTATTGGGTTCAACAAAAGAGCAAAGGGGCAACCGAAGGCACCTCTGGTCTGGCGCACCGGACTGTCCGGTGTGCCACCGGACAGTGTCCGGTGCACCACCGGACATGTCCGGTGCACCAGAGGACTCCAACTCCAACTTGTCACCTTCGGGAAATTCCAGAGGCGACTTCGCTATAATTCACCGGACTGTCCGGTGTACACCGGACAGTGTCCGGTGCTCCAAGGAAGAGTGGCCTCAGGAACTCGCCAGCTTCGGGAATTCATTTCAGCTGCTCCGCTATAATTCACCA
The DNA here is from genome assembly GCF_902167145.1 of Zea mays. NCBI lineage: Eukaryota > Viridiplantae > Streptophyta > Magnoliopsida > Poales > Poaceae > Zea > Zea mays. The sequence continues at coordinate 155,137,511 of NC_050100.1, read as the reverse complement.
GACTGTCCGGTGTACACCGGACTGTCCGGTGTAACTGCGGGGCAACGGCTACTTTGCGCCAACGGTCACCTGCAACAGCAATTAATGCGCGCCAGAGCGCGCAGAAGTCAGGCACGCGCGAACAGGCGCACCGGACACTCTACAGTACATGTCCGGTGCGCCACCGGACATCCAGGCGGGCCCAGAAGTCAGAGCTCCAACGGTCGGAACCCTAACAGTCTGGTGACGTGGCTGTCGCACCGGACATGTCCGGTGCGCCATTCGACAGACAGCCTCACCAAACGGCTAGTTTGGTGGTTGGGGCTATAAATACCCCCAACCACCCCTCATTCAAATCATCCAAGTTTTCCACTTCTCAACTACTTACAAGAGCTCTAGCATTCAATTCTAGACACACTCAAGAGATCAAATCCTCTCCCAAATTCCACACAAAGCTTTAGTGACTAGTGAGAGAGATTTGCTTGTGTTCTTTCGAGCTCTTGCGCTTGGATTGCTTTCTTCTTTCTTGATTCTTTCTTGCGATCAAACTCACTTGTAATTGAGGCAAGAGACACCAATCTTGTGGTGGTCCTTGTAGGAACTTTGTGTTCCAAGTGATTGAGAAGAGAAAGCTCACTCGGTCCGAGGGACCGTTTGAGAGAGGGAAGGGGTTGAAAAAGACCCGACCTTTGTGGCCTCCTCAACGGGGAGTAGGTTTGAAAGAACCGAACCTCGGTAAAACAAATCCGCGTGTCTCACTTCACTATTTCGCTTGCGATTTGTTTTGCACCCTCTCTCGCGGACTCTATTATATTTCTAACGCTAACCCGACTTGTAGTTGTGTTTATATTTGTAAATTTCAGTTTCGCCCTATTCACCCCCCTCTAGGCGACTTTCAATTGGTATCAGAGCCTGGTGCTTCATTAGAGCCTAACCGCTCGAAGTGATGTCGGGAGATCACACCAAGAGGGAGATGGAGACCGGCGACAAGCCCACTACGAGTCACGGGAGCACTTCATCGGAAGAGTCCCGCACCAAGAGGAAGGAGAAGAAGAAGGACTCCTCCAAAGGGAAGAAGTCTTCTTCACACTCCAAAGGGAAGGAGAAGAAATCCTCTTCTCACCACAAAGAGAAGAAGGAAAAATCTTCTTCCCACAAGCCGCATCGGAGTGGGGACAAGAAGAAGAGGATGAGGAAGGTGGTCTACTACGAGACCGATTCTTCATCAACATCCACCTCCGGCTCCGACGCGGCATCCGTCACTTCTAAGCGCCAAGAGCGCAAGAAGTATAGTAAGATTCCCCTAGCGCAAGAAGTATAGTAAGATTCCCCTACGATACCCTCACATTTCTAAACATACACCTTTACTTTCCGTCCCATTAGGCAAACCACCAACTTTTGATGGTGAAGATTACGCTAGGTGGAGTGATTTAATGCGATTTCATCTAACCTCGCTCCACAAAAGTATATGGGATGTTGTTGAGTTTGGTGCACAGGTACCATCTGTAGGGGATGAAAACTATGATGAAGATGAAGTAGCCCAAATCGAGCACTTCAACTCTCAAGCTACAACCATACTCCTCGCCTCTCTAAGCAAGGAGGAATACAACAAGGTGCAAGGGTTGAAGAATGCAAAGGAGATTTGGGACCTACTCAAGATCGTGCATGAGGGTGATGAACTCACCAAGATCACCAAGCGGGAAACGATCGAGGGGGAGCTCGGTCGCTTTCGTCTTCGCCAAGGGGAGGAGCCACAAGATATGTATAACCGGCTCAAAACCTTGGTGAACCAAGTGCGCAACCTCGGGAGCAAGAAATGGGACGACCACGAGGTGGTTAAGGTTATTCTAAGATCTCTCATTTTCCTTAACCCCACTCAAGTTCAATTAATTCGTGGCAACCCAAGATATACACTAATGACTCCCGAGGAAGTAATCGGGAATTTTGTGAGCTTTGAATGTATGATTAAAGGGTCAAAGAAGATCAACGAGCTTGATGAACCCTCCACGTCCGAAGCACAACCGGTGGCATTTAAGGCGACGGAGGAGAAGAAGGAGGAGTCTACACCGAGTAGACAACCAATTGACGCCTCCAAGCTCGACAATGAGGAGATGGCTTTAATCATCAAAAGCTTTCGCCAAATCCTCAAGCAACGGAAGGGGAAGGATTACAAATCCCGTTCCAAGAAGGTTTGCTACAAGTGTGGTAAGCCCGGTCACTTTATTGCTAAATGTCCATTATCAAGTGACAGTGACAGGGATAACAACAAGAAGGGCAAGAGGAGAGAAAAGAAGAGGTACCACAAGAAGAGGGGAGGCGATGCCCACGTATGCCGCGAGTGGGACTCCGACGAGAGCTCCACCGAGTCCTCCTCCGACGAGGACGCCGCCAACATCGCCGTCACCAAGGGACTCCTCTTCCCCAACGTCGGCCACAAGTGCCTCATGGCAAAGGACGGCAAAAAGAAGAAGGTTAAATCTAAATCCTCCACTAGTTATGAGTCTTCTAGTGATGAAAATGCTAGTGATGAGGAGGATAACTTGCATACCCTTTTTGCCAACCTTAACATGGAACAAAAGGAAAAATTAAATGAATTAATTAGTGCTATTCACGAAAAGGATGACCTTTTGGATTCCCAAGAGGACTTCCTAATTAAGGAAAACAAGAAACATGTTAAGGTTAAAAATGCTTATGCTCTAGAAATAGAAAAATGTCAAAAACTATCTAGTGAGCTAAGCACATGCCATGACACTATTGCCAACCTTAGAAATGAAAATGCTAAATTAATTGCTAAGGTTGATTCTCATGTTTGTATTTCCAATCCTAGAGATGATAATGTTGATTTACTTGCTAGGCTTGATGAATTGAATATTTTTCTTGATAGCCTTAGGATTGAAAATGAAAAGTTAATTGCTAAGGCTAAAGATTTTGATGCTTGCAATACTACTATTTCCGACCTTAGAACTAAGAATGATATGTTGCATGCTAAGGTTGTAGAATTAAAATCTTGCAAACCCTCTACATCTACCGTTGAGCACACTTCTATTTGTACTAGATGTAGAGATGTTGATATCAATGCTATTCATGATCACATGGCTTTAATTAAACAACAAAATGATCATATAGCAATATTAGATGCTAAAATTGTCGAGCATAACTTAGAAAATGAAAAGTTTAAATTTGCTAGAAGTATGCTCTATAATGGGAGACGCCCTGGCATCAAGGATGGCATTGGCTTCCAAAGGGGAGACAATGTCAAACTTAATGCTCCTCCTAGAAATTTGTCTAACTTTGTTAAGGGCAAGGCTCCCATGCCTCAGGATAACGAGGGTTACATTTTGTACCCTGTCGGTTATCCCGAGAGCAAAATCAGGAGAATTCATTCTAGGAAGTCTCACTCTGGCCCTAACCATGCTTTTATGTATAAGGGTGAGACATCTAGTTCTAGGCAACCAACCCGTGCTAAGTTGCCTAAAAAGAAAACTCCTAATGCATCAAATGATCATGACATTTCATTCAAAACTTTTGATGCATCATATGTGCTTACTAACAAATCCGGCAAGGTAGTTGCCAAGTTTGTTGGGGGCAAACACAAGGGGTCAAAAACTTGTGTTTGGGTACCCAAAGTTCTTGTTTCTAATGCCAAAGGACCCAAAACCGTTTGGGTACCTAAAGTCAAGAACTAAAATTGTTTTGTAGGTTTATGCATCCGGGGGCTCAAGTTGGATACTCGACAGCGGGTGCACAAACCACATGACAGGGGAGAAGAAGATGTTCTCCTCATATGAGAAAAACCAAGATCCCCAATGAGCTATCACATTCGGGGATGGAAATTAAGGTTTGGTCAAAGGATTGGGTAAAATTGCTATATCACCTGACCATACTATTTCCAATGTTTTTCTTGTAGATTCTTTAGATTACAATTTGCTTTCTGTATCTCAATTATGTCAAATGGGCTACAACTGTCTCTTTACTGATGTAGGTGTCACTGTCTTTAGAAGAAGTGATGATTCAATAGCATTTAAGGGTGTGTTAGAGGGTCAGCTATACTTGGTAGATTTTGATAGAGCTGAACTCGACACATGCTTAATTGCTAAGACTAACATGGGTTGGCTCTGGCATCGCCGACTAGCCCACGTTGGGATGAAGAATCTTCATAAGCTTCTAAAGAGAGAGCACATTCTAGGATTAACCAATGTTCATTTTGAGAAAGACAGGGTTTGTAGCGCATGCCAAGCAGGAAAGCAAGTTGGCACTCATCATCCACACAAGAACATCATGACAAGTGACAGGCCACTGGAGCTCCTACACATGGATTTATTCGGCCCGATCGCTTACATAAGCATCGGCGGGAGTAAGTACTGTCTAGTTATTGTGGATGATTATTCTCGCTTCACTTGGGTGTTCTTTTTGCAGGAAAAATCCCATACCCAAGAGACCTTAAAGGGATTCTTGAGACAGGCTCAAAATGAGTTCGGCTTAAGGATCAAGAAAATTAGAAGCGACAACGGGACGGAGTTCAAGAACTCACAAATAGAAGGCTTCCTTGAGGAGGAGGGCATCAAGCATGAGTTCTCTTCTCCCTACACCCCACAACAAAATGGTGTAGTGGAGAGGAAGAATCGAACTCTTTTGGACATGGCAAGAACCATGCTTGATGAGTACAAGACACCGGATCGGTTTTGGGCCGAGGCGGTCAACACCGTCTGCTACGCCATCAACCGGTTATATCTACACCGAATCCTCAAGAAGACATCCTATGAACTCCTAACCGGTAAAAAGCCCAATATTTCATATTTTAGAGTTTTTGGTAGCAAATGCTTTATTCTTGTTAAAAGAGGTAGAAAATCTAAATTTGCTCCTAAAACTGTAGAAGGCTTTTTACTAGGATATGACTCAAACACAAGGGCATATAGAGTCTTTAACAAGTCCTCAGGACTCGTTGAAGTTTCTTGTGACGTTGTGTTTGATGAAACTAACGGCTCTCAAGTAGAGCAAGTTGATCTTGATGAGATAGGTGAAGAACAGGCTCCGTGCATCGCGCTAAGGAACATGTCCATTGGGGATGTGTGTCCTAAGGAAGCCGAAGAGCCTTCACATGCACAAGATCAACCATCCTCCTCCACGCAAGCATCTCCACCAACCCAAAATGAGGACGAGGCTCAAGTTGATAAAGAGGAAGAACAACATGATGAGCCACCTCAAGATGACGGCAATGATCAAGGGGGAGATGCAAATGATGAAGACAAGGAGGATGAAGAACAAAGGCCGCCACACCCAAGAGTCCATCAAGCAATCCAACGAGATCACCCCGTCGACACCATCCTTGGCGACATTCATAAGGGGGTAACCACTCGATCTCGTATTGCACATTTTTGTGCGCATTACTCTTTTGTTTCCTCTATTGAGCCACACAGGGTAGAGGAAGCACTTCAAGACTCGAATTGGGTGATGGCGATGCAAGAGGAGCTCAACAATTTCACGAGGAACGAGGTATGGCATTTAGTTCCACGACCTAACCAAAATGTTGTAGGAACCAAGTGGGTCTTCCGCAACAAACAAGACGAGCATGGTGTGGTGACAAGGAACAAAGCTCGACTCGTGGCCAAGGGGTATTCACAAGTCGAAGGTTTGAATTTTGGTGAAACCTATGCACCCGTAGCTAGGCTTGAGTCAATTCGCATATTATTAGCCTATGCTACTTACCATGGCTTCAAGCTTTACCAAATGGACGTGAAGAGTGCCTTCCTCAATGGACCAATCAAGGAAGAGGTCTATGTTGAGCAACCTTCCGGCTTTGAAGACAGTGAGTATCCTAACCATGTCTATAGGCTCTCTAAGGCGCTTTATGGGCTCAAGCAAGCCCCAAGAGCATGGTATGAATGCCTTAGAGATTTCCTTATTGCAAATGGCTTCAAAGTCGGCAAGGCCGATCCTACTTTATTCACTAAAACTCTTGACAATGATTTGTTTGTATGCCAAATTTATGTTGATGATATTATATTTGGGTCTACTAATGAATCTACATGTGAAGAATTTAGTAGGATCATGACACAAAAATTCGAGATGTCTATGATGGGGGAGTTAAAGTATTTTCTAGGATTCCAAGTCAAGCAACTCCAAGAGGGCACCTTCATTAGCTAAACGAAGTACACTCAAGACATTCTAACCAAGTTTGGAATGAAGGATGCCAAACCCATCAAGACACCCATGGGAACTAATGGGCATCTCGACCTCGACACGGGAGGTAAATCCGTCGATCAAAAGGTATACCGGTCGATGATAGGTTCATTACTCTATTTATGTGCATCTCGACCGGACATTATGCTTTCCGTTTGCATGTGTGCAAGATTCCAATCCGACCCTAAGGATTCCCACCTTACGGCTGTAAAACGAATCTTGAGATACTTGGCTTATACTCCTAATTTTGGGCTTTGGTACCCTCGGGGATCCACATTTGATTTGATTGGTTATTCGGATGCCGATTGGGCGGGGTGTAAGATTAATAGAAAGAGCACATCAGGGACTTGCCAGTTCTTGGGAAGATCCTTGGTGTCTTGGGCTTCAAAGAAGCAAAATTCGGTCGCTCTTTGTACTGCCGAAGCCGAGTACATTGCCGCAGGCCATTGTTGCGCGCAATTGCTTTGGATGAGGCAAACCCTGCGGGACTATGGTTACAAATTAACCAAAGTTCCTCTTCTATGTGATAATGAGAGTGCAATCCACATGGCGGATAATCCCGTTGAGCATAGTCGCACTAAACACATAGCCATTCGGTATCATTTTCTTAGGGATCACCAACAAAAGGGGGATCTCGAGATTGCATACATTAACACTAAAGATCAATTAGCCGATATCTTTACCAAGCCTCTTGATGAACAAACTTTTTCCAAACTTAGGCACGAGCTCAATATTCTTGATTCTAGGAACTTCTTTTGCTAAACTTGCACACATAGCTCATAAGTGTACCTTTGATCATGTCTCTTTTATATATGCTATGACTAATGTGTTTTCAAGTCTATTTTAAACCAAGTCATAGGTATATTGAAAGGGAATTGGAGTCTTCGGCGAAGACAAAGGCTTCCACTCCACTCCACAACTCATCCTTTGCCGTCACTCCGAGCATCTCTCCGTCTTTGGTATAATCTTCACTCATTTATTTTATGACCAAAGGAGGAGAAAGTACTTCGAAGGGCCTATATTTCATTCCGAGTATCCGTTTTTGGCGATTCATGCCAAAGGGGGAGAAAGTATTGGCCCAAAGCAAAAGGACCGCACCACCACCCTAATTTTTAAAATTAATGATTTTCAATTGGTAAATTTCAAATTGGTATCTCTTTGTGTTCTAAAGGGGGAGCAAGTAGTATTTTCAAAATTTGATATCTTAAAACTCTCTTGAACTCTAAGAGGAGAATTTATTTGAGGGGGAGTTTTGTTTAGTCAAAGGAAAAAGCATTTGAAACAAGGGAAGAAAAATTTTCAAATCTTATAAATGCTTCTCAAAATCTTATCCATTTACCTTTGACTATTTGCAAAAGAGCTTTAAAAAAAGGTTTACAAAAGAATTTGCAAAAACAAAACATGTGGTGCAAGCGTGGTCCAAAATGTTAAAAATGAAGAAACAATCCACGCCTATCTTGTAAGTATTTGTATTGGCTCAACTCCAAGCAACCTTTGCACTTACATTATGCAAACTAGTTCAATTATGCACTTCTATATTTGCTTTGGTTTGTGTTGGCATCAATCACCAAAAAGGGGGAGATTGAAAGGGAATTAGGCTTACACCTAGTTCCTAAATAATTTTGGTGGTTGAATTGCCCAACACAAATAATTGGACTAACTAGTTTGCTCTAGTGTACAAGTTATACAGGTGCCAAAGGTTCACACTTAGCCATTAAAAAGACCAAGTATTGGGTTCAACAAAAGAGCAAAGGGGCAACAGAAGGCACCTCTGGTCTGGCGCACCGGACAGTGTCCGGTGCACCACCGGACATGTCCGGTGCACTAGAGGACTCCAACTCAAACTTGTCACCTTCGGGAAATTCCAGAGGCGACTTCGCTATAATTCACCGGACTGTCCGGTGTACACCGGACAATGTCCGGTGCTCCAAGGAAGAGCGGCCTCAGGAACTCGCCAGCTTCGGGAATTCATTTCAGCTGCTCCGCTATAATTCACCGGACTGTCCGGTGTAACTGCGGGGCAACGGCTACTTCACGCCAACGGTCACCTGCAACAGCAATTAATGCGCGCCAGAGCGCGCAGAAGTCAGGCACGCGCGAACAGGCGCACCGGACACTCTACAGTACATGTTCGGTGCGCCACCGGACATCCAGGCGGGCCCAGAAGTCAGAGCTCTAACGGTCGGAACCCTAACAGTCTGGTGACGTGGCTGTCGCACCGGACATGTCCGGTGTGCACCAGACTGTCCGGTGCGCCATTCGACAGACAGCCTCACCAAACGGCTAGTTTGGTGGTTGGGGCTATAAATACCCCCAACCACCCCTCATTCAAATCATCCAAGTTTTCCACTTCTCAACTACTTACAAGAGCTCTAGCATTCATTTCTAGACACACTCAAGAGATCAAATCCTCTCCCAAATTCCACACAAAGCTTTAGTGACTAGTGAGAGAGATTTGCTTGTGTTCTTTCGAGCTCTTGCGCTTGGATTGCTTTCTTCTTTCTTGATTCTTTCTTGCGATCAAACTCACTTGTAATTGAGGCAAGAGACACCAATCTTGTGGTGGTCCTTGTAGGAACTTTGTGTTCCAAGTGATTGAGAAGAGAAAGCTCACTCGGTCCGAGGGATCGTTTGAGAGAGGGAAGGGGTTGAAAAAGACCCGACCTTTGTGGCCTCCTCAACGGGGAGTAGGTTTGAAAGAACCGAACCTCGGTAAAACAAATCCGCGTGTCTCACTTCACTATTTCGCTTGCGATTTGTTTTGCACCCTCTCTCGCGGACTCTATTATATTTCTAACGCTAACCCGGCTTGTAGTTGTGTTTATATTTGTAAATTTCAGTTTCGCCCTATTCACCCCCCCTCTAGGCGACTTTCAGTCCTTTTGTTTTTATAGAAATGGCATCCTGTGAGAAGGCTGCCCTGCCTGAACCCTTTGGGGGACCCTCGACCAACCATGGATCGTGGCAAGCGTCCTGCCTCAGAGTGTCCTCATCAGGGCCGGTCCAAGAGTAGTCCAACATGGGAAGGGTTGGTGGTTTATGGAGCTTGTTTAATATTTTCTTCGTACCTCATTCTCCGAGGATGGCTACTTCAGGACGACTGGCTCAAGCACCCGAAGGGAGCTTATTTTTCTTTTGTTTTCCCCCACGGCTTCTCCGGATGAGGAGTCAAGGGCTGGCCCTTAGGACGGTGGGCTCATGCCCTCCCTCCTATGGGGTAGCGCGTCTGGTGCCCTAACTGTGATCGGCCACCCCGTCGCCACTAGGGGTAAAAACGGGTCGGGTATACCCGCCGGGTACCGGATACAGATAGTGCAAATACCCGTTTTTTCGGATACAAATTTGGGTATTTTTATATTTGGGATGGATACGAGTAATACCCGGATAGTGCAGCTTCGGATACGGAGTGGGTACTACCTGGTAAATACCCGGATATTCGTGTCGGATACGGGTACCTGGAATTCGGGTACCCGTTTTTTCTTTTTCTGCATAATAATATAGTTATAAAATCATAACTTTTACTTATCAAATCGGATAAAGATAAAGTTTATATAAAAATTGTAGAGCTCGAAGAGATCTATAACTTTGTAGTGCATCACATTTTTGTTTAAACATATCTTTAAGCCAAAATCATTGAAATAATGTTTAAATTTATATCAAAATAATAGACTTTATCATTTTTATGTGGGGACTTAAGATTATCTCCATGTGGGAACTTAAGATTATCTTTTTATAAACTATTTATTAATATTGGTAACTTATTTGCAATTTTCGGTCGACGCTACAATATTTTTATGAACTTAATTGTATTTTGATGATTTTCTACAATAAGAAATTAATAATACACCAAATAGCCTAAAAATTCATGAATTTTATGGGGACACAACATATATCCACATATAGTTCTCAAAAACATTTGGACTATAAAATTCACAAGATGTTGGTGTTTCTTCCATTCCACTCCCACTTATTGCGTGAGTTACACGTGAAATCATTTTATGTATCGAAGTTTCAACATAATCAATATTTCACTTATCATTTTTATGTGCGGACTTGAGGTTATATTCAATAGAATGTTTATTTATTTTGGTAAGCTTTTTGCAATTATGGGTCAAAACTAGTTGTCGGTGTTTCGGACCCGGGGGGGGTCCCTGGACCGACGAGTAAATTTGTCGCTGCGTGCCCCTGCCCAGATGGGTTGGCGCAAGATGGAACACAAGGGGAAAGTGCGGCTCGTGTTATCTCGCACCAGGGGGTGTGCTCGTAGTAGGGGTTACAAGCGTTCGCGAGAGAGAGAGAGTGAGCCTGTTCGTTGGCTCGTCCCTCCGCGCGACCCTCTCGCATGAAGGCCCTGGACCTCCCTTTTATAGATGCAAGGAGAGGGTCCAGGTGTATAATGGGGGGTGTAGCTAGGCGCTAACGTGTCTGGCAGAGAGGTGCCTGAGCCCTGCGTACATGCCAACGTGGCTGTCGGAGAGGTGCTAGAGCCGTGTGTACGCGGTAACGTGGTCATTGGAGAAGTGCCTGAGCCCTGTAGAAGCACAACTGTCGATGCTGCTGGGATCTTGCTAACATCTCCTTGCTTCCGTAGGGGTCTGAGAACCACCATCGTCATGGACGCACGCGGGGAGCCATCATTACTTGTTATCGAGGCAAGCCAGATGGGACGCCAGTCTTGTCCCCTCATAGCCTGAGCTAGCTAGGGGTAGGGTAATGATGTATCCCCCATGGCGCGGTCAGTCCGAGCCCAAGGTCGGGCGAGGCGGAGACTTCTCTTGAGGCCGAGCCCTGGGGTCGGGTGAGGCGGAGACTTCTCTTGAGGCCGAGCCCTGGGGTCGGGCGAGGCGGAGACCACCTTCCGAGGCTGAGGTTGAGGCCGAGCCCTGGGGTCGGGCGAGGCGGAGACCTCCTTCCGAGGCCGAGGCCTAAGGTCGGGCGAGGCGGAGCTTCCTGTTGCGCCCGAGGCTGAACTTGGCTGTTGCAAGCCTCACCCTGGTGGGTGGCACAACAGTCGGAGCGGGGCGAGCGACGCTGTTTTCCTGTCAGGTCGGTCAGAAAGGGCGAAGTGACTGCGGTCACTTCGACCTTGCCGACTGAGGCACGTGTGTCAGGATAGGGTGTCAGGCGATCCTCGCATTGAATGCGCCTGCGATACGGTCGGTTGGTGAGGCGATTTGGCCAAGGTTGCTTCTCGATGAAGTCTGCCCGAGCTGGGCTTCGGGCGAGCCGAGGGTGCGCCCACTGCCTGAGGAGGCCCTCGGGCGAGGCATGAATTCGTCCGAGACTACTGTTCCCGCCCGAGGCTGGGCTCGGGCGAGGCGAGATTGCGTCCCTTGGTAGGCGAGGCCTTGACCTGAACCACGCCCATCAGCCTTTGCGGTTTGTGCCGATGGTGGTTACCAGCCGTGTTTAGGAGAGTTGGGGTACCCCTAATTACGGTACCCGACAGTAGCCCTCGAGCCTCGAAGGGAGTGATGGTACTCGCTTGGAGGCTTTGCCGCACTTTTTTGTGAGGGGACCGACCTTTCTCGGTTGTATTTTGTTCCGGTGGGTGCGCGCGAGCGCACCCGTCGGGTGTAGCCCCCGAGGCCTCAGAGGAGTGGTTTGACTCCTCTGAGGTCTTAATGCCTTTCGTGATGTCTCAGCCGGCCTGGTTGTTCCCTCATGCGACTTGATTGTAGCCCGGGTGCATGGTCAGGTTCCGAATTTTTAGGCTGGTTTGTTGACGCTGTCAACGGTTTGGCCGTAGCCGGGTTGCGAGAGCAGCCCCCGAGCCTCTGCACGGAGCGAGAGGACGATCAAGGACTGTCTCGACTTTTATTATACACCCCTTCGTCGCCTTTCCGCAAGGAGGAAGGGGGAAAGTGCCATGTTGCCCTCGGAGGGCGCCGAACATGGTGTCTCCAGTGAGTTGCTAACGGGTGATTCGAGTGGACGCCCGTGCCCCGTTCGATAAGGGTCGGCTAGTGGCCCAGAGGCGCGCTCCAAAAGTACCTACAGGTGATTTGCCGGACCCGGACCTGTTCGATAGGGTCCGAGGGCTCGGTGCCTCCCTCTGGTGGGATTCCGTTACAAAATCGCTCCTGCTGGTCTCGAAAATATCCTAGGGTACCTTGGGAGCGTAGCCCGAGCCTCGGCCATGTAACGGACGTACCTAGAGTCATCCCTCACTCTGCGTGTTCTAGGGCGGTTGTCGAACCCTTCTGAGGGGCCAGCCTTCGAACCCCTGATCAGTAGTGGGCGCGGAGCCCGGGCGCTCTGGGGTGACTGTCGAACCCTTCCGAGGGGCGAGCCTTCGAACCCCTTATCAGTAATGGGCTTGGAGCCCGCGTGCTCTGGGGCGGCTGTCGAACCCTTCCGAGGGCCAGCCTTCGAACCCCTGATCAGTAGGAGGGCTCGAAGCCCGCTTCCTTCGCTGAGAAGGATCCTGAGAGCACCTAGAGGGGGGGGGGGGGTGAATAGGTGATCCTGTAAAAACTTAAAACTTAAAGACACAAAACTTGATTAAGTGTTAGCACAATTAAATCAAATGGCTAAGGACCGAGCTCTTGTGAAACACAATAGGCACAATGAGAACAAACACAAGAGACACGATGGTTTATCCCGTGGTTCGGCCAAGTACAACACTTGCCTAGTCTACGTTGTGGCGTCCCAATGGACGAGGGTTGCACTCGACCCCTTTCAAGTGATCCAAAGATCCACTTGAATACCATGGTGTTTTTCTTTCTTTCACTATATCTCGTTTGCGAGGAATCTCCACAACTTGGAGCCTCTCGCCCTTACAAATGATGATCACAAAGAAGCACAGATGTAAGGGAGGGAAAAGCAACACACAAGTCTCAAAAGCAATAGCTCAAACACGCACACTAGTCACAACTTGAGATCTAAGTTCACACACGGAGTTCTCAACTCAAGAGGAGCTCAAATTACTATCACAAAGAATCAAACGCGCTAGAATGAAGACTTGGTGCTTAGAGATGATCAAATAATGCTTGGTATTCTCCTCCATGCGCCTAGGGGTCCCTTTTATAGCCCCAAGGAAGATATGAGTCGTTGAGAGCAATCCAGGAAGGCAATTCTTGCCTTCTGTCGAGTGGCGCACCGGACAGTCCGTTGCACCACCGGACACTGTCCGGTGCAGATTGCTTTCCTATTCTGGTGCAGCCGACCATTGAAGATTTGGAGCCGTTGGTGCACCGGACAGTCCGGTGCCCCCATCAGACCGTTGGCTCAGCCACGCGTCACACGCGGATTGCGCGGCCGACCGTTGGCGCAGTCGACCGTTGGCTCACCGGACAGTCCGGTGCACCACCGGACAGTCCGGTGCACCACCGGACAGTCCGGTGAATTTAGCCGTACAACGTTGATCACTTCCCGAGAGCGACGACTTCGCCGTCGATGGCTCACCGGACAGTCCGGTAATTTATAGCCGTACACCACCGTCGAGTCCCGAGAGCGGACTGTTCACCGAGACTGGTCCTGGCGCACCGGACACTGTCCGTTGCACCACCTGACAGTCCGGTGCACCCAAACCGAAACTGCCTTTGGCTGAACACAGCCAACTCTTTTCCAAATTGTTTTCTCCTGTTTCTAGCACTTAGACACAATACATTAGTCTTCAAAACAATGTACTAAGTCTAGAAACATACCTTTCACCTTGATTTGCACTTCTTTAGTCTTTGACACAATTTAACACTTAAACCATTTGTGTTGGCACTTAATCACCAAAATACTTAGAAATGGCCCAAGGGCACATTTCCCTTTCAATCTCCCCCTTTTTGGTGATTTATGCCAACACAACAAAAAGCAACACATAGAAGTGCAACGTCAATGCAAATGAGAACAAGAATTGCTTTTGATTCAAATTTGGCATATTTGGATCAACCTTTGCCACCACTTGGTTTTGTTTTTGCAAATCAACTTCAATTTCCTATCTCTAAGTCAGACACACTTGTTGAGGCATAAAGAGAGGTATTCCAAGAAAAAATGATCAAAGATTAAAAAACTTCCCTTTTTTATAATCAAACATTCTCCCCACAGGAGGCCAACTTTTGACAAAAGAGACACTTAGATTATTTTGACAAAACAAAAGTTCTAACTTTACTATTTTCAAAATTCTCAAGTGGTAGCTGATCCATTTGCTTTAGCCTTAATTTCTCCCCCTTTGGCATCAAGCACCAAAACGAGATCATTTTTGGCCCTTTTAACCTCATTGCCTCACCAAAATCTTCAATGAAGAGTAAAAATGGCAATAGGAGCATGGAGATGAACTTGGAGTAAGTTACCCTATCATCGGAGTGCAGTGGAAGTCTTTTATGGTCCAAGTCCACCTTTCCCTTTCAATACACCTGTGAGACTAATTTAAGAAAACTCAAGCACATGGTTAGTCTCAAAGGATCAAGTTGTAGCACATCTCCCGCTAAATATGTGCATCACTCACACATGGACTTTTGAGGTCTGGGGATTGCTTTATACAACTTGATTACCATAATTAAGCAACAAAATGCATAAAGGAACATGATCAAAGGCATAAAACACATGTATGCTATAAATCAATTCAAGTTCCATGAATCTAGGACATTTAGCTCACTACGCAGCCTGCAAAAGGTTGACTCATCTAGAGGCTTGGTAAAGATATCGGCTAGCTGGTTTTCGGTGCTAACATAAAACACTTCGATATCTCCCTTTTGCTAGTGGTCTCTCAAAAAGTGATGCCGGATGTCTATGTGCTTAGTGCGGCTGTGTTCAACAGGATTATCCGCCATGCGGATTGCATTCTCATTATCACATAGGAGTGGGACTTTGCTCAGATTGTAGCCAAAGTCCCTGAGGGTTTGCCTCATCCAAAGTAGTTGCGTGCAACACTGTCCTGCGGCAACATACTCGGCCTCAACGGTGGATAGGGCAACGGAAGTTTGTTTCTTAGAACTCCAAGACACCAGGGACCTTCCTAAGAATTGGCACGTCCCTGATGTACTCTTCCTATCAACCTTGCATCCAGCATAATCGGAGTCTGAGTATCCAATCAAGTCAAAGGTTGACCCCTTTGGATACCAGATCCCGAAGCAAGGCGTAGCAACTAAATATCTAAGAATTCGCTTAATGGCCACAAGGTGACACTCCCTTGGATCGGATTGAAATCTAGCACACATGCATACGCTTAGCATAATATCCGGTCTACTAGCACATAAGTAAAGCAAGGAACCTATCATAGACCGGTATGCCTTTTGATCAACGAACTTACCTCCTTTGTTGAGGTCGACATGTCCGTCGGTTCCCATTGGAGTCTTTGCGGGCTTGGCGTCCTTCATCCCAAACCGCTTGATCAAATCTTGCGTGTACTTCGTTTGGGAGATGAAAGTCCCATCCTTGAGTTGCTTCACTTGGAACCCAAGGAAGTAGTTCAACTCGCCCATCATTGACATCTCAAACTTTTGAGTCATCACCCTGCTAAACTCTTCACAAGACTTTTGATTAGTAGAACCAAATATTATGTCATCGACATAAATTTGGCACACGAATAAGTCACCATCACAAGTCTTAGTGAATAAAGTTGGATCGGCTTTCCCAACCTTGAAAGCATTAGCAATTAAAAAGTCTCTAAGGCATTCATACCGTGCTCTTGGGGCTTGCTTAAGTCCATAGAGCGCCTTAGAGGGCTTACACACGTGGTTGGGGTACCGTTCATCCTCAAAGCCAAGGGGTTGCTCTACGTACACCTCTTCCTTGATTGGCCCATTGAGGAAAGCGCTCTTCACATCCATTTGGAACAACCTGAAAGAATGGTGAGCGACATAAGCTAACAAAATGCAAATAGACTCTAGCCTATCCACAGGAGCAAAAGTCTCCTCAAAGTCCAAACCTGCGACTTGGGCATAACCTTTTGCCACAAGTCTAGCCTTGTTCCTTGTCACCACTCCGTGCTCGTCTTGTTTGTTGCGGAACACCCACTTGGTTCCCACAATGTTTTGCTTTGGACGTGGCACCAGGGTCCAAACTTCATTTCGCTTGAAGTTATTGAGCTCTTCCTGCATGGCCAACACCCAGTCCGGATCTAGCAAGGCCTCTTCTACCCTGAAAGGCTCAATAGAAGAGACAAAAGAGTAATGCTCACAAAAATTAACTAATCTAGAGCGAGTAGTTACTCCCTTGCTTATATCACCCAAAATCTGGTCGACGGGATGATTCCTTTGAATCATCGCTCGGACTTGAGTTGGAGGGACTTGAGGTGCTTCTTCCTCCATAACATGATCATCTTGTGCTCCCCCTTGATCACATGCCTCTTGATGAACCTGTTCATCGGTTTGAGTTGGGGGATGCACCATTATTGAGGAAGAAGGTTGATCTTGCTCCTTTTGTTCCTGTGGTCGCACATCTCCAATCGCCATGGTGCGTATGGCGGCCGTTGGAACATCTTCTTCATCTACATCATCAAGATCAACTTGCTCTCTTGGAGAGCCATTAGTCTCATCAAATACAACGTCGCTAGAGACTTCAACCAAACCCGATGATTTGTTGAAGACTCTATACACCTTTGTATTTGAGTCATAACCTAACAAAAACCCTTCTACAGCTTTGGGAGCAAATTTAGAATTCCTACCTTTCTTCACTAGAATGTAGCATTTACTCCCAAATACACAAAAATATGAAACGTTGGGTTTGTTACCGGTTAGGAGTTCGTACGACGTTTTCTTGAGGAGGCGATGAAGGTAGACCCGGTTTATGGCGTGGCAAGCTGTGTTCACCGCTTCCGACCAAAACCGCTCGGGCGTCTTGAACTCTCCAAGCATCGTCCTCGCCATGTCTATGAGCGTCCTATTCTTCCTCTCTACCACACCATTTTGCTGAGGTGTGTAGGGAGCGGAGAACTCGTGCTTGATTCCTTCCTCCTCAAGGTACTCCTCCACTTGAAGGTTCTTGAACTCGGACCCGTTGTCGCTCCTTATCTTCTTCACCTTGAGCTCAAATTCATTTTGAGCTCTCCTTAGAAAGCGTTTAAGGGTCCCTTGGGTTTCTGTTTTATCCTGCAAGAAGAATACCCAAGTCAAGCGGGAAAAATCATCAACTATAACAAGACCATACTTACTTCCCCCGATGCTGAGGTAGGCGACGGGTCCGAAGAGATCCATATGCAGCAGCTCCAGGGGTCTTGATGTGGTCATCACGTTCTTGCTGTGATGAGCATTTCCCAGTTGTTTACCTGCTTGACAAGCTGCACAAGGTCTATCTTTTTCGAAAGACACATTTGTTAGACCTAACACATGTTCTCCCTTTAGAAGTTTGTGAAGGTTCTTCATCCCTACATGTGCTAGACGGCGATGCCACAACCAACCCATGCTAGTCTTAGCAGTTAAGCATGCATCTAGACCGACCTCCTCTTTTGCAAAATCAACTAAATAAAGTTTGCCGTCTAGTACACCCTTAAAAGCTAATGAACCATCACTCCTTCTAAAGACAGACACATCTACATTTGTGAATAAGCAATTATAACCCATATTACAAAGTTGACTAACGGACAACAAGTTATACCCGAGTGACTCAACTAAAAACACATTAGAAATGGAGTGCTCAGATGAAATAGCAATCTTTCCTAGTCCTTTAACCTTGCCTTGATTCCCATCACCGAATATGATTGAATCTTGGGAATCTTTGTTCTTGACGTAGGAGGTGAACATCATCTTCTCCCCCGTCATGTGGTTTGTGCATCCGCTATCGATAATCCAGCTTGAGCCCCCGGACGCATAAACCTGCAAGGCAATTTAGGCTTGGGTTTTAGGTACCCAACTCTTGTTGGGTCCTACAAGGTTAGTAACAATAGCCTTAGGGACCCAAATGCAAGTTTTATCTCCTTTGCATTTTGCCCCTAATTTCTTAGCAATTACTTTCTTATTCTTCCTATAAATTGTAAAAGAAGCATTGCAAGCATGGTAAATTGTAGAAGGTTCATTACTTGCTTTCCTAGGTACATGAACAACATTTCTCCTAGGCATATCTCTACCATACACAAAGGAAGAACTTGAAGCAAACATGGCATTTGAATCATAAGCATTACAACTCCTATCATGATGAACATTTCTAGAAAGTTTCCTATCATAAATAAATGCATGATTCTTTTGAGCACTATTAGCCATAGGTGCCTTCCCTTTCTCCTTTGTGAAAGTGGGAGCCCTTTGGCTTGTTAAGTTCTTGGCTTCCCTTCGAAAACCAAGCCCATCCTTAATAGAGGGTTGTCTACCAATAGTATAGGCATCCCTTGCAAATTTTAATTTATCAAATTCATTCTTGCTAGTCTTAAGTTGGGCATTAAGACTAGCCACTTCATCATTTAATTTGGAAATGGAAATTAAGTGTTCACTACAAGCATCAACATTAAAATCCTTACACCTATTGCAAATCATAACATGTTCTACACAAGAGCTTGATTTATTAGCTATTTCTAACTTAGTATTTAAATCATCATTAATACTCTTTAAGCTAGAAATAGATTCATGGCATGTACATAATTCACATGAAAGCATTTCATTTCTTTTAACTTCTAAAGCAAGAGAATTTTATGCACTAACAAATTTATCATGCTCTTCATATAAAAGATCCTCTTGCTTCTCTAACAATCTATTTTTATCATTTAAAGCATCAATTAATTCATTGATCTTATCAATTTTAGTTCTATCTAAATCTTTGAATAAGCTTGCGTAGTCTACTTCATCATCATTAGACTCATCATCACTTGAAGAAGCATACGTAATAGTACTTCGAGTACTTACCTTCTTCTCCTTTGCCATGAGGCAGGTGTGATGCTCGTTGGGGAAGAGAGCCGACTTGTTGAAGGCTAAGGCGGCGAGTCCTTCGTTGTCAGAGTCGGACGAGGAGCAATCCGAATCCCACTCCTTTCCAAGATGTGCCTCGCCCTTCGCCTTTTTGTAGGTCTTCTTCTTTTCCCACTTTCCGCTCTTTCCTTGTTCCTGGTCACTATCATTGTCGGGACAGTTAGCAATAAAGTGACCAATCTTACCACACTTGATGCAGGAGCGCTTTCCCTTCGTCTTGCTCTTGTTGGGATGCTCCTTGCGACCTTTGAGCGCCGTCTTGAAGCGCTTGATGATGAGGGCCGTTTCGTCCTCATTTAGCCCGGCCGCCTCAACTTGCGCCACCTTGCTAGGTAGCGCCTCCCTGCTACTTGTTGCTTTGAGAGCAACGGTTTGAGGCTCGTAGATCGGCATTGGGCCATTCAACGCCTCATCAACATATCTTGCCTCCTTGATCATCATTCGCCTGCTTACAAACTTTCCGAGTATTTCCTCGGGCGTCATCTTGATGTACCTAGGATTCTCACGAATAGAGTTTACAAGATGAGGATCAAGGACAGTGACGGACCTTAGCATAAGTCGGACGACGTCGTGGTCCGTCCATCTCGTGCTCCCATAGCTCCTTATCTTGTTGACCAGGGTCTTGAGCCTATTGTATGTTTGAGTTGGCTCCTCTCCCCTGATCATCGCGAACCTTCCTAGTTCGCCTTCCACCAACTCCATCTTGGTGAGCATGGTGGCGTCGTTCCCCGCATGTGAGATCTTGAGGGTGTCCCAGATCTGCTTGGCGTTATCCAAGCCGCTCACCTTATTGTATTATTCCCTGCACAAGGATGCTAAAAGAACAGTAGTAGCTTGTGCATTTTTATGGATTTGTTCATTGATAACTATAGAATTATCGGAACTATCAAATTGCATTCCATTTTCTACTATCTCCCATAGACTTGGATGAAGAGAGAACAAATGGCTACGCATTTTGTGACTCCAAAATCCGTAGTCCTCTCCATCAAAATGTGGAGGTTTACCAAGTGGAATGGAAAGCAAATGAGCATTGGAATTATGCGGAATACGAGAATAATCGAAAGAAAAGTTCGAGTTAACCATTTTCTTTTTCTCCTCGTATTCATCGTCCTTTTGAGAAGAGGAAGATTCGCCGCTGTCGTAGTAGACAATCTTCTTGATACACCTCTTCTTCTTTCCATCCTTCTTCTTTTGACTCAAGCCGGAGTCATTGGCTTTGTCGTCCCTCGGCTCGTTGAAGATGGACTCCTTCTCATTGTCGTTGACCACCATCCCCTTTCCCTTAGGATCCATCTCTTCGGGCGATTAGTCCCTTTCGTGAAGATAACGGCTCCGATACCAATTGAGAGCACCTAGAGGGGGGTGAATAGGTGATCCTGTAAAAACTTAAAACTTAAAGACACAAAACTTGATTAAGTGTTAGCACAATTAAATCAAATGGCTAAGGACCGAGCTCTTGTGAAACACAATAGGCACAATGAGAACAAACACAAGAGACACGATGGTTTATCCCGTGGTTCGGCCAAGTACAACACTTGCCTAGTCCACGTTGTGGCATCCTAATGGACGAGGGTTGCACTCAACCCCTTTCAAGTGATCCAAAGATCCACTTGAATACCATAGTGTTTTTCTTTCTTTCACTATATCCCGTTTGCGAGGAATCTCCACAACTTGGAGCCTCTCGCCCTTACAAATGATGATCACAAAGAAGCACGGATGTAAGGGAGGGAAAAGCAACACACACAAGTCTCAAAAGCAACAGCTCAAACACGCACACTAGTCACAACTTGAGCTCTAAGTTCACACATGGAGTTCTCAACTCAAGAGGAGCTCAAATTACTATCACAAAGAATCAAACGCGCTAGAATGAAGATTTGGTGCTTAGAGATGATCAAATAATGCTTGGTATTCTCCTCCATGCGCCTAGGGGTCCCTTTTATAGCCCCAAGGCAGCTAGGAGCCATTGAGAGCAATCCAGGAGGGCAATTCTTGCCTTCTGCCGGGTGGCGCACCGGACAGTCCGGTGCAGATTGCTTTCCTATTATGGCGCAGCTGACCGTTGAAGATTTGGAGCCGTTGGCGCACCAGACACTGTCCGGTGCACACCGAACAGTCAGGTGCCCCCATCAAACCGTTGGCTCGGCCACGCGTCACACGCGGATTGCGCGGCCGACCGTTGGCGCAGTCGACCGTTGGCTCACCGGACAGTCCGGTGCACCACCGGACAGTCCGGTGAATTTTAGTCGTACGCCGTTGATCACTTCCCGAGAGCGACGACTTCGCCGTGGATGGCTCACCGGACAGTCCGGTGCACCACCGGACAGTCCGGTGATTTATAGCCGTACACCGCCGTCGAGTCCCGAGAGCGGACTGTTCACCGAGACTGGTCCTGGCGCACCGGACACTGTCCGGTGCACCACCTGACAGTCCGGTGCACCCAAACCGAAACTGCCTTTGGCTAAACACAACCAACTCTTTTCCAAATTGTTTTCTCCTGTTTCTAGCACTTAGACACAATACATTAGTCTTCAAAACAATGTACTAAGTCTAGAAACATACCTTTCACCTTGATTTGCACTTCTTTAGTCTTTGACACAATTTAACACTTAAACCATTTGTGTTGGCACTTAATCACCAAAATACTTAGAAATGGCCCAAGGGCACATTTCCCTTTCAGAAGGAAAAGAAGAAGTACTACAAGAAGAAGGGCGGCAATGCCCACATGTGTCGGGAATGGAACTCCGGCGAGAGCTCCACCGACTCCTCCTCTGATGAGGATGCCACCAACATCACCGTCAACAAGGGTCTCCTCTTCCCCAACGTCGGCCACAAGTGCCTCATGGCAAAGGACGGCAAAAAGAAGAAGGTAAAATCTAGAGCTTCCACCAAATATACAACATTTAGTGATGAGGGTAGCTCTAGTGAAGATGAGGATAATTTGCTTACCCTTTTTGCCAACCTTAACATGCAACAGAAAGAAAAATTGAATGAATTGATAGGTGCTATTCATGAGAAGGATGAACTCTTGGATAATCAAGAGGAATTCCTTATTAAGGAAAACAAAAATCATGTTAAAGATAAAAATGCTTATACTCAGGAGATAGAAAAATGTGAAAACTTGACTAAAGAGCTTAGCATTTGCCATGACCATGACACTATTTCCAACCTTAGAGCTGAGAACGCTAGTTTAATTACTAAGGTTGAAAAATTAAATGCTTGTGATGATTCTATTGTCAGTCTTAGAAATGAAAATGGTAGTTTAAATGCTAAAATTGACAAATTGAATGAATCTATTTCTAGCCTTAGGACTGAGAATGCTAGTTTAATTTCCAAGGCTAAAGATTTAAATGTTTGCAATGACTTTATTTCCTGTCTTAGAGATGAGAATGCCATATTACATGCTAAGATAGATGAATTAAATGCTTGCAAACCCTCTACATCTACTGTTGAGCATGTCACCATTTGTACTAGATGTAGAGATGTTAATATTGATGCTATTCATGACCACCTTGCTATAATTAAACAACAAAATGATCATATAGCTCAATTAACTAGTAAAATCAATGAGCATGAGATAGAAAATGAAAAATTTAAATTTGCTAGAAGCATGCTCTATAATGGGAGACGCCCTGGCATCAAGGATGGCATTGGTTTCCAACAAGGAAGCAATGTCAAAATTAATGCCCCTAAAAGATTGTCTAATTTTGTTAAGGGCAAGGCTCCCATGGTTCAGGATAACGAGGGCTATATTTTATATCCTGCTGGTTATCCCGAACACAAAATTAGGAGAATTCATGCTAAGAAATCTCATTCTGTCTCTCACCATGCATTTATGTATAAGAATGAGGCTTCTAGCTCTAGACATTCCACTCATATTAAAATGCCTAAAAAGAAAACTCCTACTGCTTCAAATGAGCCTAATGTTTCATTTAAGACTTTTGATGCTTCTTATGTGCTTACTAACAAATCAGGTAAAGTAGTTGCCAAATATGTTGAGGGCAAACACAAGGGGTCAAAGACTTGTGTTTGGGTACCCAAGGTGCTTGTTTCTAATGTGAAAGGACCCAAGACTGTTTGGGTACCTAAGAACAAGGCCTAAATTGTTTTGCAGGTTTATGCATCCGGGGGCTCAAGTTGGATAATAGACAGCGGATGCACAAACCACATGACAGGGGAGAAAATGATGTTCTGTTCCTATGAGAAAAACGATGATCCCCAAAGAGCTATCACATTCGGGGATGGAAATCAAGGTTTGGTCAAAGGACTTGGTAAAATTGCTATATCATCTGACCATTATATTTCTAATGTTTTTCTTGTAGATTCTTTAGATTATATTTTTCTTTCAGTTTCTCAATTATGCAAAATGGGCTACAACTGTCTTTTTACGGATATAGGTGTTATTGTCTTTAGAAGAAGTGATGATTCAGTAGCATTTAAGGGAGTATTAGAGGGTTAGCTATACTTAGTTGATTTTAATTGAGCTGAACTTGATACTTGCTTAATTGCTAAGACTAATATGGGTTGGCTCTGGCATCGCCGACTAGCCCATGTTGGGATGAAGAATCTTCACAAGCTTCTAAAGGGAGAACACATTTTGGGACTAACAAATGTTCATTTTGAGAAAGACAGGGTTTGTAGTGCATGTCAAGCAGGAAAGCAAGTTGGTGCTCATCATCCACACAAGAACATAATGATAATAGGCAGGCCACTGGAACTACTCCACATGGATCTATTCGGTCCGTTAGCTTACATAAGCATCGACGGGAGTAAGTACTGTCTAGTAATTGTGGATGATTATTCTCGCTTCACTTGGGTGTTCTTTTTGCAGGAAAAATCACAAACCCAAGAGACTTTAAAAGGATTCTTGAGACGAGCTCAAAATGAGTTCGGATTGAGAATAAAAAAGATAAGAAGCGACAACGGGACGGAGTTCAAGAACTCTCAAATCGAAGGCTTTCTTGAGGATGAGGGCATCAAGCATGAGTTCTCTTCTCCCTACACACCTCAACAAAATGGTGCAGTGGAGAGGAAGAATAGAACTCTACTGGACATGGCGAGGACCATGCTTGATGAGTACAAGACTCTGGACCGGTTTTGGGCTGAGGCAATTAACACCGCCTGCTACTCCATCAACCGGCTCTACCTTCACCGAATCCTCAAGAAGACATCTTATGAACTCCTCATCGGTAAAAAGCGCAATGTTTCATATTTTAGAGTCTTTGGTAGCAAATGTTTCATTCTTGTTAAAAGAGGTAGAAAATCTAAATTTGCTCCTAAGGCTGTAGAAGGCTTTTTACTTGGTTATGACTCAAACACAAGGGCATATAGAGTCTTCAACAAATCCACTGGATTAGTTGAGGTTTCTTGTGACATTGTGTTTGATGAGACTAATGGCTCCCAAGTGGAGCAAGTTGATCTTGATGAACTAGATGATGAAGAGGCTTCGTGCGTCGCGCTAAGGAACATGTCCATTGGGGATGTGTGTCCTAAGGAATCCGAAGAGCCTCCACAATCACAAGATAAACCATCATCTTCCATGCAAGCATCTCCACCAACTCAAGATGAGGATCAAGCTCAAGATGATGAAGATCAAGAGGATGAGCCACCTTAAGAAGAGGACAATGATCAAAGGGGAGATGAAGACAAGGAAGATGAGCAGGAGATTCAGGGTCAAAGACCGCCACACCCAAGAGTCCACCAAGCAATTCAAAGAGATCACCCCGTCAACTCCATTCTCGGTGACATTCATAAGGGGGTAACCACTAGATCTCGTATGGCTCATTTTTGTGAACATTACTCTTTTGTGTCCTCTATTGAGCCATACAGTGTGGAGGATGCACTAAAAGATTCGGATTGGGTGTTGGCAATGCAAGAGGAGCTCAACAACTTCACAAGGAATGAGGTATGGCATTTAGTTCCACGTCCTAACCAAAATGTTGTAGGAACAAAGTAGGTATTCTGCAACAAGCAAAATGAGCATGGTGTGGTGACAAGGAACAAAGCCCGACTTGTGGCCAAAGGTTATTCCCAAGTCGAAGGTTTGGACTTTGGTGAAACTTATGCACCCATAGCTAGGCTTGAGTCAATTCGCATATTACTTGCCTATGCTACTTACCATGGAAGAGGTCTATGTTGAGCAACCTTCTGGCTTTGAAGATAGTGAGTACCCTAACCATGTGTATAAACTCTCAAAGGCGCTTTATGGGCTCAAGCAAGCGCCAAGAGCATGGTATGAATGCCTGCGAGATTTTCTTATCACTAATGGCTTCAAAGTCGGAAAAGCCAATCCTACACTCTTTACTAAAACTATTGCAAAAGATTTGTTTGTATGCCAAATTTATGTTGATGATATCATATTTGGGTCTACTAACAAATCCACTTGTGAAGAGTTTAGTAGGATCATGATACAGAAATTCGAGATATCTATGATGGGGGAGTTGAAGTATTTCCTAGGATTTCAAGTAAAGCAACTCCAAGAGGGCACCTTCATCAGCCAAACAAAGTACATTCAAGACATACTTAACAAGTTTGGAATGAAGGATGCCAAGCCCATCAAGACTCCCATGGGAACAAATGGGCATCTCGACCTCGACACGGGAGGTAAGTCCGTAGATCAAAAGGTATACCGATCGATGATAGGATCTTTACTCTATTTATGTGCATCTCGACCGGATATTATGCTTTCCATATGCATGTGTGCAAGGTTTCAAGCCGATCCTAAGGAAGTTCACCTTAGAGCCGTGAAAAGAATCATGAGATATTTAGTTTATACTCCTAAGTTTGGACTTTGGTACCCCAAGGGATCCACCATTGATTTGATAGGATATTCAGATGCCGATTGGGCAGGGTGTAAAATTGATAGGAAGAGCACATCAGGGTCTTGTCAGTTTCTGGGAAGATTCCTAGTGTCTTGGGCTTCAAAGAAACAAAACTCACTAGCTCTTTCTACCGCCGAAGCCAAGTATGTTGCCGCAGGCCATTGTTGTGCGCAATTACTTTGGATGAGGCAAACCCTTAGGGACTATGGCTACAATTTGAGCAAAGTCCCTCTCCTATGTGACAATGAGAGTGCAATCCGCATGGCGGATAATCCCATTGAACACAGCCGCACTAAGCACATAGACATTCGGTATCACTTTCTGAGGGATCACCAACAAAGGGGGGATATCGAGATAGCTTATGTTAGCACCAAAGAACAATTAGCCGATATCTTTACCAAACCATTAGATGAGAAAACCTTTAGCAAACTTAGGAATGAGCTAAATATACTTTTCAATTATACCGCACCACCACCTTTCAAAAAATTTTAATTGATATATTTCAAATTGGTATGATTTTCAATTAGTATGTTTTCAAAATTAGCATCTCAATTTCCAAATTGATATCTACTAAAACCCTCTTGAAAACTAAGAGGAGAATTTCATTCAGGGGGGCGTTTGTTATGTCAAAGGAAAAGCATTTGAAACAGGGGAGAAAATTTCAAATCTTGAAAATGCTTCTTGCAATCATATTTATATACCTTTGACTATTTGCAAAAGACTTTGAAAATATTTTCCAAAAAGAATTTGCAAAAACAAAACAAGTGGTGCAAGCGTGGTCCAAAATGTAAAATAAAAGAAAGCAAACCATGCATATCTAGTGAAAGTATAATTTGGTTTAATTCTAAGCAACCTATGCACTTACCTTATGCAAACTAGTTCAATTCTGCACTTATATATTTGCTTTGGTTTGTGTTGGCATCAATCACCAAAAAGGGGAGATTGAAAGGGAAATAGGGTTTAACCTTTTCCTATAAATAAATTTTGGTGGTTGAATGCCCAACACAAATAATTGGACTAACTAGTTTGCTCTAGATTATATATTCTAAGGAGCAAAAGAAACCGAAGTGTGCCCTGGTCTAGCGCACCGGACTGTCCGGTGTGCCACCGAACAGTGTCCGGTGCACCAGGACCGTACAACTCCGAACTCTTCACCTTCGGGTTTCTCCAGCGCCGCTCAACTATAATTCACCGGACTGTCCGGTGTGCCACCGGACTATCCGGTGCACCAAGCGGAGCAACGGCTACCAGCGCAACGGTCGACTGCAACGGACACCTGTGAACGCTACAGTGCGCACACAGTGCGCGCAGAAGACAGAGCAGCCGTCAGAGGCGCACCGGACAGTGAATAGTGTCTGTCCGGTGCGACACTGGACTGTCCGGTGCCACAAGAAGACAAAGCTCCAACGGTCGTCCGCGCCCGAACCCCAACGGTTGGGTGACGTGGCTGGCGCACCAGACTGTCCGGTGCACCCATCGACAGCAGCCACCCCAACGGTTTTTTGGTGGTTGAGGGCTATAAATACCCCCAACCACCTCCACTCCAACCATCCAAGCATTCATCACTCTCCATTCAATACAAGAGCAAAGTGCAACACTCCAAGACACAAATCAAAGCCACCGATCCAATCAAAGTCCCCAATTCAATTCTAGTGCATTAGAACTTGTGAGAGGATCACTTGTGTTTCTTGTTGCTCTTGTTTGCTTGGCTTGGCTTTCTTTTCTTTCTCACTTCTTACTCTCAAGTGCTTTGTAAGCGAGGCAAGAGACACCAATTGTGTGGTGATCCTTGTGGGGTCTAAGTGACCCGTGAGATTAAGAAAGAAGCCTCACTCGGTCTAAGTGACCGTTTGAGAGAGGGAAAGGGTTGAAAGAGACTCGGTCTTTGTGACCACCTCAACGGGGACTAGGTTCTTTGGAACCGAACCTCGGTAAAACAAATCACCGTGTCATCCGCTTTATTTTCTTGGTTGATTTGTTTTCCTCTCTCTCCCGGGCTCGGATTTTATTCTAACGCTAACCCCGGTTTGTAGTGTGCTTAAGTTTATAATTTTTAGATTTCGCCTATCCACCCCCTCTAGGCGACTTTCACCCATAATTGGGGATGTGCTTTTGCGGGCCGTGCCTTTGTGGGGATGTGTCGTGCCGGGCCAAGCCGTCCCACATGTACATGTATATACATGACATAGTGTTTAAGATAAATGAGTTTTATGGGATGAAATTGGTTTCATGGGGATAAAACTATGTCAACCCATTTACAAGGTCTTAGAAATCATGTAAAACCTACATTGAGTGTGATTTGTTTTATCTTCACATATTTTACTGATTTCTATTGGCTATTTAGTTGCAGCGTTTAATTGGTATGTTAGTCTATGAAATAGTGAAGCCAAATTTTGTATTGAGAGACATTGTTTCATTCTTAGTTTCATGACACTTTTGATGATGTGGCAGTATTGAAAATAGTGTTATGAAATGGCCATTGTGATTAGCCTTAGATGTTTATGTTTAATCCTTCCTTTATTTTAATTTATAATTTGTTTGACTTTTCACCTTAAATTTGACCGGCTCGTGTTATTCAAAAAAATTCATAATTATTGTTATTTTTGTTGTGATATTGTTTAGCATAATACATATTAATTTTCATGTTTATTTCTCTTTATTTATTTATAAAAATACATATATTATTATATAATCTATATCTAGTTACGATAAACTTATCAATTAGTAATCTATTTTTTTCATCCTTATTCGTAGTATTTTTACAGTATCCTGGTATATTTTCATATCCATTAAGTTCTAACATACATTATTGTGTCTCTCATTACTACTCATATCTTATGAAGTCATGAATATATATTTTAATTCTCAACTTTTGACCTTATAGATGCCATTAGGGAACTCTTATGGTACCTTTTATTTTGTGTCTTATTGTGAATACGGGTTTTGGATCGTATAGATAGAATTCTTAAATACAATGCAACACTCTTAGATGTTCGGGGTAGGTGTGTGCCTGTGGTAAAGGTGGCTTCTATGGGTTCTTTACCCTTCAGTCTTTTTTCTTAATACAAAGGTACAGAGCTCTTCTACGCGTTCGAGAAAAAAAAATCTAAGGTTGATTAATAAAAACTCTTGTTATGTCCTATTTTATAACACCACTACACCTTTAAAGCGTGAGTTTCGCTATGCGTCGCCTCCTCTAGCGAGCGAGCGTTGTAAGCGAATAAACTTCCCCTCTCGCGCTGAATATCCAAAACAAAAGGAATGTGGGGGATTTGAAACCTACTCGCTCGGTATAAAGCACTTGGATTCTATCACTGCAAATCATGTCTATTTGTTTTATATGAAGGAGATATATTGTAAATATGTACATATAACAATATTTTGATAATAAAAAAATTAATCGTGTTTGAATAAATATCTCATTTAAGCAAGGTCTATCCATATAATATATAGAAATCGTAGCAATATACGGGGAACTAACTAGTTATGAATCTATATTTTAGTTTTAGAGTTTTGATCCTATAAGTTTTGCACCTAATTATTAAGTTAAAACTCTAGTGATCATTGTATATTTTATTAAAAACAATTAGTTTTTTTATTTTATTAGAAACATTTCCAAGGTTAAACTATTTGCTACCATAGTTAATACAAACATGTGGAGTTAAAATCACCCTTTATAAGAGTTAATATAAAAGCTCCTATAGAGTCTCTGGTTAGTAACAGTAAGATCGATACATTTTCATATATAGTACGTACATATTTTTGGGTAAAAAAGTTAGTCATAAGAATTAAAGTAAAGATGATCAGTGGAGACCCTTAGTGCTATCCATTTGTTACCCTAGTTAGTGCTTCTAGATCCGAATTTTCGGAGTAAAGAGTAGTAGGAGATTAGGGCGAATCATGGCCCACTAAAGACTAATCCCATCGTATGACGCACGGCAGTCGGCAGTCGCCGACAAAGTTTTCGCTTTCTTATTATTTTTTTTGCTAGATAGATATGGTGCACACACGAGTAGGAGTAGCGATCATGGCATGATGATCTAGTGCCCGACTGAGTGGTTGCCTTTGCACCAACGTCATGGATCCTGTTCCATCCTTTTTTTTTTTAATCCTTATACTTGACGCCTCTCTCTCTCTCTGTGTTTCTCGGAAAAGCAGGGCATCTGTACCCTGCCCTTGGATTGGAGAACAGTGTATCTAATCTATATACCATGTCCTTGGAGATCGGAGCTGGCGAGTAGAACTCCCAACGATTCGCATCGTCGTGCCCCATCGACCATCGTGTGCAGACCTCCTTCTTGGACTTCCTCGCCACGCGAAGTTTACACGTCTCGACCAGGGAGGAGAAGGTGTAGGCGCGTGAGGCGTCAGGCGTCTCTGTTCCCCTCTGAAAATGTTCTAGTAGCAGCTGTGGAATAATGGACGAGCCGGTTTCCGAGTGAACGGTTCAGCCGGCTCACGTCTTGCCTCCCAAAAATGCTTAGACCTTATTTAGTTATTTACTAGAAATTCTAGAAGGATTTCCGTGGGAACATTACAGGAAATATGGTAAGCGTGACTGAATAATCTGTGGCCACATTCAGGCAAGTTCCTCTTTGACTCATACTAGAAAATAAGGCACCCTGCAACCACATGAAGAACAAAAATCCGAAGCGTCTTCTATTGCTTCTACAGTGTTTTTGCTGCTTCAGCAGCCTAAACAAACGGCTTTGATCCGAAGCGAACAACCAAAAAGCTACCTTCCACATTCGATAGATATATGGCTGTAGACCTAAGCAAAACACTGATATATAATCTCTATTGTATCCAATCTGAAACCATAGTTAATTTTTTTTCTTTCCTAGAATCAATACTTCCCAAACCAAAATACTCCAAGCTATCCATTAAGATCAAGTACATCTTACACCAATTTAGTCAAGTTAAAAAAAACTATATTATTGATGGGATTTGCTAAACGAATCATACCCATTTGCTAAACCAATTTACACCAATTTCTTCTTCTCAAGGATAACCCAAGCGTTTAGCAAATGCCACAAAAAAGAAGAAGCAAATAATATTACCCAAGTGATTCACCTTATCATGGGACCCCTATCATCCTCTTAATCATACTTCTTGCTAACAGAAAAAAAAACATCAACAGGCAGTCAGAAAGAAAGGGGCAGTAACTCAACCAGACAAGTAGAACACTTTACCATTCCACTAGTACTTACATATACGAAGGAAGGAAATGCAACTCATTTGTTCAATTCCTTCATGTTAACAGATCTACTGCTGAAAATTTAACTTTGTGTTGACACCTTTTCAGAGGCGCCAATCACTTAAAAGAAACAGCGGCGGTGCTCTCTGGTCAGGCGCGGACGGTCCGCGGCCTGGGGCCGGACGGTCCGCGACCTGGCGCGAGGCGGCGGTGCTTTCTGGTCAGACGCGGACGGTCCGCGGCACAGGGCCGGACGGTCCGTGACCTGGTGCAGGAGCTCGGGTTCCCTGCCTGACGGCCGGACGGTCCGCGCGTGCGCAGGGGCGGCGGAAGATCGCCGGCGGCGCCTGGATCTCGCTCCCGGGAGGGACCCCGTCGGGGAGGAGAGATCCTAGGAGTTGTCTAGGCTCGGGCCGACCGACCTAGACTCCTCTAATCGACGTAGAGTCGAGGAGAGGCAGAGAATTTGGGGATTGGAATACTAAACTAGGGCTAAACTAGAACTAGACTAGAACTACTCCTAATTGTGCTGAAAATAAATGCGAGATAGAAGTTGTATTGGTTCGATTGTTGGGAGTTCAATCGGCCGTAGCCCTTCATCTATATAAAGGGGGAGGTCTGGATCCGTTTCCAACTGTTTCCCGAGTTAATCCCGCGGTTTTAGGTAACAAATCCCGCGAGAAACTAGGAACCCTAACTGACTCTGCGCGCGCGCGGACCGTCCGCGCCACCACCGCGGACAGTCCGGACCACGGACCGTCCGACCTCGGGGCCGGACCATCCGCACTGCTCTTTTTAGAGCTCAACATATGCCCCCCTGCCTTTTGGTGAAGGTTGACGAACCAAAAACATATGAACTAAACCTGATGTAGGTCACCGGCTTTTCGATAGGGAGATTATTCAATAAAGCACCAATATAAAGGCCGTTTCGGATTGTATCTTTCTCGGCCATGACCATTTGATCAATGGATCAAAAGGAATAGAATGGAGGTGCCCCCCAGTCTGGATAGACGAAGGGACTATACATGTACCATGGATTCATCATCGTGCCATTCCATGTTTGAACAGGATAATATACCGACGATGAGTAAATAGGTGGAAAGTACCCTGGTCTCATAGAATGAATAGGCGATGCTTGTTGTGTCGCCTTTCGGGTCGTTTTGTTTGACCGTTTTGTTTTAGCAGGTGACCGGGGTTTCTTTGTTGATCGATCACGTGGAACAGTCTTTTTGCTAGTATTTTTGGAGAGCAACTGATCAAAAGTAGGATCGGCTTTGATCAGCCGATTATATGTGCTTTGACCTTGCGTCTTTTTCCTTGCTTTGTGTAGAGGTTGACGCCTTTGGTCATAGGTGGACTGTCCGGCTGAGTTAGCCGGACCGTTTGTCTGAGCATCGGATTGTCCGCACGTAGGTGCCGGACCATCTACGATGTTGGGGCTAGGCTGATGTGTTTGGTTTATTAACTGTGCCTGCCCCCCGGCGTCTTCGGACCTTTTAGCCTTCTGGTCCGAAGCCTTTCGAGTAATCTCCTTTTGTGATATATCTGACATGCGAGGATTGCTGATGACGATGCCCTTGCCTTTGCCTTATCGGCCATTTCGGGCCGAACCAAGACCTTTTTGCATGTGAGTTCTATTGTATTAACAGGGAAGGGTTGTGTGTCTACTTGCATCTCCTGAAAAGCTAATTGACCCTCATTTATGGCCGATTGTATCTGTCGACGAAAAACATTACAATCATTGGTGGCATGAGAAAAGGAATTATGCCACTTACAATAAGCACACCTCTTTAATTCATCAGGAGGAGGAATAGTATGAGTTAATTTAATGTTGCCGTTTTTCAGTAACTCGTCAAATATTTTATCGCATTTGGCAACATTAAAAGTAAACTTAACTTCCTCTTGTCGATTCTTTCGAATCGACTGTAAAGCAGAACACGCTGAAGGTTTAGCCTGTCCTGGCCAAACCAGTTCGGCGGTGTATACATCCGTGGATTCATCGTCCGAATTATCGTATCCCACTAGATGCATCTTATGGCTAGCCGATTTTGATGTTTCCTTACTTCGGCTTTCACAGGTCATAGCCCGCTGGTGTAAGTGCACTAGTGAAAAGAATTGGGTGCCATCTAATTTTTCTTTTAAGTAGGGTCGCAACCCATTGAAAGCTAGCCCTGTCAGTTGTTTTTCTGCGACATGAATCTGAAAGCATCGGTTTCTAGTGTCCCGGAATCTCCGGATATAGTCATTAACCGATTCTTCAGGCCCCTGTCGGACTGAAGCTAAGTCAGCCAATTCTAACTCATGTTCTCCTGAGAAGAAGTGTTCATGAAATTTCTGCTCTAATTCTTCCCAAGAGTTAATAGAGTTTGGTGGCAAAGCTGCGTACCATGCAAATGCAGTATCAGTAAGGGACAACGAGAATAAACGAACGCGGTAGGCTTCCCCATCAGCCAATTCTCCCAAGTGTGCTATGAATTGGCTTATATGTTCGTGTGTGCTTTTCCCACTTTCACCAGAAAACTTAGAGAAGTCTGGTATTCTAGTTCCCTGTGGGTATGGCACGGTGTCGAATCGGTGGCTATAAGGTTTCCGATACGATTGCCCTGTACCTGACACACTAACACCGAGTTTGTCCCTGAACATCCCGGCTACCTCGTCTCTGACCCTCTCTGCCATGTCTGGCGACCATCCATTGAGTTTGTGGGTGGAGATTTCAGGTTGCCTGACATTACTCTGTCGGCTTTCCTCCCAGGTATGTTTGAGGTGTGTGTTAGGTGTCTTATTAATGTCACCAGCTCCTGCCCTATACCCCTCAGGCTCTCTTGTGGTCGAATAGTATTCAGCCCTATGTCCATGAGGTGGTATGGCATGATTATAATGTGTTGCTGGTGGGGCACCATAATGTTGCTGCGATGAATGTGGGAACTGTGCGTATTGCGCAGCTCTCGGCTCTGCGTATGCATATCCGGACGGTCCGGCGTAAGAGGCCGGATGGTCCGTGACCTGGCCGAATGGTCCGAAGGTATATCCGGATTGTCCAGCCGTATATGGTGTTGCGTGGGTAGTCTCGTACCCAGACCGTCTGTCGTAAAGAACTGGATGGTCCGCGATCGAGCCGAATGGTCCAGGGCTGTACCCGGACGGATCAGCCATATATGGCGTGACTTGGGCAGTCTGCGCATGGACTCGTGTAGAGTCGGATGGTCCAGCGTAATACGTCGGCCGGTTCATGCCATATCCGGACGGTCCGACGTAAGATGGCGGACGGTCCGCAACATATCCGGACGGTCCGGCGTGATGCACCGGACGGTCCGTGATGGGGCCGAATTGTTCGGGGTTGTACCCTGGTGGTCCGGCCATGTACGGTGCGACCTGAGTGTTTTGTGTGCGGGCCTGCATCTGGTCGGATGGTCCGGCGAAACACGCCAGACGGTCCGCGGTATAACCGGACTGTCTGAGATGATGCTCGGACGGTCTGGTCGCGTCCAGTACCTGCCGCGTGCCTAGTGGTTGCGGCTGTGATGGTGACACGAAAGTGTGCATCGGCATACCATATGATGGCTGGGTCAAAGGTGACCCGTTTATAGCCGATGTGTTTGACGTGGGTGGCACTGTATTAGACTCCCGCGATGGAAAGTTAGGAGCAGCTGATTTCTCGTATGCACGTAAATGCATTTTAATAGATTCATCTACATATTGCTTTAACTGATCTCCTCGTTGATCCATGAAAGTCGTAAGAGACAGATCTGGAGTACTTACAGCGGGACCCTGAAGTGGAGGTAGGAGAGATTCCATATCGATCTCCCCTTGACGGACGATCTTCTGGTGGCGATCTACCATGAAGTGTGACAAGTACTTGTCCGCCGCCTCCTTGCGCCGTTCGGAGAGTTTATGCAGCAGTTCTGCCTCTTCCTTGTCGCGTTGTTCGTTCCATTGTCGCATCACCTCCTTCTCATCGCGCATTACGAGGTCTTCAAAGGGCCTTTGGTCATCAGCCGAGAGCGTCTCCATGGCCGGCTTGATGATGTTGGTGGTGGAGATCTTGGTGTGATCCTTAGAACCGGCCATCTATGGGCCGATTTTTAGCAGGTCTAGACACCTAATCCCCAGCGGAGTCGCCAAAAAGTATGTTGACACCTTTTCGGGGGCGCCAATCACTTAAAAGAACCAGCGGCGGTGCTCTCTGGTCAGGCGCGGACGGTCCGCGGCCTGGGGCCGG
This sequence comes from Zea mays, assembly GCF_902167145.1. Classification (NCBI taxonomy): domain Eukaryota; kingdom Viridiplantae; phylum Streptophyta; class Magnoliopsida; order Poales; family Poaceae; genus Zea; species Zea mays. The sequence goes on along the minus strand of NC_050100.1, from coordinate 155,102,291 downwards.
ACGGTCCGCGACCTGGCGCGAGGCGGCGGTGCTTTCTGGTCAGACACGGACGGTCCGCGGCACAGGGCCGGACGGTCCGCGACCTGGTGCAGGAGCTCGGGTTCCCTGCCTGACAGCCGGACGGTCCGCGCGTGCGCAGGGGCGGCGGAAGATCGCCGGCGGCACCTGGATCTCGCTCCCGGGAGGGACCCCGTCGGGGAGGAGAGATCCTAGGAGTTGTCTAGGCTCGGGCCGGCCGACCTAGACTCCTCTAATCGACGTAGAGTCGAGGAGAGGCAGAGAATTTGGGGATTGGAATACTAAACTAGGGCTAAACTAGAACTAGACTAGAACTACTCCTAATTGTGCTGAAAATAAATGCGAGACAGAAGTTGTATTGGTTCGATTGTTGGGAGTTCAATCGGCCGTAGCCCTTCATCTATATAAAGGGGAGGTCTGGATCCGTTTCCAACTGTTTCCCGAGTTAATCCCGCGGTTTTAGGTAACAAATCCCGCGAGAAACTAGGAACCCTAACTGACTCTGCGCGCGCGCGGACCGTCCGCGCCACCACCGCGGACAGTCCGGACCGCGGACCGTCCGGCCTCGGGGCCGGACCGTCCGCACTGCTCTTTTTAGAGCTCAACACTTTGCAACGTAGACATGCTACTGGACATCAAGACTTATTCAGGCAACACACCAAACTTATGTTAGTTGAAACAAAATAAACTCGAGCGAATTTCTGCAGAAAAAGGACCTACTTAGCACTGACAAAGCCTATTATCGGTAAAAAAAACCTTAGAAGCAAAAGAAACACCCACGAACTCTACTACATACGAAGCACTTACCAGTCCCAACATAGCCCAATATTGCTACTTATAATTTGTGAAAAAGAGACCAGATCAACTCACCATTTCTAGATCAGAACAGAGAGACAATGAATAGCCTGTGAGAACTATTGTAAAATCGTGGGTTAAAATAACCATATGTAAAATCAGGACAAAAATGTCTTCTTTGTGGGGAGGGGAGGGGAGGGGAGGGGGCACTGGATACCACTTGGGTCATACGTTATCATCATCGTCCCTACCATCTTGATTCGCTTTCCTCCTGGAAGGCTTCTGACTCTTTATGATGGAGTTTTGACTCAATATTTGGTTGTCATTGTTGTCATCCTCATCAGCCAACAAGTTGTAAGTGTTATATTTGTAAACACGCTTCAGCACCTCCTTGTCCTGTTTCTGGTAATTCTGAAGCAAACAAAGCAAAGTATTTTATTCACTAAGGGATTGTTCGTTTTGCTCTTAATCCATATAGATTAGGTGGCATTGAGTGAGTTTAAATTCCAAACAAGTCAAAATGTTTCATAAGTTTTTCTAATTATATCCAAAACACATTGGATAGGAATAACCGAACAAGTCCTAACAAAAAACTATTACATCAAGATAGGACAAACATAGTAAGCACGAAATTGAAATGTGCACCTTTGTGTAGGTATCTGCCACGAAAGGTTGTGAAGTCCTGGAATTGAGTTATATTCTCCTAATACAGAAGTAAGGAAATGCATAACTAAGAAAAATGTGTCTCTCAGAGTGCTGTAGAAAGGCAATTCTGTTTTTTAAACTGCAGTGTTCATTGGTTTTATTCATAATGACAGCTCCTGCAAATTGGGGATAAATCTGCGCATCCAGTTCAAGAGCACGAACATCAATTTAGAGCGACAACAAATCAAAGCGGAACAAAATCAACAGGCGCCATGATCCACCATGTTCCGAACACGACCCGGGGGGAGGGAGGGCGCACTGACCAGCCTTATGGTACAGACGGATAGTAGCTCATCCTGTCCTACCCTAATGTATTTAAAACGGATTTGAGATCGGATATGGATAGTTAGAAACGGAACGGATACGAATATAGGGACCGGATATTTATCCGGGCGGATAAGTGATGGATACAGATGTTATTTGATCAGATATCAGATACTTGTCGGATAATGCATTAATTGATTATCATAAAATATTCTTGTTCGACCACGAAATTGCAAGTAAATTATCAATACTAATAAACATTTAATAGAAGATAATCTCAAGTTCCCACATAAAAATGGTTAAGTGAAGTATTGATTATGTTGAAACTTAGATACTTAGAGTGATTTCACGTGTAACTCACGCAATAAGTGAAAATAAAATAGAAGAAACGTTGGCATCCTGTGGATTTTATGGTCCCATTATTTTTTATGACTATATGTGGCCATATGTTGTACCTTCGTATAATTTCATAGATTTATGAGGTTATTTGTACATTATTAATTTATTTCTACATAAAATCATCAAAATATAATTAAAGTTCATAAAATACACTAGTGTCGGGTACCGTAATTAGGGGTACCCCCAACTCTCCTAAACACGATTGGTAACCACCATCAGCACAAACCGCAAAGACTGATGGACGCGGTTCAGGTCAAGGCCTCGTCTACCAAGGGACACAATCTTGCCTCGCCCGAGCCCGGCCTCGGGCGGGAACAGTAGTCCCGAACGAATTCACGCCTCGCCCGAGGGCCTCCTCAGGCAGTGGGCGCACCCTCGGCTCGCCCGAAGCCCAGCTCGGGCAGACTTCATCGAGAAGCAACCTTGGCCAAATCGCCTCACCAACCGACCGTATCGCAGGCGCATTCAATGCGAGGATCGCCTGACACCCTATCCTGACACATGTGCCTCAGTCGGCAAGGTCGAAGTGACCGCAGTCACTTCACCCTTTCACTGACCGACCTGACAGGAAAACAGCGCCGCTCGCCCCGCTCCGACTGTTGTGCCACCCACCAGGGTGAGGCTGACAACAGCCAAGTTCAGCCTCGGGCGTAACAGGAAGCTCCGCCTCGCCCGACCTTAGGCCTCGGCCTCAACCTCGGCCTCAGAAGGTGGTCTCCGCCTCGCCCGACCCCAGGGCTCGACCTCAAGAGAAGTCTTCGCCTCGCCCGACCTTGGGCTCGGACCGACCGCGCCACGGGGGATACATCATTACCCTACCCCTAGCTAGCTCAAGCTACGAGGGGACAAGACCGGCGTCCCATCTGGCTCGCCCCGATAACAAGTAATGATGGCTCCCTGTGTGCGTCCATGACGACGGTGGTTCTCAGCCCCCTACGGAAGCAAGGAGACGTCAGCAAGATCCCAGTAGCACCGACAGCTGTGCTCTATAGGGCTCAGGCACTTCTCCGACGGCCACGTTACCGCGTACACAGGACTCTAGCACCTCTCCGATAGCCACGTTGGCATGTACGCAGGGCTCAGACACCTCTCTGCCAGACACGTTAGCGCCTAGCTACACCCCCCATTGTACACCTGAACCCTCTCCTTGCATCTATAAAAGGAAGGTCCAGGGCCTTCATGCGAGAGGGTCGCGCGGAGGGACGAACCAACGAACAGGCTCACTCTCTCTCTCTCTCTCTCGCGAACGCTTGTAACCCCTACTACGAGCACACCCCCCTGGTGCGAGATAACACGAGCCGCACTTTCCCCTTGTGTTCCATCTTGCGCCAACCCATCTGGGTAGGGGCACGCAGCGACAAATTTACTCGTCGGTCCAAGGACCCCCCGGTCCGAAACGCTGACAGTTGGCGTGCCAGGTAGGGGCCTGCTGCGTGTTAGCGGACACCTTCCCGTTGAGTTCCAGATGGGTAGTCTCCAGCAACCTCTTCAGCCTGGGACGCTGCTCTGCTTCGGGAGTCTCGAGTTCATGTCCCTCGACGGCAGCTACGACATGGTACTCCTCCCCCCGCAGCGCGACAGCGACAACGACGATCGTCAGTTCGCCCGGCGGCGGCGAACTCGACGACGTCTTCCCCCCGTGGCAGAAGAGCAGTATCTGGGTTTGTCCCGCCACCCTCCTCACCGCAGGAGGAGGAGACAGGGCAACCGTGGCCTGGCAGGAGGTGGCACCTTGTCGGCTGTCGAGCGAGTCGACGACGCCGACACCCCAGCGGGGGACATGTCGGGCGTTGTCCTCGCACCTAAGACAATGACGAATGTCATTTCCCCGCAACGTGCCAACCCCAAGCGGACAGATGACGCCAGCACACTCGCGAAGGACTTGCTGGGCGTTAGCCTCGTACCTGAGATAACGGTGCAGTTCGTCCCCGACGCGACTTCGTCACCGTCCATCGATCAAGAGGTACCGTCCGTTTTCTACCCTGTGCCTTTTAGATTCAGCTTTGATCCACCAAGCGACCCCGCTTTGGTGAGCGCTTTCATAAAGGCATATCCTAACCTTCCTGGGTACCATATGTGGTCATCTTGGGACCGACTGACGGCCGTCTCAACCTACGGGCTCCCGGGTTCCGAGGAAGAGGACGGTCCTGACTCCGGTTGGGATTTCTCCGGGCTCCGTGATCCCAGTGCCATGCGAGACTTCGTGACCGCATGTGACTACTGCCTCTCCGGTTGCTTCGATGATGGCCACAACCTTGACGACGAAGGTTGTGACCCAAGTCACGAATGTTTCCACGTCGATCTGGGGGGTCGCGACGAAGGAAACCACCTTGGTATGCCAGAGGATGACGATCCCCCTGGGCCTGCTTCTCGCGTTGACATCCCGCGGGAGCTAGCTGTGGTCCCAGTCCCTGCGGGGGATCAGGACACACAGCTCGAGCAAATCCGCGAGATGCAGGCCAAGCTCGACGAAGAAGCAGGGCAACTTGTGCAGCTCCGACAAAACATCGAGAAGGAGTGGGCAGGCCGAGCACTCGCCGGAGAAGCGTGTCATCAGGCCCGGGACGTCCAGCGCTGTATCGTTGACGATGCTAGGGCAAGGCTGCCCCCGGCCTCCAGCGGGGTCAGCCAGAATCTAGCTGCAGCGGCAATACTACTCCGAGCAATGCCGGAGCCATCCACCACCGAGGGGCGGCGTATCCAGGGAGAACTCAAGAATCTCCTGGAGGATGCCGCGGTCCGACGGGCCGAGAGCTCTGCCTCCCGAAGGCAAGGGTGCCCCTCGGAGCATCACGCAACGACTTCCCGACTCATGCGGGAGGGCTCGATCCGCACCAGGCGCACGCGGGACGGGGCGCCTGCGGCCCCAGATCGCCCCGGCGACGAGCACCACCGCCGCGACCGTCGAGCCCGCCTCGACGAGAGGGTGCGCTGTGGCTACCATCCCAGGCGTGGAGGATGCTACGACAGTGAGGAGGATCGGAGTCTCTTGCCCGAACCGCCAGGTCTGCAAGCCTTCAGCCGGGCCATACGACGGGCGCCGTTCCCGACCCGGTTTCGGGCCCCGACTACCATCACCAAGTACTCGGGGGAAACAAGGCCGGAGTTGTGGCTTGCGGGCTACCGGCTGGCCTGCCAGCTGGGAGGAACGGATGACGACAACCTCATCATCCTCAACCTCCCCCTGGCTGGAGCATCTGCCTCCTACACAGATCTCCAACTGGGATGACCTGGTCAAGGCCTTCGCTGGAAACTTCCAGGGCACGTACGTGCGCCCTGGGAACTCCTAGGATCTCCGAAGCTGCCGCCAGCAGCCAGGGGAATCCCTGTGAGAGTACATCCGACGGTTTTCGAAGCAGCGCACCGAGCTGCCCAATATCACCGACTCGGATGTCATCGAGGCGTTCCTCGCCAGCACCACTTGCCGCGACCTGGTGAGCAAACTGGGCCGCAAGACTCCCACCAAGGCGAGCAAGTTGATGGACATCACCACCAAGTTCGCCTCTGGTCAGGAGGCGGTCGAAGCCATCTTCCAGAAGGACAAGCAGCCTCAGGGACGCCAGCAGGAAGACGTCCCCGAGGCGTCCGCCCAGCGTGGCACGAAGAAGAAGGCGAAGAAGAAGTCGCAAGCGAAGCGCGACGCCGCCGACGCAGATCTTGTCGCTGCCACCGAGCACAGGAACCCTCGGAAGCCTCCCGGAGGGGCCAACCTGTTCGACAAGATGCTCAAGGAGTCGTGCCCCTATCACCAGGGTCCCGTCAAGCACACCCTTGAGGAATGCGTCATGCTTCGGCGCTACTTCCATAAAGTCGGGTCCCCGGCGGGAGATGGCAAAGGCCAAGACAACAACAAGAAGGAGGGCGACAAGGAAGAGGAGTTCCCTGAGGTCCACAGCTGTTTCATGATCTACGATGGGCAAGTGGCGAACGCCTCGGCTCGGCACCGCAAGCAGGAGCGCCGGGAGGTCTGCTCGATAAAGGTGGCGGCACCAGTCTACCTAGACTGGTCCGACAAGCCCATCACCTTCGACCAAGGCGACCACCCCGACTGCGTGCCGAGCCCAGGAAAGTACCCACTCGTCGTTGACCCCGTCATCGGCAACGCCAGGCTCACCAAGGTCTTCATGGACGGGGGCAGCAGCCTCAACATCATCTACGGCAAGACCCTCGGGCTCTTGGGGATCGATGATCCGGGCTGGTGCGGTGCCCTTTCACGGGATCGTCCCCGGGAAGCGCGTACTGCCCCTTGGACGACTCGATCTGCCCGTCTGCTTCGGAACTCCCTCCAACATCCGAAAGGAAACCCACACGTTCGAGGTGGTCGGGTTCCGAGGAACATACCACGCGTTGCTGGGGAGACCGTGCTACGCCAAGTTCATGGCCGTCCCCAACTACACCTACCTTAAGCTCAAGATGCCAGGCCCCAACGGGGTCATCACCGTCGGATCCACGTACCGACACGCGTACGAATGCGACGTGGAGTGCATGGAGTATGCTGAGGCCCTCGCCGAGTCCGAGGCCCTCATCGCCGACCTAGAGTGCCTCTCCAAGGAGGTGCCTGATGCGAAGCGCCACACCAGCAACTTCGAACCAGCTGAGGCGGTTAAGTCCGTCCCTCTCGACCCCAGCAACGACGCCGACAAGAAGGTCTGGATCAGCTTCGAGCTCGACCCCAAATAGGAAGGAGTGCTCGTCGACTTTCTCCGCGCAAATGCCGAAATTTTTGCGTGGAGTCCCTCGGACATGCCGGGCATACCGAAGGATGTCGCCGAGCACTCGCTGGATATCCGAGCTGGAGCCCGACCCATGAAGCAGCACCTGCGCCGCTTCGACGAAGAGAAGCGCAAGGCCATAGGCGAGGAGATCCACAAGCTAATGGCCGCAGGGTTCATCAAAGAGGTATTCCATCCTGAATGGTTAGCTAACCCTGTGCTTGTGAAAAAGAAAGGTGGGAAATGGAGGATGTGCGTAGACTACACTGGCCTAAACAAAGCATGTCCGAAGGTTCCCTACCCTCTGCCTCGCATCGACCAAATTGTGGACTCCACTGCTGGGTGCGAAACCTTGTCATTCCTCGACGCCTATTCAGATTATCACCAAATCAAGATGAAAGAGTCTGACCAGCTCGCGACTTCTTTCATCACACCTTTTGGCATGTATTGTTATACTACTATGCCATTTGGTTTGAGGAATGCAGGTGCGACATACCAAAGGTGCATGAACCACGTGTTAGAAGAGCACATCGGCCGAACGGTCGAGGCTTACGTCGATGACATCATTGTCAAGACAAGGAAAGCCTCCGACCTCCTCTCTGACCTTGAAACGACATTCAAGTGTCTGAGAGCGAAGGGCGTGAAGCTCAATCCCGAGAAGTGTGTCTTTGGAGTCCCCCGAGGCATGCTCCTGGGGTTCATCGTCTCCGAGCGGGGCATCGAGGCCAACCCGGAGAAAATTGCGACCATCACCAACATGGGACCGATCAAGGATTTGAAAGGAGTACAGAGGGTCATGGGATGCCTTGCGGTTCTGAGCCGCTTCATCTCGCGCCTTGGCGAAAGAGGGCTGCCCTTGTACCGCCTCTTAAGGAAGACCGAGCGCTTCACTTGGACCCCCGAGGCTAAGGAAGCCCTCGGAAACTTAAAAGCACTCATTACAAATGTGCCCATCTTGGTGCCCCCCGCTGCAGGAGAAGCCCTCTTGATCTACGTAGCCGCAACCACTCAGGTGGTCAGCGCCGCGATCGTAGTCGAGAGACGAGAAGAAGGGCATGCACTGCTCGTCCAGAGGCCGGTCTACTTCATCAGTGAAGTGCTATCCGAGACCAAGATCCGCTACCCACAAATTCAGAAGCTACTGTACGCAGTAATTCTGACGCGGCGAAAGTTGTGACTCTACTTCGAGTCTCATCCGGTGACTGTGGTGTCATCCTTCCCCCTGGGGGAGATCATCCAGTGCCGAGAGGCCTCGGGTAGGATAGCAAAGTGGGCAGTGGAACTCATGGGTGAAACACTCTCATTCGTCCCTCGGAAGGCCATAAAATCCCAAGTCTTGGCGGATTTCCTAGCGGAATGGGTCGACACCCAATTGTTAACAGCTCCAATCCAACCAGAACTTTGGACCATGTACTTCGATGGGTCGCTGATGAAAACAGGAGCAGGTGCTGGCCTGCTCTTCATCTCACCCCTTGGGAAACATCTCCGCTACATGCTGCGCCTCCATTTTCCGGCGTCAAACAACGTGTCCGAGTACGAGGCTCTGGTTAACGGGATGCGCATCACCATGGAGCTGGGGGTTCGGCGCCTCGACGCTCGTGGCGACTCGCAGCTTGTCATTGACCAAGTCATGAAGAACTCCCACTGCCGCGACCAGAAGATGGAGGCCTACTGCGACGAAGTTCGGCGCCTGGAAGACAAGTTCTACGGGCTTGAGATCAACCATATCGCTCGACAGTACAACGAGACTGCCCTAGGGGCGGACAACGGTTCCCCCGGACGTCTTCTCCAGAGACATACATCAACCCTCCGTCAAGATCGATGGCACGCCCGAGCCCGAGGAGGCCTCGGCCCAGCCCGAGGTATCCTCGGCCGTCGAGGGTGAGGCCCTGCGCGTCGAGGGAGAGCGGAATGGGGTCACGCCTAACCCGAACTGGCAGGCCCCATACCTGGAATATCTCCTTCGAGGAGAGCTACCCCTCGACAAGGCCGAAGCTCGGCGACTGGCGCGGTGCGCCAAGTCGTTCGTCTTACTGGGTGATGAAAAGGACCTCTACCACCGCAGCCCCTCAGGCATTCTCCAACGATGCATATCCGCCGCCGAAGGACAGGAGCTATTGCAAGAAATACACTCGGGGGCTTGCGATCACCATGCAGCACCTCGAGCCCTTGTGGGGAACGCCTTCCGACACGGTTTCTACTGGCCGACCGCGGTGACCGACGCCACTAGGATTGTACGCTCCTGCCAAGGGTGTCAATTCTACGCAAGACAGACGCACCTGCCCGCTCAGGCCCTGCAGACAATACCCATCACCTGGTCGTTTGCTGTGTGGGGTCTGGACCTCGTCGGTCCCTTGCAGAAGGCACCCGGGGGCTTCTCGCACCTGCTGGTCGCCATCGACAAATTCTCCAAGTGGATCGAGGTCCGGCCCCTAACCAGCATTAGGTCCGAGCAGGCAGTGGCGTTCTTCATGAACATCATCCATCACTTTGGGATCCTGATAGTCGCCTAGAGGGGGGTGAATAGGGCGAAACTGAAATTCTCAAAAATAATCACAACTACAAGCCGGGTTAGCGTTAGAAATATAATCGAGTCCGCGAGAGAGGGCGCAAAACAAATCGCAAGCGAATAATGAAGTGAGACACGCGGATTTGTTTTACTGAGGTTCGGTTCTCTCAAACCTACTCCCCGTTGAGGAGGCCACAAAGGCCGGGTCTCTTTCAACCCTTCCCTCTCTCAAACGGTCCCTTGGACCGAGTGAGCTTCTCTTCTCAAATCACTTGGGAATCAAACTTCCCGCAAGGGCCACCACACAATTGGTGCCTCTTGCCTCAATTACAAGTGAGTGTTTGATCACAAGAAAGAATGCGAAAGAAAAGAAGCGATCCAAGCGCAAGAGCTCAAATGAACACTACAAATCACTCTCTCTAATCACTAATGCTTTGTGTGGAGTTGGGAGAGGATTTGATCTCTTTTGGTGTGCTTTGCAATGAATGCTAGCTCTTGTATAGTGGTTGGAAGCTGGAAAACTTGGATTCAATGAATGGTGGGGTGGTTGGAGTATTTATAGCCTCAACCACCAAACTTGACCGTTGGTGGAGGCTGTCTGTCGATGGCGCACCGGACAGTCCGGTGCACACCGGACATGTCCGGTGCCCCAGCCACGTCACCAGTGCCGTTGGAATCTGACCGTTGGAGTTCTGATTTCTGGGCCCGCCTCGATGTCCGGTGGCGCACCAGACATGAACTGTGCAGTGTCCGGTGCGCCGGTATGGGCGCGCCTGCCTTCTGCGCGCGCTGCGCGCGCATTTAATGCGTTGCAGGTAGCCGTTGGCGCGAAGGAGCCGTTGCTCCGAGGATGCACCGGACAGTCCGGTGCACACCGGACATGTCCGGTGAATTATAGCGGAGCAGCCTTCGTGAAATCCCGAGGCTGGCGAGCTTCCAGAGCCGCGTCCCGTTGGAGCACCGGACACTGTCCGGTGTACACCGGACAGTCCGGTGAATTATAGCGCGCTGGCTCTGGATTTTCCCGAAGGTGACGAGTTGGAGTTGGAGTCCACTGGTGCACCGGACACTGTCCGGTGGCACACCGGACAGTCCGGTGCGCCAGACCAGAGGAGCCTTCGGTTGCTCCTTTGCTCTTTTGTTGAACTCAATACTTGGTCTTTTTATTGGCTAAGTGTGAACCTTTTGCACCTGTATAACTTATACACTAGAACAAACTAGTTAGTCCAAAGATTTGTGTTGGGCAATTCAACCACCAAAATTATATAGGAACTAGGTGTAAGCCTAATTCCCTTTCAATCTCCCCCTTTTTGGTGATTGATGCCAACACAAACCAAAGCAAATATAGAAGTGCATAATTGAACTAGTTTGCATAATATAAGTGCAAAGGTTGCTTGGAATTAAGCCAATATAAATACTTACAAGATATGCATGGATTGTTTCTTCATTTTTAACATTTTGGACCACGCTTGCACCACATGTTTTGTTTTTGCAAAAATCTTTTGTAAATCTTTTCAATGTTCTTTTGCAAATAGTCAAGGGTAAATGAATAAGAGTTTGCAAAGCATTTTCAAGTTTTGAAATTTTCTCCCCCTGTTTCAAATGCTTTTCCTTTGACTAAACAAAACTCCCCCTAAATGAAATCATCCTCTTAGTGTTCAAGAGGGTTTTGATGATTCAAATTGAAATACTACTTTCTCCCCCTTTTGAACTCAATAAGATACCAATTGAAAAATACTCTTTGAAAACACTAAGTTTTTGAAATTGGTGATGGTGCAGTCCTTTTGCTTTGGGCTAATACTTTCTCCCCCTTTGGCATGAATCGCCAAAAACGGAGTCATTAGAGCCCTTCAAATTACTTTCTCCTCCTTTGGTTATAACTAAAAGAGTGAAGATTATACCAAAGTAGGAGGCCTTTTGCTTTGCTCTCTCCCCCAAGGATAGAGAGCGGCACGGAGTGACGGCGAAGGATGAGTTGTGGAGTGGAGTGGAAGCCTTAGTCTTTGCCGAAGACTCCAATTCCCTTTTAATACACCTATGACTTGGTTTGAAATAAACTTGAAAACACATTAGTCATAGCATATATAAAAGAGACATGATCAAGGTATTTTTATGAGCTATGTGTGCAAGTTAGCAAAGGAAATTTCTAGAATCAAGAATATTGAGCTCATGCCTAAGTTTGGTAAAAGTTTGTTCATCAAGTGGCTTGGTAAAGATATCGGCTAATTGATCTTTAGTGTTAATGTATGAAATCTCGATATCTCCCTTTTGTTGGTGATCCCTAAGAAAATGATACCGAATGGCTATGTGCTTAGTGCGGCTATGCTCGACGGGATTGTCGGCCATTTTGATTGCACTCTCATTATCACATAGCAAAGGGACTTTGGTTAATTTGTAACCGTAGTCCCGTAGGGTTTGCCTCATCCAAAGCAATTGTGCGCAACAATGACCTGCGGCAATGTACTCGGCTTCGGCGGTTGAAAGAGCGACCGAATTTTGCTTCTTTGAAGCCCTAGACACCAAGGATCTTCCCAAGAACTGGCAAGTCCCCGATGTGCTCTTTCTATTAATCTTACACCCCGCCCAATCGGCATCCGAATAACCAATTAAATCAAAAGTGGATCCCCGAGGGTACCAAAGCCCAAACTTAGGAGTATAAGCCAAATATCTCAAGATTCGTTTTACGGCCGTAAGGTGGGATTCCTTAGGGTCGGATTGGAACCTTGCACACATGCAAACGGAAAGCATAATATCCAGTCGAGATGCACATAAATAGAGTAAAGAACCTATCATTGACCGGTATACCTTTTGATCTATGGACTTACCTCCTGTGTCGAGGTCGAGATGCCCATTTGTTCCCATGGGAGTCTTGATGGGCTTGGCATCCTTCATTCCAAACTTGCTTAGGATGTCTTGAGTATACTTCGTTTGGCTAATGAAGGTGCCCTCTTGGAGTTGCTTGACTTGAAATCCTAGAAAATACTTCAACTCCCCCATCATAGACATCTCGAATTTCTGTGTCATGATCCTACTAAATTCTTCACATGTAGATTCATTAGTAGACCCAAATATAATATCATCAACATAAATTTGGCATACGAACAAATCATTGTCAAGAGTTTTAGTGAACAAAGTAGGATCGGCCTTGCCGACTTTGAAGCCATTAACAATAAGGAAATCTCTAAGGCATTCATACCATGCTCTTGGGGCTTGCTTGAGCCCATAAAGCGCCTTAGAGAGCCTATAGACATGGTTAGGGTACTCACTGTCTTCAAAGCCGGGAGGTTGCTCAACATAGACCTCTTCCTTGATTGGTCCATTGAGGAAAGCACTTTTCACGTCCATTTGATAAAGCTTAAAGCCATGGTAAGTAGCATAGGCCAATAATATGCGAATTGACTCAAGCCTAGCTACGGGTGCATAGGTTTCACCGAAATCCAAACCTTCGACTTGGGAGTATCCCTTGGCCACAAGTCATGCTTTGTTCCTTGTCACCACACCATGCTCATCTTGCTTGTTGTGGAAAACCCATTTGGTTCCTACAACATTTTGATTAGGACGTGGAACTAAATGCCATACCTCATTTCTAGTGAAGTTGTTGAGCTCCTCTTGCATCGCCACCACCCAATCCGAATCTTGTAGTGCTTCCTCTACCTTGTGTGGCTCAATAGAGGAAACAAACGAGTAATGTTCACAAAAATGTGCAACACGAGATCTAGTAGTTACCCCCTTATGAATGTCGCCGAGGATGGTGTCGACGGGGTGATCTCGTTGGATTGCTTGGTGGACTCTTGGATGTGGCGGCCTTGGTTGTTCATCCTCCTTGTCTTCATCATTTGCATCTCCCCCTTGATCATTGCCGTCATCTTGAGGGGGCTCATCTCTTTGATCTTCTCCTTCATCAACTTGAGCCTCGTCCTCATTTTGGGTTGGCGGAGATGCTTTTGTGGACGAGGATGGTTGATCTTGTGCATGTGGAGGCTCTTCGGATTCCTTAGGACACACATCCCCAATGGACATGTTCCTTAGCGCGATGCATGGAGCCTGTTCTTCACCTATCTCATCAAGATCAACTTGCTCTACTTGAGAGCCGTTAGTATCATCAAACACAACGTCACAAGAAACTTCAACTAGTCCTGAGGACTTGTTAAAGACTCTATATGCCCTTGTGTTTGAATCATATCCTAGTAAAAAGCCTTCTACAGTTTTAGGAGCAAATTTAGATTTTCTACCTCTCTTAACAAGAATAAAGCATTTGCTACCAAAAACTCTAAAATATGAAATATTGGGCTTTTTACCGGTTAGGAGTTCATAGGATGTCTTCTTGAGGATTCGGTGTAGATATAATCGGTTGATGGCGTAGCAGGCGGTGTTGACCGCCTCAGCCCAAAACCGATCCGGTGTCTTGTATTCATCAAGCATGGTTCTTGCCATATCCAATAGAGTTTGATTTTTTCTCTCCACTACACCATTTTGTTGTGGAGTGTAGGGAGAAGAGAACTCATGCTTGATGCCCTCCTCCTCAAGGAAGCCTTCAATTTGAGAGTTCTTGAACTCCGTCCCGTTGTCGCTTCTTATTTTCTTGATCCTTAAGCCGAACTCATTTTGAACCCGTCTCAAGAATCCCTTTAAGGTCTCTTGGGTTTGAGATTTTTCCTGTAAAAAGAATACCCAAGTGAAGCGAGAATAATCATCCATAATAACTAGACAGTACTTACTCCCGCCGATGCTTATGTAAGCGATCGGGCCGAATAGGTCCATGTGTAGGAGATCCAGTGGCCTGTCACTAGTCATGATGTTCTTGTGTGGATGATGAGTGCCAACTTGCTTTCCTGCTTGGCATGCGCTACAAATCCTGTCTTTCTCAAAATGAACATTTGTTAGTCCCAAAATGTGCTCTCCCTTTAGAAGCTTATGAAGATTCTTCATTCCAACACGGCTAGTCGGCGGTGCCAAAGCCAACCCAAGTTAGTCTTAGCAATTAAGCAAGTGTTGAGTTCAGCTCTATCAAAATCTACCAAGTATAGCTGACCCTCTAACATTCCCTTAAATGCTATTGAATCATCACTTCTTCTAAAGACAGTGACACCTACATCAGTAAATAGACAGTTGTAGCCCATTTGACATAGTTGCGAAACGGAAAGCAAATTGTAATCTAAAGAATCTACAAGAAAAACATTGGAAATAGTATGGTCAGGTGATATAGCAATTTTACCCAATCCTTTGACCAAACCTTGATTTCCATCCCCGAATGTGATAGCTCGTTGGGGATCTTGGTTTTTCTCATAAGAGGAGAACATCTTCTTCTCCCCTGTCATGTGGTTTGTGCACCCGCTGTCGAGTATCCAATTTGAGCCCCCGGATGCATAAACCTACAAAACAATTTTAGTTCTTGACTTTAGGTACCCAAACGGTTTTGGGTCCTTTGGCATTAGAAACAAGAACTTTGGGTACCCAAACACAAGTCTTTGACCCCTTGTGTTTGCCCCCAACAAACTTGGCAACTACCTTGCCGGATTTGTTAGTTAAAACATATGATGCATCAAAAGTTTTAAAAGAAATGTAATGCTCATTTGATGCACTAGGAGTTTTCTTCTTAGGCAACTTAGCACGGGTTGGTTGCCTAGAGCTAGATGTCTCACCCTTATACATAAAAGCATGGTTAGGGCCAGAGTGAGACTTCCTAGAATGAACTTTCTTAATTTTGCTCTCGGGATAACCGACAGGGTACAAAATGTAACCCTCGTTATCCTGAGGCATGGGAGCCTTGCCCTTAACAAAGTTAGACAAGTTTTTAGGAGGGGCATTAAGTTTGACATTGTCTCCCCTTTGGAAGCCAATGCCATCCTTGATGCCAGGGCGTCTCCCATTATAGAGCATACTTCTAGCAAATTTAAACTTTTCATTTTCCAAGTTATGCTCGGCAATTTTAGCATCTAATATTGCTATATGATCATTTTGTTGTTTAATTAAAGCTATGTGATCATGAATAGCATTGATATCAACATCTCTACATCTAGTACAAATAGAAGTGTGCTCGATGGTAAATGTAGAGGGTTTGCAAGATTTTAATTCTACAACCTTAGCATGTAGTATATCATTCTCATTTCTAAGGTTAGAAATAGTAACATTGCAAACATCAAAATCTTTAGCCTTAGCAATTAATTTTTCATTTTCAATCCTAAGGCTACCAAGAGAGATGTTTAATTCTTCAATCTTAGCAAGCAAATCATCATTATTATTTCTAAGATTGGGAATTGAAACATCACAGACATGAGAATCAACCTTAGCAATTAAACTAGCATTTTCATTTCTAAGGTTATCAATGGTCTCATGGCAAGTGCTTAGCTCACTAGACAATTTTTCACATTTTTCAACTTGTAGAGCATAAGCATTTTTAACCTTAACATGCTTTTTATTTTCCTTGATTAGGAAGTCCTCTTGGGAGTCCAAGAGGTCATCCTTTTCATGGATGGCACTAATTAGCTCATTTAGTTTTTCCTTTTGTTCCATGTTAAGGTTGGCAAAAAGAACGTGCAAGTTATCCTCCTCATTGCTAGCATCATCCTCATCACTAGAGGTTTCATATTTAGTGGAGGATCTTGATTTTACCTTCTTCCTTTTGCCGTCCTTTGCCATGAGGCACTTGTGGCCGACGTTTGGGATGAGGAGTCCCTTGGTGACGGTGATGTTGGCGGCGTCCTCGTCGGATGAGGAATCGGTGGAGCTCTCGTCGGAGTCCCACTCGCGGCACACGTGGGCATCGCCGCCCCTCTTCTTGTGGTACCTCTTCTTTTCTTTCCTCTTTCCCTTCTTGTCGTTATCCCTGTCACTGTCACTTGATAATGGACATTTAGCGATAAAGTGACTGGGCTTACCACACTTGTAGCAAACCTTCTTGGAACGGGATTTGTAATCCTTCCCCTTCCGTTGCTTGAGGATTTGGCGAAAGCTTTTGATGATTAAAGCCATTTCCTCATTGTCGAGCTTGGAGGCGTCAATTGGTTGTCTACTCGGTGCAGACTCCTCCTTCTTCTCCTCCGTCGCCTTAAATGCCATCGGTTGTGCTTCGGACGTGGAGGGTTCATCAAGCTCGTTGATCTTCTTGGAGCCCTTGATCATACATTCAAAGCTCACAAAATTCCCGATAACTTCCTCGGGGGTCATTTGAGTATATCTAGGATTACCACGAATTAATTGAACTTGAGTGGGGTTAAGGAAAATGAGAGATCTTAGAATAACCTTAACCACCTCGTGGTCGTCCCACTTCTTGCTCCCGAGGTTGCGCACTTGGTTCACCAAGGTTTTGAGCCGATTGTACATATCTTGTGGCTCCTCCCCTTGGCGAAGACGGAAGCGACCGAGCTCCCCCTCGATCGTTTCCCGCTTGGTGATCTTTGTTAGTTCATCACCCTCGTGCGCGGTCTTGAGGAGGTCCCAAATTTCCTTTGCATTCTTCAACCCTTGCACCTTGTTGTATTCCTCTCTATTTAGAGAGGCCAAGAGTATGGTTGTGGCTTGGGAGTTGAAGTGCTCGATTTGGGCCACCTCGTCCTCATCATAATCCTCATCCCCTACGGATGGTACCTGTGCTCCAAACTCAACAACATTCCATATACTTTTGTGGAGTGAGGTTAGATGAAATTTCATTAAATCACTTCACCTAGCATAATCTTCACCGTCAAAGGTTGGCGGTTTGCCTAATGGAACGGAAAGTAATGGAGTATGTCTAGATGTACGAGGATAGTGTAAGGGGATCTTACTAAACTTCTTACGCTCTTGGCGTTTAGAAGTTACGGAGGGCGCATCGGAGTCGGAGGTCGATGTTGATGAAGTGTCGGTCTCGTAGTAGACCACTTTCCTCATCCTCTTGTGCTTGTCCCCACTCCGATGTGGCTTGTGAGAGGAAGATCTCTCCTTCTTCTCTTTGTGGTGTGAGGAAGAAGATCTTTTCTCCTTTCGTTTGGAGGAGTCCTTCTTCTTCTCCTTCCTCTTGGTGCGGGACTCTTCCGATGAAGTGCTCCCTTGGCTCGTAGTGGGCTTGTCGCCAGTCTCCATCTCCCTCTTGGTGTGATCTCCCGACATCACTTCGAGCGGTTAGGCTCTAATGAAGCACCGGGCTCTGATACCAATTGATAGTCGCCTAGAGGGGGGGTGAATAGGGCGAAACTGAAATTCTCAAAAATAATCACAACTACAAGCCGGGTTAGCGTTAGAAATATAATCGAGTCCGCGAGAGAGGGCGCAAAACAAATCGCAAGCGAATAATGAAGTGAGACACGCGGATTTGTTTTACCGAGGTTCGGTTCTCTCAAACCTACTCCCCGTTGAGGAGGCCACAAAGGCCGGGTCTCTTTCAACCCTTCCCTCTCTCAAACGGTCCCTTGGACCGAGTGAGCTTCTCTTCTCAAATCACTTGGGAATCAAACTTCCCGCAAGGGCCACCACACGATTGGTGCCTCTTGCCTCAATTACAAGTGAGTGTTTGATCACAAGAAAGAATGCGAAAGAAAAGAAGCGATCCAAGCGCAAGAGCTCAAATGAACACTACAAATCACTCTCTCTAATCACTAATGCTTTGTGTGGAGTTGGGAGAGGATTTGATCTCTTTTGGTGTGCTTTGCAATGAATGCTAGCTCTTGTATAGTGGTTGGAAGCTGGAAAACTTGGATTCAATGAATGGTGGGGTGGTTGGGGTATTTATAGCCTCAACCACCAAACTTGACCGTTGGTGGAGGCTGTCTGTCGATGGCGCACCGGACAGTCCGGTGCACACCGGACATGTCCGGTGCCCCAGCCACGTCACCAGTGCCGTTGGAATCTGACCGTTGGAGTTCTGATTTCTGGGCCCGCCTCGATGTCCGGTGGCGCACCGGACATGAACTGTGCAGTGTCCGGTGCGCCGGTATGGGCGCGCCTGCCTTCTGCGCGCGCTGCGCGCGCATTTAATGCGTTGCAGGTAGCCGTTGGCGCGAAGGAGTCGTTGCTCCGAGGATGCACCGGACAGTCCGGTGCACACCGGACATGTCCGGTGAATTATAGCGGAGCAGCCTTCGTGAAATCCCGAGGCTGGCGAGCTTCCAGAGCCGCGTCCCGTTGGAGCACCGGACACTGTCCGGTGTACACTGGACAGTCCGGTGAATTATAGCGCGCTGGCTCTGGATTTTCCCGAAGGTGACGAGTTGGAGTTGGAGTCCACTGGTGCACCGGACACTGTCCGGTGCGCCAGACCAGAGGAGCCTTCAGTTGCTCCTTTGCTCTTTTGTTGAACTCAATACTTGGTCTTTTTATTGGCTAAGTGTGAACCTTTTGCACCTGTATAACTTATACACTAGAACAAACTAGTTAGTCCAAAGATTTGTGTTGGGCAATTCAACCACCAAAATTATATAGGAACTAGGTGTAAGCCTAATTCCCTTTCAGGTCCCGAACTCCATCATCACCGACAATGGCACGCAGTTCACTGGGAAGAAGTTCCTGGACTTCTGTGAGGACCACCACATCCGTGTGGACTGGGCCACCGTAGCTCACCCCATGACGAATGGGTAGGTGGAGCGTGCCAACGGTATGATTTTGCAGGGACTTAAGCCGAGGATCTACAACGACCTCAACAAGTTTGGCAAGCGGTGGATGAAAGAGCTACCCTCGGTGGTCTGGATTCTGAGGACGACGCCAAGCCAAGCCATTGGTTTCTCGCCGTTCTTTCTAGTCTATGGGGCCGAGGCTATCTTAACCATAGACTTAGAATACGGTTCCCCGAGGACAAAGGCGTACGACGACCGAAGCAACCAGACCAGCCGAGAAGACTCACTGGACCAGCTCAAAGAGGCTCGGGACGTGGCCTTACTACACTCGGCGCGGTATCAGCAGTCTCTGCGACGCTACCACGCTCGAGGGGTTCGGCCCCGAGGCTTCTAGGTGGGAGACTTGGTACTTCGGCTGCGGCAGGACGCCCGAGGGCACCACAAGCTTACTCCTCCCTGGGAAGGGCCGTTCATCATCGCCAAGATTTTGAAGCCAGGAACATACAAGCTGGCCAACAATCAAGGCAAGGTCTACAACAACGCTTGGAACATCCAACAGCTACATCGCTTCTACCCTTAAGATGTTTCAAGTCGTTCATATACCTCGTTCTCTTTATATACATAAATAAAGTCTAACCGTCAAGGAAGGGTCAGCCTTGCCTCGGCAAAGCCCGACCCTCCCTTGAGGGCTAGAAGGGGGGAACCCCCTCTGCGTCAAAATTTCCTCGGAAAAAGTCTTTTGCCAGAACGTCTTTCGCGCTTTTCGACTACTTCGATAGCGGGATCCTGAAAACGACAAGAGTACACGTAAGCGGCAAGGCCGACCGAGCCGAGGGACTCCTATGCCTCCGGGATACGGATACCTCACTCATCACCTTCCGTGATAAGTAACTCACGCTCGGATAAGCGATTCTGCTACCGAACGAGTCCTAACGCTCGAAAACTTTTCTGCTAGAACGACTTTTGTGCCTTCACGACTATATCGATAACAGAATCCTACAAACGAGTAAGAGTGCACATAAGCGGCAAGGCCGACCAAGCCGAGGGACTCCTACACCTCCGGGATACAGATACCTCACTCATCACCTTCCGCGAAAAGTAACTCTCGCTCGGATAAGCGATTCTGCTACCGATGAACAAGTCCTGATACTCGAAACAAGAGGAAAGGAAACGCAGCTTTATAACATGACAATAAGATGTTTAGGCCTTGGCGGCCGCAAAAATCATACGCATACTACAGACAAACTGTTCCTGCAGGTTCAGACATCGGCAGAGGGAGCAGCAGCACCCTCGGCGTCATTTCCACCTTCGGTGGAATCTGGCCCGGCCTCGGACGGCGACACGGGCGGAAGGATCTCCACCTCAAAGGAGGACGCCAGCACCGCGCTTGGGCCCTCACAGTCCGGGTCTCCGTCAGGGCCCCGGCCCAAGCAGACACCTCGGTTGGCCACTCCGTAGCCTCAGCCAGCTGTCCCCCGAGGACCTCAGCCCGGCTGAGGCCCTCGGCAGCGTGACTCCGGGGTTGGTCCCGCTCACGGATGACCTGGCCAAGCCTCAGCCGCCGCCGCTGTACCTCCTCGGCCTGGGAAGCCACCTGCTCCTAGGCCGACAAAACCTCTTTTCGAGCCGACTCCGCCTTTGTCCACACCGACACCGCTGCCTCCGGCTCCAGCTCATCGCAGAGCGGCCGAAGGTTCTAAAACTAAGCAAGAGAGGTGATAGTCGCCTAGAGGGGGGGGGGTGAATAGGGCGAAACTGAAATTTACAAATATAAACACAACTACAAGCCGGGGTTAGCGTTAGTAATAATAAACGAGTCCGCAAGAGAGGGCGCAAAACAAATCCCAAGCGAAAAGGCAAGTGAGACACGGAGATTTGTTTTACCGAGGTTCGGTTCTTGCAAACCTACTCCCCGTTGAGGAGGCCACAAAGGCCGGGTCTCTTTCAACCCTTCCCTCTCTCAAACGGTCCCTTGGACCGAGTGAGCTTCTCTTCTCAAATCAAAGCCGGGAACAAAACTTCCCCGCAAGGGCCACCACACAATTGGTGCCTCTTGCCTTGATTACAATGGAGTTGTGATCTCAAGAACAAGTGAGAAAGAAAAGAAGCAATCCAAGCGCAAGAGCTCAAATGAACACGGCAAATCACTCTCACTAGTCACTAGGGCTTTGTGTGGAATTGGAGAGGATTTGATCTCTTTTGTGTGTCTAGAATTGAATACTAGAGATCTTGTAGTAGTTGAGAAGTGGAAAACTTGGATGCAATGAATGGTGGGGTGGTTGGGGTATTTATAGCCCCAACCACCAAACTTGACCGTTGGCTGGAGCCGTCTGCTCGATGGCGCACCGGACAGTCCGGTGCCCCTGCCACGTCATCACTGCCGTTGGATTCTGACCGTTGGAGCTTCTGACTTGTGGGCCCGCCTGGGTGTCCGGTGCACACCGGACAGGTACTGTTTGATGTCCGGTGTGCCAGCATGGGCAAGTCTGACGTCTGCGCGCGCTGTGCGCGCATTAAATGCACCGCAGTGAGCCGTTGGCGCCGAAAAGAGCCGTTGCTCCGCTGGTACACCGGACAGTCCGGTGCACACCGGACAGTCCGGTGAATTTTAGCGGAGCGGCTGCCACGCGAACCCGAGGCTGGCGAGTTCCGGAGACCGCGCTTCCTTGAAGCACCGGACATGTCCGGTGCACACCGGACAGTCCGGTGAATTATAGCGCGCCGGCTTCCGAGAAATCCCGAGGGTGAAGAGTTTGAGTCTGAGTCCCCTGGTGCACCGGACAGGTACTGTTCACTGTCCGGGGGCACACCGGACAGTCCGGTGCGCCAGACCAGGGGTGCCTTCGGTTGCCCCTTTGCTCCTTTATTGAATCCAAAACTTGGTCTTTTTATTGGCTGAGTGTGAACCTTTTACACCTGTATAATCTATACACTTGGGCAAACTAGTTAGTCCAATTATTTGTGTTGGGCAATTCAACCACCAAAATTATTTAGGAACTAGGTGTAAGCCTAATTCCCTTTCAATCTCCCCCTTTTTGGTGATTGATGCCAACACAAACCAAAGCAAACAGAGATATGCATAATTGAACTAGTTTGCATAATGTAAGTGTAAAGGTTGCTTGGAATTGAGCCAATATAACTACTTACAAGATATGCATGGAATGTTTCTTTCTTATTTAGTATTTTGGACCACGTTTGCACCACATGTTTTGTTTTTGCAAATTTTTTGTAAATTCATTTCAAAGATCTTTTGCAAATAGTCAAAGGTAAATGAATAAGAGTTTGCAAAGCATTTTCAAGATTTGAAATTTTCTCCCTCTGTTTCAAATGCTTTTCCTTTGACTAAACAAAACTCCCCCTAAATTAAATCCTCCTCTTAGTGTTCAAGAGGGTTTTGAAGTAAGATTTTTGAAATCCCCCTTTTGAACATAATAGGATAACAATTGATAAATACTTTTGGAAAACACTAAGTTTTTGAATTTGGTGGTGGTGGTGCGGTCCTTTTGCTTTGGGCTCATTTCTCCCCCTTTTTGGCATGAATCGCCAAAAACGGAATCATTAGAGCCCTCGAAGTAATTTCTTCCCCTTTTGGTCATAAGTAAACGAGTTAAGATTATACCAAAGACGAAATCCGGTCCTTTTGCTTTGGGCTTTCACTTTCTCCCCCAAAGACAAGGTCCTTTTCTTGGAGCGATGGCGAAGGATGAGTTACGGAGTGGAAGCCTTTGTCTTCGCCGAAGACTCCAATTCCCTTTCAATACACCTATGACTTGGTTTGAAATAGACTTGAAAAACACATTAGTCATAGCATATGAAAGAGATATGATCAAAGGTATATAAATGAGCTATGTGTGCAAGCTAGCAAAAGAAATTTCTAGAATCAAGAATATTGAGCTCATGCCTAAGTTTGGTAAAAGTTTGTTCATCAAGAGGCTTGGTAAAGATATCGGCTAATTGATCTTTAGTGTTAATGTAAGAAATCTCGATATCCCCCTTTTGTTGGTGATCCCTAAGAAAATGATACCGAATGGCTATGTGCTTAGTGCGGCTATGCTCGACGGGATTGTCGGCCATTTTGATTGCACTCTCATTATCACATAGTAAAGGGACTTTGGTTAATTTGTAACCGTAGTCCCGCAGGGTTTGCCTCATCCAAAGTAATTGCGCGCAACAATGGCCTGCGGCAATATACTCGGCTTCGGCGGTAGAAAGAGCGACCGAATTTTGCTTCTTTGAAGCCCATGACACCAAGGATCTTCCCAAGAACTGACAAGTCCCCGATGTGCTCTTCCTATTGATTTTGCACCCCGCCCAATCGGCATCCGAATAACCAATCAAATCAAATGTGGATCCCCGAGGGTACCAAAGCCCAAACTTAGGTGTGTAAGCCAAATATCTCAAGATTCGTTTTACGGCCGTAAGGTGGGATTCCTTAGGGTCGGATTGGAATCTTGCACACATGCAAACGGAGAGCATAATGTCCGGTCGAGATGCACATAAATAAAGCAATGAACCAATCATCGACCGGTATACCTTTTGATCCACGGACTTACCTCCCGTGTCGAGGTCGAGATGCCCACTGGTTCCCATGGGAGTCTTGATGGGCTTGGCATCCTTCATTCCAAACTTGGTTAGAATGTCTTGAGTGTACTTTGTTTGGCTAATGAAGGTGCCCTCTTGGAGTTGCTTGACTTGGAATCCTAGAAAATACTTCAACTCCCCCATCATCGACATCTCGAATTTCTGTGTCATGATCCTACTAAACTCTTCACATGTAGACTCGTTAGTAGACCCAAATATAATATCATCAACATAAATTTGGCATACAAACAAGTCATTTTCAAGAGTTTTAGTAAAGAGTGTAGGATCGGCCTTGCCAACTTTGAAGCCATTAGAAATAAGGAAATCTCTTAGGCATTCATACCATGCTCTTGGGGCTTGCTTGAGCCCATAAAGCGCCTTAGAGAGCCTATAGACATGGTTAGGGTACTTACTGTCTTCAAAGCCGGGAGGTTGCTCAACATAGACCTCTTCCTTGATTGGTCCGTTGAGGAAGGCACTTTTCACGTCCATTTGATAGAGCTTAAAGCCATGGTAAGTAGCATAGGCCAATAATATGCGAATTGACTCAAGCCTAGCTACGGGTGCATAGGTTTCACCGAAATCCAAACCTTCGACTTGGGAGTATCCTTTGGCCACAAGTCGAGCTTTGTTCCTTGTCACCACACCATGCTCGTCTTGCTTGTTGCGGAAGACCCATTTGGTTCCTACAACATTTTGGTTAGGACGTGGAACTAAATGCCATACCTCGTTTCTTGTGAAATTGTTGAGCTCCTCTTGCATTGCCACCACCCAATCCGAATCTTGAAGTGCTTCCTCTATCCTGTGTGGCTCAATAGAGGAAACAAAAGAGTAATGTTCACAAAAATGTGCAACACGAGATCGAGTGGTTACCCCCTTATGAATGTCGCCGAGGATGGTGTCGACGGGGTGATCTCGTTGGATTGCTTGGTGGACTCTTGGGTGTGGCGGCCTTTGTTCTTCCTCATCCTCCTTTTCTTGATCAATTGCATCTCCCCCTGGATCATTGCCATTATCTTGAGGTGACTCATCTTCTTGATTTTGCCCTTCATCAACTTGAGCTTCATCCTCATTTTGAGTTGGTGGAGATGCTTGCATGGAGGAGGACGGTTGATCTTGTGCATTTGGAGGCTCTTCGGATTCCCTAGGACACACATCCCCAATGGACATGTTCCTTAGCGCTATGCATGGAGCCTGTTCTTCACCTATCTCATCAAGATCAACTTGCTCTACTTGAGAGCCGTTAGTTTCATCAAACACAACGTCACATGAGACTTCAACTAGTCCAGTGGACTTGTTAAAGACCCTATATGCCCTTGTGTTTGAGTCATAACCAAGTAAAAAGCCTTCTACAGTTTTAGGAGCAAATTTAGATTTTCTACCTCTTTTAACAAGAATAAAGCATTTGCTACCAAAAACTCTAAAGTATGAAATGTTGGGCTTTTTACCGGTTAGGAGTTCATATGATGTCTTCTTGAGGATTCGGTGAAGATATAACCGATTGATGGCATAGCAGGCGGTGTTGACCGCTTCGGCCCAAAACCGGTCCGGTGTCTTGTACTCATCAAGCATGGTTCTTGCCATGTCCAATAGAGTTCGATTCTTCCTCTCCACTACACCATTTTGTTGAGGTGTGTAGGGAGAAGAGAACTCATGCTTGATGCCCTCCTCCTCAAGGAAGCCTTCAATTTGAGAGTTCTTGAACTCCGTCCCATTGTCGCTTCTTATTTTCTTGATCCTTAAGCCGAACTCATTTTGAGCCCGTCTCAAGAACCCCTTTAAAGTCTCTTGGGTTTGAGATTTTTCCTGTAAAAAGAATACCCAAGTGAAGCGAGAATAATCATCCACTATTACAAGACAATACTTACTCCCGCCGATGCTTATGTAAGCAATCGGGCCGAATAGATCCATGTGGAGTAGCTCAAGCGGCCTGTCGGTCGTCATGATGTTCTTGTGTGGATGATGGACTCCAACTTGCTTCCCTGCCTGGCATGCGCTACAAATCCTGTCTTTCTCAAAATGAACATTTGTTAATCCTAAAATGTGTTCTCCCTTTAGAAGCTTGTGAAGATTCTTCATCCCAACATGGGCTAGTCGGCGGTGCCAGAGCCAACCCATGTTAGTCTTAGCAATTAAGCAAGTGTCGAGTTCAGCTCTATCAAAATCTACCAAGTATAGCTGACCCTCTAACACTCCCTTAAAAGCTATTGAATCATCACTTCTTCTAAAGACAGTGACACCTGTATCAGTAAAAAGACAGTTGTAGCCCATTTGACATAATTGGGAAACAGAAAGCAAGTTGTAATCTAAAGAATCAACAAGAAAAACATTGGAAATAGAATGGTCAGGAGATATAGCAATTTTACCAAGTCCTTTGACCAAACCTTGATTTCCATCCCCGAATGTGATAGCTCGTTGGGGATCTTGGTTTTTCTCATATGAGGAGAACATCCTTTTCTCCCCTGTCATGTGGTTTGTGCACCCGCTGTCGAGTATCCAACTTGAGCCCCCGGATGCATAAACCTACAAAACAATTTTAGTTCTTGACTTTAGGTACCCAAATGGTTTTGGGTCCTTTGGCATTAGACACAAGAACTTTGGGTACCCAAACACAAGTCCTTGACCCCTTGTGCTTGCCCCCAACATATTTGGCAACTACTTTGCCGGATTTGTTAGTCAACACATAAGAAGCATCAAAAGTTTTAAATGAAATAGCATGATCATTTGATGCATTAGGAGTTTTCTTTCTAGGCAACTTGGCACGGGTTGGTTGCCTAGAGCTAGATGTCTCACCCCTATACATAAAAGCATGGTTAGGTCCAGAGTGAGACTTCCTAGAGTGAATTCTCCTAATTTTGCTCTCGGGATAACCAGCAGGGTACAAAATGTAACCCTCGTTATCCTGAGGCATGGGAGCCTTGCCCTTAACAAAGTTAGACAAATTTTTAGGAGGGGCATTAAGTTTGACATTGTCTCCCCTTTGGAAGCCAATGCCATCCTTGATGCCAGGGCGTCTCCCATTATAGAGCATACTTCTAGCAAATTTAAATTTTTCATTTTCTAAGTTATGCTCGGCAATTTTAGCATCTAATTTTGCTATGTGATCATTTTGTTGTTTAATTAATGACATGTGATCATGAATAGCATTAACATCAATATCTCTACATCTAGCACAAATAGTGACATGCTCAATGGTAGATGTAGAGGGTTTGCAAGAATCAAGTTCCACAATCTTAGCATGAAGAATATCATTTTTATCTTTAAGATTGGAAATTGTAACTTTGCAAACATCGAAATCTTTAGCCTTAGCAATTAACTTTTCATTCTCTAATCTAAGGCTAGCAAGAGATACATTCAATTCATCAATCTTAGCAAGCAAGTCAACATTATCATCTCTAAGATTGGGAATTGAAACATTACAAACATGTGAATCAACCTTAGCATTTAAGATAGCATTTTCATTTCTAAGGTTGTCAATCATCTCACGACAAGTGCTTAGCTCACTAGATAATTTTTCACATTTCTCAATTTCAAGAGCATAAGCCTTCTTAACCTTAACATGTTTTTTGTTTTCTTTAATTAGACAATCCTCTTGGGAATCCAAAAGGTCATCCTTTTCATGAATAGCACTAACCAATTCATTCAATTTTTCCTTTTGAGCTATGTTAAGGTTGGCAAAAAGAGAACGCAAATTATCTTCCTCATCACTAGCATTGTCATCACTAGAGGATTCATATTTAGTGGAGGTTTTAGATTTAACCTTCTTTTTGCCGTCCTTTGCCATGAGGCACTTGTGGCCGACGTTGGGGAAGAGGAGTCCCTTGGTGACGGCGATGTTGGCGGCGTCCTCGTCGTCGAAGGAGTCGCTAGAGCTTTCGTCGGAGTCCCACTCCCGACAAACATGGGCATCACCGCCCTTCTTCTTGTAGTATCTTTTCTTCTCCTTTCTTCTCCCCTTCTTGTCGTCGCCCCTGTCACTATCACTTGATAATGGACATTTAGCAATAAAGTGACCGGGCTTACCACACTTATAGCAAACCTTCTTGGAGCGGGACTTGTAGTCTTTCCCCCTCCTTTGTTTGAGGATTTGGCGGAAGCTCTTGATGACGAGCGCCATCTCCTCATTGTCAAGCTTGGAGGCGTCGATTGGTTGTCGACTTGGTGTAGGCTCCTCCTTCTTCTCCTCCGTTGCTTTGAATGCAACGGGTTGAGCTTCGGATGTGGTGGCATCATCAAGCTCGTTGATCTTCCTCGATCCTTCGATCATGCATTCAAAACTCACAAAATTCCCGATAACTTCCTCGGGGGTCATTTTGGTATATCTAGGATTACCACGGATTAATTGAACTTGTGTAGGGTTAAGGAAAATAAGTGATCTTAGAATAACCTTAACCACCTCGTGGTCATCCCACTTTACGCTCCCGAGGTTGCGCGCTTGGTTCACCAAGGTCTTGAGCCGATTGTACATGTGTTGTGGCTCCTCCCCTTTGCGAAGCCGGAACCGACCGAGCTCCCCCTCAATCGTTTCCCGCTTGGTGATCTTGGTGAGCTCATCACCTTCATGCGCGGTCTTGAGTAAATCCCAAATCTCCTTGGCGCTCTTCAACCCTTGTACTTTGTTATACTCCTCTCTACTTAGAGAGGCGAGGAGTATTGTTTTTGCTTGAGAGTTGAAGTGCTCGATTTGGGCCACCTCATCCTCATCATAGTTTTCATCCCCTACTGACGGTACCTGTGCACCAAACTCAACAACATCCCATATACTTTTGTGGAGCGAGGTTAGATGAAATCGCATTAAATCGCTCCACCTAGCGTAATCTTCACCATCAAAAGTTGGTGGTTTGCCTAATGGGACAGAAAGTAAAGGTGTATGTTTGGAAATGCGAGGGTAGCGTAGGGGGATCTTACTATACTTCTTGCGCTCTTGGCGCTTAGAAGTGACGGAGGGCGCATCGGAGTCGGAGGTCGATGTTGATGAAGTGTCGGTTTCGTAGTAGACCACCTTCCTCATCCTCTTGTGCTTGTCGCCTTTCCGATGCGGCTTGTGGGAAGAAGATTTTTCCTTCTTCTCTTTGTGGTGAGAAGAAGATTTCTTCTCCTTCCCTTTGTTGGAGGAGCTCTTCTTCTTCTCCCTCCTTTTGGTGCGGGACTCTTCCGATGAAGTGCTCCCGTGGCTTGTAGTGGGCTTTTCGCCGGTCTCCATCTCCTTCTTGGCGTGATCTCCCGACATCACTTCGAGCGGTTAGGCTCTAATGAAGCACCGGGCTCTGATACCAATTGATAGTCGCCTAGAGGGGGGGGTGAATAGGGCGAAACTGAAATTTACAAATATAAACACAACTACAAGCCGGGGTTAGCGTTAGTAATAATAAACGAGTCCGCAAGAGAGGGCGCAAAACAAATCCCAAGCGAAAAGGCAAGTGAGACACGGAGATTTGTTTTACCGAGGTTCGGTTCTTGCAAACCTACTCCCCGTTGAGGAGGCCACAAAGGCCGGGTCTCTTTCAACCCTTCCCTCTCTCAAACGGTCCCTTGGACCGAGTGAGCTTCTCTTCTCAAATCAAAGCCGGGAACAAAACTTCCCCGCAAGGGCCACCACACAATTGGTGCCTCTTGCCTTGATTACAATGGAGTTGTGATCTCAAGAACAAGTGAGAAAGAAAAGAAGCAATCCAAGCGCAAGAGCTCAAATGAACACGGCAAATCACTCTCACTAGTCACTAGGGCTTTGTGTGGAATTGGAGAGGATTTGATCTCTTTTGTGTGTCTAGAATTGAATACTAGAGCTCTTGTAGTAGTTGAGAAGTGGAAAACTTGGATGCAATGAATGGTGGGGTGGTTGGGGTATTTATAGCCCCAACCACCAAACTTGACCGTTGGCTGGAGCCGTCTGCTCGATGGCGCACCGGACAGTCCGGTGCACACCGGACAGTCCGGTGCCCCTGCCACGTCATCACTGCCGTTGGATTCTGACCGTTGGAGCTTCTGACTTGTGGGCCCGCCTGGGTGTCCGGTGCACACCGGACAGGTACTGTTTGATGTCCGGTGTGCCAGCATGGGCAAGTCTGACGTCTGCGCGCGCTGTGCGCGCATTAAATGCACCGCAGTGAGCCGTTGGCGCCGAAAAGAGCCGTTGCTCCGCTGGTACACCGGACAGTCCGGTGCACACCGGACAGTCCGGTGAATTTTAGCGGAGCGGCTGCCACGCGAACCCGAGGCTGGCGAGTTCCGGAGACCGCGCTTCCTTGAAGCACCGGACATGTCCGGTGCACACCGGACAGTCCGGTGAATTATAGCGCGCCGGCTTCCGAGAAATCCCGAGGGTGAAGAGTTTGAGTCTGAGTCCCCTGGTGCACCGGACAGGTACTGTTCACTGTCCGGGGGCACACCGGACAGTCCGGTGCGCCAGACCAGGGGTGCCTTCGGTTGCCCCTTTGCTCCTTTATTGAATCCAAAACTTGGTCTTTTTATTGGCTGAGTGTGAACCTTTTACACCTGTATAATCTATACACTTGGGCAAACTAGTTAGTCCAATTATTTGTGTTGGGCAATTCAACCACCAAAATTATTTAGGAACTAGGTGTAAGCCTAATTCCCTTTCAAGAGGCCTTAAACGGCAAGGCCGACCGAGCCGAGGGACTTCTACGCCTCCGGGATATGGATACCTCACTCGTCACCTTCCGCGCAAGGCAACTCACGCTCGGTTAAGCGGTTCAGCTAGCCGACAGGCAAGTCCTAGTGCTCGAAATGAGGGAGAAACACGATATTACATTCAAATACCCAGATGTTCAGGCCTCGACAGCCACAATGAACAAACACCCATACTCAGGGTGCCATTACAAACGGAACTCCGGTTCCACTCCCGCGGGTATGAACAACCTCCACACCAGAGGGCCTGCGGGACAACAAACTCCAGGTGGCTCGCCGGTGACCACTGCACCAGCAGCGACAATGACCTCCGCTTCGGGCGGCTAAACAGCAGCAGCGATGACCTTAGGGCAAACGCTGCTGTGGAAAGGCCCTCGCCCACGCCCCCACACGAGGGGCGAGGACAAGCCGTCAAAGCCGAAGAGCCGGAGGTCCGACCGCAGGTGGCGCCGACAGTCTCGTCGGTGGAGAAACCTTCTCTGGCTGCCACCACCTCGGCACCAACGACAGCGGCCACCTGCGTGCCAGCGCCACACCGATGAATGGCAGCTGCCCCAACCTGCACCGGCAGATCCCCACTCAAGTCCTCGCGGACGGGCCGGCACCGGCCTCCACGCGGAGGCGTCGTGCTGGAGTGAGGACAAGACAATCCAAGAACACGAACGTCGCCCTAGCGGCGTGCGACGTCTTGGACGATCCCCCGGTGCAGTCGGCGACGCGGGGAAGGCCACAGACATGCCCGACCTGCGCACGACGCGACAGTCGCCCGTGCGGTGGACGGACAGCCACGCCCGGACCAAGCGGCAGGAGGCAACATCGGAGGTGACGCCAGAGCCAGCTGAGCCAGCGTGCCAGGCACGCTGCAGCTGACGACGCTCGCGGCCGACCAGTCCCGTGTCGTCGAAGTCCGCCCCCTCCGCGAGGCCGGTGACAGCAGTCACCCGCACACGGCACGACCGCCGCCTGGGGTGGAGGACGGATAGCTGCACCTTGTCCAAGCAGCAGCAGTTCGCCTTCCTCCGCATGGCTGGAGGATGCCTCCTCCGCACAGCTGGAGGATGCCCCTCTCCCCCGAGCGTTGGAGGAAGAAGCGGGTCGCCGGCCCATGCGAAGGTAGCCCCAACTCGCCCCGCCCTCCTTCCCAGCACGGATGATGAAGATCCTTGAAGCTGAGGGCAGGGCAGAGGCCGCAGCCCGGCTTGCTTCTCTCCACCACAAGGCTGATGATCATCCCTACGGATGACCTTTGGTGAGGGAATGCAGCCGGGCTGCATGATGAAAATCCTTGAAGCCGAGCGATGGCTGAAGGGCGGCAACCCCCATGAGGTCACGCTCCTCCAACAGCAGCAAGACGAAGGCAACACGGGTGCTCCCCATCCGGGGGCTCGGAAGGTGGAAGGGCGCGATACATGAGGGGAGTGCGAAAGCATGGCTACCGCCCGGGGGATCGATCCCTTTTTAAAGGCGGCTCTCCCCACTCGCATCCTCAAGCGTCGCGGGCAAAGTCTTCACCGACGTGCTCCAGGGTCCTCCCCCTACGACACGGGGGCTGGGTCCCACACGTCATGGAAGCTGACCCGAAACGGAAGAAGCCAAACCGCCGCACGCGGAGCATGTAACCGCCCCGCGGTTACAAGCACTCCTCCATCCTCGCCGAAACCAGTGGTCGAAAGGGCGGACCGCCATGCAGGTGGCGTGCAACCGCACCGCGGTGGCGCACCCCTTCGGCTTCGTCGCATCCGGCATGGAGGCCCAGGCCCACACATCATGTAACCGGCACGCCGGTTACTACGTGCAAGAAACCGCACCGCCACTTGCGCCAATGTCGCGCCTTCTCGACTGTGGAACCGCCCGTCCCATCGCATTAACTCCTCGGCAGGGCAAGCGACACCTTTGGTAGGCGAAGCAGGCGTCGTTTCACCTCCGCCATGATGACCGCGTCAAAAAGGTGCGCCACACCATTTAAATTCATATCCTTTTCTTCTTCCCCTTTCTCTCTCTTGCTACAGGGACCGGGAAAGGGGATATTTCGAAAGGGATCTGAAAGGGAAATGTGCCCTTGGGCCATTTCTGAGTATTTTGGTGATTAAGTGCCAACACAAATGGTTTAAGTGTTAAAGACTAAAGAAGTGCAAATCAAGGTGAAAGGTATGTTTCTAGACTTAGTACATTGTTTTGAAGACTAATGTATTGTGTCTAAGTGCTAGAAACAGGAGAAAACAATTTGGAAAAGAGTTGGCTGTGTTCAGCCAAAGGCAGTTTCGGTTTGGGTGCACCGGACTGTCAGGTGGTGCACCGGACAGTGTCCGGTGCGCCAGGATCAGTCTCGGTGAACAGTCCGCTCTCGGGACTCGACGACGGTGTACGACTATTAATCACTGGACTGTCCGGTGGTGCACCAGACTGTCCAGTGAGCCATCCACGGCGAAGTCGTCGCTCTCGGGAAGTGATCAACGGCGTACGGCTAAAATTCACCGGACTGTCCGGTGGTGCACCGGACTGTCCGGTGAGCCAACGGTCGACTGCGCCAATGCTCGGCCGCGCAATCCGCGCGTGACGCGTGGTCGAGCCAACGGTCTGATGGGGGCACCAGACTATCCGGTGTGCACCGGACAGTGTCCGGTGCGCCAACGGCTCCAAATCTTCAACGGTCGGCTGCGCCAAAATAGGAAAGCAATCTGCACCGGACAGTGTCCGGTGGTGCACCGGACTGTCCGGTGCGCCACCCGACAGAAGGCAAGAATTGCCTTCCTGGATTGCTCTCAACGGCTCCTAGCTGCCTTGGGGCTATAAAAGGGACCCCTAGGCGCATGGAGGAGAATACCAAGCATTATTTGATCATCTCTAAGCACCAAGTCTTCATTCTAGCGCGTTTGACTCTTTGTGATAGTAATTTGAGCTCCTCTTGAGTTGAGAACTCCGTGTGTGAACTTAGATCTCAAGTTGTGACTAGTGTGCGTGTTTGAGCTGTTGCTTTTGAGACTTGTGTGTGTTGCTTTTCCCTCCCTTACATCCGTGCTTCTTTGTGATCATCATTTGTAAGGGCGAGAGGCTCCAAGTTGTGGAGATTCCTCGCAAACGGGATATAGTGAAAGAAAGAAAAACACCGTGGTATTCAAGTGGATGTTTGGATCACTTGAAAGGGGTTGTGTGCAACCCTTGTCCATTGGGACGCCACAACGTGGACTAGGCAAGTGTTGTACTTGGCCAAACCACGGGATAAACCATCGTGTCTCTTGTGTTTGTTCTCATTGTGCCTATTGTGTTTCACAAGAGCTCGGTCCTTAGCCATTTGATTTAATTGTGCTAACACTTAATCAAGTTTTGTGTCTTTAAGTTTTAAGTTTTTACAGGATCACCTATTCACCCCCCTCTAGGTGCTCTCAATTGGTATCGGAGTCGTTCTCTTCACGAAAGGGACTAATCGTCCGAAGAGATGGATCCTAAGGGAAAGGGGATGGTGGTCAACGACAATTAGAAGGAGTCCATCTTCAACGAGCCGAGGGACGACAAAGCCAATGACTCCGGCTCGAGTCAAAAGAAGAAGGATGGAAAGAAGAAGAGGCGTATCAAGAAGATTGTCTACTACGACAGCGACGAATCTTCCTCTTCTCAAAAGGACGACGAATACGAGGAGAAAAAGGAAACGGTTAACTCGAACTTTTCTTTCGATTATTCTCGTATTCTGCATAATTCCAATGCTCATTTGCTTTCCATTCCACTTGGTAAACCTCCACACTTTGATGGAGAGGACTATGGATTTTGGAGTCACAAAATGCGTAGCCATTTGTTCTCTCTTCATCCAAGTATATGGGAGATAGTAGAAAATGGAATGCAATTTGATAGTTCCGATAATTCTATATTTATCAATGAACAAATCCATAAAAATGCACAAGCTACTACTATTCTTTTAGCATCCTTGTGCAGGGAAGAATACAATAAGGTGAGCGGCTTGGATAACACCAAGCAGATCTGGGACACCCTCAAGATCTCACATGAGGGGAACGACGCCACCATTCTCACCAAGATGGAGTTGGTGGAAGGCGAACTAGGAAGGTTCGCGATGATTAGGGGAGAGAAGCCAACTCAAACGTACAATAGGCTCAAGACCCTAGTCAACAAGATAAGGAGCTATGGGAGCACGAGATGGACAGACCACGACGTCGTCCGACTTATGCTAAGGTCCTTCACTGTCCTTGATCCTCATCTTGTAAACTCTATTCGTGAGAATCCTAGGTACATCAAGATGACGCCCGAGGAAATACTCGAAAAGTTTGTAAGCGAGGGAATGATGATCAAGGAGGCAAGATATGTTGATGAGGCGTTGAATGGCCCAATGCCAATCTATGAGCCTCAAACCGTTGCTCTCAAAGCAACAAGTAGCAGGGAGGCTCTACCTAGCAAGGTGGCGCAAGTTGAGGCGACCGGGATAAATGAGGACGAAATGGCCCTCATCATCAAGCACTTCAAGACGGCGCTCAAAGGTCGCAAGGAGCATCCCAACAAGAGCAAGACGAAGGGAAAGCGCTCCTGCTTCAAGTGTGGTAAGATTGGTCACTTTATTGCTAACTGTCCTGACAATGATAGTGACCAGGAACAAGGAAAGAGCAGAAAGTGGGAAAAGAAGAAGGCCTACAAAAAGGCGAAGGGCGAGGCACATCTTGGAAAGGAGTGGGATTCGGATTGCTCCTCGTCCGACTCCGACAATGAAGGACTCGCCGCCTCAGCCTTCAACAAGTCGGCTCTCTTCCCCAACGAGCATCACACCTGCCTCATGGCAAAGGAGAAGAAGGTAAGTACTCGAAGTACTATTACGTATGCTTCTTCAAGTGATGATGAGTCTAGTGATGATGAAGTAGACTACACAAGCTTATTCAAAGGTTTAGATAGAACTAAAATTGATAAGATCAATGAATTAATTGATGCTTTAAATGAGAAAAATAGATTGTTAGAGAAGCAAGAGGATCTTTTATATGAGGAGCATGGTAAATTTGTTAGTGCGTAATATTCTCTTGCTTTAGAAGTTAAAAGAAATGAAATGCTTTCATGTGAATTATGTACATGCCATGAATCTATTTCTAGCTTAAAGAGTATTAATGATGATTTAAATACTAAGTTAGAAATAGCTAATAAATCAAGCTCTTGTGTAGAACATGTTGTGATTTGCAATAGGTGTAAGGATTTTAATGTTGATGCTTGTAGTGAACACTTAATTTCCATTTCCAAATTAAATGATGAAGTGGCTAGTCTTAATGCCCAACTTAAGACTAGCAAGAATGAATTTGATAAATTAAAATTTGCAAGGGATGCCTATACTATTGGTAGACACCCCTCTATTAAGGATGGGCTTGGTTTTCGAAGGGAAGCCAAGAACTTAACAAGCCAAAGGGCTCCCACTTTCACAAAGGAGAAAGGGAAGGCACCTATGGCTAATAGTGCTCAAAAGAATCATGCATTTATTTATGATAGGAAACTTTCTAGAAATGTTCATCATGATAGGAGTTGTAATGCTTATGATTCAAATGCCATGTTTGCTTCAAGTTCTTCCTTTGTGTATGGTAGAGATATGCCTAGGAGAAATGTTGTTCATGTACCTAGGAAAGCAAGTAATGAACCTTCTACAATTTACCATGCTTGCAATGCTTCTTTTACAATTTATAGGAAGAATAAGAAAGTAATTGCTAAGAAATTAGGGGCAAAATGCAAAGGAGATAAAACTTGCATTTGGGTCCCTAAGGCTATTGTTACTAACCTTGTAGGACCCAACAAGAGTTGGGTACCTAAAACCCAAGCCTAAATTGCCTTGCAGGTTTATGCATCCGGGGGCTCAAGCTGGATTATCGACAGCAGATGCACAAACCACATGACGGGGGAGAAGATGATGTTCACCTCCTACGTCAAGAACAAAGATTCCCAAGATTCAATCATATTCGGTGACGGGAATCAAGGCAAGGTTAAAGGACTAGGAAAGATTGCTATTTCATCTGAGCACTCCATTTCTAATGTGTTTTTAGTTGAGTCGCTCGGGTATAACTTGTTGTCCGTTAGTCAACTTTGTAATATGGGTTATAATTGCTTATTCACAAATGTAGATGTGTTTGTCTTTAGAAGGAGTGATGGTTCATTAGCTTTTAAGGGTGTACTAGACGACAAACTTTATTTAGTTGATTTTGCAAAAGAGGAGGCCGGTCTAGATGCATGCTTAATTGCTAAGACTAGCATGGGCTGGCTGTGGCATCGCCGTCTAGCACATGTAGGGATGAAGAACCTTCACAAACTTCTAAAGGGAGAACATGTGTTAGGTCTAACAAATGTGTCTTTCGAAAAAGATAGACCTTGTGCAGCTTGTCAAGCAGGTAAACAAGTGGGAAATGCTCATCACAGCAAGAACGTGATGACCACATCAAGACCCCTGGAGCTGCTGCATATGGATCTCTTCGGACCCGTCGCCTACCTCAGCATCGGGGGAAGTAAGTATGGTCTTGTTATAGTTGATGATTTTTCCCGCTTCACTTGGGTATTCTTCTTGCAGGATAAAACAAAAACCCAAGGGACCCTTAAACGCTTTCTAAGGAGAGCTCAAAATGAATTTGAGCTCAAGGTGAAGAAGATAAGGAGCGACAACGGGTCCAAGTTCAAGAACCTTCAAGTGGAGGAGTACCTTGAGGAGGAAGGAATCAAGCACGAGTTCTCCGCTCCCTAGACACCTCAGCAAAATGGTGTGGTAGAGAGGAAGAACAGGATGCTCATAGACATGGCGAGGACGATGCTTGGAGAGTTCAAGACACCCGAGCGGTTTTGGTCGGAAGCGGTGAACACGGCTTGCCACGCCATAAACCGGGTCTACCTTCATCGCCTCCTCAAGAAAACATCGTACGAACTCCTAACCGGTAACAAACCCAACGTTTCATATTTTCGTGTATTTGGGAATAAATGCTACATTCTAGTGAAGAAAAGTAGGAATTCTAAATTTGCTCCCAAAGCTGTAGAAGGGTTTTTGTTAGGTTATGACTCAAATACAAAGGCGTATAGTCTTCAACAAATCATCGGGTTTGGTTGAAGTCTCTAGCGACGTTGTATTTGATGAGACTAATGGCTCTCTAAGAGAGCAAGTTGATCTTGATGATGTAGATGAAGAAGATGTTCCAACGACCGCCATACGCACCATGGCGATTGGAGATGTGCGACCACAGGAACAAAAGGAGCAAGATCAACCTTCTTCCTCAACAATGGTGCATCCCCCAACTCAAACCGATGAACAGGTTCATCAAGAGGCATGCGATCAAGGGGGAGCACAAGATGATCATGTTATGGAGGAAGAAGCACCTCAAGTCCCTCCA
This sequence comes from Zea mays, assembly GCF_902167145.1. Taxonomy (NCBI): domain Eukaryota; kingdom Viridiplantae; phylum Streptophyta; class Magnoliopsida; order Poales; family Poaceae; genus Zea; species Zea mays. The sequence goes on along the minus strand of NC_050100.1, from coordinate 155,064,796 downwards.
ACTCAAGTTCGAGCGACGATTCAAAGGAATCATCCCGTCGACCAGATTTTGGGTGATATAAGCAAGGGAGTAACTACTCGCTCTAGATTAGTTAATTTTTGTGAGCATTACTCTTTTGTCTCTTCTATTGAGCCTTTCAGGGTAGAAGAGGCCTTGCTAGATCCGGACTGGGTGTTGGCCATGCAGGAAGAGCTCAATAACTTCAAGCGAAATGAAGTTTGGACCCTGGTGCCACGTCCAAAGCAAAACGTTGTGGGAACCAAGTGGGTGTTCCGCAACAAACAAGACGAGCACGGAGTGGTGACAAGGAACAAGGCTAGACTTGTGGCAAAAGGTTATGCCCAAGTCGCAGGTTTGGACTTTGAGGAGACTTTTGCTCCTGTGGCTAGGCTAGAGTCTATTCGCATTTTGTTAGCCTATGCCGCTCACCATTCTTTCAGGTTGTTCCAAATGGATGTGAAGAGCGCTTTCCTCAACGGGCCAATCAAGGAGGAGGTGTACGTAGAGCAACCCCCTGGCTTTGAGGATAAATGGTACCCCGACCACGTGTGTAAGCTCTCTAAGGCGCTCTATGGACTTAAGCAAGCCCCAAGAGCATGGTATGAATGCCTTAGAGAATTTTTAATTGCTAATGCTTTCAAGGTTGGGAAAGCCGATCCAACTTTATTCACTAAGACTTGTGATGGTGACTTATTCGTGTGCCAAATTTATGTCGATGACATAATATTTGGTTCTACTAATCAAAAGTCTTGTGAAGAGTTTAGCAGGGTGATGACTCAAAAGTTTGAGATGTCAATGATGGGCGAGTTGAACTACTTCCTTGGGTTCCAAGTGAAGCAACTCAAGGACGGGACTTTCATCTCCCAAACGAAGTACACGCAAGATTTGATCAAGCGGTTTGGGATGAAGGACGCCAAGCCCGCAAAAACTCCAATGGGAACCGACGGACATGTCGACCTCAACAAAGAAGGTAAGTCCATTGATCAAAAGGCATACTAGTCTATGATAGGTTCCTTGCTTTACTTATGTGCTAGTAGACCAGATATTATGCTAAGCGTATGCATGTGTGCTAGATTTCAATCCGATCCAAGGGAGTGTCACCTTGTGGCCGTTAAGCGAATTCTTAGATATTTAGTTGCTACGCCTTGCTTCGGGATCTGGTATCCAAAGGGGTCAACCTTTGACTTGATTGGATACTCAGACTCCGATTATGCTGGATGCAAGGTTGATAGGAAGAGTACATCAGGGACGTGCCAATTCTTAGGAAGGTCCCTGGTGTCTTGGAGTTCTAAGAAACAAACTTCTGTTGCCCTATCCACCGCTGAGGCCGAGTATGTTGCCGCAGGACAGTGTTGCGCGCAACTACTTTGGATGAGGCAAACCCTCAGGGACTTTGGCTACAATCTGAGCAAAGTCCCACTCCTATGTGATAATGAGAGTGCAATCCGCATGGCGGATAATCCTGTTGAACACAGCCGCACTAAGCACATAGACATCCGGCATCACTTTTTGAGAGACCACCAGCAAAAGGGAGATATCAAAGTGTTTTATGTTAGCACCGAAAACCAGCTAGCCGATATCTTTACCAAGCCTCTAGATGAGTCAACCTTTTGTAGGCTGCGTAGTGAGCTAAATGTCCTAGATTCGTGGAACTTGGATTGATTTATAGCATACATGTGTTTTATGCCTTTGATCATGTTCCTTTATGCATTTTGTTGCTTAATTATGGAAATCAAGTTGTACAAAGCAATCCCCGGACCTCAAAAGTCCATGTGTGAGTGATGCACATATTTAGGGGGAGATGTGCTACAACTTGATCCTTTGAGACTAACCATGTGCTTGAGTTTTCTTAAATTAGTCTCACAGGTGTATTGAAAGGGAAAGGTGGACTTGGACCATAAAAGACTTCCACTGCACTCCGATGAGAGGGTAACTTACTCCAAGTTCATCTCCATGCTCCTATTGCCATTTTTACTCTTCATTGAAGATTTTGGTGAGGCAATGAGGTTAAAAGGGCCAAAAATGATCCCGTTTTGGTGCTTGATGCCAAAGGGGGAGAAATTAAGGCTAAAGCAAATGGATCAGCTACCACTTGAGAATTTTGAAAATAGTAAAGTTAGAACTTTTGTTTTGTCAAAATACTCTAAGTGTCTCTTTTTGTCAAAAGTTGGCCTCCTGTGGGGAGAATGTTTGATTATAAAAAAGGGGAGTTTTTGAATCTTTGATCAATTTTTCTTGGAATACCTATCTTTATGCCTCAACAAGTGTGTTTGACTTAGAGATAGGAAATTGAAGTTGATTTGCAAAAACAAAACCAAGTGGTGGCAAAGGTTGATCCAAATATGCCAAATTTGAATCAAAAGCAATTCTTGTTCTCATTTGCATTGACGTTGCACTTCTATGTGTTGCTTTTTATTGTGTTGGCATAAATCACCAAAAAGGGGGAGATTGAAAGGGAAATGTGCCCTTGGGCCATTTCTAAGTATTTTGGTGATTAAGTGCCAACACAAATGGTTTAAGTGTTAAATTGTGTCAAAGACTAAAGAAGTGCAAATCAAGGTGAAAGGTATGTTTCTAGACTTAGTACATTGTTTTGAAGACTAATGTATTGTGTCTAAGTGCTAGAAACAGGAGAAAACAATTTGGAAAAGAGTTGGCTGTGTTCAGCCAAAGGCAGTTTTGGTTTGGGTGCACCGGACTGTCAGGTGGTGCACCGGACAGTGTCCGATGCGCCAGGACCAGTCTCGGTGAACAGTCCGCTCTCGGGACTCGACGGCGGTGTACGACTATAAATCACCGGACTGTCCGGTGGTGCACCGGACTGTCCGGTGAGCCATCCACGGCGAAGTCGTCGCTCTCGGGAAGTGATCAACGGCGTACGGCTAAAATTCACCGGACTGTCCGGTGGTGCACCGGACTGTCCGGTGAGCCAACGGTCGACTGCGCCAACGGTCGGCCGCGCAATCCGCGCGTGACGCGTGGCCGAGCCAACGGTCTGATGGGGGCACCGGACTGTCTGTTGTGCACCGGACAGTGTCCGGTGCGCCAACGGCTCCAAATCTTCAACGGTCGGCTGCGCCAGAATAGGAAAGCAATCTGCACCGGACAGTGTCCGGTGCGCCACCCGACAGAAGGCAAGAATTGCCTTCCTGGATTGCTCTCAACGGCTCCTAACTACCTTGGGGCTATAAAAGAGACCCCTGGGCGCATGGAGGAGAATACCAAGCATTATTTGATCATCTCTAAGCACCAAGTCTTCATTCTAGCGCGTTTGATTCTTTGTGATAGTAATTTGAGCTCCTCTTGAGTTGAGAACTCTGTGTGTGAACTTAGAGCTCAAGTTGTGACTAGTGTGCGTGTTTGAGCTGTTGCTTTTGAGACTTGTGTGTGTTGCTTTTCCCTCCCTTACATCTGTGCTTCTTTGTGATCATCATTTGTAAGGGCAAGAGGCTCCAAGTTGTGGAGATTCCTCACAAACGGGATATAGTGAAAGAAAGAAAAACACCGTGGTATTCAAGTGGATCTTTGGATCACTTGAAAGGGGTTGAGTGCAACCCTCGTCCATTGGGACGCCACAACGTGGACTAGGCAAGTGTTGTACTTGGTCGAACCACGGGATAAACCATCGTGTCTCTTGTGTTTGTTCTCATTGTGCCTATTGTGTTTCACAAGAGCTCGGTCCTTAGCCATTTGATTTAATTGTGCTAACACTTAATCAAGTTTTGTGTCTTTAAGTTTTAAGTTTTTACAGGATCACCTATTCACCCCCCCCCCCCTCTAGGTGCTCTCACCTTCCTCTTTCCCTTCTTGTCGTCGCCCCTGTCACTATCACTTGACATAGGACATTTAGCTATAAAGTGATCGGGCTTACCACATTTGTAGCACATCCTTTTGGAACGAGGCTTGTAGTCTTTCCCCTTCTTTTGCTTGAGGACTTGGCGAAAGCTCTTGATGATGAGTGCCATTTCCTCGTTGTCGAGCTTGGAGGCGTCGATGGGGAGCCTACTTGATGTAGTCTCTTCTTTCTTTTCCTCTGTCGCTTTGAATGCGACGGGTTGCACCTCGGGTGTGGAGGTGCCGCCTTGCTCCAAGTTGACGATTTGTTTGGAGCCTTTGATCATCAATTCAAAGCTCACAAACTTTCCTATAACCTCCTCGGGAGACATTAGCTTATATCTAGGATCACCACGTATTAATTGAACTTGCGTAGGATTGCGAAAAACGAGTGATCTTAGAATAACCTTGACCATTTCATGGTCATCCCATTTGGTGCTCCCGAGGTTGCGCACTTGATTCACCAAGGTCTTGAGCCGGTTGTACATAGCTTGTGGCTCCTCTCCTTGGTTGAGGACGAAACGACCGAGCTCCCACTCGATCGTCTCCCGTTTGGTGATCTTGGTCACCTCATCTCCCTCGTGCGCGGTCTTGAGCACGTCCCAAATCTCCTTGGCGCTCTTCAACCCTTGCACTTTATTATACTCCTCTCGACATAGAGAGGCGAGGAGTATAGTAGTGGCTTGGGAGTTGAAGTGCCGGATTTGGGCGACCTCGTCCGAGTCGTAGCCTTCATCCCCCATGGATGGTACCTGCGCTCCAAACTCAACAATATCCCATATACTTGCGTGGAGTGAGGTTAGGTGATGCCTCATTTTATCACTCCACATAAAAAATGGTGGTTTGCCTAATGGGACGGAAAGTAAAGGTGCGCGTTTAGAAATGCGAGGATAGCGTAAGGGGATCTTACTAAACTTCTTGCGCTCTTGGCGCTTAGAAGTGACGGATGCGAAGTCGGAGCCGGAGGTGGAGGGCGACGAAGAGTCGGTCTCGTAGTAGACCACTTTTGTCATCTTTTTCTTCTTGTCGCCACTCCGATGCGACTTGATGCGGGGAGGTGATTCCTCCCTTCCTTTGGCGCCAGACTCCCTTAATGGAGCCTTCCTGTGGCTTGTGGCCTTGTCGCCGGTTTCCATCTCCCTCTTGGCGGATCCTACCGACATCACTTCGAGTGGTTAGACTCTAAATGAAGTATCGGGCCCCGATACCAATTGAAAGTCGCCTAGAGGGGGTGGATAGACGAAATCTGAAAATTATAAACTTAAGCACACTACAAGCCGAGGTTAGCGTTAGAATAAAATCTGAGTCCGGGAGGGAGGGGAAAACAAATCAACCAAGAAAATAAAGCGGATGACACGGTGAATAAAATAAAGCGGATGACCGTTGCGCTGGTAGCCGTTGCTCCGCTTGGTGCACCGGACACTCCGGTGAATTATAGCTGAGCGACGCTGGAGAAACCCGAAGGTGAAGAGTTCAGAGTTGTACGGTCCTGGTGCGCCAGACCAGGGCACACTTCGATTTCTTTTGCTCTTTTCTTTTTGAACCCTAACTTGATCTTTTTATTAGTTTGTGTTGAACCTTTATGCACCTGTAAAATATATAATCTAGAGCAAACTAGTTAGTCCAATTATTTGTGTTGGGCATTCAACCACCAAAATTTATTTATAGGAAAAGGTTAAACCCTATTTCCCTTTCAATGGGTCGTGTCGTGCCAGCACATGGGTCTAGTCATCGGCCCACGGCACGGTCTACAATTAGTTATGTGTGCCAGGCCGGTCCAAATAGCCCGGAATGTCTTAATGTGTTAGATCGGCCATATACATACAACAATAATACATAAATAAAAGTATAATATATATATATAATATATATGACCAAAATAAAACTAAGATGTTTTGTGGCTGCACATTAAAAACTTTTGGTCAGAAAGAAAAAATAGTACAACTAGTTTAGAAATAATATTCAGTTCTCTGTTCAGTGTTTAATTAAGTACTATACGATCATATAAAATACATATACAATGACCATCATCATTATTTACTATCCTTATTGAGTACTAGTTCTCGAAGTCATATTGAAGCTCTAGATTCTCCAAGTTGTGTCGATCATGTGGGCTTTGATAGGCCTTAGTTAAATATTGAGTCTTTGTTTAGTGGGTCTCGATAGGCCTTATTAAATGGATCGTGCTAGACCGGTCTGTGGGCTTGACTTGAGGCCCAGACACGGCCCACATATTGGGTCGTGCTGGCACAGGGCCACAATTAGGTTGAGACGTGCCAGACTTGGACCGTGCCAGAAATTATGTGTTTTGGGACAGCCTATTAGGCACACACAAATATACACATCTAAAATAGTGATGTGCCACACTATTATTAATAGTGCATGAAACTACCATTGTGAATATCATTTAATACCCTATCTCTCGAGGGGTCTATAGAGGATAAGTGAAAAAATAATCCAAAAGAAGAGCTCTTCGTCAATAGCTCGTCTCTTCGCGATCTTATATATATTATCTCTTAACTACATTTTTACATGCTTGTGTCTTGTAGTAAGACTTTAGCCTGGATCGAGAAGTAATAATTGAATGAGAAGGGTCACGGAAACCGGCTATCCAGAAACTAGTGCTAGATAACAAATTTTCCATCAGAGTACTTTCACTAATCAATGTGCGCGAAGACTTTGACTGTTGCAGTCGCTGGTCGTTGTCTTATTGCCGCATGCGCCGTGCCCACTGCCCACTACCCTCTGGCCTCTTCTTATATGATGAAGAAGTTCACCCACAATATATCCGGATCGTCAAGAACACACCCCTCATGACGACAAGAATGGCTGACTCTTATCTTGTACTCCTCTTCCTACTAGTGTTCGTCACCTCCAACTCCAGCTCGCAATCCATGGCGCAGATCACTGACGCAAGCGAGCTAGCAATACTCCTAGCAATCAAGAAAGGCTGGGGCAGCCCATCTGCTCTCAGCTCATGGAGCTCCCAGAACGCTTCCTACTGCAGCTGGGCAGGGGTCAGGTGCGTGAACGGCCAAGTGTCCGCCCTGTCCTTCCAGAACCTCAGCATAGCCAATCCAGTTCCAGTCCCAGCTGCTTCCATATGCAACCTCAAGAACCTGTCGTCTCTCGACCTTTCCTACAACAAACTCACCGGCCAGTTCCCCACAGCGCTCTACAGCTGCTCGGCTGCTCGGTTCCTTGACCTCTCCAACAATCGATTCTCCGGTGCCCTCCCAGCTGACATCAACAGGCTGTCGTCGGCGATGGAGCACCTCAACCTGTCGAGCAATGGCTTCACAGGCAGTGTGCCCCGGGCGATTGCCGCGTTCACGAAGCTGCGGTCCCTGGTTCTTGACACCAACAGCTTCGACGGGACGTATCCGGGCTCGGCTATCGCAGGCCTCAGCGAGCTCGAGACGCTAACTCTGGCAAATAACCCCTTCGTGCCAGGCCCCATCCCCGACGACTTCGGGAAGCTGACGAAGCTGCAGACACTGTGGATGTCGGGGATGAACCTGACTGGTCGCATCCCCGACAAGCTGTCGTCGCTCACTGAGCTGACGACGTTGGCCTTGAGCGTAAACAAGCTTCACGGTGAAATCCCGGCGTGGGTTTGGAGCCTCCAGAAGCTTCAGATCCTGTACCTCTACGATAACAGCTTCACCGGTGCAATTGGGCCGGACATCACCGCCGTGAGCCTGCAAGAGATCGACCTCTCCTCGAACTGGCTCAACGGAACCATACCGGAGAGCATGGGCGATTTGAGGGACCTGACGTTGCTCTTCCTGTACTTCAACAACCTCACCGGACCGATTCCGTCGAGCGTGGGGCTTCTCCCGAACCTCACCGATATCCGGCTGTTCAACAACCGGCTCTCTGGACCCCTCCCGCCGGAGCTCGGGAAACACTCGCCGCTGGCCAACCTCGAAGTGAGCAACAACCTCCTCAGAGGCGAGCTCCCGGACACCCTCTGCCTCAACAGGAAGCTCTACGACCTCGTCGTCTTCAACAACAGCTTCTCCGGCGTTTTCCCGGCGAACCTCGCGGACTGCGACACGGTGAACAACATCATGGCGTACAATAACCTCTTCACCGGCGAGTTCCCCGAGAAGGTATGGTCGGGGTTCCCAGTCCTGACGACTGTCATGATCCAGAACAACAGCTTCACTGGCACTATGCCCAGTGCGATATCCTCCAACATCACACGGATCGAGATGGGGAACAACCGATTCTCCGGCGACGTGCCGACCTCCGCACCGGGGCTGAAGACGTTCAAGGCGGGGAACAACCAGTTCTCCGGTACTCTGCCGGAGGACATGTCGGGGCTAGCCAATCTCATCGAGCTGAACCTCGCTGGGAACACGATATCTGGCGCGATTCCGCCTTCCATCGGATCGCTGCAACGCCTGAATTACCTGAACTTAAGCAGCAATCAGATATCCGGAGCGATTCCGCCTGGGATCGGGTTGCTGCCAGTGCTCACCATCCTTGATCTCTCCAGCAACGAGCTCACCGGAGAAATACCCGAGGACTTCAACGACCTCCATACCAGCTTCCTCAATCTCTCCTCCAACCAACTCACCGGCGAGCTCCCCGAGTCGCTGAAGAACCCAGCATACGACCGGTCGTTCCTCGGAAACCGTGGCCTCTGCGCCGCGGTGAACCCGAACGTAAACTTCCCGGCGTGCCGCTACCGCCGCCACAGCCAGATGTCAATCGGGCTGATCATCCTCGTCTCCGTGGTCGCCGGCGCCATCCTCGTCGGCGCGGTCGGGTGTTTCATCGTCCGGCGGAAGAAGCAACGGTGCAACGTGACGTCGTGGAAGATGATGCCGTTCCGCAAGCTGGACTTCAGCGAGTGCGACGTGCTAATAACCAACCTCCGCGACGAGGACGTGATCGGCAGCGGCGGCTCCGGCAAGGTGTACCGCGTCCACCTCCCCGCTCGCGGGCGCGGGCGCGGCTGCGCCGGCACGGTGGTGGCCGTGAAGAAGCTGTGCAGCAGGGGGAAGGCCGAGGAGAAGCTCGACCGGGAGTTCGACACGGAGGTGAAGATCCTCGGCGACATCCGGCACAACAACATCGTGAGCCTCCTCTGCTACATCTCGAGCGAGGACACCAAGCTGCTGGTGTACGAGTACATGGAGAACGGCAGCCTCGACCGGTGGCTGCACCCCAAGGACAACGCGGCCACGGCGGCGCTGGACTGGCCGACGCGGCTGGGCATCGCCATCGACGCGGCGAGGGGGCTCAGCTACATGCACGACGAGTGCGCGCAGCCCATCATGCACCGGGACGTCAAGTCCAGCAACATCCTGCTCGACCCGGGGTTCCGTGCCAAGATCGCCGACTTCGGGCTCGCCCGGATCCTGCTCAAGTCCGGCGAGCCCGAGTCCGTGTCCGCCGTCAGTGGCACCTTCGGATACATGGCTCCAGGTGCGTTCTTAATCGGCCGTGCGGCAGTCACCAGCCGGCCAACCCTTCTGGTCTTCTCAGGAGGCTGAAATGAATCGACACTCTGCTGATCTGCTATGGTTGGAATTGGATGCAGAGTACGGACGCGGCGCCAAGGTGAACCAGAAGGTAGACGTGTACAGCTTCGGCGTGGTGCTGCTGGAGCTGGCGACCGGGAGGGTAGCCAACGACAGCAGCAAGGACGCCGCTGACTGCTGCCTGGTGGAGTGGGCGTGGCGGAGGTACAAGGCGGGGGACCCTCTCCACGACGTCGTGGACGAGACCATCCAGGACAGGGCCGTTTACATCGACGACGCCGTGGCCATGTTCAAGCTCGGGGTCATGTGCACCGGGGACGACGCGCCGTCCCGGCCGTCGATGAAGCAAGTCCTGCAGCAACTTGCCCGGTACGACCGCACCGCCAGCGTTGCCGGCGCGTGCCAGGACGACCGCGGCGTCGAACTGGGACATCTGCCCAAGGGAAAGCAAGGTCGTCACCAAGTTGCCAAGAGATCGTTAGACGCCGGATCATTTTTGGGTGGCGACGAGGAGAGCGGCAACTTCGTGGCCCATCCTGTTTAAATTTTCAGTTTAACTTTACTTTTTCGGTATGACGTTAAATATTTCTCGAATGTAAATTTTTGTGGCTTCCCGTAATATGTGCTGCGTGTACACGATGAAGACGATAGACAAATTAGGGATTTACTAAAAGTAAGTGTCTCAATTTAAGTTTTTCATACGATGGTCATTGCATATATTCTAAACAAAAACCATAGATTTGGTTTCTCGTAACTTATGTAGTCATAATCTGCGATTTTTATTTCTAAGAATAAAAGATCCGTTAAAGGTTAGTTTGAAAACTTAAATCTTCTCCGGATTCTCGGAGATTGAGTGAAAAATTAGCTCATTTTCCCATCAACCCTAGGGAATCCCGGAGGAGATTTAAGTTTCAAAACTAGTCCTAAACAAAAACACGAACCCAACAAAACTGGGAAAACAAATCACTACAGACGGCTATAAACAATTAGCTCTGGACCTTTACTTCTACTTATTGATTGAAATCGGGGAAACAAATCTCTACAGCCGGTTATAAACAATTAGCTCTACACCTAATTTACTTCTACTTATTGATTGTTGTTGCGATAGTTAAGTAGCACTTTAATTCAAGGCTTAATATTATGTTAGTTTGCTGTTGTTCAAATTGTTAGACTTGTCGGTGTTATAAGCCACAACTAGTTACGGTTAATAGTCTGGCTAGCTCTAACCCTCCGATATATGAGGGGATTCAATGTCCAAGCTTCGATTGAACTAGGTTATAACATATCATCCTATATAGGTAGCTATGGTTGGTAGCCCCTCATTATGCCAGTGAGAGTACAACATGTGTATCCTGACCGCGTCGTTCGGTAGGCTTGTAGGTGATAGCTGGCTTTTATTCAGTGTGTCGTCTACCTACCCCTAGGCACCCTCGGAACCTTAGGATTTCACCGAAACAAGTTCTAGCTTATATGTGTTTATCAATAGGTTAACCACAAATAATTTGCAGAGTAGTAGAAGTATAGTTTGGATATCTATCTCCTCGTTCTCCTCCTAAACAAATTTACCAAGTTACCGATCCTAGAGTCCCTATCTATTTCTTCCTCATACACCAAGCTTTTTATCACTGGATTGCACTTACACCGTCTAAACACTATGTGTACAGCTATCAAGTTTATAATTTACTAGAACAAGCGGAACGGTGCAAAATTTATAAAATAGTGGTTATTTAAGAAACAAAACGGTAGAATGTCACACAAACAATAAGTCCTATAAGACATTTGAAAGAATAAGAATGATTCCCGTTCAAGTTTGAAAATCACTTCAAAAAGAAATTCTTTTCAGACATATACTAAGCAGTACTTGTATACAAAATAGCACTGAAACAAAATTACAGTCTGTACTATCTACTATACCAAAATGTCGGTGTGACCAAAAAAACATGACACAAACAAGCAAGGATGTATAGATATGGCAACAAAAGGGGAGAGCTAACGCCAATTAAAAGAAAGAAAGAATACACGCATCATTTTGACCCAACTCTAAAAGCTTCCAGAAAGGTAAATATTCCTACACGCTCATCCTGACAGTAGTAGTAAAAAGAAAGTGTGTGCCACATTTGCGCAATGTACGTACACGTTCATGTTACATCTCGGTCCAGAAAGCTCCACTGCTTGCAACAGCAGTGACGAATCGTCCGTCAGGTTAGAGCAGCAGCCGAAGGAAAACTCGGGTACCTTGAATTTGTGTGACTATGTGTGTTGTGATGCCACCCACTGCTCTGCAAGCCCATCGCCAGCCTCCAGCATACTAACCACCTCTAACATCTTGGTACTGACGTAATGTGGCCAGGGAGGAACTGGGTACATAGCAGCGCCACTTGCATCATCTCCTCTAGCTCAATGTGGTCATATTTGCTCCTCAGGCCCTTGTCGACAAGTGTGTCCAGCTGCTTTTCTTGGTGCATCTTCTTCAGCTGAACAACATCAATGTCTGTTAGCTCAAGTACAATCATATGCCACAAGTTATGTAGACCATATCAAACCGGTATCGCGCTAACTTACCTAGTCTAACATGGCTCCCTTCTAAACTAAGTCCAAGCAAACTAAACTTGTTTTAGTGAAGCGCGTAAACTCCTCAAGCTCAAATAGCCGGTTAATGCTCCAAAGCTTAAAATATTCTTTCCCACCCCACCGCGATTTAGTTTTCCCTATGTATAATGTTTCATGTGAAGAAAAAGAACATGAGAGCTCAAGCATTATTTAATACATTCCAAAGTGCTTCAAAGATGCACCCATGCAGTAAGATCAGTTTTGGACCATTACAAGCCAGTATAATAATTTGTGCTGGTAGCCTGGTAGACTCAGTGGTGGCACCTATATTATTGCCATTTGGTCATCGTAGGGACTTCTGTAAAAAAACACAGAAATCCCACCGAAGAAACCTAAAGCATTTCTTGAAACTTACAATAGCACTCTGTTTGAATTATATGCAGAAGCAATAGCAAATCAAGGAACTGGAATTAGAGAGAATTCCATGGTCATTGAGGATGTAGAGAGCTCGAAGGATTATTATGATCTCTTACAGTAGCACAAGAGTTTGTAGAAGGATGTCCATGATATTGTCCTCTCTCCAAAACATTTTCTACCTTTCTTACAACCTGGAAGGCTTGTCCACGTTGAATTTAGTACATATGAGCCAGCCAACTTTTCCATTGATGAAAATGTTACATGGGGAATTATAATAAACTTCGAAAAAGTGAAATCACATGGTGAAGGTACACAAGTTAAAACAGTAATCTCGTTCCAATCTATTCCTCTAATCTGATTCTCTATTTTGTTTATATGTTCAGAATACAGAATGATTTACCTACGTGTTCGGTAATGTATTCCATGACATGATTTATTCAGAATTCAGAATACATAATTGATCTGACTTGTTTTAAAAAACAAACAAAGCTGAGAGTAACCTAGTGTTGGTTCTTACAAAGCAACCGGAGCAGTGTAACATCAAGAAAACACAATTTATGAGAGCAAGTGTAGTAGAGCCAACATAGTCATAAGCTAAGAAGTCATGTCATAGTGGAGGTACGTGATGACATAGCTAACGTGGATATTGGCTTTGAAGAAGATTTAAATTTTCCAACAACAGCCCCATTAATTAGATAAAAAAGGCATACACAAAACTTTACGTACACATCCTAAGCAACAGGAACCAGACAAACAAAAAATGTGACCGCCGCTTCATCATATTCAAGCCTATAATGCTCGAGAATAACTTCTACCAACCTGACTTTGAATGGTACCCGCAACAATGCAGCAAGTGGATAAAATCATTGTCTATAAACTATAGGTAACAACAAAAGAAGATGCACAGATAAATAAAACGTTGTCTTAAATGAGAAGGCAATCAAACAAAAGGCTATTTCTTAGTTGCTTGAAGGAGCACTCTATATTCCAAAGGAAGAGCACAAGAATCAGAGACATCTAAACTGTCTTATGAACCTGAACGACAAAGTTATGATGCAACAGAGGAAAAAGAACAACGACATCTCTACACTGCAAGTGGTCAGTGTATCTATGGTAATCAGCTAAGGATAAAATTGCCCTAGTACAACATCAATTAGGCTGGCACTGAAAGTAAATGCTTTTTTAATAGCATTTAAAAATGTGGCCCCACACAGTGAACACCTCTTAGTGCTAAGTATGCCCTACTGCAGAGGATATTAATCAATGATGCAAGTTGAAACGACTATATTGACTACAATATTGTACAAAAATAGTTAAGAAATATATTGCATGTGCAGTTGTGAGAGAACCTATGGGCCAAGTGACCTCTAGAAAATAGATTTGCGAGATAAGATGGTATTCTATTAGCAATTATACCACATTAACACATAACACATCCAAGGGCCAAAACAATATTTGAGAAATAAAACAAATAAGGATGAGCAAACTACCACAAAGCAACATAAGCTAGAGAAGTTAGAAAAAATTAGTGCTATTTAGACAACCAAACACAAAGCACAACTAATATAACATAGGATCTTTCCAAGTGCATAACCAGAGAAAACACACAGAAGACAGAGCAATATTATGCTTCAGTTGCAAATAAATTTGCGTCGTTCATCACAGCACAGGGTTCCCTGTGAGGTTGTTCAGCACAACCGACTTGCCAGCTTCCTGCACAGAAAAGGAGCAGAAAAGATTGAGCCAGATCAGAAAGAGATGGAGGCGAGAGGGATCGAGCACGCATGGTGGACGGTAGGCACTTACAACGTTACCGAGCGCGGCGGCGTTGAGAAAGAGAAAGGTGGAGGGGTGGCGTGAGGTGTTTTCGACGGAGAGGTCATCGTCCGCAAGGAGCGAGGCGGCCTACCACATGGACTCGAAGAGCTAGACGAGCTCGTCGATTGCCTCCATGGCTGCTGAAGATGACATGTCCGCAGGGATCTCGAGGCTGGTCGGAAGATCTCGGGGTGGCGCTGGGGATTGGTGAGGTGCGCGGTTCGAGTGCGAAGCATAGAGAAATTGGGGGCAGACTCGTGGAATTCACGGGGACGCCCTGCTGCACCTCAACTCGAACCGCTTCGCGGGGACGCTCCCAGAGTCCCTCCCCAAGATGCGGCTCCTCCACGAGCTAGACGTCAGCAACAACCGCCTCTCGGGCGGCTTCCCGCAGCACATCTTGTGCCTGCCCAGCGTCAGGTACGTGGACCTGCGGTTCAACGACCTGCGCGGGCTGGTGCCGCCGACGCTCTTTGACAAGCCGTTGGACGCCATCTTCCTCAACGACAGCCGCTTTGACTTCGAGCTACCGGACAGCCTAGGCAACTCGCCGGCGCTCTTTGACAAGCCACTGGACGCCATCTTCGTCAACGACAGACGCTTCGACTTCGAGCTGCCGGACAGCTTGGGCAACTCGCCGGCGTCCGTGCTCGTGCTGGCCAACCTGCGCCTGCGCGGCTGCATCCCGCGCAGCGTGGGCCGCATGGCGGGCACGCTGGCCGAGCTGGTGGCGCTCAACTCGGGCCTCCGCTCCTGCCTTCCGCAGGAGCTGGGCTGGCTGCGCGAGCTCACGAGGTTGGACCTCAGCTCCAACCAGATGCAGGGGATGCTGCCAGAGTGCCGGAGTCCATGGCCGGCTTGCACGGCCTGCAGCAGCTCCACGTGGAGCGCAATGAGCTGTGGGGCCACGTCCCCGAGGGCGTCTGTGCGCTACCCGCACTCCGCAACTTCACCTACTCGTACAACTACTTCTGCTCTGAGCCAAGCCGCTGCCTCGACGTCCTCCAGGTCGACGACCGCCAGAACTGCATCGCCGCCAGGTTCACGAGGCGAGTCAGCAACGCTCTAGCTTCTGCCTCAACAGTCATGCCACCTTCACCAGGTCCATCTCGCCGGAAGCGGAGCATACAGATCTGCGGCGCCGGCGTGTGGTCTCAGCTCCTCCACGGAGCCAGGTGGCGAGACTGGGGAGGGGGTTGTTGAAGCTACTGATGTGGACTACGGCAGCCATCTCTGCCTATGCCACTGTTCACGGACGCAACGCTCTATTCATCGAATCCAAACGTAAATTCGGGTCCGATGCACTTGGGCGCACGTGGCGAGACGTGGTGGGCGGAAGCCCCGCCGAATACGGAGGAGCCTCCAATTTCTAGTGGCTTTTAACAAGAAGTAATTTCAAGTTTAAGTTGGTCAGTTACCTCTAGCCTGTCACTTCTCGTGGAAAATATGATACATACAATAACTATTTTCAACTTTAAAATAGAAAAGAGTGTCAAATATCATAAGATAATAGTGAAATCCATATTATAATCTAAAACTTATTTTCACCTTTTGGACCATTTCCAATTGACATTTTTTAATGAAGGAACATAATGACTTAGGGAGGATGTGACTATATGGCTATCTATGTTCGATTATTTTTTGCCTAACATTATCCCATCGTCTCCAAATGGAGTCATCTCGACTACTCCTGAAACACATATTCCATTCAATCAAAATAGGTTGAAGATATCCCACACAGCTAGTAGTTTCGAGAGGAATTTAAGCACTGGTTAATAATTTATCTAGGCTTATGTAAGAAAACAAAAATAGTACCAAATATTTTTAATGGTCCAATAAATATGGTGAAGTGTACCAAAAACTTAAGAGGTGTGGTCTCAGAGGCACGTTACTTCATCTTAGTCTCAAGATACTGAAACAAGATTGGAAACATTATCATATATTCATAACACTAGGAGATTATGAAGCAAAATAGTATATTTTATCTATCACCGACGCTTCTTAACAGCTAGATGATATTGTGCGAGTGTTGAATATTGTGAACTATGTATTGGTTATGAACTATCAATTGTTTTAATGTTGAATGTACATATGTTACAGGTTGCAAACTCTACATTGATTTTATGCTCTATGTTGTGAACTATGTTTTGGTTTTATGCTTTATGCATATATGTTGAATGTTGTAAAATCTATATTGGTATATATGTACAAATCAAATTGTAAATACATAGAGTAATATTGAAAGGGAATTTAGCCTTAAAGCCATTTCTATAATTGTTTTGATGCTTGATGACCATCACCACCATGTCGACTAACTAGTTTGCTAAAGTATATAATCATAGGTCCATAAGATAAAAAAGACGATTGAATGATTGATAGAGAAAATCTAAGTCTAAAAAAGCTTAAGTCACAAACTGTTCGGGATAACCTGCAGACCGTCTATGATACGAAGATTAGAAATTGGACAGAAAATGTGTGAATCAAGCTCTTGTACTACTAACTGTTCGGACCTAATTCAAGTACCGTCCAGACCCCTGCGCGGACCATCTAACTATAATTCACAGATCGTCCATGAAAGGATCACGATGCCCAAGAGGGGGGTGAATTGGGCTTTTCTAAAAATCAACACTAATTAAACCCTAAGCAAGAGCCCAACTTCACCCCAACAACTAGCACTAAGAGAATAATACTAGAAATACAACAATGCTAAGACAATACTTCAAATACTTGCTAAACAAATACACAATGTAAAATGCTTGAATTAAATGCGGAATGTAAAGCAAGGTTTAGAAGACTCCTCCAATTTTTCCCGAGGTATCGAAGAGTCCGCACTCTCCACTAGTCCTCGTTGGAGCACCCGCGCAAGGGTATCGCTCCCCCTTGGTCCTCGCAAGAACCAAGTGCTCACTACGAGATGATGCTTTGCCACTCCGGCGCGGTGGATCCCTCACGATCGCTTACAAACTTGAGTCGGGTCACCAACAAGATCTCCACGGTGATCACCGAGCTCCCAACGCCACCAAGCCGTCTAGGTGATGCCGACCACCAAGAGTAACAAGCCGTAGACTATCGCTTGACCAAGAGAAGCCTAATGCAAGTGGTGTGTGCTCTAGGTGGCTCTCGCTAGCGCTAATGAGGACCAAATGCGGGATTAAGATTTTCTAATCTCCTCACTAGGCTTTTGGTGCTTGCAATGCTCTACCAATGTGCTGGAATTAATGTGGGCAGCAAGACATTGAATGTGGTGGGTGGAGGGGGTATAAATAGCCCTCATCCACCAACTAGCCGTTACCAGAACTGTTCTGTGCATGGGCGCACCAGACAGTCTGGTGCGCCACCGGTGCGCCAACGGTCGACTCCAACGGCTAGTTCTGACAGCTAGCCGTTGGGCAGAAGGCACACCGGACAGTGAACAGTCACTGTCCGGTGCACACCAGACAAGCTAGTGCACTGTCCGGTGCGCTGTCCGGTGCGCCACTAAAATTCCACTCGGGAACCTTGCGCTCTTGGGTTTCTGCGTGGGGAAACCCTTCCCCTGGGCTAGCCTGGCCCCACCTGGCAGAGGGCGCACCGGACAGTCCGGTGCCCCAAGGCCAGAAACCCTATTTTCTGTTTTTCGCTGATTTTCAAATCGGTTTTTGTTCTAACTTGTGAGTATGTTCTAGAGTGTCACCTAGCACTATATATGAGTGTGAATATGCACCAACACTACACTAGAACTCTCTTGGTCAAACTACTCATCGACAACCCCTCTTTATAGTACAGCTAAAACAGAATAAAAGACCTAACTAAATCACGAGTGTCCACAACTCCTTGACACTCGGACTACGTAGTCCTTCACTTTTTGTTTCGTCGTTTTAGCCGTCGCTTCGAGTTCTTATCTCCGGGATTGTTTTCACCGTTGTAGTACTTCTACCTGTAATGCGACCTAACTTACCATTTGTCTCTGCAAAACACACGTTAGTCACATATAACATTACATTGTCATTAGTCACTAAAACCAACCAGGGGCCTAGATGCTTTCAATCTCCCCCTTTTTGGTGATTGATGACAACCCTACAGGATTTGTGAGAGTAGTTTGGTTTGAAATTTCTGTCAATAGAGAAGATGGTTAGTTATACTCAGTAATCTTTGACAGAAAGAATGTGTACAATAATAGTAAGAATGAGCGCATACACATCGTAAGTTTCTTGTTCATATATAAAAGTGAAATCAAATCGATGAACAAGAACTAGAAGACTGGTGATAACATATAATGTGAAAACATAATACACACACAGTCAACATGAGCATCGAGAGTATATGATAGAGTTTGTGAGCCAAAAGCATCATACAGAAGTGAAGCTAGTACAGAGAGTAACAAGCACATATATTACATCAAAATGACTCTCTACTAACTCCCTAACTCCCCCTAGCTTTCACAACTCATATCTCTCCCCCTTTGGCGTCAAACACCAAAAGGGAACCCGAACCTACACATCAAAAGAGGGAGGAGGTGGCGGGGGCGCATCCGGTCACGGTCGTGGCAGTAGAGCGAACACAGCTGTGGGTCAGAGTCAGTCTCGGATCCAGGATCTGCTGTAGAAGCTGGAGCTGGTACTGACTCAGATGGAAGCTGCGCTGCAGGAGTTGCCGGAGCTGAAAAGTCACAGACACCGCTACAGCGACAGTGGTAACAGCAGGAGCTGGTGGCACTGGCGACTGAGTGCTGACGGAGCCGATGACCGGCAACGTGAAAATCAGGGTGACCGGCCGGAGCGGAGAGGAAGAAAGACCAACAGTCGGAAGAGGGGGTCCTAACTGAATAGCTGGCACAACAGGAGCCTGAAGAGGTGGAGGCGGTGCTGACTGAACTGGGGGAATCGGTACACCAGTATGCTGAAGCATGAGAGTCATGAATGCCCTGTTCTCAGCCCGGTCCTAGAGAAGCTGTTGCTGTAAAGTATCCTGCCTGTCCTGAATCGTCTGAAACATCGAGAGCATTCTCTCGGACATCTGCTGCTGGACCGCTGCCTGACGGGCCTGCTCGACTGCTAAGTGAGCCTGCTGCTGAGTAAGAGTATGGAGGATCGCAACAAGAGCAGGGTCAATGGCAGGAGGGGCAGCACTAGAACTCCCAGCCTCATGATCATGTGTGTGTGGAGGCATAGGAGGCGGAGGCGGAGGTGGAACCCCAAAGGCATCATCATCATCATCATCATCATCATCAGGGACCGCTGTGCGCTGAGTCTCGAACTGGTGAAAGGTGGTATCCTCGGCCTGAGTATCAATCACTGGAGTAGGTGCCGGCACAAGATCCTTTGGAGCTAGACGGTAGGACCCAAAGAGGAGGCGAGAGGCCTCAAGAGTACCCTGGAACTGTGGGGGTCGAATCAGCTGAGCAAAGATGTGACACAGATAGTGAGCATAAGGCAGCTGTCGACGAGCATGGAGACCATCCAGTACGGTGTCCTCGATCTCACAAATGAGAAAATCCACGACATCAAACTCTGAGTGAGAAACTAGGGCACCAAGGAGCCAAAGCTGAATATGAGTGGCAGCCTCCCTGTAACCCATCCGTGGCAGAAGTGTCTGTCTCATGAGCTGATATAGAAACCTGGCCGCTGCGGTGAAGTCTGCCAGATAACATCACGACCCATCTGAGAAGGGCGGCCGGAACAAAGCCACGATGTGAGTTGTACCAGGAGCAACTCCACCGTGAGGGCGACGAGGAGGGTCAGAGGTGCCATAGCACATGCTGTGCAGACAAGTCGATGACTCGTTAAATCCAAACAACTGACGAATCTGACTGGCATGAATGGTAACATCCTCTCGCTCAAATCAGAATCTCATCCAGTGGTGATCAGGGTCGATTGATACAGTAGCATAGAAAACTCGGACCCATTCCTCAACATATCTTCCGTTGGTAGTCAAAAGAGTGAGAAGTCCAGGCAGATAGGAGAGGTGTACCTCAGAGTCGACACCGGCTGCTAGCAGGAAGGCAGGGAGATCCAAGAGCTAGTGCGCTCGCAGAGCAATCTGAGCTGACAACTGTGCTCTGTAGAAAGACTCCTGAATCCTGGTGCTGAATGGATCTGCCGCTGCAGGGTCTCTCTATGTAGGTAACCAATACTCCACGGGTATGTATCTGAACCGACGTACCCGTGCCGCTATAGCACGCTGAAGATCAAACAGCCTGGGATCCACAGCAAGTGGTCGCACCTCAGTCTCATCGCGCTCCCGGAAGCGAGCGGGTGGGATAGGTGGAGCGGAAAGGGGAGCGAAAAGAGCAGTGGAAGCTGGAGTAGTGGAGGTGGTAGGTATGGCTAAGGTGGTGGATGGCGTAGGAGTGACTGAAGCAGGCGAAGTGGGTGCTGGAGTGGTAGCAGTGGAGGGAGTGGTAGGAGCGGAGGAGCGAGGACGAGAGGCGTGACGACGAACTCGGTAGGCAATCTGATCAGAAGGAATCTGCAACTGAGCTCCTTGCTCTGCCTGCTCAGCGGCTGCTGCTGCCGCTGCCACTGCTCGGGCTGCTCTGTCCAGACGCCGCTTCTTGCGGCCTTCCTGCTGCTCCAAATACATGGTCTTTCCCTTGACCTGCCTAAAGGGGCAAGGAGGGTCCTCGTCATCTCCTCCCCCTAGTGCCGACACATTCTTCGTGCGCGGCATCCTGACCTGACGACTGCAAATGAGAGAGAGAAGCTAAGCACAAGTCAATACCAGCCGATAGAATATCAGAGGAGTGGAAGTCTACCTGGAAAGCTCACACGAGAGGTGAAAATCCAGGCAGGACAGGAGACGACTTACGGGCAGGCAAGGTCACTGAAATGACAGAAGAGGTGAGCACATATTAGTCACATAGTCATAAGTATATGAAATGTGAATAGATACATACACAGAGAATTATGGCACAGAAAACGAGAGATATGGCGATCGAGAGGTCAAACGACGCGAAAACGACGTTTGAACGAGAAATAGTGCCATAGGAGGTTTGAAATTCGAATTGAGGTATGAAATGACGTGGAATTGAGCCAATAATTCATGAATAGGTTTATATGGGTAAATATGAGTGAAGTGTGCGCTTGGTTTGATTTGAGGCGAAGAAAATGGAATTTGGGCACTTGACTCGGAATTGATCGCTCGAAACGGGGAATTGAGTGAAATGAAAGCCTGATATATCGGATTGGCGTGAAATGTGGTGAATATGTTGCTGGAGGTGTTGTGAAGGTGCCCAAAAAATTTGGGATTGATTTGAGCATTTTTGGCTGGTTTGGCATTTCACCGAACATGTGGTATGCGGTGAGTTAGGTTTTTGGAGATATGGCCATTTGAGGATTGAAACCCTCCAAAAGGGAGCTAGAAACCTGCAGGGATATTCAAGGGACACATAGGAACACCTCCAACCACATCGATTCACAGGAATTCATAAGATTTTGAATTGGATCAAAGTGGTGGAAGAGGAGTGCTCACTGCATTGAACAGAGACAGAAGAGAGAAGAGGGGTGCTCAATGAGGCTCCTTACCAGAGAGAAGAGGGCCGAGCACAAGCTGGAGCAGAGCCACCGGAGCACGGCCGCCGTCGAGGGGAGAGTCGCCGGAGGGGAGGAATCACCAGAGACAGAGAAGAGAGACAGAGAAATGGTTCCCTGCCTCGGGCTCGGGCGGGGGAAGGATTTTTAAAAACCGATTATGGGTGCATCGGATAGTCTACAATGCCTATTAGGTGCACACCGGACAACGCACAGTAGCTGTCCGGTGAACCACCGGATAGCGCACAGGAGAAGGAGATCTTGCGCGCGCGCGGCCGGTGCACCGGACAGTGCACAGTGCAGTGTCCTGTGCACACCTGACTGTCCGGTGAGCCCAGACAGAGGGAAATTTTGAAATTTTTGAATTTTTCTATCTAGTTTTCAGCCAAACCAAATCTCAACTTATAATCACACAAAATAACACTTGTTGGGACAGGTATTGGCACCCTCATATATTTGCTCATAATTTTCAAAATATTTTGCCATAGGCTAGATAATTTTTAGAGAAAATAGGCAAATGGTGAAATTTGCATTTTGGCCTTGCACTAGGGGTTTTCATGAGTGTTTTGAGTTTTGAATACTCCCCCTAAGTGCAGTACCTCATGCATATTTCAAGAACCAACAATTGTATAGTAAGAATTTAAGTGCTAAAAGCTTAAAACTAAGACTTGTCAAGTTTGATCCGAGTTAAGCTTTTTCACTCGCTTTGTTGGCAGTTATCTCAACTAGGTTAGACAAGCCCTAGATGCAATACAAGAAATTTAAATATGCAATGCAAGCTTGACAACACCATTTGACATCTTACATAAAATTTCTGAGATCAAGTATATTTAATTCATTCCTCAACATGCAAAAGCGGGTCTTATCAAGTGGCTTAGTGAAAATATCCGCTAATTGATCTTCCGACCTCACTCCTTCTAAAATGATGTATCCTTTTGCAACATGATCTCTAAGGAAGTGATGACGGATATCAATGTGCTTGGTGCGAGAGTGTTGAACAGGGTTATTAGCAATTTTAACAGCACTCTCATTGTCACACAACAAAGGTACCTTTTCTAGAACTACGCCATAGTCTAGAAGAGTTTGTTTCATATATAAAATTTGTGTGCAACAAGCACCCGCGGCAATGTATTCCGCTTCGACGGTTGACAAGGCAACACTATTTTGCTATTTGGATGTCCATGATACTAGTGATCTCCCAAGCAAATGGCACCCCCCAGAAGTACTTTTTCTATCAATTTTGCAACCGGCATAATCCGAATCGAAATAGCCAATTAAGTCAAAAGTAGCTCCTTTAAGATACCACAGACCAATGCTTGGGGTGTGCCTGAGATACCTAAGAATTCTTTTAACAGCGCGAATATGAGTTTTCTTAGGATTAGATTGAAATCTAGCACACATGCAGACACTAAACATGATATTGGGCCTAGATGCGGTAAGATACAATAAACTACCAATCATAGAACGGTAGAGAGTTTGATTAACCAGGTTACCTCCCTCATCTAGGTCGAGATGTCCATTTGTTGGCATAGGTGTCTTGATTGGTTTGCACTTCTCCATGTTGAACCTTTTTAACAAGTCTTTGGTATACTTCTCTTGTGAGAGAAAGTTACCATCTTTCATTTGCTTGACTTGAAAGCCGAAGAAGTACGTCAGCTCACCAATCATTGACATCTCGAACTCCTTCGACATCAACTCACCAAATTCCTTGCAATGATAGTCATTTGTCGAGCCAAAGATTATGTCATCAACATATACTTGACAAATGAAAATATCATCGTTATGTTTCTTTGTGAATAGAGTTGTGTCGACGGTCCCGATCTTGAAGCCCTTTTCGATGAGGAAGTCACGAAGACGCTCATACCAAGCCCTCGGAGCTTGCTTTAGCCCATATAGCGCCTTGGACAACCTGTAAGCATGGTTAGGATATCTAGGGTCTTCAAATCCAGGTGGTTGCTCAACATATACAAGTTCATTTATGAAGCCATTTAAAAATGGACTTTTTACATCCATTTGATAAAGCTTTATATCATAGCATGATGCATATGCGAGTAGGATACAGATGGCTTCCAGTCGAGCAACCGGTGCAAAGGTCTCTCCAAAATCTAAGCCTTCAACTTGAGAGAATCCTTTTGCAACAAGTCTTGCCTTGTTCCTTACAATCATGCCTTGATCATCTTGTTTGTTTCTGAACACCCACTTTGTTCCAATGATTCTTGCATCTTGTGGGGGCTTCTCCAGGATCCAAACTTGGTTACAGGTGAAGTTGTTAAGTTCTTCATGCATGGCGTTCACCCAGTCCGGATCCTATAGCGCCTCATCTATACATGTAGGCTCAACACAAGAAACAAAGGAGTGATGTTCAATAAAAGAAGCATGTTTATGTGATCGAGTAATAACCCCTTGTGAAGGACTCCCAATGATTTGGTTTTGAGGATGAGCTTGAAGTAGTGATGAATTTCTCCTGTCAACCACTTGGGAAGAAGATCCTGGAGCATCAACATCTTTGGCTTGTACCCTTGCTTGTTCACGAGAGACAAATGTATCTTCATTTGCATGCCTCTCATCTTTTTCATTATCTTGTGGTACATTTGATGAAGAAGGCTTGTCAATGTTTTGCACCTCTTTTTCATCTTCTTTTGGTTTGATAGCTCCAATTGGCATGTTCTTCATTGCTTCCCTAAGTGGCTCATCACCTACATCATCAAGATTTTCAAGTGCTCCTTGGGAGCCATTAGTCTCATCAAATTCCACATCATATGTTTCTTCTACCACGCCAGTGGCATGATTGAATACTCGATATGCTTTGGACTTTAATGAATAACCCAATAGAAAACCAATATCACAACATCTTTGAAACTTCCCTAGGTGATGAAGTTTCTTGTAGATGTAGCGTTTGTGTCCAAACACCCGGAAGAAGGAGACGTCTAGCTTTTTCCCATTTAGCAGTTCATAGGGAGTCTTCGCAAGCAGCCGATGAGGAAATAGCTTGTTTGATGCATAACATGCAGTGTTGACAGCTTCGGCCCAAAACCTCTCCGGTGTGTTATACTCATCAATCATTGTTCTTGCAAGTGTGATCAAGGTCCTGTTTTTTCTTTCAACAACTCAATTTTGTTGAGGTGTATATTGTTGCAGGTACTTCATGCTTGATCCCAATCTCATCACAGTACTCATGAATGTTGGTGTTGCCAAATTCTTTACCATTATCACTTCTAATCTTCTTGATCTTGCAATCAAATTCATTTTGAGCTTTCTTGGCAAACTTCTTGAATATAGATGCAACTTCAGATTTTATCATGGAGAAAGAACACCCAAGTGTATCTTGAGAAATCATCAACAATCACCAGACAGTAGAGGTTGCCACCAGCACTTACATAATTTGTAGGTCCAAATAAATCCATATGAAGTAGTTCCAGTGGCCTTGATGTTGACATGAAAGCTTTTGTAGGATGTGTGTTAGCAACTTGCTTCCCAGCTTGACATGCACTACAAGGCTTGTCCTTTTCAAATACAACATCCTTTAATCCTCTAACCATGTCCCTTTTTAATACCTTCTTGAGTGTGCTCATCCCAACATGTGCAAGCCTCCTATGCCAGAGCCATCCAAGTGATGCTTTGGTGAAGAGGCAAGTTCTTATGTCTGCATCTTCTGAGGTGAAATCCACTAAGTAGAGATTGTTGTATCTAAATCCTTTGAACACCATTGATTCATCATCCATTTTTGATACAATAACCTCTGTTGGAGTGAATAAGCATTGAAGTCCAAGATCACAGAGTTGACCCACTGATAATAAGTTGAAGCTCAAAGGTGCAACCAAGAGAACATTTGAAATTGATAAATCATTTGAAATTGCCACCTTGCCAAGTCCTTGAACTTTCCCTTTTGAATTGTCCCCAAATGTGATTTTGTCTTGTCCATCAACATTCTCATCAAGTGAGGTGAACATCTGTGGGTTGCCTGTCATATGTTGTGTGCATCCACTGTCAATAACCCAATGGCTCCCACCGGTCTTGTAGTTCACCAACATCCACAGACAAATCAAGCTTGAGTTTTGAGGGCCCTATATTGCATAGGACCATTGACTCTCTCAATCAAAGACTTTGCAACCCAAATTTGTCTAGGTCTACTCTTGCTTGGTGGACCTAGGAATGTAACTTTGACCTTTCCATTTGCAAATTTTCTTAGAACATAATGAGCATTGAAAGCAAATGGTCTTGAGTGCTTAGGCAAGGGAGTTGGTGGTTTGGCTTTGCAGTTGTGGGCAAAGTGACCTTCTTTTCCACACTCAAAGCATTTGATAGGCTTATGAGTCTGCTTTGGCTTGTATTGAGTAGTTGTTTTCTTTTGCACAAAAGCATTGTATCCAACACCACTCTTGTTGTTTTTCATTACAGTGTTCATGAGCAATTCATTTTGGAGGTATTGGCCCTTGTTGAACTTTTGCACACTTGTTGCAAGATGTTCATTTTCACTCTTAAGTTTCTTGACCTCATTTTTAAGCCTTTCATTATCCACTGCCAACTCATTGTTGAAATCATTGCTCTCAATAGCAACCTTTCCTCTAGTAGTTGCATCAGTCAAGTATCTCTTCAATTTTTGGTTGTCTAAAGTGAAGACTTCAACTTTTTCGGTCAATTCATCATGTAGACTAGTTTGCTCTCCTTGACTCAAATCATCACATGAGGTTGCTACATCAATCTTAACAATAGGGTTAATAGCCTCATGTGTATTGCAAGATAAAAGTTCATTTTCAACAAGAAATTATCATGATCAAATTTAATCTTAGTATAGTCTTCCTTGATTTTCACTAGTCTATCTTTCAACTCCCTATTAGCTTCATTTAACTTTCCACATTTATCCTTAGCATCTTTTAGGGAGATTGTGAGCTCATTTATAGTGGATGACATAGTTTTGTTCTCTTCTTTCATTTCATCACTAGCTTTCATAACTATGTCATATTTGGCATTCAAAGATTCATTTTCATTTTTCAACTTATCATTTAGCTTTTGACTTCCTAATGATTTGAGTGTATTCTTTAAGCAAGTCAGCTAGTTCATCATAGGAAGGTGAAGCAAATTCCTCATCACTATCACTATCATCAGTTATATCAATATCATTTTGTACCTTTCGTTCACCTCTAGCCATGAGGCATAGGTGAGAAGTCGATGATGGCGATGGTGGTGGTGAAGAGAAGTCCCCAGCGATGGCGGCAACTTTTTCATCATTTTTTTCTTCACTTGAAGAAGATCCACTTGATGACTCAATGTCAGTGAGCCAATCACCAACAATATATGCCTTTCCATTCTTCTTTTTGTGGAACCTCTTGTGCTTCCCATCCTTCCTCTTGAAGAATCTCTTTTCCTTTTTGTCATCATCGCTGTCATCTTATTTCTTGCCCTTGAACTTGTTTTTCTTGGGCTTGTTACATTGATGAGCAAGATGACCAAGCTCTCCACAGTTGTAGCAATCCATCTCAGAAATGAGCTTTCTTTTGTTGGAAAAGAATTTCTTCTTTCTTGAATCAAATTTGATGCCTTCTCTGTTGAGCTTCTTTAACATCTTGGTGGTCTTCCTCACCATCAAGGCAATGTTAGCAACAAGGTCATCATCACTTGAGGATTCTTCCTCAATTTGTACTTTAGCTTTTCCTTTTCTTTCTTGATTTGCTTTGAGAGCCAAATCCTTTCTCTTGGAAGATGACTCATCTTTGTCATTGATGTGCATGTACATCTCATGAGCATTGATCTTTCCCAAT
The DNA here is from genome assembly GCF_902167145.1 of Zea mays. Classification (NCBI taxonomy): domain Eukaryota; kingdom Viridiplantae; phylum Streptophyta; class Magnoliopsida; order Poales; family Poaceae; genus Zea; species Zea mays. The sequence goes on along the minus strand of NC_050100.1, from coordinate 155,037,415 downwards.
ATCTGTGTAGGTGTGGTAACTGAAAGATCCATTTGATGCAGTACAGTGACAATGTGTCCAAATTTGTCAATTGGGAGGACACTGAGAATCTTCCTCACAACATCCGGTTGTGAAATTTGTGTAAGCCCCAATCCATTTACTTCCTCTACAAGAATATTGAGACGTGAGTACATAGCATTGGCATTTTCATTAGCAAGCATTTCAAAAGAATTTAACTTTCTCATAGCAATGTGATATCTCTCCTCACGCTCACTTCTAGTTCCTTCATGTAGAGCACAAATGTCCATCCACAAATCATGAGCATTTTTATGATTTCTAACTCTATTAAACACATCTTTGCAAAGGCCTCTAAAAAGGGTGTTTTTGGCCTTAGCATTCCATTTCTCATAATTAAACTCATCACCTACAAGATTTGTGGGATCTCTAGGTGCGGGGAATCCTTGTGTGGCAGGTTTGTAGACACCAATGTCTATAGCCTCTAAATATGCTTCCATACGAATTTTCCAATATGGAAAATTGTCACCATCAAAAACGGCAAGAGGTCCATCCCCACCGGACATCGTTACTCTAGCGGTTAAGCTAATCTAAGAGCAACAAGGTTCTGATACCAATTGAAAGGATCACGACGCCCAAGAGGGGGTGAATTGGGCTTTTCTAAAAATCAACACTAATTAAACCCTAAGCAAGAGACCAACTTTACCCCAACAACTAGAACTAAGAGAATAATACTAGAAATACAACAATGCTAAGACAATACTTCAAATACTTGCTAAACAAATACACAATGTAAAATGCTTGAATTAAATGCGGAATGTAAAGCAAGGTTTAGAAGACTCCTCCAATTTTTCCCGAGGTATCGAAGAGTCGTCACTCTCCACTAGTCCTCGTTGGAGCACCCGCGCAAGGGTATCGCTCCCCCTTGGTCCTCGCAAGAACCAAGTGCTCACTACGAGATGATCCTTTGCCACTCCGGCGCGGTGGATCCCTCACGACCGCTTACAAACTTGAGTCGGGTCACCAACAAGATCTCCACGGTGATCACCGAGCTCCCAACGCCACCAAGCCGTTTAGGTGATGCCGATCACCAAGAGTAACAAGCCGTAGAATTTCGCTTGACCAAGAGAAGCCTAATGCAAGTGGTGTGTGCTCTAGGTGGCTCTCGCTAGCGCTAATGAGGGCCAAATGCGGGATTAAGATTCTCTAATCTCCTCACTAGGCTTTTGGTGCTTGCAATGCTCTACCAATGTGCTGGAATTAATGTGGGTAGCAAGACATTGAATATGGTGGGTGGAGGGGGTATAAATAGCCCTCACCCACCAACTAGCCGTTACCAGAACTGTTCTGCGCATGGGCGCACCGGACAGTCCGGTGCGCCAACGGTCGACTCCAACGGCTAGTTCTGACAGCTAGCCGTTGGGCAGAAGGCACACCGGACAGTGAACAGTCACTGTCCGGTGCACACCGGATCGTCCAGTGCACTGTCCAGTGCGTTGTCCGGTGTGCCACTAAAATTCCACTCGGGAACCTTGCGCTCTCGGGTTTCTGCGTGGGGAAACCCTTCCCCTGGGCCAGCCTGGCCCCACCTGGCAGAGGGCGCACCAGACAGTCCGGTGCACACCGGACAGTCCGGTGCCCCAAGGCCAGAAACCCTATTTTCTGTTTTCCGCTGATTTTCAAATCAGTTTTTGTTCTAACTTGTGAGTATGTTCTAGAGTGTCACCTAGCACTATATATGAGTGTGAATATGCACCAACACTACACTAGAACTCTCTTGGTCAAACTACTCATCGACAACCGCTCTTTATAGTATGGCTAAAACAGAATAAAAGACCTAACTAAATCACAAGTGTCCACAACTCCTTGACACTCGGACTACGTAGTCCTTCACTTTTTGTTTCGTCGTTTTAGCCGTCGCTTCGAGTTCTTATCTCCGGGATTGTTTTCACCGTTGTAGTACTTCTACCTGTAATGCGACCTAACTTACCATTTGTCTCTGCAAAACACACGTTAGTCACATATAACATTACGTTGTCATTAATCACTAAAACCAACCAGGGGCCAAGATGCTTTCAGTCCGCCTATTCAAAACTGGCCCAACCAGAAGGTGACAAGTTAAAGAAATGAATTATAGGGCAAATTGCGGACCTAGACTAGAGGACAGATCATATGCATGACGTCACCAAGGCCAGATAGTCATTGATCGGTCAGTTCTAGCCATTAGATTGTCAGTTATATCTGTTGAGCTGTCAGATCTAGCCATTGAGAAAGGCCAGACCGTCCAGGCCTAGTCCTCAGACCGTTCGCTTGTGCGCTGAAGTTGCAGAAAGTAAATAATGACTATATGGGTGGTTGACGACTATAAATACCCCCAAACCAACCCGTTCAAGGTATCCAAGCATTCCATCCCTTCTCATTCAATACAAGAGCTAGAGCATTCACTCCAACATTCATTGCAAGAAATTCAAGCCATTCAAAGCCTCCCAAGTGCCACTTTGAAGTGAATTGAGTTATAAAAGAGATAATGCCTTGTGGAGTGATTTGTGTTGAGTTTGTTGCAGTGTTTTTTGTGCTCTTGAGTTTATTTCTCACTCTCACTCTTATTCTCATTCTTGTAAGATCTAGCGAGAGACTCGGAGTTTGTGTGGAGATCTTCATGGAGACCCTGGACTCTTGATTTGTGAAAGGATTCTCAAGCTCGATCTAGGTGCTTGAGAGAGATAAAGGGTTGAAAAGACCCATCCTAAGTGGACTCCTTAATGAAAACATAGGTTTTCTTTGGGAACCAAACTCCGGTAAATAAATCGACATGTCTTTTTTGTTGAGTTTTGCTTGCAATTTATTTCTCCCTTCCCTCTCCTAAGTTCTCCTACACGTGTTTGATTCTAAATCATTTGTGTTGCTCCCAAGTAAATTCCACAATCATAAGAAAAACACTTGCAATAAGAATAACTCTCCTCACTCCGATTAATTTGTTTCTCATTCTAACATCTAATCAGGGTTTGAGTTTTTATATTAAGTGATAAATTTCAGGTTTTGCCTATTCACCCCTCTAGGCAACTTTAAATTGGTATTAGAGCTCGATACTTCATTTAGAGTCTAACAACTCAAAGTGATGTTGGGGGGAAAGTTTCTCAAGAACGAGAAGGTACCCTCGAGAGAGAAGCACGAAGAGAAAATGTCGCTTAGAGAAAATCTCGAATGGAAGAAAGAAGAAAAGGTATCGTCTAGAATGGAGCATAGGGAAAAAGGAGAATAATACCAAGGCTTATCCAAGTTGCACAAAAAGAAGGACAACAAGAGAAAGAAAGTGAGGAAGGTCGTCTACTACGAGACCGAAACTTCTTCGTCGCCTTCTACATTGGACACCGATAAGTCCACCTCTTCAAAGCATCATTAATGCAAACCAGTTAAAACAAACTTTAATCAAATTCCTTTTTGTTATTCTCGCATTCCTAAACGTACTCCCTTACTTTCGGTTCCATTAGGAAAACCATCACAATTTGATGGTGAAGATTATTCGTGGTGGAGTGTTAAAATGAAGACTCATTTATACTCACTCTACCCAAGTATTTGGGATGTTGTTGATTTAGGAATGCAAATACCAGGGAGTGATCATCAAGACTACCACTCAGATGAGGTGGCCAAAATCATCCACCGCAACTCCCAAGCAACAACAATATTACTTGTCTCTTTGTGTACAGAAGAATACAACAAAGTGAATAGGTTGCAAAGCATCAAGGATATTGGGGACACGCTCAAGACGATGCACGAAGGTGACATGATCACCAAGATCACAAAGATGGAGCTCATTGAAGGAGAGCTTGGAAGGTTCACCATCAATAAGGGAGAAGGGCCATAAGAAATGTCAAACCGACTTAAGATGTTGGTGAACCAAATCCGAAACTATGGGAGCATCAAGTGGACCAACCGCGAAGTCGTCAAATTCAAGTTAAGGTCCCTTGTCTCTCGTAATGCCACTCTTAATACCTTGCTTCATCAAAATCCTAGGTACAAGGTGACGACTCTAGAGGTGATGGTTAAGGATTCCAAGCACATTGAAAATTTGGTTCAACGAAACACCAACATCGAGCCACAAGTCATCAAGTGAGAAGGAGGAGGAAGGAGCCCCAAAAAAGGAGATTCCAATTGATCCCTCTAAGCTTCATGATGAAGAGATGTCCCTCATCATCAAAAGTTTTCGGTAAATCTTGAAGACCTGGAAGGAGAAGGACTACAAGCCTTGTGGAAAGAGAACATGCTACAAATGTAGTAAGACAAGTCATTATATAACACAGTGTCCATATCATAGTGATGATCATATGGAAGAGGAAAAGAAGGAAAGAAGGTTGAGAAGAAGAAATCCTTCTACAAGAAGGGAGGCGAAGCTTATATTGGCAAGGAGTGGGACTCGAACGAAAGCTCCTCTGATTCCAACGACGAAGAAGTTGTCACCCCCGCCTTCAACAAAAGTGTCTTCTTCCCCAAGGATGACCACACGTGTCTGATGGCAAAGGAGAGTAAGACTACCTCCGTTCTCGAATATTTGTCACCCGTTAGTTCATTTTTGAACTAAAACACGACAAACAAAAAAGAACGGAGGGAGTACACATCCTCCGATGATGAATCAAATAATGAATCTAGTGATGAGGAGGATTTGTATAAAATTTTCAAGGGCCTTAGTAAAGATAAAATAGCTAAAGTAAATGAATTAATTAAAACCATCAACAAGAAGGATGAACTCTTGGAAAAGCAAGATGATCTACTCTTTGATGAAAATGCAAAATGCACTAAGCTAGAAAAGGCCCTAGCTCATGAAACTAAAAAGAATAAAATTTTGAACAATGAGCCAAATGTTTGCAATGATTCATTTACTTGTCTTAATCTTGAAAATGTTGATTTAAATGCTAAGATTAAGGAATTGAATGCCTTCCATGCTTCTACGTCTTCAATTGAACATTTGCTATTTGCACTAGATGCCAAGATGTAGATATTGATGCTTTTGTTAAAAATGTTGTTATGATCAAAATTTTGAATAATCATGTAGCAAAATTAGAGGCTAAAGTAGCTAAGCATGAACTAGAATATGAAAAGTATAAACTTGCTCGTAGCATTCTCTTAAGCGAGAGATGCCTGAGCATTAAAGATGGTGTTGGCGTCCAAACTAGAGGTAAAGAGAACACCAAAACTAATGCCAATAGAAAAGAATTTCCAAATTTTATTAAGGGCAAATCTCCAATTGTTTTATCATGATTCCTATATTATTTATCCTAAGAATGGTCATTCTACGAATGCTCATGCTCATAATGTTAATGTTCAACATGCTCGTGTCTCTAAAATAAAAAGCATCTCATTCTAGACATGTTGATTCTCAAGCTAAATACACAAATGCCTAAGAATAAAGTTAAGAATGCATTAAATGGACCACTTTTATCATTTCATACTTTTGATGCTTCTTATGTGCTTACAAACAAATCTAGCAGAGTAGTTGTCAAATATGTTGGGCCTCGACATAAGATCTCAAATACTTGTGTTTGGGTACCAAATGTGCTTGTTACTAATGTGAAGGGACCCAAAACATTTGGGGTTCATAAGAACAAGGCCTAAAATGTTTTGTAGCTTTATGCATCTGGAGGCGCAAGTTGGGTAATTGATAGCGGATGCACAAACCACATGACAGGTTAGAAGAAGATGTTCTCATCCTATGAAAAGAGCAAAGACTACCAATATGCTATTACATTTGGGAATGGGGGGTCAAGGTTAGGTAAAATTACAATTTCACCCGACCATTCTATTTCTAATGTGTTCTTGGTTGAATCTTTATATTATAATTTATTATCTATCTCTCAATTGTGTCAAATGGGCTACAATTGTTTATTCGCTGATGTTGATGTTATAGTCTTTATAATAAGTGATGATTGAGTTGCCTTTAAGGGTGTGTTAAAAGGAAATGCCTATCTATTAGATTTTTCAAACGACAAAGCCGAACTTGATGCATGCTTGATCGCTAAAACCAAGGCTGGCTCTGGCATCACCAACTTGCTCATGTTGGGATGAAAAACCTTCATAAGCTTTTAAAGGGCAAACATGTTTTAGGACTAAAAAATGTTTGCTTTAAGAAAGACAGGCCATGTGGGTCACACCAAGCAGGGAAACAAGTTGGATCAAGACACCCCTCCAAGAACATAATGACTTCCTCAAGATCATTGGATCTCCTCCAAATTGATTTATTCAGCCTCATTGCTTACATATGCATTGGAGGGAGTAGGTATAGTCTTGTAATTATTGATGATTATACTCGCTTCACTTGGGTGCTCTTTTTGCTAGATAAAAGTGAAATCTAAGGAACTCTGAAGAGATTTTTGAGAAGAGCTCAAAATGAGTTCAGCTTAGGTATCAAGTGAAAGGATCACGATGCCCAAGCATGAGCCCAACTTCACCCAAACTACTAGCAACAAGTAAAAGCTACGAAAATAGAGAACAACCCTAAGTCATTATTCCAAATAATAACTAAGCAAATACAGAAAGTAAAATTCTCAAAGTAAATGCAGAAAGTAAAGTAGGGACAAGAAGACTCCTCCAATTTTTCCTGAGGTATCGAAGAGTCGGCACTCTCCCCTAGTCCTCGTTGGAGCACCCACGCAAGGGTATCACTCTGCTTCGTCCTCGCAAGAACCAAGTGCTCACTATGAAATGATCCTTTGCCTCTCCGGTACGGTGGATCCCACACGACCATGTACAATCTCCAAGTCGGGTCACCAACAAATCCTCCAGGGTGACCACAGAACTCTAATCGCCACTAAGCCGTCTAGGTGATGTCGATCACCAAGAGTAATAAGCCATAGACTTTCACTTGACCAAGAGAAGCCTAATGCATGTGGTGTGTGCTCTAGGTGGCTCTCATGCGCACTAATGAGGTCCTAACATGGGATTGTGATTTTGCTAATCACCTCACTATGCTTTGTGGACATGCAATGCTCTAGCAATGAATACAAGTGTGTTGGGGCAACAAGACACTTATTATGGCTGGGAAGGGGTATAAATACCCCCACCAATAAAAACTAGTTGTTACTGCAGGTTGCTGCGCAAGGGTGCACCGGACAGGCCAATGCGTCACTGGTGCGCCAACTATGCGCTTCCAATGGCTAGTTCTAACAGCTATCCGTTGCTCTGACGTTGCATCGGACAGTGAATAGTGACTGTTCGATGTGCACCGGACAGTCTAGTGCTTGGCTAAAATTCAACTCAGCGAACAGCTGTCACACCCGGTTTTGGAAGGTAAACCGAATGCGAACCATGTATGTGCCAGGATCAAAAATTCACTTACACATTGATTATATAACTAGACATCATCACACAGTGCTCAAATAAAAGCGTAAAGAAGTATTACTTTGTTACATCATGATGTCTGAAACATCCACATAGTCATTGACTTAAATAGAAATCAAAGTGCTAAACGAAACGTAGTAAGATAAAGCCTTCACAGGCAGCTGACTGGGGTTTGCTGCTAATCTAGTTTAGAACTCCTCGAAGTCCTGAAAATCCTTCGTGTTGCCTTCATCTTCTCCCGAGCAATGGTTGCAATGTGGACAACCTGGTGTTTGGTGTTTAAGCAAGGGTGAGTACACATCAATGTACTCAGTAAATGTCCCGTTTGGCTCAAGTGGACTAGTTGTATGTGGGGTTAAGCTCAAAGCAATTGCTTTTAGTTGGTCAGATATTTATCATTACTAGAAGCCAAGTTTTATCATAGAACCTGTCGGGGACCATAATTAGGGGTACCCTCAAGACTCCTAATCTCAGCTGGTAACCCCCATCAGCACAAAGCTGCAAAGGCCTGATGGGTGCGATTAAGTCAAGGATCGGTCCACTCAAGGGACACGATCTCGCCTCGCCCAAGCCCAGCCTCAGGCAAGGGCAGCCGACCCCGGAGGATTCACGTCTCGCCCGAGGGCCCCCTCAAGCAACGGACACACCTTCGGCTCGCCCGAGGCCCAGTCTTCGCCATGAAGCAACCTTGGCCCGATCGCCGCGCCGACCGACCGAATCACAGGAGCATTTAATGCAAAGGTGGCCTGACACCTTTATCCTGACGCGCGCCCTTCAGTCAACAGAGCCGAAGTGACCGCAGTCACTTCGCCGCTCCTCTGACCGGCCTGACAAAAGGACAGCGCCGCCTGCGCCGCTCCGACTGCTGCGCCACTCGGCAGAGTGCGGCTGACATCAGCCAAGTCCGGCCTCGAGCGCCATAGGAAACTCTGCATCGCCCGACCCCAGGGCCCGGACTCGGGCTCAGCCCCGGAAGACGACGAACTCCGCTTCGCCCGACCCCAGGGCTCGGACTCGGGCTCAGCCCCGGAAGACGACGAACTCCGCTTCGCCCGACCCCAGGGCTCGGACTCGGGCTCAGCCCCGGAAGACGACGAACTCTGCATCGCCCGACCCCAGGGCTCGGACTCGGGCTTAGCCCTAGAAGACGACGAACTCCGCATCACCCGACCCCAGGGCTCAGACTCGGGCTCAGCCCTGGAAGGCGACGAACTCCGCTTCGCCCAACCCCAGGGCTCGGACTCAGCCCTGGCCTCAGCCGACGGTCTCCGCCTCGCCCGACCTAGGGGCTCGGACTCGACCTCGGCCTTGGAAGACAGACTCGACCTCGACCTCGAAGGAGCCTCCACCTCGCCCAACCCAGGGCTCGGACCGACCACGTCACAGGAGGCGCCATCATTACCCTACCCCAAGCTAACTTAGGCTACGGGGAACAAGACCGGCGTCCCATCTAGCTCGCCCCGGTAGACAAGTAATGATGGCGCCCCGCATGCTCTATGACGACGACGGCTCTCAACCCCCTTGCGGAAGCAAGGGGACGTCAACAAGGACTCGACAGCCCCGACAGCTGTCCTTCCGCCAGGCTCCAGCGCTCCTCCGACGGCCACAACATCACACGAACCGGGTGCCAAAACCTCTCCGGCTGCCACGATGGCATGTACTTAGGGCACTAGCTCTCCTCCGCTAGACACGTTAGCACACTGCTACACCCCCCATTGTACACCTGGATCCTTTCCTTACGCCTATAAAAGGAAGGACCAGGGCCCTCTTACAGAGGGTTGGCTGCGCGGGGAAGGACGGGACGGCGCTCGCGTAAGCCGCTCGGTCCCTCCCACGTGGACGCTTGTAACCCCCTACTGCAAGCGCACCCGACCTGGGCGCGGGACAAACACGAAGGCCGCGGGTTTCCCCTTTTACGCCTGTCTCCCTCTGGCTTCTCTCCCCCCTTCGCGCTCCGTCTCACGCCGACCCATCTGGGCTGGGGCACGCGGCGACAATTTACTCGTCGGTCCAGGGACCCCCCGGGTTCGAAACACCGACAGTTGGCACGCCAGGTAGGGGCCTGCTGCATGTTGACGAACAACTTCCCGTCAAGCTCCAGATGGGCAGTCTTCAGCAACCTTTCCAGCCCGGGACGGTGCTCCGTTTCGGGAGTCTTGAGTTCATGTCCCTCGATGGCAGCTACGACATGATACTCCTTCCCCCGCCGCGCGACAACGACAATGGCGACCGACAACCTGCCCGCCGGCGGCGGAATCGACGACGTCTTCCCCACGTGGTGGAAGAACAACATTCGGGCTTGTCCCGTCCCCTCCCCCGCCGACGGAGGAGGAGGTGGGGCAACCAAGGCCAAGCAGGAGGCGGCACCTCGTCGGCTGTCGAGCGAGTCGACGGCGCCGGCGCCCCAACGGGGGGCACGTCGGGCATCGACCTCGCGTCTGAGACGAAGACGAGCGCCGTCTCCCCGCAACACGTCAACCCCAAGCAAATGGACGACGCCAGCACGCTCGCAAAGGACTTGCTGGGCGTCACCCTTGTACCTGAGACGACGGTGCAGTCTGCCCCTGACGTGACTTCGTCACCGCCCGTCGACCAAGAGGTACCGACCGATTCCCATCTCGTGCCTTTTGGATTCAGCCTCGACCCACCAAGCGACTTCGCTTTGGTGGACGCTCTCATAGAGGCGAGTCCAAACTCTCTGGGGTATCGTATGCGGTCACCCTGGGACCGCATGATGGCCGTCTCGACCTATGGGCCCTTGGGTTCCGAGGAAGATGACGAGCCCGACTTTAGTTGGGATTTCTCCAGACTTGGTAACCCCAGTGCCATGCGGGACTTTATGACTGCATGCGACTATTGCCTTTCCGACTGTTCCGACGGTAGCCGCAGCCTCGGCGACGAGGACTGCGACCCAAGTCGTGAATGTTTCCACGTCGATCTAGGGGGTCCCGACGAAGGCAACCATCTTGGTATGCCGGAGAACGGTGATCCCCCTAGGCCTGTGCCTCGTGTTGACATCCTTCGGGAGCTAGCTGTGGTCCCCGTCTCGGCGGGGGGTCATGACCCACAGCTCGAGCAAATCCGCGAGATGCAGGCCAGGCTCGACGAGGGAGCAGGAACACTTGAGCCGTTCCGCCGGGACATTGGGCAGGAATGGGCGGGCCAACCTCCGGCCGGAGAAGTGCGTCATCTACCCCAGGGCATCCAGCACCGCATCACCGACGATGTCAGGGTAAGGCCGCCACCGGTTTCCAGTGGGGTCGGCCAGAACCTGGCTGCAGCGGCAATACTTCTCCGTGCGATGCCGAAGCCATCAACCACCGAGGGGCGGCGTATCCATGGAGAGCTCAAGAATCTCCTGGAGGATGCCGCGGTCCGACGGGCCGAAAGCTCTGCCTCCCGAAGGCAGGGGTACCCCTCGGAACATCGCGCCGCGACTTCCCGATTCATGCGGGAAGCCTCGGTCCATATCGGGCGCACGCGCAACACAGCGCCTGCGGCCCCGGGTCGCCTCGGCAACGAACACCCTCACCGCAACCGATGAACCCACCTCGACGAGAGGGTGCGCCGAGGCTACCACCCCAGGCGTGGGGGACGCTACGACAGCGGGGAGGATCGGAGTCCCTTGCCCGAACCACTCGGTCCACAGGCTTTCAGCCGGGCCATACGACGAGCGCCATTCCCGACCCGGTTCCGAACCCCGACTACTATCACAAGGCTGGAACTGTGGCTCGCGGACTACCAGCTGGCCTGCCACCTGGGTGGAACGGACGATGACAACCTCATCATCTGCAACCTCCCCCTATTCCTCTCCGATACCGCTCGAGCCTGGGTGGAGCACCTGCCTCCGGGGCAGATCTCCAACTGGGACGACCTGGTCCAAGCCTTCGTCGGCAACTTCCAGGGCACGTACGTGCACCCTGGGAACTTCTGGGATCTCCGAAGCTGCCGCCAGCAGCCGGGAGAGTCTCTCCGGGACTACATCCGGCGATTCTCGAAGCAGCGCACCGAGCTGCCTAACGTCACCGATTCGGATGTCATCGGCGCGTTCCTCGCCGACACCACCTGCCGCGACCTGGTGAGCAAGCTGGGTCGCAAGACCCCCACCAGGGCGAGCGAGCTGATGGACATCGCCACCAAGTTCGCCTCTGGCCAGGAGGCAGTTGAGGATATGTTTCGGAAGGACAAGCAGCCCTAGGGCCGCCTACTGGAAGATGTCCCCGAGGCGTCAACTCAGCGCGACACCAAGAAGAAAGGCAAGAAGAAGTCGCAAGCGAAACACGACGCCGCCGACGCGGACCTTGTCGCCGCCGCCGAGTACAAGAACCCTCGGAAACCTCCCGGAGATGCCAATCTCTTCGACAAGATGCTCAAGGAGCCATGCCCCTATCATCAGGGGCCCGTCAAGCACACCCTTGAGTAGTGCGCCATGCTTCGGCGCCACTTTCACAAGGCCGGGCCACCTGCGGAGGGTGGCAGGGCCCGCGACGATGACAAGAAGGAGGATCACAAGGCAGGAGAGTTCCCCGAGGTCCACGACTGCTACATGATCTACGGTGGGCGAGTGGCGGGACCGCAAGCAAGAGCGTTGGGAGGTCTGCTCGGTAAAGGTGGCGGCGCCAGTCTACCTAGACTGGTCCGACAAGCCCATCACCTTCGACCAAGACGACCACCCCGACCGCGTGCCGAGCCTGGGGAAATACCCGCTCGTTGTCGACCCCGTCATCGGCAACGTCAGGCTCACCAAGGTCCTCATGGACGGAGGCAGCAGCCTCAACATCATCTACGTCGAGACCCTTGGGCTCCTGCGGATCGATCTGTCCTCGGTCCGGGTAGGCGCTGCGCCTTTTCACGGGATCATCCCCGGGAAACACGTCCAGCCCCTCGGACAATTCGATCTACCCGTCTGCTTTGGGACGCCCTCCAACTTCCGAAGGGAGACCCTCACGTTCAAGGTGGTCGGGTTTCGAGGAACCTACCACGCAGTGCTGGGGAGACCATGCTACGCCAAGTTCATGGCCGTCCCCAACTACACCTACCTCAAGCTCAAGATGTCGGGCCCCAACGGGGTCATCACCGTCGGCCCCACGTACCGACACGCGTACGAATGCGACGTGGAGTGTGTGGAGTACGCCGAGGCCCTCGCCGAATCCGAGGCCCTCATTGCCGACCTGGAGAGCCTCTCCAAGGAGGCGCCAGACGCGAAGCGCCACGTCGGCAACTTCGAGCCAGCGGAGACGATTAAATCCGTCCCTCTCGACCCCAGCAACGACGCCTCCAAGCAGATCCGGATCGACTCTGAGCTCGATCCCAAATAGGAAGCAGTGCTCATCGACTTTCTCCACGCAAACACCGACGTTTTCACGTGGAGTCCCTCGGACATGCCCGACATACCGAGGGATGTCGCCGAGCACTCGCTGGATATCCGAGCTGGGGCCCGACCCATGAAGCAACCTCTGTGCCTATTCGACGAGGAAAAGCGTAGAGCCATAGGCGAGGAGATCCACAAGCTAATGGCGGCAGGGTTCATCAAAGAGGTATTCCATCCCGAATGGCTTGCCAACCCTGTGCTTGTGAGAAGAAAGGAGGGAAATGGCGGATGTGTGTAGACTACACTGGTCTAAACAAAGCATGTCCGAAGGTTCCCTACCCTTTGCCTCGCATCGATCAAATCGTGGATTCCACTGCTGGATGTGAAACCTCGTCTTTCCTCGATGCCTACTCAGGGTATCACCAGATCAGGATGAAAGAGTCCGACCAGCTCGTGACGTCTTTCATCACACCCTTTGGCATGTACTGCTATGTTACCATGCCGTTTGGTTTGAGGAATGCGGGTGCAACGTACCAACGGTGCATGAACCACGTGTTTGGCGAACACATTGGTCGAACGGTCGAGGCCTACGTCGATGACATCGTAGTCAAGACGAGGAAAGCCTCCGACCTCCTTTCTGACCTTGAAACGACATTCCGGTGTCTCAAGGCGAAAGGCGTAAAACTCAATCCTGAGAAGTGTGTCTTCGGGGTCCCCCGAGGCATGCTCTTGGGGTTCATCGTCTCCGAGCGGGGCATCGAGGCCAACCCAGAGAAGATCGCGGCCATCACCAGCATGGGGCCCATCAAGGACTTGAAAGGCGTACAGAGGGTCACGAGATGCCTTGCGGCTCTGAGCCGTTTTATCTCGCGCCTCGGCGAAAGAGGCCTGCCTCTGTACTGCCTCTTAAGGAAGGCCGAGTGCTTCACTTGGACCCCTGAGGCCGAGGAAGCCCTCGGGAACCTGAAAGCGCTCCTCACGAACGCGCCCATCTTGGTGCCACCCGCTGCCGGAGAAGCCCTCTTGATCTACATCGCCGCTACCACTCAGGTGGTTAGTGCACGATCGTGGTTGAGAGACGAGAAGAGGGGCATGCATTGCCTGTCCAGAGGCCAGTCTACTTCATCAGTGAGGTACTGTCTGAGACCAAGATCCGCTACCCACAAATTCAGAAGCTACTGTACGCGGTGATCCTGACGCGGCGGAAGTTGCGACACTACTTCGAGTCTCATCTGGTAACTGTGGTGTCGTCCTTCCCCCTGGGGGAAATCATCCAGTGCCGAGAGGCCTCGGGTAGAATCGCAAAGTGGGCGGTGGAAATCATGGGCGAAACGATCTCGTTCGCCCCTCGGAAGGCCATCAAGTCCCAAGTCTTGGCGGACTTTATGGCTGAATGGGTCGACACCCAGCTCCCAACAGCTCCGATCCAATTGGAACTCTGGACCATGTTTTTCGACGGGTCGCTGATGAAGACAGGAGCAGGCACAGGCCTGCTCTTCATCTCACCCCTCGGGAAGCACCTACGCTACGTGCTACGCCTACATTTCCCGGTGTCCAACAATGTGGCCGAGTACGAGGCTCTGGTCAACGGGTTGCGCATCGCCATCGAGCTAGGGGTCCGACGCCTCGACGCTCGCGGTGACTCGCAGCTCGTCATCGACCAAGTCATGAAGAACTCCCACTGCCGCGACCCGAAGATGGAAGCCTACTGCGATGAGGTTCGGCGCCTGGAAGACAAGTTCTACGGGCTCGAGCTCAACCACATCGCCCGACGCTACAACGAGACTGCGGACGAGCTGGCTAAAATAGCCTCGGGGCGAACAACGGTTCCCCCGGACGTCTTCTCCCGAGACCTGCATCAACCCTCCGTCAAGACCGACGACACACCCGAGCCCGAGAAGGCCTCGGCCCAGCCCGAGGCACCCTCGGCTCAGCCCGAGGCACCCTCGGCCCCCGAGGTACCCTCGGCCCCTGAGGTACCCTCGGCCCCCAAGGGTGAGGCACTGCGCGTCGAGGAGGAGCGGAGCGGGGTCACGCCTAATCGAAACTGGCAGACCCCGTACCTGCAATATCTCCACCGAGGAGAGCTACCCCTCGACCGAGCCGAAGCTCGGCGGTTGGCGCGGCGCGCCAAGTTGTTCGTCTTGCTGGGAGACGGGAAGGAGCTCTACCACCGCAGCCCCTCAGGCATCCTCCAGCGATGCATTTCCATCGCCGAAGGCTAGGAGCTCTTACAAGAGATACACTCGGGGGCTTGCGGCCATCACGCAGCACCTCGAGCCCTTGTTGGAAACGCCTTCCGACAAGGCTTCTACTGGCCGACCGTGGTGGCTGACGCCACTAGAATTGTCCGCACCTGCCAAGGGTGTCAATTCTATGCAAGGTAGACCCACCTGCCCGCTCAGGCTCTGCAGACCATACCCATCACCTGGTCGTTTGCTGTGTGAGGTCTGGACCTCGTCGGCCCCTTGCAGAAGGCACCCGGGGGCTACACGCACCTGTTGGTCGCCATCGACAAATTTTTTAAGTGGATCGAGGTCCGACCCCTAAACAGCATCAGGTCCGAACAGGCGGTGGCGTTCTTCACCAACATCATCCATCGCTTTGGGGTCCCGAACTCCATCATCACCGACAATGGCACCCAGTTCACCGGCAGAAAGTTCCTGGACTTCTGCGAGGATCACCACATCCAGGTGGACTGGGCCGCCGTGGCTCACCCCATGACGAATGGGCAAGTAGAGCGTGCCAACAGCATGATCCTGCAAGGGCTCAAGCCGCGGATCTATGACGACCTGAACAAGTTCGGCAAGCGATGGATGAAGGAGCTCCCCTCGGTGGTCTGGAGTCTGAGGACAATGCCGAGCCGAGCCACGAGCTTCACACCGTTCTTTCTAGTCTATGGGGCCGAGGCCATCTTGCCCACAGACTTAGAATACGGTTCCCCGAGGACGAGGGCCTATGCCGACCAAAGCAATCGATCTAATCAAGAAGACTCACTGGACCAGCTGGAAGAGGCTCGGAACATGGCCTTACTACACTCGGCGCGGTACTAGCAGTCCCTGTGACGCTACCACGCCCGAGGGGTTCGGTCTCGAGACCTCCAGGTGGGCGACCTGGTGCTTCGACTGCGACAAGACGCCCGAGGGCGGCACAAGCTCACGCCTCCCTGGGAAGGGCCGTTCGTCGTCGCCAAGGTTCTAAAGCCCGGAACGTACAAGCTAGCCAACAGTCAAGGCGAGGTCTACAGCAACGCTTGGAACATCCGACAGCTACGTCGCTTCTACCCTTAAGATGCTTTCAAGTCGTTCATACACCTCTGTCACATACAAAGTCTAGTCATCAAGGAAGGGTCAGCCTTGCCTCGGCAAAGCCCGACCCTCCCTCGGGGGCTAAAAGGGGGGAACCCCCTCTGCGTCAAAATTTTCCTCGGAAAAAGATCTTTTCTGCCAGAATGTCTTTCGTGCTTTTCGACTACTTCGAAAGTGGATCCTGAAAACGACGGAGTACACGTAAGCAGCCAAGGCTGACCGAGCCGAGGGACTCCTACGCCTCCGGGATACGGATACCTCACTCATCACCTTCTGCGATAAGTAACTCACGCTCGGATAAGTGATTCCACGGACCAAACAAGTCTCCACGCTCGAAAACTCCTCTGCCGAAACGATCTTTCGGGCCTTCTCGACTACGTCGGTGACAGAACCCTATGGACGAGTAAGAGTGCACGTAAGCGGCAAGGCCGACCGAGCCGAGGGATTCCTACGCCTCCGGGATACGGATACCTCACTCATCACCTTCCGTGAAAAGTAACTCTCGCTCGGACAAGCAATTCTGTTATCGACAAATAAGTCCAGATACTCGAAACAACAGGAAAAGGAACGCAACTTTACAACACGACGACAGTATGTTTGGGCCTCGGCGGCCGCAGAAAACATACGCACACTACAAGATAACCCGATCCTGCAGGCTCGGATCTTGACAGTTGAAGGGAGCAGCAGCACCCTCGGCGTCAACTACACCTTCGGCGAGGTCCGGCCTAGCCTCGGACGGCGACGCGGTCGGAGGATCTCCACTCCGAAGGACGAAATCAGCACCACACCCGGGCCATCGCCGCCAGGGCCTTCTCCAGGAATCCGGCTCGAGCAAACGGCTCGGCCGGCCACCTCGAAGCCTCAGCCAGCTGTCTCCCGAGGACATCAGCCCGGCTCGTGGCGTCGGCGACTCAACTCCGGCGTCGGTCCCGCCAGTGGACGACCCGGCCAGGCTCCGGTCGACCAAATCTTCTTTTCGAGCCAACTCTGCCTCTGTCCGTGCTGACACCGCTACCTCCGGCTTCGGCTCATCGATGAGCGGCCGAGGGTTCCTTTAACTAAGCAAGAGAAGCCTCGGACATGAAGGCCGACCGAGCCGAGGGACTCCTACGCCTCCAGGATACGGATACCTCACTCGTCACCTTCGCACGAGGCGACTCACGCTTGGTGAAGCGGTTCAGATAGCCGACAGGCGAGTCTTAGTGCTCGAAATGAGGAAAAACATGGCTCCGTGCCGAAAATACATACATGTTCAGGCCCCGACAGCCACAATGAATAGACATCGGCACTCAAGGTGCCACTACAAACGGAACTCCAGTTCCATCCCCGCGGGTATGAACAACCTCCACACCGGGGAGCCTGCGGGGCAACAAGCTCTATGCGACTCGCCAGCGACCTTTGCAGCAGCAGCTATGGTCCCAGGACGGACGCAGCCACCGGAAGGCTCTCGTTCGCGTCGCCGCTCAAGGGACGCGAACCAGACATTAAAGCCAAAGAGCCGGAGGTCGGTCCGTAGGCGGCGGCGACGGCCTCGACGGTGGGGAAGCTTCCTCCAGCTGCCACCACGTCAGCACCGACGGCGGTGTCCGCCTCTCCACCAACGCCGCACCGGCGAGCGCGGGCCGCTCCAAAGCGCACCGGCAGGTCCTCATGAAAGGGAAATGTGCCCTTGGGCCATTTCTAAGTATTTTGGTGATTGAGTGTCAACACAAGTGCTTAAATGTGAATCTATACCCATGGATGGACAAAGTGCAAATTAAGAGTAAAGGTATGTTTGTAAGCCTTAGTACATTGTTTTGAAGACTAATGTATTATGTCTAAGTGCTTGAAACAGGAGAAATCGAGTCAGAGAAAAGTTGGCTGTGTACAGCCAAAAGGCTGTTCGGTCTGGAGCACCGGACTGTCCGGTGGTGCACCGGACAGTGTCCGGTGCGCCAGACTAACTCGGGCGAACTGGCCGCTCTCGGGAATTTACCAGCGACGTACGGCTATAATTCACCGGACTGTCCGATGTGCACCGGACTGTCCGGTGAGCCAACTGTCGGCCGGGCCAACGGTCGGCCGCGCGATCTGCGCGGGACACGTGGCAGAGCCAACGGCTAGAAGGGGGCACCGGACTGTCCGGTGTGCACCGGACATGTCCGGTGCGCCAACGGCTCTCTGGCGGCCCACGGTCGGCTGCGCCGTTTAAGGAAAGAAATCGGGCACCGGACAGTGTCCGGTGTGCACCGGACTGTCCGGTGCACCAGTCGACAGAAGGCAAGATCAGCTCTCCAGATTTGCTCTCAACGGCTCCTAGCTGCCTTAGGGGCTATAAAAGGGACCCCTAGGCGCATGGAGGATGACACCAAGCATTCCTACAACATTCCTAAGCACCAAGACATCGATTCCGCGCATTTGGTTCATTGTGATAGCATCTAGAGCTCTTGTTGAGTTGTGAACTCATTGAGTTGTGTTGCGAGCTCTTGTTGCGACTTGTGTGCGTGCTGTTGCTCTGATTTTGAGTCTTGTGTGTGTTGCTAGTTCCTCCCTTACTTCGTATTTCTTTGTGAATCTCAAGTGTAAGGGCGAGAGGCTCCAAGTTGTGGAGATTCCTCGCAAACGGGATATTGAAAGGCAAAACACCGTGGTATTCAAGTTGGTCTTTGGACCGCTTGAGAGGGGTTGATTGCAACCCTCGTCCGTTGGGATGCCACAACGTGGAGTAGGCAAGCGTTGGTCTTGGCCGAACCACGGGATAAACCACTGTGTCATTTCTGTGTTTGATCTCTTGTGGTATTGTGTTTTGTTGAGACTCCTCTCTAGCCACTTGGCGATTATTGTGCTAACACTTAACAAGTTTTTGTGGCTATAAGTTTGAGTTTCACAGGATCACCTATTCACCCCCCCATCTAGGTGCTCTCAATTGGTATCAAAGTCGTTCTCTTCACAAAGGGACTAACCGCCCGAAGAGATGGATCCTAAAGGGAAGGGAATCGTGATCAACGACAAGGAGAAGGAGTCCTTCGTCAACGAGCCAAGGGATGACAAGTCCAACGACTCGGGCTCAGGCCACAGACGCAAAGATGGGAAGAAGAAGAAGACAAGACGCATCAAGGAGATCGTCTACTACGACAGCGATGAGT
This sequence comes from Zea mays, assembly GCF_902167145.1. Classification (NCBI taxonomy): domain Eukaryota; kingdom Viridiplantae; phylum Streptophyta; class Magnoliopsida; order Poales; family Poaceae; genus Zea; species Zea mays. Next base: position 155,018,345 of record NC_050100.1, on the reverse strand, counting down.
CTACTTCCTCCCAAAAGGACGACGACCACAACGAATACGAGAGAAAGAAACCGGTCAATTCGAACTTTTCTTTTGATTACTCTCGTATTCCTCAAAGTACTAATGCTCATTTATTATCTATTCCACTTGGTAAACCTCCTCATTTTGATGGAGAGGACTACGGATTTTGGAGTCACAAAATGCGTAGTCACTTGTTCTCTCTCCATCCTAGCATATGGGAGATTGTAGAAAGTGGAATGCACTTTGATAGTACGGATAGTCCCATGTTTATTAATGAACAGATTCATAAAAATGCACAAGCTACTACTGTGTTGCTAGCCTCTTTGTGCAGGGACGAGTACCATAAGGTGAGCGGCTTGGACAATGCCAAGCAGATCTGGGACACCCTCAAGATCTCTCATGAGGGGAATGATGTCACCTTGCTCACCAAGATGGAGTTGGTGGAGGGCGAGCTTGGACGGTTCGCAATGATAAGGGGCGAGGAGCCAACTCAAACATACAACCGGCTCAAGACACTTATCAACAAAATAAGGAGCTACGGAAGCACGCGGTGGACGGATCACGACGTCGTCCGCCTAATGCTAAGGTCCTTTACCGTTCTTGATCCTCATTTGGTGAACAATATTCGTGAAAATCCTAGGTACACCAAGATGTTGCCCGAAGAAGTTCTGGGGAAGTTCGTAAGCGGGCGAATGATGATCAAGGAGGCAATATATGTGGACGACGCGTTGAACGGTCCCATTCATGAGACTCAACCCATTGCTCTCAAGGCAACGAGGAGCAAGGTGGCGCAAGTTGAGGCGGCCGGGCTAAATAATGAGGAGATGGCCCTCATCATTAAGCGCTTCAAGACGGCGCTTAAAGGTCGCAAGGGACAGCCAAGCAAGACCAAGACAAAGGAGAAGCGCTCGTGCTTCAAATGTGGTAAGATTGGTCATTTCATTGCTAACTGTCCCGATAATGAAAGTGACCAGGAAAAGGGGAACAAAAGGGAGAAGAAGAAGCATTACAAGAAGGCCAAGGGCGAGGCACATATCGGAAAGGAGTGGGATTCGGATTGCTCCTCCTCCGACTCCGACAATGAAGGACTCGCCGCCACCGCCTTCAACAAGTCATCCCTCTTCCCCAACGAGCGTCACACTTGCCTCATGGCAAGGGAGAAGAAAGTAAGCACTCATGATACTAGTACTTGTGCTTCTTCAAGTGAGGATGAGTTTAGTGATGATGATGAGATAGATTACTCATGCTTATTCAAGGGATTAGATAGATCTAAAATTAATAAGATTAATGAGTTGATTGATGCTTTGAATGACAAGAATAGATTACTAGAAAAACAAGAGGATCTTTTATATGAGGAGCATGATAAATTTGTTAGTGCACAAAATTCTCTTGCTCTAGAAATTAAAAGGAATGAAATGCTCTCTAGTGAATTATCTACTTGTCATGAATCCATCTCTAAATTAAAAAGTGTTAATGATGATTTGAATGCTAAGTTAGAAATAGCCAGTAAATCAACATCTTGTGTAGAAATTGTTGAAACTTGCAATAGGTGTAAAGATTTTGACATTGATGCTTGTAGTGAACACCTAGTTTCAATTTCCAAACTTAATGATGAATTGGCTAGTCTTAATGCTCAACTTAAGACTAGCAAGAGTAATTTTGATAAGCTAAAATTTGCAAGGGATGCCTACACAATTGGTAGACACCCCTCAATTAAGGATGGACTTGGCTACAAGAAGGAAGCCAAGAACTTGACAAGCCATAAGGCTCCCATCTCCGCCAAGGAGAAAGGGAAGGCCCCTATGGCTAGTAGTGTGCAAAAGAACCATGCCTTTATGTACCATGATAGGAGACAATCTAGAAATGCTTATAGGAGATGTAACGCATATGATGCTTTTGATTCTCATGACATGTTTCCTTCTAGTTCTTCTTATGTGCATGATAGAAATGTTGGTAGGAGAAATGTTGTTCATAATATGCCTAGGAGAAATGTTGTTAATGTTCCTAGAAAAGTAATGAATGAACCCTCTACAATTTATCATGCTTTAAATGCCTCCTTTGCTATTTGTAGAAAGGATAGGAAAATAGTTGCTAGGAAGTTAGGGGCAAAATGCAAGGGAGACAAAACTTGCATTTGGGTCCCTAAGGATATTTGCACTAACCCTGTAGGACCCAACATGAGTTGGGTACCTAAGACCCAAGCCTAAATTTGCCTTGCAGGTTTATGCATCCGGGGGTTCAAGCTGGATTATCGACAGCGGATGCACAAACCATATGACGGGGGGGAAGAAGATGTTCACCTCCTACGTCAAGAATAAGGATTCCCAAGATTCAATTATATTCGGTGATGGGAATCAAGGCAAGGTAAAAGGGTTAGGTAAAATTGCAATTTCTAATGAGCACTCTATCTCCAATGTGTTTTTAGTTGAGTCTCTTGGTTACAATTTGCTATCTGTTAGTCAACTATGCAATATGGGATATAATTGTCTTTTTACAAATGTAGATGTGTCTGTCTTTAGAAGAAGTGATGGTTCACTAGCCTTTAAGGGTGTATTAGACGACAAGCTTTACTTAGTTGATTTTGCAAAAGAAGAGGCCGGTCTAGATGCATGCTTAATTGCTAAGACTAGCATGGGCTGGCTGTGGCATCGCCGCTTAGCACATGTGGGGATGAAGAACCTTCACAAGCTTCTAAAGGGAGAACACGTGATAGGTTTAACTAACGTACAATTCGAAAAAGATAGACCTTGTGCAGCTTGTCAGGCAGGTAAACAGGTGGGAGGAGCGCATCACAACAAGAATGTGATGACCACATCAAGACCCCTGGAGCTGCTACATATGGACCTCTTCGGACCCGTCGCCTATCTAAGCATAGGAGGAAGTAAGTATGGTTTAGTTATTGTTGATGACTTTTCCCGCTTCACTTGGGTGTTCTTTTTGCAGGATAAGTCTGAAACCCAAGGGACCCTCAAGCGCTTCCTCAGAAGAGCTCAAAATGAGTTTGAGCTCAAGGTGAAGAAGATAAGGAGCGACAACGGGTCCGAGTTCAAGAACCTTCAAGTGGAGGAGTTCCTTGAGGAGGAAGGGATCAAGCACGAGTTCTCCGCTCCCTACACACCACAGCAAAATGGTGTAGTAGAGAGGAAGAACAGGACGCTAATCGATATGGCGAGGACGATGCTTGGAGAATTCAAGACCCCCGAGCGTTTTTGGTCGGAAGCCGTGAACACGGCTTGCCACGCCATCAACAGGGTCTACCTTCATCGCCTCCTCAAGAAGACTTCGTATGAGCTACTAACCGGTAATAAACCCAATGTATCTTACTTTCGTGTATTTGGGAGCAGGTGCTACATTCTAGTGAAGAAGGGTAGAAATTCTAAATTTGCTCCTAAAGCTGTAGAAGGGTTTTTGTTAGGTTATGACTCAAATACAAAGGCGTATAGAGTCTTCAACAAATCATCGGGTTTGGTTGAAGTCTCTAGCGACGTTGTATTTGATGAGACTAATGGCTCTCCAAGAGAGCAAGTTGTTGATTGTGATGATGTAGATGAAGAAGATGTTCCGACGGCCGCTATACGAACCATGGCGATTGGAGAAGTGCGGCCACAGGAACAAGATGAACGAGATCAACCTTCTTCATCAACAACGGTGCATCCCCCAACTCAAGACGATGAACAGGTTCATCAAAAGGAGGCGTGTGATCAAGGGGGAGCACAAGATGATCACGTGATGGAGGAAGAAGCGCAACCGGCACCTCCAACCCAAGTTCGAGCGGTGATTCAAAGGGATCATCCCGTCGACCAAATTTTGGGTGACATTAGCAAGGGAGTAACTACTCGATCTCGTTTAGTTAATTTTTGTGACATTACTCCTTTGTCTCTTCTATTGAGCCTTTCAGGGTAGAGGAGGCCTTGCTAGATCCGGATTGGGTATTGGCCATGCAGGAGGAACTCAACAACTTCAAGCGCAATGAAGTTTGGACACTGGTGCCTCGTCCCAAGCTAAATGTTGTGGGAACCAAGTGGGTGTTCCGCAACAAACAGGACGAGCACGGGGTGGTGACGAGGAACAAGGCTCGACTTGTGGCAAAAGGTTATGCCCAAGTCGCAAGTTTGGACTTTGAGGAGACGTTTGCTCCTGTGGCTAGGCTAGAATCAATTCGTATCTTGCTAGCATATGCCGCTCACCATTCTTTCAGGTTGTACCAAATGGATGTGAAGAGCGCTTTCCTCAATGGGCCAATCAAGGAGGAGGTGTACGTGGAGCAACCCCCTGGCTTCGAGGATGAACGGTACCCCGACCACGTGTGTAAGCTCTCTAAGGCGCTCTATGGACTTAAGCAAGCCCCAAGAGCATGGTATGAATGCCTTAGAGACTTCTTAATTGCTAATGCTTTCAAGGTTGGGAAAGTCGATCCAACTCTTTTTACTAAGACTTGCGACGGTGATCTTTTTGTGTGCCAAATTTATGTCGATGACATAATATTTGGTTCTACTAACCAAAAGTCTTGTGAAGAGTTTAGCAGGGTTATGATGCAGAAATTCAAGATGTCGATGATGGGCGAGTTGAACTACTTCCTTGGGTTTCAAGTGAAGCAACTCAAGGACGGCACCTTCATCTCCCAAACAAAGTACACACAAGACTTGCTGAAGCGGTTTGGGATGAAGGACGCCAAGCCCGCAAAGACTCCGATGGGGACCGACGGACACACCGACCTCAACAAAGGAGGTAAGTCCATTGATCAAAAAGCATACCGGTCAATGATAGGGTCTTTACTTTATTTATGCGCTAGTAGACCGGATATTATGCTTAGCGTATGCATGTGTGCTAGATTTCAATCCGATCCTAAGGAGTGTCACTTAGTGGCGGTGAAGCGAATTCTTAGATATTTGGTTGCTACGCCTTGCTTCGGGCTCTGGTATCCAAAGGGGTCTACCTTTGACTTGGTTGGATACTCAGATTCCGACTATGCTGGATGTAAGGTCGATAGGAAGAGTACATCAGGGACGTGCCAATTCTTAGGAAGGTCCCTAGTGTCGTGGAACTCTAAGAAACAAACCTCCGTTGCCCTATCCACCGCTGAGGCCGAGTATGTTGCCGCAGGGCAGTGTTGCGCGCAACTACTTTGGATGAGGCAAACCCTTCGGGCTTTGGCTACAATCTGAGCAAAGTCCCACTCCTATGTGACAATGAGAGTGCTATCCGCATGGCGGAAAATCCTGTTGAACACAGCCGCACAAAGCACATTGACATCAGGCATCACTTTTTGAGAGACCACCAACAAAAGGAAGATATCGAAGTGTTTCATGTTAGCACCGAGAACCAGCTAGCCGATATCTTTACCAAGCCTCTAGATGAGAAGACCTTTTGCAGGCTGCGTAGTGAGCTAAATGTCTTAGATTCGCGGAACTTGGATTGAATTGTAGCATACATGTATTTATGCTTTTGATCATGTTCCTTTTTGTATTTTGTTGTTTAGTATGGTGCTCAAGTTGTACAAACACTCCCTAGACCTCACAAGTCCGTTGCAAAGTGATGCACAGTTTTAGGGGGAGATGTGTTACACCTTGACCCTTTGAGACTAACCATATGCTTGAGTTTGCTTGTTTTAGTCTCGAAGGAGAATTAAAAGGGAAAAGGTGGACTTGGACCATGCAAGACTTCCACTGCACTCCAATGAAAAGAGTAACTTTTCCAAGTTCATCTTTTAACTCTTATTGCCTATTTGCTCTTAATTGAAGATTTAGGTGAGGCAATGGGGTTAAAGGGCCAAGATTGATCCCGTTTTGGTGCTTGATGCCAAAGGGGGAGAAAATAAAGGCCAAAGTGATAAATGGATCAGCTACCACTTGAGAGATTTTGAAAATAGTAGAATAGAGTTTTTTTTTGTTTTGTCAAAACTCTTTTATTGTCTCTCTTGTCAAAAGTTGGCTTCTTGTGGGGAGAAACGTTGATTATGGGAAAAGGGGGAGTTTTTGGAATCCTGAATCAAATACTCCTGAAATGACTCTCTTTATGACTTAACATGTGTGTTTAACTTAGAGATAGAAATTTGAGTTTTGATTTGCAAAAACAAACCAAGTGGTGGCAAAGGATGATCCATATATGCCAAAATTGAATCAAAATAAATTTGAGTTTTATTTGAAGTGATATTGCACTTGTTCTAGTTGCTTTATGTTGTATTGGCATAAATCACCAAAAAGGGGGAGATTGAAAGGGAAATGTGCCCTTGGGCCATTTCTAAGTATTTTGGTGATTGAGTGTCAACACAAGTGCTTAAATGTGAATCTATACCCATGGATGGACAAAGTGCAAATTAAGAGTAAAGGTATGTTTGTAAGCCTTAGTACATTGTTTTGAAGACTAATGTATTATGTCTAAGTGCTTGAAACAGGAGAAATCGAGTCAGAGAAAAGTTGGCTGTGTACAGCCAAAAGGCTGTTCGGTCTGGAGCACCGGACTGTCCGGTGGTGCACCGGACAGTGTCCGGTGCGCCAGACTGACTCGGGCGAACTGGCCGCTCTCGGGAATTTACCGGCGACGTACGGCTATAATTCACTGGACTGTCCGGTGTGCACCGGACTGTCCGGTGAGCCAACTGTCGGCCGGGCCAACGGTCGGCCGCGTGATCTGCGCGGGACACGTGGCAGAGCCAACGGCTAGAAGGGGGCACCGGACTGTCCGGTGTGCACCGGACATGTCCGGTGCGCCAACGGCTCTCTGGCGGCCAACGGTCGGCTGCGCCGTTTAAGGAAAGAAATCGGGCACCGGACTGTCCGGTGCACCAGTCGACAGAAGGCAAGATCAGCTCTCCAGATTTGCTCTCAACGGCTCCTAGCTGCCTTAGGGGCTATAAAAGGGACCCCTAGGCGCATGGAGGATGACACCAAGCATTCCTACAACATTCCTAAGCACCAAGACATCGATTCCGCGCATTTGGTTCATTGTGATAGCATCTAGAGCTCTTGTTGAGTTGTGAACTCATTGAGTTGTGTTGCGAGCTCTTGTTGCGACTTGTGTGCATGTTGTTGCTCTGATTTTGAGTCTTGTGTGTGTTGCTAGTTCCTCCCTTACTTCGTATTTCTTTGTGAATCTCAAGTGTAAGGGCGAGAGGCTCCAAGTTGTGGAGATTCCTCGCAAACGGGATATTGAAAGGCAAAACACCGTGGTATTCAAGTTGGTCTTTGGACCGCTTGAGAGGGGTTGATTGCAACCCTCGTCCGTTGGGACGCCACAACGTGGAGTAGGCAAGCGTTGGTCTTGGCCGAACCACGGGATAAACCACTGTGTCATTTCTGTGTTTGATCTCTTGTGGTATTGTGTTTTGTTGAGACTCCTCTCTAGCCACTTGGCGATTATTGTGCTAACACTTAACAAGTTTTTGTGGCTATAAGTTTGAGTTTCACAGGATCACCTATTCACCCCCCCTCTAGGTGCTCTCACCTCACTCCCGTCCTCGCCACGAAAGCGAGGAGGAGGACGAAATGTTGCATCCTAGCTGGCAGCAACAGTTCGCCTTCCCCACCATGGCTGGAGGACGCCTCTTCCGCAGAGCTGGAGGATGGTTTCCACCACCAGAAGCTGGAAGAGGAGGTGGCCAACCGACCCGCGCGGGAGGTAGAGCCCCGGCTCACCCCGCTCTCCGCCCCAGCAAGGATGATGAGGATCCTTGAAGCTGAGGGCGGGACCAAGATCGCAGCCCGGCTTGCTTCTCCCCACCCAGGAGCTGGTGGTCACCGTCTTGGGTGACAACCGGTGAGGGGATGCGGCCGGGCTGCCTAATGAAAATCCTTGAAGCCGAACGATGGCTGAAAGGTACCAACTTCCACGAAGTTGTGTTCCTCCAATGACAAGGCAGAAGGATTGCGGGTGTTCCCCATCCGGGGGCTCGGAAGGTGGAAAGACGCGATGCATAAGGGAGCGCGAAGACATGGTCGCCTTTCAAGGGGGTCACCCTCCTTTTAAAGGCAACTCTCCCCACTTGCGTCCTCAACCATCGCGGGCTGAGTCTTCTCCAACACGCTCCAAGGTCCTCCCCCTACGACACAGGGGCTGGGTCCCACGTGTCATGCAAGTTGGCCCAGGGCAGAAGAAGCCAAACCGCCGCGCGCAGTGCATGCAACTGCCTAGCGGTTACAAGCATTCCTCCACTTTCGCCCAGACCAGCGGGTGAAAGGGCGGACAGCCATGCAGTCGGCATGCAACCGCGCCAAGTGGGCGCACCCCTTCGAGTCCAACGTGCCCAGCATGGAGGCCCAGGCCCACACGTCATGCAACCGGCGCGCCGGTTGCTACGTGCGAGCAACTGCACCGCCCCTCGCGCCACTACCGCGCCTCCTCGACTGCGGAACCAGTACCGCGACTCGAGGAAACCCTACGTATGACCCAACAGTGCCAGCCAGGCGCACCGGTCATAGGCCAGTCAGCCGCGGGAGAAGGCGCGACGGTCGATGCGGCCAAAAATGGGCCGGCAGTAATGGCGGTGGCAGGAGGGCGGAAGCAGCGGTCACGTCGTCAGCCAAGCTCATGTCCCCTGATGGGACAGCGAGAGAACCCTCTCCCACGGCGTGAAGACGGCGCGCCCGTGTTCCGTTCCTCGAACGGCTCGCGCACGCGCAACGGCTGCCCCGCGAACCACTCGTCCCGTCGCATTAACTCTGTGGCGGGACAGGCGGCACCTTTGGCAGGAGAAGCGGGCGACGCTTCGCCTTCGCCATAACGACCGCGTCGAAAAAGGTGCGCCACATTGTTTTGATTTCGTATCCTTTTTCCTTTTCCTCTTTCTCTCTCTTACAACAGGGACCGGGAAAGGGGTTACCCCGAAAGGGATCCTTCTCCACGAAGGAAACGGGCCCCGAGCCCCCCTACTGATCAGAGGTTCGAAGGCCGGCCCCTCGAAGGGGTTCAACAGCCGCCTCAGAGCGCTCGGGCTCCGTGCCTACTATTGGTCAGAGGTTCGAAGGCCGGCCCCTCGAAAGGGTTCAACGGCCGCCTCAGGCCACTCGGGCTCCGCGCCCACTACTAATCAGGGGTTCGTAGGCTGGCCCTCGAAGGGTTCACAGCCGCCTCAGACACAGAGCGAGGGATGACCCTGGGTACGTTCGATACATAACCAAGGCTCGGGCTACGCTCCCGAGGTACCCTAGGACATTTCTGAGACCAGCGGGAACGATCTTGTAACGGAATCCCATCAGAGGGAGGCATCGAGCCCTCGGACCCCGTCAAAAGGGGACCGGGTCCGGCAGATCACCCGCAGGTACTTTTGGTGCGCGCCTCTGGGCCTCTAGCCGACCCCTAACAAATGGGGCACGGGCGTCCACTCGGATTATCCATTAGCAGCTCACTGGAGACACCATGTTCGGCGCCCTCCAAGGGCAACATGGCGCTTTTTCCCCCCTCCTCCTTGCGGAAAGGCGATGCAGGGGCGTATGTAAAAAAGTCGAGTCTATCCTTGACCGCTCTCTCGCCCTGTGCAAAGGCTCGGGGGCTGCTCTCGCAAACCCGGCTCCGGCCAAACCGTTGACAGCGTCAACATACCAGCCCGAGAACTTGGGACCCGACCGTGCACCCGGGCTACGGCCAGCTCGCATGAGGGAACAACCAGACCGGCCGAAGCATTGTGAAACGCATTAAGACCTCGAAGGAGTCAAACCACTCCTCCGAGGCCTCGGGGGCTACACCCGGTGGGTGCGCTCGCGCGCACCCACCGGAACAAAACACAACCGAGAAAGGCTGGTCCCATTGCAAAAAATTGCGACAAAAGCCTCCAAGCGAGTATTAACACTCCCTTCGAGGCTCGGGGGCTACTGTCGGGGACCATAATTAGGGGTACCCTCAAGACTCCTAATCTCAGCTGGTAACCCCCATCAGCACAAAGCTGCAAAGGCCTGATGGGTGCGATTAAGTCAAGGATCGGTCCACTCAAGGGACACGATCTCGCCTCGCCCGAGCCCAGCCTCGGGCAAGAGCAGCCGACCCCGGAGGATTCACGTCTCGCCCAAGGGCCCCCTCAAGCAACGGACACACCTTCGGCTCGCCCGAGGCCCACTCTTCGCCATGAAGCAACCTTGGCCCGATCGCCGCGCCGACCGACCGAATCGCAAGAGCATTTAATGCAAAGGTGGCCTGACACCTTTATCCTGACGCGCGCCCTTCAGTCAACAGAGCCGAAGTGACCGCAGTCACTTCGCCGCTCCTCTGACCGGCCTAACAAAAGGACAGCGCCGCCTGTGCCGCTCCGACTGCTGTGCCACTCGGCAGAGTGCGGCTGACAGCAGCCAAGTCCGGCCTCGAGCGCCATAGGAAACTCCGCATCGCCCGACCCCAGGGCTCGGACTCGGGCTCAGCCCTGGAAGACGACGAACTCCGCTTCGCCCGACCCCAGGGCTCGGACTCGGGCTCAGCCCCGGAAGACGACGAACTCCGCTTCGCTCGACCCCAGGGCTCGGACTCGGGCTCAGCCCCGGAAGACGACGAACTCCGCATCGCCCGACCCCAGGGCTCGGACTCGGGCTCAGCCCCGGAAGACGATGAACTCTGCATCGCCCGACCCCAGGGCTCAGACTCGGGCTCAGCCCCGGAAGACGACAAACTCCGCTTCGCCCGACCCCAGGGCTCGGACTCAGCCCTAGCCTCAGCCGATGGTCTCCGCCTCGCCCGACCCAGGGGCTCGGACTCGACCTCGGCCTTGGAAGACAGACTCGACCTCGACCTCGGAGGAGCCTCCACCTCGCCCAACCCAGGGCTCGGACCGACCACGTCACAGGAGGCGCCATCATTACCCTACCCCAAGCTAACTCAGGCTACGGGGAACAAGACCGGCGTCCCATCTAGCTCGCCCCGGTAAACAAGTAATGATGGCGCCCCGCATGCTCTATGACGACGGCGACTCTCAGCCCCCTTACGGAAGCAAGGGGACATCAGCAAGGACTTGACAGCCCCGACAGCTGTCCTTCCGCCAGGCTCCAGCGCTCCTCCGACGGCCACGACATCACACGAACCGGGTGCCAAAACGTCTCAGGCTGCCACGATGGCATGTACTTAGGGTACTAGCTCTCCTCCGCTAGACACGTTAGCACACTGCTACATCCCCCCATTGTACACCTGGATCCTTTCCTTACGCCTATAAAAGGAAGGACCAGGGCCCTCTTACAGAGGGTTGGCCGCGCGGGGAAGGACGGAACGGCGCTCGCGTAAGCCGCTCGCTCCCTCCCGCGTGGACGCTTGTAACCCCCTACTGCAAGCGCATCCCGACCTGGGCGCGGGACAAACACGAAGGCCGCGGGTTTCCCCTTTTACGCCTGTCTCCCTCCGGCTTCTCTCCCCCCTTCGCGCTCCGTCTCGCGCCGACCCATCTGGGCTGGGGCACGCGGCGACAATTTACTCGTCGGTCCAGGGACCCCCCGGGTTCGAAACGCCGACATAACCCAAGTTGATATTATCAAAAGAAAGCACCTCCTCAGAGAGGAAAGTATCAGATATCATAAATATAGCCATCATCATTAGACCATCAACGTAAATGTATCTAGAGTATCTCTAATCAAAGAGGATCCCAAGGCTGCTCTCAACCGTGAGCACGGCTGATATACCAGTTTCAAACCCTTTGCAGAGGTTGCACACTTTACCCACGAGTCGTGGTCCATTTCCAGCATGGGTTTGCAAGACCCGATCTTCACTACCGAGGTGAATGGCTAGGGATTCACTACGTAGCATTTACAAAGATTATCCTGGTGTGTAGCCACCCGTTAGGTTTCGCAAGTTGTACAAACACAGTACTCCTCCCTAAGGTGGGTGACTAACAAAATCAAATCGAACGAACCTCGGCACCCACCCTTAGCCGAGCAAGCACTATGCCCCAGCCCCCATTGACGGCACAACGACGAAGCAAACTACGCCTCAAGTTCCTCCAATTAATCAGCTAAGGATGTTCCATACCACCCTCATGGTTGTAATGTTTTCCCGGGTGGTCTCTCAATGAATAGGTCCTTATAGAGAGGTACTTGGGAAATAGCACGAGCCCCTAAAATACCACAAGTTCATAATCAAAATTAGAATGAATCATTGTATCATAAAGTAATTATCATCATGTTCGTTGATTAGGGTAAAGCACTAGCATGTAACTAATCATAATAGCTCAACCCAAAAAGGTAATCAAGGGCAGGATAAATAGAAAGCTAGTCGATCATTAGGTTAATCATAGTATACTGGATAGTGAATTATAAAGTAAATATGATATAATAGGTCAAAGGACACTTGCCTTCACCAAACTGCTGCTTCTCAAGGGCTTCTGCAACTTCCTCAGACTCCGCGGACGGAATGTTATTTAGGCGAGTGTGAACATACATTCAACATTCTTGAAACAGAAAGAAACAGTACACCATACAAGGGATTACATTATAAAATCGGGCAACACGAAATAGAGCTCGCTTCTACGGTCGCATGAGAAAAGGAAACACTGAGATCGAAGCTATGATTGAGAAGTTATTGCGATTACATCATACAAATATGAACTATAATAACATTTAATTCGACATTTATCAAATGTAAACTAGAGCTATTACCTAGTTTTGATTAATCTGTTACACTAATAGCTCTCGGTTAAATAAGTAATTTAAATAATATGAGTCACTCTAAGAGAGACGAATTAACAGCGCAAAACGAAGTGTGCGACGTGTGAAAGAGCACGACAACACATGAACAGCACGCGCACAACGCGCGGACCAACGCGACACGCGAGGACTATTAAATAACACATTTATACTAAACAATTATTAATAAAGAATATTTCAGTTACAATTAACCATGTTGATGTTTATTTATAAACGCGCAAGTTGAAAACTCTAAATTAAATTTAATTGGAACGTTATTTTAATAAACATTGGTCAAACAAACATTTAATAAATTATTTAAAATATGTAATAATAAAGAATAATACATCTAACATGTAGACAACTTTAATACAAATGTAACGCGACTTGAATGGAGCGAATCAGATTTAAAACACAAAAGATATCGTATTTTAAAAATTAGACTACTTATATGTGCTGTTTTAAAATATTCTAGAGGCTATTTCGCAATTTACCATATCCTAGCTCCCTCCATCTTCTTTCTCTCACCATGGCAAGGGAAGGAGGAGGGGGAGAGGCCGATCGCCACGCGTAGGGGGAGGGGCCGCCATGGGACCAAGGCGATGCCGGGGGAGAAGGAGAGAGAGAGGGGCTGCGCACATAGGGGAAACGGAGAAACATCCATGGACAACAATGGGGAAAACTCACCGGAGAAGACGAAGTTCGCTGGAGCCAAAAGAAAATCGTCGACTGACGGTGAATCGACGGTCGGATCGGCAAATCGAAAACACTGGGATGAAGCTCTATATGAGACGAACGCAGTGATACTCTCGGATTTCACCAACAACGCATGGATTAAAAGTAATTGCTCGTCGGAGTTGGAACCACCCCGAAATTCGGCGAGCAATTCTGGAAATCGTGGATCAAATCTAGGGGAACAGTTTCGAGATTTGGAAAGGGAACGACAAGAGGGTTCCAGCCATATACAAATTTCTAGGGTTTGAAGATATTTTATTTTTCGTAATAATCCCATTTTTAAATTAAAATAATTCCAAAAAAGGATGTTGAAATCGTTTTTAATGTCCGAAACATATCTCGAAGGCTCCAAAAATTCTAGGAAAATTCTTAGGCGTGATTTGGCACCCAATGAACTCATAAAACATATTTATAACTTTTGAAATTGTTTTTAAGTACCTTAAATAAATATATTTTGGTGCTAAGAAAATAAAAAAATATTCAGAAAAATATGAAAATTTACCGGAAACTTCTACAAGATATATTAACATGTTTCAAACACTTCTTTCACTTAGAAACACTATGCAACAGCATGAATGCATCAACGCAAGCACTTCTAGGGCTCACGCCAACATAGAACAAAATAACTCTCTATTATTTTAGTAAAGGGAAAAGAAAAGCGAAGAAAGGAAAAAGTAACACCTGAATTTTGAGTATAGAGCAAACAAAAGTTATACCCTAAAATTCAGGGTGTTACAACAGCACGCTCTCGGGTTTCTTTAGGTGGCAGAGGCTACTCTTGGGCGCTCTCGGGCCCACTGCCAAGGGAAGCATCAGACAGTCCGGTGCTCTTAGATCAGCAACCTCAAGTTCTTTCCTTAGTTTTTTCTAAACCGTTTTCGATTCTAAATTGTGAGTGAGTTATACAGTGACACCTAGCACTAATTGTGAGTGTGAACATGCACCGACACTACACTAGATTTATCTTGGTCAAACTACTTATGCACAACCCCTCGTTATAATACGGTCGTATAACTAGAAAAATGGGTTAGTGGAGATTTTTTGTGGAAAGAGCCCATCACGTTGGCTTACCACCGGGCCATCACATATCGTATATCCATTGCACTTTATTATACATCAAATATAACTAGGTAGGTGCCCGTGCGTTGCGACGGCACATAAGTTTTTGAGGGAGATCTATGGCTGCTCGTCTAAGTCGATGGAAGGCTATCGTTGTTGCTAGGCACCATCATCCGAATAAGGATATAAGTATCCGGATAGGAAGGAGCATGAAGTTCTACACAAAACCGAACAGGTGCTTGGCGGCTTCTATCTTGCGAAACACGATAGAGATCCTCTTGCATGGACGATAAAGATAACATTAATTAATTAAAAAACTATAAGATTGATTAAGCTAAAGTAAACGCTCAACATCCACAAACAAGTATTGTAGTGCGGTGCACTTTAATACGCAAACACTCCCACTGCTCACCTCCGCCTGCAGTTCATAACACCTCATGCAAATTCATCCCCTATCAAAGAACATGCTGAAGTAAAAAAAAAGGCTCGTATGATTCATCATCATTGACTGATCAGTTTTCATAACTACAGTGAAATTGTAGGCTCATGCCACACCATATGCGATAGCATCATCGCTTGGTCATTCACACAAGTGGACATGGCTTGCTCGTATGGGTTTGGAGTGTTTCCCATTGCTGAGGCAAGGTCGTTCAGGATGGATGTTTTGCTGACATGATAATCCTTGAATATCTTGAGGATATGAAGGCCTTGTTCAAGGCATATATACATTGTTGTCAAAGGGTGTAAGGAGGCAAGACAACATTTTTTTGCAAATCAAAGAAGCTAAAAACAAAAATTATGGACTATGTTTACCTCTTGAGTGTCACAGTTGTTTGTGATAGGCTTGTTCTCATTGTTCTCTAGGATGATGTGGTTGAGAATGTTGTTGGACACACCATTGACAATGTGCCACTAACAGAAAAGAAATTGTTCCATCGGTACTGTTCTGCATACCCTGCTTGAAGACAATACAATGAGCAAAACCCAATTATGAACTGAATCTTATAACTTGTTAAAGTGAAAGCAGACAACATGCTCGCAACAATGAACTATGGCAAATATTTCTCTTTCATCTTATCACACAGGTCAACCATGCATACAGAACAAAATGGCTGGCCATGGCGATGGCCGATGAGCAACGCAACAACGATGAACTTACGAAAGCGATGGCTGATGACCTTGAGCGGCTTGTGAATTTCAAGCTAAAACATGTAAACCAGTTTGTCAGTTTGACTTCTTACGAAGTCAAGTTTTATAAAATTAAATAAAAAGTCAAATACCTTGCTCAAAAGATTACAGCACGTGGTAACTTTTAATGTTGATCTCAAAAGAGTAATAATGAAAATTAGAAAATAATTACAATTACGGTTCTTTTAAGAGTTCTCAAGTCCCAATGGTGGAGTTTCCAATAGTCCAGTCCCAGCTGTACAATTGGATAATAGTTGGTTTGCAATGGATAATAGTTGTAAGAAATGAACAGAAGACGGAATCAGGAATAGCTCATAAATTCTAATTAAGTGGAATAGTTGTACTGAACCCTACAAGATGCATAACAAGGTTGCTTCGGCTGTTATTTTTCCATATAGGTATTATCATACGCGTCTCTGAAGATCAAACCTCCTTTCCTCCTGATTATTCTTAATAGCAGCATCTAATGACATAGGTTACTCAATAGGACTATTTGGAAGAAATTTTGGTTTGTTCAATCAAGCCAGGACTACCATATCTACACAGAACAAGCATGCTCTCATGAAGTTGTGATGTAATAGGTCACATGATTTTAATGTATAATATTGCGAAGAGTAAATTAATTCAAATGAATTCATGGACATGGGACAGCTATGTGTTAAAAAATAGAATCTCATATGTATACTAACCATGTGTAATGACATGACAAAATGACACTTGTATATGAGCAATTGAGCATCATACTACCTTGTAGAGTTCTCTTTGGCGAATACGTTGAATGATTTATTTTGCTTTCTTCAGTTCATTGTTAGGAGCAGTCTCAATTGTTTTAATGATTGTGTCATCCAACTGTAATTTTAGGGAATGTAAGATAGTCTAAAAACTATGAATATAAAAACATTAACGGACACCAAACCTTCCAAAAATCTTCTGGGTCATGTGCATGCAATGATATCCCCAAGTAATCATTAGCCTCAACAAGGGCATTCACGAGCATGAGTTCAACAGCCTAAAAATTGAGGAATGTCAGATAATGAACCGATCGAACCCCTAATCAAGTTTTTTTAATAATGTACTGGATGCATAAAAAGTTAATCAAGCTGAATTGCCAAGATATTTACCTATGAGCGGTAGCCCACGTCAAGGATCCCAAACCATCGGCTCTGCACCTGCACCTCCTCAAAGTCTTCAGTTATCTACACATACAGAGGAAAAAGAAATTTAGTACATGATAAAAAAGCTAACCTATCAATTCCCCTCTCCTTCTATTTGGTATTCAGCTAAGCCACCAAAAAAGTTCTGAGGTTAATAAACCTAATGGGAAAATAGATGATAAAAGCAAGAGCACCATAAAAACCTTACCTTTCTAATTATTCATGATCAATTGTCGCATTATTAAAATATAGAATTGTCCCATTATCACACTGAGTGTGCTGCCATAAAGAACATCAGCAACTTATTTATTGCTTCTGTTACATAGATATTTTTGGTGTATGGCCAATTCATTTTATGTCCATAACTGTTTGTGTAATTCTTCATGAAGGAATGAATATTGTGAATCATAATAGAGAATATAACTTCGAGTGGAGCATAATATTTTTCTTTGCACAGGCTAATGTTGCTTCCCTCTCTTAGCTGCTAGATTCAACTTCACATCAGATGAAGATTAGAAGGAAGTTGCATCTGATGAAAATAATAAAACAAATAATGTTGAGATAATAATGAAAAAAGCTTACCAATTGAATTCCCTGATTAGGGAAAAAACAAATATGAAGTTGAACCTAATGGGAAAATAGATAATAAAACCAACGTCCATTTCATGGTATGTATACAACTATAGTCAACTACAGGTACAGTTCATACACATGCTACTAATATAGCATCTATTAACCTGTTTTGCTAAAACTAGTTGCGACGGCACACAAATTGTTCGATAAAAATATTAGCACGTAATGATTATATACATAAAAACAAACAACACATGTTATCATCAACTACAAACTCGCTTATTGACAGAAACCCAAAGCATGGCATTAATCTCAAACAAATATGCCTATGACATAAGAATTGGTGTGGTTGGATGGGATGGTGCAAGCATCGAGGCTGTTGAAACACCGAGAAGCTAGTTTATAATTTAGAGCCTTATACAACATGTTCAGACTTTGATAGCCTGAGAGCATTGTTTATAATTTAGAAGCCTGAGGTATAAAGGAAATGGAAGATTGTATTAGTATAAATCTAGATCAAACGCACCACATGTTCAATCTGGGAATGAATAAATCAAACTTACATGCACAAGAATCAGCCTCCATCCTCCATCCACAACTTTTGTACGTTGGCATCACGCTAGTACTAATCCTCGTCTACCATAGGAAAGATCCTGCTTGTAATCATGTGCTGCATAATATTCATGTTTTTTTAAAATACTTAATACCAGTAGAAGGAACCTGGTAATGGATAAAACAAGTATAGGTTAGTATCGGCCAAACGAACACATAAACCATGCATATGCCACAAATTCATAGAGCATGAGAAGTAAACAAACTTGTAAATATGAAGGACACTATCATCATAGAAGTTGCACACTGGATTTGTCATTAATAGAACTATATTAAAAAGGATCATCACCTTTGTGTTGGTCCAGCACCGATGTCTGACCAACACTCTAGCCATATATATTTTCATCAGTTAGCCCATTAACAGGTAGAACAGTTGCTAGATATAATTACCTTAGATGAAATAAATTGTGTTTTGCTGAGGTCAAAGCATTCTAGAGGAAGATACCTGAAAAAGAATAGAAAAAGAAGTGTAATGAGACATGCATGTTGTTCCAAAGGAACAATGGCCATAAAAAAGAAATATTTTCTCTGATTGAATTCACAATCATTAAGTTCTTTGTTCATTCTTGTTCCTGCTAGTTTGCTCATCTCTATCGTCTCCCAGCTCTCACCTGGTTATTCACCATGCACCACCGTCGCTCCCTTCCCCGCTCTCGCACCCCATGTTGCATCCCCAGACCCAAACACTGCTATTACCCATCTCCTTAGTCTCCAGAGTCCACAGCCTCATTCCTGTCAGTGCTCCACCGATCTTGAGACTGGCATTTTTGTCCCCAGCCACCCATACATGATGTAGAATGCAGAGTGTGTTTGACTGTATCTCATGTATGTGTGACTGTTAGCTGAATTATGCTTGTTTAAGTAAGCATCTATGTGTGTGTGATTGTTTAAGCCTTCTTTTTGTGGTTGTATGTGTGAAAGAAGTGACATCATGTATGGGTGTGATACATATTCATTTGTGAGCAATTTAGTTAATCGTTAATTGTTTGTTGAATTCAGTTAGTACAAGCTGGCATTTTAAACTGTCAGCAAGTTAATTGTTACAGTTACCTGTTAACTATGAACTATTAACTGAATTTGTGATCGTGTAGGTGTGAAAGAAGTGACAACATGTATGTGTGTGATACATATTCATTCAATTAGCCCTGGGTTTCAAAATTTGGTAACCAGATAGGAGTGCTCAAGATGGGCTAATTATGGGATGATAAGAGCTAGTTGAGGCTAATTGGTAGTTAGGCCCATTAGCTCTTATTAGCCCCTGTTTAGCCCATTGTCTCAAGATGGGCTAATTTTTAGCCCAAGATCCAAACATCCCCTAAGTGCTAACCCTATCACTGTTATGGCATATGATAAGAGACATGGCCGATCAATTTACGACACATAAAAGTGGAAATAAGCACCAAGAGTATCTGACACAATGGGCATACCTTACGATGTCCATCCGTGAGGTTAGAGCATACCTTACGATAAGAGACAAGGCATGTCCAGCCGTGAGGTTAGAGCATACCTTACGATGTGCTGAGTAGCCGAACACTGGAGAAGGTAGAAGTAAATATGAGTTCCACACAACAACGCTTCATATATGTGCATAGTCCAGATTAAATATATGGTCTTAACATAGGAATTAGACAAGCACATAGACTAAAAACACGAGTTACAAGTGGGCAAGCAAGCCAACTCACTGGCTTGCTGAAAGGGACAAGTGACGAGTGTGCTCTTGTAGAGTCCTCCAACAGTCACCTGTGAAGGAAGGTACCGACAATTAAAAGAAGCAGCTAGTAAGACAACATATACAACGAACAAGATGAAAATGCCCCCAAAATATTAATAGCATATCTAGTCAATACATCTCATACTGCTATTTTACACCTTTCTTGCTTCCCACTCCTTAAAGGAACTAAGCAAATGAGAGGATTAATATACCAGATGGAGAGCAGCATAGATTGAAAACTACTTGTCCCTACAAGGTATTTGTCTGGTCAATACATCTCTGACTGCTATTTTACACCTTTCTTGTCTGTCACAGTGTGATTTAAGTAAGATGTTTCTTACATGTTTTCAGTTTTCTAAGACATCAAAACATTGTTTACTTCTATAGATACTTATTTTTATCTGGTAAACTAAAAAATAAAATGTTGCGAAATAGAGTGTGCCTTCTATAGAAACAAAACACTAGCTTTAAAATTAGAGAGATAACATCATAAAAGGGAGAAAAACAAATGCCATCACGGTAACCCCTAGTTGTCGAGCACTCCGAGATCCAATAGTATTTGACTGAGTACTTATATGACAGATCAATGCTAGTGGCACAATTATATGAAGGAAAAACTACCTAGTATTCACCAAAAAAGGGAGAAAAACAAATGCCATCATGGTAACCCCCTAGCTTTCATTTTCTGTCGTCAGGCAAATAATCGAGCACGGGGCACGGGGCGTGCAGCCTGGGGATCTCGCAACCCAGAGTCACAGTCAGCAGTCAACAACAAGACACATTATAGATAATCAACCATGCTAACCGGCAATCGGGAGCAGGCAATTCAAATAAATTGGTTAGTGATTACCGTGCAGAGGATAGACTTGATGACACCAGCGCTGGCCGCTTCAGAGATGTTCATGCCTGCAGAGGACACCACCTTAGCAGCTGAGAGAAGGAAACCCAATGCAACATTTTTTCAGATCAAGCTTGTGCTATAACTAAATTAGTTCCCTTCAGAGATGTTCATGCCTGTCGAGGACACCACCTTAGCAGCTCAGAGAAGGAAACCCAATGCAACATTTTTTTTCATATCAAGCTTGTGCTATAAATAAATCATACTCCATTATGTCCCTGTTCTTGGCGCCGAACTCGATCGGGGAGGAGACCAGCTCGATGACCCTATCGGTCGGGACCTGGACTCTGAGCTGGGACCCGCGCACCACCTTGCTCCGGCGATGTTGGCGTCCCCGTGGACCTGGAGGACGTCGGCGAGGCCGACTCCGGTCGGCTCTCTGTCGCTCGTCCTCTCGACGAAGCCCTCTAGGTACTGCTCCACTAGGTCCGTGTCTGTGAGGCTCCACGTGTCGTGCGCCGGTGGGCAGCGCAGCACCCGCCGCACTTTCCCTCTCTTGGGCGAGAGGACACCAGATCCGGGGAAGATAGGATTGGATCCGCACATCAAAGCCTGAGGGACGTGCCTGGGATGACACGAGGACCTGGTTGGAGCAGAGCATGTAGCCATGTACCTCATCGTCGCACACCCGGGCCACGTGGTGCTCGTGTCGCCCAGGCCCGATGTTCCTCCTCATGACCGGGCGGGGGTGGGCGGTTCCATTGGTCGGTGAGCGAGGGAGGAGAGATGGCGCCAGAAGCAGCACGCACCAGCGAGGAGGGCGAGGTGGAGGTTGAGGCGGGCAGTTGAGAAGGACCAGTTCCCGGTGTGGCCATCTATGGACTTGAAGTAGCAGGTGTTCGAGCCCGGGAAATGCAAGGTGTTCGTCAAGTCCGACACGGTCGGTCGCAACCTTGACCTGTCGGCGCTGGGCTCGTTCGACGAGCTGTACGGCCGCCTGTCCGAGATGTTCGATGTCGAGGGCGAAGAAATGCAGAGCCGCGTGCTGTACCGCGGCGCCACCGGTGAAGTGAGGCACACAGGCGATGAGCCCTTCAGGTAACTAATAACAATCATGTCCATAACTTTTGCCCCTCTCGGACTCCATAGTCAACTCTGGCCTCAGATCTTCCTAGAGAGCTGAATGACCTACTTGTGTGTGAAGAGGTCCTTACTGACGGTGCCGTGGAGGTAGATGCGGTTCTGGCTCTGCGACAACTCCGGTATGATGGTGACGCTCTTCCGCCTAGCACCCCGTCGGCGGCCGCTCATCCGATGATGTGTGCCGATACGGTCGACCACGCCACCACCACCATGGCCTTGCTAAGCATCTCATCCACCTTGTCCTCCATGGAGGATATGTCGTCCTTGAAGGGTAACCCCCACTGCCGCGACGAAGCGCTGTAGTAGCACCATGGCCTCGATCGAGGACTCGAACTCAGGATCCAGATCTGGAGCCGAGTCAGATGGTGGAGGCGGAGGAGGCAGGGCAAGCGCGGGTGCATAGTGAATCCAGCGCCCAGATGGCGTGCGCGCGCTCGTGGCCAGCGGCCCCGACGTTGGGTGAGGCGAGGAAGCGCGGTGCACGACGATGGTGAGCTTGGGCGCTGTTGACACCTTTTTAGGGCGCCAAACACTCAACAAGAACCAGCAGCGGTGCTCTCTGCACAGGCGCGGACGGTCCGCGGCCAGGGGTCGGACGGTCCGCGACCTGACGTAGGGCTAGGGTTCCCTGCCTGACGGCCGGACGGTCCGCGCAAGCGCAGGGGCGGCGAAAGATCGCCGACGGTGCCTGGATCTCGCTCCTGGGAGGGACCCCGTCGGGGA
This sequence comes from Zea mays, assembly GCF_902167145.1. NCBI lineage: Eukaryota > Viridiplantae > Streptophyta > Magnoliopsida > Poales > Poaceae > Zea > Zea mays. The sequence continues at coordinate 154,996,022 of NC_050100.1, read as the reverse complement.
GGAGAGATCCTAGGAGTTGTCTAGGCTCGGGCAGGCCGACCTAGACTCCTCTAATCGACGTAGAGTCGAAGAGAAGCGGAGAATTTGGGGATCGAGAGGCTAAACTAGAACTACTCCTAATTGTACAGGAAATAAATGTGAAATAGAAGTGTTATTGATTCGATTGATGATTACAAATCGGTCGTATACCTCTCTATTTATAGAGGAGAGGGACTGGACCCTTTACAAACTAATTTCCAAGCTAATTCTGTGAATCTAGCTAACAACCGTAGCACAAAACTCGGAACCCTAAACTGCTCTGCGCACGCGTGGACCGTCTGCCACAGGCGCGGACCGTCCGGACCGTCCACCGGCTCAAACGGGTGCTCAACAAATGCCCCCCTGCCTTTTGGTGGAGCTGAGCAAACCAAAAGCAACTAACTCGATGTGATTACATCGGTTCTCTTAGGCATCTTGCCACATACTAGGATGGTACTGTTTGAGGAAACGCCCATTCAAAGCCTTGGGTAAATCCTTGCCTTGTAATGTTTGTAGTAAATAGACGTTATCAGACATTACCTGTTTTACTTTATAAGGACCATCCCAGCTTGGCGACCATTTCCCGAACTTCCGGTCTTTATTCCTTAGAGACAGGATGGTCTTCCACACCAGGTCCCCTACTTGAAATGACTTTGCTTTGACCTTCTTGTTGTAGGCCCTAGCTACCATGATCTTGTCCTTTTCTATTGCTCCCAAAGCTATCACCCTCTTGTCGATCACCTCATCAATATTATCCATCATTGAATTATAATAATCAATGACGGTTAGATCATTTTTCCTGGTGAACCTGACATCATTCAAACTTATTTCCACAAGCAACACTGCTTCCTGCCCATAGACAAGCTCAAAAGGAGATACTTTAGTAGCACTATGTTTAGATATTCTGTGAACCCATAAAGCTTCGGACAAAATCTTATGTCAATGCTTAGGATTATCGGAAATCTTCTTTTTTATCAAGTTAATCAATATCCTATTACTAGACTCGGCCTGCCCATTGGCCTGAGCATAATATGGAGATGAATTAAGCAACTTAATTCTATATAATTCAGCAAATTCACGTACCTCCTTTGACATAAAAGAAGTTCCTTGATCTGTAGTCAAGGTCTGGGGAATGCCGAATCTATGAATAATACGCTCAGTTATGAACTCAATTACCTCCTTGTGGGTCATGTTCTTCAGAGCAACGGCTTCAGTCCATTTGGTAAAGTAGTCAGTGGCAACTAACACGAACTGATGCCCCTTTGATGATGAAGGATGAATTTCTCCTATAAAGTCTAATCCCCATCCTCTGAAAGGCCAAGGCTTGATGATAGGATGTAATTCGGCTACAGGGACCAACTGTAGGTCGCCAATTTTTTGACACACTTGGCATCCTTTGTAGTACTTAAAACAATCAGCTATCATGTTAGGCCAATAAAAACCAGACCTTCGCAATAACCACTTCATCTTTGGAGCCGATTGATGGGTACCACAAATTCCATCATGTACTTTGGCCATGGCTAATATAGCATCATCTGGGCCCAAGCACTTAAGCAGGACGTCGTTGACTGTTCGGCGTAGAGTTCATCACTCATCAAAACATACTTGAAAGCTGTACGCCGAATATTCTTATCTGTCCTGATATTAGGATTTCGTAAATAATTAGTTTTGGGCATCCTCCAATCACTTGTATCGGCTTCATTATCATTCGAATCAACTAGGAGAACTTTCCTAGTAACCCCGGACGGTCCAGAGTCATTACTCGGATGGTCCGCGACCTGGGGAATTGGCCCGGTTATCTGATTTTCAATGTTGTGAAGTCTCCCTCGCTTTATCCGATAACCTGATGCATCTTGTGCCAAATTTTTAGCTCTATGATTATCAACTCTAGAGATATGCCGAATACTGAATTCGTCAAAAGAATGAATTATGCCCCAACATTTTTCAAGGTAACTATTTAGAGCACCATCAAAACATTGATATTCTTCTAACACCTGTTGGACGACCAGCTGAGAATCACCAAATGCCTTCACATGTTTTACTCCCATACAATTTAAAAGTTCCAAGCCAAACAAAAGGGCCTCATATTCAGCTTGATTGTTAGTGCAATAAGTTTTCAATCGGCTAGAGAAGTCGAAGGAGACATCACTTGGTGAAATAAGTACTATGCCAATTCCTTGCCCTTCATTGCAAACTGATTCATCAAAATATAAAGTCCAAGGAGTAATAGTGAGGTATGACATGTCTAGTTTATGAGTATCATTAATCCGATGTTCTACAATAAAATCCGCTACGACCTGGCCTCTCATAGATTTCAATGGTTCATAGGCCAAGTCATATTCTATGAGTGCATAAGCCCAGTTACCAATTCAACCACTCATAATTGGGTTATGCAACATGTACTTGATCACATTGGCTTGACCAGAAACAGTGCAATGACTAGACAGTAAATAACATCTACACTTGGTGCATGCATAAAACAAGCATAAGCATAATTTATCAATAAAAGTGTACCTTGTTTCAGCATCCACCAACCTCTGACTTAGATATGTCACCACATGCTCCTTTCCTTCAGTTTCTTGTGTCAGAACAGCCCCAATGACTTTATCTTCAGCTGAAATGTATAATCGGAATGGTACTCCTGCTTGTGGTGCTTTTAATACGGGAGCCGAAGACAAGTATTTTTTTAATGAGATCAAATGCTTCCTGCTGCTCTGCCCCCCAAGCAAATTCGGCATCATTCTTAAGTCGAAGGATAGGGGTGAAGGCATCAATCTTCCCGGCTAGGTTAGAAATAAACATTCGTAAATAATTCACCTTGCCGAGAAACTTCTGCACTTCGACCTTACAGGTCGGAGGTCCCACATTCCGAATAGACTTCATTCGGTCATGGTCTATCTCTATACCATGTTCATGGATGATAAATCCTAAAAACTTACCAGCCGACACTCCAAAAGCACATTTACGTGGGTTCATTTTCAAACCATACCGACGCATTTTATCAAAGGCTTTGCGCAAATCAGCTACATGAGAACTAAACTCAGTCGATTTTACTACAATATCATCAATGTAGACTTCCACAGTGTTTCCCAACAATTCGTGGAAGATCAAATTCATAGCCCTCTGATAAGTAGCACCATCATTTTTCAGACACTATACCACGGAGGATTTTTACCGACCTTTGTTAGCTACCAAAGGTTGGTCGGTAAAAACAGCCGACACATGGTTGGTTGGTAATACCAGTTTTTGCAACGGCGGGACGGTCGGTAAATCTCTTATATTTAGCGTTGGGAGATCCGTCGGTAAAAATGGTAAAGACATCGCTCGTTCGGTCGGTAAATATATTGGCGCAACCCAACCGCGTGCCGCCAAATTATTACGCGCGTTCCTCCCAACCAAATCGCCGCGACGGCCCCCTCCAAAATCCAGCCGCCCGCCCCCTTCTCCTAACTCCCACCGCGCCGCCCGCACGCCCCCTCCACAGCGCCGCCCGCGCGTCCCCTCCATAGCGCCGCCCGCACGCCCCCTCCACAGCGCCGAGCGCCGCCCGCGCGTCCCCTCCATAGCGCCGCCCGCACGCCCCCTCCACAGCGCCGCCCGCGCGTCCCCTCCATAGCGCCGCCTGCGCGCCACAAAATCCCGCCGCCATCGTCCATCCTGCCACCCCCTCCATAGATCTGCCTGCCTCAATAATCCCGCCGCCACCTCCATCGTGTCGCGCCCCTCCATCACGCTGCCCCCTTTGGTGTCATTTGCCTGTGGAATCGTGATTTCCCTTCCTGTTTTTTGGTAAACTTTGGGGGAATTTCTGTTCGTAGGATTTGAGTGTGATTGAAGAAATTTTCCTTGGGGGAATTCATGCTGGAGCATCACTGAACTCGTCTATGGCTATTCCCTAGCGATTTCCTCTCTCAAATTTGTGTTTATCTTGGAGCATTGATTTAACATTTTTGTTCTTTCTTATCTGCAGGATTTAAAGGTTGTTCTAGGTCCTTGCAGGATTAAGCCTAACAAAACAGAGATTTGTGTGAGTCCACAACAAACTTTATTCCCTTCCTGTAGTTATGTAGCAATTACTCTGATCTTTTTATCTTGCTGATCTACTAACATAGGAAGAGTCTGCACAACTTAAATGTTAGGCTTCTTAAATAGTTTTCTTCTTTTTGTAATTCAACATTTTGCTTGATGCCTTATGGGCATAATCTGTTTTAAAATGCAAAACTGCTACCTTAAGAAACAAGCTTCATCTTTATGGCAGTACGTGTTCTAAGCTTAGTCTGAGCCAAAGCCAAGAAGGCTGTGCGTTGCACTTCCACCTGATATGAGCAATCTATCTAGTACTACTCAGACTTTTGTCTTAACCATTTCTAGGCTATGAAACTAGGACGCCCCCCACGAAGAGATGAAACCTTTATCAAAACCCATACAAGAAAAAATGGTGTTCCTTCAATTCAGGCAGAGCCAATTATCGTAAGTCTTTTTCCTAAGTGTTAGTAATACTATTTAGACAGAATAAATAACATGTGTTTATTTCATAGAATAAACTTAAAGATGTTGTCCAAGTATATCCAGAGTTAAAGGAGAAAACAATTCAGGAAGGTGATGTATTTGCTCTTGTTTGTGGAGAGAAAGAGCCAAAAGGATATATCCGTGCTGTGGGTTTAGGCCCAACTCCTCAAGATATTGGCACCCCTGGGTTGAAGGGTTATGCACCAACAAGACTACAAATGGAGATTCTGGCTCGTACCAAAGCTGAAAAGGACAAGGCTGCTCTAGAAAAACGCATACTTCAATTGCAGGCAGAAATTGAGGAAAGGGCACAACTAGACAGGGCAAGTGAAGGGCCCATGTCACAGCATGGTTCCACATCACGTCAAAATGTGGTATAAATTTTCTTTGTTGTTACACAAAGTAATGTTTATCTTCCGATTTACTCATAATTCACCAAATGTTTGTAACAGAATTCAAGGTTAGAACATGGTGATGAAGATAATGCATATGGAGATGACGATTGTAATGATGAGGACACAATTGCACCAAGCACTGCACCAGGCACTAATGATGCTTCTCATTCTAAACATAATTCTTTGGTAATACTTTCATCCTTCTAACCAGTATTATCCTTATCATGCTTCTAATTTTGTGTTTATCGCTTGTATCAGGTTGGAAGAGAAGCCATATTATATGCTTTGTTGAGATCGGATCAACCTGTGGCCAAAGGAATAATAGTTTCAACTAATCCGAGTACCATAGTTGCAGATCTGCCCATTGGAAGGCAATTTTGTGAAGTTGTTGTGACTTGTGTCCTGAAAAGAGATGCAGTGTTGGCTCGTCCCTACGATGATATGCAAACTATGGCTACTGCTCACATGATGTCGCTTGCATGGCCATACAAGAAAGTAATAAACGAAACTTTGATATCTTTCTTTTTTGATTAATGAGTACCTACTGACAGATCCTAACTTTGACAGCTGAAGGTCATCAACAAGGCATCAGCAACACCTAACACATCACCTAACATTTCAGGTATTTGACTCTACTACTACTCTTAATGGCCCTAGCTTGGTGACTTATTTGCTGTTTTTAACCATATCTGTTTGGCATTTTCTTTCCTGATATAGTGTAGAACCGGATCTTTGACTCTACTACTACTAACCATATCTCCATGGTTTTTTCTTTGCTGACTTATTTGCTAAGCTTATTTGAACGCCAAACGGATATAGGCAGATATGGTTTGGCGTTTTCAAAATAGTAGTACAGTAATGGATTTGGTGTGTGACTGTGTGAGTGTGACTGTGTGTTAAGCAATGCTGGTGAATTGGTGATCTGGTGTGCTGTCTGGTGGATAAGACAGGTGATCTGGCGTGTGAGTGTGTGTGTGTGTGTGTTATGCAGTGTGAGACTGTGAGTGTGTGTGTGTTATGCAGAATGGCGTGTGAGTGTGGACAGGACAGGTGATCTGAACTTCTGAAGGTCTGATTGCTGAGTGCAGACTGAACTGAAGTGCTGAGTGTGTGTGTGCAGCAAGATAGCAAGCTTATGGTCTTTATACTCTTATGGCTATGGTCTTATGGAGTTATGGACTTATGGTTCTGTGTGTGTGTGCTGTGCAACAAGCTATAATGTTTATGGATGATTGATGCTGCCTGCTGGATGTTTTTTTTTTGAATTATGAGCTACACTTTTGGTATTATATCATGCTCTATCCTCTATGGCTGTGTACTGCTACTATGCTGCAAGCTATAATTTCAGTTTATAGTTATGGTGTGTGTGCTGTGCAGCAAGCTATAATTTCATTTTATAGTTATGAACTTTCAAATTTTATCATGGGCTATGGTTGCTGCATTTTTTATTTCATTTGGAGTTCAGTTTTTTGGTTACTGCAATGTACCAGTACCTCTTGTTCCCGGCAATTGATTCATAAGTTTCTTACACATGGTTATATTTTTTCAGGAAATGGACAATGTTAGTATCAGATCATGTTACAACCAACCGTGGACATGGTTCTTCGGTCTTGCATTTCTTTTGGAGCTTTTGTTGCGTATGTTGCGTACAACAACGTGAAGGAATTGAGTTATTGTAATACCGTGGACTAGCTTTTGAGTTATGTAATGTGATATTGCAACCTATGGACTAGTTCGATGTATTGCAAACATTATGTTACTAATGATGTTAATATATGATCGATGGATATTGAAAGACCATTAATTTGTGTGCAACATGTGCAATATGTTACCTCATGAAAGATTAGTGAAGTGTATGAGCATTAAGTGTCCTTATAATAATCTATTTGTATGAATGCAATGGATTGTTGGTTGGTAATATCTGCGGCAACGAATTGTTGGTCGGTAATCTACACAATTAGTGACTCTTAGAGAGTCGGTAATACTATTATTACCAACTGATGAAGCGTCCGTAAATCGTGGCAGCTGCAACTCTTAGAGAGTCGGTAATACTATTATTACCAAATGATGAAGCGTCGGTAAAACTTCTCTTTTAGCGACGGAAGATAAGTCGGTAAAACAACGGTCGGTCGGTAAAAGTTTTACCGACACAGCTTGCAACGACGTTCGTGGTCCGTCGGTAAAGGTCTTTACCGACCTATAGTTCGTCGGTAAAACTGATTTTACCGACAGACCATAAGTTGCAAATAATGTTCCGTGGTATAGTGAGACCAAATGTCATGACAACCCATTCAAATAAACCAATGAAGCCTGGACATATAAAGGCCGTTTTAGACATATCTTCTTCGGCCATGAAAATCTGATTATATCCAACATTACCATCAAGAAAGCTAATAATTCTATTCTCTGATGCATTATTGATTAATGTGTCGGCTATGGGCATGGGATACTCATCTTTAGGAGTTGCTCTATTTAAATTGCGAAAATTAATGCATACTCTAAGCTTACCTGACTCCTTCTCCACCGGTACAATATTGGAGATCCATTCCGCGTATCTGCAAGGTCTAATAAAATCAGCTTCTAGCAGCCGGTGGATTTCGTCCTTGATTCGTGGGAGAAGATCTGGACGAAATGTTCTAGCTCTCTGCTTGAAAGGTCTGAACCGGACTTTATGGGCAGTCGATGCTCTACGATCTCTCGGCTTAATCCCGGCATCTCAGTTGAAAGTCACCTAGAGGGGGGGTGAATAGGGCGAATCTGAAATTTATAAACTTAAGCACAACTACAAGCTGGGTTAGCGTTAGAAATATAAACGAGTCCGAGAGAGAAGGCGCAAAACAAATCGTGAGCAAATAAAGAGTGAGACACGATGATTTATTTTACCGAGGTTCGGTTCTTGCAAACCTACTCCCCGTTGAGGTGGTCACAAAGACCGAGTCTCTTTCAACCCTTTCCCTCTCTCAAACGGCCACTTAGACCGAGTGAGCTTCTCTTCTCAATCAAACGGAACACGAAGTTCCCGCAAGGACCACCACACAATTGGTGTCTCTTGCCTTGGTTACAATTGAGTTTGATCACAAGAAGAATGAGAAAGAAAAGAAGCAATCCAAGCGCAAGAGCTCAAATGAACACAAATGTCACTCTCTCTCTAGTCACTATTTGATTTGGAGTGATTCCGAACTTGGGAGAGGATTTGATCTCTTTGGAGTGTCTAGAATTGAATGCTATAGCTCTTGTAATGTGTTGAAGGTGGAAAACTTGGATGCCATTGAATGTGGGGTGGTTGGGGTATTTATAGCCCCAACCACCAAAAATGGCCATTGGAAGACTGTTGTCGCATGGCGCACCGGACAGTCCGGTGCGCCTAACCACGTCAGCCAGTCGTTGGGGTTCGACCGTTGGAGCTCTGACTTGAGGGGCCTCTGGGCTGTCCGGTGGTGCACCGGACAGGTCCTGTAGACTGTCCGGTGCGCCAACTGCGCGTGCTCTGACTCTGGCGCGCACTGTAGCGCATTGAATGCGGTTGCAGTCGACCGTTGCGCGCGAAGTAGCTGTTGCTCCGCTGGCACACCGGACAGTCCGGTGTGACACCGGACACTGTCCGGTGCTTCACCGAACAGTCTGGTGAATTATAGCGGAGCGCCCTCACAATTTCCCAAAGGTGGCGAGTTCAGCGTCGAGTGCCCTGGTGCACCGGACACTGTCCGGTGGTGCACCGAATAGTCTGGTGCGCCAGACCAGGGTGCCTTTGGATTGTCTTTTGCTCTCTTTGTTTGAACCCTTTCTTGGTCCTTTTTATTGGCTTATTGTGAACCTTTGGCACCTGTAAAACTTATAGACTAGAGCAAACTAGTTAGTCCAATTATTTGTGTTGGGCAATTCAACCACCAAAATTAATTAGGAAAAAGGTGTAAGCCTAATTCCCTTTCAATCTCCCCCTTTTTGGTGATTGATGCCAACACAAACCAAAGCAAATATAGAAATGCATAATTGAACTAGTTTGCATAATTTGTAAGTGCAAAGATTACTTAGAATTGAGCCAATATTAATTCACATAAGATATGCATGGGTTGTTTCTTTATTTTTAACATTTTGGACCACGCTTGCACCACATGTTTTGTTTTTGCAAATTCTTTTGTAAATTCATTTCAAAGTTCTTTTGCAAATAGTCAAAGGTAAATGAATAAGATTTTGAGAAGCATTCTCAAGATTTGAAATTTTCTTACCCTATTTCAAATGCTTCTCCTTTGACTAAACAAAACTCCCCCTTAATAAAATCCTCCTCTTAGTGTTCAAGAGGGTTTTAAGATACCAATTTTGAAAATACTACTTTCTCCCCCTTTTGAATACAATAAGATATCAATTGAAAAATTCATCATTTCAAGACTTTTTCTTTTTGAAAATTGGTGGTGGTGCGGTCCTTTTGCTTTGGGCTAATACTTTCTCCCCCTTTGGCATGAATCACCAAAAACGGATATGTGAGTGAAATATAAGCCCTTGAACTACTTTCTCCCCTTTGGCGAAAAAATATGAGTGAAGATTATACCAAAGTTGGAGAGTTGCTCGGAGCGACGGCGAAAGGTGAGTAATTTGATGGAGTGGAGTGGAAGCCTTTTTCTTCACCGAAGACTCCAATTTCCTTTCAACCTATGACTTGGTTTGAAATTCACTTGAAAACACATTAGTCATAGCATATAAAAGAGATATGATCAAGGGTATATTAATGAGCTATGTGTGCAAGACATCAAAAGAAATTTCTAGAATCAAGAATATTTAGCTCATGCCTAAGTTTGTTAAAGGTTTGTTCATCTAGTGGTTTGGTAAAATATCGGCTAATTGTTCCTTAGTGTTAATATATGCAATCTCGATATCTCCCTTTTGTTGGTGATCCCTTAAAAAATGATACCGAATGGCTATGTGTTTAGTGCGGCTATGCTCAACGGGATTATCCGCCATGCGGATTGCACTCTCATTATCACATAGAAGAGGAACTTTGGTTAATTTGTAACCATAGTCCCTAAGGGTTTGCCTCGTCCAAAGTAATTGCGCGCAACAATGGCCTGCGGCAATATACTTGGCTTTGGCGGTAGAAAGAGCTACGGAATTTTGCTTCTTTGAAGCCCAAGACACCAGGCATCTTCCCAAGAACTGGCAAGTCCCCGATGTACTCTTTCTATTAATTTTACACCCCGCCCAATTGGCATCCGAATAACCAACTAAATCAAATGTGGATCCCCGAGGGTACCAAAGCCCAAACTTAGGAGTATAAACTAAATATCTCAAGATTCGTTTTACGGCCGTAAGGTGAGCTTCCTTAGGGTCGGCTTGGAATCTTGCACACATGCATACGGAAAGCATTATGTCCGGTCGAGATGCACATAAATAGAGTAAAGAGCCTATCATCGACCGGTATACCTTTTGATCTACGGATTTACCTCCCGTGTCGAGGTCGAGATGCCCATTAGTTCCCATCGGTGTCTTGATGGGCTTGGCATCCTTCATCCCAAACTTGTTTAGAATGTCTTGAATATACTTCGTTTGGCTAATGAAGGTGCCCTCTTGGAGTTGCTTCACTTGAAATCCCAAGAAGTACTTCAACTCCCCCATCATAGACATCTCGAATTTCTGTGTCATGATCCTACTAAATTCCTCACAAGTAGATTCGTTAGTAGACCCAAATATAATATCATCAACATAAATTTGGTATACAAACAAATCATTGTCAAGAGTTTTAGTAAATAGAGTAGGATCGGCCTTTCTGACTTTGAAGCCATTATCAATAAGAAAATCTCTTAGGCATTCATACCATGCTCTTGGGGCTTGCTTGAGTCCATAAAGCGCCTTAGAGAGTCTATATATGTGGTTTGGATACTCACTATCTTCAAAGCCGGGAGGTTGCTCAACATAGACCTCTTCCTTGATTGGTCCGTTGAGGAAGGCACTCTTCACGTCCATTTGGTAAAGCTTGAAGCCATGGTAAGTAGCATAGGCAAGTAAAATGCGAATTGATTCTAGCCTAGCTACGGGTGCATACGTTTCACCGAAATCCAAACCTTCGACTTGTGAATATTCCTTGTCACCACACCATGCTCGTCTTGCTTGTTGTGGAAGACCCACTTGGTTCCTACAACATTTTGATTAGGACGTGGAACCAAATGCCATACCTCGTTCCTAGTGAAGTTGTTGAGCTCCTCTTGCATCGCCACCACCCAATCCGAATCTTGAAGTGCTTCCTCTACCCTGTGTGGCTCAATAGAGGAAACAAAAGAGTAATGTTCACAAAAATGAGCAACCCGAGATCGAGTAGTTACCCCCTTTTGAATATCGCCGAGGGTGGTGTTCACGGGGTGATCTCGTTGAATTGCTTGGTGGACTCTTGGGTGTGGCGGCCTTGGAACTTGTTCATCTTCCTCATCTTGATCATGGGCATCTCCCCCTTGATCATTGCTCTCCTCTTGAGGTGGCTCAACTTCTTGATCTTCTCCTTCATCATTTTGAGCCTCATCCTCATCTTGAGTTGGTGGAGATGCTTGTATTGAGGAAGATGGTTGATCTTGTGCATGTGGTGGCTCTTCGGATTCCTTAGGACACACATCCCCAATGTACATGTTCCTTAGTGCGACGTACAGAGCCTCTTCATCACCTATCTCATCAAGATCAACTTGCTCTACTTGAGAGCCGTTAGTCTCATCAAACACAATGTCACAAGAAACTACAACCAGTCAAGAGGACTTGTTAAAGACTCTATATGCCCTTGTGTTTGAATCATATCCTAGTAAAAAGCCTTCTACAGCCTTAGGAGAAAATTTGGATTTTCTACCTCTTTTAACAAAAATAAAACATTTGCTACCAAAGACTCTAAAATATGAAACATTGGGCTTTTTACCGGTAAGGAGTTCGTATGATGTCTTCTTGAGCATTCGGTGTAAATATAACCGGTTGATGGCGTAGCAGGCGGTGTTGACCGCCTCCGCCCAAAACCGATCTGAAGTCTTGTACTCATCAAGCATGGTTCTTGCCATGTCCAATAGAGTTCGATTCTTCCTCTCCACTACACCATTTTGTTGTGGCGTGTAGGGAGAAGAGAACTCATGCTTGATGCCCTCCTCCTCAAGGAAGCCGTCGATTTGAGAGTTCTTGAACTCCGTCCCGTTGTCGCTTCTAATTTTCTTGATCCTTAAGCCGAACTCGTTTTCAGTCCATCTCAAGAATCCCTTTAAGGTCTCTTGGGTATGAGATTTTTCCTGCAAAAAGAACACCCAAGTGAAGCGAGAATAATCATCCACAATAACTAGACAGTACTTACTCCCGCCGATGCTTATGTAAGCTATCGGGCCGAATAGGTCCATGTGTAGGAGCTCAAGTGGCCTGTCAGTCGTCATGATGTTCTTGTGTGGATGATGAACACCAACTTGCTTCCCTGCCTGACATGCGCTACAAATCCTGTCTTTCTCAAAATGAACATTTGTTAGTCCCAAAATGTGTTCTCCCTTTAGAAGCTTGTGAAGATTCTTCATTCCAACATGTGCTAGTCGGCGATGCTAGAGCCAGCCCATGTTAGTCTTAGCAATTAAGCAAGTGTCGAGTTCAGCTCTATCAAAATCTACCAAGTATAGCTGACCCTCTAACACTCCCTTAAATGCTACTGAATCATTACTTCTTCTAAAGACAGTAACACCTATATCCGTAAAAACACAGTTGTAACCCATTTTACATAATTGCGAAACTGAAAGCAAGTTGTAATCTAAAGAATCTACAAGAAAAACATTGGAAATGGAGTGGTCAGGAGATATAGCAATTTTACCCAATTCTTTGACCAAACCTAGGTTTCCATCCCCGAATGTGATAGCTCGTTGGGGATCTTGATTTTTCTCATAGGAGGAGAACATTTTCTTCTCCCCTGTCATATGGTTTGTGCACCCGCTATCGATGATCCAACTTGAGCCCCCGGATGCATAAACCTACAAAACAAGTTTAGTTCTTGATTTTAGGTACCCAAATGGTTTTGGGTCCTTTGACATTAGATACAAGAACATTGGGTACCCAAACACAAGTCTTTGATCCCTTGTGTTTGCCCCCAACATACTTGGCAACTACCTTGCCGGATTTGTTAGTTAAAATATAAGATGCATCAAAAGTTTTAAATGAAATGTCATGATCATTTGATGCAGTTGGAGTTTTCTTCTTAGGCAATTTTGCACGGGTTGATTGCCTAGAACTAGATGTCTCACCCTTATACATAAAAGCATGATTAGGGCCAGAGTGAGACTTCCTAGAATGAATTCTCCTAATTTTGCTCTCGGGATAACCGGCAGGGTACAAAATGTAACCCTCGTTGTCCTGAGGCATGGGAGCCTTGCCCTTAACAAAGTTTGACAATCTTTTAGGAGGGGCATTAAGTTTGAGATTGTCTCCCTTTTGGAAGCCAATGCCATCCTTGATGCCAGGGCGTCTCCCACTATAGAGCATGCTTCTAGCAAATTTAAAATTTTCATTTTCTAAGTCATGCTCGGCAATTTTAGCATCTAATTTTGCTATATGATCATTTTGTTGTTTAATTAAAGCCATATGATCATGAATAGCATCAATGTTAATATCTCTACATCTAGTGCAAATAGTTACATGCTCAATGGTAGATGTAGAGGGTTTGCAAGAATTAAGTTCAACAATCTTAGCACGTAAAATATCACTGTTATCTCTAAGATCGGAAATGGAAGCATTGCAAACATCTAATTCTTTAGCCTTAGCAATTAATTTTTCATTTTCAATCTTCAGGCTAGCAAGAGATATATTCAATTCTTCAATCTTAGCAAGTAAACTAACATTATCATCTCTAAGATTGGGAATTGAATCATTACAAACATTTGAATCAACCTTAGCAATTAGTTTAGCATTTTCATTTCTAAGGTTGCCAATAGTATCATGGCAAGTGCTTAGCTCACTAGATAGTTTTTCACATTTTTCTACTTCTAGAGCGTAAGCATTTTTAACCTTAACATGCTTCTTATTTTCCTTAATTAGGAAGTCCTCTTGGGTGTCCAAGAGTTCATCCTTCTCATGAATAGCACTAATTAATTCATTTAATTTTTCTTTTTGTTGCATGTTTAGGTTGGCAAAAAGGATGCGCGAGTTATCCTCCTCATTTCACTAGAATTATCTTCATCAATAGAGGAAGCATATTTAGTGGAGGATTTTGATTTTACCTTCTTCCTTTTGTCGTCTTTTTCCATGAGGCACTTGTGGCCGACGTTGGGGAAGAGGAGTCCCTTGGTGACGGTGATGTTGGCGGCGTCCTCGTCGGAGGAGCTCTCGTCGGAGTTCCACTCGCGACACACATGGGCATCGCCACCCTTCTTCTTGTAGTATCTCTTCTTTTCTCTCCTCTTTCCCTTCTTGTCGTTGCCCCTGTCACTGTCACTGGATAGTGGACATTTTGCAATAAAATGATCGGGCTTACCACACTTGTAGCAAACTTTCTTGGAGCGGGGCTTGTAATCCTTCCCCCTCCTTTGCTTGAGGATTTGGCGGAAGCTCTTGATGATGAGTGCCATCTCCTCATTGCCGAGCTTGGAGGCATTGATGGGTGGTCTACTTGATGTAGATTCCTCTTTCTTCTCCTCTGTTGCCTTGAATGCGACCGGTTGTGCTTCGGGCGTGGAGGGGCCGTCGTGCTCGATAATTTTCTTTGAGCCTTTGATCATCAACTCAAAGCTCACAAAGTTTCCTATTACTTCCTCGGGAGTCATTAGTGTATATCTAGGATTACCACGAATTAATTGAACTTGCGTAGGGTTAAGGAACACAAGTGATCTAAGAATAACCTTAACCATTTCATGGTCATCCATTTTTTGCTCCCGAAGTTGCGCACTTGGTTCACCAAGGTCTTGAGTCGGTTGTACATATCTTGTGGCTCCTCCCTTGGCGAAGCCGGAAGAGACCAAGCTCCACCTCGATCGTCTCCTGCTTGGTGATCTTGGTCACCTCGTCTCCTTCGTGTGCGGTCTTTAGCACGTCCCAAATCTCCTTTGCGCTCTTCAACCCTTGCACCTTATTATACTCCTCTCGACTTAGAGAGGCGAGGAGTATAGTTGTGGCTTGGGAGTTGAAGTGTTGGATTTGTTCGACCTCCTCCGAGTCGTAATCTTTGTCTCCCTTCTTTGGTACCTGCACTCCATACTCAACAATATCCCATATGCTTTTGTGAAGTGAGGTTAGGTGATGCCTCATTTTATCACTCCACATAGAATAATCTTCACCTTCAAACATAGGTGGTTTGCCTAATGGAACGGAGAGTAATGGAGTGCGTCTAGAAATGCGAGGATAGCGAAGGGGCATCTTACTATACTTCTTGCGCTCATGGCGCTTTGAAGTGGTGGAGGCCGATTCCGAGCCGGAGGTGGAGGGTGACGAAGAGTCGGTCTCGTAGTAGACCACCTTCCTCATCTTCTTCTTCTTGTCACCCATCCGATGAGACTTGATGGAGGAAGAGGATTCCTCCTTGTGCTTGTGGGCGGACTCCCTTGAGTGTGTTCTTCCTGAGCTTGCAGACTTGTCACCGGTCCCGATATCCCTCTTGGCGGATGCTCCCGACATCACTTCGAGCGGTTAGGCTCTAATGAAGCACCGGGCTCTGATACCAATTGAAAGTCGCCTAGAGGGGGCGTGAATAGGGTGAATCGGAAATTTATAAACTTAAGCACAACTACAAGCCGGGTTAGCGTTAGAAATATAAACGAGTCCGAGAGAGAGGGCGCAAAACAAATCGTGAGCAAATAAAAGGTGAGACACGATGATTTGTTTTACCGAGGTTCGGTTCTTGCAAACCTACTCCCCGTTGAGGTGGTCACAAAGACCGGGTCTCTTTCAACCCTTTCCCTATCGTAAACGGTCACTTAGACCGAGTGAGCTTCTCTTCTCAATCAAACGGAACACGAAGTTCCCGCAAGGACCACCACACAATTGGTGTCTCTTGCCTTGGTTACAATTGAGTTTGATCACAAGAAGAATGATAAAGAAAAGAAGCAATCCAAGCGCAAGAGCTCAAATGAACACAAATGTCACTCTCTCTAGTCACTATTTGATTTGGAGTGATTCCGGACTTGGGAGAGGATTTGATCTCTTTGGAGTGTCTAGAATTGAATGCTATAGCTCTTGTAATGTGTTGAAGGTGGAAAACTTGGATGCCATTGAATGTGGGGTGGTTGGGGTATTTATAGCCCCAACCACCAAAAATGGTCGTTAGAAGACTGCTGTCGCATGGCGCACCGGACAGTCCGGTGCGCCACCGGACACTGTCCGGTGCGCCTAGCCACGTCAGCCAGTCGTTGGGGTTCGACCGTTGGAGCTCTGACTTGTGGGGCCTCTGGGCTGTCCGGTGGTGCACCGGACAGGTCCTGTAGACTGTCCGGTGCGCCAACTGCGCGTGCTCTGACTCTGGCGCGCACTGTAGCGCATTGAATGTGGTTGCAGTCGACCGTTGCGCGCGAAGTAGTCGTTGCTCCGCTGGCACACCGGACAGTCCGGTGTGACACCGGACACTGTCCGGTGCTTCACCTGACAGTCCGGTGAATTATAGCGGAGCGCCCTCACAATTTCCCGAAGGTGGCGAGTTCAGCGTCGAGTGCCCTGGTGCACCAGACAGTCCGGTGCGCCAGACCAGGGTGCCTTTGGGTTGTCTTTTGCTCTCTTTGTTTAAACCCTTTCTTGGTCCTTTTTATTGGCTTATTGTGAACCTTTGGCACCTGTAAAACTTATAGACTAGAGCAAACTAGTTAGTCCAATTATTTGTGTTGGGCAATTCAACCATCAAAATTAATTAGGAAAAAGGTGTAAGCCTAATTCCCTTTCATCAGTGTAATTCCAAAAAAAGCAATCCAAATATTCCTTCAATAGACCGATCATTTCATTTCTAGGATCGGTCTCCAGAGTCTTGTTTACAAAATTCAGCCTTGGAGTTTTTCCATCTCCTATGTCAATCTCCTCCAAAGGATCGGCCGATGTAAACCCCTGTCCTAGTTTATCAAGATCTCTGAATTCCTCTATCATGTCTCCCACAAAGGAATCAGATGATCTTTGTGTGATGGCGGACTCTCCGGTCTCGGGGGCCGGATTATCCGTAATACTGTCTTTATGCTATGGTAGATGTTCGGTCTTAAAGTCCGAACTGTTTTGTGAAAGGCCAGACCATCCGGCCTTAGAAGCCAAACTGTCCGTGACCAAGGACTCATGAATTTTGTGTGTACTCATCATTTAAACTTTATTTAGGATTTAGCTGATTCTCCATCGGCTCTAGCATTACAGGAATGAAACCCTTCTTATCTATACTTATGAACTGGTAATCAGAAAAATCTACTCCTGTGAGACATGTAGCAGTCTCATAAGTCCAGAGTACAGGGGCATCGGCCACAGCGATACAGGCTGATACATCAGCATGTACTTGTTCTACATCATTGCATACCCATTGTATTAACATTTGATGTAATGTAGAAGGTATACATTGGTTGGCATGAATCCAATCTCTGCCTAGGGTTAGACTGTAATTTCCTTCTACATCAGCGACAAAGAATGCAGCAGTAAGGGTCTTAGTCCCGATGGTTAATTCAACGGACATGACTCCCCTGGCTTTGATCGAACTATCAGTCCCAACACCACTGAGGGTCATGTTGGTCTTGACAAGTTCGTCATCTTGTTTACCTAATTTTCTGTACAATTAATAAGACATTAGATTTACAGCTGCCCCTCCATCTACTAACATTTTAGCAATCGGTATCCCATCAATGTGACCGCGCACGAAGACCAGCTTTAAATGATTTACTGATTCCTTTGGTTTAGTAAAGGCGGCTTCTTTAAGACCAAAATCAAACTGGGCAACAATAGGTTCATCGTCGCCGACAATAGTACAATCGGCGGAAAATGTAATAACATTTACATCCATACCTGGGCGTTCTGGAGAAGCTTCGTAGTCGACCAGGTCTTCTCCCAGTAGGTCGTTCTCCTCCATTGATGTCAGTACGTCGTCTGAGGCGTCCTGGTGTGGTGCGGACGGTCCGGACTCAGGGGTCGGACGGTCCGCGCCTTCTATAGCCGGTCCAGCCTTTTTAGCTGGGATGTCTGCCATACCTGCAGGGTGCTGCACAAGTGTTGTTTTATTTTCTATTTTGTGGCCGTTTGCTTTTCCTCAACGGCCTTTGGTCTCCATTTCTTTTGCGGTGGCGGGTACTGTGGATGTGTATCATTGAATATCTTTTCCGCCTCCTTTTCCTGGTTCTCTTTTGCTCTTAGGCGTTGTAATTTTGGCTTTTGGGACCGTGTCAATCCAGCTAGGCACCATCGAGGCATGGAGTATTTTGGATCGGCTGTTTTGATGGTAGCCGTATCTTCTTTTTTGGTTGTGTTGGCCGATTCACCAAAAATCATCGGCCCTTTATTATCTTTCTGTATGATGACATCTGCAGTACCTATTTTGATTATATCCTTTTTTGTTGTTCTTTCGATCGCTGCAAGTATATGCCCCCCTGCCGGACTGGTCGGCCTTTGAGGCCGAGCACTCCGGCAATCTTGTTGGGCCTGTGTCTGGTGACCGGATTGAGCGACGCTCAATCGGTCTTGTACTGGAGGTGCCAACCTGTTGAATATAGATGTTTGGGGTGCCCCCCAAGCGGGGTACTGTGGCATCCCAAATGGATATGGTGGCATGCCCCACATTTGATTTGGGACATATGGTGGAGGTAAATATGTGTATGGATATGGCATAGGTGGATATGGGGGTGAAGGTGTCCATGTAGGTATGTTAGGTCTCAATTGTACAGTATGACCTTTCATTTCTTCCGATTGGTGGGGTGGTCCAATCGGCCTTACCTGACGTTGCTCATGAATGGGTCAGCGGGGTCGCTTTGCTCGCCGGTCACTGGGGCCGGCCTTCTTTTTCACATATTTGGACAACAATTGATCGAAAGTCGGGCCGGATTTGACCAGCCGACCAGCTGCTTTAAATGTATTTGTTTTCCACGTACCTATCTTTGGTCATCGTGGTTTGAATGTGTGTGGTTGTTGCGGGTCCTAAGTGTAGTCGTACTGTCCGCCCAAAGTCTTCGGACCGTCCAGAGAAGCTTCGGACTGTCCGCGTCTGGATGGCGGACCGTCCGTGATGCTCAGCATGGGTTCCCGCGCCTATCTCCCTGTCTGTGCTTGCCCCCAGTGCCAGAGGCTGTGATGGTCACCTTCAGGGTCTCCCCTCCATCAGGAGTCTTTTCGGCCACTACTTTCCTGTAAGAAATTTTAATATTTTCATCGGCCTCCCGTGCGTTGCCGATGATGATTTCTTTGCCTTTTCCCTTATCCGCTGTGCTGGGTCGAACTAGGACCCTTTTGCCCTCGAAGTCGATCATGTTCATCGGAAAGGGCTCTATATCTACCTGCATTTCCTGAAATTTCAATCGTCCCTCGTTAATGGACGATTGAATCTGTCGTTGAAACATATTACAATCATTAGTGGCATGAGAAAATGAGGTATGCCACTTGCAGTATGCACGACGTTTTAGCTCATCGGCGGATGGAACAGTGTGATTTATTTTAATGTTGTCATTTTGAGTAATTCATCAAATATTTTATCACATTTGCCAACATTAAACGTAAACTTAACCTCCTCTTGTCGTTTCTTTTGAACTGGCTGCAAGGAGGAAGAAGCCGAAGATTTGGCCTGTTTTGGCCAAACCATTTCAGCTGCGTATACCTCTGCTGATTCATCATCCGAGCTACTTTGATCGCATTCTACTATATGGACATTATGACGAATGGTTTTGGTAGTCTCTTTGCTTCGGCTTTCACATGCCAAAGCTCTCTGGTGTAATTGTGCTAGCGTGAAAAATTGGATGTCTTCTAATCTCTCTTTTAAATAATATCGCAGTCCATTAAAGGCTAACCCTGCTAGCTGTTTTCTGCTAAGTGTATTTGGAACCATCGGTTTCTTGTATCTCGGAATCTCCGGATATAGTCATTAACCGATTTGTCTTTCCCCTGTCGCAAGGCTACTAGGTCTACCAAATCTAACTCATAGTCACCGGAGAAAAAGTGGTCATGAAATTTTTGTTCTAAATCCCCCCCATGATGAAATGGAATTAGGAGGCAATGTGGCGTACCATGCGAATGTTGTTCCTATCAAGGATAACGAAAATAAACGCACGCGGAATGCTTCTGTGTTGGCCAATTCTCCTAATTGTGCTAGAAACTAACCAACGTGTTCGCGTGTGCTTTTCCCTTGATCACCCAAAAATTTTGCGAATTCGGGTATCCTGGTTCCCTGTGGGTATGGGTGATGATCAAATCGGTTGTCATAAGGTTTTTGATATGATTGCCCCCCAGGGACCATGCTTACTCCGAGCTTATCTCGGAACGCCCCAGCTATTTCCTCCCTCACTATATCAATGGCAGCCGGTGCGAGACCACCGGCTCTCTGGTCAAACATAGGTGGGGTTGGCTGGATATTAGCGTGTTGTCTTCCCCCCACTGGTTTGAGCTATGTGGTGCATTGTCATTTGCCCTATATGGCTCATAGGATTGATTGTTCCTTTCCGGCCATCTAGGCGGGGCCGGAAAGCTTTCTTGGGCTCTGGATTTTGTATTAATGGGTTGATGCATTGCATAATGTGATGGGAAGTGTTGCTGGGACGGGTGAGGATTCAGGTGACAACCCTCCTCAAAAGACTCATGCGCGGACTGTCCGGACATGTACCCGGACCATCCGTGATTATATGCGGACCGTCCGTCGTTGTATGCGGACCGACTAGGTAGTTTAGATTCTGTGTCATATGTGGTGGCTCGGGTGCATGTCTGGGTAACTCATTAAAAATGGGCCCGGCTGTGGCTGGCCCGGACGGTCCACGCTCACAAGCAGACGGTCCGGACATGTGCAGATCGGCTGATTTACTACCGATTTGCGGTTGCTCAGGGTATGTGTCCATCGGCATCCCATAAAGGGGTTGTGATTGGTCGTGACAACCTATAGCCAATGTATTATGCATGTTACCCCCTAATTCAACCTCGTGCGAAGGAAAATTTGCTATACTAGATTTATCAAATGCACGTACTAGTCTCCTATAATCGTTTTGCATACCCCCTATGATATTTTGCATTTGTTCTCGTTGTTCACCTACATAATTCTTAAGAGATTGTAGCTCGTTTGTATTACTTACATTGGGGATATCTAGTGTGGGTCGGAGCGAAGCCAGATCCGTCGCCCGTTGTCGGACGACCTTATTGTTCTTGTCCACCTTGAAGTTGGCCAGAAATTTTGCTCTCGCCTCTTGAATGAGCTGCTCCTTATGCTCTTCGAACTGGAGCTGTTCGTCAGCCGGCAAGGTTTCCCAAGTCGGCTCTATAATGTTGCTGGGGGAGACTTCAGAACTATCCCTTGAACCGGCCATTGAGGGCCGATTTGATGGGTCTAGATGTGTTGTCCCTAGCGGAGTCGCCAAAAAGTATTGTCGGGGACCATAATTAGGGGTACCCTCAAGGCTCCTAATTCTCAGCTGGTAACCCCCATCAGCATAAAGCTGCAAAGGCCTGATGGGTGCGATTAAGTCAGGGATCGGTCCATTCGAAGGACGCGATCACGCCTCGCCCGAGCCTAGCCTCGGACAAGGGCAGCCGACCCCGGAGGATCTCCGTCTCGCCCGAGGCCCTGCCTTCGCCGAGAAGCAACCCTGACCAAATCGCCGCACCGACCGACCGAATCGCAAGAGCATTTAATGCAAAGGTGGCCTGACACCTTTATCCTGACACGCACCCCCCAGCTGGCAGAGCCGAAGTGACCGTCGTCACTTCGCCGCTCCACTGACCGGCCTGATAGAAGGACAGCGCCGCCTGCGCCGCTCCGACTGCGGTGCCACTTGACAGAGTGAGGCTGACAGGCAGTCAGGCCCGGCCGAAGGCACTATAGGAAGCTTCGCTTCGCCCGACCCAGGGCTCGGACACGGGCTAAGTCCCGGAAGACGGCGAACTCCGCTCCGCCCAACCCAGGGCTCGGACTCGGGCTAAGTCCCGGAAGACGGCGAACTCCGCTCCGCCCGACCCAGGGCTCGGACTCGGGCTAAGTCCCGGAAGACGACGAACTCCGCTCCGCCCGACCCAGGGCTCGGACTTGGGCTCAGCCCCAGAAGACGACGAACTCCGCTCCGCCCGACCCCAGGGCTCGGACTCCGCCATGGCCTCAGCCGACGGCCTCCGCCTCGCCCGAACCAGGGGCTCGGACTCGACCTCGGTCACAGAAGACAGACTCGACTTCGGCTTCGGAGGAGCTTCCACATCGCCCAACCTAGGGCGCAGACCAGCCACGTCAACAGGAAGCGTCATCATCACCCTACCCCGAGCTGACTCGGGCCTCAGGGAACAAGACCGGCGTCCCATCTGGCTCGCTCCGCCAGATAGGCAATGATGGCGCCCCGCATACTCTGTGACGACGGCGGCTCTCAGCCCCCTTACGGAAGCAAGAGGACGTCAGCAAGGACTCAACCGCTCCGACAGCTGTCCCTCCGCCAGGCTCCATCGCTCCTCCAACGGCCACGACATCACACCAGCTGGGTGTCAAAATCTCTCCGGCTGCCACAACGGCATGTACTTAGGGCGCTAGCTCTTCTCCGCTAGACACATAGCACTCTGCTACACCCCCCATTGTACACCTGGATCCTCTCCTTACACCTATAAAAGGAAGGACCAGGGTCCTCTTAGAGAGGGTTGGCCGCGCGGGGACGAGGACGAGACAGGCGCTCGCTTGAAGCCGCTCGCTCCCTCTCCCGCGTGGACGCTTGTAACCCCCTACTGCAAGCGCACCTGACCTGGGCGCGGGACGAACACGAAGGCCGCGGGATTTCCACCTCTCTCACGCCGGTCTCCGGCCGCCTCGCTTCCCCCCTTCGCGCTTGCCCTCGCGCTCGACCCATCTAGGCTGGGGCACGCGGCGACATTCATTCGTTGGCTCAGGGACCCCCTGGTCTCGGAACACCGACAGTTGGAGCGCCAGGTAGGGGCCTGCTGCGTGTTGACGAACAGCTTCCCGTCAAGCTCCAGATGGGCAGTCTCTAGCAACCTCTCCAACCCGGGACGATGCTCCGTTTCGGGAGTCTTGAGTTCATGTCTCTCGACGGCAGCTACGACATGATACTTCTTCCACCACCGGACGACAACGACAATGGCGGCCGACAGCCCGCCCGCCGGCGGCGGAATCGACGATGTCTTCCCCTCGTGGTGGAAGAACAACCTTCGAGCTCGCCTCGCCCTCTTCCCCGCCGACGGAGGGGAAGGCGGGGCAACCCAGGCCAAGCAGGAGGCAGCGCCTCGTCGGCTGTCGAGCGAGTCGATAGCGCCGGCACCCCAACGGGGGTCGCGTCGGGCATCGACCTCGCGTTTGAGACGAAGGCGAGCGCCGTCTCCCCGCGACACGCCAACTCCAAGCAAACGGACGACTCCAGCACGCTCGCGGAAGGTTTGCTGGGTGTCACCCTCGTACCTGAGACGACGGTGCAGTCAGTCCCCGATGTGACTTTATCGCCGCTCGTCGACCAAGAGGTACCGATCGATTCCCATCCCACGTCATTTGGATTCAGCCTCAACCCGCCTAGCGACTTCGCTTTGGCGGGCGCTCTCGTAGAGGCGAGCCCAAACCCTCTGGGGTTTCGTATGCGGTCACCTTGGGACCGGCTGACAGACGTCTCGACCTACGGGCCCTCTGGGTCCGAGGAAGACGACGAGCCCAGCTTCTGTTGGGATTTCTCTGGACTTGGCAACCCCAGTGTCATGCGGGACTTCATGACCGCATGCGACTACTGCCTCTCCGACTGTTCTAACGGTAGCCGTAGCCTCGGCGACGAGGACTGCGGCCCAAGTCGCGAATGCTTCCACGTCGATCTAGGGGGTCCCTCCGAAGGCAACCATCTCGGCATGCCGGAGGACGGTGATCTCCCTAGGCCGGTGCCTCGCGTTGACATCCCACGGGAGCTAGCTGTGGTCCCCGTTCAGGCGGGGGGCCATGACCCACAGCTCGAGCAAATCCGCGGGGTGCAGGCCAGGCTCGATGAGGGAGCAGGAGCGCTTGAGCCGATCCGCCGGGATGTCGGGCAGGCATGGGCGGGCCAACCTCCGGCCGGAGAAATACGTCATCTACCCCAGGGCTTCCAGCACCGCATCGCCGACGACGTCAGGGTCAGGCCACCACCCGCATCTAGTGGGGTCGGCCAGAACCTGGCTGCAGCAGCAATGCTCCTCCGCGCGATGCCGGAGCCATCAACCACCGAGGGGCGGCGAATCCAGGGAGAGCTCAAGAATCTCCTGGAAGGTGCCACGGTCCGACGGGCCGAGAGCTCTGCCTCCCGAAGGCAGGGGTACCCCTCGGAACCTCATGCCACGACTTCCCGATTCATGCGGGAAGCCTCGGTCTACACCGGGCGCACGCGCAACACCGCGCCTGCGGCCCCAGGTCGCCTCGGCAACGAGCACCATCACCGCGACCGTCGGGCCCACCTCGATGAGAGGGTGCGCCGAGGCTACCACCCCAGGCGTGGGGGACGCTACAACAGCGGGGAGGATCGGAGTCCCTCGCCCGAACCACCCGATCCGCAGGCCTTCAGCCGGGTCATCCGACGGGCGTCGTTCCCGACCCGGTTCCGACCCCCGACTACTATCACAAAGTACTCGGGGGAGACGAGACCGGAACTGTGGCTCGCGGACTACCGTCTGGCCTGCCAACTGGGTGGAACGGACGATGACAACCTCATCATCCGCAACCTCCCCCTGTTCCTCTCCGACATCGCTCGCGCCTGGTTGGAGCACCTGCCTCCGGGGCAGATCTCCAACTGGGACGACCTGGTCCAAGCTTTCGCCGGTAATTTCCAGGGCACGTATGTGCGCCCCGGGAATTCCTGGGACCTCCGAAGCTGCCGACAGCAGCCGGGACAGTCTCTCCGGGACTACATCCGGTGATACTCGGATGTCATCAGCGCGTTCCTCGCTGGCACCACCTGTCGCGACCTGGTGAGCAAGCTGGGTCGCAAGACCCCCACCAGGGCGAGCGAGCTGATGGACATCGCCACCAAGTTCGCCTCCGGCCAGGAGGCGGTCGAGGCTATCTTCCGAAAGGACAAGCAGCCCCAGGGCCGCCCATCGGAGGATGCCCCCGAGGCGTCAACTCAGCGCGGCGCCAAGAAGAAGGGCAAGAAGAAGTCGCAAGCGAAACGCGACGCCGCCGACGCGGACCTTGTCGCCGCCGCCGAGTACAAAAACCCTCGGAAGCCCCCCGGAGGTGCTAACCTCTTCGACAAGATGCTCAAGGAGTCGTGCCCCTATCACCAGGGGCCCGTCAAGCACACCCTTGAGGAGTGCGTCATGCTTCGGCGCCACTTCTACAGGGCCGGGCCACCCGCGGAGGGTGGCAGGGCCCGCGACGACGACAAGAAGGAAGATCACCAGGCAGGAGAGTTCCCCGAGGTCCGCGACTGCTTCATGATCTACGGTGGTCAAGCGGTGAATTCCTCGGCTCGGCACCGCAAGCAAGAGCGCCGGGAGGTCTGCTCGATGAAGGTGGCGGCGCCAGTCTATCTAGACTGGTCCGACAAGCCCATCACCTTTGACCGAGCCGACCACCCCGACCATGTGCCGAGCCCGGGGAAATACCCGCTCGTCGTCGACCCCGTCATCGGCGACGTCAGGCTCACCAAGGTCCTCATGGACGGAGGCAGCAGCCTCAACATCATCTACGCCAAGACCCTCGGGCTCCTGCGTGTCGATCTGTCCTCCGTCCGGGCAGGCGCTGCGCCCTTCCATGGGATCATTCCCGGGAAGCGCGACCAGCCCCTCGGACAACTCGACCTTCCCGTCTGCTTCGGAACACCCTCCAACTTCCGAAGGGAGACCCTAACGTTCGAGGTGGTCGGGTTCCGAGGAACCTACCACGCGGTGCTGGGAAGACCATGCTACGCGAAGTTCATGGCCGTCCCCAACTACACCTACCTGAAGCTCAAGATGTCGGGCCCCAATGGGGTCATCACCGTCGGCCCCACGTACAAACACGCGTTCGAATGCGACGTGGAGTGCGTGGAGTACGCCGAGGCCCTCGCCGAGTCCGAGGTCCTCATCGCCGACCTGGAGAGCCTCTCTAAGGAGGTGCCAGACGTGAAGCGACATGCCGGCAACTTTGAGCCAGCGGAGACGGTTAAGTCTGTCCCCCTCGACCTCAGCGGCGACACCTCCAAGCAGATCCGGATCGGCTCTGGGCT
Organism: Zea mays; assembly: GCF_902167145.1. Lineage (NCBI taxonomy): Eukaryota > Viridiplantae > Streptophyta > Magnoliopsida > Poales > Poaceae > Zea > Zea mays. The sequence goes on along the minus strand of NC_050100.1, from coordinate 154,969,837 downwards.
CGATCCCAAATAGGAAGCAGTGCTCGTCGACTTTCTCCGCGCGAACGCCGACGTCTTCGCGTGGAGTCCCTCGGACATGCCCGGCATACCGAGGGATACCGCAGAGCACTCGCTGGACATCCGAGCCGGAGCCAGACCCGTCAAGCAGCCTCTGCGCCGATTCGACGAGGAGAAGCGCAGAGCCATAGGCGAGGAGATCCGTAAGCTAATGGCAGCAGGGTTCACCAAAGAGGCGAAAGGCGTCAAGCTCAATCCCGAAAGGTGTGTCTTCGGGGTGCCCTGAGGCATGCTCTTGGGGTTCATCGTCTCCAAGCGAGACATTGAAGCCAACCCGGAGAAGATCGCGGCCATCGTGCAGCACCCCGAGCCCTTGTTGGAGACACCCGGGGGCTACACGCACCCCTGGGAAGGGCCGCTTGTCATCACCAAAGTTCTGAAGCCCGGAACGTACAAGCTGGCTAACAGCCAAGGCGAGGTCTACAGCAACGCTTGGAACATCCAAAAGCTACGTCGCTCCTACCCTTAAGATGTTTTCAAGTTGTTCATATACCTCGCTCCCACGCAAGTTTTAGTCGTCAAGGAAGGGTCAGCCTTGCCTCGGCAGAGCCCGACCCTCCCTCGGGGGCTAAAAAGGGGGGGAACCCCTCTGCGCCAAGATTGGGGAACCCCTCTGCGTCCAAAATTTTCAATCGAAAAGGCTTTTGCGTTCCCACGGCTATGTCGGAAGCAGGACCCCAAGGAGCGAACGCGGGTGCATGTAAGTGGCAAGGCCGACTGAGCCGAGGGACTCCTATGCCTCCGGGTTACGGACACCTCACTCGTCACCCGCCACGAAAAGTGACCCCTACTTGGGGAAGCCACCCTGCTACTAACAAGTGAAGCCGGACACGCAAAATGAAAGGGAAAGGAGTACGACTTCATGCAACGGTAACAAAGTGTTCAGGCCTCAGCGGCCGCAGAAAGACACACGTGCATCCAACAGAAACTGCTCCAACAGAGTTAGGCGTCGCCTTGGGAAGGAGCCGCGCCTTCGGCCTCATCCCCACCCTCGGCAAAGTCCATCCCGGCTTCCGACGACGGCGCAGGCGGGAAGATCTCTGCCTCAAAGGTGGTCGCCAGTACTGCGCTCGGACCCGCAGCGGCCGCATCGAGCCTCTGGACTTCTACCAGGGCGGCTTCGTCTTCGTCGGGAAGGCAATACCCCTCGCTGACCCGCTCCAGGTCCACAATGTAGTGGGAAGCGAGCACGGCGAAGGCCCGCCTGACGCCGTGGTGTAGCGCCTCACGGAGTCTACCGCGCACATGATCGCCCAAGACCTGCAGGCGACTTTGAGGGGAGCTTCCTGAGGGGACGTCGCCGGAGCCAAGCACCCGGCAAAAGTCCGAGACGGCCTCGGACATGGCCGCGTGGTCGGCCACCCTCTGCTCGGCCGCCCCGGCAAGCGCCTCGGCAAGCGCCTTGGCGGACTCATCGAGGGCGGACTCGAGCTCTGCGAACAGCCAGAAGAAAGATCTCAAACACAAGCAGAGGAAACAAGCGGGAACGAAAACCGAAGATGGCCAAGGCGTACCTCCGGCTCGGGCATGCTGCTCCGAGGCTGCGACCTGGGCTACGGCCAGGTCGGCTGCAAGGGTTTCAGCTCGGCTCTCGGCCTCGGCAGCCCGGCCCCGAGATTGGTCCCGCTCCTTGACGACCCGATCGAACTCCGACTGCTGTCGTTGCGCTTCTGCGTGCGCCGCGGCCGCCTCCGCGCGCGCCGCTGCCGCCTCGGCTCTCAGATCGGTGCAGAGCAACCGAAGGTCCGCCACCTCGGCACCCTGCTGAGAGAGGCGCGCAGTAGCCCCGGCGAGCGAGGTCCTTAGGGATCGCAGCGAGCCCCAGACGTCGACCTCGCGGCGGATGAACGACGACTTGGCGGCGCTCAGATTCGTCAGATCCTGAGGGAAGGAAGCGGGGCGTCACGAAAGACGCCTTGGTCACAAAAGAGAAAAGGTATGCCTGAAACCGTTACCTGGAGGATTTTGGGGACGTCCCTGCAGAAAACCTCCAGCGACGACCGGAGCGACCCCACCGTTGCTTCGGCACACTCGCGGAGCTCATCCCAGGACTGGTCCTCCCGTTCATCGTCGAGAACGAAGACGGGATCCGAGGCCTCACGGGTCCGGAACCGGAGCAACTGGCGCCGGCCCTCGGAGCTCCGCCGCACAGCGACGAGGCTGCCGCCCGGCGGGACGGATCGCGTCTCCACACCCCCTCTTCCGAGGCACCGAGCGCCGACGCCTCAGCCGTCTCAACGTCGGCAGCGACCGGTCGCTCCCCGACTGGGACGGCGGCGACTTCAGTAGCGACAGGTGCCGGCACCGCTGGCACGTCCGGTGGGCCCGGGGCCACGTCCGTGTCAGCCGCCTCCCCTATCACAATGGCCGCCTCAGCAGAAGAGCCGGCCTCGGGAACTCGCTCCACAGCGACTGGTGCCGCATGAGCCCCCTGCTGTGGAGCACCTTGCGGGAAGGTCAGCTGAACGGCAAGGCTCGGAGCGGCGCCGGCCGCGCAAGCCGGCGCCGTCTTAAGGGCCTTCCGGGGTGCCAGGTCGGTCAGGCCATGGCTTCGCTTGCTGAGGAAAAAAGAAAAATCACGGCTGGGACATACGAATGAAAAGTCAGGACGAAGACATTCCAAGATACTTACCCGCTCCGGGCCATGATCAACCGTGTCTGGGTGGAGGTCTCTCGGATCTCGACCCCCAGAGCCGCCGCCGAGGTCCGCTTCGCCGGCAGCTTCGGCACCACCCTTGCTTTGGGCGCTCTGAACGCCCGGGGGGCGGACTGCCCAGGCACTGCCACAGCGACCTGAGGGTCGCTCTCCTGCGCTGCCGGCGTGGGCGGCGGCTCTCGGGGAGCGGACGCCTCAGCCTGGCTCCCCGGGGTCGCCTCAACTCCTCCAGCCGAGGGCTCAAGTACCCTCCCAGATTGCCCCCGCTCCTCGGGCCGGGACCCCGGCGTCCCGACTCCGGGTACTGACGGCATCAGCCCGCTCGGGGGCTAGCTTGACGGCCCCTCGCCTAACCCCAAGCCAGGGCTGAGGCCAAGGCGGGCAGCCATGTCGTCTTCCTCGTCATCATCTTCATCATCGTCGTCGTCGTCAGGCGTTTCCGGCGACGGCTCCCTCGGGAGCCCCTCCCTCTCCTGCCGACGGCGAAGCTTTTCCAAGGCGTCTCGAGCCCGCATCGGCTTGCGGGCCCGGGCCTTCTCCGCGTCCTTCTTTTTCTTCTTCTCCTCCGCGGCAACCCGCCGCGCTGCTCGGTCCACCGCATCCTGCGGGACCCGTGGCAGGGAAGGCTTGTGCCACCCCACCTCCTGAAGACGGAGGGAAATCCCAACCGTAAGAACCCGGAGCAACTCGATGCAAGAGGAAGGAAGGAGCGGACACTCACCAGAGTCATGCACCCTTGGTCTGGGCGCATCAAAGGCTGGGAGAAGGCGCTGGGGTCCGGTTTCCCCAACGCGACGGCCACCCGCCCATGGAGGACGTCGAAGGGAAGAGGGTCCGAGGACATCCGCGAGCCCTCCAAGTCAGCCTCCGGTGTCATCTCCCAAAGCGGCAACCGACGCTCCGCCAAGGGAAGCACCCTCCGGCGGTGGATGGCGGCAATCACTCCCGCGGCGGTGAATCCCCCCTTCTGCAACACCTCCAAGGCCTTGAGAAGGGGTTCGAGGTTCTTCTGTCTTTCGTGCGGGGTCCCGTGGCGCCAAGCATCGGCGGCGGTGGTGACTACTCGCTGGGAGAACGGCGGGAGCAACTCACCGTCATTCCGGAGGTAGAACCACCGGCGCTGCCACCCCTTGTTCGAGGACGCAAGGATGGCGGGAATATACAGCGACGCCCGCGACTGCCTCAGCAGGAGGGTGCAGCCACCGGCCCGCACTGCCACGCGGACCTTCCTCTCCCCCGTCGGCGAAGCGAAAAGCTCCGCGAAAAAGAGATGGGTCCACAAATCCCAATGGGGGGCGATCCCCAAGTACCCCTCGCACACCGCTACGAAGATGGCGGCCTGCGAGATGGAGTTGGGGCTGAGGTTGTGCAACTCCACCCCATAGTGGTGCAGGATCACCCGCATAAAGCGGCTCGCCGGCACACCAAATCCCCGCTCGTGGAAGGAGACGAAGCTCACGATGTACCCCGGCGGTGGGGACGGAGCGGCTCCGCCCACGGGGGGAATCCATTCCGGCCGCCGCTCATCGGTGAGAGGGCGAAGTAAACCCTCGCCAACAAGATCCTCCAGATCACTCGCTGTCACCGTGGAAAAAGGCCATGGGTCGCGCGGCGAGATGATGGTCACCCGGTCGGCCATCACCGAGCGGCAGGGGTGGCGGCGCAAGGGACAGGGAGGGCGGTTTCCTCTTCTCTGGCTAAGTCTCTCGGGTTGCGAAAACCTAAGAGGGAGGCAGGAAGCGGAGCAAAGAACCATCGCCAGACCCTCTCCCGAGTATATAAAGACCAAGGCGAGACCGGTTCAACGTTCCGCCTGGATCGGACGCGGGATTCAAAAACGCAAAGCGAAACGGCTGTTCCCCGAACGGCTCGCGCACGCGCAACGGCCGCCCCGCGAACCACTCGCCCCGTAGCATTAACTCTGCGGCGGGACAGGCGGCGCCTCTGGCAGGAGAAGCGGGCGACGCTTCGCCTTCACCATAATGACCGCGTCAAAAAAGGTACGCCGCGTCGTTCGATTTTGTATGCTTTTCCTTTTTCCCTCTTTCTCTCTCTTGCAGTAGGGACCGGGAAAGGGGGATACCCCGAAAAGGATCCTTCCCCGTGAAGGAACCAGGCTCCGAGCCTCCCTACTGATCAGAGGTTCGAAGGCTAGCCCCTCGGAAGGGTTCGACAGCCGCCTCAGATCGCGTGGGCCCTACACCCACTACTGGTCAGAGGTTTGAAGGTCGGCCCCTCGGAAGGGTTCAACGGCCGCCTCAGGCTGCTCGGGCTCCGTGCCCACTACTGATCAGGGGTTCGAAGGCTGGCCCCCGAAGGGTTCACAGCCGCCTCAGACACAGAGCGAGGGATGACCATGGGTACGTTCGATACATAACCAAGGCTCGGGCTACGCTCCCGAGGTACCCTAGGACATTTCCGAGACCAGCGGGAACGATCTTGTAACGGAATCCCATCAGAGGGAGGCATCGAGCCCTCGGACCCCGTCGCCAGGGGACCGGGTCCGGCAGATCACCCGCAGGTACTTTTGGGCGTGCCTCCGGGCCCCTAGCCGACCCCTAACGAACGGGGCACGGACGTCCACTCGGATTACCCGCTTGCAGCTCACCGGAGACACCATGTTCGACGCCCATCGACGGCAACATGCGCTTTCCCCCCCTCCTCCTTGCGGAAAGGCGACGCAGGGGCGTATGTAAAAAAGTCGAGTCTGTCCCTGATCGCCCTCTCGCCCTGTGCAGAGGCTCGGGGGCTGCTCTCGCAAACCTGGCTCCGGCCGAACCGTTGACAGCACCAACATACCAGCCCGAGAACTTGGGACCCGACCGTACACCCGGGCTACGACCAGCTCGCATGAGGGACGACCAGACCAGCCGAAGCGTTACGCGAGGCATTAAGACCTCGGAGGAGTGAAACCACTCCTCCGAGGCCTCGGGGGCTACACCCGGCGGGTGCGCTCGCGCGCACCCACCGGAACAAAACGCAACCGAGAAAGGCTGGTCCCCTTGCAAAAAAGTGCGACGAAAGCCTCCAAGTGAGTGCTAACACTCCCTTCGAGGCTCGGGGGCTCTGTCGGGGACCATAATTAGGGGTACCCTCAAGGCTCCTAATTCTCAGCTGGTAACCCCCATCAGCATAAAGCTGCAAAGGCCTGATGGGTGCGATTAAGTCAGGGATCGGTCCATTCGAAGGACGCGATCACGCCTCGCCCGAGCCTAGCCTCGGACAAGGGCAGCCGATCCCGGAGGATCTCCGTCTCGCCCGAGGCCCTGCCTTCGCCGAGAAGCAACCCTGACCAAATCGCCGCACCGACCGACCGAATCGCAGGAGCATTTAATGCAAAGGTGGTCTGACACCTTTATCCTGACGCGCGTCCCCCAGCTGGCAGAGCCGAAGTGACCGTCGTCACTTCGCCGCTCCAGTGACCGGCTTGACAGAAGGACAGCGCCGCCTGCGCCGCTCCGACTGCGGTGCCACTTGACAGAGTGAGGCTGACAGGCAGTCAGGCCCGGCTGAAGGCACCATAGGAAGCTCCGCTTCGCCCGACCCAGGGCTCGGACACGGGCTAAGTCCCGGAAGACGGCGAACTCCGCTCCGCCCGACCCAGGGCTCGGACTCGGGCTAAGTCCCGGAAGACGGCGAACTCCGCTCCGCCCGACCCAGGGCTCGGACTCGGGCTAAGTCCCGGAAGACGACGAACTCCGCTCCGCCCGACCCAGGGCTCGGACTCGGGCTAAGTCCCGGAAGACGATGAACTCCGCTCCGCCCGACCCAGGGCTCGGACTTGGGCTCAGCCCCAGAAGACGACGAACTCCGCTCCGCCCGACCCAGGGCTCGGACTTGGGCTCAGCCCCAGAAGACGACGAACTCCGCTTCGCCCGACCCCAGGGCTCGGACTCCGCCCTGGCCTCAGCCAACGGCCTCCGCCTCGCCCGAACCAGGGGCTCGGACTCGACCTCGGTCACGGAAGACAGACTCGACTTCGACTTCGGAGGAGCTTCCACATCGCCCAACCTAGGGCGCAGACCAGCCACGTTAACAGGAAGCGCCATCATCACCCTACCCCGAGCTGACTCGGGCCTCAGGGAACAAGACCGACGTCCCATCTGGCTCGCTCCGCCAGATAGGCAATGATGGCGCCCCGCATACTCTGTGACGACGGCGGCTCTCAGCCCCCTTACGGAAGCAAGAGGACGTCAGCAAGGACTCAACCGCTCCGACAGCTGTCCCTCCGCCAGGCTCCATCGCTCCTCCGACGGCCACGACATCACACCAGCTGGGTGTCAAAATCTCTCCGGCTGCCACAACGGCATGTACTTAGGGCGCTAGCTCTCCTCCGCTAGACACGTAGCACTCTGCTACACCCCCCATTGTACACCTGGATCCTCTCCTTACGCCTATAAAAGGAAGGACCAGGGCCCTCTTAGAGAGGGTTGGCCGCGCGGGGACGAGGACGAGACAGGCGCTCGCTTGAAGCCGCTCGCTCCCTCTCCCGCGTGGACGCTTGTAACCCCCTACTGCAAGCGCACCCGACCTGGGCGCGGGACGAACACGAAGGCCGCGGGATTTCCACCTCTCTCACGCCGGTCTCTGGCCGCCTCGCTTCCCCCCTTCGCGCTCGCCCTCGCGCTCGACCCATCTGGGCTGGGGCACGCGGCGACATTCACTCGTTGGCTCTGGGACCCCCCGGTCTCGGAACGCTGACAAGTATGTTGACACCTTTTTCGGGCGCCAAACACTCAACAAGAACCAGCAGCGGTGCTCTCTGCACAGGCGCGGACGGTCCGCGACCTGACGCAGGGCTAGGGTTCCCTGCCTGACGACCGGACGGTCCACGCGTGCGCAGGGGCGGCGGAAGATCGCCGGCGGCGCCTGGATCTCGCTCCCGGGAGGGACCCCGTCGGGGATGAGAGATCCTAAGAGTTGTCTAGGCTCGGGCAGGCTGACCTAGACTCCTCTAATCGACGTAGAGTCGAAGAGAAGCGGAGAATTTGGGGATCGAGAGGCTAAACTAGAACTAGACTAGAACTACTCATAATTGTACAGGAAATAAATGTGAAATAGAAGTGTTATTGATTCGATTGATGATTACAAATCGGCCGTATACCTCTCTATTTCTAGAGGAGGGGGACTGGACCCTTTACAAACTAATTACCGAGCTAATTCAGTGAATCTAGCTAACAACCGTAGCACAAAACTCGGAACCCTAAACTGCTCTGCGCACGCGCGGACCGTCCGACCCACAGGCGCGGACCGTCCGGACCGCGGCCGGACCGTCCGCCGGCTCAAACGGGTGCTCAATAGGCGCGGTGGGGGCGAAAACTGCCGCGATGGGTACGCGTTCGGAGGGAGCGAGCTCAGCGGAACCGAATGAGGTGGCGGATCGCAGAGCAGAGGTAACGGAGGGCGCGAGGGGGCGTTGATGGCGGCGCGGATGACGGGGATCGTGGAGGAGAGGGGGAGGAGATCCTCGGCGACCTTTCGTGGATGGCGGAGGAGACTGGGATCTGCGCGTATTGGCTGGGAGAATTGTGGAGCGGGCAGAACCGTGCACCAGATAGCACGCCTACAGTAAAATCTTATAGAGTAGTAGAGATTAGTGTGTCATTCCGTTCTGTTGAACGTTCGAGTGAGTCTTATATCCTCGCCTCTTGAGGTAAACACCGGGCCATGGGGTCCGTCTAGCAAGACTCGTAGTGCGCGTCTAGGAAGGCGTTGCACCTGCAGATGGGGCACGTCGAGTGGCCACGCAGCCACTGGTCGATGCAGTGGCGGTGAAACACGTGGAGGCACAGCGGCAGTTGCTTGGCCGCCTCCTCCTTGTCCACGTCGGCCAGGCAGATCGCGCAGTACTTGGACGGCTCGCCGTCGCTCTGCTGCTTGTAGGTCGGCTGCATGACGACGTCGTCACCCGCGGCGGCACGTGCCTTGGCGCGCGCGGCCGGTGGTTCCCGCGGAAGCGCGTCCATGCGACCACCACCACGGCCGTCTCCGTGCGTTCGCGGCGCCAATGGCACGCGCTGCTGCTCGTACGACAGGTACGGCGGCGGGGCGTCGCCGCGCGCGGCCCGTGCCTCCCAGTGAAGCGCGCCGACGGCGTCGCCACGGCCTCCGTGCATTATTTGCACCGCAAACGACGGCTGCTGCGGCAGCGGCACCAGGAGCGAAGGGCGGCCGCTGTGGTGAGCGCGGCGCAGGAAGCGCAGCCACGGGACGAGGTCGGCGCAGACGCGCGGGTAGTAGGCGGCGCTGATGGTGACCCAGAAGACGAGGACGAGGGCCAGCGCGAAGGTGGCGCCGTAGCGCCGCGCCGCCGCGATCCGGACGATGGCGTAGACGAGCGCGCTCGGCAGGCCGACGCAGGCCGCCGTGGCGATGGCCAGCGCCCACACGCGGGTCACGCAGTCGGCCATAGAATGGATGGCGAAGCAGCCGCCGCCGCCAAGGGAATCGAGAGCGGGCGAGTGGAAGGAGCGTCAGCAGAGTATAGGTGCCGGTCACCTGTGTGCAGTCACGACTCACGAACGATCGAGCTAGTAGTGGTACTGCTACATCTTTTGCCCCTCGCTGTTTGCGTGTGGGGCCCGCCGCACACGACATGCCTCCGTTCACAGTTTTGCTTTCCCTGTCAGCAGGCTCGGTTTCCTTTCTAGCTTTCCCCGTCAGGAGGCGTGTGCGTTCCATTCTTTTATTTTCCTATAACCCCCAATTCCTGGTTCAGTGGATGAGTCTCTCTCTCTCTGTGAAATACGAGGAACGGGCAAAAGAATGGGTTTTAGCTTTAGCCGAACCACTACGTACGTTAGAGATTACTGGCAAGGTGAGATGGAATGACACCTTCGTCACTTTAAGCTGCCGTCTTCCCATTAAGACACCCCCTCCCACAAACTAAGGACTTGTTCGGTTAGCTCTCAGTTCATGTGGATTGAGTGAGATTAGTTAGGTTTAAATCTCATGCAAGTCAAAATTCTTCTAAATTTTTTCTAATCATATTCAATCAATATATAATGGGAATAACCAAATAAGGCCTAAGTTGTTAGATTGGCTTTAATCCAAAACGGGTTCTAATATTTCTACAGTGTTTTGTTTCTATGAGTTACAGCAGTTTGAACAGTTGGTTTTAATCCGAAGCGAACCCCGGAGTTAAAATAGAACCCTCTTGTTTCGATTGTTCAGGACAAAAACACCATATCCTAAGTTGTTATGTTAGAAATATGATGTTATGAACTTCAAATTCAACTTTTATATAAAGAAACAAAAAATACAAATCTTATTAGGGATGTTTGTCTTTTTTTCCATGTATAAGTTTAATTTGAAGCTCATATTTTCTGAGATAATTGAAAAGACCATATCTTATGTTAGAAAAAATGTTAATAATTTTTCATAATTATTTTGTATTTAGTTTTATACCATTAAAATTATTATCCAGTCTAATCTCTAACATATCAAAATTATTATAAAATTTCATAATATATTTTTCTAGGTTAAATTATGCTATTAGCTACTAACCAACAAAATTTAAACTGAAAATCAGTTTGTACATAAAAATAAAAAAGACAAATTTTGTTAAGAGATAAATTGAACTGATTTAAAGTGGTATCGGGATAAAATGAACTAAAAATATTTTCAAGGGTTACGTAAATATTGTATTAGGTGGGGAGAATAATTTAGACTTCTTCCTAACTTAAATCTCAGCATTGGAGGTTGTCCTAGCGGGCGGCGGCTGGCGATGGAATGGTGGCGAGGTTGTTCGTGCCCGTGCGACTAGGGTTGAAAATGGATGGGTAAAATTCTGTCCTGACTTGTACCGTGTTTGTCGGCGTTTCGACCCCGGGGGGTCCCTGGACCGACGAGTAAATTGTTGCCGCGTGCCCCAGCCCATATGGGTCGGCGCGAGACGGAGCGCGAAGGGGGGAAAGCCGGAGGGAGACAGGCGTAAAAGGGGAAACCCGTGGCCTTCGTGTTTGTCCCGCGCCCAGGTCGGGTGCGCTTGCAGTAGGGGGTTACAAGCGTCCGCGTGGGAGGGAGCGAGAGGCTTACGCGCGCGCCGTCCCGTCCTCCCCCACGCGGCCAACCCTCTGTAAGAGGGCCCTGGACCTTCCTTTTATAGGCGTAAGGAGAGGGTCCAGGTGTACAATGGGAGATGTAGCAGCGTGCTAACGTGTCTAGCAGAGAGGAGCTAGCGCCCTAAGTACATGTCGTCGTGGCAGCCGGAGAGGTTTTGGCACTCTGTTCGTGTGATGTCGTGGCCGTCGGAGGAGCGCTGGAGCCTTGCGGAAGGACAGCTGTCGGGGCTGTCGAGTCCTTGCTGACGTCTCCTTGCTTCCGTAAGGGGGCTGAGAGCCGCCGTCGTCATGGAGCATGCGGGGCGCCATCATTATTTGTTTTACCGGGGTGAGCCAGATGGGACGCCGGTCTTGTTCCCCGTAGCCAGAGCTAGCTAGGGGTAGGGTAATGATGGCCCCTCCTGTGACGAGGTCGGTCCGAGCCCTGGGTAGGGCGAGGCGGAGGCTCCTCCGAGGTCGAGGTCGAGTCTGTCTTCTGAGGTTGAGGTCGAGTCCGAGCCCTGGGGTCGGGCGAGGCGGAGATCGTCGTCTTCCGGGGCCGAGGCCGAGTCTGAGCCCTGGGGTCGGGCGAGGCGGAGTTCGTCGTCTAACGGAGACGAGGCCGAGTCCGAGCCTTGGGGTCGGGCGACGCGGAGTTCGTCATCTTCTGGGGCCGAGGCCGAGTCCGAGCCCTGGGATCGGGCGAGGCGGAGCTTCCTATGGCGCCCGAGGCCGGACTTGGCTGCTGTCAGCCTCACTCTGTCGAGTGGCACAGCAGTCGGAGCGGCGCAGGCGGCGCTGTCCTCTTGTCAGGCCGGTCAGTGGAGCGGCGAAGTGACTGCGGTCACTTCGGCTCTGTCGACTGAGGGGCACGCGTCAGGATAAGGTGTCAGGCCATCTTTGCATTAAATGCTTCTACGATACGGTCGGTCATCGTGGTGATTTGGCCAAGGTTGCTTCTTGGCGAAGACCGGGCCTCGGGCGAGCTGAAGGTGTGTCTGTTGCTTGAGGGGGCCCTCGGGCGAGACGTAGATCCTCCGGGGTCGGCTGCCCTTGCCCGAGGCTGGGCTCGGACGAGGCGAGATCGTGTCCTTGAGTGGACCGAGCCTTGACTTAATCGCACCCATCAGGCCTTTGCAGCTTTGTGCTGATGGGGGTTACCAGCTGAGATTAGGAGTCTTGGGGGTACCCCTAATTATGGTCCCCGACAGTAGCCCCCGAGCCTCAAAGGGAGTGTTAATACTCGCTTGGAGGCTTTTGTCGCACTTTTTTGCAAGGGGACCGACCTTTCTCGGTTGTGTTTTGTTCCGGTGGGTGCGCGTGAGCGCACCCGCCGGGTGTAGCCCCCGAGGCCTCGGAGGAGTGGTTTGACTCCTTCGAGGTCTTAATGCGTTTCGCGATGCTTCGGCCGGTCTGGTTGTTCCCTCATGCGAGCTGGCCGTAGCCCGGGTGCACGGTCGGGTCCCAAGTTCTCGGGCTGGTATGTTGACGCTGTCAACGGTTTGGCCAGAGCCGGGTTTGCGAGAGCAGCCCCTGAGCCTCCGCACAGAACGAGAGGGCGGTCAAGGACAGACTCGACTTTTTTACATACGCCCCTGCGTCGCCTTTCCGCAAGGAGGAGGGGGGAAAGCGCCATGTTGCCCTTGGAGGGCGCCGAACATGGTGTCTCCAGTGTGCTAACGGGTAATCTGAGTGGACGCCCGTGCCCCATTTGTTAGGGGTCGGCTAGTGGCCCGGAGGCGCGCTCCAAAAGTACCTGCGGGTGATTTGCCGGACCCGGTCCCCTTTTGACGCGGTCCGAGGGCTCGATGCCTCCCTCTGATGGGATTCTGTTACAAAAATCGTTCCCGTTGGTCTCAGAAATGTCCTAGGGTACCTCGGGAGCGTAGCCCGAGCCTTGGTTATGTATCGAACGTACTAGGGTCATCCCTCGCTCTGCGTCTGAGGCGGCTGTCGAACCCTTTCGAGGGCCAGCCTACGAACCCCTGATCAGTAGTGGGCGCGGAGCCCGAGTGGCGTGAGGCGGCCGTTGAACCCTTCCGAGGGGCCGGCCTTCGAACCTCTGACCAGTAATGGCGCGGAGCCCGAGCGCTCTGAGGCGGCTGTTGAACCCCTCCGAGGGGCCAGCCTTCGAATCTCTTATCAGTAGGGGGGCTCGGGGCCCGTTTCCTTCGCGGAGAAGGATTCCTTTCGGGGTATCCCCTTTCCCGATCCCTGTTGTAAGAGAGAGAAAGAGGAATAGGAAAAGGATACGAAATCGAATGACGTGGCGCACCTTTTTTGACGCGATCATTATGGCGGAAGCGAAGCGTCGCCTGCTTCGCCCGCCAAAGGTGTCGCCCGTCCTGCCGCAGAGTTAATGCGATGGGACGAGTGGTTCACGGGGCGGCCGTTGCGCGTGCGCGAGCCGTTCGAGGAACGGAACACGGGCGCGCCGTCTTCACGCCATGGGAGAGGGTTCTCTCGCTGTCCCTGGAGGGGACGTGAGCTTGGCTGACGACTTGACCGCTGCTTCCGCCCTCCTGCCACCGCCATTACTGCCGGCCCATTTCTGGCCATATCGACCGTCGCGCCTTCTCCCGCGGCTGACTGACCCGTGACCGACGTGCCTGGTTGGCACTGTTGGGTCATACGCAGGGTTGCCTCGAGTCGTGGTACTGGTTCCGCAGCCGAGAAGGCACGATAGTGGCGCGAGTGGTGGTGCAGTTTCTTGCACGTAGCAACTGGCGCGCCGGTTGCATGACGTGTGGGCCTGGGCCCCCATGCTGGACGCGTTGGAGTCGAAGGGGTGCGCCCACTTGGTGCGGTTGCATGCCACCTGCATGGCGGTCCGCCCTTTCACCCGCTGGTCTGGGCGAAAGTGGAGGAATGCTTGTAACCGCTGGGCAGTTGCGCGCACCGCACGCGGCGGTTTGGCTTCTTCTGCCCTGGGCCAGCTTGCATGACGCGTGGGACCCAGCCCCCGTGTCGTAGGGGGAGGACCTTGGAGCGTGTTGGAGAAGAATCAGCCCGCGATGGCTGAGGACGCAAGTGGGGAGAGTTGCCTTTAAAAGGAGGGTGACCCCTTGAAAGGCAACCATGTCTTCGTGCTCCCCTTATGCATCGCGTCTTTCCACCTTCCGAGCCCCCAGATGGGGGACACTCGCAGTCCTTCCGCCTTGTCGTTGGAGGAACGCAACTTCGCGGAAGTTGGTACCTTTCAGCCATCGTTCGGCTTCAAGGATTTTCATCAGGCAGCCCGGCCGCATCCCCTCGCCGGTGGTCACCCAAGACGGTGACCACCAGCTCCTGGGCGGGGAGAAGCAAGCCGGGTTGCGGCCTCTGCCCCTCCCTTAGCTTCAAGGATGTTCATCATCAGTGCTGGGGAGGGGAGTGCGCCGAGTTGGAGTCGATCTCGCGCGGGCAGTGGCCCGCTCCTTCCCTCAGTGATCGGGGGGAAGGGCGTTCGCCGTTCGTGGCGCAGGCAGCTGCCGCGTGTCCGGCTCTCCGGTCCGAGTGGCTCCGGCGCTGCTCCCGGTGCCACCTTCCGTCGCGGCATCCGGAAGAGGTTTCTCCACCGACGAGATAGTCGGTGCCGCCTGCGGACTGACCTCCAACTCTACGGCCTTCTGCTCGTCCTCGCCCCTCGAGTGGGGACGTGGGCGAGGGCCTTATGGCAGCAGCATCCGCCCTAAGGTCATCGCTGTTGCTGTTCGGCCGCTCGGAGCAGAAGTCGTCGTCGCTGCTGCTGAAGCGGGCGGCGGCGAGCCATCTGTCGGCCTTTTGTTGCTCCGCAGGCCCTCCAATCGTGGGGGGTTGTTCGTACCTGTGGAGGTGGAACCGGAGTTCCATTTGTAATGGCACCTTGAGTGTCGGTGTCTTGTTAAATGTGGCTGTCGGGGCCTAAACATGTATGTATTTTCGCCACGGAGCCATGTTTTTTCCTCATTTCGAGCACTAGGACTCGCCTGTCGGCTAACTGGACCGCTTAACCAAGTGTGAGTTGCCTCGTGCGAAGGTGACGAGTGAGGTATCCGTATCCCGGAGGCGTAGGAGTCCCTCGGCTCGATCGGCCTTGCCGCCCGAGGCTTCTCTTGCTTAGTTAAAGGAAATCCTCGACCGCTCTTCGATGTGCCGAAGCCGGAGGCAGCGGTGTCAGCATGGATAGAGGCAGAGTTGGCTCGAAAAAGAAGATTTGGTCGGCCGGAGCCTGGTCGGGCTGTCCACTGGCGGGACCGACGCCGGAGTCGAGTTGCCGAGGCCACGAGATGGGCTGATGTCCTCGGGGGACAGCTGGCTGAGGCTTCGGGGTGGCCGGCCGAGCTGTCTGCTCGAGCCGGATTCCTGGAGAAGACCCTGGCGGCGATGGCCCGGGCGTGGTGCTGATGTCGTCCTTCGGAGTGGAGATCCTCCGACCACGTTGCCGTCCGAGGCTAGGTCGGACTTCGCCGAAGGTGTAGTTGACGCCGAGGGTGCTGCTGCTCCCTTCAACTGTCAAGGTCCGAGCCTACGGGATCGGTTTATCTTGTAGTGTGCGTATGTTTTCTGTGGCCGCCGAGGCCCAAACATACTGTCGTCGTGTTGTAAAGCCACGTTTCTTTTCCTCTTGTTTCGAGTGTCTGGACTTATTTGTCGGTAACAGAATTGTTTGTCCGAGCGAGAGTTACTTTTCGCGGAAGGTGACGAGTGAGGTATCCGTATCCCGGAGGCATAGGAGTCCCTCGGCTCGGTCGGCCTTGCCGCTTACGTGTACTCTTACTCGTCCGTAGGATTCTGCTATCGATACAGTCGAGAAGGCCCGAAAAATCGTTTCGACAGAAGAGTTTTCGAGCGTGAAGACTTGTTCGGTCCACGGAATCACTTATCCGAGCGTGAGTTACTTATCGCAGAAGGTGATGAGTGAGGTATCCGTATCCCGGAGGCATAGGAATCCCTCGGCTCGGTCAGCCTTGGCTGCTTACGTGTACTCCGTCGTTTTCAGGATCCCACTTTCGAAGTAGTCGAAAAGCACGAAAGACGTTCTGGCAGAAAAGATCTTTTCCAAGGAAAATTTTGACGCAGAGGGGGTTCCCCCCTTCTAGCCCCCAAGGGAGGGTCGGGCTTTGCCGAGGCAAGGCTGACCCTTCCTTGATGGTTAGACTTTGTGTGTGAACGAGATGTACGAACGACTTGAAAGCATCTTAAGGGTAGAAGCGACGTAGCTGTCGGATGTTCCAAGCGTTGCTGTAGACCTCGCCTTGACTATTGGCCAGCTTGTACGTCCCGGGCTTCAGAACCTTGGCGATGACGAACGGCCCTTCCCAGGGAGGCGTGAGCTTGTGCCGCCCTCGGGCGTCTTGTCGCAGCCGAAGCACCAGGTCGCCCACCTGGAGGTCTTGGGTCCGAACCCCTCGGGCGTGGTAGCATCGTAGAGACTGCTGGTACCGCGCCGAGTGTAGTAAGGCCATGTCCCGAGCCTCTTCCAGCTGGTCCAGTGAGTCTTCTCGGTTAGCTCGATTGCTTTGGTCGTTGTAGGCCCTCGTCCTCGGGGAACCGTATTCTAAGTCTGTGGGCAAGATGGCCTCGGCCCCATAGACTAGAAAGAACGGTATGAAGCCCGTGGCTCGGCTCGGCGTTGTCCTCAGACTCCAGACCACCGAGGGGAGCTCCTTCATCCATCGCTTGCCGAACTTGTTGAGGTCGTTGTAGATCCGCGGCTTGAGCCCTTGCAGAATCATGTCGTTGGCACGCTCTACTTGCCCATTCGTCATGGGGTGAGCCACGACGGCCCAGTCCACCCAGATGTGGTGATCCTCGCAGAAGTCCAGGAACTTCCTGCCGGTGAACTGGGTGCCGTTGTCGGTGATGATGGAGTTCGGGACCCCAAAGCGATGGATGATGTTGGTGAAGAACGCCACCGCCTGTTCGGACCTGATACTGTTTAGGGGTCGGACCTCGATCCACTTGGAGAATTTGTCGATGGCGACCAGCAGGTGCGTGTAGCCCCTGGGTGCCTTCTGCAAGGGGCCGACGAGGTCCAGCCCCCACACAGCAAACAGCCAGATGATGGGTATCATCTGCAGGGCCTGAGCGGGCAAGTGTGTCTGCCTCGCATAGAACTGACACCCTTGGCAGGTGTGGACAATTCTAGTGGCGTCGGCCACCGCGGTCGGCCAGTAGAAACCTTGTCGGAAGGCGTTTTCAACAAGGGCTCAAGGCACTGCGTGATGACCGCAAGCCCCCGAGTGTATTTCTTGTAAGAGCTCCTGGCCTTCGGCGATGGATATGCATCGCTGGAGGATGCCTGTGGGGCTGCGGTGGTAGAGCTCCTTCCCATCCCCCAGCAAAACGAACGACTTGGCGCGCCGTGCCAACCGCCGAGCTTCGGCTCGTTCGAGGGGTAGCTCTCCTCGGTGGAGATATTGCAGGTACGGGGTCTGCCAGTTTCGATTAGGCGTGACACCGCTCTGCTCCTCCTCGACGCGCAGTGCCTCACCCTCGGGGGCTGAGGGTGCCTCGGGTCGAGTCGAGGGTGCCTCGGGCTGAGCCGAGGGTGCCTTGGGCTGAGCCGAGGGTGCCTCGGGCTGAGCTGAGGCCTTCTCGGGCTCGGGCGCGTCGTCGGTCTTGACGGAGGGTTGATGCAGGTCTCGGGAGAAGACGTCCGGGGGAACCGTTGTCCGCCCCGAGGCTATCTTAGCCAGCTCGTTCGCAGTCTCGTTGTATCGTCGGGCGATGTGGTTGAGCTCGAGCCCGTAGAACTTGTCTTCCAGGCGCCGAACCTCATCGCAGTAGGCTTCCATCTTCGGGTCGCGGCAGTGGGAGTTCTTCATGACCTGGTCGATGACGAGCTGCGAGTCACCGCGAGCATCGAGGCGTCGGACCCCTAGCTCGATGGCGATGTGCAACCCGTTGACCAGAGCCTCGTACTCGGCCACATTGTTGGACGCCGGGAAGTGGAGGCGTAGCACGTAGCGTAGGTGCTTCCCGAGGGGCAAGATGAAGAGCAGGCCCGCGCCCGCCCCTGTCTTCATCAGCGACCCGTCGAAAAACATGGTCCAGAGTTCCGGTTGGATCGGAGCTGTTGGGAGCTGGGTATCGACCCATTCAGCCACAAAGTCCGCCAAGACTTGGGACTTGATGGCCTTCCGAGGGGCGAACGAGATTGTCTCGCCCATGATTTCCACCGCCCACTTTGCAATCCTACCCGAGGCCTCTCGGCACTGGATGATCTCCCCCAGGGGGAAGGATGACACCATAGTCACCGGATGAGACTCGAAGTAGTGTCGCAACTTCCGCCGCGTCAGGATCACCGCGTACAACAGCTTCTGAATTTGTGGGTAGCGGATCTTGGTTTCGGACAGTACCTCACTGATGAAGTAGACCGGCCTCTGGACGGGCAATACATGCCCCTCTTCTCGTCTCTCAACCACGATCGCGGCGCTAACCACCTGAGTGGTAGCGGCGACGTAGATCAAGAGGGCTTCTCCGGCCGCGGGGGGCACCAAGATGGGCGCGTTTCGACCCCGGGGGGGGGGGGGGGTCCCTGGACCGACGAGTAAATTGTCGCCGCGTGTCCCAGCCCAGATGGGTCGGCGCGAGACGGAGCACAAAAAGGGGGGAGAAACAGCAAAGGGGAAACCCGCGGCCTTCGTGTTGTCCTACGCCCAGGTCGGGTGCGCTTGCAGTAGGGGGGTTACAAGCGTCCGCGTGGGAGAGAGAGAGGGAGCCCTGTGCGTCGGCCCATTCTCCCGCGCGGCCAACCTCCTCGTACGAGAGCCCTGGACCTTCCTTTTATAGGCATAAGGAGAGGGCCAGGTGTACAATGGGGGGTGTAGCAGTGTGCTAACGTGTCTAGCAGAGAGGAGCTAGAGCCCTAAGTACATGCCGTCGTGGCAGCCGGAGAGGTTTTGGCGCCCTGTTCATGTGATGTCGTGGCCGTCGGAGGAGTGCTTGAGCCTTGTGGAAGTACAGCTGTTGGGGCTGTCGGATCCTTGCTGACGTCTCCTTGCTTCCGTAAGCGGCTGAGACCCGCCGTCGTCATGGAGCACGCGGGGTGCCATCATTACTTGTTTACCGGGGCGAGCCAGATGGGACGCCGGTCTTGTTTCCCGTAGCCTGAGCTAGCTAGGGGTAGGGTAATGATGGCCTTCCCTGTGACGTGGCGGGACCGAGCCCGAGGTCGGGCGAGTCGGAGTCCGTCTTCCGATGTCGAGGCTGAGTCCGAGCCCTAGGGTCGGGCGAGGCGGAGTCCGTCTTCCAGGGTCGAGGCTGAGTCCGAGCCCTGGGGTCGGGCGAGGCGGAGTCCGTCTTCCGGGGTCGAGGCTGAGTCCGAGCCCTGGGTCGGGCGAGGCGAAGACCGTCTTCTGATGCAGAGGCTGAGTCCGAGCCCTGGGGTCGGGCGAGGCGGAGTCCGTCTTCCGGGGTCGAGGCTGAGTCCGAGCCCTGGGGTCGGGCGAGGCGGAGTCCGTCTTCCGGGGTCGAGGCTGAGTCCGAGCCCTGGGGTCGGGCGAGGCGGAGTTCGTCTTTCAAGGTCGAGGCTGAGTCCGAGCCCTGGGTCGGGCGAGGCGAAGCTTCCCATGGCGCCCGAGGCTGGACTTAACTACTGTCAGCCTCACTCTGTTGAGTGGCACAGCAGTCGGAGCGGGGCAGGCGGCGCTGTTCTCCTGTCAGGTCATTCAGTGGAGCGGCGAAGTGACTGCGGTCACTTCGGCTCTGTCGACTGAGGAGTGCGTGTCAGGCTAAGGTGTCAGTCGATCCTTGCATTAAATGCTCCTGCGATACGGTCGGTTGGTGTGGCGATCTGGCCAAGGTTGCTTCTCCGCGAAGACTGGGCCTCGGGCGAGCCGAAGGTGTGTCCGTCGCTTGAGGGGGCCCTCGGGCGAGACGTGAATCCTCCGGGGTCGGCTGCCTTTGCCCGGGGCTGGGCTCGGGCGAGGCGAGATCGTGTCCCTTGAGTGGACTGAGCCTTGACCTTGATCGCGCCCATCAGGCTTTTGCACCTTTGTGCTGATGGGGGTTACCAACTGAGATTAGGAGTCTTGGGAGTACCCCTAATTATGGTCCCCGACAGTAGCCCCCGAGCCTCGAAGGGAGTGTTGATACTCGCTTGGAGGCTTTTGTCGCACTTTTTTGCAAGGGGACCGGCCTTTCTCGGTTGCGTTTCGTTCCAGTGGGTGCGAGCGAGCGCACCCGCCGGGTGTAGCCCCCGAGGCCTCGGAGGAGTGGTTTGACTCCTTCGAGGTCTTAGTGCGTTTCGTGATGCTTCGGCCGGTCTGGTTGTTCCCTCATGCGAACTGGCCGTAGCCCGGGTGCATAGTCAGGTTCCAAGTTCTCGGGCTGGTATGTTGATGCTGTCAACGGTTTGGCCGAAGCCGGGTTTGCGAGAGCAGCCCCCGAGCCTCCGCACAGAGCGAGAGGACGGTCAAGGACAGACTCGGCTTTTTCCATATGCCCCTGCATCGCCTTTCCGCAAGGAGGACGGGGGAAAGCGCCATGTTGCCCTCGGAGGGCGCCGAACATGGTGTCTCCAGTGAGTTGCTAGCGGGTGATCCGAGTGGACGCCCGTGCCCCGTTCGATAAGGGTCGGCTAGTGGCCCAGAGGCGCGCTCCAAAAGTACCTACAGGTGATTTGCCGGACCCGGTCCCGTTTGATAGGGTCCGAGGGCTCGATGCCTCCCTCTGATGGGATTTTGTTACAGAATCGCTCCTGCTGGTCTCAGAAATGTCCTAGGGTACCTCGGGAGCATAGCCCGAGCCTCGGCCATGTATCGGACGTACCCAGAGTCATCCCTCGCTCTGCGTGCTCTGAGGCGGCTGTCGAACCCTTCGGGGGCCAGCCTACGAACCTCTGATCAGTAGTGGGCGTGGAGCTCGAGTGGCCTGAGGCGGCTGTCGAACCCATCCGAGGGGCCAGCCTTCGAACCTCTGACCAGTGGTGGGCGCGGAGCCCGAGTGTTCTGAGGCGGCTGTCGAACCCTTCTGAGGGGCCAGCCTTCGAACCTCTGATCAGTACGGGGGGCTCGGGGCCCGCTTCCTTCGCGGAGAAGGATCCCTTTCGGAGTATCCCCTTTCTCGGTCCCTGTAGCAAGAGAGAGAAAGAGGAGGAGGAAAAGGATACGAAATCGAACGACGTGGCGCACCTTTTTTGATGCGGTCATTATGGCGGAGCTGAAGCGTCGCCTGCTTCGCCTGCCAAAGGTGCCGCCTGTCCTGCCGCAGAGTTAATGCGACGGGATGAGTGGTTCGCGGGGCTGCCATTGTGCGTGCGCGAGCCGTTCGAGGAACGGGCGTCTTGCCGTTGAGTTTTGAATCTCGCGGCGGGTTCGGGCGAAGTGTTGAACGGGTCTTGCCTGGGCCTTTATATATTCGGGAGAGGGACCGGTGACGGTTCTTTACTCTGCTGCTCGTCTCCCACTTAGGTTTCCGCAACCTGAGGGAATAGCCAGAGAAAGAAAACCGCGCACCTTGTCCGCTCCGCCGCCACCTCTTCTGCTTGGTGATGGCCGACCGGGTGACCGTTGTTTCGCCGCGCGACCCGTGGCCTTTCTCCACCGTCACGGCGGACGATCTGGAGGCCCTTGTTGCCGATGGTTTGCTCCGTCCTCTCTCTGGTGACCCGCAGCCGGAGTGGATGGCCCCTCCGAGCGGAGCCGCCCCGTCCCCGCCGCCGGGGTATGTGCTGAGCTTCGTCTCTTTTCATGAGCGGGGGTTCGGAGTGCCGGCAAGTCGTTTCATGCGGGCGATTCTGCACGTCTATGGGGTGGAGCTACACAATCTCAGCCCGAACTCCATCGCGCAAGCAGCCATCTTCGCGGCGGTTTGCGAAGGGTTTTTGGGGATTGCCCCCCACTGGGACCTGTGGACCCATCTCTTCTCCGCGGAGATTTTTGCCTCGACGACGGGGGAAAGAAGAGTTCGCATGGCGGTGCGGGCTGGTGGCTGCATCCTCCAGTTGAGGCAGGCGCGGGCGCAGCAGTACATCCATGCTATCCTCGCGTCTTCGAACAAGGGGTGGCAGCGCCGGTGGTTTTATCTCCGGAATGACGATGGGAGGCTCCCGTCGTTTTCTCAACGAGTGGTGACCGCCGGCGGCGGTAACTGGCACTACGGGGCCCCGCGCGAGAAACAGAAGAATCTCCAGCCCCTTTTGAAGGCCTTGGAGGAGCTGCAAGAAGGAGGGCTCACCGTCGCGGGGGTGGTTGCCGCCATTCATCGCCGGAGGGTGCTCCCCTTGACGGAGCGGCGGCTGCCGCTTTGGGAGATGACGCCGGGGGTCGACTTGGAGGGTTTGCAGATGTCCTCGGTCCCCCTTCCCGCCGATGACCTCCACAGGCGGGTAGCCGGCACGGTAGGGAAGTTAGACGCCGACGCCTTTACCCAGCTCTCGATGCGTCCCGATCGTGGGTGTGTGTCCCTGGTGAGTGTCCGCTCCTTCTTCCTTCTTGTGTCGGATTGCCCTTGGTTCTCACAGCCGAGACTTTTAATCCGTCTCTAGGAGGTGGGGTTTCACAAGCCTTCCCTGTCACCGGTCCTGGAGGACACGGTGGACCGAGCCGCGCGGAGGGTCGCCACGGAAAAGAGGAAGGAGAAGAAGGACACGAAGAAGGCTCAGGCCCGCGAGCGGATGTGGGCTCGGGACGCCTTGGAGAGGCTTCGTCATCGGTAGGAGAGGGATGGGCTCCCGAGGGAGCCGTTGCCGGAGACGCCTGACGATGACGACGACGACGACGATGATGATGATGAAGACGACGACATGGCTGCCCGCCTCGGCCTCAGCCTGGATCTGAGGCTGGGCCAGGGGTCGTCGAGCCAGCCCCCGAGCGGGCTGGCGCCGTCAATATCCAGGGCCGGGGCGTCGGGGTCCCGGTCCGAAGAACGGGGGCAGGCTGAGGGGGTACTTGACCCCTTGGCCAAGGTAGTTGAGGTGACCCTGAGGAGTCAGGCCGAGTCGCCTGTTCCCCAAGAACCGTTGCCCGTGCCGACTGCACAGGAGGGTGATCCTCGGGTCGTCGTGGCTGCGCCTGGGCAGTCCGTCCCTCTGGTGCCTCGGGCGCCCGAGGCAAGGATGGTGCCGAAGCCGGCAGCGGGGCTAACCTCGGTGGTACCTTCGAGGACCGAGGCTCAAGGGACCTCCCCACAGGCACGATTGGTCGTGGCCCGGAGTGGGTAAGTATCTTAGGATATCTTCGTCCTGGCTCCTCCTTCATGTGTCTTGATCCTGCTCTTCCTTTTCTTCCCAGCAAAAGGAGGCACGGTTCGACCGGTCTTGCTCCCCGGAAGGTCCTCAAGACGGCGCCGGCTTCTGCAGCAAGTGTCGCACCGGGCCTCGCCGGCCAACTGGCCTCCTCACAAGATGCCCCAAAGCGGGGGGCCCAGGCGGCACAAGTTGCCGTGGGGCGAGCTCCCGAGGCCGACTCCTCCATCGAGGCGGCCGTCGTGCCGAGGGAGACTGCTGGCGCGGCTGCGGCCTCGAGCCCACCAGACGCGTTGCCGGCGCTGGCACCGGCTTCTGCCGAGGCGGTTGCCGTTATGGCCGTGGAGCCACCCGTCGCCGCCGACGCTGGGATGGCCGAGGCGTCGCTACTTGATGCCTCGGAGGAGGGGGGCACAGAACCGCGACCCGTCCTGGGGAGCAGCAACCTCGTCCCCGCGCGGCGCAGTCCCGACGGGCGGCGTCAGTCGCTCCGGTTCTGGACCCGTGGTGCTTCGGATCCCCTCTTCGTTCTCGACGATGAGAGAGAGGAGCAGTCTTGGGACGGGCTTCGTGAGTGTGCCGAGGCGGCGGTGGGGTCGCTTCGGTCGACCTTGGAGGTCCTTTGCAGGGACGTTCCCAAGATCCTCCAGGTAAGGATTTCAGGCATACCTTTCACGTGATCAAGGCGTTCTTTGTGACGCCCTGCTTCCTTTCCTCAGGATCTGACGGATCTGAGCGCCGCCAAGTCGTCGTTCATCCGCCGCGAGGCCGATGTCTGGGGTTCGCTGCACCATGCTTAATGAGGCTACCGAGCGCCTCTCCCAGCGGAGCGCCGAGGTGGCGGACCTTCGGTTGCTCTGTGTCGATCTGGGAGCGGAGGCGGCGGCGGCACGCGCAGAGGCGCAGCAGCAGCAGTTGGAGCTTGTCCAGGTCATCGGCGAGCGGGACCAATCTCGGGGCTGGGCTGCCGAGGCTGAAAGCCAGGCTGAGGCCCTTGGAGACCAGCTAGCCGAGGCGTCTGCTCGGGCCGGAGCCCTTGCGGCAGACCTAGCCGTGGCCCAAGCCGCATCCTTGGAGCAGCGTGCCCGAGCCGAAGGTATGTCTTGGCTGTTTCAAGATTTTGATTCAGCTTCATTCTTCATCTCGTGTTTGAAGACTTCTGCTTTGGCTGTTTGCAGAGCTCGAGTCTGCTCTCGACGAGTCCACCAAGGCACTTGCCCAGGCGACCGAGCAGAGGGAGGCCGACCACGTGGCCATGTCCGAGGCTATCTCGACCTTCTGCCGGGTCTTTGGTTTCGACGACGTCCCCTCAGGGAGCTCCCCTCAGAGTCGCCTGCAGGCCTTGGGTGACCACGCGCGTGGCAGACTCCGCGAGGCGCTGCATCACGGCGTCAGGCGGGCCTTCGCCGTGCTCGCTTTCCCACTATGACGTGGATCTGGAGCGGGTCAGCGAGGGGTATTGCCTTCCCGACGAAGATGAAGCTGCCCTGGCCGAAGTCCACAGGCTTGATGCGGCCGCCGCGGTCCCAAGCGCGGTGCTGGCGACCACCTTCGAAGCAGAGATCCTTCCACTTGCGCCGTCGTCCGAGGCCGGGGCGAATCTCGCCGAGGGTAGAAACGAAGCCAAGGGCGCGGCTCCTTCTCCGGGTGACGCCTGATTCTGCCGGAGCAGTTTATTTTGAATGCGTATGTGTCTTTTGTGGCCGCCGAGGCCCAAACATTTTGTCGTCGTAATATAAAGTTGTGTCTCTTTTCCTCCTGTTTTGCGTATCCGGATTCGTCGTTCATCAGTAGCAGGATTGCTTTCCCAAGTACGAGTTATTTTTCGCGGTAGGTGACGAGTGAGGTATCTGTATCCCGGAGGCGTAGGAGTCCCTCGGCTCGGTCGGCCTTGCCACTTACTTGCACTCTTATTCGTTTCTCGGGGTCCTGCTACTGATATAGCCGGGAGACGCGAAAGTCGTTTTGGTGGAAGACTTCTTTCGAGGAAAATTTTGACGCGGAGGGGGTTCGCCCCTTCTAGCCCCCGAGGGAGGGTCAGGCTTTGCCGAGGCAAGGCTGAACCTTCCTTGATGGTTAGACTTTATTGGCGTATGTAAACGAGGTGTATGAATGACTTGAAAACATCTTAAGGGTAGAAGTGACGTAGCTTTCGGATGTTCTAAGCGTTGTTGTAGACCTCGCCTTGACTATTGGCCAGCTTGTATGTTCCGGGCTTCAAAATCCTGGTGATGATGAATGGCCCTTCCCAAGGAGGCGTGAGCTTGTGGCGCCCTCGGGCGTCTTTTCATAGCCGAAGCACCAAGTCGCCCACCTGGAGGTCTCGGGACCGAACCCCTCGGGCGTGGTAGCGTCGTAGGGACTGCTGATACCACGCCGAGTGTAGTAAGGCCATGTCCCGAGCCTCTTCCAGCTGGTCCAGTGAGTCTTCTTGGTTGGTTCGATTGCTTTGGTCGTCGTACGTCCTCGTCCTCGGGGAACCGTATTCTAAGTCTGTGGGCAAGATGGCCTCGGCCCATAGACTAGAAAGAACGGCGTGAAGCCCGTGGCTCGGCTCGGCATTGTCCTCAGACTCCAGACCACCAAGGGGAGTTTCTTCATCCATCGCCTGCCGAACTTGTTGAGGTCGTTGTAGATCCGTGGCTAGAGTCCTTGCAGAATCATGTCGTTGGCACGCTCTACTTGCCCATTCGTCATGGGGTGAGCTACGGCGGCCCAGTCCACCCGGATGTGGTGATCCTCGCAGAAGTCCAGGAACTTTCTGCCTGTGAACTGGGTGCCGTTGTCGGTGATGATGGAGTTTGGGACCCCAAAGCTATGGATGATGTTGGTGAAAAATGCCACCGCCCGTTCGAACCTGATGCTGTTTAGGGGTTGGACCTCGATCCACTTGGAGAATTTGTCGATGACGACCAGCAGGTGCGTGTAGCCCTCGGGTGCCTTCTGCAAGGGACCGACGAGGTCCAGACCCCACACAACAAACAACCAGGTGATGGGTATGGTCTGCAGAGCCTGAGCGGGCAGGTGGGTCTGCTTCGCGTAGAATTGACACCCTTGGTAGGTGCGTACAATCCTAGTGGCATCGGCCACCGCGGTTGGCCAGTAAAAACCCTGTCGGAAGGCATTCCCAATGAGGGCTCGAGGTGCTGCGTGGTGACCGCAAGCCCCCGAGTGTATTTCTTGTAATAACTCCTGACCTTCGGCGATGGATATGCATCGCTGGAGGATGCCTGAGGGGCTGCGGTGGTAGAGCTCCTTCCCGTCCCCCAGCAAGACGAACGACTTGGCGCGCCGCGCCAGTCGCCGAGCTTCGGCTCGATCGAGGGGCAGCTCTCCTCTGTGGAGATATTGCAGGTACAGGGTCTGCCAGTCTCGATTAGGTGGGACCCCACTCCGCTCTTCCTCGACGCGCAGTGCCTCACCCTTTGGGGCCGAGGGTGCCTCGGGCTGAACCGAGGGCGCCTCGGGCAGGGCCGAGACCTTCTCGGGCTCGGTCGTGTCGTCGGTCTTGACTAAGGGTTGATGTAGGTCTCGGGAGAAGACGTCCGGGGGAACCGTTGTCCGCCCCGAGGCTATCTTAGCCAGCTCGTCCGCAGTCTCGTTGTATCGTCGGGCGATGTGGTTGAGCTCGAGCCCGTAGAACTTGTCCTCCAGGCGCCGAACCTCATCGCAGTAGGCTTCCATCTTCGGGTCGCGGCAATGGGAGTTCTTCATGACTTGATCGATGACAAGATGCGAGTCGCCACAAGCGTCGAGGCGTCAGACCCCTAGCTAGATGGCGATGCGCAACCCGTTAACCAGATCCTCGTACTCGGCCACATTGTTGGACGCCGGGAAATGGAGGCGCAGCACATAGCGGAGGTGCTTCCCGATGGGTGAGATGAAGAGCAGGCCCGTGCCCGCTCCTGTTTTCATCAGCGACCCATCGAAAAACATGGTCCAGAGTTCCGGCTGAATCGGAGCCGCTAGAAGCTGGGTGTCGACCAATTCAGCCACAAAGTTCGCCAAGACTTGGGACTTGATGGCCTTCCGAGGGGCGAACGAGATTGTCTCACCCATGATCTCCACCGCCCACTTTGCAATCCTACCTGAGGCCTCTCGGCACTGGATGATCTCCCCCAGGGGGAAGGATGACACCACAGTCACCGGATGAGACTCGAAGTAGTGTCGCAACTTTCGCCGCGTCAGAATTACCGCGTACAGTAGCTTCTGGATTTGCGGGTAGCAGATTTTGGTCTCGGACAGTACTTCACTGATGAAGTAGACCGGCCTCTGGACGGGCAATGCATGCCCCTCTTCTCGTCTCTCAACCACGATCGCGGCGCTGACCACCTGAGTGGTAGCGGCGACGTAGATCAAGAGGGCTTCTCCGGCAGCGAGGGGCACCAAGATGGGCGCGCTGGTAAGGAGCGCTTTTAGGTTCCCGAGGGCTTCCTCGGCCTCGGGGTCCAAGTGAAGCGCTCGGTCTTCCTCAAGAGGCGGTACAGAGGTAGGCCTCTTTTGTCGAGGCGCGAGATGAAACGGCTCAGGGCCGCAAGACATCCCATGACACTCTGTACTCCTTTCAAGTCCTTGATGGGGCCCATGTTGGTGATGACCGCGATTTTCTCCGGGTTGGCCTCGATGCCCCGCTCGGAGACGATGAAGCCTAGGAGCATGCCTCGGGGGACTCCGAAGACACACTTCTCGGGATTGAGTTTTACGCCTTTCGCCTTGAGACACCGGAATGTTGTTTCAAGGTCGGAGAGGAGGTCGGAGGCTTTCCTCGTCTTGACTACAATGTCATCGACGTAAGCGTCGACCGTTCGACCAATGTGCTCTCCGAACACGTGGTTCATGCACCTTTGGTATGTCGCACCTGCATTCCTCAAACTGAATGGCATAGTAACGTAGCAGTATATGCCAAAGGGCATGATGAAAGAAGTCGCGAGCTGGTCGAACTCTTTCATCCTGATTTGGTGATACCCTGAGTAGGCATCGAAGAAAGACAGGGTTTCGCACCCAGCAGTGGAATCCACGATTTGATCGATGCGAGGCAGAGGGTAGGGAACCTTCGGACATGCTTTGTTTAGACCAGTGTAGTCTACACAAATCCGCCATTTCCCTCCTTTCTTTCTCACAAGCACAGGGTTGGCAAGCCACTCGGGATGGAATACCTCTTTGATGAACCCTGCGACCATCAGCTTGTGGATCTCCTCGCCTATGGCTCTGCGCTTTTCTTCGTCGAATCAGCGCAGAGGCTGCTTCACGGGTCGGGCTCCAGCTCGGATATCCACCGAGTGCTCGGCGACATCCCTCGGTATGCCAGACATGTCCGAGGGACTCCACACAAAAACTTCAGCGTTCGCGCGGAGAAAGTCGACGAGCACTGCTTCCTATTTGGGGTCGAGCTTGGAGCCGATCCATATCTGCTTGGAGGCGTCGTTGCTGGGGTCGAGAGGGACGGATTTGACCGTCTCAGCTGGCTCGAAGTTGCCGGCGTGGCGCTTCGCATCTGGCACCTCCTTGGAGAGGCTCTCCAGGTCGGCGATGAGGGCCTCGGATTCGGCGAGGGCCTCGACGTACTCCACGCACTCCACGTCGCATTCGTACGTGTGTCGGTACGTGGAGCCGATGGTGATGACCCCGTTGGGGCCCGGCATCTTGAGCTTGAGGTAGGTGTAGTTGGGGACGACCATGAACTTGGCGTAGCATGGCCTCCCCAGCACTGCGTGGTAGGTTCCTCGGAACTCGACCACCTCGAACGTGAGGGTTTCCTTTCGGAAGTTGGAGGGAGTCCCGAAGTAGACGAGCAGATCGAGTTGCCCAAGGGGTTGGACGCGTTTCCCGGGGATGATCCCGTGAAAAGACGCCGCGTCGGCCCAGATTGAGGACAGATCGATCTGCAGGAGCCCGAGGGTCTCGGCGTAGATGATGTTGAGGCTGCTGCCTCCGTCCATGAGGACCTTGGTAAGCCTGATGTTGCCGATGACGGGATCGACAACGAGCGTGTACTTCCCTGGGCTCGGCACGCGGTCGGGGTGGTCGCCCTGGTCGAAGGTGATGGGCTTGTCGGACCAGTCTATGTAGACTGGCGCCGCCACCTTTACCGAGCAGACCTCCCGGCGCTCTTGCTTGCGGTGCCGAGCCGAGGCATTCGCCACATGCCCACCGTAGATCATGAAGCAGTCGTGGACCTCGGGGAACTCCTCTGCCTTGTGATCCTTCTTCTTGTCGTCGTTGTGGGCTCGGCCACCTTCCGCCGGTGGCCCGGCCTTGTGGAAGTAGCGTCGAAGCATGACGCATTCCTCAAGGGTGTGCTTAACGGGACCCTGATGATAGGGGCACGACTCCTTGAGCATTTTGTCGAACAGGTTGGCGCCTCCGGGAGGCTTTCGAGGGTTCCTATGCTCGGCGGCGGCGACAAGGTCCGCGTCGGCGGCGTCGCGTTTCGCTTGCGACTTCTTCTTGCCCTTCTTCCTCGCGCCGCGCTGAGCGGACGCCTCGGGGACGTCTTCCAGGTGGCGCCCCTGAGGCTGCTTGTCCTTCTGAAAGATGGCCTCGACCGCCTCCTGACCAGAGGCGAACTTGGTGGAGATGTCCATCAGCTCGCTCGCCCTGGTGGGAGTCTTGCGACCCAGCTTGCTCACCAGGTCGCGACAAGTGGTGCCGGTGAGGAACGCGCCGATGACATCCGAGTCGGTGATGTTGGGCAGCTCGGTGCGCTGCTTCGAAAATCGCCGGATGTAGTCCCAGAGGGATTCTCCCGGCTGCTGGCGGCAGCTTCGGAGATCCCAGGAGTTCCCAGGGCGCACGTATGTGCCCTGGAAGTTGTCGGCGAAGGCTTTGACCAGGTCGTCCTAGTTGGAGATCTGCGCAGGAGGCAGATGCTCCAGCCAGGCTCGGGCAGCGTCGGAGAGGAACAGGGGAAGGTTGCGGATGATGAGGTTGTCATCGTCCGTGCCACCCAGCTGGCAGGCCAGTCGGTAGTCCGCGAGCCACAGCTCCGGCTTTGACTCCCCCGAGTACTTGGTGATGGTAGTCAGGGTTCGGAACCGGGTCGGGAACGGCGCCCGTCGTATGGCCCGGCTGAAAGCCCGCGGACCGGGTGGTTTGGGCGAGGGGCTCCAATCCTCCCCGCTGTCGTAGCGTCCCCCACGCCTGGGGTGGTAGCCTTGGCGCACCCTCTCGTCGAGGTGGGCTCGACGGTCGTGGCGGTGGTGCTCGTTGCCGAGGCGACCCGGGGCCGCTGGCGCTGAGTTCTGCGTTCGCCCGGTGTGGACCGAGGCTTCCCGCATGAATCGGGAAGTCACGACGCGATGCTCTGGGGGGTACCCCTGCCTTCGGGAGGCAGAGCTTTCAGCCCGTCAGACCGCGGCATCTTCCAGGAGATTCTTGAGCTCTCCCTGGATACACCGCCCCTCGGTGGTGGATGGTTCCGGCATCGCTCGGAGTAGTATCGCTGTTGCAGCCAGGTTCTGGCCGACCCCACTGGAAGCCGGAGGCAGCCTTGCCCTGGCATCGTCGGCGATGCGGTGCTGGACGTCCTGGGCCAGGTGACGCGCTTCTCCGGCCGGTGCTCGGCCTGCCCACTCCTGCCCGATATTTTGCCGAAGCTGCACAAGTTGTCCTGCTTCCTCGTCGAGCCTGGCCTGTACCTCGCGGATTTGCTCGAGCTGTGCGTCCTGACCTTCCGCAGGGACTGGGACCACAGCTAGCTCCCGAAGGATGTCAACGCGAGGGGCAGACCTAGGGGGATCACCGTCCTCCGGCATACCAAGATGGTTGCCTTCGTCGAGACCCCCTAGATCGACGTGGAAGCATTCGCGACTTGGGCCACAGTCCTCGTCGCCGAGGCTGTGGCTGCTATCGGAGTAATCAGAGAGGCAGTAGTCACATGCGGTCATGAAGTCCCGCATGGCACTAGGGTTATCGAGCCCGGAGAAATCCCAACCAGAGTCGGGCTCGTCATCTTCCTCGGAACCCAGAGGCCCGTAGGTCGAGACGGCCGTCAGCCGGTCCCAGGGTGACCGCATATGGTACCCCGGAGGGTTTGGACACGCCTTTACGAAAGCGTACACCGAAGCGGGGTCGCTTGGTGGGTCACAGTTGGATCTAAAAGGCATGGAACGGGAAACGGACGGTACCTCTTGATCGACGGGTGGTGACGAAGTCGCGTGAGGGGTGGACTGCACCATTGTCTCAGGTACGAGGCTAACGCCCAGCATGTCCTTCGCGAGCGTGCTGGCGTCGTCCGTCTGCTTGGAGTTGGCGTGTTGCGGGGAAACAGCGCTCGTCTTCGTCTCAGACGCGAGGTCGACGCCCGACGTGTCCCCCGCTGGGGCGCTGGTGCCGCCGACTTGCTCGACAGCCGACGAGGTGCCGCCCCTGCTTGGCCATGCCTGCCCCGCCTCCTCCTCCGTCGGCGGGGAAGGTGACGGGACGGACCTGGATGTTGCTCTTCCGCCACGAGGGGAAGACGTCGTCGATTCCGCCGCCGGCGGGCTGGCTGACGGCCGCCATTGTCGTTGTCGCGCGGCGGAGGAAGGAGTATCATGTCGTAGCTGTCGTCGAGGGACATGAACTCCAGACTCCTGAAACGAAGCATAGTCCCGGGTTGAAGAGGTTGATGGAGACTACCCATCTGGAGCTTGACGGGAAGCTGTTCGTCAACACGCAGTAGGCCCCTACCTGGCGCGCCAACTGTCGGCGTTTCGACCCTGGGGGTCCTTGGACCGACGAGTAAATTATCGCCGCGTGTCCCAGCCTAGATGGGTCGGCGCGAGACGGAGCACAAAAAGGGGGGGAGAAACAGCAAAGGGGAAACCCGCGGCCTTCGTGTTGTCCTACGCCCAGGTCGGGTGCGCTTGCAGTAGGGGGGTTACAAGCGTCCGCGTGGGAGAGAGAGAGAGGGAGCCCTGTGCGTCGGCCCATTCTCCCGCGCGGCCAACCTCCTCGTACGAGAGCCCTGGACCTTCCTTTTATAGGCGTAAGGAGAGGGCCAGGTGTACAATGGGGGGTGTAGCAGTGTGCTAACGTGTCTAGCAGAGAGGAGCTAGAGCCCTAAGTACATGCCGTCGTGGCAGCCGGAGAGGTTTTGGCGCCCTGTTCATGTGATGTCGTGGCCGTCGGAGGAGTGCTTGAGCCTTGTGGAAGTACAGCTGTTGGGGCTGTCGGATCCTTGCTGACGTCTCCTTGCTTCCGTAAGGGGCTGAGAGCCGCCGTCGTCATGGAGCACGCAGGGTGCCATCATTACTTGTTTACCGGGGCGAGCCAGATGGGACGTCGGTCTTGTTTCCTGTGGCCTAAGCTAGCTAGGGGTAGGGTAATGATGGCCTTCCCAGTGACGTGGCGGGTCTGAGCCCGAGGTCGGGCGAGGCGGAGTTTGTCTTCCGATGTCGAGGCTGAGTCCGAGCCCTGGGGTCGGGCGAGGCGGAGTCCGTCTTCCGGGGTCGAGGCTGAGTCCGAGCCCTAGGGTCGGGCGAGGCGGAGTCCGTCTTCCGGGGTCGAGGCTGAGTCCGAGCCCTGGGTCGGGCGAGGTAGAGACCGTCTTCCGAGGTCGAGGCTGAGTCCGAGCCCTGGGGTCGGGCGAGGCGGAGTTCGTCTTCCGGGGTCGAGGCTGAGTCCGAGCCCAGGGGTCGGGCGAGGCGGAGTCCGTCTTCCGGGGTCGAGGCTGAGTCCGAGCCCTGGGGTCGGGCGAGGCGGAGTCCGTCTTCCGGGGTCGTGGCTGAGTCCGAGCCCTGGGTCGGGCGAGGCGGAGCTTCCCATGGCGCCCGAGGCTGGACTTAGCTGCTGTCAGCCTCACTCTGTCGAGTGGCACAACAGTCGGAGCGGGGCAGGCGGCGCTGTTCTCCTGTCAGGTCGTTCAGTGGAGCGGCGAAGTGACTGCGGTCACTTCGGCTCTGTCGACTGAGGAGCGCGCGTCAGGATAAGGTGTCAGTCGATCCTTGCATTAAATGCTCCTGCGATACGGTCGGTTGGCGTGGCGATCTGGCCAAGGTTGCCTCTCCGCGAAGACTGGGCCTCGGGCGAGCCGAAGGTGTGTTTGTCGCTTGAGGGGGCCCTCGGGCCAGACGTGAATCCTCCGAGGTCGGCTGCCTTTGCCCGAGGCTGGGCTCGGGCGAGGCGAGATCGTGTCCCTTGAGTGGACTGAGCCTTGACCTTGATCGCGCCCATCAGGCCTTTGCAGCTTTGTGCTATGGGGGTTACCAGCTGAGATTAGGAGTCTTGGGGTACCCCTAATTATGGTCCCCAACAAGTCATGAAGTGAGTCATGAAGGTAAGACTATCTTCAACTATTATCTCCATATTTCAGCAATATTAAATAGCTTTTCACTAAGCTTTTTTTATGTAAACACGAAGCTTTTGAAGTCCTCTCCATTTGAGCCATGTAGCTACAAAAGAAGGGATAATTGTTAGTATGTAGTCTGTAAAATTCAACAAGAGTAATTGGGTAAATCTACAAATATATTTGGTTCAGTGATACAAATATCAATAAAATTACACATCAAAGATCATCCACAAACATAACAGAACAGAGAAAGGGGGAGGGGGCGTAGAGATAGTCACGAAGGAGCAGAGAGCAGGGTCGTGACATCGAGGTGGAGCAGAGAGTGGCACTATGGACGAGGTGGGCAGCGGCGTGGTGGAGCAGGGGCCGACGACCTGGGCGAGGTGGGCTCCCAGTTTTTGGTGACGGTGGCTACCAAATGAGCCGTCTCTGGCACCTGGTAGGGGAAGGAAGGAATCTAAGATAGCAACATTTCACGTCATTTAAAACAATGTTTTGTACTATTTTCACTATAGACTGTACCGTTCGTAGAGTGAAATTTGATTATGAGAATGCGTAAGCGGCTTGTTGGAGGCTTTCTATGTCGAAGATCACTCGTTTAACATTTTGCTTTTGCACAAACACATGTATTTTAGGAATATTTCTACTGATGGACGAAGCGAACCTTCGGCTGGGAAAGCGTGCAAAGAAGCTTCGCATATGCGTGCAAATAAAAAAGGTGCTAGCCAAAGTCGATAGCTTCGGTAACAACGGAGGAATTTCGGACGTAAGCCAAAAGAGAAAGCAACGAAGGCCTAAACCCGCGAAGCTGAGGATGGAGAAAATACGATATTGCCCTAATGGCATTTGTAAACAATGTATGTAAAACCCTGAAGGGGCTGATTGTAATCCTATACAAAGTCGGTTTGTCTCCTTTATAAATAGATGAACAATATCCCGCATAAAGTACTTTTGCTAGGTGGTACAACTTCATATTGCTTAGCTTTCGAAACTCCTTCGTGCTATCTTGCGTCTAGAAGCCGAAATTATGACTGTGAACTTGTATCATATATAAAGAAAAGAAATAAAATGCTAAGGCATATTGGACGAATTTCCATATCTCATGTCATTGTATGATGTGTATTCCATTTGATTGCGCTTTCACCTTTGTCCTTGAGCAGTTACTCCGAAGGGATAACAATTAAAGGACAAAAGTTTTTTTGCTTTTTTAACTTTGTGTTGCCTTGTTTTTTATTTCATATAGCAATTGAAAACAAGTCACCAACATGACTAAAGATTGCCTAATTGGCTAATACATCTTACCCACCACATTTTGGCCCAATAAAAATGGCTTAATGAACATGTCAAACATCGTTTAAGAGCATCTTCAACAATGTCTTAAACCGGTACTTTAAATCGAAATATAGGGTTATATACAAGAAAAACTACTTCAATAGGGGTGTAGAGCTAGTCACTAAGGAGCAGAGAGCAGAATCGTGACGTCGAGGTGCAGCAGAGGGTGGCACCATGGACGAGCTGGGCTTGGTAGCAGCATGGTGAAGGCGTGGAGCGGGGGCAGTACCGTGGACGAGTTGGGCAGTGGCGTGGTTAGGGCTGGGCATTTTGAACCTGTTAACCGAACCCGAACCCAACCCGAACCCGAATAGACCGAAATGGTCGGTTTTCGGTTTTCCGGTTTCGGGTTCGGTCCACAAAACCTATCTATTCGGTCATCGGGTTAGGGTTTGGTTTGTATCCTGCCTAACCCGAATAGACCCAAAAAACGAAATACAGTGAGACCACGCCAGGTGCGCAAGCCAATGGCTGATAGCCGCGGCCCACGGCCCAGTGTCCCTGTCCCTCAGGCCCTCACGATGAGCTAACCACAACCCTAGTCGAACAAGTCTTCCAAGTCCCAAGTCAGCCGCCCGCCGCCCCCAAGCCGTAGCCCACCGCCGACTGCAGCTTCCGGCTCCGGCGTGCGCTCAGCTCAACTGCTCCAAGCCTCCAGCTCTCGCTTGCCGCCCAGCTGCCACCCGCCAGGCCCCATCCCCTCAACTCCTCCAAGCCTCCAGCTTCCTGGTGTTGTGCTACAAGGTGATGGTCGATGGATGGTGCAGTTTGCTTGTTGTGTGCCTCTGTGCAATGCTCTTAGACTGGTGTTGTGTCTGTTCACAAGTTGCAGTTTGTAGTTTACTCCAAGCGATTAGAAATAATAACATGGAGCAATGGGGTTGTTTGTTTGTTCAGGTTTTTGAAGAACCGAACCCGAATTTTTTAGTCTATTCGGGTTCGGTTCCTGTAAATTTAGGTTCGGGTTCGGTTCTCATTATTTGGAACCCGAATTTTTTGAAACCCGAATAGACCGAACCGAATAATCCATATAACCCGAATGCCCAGCCCTAGGCGTGGTGGAGCAGGGGCCGATGACGTGGATGAGGTGGGCTACTAGATTTTGGTGACGGTGGCTACCAAATGAGCCGTACGTGACACTTGGTAGAGAGAAGGAAGGAAACTAAGATAATGTCTAATAGTTCATCTATATCGTTATTTAAAACACTATTTTGTATTATTTTGTACTATAGATTGTACTATTCGTAGAGTGGAATTTGATTATGAGGATGGATAAGCGGCTTGTTGGGGGTCTTTTATGTCGAAGATCACTCGTTTAATATTTTGCTTCGGCATAAGCAAATGTATATCGAGAGTATTTCTACTGATGGACGAAGCAAATCTTCAGTAGGAAAGCTTGCAAAAAAGCTTCGCACATGCATGCAAGTGATAAAGGTGCTAGCCAAAGTCGAGAGGAACTTTGGACGTAAGCCAATGGAGAAAGCGACAAAGGCCTAAACCCGCGAAGCTGAGGATGGAGAAAATACGATATTGTCCTAATGGTATTTGTAAACAATGTATGTAAAAACCCTGAAGGGCATGATTGTAATCCTGTACAAAGTCGGTTCGTCAGCTTTATAAATAGATGAGCAGTATCCCACATAAAGTACTTTTGCTAGGTGTTACAACTTCGTATTGCTTAGTCTTTGAAACTCCTTCGTGCTATCTTGTGGATTCTCATATGGAAAGAAAAGAAATAATAGGTACCGTTTGGTTCAAATATTTGTAACGTAATGGGTAAGTGATAACGTTAGATCATATTTGTTTTAGTAAACCGTAATCAGATACCATACTAAAAATTGATACCGGACTATTCAAATTTGTTACCGCCCGTAATCAAGTGTAAACCATTACCATTACCCTTTACGTTACATTTCGTGAACCAAACAACACAATGACATGAATTTCTATATCTTATGTCATTGTATGATGTGTATTCAATTTGATTGCGCTTCACCTTCGTACTTGAGCAGTTACTCAGAAGGGATAAAAATTGAAGGACAAAAGTTTTTCTTTTTGCTTTTTAACTTTGTGTTGCATTATTTTTGATTTCATATAGCAATTGAAAAAATTGAAAACAAGTGACCAACATGACTAGAGATAGCCTAATATGCTAATACACCTCAGCCCGCCACATTTTGGCCCGATCAAAAAATGGCTTAATGAACATGTCAAACATCGTTTAAGGGCATCTCCAACAATGTCTCAAACCGGTACCTTAAATCAAAATATAGTGCTCTACACAAGAAAAATTACTCCAACGATGTCTCATTTTATAAAATTTGGTAAAAATATATAGGACATCCTATCAAATGTCTCAAACATACTACACCATAGTGAACTGTCTTATAATTTAGATTTAAGTCTTTTTACTATTAGAACATAAAATTTTGTTGGTGCTCTAAATTCTATCTATTTTAAATTATATGGTATTTTTATATGACACATTATTGGAGAGGCTCAAAATCTGTTTAGGACCGTCCCGTTTCGACCGTTTAGATGGGCGGTCATTTGGCCGTTCTGTTCTGATTAGTGAAAAGGAACATGTCAGCACCTAACTGCACCTGATATCAGACCGCAACATTTTTTGGGCTCCTACTAACAGGTACATGTTCATATACACTGGGGCGC
Source organism: Zea mays (assembly GCF_902167145.1). Classification (NCBI taxonomy): domain Eukaryota; kingdom Viridiplantae; phylum Streptophyta; class Magnoliopsida; order Poales; family Poaceae; genus Zea; species Zea mays. The sequence continues at coordinate 154,932,659 of NC_050100.1, read as the reverse complement.
AAAAAAAAAGATGGTCACGGATCCTCTGACGAACTGCACCGGGAAGTTGGGTCACTGCCCGTAGGCCTTGTTGCACGTGGGGCCCACGCTTCAGTGACCCTACCCAACGTCAGAGGTACAAATCCCAAATTCTCCACTCCGCGCCGTCACCACTTCTACGGGAGGGCGCATCCCGGCCCTCCGCGCGACCTCCACTCCCGCCGCGCGCGCTCAGCCGGCCCCGCCGCAGCGCCACCACTCCTCCTGGCACATCTTGCTCCTCCGTTCTCCGTGCTACCACCACTCCGCTGCGTCGCCATCACTCCCTTCCTGTATCCCGCCACCTCCACGCATGGCCACTCCGACGAGCTGCTGCTGACTCGCGTCATCGAAGTCTGACCACCGCGTCCTGTCCACACGGAGGTTGAAACAGGAGGAAGAGGAGGAGGAAAGGAGGAGAGGGCGACGAGATCCATGGGTGGAGAAGAGGACGATATCCACACGTGGAGGAGGAAGAGGAGATCCGCATGAACAGGTGAATAATCCATCCCCTTGCAATTTTCAGTTTTGTGGGTGGTGGAGAGTTCATGGAAATATTGTTGTGCACTCTGTGGATGTATGGTTTTGCTTCGAAATATGTTCATTGTTTTAGGCAGGATCGTGATTTGAAAGATTAGATGGCTTCGGCTTCCAGTAAATAATACACAACAATAGTACCAAATGTACGTGGGCTTGCCAACACCCAACATATATAAAGCACGACACTAAATGGTGAGCACAGCTGCACAGGTCACTGGATACAACTGTAGGCCGCTAATCCGTGTCCATTTTGCACATAGAAATAAGTGAAAACTAGGGTAGCTAATTACTAAGTTGGAAAACAAAGTTATAGATTAGCGTCTATTGAGAGTCTGATATCCATTCACCTTTCTGATCCAGGAGAGACTGCGTCAAATGACTGTTTGATAAAGAAAATGTGAATAAGAGCTGTCTGTTCTGTTCTAGATCTCTACTACTTATTAAGGCAGTAAGGGGTAGACTGTTATTCCGTGTTCTGTCATTCTCATCCCTGTTCTACCTTTCCATTCCCCCTCCCCGCATAGTTGTTCATTCTTATTCCCTGTTCTGTCTTTCTCATTCCCCCTCCCCGCACAGTCCATGCTCATGTTCTGCCACCATTCCACTTATTAAGGCAGTAAGGGGTAGGCTGTCATTCCGTGTTCTGCCATTCCCATTCTCTGTTCTGCCTTTCCATTCCCCCTCCCCGCACAGTTGTCATTCACATTTCCTGTTCTGCCTTTCCCATTCCCCCTCCCCGTACAGTCCATTCTCATGTTCTGCTACCATTCCCTGCCACTCACATTCCTTGTTCTGCATTTCTCATTCCCGCCTCCCCGCAAAGCTCATTCCCACGTACATTCCACGCGTAGCTAAAATTCAATTAAAAAACACAAATGGCCCCAACAAGGGGATTTGAACCCGCGACCCCTCAAGCAAATGTGCTCGTAGCTACCACTACACCACATGTATGTTTATGTCTACATCTATTACAGTAAAAACATCTACTATATCTCTCTCGAAGCCCACCTGTTACCCTTACACAATGTGTAGAGATTCCTGAATTATATTTTTAGATGGAGGGAGTAGTATTTAAAGAAGAGTCTTGCATGCAATTTCTTTTGTTTGAATAATATTTTCAACTTAAATTTCTTTTTTGCATGTGTGACATTTATTCTCCGTAATATTTTTTCATGGATCTGACTTATGAGTCATTTTCATAAACCAACGCCAAAGATGAATACATGTTTCTTACTTGGAAATCCCGAACAAACACCATTAGCAGGAGGCGCTCGCGTTGGCGTCGCTCATCGATAACGAGAAGAAGCTTGACGACTGTCAGTTCGACCTCTGGAAGCAGTCCTACGTGGTTGCATGTGCCGCTGTGTATGGTAAGCTCCGGCGCAGTCGCCGCTTGGACGCGGTCCAGAGTGGCTGCACCGCACTATCCATTGTCAAACAGAGGGACCTCATGGTCGTCGCCAACGCCGGCGATAGGGATGGCAATTTTACCCGCGTGTTCGGATATTCTGACGGACATCCGATCCGACAGGTTCGGATTCGGGCATGGAATTTGGTCCGTGGGGCTCGCCCGTACCCAACCCGCGATAAAATCAGGTCGGGTACGAGTTTTATCTCCTACCCGCGGGTATCCGGTGGATACCCGAAACTAATGAAACTATTTTTAGCTTACTAAAAAAACGGCCCAACGGCCCAAGCTCCATCGTTCATCTAACCTAGCGCAAAATCCCCTCCCCTGATCCCTACTTGGCGGCGGCTACAGCTCCCAGGTAACGTCCACACCCAATCTCCCACCCCTATGAGCCCAGCTCCCTCCTCCTAGTCTCCTCCAGACCACCATGTTATCCCACTGGTCACCGGCCACATGCCTGGATGCCCCACATGCTAAGAGTTCGGCTCCACTGCTCTATGCATCGACGTAGGCGTGGACCCCGACACCGCGGCGTCGGTACTAGCCCTCGTCGTGGCGGCGTGGGTGTTGGCCTCGTCTCGGCTGCGCGGGCATGTCCCCTGGCATGGGCGCGGGTCCCTGGCATGGCGGCATAGGCAATGACCCTCGATGCAGGTGTGTCCCTTGACGTAGACAGCAAGCCACCCAGACAACAGGCAACATCACCGAAGCAAGGAAGCTTTGAGCTTCAGAAAAATCTTCAGGTAAGAGAACATGATTCTTTATGTTTGTATCCTCAACCTATTACAATGCGTCACGTACTAAATTTTAACCAGAAATTCAGATCGAATGGCGAACTTCATAGGTAGCATGTGTATGAAATCATTATGACAATTAATTTTAGATGGATCAACGTGCTTGTGTTACTACTATTATTTCTATATGAATATATTTGTCTAAAGTATAAATTCTAAACGCTATGTACTCATATATTGCATGCTTTTGTAACAGTAATCAGATTTATTATGTCTTGTTTTTTTGTTCTACCTTGTCATTTGTCAACCATGTGTTTTATTTGTGTGGAGTGTAATTATACCCGCGGGTATCCGATACCCGCTTGATACCCGATGGGTACGTGCATGAGTACAAAATCCTACCCGTGGGTATAGTCGCGAGCGGGAAGAGTAATGCCCGTGAGTATTGTTGCAGACGGATATTTACCATACCCGATCCGAACCCGACCCATTGCCATCCCTAGCCGGCGACTCTCGAGTTGTTCTAGGCACCGCATCCAACGACGGCGCCATCACACCGTCCAGCTCATCATCCACCTGAAGCCTAACCTACCACGTAAGTCACTACTGATCGGCCATGAATTCTTTGCGTTGGGACGACGACCGTTGCTGACGTTGTATGAGTGTCCTCGAACAAGATGTATGTAGAGGAGTAGCACATCCGATGGTGCAACGGCCAGGTGTACGACCTCGCTGATGAGCCTAGGGTGCACTTCGTTTGACAGTCCAGCCAAGAGTCATCGGTACTCACCATGTCGCGCGTGTTCGATGACTACTATATCAAGGACTGTGACGTCATTTCGGTGCCGGAGGTGACACAGAGGAGGACTGACAGCAATGACCAATCGCCATCGTTGGAGTAGCTTTTGTGCCGGCCTATCTTTAATTCTCTTCGCAAACACACACACTTGCCTTTTTATTTAAGCAAGCGTGTATGGTGGTGTGTGCCTGATGACTGACGATGTACGAGGGAAATTCTATCGGCAGGTGTGGCACGTGCTCTCCAATGATGAGACCATGCAAATCGTGGCATATATCGAAGTCTGCATAATACTGATGGTTGCAATGGAGTAGTGAAACAGCTAAATTAAAACAACAAAATTTATGTATGGCTAGGATCACAAATGGATTATGAAACATTTTTTTATCTCTACTACTCTATAAGAATGTAATGTAGGTGTTCACATCCCGTGCACCATATCCCTGCCTCCGACATCTTTGCCCCTGTTGTGCCTAGATCTCAGTCGATGGAAGCGCAATTTCAGGATGCTCCGCGGCCGCCACAGCCATCCTCGGCCTCACTGGCTTCACGACCACCCTGCCATCCTCGCCCCAAGCCTCGCCATCCCCTTCCCTTACATCTGTGTCCCTGCTCTTCCTTCAATGGAAGGCAGCGACTGCCTCCTCCATCCTCGCCCCGCTACCCGGCATCCCCTTCCATCGGCGCCCCCTCCATCGCAGCCCCGCACCACAGCTGCCATGCCCTGCCCTTCCATCGGCGTCCACATGGCCATACCCCGTGCATAGCTGCCGTAACCGCCACATAGTACGCCCCCCTACATTGCGACACTGCCTAGCCCTCCCTTCCTTGGACCCTCTGCGACCTGCGGCTGCGACAGGGAGACGAGAGCACCCGCACCAAGGTGAGACGTCTCGGTGAGTTCCAAAACGTGCAAGGCAGGGTGGGGGAGGGCTTGGCAAGGACTTTGGCTCCATGAATATGGACAAGCTGTTGTGGAGCATCTAGACCACCGAGGAGATAGGCTTCGACTTCAGACTCAATGTCCGTGGTGGGGGCAGCCGTCGAGGCGGGGCGGCACTGCAGTGTTAACAACCTTCCTAGCAGATGAGCTGATACAAGAATTCCAGGAGTACAGATGAGAAAGAACAGCAGGAGTATTGAAGAAGAGAGAAGAACTTGGGAAATAAGTTGAGTTCTGGTAAAATGATTCTTCGATGCCTTCCTCGTCACCTGCCTGCTTATTTGTATTGTTTCCCTTAAGCCACCTGGGCCGGTATGGGCTGTTTGGGCTCACATCTCCTAACATTCCTCCCTTCTTAAAAATTCGGCTTGCCCTCAAGCCGATACCTGGCATCAATTTCACCGGGATCCCAAACCATGACACATAAATGTTCTACAGCTTGGTCTGCTAGAAACTTGAGCAGTAGCCAAATGAAATGAAAAAAGCAGTGATCAAGTGCCATAGTTTCTGTAGTGGAAGTAAGGCAACTAGTCAATTCTTTGAGCTTCCGTCTTTTTGAAAGGTTCTTCATTCTCTCAAGCAGCACGTGGATGACCAATTCTTGTGTATGAATAGAATAGACTTCTGGATATGCTTGAATATCAGTGTAATATCATCTTGATTCGGCAAATTTACTAGTGTTTCACCGGTCAGCAGCTCACAGTCGTAGCAGTGCGTCGTCCGGCCGTCGACACATGTGTGTCGTAGTTTGCTGCTGAACGCCAGCATGACACCTGGATCCCACAAGAATCGTTGCTGGACATTCACAGCTGCTCTGCAGGATATAGCAGTAACACGCTCTGTGTAGTAACCCTTGCCAATAATGCGATCGAAGAGCTTCTCTCGTGCGCAGGGCTCCATTACCATCATAACCATCACATAGTGACCACAAGCAGCTAGAGTAACTGGTAATGAACCCCTGACATCTCCTTGACCCTCAATCTGATGAACCATTGTGAAAACGTTGATATCAAATCCTCCACAAAACTTGCCCCCATCGCCTGCAATATTCACCACGGCTACCGGATTGAGCTTGACAATGGGGTGCAGCGCCTGGCTGGGACATTTGGTCGAACACCCAAGGGGCGAACTGCTGCTGCTATCTGTCTTCGACTTGAAGATGGTGAAGGAGCAACCGAGCTGGTGGAAGATGGGGGCAGAGAATAAGGTGACGAACTGGCGGTCGGGGAAGTACTCGTATCCGTCCTCCACCACCTGGTGCGCCCTGCACATGATGTCCAGCTCCTGCGCGCGGAGGAAGTCTGCCGTGACGTCAGCGTCGAAGGCGCCGGACACGTCGCGGTCCTTGCCGAACCAGAGCAGGTGGATGGAAACCCTGTCCTCGATCTCCAGCTCGCCCGAGCGCGACGGGGGCGCGTCGAACGAGGCGTCGACGTGCACGTCTGGGCCGAGGAACGAGCCGCCGGGCTTGGTGAAGATGTTGTCGTACGTGTCGACGTGGAGCACCTCGCGACCACCTGTATTGACCCACAGGCGCTCGCCGGCCTGCGCCATCCTGATGAGCTCGTCCATGGCGCACTCGGTGAGGCCCGGAGTCGAACATGTGGTGAGCGCCTTCATGTAGTTGGCGCCGGGAACGTCGTGGAAGGCTGACTCCGAAAACAACGTCTCCATGTTGTCTGGCGGATCCAGGTCGATGACGAGCTTGCTCTGCGAGGGCATGCACTTGTCGGCCTCCTCTCTTTCCTTGAAGAAGGCGGAGCCTATGAGGTCGGAGTTGGTCCCGTTGCTGAGGAAGGCCGCGTGGTCGAGGTCGAAGCCGTCGAACTGGGCGGCGTAGGCCGGGACGTAGGAGTCGAAGGGCGCAGCACCGTCGACGATTCTGGCTGTGCACGCATCAGCGGCAAGCAAGCGTGCCGCGAGCGCGACCTCTCGCTCTGCATCGGCCGCTCCCTGGCTTCTATCTTCGTGGAGCTTCGCATGCTCGACATCTTCCCGTTCCAGATCGCGCGCCTCGCGCAGATCGCTGGCCGCTACTTCCTTTGCCGCAACTTCGTCTCCAAGGTACGGTTCTGGCTCCCGCTTCGCATTCCACTGAGAAAACCTTGCGTCCCACTTCGCGTTCTGCTCGTCGAAAAGCCTGCCGATCTCGTCAAGGAGAAACTTGAGGGCAGCGGGATCCATGGAGATTGATCGAGAATCGACTCCTCTGATACCAATTGTTAACAACCTTCCTAGCAGATGAGCTGATACAAGAATTCCAGGAGTACAGATGAGAAAGAACAGCAGGAGTATTGAAGAAGAGAGAAGAACTTGGGAAATAAGTTGAGTTCTGGTAAAATGATTCTTTGATGCCTTCCTCGTCACCTGCCTGCTTATTTGTATTGTTTCCCTTAAGCCACCTGGGCCGGTATGGGCTGTTTGGGCTCACATCTCCTAACATGCAGAGATAAAGGTCTCTCGCGCTGCCGTGCACGCGCAACGTCAAGACGGTGGACGAGGTCGGCAGGACTCCGTGCGGGAGGTGTCGCCGGGGACGGTGCTGAGCTGCAGCCCAACCCACTGCCGACTCTCGCAGAGATGACGCTGGATGAGTTTCTGGTCAGGGCCAAAGTCATAGCCAAAGAGGCATAATTGCAAAGAATTGCCATTGTCCACTCTTATACACTCAATTTTCTTATATTGAATATTCAGAATATCTTTATGGCCATGAATTCTTATATCAATGGCCACTGGGTTTCTGTAGGAGATGTGGAGGAGAGACTGAGCTGCATGAAGTTGATGCACATGGTGTAGACCAAGAGCTCAAGAACCATCTCCTGAAGAAATACAGTGGCTATCTAAGCTCGCTCAAGCAAGAACTATCAAAGAAGGAAGAACCCTGCTAATGTTTCAGGTACTGATGGGAAAGCATCATGCATGGCAGCTTATATGGTCTGCAACAACATTTTCAACTCCATCATGAAGCTTGTTGGGACATGCCCTGCTGTAGGAACGTCTTGTTGTCGACTAAGGTCAAGAAGACCATATAAGCTGCCATGCATGATGCACAAACGAACGGTTCATTTAGGAATCCTACGTGCGCATGGTAGAGTATCTCAAGAACAACAACACTATTTTATTTGCCCATTTTTTTGTTATGCCTAACTGACTGGGTTACTTGTCTTATAATGATGAAACCATTAGTTCTCAATACTGCTTCAAAGTGTCCAAAATCTTTTAAAGTAGTAATTCATACACTAATGGAAGAGGTAATTCAATTTAGCATATGCAAGGAGCAGACCCCTGTTCTGTTCATAATTCGTGCATGTACACAGTGAGCCAATCAGGAACAAAGTTTCATAGTTTGTACTAGACACAAGGAACAAAATTTCGTAGTTTGCCTAAATGTTGAACATACAAAAGAATGGGAAGGACTGACATAGTTGTATTTTAGGTTGACATGGATCATTTGGAGACCGACTTCAAATATCATATAGTTCCCTGCAAAGGCCTTCATTTGTTTGTTCAAGCCATGAATTGGGGACTGGAGACAGGTTTGTCTTTTTAACACCTTCTAGGAGGCAAACCTATGTGTTATTTTCTTGTATTATATATAGGAGGCAAAAAGATAGGCATCTCCTTCCAAACCACTGTTATTTAATCGCTAAGAAGTTGGGAGGACTAGATAATTGGGTTAATCATGACATATGATGCTCTAATCTAGCCAGCACAAGCACAGATAAAGTTGGTGTGGTGTGGCTGGTGGTAGTTGCACACACCATCTGTTCCCATGCTGGAGGCCCATGATTTCCCATGCTGGTTGGTTTGTTCCTGTAATCGCTTGCTGCTTAGCCTTGGTGCTTCTACTTTGATCTAGAGGCTGGGAACTCCAAAGAGGAACAACGTACATGGAGGCTGGAGGCGCATGAGGTGGTTCTAATGGGGCGGTGCAAGCAAAGGGGAGCGGGACTGATGCCTCTACCAAGCCGCTGCCCCCTTGCTGTACAGATTTCTATAACCGTAGTTGATATGTGTGATAGAATTGTCACTTTTGTCACTTGAGATGTTATCGTAGTTTGTGAAACAGACCGGTGATTTCTTTGACCAATCTGAATTTGTTTCTCTGCTGCCGCCTACACATCATCAGACAAATAGCAGAATCAAAGCAATTTGATAGACATGCAGATGAACTCGAAAATGTGACACATAGTGCTTCAGACAACCAGCACAGTCCCAATGAAATAGGATGAGTATCCATCGGAACCGTGGTCCATGCAAGTTGTCCATTTTGTTCGATAATATGTATATGTAGACATTTTTAAAAAAATAAATACAAGCCTTCTCCTGACATATGAAAAGAAATACTACATTATTTGTTCTCACATGCCTAAAGAGAATTGCTATTATTTCAGATATTGTTATATGGCAATGTACATATCGCTTTGAAATTTTGTTATCTCCCGTTGCAACGCACGGGCCAATTATATCCCGTTGAAATACAATACAGAAGAAGTTTAAGGTATCTTCAACACAGCTCCTGTACTAGTCATGCCCATACCGGGCATTGACGTTGTTCCTTGTCGGTCCATTCCTCGATGGATTTTTGACTAACCAAAATGTCTTTGCTTTCGACTACACAACTCAAGTTCTGGTAAGCATTAAACCAGGCTTTGGGGATTTTGTGTTAACTGTCGATATCGCTCCATCTGATCATGGGTCTGCATTTGTTGCATCTGCAGTTTTTCATCATGCTGTCGTGCCTGATTTCAGTCTCGGTGAACTTCAGCACTTTTCTCGTGATCGGGAAGACGTCTCCTGTAACCTACAAAGTACTTGGCCATCTGAAAACATGCTTGGTCCTCACCTTTGGCTATGTCCTGCTTCACGACCTATTTAGCTGGAGAAACATACTTGGGATCCTAATCGTGGTAATTGGGATGGTTCTGTACTTGTACTTCTGCACTAGAGAGACTCAGCAAATACCAGCAGAAGCCTCCCCGCAAGTCGTTCAGGTATGTTCTGCAATGGCTAGCTGAACTTTATGGATAGTATCGTTTTTTGAGCATATAGATTCCATGGACAGGATCTGGTTTTGAGCAGATAATTACGTGAAACTTTGAAACTGAAATTCGTGTTAGTCTGGTGGCAAAACATTATCCTCTCAGAATTATAGACTGTGTGCGGTGTAACATAGTTGCTTTAATATACCTTACCTATGTATTTTTTGTGGTTAGTATTATTGTAAAGATTCAGAACATGTTTAAACAATTATCACATTTAAATAAAATATATAGAAACCATAACGACATATGTGGTTCTGTTATTGTACTTCGAGTTGATGTGGTAGATGAAATTGTACGTTCATGGTTTCTCATTTGTGCTGTGAGTTCATCTGAGTGCTATTTAAAAATGCAAGATGATTTTCGTATGATAATAGAAGAGACCGAGAGTATGTATTGAAAATTCTATTAGTATGGTGATGTGCAGTTGTTTTACTAATCCCTCATATTGAAAATTCTATTCGCATGGTGATGTATAGTTGTTTTACTGATCTCTCATACAGTCATACTCTTTAATTTTTATGTCTTTTTCTTCGCCTTGTCTTGAGAATTACATCTGAATTGTCCCCATGCAATTTTGGCATTGTATTGACTTCATCATAGATAAGTATATGTGTTCTATGGTTGTTCCTACTGATGTCTTAGGAGACATGATCAGAAGGATGAGTGTGCTTTTTTACATTGGCATCTTGACTGCTCCTGCTTGTGTCATGAGTTTTAATTGATTTAGTTTGAGAAGTTTTACCAGAGATAAGTTAGTTGGCTTGATTGAATTAAGCATACATTTAATGGTGTTTTTGAGAATTCTGTTGGAATTTAGTTACAGTTCTTTTATACCTTCATTAATCACACTTTGTTGTATTTGAGGATCCCTTTACATTCATGGGTTTCTTAGAGTATTGCTAATTTTGTGTAGTATTTTGTCAAACTTGCAGGTATCTGTCTGCTGGAACTCTCGGTCTGAATGGTGCTTTTAGCAAGGTTGCCAAGGTTGGTCATGTTGCTGGCTCAAGAACCAGAGAAAAGTTACAATTGGTTGTATCAAATCTAGCAGCCAAAGTGAATCATCAAGCGATTTTGTTTCAAGTAAAAAGACAAACTTGTTTTACGTGCAGCTGGAACTCGGGATCTTGGTGCATCCTGCTGATTGCAAAAGCATGTTAGATGCTTTCATAGCTGGCTGTGATTTCCATTCCAGGATAGCCATGAACATGTATCAGCATATTCGTGAGACCATTGAAGAAGAGAAAGTAATTCTTGAGTGGCATCCTCAACCCGATCAAGAGAAACCTCTCGTGCTGTTGTTGAAGGTATGCTACCTTTAATGGTGTTTTTGAGAATTCTGTTGATTCCTTCTAAATGTTAAAATTATGTTCACTACCAGGTTATTAGCTTTTGTACTGCACTTCCACGCACATACAATTTTTTCTTTTTTCTTATAAATGTCGTCTGTTCCAGAACTTGTACATTGTGGGGTTAATTATGGATATGGATCTATGAAATATTATTAGCATGAAAATATACATGGCGTGTATGGAACAAAATGGACTCTAATGCTTTTTCTTGTGATGTAGGATGCTTTTGGCGCTGAGAGGAGGAAAGCTATAAGATGCTAAATCTCTTCATTGTATACGGGAAAACGTAGGAAGGTACAAACTTGTCAAACAAACATAGCTCTAAATTAAGCAGCAATCAACCTTAGTGTGCATTACACTTAAATATGAGCTTTGGCCTTTGGATTAGTTTGTTCTGGTCAGCTAGAAATCTGAAAACAACAAACTTGTTGAGTAGCGATGTTTACAAGAAATGTAGCCTTCATGGGCTCTTGTAACCCTTTCTCTCTTGTCAGATTTTTGTTAAGGAAGCAAAAGATACACTAAAACTCTGATATAGCAATAGAAAGAAGGTTCTGGCTTGGCAAGTGAAACAGAAACAGCTAGCACATGAGAAGTGTGAATTTTATACTTTGCTTTGGCGATCACGCCGTTTTCTAAATATGGCTCATGCGACTTCTGGCCAAAGAGGTCACATTAAGCATGCTGCTATCAATGCTCATGTACAGGTGGTTACTATCTATTGCAACTCGTTGTTGGAAAATTAGTTTTGTGCTGAAATTATTTTCTTTTAACACCACAGGCACTGCAGCTGATGTTGCTATGTGTGCCATGCTTGGGATAGACAGAAATACTCGTCTTAAGGAGCTTGGTTGGACGCTACTCATGCGGGTAGTTTATGCATAAAGTTATGCTCGTTCGCTGCTTAAATGTTGCATATTTTGTTTTTCTCTTTGAAACTGTGAAGGGCGCAACTTTTTAACGACTTCTGTAACTTGTGTATCTAGCATCTGTATTCGGTATTCTAAGTTAAAATGGCAACATTTAATTATATTTTACATAATTTCTTTTAAAGAATAGATGGATGATTATTCTGCATGTTTTTCTTATGCTCTTTATGATATATTCAACGTCTTCTCCATACTTCACGCTTGTATTTGTTGGGCGGACAAATAGTAGGTGGTTACTTTTGCATCCCTTTTCTTGCTTCTTGGCTGCAATACCAGTCTCCCTCTACTTATTCAACTTCCTTCTTAAGAAAGTATTGCCAATGTAAATAGTCTGTCTTCACCCAACATATCATCACAGAACATTGTAATCATTGTGAACTAACATTTTATCGAACAATTTACATGTCGTCCTCGTCGCAACGCACGGGCACTATACTATAACAATATAAGACACATTTTGTATATAAATTATCATGGTATTATATGTTCCCGTTGCAACGCACGAGCACTCACCTAGTGAGTAATTAGTGTAGTGGAGTATTTTAGCTAGGAAGTGAGCTTATACTATATTCAACAGCTTACCCATAACCATATTCAAACTCCACTATGCAAACAATACAATATACAGTGCAGAACAGTACTTTTAGGTAAACTTTTAGTGAACTGTTGGAGATACTTTGAAATTGAAAGGGAAATGTGCCCTTGGGCCATTTCTAAGTATTTTGGTGATCTAATGTCCAACACAAGTGCTTAAGTGTTAAACTATACCAAATGGTGGGCAAAGTGCAAATCAAGTGTAAAGGTATGTTTCTAAGACTTAGTACATTGTTTTGGGACTAATGTATTGTGTCTAAGTGCTAAAAACAGGAAAAGACCAACTTGGAAAAGACTTGGCTAGGCAGCCAAGACTGCACAGTCTGGGTGCACCGGACAGTGTCCGGTGCGCCAGGTTGGCGTCTGTCAACAGGCTGTTCTCGGGAAGCAATTAACGACGTACGACTATAAATCATCGGACTGTCCAGTGGTGCACCGGACTGTCCGGTGAGCCAACGGTCGGCCGGGCCAACGGTCGGCCGCATAATCCGCGTGCGACGCGTGGCAAGAGCCAACAGTCAGAAGGGGCACCGGACTGTCCGGTGTGCACCGGACAGTGTCCGGTGCGCCAACGGCTCCAAAGCGCCAACGGTCGGCTTCGCCAAAGAAGGAAAGAAATCCGCACCGGACAGTGTCTGGTGGTGCACCGGACTGTCCGGTGCGCCAGGTGACAGAAGGCAATAATTGCCTTCCTGGAATGATCTCAACGGCTCCTAGCTGCCTTGGGGCTATAAAAGGGACCCCTAGGCGCATGGAGGAGCACACCAAGCATTCTCTAAGCATTCCTAAGCACCAAGACTTCAATTCTGCGCATTCGATTCTTTGTGATAGCAACTAGAGCTCCATTTGAGTAGAGAACTCTTTGAGTTGCGTTGAGAGCTCGTGTTGTGACTTGTGTGCGTATTGTTGCGCTGATTTTGTGTCTTGTGTGCGTTGCTCATCCCTCACTTACTCCGTGCTTCTTTGTGAACATCAAAGTGTAAGGGCGAGAGGCTCCAAGTTGTGGAGATTCCTCGCAAGCGGGATATAGTAAAGCAAAGCAAAACACCATGGTATTCAAGTGGGTCTTTGGACCGCTTGAGAGGGGTTGATTGCAACCCTCGTTCGTTGGGACGCCACAACATGGAGTAGGCAAGTGTTGAACTTGGCCGAACCACGGGATAAACCACTGTGTCTATCTGTGATTGATCTTCTTGTGGTTATCGTGTCTTGCAAGGTTTCTTCTCTAGCCACTTGGCTTTATTGTGTTAACTCCTAACCAAGTTTTGTGGCATTAAAGTTCAAGTTTTACAGGATCACCTATTCACCCCCCTCTAGGTGCTCTCAATTGGTATCAGAGTCGTTCTCTTCAAGAAAGGGACTAATCACCCGAAGAGATGGATCCTAAGGGCAAGGGGATGGTGGTCAATGATAAGGAGAAGGAGTCTTTTGTCAATGATCCAAAGGATGACAAGCCTACTGGCTCAGGCTCGGGTCACAAAAGAAAAGACGGGAGGAAGAAGAAAACAAGGCGCATCAAGGAGATAGTCTACTACGACAGCTACGAATCTTCTTCTTCCCAAAAGGACGACGACAACGACTACGAGAAAAGAAGACGGTTAATTCAAACTTTTCCTTTGATTATTCTCGTATTCCACAAAGTTCAAATACTCACTTGCTTTCCATTCCCCTCGGTAAACCCCCCCACTTTGATGGAGAGGACTACGGATTTTGGAGTCACAAAATGCGTAGCCACTTGTTTTCTCTCCATCCAAGTATATGGGAGATAGTAGAAAATGGAATGCACTTTGATAGTACGGATAGTCCCATGTTCATTAATGAGCAAATTCATAAAAATGCACAAGCTACTACTGTTCTTCTAGCTTCATTGTGCAGAGATGAATACCATAAGGTGAGCGGCTTGGATAACGCCAAGCAGATTTGGGACACCCTCAAAATCTCACATGAGGGGAACGACGTCACCATGCTCACCAAGATGGAGTTGGTGGAGGGCGAACTTGGGAGATTCGCAATGATCAGGGGCGAGGAGCCAACCCAAACATACAATCGGCTCAAGACCCTCGTCAACAAAATAAGGAGCTATGGAAGCACGCGATGGACGGACCACGACGTCGTCCGCCTAATGCTAAGGTCTTTTACTATCCTTGATCCACATCTTGTGAACAATATTCGTGAGAATCCTAGGTACACCAAGATGACGCCCGAGGAGATACTTGGAAAGTTCGTAAGCGGGCGGATGATGATCAAGGAGGCTAGATACATTGATGATGCATTGAATGGCCCAATCCAAGAGCCTCAAACCATTGCTCTCAAAGCAACGAGGAGCAAGGAAGTGCTACCTAGCAAGGTGGCACAAGTTGAGGCGGCGGGACTCAATGAGGAAGAGATGGCCCTCATCATTAAGCGTTTCAAGACGGCGCTAAGGGGTCGCAAGGAGCATCCAAACAAGACCAAGACGAAGGGGAAGCGCTCATGCTTCAAATGTGGTAAGATTGGTCATTTTATCGCTAACTGTCCTGATAATGATAGTGACCAGGAACAAGGGAACAAGAGGGAAAAGAAGAAGACTTACAAGAAGGCTAAGGGCGAGGCACACCTTGGAAAGGAGTGGGACTCGGATTGTTCGTCGTCCGACTCCGACAATGAAGGACTCGCCGCCACCGCCTTTAACAAGTCGGCCCTCTTCCCCAACGAGCATCACACCTGCCTCATGGCAAGGGAAAGGAAGGTAAGCACTCGTGATACTAGTACTTACGCTTCCTCAAGTGATGAAGAATCTAGCGATGATGAAATAGACTATTCATGTTTATTCAAGGGCCTAGATAGAACTAAGGTTGATAAGATTAATGAATTAATCGATGCCTTGAATGATAAAAATAGGTTATTAGAAAAGCAAGAGGATCTTTTGTATGAAGAACATGATAAGTTTGTAGAGGCACAAAAATCCCTTGCTTTAGAAATAAAAAGGAATGAAATGCTTTCTTGTGAATTGTCTACATGCCATGACTCTATTTCTAGTTTAAAGAGCATAAATGATAACTTGAATGCTAAGTTAGAAATAGCTAGTAAAACAAACTCTCGTGAAGAACATGTTATGATTTGCAATAGGTGCAAAGATTTTAATGTTGATGCTTGTAGTGAACACCTAGTTTGCATTTCTAAACTAAATGATGAAGTGGCTAGTCTTAATGCTCAACTTAAGACTAGCAAAAATGATTTTGATAAACTAAAATTTGCAAGGGATGCCTACACGGTTGGTAGACACCCCTCAATCAAGGATGGGCTTGGCTTCAAGAGGGAAGCCAAGAACTTGACAAGTCATAAGGCTCCCATCTCCATCAAGGAGAAAGGGAAGGCCCCTATGGCAAATAGTATTCAAAAGAACCATGCTTTCTTATACCATGATAGGAGATATTCTAGGAATGTTCATCATGATAGAAGTTGCAATGATATTGTTTCACATGCCTATGATTCAAATGCAATGTTTGCTTCAAGTTCTTCTATGATGTATGATAGAAATTTGGCTAAGAAAAATGTTGTTCATCATATGCCTAGAAGAAATATTGTTCATGTTCATAGGAAAGTAATGAATGAACCTTCTACAATTTATTATGCTTGCAATGCTTCCTTTGCTATTTGTAGAAAGGATAAGAAGGTAATTGCTAGGAAATTAGGGGCCAAATGTAAGGGAGACAAGACATGCATTTGGGTCCCTAAGACTATTGTAACTAACCTTGTAGGACCCAACATGAGTGGGTACCTAAGACCCAAGCCTAAATTTGCCTTGCAGGTTTATGCATCCGGGGGCTCAAGCTAGATTATCGACAGCGGATGCACAAACCACATGACGGGGAAAAAGAGGATGTTCTCTTCCTACGTCAAGAACAAGGATCCCCAAGATTCAATCATATTCGGTGATGGGAACCAAGGCAAGGTGAAAGGGTTAGGAAAAATTGCTATTTCATCCGAGCACTCTATTTCTAATGTGTTCTTAGTTGAGTCGCTTGGATATAACTTGTTGTCTGTGAGTCAACTTTGTAATATGGGATATAAGTGTTTATTCACAAATGTAGATGTGTCTGTCTTTAGAAGAAGTGATAGTTCATTAGCTTTTAAGGGTGTACTAGACGGCAAACTTTATTTAGTTGATTTTGCAAAAGAGGAGGCCGGTCTAGATGCATGCTTAATTGCTAAGACTAGCATGGGCTGGCTGTGGCATCGCCGTTTAGCACATGTGGGGATGAAGAACCTTCACAAGCTTCTAAAGGGAGAACATGTGATAGGTCTAACTAATGTAACTTTCGAAAAAGATAGACCTTGTGCAGCTTGTCAAGCAGGTAAACAGGTGGTAAGCTCTCATCATGGCAAAAATGTGATGACAACATCAAGACCCCTGGAGTTACTTCATATGGACCTCTTCGGACCCGTCGCCTATCTAAGCATAGGAGGAAGTAAGTATGGTCTTGTTATAGTTGATGATTTTTCCCGCTTCACTTGGGTATTCTTTTTGCAGGATAAATCTGAAACCCAAGGGACCCTCAAGCGCTTCCTAAGGAGAGCCCAAAACGAGTTTGAGCTCAAAGTGAAGAAGATAAGGAGCGACAATGGGTCCGAGTTCAAGAACCTTCAAGTGGAGGAGTATCTTGAGGAGGAAGGAATCAAGCACGAGTTCTTTGCTCCCTACACACCACAGCAAAATGGTGTGGTAGAGAGGAAGAACAGGACGCTACTAGACATGGCGAGGACGATGCTTGGTGAATTCAAGACGCCCGAACGGTTTTGGACGGAAGTCGTGAGCACGGCTTGCCACGCCATAAACCGGGTCTATCTTCATCGCCTCCTCAAGAAGACTTCGTATGAGCTTCTAACCGGTAACAAACCCAATGTATCTTACTTTCGTGTATTTGGGAGCAAATGTTACATTCTAGTGAAGAAAGGTAGGAATTCTAAGTTTGCTCCCAAAGCTGTAGAAGGGTTTTTGTTAGGTTATGACTCAAATACAAAGGCGTATGGGGTCTTCAACAAATCATCGTGTTTGGTTGAAGTCTCTAGCGACGTTGTATTTGATGAGACTAATGGCTCTCCAAGAGAGCAAGTTGTTGATCTTGATGATGTAGATGAAGAAGACGTTCCAACGACCGCAATACGTACCATGGCGATTGGAGATGTGCGACCACAGGAACACAAGGAGCAAGATCAACCTTCTTCCTCAACAATGGTACATCCCCCAACTCAAGAAGATGAACAGGTTCATCAAGAGGAGGCGTGTGATCAAGGAGGAGCACAAGATAATCATTTAGTGGAGGAAGAAGCACAACCGGCACCTCCAACCCAAGTTCGAGCGACGATTCAAAGGGATCATCCCGTGGACCAGATTTTGGGTGATATTAGCAAGGGAGTAACTACTCGCTCTAGATTAGTTAATTTTTGTGAGCATTACTCGTTTGTTTCTTCTATTGAGCCTTTCAGGGTAGAAGAGGCCTTGCTAGATCCGGACTGGGTGTTGGCCATGCAAGAGGAGCTCAACAACTTCAAGAGAAATAAAGTTTGGACACTGGTGCCTCGTCCCAAGCAAAATGTTGTGGGAACCAAGTGGGTGTTCCGCAACAAACAAGACGAGCACGGAGTGGTGACAAGGAACAAGGCACGACTTGTGGCAAAAGGTTATGCCCAAGTCGCAGGTTTGGACTTTGAGGAGACTTTTGCTCCTGTGGCTAGGCTAGAGTCAATTCGCATATTGTTAGCCTATGCTACTCACCATTCTTTCAGGTTGTTCCAAATGGATGTGAAGAGCGCTTTCCTCAACGGGCCAATCAAGGAGGAGGTGTACGTGGAGCAACCTCCTGGCTTCGAGGATGAACGGTACCCCGACCACGTGTGTAAGCTCTCTAAGGCGCTCTATGGACTTAAGCAAGCCCCAAGAGCATGGTATGAATGCCTTAGAGACTTTTTAATTGCTAATGCTTTCAAGGTTGGGAAAGTCGATCCAACTCTTTTTACTAAGACTTGTGATGGTGACTTATTTGTGTGCCAAATTTATGTCGATGACATAATATTTGGTTCTACTAACCAAAAGTCTTGTGAAGAGTTTAGCAGGGTGATGACTCAAAAGTTTGAGATGTCGATGATGGGTGAGTTAAGCTATTTCCTTGGGTTCCAAGTGGAGCAACTCAAGGATGGGACCTTCATCTCCCAAATGAAGTACACGCAAGACTTGATCAAGCGGTTTGGGATGAAGGACGCCAAGCCCGCAAAGACTCCAATGGGAACCGACGGACACACCGACCTCAACAAAGGAGGAAAGTCCGTTGATCAAAAGGCATACCGGTCTATGATAGGGTCTTTACTTTATTTATGTGCTAGTAGACCGGATATTATGCTTAGTGTATGTATGTGTGCTAGATTTCAATCTGATCCAAGGGAGTGTCACTTAGTGGTCGTGAAGCAAATTCTTAGATATTTAGTCGCTACGCCTTGCTTCGGGATCTGGTATCCAAAGGGGTCTAGCTTTGACGTAATTGGATACTCAGACTCCGACTATGCTGGATGTAAGGTCGATAGGAAGAGTACATCGGGGACGTGCCAATTCTTAGGAAGGTCCCTGGTGTCGTGGAGTTCTAAGAAACAAACTTCTGTTGCCCTATCCACCGCTGAGGCCGAGTATGTTGCCGCAGGACAGTGTTGCGCGCAACTACTTTGGATGAGGCAAACCCTCAGGGACTTTGGCTACAATCTGAGAAAAGTCCCACTCCTATGTGATAATGAGAGTGCTATCCGCATGGCGGGTAATCCTGTTGAACACAGCCGCACAAAGCACATTGACATCCGGCATCACTTTTTGGGAGACCACCAGCAAAAGTGGGATATCGAAGTGTTTCATGTTAGCACCGAGAACCAGCTAGCTGATATCTTTACCAAGCCTCTAGATGAGTCGACCTTTTGCAAGCTGCACAGTGAGCTAAATGTCTTAGATTCGCGGAACCTGGATTGATTTATAGCATACATGTGTTTTATGCCTTGATCATGTTCCTTAATGCATTTTGTTGTTTATTTATGGTGCTCAAGTTGTACAAGCACTCCCCGGACCTCACAAGTCCATTTGCAAGTGATGCACATATTTAGGGGGAGATGTGCTACAGCTTGACCCTTTGAGACTAACTGTGTGCTTGAGTTTGCTTAATTTAGTCTCAAAGGAGGTTTGAAAGGGAAAAGGTGGACTTGGATCATGCAAGACTTCCACTGCACTCCGATGAAAGAGTAACTGATTCCAAGTTCATCTTTGTACTCTTATTGCCTTTTTACTCTTAGTTGAAGATTTTGGTGAGGCAATGGGGTTAAAGAGCCAAGATTGATCCCGTTTTGGTGCTTGATGCCAAAGGGGGAGAAAATAAGGCCAAAGCAACAAATGGATCAGCTACCACTTGAGAATTTTGAAAATAGTATAATAGAGTTTTTGGTTTGTCAAAAATCTCTTATTATCTCTTTTGTCAAAAGTTGGCCTCTTGTGGGGAGAATGGTTGATTATGGGAAAAAGGGGGAGTTTTTGAAATCTTTGATCAATTTCTCTTGGAACAACTCTCTTTATGTCTGTAGCATCCCAAAAATTCAAATCTTGAAATTTTCTCAAACTCACTCTAAATTCAAAATGAATTTCAAATTTCATTTCAAAATGTTTGTTTGCGAGTTGATATCAACAAATAAAGTATAGTGGTCTATATTCTCTCTAAAATCCTCCTCAAAATATCCTACAAATATTTTCCCCAGTGATCCCCTTCAAATTCTTTCCAGAAATACTGCCCAGATATTTCCCTAGTGATCCCTATAGGTGTACATTCGGGCCGCCCGGCCCGGCCCGGCCCAAGCCCGAAAAGGCCCGTATTGTTTGAATTTCGGGCCGGCCCGGCCCGTTTGAATTTCGGGCCGTGCCGGGCCGGCCCATGGGCCTAGCCCTCGGCCCACGGCCCGGCCCGTAATTGCTTAAACGTGCCGGGCTCATTTCGGGCGGCCCGAAATTCAATTTTTGGCCCGAAATTCACATTAGGGCCCGAAATTCATTTTTTGGCCCGAAATTCAAAATAATAATAAAACAAATAAAAGATAAGACAAATAAATTTGAACAAAATCAAACTTAATATTTGTATTAATTAAAGTTACCACAGATATGTAATGACTATCTCGTTTATAAATCATTTTGTTAGAAAGAAAAAGAGTATAACCAGCTCTATACAAAGTTCGTAAGTTCAGTTTATTGTCTAATGTTCATAACAAAGCAAAATTACATCACACACTCTAATTCAAAGCTACAAATAACATCTAACTAGCATTATCTCTAGCTTTGTGTTCTTTATCAAGTATATGAAAATGTGGAATGAAGTGTGGTTTTAATAAATATATGGGCCTTTTCGTGCCTCTATATGGGCCATTTCGTGCCTGCCTTAAACGGGCCGTGCCCGTGCCCGCCCATGGGCCGTGACCTCGGCCCAAACCCGGCCCGATATAACGGGCCGTGCCGGCCCGGCACTAAATTATTTCGGGCCGTGCCGTGCCTGGGCCGTGCTTTTTTTTTCCGTGCTTCGGGCCGGCCCATCTGGCCCGGCCCAAATGTACACCTATAGTGATCCCCTTCAAGTTATTTCTAGAAATATTGTCCAAATATTCCACCGATAATTCTCCAGGTATTTTCTTCCTCAAAAATACATTCAAAATCATTTCTCAAGTCCCTATAAATATTTTCTTCATAACTTTCCTCATGCTCATACGTATACGTATGCCTCCAGTGTCATACGGTGAGCTCTACAAGCTAATTACACTTATACAAGACAAATACATGCTAACCTCCCACTAATCCTCTCATCCTCCCACTAATCCTCTCATCCCTCCCCCTAATCCCCCCACCATGGCTATAAATAGAGGGGCAAGGGCCTCCTCTCATCCCACCCCCAAGCCATTTCATGGCAACTCTCTTCCCCCCCCACACACACACCCACTCCATGTTCCACACAAGCACACACTAGCACAAGGATCGTTCGATCGTTCTTCGATCGTTCGTCCCCTGTTCTTAGTTTGTTCGTTCGTTCGTCCGATCGTTCGATCGTTCGTCCGATCATTCATGGTTCGTTCGTCCATTCGTCCGATCGTTCGATCGTTCGTCCGTTCGTTCGTCCAAGTAATCTTTTTCCTACCGTTATGCTGCCGAAATTCCGATCGTTCGTTCGTTCGATTATTCGATCGTTCATCGTTCGTTCATAGTCCCTATTCATCGTTCTTCCAGATAATCTTTGTCCTGCCATTATGCTACCGAAATTCCGATCGTTCGTTCGTTCGATCACTCGATCGTTCGTCCGTTCGTTCATCCAAATAATCTTTGTCCTGCCGTTATGCTGCCGAAATTCCGATCGTTCGTTCGTTCGATCATTCGATCGTTCATCGTTCGTTCATAGTTCCTATTCATTGTTCATCGTTCGTTCATGGTCCCTATTCATCGTTCTTCCAGATAATCTTTGTCCTGCTGTTATGCTGCCGAAATTCCGATCGTTCGTTCGTCCGATCATTCGATCGTTCGTCCGTTCGTTCATAGTTCCTATTCATCGTTCATCGTTCGTTCATAGTTCCTATTCATCGTTCATCATTCGTTCATACGACTATTCACCATTACTATTCATCGTTACTATTCACATACACTATTCATCATCGTTACTATTTATCATTACTATTCATCACCGTTACTATTCATCGATGATATCTATAATTTCTTTTCCATCGCCACTATTCATCGTTACTAATCATCGTTACTATTCATCGGTCATCTAGTCATCCCAAATTTCAACTACTCATCCATCATGCTGTCCAGTCCACCTAAGACCAGCCAGACCCATGTTCCAATCATACGAACTCCGGTGACTGTGATTTTCCTTCCAGTAGGGAACTTCCCATCTGGTCACCCATCCCAGGTTTCTCCAAGTTGAGCACGCTTAACTTTGAGATTCCTTCGAACCAGGCTCCCAAACTCAGATTCCAATAACTCTCGTTTCTAAATTCTTATCAAACTATTCCCTATCCAACCATGTCATCCCTTAAGCATGGTCCATATTCCAGAAAACTACCAAAATACTCTTGTCCCATATTCTGCCTATAACTCTCCTGTTCATACTAAGTCAGACGATTCATTCGTCACTATTCTCACCAACAGTGAACTTCACTGTGCTACACCACATACACCCAGCTATAAATACACCCAGCTACCCTCTCCCTCTCCACACACACTCAACACCCTCAGCCAAGGCAAACACCCCACCCACTCAGTTACTCTGCTCTGCCGGCTACACGCATAGTGTCGCTTCGCCTCCAGTCCACCCTCCTGGTAAGCACCTCCGCTCCACCACTAGTAATATCACAACACCACATGACACAGATTCTACTCAAGACTCTACCCATCCATATATCACTATTCTGACCACTATACTAAATATTTGTTGCTATACTTGTTGGTTTGTATGTTTGCTTGTTCATGTTGCATAGTTATCGGAGCATTCGTGCCGTCTCGTGGAGGCCAGATCTGCAAGTCTACGCCAGGCGGTGGAGCCAGAAGCCAGTTCCGCGAGCTCCCCTTCCCCCTTCGCCGAATAAGCACGGCAAGCTCATTGGATCCCTTTGATGCATAAATTACCTATGATTTTTCAACCACAACCCTCAGCCTGTTATTTTATGCATGATATGATTTTGAGACAAGTTATTATGGCCACCCAGCCGCTTGCCGCAATCAATCCCTGATATATATGTTCCAAATGATTTGAGAACAGGTGTGAGTTTTCAAAAGAAAATGCTTTTCAAAATGTGTGTGATGAAGGGTTTTCACCCTTATCACCTTGTGAGTGGGATAATCAGGGACTCCCTGGTTTAGGGGAGGGCCTAAGGTGTTGGCTCAGCTGGTTTAGGCGTGAGCAGAAGGATTGTCCCCTCATATAAGGACCGGTTTGTCATCTTCACTACCTGTACTCTTTAATAGTACAGCCACTCGAGATTGTGTGGGCAGTCACTCAATCTGAACTCGTACGGTCCAACCCCAGGGTTATGAAGGCTGGGGAGCACCGGGAGGATAAGGAGGGGGAAAGTTTTGTCCGGTTTGGACATGGTGGTGGCCTGACTCCTTCCGGATAACCGTTAAGGTTAAGACGTGCGGGGAAAGAAAGAGATTCGGATTCGGATCTCATTGATCATGAGATCGCAGAGCCGGACTAGTGGGTAAAGTGTACACCTCTGCGCAGAGTTTGAAAACCTATTCGAATAGTCTGTGTCCACAGGAATGGACGAGTCTGGTATGGTATGGCAATTAATGTTTTGTTTTCCAAAAAAAAAGAGATGCTTTTGAGAAAAGTGGTTTCTAAAAAGGTTCGGCGGTTGAGCCGTGAGCTATGGTGGACGGGAACTCCAGTAGCTGTTTTTGAAAAGGAAAACCAGTGGGAAACTGCTGAGATACCTGGATGGTTTAGTCCAGGGGATTTTGTTATAATACTGAAAAACTTCCTGCTCCTTTTGGAGAGGATGCGCTTTGCAAAAATACAAAATGTTTTTCAAAACAACCCTGCATAAAATATTGTTGTTTCTGCAAATATCCTGAGCTCTACATATTCCATGCATTATATCTGATTTCCCCATTCCGCGGGTGAAGGTGGGCTGCTGAGTACGTTTGTACTCACCCTTGCTTATTTGTTGTTTTTTCAGAAAAAGGAGATCGGGTAAGAGTTACGACTGTTCCCAACCTTGCCTGTGGCTGTTGGACCGCTGAATTGCTTCGCTGCGTATATCGGGCTGCTTCAACCCCACTCTGATGATATGTCCCGAGTTGTGGACCAACTCTTAAAGTTGTTCGCCACCTTTGTAGGTTTGTCTCGTTTAAGCAGATTTGGTATCATCTGATGTATAAATGTGTTTACTAGCCTCCTGGGACTAGTAATTGTATCACATTTGAGTCCCAGAGGATTGGGGACGCTTCAGGTGGTATCAGAGCTGTTAGGTTGGCCGCAGGACGTAACCCTTGGCCTGATCAAAAGTTTTTGAGTCCAAACTATTTTCTAAAAAAAATTCTTGCTCTCATCTCTTCATTTCAAAAATGTTTTCCCCCTTTCCTTCTCTCAGAAGTCAGATGGAGGTTCAGTGCCAAACCAGCTTCTGCCAGAATGAAGATGGTTTCCCCAAGTTGCTGAGAGCATGCACAGTCCGCCTCGGAATCAGGAGCCAGCCAGAGTATGATGGTCGTGAGTTCGTCGAGCATGGCACAGAGAAGTGTGTCGTGACTGTATACATTGGATCCAGTCCACACCATGTGGAATGGAGTGTCACTGCTGCTGGGCACAGATTCAAAGACACCTGCCAAGTCGTCGCTCGCAAGGCACTGAGGGCCCTGTGTCAGATCTACGAAGAAGAAGTGGCCGACACTCCGCTCAGATTCTTTCCGCCCTTTCAGAGAGACCGTCCCGCTTGGATGGCCAGGATGCGTGCATTGGAAGAGCAGCAGCTGCTTGAGGACGACCCCACAGTCGTGTACCTCACTGCATACCTGCTCACCCTTGATGCACAGTATGATTTCTTGGCTCGGCACCACCGTCAGATGATTGCCCGAGCAGAAGATGGAGAGAAGCGCAACCGTCAGCTGCATGTGGATCTCACCACAGCTCAAGCCCGTGTAGCTGCCTTGGAAAGTCGTGAAGTCATTGCTGTGGAAGCCCTGAAGCAAGCCAAGGATGAGCACGTCCAGAAGTTGATGGAGGCCTACTTGGTAACCCATAACCGACGTAGAGCCCTGCGGATCCAAGAGCCCGCTCCATCCAACCCTGTTCAACCCATCAAAGCTGAAGACCCCTAGATTCTTGAAGGTCACCCGGTCTCTATCAGAGGAGAGAAGAAGGCTTGGGAACTCCCAGAAGGAACCATAGTCTTTGAAGGAATTCTAGTCTTTCCTCAGGCTATGAATAAGCAAGAGCACCCTGAGTTCTCCCAAGATCCCCCGCTAGAGTTGTGTGAGCCCCTCACCATGAAGAAGATTCCAGCACCATCCCGTGAGATCAAAGAAGAAGCTGCAAGCACCCCACCAGCACCGCCGCCCTCTGAGGAGCTACAAGAGCCAGTCCCGCTTGAAGAAGAGTTAGATCCTGTCCTGCCATCTCAGTCGCCGCCAGAAGAAGTCATCAACATCAGCTCCCTCTTGACCCATCCAGGAGATATCTCAAATTGAAGTTGTGCGCCAGCCTTGCCAGAAGAGAAGCTGCCAGATCTGAGTTAGTTATACCCAGTCCTCTGCGTGCATTGGGTAGTGAAGTTTTTCTTCACTTTGGTAGAGCCCTGCATGTATGAGAGGTAATCGTGTAGACTCGTGTTTTGCAAAACTCTAATTGTGTGGCCCCCTAGGGCATTTCAAAATGAATTTCGCTTGATGTTTTCTCCTCTTTTGAGTGCATATGTGATGCTTTAACGTTAGTGCTCAAAAGTCCTGGTTAGCATAGTCCTCAATTCAGGAGCTGAGCAGTAGTAGTTATGCTTAGCCCCCGAATCTGAGTAGTCCGTGCTTTGGAAAAACTCTATTCTTCCCTTATTCAAAACATTTGATTTGTTTGTGCTTATCATTGCTGAGCTTGTGTGTTTTCTTTTCGTTTTTTCTTAAAAAGGTTTTCTCTAAAAACATAGATCACAAATTAGAGCTAATCCTTACCTTATGCTTCCATTCTCATCTTAACCCATCTGAAGAGAAAAGTGCCTTACCCAAGAAGATACCGGGAAGCTTACCCTTGAAGCCTGGAACATGCTATAGAAGAAACCAGTCCAGCCGCTCAGTCAAAAGGACCGACCGTGAGAATCAAAGCACTACCCCGAGTCAAAGTAAACAGGAAAAGAGGACAAAAGGAGTTATTACCATACAGAGAGGCAAAGATTCTTGGAACCAGAGACCACAAACATCAGGGTCATCGACCCCACCACTCACACGTGCCCCTCGCACGCGTGCCCGCCTCCATGTGCACTACCACTGCCCCACACCCCCTTTGCAGCGCACTACTACCGCCCACCCCCCCTTTTTGCAGTGCACCCACCGCCATTACCGCCAGAAACACCATCCCCCCATCGCACCTGCTGCCTCGTGTCATCTGCTCTGTCACTGCCACTCCGCACCCAAGCACCACCTCGCATACCACTCGCATATAAAATCCCCCACCAGCTCCCTCAATCCCCACGTAGCTCAAAGCAAAGCACACTCCAGATAAATCCCCTCTGCCAATTCGCAAGCAACTCCATTTTCCACTCCCTCGCCCCTAAGATCACAATGCTTAGTGATTCTTGGGTTGAAGACTGTTGTACATGGTTCATAGTCTTTGGTTTCCTCCTCTGTATGATGGTAATACTCATCGATAGACTCCTCCAATGGGAAGAGCAAAGAGAAAGAAAGAGGCAGTGAAAAGTGAAAAGTGAGAAGAGAAAAGAAGATAATGAAGAGAAGATAAGAAGAAGGTTCTCCCAACCCTGTGCCAGTCATCCCTCCGCAGCCAGCTCAAGCAGCAACAGCAGCAGAAGGACCCGTAACACCCTTGTTATATGGTACTTCAAGGAGTTCAAATCCCCAAGATTCAAGAGTTCTACCCTCATTCTTTTTAAGTGGGGTAGTATTCTAGCAAGGTTCCTGCAATGGAGAAAAAGAAGAAGGCCTGTAACAAGCTTGTGGAGTACCAGATCATCCAAGCATATAAGTTTCTGGATGAGAAGTGATCACCCAAGTTTTGTTGATGAAGCACCAGAAGACCAATCAAGTAAGGAATCCATGTGGGAGTTTGCAAGAGAAAGGTTTGTGTGTTGGCATCGATGCTTCTTCAATAAGCTAGTTGCCAAGCGAAAGCTAGAAGCCTGAAGATGATCTTGAGTAGCCAGAATCAGCGTTTGCAATCAGCAGCCGGATACTCCGCAAGGGCCAGATTTTGTTGAAGTTCCATCTCCTCGAAGAGTTGCAAAGTGAAGATATGTAGCTGAAGTAAAGCTATACCCATAACCCTTCTAAGCCGAATCTCGAGGACGAGATTCATTTTAAGTGGGGTAGATCTGTAGCATCCCAAAAATTCAAATCTTGATATTTTCTCAAACTCACTCTAAATTCAAAATGAATTTCAAATTTCATTTCAAAATGTTTGTTTGCGAGTTGATATCAACAAATAAAGTATAGTGGTCTATATTCTCTCTAAAATCCTCCTCAAAATATCCTACAAATGTTTTCCCCAGTGATCCCCTTCAAATTCTTTCTAGAAATACTGCCCAGATATTTCCCTAGTGATCCCCTTCAAGTTATTTCTAGAAATATTGTCCAAATATTCCACCGATAATTCTCCAGGTATTTTCTTCCTCAAAAATACCTTCAGAATCATTTCTCAAGTCCCTATAAATATTTTCTTCATAACTTTCCTCATGCTCATATGTATATGTATGCCTCCAGTGTCATACGGTGAGCTCTACAAGCTAATTACACTTATACAAGACAAATACATGCTAACCTCCCACTAATCCTCTCATCCTCCCACTAATCCTCTCATCCCTCCCCCTAATCCCCCCACCATGGCTATAAATAGAGGGGCAAGGGCCTCCTCTCATCCCACCCCAAGCCATTTCATGGCAACTCTCTTCCCCCCCCCACACACACACCCACTCCATGTTCCACACAAGCACACACTAGCACAAGGATCGTTCGATCGTTCTTCGATCGTTCGTCCCCTGTTCTTAGTTTGTTCGTTCGTTCGTCCGATCGTTCGATCGTTCGTCCGATCGTTCATGGTTCGTTCGTCCGTTCGTCCGATCGTTCGATCGTTCGTCCGTTCGTTCGTCCAAGTAATCTTTTTCCTACCGTTATGTTGCCGAAATTCCGATCGTTCGTTCGTTCGATCATTCGATCGTTCATCATTCGTTCATAGTCCCTATTCATCGTTCTTCCAGATAATCTTTGTCCTGCCGTTATGCTACCGAAATTCCGATCGTTCGTTCGTCCGATCACTCGATCGTTCGTCCGTTCGTTCATCCAAATAATCTTTGTCCTGCCGTTATGCTGCCGAAATTTCGATCGTTCGTTCGTTCGATCATTCGATCGTTCATCGTTCGTTCATAGTTCCTATTCATTGTTCATCGTTCGTTCATGGTCCCTATTCATCGTTCTTCCAGATAATCTTTGTCCTGCCGTTATGCTGCCGAAATTCCGATCGTTCGTTCGTCCGATCATTCGATCGTTCGTCCGTTCGTTCATAGTTCCTGTTCATCGTTCGTTCATAGTTCCTATTCATCATTCATCGTTCGTTCATACGACTATTCACCATTACTATTCACCATTACTATTCATCGTTACTATTCACATACACTATTCATCATCGTTACTATTTATCATTACTATTCATCATCGTTACTATTCATCGATGATATCTATAATTTCTTTTCCATCGCCACTATTCATCGTTACTAATCATCGTTACTATTCATCGGTCATCTAGTCATCCCAAATTTCAACTACTCATCCATCATGCTGTCCAGTCCACCTAAGACCAGCCAGACCCATGTTCCAATCATACGAACTCCGGTGACTGTGATTTTCCTTCCAGTAGGGAACTTCCCATCTGGTCACCCATCCCAGGTTTCTCCAAGTTGAGCACGCTTAACTTTGAGATTCCTTCGAACCAGGCTCCCAAACTCAGATTCCAATAACTCTCGTTTCTAAATTCTTATCAAACTATTCCCTATCCAACCATGTCATCCCTTAAGCATGGTCCATATTCCAGAAAACTACCAAAATACTCTTGTCCCATATTCTGCCTATAACTCTCCTGTTCATACTAAGTCAGACGATTCATTCGTCACTATTCTCACCAACAGTGAACTTCACTGTGCTACACCACATACACCCAGCTATAAATACACTCAGCTACCCTCTCCCTCTCCACACACACTCAACACCCTCAGCCAAGGCAAACACCCCACCCACTCAGTTACTCTGCTCTGCCGGCTACACGCATAGTGTCGCTTCGCCTCCAGTCCACCCTCCTGGTAAGCACCTCCGCTCCACCACTAGTAATATCACAACACCACATGACACAGATTCTACTCAAGACTCTACCCATCCATATATCACTATTCTGACCACTATACTAAATATTTGTTGCTATACTTGTTGGTTTGTATGTTTGCTTGTTCATGTTGCATAGTTATCGGAGCATTCGTGCCGTCTCGTGGAGGCCAGATCTGCAAGTCTACGCCAGGCGGTGGAGCCAGAAGCCAGTTCCGCGAGCTCCCCTTCCCCCTTCGCCGAATAAGCACGGCAAGCTCACTGGATCCCTTTGATGCATAAATTACCTATGATTTTTCAACCACAACCCTCAGCCTGTTATTTTATGCATGATATGATTTTGAGACAAGTTATTATGGCCACCCAGCCGCTTGCCGCAATCAATCCCTGATATATATGTTCCAAATGATTTGAGAACAGGTGTGAGTTTTCAAAAGAAAATGCTTTTCAAAATGTGTGTGATGAAGGGTTTTCACCCTTATCACCTTGTGAGTGGGATAATCAGGGACTCCCTGGTTTAGGGGAGGGCCTAAGGTGTTGGCTCAGCTGGTTTAGGCGTGAGCAGAAGGATTGTCCCCTCATATAAGGACCGGTTTGTCATCTTCACTACCTGTACTCTTTAATAGTATAGCCACTCGAGATTGTGTGGGCAGTCACTCAATCTGAACTCGTACGGTCCAACCCCAGGGTTATGAAGGCTGGGGAGCACCGGGAGGATAAGGAGGGGGAAAGTTTTGTCCGGTTTGGACATGGTGGTGGCCTGACTCCTTCCGGATAACCGTTAAGGTTAAGACGTGCGGGGAAAGAAAGAGATTCGGATTCGGATCTCATTGATCATGAGATCGCAGAGCCGGACTAGTGGGTAAAGTGTACACCTCTGCGCAGAGTTTGAAAACCTATTCGAATATTCTGTGTCCACAGGAATGGACGAGTCTGGTATGGTATGGCAATTAATGTTTTGTTTTCCAAAAAAAAAAGAGATGCTTTTGAGAAAAGTGGTTTCTAAAAAGGTTCGGCGGTTGAGCCGTGAGCTATGGTGGACGGGAAGTCCAGTAGCTGTTTTTGAAAAGGAAAACCAGTGGGAAACTGCTGAGATACCTGGATGGTTTAGTCCAGGGGATTTTGTTATAATACTGAAAAACTTCCTGCTCCTTTTGGAGAGGATGCGCTTTGCAAAAATACACAATGTTTTTCAAAACAACCCTGCATAAAATATTGATGTTTCTGCAAATATCCTGAGCTCTACATATTCCATGCCTTATATCTGATTTCCCCATTCCGCGGGTGAAGGTGGGCTGCTGAGTACGTTTGTACTCACCCTTGCTTATTTGTTGTTTTTTCAGAAAAAGGAGATCGGGTAAGAGTTACGACTGTTCCCAACCTTGCCTGTGGCTGTTGGACCGCTGAATTGCTTCGCTGCGTATATCGGGCTGCTTCAGCCCCACTCTGATGATATGTCCCGAGTTGTGGACCAACTCTTAAAGTTGTTCGCCACCTTTGTAGGTTTGTCTCGTTTAAGCAGATTTGGTATCATCTGATGTATAAATGTGTTTACTAGCCTCCTGGGACTAGTAATTGTATCACATTTGAGTCCCAGAGGATTGGGGACGCTTCAATGTCTCAACAAGTGTGTTTAACTTAGAGATAGGAAATTGAGGTTGATTTGCAAAAACAAACCAAGTGGTGGCAAAGAATGATCCAAATATGCCAAATTTGAATCAAAACAAATTTGAGTTTTCATTTGCATTGATGTTGCACTTCTGTTAGTTGCTTTTTATTGTGTTGGCATAAATCACCAAAAAGGGGGAGATTGAAAGGGAAATGTGCCCTTGGGCCATTTCTAAGTATTTTGGTGATCTAATGTCCAACACAAGTGCTTAAGTGTTAAACTATACCAAATGGTGGGCAAAGTGCAAATCAAGTGTAAAGGTATGTTTCTAAGACTTAGTACATTGTTTTGGGACTAATGTATTGTGTCTAAGTGCTAAAAACAGGAAAAGATCAACTTGGAAAAGACTTGGCTAGGCAGCCAAGACTGCACAGTCTGGGTGCACCGGACTGTCCGGTGGTGCACCCGACAGTGTCCGGTGCGCCAGGCTGGCGTCTGTCAACAGGCTGTTCTCGGGAAGCAATTAACGGCGTACGGCTATAAATCACCGGACTGTCCGGTGAGCCAACAGTCGGCCGGGCCAACGGTCGGCCGCATAATCCGCGCGCGACGCGTGGCAAGAGCCAACGGTCAGAAGGGGCACCGGACTGTCCGGTGTGCACCGGACAGTGTCCGGTGTGCCAACGGCTCCAAAGCGCCAACGGTCGGCTTCGCCAAAGAAGGAAAGAAATCCGCACCGGACTGTCCCGTGCGCCAGGCGACAGATGGCAAGAATTGCCTTCCTGGAATGATCTCAACGGCTCCTAGCTGCCTTGGGGCTATAAAAGGGACCCCTAGGCGCATGGAGGAGCACACCAAGCATTCCTAAGCACCAAGACTTCAATTCCGCGCATTCGATTCTTTGTGATAGCAACTAGAGCTCCATTTGAGTAGAGAACTCTTTGAGTTGCGTTGAGAGCTCGTGTTGTGACTTGTGTGCGTATTGTTGCTCTGATTTTCGTGTTGAACTTGGCCGAACCACGGGATAAACCACTGTGTCTATCTGTGATTGATATTCTTGTGGTTATCGTGTCTTGCAAGGTTTCTTCTCTAGCCACTTGGCTTTATTGTGCTAACTCCTAACCAAGTTTTGTGGCATTAAAGTTCAAGTTTTACAGGATCACCTATTCACCCCCCCCTCTAGGTGCTCTCAGAAATAGAACGAGAAAAAGGAAATTTGATTAATGCTACTTCTATTAGTTTGGAACAATTAGAAAAGTCTAAAAACGGAACCCTTTATTTTGAAAAACAAATGGCGATGAATCAAGTCTGATAATGGGGTTTTCAAATAAGCTATACAAGGGGCTCTAGGAACTCTGAATAGTTATTTGAATACTGAGTTACATTTCCGTATGATTCATGCTAATATTGGCATTCATGAGCCATAGAATGGAAGAGATAATTCAATTTATTAGGTTTGGCCTTTGGTGGGACAATTGTAGCGGTGACAAGGAAGAGAGATTAAAAAAAGCAATAAGTCTATCTCCAATTGCTTGCCATTTTTATACCTATATTAAAATTTTACTCCACAAATAGTACAATCTACAATATAGAATGTTTTGAGTTAAAATTTGAGTAGACTTGTTGTAGACGGACTGGCCTAAGTCCATTTGCAGGAGTATATCCGAAGTTTACTCAAAAGCACAGTTTCCATGCCTCACAGTTTCCATGGAGACAGCCTAAACCTCAAAGAAGGGGCAAATCCCTGGAAGAATTCACGAGCTTTGAAAGTCGCCTAGAGGGGGTGAATAGGCAAATCTGAAATTTATAGAGTTTAAGCACAACTACAAGTCGGGGTTAGCGTTAGAAATATAATCAAGTCCGAAAGAGAGGGCGAAAACAAATCACAAGCAAATAAGGCGGATGACACGGTGATTTGTTTTACCAAGGTTTGGTTCTTGCAAACCTACTCCCCGTTGAGGTGGTCACAAAGACCGGGTCTCTTTCAACCCTTTCCCTCTCTCAAACGGTCACCTAGACCGAGTGAGCTTCTCTTCTCAATCAATCAGGACACTAAGTCCCCACAAGGACCACCACACAATTGGTGTCTCTTGCCTTGATTACAATTGAGTTGGAAATAAGAAAGAAGGAAGAAGAAAAGCAATCCAAGCGCAAGAACTCAAATGAACACAATTGTCTCTCTCACTAGTCACTATTTGATTGGATTGATCTTTGGACTTCGGAGAGGATTTGATCTCTTTGTTTGTGTCTTGGAATTAAGTCTAGAGCTCTTGTATGAGGTTTGAAGGCTGAAAACTTGGATGCATTGAAGTGTGGTGGTTGGGGGTATTTATAGCCCCAACCACCAAAAGAACCGTTGGTGAGGGCTTCTGTCGTATGGCGCACCGGACAGTCCGGTGCGCCACCGGACACTGTCCGGTGCGCCAGCCACGTCACCAGGCCGTTGGGTTCCGACCGTTGGAGCTTCTGACAACTGGGCCACCGGACAGTCCGGTGGTGCAGCGGACAGGTCCTGTTCACTGTCTGGTGCGCCTTCTGCGCCTGCTCTGACTTCTGTGCGCGCAGTTGCGCACTGTAGCGTTGCAGACGACCGTTGGCGCCGACGACCGTTGCTCCGCTTGGCACACCGGACAGTCCGATGCTACACCGGATAGTGCGGTGCTACACCGGATAGTCCGGTGCTACACCGGATAGTCCGGTGAATTATAGCGGAGCGGCCTCCCCGAATTCCCGAAGGTGGCAAGTTTGGAGTTGGGTTCCCTGGTGCACCGGACACTGTCCGGTGCGCCAGACCAGGGTTGTCTTTTGGTTGTCTTTTGCTCTTTTTATTTGAACCCTTTCTTGGACTTTTTTATTGGTTTGTGTTGAACCTTTGGTACCTGTAGAACTCATAATATAGAGCAAACTAGTTAGTCCAATTAATTTGTGTTGGGCAATTCAACCACCAAAATCAATTAGGAAAAGGTGTAAGCCTATTTCCCTTTCAATCTCCCCCTTTTTGGTGATTGATGCCAACACAAACCAAAGCAAATATAAAAGTGCAGAATTGAACTAGTTTGCATAATGTAAGTGCAAAGGTTACTTGAAATTAAACCAATATTCATTTCATAAGATATGCATGGATGGTTTTCTTCTTATTTAAAATTTTGGACCACGCTTGCACCACTTGTTTTGCAAATGTTTTGGAAATTCGTTTCAAAATCTTTTGCAAATAGTCAAAGGTATATGAATAAGATTTTGAGAAGCATTTTTAAGATATGAAAATTTTCTCCCCCTGTTTCAAATGCTTTTCCTTTGACTAAACACAACTCACCCTTAATGAAATCCTCCTCTTAGTGTTCAAGAGGATTTTTACAAGTTTTGAAGATACTACTTTCTCCCCCTTTTTGAACACAATAAGATACCAATTTAAAACTTTATTTTAAAATTTTGGTGGTGGTGCGGTCCTTTTGCTTTGGGCTCATACTTTCTCCCCCTTTGGCATGAATCGCCAAAAACGGATACTTGTGAGTGAAATACAAGCCCTTTTTCAAACTTTCTCCCCCTTTGGTAAATAATATAGGAGTGAAGATTATACCAAATTGAAGAGCATTGTGGAGCGACGGTGAAGGATGAATAATTTGATAGAGTGGAGTGGAAGCCTTTTGTCTTCGCCGAGGACTCCATTTCCCTTTCAATCTATGACTTAGCATAATATTCACTTAAAAACACATTAGTCATAGCACATGAAAGAGATATGATCAAAGGTATATAAATGAGCTATGTGGCAAAATATCAATCAAAAATCCTAGAATCAAGAATATTTAGCTCATGCCTAAGTTTGGTGAAAGATTTCTCATCTAATGGCTTCGTAAAGATATCGACTAATTGATCTTTCGTGTTAATGTAAGCATTCTCGATATCTCCCCGTTGTTGGTGATCCCTCAAAAAGTGATACCGAATGGCTATGTGCTTAGTGCAGCTGTGCTCAACGGGATTATCCGACATGCGGATTGCACTCTCATTATCACATAGGAGAGGAACTTTGGCTAATTTGTAACCATAGTCCCTAAGGGTTTGCCTCATCCAAAGCAATTACGCGCAACAATGTCCTGCGGCAATGTACTCGGCTTCGGCAGTAGAAAGAGCTACAGAATTTTGTTTCTTAGACGGCCAAGACACCAGGGATCTTCCCAAGAATTGACAAGTCCCTGATGTGCTCTTTCTATCTATTTTACACCCTGCCCAATCAGCATCTGAATAACCAATTAAATCAAAAGTGGATCCCTTGGGGTACCAAAGGCCAAACTTAGGAGTATAAACTAAATATCTCAAGATTCGTTTCATGGCCCTAAGGTGAACTTCCTTAGGGTCGGCTTGGAATCTTGCACACATGCATACGGAAAGCATAATATCCGGTCGTGAAGCACATAAATAGAGTAAAGAACCTATCATCGACCGGTATACCTTTTGATCTACGGATTTACCTCCCGTGTCGAGGTCGAGATGCCCATGGTTCCCATGGGTGTCTTGATGGGCTTGGCATCCTTCATTCCAAACTTGGTAAGTATGTCTTGAATGTACTTCGTTTGGCTAATGAAGGTCCCCTCTTGGAGTTGCTTGACTTGGAATCCTAAAAAATACTTCAACTCCCCCATCATTGACATCTCGAATTTTTGTACCATGATCCTACTAAACTCTTCACATGTAGATTTGTTAGTAGACCCAAATATAATATCATCAACATAAATTTGGCATACAAACAAATCATTGGCAATTGTTTTAGTAAAGAGAGTGGGATCGACTTTGCCGACTTTGAAGCCATTAGCGATAAGAAAATCTCTTAGGCATTCATACCATGCTCTTGGGGCTTGCTTGAGCCCATAGAGCGCCTTAGAGAGTTTATAGACATGGTTAGGGTACTTACTATCTTCAAAGCCGGGGGGTTGCTCAACATAAACCTCTTCCTTGATTGGTCCATTGAGGAAAGCACTTTTCACGTCCATTTGATAGAGCTTAAAGTCATGGTAAGTAGCATAGGCAAGTAAAATGCGAATTGACTCAAGCCTAGCTATGGGTGTATAGGTTTCACCGAAATCCAAACCTTCGACTTGTGAATATCCCTTGGCCACAAGTCGGGCTTTGTTCCTTGTCACCACACCATGCTCATCTTGCTTGTTGCGGAAGACCCACTTGGTTCCTACAACATTTTGGTTAGGACGTGGAACTAAATGTCATACCTCATTTCTCGTGAAGTTGTTGAGCTCCTCTTTCATCGCCAGCACCCAATCCAAACCTTGAAGTGCTTCCTCTACCCTGTGTGGCTCAATAGAGGAAACAAAATAGTAATGTTCACAAAAATGAGCAACACGAGATCGAGTGGTTACCCCCCTTATGAATATCACCGAGGATGGTGTTCACGGGGTGATCTCGTTGGATTGCTTGGTGGACTCTTGGGTGTGGCGGTCTTGGATCTTGTTCATCTTCCTTGTCTTGAACATTGGCATCTCCCCTTGATCAATGTCCTCCTCTTGAGATGGCTCATCTTCTTGATCTTCATTTTCATCCTCTTGAGCTTGATCCTCATCTTGGGTTGGTGGAGATGCTTGTATTGAGGAAGATGGTTGATCTTGCGCTTGCGGAGGCTCTTCGGATTCCTTAGGACACACATCCCCAATGGACATGTTCCTTAGTGCGATGCACGGAGCCTCTTCATCATCTAGTTCATCAAGATCAACTTGCTCTACTTGAGAGCCATTAGTCTCATCAAACACAATGTCACAAGAAACTTCAACTAGTCCAGTGGACTTTTTAAAGACTCTATATGCCCTTGTGTTTGAGTCATAACCAAGTAAAAAGCCTTCTACAGCCTTAGGAGCAAATTTAGTTTTTCTACCTCTTTTAATAAGAATAAAGCATTTGCTACCAAAGACTTTAAAATATGAAACATTGGGCTTTTTACCGGTGAGGAGTTCATATGATGTCTTCTTGAGGATTCGATGTAGATATAACCGGTTGATGGCGTAGCAAGCGGTGTTGACCGCCTCGGCCCAAAACCGATCCGAAGTCTTGTACTCATCAAGCATGGTCCTTGCCATGTCCAATAGAGTTCTATTGTTCCTCTCCACTACACCATTTTGTTGTGGTGTGTAGGGAGAAGAGAACTCATGCTTGATGCCCTCCTCCTCCTCAAGAAAGCCTTCAATTTGTGAATTCTTGAACTCCGTTCCGTTGTCGCTTCTTATTTTCTTGATCCTCAAGCCGAACTCATTTTGAGCCTGTCTCAAGAATCCTTTCAAAATCTCTTGGGTTTGTGATTTTTCCTGTAAAAAGAATACCCAAGTGAAGCGAGAATAATCATCCACAATGACTAGACAGTACTTACTCCCACCGATGCTTATATAAGCTATCGGGCCGAATAGATCCATGTGAAGTAGCTCCAGTGGTCTGTCAGTCGTCATGATTTTCTTGTGTGGATGATGAACACCAACTTGCTTCCCTGCTTGACATGCGCTACAAACCCTGTCTTTCTCAAAATGAACATTTGTTAGTCCCAAAATGTGCTCTCCCTTTAGAAGCTTATGAAGATTCTTCATCCCAACGTGGGCTAGTCGGCGATGCCAGAGCCAACCCATGTTAGTCTTAGCAATCAAGCAAGTATCGAGTTCAGCTCTATTAAAATTCACTAAGTATAGCTGACCCTCGAGTACACCCTTAAATGCTACTGAATCGTCACTTCTTCTAAAGACAATAACATCTATATTCGTAAAAAGACAGTTGTAACCCATTTTACATAATTGAGAAACAGAAAGCAAGTTGTAATCAAAAGAATCTACAAGAAAAACATTGGAAATAGAATGGTCAGGTGATATTGCAATTTTACCAAGTCCTTTGACCAAACCTTGATTTCCATCCCCGAATGTGATAGCTCGTTGGGGATCTTGGTTTTTCTCATAGGAGGAGAACATCCTTTTCTCCCCAGTCATATGGTTTGTGCACCCGCTATCGATGATCCAACTTGAGCCCCCAGATGCATAAACCTACAAAACAAACTTAGGCCTTGTTCTTAGGTACCCAAATGGTCTTGGGTCCTTTTACATTAGAAACAAGCACCTTGGGTACCCAAACACAAGTCTTTGACCCCTTGTGTTTGCCCCCAACATATTTGGCAACTACTTTGCCTGATTTGTTAATGAGCACATAAGAAGCATCAAAAGTCTTGAATGAAATGTTATGATCATTTGATGCAATAGGAATTTTCTTCTTAGGCATTTTAACATGTGTAGAACGCCTAGAGCTAGAAGCCTCATTCTTATAAATAAAAGCATGGTGAGGATGAGTCTTCTTTGCATGAATTCTCCTAATCTTATCCTCAGGATAACCAGCAGGATATAAAATATAGCCTTCGTTATCCTGAGGCATGGGAGCCTTGCCCTTAACAAAATTAGACAATCTTTTAGGAGGGGCATTAAGCTTGACATTGTCTCCCTGTTGGAAGCCAATGCCATCCTTAATGCCAGGGCGTCTCCCACTATAAAGCATACTACGAGTAAATTTAAATTTTTCATTCTCTAATTCATGCTCGGCAATTTTAGCTTCTAATTTTGCTATATGATCATTTTGTTGTTTAATCATAGCAAGGTGATCATGAATAGCATCTATATTAACATCTCTACATCTCGTGCAAATAGAAACATGCTCAATGGTAGATGTAGAGGGTTTCCAATCATTTAATTCAACAATCTTAGCATGTAAAATGGCATTCTCATCTCTAAGATTGGAAATAGAAACATTGCAAACATCTAATTCCTTAGCCTTAGCAATTAATTTATCATTCTCAAACTTCAGGCTAGAAAGAGAGGCATTCAATTTTTCAATCTTAGCAATTAGACTAACATTATCATTTCTAAGATTGGTAATTGAATCATCACTAATGTTTGACTTCTCAACCTTAGCAATCAAATTAGCATTCTCAATTCTAAGGTTGGAGATTGTGTCATGGCACATACTTAGCTCACTAGTTAATTTTTCATTTTTCTCTACCTCCTAAGCATAAGCATTTTTAGTCTTAACATGCTTTTTGTTTTCCTTAATAAGGAAGTCCTCTTGGCTATCCAAGAGTTCATCCTTCTCATGAATAGCACTAATCAATTCATTTAATTTCTCCTTTTGTTGCATGTTAAGATTGGCAAAAAGAGTGAGCAAGTTATCCTCATCATCACTAGAATTATCTTCATCACTAGAAATTGCATACTTAGTGGAGGATCTAGATTTTGCCTTCTTCTTCTTGCCGTCCTTTGCCATGAGGCACTTGTGGCCGACGTTGGGGAAGAGAAGCCCTTTGGTGACGGTGATGTTTGCGGCGTCCTTGTCGGAGGAGGAGTCGGTGGAGCTCTCGTCGGAGTCCCACTCCCGGCAAACATGGGCATCGCCGCCCTTCTTCTTGTAGTACCTCTTCTTTTCTCTTCTCTTTCCCTTCTTGTCGTCACCCCTGTCACTATCACTAGACAAAGGACATTTAGCGATAAAATGATCGGGCTTACCACATTTGTAGCAAACCTTCTTGGAGCGGGGTTTGTAATCCTTCCCCCTCCTTTGCTTGAGGATTTGGCAGAAGCTCTTGATGATGAGCGTCATTTCCTCGTTGTCGAGCTTGGAGGCGTCGATGGTAATCCTACTTGGTGTAGAATCCTTCTTTTCTTCTTCCGTTGCCTTGAATGCGACGGGTTGCACCTCGGGTGTTGCGGTGGCGCCTTGCTCGATGATTTTCTTGGAGCCTTTGATCATCAATTCAAAGCTCACAAATTTTCCTATCACTTCCTCGGGAGACATTAGTTTATACCTTGGATCACCACGAATTAATTGAACTTGAGTAGGGTTAACAAAAACGAGTGATCTAAGAATAACCTTGACCATTTCATGGTCATCCCATTTGGTGCTCCCGAGGTTGCGCACTTGGTTCACCAAGGTCTTGAGCCGGTTATACATGGCTTGTGGCTCCTCTCCTTGGTGAAGCATGAAGCGACCGAGCTCCCCCTTGATCGTTTCCCTCTTGGTGATCTTGGTCACCTCGTCTCCTTTGTGCGCGGTCTTGAGCACGTCCCAAATCTCCTTTGCACTCTTCAACCCTTGCACCTTATTATACTCCTCTCGACTTAGAGAGGCGAGGAGTATAGTAGTGGCTTGGGAGTTGAAGTGTTGGATTTGTTCGACCTCCTCCGAATCATAATCCTTGTCCCCTTCCATTGGTACCTGCGCTCCATACTCAACAACATCCCATATGCTTTTATGGAGTGAGGTTAGGTGATGCCTCATTTTATCACTCCACATAGAATAATCTTCACCATCAAACATAGGTGGTTTGCCTAATGGGACGGAAAGTAATGGAGTGTGTTTTGAAGTACGTGGGTAGCGAAGGGGCATCTTACTATACTTCTTGCGCTCATGGCGCTTAGAAGTGACAGATGCTGATTCCGAGCCGGAGGTGGAGGGTGACGAAGAGTCGGTCTCGTAGTATACCACTTTCTTCATCTTCTTCTTCTTGTCACCCTTCCGTTGAGACTTGATGGAGGAAGAGGATTCCTGCTTGTGCTTGTGGGCGGACTCCCTTGAGTGAGTTCCCCCCGAGCTTGCGGACTTGTCGCTGGTCCCGATCTCCCTCTTGGCGGATGCTCCCGACATCACTTCGAGCGGTTAGGCTCTAATGAAGTACCGGGCTTTGATACCAATTGAAAGTCGCCTAGAGGGGGGGTGAATAGGCAAATCTGAAATTTATAGAGTTTAAGCACAACTACAAGCCGGGGTTAGCGTTAGAAATATAATCAAGTCCGAAAGAGAGGGCGAAAATAAATCACAAGCAAATAAGGCAGATGACACGGTGATTTGTTTTACCGAGGTTCGGTTCTTGCAAACCTACTCCCCGTTGAGGTGGTCACAAAGACCGGGTCTCTTTCAACCCTTTCCCTCTCTCAAACGGTCACCTAGACCGAGTGAGCTTCTCTTCTCAATCAATCGGGACACTAAGTCCCCACAAGGACCACCACACAATTGGTGTCTTTTGCCTTGATTACAATTGAGTTGGAAACAAGAAAGAAGGAAGAAGAAAAGCAATCCAAGCGCAAGAACTCAAATGAACACAATTGTCTCTCTCACTAGTCACTATTTGATTGGATTGATCTTTGGACTTGGGAGAGGATTTGATCTCTTTGTTTGTGTCTTGGAATGAAGTCTAGAGCTCTTGTATGAGGTTTGAAGGCTGAAAACTTGGATGCATTGAAGTGTGGTGGTTGGGGGGTATTTATAGCCCCAACCACTAAAAGAACCGTTGGTGAGGGCTTTTGTCGTATGGCGCACTGGACAGTCCGGTGCGCCACCTGACACTGTCCGGTGCGCCAGCCACGTCACCAAGCCGTTGGGTTCCGACCGTTGGAGCTTCTGACAACTAGGCCATCGAACAGTCCGGTGGTGCACCGGACAGGTCCTGTTCACTGTCCGGTGCGCCTTCTGCGCCTGCTCTGACTTCTGCGCGCGCAGTCGCGCACTGTAGCGTTGCAGACGACCGTTGGCGCGGACGACCGTTGCTCCGCTTGGCACACCGGACAGTCCGGTGCTACACCGGACAGTCCGGTGAATTATATCGGAGCGGCCTCCCCGAATTTCCGATGGTGGCAAGTTTGGAGTTGGGTTCCCTGGTGCACCGGACACTGTCCGGTGGTGCACCAGACATTCCAGTGCGCCAGACCAGGGCTGCCTTTTGGTTGTCTTTTGCTCTTTTTATTTGAACCCTTTCTTTGACTTTTTATTGGTTTGTGTTGAACCTTTGGTACCTGTAGAACTCATAATCTAGAGCAAACTAGTTAGTCCAATTAATTTGTGTTGGGCAATTCAACCACCAAAATCAATTAGGAAAAGGTGTAAGCCTATTTCCCTTTCAAGCTTCCCAAGCAAATGATTCGTCCGCTCCACCAATCCCGTCTCCCCCGACCACGACCGCGCCTGGAGCGGCGGGCCGCGCGTGGCCACCCTTGCCGTCTCCACGCCACCGCGGCGAGCGCGGTGCCCACTCGCCCACCGGGCGCACTATCACGGCCCTTGGTCCTAGGCGCGGCGTCGCCGGGCGTGAGCTCGCGAGAAGGACGTTGAGAAGCAACTCTTGTGAGATGCTTTACTTCGTAATAGAAGTCTACAATATTTCCTTTCTGTTGTTTGAGTACATGGTCTTAGTACTTATATGAATACACACCGGTATTCTGGCCCACAACTAATATGACCCAATCAGCCTGCTCATCAAAATCTTCAAAAGTTCAGACTTCATTTACCTATACTTGCACACCGTCTTCAGAGTTCAGGCAGACCACACATATCACAGAATTCGGATGTTACATTACCGCCCCGTCGAAACGTTGCTTGTCCCCAAGCAACCACATGCCATGTAATGCAGTCCGGGATCCCAAGGTCTAATTATCCAAAGGAGAAATTGTGTCTTACTTCTGTCATCATCATTCCAATGAGACCGATCAATTCTTGGATCCCTTTGCTGCCGTGGGATAGCTTCCGAATTTGTTCCATCACAGTTCCTTAGAAACCTTTTTAAAACATCTGCCGTGTCTGTTGCAACCTGGTCAGAAAAGAGAGCCACATCTCTTGGCAGTGCTATCCCTGCTTTGCTTGATGCTGATTCAGTTAACAGAATACATCCATACATTTCCTCCACTAATAAGTATCTGTCAACAGCACAGGGATCAGATCTGCAGATCATGTGTATGCCAGTGTCAAGAAGCTGACCATGAAGAGAAACCACATAATCCTGAGGTTGTTGTGTATAATGCCGATGCAATAACGGTACCACTCTCTTTGTACAGCTACCAAACCCAACATCATGCCATCCTGGGTCCAAGTTTTGGTGCTGCATTACTTTAGCAAATTCAACATTACCTTGCAGCTGTGCAGCCAAGGATTCATTTGTGACACAAAGCTGAGTCTGCTCTTTGCAAACGAAGTCACCCTTGTCTGAATTTTCCTCAACTCCATTTAAAGGCAATGGTTCTTCTTGTGCAGCCCCTTGCACTTCAACCATGTTGTTTTCTGAAGAAGAGACTTGTGATGCAGCAAGCTGAAATTCCTGCAATCCAAAACATAGCCTCCATCTGATTTTACTGCTTTCTGTATGTTTCTTTTGACTTCATCTCTTTTGCATTCCTCTAGAGACTCTTTTGATACAACAAGCTGATGTTCTCCAACAGCCTGGACATTGTCCCCATATGATGTTAATTCCTCCTCAAAAGAAGTTAGGGAGCCTTGACTTGAAACTGAAGCTTCATGTTGCATGACATTTTGCCTTTCAAATGTACTGCAAGCAGGAGACGCTTCTAGAACAGGAGGCTGAAGCTGTCTGTCATCAAGAACATGATTCTCATCTGCTTTTGGTAGCTTTTCTTCTTCTATTATTTCAGCTTGAGCTCTAGTGCATTCCTGAGAAGAGTCATCAGACACAACAAGATAATGCTGCTCACTAGCTGAGACATCATTCCCATTTGATGCTAGCTGATCCAACAACTCATCATGCCCAGTTTCCTCATCCCGGATCTCATTGTCAGACCTTGCATGGAACACTTGATCATTAGCTAATTGTTGCCGCAAATCATTATGTGAACTGAAGTCATGTAGCATGTTCTCATTACAAATCACATCTTCAACATCAGCAGCCTTGCTAGTCGATTCTTCTAAATCTTCTCCGCCTTGAGCAAGCTGCTTCAGTAAACCTTCATGCATGTGAGTTTCAGATTGCATCTCCTCATCCCAAGCCACTTTTAGACCAACTTCACTGAACATCAGGTGTGTATTGGCTTGATGTGGCATTCCAACCAACATACATGGAACATCAGACACAACACCCTGCTCACAATTGTTGTGCGTCTGGTCACCCTCCCCTTGAGCTAGCCGTTGCAATAGACCATGTGAATCAAAATCAAATAACACTTCTGCATCCCAGACCACCTTCTTAGTAGATATTTCATCGATCATGTCATGTGCGGTAGTTTCTGTCCTTGCCACTATGAGGAACTCCCTCTCTTGTGCCTTCCTTGCTGCCGCGGCCACACGGTCCGCCTGCTTCTGGAGTCGATGTTGACCCACCATCACCGCCT
Organism: Zea mays; assembly: GCF_902167145.1. Taxonomy (NCBI): domain Eukaryota; kingdom Viridiplantae; phylum Streptophyta; class Magnoliopsida; order Poales; family Poaceae; genus Zea; species Zea mays. Next base: position 154,888,487 of record NC_050100.1, on the reverse strand, counting down.
CCAGTCTATCTTCCAGCCGGTCCAACACCTCCATCATCTTCTCCCACTGCTCGTCACTCGTATGCTTGAATGTCGCCATGGCAGAGAACATAGGTTGTGTCAGCGTCGACGACTTCTCCGGTATCCGCCGCCAACACCACCAAGTCGACTGTCTGCCGGAGATCGACGAGCGTCGATGACGCGATGCCGATGCCGAGAGTCGTCGATGGAGACGGGAACCCGTGTCGAAGACCCTGGTCACCGCAGCAAAGACGCCGATGAGGAAGACACGAACCGCTTCCCGAGACGCCGAGGATCGGAAGCTCTGATACCACTTGTCACGGCCCTTGGCCCCAGGTGCGGCGTTGCCGGGCGTGAGCTCGCGAGAAGGACGCCGAGAAGTAACTCTGGTGAGATGCTTTGCTTCGTAACAGAAGTCTATAACATTTCCTTTCTGCTGTTCGAGTACATGGTCCTGGTACTTATATGAATACACACCGGTATTCCGGCCCACAACTAATATGACCCAATCAGCCTGCTCATCAAAATCTTCAGAAGTTCAGACTTCATTTACCTATACTTGCACACTGTCTTCAGAGTTCAGTCAGACGACACATATCACAGAATCTGTATGTTACACGCACCCTCCCCCACGTGTCCCCCCTGCCGCCTGAGGGCCCCGCCTGTCACCCACCGTCCCCAGGGTGGGCAGCCAAAAGCGACGCGTGAAGCGCTCTGCCCTGCCTGCTGCCCTCAGCGCTCGCCTCTCGTCACGCGCCCCCTTCACAGAACCCGATGCGATGGGTAGGGCTGGAAAAAAAGCTCGAGGCTCGCGAGCCGGCTCGGGCTCGATCAGGCTCGACTCGGCTCGCGGGCCTAATTCCACGGCTCGCTACACTAACGAGCCGAGCCGAGCCGGCTCGGTCCAAACTACTGCAGCTATCACTTGTCAGTTGTCAGTTTGTTTATTACTGTCCAGTCATCTAGATCCAGTGACCCGTGTGTTGTTTTGATCACAACTCACAAGGAACTAGAGTGCAGGGACATAATTTTTTATTATATGGAACATATTGTGCTTCAAATTTGAACTAACGACTGTAATTACTGTTGTTAAGTACTTGAGTTTACATGCTCGCGAGCCGAGCTGAGCCGACTCGCGAGCCTATATCGAGCCGAGTCGAGCCTCATTACCAAGCTCGCGAAGTGACCGAGCCGAGCCGAACGTGGCTCGGCTCGCCGATGGGTGCCCCTGCCCCTCGATAGTCGCGCCGCTCTCCTGCCCCGTTCGGCCGTTCCCCATTTGCCTCGTCGCCCACCGCCCCATTAGCGCCGCCCTCCCTTATCCGACCCAACGCCGCCGCCGCCGCCGCATAGACCTCGCCGGCGCCTCTGCGCCGCCCCGTGGCCTCCGGAGGTGCTATTCGCGCGCGATCCGCCGCTGCGTCCGTCGCTCTGGCATCGATTCGGCGGCGCTGGGAGGTGAGATGGATCTCTACCGCTCGAATTGGCGCCGCTTTTGGGTCGTTTGCGGGGGGTTTTGTGGGGAATTTGGTTGTGAAATGGTTTGCCGGCCATGGAGTTTGGGGGGGGGTAGGTTCGGATTTGGGCGTGGGTGGTGGGCTGGTGGCTGTGCCGTATGAGATGTGAAGCTAGTTACAGGCGGCGAGCTGCTTTTGCAAGCTCTGATGCTTCTGCCGCAGAGTTGACAAGGTCCGAATGGGAGTTAGTCTGTCTGTCTTTGCAGCTCTGTTTCTTCTGCACTTGGGTAAAAACGCTGTGAACCCCAAAATTAGGAAGATTCAGTTCAGAGGTGAGGATTAGGGGTGGGTGTCCGGTCTGAAATAGCAGTGGACCTTTGATGCCTCTGTTTGTCTTGGTCTGGTTCCAGTGATAGCTGTATCTTGTGCTAGGTTATGGTTATAGCAGTTCATCATATGAGCTTTTGGAGACCAGCAAGATATGGAAAGTTCCTGGTAATTACTTAAGTATCATTTCACTGAATGAGTAATGCTAGCTAGTTAGTGAAAAGGAACATGTCAGCACCTAACTGCACCAGATATCAGACCGCAACATCAGGATACAATACAATGCAGCGAGATAAACAGTCTACCCAACGAGTATAAATATACTATGAGCAGTATGTTGGGGCCTCAGGGAAAGGGGGTAGGCAGGGAATTGAATTCATTCTAATAATTATAATTTAGGCATAGATTAATTAAGCTAATACTGTATGATTTTGTATGGAATATATTTATACACTACTGTTAGCCATACTACCTATATGTTACATTTCAGCTGTAGAAGCGAGTTGGTTGGAGATCAGAAACAGGCTACCCAACTTGAAGATGGCACTGCGACGGGCTCTAGGATGGTCGGAAGGGGAGGTTATGCGACCAGAGTCAAAGCCCTGCTCCCGGTTAATGCGGCAGACTGCGGGCATCTTCTCCGTCGGTGGTGGTCTGGCTTTCTGGGTGCTCTGCCGCCTTCACTATGGTCAATGTTCCTATCCATCCTGCTAGCTCCCTAAAGTTTTTATTTTTTGTATAACTCCTGCATCTTGTCAGCAGTTCTCTCTCTCTCTCTCTCTCTCTCTCTCTCTCTCTCTCTCTCTCTCTCTCTCAGTGTGGTGAACCGAGAACTCAGACCATTTTGCTGAGACGGTGTCTATCCTGTAGGTCCAAGAATCACTGTTCCAAGGAGTCTCAGATGGGCGTCATGCGGAGCAGTCTCTATGAGCGCGACATCAGCATTGCTTGTGCGGCTCTTTAGCCCAGAGTGTGAGCCTCAAAACATAGCTGCCTTCGACAAACCTGAACTAAAGGCCCAATAGCATAACCGAAAACTGGTGTTAATCTACCAAGACCCATGCAAGTTTTTGTTAATCTGCCAAGATCTATCCAAGTTTCTGTCCTTGTAATGATCCAGGCAGTTCCTGTAAGATACTTTTGCGTGGTACAACCCGCCATTAATTGTTTGTTTGGGATTGCTACAGGTTTCAGTTTCAGCATGGAAGATGTGGTTTATAATATAAATCTAAATAGTTTAAAAATATATTTTTAATTTGAATAATAAATAGAATGACTTATTTGATTTTATGGAGCACCTTTATATGCTTTATAAACATAACGACATCATGTTTTATCTTATCCGGGAGTATGCAGTCAATTGACAGATCGAGGTGTGTTTTATTAGAACAGATGAGCAGCTTGGTGATGTCCTTATAAAGCCATTCTGCAAAGGCGAGATCTAGAAGCTCCGCACCAAGATTGGTCTCTCTAGTAAGTAGAGTAGAGCACATGGTTTATGAGGATTTTTGTTGAATAATTCTTGTGCTTAGGGTCTGTTTGTTTAGGATTATAATCTGTTCAGTTTATATAATCTAGCTTATATTAAATTAAGTGTTCAATAGATTAAGAGTAAACTAGATTATATAATTTAGATAGATTATAATCCTAAACAAACATGTCATTAGTGTTCAATAGATCATGTATATGGGTTGTGTAAAACAAGGTTTTGTATTTTGTATTGTATATGTCACTGATTGTAGAATGAAATTTGAAATAGAAGGTAGAATAGGAAATGAGATAGGAGAGCTGCTGGCTAATTATCTGTTTAGGTGCGTCGTCGAGATGATCGCGTGCATATATGAGCTCAGCTCTGACGTGTACTCGTATGAACGGGAGCACGCCGTACGGCAGGTTCCGTTGGCGTTCGCCGCGAAGAGGAGCATGTCGTGTCGTGCATGTCGGCCTGAGTGGGCATGACCATGCATAAAGAGTCAGAAAACGCTGCCAGTTGCAGCACCGAAAAAACCGTCCCTGTGTTCATCAGTGTGTTCGCGTGAGTTTTGTGGTTGCATTCAGGTCAAGATCGCCGGCGACGTGCATCGGCGTCTCGACGGCGAACCTGACATTGGCGACAGCGGAGTGTTCTGAGGATATTTCATCCAAAGTATATATGAAACAGTTCTAACAAATATGAAATATGGCATACTACTCTGCTCCAGAACTTCAAGATCCCCGCTGCAAACCCCCACCAAACGGATAACATGACCAGAATTGTTCATGCATGTTGACGGGAAAAAAATCGTCGATTTCAGCCATCATGACCACAACAAACAGTACATGTCCTCGGTGTGTAAAAGGCAACAGACAGGATAGGCTGCATAAACATAGAGCTGGTTCGTCTGAACATTTACATACAACCCAAAAGGTCACATCGCTTCCCGGAAAGAGAAACAAAATAAACAAGAGCAGGAAAACCCAAAAGGTCGGTTCGGTTCTTTGATGATCCCTTCCAAGAGAAAGTAGGGAAAAGAAGAGGAAGAAACCACGAAGAAAGATGATACAAGCTCAGAAGACGTTTTCTTCTTCACAGCACACCAACATCACTGCAAGGAAGTGTCTAAGAGGTAAACACTGGACACTCAGTTACCGTCCTCTTCTGGCCAGGAGGTGCTGTTAGCTGCATGACAAACGCGAGGTTATCAGCAATCTGGACGCAGCCAAGGTAATGGAGAGATTTGATCAGTTGTGTGTTAGAGAGAGGTACTGACAGATGAAGAGAGGTCAGATGTCTTCAGAACGCGCAGCCTCTTCACCGAAGAAACAAACATCCTGCAGGTATTGGCTATCACACTAGTGAGTCTGTTTTTGCAGCAAAACCAACCTATAAACTGAATGTCACAATATTCAACTTTAGGTAGCATTGTCTATATTGTTTACTATCCATAATACACAGTTTGATGCATCGTTGCAATGCTGACAGGGAACAACAACACTTACCCCCAGGGGACATCGCCAACCAGCACCCTATCGCCTTCATAATCCTCATAAACCAGAGTGTACTCCCCAGTTCCATCTAGTAAACCCGATATCGCCACCTCTTCCTGTGAACACTCCTTTGCGCCGGCAGCCAGAGGGTCTTGTTGTGCTGCACGTAGAAATATAAGAATCGAGCACATTGCATCAGACACTGACCAAACTACTTGACCATTCAATCAAACTACTAAAGGTTACTTAGCGCGGAAAAACAACTTTATCTTTTTCCTGGTTAAGTACAAGGGGAAAGTTGTGACAAAATAAAGGTAACAACTACATGAAAACAACAAAGGTCCATTCATAGTACCTGCAAGAAGCCCCCGGAATAGCTTGTCGACAGACAGAGACAGCTCATCGTAACTACCGAGGGCACTCAGATCGATTTTTCTACCAATAGGGATGCCGTCCATGTTGATCTTTACAAATGGAGCTCTTTTTGTGGTCTGTTCAGGTTTGTCTTCCTTCTTCCCATTCTGATGTTCAAGGGATGCTCTGCTAGAGGTGGCCAGATTTCTTCTGAAGGCACGAACTGGAGGCCACCCAATAACCGGGGTATTTGGAGATCTGAAGTTGGACCATAAGATAGTGATGAAGACATGAGAATGAAGCATAGTAGTGGATGCATATATAGACATGCATTATAATATGCTGATAAATGAAATATATATATATATGCTGTTTGCTTCCTGGAAATGATTCATGTTCAGAACAGATACTAACAGCTTGAAATCTAAAGTTTTGTGGTATTCTGTAACAGAAGAAACATAGACCTATTTATTACTATTATTTTCTTTGTTCAAAATGAATCGGCTCGAGACAGCTCCTGCTGGCATTCTGTTCTAAATGATTCATGGTCTTAAGGTTTTCCTGGTTGAAAACCTTTTAATGTACACAACCTAAACAAAGTTATGTTTGTGGGAAGTGGGAACACAATATGCTTTACTTCTGGACTTGATCTAGACAGAAAGAGGCAAGATGCCATTGTGGAATAGGGACAAATTAAAGAACAGAACACATGGTAAAAAACACTGCATCCCTCATAAATGGGAGGAGCACCAACACCATATCCAGCCCCATGCATATGCATGGCAGCAGGCAGATGCAAACAAGCCCCTTGAATTAATCCTGGCTTGTTTTGCAATGAATGAGCAGCTGCAGCTGCAGACTGCAGTGCAGGAGATGGAGCCACCTCCCTCTTAAACTCATGCCGGGGAAGACGGGAAGAATAAAGAACTCACTGGGGGCATAAAATTTTGAACAGGACTACTCCACGCCAACTCTTGATGCCAAAAAGGCTGGTGAGAAAAGAATTTATTGCGGAATTCGGCATGTGAGGTGTCATGATTGATTCTCACCTTCTCTGGGAGGCGTTGTTGGTGGATGCAAGGGCATTCTCTGTAGCTGCTGCTGGGGACCCCTTTGCCTTGCCTGCACAAGAACAGGGAGAAAGGAACAAGAGGAGTACATGCTGAGAACTTTTCACTTTCATTGCTGCTGCTACTGACTCAAGAACAAAGGAGGAAACAATCATACACCAGGAACAAACGAAAGGACTTTGTGCAGAACAAGACCATAGGATAAAAAAGAATGAGTAATGGACATGCATTGATGGGGTCTCAGCTCGTCAATTTGCAAAGCCTGAACTGATTAGCTCATACTACAATTATGAAATAAAAGAATCTACTTTTTTAGTATTCAAACGTTGAGTGTCACTATGTGAAACAGCAGTTGTTGACCACAAATGTATAGGCTCCTCTATAGGTGTTCATTGAAAAAAAATAGAATCTCTGAAATCAGACTGTACATATTTTATTTTAAAACAAATGATCAACTCCTCTGTAGGGCGTAGGCTTAGCTTGTGTAAAAAAATTAAAGCTGTTGTACTCATATTTGTGAAACGGCAATTTTTTAAGACACTCTTATTGCCTAAGGCTCATTTGATCGTGCAAAACGCTGTTTTACACATTTTTGCATTGTGTGAAATTTGAAATAGACGACGGAAATCAGCAAACTGCTCGAGATAGCCTAAAACCTAAAAGCTTTTTTTTTAAGTGAGCGAAGATATTTTTTCTCATCGTATTTCAAGAGTTATTACTAGACTAGCTATAGCACACCTAATAATGCAATGCAAGCAATTGAAGGACTAAAGTTTGACTTGAATGTACTGACTACTGAGAACTGCACTAGCATTCATACCTGGTGAGCGGGGCGAGAAAGCTGGGGCGGAGTAGCCGAGAGAGAGCAGGGAGGTGTCGACGACAGCAGCAGCAGAGCGCATCTCCTCGTCTCTGGCCGGCAGCATTCTCCAGGCGGCGGGTGCTACCCCACCACCCGCACTTGCTCCTCCTCCGGGGAGGCCGAGGCTGAGCTGAAGCGTCTCCTCCTCGTCGCGCTGGTCGCTCGACCTCGGCCTCGGCTCGCCCATCCAGTTGTGAAGAGTCTTGTTGGTCTCTGCTGCGTCTCCCATCACTCCGATCCTCCTTCCTGCGATCACTCACTCCCTTCTCTTCTCTTCTCTTCTCTTCTCTCTCTCTCTCTCTCTCTCTCTCTCTCTCTCTCTCTCTCTCTCTCTCTCTCTCTCTCTCTCTCTCTCTCTCTCTCTCTCTCTCTCTCTCTCTCTCTCTCCAAGTTGGCAAGCACGGCTGAAGATATTGGGTAGGGCTAGCTACTCTTATAGTGTCCTGCAGTGCAGGAAGAAGGAAAGAGACCAGGGTAGGGGAAGGCAGGCAAGAGTTATTACAGGGAGGACAAACAAAACAAGAGCAAGAAAAGAAAGAGAGCTTGCTAAAGAAAAGAAGAAGAAAAAAAAGAAGAAATGCAGGTGCGTGACTGTGAAATCGCTAGTGACCTCTGCTGTCTGCTCCCTCGGTAAGCCTCTAACTCCAACCTCGTGTTCTATGCCGGGAACTCGGAATGAACAGAACAGCTAGCTAGCCCAGCCAGGCCGCCCAAAAGAGGAAGCACGGAAGAGGCGGAAAGCAAACAAAACAAGCAAAACGGCTGCCGTGCGCGACTGGGCTTGTGGTGGAGCTCGCTCGTGAACCACGCGCGCTCGCCAACGCGCAGCAGCAGTAGTGGCGAAGTGTGAGCAGGCAGCCCGTTGGTCGGTAGTGGAGACGGACAAGGAAGAAGACGATGGGGGAGCAGGGCTCGGGGCGCTGGGTGCGGGCGCGGCAGGGGGTTGGGTTGGGGTGGTCGATGATTCATTCATGAGGGCATGTATAGCTGCTGCTGCTGCTGTCCAGCTACTATCATCACGCACGCAGGGCCGCTGCTGGTGATTGTGGTGGTCATAGGCTCATAGCCGCACGGTCGCACGGACACGGAGACCCTTTATCTTTCATCTCCGAAAAGCTAAGACAGTTTTGGCTCGATTTTAACGGATGAGGCATTTCTGATATGCCGCCCTGTATATTATATTATTTACAGAGTGGAGTTTTTAATATGAAGTGAAATAGGGAGTCTGATATATAGATATCATCAGGGTTTGATTTAGGGCCGGCCTTGACGTCCTCAAGTGGCATAAAAGTCAAGTGGTGCTGCTAAATATATTGTAAATTCTATGCTGCGAAGGATAAAATCAAGGATCACGTTATTGACCTTGAGCATATAAATATAAAAAGAAATACTTGTGGATCCATTCATAAAATAACTTTCCATGCGACGTGTTTGTGAAGCACATAACCAATATAAGTTTAATGGAAAGGATATGTCTCCGGATATAAGAGGTCATATTTATGCAACCAGCCAGGTCCGTCTACAGACCCGGGAGCGATTTACCACGCACACCTCATAGCCATGGTTCGATTGTAAATTTCTCGTTTCCTGCTTAGGTACCGGAAGCATTTTTCACTCCTACTTTTTTTTATTCCGGTTCCAAATTTTTAAAGAAGTACGAAAGGCAAAAAAAAAATGGCCGAAACGAAATTCTGGAACATTAAAAAAACACTACCAGAATCACGTTCTTTGCCGAGTGTCATTTTACACTTGGCAAACATTTTATCGGCAAATGATTCTTTGCCGAGTATTATTTTTGACACTCGACAAAGACTCACGCGGCAAATTAAGAATAAAAAAAACCTAAAAAAATAGCAAATTGTTTTTAAAATTATGTGAACAACTCTCCAACCAGTTATTTTGAATCAAATGTACACGTTTTGTGAATGGTGAGATTCAACTCATAATATTATTTTAAATCAAATTTACACGTTTTATGAATGGTGAGATTCGAACTCACAAACATCTATCTCGCGCGTACCCTCCTCTACCACTACACTACTACATCAATTATGTCTATACTACGTTTTCATTCCTCATATACTATAACAACCAAGAGTAATATGATTATTTGAGACACTAACTGAATTCATTTGAAAATGTGATCAACTATAAAGTTGCAGCTTTTCAAGATGTACAAGTTCTATTTTGATAGTTTCTACATCCGAGGTCGTTTACAAAATTTGAATTTTAAATTTGAAAAGTTCATATGAATTTTTCAATGATAAGATGATTTCAAATCAATAAATTGTCAATTACAAAGTTTCATTACATTTCGAGACCTACAAATTTTATTTTGGTGTTTTTTTCCATCCGAGGTAGTTATAAAAATTCAAAATTTTAAATTAAAACATAGTTTTGCATGACAAGATGATTTCAAACCAAAACATTGTCAACTACAAAGTTTCATAACTCTTCAATACCTACAACTTTCATGTTGGTGGTTTTTTTCTTTCGAGGTCGTTTTCAAAATTCAAAATTTTTAAATTCAGACATAGTTTCAGTTGACAAGATGACTTCAAATAAAAAAGTTGCCAACTACAAAATTATATAACTTCTAAAGATCTACAAAGTTTATTTTGGTTGTTTGGTCATTTGTTCATCTCACATGATGGTTCTAACATATGCACAAATCTAATACATGCATCTCTCTCGTAATTTCATAAACTACGAGAGAGATATAGGTTTTATGAACAAATTTACTTTTGTTTTGTCATATGAAGAAATGTTGAAAATATAAATTGTACATCATGATGAGTTCTACAAATTTGTAGTTGAAAACTTTTTCATTTGAATTAATTTACTGCTTTAAAATGAGATTTTTAAATTATCTTTACCTAGTGTTGAAAAAAACACTTGGCAAAGAAACTCTTTGTCGAGTATAAAAAAAATAAACCACTCGACAAAGAGTTTCATTGCGGAGTGTTTTCTTTTACAGAGAGTTTTTTGTTTGGTACTCTAATAGCTTCTTCGCCTAGTACCGGAAAGAACATTCGCCAAAATATTTAGCACTCAGCAAAGAGCCGAATTCCGGTAGTAAAACGGAAAGGTAAACCATGATGCTCAGAGGCAGCTGACCTTCTCTTGCAGTATACATGTACTACAAGAGAAGGATTTGGCTCTCGTGACACAAGCACAACGCATATAGCTCGCCATGCCTGCTCCAATATATAATAATAATAACCCAACCACACAAAGATATTCGGTCATGTTTGTCGTTCCTTAAACATATATAAGAGCTTCAGTAGTACTACTGAACAAAGTTGGGATACTGAAGGTTTACGGGGGTAGCAAGCAGCAGAAGGCTTGCCGGTCTCTAGTTACTAACCCCGGCCGTCGTCCCCCCTGTTTAGCAGCGGAGCAGAAGAAAGCAGTGTCGGTTAACAGCTGAGATGATGATTGATGAGTCAGTCAGTGACGGCGATGGGAGACGACAATGGTGTGGGTCAAGGCATGCAAGGGGGATAATTAGGCGTGCAGGCGGCCAAGATTTGGTCGATCCCAGCTTTTGGCCGGCCTCTCGCAGCTCCCGTGCATGGCTGCATGGTAGTACTATACTCCTACGAGAGAGAGAGAGACGCACACACGCACCCTTGGCATCTTTTCGTGCTCACCCCTGACCTCTCCCATCTCTTGTCTGTCTCTGTCTCCTAGCTACTCTCCTCTCCTCCTCGGCTCCTCCTCCCCAGTTGAGGAGGAGAGGAGGTACTAGTACTAGCAAGCACAGCAGTAGCAGTAGCATAGGAGGGCAGCAAGCATTGCGTTGGGGTGCGAGCGCGCATTGCTGTCGCTGTTTCCCTGGGGGCTGCAGGAGCAGGAGCAGGACTGAAAAGGTCACAGTGTGGGCAGGGCAAAGGTGACAAGAAACAAAACATGCCCTTGCTTTCTTTCGTTCGTTCGTTCCCTGCCGTGCCGAGTGCCGACGGACGGTCATGGAAACGGTTGGGTGCTTGGCTCAAGAAAGCTGCTCTCT